>NC_062290.1:47877304-57877304 GCF_902655055.1 Lutra lutra
TTTAAATGGGAAACAAGGTCTTCCTTACAAGAAAAATGGTAAAGAATTAAAGACTAGGTTTTCCTTTATTTATTTTTCCACAAGAAGAAAAGGCACCTTTAACATGAAAGCAACACCCCTGAGAAAACAGAGCAGACCTCCAACAAGTTTGCTGAGAAAAGGGGATCCAGGATGGATCTATAGAAGATCCAAGATGGAAGATGTTTCCTTCTCCCTTGTAATATTCTCTAATTGAATTCAATATAGCACAACTATGAATATTTGCTATAAGTAAGGCATTCTTTTTTTTTTTTAAAGATTTTATTTATTTATTTGTGAGAGAGACAGTGAGAGAGAGCATGAGCGAGGAGAAGGTCAGAGGGAGAAGCAGACTCCCCATGGAGCTGGGAGCCCGACGTGGGACTCGGGACTCGATCCCGGGAGTCCGGGATCATGACCTGAGCCAAAGGCAGTCGTCCAACCAACTGAGCCACCCAGGCGTCCCTAAGTAAGGCATTCTTTTAGGGACTCCATGACATCTCCATTCACTCAGAATTACTATAATTTTTCTCTTCTTGCTCAGACAGGACTTTGGCAAGGAACACGAAACTCAAAATGACTTCACTTATAATGAACTTGATGCATAATTATAGGTAAGTCACAATTTTTCAACTTTAGTTTCCAAAGTATTAACTAGGTATAGAATCTGCAGTATCTGTCATCTTCCCAAGATCATTTTGAGGATGGCTTAGAAGTGTAGTACATGTTATATAGCAGATGTCTTTTCCCAACTGTGTGCAAAACAAATATGATTTTAAATCCATGTAGGGAGTTAACTGTTAAAAGAATCTATAGAGTGGGTTCTTATGAAATGAGGAATCTTTGCAGCTCATGAAAACAATCATTCCAGAATTCAGCTGTTTTATAAATGTCTGCTTTTGCATATTGAGAAGTTTCTGAAGTGAATTACTTATATCTATCTGTTGCTATTTGGCCAGTTAAGAAAACTAAAACATTAACATAGTTTGTGTGTATATGTACATCTATCTATAGTATGTATTTGTGTGTATAATTTGTTTACCTGCACAGATTTTGAGAATTAGCTTCATCCTGAGAAATAAAATAAGTAATAAGGCATATAATTAAGAGAAATAGGGACAATAGGAAATTCATTCAAAATTGCCAAGAAAATCACAATGGCTACCATTTATTGAACTCCAACTATGTGACAAGCATTAAACAGCTTTACATATATCAATTCTAATCCCAAAACTGTCCTGTGGGATAGAGAGTATTATCCCTCCTTCATAGATCAGAAAAGAAAAGCCCAGGGGCACCTGGGTGGCTCAGTGGGTTGAGCATCTGCCTTTGGCTCAGGTCATGATCTCAGGGTCCTGGGATGGAGCCTTGCATCGGGGCTCTCTGCTTGGCAGGGAGTCTGCTTCCCCCTCTCTCTCTGCCTGCCTATTTGTAATCTCTCTCTGTGTGTCAAATAAATAAATAAAATCTTAAAAAAAAAAAAAAGCCCAGAGTGCTTAAGGAACAATGCACAAGGAGATGGAATTCGAACTCAAGGTTAGCAGTTGTGTCTGAGTGGTCCACACTCTTCCTGGTATGTCTCCCTGTTGATCGATTTGTAGAGTATGGGGTGGGCAACTCAGCAATGTTTTGTTTTCTTTGAGAATTTTGCCCACCAGCAGGTGGCAAATCCTGGACTAAGGTGACAGGATCTCCACTTCAGGAACTACTGTGTTTCTGAGTGATGTATTGGTGGTTAATAATACATATAATGATAGAAATTTGGACTTTGATGTCCTTTCAAAGTCACTCCATGATTTTTAAATAATTTTTTCCTGATTATAGTTCCCATGTATCAAAATTTTTTAAGGAATGAGATAAATAAAGAAAATGAAAAATTACACTGCGCAGAAGCAATGACTGTTAAAATTTTGAAATATTTTCTTTCTTTTTCCTTGATTAGTTCTTGCAGATATAGTACAATTCTGAAATAAGCTTTTTCTCTCACCTATCATTAAAACATTTCCCTAAATTCTCTTAAAAAATCACTTCATAAACACTACATTTAACAGTTGCAACACATTCTATTGAGATAGTATTATAGTTTACTTAGTGATAGCAGATATTTTAGGGGTTTCTAATTGCTACAATAAAGAGTATTGCAGTTTTTCAAAAAGTATAAGAGCTCTTGCCACATATTGCAAATTTGCTTTTCAAAAAGTTACCCCCTTGATTTATAAATAAGAAAATGGAAGGGTGGTACATTACCATTGTTGCACAGTTAATAAATATTAGTTGCAGGTCTTGAAATCAATCCTCTCTCCATAATTCTTCTGTGGCTACAGCTACTTACTCTGACTTGGACAGACATGGTTGGTGAGAATGTCAAACATATCCTTAATTGTCTTGGAGGTGAACACAAATGAAGCATGGTAATGAGACAATCTGTCTCAATACCCTCATAGACCTGACCTTTCCTTTACTAGATCTGTGGGCTTGAACAGTTATGGAAACTTTTTTAAAATTTAAGTTCAGTTAATAAACATATAATGTATTAGTAGTTTCAGAGGTAGAGTTCAGTGATTCATCAGTTGTATATAACACCCAATGCTCATTATATCATGAGATTCTATCTTCCCACCTCTCAAAAGTGGGGAAAACAAAGCTTACCTCATAGGGTATTATATTACATTATAATATAATATATTACATTATATATTATATATAAATCTATATCATATTATATATAAATCTATTATAAAGAATAAAGAATGTCAGATATATAAAAATATAAGCATACAGTAGACTCTTAATAAATAGAACCTCCTTTCTTGGACACTAGATGACATTTACTATCTCATGTTACTGATTTAGGCCATCAAAGTCAATTTCCTCTGGGGTATTTCTGTCGTTGTTACTATACATTCTGGTGGGTACCTGTGGTTTGAACAAGCCAACTCCCTTCCACAAGGGATGATTAATTTTGTCTTCTTTGAATTCTAAACCCCTGAGAACAGAGCTGTGTTAAAACAAAACTTGCACAAAACCTTCATTAAATCATGGGAAGTAACAATAAAGTGTGTGAATGTTCAGTGCTTTCCTTTCATTCACTGCCACCCACCAGCACTCCTTGGTGTGCAGGTCCAATACCAGGCACAGTGGGGACAATACAGGCAAAACTGAGGGATATAAAGTTTCCTTCTCTAAACCTCTGTTCCTAACCTCCCTCTTTTTGCTACTGATGGGATAGATTTTCTCCTTTCAAACACATGTTGCTCTCTTGGTTGCTAAGCTTGGACACATATACTACTCTATTTTTGCTTATGCTGCTGATGTTATGGATGTGCTATTAGAAAGCAAAGAAACTATTGAAACTCACAGAGAAATAATATTGTATTAAATTTTTCACTCTTGGGGGTGGGAATTGATTGTTCATGGTTGATTGGATTTAACAGTGACTTAGGATATTCTAATTTCAGGGGGAATCATCTAAGTTGAAGCTTTCTTCTTCAAATGGAGAACTGGTTGCCCTCTTTAAGAGTAGCCTACTTTCTTGGGGATCTGTAGTCCTACTGTTATGTTCAAACATTTTTTTGGGGGGGGGGCACCTGGGTGGCTCAGTGGGTTAAAGCCTCTGCCTTCGGCTCAGGTCATGATCTCAGGGTCTTGGGATCGAGCCCCGCATCGGGCTCTCTGCTCAGCAGGGAGCCTGCTTCCTCCTCTCTCTCTGCCTGCCTTTCTGCCTACTTGTGATCTCTGTCTGTCAAATAAATAAAATCTTTAAAAAAAAAACATTTTTTTTTTGCTTTCCCTGGATTTCTGAAGCCAAAATGTCACCTGATATTATAAAAGATTATAAGAAATAATTCTTATTTGGGGGATCACTCTTCCTCAAATGACATTCTTCACCTGATATGTGATTAAAGTCCTTTAGGAGGAATTAATCTCATAATGCATATGTATGAATTCTGAATAAATCGGGAAATGCTTCCTGTTCATGTTTAGCACCTTTTACTTACAGATGTAACATCTCCACTCACGTTCTCCTTTGAGTCTTTGGGTTAAAAATACAGCCTTACAATTTTCTTTCTTATGGGTAAGATGATAACTTCTAAACTCCATTTTTAAAATGGCAATGAGGAGTGCCTGGGTGGCTTAGTTGTTTAAGTGTCTGCCTTCAGCTCAATGATCTCAGGGTCCTGGGATTGAGTCCTGCATCTGGCTCTCTGCTCAGTGGGGAGCCTGTTTCTCCCTCTCCTTCTGCTGCTCTGCCCGTTTGTGTCTCTTGCTCTCTCTGTCAAATAAATAAATAAAATCTTTTTAAAAATAAAACAAAATAAATTGGCAATGATAACATAATACATTTTATGTTACTTTGCACCAATTTTATACACCTAAGTCAATTTTGCCTTAAGGAAGTTAACATAATATATTTAACCTTTTTGATACCCTTCTAAATTTAAATAACTGCATGTCACCTTCCAAGGCAGAGATGCTGAAGGTTCTGAGGATGACTTTAATGTTTCTATTCCTCTTTCCTTGCATTCTCTCTCTCTTTCACACAACAGAATTCTTTATACTATTTTTTTTTCTTTTTACAAAATACTATGCCAAGACTATTGATTCAGATGTCAGACTGGTGGCAACCTTCTGGAGGAATTAATAGTCTACTATCTCAGTGCTCCCTCCAGAGATTATTATTATATTTTTTTGATAATTGAAGGCAGATCAATAAATTTTTTTCAGCTTTTAAAAATTAATTTGATATCTCATCTTAGAAAACAGAGCTTCATGAATATTGTTTAATTTCTACTTAATGATCATGAATACTATAGTTCAGAGTTCTACTATAAAGGCCATAATATAGGGCTTCTGTACAGGTATGGGTTAAAAAAAGTAGGCAAATTTACACTGATTTCACATGGCAGGGATTTGAATTAATAAATATATTTTTTATTATGATATGTACATTCTTTAAAGTGGAGTTCAGAAATTTCCAGCTAATCTGGATAATTAAAGTCAAATTAAGTAGGCACTTACTGTAAAAGTAAACTAATGTGCTTTTAAGGGCATAGTTTCATTTGGCACTTTAACAACTGGCAAATACATGCCAACTGAAAGTTCTTAATGTATCTTTACATATACTATTACATATAGTTTTTATTAGATGAATGCTATAGGCTAATGTCTCAGGTTTACAGATGAGGAAATGGAAACATGGAATATTTAATACTGTGCAACTAGTAAGTAAAGGAAACAATCTAATCCCAGGTCATGTATTCCAAGGAAATGACTTTTCTACCTCATGCTTTAAGTGATTCCTATGCTTGTGCACAGGTTTCCCATTTATTGCTCTTGAGTCAAAGTGGAAATATATATATATATATATATATATATATATATATATATATATGGAAATTTAAAAGTTGTAAGTGGAGGCATTTGGGGGCAAGAAGCAAACCCAGTCCAACTGTACACAAATTACTGGTGAACGACTTTTAGCAGATCATACAACAACTTGTCTGAACCCCAGTCTCCAGTGTATAAAATGAGAAAATAAAAATCTCTAAAACAGAAGGATAATGTGACAATAGAAGGAGATGATGTGAGTTGATGTGCTCTATTACTGTTAAGCTCCTTGTAATTATTTTGAAGGAATAGGGGAAGGAAACCTTTGGAAGAAAGTTTCAATAAGCTTCTTTTAAAAATCACGTTAGATAAAATATATTCAGCTTCAGTTATTCAGCATGTAAACCGAATGGAGTGAAATACAAGGTGTCCCATGTTCTGTGGACATTTAACAATCACTTCAAAGTTAAAATATACTATTTCTTCCACAGGTAAGAAAGATTTGCATCTGGGGGGAGTCATTGTTCTTTGGATGGCTGCTGTTTCTTTAAATTGGGTGAAAGAGTTGTACGGCTGCTGAGTCAGATCATCTGGCAGCCTCTGAGATTTCAGAGCAAGAAAATGGTGGCACTCAAAAAAAAAAAAAGAAAAGCAAAACATAAGCTTCCTAATACACCAGCAAAGTAGGTATGACATTAGACAAAATGTACTTTAAAGGCAGAAAAATTATAGTTTGGAAGACATAACAATTTAGTTTTTCTTATATGGCTAATGATTTTTTAGCTTCCATTAGTTACATATATTTCTCTTCTGGTCATTGTGCTGTTATACAGATACAGAGACCCCTAATTTCTGAATCCACAAGTGCTTTATTCTGTTACAGCTACATTTTATTGTGATTTTGTTGTGATCGATAAATGTCATTTAAACCTGTGAAACATTTGTTTTGTTTTTCCTCTTACATAATTTTAGATTGTTGGGTTTACCAGTCTGGTTTCTATTTGGATAATAAAATGAACTAAAAGAAACCCCTTATATTCTATCTATCTACCTATCCATCTTGAACTATTCAACAATGTAAGCAGGGGTAAGTATGTATAGTGTTTCAAAAAAATAAAATATCATAAATGTTTATGTGGAAATTTTCTGTCTAGGGCTTTAACACACAAGTATAAGTATATCCTATTACATCCTTTGCCCCAGAATATGTTCTGCAGTAAAAATCTGGCATCTAAGAGATAATCTTCCAATTCAGATGAAGGATCACATAATAATAAAAAGTCTCCTTTATTTAGGAAATTAGCTCCTTCATTGATTACTCAGACTCTCAGTATCCTTCCTGGGACTCAAAGTGTGACTTGAACAATTCTAAAATTTAAATCTTACCTAAAAGGCCAGAGCCTTGATTTAAAAATAAAGGTTTAAAAAGCAACACTGTCCATATTTGCCAATGATGTTGCAGAAAGGGCACCTGTAACAGACTCCGCCTCAAGTGCTTCTTAAAATGCAGATTCTTGGGTGCCTGGGTGCTCAGTGGGTTAAGCCTCTGCCTTGGCTCAGGTCATGTTCTCTGGGTCCTGGGATCCAGATTTCTGGATTTCTGCTCAGTGGGGAGCCTGCTTCCCCCTCTCTCTCCGCCTGCCTCTCTCCCTACTTGTGACCTGTCAAATTAATAAAAATAAAATCTTAAAAAAATAAAATAAAATGCAGATTCTTGAGACTTACATCAAATATGCTATATCAGATTTTCTGGGAGTGAGCCCCAGAACTGTATATTTTAAACAGCAGTTCAGGTAATGATGCTGTTAATAAGCCTTGCCTTAGTTCCTTGACTTCTCACTAATCTCATGCTTAAATTGAGAAAGTAAAGACATATTTATTTACACCACTCTGATTGTACAATTTTATTAGTTTCAGTTTGTTTAAGAGATTACATATCTTTGTTCATATAGTTCTGAACCACTACAAAACCTTTCTTCTTACTGGCTTTAAAACTATTTAAATAAATTCTGAGGGTTTTTTTTTTTTTTTTTGAGGTGAAGGGAAAAACTGCCATCTTGTTTAAGAATTAAGTCACTTGTGATAAAATTTATATATATATATATATATATATATATATATATTTATTTATTTATTTAAAGTCTGCAATGAGAAGCAAAGATTTTCTTCAATTTTCCTTTCTCTAAAAAACAAATGACCCTTAGTAAGTTCAACAATTGTCAACGTAAGTGCTTTTGCTGAATACATTGAAATAGCATGACGTAGGACCTGGTGAATCTGTGCGGGTCTGAGTCGGTGGGCATTTTCTAGACTGGAGGAGAGCCTTATAGAGAGGCCTTCTTTCCCTTACTGAACAAAGCCTTTATTTATTCCCAAGGTTTTCTCCATTGGTTGGCTTATGGTCATAGAAGTTGATCTTGTATTAATACTTTTTTTTTTTTTTAACGGAGGGAAAGTTCTCAAACAGGAGGAAAGCTGCAGTATGAGAAAAAAACAGTTGAGAGAAGAATTTGAGGCAAATTCTTCATCACTGGAAAAATACTAGGGGTCATTCTCCTTACCTTCTTGTACCGCAGACAGAGTAACAAAGAGGAGGGGGCTTTTTCAGTACTCTTTGGGCGCCACCTGGCACAGAAAGGATTGGCTGCCGAGAGTTTTGGACATTTTCCCCACGGCGGCGTCTCAGAAATCTGATCCACTCCCTGATCTTCCCCTCCAGAAGAAAGGGCTAGCCAGTTCCTAGCTGGGGAGGTGACCAAGAGACGTCCTCTGTCCTACCTTGCACCTCTCCTGGTGCAAGACCAGGAGACCACCTCAGCCTCTGCCTGCCCCCACTTCCTCCTTCACCTAGTGAAGCCCCATTCCCGCTCTACGTGTAATCCCTTGTGTTATTCTGACCAAATCTTACTTGAGGAAATATTGGGGTGTGAGACGAGGCCCAGGGGCGGCTGACAGCAGAAGGGGTGCATTTACGGAGTGGGGTGATCAGTGGGCTCCGCCTCTCAACTCTTGTTTAGAGGGCCCTACCCCAGCTGCCAATCAAATTTCCGGCATCCGCAGCGTCTCTAGGAATTGAGAGGGTGGGGAGGAGGTAGGGTCCCGGAGGCTGGTTGCAGCCGGGAGGCGGAGGAGGCGAGGTCGCAGCAGCTTCGAGTCTCGAGTCTCGAGTCTCGCTTCCTGCTGGCTGGCGGGCCCCTTCTCCCCAGCAGGTCCTTGGGAGGCCCGCTGCAACCCTCACCCGGCTCTGGGAGGCGGTGAGCCTCGGCTTGAAGTGGTCGGGTGAGGGCTCATGAGATGGAGTCCTAGAAGGGGGCTGGAAGTATGTGACAGGAGGCCTAACACCCAGGCCCTTGGAAAAAAGGCACCCCTATGCATCTAACCTCTAGGTAAAAGCGAAGCTTGTGAGCGGCGTGCGTCAGTCTGAAGCCACAGCTTTCTCGTGCCGTCTCCAGACTTTACAAGAACCTTCTTACACATGATACTTGCACAACTCAAGTTTCCTTACTGCCTCCCCCAATCTAACGCTAAGCAGGCTCTAGTTCATCCGTAATACACGGATCATTTCAGGCTTTGAAAATGACCTATATTTTTTTACTGGTGATGGTATGACACTTTGGAAAACTCGAAAAGTATAATGAAGAAATTATAGATTTCATTCAAATAGACATTCCCAGTCCCCCCCCCCATTCTAAGGAAAGCAGTGTAGCAAAATATTTTCGTACATAAACAGGGTGTGTGTGTGTGAGTGTGTGTGTGTTCCAGAGAGAAAAAGAGGAAAAGCAAAAATAAGAATTGTTTACTGTTTTGAATCTTGAAAAATCACCTACTTTTTAATGCCATCATTTCACATTCCATTAAACATTCTTCAAAAATGATTGTCCATGATAGTCCAGAGTCTAGAATATTCCAGACCATTATTCCAGTGTATAGTTTTGTGTCGCAATTTAACATCTTATTGCTAGTATTCAAGGGATTTTTTAATTCTTGCTACTATTTGTCTATTGATCTTTGTCATAATCTTTCTTTTGTTGGATAATGCCTACCCAGAGAGTAACTGAATAAAACGTTTGAATTTTTTTTCTGATTAAAAAAAATTTTTTTAAGTAAACTCTATGCCCTATGTGGAGCTTGAACTTATGGGACCCCAAGATCAAGAGTCATGTGTCCTTGGGACTGAGCCAACCACAGTGCCTCCAAAAATGTATAGATATTTTAAAAGTTCCTCATACCTACAATAAGACTGTCCTTGCCAGTAGGGTGTTTAACAAGTGCATTAAGCTCATTAGTCAATAAAAAGATACAATATTAGTGATCATTATGTGAGAATGAGACTTTTGAAATCTGTAGCTTTTTTAAAAAAGCTATTCAATACTATAATTTTATATTTAGAAAGTGAAAGTATACCCATTGTTTATATAATTTAAACTGTAGAAATAAAGCATCACAAAATTTTTTTCTCAAGTTAGATTTTGTAGCAGATAGAAGGATTCTCTGGCCTAAGGTGTTTTAATATGTAGGGGGGATGTGAGAATGTTAAGCTTCTCAAAAAGGATGAAAAACTAAAAAGAATAAAAATACTGGGTCAAATGTTCAGCCTTATTTAAGAAAGTATTTTTGAGATAGTTTGGATCACTCTACTAAAAGGAGTCATTCACATGTTGGAAAAATGGTTTAGCTTAACTCTACCATAGTAGTTACTAATGATGAACTAACATGTAATTAAAGAGACATATAAAATGTTAGGGACATAGACAAGGTTATGTCCTCTCTATCTTAGGATGACAATGGACTTTTTAAAATTCAAGAGTCCCCAAAGAAGTAAATAGATATTAAATTTTGGTTACTGAAAGTGTCATTATTTCTTTAGAACATAATAGAATCTGGGGATCATGTACACATTGGGAATAATGGTTTATGCTAGCTATACAGTGCCTACCTCGAGAGAACTCTATGCTGTTAAAGGTGATTAAAAAAAAAAAAAAACCCTAAGGGTTCCCAAATAGGATAATACTTCATGCCACAAAAATATGACTGTTTTGTAAACACTCCAAGATAGAAGTAACAAATCAATTAATGTAATTCATCAGGCATGTGTGAATAAGAAACTAGTAATATGGAATTTTATTATATACATTTTCTAGTCACATAAGAATAAAAAGTCATAATTAACATAGTTGCAGAAACCTTAAAAATAAAAAATAATTACACCTTATATATTTGTATTAATATTAATTCATACAAATTTTTAGCATTGTTCTTAAGAAATTGAATGAGTCCCAACATAATTACCATCCATATATATTTTTGAGTCAGTATAACCATAGGCATAATATATATTTATTTGAAATATATAATCAAACATTTATAATTAATAATTCCATATGTCACATATAGTGTATAATTTCACAAATAAAGTTGGGTAATTGCACAACTTTTTAAAAAAGATTTTATTTATTTGATAGAAAGAGAGACAGCGAGGGCAGGAACACAAGCAGGGGGAGTGGGAGAGAGAGAAGCAGGCTTCCCGCCGAGCAGGGAGCCCCTATGTGGGGCTTGATCTGAGGACCCTGGAAACATGACCTGAGCCAAAGGCAGACGCATGACCATCTGAGCCACCCAGGCACCCCTGCACATCTTTTTAAGACATATTCTATTCTAAGTTGCACTCTAAGTTCCAATTTTTGTAAATCGAGGCACCTAACTAAAAACTGGGCCAGATATTTACTAAAAATTAGGCTTTTTAGATAGCCAATACATTTTAAAAATAACTTCACATATTATTCCTGAAAATTGAGTTATACTTAAGTAACAAGAAATAAATGGATACTTTCAATGAACCTATTATTTTTATATTTTTAACATCTTAAAAAAATATTAAGTGAATACTGTATCTAACTTAAAGTAGTTCTATTACATTGTGTATTCCTAAAAATAGAAAACACATAACTAAGATTACATAGATTAAAATTTTCTACTTTGTTATTACAGATTTCAAGAAGCAACCTAACAGTTTAAGTAACACAGCTTTAAGTAGAGAGTAAGAGTAACAACTCTGATATTAAAAAAATATGGTGGCTAAACGTTTGCTGGTCTGAATAAAGCACCATAAAACAAACAAACAAACAAAGTCTTGTTAATGTTTTAAAATGAAGTGAAGGGGCATCTGGGTGGCTCAGTGGGTTAAACCTGTGCCTTCAGCTTAGGTCATGATCTCAGGGTTTTGCGATCCAGCCTCTTAGGGCTCTCTGCTCAGCAGGGAGCCTGCTTCCTCCTCGCTCTCTCTCTGCCTGCCTCTCTGCCTACTTGTGATCTCTCTCTCTCTGTCAAATAAATAAACAAAATCCTTAAAAAAATAATAATAAAATGAAGTCCAGCAACATAGCATGTTTTTCAAGCTCTTTTCAAGCTCTTACTAATTCATAAAAAAACTGAAGTTTCATAATAATATGAAAAAGAAAGTATGTATTTACTCTATAAGTTGTTTGTAAATGTTCTAAAAGATTTATTTTTAAGTAGTTTCTACACAAACATGGGGCTCAAACTTCCAACCCCCAGAGCAAGAGTTGCCAGCTCTATGAACAGAGCCAGCCACATGTCCCTGCTTGGAAATTTTTGTAAATTGAGGCACCTAACTAAACACCCCCAGTTTTAAGCTTTACATTTACATGACAAAGGCCTATTAACGTTACAATAAAAAAAATAATTCCCCTTCCCCTGGCCTTTGTTTTTTTCAAAACATCTATTCCCAGGAAAATGGATGCCCCAAGTAAGGTCACAAAAATGAAACCTCATTAAGCTGCTTTTAGATTTATATCCAGATTCTAACTAAGAGTCTGGATATTGTAGCAATATATGTTTTCAGTTATTCTGGTCATAGGAAATTACACGGAGTAAAGATTTGTCTGATGTGAGGACAAAACTACCTAGGATTTTGTTTTTCAAGAAGTAGGCCTCATTTTTTTAAAAGTGTTAATTGTGGCCTGAGATGATTAAAACGTGATGGGTTGTGATTTTTTAGATGCACCACTGTAGGTCTATTTTTGCTAAACATTTTGCTCAGTATCATCCAGAGCAGTCTGAATCTGTTAGGGCTCCAAATATGAGATGTCCTACTTTACTACCAAAGCCCACCTCTCTACTGACCTCAAAGGCAAGTGTTTGCTCCTCCGATCAGTGTTGCTATTTAGAGAAGTCAAATCATGTGCGGACCCCCCCCCCCAAAATCCTCCCATCTACTGTAAGCCGAGAGGGTTAACCTGGCTGAGGAGAAAACAGGTGGCCCCCATAAAACCGAGACCGTTAGTAATACTTTCCTCCAGGGCGAAGTAAAGCGCCCTAGAAATACACCTTAACTCTGTGTGTGTGTGTGTGTGTGTGTGTGTGTGTGTGTGTGTGTGTGTGTGTTTACTGACTCCCACCCAGGAAATTCAGGAGTGCCTGACTTCTAAGGTGGAATAGAATCTCCCGGTTCTCCCCGGAGTTTTCATGGGATTGAGGAGGTGTGTGAAGGGGGCTCTGAGCTCAATATATAGGGAGCCACACACCTCTAAGTAACTGTAACCCGAATGGAGAAAAAGGAGAGAGAGCTTCCACCCCTAAAAACCTCCTCCTCCTATCCTGGTCCGGAAGATGGTTTATCTGTATTAAATCATAACAAACAAATTCTTCCAAGGGCCGACTGTGCCCGGGACTTTTCGAGGCCTTTCTTACCTGCTCTTCTAGGATGCGGCTGCTGCGCTCTGCGACGGCTCCTCACTAGCTTTAACACCAGGGCCGCAGCGGCCCGCACACCCGGCTCTGCCCACTCACCCGCGGGCCGCGTGATCCGCACCACGAAAGCCCTCACTCGCGGTGGGGCACCAGCGCGCCGAATCCGAACTGTGATCAAAAACGCGCGCACCATACTCTCGCTGCCGCCACCTCCGCTGTGCTCCGCGACAGCTGCGCCGCCTTTTGGCATCAGAGGTAGGCAGAGCCGCGTCCGCCCCCCGATCGCCGACGGGGACCCACGCACCGCCCCCCGCCCCTCCCCGCCCCGCAGGCGCGCCCCCGCGTTCCCTGCGCGCCCTCGCGCGCCCCCCGACCTCCCCCGGGCTCAGAACAGTTCTACGCCCGGCGCGCGCGGGAAAAGCCGGCGGTGAAGCCCGAGGGCTGCGCGCGCGCGGGCCGCAAGCACCCAAGGCTCGCCTCCCCCCCCCTCCTCCTCTTTCCCGCCCGATCCGCGCTCTCCCCCACCTTCCCATCCTCCGCGCCGGCGCCCCACGAGGTGACAGCTCAAGGGCCTGTCGCCAGAACGCATCTCCAGGCCCCCGCCCCCTCGCAATATTTGTCACCTGACACGGTCGTAAGCAGGAACCACCGCGTCGCGGCGGCTCCCAGTCCTGCTCGCGCCCCGGTTCCCCTACCCGCCTTCTTTTATCCCTAGCGCCACTGGCTAAGGCTCTTCCATCTCTCCAAACCGGATTATTTAAAAGAGAAAAAGAAAGGAAAAGCAAGGTCATCTCCGCGCTGCATCAGCCATTCAGGAGGCTGGATGTTGGTTTTGAAAGAAATGGCGCTAAGCTCCACTTCTACATTTGGGAAACGAGCGAAATTAAAGGAAACCGCTGCCTGCAGCCGAAGCGACATCTGGACACTGAGTGGCGCTGGCGCCGCGGGAGCAAGCGGGCCGGGCGCCCCACCAGGTAGGTGGAGCCGAACCCCAACGCCGGGGTCCCTGCTGGGTCGGGGGCGCCCCTTCCACTCTCCGCTCCCCGCGTAGCGGAGGGCGCGGGGCTGGGCGGAGAAGCCAGGCAGTTTTTATTTTCGGTTTTAACCTTCGACAAGCAGCGCAACATCAGAACGCTTCTTCCTCTTTCCTCCGCCCGCGGCACTCCCCTCCCCCATGGGCTGCTCCCCGCTTTTCCCGGTTCCCCCGCAGTCACTGCTTCCCGGCCGGCGGCCCTCCTCCTCCTCCTCCTCCATCCACCCGGCGCTCCGACACCCTTCGCTTTCGCCGCCAGACTTCTCAGCGTGGTCGCTCTCTCCGCTCCTCCCTTGCTCCGCCGCCGCCTCTCGTCTTCCACACCACGGATTATTTACTGCCCGCCGCCGTCCCTCCTCCTCCCCCTTCCCCGCCGTGGTCCACTCTGCACAGGAAAAGCGGGGGAAGGAAAGGAAGCGGCAGCATAAAGGAGGGGTGAGTCGAGGATACAGAGGCGGCCTGAGGACGAGGAGCTCAGCTCCCGAGCGCAGT
The DNA here is from genome assembly GCF_902655055.1 of Lutra lutra. Taxonomy (NCBI): domain Eukaryota; kingdom Metazoa; phylum Chordata; class Mammalia; order Carnivora; family Mustelidae; genus Lutra; species Lutra lutra. Next base: position 47,891,886 of record NC_062290.1, read on the forward strand.
CCGGCAGGTCCCCGGCTGCCGGGCTGGATGGAGCTCGGACGCGGGCTCGCTGGCTCCCCGAAGGCGGGAGGTCGAGCGCAGGACGCGGTTTTCAGGCGGGCGGCGCTGACCCGGCGCCCCAGCCTCCCCGGCCTGCAGCCAGTCGCGATTGATCTAGAGCGTCGCTGGCTGCCGGCGCGGCCTGGCCGGCTGGGCGTGTTGGCAGAGGATGTGGGACTAGCTAGGCCCAGCCTTCGCGGAACCTTAACGGTGGCCCGCCGCGCTGCGGCTTCTACTTGTGCCCGGGCCTGGTGGCTTAGCTGCAGACGAGGACCCGCAGCACCAGAGCCGACAGGGCCTTAGAGATCAGGTGCCAAGCCCCGCGGTACGTGGAGAAAGGGAGGTTTGCATTGCCTGAGCCGCCGCACACTACCGAGAGGCCGGGTCTGGCGACAGGCTTCTTCCCGTTCCCCATCCCTCCCCACATCGCAGGACTTAGCCGTCGACCAGGCCGGCTGGACGAAGTGAGACTTAGGTACAGTTTTAAATAGCTGTTCTAAATGTGTAGATCTCCACAAACGCACCTCTCCGCTCTTCTATAGGATTCATTCGGAATTTCCCGAACAGCGTGCTCCTTGCTGGGGCTACTCGCCCCTTCTCGGTCCGGAGTGAACCCCCTTTCTCGAGCTTCATAAGGCTAGCTCTTTCTCCTTCAGATCTCTTCTCAAGTTTCCCTGCACCGAGACTCTCCCTCTTTCAGGCCCCATATTATCATCATGGGTTTTGTTTTTCCTGTATTTAGCGGACAGAAATTATCCTATGTAATTATTTGTTTGTGGTTTTGTCTCCTACCGTAGTCTGTAAACTCCATGGGAAGCAAATCCTGCTCTCTTGCACTACACCGACGACCCTCCCCCGCAAAAATACTCTGAATACCCCCCAAAAAATACCCCCCCCCAAAAAACTTCAGAGGAGAGATGAATTAGTAAAAATATTCAATTATAGTGAGGGGATTTCATTTTATGGCCCAGAGAAGGGGCACTTTAGAGGGTGGTTAGTTCAGAGAAAGCATCTTAGAGGAAAAATGCTCCCCTGTTCCATCCCAGTATTAATGAAGGAACCTTGGAGAAGTGCAAGAATGAGGGTTTCCAGGCAGGGGATTAGCTGTGGCAGTAAACCATGGAAGAAGACACGTGTTGCACACCTCTTGAAACTCTTAGTGTTCTCCAGAGAAACATAACCAATAGGATGGGTGTGCATGTGCCTGTGTGTATGATTTATTCTAAGGAACCAGCGAACCTGATTATAGGGGCTGGTAAGTCTGAAATCTGCAGGACAGGCCGGTGAGGCTGGAGACCCAGGGAGGAGCTGATGCTGCAGTTTTGAGTCAAGCCACCTGGAGAAAGAATTGTTTCTTCTTTGGAAAGCCTGTCTTTTCACTTAAGGCCTTGGTCAGTTCTGCACACGTTAGGGAGGGTAATCTGCCTTCTTCAAAGTCTATGGATTTAAATGTCAATTGTACCTAAAAAGTACCTTCCCAGCAACATCTTGGTGTTTGACAAAACAGCTGGTACTGCGACCTAGCCCAGGTGACACCTGAATATTAAATATCATATAATCCCTTTATGTCTGTGGGGGCTGCTGACAAGTTTAAATTCAGGAATCTGTTTGTATTGATTGGGCCTGTATAACTTTTAAAAGAAATTATGTTAGTCCCCATACAGTACATCATTAGTTTTTGATGTAGTGTTCCATGACTCATTGTTTGCTATAAGGCCCAGTTCTCCATGCGATCCGTGCCCTCCTTAATACCCATCACCAGGCTCACTCACTCCCCCACCCCCTCCCTTCTAAAACCCTCATTTTGTCTCCCAGAGACCATAGTCTCTCATGGTTCCTCTCCCACTCCGATTTCTCCTCCTTCATTTTCCCCTTCCTTCTCCTAATGTCCTCTGTGTTATTCCTTATGCTCCACAAATAAGTGAAACCATATAATTGACTTTCTCTGCTTGACTTATTTCTCTTAGCATAATCTCCTCCAGTTCCATGTTGATGCAAAACCTGTAGCCCTATCATCTCCACCCAGACTTGTTCTGGGCATAGGGAAGTTGCCCACTTCAGAGGAATGCCATTTGAGTAAGAGCATTAAGTAAGGTCATTATAATGAGCTCCACATTCAATGAATATGTTTTAAAATTTAAACTTACATTCCATCTTGGTTTTCCCCTGCTGCCCAACACCTGTGTTTTGTAAGTTGTGGCATGCAGGGGCATTCTATGCAATTTTAATAGTAGACTAAGGAGAATACAATTAGGAAGATGAATCTTTAGCAAAACAACCAATTTGTGGCATTACAAAGACTTTTGGAATTCCAAATGACTTTTGGCTGTGTGCTCTTCAAAAAATGTAGGATCAAGGACTGAGCATTAGTATGTACACACACTTTTACCTGTATTACTTATTGTATCCTCACAGTGGCCCTTTGAATTTGGGATTACTACTTCCATTTTACAGGTGAGAAAACTGAGGCCCAGAGAGGCTCAAATCTTGGACAGTCTATGGCCAGCAAGGGCTAGGGCTGGAATCATCAAGAAGGTTTTTGGACTACAAGCCATGTGTTCTTTCTGTTGTACGAAAGGCTGGAGTCAATAGGGATTGAGCTATCAGTGGGTCATTTGTGCAAATAGAGAATCACTGAATGTGATTTATTTTCTTTGCTCTTTTCCTTTGGCCTAAAAAAATGGATCTCTCTTAGTTTTTTTTCTTACTCATAAGTTTAAGGCATAGATCTTAGTTTTTTTAATGGAGGAAAATGATTTTCTATTTTGGATCAGCAAATTCATCCCACAGGCAGAGATAGAAGAGGATACTTTACTTAATATGACTTGTTTTGTACCACTTGCCTCCCCTTCCCATCGTGTACAGTATATTAGTTTCTTCTCTCAGGTAACTCCTGATGATCAGATTCAGGAGAAACTTCCATAATATTGCACATGTTCAAACTGAACACCCCAAAGATATAAGAAAAAAGTCACCATAAGCAAGATTTAAAAACTATCATTGAACATATGACAAAAGATTAAGTTTTAGAATATGTAAATAAATACATATTGGAACAAAAAGGTAAACCAGTAGAAAAATGAGCAAGGAATACAATGGGTAGCTTATAGTGGAACATATACAAATGGTTAGAAAAATATATGAAAAGATACTCAGTTTTATTCATTAGTAAAGGTAACAAACAGTGACGTATCTATGGGTGTGGCAAAAATTTAAAAAGGAGTGATAATGTTGGTAAAGTCGTCAGGAAACAATCACACACACTATTGTAACTTGGTGTGACTGTTTTGGAAGGCAACTTCAGAGTATTTATAAAAATTGAACATGCATATATGTCCCTTTGACTTAGCAATTCCTTTCCTATAATTCATGTAAGTATGCAAAGATACACAAACATATGTATAGAAATAAATATACCATATATGCACAGTGTATATATATGTATGGAAAGAGATATGCATGCATGTATTTGTGTTTATATTTGTATTTTTATATATATGGATAAGTGTTTATATACATATATAAAGATATATGTCCCTTTAACTCAACACTTCAACTCAATAACTCATACCAGCATGTATGTATACATATATATATGTCATATATACACACACACTCATATGTAATATTGGAGATATATAGACACACACATATACACATGCACATAGAAGTCTGGAAAGATTTGACACAATGACACACATATGCACACACTTTGTGTGCATGGGTGTGTGAGAGAGAGATGTATTCTTTTTTTTTTGGAGAGAGATGTATTCTTAACCCTTGAAGTTTGTCTCCTATAAATTTCTGTAGATTTTTCATGTAGGGATGCCAAAAATATTCCTTATAGCGCCATATATAGTAGCAAAAAAAAAAGCAAGAAAGGAAAAAGGAGATAATTTATGCGTTTGTCAATAAATTTCTTTTTTAAACTGGGTTTCATCCATAAAATATAAAATTATACAGCCATAAAAAAAGAAGTGCATCTATCTGTACTGATAATGGAAGTTGTCAAAGATCTATTACTAATCAAAAAAAAAAAAAACAAGTTGCGGAATAGTATGGTCCCATTTATGTTTTCCAAATGTGTGCATTGGGTGAGAGGTGTTTGCAATTGTATGTACGTATATTTCTGGAAGGTTAATTTAAAAAATTTAAAAATAGTCATTACCCCTTGGTAGTGAGAATGGGGAGGGGTAATGAGATTTTAGGAGAGTTTTACTTAAGTTTATTTTTTGTACTGTTTGAAAGTGTACCACAAGCAAAAATTTTAAAGTAACCACCACAGACAGCTCACACCTAGAGATGCTAATTCGGTAGACCTGATGGTTAGTACATCTAAATTTTATTTTATTTTATTTTATTTTATTTTAAGATTTTATTTTTATTTATTTGACAGAGAGATCACAAGCAGGCAGAGAGGCAGGCAGAGAGAGGAGGAAGCAGGCTCCCCGCCGAGCAGAGAGCCCGATGCGGGGCTCGATCCCAGGACCCTGAGATCACGACCCGAGCCGAAGGCAGCGGCTTAACCCACTGAGCCACCCAGGCGCCCCTACATCTAAATTTTAAAACATTTCTCTATATAGATGATTCTCAAATGGAGCCAAGATTGAGAACCACGTCCCTATCTTTACAGGTCTCCAATGACTGGCGGGGATAGCACTATCTTTGTAAAGATATAATTAATAACTGAGGTGAATGTAAAATGAAATGTCTTTTAATTTTTCTCTAGAGAGGGGATGACATTACTTTTGTTGTTGTTGTTGTATATGGTGAGATTTCGGCACATCAAAAGGCTCCTGCAATCCTGGATAGATCTGTATGTGGTAACTCTATTAAAGGCAGTCCAGAGATTAGAGAGTAGTCAAAGATGGCCGAATATTTTAGGCAAGATTAGTGTTTATAACTCCAGGTGGCATTTTGGGAGGAGATACAGGGGACTACAGAGGTTTCTCCCGTGCCCTAGGAGAGGTGGTAGAACCCAGCAACTCAGACCCACAGGTGCTAGAACTCTAATGTCCAGGGCTTCTGAGTGGGAAAGGGATTAACGGGTGTTTGGGCTTCCTTTGTACACTTCCACTATACCACAGATAATTGTGAGTAGGCATGTCATCTTCACGCATCTCTCAGGGTTTTTCCCCCAGCAAAATCTTTGGTTTCTATTTATTTCGAACTTTAAATTAGTGAATCAGAGTTGGATGCTCAGTTTTGAGGTACATGTTGACTTCTATTAGTGAGTTTAGTATGTAATCCATGCTAGTTACATATTATTTCACTAGCAGCACTAGTTTCAAAGCAAATTTGTGATAAAATTAATAATGAAATTATAAATATATGTAAATTTAAATATTTAAATTTGTAGTTAAATTAAAATTTTAAAATTAAATACATATAAATTTAAATACTTAAATTTAGAGTTATGTATATTATACATGATACATATTATGCATAATTCTATAATTAAATATAAATGACATACAAATGGTACCACTTCTAAAAGTAAAGTAATTCTTTTCCTTATACAAGGAAGGATAGTAAAATCTGAGTGCAGGAGTCAAGAGGCAAGAAAGGAGCCATCCTATTTGTCATAGCTGAACTTGAGACAAAGTTTTATAGAAAACCAAGGCAGTAGGCAATGAGCAGATTCTCATTATTTTAGAACTGGGATCATTTCACAAATCCCATCAATATGTAGATCAAACAAGTTTGTTTTGTTTTGATTTGATTAATTCTGTTGAATTACTGGCCCTTCTTCCGCAAACCACCACCAGGCGGTTCCTCCTTGTATTCCTTTTTTTGCTTTCCTCTCCTTCTCTGCCCTCCTGGAGAGCTGGCAGGTGCACATTTAGGTGATACAGAAGTCTTCCCTAACCAGCTGGTTTCTACAATCTCCTAGGCAAAATTTAAGGACCTAAAGTTTCAAGGAATCCAAGAGAAACAAACCAGAAAGTACAAATCCTTAGAAATGGGTCTGTCAGATCCATGACAGCTGTTTCCGGAGTTACTTATCTTTCTAATGACTACATATATATATTTTAACGATTTTATTTATTTATTTGGCAGACAGAGATCAGAAGTAGGCAGAGAGTCAGGCAGAGAGAGAGGAGGAAGCAGGCTCCCTGCTGAGCAGAGAGCCCAATTCGGGGCTCGATCCCAGGACCCTGGGATCATGACCTGAGCCGAAGGCAGAGGCTTTAACCCACTGAGCCACCCAGGCACCCCAATGACTACATATTTTAGCATTTCCTCGCCTTTAGCACTTTGTTCTTTCTGATACCCCCAACTCACGCGCGCGCGCGCGCGCGCGCGCGCACACACACACACACACACACACTCTCTCTCTCTCTCTCTCTCTCTCTCCCTCTTTTTATTAAGCTCTACAGCCCAGCCTGGGGCTTGAACTCACCACCCCAAGATCAAGACTCAGAAATCAATAGTCACATGCTCTACCGACTGACCCAGCTAGGTCCCCCAGCCGAACCTTTTCTCTTGGTTCTAACTCCTAAACCAACCCATTCTAGGCCAGAACCCTTGCTACATGCTCACTTTAAAACCACTTTTTCTTTCAGAACATTTATATTAGTTTGTATTGCCTACTTCAGTATTACTTTATAAATCTATTTGGTCTACTTGCTTATCTCATTTTAATAAATTAATTCCTCTAGTGGCTTCCAGTGGCATAAGAGAAATGCAGAAAGCAACAGGGAAAATGAGAGGTAAAAACAAAGTGAGAAAGACATTAACTTTTAAACTGTTAATTTGCAAAGCATTATTTCTGCTCCTAGTTCTTACAAAGTTATCTGTAATTTTTCAACTAACTGGTGGAGGTGGTGCTTAAATAAGATTTTTTTTCCCCTCCCAGGGCTCCAGAATTTTAAAATATGTCTTTCCTCTCTATTCTTCTATATATCTTTCCTTGACTTGTGATATGGCACAATTATTACTAATAAAATATAAGACCCCACTCAGTCATCTATGCCACAAATTCATAAAGGGGTAAAGCCTTAGTGATGGTAGGGAACTTTGGAGTAATCTAGTCTAATGCCTATCTTTTATAAATGAGGGAAATTGAGACTAATCTAAGTCGCAGGACTCAGGTTGTGTAGTTGGAGAACTAATACTGGGACCCAGGTCTTCCATTTTCCAATCAGGTCCTAACTTCATTTCCTCTTTCTTCCCTGGCATTATAAATAGAACAGGAGAAGATCATGGAAAGTATTGTGACATTGTTGCTCCTTCAACTAATTTTTAAAATTAAAATTGTATCTTCTTACATATGATCTATCATCTGTCATCTCCATGTTCATGTCTATTTGCAGCTTAGTTAATTGAACACTAAGAAATTATACCAACCCCCAAATTATTCAAGTTTTCACAGAATGATTAAATAGGTTGTTAATAATGAAAACTTTGGATGTCAGAATTTGGAGTAATTAGCTGCTAACATATACACGGAGGCAGAACTCTTTTATTTGTTTTAAAAATAAATAAATTAAATCAAATCCCTGCACCCAGTGAACTCATGACCCCAAGATCAAGAGTCACATGCTCTACCAACTGAGCCCAGTGAGGCACCCCAGACCTTTTGTATTTTAAGTGACACTGACTTTTGTATTTTCTACATAAGGCAGTCCACAGAATTGCTTCTTCAGATGACTTCTATCCTTTTTCCAGATCACCAATTATACTTGCTCTTCTCAGGTAGAATCTTGAACCATGTCTTGAACATTGGAAAAATTATACCCTATTATAAAAAATTATCAACTAATATTTCTCTATCTTGTTCTCATCTGGAAAATGACATCTATCAGGTTTAAATATTAAATGAACAAATGTATTTTAATATATGCCTGGAACAAGTTACATCAATAAGTGCTTCCACATTTTTCCCAATAAGAAATGCTCTGATTCTCAACTAACTTTCCCCAGTAATGTATTCACCTGGGTATAAAGAATTGATGGGGAAGTAAAGATTTTTTAATTCAATTTAAAGAATCCCCTTCTTTTGGTCTCTCAAATTAGTTATTTTTTCTTCTGTTTCTCTCTCTCTTTCACTCTCCCACACTTCATAAATCTTTTCCTAGTATATATAGCAGTGCTTTAAAATAAATTGTTGTTGGTATCATTTATCAATAATTATTACAAAGAGTGAGAGAAGTGAACCTCTTTGAGTCTTTAACATTTCTCAGGAATTAGTGGTAAATACATGATCATACATTTTTAAACCAAAATATCCACATCTTAGAATCCAATCTATTGTTTTTGTTTATTAAAGCATTGATGTATCAGTTGTTCCAATGCCGGTAAGGAATCAAGCAACACTGGACATTAAATCTCAAAGCCGTGCACTTTTAGTTTGTTCTGCAGATATGAAGACATTCTGTGAGCCATCATCATCTATTTTCAACAGTTTTATATTCAATTTACTCTTTCAGCAACACTTTGGGAAATACCCCGAGAAGAGTTTACTGGGTAAGTGCATTGGTTTTCTACAAGATAACTGGAATGTTTCATAGTTTGATCCTCTGACACACTCTAGTAAAGGATACAGTCAGAAAATTTAACAAAGAAATAAATAGGTTAAGGATGAAAGGGTCTAAGCTTTGGCACTGTGCCAGAGCTTCATTTAAAAGCTATAGTTCTTCCTCACCTCTTTACCCCCACACACAAGTTACTTTGTTATTTAAAGCCTCCCCAGTAAGACTGTTACTGAAGAACAACTCATAAATACAAAATATTGCAAAATCTTTTCATCTCATGGGGGAGGGAGGTCCTTTATCCTATCATATATAAATGGAGCAAATCGTTACAGTTAATCGTGACAGTCGCTCTTCCTGCAATCCACCACATCACCCTGTGCACTGACTTCTGAACTCTCCAAGAATCTCCTGTGGATTGAGTAACAAACAGCAGGCACCCGACCCTCTCCAGAGCTGTTCTGTGTCTCTTGACCCAGGGATCCTAGAACCTGTGGGCAAATTCCAGGTGGCTCTCGAATCCTGCTTTCCCGTCACTATCCGGTGGAGCTGGGTTCAAGTCCCCAGGGCTTCGCAGGAGACTTGGATGGCAACACACATCCTGTAAAGCCCTGGGCACCTGCTGATGCTGTCTACTGTCGAACTCGTCTTCAGCACCGTCGTTGTCATCTCCTCAGTCTTCAGGATTTTCCTTCTAGCCCCAGGCGCCTCAAACCTAAAGTAGGGGCTTCCAGTACCCTCCTTCAAGGTCAGTGGGGGCAAACGTGTCTTCGGCCTCCCGCTCAAATGCCTATCATGGCCACCTCCAACTCTGCCGCCAGCGTCTTTCCAGTGAAGTTTGGCAAACACCTGGGGTCGTTAGGGACTTTATGGGCCGCTTTTTGCCAGAAAACCCTGAAAAGTAAACGACACCCGGGAGCTTCACATTCAGTTCTTGAATCTCTCTGGAAGCCCATTTGCATCACCTCTGCGTTTGGCTGCGCCGTGAGTGTGAGGGCAGGATCCAGAGGAAAAGAACAAAGACAAAAAAAAAAAAAAAAAAAAAAAAAATTTGTATTCACTGTCTGCTTCTCCTCCCGGACGGTGAGTCAAGTCTCCTGGAAGGCTTTCAGGCTTTCCGCCGCTCCACATTTGTAGCCTCCCATGCACTAAGTTGGGGGGTGGGGAACAGGGGAGAAAAGAAATGTTGTGGGCGGCTGGGGGTACCTGCCATCAGTCTCCTGCAGCTGCGCGCAGGTACCGGGCGACAGCTCGGTGGCCCCGCTCCTCAGCCAGGTCCAAGGGCAGGCGGCCCCAGGCGTCGCGCACGTCCAGCTGCGCCCCGGCTCGGTGCAGTACCACGAGTGTGTCCAGGAAGCCCTCCCGGGCCGCGTCGTGCACAGGTCGGGTGAGGGTGGCTTCGTCCGCACAGTTGGGCTCCGCGCCATAGAGCAGCAGCAGCTCCGCCACGCGGGTGCTGCCCATCATCATGACCTGGCAGAGAGAGCAGAGTGGTCAGGGCGGTGAGATGCAGGCCTGGGCCGGGACAGGTAGAACCATTTCAAATAAATTCCTGTTCACGAAGTAGCCACCTAATGCAGGGGCGCTTACAAGTCTCAGGAGTCTGGTTATGCTTCCTGTTTTGATGAAATCCCGACACCGTCCCCCATCCCTCCCTTATAACTCTTTACTCAGCCCTAATTGGGTTTCATTTTATTCTCCAAGCTGAGGAGACAAGAAAGAGCTGAAAATAGAGCGCTAATAGTCGTTGTGTGAAAAAGAAAATTTTGATTTCCTTCGGAACATGGGAATCCATTTTGTTAAGTAATTTATGGGCGGAGTTAAGTTTAAAAGCTTTTACGGGACGCCTGGGTGGCTCAGTCGTTGAATGTCTGCCTTTGGCTGGGGCCATAGTTCTGGGGTCCTGGATTTGGGCCTGCATTGGGCTCCTTGATCGGTGGAGGCCTGCTTCTCCCTCTCTCACTCCCCCCTACTTGTGTTCTCTCTCTAGCTGTGTCTCTGTCAAATAAATGAAATCTTTAAAAAAGAGAGAAAGAAAGAAAGAAAAAACTTTTACAGACTTAAATTATTTCCCTTGATGTCTCTTCCACATCGGCCATAATCTGGATCTTAAAAATAAGCTGATATTTTTAAGATAATAATGCTTTAGATAGAAACAATGTTTTTTTTAGAGTAGAAACAATTTTTAAGTTGTTCAGTTTTTCCTTGTAAACAAACATGTAACATAAACACTATATTTACATTGTACAGGATTTTATAATGTAATAGTATTTTATAATGTTAGATACTAAATAATTTGGTATGTAAAAAAGAGCTCAGATGTTAGTCAAATCAGAGCAATGCATAATTTAGAAAAAAAGATGTTTTGGAGCTGCAAACCTGTAGCATCCACTTGTGTATATGTACATTATACAAGCATTTACTTTCTTATTTTAACAATAAAACAGTTTTTGATAACTAAATACCCAAAATGGAGTTATTTGTTCTTGTGAGCTTATGTATTTAAAAATGTGCCATGTAATTTAAGACAGTACTTTTTGTTTCATGAATATTAGAAACATCCATTTCCTCCCTTAAAAACCGTGATATGTTATCATTTCCACTAGTGATGTGTATCAGATATTTCACATACAGAGAGAAGAAAAAGTTGTTCTTAGTATCTCAGAAAATGATGAATTAAAACTATAATTAAAATCTCTTTTGAAATTATTAATATCATTTGAAGTCTTTAAGAACTACTTTACAATATTTATGCTGCTTTAAACTATTCCTCATTTCTTTTTTTTTCAAGATTTTATCAACTTATATTAGAGAGAGAGAATGAGCGCTCGTGTGTGCGCACTTGAACACACACACACACACACACACCACACACATGCAGGGGAGGCCAGAGAGGGGTAGAGACAGAGGGAGAGTAAGAACCAGACATCCGCTGAGAAGGGAGCGGAGGCAGGGCTTGATTTTAGGACCCTAAGATCATGACCCCAGGAGAAGTCAGATGCTTTACCGACTGAGACACCCAAGCACCCCAAGCTGTCCCTCATTTCTTATAACACTTTTCTAAGAATGCTAAAGAAATGAACATATATTTCTTTAAAAATCTACATAATAAGATTCCTTAATAACAGCTTGGTTCTAGAATGTGACAGTGAGATGAATACTAACCATTATACTCAACAATAAAGCACAAAATATTACCTTGGGTTTTAAAATAATTAAAAAATGCCAGTACTAATTAAAGGGGTTCATAAACATATTGAATAAAGGATTTTAATAATTAAGAGGCTAATTATGTATGTAGACCCTCTGCCATTTTAAAAGGACCTAACATTTGCTGCAGCATGCTTTTGTAACCTAATCACTGATAATTAAACAAAAATCTATAGAAGCATATTTTTTCTCATGTAACACTCGAAACACTGCTAACATAGGAAGGATTAAGTACTGTGGTCAAGGAATCCTGGCTTATCTCTCTGTATTCAGTTTGCCTTTATGAGAAAAGAATACAAAGAATTTCATATTGCAGCCGAGAAGTGCAATTTTTTTTGATGCACTATGATTCTGCGTGATTCCTCAAATCTAATCCAGATTGTGTAATTTGTCATTTGATTATCTTTATCAATGGAAGTTGACAGAATATTTATTGAAGGACAGAGAAGACAAACGGTTTCCTCCCCAAAATAACCACCTTTTCTCCCCAATTGAACCTCTCCCTTGCATCTGTGATCATGAGATGGGAGAGAGAATATTGACATTTTTTCCGCTACTAAAAAGAAAACCAAACTGAAGAAGCGATTTCTTTCAATCCCTTTCTTTAGGATCCTTGGTGGGGAGAACCTGCTTTACACCTGGGCTCCACACCTCAAGGAAGAGAGACACAGGTACGTTGGTTAAGGTCTCGGTCCCAGCCGCGTCCCACGGAGGCCGCTCCCCTTTGTTCATGCGCCCCCTGCCGGCAAGGCCCCAGGGCCCCAGCTACCTGGATCGGCCGCCTCCCGAAGCGGTTGACTCCGTTGGGATCCGCACCGGCTTCCAGGAGCTGCCGCACGGTCTCCACTTGCCCCTGTGCGGAGGCGCTGGCCAGGCCCGCGTCGTCGCCGCCACCACCACCCAGCATGCCCTTGTCCTCCTCGCGCATTTCGCAGCCCGCAAACGCAGACCGGCCGGGATAATCCACCGCTGGCCGTGAGCTTCGCCACACTCCTCCCTTGTTCCCCACCTCGCCCTGGCGCCCTCTCCCCTGCGTGGGAAAGCTCAGGTCAGCTTCAGCCCTCTTTCGCTGTCCTTCTGTCGCTGGGAGGCCCGTGCAATGGCCTAGCCACTCTTGGTTAAACTGGGCTTTTCCCGGCTGGCTCCCGGGAAAAAGCGCCTCCGGTGGCCGCAGCCGAGCGTAGGGCGCCTCCGGCCGCCGAGCGCGGGCGCGTCGCAGCGTCCTCTCCGCCGAGCCTGCTCCGGCTAGGTGGAGAGCCGGCTGGGAATGAATCCGTTTCCAGGCTGGCGGCCGGGCAGGGCATTCCCCACCCCCTTAGGCTCCGCCTCCCGTCCGGCAGGCCAGCGCTGGCACTTCCCACTGTGCGGGCAGGGAGGCCTGGCCCGCAGATGACGTTACAGGGGACAAGGCCGTGGCAGGCGGCGGCAGGGGGTGGGGACGCGGCGGGGGCTCGATGGGGGGGCGGGAGAGGGACGGGAGCCCGGCCAGATGGTCCTGGGACGCATGCGCCAGACACGGGCGCGGCGAGCTTGCAGTCCTGCATGCCCAGCGTCCAGCAAAGGCCTTAGCTAAGGTTTTGGAAAAGTTCAATCAAAGCAGTCAGCTCCTAATCCCCTCTCTCCAGCAGGCGGAGCATAGGATTTCTATTCCTTCAACCCGGTGCCAGGTGGTTTCACTCTGGAAACGTTAGACGTTCCTGGTGCAATTGAATGACTGGCTAAGAGAAAGGCATTTAAAGTAACTTCGTCTCCCTTAAGATTTCTGAAAGTGACAGTTTTGCACCTGTCATGCCGGTTAAATTCGTCCCCAGGGAGTATTTGAATTTCACTAGCTTCGCATCTTGCATCAAGTTTAGCACTTCTCTTTTGGGTGTGTTTTCTTAGTTGAATTAGTGAAAAGTCAGTCACAGTGAAAAATCCTGAGAATCCTGTTTTGAATGTGCTTTTTATTCTTTTCATCTTTGAATAATGGATACACACATACACAACACCAAAAAACGAACCTAGTTTGAGAATGACAATGGCAACCTGGTACATGTGAGACATTTAAAAAATATAAATACATATTTTAAGAATCTGAGATTCCAGTTTCATGATATTTGAATAGTATTATTTTTGCACTCTTACCTATTTAAACCCACTTCACAAGTATTTGATTTTTATTTATCATGAGTAATAAAGGAAATTTATGCAGTAATAATGAAGCATAATAAAACAGAGGTGTGGTGCTGGGCCTGTCATTAAACAGGCTGAACCTGTCATTAAATCCTCTTCTGAAGATTTAAAGGCCAATTGCTTTTCTTCCCAATCTTCCTAGGTGAGTTTGAATTAACATATGCATTGCTTTAAAGATTTAAAAAATTACAACAGATGTTTGATTAAAATAGGAAGAGAACCACAAGTTATGTATCTGTTGCCTGAGAGCTTTGGTGAGGAACTATATTAGACTGAGCTTCTTCTAACATGGAACAGTTCTTATTTACAAATTAATTTTGGTTCAGAGTGCAGAGGAGGAGTGCCTAAGGAAGAGCAATTGCTTGCTTACTCATAAATGAGAGTTTGTTTCACATGTTTCTTCTAGCATACCTTAGCTTGGACTCCCCCTTCCCAATCCATTGAAGAATAAGGAAGCGCTCTTCAAAGATAGGGGAGCCCATAGAAGTGGTGGTTAGGGATGAAGATCTACTGACTGAGACACAGTTTAAATCCACCTGGATAGGGAAGGGAAGGAGGCAGCATTAATAACCATTTTTTCCTCTTACCCTACTCTCATTTCTTAGTTTTCAGTTTCTTAATTTCTCTCTCTTTCCCTCTTATTTGAACCTCCACTCTTATCTGAAAAAGAAAAGTCCTTTTATTTGTTGATGGTGGCTCTGTTCCTTGGTCTGGCCAGAGGAATAGAAGTCTACTTCTGGTTGAAAAGCATAGATGAGCTGTTTTTTTTTTTTTTTTTTAAAGATTTTATTTATTTATTTGACAGACACAGATCACAAGCAGTCAGAGAGGCAGGCAGAGAGGGCAGGGCGGGGGTGGGGGAGCAGGCTCCCTGCTGATCATGACCTGAGCAGAAGGCAGCGGCTTAACCCACTGAGCCACCCAGGTGCCCCAGATGAGCTGTTTTTGACCAGTATTTGGGGTCAGTCCCCATTGATGGTATATTGGGTATTACAGGTGTGTGTGTAGAATGGAAGAAGGGAGAGGAAATATGGACAGTGGGAAGCCAGAGTTTTGAAATGGATGGCATTGTTTCTTTGGCAGTCACTCTGAGGGTTTGAGCCATCAGACTGATAGTGGTGGGTGTGGTAACGAATAGACTCAGTCCAGAGTATCTTAATCAGAACAACCTAGCTACCCTGAAATTTAGTGCTTGGCCAAACGTAACAAGGCAGGTTGCCTTTTAAAGGAGTGTTGTTATCACTCAGCATCAGGGAAATACAAATCAAAACCACAATGAGATACCACCTCACACCAGTCAGAATGACTAAAATTAAAAAGTCTGGAAATGACAGATGATGGTGAGGTTGTGGAGAAAGGGGAACCCTCCTACACTGTTGGTGGGAATGCAAGCTGGTACAGCCACTCTGGAAAACAACATGGATGTTCCTCAAAAAATTGAAAACAGAGCTACCCTACAATCCAGCAATGGCACTACTGGGTATTTACCCTAAAGATACAAGTGTAGTGATCTGAAGGGGCACGTGCACCTGAATGTTTATAGCAGCAATGTCCACAATAGCCAAACTATGGAAAGAACCTAGATTTCCATTAATAGATGAATGGATAAAGAAAATGTGGTGTGTATATATACAATGGAATACTATGCAGCCATCAAAAGAAATGAAATCTTGCCATTTGCCGTGACATGGATGGAAGTACAGGGTATTATGCTGAGTGAAATAAGTCAATCAGAGAAAGACAATTATCACATGATCTCTCTGATATGAGGAATTTGAGAGGCAGGGTGGGAGGTTGTGGGGGGGTGTGGAAGGAAAAAATGAAACAAGATGGGATCAGGAGGGAGACAAACCATAAGAGACTCTTAATCTCACAAAACAAACTGAGGGTTGCTGGGGGGGGTTGGGATAGGATGGCTGGGCTATGGACATTGGGGAGGGTATGTGCTATGGTGAGTGCTGTGAAATGTGTAAGCCTGGTGATTCACAGTCCTGTACCCCGGGGGCAAATAACACATTATATGTTGATAAAAATAATTTAAAAAATAAAGGAGTATTGTTGGGGTCTTCTAATGGATCCAGTAATTAGTTCAACAAAATTTAGCTCAATATGTCCTATAATCTAGGAGTACACAATTGAATTAAGATATGGGTGCTGGCTTTTAAGAAAGTTTCATTAGTGGCACCCAAACTAATAAGTAGAGAGTTTCAACTTAATGCAGTAACATTACTGAGGATGTATCTATAGGGAGTAAGAAGAGGGGAACTTAAATCAAGATGGAGATGCAAAGGGTTTCTTAGAGGAGTTACCAGATGAAGAGTCTCTAAATAATGCATCAGAAATTGTTTCCTGTGTTCTAGATTTGAGCTTTGGATTTCTCTGAAACTAACAAAGTCAGCTGGAGCCAATTTTTGAGCCACCTTCTTAAGTGGTAAGCATGGCCCAAGTGTCTGAAAAATGAAAATTATTTGGAGTTGATAAAGAAAAGCCAATTAGCCAAGTGACTGAGGGAAAAAGCCAATTAGCCAAATGACTGAGAATCTTCCACGAGGCCCATATGTGAGCTTCACTAAGTAAGTTGACTGGAAAAGAATTTTGGGCAGGGGAAATGCTGCCAGCGATATGCGCGCTTACTAGCACCACGGACAGCGCCTTCCTAGTAAGCGTGTCTCGGTGGTCCTAACCCACTCCAGACTTAGAATTCCTAAGAAAATTCACACTTGATCTTTCAAACCCCTTTTCTCTCCGGAAATCCAAAGAACCACATGGAGACTCAATGGACTTCTTTACAATGGACTGCTCAATCTGATTTCCAAATATTACTGGATTATATAATATTCTCTATGTAAAGAACATGAAATATTCTCTATATTTAAAAGAAGAGAGGAGACATACACTTAATGTCTACTCTGTTCCAAGTGATTTGCAAGTATTATTTCATTTAAGTCTCATAAAACTCCTGTGCAAAATGTATCAGTTTCTCAATTTTACAGACAAGACCAAAGGATCAAAGAAATTCAGTAACTTACATACTGGTTAAGCATCGATGGAGATAGGGTCTAACCTGTGTGGCTTCAGAGCCTCTACCCTTAACACTACATAGTGTTTTTAGCAGCTGTCATGGTAGGCCTACTGAAAAACAAAGTACAGTGAACTGGCTTATAATTATTTTCCAGCCTACATTGTGTTTTCCAGATGGTTCACCTCACAGCACACCCTTAATAGACTTCAAAGATGACATTTCACATATAATACAATAGCACATTTGTCTTGGACAATAGGGTGAGATAATGAAACATTTGCCTCTCCCTGAAACCCAGCTGTCTCTAGGAGGAAACACAACCTATTGTTAATGCTTTAAACACATTTAAGAGATGAAGTGGATGGGAACATATTGGGCAGCTGAAACTTAGAATTGTCACAGCTATGCCATTTAATTTTTAAGTGAGAAAAGAGAAAAAGTAAGTGGTAAATTGGCATAGAATTTTGGAGGTATATAGAAGGGAATGAGTAGAGAGATGTCTGGGTGGCTCAGTCAGTTAAGCTTCTGCCCTCGTCTCAGGTCATGATTTCAGGGTCCTGTGATAGAGTCTCACATCAGGCTCCTTCCTCAGTGGGGAGCTTGCTTCTCTGTGTGCTGCTCCCTTTGTTCATGCCCTCCCTCCCTCCCTCCCTCCCTCCCTCTCTCTCTCTCTCTGACAAATAAATAAATAAATAAATAAATAAATAAATAAATCTTTTTTAAAAAAAGAAGGGAAGGAGTAGAATCAGTTTCAATATTATAAATTATACAAATTCCCAGTGATAATGTTCATATTCTATAGCTGGTAAAACTACATATGAACTCACTATGGAAGTGTGAGTACACATCAGTTGAGTGACCAAAAGAAATGGGGACATAATTTTGCATATGATTGGAGCCAAGATTTCTATGTAGGGAGAGAATGTAATTCAAAATAATTTGGGGGACTTTTTCAAACTACATATGACCCACCTCCCATCAGGAGGCTTGATTCTTTTCCATTTCCTCAGTTGAGATTTATGCTTCAAGATTCATAGTATATCACTTTCTGTATTCCCATATTTCTTTCTTTTTTTCCTTTTTTAAGAAAAGATTTTATTTATTTATTTGAGAAAGAGAGAGTGCATGAGCAGGGAAGGGGGACAGAGGGAGAGGGAGAAGCAGACTCCCTGTTCAGCAGGGAGCCCCAGGGAGAACTCGATCCCAGGACGCAAGGTCACAACCTGAGCTGAAGGCAGACACTCAACCAACTGAGCCACCCAGGCACCCCTCCCATATTTATTTAAGTTTAATTGAATGGATATTTTAGCATCTGTATTAGTTTTTCAAGGCTGCCATAAAACAATACCACAGATTAATTGGCTTAAGTAATAGAAATTTATTTTCTCACAGACCTCACCTCCTGAGGTCTCTCTCCTTGGTTTGCAGGGGTCTCATTCCTGCTGCTGCTTCACATAGCCATCCTGTGTGCATGGAAGTCCCTGGTAATCTCCCTATGTATCCAAATTCTCTCTTCTCATAAGGACAGTAGTCAGATTTGATTGGGACCCACTCCAACAGCCTCATTTTAACTTAATCACTTCTCTACATGCCTTATCTTCAAATATAGTAGCATTCTGAGATACTGAAGGCTAAAGATTCAAGTAGGAATTTCAGGGGGGGGCACAGTTCCATCTATAATGGAGTCTTTCCAAATTTTTACACATATCGTTTTTATTAATAATTTATTTGAATAAAGATGAAAATAATGTCAACATATTGAAATTTGTTGATATTGATAGCAGTCTTCTTGTGTCTCTTTTATATTTTATTTATTTTTTAAAGATATGTTTATATCTTTAAAGATAAAGGGAAAGCTTCTATAAAGAGAAAGCTTCCTTTGCTATCTACTTGTTTGCCCTCGGGTGTATATAAGAAAGACAGGGTAAGTACTTTATTTTCAAATTTATTTATAGGTTTTAAAACTAATGATTTGAGCTTCCAGTGTCTTTCAAAGGTGACGAATGATTTTTGAATTATTGTCAACTTATGAATTTGAACATAATTGATGTGTTTTCATCCACTATAATTATCATTCCTGTTGATGCTCAAGGCCCATCTTTGGCCAGTAAGAGCCTCTGCAAGTCAATTCCTGAGTCTTTTTAATGTGACTCCAGTAATCTTTGACAGAATCCTTGATTTTTGGTATGACAATGTATTCAAGTTTTATCTTGTACATTTCATGTGCTATGTATAGAACCAACCATTTCTCCAAGGAGCATCGATTCTTTTTAGTGGAGAATGGTATTCATTTATTTTTATTTTTATTTTTTAATTTTTAAATTAACATATAATGTATTATTTGTTTCAGGGGTACAGGTCTGTGATTCATCAGTCTTACACATTTCACAGCACTCTCCATAGCACATACACTTCCCAATGTCCATCACCCAGCCACCCCATCCCTCTCACCCCCGCCCCTCTAGCAACTCTCAGTTTGTTTCCTGAGACAATGGTATTGAAAAAGTACATCATCAATGCTGAGGACCTTAGTGCTACTCAGGAGGCCATTATATTTCAAGGCCCTTATGTTCACATATAAAACATAACTTTAGCTTCTTAGCTCAGAATATTTACACACATTTTTCACCTACATGAATGTCCAGGGAATTACTGAAAGTTCAATGGTGTGGGCCTTTGGGCCTAACTTTGAGTCCAGAGGGCCCCCAAGTCATTTGTTACAACCAAAAATGCCACTAAGAATATCCAAAATACTCCATAGGGTGGATCCCTTAGAAAAATCACTGATTTAAATAACACATGGATGGGATGCCTGGGTGGCTCAGTCGGTTAAGCGTCTACCTTCTGCTCAGGTCATGATCCCAGCATCCTGGAATCGAGTCCCACATGGGGCTCCTTGCTCAGAGAGGGAAGCCTGCTTCTCCCTCTGCCTGCCACTCCCCCTGCTTGTGAGGTCTTTCTCGCTCTCACCCTCTCTCTCCGACAAATAAGTAAAAGACTTTACAAAAAAATGACACATGGATAGAGGGAGATGAGATCAAAGGGATGATTTCATTATAAAATCAGAAATCTTCTGCTTCTATGATTTGTCTATCTCCCTTCCACACACCCCCAACTGAATGTTCAGACTTCGTGTGTACTAGGCTAGTTTGAACTTCTTCAGGGATACTCATAGAAGTATATGGAACTCAGTTCAGGCATAAAAAATTTTTTTCTCATTTTATTAAATTTTATCTTCTCATTGAAGATTGTCCTTGAATAAAGTTTTCCTTTACTGTTTAATCATGGCAGAGACCCCACTTTAAAACATTAGACCAATCTTGGCTTGTGTACCTTATTTTTTTTTAAGATTTTATTTATTTATCTGACAGTCAGAGATCACAAGCAGGCAGAGAGGCAGGCAGAGAGAGGAGGAAGCAGGCTCCCTGCTGAGCAGAGAGCCCCATTCCGGGCTTGATCCCAGGACACTGGGATCATGACCTGAGCTGAAGGCAGAGGCTTCAACCCCTGAGCCACCCAGGCGCCCCGCTTATGTACCTTATAATACCAGTAATGTACAGTTCTTGTTTGCCAGAAATTTCGTGATGAAGGAGCCTTCTCAGGTTGAAGAGAACTCAGTAGGCCATCGCATGCCAAGGGGGACAGTATCAGTATCCAGATATTACCTACTACTGATGTGACTTTATGTTAAAGTTAGGTATGTTGAACAACACAGTGATATAGGAGTCCGTAATTATTTGTGAAACTAAGTTGTGTACCCAGACTTCTCTCTTTTTTATTTTGGAGGTCTAGCCTTAATATTAGGATCAAGTGCATCTCACAAATCTTACTATTGTAAGTGGAATACTGAGAGGGGGGAGAGAGGTTGAGTTAGTGGAAAACATTTTCTTAAAGTAGAGAGAGACTCTGGGAGCTTAATGTCTTGAAAATATGCTGAGGGGTACCTGGACAGCTCAGTCAGTTAAGCATCTGCCTTTGGCTCAGGTCATGATCTGGGGTCCTGGGATCCATCCCCGTGTGGGGCTCCTTGTTCAGCAGGGAGTTGGCTTTTCCCTCTCCCTTTGCCCCTCCCCTCCCCTCATGCTCTCTCTCTCTCAAATAAAATAAAATCTTAAAAAAAGAAAATATGCTGAAAAGATCAACAAATTGAAAATTTTACTTTATCTTAATTTTCTTTTGAAGATTGTTATTTAGCATAAGTTACACAATTTGCTTTTTTCCCTCAGAAATTTATTACTTCTGAACTGTGTTGAATAATCTTTTTTAAAAAAAGATTTATTTATTTATTTGAGAGAAAGAGAGAGCATGTGTGCACATGAGTTGAGAGGGTAGGAGCAGAGGGAGAAGGAGAAAGAGAATCCTTAGGCAGACTCCTCACTGAGAACAGAGCCAGATATGGGGCTTGATCCCAGGTCCCCAAGATCATGACCTAAACTGAAATCAAGAGTCAGCTGCTCAACTGACTGAGCCACCCTGGTGTCCCTATGTTGAGTACTCTTTTATTAGAGATAATTGACACATTTCTGATAAAGTATATATATTTTTCTGGGGCTCCTGCATTCTATAAAATGTAGTGATTTGGGGGGAACTTTTTTTTAATTTTAGGAGTCTTTGTTAAGGAAAAAAAAGACATGTACACACACACACACAAACACCTATACACCTATCTCAGCAGAATCAATTGGGTTGAAGATTTGGTAATCTGATATGCTATGGATCTAGTCCTGCATTCAAGCTTTCATCTTTATGAGTCATTGTGAATTGGAACTTAATTTTTTTCTCTCATCTGAAATTGCTGCTTTTGTGTAGATCCAATCATACAGCACATACCCAATCAAAAATTAACTTCTGCATGGTACAAGAAACTGCATAATCAGATGTTAAGATCCTTGGAAGAGGAATGTTATCTCTATTTTCATTCACTCCTCAACCTTCAGTGAGCTGGCTTTCACACAGAATTAGTAACCAATTTTACATAAAATCAAGTAACTAATTGCCAAGGTAACCAATGGCTTTCTTGTTTTTAGACCCAATAATCCCATACCTCATCTCTTGCATTTTCTTCTGTGCAGCTTTGGATCCTGATGAACCGTTTTTTCTTGCTGTTCTTAACTTTCTTGCTTCTGGTGAAGCCGTCCTCTCATATATTTCTGATCACATATGCCATGTATGTGATGTAAATAACACCAACACGTTTATATCCTCCTAAAAATACATTCTTTTAAAAAAATTTTAAAAAAGATTTTATTTATTTATTTGACATAGAGAGAGAGAGAGAGCACAAGCAGGGGGAGAGGCAGAGGGAGAGGGAGAAGCAGGTTCCTTCCAGAGCAGGGGAAGCCCGATAGGGGACACGATCCCAGGACTCCGGGATCATGACCTGGTGTGGCTTAACCCACTGAGCCTCCCAGGAGCCCTTAGAAATATATTCTTTTTTTTTTTTTTGAAGATTTTATTTATTTATTTGACAGAGATCACAAGTAGGCAGAGAGGTAGGCAGACAGAGAGAGAGAGAGAGAGAGGAGAGAGAGAGAGGAGGAAGCAGGCTCCCCGCTGAGCAGAGAGCCCCATGCGGGGCTCGATCCCAGAATCCTGAGATCATGACCTGAGCTGAAGGCAGCAGCTTTAACCCACTGAGCCACCCAGGTGCCCTAGAAATATATTCTTTTTTTTTTAAAAGATTTTATTTATTTATTTGATAGAGATTATAAGTAGTCAGAGAGGCAGGCAGAGAGAGAGGAGGAAGCAGGCTCCCCGTGAGCAGAGAGCCCGACGCGGGGCTCAATCCCAGGACCCTGAGACCATGACCTGAGCCGAAGGCAGAGGCTTTAACCCACTGAGCCACCCAGGTGCCCCTAGAAATATATTCTTAATCTACATTTAGTTCATCCATGTTTTGAGTAACAGTCCTAAAATAAAATCTTGAATTATTAACTAGTAAAATATTTACTTATCCACTAAAAATTGGATATTGGATTTCGAGTCCTAAAAATTGGATATTGAACCTTTACTAAATATCAGATACTATCTGCTTGGTACGAGTGATGAGCAAGTCAGAAACTATTAATTACAAAAGATTAGGTAACCTCCATGAAATAACAGTCCTGGGTGCTACTTGAATGCGTAATGAAGGTCTGGTGGTCAAAGAGATCAAGGGTGTTGAAATCAGCAGGGTTATGTTGGTATTAAGTAATCAAAGGTATGGGGCAGTAGTTGCAAGGAGGAACATTCCAGGTTGAAGGAACTCCATGTGGCAACCTCTGAGGTATGACAAAGCCTGTGCATACTGAAGGAATTATGGTTGGACATAGGGATGGAGGAGGAGAATAGGGCTGGCTGTAGTTGGAGACACAAACACTGCAAAATCTTGGAGGGCTGAAGAGGCCATTTGAAGCATTTTTATCTTTATCTTACAAAAAAGAAGGCTGGGGCACCTGGATGGCTCAGTCAGTTAAGCAGCTAACTCTCGATTTCAGTTCAGGTTATGATCTCGGGGTCCTGGGATTGAGCCCCTCATCTGGCTCTGTGCTCAGTGGGAAGTCTGCTTGAGGATTCTCTCTCTTGCTCTCCCTCTGCCCCTCCCCCACTGGCTATGTGGATGTACGTGCACACGTTCTCTCTCTCTCTCTCATTCAAATAAATAGATCTTAAGAGAGATGGGTTTGAGCAGAGAAGTGATATGATCAGATTTTCAGTTAAATTAAGAAAAAAAAACATTTTGCACGTGCTTTGGAGAATGGTTTAGAGGAGAAACTAGAGTGGATACTGGTGGACCAGTAGCTCAGAGGATAGATTATGGTAGTTTGGACTAAAGTATTTGTACCTAAGATGGAAAGAAGGAGGATTCTTTAAGATATATTTAAGAAATAATTTCAACAGAGTTCAGCAAGTAACTTGAGATAACAGATGAGGAAGAATGTTTTAGGCAGGTTTGTACAACCAGAGAGGTTGGTGTTTATGGTTACCAAAATAGGGAACACTGGATGAGAATGCAGTTTGAGGTGAAGATCATGGGTTCAGGTTCAGAGAGCTTGAACTTGAGATATGGTGACATATCCAGACGGAAATATTTAATGTTAGAAAGATGGGTCTGTAGCTCAGAGAGGAGTGCATATTCCTAATATGGATTAATTTATACTACTAAATGAAGAAATGAAAATTTCTGGCACAAAGTTTAACATAGAAGGTTAGTTTACTTTTCAACTAATTCTGAAAATATTTTACCAAAAATATTTGATAATATATGTTGGTTTCACCTCTTCTGTCTCTAAACTTGCTCATTCTGAAGACATTTTTCATCAACCTTCTCACTGTTAATCCTGTTCTATTTAAAAAATTGCATGTTCAACATTTTCTTTGATTACTTATATATAAGGACCAGTTTCCAAGATATAAACATAATTAAAATTCAAACTTAGAATAATCTACTGAAAAAAATTCAGAGAACTAAATGGAAAAAAAAAAACACCAAATAGGAGAAAGCATTTACTACATGATGTTCCTGATAAGAATTTCTTCTAAAATTTCTCTCTCTTTATTCATTCTTACCAAAATGAGAGAAAAATGAGCAGAACAATATTATCAGAAAATCACCTAAAAATAACACCCTTTCTGAATGAAGAATTTTTTTCATGGTTGTTTTTTTCTATGTACAAACTGTGTTGATTTTTCCATTCACCTAGTAGCTATTCAACAAATATTTATTGAACATCTGTTATGTACCAGGCACTCTTCTAGACACTTAAGATACATCAGTGACAAAACAGTAAAAGACACCTGTCTTCTGGCTCTTATATTACAGCAGGGGCAACAGTTTATGTTGTAAAGTCAATCACATTATAGGCATAGCACTTAAAAGAGTGCTTCATGTTTTGTTTTTTTTATTGTGTTATGTTAGTCCCCATAAAATACATCATTCGTTTTTGATGCAGTGTTCCAAGATTCATTGTTTATATACAACACCTGGTGCTCCATGTAATACGTGCACTCCTTAATACCCACCACCAGGCTCACCCATCCCCCCTCCAAAACCCTCAGTTTATTCCTCAGAGTTCACAGTCTCTCATGGTTCGTCTTCCCCTCTGCTTTCCCTCAATTCACCTTCCTTCTCCTAATGTCCTCCATGTTATTCCTATGTTCCACAAGTAAGTGAAACCATATGATAATTGATTCTCTCTGCTTGACTTATTTCACTCAGCATAATCTCCTCCAGTCCCACCCATGTTGATGCAAAAGTTGGGTATTCATCCTTTCTGATGGCTAAGTAATATTTCATTGTATATATGGAACACATCTTCTTTATCCATTCATCTGTTGAATGGCATCTTGGTTCTTGCCGCATTTTGGCTATTGTGGACATTGCTGCTCTGAACATTGGGGTACATATGGCTCTTCTTTTCACTACATCTGTATCTTTGAGGTAAATACCCAGTAGTGCAATTGCCAGGTCATAGGGTATCTCTATTTTTAATTTTTTGAAGATTCTCCACAATGTTTTCCAAAGAGGCTGCATCAACTTGCATTCCTACCAACAGTGTAAGAGGGTTCCCCTTTCTCCACATCCTCTCCAACATTTATTGTTTCTTGCTAAAAGAGTGCTTCATATATTTATATTACATGATCAAACATACAAGGTCTGGATTATGAAAAATCAATACCCACATTACAAGAAGAATTCTAAAATAATTTGTGTTATATGAATGAATCAATAATAAAACCATTTCCTCAATAACCATAAACTGATTTCAAAGTGATTGTTCATCTCAGAGAAACCTTGGCACAGTTAAAATAATTGTTTCAAGAAGTAGACTTTGGTACCAAAATAAGGCACGTTAGGTTTAAATTTTTTTTATTTTTTATTTTTATTTTTTAAAGATTTATTTATTTATTTTAAAGATTTTATTTATTTGACAGACAGAGATCCCAAGTAGGCAAAGAGGCAGGCAGAGAGAGGAGGAAGCAGGCTCCCTGCTGAGCAGAGAGCCTGATGTGGGGCTTGATCCCAGGACCCTGGGATCACGACCTGAGCCAAAGGCAGAGGCTTTAATCCACTGAACCACCCAAGCACCCCAGGTTTAGACTTTTTAAAAAGATTTTATTTATTTGTTTGACACACACATATATATAGAGAGAGAGTGAGAGAGAGAGTGCACAAGCAGGGGAAGCTGCAGGCAGAAGGAGAGGGAGAAGCAGGTGCCCCGCTGAGCAGGGAGCCCGAAGTGGGACTGGATCCCAGGACCCTGGGATCATGACCTGAGCCAAATGCAGAAAGGAGACCCTTAACTGACTGAGCCACCCAGGCACCCTTAGGTTTAGATTTTTAATTTTGCTGTTCCCATACTAAATGCATACTCATAATTCAGTGCTGAAAAACTGGTTAGGTTATAAACCAAAGCATAGTTGAAATGAAAGTTTAGAAAAGAGTATCATAAGCCAAAATTTAGTATCATTATGACGGCAGCTTTTGAATTTTAACTTTGACACTCTAGGCTCAAATTGTATTTGATGTGGTTATAAACCTAGGGAGTGTTGAAATGAAAGTTTCAAAACAAATTAAAGAGTTAGCAAAACATAATCAATATAAAAGCATTATATAATATATTAATATTCCATGATTCAACTGAGCAATAACTTGTTTTGTGTTACAAAATGGATAGAAGATAATCTGAGTATAGAAAGTAATATTTCCTACATGGGACCATTCTACCTTCTGCAATTTCTTGAATTCCACTTCCTGGTTAGTGAGCTACAGCTTTAGCAATCAGTTTTTTCAAAATAAGTTTTTTTTAAGTCTATTTTTCTAGCTCTAAAGATATAAAGCTCAAAGCTCTTTTTGAAAAAGAATGAAACACATTTCAGTTATCCTTATCACTTGGAATATCTGGTTTCAGCCAAAATTTACATGTCATTCTGAAAAAAGCAAAAGTGAGATGTCTTCTTTTGAAGAGAGACTTTGAAGTCAAACAGTCCATCGGTAATGCACTTCTTTGCTTGTAGACTTTCCTTGGTTGGGAGGCCATTCAGGGGGTGGTGAGTGTGACATCTCTGCCTTGGAAGAGCCCTACGCAGGGTCTGAACCTTGTCTTTCTCTTTGCTCCTCTGCCCCTGGGAATGAGTGGGGTGAGAGTTTGGGTCAGTAGTATTTGGCAAAAAGTGACTCACTCTCTGACCTTGTTTCGAATGATCTGGTATCGATATATTTTCCTACATTCCAGAGAAAAAACTGCAATGCTGAAATGTAAAAGTGTTACTTTCTAGTGATTTCTAGTTTAGAAATCTAGTGATTTTGGTCAAATAATTTATCTTTAGACTTCAATTTCCTTGTTTGTAAGGTATGATAACACAACCTTCCTCATAGGAGAAGTATTCCTTGAAATAGTATATGTATATTTTAGCACACAGTAAGCCCCTAATAAATTCAAATTATTATCAATATATTGCTAGGAAAGAAAGGGCATCAGAGAACAAATGATATAAGTGTTTTATTAATAATAGAGCCTAAATGCCATCAAATTATGAGTAGATAAAGAAGATACAGTATATGTATATTATATATACATACACACACATATATACATATACACAAAGGAATACTACTCAGCCATCAACAAGAAAGAGATCATGCCATTTGCAATGATGATGTAGGTGGAGCTAGATTATATAAAATTAAGTGAAATAAATGTATTATACTATATACTTAGTATATTATACTAAGTATAATATACTTAGTATATTATTATAATATACTTATTAATATAATATATAATATACTTAGTATATTATACTAAGTGAAGTAAATCAATCAGAGAAAGATAAATACCATATGATTTCACTCACATGTGGAGTTTAAGAAACAAAATGATGAACATTTTGGGAAGGGGAAAAGAGAGTGGGGAGAAACAAATCATGACTCTTAACTATGGAGAACAAACTGAGGATTGATGGAAGAAGGTGGGTGGGGGATGGGATAGATGGGTGATGGGTATTAAGGAGGGCACTTGTTCAGAAAAGCACTGGGTGTTATATGTAAATGATGAACCACTGAACTCTACTCCTGAAACCAATATTGAACTGTATGTCAACTAACTACAGTTTAAATAAAAATAAATAAATAAATAAATAAAATAAAACCAAGTCAGTAAACTTTCATAGCTTGATTAATATGTTCAAGGCACTCTGTGGGGACACTTTAAATGATAAAGTGATAAATGAGACAAAGAAAAAGAAGTAATAGGGGAAGGACACTTTGTGGGCAAAACTTTTAGGATTGGATTTTCTTTTTTTTTTTTAAGATTTTATTTATTTATTTGACAGAGATCACAAGTAGGCAGAGAGTCAGGCAAAGAGAGGGGGAAGTAGGCTCCCCACCAAGCAGAGAACCTGATGTGGGGCTCGATCCCAGGACCCCGGGATCATGACCTGAGCTGAAGGCAGAGGCTTTAACCCACTGAGCCACCCAGGTGCCCCTAGGATTGGATTTTCAAATGGTCATCTCTTTCACCATTGTACTTAGGTTTGCTCTGTTGATAGCAAAGAATTTATCTAGTTTCCTTCTTAAACCAGAGTCATGGAGCATGAGTCAATGAACAGGATTGGTTGCCTTTGTGGAGCATTTTATATTTTATGCAATCATTTATATATCACTATCATAACGTTTACCCTATTCTCAGACCATCTGTCTTTACTTTCTTAATAGTTTTCTTCAGATTGGCTCACCTTTTTTCCAACTTCATTTAAGTCTCATTTGAGCGACATTAGCTATGAAAATTGTGGTTTTGTTGTGCAAGTTATATTTTTCTAATGCACTTTAAAAAGTTCCACCTGTAGTCCATTTACCACTTACAGTCATCAGAAGTACCTCCAGTGCTATGTTACTGCGTTTTGGAAAGCACTACTACACATGATATTTCTTGGTCGTCATAATAGTTATGTGAGGTAAATACAGAAAACATAATTATCCCCATTTCAAAGATGAGAAAATCAGGCTCATGGATTAACTCTTGTCACCAGTAAATTTCCAGAACTGGGGCTGGTGCTCATACCTTCTTATCAAACCACTGCTTCTACTATACTACTAACTCTTCTGAGAAATGCAAACTTAGACCTAAAAGTAAACTTTTGTCTATTTAGACCTGACTATTTTGGAATGTTGTGGTAATCTGAATAGAGATGAAACAGGAAAAAGTTAGCAAAGAAAAGGAGAGTAGATTGCCAAGTTGTGGTAGACAACCTCTTAGACAGCCCCTGATTACTCCACCTTCGAGTATTCATGTCTTGTGTAATCCCACTTGAGAAACTGTTTTCTAACCAATAGAATACGGCAACCTAGGGGAGGTGTCACTTCCCTGCTTGGTTTGCAAAAGATTGTGACTTCTGTCTTGCTAGAGGTCTCTCTCTCTTTGTCTCTCTCTGTCTCTCTCTCACACTGATTTTGAGGAAGCAGGCTGCCATAGGAAGGGGGACCCAAGCACTATAGGGAACTGAAGCCCTCAGTTCAACATCCCTCAAGGAAATGAATCCTGCCAACAATTTTGTGTGGTTAATTGGGACACAGATCCTTCCCTAGGCCAGCCTTCAGATGAGACCCAGCTTTGATGGACATCTTATCTGCAGCCTTGTGGGAGACCATGAAGCAGAAGACCCAGTGAAGCCAACTCCAGAGTATTGACTGGAGGCATGTTAAGCTATTCACTTGCAGATTGAGTTGGAAGGATTAATCTGTTATTCAGCAATATATAACACAAGTCTGTAGGACTCACTTCCAGAAGTGATTCAGGGTGGCTGGAACCGAGTTATTACTGCTGGACATGGGCTCCAAGTGTTTGCAGTTCTGTCGAACTGTGACAGCTAACCCTGGACACTTTTTCTTTCTCTTATTTTTCCAATTCTTTCCTCCCTACCCTCTCTCTTTCACTCCTTCCCTTTATTTCTCCTAATCTTTCATACTTTTAATTAACAGAACAGTTGGAAACTTAAAGTCAGTAACAGTACAAAAGAAAGCTCCTGCATGTGCAAAATGTTATCACCTGTGTCTTTCCACAATGGCCTGTGCCAGGCTTCATATTTTGGCTTCCTAGTACACATGCACACATCTAACAAAAGTTTACCTGTTGGTATTATTGAATCACCATGGAGTGAAATCAATGCTATCCATTCCATTTTGTTTTCATTTTTCTACTTATGGAAATATCTTTATTCTTCTGTGGGCTTTGTGTACTCATGTTCTCTCTCTTTTCCTTTGTAGGCAATTTATAGCACTGATCTACAGTTACCTGTACTGATCTAAAGCACTAATCTACACTGATCTAGACTGATCTCGCTGACTTCAATGTGAAGGTGATTTTTCCTGCAGGTGCTCTTTCCACAAAATCAAAAACATTAAGGGGCACCTGGGTGGGTCATTCTGTTAAGTGTCATCTACCTTCAGCTCAGGTCATGATCGTGGGGTCCTGGGATGGAGTCCCCCCCCCCCATCAGACTCCCTGCTCAGGGGGGAGTCTGCTTCTCCCTCTGCTCCTACCCCTTGATCATGCTCTCTCTCTCTCTCTCTCACGTTCTCTCTCTCAAATAAGTGAATTAAAAATCTTTAAAATAAATTAAAAATGTTGAGCATTCATGCTTTTACACTGACTTACTGATTTCCTCTAGTTTTTCCATGCACCATACTACATGAAAGATTTTCACTTTTGAGCAGGGTTTTCTTCTGTTTCACATGCACAGAGAGCTAAAGAGAATTGGGCAAGGACCATTCCAAGTGATCTTATCTGTAGGCAACCTTGAGAATCATCTGAAGCTAGCTTTGATAGATGGGGGAGGGATGAGGTATGTGAAAGGATAGAGTAGGTGGTGGGGAGGTAAATATATGGACAAATTTGAATCACAAATTTTTCACTATATGCCAGCAAAATTTAATAATAGCACTCCTAAACACACACACACGCACACACACACACACACACACACACGTAAATGAGTCACACTATAAAAACTTTTAACAAGTGCTGGCAAGTCAGATGGCAAACTCACCCCGAAACCTGTCTCTCCAATAAAAACCTCATAATTAAAAACAAGGCTGTCCATAAATCATAACATATAATAACAATTATATGCAACTGGTACAAGACTTGATTAGAAAATTAACATTTCGCTTTCTCAGGTGAAAACTCTAAATTTCCCTCAGAGTGGAAATACTTCTGTAATATGTGGCCAGCAGGTTATCATCTTGCCCTGAACCGTGAGATGTTTCTTTGTTTCACTGCTAATACCTACTGACCTTGGCCCAGTAAAAGACTGAAGTGATGCAGTTTTGCTTGTCTCTTGAGACCAACAGTTGTGTTTGCCATGTATTGAGAAAGTGCCTGCAATGTGCTAGGCACCTTGTTTGGCACTGAATGTCTCATTTTCTCTTCTTCCCACTCAGGGAACAATTAACTATATTTTATTTCTATAAAACAGGGGCTTCCACTAGTTTACTGGCTTTCCTAAGTTTGCATAAGGAGTAAGGGATCAAAAGAGGGTTTGAACCTGAACTGGCTTGATTTCCCAAAGGTACTCTTTCCACCAAAGATGTGGCCTTGAGAAAGGACATGAAATTAATGGATATACGGAATAGGATACAGTTGTGGCCTTAAACCAGATCCTGCTGAATGTGTGGTAGAATGGATGAGAAGCCTCTTCTCTCTTGCTACCCTGGGAGAAGTCAGTCACCTGGCTTTGCTGGGTTCTTGTTTTTTATTTTTTGTTTTTGTTGTTGTTCTTGTTTTTGATAAACTGAATCATCTCAAATGGCTATTATCTGATGTGACTTCCATATTAAAATTATATTATTCTAGTCTATAAATTTACCCCCTCAGGCTTGCATCAATCTGACAAGCCTAAATGAGGTAAACCCTGGTATTTGTCATGTTTCCTTCAAATTTCCCCCCTGGCATAGGAGCAGGGTCTGAAAATAGAATGGAAGTTCCATGAAGCAATAGCAACACTTTTTCACTGTGTTCCTCTCTTTCCTTTTCTCTTAGGTACACAGTTGGAAGAGCTGTCCCGTGAGAAGCTGAGGCGAGGGGAAGCTAGAGGTAGAATTGGGAAGGACTTAAATGAGTGGGTCAATGAAATTCAATTCTTATTTTCTAAAACAAATACTGTTTCCCTGGGTTTTTAGGGACTGGAAGAAAGCTCTCTGCATGGGCAAAATGTCCTAGGGTAGCTGTTCACAAAGAAATTGATGATGGTGAACTCCCACTTGTTAGAATTTCCTAATTCTCTGAAAATATTCTTTAGACTCAACCTTCTAAAAATTCTTTTTTTTTTTTTAAGATTTTATGTATTTATTTGACAGAGGGAGAGAGATCACAAGTAGGCAGAGAAGCAGGGAGAGAGAGAGAGGGAAGCAGGCTCCCTGCTGAGCAGAGAGCCGGATGCGGGGCTCGATCCCAGGTCCTTGAGATCATGACCTGAGCCAAAGGCAGAGGCTTAATGCACTGAGCCACCCAGGAGCCCCATAAAAATTCTTAATGGCACCTTGAAGAGTAGAGGTTGACAAAATTTTTCTCTAAAGGGCCCGATAGGAAATTGTTTAGCTTCTGTGAGCCCATATGGTTTCTTTCACTGGACTACTCAACTCTTGTCCCAACACCAACGCTGCCACAGATAATACAGAAATGAATGAGAATTTCTGAATGCCAGTGTAACTTTATTTGCAAAAACAGCGGGACAGATAAGACGCAAGGGTCGTAGTTTGCTGACCCTTAGTAGAGTGAAAAAAATTCAGTTGGAGTTGATGATGGCTCTTTTACTCTAGCTGGGTATTTTGGGAGAAGATATTTATTTTATTTTATTTTTTTTAAAGATTTTATTTATTTATTTGACAGACAGAGATCACAAGTAGGCAGAGAGAGAGAGAGGAGGAAGCAGGCTCCCTGCTGAGCAGAGAGCCTGATGCGGGGCTCCATTCCAGGACCCTGGGATCATGACCTGAGCCGAAGGCAGAGGCTTTAACCTACTGAGCCACCCAGGCGCCCAGATATTTATTTTAGATTTATACAACTTCATTATGTGTAAAATGGTGATAAGAAAGCTACCTCATCAGGCTGTTAGGAAGATGAAGTTATGTAGCTAACTATAGCCAACCGGCTTGCTTTTAAAAAAAATTTTGATTTGTTTTTTATTGTAGAACATACATATCAGGGCAAAGTGCTTCACACACAACTGCAAATCATTTTTAGGGGAAAAAAAAAACTGTAAAAAACACAAAAACCACAACTGCTTTACTTATGTAGTCCCAAAGTGAATCTATACTGGTAAAGGAATTCTGGCCCCTGGGATGGGCTTCTTGAGGTGGCTGCCCCAGATATCTGCAGCCTCAGCCCTGGGCCTTTGTAAGACCAGGGCCTCTGGGCTGGTGGCAGCCTGGGGACTGGGAAGGCCTGTGCCCTCAGCAGGTCAGGGGTTGGGCCTTGGCCCTGGCTGGCTGGCAAGGAGACATTCCTAGTGAATTGGGATCATCAAAACCATACAGCCTTCAAGGATCTGAGTAGGTGGCAACTCCTGAAGACTTTCTTGTTTTGTTCCTTTTATTATTTCTTAAAGGCCCCTTCCCCAGCTCCCATGCACCTGAGGCAGAGGAGGCACCGACCCAGTCAGCAGGCCTGAGCTCTGGCCCTGGATGCATGTTCTGGGCAGACAGAGGGGGTGGTGGGGGTGGGTGGCGCCTTCCTATGGGGATGACTTGGAGAGGAGGCCCAAGCTGGCCAGTGTAGGTGAAAGGAAATGGTAAGGAAAAAGCCAGGAGACCAAAGGTAAATGGTAACTGTAATTATTATTATCATCATTACAGGATTATTACTTTAAATTCTTTTAGGGTTTTTGTTTTGTTTTGTTTTTGTTGTTTTTGTTGCTTATTAGTCTAGCTCATGTGTTTACAGTAAACCAGTAAGTGCTACTAAGGGCAGCTGAAACGGGGTTTTGCTGGTTCACTACTGAAACAACTTCTGCTGGAATTAGAAAATTGTTTTAGAGAGGGTCAGTGCGTATTTCATACGAATTGAGCTAATACCATTTGCTCTTAGGCTTCATTTTTGTACTTCAAGTCCTTTTCAAAGGAATTGTGCAGACATGTGTGCATCTATTTGCTTTACCTCTTTCTTTTCCTTGTTGGGTAATCACGCCTATGTGGACTGGCATCCAACACAGCTCTCACGTAACCCCATGGCAGTAAGCTTCCACCCACTTGAACTGAGACCAGCCCTGGTGGCCCTGTGAGTGGGAGAGTCTGGGTGTGTCTAGCTTGGGCTGTGGCACCCGGAGAGGGTGGACGCACCTGTTCGACTTGTGGAACCTTGGCATCCATACAGTGGTGCTTCTCTGTGTATTAGCCTTTGTAAAAGGTCCCTGGCTAATTTGAGCTATGGGGCTGTGCCCCACATCCTCTGTGTGTTGCACTGGCTTTCTTTCGGTGGCATCCTGCCTCATTTCTAGAGGTTATTTTGACTCACAGAAGTGAGACTCTAGCTTTTTGTATTTCTGAATTTCCTTAGAAGGAGACAAGGCTATCACATCCAAGGGTCTTGAGTCATTGTAGAAAACTTACCTAAAAGAGAATTTTTCACTGAGGGAGAAAATTATACAATCACAATAAAGCAGAAGCCACAGGGCCTGGGTTGTTGACTTACCATAAATGGAAGGGCTACAGTTAACAGGCGACTTTCAGTTCCTGCTATTGGATGGGGTGGTCGGTCCCTTTCTTTTATTGAGCCCCCTTTCCCTCTTCTCCCTTTCTTTTCTTTTTTCTTGTAAAGAAGAGTCAAGACAAATGCCAACTGATCTTCCTTGGGCTGGTAGGGGGATAGGATATCAATTTAATAAAAGAAGTTGGGTCAAAATGTATGTTTCTCTCTATGAACTGAAATTAGAGTGTGCATGGGTGAGTTGGATTGAAGGCTTTAAACATGTGTTAGCTTGCAAAACTGGCTACAGAGAAAGGACCTAAAACAACCTAGTAATAGTTAGGGAAAATATTAAGAATCTTCACACACTGCCCTTCAAGATACAGTGTTTTTTGTAGGTGAGATAACTATCCAAACACCCCAACATTTTTTTTTTAAGATTTTATTTATTTATTTGACAGAGAGAGATCAAAAGCAGGCAGAGAGGCAGGTAGAGAGAGAGGAGGAAGCAGGCTCCCTGCTGAGCAGAGAGCCCGATTCGGGGCTCGATCCCAGGACCCTGAGATAATGACCTGAGCCGAAGGCAGCGGCTTAACCCACTGAGCCACCCAGGCGCCCCCACCCCAACATTTTTAAATTAAAAAAATCCATTTGAATCATTATAATTCTGGAGGTATAACGTGATAGTGATGAGGAAAGAGTGCATCGTATCTCATACTTTATTAACATATTTGTGCCATTTTCTGCTTTTACTTCACCTTTAGAAAAAGTCTTTAAATTGTATCAAATTGGGGCGCCTGGGTGGCTCAGTGGATTAAGCCGCTGCCTTCGGCTCAGGTCGTGATCTCAGGGTCCTGGGATCGAGTCCCGCATCGGGCTCTCTGCTCAGCAGGGTGCCTGCCTCCCTCTCTCTCTCTCTCTCTGCCTGCCTCTCCATCTACTTGTGATCTCTCTCTGTCAAATAAATAAATAAAGTCTTTAAAAATAAATAAATAAATAAATTGTATCAAATACCAAGGTAAGTTTATAGCTCAAATTCTTTCCTCCTGGCTGTTTTCTTTTACTTCTGTATGTATGGAGATGTTTCTCTCCTAGAACTACATTATTCCTTTAAAATTGTGATATGAGAGAGTTTGTGGTTTATTTATATTCCTCTATTAATGATTATTTAGCTGGTTTATTCGTTTAGTTAGGAAGGTTTGGGATTGTGTGCTCATGACAAAGTTAGGAATAACAGGTTGATTTAATGGGGGGTGTTTTCTTCAGTAACTCCTTGGGCTTCTTGCATACCTTTGGGAAGGACGTAATGAAACTAGCCCAAAATGCCTTTGGAAAGGTATTTTAGATGTTTACACCTCCCTTTCCAGCTCTATTTCCATGGCTTTAGCTGCTTCGGAGACCCAGCAGTATAGGCTCTGTTCAACATTCGGCAGAAACTACTGTTATGTCTGGATTCTGGTCCGACCAGTTGCCACGAACCCAGCTGTGGAATGGGATCTTCCACACTCTCGCATCAATGTACCTGTCTGGCCTTAGCTCCCTTTTATTTTCTCTCCCTCTCCCTCGATTAATCTCATATAATTATGTGTGTACATGTCTGAGGGCAGGGACCATGCCTTATTCATCTTTGTATTATTCAAGAGCCTGGCCCAGAGTGGTTGCTTAAGAAATGGGTATTAGAGAGATATTTACATGTGCGCTAGAAATTCTCCTTCAGATTCCTGTATTTGGACAACGGGCATTCAGCTTTCTGGATAGGATAAAATGGAATCTATGGGCTTTAGGTACATACTGCCGTTTAAGGGCTGCTATGCGAGTTCAGAATACCCCATGACTGTCCAGTATTAACCTCACTTCTGTCAGTAGCCATGTCTCAATGCTAGGTGACTCTTAGCCTGGCATGTTTTGGCAAGAAAGGACTCTCTACCTGGTTTGCCTAATCTACCCTGGCTTCTAGTTTCAACAAGAATTATTTACATGCATTTAATTTTAGCTCTTGGGCTAGAACATGTCATTGTTCTTTTTACTCACCTCCTCCCCTCGCTTTTGGAATCAGGACAGGCATCTTCAGTTCTCGTTGTTCCTGTTTAGTGTGCTCCTAGATGGATTTTAGCTCTGTCCTTCAGCTCTCATGGCACTCCAAGATATTTTTGAGTCATGTTTCCTTTATAAGAAAATATAGACTATGTCAATACAAAGGGAAATGGAGCTTGGTGGGCATTCTTTAAATCATCCAGGGACCTCATATCCTGGCTTGAAGGAAAATTAAAGCAATGAATTTGGATTCATTTATCTCCTTGGATAGTTCTTCTCTAGTCAACTGACAGGATAATGCATTTAGGTCTTATTCAATTTTATCTGTTACTGTCATGGGGAATCTAGAAGAAAAAAAAATATAGCTGAGGCTTCGTTTTGAAGAAGTCATTGTTAGTAGAATTTGATTTCTTCCCATATTAAGAAGAGAATGAACATCCTAGGAAAATAATAATGAGCTTGGGGCAAAACAATGTTTTGCTGAGTACACCATGAAATGGAAAGTCCTCACAGCAAGCTTGCAGAAGTGCTGAAAACTCTTGTTGTGCTCTTGCACAACTCTGTTTCTTTATAGTACTTACACAATCATATTTCTTTTTTTTTTTTTTAAAGATTTTATTTATCTATTTGACAGAGAGAGAGATCACAAGTAGGCAGAGAGGCAGGCAGAGAGAGAGGGGGAAGCAGGCTCCCTGGCAAGCAGGGAACCCGATGTGGGGCTGGATCCCAGGATTCTGGGATCATGATCTGAGCCGAAGGCAGAGGCTTTAACCCACTGAGCCACCCAGGCGCCCCCACAATCATATTTCTTAATGACTTTCTATAAACAATTCTTTTGACAAGAAGCATACAGTCGTAAAAATAAAGAGATAACTTTGGCAGAAAAGACATTAATGGTTTCTTACTTCTAGACTATGACAGACATAAAGTTATAGATTTCTCTAGTACAGTTTTCCTATCAATTGTGGCAGACACAGGAAATGCAACACACGGTAGGAGGTATCAGTTCGCCACCTAGAGGAGGTATGTGGAATTCCATATTTCTCCAAACCGCTTTAGTGGAATTGATTCATTCATTTATTCATTCACTGACTCATTCATTCATTCAATTATGTACTTATTTAATTATTTAAAAATAATTAAGTACTTATTAGGCTTAGTTGTTGTACCAGTGCAGATTTGATCATCTAACCAAGAGCTATAAGCTCAAAGAAAGCATTAAATGTATCTCCTTTTACTTGCACAGCGGCTTCTATTTATTTATTTATTTACTTGAAGATTTATTTATCTGTTTTAGAGAGAGCAGAGTGGGAGGAGGGAGGAGAAGGAGAGGGTGAGGGATAGAGAATCTTAAGCAGACTCCCTGCTGAGTGTGGAGCCCGACACCGGGCTCAATCTCACAACCCTGAGATCATGACCAGAGCTGAAATTGAAGAGTCAGGCGCACTTAACTGACTGAGCCACCCCGATGCCCCTCAGCTGCCTCTCCTTAAACTCTTTTATTTTTAAAAGACTGTAACTCAAATATCTGGATAATTCTAAATATATTTCTGATGTCTATTACTTTTAGCTCTTGAGCTATAATAAAGCCCGTTTTTTTTTTTTGTTGTTGTTTTGTTTTGTTTTAATTTGTTCCACCCATTTGCAGTGTAGCTATTCGGGTTTTCTCTATACAAATTGGGAAATGGAGTCTCGGGGAAATTAAATAACAAGTTTCAGGTGTCACAACTACTTCATGATAGTGCCAGTGTCTGAACCCATGCCAGTCTAGCACCAGAGCCATCACCCTGCTCAGTTCTGGTCTAGTCCCAATGCTCACAAACAGCCAGCCTGCAGGTCGGGGTGTGGACAGTGCTTACAGATTGAAAGGAGATCATGGCCAGTAGCACCATAAAGCATAAAGTAGGCTTGAGAAGAGCTTGATGAAGCCATCCAACTGGACAGAGTCTACAAAAGATGGTAGGATTGTTCATAGGTATGAATTCCACGTACCTGGAGGAACGAATTCCATAATTTCCCTGAATTAGTCCAGTCCGGGTGAGAGTAGACAGAGGGCTGGGGGCAGCTGGGGTGCATGGCTTCCTTCTCCTAACTTCGTCACCCACCACTTCATCATGGGATACAGAGACGTACAATTTATAATTTAGTACAACATAAAACTCCTGCAGTCTGTTTCAGTTGAACTGTCATTTCTGTCAAGCACCCAGGGCCGTGAGCATACTCCTGAGGTAAAGGAGGAAACTGAACTACTCATGAGGTTCCCCGAATTCCAGGGCCACCAGGCAATCCTCGGTGCCAGCACCAATCCTTAGGTTTTCTGATTTCAATCCAGCATTCTCTCTATCTTTGCTCACTGTCAGTAAGTTTGGCTTTGCTTGCCATGACATTTCTAGTCACTCCTGTGGTTTTATACCACTCCCACTCTCTCACTAAGTAACTTTCTGTCAAGAAATAGCCGTGAAAACAGAAAACAACTGTACCAGAGATGTTGATGGTATAGGAGATAAAACAGAGATGAGAAGGCGTATTGCAAAGTGGTGTCCTCCAATACAAGAAAGAAGGCTATATTGGAGGAAAGGAAACAAGAGAAATGACAGGCAGTCAGTGCTGCGTTGGTGAAGAGAATAACTCTTACACATGTAACTGAGTCTCTTCACTGGGTGTGATCCTGAAGATTTGTCGCTAGCGTGGACACAAGTGTAATGCTGTGGAAACTGTCTAGTTGTTGGGATCCTCTTGTAAACCATTCTTTAAAATGAAGAAAACCCTGATCCACCTCTAGTTTGTTTATGGAGAGGACTTTGCCCAGCTGCACCCAGAAAGCTTGAGAATACCATACAAGCATAAGTCTGAGATAATTTTTCTTGGCCAGGAAAATTCGCTTAAAAAGGAACATTAAAATCTGTTTAATTCTACTGCATGGACATATGATAATGTGCATGGTGACCTTCTACTGTAAACTTGAAAGACTTAACCTTTCTGCATCTATTGCTGAGGGAAAAGGGAGAATATTTTCTTAGGGCTTTGAACTACTTCAGTTGACATCTGACTGAAAAGGCAGCTCTAGGGACTGTATCTTACTTATTTTGTATCTTTCTCTGCATCGAACAGATTTTTTTGAGGACTAATAAACGGTGCTGCTTTTTATTTAGATTCTAGATATTAGTATTCAATAGATTTTCGTTATTTTAAAGACATTTGGAAGAATTTATATTAAAAAATTGAATCAGTTAAACTTATATTTCCCTCTCACTGAAAACTCCCAGACTCCCGGGGCACCTGTGTGACTCTGTCAGTTAAGCATCTGACTCTTGATTTTGGTTCAGGTCATGATCTCAGGGTGGTGAGATCCAGCCCCGAGCTGGGCTCTGTGCTCAGTGCGGAGTCTGCTGGAGAGTCCCCGTCTCCTTCTCCCTCTGCCCCCCGCCCCCCGCTCACATACACACACTCTCTCTAAAATAAATAAATAAAATCTTTTAAAAATAAACAAAAAAAAAGAAAATTCACAGACTCCTAAGCAACTGTTTTCTTTTGGGGAAAAAAAAAAAAAAACAAACAAACCCAGAAGTAAGAGGGAGTGGCCCTGATCCCTGTGCTTTTATTTATATGTGGTTAAAGTTCAAATTTCTCAACATACTATAATCTCAGTGTACTGGCCAAATTCCACGGTGGACAATTAGATCAAGTTTACCAGGGCAGATCTGGATGGAGAGAGAGAGAGCAATCACACTGCACTTCTGGGACTCTATTAGCCAGGTTGACTGTGTTTGACACCTGAGTGGTGGGACCCACCTCGCTTGCTGGCTGGCCTTGCCCAGCAGGTTCTACAGGTGAGATCACTGCTGGGCGTCTCCTTGCTAGACCTAGTAGGCAGAAGAGGCCATGAAATAAATGGCTTGATTTTGTGTCTTGAAGGTTCTCTTTCCTATTTCCTCTCCCAAAGCCCTGCTCCTGCCAGCTCTCTAGGACTGAAGCATTAATTTATAACTTCATTCATTTGACAACTATTTACTGAACACCTCTACTGTGTCAGTCACTGACCTGGGCTCTAGAAATAAACTTGAGAACTAGATATTTTCTACCTTCAAGGACTTAAAAATGAATAATTATAATATTCAATGGAAAATTTTACAATTGACAGGGCTCAGTAATGCAAATCATTATTATTTCTGTCTTGAAAGAGCAGGAAGAGTGGGGAGCCTGGGTAACTCAGTGGGTTAAAGCCTCTGCCTTTGACTCGGGTCATGGTCCCAGAGTCCTGGGATCGAGCCCCGCATTGCATCGGGCTCTCTGCTCAGCAGGGAGCCTGCTTCCCCCTCTCTCTCTGTACTTGTGATCTCTGTCAAAAAAATAAATAAAATCTTTTTTTAGAAAAAAGAGCAGGAAGTGCACAAATGCTTTTTGGGAAGGTATGGCATAGGAACTTATTTGTAGATTTCAACATGTAAAATTAGTGAACGAGTGAAGATTGGTTCATCTATCCTTGTGAGTTCAGAGTTATTCCCACCCCCACTGCTGTACCCTGACTCCACCGTGCCCAGAAGCACCCCTGCAGTTACACACACACACTACAAACTCTCACACACACACACACACACACAACTTCAATTGTCCTCAAATAGATGCAGCAGTCAGTTGTCGAGCACATATTAATGTATTCACCTGGTGGAGACTGAATTTCCCCTCAAGGAAATAATTTATAATTTAGAAAGTAAGACATTTGCTCTTTCCAAATGTGACACTACTTCCCCATTCCTTAGATTGTGAAAACAGTCATTGGTTGCTTTAGCTAATGGTTTCCCAAACTTCAGTTGTTCGTGGACCATCTTCATAATTTTTCTATAGTCACATATCACCTGTGCTGTTATGCCTCTGTGAATATGCTGCTATTTTAAAAAAATATTTTATTTATTTATTTGACAGAGAGATCACAAGTAGGCAGAGAGGCAGACAGAGAGGCGGATGTAGGCTCCCTGCTGAGTATAGAGCCTGATGTGGGGCTCAATTCCAGGACCCTGAAATCATGACCTGAGCTGGAGGCAGAGGCTTTAACCCACTAAGCCACCCAGGCACCCCTATACTGCTATTTTTAACTTAATTAAATTTATCCAATAGCACTATCTTTTAAATCACTAGGTTGATGTGCTAGCTATAACATTTTCAAATATACTCTAATATAAATATATGACTACTAAATTAAATATATATTATATATTTCAATATATGTTAAATATATAAATAAAATAAATTATATAAAATAAATATAAATAACAAATAATAAAATATACATATAAATAAATATAAAGTAAAGTAAATATATAAAACTATATATGTTAACGTATTAAATATACATATTTGATTTAGTAGTCATATAGTAGCACAAATCAGTACATATCAGTGCTAAATTAGTCATTTATAATGCAAATACATATATACATATGTATACACACACATAGACACATATATTTGTGGGGAGGCATCCCCAGATCTTCTGTGCTCAAGTGCTCTCAAGTATGACACATATCACACTTTGAGGCTTTACAAAAGTAAGGCCCATGTTTGAGAGTGAAGAATGGCAGAAAATATAAAATGCTTAAGTGTTGGTAATAATCAGCAAGTCATGAGAGCTATTATTTACTGAAGGTTTTACGTGTGTCATTTAATTTTATTTTATTTAATCTTTGCTCTCTTGCAGGCATGCATATCACAGAGCTGGGAGACAAAGGGGCGGGAAAGAGGGAAGAGTAGTAGTGGAACTTTCTCATGCCTAGGGCAGCCATAACGAACTCACGTCATAATGTTTTCAGTTTATTCTTTTCTTTAGTTGATTGAGTTTCCACAACTGATTATTTTATGTAAACTGGATGTGATGGTGGCAGATTAAAAAACTTCTAAAATCACATATATTTGTTAATCAAACAAAATAATAACCCCAGAAAAAGGATGTTAGTGTAATTACACGCATTCTAGGAATGCAGGATCAGATTAGAGAAATCAGATTAAAACATGTTTTCTTTTCTTCAGTCATTGGTTTTTTGTTTCTCCTGTTGTTAAT
This sequence comes from Lutra lutra, assembly GCF_902655055.1. NCBI lineage: Eukaryota > Metazoa > Chordata > Mammalia > Carnivora > Mustelidae > Lutra > Lutra lutra. Next base: position 47,934,555 of record NC_062290.1, read on the forward strand.
CTTTGTTCTACTGACCCACGGCATTTGTTCAAAAGGCTTTTGCACTCTCTGGTACAAGTGCCTAACTTATTAAAGGCAAAACAAAAATTTTTTTAGTAAAATAAACATTGTTCTAAACATAGCATCACAAAACATGAATGCTGGAAAAGACATACAGGACCTAAGACAGCTCCCTCACTTTACAGAGAGAAAAAAGTTGAGTCACAGCAATAATTATGAAAAATTTCCCTGTGTTTTCATAGCTGATATTTTCATCACAAATTTTATGACATGTACTTGGCTTTTTTGCATGCCTGAGTTTTGCTTCCAGCAAATGCTGAGCTCCAAGTACAAACCATGTCTTATTTTTTCTCATTCTGAGTTTTTAGCAGAGTGTCATGAACTTGGTGCTGAATCATCATTTTCCAACTAACTAAATGGTACTATATACCCCATAAACCTGCCTTTTTTTTTTTTAAAGATTTTATTTATTTATTTGACAGAGAGAAATCACAAGTAGGCAGAGAGGCAGGCAGAGAGAGAGGAGGAAGCAGGCTCCCTGCTGAGCAGAAAGCCCGATGTGGGGCTCGAACCCAGGACCTGGGATCATGACCTGAGCTGAAGGCAGCGGCTCAACCCACTGAGCCACCCAGGTGCCCCATAAACCTGCCTTTTAATTCTTCTTTGACATGAACTTTCTGGATACTTACACGTCATTTAACATTCCATTGTTTATCTTCCCTGTAAAAATGTCGAAGACAGTGTGTAATGAATAATACTTAAATAGTGAGTAATACTTAAATAGAAGAAGGATTGGTATGCTGTCCATTGTTATGTTTATATATTCTGGGCATAGGTAATATATTTCAGAATGGTCAAAACTAGAAAGTTGAAACATCTAAAGGTGCATGGACTATGTCGATGAGATATTTTCATTGGACATATACATAAATGGTGGGAGCTGTAAGAAATAATGAATTTATCTTCAGCAATTATTGTGGAACAAATTAGCTAAAAATTATAAGAAAAAGATGAAAATACACTAGTTATTTCACATAATTAAACTATCAAACAATTACTCTGACCTTTTTTCCTCAAGCTTCATTGAAATATAGATATACAAAAACTGCACATAATGCATATAATTGATGATTTTGGACATATGTATATACTTGTGTAACCATACTCTGATTATTTTTCATAGCAGTCTAATTAAAGTACAGCTTTGGATTTGTTAGTGTATTTGAACATGAATGTTTCAGAAGTTTTACCCCTGGCTTTGCCATGAAGGTTCATGCCTATTTTTGTTAGTACCTTGAGGTTAACTGAATTACAGCATAGTCATTTACTAAAAAAACACTTTGTTAGCACTCTTTGGTGTGAATTATACTTTAAGAATTGTTCTATTTCCAGGGCCCTGTTTTTACTTGTGAAGGTCAGTGCTTCCTCCTTTTTAATCCTCAAGATTGGTTTTTTATAGCTTGATGAGATATGACATGCTTCTCCTACCTCCCCCTCCTTCCGGTACCTTTTTCCTCCACCAGTTTTTTTTTTTTTTTTCTTCCCCCTTCCGATTCCTCCTGGCATCTGAACTTCTTTTTTCTGCCAGATGAGTCAGTAAGATTGGAAATGTTGAACACACTTTTTTTTTTAAATCTTGGCTGGGAAAAGAGGTTGAAGGCAAAATGTGAGGAAACTCACATGGCCCTCCTGACCCTCTCCTGAGAACCCCGCTCTGGATTCAAGGTAGAAAGGGCCAGATGATCCTCCACTGAACATATCTTTCCCAAACTCAGTGCTCAGAAAGTTGTTCTTTGAAGAAAGAAATAGAAAAATATTATTTATTTATTTGTGTGTGCTTTTTTATTAATGTCTCATCTCCCTCCACAAGGGATTTAAGTGAGTTTTACAAAACAAATAATATAGCAGGGTTAAGAGTAAGGGGCGCCTGGGTGGCTCAAGTCAGTTAAGCATCTGCCTTCCGCACAGGTCATGGTCAGGGTCCTGGGATTGAACCCTGTGTTGGGCTCCCTGCTCAGTGGGGAGTCTGCTTCTCCCTCTCCCTCTGCTGCTCTCTCTGCTTGTGTGTGTGTGTGTGTGTGTGTGTCAAACAAATAAATAAAATCTTAAAAAAAAGTGTGAAAGGAAAAATAAGTGGATTTTTTAAAAAGGGGGGAAAACGGGCAGATTTATAAACTGAAAATGAATTGTTTGTATTCTAGCATACTGTAACTACTATATTGAGTATTTCTTATATATTAGGTAAAACACTAATCAAAATATCTAATCTAATTGAATGACATAGTGTATTGAATTCGTTTAGATTTTGTAGGTGTAGAAATTGAGGCTTAGAGACTTTAATTCATTCAACTCCACTGCTAAATTAGTGGGGGTGTGCATTGGACTTGAACACTCTGGTAATCTCACTGAGTCACTGCTATAACCTCTATAGCTTGCTTTATGACACAAGTATGTATTATTAATGGTAATTCATAAAACTGTCTCAGAAAATGTACAAATAACTTAGCTTCATTAAATCAGTCAATTATTTTTTTCACCTGTCAATGCTTAATAAGTGGAATAGGTTTGGGGAGTGGTACTTGTTGGGTGCTGGTGGTACCTGTGGTTTTGATGGAGAAAGTAGTAAAATACATAGGCTGTCCCTGGTCTTTGTCATAATGCAGACCAAAAAGTAGTTCATTTTAAGTCTGAAGTTATTTTTGGAGGTTGTATTCTTTACCAAGGTCTTGGTGTTAGGGGATGCCTGGGTGACTCAGTCGGTTAAGCGTCTGCCTTTGGCTCGGGTCATGATGCCAAGGTCCTGGGATCGAGTCCTGCCTTGGGCTCCTTGCTCAGTGAGGAGCCTGCTTCTCCCTCTGCCTGTTGCTCCCCGCTGCTTGTGTGCTCGCTCTCGCTCTCTCTCTCAGACAAATAAATAAATAAAATCTTTTTAAAAAAGATCTTGGTGTTAGATAAGCCATACAGACTTAACAATATGTTACAAAAGTGAAGATACAACAATATAAAGTTCTGCCATGATGTAAGTTCCTCAAAATTGTGGTTCAGGCGCTTTAAAATCTTCATAAATTACCATGACATTCATTTAACAATACTTCCTATATACACATGATAATACAATACCGTATTATAGTTTCATAAATTGGATCTAAAATTAATATGTTGGCTGTATTAAATATTAAATATTTAATAGGCTGAAATTTTGTTTGCTCTGGTCTCAGAACATAGGAAACAAATTTGGGACAACTTAAATAGCTCAGGTCTCTTGAGAAAATTCTCAGCTTCTTTGAACAGCTTTTCTTCCAGATAAATTTTCCTTGTAGAAAATAGGACCTATCAGAATGACTCCCTACACCTCAGAGCAACCTGAAAGTAGTTTATTGAGCTAATCAAAGCAACGATTTGAGAAGAATGTACTGATTCTTGTTATGTCTTCACGCCATGATAGGAATTTCATGCACATCATCTTGTTTATTTTTTTTTTCATTTTGTTTAATTTTCATAGCAACTCCATGAGATATTATTATCCCCCTTTTTAGAGACTGAGGAACCACATAAAGATCAGAGAAGTAAAATAATGTATGCTTCCAAGGCCACATTTATGATGGACTCTGAATTTGAATCCAGATAGGATGCTATGCTGCCTGCGCCCGCAAGGAACCCTTAAAGTTGTCACGGAGACCTGACTCTGTATGGAGAGTTGCTGCAAGAGGAGGAAAAATGAAGGAGGGTCTGGTGCATAGGTTTCAAGTAGACATCTGTGCTCGATTAAAAGGTACAACTATTGTATTCTATTTATCAAGTAGAGGTCTATCATGTTCCATATATTTTTCCACTCCGTACTCTCTCCAAGGCGATAAAGGTGTCTAGGAAGGGGGATTAGGGTATATCTGCTATGTTTAGCAGTTTTAACACTTGCCTCTTCTTTCTCCAACATCCAGTCTCTCTCTCTTTTTTATAATATTTTATTTTTATTTATTTATTTGAGAGACAGAGAGAAAGGAAGGGAAGCAGGCTCCCTGCTGAGCAGAGAGCCCAAGGCAGGGCTCGATCCCAGGACCCTGGGATCATGACCTGAGCCAAAGGCAGAGGCTTTAACCCACTGAGCCACCCAGGCACCCCTCCAGTCTCTCTTTCGATGAGGAGAAGAAAACTCATTCTTGGTCGGTCATATTGACCAATGAACAGGCTTCTGTCATCATGGCACTAGATATATGTCATCTACACTTACAGAACTGAAAGCACACATCCACGGGGCTTCTCTTGGGAATAGAGGTCATGAGATACAATGTAAGAGAATGGGTATTTTTAAAATCCTAGAGACCTAGGATGGAATCCTGGGGTTGACACTTTTTAGTAGTGTGGCCTGCTTCACTATTGTGAGCACCAGTTTCTTTTTCTGAAAAATGAGTGTTATTCAGATTACTCCAGAGTTATCATAAAGGTAAAATGCAAGTAATGCTGGTAAATTTGTGACACTGATAGACAGGAAGCAAACTGGATGGGAAAAGAATCTTTTTATCTCCTGTCCTTGCACAAGCCCCTCTCCGCTCCCCTTCCTCTTCTCCCCTCCACTCTCTTCCCTCTTTTCTTCTCTTTTCTTCCCTTTTCCTTATTTTTTTCTGTACCCAACTTTTGCACCAGCTCTACAACTCTGTGTATGGGTCTTATTGCAGCAACCGTGTACAAAGGAGAAATTGAATGTTTGCCTTCATTTATAGGCTGATATAAATATTTCCTCCTTACAAGTTTTAGAAGGAAAGTCTGGATGCTGGTGAACTGGTGAGAAAGAAGCAGTTGTTTCTGAGATTTAACTTTGACTCAGGCATCAGAGAGACATTCTTTCATCACTGTTGCAACTCCATGCTTCCGAGAACTGCTGAGCTGAAGCCCTTAGCACTTGTGATCGGTTAGCCAAGCAGCAAGTCTGAACCCAGCAAAGCAGCCTCTAATGCTGCCCTGCGTTACAGATGCTAAAATGTATCATAGCTATTACGTATTCTGATGCTTACAGTTCAAGGTCAATTGTACAGAATTACTTATATCCTTTTATGATTCTAAAGAAAATATATTTTAAAACAGAACTAATTAACAACAATGCCAACTATAAAGAAATAAGGACCTACCATATAGCTTCCTCCTAAATATTTTCCCTTTAAGGGGATTTTGAGATCCAGCTTTTCTGTGGTTACATACTAGATGAACAAATATTAAGGTGGAAACCCAAGGATGATGTAGACGGTTGGGGATATTTTAGAGCTAGATTTCATCAACAACCAGCTTGTCAATATCATCTTGCGAATGTCTTTCTGTACTAACCTTGCTACCCCAGGTCACGGACCTCTAAGATTGAGGCTGACGGGAAATCTCTCAGGGGGGGCAGGCTGTAGGAGTGAGGGAGCTGGCCAAAGGAGGCATACCAACCAAAGATCCTCATCATACTGGCCTGCCTCTCCTGATCTTCCATTTCTCAACAAGATCTCTTTTTTTCCCATCTCTTTTGTATAATTCCAATGAAATAATTTTATTGAATTTCATGGAAGAGACTATTTATGGGGCTAGTGGCAGTTAGGGTTCTCCATTGGAGTAGTAGGTTTCACAATCACTTGCATAAATTGCATGTACTCTTTTTTTGGAGTCAGAATTCATTCTTTTTTTTTTCTGTCAGAGTTCATTCTTAAGTCCTTTTAAGTTAAATGTCTTTAATTGCTTCTCTTAAGGTTCTATTGTTTTTTGGGGGGAGGAGATAATTCCATGGAATATACTGAGTCAGCAATCCCTTTCAGTGAAGCAGTAGGACAAATGAATGGATTTTTGGACTGCTTTGGGTGAAGGAAGAAGATATTTGGGAGGACACGGGAGAAGTGGGGAGGCCAAAAGGGGTGGATACGTAAAAACGTTCCAGGATTCTAGCCTCGACTCTACCCTCCTTTGTCATTTTGGTGGCCATTTTGACAATGAGAAATACTGATAACAAACTTAGTCTTCTCGTTTGAAAATGAGAATCATAACAGTGCTTGGCTCAGAAGGATATTGCAAAATCCAAATGCAGTAACTCATGTAAGAGGCGTAGCACTATGCTTTGCATTGTGCAAGGGCCCAACAAATGCCAGCCATTCAGATATGATTATTATTCCCGCTTTAAAAATGCTATTGTTTAGACCTTCCCAGTGGGTGTTTCTAGATAATTTCTAATAACTAAGCTAATATGCTATGATGTTCTTCTAGGGTTAGAGCATTCTGGTGAAGCATATTAGACAGCTTTCCTGAGTCAGTACAGCTTTTTAGGACCAAATCTGAATGCCTGTTTGGAACGTATCTAAGTCCAAAGCAACCACCTGAGGTAGCAGGGGGGGGATAGGAAATCACTTTTTAGACATTCTTCCTAACTGAATAAAATTCCCAAATAGCTCAGTGCTACATCTGAAGAATAGTTTTTTTCTTTAAATGGAATAACCAGAGAATATAAGAAAATTTCTTCTTGTTCTATGGCATTTACCCAAGAAATGTAGCCCTTCAGAACTGGGTCCTGTAGGTGCTTTACTTATGAACCTTCTTTGTCTGCTTCTTTAGGAACTCTTCTTTCACACCTCACCCCCATGTCCCCTTCCAGGAATTGTCCCTCCTATGTGAGGGGTCACAGAGGGGCTGACCTACAGACCAACCAGAACACATGCCCAAATTTTATTTTTTTTTATTTTTAAAGATTTTATTCATATATTTGACAGAGAGATCACAGTAGGCAGAGAGGCAGGCAGAGAAGGTGGGGGGGGGAAGCAGGCTCCCTGCTGAACAGAGAGCCTGATGCTGGGCTCCATCCCAGGATCCTGGGATCATGACCTGAGCCGAAGGCAGAGGCTTAACCCACTGAGCCACCCAGGCGCCCCACAGCCCAACTTTTAATAGCAAGGCAAAATGCCCAAGCTTCAAGCAGGAACAGAAGAGAAGCCCAGGTTCCTTCACAGAGCTAGAACTAAGCTCTAATTAAGATTTAGGGCCCCAAAGCCAGACAGATTTGAATTTCAGTATCATTTAGACAATAAATTTGTTCAGAAACTAAGGCATACTGTATAACGTTATTAAATAATACACACGTCACACGACGGTCATTGTAATGAAGAGGGAGTGAAATAATACTGTACAGTGCTTCATAGATTGACCGGCATATAGTAAACAATAATCAGTTGCTCTTTCTGCTTTTCCCTCAAAATACTTTCTCTCTGGCCTCCTAGCTGCCGTGAAAGGCAGTCTTCTGTAGATTCCACAACAGAGACCTGGAGAGAAAAATGGTCTGAACCATCTGGACAACTGTCTTTTCCCCTACAAGGACGGGTGGCAATTTTGTTCTAAAATATCTTGATCGTCTTTATCACTTAACTTACTCAGGTGCTTGGTCAATCCTCGTTTCTCTTTTATGCAGTTGCAAAACATTAAAAGAGTTGTATGTACATGCCCACACTTAAGTGTGTAGATAGGAATATGCCTTCCGTAACCTTTGGCTCATCTGTCCTCTCCTATGGCTTCAAAAGCATGTGAGGTGGGTTTTATATCCCCGATTTTGTAATTAAAGGAAAAGGAAACATAGAAAGGCACTTGGGCTGAGCCAAAAAAAGCCTTGCAGCGATTAAGGCTAGAGCTGGGGGCTTGGGAGCCCTGGGCAGTTTTTCATCCTCCCTACCGCTCTGATGACTGTGGAAGTGAGCTGCACTAGAACTTGGCTGCCAAAGAAGGCCCAGTGGAGAGGTCACCAAAGGAAACAGCGTGGCTGACATCCAATTAAAAGTTAAAATCCCACCAGGCAATCTCTCCTTAGCTGACGACAGGAGTTGCTGTCAACAGTGCGGTCTAACCGCTTTGCGAGCCGCAGGGATGCTCGCGTGAGCTCCGGGTGACCCGCGCAGGCTTCCCGAGGGAGCGCAGACTGCTCCGGCGGATTCTGCCCTGGCTGTTTGCGGGCGGATGAATGGGCTGTAGTCAGACGATCAGGGGCGGTAACCTTTTCTAATAACCACCCCAGGCTTTGGCACCTAACGCTCTGGCACTGTCTAGGGAAGCTCTTTATGCTCCTTGGCGCTACTCGTCAAGTCAAGCCGCTTGTCTCATTTTGCCGGGACATCGGACACGGCCCGTCGGATCGCTCAGCCCCGTGGGACCCAGCGCGTGCCCCGCAGAGCGCTCCGAGAGAGTTCTGACTGCCTCCGACACAGTCCGCAAACAGCGACCCCGGTTCGTGCGGCTTTCCCGTCCGTGGTTCCCTGTTGTCTGAAATCAGGATGTGGTCCCGAGTTAATAACATCAGGAAACACTTTGATGCCTGTATTGCCTGCTCGGTTTTCTTGAACCTCACATGCACTGGCTTCATCCTGTCCGGACTCCAGAGCCCCGCGCGCTCCTCTCCGCTTCCTGCGCAGGCCTTCCTCTGGTTTGTGGGCTGCGGGCTGCGCGCTGCGGCTTGGTCCTTCGAGGCGCTCTCTGAGCCCCTGCTCCGAGTTTTTGTGGGTGGCTTCATCCAGCCCCGGGCTCAGGTCCCTTTTCCCAGTTCTAAAACCTGAAATAGCTCTCTTGCTGTTCGTCCGTAGCATTCCCTTTCAACTCTCCCTCCCGCCCTCACAGTGGGTCAGCAGGAACTAGGCTCCTTTCCCAAACCTTGATTTTAGAATACCTACATTTCTGCAGAATGTTTAGAAGACTAACCGAAGTATGTTCAACTTGAATGCATTTGATGACTTCATAAAGATTCCTTGCCAGGTTTTTGGTTTTTTGCCTTGTTTTTTTCTGAAAGAGCCAGCTTAAAAATCTTTGCTAATCTGCTTGAATTTCCTCCTAAATGCTGTTACAAATACTGCCTCGAAAACTAATTCTCTAGGGGTGCCTTTGGCTCAGGTCATGATCCCTGGGTTCTGGGATCGAGTCTCACCTCGGGCTCCCTACTTGGTGAAGATCCTGCTTCTCCCTCTACTTCTGCCCCTCCCTCTGCTTATGTGCTCTCTCTTTCTCTCTCTCTCAAATAAATAAAATCTTAAAAACAAAAACTAATTCTCTATATTTGCCTTTTGGCAGCCTCCAGCTGGCACTCTGCAGGGCTAACGAGTCCTGAAGACTGGGTTTTCAGAAGGGAAGTATGAAAGCCTTGATGTAAGTAAAAACCACCTAAGACTCTAAATTTCAAGGAAGGTTGGAGATTTTTGTGGAGACCCTTAAAATGCTCTGTTTGTCAGTTACCACCATGAGCTCTCTTCTAGTTTATATTATGTTCACATTGACTTGTTCCATGTGTGTACCATATATGTTTCTCTTTTTTTTTTTTTAATTTTATTCATGTATTTGCAAGAGAGAGAAAGAACAAGAGCAGGGGAAGGGAAGAGGGAGAGGGAGAAGCAGACTCCCTGTTGATCAGGGAGCCCAACACTGGCTCTGTCCCAGGACCCTGAGATCATGACCCAAGCTAAAGGCAGATACTTAACGGACTGAGCTGCCCAGGCACCCCTGCATTTTTCTGATCTGGGCAGATAAGCCACATTTATAGATTTAAAGAAGATTGTATCAGCTCCTGTCAGGAAGTTTTTCCTGAGTCAGTTAAGAACCTGTGAAACTTAACCCTTGACGTTTCACTAGCTGCAGTTTGTAATAAAATCAACTCTCATCTCAAACATGGCTCTATGGTCCTAATAGTACAGTAGAAAGAAAGGGCAAACCCTAGTCTTCTTTCTGACATCCCTACAAGTTTATATTGTGACCTTAATTGAAGGACTTCTTGCCTTGTCCAATAAAAATCATTGGAAATTTTAACACTTGCCTTCAACCAAAAATAAAATTATAGGACTTTATTATTTTTCCAGTGCTCTTAAAGTTTTAAAGTTTGGTCTGGGGGCTTCCTGAGGGCATGGACTGTGTCTGAGTCAGTCACCATTTTACCCACAAGTACTTACATGTGCCTGGAGCACCATATGGAAAGTGCCCAATGAATGAAATGAATGAATGAAAGGAAAGATAGAACCAGAATCACATTTTAGTGGCCTACCTGTATGTTTTCAGGGTAATGGCATATTTAAAAGGGGACAGAGATAACACATCTCTAAAAGTTGATGAATGGCATATTTAACACTTCCCAAGAAGACAGAATCCAGCTTCTATCGCTTGATCTAGGTCTTTGATTACAGAGCCACTGAGAATTCCCCGTGGCTGAATATGGATGAAACTTTAAGGCAAGCTGAAGGCCCAGGCGGCCCTGTGGACATCAATACTCCCATGGAGCACTTTCCAAGAAGAAAAGTGTGGGCTTGCCGGTCTTTTCATCAAAACTCCTAGAATCTGGCTGACTGCCTGGTTTATCCCAGGACATTAGTCAGCCCACAAATCCCACATTTGTTTATTCAGTCCAGAGCAAGTGAATACTGCCATTCTCCCATCTCCTTTGTTGGCAAATGCTTTGTTAACCTGAATTGAGCTCTGCAACACAAAATGAAGTGACTAATCTTTCGGGGGGGTTTCCCCCTCCCAGATTCTTGTATGAGCAACTGAGTCGATAGGCCACAAAGCCTCATACTGTCCTTTTCCCTCATGCTGCCCTTTTATTCTGATGGGTCCACATTGTACTTAAGGAAACCAATACCTTCTAGAGTGTGGTTGAAGTGGCGCCACCATTAAGAAAAGGAGGTTACGGGACTTTTTAGTATTGTGAGAAAATGTTAGCCAGAAAAGAGGTTGGGTTAATTATTTATACTTGGGCAGTCTACTCCTGGGCACTGGCGATAGGTGTCACCTCGCTCACCTCGCACTCTTGGAAATCTTTCTGATTCGTAATATGTGGGTCTGAAAGTGCAGGAAGGAGGAATTGTAGCACAAACACCCAGTTTGGATGATCACAGCATTACTGTGTGGTGGGTCTGGAATACAACCTAAAAAGGAGGGATATCCTTAATCACTGGGCTGTTTGTCCATCTGCAAAGATTTGGAAGGACCTGGACTTTTTAGCGAAAGTATAAGGAACTGTATTTCTGAATTGCCATTGACCTTGAAAGAGCGGTTAATCTGGAAGACAACTGAGGTGGAAAGTAGTACGCCATAGAAGAGGGCATAAAGGAAATCATATTGACATTCTTGCCATAAATCCCAGCCATTTTTATGGCAGGTTGCACATAGAAGCTTGGCAGGTGATTCTCACTCATCGTTAGGCCTGTGGAAATTCTGTTTGGTTCATGAAGCTTTGACTGTGTTTCCCATTGATAACCTGTTTTTCTCTCTCCTATTGTTCCAACTCTTGACCAGAGCTACCTTCCAGATGACTTCTTTCTAACATACTCATCCTCCCCTGTATAAGAGAATGCAAGTACATGCTGATGTTGGAAGGAAGAACACTCAAGAATGGTTGCCCGACTTACAACCCAAGGCTTGGATTGGTACAGTCTTTTTTTTAGCTTTTTAGAGTGACGTTCAGGGATCACAAACGTTGTTTCATCCATGAGACTTTTGCAGATTGTTATTTTCATACCTGGGATCTTGAGGAACATCAGTTAAATGGTTTTTAAAGGGGCGCCAGGGTGGGTCAGTCGGTTAAGCGTCTGTCTTTGGCTCAGGTTGCGATCTCGGGGTACTGGGATTGAGCCCCATATCAGGCTTCTTGCTCAGAGGGAATCTGCTTCTCCCTCTCCCTCTGCTCCTCCCTATCCCTCTGCTCCTCCCTCCTGCTCAGTGCCTGCTTGTGCTCTATCTGGCTCTCTCTCTCTCTCTCAAATAAATAATAAATCTTTTAAAAAATGGTTTTTAAAATAGGCACTAGTTCAGGATCTATGAAGACAAGGACTGTGGCAAGACCTCTGTCTGCATTATGCTGTGTTTTTATCACATGGTCTTAAAAAAAAAGATATTTAAAAGAAGATTTGTTTTCTGGGAATGACCACTCCCACTGTTTTGTTATAGAGGGTCAGGAAAATGCATAAAAAATTCCTGGACTTGGGTGCAGATGACGCTTGTGTTGGCAAACAGAAACCTAAAGTGATAAAAGATTTTTGTCCTTTGTAGATACTTCTCCAGACTTGAGTTCTGTATTTTTGGATTTGACTCATTGAAAATCTTCATTGAGCACTTAATGCATGCCAAATATTCTGCTACATTGTGAGGGGCTGTGAGGCCTTTACTATAGTCCAGATGGGATACAGGTAGAATGGAGAGAGAATACATATACTTATAGCAGAAAACAAAATAAAATACAGTGTACAAAGGGCTATGAGAGATTATGGTGGAAGAGGGCACATTTTATTAGTGGAGTCAGGAAATGCATTTCCAAGGTCATGGCGTTCTTGCTAGGTCATAAGGCTAGGATGCTGGCATGTGAGGAGGCATCCCAATGCAGGAGAATAAGAGCAGAAGCACATGGTTGTGAGAAAGGGGAAGGGAGCTGTGAGTGTTGCCATACTGGGTGGAGGCAGGGAAATGAAGGCCAGCTGGCTGAGCCTCTTGCACACAGCTGACCGTGCGGTCTTCCTTGAACCATTGTTTGCTCCAGATTCATGGCACCTCTTGGCTCTTCACGAGTCTTAGCTGACCAGTGCTTCTCAGGCACCTCACCTGAAGGGCTATCGAAGGGCTTCAGCATCCGATTGTTCCTAAATTGCTATCATTTAAATATTCAATATTTAATCTCTATATGCTAGTGGTCTCTAACTTGGTTAAGTCTCCCCAGCCCCATGCCCTGACCTCTAGGCTCTACATCACATTGTCTATTGAACATTCCACTTTGACGTCTAAATTTCTAGGCCCAAATTAGAACTCCTGATTCTCTGCTCCCACACCCCCTCTACTTTGCTGCTGGAAATCCTCCTCTTCTACCAGTCTTCCCCGTCTTAGTTAATAGGCCTGCCATCTACCTAGTTGCTTAGGCCCCCCAACCTTGGAGGTAGTCTAGATATGACCTTTCTCTCACCCTTACCATTTAATAACACATATTTTGAGTTCCTCTCTACCTCACCCAAACAAGCAACCGTTGTTTTTTGTTATAAGCCTATGGTAGTAAGTCTTGCCTGCAAATGCACATGAATCACTCTGATAAAAATAAATATTAAGTTTAAAGAAGATTAATTTTGGGGGCACCTGGGTGGCTCAATGGGTTAAGCCTCTGCCTTCGGCTCAGGTCATGATCCCAGGGTCCTGGGATCGAGCCCTGCATCGGGCTCTCTGCTCAGTGGAGAACCTGTTTCCTCCTCTCTCTCTCTGCCTGCCTCTCTGCCTACTTGTGATCTCTGTCTGTCAAATCAATAAATAAAATCTTAAAAAAATAAAGAAGATTAATTTTACAGAGATTGTCTCTTGATTCCCTTCCAGAAATTAACGGCTGAGTTGCCCACAAGAGCTATGTGTTCCTCAGTTTGCATCTATGTTGGAATTTATTTCTCCCAAGTTTCAAAAGAATCTTCACCTTCTCTTGGCTTTCAGACCCAGTGGCGATGGATTGGATACACAAATATATGTCCTGATAGACAAACAAATGTTATGTCCCCCTATATCTGTTGTGTAGTGAAAATAACAATAAGGATGCACTGATAGTAGTACTTAGTACCAGATAGTGGTCCTAGCAGTACTCAAGGCACCTGCTAAGCCCTGCCATGCTCTGTAATGTCCACTGGGGTTTTAAACCTCACAATGCCCCTCTGGGATGATAAGTCATTGCCTTCATTGTAGGCCTGCCTAAAGTCACATTGCTGGGAAGTAGCAGAGAATCAAGACATGAATTTATTCCTGCTAGACTCCAAATGTTTTTACCAAGTGTAATTTAGAATTCTGAATCACTGAATAAAGGTAGATGCAGCTTCCAGGGCAAAGAATATTTTGGCTGGCCACACTCAGGAAGACATAAAGATGTAGCTCAAGAAAGATGGTGTAGTAGAAAGAATAGACCCTGGTTACATCACCTTCCACAGGCTTGCAGGGTGTATTTATGTAATTTTCAAGGTAATTTTATTTGGGGAACTTCCAGAAAAATAGCCATTTATTTAGTTTTTTTGCCCTGACATTCATTTCTTCTCAGTCCCTCCAAAGGGCACCATCACTGACATCAGAAGTATAGAAAGAGGAATCAGGGAGAAACATGAACCTAATAAGAAAATAAATGAGGGGTGCCTGAGTGGCTCAATGGGTTGAGGCCCCTGCCTTCGGCTCAGGTCATGATCCCAGGGTCCTGGGATCGAGCCCCATGTGGGGTTCTCTGCTCAGCGGGGAGCCTGCTTCCCCCTCTCTATCTGTCTGCCTCTCTGCCTACTTGTGATCTCTGTCTGTCAAATAAATAAATAAAAATTTAAAAAAAAAAAAAGAAAATAAATGAAATTATTTGAAAAAATTTCCAGGAGAGAACAATACTTTGCAAGCCTTTCAGTCTTTCTTTCATTATTTATTTATTTTTAAAAGATTTTTATTTATTTATTTAACAGAGAGAGAGATCACAAGTAGGCAGAGAGGCAGGCAGAGAGAGAGGGGGAAGCAGACTCCCTGCCAAGTAGAGAGCCCAACGCAGGGCTTGATCCCAGGACCCTGAGATCATGGTCTGAGCCAAAGGCAGAGGCTCAACCTACTGAGCCACACAGGCGCCTCATCTTTTTTTCTTTCTTTTAAAAAGTTTTTTTTTTTTTAATTTATTTGAGAGACAAAGAGCATGCGACCAAGCGCAAGCAGGGGAGAGAAGCAAAGGCAGAGGGAGAAACAGGCTTTCCACAGAACCCGATGTGGAACTCGATCCCAGGACCCTGGGATCATGACCTGAGCCAAAGGCAGATGCTTAACCAACTGAGCCACCCAGGGGCCCTCAATATTTATTTCTTGTTGGATTTGATAGAGCACCGTATAAACCTGACCGAAAACAGTACAAAGGAGACTGAATGAGTCAGGATAAGCCAGGTTATGCTATGGTAACTAGAACCACAAAATCTCTGTGGCTTAAAAAGTAGAAGATTATTCTCATTCATGACACATGCTCGCCAATGGTCACATCAATGGCTTCTTTTATTCAGCATCAGTTTGTACCCCTATCTCTCACTCTGGTCATAGGTCCACTTTTTTTTTTTTTTTTTTTTTGGTCTTTATGTAGAAACTACCTCAAAAGAATCTCTTGAACATAGAAGTTCTTTGAACTATTATTGGTTTTGTTTGAGGCTCTAAATGCTTCCTAGGACAGCTGATTACCCCCAGTGTCTTCTTTGGTTGGGTTTTGGAACATCCTGCAGTTGAAATAGTCTAATATGTATTTCTTGGAGATATCTTTCGCTCTGAGAGTTCCTCCAAGTGAGACAATATTCTCTAATTTCAAGCATGGGCTTTGGAAGCAGATGGGAGTCTGAGGTGGCTTTGCTGCTTACTAGTTGTATGACATTGTGCAATGTCTCAAGTTCTCTCTTAGCTTTAGTTTCCTTGTTTGAACTAGGTTGTTGTTCATTATTTGAACAGGGAAAAGTGGTTGGATTTGAGGAAAGGCAGGAGATAATATTCGTAGAAATTGTTGATGAATTGGGTGAGGCAGAGGGAGGAGGCAAGGATGACTACAAGGTTTCTCTCTCAAGCAACTGGGTGGTGATGCATTTTACTGAGCAGGAGATAGGAGAATCAATTTGTGTGTGTGTATGTGGGGGGGGTGTGGGTGTGGGTGTGGGTGAGAGAGAGGGAGAGAGAGCCTGCATGCATGAACGTACCATGGAGAGAGAGACTTAGAGATGTTAACTTTGGACATGAGGATTTGAGGGGCTTTGTCAATATGTATATATGTGGAAATGTTGAGTTGAAGTTTTAATGGTACATAGGAGGGAGGTCTGGACTGTTAACAGAGACTAAAAAGTCCTTTGCAAAAAGGAGATAATTGAAGTATAGGAGTAGTGAGATATACTTCCGAAAATGAGAAAACAAGAGAACCTAGGATGAGGCTTGAGAAATTTTCTGTTTAATAGTCTCACAGAGAGGGTAGAAGATTCTTCAAAAAAAAAAGTTTACTTTTATGAAACTACAATTTTCCTCTTACATTTCTGGGCATCATTTTTTTTTTCCAGTGACAAAAAGGATAATGTCTGCTTACAGTAGGGGAACAGGCTTTGGTAGTGTTCCTCAATAGAGATGTCGAGGTGTAAAACAATGACCAAGGAAAGTAGGAAGGAGAGTTGATCAAGGGAAAGGACTGGGGAGATGTGCTGAAGTCCTAAAATCAGAGACTATATGTTTGTTATAACAATAATCCAAATGGTTATAACATTTTCCTAAGGAGTGTTCAACTTCTAGGTACCAAGATGACGTTAACCTTATGTTGGGAGTTTGCCTAATGAATGCAGTGTAGAAAGAGACACGTATGGATTTGAGTGTGCTGGTGGTGGGTAGTTCAGATACTCTACTACCTATAGTTTGTTTAGAGGAAGGCTGATGGACTGTGGGGGAAATGAAGACCCAGGAGCTGTAGGACTCAGTGAGGAGCAGGTGCATGCAAGGGAAGATCCTGAGAACACAGAAGGAAAGCCAGCTGGGTCAGAAGACACAATGTTCACAGTTAAGATTTTGGGTGTGGAACCGTTCTTGGTGATGACAAAGTTCAGGAGGTTTGCCCTGGAGTGTGGGGGAGTCTAAGTTGAGTGAAGGTGAGATTTGTTATTGTATATTTGAGGTCAAGGAATAGTAGCTTGAAGGTGTTGGGTGGATTGCCCACAAAGATACTAAAGTTTTCTAGATGTGGGCAGAAGTGGGGTTGAGAAAGAGAGAGGAGTGTCATGTCCTGAAGAATGTGACTGCGAGGTCAGTAGATGATAGAAACATAGAACTGTACATGATAGGTATGAGCCAATGGGATTGGTACCAGGGTAGAAGTGTGGTTGTTCTTAAGTGTCATTAAGGAGCTCATGGATTGTCACTCCTACACTTAGTCTATGGTAGGTGAAATACACAGCATAATGTGGGGAGATGCTTATTGGTTTTTTTGTTTCTTTGTTCTATTGTTTTTATTTCTTTTTTTTTACAAAAAGAAGATTCCAGAAG
Source organism: Lutra lutra (assembly GCF_902655055.1). NCBI lineage: Eukaryota > Metazoa > Chordata > Mammalia > Carnivora > Mustelidae > Lutra > Lutra lutra. Next base: position 47,951,547 of record NC_062290.1, read on the forward strand.
GCATAGTATTTTGAAGAGAGAAGCCAGAGAGGAAGTGTAGAGCAGTAAGGGGTTAAGGACAGGGGAGAGAAATTGGCTTTCCTTTGGTGTTTGAGAATTATAGGAATGGAAACCTTAATTGAAATTAATTGACCACAGCTATTCCAAAGATGGAGTGAATCATTTGGTGACAAAGATGTCTGAAGGGCTGAGGTGGGATCTGGCCTAGTCATGTGTGGGTGGGCTCACTGTGTGGGAACTGGGGTCACGAAGTCGCTGAGCATGGGCTGTCTCCTGTGTGAAGGGTGGAGGGATCAGGCCTCTTATTCCTGGGGTGGTCTTGTGATGTGATGAGTGGCCACATGCAAGAGAGCTTCCATTAACCTCTCATCCCTAGCCTCATGATAAAGCTGAAAGGCAGTCACAACGATCATGATAATAAAATATCTGCCTGTCTTCCACCCCTGGGGTTGTGAAGATTCAATGAAGTCATCTGTGGAAAAGCACTTGAAAAACTCTAATCGCTATACGTATGCTAAGTTTCATTGTTACCCACACCTTTGATGTATTGCTTTGTGTGCTCATCTGTGTATGTGCAACATCTCCCTAGGATAATAAGGGCTTCCAGTGGACAGAGCCAAGATGCTTTATTTATAGCGTGAGGCTGGCACCTGGGCTGATTCTCTTTGGTGATTGTGTAGTTTTGATGTGGACTGGCATCTTTCCCTGGAGTTTGAATGTCTCCCTCAGCAGCTTCTTCTGGCCAGAAGCTCCATCTCTGTATCTTTCTGTTACAAAGCCCAGATTCCCTTCTAGACCACCCACCAAGTTCCTCGCCCCAGGCTTAAGGACGCCTCCAGCTCCTGGCTCGCTTGCAGAACTGAACCGGTTGGCACGCCTTAAGCCAAGATTGGCAGGTTCCCCTGGATGATTTGACAGAAGATAGCCACAGGAAATTGGTACTCGACTCTGAGAATTGCAGTTTTAAACTGTCTAAAATTTTTCAGCCTCTTGTGGAGAGAGGCAGAGATGATTCAAAAAAAAAAAAAAAAGGCATTCCTTTATTAGTACTTCCTACCGCCCTTTGAAATTTAACTGAGACCATACTTGAGTTTTGAGATGTTAGATATTCTCAGAAGGGGAACAGAGGCTTCTGTGATGGAAGAAACTTTAATTTTAAAGGGTAATTCCTAAGCAGGTTCATTAGATTCGTTCTGTCATCACCTTTCTACCAACGGTGATTGGTTTCCTTTCATGGCTTGGGACATGGAGACTGTTTTTCTGCAGAAACCATGTGCCTCAGAGTAACAGGGTATACCTATCTCAGTTGCTTAGTGCAACACAACACATTTGGTAAACAATTAAGAGGCACACAGATTATTGGCAGCAAAATGTGATTTTTGTCTTGGGAGAAAAACGAGGCTATATGTTCCCTTTACTGTCTTAGCTTACAACATCATGTGATATATTCTGTTCAGGGTCGGTTTGTACCCCTGCCTCTTCATTCTGGGCATAAGTGCCATTCTGAGTCCTCATGTAGAAGCTGCCTTGGAGAATCGCCTAGAGACAGAAGTTCTTTGAACTGTCATTGATTTTGTTTGAGGCTTTGAATGCTCGCCTGGAAGGCTGATTACCTCCCAGGGTCTTCTTTTTTAGATCACTCATGTTGAATCCTCTCCAGCTCTCTGATTTTGTCCATTTGGATCTCCCCCCACCGATTTCCCTTACATCTCTAGAATTAGCACCATCTGGGTGACAAAGAGTTGACATTTACTAGGTAAACATTAATTTGAGTAAGAAAATTCTTACTCAACTTACATTTTCTACCTTGGTAATGTTGCTTTCCTGGCTTCTTGAGAATTTCCCAAACTTTATGCTTATCCTTTATCACATCGGTCCAAACTCCATGGGGCGTCCCCCTGAAAGCTTAGGGATTTGGGAGGTGAAGATTTTTGTTACAATCCTTCTCCAGAATCAGCTTCTGGAAGAAAGGCCCCAGTTGCCAAGGACAAACACATTTTTTAATGACCTCCTTTTCTTTTTTGTAGGCCAGTGAAAATGTAACATGCGTGTTTTTTTGTAGAATGGCACTGGCTCTAATGTGCAGGGAGAGACTAGCATGATTTTTCTTACTGCAAGCAAATAGATTTATCACGCATCTTTTATTTAGGAGACTGGACTTAATCATTGCCATCATCAAGACTTAGTGGTGCTGCCAAGGCCATGTGGTCAGAATGAGGGTGGGATGTCAAATAAATGACGCTCTGGAGAGAACATGAGCTGGGTTGAGTCATATAAGCAACTATCTCAGCTTTCTCACCTAACACAGCATTGAAGTGTGTGACCACAGTCACAGAGTGCTGATTTAAGAGGAAATTGAAAAGGATAAACACACACACACACAAACATCTCTATGTCTAGGAAGGATGTGGAGAGGTGACATATGAAGGCAGGACAAAGTGTCTGCCTCTCTTAAGGTGCACAGCCTACAGTGATCAGAACAGTGCCAACCACATAGCCAGACTTCCATGATGTTTGTTGATTGAATTGTTTTTTGAAAGACTACAATGATATGCAGACCAAGGAACCTGAAATTTTAAGAAGTGGGCTTTAAGAGGCCCCTGGGTAGCTCCATCGGTTAAGCTTCCGACTCTTGATTTCAGCTCAGGTCGTGATCTCAGGGTTATGAGATCGATGCTGACATCGGGCTCCATGCTTGTTGTGGAATCTGCTTGAGATTCTCTCTCTCCTTCTCCCTTACCCTCTTCTCTTTCTCTCTCTCTCTCCCTCAAATAAATAAAATATTTTTTAAAACAAGGAAGCTGGAGAACCTGGGTGGCTCTGCCTTTGGCTCAGGCCAAGATCCCGGAGTCTTCAGGTCGAGTCCCGTGTCGGGCTCTCTGCTCAGCTGGGAGCCTGCTTCCCCTCTCTCTCTGCCTGCCTCTCTCCCTTCTTGTGATCTCTCTCTGTCAAATAAATAAATAAAATGGAATCTTAAAAAAATAAAACAAGGAAGCAGTCTTTTATATTTCCTATTCAGCTACAAAACACAAGTCCAAAAGCAGGCTGTATGTTGGGGTACAGTGAAGAAGGTAAAAGGAGTCAGTGAGGTTGGCAAGTGTTCCACATCTGTATTTCTGGGATGCCCAGGTGGCTCAGTCGGTTAAGTGTCCGATTCTTGGTTTCGGCTCAGGTCATGATCTCAGGGTCGTGAGGTGGAGCAGCCAGGCGGGCCTGTGCTCAGCGGACAGTGTCCTTGAGATTCTTTCTCCCTCTGCCCCACCTCTAAAATAAATAAGTAAATCTTAAAAAAAAAAAAAAAAAAAGAAAACAAGATCTATGTTTCTATCCTCCTTTAATCTCCCCAAATTTAATCAGATTACTCTACAGTCCTCCTTTCCCGTTCACAGTCATGAAGAAAGCAGTTCCTGGCCCTCATGGACCTCACAGTCAGTCAGGGAAGGCAAACATTGAACAAATAATTAGAGGTGTGACAAGGATTAGGGAAGGAAAAATTCAGGATGCAAGAGGGTGTAATTGAATTCAGGAGATCACAGGAGCTATTCCTGAGGAACTGTGAGTTGAAGGAAAATAAAATTTGATGAGATGAAATTGGGGGGTCTGACAGACTATGGGAGAAGGGTATTCTAGGCGGGTGGGACAGTATGCACAAGCCTGAATTTGAGAGTGTGGTCCAGTCAAGGAACCTGAAAGGTGGGGTTTCCATAGCATAATTGTATGTTTTAGGGGCAAAATGGGAGTCAGTGATGTTTTATTTTGGAGGAACTAAAGTTCATTGTTTCATTGATTGATTCGTTAAAATTTATTGAGTTACTGAATGATTTCTATGTTTCAAGCATTGTATTTGGCCCTGGGGATGCAACACCGGATAAGGCATGGTTCTTGCCTTCCCAGTGCCAATAATCCTCAGAGAAGAAGCTATGCAAACATAAGGACACTGCTTAATATGACATGTATGCTGGTTGAGGTAGGTAAGAAGGTTTAAGTACAAGGTGGTTAATTTCACCTGAGGGGAGGACTGTAATCAGGGAAGATTTCCCAAGGAAAGTGATGTTCCGTTCAGGCAGTAGACACTTTTCGGAGAGATAAGGAAGAATAGAGGCATCTAAGACAGAGGGAAGAGTGTATACAAAGGCAGAGTGACACGTGACAGGAGAGTACACGGAGGAAACTGCCACGAGGCAGGACCAAAGCATGGAATGCCTGATGAAAGACCAGTTACGTGTCGTGGCAATGGTGGAGGGAATCTAACAAATGCCCACCTCTGGGACACAGAGAGCTACCAGGTTTCCTTAAAACAGTTCATTTGTTCTTATAACCTAAGAGAGACATTAACAGAAGCTCACAGAACCAGAAATCAATGCATATGTAAGTGACCTAAAAGTGTTTTGTTGAGCATCATTGTTGATTTGTCTGACCTAAAAGACTTGGATCTGGGAGCATATAGGCCTAGAGTAGCTGGCAGCCATCTTGTGACACATGGGGCCTGAAAGCAGAGCAGATGAGATAGGAGAACGTTACATCCTGGTGACATCATTCAAGCCCCTGGATTAAGCCACACCTAAGTGATGCCTGGGTGGCTCAGTCGGTGAAGTGTCTGCCTTCAGTTCAGGTCATGATCCCAGGGTCCTGCGATAGAGTCTCGCATCAGACTCCTTGCTCAGCGGGGAGCCTGCTTCTCCTTCTCCCTCTGCCTGCTGCTCTGTGCTCTCTCTCTCTCAAATAAATAAATAAAATCTTAAAAAAAAAAAGCCACACCAGAAACATGTGTATTTCTGAACTCTTATAAGAGATAAGTCAGTTTGCATTTTTTGCTTAAGTCAGTTTGAAATATTTATTATAGGGGTGCCTGGGTGGCTCAGTGGGTTAAAGCCTCTGCCTTCGGCTCAGGTCATGATCCCGGCATCCTGGGATCGAGCCCTGCATTGGGCTCTCTGCTCAGTGAGGAGCCTGCTTCCCTTCCTCTCTCTCTGCCTGCCTCTCTGCCTAATTGTGATCTCTGTCTGTCAAATAAATAAATAAAATCTTTTTAAAAAAGAAATATTTATTATAAAATATGTTAAAATTATATATAAATATATAAATCATATATAATTTATATCTATGTCTATATATAGATATAAAATTTATTTATTTGGTCAGTTGTAACCTAACAGATACACCTGGCCTTCTCATTTACAGTTGAGGAGGCTAATAAACAGTATGTCAGATTGACTCACTATTAAGTGGTTAGTTAAAAACTGAGACTAAAACTCAGGTCTCTTGACTCAGAGACCAGGTTTAGGAATATCCAGCATTCTAAAAGCATCGGTATGAGAAGGCCTCAATATACATGTATCTAGAAATCTCTTTTGGAGGAACCACCTATTTGAGAGTGTGACTGAGTTTAGTTTAAAAATGACATTTCTGAGTGACAGTATTGTGGAAAGATCATTCAGCCAATAATCTGGCATTATTGTGTCTGGGCCACCGGCCACTAATTTTCGTTGTGACCTTGGGTGTATCTCTCTGGGCCTGAGTTGTTCATGGGATGTGATTATCTCTAACTCCTTGTCCATTTCTATGATTTGCAGGAAAAGTACACTCAATTTTCAGTCATCCATTGTGGATCTTACATATTCCTACATATCCTGGGGAAATCTTGCCTTTGAATTGTTTTTTATATTGTTGGGTTCAATGCCACAAATATTTCCTGAACACCGATTATGGGTTAGGTGCTGCAAAAGGGAGTCGTTATTTCTAGTCTGTATTAATTACTTATTTTTGTATTCACAGATTCAATTTGATACTGTTTGTAGCCTAAAGTATTAAAGGATGCCTTCTAATCCAGAGGACGTGTGATCCCAAATAAGGGGAGGGTTAGAAAGAGGGCTAGGCTGTCACTATGTGTCAGTAGGAGAAGTGAGGCAATAGTGTCCAGCAGTCAGAGGGAAGCATAGAGCAGAGTCCCGAGAAATGCAGGCAGATCAGGAACCAGATACATATACAAAAACACGTTTCCGCCCACACAGAATTGGCTTTGAATCATAAGTTCTCAGATCGGTGCCACGGTTGTCACTGCTAATATCTGTGGGTGCTTTTGGAGTGATTGCCTTCAAGTTTGGGAACAGCTTCCTAACATTTTTCTTTGTATGATATTATAAGCATCAATTACTTGATGAACTCTATTGGATAATTTTTTTGTAATATAGCAATTCATGTGACTCACCAAAGTAATTTCCTAGCTTGGATGAAGACCAGCTTCGGTCTATTTCTTTGCCTGTCTTGCTCTGTTGGCTGGAAAGTGACCCTGGAGGGGCAAAGATGCTGGCCTTGCAGTTTGCTAGCCCCAGATTCTGTCTCCTCCCTCACCATTTTGGCCTGTGTGACCCTGCACACATGACATAAGCTCTTTAAGCCTTGGTTTTGTCATCAGTAGAATGGGAATCATGGGGGTGCCTGGGTGGCTCAGTGGGTTAAGCCTCTGCCTTCAGCTCAGGTCATGATCCCAGGGTCCTGGGATCAAGCCCTGCATCGGGCTGTCTGCTCGGCAGGGAGCCTGCTTCCTCCTCTCTCTCTGCCTGCCTTTCTGCCTGCTTGTGATTTCTGTCTGTCAAATAAATAAATAAAATCTTTAAAAAAAAAAAAGAATGGGAATCATGGTATCTTTCTCATGATATTGCCCAACACACTGGTTATTCATAGCATCAACCAAGTAAATGTTATTAGACAGCACTGTATTAGTGAGGTTTTATTTGAACTGTATTCAAGTGATGTATTAGGTTCCAAAGAAGAAAAAGGACAGGAACACAAGATAGTCTAACTTGGAAGGTCGATATACAGAATGAAGATGTACCACAGTTTGATCATTTCATTTGACCAGAGGAGAAAAGTCCCAGGTTAACGGTAATGTTAACTTACTACTTTGCTTTGCTAACTTTGGGAGTACTATTTAACCTCTCTAGACTTCTTTGTCTTCATAGCTAAGTTGAGCATAATATTGCAATCTTATTTTACAGAAAGTGAAAGGAGATAATGAACCTGAAAGTCTTTGTGATAGAAAACGTGAATGTGAAAGTTCATGTTAAGATAGTACAATTAACCTTAAAAATTAATATGATTATAGACCATTCCCTTTTTTTTGCACAGTCCACATTATTTTATATCTATGTGGCTTCTGCCACTTACTAAAATATTATTTTCTCTGTTTATTAATTTCTGTGAGGCTAATACTGTCTTCTTACTTTTTTTTTTAAAGATTTTATTTATTTGACAGACAGAGATCACAGGTAGGCAGAGAGGCAGCCAGAGAGAGAGGAAGGGAAGCAGGTGCCTGCTGAGTAGAGAGCCCAATGCGGGGCTCGATCCCAGGACCCTGGGATCATGACCTGAGCTGAAGGCAGAGGCTTTAACCCACTGAGACACCCAGGCGCCCCTGTCTTCTTACTTTATAAAGGGTCCTAGAAAAACAATATTTGTCAGATTTTTCAGGCAAAAGAATTAGAAGAGAACCACTATACCACTGAAAACAGATAACCATTTTCAATAATTTTTTTCCTACCAAGAAAATAATCGCTTGCTTCTAAAGTACTCCTTTTTTTTAGGGCAATATTTTCACTATTCAAAGAGATTATCTGGAACATGTCTCAAACCTTTACTTTCTTCTGCTAAATATTTCTAACAGTATTTGTGCATCTAGGCTGGGAAAGTATGCAAAAATCCCCTAGCATTTTCAGATCAAACCATGTGAATTGAATAAACACCACCTCAAAGAGGAAGATTACCACCGTAGCACTATGTAGTGAGGAGAGAACTGAGAAATTTCTAAGAATATATGGGTGTAATTTTCTGTTAACTGAGAGTGATTGACAGTTCGTGGAAATCTACCTCTAAAATAACCTCTTTGCACCACCCTTAGTTTTATTTGGTATAAAGGAAACTGCTTGTTTCTGACCTATCCAGCTATCAGAAATTCTCTTTCTTGATCATCCTAACTGCCTAAATCCCTATGGATATATCATATAAAATCTATGTTTATTTACCTGAGTTTCTTCTTTTAAACCTGTTCTTTCTGTTTCAACTTGAGAGTTGATTGAAGTAGGATGATGTGTGTAAACCTACAATGTCAACTAAATCTAAAGTCATTATACGCATCTAGGGGATTTTAATAAAATTAGAGGTTTTGGAATTTTAAGATCTTACTTCCAAAAGGAAAAGTTTTGTTTCATTTCACAGGCATGGCCAAAGAGCAACTATACTGTACTGGTAAAAATAGTAGTCCCAAGTAAGAAAGAGGACTTAGAAGAAGAAACCAAGCTGAATTTATTTTATCTGCAGAACTTGGCTTAAGGGAGGTTTTGAAACAATCACTAAATACAGCCTTTGATGAGGGAGTGGGGGAGGGGGAGAAGCCCTTGAGAGACCCATCTGGTCACTTTGGGATACACAGCACATTCTGAGTAAACTTCAGCCTTCACATCCTTGTTTCTTTTTGTCTCCCCTTTCAAGTTTTCACTCCATCCCAAGACTCTCGATATGTTGCTCATTCAGATGTCATTGCTGGAAGCTAGAAGCTGAGCATGAAGTGGGGGTGGGAAATGAGTTTTGGGGATTGTTTTGCTTTTTCTGGACTTGACCGAATTTCTGTGCTTTCCCTACTCCCCAGCCCTCCTCAGCTCTGAGTCCAGAGAAAGGATCAGCATATCTGTGGACCATGGTTCGGAGAGTCTTTGTCCTAAAGAAACTCCATCGGGTCTCCTAAACCATGTGGATTGGATTGCCATGCAATTTTCATAGGCTCATGTCCACATTTTATTTTATTTATTTTTTAAAGTTTTTTTTTTTAATTTGTTTATTTGACAGAGAGATCACAAGTAGGCAGAGAGGCAGGCAGAGAGAGGGGGAAGCAAGCTCCCTGCCGAGCAGAGAGCCTGATGTGGGGCTCAATCCCAGGACTCTGAGATCATGACCTGAGCCGAAGGCAGCGGCTTAACCCACTGAGCCACCCAGGCGCCCCTGAAAATGAAATTTTATTTCATCAGTTCCACTAGCCATGTTTCAGGTGCACAGTATCACGTGAGGCTAAGTGACAAATGTGTTGGATCATAGGATAGAAGAAGACAATAAAAAGAATTCGGGGGGTCACTTTTAGCCCCCTTTCTTCTGTAATGATTACCAAAGTAGGGATTTCATAGGAAACTGGGTGATAAAAGCTCAGAAAACCTCATTCCAGACCAAAATCCATCAGGGATCAGGTTCTCCTCTCCCGTAATTCAAGAATGGTACCTGCTTCTCTACCTTGTTGGTAGAGATTCATTTCAGCCCATAAGTAATGGATTTATGGGGCTTGAATGGTCCTCACACACCTTAACCAGTGGTTCCCAAATGCTTGTCACAGACCAAGCATGTGCTTCCTGCATAACATTCCTTTATATTTTTAAGCTTTTTTGAACACATCTTTTTGCAACTGGGTTAACAGCTCCAATTCCTTCCCCCCAAATCGACTTCCTCCCCCTACTCCAGGTCGTGACTTCAATTTCACTGTCCTGGACCCTCTTTTCTGAACATGTTCTTGTTTGTCTGTATCCTTAATTATGGCGGCTTGAACCGAATGTAAAGATTAAGATTAATGGGCTTAATGATCAGGGCGAGGTCGAGTAGTGCATTCATCTTCTCGGTCTAGATACATGCTTCTATTCATGTAATCTCTAGCTTTTGTTTTTGCTTGCTTTTCAATTTTTTTTTTTGTAGCCACAGTCACTTGACTCATATCAAGCTTATCAGTAACTGAAACCCCCATTTTCCCTCTTCCTGTACTTGTTTAATTTGGTTGTAGTTTCTGAAATGTTTCGCCTTTTTTCCTTTTTTTTTTTTTTTAATAAAAAAAGAAAGTTGATCTAGCCTCTATACTATTTGGGGCAGTTACACCTTTTCTTTTCTTTTCTTTTTTTTTTAACCCCACCCAACATTTTAAACTATATTGTATGCAATTTGAACGGTGGAGGGGAGTCTAAGGGGGTTAAGAAGTCCTAGGTAAGTACCTCTCAAACTTTAAGGAGCGCTCTCTGCGCTGTAGATCTTGTTAAAATGAAAATTCTGATTCAGTAGATCTGGGGTAGTGTCCAAGATTTTACATTTTTAGCAAGCTCCCAGGGATTACATTTTGAATAACAAATTCTCAGGGTATCCGAAAGTTCTTTGTTGTGTGTTTTTTTTTTTAAACAACCAATCCTCCTTTCACATTTTCTTCATTATCAGATGAAAATACATTATTTTCACTGTAAAACAGCTCTCAGGGACCCTTTTAGAACTTTGAAATTCTCAGCTCCTTAAGGGAAGAGGAGACATGTATACTCTTCTTTTGAGTTTCCTCACAGTTTGATAAAATGAAGACTATTGATAAATAGTGTTAATTTTTACTGAGTTTGTTTGGCTTCCCCATGAGAGCTGGGGAAGGCCATAATCACGGAGGCTTACCAAGGAGGCCGCGGCAACTAACACTAAGCCGTTGTCAATCTCTGGGAAATATTTTTTTAAAGATTTTATTTATTTATTTGAGAGAGAGAGAGTGAGTGAGGGAGTGAGAGAACACAAGTGGGGAGGGGCAGAGGGAGAAGCAGACTCTGCCAGGAACAGGGAGCCAGACATAGGACTTGATCCTGGGACTCCAGGATCATGACCTGAGCCGAAGGCAGAGGCTTAACTGACTGAGCCCCCCAGGTGCCCCTGGAATATATTTTTCCAATTGGTTTTGTATCATGTATCACATTTTAACTTTATCTTCCTCAGTTCTGATTCATTTTGTTAAAATTAAAAAAAAAAAATCAATGTAAAACATGAATACTGGAGATTGTTTAATTTCATTAAGGGTGGAAGAGATAGGATGGCTAAGAGAGGGTGTGGTGGTTTGTGTTCTAGGTGAGGTAAACAATTTGTGGAAATGTGAATTTAGTCCTGGTGGAAAGTAAAATTGAGTTGTTGTTGTTGTTGTTGCTGTTGTTTTCCCCCCAGAATAGAAATTTGCTCCAGGTTGTTTTTTGTTTTGTTTTGTTTGTTTTTTTACTCTTCTCTTGATTTCCTTAATCATTCTTAGATCTATATTCCCCTTAGATACCCCTGTCTCTCCTCCACTATTGCAGCTTTTTTTTTTCTTAACCTTCTTGGGTTCATCTGGCTTCATACTGCAGTTGGCACACTTTTGAAAACCTTGTTTGTCAAAGTGTCTTTCTAGTAATCCAGACAGCCCTCAGTCGATACTTTTAATGTGGTTTTGGTATTGTCATATAATGCAGCATTGCTTTACAGAAATGAATTTGACTGAATCTGTCTGTTCACTGAAGCAGAGCTGACAGCAGTTGGAAAAAACCAGGTGTGTCTCACACTTACAGGTCTGAAAGAGGCACCGTTGGAGCGTTCTGTGCTCGTCACTAAATCTCTGAGGCAGTGCTGAGGGAATAGTCACAGAAGGCAGGAGACATGAAAGAGTCCCAGTTTGTCCGGCTTTGTGCACACAAATGGAGCCAGCCCTGTGTGTGTGTGAAGGGACTGGGCTTTCCCCAAGCTGTTGGTCATGATGCAAGAACAGTTTTTCCCCTTTCTGGATACTTGTGGTAAAATGGCTGCCAAGATACTTTAGAACAGAACTTGAAAAGTATGTACCGACCACTGGAACACGGTAACAAGAGTCCTTTGGTGTTTTTGTGTTGGCTGTGATGAAGCTGGCACCCGTGTCCCCTTAGGTGAGGATTCTGAGGTAACAGTGGCTGATGCAAGCTTGTGACCCCGCTACTTCTATTCAGAATACGCTGTGGTGGCGGTGGTGGGGCGCTCTGTGGATTGGGAATCCTGCAGGAACAGCAGTTTACAGATGAGTTCTAGGGGAACCCATCAGGGAGAAAAAGAAATCAAACACAACAGGGAATGTTTAACAATTGAAACCAGTCTTTGCTTGTGTGGTCCTGTGTTTCACCACATCACTGTGAAAACGGACTGCCGGGAGGAAGACTGAAGTGCTGATCATTTATGAAGCCAAAAACCTGTTGACGACTCTTTTTAAGGTACAGGAGAAAATGGCAAAACTCTCAAAACTTCAGGGAAGTTACTTCATCGCTCTGATTACCGCAGGCCACCAGGCTTTTGGGTCACGGGATCACGCCGGCATGACGACCAAAATAGGAGGGCGGGCTGAGCCAGACTCAGAAACGATTCCAAAATGCTCTAGGACTTTCCAGGAGTTCTGGAAAGTCTTTTTATATTTATTTTTAAATAAAGTGTTTTGGGAGTTTTTTTGGTTGTTTTTTGTTTTTGTTTTACATAGAGAATTAAGCTCCTTAAAAAATAAAAAATGCCAACAAGCAGAAAAATAAACAGTATAACCTCTGCTCTCACTGCCTAGGGTCACCCCCCCCCCCCCCGCCGCCCCCGCCTTCTGACTGTGGTACATTCTTTTTGTTGTTGTTTTGTTTCCTACACTTTGGACAAAAACATAATTATATCCATATGGTAGATACAATGTTGACTCCTTTTTAAAACTTCAGTTTATACCATCAGTCTGTTTCAAAGTTGTCATGCACACTTTGTCATGTAAGTCTTAATGGCTGTTTTGTGTGTTTATGCCAAAAATTACTTATTTGTTCCTGTGTTGTTGGGCTTTTCCCTTTCTTCCTTCTTTCCTTCCTTCCTTTCTTTTTCTTTCTTTCTTTCTTTCCTCTTTCTTTTTTCTTTCTTTCTTTCTTTCTCTCTCTTTCTCTTTTTTCCTTTCTTTTCTTTTCTTTCTTTTCCTCCCTCCCTCCCTCCCTCCCATCCCCCTCCCTCCCTTTCTTTCTACTTCTTCTTTTTCCTCCTCCTCCTCCCCCCTCCTCCTTCTTCTTTTTGGATTATAACTAATGAGGCTGTGTTTGAATATTTTAGATTATTTCTCCAAAATTGATTCTCAGGGATATTATTTACTTTTATGTGATGGGCAGAGTCTAGTGGAGTGAACTCTTCCATGCGTTCAAAGAACAGTGTTGTCTAAGCCAGTGTCTGCAACTATTTTGCCGACTTCGAGGTGGGATCGGAGACACCCAAGTCATTCTGTGCTCTAGTCTCACCTGCAACCCGCAGACTCAACCCTCTCTGGCTTGAACCAAACTCATATGTGGAATTTAAGAAACAGAACAAATGAACATAGAGGAAAAAAAGAGAGAGAGAGAAGCAAACCATAAGAGACTCTAAACTATAAAAGAACAAACTGAGGATTGATGGAGGGCGTGTGTGGGGGATGGGCTAAATGGGTGATGGGGACTAAGAAGGCTACTTGTTGTGATGAGCACTGGGTGTTATATTTCAGTGATGAATCACTGAACTGTATACCTGAAACCAATTTTACCATATATGTTAACAAACTAGAATTTAAATAGAAAATTTAAAATTAAAAAGGGAGGGAGAATCTTAGAGATTAAAGAAACAGGCCCTAATTAATTGCTCTTCTGAGCACATTATGCAAATTGATTCACAAGTGCCCCTGGGACGTGTCTGTGCTCAGTGAGCTAAAGTGTCTCATTCAAGTGTTTTTATGACTGGGCTCCTGTGGGAGGTGGGGAGGGTTTTTTTGGGGGGGGGGGGTGGGCTATTTTATTAACTGCGTATTCTCGCACAAGTCTCATAACTCCTCCTCTGAGACTCAGCTTTCCCATCTGGCACTCAACCTCTCATACGGTTGTTGTGACGGAGAAAATGTTTGTTAAAGAATTAACATAGCACCCAATACACACTGGATACTTGGTAAAAGTCAGCTACCATCATCATCACCATTGTGTGTGTTCTATGAATTTCTCTTCCCAAGGGCTTCACTCTGCCTCCCTCTTGCCCTTCAGATACCCCAGCCACATTGGGGGGGGGGGTAGTGCTTCAACTACAGTGTACCTTTCTGAAATCAAGATGTTTCACCCTCGGTAAAGAATAATGGCCCTCTTGCTGATGTAACCACTAGACTCACTCACCCCCAGAAAAGGACATCTCCCCAGAGTGCTCCTCTTTACCTGAGCTTATCTGAGCTTCTGCCTTCTTTACTTCAACCTGAGCTTAACTTTTAGTTATTAGCTAAGGCAAGAATCACTCAGAACCTTATGTTTGGAAAGGCGTGTCTAATTATGCATACGGTATATCTGTGGTTAATCGGGTGCTATAGAAAACATACAGAAGATTGTGCTCCTTAACTTCATTTAGAGTGAGGACACTTCAGTCTGGTTAGTTGGTAGTTGGATGAGTCAAACCTGATCAGGGGAAGACCTGAATCACATAGATATTCCCATTTGGCTGAACCACCCAGTCTGGGCAGGCTTCAGGTGTGAGCCATGGGAAGAAATCTGGAAAGACATGCAATATCATAGGATGCTTTGTGACTGGTTATAATCAGAAGTCCAGGCTGGAGACAGGCCATTGGAATTAAGAAGCTCTAACTGGGGGCGCCTGGGTGGCTCAGTGGGTTAAGCCGCTGCCTTCGGCTCAGGTCATGATCTCAGAGTCCTGGGATCAAGCCCCACATCGGGCTCTCTGCTCAGTAGGGAGCCTGCTTCCTCCTCTCTCTCTGCCTGCCTCTCTGCCTGCTTGTGATCTCTCTGTCAAATAAATAAATAAAATCTTAAAAAAAAAAAAAAAAGCTCTAACTGGGGGGTTTGCTTACTGAAAAAGAGACTAGAAGCAGGAGAAAGACATGAAACAAGAATTAGATGGTTAGATTCCTGTCTTGATAACAAAGACAATAATGATGGTAATTCTAACAGCCCTGCTGTATGCCTGTACTGAGAGCTTTATGATGTTAGCCCATCCAAATCTTATTTAATATGTATAAGTGTCATCCTCATTTCCCTGATGAGAAAATTGAGTCATAGAGAGATGAATTACTTGCTCAAGATTATAGGCCTGTCAATTAGCAATGCAAGGACTTGAATTTAGATATGTTCTTCTCTAAAGCTTAGGTTCAGATAAATAAATCTGGCAGCACTGAGAAGGATAGATGAAATCTAGTACCCCTGTCTTGGGCCAGGGGTACTAGATGCAGGGTGACCACCAACGGACTGATTTCAGTATTGAAGAGGGACATGAGGTTCTGAAGTAAGAGGGTTGCAGTAGAGGTGTGAAGAAGTTTCTGATACAAGACCTGGTGAGCAGATGCATTATAATAGTGGCTCCCAAATCTCAGTGAGCATCAGAGTCCCTGCTCATTCATTCATTCATTCATTCAAGTAAACTCTACTCCCAGTGTGGGGCTTGAACTCACAACTCTGAGACCCAGAGTTGTATGCTCTACTGTCTGAGCCAGCCAGGTGCCCCTGTTTATTTATTTTTGAATGCAGATTCCCACAGCATACCTCGGACCTTCTGAATCAGAATCTCTGGGGTAGGCTTGGTATTTTTACAAAACATCCTAGTTCTGAAGCCCTGCCAGGTTCAAGAACCACAGCTCTGTTGATCTTGATCTAGATGTCTGGGGTGGAACATGAGAGAGGGAGGATTTTAGGATGACAGCCAGGTTTCTGAATTTTGTGACTGAGCGAATTATGGATACCCTCCAGTAAGTTAAGAAATAACAATAGTTTTGAAGTTCCTCTGGGGAGCTGGATATCAGAGTCTGCCACTTGGAGTAGAGGTCAAATCTGCAGATGAAGATGTGGAGATCAGTTGGTATTTGGAGAGTGCTTGCTCTATATTTTTCATGGAATTTTTAAAATACCCAAACCTTCAATTTTCTCTCAATAGTCAAATAATCACTCTATATCTTCAATGTATTTCCTTTCTGCCCCTTGACTGAGTCTATTGCTTTTGGAATTTGTGACCATTTTTTTATAGGTCCTTGAGAGTCATACACTACTGTAACTACTTATTCGTACCATCTCATTGCAGACAAACAAGCTGTTAAAATAAAATTATCTTTATGCTGTAGATGAAAAGATTTAGGGAGGTTTTGTAACTTGCCCAAGGTATTGGAGAATTTAATGGTTGAGCCAGGACTTGAACCCAAGACTCCTTCTGACTCCAGGCTCAGAGCTTTTGGTCAGGCTGACAATCTACATATCATCTTTGTGTAAGAAGCAATACAATCTACCACCAGTAACCTTTGCGTCTTAATTCCAAAGTATGTTTAAATACGGAAAAACTCATTTAGAAAAACGAGTTTAATGCTTTTTGAGAAATGGAATGCTTCATAAGTGATATTTAGTAAAATGAATTTATGTATACTCTCCAGACATCAATAGTATTAAACTGATCAGAGAGACTTTTGACTTTTGACCAATATAACATGTGGAGTAGACGACACTTTTTTGTACTCTCCGAGAAAGGTGAGGGAAAGGGGTATAGTTGGTTTTCTGTCTCTTGAAATTCTGTTGCATAGTGTGGCCTCCTGGGATTTTTCCAGCTTGCTTTTCAGGGTATATCCAGCTTTGGGTTGAAACTGAATGTACTCTTGGTAAGCCCATGTTGAAAATATGTCCTAGCACCAACACTGTTTGTCCTTAGGTTTGGATAAATTACAGACATCTGCCAAGTCTTCTTGGTAGCACTGATAATTATGAAGAGGGCTAATGAAAAATATGCAGGCCATTGTGAAGATTGGCGGGTTAAAATTGATACACTAAAAGAAATTGCATTCTTTTCTACAGATGAGTCATACAGCTGAAACTGCAAGGTATTATTTGGACCGACAACAGTAATAATAATATTTAGTTTCTTTAAGTGACAGATATCTAGATAACATTGACACTCAGATGACATCTCAGATAAAAATAGCCCCCACTTTTTGTTATGTGAACAGAAGAAATGCTAAAATCATTTTTCCAGAGGGATCGCAAATATAGTAACACTTTCATAGCTTTAATAATTCCTGATAAATTGTGGTTACTAAAATTTATGATAAAAATAACTTCAACCAGCATATAAAACATGCGAATATTTGGGCTGTGATCAAGGAGAAAAAGTGTTAGTTGATTTAAGAATTAGGTAGCTAGACTTTGCCCCCAGATCTATAGAAGTGTAAAGTAAGGGAAATCTTACCTAGCAGTGAAAAGGCAACCTCATAATAAAGTATGTTTCCCCCAACCCCACCCTGTAAAGTACATTCCTTGTTCCCCAGGTGTGCCTGTTTATCCCCATGTCCCAACCACACCTACTCCCTGTTCTGGCTCCACACCAAGGAACATATAAAAAGCCCCTCCCTTGAGATCTCAAAGTATCTTGGAGTCACTATTGATACTTGATGTCCTTCCCTGCCCCACCACATCTAGGCAGGTTTTCTAGTCTCTTTTCCATGCTTGGGACACAACAGGTGTTAAATATCTATTTGTCACCTAGATTTGTTTTTGACTTCTGGTTATCTATTTCTCAACATCTCTTAACCTGTTCTTTTGATCCCATTTTATAACTTCTTGACTTTGTCCTTTGGCATTTGGCTGCACAAGGCCTCCAGATGCAAGGTAGTTCAACAGAAAGAATATGGGATTTGGGTTCCGAAAGACCCGAGTTCAAATCTTTGTTCACTATTTACTAGCTTTTTAAACTCCAGAAGATCACTCCCTTTCTTTGGTTGTCAATTTCACATCTTTAAAATGGACAAAAATGTCTATATTGTGGAGTTATTGAATCAGAATAAACACAAGGAACTTGACATCCCTTAGGCATTCAACCAATATCTCAATATTTGTCAAATGGTCTTTCCTGTCTCCTCATGTCTCCATCCAGGTCCTAGTTCAACCATGTATGAGAGTCCATTTATTCTGGAGTGGGAAATAAAGCCAAGAATTATGCTTGGGAAATATTTACAGTACAAATAACCTGGAAGTTTATATCTTATTTCATTTACTGTCACTAAAGCTACCTGTCAGGGCGGATTAAAACATTTACAAGTTTCACGCACAGGTAACATAAGGATGCTTATTGACATATTCCACGTGTAAATGAATTAAAAAAAAATGAAAGTGTCCCATGAAATCCAGTAATGTTCTTATTTTTTTTCTTGTAGTAGCCAATTGTTTAGCTTTAAAAAAATAGGTCAAATTTTTAAGAATAACAATAATGACTTTTTTTTTTTTTTAAACTGCTGTGGGATTGCCTTTACATATTTTTTTCCTGTTCATAAGATCTGAGGGGTAAGGTGGAATTGGGGAGAAGGATTATCAGCCAATTAATGTTTTTTAAGTCTCTGAGATTAATATTTTCTTGAGAGTTTACTCTAGCTGGACCCTGAAAAAAACTACCATCTTCTACTTTGCAAACTACCTTCTTCTGTGTGTATATTGATGGCCCAGGTTTCTATTACTTCTTTGTGACGCTGAAATGAGATTTTTCTCCAATGTTATTTTTAGCCTCTTTGCACCCCTAAGACTTGTTAAAATCTTGTGTTATGCAAGCTCATGACAAACAATGTGGATTGCCTGCCCAGCAGCCAAGAGAACCCCAGTATTGTTCTGTTATTAGGCCTGGTATCTTCATTAGTCCCTCTGGTGGGCAAATGGGTATTAGGCTAAAGCAATCCTGGTAATTTCTTTTTCTTGGCAATGTTTTATTTAGATATAGGCACAGGGTGGAACGTTGCTTATGAAATGTGAAAGTGAATAGGGGAAATTTTTGGTAAGTTTCTGTTGCCTTTGAAAAGGCCAAAAGGCAGTGGTTCACACTTTTCTGAATCTGGTCCTTGTTGGATGAGAGGGTTGATGTTCTGGAAGCTATCTGGAGATCATGAGGGACTAAATCTGAAAACAACACTGACATGCTAAGAATGGCAGAGGAAAGTATGGCAAGAGCCTGGGTCTTTGATAACGTCACCAAGTCATGGACTGAATCTGCTCTGGGACTGTCAGGAGACAGTCCTTCTTGTTTAAGGTAAATTTTAGTTGTGTTTTCTATTACAAGCATCTGAAAACACCCTAACAAACTCATGTTAAAGGCATCCCTCACATTTTCTCAGGAATGCTTAATAGAAATTTCTGTTGTTGGGGCGCCTGGGTGGCTCAGTGGGTTAAGCCGCTGCCTTCGGCTCAGGTCATGATCTCAGGGTCCTGGGATCGAGTCCGGCATCGGGTTCTCTGCTCGGCAGAGATCCTGCTTCCCTCTCTCTCTCTCTGCCTGCCTCTCCATCTACTTGTGATCTCTCTCTGTCAAATAAATAAATAAAATCTTTAAAAAAAAAAAAAGAAATTTCTGTTGTTGGCTAAAAGATTTGTCCTAACTAGACTGAATTTTCCAAAAGACAGTCAATCTAATTAAAAGCATGACTTGATTAGCAGTTGTTAAGTCCAGTGTTTTCCAAATTTCCATTGTTTAGGTTTATGATTTTAAGTTGGCTCCTCTTTTTTAAAAAAAATAAATTTTCTCACCAACTATACACTGAAAACCAGTATTATTTGCTTAAAAGAGAAGGTAATTATAAAAAGCAGTACCCTGAACAAAAAAATGTAGCTAAACTCTCGCAAGATATAGTTTCCTGTTGGGACTGAGCTTGAGGGGCGCCTGGGTGGCTCAGAAGTTAAGCCTCTGCCTTTGGCTCAAGTCATGGTCTCAGGTTCCTGAGATCGAGCCCTGAGTGGGGTTCTCTGCTTGGCAGGGAGCCTGTTTCTCCCTCTCTCTCTGCCTGCCTCTCTACCTACTTGTGATCTCTCTCTCTGCGTCAAATAAATAAATAAAATCTTAAAAAAAAAAAAAAGACTGAGCTTGAGACTTACTTCCTCTGAGGAAGAGACTAAGGAGTGCTATAGAAGTGGTAAAATAATCCTAATACCAACGGGGACTATTTCTTTGCCATAATCAGAAGAACTAAAAGAGAAGGTGGAGGAAGACATCTGTTAACTGCCTGAATTTATCTAAGTGTCTTGCCTGTGCCAGCTAAAATCATCTGGTATCCCTCCAGAGCTCTGATGGCCCCTGGAACTGACCCTCCAGAGAACCCCCCCCCCCCAGAGGCCCAGGTACCCTGAACAATACCTACTGAAGTGAGGCTCAAGGTAACCCTAAGGAGGGGAGAAAAGCCCAAGAATGAGCCTTCGATTGATGTAATTATCAAGGGTCATAAGAAGCCAGTGTTGCAATGTTCTATTATACTTGATACTAGAGCAAAGACAAGTAGTTATGTATTCTCTCCACGCCAGTGTTTTGTTTTGTTTTGTTTTTTTAACTTTTTGCAGTCATGTGCCTTATTGAGAATTCTGTAAAACCCAGGTTCTTCTACTCAGGAAAATGCACAATTGCATACACACACACACACACACACACACACACACACACACACACAAGATTTTCACACAGGATCAGAGGGCTCAGGGAACCTAGGCTGAAAACCAATGTTCTTTGTATTTTATGTGTGCCCTCCTAGAGCTTACCGTGGGATTCAGTTGATTGCAAACTGTGGCTGATTGAGTGTAAGACATGGTTTTTCAAAAAGGTCTATAAATGAGTAAGAGTAATAGGTTAATTTAAATGCACTAAACTGGAGAATTACTTTCCCCTCAACATCTACTTTGAATAGACATAGGTTACACAGATACTGCCTTCCAGGAAGCTTCAAGAGATGAGGTCAGGCTCTACGAAAAGAAAATCAGCCAAGCCTATAAATTCATCCTTGTAAACTTTGAAACACCACTGCATGTACCCAGTAAAATTGTCTCTGAGCAAGAAGACTCCCAGGATTAGAAGGACTTCACCAGTATTCCTTAGCTAGAATAAACAAAAATGACTAGGAACCCTGGATTGCCTTTGTCTGAACTTGAGTGTCTGGCTGGACCACACACCTGTTTGCCCGACCAAAGAGAAATCCGATAGGTACCTGTTTTCCACATTGTCAGCTGAGCAAAGATACCATGCGATTCTAATTTATGGTGGCCCATTAATCTTTGGAAACAGCCTCCAACTTTTTTACAAATAACTCTTCCCTTAAAAGGGGTAGGATAAATAGCAAGTTTAATAGACTGTTTTAATCTCTAATTTTGAAAGATAATATTAAAAGCACTCAACTGCAGGGCTAAGATGTTAAAAATGTCCCCAAATGGTTTTGGAACAAATGTTCATAGGCTATGAAATTTTAAAAATCATAAACTAAGTGTTTAAAATTTTTTTCTTTAAATTTGGCATGAAATTGAGCCAATGGTTAATTTCAGATATTTGTGAATGGTTAAAACATTTTACTCCCAAATATTGCAAGAAATGTTTCGATTAAAAGTATTTGATCAAATTAATGTTGAAGAGGAGATCTGAAATTGGTGATATTCACCTGATATAATTCTTTGTATAACAATTGTTTGAAAAATACTAGAAAAACCTAATAGAAGGTGAAATGTTCATTATCCCCAAGTGAAGTTACTTGGTTTATATTAGGAACTACCTCTCAATTTTCTTTAGTTTTTTGTGTACTCAAGGTTTGGGCAGAAACAACTAAAAATTATTGAATGTTCCAAAATTTTTTAAAGATTAGTAATGATGAATTTATCTGCTTCATTGAGTTATGAGCTTAAATTTGTCTCTGAGAGGACTTTAGATTTAATTCCTTAATAATACCATGGAAGCCATAATTATAGCCAAAAGTGAAATATGAAAATTTCATTTTTTACCTTTAAGAGTTCTTTTACTTTTTTTATTTAAATAATTTTTTTAAAAGATTTCATTTATTTATTTGACAGAGAGAGATAGAGAGAGAGAGAAAGAGCACAAGTAGGCAGAGAGGCAGGCAGAGAGAGAGGGGGAAGCAGGCTCCCTGCTGAGCAGAGAGCCCGATGTAGGACCGGATCCCAAGACCCTGAGATCATGACGTGAGCTGAAGGGAGAGGCTTAACCCACTGAGCCACCCAGGTGCCCCAAGAGTTCTTTTTCTTTAAAGCAAACAAAGATCAGCTAAATGTGGTTGATGGCAGACAAAGTCTAATGATTTGGGCACAGAATCAGTTTGATGATAGTTCATCGTGTGGACTTTCTTTGTGGTCTGTAGATATGTAACCTTTTCCCCTCAACTTCTTAATCTAGAAAGTGACACAAACCATGGGTACAACATCTTTACTAATACTGGAACTGTTCATTGGAGGAACTTTGTGAAGTGCATTGAGGCATTCTTTTTTTTTTTTTTAAGATTTTATTTATTTACTTGACAGAGAGAAACAGTGAGAGAGGGAGCACAAGCAGGGGGAGTGGGAGAGGGAGAAGTAGTCTTCCTGCAGAGCAGGGAGCCTGATGTGGGGCTCCATCCCAGGGCATTGGGATCATGACCTGAGCTGAAGGCAGACACTTAACGACTGAGCCACCCAGGCACCCCAACATTGAGACATTCTTGATGGGTGTATGAGGAATAAAATTTGAATAAAACAAAGTCAAATAAAACAAAGTTTGACTAAGGCAATGAAACCCTTTCAGAGTTACAGAAAACACAAATTCATTATCCTTCTTGTAACAGAAGGTAAATATTGGAAGAAATCATTTATAGGTTAGCAGGGACTGAAATTTAAGACTAGGTTGTATGAGATAATGAAAATACACTAGACTTTTTTTTTTTAAAGGTTTATTTATTTATTTCAGAAAGAGAGAAAAATGCATGAGCAGGGGAGGGGCAAGGCAGAGAGAGAGAGAGTGAGAGAATCCCAAGCAGACTCCCAGTTGAGTGGGGGGGGGGTTCCATGCAGGGCTCCATCTCACAACCCTGAGATTGTGACCTGATCTGTAATCAGGAGTTGGATGCTTAACAGACTGAGCCACCCAGGCGCCCCCACACAAGAAGTTCTTTTAAGGCTCCTTCAAAGTGCTGAGATCAATACTCACATGTATTTGAGTACACATATATTTGTCAAAGAGGTGTCTATTTTGTTATTTATTTTATTCTCAAAAATTAAACCATGCCATGGTTGAATGAAATGCTTTGAGTTGGTAAGCAGTGATTAATAATAAATAATCCCTTTAAAGCAACAGTCACTCTTAAATCTAAGAGTCCCATTTAGATTCTTAGAATAATCTTGGCTCAAGGCAATAATAAATATGCTGATTTAACCCCAAGGCAGTGTCCGTGTGATCCCAGGGCTACCAACACCATCACCTGGGTGCGAGCTGGGCCACATTCCTTTCCTATTGACCAGAACTTGTGGGTAGTTCTCTGTTATCTGCAATTTTAATAAATGTCCCAGATAATTTTATGCACTAGAAGGTTGAGACTGTTGTGTTTGAGTGTAGTCATTGGGGGGAGGGGTGGGATTCAAATAATTTCCCTCCCTCCAGGAAGTAACGGTGACAAAATTTTTTATTCCTTACAGCCCTGGAGGGCAGATGGCAGGTTTTTTTTAGGTGGGAAAGAAGAATCAAGCTGAAACCATTATTGCCTCCATTCCTCTGAGTCCCCTCCTCTTCCTTATTCCCACCATCATTATAGCTGCTGTCATTTACTGAGAATTTACTGTATGCCGGCATCGTGCTAGTAGCCCTTCAAACATGATCCCACTTAATCTCACAATGGATTTTATGATTGTTAGGTTACAGTAGAGGAAACGGGGGCTTCAGTTCACGCACCTGGTATAGGACAGAGCTGGGAAGTAACCCCAGTGGTTCCTGATGGTGACTCTCAAAGGCTTGTGACAATCTCATAATAGAGAACTACTTGGGTGGAGGAGAGAGAGAAATGACATTTGTTAGGTACTTTCGGTCAAACCAGATATTTACATGTGTGTTTATATTTACTACTCTCAACAGACTGTGAAGTATCTATTTCTATCTTCATGTTACAGATATCAACACGAAAGCTCTGCAAGTTGACATATTTACCCAAAGTCACTGCTAATAGTGGAAAGGCTCAGATAAAAATTGTCTGCTTCCCCTCCTCCCTTTCAGACCGGCAAACCCCAGCCGTAGGCCGAGAGTCAGACCTCGTAGGTTTAAATCTCTGCTCTGCCACATACTAGTTTTGGAATTTGTGTGATCAACAAATAGCTGAGTTCCTTGTGCCTCCATTTCTTCATTTGTAAAATAGAGATAATAATGCTATGAATTGGGCGCCTGGGTGGCTCAGTGGGTTAAAGCCTCTGCCTTCAGCTCAGGTCATGATCCCAGGGTCCTGGGATCGAGGCCCGCATCGGGCTCTCTGCTCGGCAGGGAGCCTGCCTCCCCACCTCTCTCTCTGCCTGCCTCTGCCTACTTGTGATCTGTCTGTCAAATGAATAAATAAAATCTTTAAATAAAAAAAAAATGCTATGAATTTCATCTGGACTTCATGGGGATTAAATGACTGTATGTATATAATATGAATCACTTAGAATAGTGCCCGACGTAAATCTAGCGTTCTAGAAGTATTGGCTACAATACTAATCATTATTAAACCTTGACAGCAGCAATTAGATGGCAAAATGGAAAATGATTAATGTTAGAGAAATCTGCCTGAAATAGTTGTTTCTAGTATTTTGTGTTTTTTTTTTTCCATCTGTCCTAGTTGGCAGGAGTAAGTTGTACATGTTATCTTGTTGAACACAATGCTGGTAACCAGGGTTGGAAGAAATCCTTGTATGTAGTGGTTGGTGGCCATGATCGTAATCAGGGAAAAAGAAGTGTGGGAGGGGGGTAACAGCAGTGAGCTTCGAGCGCTTGCTTATGAAAAGGAGACAGAGTTATTGCAACAAATATGATTTTGATTCCAGTACAATTTTATTCTTAGAGGATTTTATTCTTAGAGTCTTGGGGAATGTTGGGAGAGAAGTTTGGAAAAAGAGGCAGGAGTTCATATTTATTCATTTATTCCTCAGACCTTTATCAACTACCTCCATTTTGCTAAATGCTATGTAAGGATTCAGGACAAAAAGATGAATGACACTGGATCCCACCATCCATCAATTTGTTCATTCATTCAAACTAACCATGTGCTAGACATTGTACCAGGAGCTGAAGATATAACAGTGAGAAAGCAGACATACTCTGCTCTCGTTGAGGTTACAGTTTAGTGGGAACAGATGAATGCCTATTACAATACAGTATGGTAGGTGCCTTCGAAGCAGCACTCAAATCCATGATCTACATGCTTTGAGTGACCTTCCCATGACTTAAATCTGATACTATTATTCTCAGTTTAAAATCCTACAGTGGCTCCCAGTAGTGTCTTCAGGTTAAAATCCAAGATACATAGCATGACCTCATAATATCCTTATTGGCTGGCCATTTCTCTAGCCTCATCTTGTCTCTCACCATGATGCTGGCCTTGTCTTCTGGTATTCTGTGTCCATCACATGGAACTGTCTAGAGGTATTTAAATGCCCTGCTATTTCCAGACTTAGAGCCTTCGTGCTTCTGTGTGTCTTGTTCCCTTTGCCCTTCTGCACCTGGCCATCTCCAGCTCATTCCTCAGAGTTTCCTTTTATTCTGTCCCAAGCACCAATAGTAAATATATTGTGCCAATATTTTGTGGTTTGTGGAGAAATCAACTGCTCATGGGCTTCACCTGAATGTCCTAATCACCTTCCCTCCTTCCATATCACCATGTTGGTTTTGGGGCCTTTGCTGCTGGCTCCCATAGCTCCACGTGCTTATTTTCCTTTGCCTGATGGATTTGCAGTGTTTGTGGTCTGTACAGTGTGGAGCAATGACCCAGACTCCCAGTTGCAGGGCTTATGGGTCAGACACAATCCCCTCTGAGACAGCAGGAAGTTTCTGTCCTTTTCCCAGCTCATTCCTAATCTTCCTGCTAAATTCCCTGCAGTGTGTATATATGACAGATGGGGTCAGAGTGACGTGGTCTGCTGGGTATGAGATGGAGAATCTGTTGTCTGTGCTGACTTCTTCCTGCCAATGTGGAGAACTTCTGGAAGGGTAGTGGGCAGTCGGGGATTTGGACTGGGGAACAGAGTGAATAAAAAGGGGCCATTCAGATGAGAGTTTGGGACTTTAGGTCACCAATTCAGGTGATGGATGCCTGAGAAAGAAATCAGAAGGCAGAGAGGACATGGGCAACCTGAGCCATGATTACACGTGCCAGGGAGAGGAAGGTCTGTTATTCTAACATCTTCATTTTGCAAAACGTTTATTATTCTTGTACTTGTAACATTATCACTTATGTGATCAACAAAACTGAAAAAATAAGAGCTATTTATAGAGCCCAAACCAGCCCCTCATACTACCAGCTCTTGATTTCCTAACAGACAGAGCCTTTCAGAAAAATGCGGAGGAGCTCATTCTGAACCTGAGGCACAGCCCCCAAATGAAGGCTATTTACAATTCTGAAAATAATCTTTTCTTTCCAAGATGAAGGCTCACTGGGGGGAATATTGGTTCCGTGATGAAGAACAGGTAGGAAACAGTAGGTGTTGGTGCTGCTTGCAGTGTTCTTTGGATCTCGAGGAAATAATATTGAGATCTTTGTACCCCTTTCAGCCCGATTCAATGTTTTTTGCCTGTGGCCCACAACAGCAGGCAGGCAGTTTGTTGTGTTAGTCACACAGTGACTTTGTAGTTGAGCCTGTGAGTCAAGCAAGGCTTTTACCTATTGCTTATAGTTCAGAGCTGTGATGCCCAAGCATCCCTCTCTCCATGACTTATCTACTTGATGGGAATTCTTCGGGGCAAACTTAGAAGGTCACAGAATCCCTTTAGATATTAAGTGGAAAAAGCCACATGCAGAACAGTATATATAGAACCTGGCACATTTTGTGTAAAAGGAGGGGAATATAATAGATATTTGGCTGGGCTCACATTTGTCTTACAAATAAAACGCAGGAAGGATTTAAAAAGCTGTTATGGTGATTACCTACAAGGGCTGGAGTCAGGCTCTGAGCAAGAATTGGGTCCATGAGTTTTTTGGTCACCTGGATTTCTGAAACATGGTATCTATCACCTTCTCAAGTCTGTCAAGAGGCATGACTTTTTATTTTAAATAATACAAAATAAGAGCAGGAAAACAAAGTCCATTTGGTATTACAGTATGTATTCAGTGGTGTGTTTGCTTTCATCCCACAGCCTTGGATCTTCCAGTCACTGTCATTGAAGCTGCTGTGTTTTGAGCACTAGCTCTACGCCAGTGACTTCCATAGCTTAATCCCTTCGGTCACCTTTCCAGGAAGGTAGTACTGTTCATGGTTTCAGATGAGGAGACCAAGTCTTAGAAACAAAAGCTGACCAAACTAAGACCAGACGTTGGAAGTGTCAGAGCCTGCCACCAACTTCCTCTGACTTCAGATCCAGTGTACTTTCCCCTATAATAAGCTGACCACACCTCTGTGATTGCAGATGTGTTGATTACATCCAGGAGTCAAAGTACACATCCATTCAATAAATATTTGTTGAATACCTGCCATGGACGAGGCACTGTGGCAATCTTTGGTGATGGGAGAAAAGTAAGAGTTGCGAAGACAGGCAAGAGAGCAACGAAGCCCGATGCTGGGCAGGGAGTGCTTTGGATGAAATCGAGCACAGGGAGGGAGGCAGGACAGAAAAGGACATTTCATTGAGCTGGGGAAGTTCGTGGCAGTTTTCCCGGAGATGAGTCTTAGAGGACAAATGGTATTTAGCTAGGTCCTCCCAGTGAGGGTCAAGTGTATTCCAGGCAAGAAGGGACAAGATGTACCAAAGCACAGAGTTCTGAAAGGACACTACATTTTTGAGAAAGGGTCATTAGTTGGGCACGCCTACAGTGCGTGGAAAGAAATAAGGCCAAGAAAGGGAAGGATCTTGTAATGCTGACACTTGTCACACTGAGTTATTTGGACTTCATTCTATAGCAAAATGGGAAGCCATAAATGATTTTTAGTAGAGGCATGAAAAGGTGAAACTTTAAGCTTAGCAAAATCATTCTGGCAGGAGACAATGAATTGAAAAGGGTTGATGTTGGAGGACTGGTTGGGACCATGTTACCGTATTTTATTGTTTACATGTTTGCACATATATATATATACTTTTTAAAATTACGTCTATCCCCCTGAAATTGAGATGTATCTTACAATGAATTTTATGTCATAATTTAATTGGCAACATCTATAACATATAGATGCAACATAGTGGTCCAAGCAAGAGGTGTTCAGTGTCTCACCCAGTTCCCTGGCAGTGGGACAGTAAAGAGGGAAAAGATTTGAGTGACATTTAGATTCTGATATGTTATTGATCATTAAGTAAAAAAAAAGAAATGTGTAGAACACTGTATAATATGCTGCAAGCTGTGGGGAAAAAGTGTGTGTGTGTGTGTGTTGGGGGTAGAATACACACACCCACATATGTACTTCTAGAAATGCATAAAATGTTTCTAGGAAGACACACAAGAAACTGTAACAGTGATTGCTTCCAAGGAGGGGCATTTGGTGGCTGAGGGAAAATAGTGAAAGAAAACATTCTCATTGTGTTCTATTTTGTACATGTTATATTTTGAACTATCATGCACTGGAAATAAATAAAATGATTTAAAAAGTTAAGAGGTATTTGGTAGAAACAATTGACAAATTTGTTGACAGATTAGTTATGGGATAAAAGAGTATGTTCTGTATGTCAGATTTTCTTCTTTTTAATGATTCTCTAATTTTTTAAGACAACTACTGGAATTTAACTTACGCACCATAAATTCACCCATTTTAAGTGCACAATCTGATGACCTCTATTAAACTTACTGAGTTTTAGGGCATTTTCATCATCACAGTCAGATCCCTCACGCCCATTTAGTTATTCCCCTTCTCACCCCAGACACAGAGGCAACCACTAATCAAGTTTCTGTTTTTATGACTTTATCTTTTTTGGACAATTCATATAAGTGAAATCATATAATATGTGGTGTTTTGTGTCTGGCTTTTTTCATTTCATATAATGTTTTTTGGGTTTATAAATGTTGTATATATCAGTATTTCATTCTTTTTTTATGGTAAAATAATAAGCTATTGCATGGATATACAACATTTTGTGTATCCAATCACCAGTTAATGGACATTTCAGATGTTCCTCCTCTTTGGCTATTATTAATAATGCTGTTATGAACATTCATGTTCAAGTCTTAGTGTGGAAGTATTTTTTCATTTCTCTTCAGTAGACACTGAGGAGTGGGATTGCTATGTTGAATGGAAGTTAGTATTTAACTCTACAAGAAATGGTCAAACTGTTTCCCAAAGTAGCTGCATTGCTGTACCTCCTTATTGACAACATATGGAGGAGGGTTCCTGCGAGAAGCATGTCCTTACCAACATTTGTCATTGTCTATCTTTTTCACGGACTTGATCCTAGAGGGTGTGAAGTGGTCCCTCATAATGGGTTTGATGTGCATTAATGACTCACGATGTTCAGCACATTGTCATGTGCTCATAAACCATTTATACATCTTATTTGGTGAAAGGTCTATGAAAGTCTTTTTCCCATTTTAAAATGGGATTGTCTTATTAATGAGTTGTTAGAATTCTTTGTGTCCTTAACTTTAATTTGATTAAGGAAAAGTC
Source organism: Lutra lutra (assembly GCF_902655055.1). Lineage (NCBI taxonomy): Eukaryota > Metazoa > Chordata > Mammalia > Carnivora > Mustelidae > Lutra > Lutra lutra. The sequence continues at coordinate 47,980,907 of NC_062290.1, forward strand.
TCCAGTAGTAAGGAAACTTATTTCTCTATTTCTGAAAATCTTTTAAATTCTTATACCTTTTAGAGGGACTCTTCAGAAGGGTGTCCTATTTATTTTTAAAGTATTTCCATGAGAACACAGAGATCAATTATGAAAACTGATTATAACTTTCTTTCCTTACTTATGGACTCAACCAAAGGTTACAATATAGATCTTTGTATCAAATTTATTTTTGTAGCACTTTCAAAGATCATAGCTATCTTCCTAATCGGCTTCATAGACAGACTGAAAAATTCAACCTAGTGGAACTATGTCTTACTTTATAGTGCTCTGCAGGACACTTACTGTCTGAAAGTAGGAAATAGATAGCGCTAAAGATCTGATAAATGATCACAGAAGTAGCAACCTTTAATAAAGTAAATACAGAGACTGTGTCCACATTCTGTGTCAGTTTTATATCTTCAGTTTTATCTGACCTAAATACCAATACTTCTGGTAAAATATATTTTAATGTTTTGGGATAAAATAAGCACAGAAAAATGGCTTTTGAATTTTAATTCTCCCTGGTGAATAATTTTATTTTAATTTTCCTTCTAAAATAATCACACATCGTACTGCAAAGTAGCTATCCATGATCCTCTTCAGAATATACACACATGACTTCTAGATTCTAACTGGTCACAGTGCAAATTAAGCTACCATACAGAAACTAAGAGGAGAGGCCTAGAAGGAGGAAGGAGATAGAGGATCTCAGGGTTCAATAGAATATTTCTCTCTGTGTACACCAACGATGAGAAAGATTTTGACCGGAAGTAGCCTGGGGTGCCAGATCAGTTTGAGGAGGAGAAAAAAAAAAAAAGGCCCTGTTTTTGATTTTGTCATGAACTGTCGATGGCACCTACCTTAAATACTGTTAGAAGGGTCAACGAGCTCCCAGCAGCTGGCCACTTGTGGTCATACTTCAGTCCTCAAATTCGTTTGGTTAGGGCCACAGTGGGCAGTTTGCCCATTTGGTTTTTGAACCAACACTTAAAATGCAGGAGATTTAAAATAAAAATCCAGTAAAAATGGGAAGATGTGGTAATGCTGGGTTCATGTTTTCATATGGTAACAATTAGGTGGATCTGGGTGCTGGAGACTTCTTTTGGCTAGGACATTTGTTCTCACTTTGGCTGAAGACAGCTTGCACTTTCTGTTGTTTCCCTGCCTTTGAGAGTATCAGTTTTAGTTAATGAAAAATTATATGGGATGCTAAAACCATGATTTCCCTATCTAGACAGCTTGCTCATTTCACTGCCTGTATGATTCTTATAAGGCATTGGAGTTTATAACTGTATTTGGCTGCTTACGCAAACTTGGTTGCTTTAAAACAACCGAAATGTATTCATAGTTCTGGGGTTAGGAAGTTCACAATCGAAATGTTGGCGGTAACGGTGCTCCCCACAGAGACTCTAGAGGAGAGTTCTCTCCTTACCTCTTCTGGCTTCTGGTGGCTCCAGGAGATCCTTGACTTGTGACTCCACTTTGACCTCCATCTTTATATGGCGTTGTGCTCTTCTCCCCCAGGTCTCTCCTCTGTCTTTGTTTGTTTCTTTTTTAAAAGATTTATTTATTTGAGATCGAGAGAGAGAGGAAGGGTGGGAGTGTGGGGAGGGACAGAGGGAGAGAATCTTCAAGCAGACTCTGTGCTGAGCCTGGAACCCAATATGGGGTTCCATCTCATGACCCTGAGATCAAGACCTGCTCCAAAACCAAGAGTTGGAGGCTTAACTGACTGAGCCACCCACCCAGGCACCCCAACCTCTGTGTTTCTTATAAGGATACTTGTCACTGGATTCAGGGCCCATTTGGATCATCCAGAATGATCTCATCTCCAGATCCTTAACTTTTTCCAAATAAGGTCATATTCCCAGGTTCTGGGGATTGGGACATGGACATATCTTTTTAGGAACCACCCTTTAGCCTACTACAGTAAGCAAACCAGAGAATCCTGGAGGACATTCAAGTAGAATGGGGAGTGGAGGCTGGTACAACTCATCAGGTTAAAGAAATGGAATGAGAGTAAGATCAAAGAGAATGGCTTTACCTCAACTATCTGTGTACCAAGGGAATCAAACGGCCTTAAGCTCTGGGATCCCCACACTTTAGCAAGTGGAATTAGGGCAGACTTAGTTTCTGTGATCCATCCATTTCACCTTGGCTTAACCACTGATTTAATTGCCATGATTACCTTAAGTCTCCTGTCTGTTGACCACTTTCAGTTGCCCCAAACCACACAAACCACCAAAAACATGCAACAAATATGAACATTTTAATTAGCATAGGACTAAGACTCTCCTCTCCTAAAGGGGAGATGAGATGTGAAAGTAGGTCACATATAAAAATAGGTGCTCATGGAGCTAGGAGTACCCACTGTGGGCAGACAACCTGGCTGGGTCTTGAGTATCATCAAGAAGCTGCTCCTCTCAGAAAGCTCTTTGTTGTTTAATTTCATGGAGACATTAGGGCATTAGACTATTAGGGCAGAAAGGACCTCGGGGATAGTCCAAGCTAGGCTAGAGCTAGATCTGAGACTTCAGTTGAGACAGTCAGAAATATGGGGGAAACTGAGTTGATCAAATACCAGAAGTACAAACAACACATAATCCATTCAGATCTAGAAATTTTGCTAGTGCCTGTTTGCCTCTTTCTTTCTGTATTGCGCTGTTTTCCTTCTAGAGAAGACTCTGTGTGTGTGTGTGTGTGTGTGTTGAAGAGGAGCACCCAGAAAACCATATCCAGACCCTCAAATATACCCAATCCCCCAAATATCCAAGCCTTAATCAGCCAATTACATCGGTATCCCCAGAGACCCATAGCTGGAAAAGTTCATTGTTTCCCTGCCGAGATGTGGTGGGGATTTTCTTTGCTGGAGCATGGTAACCAGGGCAGCAAGAAGCCCAACCAGGAGGCTGGTCAGAGGTTAACCCACACAGCTTTGCTGAATTCTGGGCTACTCCTGGGGGCTGGGTGGGGGGCCGCTGGGAAAGAGAAGTGTCTGGCATTCTTGCGTGCTGACATCAAGCTGCAAAGCTGCTGCCCTCTGGTGAGTCAACAGCAAAAGGCCCACATCGTTCGAGAGCAGCGGCCCAATCAGAGAATGTGGGGCCACGCCCCAGAAGTCTCTAACTTTCGGCAGACTGCAGAAATCTTTTTTAACTTTCAGCCCACTCGAGAGAGCTCCTTCCAGAGAAAGAATGCAGAAATGATTAAGCTCATAAGAAGCTTAGAATCTGCAATAATAACAATAATAAGATAAAGTCCACATTTGCTTTTAAAGCAATTTATGGCTATAGACATTCAACACCCTGAATTTTACTCATTTAATAAATATTTAAACTTTCACTTGTATGTGGAGGCCAGAGGGCATAGTGAAGGACTCCCTGGGGCATTGGGGTTTTCTGGATATTGAAATTAAGATGCTCCAGCATGACATTGGTATTCTGCTACATGTATCCCGTCTTATTTCCTCCAAATTTCTGAAAGGTATTTTGGTCCTACATGCTCTTCCAGAACCTCACCACTTCTCCATCAAGAAATAGACTTGAGGGACGCCTGGGTGGCTTAGTTGGTTAAGCAGCTGCCTTCGGCTCAGGTCATGATCCCAGCGTCCTGGGATCGAGTCCCACATCAGGCTCCTTGCTTGGCGGGGAGCCTGCTTCTCCCTCTGCCTCTGCCTGCCATTCTGTCTGCCTGTGCTCACTCGCTCTCCTCTCTCTCTGACAAATAAATAAAATCTTAAAAAAAAAAAAAGAAATAGACTTGATCATTGAGTTCCAACAGCCATAGTTGGAGCTGAACCACCATATCCAAGATTGTTAGCTGCTACAGTGAGAATTTCATACATAAATATTCATATATGCAAATTCTACAGTGAAAACAAAAACTAAGGGTAAACTTCTCACCTTATTAATGGGGCTGTTTAGTATTAATGTTGCTGTTTAGTAATTCCTCTCAATTTCACTAGGTTGAGTAGGACTCAGTGGGGAGATACCATGCATGAGGCAAGAGGAACCTTATTTGTTAAGTGCAGCATAAACCTGCTTGTCAGGGAAGAGCAGAGTCCCTCCCAGAGCACTGCTACCATATGGTATTGCCATATCGAGGAGTCCATAAAAGGGACTGGCATTGTCAAGGATTAACTGGGTTTTACTTGGCAAGGTCAGGCGTCTTGATGGCAGGCTATAAAATAGAGGAGGATAGAGAATCTACAGTTGGAGGCCATCTGAGATTGGGTGCTAGTTTTCCTTTAGTCTTGGCATCTGGTTTGTAGTGTCAGGAGCAAAATGTTTCACTTGGCCAAGGGAGGATGCTCTCTGTGTGGCTTTGGGTAGGAGGGGGGTCTCAGAAATAATGGCTGTGGTACTACCCTACCACTAGGAAAAGAGAACTGTCCCAACACGAGGAAGGGCATGCAGCCAGAACCAGACCTGCTTCCCATAGGGCTGGAGATCGGGGTCATTTTACCCCCTCTTTTTTTTTTTTGTTAAAGATTTAAAAATTTTATTTATTTGAGAGAGAGAAAGAGGAAGAACACAAGCAGGCAGAGGAAGAGGGAGAATCAGGTTCCCTGCTCAGCAGGGATGTGAGTGGGAACTTACAGTCCTGATGTGGGACTTGATCCCAGGACCCTGAGATCACAACTTGAGCCAAAGGCAGATGCTTAACTGACTGAGCCACATACGTGCCCCTCATTTTACCCCTCTTACACGCTAGATCTGAAGAGTTGAAAAGAGGTTAGATTATACATACCTGTTCATTTCCTCCTTCCTTTGTTTGCTTCTTTATTCATTTGTTTCCGTATTTAGCAAAAAAATATTTTTGCATATTTTAGGTGCCAAGGCATTGAGCATACACTGTTCTTGTTCAGAAGAGGAAACCAAAAAAAAAAAAAAAAAAAAAAAAGATAATTGCAATGTAGTATAATTAATGCTCTAATTACAGCAACATGTATCGAGCTCTTATTAAATACCAGGAACTTTCCTAGGAGCTATAAATGAATCCCTGTAATACCAAGATAGGAGTTTGGTTATCATTCCCTTTTGTAGAAACAGGTTTGGAGACATTAAGTCCTACTGCTTGGAAGCAGTGAACAAAAAACATTTAAGCCTAGACATTTTGACTAGAAGTTTGGGTCCTTAACCACTCACTTCCAAATTTGGGAAAGATGACTAAAACTACAACACCTACAATGACTCTTGAAAGCCAAGTCACTCTTTAAATGAGGGTGTATGTGTGTGTGTGCACGCTGGCTGGGGCGTTGTGGGGTGGTGGTGACTTGTAGGCAAAAGTGATCACTTGTGCGAGGTCTGTGAGAGGTGTGTTGTCAGGGGAAATGAAACTGATTAAATAGCATTGGAGGTTTCCGTGGCTGATCTGGTTTTCTATTAGGGCATAACAAAGTACTCCAAAACTCAGTGGCGTCAATAATCACGACCATGTCTTTAATTCACAAATCTGTGATTTGGGCAGGGCTTGGTGACAACAGCTCCCTGCTATTTCACGCAGCGACTACCGGAGATACTTGAAATATGGCTGGCGGCTGGGGCTCATCATGCGTTTCTTTCTTTCTTTTTTTTTTTTTTAAAGATTTTATTTATTTGTTTATTAATTTGTCAGAGAGAGAGAGAGCATAAGCAGGCAGAGACAGAAGCAGGCTCACCGCTAAGCAAGGAGCCTGATGCAGGACTTGACCCAGGACCCTGGGACCATGACCTGAGCTGAAGGCAGCGGCTTAACCAACTGAGTCACCCAGGTGTCTCTCCTCATGCATTTCTATCTTTATGAGATCTCTTCTTTTGGTCTCTCTAGCATGGTGGCTGCCGGCAGCTGACCTTCTTAATGGCAGCTTAGGTCTCCAGAGGAGCATGCAGTAGAAGAGACTGCCAGATAGAAACTTCATTTCTTTTTATGACTGAGTCTCAGAAATCGCATAGCTTGACTCATGCCAGACTCAACTGAAGCAACCCACAGGTGCTACCCCCGTTCAAGGGAAGATGACATGGATTCCACTTCTTGATGGAGAAGTGGTGAAGTTCTGGAAGAGCATGTAGGACCAGAAATACTCTTTCAGCAGTTTGGGGGGAAATAAGACGGGATACATGCAGCAGAGTGTAGTCATTAAAAAAACAGATTTGGAGTGTGATGAACTTTGATTTCAACTATGGGCTCCACCACTTCATGTAGGGTTACTTTGGCCAAGTTGCTTGACTTTTTTTTTTTTTTAAGATTACTTTATTTGATAGATTGCGCGTGCATGCACCAGTGTGGGGAGGGGCAGAGGAAGAGGGAGAGACTTTCAAGCAAACTCCATGCTGAGCACAGGGTCCAGCTCTGGTCTCCATCTCACGACCCTGAGATCATGACCTGAGCCAAAATCAAGAGTCAGACGCTTAACCCACTGAGTCAGCCAGGCGCTCTTTAACTATTTTTTTGTTTTTGTTTTTGTTTTTTTTTTGTTTTTGAGTCTCTGTTTCCCTATCTGTACCATGAGCATGCTAGTCATGATCATGGTGGAGATGTGAATGTTAGAGAATATATGTAAATCCTTTGGCATTGGGTTCTGGCACAGAGTGGATCCTTCAGATACAATGGGCTGGTAGCAAGATGTATAACTGGAGAGGAGGAAGGAGCCAAGGTGGGGAGGGATTTTGTAGCTAACAGGAAGTTGGTAAAATAACAATAGCAATGATAGCCAAAAATGACTGAGAACTAGGCAGTTCTAAGCTCGTTGAAAGGAGTATCTCATTGATCTTAACAACAAACCTACGAAGAATGACGGTTGTTCTCCTGTTTTACAGATGACAAAATCGAGGATCAAAGAGGTTAAGAAACTTTCCCAGATTGGTAAATAGCAATGACAGGATATGAACCAAGGTAATTGTCTTAATCAGAATCTGCACGCTGGGACAGTTTGGATTTTAACCTGAAGGCTATTGGAAGCCACTAAAGAATTTTTAAATGGGGCGGTCTTAAACCTGTTCTTTTGAAAGTAGTATAGCATAGGGATCAGGGGCTCTAATCCAGGTGAGAAATATTGAGATATCTGATCTATTGCAGACACAGGTAGTGTGGGAAAGGTGGAGGAGGTCCAGAGAAACGAGTGGCAGTCGTCCTTGGTTCCTGATTGGATGCGGAGAGAGAGGGAGGGCATTTCTATAGCCATTAGTCAGCCTTGGTGCAGGCACTGGCGTGTGCCTTATTACTCAGGGCTCCAAATGGAGAAAGAAAACAACCCCAGGGTGTCTTCTAACTTAACGCATATTTCCTAAGTCCTTGCACTCTCAGTCTAGACTAAAAATAAACAAAACAGACTCCTCTTGAAGCTCTCAGATCTCTTACCTTGCTATTCTAGCTTTCAAATTCCGGGCCGCGCTTCCTTTCCCACACCCCAAGCCCTCATACCGGGGATGACAATGATCGTTTGTGTGTATTCCGCGATTGTTCCTTCCACATCAGGGGCCTAGGGAAGATGATCTAAGGCTGCTTTCTGCTGTCCTTGCTTCCTCCACCCAGCACTGGAACTACACATACAATTTGTTGGTTCTCCTAAAGGATCACTGACTGGGGCTCTGATAGGGTCTTCAGGGAGCCTGGGGAGGGAGGGTCTCCATCTGAGGTCCTTATTGACTGTGTCATTTAGTTTCATGGTAAAGTCCCTTTGCGGGGGACAATATGTGCTTTAAAGGACAGAGAAAGAATATGTCATCATATACAGCATTCCATATCTCTGATTAGGGACTTGAATCTATTGCCAGGTCAAGGTCCGGGGCACAAACTGGTCCTTGACAGGGAAGTTAACTAAAACAAGCAAAACTAAACCAACAGACAACCCCCCCAAACCTAATTTTTCTGACTATGAAAATATTTATCTTTTCAAATTATTGTATCTAAACTGGAATAATTTCTGAGATTTTAAAAAAATGGCTATGACCTTGTCTGATAGGTGTATTTACTGTTACTTACTTGTTTGTACTTTCTCCTTCCTTCTACGTTTTCTTCAAAAAAGGGTTCAATTTTGAAAAGTAACTTTCTTCTGATGCTACATTTTGAGTAAATCCCTGCCTCTCCCCGTGGACTATGGAGGTTAACATCTGATCAAACAGCTTTTGTTCACTGACTGTTGCCTTTAAATATAGTGGCTGCTCCATTTAACTCCGTGTTTCAGACAATAAATCACTGGAGAAGAAGGTATTGCTCTAGTTGTTTGAGCTCTATCTGTGCGCATTGTTTGGTCATTTGGTAGCCGGTCATTAACTTCACCTTCTGCTGGCAGTCTCTGAAGTCATCAGCTGGTTAAGCTGTGCCAACACAGGAAGCCGCTAGATGCCCAAGAGTCCTGTGTTAGGATCTCAGATGCAGCTCCCTTTAATAAACAGGGAGGCTTACATTTGGGTTTCCGCACTGAATTTTTTCCTTTGGAGAAATTATCCACTATACTTTGATTACAACTCAAGTTTTTCATTTATAAGTAACAAAAAGGATTGATTTTGTAATTGAGAAATTTCCCCCCAAATGGGAATTTCCAGTGAAACTCATTAAATTGGTGGATGAGAGTGAGTGAATGATGGATGAGGTCATACTTTCTTCTCACGAGCTGCTACAAACACTGCAGAGTGGCAACGAGTTAGGATGTAGAAGTTAGAGAAGGGTCTGGTTTCTTTTTAGAGGTGTTTTTGCTTGCTCAAAGCTTCCAAACCATGAGGCATCAGACCTCCCCTCCCCCAAGAAAGGGCATAGTTTGATAACCTAGGCTACTTTTTCATTAATTAAATCTTGCATTAGGGGATGAATGTATTATTTTTTTTTTTTTCCCTAGAAGGAAACTCCTTGTTTGGGACAGCTTCAGCAATTTAACCACATTTTCCAGCACATAGAGCAAATAAGAGGCAATCATTTGTCGGTCATAAAGATAAGCCAAGGAGTGGAAATATTTTTTGTAGGTCACGTCACCTGACAGAAACTTTGGACTGATCCTTTCCTGGTTCAAGAGTTCAGCCATAAGACCTACTTTCCCTATCAGCTGGGCTCAAGCTGATAAAGTTCCAAAGGAAGCAAAGGTTCTTTATGAGCTTTTATTTAATTGTCTTGTGACAAAAGGGCTGAGGGGCATTGTCTGTATCAAGTTACTTCCGGTTGGTATGTTCTTTTTTTGAATAATTCACTCTCTCCCATGATTGGACAGGGTAAATGGAGTTTGATTAAAGTTTGATTAAATTTGATTGCATCAAATTTATAGTGCCTAGTACAGAGCCTTCATCCCTGGGGGTACTTATTTGAAGGAATAAAAGTGAACCTAGCCTTAGATTGGTGATTGGCTAGGGATAACCATGACTGAAGAGAAAACTAATCACCTAAGAGCAAGTATTGGATTGTGAGCCCATCAAGGGTATTAGATGCAGGGGACAGAGATGAGAATGAGCTTGAGATAGAAATTTCCCTGAAATTGCATATGACCTATTTTCTGCTCTGCTTCTTTCCAGGAATTTGTCCCCAAAAGAGTTCATTCAAAGGTGTTACTCGAAAAGTGGTGTGTTAGGCCTGTCTCCATGGGGAGCTTCAGTGGATTCTAGCTCCTCTGCTCCTTTGGAAGGAAACCAGTGCTGGATTTTCCATACCTGATCTCACTCGCTTTTCCTTCTTCCCTAGTCCCGTCTTCCCTTCTAATTGATCTGCGAACACCAAGAGCAAGACATTTTCTGCAGCTTCCATCCTAACTTCTGTTCCAGTCCTGACTCTACCACAAAGTCACTGTTGACCTTGAAGAGTCCAAATAACCTCCCTGAGCTTTTTCTTCTTCAGCTGTAAACCAAATAGTTGAATGAGATGATGTGCTTTATGAATTCTATTATTCTCTTATTTTGTGAATAGGGCCAAGTTAGAATAGCTTGAAGCTGACACTTGATCCATTGTTTATTATTTTTTCTACTAAGGTACACATATTAATCAATCATTTTTCTTTAAATGTTGGGCTAATTATATGATATCAGGTAACTAAACACCTTATGTTTATTAGTATGGCTATCCACGGGGTGCCTGATACTAACCAAGTAAATTCTTGTCTGTGGCTGCGAATCTGAGAGTCTCTTCTGGTAACTATCCCTTAGGTGAGTGGAGGTTGAAAACCATTAAGTTTCAACTTCTAATAGGGCTGTGGTTCTAACATAGATTTTCAGGTATCTTGGACTACATGGTGTACACAGATGAAGACATACTTTTTGGTATTTTCTTCTTCTAAGTGGTTCAAATATCTGCATGTCATATTATTAGCGTTATGGCTCCTCTTATTTCTTAAGAGCTTACTACATGTTAGACACTGTTGTTAAACATCTATAGTTTTATGTAATCATCTCAAAATGTGGTAGTTAGTTATTGTAATAATTATTTTAGTTTTAAAATTATTATATGTAAGTGAATTAAATATATATGCACAGAATTAGAAAACAAACAAGCTGAATAACAAACTCTTCTCAGTTTAAGAAATTCAGCTTTTTCAGTCCTTTAGATGTCTTTGTGTGTCCTCTCTAGTCACACCCTCCCCTTACCTCTAGAAGTAACCACTATCCTAAATTTTGTGTAAACCATTACCTGTTTTTCTTTAGTTTTGCCCTCTCTGTATATATCTCTAGATAATACATGGTTTAGTTGTATTTGTTTTTAATCTTGATGTGAATGAGAACTTATGGTATGAATTCTTCTAGAACTTACTAGTTTCCAATATTTTATTTTCAGATTTATCCATTATTGACATGTTTAGCTGTAGTTGATATGTAGTTCATACATTACATAGTTAGTAATATTCCGTTGGATGACTTTGGTATAATTTACTCTACCATTGGTAGATGTTTGGGTTGTTTTCTTTTCTTTTTTTTCTTTTTCTTTTTTCTGTTATGAGCAATGTGGCCTTGGATGTTTTTAAACTATACAACGATAGATGTTTTTTAAGGGAAAACAAAATAAAATTTCTCTGTTGTGTGAGTCACATCTCTGTTGGTCATAAGTGACTAAACCCATCTTGAGCCAATTTAGGTAAAATGAGAAATGCTGAACAGTCAAACCAGAACTACAGGGATGCAGATGTTCTTCCTGAAAAGCTGAACTGAGGGGTCAAAAACTCCCTCCAGGATCTCCCTCCATCTCTTGCTTCTGCTTCCCTCTCTGCTTTGACTTTCTTCTCTTTCAGTGTAGATTGGCTTCTTCTAGATGGCAAGAAACATTGCTGTCAACATTTCCTGAGTTCTACATCAAAAAGATCTCATACAGGCCTTTGGACCTAATGTAGCATCAAATATGCAAATGAATAACTTCTGACCCGGACAATTCTCACTTCCACCCCCACCATCGTAACCACTTCTGTCACAACTTATTCTCTGAAACTTCCTTTTTAAGTCTTAAACTCCTCAAACTTCTTTTATGATCACCCATTACCCTTCCTCTTAGTATTAGATCAAATTAGCCTAAATGCATCAAATGGCCTAATTCTTCCTGTCCCTCAAATAGATCCCTACTTGGGTCACTGTGTTGGTTCAGGTGTTCTGAGAACCAGACGCTCTGATGAGAATAGATATGTGAGAGACTTGTTGAGGAAAACCTTGTGGGAGAAAAATGGGAAGGGTGCTGGAGGAGGCTGGGAGAGCTGTCAGGCCGCTATGCAGGACTGATCCCCATGAAGGAGAGGGGGAAAGAAGGCAAGGAAGAAATGTCTTAAGATTTCAATTCTGGCGATGCCTGGGTGACTCAGTCAGTTATGCATCTGACTGTTGATTTCAGCTCATATCATGATCTCAAGGTCGTGCTGAGCAGGTACTCTGCTTAAGATTCTCTCTCTCCTTCTCTCTGTCCTCCCCTCTCCCCTGCCCAACTCTCTCTTTCTCTAAAATAAACAAATAAATAACATCTCTAAATTTTTTTTTTCTTGCCTCAGATTTCATTTCTGAGGAAGTTTTGGCAAGGCTAATGTGGAGTCCTCAAACAAATGCTGCCCATTAGAGGAGTCCTGCATCTTTTAGGAACGGGTCTGCATTAGGCCCTGCTCTGCTTAGTCATGGCTGCGAGTGGCCACGGAAAGCATAGCCTCAGAGCAAATGTGGTGATGGATTTCAGAGGGCAGCAGCTGGGACTATGGGTCTATTCTGCTTCCCACAGTGGCCACCCTAATTACTATCCCAGCAATCTTTTTTGGTACATTCATGGGATAACGGTCGGTCTTCTTTTTCATGCCTTCAAATGCCAGGTCATTGAAAGGGCTGATTATTCAAATTCATGTGGCATCTCTGACTGCATAGTTTCTGTTCATCACATTTTATTTTATTTTAAAATGCTTTTACTAATGAACTCAATTCACTCTTACCATCCCGGTTGTTTCTTTTGTCTTCTTCCTCTAAATATTATTATTGTAATGTACGTATGATGGTTTGGATCCTGAATCTCCAGTCCTCATTGAGCAACCCATAGTAATCACCAATTCCTAACCGTAGAAACATATTAGACAAAGAAAATATCATTGCTAAAACCAAAGTTTGGACCCCAAATGCTTTTTTGACTTTTCTCAGTGGATCAAATGGACAACTCATCTGAGTCACAAGGACTCCTTTTCCTCGGTGGGTTGATGTTGGATTGGAAGAAGATTTAAATCGTGTCGTTCAGACTCCTTTATAGTGGTTCCTGCTTGTTCTTTTAAGTGGGAGAGAGAGTGGGGAAGGCATCCCTTGGGGTGACCATATACTATACAAGTGGAAAGGGTGAATGGATAATATACTGCCACAACCACATAGTCAGAACCAGGATGGTCCTCGGAGAAGTGCATTATATGCTCACTCTAGGTTCTCTCCTCCCAAGAGTAAGGAGAGCTTGTACCTCTCACCTCACCAAGTGAAATGTTTTAAAAGAGAAGTCTGAAAAGAGAGGGATGCAGAAAGATATAGCTTTTTTCTCTCTTTTCCTTCTCAAAACTTGGCACCCATTAGGTCTCAAGGTTCACTTAGGTGTCTTTATTCCTGAGTTCTTCCTCACTGGGGTGAAGATGGGGTGAGAATAATGAAGGATGAGTAGGGGCTGTTCTTCCTTTAAGGCTCCTCCAGAATTATTTCTAGATGATTATCAGCTTGAATAATATGTACCTGGGGGTTTTCAGTCATTTTCCAGGATAAACAAGATGCATCTTCTTGGAGGGCACATTTTTTCCAACAATTTGAGGGAAAATTTCTTTTATGCTAAATCAAACCCAGGTATGTGATTATTAGAATACAAAATTCATCTGGATTTTTAAAACATAATGCGTGACTTCAAAGATATATTGTCCTTGGGGGCCCATTTTATACTCCTCTTCTGATCTCCTTCTGAATGTGATTATTCACTATTCTAAACTATTAGTTACATCTTTTTGGAAAAGTTTGAAAAGAACTACTGAAGAAATTAGGGTGTGCCATCAACATTCTATTAGCTCTTTTGTGTCTTTCCAAAATTGAATGGGATGACATGGAATTACCATCTTTTTACTGTTGTGACAGTCATCTGAGGATATCATTGTAATTGATAATTCAGACTGGATTACCCAATGTGTAATGAGACTCAAGGCAACCAGAACTCCCCATAGCAAATGGAGATGAGCTTTAGATTTTATTTATTTATTTGACAGAGAGATAGAGAGCACAAGTAGGCAGAGAGGCAGGGAGAGGGAGAGGGATAAGCAGGCTCTCCGCTGAGCAGGGAGCCCGATGTGGGACTTGATCCCTGGACCCTGGGATCATGACCTGAGCTGAACGCAGCTGCTTAACCGACTGAGCCACCCAGGCACCCCCTGGAGATGAGCTTTAAGTAGGTGTGGAGATGAGCCAAGGTTTTTTTCCTTCAGCAGCATTTATTGAGTGCTTCCTATGTGTCAAGAACTGTTCTGGAAACTGTGATAAAACAGCGAACAAGACAGATAAAGGCCTTCTTCTCCTGAAGCATAGCAGATCTGACAGAGAATGAATATTGACAAAAAATAAAAAATAAGGAAACAAATTAAAACATTCCAATAGCGCTTTAACTGCTCGGGAGAAAACGAAACAGGAAAGTAGCTAAAACCTGTTTGGTGTGGAAGACATTGATGGCTTCTGTGAGGAAGTGACATTTGACCTTAGAACTAAAATGGGAGAAGGAGGCAGTCAGACGAAAAAGAGGGAAGACTCTTTTAGGAAGTAGCAATGCCAAGTGCAAAGAACCTGAGACATTCTGGCCCTTTTGAGGAACAGAGAGAAAGCCAGTGTGTGGGCCACAGTGGAGGAGGGGGAGATTAGTTGGAAAGAAAGGCAGGGAATAGGCCATATGGGCCTCTATAGGTCATGAAAGGAGTTTGACTAATATTCTAACTCTAATCAGAAGTTACTGGGTGTCTTAAGCTGGGGAATGCCCAGATTTAACCAAATAGTAAAACCATCTCTTCCTGAATAGCTTGGCTATTCAGGATGCTTTGGCTATGGATATGCATGGAGATTAAGCAAAACATGGAAGAAGGGCCTCAGTGAAACTTGACCTCACTTAAACATGAGAGGACAAAATGGTGGCTGGGAGTGTTAAAAGGATTAAGGACCATGACTTTTAATAATTAATGAAGAGAAGTATTTTATCTCTTATATATTCAGAAGGAATTCCCTTTCAAAATAACTGAAAAAAGGTTAAGTGTCAGCCTTCACCCCAGGTCATGATCTTTGGGTCCTGGATCAAGACCCACATCAGACTTCCTGCTCAGCAGGGAGTCTGCTTCTCTCTCTCTCTCCCCTTCTGCTCCTTCCCACTACTCATTCTGTCTCTCTCTCAAAATCTTAAAAAACAAAAATAAAAACCCAGATAACTGAAAAAAGTCTTGGATATTTACAATAATAAACCTTTTAAGACACATATAGGAAATTCAAACATCTAGAGCTTGATTTTCATAAAATTCAGACTTCATTATTTATAATATGCTATGAAATTTTGTTTATAATTTAATCTACTTGAGTCCAAAAAACACAAGAAATGTAAGGAATATGAATAACATTTAAAATAACCCGTAAGTAGTTTCAAAGTCATGTATGAGCACAGTGATTTTTGGATATGACAACCCCTCCACTCCAGGACATTGAAATGATGGGGGGACCTCAACCTGGAATGAAAGCAGCACAATCCTGTTTCCAAGGAAAGTGCAGTGAGACAGGAAAACAAAAACAAAAATCACCAACTCATCTGGAAGCTCATGAAAGGCAGAGAAGAGTTTGCACATCTCCGGCTGATTTGCCTTGGCATGTGAATCATTTAACAGGAAAAAAAACACGGGACTGACTCAGCTTGAGCAGGCTCTTGTCCCTGCTGAGGTCCTCTTTTGGTGCGGCCCCTGCCACTCCCCTCAGACCTTGCTTCCCTCCTCTTTTCTCACTGTAGGGAAACAGGAAGTCATGTTGATTAGTAAGACTGACTGGGTTCACACCCAAGGCAATGGCAAATCTTTACCTCTTCTGGGCTTGGGAAGAGGTGCAAGGATCAAGGACAAGCTTCCGGTTAGAGTGAGAGGCAAGACCAGAACTCTGGAAAATCAACCCACAACCATTGTTGACACAGGCCCCTAGAGTGACCTAGAGCATATCTGCCTGCCTGAAATCTCATCAATTTCCACTAACCCTCTGGTGAAGCTTTATCCCTATAAGAGTGAGACAATGGGAGCCTAAACAGGAAAAGGAGCTTGCCCAAGACTACAGGGTGAGCCACACTGGGATCTAGACCTTCTGACCCCTAGCGAGGGCTGTGCCATTTGTCACCTGTCCTTGGCAGATAGTTCTAACACAGAGAGCATTGTCCAGGGTGGGGTGTCCTAGGTGCCTTGTTACAAGCCTTTATGCCCCTATATCTTTTAGTTGTATCTTGTGGCCACCTACAATTAGCTCCTTAATGGGATCTTCCCTTGTGTGACATCAATTGAGCTGCATTAAACTTGAAAATAGAGAGAATGAGAAAAGAATGAGAATGAGAAAGAGAGAGAGAGAGAGACTCATATGTTTCTCACTCCACCCTACTTCACTCTCTTCCTACAGGGAGAAAGTACCTAAAGAAGACTATTGCTGTGAGGGGCATAATGAACTGAATGGGCACTACCCAATCTGAAAAATCTCAGCGATGTCAGTAAGCCACTTGAGACAACAAGGCACCTGTTGTTCTGTCTTCATTCCTTATCGGTCCTTGGCTTTGGGAAGAGGAACTTTCTGGAAAGAGAAGGACCTTTGTGAAATCAAAAGGAGGGGAAGATTTATGAACTCTAGGCTCTGAAACAAACCAGTAACAAACTGTTCCACGGGAGGACAGCTTTCTTTTTACCTTTCCTTTCTAACAGCTATTCCTCTCATTGTCAGAGACTTCCAGTAAAAGTCACAGTAAGAATCAAATGTAATCCCTTAAGTACACCTACCACCAGGTAGCTCCACCCATGCCAGAAATTCTCAGTGTAATTCCAACTCAAGTGTTGTGTGTGATCAACCCAGCAGGTAAACCAAGTGACCCTACAGAGGAAATTCATGTGCTCTCCGTGGCTCGGGTTTGCTTAGCACACGGAGATCGTGTTCATTTTCATCACACCGACTGAGTAGTACAGGATTGTTTAAATGGACGGAGAAATCTCATGAAAACTATTAAACTAAACAGTTCCTGTTTATGGGCATGCACCTGAGTATCTTACCATTCTCCAGAGGCAATCAGAAACTTGCTTTGAGAAAGCATGGGCGTCGGAGTCTGGCTGCTGGGGTGTGCATTCTCATGCTACCATTGTTTTGTTCTCTGACAATGGGGAAGTTACATAACATTTTTGTGCCTCAGCTTCCTCATTAAATGTGGATATAACACTTGTGCCTACCTCACAGGATTATCTGTGAGGCCCAAATGCAATAATATTTAGTGTACCCTGCCTGACATCTAGTCTCTGTCTATTGAAATGGCAATGAAGATAACATAGATGGGTCTTAACATATAATTGTAATTTCACTTAGTTAAGCCAAGTATTCTAGCTCAGTGGAGTTTGCCAAACGCAGTGAAATCCTTGGGGTCTCAAGACCATGACTTCATTGCTCTCTCATTTTCGTGCTACTTCCGTTAAGCAGGAAAGCAAGTGTGTTGACCGACTGGAGACTTTTTTAGCAACGCATTTTATGCTAACTTCACCTTCATGTGCCCTCAGGGCTAGCCGCCGTCAAATCAGGGAGCAAAGAAGTGTGTTGGTGGCAAATAAATGAGGAAGAACAAGAACAAAATAAGTGGCCTGAGCTCACTCAATGACAATATTTATTGTATGGAAAAATGATCCTGCTTCGGATGTGTTTGTTCTCTGTTAATTCTGTAAATACGGTAGAAATGTTGTTGCTCAATAGCTGTCTTGATCACTTACGTGATAGACTTGTGAGGCAGAGCCATCTCTGGGTGCCCTCAAAATACAGGGACATTTTTGCTTTGAAGCTTTCAGGAGAGGCGCCAGATTGGATCACTCATGAGTGAAAAATAGCGCCACCTATAGGCTAGTTGTGTATGATAAAATACCTCATGTTCTTGGCACCATTTAGGCAGCAGAATTTTTCAATGGGTTCGAGATTTATTTAGTTGAGAAGTTAAAATGACAACCAACAGGGGCGCCTGGATGGCTCAGTGGGTTGAGCCTCTGGCCTTCAGCTCAGGTCATGATCTCAGGGTCCTGGGATCGATCCCTGCATCGGGCTCTCTGCTCAGCAGGGAGCATGCTTTTCCCTCTCTCTCTGCCTGTCCCTATGTCTACTTGTGATCTCTCTCTGTCAAATAAATAAAAAAAAAATTTTTTTTTAAAAATTAGCAACCAACATCCCAATCCTAGTAGACTGCAAATCTCCACGAGGCAGCATGGAACTTTAGCATGAGCTCGAGTTTTGGGCTTGGTCAGACTTCCATCCTGGTTTTAAAGTCAGTAGCTGTGTGACCTTGGCACGCCTATTGAACTCCTCTGAGGGAATTCTCAGAAATATGGGTAATAAAACCTTCCACCTAGGTTGTTGTGAGGACTCCATGGGATTGACATTCTGATGGTCTATAGGGTACGTAATATGGTCCTGATGATCAATAGCGTAGTGTGATATGGTGTAGTTGCTCCAGAGACGATTGCCTTGTTTTATTCTTTGCCTGTCTCTTTCTTTCCAGTCTCTTGGTGTCATTTGGGAGTCCAGATTTATGGGCCTGATAGCCCATAATTATTTTGCAGATAGCAAGTCAGATACTGGCGGAGGGATAAGGTCTGTGAGGACTTTGGACCTTTCTGCTAAATGGAGGCCCAGGGCCAGAGTCAGCATGTATGTTCTGCAGCACATTGCTGGGTTGTGCTGGCAAGTTGGAGATGCCGAGAGCAGGGGATACCAGTGAGTGCTTCCCAAGGACCCACTGTGTATGCATGTGCTTTGAAAAGTGTCAAGGGCTCCAGGATTGTGTCATCATCACTACTACTGTTGTCAGCGTTTATCCATCTTCCTTTTCATCTCACAGATTAGGAAACCGAGACATGGAAAGACGACAGTGATTTCCCCGAGCACATACATCTTTATCTTCTTCCTCCTCACAGCAGCAAACATCGTGCTTGCCTCGTGCCAGCTACTGAGCTTGGCACTTTGTATGTATTCCTGGGAATCGCATAATCCTTGGAACAACCTTACAAAGTGGTTTCTATTATCCCTGTTTTACAGAGGAAGACACAGACACTCAGAGAGGACACGCAGCTGTTAAGTGACTGTGATTTGAGCCCTACCAGTCTGACTTCAAAGTAGTCACTTTGGCAATTATGCTATACACGTACACATGAAAAAAGTAAAGCTGGGCTCAGAGGCTGAACACAGTTCTGCTTCATGTTCGATCCTTGCCTCTTTCACTTCATAGCACATTTTGATCCCCTTATTCATTAGCTTTTGACAATGTTAGAGATCGAAACAATGCACAGAAAATGTATTGGTTATATAAAAAGAGGAAATAGCTGCTAATGTCAACCATAATAATTGAAAGATAGCTTTGAGATACTCTCCCATGGGGTGGACGACAGTGGAGGTGAAGAGTGGGTAGGTGGCTTGCCTATGACAAGGGGATTAGATTCATCAGTGTTGCTCTAGAGGACAGCAGGAGGGCCAATATATGCATGCAGAGGGAGGCAGATGTGAAACCAAAATGGAGAGGAACCTTCCAGTATCGGACACAATGCCAGCATTTCAGCAACCACAATAGAAAGGAGTATGCTTACGATTATGTGGCTCTTGGTCCCTGCAAAGATCTACAAGCAGAGGCAGCATTACTGGTAATGTTGTAAAGGGAAACAAAGCAGACTGAACAACAAGAAAGATTAGACTATGCTCCCACTTCATAAAACTTATATATATGATGTAGGCATACAAAATACAGTGAACGGGGGCACCTGGTGGTTCAGTGAGTTAAGCCTCTGCCTGTGGTTCAGGTCATGATCCCAGGGTCCTGGGGTGAAGTTCCGCTTTGGGCTCTCTCCTCAGCAGGGTCCTGCTCCCCCCCACCCCCGCTCTTTCTCTGCCTGCCTGTCTGCCTATTTGTGATCCTTCTCTTTCTCTGTCAAATAAATAAATAAAATCTTGGGGAAAAAAATAACAAAACACACTGAACAAACTCATAAATACTTGGCTTATGTAGTCATTTAAAAATTTTTTAAGGAACATATGTTAAATAATTTAGGACAACCTACAGTAATCTTTTTTTAATTTGGAAAACTTAGAAAGATTAATTACATTTTCTGAGGTCACCACTAAAAGCCAAGATTTGAATCCATCTCTGTCTGACTGGAAGTGTAGTCTTTATTTCAGAAAACCACAATCCCACTTTTTAGGGGATTAAGAAGGGAACAGGTAAACAAAATGTGGAAGTAGTAGGCATAGAATACTAAGCTGTAGGAGATAAGGAGCTTCTAAAGTAGCAAACAACAGATTTGGGGAGCAGGACTGGAAAATGACAAAGGGCACAGTTAAGTCGGTTGGAGTTAAATGGTGACAGAGCAGGGTTGTTGAAGACAGATGACCACACAGCAGATGTGGAATTAAGATAGAGTTGCTGCTTCTCTCTTTAAAAGCCCTCTGTGACTGATAAAAATGCCCCCAAGCCAGTATTATGCTTATTTCTATCTTTAAAGCTATTTTGATTTTTTAAATTCACTTCTTATCCCTCTTAATATTTATTCTTTTGGGATGAAATTTCCTTTTTTATTTTCCCATGTAAGCTAGAAGTCATATTTGTTCTTGGGAATAGATTCTGTGGTCCTGGCTACGTGAGTGTGCCCTGGAGTCTAGCCACATTTAGGGCCAGCAGTGGTCTTAGCTGAGTTAGAACCTGATAACATTATTTATACAAATGTAGTCTGCCTCCAAGATAGAGGGAGGTGTTTTATGACCACAGGCTTTATGAGTTGTAGCTATAAAATAATCAATCTTTTAAAGCAAACAGAGCACAATGTCTATATCCAAATGTGAATTGTCCTTCAGAGCTGTGACCCTTGGAAATTTTTCACACATACTGGCATAAAACATATTTAAATTTTTCAGTGGAAACATCTTTCTGGCCCAGTTTCTCTCTCTCTCTCTCTCTCTCTCTCTCACACACACACACACACACTTTATTTTTAACTGAAAATGCTTTATCTTGCTTGATGACTAATTTTATTCCCTAGAGGGACTGGCTGTGAATACCTCTTGACGATCCAAAAAATCAGATCCATCATTGAAAGAACAGAATGTTATCACTGAAGAGCTTAAAAAAAAAAAAAAAATGGGGTCCTGACTCTGAAGACCATACCCACGGAAGAATGGCAAGGTGTTTGGAATATGGGCTGGGATGACTAAATGATTTGCTCATCATTAGCTAGGAGTGGAGAGAGGTGGATACATGGCTCTTGGACTGAGCTCAGAGATACTATGCAAGAGAAGAAGAGGAACCCGAGAGATTTCTGCAAGTTCTGATGGTTATAGTACCCTCACCTACGGGGAGACAGGCTGGGATAAGACAGGAAGGACCCCTTCAGGATGTGGATTATGGCTGGTACTTCCACTGTTCTTTTTCTTTATTCTTCCTTATTCTCTTTATTATCATTTCATTTAGGTTAAATGTTGCTTAATAAGGCTAATTCTCAACCCTGTATCATTCCTAAAGAATGTTGACTTGATTTCCAAAGAGTGTTCCACAGGTTATTCATGTTTCATGATTTTCCGGTCTGATCGGAAGTCACTGCCCATCTTGGAGTTTCAAGGGAGACACGGTACACAAGGTGCATGGAACAGAGCAAACTTTAGGTAGCTCTGGGCTTTGTCTAGTTTCTGGATCACAGAAGCACAGATATCCACTTTCCATGTGTATCCTATGAAGAGTGGAACTGACTTGAGAAGCAGATGATCTTTCTCTTTCATCTCTAATAAATAATGGTGCTTAGAGCAACGTGTGTTTACTGGGAACAAATTCCACCACTGGGTGTGGTGGACTGTGCGGCTTCTGCTGTTGTCCACAGCATTTCCTCTCTTGTCTCGGACGTTCCTGTCTCCTCAGGCTGCAGGTCCCGAGACATGTTTGGGTTCTCCCCCTCCAAGGATAAGGAGGCAGTGGCTGTAGCCGAGCTGTTTTTCTGGCCGGGATTCCACAATACGGAAGGTCTGTCTTTACCACAGAGTAAACTGGGGCAAACAATCTCATCAGCTAAATGATTTCCTTGTTGATATGAGGTGAGGAAAAGATGAATAGCTTTGGAGAAAGGAACTCAGAGGCTAGAAAGGGAAAAGAAAGAAGGGGTCAGGCACTGGGAAGGATGTATGAGCTGAAGAAATGTTGAGGTAGACCAGTTGCTTTTTCAGTTTGGCACAGAGACACAGTGAAATCATCTTTTGTCCTAAATTAGGAAAGCCCTGGGGTCTTTCAGCCCTGCGAGCACCAGCCATTATAGTGAGCCCCTACAGAAAGAGAGCTAACTTACCTAAGTGTCCTAAATCCCACCTTGTGGTGTGAGGCCTGAAAATTCTAGGGGCCAGAGTCAATACCTATTGTGTACACATAAAAGGTGGTGTCCTCAAATAGGATTAGGGTGTCTCGGCACCGTTTGTTATAGGTATTTCTCTGTAAATGTGGTGTTGTATCAGACCGGCCATCTTTTTTTTTTTTTTTTTTTTTTTTAAACAAAATTGCCAGCCATCTTTGAGAAAAACTCAGCCTAAACAATGGGAAAATATATATATTCATCTGCATATTGAATTCACATAGAGCAAAGCTAACACACACCATGGAGTGGTTTTGATACCAGTAGTGGCTTGTCCTCTAGTCCAAACCATTAAGATGATGATAAATATGGTCTGGGGAATGCTTGGTCTTCTGGCTGTTCTGTCTGTGGGGTTGTTTCTTCCTGTCCCCTGGGTTTTGAGTCACCTGCTGATTTGTGTTAGTATCCAGAGTGCTGGGGTCACATCCTGCACTGTCCAGGGTTTACAGGTCACTTTCTTGAGTCAAAGATGATTTTCCATTGAAGAGGATTCTGTCTGCGGCACTTGTTTAAAACGTAGCATCTCAGATGTAGATGCTTCAGCTGTGTTCACATGTGTTGCGCAGGCTCGCTATTAGCTTTGAATTCTTCAGATATGGGATACGCTGGAGGTGTGAGGCCTGTATTTTTCAAGGGGGATTTGCAAATCGTCTTGACCAACGTATGTGCACAAGTTGCCTGTGACTGGGGCTATGGTGGCAAAGGCTTTAGAGACATGTGACTTTTTATTTCTATTTATTTTAAATTTTATTTTATTTAAGTGCCAGTGTATTATTTACTGTATTACTATTTATATTATATATAAAAGATATGATATATAGAATTATTTACTGTATTACTGTATTAAATAAGTGTATTATTAGTTTTTGAGGTAGAGGTCAGTGATTCATCAGTTGTATAATACCCAGTGCTCATCACATCATGTGCATCCTTAATGCCTGTCACCCAGTTACCCCAGCCCCCTATCTCCTTCCTCCTCCCCTCCTGCAGCCCTCAGTTTGTTTCCTATAGTTAAGAGTCTCTTCTGGTTTGTCTCCCTCTCTGATTTCGTCTTATTTCATTTTTCCCTCCCTTCCCCTAGGATCCTCTGTTTTGTTTCTTAAAGTTCACATATGAATGAGATCATATGATAATTGTCTTTCTCTGATTGACTTATTTCGCTTAGCACAATACCCCCTAGTTCTGCAAATCATGTTGACCAAAGCACGTGCACAAGTTGTCTGTGACTGGGGCTGTGGTGGCAAGGACTTTAGAGACGTCCATACCTTTTTTTTTTTTAAGACTTTATTTATTTATTTATTTGACACAGAGAAAAAGAGAGAGAGAGAGAGCACATGTGTGCACAAGCAGGGGGAGCAGCAGAAGGAGAGGGAGACACAGACTCCCCACTAAGCAAGGAGCCCAATGAGGGACTTGAACCCAGGACCCTGGGATCCTGACCTGAGCCAAAGGCAGATGCTTAATTGACGGAGCCACCTAGGCATCCCTGAGACATCTGTGACTTTTGATGGAAGGAAAGAGTTTCCTACTGAGAGTGATTTAATCCTTAAATCTGTCTGGTCTGTCCATGAGTCCCATGTTGCCTTTGTGATTGCTTGGCTCTGCTGAATGCTGTCCTCTTGTTCTTCTGTCAAGATTTTGCTGTTTTTTGAAATCCTATAAGTGTGTCATCTCTGTGTCTCTGTCTCTCTCTTACACATACACATATAACAATGAGTGACTCTTAAATATGAAATGTAAAATTTTGAATTTTAACTCAGAAAAATCAACGTTATTGTCAAGGAGCTGGTATCCTATTTCTAAAGTAGAAATTCAGGAAGAAAATAGATTCTTAAGCACTTACGAATGCCAGGGACATTCTCCAGCATTTTCTCATGTAACTTCTGACAACTTTTAAAGATGGATATGCCTTATCCTAGCGATGAAGCTACTGAGGCTCTTCAATGTGAAGTAGCTTGCCAAGGCCGCGGTAAGCACAGGGCCAGGCCAGGGGCCCGCTGCCTCTGACACCTGACGTCCCACAATGTTAATTGTTCTCTGTCCTGGGTTTTAGCTGATTTGTACCTGTTTATTGCATTAAATTCCTAAGCCTGCTTTCATCTTCGTAAGAACAATAATAATCACACAACAAGACTATTATTTGCAGTGGCCTCTGGCGAGGTGTTTTGATCCAGAGTCAAAACCTCATATTTGTATAGTGCTTTTACTTTGTCAAAGTCTAATAAGGGTGGTTTTCATAGCTGAGGACAACCAAACCAGTGCCTCTCTATTTAGGATAGTGACACAGCAAATTATTAACTTCATATATTTGAGTCAGTTTCTAGGCTTCTCATTCTCTGTGTCTTAGGAAGTTGGGAGCTTAAAAATGCTTTTGAAAAATTTTCTCTCCAAGGGCAGAGATAGTTAAGTGTCCCTTTTAAAGGCAAAATCTCTTAGTGAGAAAGTGGAGATGAGAATGCATGTCCCTGAGAGTTTATTGTCCTTTCTAATAACGCCACACAATCTGGTGTCCAATCTGTCTAAAGACATGGGATCCTTGTCTGTCAATAGCCCTGCTATTATGATGTGCAGTGACTGGATAGGCCAAGATTTTACTGGTGTTTTGGAGAACTAAAAAGATTTCAGAGTTATATCTTAGAAAGCCTTTGGAGTTTCTTCCACTTGTTATATGATTAGCAACTGAAACTATGACAAGGTGAACGGACAGGGGCCTGCGTGGCTCAGTTGGTTAAGGGTCTGCCTTTGGCTCCGGTCATGATCTCAGGGTTCTGGGATCGAGCCCGGGTTGGGCTCTCACCTAGGTGGGAAGTCTGCTTCTCCTTCTCCCTCTGCCACTCTCCACCATTCATCCTTTCTCTAGCTCTCTCTTTCTCTCAAATAAATAAATATATAAAAATCTTTAAATAAAATATATTTTAAAAAGAAGGAAGGAAGTGAACATGCATTGAGAATCTATTATTTGCCAGATGTATGAGCTGGCACTTTTCTTATAATAACCTTGTGAGGCTGATATGAACTCCACTTTACAAGGGATGAAAGGTCAGAGAAATTAGTAACTTCTCCCAGGTTGAACCCTAAGAGGGTTTAAACGTACTCTGTCCAATGCCAAAGTCTTTACCCTTTTAATTTCCTTGCCTCCATGTGGTTTGAAAAATCAAATACATAGCATTTCTGTGTGGGCCACCTCAACAAGAAAACTGGGCACTCACTAAAGTAACTCACACTAAAAATAAACACCCCTCTTCCTCCCACAAGCTTCCCAAGGTTGCAAAGAGGAACACTGGAGGTCTGCTGAGCATAGGAATGCTGCCTACAGTAATCTGACATCAGAGAATATTTTTCAGATCCATTTTTTTTTCTTTTCTGAGTTTGTCTCTCTGATGTCATATAAATTTTTGAAGTTTTTTTATGATGGAAAATTTCAAGCATACACCAAAGTGTATGTGAAAAACAGTATGTGGAGAAACTGGGTGTCTACACCTGGCCTCAATAATTTCTGCCTTAATTGTATGCTCTATATCACACTGACATAAATTATGGTGTGTCTGCATTTGGTGGTGATTAGATAATGACCCATAGGCTTTTTTACCTTTCAGGCCCTTGTTCTTACCCCAGTACGGGATGGATATTCGTCCCTCCAATACACAGTCTTAATGGATAATCAGTAGGGATGACTTAAAAAAACATAGTGAGAGACAACAATAGATCAGCTATCAAACTAGGGTACAGTAGGGATATATATATTTCACTTTGAAAATGAAGCAAGGCCAGGAGAAGAGTATGAGGACTATAAGAATTAGGAATGTGGGAACAAAAGGCCATTTGGAGCCATTCTATTCCCGTGGGTGCACATGTGTTGATTCCTTTCAATGTTGGGAAGGGCACCAAAAGGGCACAACCATCAGGAGAAAATCACTGGATTACCCGAGAGACACAATTATCCTTTGTTACGTGGTGTGTTTGCCTTCGGTATCATAGCTTGTCTGCCTTGAGAGAAATGGAGAGCCAAGGAAAGAAATGTGTTATGCTGTCATTTTTCAGTTATCCACATAAATGCTTGGGAACAGGGGCATGGACTATAGAAGATGACAAAAAGCATTTGTATTTGACTTTGGAATGTACTGCAATACTTACCTACATTTGTCTATGAGGTGTGTCCATCCTGGAAATTCCCTTTAAAGACCATAGAAAGGCATTCTGTGACGGCCAGTCTCTGCTGGAGCTGCTTTCTTGTTCCACCAATCTGCAGCCCCGCACCTCCTGCACTCCCCTCTTGGTCCTTCCCTGGTTTGACCCAAATGGCAGTGTTTCAGAAGGCTCTGGTTCTTATATTCAAATACACATTGAAAATATTGACAAGATTGGAATTGGAATTAGGCAGTTGAGATTCTCAGAGTGGAGCTGGGATTTTCCAAAACAATCCAGTTAACAGACTTGAAAGTGTTTGTCCAGTCTGTTCTCAGATACAATTACTGACAATTACTGAAGACTTTGGACATCACAGAGCTTCTGGCCCATTCTCCTTGTCAACAGGGGTTCCAGCTCCATCAGCAACTTCCTCCCAGCTCCAGTTTTCACATGATAATATGTCTGTTTCACTCACTAGGTTCTGTCTGTTGACCCCTCCCACCCTAGTACTGGGAAGGTTTTTTTTTTTTTTTTTCCTGATATTGTCCTCACAACAAATTGTCGGAAGAGAAGATAAGGTTTTCTCTAACAGCAACAACTGCATAGGTGTCTCTGTTTATGTATCTCACGCAGGGAGGGGGAAAAAAAAAAACTTGTTCTAATCTGCCTATGGATTCAGAATCCAACCCCAAACAAATAAGTAATTTACTTCACTATGTAGACGGGGCATACTTTCATTCGAGGACTCAAGCTATGAAAAGAGCAAAGCAGAGGACTTGCGGACAGAGATTTTCTCATCCCGAATCACCTGGGACTGTTTTTATTTCACTGCTTCTGTTTCTTTGCTGCGTGAGTGCGTGTGATTTGCTGGGTCATTTGACCTGATTTTAGTTCAAACGTGCAGTTGTCATACCTACAGGGTGTTACAAAGTCATATAAAATACTTTCCTTTTTCATTGAAGAGAATTACCTCTGTGTGGGTGAAATAACAAATATGACAAGAATAACAAAAACCCATATTTATTATGTGTTTACTGTTTACCAGCACTGTATTGAGTGCTTTACTTCCATTACCTCCTTCTAGCCTCACAATATCCCTATTAGGTAAATTCCATTATAATCCTCACTTTACAGAAAGGGGCACTGTGACTTAATGGCATTGCTGACCCACCTCACAGCAGTTCAAGAGCAGAGCTGGGGTTTGAGCACAGGGAGAATAACTCCAAAACACAAGCTCTCTCTCTCTCTCTCTCTCTCTCTCTCTCTCTCACACACACACACACACACACACACACCAGCCACTGAACATGGACCCAACGCAAAATAGCCTTGAGCAGAGGGACCATGCATGAGAGTGAAGCTGTAGGGATAAAGGTGGAGATAGGCATGAATGAGGCTGGTTGGGGTTGGTCAGGATGGGCTCAGGGGACAAGATCAGTTTGAAGGAGGCAAAAGAGATGGAAAAATAGTGGTAGAGATGGGGTGGGGGTCACTGAATAAGGTAAGTAAAGGTAGTGGAGGAGATTATTGTCCAAAAAAGAAGTTGGGGACAGTGGGAACATCTCCAAGCTACATGTCACTTTAGGAAAAAATGGTGGTCTATTGCTTTGCTTTTTAACAGCAATGTGCTTAACATACAGACTAACAAGAAGCTACACAACCTACGATTTTTAGAGGCATCCATCTCCCTGATGAGTTAGAATTGTTTTACCTGCTGTTTTGATGTAAGTTTTCTTCTCACTGTACTTTTCTTCTAAACACCTGAGATTTATTGAAGGAAATGAAGCCCATGTATGCTTTTGAATTTGATGACTATCATTTATTGCCATATCTCACTATAAATAATTACTTTTTCCAGTCCTATTTGAAATACATTAGGAATCTAATATATAAAAGATAGTAACCATGAGGGATGCCTGAGTGGCTCCAGTTGGCTAAGTGTCCGACTCTTGATTGTGGCTTAGGTCATGATCTCTGGGTCCTGAGCTCGAGCCCTGCATCTGGCTCTGTGCTCAGCTCAGCATCTGCTTTGGATTCTCTCTCTCACTCCCCTTGCCCCTCCCCCTACTTGTAGTCTCTCTCTCTCTATCAATCAATAAAATCTTTTAAAGAAGATAGTAACCTTGAAAGTATGAAGGTGTCCTCTATAGTGAGTCCTATGAGATTTTATGATTTAACATATACTTGACATAGTTGATCAAAGGGTTTATCTGCCATGATTTTACTGGAGTAGATAACTTATCTTTTTTTTTAAAGATTTTATTTATTTATTTATTTATTTATTTGACAGACAGAGATCACAAGGAGGCAGAGAGGCAGGCAGAGAGAGGAGGAAGCAGGCTCCTCGCTGAGCAGGGACCCCGATGCGGGGCTCGATCCCAGGACCCTGGGATCATGACCTGAGCCGAAGGCAGAGGCTTAACCCACTGAGCCACCCAGGCACCCCTAACTTATCTTTTTTAAGGTATATTTTACTTTGGTGTTGGAGTATTTAGAATAACGTAACTAAAACAATGCTAATAGGAAAGAATAATATTTGCACACAAGCAATGTAGTATATAATTATATTTAGGGTTAGATCATATTCTGAAATATATTCTATAATATAAACACTAGCACATTTAAAACTCACTTTACCAAACTCTTTAATAATACCTGTTTACCTTTAGAATCTTGGTCCGTTTCACTCAGGACACATTATTATTCTTTTAATTGTTGACCCTTCTGACCATACAAATTCTTTTTTTTTTCCTGATCATACAGATTCTTTTCATATTTCATTATAGTCATGTAAAATATTTTTGCTCAAAGGAAAAATGCTATGAATTTACAATGACTTCAGAATTTAAAAATCTGTTTCCTATTTTGTTGATTAAGACTGAGGAACATTGAATGTGAATAAAGAATATGCTATGTTGAAAA
This sequence comes from Lutra lutra, assembly GCF_902655055.1. Taxonomy (NCBI): domain Eukaryota; kingdom Metazoa; phylum Chordata; class Mammalia; order Carnivora; family Mustelidae; genus Lutra; species Lutra lutra. The sequence continues at coordinate 48,010,011 of NC_062290.1, forward strand.
CAAAATTAAGGATCCTGATGCTCTCTGCCAGATAGCACAAAAACTAAAAACACCACAGGAATTTTTCAACATTATTAACCTCTTGACAATGTGTGGGTCGTATAAAGGACAAATGAATGTTTTGGAGGGACTGAGAATGCCAATTTTAACAGACTGTCCAATCACTGTAGATAAATATTTGTGTTCCTGGGGATTATTTGATTTTTATCAAAGCAAATTGAATTGGAAACATGGCATGTATTAAGTCATTGGTGCTTATTGTCTAATTCTTTTTCCCATAGAAGTTTCTATGCACTGAAAGAACACTAAGTCATCAGCTAGACATACCACGTAATGATTCTTATCATATCCAGACAAAATAAAAGCCTTTTAAGAAGCTACTTCATAAGACAACTGCATAGCTTTCCTCACAGGAACTTGTTAAACAAATAACGATTATTAAAACTTTTGGGTCAATCGCTTACACCAGTTTAACGAGAATAATTCCAAGACGTCTAGCCCATTCCACATTCCGTGTGACTAACTATGGTATCCAGAGCTTGGACAATATCCAGGCAACTCACGGTAGCTTTTTTCAAATGCTTTCCGGACACTGGATTTTAAAGAAAGTGATAGAATTAGGTTTTCAGAGAGAAGTCTTCAAGGCATCCCCACTGTCAAGCCTATAAATGGTTTCATCCATATCTGAAAAGAGTCTAAAAGTACCCAAACTTGAAAATGTGGCAGGGGTAACCCCTATCTGTACTGGAGTCAGCAAATGCATAGATCCTAATTGTTAATGTGGTGATTAGTTGTATTTAGTGAAACGGTGTACTAGCAGTTTTGCATAAGCCTCCAAAAGAGGTTCCTGGGAGTTGGAATGATTAGCTTTTAAAAGTGGTGTTCGTAAAGTGGTGTTCATAGGAACCACACCTTTATGTTTGTTGTCATGGTCTGACTGGGGTGGGAACAAAAAGAAGGAAGATTCAGAGTGGAAAGATGGGTGTGAGAGAGAGGGAGGACAGGAACTGAGTCAGACAAGGAGGGCTTTCGGAGGTTTGGGGTCAGTTCTGTGGTTATTAACTAAGCCAGGTAGGAGCAGAAAGTATCATTTCCAGCCCACAAAACCTCAAGTGCAGGAAGAGGCAGGGAGAAGCCCAGCTGATCTTCTCGGGCCCTGTCTCTTGTAAACAGGGTCTGGAATCCAGAACTTTGGAACTAAATCCAAAAGCCAAGATTAGGGACTTCAGAATAAGGTATCAGTAACCCAGCAAACAGAATCAGAGACCTGGGACACCGGCAATAACAGCCCGCTAAGGCAAGTGGCCTACCTTTCTTGCTTAGAGCCTAAACTTGTGAAGACTTGGTGGAGAAGGCCTGAGCCCAAAGTTTTATTTTTCTCATTTAATTTCTATTTATGAGGCCCCTATTAAGTGCCAGGTACAGAGGCTATTATTGAACTAGGTGGACACATTTCCTCATTTTCTAAAGGAGACATACAGTCAGCTAGGAATTAATGAAATGAACAAATAATTCTAAAAGGAAATAAATGACACGAGAAATCTGAGAATCTGAAGGAGCTATTCTGGAGAAGAAGGGTACAGACGACCTCTCCCAAGAAGTGCTAATTGAGAATGAGAGTGAAGTTTCAGAGGGAGCGGACATTTGAGAAGCTGGAGGAAGAACCTTGTGAAATGGCCTGGAGGTAAAAAGGGCATGGGAATGCTCAAAGAACAAAAGGACGTGGTTTTTCACAAAATAGGGAGCCAAGGAGAGAGTGGAGTGAAATGGGGGATAGAGAAGTTGATGAGAGCTAGATAGTTCAGTTATAGTTCAGTTAGAGGGGAAAAGCATTTGGCTAGGATGAGGGATGGACCAAGTGGTCTAAGCACTGATTTGAAGGAACTCACTGGCTTTTTTTTTTTTTCTTTTTGCTGTAAACCGGAAAACAGATTATGAAGGATGGAAAATTCTGTCCATGCGTCATGAAGAGCCCATTTAGGAAGTTTCCTAAAACAGAGATAAACTAGGAAGCAGATCCCTGCTGCTGGATCTTGGTGTGCAACTTCATTTCTGTAGAGCCCAAGGTTGAAAATTAACTTCAGGGCCAAACACCACAGTCCAGAGAGGGGTGGTAGTAGCCGGAGGCTTTTTTCTTCAGATGACAGAACTGATGGGGCAGGATGGTGAGTCACCCCATGTGGGCTGCTGAGAAGCAGAGCCTGATGGGGGTTCGCCTGGGAGGCACAAGAAGAGTAAAGTGGAAGAAACACAGAAAGCACCGTCCTTCTGGTGATTTCCTTCCTTCCAGTCAGCTAAGTCATAGGTTCCCTGAGGAGATCTTTCAATTGGTTAACAATATACTATGCTCTTCCTTTGAATTTTCTTAGGAAATACAAAAATTTGCTGATAATAGTAGCCAAAAATTAGTAGCAATTTCTTCTGGGTTAGATTGTGTCTCCCCAAAAGATCTGTTGGGATCCTAATCTTCAGTGCCTCAGAATGTGATCTTTTTCAGAAATAGGGTTGTTGCTGATGTCATTAGTTAAATTAAGGTGAGGTTCAACTGGAGTAGGGTGGGCTCTTAATCCAACACGACTTAATCCAACATGACAACAAGTCCTTATGTGAAGAGGGAATTTGGACATAGAGGGGGGTGCGGTGGGGAGATGGCCATGTGAAGACGAGACACACAAGGAGAATGCCGGGTGAAGGTGGAGACAGAGATTGGGGTGGTGTATGTATGAGCCAAGGAATGCCAAGAATTACTGGCCCTCACTGGAAGCAAGGACAGAAGCATGGAACAGATTCCTCTCAGAGCCCTCAGAAGGAAACAACCCAGCTGATACCTTGACCTCAGATAGAGGATGGTGGAACAATAAATTTCTTCTGTTCTAAGTCACCAGTATTTGTATCGCAGCTGTATAAAACTAATACTGTCCCTTCTTGTTCCTTTGTCTCATTCTCTCCCACCGTTTCCCCTCATGCTCTATTATCCATTAAGACCCAGGCACCTGGGTGGCTCAGTGGGTTAAGCCCCTGCCTTGGGCTCAGGTCATGATCACAGGGTCCTGGGATCGAGCCCCACATCGGGCTCTCTGCTGAACAGGGAGCCTGTTTCCCCCTCTTTCTCTGCCTGCCTCTCTGCCTACTTGTGATCTCTGTCTGTTGAATAAATAAATAAAATCTTAAAAAAAAAAAAAGACCAAGTCATTTTTCCTACCACGTGTCTTCTTTCTGCCCAGAATATCTTCCTTCCCTTGTTCGTCTGCCAGGCACTGATTTTATAATAATTTATAAATTCTAATTTTTGATTATCATATAGCTCACACATACACTGAAAGTAACATAACAGACTCAATTTTTTCAACATCTAGATTTATCAGATGACAGCTTTGGTTTTTGCTGTATTTGTTTCAAATCTTTCCTCTTTACTCTAAAAAGGAAATGATCCTGATAAAGCAAACGCCTCCTCTCTTCCTACACACTTCCACTTCCCTCTTCTCCACAGCGGCTGTTCTTCCTTAATTTTAAAGTAGCTTGGAGAACATCACGAACATCACTCAGGCCAACTTTATAACTCTATCTCCTGTTCCCACAATATTCTATACACAACTTATGTGAAGCAACAATCGTATTATATTTTGATTGTCGTCTTTTTTTCTAGAAGAAAAAGAAAATGACTTGTCATTTCCAATCATTATCTGGTGCCAACACAATGTCAGGCTCTTGCTTAAACAATTTTAATTACATAATGTCTACATAAGAACATATGGCCCTCAGAAGAGCCCTGTGTTTATCAGGACTAGAATTGTCATTCCCCACCCCTCCCCCTCCCCCAGAAACTGAAACTATGCATTTTGCTTGTCTAATGTTATAGGCAATATTATTTGTCCACAATTCTCCCTTCCCTCCTCTTCCTCCCTGTGGAATACTGTGTGGCATTGTCTATTTCCCTGCTCCCTGAGGTTGGGCTTGGCCATATGCTTTGCTTTGGTCAATGGAAAGTAGGCAGAAGTGACAGTGTGTCAGTTCCAAGCTGAGGCTTGAAGAGGTATGTGTGTTTCCTCTCTCCCCTTCGTGCCTCTGCTATTCACAATGAAAACATGTTCCAAGTAGAAGATTGTCCCAGAATGGGGAGATGTGGGGAGACAGCCTGACTCCAACCTGAAGGCTGGTTGTAATCAAGCCTAGTAGAGCTTCAGCAAACATGCAGACTTGTGGTGTGGGCAAAAGTCAGTGCTTTCCCAGGTAAGTTACTAAGATTTGGGGTGGGTGTTCCCACCATGGTGGGAACCTAATTATTATATCTCACAGTTGATGATAGAGCCACACTAGAACACACTGTCTGATTAGTAATTCGGGGTCTCTCTACAATTATTCTGTGATTCATCTATGCATTCAACAAATGTTTATCACGTATTTATTATAGAAAACAGCCCACACAACAAAAACTAAAAACAAAAGGACTGTGGTCTCTGCCCTCACAAAGAGCATGTTTCTAGTAAGGCAACTAAAAGTTTAAACCAGAATAGGATGATTACTTATAATAGCACAAAATTCCTTCTGAGAGAGAATAATGGATGGTGTGAAAGACAGGAGAGGATGACTTTATGGTGGCTAAGTTAGGGCTCTTTGAGGTGCTGGTGAAGCTGAGAAAGCGTATCTTTCCCTCCCTTGAATGGTCTCAGATAATGGCCTTATTTTCTGTTATTTGCATGGTGTCAGCCAACTGCGTGCCTGTCCTCCAGGCTAACTAGTTGTCCTTGGTTTGTGTCCTGTGTTCAGAGACCCATTGGGTTGTTTTTTAAGTTCTTAGAGAAAGACCGAGAAAGGCTCCATTTTCCCTTTTCCAGAGGGAGCAATTACATACCCTCACTAGAACAAGCCAGAGTCCTGGCCTGTGAATGCAATCTGATTTCTCTCAGGTGAAACGTATTCTGTAGATGGAAAGTCAGAGGAAAAATGTGACTTTAGCAATGCTGTAGGGACTGTGGTCAGCACTGAGCTTATAAAGGCCTTTGTTTTCCATGTTTTGGTTGGCCCCAGGAAGAGCCGGGAGCAGCCTGCACGCCCATCTGTATCCATGTTCGTGGGACTAAAAAGTGCTGACACAGGATTGCAGATCAGGGCCTGCGGCTTGCCAGGGTAAACTTGTGTGATGCTCTGTACATCCCTCCTAACAACACTGGTTCTTTTGTCACTTAAACAGAGGCTATTAAGAACACGAGTCATTAAGAAGAGCTTGAGGAGTGCAGGCAACATTTTCCAACATTGTGCCTGTAGGCGATCCTCCTAAAGCTTCAGAAGCTCTGGAAGAAGTGAAACATTTCACGAATAACTAAATGATAGATTCAAAACTGTAGTCTGAGTTGATTAGAAGCAAGCAATATTGCAAAAGATGGCTTCTGAATGTCAAAATATGTCCACTATAATGGAGACTTGGATGAAGATTAACTCAAGTTTTGTTTTTTGTTTTTTGTTTTTTTTTTGAATGGATATTCAAAAAAGTGTCACCAAGAAGAACATTTCCAAATCTTAAATTGACCCGGGAATCTCTGTCTTTCTGATGAAAGTATGAATTCAGAGGTTGGCTTTTGGGTTCCTTTTTTCGTACTTTGAGTACAGGAAAATGCAATGGTAGGAATAAGGAGTGGGGAAAGTTCTTATTCTACCATCCAGGGAAAAATCTGGTTCATGTTTCCGAGCAGTTTCTGCTAACGTTTTTCTCTACAAGTACTTCTTCCAGTGTTGAGCTCATACAGCACATGTGGTCTCATTCATGTATTTTCTTTCACTTTTCTGATTCTGTAGAAGAGATCAGGGATTGGCAGACTACAGGGCAGGTGTGGTGCCCTGTCTGAGTGGAGCACAGCCCTGCTCTCTCACCCACGGGCTTGTTGATGGCTGCCGAGGTCCCACAAGGGGCGGAACGGCATTGTCTCTACAGAGCCCATGGGGCCCACAAAACCTAAAATATTTGCTCTCAGGCCTTTACAGAAACAGCTTGCCAGCCCTGAGGGTCGATTATTAAAGTCGCATGTGAACAACGATGTAAGGCTCTTGTGAACACATACTAAAGGGTTATGCACCACCGATGTGTTCGCCAGCATTTGTCTGATGAGACTAGCTTTTCCACCTAAACGTGAGTTCCGACTGACGTTTCTGACTCCAATCCATCGCCCCTAGGATCACTTTAGCCCCCTCTTGCGTACTGGAGTGTTTCCATACCACCAGTGGGACAACGGGCTCCCACCACCCGCCAAGTCCAGGGTCCATGTACGGCAGTATCAGGATTGGGAATCCTTGTTCCTGTGGGAAAACATTTGATCTGGAGTCAAGAGCTTATGTGCTGTACTTTTTACTGTGAGTCAGAGACTGCACTCATTTCCAAAGTCACTGGGTCTGTCTGCTGACTTTTAACTCTTCCTTTACTTCATTTCTACCCAGGTTTGCTTCTTGTTCCTGGTTATCAGTTATGATGTTGACATAGTGATAAAGGGAACAGGCAGCAGACGGGAGAATTCTCAAATTCCTTGAGGTCATAAAATATATATGGAGGTGCAGATATGTATGATGAAGCCTCGATCAAGCAGAAGAGCTAACATTAGATTGCAGGTAGCAAATGGTATGAAAAATGTCTATGTGTAATTAATCCCACCAGGATCTGTCAAGGGGTACGGTTGGGTGAAAGTTGTGGGCTTTATAATAAAATATTTCTCTTCCTTTAAGTTTGATGTTCTCACCAAAGTAAGGGCGGCTTCTGTACCATTGGTTTTCTGCCATGACTATTGCTTATATTAAATATTATAAAGATATGTGTGGGATTTAGTCTCAAAAGCAAATAATGCGAATGTCAGAACACAAATATTCCAGACGTCTCCTGCTGAGTAACCTTATAAAATGGTCCACAGAAGTCCAATCAACAAGCAGTTTGGTTATCAGCGAGGTATCTGGCTTTCTTCCCGTAGTCCTCACATTCAAAATATTAATAGAAAAAAGGGAGCACATGTGATTTCATGATCGCACATTTCAAAACCATCCCTCAAACTTCCTCCTTTCCTTTATGCTCTCCTTATTCATTAGTTCTCTTCTTGCTTCTGTTTACTTTCCAGTTTTGTTGGCTGAGTATCTGTTTGATCACTTTGAAGTAAAACGTTATCCTCTGTTATCAGATTCACAGATTTGTTGAATTTAGACATGAAAATGGTTAGCAACTCTGACCTAGAAGATGACACATTTTGGTGCTTGAATTTATAGAACATCATGGCTAAAAAAGATTTTTTAAACAAAATAAACAGACGAGCAAGTAAAAGTAAAAATGCTAGTTCAGTTTATTACGTACACACAATAATAATTTACACTAGAGACATACTATTTTTGGTTCACAAAACACATATATATTAGATGTAGAGAGCACTTAACAAATATTTATTGAATTAATGAATGCATGAATAAATGAATAATATCCATCTCAACACTATCCTGTACATGCAATATTCCCCCCACCCTTTAACAATGAGAAAGTTGAGGCTCAGAAAGATTAAGTGAATTACTTGAAGTTATACTGTTAACTAAGTGCTAAAGTCATGTACAAAGCTAGGTAATTACTATCAGAAGGGTAAGTACTATGTCTATGATAGGGATGATAATATCAAAGCCCCTACCACAGTGATAACATAGTAGCTGCTCATTAAATATCGTTGACAAAAAAATAAAAAAGAAAAGTATGGGGCTATGTCTTTGAAGGAATACAAATCCCACAAAGGAAAAAAAAAAGGTAGTATAGAATCTGTTAAGTGTTCAAAAATAGCTGAAGAGATGCAGAGGATAGCACAAAACCACACTGGAACTGATAAACCCCAAAACTAAAGGTTTTTTTTTTTTTTTTACTTATTTCACCTTATATCACTTATATATTCATATATCATATGAAGGGATAGACTTTGGTGCTTTCAACGTTTTGGTGGCATTTGGTTTGTTCCTGCAGTTTATTCTTTCCATACATTTTTTAAACTTTCTTTTATATTATTTATTTAAAGAAAAAACCTCCCTTTCAAGTATGTAACACTAAATTTTCTGGGCATAAGAGACAAGATTTTCTCTCAATCTTTTTTTTTTTTCCATGTATCTGTGTGTATATGGAAGAAGTTCTATTTCTTATTTTTGATGTCTTCATTCCTCCTGCCCCTCATTCTAGAACCTAATACTATTATATCATGTTGAAAGATAAAATTCCACAAAAACGATAATTTAGAAAATAAAGTAAACATCACATCAATTTCTCCTCTACCCATCCCCTTGGAAAAAAAAAAAAGTTAACACATGACTTCTTTTCTCTTTTTCCTATGCACATACCTATGACTAGCATCATGATCCATTCATTGGCCTGAGTTTGAAACCACATTGATTGTATCAACAAACTCTCCACTCCCTACTAACTGACAGATAATGTCTGGTTGCTGATACTTTGTTAAAATAGTATTTTTGAGCAAATTATCGTGGGAAGCTTTTCCCAAATTTCCCTCTATTGATTCAATATCTCAAGTAGCTCATTAATTCCTTTCTTCCTCCTTCTTCATGGACACTGCTCTCGTGCACAATCACCCATAGGCGGAATCTCCAGAATGTTCTCCTGTACTACTTTGCCATTCCTTTCTCTGCCTAATTCATCCTCCTCAGCATCTCAGGTGTTATCTCCCTACAATACAAACCTAATTATGTCAATCTTTTTCTTAAAACCCTTTGGTATATACTTATGTTTTACCAATTTAAGTCCAAATTCCTTGAGAAGCTCAGATAGACTCTATCAGAGCCTCTGAGACCCAAAACCACATCTTCTCAGTCTCACCTCTGATTCCAACCTAGATTTGTCTCATATTACAACAGAGTCTCATCTCAAATGAATACCATGTATTTCCAGGACTTCATCCATGCTACAGCTTGTAATGAGATCCTAGTTGTAAAGCTCACACATGGAGCCCCCAAATTTATGAAAGGTAACTTTGAGAGAAATCCTCAATCAATGAGAGATGGAAACCTATGGATTAATGCTTTCCCCAGTTGTCTTTCTAGAGGACAGCTCTGAAATACGTTCTGTATGTTCCTTAGACACCAAAATTAAACCCCAGTATCCAAGAGCTGTGATGTCAGAAATGCAACTTTATGTAGACATTTTTCCCTTCCCTAATTTTCTCTGTTCTCCCACTTGTACTCTGGGTTTATCTCCTTGACTAGGGCTTTGCTTTCTGGTAGAACCCAAGCTACAATATATAGTACTAGACTCTCAATGGGAGTGATTTAGGAAGGGGAAAAGCCTTGGGCAATGTGAGGTAACTAAGGGACTGGCGAGGTATGGGTCAATCATGGGCATGTCTTGTCATTCACATGCCTGGCGATAATGCTGAATGACAATTGTAGCCAACATGGTCTGACACCAGCAGGACAGCCAAGAGTTCAGCCAGCTAGGGATGCAGGTTACATCACCCACTAGGCTAGGAACCTGGACAAGTAGGAGTAGTGGTTGGAGGAGAGGGAAGTTTAATATTGATGGTGGAGGTCGGAGGTAGTAAGGTGGTGTAGGGAGGAGGTAGTAAGATATCAATGACTTCAGGACCAGTTGCAGCACTGAAGACTGGAGATTACATTAGTAAACTTTACCTATGAAGTGGTGTAGAAATTGTGGCTGACCTTGAAGACTTAGAGGCAGAGGAATTTCTGAGGGAGACAAAGGACAGACTGTGTGAATTGCTTCTGGATTCTTTTTTTTTTTTTTTAAGATTTTATTTTATTTTTATTTATTTGACAGAGAGAAATCACAAGTAGGCAGAGAGGCAGGCAGAGAGAGAGGAGGAAGCAGGCTCCCTGCTGAGCAGAAAGCCCGACGTGGGGCTCGAACCCAGGACCTGGGATCATGACCTGAGCCGAAGGCAGCGGCTTAACCCACTGAGCCACCCAGGCGCCCCTGCTTCTGGATTCTTGACTCACCTCCTCTAAGCTCCATCTCTGATTTCAGCGCACATTCAATGGCTTACCTCAGGCTGACATCTTTTCTCGAGCACAGGCTGTTTCGCCCCTAGATATTTTCAAAGACCAGCTATGCTTGATCTGGAAGCACATAGGGGTTGATATATCCTCAAGTAAATTTCAACTACTATGAGATAGGAGTGGTGGATAAAAATCATCAATTCTTAGGTGAACAATTCCAAAAGGCATTCTATATCCTCTTTAGAAAATTCCAGTCATGACTGAGCGCAAATTGCCTACAGTAGTTATCTTAATGATGAAGTGGTGTGTTTGCTTTTTTCCACTTTCCCTTGCTCTCCCCTCTCTTCTACCCCTGTTTGCAACTTCTTGCTTCCAGCACTATTTTTGGGAAAATTCAAGCTAAGAAAAAATCCTTGCTTTACAATATATTGTAGCTTCTATTTTCTATCCTATCTTATGCTATCTGTCTTTGCTGCTTCTTGGTATGTGCCAAGGAAATAAATGGAGAAATAGAAAATGCAACAAATAATTGAATAGAGTTTCCACAGGGAACTTAAGCTGTCAAGTTGAAAAGGTCCACGAAGTACCCCAGAAATGGTTGAAAATGGAGTGTTTTTGAAATTTTCTCCAGGAAAGTCTGTTTTTATCTCTACGTCTCCTGTACAAGCTGTTCTCCTGAGATTTTTCTTTGTGATCCTCCTGTACCAAACTTCTATTTCTTATACACGATGCTTTCTTTCTTGGAGACTTCCTCAATAGTCTTAGGATGCATAGGAGGTAATTTTATTTATTTATTTATTTATTTTGAGTCCTTAATGTTTGAAGAAGTCTTTATTTTTGCCTTCTACATGGATATGGAATTACAGGTTAGAAATAATTTCCTTCAAGTATTTGAAAGTACTATCTTCTTATTTTCAGTGTAATTGAAAAATCCCAAAGTAATTTGTTCATAATCCTCTATATGTGATTTCCCCCACTCTCTGGAAGCTTGTAGCATCTTCTTTAGTCCCCAGTGTTCTGAAGATTCAAGTGAAGTGCCTTGATGAAATTTTTTGTTTGGTTCTAATCTCTATGTTAAAAATTTCCACAGATGTTCCGGCAATCCTTGGAAGGCTTTTAAATTTTTCAGTTACCTTTTAAGTCAATTAAAGGAAGAAAAAAGTGGTTTTCCTATTTATTCCTATTTACCATTTTGATGGCTCTGCATCCTTTCTATGACTCCTGAGCTTTCATCTGATGTCATTTTCTTCAACCTGAAAAATTTCTTTTATTTTTTTTTAAGATTTTATTTATTTATTTGACAGAGAGAGAGATCACAAGGTAGGCGACAGGCAGACAGAAAGAGAAGGAGAAGCAGGCTCCCCGCTGAGCAGAGAGCCCGATGCAGGGCTCGATCCCAGGACCTGAGATCATGACCTGAGCTGAAGGCAGAGGCTTTAACCCACTGAGCCACCCAGGCGCCCCTGAAAAATTTCTTTTAGAGCAGACTGGCTGGTAGTAAATTTTATAGTTTCTGTTCATCCCCAAAAGTCCATTTCATCTTCCTTTTCAAAGGATATTTTCACTGGATATATAATGTTGGTTTGATAGGTTTTTGTTTACTTCCATATGCTCCCTTGTGTTTTGTGTCCATTGCGAATATTGAGAAGTCAGGCATGATTTGTACCATTGTGTAATATGTTCTTTCTCCTCTAGTTGCAGTCAAGATTTTCCCTTTATCTTTGGTTTTCACTAGTTCAATTTTTGATGTACTTAGATCTAATTTTTCTTTATATTTTCCTGCTTCATATTCACCAGGAACTCTTGGCTATGTCGGTTAATATTTAAACAATTTTGCAAGTTTTAAGCCATTATTCCTTCAAATATTTTCCCCTTCACTTTCTTGTTCCTCTCTCTGTAGGTCTCTGATTATATGCATGTGCATGCAAACCTCTTGGATATCATTGGTCCATCATCATAAAGGCTCTGAAAAATGAAAGGCTCATTTTTTCAGTATTTTTTCTTTAGCAAATCAGTCTTAATGTTCCCTCTCACCACCGTCCCTCCCACTTTCCTTCTGAAATCTTCAGTCTTCAGTTTTTGGGTTCACTTGGGAGTTCTCCTTCACTGCCAGAACTCTAGAATTTCCATTTTGTTCTTTTTTTATAGCTTTCATTTTTCTGTTGCCATATCCGTTTACTCTTGAGGAACCCTACTTTCTCCTAAGTCTTTGAATATATTTATGATACCTGCTTTAAGGTCTTTTTTGCTAATTATGATGTCTACATCATTTCGGAGTTGCTTTGTCTTGACTATTTTGTCTCTCTCTCTCTCTTTTAAAGATTTTATTTATTTATTTGACAGAGAGAGAGATCACAAGTAGGCAGAGAAGCAGGCAGAGAGAGAGGAGGAAGCAGACTCCCTGCTGAGCAGAGAATGTGATGTGGGTCTCCATCCCAGGACCCTGAGATCATGACCTGAGCCGAAGGCAGAGGCTTAACCCACTGAGCCACACAGGCATCCCTTGTCTCTTGACGGTAGGTCACATTTCCCTTTTCTTTTAGTGACTTCATATATAAGGCATTGCAGATAATTTGTTATAGGGATTTTGGGATCTTTTATCTTTGTCTGAAGATTGCTGTTTTTTTTTTTTTTTTTTTTTTTTTTTTTTTTTTTGCATGGGTGTGGCGGTCATTCAGCTGAAATCTCCGTTCAGTTTTTCAGCCTTTTAATGGTTTGCTCTCTGCTGGGCTATTTGGATCCTCCTCCATGTATGGACAGTTCAGTGGTTGGTCAAGGATTTGAGGGGAGTTTATATGGAGATTTGGGGGCTTTCTTCCCTGTTGTTCCCTCCTTTCGGTCACCTTGGCATCCCTGATGAATCCCTGATTCATTCTCTAACTCCTTAAGTCAGAAAGACAATGGCTTTCTTTATGAATTTTAGCCACCCTGAACCACATGGATTGAGAAATGCTCTCAGAAGAAAAGCTTTCTAAAAGTAAGTCTCACCCTGAGCAATTGCCTTCTACAAAGGGTTAAATCTTCTCTATCTTGGACTCCTTTTGATTGTTCTCAAGTAACTTAAAATAATTGTTTTTTTATACTAATTTGGAGTTTATAACTGTTATCTGTGGGAGGGTTAGTCTAATATACGTATCAACCATTTCTAAAACTAGACTCTTACATAGATTTTACTCTGTCATGTATCTCTTTGAAAAACTTCAGTGGTGGGCCACCTGGGTGGCTCAGTTGGTTATCGTCTATGTTCAGCTCAGATCATGATCCCAAGGTTCTAGGATCAAGTCCCCCCATCGCGGGCTCCTTGCTCAAAGGGGAGTCTGCTTATCCCTCTTCCTCTGTCTCTCTCCTGACTTGTGCTTTCTCTTGCTCACTCTCTCTCTCTCAAAAAGATAAATAGAATTTTTAAACAAAAAACAAAACTTCAGTGGTTAGTCCTTGTCTATAGATTAAAGACAGATTCTTTAGGGGCACCTGGGTGGCTCAGTGGGTTAAGCCTCTGCCTTTGGCTCAGGTCATGATCTCAGAGTCATGGGATTGAGCCCCTCATTGGGCTCCCTGCTCAGCAGGGAGCCTGCTTCCCCCCATCTCTCTCTGCCTGCCTCTCTGCCTACTTGTGATCTCTGTCTGTCAGATAAATAATAAAATCTTAAAAAAAAAAAAGACAGATTCTTTAGACCAAATATACTCCATTTTGTTTTGTCGGTGTGTTAAAAATTTTGCCCACCAGTGCCTGGGTGGGCCCAGTCAGTTAAGTATCTGCCTTCGGCTCAGGTCATGATCCTAAGGACCTGGGATCAAGCCCTGCATCACATGAGGCTCCTTGCTCAGCAGGAAGCCTGCATCTCCCTCTCCCTCTGCCTGCCACTCCCTCTACTGTGCTGTCTCTACAAATAAATAATAAAATCTTTAAAAAAATTTTCTTCCCACAACAGACCCTATATTCCAGCCAAACTGAACTGTTCTCCAAACATTCTATTTCGCTATGCTCCTTTGTTCACGTAATTCTTTAGAATAATATTTCTCCTAAATTTGCATGCCCCAATCCTGACTGTTCTTCAAGGTCTAAGACAAATGTCAACTCCTCCATGAAAGCTATCTTTATCTACCCAGTGTGAAGTGACTTCATTCTCTACTAAATACCTCTTTATATTTATTTCACTCATTTAATAAGCCACTCAGGTGGTAGAAGCAATATGAGCATGAGTAAATTGAAAGATGAGGAAGACATAGTCCCTACCCGAGAAATCTCTGCTCCCATAATGGTAGAGAAAGCAAAGTCAACAGGAAGTTGGTAAATGCTGCAGGCAGAAGTTGCTGTGGGAAGCTCTAAAGAGGAACTCAGTCTAGAGTATCAGGGACAACCTCTTGAGCCAAGTATTCCTAGATCAGAGTCTTGAACAATGAACTTTCTGGATTAGATACACAGACTGGGAGAGGAGAAAATTCTTTTTTTTTTTTTTAAGATTTTTTATTTATTTGACTGAGAGAGACACAGCGAGAGAAGGAACACAAGCAGGGGGAATTAGAGAGGAAGAAGCAGGCTCCCAGCAGAGCAGGGGCTCGATCCTATGACCCTGGGATCATGACTTGAGCTGAAGGCAGACACTTAACGACTGAGCCACCCAGGTGCCCCATGGGAGAAACATTCTTGAAAGAGAAAACTACAATTTGGAAGGCACACAAGTATGAATTCCCGTTAGGACTGAGCATTCTGTCCTCAGGGGATCTGATCTCCTAGTAGATGTTAGGAGGTGTGACCATGTAGCCACAGCTCCTGCCCCTCCAAACATTTGCCAGGTGACTCTCCACTCCTGGCTTCTGCAGGGTCAGCCCTCCCCTGAGGTCCAGCTCTCTCAACCAACCTAGGTTTGCACAGTAGAAGTAGATGCGGGGATCATCTAGAAAGGATATTTTTCATTCTAATGAGTTGGCTGTGTGTCTTGTTAAGACCTGCAAGGGGTCAAGGACAATGCCAAATGCTTTTAGTTCTTATAACCTAAGAGAGAGCTTCAGTACTACATAATCCATCATTTAATTTTATTGAATGAAGGAGGAAATTCTTCCTGACCTTTGCACCAGCTTTATTAATGTTATGACAATGAGCTAGCTCACTCAACACATGCTCTGGGGTGTGAAACTAAAGGAGAAATTTTAAAACTGGGAATACATTCAATAAAATTACACATAACATTTACAAGGATGTGTGAATGTGTCCGGAGGAGGGGCGAGAACAAACAAAATAAAAAAAGGTTTCTTTAGTGCAGTAAAGTTCCTGGCTAATTTTCATTTCCTTTGCTTTTTATAAGTATCATTTTTAAAAGGTATGTGGAATGAATACAAGGTGGAAGGAAGAAAACTTGGCAGAAAATGATAGGTGAGGAACAGCAACGATTTAAGAGCTGTGACAGGGGCGCCTGGGTGGCTCAGTGGGTTAAGCCGCTGCCTTCGGCTCAGGTCATGATCTCGGGGTCCTGGGATCGAGTCCCGAATCGGGCTCTCTGCTCAGCAGGGAGCCTGCTCCCTCCTCTCTCTCTGCCTGCCTCTCTCTCTACTTGTGAATTCTGTCAAATAAATAAATAAAATCTTTAAAAAAAAAAAGAGCTGTGACAAAGAGTGTTAGAAATCAAGGGGCTTCTGGCTTGCGGGATTTGAGAAGAGCCTCATGCAAGGAGGTTGATCTATAAGGGATGATGAGACTATCTCCATCATCTCCATCAGGGACCAGACAGGAGGCAACAGGCTTAAATTTCAGAATGAGGGATTTAGATAAGAGAGAAGGAAAATTTTTCAGACAGTGCAATTTGATAGACACTGGAATGTGTAGCTGGGAAGCTTGTGGAATTTCCTTCTCTAGAGGTCTTTTAAAAATAGAACAGTGTTTCATCTGCCTGAAGGATGGACTCTGTTTGACCTTTCAAAGTGTCCATTGAACTCAAAAGGTGCAACATACCTCAGAGAAGAAAGCAAACCTGAATCATCCTGAGCAGCTTGAGTAATGAGAATTGGGTGTAAAATTTTCATATTTGACTTGATTTACACAAGTCACATATGTAAATATGGCTGTTATAGGTCTTTCTTTTCCTTTCAGTTGAATGTTTGCATTTTTAAACCTTGGCGATTAGGGTTTAAGTAAAAATATTATAGGGAAAGAAGGAAGAATGTTCATCTTACTTTAGGGCCAATTTTTATAGGGACATAGGCAAGAAGAAAAGGATATTTTGAATATCTTTGATTTTGCTTTCACTTCTTATTCTAAATTTAAAAAAAAACTGCCTTTTCTGTTGGAGTTGATACTTTGAGTAAAATTTTAAAAAATTAATTTAGTCTAAATGTTTCTTACGGTGTTTTTGGTATCTCAAACTGGGAGAGGTTCTCTGTATTTAATTTCCTCTCAGGAAGTTTACCTTCAGAAGTCCAAGTGTGAGGTCAAGCTTTGGGTTGCCGGAAATGGTAAATGTCCTTTACTGTCTGAGCACCCAGACAACACTTAATAAAACATCCTCCTTTGTGGGCATTGGTAAGGATTAATGTGCTTTCACCATTTCCTCTTATTTTATAATTGGTGAATTCTGGATTCAGTCTTCTAAAACTCAGAAATGAAATTATATGTAAGTAAGATCTGTATCCTCTGGATTCAGCTGTAACAGCAGCTTTCTGGTTATAGGCGGTAGCCATCTTTTTTCCTTTCTAAAAATCAAAATGTCATGAAGCCCAAAAGGGATGTAAGCTTCAGAGCTTGTTATTTACCTCAAGCAACAACAATGCCAGGGTGTTTCTAAACTTGATCTCTGTTTCAGATGATATGAGGACAGTCACAGGATAAAGCAGTGAGTCATAATACCTCATATTTGTGTCGCTCTTGTCAAAATGCTTACTCATCTAATATCTGATTTGATCTTAACAAGAGCCTCCTCAGTGTCATGATCTTACAGGTGAGAAAATAGGATCTCAGTACGGAGATGCGACTTGCCCAAGATCACAGTGCTAGAAAACGCAGGGTTAGAACACTCCTGATTTCAGAGCTTATGTCTTTTCCATAACATCATGTTATGCGGTCTACGAGGATCTATGAGAAAAAAAACCTAGTGTGTTTTTTTTTTTTTCCCCACCACTGGTGAGATCTTTGTCTCTGATTCATTCTGAGCTAACATCATATTATAGACCATGACACTAATGTTATTGTCACCAAATAGAAAGTTGTGCTAGGAGTCTCATGGAGTAAGACACCAAAGGTTTTTAAAAATCCTGCCATTTCACAAAGGTCATGCAAATTTCTGATAGGGCAGTCCATATGAAGATTACAACTTACTCTAATTCATGCTCACTTTTGGTTATTAAGCAGCATTTTGTTTTTATGACAAAACTTACTTTAATTCTTGTATCTGTCTCTGACAGAAATTAAATATTAACAACTCCCATGATCCCTGGCTCTCTGTCTTGGATGTCTTTGGGGGTACAGTGGCTTTATTTCCTTCCCTAACAGTTCGGAAGTTTGTTTAATACTGAGTCAGAGGAAGCATTCTAGCTGAGTCCTCACATGGTCTTGTTTACAGCTCCGGAGTGCACATAATAGATAAGCTACTGATTTCCACAAGAACCCCCACATTTCCTGGGTGTGTGGGCGTGTGTGCTCGCGCCTGTGAATTACGATTGTGCAATCTGCCCGCTAGCTGCCTCAGGTTGCAAAGCCGTTTCTGATCTCTAAAATATTTCTCTCCCAAGCCTAATTTCATCAACCAAAATCCATTGTGTTCCATGGGAGCTGTGCTGGTAACTAATAATTAACACTGAAAGCCCCATGAGTTTGTAACAAGATCAAACTTGATATTGAGGCAGGGAGTAGGCAAATTTGCCTGAGGAGCTATTGTGAAATAAAGCTGCAAATGGCCATAGACGAACGCTGTTCCATCTGTAGGATTTCTCTCCTTGACTGTAATTATAACTATCACTTAGAGAGAACCCAGTTAGGTCAGCATCATCTTATTTGATTCTAACTGTAGCCCTGAAAGATAAATATGGCTGAAGCCCTTTTATAGAATAAAGGTGACCAGAGATTCAGAAATAGGTCTTGTAGTAGGCTGATGGTAAGTGACAGAATGATGAAGGGGGCCGGGACTGTTGGACTCCAACGACAGAGTAGGTTCCACAATCTTTCTTTCATTCCTTTTTTGATGTGACTTTGCTTGAACTTAATTGTAGGTTACATAAGGCATTGAATTTATTAGAAGAGCGGTCCCTGAATAGTAAGGGAATTCAGCCTACAGGTGTTCAGAAGACGATGGTGATAGGCTGAGAATAGCTCCATTAAACTCTTGAATATTTCAAGGAAGGTGATCTGAGGCAGAAATATTACAGAGACCTCAGATCATTCTTGCCTGGAAATGGCGAATGTGTACATGACTGCATGGGTAATCTGTCCTGGGTGGGGAGCTGAAATGATTACAACCGCCATGAGCAAGTACTGGATACAAAAAGTGCAGAAGCAGATTTTTTTTTTTTTTAAAGATTTAATCCATTCATTTAACAAGTAGGCAGAGCAGCAGGCAGAGAGGGGAGAAAGCAGGCTCCCCGCCAAGCAGAGAGCCCAATGCGGGGCTCGATCCCAGGACCCTGAGATCATGACCCGAGCCAAAGGCAGAGGCCAACCCACTGAGCCACCCAGGTGCCCCCAGAAGCAGATTTTTTAAACCAATTTTTATTTTTTATTAAAATTTTTAAAATTTATTTATTTACTTTTTTTTTTTTTTGAAAGAGAAAGAGAGAGAAAGAGCCTGATGTGGGGCTGGATCTCAGGACCCCATGAACATGACCCAAGTGGAAAGCAAGAGTTGGATGCTTCACCAACTTAGCCACCCAGAAGCCCCTTGAACCAAATTTTTACATCAAAACTAAGTAACCTGTATTATCTCAAGATTGTGCTTACCACGTTTAGGCCCTCTTTGTAACTTTTATTTTTAAAAAGCCATCATAATTTGTTCCCTTCGTTTTCTCTTCCCAGCTGCAGCTGCTACTGAATTTGAAGCATATCATTTACCACTTTTGCAGCGATAGCTTTATTTTTGCAAAGTGAATGGAATAGAGTTTGTGGGCATATAGAATGCAGGCACTGAGAAACCTAAATGAATGTGTAAGAATGACCACAAGGCACCAGACGTGGGTGTATTTATCTGCTTGTCTCATT
The DNA here is from genome assembly GCF_902655055.1 of Lutra lutra. NCBI lineage: Eukaryota > Metazoa > Chordata > Mammalia > Carnivora > Mustelidae > Lutra > Lutra lutra. The sequence goes on from NC_062290.1 coordinate 48,029,158, forward strand.
ACTAAGAGGTTTTAGTTCTAACAAATATCCGGAAGGATTTAGCTTTGGGGAGTGGGAAGGCAGAAGGAGTGGAATAAGAGTTTTGAAACTGTAAACAATTTATTTGAGCCTCCAATTGATGTACTCCATTTTCTTTACATCAGAAAAAGGATTCCTTAAGGGACAGTTAGGGAAAGATTTTTACAACCAGTGTACACAGGCATTAGAAAGTTGATTTTACAATTTATTTAGTAGATTAATAAGACATTTCATTGCAAGAAAAATTGGAAACTGCCAAGTTTAAATATTAGTTGTTAAAACAGCAGTTAGGACTTTTTGTGGCCCAGAAATGTGTCTATCTTAGTGACATTTGCAAGTTAATTGTGTTGATGCAATTCTATCTGATGTTCTACTCCTTAAATAGATCATGTGGTTTCATTGACAGAGGGTAAGTGAAGCTCCTTTTCATTTTCTTTTAAAATTTTTAAAGTAGGCTCCACACCCAGCATGGAACCCAACATGGGGTACAACATGGGGCCCGAAATCACGACCCTGAGATCAAGACCTGGCTGAGATTAAGTGTCAGATTCTTAACCACTGAGCCTCGCTGGTGTCCGTCCTTTTCCCTTTCTTTCAGAGACACCATAGGAGAGTGTAGATATTCAGTTCTGGGGTCAGACTACTTGGGTTAAATCCCAGCTCTGCCTCTATCAAGTTTTATGACCTTGGGCAAGTTAGTTATAACCTCTCTGTGTCTCAGTTTCTTTACCTTTAGAATGGGGATGATAATCATGTTACTTTTCTCATGGGGTCATTATAAAGATTAAAATGAAAGAATCATAGTACACACACATAGTGAGAGGTCAATAAATAATTCTTTTTGAAATTTACAGATAGTAATAGTTACTTTTTTTAAACATACAGTTCTATGAGTTTTAATACATGCATAGATTATTGTAACTACCCACATACCAACATAATAGGATGCAGAATAATTTCAGAAGACTTCCCTTACACACCTGTCTGTGGTCTGATACTGGTGCCACCAGCCCCTGGCTACCACGGGTATGTTTTCTGTCCTTACATAGTTTTGCTTTTTTACAGAATGTCATATAAATGGAATCATATTGTATGTCATCTTTTGAGATTAGCATCTTTCACTTAGCGTTATGCCCTTGTGGTACAACCTGATTTATAAAGGAACTCCATCAGAAATTCATCTGACTTCATAGAAAAGGGATTAGATAAGATTTTTTAAAAGATCATTAAAGAGAAGAAAACACATATATTAATATCATACAAAGGGGGACTTTGGTCTAATATTAGAAAGGAACTTTCCAGAGTTATCAAAATATCAAATATGGTACATCTTTAAGAGGAAATTATCCCCCTGTCATTAAGAGTGTAGACACATAAGCTGAAGGGCCACTTGGGAGGCCCGGTGAAGAAGATGCAAGAGTCAAATATAAATTATAAAGTCAAAAACAAATATAAATTGATAATGGTGATGTGTGGTGTTTTGTATGTGGGGACCTGGAGTGGGACAAATAATCCCAAATAATCTGTAAATGTAATCATATTTGCTCCATGCTTTGTGGGTGTCAGTTAAGTGTTGCTGGGTGCAGGGGGACCTGGGACCCTTGTCACCTCCGCAGCTGAACTGTATACATGGGGAGGTTAGGCAGCAACCATTAGAGAAGATCAAGAAGAGGTCAAATCCTGACCTGGATTGGAAGAGAGGGATGGGGTGGGGATGGCAATGTTGAAGGAAGGGAAGGAGCTGGGCCTAGGCTGAGCAGACACATCTGCTACTTTGTACTGCATGTTTGATCCCAGAGGCAACAATTTTCATGATGTTTTATAAATAACGTGTATATTCACCTAATTTACACAGGCACACATCCATATATAATTGTGTATTATGTATGTGAATGTATGTGTTTAACTTGATTCATCTTCATTCTGCAAATCTTGTTAATTTGCTTCTAAAAACCTGAAAGTTCACTGTACCAACTATGGTTTTCTGGCTATGCTCAGGGTAATTATGTGGTATTTGACTTAATCCTTGAGTGAAGATGTTAACATCACATTACAGATGAGGAAGCCGAGGTTTAGAGGGGTGAAGTGACTCACCCAGAGAAACACATAGTAAATACAGACAGAGCTGGAGCTGCTTTTCAGGAATGTCTGCTTGTCTTCAAAGTCTGGGCATTTGTCTTCACTCTGCTTTTACATGTTGATGAGAATGGTTGGATTTTGCTCTTTTTTTTCTACTTGGAAATCTATGATCAATTTTATTTTATTTATTAGTTTTTTTTAAAGATTTATTTATTTGAGAGAGAGAGTGCGAGCAGAGGGAGAGACAGAGAGGAGGAAGAGAGAGAATCCCAAGCAGACTCCCACTGAGCACAGAGCACAATGTGGGGCCCAGTCTCACAACCCTGAGATCATGACCTGAGCTGAAGTCAAGGGTCGGTCTCCTAGCTGACTGCCCCACCCGGGTGCCCCTCCAATTTTAAATACAAGTGAAAACAATCTGACATTTTAAAGTATACTCTATAATACTGTGTTTGTTGTTATTACTGGTGATAAAACTTTATATCCAGTTACTCACTGAATTTAGTGAGGATTTCAGGAAAGAAAAGCTAAGCTTGTGGAAAGGTCTTGGAATCAGAGGACCTGAGTTAAAATTTAAGTTCTGTTCATTATAGCTGTCTGGTTTCTCTCAGCTTTGTGTTCTTTGGTGAATTCAAAATGTAATACCATGGATATTATGTCATTTAATGACAAAAATGGATGGACACACGCCTGGCTTTGTTTATCCCATGGTAGGTGTTTAGTAGGAATTTGAGAAATTAGGAAAGACAATGAAGAAGCACTTCTAATTTCACAACTGAAGTATGAGAAGAAAGGCTACGGCTTTATTTGTTTGGCCTGTAGTCAACTTGGGGCTCTGGTTTGTACTTGGTGGTTTTAGAGAAGGTTGTATAGGACTATTTTGTTTACATTCAACTCAATCTTACACATGTAAGTATGAATCTAGCACAACAGGGAATACATTGGATGAATTAAAGTATTAGATGGTATATAGATTTTCAGGATAGTACACACACACACACACACACACACACACACACGGCCATTATGCCATTCTTTTCTTCTTTTAATCACTCTCATATGAAGACTAATAAACCCCTCCGGAGATTTCATTACTAAAAGTGAAAGAAGCCAAGCAGGGCTGAGAAGTTATTTGAACCTGTTTCATTTTAGCATATATGGTTTTCACTTGAGCTCTTCTCTCTGATTGAAGAGAAATGCAAACGTGAGCCGTCGGGGAGTCTGTTCCACTAGGATTCAACTTTCCTCTAACTTATGGTTGTGGTTGCCCTAAGGCTGCATTCTGCCATTTTTGAGTCTGGCATCTTTTACCTTTTAGTAGCAATTTTTTTTTCTTCTGTTCATTCGAGATTTAGTTCTACTTATCAAGTATATTTATTGAAAGTTTGCTCCTCCTTGTGTCCCACGTGCTGGGGCTTGTTAACCTAGGGAGGAAGGCAAGACACAGCAAGTGAGGACAGCAGAAGCTGGGGAAGCCAGCAAGGAGACAGACTGGCTGGGCAGAAAAGAAAAGCCAGCATGGGGAAACCCGAGGCTTGATGACAAAGACAGTGGGGTGCTCAGCTATAGGTAGGTGCCATGTTGTTAAAGCAGGAGGTGGGGAAGGCAGGCACTCCAGATCACTGTTGGAAGCTTGGCTGCCACCCCCAGGTGTCAGCTGTGTTTCAGTCCTCCTACCTGCACTGGTGAGTGCTGGTTTCATCTTTTTAAAGGCACAGATCACAGCTTCTGATATAAGAGATGAGGAGTTATATAAAGCTTACTTGTTGAAGTATGTTTAAGGACGGCTGTTTGTTTTTGTCCCATTTGTTTACAACTATGTTGGGGAGTTTTTCTCTTCTACTCTCAACTCCTCAGTGTACAGGTGAAGCCATGCTGGTAGTGTCCAAAAGGCACCAAGTGAGGAGTCCATTGTACACTTCAGGCAAGGTGATCAAATAGAGTCGAGGTTGACTGCAAAAAATTTAATTCCCTTAATAATGCCACAAACTAAACAAGACTCTATGTGTGTTTTCTAACTCTCTTCGGCATAGCTGGCAGGTTGCATAATACCCTTTTGTCCTAAAAGTGAACATCTTTATGGCAGAAATTACTGAAAAAGACATGGCAAACATCTCTAGCATCTTCCCAATGGATTAGTGGTCCCTTTATTTTTTTCACACTATCCTGGGCATTATCAATATTTTTGTAGGGTGCCTGGATGGCTCAGTTAAGTGTCTGACTCTTGATTCTCTTTGGGTCATGATCTCATGGTTGTGAGCTTGAGCCCCATGTTGGGTTTCAAGCTGGCCGTGGAGTCTGCTTGAGATTCCCTCTCTCCTTCTCATTCTGCTCCCACCCCCCCCCCTTAAAAAAGTAATAAAAATACCTCTCACCTACATTTGAACCTTATAAGAACCTCATGTTATAGATGTTATCTTCGTTTTGCAATGAAGGATCAGAGAAGTTATTTACTTTGTCCAAGAACATACAGCTAGTAAATAAATAAAATAACATTCTGTACACCAACTTAGGGGTTTTGCTATCACTTCTAGAACTCACAGAATTTGTATAGCTGCTGACAAAATATTGAGTGATATAGACGATATACACTGAAATGAATCTGCTGTAGTATCTCTTGCCCTTTACTTGTTCCTCTCATTTCCTTAGTTTAACAACCTTATCTCTTTTTTAAAAAAGATTTTATTTATTTATTTGACAAAGAGAGAGAGAGAGACAGTGAGAGAGAGAATACAAGGAGGGGGAGTGAGAGAGGAGAACAGGCTTCCTGCTGAGCAGGGAACCCGATGCAGGACTCTATTCCAGGACCCTGGGATTATGACCTGAGCCGAAGGCAGAGGCTTTAACCCACTGAGCCACCCAGGTGCCCCTAAAAAAGTAATTTTTAATCACTTTTTTATTATTAAAAATCTTTTAATTCCAGTATAATTAACACACAGTGTTATAATAGTTGCAGGTTGTATGGTCTCGTGATTCATTGATTCTACACATTACTTGGTGCTCATCACTATAAATGTACTCTTCATTACCTTCTCCTATTTCACACCCCCAACCACCTAGTTAACAGTCTGTTTTTGTTTTGTCAGTCTCTTTTTTTCTTAGTTTGTTTTGTTTCTTAAATTCCACTTATGAGTGAAATGATGGTATTTGTCTCTCTCTGACTGACTTATTTCACTTAGCGTTATACTCTCTAGATCCATCCATGTTGTTGCAAATGTGAAGATTTTATTCTTTTTTATGCCTGATCAGTATTCCATTAAACATATGTACCACATCTTCTTTATCCATTCATCTATCAATGGACCCTGGGTTGCTTCCATAACTTGGTTATTATAAGTAATGCTGCAGTAAACAGGTGTGCACATATCTTTTCAAATTAATGTTTTCTTTCTTTTTTTTAAGAGTATTTTTAAAAAAGATTTTGTTTATTTATTTCACGACAGAGATCACAAGTTGGCAGAGAGGCAGGCAGAGAGAGAGTGGGGGGAAGCAGGTTCCCTGCTGAGCAGAGAGCCCGATGCAGGCCTCAATCCCAGGACCCAGGATCATGACCTGAGCCAAAGGCAGAGGCTTTAACCCACTGAGCCATCCAGGCACCCCAAATTAATGTTTTCCTATTCTTTGAGTAAGTATCTAATAGTGGAATTTCTAGATCATATGATAATTCTAATTTTCATTTTTTGAGACGCCTCCATACTGTTTTCCACAGTGGCTGCACCAGTTTGCATTCCCACCAACAGTGCACGAGGGTTCCTATTTCTCTACATCCTTGCCATCACTTGTTTCCTATGTTTTTCTTTTAGCCATTGTGATAGGTGTGCGGTGATATCTCATTGTGGTTTTGATTTGCATTCCCCTGATGATGAGTGATGTTGAGCACATTTTCATGTGTCTATTGGATAGCTGGATGTTTTATTTAGAGAAATACCTGTTCATGTCTGCTGCCCATTTTTAAATTGGATTATTTGTGTTTTTTGGTGTTGAGTTGTAAAGGTTTTTTAAAATATATTTTGGATACTAACCCTTTATTGGATATGTCATTTGCAAATATCTCTGTTCACCAGGTGTAAAATCATAATCATATGGTGTAGGCACAAAATTCAATAGTAAGAGGGAGCTGTGTTATCAAGAAGGTCAGAAACATACAAGAGTATATGGAGAGCTTTATTATGTGTCAGGAGGTATCTTAAACCTGAAAAAGGAAAAAGAAAAGAAAAAAATGAAGAAGAAAAAAAATGACTAACTATTTGAAACAAGACTAAAAATGCCTATTAACACCATAAAGCACTAACAAGATGAAATCTGGATGGATTAAAAATGAAAAAGCAAAAAATCATTAAAAGTCTATAAGAACATGTGTATTTACCTCATCTTAGGAGGGAACAGAACTTTTTAAGCATAAAGGCAATGAAAGAAAGCACAAATGTTTATAGATTTGATTACATGAAAGTTGACTTTTGAAGAGTCATAAATGAACAAAATAAAAATCAAACAATAGATGTGAAAGTATTTGACATCAGATTAAGAAGGGCTGTTATTTTTAATATATAAAAAATACTTATAGATCAAACCAAAAATCTCTAAGACTGCAGTAAAAAATGGATAAAAGGTTTAACCAGAAAATTCAGTGAAGACAAAATACAAGAGGCTAATTTTAATTCAAAGATTTCAACTCATTTTCTAAGAAAAGGATTAATTAAAACAAGATAGCTTTTCTCTATCAAAATAGAGTGTTTCCAAATATATATATTCAATTTTGATAATGGTCTGGTGATGGACATCGGTGGGGTCATAAATTGATGTACACTTTCTGGAGAGCACTTAAAATTTTTTTTGAGAACCTCAAATAAGTTTGTGCCTTTTGACCTCACAATTCTCTTTCTAGGAATATACTCTGTGGTTTTAGGAAAAATTTCAAACAAAGATAGATAAATATCCTGAAACATACCTATATATGATATCTATATTACAAAAATGATATTTATATATAACTTTGCCATATATATGCAAAGATTTTTATTTCAATATTTTAGGAAAATATTTTTAGGAAAACTTTTTATTATGGAAAAACCAATATAAATGTAGAGAGAATATGACACTCAATCTCTGTGTATCCATTACCTGGCTTTAGAAATTATTAATATTTTCCCACTCTTATTTCACCTGTTTCTGTTTGCTTTCTGTCCAGGACTATTTTAAAGCAAATGAAAGACCTCTTATTATTTTATTTGCAAATACTTCTATATGATAAAAGCTTCAAAAAGTATCCAAATGTCATTATTAAGTCTAAGGGAATTAAACAGGTTTATGGTCACATTTCTTCCTTGACTAAAGAATGTCTTTTGATAATTGTTTTGCTCACATTAGAATCCATAAGAAGGGTCTGCACACTGCACATATCAATGTCACATCTCTGAAGTTAACGTATAACAGTCCCCCCTTTCTCTTTCTCCTGCTATTTATTTGCTGAATAAACTAGGTCATTTGTCCTGTAGAATGTCAGATTTAGCTGATGTCTGCCTCATGGTATCATTTAATATTTTCTCTTTCTCTCTTATTTTCTGTAAACTAGCACTTAGAATGAGGCTTGATTAGTCAGGCTCATTTACAGTTTTATTTTTTGGCAAGGATACTGTGTGTGTGGTGTTTTCTACTTCCTGTTGTATTATATCAGTATGCATATAATTTCTGCTTGCCCCACTTTCAGTGACTCTAAGATTGATTTGTAGTTCTGGTGAGCGCTCTTTATCAAGGTTCCTATTAACTTTTTACATAATTATTAGTTATTACATTTATTAATGATCATTGCCTAGAACCATTATTTCATTAGAACCTACAAAATGGTATTTTTTCTAATTCAACCAATCCTTTTGCATGAACTGGAAATTTTCTGTAAAGAAAAGCTCTCTCTCCGACAATTTGATTACCCTAAAAGAGTTCATGCTGGAAAGGCATGATACATGCTTGATTCTTTTCCTTATTTTCAATTTTTCAGAGTAATGTGTTAATACTCTTGCTACCTTTGATTCTTTGGTTTATTGTGGTGCAAGCTTCTAACAACAGAAGTGACTGTCCGACAGCAGAAGATACCCTGTGGTATATCTAGGCTATAAATACTATACAATCTTTAAATTTCAAAAAATATTTAATAGCATAGGAAAAGATTCTAAATTAAATGTTAATTGAGAAAGACCCAGAAGTATATAAATAGCATCATAGAAATATTATCTAACGTGCATGCATTGTAAAATACTATCTCAGCCTCAGATATAAACATGATCACCATAGGATAGTAAGTTTTAGTCTTCAATTTTTATCTTTATTTTCCATAGACCCTTCTAGAAGGTCCACTACTTTTATCCTTAAAAGAAAATGTAAATTTGTTTGAAGGAAATGTCTCTGGGTAAGTTGTTGTACTTGGAGAGATTCAGGGATGCTGATTTTGGCTCCAGCTTTTGTAACTTCTATTTTAACTCTCTCCTACATCTAAACAAGTTTTTATGGTACTAACCAAACAATTGGAATGATTTAAAATGTACTGATTTCTGCAGATTCTGAGACGTCTTTTTCATTAAACATAACACTCTCTGTTGACTCACATAAGCAGCAGAATGGAATCTATTAAGTCACGCTCAACTAAATTTGACTTAGTTCAGAAGACAGCTGAACTGAATTTCCTGTTTTTGTTTTTATGTGTGTGTGTGTGTGTGTGTGTGTGTGTGTGTGTGTGGCATGTTTTATCAAGTGGTTCATTGGTCCATATCAGATAAACACATGGACCATAATCTCAAGATTGCATCTTCTTGCCGGGATCTGTTTAATATACTACATTTGTTTGTTGCTTAGTTTCAAGATGAATGAAAGGAAACCAACACACTGTCTCTGATTTTGACAAGTTCCCCAAGTAATCCTCAAGAAAGTACTTGATTCTCCAGGGACCTCCCTGAGGCCCATTATACCTCCATAAAATGAGGATCAGATGGTTTGATTCAGGGGTTGTTTCCAACACAGTATATGTAACACTCTTGGCCTAATGCTCAGCAACTCACATTTGCCCAACAAACACTAGTTTTCTCTTCTCTCTTCCTAAACAGAAAGGAAAGCTGTCTTGTCCAGTTTTACTCTTCTAATCTTAGAGAGCAGATCCTGGGGGCCTGTATCTAGAATCAAGTCCAGCTCCTCTCCTGGTTTTGGGACCAGGGAAATAAATACATCTTTTGTGTCTCAGTTTTCCCTACCTGAAAATGGGGAATAACAGCACTTACTTATAGGCTGCTATGCATTTAAATGGGTTTGTAAATGCCTAGGGCTTAGAACTTTCCGTGGCACAGAGCTGGAACTCTGTGGGTGGGAGCTATTATCTTTATTATCTGCCTAGAGAAATGGTACGTCCAAGCTCAAGGTTCAAGTCACTTCCCCCTTGGATGACGTGTGAAAGACACTGACCGTTCTTGCTTTACTTCTCATTTTCTAGGTCCTACACAGAACCTCTTCCTTCTGTTGATTCCTTTAATACTTACAGTCACACTATCCAGATTTTTCTTTTCATAATCCTGTGATTATAATTGATTAGGATTATGGGATACTTATCCCTTTTCCTTGTCCCTTTGCATTGTTGTTGTGATGGTGGTGATAATGAGGGTGTGTGTGTGTGTTATAGCCTGAGATATGGTGGCACAGCCAGCTGATGGATGCGGGTATAGTTGTAACTTTCTACACATTCATTCCATTACTAGATTTTATTGAGAAATTTCCACAGATTTCTCTTTCTGTTATGGAATTTCTTATTAGCGTATTTCCCCAAAAGTAAATAGCTTATCTCTCAACCCTGCTTGTTCAGGGGTGGGAATGGGATAACCTCAGTTCTTCCGTATTTTGACAACAGAGTGTTATTAGACGGGTTTAGGAGAAGGTGCAGAATGACTCAGAGATAGGGACAAACCATATGGCCATATTATTCAGGAATGGGACAACATAATCAGGGCACAGGGAGCTCTAGACCCCACAAGGGAACATTACTCTCAGATGATGGGGACTGTATTAGAAAACATTTCTCGCTCAAACTGAAGAAAATAAAGATCCAAAGTAGATATAAGGTGCCTTCTGTGGCAGTAACCTGAGAGATAGTTCTGTAAATGTGCTTCTAATGATACAAAGATGTCCTTTCTAATAATTCATAGGCACCAGGGAGTTTCTCAAGTTCCATCAAAGGGATCAGGGTGTGTACCTTAGGAGACCAGGACAGTGGATTGCAACACACCTATGGGGGGTGTTGTATTGTCAAAATAGACTGAGTTATAGAAATGGGGTCTGGGAAATGAGCGCCCATGAATAAAGCCTTGTCATTGGCACTTAGCAGTTCTTAGAGTAGACAGTAATCTACATCTGAGGGCAGGCCCCTGTTGTCTGGACAGAAATATCTAGCAAGTGATAGGACAATCCACTCAGATATCCCTCTGAGACTATTAAGAGCATCTATGACTAAGTGCTTTAGTTCTTTGTTCTCCAGGGAGAGACTGAGGCATTCTTTGTTCCACTGATTGTCATACCCAATGGTAGGAAGTGATGTCTTTAAATCTGCTCAAATGAGCCTATCTGGGGCAGATCACACAGGGCGCTGGAGACAATGCTAAGAATTTTGGAGGCTGGGAAACCATTTATGGGTTTTAAACAAGGAAGTGAGAGAAAAATGTGCTATTTATAGATTTATAAGCTATAGAATCAGAGAAAAATCACTTAATTGCACTATTTTAAATTTTAAAAAGAGAGTCACCTACCTTCCATTCACAAAACCTTTGGAAACACTCTAAGATATTATATCACTCAGGGTTCTCCAGAGAAACAGATCAAATAGCATATACATCTATATCTATCCTGAAACCTCAGTTCTAGCTGTTAAGGCCTTCAACTGACTCGATGAAACTTGCCCACATTATGGAGGGTAACTTGTTTTGTTCAAAGTCTACAGACTAAATGTGAATCACTTCTAAGACGTAGCTTCACAGTATCCCATCTGGACTGGTGGTCGGCCAAACACCTGGACACCACACTCTAGCGAAATGGACACATTAAAATTAACTATTGCAGACAGAGAGCATTTATGATGTCACCCTTAGTTGAGAGGTGACTTTGTTAGTTCAGGGCAATATAATATCACCAAGGCAAGTCATTTGTTATCAATTACAAGTGTCCATAGTCAATAAATATGAGTTGGATTCCCACATGAGCCATTTAGTTTTAAGGCCCATGTTTTAGGTTGTATTCCAACATTTTAAGGTCTATCTCGAACCTTCTGAAATATAGTCTTACTAAGGGAATGTGCAAGAGGTATGGGAAAATCAATGAACGCATATGCTCCTATGAGAAAACAACTCAGAGTTGCAGGTTGTTGGGGTGTGGTAGTGGATAAAGTATGGTCTCACCCTGGCATGGATGGATGTAAAGGGCCAGCATCTTTCTCTATGGATCACATTTTTAGAAAGATTTTGTTTATTTATGTGACAGAAAGTGAGATTGAGCATGAGCAGGGAGAGCGAGAGGGAGACTGACACAGGGCTCGATCTCAAGACCCTGAGATCATGGCCCGAGCCAAAGGCAATCACTTAACTGACTGAGCCACACAGGTGCCCCTTGCATTTGTTTTTTAAATGAAATTTTGACTTTCTTTTAAAACTCACTATGGGGGCCCTTGGGTGGCTCAGTGGGTTAAGGCCTCTGCCTTTGGCTCAGGTCATGATCCCAGCGTCCTGGGATCGAGCCCTGCATTGGGCTCTCCGCTCAGCAGGGAGCCTGCTTCCCTTCCTCGCTCTCTGCCTGCCTCTCTGCCTGCTTGTGATCTCTGTCTGTCAAATAAATAAATAAAATCTTTAAAAAAAACACAAACCTCACTATGAAGGGATAAGTTTATTGTGTATATCAAACTACACAGTAAAAGTTGTGTCTGTTGTTTACCAGACTTTAAAGATCTTTTTTCTTTCTCACTTTTAGTCACAAATTCTAGAGAATGGAATTTGAACTTTTAACTAATTTATTATTAAATTATTTATTAATTTTGTTATTATTATTAACAAATTTGTTATTTAGATTCAGCATCTAATCCTCCATTTTATTCATCTGTGCCGTATTTGTAAATGAATATTTTTCTTTTGTTTATGGGATCCAATCAATAATTATTCCATGGTGACGTTGGTGTGGTGAAATAGGAACTTTCTACGAATCTAAGATTTGCTAAGATTTGCTGATTATGGGACCTTCACTAAAGACAGATATTCAAAGAAGCCCCCAGCCCTTAAGGAGCCCACATTGTCATGGGGCACCCAGGCAAAGGAACACTTATAAAACATTTTGATCAATGGTATAAAAGAAGCTTCCTCTTGTGACTTTTCTCCCACCACCTACATATACTTTGTTGTGAACCCTGTTCTTTCCACCTGCTCAGGCTTCCATACTCCTTTTCAGGGATTCCAATTTTCCTTGGTGAATCCTGCCTTCCCTGTCATTTGAAGTAACCAGGCTGCCATAGGTGACTAGACTCCTTTAACCGTGGGACAAATACAAGACCCAGCACAGATGAACTGATTCTCTCTCCCAGGGTCTTGAAACTTAGTGAGTGGCTTAAGGAGGGAAAATGGCTGGAGGCTTCATTTCCTTTGTTGTATCCTGAAGAAACTATCCAACCTGCATTCATGACTGAGTCCTCTTTACTGGTTGTGCAAAAAGCCTTGTTCTATTCAAGTTTCCTTTGATTTTGTGAGCTACTTCAACCCATATCTTTACAGTAAACTCCTTTAGAAATGTGGTTTATGTTGCTTAAAATGAATGAAGCTTTGATACGGAGAGCTCCTTGACCCTCCTTATTCTGGCCATACCTCCATCCTTTCCTCGTATAAGTTTCATTTTAGTTTCTGTCCTTCTCTACATTTTTACTCTAGGGCACAATGACTGCCATTTGAGGGAGAGTCTTGGCCCAACTGAGGCAGATCTGGGTTTTCCCTTTACTACATTAATCACACTGGGTAGGAATTAGAATAACTATGATCTGTACTATCAATTCGAACTATCATTTGAAGAACTCATCTCCTGTGTATACATTACCTCATTTAATTATTATATAAGTCTATGTATTAGGCATCATTATCTCCATCTTATGGTTAAGGAAACAGAAGTTCAGACAGGGTGAAGAGCTGGTCCAAGGTTACACAGCAGGAATATATCAGAACTCTAATTTGAACCAACATCTACATAATCTCAAAATTCAGTTTCTCTGAGTCATCTCAGCTACTTTCCCCAGAGACATCACAATTTTGGTATCTTGAGCACATTACTTTATCTTTGCGAGACTTGGTTTCCTTACCTATAAAACAGGGGTATGAAAACCTGCTATGTCATATCATTGTAATTACTAAATGGGATAATGTAGAGAAATTCTCTGGCTTTTGTAGGTGTCCAAAAGCGAATGCTTTCTAGTTCAGTGTCCAAATTTGATATGTAAATCCAGATTTTGGAGATTATGGTGAATTCAAAATCTGGGCCAAATCAGTCATTTCTGATTATCCCTTAACCAACTTCTTACCAGAGCACCTAGCAGCTGAAAAACTTTAAATTCGATTGTTCTCTCCTTTCCCCTCTCCCTCACACCTTTCCATCTCCTGGAAGAAATGCTAACAAATGATGAAACTCTTATGATAGGACATCAGTGGCAAAGACCATTGTGAACTCAGACTCTGAGTAAGTGAGATATAGTCTTCTGGTATTTGCCTCCAAGGTTATGTATTTGCCTATATGTGTTTCTTATGTCATTTTAAAAAAAAGATTTCACTTCTTTATGATTTGACACAGAGAGGGAAAGAGATGGCGCATTCAAGCAGGAGGAGCAGTAGGCAGAGGAAGAGGGAGAAGCAGACATTCCGCTGAGCAAGGACCCTGACATGCTTCTCCATCCCAGGACCCTGGGATCATGACCTGAGCTGAAGGCAGATGCTTAACTGACTGAGCCACCCAGGCAGCCTGTCATTTTTTAGTTTAAAAATGTAACTCATTTTTTGATAACACTTTAGAATATCTCTAAACTTCTATACTAAGGAATTTTCAGTTTAGCAGTTGAAAATAATAACCCCCCTACTTTGTAGTGTTGCTGTCAGGGTTAAATAATATGCGACACAGGCCCTGGGTGGCTTAGTCAGTTAAACTTCTGGCTTTGGCTCAGGTCATGATCTCAGGGTCCTGGGATCAAGCCCCATGTCAGGCTCCCTGCTAGCTGGGGACTCTGCTTTTTCCTCTTCCTCTGCTCCCACCCCCGACCCCGTGTTCTCTGTCTCACGCAAATAAATACACAAAATCTTTTAAAAAAACAATACATGACAATTGCTGTGCCTAGCACAGACTAGGACTTAGTAACTGTCAGCTATGATTATTATGACACATTTATTATTTTAGTTTTTTTTTAAATTTTTATTTTATTATTATTTTTTTATTTGACACAGAGAGAGATCACAAGTAGGCAGAGAGGCAGGCAGTGTGTGTGTGGGGGGGGGGAACAGGCTTCCCACTGAGCAGAGAGCCAGATGTGGGGCTTGATCCCAGGACCCTGAGATCATAACCTGAGCCGAAGGCAGTGGCTTAACCCACTGAGCCACCCAGGCGCCCCTAATTTTAATATTTTGAACATAATTGAGGCCTAGCAAATTTGGTTGAATTGAATAGAGTGGTCCACAGGAACAAGCTGTTTTGTGGAATAGGTGAGTAGTTGAAAAAAAATGTTTTAAGTCACACAACGTTTGAATGCAAACTGAGGAAAAATAAGTAAAACTCAAATTTTACTTATTTAATTAGTGATTTAATTAGTCTGGGTAATTTTTCTAGTGTAAGATTGGGTTGTGGAATAATTAGAAAATACTTATTCAAACAAAGCTTTTGGTTTTAGCTTCAAGTTTAAGTGTTACTCATTTTCCTTGTTACCAGGAAACGATATCTGCACCGAGCTGGTATGAGGGAAGCTATACTTTCAAAATGCACTGAAGAGTAAATGTGCTTCATTGTCCCTATGACTGTAAACAAAGCCCACATCCTTTCCCTCTGGCCAAGGTGATGGTAAAAACACCCCAGCAAGTACATATTATGAGCATTTATTTTACAAATCTTTGTCAAAGTGACAGTTTGTGAGAATCACATGCTTAGGGCTGGTTGCGAACGGTATCACAACCCCCTGGCCCTGGAAGCATCAGGTACCCATGCCCAGCGACGCTGGAGTGTGGTTTGAGTAGCTGGAGGAGGAGCAGGAAAGTGGGAAAGCTTAAAAAAAAAGCTGGAGGGAGGCATGGAGAATTCACTGGAACCAAAGTTCAGGCAGAGGCGAGTCACTAAAAGCATGATGATAAATCAATGCCTTTGGGGGAAAACTGAAGGTACAAATGGTAGGAAAAAACATAAACATCAAGACTTCTGGTGGTACATGCCAGGATGGAGGGTGGGGCATAGAGCCTGGGGATCAGAGATGAGTAAGGACCAAGAAGATGGATTAGAGTCACACAAGCGTGATGGCCTGAAATCCCCTTGTGTTTGCCTCTCGTCCATGGTGGGTCCACTAACTTAGAATTCTGGGACAGGGCAGATTACAAACTTCCAAATGGGGGCAGAAGTCTTGTATCAAGCTTGAAGGTGATAAGAGATTTTCATAAGCAAGAAGTTTCATCTCCTATAATAATATATTTCTGTGCTGCTTCCTATCTCAAATTTATGGCAGGAGAAAAGACAAATATTGAAATAACACAAGAGAACTGTATCCTTCTACCTCATCTTTCTGGACTTCTCAAACTTGGCTCCCAGCTGTGGCAACAAGGAATAGCAGGGTAGGGCCAGGTTTTTGGATGGTATTTCTTTACAGTTATACAAATAAATTTTTATTGCCACCTGTAACTGATGGGAATATTGACTTATTTAAAACAATACAAATTAAATAATATGTTTTTATTTATTTATTAAAATATAAATTCGAGAATTTTTAAAAAAGATTTTATTTATTATTTGACAGAGAGAGAGAGAGACAGAGTAAGAGAGGGAACACAAGCAGGGGGAGTGGGAGAGGGAGAAGCAGGCTTCCCACTGAGCAGGGATTCTGATGCAGGGGCTCGATCCCAGGACCCTGGGATTATGACCTGAGCCAAAGGCAAACGCTTTAACCCACTGAGCCACCCAGGCACCCCTGAGAATATGTTTCTTTTCAATAGAATAAACAGCTTTTAGATTATTGAAATTTGAAAAAAATGTCCATCATGGTTCCTGACCCACGTCTAGTATTCATGTAGTGGCAAACATTGTTAACAGGAAGGAGAAGAACAGGAGGTGTTGGGGAGGTAAAGTAACTGAAAAGCCAGTGGTATCTTAGACCTGAACAACATAAAAAGTACTGAGGATAAATCCTACTGCCTTAAAAGCTGTCATTCTATTGGATTTCTCTTGGATGATGTTTTCCTA
Organism: Lutra lutra; assembly: GCF_902655055.1. Taxonomy (NCBI): domain Eukaryota; kingdom Metazoa; phylum Chordata; class Mammalia; order Carnivora; family Mustelidae; genus Lutra; species Lutra lutra. The sequence continues at coordinate 48,045,727 of NC_062290.1, forward strand.
TTTGAAAAATATATTTATGGGCGCCTGGGTGGCTCAGTGGGTTGAGCCGCTGCCTTCGGCTCGGGTCATGATCTCAGGGTCCTGGGATCGAGTCCCGCGTCGGGCTCTCTGCTCAGCGGGGAGCCTGCTTCCCTTCCTCTCTCTCTGCCTGCCTCTCTGCCTACTTGTGATCTCTGTCTGTCAAATAAATAAATAAAATCTTTAAAAAAAAAAAAAGAAAGAAAAATATATTATTAGTAGCTGCCCAAACTATTCCATTGACATTTTAAAAACTTATTGTGAAAAATCTAAAGCATACACAAAAGGAGAGAAAAAAGTATAAGTTCTCATGAACCTATTATGCAGCTTCAAGAATTATAAATATTTTTACAATTTTGTTTCATTTAGACCTTCACTTTTGTGTTTGTGGGTGGGCTAGAGTATTTAAGCAAATTCTAGACATTGTGTCATTTCACCCATAAATACTTCATTATGCATTGCTGATTGAAAGAATATGTTTTATGTGCAAACCATATCAGCACAACTTACAAATTTAACAATTTTAATATATTTAATTCATCCTCAAATTTACATGATTGTCTCACATATCTTAACATCATATCCCATTTGCTATAATTATGCAAAAAGAATGTGAAAAGTCACTAGAAATCATAAAAGACATTTACGCTAATAACATATGGTGATCAGGAAGAGGAGGCTAGATTTGTGATTTTTTATAATGAAAGTAATTATTTTCTCAGAGATTAAGTTGCAAAATCCTTAGCTTTAAATTGCATACTATTTTAGAATTTAAAAGTGTTGCTTTTTATTTTATAGAATTTTATTTGGTTTCCTGAGAATGTTGGATAATTTATTTTTGTTCTTTTGTATTGTTTTCCATTTTATAATATTTATTTTGCTGGTAATGAAAGCAATTCATGTTCCTTATGAAAATGTTGGGATATTAATCATAATTTCATGACCCAGTGATGACCCTCAATATTCTGGAATATTTCCTCTAGTCTTCAGTGTGGCCCTGTTTATGATACATACAGGTGTATATAATGTGTACAAAAAGGCTTTTATTCATTGTAACCCACTTTTTGCAATTTACATTTTATCTTATGCATTTCCCAAGTCAGTGAACAACAATCATTATTTTCACAAATCTGTGTGAATCTATGACTAGTCCATAGAATAAGTTGCTAAAATGGAATTACTGTGTTCAGAGTATGAATACTTGTAAGATTCTTAGTATTTATTGCTTAATGATCCCTCAGAAATTATTTTCCAATTTCCAGAAAATAAGCACTTATTTTAATTCTACTTCTTTAGCATACAATATTAACATACAAGTTTTAGGATAAATTGGTGCATAAAATATTACATCTGTCTTCTTTTTTTCATTTAAGTTTTTGTGACAATGAATTATGTTTCAGTGTTTTATGGAAATATTTTTTCAAATGTTTATCTATAACTGTAATTTTTTTGCCTATTAAGATGTTTGACCAACTTTCTATTTCAGGACCCATCTTACTGAGTTGTTAATATTTTTTCTATAGTAAAGATATAAACTTTTTCTATATTGTTGTTTTACACTGGCAAATATTTTTCTAACTTTTTCTTCTAATTTCATTTGTTTTTTTCCTAAAGAGATTTTATTTTTACAGTTAAGGCTGTCAGTGGTTTTTATTGTTATTTTTTTCAAGATTTTACTTAGTCCTTCCTATTCTCAAGTAGTAAATGTATACTTAAATTTGCTTCAGGGCACCTGGGTGGCTCAGTGGGTTGAGCCTCTGTCTTTGGCTCGGGTCATGATCCCAGAGTCCTGGGATCAAGCCCCGTGTCACGTCGGGCTCTCTGCTCAGAGGGGAGCCTGCTTCCCCCTTTCTGCCTGCCTCTCTGCCTACTTGTGATCTCTCTCTGTCAAGTAAATAAATAAAATCTTAAAAAAAATTTGCTTCATGTTGGTTTATGATTTTTAAAAATAGTTTATTCTTTATTTCTCTGAATTAAATTTAGAAGTATGGTATGATGAGAAGCACGGACAAGACTTTTTCCGATCATTTCATTTTCATAGCATATAAAGGATAATGTTTCCTTTCCTTATTGATTTTTTGGTCATAACTTTATCACACACTTAATTTTTTTTAAACCCAACTTTTATGTCCGCTTTGGCACATTAATGTGCATTGACTTAGAATTATCTTTTCTTGGTAGATTAAAAAAAAAAAAGATTTATTTATTGGGGCACCTGGGTGGCTCAGTGGGTTAAAGCCTTTGCCTTCGGCTCAGGTCATGATCTCAGGGTCCTGGGATTGAGCCCCGCATCAGGCTCCTTGCTTGGCAGGGAGCCTGCTTCCCTTCCTCTCTCTCTGCCTGCCTCTTTGCCTATTTGTGATCTCTCTCTGTCAAATAAATAAATAAAATCTTTTAAAAAATTTTATTTAGTTAGTTAGTTATTTGAGAGAGAGCAGTGACTGATTTATTTTAGAGAGAGAGGGAACAGGAGTGGGGCAGAGGTAGAGAATCTTCAAGCTGACTCCCTGCTGAGCTCAGAGACCACAGGGTCTCCATCCCAGACCCATGAGATCAGACCTCAACCAAAACCAAGAGTTAGATGCTCAACCAACTGAGTCACCCAGGCGCTGCCCTTGGCAGATTGTTAGAGGATCCTCTTTGTAGTCTTCTCCTCCTCTTCCTCTTCTCCCTCCTCCAGCCCCTTTCTCCTCCCCCTCTCCCTCCCCCTCCTATCTTTCCCCTCCCTCTCCTACCTCTTTCTTTTCAATCTCCTGCGTTACTTTGAACGTGACAGTCAATGAAAATGTGTTGTGTGATATAAATGATTTATGAGTCATTAATATACCTGGGAAAGTATTAACTTTAAGATAAATAATTGTTTTGGTTGTTTTAAATATTTAACTTTTGGGGGAAATGAGTGCTGGACCTGATCGGTTTTTTTAATGACCCCTCCATTTTATGATTCTTTCCTGTAACTTTACTCAGGCGCAGTCATTTCCTAAATGGGAGCACCAAGCTAGATTCTCATGTTCCTCGGGATCAAGATTAACATTTGGAGCTAAGTCATTTTAATTCATCATTCTTCCAAAACAACTGTGGTGCAGGCTGGTATTTCTGAAACCTTAGCAATGTGCAGACACCTTTTGCAAAAGCCCTTTGAAGATTGCACCGTGTCTTGTCAATCCACCGGGATAGCCATATATACCAACCCAGTCTGGAATATCTCAACAACATATTCTCTAAGAATTGGCCTGCGGGGATTCTTTCTTAACGCCCCTGCGATCCCGCGCGCCCACACACGCGCACAGCGATCCTAACTCTACTGTAAACTACAGCCCCACGGGGACCCGCTCTGCTTTTGCAACCCCCTGCGGCACAGGCTCCACTCTCCAGATGTTCGCTCCAAGACGAGCCCACACCTTGCTGCGCTCGCGCTCCCGCTCCCACCCCAGCGGCAAGCAGCGGAGCGGATCTCCAGCTTTCCGGCCGCCTCCTACCTCCTCCTGGGTCTCCTGAAGGCGATGGCCTCTCTGGCGCTGGGCGGCTGCCTCTCTGTGCCTAGCGGGGCCTGGGGCTCCCCGTTCTCTGTCCAGGGCCCGCCGCCCGCCAGCGCTCTGCCAGGGCTTGGGGTAGGGGGCGCAGAGGATAGATACCCCGCCCCACTTTCTTCCCTTCCTCCTTTCCCTTTGCCTCCCTTTGCAACAGTGTAAGAAGGCATTGAGAAAGTATCTTTATTTCGTTACTTCGTTAAGAAACATCTCTGCCTCTTAGGGAAAGACCTTGGTGTCTGGCCTTCAGTTCCGGTGAAATAAAAAAAGGGGCTCAAGTTCACACGGAATCCCCGGAAAAGAAAAGGTGCCTGGGAGGCGCTGTTTGAAATTAAACAAGAGGAAAGCAGAGAGGGAGGCTAACCATAAGAGACTCTTAATCTCACAAAACAAACTGAAGGTTGCTGGGGTGGGGTGGGGTGAGGTGGAGGAGAGGTGGGGTGGCTGGGTGATGGACACTGGGGAGGGTATGTGCTATGGTGAGTGCTGTGAATTGTGTAAGGCTGATGAATCACTGGCCTGTACCCCTGAAACAAACAATACATTATATGTTAATGACAAAAAAATTGCGACACACACACACACACACAAAGGATCTAAACAAGCAAAACCAAACAAAATGACTTCTCCTCTTCCCCGGAAAAACACAACCACAAAAGACCAAACAACAACAACAAACCCTTGTAAAAACCTTGAAGGAATATCACCTTCCGGTAGTCTTTCAGGGCTAACATGCCATGCGTGAAGAATTTTTTCATTTTCTTCACATAGCATCACTTGCCTTTGTTTTTATCTGTAATGATTTCCATAAATTGGTAATTTTACTTCAACGGTTTCTTTATATACTCTTAATAACTTGTGTTATTAGCTGATTAAAGCAGCTTACATTAAAAAAAAAAATCAGCATCACATAAATTCTGTTCCAGAGAAAATTCTGGACTCTAGACCAAACAGTAGAGTTTTAGTCCTAGGTGTGCCGCTGTTTTGTTTTGTCTTGAACAATTCACTTCACCTCACTTTTGATCTCTGAAGAATGAACTAGTAGACCTGAATGGTCTCTTTCCTGTTTTGAGTTTTCAGGACACCCACGCTTCCCGACCTGCTGGCAAACTGACTGTGTAGTCAGACTAGGTAGAATGTAGGTTTAACTGCCTAGGACAGTGCTTTGGCTCCCAAGTAGGGGATTTTACCCCTTGGGGCTTTGACTACTCCTTTCTTCGTTGACCTTATAAATAGGAAGCAGGTTGAGTCATTTGCTGTGGGATTAGTGGGGATTTGAATGGCTCCTTCCGGATAGCATCTGAAGTTAGGTCTCCCTTGAAACCTATGGTCCCACTTCATGATAAGAAGACTATGAGAAGACCATATACTTTTTTTCCCCTTTATGATAAGCCTCTCTTCACACTATACTGGTTTGCTAAGACTACTATTCTTGGTAAAGAAACTATAAATTTGGTGCCAAAAAGTTAAGTGAAATAGGATGCAAAACAGGAGGCCGCCTGGGGTGAACAAAAGGTGTACAACTCTCCATGCATGTTCAACTTTCTTGGATTAAAAAAAAAAATGGTCACTTAGTTATTCTCAAGCTTAGAGGTTAGAAGTGTTAAAGGCAGACCTTTGATTTAACTCACAGATCACAGATCTTCCTGAGTAACTGCTATCTAATCCAGAAAAAGTTTCTTGAAGGAAAAATAATGTGTTTTCCACATGAAGGCTATCTATCTATGAGTTAATTTCCTAAACAGTTTCTTTGGTGATATAGGTATAGACACAGTCTTAGGTCTGCTAGCATTGTGATATTTTTGCTATCCCCAAACCCAGTAAACTCGTATCAGTAGCTCATTTCTGTTTCAAATTATAAGGTAGGGGCCTTTGAAGATTTTAAGAAGTTATTTGCCAAAGGACTTTAGGAATTTGATTTGACTTTAAGATATTAAAAGTTGAGGGGTGCCTGGGTGGCTCAGTGGGTTAAGCCGCTGCCTTCGGCTCAGGTCATGATCCCAGGTCCTGGGTTCGAGCCCCGCATCGGGCTTTCTGCTCAGCAGGGAGCCTGCTTCCTCCTCTCTCTCTGCCTGCCTCTCTGCTTTCTTGTGATTTCTCTCTGTCAAACAAATAAATAAAATCTTTAAAAAAAAAAAAAAGGAAAAGATATTAAAAGTTGAGGGTCTTTACACACCTTTCAAAAGAACATGGAGAACATTTGGAGATCTTTAATCCTTAGTAATAACTATTCATTTTAGAAGTAGATTAAAAATTTTCAGTTTGAGCAGTTAAATGAAGCTTCATATCACTGAAACTGGGATTCCTGGTTCCCTTTAGTGAGAAATGGTATTTGAGATTAAGATCTGGGCACTAGGGGTGTTCATTGCTACTGTGATAGCTTTTAAGCCGTTCTATAAATATAATCTTAGTTAATGTCTACATATAGATTCACATAGATTCTATTCACAGAATCTCTATGTATACACATGTGATACATGTACACATATATAAATTACATAAACACATGCTGTATGTATGCATATACATAAATTCCACAAATACATATATATGTCCCCATACACATGTATAGAAATATGTGTATTAGAAATCTTGAGCCCATGCTACCAGCTTGGTTCTATGCTCACAGGGTTTTTGCCTTCCCTGTTCCATATTAGTTTGTTCTTCCTTCCACAGTGAGAAAACCATGGTTCTCCATATATTAGTTTATTATTTATTAGCTTATTAGTTTATTTGCTAAATCCTATAATAGATACAAAATAATTTCAGAATCCTTTTGCCTATACCGTTCAAAAACAAACCTGTTACTAAGAATTCAGAACGTGTTTGCTGTTCTCCAACCCCTGCTTTATGCCCGGCCCAAGTCCCCGAGTCAGATGCTGCAGCCGTGAGGGTCCTGGAGTAGCTCGTTCACTGCCATTTCATCCCTGTAATATGGGTTTTTTGTTGATGTCATTTTTCTTAAGATTTTATTTATTTATTTGACAGAGATCACAAGTAGGCAGAGAGGCAGGCAGAGAGGAGGAAGCAGGCTCCCCGCTGAGCAGAGAGCCTGATGTGGGACTCGATTCCAGGTCCCTGGGACTATGACCTGAGCCAAAGGCAGAGGCTTTAACCCATGAGCCACCCAGGCGCCCCTGTTGATGTTATTTTTTTGAAATAACATTGGATTCATTTGTTTCAGCTTGCTTTCAGTTTTAGTGTTTTTTTTTCCTCTTTCTTATCCTTTTTTTTTTTTAAAGATTTTATTTATTTATTTGATAGAGAGATCACAAGTAGGCAGAAAGGTGGGGGGAGGGTAGGGGTAAGCAGGCTTCCCGCTGAGCAGAGAGCCTGATGCGGGGCTTGATCCCAGGACCCTGAGATCATGACCTGAGCTGAAGGCAAAGGCTTAACCCTCTGAGACACTCAGGTGCCCCGAGTATAGAGAATATTAACATGATTTCAAGTCAAAATTATAAAAATAGGAGTTCACAGAGAAAAGTCACTGCTTCCCTCACCCCTTGTAGGTAACCATGTGTACAGTTTTCATGTTGCTCATTGATTGCTTTTTTTTCTTTTTTTTGGTAAAGAGACGCAGGTACATGTATGATTCACAGCACAAAAAGGAGCATAACACATCTGTTGTTATGCATTGTGCTGTAAGTCACTTCATGTCTTTGGGAAATTGCTTCACATGAATTCATAGTGATTTTCCTCATTCTCTTTTCTAGCTGCATGGAAATTAGAAATCAGCAATGAGCTGAGATTCAGAGAGAGAAAGAGCAAGAGGGACAGAGAGGGAGATAGGTCTACTGCTGTATTATGTAGGGATTTGGGGGGAAAAGATGAGTAAGAAACATTTTTTTTCTGGAAGTTTTTCTCTGGGTTGTGAGGTGTAATTCGTTGCACTTTCTAACCCCTGAGAAAACTTCAGAAAAGGCCACTTTTCTATTGGATATGTCACTTTGCTGAAGTAGATATGAAAGTATGACAAGAGGGTTCATTTTATTTTAGTTACAGGAGAAGGTCAATGATATCATACAATGGGTCATTGAAAAGTCCTTTTCAGTGGTGGCAAATGGTATAGATCTTCCAGGTCTCGCTGGGCTGTATGAAAAGAGGCAATAGCTGGCCACATCCCTGTCCTCTGGGAATTGGAAGGCTCATTCTAGACAAGGGGATTTCTCACTCAAGGCAGCAGAAACTGCAAAATTTATGTGGAGAGCACAGCCCCAGAATCATCACTGCATAAAACTCTCAGTGACAGCCTGGAATCCAGACAGTTGGATGCTGACGTCAGAGCTGGGTTATTGTGCCAGAATCCGAGAACTGGAGATGAAAGGAGGCCCAAACATCTCAAGAGTAAACAGGGAGGGACTTAGAATGATGATGTTCCAGCTAGAACAAGTGTGGCTGTTCCCAGCCTCTTTTGAAGTTCTGGTTGGGGTGGGGTAGGTCAGCTGAGTTTACTGAACCTGAGACATAAACATGCAGAAATCCAAGGACTAAGATAGAATGCTAGACAAAAGGGCCAGAGAGGGAGCTAAAGCGAGTGAAAGATCAGTGTGAAGGGAAAATATTTTAATTTCATTTCTACATTTTAGAAAGAAATTGAAGACAGAATGTGATAAAGCAGCCTTGTTAGACAAACCATGGAATACCCAAACTCAGACAAACATCTGAAAGTGAAAATTCTATTTTATGTGCCAGGTTGTAAGTTCAAGTAACTTACTTCCTCAAGAGATTGAAAGTATGCCTGGTAGAAATTTCTAGATGAGTGATGTGGAAATGACTAAGAATGTAGAGGCATTCAAATGTTTTTTGGGGGGGTAGGTTGTTTTTGTTTTTGGTAAGACAGGAGGTGAAAGCTTATAGCTTGACAGATTGTAAAACCGTGTCTTCCGCTTCTTCTTCTCTTTATTCCTTTCCTCTTTCACTATTGAATTTGTGACAAACATCTATATAAAAACGTGAAAGCCAAAAGAAAATACCCTTAATAAAATTTGTCTAGATGACTTATAAAGATCATCTTTAGAGTTAAAAAATAAAAAGGAAATTAATTTTTTATTATGTTCGATTAGCCAACATATGTTAGTATATCATTAGTTTTTGATGTAGTGTTCAATGATTCATTAGTTGCATATAACACCCAGTGCTCATCACCATACGTGCCCTCCTTAATGCCCTTCACCTGGTCACCCCATCCCCCACTCCACTCCCTTCTGTAACCCTCAGTTTGGTTTCCAGATTCCAGAGTCTCTCATGGTTTGTCTCCCTCTTTGATTTCTTCCCATTCAGTTTTTCCCTTCTCCTGTGGTCCTCTGCGCTAGTAAAAGGAAAATAATTTAAACTTAAATTTTCAGAGTCATATTATTTTTTTTCTGAGTTTGTTTGGTGTAGTATTGTTCTTAATCTTTTCTGTGTCATGGACAACTGTGGCTGTCAGATAAGGTCTATGGATGTCTCTACATAATGTTTTTTAAATGGATAAAATCAAATATACCAGACTACAAAGAAGCTACTTATAAAAAATAAACCAATTATCTTGAAACATGGGTATCCAAAAATTTAAAAATTTAAAAATCGTGATCTGGTAATACGTACACACTAAAAATACCACTTTATAACAGAGTAGTCACTGTAGGTTTATTATAATGAGTACTATAATTCTAATGAGATGAGCATAAAAATATTCTGTGATATCTGCAAAATAACTGTTATATGATATAAAAATATCTGAGATTTATAATTGTGAAAAAGTCAGTTAGTTACAACTAGTATTGTCTGTTGTTTACATTCAAAATGGAACAAAATTCTACTAATGAATAAATATGAAATTTTTTCTATTCAAGTTCACAGACTCCCCGAGCTCTAAGCATTATGGACCCCACTTAAGAACTTCGTTCTAAGGAAATCATTGTATTTTATATCTTCATAGAAAAGATATGGATCACACTCCATGTTACTGCAGTATCATTTAGAATAGAAAAAATAGGAAAAATCAATGTGTCCATCAACAGGTGAATGGCTTAAAAAAACGTGGAATATATAGACAATGGAACATTATGTAGTCTTCAAAAAGGAGTTCCGCCAGCCGCAACAACACAGATGAACCTGGCATTATATTAATATTAGTCATAGAAGAACAAATACTACATGATCCCACTTAGATAGTGAATCTGAAATAGTCAAACTCATAGAAGCAGAGACTACACTGGGGGATGGGGAAAATGAGGAGTTATTGTTCAAGGGGTATAAAGCTTCAATTATGGGAGGGGTACCTGGGTGGCTCAGTCATTTAAGCGACCAACTCTCGATTTCATCTCAGGTCATGGTCTCAGGGTCATAAGAACAAGCCCTACATGGGGCTCCTCGCTGGGTGTGGAGCCTGCTTGAGGTTCTTCCTCTCCCTCTGCCCCTCCCCTCCACTGGTGCACACCTGCACGCTCTCTCTCTCTCAAAAAAAAGTTTCAGTGTGTGTATACATCTTCAGCAAGAGGTATAAGTTCTAGAGATCTGCTGTACAACATAGTAACTGTAGTTAACAATACAATACACAATAATAGTGTACTTCAAAATTTGTTGTGATGATACCACAGGTGTTTACATCTGTCTGAACTCATCAAATTGTACCTTAAATATGAGTACATCAATGTTTTATTTCAATTATACCTAATAAAGCTGTCAAAAATAAAGATGGGATAAAAGTATGGGTCATTGATACAAGCCTACAAGAATAAACATGACCCCATATATTGGCTAGATACTTCCCCCAGTGCATTTCTAATTTCAATGATTATTTACATGTTTTTGCACTTATTTATTTCTTTGAAGTAATTAGTATACTTATTTAGTATCTGGACTACTTGTTAGAATTTATTCTTTCTACTGATTTGCATGCCTGGAGGCTGGTTTTATTGCGCATAAACACCTTGCCACCTTATCTGTGGGAGCTCTTTGAAGTCTAAGTTTAAAGGGCTTTCCTCTAGAAAGAATTTATGTTTACTTCTGTCAGGTGCTGGGTGAGGGGTAAAGGGTGGGGCTCAGGGGAGAGGCATCAGTAACCAAGGAATCTTGGAAATTAAATTTTCAGCTTTGTTTTTGTTTTTAAGGTCCACACAGGTTTTGAGACCAGAAGGTCCTAAAACTGGGTGAGTGCAGAATTATGGCTAGTAACTTCTGGGTATTTTATTCTCCAACCAGATATAAGGATTTCATTCTCTAACCAGATATAAGGATATATTTTTGGGACACCTTCAAAAGTGTGATCTTGGGCACCTGGGTGGCTCAGTGGTTAAGCGTCTGCCTCCAGCTCAGGTCATGACCCCAGGGTCCTGGGATCAAGCCCCGCATCAGGCTCCCTGCTCAGTAGGAAGCCTGCTTCTCCCTCTCCTGCTCCTCCTGTTTGTGTTCCCTTTCTTGCTGTCTCTGTCTGTCAAATAAATAAATAAAATCTAAAAAAAAAAAAAAAGAAGAACTGTAGAAAAGAGAATCAGCAAGAGCAGCTGACTGCTGGACATTATATAAGTCGGGAGCAGAACTGAGGTCTCCAGACGTGTCTGCCAGGCCACCATAGCTCATCTTCTTTCCTTTATGCTGTCTTGGATTTTTTTCCCCTTGGCCTTGATGTAGCATTATATTATGCACATTATACTAGAATGTTAGTCTCATTCTGACGGATTTTTGCCTGTTTTATCCCCTTGTGCACACCTAGCATATAGAGCAGAGCTGGTACATAGGAGGTCAGTATATATTGATCAGATCAACCAGTAAGTGCTACCATATAGTTTTCATAATGACAAATTTTGAGGCTGTATACCATACCGTTGAGCTGATTAATTAGGGTAGTGTGTTTTTACAACTTATATTAAGATATAGTAACATCTGCCTTATAAGGGCAAATGTTCTCAGAAACTGGTTCATCATTTTATTTTCTTGTGCTATCTCTTCCCACGGTACCCCAATTCTTTTCAGTGTTATTGTTTTCTTTCTTTTTCTTTTTTAAAAGATTTTATTTATTTGACAGAGAGAGAGACACAGCGAGAGAGGGAACACAAGCAGAGGGAGTGGGAGAGGGAGATGCAGGCTTCCCACTGAGCAGGGAGCCTGATGCGGGGCTCGATGCCAGGCTCAATGCGGAGCTTGATGTGGGGCTCAATGTGGAGCTGGATCCCAGGACCTTGGGATCATGACCTGAGCCAAAGGCAGATGCTTAATGACTGAGCCACCCAGGCACCCTTTTTTCTTTTTCTTTTCTTTCCTTTCTCTTTCTTTCTTTCTTTCTTTCTTTCTTTCTTTCTTTCTTTCTTTCTTTCTTTCTTTCTTTCTTATCTATCTTTCTTTCTTTCACAAGTCACATCACAGATGCTCTCCCTTTCATCTACTGCACTGTTCTTGCAAAGATTAGTCACAACAGCAACGTGATCTTAGGCATTTCTTCTGCTGTGCAGCTGACCATGAAGCAAAGTAAAAGGGCAAACTATTTATAAATCAAGCGGTTACAGGTGCAGAGAATAGATAAGACTTTAGCTTTGTCCAGGTTGGGAGACCATTCTTACTGAATTTCCTTGTTTAGGATAGTCCAGTGCAGACTCAAATTTACAGTCAGTTCTAGGGTTTTATTTTGTTTTCCTTAAGCATGTATCATTTTTTTTTTAAAGCTGAACTTACTCCCACTTAAGCTGCTTGAAAAGTCTGTCATTGTCAGAGTCTATAACATGGGTTAATTTTTTTTTTCATTCAACAACTGTTTATTAAGGACCTGCTATAAGCTAACACTATGACAGGAGATGACACAATTGGCAAGGAAAACAACAAAATCAGTGATATATAAGAAAACTTGCTCAGGCTTTTATGTGTGAACAGAGCTGTGTGAGCACCCAGGAGAGAGCTGTCCCCCTCTGCTGTGGGCAAGGGCAGTTCCACATACTTGCCTTTTGGTTGACATGGCCCTTGCCTTCCACAGTTATCCCCAAGTGATCTTGCCAGACTCTTGCCCAACATTTTTCTTTCTCCATAATTTTCCACCCAATTTGGATTTGTAGCTGTTACTTGTTAATAGATATTATTAATATTTATTATACAATATTATGGGGCACCTGGGTGGGTCAGTAGGTTGAGCCTCTGCCTTTGGCTCAGGTCATGATGTCAGGGTCCTGGAATCGAGTCCTGCATCGGGCTTCCTGCTCAGCAGGGGACCTGCTTCCCTCTCTCTCTCTCTCTCTCTGCCTGCCCCTCTGCCTACTTGTGATCTCTCTCTGTCAAATCTTTAAAAAAATATTTATTATGCAATGTTATCATTTACAATTAAGAGTTGCTGATTTCTCCAGGAAGGGAGAGGGATGGTTCTAGTTCTATCTCCTCCTCATTCCCTTGTGGTGGCTTGTATTCATTTCAGTCATCTCACATGCATACGCCTAGAAAACACCAATCCCAGTTTGGTCCCTAAAATTCTCTTTTTTCTGTTTTGTTTAAGTCTCCTAAATTCTTTGAGGCCCACCTACTTTTGTTTACATAGGTATTTTTTGTGTGTGCTCTTACCCACCAGAGCCTCTCTTGCCTTCTCGAGTTGTAGAAGTATTGACTATGCCCGTCTTTGGTAAATGATATTTGTTTGATCCTACCACATGTTCAGTATTTTTATCTTGAATAACCTGGGTATTCTTTTTAACAGTGCTGTGAAACTTTCTTTCCCCAATTTTTTCTTTTGATTTCAAGGGCTGGGTGTTACATTCCTACCCACCCAGCCCGCTGTACGCAGAATCGGGCTTCAGAGGCTCATTTTTAGAATTAGGGTGTTAAGTCACACAAAAATAACACTAAGTGCTTATGCTCATAGCGTAAATGTTGATTCGCCACAGGTTTAGTCTTTCTTTTTTCTTTCCCTTTTCCTTTCTTCTCTTTATTTCTTACTAATCTCACATCCATCCATTCTTTATTTCTATAACAAAAAAAATCCAAAATACATATGTTTCTAGCACTTTGCAAGCACGGTGTGTACACAAACTGATAAGGAATCTGCCAGGGTAGATGGGAAAACATACAGCCTGAGATATCAAGAAACAAGAGCTGGCTCTATGCTATTTTTGTCCAATACATATTTCATGTTGGGTTTGACTCTTTGATGTCTGTGAACCACCTATTACTTCGGGAGAATTTTGTTACCGATTTAGATTTTCTGCCTTGGAGTCTTAAGCTCCTGTGCCAGACATGTTGAATTTTTTATAAAGCTCAAGTAAGACACAGTATCTGTATTGAGGCTTACCGCTGTGCATTTGAGAAAATTTTTTTTCTGTAAAGAAAAAATCTCCTGTCACCCTGGCCCCAGGTAATGGGTTTTCAGATGTATTTAGGAAATCTGGTCATCCGGGCTGCCTCTTATCTCTGAGAGTGACCCAACCGAGTTGGATGCATATTTATTGAGAGCCCACAGGGAGGAGCCCCAACCCCCTCCAGCTTCTTCATCAGGTTTGGTGCCAAGGTGGGCCCTGATGGGGGAGGGGAGCCATCAGAAGAGACAGAAGCAGACTCAGGGTGGCAAGGGAATTCAGAAGTCTGCGGTGTCTATTGCCTTAGAAATATCTGAGGGTGTAGTGGGAAAGCAAGGTGAAATTTTTCTGCAAGGGGTTGGAACACTTGGCTGCAAGTGGGAAGCTACATATGACCAACACAATTAGGCTTTGGCTTTCCATCCAACGATGAGTCAGTGTCAGGTGAGGCCATGACGCACTGAAGGTTCTGGGCCAGCAAACACGTGCAACCCTGAAGCATCTCCAACTGATCTTTGGTCTGATAGGACCGGGGGGCATCAGTCTGAATCGCAGTGCTCCCCGAAGTCCCCTAGCAGAGTTCTGTTTGGCATTTTTCTGGGACCGTGTGCAAGTTGCTGTGAGAGGCCATACCTGTCCAGGCTCCCATCCCAAACCACAGAACGTTCCTATTCATTCTTTTGTGGTGTTTCAAGAAACGCGGGGAGTGAAAAGGTCATGTAGGTGCTTTTGCTCTCATTTTTGGAAATGACGTCTATTGTGGGTAGGAAGTATGGTTTCTCAGGTCCTTTGAGCCCTTGGTTTCAACTCAGGATTGAAATCACTCACAAAATTTCAAGACAAAGGGTAGTCTATTGCTAAAAAACAAACAAACAACAAATGATGAGCTGGGGAGAAGTTTTGTATCTACACCACAATCACCTTCTTAGCCTTTTGTGCAGGTGCTAGCAGTTATAGGCATATAACTCCTGGAGGTCATCAATGTCTGTGCCTAATTCTGGGATTTTCAAATTAGGGACAAAATGGGTGGGAGTAGGGATACAGTGGTGTCAGCTAAGGGCTGGACACAGTAAATCCTAAAATCTTTCATTTGCGTCTCATCCATTCTTTTAACAAATATGTCTTAAGTACCTACCATGGGCGCTAATTATTGTCAAGAGATATGGAAGCATATAGTCTTGCATGCTTTTTTATCCCATGTCAAGATGGGCAACGTTCAAATTCTTTCTGTCTTTGGACTTAAAGTCTTACTCCTGTTTCTTTCCTGCACTGCTCCTTAAAATGAGAGTCTCTATGTCCTTTGAGTATGTACTAAGCAAAAAAAAAGGAAAGTATATTTCTAACCCTTAACTCTTGCAGAATAGTTTTGAATAACTGCCATAACTGTTTAAAGAACGCATATGCATAGAACACATTACATTTATGAAACATGTTTCATACTAGTTTCCATGTAGCATTTGTAACAAGGCAGAAACTGCCCCCATTTTATAGATGGTGACTCAGAGGTCCAGCAGCTTGAGTCTGTCTAGACACATGGCAGAGCCTGGACTGCAAAGGGGAGTCTGGAACTTCTCCCACTGCATTACAGTTGTTCCACAAATGTCAAGGGCAGCTGGATATTGGCATTCCTTTCAAACTCCAATCAAAGTGACTCCTGCAACTATTTGAAATATTAAGTTGTGCGTTGGTATCCTTCCTTTATTACAGACGGGAAACATGACGCATAAACGTCATTGAAGAAGACACGTACCTTGATCCGAAAAGACATCTGCAAATAATCTGATCACCTTGTAAACTATGTCAGACACATTTTTGAGTTGTTTGTTTATTTATTTATTTATAAATATTTTATAAGTATTTTTATTTATTATTTATTTTTATTAATTTATTTACTTATTTATATTTTATTTTTTATTATTTTTATTTATTTATTTATTTATTTAATTTATTTTTTATTTATTTATTTAGGTCTGGGTTGTTTTTATGGATTTACTTTTAAGGAGCCTGGCATTATTGACATTCATTTTACTCTAAAATTTGTTTTTGGGAGAACCAGAACTTCTTAATTTTGGTGTGGTAGTATTTATTGATTAGTGTGTACATGCCAGACACTGTGACATGTTACATTTTTATGCTGTCTTAACAACTTTGTGAGAAAAATACTACTATTATTTTAATATTACAGATAAGAACGTTGAGGCACCAAAAAATGAAGCGACTTGCCCAAGGTTATACAGCTAGCAAGTAGGAAAACTGGGGCCTGAACTGGGGTGTTTTTTAATTTAATTTAATTTAATTTAATTTTTTCTTTTTATTAACATATACTGTATTATTTGCCCCAGGGGTACAGGTCTGTGAATCGACAGGCTTACATACTTCACAGCACTCACCATAGCACATATCCCCCTGAATTGGGCTGTTTTTAACCACAACATTATAATGCTCTGTAATGCAGTGATAGGTGTGTGACTGTTCCAAGGTCACTAATGGCTTTGGTCTTCAGATTCATTATTCATGAAAAGAGATTGCACTAGATAATTTAGTTACTTAGCAGTACTCCTTATTTGTGTACATTCTCTATTTAATCCTCACCCTATGGACTTAGAATCCTAACCTTAAAATAGATAGTACTAATATCCTCATTTTACATAGGGGAAAACAGGACTTACGTCAAGTACCTACTAAAGGTGACATAGCTGTTGTAAGAACTGAGATTCACACCCAAGATTCTAATCAATGTAAGTAACTGCCTTTCCCTTTTAAGAGCTTGTGGAGACCTAAAATTCTGTACATTGAATCCTGCAATTTATTTCACAATAATAATATATTCATTTCATAAAACCATGAATTTATAGTTCTTCCAAGAGATGACCTTAGTGTACAAATGGTTGCCAATGTTTGAGAACCACTGACATAGATAATAGCAGTCTTAACAATGAAACATTGTGCTAATAATATTATATTATTATTTTTTCGAGGAGTCACATGCGTAGCAAACAGGATGTAACCGGACATGTTAGGCAAGCTGTTGCTAACTCAGAAGAGTAAAGGGGATTAAATTCTCATTATTACTCACAGTTAGTCCCCAAATATCTGTGTATGTTCAGTTTCTTCAGTTTGGCAGGAAGTTTTAGAGAACCAAACAGCATGCCCTTCCGCCCCTGGCATATTCATAAGCTATTTTGGGGTGAGTCATCGGAATTCTGTGGTTTGTATATCCTGAGGGAAGAGAAGAGACACTGTATGGTTAGCATTTATTTGAAACTGTTGGTTGGGGGAAAAAATTCTTTGATAAAGTTCAACACTAGGTAAGAAATGCCTGTGGAAGGATGTCTCCATTGTTGTAAGATTTGGCTCATATTCACGTGTCTGGGAATATCACACAAATTTAAATCTTCAGACTGTTCCTATGTACAGCATGTGTACCCAGAAGCCAGGGTCTGGCGTTTAGTTGGGAGTAAATAACAAAGACTTCACAACCGGTGGAATGACTCTTTTTCTGACCTTAGAGTCTCTGCTCCCCAATGTCAGAGTAATGTTCAAAGTTGGATAGAGTTGTGGATACTCTGAGAGACCATGCCAAACCTCTGAGGTCCATCAGATATGACCAATATTATAACTGTGGGTCATGATTTTTTTTGTTTTAAGCCATCTTTATTTTGTGAATTATCTAATTTAGTCATAATATCTAACCTCTGGTAGGTTCTGTAAATATATTTGTGTATGCATCAGGCAAAATGTTCTCTTGAAAAAAATCGTGGATTGTAATTAAATAACTACAACAGTAAAAAATAAGTGTGTAAGAATTACTTTTCCTCCTTGTAGCTACAAGGGAGCCTGAGGGGGGAATTCCAGCCTTCAAAAAATATTTTTCTCGTCTCATCAGAAAAAGAAACTGGTTATTATTGGAAGAAGGAAGAAAATACAAGTTAGTTGGGTGCTTATGGTGTGTCAGATGCTACAACTGGAGTCCAGTAAGTCTCACAGGGGCGTCTGGCTGGCTCAGTCAGTAGAGCACGGGACTCTTGATCTCTGGGCTGTGAGTTCAAGCCCCACATTGCACGTGGAGTCTGCTTAAAAAAAAAAAAAAGCCTCATAAAGACTGTATAGATCTGAGGAGAGTATTACTTTCAGAATTGCAATGAGCCTATGGTCTATAGTATCAGTGGTCTGTAAGACAGGGTGATCAGGGAGGGGAAGTGGTGACATCTGTTACCTGTGTGCAGTTAGTTACCCATGTGATTAGGACCACCTGACAGGCAGCTGTAGACAGACACAGTCATGGTGGACAACTTGGATGGCCCTCATATGGGATGAGTTAAAATATTGCCCTGTTTTCTGAAGAATAAAGAAACTATTGTTTGATCCTTAAAATGCTTTTAGATGGAACATAACTGGGCATTACATAGCACTGAAATACATAATGAGCAAAAGTTCTCTTTAATTTCTTCTCAGTCTCCTGATTAGGTCAAGTAGGAAGTTTTAGTTCTACATTAGTAACACCTGAACTCTTCTCAGAGCAGGCCACCCTCTCTCTCTCTAGACTTGAATAACAACTTATTTAAACCACTTCTTTGCTCAGTTACATCTTATTTATGGCAAGTGAAATGGATTTTCTACATGTGTGGAGTAGACATTAAAAAAATTGGTCCATATAAAAAAGTGAGTTGGTTTAAAATAATATTAACTAAATAATCATACAAGCAATTAGCCGAATGGGCCTCGGGGGCCAACCTGAAGAGGTTACTCGGCATATAAAACTTTACCACTTTGGTGATTAAGAGGCAGTTGTTTTTACAAAAGCAAATAGAAAACTTAGTTTGCGTTGGTCCTCCCTGCTTGTCCAGAGGAGTCCTGCTCAAAGTATTGTCCACAGACCAGTGCTGGTCTGTGAACTTTTGTCTACCTGGAAGGAGAGAAGTACAGAGTTGCGAGGAATCGTTTAGAAACTTTTATAGCTTACAGCCATTGCTTTGACATTGAATCACATGAAATGTCTTTCTAGTAACTTGTTTTTATTGTACAGCATTTTACAAAAGCACTGGTCTGGAATGGATTAGAAATAGTGATAGTTTCAGAAGCACTGATGGTGTATGTGTAGAACAAAAATATAACTAAGGAAAGTGGCAGCCTAAACTGTCCCAATAAAGAATATGTGTTTGTGTAAAGTATGTGATCTTCGTGGAATCTAGAAGAATGAGAGTAAGGAGGCTAAGATAATAAGAACCAGTTTGTAAGGACTGGGATGGTCTCAGTCTTTTCCTTATTGTATCCACAGGATCCATCATGAGTAAGCACTCTATACATATTGTTCGATGAATGAATGAATGAATGAATGAGTAAATGAATAATGAGCTATGGCATTTGGCAGGTGGGTCTAACGCAATCACTGGAGAGTATGCTCAATTATAGTGAGTGGTAGTTCATTACGTTTTCCCAGGCATCTCACAACACTGTTCCGTTCCCTTTGTTCTGATTATATAAACAACAAGTCAACTTCTAAGTATTAATTAGATTGTCATTGTACCTCGACTCCAAGAAGGTGGTGCCTTAATTTAGAATAATTTTTAATTCCAGGCTA
This sequence comes from Lutra lutra, assembly GCF_902655055.1. Lineage (NCBI taxonomy): Eukaryota > Metazoa > Chordata > Mammalia > Carnivora > Mustelidae > Lutra > Lutra lutra. The sequence continues at coordinate 48,065,106 of NC_062290.1, forward strand.
TATACCACAACAGGAAGGATAGGTTGGGTTATATTTCAGAACAAACAACCCCAGTGTCTCAGCCCAATAATTATTTCTTTCTTTCTCATACACATGCCCAGCAAAGGTTGACATAGGGCTTTGTTCCATGTGGTCATCTCTGCTTCCATACTAACCATAGCAGGGGATGTGGCAAATCAGTAACAATAGAGTGGGGGGAAAGTGAGAAGCAGGAAATATTTTGTGGAAAGTGTTGACATATACATTCCTTTATTGTGAATTACATTAACAAGCATTATTCCCTCTTTGATTGGTCTTCTGTGACTACCATCAGCACTGAGTTCCTGCCCTTTCAGATCTCTGGACTGAATCTTGAATGTGGTGACTTCTGGAACGTACGGCTATGTGTATCCCTTTGCCTCAGCCATCAGCTCGCTTACTTTAGCTATTCAGTTCTGTTTTTTTCTATACCTTCAAGTGATGTCTGCGAGAGCATATCAACTCCTTTGGTTCAGATTCTTTCTCCACTGACCAAACTTTTCTGCTGAATACATCTTTGCAGAGGAAGGCAGGCAGTGGGTCTTAGATCTTGGTCAGAGAGATTTCTTCTAGTGAAATTTTAAAATTACTGTGAATATAAACATAAATATTCTTACGTGGGATTGTTGGACTGAGTCCACTTCCAAGAGGCTCATCAATCCGAGAAAATCAAGCATACTACATTTCTAGAACTACAAACCTGGATGATAGGTTCTAGGTCCCTAGTGACCTATATATTCTTCTTTCCTTCCTTCAATTCCTTCTCCCCCCACTGCTTTCTTCCTTCTTTTTTTCCTTCCTTTCATCCATCCATCCATCTACCTATCTAGTCTGTCTGTTATCTTCCAAGGCAAGACATAATTACATATCTAGATTGGGCTAGAAAGGATACTTCTGAAATGCATGAAAACTTTCACTATCTAATGGAATATAAAAGATCTTCACCCTCTTAGCTCAGTCTTCAAACATCTGCCTTCAGCTCAGGTCATGATTCCGGGATCCTGGAATCGAGTCCCTCACTGGGTTCCTTGCTCCGCGGGGAGCCGCTTCTCCTTCTCCCTCTGCTTACTGCTTCCTGTTTCTGCTCGCTCTTTCTCTCTCTCTGACCAAAAAAAAAAAAAAAAAAAAAAAAAAAAAAAAAAAAAAAAAAAAAAAAAAGATCTTTACCCCCTTAAGATATATTTAGATAATTTGCTTGCAAATTCATCAGGAAATAAAAGATTTTCATTTATTTATTGGACAGAAAGATTGAGTTCACATACAAGCAAGGGGAGCCGCAGGCAGAGGGAGAGGGAGAAGCAGGCTCGATCCTTTCCAAAAGCCAAATCAAGATGAGTGAAATCTGACAGTGTACTTTTCATAATTATAAATCAAAATATCAGTATTTGCCTCTATCACAGACAGATGGTAGTGGGAGGTAGAGGTTTGAGATGTCTAAATGTGACCAGTAGAAATAGTCAAATGTTACTGAGCTTCTTTCTCTAAAACGCTTTCTCCAGGCTTTCCCTCCAGCTGCCTATACTGAACACAATAATAGAATGGTTTCCAGATCTTTACAACACTGTGCCCGTGAATACAGACTAATTACCCAGCTGAATAGTAAGAAGGGAGGGATCTTTTATTACTCCTCTGTCAGCTGTTGCACATCTAGACATGTAGCTAATAATTTATTAGCCTCTAATTTTGGAGGCTGGCTCTAGATGATAAGCCTCATAAAAAGCTAACAAGGAGATGCTTTTGATAAGGTGGTAAATCATTAAATGGAGAAATGACCAGTTGATTTATGACTTACTGGAATACTTTAGACTGCAAAAGATAAGACTTTCTGTTTTACGAGTGATATCCCTGTTGTCCCTTAAAAAAATTTAAACTTGGATTACACAGCACAAAGGAAAAAACACATTCTGGCTAATTTCAGACATCTTCAGTTAGAATAAATTCTCATTACTCAGTATTGGTGTCCCATTTCCTCTCTTGACCACATAGGTAGTTGGTTCAGAAATATTTGTGCCAATGTTTCCTCAGGAGCTGATAAAAATGATAGAATTTATGAAGATAAACACGGGGCAATATAATTTTTTGATAAAATACAATTTATAGCAGTATTTAGCTGAGAATTTCTTAGGACTTAGGACTTAGGACCATACCTAATTTTGTAGTAATTCAATTAGGCACACATAACAAGAAACTCCTGAAAATGACTGTAAATATTATCTACACTCTTAGGCCAGGTTCTTCAGGGATCACTTGGGGAAAGGTAAGTGGAGGAGGAGGTCGTGATGTGTGAAAGCAGGAATCATGTGGAAGACACATCATGTAAACATGGCACAGTTACAAATTAGAGGAGTCAGGATATGGGTCCTTTCCTGAAAGGACCCTGGGAAAGATGGTTATTCCTGTGGTCATCATTTGTCTAGAGAGTGGAGATTTGATGGAATATAATATTTCCATGCTATTTGACTTGCTATGGTATATGATTCACTTCCTGAGACAAAAGCATTTTTATGTGTATAGTTGTATCCAGGTAGAAATAGATTGTTTCTTATTTTTTCCTTTATTTTTATAACTGCATTTATTTTTCTTTTTTTTTTTTAAAGATTTTATTTATTTATTTGACAGAGAGATCACAAGCAGGCAGAGAGGCAGGCAGAGAGAGGAGGAAGCAGGCTCCCTGCTGAGCAGAGAGCCCGATGCGGGGCTCGATCCCAGGACTCTGAGATCACGACCTGAGCCGAAGGCAGTGGCTTAACCCACTGAGCCACCCAGGCACCCCTATTTTTCTTTTTTTAAAAACAGATTTCGTGAGAAGAGTTGCTTCAACCTGTTACGGTAATTACAAAAATTACATGCATTATACAATAGGAAATTATTCACCCTTTACAAAGAAGGAAATCCTGCCATTTGTGATAGTATGGATATATCTGGAGAACATTATGCTAAGTGAAATAGGCCAACTACAGAAACACAAATATTGTATGATCCCACTTCTATGTAGAATCTAGAATAGTTAAACTCAGGGCACCTGGGTGGTTCAGTGGGTTAAGCATCTACCTTCAGCTCAGGTCATGATCCCAGGACCCTGGAATCAAGACCCACGGCGGGTTCTCTGCTCAGCAGGGAGTCTGCTACTCCCTCTGCCTGCTTGTGCTATCTCTCTCTCTGTCAAATAAATGAATAAAATCTTTAAAAAGTAAAATAAAATATTTTATTTCTATGAACTCATAGAAACACCGAGTAGAATGGCAGTTGCCAGGAAATTGAGGGAGTGGAGGATAGGGAAAATGGAAAGAATTTGGTGAAATAGTACAAAGTTTCAGTTATGCAAGATGAATAAGTTCTGGAGATGTAATGTACAGCATGGTGACTATAGTTAACAATACCTCATTGTATACTTTCATACCTATGATTTGCTGCGGTGGGTAGATCATAAGTGTTCTTTTTTTTTTTTTAAGCTTTTTATTTATTTATTTGACAGACAAGTAGGCAAAGAGGCAGGCAGAGACAGAGAGAGGAGGAAGCAGGCTCCCCACTGAGCAGAGAGCCGGATTCGGGGCTCAATCCCAGAACCCTGGGATTATGACCTGAGCTGAAGGCAGAGTCTTTAACCCACCGAGCCACTCAGGTGCCCCCATAAGTGTTCTTTTTTTTTTTTTAAAGATTTTATTTATTTATTTGACAGAGAGAAATCACAAGTAGGCAGAGAGGCAGGCAGAGAGAGAGAGGAGGAAGCAGGCTCCCTGCTGAGCAGAAAGCCCGATGTGGGGCTTGAACCCAGGACCTGGGATCATGACCTGAGCCGAAGGCAGCGGCTTAACCCACTGAGTCACCCAGGTGCCCCCCCATAAGTGTTCTTAACACAAATTTAAAAAAGGTATGTATGGTGTGATGAATATTTTATTTATTTTTTTATTTTTAGAGAGAGAGACAGGGAGAGTACAAGCAGGGGAGAAGCAAAAGGGAGAGGGAGAAGAAGACTCCTAGCTGAGCAGGGAGCCTGATGTGGGGCTTCATCTCAGGACCTGGAGATCATGTGCTGAGCCAAAGGCAGACACCTAACCATCTGAGCCACACAGGTGCCCCGGTGATTAATGTTTTAACTACTTGATTGTGGTGATCATTTCACAGCATGTATGTAAATTAAAACGTCAAGTTGTACTCCCTACAGATATATAATTTTTACTTGTTATTTACATCTCAGTGAAAATAAAGAAGAAAAAATTACCTAACTAATCTGCCTATAAGTGGACTTTTTAAACAACTCAGCTAGGGACACCTTGCAATATAATAACATCTAGAAACTTTTTTTTTTATCTACCTCAGAAAAATGCAAACAGTTACAAGAATGTAAAAACATGCCAATACTTTTTTAACTTTCATAATTCAAATCCATTCAGATATTTATTTGGCAATTACTGATGAGGTCCCTGCTACACTCAGAATGTAAAGTTATTAAAGAAACACATGTGGCTCTTGTCCTTATAAAAGTTGCGGTCTAGTCTTAGCTTTATTCTGATTTTCATTATGATTTTTTCTTAGATTTTCTAGCTGTTTAATAAAGTGTGTTTATGATTTTTTCCAAATCTGTTTTCTTATAATAGTTGTTTTTACTGATTCCAAATATAATTGCATTGAAGAAATAGAGCATGGTTTGAATGATACTGACTGAAATTTACTGAGCATTTTTTATGGTCTGATATGTGGTCTGTTTTCATCAATGTTCCATGCATGCTTAAAAAGAATATGTATTGGGGGCGCCTGGGTGGCTCAGTGGGTTAAGCTGCTGCCTTCGGCTCAGGTCATGATCCCAGGTCCTGGGTTCAAGCCCCACATCGGGCTTTCTGCTCAGCAGGGAGCCTGCTTCCTCCTCTCTCTCTGCCTGCCTCTCTGCCTACTTGTGATTTCTCTCTATCAAATAAATAAATAAAATCTTAAAAAAAAAATATGTATTCTCTGATCATATAGGGCTTAATTTGTGACCATTACATAATATTCTTTATTCCCATGATTATATTGGTTTACTTTATCTATTCATCATATAGAAGGTATTTTAAAATTTTCCCCACTGATGGTGGATTTGTCAACTTTTCCTGACAATTTTATTAATTTTTTGGCTTTACATGTTATGAGGCCTTGTTGATAGCTACATACAAGTTTAGAGCTTTTATATCATCCTGGCTAATTAAACTAGTGAAACTCTAGGTAACTGTGGCATTGGCTGACAGCAGGACTGCAGCCTCCTGTGAGACCCTGAGCCAGAGCAACTCAGGTAATAGCAACTTTGGGATTCCTGACACTGAAACTGAAACTTCCTTCTGAAACTGAAACCGAAACCTCTTTCTGAAGCCATGAGAAGCAACCGTTGGCTTTTTAAAAGTTAAGTTTGGGGTAATTTTTCACATGGTTATACATAACTAACACTATCTGATTTTCTCTTTCTGGAACTCTAATTGGCCAACTATTAGCCCTTTTTCATTTGCTCCTCCACATCTCTTACTATATCTTTTCCAGCTTTATCTTTCTGTGAAGTATTAAGCATAATTTAGTATTAAGCATAATTTACTCAGGCCTAGCTTCTAGTTTTCCGGTTCTTTCTCTGGCTCATTCTTACCTGCTATTTAAATAATCTAGTGAGTTTTTTTTTTTTTTTAAAGATTTTATTTATTTATTTGACAGACAGAGATCACAAGCAGGCAAAGAGGCAGGCAGCGAGAGAGGAGGAAGCAGGCTCCATGCTGAGCAGAGAGCCCGATGCGGGGCTCGATCCCAGGACCCTGAGATCATGACCTGAGCCGAAGGCAGCGGCTTAACCCACTGAGCCACCCAGGCGCCCCTCTAGTGAGTTTTTAATTTTGGCAATTGCCTTTTCATTCCTGGAAGTACTGTTTATTTTTCTCACACATTTTTGCTCATTTTTGATAACATCTTATTCCTTGTATTTGTTTCAGAATACTGTAGAAACTTGGATGAAGATGTCCAAAGTTCCAGAAAAGATTTGTGTTTCATTTTGACAAGATCCTGGGATGTTCTTAATCTAGACACACATTTAATTCAATATATTTGAATAATATAATATAATTTCAATATATTTGCTTTCATGTTCAGGGCTTCCCAGAGGTCTGAATTAAACCTCTCACCCCTGACTTTCCTGATGGGAAACTTAAAATTTTATTATTCATTGGGGAGATATTTTTACTGAACAAAGGACTGAGGCAGCCGAGTTTATAAATGACATTTGCTCACCCCTCTAGTCAGGGTTTGCTACACACTGATGGAGAGCAGTGAGGATTGTTTCCACACCCTCTCTATCTCCAAGAAGACTGGGTCAATCCTCTTCATCCGGGCAATTCCTGGAGCTGGTTTCTACAGCTATTGTTGAATAAATGCCCCACCAGTTCTTTCCTTTTTATAGGGCAGGCCGGAAATGGCTCTGACTTTTTTTTTTTTTTTTTAGATTTTATTTATTTATTTGCCAGGCAGAGATCACAAGTAAGCAGAGAAGCAGGCAGAGAGAGGGGAGGGAAGTAGGCTCCCCGCTGAGCAGAGAGATCCATGCTGGACTCGATCCCAGGACCCTGAGATCATGACCTGAGCCAAAGGCAGAGGCTTAACCCACTGAGCCACCCAGGCACCCCTGGCTCTGACTTTTAACAAGAATGACCTAGCACACTGTGGCTGAGTGCTTGAACATATAAATCTGCCATCTTTAAAACAAATGCAGACAGTGGCTAATCACACTTTTGTATTTCACCTCAAATATAGCATTGGAATCTAAGTTTACAAATTACTATTACTGATATCAATTAGTTTTATTTTGAAGACCTATAGGCTTCGAAAACTTTAGAAAGTAGTCTGTTGACTGAAGGAAAATGTCTCTTTACAAATTGGCTTTTGTCTAATGATTCTTGGGCTTTATAAGGTAGACCCAGAGGTACTGACCAAGACCTTAATATAGTCTGCTAGTGCTTCTTAAACTCTTTGTGATGCAGGATGATGTTTTAACCAATTTGTTTTCTCATTCTTCTGTTTTATTTCTTCATTTTTCTTTTCCTCTTGGTTTATAACTTAAAGAGGACAAAATGTATCAAGTATTGACTTAATTTATTCTTTTTCTTTTCTTCTTCCCTAATATAAGCATTGAGAGCAATAAATCTCCTCTAAGTACTGCATTGGCAGCCTCCCGACTGAGATGTAGACGCTCATAATTTTGTTCTTTAAATATCTTACATGTCTTCCCAACCAAAAGTTTATTTAAGAAGAATTCACTCTTGTGAATGCTGTTAGAAAAAGAGCTGAAAAAGAGGTACAACTAGAGGAAGGACATGGCACAAGATAAAATGATACGTTATTGAGATTATGATGTTATGCCCAAGACAATCAAATAAAAATTTCTTAGAATCGGTGAAAATTTATTGAAAGTGAATGGACACAAAATAAACATTCACAAAATTATTCCTTTCTTCCTTTATGCCAAGATTTAGAAAATAAAGTGTTAGGAAGACCCCATACATGATCACAACTATCAAAATAAATCATCCTAAAATTTGCTTACCAATAAATGTGAAAATCACAAAATTTGCTATTAGTTATAGAAAGGCAAGAAAATAAGTAGGCACTTCATGCTCATGAGTGAGAAGGCTCAATGTTGTAAAGATGTGTATCTTTTTAAATTAATTTATATCCTTAGTGTAATGTCAATCAGAATCTTAATGGACCAGTGTGGACAGTATGCCCAAATGATCATGAAGCTAATCTGGGAAAATAAATGTCAACAATTCCTCCTGTCTCTCCTCTTGGGGCAGTGGAGGTCTGGGCTGGGTGAGGGGTATAGATGCAAGGAAGGTAAGGAGGCAGCCTGGGTGCAGAGGATCAGTCACCACCTGGGTCATCTTTAAATGAACAGAGGCAGCCTGGGTGCAGAGGATCAGTCACCACCTGGGTCATCTTTAAATGAACAAGGGGAACTCTTGGGTAAGACTTTTTGGACATTTCCCACTGGAAATGAGTGCATTTCCACAATCAACAAATATTCATTGAACATCAGCCATCATTCTAGGAATCAGGGTTGGAGCAGGGGACAAAACAAAATCCCACCCTTGAGTAACTTAGGTTCTACTTGGAGAGGCAGGCATTCAATTTGGGTTTTGCTGAATGATTCTTTTTTTTTTTTTAAGATTTTATTTATTTATTTAACAGAGAGAGAGAGAGAGATCACAAGTAGGCAGAGAGAGAGGGGGGAAGCAGGCTCCCTGCTGAGCAGAGAGCCCGAGGCGGGGCTCGATCCCAGGACCCTGGGACCATGACCTGAGCCAAAGGCAGAGGCTTTAACCCACTGAGCCACCCAGGTGCCCCCTTGCTGAATGATTCTTAAGCCTTACAAGGGAGACAGGGAAACAACAACAAAGATCCTAATGGAATTAGGAATAAGTGATTCTTAAACCATTTGTCTTTATTTTTGTTTTTATTTGTTTTTTTTTCTTTTTTTTAAAAGGTTTATTTATTTATTTGACAGATAGAGATGACAAGTAGGCAGAGAGGCAGGCAGAGAGAGAGAGAGGAGGAAGCAGGGTCCCCGCGGAGCAGAGAGCCCCATGCGGGGCTCGATCCCAGGACCCTGGGATCATGACCCGAGCCGAAGGGAGAGGTTTAACCCACTGAGCCACCCAGGCGCCCCTTTATTTGTTTTTATTTCCAATCCAGGGCAGACAGATAGTTTTGGACATCTGGAATCTTTTGCTTAGAAGCTGTGGTACTACCAAAGGTTTCAACACACTCTCAATTTTTGTTCTTATTTCACTCAGAAGTTCTTGGACCACACCGAGGAGCACTGAAGTAAAAGGCTTCCGAAAATGTTTCAGGGCTAGACTATAGGACTACAGACAAGCTCATTTCTAATGCAGGTTGACTGGAGCAGTGAATTTTCCTCCATCCGGCTGGCATTTCACTGTTGTTCCCCTTCACTCACAGAAGAGCACTCAGATTTCTAAAAGTTATGGTTCCTCTACCCTTCAAACTCAGTCTCCATGGCAGGGGCACGAGGAGTGCCAACAGTGACAGGTCAGCCAGGCAAATGAATAAGAGTCCAGCCTCTGACTTGGGTTCAAATTCTGAGCCTTTGCCAGCTAGCTCTGTACCCATGGCTATTTTGAATGAGGAATGGCATCTACTGGGAAAGAATATGGGTAATCTTCTAAAGGAGAGAAAGACAAAAGCAGGTGATGGTCAGAACGTATGTTTCCCTCTTTTGTATAATGAGAAACATCAGGCATTTTCATTTTTGAAGGTCCAAAAATTAAAGAACGATCTATTTTTCCATCTTAAATTCTAGTTCAGTTTTTCCTAAAACCCAGGCCCCTCAGGCTCTCAGGCATGCTCAGGGCCTTGGCCAAATTAGTCAGAGGAAATTGCTGTTGACTTTTAAAAAAGTTTCAGACCTCTCTGAGCAACAGTTTTTCTATCTGTTAAGCATATAATGATATATAGTGGTGATTCCCCTGAAATCTATAATTGTGTCAAATTAACACATTATATACCTTAACTTACCCAATATTATTTGTCCATTATACCATCATTAAAAAACAATATACCCCTTTTAGTGTTGTTGAAAGTATTAAATTAACTAATGTTTGTAGAGCCCCTAACACAGAGCCAGGAGTGTTTGAAGCACTTGATAAATACTATCTTAGAAACAAGAGCTGAACAAACAGTTACTGGGTCATACAGACCTGCGATTTATTGGTGATTATGACTTACTTCTATGGCTAGAGTTTCTAAATTCAGGACTCCACTGTGTGTTTCCTGAAAGTATTTTCTTAAATCCTTTTCCCTTCTGATTCTCATACAAAGAGAAGAGGTGAGCCAGTATAGGACTGTTTCTTTGAGTTGAGTTCACATTTAAATTTTGAATTAGGCTCTGTGGACCCCATTTTTCCTTTACCTTACAGCTTGCACTCAGAGAGCATTTAGTTACAGACCCTCTTAGTTAGGCTTAAGGAGATAAAGACAATGTGTCCCTTAAAGGCAAGGCGGGACACGAAGGCGCTTCAGAGGAGGGATGTTTTGAAGAGCCACAGAGAAGCTTCTGCAAGCAGACAGGGTGCCCTTCCACAGAGACGTCGGTACTTTCTGGCCCTAAATAAGGTCATCTTTGGCTCATTTCAGTTTCCCTCCCCAGGCGGAAGCAAGCCCAGTCCACAGTGTTTCATCACTTCATTTGGGAATCGTTTTTGACTCTCAGACATAACTATGTCTGAAATCAAGATTAAGGTCTGTGAATCAGGTGAACAAAATGGAAATGAGGGCTGAAAATTCCCCTACCTACCTTGAAAGGCTAACCTGGAGCGAGAGATTGTTTTCTGGGTCAGGTTTATCTTCCCAGGTGTTTTGCAGAAGCCTATCGAGCCAGTCAGTCGGTATGAGTCATGGGCTATGGTAAGATTAGAAATTCCTACAACATGATATAGGAGTCCGGCATTGGGGGCAGAGAAATTGAAGGGAAGCGGCCCACTAGGCTTGCATCGCTTCCCCCTCCCCAGCTCACCTCCTGGTGGCCTAATTTCCATCTTAAGTTTTGGGCAGGTGCAGATCAAGACATCTGTTTTATAAATCTTGTTTCTCTCCCTTCCTCTTCTGTACTTTTTCGTGCCCCCCTCCCCCTTTCCTGACTGTAAAGCCAGGGCAAGCACGTATTCAAGTTGGGCGCGTAGAAGCTGATAAGCAGTGTGTGCGCGTAAAAATGTTCAAAAGGGAGAGAAAGTGGAAGAGCAAAGACAGAAGTGGGGATGGCAAAACACGCTGGGAAGGAGAAGAGGACCCGCGGGCAGGCAAGGAGGGGACGCGGAGCCTGCAGAGAGCAAGGGGGAGAAGTCCGTGTTTGTAACTTTGCCAACGGGGGGCGGGGGACGTACTTGGCCAAATGGTGCTTTTCTATTATATGCCCATGAAATAACGAGAGAAAACAGAGAGGATCGCACCTGCTCTGTTCAGGGAAAAGCAATTGTTGCAATTCACTTCATTTAAATGTTAAGATGTTTCGACATTAGAAACCCGCCAGAACACAGTTCTGTACATTGGAGATTGCGCAGCAGCTCGGAGAGTGCCGGAGCTCAGGGTCCCCCAGAGGTTCTGTCCCCCGCGGCGCCCTGCCCTGCGGAGAGCCAGGCAGTGCGGGCGACAGCAGTTCGCCCGTCCCAGGCCTCCCTGGTCTGTCTTCCTGAAGCCGAATGAGACAAATCCTAACGGAAAATGAAAACGAGCAGCTTCCGTGCCCCTTGCTTGACAGAACACCCTTTGATTCACAGAGGTCGGGTGTTGCTGTTTTACTACTCAGTAGGGCTTGTCCCTAAGAGCCCGGGAGTAAGAGCCCGCCCAACTTAAGTTAGTTCTCAAAGCGTGTTGTTAACTCGGGCGGAATAGGGGGGAGAGGGAGGGAGAGTGCTCAAGGACTTTTCTCATATTATTTTTACTTGGAGGACCCCTAGCGGCGGTTTATTGGCTGTGTTCTTCAAAGGCAAACGCAAAGAAACCAGGCTGTAGAGCCGGTTTGGTGGGGGCGGGGGGCGGGGGTGGGAACTCCGTTTTCTCAAGGTCGGCGCGCGCGTGCCCAGCGGGACTTGCCTTCAGTGTGCAGACGCGGCTGCCGTGGCCCTGGGTGACCTGGGGGCCCTTGCAAGAGTCTGCAGCCAAATCCCTTCTCCCAGCTTTCACGCCTGCCAAGCGAAAGTCCCACGGCCTAATGTTTCACAAGTGGTTCTTAATGAGCTCATTGTTTATTTGACACCAATGACCCGATTTGAAGACAGAATGGCCACAATCTCGTCACTGGTCACTTCATCAAGTAATCAACAGATATGGATGGCTGGCCACAGGCAGACATTTGGAGGGCGTTATGAGGACAAGGCAAAGTTCTGCGTGAAAGGGAACTGGTTTTTCCCCCTCTCGACTTCTGGTGGCCAAGCGTGCCTTCCTAGCTGTGTCCTTAGAGTCAGGGACCTGATCTGACTTGCCTTTCCTTCATCTTTAAAGTGGAGGTGAGTGCACTTAGCTCATAAGGTGGTTGTGAAGATGATGCAAAAACTTGAGGTAACACATACAGCTTAGTGTCTGGTTGAGAGACCCTCCTGTCTCTCTTCCCTTGACTCCATCTATCCCCACCTGAGCCCTAGAAGCTAAACACACTGGGTTTCCCTCCTTCCCCATCCCACTCTCCCACTCTCTCTTGAAATCACTTCCCTAATAAATTACTTACACACAAGTCATGGTTTCAAGGTCTGCTTTCTGGGAGACAACCCAAGACAAAGTGATTCCTATTTTAACTATAGGGTGAGTAAGTCTCAAGGTGAATACCAAATTTTAGAAATACTTTAATTCTTCCCATAATAGTTCACAAGGCTTAGTCACCTGCAGAGTAAGGACTCTGGGATTGCTCATTATTTACTGACTAAAGAACAAACTTATATTTTGGGATTAGTTCTCAACCCACAAACTCCCTGTGAGGGTTCTCACTTGCAGTTCAGATCTGGCTTGTCCCAGATCCGTCTTACAACTCTGTTCCATGAAATCAAGGTAAATCACATGGGGTGAAATCTGGGGAGGCATAGTTTCCTATTAATATATCCAGCATCAAAACTGGATGTTTTAATAATAAAGTCCCTGGTAGCTGTCATTTAGGAAGAGATGACATGATCCACTCTTTGCCAGGAAGGTGAGTGATGCTTTTTTTTTTTTTTTTTTTTTTTTTTTGCATTTGGCTTAACTTTACACAAGATGGTTTCCTTGAGCCTCTCTGCATTTATTATAAATTTCAAACATTTTAATACGACCATCAAAGAGCTGCATATCTAGTCTCCACCCACTCCTACAGCTTTCTCTTGTACCCCTCTTGACTATGTTCTGACTCATTAATTTTTAAAAAACCTTCCATGAATCAAATGAGCTCTTTCCCCCTGGTGAAATCAGCACATGAGTGTTCTTCTCTTTGGACCCTTGTCCTCCTACTTTTCATTTAAATAACTCTTTCCTACTCACTTTTGAGGATTCAGCATCATTTCGCTCACTGAGAGCTCTTTCCTGACCCTAATCTAAATTTGTTCTTTTCCTGTATTCTCTCTCCTTAAACTACTTCCTAGCACCTACCATGATTTTTAGTTACGGTTTGTATTTTTTTACTTATTGTCTATGTCCCCACTAGAAATATATGCTCTGTGGAAAGAAGAAGATGCCTGTTTTGTTTCTTTCCTGTACTTAGCAAGGTATCCCGTTCGTGCAGAGCACTCATTACTGAATGACTGAAACCAATTCTGCTCATAAAAAAAGTTCCTGGATCATTTCCACACACTAACACACCCAACTTTTCCCTTGACAAAGCTTTTGTTTTGTTCAGCAGCCTTCTGGGGAATCCCCTTTGCCTCACAGATTATTTTTGGCTACTGATAGTTTCAAATGAACAAAAATTGGTTCCTAAGAAGAATCTTTATTTTCCTACCATTCGGAAAAATATTTTTTCCCTCCTTAAAACAGGCATTTCAATGAATGTTTCTTATGCATCCTGTATGTAGGCTTATAATAGCTCAAATTCCACTGGGACAAATTCCCATCACAACAGATAGCTCTGTGTAATGAACAGATTTTTCACCTCCTCAGCTTGTGGGTTGAGAAATAATTCCAAAATACAAGTCTGTTCTTTAGTCAGTAAATAATGCAGAATTCCATAGTCTTTACTCTGCATGTGACTAAGACTTACCTACCAGTGAAATATTATGGGGAGTATTAAGGTATATGTAAAATTTGGTATTGACCTTAAGACTTGCTCACACTACAGTTTAAAAAGGAATCATTTTGTCTTGGGTTGTCTTCCCAGAAAGCAGAGCTTGAAACCATGATTTGTTTGTAAGTAATTTATTAGGGAAGTGATTTCAAGAGAGAGTGGGAGAGTGAGATGGGGAGGGAGGGGAAATACATGGGGGCGTGTTATTGAACTTGCTGCTGTGATCAGTGGGGTCTAGAGTCCCCTGGATCTCTGGAGAGCCTTGAAAGTTCATCATCAGCAAGCTCCAGGTCTAGTGGACCTTTTCAGTGGCTTTTATCAGAACTCTGTCTTCCAGATACCTGGCTATTTCATTCAAGACTCATTTCTGTTCTGTTTGTACTTTCTGAATTACTTCTCTCCTATTTAAAAACTGGTTAATTCCTGATCACTCTATCTGGTCAACTTCTCATTCCCATCTCATCCTTTAAGATTTAGATTAAGCAGCCCTCCAACTGACCTCTCTCCCTCCCCACCCCCATCCTCATTGCACTCCTAGATCACCTTGATGCCTGATTCCATTTTCACATTTCCTACACTGTCCTGTAAATTTAGGTTACTTCCCTCCTCCTCCAACCATGCTTCTCAAAGGAGCAGAACCTGTTTTTCATTAGCATTTGTTGCCTTAACACAATACCTGTTCGATAAAATGGATGTGTTTCAGTTTTTTGAGTAGACACCCAACCCCTCAGTGTTGGGTATGACGTCTTACTCAACCCTGTATTTCAGTCTAGCGTGTCTTACATAGTATATGCTTTTAAAATATTTGTGTAATGCTAGGGGAAAGCCCCTAAAATGTCCTTCTGTTTCTGTAAGAAAATGGAGCTATGAACAGATCTCTGACTCAGGTTGCTGAGGTTGCATTTCTATTTCAGAAATTCTGGCTATGAAAACATCAATGACTCAATTGATAGATGTCAGCAGACAGCGTCTCTTTTGTTAATTTTAAGCCAAATAATGACTCAAGCTGTTTCAACAAAAGTGAGAAAGAAGAAGCCTTGTAGATAATACATTAGATGAGTCAAATGAAATTCAGAAAGGGAAAAAAAAAACCCAATTTTGAAATTAAGAGACCAGTTTTGAAAGCCTGCCTGAGACTTTTTTCTTACAGTGTACAGAGTGCCCACAAAACAAATGATATGTGTTTGGTGGACCTAAGAGAGTGATCTTGTTGTAAATCACAAAATAGAGTGATTACATTGTATTACATTGACTTTTGGGGGTGGGTTTTTAAAAAAATTAACATATAATGTATTATTTGCCCCAGGGATACCAGTCTGTGAATTATCCCACTTACACAATTCACAGCACTCACCATAGCACAGACCCTCCCAATGTCCATCACCCAGCCACCCTATCCCTACCTCCTCACCCCAGCAACCCTCAGTTTGTTTTGTGAGATTAAGAGTCACTTATGATTTGTCTCCCTCCAGATTCCATCTTGTTTCATTTTTCCTTCCCTACCCCCCAAAACTCCCCACCCTGCCTCTCGAATTCCTCATATCAGAGAGATCATATGTTAATTGTCTTTCTGTGATTGACTTATTTTCCTGCATAATACCCTCTAGTTCCATCCATGTCATTGCAAATGGAAAGATTTCAGGGGTTTTGATGACTGCATAGTATTCCATCAGATATATATATATATATATATATGTATGTATATATACATATATATATATGTATCTTCTTTATCCATTCATCTGTTGACGGACATCTAGATTCTTTCCATAGATTGTCTATTGTGGACATTGCTGTTATAAACATTCGGATGCACATGCCCCTTTGGATCACATTTGTATCTTTAAGGTAAATACCCAGTTGTGCGATTGCTGTGTCATAGGGTAGCTCTATTTTCGACTTTTTGAGGAACCTCTATGCTGTTTTCCAGAGTGGCTGTGCCAGGTTGCATTCCCACCAACAGTGTGAGAGGGTTCCCCTTTCTCCGCATCCTTGCCAACATCTCTCAGTTTCCTGACTTGTTAATTTTAGCCATTCTGACTGGTGTGAGGTGGTATCTCATTGTGGTTTTGATTTGTATTTCCCTGATGCCAAGAGATGTGAAGCACTTTTTCATGTGTCTGTTGGCCATTCTTCTTTGCAGAAATGTCTGTTCATGTCTTCTGCCCATTTCTTGATTGGGTTATTTGTTCTTTGGGTGTTGAGTTTGATCAGTTCTTTATAGATTATGGATACTATCCCTTTATCTGATATGTCATTTGCAAATATCTTCTCCCATTCTGTCAGTTGTCTTTTGACTTTGTTAACTGTTTCCTTTGCTGTGCAAAAGCTTTTGATCTTGATGAAGTCCCAATAGTTCATTTTTGCCCTTGCTTCCCTTGCCTTTGGTGATGTTTCTAGGAAAAAGTTGCTGCGGCTGAGGTCGAAGAGTTTGCTGCCTGTGTTCTCCTCAAGGATTTTGATGGATTCATCTCTCACATTGAGGTCTTTCATCCATTTGGGGTCTGTTTTTGTATGTGGTATAAGGAAATGGTCCAGTTTCATTCTTCTGCATGGGGCTATCCAATTTTCCCAACACCATTTTTTAAAGAGACTGTCTTTTTTCCATTGGACATTCTTTCCTGCTTTGTTGAAGATTAGTTGACCATAGAGTTGAGGGTCCATTTCTGGGCTCTCTGTTCTGTTCCATTGATCTATATGTCTGTTTTTGTGCAAGTACCATATTGTCTTGATGATGACAGCTTGTAATAGAGCTTGAAGTCTGGAATTGTGAGGCCACCAACTTTGGTTTTCTTTTTCAACATTCCTTTGGCTATTCAGGGTCTTTTCTGGTTCCATATAAATTTTAGGATCATTTGTTCCATTTCTTTGAAAAAAATTGATGGTATTTTGACAGGGATTGTGTTAAATGTGTAGATTGCTTTAGGTAACATAGACATTTTCACAATATTTGTTCTTCCAGTCCATGAGCATGGAACTTCTTTCCATTTCTTTTTGTCTTCCTCAATTTCTTTCATGAGTACTTTATAGTTTTCTGAGCACAGATTCTTTGCCTCTTTGGTTAGGTTTTTTCCTAGGTATCTTGTGGTTTGGGGTGCAATTGTAAATAGGATTGACTCCTTAATTTCTCTTTTTTCTGTCTTGCTTTTGGTGTATAGAAATGCAACTGATTGCTGTGCATTGATTTTATATCTTGATACTTTACTGAATTCCTGTAAGAGATCTAGCAGTCTTGGAGTGGAGTCTTTTGGGTTTTCCACATAATGTATCATATCATCTGCAGAGAGTGAGAGTTTGACTTCTTCTTTGCCGATTCAGATGCCTTTTATTTCTTTTTGTTGTCTGATTTCTGAGGCTAGGACTTCTAGTACTATGTTGAATAGCAGTGGTGATAGTGGACATCCCTGCCATGTTCTTGACCTTAGGGGAAAAGCTCTCAGTTTTTCCCCATTGAGAGTGATATTCGCTATGGGTTTTTCATAGATGGCTTTGATAATATTGAGGTATGTACTTCTATGTCTACACTGTGAAGAGTTTTGATCAAGAAAGGATGCTGTACTTTGTCAAATGCTTTTTCAGCATCTATTGAGATTATCATATGGTTCTTGTTTGTCTTTTATTAATGTACTGTATCACATTGATTGATTTTCAGATGTTGAACCAACCTCCAACCCAGTAATAAATCCCACTTTGTCGTGGTGAATCATCCTTTTAATGTACTGTTAGATCCTATTGGCTAGTATTTTGGTAAGAATTTTTACATCTGTGTTCATCAAGGATATTGCTCTACAATTCTCCTTTTTGGTGGGGTCTTTGTCTGGTTTTGGGATCAAGGTAATGCTGGCCTCACCAAATGAGTTTGGAAGTGTTCCTTCCACTTCTATTTTTTGCCACAGTTTCAGGAGAATAAGAATTAATTCTTCTTTAAATGCTTAGTAGAATTCCCCTGGGAAGCCGTCTGGCCCTGGGCTCTTGTTTGTGGGGAGATTATTGATGACTGCTTCAATGTCCTTACTGGTTATGGGTCTGTTCAGGTTTTCTATTTCTTCCTGGTTCATGGTAGTTTATATGTCTCTAGGAATGCATCCATTTCTTCCAGATTGTCAAATTGGCTGGTGTATAGTTGCTCATAATATGTTCTGATAATTGTTTGTATTTCTTTGGTGTTGGTTGTGATCTCTCTTCTTTCATTCATGATTTTCTTTATTTGGGCCCTTTCTCTTTTCTTCTTGATAAGCCTGGCCAGGGGGTTATCAATCTTATTAATTCTTTCAAGGAACCAGCCCTTAGCTTCTTTGATTTGTCCTACTATTCTTTTAGTTTCTATTTCATTGATTTCTGCTCTGATCTTTATTATTTCTTTTCTCCTGCTGGGTTTAGGCTTTATTTGCTGTTCTTTAAGTGTAGAGTTAGGTTGTATATTTGAGACCTTTCTTGTTTCTTGAGAAAGGCTTGTATTGCTAGGTACTTTCCTCTCAGGGGTATTGCTAGGTACTTTCCTCTCAGGGACTGCCTTTGCTGTGTCCCACAGATTTTGAATTGTTGTGTTTTCATTTTCATTTGTTTCCATGAATTTTTTAAATTCTTCTTTAATTTTCTGGTTGACCCATTCATTCTTTAGTAGGATGCTCTTTAGCCTCCATGTGTTTGAGTTCTTTCCAAATTTCCTCTTGTGATTGAGTTCTAGTTTCAGAGCATTGTGGTCTGAAAATACGCAGGGAATGATCCCAATCTTTTTTACAGTTGAGACCTGATTTGTGACCCAGGATGTGATCTATTCTGGAGAATGTTCCACATGACTAGAGAAGAATGTGTATTCTGTTGCTTTGGGATGGAATGTTCTGACTATATCTGTGATGTCCATCTGGTTCAGGGTGTTATTTAAAGCCTTTATTTCCTTGTTGATCTTTGGCTTAGATGATCTGTCCATTTCAGTGAGGGGGGGGTGTTAAAGTCCCCTAATTTTATTGTGTTATTGTCAATGTAAAAGCAATGTGTTTCTTTGCTTTTGTTAATTAATTAATTTATATAATTTATATAATTGGTTGCTCCCATGTTAGGGGCATTTTAAAAAAATTGTTAGATATTTAAAATTGTTAGATCTTCTTGTTGGACTGACACTTTGAATATGATATAGTGTCCTTCCTCATCTCTTATTATAGTCTTGGGCTTAAAATCTAATTTATCTGATATAAGGATTGCCACCCCAGCTTTCTTTTGATGTCCATTAACATGGTAAATTATTTTCCACCCCCTCACTTTAAATCTGCTGGTGTCTTTGGATCTAAAATGAGTTTCTTGTAGACAGCATATTGATGGTTTTTGTTTTTTTTAATCCATTCTGATACCACGTGACTTTTGATTGGGGCATTTAGCCCATTTACATTCAGGGTAACTATTGAAAGATATGAATTTAGTGCCATTGTATTGCCTGTAAGACAACTGTTACTATATATTGTCTCTTTTCCTTTCTGGTCTGTTACTTTTAGGTTTTCTCTTTGCTTAGAGGATCTCATTCGATATTTCCTGTGGTACTGCTTTGGTGTTTACAAATTATTTTAGGGGTTTTTTTTTTTGTCCTGGAAGCTTTTTTTCTCTCTATCTTCAATGACAGCCTAGCTGGATATGGTATTCTTGGCTGCATATTTTCCTCGTTTATTGCTCTAAATATATCATGCCAGTCCTTTCTGCCTTGCCAGGTTTCTGTGGATCTGTCCGTTGCCAATCTAATATTTCTACCATCGTATGTTACAGACTTCTTGTCCCAAGTTGCTTTCAGGATTTTTTCTTTGTCACTAAGAGTTGTAAGTTTTACCATTAGATGACAAGATGTAGACCTATTTTTGTTGATTTTGAGGGGGGTTCTCTGTGCCTTGTGGATTTTGATGCTTATTCCCTTTGCCATATTGGGAAAATCCTTTGCTATAATTTGCTCCAATATACCTTCTGCCCCGCTCTCTCTTTCTTCTTCTTCTGGGATCCCAATTATTCTAATATTGTTTCATCTTATGGTATTACTTATCTCTCGAATTCTCCCTTTGTGGTCCAGTATTGTTTGTCTCTCTTTTGCTCAGCTTCTTTATTCTCCATCATTTGGTCTTCTATATCACTAATTCTCTCTTCTGCCTCATTTTTCCTAGCAGTAAGCACCTCCATTTTTTATTGCACCTCATTAATAGCTTTTTTTATTTCAACTTGGTTAGATTTTAGTTCTTTTATTTCTCCAGAAAGGGATTTATTTCTCCAGAAGTGGACTCTTTAATATCTTCCATGCTTTTTTCAAGCCCAGCTAGCACCTTGATAATCATCATTCTGAACTCTAGTCCTGACGTATTACTAACGTCTGTATTGATTAGGTCCCTAGCTGTCAGTTCTACTCCTTGTTTTTTCTATCTTTCTTTCTTTCTTTTTTTTTTTTGTGGTGAGTTTTTCTGCCTTGTCATTTTATCCAGATAAGAATAGATGAATGAGGGGCACCTGGGTGGCTCAGTGGGTTAAAGCCTCTGCCTTCGGCTCAGGTTGTGATCCCAGGGTCCTGGGATTGAGCCCCACATCAGGCTCTCTGCTTAGCAGGGAGCCTGCTTCCTCCTCTCTCTCTCTCTCTGCCTGCCTCTCTACCTATTTGTGATCTTTGTCTGCCAAATAAATAAATAAAATCTTAAAAAAAATCTTAAAAAAAAAAAAGAATAGATGAATGGGAGAACAAAATGCTAAAATGGTGGCAAAGACCCCAGAAAAATATACGCTAACCAAATCAGAAGAGACCCAAAACTGGGGGAGGAGAAAGGGGGGGAAATATATATATATGACTGGTGAATAGAAAGAGCCACTCACTTGATTTTGGGTGTATTCTGGTTTCTTAGAAGAAACTACCTCCCAAAATTTTAAAGAAATTAAACTTATATAATACAAAAATAAGGGTAAACATGATGAAGGGATGGAATATGACTGTAAAGATGAAAAATAAAAAGATTCTAAAAAAGGAATTGATAAGATAAGAAGTTGGTTGGAAAAAGAAAAAAAAGGAGAGAATGTGATCAGGCTGGAGACTAGAACAAAGCCACGTGCTAGATTTAGGTACATTTTTATCTGTTAGAAGAAATTGTATCTCAAAATTAAAAAAAATCTATATGTATACAAAATAAGGTTATATACAATGAAGGGATAGAATATGACTATAACAGTGAAAATTTAAAAAGATTTTTTTTCAAAACATATTGATAAAATAGTTTAAAAAACCGTTAAAATAGGAAAGAGGAAAAGCTTAAAAACTAGAATAAGAAAAAATAAAATTAAAAAAAGTTAACTTTGAAAGATTAAAGAATCTGGGAAAAAAGCCATGAATTCTGTGTTGCTTTTCCCTAACTCTGGAGTTCTGCAGTTCTCATTTATCAGTGAACTTGGCCTTGGCTGTACATTCTTGCTGATCTTCTGGGTGAGGGGCCTCTTGCAGTGATTCTCAAATGTCTTTGCCCCACGTGGAATTGCGCCGCCCTTGCCAAGGGCCAGGCTTAGTAATTTGCTCGGGTTCGCTCTCGGTAGCTTTGGTTCCCTGACCGCTTTCTGTACAGCTTTGGAGGACGGTAATGAAGATGGCTTCTAAATCTCCAACCCATAGGAGTGGAGAGCTCAGGACCCCACTCCTCAGTGTGCCCTCAGAGAGAAGCAGTCACTCCCTCCCATCTCCCTGGTCTCCGGCAGCACTCTGTCTCTGGCACATGGCTCTATTTAGAGTCTCCAAACCCACCAGATTCCTGCAGCGTGCTGCCCCCGCCACTCCTCCTGGAGGAGGAAGGTGGGGGCTCTCCCCAGATCCACCACTTGTGGAGTCTGTACTTGAAGAGCAGTGGCCTGATTGCCACGGATCATGGTTTAAGGTAACCCCAAGCTGAAAACCGACTGCAGCTGGCTTCCCCACTCAGATACCTGGGAGGTCTGCCACACTCAGACACCCCCAGTCTTTCTGTGACCTCACAGGTCCTGAGACCACACTGATCCAGAGAGGATTCCACCCCTCACTTAACCTCTGGAGTGACATCCCTCTATGGAGCAGACTTCTAAAGGTTCCAATTTTGTGCTCTGGCACTGTCTCATTTGCTGGGAGCAAGCCCCTCCCCCACAGTCTATCTTCCCGTTGCTTCGGATTCACTTCTCCCCACGTCCTACCTTCCGGAAAGTGGTCAGTTTTCTGTTCTTAGAATTGCTACTCTTCTTCTCTTCAATCTGTTGAGTTTGTAGATGTTCAGAATGGTTTGATAACTATCTAGATGAACTCCTGGGACCTGATGATATTTCAGTCTGCTACTCCTCCGCCATCTTGCTTCCTTTCTGGGGCAGGGTCTTAAACAACAGAAATTTATTTCTCACAGTCCTGGAGGCTAGAAGGTCAAGGTGTCTACAGGTTGATTTTTTCTTCTCCTTTTTAAAATTATTGATTTATAATGTATTGTTTGTTTCAGGGGTATAAGTCTGTGATTCATCAGTCTTACACAATTCACAGCACTCACCATAGCACAAACCCTCCCTAATGTCCATCACCCAGCCACTCCATCCCCCCACTCTCTCCCCTCCAGCAACCCTCAGTTTTTTTCCTAAGATTAAGAGTCTCTTATGGTTTGTCTCCCTCTGTGGTTTCATCTTGTTTCATTTTCCCTACCTTCCCCTATGATCCCTTGTCTTGTTTCTTAAATTCCTCATATCAGTGAGATCATACAGTAACTGTCTTTCTCTGATTGACTCATTTCACTTAGCATAATACCCTCTAGTTCCATCCACGTTGTTGCAAATGGCAAGATTTCAGTTCTTTTGATGGCTGCATAGTATTCCATTGTATATATATACACCACATCTTCTTTATCCATTCATCTGTTGATAGACACCTGGGCTCTTCCCATAGTTTGGCTATCGTGAATATTGCTGCTATAAACATTGGGTGTAGGTGCCCCTTTGGATCACTACATTTGTATCTTTGGGTTATATACCCAGTACTGTATTGCTGGGTCATAGGGTAGCTCAATTTTCAACTTTTTGAGGAACCTCCATGCTACATTGACTTTTGAATTGATTGCATTACAATGACGTTTGTAAAGTTTATTTCATATAATCCTTCTTAATACTTATTTCCCTTTTTCTATTTTTATAGCTCAGCTTTGGAGGGATCTGAAATGTTTTTATAATATACACATCTATTACTATTGGTAGGAAAAGTAATATACAGAAATTTGGGGGGTCAAACACAAAGTTCTTAGTGTAAAAATTATTCTCTGGAATTTTGATCTATTCTCGTTCTCTTTCCTTCCAAGTTGGGTTTTTACTGTCACATAAATCTGACAGTTTGGTCCTAATAGGAAAAACAATTGTGCATGTTTTAGAGATGTCTTGAATTCTTTTAACCAGGGAGACACCTTTGTATTTTATAATAAAGTTGAGGTTTATAAAGCAATCCCCGGGAGAAGTAACATGTGAACTTTGTTGCACCTGTGAATGACTCTGCATATTTCATAGCGAGGACAGTTCCAATCTCATTGATATTAGTTGTCTGAAGATAGTGAAGATAAGCACTTAAACTCCAGGCAACATAGTGACAGCCAATAAATAATAAATAAATAGGAAGAGAGGTTTGTAGGAAAAGTTAGATTTCTTTATCTTTTGTTCAGGAATAATTCAAATTAACTATCATTTCAAAAGTCAAATGTTTCCGTGAGGATTAACTGTTAGGGTGTGTGTGTGTGTGTGTGTGTGTGTGTGTACACGTGTATGGCTGGGAGAGAATTATAACCCTTCTTTATCTTAATGCCAATTGGCTTAAACACAAACACTGTATCTTTTGTCATCTAGCTGAATTCAGCCATTTTGTAAGAATTGTTATTTTAAAAAAATAACTATTTATTTCTTTTTCAAAGAGAGAGCGAGAGAGAGAGCGAAGAGAGCCTGAGCAAACAGGGGGAGTGGCAGGCAGAGGGAGACGCAAGCTCCCCACTGAGCAAGCAGCCCAATGGAAGACTTGATCCCAGGACTGTGGGACCATGACCCAAGCCGAAGGCAGATGCTTAATCGACTGAGCCACCCAAGCAGCCCAAGAACAGCTCTTTAGACAAGGTCTGGGTAGGGAGGAGGAAAGAGAATTTTGGAGCATGGAACTGCTCAAGAGGAAGGCACGCCTGGTTGCCTTCACACTGAGGGCCTTCAGGAAGCTGGAGCATACATACGGGTATTCTCATGTAGGAGATGTGATAGAATCCTAGCTTTGCTGCTTACCAGCTGTGGGACTCAGGTAAATTGTTTAATCTTCCTGGGGCTTGGAGTGTTTTCTCATTTGTAAGATGTGAATAATAATAGAAAGGTCTCCCAAGACTGTCCTGCTAATTAAATGAGATTAATACATAGAAGATGCTTAGGGCAGAAGCCCTCAGGAAATATTAGTCTCAGTCCTCCTCCCTGTCTTCCTCCTCCTTGTTTGTCCTCTTCTTTTTCTCCTTTGACTTCTTTTCTGCTTTGGTCCCCTGGTGGGCAGAAGATAAGAATGTACCCGGAAATGCAAGACCTCTCAGGAAAAGGAGACAGAGAGATAGAAGAGAGAATTCCGATGAGCCATTCCGATAATTATTCTTTCTCTCACATGTCTCTGTCCACCCTGTTACCCGTCCTCTGTCCTGACTTGGAGAAGGCTGCACCCCGAGTTCTCCACTCTCTTCGCCTCCTGTAACCACTGAGCCCCTGTGAAGGGTGTAGAGAGGTTTAGGCGGCACTTTACTAGGGTGGAAAGGGAAACGTGATTGCCTCTGAGGCACCTAGTTCTTCACATGACCCCACCGGGTGCTGGGACAAAGGAAACAAACCTAGCTGCGAGCCTCCCTGGGCTGGCTCCCCTGCAGAACATGTGTGTGGTGGGGGAGAGGAGTCTCCCATTTGATCACAATGTGGCCACGTTTGGGTCCTTTTGTGACTGTCTCCCTTTCCACACCGTGAGCACTGATGCTCCAGCCCAAACACGTCCAGGTGAAAGCTGTTGAGTGCTCACTGTGAACAGATGGTCGACTAAGTACGTTCTAGGCATTACCTGCTCTCATTCTCAGTCTCCCGAGGTGGGAGACATGGCTATTATCCCATTTGACAAAGGTGACACCAAGGTACAGCGAATTAAAGGAGCAGAATCAAGATGAAACCAGGGCATTCTGGCTTCAGAGCCTCCTTTTTAACCACTGACCTCTAAGGCCCCCCCAGCCCCCCATATTCCACTCCTTGTGGCCTTCGCATCTGTGCTTACAAGCTGTTACAAGCCTGTGACTTCTGGAAGGCATGCCTTTTCCCTCCTTTTCCCTGTTATTCTTAAAAGTTAATTCAGGCAGTAAATGCTTATTACACTCTATTGTATTTCATCACGTATATCTCTCCTCCACCAAACTGTTAGATCTTGTTTCCTATCCCTAGGCAATTGCACAGTGCATGGTACAAAGGAAGTGCTCAATAAAGTCTACGGCTGGAAAGAATGAATTTTGTATGGGGTTGAACTTTTTTTTTCAGGATATGAGTGTGTTGACACATCCAACTATATATAGTTGTGGTAAACTTTGAGGGTCGCATTGAGTTAAAACATTTCACAGCTTCTGTCAATGGTGAAAAGGCTAACAGTTTCCCAGGTGGTAGCTTGCTTTTTTTTTTTTTTAAGATTTTATTTATTTATTTGACAGAGAGAGATCATAAGTAGACAGAGAAGCAGGCAGAGAGAGAGAGAGGGAAGCAGGCTCCCTGCTGAGCAGAGATCCCGACGCGGGACTCGACCCGCGGACCCTGAGATCATGACCTGAGCCAAAGGCAGCGGCTTAAACCACTGAGACACCCAAGCACCCGGTAGCTTGCTTTTTTAAGGAAAAGAAGGACCCACAGTTTTACGCCAGCATTTCCAAGTTATGTGATTGGTGTGTATTTTGCTCGGTTGGCACTAGGTGGCGCAAAGGAGCCTTGCAGGAAAGCTCAAAAGAGACTTGAGCTACTGCAACCAAGCCTCAGGTTGTGCTGGGAATAACTTTGAAGTTAATTATTTTTTAAGGTTTGAAAATGGGTGCATTATTTGGGCCAGTTAGTGACGTTTATTCTCTGATGCTTTTTTTTTTTTTTTTTTTTGCTCCACTAGTTATTTTGTTTTTGAAATGGAAATTTCAATTGTTTCTTCATGTTTCCCAATAACGTAGTATGTTTTCAAAATCCAGGTGAAGGCTTTTTTTGAAGATTTATTTATTTATTTAGAAAGAGGGAGAGAGTGTGCATGAGCGGGGGCGGGGGGGTGTTGAGCAGAGGGAAAGAATCTCAAGCAGACTCCCTGCTGAGAGTGGGCTCTATCTTAGACCTTGAGATCATGTCCTGAGCTGAAATTAAGAGTTGGCCACACAACTGAGCCACCTAGGTCCCCTGAAGGCTCTGGTTTTTTTTTTTTTTCTTTTGTTGTGTTTTGGTGATTTTTTTTTTTAAAGATTTATTTATTGGAGACAGAGAATGAGCAGGAGAGGCTGGGGAAGAAGATCTCCAGCACACAACGTACCCAGCGTGGAGCCCAGTGTGGAGCTCAAGCTCAAGACCGAGAGATCATGACCTGAGCCGAAATCATGAGTCAGATGTATAACCAGCTGAGCCACCCAGGTGCCCCGAAGGCTCTGTTTCGTTATTGAGACTCAGCATCTCTGATCTCTCTCTGTCTCAACCCCCACTCCCTTTTTTTTAGTACAGTGTGGTTGCAGACACCAAAGTTCTTGCATGTTAAAAGAAAAAAAAAATCCCTGGGCTAGGGACTTTTCTTTCCTTTTTTCTCTCTTTCTTTCTTTCTTTCTTTTCCCTTCCTCCCCCTTCCCCATGCTTTTCCCCTCTTCCCACTTCCCCCTTCTTTCCGCATTTTTGTGGGTCAAAGCTGCGAATATCAGCAACTGCAGTTAGTTCAACCTGATAGTTCTGCTTCTGCCTTTGATTTGCCTTATGACCTTGGTAAGTCACCTCTTTTCTTTAGGCCTCACTGTTTCCATCTGTAAAATGGCAGGAAGGGGTATTTCAAGTCAGACTGACTTAGAAAGACCATTTTCATTTTGATTTTTCATAATTCCAACCCCTAAATTCTTCTGTTCTGTGTCATTGACTGGCTCTTTATGTCTTTGCCTAGCATATATTCTGGACTTTTACTAGCTGATGTTTAATTATGGACTTTTATTAGATGTTTGTTAATTATGGACTATCAGAAACCTGAAATGTGCCCTGTTCATTGCCCTGAGTTTATTGTTACTTCCCTGGAATAAGTTTTTTATGGGATGTAAACTCACTGTTAAACCTATTTAGTCCAATTAAAGGAATACAATAATAGAAATTTATGTTTCATTATAGTATCAACCTAGGTTTCTCCCTTTAGAATTAGTTTAGTGAGGCAGCTTATGTGACCTTTAATTACTTCTCTGGAATATGTGATGATTTCCCCACAGAGATGCATCTTACTCTGGAAATTTTGCTCTTCATAGGAGGATTATTACACAGGAAAGTTGAACCAAACCTCAACTTTTTGTAGTGTCATGTATCCTGAGTGGGATGTTGAACCATATCAGTTCAAACAACCTTCCCAAATTTCAGTGTTTATAGCAATTAATAGATTTTTACACCATTTCTCTATAAATTGGTAAAAACCAGATGATCTTTCTCCTTAACTTTCTAGGTGTTTGTAAATGAGAATAACACCCCCCACTAGACGAATAATTCCCCCAGTTAAGTTGCTTGACATGTAAATCTCAAGCAAATTCCTTAGGAAAATAATTTGATGATTAAACAGGAAACACTGCATATTACCTATGGAATTTCACAATGAATAAGATATTAAAGGTTCTGAGAAGGCCAGCCATGCTCATTCTTACTTAGCCTTTAACTGCCATTCCCAGATTTCTATGGCCTTTTCTTCCTGTAGCTTTGTTTAAAGCATGGGATCCATGGAACATATCCTTATGATTTTTTCTTTAAAAAGTTTTCTCCAAGGCAGGTGTTTCTATTAACTTTCTATAATAGACAGTATTTAACTTCAGGACAAAGAAAGAATACTCAAAATTTAACAACCATTTGACTTTATTTACTTAGTAGTAAATAAAAGTGAAATTACAGCTGGAAATGGTATTTTGAAATTATAGTTTCTTCTATTTTGGGGGGGATTTTTATGTTCAAAAGTCTTGCTACCAGTGGATCAGGTAAATTTGTTTTCTACTCTTAACATGCTGGAGGAAGGCACACATTTCTGGGCCAACTCCATTAAGTAACTTACCATGTTTCTCATTTTCCTCATGCAGAAACAGTTTTGCTTGTATCTAACTGATTTTTATTGTCATCTAATGTTTCTGAATTTAAATGCTGACTCCTTACTTTGTGCTTTTTTTTCCTTTAAGTTAACTAACCTATCTGTGCCTCATTTCCCTCATCTGTGAAGGGATATAATTTTTGTATTTTATCTAAGTTTTGAGGTTGTTGTGAGGATCAGGTAAATGAATGCACAAAGGACAAAGCACAAAGCACTTGGAGGTCTGTCTGGAAAGCCTTCCATAGTGTGGGTTATAATGGTTGATGCTCACAATGCTGTGCTTAAGATGGAGAGATGAGGCATCAACCTCTTCCCATACCCTCACCATCTCGATGGAACACTTTCAAGAAGTAGGTAAGTCTTGGGCTCTGTATCATCAAGGCAAGGATTTCCAGATCATATATATATATATATATATATATATATATATATATATATATTTTGGGGGCGGGGAGTCAAGTTCTATTTTGCTTCTCTTCTGTATTTTTAAGATAAATTGCTTATTCGTTTATTGATCCCATATTAATATGAATTGAGTGGTGGCTGCTGTTTTCTGGGCACTTGTGGTAATTATTGTGGATACAGTGTTGATCACATTACCTGTGGTTTCCCTCCTTGTGGGCCTCCAGATTACAGAGGGACAAGCAGGGAGTACCCTGGGTGCTATGAGAAGAGAACTGGATGGGCAAATAGGAGTTACCCAACTTGGGCAGGGAGATTATGGGAATGTTTGGGGAGGACATGACATCAAAGTTGAGATCATAAAGACTAATCTGAGATATCCATGTGACGGGTAGGTGATGGGAACAGCTTATACAATGGTGACAGGGCACAAGCCAGATTCAACGCACTGACTGATATTCCATAGGGCAGAAGAATAGGCTAGATGTAGTTTTTGCACATTAGTTAGGGCTTCTGTGAACTCTGCAGTAGAACCATCATCTGATCCACTGTTATCTATCATAGGTGGGTGAGAGATTCTAATTCTCATCAGGAAACCTTCCAGGTGGCAGGACGTACCTTTCTCAAGGTAGCAGTTTTGATAGACTGTTTCATATCCATGCTGCTGCCTAACATCTATAATGTTGGAGGTTGGCTTGGAGGCTAATGTACATAAACCCATAACCTGGAGACTCTTACCACTGGGGGTTCAGCAAAACTGGTCACAAGATGAAGTCATTCACGGCGGTGAGCCAAGGGATAGCAGCTGGCCCCAGCTTAGCTCTGTGCCTAGAATCAGGAAAGGGCAAAAGCTCTTAGACTGTGCTCCTGTGAAGGGATCTGAAGGGAATCTGAAAGCTTTGATCTCCTAGGTGCCTTCCTAGTCAGAGACACTACGGAGTATCACAAACTCACACATGGTCTACTTTGGTATTTTCACTAAAGAGATGATTTCCTTTGTTATTAACCTGAGAGAGGAGTTTAAAATTGCTTCAGAGTCTGAGTCTTATTGTCCATTTATTTATTGTTTTAAGTAATCTCTATGCCCAACCTGGGACTCAAACTCACAACCCTGAGATCAGCATTCCCATGCTCAATCAACGGAGCCAGCCAGGTGCCCCTCTTAGCCCGTTTTTACAAACAAACACACTGACTCTACTTTTAGTCACTTGCATCAGATGGCGTCACCCCACTTCCTAGTATTGTACCTGTTATGAAAGATCAATTCATAATGAAACTACGGTGCTTGTGTGATCATGCCAGGGGGAATCTAGTCACAATGAAAGTAACAATTTCTCTCTCTTTTCCCACAACTGAATTGTAGATCCTCTTCACACTCATGTTGATATCTGACTTGGAAATGTTCTTGTTTGTATCATCAAACTTAATTCCTTGTAGAAAATTCTGCCATAGCACCACGATCAGGTTAAGTAGTGAGGCTTTATTGTTCTATCAAAACATGGCACTTATGGGGCACCTGGGTGGCTCAGTGGGCTAAAGCCTCTGCCTTCAGCTCAGGTCATGATCCCAGGGTCCTGGGATGGAGCCCCACATCGGGCTTTCTGCTTGGTGGGGAGCCTGCTTCCTCCTCTCTCTCTGCCTGCCTCTCTGCCTGCTTGTGATCTCTCTCTCTCTGTCAAATAAATGAATAAAATCTTTAAAAAAAAAAAAAAAAAAAAAACAAAACATGGCACTTACATTTCCTGAATGTGTCCTGTAAAACATCTGCTGAGACAAGCTCCTGGCAATGACTCTCCATTCTCATGGCACCATGACCTCCCTCTCTAGGTGTCTCTTTCCTGATTTGTTCTGCATTCTTTTCATCACGCAGTGATAATGTGAAAGGTTTTATCCCATTTGGGGTTTGGGAAGGAAGACTGCCTTTCTGATTGAGCCTGAGTCTAAAGGCTCCCTCACCTCATGGCAACACACCCAATTTATTTCCATTAAGCAAAACTTCTGGCTACCGAGGCCCTGAATGGTATTATACCTCCCCAAACCCATTCATTCTTTCAGTCGACAGGTAATAAGCATTTCCCACGTGCCAAGCACAGTTCTGGCACTTGACATACATCTGTGGACAAAACTGACAATGATGTCCATTTTCATACAGCTTATTTTTTAAATAGAGAAAAAGACAATATACCATAAATATAATAAATCTAAGAGTTCTACTTTAGAGGTCTAGAAGAAGGGTAGGTGCAAGTACATTCTAAATTTGAAAATACACTCTTTATATTAGGAGGTTAAAAAAATGGAGTTCACAAAAGGACATAAAATATTTCAGTCCCTGGAATCTGCCTAGGACTGGGCTTCCATCTACAAATTCCCTTGATTATCTTAAAATATCTCAGTTTGTCCAAATCGGTATCCAAACAAGCCACTTGCTGATTTGGTTATTTCTCTGACGTCTTTGACTTCAATTTCCTTTCATCTGGAAGAGTGCCTTTTCCTCACCCTTTTTTCTCTGGCTTGGTTTCAGTTGTCCTATAGATGATTTCACTGGGGCAGGTGCCCTGCTCACATTCCTTTGGCTCCCACTGTTCTCATGCAACCTGACCCAGCGGCTTCCAAAAGAAAGCTACTGTGACTCTTTGGGCTTTCTTGCCTCTTCCCCCCACCAACAATGCAGGAGTTAATAATGCCACCCCCCTGCCCTTGGCAGTCTTTATCCAAATGATTGAGGAGGATGGATAAATGATTCAGCTTTTAATCTTTTGGATAGCTCTGAGGTGCATTTGACTCTTCCAAAGTTCTGTAGTAAAATTGGACCCCAATTACTTGGCAGCTATAACCTGCTTAATAATACTCCTATGAGTGGCTTCCTTTCTTTCCCTGGCTTGTTTTGTTTCCTCATTTCTCTGCCAATGATATCTCACCAATAAACCATCAACCTGTCTCAAGGTCTACTTTGGGGGAACCCAGCCCCAGATATCTACTATCTGAGTTAAATATTCTCGTGATGTCATTTAATGTATTAGTCTATTTCTATAGATTGGAAGTTAGAACTAAAGTTTTCTTAGATTCAGTGGTTTTTTTGTGGGGGGGGGGTGTCAAGAATTCTTCACAGACAGTGCTGAGTATCTCCTGTTACATCACATCAGGAATTAAATTATGTGGTTATCTCGCATTTAATGTTATCAGTAAATTGAGATGGTAAAGATGTGTTGTTCTCATCAAACTTGTGCCTAATGACTTTAATATCCATTGCTGACCATTGTTTGAATCAGTTATTTCATTTGGGATTGTAAAATGATGGTTTTCTCAATTCACTGTTTGGAGAAGAAAGACCCAGGCTAAGAGAACAGCATGTGGAAGGAGAGAGAGGTGAGGCCAAGTATAATAGAATTAGGGGGAAAAAGTATGCTTAGTTTGTAAGGTGCATTGGGGATCAGTAGGAGACGGATTTGGAAAGATAAGTGAGAATTTTTTTATAATGTTAAAGACTTAGGATCTTGTACTGAAATTAATGGAGGGACACTGAGAGATTTTAAGTGTGTCCATCAGCATGAACATATTGTTTGGAGTGATCACTCTATTAATATTGTAAAGCATAGATTGGTGAGAGTAGCTAGGAAGAGGTTGCCATGGTCAAAGATAGTGGGGAGGGAAAAGATAAGTTATATACTTAAGACCATAGAATAAATGGTATTGACTTACTGGTTAAATGTGGGGTGAGGGAGAGGAGGAGTCCAGGATCCTTTTCCTTTGGGACAAATTGTTTGATAGTTGGTATCCTTCATAAAGACAGGGAATGTGGCAAGAGTAGAAAGTCTGATGAAGAAAACAACTGAGTTTGGCTCCAGACGTTTCAAGGGGATTATGGAACACACAGGTATAAGTGTACAATTGACAATTGCCATTTGTATAGGAATTCGGGAGGAAGGTTAGGGATAGAGATAAAGATCTGGGATTCATCAAAAGGCAGTTAGTGGTTGAAACTGTTAGAGCAAATAAGATCATTTCATAAAGCGTGCACAGAAGACAAATGAGTAAGAAAAGAAGAGACTAAGTGTGTATTCCTGACCTACATAAACATTTACAGGAAGAGAGTAGGGAGAGAAACTCAAAGACTCAAAGATATCTGTCAGATGTTTGTGAAAATGGTGATGCGGGAGTCAGATGTTGGAAATGTTAGAAAGGTTTGCGTGAGACGTTGCACAGAGGCCAGGCATGAGAGCACTGAAAAGTTCCCAATGAATTTGTAAATAGAGATAGGTCACTATATATTTTTTAAAGATTTATGTATTTATTTGAGAGAGCGAGAGAACATATGTGCGTGCATGTGGAGGGCGTGGGCAGAGGGAGAGTCTTAAGCAGACTCTGTGTTGAACATGGAGCTCAACCCAGGGCTCAAACTCACGACCCTGAGATCATGACCCTGAGACCATGATCTAAGCTGAAACCAAGAGGCAGATGCTTGACTGACTACACCACCCAGGTACCCTGAGATGGGTCATTATGTTAGTAGGGATAGTTCCGATGGTGTGGCAAGGATGGGAGCCCTGACGGAGTGAGTTGAAGGGTGACTAAGATGGGACAACATAGAAACAATGGATGCTAACTACTGTTTTCAAAGTTTGGATTGAAGATTTGGGTAGGCTTTTCATTCTCCCTTCTTCCCTTCTTTCCTTCCTTCCCTTTCCTCCCTCCCTCTTGCCCTCTCCCTCCCTCGCTCCCTTCCTCCCTCTCCTGTCTTTCTTTTCTCTTCTCCCTTTTATTCTTCATCATCTTCACCACCACTCCTCCTCGTCCTCTTTCTTCTTCTCTTCCTTCTCCTCTCTCTCTCCCCACCCCTTCATCGCTCCCTTCCTCCCTCTCTTTCCTAACTGACTACATTCCTGGATTAGTGCTGAGGGTAATAAGACATTAGTGGCAGAAGTATCTGAATGAGAGGGTTTCCTGAAGATTCCAGGTTTTGGAGCACAGGTGGACTCTGTTTCCTCCTTTGTAAAATACAGGACAGCACTAACATCACA
The DNA here is from genome assembly GCF_902655055.1 of Lutra lutra. NCBI lineage: Eukaryota > Metazoa > Chordata > Mammalia > Carnivora > Mustelidae > Lutra > Lutra lutra. The sequence goes on from NC_062290.1 coordinate 48,098,620, forward strand.
TTGTTGCTGTAAAAATTGAGTGTTTCGGAAAAGGATTTTCCCTCAGGGAAGCCGTGCATCAGTCGTAGTCATTGACCCCATTGTGACAGCAACCTGTCACTCTGAAGACAAACCTTACATGGTAGAGCTACTTTGCCTTATATTTAATCTGAAAATATTTTCCCTTTAAAACTCAGTTATAGAAATGGTTTGCAGGGTCAATGAACTTACATGTAGAGACAAAGAAGGAAATGCCTCTAAAAGGGAGAAAAATACTTTTCCCAATCCAAAATGACTGCATTTGCTGGAGTTCCAGTGTACTTTAACTTTAGTACCTGAGTGCTTTAACAGGGTGAAGCTGGAGCAATGGAGACAACTTTATTAATTGGAATCTTTCATTACAGCCATGCTTTCTTTGCTAGGGAAGTGAGAAGCTTATATTTTAAAAAATTCATTAAAATGTCAGTATGCATCAATCAGAGAAATCACTTCAAAAATCTTTTAATCTTAAAAATGGGGTGAAAAGAACCTCCATGTTCATTTCTTTGTGCCCACAAGTAAGAGCTGACTGGACCAATGTCATGAATTAGAACCCCCATTATATACACCAGCTGAAGAGCTACTACTGGCTGATTCCAGTTAATGCATAATTTATCATCATCACTTGAAATTAAAGATCCAAGGCAATGTTTAAAAAAGTACTTCTCATAAGGGAAGAGTAGCTTCTGCCAATTGTTTACCCATTTGTCCTTTATAGGATATAAGTCACATAAAAAAATACAGTTCTCCAGGAGCTTTGACTGGCCTGACATCCTCCCTCTTGTTTAGGCAAAGGTAGTGGTTCTTACTGCCTTTGCCTTAGATCATCTTGAGAGCCTAATGACAGGATCGGATTCCTTCCCCAGAAAAATGCTCATATTTACAAATATTTTATATATGATTTTGGAGCATTCTTGAAGTTCATGGAATTTCAGGGTATGCACTAATATAGGCAATCAGCTCCCAGAGACAGTCATCTGAAGGACAATTTGATCTTTAACCTTGAGTTTGAACCCTGATATCACATAAAACTGTATTACATCTTTTTTTTTCTTTTGAAAGGGGTCTGAATCTCAAGGGATGGTGTGATCAGTACACTGGCTTTCACACTGGGATATATTTGCTTGTTCTTACATTTTCTCAGAAAACAAAGCAGTTTTTCAATTGGAACTTAGTTTGAACAACCTAATGAATGAGAAAAAACACTCCCTAGGAAATTAAGGATTGGCACTAGAATGATGTTCGAGCAGCTAATAGCCATGGAATTGATGGAATTCGTATTCTCATGAATGTCCTCTAGTTCCCAGTTGGATAGTGAGCACCTGAACCATCAACTTACAGAGCAACATGAGGGTTTTGCATTTAGAGAAGGCAGGACTGTGTTTGTTTGTGAGCACACGTTCTGTTTCTCAGTGCACATTCTTTAATCAGGAATTTAGTTTCTACTTTCTGCCTCAAAATAAGCCCAGACACTTCATGTCTTGATTTGATTTTCCAAATTTCTTTTTTTAAAAAAATGTTCCAGGATGCCTGGGTGGTTTAGTCAGTTAAGCGTCTGCCTTCGGCACGGGTCGTGATCCCGGGGTCCTGGGATGGAATCCTGCATCAGGATCCCTGCTCGGTGGGGATCCTGCTTCTCCCTCCCCCTCTGCCTGCCAGTCCGCCTGCTCCTGCTCTCTTTCTCTCGTCAAACAAACAAACAAACCAACAAACCAACAAACCATTCCTTCTCTTCATCAGGCACAGTCAATACAACCTGAAATTTAGCTCGGGGGACTTGAGGGTGGGTATGTTCTTTTTTTTTTTTTTTTAAGATTTTATTTATTTATTTGACAGACAGAGATCACAAGTAGGCAGAGAGGCAGGCAGAGAGAGAGAGAGGAGGAAGCAGGCTTCCCGCTGAGCAGAGAGCTTGATGCGGGGCTTGATCCCAGGACCCTGGGATCATGACCTGAGCCGAAGGCAGAAGCTTAACCCACTGAGCCACCCAGGCGCCCCAAGGGTGGGTATATTCTTAACAGGACTTGTGTGTCTGTGAGCCTTGTACTATTTTAAAGTAAATACATGTGGTCTTATTGGAAGATACCCCTAGTGGCAGCCAGGTTGCTTACCTACTTTTGTAGGGCATTTAATAATTCACAAAATGATTGTATATTTATGATCCATTGTTTTTTTATTGTTTTGTTTTTTAGTTAAAGAATTTGGAACATACATAAAATACAGAAAATAGTAGAGTGAACTTACCATACCCAACACCAGTAATCAGCAACTTGTAGCCAGTCCTGCCCCATAGATTCCTCAACTTTCCTATAGTATTTTATTTTATTTTTATAACTTTATTATTTTTTAAAGATTTTATTTATTATTTATTTATTTGACAGAGAGAGAGAGAGCAGGCACAAACAGGGGGAAGATCCTCCCTACCTAGAAGGGAGCATTATGTGGAGTTCAATCCCAGGACCCTTGGGATCATGACCTGAGCTGAAGGCAGATGATCAACTGACTGAGCCACCCAGGGGCCCCTTTCCTATAGTATTTTAAAGCAAACCCATTTAAAGCACGTATTTTTACTCATAAATATTTGTGTCTTTAAAGTTCAGAAATCTTTTAACCTCAACACTATTATTCCACCTTAAAAAATTAATCTTGTAACATATGATCTGTATTTTGAATAAAGAACAAACATTCCTACATCACACTTTAGGTGAGGGAATGAGGCTTATAAATTCTTGAGGCTTATAGATAGTAAATGAAAGCTAAGATTCATCCTTTGCTCGGGGCTTTGATTTGAACGCCTAAGTTCTCAAATGTGCCTAAAAAATCGGTTTTGTTTATTGATACGTATGTTGATAAGTTGAATGATTATTTTAACCATATAACTATTTAATAATATTTGTCATTGTGATTTACTATCAACTTGGGTCTATTTCTGGTCATATTTTGGTCTTGTTAGTAGTTAATTATCTATCCCTTGGGTGGATTTTAAGCCAGAACTAGCCTGAATTCTACTTCCAAATCAGTTCATCACATAAAGAAAGTAGTTCTTTTGTTTTTTATGATCTCTATATGGATTACTGCTTCTGTTTGATATCAGTTTTTCAGAAGAACAATTCATCCATGAAAGGTCATTTCACCTTACAAAAGAATAACCTTAATTTTGTATGAATTAGTTGTATAACGGGTTGTAGTTATAATAAAAACCCATTGCCAAGAACACTAGAGAGAATGCCTCTTGCTCGTATATGGTGTCCTTTCTATGTTCCTAATGCCCCACCAGGTGCGTGGCACTGGGGGAGTGTATGTTAGGTTGAATATTTCAAATGTCACAACATAGGTCTTGTAGAAGTAAGATTTGAATCAAGAAACCGTTTCCAAAAGTTCCTAAATTTTACAGAAATCCTTCCCTCCATAAAGGAGAAAGATCTTAAACTGAAAAAGTATTAAAACTGTAGAACTGTAAAACTATAAAACTTAGTTAATCCTAGTGTTGTTCATGAAACGCCACAAGCAAGAAGTAGAAGGAAGCTTACCAAATGCATAAATGTGCAAGGCTCTCAGCTAGACTTCTCAATGACAGCGAAAATCAAGCCCCATTTCCCATTTGTACATCTTTGCTTCTAAATGTTGACTGATGGCCTTTAGATTAAATATATTTTTGTTGCTATATGTTAAAAAAACATTCCAAGAAAACTTGGGATGCTGACAGTGGAAAATGCATGCTTCCTTGGTCTTTAACAGCTCAAGACCTACCTTTCTTTAAATTTTATGTGTGTTAGAGTTGTGCCCTTCTTCTATATCATTAAGCACTAGTTGCCCAATTACAGTGCTTTGGGACACTGTTAAGATTGTGCCTGAGGCTTTTCAGCAAATTCAGCTTTAAAGCAAATGATCCCAGTAGTCAAAATTATTTACTAAACACAGTACAGAGTTTCTTCTAGAAAGATTATTTAAGGCCTATTACACTTGCTAGATCCTTATATTACAAAATACTTGAGTACTTAGCAAAGCTGTTGCCTCTTCTCATGAGGCCCTTTTTTTTTTCAGCACTAAGATGTAAAAGGAACATTATATATTTGAGTAGAGCAGACTCATGTAGATATTCTTAATCTGAAAGCAGTTTCCTTTATTTTAGGCCATTTTCAACAGGGATAGTGAGTTGTTCTGAACTTGGGCATTATTTATAAGTACAGAATCGAAATATTTATTTTATTTTATTTACTTTAAAGGTTTTATGTATTTATTTGAGAGAGAGAGAGAGAGAGAGCATGAGCAGGGTGAGGGGCAGAGGGAGAAGCAGACTCTTAAAAGGTTTATTTTTAAAAATATTCTTTTTGTGTTAACATGTGCAGAGCTGTGTAAGCTATGAGGGATTTAGATGTGTCCTCGATCATCTCATTGTTTGGATATCTTCCTTTTTAAATCTCTGTGTGGAAAGTGTTATCAAACCTCTTACATTATTGACATTGAACAATAACCATCGAGAACTCTGAGGTATTTTCTCACCTATTTCTCATTGTTCTCCATAACTCTCAGCTAGTTATTTCCAACTCCATTTTGAGGATAAATGACCCTTGTCAGGTCACACTGCTGCTAAGGGGTGGGAATGTGAATAACGTGTATAGGTTAAACTTTTGAGTTCTTGGACCCAATTTCTGTGCATTGGGGGAGGGGCACCCTCAAACACCACCAAATAATTCTCTAGGGCTTAGTGCTACAAGATTCTACACCGCCCCCCCCCACCAAATTCAGCAATCAGGTGCAAGTCCAGGTTGTTACCTGTATTTCTGATGGATTGGTTATAAATCAGAGGTTCCCATGACCTTCTCCTTGGGTTTAATTAATTTGCTAGAGCAGCTCACAAAACTCAGAGAAACATTTTATTTACTAGAGTACCAGTTTATCACAAAAGGTTGTAATTCAGGAACAGCCACATGAAAGAGATGCATAGGGCAACATATGTGGGGAGGACTCAGAGCTTCCACACCCTCTCTAAGCACACCATTCTCCCCAACTTTCCATGTGTTCACCAACCTGGGAGTTCTCCAAGCCTATTCTTTCTGGTTTTTATGAAAGCTTCATTACATAGACATGATTGAGTAACTCATTGGCCATTGATGGTCGATTAAACCTCTAACTCCTTTTCCACTGGTCAGGAGGAGGGACTAAAAGTTCCAACCCTCTAATCACATGATTGCTTCTCCTGGTAACCAGCCCCATCCTTAGCTGGGGTCCAAAAGTCACCTCATTACATAACAAAAACCCTTTATTTCTCTCATCACTTAGAAAATTCCCAGTGTTTTTGAGGATGTGTGGGTGGCTCAGTCAGTTAAGCATCTGACTCTTGATTTTTGGCTCAGGTCCTGATCTCAGGGTTGAGGGATCGAGCCCCGAGTTGGGCTCTGGGGTCAGCAAGGAATTTGCTTGAGGATTCTCTCTCTCCCTCTGTTTCTCCTCCCCACTCACATATGCACGCTCTCTCTCTCTCTCTCCAATAAAAAAATCTTTAAAAAAATAAAATTCCCAGAGTTTTAGGAGCTCTGTGCCAGAAAAGGGGACGAAGACCAAATACATATATTTCTTTTATTGATCACAGTACCGCAGTAAAAAAGAAATGAAGACAGTAATTCAGTTTATAATGTGCACAGAAGGTAGGGTCAAAAAAGGAAATATAAAGTGTGAAAACAGAGATCTATAAGTTATGCTGATAAAAAGTTAAATGTGTTTTAAAATTGGGAATTTTTAAAAATTGGGACATATTTTTAATGAAATATTTCTAAAACCTGTAGCATATTCTTTTTTAAACCACTGCCATCTAGAGTAATCTGGGTTTTCATATGTCAGATTTGCTTAAGGTGGGATCCATCTGTATAATTTGGAACTATATTTATATAACACTTAAAAAGTGACCTATCCTTTATTGTAAATGATCCACGCAGTTCACCACTCTTGGTCTTTATAGAGAGATTGTGATGTCCTTTATTGTACTGACACAATATAATGATGTTTATATCAAATATAACCTTCATAGGTGGCCTATAAAATCCTTTTATGCTTCCCTGATCTATTTGAATGTACAGTTAAGCTGTGCACATAACTATGTACTTCAAATGGAACATAGAAATGTTATTGATTTTTATCATAAACAGTTTCTTTTGGGGGCATTTTAAGTTTTTATTTATTTTTACTTAGTTTTTAAAAATAATCTCTAGGGGCACCTGGGTGGCTCAATGGGTTAAGCCTCTGCCTTCGGCTCAGGTCATGATCCCAGGGTCCTGGGATCAAGCCCCGCATCAGGCTCTCTGCTCAGCGGGAAGCCTGCTTCCTCCTCTCTCTCTCTCTCTCTCTCTCTCTGCCTGCCTCTCTGCCTACTTGTGATCTCTGTCTGTCAAATAAATAAATAAAATCTTTAAAAAAAATTAAAAAAAAATAATCTCTAAGCCCACTGTGGGCCTTGGATCAAGAGTCACATGCTCCACTGACTGATCCCGCCAATATTTTGAGGGCATTTTAAAAAATGTATTATTTTGAGGGCATTTTTTTAAAGTCTGTATTATTTTTTTAGTTTAGACTGTGAGAGAATGGCAGTGAAGGTCAGTTTACTCAAAGAATCACTTAGAATTTAGGGCCTGTATATTTTCACAAGACCAAACAAAACAAATAAGCCAACAGTAATTTTAAAAATTCTCAAGGGAAAAATCTCAAGGAAAAACTTATTTTGGTATAGTTTCAGACTTGCCTTGAACACAGTGGGCACAGAAAAAAATCTTTGTTAGACTGAGTATTCCTGGCGTCAAGGACATTTCTTTGTAGCAGTCCTGACACCGATGTGTGATTTGACGCTGTTGCATGTGGGATTATCTGGGAAGTGGATTCCTGTAGCAATTAGTGTGTAGGAAGTTTACTAGAGAGTTTCCTCAGGAAAGAACCAAGGATGGGCAGAGGGAAGAGCTGTTCTGCACTGCAGTCCACCCCTTTTCAAGATGGGTTGGTCCTTCCAATACCTGTCTTGTTCGGAGAGGGGCCTTTTTAATCTGGTATTGACCAGTCATTAATGTGGGCGTCCCCCCTCCCCCCTGCCCTACCAAGGAAAGATAACCTGACCTGGGGAGAGGGTTGACCAGGAGCAGTACTTCAAGTGGCTGGAGTAATCGGAATGAGTCCTGGTACCCTGAAGGGGGTTCTGAGAGGTGTAGCATGGTATTTAACACAGAGACTATGCCCAGGGAGCTCTACAAAGCCAAAAATGGTAGAAGGAATTTTTTTTTTAAAGATTTTATTTATTTATTTGACAGAGAGAGAGAGATCACAAGTAGGCAGAGAGTCAGGCAGAGAGAGAAGGGGAAGCAGGCTCCCTGCTGAGCAGAGAGCCTGATGCGGGGCTCGATCCCAGAACACTGAGATCATGACCTGAGCCGAAGGCAGCGGCTTAATCCACTGAGCCACCCAGGTGCCCCGGTAGAAGGAATATTTTGACTATGCTGTTGCTTCTCCACACCCCATTTTTCAACCTCTAATTCTGTTGAAGGACGGGTATTTTTTGTTTCTTTCATGACTTTCAACTCCCAGGTAGACTTGCGAGGTCTGACTTGGCTAATTATTCTGAAAATTTCCTATTCATTATCTCACATAGCAGGGAGCCTCTTTGGACCATCAAGCCTGTAAATTTACGATTGCACATTAATCAGGGAAATAAAATTGCTAGTGCTGCCTCTGGGCTCAGGGTTCGCTGTATATGCTGGGATATATACAATTAGCCCCAAGGTTTGCTCAGGAGCACTCGCCCATCCAACAAGAAAATGAGCATTACAGTAATTGAGAAAATGAACATCTTGGGTCATTTTCTTGCTAGCAGTGGGTAGAAACTCTTATCATTGAATTGCCCTGCTTTGTTTTTCATTATCTCTCAAAAGCATTGGTAGGCAAAAAACGACAGTAGTCCCTGCTTACCCACAGGGGCTATGCTCCAAGATCCCCAGTGGATGCCTGAGACTGTGGATAGTATTGAACCCTACATAGAGTATGTTTTTTTCTATACATGCATACTGGTGATAAAGTTGAACTTAGAAGGTAGGCACGGTGAGAGATTAGCGACAGTAACTACTAAGGAAATGAAACAATTATAACAATATACTGTAATAAAGTTTTGTGAATGTGGTCTCTTTCTCGAAATATCTTGTACTGTACTCACCTTTCTTCTTGTGGTGATGTGAGATAATAAAACACCTAGGGGAGGAGATGAGGGGAGATAGGTGATGCAGACATTGTGAGGTAACTTTTTTGGGGAAAGCTTTTATTTATTTATTTGATAGAGAGAGAGAGAGAGAGCGAGCATGCACAAGTGGTGGGGAGGGGCAGAGGGAGAAGAAAGCCTCCCACTGAACAGGGAGCCGGATGCCCGGGGGCTTGATCCCAGGACCCTGGGATCATGACCTGAGCCAAAGGCAGACGCTTAACCAACTGAGCCACCCAGGTGTCCCTGTGAGGTAGCTCTGAGCTACTACTGACCATATGCCAGAAGGAGGGTCATCTGCTTCTGAAGCGTGGTTGACTGAGCGTAGCTGAAACCATGGATGAGTGGGGAGTATTGTATTTGACAAACACAGAGAATTTTAGCTTGTTTGGGATGAGGAAGATGAAGTTCAAGAGGAGGAAATCCTAAGTGCTAAAGCAGCACACATTCAGCGCTCTGATGTCTCTGTTTTGTATATTTTTTCACTGGATAGAATGGGCTGGTAGAACTTGACCTGGCAGTTCTGAAAATCTTCTTAATGTGTGTATGTGATTTTTACTGTGTATACATGGGAACATTTCTCTTTTTTTTTCCTGAGTGCCTATAGCTGTCTTTAGGTGCTCAAAGTGATCCACGATACCAAAAAGTTGAGGAATCATGACACTAAAAATAAAACAAAGTAGGATTAAAAAAATACCCCTCATTCCTTCTCTGGTTGAAAGCTATTCTATTATCACGTTGACACATCTATTTAAACGCTCCACAAACTTCAACTTTTCTACAACTAATTTATCACAAGCAAGTCCTATCACTGTCTTCCCTACTTCTGTTAATCACATCACATTCATGATTATTAATTGTTCCATGTAGAAATCCAAGCCTTTGTTTTCCCCACCCCTCCCCTCTCTTGCCCACTTCTGAGACCCCTGTGACGAAGTGTCTTCTATTCTAGAAATCATTTACCTTGAGGGACTCATGGCGTACCACTGCTCAGAATGCTTCATGGAGCCCTTATTTGACAGCAAATAGTTCTGGGATGTGGTCATTAAAAGGGAGGAGTAGAAAATGTTTTCTTATATCAGGAGAGAAGGAAGGAGTCAGTGAGGTCTAGTTTGTGAGAAAATACCTACCTAGCCTTTTGCTTTGAGGCGATGGGTGAAGGAAAGGGCCTTTCCCAGACCACTCTGAACCTCGCTTCCTGACACAGTGATTGTATCAGGGGGAGGTGCGTGAGCTGGAATTAAGCACTAGTAGGCTGGGTTTGAGAAGCCAATTAACTTTGAGATGACTTGGTGTGAATTCTGTTCGTAGCAATGCTTTATACCTAGTAGGGAAAAGCATCCATTCAAATTCACAATTTTGGAGACATACAAATGCCATCTAAGCAAAGAAAATGCAGGCCATTCAAGCAAAATTTCTTGTCCCCAGCGAAGTTAGGCAGATTTTCCCTGTGTCTTACAAAGTCTGCCACACATTCTTGAGCAGAACACAAATTGTTCTCTTAAGACCTCCCTTTCTATTTCCCCTGTATCCTGACAACGAGTTCATCCTTGTGAGCAATTTGGGTATCTCTTCCTTGGAACTCTTGAGAATGTGACCCACTGGGCCAGAAAAACCTCTGCAGCTAAAAGGAAACATTTTCCTGTCAATGATCTCACAGGTATTTTACTGATGCCTCAAATTCCAGTAACTAGGTACAAAGTGTGTCTTTCCACGGGGAAGGATGAGGAATAAGGGAGGAAGAGAAGGAAGTCGACTAATATTTACTGTACGTCTATTATGGGACAGGACCTGTGCTAGGCCTTTAGTCCAATGACCCATTTGTGTACTTGATCCTACTTTCCAAACCAGACATAATTATCCCAGAAAAGGAAATTACTGTCAGTGAGTTTACACAACTTGCCCAAAGTCAATCACCTTGTCCTTAGGGGAATTTGCCATGACTAGGATCCCAGCATTGTGCTCCAGGACAAGGCACGTAATGCTCAGTGCTTAGGGAAGGCTGTCGTGATATTTCCTTCTACCCTGTTTCTTATATTTAGATGAGGAGAGTGGAGAGTAGAGCCTGGAGCTAGCTCTGGAGGATGGAGGAGATTTGATGTAGGACTGGCTATTTACCTATTACCTCTCAGCTCCAAGTCAGGTCTCCCACATGTCCTCTGCGAGGCTGTGGGACTCTCAAACTCCATTTTCAAGGCTCCTTTGCCAAGAAGATTCTCTTTTAGGATGTGTCAATATGGACACTAGAGAGACACTAGAAAGTGGGAGGAGAAAAGAAGAGCCGTCTCTCCCCTTTTTACTTGTTCCCACAGTGAAAGTTACTTACCAGATCAGTTCTTCCAGCACTCAAAGAACTGGCATCTTTACACCCATTCGGAGGCACCAGCCATGGCCAGGAGTGTGTCCCTGACTCAGAGACCTGAACACCACCTCCTCAGACTCCTAGCCCAAGCTCGAGGGGCTCTAACCCCAGCCCTAGGTGCTTGCTCCTTCCCTTCTCGGCTACCTCACAGCTCCCTTTTCCATCTATCAAGTGGTCCATCACCTGTTATGACTAATTCCCTGTACTAAAACCTTCATGTTTTGAAATGTCACAGTGGTTTCTGTTTTCCTGACCAGAATTTGATGGTGTGTGTTTGCGTGTCTAAGCTGTGGAGTGGACAGACAGACAATTGAGAGTACCAAAGACTGGAGAGAAATAGAACAATCTCTGATCTGATCTGGCAAACTGCTGGCTGCCTCAGGGGATTGTTAGAGAAGACATTGTCTTGGCCAAGAAGCTCTTGGAAAAAAATGGCTGAATTTCATGTTATCCACGATAAGCACATTCCTTAATGCATGGAAGTGTGAGGTTCAGGGAGAGCTTCTAGATGATGTTTCTGTAAAGCAAATGCAAAAGGCCACACAGAAGAATCACATTTTTATACCGTGACCTCTTTTCACTAAGTCAGGTGCTCAAAAAAGAATCATTTGCAATTTGATCCCTTTTCCTAGAGACACCAAAGCTGTCTGCCCTCCCGTGTCCAATCCCTCTCTTAACTTTCAGGGGGTTTAGACTAAACAGTGCACCAGATTTGAACCCCTCCCTGCAACTACCCGGTTTTTCCTTTCATTCAAATATCAGTGAATGCTTTCAACTGTTTTCTAAAGAAACAAATTACCTATTTATTGAAAAGAGTTAACTGTAGCTTGCTGACAAACAGCATTTAATTTTCAGGAGCAGCTGTCAGACTTTTAAAACATTAAAAGCTCACTCATCAAAAACATTTCAGGAAGTACAGCCAAAACCTTATAAGTGACTTTCTAAAATCTGTTCTGCTCAGATGTATTCTAGATAACTAACTGGTGTAGTAGTTTTCAGATTCTGGGTAAAGGTTGTTTGTTTCTTCTTCTTTTTTTTTTAAATTAAGTTAATGGGTTTCAGAAGTTTTTTTGTATTTTTATATACTCATTTTAAGTTCCACAAATGGAACTTAAAGCAATAAAGATGAAAATGACCATATTACATTGAAGACCTATAGTCTGTCCAAAGGTGAGGAAACCTTGCTTCATGTTGGATGGTGGAAAATGAACTTAATTATAACTCTTCTCCCCCAAGCTTGTTGTCCAAACTCCTGGGACTCACCAGATGGAATGATCGAAAGGCCCAGGTGGGGGAAACAAAGTCCCCTGAATGCAAAGCAGTTTAGAATGGAGTCTGAAATTCCAGCTGGATCTCCACTTCCTGAAATGCATTTCATGTAATCTTGTCTTATAATTACTCAATGAAAATAAGATTTTCACAACCAAACATACTGGGGGATTCAGGCATACAGTGACTCTCTCTTAGAGATTTAGCACATAAATCATACGTTAAAGACTCTGAGAAGTCCTGCAGTAAGGAAACCAATTAAACTTAGTGAGAGGAGGTAATTTCCACATTAGTGTAACTACAAAGCATCTTTTTCCTTTTACGTTTTACATGGTATGGGAGGTACAATTTTCCTTGGACTGTGTTTTTGGGATACAGTGTATAAATGAAAGAAACATTTGAAGGCTTCTTCAGCAAAAGACTGAGGCATGGGGAAAGATAAGATTCAGTCATATTTGCTTTCTGAAAAATATAAGACCTCTTATATCAACTAGGACTTCCTGTTGAAAAGGACAGAAAACTTTCAAAGTAGTTTAAGGTGAAAAAAGGGTGTTTGGTAATTTACAATACTGAAAAGTCCAGAGTAGACTTGGTCTCGGACACTGCTAAATTTAGGGATCAAGCAATGTTTTACTCCATGTCCTGTCCTACCATTATTCTGAGTCCTGTGGTCTCTGGAAGCCCATCCTCTCTGTTTGTAGCTATGGAAGTTCCATTTGTGTTTTCAGGGTAGAGTTCAATGGGAATGAGACCCCTTCTTTGGTAAGACCAGTGAGGGAGACCCTTTTCAGTCAAAGGAATTGTGCATGGAGACAGTGAGGGTCCATGAAAGAAACTGAGGAATGTTGTGAGAAGAAGAAGGAATGGATGCTGGGGAAGGCACAAAAAGAAAATTTCAAGAGAATAATTAGTGGATCTCCATGATATGTTTTTCTCTTGTGCTACCAGGAAAAAACGACCTTTAGAACATGCTCTAGAGGTTATTGGTGCTTACTTGAGTGACAGGAGAAGGGGAGAAGCTCAGAGTATTAGCCGGATTTCCGTACTGAGCTGGAGCAAACCGGAAAGAAATTTTGGTTCAAACCAATCATTGATGGGGTGGAAAGGAAAGCAGTAGCTCTTCGAAAAAGAAAAGAATGTGTATAACCATTGAATTCCCCTGAACTGGAAATGTGGCCCAAGTAGTTTGCTTTCAGGAGCCCTCAAGCTAAGGAAAGAAGAGGCCAAAGAAGACAGAGAAGGAAAAGGTGAAGCCATGACCCACCCTTGTTGAGTCTCATTCCTTTGGTCTTGAGCATTTCTCCTCATCCCAGGGTCTATTTCCTTACACGTCCCCATCGCTTGGAGGGTTACCCTGGTTCTTCACTCGGTGGGTCCTTCTTTCCCTTCGAGATCTCCAAGAATCTCTTTCTTCAAGTGATCCCACAGCACCTGACCTCTGTGGCTTGGATTTGGGAGTCTCCTTATATCTTGTGTCTGCATGAGAGGGGAGATGTAAATGATTATTTATTGTAAATAGGGAAGATACTTTCATTGAGATCCAAAGTTGTACTGTGAGTGACTTCTCCCCCTCACCCAGGTCAATATTTTTTGTGTACTGAGGTTCAATCTGTGTGTGTGTGTGCACGCTCGTGCATGTGCATGCACACGCATGGGTCTGAATTGTGGTGTTTTATGATTGTGGTGCGAAGTACCTCATAGACCTGCACCTCCCAGCCCTCCATCTCCCCTCTCACCACTCTCCGACTTATATCCTATGATCTGTCAGTGCAGACCTCCTGGAGCCCCCCATACATCCTTAGACTGGGGGCCACTGTCCTGGGTTGGGTTCCCTAGAAACAGACCAATGTGTGGATTCTGTGGCAGTGATTTACTGAGGAAGGGCTCTCTGGAGAAACCTGAAACAGAGTGAGAGAAGCAGGGTAGGACCAAGAAATGTGCCAGGCAAAGATGTGAGTTCAGCTGATCCTATAGGGACCTCTGGAGCATGAATTATACCACAGAGTTCTTCTGTTTTGAGGTAAGGGGACTGGTCTTTTTTATCGCTATACCAGTCTGTCTTTGGCTATTGGCCCCTTTTAGAAAGGGCATAGTCTCCCAGGCATTCCCAGGTAAGTCGTTAAGTCACCTCCCTTAGGCTGGAACCATTCTTTGAAGAGGGCAGCAGTGAGCAGTTAACAACCAATGCTCAAAGCAGCCCGGAGATTTACTACAACTGTTCTCAGTGTTTGCTCCCATAACTCACTCCCTAAAAAATCATCAGCCTCTCCTCCTGCTCTACTGCCTGAAAACTTGCCTCCATATGGTGGGTTTCAAACCTTACTATGCATCAGAATCATCTTGAGGGCTTGTTAAAACTCAGATTGCTGACTCCCATCCTCAGGGATGCTGAGCCAGTCACTTTGGGGTGGAGCCCAATAATTTATATTTCAAACAAGTTGTTGATGCTGCTGGTCTGAAGCCCACACTTTTTGAGGACCACTAGTTTAATAAATTCTCTCCATCCTACATAACTCAACTGAGCAATCTCTTCCTTTAGGAAACCAACCTATTCATTCTCATTCCCATCACCCTTCTCCATCTTGGATGGCTACAATTTTGCTTCACTAACACCCTAAGCATTTATCACCCTGCACTGGAATTATATATAGGAGAGTCTCTGCTCCAGGTGGCAGTTGGAGGGATAAGAGGAGTCCACCAGCAGAGTGAAGGATGTGATGTGTTCAGATTCCAAAGAAAAGCTTTGAATGGATTTCCCATAAAAATGAATTCTTATTGCCTTGTAAATTCTTTCTTTTAAAAAAGATTTTATTGGGGCACCTGGGTGGCTCAGTGGGTTAAAGCCTCTGCCTTCGGCTCAGGTCATGATCTCAGAGTCCTGGGATCGAGCCCCGCATTGGGCTCTCTGCTCGGCAGGGAGCCTGCTTCCTCCTCTCTCTCTCTGCCTGCCTCTCTGCCTACTTGTGATTTCTGTCTGTCAAATAAATAAATAAAATATTTTTTAAAAGATTTTATTTATTTATCTGACACAGAGAGAATGAGATCACAAATAGGCAGAGCAGCAGGCAGAGAGAGAGAGGGGGAAGCAGGCTCCCCGCCAAGCAGAGAGCCCGATGTGGGGCTCAATCCCAGGACCCTGAGATCTTGACCTGAGCCAAAGGCGGAGGCGTAATCCACTAAGCCACCCAGGCGCCCCGCCTTGTAAGTTCTTGAGGACAGCACTCTGTCTCCCTCATCATAATACACCTGGATCTTAGAACCTTACCTGATGCTCCATGGAAGTCCAGTACAATTTGGTGGAACTAAACAATATCAATCTTGGTTAAAGCTGGTTTCACAGGAAAATAGGTTTAACTTACATAAGCTAAATATGTGCATAAATTACGTTTAACTCACCAGGGGACATATATCAACTTGCAAATAAACTTTTGGAAAATAATTTCTTTTACAGTTGAGGTTTGCCTTCTCTGGTACACTACGTCTGTCCCTTAATGTGTGTCGAAAGGCATTAACCTGACTTTTCATCCACACACAAATGAGTCACTTCCAAAAATAAGCACTGTTTCTGGTCCAACACTTACTTAATTCATGAACCTGTAATTTGCTTTTGGAAAAATCATCTCATAAAATGATGATGACTTGAGGTTGAAGGAGCCTGGCCCAGAGCTGGGGTGGGGGGGAGTAAACTTTTTGCAACACTGCAAAGAACAAAATGTAAGCAGCGTCAATGTCAGTAGCGGCTAAATGTAAGCATTCACTGTAGCAGACAGGCTTCCTTGAGAAAACATGAGCCAGTGACAGAAAGTAACAAATAGATGCCGTTCGTAGTGAAAGTATGCGTGTTTTCTCCAGAAGAAACATAATAATTGGGGAAAAAATTAGCAAGAGATGACTTGGGAAGAGCAGGTAGGGAGTGCATAATGCCACAACTGTTCAAGTATAAATCCATCAAAGCTGTTGACACGGTTCTCTTATTAGCTAATATTTAAAATGTTGTTTTAAGGAAATGTTGCATCTGTAAAGTACCAGAGGCAAGAGGGTCTGGAGTGGTTGCCATTAAACTTCTTTGCTAATTGTGCACTCCAGCTTCTGCTACAACATCAGTCTGCGGCCTCCCCTGACGGGCGAAGCAGCCCGAGCTAACCGAACATTTGGAATTAATGTGTTTACTTTAAGAAACACAAAGTCTGATTCAATTAACATCCAAAGTGATGGAACCTCCAGAGTTTAATGTTGGAGGTTTTTATTTCCCTTCTTTTCTTTTTCTTTTCATTCTTTACAGTTTATATTCCAGTGTTTACAGCACTTAAATCAATGATGAAGAGATTTTTTTTTTCTTTTTTTGCGGGGGATGGGAGGGTCTTGGAGGCTGAAAACATTAAAAAAATTGGATTAAAATTGTGGAGCTACTTTGACATGATATATTAAGAGCTCTGAATGACGCCCAGGGATGTGGAAGAGGAGAAAAACACTTGAGTAAGTAAACAGAGTTTATGAGACTTGTTTATGCCAGGAGAGCAGGATGAATATTTCTGACTAAAAGTTAATTAACTATTTTGCCTCAGCGAGCCAATTTGTCGTCTTAAACTTTGATTCATTAACTGCAAACTGAGAGGGTTGCTTGTTCCTTGGTGTACTCGTAGGCTGAGTTGGTGTTAAATGGTGCTGTGAGATATTGTCTGCTCTTTCCAATTGAAACTACTCGAAAAGGCTATTATACTGAAAGGAAGACTTTTTAAGTGGCAGTAAGGAGATGGGTACTCTTTCAGAGCAAAGCCTATGAACTGTATGGCTTAATTGCAAAGCTAATCAACCCTTATTAAATAAAAGAAGGGTAAATCCAGGATTTTCGAGTCTGCACACTTAATGGGGCATGGAAGTTGCTCAGTTGGCAATATTGAAGTCTCAAGACTTGTGAGCTTATGGGTGACGTCTGGTTTTGCCACTCAGAGGCTGTAACTTTAGAAAAAAATCTGCTTGATGAGAAAATAAATCTCCATTTGTCAAGATACTGATTTTGTTTCTAATCGCGCCATGTTTTGTGAAGGCCCATTTGCTGGATACGGAGCATCTTTGAGCTCACGACCAGGCGAATGAAAAGTAGAGCACTTAGGGAAAAAGAATCCCAACCATCTTCCTAAAATGATGATCTTTAAGATTTTAATCACAGCTGCAGAAGATATTTGAAGAGTGAGTGTGTGTTTTTTAAAGGGAAAGTTTGGACACAACTGCATGCAACATCCATGACTAACTTTATAACGTAAGACATATTTAAAAATATTCGTGAAAAATCATGTAACTTCGTAGTGATTGCTTTTTCCTACAGCACAGCCTGTGGTCTCTATGTCTTGCGCTGGTTCTTTCTCTGTGAAGGAGAGAGCACTCTGTCTCTCTCCACAGGAAGGCTTTCCATGGGTGCAGATATGAAGCCCACTTGAATAAGGACTAGACCATAAATTCCATGAGAGTAGGGACTTGGTATTTATGTAACCCTATTCCTAGCATCTGGAACAATGCTTATTGAATGAATAAAGGAATAAATGAGTGAATGAACAAATGAATGAATGCATTGGGACATTTTAAAATACACTTAGTAGGTTATAGTGTTGTTCTGGTAGAATGAATAACAGGTTAATCTGGGGTTTCCTACAAGGCTTGGTTGGGATATTGGGTTTATAGGTGGTACCACAGTGAGTAAGCATAGAGTGTTGGTCAGATGACTTAAAAATCTTTGCTCTTCTACATACTATGTAACTTTGGGTGAGTTATGTAATCTCTTTAAATCTTAACTTTATCATTCATAAATTAGGTTAATAATTAGTTTCATAGGCTTACTGTAGGGAATTTGAAAGATAATGTGTAAAGGACTTTGCAGATTCCCTGCTACTTAGCTCTAAGAATTTATGAAGCTGCCATGTGCTCTGAGGTTATTGATCTAAACTGGAATTTGTCTCCAGGAGAGTAAGAAAATATCAGTATTTACAGTTGAGGCTTTATAAAGACAGAAAGATTCAACTAATAGAACTTTACAAAATGACTTTTGCATTTCCAAAGATTCTAGCTTGTGATATATACTGATAATGACTTACATTCTTGCCTGCTGTCTTGACTCAAGAAGAAACACGGAAGTTGAGCAAATTGGAAGTGTCTCATTTTAGAAAATGAATATAGGCATGTCTGGCATTAGCACAGATAGCAAGAACATCAACAAAAATGGGCCAAGCCATTATTGGGATTAACTGTCCCAAACTTATAAAGTTCTCAGCAATGTAATCATAGTGGTGAAATAGACTTTTTTTTTTCAAGATTTATGAGATGTTAAACTTTAAGATAGGAGTGTGTGTATGTGTGAAAGACAGAGAGAGAGAGGGACAGAGACAAAGAGAGACAGAGAGAGAGGCTTTTGGGTGATGGATGCCTGAAGCTTTCTATTGGGCATACTGAAAAGAAGGCAGCTTGAACACTGGTGGAGAATATATTACAGGATAGAAATACTATTTACTGTTTACCAAGCAGTTTCACATGTTATCATTAGTAATGAGGACTGCAATCACATGTACGTAATAACACTTCTATAGAATCCTCGTGCTGTGGTACTAGGGGCTCTATCTTTGGTCTACTCTGGGTACCTGTAAGTTCTTCTCTAAGGAGGGAGAAAGAGAGGACTATCCTTCATTTCTTTCAGCTGGGTTATCTCCATGAGTGGATTTCTTGCCCCTTCATCACCCATACTAAAGTTGTCATGACAGGCTGCTTTGTTTGGAGGAGTTGTGGTGATTGGACACTGCGAGTTACTCACTTCAGTCAGCAAGAAGAAAACACACACATGCACACACACAGAATGCTGAAGAAGATTTGAGCAGCCCTTTTAAAAAAAATTAAAACATATAACACTACTTTTACCATCTGAACAATTTTTAATTTTTTAATATTTTAAAAAGATTTTATTTATTTATTTGACAAGAGAGACAGACAGTGAGAGAGGAAACACAGCAGGGGAATGGGAGGGGGAGAAGCAGGCTTCCTGCTGAGCAGGGAGCCCGATTCGGGACTCGATCCCAGGACTCTGGGATCAGGATCTGAGACGAAGGCAAATGCCTAACCGACTGAGCCACCCAGGTGCCCCGAACCATTTTTTAAATGGTTAAGAACTTTAAAATAGTTTAGTGATGTTAAGTATATTTGTATTATTGTTGGACAGATCTCCAGAACTTGTTCTTCTGGAAAACTCTCGACCCATTGAACAACAATTCCTCCTTTCGCTCTCCCCACCAGCCCCTGGAAACCACTCTTCTCCTTTCTGTTTCTATGAATTTGGCTACTTTAGATTCTTCATACTAGTGGAGTCATATAGTATTTGTCTTTTTATTACTGGTGTATTTCATTTAGCCTAGAGTCCTCCAGGCTTCTCCATGTTGTCACGTATGACAGGATTTCTGTCTTTTTTAAGGCTGAATAGTATTCCATCCTATATACGTATCACATTTTCTTTCCTCATTCATCTGTCGATGGATGTTTGGTTGCTTCCACCTCTTGGCTTTTGTGAATAATGTTGTAATAAATGTGGCCAGATGCAGAAATCTCTCTGGCTGCAGCAGTCTCTTTCATCTTCCATTGTACCTAAATAGATTTTTTTAAAAAATGAATGGGTGAAAAAAACGAATGACCAAATACACTTTTTGTTGTTGGGTTTCTCTTGACCTGACTTATACATTGGATGGCTGATGTCTGAGAAATATGGAAAAGGGTTGCTAATCAAACAGAGACTTTGAATTCAAGAGTCAGTACCCATATTCTTGTCCTAATTTTCTATAGAACATAAGAGCAGTACGCTTGAGGTGGTACATGTATAGTTAGGATTAGGCATTGCTGCTGGACCAGGGAGTATGTGGCCAGACCAGTGATCAGGGCAATGGAAGTCAGCTTAGCAGGAAGGCTCAGCTGGGCACCATCCATCATCACTACTGAGGGCCAGAGCGGATGATAGAAGGGAAAAAAGATCAAGAACAAAATGTAAAAGACCAGGGCAACTGTATGTGAGCCAAGAGAGGTCAAAACTAAGCAAGATGTGGGGTGCCTGGGTAGTGCAGTTGGTTAAGCAACTGGCTCTTGGTTTTGGGTCAGGTCGTGAGCTCAGGATCATGAGCTCGAGCCCCGTGTGGAGATCCTTGTTGTAGAGTCAACTTCAGATTCTCTCTCCCTCTGCCCTTCCCACTTGTGCTCTCTCTCCCTCTCAAATAAATATATAAATCTTAAAAAAAAAAACCCTCAAATTAGGCAAGATGTTTAGATACCAGGAATGGGACAAAAGTAGCAAGAAATGAGGCACTTATACGGCTCGTAGATTAACAATATTAATGTACTACTAAGAATTACGTTTATGGACTACTTAGTCTGTGCCAGATACTAAGTACTTTCCATGAATTGAATCATTTAATCCTCCTACAACCCTAATGAGGTAAGCTGTATTGTCACCTTAATTTTACATGTGAGGAAACCAAGTCTCAGAGAGAATGAGTAACTCACCCAAGGACACAGTCAGTAAATGGAAGGTTGGTTTTCAGACTCCGTACTGCTTTCTTTCTTTCTCTCTCCTTTTTTTTTTTTTTAAGATTTTATTTATTTATTTGAGAGAATGAGAGAGAGATAAAGCACGAGGCAAGGAAGGGTCAGAGGGAGAAGCAGACTCCCCACTGAGCAGGGAGCCCCCACATCCCCATGTGGAGCTAGATCCTGGGACTCCAGGATCATGACCTGAGCCAAAGGTAATCGCTTTACCAACTGAGCCACCCAGATGCCCTCCATATTGCTTTCTGGTTGTAAGCAGATACGAACTAGACAGGATAAATAAGGGGATAAGTAAAATGTCACTTATCTCTTTGTAATGAGCCCTGTAATGCATTTCCTGGTGTGTAACAGGCATCATTTATCATTTGATTAAGATTCAGTCAGTGACCTGGTTTGGATAAATGAGATTTTGACATAGTTTCCCTCAGATTCAGAAGTTGTTTCTGCATTACCAGACATGAAAAGGATATTAGAGTGGAAACCTTATGTTCCGAATTTTTGGGAGACTTTGTTTTCAAACACTTTGTCCCCAAATGCCTACCACAGTTATCTTAAATTCTTGTTAAAAATATTATGGCTGTGGAGAGAGGTATTTGTGTTAACCGATGCACATTTTTCGCATTAGAAACATCTGGCTTCCAAGCCAGATGATTTGTTTTAATTTTGCGATTATACATTTGGCTTCAAAGTTTTGAAGAAGGAAGCATTGAGACAATGATCTGAGACTTTGAAGCTTGAAGAGAAGTCCCCTGGACGGAAGGAACAGCAAGACTGTAAAGGTGGAAGGGCAAAGGTTGAGCGGGATGGAAGGAAAGTTCGATTGGGTGCCCAAAGAGTCAGGTTCGAGTTTGTCCCCCGCTGACTCCACACCTGACACTGAGAATTTTAATACCACATTTTCAGTTATGACACAGTTCACATGAAATCATGTTATGTGACTGTACTCTGTGAAATGTAAATTTACTAAAGCAAATGGTCCATTTTTTGGTCACAACTGGATTACGGGTCACAAAAAACAAAATAAGTTAAACACTTTATGAAAGTTTAAATTTTGTAATACATAATCATGGCTCTAGGATGGATTTGAAGAGTCGAGAGAAATCCTGGCAGCAACTAAGCAGAGCTCAAAATGGGGATTGACGCATTAGTGAGGACGGGACAAGGTGCCACACCTTCTCTTGGAGGCGGGGACTTTAGAAATTCACCAATTTTTTGAGCGGCTGGAGCTTCAAGTTTCAGAAGTGATTTCTAAGCCCCACAAGAGGGAGCTCATGCTCTTCTTAGGCATCGCTGGTTAGCTCTCCAGTACCTCATTCAAAATAGACCCTAGTTTGGAAGGTGAGGTGTGAAGGAGAAAATGGATCATGAGAAATCAACTCCTTCAAGAAAAGAAATTTTTGGAAAATGCAAACTTAAGTTCTTTAGTGTGTTTGAAAGTTCTCAAGAAAATTCTGGCCAGAATCCCTTTTAACCAGTTCCTTAAGGGAAAAAGAACCGCTGCTAGTATTTTAGATGAATCCTTCTGGCTTCACATCCATTCCGCATATTCTCTTCCTGGAAAAGAGCACTAAGAGATGAGGATCCAGTAGAAAGGATGCCCAGCTCCACTTAGCCCAGGCAGCTTTGTGAAGGAACCAGGAATATCCCAGTTCTGGCGCTGGTAATCACAGTCTGTTTCAGTTAAACATTTAGGGAGAAAGAGTAGATGCACACAAATTTAAAAACATGCTGATTGCCTGCAATACTTTTATAAAGATGATCAGGAAGGGGGTGTGTGTGTGTGTGTGTGTGTGTGTGTAGGCGCGCGTGCGCGCGCACGTGCACGCGGACGAGTGATAGAGCGCTAGGATGGGTAGAAGGCAGCATGGAGGGAGGGCAGTGAAGTCCTCAGTTCTGATGTTATGTATTTTACAGTGTGGCACACTTCTCAGGGCTACAAAATATGATCAAAGGAGAGATGTCTAAGAAGCAACACAGACAATGGAAGACATGAGCTTTTGGCTCCCAGTGGCTTATTGTAAATATTATATTACAGTGGAAAAGCAGGTACAATGACAAATTCAGTCAATGTATTGGAAGCATTAATCATTTTAATCAGCACTCGTTTTCCAGAAGAGCTTTGTGCAGGTGGAACTGATATATGTAAAATACTTTTTATCCATAAATCTCACAATAAAATTGAAAATTATTTTGCTGTACACATTTTTGGTTTAATAATAAAATTGCTAAGGCAGTGAATCTCTTAAAAACAAACAATTAAAGGAAAATAATGATTGTTTTTAACCAACCATTTAACAAGAAAGTATTTTTAGTATCCATCAGTAAATCAGTAATGAAACAAACCACGAAATGCCAATTCATAGGGTTGAAGTTTAAACTGAATGAGATGTGATAGAGTCAAGTTGTTGCCAGCAGAGGCCAGCTGGCTGCTTCCCAAAGGGACTAGGCAGGGGGTATTCACTGTCAGCAAAATCAGAAACCGGACTGGATAACCCTTTCAAAGTGAATCCATCTTGTGGTGACTGATAAGTGAATTAAAAAGACAATGAGAAATGTAACTTGTATTTTCAAACCAACATGATCAGAGAATTATTTTCTAATAGGAAAAACTTCAAGGGAAGTCCTGTTTCATCAGGAGATCGTTTGCTTGGCAGGAAGTGAAAATAAAAGGGCCAACTTGGATATTTTGGGGGTTTTCTTCCAGGTAAACCATTTGAGTTATTGTTCTGTATTGCAGGGATAGTTTGTCCAATGGGATAAAAATCTTAAGAGTAGACAGTAAATAGGTAGTGAATTAAAAGTTTTGATGAGGGTGTTATGGGGTCACATAAGAAAGGGGGATTTCATCCTGTCAGGGGAAGGGAGAAGGGGGAAAGAATACTTTAGAAGGAAACAATGTGAGCCAAGCCCTGGATTATAGAGCCTTGCACAGTTACTAGTATCTGTCTTCAAGGATGTCTTAAACCCAATTGGCAACAACTTTTACCTTCCGTGTGATTTAGGATGTGAGCAATTAATTATTCAACAAGTCAGGGCAGGGTCAGCTCATTTGGAATCCATGGGATCTTTATCAGAACATTGTTCAGTAATTCACCCCAATGACGTTTGTTGACGCCTGGCCGTCCTGAAACTCAGTTGTGGATTTGTATTTCAGCTTGACTTTTTGGCTTTCGTTGTGGCAGTCGTCAACTTACTGCATAGTCACTGTGATGTTTTCCGTTGTTTAGCGCGGTGTTGATAGGCATTACTAGCTTGGAGGTTTACAAAGGGAACCCATTAATCAGGAGACTAAAGCTTATTAAGCAACACAAGATTGATAATGTACAATGAAATTTCGGATTACAACAGGAGGTTTTCTTCAAGGACCACATAAAACATTTATGACCCAAACTGAATCATCAATATATATGGTATTTGTCTGGAGATATGCTCCAACAAGTGTATCACCATCATTCATTTGATTACTCAGGTCAAAATCCTGGGAGATATCCATGATTCTTCTCCTTCCTGTATCCTCTATACCTAATCTCTCAGACAATCCTGTTAGTTGTCCCTCCAAGAAATGTCTCGAATCCTGCCACTTCGGATGATCTCTGTTGCTAAAACTCAAGTCTAAGCCACCATCAGTTCTCAACTGGAACTTTGCAACCAGCTGATACCTTTTCCTTCCATCTCCCTTCACATCTCCTCCCCTGTTCTAAACTATCTTCTCTACACTAGTCAGAATGTAAATTTCTAAATGTAAACTGGAGAACGTTATCTCAGTCCATTTAGAATAAAATTCCATCCTTACCATAGCCTAAAAGACCTCACCCAGATCTGAGTCCTCACTTCCCACCATTCACAATGGCCACATTAATCTTTCGACTTGAGAAACCTCCGATCCTGTCTGCGTTGGGGTCTTTGCTGCAGCTCTTCCCTGTGCTTGGAACATTTCATTCCAGTTCTCCAGTTGGATGCTTTTTCCCCCAACATTTTGCTCACTCTGTATTACCAAGATTGGTCTTTCTTGGCTACCTAGCTGAATTAGGTCTTCTTCTTTTCCCCAGTAAATCTAGCATATAACCTTTTTTTTTTGCCCCACCTCCTTTATAGCACTTATTAGTGTTTATGGTTGGGCAAAACCTTCTACTTTTATTTTTTATTTTTTAAGATTATTTATTTATTTATTTGACAGACAGAGATCAGAAGTAGGCAGAGAGAGAGAGGAGGAAGCAGGCTCCCCGCGGAGCAGAGAGCCCGATGCGGGGCTCGATCCCAGGACCCTGGGATCATGACCTGAGCTGAAGGCAGAGGCTTTAACCCACTGAGCCACCCAGGTGCCCCAAAACTTTCTACTTTTAAAGACTTATGTGATTTATCTTGTGTGATTCTTTATCTTGATCACCGCTGCAAAGTCCCTTTTCTCCTTTAAGCTAACATATTTGCAGGTTCTAGATTTTTAGGATGTGGACATCATGGGTGTGTGTGGGGTTCATTATTCTACCTATCACATCCCTTTAGAGGTGGGGGTCTGATTCCCTACCCCAAGTAGCTGAGCAATGTTCTTCTTCCAGGAAAAGAAGCCTGTTAAATTTGTTTTTCTTCATCTGGTTACATTTGTGTAAAATTTATATTTAAGATTTTGTACTTTTATGGCAAAGTATAATAGAGATTAAGAAAGTACACAAAATATAAAAGAATATCTCAATGAATTATTAGAAAATACTTCTGAATACTGCTCAAATCAGAACATTTCCATCATCCAGAAGCCCCTTTATAACCCCTCCAGTCACAAATACCGTCCCATTCCCAGTGTTATCCAAGGTCACAAAGGTAAGGGTTTGCTAACTTCTAAAATTTACCTAAGTGGAGTCAGTTGTAGAGTATAGATTATTTGTTTCTTTCTTCTTTAACTTATTATTATGTAAGTGTGGTTTATCAATATTGGTGCACATAGTAGCAGTTTATTTATTTCCATTGCTGAAGGGTATTCCACTGTATGAATATACCCCTCAAAACATTTAAGCTGGTATACTGTAGATCAGGAATTAGTAAATTTCTTCTGCAAATGGCCAGATAGTATTTTAGGCCTGATGGATCATATGATTTGTTTTTTTACAACTATTCAGTTCTGACATTGCATCATGAAAGCAACCATAGACAAGGGATAAATGAATGGATGTGATTGTGTTCCAAGACTTTACAAAAGAGGTCACAAGCTGGAGTTGGCCTTCTGGGCCACCCTGGAATATTTGGGTTATTTCTAGTTTGAGGTTGTCATGAGTAAAGCTGGGTAATTTCTTGTCCATGGTTTTTGGTATTTATATGTATGTGATTCTGTTAGATACCCAGCAAGGAATGCACTACTTTGTTCAGCTTTAGTAGTTGCTGCCCATTTTCCCAAAGTGATTTCACAAACAGTGTATGTACTCCATCTTATCAAAACTCAGAATTTTCGGTTGTTGAAATTCTAGCTACTTCAGTGGGTTTATGTTGGTATTTCCCTAATGTAAGCCTTTTCTAATATGTCATCCAGGAAAATCAGTGGGCAAAATTTGTCATTTGAATATAGAAATTACACTGATTGTTCCAATGGTTAGTTTTATTTTTATGAAAAATATTATCAGAAATGAAATACAAATCAGAAAATTTAAGTGTTGCATTAATTTCCTAGATGATATAAATCAGAAAATTTAACTGTTACAGTAAAAAAAAGAAAGCTAGAATTTGGCTTGGCATTATTGGGAACAATGGGGTTTTAAATTGAATAGAAGGGTAGAGAAACTTTAAATTATTTTTACCTGAAATATTTGTAAACTTTCAGTGTGACTTTGGTCAGAGCAAAGAGTTCTATGCTTAGAACTAGTTCTAGTTTGATAACAGCTAATATCAAATAGGTTATGATGATTCTGAAGAGAAACAGAATATATGACCTCAAAATATGCCACTTTGACAATTGGATTATTTTGAGCAAAAAGCAATCAAGACCAAGTTTGACTCAAGAAAAACTTTTACCTCTCCCTTAGCTTCCTTAAAGAATTTATGTAGGGGACCTGGCTCAGAGAGAGTTATTATCAGAAATAATTTTATCTAAATGAGCTATCTGTACAGCAGGACAAATATCTCATTACCAAACACCTGCTCTTCTTTCTATCTTGTGAATTACTCTCCACCCCTTTGAGGTCTCAGGCCCCTATCCCATTCCTTAGCTCAGGATGGCATATAAGCCTCAACCTCCTGACTTGTCCTTGGATTTCGTATTTTCATGGGACTCCTATATATCTGAAATTAACTTTGTTTTTCTCCTATTAATCTCTTTTATGTCAGTTTAATTATTAGACCAACTGAAGAGCCTAAAAGGGTAGAAGGAAACTTTTTTCTCCCTACACTTATAAACTGTATGAGCTTGAATAAGTTCCTTTAATAACATTGTTATAAAGTAGAATTAATAATGCCTGCCCCATTGATTCCACATGAATTTTGTGAATACCAAATGTGGTTATATTTGTGATAATTTAAAATATTCAGAGAGAATTAAACTTCATTAGGCTTGCTTTATTTATTTAAGGCACCAAATTTTAACTCTTAAGAATCTCCCAATGTCCACACAGTTCACATCCATCTGTAAACATAGTTGAAGGACTTCTTTAAGTCAGAACTCTCTGAAGATAACAAAGGGTAAATTGAGACTAAGGGAAGTGTGATATGATTCATAAAATATACATATTTGGTCTTCTTCCCGCTTTCTGGCACAGAGCTCCTAAAACCCTTAGAATTTCCTAAACGTGAAAGGAATAAAGGTGTCTTTTGTTATATAATGAAATGTTACTTAATGAGACCTAAGGATGGGGGCTGGTTACCAGTAGAACCAACCATGTGATTAGAGGGTTGAAACTGTCAGTCTCACCCCACTGACCTCCAGGGAGGGGAGAGGGCTGGAGGTTGAATCAATCATCAATGGCCGATGAGTTAACAATCATATCCTTGTAATGAAGCCTCCATTAAAAACAAAATAAAACAGGGCGCCTGGGTGGCTCAGTGGGTTAAGCCGCTGCCTTCGGCTCAGGTCATGATCTCAGGGTCCTGGGATCGAGTCCCACATTGGGCTCTCTGCTCAGCAGGGAGCCTGCTTCCCTCTCTCTCTCTCTGCCTGCCTCTCTGCCTACTTGTGATCTCTCTCTGTCAAATAAATAAATAAAATCTTAAAAAAACAAAATAAAACAGAAGGAGAGGGTTTGGAGAGCTTCCGGGTTTGTGAACATGTGGGGATTTGGAGAGAGTGGCATAGACAAAGAGGGCATGGAAGGACCAAGCCCTCTTCCTATCTTGTTCTATGCATATATTTCATCTGGCAGTTACTGAATTATATCCTTTTATAACAAACCAGCCATCTCATGAATAAACGGATTTCCTGAGTTCTGTAAGCTGCCATAGCAAAGTAGTCAAACCCAAGGAGGGAGTCATGGGGACCTTTGACCTATAGCCAGTTGATCAGAAACACAAGTACCAACCTGGGCTTGTGACTGGCATCTAAAGTCCAAGGAGGGGATAGTAGAACCCCCAGTCTTTAGCTGGTGGATCAGAAGTAGAAATGATAACCTGGTTTGCGATTAGAATCTGAAGGGGTGGGAAGAGTTATTCTTGTAGTGCCGAACCCTTAACTTGTCTGAGTTGATGCTGTCTCTGGGGAGATAGTGTCAGAATTAAGCTGAATTGTAAGACACCCTGATGGTGTCCAGAGAATTGCTTTTTGTTGGTGTAGGAGCTCCCTACCTCACCAACACACACACACACACACACACACTGAAATTGGTCTCAGTACATCAAAAGAGAAAGCCATACTACCTAACAGGAACTTTATATAATGACACAGCTAGCCTATACATAGATACATTATTCCACTATGAAGTGGAGTAGTGGAGTTTGGAATTTTTCTAGTTCTTTTCTACAAAGAAAGTGAAGAAGTTGGTAAGGGAGTTCAGGGATGGAGTGCTTTTCTTTTGATTTGGGTTCATCTTCTCCCACATGCTAAGAATTCTTTGCTATTTTCCAGTTTCACTGGAATGTGATGCCTTCTTGCTTCATTGGATCATAATGCTTTTTGCAGATTATTCTTAGACTCTGCTCATGTTATTGTCCAAAGTTCAAATCTTTATCATTTAGTTTTGATGAAGTCGTGATTTTTCTATTAAGTTCTGCATAGTAACTGACTATACTTTTTAACAACAGATGGCATTCTTTCTCCTAATTTTCTTGTTTATGTTGGCTGTCCCACTTCAGTAATTGGAAGGTCCACGTATCTTACTTCTTTCAGCAAGAATAATAACTTTTTGTTTAGGAACCAACCTGATAATTTTTTAAATCTTCCATTGGGAAAAAATTGGATGTCATACTCTTTCTGCAGAAAATGATTCAATATTTCTCAGCTCAGAGTGTGTTTGTTTTTGACCGTTTAATCCCCAACATTGGTCAACCTTCAAAAGTAGTTTGTAAAATGTAAAGTGCTATACAAATATTAATTTATAATATTATTTATTTTATTGAACCATGAAGGATACATTCCTTCTTCTTTTGCTCATTGCAATTCTTTGATCCTCCTGCAAAACCAAGAGAGAAAGCCATGGCGATGGACCCTAGACAAACAGGAAGAAAAAATGTTTTCTTGTCTATTTCTATTATTTCCAGATTTTTCTGAGGTGAATACCAAAAAGTAAATCCATCTTTCAAAGTTTCTTTTTTCTAAAGAGCTTTTTTGAGGTATCATTGTTATACAAAAAATGAACATTTTATGCACACAATTTGATGAGTTTGGAGATATGCATACACCTGTGAAATCATCACCACCATCTTGCTTTCCTTGCATCTACTAATTCTATGTGTCCTTGGAGCACAAAGACTTCTGAGTCATGAGGTTTCTAATCTTGTTCTTACGTTTTAGCTCATTCTTGGTGAAACATTCTAAGTTTGTACAGTCAGGCTATAGGTTCCAAGAACTCTGGACATAAAGTCTAACTTGGTCTCAACATGTAAAATTTTCTTTCCCCCCTCCTACCTCCTTCTAACCCTAGTATCTTATTTCCCCCCTAATAATTCACACTCAGATTGTGCTCTAACTAGTTTCATTTTTCAGAGTCTAATACGGACTTATCAAAGTAACAAGACTCAACTGCACAACTTGGCATCTCCTGGACACTTGCACTACAACATATGAGTTGGGTGATTTGAGTTAATGTGGGCATCAGGAAGGTAGCTGAGGTGGGGTATAGAGTCACATTTTCTGACATTTCATTGGTTACTTTAAGGAAAATCGTAGTTACATTTTCTGTGCACAGTAGATGATCATGAATGTGACAGAATCTCAAGGTATAGCAATTTAAATGAATTACTGTGTAAATACTTCTGAAATTCAAGTTAAAACATGTGTGACACCATTACAATAGAGCACAATATCATTTGATGGAGAGTTGCCATGTTTTGGCATATTTATTACAAAGGTAACTGTGATTTAATCAAGTTCATTAGCTGCAGATATAGATATAGTATTTATAGTGAGTTATTCCTTTTCTATAGTCTCAGTAAAATCTCAAGTTCTTTTTCAGGTCTAAATTTTGGATATTTTGACAGTCACTATTTAAACAAGTCTACTGAATGAACTGGGTATTTATTTGAGATAGGCCTTGTTGTGTGGAAGAAGAGAATGGCAAACCCTTGTATTGCTCTTTTAAAAAAATTAGCTTAGACTAGCAAAAAATGTAAACGTTAAGGTACTTTTATTTTAACTTATTCATAAATACTTTTCAGTGGGTCTGTGTGGTAAGTATTTCACTGAACTCTATAGCCTGAGGTGACCAGATGGTAGAACTACAGGATTTGGAACTCAGAGGGACTCAGAGGTGATGTAATTCAACATCTTAACTTTGCCGAGGTGAAAACTAAGCCCCAGAGCTGTGGCTTCTGGGTTTTTTTTTTGGTGTTTTTTTTTTTTTTAAGATTTATTTATTTATTTGACAGAGAGAGAGAGAGAGAGAGAGAGATCACAAGTAGGCAGAGAGGCAGGCAGAGAGAGAGAGGGGAGCAGGCTCCCTGCTGAGCAGAGAGCCCAATGCGGGGCTCGATCCCAAGACCCCGAGACCATGACCTGAGCCGAAGGCAGAGGCTTAACCCACTGAGCCACCCAGGTGCCCCTGTGGCTTCTGTTTTTTATACAGCAGTTTCTTCCCTTATAAAATAAAAGAGCTTTCAGACAGACAAATTAGTCTGTGATGACTAGATGGAGACAACTGATTTGCTCATGACACTGTATTTAACATTCTAAACAAATGAAAGTAAAACCCAGAGGAAGAGTTATGATACAAAATGCATTAAGGCTTCCCTGTCACAAGTCATGCAGTGACATTGCTGAAGGTAGGGATTCCCAATTCCCAGAACAAGAAGTGTCATTTCCTAAGTAACTATAATTGGTTTTCAAACTGAGGCCTAGAATTTTCAGGTGTATACTCCGTAGAGCAGTGCACACCGCCATGGATAATTGTTACCCTCCTCTACCCTGCTTTCTCATCTTTGTTTCACTGCTTTACCTGCTTAAAAGATAAATAACTTCTTCTCTTAAGCTTTTGTATGCTGTAAACTTGCTTTTTAGGAGCTTTTTTTTTTTTTAATACAGCCTTGTTTTCATAAGAATATGTAACAGAATTTTAAAGTGATGCTTAACTCGATCACAATGTTGCTTTATTTTTCTATATTTTGTGCAGAAGTTACTCTTAAGAATGGGTCGTGATATGGGGAAGAAGAAAAATAGACAAACACCACATGATGTCCTGAGTTCTTTAAGCGTAATTCATGTAGTATTTGGTAATATGGAAACAAAAAGGAAAATGTAAGAACATACACAAGTTCTAACAGATTGTTATCACTTAGATAAAGTAAAAAAGGGTAAGAATAATCATTTGATTTTTGTTTTTCTTTCAATTCCTTTAAATTTGCAGCTTTTTTGCTTTCCTAATGTTATAAACAGTATATTTTCATTGTGAGGGAGTCTCAACAGTATAGGCCACCTAATCAAATATATGTTCTGTAATTATAAATATCAAGGCTAAAATACTATTAGTGATTTGTCTTGAATTATGATGAAAACCTTGGCATGTAGTAATTTCACTCCTTTCTTCTCTATCCTCTCAACTTTTTTTGTTGTTATTAATATACAGACATGTCTTCCCATTGGGATCTAAACATTTTATTTTATTATTATTTTTTAAGATTTTATTTATTTATATGATAGAGAGAGAGAGAGATCACAAGTAGGCAGAGAGGCAGGCAGAGAGAGAGGGGGAAGCAGGCTCCCTGCTGAGCAGAGAGCCCGATGCAGGGCTCCATCCCAGGACCCTGAGATCATGACCTGGGCCAAAGGCAGAGGCTCAATCCACTGAGCCATCCAGATGCCCCAGGATCTAAACATTTTAAAGGCAGGTAGTATGACTTGCTCAATCCCGTAACTTTGCCTTCTAGCAAAATGCCTCATTCACAGAAGGTACTTGTATGATTAAATGAAGCAATCCCATCATGAGTACTCTGCTCAAGCAAGTCAAATAAATCATGTTTAAATGCATAGTATGGAATGGTGTGCTTTGGTCATCTGGTCACCTGGGAAAACATCTGAATAAACAAACCCAACTATCGCAACCAATTATTGATCTACTCTTCAGTGGATCAGCTCTGGAGATTGAAAGTCTCACTGCTTCATATCTTTCCTGCTTCTTTCAGAAGACTCCAAACTCTTAGAGTAAACATTTGTTTTTATGATTAATATGGATTTTGATTTTAGTGAGTATTAATTTTGAATATACATACACACGTGTCTATATGTAATGAAATTAAATTTCTAATACAGTGTTTTACACTGGAGTGGCATATTGGACAAAGGAATCTGGTTGACCTTTCATTTGAATCCCACATCCAATATTTACTGGTTGCATGGTAGTAGGTAATGCTTGAATCTCTCTCACCATGAAATTGTTTCATTCACTTTTTAAACGTGTAATTGAGAAGGATCACGATCGATATATGGGACCACTTTGAAGCTTCCCTTGCCTTAAAGCTATGTAAAAGTATAGCCTCTCTTCATATTAATTTTGTTAGGAATTTATACTTAAAAATAAATTGGTGGCCGTAATATGACAAAATTAGAGAGAAAATTCAGTCAAATCTTAAATCCGAGTTGTGCTTTTGTGACTAGTGGGAAGAGCAATCAACACGTATTCTACATATACATAGTATTCAAAGTTTATTAGTCACTGAATATTTATTGGTGAGGTTTCAATGGCCTGTCCACTTGATGCATCTTTTGATATTAATAATGGAAATAACAGCTACTTTGTTTCATAACTTTACAGTTTGCAAAGCTCTTTCACACACATTTAATCCTTTGATGCCAGCTGGTAATGAAATGTTTTCTAATTATTATGCATCATTGGACAGGGTGAGCCTGAAGGCCAAAAGCAGTTAACAGGTATTAATTATAGCCATTTACTTTCCCCTGAACTTTAATTGACATTCTCTCAGGTTAAAATCCTTAAGTATTCTATACATTTGCTTCCTTTGGTCTTTCCTCTACTCATTTGTCTTTTAAATATGTCATGTATTGTCCAAGCTATAAAATTTTGTGGCTCAACCTAGGGTGCCTCCTACTGCAAATGATTAAAGCAGGTTGCTAAGATTTCCTTTTTTTTTATTGAGCATATAGTGATTTGTGCTGGAAACAGAATATATAAATTCCAAAGATGGTTATTGAAACTGAAAACAGTTAAGAGAGACTATTTTTACCCAGCCCAGTCATGCAGATAGAGTATGGTTGGCTAAATACTATGTTGATTTGGAAATCATAAAGTATGCGGATCATTGTGATCTGGGAACCTATTAGAAATTGAACACCAAAGAGCTTTGCAGGGCTCTGTGAGGGCACTAAGGTCAGTGGCCCTGAGCCTTCCTCATCTTACAGACCCAATCATACTGTCAGATAAATTGAGTCTCATCATCATTGGAACAAAAACTCTTTTTTCCTTCAGAAGATGATTGATATTTACAGTTAATCTATAAATACATATTTTAACTTACATATAATTTTATATATTTTTAAAACATGTAGTAAATTATAATGACATGAAGTTGAAGGGGAGTAGTATTGGGATCAATTTTATCTCTACCATTTAAAACACAAATTGAGGGGTACCGGGGTGGCTCATCCGTTAAGCAGCCAACTCTTGGTTTCAGCTCAGGTGATGATCACAGGGATCAAGCCCTGCAACAGGCTCTGCACACTGTGGGGAGTTTGCTTGTGGATTCTCTCTCTCCCTCCACCTCTTCCCCTCCCCGCCCCATGCATGCACATGCTCTCTCTCTTTCTCTCATAATAAATAAATAAATAAATAAATAAATCTAAAGAAACCCCACAAATTGACAAAAAAGGTTATCCCATTTGTAGTTGAACACTAGATTAAGAATGCACGATATAAATGTCTTCATATATAAATATAAAACTAAAAGACATTATAAGCTGTCATACATGGTATTTGAAGAACAACAGAAAACAGGATGACGTAGAGAACTTCTTTATAAATGCTGTGAAAACTGTACACACTAACTAGATCACTTCCCTATCTAATTGGTAGTATACAGATACCCTGCTTTAATATATACATTTCCTATTTCTTGTAGTACATTGCATATTTGTCCCAAACCTTGACCTTTGCCCTTCCCTGTATATAAGCACTTTGTCCATGACTATGGTTTTTCCTATTAGAGAACATATTTCTTTGGCCCTTGACTTAGGTTCATCCACAGGACATGCTTTAGTTAATAGAATAAGGAAGGAGTGATGGTATGGCAGCTGTAGCCTGGGCTGGAACTGGACTGGCATGATGTCTCAACCATACCCAGCCCAGATCAGCTGACTTCCAGGGGACCCACAGATGTATGAGAGAACCAAACTAGGTATACTGGTTACCTTACACTGGTTACCTAGCTGTATTCTGTCTGACTCTATTTCTCTCTGTTGATCTATCAATCTTTTGATCTATCAGCTCATCCATCCTATCTATCTACTTAAGGTATCTATTAAAGTTTGAAATATTTATGGATCTGGATTAAAGTTTGTAATATTTAATGAATTGTAGATTTCTTGTTTCAGGGAAGTGAGATGTTATTTGTCCAACACTCTTGTGGACTACAGGTGAAAGAGGGCAAGAAAGTGCTGCAATATCACATAAGTATGCATCTTCCTTTATCAAGACATTTGTTCTAATTTCAAAGTAATAAGGACTAGAGGCAAGATTTTTTTTTCTTTAATGTTTCAGATAGTTTTGATGTGCTTCAGGGTACGGAAAAGAATCTGGAAAAGCCCTTTAGTTGATCTCAAAGCTAATTAAGCCAATATTTACTCATCATCTACGGGGGGCCAGAATGTACTGGAGATACTGAATATCAGCAAAAGAAAGTCAGCAAAAAGTCAGCAAAAGATACATGACCCCTGCTACCCTGGTCTGGTGGAGAAGACCAATTCTACTAGTCTGCATCACACTAGCAGCCATGTAATGACTAATGGTGACAAGTAACATGAAGGAAAAACATAAGATTCTGTGGGAGCACATAGTAGGGAGTTCTTATCATAGACCTAGGGTCAGAGAAGGCCTGTTATGTGGCATTTCAGCTAAGGGTGAAAGGTAAGTAGAAATGAATCAGGATAAAAGAAGTAAGGTTTAGAGAAAAGCATTGCATTCTACAGAGTAATCTGGGCAAAGATCCAAAAAAGGAAGGCACGTGGCATATTCTTAAAACTGCAAAATAAATAAATAAATAATTAATTAACGCCAGTGTGACTTGGGCGTGAACAAGAGAGGCCAGACACAAGGCAGGGAATACACCACCTAGGACCCCGTAGGCCTTTTGAAAATTGGGAGATTTATTCAAATTTGCATTTTATAAGATCATTTTGGATGTAGTGTGACAAAAAATGAGGGAGAGGAAAATGGAAGCAGGAGGGCCAATAAGGTGGTAGCCATGGGTCAGGTGTGAGGCAAAAGTGGGTTAGATTGGGACTGTAAGGGAATTTTAAAAGCAAACTCCAGAATGTTACAGTGTTTTGAATATTGAAAGTATTTAGATTAGCCATTAACGTATGATAAGTATCCCCAAATCTCAATGGCATACAACAATAGCATTGGCTTAGCTTATACACCTGTGGGTGGGTTATCTATGCTGGGCCTTTAGGCAGCTGTGTCCTGTGCCTTCTAGATCCTGGTCCCTGTGCTGGCTCTTCATTGTTGTTTCATAGTGTGATTCTCTCTTTTCACTTGACTGGATTGCAGCTTCTTGAGAATATGCACTATTGAAATATTCTCCAAAATATATTCAAGTGTATGACTACATAAATAGTAGATTCTTAATAAGTATTGGTTTATCTACCGACTTGTATAAAGTCAGACTAATTGGTCAGAATTTGGGAGAGGTATATTGAATCACTTTCTAATGGATTGATTGATTGATACAATAATGTCTTAATTTCTCCAGCCTTTTATTTAACAGTCGGTGTACTAGGACCTGGGGATTCAGAAGATTCCAAAACCTTATCCCTATCTTCTTGGAACTCAGTCTGGTAGGACTGAGAGACCTATAAAGGAAAATAATTTGTGCATTTCAGTCTATGTTATCATTGAATACCATTATCATACCATTAAAAAAATCACCTAGAAAATATATTCTTGTAAAATAATCATGAAAATTCAGACTGATGAGTCTGAACTATATAGTCTGAATGTAGCGAACTCTGTCCATTTCCTTTCAAAGATCAGTTAGCCTCATTCCAAACTCCAAAGTGTAGCTTTAACTTAACTAAAAAAATCTTTCCACTTCTACTTTCCACACACAAACCTATTCTTGCCTCTGGACCATTCATTGCAGCTTCCAAAGACCAATATTCAGTGAGTAGTGTTGAAATGAATTTTATCCTTTACAAGGAGCTCAAAAATCTAAATGTAAGAAGAGAAATAATTTGACAAATTCTATTTAAGCTCCCACATGTCTTCTAATTCCAGACATTATACGAGTATTGTGGAGATCCTTAAAGCTAATACACACAAACAAAAAGAGGATTTTATGGCTTATGGTTAGAATTAAAGAACAATCTTTCTCTTGAAGAGATTGCATAATGGAAGAGAAAGACCCTCTCTGTTGTTTTGCTCCCAGTTATTATTTAGCAACTGAGTGCTGATACAGAAATCATATAAGAGCTTATTTTAAACTATTTTTAGACTTATAACAAAATAAAGAGATTACTCCATCTTTGAATTTTTAAAGATTATTTATTTATTTATTTGACAGAGTGAGAGAGTGAGAGAGCACAGGTGGGGAGGGTGGCAGAGGGAGAGGGACAGGCAGACTCCCCGCTGAGCCGGGATCCTGATGTGGGGCTTTGAGATGTGGGGCCCAGGACCCTGGGATCATGACATGAGCCGAAGACAGATACTTAACTGACTGAGCCACCCAGGCACCCCTCCATCTTTAATATTTTAGAGAAAACTGTAAGACTAACCCATCTTTAATGTTATAACACCGGTGAATAGATTATCTCTACAGAAAAGTGTCAAATGCATCAGCTAGCTATATATTAGATCATGTTGAGAAATCTTGCCAAATGTGAACATGATGGTTTTCTCAGCCAAGATAGAAAGTCTTTTTGTTATTCATACTTCAAATTCACTTGGTCTCAAATATCCAAGTAGCTGAAGCAAAATTAGAAATTTTATCCGTGGAGTGAGTGCTAAAATGATTTAAGGTCTAGTAAAAAGCTGTGGTTAAACTGAAAAAGAGACATTTCCATAGTTGTTTTTAGAGTCTTTTTTTCCTTCTACACCAATGTTTTCTTTTTCCTTTAAATATTTTGTTCTCTTGGTTTGAAAGTAGAAAATAAAAAGTGATTCCACATAATTGCATCACTAGTTGAACTGCAAATGTTAGATTTTAAACATAATTATTGATCACCTAGGTGTAAAAGTGTTGGAATTTCTTAAGCAGGCTCTACACCCCATGGGGCTTGATCTCAGGACCCGAGCTGAAATCAAGTGTTGGATGCTTAACCAACTGAGCCATCCACACTCCCCTCATGTACATACATTTTTAAAAACTTAATGAGATCTTAACCACAAACGTTTACACATTATGAGATGGATTTATTGTTTCAAGAGTTTATCTTGGTGACTCTTTATATCACTCTATATAGATATCCAACATTACTCATAAGTGCAACGTATTCCTTAAAACTGACATGCCATGACTTATTTAATTATTCTAACATCAATTTGATTGCTTTATTTGCTTTAGAAGAATACAACAATGAACTTTCTTACATGTGAATCTTTAAGCAAATATGAAAGCTATAAGCTAAATATATGGAAGTAAAATTCATGCATATGGCTTATAGAAATGTTAAGTTTTGATAGATATTGACAAAAATGCCCTCTGAAAATGGTTAGTGACTTCATATCCTCCCCAAACTAAGTGCTATCAAGCTTCAAAAGTTTATATAACCCGAGGAGTAAAAACTACAGTGATATTGTTTCAGTTTCAATTCCTCTGACTGCTACTAAGGTTTAGCATAATTTATATATATGTAGTATGCAGTTTTTCTTTCTGTGAACTCTTTTCTTATACCTTTTGTCTATTTTTTTAAAAGATTTATTTATTTATTTGGGGGAGGGGGTAGGAGAGGGTGAGAGACTTCAAGCAGACTCCCTACTGAGCATGGAACCCAACGTGGGGCTCAGCCCCACAACCCAGGAGATCATGACCAGAACTAAAACCGAGTCAGTAGCTCAACTGACAGAGCTACTGAGGTGCCCCTTTTATCTGATTTCTTATAAGATCATTGCTTCTTTTCCTAATTATGTGGGAGATCTCTCTATACAAGGTGAGTACTGCTTGTCTCTTTAACTTTCTTGCAAATATTTTCTCTTGGTATTGTCTTTTATTATTGTTATTGTTATTATGATCTTTGTCAAAAACAGATTTGAAGATTTTTGTGTAGTTTATCTGTTAATTCTTTTCTTTAGTTTGTAGGAGGCCCTTTCTCATTACTCAAGATTCAAAAACCATCATTCTATTTAAAAAATTTTTTTTAAGATTTTAAAAAAATCTATTCATTTTTGGGAGAGATTCAGAATCAGAAACAGAGAGAGCACAAGCAGAGGCTGAGGCAGAGGGAGAGGGAGAAGCAGACTCCATGTTGAACTGGGAGCCCAGTGTGTGGCTTGATCCCAAGACTCCAGGATCATGACCTGAGCCAAAGGCAGACGACTAACCATCTGAGACACCCAGGCACCCCTAAATTTTTTTTTCAGTGTTACTTACATGAATACTTTAACCATTTTTAAGATTTTATTTTATGTATTTATTTTATGTATGATGTCTAGTAGGGTTCTAATATAATCTTAAAGGGCTAGTTGCACCTTTTAAATAATCCAACCTTTTCTTGATGATTGAAATTTCCATTTTCTCTCATATTAGTACACACACAAATCCACCTGTGCACACACACACATTTGCCTCTTCTGAACTCCCCAGTTTGTTCTCTTGACCTACTTATCTCTTCTATTCTTGTGATCATAAACTGCTTGTGTCCTCATAGCTTCACAGTACATTTTGATGTCTGTGATGGCAAGTCATCCCAATTGTCCATCCCAGACAGCCTTGTCTAGTTCCATAGAAATCCATTTTGAATTTTATGGGGATCATATTGAATTTATAATTATTTGATGGAGAATTACTCTCTCTGTAGTGTTGAACATAGTGATACTTAGTCATGCAGTCATCCTGATATTTTGAAGTCCCCCTTTCCCTGTCTGTGGATGATATTTCTATTTAGGTTGTTTCCAGATTGTGGGTAGGCTAAGGAACATGCTTTGGGCATGGAGATACCTGGAGCCATGTCCTGCCTCTTCTATCTCAGTGCCCATGATCCTGGCTTTAACCAGGGTGCAAAAGCCATTGCTCCCTGCAGTTCTCCAAAGACTCACCTGCTGCTTTATTCAGGGCCAAATGTGACCTCCTGCATCTATTGATTCTGGCTCTGTAGATCTTCCAACCATGCCTAGTTCTGCAGCAGTTCTCATCTCTGCGTGTTTTGAAAAACCATGCTTCCCTCTGGTTTTGATTTTTTGAGACAACAATCCCATTGACTTCCTATCATGCAGGAATTTCTCCCATTTCTTGTTTCTCAACAAATGCTTTGGATTAAAACACATTCTGCCACAGTGTTGGTACTTTTCAACAGAATGGTGGTTACCTGTTCTTGTCACATTTTCAGTGAGTTTTTGAAAATATTGTCTGGAAGAAAGAAGTTAACAAGGCCCCTGTCAGATTCCATTTCTGTGTTTGTAAAGCCAAGATAATGAAACCCTCTTTTTACAGGGCTATTTTGGAGTTTAAGTGAGACACACACGGATCTTAAACTCCTACCGTAAAATACATTCAATAAATATCAAAGAACCTCCCTTTTCTTTCATGTTAATGAAAACTTACTTCATTAAAAAAAAAAAATCTGACCTAAGGATTGTGGAAACGTTACTGTTGCAAAACAGAACCATCATCTGCAAGCATGTATGACATCTGAAATTTCTCAGGTAAAATCTGCTACCGCCAATGCTGAGGGCAGAATGATAGGAAGTGGAATGTGGTGAGCATTCTGGATGTGTCTCGCCAGATGACATATAATGTAACAGCAGCCAGAACACTTGGTGAGGAAAAATGATATTGGGGTATTCCCAAGAAGTGACAGTGATACTGTTTGCCCTGTCGAGCTTCTTATCTTCTGTGTAGCTAGGGCAGTGGCAATTCATTTCCTCCGTGACATCTCAGCGAAGGTAGAGCCCAGAGCAGCAGCATCGCAGAAAAGGCCAGAAAGCCTCACCTTGGCCTCATTGTGGTAATGTCACCACACCCGCTTTCAAAGCCCTGATGGCTGGTTGTTCTATTAGAATGTAGTTTTAAAAAGCAATCAGCTATCCTATCGGTAATTATAAGCAATTACTGCATGAGCTCTGTCAAAATCAAAATGAAAAATTTACAAGTACATGTGAAATACTAAGCTTTTTGCTTATTTATTCATTTTTTTTAAACTTGTAGGTATGAATATGGCCATCACCAATGAGAAGTAAAAAAAGGTGAGTGATGGTCTCTGAATAACAGTGTGGTAAGTCAGGGTAAAGCACGGATCTATGATGAATTTTTCTGGCATTTAGATGAGTGTTTTCCTTTCGGGTCTGCAATGCTGCTTTTCTTTTCCCTTTTGATGTACGTGAAGGGCATTTGCTCTGATGCTAAATTTTCCTCTTTCATAGCAGAATTGGCATCCAAATCAAAACATAAATAAATAAACAAAAAAAGAAGTACTGTACGTGTCTGGAAGCATCTACAGTGAATTTGAAATTTCAAGGACAACTTGGAGGTACCAGTGATTCATGAAAGAGGAATGTTAGCCAAGCCTGATGTAATATTTTATATGAAGGGCTTTTCACTCACAAAGGGCTCAGTATTTAACAAAACTAAATATCCAAAGGCATCCATTTCATCCTACACAGACTAATGATGTGCA
The DNA here is from genome assembly GCF_902655055.1 of Lutra lutra. Taxonomy (NCBI): domain Eukaryota; kingdom Metazoa; phylum Chordata; class Mammalia; order Carnivora; family Mustelidae; genus Lutra; species Lutra lutra. The sequence continues at coordinate 48,139,687 of NC_062290.1, forward strand.
AATCGGATTGGATGGACCTGAGAAGTCATTTAACATACAGCAAGTGTTTATAGCAACTGAGCTAAGCGGATAAAAAAGACCCCGTTCTTTTGAAACTACAGGGGAAGGCTCTAAGCAGGCAGCCACAGGCATTCAGCTAAGCTGACTCTGTCCAGGACTCTGGGCTGCAGGGACATGACCACGGGCCAGCTATATTTGCTAACCACACATTAAAAGTTATGAAATGTTTATTTTTGGCTTCTCGGGCTAGGGAAAGTTAAAGATCACATCTGTAACCAAATAAGCTTATGAGCCTTCTATACTTCAGGCCTTCTCTGTAACCTTAGTCTGTGCAAACAAACTCAGATTTATCCCTTTTATAAGGGAGAAGAGATTATCATTCCTTATTGGTGAACCACCACAAGTACTGAATTATATACAGCGGCTAACATCAGAATTATTTTGAGCCTTATGCTTTTGTGAGATTACTGTTGTGAAGACCAGCACTACCATCCGTCTGCCTCTTGGAGACCAGGATCTTACTTGCTTCTGTTGGAACCGTTCTTTCGCCTAGGAAAAACTGCAGGCGAGTTCCATGCAAGAAACTCCTGGTGTCGAGTTTTTTAGTTGTTTTGTGGAAGCCACAACCCATCCCATGTCCCTATAATGTGAAACATAGAGGAGCTATGCAACCTGTTCATATAGTCCGTCTGGTCCTCAAAAAAAGCTTTGGACATTTGCAATTAACACTTTCTTCTAAGAAATGTTTAACACACTGGCTTTTAGAGCTTTTAGCTCTGTCCTGGATTCTACTCCTAAGGCCAGATTAAGTTGGCATATACATATGATAAAATCTCATTGGCCTGAGTTTATGGAAAAGGGGGGCAAGAATGTCACAGGGAAATGTAGATTATTTTAGGTAAAAGTAATAGTGAAGGTACATTTGGTGATGAGAGTCAGGCTAACAGCGTTTGCCTATGCCTGCTTTGATAGGTGAATAAAAATACACTATTTCCTCATAACTCTGCTTTTGAAGTTATGGTAGTGCGCAAAATTTCGCCTAGAGTTTCCTGACAGCTAAGACGAGTGAAAACTGCTGGCATTTGTAGTGCTGTTTGTCAGATAAGAGGAAACACACAATTTTCTGAAGAGGGATTGCATTTTTACTGACATTGAACTGAGGGTAAAATTATTGCTCCTTATATAGTTACCATTCCAAAGTAGTTAAGTAATTTTCTTCTTTTGTTGAGCATCTACTATATGATCAGATACTCGTAGGTATTGACGTTTATAGACCAGTAAGACAAAGTCCCTGTACCCTAAAGGGTTAATGGTCTATATAAATAAGATGATGTATAATGATTTTATAAAAGTGTAACTTTATTCAAATCATTGTATTTTTCTTTTTCTTTAGTTAAACAGACGGCATAACATTAAATCTTGATTGATGCATGCTATCCCTCGGACAGTGCTTTCGGGACCACACACTTGACCCAGGCCAGAGAGAATATGAGAACATGTCCATTGCACTGTGTTTCTCAAATTTTGCATGTATGAAATGAGGCTTTGGCATATTTTGGGTCCTAGGCTCTTCGTGGCTTATTTCTGAGATAAGAGTCTTGGGTCTTCAGCACTCTGTGCTATTGTTTGAAGAATTTAGAGGCTAGACCTTTAGGAAGCAGACTTTTAATTTTCTTGAGAAACTTCTAAGTGTCTAATTCAAGTTTTGTTGTCATTTTTTTGGGGCAGATATTTGTCCAGTCACTGTCTGTTCTTCCTGGAAATCATGGAGGCCACCAGAAAGGACCAATATTTTCCTCCAAGAAGATCTCTGAAACTATTTGAACCCTTAGTCAGGCCCTTGGCTGAATCCCAGAAATCTGTGCCATCTAGCACAGTGAAGGTGATTCGGGATAATTCTGGGACATCTCTGCTTCTTGAGGGCAGGAGTCTACAGCCTATTCACAATGTGAATTACATACTGTTATCAAATAACATATTGCCAGGCATGCAGCACTCAACAAGTGGTTGTTGGACTAAAATAAAACCAAAAATAGAGTTTGGTACAGTATAAGAATTACCACACTGAATATTCAAGTAACTCAATTGTTTTAGTCACTAGGTAACAAAGATCAATCCTCACAGACACTACTCAGAAGGAATTTGCAATACTTTTCAGGAGGTGAACGTTAATCAAGACCAGATGCTGGAGAAGAACAGAAGAAAGTAATCCATTTTCCCTCAGCAGATTGGGGAAGTCTTTATCCTCTTAAATGAGATAACATTGGAGCTATATCTTTGGGAATGGGAAGAAATTAATCAGGCAGAGAAAGATAGAAAGGTATTTTGTACTGTTTCAGGTACTGCCACATAACAAAACACCCCCAAACTCAGCTTGGAACAAAAATAATGGTTGATTTTGCTTATGAATATGAAATCTGAGCAGGGCTTGACAGGGACAGCTTATTTCTCTTCAGTGTGGCTTCAGATGGGTGGCTTGACAATCTGTTGGCCATTTGTTGTTTGGTAGATTAATCAGGGCTGCCAGCTGAAGTCCTTTCAACACAGTTGTTTGGGCTTTCTCACAGCATGGCCGCTGCATTTCAAAAGCCTGTGTTCCAAGAGACAGGAAGCGGAAGTCCCTGACGTCCTGAGCCTAGAGACTGGCATAATATTGCTTTTGCTGCCTGCCCAAGTTCAAGGAGAGGGGAAGCAGACCTCCAGAAATTTTGTATCCCTTCTTAATCTACCATATCTATAGATAACCTTTGACCAGCAATGACATACTAAATGCACGATTTGGTAACATAGATAAACCAATGGTGACAAAGGAATATAAGGTGAAAATCAGGGGAATGGGGGGATGATAGTAGAAGGGGGGCATCGAAACATTTGGCAGAGAGCCTTTTATACTGTACTTTTGAGTTTTATATTCTTCTACCCCCAGAACTGACCTGATCATTTCTGTATTTAGGAAGATCAGTTGGGTAGCTGTGAGAAGGCTAGAAGCAAGTGGCATTTTAAATAGCGTAACTGGGCAGAAACTTGTAATAGTTTACAAGATGAACTCAGATGATGAACTCAGATATAAGTGGGAGTAGGGAACTAGAAAAAGAGCTGGATTTCAGTGAATTTTCAGTTATAGATTTAGATATTCATATAAATGAATGTATAATTAAGAGAGAATGAATCAGGGTGGACTTCAAGTTTCTAGCTTGAAAAGTGGGAGACAATATAGAAGACAAAAAGAGAATCACATGTGGGGAAAGAGAGAGGAGTTGGTGGGTCTAATTTTTAAGGACATGCTGGCATTATTAGGCTAAGAAGTTTGATAAGCAAGTGGTTATAGAAATAACTTAAAAGGAAGATTAGGTGTGAAACATCTAAATTTGTAGTTATAAAGCTTGAGGTTCAAGTTAAAACTAGAGGAACACATGAGATTAAAAAACAAAACAAAACACGGTTATTTGAGAAAAGAAAACTAAAGGCACAATCTGGAGGACAAAGCTAAGTGAAAGGTTAATAAGACCGAAAGAAATGGAAAGGCGGTAGAGATAGAGGAAAAGCCTTCTTGATCCTACAAATAAGAATGAGAAGTATTCTCAGATCCACATCACAAAACAAGTTGGGAAGAATTATTTCCCAAACTGATTTTTATGATCCATATATTTTGTTTAAGAATACACAAATGAGAAGGTAGGCATACAATTTGTCTTATATTTCCCAACAATGTACATTTGTAGCAGTTTTACAGAAGGTGGTGGTCACTGTTTGCAAATGCAGAAGCTTTCTTTTTCTTTTTCTTTCTCTCTCTCTCTCTCTTTTTTTTTTTTTTTTTGAGAGAGCAAGTGAGGGTGTAAGTGGGGGTGTGGAGGGGCAGTGGGAGAGAGAGAGAGAGAGAACATCTCAAGCCGGCTCCAAGCCCAATACAGGGCTTGATCTCATGACCCTGAGATCATGACCTGAGCAGAAACCAAGATTCGAGCACCAACCAACCGAGCCACCCAGGTGCCCCAGAAGCCTTCTTCTTTTTTTTTTTTCTTTAATTCTAAAACTATAAAAGCATTAAAAAAGATTAGAAAATAAATAGATTCTGTTTCTTCATATAAAGTATGTGTGGTTTAGCCCTTATAGAATAGCCATCATTTCTTAAATAACTCCTTTCATCTCTCGCTATCAGTGTCATTTACTTGGCTATGAAGTCACTAATTCATCTAATACCTGATATCTTAGCGCGACAGGTTAAGTAAAATGTGCCTAACTGGAAATTTGGGAAGAAGAATGTCATCGCTGAAGTTGGTGAAGGGCTTTCTCTAAACTGTGCCATAATTCTTGGGTCATAAACTATTTGAAATTTGAATGTTTACTTTGAATATTAATAATGAAGGCATCTTAAGATGTCTTTTAGTTTTTATTTGCATATCTCTTGTGGGGCCATTGGGAAGATCTAATTTACACTTGGTCTCCTGTGATCCATAGAAAAGTCTACTGATAAGCTCCCCAGAAAAACATGAACAACTTTTGTCTGTACCTCTGGGTCCTATGCTGCAACCACTGAGAACTAGCTTTGCTATGGATAGAGCTGATGGGAGCCAGAGCTGGTGGATCTTGGTCCTCCTACGGGGAAGGCCTGGAAGTGGCTGGGCATAGTTCTCAAAGGTGGCATTCCACAGACTCATTTCCCTGACTCAACCTTTGAAAGCTATGTAACAACAACAAATAAATACAGCAAATATCTCCCTGTAGCTTTGATTTGTATTTCCCTGATAATTAACGGTGTTGAGCATCTTTTTATATACTTGTTGGTCATTTGTAAGTCCTCTTCAGAGAAATTCCTATTCAAATCCTTTGCCCATTTTTTGTGTTTCTTATTGTTGTTGTTGTTGCTGTCATTTGGTTTGGGTTTTTGGGTTTTTTTTGTTGTTGTTGTTGTTTTTTTTTGTTTTGCGCTATTGAGTTGTGGACGTTCCTTATATACTTTAGAATTAACTCCTTGTCAAATATATGGTCTGCAAATATCTTCTCCCATTCCATGGGTTGCATTTTCGTTCCATTGATTGTTTTCCTTGCCATGAAGAAGGTTTTCATTACTTGTCATTTATTGAGAGGGGCAATTTAGTGTCAAAATCAAACGATTGCCCAACAGCATGGCAATACCCTTGTGTAACTTTAAGTTGGTGGCATTCAGAGATAGCACGTTCTCTAAAGTTGGGTTATCTAGCAGATGATACTGACTTTGTATTGAAGGCGTGAGAGCAACAAAATGATGGGAAAGCCAAAACAGTGACGACCACAAATCCATGCTCCATGGGAAAGGCTTCATTTTCATGAAGGAAGAGGGTGTAAATCTCTGCAAAATGTGGGGAGAGGTAGGTACTCTTTCCCCCAGAGTACCTCCTGGTAGAAAACATACCAGCAAACGAACACTCTGAAGTCCAAGTTGTCAAGAAGCCTGTGTCTCTTGTAGAGTGGGAAGAAACCACTCCACAATTCTACTATTCTCTAAGCTTAATGAAATGCTAGCAGGCTGCCCTGCTGTTCCTGGTATCTTATATTTCCAGGCCTTGCCACCTGTGCAACAAAAGCAAGCAATCTATTTAGAAGAGTGTTTTTCATTCTCTTAACTCTGAAGGTCTTTATTCTCAGCATGAGATTATTGCAACAACTTAACAAGCCGTGTTTTCTCCCCCTATTTTCCTTTCTTTTCTTTTTGCACCTATGTCCTTTTAAGTCCATTCAGGCCTTAGGGAAACATTTAGTACTTAAGCTTTGGTTTTTCAAGCTCAATCGGGTAGAAAATCTAACACAGAATGTGTGCACAAACGATAGCTCTGCACAATAGAGACGAACAAATAGCACAAAGAGGAAAGAAGAATATGAGTGTTCAGGGAGCAGGGCTGCACTTGAATTCAATTTCTCAACAGCAGACCTGATGCTTGCTCCCAAGATTCCCAGGTTTCAAATTGGTCATATACTGAGGGCCAGTTACCTGGACAATGGAGGGAAATGGCAGTCAGTAATTATGATCTTGGTTTCTGGGTTGTTAGGAGACTAATATTAATCCTGAAATTGTATGAGGAATGTGTTCATCTGGCCATAATTGTATAGTCTTCTTGAAAGCATTTACCACCAACGCTAATTTAACGCAAATCACCCCAGGGGAGTATTTCTAAGCTAGTGGGGTTGCCAATTTACTGGTTAACTCCGGATAGTTTCTCCAGATCAGAAAAAGCAACAGGAAACTCACAAAAAGATACAGGTATATATTTTTCATTTTCTATCAGATGAACAATTCAGTATAAAGATTATCAGAGCACACACTGTTCTTTGAAAAACCAAGTGCCTCTGTTGGCTGGCTGTCAAGTGATCATGAATGTGACTGAGTTACATGCAATTAAAAGCATCATAAGATATTAACACCAGGAGATAATAATGTTGTTTTCAGAAAACACTTCAGTTTGAATAAATACATCAGAACGTTGTCTCTCACAGGGAAATATCTATGTAAAATAATTATTCATTCTATACTCTTGATCTCCCTCCAAGTTAAAGCATAAACTATAGGTGACTTATTTGTGTTTGTTTTTGTTTTGTGAGAGAAAAGAAGAGTGAAAATCCTAAGAAGATTCCAAAAGTGTTACATCTTTAGAAGCAAGACAAAAGATCCATAAACATTTGCTTGAGCTTGCTTTTTAGGATTATTTTTACTGTTTGCAAAAATTTTTACTCTTTTTCATTCCTCCTTTTTGTTCTTCTTCAGTCATTTACTTATTTCATTATAGTTGTCTGATAGGGAAAACTAAGTTTCCAAATTCTTGGAAGTCAAGTTCCAAGGTTTCATTTTTGAGACAATGTATTTCTAAGCTTTATAGAGAATGGTATGATGGTCTGTGATTTCATGGATCCCTGGGCCAACTCTGCTGAGAATGATTGGTTAAAGGAATAATTTCTCACAAATGTTAGAGATACTTAGGTTGGAAGTGTAGACTTTTTTTTCTCAAAAAAGAGGTTGCTTTGTCCATTGACACGATTATGATATTCAGTTTGTCTCTACCACTGATGGCTAAGATTTGGCATCTTAACAATAAGTAAACACCAAGAATAATGGGGATAGAACATTAATATACCATTAAAATAAATAATTCAAAAATTTAAAACTTAAAAAAAAGACTTTTCCTTCAATGAGTTGTTTTAAATATTAATATATATTAATATATTTGTATTTATTAATATATGCTATTGAAGTGGTCAAAACAATTTTTATATGTAGATAGCTGGAAAGTTGTATAGCAGGTTTGTTTGAAGAGAGTTGGGTAAGATTTCAAAAGTTGTCCAATTATGTATAATTTATGCAAGTATGCATAAGTACTTGGGAAGATAGAATTGACCCAGTCTCTTAGATGTGGTTCATTTATGCTATAGTTGGATCCTATTCTGAACAACTTGGTGTTTCGTATTCACATCATATGTGAATTTGTTATTAAATAAGTCAATATATTTCTTATGGTCAATGATTTGAATTTCAGTTTTAAGGAGTTAGGTATTGAATTGTAGGAATTCCTTATATATTTTGTATATCGACCACTTATACATGATTTGCAGATATTTTTTCCCATTCCTTAGGATTGTTGGAGGTTGTCTTTTTATTTTGTTGTTTGTTTTTTGCCATGTAGAAGCTTTTTAGTTCAATGTAGTCCCACTTGTTTATTTTTGCTTTTATTGTCTTTTGTGTATTTGGTGTTATATCTAAAAAAGTTATTGTGAAGACAAATGTCAAGGAGTTTTCCCCTATGTTAAAGTATGTTCCCTCCATATTCTGTTGAGTTTTTATCATGAAGGGATGCTGTGTTTTGTCAAATGCTACCTTTGCATCTATTGAGATGATCAGATGATTTTTATCTTTCATTCCAGGAACATGATGTGTCACATTTATTGATTTGTGAATGAATTACATCTCAAAGGTCAAACTCACTTGAACATAGTGTATGATCTTTTAATGTGCTATTTAATTGAATTTGCTAGTATTTCGTTAAGAACTTTTGCACCTCTATTCATCAGGGACACTGGCCTGCAGTTTTCTTTTCTTTGTCTGACTTTGGTATCAGGGCAGTGCTGGCCTTGTAAAATGAGTTTGGGAATGTTCCCCTAAGGGAGTTAATCCTAGTGTTCTTGCCACACACAAAAGAGTGAAGTGATAGACATGTTAATTAGGTTGATTGTTATAATCATTTCACAGTGTTTACATATAGCAAAACTTCACATTGTACATCTTAAATATATATAATTTTATTTGTCAAGTATACCTCAATAAAGCTGGGAAAGATAAATAATTAAATGAAAAAAAATGTATGCAACATTAAATAAAAAATAAATCATTATCATGTTTAAAACTTGAAAATACATTATTGTGACATTGCCAGATTTAGGAGACCTAAAATTAAATAGTTTGTTTTCTTTAAAAAAACAATGGAGATAGCAGTTTGAATTTGTATCTCGAATAACAGACAAAGCTATCATAATAATTGGGTGTAATTATATATTCCTCTTCCTGGCTTGCTCAAACTGTGTTTCAAATGTCAGTGTCTGGGGCGCCTGGGTGGCTCAGTGGGTTAAGACTCTGCCTTTGGCTCAGGTCATGATCTCAGGGTCCTGGGATCGAGCCCCACATCGGGCTCTCTGCTCAGCAGGGAGCCTGCTTCCCCCTCTCTCTCTGCCTGTGTCTCTGCCTACTTGTGATCTCTCTCTGTCAAATAAATAACTAAAATGTTTAAAAAAATAAGTCAGTGTCTATCATTCGCCTGGTCATAACTTCTAGAAATCTAAGAATTAGACTTCTTCCTAACCCCAGGCTACCACTCTTGTTTGCCATCCGATTCTAATTTTAATTCAAAGTTTCTCATATCAGTTTCTGGTCTCTTCTGCTCCCATTTTTCCTGATATAGTTCAATGTCTTGTCCCAATGTGATGGTCTTTTCACCAGCTTTCCTCTCTCAACTTTATTCAACTCCATCCTAAGTTAACACTGCTTCTAGAATAGCCTTTCTGAAATACAAAATTTAATTCCTTGATAGTCAACCTCGATGACTCTCTACTGCACATAGAATCAGGTCCAAATCTGATGGGACACCAAGCTCCTGAGTTGGGACTGAGCCTGCCTCCTTGCGATCATTAACCATCATGCTCTTCTGTGGACCTTACAGTTCATTGTATTTTTCCTGAAGATTTTTTGTAATTTCTTATCTGTAGTCCTCAGATTTCCCTTTTATTTTTCCTGCCTTGACTTTTTTCTCCTTTGTTTAGAGAATTCAGATTCATCCTTCAGAGTTCTGTAAAACATAACCTCCATATAGCTTGTCCTCCTGATTCCTTTAGACAGAAGAACCAATCTACTGACCTGGATTTAGGGCCTAAGCTTTTATTATAAGCTTTATTTTCTTTTAATGTTTGCTACGCCATAAGAATGAGCTCATTGAGAGAAAGAACCAGATTTTATTCATTTTTATGTCTTATTATCTAGCATAGCTCTTGAGACATGGTTTGCTCAGTAAGCATTTGCTGGTTGGATGAATGGGTGAATTAAAACTGATCAGAATTGTTCACTACCAGATAAAGTTACAAAGTGGACAGCAGACCTTGCTGGCTTTCCACGTAGGAATTTTATGCTTGAGTAATACCACGCATGGTATTACTCAAGTCTCTCCTCGGTGAAGAACTCAAGAGTCCAGGACTTTGATTCCTCTTTTTTTTTTTTCCCCTCCAAACTTAATTGGCAGTAAGAGGTAGTAGCTAAAAGTATGGTCTTTAGGATCAGACTACATGCAACCAATCCTGCCTCCTTATTTATAAGCTGTGCAAATCTGCTCAAGTCATAATATCCTTGTGCTTACTTTATAGTAATTATATGTAAATATATGTAATTTAATTATATATATGTATGTGTATGTCTGTGTGTGTGTGTGTGTGTGTGTATATATATATATATATATATATATATATATGTAAAATACTTAATTATTGAACCCATCTCATAGCACTGTGGTGGAGATTTAAGTGAGTTAATGCATGTGAAATGTGAAGCAACCAGAATTGTTCTGAGTTTCAGTTCCCTAGGACTTTGTTGATCAGTGACTAGCGGGCCTGACAAATGCTAATCATTTGTCTATCTTCAGTAGACTGAAGTAGAACTTGAGTAGATTTCAGTAGAACTGAAGATGTAATGATTAGAGGGTAATATGGGGTTCTAAAATGTTTGGTTTTAATAGCCTTAATGAGACATGCCAAAGAAGTGGTTAATGTGTGGGGATTTTGAGCTCTGTGAAGGTTTTTAGGTGAAGTTATTTATTGCTCTTTTGCCATCAAATCATAATTTCCAGCTTTAAGAATTTATTGAAGATTCTCTTTGCTCCATATGATGCTACTCAAATACTGAAGGTTACTAGGGCAGAATAAAAGAAAGAGAGAAGACTTTATTAAACAGAGTGCAAACAGTTTTTTTAACTTAATATCTTTTTGTGGAATATTGGACTTCACATGTAGAAACTCAGAAAAGGCATATACTAAGTTTGGGATAATCATTCAGAGCTTCTCGGTGGCGAAGAGAGAACCATGATTGATAGATAGATTTGGATGGGAGGATAAGGAACATGGAGAAAAGAAAAGGCACAGTGTCCATTTGAGAGAACACTTGTCTATTTAATGTATGGGAGTTGCTGTCAATAGAATCTCTTGGGGTACACTTGAGTTCCCATTTCTTAATCAAAAGCCTCAAGATGAAATACCAGTTCTTACTCACATATTGCCTTCAAGTACCCTATGTTGTTACTGCACTTGCACTGCAGAGGGAGGAAAACCTCTGTAAAGAATATTGTACAGAAGATGGATTCATGGTTTATTTGTGATGGATGGAGTGAGTAGGAGGAAAGAGATAAATACTGGACAATTTGTCTTCAGAGGCGCCTTAAAACTCTGAAGCAATGAGTCTGATAATGAAGGTTAGTTTGCAGTACTATACATTGATTTTCCTGGACATATATTGCATTTTTGCCTATCATTCAAAGGAATCTTCATGTGTTCTTCATGAGGACTTTCATCCTCCTTAGCCCCTACGGATAATCTATCAGTGAAAAATTACTCTGAAAGTGATCATTTATTTCTGAAAGATAACTGAAGAACTGGGTGGATGGTCCTTTGTATGTCTGTAGCTTCTGGAAGGTCCTCATTAGGGGATGCCCTACATCTCCACAATTATTGCCCCTAAAAATGGATTTTCAGGATATACTAATGGGTCAAGAAAAATCATCTCAGTCTTCCATAATTTTGACCACATAGGTCATTCAGTGTCTGTGAGCAGTTTCTCTCATCAGCAGGGAGAATGTCTTTGATGGTGTAATGGCAGAATCACAGTGGATCATATTCTTCCATTCAAATGATGTTCTGATTAGCTTTGAATATTCTTTTATTTTTTAAGATTTTATTTATTTATTTGACAGAGATCACAGGTAGGCAGAAAGGCAGGCAGAGAGAGTGGGGAGGAAGCAGGCTCCCCACTGAGCAGAGAGCCTGATGCAGAACTCGATCCCAGGACCCTGAGATCATGACCTGAGCCGAAGGCAGAGGCTTTAACCCACTGAGCCACCCAGGTGCCCAGCTTTGAGCATTCTTATTAGCTTGGGAGTTAGCATAAGCTGGTAGCCTTATATTAGGTACCTGAAAAAAATCTATTGTAGTATGAGTATCAGCAGGTTGATCAAACAGGACATGACAAGAGCCCTGTCACTTTCTAGAATCTTCAAATTAAAAGAAAGAAGTATAAATGCTTTTCAGTTCTCTGTACTCAAACATGAGCTTTGAGCTTTTTTTTTTGGTATGATTATATATATTTGATAGAAAACTGTTTAAGGAACAGACTTGCATGTCTTATAGCTCTGAGTATGAATCGTATTTCCATTCATATTGAACCATAATCTTTCAATTTTTTCATCTGTAAAATAGGATTAAGTAAGCCAATGTATATAAAGCACTAGTAAAAAGGACTTGTCAGGGAGGAAGACTGATATATAGTTACCTTTGTCTACCTATTCATAATTTGTTTTGTGATTAACAACAACTATTTATAAAAGAAACAAACTACTTTTCCAAAAACTCTTATTCATTTGATCCTCAGGGCCTGAGACTCCATGAAGAGAAAGCTATGGGCAAAACTCTGGTACAGAGGCCTAATGGTGGACTCTCTTGGGGTGTTCCCATTTGGGGCATGGTCACCTTGCCAACAGGAGAGAGATACTTTCACTGTTTGATGTACTCTTATTATTCCCATGTACCATGTGGTCAAAAGCCTCATGGAAATGGGTTTCTAGTTATTAGAATTCAATGACCTTTGGAACGAGATTAATCTTTCCTTTATGTCCCTGTTGGTAAAATTAAAATAATGTTTACACCACCTACTGCAGCATGGACTTAAGGATGAAATGAAATGATATTAGTACTCGCAAACACAGAATGCTTACTTGGTCCTAGTAACTGCTCTGAGCTGTCTACGTGAATTAACTCAGCTCTTCTTCTAAAAACCTTTGAAGGTGGGTACTACTATTTATTTTACCAGCACAGTGGTAACACTTTACTAATTCATCCTATACATTCCAACCAAGAATCTACACGTTTATGCATACGAAAGTCACGTGACTTCATGATAGAGTGGGGATGTGGACTGAGGCAGTCTGGCTCCGCGCCATTTCAACATCTTGGAGATTTTGACAGCACTTTGCCAACAGTAAATGACAAAGGCCTGGAAGGATCATGTGTACTTTGGCTTTCTACCTGTAGGTAAGAGGAGTCTGAGTGGATTGGGAATCCCACTCACAACCCAGGGAGGGGGGGAACCAAAAGCTGGTTTCATTTTTTGAGGAAGTCTGTGAAATGCGTCAGCTTGAGGATAAGACGCAAGGAAGGTGGAATTTAAAACCAAATTTTATATGCAGCAGAACTGGAAACCTGGGGCCATTTATTCATTCACCCATCTACTCAGTATCTGGCATTATGTTAACAGTTGAACACAGATGAAAAACCTGCAGTTTTGTTTTTTTTTTAAATGCCCACTGTCTGGTGGAGAAGACAGCAGGTATTGGAGGTCATTCTGTTGTCTACGGGCATGAACTTGAGTGAGTATCTTGGTTGCTCTGATCCACTATTCCAACATTTGCAAATGAGGATACACTCTCCTACGCTACATGGTTTCTGGGGGATAGTAGAAATGGGCTGTATCAAGTGTCTGTAGCCAGTTGTCACTGAAAAAATAGCTGCTAAGGTCACGAAGGTGGAGTGTGGAGAGAGCTGAAGTTGGAGAACCCAACTGCACACTCTAGTGACGGTCACACAGAGAATGTTTAGCAGAGACAAGGGATGGTTGGTTTTTCGTATTAGCAAATGCCCCTTGGTAGCAGGGTGGAGGCTGGACTGCATAGGGACTAAGTTGAAGAACAGAACATCCTTTAGGAAAGTATTAAAAAATAGAGAATGAGGGCCTACAAGGTAAAGAGAGGTTGTGGATTTGGGACAGAAACAAGAGAAATTTTGGAGATAGATTTTCCTACCTCTTAAATAGAACTATTTTGTGGGGTTTAAAAATGGGATCTTAGGAAAGAAGAAACATGAAAATAATTTGTTTCTTTTTGTTGTTGTTTGTTTGTTTTTGGCAGACAAATCCTATTTAGAACATTTCTCTTGATTATGAGTCAGAGGAAAGATAGATATTCTGGGTGTTAGTTTTCTGCCTCTGAGCTCTCTCATCTCCCCTTCCAAAGGGTCAGCAGGGATCACTTTATTTTGGGCCTTTGGCACCCTTTGACAACAACTTTCTAGAACATACCTCACCATATTGCACTTATTTTTTATGACTGTCTCCCCCAGTAGGTGGAAAACTCAGTGAATGGAGAATATCTTTTTTCTCCCCAAAATGCCCAATATTTAGATAATGTGTGGCACAGAGCAGGTATTCAGTACATGTTTGTTGAATACATGAATGAGTAAGCAAACGAGAGCATAGCAGTTAAGCTTAAGATCCCTGGAGTAGGACTGATAGATTTTGAATCCTGATTCCACCACCAGATACTAGCAGAACAACCACCTTCTAAACCTGTTTCCTCGTCTATGAAATGGAAATTACAATATCATAGTGTTGCAGTGAGGTTAAATGGCACAAATATATGCAAAGTGCCTAGCCTACTCCCTGATACACAATAAATATTCATTTAATTAAATGAGAGCTATCACTATCACAATCACTATTATTATCATGAAGACATCTGGACTTTTAATTCCTAACCATTTTCCCCCAACCCTCTACTCTCTGCTGCTCAATATAGTTCTGATTTGAAAAATCGAATTGATGGAAACAATGATTATGGTAACAAAACTGAAAACCTATAGCATAGGTAGATTTTTCTTTCATCCTTCCAGCTTGCTTTCTTACTATTTGTCCTCATACAATCAAAACCCTAGCATCTATCTATGTATCTATCTATACAACTGTGCATACTCTACACATGCACATAAACATCTAGGAGATATATATGTGTAAACACATAGATCTCCTGCATTACTTATATATCCTAACATCATATGTCTATATAGGCATAGATATTTCCTTGCCATAGAGAAATATTGAAGGAGGAACATCAGCTCACTGGGAGCCCAGAAACAGAAATAGCTTGACCTTAATGTGGTGGTTAGGCAAGTGGTTGTCTTTGAAGAATTAGACCAATATAAACAGGAGTCACTGGGACAATTGGAAAGTAGTTTTCACAGCTTTGTTTTCTTACCAACTGACCAAACATAAAAGATGAAACTCAATATGTGGCAAGGGCTCCCCTTTTGTACACTCTCTCCAACACCATCCACATTTCCAAATAATTTGTTTGAGAAGCACACTTTGTGCTTTTTATTAAGCTCATGATTGGGCTGGATTTCTCTGTATTAGGAGACTTAATTTGTCAGTGAACTATAGCTTCAGGTTGGCCATCTGGAAAAATAAACTTCTCAACAGCCATGTAATTTGTCTTTTGTCTGGTTTCAGGCAGTGGATTTTTGGGGATTAGTATTGAGCCAACAGCAAGCGGGCGCTTTCTTGGCTCCTTAAGCCCTCTCCCTTCTCCAAAGGGTTATCTTGCTAAGTTACAAGTTAACAAATGGTTCTTACTCCTATAACGCCTTTGTCAACACTATGTATATATGAACCTAATTTTCAATAAAGCAAAACAGCTTTCCTTTTCTACTTGGAGAGGCAATGCCATATGGACCAGAGTCTAAGGTCAGAAAAAGCATATTGCCTGGAACACAGGCCAACACACCAGCTGTGCCCTTGCACCAGAAGGTGAGGGGGTGTCACGAGGAGACCTTTCTCTCTCAGCCCATGCTGTTCACCTCCCACCCCCACTTCAGCCCACCAAGTGACTAGTCCGGTTGTTTGGGAAATGTCTTGAGAGACAATTCCCATGTTGTACTAAAATGAATTGTAAGTTTTTCTCCCAAAGTTTCAATACCAGATCACCTGTTTTAGATCCCAGCATGTAAGACGTAGAGCTTGGCAAAGCCATGTCAAACATCATATTTGCTCAGATAAACACCATAATTCCTGATAACTTGTACTTGTTACAGTTCCAAGTACAGTTGCAGAAATATTCTCCCTTTTCCTTGAAAAGGAAGCGATTTCCTTGATCAGGAAGAAGGACATACGGGGTAGCTGTGGTTAAAATATGGGTTAAGGGGTCAGGTAGGTCTGGGTTCCTGACCTAACTCAGCCCCTTATTAGCTATGTGACCTTAGCTAAATTACTTAGCTTTCTAAGCCTCCATTTTTCCATATGTATTTCAGGGTTAATGCAACTAATAATATGACTAATAATCAGGGCTCCATTTCATAAGATTATACTGATGACATGAGACAAGGTAGACATGTGAGGTGCTAACACAAGTCTGGCAAACATAACCAATATATTTCAAAACTAAAGCTAATTAGGATGTCATTTGTTAGGCTCATACCACATACTCTGCTAAACTGTGCTAGGTGTTTAATACAATAATTATACCTACATTTTACAATAAGCATTGTGTGCCAAGAACTAAACCAAGGATTTCATAGCAACTATTTCTATGATACAAGAGTTGTTGAAATTCAGGGAAGTTCACTAGTATTTTTAAACTCACTTGTGGAGTTAGGATTTAAATTTGGAGGCTCAGATTTTGCTTTTACTCAACTGCTAAATTCCTGAGTATAGGAAACCATGAAAAACAGTGACTTACTTAGGTCATATGATTTCTCACAGTCTTCATAGAACACAGAAGTGTCCTTGCTTATCTCTGCTTATCATGCATGCTTAGTGTCTTTATCCAAGTCTGGTGTGAAAGAAACCAAGTTACCTTCAGGTGTTCCATCAAAGAGGTTTAACATCAGAGTCAAAAGCTACTCTATTCTACCAATCTGTAGGAGTTTGCTAGTTTGCTAAGGCTGCTCTAACCAAGCACCACGAACTGGTGGTTTAAACAGGAGAGATTTATTGCCTCACAGTTCTGAAGGCTAGAAGTCTGAAACGGCATTGGCAGGAAGGGTTCCTTCAAGGGCTGTGAGGGAGGGATCTGTTCCAAGCCTTTCTCATTGGCTTGTAGATGGCTGTCTTCTACCTTTGTCTTTTTTTTTTTCCTTTAAGATTTTATTTATTTATCTGACAGACAGAGATCACAAGTAGGCAGAGACACAGGCAGAGAGATAGAGGGGGAAGTGGGCTCCCTGCTGAGCAGAGAGCCCGATGTGGGGCTCGATCCCAGGACCCTGGGATCATGACCTGAGCTGAAGGCAGATGCTTTAACTCACTGAGCCACCCAGGCGCCCCTTTCCTTTGTCTTTTTATACCATCTTCCCTCCGTGCATATCTCTGTGTGCAAGTTTTCCCTTTTATGATGAGATCATTCTATTGATTAGGACCCATTCTAATGACCTCATTTTTAACTCGACTGTAAAAAGTCTATTCTCCAAATAAGGGCAAATTCTGAGCTAGTGGCGGGGGGGGTAGAATTCTGATGTATGAATTTGAGGTTGGGGAAATAACTAACCTGTTAGTGGGAATATGCCTTGTCTGCTGCAAAGTTCATGAAATGTGGCTTGAATTAGAGAAAAAAGCACCATCAGCTTAAATCTTTTAACCTCAAAGCCATTTTTTCTTGCTTTCACTCTCTTTCTCTGTTACCTGCCATCCCACCAGACCCACCAAAACGTAATTCATTCTATGCAAATTATTATTATTCGACACTCTTCATTTTTCTTTACAACTTCTTAGGGAAGGCACTTGTTATTCTCTGTCACAGAAAATGTAACCCGTTAGTGGAAAATGTTGCTTGCTTAACCTGAAACCATTCTCCCCAAAGGTTCTTCCTTCTTGTGACAACTTGTCCCCAAAATGCCTGATGAATGTCTCTCTCTCTCTCTCTCTTTTTTTTCCCCTATAGCTCGAAGCAAGATTTCTCAACCTTAGCACTATTGACATTTTGGGCCAGATAATTTTTGTTGTTGAGGGCTGCCTGTGTATTGTAGGATGGCTAGTAGCATCCCTGGCCTCTTCCCAGATTCCGGGAACACCAGCCTAGTTGTGATAAAAATGTGTCCAGACATTGACAAATGTCTCTTGGTGGGGATGGGTGCAAGGAACAGAATCATTCCTTTTCATTAATGACTGAGCTAGAATGGGTATGTTTGTGACCAGTTGTAGGCACTCAAGAAATGATACTTTCCTTTCTTAACATTTCCCTAACTTTAGACCTTCTCCATGTTTCTGTTTCAGCCTTCTTTGTTATCAGCAAATGTTGCCCATTAAAAATGAGTAACATCTTAAAATTTCAACTTCATCTAAGATGTGTCTCAAAGATGTCCTACTGATCTCTCATCTGTGTCTGCTCAGTGCCCTAATAGACATTTCTATTAGATTGTCTAACTATCATCTTAAAATAAGCATACCTAAATGAAACTCACAATTTTATCCACTCAAAAACAATTCCATTCCTAACTTTATTATTTTAAATAATGAATCACTTTTTGTAGCCCACAAATTTGTGAGATGTAAGTACATACAGCCTCTTAAACATTGTTGCCTCTGGTGGACCTAAGGTTGTATTCTATGACTTAGTATAGGCAAGTCATGTAAGCTCTCTGAGGCCATTCACACATTATGTAAGTACAGTTTTGAGGCATAAGACTAGTATATATTAAGAAAATGACATACTCATTAGGGCCTTAATAAATGTCAGATGGGACTGTTTTATTAGGAATAATGAGATGAACAATTTCATATAGAATAATTGATGCCTTTGTGGGGTAGTACATTGGGAGAGCATACCTACTATTGACATTAAGTAGTTGTGTGACCTTAGGCTCATCACCAAGTCTTTATACGTCTTAGCTCATTACCCACAAAAATTCAGCAATATTCCCTCCATCACTGGAATGTGGTCATGAAGAAAACACTGGAAGAACAAAGCATCTCACATGGGTACAGAGATGACCCACTTTATGGTAAATAGTATCTTAGCTGGGGTTCAGAGATTTCCCCAAACCATGTTGTGACAGAGCGTCCTAATGTGTGCTAATGTCTGTTTCATAGGTCAGATGGTCATATATCTCAGGGTCAACTGTTAGCCCAGATAGGAGAATCTTAAAATATCAATAGCATGCTGGAAGACATTCCTTCTCTCTCCCGCTAGGAAAGATTAGTACTAGTTCTAGGCTTTCAGTGCAGGCAAATGTGCATTCAAGATAATTCATAACATTTCTGGGAAAATCCCAAGTATTCTAAAAACTGACTCTTTTTCCTACCAAAGTGAACACAGATCGATAGGGCCCTGCTCCATGCATTCCCCACTTTTGTTATTCTCTGTCATTCATCAGCATTAGTGTTAATTTAGGTGATTGAACACATCCTATATCTTGCCATAGTACTTGTCTAGAATTTTTTAAATTTTTTATTTTTTTAAACATATAACATATTATTTCGTCTAGAATTTTGATGTCATTTGATACTTACTAGTACGATAAGTTCAACTTAAGTGGAAAAACTCTCCTCCTGCTAATTGTGTGTCAATTATAGGCAAAGAAAAAGAATTTTCTTTCTACTCTTTAGATTTCTTAGCTGAGACCCCTGTAATACAAGACAGGTTAACAAGGGAGAAACAGAAGTTTGCTAATATGTATACCTCATGCATACATGGCAGATACACAGGCAAAAATGAGTAACTTAGTATGAGGTGGCTTAGTATTCAGGCTTACATATTGTGTTAATTGGGAAAAAAGGAGGGGGAGATACAGGCCTTTTAGGGGAGAGTAAATAGTTTTTCAGAAAGATGAATGGGCCCTCAGAAGAAGGGATAGGAGGTTTATGGCAAAGGTTGGGTGTGGCATCAACTTCTAGTCTCCTCTCCTGGGACAAAGGTCTATCTTTCCTGGTTGATGAAACTCCTGGGTAGGAGTTTTATGATAGCTGATTTCCTTTTGGAGTATCTATCTTTAGGCAGATAATGAAATTCAGGAAACGTTCTTTCCTGCATTTTCTGTCTTTTAAGTGCCTACAGCTCAAAATAATCAATATATCAAAGCAGTGTATTTGGGGGTGGCATGTCATATTTGGGGTAGCGTATTACATTCAGAAACCATAGGATTGGTGAGCTACCCATCCAGCCTGAAACTGGATGAGAATTCTCTAGGAGCTCAGAGAATGTTAGCCGAACTACTGATTCTTTACAAGAGAACTCATATACCCTGTCTGCTGACATGGACAAGCTTCAAGAGATTTTCAGATCCCAAATGTAGTATTGGCTACTCCCAGACAGTGCTAGGAAAGACTCTTAGAAGAGCACATCTTTTGTTTGAATAGGAAAGAAAAAGACAGGGTGTTATTGCACCACAAGCCCCTAATGCTTCTGAAGTGAATCTTCAGAAGATTCACCAGGAGGCAAACTTCATCCTGGGGTGTGGAAACAGAGTTTCCGGAGGGAGTGAGATTTATTTGTATTTGTATACTGATGGATTTCTTGGATGGCCCTGGGGGTGGGGAATCTGTGGTGACAGGGAGGAGGGAGGAATAAAAAAGCAGCCTTTCTTCTTATGAGCTACAGCCTGTCACTTAAGGGCATGTGCCTGATTATTTCTCTTTCATGCATGGGTGCCCTGTTCTCTGAAGGTGTTATGAAAAGTTGCCAAGAGATAAATTCAACTGTTTATGAGAATCATTACGTGGCTCTGTATTTCTTTCCCTGGCACCCTCCCAAGATCTATAATTTGAAGCTGAGCAGCTGTTTTCTGGTGCCTGTAAATAAAAGTATTTAAATATGTCTTAAACACATTGTTTAGAAAACGTACGCAAAACAGGGTGCCTTTCTAGCACTCAGGAACCTACAAGAAGGGAAAGAAACCTTTTTCATTTGACCACTGCTAACATTGTGTGACTGGGATAGTGTTACAGTCTCTCAGTGCTGGTTATAAAGATGATAATTAAGTAGAAGGTCCCTGTAGGCTTCTTACCAACTTAGAAGCATTTCTCCTTCTCAGATTTCAGCTACTGCCTCGCCTAAGTGGGAGCTGGAAAAGCAAAATAAGAAGACCTTTGAAGCCACACAATGTCTGGTCTGTCTTGGCTAACTGTGTCGTAATATAACTGATATTATAGCAGGTAGCAGGAAAATACATGTCAGGAACAATACAATTCCACATTCCATTTATAGCTGGGAGCAGAATGTATACCACCAGACTCATGGGCAATCCTTTTCTCACTGCCTAGGGAAGGTAGTGGCTGGTCAACTGTTGACTGGAAGTTATTTCCCAAGTGGCTATCATGCAAGTACTAGTTTATGGAAGTATAATTAAAAAGCCAAGTCTTTCAACTCAAAAGAGTATGCTCCAGTATTCCTCTTTTTCTTCATGCCTGCTCCAACAACTCATCGCAAGACTCCTACGATGACATTCAGTCTGTTTCTCCAACATACATGTGAAAAGGGGAGACAAAGCCTTTTAGTCATTGGAGTAGGTTTGTAAGACTATGGCTTATCTACTAAGTATCCATCTGTGTTTAGTTGAGAGGCCATCACTCTCCCATTTCCCATTTTCTATAAGCATTTTATTTCACTCTGGTTAGGTAGGCAAAGGAAAGATAAGAAAAAAGAAGTCGGGATTGCCACATGTTGTTGTATAAGGGGAAGAAAAAAGGAGTTCCCTGTGAATTTGTGTCATAAAAGTCTATGGATTCAGTTGCCTTTCTAATAAAGCTGCTACATTTTGCCACAGTGCCCCCTTTCTTTTGAATTGGAGAGTTTCAGCTTTGAATCATTTCACTGGGGTATACTGTACTCTACAAGCCTCTCGGTCTTCAAGATTTCTGGTACATCCTGAAGGCACCAGATTACCTTATATCCAGAACCACTTGCCAAAACCTGAGGGAAATTTGCTTAATGGAGGTAACCATTTTGGGAGCCCCTGAATCCAAACTCATTTCAGGCCAGTGTCCAAGACTACAAAGTGTCAAATGCTAAGCTGACCAAGTACTGTGTGAAGACCTGACTGAACACTTTATTCAAAAGGGTGAGCTTAAAGAAAGAATCAAGGGGGAAATCATCACTTCCTCAAATCTGATTGAAGGTTGACAGGGATCAAGGAAAACTTCAATAGCTTGGAAACTGGTCCCCAGGAAAACAATGAATAGGGCCTGGAAGAAAAGAAAGGAAGATTTGCTGATTAGCTCCCCCCGTGGAGTGAGTCTCTGCCACTTGGCTTCCTTTGATGAGATTACAGACTTCTGAAACTCCTTCCCACCAGGAAGGTAGACATGTTGAAAGAACATCCTTCTAACTAGGCAGGGACACATTCCTTGTTCTTGGGAAAGTACGTTATTTTGCTCTCTGGAATGACTTAATCATGTTTTCATCCTTAAGACCAGAACTTTGCTTCAGGAGATTCTGAACCAATGCTGTCTAAGGAGTTTAGGTTTATTTGAGGAAATGGCAAGAATTCCAGATAGCTAAATCACTGTATTTTCATCTTTATACAATATTCCTCAACAAGACAGAGAGACCTTAATGAACCTCTTCTATTTCTTGTCCTTGAGATTGTTCGAATTGCATTTCTTCATGATTCCCCACACCCCACCCCAAATGGGAAAGAGGGATACAAGCTAACTTTTTATTGATTTGAATACCATAAACTAACAAATAATTTCTGCCTCCTTTCTTTTCATATGCCCTCAACTCTCACTGCATCCATCTACTCCAACCATGCCGTCATAATTTAAGGTACTGAGAGTTGAATAGGATTTTAGTTTAAAGCTTCCAAGCTAACCAGGAAGCCCTATTCCTGACTTATGGTCATTATATCTTCCTTAAAACCATCAGTCTAAGGGGACCTTCTTGTTTGAGCTGATGTATTTGGTACATCGAGTCTTTAATTCACCACCCTCCACATACACCTTCCCCTCATTTCTCTGTTATTCCAACCTCATATATCCTTCAAGGCCCAGTTTAAATCCTGCCATTTCCTTCTCAGCTTCTTAGACTAAAGATGATCATATAAACTTTTAAATCTAACAAAATCATAGACCCTCAGTCATTTAAAACTCAAAGGGAATGTACAGATGTTCTAATATAGTCTCTTCATTTTATAGATGTGGGCCTGAAAATGAGGAAGGACTGATAGGAAATCAGGCTATATACTACATTTTGACATCCTCTTTAAAGCAGCCATGAACAGTTTAATTTTTCTTTTTTAATGCTGCAGATCTGTATTTTTTCCCTCCCATCTGCAAGCTTTTGAAGGCAATGATTATAATTTCTATGTCTATGTATTTTGCAGTGACATTTCATACATACCAGGTTGTTCTAACTCTGTGCTATCCACGAACTTTTTATGATGGTATAAATGTTCCATAACATCTGCATTGTCCAATATGGTAATCACTAGCCACATGTAGCTTTTGAGCACTTGAAATGTGGTTAGTACATCTGAAGAAGTGAATTTTTAAAGTTATTTCATGTTCATGACCTTGAATTTAAATTTATATAGCCACATGCTGTTAACACTTACCTTGAACAAGGCAACTCTCATTCATTTGTTAATTCCCTGCAACTGAGGAAAAATTATAGCACATTGGTTGGCTTGATAATGTCTTTAATACTGTTTGGATCTGAATAATAGAGGTTTAGAGATGGAAGGGGC
The DNA here is from genome assembly GCF_902655055.1 of Lutra lutra. Taxonomy (NCBI): domain Eukaryota; kingdom Metazoa; phylum Chordata; class Mammalia; order Carnivora; family Mustelidae; genus Lutra; species Lutra lutra. Next base: position 48,162,901 of record NC_062290.1, read on the forward strand.
CAAGTTGCATCACCTCAATTAATACCCCCAGAAAAGTGAACGCCTTTGTTCAAGGTCACATGGTTAATTAGGAACAGAGGTGGCACCAGGGCGTAGGCTATAGTTTCTTTTTTCTTTTTTAAATAATTCTTCGTCATAATGTCTTGGGTAAAGTTGGAGAAGGAATCAGATAGTAAGTAAGTAAGAAAGGAAAAACCAGCAGAAAGTAAAAAAAAAAAATATGATGAGGATGAGTGAGGATTATAGATAAGGAAGAAGAGAAGAAAGGATGTCATATAAGAGTAGAGAAATCGGTCAAAGGATGGAGATGAAGAAAGGAAAAAAAAACTTAAAAGCTCATACTTTCAACCACAGGCTGGTGTAAATGAAGAATTTCCTTCTCAATGCAAAACAATGTTACTGTAATAAATCAGGGACCATTTCATAGGTGTACCAGGGATTATACAACGAGGAAAGGTTAGTGGTTACTGAACCATGACAAAGCCCTAATACTAATGAATTACATTCCTCAAAACCTTTGTGAGACCAATCAAAGAACTCTCTTTGAATGGGCATGGAATGTTAACATCTGGTTCACCAAATGGAGATAACAGTTTCATCCAAAGCCTCAGCTGGTCAAGCTTTTATCTCTCTCTGTTGCCTCTGATCCCACTTGATCCTTCCTCTTGCTTTGAAGCTAAGTGAAGGAAAGACATCATTGAAGTGTGTTGGATTTTGTGGTGTGTAAGAGACCTGAATGGTAGAAACACTGGTGCAGGTGAATTAAATCTGAAGAGTGCTCCAGATGCCCCTTCTCCATACAGAATCAGCAGGTCCAACAACCTTTCAAGAGAAAGAATCTGTGCAGAGACTGTAGTTAATCATTAAATAAGAGAAGCAACTGGTTTCCAAAAGCTCAGTGGTGTTCAAAACAAGAAGTCACATTTTTGTTTGTTTCTTAGTATTTTGTATTTCATAGAGGGAAGGATAAACTAAGACTAAAATCTGAAATGTTATGCTCTGTAAACTGCATTTTGTTTCTTTGTATCTTTTTCCTTTCTGGGAGGGAAGTGAAATGACACATTTTCTGAGTGCGTGGAATATTTATTTTCTTACCAATTTAATGGTTGTTCAGTTAGGTCATATGCATAGCGAGCTTTTCTCTTGCACCTCAGATGCTACTTTACCTGTTGACATGGCGTCAGTTTCAAAGTCATAAACCTGGGTTAGAATTTATTCATTTAGGGGGCTCCTGGGTGGCTCAGTCAGTTAAGCGTCTGACGCCTGGTTTTGGCTCAGATCATGATCTCTGGGTCTCAATCTCAGGGTCGTGAGATTGAGCCCTGAGTCAGGCTCTGTGCTCAGTGGGAGCCTGCTTGGATATTCTCTCCCTCTGCCCCTTCTCTCCGTCATGCGCATATGCTCTCTCTCTCAAATAAGTAAATCTTTAAAGAAAAAAAATTTATGCATTTAGGATTCTGTGGTGAGGCCAACCATCAGTCCCTTATTCTCTCATTCCTATCTAATTCTCTCTCCATTCCTCCCACCCATTTTCTTCGTCTGAGGTTGTCTGTTTCTTATTAATACTACCACCCATCTTGGTCAACTGCATTAGAGGTCTGTGGGTGTGGGAGGCTTTTTTGACTGTCTCTTTTCTCTTGTACCCTACCTCTAGATAATTCCTCCATTATGCAGCTTTTCTTTCCACACTATGTCACATTTGTCTTGCTTTTATTTCATTGCCTCTACCCTAAATCAGGGCACTGTTAGTTTTCTGTGTCTTTTGTCACCAGTGTTTACTAAATCATTCTAGAGACTGGGATGAATTTTATCACTCTGTATCTCAAAAACTTTCAATAGTATGAGACACTTATAAGGAAGAAGAAAGAGAAAGAGAAGAGGAGGAGGAGAAAGGAAAAAAAGAAAGGGGGAAGAAGTTGCCAGTGGAACAAACTACAAAACTAAGAAACTTTACTATATATAAGAATTAAACACATAGGGACGCCTGGGTGGCTCAGTTGGTTAAGCAGCTGCCTTCGGCTCAGGTCATGATCCCGGCGTCCTGGGATCGAGTCCCGCATCGGGCTCCTTGCTCATCGGGGAGCCTGCATCTCCCTCTGCCTCTGCCTTCCATTCTGTCTGCCTGTGCTTGCTCTCTCTCCCTCTCTCTCTCTCTGACGGATAAATAAAATCTTAAAAAAAAAAAAGAATTAAACACATAGTGCTGATAGCAAGTCAAATCAATGGAAAATGAGATTTCATGCAATAGTTGTGAATAATTGCTTTAAAATATTTAAGTTGGATTGTTACCTTCCAGCACACCAAAATGACTTTCAGATTGACTAGAATGTTACATGTAAATACAAATTCTATAAATAATTGCAAAATATGGGAAATAATTGTTTCAGTTAAAGATTAGAAAGATCTTTCTAAATAAAATAAAAGCAAAAGAAGAAGAAGAATGTAAAATATAAACATAATATAAGCACTAAAAAAATCTGATAAAAAAATCCATTCTCAAAATTCAAAAGCAAAAGGCTACCTGGAAAAAATATTTCCAGGATACATGGCATACAAAATATGAGTGCATTGAAAATATCCAGATCTCTTACAAATCGGCAGAGAAGAGGATACTTTAAAAGAAAAAAAAATTGCAAAGATTATGGAGAGGGAATTTACAAAGAATATATATGATCTATACTATGAAAAAAATAAAAAGCATCAGGGTTATTGCGCTTTTTTCTTTGTGTGATCTTTCATTGTTTAAAGCTCATAAAATCCCTCTCATTCCAGGATGAGTCAGTCATATTTTTTCTAGTTTATGTTTTCAGTTTGCTTTTAATATTTTAAGTCATTCAATTTATTTGGATGTATGCTCTAAGATATTAGAGTTAACTCAATGGCAATCTCTTCCCTCCTTCCTAGATGGAAAGCCCCTCAAGGGCAGGAGTGATATGCTATTTATTTTTGTGGACCCTGCTGTGTGTAGCAAGTACACTGTCCATAGTAGTCAACACAGGAAGGGCAAAGAGGATCAGAGAAGTTTTGAAAGAAGACACATCTTTTTTTTTTTTTTAACATTTTATTTATGTGTTTGAGACAAAGAGGAGGGGAAAGAAAGCATGAGTGTTGAGGGAGAGGGAGAAGCAGACTCCTTGCTGAGCAAGGGGCCCCACATGGGGCTCCATCCAGGGCCCTGAGATCATGACCTGAGCTGAAGGCAGATGCTTAATTGCCTGAGCCACCCAGGCGCCTCGAGAAGACATATCTTTTAAGGTTAGTTTTAAAAGTCTAAAATGTCTTCAAGTACTGTAGGCTTTCTTTTTTTCTCCATTTGTGCATCTCTTTTGGGTTAAACATGGCTCAAAGGCAAAGCTCCTTGACTTAGAAAAGTGTATTGAAGAAAGACAAATGAGAATTTGAACACTGACACTACTGATTGCTTTACTTTAAGCCTCAGTCCCTCGTCTATAAAATACAGATGCTGCTTACTACTTGTATGGTTATTAAGAAGAGAGAAACCCATGTTTGTAGTTATTAAGAAGATAGAAACCCATGTTTCTATCTTCTTAAGATAGATCACCTTACTGGTTCCATTCCCTTTTTACTCCCTTTTCTGCTATTCTGAAGTGGAAATGTAGTAGACTGTGTGAAAACATCGCATATTGTGGGATTAAAGTACTATTAATTGAAAACTTGGTCTACATTTAAGTGTGAACTGTTTGTTACAATTTTGTTGATAAATTGAATGGAGGTAATGTTTGGGTGAGAAGATTCAGAGGAGGTAAATAAAAGTAAGGAAACAGAGCAAAGTGAAATGTGAAAAACAGATAAAGAAATTCTAATGGGAGTGGAGTCATGTAGTAGAAATGGCCTGGATGTAGGGGTCAGGAAAGCTGGAGTTTGAGCCTCAGCTTTGCGCAAACTCTGTGCAATCTTAGGCAAGTTACTTATCCTCATTGAGACTCGATTTCTTTCTTTCTTTCTTTCTTTTTTTTAAAGATTTTATTTATTTATTTGACAGATCACAAGTAGGCAGAGAGGCAGGCAGAGAGAGAGGAAGGGAAGCAGGCTCCCTGCTGAGCAGAGAGCCCAATGCGGGGCTCGATCCCAGGACTCTGGGATCATGACCTGAGCTGAAGGCAGAGGCTTTAACCCACTGAGCCACCCAGGCGCCCCACGAGACTCGATTTCTCCACCCGCCAAGCTGGGATTGATAACATTCCCACAGCAGGGATGTTGTGAAGACCACCAAGATGAGTAAATGAAAGCATATAGGTACATAGGTGATGTTTGATGAATGCTTCCTTTTATTCTGTTTTTCTTCCCTCTCAAAGATGAAGTAGCCAGCCAGATTCATCATAATATCCCTGGGGATATATACACGTATATACTTAAAAGACCTGAATGTGATTTCTCAGTGAGTGGCTTAGCTGTCAGAGAGAAGAGATCCTACTTTTAAAAATGCTTTCAGATGTCCCCCCTGTGTTTACAGTCGAAGTTTTGGATTCATGTATGTCTCGTGACACACAGTCTAAATCTCCACGCGTATTTAGTAAATCTCGGTTCGTCTTGCAGGCACACAGCTATCATTTTGCTCTTTTGAAGACTGAGACCATTGTGTACCAACTCTTTTGTTGTAGGAGACTACCATTAGTTGCTATCACTGCTGCTTTTTAAATTTTGTGAGCTGTAAAATGTAGTACTATATATTCCTGGAAATTTTTTTCCTGCTGAGAGCATTTAAGTTGAATGTGTTTTTAATGGTCTGGGAGGGAAGATACTGGTAATAAAGCAAAGCATTTGAAAATTTAAAAATAAGCAGTACATTTATAGCAATTATGGAGGTCCCTTTCTTAGTGTTTAAATATAGCATTATAGAATAGTATATCTAGAGTGAAAAAATGCTAATCATCAACCAGCAGTAATTCTTTTTCCTTTTTAATAAAGGGATGCTTCTATTTTAGGGCAAACAAAGCATGACCTACTGTATTTGCATCAGTGTATTCCATATAACAGGATACAGCAGAGTACTTATGTTACTACCTAAGGAATATGATTCCCGCCTCTCTTATATTCTCTCTCCATATGATCTTGAATGAAAAGAGGCAATGCCCCTTTTCTGCAATGATAAAACACTCTCTACACACCATTTTCTCTTCCTTTTCTAGGCTATGGGGATGTGAGCTTGGTGTTTCCTTTACCTCTATGTCCTGTGTAGCTATCGTGCTAAAATCAAAACTCGGGAAATTAGCCAACCTGTCTTAACTTCAGATTCCTTTCTGTTAGGGAAGAAGTTTCATGTTGATTTAAGTCTACTATGTCCATTTATGTACTTTACAGGAATTATCTCACTTAATTGCTTAATTTATGTGGTATAGATTTGATTGTCTCCATTTCAGAGCTGAGGAATAGGAGGTCCAGAGAGTTGCAGAAATTATTCCACATTCTTTTCTAGTGAGCTGAAATCATGACCTAGATGTGAAGAGTTGTCGATGTAAGTTCTTTCCAATTCAGTAGGCAGCTGAACTTTTACAATGATTTTTAAGAGTTCTTAAATGACCTTTTTATAATGAAAAGACTATATAAGGGTAATGAGTCATTCCTCTTGTATATCCCAAGACACGGAATACAAGTGGAAGAATAGGCTTTTGAGGGGAGACATGAAGATGGTGGCTTTCGACATGCTCTTTTTCAGGCATTTCAGGTGTGTGTCATACATCCAGAGGGAGTAAGATGTAAGACACCCAGACTCCACAGAGAGAGACTCTAGGACTGGAGGTAAAGGCCTGGGTGCATCAATGACATGGACACAATAGGTGAAAGGCACTTGCAATCTTGATTCTTTTTTGGCTCATTTCCCCTATTCTTAGAGTCATTTGTAGGGTTGTAGGTTTGTAGGGTTGTAAAACCAAGAATGGGCTTTACAGCCCACTGTCAAACAATAGGAGGTTCTGCTCTTTATAACACAGATGGAGCTAGGGAGACCAGCCATTAGAAGATGTGGGTAAACTCAGCGTACATATTCAACATTTGTCTCAGCCAGAGACTCACAAACTTTGGTGTCATCACTTGGAGAGCTCATGACCGATCAGTGACCCAGTTGGATAGGGAAGGCCTGGATCTCTGTGCTTTTATGAAGTTCTCAAGAAGATTCTGATAGATTCCTGAGTTTGGGAAATAGTAGTCTAACCTGTATTTTGAAATTCCTATCTCATCCCCAAGTAATGGCTCTAAAAAAGCAATCACCTGACTTTACGAAAAAAATAATTTAGAAGGATCTGCAGCTGATTTTAAATTTGAATTAAAAAATACTTGTTTCTATTTTATGCAATTGTCTGAGGCTGACAAATGCATTCCCAACAAAAGGGCTTTCTAGGTTGCTTCCATCTTAACCCTTCTACGAAAGGCAGGATGGAGCATATCAAGGACATGGGGAAGATTCTCCTTCTCAAACTTTGCTTTCCCTGTGGGGGACAGTGTGAGGGAAAGGAAATGAGTCCTGACCCTCCCTGGAGACAGTGCTTGCACTACACATATTTTGGAATCTGAGGGGCAGCTGCCAACTTCACCTGCAGGCAGGAAGTACACACCTGTTAGCTGTTTTATAAAATAGCCTGTACTTGGTCCGATTACAGGGAACACTGCTGTTATAGCATCAAAAAAGGAAGCTGACTTACCTGCAAGTAATCCCTATTAAAGGAGACTTTAGGAAGTTGGACACTTGAGAAAAGCAGGCAACTGTGAAAAGAATATCTCCTGCTTACCTTTGTAAAAGCCCACAATTACCCCCAATTTGGGCTGGGATTAGATAAGGCAATCAGTTGTAATGGAGTTGATATCTGGGAAGGGGGGAAGTTGGAGGCATTCAGAGATAAACCTCTTATGCTTCCCTTTCCTTGATCATCTTTATCTCTGCATCCCACCCCTACCTTTATACAGAACAGTTGCCGGTGGGGTGAGGAAGGAATGACTTTGGAAGTGCTCCTTAACCAGGCTTTTGTGTGCATTGTCCAAGGCTCAGGGCTTTCTCATCAGCAGGCTTTCCTGCCCTGTCATTAGTCCTGGTGGCAAAAGAGCCTCATTCTCATGAACTGACCCATGCTGAGAGCAGGTCATCTCAGATGGAGGCTCGCTGCTTTATTCAAAGGCTTCTGAGATTCCCAGATGTTGAGGCAGGACGCAAATATGGGGACATACTTTCATCACTCCTCGGTTCATTTTTTGACCATTGGAAGTGATGTGGTTCTATCCGTTGCCCAGATGTATGGTTTCATGTAGGCATGGTAGACTCTCGGCTTCCACAATTGCAATTCCAGAAGAGTCTCTTTGTGAGAGCAACAGTTAATTCCCCTGAAAGTTACCACAGCTTAGGGAGAATAAGTATTCCTCTCCCGCCCTCCCCCTTACGTTTCCCCTTCACTTATGCTTAAAAACAGGTAATTGGAACAGAGCTTCGAAGTGTAATCTTGCCCAAAGGCTAAGCTTGCCACCTAATGACACACGGTTGTTCTTCTTTATTGAGGCAGTCTTGCACTCATTATCCCTAAATTAGTTCCTTTTCTCCTTTGCGTTATTATTCATCCATCAACTCCTTTTTCATTTGGATTTTTCCAAGTGAACCATACCAGAGTGCGTCTTTGTGTGGTTGTGTGTCTGTGCAACAGTGCGTCTGTGTGACTGAGCGAGCCCCCGTCCTCACCAGGCCCCTCGTTTACATTAAGTGTTTATTTAAGCCAAGGCGGTGGAAAGCGGACAAAAATCTTTGGCATTGATTGCCTCATAATGATCTCACATTAATCCCAGCGAGGAAAATTTAGCTGAAAGCGGGAGAAGCTGAAATTCAGTGGCAGGGTTTCCCCTTGTCACAGCCGGAGGCAAGCAGCGCCATTAGGAGAAAAACACTGCAACTGGGTTTTCAATGGAGTTGAGAATGTGTGTTTGTTTCAGACTTGAACATCCTGTTGGGTCAAAGGAAGAGTTTTAAACACCACTCATGTGATGTTACGTCCAGTTGGTCAGAGAACGTGGGGTAAAGACAAGAAAAATACTGACATGGCTTCCTTTGTGTAGACTAGGGTTGGAATCCCTACTTAGCCCTGGTAATCGAGTGTTCCTTAGCCTGTCCGGAGTCTGTTTCCTCACCTCAAGTAGGGATAATAATATCTTCACTAGTTTGCGGTGAGAGCTACAAGACATGATATCCTAAGTGCCTCATCCTGTCACATCGCAGACAACACAGCACCTTAAAAATTTGCCATCCTTCTTGATTCCCTTAAAATAAACTGAAACACAGCTTGGAAAAATTTTGGTTTAAGAGCCTAAAAAATCTGAATTTAGATTTTTTTTTTTTCCTCTCTCTAGATCATTTCTTTTGTCATCTTGAAAATGGACCCGGCATTTCTGGTATTATGTACTGGCCACTCTGTGCGGGTAGTGTAATCTTACCCGGTAGGCACTTGTATAAACTCTGCAAAGGCTAATTGTTATTCTCGTTTTGCAGGTGAGAAAATGGAGGCTCAGAGAGGTTAAGGAACTTGCTCAAGGTTTCAAAGTTAGTGGTGGAACAAGTGTGCAAACAAGAGTTTGTCAAGTCCCAAAGGGTCTAAAAGTCTAAACACAATTGAGAATCAGGGTCTCTTTCATTTGCCTACATTTGCTTTAAGAAAGTTATTCCCTCAGATATTATGTAACAAAATCTTCCATTTCAGGGTTTAGTGGTCTCTTTAGTCTGCCCAGCAGAGGGAATATTAGCAACTTTGCCAAACTGTTTGTGAGGGTAAATATGTGATCTGTGTATTCAATATATCAAATTTGCTCTTGATTTTATTGAATTGATTCAATCGTTTTGTCTCTTTCCCAAGGTGATCTCCTCCAGGCACACATCTCATAGATGACAGTGTTTCCATCTCATCTTCTTTATTCTAGCTGAACACTCCAAAAGTAGTCTCCCTTTCTTACCTTCCCATATTCCAGCTTCTATCTCCTCTGTCCTCATTAGGCCATGGGTCCCTGGGTGTCCTCAGCCTCTATCATACTGCTAAGCCTAGGTTTTTGGATATGCTCTATTACTTCCTATTCCTTCCACATGCACCCTCTTATTTGGCTGAGTCACTTCTTTCTCCTCTACTTTTCATCCTTCTTCTGTGACACCAGAGATGGCCAGGAGGAAGTTCAGTAAAGTGGCATAGGGAAAGCCCTAAAGGTTCTAGTTCTAGCTCTGATTACCTGATAAGTGATTTAACATCTCCATGTTCCAGTTTCCTGGAATGCTTCAGTTTCCTCACCAGCTCAAACAAATATTCCAGGAGTAATTTCTATGATTCTTACTTGACCATGGCTCCAAATGCAGCAGATGCAGTCTTTGGGTCCTGGCTTCCCACAGAGGTCATTGCTTCACAAACTGGCATCTAAACGCAGAGGGCAAGGAGAGACTAAGGAAGAAACAGGCTATTCCAGATTGGTAGGTGACTGGTTCCATAAGCAAGGGAACTTACACACAAGGTTTGTCTTGGGCAGCTGTCAGATGTGTAGATCTCTGCACCTGCCTACCAGAATTTTGAAAGTTTATAGAGAGGACTTAACGGGGTTTTTAATCACATCTTCTGTCCAGATGGCCTCAATAACACATTGCTCTCTCAAGTTTGCATCCTTGAAATGCATCCTTGAAACAGCTCCTCCTGTGGGAATGGTGGGCAGATTGTACATTCTAAGGAGAGGGCCGGGGATTGGGGAGAAGCTTCTCTTTTCCCAGGTTCAGCACGTAGGTCATGACCTCTTGATGACCTTCTTCACCACAGGTATGATCTCTTACTCAAGGACAGAGTTGGTAGCAATAAGAATATGTATATAGAGTACTTTGTCTTCAAAAGAATGATATGTGGACATCATTTTACTTGTTCCTCCCAAAACAGCAATCTGAGCCCAGTTACCCAGCCGCTCAGTAGCAGAGCCTGGGCCTGAATATGGTCTTCTCAGTTCTGAGTACTCTGTTCTGCACCTCAGCAGGGTGAGGTAAGCCGGCGGGGCATGAGGAGAAGAAGATCAAAAGGTTTCTCTTTGTCTTTGTGTCTGTGTGAGTTGTGCTGGGGAGTGAATGGACAGTGTGGGTGGAGAGTAGAAATTTAAGGGTAGAAGTGGTGAAATTAATTTTTCAAAAGGAAAAGAAATCTTCCAGATTAATTATCGTTTCAGGACTTGTGGTTTTCCTAAATAGCTACTGGATAACATCTGAGTAAGAGAGTTCATTCTGCTGGGAATGAACAAAAAATAGAACTTTGATTTCAAAATCCTAAACCCAGTACTAAAGAAGGCAGTGCTAGTTAGAGTGACTTAGGGGATTTTCTATTTTTTTTCTGGATGGTTTTTCCCTAAAACAAAAAAATATTCCTTATTTGAAAGTCCATTCTATGGTTAGTGCAAGATTGGCTTATATAGCCCCTTGAGTTGCAAGGCTAGAGACTTGTAACTTCTTCTGTGATGATCAATAACTCCTTCTCAGACTGACCCTGTTTTGCCTTTATAAGATGAATCAAATTTAAATCTGTCTATTGTATATTCAGTGGCTTCTTTGGGCCATAAACAAGTTCATTCTCCATTAAAAGGCCACTGACACATTTCATATTTTTTGTGAAAGAATCAAACATATCTCTCTTTGTTTAGGAGGTGATTTGTTAGTGGGAGGAGTGGAAGGGGAACAGGGAAATGTTGGGCGGTTTCATCATATCTCCCAGAAGTCCAATGTAATGCATTTGGCCCAACCCTTTCTTACTTAAGATTTAAACCAATATTTATTTTTGAAAGGAAATATAACCCACATGCATCTGCCTCAGTAGCCTTGATGGCTTTTATTGACAGGAAACAGGAAGTTACTTTTTTACCAACATTACAAAAGACCTAAAGACCAACTGAATTTTAATCTTGGCAAATGTAGTTTCCACCCTGAAAGGTGGACCTAGGTTCCAGGTAACAACAAAAGAAAGATAAATATTATCTTTAAGTGTCTTCCAAGATAAGGAAGGCGGAGAAAGCTGAGCAGGTTCTAAGAATTACTGATTGTTTCATTTTGTCCCAAAGCCAATTATAATTTGTTCTTGAATGCAGATTCTCACATGTGTAGGTGATGGTACAAATTGTTCAAGTAATTCAGGCTGTGGATGCTAAGGGCTTAGCATAAAAAGAAAAAAAAAATGACTGGGGGCGCCTGGGTGGCTCAGTGGGTTAAAGCCTCTGCCTTCGGCTCAGGTCGTGATCTCAGGGTCTTGGGATCGAGCCCCGCATCGGGCTCTCTGCTCTGCGGGGAGCCTGCTTCCCTCTCTCTCTGCCTGCCGCTCTGCCTACTTGTGATCTCTCTCTGTCAAATAAATAAATAAAATCTTTAAAAAAAAATGATTGTAATGACATCTTTGACTTTGGTTATTTGTGCCATTCAAAACAAAAATTAGAAATGCATTCTGCTTATCCCAAAGAGACTCACTATTTTGATCTATATTTTTATATATAAAATAGTGAGATTTTGAAGAACAGAGAAGATATTTTTACATAGCCCTTTAAAAAAAAAAGTCATACTATCTTTTAAGTAGATTAATCCAAGGAAAACTGGTTTCATGCGTCATATTCATTAATTTTTCTCACCTACTATAAAGATTTGACGCTGTGAACTTTTCTGATTTTCTGTGTTTAGCTAATTCATGCTAAGATTTACCCAAGAAAAAGTGTTCTCTTTTGACTAACTGTCCTTGGCCCAAATAAGGGCTCCCAGGGGCTTTGGGGAATCTTGGAAACCAAGTCTATAGACCCAGCTCAAACCGAGGTTATTGCAAGTGGTTTTAAACCTTTTGTTTTTGTACATGTTCTATGAGTCTATATATTTGTGCAAAGGTCACTTATCTAAAGAGACACAAACTATTCTTACTTTTACTCTGGCACCATAAAGTCAGCCCTGACTTTGACCCCTGATGAATATGTATTTCTCAGGAGTTACTAAAGGAGGTAAAGGAATTATTCATGATTAGCTTGATCTTATTTCCAAATCCCTATATGGTCATGTACCTGGGAACCGGGACTCTGCCACCCATGACCCCAGGGATCCCTATGTCTCTTCTAGCCTTAGCTTATGTCCTTTTTGCTGAGCCCCACCTTGGCATCCAGTTCAACTCATAATAGGAAAGGCATCTCCTTTCAAAAATGTAATCTGAGCAGCAGGCACCAAGTGATATTGGTATGAGGTAACATCTGATAGAGGTAGGCAGCTCTTTGTAAACTTCCTGCTAGGCATGGAGCCAAACCTTACAGTGGCCAGCTTAGGAATCTTGTCAGTGGGCGTATTTGGTTGGAAGATGGATACTCTCAGGGAGAGAGGTAGGTTTTAGAAGTCATCCAAATACTGAATGGGCCTTTTTCTTCCATAACATATGCTTAAAGAATCGAATGTCAAATGTTTGTTAGATATATGTATGTGTGTGTGTTTATCTGTTTATCTATTTAAAACTAAAGGTATTTAATTTGATCATTGCTTCAATCTAGTAAGATAAGTGTTATTAGGATCCCTGGTTAGCAAGATGAGTAAACCAAGGCTTATACAGGTTAAGTGAGTCATTGTCAAAGAGCAAGTGAATTGGGAGCTGCATTCCAACCCTGGACTATTCTTTTATGAATTCTGTGCTGTTAAGCATGATACCCTTGGTCCTCAATCTATCAGACCCAATCTCCTTGTCCACATTTATAAAAATATTTGAAGGTTCCCCTCTATTATTGTGAAATAAAATGTATAGATAATGTAACTTACATAAATATAAAACTTTAAAATTTGTAAGATGGAATACTGCTCCACAATAAAAAGGAGAAAACTACTGATTATACAAAGTACCATTGATGAACCTTAAAAACACTAAGCTGAGTAAATTTGGGCACAAAAGACTATATTGTTTGTGATTCCATTTATGTTCCATTCAAGAGTAGGCAAAACTAATCAATGGGATTTGATATCAGAATACTGGTTGCCTTTGTGTGTGGGGAAGGGAGAGCATTGATGATAAAGACTCATGAGGTGAGCAAAATGATGGAAATATCTTGAAGGAGTATTGAATATGGATTGTGTATTTGTCAAACTCATCAAAATATAGACTTAAGATCTGTGCATTTTATTGCTTATAATTATAACTCAATAAAAATTAAAGTCAAGGGGTGCCTGGGTGGCTCAGTGGGTTAAGCCACTGCCTTCGGCTCAGGTCATGATCTCAGGGTCCTGGGATCGAGTCTCGAATCGGGCTCTCTGCCCAGCAGGGAGCCTGCTTCCCTCTCTCTCTCTCTCTCTGCCTGCCTCTCCATCTACTTGTGATCTCTCTCTGTCAAATAAATAAATAAATAAAATCTTTAAAAAAAATTAAAGTCAATATAAAATTCTAGCAGTAATATGTAGGAGAAATAAAAGGATTTTAAAATAATATATATTTTAATACATAAATGCTTAACATCATCTGTATTCAAAGACATAATGAAGTAGTGAGATGTGTGCATCTATGGTTAATAAATAAGTTTGGATTTTCAATTTTGAATTGAGTATTGTTAAAAATTTTTTTACATCACATTTTGAAGATATTATAGATACATACATATACACGTAGAGGTTCAATTAGAATGGGACAACTGCAAATGCAAGCAGATATGATTACTAGATTCACCAAAATTACTAGTAGGGTTTTTTTTTTTTTTTATGGAATTGAACTAGTTTTAGTAGAGATTCCCCCCAACATTTTTTTTCCCCAATCTTTTCTCAATTTATACAGTAGTGTTAACTCTGGAGAATTCAATGGATAAACTATGCAAAAATGTATTTTTTTTTAAAGATTTTATTTATTTATTTGACAGAGAGAAATCACAAGTAGGCAGAGAGGCAGGCAGAGAGAGAGGAGGAAGCAGGCTCCCTGCTGAGCAGAAAGCCCGATGCGGGGCTCGAACCCAGGACCTGGGATCATGACCTGAGCTGAAGGCAGCGGCTTAACCCACTGAGCCACCCAGGCGCCCTGCAAAAAAGTATTTTTGTGTTTATATATAAAATGGAGTTGAACTTAAAGTTTGGATGATTGTATATTGGGTTCTGTCTGTAAGAATGTCCAAACATCAAAGAATTGTGTGAGGGGCACCTGGTTGGCTTGGTCAGAAAAGCATGCAACTCTTCATCTCAGGATCATGAGTTCGAGCCCCAGGCTGGATGTAGAGATTACTAAAACTGAACTGAGGGGCCCCTGAGTGGCTCAGTGGGTTAAAGCCTCTGCCTTCGGCTCGGGTCATGGTCTCAGGGTCCTGGGATCGAGCCCCACATCAGGTTCTCTGCTCAGCGGGGAGCCTGCTTTCTCCTCTCTCCCTGCCTGCCTCTCTGACTACTTGTAATCTCTATCAAATAAATAAATAAAATCTTTAAAAAAAAACAAACTGAACTGAACCAAAATGAAATAAATTAAAACTTTAAAAAACAAAAACTGGGGGCACCTGGGTTAAGGCCTCTGCCTTCGGCTCAAGTTGTGGTCCTGGGGTCCTGGGATCGAGCCCCGCATCGGGCTCTCTGGCAGCAGGGAGGCTGCTTCCTCCGTTCAGTCTCTGCCTGCTTCTCTGCCTACTTGTGATCTCGGTCTGTCAAATAAATAAATAAAATCTTTAAAAAAACACACACACACAACAAAAACTGTGGGGTTTACAGAATGCTTCTTCATTGCAGAGGGATCTTCCCCCCCAAGGAGGATGTTTTACATCTTTGGCCCTTGTCCAACAAACGTGTGTATGGGTGTACTCAAACATTGTGAAAACTCAAAACCTCACACCTCTCTTGGTCTCCTCAAGTGGAATGACATTGGCTGAGTTGAAAGCTCTGTTCTGGATAGTACTGCAGTTTCCCAAGTGATACCTCTTCTGCTAAGCCTTCTTTAACTTTTTCCAGGCTCATCAAATGTCCTGTCCTCCTAGATTTCTAAGGATAATTCTATCTTAGAAATTTTTTTTTTGTATTTTTACTTTTGGTAATTGCTAGTATACTGATTTATGTCTCTCCTAAAATTATAAGGTCCTTGATGTTGGAAATGTTTTTATCTCCAGTACCCAGCACAGTTCAGACACTGAGTAGATGCTCGATGAAAGCATGAATGACTGATTAATGAAATAATAAAGGCAAATATCAGATCTCCTGAGTCCATATGACCCAAACAATGAACTGAATTTATTTTAATTTAATTATTTATCACACGTACTATTATATCATACAGCTGGGATTTACTAGGATTAGGAAAACTTAGATTGAGAAACAAATAATTCTTTCAATAAGATCTTTTTCTTAAAAAATGTGCTACTGGCATCAAAAGGTAAATAAATAGGTGTATTTTGCATAAAGACCTCCTTCTTCTCATTTCCTTTTACTGAAATTAAGATGTGATAAATGCTGTATTCATTTTTAATCCCAAACTATCTCACTATTATGTAACAAACAAAGAAAAAGGAGCAGATTACATAAGGACACCTACATGTATTTTAGAAGACAAAATGTGATTCTTAAGATACTGCTGTTAACAATGGGAAAGAGTTCCCTGCAGCCCATTATGCCCAGAAGGGCAGCTCTGTTACCTCTGCACCTGAAGTCTTATCTGGGTTCTTACCTGTTGTTATCTGCAAACAATCTCAACAGGGCCTGCATTCATAGCTGCTAGGGACATAGATATGGGACTTTAATATCCGTGAAGTGGCCTCCAAAATTGTGATTAGATAGACTTGTCTCATTTCCAATCCCTCCCAGCTGTTAAGAACGTGGATGACTTTTCAGATCTCTCAGCTTGTGGGAAACAAAGAGGTACAGTGTAAGTATCCACCAGATTTTAGCCTAACTACTTTGGTTTTGCTCTGCAAATATGAGAGTTGGGCTCCTTGTGTTTATTTTTCTCATAAACCAAAAAAAGCTAATAGAATTAAGATTTCCAGAAAGACCCAAGCTTGGAGATCTCTTTTACTATAAATATAAACAACAATAAAACATTAGAAGTCCCTTTTGAGTATTTTGTTTCCCTTATACATGAAAGCACAGAATTCAGAACTGGTTGGGGGACACCAAAAGCAAAGGCCAGATTTTTACAATCTGTTATATCCTTTTTTGGGGTAGTAGGAAATTATTCCTGAATTCTAACGAAGCCTTGCTCAGGCACTTTGAGGAAAGTTTAGTGGACCCTTTAGGACTTCCTTGTATTTGGACTTTCAAAGATAGGACAGTTTAATTTTGTCATTGTATTGGGACATTTTACTAAGAAAGAACCTTTGAATATCTCTTGGGAGAGAGTAGTTTAAAGGTCAATTGGGAATACTTCAATATATACTTCAACAGGTACTGAAAAGATTCTTTTTCCAAGGAGTTCAAGGTAGTCTCTGTTCAAGGTAGTTTTAGTTCTCTGTACAGTAGTTCTTGATCCAGAAATATCTGTACATATTTTTAGAAGACAAATTGGATAGTGTCTGAAAAATATATTGATTATTGCTGAATATATATGTATATATATGCATTCAGAAATATATATGCTTTCTGAGTATATATTCAGAGAGATGCTCTCTATAGATAATATATAGATAATAGATAAATATAGATAAACAGCATCTTTCAAAAAAGAGAGCTGACGATTCTTTTTAGAGGAAGCCTGATCTCACGGGATGTCTCGAGTTCTGCGGACAGCACGGAAATACCGAGGCGAGAAACACCTGGGTACTTTGGTGCACTAGAGCCCCCTCCTCCCAGACTTGATAATAAGGTGTCTGGCTTATGCCACCTGTTTAGCAAACCCGAATGCCAAAAGCGAAGAACATGCTTTGGCCCAAAGGCTCTGTGGGACGGCCCTAGCCTGGGGGAGTGAACTGCGCATGCTCAGGTCGTGGGGTTCTGGCCTTCCTCAGGACAAAGGAGCAACGTGGAGGACTTCGGGTGAGTGAACTGCGGGTTCCAGTCCGTGGTCAGCCAAGCTCCAAGGCCGCAGCCACCCAAACCATTAGTCTTGGGACCAGTTGTATCTCCCCAAGGTTGGGAGGGGTCTAGAATTTGTCGCGGGAAACCACTGCTTCCTATCCTTGAAGAGCAACCTGAGAGCTTTGCTCTCTCTTTCCGGCCCAGTCCGATAGCCAGCACCCGGCGAAGTGGGGTGCTGGCTGCCTCACCCAAGCCCCTTGGCCCGTAAATGTTCTCTTTTGAATGCTCTGCGAGAAGCCCGAGTGCCGGACCGGGACCTATGCCGGGTGGGGGGAGTGTGGGGTTACCCAGGAAAGCCAACAGGACACGGTTGGAGCCTGTAGGGTGTGTGTGCTACTTGGGTGGCTTCGGTGTATTATCTTTGTCATGTACTTCATCACTAGTAATAAAACGTGTAGGAGAAATAAGAATGAGGCTTTTATAAAATTAGATAAGACCAAGAGTCGTAAATATACAATTACAGGATGGAAACAAGAAAAGAAGATATTAAAAAGTAAGATTATAAAAAAGATGTTCCAGGACACTTCCCGGTCACATGACACACTAAGATAATACAGAGATAGCCCTCCTTTTACATTACACCACACACAGTCAAGCTTAAAAGAAATAACGGGCAATTCACAGGAGCCAGAAATAATAAACAAATGCAAAGGCAGAGTTCCTACTGTGCACAGTGGTTCTATGTCAGACCAAGATGGTGCCCGTGGTCTACATAAAGGATAAAGACCAGGGACTAGGGATTTAATGCCACGGAATGTAATCCTGCCCAACAAGAGTTGAGTTGAAACTAAAACTCTAGAATAAAGTTGGAACCCATAAAGGGCTTTAGAGCTTAAAAAGATTCTTAAAGAAGCTCCTCAGTGGAGCTAAAAAGTAAGGGTTTGGAGTTGAGGATGAGGAGAAAATTATTCTGTAAGAAATTGACATCCCAAGCATTATTCACAAAGGAGCCCATATTCACAAGATTTGTGCTGTTCCGCAGTTTCAAGCTGAGAAATTAGCATACTTTCCTGGACTGGTGAAAACTCCTGGGATTCGTGGCAGGATTAAATACAAAATGAGGATGTTTCCACAATTTAAAGAAACAGAACTCCTGAAAAACTTTCTCTGGACTGAAGATATGAGTTCATAGCAACAACAGAACCAACAAAAATACAAGCCACATAAGAAAAGAATATACTATAAAGAAGATTTATTGGAAACTCTAACAGGAAAGTTAGCACCTCAAAAAACATCAGGAAATGTAACAATTTGAAAAGAAATTGAAAACTGAAAATAAATTGAAAATAAATTCAAGAGGGAAAGATGGAAATTATAATGAGGTAATAGAATATATATATAAAAAGAACTGGCAGATTTGAAAAAGAACTATATGGAACTTCTAGAAATAGTTTTTTAAATTTAAGCTAAAAAATACCCTAAAAAATAATCACATAGCAGATTACACAAAAGTAGGGCAAGAATTAAGAGAACTAAAAATAAGTTTGAGAAACTTACCAGAATGCACAGAAAGAGATAAAAGAATAGATCGAGACATAAAGGGTACAAAGGATAGATTGAGAAAATTTAATGGCAGAAATGACATTTTTGAAAAAATAACTGAGAATTTTCCAGAATGAGAATTTTCCAAATAATCATCAGACTGAAGACATACACCGAGTCCCAAACAATATAGAGTCCCAATTGCTCTTTCTTTCTCTCTCTATATATCACTGAGAATAATAAGAAAGTCTTAAACTGAGCAGAGTACCTACAAAACAACAATTATATTTAATGTGGACCACTCATAAGCAGCAATAGTAGCCAACAGAAAATGAAGTAAAATGTTAAAAATCTATGCACAGCAGAACGTCAATGCAGAAATAAGAGACATTTTCAAAGTCAGAGATTAGATCACTAACAGGCTGTCAGTGAAAGAACTAATGAAAGATCTCATTCAGGAAAAATAAAATCCAGAAAAAGAAGCAAGGTATGAGAAACATGTGAGTCGATGTGAACGTGCATTGGTAAAATTAATGACTGTGATGGGTAATTTTGTGGCATTTAAAAAGACATCGAAACTAAATATGTATATATTAGAAAACTGTAATATGGCGTTTCATCGTTAAAGATCTAAGATTTTTTAATTGTTTAGGAGGAAGGCAGAAATAATTCTTAAAATTAGATATTGTTAAATCAAGTATGGAGATTTAAATTTAAACCTAAATGTTATGAGAAAAAGACAAAGTTTTTTAGTAGGAAAAAAATGAATACAGAAAATGTAATTAAAGCAACAGAAGGTGGAAAAGAGATGAAAATCAAGCAAATAAAAGTTTGGCAAATTAAAAACACAAAAGAAATGATAGTACAAATGTGCAAAATAATAGTAATTACAATAAAAAGGAAATAGATTAAGCTCCCTCATTATAGACATTTTCCCATAGAAATCCTTTTTGAAATTTCAGGACAAAAATTGGTCAAGAACCCTACTCATCCTTAGACCAGCTCATGTTTGTACAGTGAATTTACTCAATTTGAAGAACACTATCTCCATAACTCTAAGCCAGCACTTTCACCTTTTAAAAGGTTCAGTTAAAAGTGATTGGTAACTAATTTAATATATGTGCTGCCAAAGTGAGCACGATTGGTAACTAATTTAAGTTGATAATTGCTCTTTTTAAACTATTGGTAGTGAGTTTGGATTTTCTAAACCAAAATTTATGTCTTTTTTTTTTTAATAGGATTACAAGTAATTGATCCCTTTATGTATTAAGAGATACATGGAAGTAGTTAGACACGAAGATTTACAGCAAAGATTTTGCAACACAGGCAAGGTAAGTTGTGCCTGTTATATTTTATGGAATTGAATTAAGGCCACTGTGTGTGGTATTGAACTACCTCTAATGAAATCTTAACCAGAATATTCGGTAGAGTGAATTTGCATGTATTCCCATTGTACAGATTTATTTTTTTCTTTTCTATGATACTTGAATTTAAAACTTGAATTTAGAATTCGCAGTATCAGAAATATCTCATTTTTTTTATTTGGGAAATTTCAAGTACATTGGTCTCATTTTCCTACTAAGTATTTTCTTTCCTCCATTGAATATCTAGCTCTGTGTTGTTCTCTTTATTAACGAATTTTGTCATAAGTTTCTTTTTAAAAATAGTACAACTTTAAAATTAGGTCGAATCACTCTAGATTATTTAAAATATTATGTAAATGGCAACCATCTTATTTTCCACTTGAAAACTTTTCTTCCTCTAATAACTGATATGACATCCTTAGATGTAGACCTTAAAAACCTCTGGAGGATTAGGGTTTATCCATAGTCCTTTTCAGTTTTCTGCTTCTTACTCTGAACTGAGATTATATGATTTCAAAGGGGATTCTGCATGAAGTTTATTTTAACCTGCAGAAACAGTCTTATTTAGAATATTGTGCATAATTTGTTCCTTAATTGAAAGATTTTGAATTAGCACTATATTACACAATTTTCTCTTTTGCTACCATAAACATTTTCTCTGTGGTCATGCAAATATAACTTTATGTTTTCTTAATGAGATGGAGGAAGGAACTAATGTTTATTGAACATTGGCTATTTTACCAGACTGTAGCAGACACATTACATAAATAATTTAATGTTAACACTTTCAACTCCATGAGTTAGTTTTAAATTTCCCCATATTCTAGAGAGGAAAAAGGAGTATTTGCTGAAGTCACAATACATTCGTTTTCCACATCTAGTCTAAAAGGTATGATGTTGATTTCATTTATGGGATAAATGAAATTGTTTTTTTCTTTTATTGTCATAATAGTCTTTTTATAGGTACTTGACTTTAAAAGCTAGAGAGTTTATTTTTATAAGGCATTGGTATTTAAGAATATTTTATTTCTGTATCTTCTACTTTTTATAAATACACATAACATTTCTATTTTGAGATAGTTTGTCCTATATTATTATACATTCTTAGATACAGGCATTTTAAATAGTATTTTAAATTTTTTTAGAGAATATGCATATAGAGTATGTATTCTCTAAAATATAGCCATATTTTAGAGAATATGAATAGCCGTATTTTAGAGAATATGAATATAGAATCCATTTGTTGTATATATGTGTGTATGTGCATGTATATTTATATTTGGATTTACATATGTAATTATGTTTATATATATTTTTATAAAACCCAGATAAAATTGTCATACAAAAGACTGTACAGATTTAAACAGTATAATTTGATAAGTTCTGACATTCATACCCATGAAACCATAGCCACAATTAAGATAGAGAACATTTACATCCGTTCCCTAAGATTTCCTCCTGCATCCTTATAATCCCTTTCTTCATCTGCCTTTCTCTCCTCTCCAAAAAACCACTGATTGGCTGTTATTGTAGATGAATTTGCATTTTCTAGAGTTTTAATAAATGGAATCAGACAGTGTGTACTTCGGATGGGGGATGGTAGATAAGTTCTAGTTCTTTCATACAACCTAATTATTTTGAGCTTCATCCATATTGCAGTATTGTATCAGTGGTGCATTTTTATTACAGCTGAGTCGTATTCTGCTGTATAAAAGATACCGCTGTTTACCTGTTCATTGGTATTTGGTTTGTGTCTAGTTTTGGGCTATTACTAATGAAATTTCTGCAGTTGTTCATTTACATGATTTTGAATGGACATACACTTTCTTTTCTGTTGATGAAATATCTAGGAATGGAATGAGCTGGATTATATTGTATGTGTATGTTTAACTTTTAAGAAATTGTCAAAGTGGTTTCCAAAGTGATTGTACATTTTACACTTCCAAGAAATTTATAGAAGTTCTAGTGTCGTCACAACCTCACCAAAACTTGGTATGGTGAATCTTTTTCATTCTATCCATTCTGTTCTGTATGTAGTGGTATTTCTATATGAATTTCTGAGTCAATTTGGCAATTTCACAAGAAAGCATAGTGGAATTTTATTGTCTGTAAATCAATTTGCGAAGAATTTTTTTTTTTTTTTTTTTTTAGAATTGACGTTTTAACACTAACAGTGAGTGTTCTGAGCCATGAAGCTGACTCATGAATGTTTATTTTTCAGGGCTCTTTAATTTCTGTCAAAAAGTTTTGGAGTTTTCAAGTGTATAGATCTTTCATATTTTTTTCCCCAGATTTTCCCGAGTGAGTCCTAATTTTGATGCTTTTAAAATTGTAATGTTTTGCTAAATTTAAATTTCTGATTATTTGTTATAAGTTTATAGAAATATAGTTGATTTTTGTGTATTGATCCTCTACCCACAACCTTGTTAAACTTGCTTGTTAATTCTAGGAAGTAGCCTTTTTGTAGATTCCACTGGATTTTCTACCAAGATGATCTTGTCTGTGAATAAAGACAGTTTTTCTTCCTTTCACATCTGGATGCCCCCCCCTTTTTTTTGCTTGATTGCAGTGACTAAAACCCCTCGTATGACATTGAATAGAAGTGGTGAGAAGCACAGACATTCCTGTCTTCCTGACATTACGGAGAAAAGTTTTTTTATAATTATGTTGTTACTTGTGGGTTTTTTTGTAGATGCCCTTTATCATTTTCAGGAAGTTCTTCTATTCCTAATTTCCTGAAGAGTTTTTATTAGGAATGGGTGTTGAATTTTGTCTAATCCCTTTTCTACTTCTATTGAAACAATAATTATATTGTTGGTTTTTTTTTTTTTTTTAGTTTGTTAATATAATGCATTACTTTGATTTTGCGATGTTATACCACCACTGTAATCCTGAAATAAACCCCACTTGATATATTATACTTTATTTATTTTTGGATTCAATTAACTTTTTTTTTTTTTTAAAGATTTTATTTATTTATTCGACAGAGAGAGATCACAGGTAGGCAGAGAGGCAGGCAGAGAGTGAGGGGGAAGCAGGCTCCCTGCCGAGCAAAGAGTCCAATGCATTGCGGAGCTCAGTCCCTGGACCCTGAGATCATGACCTGAGCCAAAGGCGGAGGCTTAACCCACTGAGCCACCCAGGCACCCCTAATTTGTAAGAATTTTATTTAGAATTTTTGCATCTATATTCATGAAATTTGCATCGATATTCATGTGATGTTTTTGTCTGGTTTGGTAGGACAAACAGGACAATGTTGATTTCATGTAATGACTAGAACAGTAATTCTCTCCTCTTCAGTTTTCTGGAATTGTTTATATAGACTTATCTTTGTCTTAAATGTTTGGTGGAGGGATGCCTGGCTGGCTCAGTTGGAAGAGCATGCAGTTCTTGATCTGGGGTCACGAGTTCAAGCCCCATGTTGGGTATAGAGATTATTGAAATAAATAAAACTTAAAAAAATATTTGGTAGAATTAACCAGTAATGCCATCTGGTCCTGGGTTTTTATTTGGTGATAATTTCTACAAATTCAAACTCTTTTTAATTTATACAGGGCTATTTGGATTATTTATTTCTCATTCAGTGAAGTTGGCTAGTTTTATCTTTCAAGTAATTTGTCTACCTTACTCTAAGCAGTCAAATGTATAAGCATAAAGTTTTTTTTAACCTATTCCCTTATTATCTTTTTATTATCTGTAGAATCTTCAGTAATGTTACTTCTCTCCTTCCTGATATTGCTAACTTAAATCTGCTCTTTCTCTCTTTTTTTCTGTTCACTTTGTCTGTGGGCTTTTTGATTTTCTAAAAAAGTCAACTTTTGATTTCATTGATTTTCTGTTTTTTTTTCTTTTTTCTCTTTTTAATTGATTCCCTCTTTGATCTTTACTATTTCCTTTGTCTTGCTTAATTTGAGTTTAATCTTGTCTTTCTTTTCTAGATTTAAAAAAAAACAATTCATTTATTTATTTTAGAGAGAGAGAAAAAGAGAGTGTGGGTGTTCCAGCACTGGTAGGGGTAGTGGGAGAGGGAGAATCTTTTTTTTTTTTTTTTTAATTTTATTTATTTATTTGACAGACAGAGATCACAAGTAGGCAGAGAGGCAGGCAGAGAGAGAGAGGGGGGAAGCAAGCGCCCTCCCGAGGCTGAGCATCCAATGCAGGGCTTGATCCCAGGACCCTGGGATCATGACCTGAGCTGAAGGCAGAGGCTTTAACCCACTGAGCCACCCAGGCACCCCAGAGGGAGAGAGAATCTTAAGCAGATTCCCCACTGAGGGCACAACCCAACTCAGGAGGACCCTGAGATCATTACCTAAGCCAAAATCAGACACTGATCTGACTGAGCCACCCAGGTGCCCCAGATTTTTAAGGTATTATCTGAGGTTATTTATTTGAGACATTTCTTGTTTTCTAATTTTGGCATTTAGTGCTATAAATTAATCCTCTAATATTGCTTTGGTGACATCCTACAAATTCTGGTATATTATGATGTCATTTTTTTTTTGTTTTGTTTTTTTTGTTTTTTGTTTTTTTAAAGATTTTATTTATTTATTTGACAGAGAGAAATCACAAGTAAGCAGAGAGGCAGGCAGAGAGAGAGGAGGAAGCAGGCTCCCTGCTGAGCAGAAAGCCCGATGTGGGGCTCGAACCCAGGACCTGGGATCATGACCTGAGCCGAAGGCAGCGGCTTAACCCACTGAGCCACCCAGGCGCCCCATGATGTCATTTTGATTTCGTTTAAAACTACTTTGAGATCTTTGAAGTGTTCTTTGACCAATGAGTTATTTAGAAGAATATTATTTCCATTTCCAAATATTTGGGGATTTTCCAGGTCATTTTTTACTTATGATTGCTACTTTAATTCAATTGCAGGCAGAGATCATAGGTTGTGTGATATATAAATACTTGTGTATTTGTGTGTTGTGTGTTATAAAATTTAGAGAATTATCTTATGGCCTCAAATATGGTCTAATTGGTAAAATCCAAATGCCCTTGTAAAGAATGTGAATTTTGATAATGAAGCAGCCATTCCTGCTGGTTAATAGCATCATTCAGGTCCACTATATTCTCACCAATTTTCTGTTTATTTTTTCCAACAATTATTGAGAACTGGGCATAGACATCTCTGATTGTATTTGTGTACTTGTTTATTTTTCCAGGCAGTTCTACTAATTTGGTTCATGTATTTTGAAACTCTGTTTTTAGGTATACAAATATTTAGGACTATGTCTTCTCAACTAATTGACCCTTTTATTATTATAAAGTAAAGTTCTTTATTCTTAATTATATGGTGATTTTCTCTGTCCTGATACTTACTTTATCTGATAATAATATATAACCATTCTCGCTTTGTTTTGAGCAATGTTTGCGTGGTATCTTTTCCATCCTTTTACTTTTATCCTATTTGTGTCTTTTTATTTCAAATGGATTTCTTTTTTCCTATTCATATTTTTTGTATTCATATTTGTTAATAATTAATATGACAACAAACTTGGTTTCTACTATTAAAAAATTTTATTGAGGTGTAATGTACATATAAAATTGATTTCAGGTATACTGCATAATGATTGAATATTTGTATATGTCATGAGTGATCACCACAAATAAATCTAGTCACCATTTGTCCTCATACAAAATTAACTTTTAGGATTTACTTCTTGACAACTTTCATCAAGTGGATTTCTTTTAGGAAGCATACTGTTTTTGTATCCAGTCTGACAATATCTGCCTTTTAATTGAAGTGTTCAAACCACTTACCTTTTATATGATTATTGAAAGAGTTAGGGTTAAATTTATCATCCTGCTATTTGTTTTCTATTTGTGCATCTGTTCCTTGTTTTTTCATCTTTTTCTCAGCTTCTCTTAATTGAATATTTTTAAAAAATATTTTATTTATTTCTTTTATTTGTCAGAGAGAGAGAATGAACACAAGCAGGCAGAGTGGCAGGCAGAGGCAGAGAGAGAAGCAGGCTCCCCACTGAGCAAGGAGCCTGATACCAAACTCGATCCCAGGACCCTGGGATTGTGACCTGAGCGGAAGGCAGCGGCCTAAACAACTGAGCCACCCAGGTGTCCCTGAATATTTTCATAATTAATTTTATCTCTTTTGTTGGTTAATTAAAACTATTTATTTTATTTTAATCATTGCTTTAGTTTCTCTAGTAACATCTTGTACCTATCAGAGTCTGCTTTCAAGTAATGATATATCACTTTATTGTTTAAGAAGCTTACAATAGTATACTTTCACTTCTTCCTCTCTGGCCTTGTTTTTATACAATTTAGTTATATATATCATAGAAATCCCATAATGCCTTATTATTTTAATTTAAAGTAAATTGTCTTTAAGAGATTTTAAATATTAATAAAACAAATCTTAATATTACTCAGTAATGACAATTTCTGTATTTCTTATTTGTGTTAATCTGTATTTCTATCTGGTAATATTTTTCCCGCTTGGAGACTTCCTTTAATATTTCTTATAGTATGGGTTTAGTGGTGATGAATTCTTTTGGCTGAAAGTCTGAAGTCTGAAAATATATTTGTTTCATTTCTAAGTCTGAGTTTTACTTTGCAAGTATTTTTCTTTTAGTACTTTACAGTTTTGTTTCACCTTTTTTTTCTTGTTTGCATTGTTTCCAGTGAGTAATATGCTGTTACTTTATCTTTGTTCCCTTGTATATATTATGTCTTTTTATTTTCTCTGGTTGCTTTTATGATTTCGCATTGTCACTGGTTTTGAGAATTTGATATTATGTACCCTGGTGTGGTTTTCTTCATTTCTTTTTTTTTTTTAATTTTATTTTTTATAAACCTATATTTTTATCCCCAGGGGTACAGGTCTGCGAATCGCCAGGTTTACATACTTCACAGCACTCACCATAGCACATACCCTCCCCAATATCCATAACCCCACCCCCCCTCTCCCAACGTTTTTCTTCATTTCTTATGTGTAAGGTTGTTGACCTTCTTGAATCTAAGAGTTTATGGTTTTCATTTAATTTGGAAAATTTTTAGCCATTATTTCTTTAAATATTTTCTCTTGTCCCCTTCTCTCCCTTGGGCACTCTGCACTACTTGTAGTGTAGCTACTTGAAGTTGTTCTGCAGCTTACTGATGCTCTTTTCACTTTTTGGAGTTTGTTCTTTTCTGTGTTTCATTTTGGATAGTTTCCATTACCATGTCATCAAGTTCACTAAAATTCTGCAAGGTTTAATCTAGTATTAATCCTATCTAGTGTATTTTTCATCTCAGACACTATATTATCATCACTAGAAATTTTGTGTTCTCTTAATACTCTCTGTTTCTCTAGCTAAATTTTTAAACATACAGAATGCAATTATAATTTTCAGTACCTCAATGTGCTAATTGTAACATCT
The DNA here is from genome assembly GCF_902655055.1 of Lutra lutra. Lineage (NCBI taxonomy): Eukaryota > Metazoa > Chordata > Mammalia > Carnivora > Mustelidae > Lutra > Lutra lutra. The sequence goes on from NC_062290.1 coordinate 48,190,092, forward strand.
GTTTTAATTCTGGGTTGGTTTCAATGGATAGATTATTCTCTTAATTATGGATCATGTTTTTCTGTTTCATTGTATGCTTGGTAATTTTTGTTTAGATGTCAGTAATTTTGAATTTCACCTTGTTGTTGGATATTCTTTATTTCTCTAAACAGTCTTGAATTTTGTCTTGGGACACAATTTAGCGTCATGGAAACAATTTGATTCCTTCAGTTCTTTTATGATTTGTTTGGGGGCCCCGGAGCAGGCTCAGTGTCGGGGGTAATTATCTCCATCAATGAGTAAAGATGCTTTTGAGTATTCTACCCAATGACCCTTGAATTATAAGTCATTTCATTTTTTCTTTGGGAACAGGCCTTCTTCCTTACAGTGTGTAAATGCTCAACACTGTTCACTTCAATTCTGTTAGACAGTTGTCTCCCCAACCCTGGGTAGTTTCCTTACATACATGCCCTGAGCAGTAGACTTGTTGTAGATCTCTGGGGTTCTTTCTGTGCAAAATTTTCTCCTCCCTGATATTCAGTCTTGTGAACACTAGCTCCACATTCTCCCTGGATTCTCAACTTGAGGAATTTGCTTGCATTTTCTATTCTTGCTTCATGGCCTAGAAACTCCTCTATCATAGTAAACTGAGACAGTCAAACGTGGGGTTCCTTTCATTTATTCCATTTCTCAGATATCATTATCTTTTTTAATTTAGTGTCCTACATATGGAAAATAGTCATTAAATTAAAAAATAATTAATATTTCATTTTTTTGCTTGTTTTAAGTGGGAGTATATTTGATTCCTGCTACTTTGTCTTGGCCTTGGAAATGACATCCATTTGTCTTTAGAAAAATATAATACTTTGTGAATATTTAATGCATATATTGGATGCTATTTCTTAATAGGTCTTCATTCCCTCTTTTTGGGCATATTTGTTTTCTCTTGCTGCTGTAAAAATTACTGCACAGTTAGAAGCTTACCACAAATTTATTATCTTTCAGTACTGTAGGTCAGAAATCCAACACAGGTTTCACTGGCTTAAAATCAAGGTCTGAGCAAAGCTGCTTTCCTTTCTGTTGCCAGAATTCAATTCCTTGTGCTTACAGGATTGAGGTCTTTTTTGCTGGCTGTAAACTGAGGGCCATTCCCAGCATCTTCACCACATTCTTTGTCTCTTGGTTTATTTCTTTTACTTTTAAAGCCACCAGTGGTGGGTTGAGGTCCTTTTCACATTGCAGTACTTTTAAAAAAAGTTTTTATTTAAATTCCAGTTAGTTAGCATACAGTGCCATATTAGTTTCAGGTGTATAATACAGTGATTCAACACTTCCATACTTCACCAAGTGCTCCCTGCAACAAGTGCCATTTCTTAATGCCTATCCCCTATTTGACCCATCCCCCCACCTACCTCCCTTCTGGTAACCATCAGTTTGTTCTCTATAGTTAAAAGTTTGTTTCTTGGTTTACCTCCTTCTCTTTTCCCCCCTTTGCTCATTTGTTTTGTTTTTGAAATTCCGCATGAGTGAAATCACATGGTATTTGTATTTTACCGACTAACTTCTTTTCTTGGCATAATATTCTCTAGCTCTATCTTTGTCATTGCAAATGGCAAGGTTTCATTCTTTTTATGGCTGAGTAATATTCCATTACACACACACACATGCACACACCACAACTTGTTTATCTGTTCATTTATTGATGGTTACTTGAGCTTTTTCTGTATATTAGATATTGCTCTCTATTGTAGATCTCTATTGTAGATAATGTTTCTATAAACATCAGGGTGCATGTATCCCTTTGAATTAGTATTTCTGTATTCTTTGGGTAAATACCTAGTAGTGCAGTTGCTGGATCATAGGGTAGTTCTCTTTTCAACTTTTTGAGGAAAGGGCGTACTGTTTTCCAGAGTGGCCAAACCAGTTTGCATTCCCATCAACAGAATAGGAGGGTTCCCCTTTCTCCATATCCTCACCAACACTGTTGCTTCTTGTCTTCTTGAGTTAAGCCCTTCTGAGAGGTGGGAGGTGATATCTCTTTATAGTTTTGATTTACATTTCCTTAATGCTGAGTGATATTGGGCATCTTTTCTGTTGGCCATCTGTATGTCTTCTTTGGAAAAATGTCTATTCATGACATACCCATTTTACTTCTTTTTCCTTTTTTTCCCCAAAGATTTTATTTATTTATTTATTTATTTGAGAGAGAGAGAGAGAGAGAACATGAGGGGGAGAGGGTCAGAGGGAGAAACAGACTTCCTGCTGACCTGGGAACCCAATGCAGGACTCGATCCCAGGACTCCAGGATCGTGACCCGAGCTGAAGGCAGTCACTTACCCAACTGAGCCCCTTAGGCACCCCTCTTATGCCCATTTTTAATGGGATTATTCATTTTTGGGGTATTGAGTTTTATAAGTTTTTTATTTATTTTGGATACTAACCTTTTAACAGATTTGTCATTTGCAAATATGTTTTCCAATTCTGTAAGTTGCCTTTTAGTTTTGTTCATTTTTTCCTTCACTGTGCAGAAGCTTTTTATTTTGATCTATTTACAGTAGTTAATTTTTGCTTTTGTTTCCCTTGTGTAAGAAGACATATCTAGAAGAAGTTGCTATGGCCAGAGGTTACTGCCTGTATTCTCTTCTAGGATTCTTATGGTTTCAGGTTTCACATTTAGGTAGTTAATCCATTTTGAGTTTATTTTTGTGTATGGTGGAAGAAAGTTGACCAGTTTCATTCTTTTGCATGTTGTTGTTCAGTTTTCCCAACACCATTTGTTGAAGAGTCTCTCTTTTTCCATTGGATATTCTTTCCTGCTTTGTCGAAGATTAGTTGACCATAGAGTTGAGGATCCATTTCTGAGTTTTCTATTCTGTTTCACTAATCTTTTTGTCTGTTTCTGTGCCAGTACCATACTGTTTTGATCACTACAGCTTCGTGATATAACTTGAAGTCCAGAATTGTGATCCCTCTAGCTTTGTTTTTCTTTTTCAAGGTTGCTTTGGATATTCAGGGTCTGTTGTGGTTCCATACAAGTTTTAGGATTGTTTGTTCTAGCTCTGTGAAAAATGTTGGTGGTATTTTGATAGAGGTTGCGTTAAATGTGTAGATTGCTTTGGATATTACAGACATTTCAACAATATTTATTCTTCCAATCCATGAGCATGGAATGTCTTTCCATTTGTTTGTGTCATCTTCAATTTCTTTTACCAGTGCTTTATAGTTTTCAGAGAATAGGTTTTACCCCTTTGGTTAGGTTTATTCCTAGGTATCTTTACTATTTTTGGTGCAGTTGTAAATGGGCCCAATTCCTTAACTTCTCCTTCTATTGCTTCATTTTTGGTCTTGGAACACTAGATTGCTGTACTCTTAATCACTTCTCTACCCTCCTCTTTAATTTACTTTTAAGGACCCATGTGATTATACTGATACACAGATAATTTCCCTGTGTTGGTGTCCTTAATCTTAATGACATCTGTAAAGTCCCCTTTCCTATGTAAGGTAACACTTTCAGGTTCCAGTGATAATGACCTATTCTAGACTACTGTATCTAAAATTGTAGAACATGGGTGCCCCATTGATAAGATCAGTATAGGCCATGGTCTCTGTATGACTAGACTAGGATGACTATAGAGTGGCAGGCCCATTTAAGGTTTCACCACCTCAGGAGAGTTCCTCTCAATAAAAGAGCTCATCTTTTTTTAAAAAAAGATTTATTTATTAGACAAAGAGTGCAAGTGTGAGAGCATGAGAGGGATGGGGTTGGGGTGAAGATGCAAGGGCAGAGAGATCAGCAGACTTCCTGCTGAGTGCTGAGTGGGGAGCCCAATGCGGGGCTTGACCCCAGGATCCTGAGATCATGACCTGAGCAGAAGTCAGATGGTTAGCTGACTGAACCATCCAGGTGCCCCTCAAAAAATCTTTTTTTTTTTAAATTTTTTATTTTTTATTATCATATAATGTGTTATTAGCCCCAGGGGTACTGTGAATAGCCAGGTTTACACACTTCACAGCAGTCACCATAGCACATACCTTCCCCAGTGTCCATAACCCCACCTCCCTCTCCCTCCCTCCCTCCCTCCCCCCCCCCTCCCCCGGCAACCTTCAGTTTGTTTTGGGAGATTGAGAGTCTCTTATGGTTTGTCTCCCTCCTGATCCCATCTTGTTTCATTTATTCTTTTCCTACCCCCTAAGCCCCCCATGTTGCCTCTCAACTTCCTCATATCAGGGAGATCATATGATAATTGTCTTTCTCTGATTGACTTATTTCGCTAAGCATAATACCCTCTAGTTCCATCCACATCATCGCAAATGGCAAGATTTCATTTCCTTTGATGGCTGCATAGTATCCCATTGTATATATATGCCACATCTTTATCCATTCATCTGTTGATGGACATCTAGGTTCTTTCCATAGTTTGGCTATTGTGGACATTGCTGCTATAAAGATTCAGGTGCATGTGCCCCTTCAGATCACTACATTTGTATCTTTGGGGTAAATACCAGTAGCTGGGTCATAGGGTATCTCTATTTTCAACTTCTTGAGGAACCTCCACACGGTTTTCCAGAGTGGTTGCACCAGCTTGCATTCCCACCAACAGTGTGGGAGGGTTCCCCTTTCTCCATATCCTCGCCAGCATCTGTCATTCCCTGACTTGTTACTTATAGCCATTCTGACTGGTGTGAGGTGGTATCTCATTGTGGTTTTGATTTGTATTTCCCTGATGCCGAGTGATGTGGAGCACTTTTTCATGTGTCTGTTGGCCATCTGGATGTCTTCTTTGCAGAAATGTCTGTTCATGTCCTCTGCCCATTTCTTGATTGGGTTATTTGTTCTTTGGGTGTTGAGTTTGCTAAGTTCTTTATAGATTTTTGGATACTAGCCGTTTATCTGATATGTCATTTGCAAATATCTTCTCCCATTCTGTCAGTTGTCTTTTGATTTTCTTAACTGTTTCCTTTGCTGTGCAAAAGCTTTTGATCTTGATGAAGTCCCAATAGTTCATTTTTGCCCTTGCTTCCCTTGCCTTTTGGCGATGTTTCTAGGAAGAAGTTGCTGCGTCTGAGGTCGAAGAGGTTGCTGCCTGTGTTCTCCTCAAGGATTTTGATGGATTCCTTTCTCACATTGAGGTCCTTCATCCATTTTGAGTCTCTTTTTGTGTGTGGTGTAAGGAAATGGTCCAGTTTCATTCTTCTGCATGTGGCTGTCCAATTTTCCCAACACCATTTGTTAAAGAGACTGTCTTTTTTCCATTGGACATTCTTTCCTGCTTTGTTGAAGATTAGTTGACTATAGAGTTGAGGGTCTATTTCTGCACTCTCTATTCTGCTCCATTGATCTATGTGTCTGTTTTTGTGCCAGTACCATACTGTCTTGATGATGACAGCTTTGTAATTGAGCTTGACATCTGGAATTGTGATGCCACCAACTTTGGCTTTCTTTTTCAATATTCCTCTGGCTATTCGAGGTCTTTGTTGGTTCCATATAAATTGTAGGATTCTTTATTCCTGTTCTTTGAAAAAAATTGATGGGATTTTGATAGGGATTGCATTAAATGTGTAGATTGCTTTTGGTAGCATAGACATTTTCACAATATTTGTTCTTCCAATCCATGAGCATGGAATATTTTTGCATTTCTTTGTGTCTTCCTCAATTTCTTTCATGAGTAATTTATAGTTTTCTGAGTACAGATTCTTTGCCTCTTTGGTTAGGTTTATTCCTAGGTATCTTATGGTTTTAGGTGCAATTGTAAATGGGATTGACTCCTTATTTCTCTTTCTTCTGTCCTATTGTTGGTGTAAAGAAATGCAACTGATTTCTGTGCATTGATTTTATATCCTGACACTTTACTGAATTCCTGTACAAGTTCTAGCAGATTTGGAGTGGAGTCTTTTGGGTTTTCCACTTATAGTATCATATCATCTGCAGAGAGTGAGAGTCTAACTTCTTCTTTGCCAATTTGGATGCCTTTAATTTCTTTTTGTTGTCTGATTTCTGAGGCTAGGACTTCTAGTACTATGTTGAATAGCAGTGGTGATAATGGACATCCCTGCTGTGTGCCTGACCTTAGCAGAAAAGCTCTCAGTTTTTCTCCATTGAAAATGATATTTGCTGTGGGTTTTTCATAGAAGGTTTTGATGATATTGAGGTATGTACCTTCTATGCCTACACTTTGAAGAGTTTTGATCAAGAAAGGATGCTGTACTTTGTCAGATGCTTTTTCAGCATCTATTGAGAGTATCATATGGTTCTTGTTCTTTCTTTTATTAATGTATTGTATCACATTGATTGATTTGTGGATGTTGAACCAACCTTGCATCCCTGGAATAAATCCCACTTGGTCATGGTGAATAATCCTTTAAATGTACTGTTGGATCCTATTGGCTAGTATTTTGGTAAGAATTTTTACATCTGTGTTCATCAGGGGTATTGGTCTGTAATTCTCTTTTTTGATGGGATCTTTGGTTTTTGGGATCAAGGTAATGCTGGCCTCAAAATGAGTTTGGAAGTTTTCCTTCTATTTCTATTTTTTGCAACAGTTTCAGGAGAATAGGAATTAATTCTTTAAATGTTTGGTAGAATTCTCCTGGGAAGCCGTCTGGCCCTAGGCTCTTGTTTGTTTGGAGATTTTTGATTACTGCTTCATTGTCCTTACTGGTCATGGGTCTGTTCAGGTTTTCTGTTTCTTCCTGGTTCAGTTATGGTAGTTTATATGTCTCTAAGAATGTATCCATTTCTTCCAGATTGTCAATTTTGCTGGCATATAAGTTGCTCATAATATATTCTTATAATTGTTTGTATTTCTTTGGTGTTGGTTGTGATCTCTCCTCTTTCATCCCTGATTTTCTTTATTTGGGTCATTTCTCTTTTCTTTTTGTTAAGTCTGGCCAGGGGTTATCAGTCTTATTAATTATTTCAAAGAACCAGCTCCTGTTTTGTTTATTTGTTCTATTGTTTTTTTTTTTTGTTTCTATTTCATTGATTTTTGCTCTGATCTTTATTATTTCTCTTCTCCTGCTGTGTTTAGGCTTTCTTTGTTGTTCTTTCTCCAGCTCCTTTAGGTATAGGGTTAGGTTGTGTATTTGAGACCTTTCTTGTTTCTTGAGAAAGGCTTGTATCTCTGTATAGTTTCCTCTTAGGACTGCCTTTGCTGTGTCCCACAGATTTTGAATTGTTGTGTTTTCATTTTCATTTGTTTCCATGAATTTTTTCACTTCTTTAATTTCCTGGTTGACCCATTCATTCTTTAGAAGGAATTCTTTAGTCTCCATGTACTTGGGTTCTTTCCAGATTTCTTCTTGTGATTGAGTTCTAGCTTCAGAGCATTGTGGTCTGAAAATATGCAGGGAATGATCCCAATCTTTTGATACCAGTTGAGACCTGATTTGTGACCCAGGATGTGATCTATTCTGGAGAATGTTCCATGTGCACTAGAGAAGAATGTGTATTCTTTTGCTTTGGGATGGAATGTTCTGACTATATCTGTGATGTCCCTCTGGTCCAGTGTGTCATTTTAGGCCTTTATTTCCCTGTTGATCTTTGGCTTAGATGATCTGTCCATTTCAGTGAGGGGGGTGTTAAAGTCCCCTACTATTATTGTATTCTTGTCGATGTGTTTCTTTGATTTTGTTATTAATTGGTTTATATAGTTGGTTGCTCCCATGTTAGGGGCATAAATATTTAAAATTGTTAGATCTTCTTGTTGACAGACCCTTTGAGCATGATATAGTGTCCTTCCTCATCTCTTATTATAGTCTTTGGTTTAAAATCTAATTGCTCTGATATAAGGATTATCACCCCAGCTTTCTTTTGATGCCCATTAACATGGCAAATTGTTTTCTACCCCTTCACTTTAAATCTGGAGGTGTCTTTGGGTCTAAAATGAGTTTCTTGTAGGCAGCATATTGATTTTTTTTTTAATCCATTCTGATACCCTTTTGAGAAAAGATTCTCAAAGAATCTTTTGATCCAAGATTGTTTCCCTGTTGGGTTCTATAAAATAATCAAGTATTATTACATATTCTTTGTATTAGTACTTCCATAAAACTCTTCCATAAAATAGAAAAATAGAGAACCTCCCCAACTCATACCAAAACCAAAGATAACACAAGAAAATGACCATATTTCCCACTAATATAGTCACAAAAATTCTTAATAAAATATTTTTAAAATCAAATCTAGCATTATGTGAAATAAATAATAAATCATGACCAAGTGGGGTTGCCTCAGGAATATAAAGTTGGTTCAGTGTTTTAAAATCAGTTAATGCAATTTGCCACATCACTAGTCTAAAAAAATAAAGAACATATCATTTCAATAGAGGAAGAAAAAGCATTTGACAGGAGTCAGGATATATTCATGAAGAAACTGTCAGCAAGAGTAACTTCTTGAATCTGATAAAGTGTGCCTACAAAAAACCTATAGGTTTGATCCTGGTTGAGGAAATTGTTTTCCCTCCAAGATTGGGAAGATAGGATTGTTCTATTGTAGAGGTAGGCAAAGTTATAAGTAATAAGGTATAAACACGTACATACAAAAGGCACATAGATTTAGAAAGAAAAAGATAAAACCATTAGTATTAAAACATGATATAATTGTCTACACAGAATTGTAAGTTCTTTGAGAACTAGTACATGAAATTAGCAATGTAGCAGGATACAAATACAATTTAAAAAATTAATTTTAGGGGCGCCTGGGTGGCTCAGCGGGTTAAGCCACTGCCTTCAGCTCAGGTCATGGTCTCAGGGTCCTGGGATCGAGCCCCACATTGAGCTCTCTGCTCAGTGGGGAGCCTGCTTCTTCCTCTCTCTCTGCCTGCCTCTCTGCCTACTTGTGATCTCTCTCTGTCAAATAAATAAATAAAATCTTTAAAAAAATTAATTTTATTTTATGTAATGATAACAAACATGCTTTTTGAAATCTAAAATTTCTTTTTTTTTTTTTTTTTTTTTTTTTTTTTTTTTTTAATTTTTTTTATTTTTTTCAGCATAACAGTGTTCATTATTTTTGCACCACACCCAGTGCTCCATGCAATCTGTGCCCTCTACAATACCCACCACCTGGTGCCCCCAACCTCCCACCCCCCACCCCTTCAAAATTCTCAGATCGTTTTTCAGAGTCGATAGTCTCTCATGGTTCACCTCCCCTTCCAATTTCCCTCAACTCCCTTCTCCTCTCCATCTCCCCTTGTCCTCCATGCTATTTGTTATGCTCCACAAATAAGTGAAACCATATGATAATTGACTCTCTCTGCTTGACTTATTTCACTCAGCATAATCTCTTCCAGTCCCATCCATGTTGCTACAAAACTTGGGGATTCATCCTTTCTTTCTTTTTTTTTTTTTTTTTTTTTTTTTACAGCTTTATAAACATATATTTTTATCCCCAGGGGTACAGGTCTGCAAATCGCCAGGTTTACACACTTCACAACACTAACCATAGCACATACCCTCCCCGATATCCATAACCCCACCCCCTCTCCCAACCCCCTCCCCCCATCAACCCTCAGTTTGTTTTGTGAGATTAAGAGTCACTTATGCTTTGTCTCCCTCCCAATCCCATCTTGTTTCATTTACTCTTCTCCTACCCCCTCGACCCCCCATGTTGCATCTCCTCTCCCTCATATCAGGGAGATCATATGATAGTTGTCTTTCTCCGATTGACTTATTTCGCTAAGCATGATACCCTCTAGTTCCATCCACGTCGTCGCAAATGGCAAGATTTCATTTCTTTTGATAGCTGCATAGTATTCCATTGTGTATATATACCACATCTTCTTTATCCATTCGTCTGTAGATGGACATCTAGGTTCTTTCCATAGTTTGGCTATTGTAGACATTGCTGCTATAAACATTCGGGTGCATGTGCCCCTTCGGATCACTATGTTTGTATCTTTAGGGTAAATACCCAGCAGTGCAATTGCTGGGTCATAGGGTAGTTCTATTTTCAACATTTTGAGGAACCTCCATGCTGTTTTCCAGAGTGGTTGCACCAGCTTGCATTCCCACCAACAGTGTAGGAGGGTTCCCCTTTCTCCGCATCCTCGCCAGCATCTGTCATTTCCTGACTTGTTCATTTTAGCCATTCTGACTGGTGTGAGGTGATATCTCATGGTGGTTTTGATTTGTATTTCCCTGATGCCGAGTGATATGGAGCACTTTTTCATGTGTCTGTTGGCCATCTGGATGTCTTCTTTGCAGAAATGTCTGTTCATGTCCTCTGCCCATTTCTTGATTGGATTATTTGTTCTTTGGGTGTTGAGTTTGCTAAGTTCTTTATAGATTTTGGACACTAGCCCTTTATCTGATATGTCATTTGCAAATATCTTCTCCCATTCTGTCAGTTGTCTTTTGGTTTTGTTCACTGTTTCCTTTGCTGTGCAAAAGCTTTTGATCTTGATAAAATCCCAAAAATTCATTTTTGCCCTTGCTTCCCTTGCCTTTGGTGATGTTCCTAGGAAGATGTTGCTGCGGCTGACGTCGAAGAGGTTGCTGCCTGTGTTCTCCTCGAGGATTTTGATGGATTCCTTTCTCACATTGAGATCCTTCATCCATTTTGAGTCTATTTTCGTGTGTGGTGTAAGGAAATGATCCAATTTCATTTTTCTGCATGTGGCTGTCCAATTTTCCCAACACCATTTATTGAAGAGGCTGTCTTTGTTCCATTGGACATTCTTTCCTGCTTTGTCGAAGATGAGTTGACCATAGAGTTGAGGGTCCATTTCTGGGCTCTCTATTCTGTTCCATTGATCTATGTGTCTGTTTTTGTGCCAGTACCATGCTGTCTTGATGATGACAGCTTTGTAATAGAGCTTGAAGTCCGGAATTGTGATGCCACCAACTTTGGCTTTCTTTTTCAATATTCCTTTGGCTATTCGAGGTCTTTTCTGGTTCCATATAAATTTTAGGATGATTTGTTCCATTTCTTTGAAAAAAATGGATGGTACTTTGATAGGAATTGCATTAAATGTGTAGATTGCTTTAGGTAGCATAGACATTTTCACAATATTTATTCTTCCAATCCAGGAGCATGGAACATTTTTCCATTTCTTTGTGTCTTCCTCAATTTCTTTCATGAGTACTTTATAGTTTTCTGAGTATAGATTCTTAGTCTCTTTGGTTAGGTTTATTCCTAGGTATCTTATAGTTTTGGGTGCAATTGTAAATGGGATGGACTCCTTAATTTCTCTTTCTTCTGTCTTGTTGTTGGTGTAGAGAAATGCAACTGATTTCTGTGCATTGATTTTATATCCTGACACTTGACTGAATTCCTGTACAAGTTCTAGCAGTTTTGGAGTGGAGTCTTTTGGGTTTTCCACATAGAGTATCATATCATCTGCAAAGAGTGATAGTTTGACTTCTTCTTTGCCGATTTGGATGCCTTTAATTTCCTTTTGTTGTCTGATTGCTGAGGCTAGGACTTCTAGTACTATGTTGAATAGCAGTGGTGATAACGGACATCCCTGCCGTGTTCCTGACCTTAGCGGAAAAGCTTTCAGTTTTTCTCCATTGAGAATGATATTTGCGGTGGGTTTTTCATAGATGGCTTTGATAATATTGAGGTATGTGCCGTCTATCCCTACACTTTGAAGAGTTTTGATCAGGAAGGGATGCTGTACTTTGTCAAATGCTTTTTCAGCATCTATGGAGAGTATCATATGGTTCTTGTTCTTTCTTTTATTAATGTGTTGTATCACATTGATTGATTTGCGGATGTTGAACCAGCCTTGCAGCCCTGGAATAAATCCCACTTGGTCGTGGTGAATAATCCTTTTAACGTACTGTTGAATCCTATTGGCTAGTATTTTGGCGAGAATTTTTGCATCTGTGTTCATCAAGGATATTGGTCTGTAGTTCTCTTTTTTGTTGGGATCCTTGTCTGGTTTTGGGATCAAGGTGATGCTGGCCTCATAAAATGAGTTTGGAAGTTTTCCTTCTGTTGCTATTTTTTGGAACAGTTTCAGGAGAATAGGAATTAGTTCTTCTTTAAATGTTTGGTAGAATTCCCCCGGGAAGCCATCTGGCCCTGGGCTTTTGTTTGTTTGGAGATTTTTGATGACTGTTTCAATCTCCTTACTGGTTATGGGTCTGTTCAGGCTTTCTATTTCTTCCTGGTTCAGTTGTGGTAGTTTATATGTCTCTAGGAATGCATCCATTTCTTCCAGATTGTCAAATTTGTTGCCGTAGAGTTGCTCATAGTATGTTCTTATAATTGTCTGTATTTCTTTGGTGTTCGTTGTGATCTCTCCTCTTTCATTCATGATTTTATTTATTTGGGTCCTCTCTCTTTTCTTTTTGATAAGTCTGGCCAGGGGTTTATCAATCTTATTAATTCTTTCAAAGAACCAGCTCCTAGTTTCGTTGATTTGTTCTATTGTTTTTTTGGTTTCTATTTCATTGATTTCTGCTCTGATCTTTATGATTTCTCTTCTCCTGCTGGGTTTAGGGTTTCTTTCTTGTTCTTTCTCCAGCTCCTTTAGGTGTAGGGTTAGGTTGTGTACCTGAGACCTTTCTTGTTTCTTGAGAAAGGCTTGTATCGCTATATATTTTCCTCTCAGGACTGCCTTTGTTGTGTCCCACAGATTCTGAACTGTTGTGTTTTCATTATCATTTGTTTCCATAAATTTCTTCAATTCTTCTTTGATTTCCTGGTTGACCCATTCATTCTTTAGAAGGATGCTGTTTAGTCTCCATGTATTTGGGTTCTTTCCAAATTTCCTCTTGTTATTGAGTTCTAGCTTTAGAGCATTGTGGTCTGAAAATATGCAGGGAATGATCCCAATCTTTTGATACCGGTTGAGACTTGATTTAGGACCAAGAATGTGATCTATTCTGGAGAACGTTCCATGTGCACTAGAGAAGAATGTGTATTCTGTTGCTTTGGGATGAAATGTTCTGAATATATCTGTGATGTCCATCTGGTCCAGTGTGTCATTTAAGGCCTTGATTTCCTTGTTGATCTTTTGCTTGGATGATCTGTCCATTTCAGTGAGGGGAGTGTTAAAATCCCCTACTATTATTGTATTCTTGTCGATGTGTTTCTTTGATTTTGTTATTAATTGGTTTATATAGTTGGCTGCTCCCACGTTAGGGGCATAGATATTTAAAATTGTTAGATCTTCTTGTTGGACAGTTCCTTTGAGTATGATATAGTGTCCTTCCTCATCTCTTATTATAATCTTTGGCTTAAAATCTAATTGATCTGATATAAGGATTGCCACTCCTGCTTTCTTCTGATGTCCATTAGCATGGTAAATTCTTTTCCACCCCCTCACTTTAAACCTGGAGGTGTCTTCGAGTGTAAGATGAGTTTCTTGTAGGCAACATATAGATGGTTTTTGTTTTTTTATCCATTCTGATACCCTGTGTCTTTTGATTGGGGCATTTAGCCCATTAACATTCAGGGTAAGTATTGAGAGATATGAATTTAGTGCCATTGTATTGCCTGTAAGGTGACTGTTATTGTATATTGTCTCTGTTTCTTTCTGATCTACTACTTTGAGGGTCTCTCTTTGCTTAGAGGACCCCTTTCAATATTTCCTGTAGAGCTGGTTTGGTATTTGCAAATTCTTTCAGTTTTTGTTTGTCCTGGAAGCTTTTAATCTCTCCGTCTATTTTCAATGATAGCCTAGCTGGATATAGTATTCTTGGCTGCATGTTTTTCTCATTTAGTACTCTGAATATATCATGCCAGCTCTTTCTGGCCTGCCAGGTCTCTGTGGATAAGTCTGCTGCCAATCGAATATTTTTACCATTGTACGTTACAGACTTCTTTTCCCGGGCTGCTTTCAGGATCTTTTCTTTGTCACTAAGACTTGTCAATTTTACTATTAGGTGACGGGGTGTAGACCTATTCTTATTGATTTTGAGGGGGGTTCTCTGAACCTCCTGGATTTTGATGCTTGTTCCCTTTGCCATATTGGGGAAATTCTCTCCAATAATTCTCTCCAATATACCTTCTGCTCCCCTCTCTGTTTCCTCTTCTTCTGGAATCCCAATTATTCTAATGTTGTTTCGTCTTATGGTGTCACTTATCTCTCGAATTCTCCCCTCGTGGTCCAGTAGCTGTTTGTCCCTCTTTTGCTCAGCTTCTTTATTCTCTGTCATTTGGTCTTCTATATCGCTAATTCTTTCTTCTGCCTCATTTATCCTAGCAGTGAGAGCCTCCATTTTTGATTGCACCTCATTAATAGCTTTTTTGATTTCAACTTGGTTAGATTTTAGTTCTTTTATTTCTCCAGAAAGGGCTTTTATATCTCCCGAGAGGGTTGCTTTAATATCTTCCATGCCTTTTTCAAGCCCGGCTAGAACCTTGAGAATCATCATTCTGAACTCTATATCTGACATATTACCAATGTCTGTATTGATTAGGTCCCTAGCCTTTGGTATTGCCTCTTGTTCTTTTTTTTGTTGTGAATTTTTCCGCCTTGTCATTTTGTCCAGATAAGAGTTTATGAAGGAGCAAGTAAAATACTAAAAGGGTGGCAACAACCCCAGGAAAATATGCTTTAGCCAAATCAGAAGAGTTCCTGAATTGTGAGGGGGGAGAAAGGGGATAAAAAGGGGTTCAGAAAGAAAGAAAAAAAAAACTATTAAAAAAAAGAAAGCCGATAAAGAAAAAAATATAAAAAGAGGAAAAAATATATATATATTAGATAAACTATTTAAAAAACGTTAAAAAAAAGAAAATGGTAAAAGTTAAAAAAAATTTAGCAGAAGAAGAGAAAAAGAAAAAAAAAATTGAAAAAGAAAAAAAAAAATTAAATTAACTGCAAGGCTAAAAAATCATGGGGAGAAAGCCATGAGTTCCGTGCTTTGCTTTCTTCTCCTCTGGAATTCCGCCGTTCTCCTTGGTAGGTGAACTTGGTCCTGGCTGGGTTTCCTGTAGATCTTCTGGGGGAGGGGCCCGTTGTAGTGATTCTCAAGCGTCTTTGCCCCAGGCGGAGTTGCACCGCCCTTACCCGGGGCCGCGCTGAGTCATCCGCTCGGGTTCGCTTTCGGGAGCTTTTGTTCCCTGAGCGCTTTCCGTAGAGTCCGGAGGTCGGGAATAAAGATGGCGGCCTCCCGGTCTCTGGCCCGGAGGAGCCGAGAGCCCGGGGCCCCACTCCTCAGTGCGCCCTCAGAGAACAGCGCCAAATGACTCCCTTCACCCTGGCCTCCGGCCGCGCTCCGAGCTGACCGAGCCCGCGACCGGTTCCAGGCAACCCTGAGCTGAGAGTCACTCCTCGGCTCTGTCTCTGCAGCCGGCTTCCCCGTTCTAATACCGGTAAGCTCTGCGACACTGAGACACCCCCGATCCTTCTGCGACCCTGCGGGACCTGAGGCCGCGCTTACTCCGCCTGGGCTTCACCCCAGTTAAGCCTCTGGAGCGATGTCCCTCAGCGGAACAGACTTTTAAAAGTCCTGATTTTGCTCCGTTGCTCCGCCGCTCGCCGGGAGCCGGCCCCTCCCCCCGCGGTCTATCTTCCCGTCGCTTTGGATTCACTTCTCCGCCAGTCCTACCTTGCAGAAAGTGGTTGATTTTCTGTTTCTGGAATTGCTGTTCTTCTTCTCTTCAATCTCCCATTGGATTTGTAGGTGTTTGCAATCTTTAGATAAGCTATTTAGCTGATCTCCCGCTACCCGAAGTAGTCTCAGCCTGCTACTTCTCCGCCATCTTGACTCCTCCTCCTCTAAAATTTCTTATAGAAGAACTTTAAAAACTTTGAACTTTGTAGGGATAAATCTATCCAAATAGTTGCAAGATTTGTATGTTGAAAATTACAAAATTAAGGCATACATGGAGAGATATACCATGGTTATGTATCTAAAAACTGAATATCTTTTAGATGCTCTTTTCCCCAAATTGATCTATAGATTCAGGCAAGTCCAAAAAAATTCCATCTATTTAAAAATAATAGTTAATTTCAAAGAATATAAATAGCCAAAATAATTTTATAAAAAGACCAAATTTGGAAAACTCTCACTGCTTGATTTTGGGACTTACTGTAAAGCTCCCTAATAAAGAAAATGTGGTATAGTTTGCAAATAAACATATATCAGTAGACTAGATAGAGGTCCTTAAATAAATGCATGCATTTGGGGTAAATTAATTTTCAACAAAGGAGCAAGGTAACTCAATGGGGAAAGCACTATATTTTCAATGGTGCACGGATAATTGGGCATCCATGTGAGAAACAAGTAAATCTTGTACCAAAGAAAAAGTTAACTTGTTATAGATCATGGACCTAAATTTACAATTTACAGTTGTGAACATTTACCATGTTCTAGTGTACCAAAAAAAAAAGTTAACTTGTTATAGATCATGGACCTAAATTTACAATTTACAGTTGTGAACATTTAAGAAGAAAACACAAGAGAAATCTTTGTGAGCATGAATTAGGTGAAGATTTCATAACTGGTTTCCAGAAGATTAAACCATAAAAGAAAAATTGATACATTGAACTTCATTAAAATTAAGACCCTCTGTTCTTCAAAATAAATTATTAATAAGATGTAAAAGCAAGACAAAGAATAGTAGAAAACTTTGCAAAGTTCATATTTAATAAAGACTCATGTCTACAATAAAGAACTCTAAGTCGAGGAGCTAACCCATTTAAAAATGGGCAAGTGTTTTAACAGTAGTTCACCAAAGAGATATGAATGACAAACATATAAAAAGATGTTTCAACATTATTTTTCATTAGAGAAATAGAGATTAAAATCAAAATGAGATTTAACTGAACACCTATAAGAATTGCTGTAACTTAAAAGACTGACAATGCCAATTGGTGGTGACTATGCAAAGCAAATGGAACTCTTATGCTTCACTGGTAGGGACACAAAATGGTGCAGGGCCTTTAGAAATCTATTTGACAGTTTCTTTTATAGTTAAGCATATACACACAATGAACCAGAAGTCCAGGGGAAAAAAAAATAGGAAAAAAACGCCGAGATGCACACAAAGACCTGTAAAGAATATGTATAGAAGCTTTCTTTTTAATAGTCTCAAACTAAAAACTACTTAGATGTTCATTAACTGGTGAGTGGGTGGAAAATGTGTATCTGTGCAGTTGAATATATTCAGCAATAAAAAGGAACAAACTATTGTTATATACAGTAATCTGAGTGACTCTTAAAAGCATTGTGTTAGATAAAAGAAATCAGATACAAAAGGCTACATATACTTTGTGTCCATTTACATAACAGTCTGAACAAGGCAGAACTATAGGGACTTTAACCAAATAATTGGTTGCCAGATACTAGGGATGGGACTAGGAGATTGATTGCATAGGGCCATGAGGGAAATTTTTGAGGTAATTAAAATATTCTGTATTTGGATTCCGGTAATGGCAGTTATAAAACTATATACATTTGTCAAAACTTATGGAATTTTATACTAACAAAGGGTGTATTTTTCTCATCTTTATCCTCAAAAAGCTTACAGCTTATTAGTATGTATTGTGGAAAGAGCTGACACTTTGATATACTTTTTATACTTCAGTGAGCCTGATAAAATAAATACCAAGAAATGCCGGCACTATTTCATCTCAGTTGTTTCAATATAGACACAAATATTAATTTCAGTTTCATAAATAACTTCATGATGTTCATAAATAACTTCATGATGAATAGTCAGGGGATTACATGACTCCTATGGCTACATACTTTAATATAGTCACCTGCTAGGTTTATATGGATTTGGGAGAGAGTTTGCAGATGTAAGACCAAGAGCTGGAAGCAGTTTTCAAAGTGCAGGAAGCATAGACAATGCCACCCCATTGAATATCTCATATCCAGAATCCCCAGTTGAGGCATGGTGCCACAAAGAAAGAACAGGATACAGTATCCATTCTCATTGGAAGAAGGGTTAAACATCTAGCAGTGTCTTGGCTCTTTCTCTGGAAAAATCTCTTTTCCTAGAGCAGGAGAGGCTCCAGGTGTCGGGTGTTTTTAGGAAGGATATATCACACTCCACAAGACATCTGGAGTTAGGGGTGCTAGGTCTGTCCTGATGCATATACACTTTTCATCATGCTTATTAGGTTGTGCCCCTGTAAAATACAAAAATAAGCAACCAGTTGTGTTTGTGATTAGCCTGAATTTGTTAGAGAATGTTTCCATGTACTTTGTTGAATTTTCCACCTTGTAAATGTCCTCCAAAGTGATGCAGATTATATATATATTCTATTTTCTAGCTCTGGAAGAAACTCAGTAGGTTGCAATCAAGTCTTTATCATCTTACTGTTAAATGTAATCCGTCCAATTTGGCAATTATTTCCTTGAGCCTTTACAGTGTTTCAGACAGTGAAGAGGAAAGGGCAAGGGTTCAAAGGATGAAGGACTTGGTCCCTATCCTCAAGAAGCTCACACTTATTAATATGCATGAAAGGAAATTGTCAGATACTTTGATGTACTCAATATGGCTATGATTATATACGTGAAAATTTCTTGTTTTGACTCTATTCCTTTGTTTTCTTTTGCTTTTACAGATAAAGGAACAGAAATCACATTTTTTATATTTCATCTTTTATTCCTTTCCTAAAGTTTGCTATATTTTGTTTCTATTTTTCAATCAAATATTAATGAGCTGTTTATGGAATATATAGTATGTACCAGTATTCATTAAAGAAGAGCCTTATTCTATGTGCTTACATTGTCTTTGAGGACAGGTAATTTCTGATGCAATCTCTATAGGTAGAAATATTGGAAGTATTTTAAATTATCTATCCATTCATGTGATCTTTTCTTCCCCTTAGAAATATGGATAAATTCTCTGGCTAAATTGTAGAGAACCTGATAGCTATTGGGTAAAATATTCTAGGGGATGAAATTAGTCCATTGAAAGGCAATATGGTAGTGGTAGGTATTCCTTTTCTCTGGCTTTATTAGATCTGGTTGCACTCAAGTGAGATATCTCTGTGTCATCCAACTACACTGTATGTCTTCTAGACCTGGCTTCTCTGTTTGGAAGTGTACCATTCTCCAGAATCTCTTCTACCAACTGAAAAACTGTATCAAATCATACTTGGCTTCCAGCCTGTTTTCTTCAATTGGAAAAGTAAGGGTGCACTCACCAAAGGAGGTGCCTTCACCAGTTTAGTTCTGTGGGGGTTTTGTGTTTTGGGAGTGATTGTCCCCCTGTTAATAAATATTATTTTTGTTTGATTCATTAAATAAACTTTCACTTAGCATCTGCTATGTGCTAAATGCTTAAAATACACTGGTGAATGAGATAGCTTTTCTGAAACATTTAAAAATGAAAAAAAGTCAAGAAGAATTAAAACATTAAATAAAAAAAGATCATGTGTTAGAGAATGGCTGAAGAGCTCTTTAAATGGCATGTTTGCTTTATCATACTTAAAGGGTCTACCCAACAGGAAGATCTAGCAATTTTAAATATTTATGCCCCTAACATGGGAGCAACCAACTATATAAACCAATTAATAACAAAATCAAAGAAACACATCGACAAGAATACAATAATAGTAGGGGACTATAACACCCCCCTCACCGAAATGGACAGATCATCTAAGCAAAAGATTAGTGAGGAAACAAAAGCTTTAAATGACACACTCGACTAGGTGGACTTCACAGATATATTCGGAATATTCCATCTCAGAGCAACAGAATACACATTCTTCTGTAATACACATGGGACATTCTCTAGAGTAGATCACATCATGGGTCATGAATCAGGTCACAACCATTACCAAAAGACTGGGATCATTCCCTGAATATTTTTGGGCCACAATGATTTGAAACTAGAACTCAATCACAAGAGGAAAGTTGGAAAGAACTCAAATACATGGAGGCTAAAGAGCATCCTACTAGAGAATGAATGGGTCAACCAGGAAATTAAAGAAGAATTGAAAAATTCATGGAAACAAATGAAAATGAAAACACAACAGCTCAAAATCTTCGGGATGCGATAATGGTGGTCCTAAGAGGAAAATACATAGCAATACAAGCCTTTCTCAAGAAACAAGAAAGGTCTCATACAACCGAACTCTACACCTAAAGGAGCTGGAGAAAGAATAGCAAATAAAATGTAAACCCAGCAGGAGAAGAGAAATAAAGATCAGAGCACAAATCAATGAAATGGAAACCAAAAGAACAGTAGAACAAATCCACGAAACTAGGGGCTTGTTCTTTAAAAGAATTAATAAGATTGATAACTCCCAGGCCAGACTTATCAAAAAGAAGAGAGAAAGGACCCAAATAAAGAAAGTCAGGAATGAAAGAGGAGAGATCACAACCAACACAAAAGAAATACAATTTTAAGAACATATTATGCCAGCAAATTAGACTATCTGGAAGAAATTGGATGCATTCCTAGAGATGTATAAACTACTAAAAGTGAACCAGGATGAAACAGAAAACCTGTATAGACACATAGCCAGAAAGGAAATTGAAGCAGTAATCAAAAATCTCCCCAAAACACAAGAGCCCAAGGCCAGATGGCTTCCCAGGGGGATTTTATCAAACATTTAAAGAAGAACTAATACCTATTCTTCTGAAACTGTTCCAAAAAATAGAAATGGAAGGAAAACTTCCAAACTCATTTATTTATTTATTTATTTATTTATTTATTTATTTATTTATTTGACAGGCAGAGATCACAAGTAGGCAGAGGAGGCAGTGAGAGAGAGAGAGAGAGAAGTAGGCTCCCCGTTGAGCAGAGAGCCTGATGCGGGGCTCAGTCCCAGGACTCTGGGTTCATGACCTGAGCCGAAAGCAGAGGCCTTAACCCACTGAGCCACCCAGGCACCCCTTCCAAACTCATTTTATGAGGTTAGCATTACCTTGATCTCAAAACTGGACAAAGACCCCATGAAAAAGAATTACGTGGGATGCCTGTGTGGCTCAGTTGGTTAAGCGTCTGCCCTCAGCTCAGGTCATGACCCCATGATCCTGGGATCGAGTCCTGTATCAGGCTCCTTGTTCAGCCAGAAGCCTGCTTCTCCCTCTGCTTGCCCCTCCCCGCTGCTTGCTCTCTCTCCCTTTCTCCCTCTCTGAAAAGTGAATAAATAAAATCTTTTAAAAAAGGAGAATTATAGACCAATATCCCTGATGAACATGGATGCAAAAATTCTCACCAAAATACTAGCCAGTAGGATCCATCAGTACATTAAAAGGATTATTCATCACAACCACGTGTGATTTATTCCTAGGCTGCAAGGTTGGTTCAACTGCAAATCAATCAATGTGATAGAATACATTAATAAAAGAAAGAACAAGAACCGTATGCTGTATGATACTCTCAATAGATGCTGAAAAAGCATCTGACAAAGTACAGCATCCTTTCTTTCTTTCTTTTTTTTTTTTTTACAGCATCCTTTCTTGATCAAAACTCTTCACAGTGGAGGCATAGAGGATACATACCTCAATATCATCAAGGCTGTCTATGAAAAACCCACAGTGAATATCATTCTCAGTGGGGGAGAACTGAGAGCTTTTCCCCTAAGGTCAGGAACACAGCAGGGATGTCCACCATCATCTGCTATTCGAAATAGTACTAGAAGCCCTAGCCTCAGCAATCAGACAACAAAAAGAAAAGGCATCCACATCGACAAAGAAGAAGTCAGACTCTCACACTCTTTGCAGATGATATGATACTTTATGTGGAAAACCAAAAAGACTCCACTCCAAAGCTGCTAGGACTCATACAGGAACTCAGTAAAGTGTCAGGATATAAAATCAGTGCCCAGAAACCAGTTGCATTTCTCTACACCAAGAGCAAGACAGAAGAAAGAGAAATTAAGGAGTCAATCCCATTTATAATTGTACCCCAAACCATAAGATACCTAGGAATAAATCTAACCAAGAGGTAAATGGCATGGTTAGGAGAAGCCTCTCTGAGAGGTGACAGGAAAGTTGTGTCTTGAATGTTGCAGCTCAAGATGAAGCTCGGTGGGAGGGAACAATTGCATATGGGATAACTTTAGAGGGCAGACCCAGAGGAGGAGTCACTGGTGGAGAAAACAGTCTGTTCAAGCCAACAAGCTTATTACAGTGGAGGGGTGGAAAGTAGCCAAGGGCCACGAGTGAGTAGGTGGCTGAGGGAAAGAGAGAAAGGACATCCTCTAATAGTAATTGGCTGTTTCACTGCTCATGCTCCTTTTCATCCCCTTCTTGTACTTCATCTTCTCTCATTTCCTGTTAACACTTTCTGCCATTCTCTGTGAGTCTCAGTTTCTTCACACAATATTCTAGAACTCTCTGATACAACTATTATTATTACTATGATTATTTTGAAGAATGTAAGTCTTCACATGAAGTCAGTTGAGTAATATTTTTCTTTCCTGAAAAATTCTAACTAGTGTATAATGACATGGAGTTTTTGAAGTCTGTACTTATATTCATTTGTATCGCTGAATCTGAAATTATCTCTGCTATTTTAACCCACAATATTCTGTTTTAAATTATTTCCATAAGGAAACTTTAAAATAATTACACATTTTTAAAAACTCTGTGAGTTATTTTATGAAACCAATGATCTTCCTTGAATTTCATTTTATATTCTTAGTATTTTGGACTTTCTTTCCTCCCTTTTTTCTGTTAGGATTCTCTGAGTTTTATTTCAGTTCTATCAATAGTCATTCTTCTTAGCAGTCACTCCGTTATACAACTGCAGCAGCTGACCCTTAACATACTCATAACATTTACAGAATAAGTGGTTCTTTATCCAGCTATTTCCCAGGGGAAAACTAACCCTTGGGTGTGGAAGTGGGATTCCTCAGCTAAATGCATGTTTGACATAACCAGGTACCTAAACAGACGGTTGTTCCACTACTGAAGATTGTCTGAGTGGAACGCCTAAGCACTCACGGTGGTCTTAAAAGAAAGTAAGAGACATCTGTCAGGATTTTTCAAGCAGTTCAGCTTTCTAATCAGACCATCTGAATTCCTGAGTGAAAGATAAGAAAAAAAAAAAAAAAAAAAACCACACCCTGCCTACCCATAGGGCAGTCACTCAACAGTAATAAAGCAGATGTTTAAACAAGGTACACTTAGCCATGTCTGTCAGTCTGTCATTTAGTGAAGAGGTGGGAGCACAGTGGAACAGATTAGGGAGAAGAAGCAAAGAATCCTGCTAGACCTGAGTGTATAAGCTGTTGATTTTCAGATATAGAGACAATGGCTTAAAATAACAGTGTTGCAGCCTAAGACACTGTTATAAGTCTGAAACAGTAGCTGCAACTTAGTGATTTCCAAAGACACCCAGAGAGAAAAGACTGGGTCAATGCTAGCGACCCATGGTTGAGAGAGAGAATGTATATTATGTGCACTGTCTTTCACAGGCATTATTTTGGTGAGCACTAGGGACATTTGGTCAGAGCATGTAAGTTTTTGTGGCACATTTCCAGAGAATAATTTTCATAAGAACCTATTTTTTAATTGGTTTAGAAGTGATGTAATGGAAAGTATGTGTCTGGTATTTGGTACTGGGTGAATCTGAGATCTGATTTTCTCATCTGTAAAATGGTGGATAATACAACCTTTGAAGAACTGTGAAGGGAACTGGAAGTTAGGTTGATAAAATCTATGACAAACCAGTCATCGTTAGTTTAATGGTGTGTTCTTTTGGAAGTTGCAGAGATTGTTATTGGTAATCTATCTTGTGGTTAGAATGGAAGCATGGGACTTTAAGGGGAGAACTCTTCATGGAAATGTAATAGGAATGTCTGAAAGCTGGGAAAAGACTCAACCCAATGTTGTTGGGATAAGAGGATATAACTATGGCACCACTGGGGTGCATACTAGAAGGTATTTGCAGTTAGGTGTATCTAAGCAATGGTGCAGGCTGCCTCACCGTCTCTTTTACCAAAGGACTGCTCAGGGAGGAGTTAACTAATAGACTCGTGTATTATGCACACACAGATGTTTTGTAAGTTGGTGGATGTGTCTGGGGAGAGGGCTACATTTGCCTATGTGCAGACATCTGTTCTATGCAAACTATTTACTTGTCTATGGGAAAATACAAATCCAAAACAAAGTAATAGGACAACTTTCAGGTATACTGTCATATCCAAAATTAAAGATTAAAATCTGTTTTCAGTGCAGCAACAGAGAATTCATAGATGGGCTTGAGAGGGTCCTTGGAACTCATTGATAACAAATATGAAATTTTGTACGTACATTTTCCTAGGCTGAATTTTCAGAGTCTCTATTTTCAAAAAGGTTTTCTGATATTTATAGGAAATTAAACATCCTTGTTTTATGCTATAGAATTAAATAAGATAACGAAAACTAACTGTTGTCCAAAGATTTTAGAATCTGATGTTTAGTGGTCAGGTGGTATCTTTCAATTAGATCTATTTATATTCTTTGAATTGTCATCACCAGCAAATGAGTAACAGTAGACAGGTTGTAAAATATCAGCTTGAAATATTCCCTCCAGTTCCTATCTAACATTTTTATTTCGGACTCTTCCTTTAGTTTCCAGATTTTCTAAATTGAATTATGATCAGTTTTGGGGTACTGGGTGAAACTGATGGAGATGAGTCATATAACAGCAAATAGAATAAAAAGATAGCTAGCTGGCTGAAAGGCCTCTGGAGAGTTTGTGAGAATTTATGAAGAAATCTGTCACATTAGGTGTAAAATAGTTGGAGGGTGGATGAAATAAAGGCTGACTCACAGAAGTTCCTGCAAGGCAAGTTGTATGCCAGTTCATTACTCTTCAGGAATCAAAAGAAGTGACTCCTACATTATAATTTTAAGGCATATATCTCTTTAAGAAGGCAGTCATCAAGTATAGAAACTGGCTTTTTGTTTTTTTGCATTGAGATGGTGAAAGTGGACATGTATTTCATTCCAAATGTTTATATACATTATTTATGGAATCTTCACAAATACCCAATGAAGGAAATACTGTTTCAATCCTATTCTAATATGATTAGATCAAGAAGAGAACTTCATATAAGTCTCAACCATAAATGATGGAGGTAGGAATCAGACTCAGTCAGCTCATTATGCTACTGACAAAGAAAGCACTGTAAAATATCAAACTACGGGCGTGGCTACAGTACATATAGTTGTGGTGGTGATTAATACTGATAGTGCCCTAACTAAATGTTACACTAATTAGTGGAGAAGGCATTACTACTGCTGTAATAACACTGGCTAACAGACATTCAAAACAAGAAGTCATTCACAATTCTGTGCCTTTCTGCCTGGTATAGCCATCCTCACCTTGCACAATTGGATACTATATTTATTATTTTTAATTCCTTTAATGGATTTCAATATAGGATGGTTTAATTTTAAGCAGCTCTAACATAGCTTTTGGAAGGTACATTTTAGCAGTTGGCCTGATAGCTTTAATAAATTTCACCAGTCATTCTGACCTTTTCTTTTGGTCTGGGAGGCATGTACTCTGACTGGGATCATGACCTGAGCTGAAGGCAGACACTTAACTGACTGAGCCATCTAGGCGTCCCAGAAGAATGTTTTAAAGCATGATTAAATATGGATATAATAACGTAAACTGCCGACTCTAAGCAGTAAGGCATAGTTGGACATTAGTGAATATTTTTAATATCAATGACATCTACTTAATTCTTTCACTTATATATTCATTCATATACTTAACAAACATTTAATGAACACGTATTATGGAACAGGACCTGTGCTTGATATCACAAGTAATTTAAAAATGAAATAGAGAAGACCTTTAAAAGAGCTTTAGTTTCTCTCAATTGCAGATAAATAGTCTGTGAGAACATATTTTTCTATGTAACATTATGAAATTATGTGACTGCAGAATCAGAGTTGTTTAGTTGTGTCAGGATTTCTAATGGGAACTGGATGTATTCAAAAGGGTGTAATGTCATACGTTGCTGAGGTCCTAATCTATCTACATCTTACATGATGCCTCCACAACAACATTCTGGTGAATTATTATTTCTCTCTTCTCTTCCTTTCCTTTGACCTCATGATGTAGCATTTATTGTCAGGGTTGAAACTAAGAGTGAAAAGTAGGTATGGGGTTTTGCCTAATTTATTCCTCATTTTTCAAGAATGCTACCCGCCACCCAAAAATCAGTGAATACATTTTAGTCACTTCACTTGATTTCTGTGACACTTTGACTATGTCCTCATAGTCAAATAGTTTTTCTTTGGCTCTAATAAACATTCATTCTTCTAATTATTAAGTTACCTTCTGGATGCTCTTCCTGTTGTCCAGTGTCTGAAAATCATTGTTTTGTATATTTTTGTCTGCTTTATGTCAAGAGGTAAGATAGATTTGGTCCTTGTTAGAACATCAAGGATGGAAGCCGAAGTTTGAGTTTTCCTTTAAAGTATTAATAATTGTATTAACATTGAAGGAACATTAAGCATGAAGGTACTTACTGTATCTACTGCAGGTAGCTACAGTGTTAGCTTAGTGTTAGCATGGTGTATGTTTTTCCATCCATTTACTTTTAATCTGTTTGTGTTTTTACATTTAAAGTGAGTTTCTGGGGCGCCTGGGTGGCTGAGCCAAGTGCCTTCGGCTCAGGTCATAATCCCAGGGTTCTGGGATTCAGCCTCACATTGGGCTCCCTGCCCAGCAGGAAGCCTGCATTCCCTCTCCCTGCTTGTGTTCCCTCTCTCGATTTTTCTCTCTGTCAAAGTAAATAAATAAAATCTTTTAAAAAAAATTAGGTGAGTTTCTTATAGGGAATATATATTCGGGATTTGTTTTTTGATTCTTTCTGATAATCTCTTTTTATTGATATTTTTGGATTCTTGGCATTTAAAGTAATTATTGATAAATTGGATTAGTATCTACCATATCTGTCACTGTTTTCTATTTATTACTCTTGTTCTTCATTCCTGTTTTTGGCTTCCACTAATTTTTGCCTTTTGTGGTTTTAATTGAGCATTTTATGATTCCATTTTCTCTCCTTTCCTAGTGTATTCATTTTACTTTTTATTTTTAAACTTCTTTTAATGGTTGTCTTAAAGTTTGTGATGTACATTCACAATTAGTCCAAGCCACATTCAAGTAATAATATACCACTAAACAGGTAGTGCAAGTACCTTATAATAATAAAATATTCCTAATTTCTCCTCTCTATGCTGTTCTTTATTTTGCTTCAGCTATAGCAATCAAACACATTGCTGCTGTTATTATATTTTGAACAAAATATTATCCTTTAGTTCAATTAAGTATAAAAAAATAAAATTTTTAGTTTTAGCTTTACTTACTGTTTTTTCTCTAATGCTGCTGCTTTATGAGGTCCGAGTTGCTGATCTATGTCATTTTCCTTTTCTCTGGAAAACTTTTTTTTTTTTTTAACATTTCTCTGAAGGCACATCTACTGGCAATAAATTCCTGCAATAATTGAGTAAGTTTTAATTTCTCTTTTCCTTTTGAAGGATAATTTTGAAGGGCACAGAATCAGAGGTTGGTAGTTTGTTGCTTTTTGTTTTTGTTTCTTAATCTCAACACTTTATTTATTTATTTATTTTTAAAGGTTTATTTATTTATTTGACAGAGGGAGAGACAACCAGAGAGGGAACACAAGCAGAGGGAGTTGGGGAGGGAGAAGCAGGCTGATGCAGGACTGGATCCCAGGACCCTGGGATCACGACCCAGACTGAAGACAGACGCTTAACAACTGAGCCACCCAGGAGCCCAGTCTCAACACTGTAAATATTTTACTCCACTCTCTTCTTCCTTGCATAGTTTCTGAGAATTTGGACATAATTCTTATCTTTGTTCCTCTATATGTAAGAGAGCTTTTTCCTCTGGCTTCTTTCAAGATATATTCTTTATCTTTGATTTTCTGCAGTTTGACTATGATGCATAGGTGTAGTGAGTTTGTTTTTAATTTGTTTATTTATTTATTTGCACTTACCCTGCTTGGTATTTTCTAAGCCTCCAGAATCTATTGTTTAGTGTCTGACATGAATTTGATGAAAATACTCAGTCATTATTACTTCAAATATTTTGTCTGTTCTTTCTCTTTTTTCTCCTTCTGATATTTGTGCGTTATACCTTTTGTAGTTATCCCACAGTTCTTTTCTTGTTTTTTTGTTTTTTTTTTTCCCAGTCCTTTTTTTTCCTCTTTCCTTTTCAGTTTCTCCTGACATATCTTCCAACTCAGATTTTTCCTTCAGTCTCATTTGGTCTAGTAATGAGCCAACCAAAGGTACACTTTGTTTCTCTTAAAGTGGTTTTGGTTTCTAGCATTTTTTAAATTCTTTCTTAGAATTCCATCCCTATGTTTACATTTCCCATCTGTTCTTGCATGTTGTCTGCTTTTTCCTTTAGAGTCTTCTTTTAAAAGATTTTATTTGTTTGACAGAGAGAGAGATAGCGAGAGAGGGAACACAAGCAAGGGTAGTGGGAGAGGGAGAAGCCGGCTTCCTGCTGAGCCGGGAGCCTGAAGTGGGGCTTCATCCCAGGACAGTGGGATCATGACCTGAGCCAAAGGCAGATGAAGGCAGATGCTTGATGACTGAGCCACAAAGGCACCCCTTCCTTTAGAGTCTTTAGCATATAGTCTCTGGGTTGATAATCCCAGCATTCCTGCCGTATCTCTATCTGGTTCTGATTCTTGCTCTGTTTCTTCAAACTCTGTTTTTTGCCTTTTATTATACTTTGTGATTTTTTTTTTTTAAATTGGAAGCCAGACATGATGTACTGTGGTGAATAGGTCTTCAGTAATTTCATGTGAAGGTGTGGGGGGAGGAGAAAAGTTACATAGTCTATGATTAGGTCTCAGCCTTTTAGTGAGCCTTTGCCGCTGGAGTTGTGAGCTTCAAAAGTACTGCTCTTCCCCACCTTCTTAGGTCAGACAGGATGGCTAGAGGGTGCTGAAGTTGCATATTTCCCTTCTTCCAGGTTGGTTATGCTCTGATATTACCCCAATTGTGTAGATTATGCTAAAGTATTTTTTCTAGGGGGTAGGCTTTGTTAAGAAAATAGAATACTTTGACTTATATCAGGATGGTTATTTTTTTTTCTACCCCTGCTAGAACCAGAAGGGAATTTTTCTCTGGCATTCGCTGTGAGAACCTGCTAGAGCTCTTGGAGATAGAACTCACAAAAGCGTCTGGTCTTTCTGGAGTTTTTACCTTTCAGTTTTGTCCATGTTGAGCCTCCAGCAATTTGTCAATGACAATTCAGGTTTTCCTACCCCATACTAGTTCCTAGGAAAGTTTCTGCTCATGAGTTTCTCTCTAGTAGTGATTCTCTCTATCTACCTGTTTGTTTCTATAATTTTGGGGGCAACAGTTTGCCTTATGATCTCAATTCTGTAGTGAATTTAAGAAGAGATATTGATTTTTCAGTTCAACTTTTTAAAGAGATTGATTTATTTATTTTAGAGAGAGAGAGAGTGGGGGAGGAGCACAGGGTGAGGGAGAGAACCTCAAGCAGAATCCCTGCTAAGCATAGCGGCTGAGGCGGGGCTCGATCCCATGACCCTGAGATCGTGACCTGAACCAAAATCAAGAGTAGCTTAACCGTCTGAGCCACCCAGGTGCCCCTCAGTTCAAGTTTTTTTTTGTTAGGACAGAATGATGACTTCTAACCATCTTACATGCCAGAGTGGAAATTAGAAGTCTCTGAAAGTACGCATAATTAAATGCAAATTATTTATATCAAATGCATTTCTATAATGCTGATATTTCTTTTTTGACCAGACTTTTTAGCATCTTAGAGAATCTTCTAAGAATCCTCTATGTTTTAAAAAGTTTTGCAAAGTTTTAAAAAGTTTTGCACTGTTAACATCATTAAACCAACTTGTGTTTTCTGAATGCCTGTATGTCTAGGTATTTTGACATATCTTATTTAATTTCTATGTACACTTCCTGTTTTATGTGGGAAGGACATGTTATTTGCTATTAAGTTATGCTATTGGATTATAGTCAGATTTGAACTTGTCTTTCTGATTTATGTTATTCCCAGTTGATAATCTTGCTTTTCTTGTGAGTATTCTTTCCTCTTCAGTTGCTAAAATAGTCACAACAGTCTTTGAACTTCCAGAGGAAAAGGGATTATCCTGAGAAACTTAAGTATATGGGGGAGAGGGGAAGAAAATTCTTTGTCATTCAATTCCTACATCTTGTCACAGTTTTAGAATGGGGAATTTTGATGGTTACTCAACACAAATGGCAAATGTTATTTCTCTAAAATTATGATGTCAATGGCCTGAGCACCTTGAGAGACAGCTACCAATATTCTACACTGACCCCTAATTAATCTATCTAGTCTGCTTCTATTTATTATCTTTAATTACTGAAGGATATATTACTGTGTTCTTATTTTTAATTTCTGTTCTATATGTCTACTGTGGAAGCTCAGAGATTGTAGACTAAAGATAGTTTTAGTCTAAGGTTAATAAGAGCTCAGAAGAAAGGTAGGCAAGATGATGTGATCTTCAGCCTTTCAGAAATTATATACCAGTTTTCAATTAAAATACAATAATATAAATTATTAAGAGATACTGGGAAAATTTGATGGCTATATATAGTATTATGAGGCAGATATATAAATGTAGGTTGATACTTAGGCAGCCAGATTTCATTTGAACTTCTCCAGACCAAATGTAAATAATTTTGAAACTAATAGATTATGAAATTAGGGGTTAAACTGAAATTCATTCTAAGTAAATCTACAAAATATTTATAGTTGAAACAGACTGATGCTGTTAGTTTTATTTTGGTATTATTATTATTTGTATAGAATATTATGAAAATTGAATTTAATTGTTATAAAGCAAAAGATTAAGGTAGATGTCATAATTCTGATTATCGTAACATTTATCACACTTTATTGAAATCTCCATGAGTTCTGAGGAGTGTTAGTCAGGAAACTTTATTTAAGGAAGATTCTTTTAATATTTGGGATTAGATGGCCAAGAGAACTGGAATAGGAATATCTTTCTTATTCTGGAATTTCTCTTAAGTTCTGAACTAGAAAATGTATCTTTCTAGCCTTAAGGTGATTTGCTGTATTTGCTGAAACATGTGCCCTCCTTCCACAATAACCTTAAATAAATAGGCAGGTACAGTACAAATAGCATGAGCTTTGGCATGATCAACTTAAACTGCATCTGCTCTGTCATTTCAAAATAGCGAGCATGATAATAATCATACAGGTGTGTTACAAGGATCCAGTGAGATATTATAACTAAATTATCCAACATGGATTTTGACATAGAGTAGGCATTTAATAAATGTTTGTTGATTAAATAAATTACTGAAAATTTTATATAAAAGTTAAGGCAGCCATCTTTCTCTTATCAGAAAGAATAAGTAAGCAGAGTGAGGAATTAAAGAGCAAGGTAAGGAAAAAAATAAACAGTAATTTGAAGAAACAGAATGACAGACATTTTGACTTAAAAAAAAAGTTCCTGAAATACTCATTGCCAAGTTTATAAGACAGAACGTTCACTCAATCTAGAATATAAATGGAACCTTTGAGAAATAACTAGCTTCAGAGAAGAGAGAGATTCTATCTGTATCCCCAAGTCTTAGCCCAATTTTGGCTCATTGATGTTCCACAAAATTTTAAATAAAGTCTTAGGAATTAGAAAGGAGAAACAACTGCATTGCCAAACAAAAACAAAAACAAACAAAAAACCTAGCATGTGTTTTTTAATTGTGGGAAAATTTTATAAATTACTTTGACAAATAATAATGGGGTCAATTTTAAGAATATATTTCTTGCCGATAGAGTAAAGTTACATGTTGTCCTATTTAAGACAGTAGTTAGGCATGACTTATAAAAAACCTTCAGACCATAACACTGATGAAAATGCCACCAGTCAGATCTCCTTTTGAGAGATAACTTGCTACAAGGAAGGGTTCACCACAGTGTTTATACTGATGTCAGACTCTCCTCAGGCTTCTCCTAGCCCATGACTAGAATCAGACCATTTCTGTCCAAAGCAGTATTCCTCTAACAGGTAATCTTTGCTCTGGGGATACCTGCTGGCCTGATGGAGACATTCTCAGAGCTGTATTTGTAGTCTGAAGCTCTTCCTATACAACTGTCCTCTTGTGTCTGTCTCTGGTTGCAGGGGTCAGACTGGCATCATGGTCTAAGGCTCTTCTACTTACTATTGCTCCTTTTCCCCTTATCCTCCATAGGTGCTCCACCCCTCCATAAATTTCTTGTGTTTCTAATTATTTTCTTGATGTCTGCTTCCGAGACACCCTGAATTGACAGAGAATGATAAACAAATGTGTTTCTATAGAATTAATTACCACCTAGTAATTAGTTATGTTATTACATTTTCTCATGTATCTAGAAATACCTTTTTATACCAAGAGTCTTTATAATTAATGGATTATGGATTTTTTTTTTTTTTCTGATCACACACTTGAAGTGCACTCTGTAGAGAAATGAACTTTTTTTCCTCACAGTCCCCTAAAAGGATCCTAGATGCCCATGAGACCTGTCATATCTTTCCAGGCCTTCTCCATTCATTTCTCTAATAGATATTTACTGATTATCTATTAGGTGATGAAGGCACTGAGAATAAGGTAGGAAAAAAAAATAGTCCTGCTTCCTATCCTTATGGGAAGAAATAGGCATTAAATAATCATAAACACAAATGAACCATAACAGGCTTACATATGGAAGAAGGAAAAGTGGAGGAATGAGTAAGGTTGAAAGAGAAGTAGGAGGAAAAAAACCAGGAAATTATTGTGTCATGGAAGTCAAGAGAGAAGAATTTTAAGTATACTTAATTGTGTTGAATACTTCTGAGAGGCCAAGCAGGTGAAGAATGAAAAGTGTCCTTTGGTCTGGCAGCATGGGAATCATTGGTGACCCTACAAATGTTGGTGGTGAACTGGGGTAATAGAGACTGTTTGATGAAACTGGGAGCTTAATACTAGATGATAAAGTGGGTCCTAGATGAAGAATACAGACAGCTCTTTCTGAGATTTGGCTATGAAGGAGAGGTAAGAAGGAATGGTATTTTAATATGGTTGAAGGAGGATTTTGCAAGAAAGCAGTTACTAGAGCATGTTGGTAACTTATGACAAGGGATCAGTTAAAAGTACGAATTTTGAAAGCCCGTAGAACCTCACTTCACCTGCTTTAGCATTTCAAATGATTGAAGTCATTATGATAATAATGTGGATTTTATTTTTAGAACTTAAGCTTTGTGCTTCTGAGTTCATTATTGAGGCATGAAAACTTGAATGATTTCTGGGAATTTAACATTTGTAGTGTGGTGACCACCAAGTAGGGAAAACATTTTTGTTTTGTCTCCTTAGTTAAACATTTCTTAACTCAGTGAGAATTTTGAAGATGATATAAGAAGGAAATGAATTAAAGAATATGAATTACTAGTATTGAACCAAAATGGCTGAAGGTATTACTTTTTTCAGGCTTATTATCTCTTTCTGTTTCAGAGCATTGTTCCTGGTAAAACATGAATGTAGATACTGTGAATTGTAATCTATCAGTAGAAAACTAATGAATGCTAAGGTTACTTTGAACTCATAAGATTCCATAATTCTTTTTTTTTTTCAGTTTACGCTTGTTTATTGTTGTAACATCTAGATTCCATAATTCTGCATTAAATTCCTTTCAAGGTACACTTCAGAGACTTGGTCTCAGTTTTGCAGATGTGCTTTAAAAAATCTTTCTTTAAAAATTAAAGGAAGTTTTGTATTGATACTAGTTATAGAACCATAGAATTTTAAGCCAGGAAGGGACTTTGGAAATCCCTTATGGCTGTCAGTCTAAAATGCCCTTGAAATGCTATGCAAAATTTTGTTGATCTGTGCACAGGTCAGATTCTCAGAGATTTCATCCAATTCTTAAAGTGACTGACATAGAAGAAGCAAACATCTGAAACTGCATTTTATAGAGAAAAAAAAAAAAACAACCAAATGCTTTGAGAACCAACACCTTTCCCAAAATCACACAAAATTTTAGTGGGGGCAATTTTTATTATTATGACATTCATTTTATTCTGAAGTCCATAAAACCAAACCAGACATATTTAGATTTCTTTTTACTTCCCAAGTCATTTATTAGGCTCAATGTGCATGACTCTACTGTACTATTTAGGTGCTTTGGCAAAGTTTTAATTTTATTTATAAGAAAAATTAAAAAATAAGGGGAGATAGACATCTTTGCCATCACTGGGAAACATAAAGAAAAGACTATTAAAATGAAATTTATTAATTAAGATGCTGAGAGGAAAGGTACTTCGTATTTTGCATTGCACTAGTCCCATGCTAACATGATCAGTTCAAATCTGAGAAGAAATGGGATGTGCCCACTATTTTGTGTTTTTCTATTTCAGCAGTGAATAGACATCTCTATAGAGCCCAGCTGCTATTTCGATTGACTTAATGAGTTTCTTAATGCACCCCATTGTGCCTCAGTATTAGAGAAACATATGGCACATTTAACTCTTAACTATGGATTTGACTTTTTTTGGTATATTTTCCACCTGTGACTTAATAGTTTCTTTAAGAAATCATATCTATCTATCTATCCATCTATCTATCTATCTATAGGATATAATATATAGCAGTCATGCTATTTGCATGGCTATATGAACAAAATAGCTTTTTTCTTAAATGTTAGCAATAACTCTATGTTCTAGAAAAGGAAAAACTAAAAACAACATAAAAACCCACCCTTATCTTAAAGTAACTGTAAATATTCAAGGCTTTTTGGAAAAGTAATAAGAATATAGGAAAAGTTACAACAAAAAGGTTTAAGGTAAGTAACTTGATCTACTAGGCAGGATATCATAAAATAATTGCGTGAATGCCCTAAAAAATTAAACATGAGCCTTCTTAGAATACAAAAATATTGAGTCAATAAAAGATGACTTAAGAACAGAAATGCAGTCGGTCAGGGATTCAGAAAAGATGGGAGGAGAACATCGATAAATAGGTAAGTTTCTTTATTTTTCTTCTGGTAATGATTTTCCTGAATGTCATTTGATAATGAATCTCAAGTTATAAGTCTTCACATAAACCTTAGTACACCATTATAGATGACTAATTATTGTAAAGCTCAACATGAGCATTAAGTAATTCCCTGGGGCCACCTGAAAGAGCCTGATGTGAACTGCATTATGGCACTGGGTTTTGATGTGCACCTATTATTTTCCAAGCTTTGACTTTGAAGACATTGATCAAAAACTCCCACCTTCTACCATGCACAATAACCCTGTCAGAGGCCTGACAACACCTCGTAACAACCACCTTATGCTCACAAAGAAATGAATTTCAGAACCAAAAGATGTGAATGGCTGAGAGCCAGGGAGGAACTGATTTACCAAATTTACCTCTTATTTAGAATCCTTGTTGTGAAGGGAAGCCATTTTTTTTTTCCTTAAACTCACACAGCTTTTTAATTGGAATACTTCTAATGAAAGCTCCAGAAGACAGACTCTGGCACAAAAAAAGGCTAGAAGAGAAAAAGGCAGAAATGTGTAACTCCTTTCAAGGTTAATTTTATCGTGTTTTATAACAGTAATTTACAGGAAATCATTTTCTAGGTCCTATGGCAATTTTTCATGAAGAAATAGGGAGTTGATATTTGAGGAATTGATTTACATATCCTTTTTGTGTTCAGTCAGTGGAATACAGTAGGGAATAGCACACTAAAAATGTTTCTGCTTTTTAAAGTTAAATATTTTGTTTTCTAAATGAGCCTATATGACCTTTTCCTTTGTAAATTTTTATTTTGGGAAAGCGTTTCACCATTTTCTCTAATCCTGAATGGCAGGTCTTACAACATTTTCCTTGGGAGGAAAAGATCACCTTTGAATTGAATGTCAGCTTTTGAAGGAGTAAAATTTGATATCTAATCTGACTTTGTGATGCTTGAGAGTAAAAGGAAAACGTTTGAAATTTCTGGTGGTATAAACAAATAATAGTAAAATTTTTTGCCTTGATTTATTTTACTGTTATTTATGTGGAAAGATAAGGTGGGGGGAGAAAGGGAAAAACAACAAAAACTTCATCATTAAACTTTCCTAAAAGAAGATGGGCAAACCATGGCATTTTAAATTTCTCTTTCTTTCTTCTTCACACTTTTTTTTTTTAAATGGGACTGTTGATAATTTTGAAAGAATAGGTGCATTTTCAGAGTTGCTCATGAGTCATCCAGTAAGTATCCCTCTGAATAAATACATCATGGACAACTTTACCTAATGGGTTGCTTTGCAAGTCTGTACTACAGTAGAACTAACCTGGCTTCTGGGGAGAGGTGTTGAGTGTAAGTAGTCTGAACATTAGACTATCTTGAGAACTTCTTCTCTTTGAAACTTTTTTTCATATGTAAAATTAGGATAATATAGTTGGCCTCAATAAGGTGATTAAGAGTATTAAATGACATAATACATAAAGCTCAAGCATGGTTCATGATACACAAAAACTCACTCTTAAGAGGTAGCTATAATAAGAGAGATGTCCTTCATATATAGAAGTTCTTTTAAGATGGTAACATTTTATGAGGGAAACTTATTGATTAATGGTTGTTTTTAAAATTAACTTACCTGGGGTGTAATTTTTAATTAGACTTCTTACTAAGAAGCCTTAGTGTTTAAAATGTGCTATTCATTCTGTTACCATCTTTCACGGCCGCATAAAGGGCTTTCACATACTTCCTGAGTGAAACTGTGTTGCTGTTTGTTTAAGGACTGAACTCTGAGGAAATGTTTTCACATATATTAATTTATGAAAGTGGGTTCTATTCAGTGAAGACAAATCACAGAGCTTATCTCAATCCCTGAGCATGAATTTACTTTAAATATCCTATGAGTTAAAAAATCAAACAGGAGTTTTATAAGTTCTGAGTCCTATTTACTGTAACTGTAGAGTTTCATAAGACTTTTTCTTATGAAAAATTGTCATAAAGTACCTTATTTAATATTAAACAGAAGTACAGAAGACAAAGTAATCAATAAACCATACTTGAAATCACACTTCAGCTTATATAAACCCCACAGAGGTAAACCTGGAAAAGATTAATTTTTAGTGTACTGGAAATTCTCAAAAATTTCAGAATGCAAAGGAAAAGTAATATGATATTAGTGCCTATTCAGCCAAACTACAAGCAAGTTCTGTAGCATCCATTCTTTATTTATTTTCAAAGATATAGTGAGTGTTTACCATTTGCTGGGTGTTTAGAAATGGATACAGAAAAAAAAATAGTTCTTTTCCATTCCCTGTCTTTGTTATTTTTTATGATTCCAGGTAAACATCTTCGTCTTGTATAGAAAGAGCTCATAGAGCAATAAAGGAAAACACTTTCCACTCCATTTTGTAATCTGCGTCCTGTTGGTAGTGATGGTGGGCAGGGGGTGGGGTGGGGATAAAGTGTATGGTCTCCAATGGGCTTCTTGCCATCCCAGAGCAAGGGTTCAGAGATAATATCCTCTAACGAAGTTCTGTTTCCTAAAATGCACAATGCTGTGGTTAGTTATAGTTCTGGTATAAAGAACGATCTTTCCTTAGCTGCAGGATGTTCTTAGGAGGGAGCATTTACTGGTAGATATTGTGTTTTGGTTAGTAACATTTCTTGGCCAATTATACATATCACCAAACCTGTTCTTCCTTCTCCCAACAATACTCCAGGAAAGGCTATGTCCCAGAGGAGACCTGTTTCTTTCCAGAACTGGGGTGCTTAGCCATTTGATGAACCACAGTCCAATGGCTGGAGTTTTTGTCAGTCTGCAGACTGGTCTCCCAATCAGGATTAATGCTCAATTACTTTTTGAAGACCCCCAGGCAAAGAGATGTGTAGTTCAGACCCTTCAAGACTGACAAAACATGGTATTAGCATACATAGTATCCGTCTGGAAAACCTTGGAGTAGATGGACTATATAAGGTGTGCTCACCTATATGCTGAAGCCATGGAGTGAATTGTACATGTTTATACATGAAAGAAGAGACAATTTCAGGCTTTTCCTTCCAAATCCACAGTCCTCTTGCCAAAAGCTTCCAGCCAAGCTAAGCATATATACTTTTAACTTTGTTTTACCAGCAGGTTAGTCCAGGATATTCTACCAGCCAGAAAGATGTTTTGAGAGGCCTTCAAGGGGTAGTAATGATGTTTTTTAGAGATTAAGAACATTAATGAAAAACAATTTCAGACTAGACTTGGCAAATGAAATGAACCACAGACTTGGAAATAGCCTTGAAGATGACTTAATGTTTTCAGTTGTCAGTGGGAAAACTGAAGCTGAGGCCTAACTATCCAATTCAAGTTGTTTGAGCTTAGTTAAATAAGATCAGAGCCAGGCCTTATTTGCAATGGCTGATTCGCAGTTCCACTCCTTTATGCTGACTCATTGTTTTAACGAACCAACAAAAAATGGCAGTTGGCTTTAAGAGGGTTTTTTTTTTAAAGATTTTATTTATTTATTTGACAGAGAGAGAGAGATCACAAGTAGGCAGAGAGACAGGTAGAGAGAAAGGGAGGAAGCAGGCTCCCTGCTGAGCAGAGAGCCTGATGCGGGGCTCGATCCCAGGACCCTAGGATCACTACCTGAGCTGAAGGCAGAGGCTTTAACCCACTGAGCCACCCAGGTACCCCAGCTGTAAGAGTTTAGGGTGGACAAGGAATTCGAGTAGAAATGAAATTTTTTATTAATTATTTTTATTAACATATAATGTATTATTTGCCCCAGGGGTACAGGTCTGTGAATCTTCAGGCTTACACATTTCACAGCACTCACCATATCACATACCCTCCCCAATGTCCATAACCCAACCATCCTCTCTCCATACCCCCAGCAACTCTCAGTTTTGTGAGATTAAGCGTCTCTTATGGTTTGTCTCCTTTCGGATCCCATCTTGTTTCATTTTTTCCTTCCCTAACCCTCCAAAGCCCCTACCCTGCTTCTCAGATTCCTCATATCAGGGAGGTCATATGATAATTGTCTTTCTCTGATTGACTTATAGAAATGAAAAATTTAAAAGGGAGTTACATTAATGTTTTTGGACTTGGGAGGGATTTTGTTTATTAGATCCCTTTCCTTCCTTCTGATATGCCTCTAGAGTTCCCGTTTATTAGACCAGTTTTTTTTTTTTACTTTGTTTATAAATTTGTGACATATTTGTGATACTTGGACACACTTTAATTAAAAACATGTTTCTTCTTTCTCATCACCTTTTCATTTGATGAAACTGTTGCCACTGCTAAATTGCAGCTGTTAACATCTTCTCAGTGACTTATTAGAATAGGCACAGTTCTCAATTGCTGTTAGAATAAAAAGAAAAAAAAAGTATACATAATTTGAGAAAAAGAACATGTCATACTATTAAGAGAAAAGATTTAAGCTTTCTGGTGTGTTTGAGGAGAATTACTAGCATTTAACATCATTGTTCCAGTTTGGGGAGCTAAGATTAGGATTACCTTTTTGAAATCTTTACCTTTTAATTTTTATTTATTATTTTTTAAATATTTTATTTATTTATTTGACAGAGAGAGAGATATCACAAGTAGGCAGAGAGGCAGGCAGAGAGAGAGGGGGAAGCAGGATCCCTGCTGAGCAGAGAGCCAGATGCAGGTCTCCATCCCAGGACTCTGAGATCATGACCTTAGCCAAAGGCAGAGGCTTAACCCACTGAGCCACCCAGGTGCCCCAAATCTTTACCTTTAAAATATTTATTTATTTATTTGAGAGAGAGAGCATGAGCAAGGGTAAGGGCAGAGAGAGAATCCTCAGGCAGATTCCCTAGCATGGAGTCTGACTTGCGGCTTGATGCCTGGACCCTGAGATCATGACCTGAGCTAAAATCAAAAGTAGAACACTCAGCTGATTAAGCTACCCAGGTGTGCCTTCATTGTACTTTAATGATCCATATAGCACTAAAAACTCATTTCTCAAATGTTAGATTTGTGTTCCACAGTTAGGGAATAACTAGCTATGAGA
The DNA here is from genome assembly GCF_902655055.1 of Lutra lutra. Classification (NCBI taxonomy): domain Eukaryota; kingdom Metazoa; phylum Chordata; class Mammalia; order Carnivora; family Mustelidae; genus Lutra; species Lutra lutra. The sequence continues at coordinate 48,229,920 of NC_062290.1, forward strand.
TAGGAGTGGGTTGAGCGAAGTTCTACGAGTATGAGAAAATTTGAGTATTATAGAATATGGAGAGGGTAGACATTCCTAGAATGGTATTTTTAAACCTTGGTTTAAAACCTTGAGAGTTTAAAAGACTCAGACCAAAGAATCAGAATACTTGGATTGGAGAATCTGTATCTTTTAGAAGTTCCCTAGGTAGTTCCAGTGCTTAGGCAGGGGTGCAAAACCTCTATGATAGGATGTTAGGATGTTGATATGGGAGGATGATGATGGTGGTGACGGTGTGAAGTGACTTGGCAGGCAGGAGAAAGCTCAGACTGATTGGTAGTGTCTGCCTTGGATGTCTGCGGTTGTGATGGTAAAAATGTCATTGTTACTTGCCATTTTAGGATTAGAATCTGAATTGCCTGTTAAGGTAGTTGAATATTATTTTGAAGAACTGACAGAGTCCTGACTCTCCTTTCCATTAAGAACAAACACTCATGAATGTTCTGCTGCAAACGCTCTTGGTTTAAAAGTGGTATGATCTTTTCTTACAATTAAGGACATTAAATGCTTATTTTAAGAGCGCATATTATGATAGTGTATTTAAAGAATGGTCTAAATAACCTTTCCCAGTATTTTACAATAGAAATGTGAAGTGTTTTTGAAACAGCTTCAACACAGTTGCTGCTTATAAAGAGTTCCACATAAGAAATGCATAAAGACATTTAAGCGGTCACATTTCAAAATATGTGCCATTCAAATTCTCATTTGTAAATAAACAGAATGAACGAGAAGAATCCGAATGTGAACGAATTCCCTTCATTATTTATCCATTGTTTTGATGCAGTCCTAGGACCCATTTAAAATAAAGCATCTTTCAGGTGCATAATATTTGCCATCTGTCAGGCTGTGCTTTCTCATTAACATTGGACATGCTACCATCCTTAAACCTCACCCGGGAAAAGGAAAGGGAAAAGGAAAAAAGTCCACATCCAAATTTTCAAACTTGCTTAGGAGAAGCGTGGGACTGAGAAAAAAACTTAACAGTCTTCTTACTTTAGGAAGGGGCATGGTAGAAGGCTCGATTATTTCACAAAAATAGACGTTGAGGAATTCATGGGGAGGCAAGTGGGAGAAAACGGCTTTTTTGGAGAATGGACCTTAACAGCCCATCAAGACGGTGTCTTGTGTCCCCCACCGTCCCTCCTCCCGGGCGGTCCCACTCCCCACCCGGCCCGCCCTCCCAGGGCTTCTGCGCTCTGCGGGTAGCCGGGGTGGGCGGGGTAGCTTCTGCCGCCGTCCTGTTCACCCGCTCAGAGGGCTGAGAGCGCTTAGCATAGGGGCATTAACTTAGCGCCCCGGGACTCTTGAGGCTCACCGGGCATCTGCGCCTCTTAGAGTCTCCAGCGCCCGGCGGGAATTCTGTCAAACTTTGTCGGCGTGTGGGTTGGAGGCAGCGGGACCACGGCCAGCCCTTGCAGCCCCGGTTCCCGGCAGGGTTAGCTGTGGACAGAGCACTTTGCTCACCAGACTTGGAAATGGAGCAGTCACAGTGTGGCAGCAGAGACCGCAGCGGCAGCGGCCGACCCCACTTGGCCCCAGGGCTGGTGACGGCTGCCCCTCCAACCCCGTCTTCGGCCTTGCCAGTACCCTCGGGGATTCCAGTTCCTCCAACTTTCCTGCGGCCACCCAGCCTCTTTCTGCGGGCAGCCGCAGCCGCCACGGGAAGCGGAGGTTGTCGGTCGGCTCCGGGACTGGAGAGGGGTGTGGGTGCGGTGAGCTGCGGCTACCCGCGGACACCCAAATGCGCCCGTTGTCGCAACCACGGCGTCGTGTCGGCACTCAAGGGCCACAAACGCTTCTGCAGCTGGCGGGACTGCGCGTGTGCCAAGTGCACCCTGATTGCCGAGCGCCAGCGCGTCATGGCTGCCCAGGTGGCGCTGCGCCGGCAACAGGCCCAGGAGGAGAGTGAGGCCCGGGGGCTGCAGAGGCTCCTGTACCCTGGTCCCTGCGGGCCGGGGGGTCGGACATCCGGAAGCAACAGCAACAGAATGGAGAATTCCCAGGCCTCCAGCGGCCCTGCGGCGGTGACAGCAATGGAACTGAGTGCCTTGAGGCAGGCTAGTCTGGCGACGCCTGCTTTCCAAGTAGTCCATCCAGATAACGCGGAGCTAAAGCAAGGTAAGTTGGTCTTTCATTTATGCTTTGCAAAGGAAAATGGTTGTTTGGGGAAAAGACTCTTGGAAACAAGTAGCCGTGCCTTGGTAGTGGGCAAGAAAAGTTGTTTAAAAGAAGCACTCATTTAAATTCTGGTAAACTGCTCTGTAATAGGAATGTTAATGAGGATGTTAGAGACACATCACCTTGGAGGGGCTTTCTGTACCATTAGGTGGTAGGTTAAGATAATGTAAAAGTGAAGAGGGAGTGATCAGATGAGCAACTCAGGCTAGGAATAGAATTTGCACACAAGTTGATATTACTTTGGGTGAGTTAGAACTTCAGGCAGGCGTTGACTAAAATACTTAGTGAGAGAAGCTGGATTTTGGACTTGCCCTATACTCTTTTCAGCTATAAAATCAAAGTTAATCTTCCAGTCTTGCTGGGAACGTCACTGAAGGTTGAGAGTACATTACCTCATCTTTTGGGCAAACCTTTGCTGGCAGCTACCAAACCTTTTTTCATCTCCTTTTCTTCCCTTAAAAATTTTAAGCACCACCCCATGACTGTTTGTTAGCCTCCAAAAGTGTAGAAAGCTCTAAATTTGAAGTTTCAGCTCTTTTCCCTAGAAAAGAAAATTAGGCTTTCCAGATTGGTAAAACCAATGGGAAGAAGAATTTCAAAGTCCAGTATTAGGGATTTCTTATCCAAGGAGTTTTAATTTTCTTCCACTTATATTTTGATGGCAAAATACCTCATCCCCTTTGTTAAGTAAAAAAGATATAAGCATTTTTTATTAGCCTTATCTCAAATTAAGTTTTCCTGCTGATGCAAATCTCACTGTATTTCAGTGAATTTCCCAGCCCTCAACAGTTAACTCTAGTAGGTGTGTAAATCTCATTTCAGTATTTTTGTATAAATTCAAGACAGGTTGTATCATACGAAATTCTGTGGTAATGGAAAGTAAGTTATTAGAAAATTAGAAAATTTCCCCAAATTCTGAAAATTGCAGATCTTTTTGGATCACAGGATGTACTTTTGAAAAAGACTCTTTCTGTATTTAAATAAAGTATACATGATTTTGTGTTCATCTATGCCAGTGTTTTGACCATGTTCTAGTTCCTTTCAGTGCACAAAACAGATTAAACATATCTTATGAAAAATCAAAGCCTTCTGAAGGGCAAAGTCATTAAGCAAATGATAACTGCTATAAAAAAGAAAAATTCTGTAAACTAAATTGTCAGTGAAATCTGGCTGATATCTTTCTGTTAGACATTGATTTATATGTTTTTTGGGGGTACCCAAGGTGTTCTATTTTATAGGGTCAGATATTTTATTTTATTCTTTGCCTCAGGTGACCTACTTTTTTGAAAAGCCACATCTGTAGCTTTTCTAACCTTACTGCATCCTCTTACCCAATATCCGTGAACTGCAATAGTCTGTTTAATTTACTCACTCATTAGACAAAGGCTAGCAGTGATTCAGAGGTGAATATGATTTTTCTGCATACAGAAAAACTTAAAACGTATATACAGAAGAAGGAAGACTATATGTATCCAACACAAGACAAAATATACGGTGATAAAAATAAAGAAATAAAACCAGATATAGGAGTTGAGAAAACAGAGATGATGTAAATGATATCACAGTATCTTAAAGATACCTTATTTTCCAGAGTCTTATGCAATCAGTACTTCATTGCATCATATTGTACTCTGTGAGAACAGTAAAAAATTGTTTTGTGCATTAATTGCTGTAGACATGAAATTTTGATAACTTACATGTTTGGTTGGGGGGGAGTGTATTTTGTGGATCATAGTTAGAAATAAAATGTAATGATGGACCAAAGCCAATCTCTCCCCACTTGGTAGACTTCATTAGAAAAGTTTCATTGTTTCTTTTAAAGTTGAAAATACTAGAGAGTCTTTGCAGTCTTACAGGAGCAACATCTTTTCTTTTGTCATCTCTTTGATACAATGACATAATTTTTAACCCTCAAAGTGTTAAATTGTACACACTTTAATTTTAAAATTAAGTATAGATACTTCTTTAGAATTTAGAGCAGTGCCTCTTGAGAAACCAAATCATGTATGCAAATCACTGCTTTATGCAGTATTTGTTTCGTTGGCTTCATAACATTTGTAGAAAAAGAAAGTTTGACAGAAATACTCTTGAGTATCCTACTTGACAGTTTACTTTTTTTTTTTAATGGAAATAGAGGTAGAATAAGTTTATCGGATAAGAGGAAATGTAAACCAAAATAAAAGTTATTTAGTGAATGTATACATTATTATTTTCCTTGCATAAACTGTACAAAAGGCATTTAAAATGGTAGTGTTTTATTAATATTAAGATGCTCAACATGTTGAGGTATAAAATCAGATTTTTGTGTAAAAATATTTTTGGAAAACTGCCCCTAATATTGGAAAGGAGTTGTGATTTGAAGTAAATAATTAATATGTTTTTTTTACAAGATGCTTTAAAGATATGTACAGATTGCAATAGTGCAATAGTGTAGTTTATGATTTTCTTTTAGAAACAACTTTACTGTAAACTTTTTTTTTGGATACTTCCTAGGGATTGAAAAAGAAAGTCCATATTTCATAGGGAATTATTAAAAAATGCCAAGTCTTTATTGTCTCTCACATAAAACAAAATATATAAGAGCTCTGGTATGATATGAGATTGGTACAGTAGTGGTAATTATTGGTTTAGATTTGAAGTGAAATTAAGAATTTTTTTGTTTTTCACATTATTCGGGTAACTTAATTGGAACCTGAAATGTGAGCATTAAAGAAAAAAAATTGAAATATAATATTATTTATTAAATAGAATGTTCATTTTCATACTGAGATTGTTCCTTCCTTTGACTTCTTATCTAAACAGTCATTTTACTTAGTTTTTTTTGTTTTGCATAGTGTCATTTTGAAAAAAAAAAAAAAGCTCCCTGAGATAACAATGAAATTTGGATAAAATTTAAGAAAATCTCAAATCACCAAATGGGGCAAATAATGTGAGATACTGGTTTCACTTTAATAGTTGGGGTAATAATAGACTTTTATTTTCTAATTTCTAAATTAACTACAGCATTTGTATTTTATATAGTTTTATGATCTTGGAATAATCTAATAAATAGCATTTCCCCACTATTCCAATGTCTTTACTTCTGAATGACCTTTTAAAATTCTTATTCATTAAAGTTTCTTGCAGCAAATAAATATTACTAATATACTGTTAGTAAATGAATTACTTTATCCAGCGTTATTTTCAAGTAGGCAGTACACTCTGTGTTTTGGAAAGTTTTCCTCTATTTGATTTCTTTTTTCTTTTCTATCCCCCAGAACTAAAAGAGAGTAAATGTGACTCATGCCAGAGTGGACAAGAAGAGCCAGTCTCTAAATCCCATCAGTGTACTTTGGGATCATCTCCTAAGTCTAATGGTGTCATTGGAAAACAAAACATCAGGCCATCTATTTCAGAAAGTTCAAACAAGGAAGATAGTATTCAGCCTCTTCACCTTGGGGAGCTATCAGGAGGGGAAGAGAGTCCCAGATCCCTGTCATCATCTGATTTGGAATCAGGAAATGAAAGTGAGTGGGCCAAAGACTTCATTGCTGCCAGAGCCAGCCTTCCCACACTGTCCTCAAGACCAAGAGACCCTCTTGATATCCTTACCAGGATTTTTCCAAGTTATAGGCGTAGCCGGCTAGAAGGCATTCTGCGCTTCTGCAAAGGGGATGTGGTTCAAGCCATTGAACAGGTCCTAAATGGGAAGGAACACCAACAAGACACCAGGGACCTAGCAAGCTCAGGAGAATTGGAAAATACAGCTTTTCAGAGAGCGTCAAATTTTAGTTTAGGTGGAATTGGTTTTGGAACTCTAGGGAATAAATCAGCTTTCTCTCCTCTTCAGACTGTTTCTGCTTCTTATGGAGGTGATTCAGGTCTCTACAGCTTAAGTCCTAGACTAGGTATCAATCCTTTACGGCTGACATATACCTCTCCAGGAAGAGGGCTCTCTGGTTTTATGTCTCCTTACCTAACTCCAGGGTTGGTACCAGCATTGCCTTTTCGACCAGCTTTGGATTATGCGTTTTCAGGAATGATTAGGGAGTCTTCCTACCTTCCCAGTAAAGACTCAGTAACTGGTGGCAGATTGTATTCCAGGCCAAATCAGGACAATCTGTAGTATTTCTGCCTATTCTCCCTTTTTGGAGTATTTCTAGAAGCATGCAATTCAGCCCCCACACCCACACCTATTAATGTATACTCTATTTAATGTGAATGGTGTACTAGACCTTAGAAATGCTATTTTTTTTTTTTACAACCAATATGATAGATTTGAGATCGCAAGATTCTTCTTTAGCCTTTACTAAGTGAAAGAAGTATTTAAACGTTATATGTGCCTTGAGTAAAGTCATTTCAGGAAATATTTTTACTTTTATGAATTTTCTCCCTAAAATATCATTTGTAGAATTCCTATTTTATAACTATACTTGTTTATTTTTTTTTGAAAAATGGAGCTTATAGTTTTAAGTGTAAAGCAACCCAGGATATAAAATGAACTAAAAGGAAGAATTGAAAAGTTGAGGTAGTTCTAAATGACTGTTACTTTGAACTTTTTCTTTCCTTCTGTTCCTTGCACACAGGAGAGAAAAAAGCTATTCAAAGTATTTTAAAGCATTTTATTCACATATAAGTAATTAATAATAAGTAAAACTTTTATGAAATTTAAATTCCTTATTTTTTCCTGAATGTCTTATTTTTCATTGATATCTACCAATTTTGATAACAAGTTCCATTAATAAAACATTTCTTTTTAAAGTGAACTTTGTAAATTACACAAAGCCTATGAAGTGTATTTTAGGAAATGAGACGGCACCATCTCCTGGCCACTATCACTAATTGCATCTAAGTTCTGGTAGAGTGTAGGAATTAGAAATGAATGGTTTCCTAATAGTATAAGTTGACCTTATTTTGAAACAGTCATTTTGAATCATGCTACACAGAAATTTTCATATTATAAAGTGAATGCCTACTGGGGGTTAGGATTTTAATCTTTGTATCTGGAGAAATATTCCTTTCCATACGTTTGTGGCAAGAATATGGCAGCCATTCTCAAAGTTAAAAATACTCTCACTCAGAAAATTTAAATACTTTCTCAGATAAATATTGATTCACTATAGGTAGATGAGACTTTTGCATTGAGGAGAATTATAAAATTTCCAATGGGGAAATATTATCATTACATTTTAGAGGATTCCTTGAGATTTTAATAATACTTTTTGTTTTCCATCTGGAGCATACAAAAGCTTTTTATTTCAGTAAGTGGAATGTCCCTAAAACTGCTTACAAAACAATTTCATGAAGTTTTCTTTTTATGTCATCATCATCATTTTTTTTAAGGACAGTAGTTACATTGTTATTGTTAGGAATAAATGAAAATGCAGTTGGGGTGTAAGATAGTTGATGAATTAGAAGTAGTTTAAACAGCTTGGGCAACATGATTCACTAAAAATTTCTTAAATTATATGTATGTGTGAATGTATGTGTGTGTATATGTATGCATATATTTTACCATTAAATACCATATTAAATGCCTAGAATCTGATGATGATTTAGGATGTAGCTATATTTAATATGGTATGCGTTATTTTTAGTCGTGTGAATATGAAAAAGCAAATCTTGTAAAGATTTGTTGTAATCAGTATTCATTATTTATAAAAAAAAAAATTAAGATTCTAAGCCTAAACCATAATACAATGCCTGGCAACTAGTTGATATTCAATTAGTATATACTGAGTGAAGGAACCATTTTGGATAATAGATCTCTCTGAGACTCTGGTAGAACCAAAGAACTCTACACAATGGCCTACACATAGTTTTGCATATAATTTCATGGGGCTCTTGAATCTCTAAAGGCCATTCACCATTCAGTTTAGGATCCTTATGATTCTTAAATTGTTTCCATTGCATTGATTCATTTTTCAAATGCTATTTTTTTGAAAAGTACTAGGTTCTATAGAGGATACCAAATGTAAAATACTGCTCTGTCAAGGAAGTTACATTTTACAATAGAGATCTGGTTTAAAAATACAACAATGCTAGAGTAATTGGAATCTTTATGTGATTCATATAATAATGTGCATGTATCCATTTGAGAAGCTGAATTGCTTTTGAGCTGGGGGAGTATCCATTTTGAGCCATATTCAAGTGAAAACGTAATTTTATAATCTTAAAACAAGTCAATTTACATAATGCTTTATACATTTCATACACTTTACAATAATTTTAGAGATAAATAAGCTTATAGAGTAGGTCACTTTATCCAACATTAAATTGAATGTGAGGAAATTGAGGCTCAGCATTTGTGTTGTCCATCCTCAAGGTTACCGTAATAGTGTCAGTCCTCAGAAGCAGAAGTTACTTCACCAATTTCAATTAGACTGTAAGGTCTGAGGAAGGACCCATGTCTGTCTGCTCAAAGCTTTGTATACTGTCCGGTACATAATAGGTGCTCAGGTAATAGTTTTCCATGACTGAAGAAAACATAAACAAGAAAGTATTAGCTTAGAATTTTGTTTATTCAGCAATTTATTAAGCCCCTACTCTGTGCCAGGCACTGTGCTAGATTCAGGGGATAAAGTGGTTAATAAGATTCAAGACTTCACCTCAAGTTGCTCATAGTCTCTATTTCCATGTGTACACAAATAGCGAATTATGCAGTGTTGGTACTGTTTGACAATGTTGGTACATCATCATGAGTTCTGTGTAATCATGAGGTTTATGCCCATGAATACTGCTTGAAGCCTGAACTCCTAAGCCACTCATTAGGAAGGGGGACAATATCTGTTTCCATGTAGTGTGTTTAGGGAAGTGCAATTTGTTTGAGCAGTAAACAATTTTCGGGTCTATAGTGAAAGAAGTGGGCAAAGAGAAGCTTTTGTTCCCTTGAATGGAGTGTGTGGAAGTCATTTTAGCTTCCTCATAGCCTCTGGATCAGAGATATTTCCTAATCCCAATCCCAGGGGTGAGCTTTTGGAATTTCTCTGAGTCATAGGCCTCCTGGTCTAAGCTCTCATCTGGCTAGTCTATGAAAGAGGGTTAGAGTTGAGGGGACAATTGAGAGCGTGTGATTCAAATGATCTACTTTTTTCTCTGCAACTTCTGGTGAAAGAAAAAGATTTGGGGAACTTTAAGACCTTCCTTCCTAGAAATTCCTAACTGTGAACTTGGAATTAAGAAAACATGAAGTGGCCTATTTATTCAACTCTTTATTTTTTTAATTGCTGTTTCCTTAGTTGTTTTTCTTTGAAGTTAAAAAGCCTTCACAATACAAGAGAAGCTTGGCATAAAGCACCTAATTATTTACCATTGTAGATGGAATCATTCTCCTATGTACAAAATGAGATGAAATGCATCATCAGCTTCATAAATCAAAGCTTTTCCTCTGGGCAGCATGATTCTTAAGTGTGGATGATCACTCTTTAGGTCAAGGGTAATGGGTGAAAGTTCCTGTTCAGATCCTTTCTTCTCCCTCCTCACACATCTCCAAATACTCCTGTTATGGATGCCTGCAATGTAGAGCTGGGCCCTTGGTTATTTGGTATTGTCCCCTCCAAATTGAAGCTGTTTTGGTGTAACATTTCAGAGCATTTGTGCCAAACATTAAAATAACTTTTGTGTTTTGTTTTTGCTTACTAAAGTATTACTCAAATGAGAGAAATTCATTATCATTTCCCCTTCCTGAACTCCATGTTATTGATAGGGAATTCAAGGGAAGACAAGACGACAGGGGAAGTTGTCTGTTTCTTACTTCTGCTAATTTGGTAATTTAAAAAATGTATCTTAATTCTAGACTGTCACAGTATCCTCAAGTCATAATGGCCACATTATGTAGTTTTATGAGGATGCTCATAGTTTTAAGATGGCTGTACAAATGTGGCCTTATCAAAACATCTATGTCAAAAGTTGCTCTAAAATATCAAATATTTATTAAACTCCATCTTAGTGACAAGGTCATTCAAGAAAAATAGATTAGACATAGACACAGGAGGAAATATATAGAAAGTTGAACAAGCATGCTAAATAATATTAATTAGAAAATCTGTGTCAAGCAGGAAGTGTGATTCTTGTCCTTGACCTTTTATAAATTTTTTTATCAACCAGTTAGATGAAGGAATAAAGGTATAAAATTCATTGTTATCTTACTCATGGACAACACACATCTGAGAAGGGCAGCTGATCTTTTGAAGGACAGAATTAAGTTTTAAATGATAGATTTTCTCCCTCTAACTCTCATTCAAGTAAACTGATACAATATTCAAGATTCTAGGATTAAAAAAATACCCAACTGTACACATAGACAAGGAATAGAGACCTGGACTTACAACAGTTTTTTTTTTTTTTTTTTTTAGAAGAGAAAGTAGTGTTATTTACTGATTGGTAAATTCACGATAAGATTACCATGTAACATGCCTGTTCTAAGAGTCAGTTGAAATTAGGTTACATGAATAGGAATAAAATATGTAGAATGAGGGATGTGAGAGTACCCGGTACTCTGGAATAGCAGTTGGCCAGGTATTATGTAAAGGCATGCGATCAGTTCTGAGTGCATACACTAAGAATGATTCTAAAACCAGGAACAAAACAGAGAGGTATAAGATGCTAAGTGGTGACTGTGTTGGTGGTAGTGGTGTTTTAGGAGAAAGTGTTAGAAATAGGATAAATGAAAACATTTTAAAGAGCTAGCATATGACAGAAATGAGTTGGGGTCATTCTGTAGAGTGTAGAGGGCATGGAAAGTAAAAGTTAAGTGGAGAGAGAATTCAGAGGAACATAAGGAAGGACTTTTTGGCAGTTAGCAACTGTCCAAGAGTGGAGTGACTGCCTTGTATAACAATATGTCTTCTATTCATTGAAAATACCACATAGAAATTACCATTTGGAGACCTGATTGATGAGATTTTTCAGTACTGCTTCAGTGCTGGAACTCAATCATTTACACTTATTTTTTACTTTATTATTTCTTAAAATTTAAATTCCATTATTAACATATGTTATTTGTTTCAGGGGTACAGGTGGTGATTCATCAGTCATTTATAATACCCAGTGCTCATTATAATACATACCCTCCTCAATGCCCATCATTTATAAAGCAAACCAGAAAAATGATAAATATTTGTTGAATAAATGACTTTCAGTTCCAAGATGATGAAAATGAAAACACTAACCATTATTTGTCAGCAAAACATGCTGCAGTTCTGTTCATCAGAACTTTAACTATATGATGGTCTCAGGAGTAGATACAAAAGGAAGAGTCAGAAAACTGCATTATTTACAAGGGGTTAAGAGGTATAGAGATTAGCATGAAGTCAGTTGGTATACAAGGCATAAGAAAGAAGGGGAGTGCTTAAAAAGGACATGAAGACCACTGAAGATAAACTAATGTATTTTTCATAAGGTACACATCAGTATGTTTTTCTGAAAGGAGCACTTTTCCCAGAGTTGAGGAGACTTAGGATGAATTTGGCTAAATGACTTGGGCAGGATAATTATCCTCCTGGTCACTTGTTCCCTCTCAGTGAAACAATGATAATAGTTTTGAGATACAGTTAACCACTATTAATAGATCTTATGTTAGAGTAGAAATATGGGAGAGAGGAAAAATCAGTCTGTGTGTGCGTGCACACACTTACTTGGAAGGAAGGGGGGCACTGGGGTGGCTTAGTTAAGCTTTTGGCTTGGGTCATCTTGGGGTCCTGGGATCAAGCTGTATGTTGGTTTCCCTGCTCAGTGGGCAGCCTGCTTCTCCCTCTTCCTGCTCATGTTTTCTCACTGTTTCTGTTGCTCTCTCTCTCTCAAATAAATAAATAAAATATTAAAAAAAAAAAGAAGCAAGGAAAACATCCTCCTATGTACCAGTGCCTTCATATTTGTAACTAATAATGGGATCATGGTTGGTATTGATAACTTCTTTTTCCACTCTCCATTTCATATTCTTCGCCACCAGCAAGTGTCTCAGTTAATTGTGGTTCCTTAGTTGGTGGGGTGACTCACATCTTCATTCCTGAAAAATTGTGCCATTATAGCCCTGCTTTTATTGAGTTGCTGTAACATCTTATTAACTTTTACCATAAAATATGGGAAGACTAAGTAACACTCCCAAGGGTCTCTTGCATGCTCGAAATACTCCCCCTGCTTCTTTCCTGTTATTTCAATGTCAAGAGGTGCCCCAAGTAGCCAATGATGGTCTCAGATTCCAGTACAATGTTGTATTCTCTGGTGGAGTCCTTTCTCCCTTGGAAAGTAAGACTTCTAAAGCAAAAATGGAAAACATTGTAGAAAAAGGAAACAACAAAAAGATAGTTTCTAGTGAATCATTAGCATTAATATGAGAAGATCCATTTCCATATCTATCTTGTGATTCCTAGACTCATGAGTGCTGGGTAGAGGAGAAACATCACTACATGTTTATAGCTGATTCAAAGCATATCTTACGTCCAGGAGGACATTATTCCAGCCCCATAAAGTGCTGTCACCAGCTGGTGCCATAACTGAGTCTTCCAAAGGCCATTCTATAATTTTATTAAGCCAGCTGTTTCAAGATGAGGGAAACATAATGATACCAGAGAAGTCCATGAGCTTGAGACCAGTGTTGTACTTCATTTGCTGTAAAGTGAATCTCTTTGTCAGAAGCAATGTTGAATGGAATACTATGAAGGGGAATAAAGCATTCTTTAAGCCCACAGATGGCAGTTTTTAGCAGAAACATTGAGAATAGGAAAGGTAAAACCATATCTAGCATAAATGTCCTTTCCAGCGAGAACAAAGAGTTTCTCCTTCAATGATGGAAATGATCCAGTGTAATCAACCTGATACCAGGTGGCTGGCTGGTTCCCCCGGGGAATAGTGCCATTTTAGGGGCTCAGTGTTGATATTTGCTCTTGGCAGGTTGGGTACTCAGCAGTCACTCTATCCAAATTGGCCTTGGTGAGTGGAAATCCGTGTTGCTGAGCCCATACACAAGCTCCATCTCTGCTTTCATGATCATTGTCTTTGTGAGCCAACTGAACAAATATGGGGATAAAAGAATGGGAAAAGAATGGGTCACTTTGTGCATATGATTATTAAGATCTTCCTCTTCTAAGATTGCTGTTTGGTGAGCATCTGTATGGGAGAAAAAAATTTTTGTCTTTGTGCCCACTTGGAGAGGTCTTTCCCCATACTTCTTCCTTAGATCATGTGTTTTCATATTTCATCCAATTATGTTTTTTTCTGGCCATAAAGCCAAACTGTTAACCACTGCTCATGACTAATTTTTAGATATGTAACTCTATCTATCTGTCTGTCCTTCCAGGCAAAAGAACAATCAGGTGCATAGCTTGAAATTTTTCCCATTGGAAAGATTTTCTTCACTGCTAATCCTTCACGGCCATACCTGGAGTATTGCAGCTGTTCATTCTAGATAGTGCCAGAATAGTGTGTAGAATCTGTGAACAAGGACCAAATTCTTCTTTCTAATTCTGCTGTTATAGATGACTCTACATGAGGGAGAAAGAGAGGTGGAAATGTGGCAGGAGTATGAGCCACTTTTCATTCAGCCTAGTTGTTACTTCAAAACTTGTGAAGAAAAACCTATGTATCACTTCCATTTGACAATACTGCTATAGAGGGCTTGATGGGTCAGACAACACTCAGTGGGTATTTAAGGTCACATGTTTATTTAATGGCCAGTATTAAGTGTTAGGACTCTAATAGGATTTAATAACAAGGTGGAAGCTGTTTCTCAAATGAGACTGATTATCTGCAGAGAAAGCATAACTTTTCTCTGAAGCCCAAGAAGAGTACTCTGTGATTTACCTATAGAGGTCAACCAAAGCTTTCCCTTAGTATCCCCAACTGCCATAGATACTTCAAGCACTATTGAAAATGCAGAGTCATGTGACCCAATTGGTGAGACAGTTTGAATGGAAGACTTGCTTTGTTGTAGAACTTCCTCTTGATCTGGGACCCAGGCACAGCATTTACTGGGTAATTTGGTAAATAGGTTGAATTAAGATGCTCAAATCAGGTATCTTTGACAACCAAAATTTGGAAGTCCATCTCTCAGAGGCAGCAGGTGCCAAATACAGAAACATGCTTACATTTGTAAGACACATTTCAATGTGTACCAGATAACATACCTTTGAATTTTTATGGTGTTTATTTTCCTATTCTCTGGCATGCATACATCTTAATAAGATATCTAGTGTATTTACTTATTTCTACTAACCTGGTTCAATTAGCATGATATCATCTATTTAATGGGCTTGCTTGATGTCCTGTAGAGAAGCAAACAAGTTCCCAGTGGACTAGACTATCAGCAATAGTTGATAGAGCTCTAAGGAGGAACACTAAAGTGTATCACTCAACCTGTGGCCTTTACTAACAAGTACAGGGAAAAAAGTATTCTTTTTTCAGTTTTGTTATTTATGTTGTAATTGAAATCTAATTAACATATAGTGTCATAATTAGCTTCAGGGGTAAAATATAATTATTCGGTATTTCTGTATATTACTTAGTGTTCATCATGATAAGTGTACTCTTAATCCTCTTTATGTCCTCCTCACCCACCTCCCCTCTGGAAACCACCATTTTGTTCTCTGTATTTAAGAGTCTGTTTTTTTTCTCTCTTGTTTTCTTTGTTTGTTTGTTTGTTTTTTAATTAATTTCCATATGTGAGTAATGTCATATAGTATTTGTATTTCTTTCTTTCTTTCTTTCTTTTTAAAGATACCTTTTATTTATTTGTCAGAGAGAGAGAGAAAGCGCTCGCACAAGCAGGGAGAGTGGTAGGGAGAGGCAGACTCCCTGTTGAGCAAGGAGCCCAATGTGGGACTTGAACCCAGGACCCTGGGATCATGACTAGAGCTGAAGGCTGATGTTAACTGACTGAGCTATCTAGGTGCCTCTGTATTTCTATATGATTATTTTCAGGTAACATTATACTTTCTAAGTCCATCCATACTGTTGCAAATGTCAAGGTCTCATTCTTTTTATGGCCAAGTAATATTCCATTGTGTATGTATATCACATCTTTATCCATTCATCTGCTGATGGACACTTGAGTTCCTTCTACATCTTGGCTATTGTGAGTAATGCTGCAATAAATATAGGGGTGCATGTATCTTTCTGAATCAGTGTTTTCATTTCCTTGAGGTAGACACCCAGCAGTGAAATTACTGGATAGTATGGTACTTCTATTTTTAGTTTTTTTGAGGAAACTCTGCTGTTTTCCATAGTGATTGTACCAATTTATATTCCCTCCACCAGTGCACAGAGGCTCCCTATTCTCCACATCCTCACCAAAACTTATTATTTCTTGTCTTTTTGGCAGTAGCCATTCTGACTGTTATGAGATAATGTCTTCATGTGGTTTTGATTTGTATTTCCTTGATGATGAGTGATGTTGAGCATCTTTTTATGTGTCTCTTGGCTATTTGTATGTTTCTTTAGAAAAATGTTCAGGTCCTCTGCCATTTTTATTTTTAATTTTTTTTTTTATTTTATAAAAGATTTTATTTATTTCATTTTGGAGAGAGAGAGCATGAGCTGGGAGTGGGGCACAGGGAGACAGAATCTCAAGCAGACTCCACTGAGTGCAGAGTCCTACACAGGCCCAGTCTTACAACTGTGAGATCATGATCTGAGCCAAAATCAGGAGTCAGACATTTAACCAATTGAGCCACCCAGGTGCCTCAGCCATTTTTAATCAGCTATTTTGGTATTTTGGTGTTGAGTTTTATAAGTTCTTTATATATTTTGTATACTAACCCTTTATCAAATATATTATTTGCAAATATCTTCTCCCATTCAGTAGGTTGCCTTTTGTTTTATTGATTGTTTCCTGTACAGAAGCTTTCTATATTGGTGTAGTCCCAGTAGTTTTTTTGTGCTTTTGTTTCCCTTGCCTGAGGAGATATATTTGGAAAAATAATTCTGTGGCCCATATCAGAGACATTACTGCCTTTATTTTCTTCTAGAAGTTTTATGGTTTCAGGTCCTACATTTACATCTTTAATCCATTTTGAGTTTTTTTTTTTAATTTTTTAATTTTTGTTTTAAGATTTTATTTATTTGACAGAGACACAGTGAGAGAAGGAACACAGCATTGGGAGTGGGAGAGGGAAAAGCAGGCTTCCAGCCAAGCAGGGAGCCCTGTGTGGGGCTCAATCCCAGGACCCTGGGATCATGACCTGAGCTGAAAGCAGATGCTTAATGACTGAGCCACCCAGGTGCCCCCCTTTTTTTCCTTTAATTTTTAAAGACTTATTTATTTTAGAGTGACATTGAGAGACAAAGAATGCACATGAGCTGGCGGGGGGAGCAGATGGAGAGGGAAAGAGAATCCCCAGCAGACTCCCTGCTGAGCGCAGAGCCTGATGGGGGGCTTGAAGCCAGAATCAAGAGTTGGACGCTTAACTCACTGAGCCACCCAGCTGCCGTTTGAGTTTATTATTGTGTATGGTATAGGACGATGGTTCAGTTTCATTCCTTTCCATGTGGCTGTCCAGTTTTCCCAGCACCATTTATTGAAGAGACTGTCTTTTCCCCATTGTATGTTCTTGCCTCCTTTGTCTTAGATTCATTGACTATGTAAGTGTGGGTTTATTTCTGGGCTCTATATTCTGTTCCATTGATCTATATGTCTGTTTTTGTGCCAGTACCATACTGTTTTCTTTATTACAGTTTTGTAGTGTGTCTAGAAATCTGGAAATCTGATATTTGCAGCTCTGATCTTTCTCAAGATTGCTTTGACTGTTTAGGGTCTTTTGTGGTTCCATTTTTTTAGTATTATTTAGTCTAGTTCTATTAAAAATGTCATTGGCATTTTGGATGGGATCACATTGATACTGTAGATTGTTTTGGGTGGTATGGACCTTTTAACAATATTGGTTCTTCCAGTCAATGAGCATGGAATATCTTTCCATTTTGCATGTGTGTATGTGTCATCTTCAATTTCTTTCATCATTATTTTATAGCTTTTGGAGTGCAGGTCTTTTTCCTCTTTGTTTAAGTTTGAGAAGTATTTTTGAGATCAATAGTCTCAAACTAGAAAAGAGGAACAGTTGTTGATTTGCTCCAATAAAACAACCACAGCTAGAAATATAGCTCGCTGTAGTTACCACCTAATTAAGTTTATGATAATACACTGCCATGTTTAAAGACTACTGTCTTATCCATAGGCCAAATAGATGAGTTGAATGGGAATGTGATAGGACTCTGTCCTTGATGGTGACAAAAGTCTTGGCATTCTCTCTAAGAATGTGCTATTGCTTTTTCACTACTATGGTGGAGAGTGGAAGTTCTAAAGACTTCCAGTTGACATTTGCTATAGTAATCATCCTTAATCCATAGGCCAGGGATCCAGTGTGGGGATTCTGCCAGTTGCTGAGTATGTCTCTTCCAACTATGCATTCCAGGGTAGAGGAAATAAAGGATTATTTGAGGCACCCATTGGCTTCACTCTGAGACTGATCAGAGCCAAAATGTCATTGATGATTAGATCTCATTTCTCCTCCTTAAACCTTATCTATCCTATTTGGATCACTGTGGTAGTTTGGATTCTCAGGGAATAGTCACTGTTTAATAAACCCTGAAAAATATGATTACTTCTCTTTCCCCACTGTGTAATCACTTTGTAAATTGGCTCATGTCGTTTTGGAGAAAGCTAGGAGGAAGATATGTAGTTTAAATTATTTAAAGTATGGCAGGATCCCTACTTAGGTGGACCCATCCTCAATTTCTATGAGATTTTAGGTCTATAAACAGG
Organism: Lutra lutra; assembly: GCF_902655055.1. Taxonomy (NCBI): domain Eukaryota; kingdom Metazoa; phylum Chordata; class Mammalia; order Carnivora; family Mustelidae; genus Lutra; species Lutra lutra. Next base: position 48,247,867 of record NC_062290.1, read on the forward strand.
ATCAAGTCTACAAGTTTGTTGAGTAGCCATAAGTCTTTTGTGATGATTCAAGAAAGAGTTATTAGTTTTATCAGACTTAAAACTTTCTATTTAGACAAATAAAATATGGCTTTTTCAGGTTTCCTATTTTAGTCCATAAAACACAATGATTGATTAGCCAATGCCAAAGAACTCTCCAGGTCAAATAATTCTGGCTACTATTTCAGTTCTTTGTTGTTATTTAATTTTAATAGTATTCACAGTATCCAAGGTGCTTGAAAAAAGTGTTTTCACTGTTCTGCACTGTATATTGTTGTGTTCTCTATATGTCAATTAGATACTGTTGGTTGGTTGTATTGTCCAGTATGTTTATATTCTTGCTGATTTTTGTCTAGTAGATCTATGAATTGCTGAGAGTAGGGTATTAAAGTTGCCATTTGTAATTGTGGTTTTTGTCTCACTGTTAGGGCAAAACATACATCCCCCTGACACACACACACACACACACACACACACACACCCCTTGTACTCCATGCAGAAAATGTTACTATTAGTAAATAAGGAAAAGTATGACTTGGTGATTGTTGAAGTTCTGAGTTTTTGTCATTTTCTTTCATATTTTAAAAACTAATGCAGATATTTTGGTTCATTTATATATTTCATAATTTATAATTTATTGATTCTTTGATTTGAAAATTTATATGTATATTTTTTTAAGATTTTACTTATTTATTTTAGAGAAGGAGAGAGAGAGAGAGAGGACACACACATGGCAGGAGGGGCAGAGGAAGAGAGAATCTCAAACAGATTCCATGTCCAGCACAGAGCCTGATGCAAGGCTCAATATCATGACCTTGAAATCAGGACCCTGAGATCACAATCTGAGCTAAACCAGAGAGTCAGACATAACTGACTATGCCACCGACGTGCCCTGAAAATTTATATTTTCTAACATACTCTCAACACTTTCTAAAAATGCCAGGATAAATGAAGTCTTGTAATTTTTGGCCTTTATAGTTTTTATTCTATGGACGGATATAGAAAGCTATGGTTATTTCCCTGGGTGGAAAACACTATGACATGTAAATGCATTAAGATAACCTTGATTAAAAAACTGTGTGTCTTAACATCTGTTCAGGCAGTAGCTATGAGTTCATAGTTTAAGCCATTTTACTGTTCCTGTTGAATATACATAGCAATGATAAATAAAAATACATTTATTTAAAAATTAAGTGCGCATAGCTTTGTTCAAAAACAAGATAAATGTTTCTGTAGAAAAGAACAGAAACTGACAGTAGTTAACAGAAGGCTAACAGTACATGTTTCTTGGGCTTTAGGGACCCGGAAGGTGAAAGGCAATGAAAATTCAATTGTTTTGGACTAATGTCAGTCAATATTGCCTTCTGCTTGTGAATAGTTAGAGAAAAAAGTTAATGAATGAAAGTTGGAGGCTGTGGCTAGAGTTCCTTGCCAAGGAAAGCAGGCTGAAAAAAGTTGCCACAATTGCTTATAGTTATATTTTGGTTGGGATGATAGGAAAGAGAAAACAGCCATGTAACCAGGATCTGGATCATGCTCTATTTGGTCTTTGATATCACTCCAGTACTAATGTGAAATAGGAGCCTTGAGGTACCATTATAATACATGGTTATAGATTGGAGATCTTGAGGGTATAATGTAGGCAAGCATAAAACTGTTAGATGCTGAAGAATGAACACAGAGAATAAGAAAGAAAACAAAGTGAACTACCACTAAAGATAGGTATGCAAATTAAAATTTTAATACGTATGAGAAAATGCATTTCTAAGATATAAGGTTATCTCAAGGAACATATGGGACATGAGTATGTGTCCACGAAACTCAAATAATAGAATGATTTGAAGATGACATTAAAATTAATATATTTAAGATCCTCAAAGATATAAAAGTAGAAATACTAGTTAAAAAGGAATTAATTTATGAAACAAATTTAGACTGATATGTATTTCTATAAAACAGATACAGATAGTAAAAACCATTTAAAAATCCTAGGAATAAAAACTATTGAGTAAAGAATTAGCTAATTGGAAAAGTGTACTGAGAATTTCATCTGGAACCAAGCACAGAGATAAAGAAGTGAAAAGGATAATTGGGTATTTGGAATGATGGTGGAAAGTAGATTGAGAGGCTCCAACATACGTCTTATAGAAGTCCTAGAGTAGAGAATTGAGGAAATTGTACAGAATAACAGCTACAGTAGTTTCAGTTGTGCATTAGTGGGAAGATAAAGAAATAGTTAAAATATGTGAGCAAATGTTATTAACTACTCTGTCTACTTTTTTTAAAATTAAAAAAAAATTGGGACTTGATTTAAGCAACAATAACAACATGGAAAATTTAGCTAGGAAAAGGGTATTTGTGGTAAGATTTTTGTCTTTTTTTGTGGGGGAAAAAACAAATACTAAACAATTTTAGGACATCTTAGAAAAATATTTTCTGAAGTATGTATGTTGAAAATGTAAATGTTATCACTAAAACATAATACAATTCATAACTTCCAAACCAGGAGATGTACTCATAAACATTTTAAGTCATTTTTCTTCAGCTGTTCTACTTCTAGAATAGAGTCATGACCTTACTCACCTTTCCACTTCTGATGTCCTACTGGGACTTCTCACTAAGTAAACCCAATTGGAAGACAGAGGGAAAGGAAGCTGAGTGATGTGCCCATATAGATCAACCTTTTGGGACACAAAGTAGAATGAACAAGTGGGGGAGTTGATCTGGATATAAAAAGAAACATATCTGGTACAACCTTACTGCAAAAATAAATCCCAGATGGAATAAAGGCCCATATGTGAAAAATACAACTTTGAAATTATTAAAAGTTAGTATGAGACTATCTTTATATCAAGGGGTATGAAAATATTTCTTTACCAAGATCCCAAAAACATACATCCTAAAAGACGGATGGAACTATTCTAAAATTAATTTTTGAACAGTACTATGCAGAACAATCAAAGGTAAATAACAAACTACATATATAATACACAAGGGGTGGCTATCTAGGCTATATAAGTATTATGAACAAATAAAGTTGGCTGAATAACCACTAGAAGATGTAAACCATTACACATAGTTAATGTGAACTGGTTGGATCTTTACATATCAACATGGATAAATCTCAAACAAAATACTGAATTAGTGCGCCTGGGTGGCTCAGTTGGTTAAACATCTGCCGTTAGTTCAGGTCACGATCCCAGCATCCTTGGGCTCTCTGCTAAGCGGAAAGTGGACTTCTCCCTCTTCCTTTGCCCCTCCCCCTGCTTCTGCTTATGTGTGAGCACTTTCTCCCTCTCAAATAAATAAAATGTTAAAAAAATATTGAATTAAAGAAAACTCATGAAATGATTAGGTATGAAATACATTTATTATGATTATGAGTGGAATAATTCCATTTGTGAAAATTAAACTAAAACTACAGTATATGCTATGTATTATTTATAGATAGATATGTAATAAAAGTACAAACAGATCAGTTATAGTAAAGAAGTCATGTTAGTTACTTGTAACCAGGTTTGGAGGGAAATGGGAGTGGGGAGTGTAATGTAGGCACTTGAATGTAATCTCTAATGTTTTATTTCTTAACTTATATACAACAAAATGACAGTTTTGCTTAATTCAGGCTTAGGTACATTGCGTTATTTTTCTTTCTTTTTTTTTTTTTCAATTTTCTGGGCTTTAAAACTTTCTAAAAAATAACAAAAAGGAAGAACACTTTATTCATGCGATAGAAAAATACTTTTTCAGATATAGGAGAGTGATTAAGGTTATCATGAGATCACTAATTTTAGTTTTGTAGACTGAGTTCATGATGGAAGTTAAGGAATTACTTTTGTGCTTTTTCTACTTCCACTGTTTCTCTGGTAGTGGATCTAAACAAACAAGAAGTATTTCCCCCCTGTCTTTTCCCTCTGTAGCAAAAGAGTATTAAATACGTCCCAGGAGTTCAGAATCTGAGCAGCCAGAAAGTGGTTCTTAATTCATGCATAAGTGTTAATTGATTTTTAAATTCAATAAGCAACATGTATAAAACAATATTCTGGGCTATGTAGATAAATACAGAAATGATCTTAGAGGAAAGGCAGGGTGACAGGAAATGAACATTCACTAAACACCTTTTGTGTGGCGGGCCCCAAATAGGAATGTAAGGCACAGACTACTAATATGGAGTCCTTTAAATCCAATTTTTTAAAATACATACTTAGTATTTATTTAATTTTGGCAGTTAGAAACTTGTTTCTGGTCAATAAAAATGGAATTTTTAATCTTCCAAGTAGGGGACTTCTTCCATAAACTAATTACCACAGCTTTGAACTTGTTTGCAGTTGTGTCTGTTGCAGTCTTTTTGTTCATACCGTGGGGAAAGAAACACCTCTCATGGACAGTGGTGGGGGAGCTTCCCGTATTGTTTAGCCTGTATTTGAAATTTCTTTCTTCTGTCTTTTCTGTTAGCAAAACATTTCCTATTGTTTGGGGGATTTTATTATTTCTCCAGCTTTCTTTTCTGATTTTCTGAACTGTAAAGCTAATTGGGTGACATCAAAACTAAGAGCAAGATTCTAAGACTCGATTCTTGATTTTGTTACTTCTTGTTTGACCTGTCTTGGGCAACATACTGACTTTTTAACGTTCCAGTTGCCTTGTCTGACAATTGACATGATAATAATACCACCTAGCTCAGAGGGTTGTTGTGTGTGGAGGGAGGTAGATTAAAAAAAAAATCGTAAACAACACATCTGCGTCACTTCAACAAGGAACAACATTAAACCTGCAAATGAAACCTATGTTGGCTCAGTAGGTTAAGTGTCTACCTTTAGCTCAGGTCATGATCTCTGAGTCCTGGGATGGAGTCCCACATTGGGCTCCCTGCTCAGTGGGGAGTCTGGTTCTCCCTCTCACTGTTCCTCTGTGCTTGCTTGCTCTCTCAAATAAATAAATAAAATCTTCAAAAAAAAATGAATTACACTTTAGATGATAAAACTAGTCATTTGTTCCTGGAAAACAGCACTAGGCCACACTGCCCTGTGCTTCAAATTTTCCAATCTGACGCCTGAGGCCTTGTCAGCTGTTGACTTTCCAGCCTGGGTGTCTTTCATCTGGCTCAAAAGGGGCCCATTCTCTAAGGAGTGCTTTTTAGAATTTCCACTTGAGGGCACTGTCTACTTCTGTGGGAATTGGAATACCACAAGTGTTCAGTTACATCAAGAACCTTTTTTTGGAGTCTGGATTTAATTTATCCCATATTTCCAATATATTCTAGGGTCGTGTTAGTGTTCTTTATTGATTGTTGCCTCAGACGGATGCCATCCTGACCTATGCTAAGCACTTTATATTAGACATTTCATTCCATTGCATTAATCTTCTCAAATATCTTGAGGAGAATACTTGTCCCAATTTTATAAATGAGCAAATAGCCTGAAAAAGGTTAAGTAATTCTCCCAAGTTGTCCTAACTAGTGTGTATAATAAAACTCAAACTTAAGGCTTGATCAGTCTAACTACAAAACTAGTTGACATTCTTTCATGGTGTCTTTCTTTTGAATGTATATACATGTTTACAAATATGGGTGTGTATGTATATAGAGAGATTATACATGTGTATGTGCATATATATGTATGTGTACATGGGTGTGTATTTGAGCATTTGTGTATATATTTGTAATGTAAGTGTAATTTAAAAATTTAGTGGGCAAATATTATATAATTATATTTAGACTATGTTTTAATTTAGATTATTTTTAGATTTAGATTATATTTTAAAATAGATCCAAATTAAGTATCCTTTTTTTTAACTTTTTTTTTTTCAAATTAAGTATCCTGATAAAGAAAATACACAGATACAATCATTTGCCTGCAGAGAAAGTTCTGTTTTCTTGATGAATAATAATGCAATAAATGTGCTAAAGCAGAGCTAGCACACCCAACTGCTTTATCACATTGGCAAGTAATAATAAAACACCAAATCACAGTCTAGAAACAAAACATATTGTTACTGTTACCAAGGGTTGCTTTAACTAATAGGAAAGCATCCTGACTCATTTAATAGGTGAGTTTTTTCCCTCTGTTTCTTGTAAAATATTAGGTAAGGACTATAATATTATTTGTATTTATAGAGAATCAGTTCCGGGAGCAGAGTAAGCCACTAATTCACATAAAGTTACTATTTCCCAACATAAGTAAAAGCAGAAGAAATAGTATGCATTATTATTCCATTTGTATGCAAATACATAAGAATTCCTCCAGGTAACCTGGTTGGTATTTGCCACTTCTCCTTTTCTAAATGGTGCCAAATCGAATGCTCTTTTTTCGAAAATTTGAAACTTGAACAGTGTTATTAATTGAAAGGTGACTGAGAAGAGCATTGAAATAATTATCCATTGAGCTTTATATAAGTGAGCACTTTCTTCATAACCAATAATAAGCATTATTGAATGCCTGTTGGGTCTAGTACATTATGCTGAGAAGTTATAAACATATTTCCTGCCCAATTTGAAAGGAGGGCTTCATGTGGGAAGAACAGAAGGTATTCCCAGTCTGAGAGTCAGGGCTATGAGCTGAGAAAGGTGGACAGCAGAGAAGGGCTAGGCCCTGATTGAGATGTCCACATTTCTCAAGACTGCCTATACAGTGCTTTTTGCATGCGATATAGTTAATATACTCCAGGCATTTTGAGGAGAGAAAATGGTCCTAGATAGCCACAGAAGTGCCTTTCTTCCTATCTCTTGGTAGTTAAGCAAGAAACTTGGCTCAGCAGCTCTGAGTTAGTACAAGAAAAAGGTAGATGCTACAAAACTTGGGGATTCATCCTTTCTTTCTTTTTACAGCTTTATAAACATATATTTTTATCCCCAGGGGTACAGGTCTGCGAATCGCCAGGTTTACACACTTCACAACACTCACCATGGACGGGACTGGAAGAGATTATGCTGAGTGAAATAAGTCAAGCAGAGAGAGTCAATTATCATATGGTTTCACTTATTTGTGGAGCATAACAAATAGCATGGAGGACAAGGGGAGATGGAGAGGAGAAGGGAGTTGAGGGAAATTGGAAGGGGAGGTGAACCATGAGAGACTATGGACTCTGAAAAACGATCTGAGAATTTTGAAGGGGTGGGGGGTGGGAGGTTGGGGGCACCAGGTGGTGGGTATTGTAGAGGGCACGGATTGCATGGAGCACTGGGTGTGGTGCAAAAATAATGAATACTGTTATGCTGAAAAAAAAAAAAATTAAAAAAAAAAAAAAAAAGAAAAAGAACAAATCTAGAGGATATCCACTTCTGGATTTCAAAATTTATTATACAGGTACAGTAATAAAAACATCATCTTTGCCGGAAAAAAAAACAAAAACAAAAACAAAAACAAAAAAACCCAAGTATCCTCATTTTTCTTTATTTCCAAGTTTTTGATCTTTTTCCTAAACCCCTGTCATAAATATAACTTTAGAAATAAAACAATGTTATTAAGTTCTAAAAAAAAAAAAAAAAAAAAAAAAAGGTAGATGCTAGAGGCGAAGGGCCCGTCCCCTACCCCATCATTTCTAATAGGATCGCTTCTCTTATCAGGAAGACCCTATTGGTATGGTAACCTACGTGTTGCCTGCAGTACTGTTTTGTCCCCTTTTTCTGTATGCAGAGGGGTGGGAAGCTAGATTCCTTCTCTGGAGCTTTTCCATGTTGCAGTGCAATATAGCTCTGCCTGTCCTAAGCTCAGCCACCTCTGTGGAACAAACAAGAGTTTAAGAGATTGTGTATGTTCTGCTGCTTCTCTGTTTTTGAATGAAAAGAAACCATCATATTAATGCTGCTGATAGTGTTAATGGTGTGTGTAGTTGTGCTTTCTTTACATTGACACATTTCTTTATAAAATGCCGCGTGTGAGCAGTTGGGACAAGAACCACCAAGTCAGTTATAATTAGATTCACAACAAAAATAATCTTTTCTTTGAAGTCTGGCATGTCACCTGTGCTCAGAACCAAAGGACCAACTAATTCACAACCTATGGATGTGTCTGCACAAATATTCCAATGAATTGACCGTTCAGTCTGTGCTTTTTGTGAAGGGATGTGTTGAAGAACCCAGACTGTGAAACAGACTTTATTTATTTATTTTTTTAAAATTTATTTATTTGACAGAGAGAGAGAGAGATCACAAGTAGGCAGAGAGGCAGGCAGAGAGAGGAGGAAGCAGGCTCACTGCCAAGCAGAGAGCCCGATGCGGAGGTTTGATTCCAGGACCCTGAGACCACGACCCAAGCTGAAGGCAGAGGCTCAACCCACTGAGCCACCCAGGTGCCCCTGTGAAACAGACTTTAATTCAGGCAGATCAAAGTGGAAATTTTTTGAGAATACATCAGCAGAAGTGTTAATGTTAGATAATATGTTATAAATTTTAACAGTGACCTTTAACACTCCAAGAGCAGGAATTGCCAGAGGCTTGCTACTGTCATTGCCTCAAGTTCTAGTTGAACAAGCTTTCATTTGGTCCTCCAGAGGGACTACTGATAAAATAACTTTGAGAATGTCAGAACCGGATAAAACGTTTTCACACACATTACCCCTGACAGGCAAACCTGGTGGGCTGATGTCAAAAACATAAAACCACATCCTAGACCTTTTTAGAAATGCTTTGCCTGTCCCCTCTACAAATATAGAGCCATTTAAGATTAACTTCCTGGCTGAGACGTCGATGCATGTCAAATACACATAAGGTTGATAGCATTCGTCACTGCTGGGGCTTTGAGATGGAGATGTTGTTTTCCAAAATCTGGAGATCAAAAGGGGAAATTATGACCTTTACTTTTCATAGGGAGAGTTATATAGTTTTGTGAAAATTTGAAGTAGAGGGTCAAACCAAAAATAAGTATGCAAAAAAAAAAAAAAAAAAGCTTGGATTGTAAAGCCTCCTTGGCAATGACAATTATTTTAGCTCAATGAAATATATAACTAATTGAGTTTCCCCCCATTTAAAAATTTGCTTGTTTAAAAAAATTAAACAACATATAGTAAAACACAACTGTCTTGTCTCCTACTCTTAGTCCTCTTTATTAATTTCTTATACTTCCACAATTTTTTAGTGCAATTATAAGCAAACAGGTATTATATTTTATTTTTATCCTCACCCTCCTTTCATATGATTTGAAAGGTAGCACCTTGTTTTATTCATTTAACAATGTATACTGTATATTGTATATTTCCATATGAAACTCAGAGATTCCTTGTCTTTTCCCTTCCTCCCTTTTAGAAATAACTGCATAGTATTTCAGTGTATGGTTGTAACAATTTAAATAGTTTCTCATTGAAGGCAATCTGTGTGGTTGCTAATTTTATGCAATTATAGTACTGTGATGGATAGCAAATGATACTGTAATGGATAACGATACATGTCATTTTGCTTGTGTACAATTACATCTTTAGGATAAATTCTATAAAATTGAATCCAGGTAATTTATAATTTTGAAAGATCTTGGCAAATTCTTCTTCATAGGTTAAGCTAATTTGTGGTCTCAGCAGATATTTATGAGCACCTTAACACAGTGTGTTGGAAATTTGTTTTTTAGTAGATATTTGAGGTATCTGGATAAAAATCATATCAGTGAAATTTTAATCTGCATTTCTCTTAAGAAAGCGAAAAACCTCTGTTCAGATGTTTAGAGGCCATTTGTATTTCCTTATTTCTTTTTCTGTGAACCATCTATGCATATACTGTGCTCATTTTTCTATGGGGTCATTATTTTTTTCTTACAAGAAGATTTTATTTATTTATTTAACAGAGAGCAAGAGTGAGAGAAAGAGAGAGAGCACAAGCAGGGGAGCAGCATGCAGAGGGAGAGGGAGAAGTGGGCTCCCCATTTAGCAGAGAGCCTGATGTGGGACTCCATCCCAGGACCCTGAAATCATGACCTGAGCTGAAGGCAGCCACTTAACTGACTGAACCACCCAGGCGCTCCCTCTTATAAACTTTCTTAAGAACTCTCTCTATAATAGAAAGATTAGTATTTTATTTCTGATATATAACTTTTTCATCTATCTCTTGACTTAGGATTGTTATGCCCCAATAATGGGTCCATGATTAAAGGAGCGAGACTGATTGAAAGCGAAGGTCAAGCAAAGCTTTATTTCACGCCAAGCATCAAGAATCTAACCGAACATTCAGGGCCGCACCTCTTACAAGAAAGGGCGACCCCTCTCTGTTTCACAGACTAGCTTTTAAGGGCAAAGGCCATGCGGTCGGGCCTGGCCATGCACAGGTGGCCAATGAGATTGTAACACACACAGGAAACTCCACAGTGATGCTAGGTGACCAATTGAGTTACAATTTACCCTAGTAGACATTTGAACCAGCCTATTACACCTTGATTGGGATTGGTGCCCAAAGGGCGGGGCCCATACTCCTTGGTAACCAGGGAGACAGTATGCATCCCCCCCACTGATTGGATGTCTCCACCTGGCCTGACCCACCTTTGTATCTGGGCTTTGTTACCTGAAGCTGGTTTCCTGCGACTTGTCTCCAAGTAAATCCCCTGGGGGAAGGGGAGCAGGGACAGTTTCTAAATAGGTCCTTACAAGGATGATTTTTTTATTTTGCAGATTTGTTTTTAATTATAATTTTTATGTAATAAAATACATTAGTCTTATTTTCTATGGCTTCTGAACTTTGAGTACAAGTTAGAATATTGCCTAGAAGGGTGCCTGGGTGTCTCAGTGGGTCAAGCATCCCACACTTGGTTTTGACTCAGATCATGATCTCAGTGTCTTGAGATCAAGCCCTGCCCCGGCTTTGCACTGGACAAGGAGCCTCCTTGAGATTCTCTCTCTTCCTCTCTCCCTCCCTACCCTGCTTACTCTCTCTCTCTAAAAATGAATAAATTAGTAAAGTCTTTTTTAAAAAAACTTCAAAGCAATAAAATAATTGTCCCAAGTTTTATTCTACTGGCTTAATGTATATAGTAATTATAGTAATTATAGTTATTAATATATGTTATCTTAAGAAGATATTAAAATAAGATATGCAAACTGAGGGTTGGTAGAGAGGAGAGGGGTGGGGAGGATGGGGTGCCTAGGTGATAGACATTGGGGAAGTTATGTGCTATGAACTGTGTAAGACTGATGAATCACAGACCTATACCCCTGAAACAAATAATACATTATAGGTTAATAAAATAAGGTATGCTAATATAAATAATATAAATGTACAAATATAAAATAAAATGTAAGAATACAAATGAACTGGGGCACGTAGGTAGCTCAGTTGGCTGGGTGTCAGAGTCTTGATTTTGGCTAGGGTAGTGATCTCGAGGTTGTGTGATGGAGCCCCATGTCACACTCACACTAGGTGCAGGGTCTGCTTGGAATTCTCTCTCTACCTGTCCCTCTGACCCTCCATCTGCTAATGTGTATACATGTTCTCTCTCTTTCTCAGTAAATAAATTTTAAAAATCTAATAAAAAGAGAAAACAAATGAATTGACAATATGTAATCATTAATATGCAGTTATTAATAAAACATCAAATAAATATATTTATACCTTTGCCATAAGATTGGAGGGTTTTATTTTTTAAATTCCTAAGTGAGAAGGACTTTTGTTTTTGAATTTAAAGGTATTTTCTACTTAATTTTTAAAGATATATTTATTTGAGAGAGAGAGAGTGCATGGGGTGGAGGGGCAGAAGGAAAAGGAGAGGGAGAGACTGTCTTTAGCAGACTCTGCACTGAGTGTGCAGCCCACCATAGAGCTCAATTTCAACCCTGAGATCAAGAATCTGAGCTGAAACCAAGAGTCAGTTGCTCAACTGACTGTGCCACCCAAGCACTCCTCTTTTTTTCTATGTTTTGATCAGAGAATATTGTCTGTATTCTTTTTAGTTTTTAATACTGTTTTTTGTGTATGTGGCCTAATAATGTTCTACTATTAATGTATTTCAAATTTTTCTTTGTACCTCCTATAATATTTTGTGCTTTAAAAGGTGGTCATATTATGAGATATGTAAAAGTTGATAACTTTAATATATTCATTGTGATTTGTATTCGTTAGACTTATGAAGTATCCTTTTTAACTTTTTTTTTGGACTTTTAATATATTGGCTGGAATTCTTCATTTGACTCATCTGATAGTTATATCAGTCCCTGTCTTTTCTTTTTTCCTGCATTGTGTGGTTTATACCGTTCACTATTCTTTTATTTTCAAACTTTCTGAATCACTTGTTTTAGCAGTGTCTGTAGTTTGATATAAAAATTGTGTTCTATTTTTCTGTGAGTTGTAGACTTTTATGTTTGTTAAAATGGGAGATATATTTGGTTTCATTTTAGCTAATTTTAGTAAAATCTTTTGATTTAACGATGACTACATAAATGAATTACCTATAGTCTGACTTTGAGGCAGAATAGAGAGTCACTGGCCTTGGTAGTAGGGAAAAAATATGTTGAATCACATGCTGGCTTATAATAAAACTTTCTGCCTGGAAGTTTTCACTCACCTTTCATTGGCACAAGTAAATTATTACCACATTGAAGTTGACAGCAGAGGGAAGGGGTGAACAATCTTATCTTTGACCTGGAAACATTAGACCAGGAATATTTGTTCATAGTTTATGATGACCATCCGAAGTTGTTTGACATTTTAATTTGTCATTTTCAAGCTGACTACATAGGTAGGTTATTTAAGAGGCTTGATTTGAGGACTAAAATACATAAGAGAAGTACAGTCTAAATACTTTTTGACATTTTCTTTCTGTCAGTGAATGACTTGGATTATTACATTTTTTGCATCTGTGAACAAAATATATTTTGGATATGGAGAAATTTTGAATTTCTAATATTTGGCTGGTGGTGATAGTGATGATTTTAACAATGATAATAATGATGATAATAACAATGGAGAAGATAATGATTGGAAAAATATTGCCTGAGAAATGTAATTATAGTATGGAGAATGGCAGAACTTTATTTAAAGGCCAATAAGATTTATTTTATGGCACTAGGAGATAATCTTTTTGGAATAACTTGGAGCATTGACCAGAATGTTTCATTCCTGGTTTATGGAACAATCTGTTTCTTTGGGCTCACTTTCTTACAATACATAATTTATGTTTCCAATTCACATTTTTCTTTTCCTTATTATTGTAAGTACTTTTGTTGGAGGTTACTTGTTAATATTATTTTAAACACCAGAACCATTAAAACTGTACATCTATAGCCTTAAAATTGTGGTAACGTGTAATAACACTTTGCATGGAACCTTTACCACAGTAGGTGCTCAAATTTTATTTGTTGAATGACTTCCCATAAAAAGGAATTTTATGACTCAAGAGAAATTGTACTCTGTCTTTTATCACCTTCCACATAACAGATAAACCAGCAAAACAACTAAAATTTCAGAGAAAACATGTTTGTGCCTTGTGTTCATTAATTGAAATTAGTCATAATGAAATTCTGGGTTAGATCAGACTTAATATAAGGATATAGAAAATTATTTTTCTCTGGTGAGCCTTAAAGAAACTGAGAAAAAGTATCAATTTGGTATTATTCATTGAGCATTTAATATGTGCCAATAATTTTATCCTATTGGTAACTTAATGAAGTAGGAATTATTATGACATTTATACCCATTTTCTGAAGAGAAAACTTTCCTGACTATTCAGCTAGCAAAATAATGGAAGTATGATTTGCACTCAGAAAGTCTAACTCCAGAACCCATTGTGTGAGAGATGACCTTGCCACCATGATTGAAAAAGTTTCCATTATTGCATTAAAATTGCATTTTATTCCAAGATAAAATTTATAAAGCTGTAAAAAAGAAACACTATGGGTATAAAAACCTTAGTGTTCACTTTGTAGGTTTGAATTTATAAAGCTAGCTGTTTTTTCCTGTGTGTTTAACATGTAGTAATATCTCAGCGCTGCCTTAATTATGTACAAAATACTAAGCTCCTGATAACTAAGAACCTGATTAGTTTAAGGGAATATCATACTTTTTCACTCACTGAGACTCTACCTTAGTAAATTGCTTATATCTTTTATTTTTTATAAACTGCCACATTTGAAAAGATTATATACATTTTATTGCAGAAGTAAGGATTTGGGAACTACTCTCAACTATAGTAAACTGTTAAAGATTATGATTCAATGTAAACTTATTCTTTTCATGCCAGAAAAGAGTTAATTTTTGTACATAGTATGAGGTAGGGGTCCAACTTTATTCTTTTGCCTGTGGCTATCTGGTTGTGCCAGAACCATTTGCTGAAGACTATTCTTTTCCCATCGAATGGTCTTGATACCTTTGTAAAAAATCAGTTTACCATAGGTGTTTGGGGGTTATTTTTGGATTTTCCTTTCTATTCTATTGATCTGTATGTCTATCCTTATGCTAGTACCATAATGTCTATCCTTATATAATACTGTTGCACTGTTAATCTTGAAATTATTAAGTATGAATCCTCCTTCTTCCTATTTTCTTTTAGTTTTGTTTTGGCTTTTCTGGGCTCCTTGCAATTTCATATGAACTCTAGAATCAGCTTGTTAATTTCTAAAAGAAAAATCAGCTGGTATTTTCATAGGAATTTCACTAAATCTATAGATCAGTTTGGGGTGTGTTGCCTTCTCAGCCATGTGTTCTGATCCATGAACATGGATGACTTTCCCATTTATTTAGATCTTCATTACTTTCTTTCACAATGCTTTATAGTTTTCAGAAGTAAGATTTGAGTTTCTTTGGTTAAATTTATTTCATTCCTTTTGATGTTTTTGCAAATGGAATTTTTACTTGCAAATTATCTGTTGCAAATGTGTAGAAATATAATTGGCTTTTGCATATTGGTACCATAGCCTGCAAACTTGTTGAATTTGTGTATTCTAATAGTTTTTTAGTGGGTTCTTTAGGATTTTCTCTGTATAAGATCAATCCATTTATGAATAGTTACTGTTTTACTTCTTCCTTTGCAATCTGGATGGTGTTTGTTTGTTTGTTTATTTATTTATTTATTTATTTATCGACCTGTGAGAACTTCCAGTATTATGTTAAAAAGAGGTGTCAAGAGTGGTTACTTTGTCTTGTGCCTGATCGTGGGGATAAATATTCAGGTCTTTCATCATTAAGTATGAGGTTAACTGGGGTTTTTTCTAGCTGATGTTTATCAGGTTGAGGAAGTTCCTTTCTATTCCAAGTTTGTGGCTTGTTGTTATCATCTAAGGGTATTGGATTTTGTCAAATACTTTTTCTTTATTAAAATTATTGTGTGATTTTAAACATTCTATTAATATTACATATTACATTAATTAATTTTCAGATGTTAAACCAATCTACCGTGATGGGATAAATCCACTTGACCTTAGTATATAATTCTTCTCATATGTTGGAATCAGTTTGCTAGTATCATGAGGATTGTGCATCTATATTCATAAGAAACAGTGGCCTGTGGTTTCTTCTCTTGTGTACTCTTTGTTTCTTCTTTTTTTCTGCTTTCTTTGCCTAATTTTAGTATCAGGGTGATCCCTTTAAAATAAGCTGGGGAATGCTACCTCCTCTTCTGATCTTTGGAAGAGTGAAGAATTGGTATTCTTCTTTGAATGTTTGGTAGAAATTAGCTGTATGGGCTTGGGCTTATTTATGACTAGTTTTTTTTTAATTATTATAGTTTTCAGTCTCTTCATTTTTTATAAATCTATTCTGATTGTCTATTTCTTCTTGTGTCAATCTTAGCAGTGCAATTCTTTCTAAGATTTTCTCTGTTTCTTCTAAGCCATCTAATTTGTTGGTGTGCAGTTGTTCTAGTGTTCCTTCATACTCCTTTTTATTTATGTTAAGGTTGGTGTTTATGTGATGTCTGCTCTTTCAATTCTGATTCTAGCAATTTGAATCTTTGCTCTTTTCCTCTTGGCAAAACTAGGCAAAAGTTGGTTAGTTTTTTCGTTGATCTGTTTAAGGAAACTGAAGTCTATACTCTGTTTCATTAATTTCCATTCTAATCTTTTAACTTTCCTCTTGCCTGCTTTAGGTTCAGTTTTCTCTCCCCCCCCCCATATGTAAAATTAGAAGTTTAGAATTTGATTTGAGATATTTGTTATTTCTTTTAAAAAAATAGGTATTTATAGCTGTAAATTTTCCTCTAAGAATTCCTTTAGCTGCATCCCACAAGTTTTGATATGTTATGCCTTTATTTTCGTTCATTGCAGGGTATTTTTGGATTTACTTAATTTCTTCTTTGACCTATTGGTTGTTTGAGAATTTTTTTTTTTTTGATTTTCATATTTTTGTGAGTTTCCTTAATTATTTTTAATGATTTTTTATTTTATTTCATTGTGTTGAGGGCATATATTTAGTATTACTTCTACCCTTTTAAATGCATAGAAGTTTCTTTTATGACATAGCATATGGTCTAGTCTTGAGAATGTCTCATGTGCATTTGAGAAAAGTATATATTCTGTTGTTGGATAGAGTGTTCTACAGATGTTTGTTAGATCAAGTTTTGTTTGTTTGTTTGTTTTTGTTTTAAGATTTCGTTTATTTATTTGACAGACAGAGAGATAGTGAGAGAGGGAACACAAGCATGGGGAATGGGAGAGGGAGAAGCAGACTTCCCACTGAGCAGGGAGCCTGTTGTAGGGCTCTATCCCAAGGCCCTGGGATCATGACCTGAGCTGAAGGCAGATGCTTAAAAGACTGAGCCAGCCAGTTGCGCCAAGATCTAGTTGTTTTATAGTATTGTTCAAATCTGTCTTTTTGTTGATTTTCTCTTTAGTTGTCTTTATTATTATTGAAAGCAGGATATTGAAGTCTTCAACTATTATTATTGTCTATTTCTATTCTATGTCTATTTCTCTCTTCATTTCTGTCAGTTTTTGCCTTATATATTTTGATGCTCTGTGATTAGGTGCATATACATTGATAATCATTATATATTCCTGATAGATTGACCCTTTTATCATTATAAAATATCTCTCTTTATCTCCAGTAACATATTTTAATGTCTGTTTTGTTTAATATGAGTATAGAGCTACTCCATTTATTCTGTGGATTGCCCTTGGCACGATGTATTTTTTCCCATCATTTTACTTTTGTGTCTTTGAATTTGAAATGGTTCTCCTGTTGACAACATATAATTGAATCTTTTTTTTTTTTTAAATCCAGTCTGACAATCTGTACTTTTTGATTGGCTTGTTTAATCCAGTCACATTCAGTGTTATTATTGTTACAGTTGCATTTATGCCTGCTATTTAAAGTTTTGTTTTCTATGTGTTTCATGTCTTTTTGTTCTTTTATTTATTTTTTATTGCTTTCTTTTGCATTGATTGAATATTTTTTAATATAATATTTAAGCTTCATTATTGATTTTGATTTTCTCACTATACTTTTTGAGTTTTAGTGATAGCTCTAGGGTTTTATATATATATATATATATATATATATTTAAACTCATAAGATTCAGCTTCAGGTTATGTTAGCTTAATTCCAGAAATATATAGAAAATACTACACCTGTATAACTTGATTCCTTTTCTTCCCTTTTTGTGGTATTATTGGTACACATGTTATACATGTGATATACTTGTTATATTGTATACATGTTATACAGACCCCAAAATACTTTGTATTAATAAGAACTTTAGCATCTTAGTTAGACCTTTAAACTATTACATCTTTACTCTTTCCTACCTCCTCTATACTGTTATTAGAAAAAATATATTATATATATGACAATTATAGATAATATATAAATCACATATGTATAAACAATTGATTTTTAAAATCAGTTAAGAGAGAAAAGAAGAGGAAGAATAAGAAGAAAATTTTAAAAATATGCAGTAGTAATGTCTTTTATTATTATATAATTACACCTACTGTTACTCTTGGTTTGTATGAATGTGAATTACCATCTGGGATTACTTGCTTTCAGCAAGGCAGTTCTGCTGGAAATAAACATTCTGTTTTTGCTTTTTTTTTTTTTTTAATATGGAAAATCTTCATTTCACCTTCATTTGACAATAATAGTTTTGCCAGATATGGAATTCTTAGTTGACTTTTCTTCCTTGAACACTGAATATGTTAACCACTGCCTTTTGATTTCTGCTGAGATCTTTAGCTGTTAATCTTATTGGAGTTTCATTTAAGTGATGTTATTATTTTCTTTTGCTGTTTTCAAGATTTTCTCTTTGTCATCATTTTTAGTAGGGTATGTCTGTTTGTGGATCTTTGTGTTTCTACTTGGAGAATGTTGACTTTTCTAGATGTGTAGGCTATAGTTTTTCAATAAATTTGAGGAGTTTTTAACCATTATTTCTTTAAATATTTTTTTTCTACTTGGATATTCTTATTATATATATTTTAATGTTCTTAATGTTGTTCCACATTTCTCTGAGTCTCTGTTCATTTGTCTTCATTTTTTTTCCCCTCTCTGGTTAGTCTTGCATAATTTCTGTCAACCATTTTCAAGTTTGTTAATTCTTTCTGCTGTCATTTCCTATCTGTTGAGTCCCAGTGATTCTTTTTTATATCAGTTATTGTACTTTCTAGCTCTATAATTTCCATTTGGTTATTGTATTTATTTTTATAATTTTAATCTCTGTATTGATATTGGTATTCTTTATTTGATGCAACATTGTCATTACACATCTTTTTATTTCTTTAATCATACTTTCTTTTAGTTCTGCAAACAAATTTACAATGGCTACTTTGAAATATTTTCCTGTTAAATCTGAGGTCTGGTCACTTTCATAGGCAGTTTTGCCCCCCAGTGTTTGGGTCATATTTTTTGTTTGTTTCTTTGCAAGCCTCATAATTCCTTTTTGGAAACTCCATGCCTCATAATTCCTTTTTGGAGACTAAATATTTTAGATAATACATTGTAACAATTCTGAGTATTCTCTTCCTCCTCTGTTTCCAGGGCTGATACTGTTATTTACTTGTTCATTTGTTTAGTTAGTTGCAGGGTCATATTAGTATAGTCTGTTGCCCCCACCTCCCAATTTTAAACCTCTGAAGTTGCTTTTCATGGAGGCATAGGTTTGGATATGCCCACAGTCATCCTGATAACAATGGGATTGGTAGAACCCTCTTCCCCTCTTTTTTTTTTTTTTTTTTTGACCCCACCCACCTGTTACACTCCACTGATTTCCAGTTGATTGCTTTGTTTACAATACCCTGGGGCATACATTCCTTTACCAACTAACAAATCAAATTGTGACTCTTTCCGTGGATGGAATAGTTTCTGAGGTCAGTGTTTGATATTTGTTCTGACCCTAGAAGAATTTTTCCCAGCTGTCTTTTTCCCATTTATCTCCTGTGCGATAGCATCTGTGATCTAGGCTGTATCTTCATGAATGTTTTCATCTTTGAATCTTCTTTCACCATGTTCATCTTAAAAATAAAACAGCCAGTTATTTTACCAGCAAAATGGCTTTCTTCAGTTATAATAGAGGAATTGTAGTTAAGGACCTGTAATCTATGACAAAACATAGGCAGGTTCAGAGAGCAAGGAGGGGAATTCTCTCTTGTAGAGGAAAGGGGAGTTAAGAGGGGCTGTTGTAATTGAATGTCAGTTGGAGTAAACTGGGAGTTTGAAGTGTAATGGCTTTTCATTGGTTAAGTTGTGTAAGTCTCTCATTGGCTGGGCTGTTGCTGGGCAAAGAGAAAATCTTTCCTCCTCCTCTTCCTCCCCCTCCTCCTTCTCCAGGTTAGTAAAATATAGGCTTCTCCGTTTTTGAAATGCAAAGTGTGCCTCTTTCTGTTGGTTCTGCGAACAACTACAAGGAATGGTATGGCATAGGAGCTCCCCCTTCTGGCTTCCCATCTCCATTTTAAATGAGGTTTTATTTTATTCAACTGCAACCTCCATTATTCTTGAGAGCACCCTCAGGTTTAAACTTCTCCATATGCAGTTGCAAATGAAGTCAGTTCCTCTGGGAAGAGATCAGCAGCCATCTGTTCTACAGTCTGTTCTTCCCCCATACAAAATATCTGACTCAGCGCTCTGGAGCTGGTAGTGGAGATGGCAGCAAGTGTTTCTCTGAGTGATACTTCCTGCTCTTGGAACTGAGTGCCTGGATGTGTGTTTTGGTGGGGTGCAGATAGCATTGAGATGCAAATAGAAAATACGGGAACAGGGGGAGCTCTGTGGCACTGGATCAGAATTACAAATATCAGGGTAAACATCATAAACACATATTAATACACATACATCCTTATACATACAGGTTCATTTGTTGTTTTTTTCTGGTTCTTTTTTAGTTTTGGAACTTCATTGAGGCAGAAGAGTTCCTATATAGTTGTAATAGTTGGGCTAATAACATGTGGCTGACTTACTTGATATATTTTGCCTTAAACCAGAGACAAAAGCTAATTCTTGCCATAAGCCCGTTTTTGCAAACTATATTCCCTTATGTGTGTAGGAGACCAGTTAAAAAGCATGAAATTAATTTTTATTAGAGAGGGCAAAAATCATAACCTCTTCCTGATGGCTTTTTTGAAGACCACAGGAGTAGAGTTTCAAGGTTAAATATAAATTGAATCTTGGAGAAATTGTTAGATTTTTATGGATACAAATTTTTCTTTTTGTATAGGGTTGGTGATTTGCATGGATCCCAATTTGGCATATGTTTTTCACTACACATTAATGAACCATTCACACTATATGTGGCAGAAAGCAGTGGAAAATAGAAAGTAATTTACATTAAAATGAAGTTTTAAATCTATAGAGGGTATAGATTTGCATTATTGTCCTTGTATGAAAAATAAAGGTTACTGCTTTCTCCTGTCAGATGAATTTTTACATACCTGAGAGAGGGAGAAAGAGAAAAAAAGAGAGATACAAGAGAGAAGGAGTATCAAACCAAGTAAAGTTTTTGTATAAAATTTTGAGGTAATAATAAATTAAAAAATTTTTTTGAGATAATAAAGGGAACTTGAGAAAAATCTGATTACTTTTTTGTGATACAGTTTATATAAAACAGGTACTTCAAAATGATACGTGATACATAATGAATATTATTCATATTATTTCTTAGTTTTGTTTTATTTATTTATTTATTTGCAAGTTAGAAAACAGTTTAATGATCACTCACTAAAATCCATAAGAGAACTTTAAATGTTTACAGGGATAAAGTTTTCCACTAGTCTTGCTATTACCATGTTCTTCATTATAGAATATCACAAGTCAAAAGTTTCTGGTTGTTTCATCTACTTAAAACTAGTTGGAAGAAATAACCTAAGTCATAACAACTTCATGCTACAACGTGAAGCTGCCAAAGCTCTCTGTGAAATGTTTTCTCTCTGAAAGCTGCTTCCCTGTCTAGAAGATGCTTAAGGCCCATGCACCTTTTTTCTTCCAGATAGCCAAGAGACCGTTACATGCCTCAAAAAATGCCCAAAGAGGTCCCAATATTTAGTCAAGGCAAGTATGAAACAGGCTGCATGCTTTTTAGATATGATGAATGTCAGAGTTCTGAGTAAGACATTAAAACCGTCATGGAATTCTTACAGGGCTGAGATATTAAAGCACCAGAGCAAAAGTCTCACGCAATAGGAAGGAGCCTGGAACCAGTATTTCTTCCTTCAGTATGTGGCCTTTGTAGGCTTTGGTCTAGAAGATAATTTTTTTGTGCTTTGAGTTGGGATTTGCCCCTTTACTTTAGCCTCTGAACAGCCTCCCTCGTATGTTTGGGTTGTAGTGGTTACATTTTCTCCCCACTTCTCACACATATCCAGTGCTGCTTCTACCACCTCCTCGATGAAAACCCTGGAAATACCAGACATGGCAATAACAACACTTTGAGACACAGGTGCCAGTGATGGACTGGATCAGCCATTCATTCATTCATTCATTCATTTTAACTATTTCATTCATTTGAGAGAGAGAGCGAGAGAGAGGGCAAGCAGGAGGAGAGACAGAGGGAGAGGAGAAGCAGACTCCCTGCTGAGCCAGGATCCTGGGGTAGGGAGTTCAAGGGACTGGATCCCAGGACCACAGGATCAGAATCTGAACCAAAGGCAGACTCTTAACCAACTGAGCCACCCAGGTGCCTCTGGATCAGCCTTTTTATAGCTGCCAAGGGGAAAGCTGACCGGTGATATATTTCATAAAGGTTCAACTGCTCCTCAGAAAAAGAAGAAACCAGGATTTATATCTCTTAAAACTCATCTTCACTTTTTGCTTCTTTTCTTTTTTTTCTTTGATATCTATTGTCATTTTTTTTTTTTTTTTTTTTTTTTTGGCTGCAAGAGTAAATAATGATGAGTCTCCCCTTTTAACTGATGTTAAATCTGAGATGTCCTGACTCTGGAGCTCTACTTCCTCAGCCCAAGCTTTTTGTCTAGTCTCCATCTCCATCCCCATCAGTTTCCTCTGGGATTCCATCTGTAAAGGTAGCCCCAGGGCCAGGAGAAGGGGCTGGTTCATCTGACTCTGGAGCTTGGGGCATGCCTGGCCTCCTAATATCAAAAATTAAGATTATTAAAAATAATCCACATAATATGCTAATCATATGGAAAATATAAGCATATCACATTTGTTGTTGAGTTTAATTAGTCCTCAGATATCTCTGAGTATCCAAAGAAAAATAATAAGTAACAATGATTGTTTTTAATACTTACCATGTTCATTGGATGGAGGAATTAACTTACTTGTTAATCATATTCTGGAAATATTTGGGGCTTATATTTGGAATAGTTAATTTCTGTACAAAGGAAGACTCTGGAGGCCTGTGAAGTATGAGTGAAGAAAAACAAGGTTGTTTGGTAGAAGTATTTTCATCATTAAACCTTTAAAAATGTCAATCAAAACCAAGATATTATTTCTGAAACTGGAAAGATACAGTGTGGCAAATTCCCCATAGTACATATTCTAAATTTTGCCATTCAGATGGAACTGTTTGAACACCCACATTTTGTGCTTTAGTTCTTGCCTCTTCCTGAGTTCATTCCCTTTTATTTCTATTGGTAGCTCTTAGATCGATCCTCCCTGCTTTGAATAATTCATTATCTAAATAAAAGTAACAACATCAAAGCATCTCAGACTTAACACACTCCATTCCAGCTTGGGTTCCCACGGGTTGATCTGAAAGAGCCTGAAGAATTAATCACCCAGGATAAGAGCCTCAAGGTTTTTATACATTTAATGCTCAAGTAAGTCACTTCAGGAAAAAAAAAATATTCCCTTTCCCTTTTGTTTGTGTTTAGTTTTCTAAACACTGTCATTCTGTTTCCACTTCAGCTCCAGATCCCCGGGATGTCTTGGCACCAAACACATGTAAAACAAATAAACACCTTCTTGCACACTCTAACAAGTGTAGCAATTAGTCTCTGAGCACAGCTTGCTCTCCACCACAGCAACTCATTTGGTGCTGGTTGTTATTGTAGGAGAACGACTTTGAATCAGCAACATTTGTTTGATTCTGCAGTTTTCACCCCTGTCTGCATGGTGGCTTTTCTGTACATCCCTTTCAAATAGCAAGTTCTACCCTGGTATGAAATGAGCCGCCACCCAGCATACCGCACTTAACTCCCGTGTGTCACCTTGTCACACTTTCATGGAACTTTCAGCAGTGGGTGATCATCACTCCATATGGGCCGTAATAACTACTTGCTGTGGTGTGAATTACAGATGAGTTCAGTCTGAGTATTTTTTCCCTTTTCATTGCATGATAGTATTGGCTTACAATAGGATTAATAATCCTTGGTATATTATTTATAAGCACCCTGCATTCCGAGATACAAAATGTTATTTGGAAGTACCCAAGTAGTATCTTTAGTGGGTAAGTGAGAAAACACTTGCTTTTATTTTATGCATGCCACGGAGAGACTTAAAGATTTTCTTTGAGTTGGTGCAGAAATTGGAAGGTTGAACATAAAGTCCCTGTCTGTGGCATTATTTGATACATTATCCTACCTTCCTAAATGATTTTATTTCAGAGATGATGGATTCTTTTTGTGGGGGAGGGGTTAAGGCATGTTAAAATATGTCTTTTATTCTGAAATACCGTGTCGTAAGTTATAAATGTGCATTTTCATCAGTGATATACAATATAACATATTTTCTTGTATAAATTAGTATTATTTGGAAACTGAATCAAATATTTCTAGCTACAAAAAAATGCTATTGAACTTTGTTTCAGCATACTAACTTCTACCTTTTCTCAACATTTTTAGTCAAATTCCCTAGATATTTTCTTTAGTAATACAGGGTACATGTGAACAAATCAACAAAATTAATAAACTTTCACTAGGTTCTGGTCCCCACTCTGTGACTGTGTGACTTTGGGTAAGCTGGGTAACCTTTGGGATTCAGTGCTTCATCAGTTATATGAAATGGTTACGCTATGTGGTTTTCTAAAGCTCTTCATGGTTCTAAAATGCACTGTTTTTATTCCTATCAA
This sequence comes from Lutra lutra, assembly GCF_902655055.1. Lineage (NCBI taxonomy): Eukaryota > Metazoa > Chordata > Mammalia > Carnivora > Mustelidae > Lutra > Lutra lutra. Next base: position 48,272,244 of record NC_062290.1, read on the forward strand.
ATAATTCTTGCACTTGGAGGATTTGATTCTAAGTGATATCATATGTAACTCTGCTTGATTTTTCTGTGTAAATTATGCAGGAATTGAACTATTTACATCTAACAACTATTTATTGTAACTCTACTTATGTACTAGTAATTGTGCTAAAAGCTAGATACAAGGGCATATAATAAAAACACACTTGCTGCCCCACCCTCAAGAGAGATTATGTTCCAGTGTATGACAGATAAGCAAGTAATCAGGAAAATAATTACAGATTGTGGTAGGTGGCAAGATGGAGATAAAGAGCTGAGATTGAGAACAGTGGGTATGGGAAGAAGGTACTTTCCATAAGGTGATATGGGATTACGTTTCCAGGTTTTGATTTCTTTAGAACTTTGGTCACAAGAAAAGCCACACCAACAATTTTTGTTTCTGTTGTACCATCTTTTTGAGGGGAGAAAATAGTGGTGTGAGAGGAATATGAGATGTGATTTCAAAGAAGGTGAATGGCAGTGTACTGGTGCCTTGTGCTCAACGTGTGTTGTGGACAAGCCTCTTTGTTCTTCTGGATTTGCTTCTTCGTCTGTTATGGGACTTCTAGCAGCACTTACCCACCCACCTGCTGAGGGATATAGAAAAACTGCCAACTCTCAAATTAGTGATCGGTTTTGTTTTGTTTTGTTTTTAACATATCAGTGAGAGAAAGATTTAAAAATCATCAAACATCTTTTCCTCAATTCAAGAAGCAAGAAGAGTCATGAGGTAAACTGGCATAGTGGAAAGGTCAAGCAGGAATGCAGAAAAGTAGGCTGGTGAATGAAGATGGGTTTGCTGTGGTCAAGTGATATCTACAGTTTTCTAACTTCCTTAGTTCCACTTCTGCCACTATATCTGAATAGTGTTCCTTCTCCAATGGAAGGGATTTTTGCTCTTTTATTCCATAAATTGTGAAAAAGGGTTTCCTTATAATTTCCTTTTTGGAATAAGCTAGAGTTCCAGTAGAATGTAGTGCTGGGATCGTTCTGTATTAACATTTCAAAGCCTGTAAATATCACTTGTGAAATAGTCATGTAACAGACAGTCCTTTAATTGGAATGACAGCATAAATTCAGAAACAGCTATTTAGAGAGTACATTTCCCCCTGTGAGGATTTATCATAGATACCATCTCTTATGTTACTTATGTCACAAACTTCATCAAGTTTTCTCAGTTGCTAAACCAGTAAGAGAAGCTTCTTTATTATACATTTGCAATATGAAGTAGAATCCCATTTTGCTCACTTTCTTTAAAATGTTACTATCAAACTGCCAAGCCAAGTGTTTAGTACTGATAGGGCTGCATTTGGTAATGGCATTAGCACATTCTTATGGGTTCTGCATATATAGCAAAAGCTACAGAGTCCCTCGACAAGGCTTATCTAGTTTAGCCTATGGTATCTTTAGGATGTTTGCCATCTATAAATACATAAGCCAGGCTCGGGCTTTTAAAGATGCTGATTAAGAATCGCTGCCATATTTACTTTAGGAAAAGTAGAGTGATTTTTGTTGCCATGTGATGTAAAGTTGTAGGAATCTACAAACTTGTGGGAATGTAAAGTAGAGCAAATTGTTTCCAAAAAGTTTCCGTTCTGGTGGGTTGAACATTTTCTAGCATTTCAGAGTGCTTTGTTGTTAGGCACTGTTCTCTGGCTGAGGATGTTAGAGGCATACCTATCAAATGCTATGCAGAGAGATTGTGTGACAAGTATCTGATTTCAAAGATGGTAGCAAGTTTTAAAGCCCGCACCAACAGTTGTAAATAGAAGAGCTCATTTGATAGGTGGTAGGTATTTATCTGCTTGTCTTAGGCAAATGTCCATTACTGTAATCACAGTTTATACATTTGGCAGTCAATTTTATCACTAGTGATACCTTCTGCCATTCAGCCTTCCTTTTTATTCCCAGCACAATGATTCTATGATAATTTTGTTCTTTTGCCCTTAAGAGGTTAATATTGTGATTCAACCAAGTACTTTGAGACCTGCAAAAATATGATTTACATTTTCTAAAGCATCCTTTGGAGGTTTTACATTTGTTGATTTCCATAAAAAGTACCTGTTACACACAGATAAAAATTCTAGCTCCATATATTACTATGGAGTATCTTTAAAAGACTGATGAGAAGAGAAACAAAAGATTAGTAAGTCACATAACTATGTACAAACATTTCTTTGTATCCAAGACTTTAGTTACTTTCCAAGATTTCATATTTTTTTTGGACAGATATTTCCCTTCCTAGAGAAGAGTTAGGATTTTATCATTTCTTGGGGTGTGCATAGGAGAGGAAGGGGGCTAAAGAGATATTTGAAATAAGACATATCAGAATTTTTCTAAATTTTAAGAATTTTTGACAAAACCAACTATATACACACTTACATATTTATATTTTCTAGTCTTTGTAAAGAAAAAAATCTAGATGAAGCCATTATCTTGAGGTTTTAAGTGGACTCTCTTCAGAGCTTTGAAAGTGCAGATGTGCATTTGAACTCAACTCTTCAACACAGAGGAAAGCTTAATCTGCAAACCATTGGTATTCAGATTTAGGGGATGATCAGAACTTTACTTGCTTTCTCTTTTAACTGGCCTTAAACTAAGATAGTCCCCTAAATCACAGTGTTTATATTCTATCTCATATGTTTATGAAAGGGAACATCTATAGATAATTCAAGTGAATTTATCTTTAAAATTTTTTTTTATTACACTGTAGTTAATGCAGTGTTATATTAGTTTCAGGTGTATGATACAGTGATTCAACAATACAATACTGAGTATTAATTATCGTATTTAATCCCCTTCACCTATTTCACCCAACCCCCAACCCCTACCCCACCAACCTGTTCCCCTCTGGTAACCATCAGTTTGTCTTCTGGAGTTAAGAGTCTGTTTCATAGTTTTTCTCTCTCACTTTGTTTTTTCCTTTGCTCATTTGGTTTTTCTTAAATTCCATATATGAGTGTAATAGGGCATTTGTCTTTCTCTGACTGACTTATTTTGCTTAGCATTATACTCTCTAGATCCATCCATGTTGTTGCAAATGGCAAGATTTCATTCTTTTTATGGCTGAGTAATATTCCATGGTATACATATAACATCCTTTTTAAAAAAAGATTTATTTATTTATTTGAGAGAGAGAGAGAGAGTACACAGGGGGTAGAGGCAGATGGAGAGGGAGAGAGAAACTCAAGTAAACTCCACACTGAGCACATAGACCCCAGTGCAGGGCTTGGACCCACTGCTGGGAGATCGCAACCAGAGCCAAAACCAAGAGTGCTCAACCAACTGAACCACCCAGGTGCCTCAATACCACATCTTCTTTATCTATTCATCCACTGATGGACACTGGGTTGGTTCCATAATTTGGCTATTGTAAATAATGCTACAATAAACATAGGGGTGCATATATCTTTCTGAATTAGTGTTTTCATACTTTTGGGGTAAGTACCCAGTAGTGGAATTACTGGATCATATAGTAATCCTATTTTTAATTTTTTAAAGACTCTCTACAGTGTTTTCACCGTGGCTGCACCAGTTTGCCTTTCCACCGACAGTGCATGAGTGTTCCTTTTTTCCCACATCCTCCTCAACACTTGCTTCTTTTTATAATTTTAGCCATTCTGACAGATGTGAGGTGATATCTCATCGTGGTTTTGATTTGAATTTCCCTGATGATGAATGATGTTGAGCATCTTCCTCTGTGTCTGTTGGCCAACTGGATGTCTTCTTTGGAAAAATGTCTACTCAGGTAGCCTCTGACATTTTTACTCAGATTATTTGGGGTTTTTTTGGTGTTGTGTTGTATAAGTTCTTGATATATCTTGGATACTAACCCTTTATTGGATATGGCATTTGCAAATATCTTCTCCCATCTACTAGGTTGTCTTTTAGTGTTTTTTTTTTTATTGCTTCCTTTGCTTTGCAAAAAGCCTTTTATTTTGACATAGTTCCAATGGTTTATTTTTGCTTTTGTTCCCCTTGTTTCAGGAGACCTAACTAGAAAAATGTATGGCCAATGTCAAAGAATTTCCTGCTTGTGTTCTCTTCTAGGATTTTTATGACTCAGGTTTCACATTTAGGTCTTCAATCCAATTATTTTTGTGTGTGGCACAAGAAAGTGGCCCAGTTTCATTCTTTTGCATATAGCTGTCCAGTTTTCCCAACACCATTTTTTGAAGAGATTGTCTTTTTCCTATTGCATATTCTTGCTTCCCTTGTCAAAGATTAATTGACCATATAAGTGTGAGTGTATTTCTGGACTCTCTTTTCTGTTCTGTTGATCTATGTCTCTGTTTTTATGCTGGTACCATACTGTTTCGATTACTGCAGCTTTTTGGCATATCTTGAAGTCTGGAATTGTGATACCTCCAGTTTTGTTGCTGGAGATTGCTTTGGCTGTTTGGGGTATTTTTGTGGTTCTATACAAATCTTAGGATTGCTTATTCTAGCTCTGAAAAATGTTATTGATATTTGGATGGGGATTTCATTAAATCTGTAGATTGCTTTGGATAGTATAGACATTTGAACAGTATTTTTTTCTTCCAGTCCAGGCACATGGAATAACTTTTCATTCATTTGTGTCATCTTCAGTTTCTTTCAACAGTATTTTATACTTTTCAGAGTATAAGTCTTTCACCTCCTTGGTTAGGTTTATTCCTAGGTATCTTAGTATTTTTGGTGCAGTTTTAAATGGGATTGTTTTCTTAATTTATCTTTTGCTACTTCATTATTAGTGTGTAGAATGCTATAGATTTCTATATATTGATTTTGTATGCTGTGACCTTACTGAATTTATTTATCAGCTCTAGTGGTTTTTTGGTGGAGCCTTTAGGGTTTTCTATGTGTAGTATTATATCATCTGCAAGTTGTGGAAACTTTACTTCTTTTTTACCAATTTGGATGCCTTTTATTTCTTTTTGTTGTCCGATGGTTGTGACTATGACTTCTAATATTATGTCGAATGAAAGTGGTGAGAGTGTACATCCTTGTCTTATTTCTAACCTTAGGAGAAAATCTCTAAGTTTTTTACTGTTGAGTATGATGTTAGCTGTAAGTTTTTCATGTATAGCCTGTATTATGTTGAGATATATTCCCTCCAAACTTACTTTGTGGAGGGTTTTTATTGTGAATGGATGTACTTTGCCATTCGCTTTTCCTGCATTTATTGAAATGATTGTAGGGTTTTTATCCATTGTCTAATTGATGTGACATATCATGTTCATTGATTTGTAAATATCAAACCATCCTTGTATCCCAGGAATAAATCCTTCTTGATCATGGTGAATGATTTCTTTAAATGTGTTTTTGGATTTTGTTTTCTAGTATTTTGTTGAGGATTTTTGTAGCTGTGTTCATCAGAGGTTTGCCCTATAGTTCCCTTTTTTGTAGTGTCTTTATCTGGTTTTTGTATCAGGGTCATGCTGGCCTCATAGATTGAATTTGGAAGCTTTCTTTACTCTTCTGTTGTTGTTTTTTTTTTTTAATAGTTTGAAATTAGTTATTAACTCTTCTTTAAATGTTCAGTAGAATTCCCCTATGAAGCTGTTTGTTCCCAGACTTTTGTCAGGAGTTTTTTGATGACTTATTCAATCTCATTGCTGGAAATCACTCTATTCAAATTTCTGTTTTTTCCTGGTTCAGTTTTGGGAGGTTATAAAATTCTAGGAATTTATCCATTTCTTCTAGGATGTCCAATTTGTTGGCATATGTTTTTTCATAATATTCTCTTATAATTATTTGTATTTCTTTGGTGTTGCTTGCCTTTTTTTTTTTTTTTTTTTTGATGAGTCTAGATAAAGATTTATAGAGCTTTTCAGAGAACCAGCTGCTGGTTTCATTGACCTGTTCTATTGGTTTTGTTTGTTTTTGTTGTTTTAGTTTCTGTTCTGCTTATTTCTGCTCTAATCTTTATTACTTCCCTCTTCATACTGGTTTTGGGTTTTTTGTTGTTGTTCTTCTTTTTCTAGCTCCTTTAGGTGTAAGTTTAGTTTGTTTATTTAGACTTTTCTTGCTTCATGAGGAGGACCTGTATTGCTATGAATTTCTCTCTTAGAATAGCTTTTGCTGGATCCCAAAGATTTTGGACAATTGTATTTTCATTTTCATTTGTTTCCATGTATTTTTTTTATTTCCTCTTTGATTTCTTAGTTTACCCATTCATGTTTAGTAGCATGTTATTTATCCTGTATGTATTTGTGGCCTTTCCACAAAAAAAGATTTTTTTTTCTTGTGGTTGACTTGTAGTTTCATAGTGTTGTGATCAGAAAACATGTATGGTATGACTTCAGTCTTTTTGGATTTGTTGGGACTTGTTTTGTGGCTAAATATGTGATCTCTTCTGAAGAATTTTCCATGTGCACTTGAAAAGGATGTGTATTCTTCTGTTTTTGATGGAATGTTCTGGATATATCCGTTATATCCATCTGTTTCAATGTGTCATTCAAAGCCATTGTTTCCTTGTTGATTTTCTGTCTGGATGATCTATCCATTGATGTAAATGTAGTGTTAAAATCCCCTACTATTATTGTATTAGTGTTGATTACTTCATTTTCATTTGTTATTAGCAGTCTTATTTATTTGGGTGCTGTCATGCTGGGTACATAACTATAATTATTTTATCTTCTTCTTGGATTATTCCCATTATGATTATATAGAGTCCTTCTTGGTCTCTTGTTACAATATTTGTTTTAAAATCTATTTTGTCTGATATAAGTATTGCTACCCAAGCTTTCTTTTCACTTCCATATGCATGATAAATGCTTGTCCATCCCTTCACTTTCAATCTGCATGTATTTTTTTTTAAAGATTTTATTTATTTATTTGACAGAGAGAGAGAGAGGTCACAAGTAGGCAGAGAGGCAGGCAGAGAGAAGGGGAAGCAGGTTCCTTGCCAAGCAGAGAACCTGATGTGGGCCTCGATTCCAGGACTCTGAGATCATGACCTGAGCCAAAGGCAGAGGCTTAACCCACTGAGCCACCCAGTCGCCCATCAATTTGCATGTATTTCTAAGGTCTGAAATGAATCTCTTGTAGGCAGCGTATAGATGGGTCTTGCTTTTTTATTCAGTCACCCAAGTCTTTTGATTGGAGCATTTAGTCCATTTATATTAAAAGTATTTACTGATAGGTATGTACTTACTGTCATTTTGTTACTTGCTTTATGGTTGTTTTTGTAGTTCTTCTCTGTTCCTTTCTTCTCTTGCTGTCTTTTCTCATGGTTTCTTGGCTTTCTTTAGTGATATGCTTGGATTCTTTTCTCTTTATTTTTTGAATATGCGTTACTGGTTTTTGATTTGTGGTTACCATTAGGTTTATGTATAATATCTTATGTGTATAACAGTCTATATTAAGTTGATGGCCACTTAAGTTTGAACCCATTGTTTACCCCTCCCTTCTCCAGGTTTTAGGTATGTGGTGTTATACTGAACATACTTTTATTTTGTGAATCCCTTTTTGTTTTTTTTTTATGGATATACTTAATTTTACTTTTGTACTTCCTACTTTTCTTACCCTTACTTATGATCTTTCCTTTCCACTCAGAGATTCCCCTTTAACATTTCTTGTGGGGCTGGTTTAGTGTCATGAATTCCTTTGCCTTTTGCTTGTCAGGGAAACTCTTTATAACTCCTTCTATTATGAATAATAGCCTTGCTAAGTATTCTTGGCTATAGATTTTTTTCCCCTCAAAGTTTCCCCTGGAAGGTTTCTGCTGAGAAATCACTTGATAGCCATATGGGGTTTCCCTTATTTGTTTCTTTTTATTATGTTAGTCACCATATAGTACATCATTAGTTTTTGATGTAGTGTTCCATGACTCATTATTTTTGTTTAGCACCCAGTGTTCATTACAATCTGAGGGTTTCAGGGGGAGGGTGGTGGAGGCTTGGGTTAGCCCAGTGATGGGTATTAAGGAGGACACATGTTGTAATGAGCACCGGAGGTTAAATGCAAATAATGTTGTTTCCCTTGTATATAACTGTTTCCTTTTCTCTTGCTGCTTTTAAAATTTTCTCTTTATCATTAGTTTTTGCCATTTTAATTACTATGTATCTTGGTGTGGACCTCTTTGGGTTGATTTTGTTGGGGTTTCTCTGTGCTTCCTGGACCTGGATTTCTGTTTCCTTTTGTAGATTCAGGTAGTTTTAGCTATTATTTCTTCAAATAAATTTTCTGCCCTCCTTGTCTCTTTTCTCCTTCTAGGGGATTATAGAGACATAACGTGAATGTTACTATGCTTGATGGTAATGGTGAATTCCCTAAGTCTGTTTTCATTTTTTATTATATTTCCCCCTCTCTCTTGTTCAGCTTGATTGCTTTCTATTACTCTATCTTCCAGGTCAATGATCTGTTCTTATGCTTCCTCCTATCTGCTATCTGTTCCATCTTGTGTATTTTTAATTTCAGTTATTGAGTTCTTCATCTCTGATTGGTTCTTCTTAATGTTTTCTTTCTCTGTTAAGGTCTTGCTGAGGTCCTCCAGTCTTTTCTCAAGTCCAGTAAATATCTTAATGACCATTATTTTAAATTATCTATCAGGCATATTGCTTATCTTCATTTAATTGAAGTCTCTTGCTGTGACTTTATCCTGTTCTTTCCTTTGAGACTTATTCATTTTGTCTAATTCTTGGTGTCTGTATCTGTGTGTTAGGAAAGTCAGCTATATCTTACTAAAAGTAGTGACTTTATGAAGAACAGGTTGTGTAGTGCTCTGCAGTGTAATGTCTCCTGTTCACCAGAATCTGGTGCTTCAGGATTGTCTCCTGTCTCTGTTGTGTGTGCCCTACTGTTATGGCTGAGCCACTTCTGCCTTTAGTCCAGTCATCTGCAATGGCTCTTTGCTTGTTGCAGGCTGGGTTTATTCCCTGTGTTGTTAGTGGGCCAGTCTGGGGCTGGCTTGGTTCTGAGCTGAGTCAGACCAGGTGTTCGCTAGAGATTCATTAGCACTAACTGTGACGCAATTTCCTTGTGTTGTTCCCTGGGAAGCTTTCACTGGTGGGCAGGGTAGGGTCTGCAGTCATACCAAATGTCTGCCCCCAGCCCACTGCTGGGGATATAGTCAGACCCGTATCTGTGGTTATCTTCCCCTCTTCCCAGGCAAGAATCACTCTGGAGTGGTGCTGGCCCCTCTCAGGGTTGCTTGCATACTACATACTGCCAGGATTGTGGCACTGCTTTGAAGGGCTCTGGCTAATGGTATATTAGAGGGGGTTGATCTGCAAAAGAATGCAGGGGCAGGGTGTGCTATTAGCACATTAGGTGTAAGATGGTGCTATGCTGGTTCCCATGGGTGTTCATATGTCTAGCCTTGGGGAAAGTGATGCCTGCCAGCTCCTTTGTGCCTGGTGACTCTTCCCAAAGATCCCTGCTCCCTAGCACAGGTTCTGAGACTAGTACATATCTCCCTCCTGTATACCCCAGGTATTTTCAACCTGCTGCTTCAATGCTGTATCTCCAAGGGGCTATTTGTTGTGCTGTTTTTTTAAGAGCAGGGACTGAGTTTTCCCTCACCCTCCCATCTCTGCCAAAGCCCAGCCTGCTGATTTTTAAAGTTCCAGATATTAAGCCCCACTGATGATAAGAACTATGATTATTAGACTCCTCTGGTTTTCAAAGCTAAATGTTGTGGGGAGTTATCTTTCCTGTGGTCTGGGCCTGGGGTTCTAGGTGTTAAGTGTCTTTTTCTCTCCCCTCTCAGTGCCTCTTGTTTCCCTCCCTTCCATGGACAGCCCTGCAGTCTGTTTATCTCTTGACCACATCTCTGTTTTTCCTACCCTCTTCATTGTGGCCTCCTCTCTACATTTAGCTGTAGAGAGTCTATTCTGCCAGTCTTTGGGTCATTTTCTGGGTATTTACACTCATGTGGGTGTTGTTACCTGGTTGTATCATGGGATGAGATGAACTTAGAATCCTCCTACTCTGCTGTCTTCTCCTGAAGTCTTCCAAATGAATTTTTCTAAAAAACCAATTCTACTTAACATTCTGGTCCTAACATATTTTATGAAGGAAACAAACAAAACAAATTTAAGCTAATCTTTCAAAAGGATTAATTTGTAAAATCACTTATTATATAACACTTTAATCTGTATATAAAAAATAATCTTTTTTCTACTTTTCTCAAAGATTTTTTTGAGCAGCTGGTGTATGTTGTGTGTTAAGGTCTACTATATGTGTTCAAGTGTTGATGCTTCTGCTTGGCTTTACTGGTTTCAAGCCATATCTGTTTATCTTGAACTTAAGTGTCAAAGAGAATATATACAAAATTTCGAAGTTTATTCTTTGCATAGTTTAAAAAAAACCTGCATAAATGAAAAAAAAATTTATATAGGGAGCATTATTCACTTTGTTACTCAGTGGTCTTCTGAAATTTTATTCTTTTAGTTGGCTAATAAGCAATTACTAGCTAAGTTAAGTAATTTATTGTCATGCAAAAGTAATCCTGTTTTCGCAATTAAAACTAGTCAGAACATCATTAGTGTAAAAAGAAGCACAATTTTGGAATTCAACACATACTCAAAGGAGAAAAGCTTAAGTAGTCGGTTTGACCTAAACCCAGGTACGTTGCGTAAATAAGAAACATAATTTAGTATAAAGTAGTTCTGATATACTGTGTGATCTTTATAGTACTGGATGAGTGTATCTCTCTAAACAGTTTTGTGAAACAGCAAATTATTATTTGCCTAGTTGAAGTAACTATAGAATGGAGGAGAGTTTGGGAGAAATTTGTACTTGACAGAAGTTGTTCTCAATATTTCCACAACACCTATTTATAAACTCAGTTTTTTATGGAAAATAAAGTTTATGGGAACATACTATTGTTCTATGAAACACACACACATATCCATATACATATAATAAGTCTGTTGTAAATTTAAGCATAAAATGAGGGCTAGAGAGGGCAAGTATTATTAATTAAAATGGATGAGAAGGTCCCATGGACAAAATAATTGAACAACTACCTTGGCTAGGAAGTCTTCTCAGAAGTCTTAAAGAATAATCTTAAATACTGAAGATGACATCAGAGAAGATGTCACATAGAGAAGGGCATTGCAACTGATTGTACATTTGGATATTGAAGGGTAAATGTGAGATAGTATTGAAGTACTCTGTGTACTCAGTGGCATATCAGTGTCCTTTAAGGTTGGGATGGGGATTGTTTTGGTCTGTAAAATATTTGCTGATTCAACCACCCTGAATATAGATATAGGAAATATTTCAGGCTGAGGGAGACCTGACTTGTACTTGTTTGGTCACATAATCACCCTGGTCAGCTCTGTGTTTTGTTCAGATAAAAGCAGAAATAAGTATTACTACCATTTATTGAGTAACTAATACCTTCCAAGTATCTTGCTGTGACTTTTTCAAAGGACTGTATAATTTCCCTGTTCTACAAATAAGGAAATAACTTTGTCCATGTAGCAGAGACCTAGGATAATATAGGTTGCAGATGATAGTACAGAAACACTATCAAGGAATTATGAAACCTAAACTCAAGCTGTTATAAGTTATATTAAGTCTGTGTTTTCAGATTCAAGAATGGGGAGGGCAGATGTGACAGAAGGAGAAGTGTTTTAATAAACCTGTATTTTAATCATCCTTAACATCCTGGTTACATTTCCTTGGCGTATGTAAAACTGTACTTTTCTGGTTATCTTTCTCCTTTCTGACTGTAATTTGTTTACCTTGGATTTTGACTGTTCTTATTTTTAACATCTCTACTGACCTAGCTTATTCTCCCAAGGTGATATCGATCATTTTGCAAAGTGAGAAAACCTATCTTATATCTTTGACTATTAATCATTATATTTGTAGTATTTACATTTTTATCCAGGTCTTGGCTATTATCTATGCTGCTATTCTTTGTTTTACAACTGTGTGTGTGTGTGTGTGTTTTTTTTAAGATTTTATTTATTCATTTGAGAGAGAGAATGAGAGAGAGAGAGAGAGAGCATGAGCAGAGGGAGGGACAGAGGGACAAGCAGAACCCCTACCAAACAGGGAGCCCGATGCAGGATTCGATCCTTGGACTCCAGGATCATGACCTGAGCTGAAGGCAGTTGCTCAATCAACTGAGCCACCCAGGCGCCCCTACAACTGTGTTCAGAATAAGCCAGAGGTTATTCCAGCAGCTTCTCAAGTTCAATAAGTCCTAAACTGAAAATATCAACCTCACATCTTCCTATTTCCCAATACAAGTATTCTCTTTTTTAGTTTCTCTGCTTTTGTCTCTGGTACATGGAGACATTTTCTCCTGTCCCAGAACATTTCAAGCCATTTTTGTTTGTTTGTTTGTTTGTTTCTTTTTTTTTTTCTTCACATTATTAAATCTTTTTCTAAGTTCTATGATTTTCCTGTCAATTACATCTTAATTTACCCATTTCTAGCTCCATAATTTAGAACTTACAAATCTATGTCCAAATTATCTTTCAGTGAGCACTCTAATGTCTTTCCTCATTCTTTTTTTATACTTAAAATATCCTCCTTTCTTCCCTAAGTGTGTATATATATATATATATATTCATCTCCCAAAACTCAACTTATTTCTATAGATTCTTCTCCGATGATGCTTATACACCTAAATCTTTGCTTTGTGTAACAGAATCCTAAATCTTTTTTTTTTTTAAAGATTTTTTTATTTATTTATTTGGCAGAGAGAGAACACAAGTAGGCAGAGAGCAGGCAGAGAGAGAGGAGGAAGCAGGCTCCCCGCTGAGCAGAGAGCCCGATGCGGGGCTCGATCCCAGGACCCCAGGATCATGACCTGAGCCGAAGGCAGAGGCTTAAACCACTGAGCCACCCAGGCGCCCCCAGAATCCTAAATCTTAGAAATGAAACCCTGTGGTTTAATCCTTGAATTTTTATTTCACATTATCTTCTCAGATGAATTGTAACCTCTGTTAGGTCATGCACTGTGTTTCTTTGTATCCCTTTGATTATTAGAAAATAATTAAAGCATTGTGGGAACTTAATAAATACTATGAATTGACTAAAGAACTTTGTGGAGACTATAGAGGAAGAATAGGAAATACAAGAAGTTCACAAAATCTGATTTCACATTGATTTAGTATGTATGGCAGTTAAAAACATCAGTTATAGAACAAGGTATATCTCAAAGTTTATACCTTGGCTCTCCTACCTGGCTGAATTAGTTAAATCCTTTATGTCTTGGTTTTCTTATTTGTGAAATGGGGATAATCCTATGAGTCTTCTGCTATCATGTGAATATTAAGTGTGATAATAATATAAAATTACTAATATTATATGTCACTAATACTATAACTAGATATTTTACATGGTATCTTATTTACTATCTTATTATAACCCTTTGAAGAACATTGAGTTAGTGTTATTATTATCATCATCATTTTACAAAGAAACTAAGCTTTAGAGATTAAGCAACTTGCCCCAGATTATAACTCATAATCAGTGGGATAAAGATGTGAACCCAACAGTGACTTTAAAACTTAGGCCTCAATCAAAAACTTTAAAGTATGTAAGTATTTAACACAATGACAAACTAATTTTACATATTCAATAAGTGATAGCAGTTTTATCAGCATGAAGAATGTCTTTGCATAGGATTTGAGGGTGTGCTATGGACTGCTCTTGAATGAATGCATTTTAGTCTTTCTTTCTGTTATCACATACTTTCATAAACTCTGCTAATATTTTTAGCAAGACGGTCCTGTAGTGTATTTCTCAGTAAATGAAACAGTTAGGAAATTTATCATTCTCGGTTCCATGATCAAACAGGAAATCAAACATACTTTTCTCTAACAACTTCATAGCATTAAGAATAAGTACTCCATATCCTAATTTGTTTCCTATTTTCTTTTCTAAGATTGTATTTATTTATTTGAGAGAGAGAGGGAGAGAGAGGGAGAGAGAGAATCTGAAGCAGACACTGCATTGAGCATGGAGCCCAACGTGGGGGTCAGTCCCACTACCATGAGATCATGACCTGAGCTGAAAATCAAGAGTTGAAATCTGAACTGACTGAGCCACCCAGGTACCCTCCTCATTTGGTTTCTAAAGGAGAAATACTTAGATTGCGGAATCTAAATCTTAGTTGTGGAATTAACTAATACTGTGACTATGAGTATGTTATTTTTACCATTCCAGGTTTTATCCTTGCCGCTCCAAAAAAGGGGCTTGAGTTACTTATTTTCTATTATCTCTTCCAAATATTTTATAATAGGCCTAAATATAGAATTAAAACTCTGAGTAAAAATTTGTGTTTGGAATCATGAAAAAGAAACAACAGTAGGAATATTAGTTTTGTGTTCAAGTATTTCAGTGATTATAGTTCTTTAACATCTGTCTCCACCAACATTTCTTTTCTTTAATTATTCCAACTAAAAGCTTTTTCCTTTTATTTTTTTCTGAAAATAGCCTGCAACCATCTCAGAGGAGGGCTTGCACATCTAAAAGTTGTTTTAGTCCCCACCACACCCCTTCTCTTGTGATCAAGAGAATGAGAGAACAGAATATAAGCATTTGGCAGGATTACCATATTAACAGTAGTTGCTGTTTGCAGCGTAGTTTTCCAACCTGTTTCAATAATAAAATTATTAATAATTCATTAGAACCTTTCTCTTCATGAGTAATTAGTCAAGTAGCACTGAAAGAAGGTTCTAAGGGGAAGGTATTCACAGACCGGGAAGTCACAGGTGTAAATTATGATCATGATTATTTTATTTCAGAAAGTGACAGCATGTACTACTTATTTCTGCTACTCAGAGGCCAACAATGGCAACACTGATGATTTACCTGAGATGTGCTCATCTGTTTACACTTTACATTCCATAAAGCTGTGCAGTTACTATGGCAACTGGAAGTCTATAGGGTCTGTTTCAAAACCTGTGTTTGGCAGTTTATGTGCATAAATCTTCTACACACTGATATGACTCTGGTTCTGTGTTTTATTAATTTGTATTTTCTTTGTATCTCAGATGTTGTTTTATTTTATAAACTATAAAGTCAGAAGAGGTTGGCTAAAGAAACAATTTGTCTTGAGAGTCTAACCTTGGAGCCTTAGAGAAGTCTGGCTTATTAGGATGAAAATAAAGCACAAAGGTTGGCATTTCAGATATAGAAACATTTATACTAATTTCTTCTACAAACTGGGCCAAAGCATTGGATCTTTTGTAGTTCAGTTTCCTAAGCAGTTTAATAATGACTTCTCTCACCTGGAAGGTGGAAAACCAAGTACTGGTTTCCAAAGGAGAATAAGCAACAATGGAGTGTGTTTTTCTCCTTAATACTGATGCATAAAACTGTATACTAATAGTACTGTGAAATGATAAACTATTCTGGTACAGGTGAGGTTACATCATTGCTGCCCAGAAGAAGTCATTAGAGAAAGCTCAACTAACACATATGAACAATACAACATCAAAACATCAGACTTTCTCAATAGACTCCTTTATTTTTCAAAGTGTCTTATAATTTTCAGTACTTTCTCCAGCAACTATTTGAACTATGTTGAGGAAGTGTGGTCAGTGTGGGTTAAGTGTTGTCTGTTTGTACATGCAAGTCTTTAATGTGAGATAGACATGAATTTGGAATCTGGATCTTCTACTTCTTACACTAGACCTTTCTGAGCCTCTGTTACCTCATCTGAAAAATTCAAGTAGGAATATATATTTGCTGAGTTATTGTTAGATTTGCTGTATAGATTAAATGTTTTTCAGAAATAAATAAAATAACAGAAATAAAATGTTTTTCAGTTGTGAAATAAACAGTGCAAATTGAGCATTTTAGCCATTTTTAGTAGTGTAGTGACATAGCTACATTTACATTGTTGTACAACCATCATCACCATCTATTTCCAGAACTTCTATCATGTAAAACTGAAACTCTGTACCCATTAAAAAAAAACTCCTCTTTTTTTCCTCCCCCCAGCCCATTCTACTTTCTGTCCCTATGAATTTAACCATTTTAGGTATCACATAGATGTGATCATACAGTATTTGTTTTTTTGTGATGACTTAGTTTACTTAGAATAATGTCATCAAGGTTCATCTATATTGTAACATATATCAGATTTTTCCTCATAAGGCTGAATACTATTCCATTATATGTATATACTACATTTTTTTAATTCATTCATCTATCAGTTGACACTTGTGTTGCTTCCAGCTTTTGGCTCTTGTGAATAATGCTGCTATGAATATGGGTAGAAATATCTCTTTACGTCTCTGATTTTGGTCCTTTTGGGCCTTCTATCCAGAAGTGAAATTGCTGCATCATTTGGTACTTGTACTTTTAATTTTTTGAGGCAGTGCTCAACTGTTTTCCTCAAATGTTTGCCCCATTTTACTTTCCCATCAGCAATGCATGAGGGTCCCATTTTCTCCATCTCTTCCATCAGCACTTGTTACTTTCTGCTTTTTAGATAATCACCATCCTAATAGGTATGAAATTGTACTTCATTATAGTTTGATTTGTATTTTCTTACTAATTGGTGATGTTGAGCATGGTTTTATATGCCTATTGGCAGTTTGTATGTCTTTGGAAAGAAAGTTTTTCAGGTCTTTTGTGGGCTGAATTGCTTATAGGTTGAAGCCCTAACCCCAATGGCTCAGAATGTGATCATAGTTGAAGATGAGGTCTTTAAAGAGGTAATTAAGTTGTAAAGAGATCTTTAGGGTTGGGCCTATTTCAGTGTGATTGGTGTTCTTATAAAAAAAGGAAATTGGGACACACATATGAACACACAGCAGAAAGACCATAGAGGGAGAAGATGGACATTTATGAGTCAAAGAGAGAGGCCTCAGAAGAAATCAACTTTGCTGACACCTTGATCTTTGACTTCTAGTGTCCAGAAATATGAGAAAATAAATTTGTATTGTTGAAGTTACTCAAGTATGTGGTTTTTGTCATGTCAGCCCTAGCAAACTAATACAAAGTGTTTAGTCTTATTTTTAATTGGTTATATTTTGTTGTTATTGTTGAGTTATAGGAAATCTTTATATATTCTGGATATTAATTCCTTATCAGATGTATAATTTGCAAGTATTTTCTATGTTTCCATGTATATAGATTAAATATTAAAAATGTATATAAATTTCACAGCTCAGAGTTAACACTGAACAAATGATAGCTGTTGTTAATAAATACATGAATACACACTTATTACAATTTGTAGCCCTCTTCTTTATTTTCCTTTTTTACTGTGAAAATGATAGAACAAATGAAAAAAGAATATTTTAATATAATGGAATCTGTGGGTATCAATAGAAAAATTATTGTCCACTACAGATGATTTGGCATGAAAGTTGGCCAAATGCAGTATCTGTTAAACATTAGAGTCAAAGAATATATCAAGCTGCAAAGAAGAAACATTCTGGGATATGTATAGACTAGACATACAGATAAACGAAGTGAATAATATATATTGTCCTACGTGATTCAATACTGTAGAAAAATAGTTTTAATATGACTGAAATCCTCTACATTGATTATGATGTGACCAATTTAATATACAGACTATAGTAGACAAAATTAATATGTTAATTGGATACCAAAAAAAGACACCAAAATCTTTAGCATTGAAAGCATACAGTTTTTTTTTTCTGCAGAGAATTGCAAGTACAAAAGCTTATAAGTGAAATTTATTTAGTCGTTTCTATGAATATTTTCTGTTGGTGAGAAATCTGATTAAGTGGTCAAAGAAGTTGAAGTTAAAATGCTCTTATGTAAAACAAAGACAGAAATAAGACAAAACAAAACAACCAAAATAAATAAGCAACATTTCTAGCTTTATCTTATAAGCTACTTGTTTTGTTCCTGGTGAGTAAAGTGGAAATATTTATTTTGGAATTGTTAGTAAAATATCACTTTAAAAAAGTTCTTCTTGTATTTATTTACTTGTAAACTACAGAGATTAGGATTTTGGGGGACCACATAACAGGTGATTCTATTTTAGTTTTGTCATTTGAAATTAGAAATTTAATAATGAAACTTTTGAGAAAAAATTGAGAGATTCAAGACTAAGATGAATTATACCCAAGAAAGCTGGAAAAAGGGAAAAAAAAAAAAAGAAGAAGACCAGGATGTCTATTGTCACCACAGACAATGCACTAAGGGAAGAAGTAGTTAACACTGGCCGAATATGATGGAAAGTTCAATAGGAAGGGTGGTTTAGATAGTTTAGGTAGTTGGCATTGGAAGGAGATGTTTCAGGGTGAAAAATACAGAAAATTTAATCTGATGAGGGTTGATAGAGTTTGATTCTTAGCAGTGCTCAGGGTCATTCTTTGTAAAGAGCTGAAACTGGCAATAATGTCTTTTGTGTGTATTTTTATTTCTTCAAGGGGTAAATTAGTTTAATGGCTGGAGAGACTAAATCGTGCTATTTAGTGTCTTAGATTATTGTGGGTCAGGATTTAATGAGTTGTTATTATGTTTTATTGTATGTTGTAAATATTTATCTCAGCCTGTTTGCACAGTCCTTTAGAAATGTTTGATTTAGGGGTAAATGGGTGATGAGCATTAAGGAGAGCACGTGATATGATGAGCACCAGGTGTTATATACAACTGATGAATTATTGAACTCTACATCTGAAACTAGTGATGTACTATATGTCAGCTAATCGAATTTAAATAAAAAAAGAAATGTTTGATTTACATATGTCTTTCTAAGATAGGATTGCATACTTAGTCATGTATGACAAATGGATTTCATTAAGTATTTCAATATGTGGTAAATTGGTTTTATGAGAAATATGATTGATTTCTTTCTATCTGAGGTGCATTTCAGATAGCTAATTATTGAAACCGTGGCTGACATGAGTAGTCTTTTTTGTTTTTTCTTATCTGTGTGTACTTGTGGTTGCGTATTCAATGATAGGTATGTTGTACCAAGTGTGTTTACCAGATTGTATATGATAACTCCATTAACTACACTCTTACATAAATTGGTGTAGCAAAAAGTGAATAGTATCTGTTTGGGAAGTATAGGGGCTTAAAATCTAGAAAAAGATAATTTAAAGAAAGCTCTAGCTTGAGGTAGATTTGATAGATAGAAATGAATTATTACATATGTTGAACAGATCCTTTATATATGTTGAACAGATCCTTTAAGTAAAGTGCATTTGGCTTTGGTTTTTGAGCTTTGATTTGGTAGCTTTATTTTAATACTTTATTATTTTATAATAATAATTATTTTATAATAATTATAATTATTAATATATAATATTAATATTAATATTAATTATTTATTATTTATTAATTATTAAATATTAATATTAATATTATTA
Source organism: Lutra lutra (assembly GCF_902655055.1). NCBI lineage: Eukaryota > Metazoa > Chordata > Mammalia > Carnivora > Mustelidae > Lutra > Lutra lutra. Next base: position 48,291,517 of record NC_062290.1, read on the forward strand.
TTAATATTAATATATTAACATAATAATATATATTATATATTATATGTATTATATATATTATATATTAATATAATAATATAATTAATATTAATAAAATATTAATATTAATATTATATAATATATAATAATTATTTTATAATAATAATTTATTATTATTTTAATAATATTTTAGTACTTTATTTTAATTTTAAATTATCACTAACATCACTATTTTGAAGTTTTAGCCTTTTTTTTTTTTTGCATGGCATTGGTAGTCTTAGACATAGATAGAAACAGGAGGCAAACTATTATTCCATTTTACCCAAGCAGAAAATTGAATTTAGTATCTGGTGTGTGTTACACAGTGACTATTTGGTTAGGGATATTGGACCTCGTTTCTTATCCATTGAAATATTATGGGAATTAATGCCTTTGGACATTTGCCCTGAATTTCTTATGATGAAACACTAGACCACATCTTTTGGAGGAATTTTTATCCAAAGTGGCCATGAGGATGGGGATCATTTGTCTGTATTTTACCAGTAATCAGGGTCCATGTTTATTGTTTTTGATGGGAGATTATCCCCCACATAATGGCAAGCAAAAATCCTATAATGAAATTGGATTGAAACTATGGTGACTTTCGAAATAAATGATTTTCTATGGGAGTTATAATTTAATATGAAAGGATGTACAGATCTTTGAGGACACAGCTTGGTGATCTAGACACTGATGATTTTAAAGTACCTGTGGTCCATTCCACTGATTCATAGAATGTGCATAGGAGATGGGGGAAGGAAAGCTTTAACAAAAATTACCATAATGAGAGCAACACAATTTTTGAATGAGAGTAATTCGAAGATACATTTTGGCAGTTTAGGTAAGCATGCATATGTTGTAAAAGTCACGTCACATACTTGTCATGCATATGCATGTTGCTTGATGGTTGAAACATTTCACCTGGGGACAGTTCTTCTTCCAGTGGTCAGTCTTCAATGATAAATTCATATAGACTTTTCAGAAGAAGAAGCAAAATGTTTTTGAACAACCAGTTCTAACATTTCTGTATAGAGAATGTGATATTGTAGCCATTACCTGATTTGGATATACTTTAACCTTCTCATGTATGTCATAGTAATTTCAGTCTTGTGTAGTCACCTTTACTGCTTCACTGTATTGTGTGCTGTTGCTGTAATATTCCCATAATATAGACTTCATCCAAATCCCCAACACCCCAAATTTTCCTTATTTCCTTTAGATACTTTACTTGGAATTAGGGTATTGTTCCAAAAAATAAGTGGCTTAATTTGATTGCATTCAGATGATCTAAATAGCAAGTTTCTTGTGCACTTAGCTAATAAAGGTATTAGCACAGTTCCCACTCCTATTATTTTCATAATTCTTTAACATTTTTTCTCTTTATTTAAACAGTTGGCTGTAAAACCTTAAAAGCAAAATCATTTATTAATGATTTAGGAGTGATTAGGAATTTAATTGCTGGAAGAAGGAGAAAAAAATGAAATAGTTTTAATAGGATTTTAAACATTTTAACGAATTTTAGAATTTTAAACATTTTAGAATTAAACATTCTAAATAATATCCTCTAGGGAAAGGTAGTATTAAGAAATGATCCATGAGTGGCCTCTTTACCCATTCTGTTACATTGGCTCAACCCACTTGATATGAGCTGATGTCTACTGATGCCTACTGATGCTTACTATATGCCCTGCACATGTATTAAATCACTTAATCCTCAGAACAGCCTTCTATGATAGATACTATTATCATCCTCCCTATTTCACAGATAGGGAACTGTGGCACTGAGAATTTAAGGAACTTGCCCAGTGTCAGTTGATTAGTTAGCAGAAAAGCTGAGATTTGAACTTAGTCAGTCTGGTCCCCTAGCTTATGTTGGATTTTGATATTGTAGATGGCAATGGATGAATTAGAAATGATTCTTTCAGAGGTCATTTTGGCTTGTGAAAATTCTGGAAATTGCATAGAACAAAGGTCGTTTACTTCTGAGCAGGGGATATTTCAGATATCCACATAGAAAGAAAAATGTGCCAAAGAAAGGCTTAGTAAGAGCAGGTGTGAGGCACAGGAGGATTTTTTTATGGCATTGTTGTATCATCCTTTCCTTTGCTTTGCACAGATAGCTGCTGTAACTAACCCTGATGATGAATGATTTTGTCACATCTCCTTGTGAAGATTACCTGGGATTTCCCAGTAAACAAAAGTGCCTCATGATGCAGCCAGCTTTAAACATGCTACAGATCCAGATGCCTCAAAACTCAATTATGAGAGTGCCAGTTGTAGTAAGTCTTTTGTTTTGTTTTTTAGCACTCTAAATAGTCCTTATTTTTTTTTCCAAGTTTTTATTTAAATTCCAGCTACTTAACATCCAGTGAAGTATTAGTTTCAGGTGTAGAATTTAAGGTTCATCACTTATGTATAAGAGCCAGAGCTCCCCACAAGTGCCCTCCTTAATCCCCATCACCCCTTTAACGCATCTCCCTGCCTACCTCCTCTCTAGTCACCATCAGTTTGTTCTCTAGAGTTAAGAGTCTGTTTCTTGGTTTGCCTCCCTTTCTTCCTTCCACTGTGTTAATCTGTTTTGTTTCTTATATTTCACATATGAGTGAAATCTTAGGGTATTTATCTTTCTCTGACTGATTTATTTCGCTTAACATTATACTCTCTAGTTCCATCCATGTCGTTGCAAATGGCAAGATTTCATTCTTTTTGAACAATTCCATTGTAATATATACACCACATCTTTATCCATTCCAAATGTCTAGCATATCTTTTCTTATCTTCTCTCTTCTTTCTCTTTGTGCCACAATCAGGCAGAGGCCTGAAGTCAAGGTTAACATGCTGGGTGAGGAGCATTAGAGATACAGAGGAAACCTAGTATTCCCCCTTCTCCAAGGTTCAATAGCAGTCAGGGCTGCAGTTGGGGAGACAATCCTATTTTAGATTAAGTTCAGTATATTGATCATTATATGGGACAGGATGTTCTAATTGTTGAATCTATACTGTGCTTTGAATTTAAAGTGGTTGTACAACTGTTGAAAGTCATGGGTCCTGCAGATTTTTAATCTAGGGTCGGGAAAAAAATCTTTCACTACTGAATAAATTATAAAGGGCAGGGGGAGTAAAAAATAAAGATATATTTTTATTACATCCCATATGTCGTGCTTGATTAACTTGTGTAGAAAGAAATCATCATGGGAAGCAATAGCATCTCCGAATACATAACCAAGAAGCTAAAATGTAGCTACATCAGATAGGAAGGGAGCCCAGTAGACTTGTGGAAACTGAGCTGCATGCAACTAGGTAAAAACTGTGGCTGCTCTATTTCTTTTGATTAGTATTTTAGGTGGAGCAAGGTAATATATATGAAAGTACTCTGCAAATTATAAAGCTGACAGAGATGCAAATTGCAATTTTGTGTATTCTTTATATTGAATTATGGCAATAGTTATCCTTATTACATTTGTTCCACAAACATTTGTTTTCTAATGCAGATTCTGTCCTTTAAAGAATTGCATTGTTTCATTTATAATTTCTGGCTTGTATTTGGGACATAACTTTTTTTTTAAATGTAACATTTTACAGGAGAATTTGGTAAGGTTTTCAGATGTAGATTTTTAAGTTTAATTACAACACTGATGAGGAGACAGAAGTAATTTTGAATCCTGTTGAAAGAATCTAGACAATCACAATCTAGATTTTTCTAGTGAAAAATCACTATAATAAAATCCACATATTTTTAGCTGAGATTTTGTATATCCAGTGCCAGTAGGGTTAACCCATTAGAAAATAATCGGATCACAGATTTAAAAAAAGATCCAGTATAAAATTTGAAATTCAATATATAACTTTTGGTATAATCTAAGTTCCTTTGTAGAACAAGGTGAGATAAATAAATACATAAATACATCAACTATATCTACAATATGGTAGCATTTGTGTACCTTTAAAAATATACAGAATTATAATATTTGCATTTGTTATATATATAATTTTTTATGGATTATATTAAAAGAACACACAAATATATTAGAAAGTTATATACCAAATTTCTCGTAATAATTAGGTAGGATTAGATGGTAGGGTATTGGGAGGGGAATGGTACTGGGGAAATTTTCAAAAAAGACTCCAATTTTGGGGCACCTGGGTGGCTCAGTGGGTTAAGCCGCTGCCTTCGGCTCGGGTCATGATCTCAGGATCCTGGGATCGAGCCCCACATCAGGCTCTCTGCTTGGCAAGCAACCTGCTTCCTCCCCTCTCTCTCTGGCTGTCTCTCTGCCTACTTATGATCTCTCTCTGTCAAATAAATAAATAAAATCTTAAAAAAAAAAGACTCCAGTTTTATTTGTAATATTTTCTGTCCTTTAGGAGTAAAAACTTGAATGACAAGTAATAAAGTACTAGTAATTAAATCTAGGTAGTGGAATCATGGGTGTCTGTTAATATTATTTTTTAAGCTTATCTAGATTGCTAATTCTTTGAAAGAGTCAAATAAGTGAAGACACTATGAAACATAGTGTACAAGCTGTGCTTTCTACTCTGGAGGAATTTATAATTGAGAAATGAACAAGTCAGCCTGAAGTGGGACAGATGGATGGTGAATGAAGACCAGAAAAGAATGTCTAGATTGTACCCATCATGAGATATAGAACCTGTTTTTGTCGTTGAGTCCTCAGCACCTTGCATGGTGCCAGATGCACAGGAAAGGATCAGTAGGTACATATTGGTCTGATCTAAGGTCAGAGATCTGAAGGAAAAAGATAGACTTACTTAATCATCCTTATGCAGGTTATCAGTTGCCATAGCAACCATATAATCTGTTGTCATAAGGTTTGAGAAGACATAATGAACTACAGTCTCAGACTGTAGAAAACCGCGAACCTGGGGAGGATGAAAAGAATAGTTAAATAAATTACGAAAAATAAGAGAGCTGAAAGGTATCCCTGATTCACTTGCAGCCTTTGCATATTTTCCCTGAGGGAACCAAATTGCTCCATGTCACCTCCTGGCTTGGTCCTGTTGGAAGTGTTCTCTAAAAGCCACTTGAATTGGGAAAGCCTGTAGTGATTTTAAAAACTGAAGACTTCTGATCATATTCCAGACCAACCATATGAGATATGCTAGGTGTTTGGCCATTGAAAGTGTGTTTTAATTGACTTGCATGTGCTTCTTGTTGAGAATGGTTTGGTAGGGAATAATGATTTGGTAGTAGGTCCTAGCTTGAAACATTAGAATGGCACAGCCTCAAAGTCCTCAATTGTGAGACTATATTTTAGGAAGTATGCAACAGAAGTCCTATAGAATTAAATAAAAAACCTAATGATTTTAAGAGCGTGAGAAGATAAGCCACAGACTGGGAGAAAATATTTGTAAAAGATACTTCTGATAAAGAACTAGTACCCAAAATATACAAGGAACAACAATAAAATGGAAACCCCAATTAAAAAATGGGCAAAAGACCTAAATAGACACCTCAACGAAGGACATATACAGATGGCAACTAAGTATGTGAAACAAGGCTCCATATCGTATGTCATTAATGAATTGCAGTGTAAAACAAAGATGAGATGCTACTGCACATTAGAATGGCCAAAATCCAAAATCCTGACCACACTGAATGCTGGCAATCTGTGAAACAATAGGACTTTCATTCATTGCTGGTAAGAAAGCAGAATGGTCACTTTGGAAGACAGTTTAGCATTTTCTTTAAAACTAAACATACTCTTACTGTATGATGAGGCAATGGCACTGCTTGGTATTACCCAAGTGAATTGAAAATTATGTACACACACACACACACACACACACACACACACACACACAAAACTGTACATGAAGATTTATAGAAGCTTTATTTATAATTGCCGAAACTTGGAAGTAACTCAGATACTCAACAGATCGGGGCGCCTGAGTGGTCCAGTCATTAAGCGTCTGCCTTTGGCTCAGGTCATGATCACAGTGTCCTGGGATCGAGCCCCACGTCAGGCTCCCTGCTCAGCAGAAAGCCTGTTTCTCCCTCTCCCACTCCCCCAGCTTTTGTTCCTGCTCTTGTTGTCTCTCCCTCTTCAAATAAATAAATAAAATCTTTAAAAAAATATTCAGTAGGTAAATGAATAAACTCTGGTACATTCAGACAATGGATTATTATTCAGTGCCAAAAAGAAATGAGCTATCAGGCCATGAGAATACATGGAGAAATTTTAAATGTTTATTACTAAGTGAAAGAAGCCAATATGACAAGGCTACATACTGTATGATTCCAAATATATGGCATTCTGGAAAAGGGTGGAAAAATATCAGTGGTCTTGGGAGGAGTGAGAGAGATAAGGGGGGAAGAATAGATGGAATATAGAGGATTTTGAGGGGAGTGAAACTTCTGTATGATGCTGTAATGGTGCATATGTGTCATTAGACATTTGTCCAAACCCATGGACTATACCACACCAAAAATAAACCTAATGCAGATTTTGAACTTTGGGTAATAATGCCGTGTTAAGGTAGGTTCATTGATTGCAACTGGTGTAAAACTGTGGAGGGGAAGATAGGGAGTACATATACAGGAATTCTCTGTACTGTCCATTCAATTTTTTTTTAAAGATTTTATTTGAGAGAGAGAGACACAGAGAGAGAGAGGGAACACAAGCAGGGGGAGTGGGAGAGGGAGAAGCAGGCCTCCCACCAAGCAGGGAGCCTGATGTGGACTTCGATCCCAGGACCCTGGGATCATGATCTGAGCCAAAGGCAGACGCTTCACGACTGAGCCACCTAGACGCCCTGTCCACTCAAGTTTGCCGTGAACCTAAAACTACTCTAAAACATTAAAATCTGTTATTTTAAAAAGCCCAATAATTGATTGATTCCTTCATTTACTTATTCATTCATAAATATTAATCACATGTGTGATTGGCATTCTGTATTATATTAGGCAAACAAAGCATGCCAGTTTAACTGAGCGACTGATCAGTAGATTGTAATGTGATAAGTACTGCAGTTGAAATAGAAACACAATGTTTCAGTGGTCACTAACCCAGCTAAAGAAAAAAGAAAGACGAAAGGAGAAAAATCTACTAACTCAGCTTTAGTCAGTTGGAGAAGTTTCAAGAGGAAGTAAGAGCTAAACTGAGTATTGAAGTATGACTATGTTGAAGTCTATCATGGAAGGGCAATAGAAGCATTAAAATATGAAGAACTGTAGCAGTCATGAAATATGATAGGTCAACTCTCTTGAATGTCATCTACTGGCCTGCTATCATCATTCTAATTGTGGTACCATTGGTTATTTTCTTGATGGTGAACCTCCACATATGTAGTGGGCAAATGAAGATACTGACGATTATGAAAATTGGTGTTATCTGGCTTAGGTGTAGAGAAGAAATTTATATTGATATATATTAAAATATTGTCTGTTTCTTCTTTTAATAAATCTGAAATGTATATTTTCTAGCTGTCCTAATTAGTTTACATAATTTAGATTTAATTAGAATAGAGCAGAATCTAATGGATCCTCTGCATTTGCTCAGTGAATAAATGTTTTAGTCAATAGATTGTTTTTTAACAGGGTGTTTACTTATGATGCTTTTTACATCAGTGATTAATCCAATTTAACATCTTAATGGAAGGGTCTGTTTCCTTTCCAGCTAATGGGATAAACACCAACAGTTCAGCAATAACACCTTCATTCCATACACTGAAGTCTAATATTAGACCTATTGTATTCTGTTGCTTATCTTTGGTTCAGTGGACTTCAGCCATTGAAATAAAGTCTTTAAAGACAAATAAATGGTGTACCTGCAGTGTGCATGAATGCTATTATCTTCATATACTTGGACATAGACTTTTCACAGAATCATTCAGGGTGGCAAGGGCTCTGGATTTAATTTTGGTTAACATTTACTGCTCTATGCTTGGCTGTGTGTTAGGCACTTACTATTATTTTTATTCTTTTTTACTGTATGTTATCAGTAGGGGACTGATACTTTTATATTTAATGTAGTCTTACATTATGATTTTGGGAACTGAGTATAGTAACCTTCCTTTATAGAATAAGTTCATCACCCTCAAATACCTCTCTTCCCCACATCCTCGTATGCAATATCCAATCTATGCAATATCATAAAGATGGTGATTAGAAGGGAAGACTATTTTCCATAACGAGGCATTTGGTGAACGGAGTACCTGGTAGATGTTGAAAAAATAAATTATAAACAAAATGATGAAACAACACATAATATATTAACTCAAGGAATTTGCGGTAAGCTGCTAGGAATTAACAGAATAAAAAATAATTAATGAGGGTTCAAGAAATGTCTAGACTTTTTTTTTTTTTTAGTTCTATCTTACTGAGACAGCATCTTTTGTGAAAAATTATAAAGACATCTTAGGCATTTTAGGATCCACTATCAAAATAGTTAATGGTAAACCAATGAAGCTAACATTTCTTGTAAAAGAGTCTTGAATATCCTTAATGATTTTCACAGATCATTTTTAAAGAACAGTTTTAACCCATTCACAGAAACATCTGTTGAATAAGCACCTGGCACTGTGGTATGGAGGTGAAAGTCAGGTGCCTGGCCTTCAGGGAACTCATAAAAAAGTAAACTGATCATTACAATAATGGTCATAACAACAGCTTACTGTGCACTCTGAATATGCCAGGCTTTATTCTAAAAATTTTACACATATGTTCTTTCAGCCTCACAATAATCCCAAACTATAGGAACTATCATTAATTCCACTTTGCAGATGAGAAATACAAAGGCACAGGGAGGGTGAAGATACTTGCTCAAGAGCACACAAATAGTATAAGACACAACTGGGAATTCCACTAGAATCTCTCTGCCCTCCAGGACCCACATGGCTTACCAATTTTCCCATCTACCTTCTTTTAGAGTATAGAGTACATGAACTTCCAGAATAGTGAGGCTGCCTAAAAGAGAGGTACCTAATTCTAGACAGAAGAAATAACATGGAAGTATATAATAAATTAGAATTTAACGGGAACTTTAAGTAGCTCATGTGGCTTAAGTATGGAGCTCATGAATGCTAGGAAAGGGAGGAAGAGAAGTTGACTGGGGCTAAATTATGAGGGTTATGGGAAGTTGTGAAATATTGGCAGGAAATTAACATGTTTGGATTGCATTTTAGATAAAATAAAAAGGGAACAAAATAGGAAGTCAAGTGGAAAGGCTAGTAGCATAAACTAATCAAGGAGTGGTGAGGGCCCATGAAATAGCAGTAGAGATAAAAAGTACAAAAATTTTTTTTCAGAGATAGTACTGTGGAAGAAGCGACAAACCTTGGTGACATATTTAGTTTGGGGTGAAGGGACAGAAAGCCATAGTCTCCCAGGTTTCTGGCTTGGAGGACTGGGTGGAAGGTGATGCTCCTTCCTTAAACAGTGAATCTGGTGTGGGGAGGGGGAGGAGAAGGAGCTGGTTAAACTTGGAATTCACTGGTTTGAGTTGGCTGGTTCTGTAGATCTGGAACAAAGACTACCCCAGCCATCATCAGCATATGGATGGTAGTTGAAGCCAGGGGTTTAGATGAAGTCACCCAGGGAGAATTCATAGAATGCCAAGCATTGAGGCCCAACAGTGGAACCCTGTGCAATAGTAAAATTATCAAAGAGCAGGAACATGAGGACCCTGGGAAGGAGTGGCCTGAAAAGACAGGAGACAGTAGAATAGAAACCGTTCTTGGTTGAGCACAGTAGCACATACAGAAGAGGTTCTAGTTCAAAAGCCCTAAATACCAGTTATAGAAACTTAATTCTATCTCAGATTTCTTTAAAATTACTTTCCCAGATGTTCCTGTTTTTATTCATTAAAATATTTGTGATCTCAAATCCTCTGTTATTTCTCTCAGGTCAAACTCTGGATTCATGGGAAGGTGAAATTATGCATTCGTAGGAGGAAATACCATAAGCCCCAAGTAGAAAATATCTTAACAGAGAGCATTCTGCATAAGCTACCCAGAAGTATTATCCCTGCACATTCATAATTTTTTCTCAATTTAGCTGACATGCTCTACTACCATTTTAGGTATAGACAGAGGCCACAGATAGGGAGAAAATACCTCACACATCAAGAGAAAAAGAAATGATGAAAGGGCAAAGTTGGGCATAATTTTCTTTTGGAACCTGAAACACCTGCTACATTTCCTGGAGCCTGAAATGACCTCTGTTGCTTTCGCTACTGCTCTAACCATCTGCTAAGCTGCAGAGAGGTGGTCTGCAGCAGCTGAAAGCCGCTACAAATGCTTCAAGTCAGGCTTGTTGGCACAGTAAGGAAGCCAGGGAGGTGTTGGTGCCAAATGCAGGTCCCGTTTCTTTCGCTTTGCTGCCATGAGAAAAATTAACCAAGGCCTTTAGAGCTGCCATTGAGATAAACATGATTTAACGTCTTTTTAGCATTTTCAGGACCACAGCATTAGCAGAAACCTTGGAGATGTTTAAGAGTAGAGTCTCAAAAGTCGTTCTCTGGCAAGCCATTTTAAAAGCAGATGTCGTGGGCATACTTCAGTACAGCTGCCTATTAGGTGACAGCACTTCAAATGCATAGAACGTGAAGGAAATGTACATTCTGTTTTCTCTATAGGATGGCAACCAACACCTGCCTCTTTTAAGTGTGGGAGCAGATTTCGTGGTTGTTGCCTGCTCTCCCTTCCGTGTTCTGTGCTTCTGTCCAGCCTGGTGAAGAAAGGCCCGGTTAAATCAGGAGAGCTGTCCATATGAATCTATAGATGCAGTATCTGTGCAGTCATTTACTTACATAACTATCTTTTTGATTCTACAGGGAGCTTCTTGAGAGTTGGAGCCAGATCTTTTTCAGGTCTAAATCCTGATTGCACTTCTTACTAGTTGGCAAACCTGGGCAAGAGACTTAGCTGCTTTGAGTCTCAGTTTCTTCATGTGTGTCTTACTGGCTTGGTGATGCTGAATGATGCTGCCATCTTCAAAAGCATCTAACAGGGTGCCTGGCACATGGTAGGTGCTCAGTAACTGTCTATGGAATAAAAGACATAGGAGCCCCTGCTGTAGGGTGAATGTGAAAATTTGCATTACATGTTTGCCTTGTAATTGTATAAAGCCTCTTTCTTCATCTGTGAAGCAAGCCTATGGCTTAAAATGTGAAGGGATATTCTGACTTGCTGGCTATTTGGTGAGTAGAGAATTCAGAGGAATCTTACCTTACCAGTCCTTTAAAGAATTGGAGAGTTTGGACATAACTCCTGTTTTTACCCTTTTCTTTTTACTTTTTTTGAGAACAAGAGAGGGAGAAAGCGGGAGTAGGGGGTGAGGGACAGAGAGAATCTTAAGCAGGCTCCATGCCAACATAGAGCTCCACCTAGGCCCGATTTCATGACCTGAGCTGAAATCAAGAATTGGAGACTTAACTAACAGAGCCACCCCGGTGCTCCATGGTCCCTGTTTTTAGATCCTTATCTATATTCATGTTTCTCTGTCTCACCAAAGTGTGCTTTTGTTTTAAGACACTGTTCACAGCTATCTGCTTTTTTGGAAGGCTGACTTAAAAGCCAATTTGTATTGGTAAGTGACTAAAAATGGCTTAAAACAGTGCTTTTTAAACTGTGTTCTGATACTTCCTGGGGCATCTTCAGGGAGGTCTAATGAAGAGCTGCAGGGATTTGCAGCTTCAAACCAGTGACTCGGGGTACTCCACCACCAATCCCAATTTTCATCAGAAAAGTTCTACTTTTTATAAAATAAGTTGTACATATATACGTATATTTTCTATGTACATACATACATATTTACTTAATTAAAAAATAGGTTTTACTATTTTTAAAAAATTAATCTTTAAAGACAACTTACAAATACTGACTGGCTTATCTCCTTTTACCTCATGCCCTTTTGTCATGAGACTCAATAATTTTCTTTAATCCTAGAATCCTAGCCAATGATAGGAAGTGATAGTCACTAGGAATCACCTTGTGGTTGCTAAGATTTACTTCAGTTGCTTCTTTATCATGATAGAGTTATTAGACTGGTAATAAAGCATTTGACATGGAGCATTTGAACTTAGCAAAGTATATCATGTATTCTCATGGATAAGAAGGGTAAGTATGAATCAGGTGTCTTATAATTAAGTGGATAATTGACAGAATATTAACCAAATGACCTGATTTATAGATAAACACCCATCTGGAGAGAAATTTCTATTGATAGTCTCAGGGTTGTGTTCCATAGTCTTGTCATATTCCCTGCTTTGGGAATTTATGACTTGGGTGAAGCTATTGAGGGAAGTCTTACCAAATTTGCAGATGACAAAGCTGTGAGGGATAAAAAATGTGTGGGATGGCAGAATTAGGATCCCAAAAGAGCTTGACAAGGTGGAACATTTTGAAGTGAAAAAAAGTAATGAAATTTAACAGGGATAAATGTGAGGTCCTGTACTTGGGTCAAAAAACAGAAATATAATTGTACTTTCCAGGGATGATGAAGTTGTAGCTTCTGAGCAGAATGTGTAAAAATGCTTAGAGGTATTAGATGACAGTCATATTTCTAGAAGTCTGCAATGTAATGTGGATACCCTCAAAGCTACTCTGAGTTTAGAGGATGCATCAGTTGAATAAACAGAATGTAGATTGAAGATTGGCACAGACCCACTTTTCTTAAGACTGCTCAGATTTTTCAGGGATAATATACTCAAGGTAGACAAACTGAAACACGTTAGAAAGAAACCGAATGTAAAGCCTTCAAACTGTATTGCATGAGAAGGGTTCCGGCCTGAACTTCAGGGAATAGAACTATATGACCTAGAGACAAGAATAGGATGTATAAGGGACTCCTGGGTGGTGCAGTTGGTTAAGCATATGACTCTTGGTTTTGGCTCAGGTAGTGATCTCAGGGTTGTGGGATTGAGCCTTGCGTGGGGCTAGGCACTGAGTGCAGTCTGCTTGGGATTCTCTCTCCCTCTCCCTCTGCCCTTCCCACTCATGCTCTAAAATGAATAAATAAGTCTTTAAAAAGGAAAAAGAATAGGATGTACCAAAGTCATCATCTAAAAATATTTAAATTGTTATCATTTAGAAATTTTTGGTGTGACCAGAGGGAAGAAGTCAGATCGATGAGAAATTTCAGATTGGTGGACAGTAACTCAATATAAGGAAGAATGTTTCAGCAATAAGAACTGTCCAAGAAGGGTGCAGTCTCCATGAGATAATTTGTTCTTTATTATTATTATTTATTTATTTGAGAGTGAAAGTAAGAGAGAGAGAGAGAGAGAGAGAGAGACTGGTCATGAGCAGTGGGGGAGGAGCAGAGGGAGAAGCAGACTCACTGCTGTGCAGGGAGCCCAACATGGGGCTCCATCCCAGAACCCTGAGATCATGATCTGAGCTGAAGACAGATGCTTAAGCGACTGAGCCACCCAGTTACCCCTAATTTGTTTCTCTCGATGGTACTAGATAGACTGGACTGCCAGTGTCAGAGATGTAGAACAAACACATTTTAAAAAATGGTCTAATGTGATAACTTGTGAAATCTTTCCTAGCTTGAGATTTTATGACTTATAAGATAATTTAAGACACAGTAACAACTACATGGGATGGATGATGTTTTAAGGCAAAAACGGCTCTTCCTTCATTTTTCACCTTAGATGCAACTTCTCATTGCTTCTTTCCCATTTTAGCTAAAAACATATTCAGATTTTTAAATTTAGAGTATTATCAAAAATTACCTTACCTTTTTACTTTTCAAAATTTTGTTTTCATTTTTTTAAAGATTTTATTTTATTTATTTACATATTGGAGGGAGAGAGAGGGGGGTAGGGACAGAAAGTGAGGGGAGGAGCAGAAGGAGAAGGAGAGAGAGAATCTCAAGCAGACTCCCTGCTGAGCACAGAGTCCGAAGTGGGCTGTGTTTCATGACCCTGAGATCATGACCTGAACTAAAATCAAGTGTTGGATATTTAACTGATTGAGACACCCAGGCTCCCCTACTTTTCAAAATTTTAATTTTAAATTCCACAATAGAAAAATGTGACTGAATGAAACAATTCTCAGATTCTAGACAAAGTTGAGTGCTTTAGAAAGCAAGTAATAATAAAATTTGGAAGAACCTCTTCATTAAAAACTCTGGGTAATTAAATCAAATAAGCAAACAAAAATGAACCATAACAGTGTTCCCTTCTATAAATGTTTCACTTCACAAACTCAGTTTAGAATAAAAGATATTGAAATGTCTTTATTTATTTCTAGGTTAGAGATTCTCTGATTTTTTTTTTTCTTTTTTCTTTGACTCTGCCAAGCCATTCAAACACCATAGGCCTTTAATTAGGTAACCCAGCAAAATGCAGTCTCCTAACAAGGGGAAGTAGTGATTGGTAGATACGCCAATCAGGGCTCTTAATTGCAAATAGTAGAAAAGAGATTCATTAATGTTGTGGAACTTGAGCATGCATTTAGAATTAACTGGAAAGGTTGTTTAAAAACAGATTGGTGATTCAGTAGGTCTAAAGTGGGGCTTAATAGTTTAAATTCCTAATAAGTCTTCAGGAGATGCTGCTGGTACTGATTTTGGACCATACTTTGAGGATCATGTGTTAAAAGAGAGGAGAGGTTTTCAGAATTCTTGGGAATTCTAGAGGAACAGACTGGAGGCCAAACTTTTAAGAATAATGCCCCATACTCTCCTGGGCTTGATGAGGAAAATTTTTCCTGTTCTATTGGTACCATCTAGCTATGTATTTCAAGAATTAGATTTTTCTGCAACTACTCATGATGCCAGGGATGATGCCAGTTCTGCAGCATGAATTCAATGTGGCCCTCCAAAATCTAGTTGTTTTTGATTTTACCCACCCCGTGCTCCTGTAGTAATGAAAAGTCTTCCCCACAAAAGGTCAGGATGACCTGACTGTTGGAACCAAGATTATATAAGGTTATAAGGCTGGGTGGGGGAGAGAGAGGGGTAGGAGATTTTAGTACTTTCTCCTACATTGGAGACGCAGAACTCATATATGCAGAAACCTTAGGTGTTAATATTAGAAAAATTCTACTACTACATTCACCTCACTAGTATACTTTAAAGCTTAGTTTTATTGACTTCAGATTTCTACTTCTATGGGACATCTGAACTCAAGGTGAGCAAATCTCTTCTGGAAACTGACATGGGTGATGCTTTGTAATGAAACTATGTAAATTCTTCTAAATGTGACCCAATTGTCATTCTATAAAAGCTTTTATATAGTGAGAAATGATTCTGCATACCAGGTATTATTCTATGTGCTGTGATATAAGGAAATACAAGACATGAATCTTGAGTTAAGGAGTTTGCAGTTTAGTAAGGGGAATAGTCAAGTAAATGGAACATTTCAATATAGATACTTATTTTTATAAATGAAAAAATTAGACACCAGAGAAAATATGGGCATGCACAAGTTCATTTGTTCAGAATGGTTTGTATATACATACCTACAGTTATTGTGAGAACTGTAAATGTTGATTGGACTGACCTTTACTCTTCTTGCTTCTTTTCCATCCTATAAAAACTATAAATGTGGATGTTTGTATTTTGTATTTTACTTTTCATTATAAGTAAATAAATAACAGAACAGTGCTTCAGATACATGCATATGCCATAGACCAATAAACTATTCAAAGACTACATCTAAACTGGGAGTACCATCACTCATGATACGGGGATGATGAATCAAGTTGACATTCTTTTTCTTTGCTGTGTTCTATTTCTTGTATAATTGAGTCTATGTAACCTGAATTTATTAAGCAGAAGAGCACTCTTTATAATGGGCAGAGCAGATAATGATTTGATACTATGAGAGTAGAGAAAGGTCTTGTAGTTTAATCTGGAGAGTATGTGTTGGAGGGGTGCTTTGTTGAAGGACAGTGCACCTAAGCAGAGTTTCAATGAAGACTATCAATAGTCCAGAGAAATTAAGGGACAAGAAATTCAAGGGCAGAAGTCTAGAGCTGTGTAATGGAATGTTACATCCAGAAAGAATATAAGCACATTAAAAATTGCAGGTTGAGGGTCAGGAGAGAAGGAAGGTGAGATATACTGAGCAGAGGCTAGATCCCAGTGGATCTCTCTAACTAGAGCAGAACATCAGAGAGCACCCTAACCTTCCGATGCTAGAACAGTGAAACTGCAGGGGCGAGCAGAGATAGGCCATAGAAGACCTCATCTGCCACATGAGGGTCAGTGTGTGTCCTTCCTATGGTGGTGGCTAATCATCCTCCAACATGTGTTGTCCCTATTCCTTTGGTATTCCAATCCCCAGAGGGTTAGCTGGACATGTAGCTGCCCATTGAGGTGCCAAACTTTTTGTTTTTCATTGAAACTAGGTATGGTGGTGTTTGAATACACAGCAAATTTTGTGAAGTGCCTACTTTATGCAAGGCCCTATTTTATGTCTTGAAATGCACATAAAGCCCGGAAATTGAATTTTATTTTCCTTTCTTTCTTTTTTTTAAAAATTAACATATAATTTATTATTTGCCCCAGGGGTACAGGTCTATGAATCATCAGGCTTACACATTTCACAGCACTCACCATAGCACATACTCTACCCAGTGTCCATCACCCAGCCACCTTATCCCTACTCCCTTACCTCCCAGCAACCCTCAGTTTGTTTTGTGAGATTGAGTCTTTTATGGTTTGTTTCCTTCCTGATCCCATCTTTTTTTTATTTTATTTTTTTATGTTTTTTGTTTATGTTTTATTTTTTCCTTCCCTACCCCCCACAACTCCCTGCCCTGCCTCTCAAATTCCTCATAAGAGAGATTATATGATAATTGTCTTTCTCTGATTGACTTATTTCACCTAGCATAATACCCTCTAGTTCCATCCATATCATTGCAAATGTCAAGATTTCATGTTTTTGATGGCTGCATAGTATTCCCATACACACACACACACACAAACACACACACACACACACACACACACACACACAGATATATATACCACATCTTCTTTTTTTTTATTTATCTATTTGACAGGCAGAGATCACAAGTAGGCAGAACGGCAGGCAGAGAGAGAGAGAGAGAGAGAGGAGGAAGCAGGCTCCCCACTGAGCAGAGAGCCCAATGTGGGGCTTGATCCCAGGACTCTGGGATCATGACCCGAGCGGAAGGCAGAGGCTTTAACCCACTGAGCCACCCAGGCACCCCTATACCACATCTTCTTTATCCATTCATCTGCTGATGGACATCTAGGTTCTTTCCATAGTTTGGCTATTATGGACATTGCTGCTTTAACATTCAGGTGCACATGACCCTTCAGATCACTACATTTGTATCTTTAGGGTAAATACCCAGTAGTGTGACTGCTGGGTCGTAGGGTAGCTCTAATTTCAAATTTTTGAGGAACCTTCATACTGTTTTCCAGAGTGGCTGCACCAGCTTGCATTCCCACCAACAGTGTGGGAGGGTTCCCCTTTCTCTGCATCCTCGCCAACATCTGTCATTTCCTGACTTGTTAATTTTAGCCATTCTTACTGGTGTGAGGTGGTATCTCATTGTGGTTTTGATTTGTATTTCCCTGATGCCGAATGATGTGGAGCACTTTTTCATGTGTCTGTTGGCCAATTGGATGTCTTCTTTGCAGAAATGTCTGTTCATGTCCTCTGCCCATTTCTTGATTGGGTTATTTGTTCTTTGGATGTTGAGTTTGATCAGTTCTTTATAGATTATGGATACTATCCCTTTATCTGGTATGTAATTTGCAAATATCTTCTCCTGTTCTGTCACTTGTCTTTTGGTTTTGTTGACTATTTCCTTTGCTGTGCAAAAGCTTTTGATCTTGATGAAGTCCCAATAGTTCATTTTTGCCCTTGCTTCCCTTGCCTTTTGGCGAAATTTCTAGGAAGAAGTTGCTGTGCCTGAGGTCAAAGAGGTTGCTGCCTGTGTTCTGCTCAAGGATTTTGGTGAATTCCTCTCTCATATTGAGGTCTTTCATCCATTTTGAGTCTATTTTTGTGTGTGGTATAAGGAAATGGTCCAGTTTCATTCTTCTGCATGTGGCTGTCCAATTTTCCCAACACCATTTGTTGAAGAGACTTTTTTCCATTGGACATTCTTTCTTGCTTTGTCAAAAATTAGTTGACTATAGAGTTGAGGGTCCATTTCTATGCTCTCCCTTCTGTTCTATTGATCTATATCTGTTTCTGTGCCAGTACCATACTGTCTTGACAATTACAGCTTTGTAATAGAGCTTGAAGTCTGGAAAGGTGATGCCACCAACTTTGGTTTTCTTTTTCAACATTCCTCTGGCTATTTGGGGTCTTTTCTGGTTCCATATAAATTTTAGGATTCTTTGTTACATTTCTTTGTTACATTTACATTTCTTTCTACATTTCTTTGGGATTTTGATAGGGATTGCATTAAACATGTAGGTTGCTTTAGGTAGCATAGACGTTTTCACATTATTTGTTCTTCCATTCTCTGAGCATGGAATGTTTTATCATTTTTTTTTCTCAATTTCTTTCATGAGTACTTTATAGTTTTCTGAGTACAGATTCTTTGCCTCTTTTGTTACGTTTATTCCTAGGTATCTTATGGTTTTGGGTGCAGTTGTAAATGGGATTGACTCCTTAATTTCTCTTTCATCTGTCTTGCTGTTGTTGGATAGAAATACAACTGATTTCTGTGCATTGATTTTATATCCTGACAATTTACTGAATTCCTGTATGAGTTCCAGCAGTTTTGGAGTGGAGACTTTTGGGTTTTCCACATAAAGTATCATATTCTCTGTAAAGAGTGAGAGTTTGACTTCTTCTTTGCCGATTTGGATTCCTTTTATTTCTTTTTGTTGTCTGATTGCTGAGGCTAGGGCTTCTAGTACTATGTTGAATAGCAGTGGTGATAGTGAACATCCCTGCCATGTTCCTGACCTTAGGGGAAAAGATCAGTTTTCTCCCATTGAGAATGATATTCGCTGTGGGTTTTTCATAGATGATTTTGATGATATTGAGGTATGTACCCTCTATCCCTCCACTCTGAAGAGTTTTGATCAAGAAAGGATGCTGTATTTGTCAAATGCTTTTTCAGCATCTATTGAGAGTATCGTATGGTTCTTGTTCTTTCTTTTATTAATGCATTGTATCACGTTGATTGATTTGTGGATATTGTGCAGCCCAGGAATAAATCACACTTGATCTTGGTAAATAATCCTTTTAATGTACTGTTGGATCCTATTGGCTAGTATTTTGGTGAGAATTTTTGCATCCATATTCATCAAGGATATTGGTCTACAATTCTTCTTTTTGGTGGGGTCTTTGGTTTTGGGATCAAGGTAATGCTGGCCTCACCAAATGAGTTTGGAAGTGTTTCTTCCATTTCTATTTTTTTTCAACAGTTTCAGGAGAATAGGAATTAATTCTTCTTTAAATGCTTGGTAGAATTCCCCTGGGAAGCCATCTGGCCCTGGGCTCTCGTTTGTTGGGAGATTTTTGATGACTGCTTCAATCTCCATACTGGTTATGGGGTCTGTTCAGGTTTTCTATTTCTTCCTGTTTCAGTTTTGGTAGTTTATATGTCTCTAGGATTGCATTCATTTCTTGTCAAATTTGCTGGTGTATAGTTGCTCATAATATGTTCTGATAATTGTTTGTATTTCTTTGGTGTTGGTTGTGGTCTCTCCTCTTTCATTCATGACTTTTTTTTATTTGGGTTTAGGCTTTCTTTGCTGTTCTTTCTCCAGCTCCTTTAGGTTTTGGGTTAGGTTGTGTACTTCAGACCTTTCTTGTTTCTTGAGAAATACTTGCTATATACTTTCCTCTTAGGACCGTCTTTGCTGTGTCCCAGAAATTTTGAGCCATTGTGTTTTCATTTTCGTTTGTTGTCATGAATTTTTTAAATTCTTCTTTAGTTTCCTGGTTGACCCATTCATTCTTGAGTAGGATGTTCTTTAGCATCCATGTATTTGAGTTCTTTCCAACTTTCCTCTTGTGATGAGTTCTAGTTTCAGAGCATTGTGGTCTGAAAATACGCAGGGAATGATCCCAATCTTTTGGTACCTGATTTGTGACCAAAGATGTGATCTACTTTGGAGAATGTTCCATGTACACTAGAGAAGAATGTGTATTCTGTTGTTTTGGGATGGAATGTTCTAAATATATCTGTGATGTCCATCTGTTTCAGCATGTCATTTAAAGCCTTTATTTCCTTGTTGATCTTTGGCTTAGATAATCTGTCCATTTCAGTGAGGGGGTGTTAAAGTCCCCTACTATTATTATATTATTGCTGATATGTTTCTTTGATTTTGTTATTAATTGGTTATATAATTGGCTGCTCCCATGTTAGGGGCATAGATATTTAAAATTGTTAGATCTTCTTGTTGGACAGACCCTTTAAGTATGATATAGTGTCCTTTCTCATCTCTTGTTATGGTCTTTGGCTTAAGGTATAATTTATCTAATATAAGGATTGCCACCCCAAATTTCTTTTGATGTCTATTAACATGGTAAATTGTTTTCTACCCCCTCACTTTAAATCTGGAGGTGTCTTTGGGTCTAAAATGAGTTTCTTTTAGACAGCATATTGATTGTTCTTGTTTTTTTTTTTTTTTTTATCCATTCTGATAGTTTGTGTCTTTTGATTGGAGCATTTAGCCAATTTACATTTAGGGTAACTATTGAAAGATATAAATTTAGTGCCATTTTATTGCTTGAAAGGTGACTGTTATTGTGTATTGTCTCTGTTCCTTTCTGGTCTATTACTTTTAGGCTCTCTGCTTAGAGGACCCCTTTCAATATTTCCTGTAGGGCTGGATGGTGTTTGTAAATTCCTTTAATTTTTGTTTGTCCTTGAAGCTTTTTATCTCTCCTTCTATTTTCATTGACAGACTAGCTTGTATATAGTATTCTTGGCTACCTATTTTTCTCATTTAGTGCTCTGAACATATCATGCCAGTCCTTTCTGGCCTGCCAGATGTCTGTGGATAAGTCTGCTGCCAATCTAATATTTCTACCATTGTATGTTACAGACCTCTTGTCCCAAGCTACTTTCAGTATTTTCTCTTTTTCACTGAGACTTGTAAGTTTTACTATAAGATGATGGTGTGTGGACCTATTTTTATGGATTTTGAGGGGGTTCTCTATGCCTCCTGGATTTTGATGCTTGTTCCCTTTCCTATTTAGGGAAATTCCCTACTATAATTTATTACAATATACCTTCTGCTCCCATCTCCCCTTCTACTGGGATCCCTATTTTATTCTAATATTGTTTCATCTTATGGTATCACTTATCTCTTGAATTTTCCCCTCATGGTCCAGTAGTTGTTCGTCTCTCTTTTGCTCAGCTTCTTTATTCTCCATTGTTTGGTCTTCTATATTACTAATTCTCTCTTCTGCCTCATAACCCTCGCAGTAAGAGCCTCCATATTTGATTGCACCTCATTAATAGCTTTTTTTATTTCAACATGGTTAGATTTTAGTTCTTTTATTTCTCCAGAAAGGGATTCTCTAATATCTTCTATGCTTTTTTCAAGCCTAACTAGCACCTTGATAATTGTCATTCTGAACTCTAGCTCTGACACATTACTACATCCATATTGATTAGGTCCCTAGCGATCAGTACTGCCTCTTGTTCTTTTTTTTTTTTTTTTTTTTTTTTTTGTGGTGAGTTTTTCTGCCTTGTCATTTTATCCGAATAAGAATTGATAAATGAGAGAACAAAACACTAAAAGGGTAGCAGCAACCCCAGAAAAATATACACTAACCGAATTAGAAGAGACCCAAAACTCGGGGGAGAAGAAAGGGGAAAAAAGGAAGAAAAAATTATATATATATTTTAGACAGGTGAATAGAATGGAGCCACACACTTGATTTTGGATGTATTTTGGTCTGTTTGAAAAAACTACCTTCCAAAATTTTAAAGAAAGAAAAACTTACATATATTCAGGAATTATGGTAAACATGATGAAGGGATGGAATAGGATTGTAAAGGTGAAAATGAAAGGAATTGGTAAGATTAGAAGTTGGTTGAAAATAGGAAAAAAAAAAGAGGAAAGAATGTGAGCAGGCTGGAGACTAGAACAAAGCCATGAACTAGATTTAGTGTATATTTTTATCTGTTAGAAGAAATTGTATCTCAAAATTTTAAAGAAAACCTATATGTATACAACAAATAAGGTTAAATATGTTGAAGTGATAAAATATGACTATACCAATGAAAATTTAAAAATATTTTTAAAAGGTATTGATAAGATAAAGTAGTTAAAAAAAACATTAAAATAGGAAAGAGGAAAAATTAGAAAAATAGAGTAAGAAAAATAAATTTTAAATTTAACTTTGAGAGACTAAATGATCATGGGGAAAAAGCCATGAATTCTATGTGTTGCTTTCTCCTAGCTCTGGAATTCTACAATTCTTATTGATTGGTGAACTTGGTTTTGGTGGATATTCTTTGTAATCTTCTGGGGAAGATCTGCCCACAATTGGCAGGTCTGGAGAGACCCCCTCCTTCCTCCTCCTTAATGTGCCCTTGGAAAAAAGCCATCAATCCCTCCCATTTCCCAGGTCACTGGCTACATTCTGAGCTCACCCAGCCTGTGACCCAGTGTTTCTGTCTCCGGTACACAGCCGATTCCTGCAGCAAATTCCCATGCCACACCTCCCGGAGGAGGAAGGAGGGGGTCTCTCCAGATCTGCTACTTGTGGGCTCCCTGCTTAAAGAGTAGTGGCCCGACTGTACCACGGATCACAGTTTAAGGTAAGCCTGAGCTGAGAGCCCACTCCTTGGCCCCATCTCTGCAGTTAGCTCCCCCCCTCCGATGCCTGGGAGCTCTGACACATTCAGACACCCCTGGTCTTTTTGAGTCCCCACGGGTCCTGAGATCACACTGTCCTCGCCAGGTTTTCATCCCCTAGCCTCTGGAGGACATCCCTCAATGGAGCAGACTTCTAAAAGTTCTGATTTTGTGCTCTACTGCTCTCTCACTTGCTGGGAGGTGGCCCCTCCCCACTACGGTCTATCTTCCTGCCACTTTGGATTTGCTTCTCCACAAGTCCTACTTTCCAGAAAGTGGTAGATTTCCTTTTCCTAGAATTGCTGCTCTTCTCTTTTATCTACTGTTGAGTTTGTAGGTATTCAGAATGGTTTGATAACTACCTAGCTGAACTCTTGGGACATGATGATATTTTAGTCTCCTACTCCTCTGCCATCTTGCTCCTCCTCCCCAGAAACTGGGTTTTCATGCTACTAGCCTGTTTTTCTCTTTTAGCCCCTCTTTTCCTCTTCCTTTCCTTCCTTCCACCCTCTTTCCCTTCCTCTCTCTTTCCTCCCTTCTTTCATTCCTTCTTTAAGGGATACCTTTTAAAAGGCAAAATTAAGTGCACCTGGGTGGCTCAGCTGGTTAAGCATTGGACTCTTGGTTTCAGCTCATGTCTTGATCTCAGGGGCTCAGTGTGGAATCTACTTGAGTTTCTTTCCCCTCCCGCCTTTGTTTCTCCCCTTGCTCATGCTCTCTCTAAAATAAATAAAGTCTTGAAGAATACATACATAAAAGGACAAAATGAACAGATGGCATGATTAAACCACTAATATCCCCCATCCTAATCATGGGCTATCTGGAATTGCCTCTTGTTTATTTACTAATAAAGCTGACTTTATGAGACTTCATCATAAATGTTTCCAAGGAAATACTGTCTTGTTCTACTATTTCTTTTTAATTACTTATTTAGTATTTAAGGTTCGAAGAATTGAACAAAGAAGGGATATATATTTAGTGTTTCTCATTGTATCCATCATCAGTGACCCTTTAAGCATTTTTTTTCATAGTCAAGAACATTGGTTTCTGTACGTAATGCATTCGCCATTCTTATATTAAGGGTGGATGCTTTTAAGTTCCGCTATCATTATCATTTTCTGAGTATATGTAAGCTCTCTGTAGTAGTAAGATTTACTCAAACATATTGCCCTCTAATTAATCATTGATGTTCCTGGGCTTAGTGAAGATTGTTCCTTTTGGCAGTTCAGTTTCAACCAGAAATTTATAAATGAAGAGACTGGGTGAGTTTGGGTGGCTTTGCTTCCTCCCACTGTGAAAGGAAGCTTGCTATGCCAGATTTTGCCACACAGGGGCATTACCTGCCTTCTCTTTTGTGTTAGTCCTCTACAGCAAGAGAATAAACCCCTAGAAACTCGTTTTTCATTACCTTTAAAAGGAAAACAATATATTAATACACAAACCATAAGAGCTAGTGGCCACTTACAAGTTATACATGATTTTTAAGCTAGAGAAATATTTTCCTGAGTAGATTATCACAGGCCAGCATGATCCTTTACATCTTCTCAAGAGAGAAGCAATTATTTCTTTTCCAGCCATATCAAATGTCTTTATGTAAAATACTTCGATATTTTAAGAAAAGCTATGACCCTTATTTCAATAGAATTCTGGGCCGAATGGGACTTGGGGAAACAGTGCATCTCATTGGTGGCAACTGCCATCTGAAAGAGAACACGCGGCTCTCATCAGAGAATAGTCATGCTAGAAATGTGTTTTGAAAATGTGGTCTCTATTCCCTGCTGTCACTCCCTGTCCCCCTCTTCTTCCCACCCCCCCCCCCCCCCGTTTCTGGTGCATATGCTCTCACTGCTTCCTTAACACACATAATATCAGGTTTCAGAAAGAGGAGAGAGATGAGGAAGAACTAGAAAGAACAAAACCCTAATAAGATCCTGTGTTTGTACAATACTCCCAGTACAAGTGGCACATGCTTGATTCCTCATATCTAATACAAGGTAATGGAGATGATTATCCAGTCCAGTTTGAATCTGAATCTAAATATGATCCTAATTAAGATCGTGATCACAAGATTCACACACGCACAATACTTTCAAGCAGAGCCTAATTAAAATAGCACTAAAGAGACAGTCTTCTGAC
Organism: Lutra lutra; assembly: GCF_902655055.1. Classification (NCBI taxonomy): domain Eukaryota; kingdom Metazoa; phylum Chordata; class Mammalia; order Carnivora; family Mustelidae; genus Lutra; species Lutra lutra. The sequence continues at coordinate 48,316,397 of NC_062290.1, forward strand.
ATTTCCTTTTAGAAAAAAAGCATCAACACAGCTGCAGAGAGTTGTTCTCTAGAAGTTCCTGTAAAAAGGAACAGAAATGCAATGGCCCCCATGCAGTGGCTAAGCCACAAGCTCAGATTAAAATGGGCAAGTGTCTTCTCCCCCTATTCCTGTGAGTTAATTGCACCTTGGTGTTCTCATTGCCCTTCAGCCACTGGGCAGGTGAACAGTTGATCACATATTCAATTTGGGTTTGGGGGAGCTGGTTAATTTCCTTACATGACCAAGTATTCCATTTCAGAGATACTAAAATATTTTCATGCCAATTGACACTGAGAATTTATGATAATTACAATTTCTTCCTGATTTTCTTCATCTTTTCTCTTTTTCAACAATTTCATTCCTACTTCCCCTTCCACTGTTTGCCACCATCTCCCTTCTAAACACTTCTTCCCACTGTGTTGTTTGAAACCATTACTTAGCTCCTCTTTGGGGAGGATGCAGAACTTGCCCCAAGGCTGTGCCAAATCTCTCAGCACTTGTTAGGGCCGCAGATAGGCTCAGGGCTGTTTGGTCTTTGGTACTACTGTATGGGAAGGGAATGTTTACTGGTGTAATTTTGGGAAAGTGTGAGAACATTTATGGCACTCCGTTGGATTCTAGTTTGAGAGCATGATGAACATAGGAAATTCTTTGGCACTTAAATGGGCTCCCAGTCTACAGGGTTGACAATCAGATCTCTGGCACTCCCTGAGGATTCATAGGTGACCAGAAGCATTTTATTTTATTTTATTCCCTAAACTGGATTAAAAAAAAAAAGAATTATTTTCTACACTCTGGTTCCATCCCAGGAATTCTTGGATTTTACAGTGCCTGATTCTGGCACAGACTCCTCAGCTTTCAGCTTTTATCTTGTTTCTCCCATGTCTGATTCCCCCAGATTCATGTTGCAACTGTATTCACCAGACTGCTCCCAGATACAGGCTCAAAAAGACCTTAGTTTCCAAGCCCATCTGTATAGACATATTTATAGTTCTACCACACCCCCACCACCTTGGAATTAATTCATACACTCAGAATCTGGAATCCAGTCTGCACAGCCGGGCTTCTGTGTTACTCTTCTAATTTCTTTTACCACCAACAAACATTGGATATCGACTCCTAATTTTCAGTACTTCCCTCTCTCCCACATATCCTAGTAAAGGTCTTAGATGTGTGATGCAGGGTGAAGCTTCTATTTAGGTACATTTTCCCACCTAGTACCTATGAATTCCATCCCTCCCACCCCCCACCTCAGTCCAGCTCAACCTCATCAAGGAATGGAACCTGCGCTGAGTTCTGAGTGATTGGAGGAGTTGGGACCATATTTTTCTTCCTACCTTCTTTTTCTCTTCCGTCCTTGATAGAACTGATCGTATACTACTGTGAGAAAAGCTAATAGTGACTACCATTTACAGAATATTTACAATGTATAAGGAACTGTATACAAGCTACCTCATTTAATTTTCCCCCTAGTCCTCCACTAGAGGTTATTTTTTTTTAAAGATTTTATTTACTTATTTGTCAGACAGAGGTCACAAGTAAGCAGAGAGGCAGGCAGAGAAAGAGTGGGAAGCAGACTCCCTGCTGAGCAGAGAGCCTGATGTGGGGCTCGATCCCAGGACCCTGAGACCGTGACCTGAGCCGAAGGCAGAGGCTTTAAACCACTGATCCACCCAGGCTCCCCGACAGTGGAGGTTATTGAGAGAACTCCTTACATCTCGTAAGTCACAGAGCTATAAGTTAACTTTAGTTATCTTCCAAATCCCACATGCTTTGCACTCTGCAACACTGTCCTGGGGCAAAGGGAGACGAAGCTGAGAAGACCACAGTCTAGTTGAGTCAGGCATATGAGCATTTCACCATATGCAATGCAACCTGAAATATACTATAATGAACAAGTAGATCCAAAGTGCACAAAATGCCTTAGGAGGCAGATGAAGAAGAGAGAATTCTTGCTGGACCAGACAGTGAGGGAGGGTGCTGTCATGGTGGTAAGTTCTGAGAAGTTTTATTTGAGCTGGCCTTTGAACAGGGAGGTAAAATTCATGAAGAGGAGAATGGAGTAAGTATTTAGGGTTGTTTGTACATTTGTGTGTATTTGTTTTTCTGTATCTTATTGTCATTCTTCTTAGAGACCTTTTCAGTCCCCTTCTAGATAAGAAGTTTCTTTCTCTTCCCATTTATGACCCCTTATTTTTCTTCTTTTTTCTATGCACTTGTGTTAACCTAATGCTTCAGACCTAAAACTACTTAGTTTATAACACTAAGTTACCAGAGAAATGGAATAAGACAATTATTTTGCACTACAGTTTTTCTTTCCTTTTGTTTTGTATGAACGTTCTGTGATACTGACAAAGAATGGTTTATTTTCTATTTAGGTATGTTGGAAGAGACACATAACAAAGGTAAAATTCACATGGCATCATGGAAAATTAGACAAATTTTTCAAAGAATGAAAACTATTTTAGTTGCAAATCTCCTGTGATAAACTATTAATCTGGATGAAGTGTCTTGAAAATTATGAAAAATTATGTTAGAATTTTGGAGTGCCTAAAAAAGAAATGTGATTGAAGTCAATGAGGTTGGAAAAAAAAGATGGAGTATGACAACAAGTACTATTAGGGTTATTTTTAAAAAACAGAGAGTCAGATTATTGAACTGACAAAATATAGACAAACTACATGCTTGTTGGGGAAGAGTCTCCAAGTATATTTCTGAGAGTCAACATCTGAAGTATATATATATTTTCTGTTTCTTTGTCTTATTAGATATCTCATTAAAGATGGAGTCCATGGTTGAAGAAGTGTGAGCTTTACCAGGTTAAATAAAATTTAAAAAGTTTCTTCAGTTTACTTTGAGGCTTTATGATTATCCAAGAAGCAGAAATAGTTTGTAATATGTTTGACACAAACATATTTGTAGCTCAAAACCTGTGTGTGTGTGTGTGTGTGTGTATGGAAGGTCACGTGCAGCTAGTATTCCTCCATATCTCACTTTAGGAAATGCTAATATAAAGAAAAATAATGCAAAATAGAGTTGAAAATAGAAACTCTTTGGGGAATTATAATTGTTCAAAGTAAGAAAATATTGAAAGGAGGATTGATAAAGCATGTATTAACCTCTAAATCTAACGTATCATTCTAATTATATTGTAGAATCTCCTCTTCTTCCTTTTCAGTGAAGCTTGCCATGATTATGTCAGCCCATGCCAATATCTCAAACTTCTGAATTTCTGTAGTTCAAATGATTAATCCGGGCACTTAGCATATGTTGTTTATTTACTTATTTTTCCATGTGTACATTTCATCTTGCCAGGTGCCCTATGAGATCTTATGGAACAGAAACATTGTCATGGGTTGATATTAATAATTTATATTGATTTTTAGGTCAATCACAAATTTGAATATTCTGTTCCATCAAATCATGTGTCAGACAATGTATTCCATTTGATGTCTCATGAATAAGGGTTATTTCATATACACATTTTAAAAGTTAAACTTCTAGTATAGTGCCTTATAAAAATTGAGACTTCAGTAGTTATCTGCTAATTATAATTAAACATGGTGATAAGTACTTCCTGGTTTCAGGAAGGAAAAAAAGAAGGAACTAGAATAGAATTTAGCCATTGAAGCTATCTATACCCATAAGATGCAAACCCAAATGTTAATAATGATGATCCCTTTTGTTTTATTTTGGGGGGAGTAAATTTATTGTTTTAAAATTTCTATATTTTCTCTGTGAACATGGCTCACATTTCTAATCAGCACAAAAATAAAGGTATTTCATTTCTTTAATCATTAAATTTATACTCATCTAGTGCTTACTAAGTGCCAGACAATATGCTTGACACTGGTGATATCTCAGAAATCAGGATAGACATGGAGTTCTTGGCTTTATGAACTGTATACTTTAGTGTGGAAGACTAATGTTAAATGAATATTTAATTAATTAAAATTGGTATGAATGCTGCATGGTTCTATCAAATCATATATATGATATATCAAGAGTAGCTTCCCTTAGGAAATGATTTTTTTTTTTAAATATTGTATTTATTTATTTGACAGAGAGACACAGCGAGAGAGGGAACACAAGCAGGGGGAGTGAGAGAGGGAGAAGCAGGCTTCCCACCAAGCCGGGAGCCTGATGCGGGGCTCGATCCCAGAACCCTGGGATCATGACCTGAGCCGAAGGCAGATGCTTAACGACTGAGCCACCCAGGTGCCCCAGGAAATGATTTTTAAATTATGATGTAATGATGGCTAGAATTTAGCTAAGCTGAGACTTGAGTAGCATCTTCAAGATCTAGAGTTAGGAAGAAAATGTTGTATTCAAGAAGCTGATACAAAACCATAGTGTAGGGAGTCTGCCAAGGCAGTATCAGAAGAGAAGCCTGAAGAGGCTGACAGGGGCCTAATCACATAGGCCTAGCAAAGAACTTTTTCCTTGATTTTAAGAGCAATGGAATGACATTGAAAGTGTTTTTTTTGTTTTTCTTTTTTTTGGGGGGGGGGTTTGGGCTAGTGTATATCTTAGCTAGATTTTAATTTTAAAAAGCTCACTCTGCATATAATGGAGAATGGGTATGGGTGGGCATAAAACAAAGCAAAATAAACCAAAAAACACCAAAGTGCATAAAAGAGAAGACAGGATGATATTGAATAATCTAGGTAAGAAATTCACTAAAGTAAAAACTTCACATCTGCACACCAACAGCTTCCACAGATGTATGCTCTTTGGGAATTCCATGTGCTGGTGTCAACCCTGTCTGGGGTAACACTAGCTCAGGTGATTAACAGCATGGGACCTGGAGTCAGATTATTTGGTTTCAAATCCTATTTCCACCAGAACACTTGGGCTGCCTTGGGGAATTTATTTAACTTATTTTGGCCAAAATACCCTCTTCAATAAAATAAGAATAGTAACAACATTAATACTTAGAGTTATTGACAGGATCAAATGAGTCAATATATGCAAAGTTACTTAGAACAGGGCCTTGACACAGAGTAAATGCTATATAAATATTTCCTCTTATTATAATTATAGTCATAGACACATTCAAAAAATTTAGAGGAGAATGTGTGGATTTGGTGATTAATTAGATGGGGCAGGGCATAGGATGGTTTTGTAGAGAGAGAGAGTCAGAGGTAACTGCTAAAACTGTGTTAAAAAAACAAGTGCATGATCCACCTGTTCACAGAATAATGGAGACAAGAGGAGGAACAGGCTTGGGGATCAAGCTCATGAATTCATTTTGGGATATGTTGGGTATGAAGTGCCTGTAAGATATCCAGGGGGATAAATTGAGGAGGCAGTGGAATATATACCGTTACATTTTTGTTTAGAAGTGGAGCCTTGATTGGAGATATACCACCAGAGAATACACTGTAATTTAATCCAAGAGATTATAAAATAAATGAGAGAGAGAGAGAGAGAGATTAACTATAGAGGGAGAAAAAAATTGGCCAGGGATTTAGCCCCTAAAGTTTTAACAAGAAATATCTTTGGAGCAACATAGATTGTGACACAATTAGTATGAATTTATTTTTAGAGGTACTTCATAGACCTTTAACATTCTGTTATTATTTAGAAACATTTTATAGGGAAATGTCTTAAAATCTATTGGTACATGATTTAATTTCTACTCCTTGGCCACCTATGATTTGAAATGTACAGCTACCTTTCCACAGATGTGGTACCAATACATCTAATGGAGATCATGACTCTGAATAGTGGCACAACAAATGGTTCCAAGGTGGCTAGCCTATGGACTCAGCTAATTTTAGGTGGGACAGATAACTTCTGTAACTACCCATTTATCACCCATCGAGGATATTCTGAATGCTTTTTCTAAACCATTGTATGCCCTAAAGTTTAAATGAATTGTTGCTACATTACAATCTTTCTTTGTCCTTACCTTTCTCAGCTGCTGATTATATTGAGAAAGTTCAGTGTTAGCGAATAATAATTTAAGTTTATATATTGTGGTAACTTTCTCCTGAAAATCTCAAAGCACTGTGCATGATTTGCCTCAATTATCTGATTCTATACTTGCACTTACAACTATTCCTCTCATTTTATTCTCTGACTTTCAGATGCTTGTTATTCTCTTCCCAACTGCAATTTCCTTATGAATCCCTTTGCCTTGAAATTTTCCAAGACTGCTTAACAGGAGTGCCATATTTAGCTTCTAAATGTGTCTAATTCTCCTATACAAGACTGTTCTCTTTTCACTTGGCGTCAAGGGATTGACTCAAAATAACTATCCTTTTGTTACAAAGAAAGAGGAGCAGAACCAAAGAAATTCACTAAAATGGAGGCTTCACAATCAATTTAAAAAGAAAAGTCATAAAATGTCTGAAAACCAGCAGCTTCCAGTGGCAGTTTGGAGGCCCTCTATTTGCTCTTTGGGAATTCCATTTGGAAAAACTGATTTGATTTCTGATGTCACATTGGGTGAGAGGGGAGGGGGTTAAGTACTAGCTTCAAATTTAGATTGGAGTCACAGCAATTGAAGCTATTGTAAAGCTTATTTTTAGCGTATACTCTTGTATAGCTTTCTTATTTAGTACTCTATCATCGATGCAACATTTATCATATACTTTTTTTATACTTGTTTTATTTCCCTTATTAGTTTTAAAATATCCTCTTTTAAGACAACTTGCATTTGTTTGTTTCTCTAATAGCCTGATATAGCCTTTTAACAAATACCTAATGCATAAATATTAATTATGGAACAGCAAACTTTTGTTTCGCTTTCAAAATCAGAACTAATCCGAGTAATCTTAAAAAAGAGGTCCAGAAAAGGCACCAACATAGTTGTTCCTCTAGGCAAGCCTTTTTAAGCAGGTTGAAAGTTATCTTTTTATTTACCACTCCTCTCCCTTGGACAAAGGGACTCTTGAAATTGCAATGCGAATAATTTGGAATGTTTTTCTCCTGGCATTGATAGGCTAATACTGCTGGTAATAAACATAAAATGGGTAGTATTTACTGAGAGTTTACTATAGCTCAAAGTATAGATCATAGTAGGAACTCAAATATTTGCTGAAAGAATAAATATACAAGGCAGTATATTAAGCACTTTGTGGACTTGATCTCAATTAAGTCTCAATAAACTGCCCCCCAAAATATGATTTCATACCCATTTCTCACAATAGGAAAATAAAGCTCAGAGAGGTTATGTGTATTGCCCAAGGTTACACTATAGTGACAGAGATGACTCCACGAACTATCTGGAATGACTTTCTCCACACAATCATAGAATCTGCTCAAATCTTACATAAAGGCAGAGTACTCCCAGGCTGCAAATGTCTTCTCAGTTATAGATCCAGGGAAATTAATAAGAATCTTGTGCTCCATCTTATTCTAATCCTATCCTCGCCCTTTGGGAAGCAAGCCAGGTGATTTATTGTTTCACTTCCAATGGGAACAAGATCAAGTATGAAGGGAGAAAATGAGAGAAGAAACTAAAGCTGTAGAATAAAAGCAGACTGAAATCATGCTAGGAGTGTAATATATCTCTCCATTCCACTTTACCTACAACAAAAATATTAAAGAACCTGTCAGCTAAATCATGAAAGTTATTTCCATCATGACTAACCTGTAGGATCTGTTCTATTCTTTTCTTTGTTTGGGTTATAAGCCACAAGCTGTGACCCAAGGCAGCTAGAGGGTTTATTACATTTTCTTTTGTCCCTGTATAAATAAATATGCTAGTTCTTCCCAAGAAGTGCTTGACTTGTTATTCCGGCCTAATCTTTTAGGCTATTATTCTCCAAAAAGATCTGAGATTTTATAAGAAGGATTTTCTGCTCTTTTGTTTGTTTGAAGTTCCTGGGTATCTCTTGATATTGCTTAAATTCTTAAAACCATGTGCTTTATATGTGTGTGTGATCTTAACATCTCATCTGTATTTAATCAAACATTTATCATTGTGTTACTAGACTTTTATAAAATACTCGACTGAACACTTGATTCTTCCAAGTAATTGATAATGCATAATCAAAAGAGTTTGATGAAAAATAATTACTGGATTACTGGACAGTCATCACTTTTTTTCCCAATTAACAGAAAGAGAGGACACCTTCACCCCCACTGGACAAAGTCAAGTAACAAGTTTCCTGACTTCCAAAAAAAAAAAAAAAGAAAGAAGAAGAAAATTGGAGCCAAAAGATGCCTGATTATTATAATTTTAGCTGAAAAAATACAGTAAATGATACTATATATTCTCAATTTATAATTCATGATTATCAGTTATAAGTATTACTATTAATTATATCAAAGAACCTTTGAAAGTAGGAAGTCTTAGAGATCATTTATTCCAACTTTTTAATTTCATAGGTAAAGAAATTATTAAAGGAAAATGCTAATAATCACATAGATAATAATTGGTAAAATAAGCTTTGAGGTTGTGAAGATGACCAATATTCCTTAGAATATTAAATTTTTACATATTATACATGTTACATTATTAATAATTTGGGGAAATAGTGGCATGATTTGGAATTTCTGCATGAAATCCTCCTATGGTAGGACAGGTCTCTGGGTAAATGTGACCAGTAGGAAACTTGAAGTATGGATTTACCCAAGTAGTGTGGCTGTGAATCAAATAAGAGAGAAAATTACATAAAATGGGATTACTTTAAGGATGTTGTAGTCTAGAGGAGAGATCCTCAAGTGAATCAACAAAGACAGGGGCCAGAAGGTAAGTATTGTAGAACATTATTCTCTAGATATGAACAAGATTTCCTTGAGAAGGCAAAGCTAAAAGTAAGTTTTGAAGTACAAGCAGGAGTTTGCTCAACGAAAGAAATAGGAAATGGTATTTATAGCAGAGGGAATAGAGCACATAAAGACAAAGGAATATAAAACACTTTTGTGAAATTCTAAGTAGTCTATATGACCCTGTGCACTGTTAATTTATTTAACAAATATTTTTTTGAATACCTGTCATGTGCTGGATATATTTTAGGCTAAGATATGGCTATGTTCAAGACAGAGAATATTTCCTGTTTACATTTTAGTGTAAAGAGGCTCACAATGAACTGATATGATATGTTAGATGGTAATATAATGAAAAAAAGGCAGAGAAAGGGGGAGAGAAAGAACCAAGCATGGAGGGAGTGCATGAATTGCCATGTCAAATAGAGTGGTCAGGAAGGCCTCTTAGATAAAGTGACTGTATCCAAGAGTAAATACCTGGAAAAAAGAAGGAAGGCAGCAGATATTTGGTAAGGACCCCTCTGGTCCAGGGAAGAACAAGTACAATGACTTAGAGACAAAAGCATGCTTAGTGGATATGAGTAACATCAGGGAAGCCACGGGGTCCAGAGTCGAATGACAGAAGAGGTGATGAATGAGATGCTGAGTGAATGAGGAGGAAGATAGTAAAGTATGAGGTGCAGGGGAGAGCAGCGGAGCCAGGCCATGTAGTGTCACACAATCAGTTGTAAAGATTTATGCTTTTACTCTGAGTGACACGAAGTCTATTGGAAGGTTTTAAGCAAAGGAGCATTGTAAATTTATGAATTATGTTTTAAATGATTGTCCTGGCTGCCCTGGGGGCAGAGTGGGACCAGAGAGTCCATGTGAGAGGCTTTTCAGTAATCTAGAAGAGTGATTATGGTTTGTTGGACCGTCTACCGTCTACCAGGTGGTAGCAATGGAGATTGAGAAGTGGTTGGATTCTGGATGTGTTTTGAAGGTAGAGCCAACAAGATTTTCTGATAGACTGGAAACAGAGTATGAGAAAAAAAAAAAAAAGTCAAGATCCTATTATTTTGGTTTGAGCAATTGGAAAGATGATGAGGCTGTTTACCGGAATGATAAGGACAGGTGCAAGCTGGAAGAGGTGGTGCATAGAAACCAGGCATATGGTTTGGAAGATGCTATTTTTGAGATAACTATTAGGGATCCAAGTGAAAATTAAGTTACCACTTAGTATTTGAGTCTGAAGTTTAGGGGAGACTTCAAGGCTAGATATTTAAATTTAGAATTCATTAGCCTATAGATGGTATTTATGTCTACGGAGCATATTCATGTGGAAAGCAGTATGGTTTCACATGCTATGCAGCCAGATTGGCTCTGAACATAATCTGTGCAACCTTGAGCAATTAACTTAGCTGTGCTTTAGTTTCTTCCTCTAAAAAATAGAAATGATAACAGTTATAATTTTGTTGGGAAGTTTAGTTGTCACTTATAAAGCAATTTAAAATTCTGTCTGGCACAGAATGAATGATCAAAAATATTAGCTACATTTATTATATGTGGGTGTTATGGCATGAGATGCATATATTGGGGTAATATTTTTAATATTAAAATGATTTATATTTAATTTCTTCTAAATAATAGGGTCTTGCACCTTCTCCATGCTATGTATTAAGAACATGATGCCCAAAACAAATGAATCTTTGTTGAGCTCTGAGATTTAAAGCTGATTTTCTCAAGTTCTTAGTGATACCATGGGCTTGTTAACTAAGCTTTGGTGAAAAAGAAAAGGGATTTTTGCATTCCAAAGCTTCTCTTTATACATTAAAAATAAAATTCTAGGAGGCCTGAAAATGGAGTCATACTATAAGCCATTTTCAGAGAAGATATAGGACTTAAATGGATTAAATTGCAATAACTGTATGGCTTCAGGGGATCTACAGTGCCAGCTAGCTGTAAGGGGAAGACCTAGTCAATGGGGAAGGTGGCTGAGTGCCTTGGGAGTAATCATCTGGCATTTTTCTTGCCAAGATCATGGCTGCTGATTTATACCAGCTGTAGACACTCCAGCGGAGAGTAGAGGGACAGAAATCAATGCCTAAATACTAGACTAAATGGAGCACTAAAGGAGAACAATTCCAGGATCAAACACACCTATTCCCCTTCCATGATGGTATATCTTCTTCCTTCTTCCAAGTCCATTTTGGACTATGAAGTATAAATTATCTATTTCCATGGCAGAGACTGATTCAAACTTGATTGCATTAATTTGTTATTCCAAGTTGTTTTTCTTTTAATCGGTGGGGAGGCAAGTGATGCTTTTATTGAAAATAAGGCAAATTTGATATATTACAATTTGGTGTGTGTATATATTCCCTAGACAAGACAAGGAGAATAAGAAGAAAGTATCCAAAGATTATTTTGGACCATTTTTTGAATCATTAAAGGTAAGCCATTTGAAAAAGATGTCTATATCTCAGATTGCAGCATGAGGGAAAGACAAGAAAGAAATTGATGTTAGAGACAAGGATGCCAATCAAAGTTATAATAGGTAACAATTAAAAAAAACTTCTCACAGTAATAGAATTTCTGATATTTGAGTAATGTATGTTTATCTAGAGTAAATACTTCATTTTCCAGCCCACTTTACCAGTCACATGGTTGAAGGAGATGTTAATGGAAGTAGTATGCTTAATTTATGGGGAATATCTTTACAGGGAAATTCTACTTCTCTTCCACTTTTCTGCTTCCTGGGAAATCAGTAATGACCAGAGCTCTGGCAACCATCTTGCACTATGAGATGTCCTTAGTGGAAGGAAACCATGTACATCTGAGCAGCAAGATAGGATGAATGCTAGCTGCCTTACATTCTGGAGTATTCTAACATCCCTTGATGACTACCTCTACACTTTCTGAAAAACTTCTATGTTATTTTAGTTGCTCTTGAGGATTTTTTTCTATTTTTTTATAGCCAAGAATAATATATTGTAATAATATATATTATAATAATGCATATAATAATATATAATATATAATAATAAAATATTTATTGGGGAACATTTTAAAAAACACAAAGAAATATATAAAATAAAATGTAAGCCATGCATAATTTCACCATAAAGAAGTTTCTATTGTTATTTTTACTGTTTGTTTTGCTTTATTTCAATATTTTCTCTTGAACTTTTGTAAAAATAATGTTTTCAACCCTCCACTTTAATCATTAATAGAGCTTTTCTTTTTCTTTCCTTTAGTGATGTGGTCATCATTAATGCTGCTTACTGAGTATTACAGTGTTTTTGCCTTCATGGTAGGATTGCATTTCTTGGCACACTGTGATTGGTTGGCCTACGTGTCCATTCTGGCCAATAACTGTGAGCAAGAGCAATTTGTGCTGTTTGGGGCCCAAGCATTATATTGTCAATTTGAGTCCTTTTATAGCTTTCTTTACTTTCTGCACGGAAACCTATAATGTCCCAGCTAGTTATAGCTTTGTCAGTCTACATCACAAAGCAAGCAGGGTCTCCATTTTAAATTTGGTGGCCAAGTAGTGGGGATAAGAAATAAAAAAAAAAAAAAGATAACTTTAAGGCACTGAGATCTTTTATTATTCAGCATAAGCTAGCTATGACAATAGGATGAATAATAATAATAATACAGGTATATTAGAGTTCTCAAAAAAAGACAGAACCCTGAACTAATAGGATTGAAATAGATTTAGATACAGTTATAGGTAAGGGGAGATTTATTATAGGAATTAGCTTATGTGATTATAGAAGCCAAGAAATCACAGGCTTGACCTTCTGCAATCTTGAGAACCAGGAAAATTGTGGTGTAATTCAGTTCAATTCCAAAGGCTTGAGAACAAGGGGAGATGAGGGAGGAAAGGGAGACCTTAAGATGCAGTAAGTCTTAGACCAAAGGCCTAGATCCCTGAGCATCAATGTTTAAGGACAGTAGAGGATGGTTGCCTCAGCTCAAGCAAAGAGAGCAGATTCCCCCTTCCTCTGCCTTTTTGTTTTATTTAAGCGCTCAGTGAATTGAATGATGCCCATCTACATTGGTGAAAGAGATGTTCAAATGCTAATCTCTTTTGAAGACACCCTCACAGACATATCCAGAAATAATGTTTACCAGCTGTTGGGGCATCCCTTAGGTCAGTCAGGTTGACACAAGGAATTAGTCATCACAATGTGTGAAGTGCTATTTGGTATAAATTCTGAAATCCTCACAGGCACTATCTCACACAACTTGCCTCTTTGCTGCTACATTCTAGCTCGCTCTGTGGTCCCTTGGTTGTACCATGTGACTTCCTATAGTATTGCTCTCAAGCACACTGTTGACTCAATTTGGAACATTTGCCCTCCCCTCCCTACCAGGTGTGTCCTTGATCCTTGAGATTTAAGTTTAATTTTAAATTTAAATATTATTTAATTTTCAAACCTTTTTCTGAACTCTTAAGTTCTGGCTGCCTTTAACAGTCTCTCTGCATACCTTCTGATTAGTTGTTATTACCATGGTAATTAAATTGTTCATTATGCAATTAAGTGTTTAACTCTTTATCTTGCACTAAAATATAAACTTTATGAAAGCAGGAATTATATATTCTGCTTACTACTTTATCCCTGATATTTAGAATGGAAAGTGAACACTAGAGTTCCTTTCTTTTCCTTTCTTTTGAATTTCTAAATTACAGTATCTTTTTAAATTTGGAGTTAAGTTGCCTTTTAAGAAAAGCTGAATTTACTCAGTTTGGAATAAATAAGAATGATGTGTTAGGAAAAGAGGATATTAAAAACAAGTTTCGTATTTACCTGAACAAAAATGATAATAAACATGATAGTAGTTCTGTAATATCAGTTTTAATGGTAGATACTGAGAATAGGATATTGTTGATTTTAGAAACCAAGGATGGTTTGCTTTCCGAAGAGTAACCAATAAACTTTTAAGTAAATGAAAATCTGAATCACATATATATAGTATCCACCTATCAGATGAAAGAACACTTTACATTTTAGGTATTCTATAGATGCAATCCAAATCTTATGAGAAGCATCTCATTTTTGCAAACCACAACCTGAATTTTAAAATATGAATGCCACAAAGATAGAATGGCCAGAGAAGTTGTTTTAGTTTTATAAGTTTCTGTTGGATTTGATAAGTAGTTTCCTATGCTTATGGGATTTTTTTCAAAAAATTACATTTTTAGCTTCAGGGTAGATGACAATAACTTAATTGGCTTGCCTACTGAGTGACTTCTACTTTCATCTCTTTGGCCAGGACAGTGTCAGATATTTCTTACTAGCTCCAAGGGTAGCATGGAGGTTAATGTTTTTAATTGAATACTTTGCCATACAGAATAAAACTGAAGTTGTGAATTAATAAGGAGGGAGAAGATGGTTATTGGGCAAACAATTATGTATGATTGCTGTGATATCTTTTAATAATCAATGATAATTTTTAATAACAGTAATAGCAAGCAATGATAACACTTGTCAGAAATGCTTTATTGTTTATTAAACAGGCTGCACAGCAGATTACTGTAGAAGGAATTATTATTGACCCCTTTTATGGATGAGGAAACTAGACTGACAGAATGATTAAGTAACTTGCTTTATGTCACAGTGTTATATATGCTATGGTCATGCCAGGTTTTGAATCTAGCAGCCTGGTTCCAGATTGTGATCCTAATTATTCTACTAAAAATATTTAAAGGTATGTGAATATATGTCTTAAAGCCCATGCAGATACATTTGTATGTTTTAAGGCTAAGTATTAAGCCTTAGCTAGTATTGAGAGTACAAAGCTCGTTGGAAAAAGCCATTATATGTTTTTATTTAATTTTAAGGCCTTTTAAAAATAATTAACTAACTAACTAACTAATTAATTTAGAATTAGAATTTAGAATTAATTTAGAATAAGTGGAGGGAGGGGGAAAGGGAGAGAGAATCCTAAATAGATGCTGTGCTCAGTATAGAGCCCAACACAGTGATTGAGTCATGACTTTGAGGTCATGACGTGAGCCAAAATCAAGAGTTGGACACTTAACTGACTGAGCCACCCAGGCACCCCTAATCTTAACTCTTATAAAATCTCTTTTAAACTATTTTAAAGAACAAAATTTTCAGTGAAATGATTAATAGAATTAAAGCTCACATGGACTGGAATAGAATAGGTGCTACACAAGATGCAGTATGGAAATACAAGATGGATAGCATGAAAGCACGTCTTTCTCTTACCCCATCATGAGTCTCTAGTCTCCCTTCCCAGAGGCAGTTATTCTCTTGTCAGAGACTGCTATTATCCACCAGTTCCTGAAGTTGCTTTTTTCCTTTCGGTAACTGACCATCTAAATTTTACCAGGCCACATGGAGCTTGATTCTGCACTGCTCTTTCTAGCCTTACTAGCTTGTAGCTGTGCATGGACATTTGACTAAACCCCTGCCAATGGGAAATTAGTAATGTGATGTGATGTGTGTAAGTTCCAAATAATGTTGTTTTTTTTTTAAAGGAACATGATTTACTTTCTGTTTTTGTTTCCCTCCATGGTCTATAATGTGACTGAAGTGGTGGCGATCCACCTCAGTTATGCAGAATAAATGGAATTGTCCCTGGTTTAAAGCAGAATTTACCCATCTGCTATCTACAGCCAACTCTGGACTGTTACTGAAGAGAGACATGAATTTTCCTGCTGTTTGAGTTAATGCACAGACTAAATTGCTGTAAGAAAAGTCACCAAACTAAAAATAACTTTTGTCTTAATACCTAAAGTTATTTCTCAGTTCGTTTGACAAAGACTAATGATGTTACATAAATACATGTTTTAGCTTCATAAATATCTTTAAATTTTGCCTTAAATTTCCAGCAGGAAACTTCATTGATCAAATTTCTCACATGCCAACACTCTTCATGAAGAAGTTTATTTTAACATGTTCTTTTCTTAAAGATAACATATGAAGAAGAAAAATTAATATATTTGATTTTGCTTTTCTGGATGAAAGTTTACCTTCAGGATTTTTAGAGTTGGGTGTTATAATGTGGACTCTTCATATGGATTGAGCCCTGCTTTTTAAATCTTTGTACATGGTACAATCTAAGGTTCTTGTATTTTCTAAAAGAGTGAACCTGCTTTGTGGTGGGTGTGTGTGTGTGTGTGTGTGTGTGTGTGTGTGTGACTTTTTATAGATGCTTAAGTGACCAAGACCAGACAAATGCTTCCTGCACTGAGAACTTTTTTTCCCTTTTAATCAGTTTTATGAATATAGTTCTGGAGATTTTTTTTTTTTTTTTTTTTTTTTAGTTCAAATGTGTCTCAAACCAGCAAATTGACAAAGTTTGAATTGGTTAGACCCACATTTGTTACAGAGCTCATGTCCAAGTCTGTTGATCCCATCTTCTATTATTTCCCACCTTTTCTGCTGAGAGAATTCAGGCATTTACTCTCTCATCTCTGAGATCCTGCTTAAATTCCATGGGAAAGCAGGAGGAATTAAAAGACATGGATCAAAATATGTTCAATGTCTTTTTATACACCATTTTATTTCTTTCATCTCTATTTCCTTAAACTTTTCATTACATGAGTTAGTGTTTGTTTTTGTAGTGGTTGCAATTGCTATTCATATATAGCCAAACACTTTGTAGAAAAGAAAAATGTGGTTCAAGGTCAGTGCAGGATTATAAAGACTCATTAGAGAAACCATAAGGAAAATTAGAATCTAAAGGCACATGGCTGTTCCATCCTAGTGCAAAAGATGAACATCTCTTTTTGTTTCTTATTAAGTACAGTGAGTTTTTTGTTGCTTATAATTTGCTAAAATCAGTTGGCAAGGATGGTAGAGAAAGTAAAATTCAACTCTTTTTTTTTTTTAACTTTTCTATGAGTTCTTATTTAGGAGGGGGTAAAATATGTATATTTGATGGGCATAACAGTGAATATTATAAGGCTCCAGAATGTGATATATAGAACTGCATCCTTTTTCACATCCACTGTTGGTAATGGAATATATGAAGTTGAGGGAGGGAAGTCAGTCACATTAAAACTTCTATAGCAGATGTCAGTCCCAGATTTTGAAGAGTTACTGTAAACATGTTTAAGAAAGGACATTTTTTAAATTAACGTATAATGTATTATTTGTTTCAGGGGTACAGGTCTGTGGTTCGTCAGTCTTACACAATTCACAGCACTCCCCATAGCACATACCATCCCCAATGTCCATCACCTAGCCACCCTATCCCTATCACCCCCCTCCCCTCCAGGAACCCTCAGTTTATTTCCTGAGATTAAGAGTCTCTTATGGTTCCTCTCCCTCTCTGGTTTCATCTTGTTTCATTTTTTAAAAAAGATCTCAACAGTCTCTCTTCATATATTTTGACTTCAAGTATGGAAATTTCTGGGTGAGCTTTGTTTAATAACCTTTTTCCCTCTTTTTACCATGGCGGGGCCATGAACCCATTATTTATGAATTTAGCCACTATCTGGTTTGCACAAAAATCAGGAGGTCGACATCTTTACCCAGAAGTTTAATTTTACAGAGTAGGGAGTTGCTGACCTGACACTTTCACCATCTCTGCCATCTATCCTGCTCTGCCTCCCTACCCTGTGGTGACTGTCACCACTGTCCACGTGCCTCCCAGCACCCCTTAGAGATTTTAAGTGAGTTTTAAGAGAGCCATTTGCTTATAACTCAAAAGTTAGCAATAGTGTTCTTTAGGAGTGAACATTTTAAAGTAGTGCTCTATAGTTTGGGAATTACTTTAAAATAATTTTCTATAGATTTGTCAGTATTTATCTCTTAGCAGTATTGATATACATTCATCTCTCTCCCCCCATCTCCCCTCCATACCCTCAGCTCTTGCATACCATTCCCTTGGCTTCTGTAATTTATCTGTCCTACATCTGTAACTATAGTGCCTTCATTTCTCAATATGTCTCAAGAGGGGTTCTATTGGCAGTTTGGGTGAACCAATATTGGTTGTTGAAGAATATTGGTTCTTGATTTTTGACATTTAGGAACCCTGTCTCCCACTCACTAAATGCTATAGCATGCCAGTAGCCATTGGGAAAAGCAAAAACACCTCCTCACATTTTTAATACCTTCAGGGAGGAAGTACCATCCCTTGTTGAGAATCACTGGTAGACTGTAGCTCCATGAGGACACTGGTGGGTTGTGTGTATTTCTGCTAATCAATTATTAATGTCTACTCTGTGGCTAGCACTGTGTTGGATTTGGAAATGTATGCAAGTCATGACATGCATGCAAGCCAATTAGTGAATAAGCTGAGGCTCCAAATTTATTCATACCATAATTCTCACATGCAATAAATATATAGGTTCTTCATATTTCCTGCAATTGTTCTTGTTTTTTAAGAGATATAATCCACTGGGTAACAGAGAAAGAATTTTATTCTCATTGTCTGATTTCACGGTAATTCAGCAATGTATAACACAAAATCTTCTTCAGACTTTCAAATTTGCTCCATTGCTAGGAAGTGCTTGAATATATAGTGAGAGGGAGAGAGGCTGATGGCATCCTCGCTGGCAGCAAAGAAAATAGAACCCTCCTATCATCCTCTTGTTTTCTAGATACTCATGCGATTTGCTCCTGGGACTGATGCCTGTTGCGCTGAAATTGATTGTTCCTAGTTGTATGGATAAACATATGGTTTTTCTCATAGAGCCTAGGGCTCTGGTACTTTTGGTCTTTGATCTTGAAGTCCCCACCAGACTTAGCTTCTGTTCTCTGGGTCCAGGGTGTTTTCTTAAAACTTCCTGTCTTGGGGCCCCTGAGTAGTGCAGTTGGTTAATAAGCATTTGACTCTTGATTTCAGCTCAGGTTGGGATCTCAGGGTCTTGAAATCAAGCCCCATGTAGGGTTCTATGTTTAGCTCAGAGTCTACTTGTGATTTTTCTCTCCCTCTGACCTTCCCTCCCCTGGTGCTCTCTCTCTCAAATAAATAAATAAACTTTAAAAAAATTGCTTTCTTTCCCCCATATATGCAAAGACTTGTTTTTTTACACATAGGCTATTGAAAACCAGGACTGCTTCAACTTTACCTTTCTACCTGCCTTGTAATACTATCTCAGCTCTGATGCCTGGGTGCTGAATTGGAAATGTCAGCATGGTCCCTCCTTGCTATGGTGCCACCACCTGAATATTCTTGACCACCACTGTACTTGTCTTGGAGTTTCTAAATTATATCCCTCTCCCACATCTTACTCCCAAATTCTCTGGGACTACAAAAGGTTAGAATTTTCTTCCTTCTTATCCTTCTCTGGACTACCCTTATGTAAACTGAGAAGTGTGCCAAACACCTGTTTTAGTCATACCAGGATTTCAAACATATTTCTTGTTGCAAAATCCTATTTTAAGCAAAACAGCTGAATATTAACTATTTCTTTCTATTTTTGTTCCTCTTATTAATTTTAATAAACACGTCCCTGAACAGATGGGCTACCTTTGGCTTTTCAGGGAAGAAACTTATATTAGGGAAATGCATATATATGCAAATGTACATATGGAAACATATATAAAGAAAAACACATTGCTTTTTTTTTTAACTATTAACACTATGTGTGTACATAATTGTGTATACAGTGAACAAGATCAGGTGAGATCTGCGAGTGTTATCTGTGGGTGCTATGGAACATGTGGAAATTAAATTAAATCTGACACATAGTATAGTGTGGATGTAAATAAGGAGAGGTGGCACAATGAGGGAGGTGCATTTTTACTAAATCTTTCTAACAACATGTTATGATTTTAAACCATATGAGGAGTGACTATTTATATAAAAATATATAATGGCACAACACTATTATAAGGACTCATTTTATTCTCTTTCCAAAATGTCACAGAAGATCTCCACAAACATGTAAAAATAAGAAAGACAAGATGTAAGGAAGACCCGTGCTCCTGGTAATAGTAATTTTACTATTGTTTAAAATGCATTCTATTTTCTAAGGAACAGGGGCTTTGTTGTCTGCTAGTGCTTACCACGGGAAGTGTGGAAGTAGTTGCCGAAAGGTTTGCAAGCTTTTTTTAAAAGGGAGAAAAAGTTAAAATTGGGGAAAAAATCCCTCCATATAACTTGTTTTCCCCCCTCTACAAACTGGAAAAAGACCACCCTTATTCAGTTTTAAGAGCAGGGGCACCTGGATGGCTCAGTGGGTTAAAGCCTCTGCCTTCAGCTCCGGTCATGATCCCAGAGTCCTGGGATTGAACCCCTCATCGGGCTCTCTTCTCAGCGGGAAGCCTGCTTCCCTTCCTCTCTCTCTGCCTGCCTCTCTGCCTACTTGTGATCTCTGTCTGTCAAATAAATAAAAAATCTTAAAAAAAAAAAGATAAAAAATTAAAAAATTAAAAAAAGAGCAGAAAGCTTCTCTAGAGCTTGTGAAGGACTACGGTTTCTGGAGACTAGATGGAGAGTCATCACATACTGCAAAGTCTCTTCTCAGTCATTGCTTATTTTAAATTTAACAATTTTTTTTTCTTTTCACTTAATTTTGTACTAATCCTGTTGAATAATGTTTATTTTTAGCTTTTGATTTAGATGTGAAATTGTGATGCAGGAAATAGGATTTTTCTCAAAAATTTTCTACACAGATGTTTTTTATGTATCTGCTTGTAATGTAAAGTAATATATATTCTCAGAACTGTTTCCACATCCCAAATTTTCCCTCATTAACTCATAAAGTTTAGGTGGACCATTTTAAGAAGATGTGATAGGCAGAATAATTAAAGGTAATTTGATTTGTTAAGTACCAATAGAGTTGAAACATATTTTTAAAAAGAAATAACATGTAATAAGAAATCTATAGCTTCATTAGTCTTGACCATTATTTCTTTTTTTTTTTTTTAAAGATTTTATTTATTTATTTGACAGAGAGAGATCACAAGCAGGCAGAGAGGCAGTCAGAGAG
The DNA here is from genome assembly GCF_902655055.1 of Lutra lutra. Classification (NCBI taxonomy): domain Eukaryota; kingdom Metazoa; phylum Chordata; class Mammalia; order Carnivora; family Mustelidae; genus Lutra; species Lutra lutra. The sequence goes on from NC_062290.1 coordinate 48,337,041, forward strand.
AGAGGAGGAAGCAGGCTCCCTGCTGAGCAGAGAGCCCGATGCGGGGCTCGATGCGGGGCTCGATCCCAGACCCCGAGATCATGACCTGAGCCGAAGGCAGCGGCTTAACCCACTGAGCCACCCAGGCGCCCCATTGACCATTATTTCTTAATCGTGGGTACTAGAGAGTTTTTACAGTCATGCCAGAGGGCTAACACTAAGAACAATAAAGATCTTTTTTTCATTTATAATACTATCAAAATTAGAGTGCAATATGTCAATTATTAATTGTAGACAAAATGAATTCTCTTTTGAGTAATAGTGGTGTTTCTGTTGTTGGTACTTTATTATTGCTTCTAGGATTTCATTTCCATTTTTTTTTCTTTTAGATTTTAGATCTTGACTTCCTTTTCCTATGCATTTTGTTTAACTTTTATCCATGTCTACTGAACTGATTTAACTAAACCCACATGGCTTTTAAGAGTCTTCTTTCTCTTTTCAGATGGTTATTTCCTTAGTGCTATTTCTTGCTTTTTCAATTCTTTAATTCTTATTGGAATCATGCTTAATCTACCCTCCTCACCCCTAGCTTTCCTGGAAAACTATGCCCTGTTTCTTAGGGATAAAATAAACCATAGGATCATATTAATTGCCAAACAGTTACCTCTGGATGAATGACAAAATGCTACTTTTAAAACTCAGATTTGCCAAATGTTCAATGTAAAATCATCAAGCAGTTGGAAAGGAAATCGTCTTTAGAGAGTTCTGTACACGTGTCTGTCCATTATTTATAGAGTCCGATAATATTTTACTTAAATGTATGCATTGTATTAATGCATTAGTAAAAACTAAGATATAAACTTCAATTCTCATGAGATAGAAAGATAGAATGGCACGGTAATAAAACAGAAAGGAAATACAATGACCTGGATGTCTAAATGCTTGCCTCCCATCAGAATCAATGGTCGTTTCCGAGAATTAATTTCTTTCTAATTGTTTCTTCTCACGTATTAAATTGGCATTGTCTTGGTCTTCCACACACAGATTGGAAATGGCCAACCGTCACAATTCCAATAAACTTCAATTTCAGTGTTCTATACTGAGCAGTAAGATCCTAATATGATCTACCATGACTCACCAATCAGTGGGGGACCGATGAAGGTGTTTTAGTATGGCTCTGACTTGGATTTTCCTTAATGAAAAAATAATATCAAATACTGAAAACACATTCATGCATGTGCACACACACAACTTGTCTTTCCCAGGTTCACAACTTAATTTTTGGACTTAAGTAAATACTGAGAGTTAAACCATTACCTAACATACCTAGTTTTAAGTACTAACAGACTAACAGATAAATTGATTGGCCCAACCAAAAAAAGAAAAAAAAAACAACAACTATGGAGGAATGTAGGAACCAAGTCAGGTTCTGATTCCTATTCTGTTATCAATTGCTCCAGCATGTAATTTAGCCAGGTATGTTACATCATCTCCCTTCATCTCATTTTACAGGTTTGAAATGAGTTTGCATTAGATAATTTCTGTTATTAATATCTCTAATTCTGTAAAACATGTTATCAAATGTTTGAAGGAATTTTTATGAAATATCTTCTCTTTTGGAGAAAGGTGCATATTTCAGTTTGTATTTCATACTCCAGTTTAATTTAGTATTCATATTAATGAAATAATTTTATACTTAGAAAAATATGTCTACTAGCTGGTAGCAGGGATGCAGCAATTGTGGGTGTAAGCCCAGTGAAGTCATGGCTACATTTAATATCATTTTATAAAATGAGTTGAAGTGTAGACAAAATAGAAATGTATTCCGGTAAAAGTAATAGAAGGCACAGAGTAGGCAGTAACTATTGACACAAGTAGGAAGGGAGGGATGTAAAAATATGTGAAGAAGATTCACTAATTTCTTTTTTAACCCACAAGTGTGTACTTTAGTAGGAATTGATATTTAAAGAGAAGTACATTCCTGGTTTAAAGTTATTAACGTATCTGATGGTATGTTGAATAAAACCAGTGTGCTGATATTTAAGTTCTCTTTGAGTATTGATTTAAGTTTATGTAGAAATCCCTATCGGATTTCTTGTAGTTCTTATAATTATTGCTGTTACTCTCTTTTTCTATGAGGTGTTTCCCTTCCCTAGGGATTATTTTGAAAATTTGTTGGGAGGATATTCATTGTTCTCATAATTGGAGGTGGCACTACTGGCATTTAATGGGTGGTACTAGGGATGCCGATACCTTGAATGCTCAAGAGATGTAAACAATAAATTTGTTCTTTCCTTCACAACTTTTGAACGTTTTGCACGACATTAATGTACATGAAACAAATGTTTATAATTTTTGAGCTGAGAAACAAACTCCATTTTATATATAAACGTAAAACAATTTTGCATAGTGTAAAATAATTTTCCAGGAATTATGGTATTGTGAAAATTGGAAAAGGCTGTACAATGTTTGTTCCTTACCTAAAGTTACTCATCGTTTTAGAAAAGCATGTGACTCTCTACAGTGCTGCTCATGATATTATGACACACCTGTCAGTCTGCATCTGTAATTGTCACATTCCTAGTAGTTCTACACATATGTGCAGGCATTCTACTAGTGTAGCCCAAACGTTTATTTTGGAATACAGAATATTTTTAAATATGTTACTTCATATCACAATTATATTGTTTTTAAAAAAAATTATGTGTATAGATAGATTGTATTATCTATGAATTCCATTTTAAGGGAGTTAAATTAAATGCTTCTTATGTAAAGGGACATTGAGTTTGATAGAGTTGAGAACCACAGCCTTAAGGTATAGAAGTTTGTAGCATTTTAATGGTGAAAGAAAAATTAGAATTCAGCCTACCTAGTAGATAGGGCACCATTTAGCTAGTGGATAGACCACATCAGGATTTGAACACTTGAGTTCTAATGCCAGTTTTGACATGAGCCAGATTACTTCTGAAATTGTTGTTTGCTTATATATAAATTTTAAAAGTTGGGGTGACTTAGTGTGGAGGGAAATAGACTTTTTCTGTGTTGCTTTTTTTTAAAGACTTTATATATTTATTTGAGAGAGAGATAGAGAGTGTATCCATGAGCTGGAGGAAGGGGCAGGCAGAGATGGAGAAGTAGACTCCTTGCTGAACAGGTAGTCCAACCGGGGGCTCAATCCCAAGACCCTGGAATCATGGCCTGATGCTTAAATAACTGAACCACCCAGGGTGCCCCTATGTTGCTCTTAAACCAAGATAAGTAACTAGAAAATATAGGGAAATGGAATTTCCCTAAATTAGCAAGTGGATGAATCCCCAAATAATTAGAGCTGTGCAAAAATGAAATTGAAATACATTTAAGGTATATCAAGCTATGTCTGGTTACCAATTTGCTGTGGCTGGTATGTTGGGAGGAAAAGACATTCAATAAAAGCTTCTCAATCAGAGATGCACATCAAAGTCATTAATGGAGCTTTTACAAATCAGAGACCATGAATGTAGTGACATGTAGATATTTCTAGCGCTTCATGTATACTTCTGGTATCCACTCCACATGAAAAACAAAAGAGTTGGTTTACCTCTGGTATTTTCTCCAGCAATAGTTTTTTTTTTTTTTCTTACTACTGTGTAGAGAGTTATCTCCAAACTTAGTGATCTTATTTTAGAGACAGATTAAAAAAATAATCTGTTTAATTAACCAAATAACTCACCAACTGGCATTTAATTCATATGTCTCATGCAATTGCCAGATGTAGTAGAATCTTGGAAGATTGAGAATGATTTTAGAAGACTGGAAGATTTATAATGTTTTTCTAGTCTGGGTTAAAAGTCAGAATTCACTGATATAGCCAAGACTCCAAAAGAAATATTGAAGTTTATGGAGTTTCTTTATTCCACCTTGTTCTTCAGTTTCATCATTTATTCTATAAACTGGTCTTTCAGATAATTGTAGCCATCCCTGATCAGCTCAACTCACAATGAAGCTGTTCTCTGTATTTCCATGGTACCAAGTCTCTGAAGCTGTTGCTTACTCTTTATTAAACAGCTCCTAGTCTTATTTTAGATTTTTTTTTTTAAGTGAACTGAAGTTACTCATGTATTACTAGGTTGTGGGCACCATCAAGGTCACATTAACAATATTACTTGAATCTTAGTAGCCCCTGTTTGTGTAATAATAGCTCAGTCCCCATTTCAGATAAGCTCATTAACAGCAGAAAAGTAATAATATTTTTCTCACTTTCTTGTCCCTTGGTAGCTCAGTGTTTTGTGTATCTCAGGACCTTGCATGATAGGGTGATCAAAGTTCTGAATGCTGAATCCAGAGACGGGTTTGAGTTCCAGCCCTGTTCTCAAGGAGTTCTGTACTACAGACAAATTATTCACTTAATTGTTTTACATGTAAGAAACTGCTCTTGAAGGTGCTTTATAACTGTGAGGGGGAAAATGGTTAAGATATTGCCTATATTATTTATATGACAGTATGAGAAGCTATCTCTTAATTTTTTTTGTTTGTTTCTGTTTAGCTTCTTACATTGTCAAAGGATATCTCCAGAGGAGATTTGCTCAGGTATCAAATCTCCACTATTTATCATCAGCATGAAATCTTCTTTCACTGAGTGGGAGAAGGGCAATTTTAAATTCTGTGTGAATTATGTTTACTTAGCAAGGCTTTACCTTTTTTTTCCCCCCTGGTTGTTTGCCCCATGTCTTTCTATGATGCACTTAGGGGGCTTGCATTAAGCTTATGATGCCTGGCATGATTGATTGTGTTTCCAGTGGTTGGACACTTTGCTGGGAGCCGTGGTTATGTCTTGGAAAATCACACTAATCGAATTTGAAGACACTGATGTGCATTCTCAAGTAAGAGCCTGGCTCTTGGGGGTTTCATCTAGGTCAGGCCTTATAAATTAAGTGATGATTTTTTTTCCTTAAGTCAGTAAATAAAATTCATCAGTAGCCTCACATTGCCTTCACACTTCTGCAGCTCAGCCAACCTATGAGTCAAACAGCATTTTTATCCCCTTTAAAGCTAATGTTTTGTGGTAGTTGGCAATCCATTTATTAAAGGCAGAAGATGGGAATACAGAGTAATTTGAGAACAATTTCTGAGATCACTGAAAAACTAGAGAAAAATAATCTTTAAATGTATACTTAGAAATTGTTGGGGAACATATGTTTGCTATAATTTCTTTAGTACAGAAAATAATGTCAAATTTCTAAAAGCCTCAGGTCAAAAGCAGTTATAAAATGGCAAAGTGATATTGTCTTTTAAATTTTATTTATTTATTCATCCGCATATTTGAAAATATTTATCAAACATCTACTCTGTGCCAGACATAGGAACTATATGGTATACTAGGAAACTCTTAAGACACTGAAACCAGCAAACCCATATCTGAATTCTGTTTGCCACTTATTAGGTATGTGCTAATACATAAAGAAAATAGCCTTTAAAGCCTCAGAGTTCTTTTTTGTTTGGGTTGAGTTTTTTTTTTTTTTTTCTCTTCAGTAGGGGTTGGGGAAAAGAAAGCACATACTGAGAATCAGTCCACAGGAAGGGTAACAAAAGTAGGGTAAGAAGTTCATATTTACATGTATGCCTCCTTCATGGTATTATTGGGACAGTTTTTGAGAGCAATGACAATTAAACATATGGTGCCTGGGTTACTATAGGTGCTTGATATGTTAGTCATTTTCACTAGTGAGAGATAAAGCTGAAAAATGTGGATTGTTCTCAGACCACAGAAGATATTGAATGCTGTGGGACTGCTGTATTATTAATTGCTGTTTACTAGTACAGGGTCTAACTCAGCACTTGTGGGTACTTAATCATTTCTTTGTAACAAATGACAATGAATAAATAGGTAATAAAAAGTTAAAGTTATTGAAGATAAAAGAAATACGTTGAGGATGCTTTAGACAGAGATTTTGCATTAGCTAGAATGTTGGTCCAGGTCGTCTTTATAGGAAGGAAAAAGTATCTGCAGCCAGAGAATAAGGACAGATACCACTTGAGTGTAAAGTGTGGTTTATTGGGGAAGAAGACATAAGCAAAGAGTCAGCAAGACTCCCAAGCTCTCATCCCATGAGAGGAATGCTTGGCTGGAGTATACCTAGGTACCCAGTGGATCCTGCTGCAGGAGAGGACCCCTATAATCCTGATTTATACTTCTGTCGAGAAGCCAAGGGAGGGGGCAGAGAACATCTGATCCACTCTGTAGTAAAGGGAGGTTTCTAGTCAGGAAAAGTTGAGCTTTGAGCTTTGGGGACTCATACAACAATTATCTAGGTTAATGTGCATACTATCACCAGTATTCGTGAGAGACCCCACAGAAATAGAAGGCTTATTGACACCTAAGGGAGAGAGGAAGTCACAGGAATTGTCTAGTGAATAGAGAATTGCTTCTCTTCCCCGCCCCCCGCCCCGCCCCGAGAATTGCTTCTCTTTGATGTCATCCTTTGTGCTTTGAATCTACTACAGTGTCCTTGTTGCTGCTGGACCCAGGATTCTTGGCTTCAGAAGAAATCTTAGGTTTGGTTTTTCTTAATTGTTTTATTCATAATTTTGTGAAAACCCTTAATTACTGTAAAGGACTGCTGTTTATGGGGGAATTTCTTAATGCAATCTGAGTTTAGATTCAGTTTAGGAAGGAGTTCTTAGGAAGTCACCAAGTAAGAATGGACAGAGTCAAATGGATGTTGAGAAAACACCTGCAAGAAGGCTGCTAAGGTTGGTGATCCGTATTTTGAAAAACAATGTCTGTGTTAAGATAGAAAGAACAGACTGATGGATTTGCCTAGGGCTGGGGTACCTGCCAATATTAGGAGTATATAGTAGTGACATGGAGGACAGAGGGCTAGTATTATACATAAATTTACTGGGTTTGTTTTAGGCTTATCTTTATTGAATTAGGCTAATTTTCTCATTAGTTGCTGCACTGAACTGGAGGGGTGGGGGAGGGAAGAAGATACAAAACATGGATTGGATGCTAATGCGTTTCCCCTGCAGGTTGGATTTGTCCTGAGTCCTGAGAGCTACATTGTCAGTGAAAGCCCAAGGAAATCAGTGATATTTCTACATTTCCACATAATAGATTCAGTATAATCTTGGACATAATTTGTTTCTCTTGGCTAACTAAAGCTAAGCAAAACCCAAATTTCTACTGTCAGACACTTTTTCTCTTAATTATAAGTACTTGTATGGAAAGATAATTTGTGTGGGTTTAATTTATTTACATATATTTACATTTGGCTCATTAAAATGTTCCTTCTAAGAGTTGTTTGCAACTGTTTGAGCATTTTAAGTCCTTTTGGAAAATGAAAACACTCTTTTTGCCAAATAAGAATAAATTTAGAAACCCCAAAGTTTGGGTTGTAGTTTGACTAGCTTCTAAATATGGGAAAATATTTTATGCTGTCCACCAGTATATAGCCAACAAATAAAAACAGAGCACCAAATTGAGCAGTGAATCTCTTCTCTTTTCTCTGCATGTACCCCCACCACACCTTAATGAAATTGGTAGACTCAAGATAATTGTGCCACCACAACACAAAAACTTGCCAGAAAAATGCAAGATGGACATAAATTTCAGTTTCATAATTGTGAAAATCTAGTCACCTGTCTAACATTTGTTAAATACCTACTTTGTACAAGTCATGGTATTTGGTCTAAGGACCCAGAACTTGTGTGAAACATGATCCTTGCTCTCAGAAAACTTACTATCAACTAAAACATTAAGGAGTTAGTTACTATGTCTCTGATACAAATCTATCATTCCTAAACCATCCTGTGTTATTTTTTTTTGTCCCATCATGACCTATTAGAAGTTGTTATTTAATGAACCCTTACTTATCCTTAGGCTGTGTAGCTAGTGTTTATATGCACCAAAATCATATGGCCACCATTTATGGTAGATGTTATTATACCCATTTAAGATGTAGAAGAAAGAAATTTTGAGAACTTGATTAACTTTTTAAAGCCTGTCTGAATTGAAGCCTTAACTACTATCATTGCCCTCTTTCAAGTAGTTGAATAAATTAATATATTCTTGGGAGTAAGGCCTCGGTGATTGAGGATTATAGAGGATAATTATTCATATCTTATCTAGAAAATAGTGGTCTTTTATTTTAAAAAAACTACAATAGGTTGCCCCAGCAATTCATACAGAAAATGGGTCATTAGTTAATAGAATGAAAACACTGGGCTATTGAAACCAAGTATTTGGAGAAATGGATAAAGTTGAACTGCTTTGTTTGCAGTATCTTAATAAAAATACCCAGTCTGATGCCACTGAATGATTTCATACTACATCCAAAGAGGTTTTAGCTGATTGAGTTAAATTAATCTTTTTTGTTTTTGTTTTTGTTTTTGTTTTTATTCTGACCACTTGATAATGGCCGGCTAAGAAATCCAAATAATTTTAAAAACTTTGCTTTTATCTGAGCTCTCATATAAACTACTGCCTTGGCTCACTGAAGAGTGAACATTATGATCTGGAAAAATAAAATTCAATTCTGTTAAACTCATTATTTTCCTTTTGCCCGAAACAGGATTGGGCAGAGAAGCTGATTGCTTTCACCCACATTGTTGGATTCTGGATCAAGGATGATTTAGGCTTTAGAAGTTAGATCTCCAAACACAGAATTTGAAATAGGCCCTAGGGAATGAGAAGAAGCTGTCACTTTCCACTAGGATGAAAGAAATAGTGTTTGGTGACATTGTTCTTTAAGAGACTCAAAGAATTTTGACTGCCCCAAAGGGTTTTAGTCTTTGCAGTTTCATCAATTTGTCTTCCTAGTAATGATATTTATTGAAATAAATGCATGCTCCTATCCAAGGAATATCTATAATCTGCAGTTGTGTTGATATTTCTTTGATTTCACTGGAGTTTCCCATTATGTTTTAAACTTTGGTGCATACTGTTGTAGAAGAAAAACAGATTACATATCAGTTTTAGCTGTGACTATTCCAGAAGAAATTAACTCTAACATTGTTGAGTTACTCAAAAGAAAGTTTCTTTAATAATAAAGCAAACAGATACCTGCCTGGTTAACATACATCAGTGGTGTGGAGTCATTCTATCACTTAACCATTTTATTTTGTTTTTGTTTTTGTTTTTTTTCAAGAGAGGAATGATCAAAATTTCAAAAAGCTTCACAAATTTCAGTAAAAGCTAAAAAAGTGGAATCTCTTCAGAAATTAAGACTTTCCATTAACCTCAACTTAACAACGCATACTGTCTACCAGCAGTAATAAGAAATATGTATCATTTTACCATAAATACAACAAAATGAATTATTTATTACAACACATACTACATGGAAATGTCCCTTTCTTTATCAATCAGAATCTTACTAGTTAAATAACAAAATAACAAAGTGCTCACATTACTTTTCCATTATGGATATGTAGGATATTCTGTCATTGTGATCATTCAGGGATCCAGACAAATGGAGTAGTTACCTTCTTAAAATTGCTGATCCCTATGCCAGAATGAAAAAAGAGAGCTCTAAAAGGTCTTGCAGTAGTGACTAAATTCTTGAGAGTTAAGAGTAAATTCTAGAGTAGAATTTAAGCAGGTCTAGTCTTTCTCTCTCTCTCACTCTTTTTTTGAAGATTTTATTTATTTATTTGAGAGAGAGAGAGTGAGTGAGAGAAAGAGATATCACGAGCAGGGGGAAAGGGTAGAGGGAGAAGCAGACTCCCTGCTGAGCAGGAAGCCAGATGTAGGGCTAGATCCCAGGACCCTTGGATCATGAACTGAGCCTAAGGCAGACGGTTAACTGAATGAGCCACCCAGATGCACAATTTTAGTCTCTTTTAAGTCCAAGCTGATGGTCTTTTTTCCCCCTTTTTTTTCTCCCTTCCTTCCCTTCTTCTTTCCTCCCCCTCCTCCAAAGTATCCACTCAGAAATGTGTTTAGCTTTTTTCTGTTTGATTCTAGTAAGAAACATGTGCCAGTAACCAATGCATGGTTCTCTTTGTAATATCTGTTTACTTTTCTTTCTCAACTAAATTGTAGGATGCTTGAGCCTATGAGATTTTGGTGGAAAAGCACATTTTTATCATTTTTTCCAGAGGGCATTTTGTAGAACTGCCAGAATTTTTAAAATACAACCTTAACTCATTCAACCTGTTAATTCATTTAGACCTTTAAAAAATGTCTGCAATGACCAGTCTCTTGGTTTGATCCTTGCCACTGGCTGAGATTTAACTGGTCTTGTCATCCAACATGTTTTATAAATTTTCATTTACTTTTACAGCAACTTTTACAGTTGCTTTTCCCAATGCCACAAACCTATGATTGTGGACCTGGCCAATCTTTTTCAATCCTGGTTGCAAACTGGTCATTTTTCTTATTATTTTTGTAACACTCTTCAAATGCTGCCAATAGTAGCCACCACATCCTATTAATGTTCAGCTTTTCCTATAAAGCTACAAGTTCATTGGGTACGCTATCTGCATTTCAAGTCACTATAAGTGATGATTTACTTTATGCTATAATTTTGGATAACATGAACTACCATCTTTCTACCCTTTGATATCACTCTTTCCACACCACCTAGTCATAACCAATGCCGTTTTTAGAGTTTATTAAAGTAGCGCTGTACTTCTAGGGGAAATTTTTTTTTATCAGTACTGAAGACTAAGGTATTGTGCTCTAAGAATCAACTTCCAAATCTTAGTGCTTTAAACAGCAGAGAGTTCTCTCTCTCATAGTACATGTTCATCATAAGTCAACTGGGGGAATTTTCCCATTTAGCGAAGAGGGTCACCAACTCAAACACTGCTGATCTCTGTGCAAACTGAAGGAACAACCAAAGACAAAACAAAACAAAACAACCAAACTGCTCTTGAGGGCCACCAACAGTTATTTGCTGAGCCCAGGAAAGGCTTCCATTCACTGATCAGAATAAAAAAGCATCTGATCCCAGAGAAAATTTTACCACATGTCCAAAGAATGGAGAAAAGAAATCTTTGTAGAACATTCTAATGACATTCACACCCTCTTCTCCCATATCTTATATCCAGTCCCTCAACAAATACTGTTGCATTTTAATTTTAAAAATATCCACAATTTGAGTATTTTTCATCTCTTCTGTCACTACCATCTTGGACCTATATTATTTCAATAGCTTCCTGATCTTCTCTCTGAAGCATGTTATATAATCTGCCTGGCTAATGAAAATGGCTTCAATTTAATTGTATGAACTTTGAGTGTTTCTTAGATGCAAGGCATTACTTCAGCTACTGGCAGGAAGATTATTATTAGATAAAGGAGAAAAGAAGGCAAAGGTATAAAAGATGAAGAAAAAAAGTCCCTAACCACTAAGATCTTATAATTATATATAGAAAGTATATGGATGAAGAGAAAATATAAAATCTAAAGGAACACTGGGGAGTTACTTATTAGGTATGTAATGCAAAGTTGTGAATGAATTTCAAAGTTTAAAGAGATATTTTTCATTATTTTGCCCACCTTTCTTATTAAATAGGTGAAGAACTCAAGGTTCAAAGCATAAAGTTGTCATAAAGTAGATGGGTTCTGCTATGAGGTATGCTGGGATGATGGTAATAGGCCAGTGGAAAGGGAAAAAAATAAGGTCAAGGAGTGACCTGAGTGGGAAGAAATGAAACAACTCCTAGTTTTGGTATGGGAAATACCAGCAGGGAGATAGGGAATTGAGACAGGCTTACTTCAGGTTAGAGACAATATACAAGGAAGTCAAATGTGGTAGAAAGGGTGTGCCATCAGGAGATGCAGTTGCCCATGAATCCTTACAGGGAACTGTGTGCTATTATTATGTCATAATTGGTCAGTCCATAAGAGTGCCAACTTAGAGAATTAGGGGTACAGGCATGTATTTCGGTCTGTTTTGTGGAATAAAGACAGGGCAGGGTAGGAGCAAGGCAGGGATTTAATGCTTGAGCTAAGCTCACTAAGATTCCATAGTTATCAAGGCCTTTGAGCCTAGAACTCTCAGTCACACTGGAAACCAAGCGTAGGATAGAAAGGCCTCCAGTCCTCTCTGTTTCTGACAGTCCTTAAGTACTAGCTACCTGGGTCATAATTGGACCAAATCTATAAGTTGAAGAAAGGAGTTGAAGTTTTGGAAAGGCAGTGACCGACTCAGTGATTTGTCCCAGATTCTGTGAAGAGATGGTAGGATCAGAGCTTGATTGTCTGGCTATACTTCATGTTGGCATTTTCTATTATATAGCATACTTTTAAAAGACATTAAAAAAGAGAGAGACAGCCAAAGAAGAGGAGAAGGCAAACTAGGAATGATTAATTTGCTTAACTCTTTCGTGACACTTTCAAATAGACTAAATAGGAGGGAATGGTGTTCCCATGGGTTTCAGCGTTTTGCTCCAGGCAGGTCACATCACACAGATGCTGATTTGCTCAGGCACGGCCAGAGCCCGACTCTTGCTTGCCAAGACAGCACACCCACCTACTGTGCTGCCTCTCCCAATTTTAATTAAATGTACATATGCTCTTGTTTTGTTTTTGTCCTTTTTCTGTCTGAACTCATCATTCCCGTGTTTGGGCTCTATTTATTATTCCGAAATGTCCTTAGAGTAGGATAGCTTTAGAACACTCCATTATGAGCTTTGGACTCAAATACATAGGTTTGATTTCAAACCCACTTCAACAAAGTGTTTAGGATTTTGGATCCATTTTTCTCAGGAGAGATAATAATACTGTGAGGTACTGAGGAGTACCGCAGAGAGGAGGGGACTCTCATGTTTAGGTGGCAGGGGCACCTGGGCAACATTTTAGTTTTCTTTTTCCACATCTTTATTCATGGAGAGGAGTGAGTGGGTGCATTTTCTCATTTCTGGTTGGAAAAAGAGAACTTAATCTGCAAAATCCTCTCCCGCCTTTTTCTAGATTTGATTTGGTCTGTCCTTAGTTTGCAGGTTTTCATCTGTTTACTGGGTCAAAAAAAGCTCCATAGTCTGTACTCCTGCAGTGAAGAAATGGGGACAGGGGGTGTCAGGGGGTGTCAAGGAGGAAACCGCTGATCAGTTACTGTGGACCTGGTGAGGAACATGGATCCAGGGGGAAGGAGTAGAAAGACTATCTTGTCCTTGGGCCCAAGCGGGACTCTATGACATCCCCACCAATCATTTTGTATTTGAATGTGTCTATTTGACTCCTGTATCTGAAAGTTGCAAAGGGCTGTCAAACCCCAGCACACACCAACCCAATGATTGGCTCTTAAAGACAAAGTTTATGCAAAGTACCTAAATTATGGAATATGTGCTTTCCTTGTGGTTGTGTATTACTTCCTAATTAATGTTAGTGCTTTTGATGTTGGTTAGAAATTGCAAGGAGAAAGCAGAAATAGTGCATTAAAACCTTGATTAGATACCACCTGATATGCCAATTCCTATTTAGATATTATCTCTGAATCATTTGCTTTTTCTTCTTTTGGGTAAGTAGGGCGGGTCATGACTGTCCCAGAGTGTAAGCTAACTAGTAAGCAAAAACCAGCTGGTGAACGGGAGCAATACTGATTCAGGTATCCTCTAAGTAGACCTATGATTCTTAAATCTGGAATTGTACTAATTAAGGACTTGGGTTACAAATTAAAAAAAAACAACACAAGCTAACTTTACAAAAGTGGCATTTTTTAGGAGGTTCTTGGAATATCTCAAGGAATTCAAGGAAAAGTTAGAGAACCAGACCTCAGGAAGGAAGGAGCCCTGGGAACAACAGCAAAAGGAATAGATGAATGTTGGTTCTAAATTCTGCCACCATGTACTTCCTCTCCCCTCCAAGTCGGCTCACCAGTGCGCATTTGTCATAACTTGAATATCATGTATCTGGCATGAGTCAGTAGAGATGTAGTCACTGGCAGCTGGACCCTGTGGTTTACCTGTTATGCAGACACCTCAAAAGTCATTGCACAAACATCTTTAAAAAGACAGAGATTATATGAAAATAACCTGTTAAAATTGTTATGAAGGAAATTATTAATGCATTCTTTATGTGGCTCCATTTGTCTTGTATGAAGATGCCAGTGGCAAATTCCTCTTAATGCTTAGATTGAAAAAAAAATAATTTCTTATTATTAAATGGATTGCTTTTCTGGTAGACAGAGTTATGTATCATATCTTGTATCTTTCTTTGCCTTTGTTTCTACAAAGCTTAGAAAGTGCTAGCTTTGGCAGCGCATGTTCTACAAAGTTCAGAAAGAAATCTTATTCTCTCCTTTTTTTTTTAGGTCTCCTGAATCAGAATTTTTGATGTTTGCCTACCGTTACTGTTTTCCGACGCTTGTTTTGTTTTTCTGGTGCTAAATGATTCTGCTGTTATTATCATCCTTGTTTAAAGTGTTTCAAATGTGTTTTGGAGCAGATGTTATTTAAACAAGTAGAAATCATTCAAAAAGCTTTGAGAAATTAATATACTGCAGACCTATGGGTACGCTAAATAAAGCAGTTATATTTATTTAACTTGATCTCTTTGTAACCTATATAAAGCCAACTAAATTTGAACCAATCCTACCTGAGCGGCAAATTAGTAGTAAAGAGCTCATGTGCTTAGAGGCCCAAATATCATTGCATTTCTCTATTCTCTAGTCTTCCCTCCAGTCCCTAATGTAATTTTTGGTTCTGTTAATGGAGCTGTCAATTGAATCTTAAATGTTATTCTCCATTTTGTTCTGGGGATTGAAATGTAGTATGCTGGTCAACAGAATGAAGTATATACTTAGTCTGATACAAATTCAACTCCTGGTTTTGATATTTGCTGGCTGTTCTTGGGTAGTTTACCCACATTACAGTTTACATCCCTATAAATAGGAGATGTTAATATTCACCTGATCAAGCAGTCTATAGATTCAAATAAAATCTTTCATATAACACTTAGCATGACATAAATCAGACGCTAAGTAAATGGTAACCATCATATTACCATGGTAGTGTTTTATGTACTTCTATTTAGAATTCCTTGCTCTATGTTCCCATGGTACCCTGTACTTTACTTATCTTAGAAAATATTTATCATATGTGTTTATAATAGTTACCACATGTGTTCATCTTCTCAGATAAGTGTAAGCTCCAAGACGGAAGGGGTCATGAAGGCTGTTTATTATCTCTGTATTATCACCACTACATAGCATGATGCCGGTAGCACAGTAGAACTCAACAAGTGTTTATTGATTTGAGTCACATTTCTCTGTTACTTTCTCTACTCTGTACCCAATAAATCCATGGTATCATCTTACCTGAGGGTAGTTCTTAGAGCTTTTTCTCCCTTCAGGCTTCTACTTCTCTTCCTCTCTTTGTGTGCTGTAACTGCAATCCTTTGTTTTGAAATTCTTGGTTATTGTTATAAATTTTAGAATAAGGAGGCCCACAGGAAGTCCTGTCATTTGAGTGAGAAAGAACCGACCTTCTGCAGTGCCACTAGAAAGGGAGTCCTCCCAAAGAAATCAACAAACAGAAACATTTATCTTGAGTGCTCACTTCCTGTCACTTTAAAATTTTCTTCCAACTGCAGCCCAAGAGGAAGAACATTCTGTCTATAGACTGAGTCAGGGCTGCTGTCTCAGCGTTTTCACTTATAACCCTTTGCTGCCCACTGTCTGGGTTCCAGGAGCACATTATCATCTTAACTGCCTTTTAATGGTAATGACAGTGTCCTGCAAATTGAGAAAAGAAGAGTTTGGCTGTTAATTCCAGGGAGATCATGGGTCCGATAACTGTTAATAGTTTCAGGATGATTGCCAATAATGCAGCACCACTTGGGCTGCATTATATGCAATCTTTAGAGCTCTAAGAATCATTGAAATCCCTAAACCATTATGTTTAACTTAGACCAAGGCAACCATGATGACAAGCACAACTGGGGTTCAGTCACCAAATATCTAAATTGGGAAATCATTGTCTTTCTAGCAAAAGACTCCTCTAGAAAATAAGTCAGGGTTTCTGAAGATTAGGAAATGATGGAAAAATAAATGCTACTCTTTTTTGTTGTTGTTGTTGTTGTTGTTTTGTTTTGTTTTGTTTTTAATGCTAGTTTTTAGCCATTCGTACAGAAGCAAGATGCAGAAGGGGCCTCAGCATGCTGTCTAATTAGGGGCCTTCCCATTAAGCCTCAGAAACCCCATAGTCACTCTTACATGCAGAATGTAGAAGTTTTGGTCTGTTCTATGGATGCTATCAAGCTCAGTGCATACAAAGCATCAGTGTGAACTCCGGTGATATTCAGATGTTCATGACTCCAACTGGCATCTTTTGATTACTTTGATATTCTTTCCTTCGGTTTAGACTAAAAGACATTATCCCATACATGTATGAGATGAACTGTTCAAAAGGGAAATCATCTAAAAATCAAAAATTCAATTTTCTATAGTAGTTTCTAGGATTTCTTTATCTCTACAGCTGGTAGTGTGGTATAATGGAAAGGATATGGTTTTACAATTAGATACATCTGCTTAACCATTTTCTAGATGTGAGGCCTTGGTCAAGTAGCATCTCTGAGACTAATATTTATTTTGCCATATTGTTATTTGGACTAAATAATTTATGCAAAGATCATTGGAACTTGGAAATTCAGAACAAGAAGGAAAGACGAAGAAGAAAGAATGGTGTGTGGCTTAGGACTGGTGCTTTGTTTTACAGAGACATTGGAAGTTTTGATGCACAAGAGAAGTAGTAATATTTAAAAAAAAGCTCATCAGAGATGAAAAAGAAATTCCAAAGAAGCATTGCTATGGCCTTTAAGTCTCTTCATTATACTAGTAAAATGGAGGTAAAGATTTTCAATTGTTTGGAATTTTTAAAAAAATTTCTAAAATGTGTTCCTTTGACTAAGATATTGCCTTGAGGCTGGATGGTTGAAATTAGTATAAACTCTTACATAACTGTAAATGCTTTCTCCATCTTCCCAAATATTGATTGGTATATGGGACTCCAAAGCAAAGAAAAATCCATGGTACAGATGTTGGTTTGATTTCATAAGATCCCAGGTTCAAGTTCTTACCTTATTCTTTCACTTTCTCACTTAAAAATCTTTAAAAAAATTATTTAACCTCCCTGATTCTTTTTTTTTTTTTTTTAAGAGAGGGAGAGAGAAGCGGGGGAGGGTCAGAAGGAGAAGGGGAGAAGGAGATCTTAAGCAAGCTTCATGACCAGTGAGGAGCCCTATGGGGGGCTCGAATCTCACAACCCTGAAATCATGACCTGAGCTGAAATCAAGAGTCAGCTGCTTAGCTGAGTCTCTCAGGCGCCCCTGGGGGAGGGGGGGAGGTGTGTGTGTGTGTGCGTGCGTGCGTGCGTGTGTGTGTGTATTTAAATTTCTATTCCCTGTGCCCTTCCTCATTAGGGTCATAAGATACAAAGAATGTACTAGAAATGAAAGAACACAACTACATTTTGACAATTTTGTTCATATCTAGAACAATATTTTCTTCATTTATCCCAGAGGATTTTTCTTCATCTCTTTTATATGTATCTATAATTATGTGATACACTCTATAAAGTAAGACGCACAAAGATAGAATCAGGGCTCTTTTCTTAATTTGTTCTGTTTATAACTGCACAAGCCTGTTTTTAATAGCACCGAGAACAAAAAGACATTTGTTGAAAATGACCAGTAATTTTAAGATAGTTTGCCATCTTAATACAAAATAAAATATGACTGAAGATTGCTAAAGACAGATGTTTTTCCAAAGGAAAAAATTCAGTTGTAAAAATTTGCCAATATCACAACTCGACTCTGAACTAGGAATTGTAAATCGAGCTCTATCATCTGTCATTGGGCCTGTCTTCAGGTAGGTTTCTTATATCTCCTGAGACTCAATATCCTCATCCAACAACTGAATTGTATCATAATTTACTCTAGATGCCACAATTAAGAGGCAGCCCATAGTTAACATTTTGGAGGTAGTAGAGCAAAAAGCAGAGGAGAACCAGAGTTGTTGGCCCAAAGCAGAAGAAATAGGTCATCAACAGGTAAATAACAATCAACTGTAGAAGGAGGCCCAGAGATGAATGTGCTATTTCCTCTAATTTTCGAAGTACTGTGATTCTAGAAAAGGGGAACAAAATAGTAAATACAAATTAATTGATTTTCCTGATCTGGAAGCTCATTTGATGACAACATACAATAGATATGAATGAAATATATCAGTGAGAGCTAAATGGCTGCAAAAAAAAAAAAATCATGACGTCAAAGAGTAGTTTAGTTACAGTTATTCTTTGTCTCTGAAGGAAAAACTTCATTAGAGATAGCTTCCCACAGTGAATAATTGCCAACTTTGGGTCCACCTATTTAAATGTAATTCTCATCCTAAAACACCCTCACAGAAACATTCAGAATGGTCATAGCCAAGTTGATACCTAAAATGACTGTTAAAGGTTGGATGGGAGATATGTCAACCAACTTCATATTTGTTGTTGTTTGTTCATTATATATTGCACATGCAACATGTAATTTAATATCCATAATGTATAGCATATAACATCCAATGCACTGATTTCATTTTTATCTACCTACATCTATTTATCTGTATTATTTTTTATTCCTTTTCACTAATAATTGGTTAAACTCTAGCCAAATATTCTGGTCTATTTGGATCCTATTCGGACAAAAAGTGTGGTCTTGGGAATGTGTCCTTAATCTTTTTTAGAAAATATGTACCTGCTATGTATTAAAATGATTTTTTTCTTTATGTGGAGACTCTATCTATCTATCTGAAGGTTTTCTGTCATTTCTTTATCGGTCCAGGGAGTATGTTATCCATTCATACAGACCCCTGTGCTGGCCCTTATGTCTAGATGGTACACACACCCTTTATATGAAAATTTAAATACAGGTATTATGACATAGTAGGCTATAGACTTCAGTTGCCTGTTTTCAAATCTTAACCTTAACCAGTGCTGTCCTGAAAGCTGGCTTGCATTGGCTTGTGGGTATCTCTCCCTAACACTGTGCTCAGAGACCCATGTTTGATGGTAGCTTGAAATCAGCCTTGGTGGGAGTATTTACAGCACAGAAATTGGCAGATGCTACAAAGCAGGGATTTTCCTCCTTCTAGGAAGCCAGTTGTTAAACATTTACTGTACTTTTCTGGCCTTAACATGTGTACACGATGTGATCTGAAGCAAATAACTGTCCTTTTTTTTAAAAGCATTTTTAAATTTAAATTCAATTAATTAACATATAATGTATTACTGGTTTCAGAGATACAGACCTGTGATTCATCAGTCTAATATAATACCCAATGCTCATTACAACATAAGCCCTCCTTAATGTCCATCACCTGGTTACCCCATTCCTCCACCCCTTTCCCCTCCAGCAACCCTCAATTTGTTTCTTATGATTAAGATAAATTTTTTTATGCTGGAAATAAAGAAGGTATAATTCTTTTTTAGCTGCTGCTTTTTTAAATTAAGAAAATGTATAATAAATATACTATGGTGCCTTGGCAAAAAGGGCTCAATAAATGTTTTCTTTTATAATTGTGAAGAATTTTAATATCTGTATTTAGTTATTTAAACTTAACACTTTAAATACAAATGCTCAATCACTATATGCATTTTGTTTCTATTGCCTGTCTCTGATTTCCTGCTTTCTGGACCCGAACAATGCTGGAGCTTTAAGATATTCATGTTTTTCAATAGATTCTTTTCTATATAACCAAAATACAATGCTGAAAATCAGGAAAATACCATTTATTAATTACTGCAATCAGATCTCCTATTCGAGTTTTACCTATTGTCCCAATAGGGTTCTTTATAACAACAAAACAAAAACGCTTATTGTGTTTTAATTGTCCTGATATGTAGTGTCATCAAATGTGGAACATTTTCTTAGAATTTCCTTAATTTTTGTGATCTGGTTAATTTTAAGGATTATAGGTTGGTTGTATTGTAGAATATGTCACAATTTGGGTTTATGATGCATCCTCATGAAAGAGATTCAGAATGTGTGTCTTTGGCAAGAATATCATAGAAATAATGCCATATTCTTCTCATCCCATCACATAGGACACAGTTTTTTTTTTAAATTTTTTTATTTTTTTAGCATAACAGTATTCATTATTTTTGCACCACACCCAGTGCTCCATGCAATCCCTGCCCTCTACAATACCCACCACCTGGTGCCCCTAACCTCCCACTCCCCACCCCTTCAAAATTCTCAGATCGTTTTTCAGAGTCCATAGTCTCTCATGGTTCAGGACACAGTTTTTTTATTTGTCCCATTATATGTGGTGTTCATTTGATTACTAGATTAAGGTGGGATATGGAAGACTTTTCCACTGTAAATATACTCATTTGCCCTTTGTAATTAGGTATTTGTGAAGAATTTCTTTGAGGCTATATAAAATTCTGGTCCTCACCAGAATTTTAATATATTCATTTATGTTTTATAACAGTATGGGTTTATGAAATATTATTTCATTTAATGGCTCATAATTTATAATTGTTACTTTTATTGATGCTCAAACTGTCCCAGATTTGTTTAGTAGGAGCCTCTTCCTTCTAGGTTCTGTATCCTTTTGACTTTTCCTCATCATTCTTTGAATACTTCCTTATTTTCTAACATGAAAATGGTATTTCAGAGTCATCTTATATTTGTCTGTCCCCATCCTGAAACCAACTGTTTTTCCAGGGTTCCATGGCTTCTTATTTTGTAGAATGGCTTTTAGAAACTAAGATATGGAAAATAGGTATGCTTCTTTGGGGGAGGGGAGTAATTCCTGTTTAGCCCTCTCAGTAGACAGAACTAGAGAATATTACATCTACACTTAAAGATTTTATTTATCTAGCTATAAAAATACTTATTTATGTATACTTCTATATATCTCTATCTCTGTGTATTTTAATCCATACGGTAACTCTAATATCTGCAATTTAAACCCAACAGCACAGGGTTTATTCTAGTTTCTCTCTTCTTTGACAATGAGAGAATTGGTTCCTATTATCCTCATAGAGTTACTTGATGCATTCTTCATTTTGGTTACATATTCATTTACCCAAACTGCCACTGTCACTGCTTTGTCCACTTCACTGTGCATCTATCTAGATGTCCTCCTTACCCTGCTCGGGCTTTGATACCCTGCACCAGATCCCTACAGCACCTCTCCACTCGAATGTGCACTCTCTTCACTTCATATGGGACCTGAATACCAGGCCATTTTCACCACACTCTCTTAAGTGGATAATCTCATCCTGACTGGTCTCTGACACCCCACCTTAGGATGCCCTCCTGCATCCATGCCCTAGTTCCTCTTCTTGGTTCTAGGCCATTTTCTTGCCCAGATGCCATAGCCGTCCCTCTTGAGTTCCAGCACACCATGGCAGGCTGCTATGATTTCCCTCCTACCATATGGATACCTGCCTTGCTCGTTCCACCAAATGGCTTTTAGACTAAATTGTTCAGGAGGGGCAGAGAAGAGGAGGGAGGGAAGGGAGAGAACAGAATGAAAGGGAAAGGAGAAAAGAAAGGGGGAACAGATGCAATAAATCTTAAGAAAATTTCTAAAAGAATTGATAATGTGAAGATGGTAATAGTCCTTGATTTCAAATTATCTGGAGTTTTGTTTTTAATTGTGTTGTTTTTCATGGAGTTGAGGGAATTGGCATCATGGATAAAGTAAGACAGGCGACAGAAATTAAGGTCTGTATTCTAAATATTTACTGATGTAGGTAGTATTCCAATCCCATCCCAAAAGATGTGAAAGTCAATAATTTGTTGGATAAGGTATTTTCAGAAAACAGCTTTCCTTGGTCACAGTAAGTAGTAGTACTTGAATCAGTCAGTAGTCTGGGAACAAAGCTAGATCTAATATCTCAATCTCACAGATGGAGTTAGGTAAGATTCTGTTCCCCTTGGAGCTGAGTTTATGGATGCCCTGGCTAAGGCAAAGTCTGTAGTGCTCTTATACTTACAGTTTGTAGTTGAAACTAGGTCAGATTTTAGCCCAGCTCAAATTTTTGATAGCTCTAGGAGGGACAGTACTGGTACTAAATGATTTGTAGTCCCTGACCACAGCTAATCCAGCAGGAGATTAACCTTTGGCTTTCAAGAAGTCAGTTAGATTATCTTTTCCAGGAATTTGAATCTCAGACACAGTTACTTTGCTTATTCTTTTCAGGGCATTCAGTGAGCTGGGGCTGACACAGCAGTGGTGGCTCAAGAAGGGTATCAGAAAAAGCTGGTCTATAGGGAAAAAGAATAAAGCAGAGAAAAGCAGGAAAAAGAAAGGGAGGGAGGGAGGGAGGGAGAGATGGAGAGAGGGAGGGGAGAGGAAGGGGAAGAGAAGAGAATAGAGGAGAAGAGAAGAGAAGAGAGGAGAGCATGCAGCCCCAGAGAATTGTTACTTTGATTCTGGCTAACTTTGCTTTCCTAGTTTTCTCCCTCTTCCTAAGGTTTATTGAGATACAATGTCCCGACATCTCTTTCTCCCCCATTGCACTTAGCTGATGTGATCACTGTGTTTCACTTCATGCAACTGGATGATTCTTTTTTTTTTTTTTTTTTTTTTAACAGCTTTATAAACATATATTTTTATCCCCAGGGGTACAGGTCTGCGAATCGCCAGGTTTACACACTTCACAACACTCACCATAGCACATACCCTCCCCAATATCCATAACCCCACCCCCTCTCCCAACCCCCTCCCCCCTGGATGATTCTTAACCAAGAAAATCAACTGCCCGGCTAGCTCAGTCGGTAGAGCATGAAACTCTTAACCAAGAAAATCCTCTTAGGTATGCGTGAGACTTGATCCATGCTTGAATGGAGACCACGTACATGGGGCTCAAACAGCACCCTGACTTGTAGAACTTCCGTTTTTTTCTCTTTTAAGCATGGAGAATTATTCCAAGAGAAGTGGGAGAAGGTTCGAGGGCTGCTGGAGTGAGTAGGGGTGACCAATCCTTCTTCCTCTACCATGCCTAAAGCTCTGTCTCCTATTTTATTTTTGCCTCCAAAGATAAGTGTTCTACCAATGAAGACTGTCTTTTTAAATCTTACTGTTTTGGGTATTTTTGTAAATATTATTCAGTTTCTTCTGTTTACCTTACTGCGATTCAAAAGCTTTAACAAAAAAATTCTATAAAAATTGTTATGAAACAATGATTTAATAATATTAAGTTTATATAATTCTTTTAAGCTGCTCTTGACTGTCCACATAAGAAATGCATATTAATAGAAAAAACATAGGAGGATAAAAGCAAAGGTGAAATAGTGTATGTTCATCTTCATGTACTTTCTGTGCCTAACATCCAGGATTGTCACAACATCCTAAGCTTGATTGGTCCTTGTTTATTAAATGTTTTCTCAATTCCACAAACTTGTTTTCTCAGAAATAAATGAAACTGTATTTCCTTGTCAGATCTAACATTTTACCAGTTTCCCAGATATTCACTAATTAATTATATGCATTTCAGTAATATTGGGAGCATGATCCTCATTTGGTTACATACATTATCCCAGCTATTTAACTAATTATGGTAAAGTACCAGACTGTGAGTGAAATAAGACAAGAGTAATACCAACAGCATTGCAAAAATTTTCTATGCTGTAGTGCATAAGATATCTCATTTTCACTTTAATAAATCACAATTTCAGCAACATGGTGAATTTGATGTTCAGGGAAAGACTAGGCCAGGTTTTAAAAATCATCTCCTGATATCATTTAATGGGAAGAGGAAAATGATTATTCCATAAAAGTGTTTATATGAATCGGACATATTAGCTGAGGGAGGATATTCCTTCATATGATGTGTAAAGCCGTTTTCAACATAATAACCTGAAAAACAAATAAGCAAAAAATTTTAAATGTGATTATATTTCAGGAAAATATTAGGCATTTATTCATTCTCATCAAGAAATTTTTACTGAATGCATGCTGTTTACAGAGCAGTGTGCTCCCCTCCAGGGTCATAGAGCTGATAGAAATAATGTCATTGGTTGCTAACTTCATCTCATTTCTGGAGGACACAGAAAAATAAGACAGTGGGCTCGGAAAACTTATGCTATATTAGGATAAGAAATGAGTCATGTTTCCAGCTGGAATGAGTAGTTAAACTACATATATACTTAAAACCAGAGTAACAGCATAAGATTCTCTATGCTAAGTGCCTGCCTATCACAATAGATGAGGAGCACTCAGGGACTTCAAAGAGGGGGATGTTCACTTAACTATTACATAGTTGGGAAAGACTTTATGAGGGAGAAGAATCTCCAGCTAGGCCTTATAAGGATTGTACATTGAGTGGAAGGAAGTAGTTTGCATATTCCTAAGAATATTTGTCCCATGAGAATCCATGCTTAGAAGAGTCTTAATTGGATACCTTGATATGATTAGTCTATGTGACACATAATAGGCAATATGAGCCACATGAGACAGCCTCTGAAAAGGGAATACAAATTTCCCCAGGAACAGCATTTTGGAGTGCACGGATGTGCACAACCAAGGTCACAGTTGGGAGACAGCATGCTGCCTGGACTGCCCTTACATCTCCTGAACATAGACATCATCACCTTTGGAAAGCTCCTCTCACCCTCACAGCTGATTTAGAAATCTGTGTTTTCATACTGTCTTCACACTTTTATCAATCAATCTATCCGTTTGTTTATTTTTACTGAAGTACAGTTGACATTCAGTATTATATTAGTTTCAGGTGTACAGCATAGTGCTTCAACAATTCTATACATTACTCAGTGCTCACTGTGGTAAGTGGAGTCATCATCTGTGACCACACAAAGTTATGACAGTATTATTGACTATATCCCTATTCTGTGATTTTCATTCTTTTGTCTTATTTTATACCTGGATCTTTGTACCTCTTAAGCTCCTTCACCCATTTCACCTACCCCCTCCTGATTCCCCTCTACTCCTGAAACGGCCACGTTCTCTGTAGTTATAGGTCTGATTTCTGCTTTTTGCTTATTTGTCCATTTGTTTTTTGGATTCCACATGTAAGTGAAATCACGTGGTATTTGTCTTCTTCTCACTGACTTATTTCACCCAACGTAATACCCTCTAGGTCCATCCATATTGTGATTGGCAAGATCTCGTTCTTTTTTTGTGGCTGAGTAATAGTCTATTGTATATTCACGCTTCTGATAAGTACATGCTGCCATGTACACTTCTAAGCCTCTGCTCCAGTGTCAGGTATTTTATGCTTTGTACTGGGAATACAAAGATGTGTAAGACAGATCAGCCTCCATGGACATTTTATCTTATTAGATTGTATGCTCCTTGAGGACAAGAGTCATGTATAATTTTGCTTTGTATCTCATCATCTAGCACAGTGATTGGCCCATAACATGTTTAATAAATATCTGTGAATAAATACATATATTAATAAATCAAAGCTATAGGAAATCTGTGAGTGCCAGAGTTTTGAATTAAACTCCAGTACTGGGGCACCTGGGTGGCTCAGTTGTTAAGTGTCTGCCTTCGGCTCAGGTCATCTTCCCAGGGTCCTGGGATTGAGCCCTGCATTAGGCTCCCTGCTCGGCGGGAAGCCTGCTTCTCCCTCTCCCACTCCCTCTGACTGTGTTCCTTCTCTTGCTGTGTCTCTCTCTGACAAATAAATTTTAAAAACTTGAAAAAAAAAAAAACTCGGTACTTAGAAGGTACACAACTTGGCAAATCAGTTAACTCTTCTTTTTCATCCAGCTCTATTAAGATATAATTAACATATAACATTGTGTATGTTTATGGTATATAAAATAATGATTTGGTACATGTATAAATTGCAAAATGATTATCGTAATAATTTGGTGTCATCTCAAAGAATTACAGTTCAGTTAACCTTTTTGAACTTTGGTTTCTTTGTAAAGTTCTTACAGAATTGATTAGATAGTATATATATAAATATACTATTTAATATTAATATTATGGATTAATATATTAATATGATAGTACACTGATTCAATAAAAATAATACTTAGTACAGAACTGGAAAGTAAACACTCAGTAAATGCTCCTTCTTATCATAGATATTAAATAAGACACAATCTGATTTTATTGGTTCCATGATCTTCTAAATTTCCTCAATGGATTTTTAAAAACCTTGTTCTCTGATGCCATAATCAACATCTATTATATGCTCCACTTAATTTTTTTAATCAGAAGGACAACTGAAATGAGAAGTCTTTATGAGTTGTACCAAGTGAATTATTCATGAAAAACTATATTTATCCCTTTTCATCATTTCCCAACAGAGGTCAAGTCAAGCCTATTGCTTGTCTATGATTTCACATCTCTGAGAAAGACCATCTTATTCTCTAGAGTAGACTTAGATAGCAGAATCAAGGAATGCAAAGTAATTTATAGTAACTAAAGTTATGGAAAATGGGGAAGTTTGTTTTCTAATCATTTCTATCCTGACACTGTGTTGGCACAGTGAATTATAATAAGGCATTTGGTGATACTATGTGCTGATGATCTTTTATTGGCTACAGATACATCTCAAAGAACCAATAATTTTTCATCAAGCTGTCTAAAAAATTGATGTTACGTACTAGAAAAAATAAAATCTATGTATGTTTATCGTGGCTGAATTGATACTTTGAATTTTAACTGTGACATTAGGTTTGGGTCCAAAATGCCAAGATAAAGTGTTCTTTGTTAGCCTAGGCCAAAGCAAACTACTTAGGATGAAAGCCTAAAAGGCTTTCACTCACTGACTCAGCCCAAATCTAGACTTCACCATTGGCCAGGCATCATTAAAGACAGGAAGCAGCAGAGAGGAGAGTGCCCATGTGAAGAAGGAAGATTTATTTGCTAGCTTTTTCATTCACTAGGAAATGTGGATCTGTTTCTTTGTCTTTATTGTTTGTTTGTTTAAGATTTTGTTTATTTGAGAGAGAGAGAGAAGAGAGAGAGAGATCAAGCAGGAGAGCAGGAGGAGGGGCAGAGGAAGGGAGAAGCAGACTCCCCACTGAGCAGAGATCCTGATGCAGGGCTTGATCCCAGCACCCTGGGATCATGACCTGAGCTAAAGGCAGATGCTTAACCACCTTAAGCCACCCAGGCACCCTGTATCTGTTTCTTTGGATCTGACTTTTCTTCTTCTTAAAAGAGAATTAAAGTATAATTCAGAGGAGGGTATATTTCCCTTCCTTATAGGTCTAAAAATGAGAGATTATGCAAATCATAACTGTGGTTATGTTTGAAATATCAGATTATGAATTATTTTTTTCTTTCAGAAGGCTAGATAATAAATATTTTAGGCTTTGCTGGCCATCTTGTCCCTATCACAGCTAGACAATCCTCTGGTTGTGGCATGAAAATAGACATAGAGAATAGGTAATCAAAGGAGCATGATTGTATTCCAGTCAAATGTTACTTCTAAAAATAAGACAGTGGGCTAGATTTGTCTCACAGGCTATAATTTTCTAATCCCTATTTTAAATAATTGCCCATATTTTCCCGAGTTTCTATAATAAGCATGTATTAGTTCTATAAATACACATACATACACACACAACAACAAATCATAAAATAAAAATTTTCTAAATTAAATTGCTCTTTTTTTTTTTTTTTTTAAATCTTTAGTACCATTGAGTGTTTTTTTCCTACCGGTTCCATAGGAGATCATTGGTTATTTGAGTCATCCTTAGCAGAATTCTTGGTAAATTGTTTGCCTTGGTAATTTGTTGTGGTTCTTTGGATAAAGAGGAGAAACCTTCCTTTTCAGGATTACTTCTGATGGATTTTATTCTCTTCTCTGTATTACTCAAAAGGAATATATGAGCAGTGGTTGAAAGAATATCCCAATTATAATGTGCTTAGAGCATCTGCAGAGTTGGTCCTGGAGGCTTGAGCAAGGGAAACCACAGCTGTGAAGCTTTGCTCCTACTCCTAGCACAGATGCCAAAGCAGATGGAAGGGCAGGGATCGTCTGCAGAAAGGCTCCAAATCTACCACGCGAGTAGAGAGTGAAAGGCATAGCGGACATTGCTGAAATGGCTAGATTGATAGGCTCTGCGCTCCCAGGAGCAGCATAGGCGACAAATTCTCCCCACTCCGTGCCTCACACAGAAACATGATGGATGGTTTGCGCGTAGTTGTCTTCAATCCCTTTATAGCTCGAGATCCCTTGTTCCGACAGGCACTCATTTGGTGCCCTGTCTGGAAATTGTTCTGATGCTGTTTGTGTTTCAAGTGCTTAGGAAAACATTTCTATTAAGGTCACATGCTAAAATACAAGGCTATACTTAATAGCACGAAGGAAAGAGTACATTTAGTGCTGCTAATCTGCAAAGGAAAATATTACATATGCTGTCCCTGGAGAATAATAACACTTCGCATGTTGCTGTGCTGAACTTACTGCAGGACTATGAGTGTTAAAACAGCAGCTGTGTAAATGGGCCATGAGGTGGTAAAAGGTTGACAGGATGATAATGCTTGAGGGTCCACTGTTATTTATGTCCGTTGGACAGTAGCTTGGAAGAGTTTCAGAGACGCTAATTAATTCTGCCCCACAGTGAGAAGGTGGTAACCAGCTAGCTCAGTGGGAGGCTGTGCTGGAGAGCTCTGTCTCAGGTCAGAGGACCAGGAAAACACTTCAGGGTATGTCTAAGTTGATCCTCTAGAGAAAAGCTCTTTAATCTTACTTAAGGTTACAAAGTCTTTGGCCTCATGCAAAACATTTCATCTTGTGCAATTTGCTGCTGTTCTTATTTTTTGAATAAAGTAACGGGTGAATCAAGCAGCTCAAAAAGACCAGTAGAATCTTATTCTTCTAAAATGCTGATTATAGCTTAGGAATATTAATTTCCAGGCTCTTCTAATCACCAAATCTCTTTCTTGTACATATTTCAATTCCCCTATTGTATTTCTTACAGCTTCAGTCATAGACCTCATTGGAATTTTTTTCCTCCTGAAATTTCTAAACAGGGATAGCCCTGATTCCTGAGGAAAGCAGTAGAAAAACTAATTTTTTATGAGAAATAGTGCCATCCACAAACTAAAGAACACTTAAGAATAGGAAGCAGGGTAGCTTTTCACTAAGTGAGTTTTTCTATTGAAATTTTTATTCTAGATTTTAAAAATATATTTTATTTTCTTATATCACTTAATAAAGATAGCTAATACTTATTGGGTATTTACTTTGTCCTGGCATTGTGCTAAGCACTCTGTATAAACTGATTCCTTTTTGACTCTTAGGAATAAATATGAGGATTAGGGGATAAAACTTATGTAAGACATATTTATATAATTGAAGTAGAGTATTATAGTATGTTTTGCAGTGTTGTGACAAAAAACAGTGAATATAGTTGGGATAAAATTATAGTAATATGCTTTTATTTGAGCACCTACAGTGGTAGGGTTTTATGAATTGTTGGTGCTTATGTCTTTCCATTTTACCTATTTATGTCTTTGAGGCAGAGTTAATAGGTGTGGGTGGGGAGGAGGGTGAAAATGGAAAGACAAAGTAAAGAGGACAGGGAGGGAAGAAGGACTGGGTATCAAATTAGTGACACAAAAAGAATTTCTGAGAAAAGAGTGATGTATATCCGATAGAACATAATAATTTATAGATAATGACTAACAGCACAGTAGTACAAAGGATTTTATAGCTTTAAAATGTCTTATAAATTAACCTTCACAAACGAATTTCCATTATGTACCCTTTGATTAATATCTTGTCTTCAACTATTTGAAAAAAGTTGAAATTCTTTATTTAAAACTTAACTAAATTGGCTGAAATTATGATTTTATCTTTCCTATAACATGGATGTTTAAATTTGGTATAGTCTGAAGAGTGAAATTTTGGTTTAATAACTGACATTGGACTGATTTAGTCTATAAATTTGGCCTAGTCATGTAAGCATATTGTGACATAATTATTTTATTTGTGAATTGTGGGGTAGGTTAATAATATCTTCTTTAACAGCTTTCATAGTAACATCATTAGAATTTAAAAACAAAAGCTCTCTCAAACAAGCTATTCCCAGGAATTATTTTAAGTTTCTTCGGAAAATATTCTTACCCATTGAGACTTCAAGAAAACAATTCTGTTTTCAAAACATTACAGGAATTTGTGAAGAATAGTTTATTGTATCATATGATCTTAACAAAAAAAAAATTTTAGACTAAAAATTGCTTGTGATACAACATCAAACAAATAAAATCAGACTACAACTGTAATAAGCACTATGATTCCCTCCCAAACATTCAGCTGCTGTTCTCTTTTCCAGAGCACTCAGCCTCCTCTGGGAACTTATCTAGGTTAATGATGGAGCATGCAAACTAGATTAAACCAATCATTGGGTTCCATGTCAAGACTTTTCATGGAAATTCTGTTACACAAACGATCTTTCTCCTTCTAGTATGGTGTGATGTGTAGATGTAAAGCTTAGAAATGCTGTGGTCATGTTGCCATTATAAAGGAAGTTAACTAGGCAATGAAACTGACACACAGCCGAAGAATGAAACCAAGTAAATCACAGAGCCAGGACTCTAATCTAACATAATTTGAGATTATACTTCCTTTAAGTCTTTACAATTACATGAAATAAGCTTGCTTTGAAATGAGATCTATCTGAAAGTGAAAAGAGAAGACAATTCAGTATTTCTAAGAGCAGTCTTTTCCATCTACAGCTTGAAATTCACATTGACTGAAAGGCTGTTGATTTAGAGCTTGGAGATTTGGAGAAGCCAAATACTCCAACTGAAGTTAACCCAGCACTAGCAGTTGTAGAGAGATTGAAGATAAAGTAGAATGTAAGACAGGGGCTCTTATAAAATCTTCTTTGAAGTAGTTTCTTTTAAATCTTCTTTGCTTGATAAAGGTAACAGTCACTCCTATTGTGGAGATTAAGCTGCAATTCAATTTAGGGATGAGAAGAAAATAAGCCATTTATCCTATGATTTAAAATTGTTTTAAGGTGGACTTCTGTTCTGCCATGTGGAAATAATGTGTATTGGTCTAGCCCTTCTCGTATAAACAGCTATATAAAGCTGGACAAACTATGTGAAGCTTGTTTCAGGCAATTTACTGTAGACCGTGGAGAACTATGAATTCTCAGAAAAGGGTAATCTTCATGATTTCCAGGTATTTTATCCTGGATGCATTTTTAGGCCACAGTGCAGGAAAGTCAAGCTCACGTGCATTTTGTTGGTCTTGCTGAACTGAGAAGTTAAGAGATCTGAGTTTGGGGTTGTAGAAAGAGCTCAATTTGGTGTGGGCAGAGTCTCATAGAGGTGAGAAGAACACCGAGAAAGAGCTCCAAAATTGTTGTAGCAGTAGCATTAATTCTTTGGATGAATACTAGGATCATAAATATAGGTAAACATTTTTATAAAGCATGGCAGAGGAGAACTAGTGGAAATATTAGCTGAACAGAAATTCCAGAGGTCTCGAGTATTGAAAAATATAAGAGGTCTAATCAGCCAGGGTTGGGGAAACCTTTGAGACTCCTGAAAAGGTATGTATTATGAGTAGAACTTCTCTACTTCTAGAGTGTGGTGACACTAACACCTTCTCAACCAACTTTAAAACACAAGTTCATCTACTAGTAAATTAACTGTCCTCACGAACAAAACTCAACACTTTAAAAAAGAAAACAATAAACATCCATCAATGTACCATTCACAAGGTTCAGAATACAATAAAAATCACTACACCTGCTTAAAATGAGACTCAAGAAATATGATCTAAATCAAGAAAAACAAATAAAATAGAATAACAGAAATGTTAATGTTGGCAAAAATGAACTTTAAAACAGTCATCTTAAATATTTTAAGTATATAAAGGAAAAATGGACATAATGAACAGATGGGTAATTTCAGAGAAATTACACTGGATAATTATGGAAAATTAAATTAAAATTCTAGAACTGAAAAGTACAGTATCTGAATTGAATTCTTCATGGATGAGCTTAATAGCAGATTGGATACTGCAGGGAAAAAAAAAGATCAATAAACATAAAGAGAGGGGAACAGAAACTCATGCAGACCAAAAAAAAAGTTTGTAAAAATGAACTAAGCCTCAGTGATTTGCAAAACAAAAACTAAAAACAACAAAAAGTTAATTTAATATATATGCAGTTGAAATTTAAGAAATAGAGAAGAAATTAGAGAAGGAAAATTTTGAAGAAAGGGCTAAAATTTTTTCAGGTTTTATGATAAATGTTAACCCTCCAAACCAAGTAATATAAGGAATATCAAGCAGATAAACAAAAAGAAACCCACATCTAGATCATTAAATTGTTGAAAATGAAATATTGAAAGAAAAATTTAAAACCATCATAGAAAAAAGATACATTGTATATAGAACACTGATAAGTAATTACATTGATTTATCAGAAAATCAATGCAAGGTTCAAGACAATGGGAAGGCCATCTCTAACTCGACAAAACAAAAACCAAATTTGTCAACCTAGACAACGTCTTCAACAAGGAAGGCAAATTAAAGACTTTTTCAAATGTATAAAAGTTATATGAACTTTTCACCAACAAAATTATACCCTAAGAAGTGTAAAGTTAATTTCTGGGGGCTGAAGGGAAATGATAGCATATACACACTTAGATCCATACACAGGAATGAAGTGTCAGAAATAGTAATGTGCAGGTAAATATATTTTATTGCTGCTTAACTTAAAAAAGACAATTGGCTGTCTGAAATAAAAACAAAGAATTCTGGGATTTCTAGCATATGTAGAAATATACAACAACAATACCAAATGTGGGAATGTAAGAGAAAACATATAATGTTTTTAAAATGTGTCTTCCGCCTTGAGTTTCTTGGGCCTGCATCCTTTTAATTTTCATTTGGCAAATTTTCTACATTATTTCTTCAAATACTTTCTTTTGTCCTCCTCATTTACTATTCTTTTATGCCTCCAATTATACATCAGTTAGGTAGCTTGAGACTTCCTGCATGTTATTGATGCTCTGTTCATTGTTTTTTTTTTTCAATATTTCATTTTTTCCTTTGTATATTAAATTTGGATTATTTCTTTCACTAGGTCCTCAAATTAACTAATCTCTTTCTTTACAAATTTCTGATCTGTAAATCACATCCAGTGTATTTTCTCTTTAGTTATGTTTTTCATCTGTGGAATGTCTATTTGGGACTCTTAGATTTTCTATTTCTCTCCTCATGTTCATATTTATATTTAGTTTATTTATAATAGATTTTTTAATAACTGTGTGTTAATTTTACCATGTGTGACATTTCTAGAAGTGTTTAAATTGTTTGATTTATCTCCTGATTTTGATTTTTACTGTGTACTAGATGTTATGAACCATCCATTATTGGATGTTGGACGTTGAGCTATGCCTTTAAGTGCTGTTGAGTTTGTTTGGGATTGTAGTTAATTACATGGAGTTAGTTTGACCTTTTTGAAACCTGGTTTTAAGTTTTTTGGGACAAGTGCATGGGAGCTTTTATTTTAAGGTTAATTTGGGCTTACTTTTAATACCATTATACTCTGAGGGCTCTACCCAATGTCCTCTGTATTAGGAAGTCTTTTCACTTTGGTTGATATAAACACAAAGTATTTTCAGACCTTGGTGAGCTCAAGGAATAATTCTCCCTATTCATCCTTGTTGGTTCTTCCCCTGTTTTAGTGTTATGCCACAGGACTTACATCTGGCAACCTGTAACTTGTATATCATATTGGATAAATATCTTTATATATTAACTCATTATATTTTAAAAGTCCTTATGGGACATTGTGGAGAGACTATGATGTAACTTAGAGAGACTCCAGTTCTTATAACTTTGGGGTCATAAAATTCATAACATGGAATTATTACAAATTTAAGCTATTAGTTGATTTATGTTTGTTTTACATGTGCAATGTAACAATTTACTCCTAACTATATTATGTTTTTACAATTTAAAATCAATGTCCACTTGGGTGACCATAACATTTATCAGTCAAAATGAATACTCTCATGAGTTCATGACACAGTGTTTGAAATTATGTCAAACAGTGGCACAATTGATATGGCTGTGTATAAACTAAATCCTGTGGTCACGATAGTGACTATATGGTGACCATGGTCATGATAGTTACAATAGCTAGTTATCAATATTTACCACTATCAATATTTTCTATATCAACATAGAATATGTATGAATATATATATGCTAAATATATATATGTACACATACAAATGAATGTATTCTAAGATGACTATATACACACACTCTTTATATATATATATGTACATATATACACACACACACACGTATACAAACTATATAGGCTATATATATACACACATAAATACATTAATACAGTGGGTTCTCATTACTGTGTGTGTGCGTAGCCTTAGAAATATAGACTTTCCTCTTACGGTGAAATAGTGCAACTTACGGTATCTATTGAGAAGATTTGAGTAAGAATCATTTTTCTTTTCTTTTTTTTTTTTTAAAGATTTTATTTATTTATTTGACAGAGAGAAATCACAAGTAAGCAGAGAGGCAGGCAGAGAGAGGGGAGGAAGCAGGCTCCCTTCTGAGCAGAAAGCCCAATGTGGGGCTCAAACCCAGGACCTGGGATCATGACCTGAGCCGAAGGCAGCGGCTTAACCCACTGAGCCACCCAGGCGCCCCAAGAATCATTTTTCTTACACTCCTTTCTGTTAAACGGTCCTTCAGTATTGGACTCCTAATCTCTTTCTTAATATTATGGTAGACTTTATAGTTTGGATGGAGTGGGCAGGGATTTGGGTATGGCTGAATCTTTCTCCATAGAGTTATTACTTTTCTGATATCACCATTTGATCTGAAGCTCAAGGGCTGTGAATAATTTGTCCTTCTGTCCCCTCTGTCTTAAAATATAGTTAAAAAAATTCAAAATGGCTTAAGCCAAAAAAAGAAAAAATCCTTGGAATCTTATGGAATCTAAGAACAACTAATCCGTCAGGAATCTGGGAGGCTCTTCTCTGTTCCCATTCCCTGTCTCTGATTCTCACTGCATATCAGCTTCATTCTGCCTAAATTTGCTTTCTTTAATGTTTTGTGTGTACAGCCACCCCCCATTTAGTAAGTTTTGCCCCCATTCATGAGTCCAGCTAAGACTGGCATATTTTGTTTTTCTTAATTGCAATTCTAAATTTTTAAGAGAAGAATAGGTTTGGCTAAATTTGATTCCAATTTGATCTACTGGTTCTATAAATGATAAACACAAGGACACAACTCTCAGAAAAAGGGGTCACTGTGAGCTGGACAGGCACCCCCAAAGGAATTTTCAACTGCAGCCCAAACTAAGAAACAAAGCTATATTCTCATAACTTAAATACAAGCTTTTAAAATTTAGCAAGGGGTGATTATACTGTAAATGATATTTTTAAATTCTTTTATTTAGAGTTTAATATATGCTATTATAATTTTTGTATACTTAACCTTTTAAAAATAAACAATAAAATATAGTCACACATATTAGAGTCAATGACAAAAGGAGCACCAAAATCAAATAGTACCTCACTGAAGGATCCTTTGGGATAAGAATAGCAATCACTGTACATGAAAAAGAAATTCAGGACCTTGAAAATTGCATTACTATAGCAAAAAAAAAAAAAAAAGAATAAATAGAAGTAAATCCACTAGACAGAGGAATGTGAAAGAATAAAAAGAGCAGAGAGAAATGTGTCACTACCAACAGCAGCCAACTGCATTTTTTAAAGTTTAAATCATGATGCGCAACTGACAGAGATACTCTGATTACATTTGATACAAATGCCATTTATATTGCCTGGTTACTAAGAAAATTCTTCGGGGAATGTGGCTGAATAAATGTTTTGGGGTGGTAGGATTTTCAAATAAATTAGCACAGGATTCTTATTTCAAAATGGAACAATAATAATAACCTAGGTGGTGTAAATGTTTCTACATTTATGTGGATGTAGTTTGCAAGTGACCCCTGGGAACAAAGCCCGTGTGCCTAAGAAATAGCAGTTAGACACTAGTGTAAGCATATAGATTGACTACTGAGCATTTATATTGCATTGTCCAATGAAGAAAGTAGAGTTAAGAAATTTCATCAGTAAGCCTATGAATTTGAGATTCATAGGTACGAATTGGAAAAAAAAAATGACTACAGGATGCGGTAGGGAGCTTTGTATCAGGCAACCACTGAATTTCTTTTATTCCATGAGGCACAAACATATTTCAGAATTTTCTATAGAAAACTCCCTCTGAGATGAATTGAGAAAGTAGTTTAAATAAGAGAACCAACAACATAAAAATGAAGGTTAAGGGGAAAAGGATAGGGTCCTGGAAATGGCCCATTGAGTGGGAGTCATAGGCCAATAAGTTGCTCCGTGCTGCTGGATACATAATCATGCTATTAAGTATAAATTAATTTACATGATCACATTAGCCTTACAAAGTCATGTGGTATTCATTGGAATATAAACCTCTTTAACATACTATTTAAGACAAAATAATGATATTGTGTGTGTGTGTATATATATATATGTAGGAGACATGGCATGTATACCTTTTTTCCTTTAACCAGTAGTTCTATTTAAAAAAAAACAAAAAAAAAAAAACAAAAAAAAACTTTAATTTTGAAAGCATCACAAGCTTAAAGAAAATTTTAAGTGTAGCACAAAGCACTTTTTTCTTCCGAACCATTGGAGAGTAACTTGCCAACTGAATGCTCTAATCACTCCTGTTTCCTACAAATAAGAAATTCTCCTGCATAAATGCAACACAGGCATAGAAATCAGATAATCAAAACTGATATAATACCACCATCTAATCCTCATACTCCACTCAAGTTTTGGCAATTGTCCCAATAGTGTTTTTTGTTTGTTTGTTTTTGTTTTTAATAGCAAAATGACCCACTCTGGGATCTTCTGTTGCATGAAGTTGTTGTGTCATTTTAGTGTTCTTTATTTTGGAAGAGTTCCTCAGTCCTTCCTTGATTTCATAGCCTTAAAACTTTTTGGCTTGACTGTTGTTTCCTCATGATTACACCCAGAAAATGCAACTTTTGTAGGACTATCTCAGAAGAGATGCCACATTCTAATGCACCTTATCAGGTGGTGCATACTTTCAATTAATAAGTATCTGGTAGGAAACAATCCTGAGACTATGAAAATATCCTCTTTTTCATCAGATTTCCAATTAATTAATTAATTATATTTTTATGGATTTCCTGGTTTCCTGTTTTATTCAATAGGTTACAATCTGTTGCTTTGTTATTTACTGTCAATTCTCAATCTTTGTGATTAGTTCTGTGTTCCATAAAGTTGCCATGAACACTGAATTGCAAATATTCAAGCATTTCCCCTAGGGAAAATACAGGCTCGGCTCCTGTGAGCCTGTGGTTAGAACATTTTAATTCACTGATCAATAAATAATCTTTGTGTGTGTGTGTGTGTGTGTGTGTGTGTGTGTGTGTGTGTGCGCGTTTGTTTAAAGGGAACTTAGTTAATATATTTTGTTGGCTCATTAACATTGAACTCACCCCCAACAGTACTATAACTCATGCCTTACCAAAACTTATCTAACACTATTTTCTTCTTAAAGGCCCTTTTCAGCTTTCTTGTGTCAAGGAACCCTAGACAGCACTTCAGGACTATGCTTGGGGATCATTTTAAACAGTATATTCATCAAAAAAAGCATAAAATGTGAAAATCATTAAACATTAAAACACAGCATTAAATACACTGTGAAAGGATACCTTTTTATAGTATGAGAGCTCAAACAAGAACGTGGGATGTTATGTCTGACCTCAACTCGGAACATACACGTCAAACAACACAAAATTTTTGCTGTTCTTTGTATTCCTGTGAGTGACTGTGAAAATGCAATGAATATAGTTTTGGGGGTTACAGATAAATTTTAGGGAGCAGGCAGATTTGCAAATACGGGATCTGTGAATAATGAAAATTGACTATATTTTGATACTAACAAAGGGACATTTAACAGTGGGATGCCCATTGAAGTTGGCTTCAAAGCCCTTTTGACATGCCCTCATTGTTCTTTGAGCACTTCTTTGCTTTCTGGCATAAAAAGATATAACAGGTCCATATTATCTCATACAGCTCTGAAATTTGCCATATACCCATGGATACTTATTTCTTTTGTTGGAAAATGCTATTAGGAAATCAAGCTAGGATCCAGTTGTGTTCATTGTTAGTGTTTACTGCTGTTCCCAGCCCTTCTCACAGGACAGTTCTAGGAAAGAAAGATAGGTAGGTAGTGTTTAAGTATAGTGTAGGTAATAGGGTTTTACCCAAGGAGATCAAGTCTAGGAATACTGAAATTATATATGGTGGTGATGAGAGTTAGGGTGGAAGGAAAGTATGAAAGCCAAATACAATGTTCTTAATAAATATGAGGAACTAATAAGAAGCTTAACAGATGATGGCACTGAAGAATGATAAGCTAATAAACCCTGATTTCAGCCACCTGGGTGGCTCAGTGGCCTCTGCCTTCAGCTCAGGTCATGATCCCACGGTCCTGGGATCGAGCCCCGCATCAGGCTCTCTGCTCAGCGGGGAGCCTGCTTCCTCCTCTCTCTCTGCCTGCCTCTCTGCCTGCTTATGATCTCTGTCTGTCAAATAAATAAATAAAAATCTTTAAAAAAACAAAAACAAACAAAAAAAGCCCCTGATTTCATGAACTCCAAATAAGGAAGTTAGATTGGCTTGAATTTGGTTTAGAATCAGAAAGCCGAAAGTACAAGATTTTGATTATTATGGTGAAGTAATAATTTTTAAGTAAAATTTTAGAGGTCAACATTCTAGGGAAAGTAGGGAAATCCATTGTGTCAGACTTCATAGATCTTACAGCTCTCCCACCTGCATCCTCCACTCCCAAGCTTACTTCATAGTCTCAGACACTGATCCAGCTCCATCCACTTCCTAGCTTACAAGAGGGAGGAGGGTGAAGGGGCATACTACTCTAATTAAGACAACTTTCTTTAAGTTGGAAATACATACACTACTATTTAAATGTCATTAAGTCAGAATTGATTCACATTGAAATTTAGTTTCCATTCCAGGTAGGCATGTGCCAAAATAAAACATCAATATATCTTTCTTTAGAAGGAAAAAATCCCAAGAGATAATCAGCAGCATCTATCATAGATGGGGGTTTATACAAGATGGAGGAAAACAAATAGCTTAAAAAAGTAAAGGGGAGCTAGGAGCATATGGAACAAGTCCTTCTGGCCCCATGTAAGGCAGAATGGATACAGCATTCCTATTAGGAATTCTTCCTTCTTTCATGTCTTTTGTATTATGCTTTGCTTATTTTGTTTTACAGTTTGTTTGCATCTATGATTTGCTATCTTCATTAATGTTTTGCTTGTTTCTGTGTGTCTGTATCTATCCATCTCTTTCATTGAAAATGAGCTTTTAGGCAGAGAACAGAACCTTAGTGTTTGCTGTTATTTAGGAAAACTGTATTAGAATAGCTGTTAAGGAACCAGATCCCAAAGAGAAACTGTTCTGTGTTTAAATACTGGTTCTGTCACTTGTCAGCTCTATTACTTTGGTGACTTACGTAACCTCTCTAAAGAGTATCTTCCTCATCTGTGATAATACATGTAAAGTTCTTAATATGTTACCAGGAAGGTAATATACTAAATTAATATTAGCTTTTATTTTTGGTAACCACTACCAAAGTACATACAGTAAATGCCTTTTTAATATTTATTTGATTTAACAGAAAGCTTCACTGTTGTTTTCAAATGAAACAGAGATTGCAAAAGCAAGAACCCCATTGCCATTTGACTAGAAATGTTATTAAAAAATTAACTTCACAGCTCAGGAACCCAGACTTACTATCAACAGTTTGTTCGTTATTTCTGCTGCTAAGCCACTGACCTGCAGATGCTTATTACTAGATTCTCTTTTCCAGTTAAGTTATTTCACACTGAGATAAAGCAGTGGGCAGGAGTGTAATGCATAATTTCAAGGAATTTAAGATGAGAGAAGGGAACACCATATTCACATCATGGACCAGTGGTCAGACAGTTACATGCTTGTCCCAATGCACAATGCATGTGGTTGTCTTCTAATCTGGTAGATCTTTACCCCAAGTTATAAAGTAAGCATGATCAGGGAATTAACAGGGATAACTACAGTCATCAGCAGTTGGGGTGAGGTGGAACACGGCAGCATTTTTTTTTTTTTATTTCCTTTGGGAAAGTTTGAATTTCACACTGTAATCTCAAACAAATGTAAATGGCTCAGATCTCCCATTCATAGCTAGATGGATCAGGTCATAAAGAGTTTGTCTTTACCCATTTCCTTTTCTTATTCACACTTCCTACATTAGGGACTTTGTTGCTGGGTGCTTGCCTGTTTGGCTGGGGCAGAAAACTAAACACAACTGAGGGGATTTACAAGGAAATCTGTAACTGTCAAATGCAAAAACAAGAGTAAACACTCAAAGCAGTAACAAAAAGTTCAAAAGCAGGAGCTATAAACCAGAAAATGAAACAGAAAAAGATGCTAGATTCCAAAATATTAAGTGTGAATAAGTTACAACCTCAGCTCCAGGGTAACTGGTATTCTAAGGAAGGACTTGAAATTCTTGTTCAAAAAATAGCAATTGAAAAAAAAAAATAGCAATTGAATGAATTAATTAAATTAATGGAATCCAGATTACATATTGCTTGAAACCATCTCTTTTTTCAAAATTACCTTAATTTTTAATGTGTTTTTAGTTTTTAATGTGAGATTACTGAAACCTATTATAGATTGGGTAAATTGCAAATCTGTTTTGAGATTCAGTTGCACTTAATCTTAGTCATTGTTCCTCATTTGAGTTATACTCCGTGGTTGTTGAGAGGATGAAATGGATGATTTAGGTAAAGCACATTGCATGGTACCTGGCACATGGCAAATCCACAGAAAGTGTTTGCTTATAGTTCATCTAGGAGTTACACATGTGTATTTCAGTTAAGTGGAGAGGGTTTTTTTTTTTAAAGAAGTGAAAGAAATGACTTCTCTCAGGCCAGCATTTAGATGAACAAGAGCCATGTAGTTTCTTATGATCATCTGGTAACTAGAAGGTTTATACCCCAAATATTTCTAGTCTGCCTTTTGTACTAGAGTAATTATGTAGCCTGGAAATCTGCCGTGTAAATTAAACCACTTACCTTCCAAATAGCCAGCATCTTCAGATCATTCTGCAAGAGTGATATGTTGAACAATGCTCATGATTCCAATTTTAGTAATTGTAGAGCTTTTAATAGAAAGATAATTGAAAATACTGCCTAATATTACTGTAATCAAGATTTCAAACAGAAGTAGAACATAAAGTGAGAAAAAAGACCCTACTTATAAGAGAGACAACTAAAATCATGTATACCCTTGGTACCTAAAATTAGCTTCTCATCTGTACTTTGTGCCATTTTTGTAGCTCCCAGGAAGTCTTAACACTGATTGTCTGCCTCATCCCACTGAGCAGACTTCTGGATCTGTAATTTTTCAAGTAGTCTTTTCCATAAAGAAAGAGAAAACACAACATAGTCTGGTAAGATCAGTGGACAGTTTACAGTGAAGCCTGGGACCCAAAGTTCTTTATCAAGTACTCTGTTGTCTCCTTTTTTCCTTGGTAAAGTCACTTTTGATATCTTCCATATCCTGCAAATAGGGAAAGGGCCATTTTCCTTAGAATCCTTGTCAACAATGCATATAAAGATAGCCGATATGGATCTAATATGGTACTTACAGCTCTTTGGAAAACACCTATTAAATGCATTCATGTCAATATTTTATAAAATGAAATTTTGAAATGTCACAAGAGTTTCAAATGTTTCCCACAAAATTTAAAACCAGAAATTGTTACATTATATAAAAGTGGGATTTGAGTACCTGAGACTAATTTTCCAGGTCATGCAAATATCCACAGTCTTACTTCTTCTGATTAAAAAAGCTATACCAAACCTATGATAGGGGCACAGATTTGAGACTCAGATTGACCAGGTTTCCAGTCAGACCCATGTAGCTCCAAGACTTGGGCAAATTATTCAATCTGAAAGTCATTGTTCCACATCTGTCAAATGGACAGTTTTAATTATATCCCATGATTTGGGGGGAAGTTTAAATGATGTGATTTATGTAAGGCACATTATAAAGTACCTTGTAAATGGCAGATGCATAACAAATATTTGGTTATTAGAAGTTAAATTCTTTGGGGCACCTGGGTGGCTCAGTCGGTTAATTGCCCAACTGTTGGTTTTGGCTTGTTTAGTTGTAGTGTTGAGCCCCACAAGGGACTCCACACTCATCATGGAGTCTGCTTGGGATTCCTTCTCTCCCTCTGCCTCTGTCCGTTGCCCCGCTTGTGCTTGCTCTCTCAAAACAAATAAATAAAATCTTAAAAAAAAGAAAAATTTCACTCATCTATTAGTACTCCAATAATCTAATGGAAGCAGCAAAATAAAACAGAAGGTGTGGATAAATTGCCATTCCATAAAGAAAATGTTAAGTTACACCACCCAATTCTTTCATTTTTTCCATTTTTATAATTTTTAACCTGTTAATGGTTATATATACATCTATATATGTATTATTTTCTTTTATATGTAATATATATTTAATATTATTTCTACATTAAATAGAAACCTACGTTAAATATATGTGTATATATACTTAAACTTGGGTGCTACTGGCAATTTCAGTGAGCAAAATTGAGATTTTCACATTTCAACCATCAGTACCCACTGCTCATAATGCATTCTAACAATTTTGTTTCAAGAAAATAGTATTTGTTTTACCACTACTAACTTGTGACCTCATCTTTGACGGCCACTACCTCAAAATCATGTTTAAAGTCATCAGGGATCAGAAGGCAAACTAAGTCATTTGAATTCATTTTTCAAATTGCTTCTTTTCCAGGCTTCCCAAAGATACTCATAATTGTTGAGTTAATTAGCCCAAAATTCTAATATTCATTAATATTCTAGGTATTAAGTTCTCTTCCCAATCAAAATGATGAAATCCATAGGTTTTTTTTTTTCATTTATTAACTGTTCGTTTGCACTGGAAAGCTATTAATTTTGGTCTAATGAAAATTTAAAGCACAAACCAATATTTATTGAGCTACTCTAAGCTCACCATTGAGTAAATGTACATGCCTTATTTCATTTAAGTTCAAATTAACTATTGTATTCCCACTTTTCAGATAATGGTATTCAGAGGTGGCAGTGTTGGCATCACACAAGCATGCTGTTGTGGGACCAGCAGTTGGAGCCAGCAGTTGAAGCCAGATGTTTCGACCACAGTCTCTGCCTTTACATACTATCCCCCCCAGAGCAAAAAATCCATATGGAGTTTAATGAGAACTGTCTAAGAATATCTTCTTTGCCCTCATGTTCTTACGTTAATGTTTCTTCAGAATTATTATATCAACCGGATTTCTCCCACCCATTTACCCTTACCACCCCACAGTCAATTGAAGATCCTTCACCATCTCAAATTTGAGTAGTTTCTCTGCCCTGGGGTAGAAACCACAGCATGTCTCCATAACAACAAGCAGTATCTTGTATGAAAAATGGTATAGAGAACTGCTAATATTTGTTGTGGAGAAAAGTAAAATAACTCAGAGACATAGGAAAGCTGACCTTTAATATTTTAAAAGGGCTATCATGTAGAAAACAGGCAGCAGAACTGGAAACTATGGGAAGAAAATAAAAGGACAAGATTTCAGTTTAACACAAGGAGTAACTTTTTAAAAAGAAATATACTAGTTTTATCTAAATCAGAAATGAGCAATCTTGGGAAGCAATGAGCTCCCTGCAGATCAGCTCATATTCTGGAAGGCAGTAAGGCAAGGAAGTTACAGAAGATAATCCAGTGACAGATGGGACTAGAGAAGATGCCAAACATAAGCCTGTGGCTAGTTATGTCCGTTTCCTCTGATTATCAAGGTTCTATGGAAGAGCAGAGGGGGTTACAGGACATCCAAAATCCCAGATGAAGAGGACAACACAGGATGAAAAAACATAAAGAACGGAATAGAGAGTATGAAGTCAAACCTTGTTGACTTGACAATTATACTTGATGATAGGCTGTTTCTCTTTCCCTGCTCATTCATCATCAGAATCTGGGAATATTTTGTCATATTTTGTTACCAGTGAGCAATTTTCCATAGAGGTATGATAATTAAGCCTGTGATAGGCCCAGCCTTTCTTTGACTTACAAAGCTTTCCCTTGGTGGGTTTTCCTTAGCATGGCTGATTTCCTTAAGAACTTGGCTTTCTAGTAAGGTACTAAAATTCAACTAATTTAAGGCTAGGCAAATAGTTGGCAACTAATTTTCTCCTTCACTTAGTAATAAAGGGCCACAAAATTTGTATCTTAATTTCTTAGGTTTTTTCCTAATTACTAAACTTATCTGGAGCAGTATTATTTTTAGTTTGACAATATTCATTGCATTTTCATGTTCAGCTTTGTTGTTATTTTTCAGCAGAAACATCATTAAACTTAATGCTAAGGAGAGATTTTATACTGGCATGTAGTGATATTGACATGCTGGAAAGTTTATAGATTTAGTGGTCAGAAATGCATCAAATTTTGTTAAC
The DNA here is from genome assembly GCF_902655055.1 of Lutra lutra. Lineage (NCBI taxonomy): Eukaryota > Metazoa > Chordata > Mammalia > Carnivora > Mustelidae > Lutra > Lutra lutra. Next base: position 48,381,517 of record NC_062290.1, read on the forward strand.
AAAATCTAGAACTGGAAATAGGTTTTGTGAATATAACTTCGCATTGTATAGTATTTCCAAGAAGCTGTCTTTACAAAAAAAAATCAGAGGCCTGATTATAGTCTAAATTTTACAAACTAAAATTGCTAATACTATTCAGTATTTTCATTTTTTTCTAATAGTTTCATATTGGACTGCTGGCTCCAAATACATGCATTGACCTAATAATTTAAAGCTAGTGGAAAGAATGATCATATAAAAGCCTTAATTTCTACCAAGCACAAGTTAATAGAGAATAAGAAGTGTAAAGAGAGGCACCAGGTGGTTCATAGGAACTTCAGGTAAAACAAATGAGATCTTATTAGACTTACAGATACAATTTGTGTGTGTGTGTGTGTGTCAAGGGATAACAGCAGTGTTGACTTGAGTGGCTTATTAAACAGGCATGTTTAGCTCAGCAATATTTCTCATCACTTGGCTTTTTAATCTGCCAAGAAATGGGTACCATTTGCACTTATGAACTTTGTATAATTATAGTGATTCAGATTTCAGCTTATAATGCACCCTCCACCACAGCCTGCTCTCTTGGTCTTTTCTTTTCTTTTCTTTTTAAAGATTTTATTTATTTATTTGACAGACAGAGATCACAAGTAGGTAGAGAAGCAGGCAGAGAGAGAGAGAGGGAAGCAGGCTATCGGCCGAGCAGAGAGCCCGATGTGGGGCTCGATCCCAGGACCCTGGGATCATGACCTGAGCCAAAGGCAGAGGCTTTAACCCACTGAGCCACCCAGGTGCCCCTTTTTTGTTTCTCCTAGTGAAGAGAGACCGAGGAGAATTCTGTCCTGACCTTGGCTTAAGAGTAGAACATATATATCTATAAAAATATTTAGTATGTACATCTATAAAGATTTTTACCTGAATTTTCTCTAGGCTTTATGCTTTTGGTGACAAGAAGGTAAGTTGTGAAGGCCCATCCAAAATAAATAGATGAAGATAGGGGTGCCTGGGTGGCTCAGGTGGTTGAGTGTTGGACTTCTGATTTCAGCTCTGGTCATGATCTCAGGGTCGGGAGATTGAACCCCACACCCGGCTCTATGCTAGGTGCAGAGCCTGCTTAAGATACTATTTCCCCCCTCTCTATGCCCCTCCCCCACTCAAAAAAATAGATGAAGACAGTTCACTTCTTCCAAATTATTTTTATACTGGTAGGTGAAGCACAACAGAAACAAATCTTGACATCTTGGGACTGTCTAAGGAAATGGAAGAGAGGTTATGTGTGTCTGATCATGCTGCACATTCCTGTTAGGTTTCTCTCTCTACTTTAAGCCGCAGCAACTTAAACCACAGTTCCATCTCTGTATTTATTTCCAGGTACACTATCATTGGTGGTTAGTATTGGAGGGAACCCTAGATCTCAATACAGTAAGTCTTCCAGTCTTTATAGCCGAGTTAACAGATGTTAAGCAAACTATCAATATTGTAGCTAGGGCTCCTGACTCAGCCCAGTGATCCATTTATTATAACACTTTATCTGGTCTTGATCAGTAATCTAGTCACTTTTATATTGCCCTGTCTTATCTCTCTCTTCCTCAGGGCTGCTCTAATCTCTGCTAATATGGTAAGGACTTTAGGAGTTAGTGTTTGTTGCTTTGACTTCTAGGATCATTTATATGAAAAAGAAACTCGATCTAAGGCATCTTAATTCAAAGGAATGAACCCCTTCTAGTGGATTTTCAAAAACCGTGATAGACCAAGTAGAGAAATTCTTGTGTATGGGGATTTTGTTTTGGGGGAAGGGTGGAATTCTTGCCCCAGATCCTGATACTCCTTTTCAAGTGAACACAGCCTTTTATGTGTTACACAACTTGCTTCTCTCTGCTCCTTTACTTATCACCCACCTGGAGTGGTGGAATGACTGATAGATAAATTTGGAGAGAAGGAATTAGGCATGCTCAGATTAGTTCCATTCCTTTTGTGTTGGGAGACTGCTGCTTGTAGGGAACAAGATTTTACCTGGAAAATGGATATACATGTCCTTGTCCAGCATTATGTGTAAATGAAAGAAGTCTGCCTAAGCTTTCTTGCTAAACTTTGTCCTCCAGAGTATTTATTTTCTGTAATAAAATTGATGATTTCAGTTTCATTTGCTACTGCTTATTGATTTGATAGGTAAAGAATTGATACTACATTATGGTTTCTAATTGGGTTTTTTGTTACTCACAAATATATTTATTCAAATATATTGCCTGTTTATGTTTTTATGTTAATTTCTTCGTTATATCATTCTCCAGTTTTTCTCTTCAGGCTGTCTTTTAAAAGTACTTTGAGGGGCACCTGGGTGGTTCAGTGGGTTAAAGCCTCTGCCTTTGGCTCAGGTCATGATCCCAGGGTCCTGGGATCGAGCCCCACATCAGGCTCTCTGCTCAGCAGGGAGCCTGCTACCTCCTCTCTCTCTCTGCCTGCCTCTCTGCCTACTTGTGATCTCTGTCTGTCAAATAAAATAAATAAAATCTTTAAAAAAAAAGAATATAAAAAAAAGTACTTTGATAGGAATGTATTCTGACTGGGCAAAGAATATGGAGTAGTTCTATTTGACTTTATCATGCACTTGTAGGAATATATTCTCTCATATAAAATATTGAATACAAATGTGTGGGGAGAGAGAGAAGAACAAGTGGACACTCTAAGGAAGAGATGGCTACTTAGTAATAATGCATGAATCAAATGGACAGAAATGACCCAGGATGTTGGTATGAGGTGGCTAAAATATTATAGATTGACATGAAGGTGTTAATCCAGCTGTGCTATAGAGAATGTTAAATATTGATCCTGTTAACCATTCTCACCCTTCCATCTGGTGGAAGCCCTTTATGAAAAATCTTATGGAAATCCCATATATAAGTGAGCAGCCATGCTTTTGGAGTATGAGGTAATGGATTCCTTGTTCTCCTGACTTCCTCATTTCTCCATTTTGTCTCTCTGATGTAGCCAATAATGCAGCAAAGAAGAGCTTTAAGAGTACAGAGAACTCAGAAATAGCCCATTGTAGTAGAAGGACAATGCTTGCTTATAAATTAGTTCCTAAATAATCAGTTATGCAATCATTTAGCACCCAAACAGTGTTTTTGTGGACTTGCTGTCCTTGGGCTTGACGTACTACATTAGATTCGACTCTTTGTGAAATACCAAATTCTGAGCTTAATACTATTGATGACTCCCATTTCATTATTATTGAGTTGACAGTTTTGATATAAAAACTTTGGTCATATATACCATGAAGGTTCTTAGGAAGAAAGATCTGGCCTTTATACAAATATTACTAGCATTTTATAAAATAGTTGAAGTTTAGGAAGGTAACTTTCTGGCTAAGACTTATTCAGCTACCACCCATCTTTTCTTGTTAATTGCCACTATTCTACCCTACTTCCCAAAACCTAAATGAAAAACTTGAAAGAACTATAACTTTATTGAAATATGAAGCCTTTGGACTTCTCATCTTTCATTAAAAAAATCTCAATGGGCTCATTGCTAGCCTTAGAATCATTGACACTTCATAATGAAAATGTCTAAATATAAAGATTTCAGCTATTGGAGACTTACATTTTAAAGGAAATTCTACTTTTTACACACTGTAACTATATTTGGCCAAGCGAAAGAAAAATTGTTTCACTGAAAGCATTTAGTGACAATGTTGTGATAGGAGCCAAATTGTCTCCAGTTGACACTGTGGATAGAAAAAGAACTTTGTTGCAAAACACTTGGCGCTGTGTTTGCAAAATGGATGGTTGGTGGATAGTTTTGTTCTCTTTCTGTTATACTAATGGTAAAGGCATTCTGATAAGTCACTGTAGTTCTCTTGGGTTCATGCCGGAATGGAATTCCAGGGCTGTACTCTTTCTGAAAGGAGAACAGATTCTTATGGACACCATTACAATGTTCTTTTTTTTTTTTTTTTTTTTTTTTTGAGAGAATGAGTGAGCATGAGTGGTGTGGGGGATGGGGATGGGGCAGAGGGAGAGAAAGAATCCCAAGCAGGCTCTATGCTCAACACTGAGCCTGACTGAGTACTTGATCCCAGGACTCTGAGATCATGACCTTAGCTGAAATCAATAATCAGACACTCAACCAATTGAGCCACCTAGGTGCCCCAAAATACTTCTTGTAGGAAAACTGTCTTGCTTCTGGAATATATAATGTAGCTCCCATTCTCTGCATTTTGGCTCATTACAATGATCTTTCCAATTTTAGTAAAGCCTATCATGGAAACTCCTTTGGGGTTTTTTCTCTCCTGATATCTACCTCTCTGCTTCTTTCCACCTCCCTTTTCTGGTAATCCCCTTTTTTCATTTCTGTTTAAAGAAAGCACATTCTTTGGAGCCAGTCAGCCAGCTTTGAGGTTAAGTTTTATTTTGGTCACATATAAAAATGTGTCAGGAAAAATGAGTTCATTTCTATAATCTCTCTGCTTCATCATATGGAATAAGGAGATAGTATACATCCTTTAGGGTTAGAATTAATTGCAATAATCCATGTAGAATATCTAACACATGGACTAATGTGTAGAAGTATCTGGCACATTTCCTTCATTCCCCCCCCATCAGCTTAGTTCCCTGTAGAATCTGAGGCAGCTAGTAATTAGGAAAAGCTAGGAGTTTCCAGGTCAGTAATTTAATGCTTTCAAGAATATATAACTATTTCAGGGGTGCCTGGGTGGCTTAGTTGGTTGAACATTCAACTCTTGGTTTCGGCTTGGGTCATGATCTCACTGTCATGAGATTGAGCCCTACATTGGGCTCTGAGCTCAGCATGGAGTCAGCTTCAGATTCTCTCCCCCTCTCCCTCCCACTCACTCTCGCTCTCACTCTCAAATAAATAAATGGAATCTTAAAAAAAAAAAAAAAAAGAACCATCTAGTTATTTCATATGGTTATATGTACCTAATCAGCATGTAGAGCAAAAATTATGGTTAGATTAGTCCATTATATCTTTGCAACTACCAGTGGAAGTTGTTTAATCAATATAGGTGCTACGCTGAACTACTAAACAGGCAGCCAAGCTTTGGTCCCATCGCTAGACCCTAGAACTGTGATAAATGACAGATCCTAAACAATAATGTCCATCTTCCCTGGCACTTTGAAATGGAACAGTCTCATTCTAGAAAATATTCTTAAGGCATAAGTTTGTGGCTACAGAGTTCACAGTTGCTGAGAAGATACTGGGTGTGTCTGTAATATAGAGGTGTGGGCTTAAAAGTCTCCTCAAGCTTCCTTTTTGGATAAAAGCATTCAGGATTATTCTAACTGCATGAAATCCAGGTCATCTTTTCCAAATAGCATACCTATAGAACTTAAAAGGGCATGGTACTGGTTACCATTTCATACTGTTCAACCCACAAAGAGCAAAAAACAAGACAAAAACCAGTTGAAGTGTTTCCCAGATGGGTTCCCAAATCCTTATACCTTCTGTTAAATTGGTAATTCTCAAATTTCTGCATACATAAAAAGCATACAGAACTTTAAAAATGCAGATTCCTGAGTCCCATCCCTAGAGAGCCTGATTCTTTAGCGCTGGAGTATAGCTTAGGAACTACATTTTTACAGTGCATTTTAGGCAATCCTACTATAAGTAGTCCTTGGACTTTCCTGTAAAACTTTGCCCTACACCCTGCCTTATAAATAAGTTATACAGCTGCTTCTTGGGGGCTGCTAAGCAGTAGAGTCTAGTGAGATAGTTGCAATTTCTCATGCCGAGAGAAAGAAATCCAATTAAGAAATGTAAATTCTTCTTCATGCTGAGAGAATACGAGGCAATAAAAATATGAATTTCTTTATGTTGCATGGAAGCTTCTGGGAGCCCATAAAGGCTGAGCAATCCTTGCCGAGCAGCTGGACTGTCATCATCTTCTCTGGCTTTTATGGGAGAAGATGAGACACTTTTGGCACTTTTCTGAAAACAATCTCTTCATGAGAGTTTCTGTACAGGCTGTGAGGCTCTTTCTTTAATGCTTGAAATCCATAATTAACTATTTAGAATGAGGAGGGTGTTAAAGTACGTAATGAGTGCCATCCTTTCTTAGGATGATTATCTGATTTCTAATCACCACTCTCCTCCCTGTGGTACATTTGTGCAGAGAAGCTAGTGGTTGGCGGAGAGGAAAAGGTAGTTCAGTATCATTGGAGGGAACTAATTAGAGCTCCAACAAAGAAAGAGCAGCTCTAACCAATACTCTTGCTCCAATAGAGTTGTATGACCCTGACACGGGCCATAGGACAGGGCTGAAGCCTATGAGCTAGTGCCAAAAATGGCAGAAAGGAAAAAGAAAGATGAAAAAGTAAGTGGAACTTTGGCGAAAGAGATTCTATCACCTTGATGTGCCCATGGCAGCAGAGTTGAGTGAGAGGAGCTGTTTTTATTATATGGAGGATTCCTTTCATTTGGTTTTCTGAGAGGATTCTATATGATCCTGGCTGAATCCTACCTACCCCTTCAAATACTGTCTTCTTTTCCATTTTGCTGTTACATGGAATGAACTTGTTCAGATAATCTTTTCAAGTGGATTCCTTGTTATGTTTTCTTCCTTGTGCACCTTGTGCGTTTGTAAATTCAGTCTCTAACTCAAAAGAAAATCCACATCAGTTGTACTCTGTATCAGTAAATATATGTTGTTCAAGACAGGTCCCTAAGCAGCGTCCTCTATATCCCTTCTCTCTGTTTTTCATTATGTTCCTGATTCTTGATTTAAACGATGTTATTTTGGGAAAACTAATGTGCACTAGGATTAACAGCAATTCCCTTTGTAAACCAGCCTGTTAAAAAATGCATTTCCAGGAGCTCAGTATAACCTGCACCAGCAAGTCTGAGCTTTTGCTTCCTGCGTGGAGAGAATTCTAGACTTCTATATTCAAGGATTGCTTTATTAGCTACAGAAGAAACAGCCAAAAGTAGAGATTCCCAGAACAATTGTAAATTAATCATTGAATTTAGAATACCATTTTCAAATGATTTTCAATCAATGAACAGACTTAGTAAGTACAAAGACAACTCAATTCTGGTGTGTATCTTAGCCATTTAAAGATATTCATAGGTTTAAAATTTAATGTTTTCTTTTCATTTACAGTGAATTTATTGTTGGCAGAAAATTCATGAGCATCCAGCCTTGGAGAATTAAGTCTTCTATACCTTACATAATGGATCTAGCAGAAATGGTTAGCTTTTTGGGATTCACTGGTGCTGCTCTGCCAGTCCACATTAGACATGATTGGGGAGCACCACTAGAAGCGTGTATATAGTAAACTTTGCAAAGCATATCAAACCATCTTGTGTCAAGACCTGGTTTAAGGAAGGAGAGCTAAGAATTTGGCTAAAAATCCTTACAACAATGTAAGGATTGGATACCTCAGTACTTTACTTCAACCATACTGTCTCACCTCTTTTGTCCCTTAGGTTAAGGTCCATCTTCTAGCTTATGACTCTATGTACTGCTAGTCTTTGACATATCACTAATTCTTGTAAGCATCCAAAGGCACATTCTCACTGTTGTGCTCTTTCCTGGAGGAGGAATCTTACAATGTGAAAGTAAAAAGATTCCACTCAATCCGAGGTCCAGAGTGGTGCTATTGCTTGCCTAAAGTCACATTCCTAGTTTGTGAAAGGGTAGAGACTTAAATTCAGATCTTTGGAAGAGAAAGTAAGGTAAAGTTCAACCAGGGTTGTAATGTGTAACACATATCTGACTTGTTGGATTCATATTAGATACTTGAAGCTTCTGTTGATTTCTTGTGGAAAGGAAGGAGGAATTATAGAGCACATGGATTCTGAATCACACAAACTTGGGCTCAAATTCTGCCCCATTACTTAGTAGCTGACTGATTTGAGGGAAACCACTTAAAGCTTCATTATCATCTGTTATAAAAGGGGAATAATAATATTTTATATATTAAATTATAATATAATAAAATTATAATAACTTATAAGGATTTTGAATGTCATTTACAAAGAGGTTGTCTAATGTAGACTTACTTAGTGCTCATTTGTAAACCTACTCTCTCCTGACCATGCATATCATTGATCTTTCCTATTGGAAACATCACTGTGTTTGTCACTATATATTTCCCTGTCCACTCTAATGATAGTCACAAGACAATTTCTATTATATCACACCAAAATTCCCAGCTGGGGGATTACTTTAGCCAATACAGTTAGAAAGAGAAAGAAAAATGCCATTACATATTTGCAAAGTAGGATTTAAAATGAGATAATTGAAAGTCAGCTTGTTTATCTTTAGGGGACAATTGGTGATTCTTTTTTCTTCCTAAGTAATGGATTGTTATATATTTAATTGCTATTTTGAGAAAGGTATTCCTCCAAATGGGCATTAGGGAAAGAGGACAGATTTTAATTAAACCATTTAGCACATACTGAATAACCCCACCAGGAGGCATGATAAAGGTATGCTTAATTGGCTTAGAAGGATGGTTGTAATGTAAGAACTTCAAACACAAAGTTAACTGCAGAGATAATTCTACATCTATCTCCTAATCAACAGCAAGGTAAATTATTGAAAATTTTAAAAGCAGGGCAAGAAAATTAAAAAAAGAAAAAAAAAAGCAGCTAACTTTTATCCAATTTGTCCCCAAAGTTTCTCTTGGGTATGCAGGTATGTTCCCTTTGTGGATAAGTCCACATAAGGAGGGGGCTGCTTTTATTCCTCAGGCATGTCCCCCCTTCCTCTACACATAGTACTTTGTATAGTATGTCTGATAGTGTTTCTCAGTCTCCCATTCCTTTCATTCTTTCCTCTATCAAGTCTCCTAATTAAGCCTTTTCTAAATGTCAGTGCCAGCATGTGGGCACCTAAAAACAGGATGGCGAGTCTGGGTTGTATCTCTCATGCACCTAATTATTGTCTTCAGACAATGTAATAGGACAGAAGATGAAGTGGACTGGTCCAAGAAGGAGGCAGTCTTAGGACCAATTGCAGGACAGACAGACAGATAAAAAAAATAGTTATCTGAAGTCAACTAAATCCTGAGATCTGAAAACTCAAAGGCCATAGGAGTTCAAGAAAAAGAGCAATACGATTGAGGAGGCTGGCGAAAACCAATTCTGCTGCATTTAACCAGTACATGGAAAATGCCCATTATATGCCAGGATTTCTGATAGATCGTAATACCTTTGGGGAAATGTTAGAAGATAGAGGTAAAATATGCCTATCCTGGTTCTTCTAAGAGATATTACTGACTGTCAAAGGAGACATGTACATGAACAGATGATATAAAACCATAATGGAAAGTCCTATGATAGAGGTTTGTATATGGTGTTAGGGAGGCCTAACATGACCACATATCCCACTGTTCTTTGATTTTGTTTGTTTGTTTGTTTTTATGATTATTGTTATTTTGGGAACAGAAACTTTATAACATCATTCTTTTATTTTACGTGAGCTTTCTAGCAAGAGTGTTCCAAAGGTGGGCCTTAATAGGGCAAAACTTCTGAGGTCTGAATATTGTCATTTTGAGTTCTCTTTTCCATATATTTTAGCTTTAATTTATAGCTTTCCTTTTTATTTTTTCCTTCAGTTTTCATTTCCTTTTAATTTTCAGTTTACATATTTATTCCTCAGTTATCTTATCTTCTTTTATCAACTCCTATATTCATCATTTCCACAAATTTTTTTTTTTAAGATTTTATTTTATTGCTGGAGAGAGAGAGAGTACACACAAGCCGGCAGAGAGGCAGGCAGAGGCAGCGAGAGAAGCAGGCTCCCTGCTGAGCAAGGAGCCTGATGCGGGACTCAGTCCCAGAACCCTGGGATCATGACCCAAGCCAACGGCAGCAGCTTAACCAACTGAGCCACCCAGGCGTCCCTCCACAATTTTTTTTTAAAAAGATTTCTTTTTCTTGCTTATATTCATAATATTTTCCCTCATCTCCTCAAGGTTCATACTGATTTTAAATTCCAGTGTTCAGATGGTTCATTCAGTTTGTCTTTTCTCCATGGGTCTTGTATTCCTTTTATATTTGGTCATTTTCCCGGTGCTCATTTTATTGGGGTGGTAGCTATTCTGTCTGGTAATGTGTACTATGTGAGGCTTAAGGCCTTCCCCTCCTGTGTGCATGCCAGGTGAATTTAGGAGGAGAGGAGGGGCTCAGTCCCTGTGCAAAGAATTTAGGAGTCCAGAGTCTTTCTTTCCTGACCTTCCATCAGTGGTTGGGATTTGCTTTAATAACTTGGGAAGACACAGCATTGAGGAGGCCATGTATCTAGCTTGTTATCTGCCATCTTGGAATGTAGAGGAAAAGGGACAGAGAAAAGGGATGACCAAGTGCGGCTGGTCTGTTCACATGAATAGGACTTTTTAACTGCACTGGTATTGCCTAGACAACAATTCGATGGCCTGGCCTGGACTGACATTGTTAATAAACTTGGAAGCAAATTCTTACCCAGCCAGACTTCCAGATAAGAATGTGCGCTGACTGACACCTTGACTGCAGCCTTGTGAGATCCTACACAGAAGACCCAGTAAAGTTGCATTAGGACTCCTGACCCACATAAACCGTGAGATAATAAATGTATGCTGTTTTTTAAGTCTCTGAGTTGGTGGTAATTTGTTACACAGACACAGTAACTGATACAGCATTCCTCCCAGAGGGGATGGCAGGTAAGGGAGAAGAGATGTGTAAAAGCATGGCTGTCTTGTAAATGTTTGAGTAGCTTGTTATAGATAAACCACAGAGGGCAAGGTGAGGGAGTAGGAGACCAGAATAATTGCGAACCTACTCTATGCTGATCAGTGTGTCAACTGTTTCTCAGGCATCTATCTCCTCTAAAACCTGGGGAGTTTAGTACCATTGTTGCCTTTTTACAAATTGGGAACTTGGCTTAGAGTAGATCTGATTTACCGTCATGCTGCAGCCCATGCAAACAGGCTAATGCTGGGCGGACATGCTGATGTCACCGAGCAGCAGGGTGAGATGTGGTGGGGCTGGGCTGCAAACAGCTTCTTCTATTTACCTGAGTGGGCCAGAAAAAATTGCATTAATTTCTCTGTGCTTTTATGTGAGAAAGTCTGAGAAGTATTTAGAGTGGCTAACCAATGTGTCTGAGGTTACCCATCTTGCAAGTAGGCAAGAGGTCTTTCCAACCCAGGCATTTGGCTCCAGACTTTGTGCTCTTTACATTCTATTGTACCATCTCATGCAAAAGGTGAACTTCCTAATAGGAGGAGGTCAGTTATTTCGGGAACTTGTAAGGTCTTTTTGATATAATAATCAAATTAGTACCATAAGCTAGGTTTTGAATTCAGTATTTTATATCTATTATCTTAGTTAATCTTCACAGCAGACCTGAGAGATAAGAAATAAAATATCTCAATTTTAAAGGCAAGGTCATGAATTTAGAGGGAGATTAAATAAGTTACATAAGGTTTCAGAGTTATTAAGTAGTAGGAGAGTATTTAAATTCATGTCTGTCTATGGGGTGCCTGGGTGGCTCAGTCGGTTAAGCATCTGGCTCTTGATTTCTGCTCAGGTAATCTCAGGCTTGTGGATTCTTCCCTGTGGTAGGCTCTGCACTCAGTGGGGAGTCTGCTTGAGATTCTCTCTCTTGCTCCCTTTGCCCCTACCCCTGCCTGCGTGCTCTCTCTCTCAAATAAATAAATAAATCTTAAAAAAAAAAACAACACCATAAAATAGTCTCATGTCTGTCTAACCCTGAAGACAGTAAGCTTAACTATAAAATAAAATGACCTGGAAATGGCCAAAGTCTGAATGAAGTATGGAAACCTGCTCTACTAGTTGTTTCTATGTGATGTATCCAATTGTACATACAGTGTTTCTAAATCAAATTTTGAAAATAACAGTTCCTTTTCATAAGGCACAATGAAGTGAAATGAGATCATATCCTGGCCATCTATTACTTTTTGTATACTTAGATGTCTTTACAAAGTGCTGAAGATACCAGGATTAGCTTAAAGATAGAGAACTGTAAAAATGGCTTATGGAAGAAAAGTGCTTATGTGTTCATAAAGGCTGTAGAAGATTACTTGATGGGGATGGAGGTGGGGAGGTTTAGGCTACTTGATGGGGATGGAGGTAGGGAGGTTTAGGCACTCGGGGCAATAAAGTTAATTTTAATTTTAGTAATAGGACTGAAAATAATAAACCAAGTGAAAAGGAAAATTGAGACTGATAAAATATCTTCCATTGGTGTCTTAAAACAACCTAATAATAATGTGATAACAACTGAGGCTCCATGACTACTAGTTATGACTTTTTGACTTTGAGTCAATTACCTTTTTCCTATGTACCCCAGTCTACAAATCAAGAAAATGGGAATAACAGTACCTAACTCATACAGTTTTTGTGAGGATTAAATGTTATATATACATGTATATACCTTAACACTCCTTTTTTTTTTTTAATGATTTTATTTATTTGGCAGACAGAGATCACAAGTAGGCAGAGAGGCAGGCAGAGAGAGAGAGGAGAAATCATGCTCCCCGCTGAGCAGAGAGCCCGATGTGGGGCTCGATCCAAGGACTCTGGGATCATGACCCGAGCCGAAGGCAGAGAGAGGCTTTAACCCACTGAGCCACCCAGGTGCCCCTTCCTTAACACTTCTGAAATGGACATGTTTTACTCAATATCTAAAAGGTGCTTCTGTTTTATTTAATTTTAAGAAACACAAAACTGTTTTGTAGGTATGTTGAGTGGTTTAGATATTTAATTCTCCCATGGATTCCTGGGATTGTGTATCTGGAGTACAATATTTTGGAATGTCTAGTTTTTTGAACAGTTGTGCAACACCTATGTTGACCCCTCTGCCCTCCCCCACACCCACCCACTCCACCAATGCAATCCATTCAAGTGAGAGTGATATGTAGGTTACAGTCAGCATTTACCTGCTGAAAATGCACTAATACAACATATTTCTCTACCAGTAGCAATTAAATTTTGTGATAAAGAGAAACAACTAAATAAAGAATCTTTCTTCATCCAAAAAGATTTACCAGCTTTCTTAAATAAATGATGATGCTCTAAATATGTCCACTGTGGCAAATATTCAGATCCCAGTGTGGTTGGCTTTAAATTTTGAGAGAACAAAAGTACCCATTAGAGGGTACTGATTTTATGAGGAAATTTAAATTACATCTATATTAACTAGACCACATTTATTTTCATAGTTCCTTTGTAATACATGAAAACAAATCTTAGGCTTATTTTAAAATGATAGAGACTAAAAGAGGTCAAACAATTTGTTTAGTTAATAAAATGAGATAGTAAAAATTCAGGGAAGAGAAATCAGACTACTAAACCTACTAAAGAGAAAGTCTTTCTTGTCCATTTTTGTGTGGAAGATAAATATTTAACCATTTTCAGGGTCAATTGCTTGTTCTGCTTGAACAAGAGACAGCAAAATCAGGAAACTGTGACTTAAAAATGAAAGAAGGTAGGCATAATTTTGTTTGTATATACTGTAAATACAGTAATAAAATGGAAACTAGAATGGAGATATAAAAAGACTGAAGGAACTGCAGTGATAAAATAAATTATTAATAGAAAATACCTTATGCTCAACTCATTAATAGTATTCAGATCTGTGACCTACTTAGAAAGAAATATGTTTTCTGTTTTAGCGTTCAGAACTTGCTGAACAGACTAAGATGGGCAAGTCTAACTAGCAGTAGATTTCCCTTAGTAAATCATTTAGGTTGCCTGTTGTGCCCGCACTCAGAGGCACATGAAGAATACATTCATAATATATGCTCATTAGGGATCCTTCTAGAAGCCCCTGATTTTCCTACCACTAAGTTTATATGCCTTCCCCATCTGTAGTTCTCAAATTCAAGAAGCCATGCTAATGCTAACAAAGTGGCAGGCTTGGCAGATCAATCTGAGAGGGAGCCTGGAGAATTGCCTACTTTGGAAAGGTAATTTAAAACTAAATCCACCTCTAAAAGTGAGTGCCCCCTTTGGGTTTACAGGTTTCACAAGAGGGGAGCCCTACATACTGGAAGTATTTCCTTTTGTTTGCAGGGAAGACTTAGGCCAAAACCCAAAAGGTTACAACTTGGACAAGAATGAGCATATGGCTCTGGAAGTTTTAATCACTAAGAAAGGAAAATATAGTTGCAGTTAGTGGATAAATAGCTCTGTTTTATAAAAACCTCAGATAAGTATAAACTTGGTTATAAGATCATCTGGTTAAAAAAATCAGCGATTTAAAGGAATAAATCAGTTTTATATGCTAAAAACAAAACTGTAAAAAAAAAAAAAAAAGGAAAAAGAAAAAACTACCCAAAGAGAAGTGAGACTAACAGGAAAATTCAAGCAATGAAACAATTTGATGCACTTTACCCTATAAAATAGGTTACCTGAAGTATTTTATTAGCATCTGTGGTGGAGTAAAAAGGTAGGAGTTCAGGGATCAAGTCTAAAATTGGTTTGGCACAGTCATTGCTAATAATATTGAAAGTTCTTAAGTTGTAAGGAAACAATTTCTTGCATAATTTTGGGGCATCAGATGGTTCACATTATATTAGAATTTTCATGCTTAAATTGGCAACTTCTAGGTGATGATTTTTCCTACTTCCAACGTAAGATTTCAAGTCTCTATTTTAAATAAGGGTAAAGTGCAGATTGCCCCTACAAGAAGAGATAAAATGTTTCCAATTCTCATAGTGTTGTCATCCTACTGTCTGACTATACATGTTCGTTTGGAGTCTCAGTCAATCTATTATCCACATGTAAAGAGTTAAAGATTCAATAACAAGGGGCGCCTGGGTGGCTCAGTGGGTTAAGCCGCTGCCTTCGGCTCAGGTCATGATCTCAGGGTCCTGGGATCGAGTCCCGCATCGGGCTCTCTGCTCAGCAGGGAGCCTGCTTCCCTCTCTCTCTCTGCCTGCCTGCCTCTCCGTCTACTTGTGATCTCTCTCTGTCAAATAAATAAATAAAATCTTTAAAAAAAAAAAAAAAGATTCAATAACAAAATATGCAGTATTCCTGAATCCACTGGTCAGCTGAACTTCCAAAAGTTTGATATATGTTTGTTTGACAAAAAATTAACAAATTTAGAACGTCATTAAGCAAATACGGAAAGAACACCTACCCTGAACTAGCAGGCACTGCTCATCATGTGAATTTATAAACTTAAGCTTTCTTAAATATTTACTATCTCAGTATTTCTGATCATGCCTCAGCTGTCATAGCTTACTCTCTCTCTCTCTCTCTCTCTCTCTCCCTTGCTTCCTTACTTTCTTATTCCCTCTTTCCTTGCCAAATTTTAAGTTGCTTTTATATGCGAGGCATTAGATGAATGAAATGTGAACTTGGTCCTCTTAGAGCTCACAGAAAGTGGCAATTGATATATAAACACCAAAGTATGATACAAAAATCTGAAAGTTTGACTCACAATCTAAAATATTAACTACAGACTATAAGAAGCAAGAGGTATGTCAGTTATACTCTTTTTAAATTAAACACTGTGTTAAATGTTCTGGGTTGAAAGATGCCAAATGAATAATTATGGCAATACTACCCACAAAGAACACATATGCAGTAGAGAGAAGGTGTGAACACAGACGCTTAATAGGGAGTATGTATAAAAAAAATTTCTCCAGTGTATTGTATTAGCTTCCTATTAATGCTGTAACAATTGACCATAAAGGTACTGTATTGAAACCATATATGTTTATTATCTTAAAGTCCCTAGTCCAGAATTTTGGCATGGGTTTCCCCAAGATCAAGGCACTTTCAGGGCCGTGTTCCTTTATGGAGGCTATAGAGTCCAATCTGTTTCCTTTTCTCATCTAGCTTCTACATACTACCCACTTCCTTCATTGGTGGCTCCCTTTTACTCTCTTCAAAGCTCTCAACACTGTATCCCTTTCAGCAATCATGTCTCCCTCTGACTTTCTTCTTCTGCCTTTGTCTTTCACTTTTGAGGATTCTCGGAATTATTTGTGGTCCATCTGGATAATCCAAAGTAACCTCCCTTATCCATTTGCAATCAAAATTGCTCTTTGCTGTGGAACCAAAAATATTCACAGCTTCCATAAAGTTAATATATAGACATCTCTGATATCACAGTGCTGTCAAAATGCAATAGAAATTCTATTTAAGTAAGATAGTATACATAAAATGCCTTGAGAAAGATAAAGGATGATGCTGATGTAAGGTGTTGAATAGCAGGTTCCAGTACTACAGTTTGTCTGTGCAGGCGTATAGAGTTTGGTCATAGTTCTCTTTTCTCTTCTACTCCTTCTGGGTCTCCAATTACTATGTTTGACTTACTTCTTCACATCAGTTTTTTATTCTGATATAGAAAGATGGTACTTTGATAATTGAAAGTCACTTTTGGTCCCCTGTGTACGGAAAATGGGACCATCAAATATTTTTCTCCGTACTGGGCCTGCTAATCCTGATATGTTCCCTTATTTGATAGGTCCTAGAATCACTTTGGATAGAAACTTAACGCTCTTTCTAGTTGTAATTCAGACAAATGAAGACTTGTCTGATGGGCTAAGAGAGAGGATGCATGATTGACATTATGAATCCAAGTTTAAAGGAGGGCAGGGCCTGTTTAAGTTTCCTCCCTATTCCCTACTCCCATGGACAAAATCACCATAATTAGAAATTTTTTTTCTCACCTGTTGATCCATCTTGTGAAATAAATTGAGAAGGTAAAAGTTTTTTTTAGAAAAAGAAGCTCCTGGTTGTAACATAGACTGTATTTTAACCCTCTGTGATAGGTCTTAAGTTGCTTGTACCATAGAATGATGCACTGTAAGGAGCTGAATCATGTGGGAGGGGCCATACAAACATTGCTGGAATACTATCACCCTTTGTATTCATCCAGGGTTGAAATAAATATATTATTAACGTTTCATATGTATAAATTATACATATATATGTATATAATATATATAGCATGTAATATATGATATATAATACAATATATTATTTATTAAAATCATTAAAATATTGATTATTATTAATATATAATATATTATATGCAATATATTATATATATATTCCTAAAGACCAAGCAACTGTCCAATGAATGGTAAATGGAGAGTGTCACATTTATTTAGTGAAGATAAGCAAAGGAAACAGAGTTTTTGAGCTTTGGGCTGCCTAGAGCCAAGCTTTCAGAAGTAGCAGTTACAACAACTCATTGGGTGGATTGGAAAGGACTAGTGGTACCCAGAAAATTATTAAACTGCTTCCAACTGCACACTATTACAATGTGATGGTTGATGCCCTTGCATATGTGACTTGTGTATGAGTGTAAGATTGATGATTCCATTCATAAATGTATGTCTTTCTCTCCACTGAGTCTGGAATGGAGTTTTGCATGTAATAAGCACTCCTTTAAACTTTACTCATTAACTGAACATAAGGCTGTTTGCTTGAGTTGTTTCAGACCAGGGTAAACTCCCAGGACAGCTGTAATAAAACCTTTCAACCACAACAGAATCCAAATAGAACCAACCTTCAGAGATAGGGGAAGATGATCCTATTTGTCTAGTGGTTGTAAAGTTAGATTAACCTTAGATAAAGTCCAATTTTGTGTATCAGTCAGGGTGGAAATTTAGTGTAGGAGAAAGAACAATGGCTTTGCTCTCAGAAAATGTGAGTTAAATTTCCAGTTTCACTCATTCTTAGAACTGTGACCTTGAACAAGTTTCTTTCTGTCTCTGAACTTTGGTTTCCTGAGTAAATGAGCAGGATATTTGGGTGACATCAGTGAAAAAGAGCACCGTAAAGGGCCATGTACAATCACATTTGAGAAATCCTGGATATGCTTAAACCAGAAAAGAAGGATTTGTAAATTTTGAATTATCCCAATTTTGTCTGTAAGGATCATATATGCCAAAGACCACTCATTGTGATCATATTCCTTTTCTGTTTGTGGCATTGGGGAACTTGGATCACAGGATTCAAAGAGTTTAACAATGTAGTCACCTGACTGCAAACATAGTATTTGTTCAGCACCCCCTTAAAGAGGTTATGATGTGATTGTTATCACAAACTGGGGCTGCACTGAGCTTTTACCAAAATCTGGGAGGACTCTCTGTTGGAAAAGGGCTCCTAACTCCCCGAGCAGGTCATTCAGGTAGAAATATGCTGTACAGTGCTGGCATATTTGAATAGATTCTGCATTCATGGTGGGCAATTGTACGTAACTCCTAATATATGTTAGTGATCAATTATGCTTAAATTCAACACACTGAGATAAAAAGATACTCAAACTGCTCAGCTGTTACCCCTATATTGTTGAAAATGATCTGGGTAGAATGCAAAGGCTCTTTAACTTGTAAAATATATCATTATATTTTGCTTTGAATAATGTGCAAGTTAATGTCCCCCCCATCCCAATCATAACAATCCCTCAGCCAACTGTAAAAGATCCTTTAATGATTATTTTCCCTGCTTAATGCCTTTTTTCATCTGTGGTTAGACAAGTGGAGCTGGAGTGCCTTGCTTGTGCACTATCACTTGTTTTAGAGGTTCTTAGATTCTTGGGGAGTTAAAAATAAAAGGCATTTGCAAAAATGTTGAAATGTAAATGGATATATTAACATAACACAAACTGATAAATTGAAAGTGCAATGCAGTGCGGTAAAATTTCAAATTCAAAAGGTCTTATCTCATGAAAAACTTAAGCTCTTCTAAATTTTCACTGTATATAAAAATGCACAATTAACAAGGAACTCACTGTGCTAATGGTTTTAAAGTATTCATTTTAGGCTTATAGTTTCCAGTTTGTACTTCTTTTGGAGAGTTTCAACATATAAACACCACAACAAATCATTTAAAATTATATTTTTAAGTTTCCTAAGTGATTTGGACACCCAAGTTTTTTTTTTCTCAAAGGAATTTCTTAGTATGGTAATTAGGCAATGGTTCAATTCATTCCAAATGTCTAGGAAAATTTCTCTAAGTATTAATTATATTTTAATAAAAGCTTCCAAGTGAATCAAAATTTCAGTGTTTTAAAGGGTTATAATTTTCCAGGTCTTATAAAGAGAAGCTAGGTTAAAGAGGGCAGACTTGCTGAGAAATGGAATTCTGTCCTCATTCTCCTTCTTACCTAGGTTTATGCTAGAGAAAGGGTAGGAATGACACGACCACCAGGGCTGGTGCCAGGCAACGTTTGTATTAGTGGGTACCTGCTGTGTTGCTCATGGCCTTTGATGCTTGTCTTTTCTTCCCAGAACTTAACATTACTAGATATCCTGGTATCATGCCACCCTCACCCCAGTTCAGTAATCAAACTCTTAAGTTCTTTAATTTCAGGGTGTTCCCTATTCCCTAAGTGTCTACAACAGTACATTCTAAACATATCAGGCTCTGAGCTGCATGGCATTTGAGTAAATATGTGTGTGTATATACAAATATATATGCATGCATTTTGTAAAAATTTTATCTGGCCTTTGCCCCAGATTCCTGGGATAGAGCTTCTAACCCTTGGAGTTTCCTGAATGACAGGAGTGTCCTTGGTGTTCATGATGGGCCACTGGGATGACTACTCGGAGTTTACACCTAAAAAATGATTTGGGGTAGACTGAGGACTTCTGAACTTACAGCTGGCATCTGAAATGAAAGCAGTCTTGTTGGGGACTGTACCTTAATCCATGAAACTTACACTGATTTTGGATATTTAGTGCCAGAATTGAATTATAGTATTATAACTTGTGTGTGTGTGTGTGTGTATATAAACATATATGAATATTCCTATCTTAGAGTCTCTAATGGTGGCAGTAAAGACTTTGAATTCTTAACTTTTGAAATAAATAAATTTTAAACCTTTACCATGAAGTTTTATATTGACTTGCTCAACACCAGCACAGAATCAATCCAGAGCTGGCACTTTTAATCCCCTCAGGGAACTATTCTGGGTTTTGGGGAAGACTTTTAAAGGTATTACTACTTGGGTACCTGGGTAGCGCAGTTGGTTGGACATCTGACTCTTAGTTTTTGGCTCAGGGAGTAATCTCAGGATTGTGAAATTATGCCCCATATCATCAAGCTCTGTGCTCAGCATGGAATTGGCTTGAGATTCTCTTTTCCTCTCCCTCTGCCCCTTCCACTCATATACACACACACACACACACACACACACACATATATATATATATATATATATATACTCTCTGTCTCTATAATTAAATAATTAATTAATTAATATTTTTCTGCTTTAAGCTTCATGTGAGTACTAGATGGAGGGAGACTGCATTCACAGGAAGATGACTGTGGCTAGACTTTGGGGAAAGACAGGAAGGGCTCACTCATAATTTTTTATTCTATTTCTGGTGTCCTCTTCCATTTTGTGACTTAGATTTCTTGTTTTCCCTTATTTTCTCCATATCGTTTCCTTTTTAGAAGAATGGACATTATGTACTCATTTCCATTAAAAAATAAATGACTAATGGAACTTCCAGTGTTTTCCTCTGTCAGGGCAAAACTCTTCATAATTCCTAGACTAATATGTCAGAAAGGCCCCACTCCTAACTCTGACCCTGTGAAACTGGTGCTTATGACATAAATGGACCAAACGAGCTTGCCTCCTCTGAAACGTGTCTCCTTTGTTCTTTTAATAAAAGTAGTAAGGCAGTTTATTTAGACACTCTTTTAAATACTTACTTCATAAGTATTAATCCTTTATATCTTAAACCATGAGATAGGTATTATTTTTATCCTCATTATATAGATGATTATATGGGACATGTGAGTTAAAAAATTCTGCTCCAGGGGCTCCTGTGTGGCTCAGTGGGTTAAAGCCTCTGCCTTCGGCTTGGGTCATGATCCCAGGGTCCTGGGATCCAGCCCCCACGTCAGGCTCTCTGCTCAGCTAGGAGCCTGCCTCTCCTTCTCTCTCTGCCTGCCTCTCTGCCTACTTGTGATCTCTGTCTGTGAAATAAATAAATTAATTAAATCTTAAAATTTTTTTTTTTTTTTTTTTTTTTTTTTTGCTCCAGATCACGCAGTTAGTAAGTGGCAGAGCCAAGATTCCAACCAACCCAGTTTGATTCTGGAGCTCATATTCATAAGCACTGATTTATACTTTCTCACATGGCATGCTTCATCATGTGTGGGGGATCATGCTCTTGCTCTGTCCTAGGATGAATAGCTTATTAAATATGTAAGAACATTCCTCCTTTTTCCACAGACTTATTTCTCACAGTATTCTCACATGTACTCTTCTTCTACCATATTGAATTCTTTGCTACTTCCCAATTACCCAGTACTTTCCCAACTTCCCATTTACTTTTTTGCTCTGCTTGGAGAGCCCCGTGCAATTTTTCCACGTCACTTACTCTCATCCCTCAACTCAGCTTGTGAGCATTCCCTGATGCTCAGTCTAGGGAGAAGCCATTTCTCTGTCTCTCTCAGTATCTGCATCCTTATACTGTGGTCCTCATTATAGTGTATGATGACCCTTTAGTTTGCCTTTTTTTTTTTTTTCTCAGAAGACAGAAGTGTACTTGTTGGAAGTCTTTTGTCTTACACATCTCTATCTCTGGACCTAGTACAAATTCTGTACCATACTAGCCACTCACTAAAAGTTTATAAAATAAACGAATAAATTAATAAAACTAGATAAAAACATTGCAGTATTTCTGAAACCTAAGTTGGTGGCCAACGATTTTCAATTCATCCTATCCTCAGGGTTCAATGGAACTGGAGTTCAAAATTCCCTGAGTGAAGCAGTTGCAATATTCAGATTTTTAGTATTTCAAATGCACACACACATGCTTTTTCCCCCACTGCCACACATGCTACAGGTATATATCCATAGTATATGTGCCGTGTATACTATGAATTAGTATACACATATATCTTTTTTTCTACTCTGTGTCTCATGTGAGTAATTTTAATGAATTAATGAATTTCTGCATGTCCCTGTGTGAAATGTGACAGTGTATCCCATCACTTTAAATTGCTTTTTTAATATCATAAAAAAATATGATAAACTGCCCCTTTTAAAGCTTTATTTTTCTTTCAGTTTTTAAAAAAAAATTATTTTCTTTTTAAAACTTTTGAAAAGTTATTATTGAAATATAATTGATACATGATGTCAGACTAGTTTCAGGTGTATAACTATGGTGATGGTGATTCAAAATTCATACATCACTCAGTGCTCAGAGTTTTATGTTTTTTTTCCCAAAGCCTTATATTCTTTATACCATCAGTTTAACAGCTGTTATTGAGAGGGTTCTTCTTTTTTTCTTTTTGACTTCATCTTTGATTTGGAAATTCAGTGAAAAAGCCAAAGGAATGGGTGTATCCATTATTGCAAAAGTACAATTTCATTTATGAAAATACTTAAGGTTTATCTCTATCTGCGTATCTTGAGATCTCTCAGGATGTAGGATTCTGTTGCAGAATGAAAGACTCTGCTGTATGTCATGGGCTGACATTCTAATAATGAAAGAAAATCCAGCTAACATTAAATGATTTAATGTAACTGCAGGGCAATAGGCAGGAAAAGCTAACTTGGGTTCTGCCTCAGCATCTCTTTTGTGCTGAATCTTACCACTTTTCTCCTGAAGGGTGATTGTAGCAGCTTACTAAATATTCTTCCTCTGCATGAATTCCTAAAGAATGCCTAAAACCAGTAGCTCATACTTCATGGAGCTCAAAACATGGCTGACCTCTGTAAGCTACAGTCACTCAAGCTACTAGTCATTCAAATTATTCTCGCCTGACATGGCAGGAAAGCACCTGCTGTCATCCTGAAGAAAGGCCCAAGTTTTCTCTGGGACACTTATCATGTGGCTAGTGATTCACATTCCTCTATGTATCTCTCTGGTTGATCATTGTTTCTATTCTCGTATACATGCTTCATTAGGGCTCAATTCAGATTTTGTGTAAATACACGTATGTCAAGAGGGATCTTACTTTCCTCTAAATGTGTGTTTGGTTTTAGACCCTGTACTCATTCAGATAGTTGCTCTTTATTTGCCAAACAACATTGTGATCTACAAACTCATTCCTTTTATTTCAAAGGAAGCACATGGTGGTTTGCAAAGTTAAGGGGACAATCATTTCTGCAAAATATGTAGCTAGAATTTGCAGAGAACACTTTTGAAGAATACACACTTTCTTAAATGCTGGTGTTGCTTAGAGCTGTGTAGTAGAAACCTAAAAATAACAGTAGCTAATGTTACAGATAGTCAATTGATCAAGTGCAAATGGGAACATGAACAAAATGATGGCAGAGACACTAAAAATTATGTATAAAAGCTGAGATAATAAGGAAGCGATGATTGGAATACAAATTGGAACCATATGGATCATTGAAGCAGATTCATGAATAATGCAGAGCCAAGGTGATGAAAAAGTGATTTAAACAGGGTGATGATAGAGATAATTTTGTTATCCTACCTTGGCTAGGGATTAAAATTAATACTTGAATTTAACTATATATTTCAAGTTTGTGACTTAGATGTATCTACACATATGGGTTATGTATATGAGTCTACAACATAGTTTGCTAGACAACTGAAATTGTTATACTGCCCCTACCTAAAATGTGCCCTCAAACTACCTACAGCTTCCTTTGGAACAACTGCCTGAATTTTTCTTGGATGTTTATTATTTTGCCCATAATGACTTGTTGTTCCAGTGAACCCTAATTTATTGTGTAGTAACTGTCTGGTAAACTGCTTAATATTCCTCCCAAAATATAGTTTCAGCCACTCTCAACGAAGCTTTCCAGTTTGACTATAAAGTAAAGGAAAAGGTGCCTTTAAGGTATTGTTAACTTAGAATGGGAGGATCCAGGTGACAAATACAGCTGAATATCTAATGCTCAGATGGAACCAACCAGGAAGAATTACGGAACGCATCAAAGCCCATTCCTGTCTGGGAATTAGGCTAGTTTACACAACATCATGAATTTGGCTCTATATATCAACTGTTAGCAACTACATGGATCCCCAGTTCATTTTTATCTCATACAACCATAGAATCATTGACTAATAAAATTTTCTAGTGGTTTAGCTTTTGTGTCCCTTTTCTAGTTCCAAACCCTCTCTGCCTCCCTGTCTCTCCTCCCTCTCTCTCTTTTTCTGTCTCTCTTTCTCTCTGACTCTCTTTCTCTCATTTGGTCTTGAACCTTAGTGTGCATCATATCCCAAGCTGACTTTCTTCTACCAGTGGCTCATCTGGCTATAGCTTGCGTTATCAGATCCACTCTAGTTGAGCTTTCCACACAGGCCTCTTTTGGCCTATTGGCTCTCATTCCTCTTTGCTGAACCTCTTACCTATCCTCACCTTTCCTTCAGGGCTGCTAATTTATCCCTAGGTCCTGTCCTCATCTACCTTAATAGTAAAGCTCAACAGAAACCTAGCTTTTCTTTTTTATTTGTTTAATCATACTAAATTTTTGTTTTAAGTAAAGGAAGTGTAAAATATATACAAATAGTAGTGTTTTAGAGCACTGATAGAGCATACATAGAAGCACAAAAGTAACTTATAAGGGAAAAATTTTAATGTCACTTTCTTGTAGCACTTTTGCTTTATTTTTGAGATGTTTAAAGAAATTCTCAACTAATTTAATAATCTCAAATTATATTCAGTGAGATATAAAAAAATGTGTGCTAAAATGAAATTTGTTTGACTGAAAAATGAAGTAATTTTCTGAAATTGTTCTTCCGTTAAGTACCAGTATCCTGTACCAAAAAAAGGACAGGAAGAACTTAGGTGTAAATTGTAGTCTATGTTTTAGCGTTTGGGATACAGAAGACTGAGTTTAAGCACATACAAAACATGTATTGACCATATCACAAACTTCTTTCCTTTTAGTCTCTACTGAAGCTTCTCTCTACAATCACCTGATCAAAAGTCAGAATAACCAACTCACCATTTTGTCTAAATCCAGTTCTTTAAAATGGTATTTATAAAATTAAATTTCATTACAACTTGCAACCCAATGAAAAAGACTTGAGACAAATACTTCAGATACCTCTCCAAGAACTCCCAACAGTCTTAATGTTAATGCTTTGTTAAAGGCAAAAGCAGCCTTAGCTTGACAATGGCCAGCTCTCCGTGACCTTTAAGTCTTCTTTAACATGTGAAAAGCCTTTTAGAAACTTACTTTCTTCCACCTTCCCCTCCCCCATTTTAAAGTATACAATCAATCAGTCCTCACAGTCCCAGTGCAGCCCTTTCTCTCTTTCTGCCCACTGGTCCTGTCCCCATGCTTTAATAAAAAAACACCTTTTTTGCACTAAAAAAATATAAATAAACTGGTGTTTATCTAGTCCAATTCCTGTTGATTAACTTTGAGTGTCTGTCTGTACTTTACGGTCATTTGGCACAAGCCAGTAATTGCACAATTGTCTGTGTTTTTGCCACTTGGATTACGCAGAGGTCATATCAACCATTCAGTGAGGAAGAGCAAGATCTGATGACCAAACTCTAAAACTCCTTTCAGAGGTGGAGTAGGAATTGACTATGCCATTTCCATGAACTTCTTTGATGAGATCAGAGATAATTATCACTTGTGTCATTAAGAGAAAAAAATAAAGCTAAAGTTTTAGACTAGACAGAAGCCGTAACCACCAAAATTATATTCTTTAAAAAATGTTAATAGTAAATGCTTTATTGCAGTTTCTTTAGAAATTGAAAGACACCTTTTTTATGGTTTTTATATCCATCTCTGTAATGTCTCAAGATTAATATATCTCATAAAAATATAGCCATTGTGAAACAATAACATTTTATAATTCTTATTTAGTATACATTCAGATGGAGAAAGATTAGCCTTTTTCTGTAATTACCGTTTCTTCATAGGCAGTTATTGATGAATGATAATTATCACTTCATTTTTCTACTTGAATTGGTATTATCACATTAGGTAGCCGATGTTCTAAGTCAACCATCCAAGAAGCCAACTTAATGTCAGCTGCAAAACTATCTGATTGAAATGCATGGAGTTCTAAAAGCCATTAACTTTTATGTGCAGAGTGAAAAGTTTGCTCCATTGGCACGTAATTTCATTTTTATAGTCAGAAGATAACAATAACATGAAAACATTACAACCAATGGAAATATGCCTTATGAAGAATATAGAGTAGAAGAAAACAGATTAGTTATTCTGAGAAAAGTGGCTCTGAAAAGAAAGCAAGAACAAAAATGAATCTACCCTAAGCATTTGGGTGACTACAGCACTTGAGAATAATATATATGATATAATCTTCACTAAAAAGGTAAAATGGACATTCAGTTTTTCTCAACCATGCACCTGAAAGTTCTGTCTGCTGGCATCCCTTCATAGGAAATGGGAAAAAAATAGAACTTTAAAAAGAGAACTGCTTACTTCTTGAACAATGCGTGGAACACAAATTATGTGAATCAACACTGACAATGGTGTCTAAATTAATAGTTAGCAAAGTAGTCCCTGTTCTACATTGATCATTGCAATTATCTGTACTAGATCATTTGCTCATATTACAGGTTCTTTCTATACCATTAGGGATATTTTACTTCTCAAGCTATCTTCAGAAAATTAGCTTCCTATAGCAAAGCCCTTCACAATGATTATTTTTTTTCTTTGGTCCAGATTTTCTATTCATGAAAAAAACCTACTGCTGAAAAATATTATAACTCCTCAACATTGTTTTTATATCATAATTTTAAAAGGCAAATTTTTTAAGATTTTATTTATTTATTTGACAGAGAGAAATCATAAGGCAGAGAGGCAGGCAGAGAGAGAAGGGGAAGCAAGCTCCCCGCTGAGCAGAGAGCCAGATACGGGGCTCAATCCCAGGACCCTGAGATCATGACCTGAGCTGAAGGCAGAGGCTTAACCCACTGAGCCACCCAGGTATCCCTGCTAGACAAATTTTTACCTCTTTGGTACTGTTAAACAGAACTTAATTGTCAGAAACTTACTTCTAAGCTTATTGATATAAATTATCTGATTCCAGTTTTTGGGTGCTAATGGTTACATATCTTTAAAATAACGTATAGTGATTGTTTTTTTTTTTTGTTTTTCACTAATATCCCATTTGATCTCCTGAGCAGCCATTAATGTCAGTTTTATTATTTATAGATGAACAATGGAGGTGTGGAAAGAGTACAAGATTTGTTCAATTTTACCTAATTTGTAAGTAGTTTAATCCTAAGGTATTGATTTGGCACATACTATACAATAGATAATGTTTTGCCCCACTAGGATATTAAAAACAATTTTTTTAAAGTATTTACACTCATGGGACTAACCTCAAATGTGGAGACAGCCACGTAGGATCCCAAATATGTACAATGTGAAGTATTCAAAATACAAAAGTAGTATAAAAAAAGAAGCCATTGTGTTGTCTGCAAGGGTCATGGAACACTTTATCGAGGGGTTGGTGCTCAAATCACATTTTGATTGGTGAGTGAGTTTTCCAGTTAGAAAATTGAAGAGATGAAGAGTTCAAAGTAGGTTTTGTAACCTACAACATAATATACTCTTTACACCATTGCCAGCACATGATGTACTAGCTTCCTGTTGCTGGTATAAAAAATTATCCCACATTAGTGGCTAAAACAAGGCAACTTTATTATCTTACAGTTCCATGCGTTAGAAGTCTGATAGGGGTCTTACAGGGCTAAAATCAACATGTTATCCTGAAGGTACAAGGAAAGTCTCTGTTTTCTTGCTTTTTCCAGCTTCTAGAGGGGACTCAAATTCCTTGGTTCATGGCTGCATTCTTCCATCTTTAAAGCCAGCAACAGTGGGTTGAGTCTTCATGTCACATCCTTTGGCCCTGCTTTACCTGACATTGCTTCTCTTTTGATGACCACAGGCAGGAAAGTTTTTCTAATTCTAAAGGGTCATGTGATTAGATTGGGCTGATCTGAAGAATCAAGGAAAATCTCCCCATTTCAAGGTTCCTAATCTTAATATCTGTCATGTAAGTCCATTTTGTCAGGTAAGGTAATATATTCACAGGTTCTAGGGATTAGAATTTCAAGAGGACATATTATTTCACCTCCTGCACATATCATCAGTAATCTTAAATTAGTTCTTGGCTCAAGTGGATTTAAACAGACTTCCTTATCCTTAAGAACTAAGTTATTATACCAATGATGCCACATTTTCTGCCAATGACATGTCCATGAGGGGAGAGAGGCTAACATTTTTATGCCCTTTCCTATTATTTTAGAGGTGCCATTTTATGCAACTTGGAAATATGCAACTTGGAAAAGCTCAAAGAGATGATAAAAGGATTTGACCATTCTATATAGGTTCATTGACTCAGATAATAAATGCATTTCTTATATACCATGTTATTAAATATCCAGGATTTTAAGATCAGTCTTGTCTCCTTACTATATATATTCTCTATGAATGAATTTATTCAAACCCATGATATTATATGCTAACTAAAAAATCTTTAACTTAGACCTTTCTCATTAGTTCAAATGACTATTGATTCTTTATAGGACTCTACACACCACATGGTGACCTATTATCTATATTCTTACCCTACTCATACTCCCCCGCTCTTACCACTGCCTCTCTTTCTATTCTGTGTCTGATATTAGTGAAGAGAAAAGC
This sequence comes from Lutra lutra, assembly GCF_902655055.1. Lineage (NCBI taxonomy): Eukaryota > Metazoa > Chordata > Mammalia > Carnivora > Mustelidae > Lutra > Lutra lutra. Next base: position 48,410,057 of record NC_062290.1, read on the forward strand.
CAGCCAATCAATTGCCTGAACAAAAATCCTGGAAGTTATCCTGTTTCATTTCACAACCAAAAACGTACCAAGCGCTAGAGAGTCTATGAACTAAGTATTTATCAAATCTGGTCATATGCTTCCATATCCAACAGTGTGTCTTCAATTCATCTCCCCTTTTTTGATTGTACAGTAAATTACTAATTAGCCTCCTTGTCTCAAGCATTACTTCTCCCCATTCGAGTATCCAGATTGCAGCCAGAGGGTCTGTTTTTAAAAGAGAAAACTCATAACATTACTGTGCTGCTTCAAAACCTTTTAATGGCTTATATTATCTCGGGATAAATGGCCACTTCTCAAATCATTTTTGAATAATTTTAAATTCCCTGAGCACTCTGTACTCTCTCTCACCTTTGAGTCTTTGCTCATATTGTCCTTCTTTACTCTCTTATCCTCCTTTTTTCTCCTGCTCCAAACATATCTCTCCAGATCTTTTTGTTGTTTATTATAAAAATCTAAATTATTGCCTCCTCTAGGAAGCTCTCCCTCCTTCCCAAGGCTAGGCCAAGGCTCTACTCTTGTATCCACTCTCATTCAACAGTGCTGCTTCTACTATTGCAATAATCGCACAGTGCTATAACTCAGACTAGTCAGAAAGTCCTTTCAGATCAGATCAGATCATCCTGCTTTTTACTGACTCTTCAACAGATGGCATTATGTCTGATATATTGAACGTACTGATTATTTTATATTGAAAAGTGAATTAGCTTTTAGATCTCTTTCAAAATTAAAAAATGTCTATTAATTTGGATTTATTATACATATGGTGCAAGCTTAGAATAAGAGTGATATAGAAGAAAGTGCATTGGATTAAAAACGTTATGAAAGAACATTTATTGAGACTTACTATATTCCAAGACTTTGCACTAGATGTTTTAAAGATAATATATTCTTAATCATTTCTGCAACAATTTTTTAAGTGGTTATTAGAGAAGTTATAAATAAAAAAGCTATATGGTATATGAAAATTCAGAGTTGAGTCATCTAGGAAAAGCTTGCTGATTATGGAGACATATAGTTTGACCTTGAATGTTGTGTATTCACAGCCATGGGCTTGACTTTAACCCTTAGAGGCTCAAAAGGACTTTTCATTAAGGTTTCAATTGGACCAGATTCAGGGATGACGGCTCATATTAACAAAGTTCTCAAGAATATAATCTATAAATTTATTAATTTCTCAAAGTAATCAAACTACTATGGGAAGTCACTACTATGGGATAGTTTTCCAAGCTAAACTATTACAGAAGTTTGTTTGGTAACTACTAGAAAAGGGAAGATTGGTTGTAAGATTTAAATGCTCAAAACATCAGACTTCCAGGATCTACTATTGTGTGTGTTTATTTGTCCAGAGGATCAAACCTTCAAGTCAGCCTAACAAGATATTTTTTTTCCTGGGCCGTACATGAATGGTTATGGCCAACAATTGTCTAAGTCTCTTCTTGTTCCATGCCTTTGCAATGATCGACCCAGAATCAAAGGATTGCTCCCTTTTTCGGATGTGATTGGTAACTCTGGTCGGGCCTTTCTGAATGAGAAGATGAGTTCACTTTTCTCAGCTGTGATCCATTTTTTTTTTTCATATTGTAATTTGAAGAAGGCACATTTGTTTATGTTTGTAATAACTTCCATGGACACTACATTATCCCATTGTATCCTGTAACTTTTCACATTTAAACTGTAGGTGTTAACAAAAAACTCTGTATTTAGGTAGAGGATTTATGCTCAAGAATTTAAGTGACTTTTCTTATGGCATAGGTGGTATTTAAAGCGAGTTTCATCTGACTCCAGAGCCTTTACCCTTTCAAGTCTTGCTTTTCAGTCATAGCTCCATTTCTGTGTAAATGTTTGCCAAAAGGCAGATCACTAACTTCCCTCTGTCTCACTTTGTTTATCATAAGGATGAGATGTTGCTCTAGACATTTCAAAAGTCTCTTCCAGGACTTTCTTTTTTTTTTTTTTTTTATTAAGAGGAAGCATTATCATTTCCCTGCTTCCATCACCAGGAGACAGGAAGTCTTTGTTTTACAAAACAAGGCAGGGATGCTATGCTATGAACTAATTCTCACTCGGGCTGCCCAGATACTGGTATATGTTGTATAAAGTCTTGTTTTATTTTGTTTAAAGATTTATTTTATTTACTTTAGAGAGGGAGTGAGAGACTGAGAGTGTGTGAGTGGAGGGAGGGGCAGAGGAAGAGGAAGCTGAGGAGAAGCAGACTCCTCCTTGAGTGAGGAGCCCTACACAGGCCTCCATCTCATGACCATGAGATCATGACCTGAGCTGAAATCAAGAGTTGGCTACATAACCAATTGAGCCACCCAGGTGCCTCAATAAAGTCTTGTTTTTTAGTATTATGAGCTATCATCCTTTTTGCTTCTTTATGGTTAATTTAATGACAAGTTTGTTGGTCCCACTTCTTTTTTATTATTATTATTTTTATTAACATATAATGTATTATTTGCCCCAGGGGTACCGGTCTGTGAATCTTTAGGCTTACACATTTCACAGCACTCACCATAGCGCATACTCTCCCCAATGTCCACAACCCAACCACCCTATCCCTACCCCCAACCCCCAGCAATGCTCAGTTTGTTTTGTAAGATTAAGAGTCTCTCATGGTTTGTCTCCCTCCCAATCCCTTCTAGTTTCATTTTTTCCTTCCCTACTCCCAACAACCCCCGGCCCTGCCTCTCAAATTTCTCATATCAGAGAGATCATATAATTGTCTTTCTCTGATTGACTTATTTCACTTAGCATAATACCCTCTGCTTCCATCCATGTCATTGCAAATAGCAAGATTTCATTTCTTTTGATGGCTGCATAGTATTCCATTACACACACACACACACACACACACACACACACACACACACACATCTTCCTTATCCATTCATCTATTGATGGACATCTAGGTTCTTTCCATTGTTTGGCTATTATTGACATTGCTGCTATAAATATTCGGGTGTGTGTGCCCCTTTGGGTCACTACATTTGTATCTTTGGGGTAAATACCCAGTAGTGAGATTGCTGGGTCATAAGGTAGCTCTATTTTCAACTTTTTTAGGAACTTCCATGTTGTTTTCCAGAGTGGCTGCACCGGCTTGCATTCCCACCAACAGTGTAAGAGGGTTCCCCTTTCTCCACATCCTTGCCAACATCTGTCGTTTCTGAACTTGTTAATTTTAGCCATTCTGACTGGTGTGAGGTGGTATCTCATTGTGGTTTTGATTTGTTTATTTCCCTGATGCCGAGTGATATGGAGCACTTTTTCATGTGTCTGTTGGCCATCTGGATGTCTTCTTTGCAGAAATGTCTGTTCATATCTTCTGCCCATTTCTTGATTGGATTATTTGTTCTTTGGGTGTTGAGTTTGCTAAGTTCTTTATAGATTTTGGATACTAGCCCTTTATCTGATATGTCGTTTGCAAATATCATCTCCCCTTCTGGCAGTTGTCTTTTGGTTTTATTGATTGTTTCCTTGGCTGTGCAAGAGCTTTTGATCTTGATGAAGTCCCAATAGTTCATTTTTGCCCTTGCTTCCCTTGCTATTGGCGATGTTTCTGGGAAGAAGTTGCCGAGGCTGAGGTTGCTGCCTGTGTTCTCCTCAAGGATTTTGATGGATTCTTGTCTCACATTGAGTCTATAGTTGTATGTGGTGTAAGGAAATGGTCCAGTTTCATTCTTCTGCGTGTGGCTGCCCATTTTTCTCAACACCATTTGTTGAAGAGACTGACTTTTTTTCCATTGGACATTCTTTCCTACTTTGTTGAAGATTAGTTGCAAGTTAGTTGGTCCCACTTCTTATAAAGGGGAGAGATTAGGGTTTGAATAGCTCCTTTTAGCTGCTTTTTAATTATCTCAGATTTTACTTTTTTTTTTTTTTTTACAAAGAAATGGTTGTAACTTATTTAAGAGGAAGATAATTCTGTGATGCACATTATAACTATAGTAGATCAAAGTCCTCATTTTTTTCCCCCTCTGTGCAGGTGTAGAATTTCTGTGGTGCAGGAGGATCCACTATGGGTAGTAAAAAGGGGAAAATAAAATTACACTGGTTTCACACATTTGCTTTGCAACATCTGTTTAGGTAGAAGGCATTTTGCCTTTCCATTTATTGAGGATTTGATCATGACAAGCCATGTCTGTCTATTTCCTTGGTCATAATGATTGCTTTGAGTCCAGAGGGATTGGAGTAGCCTAAATAAATTGCACTGATGCCAGTAAATAGTGACTTTGTATCAGTGGCAGAGTGAGCATCTGCTTTTCCTAGAATTCTACAGCCAAGTGTGATATCTGGGGATGGGGGTAGAATTGGACTGACAGCTTAGTTTTTCTGCTACCCTGAATTTACTGAAGTTAGCTGTGAAAATAGCCCAACTTAATCAATGTAGGCCAGTTTGTCATATCATTGTTTCCTGTGACATTGGCTTTTCTTTGACACCTGAGACCTGAGTCAGTGCTTCATTCCCCTCACCCCACACACTCAGCTAAGAGATTACCATCTTTTTACAAAAATCTCTTTAATACAAATTTGGTGCCCCCTTTACAGTTCTATACTGACCAAGAGACCAGATAGATCTTTTGCTAATAATCCTTAGATCTGTAGCATACAGCCAACATTTTTTCTCTTTCAAGAAGAATGAAAGGGAGGAAAGTAGGAAGGATTTTTGTTACTGGTTAATGAAAAGCCACATTACTATTTCACAGCAGGAACCACCGTAGACCATAAACAGAAAAAAAAGAAAAAGAAAGAAAGAAAGAAAGAAAGAATTACACAGTCACTACACTCCTAGCATCCAACCCATTATTTGGTAAATTGTTTTGAGATTAAGGTGGTAAGCCAGTTGTAAAAAAAACCCTCTCTGTGATTCCTAGGTTCTAAATGATCCATCAATATCTAAAATCCATTACAAAATAGGACATATGTGTTCATCTTGAGATGTAAGAACAATATAGAAAAATTCAGGGTAGCATTGCATTTTTTTCATGTTTGAAAATGAAGAAAATGTGGGTGAAGGGAAGTGGTGCTTATTTTAGTTGAATTGTTGGCATAAATTCAGTAGCAAATTTTGGCAAAGTAATCTAAAGATGTAGATTTTGGACTTGTCCTTCCTCAAACCTAATTGGAAATTTTGTTTATCCCCAGTAGATCTTCAGAACGGAGCCTGGAAATCATCTGATTCTTTGTAGAAATAAAATCTGACCTTATTGCTTCCCAACCAAGGAGTAACCATTATCTTTAACACAACTGGAAAGCTGATTACTTTATTTTCTTAAACCAGAGTGGACACTTGACTCAGATGACTTTATTTTTTTGTAGATTCAGTTTTCCAGATGCCTTACTGATGAAGAGGCAAAGGCATTCATTGGGGTTTGCATGCTTTTTATAGATATATTATCTTGAGTCATTTACCAAGCATAATATATTACACTCTGGGTCTTTGAAATTTATTATCTCAGATACTCTAAGTCAAGAACTGTTTATTCAGCTGAATTTCTCTAAAACATAGAACATTCTGTTTGGTATAGTATAAACAGTAATCACATCAGGCAAAACAAAAAGAAGAGAAGGAGTAACTGAGAATCCCTTGTCTTAAGAACATATCTACCAATGGAGATGTATGACATATCAAAAAGAGATGAAAGTTTGATTAATCTGGTCAATTCCATCAGCCAAAATTTTATATCTTAGATGTTTATATTTTCCAATACAATGTTATACCTACTCTAGAGGACATTATTTATTTATTTGTTCAGGAAGTCTTTTCTAAATTTATGGTATATCTGTGAAACAAATATAGTTACTATCTAAGAAAATTAATACAGCTGGCTTCATTCTAAAAGTTGTAACAATAAAAAGTCTTCAGAAGAGGAGCAGTCAAGGAGTAGGTAAGCTAAAAAAAGAATGGTAGAAGTGTAATACTAACAAAGAGACAGAAAATATGAACGGGGAAAGGTTGTTTGGAAATAGCTGCTTTTCCATACTATCACAAAATATGCAATCCGTACTTTAAATAAAGCTTTGTGTTTCTTGTAATTTGCATGTCTCTACACCTCAACTTTTCTACTGAGAAGCTAGTATTTTGTAAAGAACTTTATTGTTGATTTGGGGGCTTTTGATATACTTATCTCGCATCCGCTGATTGTATTTACTCTTAAATGACAGTTTTATTGTTGTCATTGACCAGAAGAGGAATATATTTTTAACAGGAGGTACAAAGAAAAGTAGAAGAGAGGCAAAAAGTTTATTACATACTCACCATTTGTAGAAAGTCATTTCAAGTAGATGGAAAACATTACAATGGACTCTTTCATTCAATAATGGAAAGATCTCCATGGTGAAGAGCTTATGTGAAGGAGGGGTTAAAATTAGCTAACTATTTAAAAAGCAATACCTGTATGTCACTTTGCTCAGGAATCTTTTTTTCAGCCAAGTAAATGTTCAATACACCAACCCTAATTCTCTCATATTCTCTTTATTGTACACTCTCTATGTGAGTCATATGTTGATAAAACACGGAGGGCAGTAGGAGCCCTTAAGTTTTAGAACAACCGGCAAAAAGACATCAGGAGGGCATGATCCATTTGGTTAGCACCTTATGTCAACCACAGAAAATGACAGAGCCAAAAAATTTTTCACTTCTTGAGGCTGTGAAGTTATTGCGTATTTCATGTCACTGAATAGATAACATAAGAAGACAGGAGGAAATTTACTCATTTTCACAATGTCCCTTGAAAATAATTTATTGAGTTGGACTCTTTTGAAAACATGCACATATTCTGTATATGTTTTTACCAGACAGATTTAGCATCTTAATGGGATAACAAAAGCTATCATGTGGGAAATATACACATTGCTCCTACCAGAGGGCGCAGAGGTGCTGGTGACTACTGAGGGAGGAACAGAGGGATGTGCCCTGAGGAAGTCTCTGTCTTGTCTCCTAACACATTGAGGTCTTTTGCACATATGAACAAGTACTGGAAGATGAGCATGAGGGAGGGCAAACTGAATGTGGCTGGCATCTTATAAGATTTATGAACTGCTAAATTTAGAAATGTCATTTTGTTATTGCCAGTGTACTGCTGGTGTCTTTGTATGAGTCACTAAGAAAAAAATAGCAATCACCTCCTTTGCAAGAGCTAGTATGAGTAACACAAAATGGGTTCAATTAATCATTTTAACCACTGAATTCACTCTGGATAAACAAAGTGTGGATCAGATGATATGCCCTAGAAAGGTAGTCATCCTTACAAAATGCTACTCTCTGCAGCTATGCTCTTCTCATTATCATATTGCAAATAGTTTTCTGAAAGAAAAAACTGTTCAAGCAAAATATTAAACAGCATTCATTTGTCATTTTCCTGCGGGGACTAGGCAGCAACCTGCTGTGGCTGAAAATATGTGGTCATTATGAAGCTGGTATTGAATTGTTTGTTTATCTTTAGAAGGGGAGAAAGGTTTCAATGATGCTACTTTTGGATTGGTAATTTCAGGCACTTCAGCTTTCTAGAGGCGTATCCTTTGTCCAGAATTGATATTAATAGATGCATGTGTAAACGTACTGTTTGTGTATGTGTTTTTTTTTTAATGTTCATATAATTTTCTGTGCCACAAGCTCTTTCTGACTTGAGGGGTAATGATGAATTTCATGTTCTTGTTAGTCGATGGTGTTCTATATCACACTGAGCTGGGCTGCTTGTTTTTTTGGGCACCTGAAACATTTACTATCAATGGATTGAGACAGGATGTCTAAGATACCTTGCTCATTGAGTACAGTTTGGATTCAGCTAGTGGATCAGAGAGAGTGAGTTTGATGTTTACATGTACCTTGATATCTCTTTCATTGTGCCATAAGGAGCAGGTGATTTTTTTAAATGCCAAGAAATCTTGGTTTGGTTTCTTCTCTTTCTGTATCTCCTTCTGCTTCTCCTCTTTTTTCCTTTTATCCTCCTTCTCTTTTCCCCCAAATTCTTCTTGCTCTTAGTCTTCTCTACACTGATTCTGTATCCACAGGATTAACCAGTGTCCAAAGAAGATAATGGGCTACATACATCTACTCAAATCCCTGAGACAGGTAAGAACCTAGTTCATTTATAAGTAAGTTCATGTACTGTCCTTATAGAACCCATTTTGTTTTTAACAATTTTACCAAGTCTTTGACTCCACCATTTATACCTATAGTTTCCTTTTCTTATGACCTCAGAGAACATGAGAAACTTGTCACCATTTTCTGTAATATTTCTTACTCAAAGACTGCAAAGTCATTCTTTTTTTAAGATTTTACTTATTTATTTGACAGAGAGAGAGATCACAAGTAGGCAGAGACACAGGAAGAGAAAGAGAGAAGCAGGCTCCCCGCCAAGCAGAGAGCCCGATGTGGGGCTTTATCCCAGGACCTTGGGATCATTACCCATGCCAAAGGCATAGGCTTAACCTACTGAGCCACCCAGGCGCCCCCCAAATCATCCTTTTAATTGTTTTAATTGGGAACAGAATTCCAGCTTCATTAGCTGAACTTCTAAACTTTTACTCAATTTACAGCACTCTTGAGCTTCCCTTTGCAGTTTTCCAGACCTCCCTTAAACGTGTATATAATACTCCAAAAGGTATTGTTTGGTGCAAATAAATGGTCAATGTTAAAGTTCAAAATAAAAGGAGGCCAATTTATATTCGCCATTTCTAATATCACACATACCAGACAAAGTATGTTTAATGAAGGTGAGGAGTTTTTTTAGTCCAAACGTCTAATGGGTGCCTGGGTGGCTCACTTGGTTAAGTGTCTGCCTTCGGCTCTGGTCATGATCCCAGGGTCCTGCGATTGAGTCCTGTGTCAGGCCCCTTGCTCAGTTGGGAGTCTGCTTCTCCCTTTGCCCCTCACCGCACTCTCATTCTCTCTCTCTCAAATAAATAAAATCTTTAAAGCAAAACAAAACAAAAACCACACAAAGGTCTGATAAGGGAGGTGACTTGACTGCCAGTAAAGAATGCCACATTTAGGGTAGAATAAAAACATGGCTGTCCCTGGGTATTGCTCTATTTGTTTCATGTTTAGAAAGCGGGGCACGGGAAGCAAATTTTGGAGCAGAAAATGAGAGAAGTCTGTTTCACTGGGATTGTTGCCTATAACACTTACGCTTAGAAAATGTCCTGAACCTAGATATGTCCTGATAATATTGATTTGTGATCCTTTTCATTAAAAAAATCCTCTTTGAGAGTTAGATGAGCACAGCAAAGTTCGGAGACTTTTGAGAAGTGTTAGAGCTGGATCAAAATCTCACTTGTTCAATAAACTATAAGGTTGTTCCGCCAGGCAGAAAGGAGACAATTGCAGGTTTTATTACTGTCTGAATGAAGGGGCTTTAATTGCTCAGATATACTGCTATGCTTCTTTGCCTCATTAAGTGTATTAACAGTCTGATCCTGCAGTGGGAGGAAAAAAAAAATCAAATGGGATAAAACCATGAGTTAAATAATTAGTATATAGCAATATACATACGGAGCGATTGATTTTGACCTGATCTTTTCCCTAACTTTTTTTCTTTGTATGTGTGATTTGGCTTTGTGAAGAAGCTTTACATGTTGTCTCCCAAAAATATTGCTGACAATCCAACACTAGTAAGCTTTAATGATTGACACATAATAGCTTTAGCAGCCACCATTTATTCGGTTCCTACTATGTGCCAGATACCTTAAGATACCTTCTATAATTCCTTAATGTAATTTCTCCAGCATTGGAATGTATTAGACACTTACTCTGTTTTGTGCTCTGAGGTAAAGAGACAAACACCATGGCTTCAGCATTCTTATCTCTCTTACTGTTATGGAAACAGAGAAAGGCAGAGAAGGTGAGATTTGCTGAAGTCCCACAGCTCTTTGGTGACAAAATTAGTTTGGAACTCAAATCTCAAAAGCTGGAATTCCTTCCAGTACATCTCCATTTCTCTGCTTTACTTGTCAAATTTACCTTGCTTCTTAGAAAGAATGCATGTAGGAGAACCAGAGTTCTTCAGTCATAACATTACCTCCAAGACAGGGTCACTAAGTTGCATTGACACAATTAAATCATTTTGGATTTTTTTTTTTTTCTATCAGAGAAACCCAGAGAGGTCATTAAAACAAAACAAAACATATATAGGCTACAGCTGAGGCTTCTGGAATTTTAATGACTAGTCTATTATAAGCACAATGTCATCACAGCCCATAAGAAGTTAACACAATCATTATAATATTGTTGCAGTTATTAGTTTTAAAATAAAATGCAAAGTCCCAGCTCTTTAAAATATGACTAATGCATTTCACTTTGTTAGGCTCTTATACTATGTTCAAGTATTTCTCTCTCTCTCTCTTTTTCCTTGGGCATTTTATGTGAGCCACAAAATTACAGGCCTGTGTCTTATTGTACTTTATGGTTGGGTAAGTTAGGTCAGGGTGATAACCCATGGGAATATTAATAATCCTTGTTTTAACAAGCCTAAATTTATACCATTGTCAGAAGTTAATTGCTCTGTTATACTCCTGGTGCTCAGGATTACTGAGTATTAAGGGATAGTGGCAGGGAACAAAGGTTTTCCATTCTTGCAAAAACTACCTTCTCAAGATTTGTGCAGCTGGCAAGGAGATAATTATTCTGGAATAGTTGACTATCTACTGTACAAAAAATGGAGGTGTTTTATGTAGGTACTGAGTAATACTTCTGAGGTCTGAAGTCATGTGGAGCATAGACAGTAAATGTTTGTTAAACTTATAAAGTGCCTGAATCTGGATGTCTGTCTGACCTGGAAAACACTCCTATTATATCCTAAAACTACCTCAATGGTTCTTTGACAGAACAGCTATAACCAGTAAAAAAGGTTTATCTTCTGGAAAACTTTCTTTCCTTTGGGAGGGAAGGAAGCAGCAAATCCTTTCATTTTGAGTCTCTCCATGATCTCCTGGAAGCTACCTGAATTTGAACTTACTTGCTAGACCAAGAATATGAGTTAGAGTCAGGAGAACCCTATTTCAGGTCTCTATTTCCTTAGTCAATCATTAGGTTATAAGAAATAGGTCAGGTCCCTATTTCCTCAGTCCATCATTAGGTTATAAGAAAAGACCAAGGCTCCAATGACTTTAATTTCTTCATCTGAAAAATGGAAATAATTAAATGTACCTCTCAGTATCCTTACACATTTTTAAAGGTATTATTAAAGTATAGTTGACATAAAATATTGTATTAGTTTCAGGTGTATTTCATAGCGATCTGACAATTCAAGTCTATACATTATGCAATGCTCACTGTGGTAAGTGTGAAAAATGAGAATAATTAAATCTACCTTTCTGGATCTTTAGGTAAATTATTTGAAGTAGTATTTGTGAAAGTTTCTAGGATATCATCCTTAATAAAACTATGGCACCCATATAGAATATGTGCTAATGTGATTCCCTGGACCTACTTCTCTAGATTGTAGCCATAATTCTTTCCTCCCTAAGCTTTAGTAGGACTTCAGGATCCTCATCTTAGAGCTCTGGACATGAAATGCCAAATGATTGGAGCTTTAAAACTATTGGCCATCCCTGACCTAAATCATAGTGTGTGCAATATAAAAATATATATAAAAATATATAAAATATATAAAAATATTGTTTATTTCCCTTACTTTTTCCCTATTCTTGCCTTCTTACTTTTCATAGTATCTTTCACCATGTTATGTATATACATTTTTAATTACTCAGTAATTCATTAAAATGTGTTGCTCCTTTATTATGCATTGGGATGTATGATAAATACTATGGGTATCACCATGGCTCAAGGGGAGTGGTAGAACAGCAGGTGTTTAGGAGGTGTAGCCAAGCTGCTTTGACTCACACCCTATCTTTACCATTTTTCTAGCAAGCAAGAAAATTGCTTGAACTCTCTAGGCACAACATATTACAGGGATGTATAATGTAGAATATACATTAATGTAGAAAGCACAGTGAAGATAATAAGAGTTTAGTCTCTAAGGGCACCTGGATGGTGCAGTCAGTTAAGCATCTGACTCTTGGTTTCAGCTCAGGTTATGATCTCAGGGTCGTGCCGTGGAGTTCTGTGGGGCTCTGCAGTCTGCATGGAGTCTCCTTGGGATTCTCTCTCCCTCTCCCTCTGGCCAACCCCCTGACCCTGTTCTACTCTCTGTCTTTCTTTCTCAAATATATAAATTTTTTTTTTTTTTTAGAGCTCAATCTCTAGATCTTGGTTTCTGGATTCAAATCTTGACTCTGCTATTTAATTGCTTTGTGAACTTTGGTACATTGTTAGGTAATCTCTCTGTGCCTCTGTTATCTATAAAATAAGTTACATAAAAATTTAATTCATTTAATTTTTATGTAACTTATATTATAGATAGAATTTATAGAATATAGAATTAAAACATGAATTATATTTAGAAAAGTGTCTAGCACATATAGGTGTTCAATAACTGTTGTTCTTGTACTATTATTATCTCTCTTATTTAGATTACATAGGAAATCCATGCAAATGATACATGCTTAGTCTGTGTTATTTTTCTTGTGATGTGTACTTCTCTTCAAATAATTGACATATACTTAAAAACAAGTCAGTAGGGACACCTGGGTGGCTCAGTTGTTAAGCATCTGCCTTTGGCTCAGGTCATGATCCAGGGTCCTGGGGTCGAGCCCCGCATTTGGCTCCCTGTTCAGTGGGGAGCCTGTTTCTCCCTCTCCTGTTCTCCCTGCTTCTGTTCCCCACCCCATTTATCAAATAAATAAATTAAATCTTTAAAAAAGAAACAAGTCAGCAAAGGATGAATACTGCATGCATACTGCACACAATAAAGTTTGTGAGTTTAGTGCTGGGGACTATCATTTCTTAGAAACAATAGCAAAATTGAAAGAACTGGAAATGAGAATAGATAAGAAAAATATGTGGACTATCCATACAAGGAAGTATTATGTGTTGATGAAAATGAACAAAGTATTGATACATGTAATAATATGGATGACTTTTAGAAACATGATATTGAATAAAAGAAGCCAGATACAAAAGAGCATGTAAGATTCTTTTTATTTTATTTTATTTTATTTATTTATTTGACAGACAGAGATCACAAGTAAGCAGAGAGGCAGGCAGAAAGGAGGGGGGATTAAAAAGAGAGATTTTTTTAAATGCTATTACCAATAGACAAAACTATTTGATGATGTCTTTAGTGACAGTAACTAGTGACTACAAAAATACACAAGAGGGGCTTCTGGGATACTATTTATGTTCTACTTATCTGGGTCATGTTTTAAAAATTGTGTTACTTTGTGAAATTTGAACAGACCCACAGTTTTATATGAGTATATGTTTTATTTCCATAAAAAAGTACTTAAAAATGAGAAAGAGGTAAAATGGAAAAGTTGTTAATTACAACAAAAATGTAACCAACAATGAGATTTTGGAAATAAAATAGTCTAGGGCATTGATTTTCAAAGTCTGAGACAGAGTTCAGTCTATATCTTTAACTGGCTTTTGCTATATCTCAAATGGTAATGTATTTGATAAGTGCTTGGGATTTAATGTAAATATAAAGGTTTTATTTTTCTACAACAAAATTAGATACTCTTTTAAAATTTTATTTAAATTGTACAAAATCGGAATTTTATTTTTAAAAAATTTTTTTTAAAAGATTTTATTTATTTCTTTGACAGAGAGAGATCACAAGTAGACAGAGAGGCAGGCAGAGAGAGAGAGAGAGAGAGGGAAGCAGGCTCCCTGCTGAGCGGAGAGCCCGATGTGGGACTCCATCCCAGGACCCTGAGATCATGACCTAAGCCAAAGGCAGCAGCTTAACCCACTGAGCCACTCAGGCACCCCAAAATCAGAATTTTAGAAATGATAGTCTATCTCCTAGTGGCATTAAAATGTATTAAGGTCTGCCCTTTTTGGGGCAGGCAAATACAGTGAAAAGTCTTAGAAAAATATTTCAAAATAATAACCATTGAAATTGACATTAAACCCCCTCTGAACATATTTTACACTTAGCCAAAAAACACATAAGGCCTGTACTTAATATAAAGAGAATGTTGGTCATCTGGTGGTATCTTTTAAAAGGCTGAAGACTTGGTCAGTGATTTGTTACCTATTTATATATCCTGTAAAAGGCTCAAGAAATACATTGGGATTCTAACCTAAGCTCTTACTGTCTAAATAAATTGGATGTATTGTCATCAGCTGGGATGGTTGTATAAATCACTACTTTGATTGACATGTGCACAGGTTGGGTACCCCAGGAATGAAACTCTGAAACAGAGTTTAGCTTGCAGGATGTTTACTAAGGAGTGCTCTTGCAATCAGTACCTGTGGGATTGAGGAGGGAAGGGATGATTAGGTGGAGAAATAAACTGAGTCATGATGCAGGCTCAATGACAACCGCAGTTGGTAACATGGGAGGTTTGGGAGTTAGGATTGCCCTCAGAGTTGTTTCAAGTTAGACCAATAGTCTGACCTTTTAGTTCCTCATAGATTAGTTTTGGATGCAGGCTACCTAGAGAAGGACCAGCCCCTTCACCAGGAAGGCTCTTTGCAACTGAGTTAATCCCTAGAAGGGCTGACTGCTGAAGACTGATCACTGTCAGCACTCCCAGCTGCTGAGGGGATTGGTTGGGGGACAAGTTCTCCAATGAAAGAGAATTTGAGCAACACATCAGTGTCCACCATGGTCCATCTCTGTGTCCATCTCTTGCCTGCTTGCATTGCCTTCATAAAAATTCCAGAAGCTGCTATCTCCTGGATTCTGGTAGATATATCTTCATAGGGAAAACTTAAAAGGTTAGTAGGAGGCTACAGCTACTGCTACTGTAGCCAATCAGGAGTGTGGTGGAAGCAGATGCTCTTCATCATCTCTTTCTTCTACCAATCCATATTATATTCCATTTACTCTCCCCTAGCATCTCTGCTGGAGCTGAGCTCCTGGTCACCAGACCTTCTGAGGCTAGGGTGGTTGCTCTTGCCCATTTACTCTTAGGCAAAGGAGCACAAAAGTAACCAACTGGATCACTAAGGTGTCAAACATATTCTTTCCATTCTTATTATGTAGAACACCGCCCCTCTGCCCCCGCCCCGGCCACCCTGATCATTATGGGCTATTATCCCTGCCAGGGCAATGATTGTTTTTTTCACCTACTGACCCTAGATGGCCAGCACAATTTATAATTCAGTGGTAACTCTGCTGTCTTTGCTGGCAGAAAGGTTTCCCTTTTGGGAACCAAGAATTCTAAACTTACAGAGCCCGGAATTGCATATATAGGAAACACAAATCCCCAAGTGGGTTACTGGGAGTGATATAAATGAGACCATGGGTGCTTCCACATCTTGGTTCCTAGACCCACATATTCCATCTGGGGACACAGCTACATATAAAATGTTAGTGACTCAGTGGATAAACTGTAGTCTAGAGGATTGTATTTTGTCTTCATGAAGTATTACTTCCAAGCTGGTACCCCAGTTCTGATGTTTTACCAATTTCTGGATGGTACTATATGTTCCATGATGAGTTCACCCCATGGTCATGAGCTTGGCTTTGTACCTCCTTTGCTCAAAGTTAACTGGGCTCCTTGCTCAGTCATTATATAAGTATATAGGTTCTGGAACCCAACATTTCTTAAATTTTTATGTAATGGGACTGGTTGGGGCTCTATAGACAGAAAAGTCAGACCCATATCTAAAAGATATGTCTTGTCCTATCAAAAATAAATTGCTTTGTCCTTCCAAATTATTTGCTGTGAAGAGAAAGGAGTACTTATTTCAGAATGCATGATATTGCTATAGGAAGAGAGTTATGGGAGGGAGGAAGCTGGTTTAGAGCAGTGTAGATACTCTGAGCTACAGGAGTAAAAGGAAAGGGATGTGAAAGAAGAGATATAAAATAGGCAGAAACTAGATGCTGACTTCCCTTACTTCACACTTTTATGTAGAAGTAACCATGCTTTTAATAATATACATCTATATTGCCATGTAAATATATATATATACAAGCTATGTAACTAGATTTCTTCTGACCTAAATATAGTTGCTTGGTTTCAATGGCAAAAGAGGTTATTATATTTTGATGATAACTCAACCACTATGCATTTAAATAGATCAATAACCAAGGAGGATTTAAGAGTTCAAGGGCTTAGGAATGAAGTGTTCCTTCCTTTCAAAATCATCCCAGTTCATTGATGGTGCCAAAATACTGTTTTCTTTCAGATATTTAGAAATCAAAATGAATAAAATTGGCATTTTCAGTGATTTACCGAGACCACAAATACCCATATTATGAAAAGGGTCTAGAAGAAAAAGTTGTATAGCAATCTGTAATCACGGATTGGGAGTAGTTCTGGTACTTCCTATTAAATAGAGATTGCTTCAACTCTGCGTGCTTTGGAATATTTAGATTTTAAATTACTAATATGTAATTTTTTGTCATGTACTTAGAAGGAATGAATACTGAAAAATGCTTGTCAGCGTCGTGTGGACTTCTCAAGATTGTTGAAACACTATAGAACTTAAGTTATTAGAGCTGTAGTATTTCAAAGGGCTTTTGCAAAAAAACAAAAACAAAAACAAAAAACAAAAAACACAACAACCCTGAGCAGTAGGTCATGAAGCAACAATAAACAATATCCCACAAAATGCTACATTTGCCAAATGGGCTGGTAAAAGGGGAAAAAATGGGAAAAAAGAAGATAGAAACAGATATGAAGGTAGATCCAGTGGTCAGCACTTAAAAGAGAAAATACTTGACTGAAAATTTGTAACTTGTGATATATATACTTGCAAACCCTCAGCTTAAACTTATATCTTAAGTTTTATACAGCTTATATGCAACAGATTAATGGTATTTTAAGTCAATCAGAGCTTTTATTTGTCAATTGAATAATTATATAGAACCCTTCTACAATTGTGCAATATTCAATATGTTGTAGATAGAATCTTGGTTACTAGTTTACTCCTTGATCAAAATGAAAGTATACCGCAAAGGAAATTTCATCCTAGCAAAAGAAATTCCATTCTGATCTATTAATCCATACATTATCATAATTGCAATTAGCAGAATGCTCTTAAATATCATTCATAGAACCTTTAAGTAGATTTAAATTATTTTATCCCTGTAGAAAATATAGTTTGGAGTTAACCCAAAAAGGCATTAAATTAGCTGGAAATTCATATTCATTAAAGGCCCAATGCATTCCAGTTATATATTCTTTTTCTTTCACCCGACCCAATGTTTATTAATCATATAATCAGGGATAGTTACTTTAATACAAAACCACTTAGGCAATCCAACCCTGTACATTCCCCACTTCCTCCTTAACTCTACTTTCTCTGCTTAGTAAAGCATTTAAATGACAGACATGGCTATCAAACACTAATTCCTTTTCTTAGTACTGGGTTCACTAAGTGAAACCAATATTAAGTGAAGAAATGGCTCAACATTTAATTACTAGAAATTGCTATCAATTACTAAACATTACTACAAATTACCTGCCAAATGGACAAGTGCTATTTCTGGTAATAACAATTTCAGTGAGTAATTTTACTAATTTATTTCTTAGACTACCCTTTGGGCACAATTGGCTCCTCTTTGGGCAGTCTCAGCAGAATGCTAAATGGCCAAATGAACTAAGAGGCTCAAATCCTTCCTCCAATTTGGAGGAGCATAATTGAGAAAAAAGGGGTGCATCTTGTAGAAGTAGTTTTTGGGTTCTTCTCTCCAAGGAAATTGTTGCATTGGTTTAAATATAAAATGATAGATATCCCTTTTCATAATCTTTCATGGCTTTAGTAAGCTTAGTACATGTTCAGTAAAGGCAGCCTGGCATAGTGGAAGGAGTTAGAAATTGGGAGCCATGGTGCTAGTCACAATTCTTTACACTACAAAGTATTGAATGTAAGGAAGTGTAAGGTACTTCCCTTCTCTGAACTCTACTTTCTCCATCTGTACAAGGAAGAGTGTAATATTAACTCTTTTGTTACTATCTCTAGTGGCTCTTTTTTTTTTTTTTTTTTAAGATTTTATTTATTTATTTGACAGAGAGAGATCACAAGCAGGCAGAGAGGCAGGCAGAGAGACAGGAGGAAGCAGGCTCCCTGCTGAGCAGAGAGCCCGATGTGGGACTCGATCCCAGGACTCCGAGATCATGACCTGAGCCGAAGGCAGCGGCTTAACCCACTGAGCCACCCAGGCGCCCCTCTAGTGGCTCTTTATTAGCCTATGTTAATTGCGTTATCAGGGAGGAACTTACCACGTGGTAGCCTTCAAAATATGCAGGATTTTATTCAACCAAGAACCCCAGTCTCCAAGGTCACCCCAAATCCTGAAATTTAGTTGTAGTGATCTCTTTTGTGTCATGTGCCCTTCCCCAAATAGATTACTACACTTAGAGAGATGGAATGTGCTGATGAGTTCGCATTAGATTGTGCAACAGACCATTTTGTCCAGTGAGAAGGGTTGGAGTGACCACCTCACCTGCAACATAGGCTAAAAATAGAAAACCTGTAAGTCCCTTGGGAAAACAGAAGCCCTGCTGTGAGGTAAATGTGGACTGAATGCTGGGCCCACAAAATAATAGATATACCTTGCAAGAGAGTGGGTGGATTTTCATTACTTTATTCTCCACTTATTCTCTTAAGGAGAATATAATACAAAAATGGTCAAGGCTATCATGTCCCTGTCTTCATTCGGCTTACAGTAAATGGATAAGAGGTATATTAAAATGAAATATTATACAGCTATATAATTATATCTGAGACCTTTTCCATATTTCTCATTCTTTGACATTTCACATTGTGTTCTTTTCACCACTTAACAAAATCAAATCTCAATTGCCTGTGGCATTATTTCTCATTTTTCATAGATCATTGGCCTTTGGGCTATGCTAGTTTGTACTACTGTTTTCAGATTCTGGGTAGAGTCATTTGCCCTGAAGCTGTCCTTTATTATATGTGATTTAGCATACTCAGAGAAAATGATATTCTCAAAGCTTTCAGCCTGGCACCTTTTGGAACAATACGGGAGCCAAATAATTGTTATTATCTTAGTAACTGAACAACTAAATTCTTATTCTCAGAAATTGACATAGTGAACTTAACTATTTTCTGAAATTATTAACAGAGCTTATTGACTTTCTTTGGGAAAAGGTGAACCATACAGGTAGCCTTATTTTGTTTTTCTAGGAAGGACTTGGAGTTCTCTTGAACATAAGCTTTGGAGTTTCACCCAGTGTCTTTGGTGCAGTGAAGTGTTGCTAATTATTTTTGTAATTTTGTAATATTTGTAATTTTGTGAATTTTCATGAAGGAAAATATGTGTTTGGTGAGTTATTTTGCTCTTCACCTTTTCTAACAAGCATGACTACATTATAATCTTTCCTTTTCTTTTTTTTTTCTTTTTTTTTTAAAGATTTTTTATTTATTTATTTGACAGAGAGATCACAAGCAGGCAGAGAGGCAGGCAGAGAGAGAGGAGGCAGCAGGCTCCCCGATGAGCAGAGAGCCCGATGCGGGGCTCGATCCCAGGACTCTGAGATCATGACCTGAGCCGAAGGCAGCGGCTTAACCCACTGAGCCACCCAGGCGCCCCTAATCTTTCCTTTTCAATCAACACAAATCACCAAGCAGATTATTTGAATTTCCAGAAGTGGGCTGCAAAAGATTCTATAAAACAGCATCATCTTCTTGGTCAGAATAAGATCATGGAGATGAACAATACCTCTGATTACCAGTAGAATTTGGGTATCAATATTTCCAGTTTTTGATGAGGCAGTGGAAGCTTAGTGAAAGATGGAACAAAATGATAATTTGGCTGATACAGAACAACCTTTTAGTTGGTACTTGGCATGTAAAGATTGGCAGATGTATTTGGAAATGAGAGTTAATAGAAATAATAAAAATTATCCAAACTTTATGAAAATCCTTCAAAGAAGATGTTTAAGCCAAGACTGACATGGATTCTTTCTGTAGTAAGAGGATTCATAGTTGGCACACAGGTACCTTTTTGAGGATTTGCAACACACATATCCTCTGGTCAGACAAATTTCAAAAGGCATCCTTCTTTTGATTAGACAAATCACTTCAAGAATGTCAGTCCCACTCACTGCCTTCGGCTGAGTGAGTAAAAGTTTGGCATGTGGATTTGGATCTTGGTTTCTATACTTAATTATTACCTTTTAGTGATCTTGGGCTAATTCTTCTGACAGGCTGTACTTTTTTTTTTTTTTAATGTAAAATGATTATATCTCTACTTGTTTCACAAATTGGACACATTAAAGAGATAATATAAGCAAATTATTTAGCACATGGCCAAGTATTTAGTGAATATTGGCTCTAATTTTGTGTTGTTATTAGTAGTAAGAAGAGTAGTAGTAGTAACAGTAAGTAGTACTACAATTATTATTGCTCTTAGTCTCTCAGATCCTATATCAAATATTTTTTGCCTTTCTGTTGTCCTATTGCCAACTTTATGAATAGTTATCTTAGTAATTTTTATAGAGAAGGTAGGAGGATTAAAGTGAGGCCAATGCTGTAGTTAATAAAGAAAGAAACAACCAACCAGCAGGGACTCATATTAGTTGGGGTAAAGATGTTTGGTCATTTCTGTTTAATGTCTACAAAGTGGTTTTGGTTTTGGCTTAATCCATCATGGTCAGAGTGGCCTTGTCTTATGTTGGCATTCTGTGAAATTGTTTATGTTCAACAGAGTTGACCATATGTTTTGTGAGTTCCAAGCCAGCTCCTGGCAGCAACAAAGAAGCCTCTTTGATAGTGCCAGGTCTGCCTTTGGGTGAGAGAGGTTGCTTTTCTCTTTCTCACTGTGCTGAACACATTTTTAAGAAACACTGAAAATTAAAATCACTTCCAAGCTGTGACCAGAATAGTGAAGAGTATAACAACTCTATATTATGAACAACATATTAAAGAATTGAGATTATTTAACACCAAGATTTGAGGATTTTAGCTGCAAGAAGTGGGATGGTTGAGTGTGACTGACAGCTATTTCAAAAAATGTGAAGGTCAGTCCTGTATATGAGGTAAGTCTGGGGCCACTATTAAGATGGATAGAAGTTTCTCAAAATAAGAAAGTCCTTATTTATTTTCAAACTGTTCAACTTATAAAGCAGTTGAGTAAATGGATATTTTCCATGGTGGGCTTTGCTCTCATTAGACATGTCCATATAGAGTCTAGATAAACTGCCAAGGCCATTGTGGTAAAGTAGTCCTGTGTCAGTAATTGGACTGGATGACACTATGTGTCTTAAAATATTTGTCTCCAGAAATAAGTAAGCTGAAATACAAAGATAAGCTCCTGGACAATGGAGGCCCAAACTCAGATGTTTTTTTCCTATTCCTTTAAAACAAAAAATTGTCCTCTTCTTTCAACTTCCAATATCCTCAATTTTCTATCTGCTATTCTCTGAGTAGACATACATGATGAATTATATTCAAGGAGTTTTAATTCTTCTGGTATAACAAATGTGCTGACATTTCCTCTTCCAAAGATGACACTGAAAACTCATGCTTGTCCAAGTTTCATTTACTTACTGAAGGGCAAGCCAGAAACAGTCCAAGGAATTAAAACTGCCATAACCATTTGATTAAGCTGTCAGTAGGCTTTCCAGGAACTTTGTGGTTGGTTTAACTAGGTGAGTAACATTTTCCCTGCCCTTCCCTTTGAGTGTCTGGAAACAGGTGCCCTTTTGACACATTTCTTTATCAGCCATTATAAGATTTCCAGGATGGCAGCAAATCACAATGAAGAGCTTAAGGGGAAAATCTGAAAGTCATCTTCTCAAGAGCTAATTTTAAATAACTGTGGGATTTAAATATCTCTCTTACACTCTAAGTCTTAAAATAAGCATTAGTTCAAGTATCTAGAGGATGCTCCTGAGAATTGTTGTCAATAACTCTATCCCTACTGTTGAACAGGGACTTGACAATGGGGAAGTGAGAGCAACTCCGGCAGAGCTGGTTAATGGAGGGCTTAGTAAATCTGACCTTCTTTATATTGTACTCTTTGCTTTGGCCTCTGTCACAATTTCCATTTGTATTTAACTCTTTTCTTTCCTATTCTACCCATATTTGTGTTTCTCCCATTTTTGTACATGAGACAACTGAGGCAAGAATTGACAGTCATGAGGGTATCATGTTCTATTATTAAATGATATTCCATAACGATTCTTTGAGTTCTCTTAGTCATCAACCACACCCCTGAGAGAAGATTAGGTGTGACCAATTATATACACAAATGACACTCATAAAGCCTCTATCTGAAAGGAGTCCCTTTCCTATTGATGCCCATCTCCTCATTGTACCTTGCATAATGCTTAGCAAATAAGAGGTACTTTATAAGTACTAGTTAAGTACATGTGGGGATTTGCTGCATAAAGAATGTTTTCAGTCTTCTGTTTTTATTTGTAGTTATTTGTAAGACTATTTGAATAGCTACATGTGCTTGTCTTTAGACGTCTCTAATTTTTGTTTTCCTCCCAGTATGAAATTTACAAATACTGCATTAATAATGATATCATGACTACTCTTCTAATAATAAAGTCCAAATGCCTCATGCTATCTGGAGAAGTAAAATGTTTGCTGGTCTGTAAAGCAGCAGACTGGGAATCATTACTAGGGAACATCAAGAAACTTAAAATCAAACTGCTTAATTTTCACCAGCCATAAAATTAAATGACAATATTTTCTGTATTCCTCAGGGCCGGTAAGAAGGGCAGCTAACCAAATAATAAAACACTTGGCACTTGCTATTTAAATGTGAAATTCCCAAAATCAAGCTCTTTGTGATTATCCAAGCAAGCAGCTGTGGAGTAATGATTAAGAGTGAAGACTTGGGGTTTGACCACCATGGTTCAGATGGCATGTGACCTCAGACTTCTCCCTGTGCCTCCACTTCTGCTGATGTATAATGTAAAATTTTACCAATTTCACAGAGTCTCTGTGGGGATTAAATGATAGCATATTAAAAAACACTTAGAACAATACCTGGTTTGTATCATAAACTACTTAGAATAAGACCTGCTACATGGTAGATGTTCAATTAATGTCAGTGACCATATATAAGAAAAAATTTTTAAAAATCCACTTTTCACTATATAACTAAAATGAACCCTCTTTAGAATAGCTTCAGAAATATGACACCCAAGCAATAAAGTAGCAGGACTGAGCTGGTAATTCAGTTCTCACTGAAGACTCCTAGAAACATCACACATCATGCTCAAAACTAACATATTTATTAGAGAAGTTGTGACTACCATAATTAGATCCCCAGTGTCTATTCTTGCAGGGAAAAAAAATAGATTAGGCCTATCCAGAAAAGATTACTCAGCATGGAAACCGTGAAGGGAAAAGAAGAGAGACCAACTGTGGTAAATGGAAGGAAGTACACTGCAACTTTGACAAGAGAGCATAACGAGTGGCCAAAGACAGAATTGAGTAGAGAGAAGTTATTCTGGGCTCTAGGAAGAATCAAACTCTGACTGATGAGGATACACATCAGTTCAAAGTGAAATGAATGTACTTTAGGATAATACTTGAGAAGAATCAAATTCAAGCTCCTAAGAAAATTACACCTTTTTAAAAACTGAAGCTTGAGATTTATCCTGTTCTCTCCTTTAGCCTGACAACAGGAAGCAAGATTTAGAAGGACATCTCACTTATATATCCTCTCACCAAGTCGATTATATTGAACTTTGGTAAGGGAAAGAGGTGAGAAGTTCAGTACTAACACTATACATTGGTAGAGAATAGCAGAGAAGGAAAAGGAGAAAGAAAGTGATACATATTTTGAAAGTAAGGAGAGGGAGACAAGGAAAGAGGGAGAAGGGGAGGAGATACAAGAATGAAGGGAATGAAATAGATTAAAAAAGAAAAAGACTTTCTTAGTAGCATAAACAATGAGTCTGATGTTGAAGGGGAGAATGACAGAGAGAACATGAAAAAAAGAAATTAAGCCTAAATGTTCCACCTGTGCAATTGTACCCAACTGATCTGTCAGATTTAAAAAGCTGAGGAAAGTGTGCATGAAGGATTCACCAGGGGGTATGTATTGAGTCAGTGGTGATTCACAGCCTCAGTGGGATATCAGGGAATTGAGCTGGTTGGAGGCCTCATCTCTTAGATTAGGCATAAAGAAGCATGGTCGTTAAAAGTCCCATGGTATTTAGGTTAACACAAGGAGATAAATTTCTACTTTGAACAGATTCCAACAAAGAAATCATGTTGATGTCCTGCATGATGTGTGTGAATAAGCTTGATTTTGAAGCCATGGAAAAGTATTTCTTTCTATTTTCTTGACTGAGCAGTGCTTTTTTTTCCTCTTTGATATTTTATTACTGATAAAGACAAAAATTCACAGCAACTAAAGTTGCACTTATAAAGAATTATCTTCAAAAACTCTTTTTGTAAAAAAACAAAACAAAACAAAACACACACACACAACAAAATTTCTTTTTGTAATATTCAGCTCTAGTTTCTTCAGAAAGCTACTAAAACTAGAGTGTCCATTGCCCTTTTCAAGGTTTTTGTAAGAAATTAGATAAGCTTGCTTTTTCACTAGGTAAAAACTATTTTTAAAATCTGATTCTAGAATTTTAAAACAATAGAAAACTTAAATCATATGTTCATATTAGACGATGATATTTTATTGATAATATGTAGATTTTCTTAAATTGGTTTCTAGTAACTTGCCAGGCTCTTCCAATCAGAAACGCGATCATACATTTATTCACAATTCAAGATGTAGTGCATTGTGTTAGGCCTTCAAACTGAGAGAAAAGACCATTTAGGAGCTCTGCCCTCTGGAAGAATTGAGTATCACAGATGTTTATAGGAATAATTGCTATGCTTTTTCATTCTTTATTTTTTTTTTTGATTCCTACTCTTTATTGTGCTTTTATTTTTAGTAATATAAGGGAAACTTCAGAAAAAGCAATTGTGTGTAAAGTAATACAATGTTTCCAAAGATGTGGCAGAGTGCAAGGAAGTTCCTTAAAGAACACAAATGACAGGAAATAATATGTACAGAGTTAAGAGATGCTGGAGACTCTGTTTTACTTTTGGAAATATCAATAATCAGCGGAGACCTACAGGCTGGATTTTATTGGCCCATATGCTGATCACAGTGGGGAGAAAATCTGGAGCTACAACAAGTCCAAATAAGTACTCATAATTGAAAATTAATGATAGCTTAAATAATAGTTATAAAATTTTTGAGAAGAAGGTAAAGTGCTTTTTTGAGGGAAATTTATAGCCTTAAAATGCTTATTGGAATAAAAGAAAAGCTAAAAATTAATGAATTAACTGTTGAACTTAAGAAATTTAAAAAATGATTAAGAACAAAGACAAAGAAGTATAAGAAATGAAACAATAAAGTTAAGAGCCAGAATCAGTGGAGACAATATAGTAGGGTGTCATCAAAGGTAAATGTTATTTTTTAGTGAAGACTAATAAAAATGATAAACCTTGAACAAGATTTATAAAGTGAAAAAGAAAAAGAAAGCCCAAATGAACTGATATTAGGAATTAAAAAGAAGATGAAACTAAGTATTCAACAAATACTAAAATATATGAATGAGATGAGTACAACTGACTTTGTGTCAATAAATTTGAAAACTTCAGTGAAACGGACAAATTTCTGGAAAAGTATGAACTACCCAAATGGACTCAACTTTACAACTAGAGCACATGGATATATATATATATATATATATATATATATATATAAAAGCACATGGATATATAAAATCCTTTCAATTCTTACTTTAATCCTGTGGTAAAAATACATGCAATGCTTGTCAGATCTTGTGTTGATACCTTTCTTAATTTTTTTTATCTGAAGCTCACTCTGCAGTAAATTACTCAGGGAGTGTTCACAGGAACAGCTTTTCTTGAGTTCTTAAGGGCTGAAAACAATTTGTGCTCTTTATACTTGAAAGTCACTATTGCTGGTTATAAAATTTGGGGTCATATTTTCTTTTCTTGAGTATCTTAAGTATTTCACTTAATTTTCTTCTAACATGGGATGTTATTAGTAAAATCTGATGATAATCAAGGTTTAGTGAAGATGGCGGAGAAGTAGCAGGCTGAGACTACTTCAGGTAGCGGGACATCAGCTAGATAGCTTATCTAAAGATTGCAAACACCTACAAATCCAACGGGAGATCGAAGAGAAGAAGAACAGCAATTCTAGAAAGAGAAAATCAACCACTTTCTGAAAGGTAGGACTGGCGGAGAAGTGAATCCAAAGCGACGGGAAGATAGACCGTGGGGGGAGGGGCTGGCTCCCGGCAAGCAGCGGAGCAACAGAGCACAAAATCAGGACTTTTATTTTTTTTTAAAGATTTTATTTATTTATTTGACAGAGATCACAAGTAGGCAGAGAGGCAGGCAGAGAGAGAGACGGAGAAGCAGGCTCCCTGTGGAGCAGAGAGCCCGATGTGGGGCTTGATCCCAGGACCCTGAGATCATGACCTGAGCCGAAGGCAGAGGCTTAACACACTGAGCCACTCAGGTGCCCTAAAATCAGGACTTTTAATTAAAAGTCTGTTCCGCTGAAGGACATCGCTCCAGAGGCTTAACCGGGGTGAAGCCCACGCAGGGTCAACGTGGCCTCAGGTCCCGCAGGGTCACAGAAGGATCGGGGGTGTCTGAGTGTCACAGAGCTTACAGGTATTAGAACCGGGAAGCCGTCTACAGAGACAGAGCCGAGGAGTAAGCTCTAATCTCGGGGTTACCTTGAACCAGTCGCAGGCTCAGTCAGCTCGGAGCGCGGCCGGAGGCAGGGTGACGGGAGTAATTGGGCACTGTTCTCTGAGGGCGCACTGAGGAGTGGGGCCCCGGACTCTCGGCTCCTCCAGGCCGGAGACCGGGAGGCCGCCATCTTCATTCCCGCCCTCCAGAACTCCACAGAAAGCGCTCAGGGAACAAAAGCTCCCGAAAGCAAACCGATCAGATTACTCAGACCGGCCTGGGTAAGGGTGGTGCAATTCCACCTGGGGCAAAGACATTTGAGAATCACTACAACAGGCCCCTCCCCCAGAAGATCAACAAGAAACCCAGCCAGGACCAAGTTCACCTACCAAGGAGTGCAGTTTCCAGACCAAGGAGAGCAGCGGAATTCCAGAGGAGGAGAAAGCAAAGCATGGAACTCATGGCTTTCTCTCCATGATTCTTTAGCCTTGCAGCTAATTTAATTTTTTTTCTTTTTCAATTTTTTTTTCTTCTTCTGCTAAATTTTTTAACTTTTACCCTTTTCTTTTTTAATGTTTTTTAACTAGTTTAATATATATATATTTTTTTTTCCTTTTTAATTTTTTCTTTATTGGTTTTCTTTTTTTAATTGTTTCTTTTTTTTTTTTTTCTTTCTGAACCTCTTTTTATCCCCTTTCTCCCCCCTCACGATTTGGGATCTCTTCTGATTTGGCTAAAGCATATTTTCCTGGTGTTCTTGCCACCCTATTAGTATTTTACTTGCTCCTTCATATACTCTTATCTGGACAAAATGACAAGGCGGAAAAATTCACAACAAAAAAAAAGAACAAGAGGCAGTACCAAAGACTAGGGACCTAATCAATACAGACATTGGTAATATGTCAGATCTAGAGTTCAGAATGACGATTCTCAAGGTTCTAGCAGGGCTCGAAAAAGGCATGGAAGATATTAGAGAAACCCTCTCGGGAGATATAAAAGCCCTTTCTGGAGAAATAAAAGAACTAAAATCGAACCAAGTTGAAATAAAAAAAAAGCTATTAATGAGGTGCAATCAAAAATGGAGGCTCTCACTGCTAGGATAAATGAGGCAGAAGAAAGAATTAGCGATATAGAAGACCAAATGACAGAGAATAAAGAAGGTGAGCAAAAGAGGGACAAACAGCTACTAGACCACGAGGGGAGAATTTGAGAGATAAGTGACACCATAAGATGAAACAACATTAGAATAATTGGGATTCCAGAAGAAGAGGAAACAGAGAGGGGAGCAGAAGGTATGTTGGAGAGAATTATTGGAGAGAATTTCCCCAATATGGCAAAGGGAACAAGCATCAAAATCCAGGAGGTTCAGAGAACCTCCCTCAAAATCAATAAGAATAGGTCCACACCCCGTCACCTAATAGTAAAATTTACAAGTCTTAGTGACAAAGAGAAGATCCTGAAAGCAGCCCGGGAAAAGAAGTTTGTAACGTACAATGGTAAAAATATTAGATTAGCAGCAGACTTATCCACAGAGACCTGGCAGGCCAGAAAGAGCTGGCATGATATATTCAGAGTACTAAATGAGAAAAACATGCAGCCAAGAATACTATATCCAGCTAGGCTATCATTGAAAATAGAAGGAGAGATTAAAAGCTTCCAGGACAAACAAAAACTGAAAGAATTTGCAAATACCAAACCAGCTCTACAGGAAATATTGAAAGGGGTCCTCTAAGCAAAGAGAGACCCTAAAAGTAGTAGATCAGAAAGAAACAGAGACAATATACAATACCAGTCACCTTACAGGCAATACAATGGCACTAAATTCATCTCTCTCAATACTTACCCTGAATGTTAATGGGCTAAATGCCCCAATCAAAAGACACAGGGTATCAGAATGGATAAAAAAACAAAACCCATCTATATGTTGCCTACAAGAAACTCATCTTAAACCCGAAGACACCTCCAGCTTTAAAGTGAGGGGGTGGAAAAGAATTTACCATGCTAATGGACATCAGAAGAAAGCAGGAGTGGCAATCCTTATATCAGATCAATTAGATTTTAAGCCAAAGACTATAATAAGAGATGAGGAAGGACACTATATCATACTCAAAGGAACTGTCCAACAAGAAGATCTAACAATTTTAAATATCTATGCCCCTAACGTGGGAGCAGCCAACTATATAAACCAATTAATAACAAAATCAAAGAAACACATCGACAAGAATACAATAATAGTAGGGGATTTTAACACTCCCCTCACTGAAATGGACAGATCATCCAAGCAAAAGATCAACAAGGAAATAAAGGCCTTAAATGACACACTGGACCAGATGGACATCACAGATATATTCAGAACTTTTCATCCCAAAGCAACAGAATACACATTCTTCTCTAGTGCACATGGAACATTCTCCAGAATAGATCACATTCTTGGTCCTAAATCAAGTCTCAACCGGTATCAAAAGATTGAGATCATTCCCTGCATATTTTCAGACCACAATGCTCTGAAGCTAGAACTCAATAACAGGAGGAAATTTGGAAAGAACCCAAATACATAGAGACTAAACAGCATCCTTCTAAAGAACGAATGGGTCAACCAGGAAATTAAAGAAGAATTGAAAAAATTTATGGAAACAAATGATAATGAAAACACAACAGTTCAGAATCTGTGGGACACAGCAAAGGCAGTCCTGAGAGGAAAATATATAGCGGTACAAGCCTTTCTCAAGAAACAAGAAAGGTCTCAGGTACACAACCTAACCCTACACCTAAAGGAGCTGGAGAAAGAACAAGAAAGAAACCCTAAACCCAGCAGGAGAAGAGAAATCATAAAGATCAGAGCAGAAATCAATGAAATAGAAACAAAAAAAACAATAGAACAAATCAACGAAACTAGGAGCTGGTTCTTTGCAATAATTAATAAGATTGATAAACCCCTGGCCAGACTTATCATAAAGAAAAGAGAGAGGACCCAAATAAATAAAATCATGAATGAAAGAGGAGAGATCACAACGAACACCAAAGAAATACAGACAATTATAAGAACATAGTATGAGCAACTCTACGCCAACAAATTTGACAATTTGGAAGAAATGGATGCATTCCTAGAGACATATAAACTACCACAACTGAACCAGGAAGAAATGGAAAGCCTGAACAGGCCCATAACCAGTAAGGAGATTGAAACAGTCATCAAAAATCTCCAAACAAACAAAAGCCCAGGGCCAGATGGCTTCCCGGGGGAATTCTACCAAATATTTAAAGAAGAACTAATTCCTATTCTCCTGAAACTGTTCCAAAAAATAGAAATAGAAGGAAAACTTCCAAACTCATTTTATGAGGCCAGCATCATCTTGATCCCAAAACCAGACAAGGATCCCATCAAAAAAGAGAACTACAGACCAATATCCTTGATGAACACAGATGCAAAAATTCTCGCCAAAATACTAGCCAATAGGATTCAACAGTACATTAAAAGGATTATTCACCACGACCAAGTGGGATTTATTCCAGGGCTGCAAGGTTGGTTCAACATCCGCAAATCAATCAATGTGATACAACACATTAATAAAAGAAAGAACAAGAATCATATGTTACTCTCCATAGATGCTGAAAAAGCATTTGACAAAGTACAGCATCACTTCCTGATCAAAACTCTTCAAAGTGTAGGGATAGAGGGCACATACCTCAATATTATCAAAGCCATCTATGAAAAACCCACCGCAAATATCATTCTCAATGGAGAAAAACTGAAAGCTTTTCCGCTAAGGTCAGGAACACGGCAGGGATGTCCGTTATCACCACTGCTATTCAACATAGTACTAGAAGTCCTAGCCTCAGCAATCAGACAACAAAAGGAAATTAAAGGCATCCAAATCGGTAAAGAAGAAGTCAAACTATCACTCTTTGCAGACGATATGATACTATATGTGGAAAACCCAAAAGACTCCACTCCAAAACTGCTAGAACTTGTACAGGAATTCAGTAAAGTGTCAGGATATAAAATCAATGCACAGAAATCAGTTGCATTTCTCTACACCAACAACAAGACAGAAGAAAGGTAAATTAAGGAGTCCATCCCACTTACAATTGCACCCAAAACTATGATACCTAGGAATAAACCTAACCAAAGAGACTAAGAATCTATACACAGAAAACTATAAAGTACTCATGAAAGAAATTGAGGAAGACACAAAGAAATGGAAAAATGTTCCATGCTTCTGGATTAGAAGAATAAATTTGTGAAAATGTCTATGCTACCTAAAGCAATCTATACATTTAATGCAATTCCTATCAAAGTACCATCCATTTTTTTCAAAGAAATGGAACAAATAATCCTAAAATTTATATGGGACCAGAAAAGACCTCGAATAGCCAAAGCAATATTGAAAAAGAAAGCCAAAGTTGGTGGCATCACAATTCCGGACTTCAAGCTCTATTACAAAGCTGTCATCATCAAGACAGCATGGTACTGGCACAAAAACAGACACATAGATCAATGGAACAGAATAGAGAGCCCAGAAATAGACCCTCAACTCTATGGTCAACTTATCTTTGACAAAGCAGGAAAGAATGTCCAATGGAAAAAAGACAGCCTCTTCAAAAATGGTGTTGGGAAAATTGGACAGCCACATGCAGAAAAATGAAATTGGATCATTTCCTTATACCACACATGAAAATAGACTCAAAATGGATGAAGGACCTCAATGTGAGAAAGGAATCCATCCAAATCCTTGAGGAGAACAGAGGCAGCAACCTCTTTGACCTCAGCCGCAGCAACATCTTCCTAGGAACATCGCCAAAGGCAAGGGAAGCAAGGGCAAAAATGAACTATTAGGATTTTATCCAGATCAAAAGCTTTTGCACAGCAAAGGATACAGTCAACAAAACCAAAAGACAACTGACAGAATGGGAGAAGATATTTGCAAATGACATATCAGATAAAGGGCTAGTGTCCAAAATCTATAAAGAACTTAGCAAACTCAACACCCAAAGAACAAATAATCCAATCAAGAAATGGGCAGAGGACATGAACAGACATTTCTGCAAAGAAGACATCCAGATGGCCAACAGACACATGAAAAAGAGCTCCATATCACTCGGCATCAGGGAAATAGAAATCAAAACCACAATGAGATATCACCTCACACCAGTCAGAATGGCTAAAATTAACAAGTCAGGAAATGACAGATGCTGGCGAGGATGCGGAGAAAGGGGAACCCTCCTACACTGTTGGTGGGAATGCAAGCTGGTGCAACCACTCTGGAAAACAGCATGGAGGTTCCTCAAAATGTTGAAAATAGAACTACCCTATGACCCTGCAATTGCACTGCCGGGTATTTACCCTAAAGATACAAACGTAGTGATCCGAAGGGGCACGTGCACCCGAATGTTTATAGCAGCAATGTCTACAATAGCCAAACTATGGAAAGAACCTAGATGTCCATCAACAGACGAATGGATAAAGAAGAAGTGGTATATATACACAATGGAATACTATGCAGCCATCAAAAGAAATGAAATCTTGCCATTTGCGACGACATGGATGGAACTAGAGGGTATCATGCTTAGCGAAATAAGTCAATCGGAGAAAGACAACTATCTTATGATCTCCCTGATATGAGGGAGAGGAGATGCAACATGGGGGGTTAAGGGGGTAGGAGAAGAGTAAATGTAACAAGATGGGATTGGGAGGGAGACAAACCATAAGTGACTCTTAATCTCACAAAACAAACTGAGGGTTGATGGGGGGATGGGGGGTGGGATTATGGACATTGTGGAGGGTATGTGCCATGGTGAGTGCTGTGAAGTATGTAAACCTGGTGATTCACAGACCTGTACCCCTGGGGATTAAAAATATATGTTTATAAAAAATAAAATTAAAAAAAAAATCTGATGATAATCTATTTTTTCTTTTTCTTAAATACTCTTTTTTATTTGTCCAAAAGAAGTTTCTTTTAAGGTTAAGTAATTTTTCAATGTCAATTGTTGTGACTCACTATTTCATTTCACTTTTAATGTGCAATTTCAATTTTTTGACATAAAATACACCTAATATAAAATTCATCATTTTAACCATTTTAAATCATAAAGCCCAGTGATTTTTAGTGAACTCACAAAGTTGTATTATCATCTAATTCCAGAACATTTTCATCACCTCCTAAATAAAAGTGATATTTATTAAGTAGTTTCTCCTCTTTCCCATTAGCCCCTGGCCCCTACTAATCTGCTCTCTATCTCTATGCATTTGCCTAATCTTCACATTTCAAATACATGGACTCACACAATACATGGACTTTCATGTCTGGGTTCTTTCATTTAGCATACTGTCTCAAGTTCATACATTTTGCAGCAGTGTATCAATACTTCTTTTTATGGCTGAATCATATTCCATATTCTGTTACATGTATATACAACATTTTGTATAGCCTTTTATCAGTTGGTAAGTATTTGGACCATCTCTATTTTTTGGATATTATAAATAATGCTGTTATCAGTATTTTTCATACAAGTTTTTGTTTTAACCCCTGTTTTTGATTCTTTTAGGTATATACCTAGGAGTAGAATGGTGGATCATATATTAATCCTATGTTAAATTTTGAGCAATTTCCAAAATGTTTTTCGTAGCAGTAGTAGTATTTTACACTCCTACTAAAAATGTATGAGGGTTTCAATTTTTCCATATCCTCACCATCACCTATTTCCTTCCTTTCTTTTTTATTTTTATAGCATCTACTAGGGGTGTGAAGTGATATCTTAGTGGGGTTTCAATTTGCTTTTCCCTATGGCTAATGATATTGAAATTCTTTCCATATTCTTTTTGGCCATTTTTTATACCCTCTTTGAAAAAAAAATGTCTAAGTTTTTTGTCTATTTTAAAATCTGGTTGTTTTTCTTTTTTTCTTATTGAATTGTAAGAGTTCTTTACATATTCTGGATTTCTACAAATATTGTCTCCTATCCTGAGGGCTGGATTTCATCATCTTGGTAGTTCTTTGATGCATGAAAGTTTTTAGTTCCCTGAAAGTCCAAATATTCTGTTTTTTCTTTAGTTGCTTGTGTCCTTAGTGTCATATCTAAGAATGACTTGCCAAATCCAAAGTCATGAATAGTTACCCAGAGTTTTTAATGTTAGCTCTTATCCTGAGTTTATTTTTGCATATGATGTGAGGTAGATAAACAAATATATTCTTGTGCATATGGATATCCAGGTTTCCCAGAATTATTTGTTGAAAATTTTATTCTTTCTAGATGGAATAATCTTGGAAATTTTGTCAAAAATCAGTTAACCATAGATGCCAATTTTCTTTCTTTCTTTCTTTCTTTCTTTCTTTCTTTCTTTCTTTCTTTCTTTCTCTTTTTTAAGATTTTTTTTTTTAATTATTTGAGAGAGAACTAAAGAGCACAAGCAGGGTGAGAGGCAGAAGGAAAAGCAGACTTCCCGTTGAGCAGGGAACCAGATGCAGGGCTCAATCCTGGGACTCCAGGATCATGACCTGAGCCAAAGGCACATGGTTAACTGACTGAGCCATGCAGCACCCTTTCACAGATGCCATTTTTCATACCTATTCCATTTATCTGTATATCTATCCTTATGCTAATAGCACACTTTTGATCACTATTGATATATAGTAAATTTGAATTCACAAAATATGAATATTCCAGCTTTGTTCTTTCTCAAGAGTGTTTTGCTATTATGTGTCCATTGTGATTATGTATGAATTTTAGGATCTGGTTGTTCATTTTAACAAAAGGTGATTGCAATTTGGTGTGAAATGCATTGAACTGGCACATTAATTTGGAGAGATAGCTATCTTAACAATATTAAGTGTTCCAATTCACAACCAACATGTGATGCCTTTCTATTTATCTAGGGATTTTAAAATTTGTTTCAGTGATGTTTGGTAGTTCCAGTCTACAGATCTTACATCTTCTTGGTTAAATTTATTTCCAAGTATTTTACTATTTTTAATGGCATTGTGTATGTGTCCACAAACATGTATTTCTGTGTGTATGTGTGTGTGTGTGTGTGTGTGTAACCACTGGCCTCATGAATGAGTTAGAAAGTTTTTCATCCTCTTCTAATTATTGAAAGAATTTGAGAAAGATTGGTATTAATTCTTTCCTTGAGAGAATTCACCATTGAAAGCATATTGTTCAGGGCTTTTCTTTCTTTCTTTCTTTTTTTAATTGAAAGAATAGTTTTATTTTATTTTATTTTATATTTTATTTTATTTTATTTCTCAGTGTTCCAGAGTTCATTGTTTATTCACCACACCCAGTGCTCCATGCAATAAGTGCCCTTCATAATACCCACCACCAGGCTTACCCAACACCCCCATTCAAATCCTCAGTTTGTTTCTCAGAGTCCACAGTCTCTCATGGGTTGTCTCCCTCTCCAATTTCCCCCAACTCACTTCTTTCCATCTCCCAGTGTCCTCCGTATTATTCCTTATACTCCACAAGTAAGTGAAACCATATGAAAATTGACTCTCTCTGCTTGACTTTATTTCACTCAGCATAATCTCTTCCAGTCCCGTCCATGTTGATACAAAAGTTGGGTATTCATCCTTTCTGCTGGAGGCATAATACTCCAGTGTATATATGGACCATATCTTCTTTATCCATTCTCCATCGAAGGGCATCTTGGTTCTTTCTAAAGTTTGGTGACTGTGGCCATTGCCACTATCAACTTTGGGGTACAGATGGCCCTTCTTTTCACGACATCAGTATCTTTGGGGTAAATACCCAGTAGTGCAATTACAGGGTCATAGGGAAGCTCTATTTTTAATTTCTTAAGGAATCTCCACACTGTTTTCCAAAGTGGCTGCACCAACTTGCATTCCCACCAACAGTGTAAGAGGGTTCCCCTTTCTCCACATCCTCTCCAACAGATGTTGTTTACTGTCTTGTTAATTTTGGCCATTCTAACTGGTGTAAGGTGGTATCTCAATGTGGTTTTGGTTTTCTTTTTTGGAAGTGTTTGGTTATTGATTTAATCTCTTTACTGTTTACTAATTCTATTCATATTTTCTATATCTTCTTAAGTCAGTTTTGATAGTTTGTGTGTTTCTACTAATTTGACCATTTCATTTAGGTAGTTTAACTTGTTGTGATACATTCAAAATATCCTCTTATAATGTATTTTATTTCTGTCATAATTACTTCATGTTCACTCTGATCAAACAATCAACTTCAATTTTTTTTTATTTTTTAAAAAGATTTATTTATTTATTTTAGAGAGAGAGAGAGAGAGAGCAAGTGCTCATGTGTGAGCTTGGGAGGGGCAGAGAGAGAGGGACACAAGCAGACTCCCCACTGAGCAGCAAGCCTGATGTGCTGCTGGATCCCAGGACCCTGAGATCATGAGCTGAGCTAAAACCCAGAGTCAGATGCTCAACTGACTGGGTGATCCAGGCACCCAAGAATCAACTTTTATTTTTATTATAATCTTTTCTTTTCTCTTTTTCATTTATTTCTGCTCTAATTTTTATTATTTCTTTCTTTCTGCTTGCATTGGATCTAGTTGTCTCCTTTTTTAAAAAAAGATTTTATTTATTTATTTGAGAGAGAGGGAGAGAGTATACCAGCAGGGGCAGGGAGAGAGGCAGAGGGAGAAGCAGACTCCCTGCTGAGCCTGGAGCCCAATGTTGGGCTCAGTCCCAGGACCCTGAGATTATGATTTGAGCTGTAGGCAGACACTTAACCAACTGAGCCACCCAGACACCCCTAGTTTGCTCTTTTTTTTTTTTAAGTTTTTTTTGTTTATTTATTTGACAGAGAGATAGAAAGAGAGAGGGAACACAAGCAGGGGAAGAGGGAAGGAAGAAGCAGACTTCTTGCTGAGTAGGGAGCCCAACAGAGGGCTCGATTCCAGGACCCTGTGATCATGACCTGAGCCAAAGACAGATGCTTAACGACTGAGCCACCTGGGCACCCTAGTTTGCTCTTTTTCATTCAGTTCTTTAAAGTAGAAGTTTAGGTTAAATGATTTCAGATCCTTTTTTTCTATTTAATATATGTTTGCAGATATAAATACATTTCCCCAAGTACTGCTTTCACTTCACCTCATAAGCTTTGATATGTTGTGATCATTTTAATTCATTTCAAAGTATTTTCTAATTTTCATTTTGATATCTTCTTTGACCTATTGGTTGTTTAAGAACATGTTTAATTTCCACCTATTTGTGACTTTTTGAAATTTCCTTCTGTTATTGATTCCTAATTTTATTTCATTGTTGTTAGAGAAGATACTTGGTGTGATTGCAAATTTATTAAATTGATTGGGACGTGTTTTGTGGACTAATGTATGGTCGGTCCCAAGACTGTTTTTGTGCAGTTAAGAAGAATGTGTATTATGCTGTTGAGTAGAGTGTTCTACAGATATGTGTTAGGTCTAATTTTTTTTATAGTTGTCACATCCTACTTTTCCTTGTTTATCTTTTGTCTAGCTATTTTATTTTATAAGTATTATTATTCTTGAACTGTTTTCCCTTTCAATTCTGTCAGTTTTTGCTTTGTATATTTTGCAGCTCTGTTATTGCATATGTGTTTATAATTATTTTTTTTAAATATTTTATTTATTTGACAGAGAGAGATCACAAGTATGCGGAGAGGCAGGCAGAGAGAGAGAGAGAGAGAGGAGGAAGCAGGCTCCCCACCGAGCAGAGAGCCCGAAGCGGAGCCCAATGTGGGGCTCGATCCCAGGACCCTGAGATCACGACCCGAGCCGAAGACAGAGGCTCAACTCACTGAGCCACCCGGTGCCCCTGTGTTTATAATTATTATGTATTCTTGATAGGTTGATACTTTTATCATTGTATAATATCCTTCTTTGTCTCCTATAATAATTTTTGGATAGAAGCCTACATTGATTTAACATCTGATATATGTATAGCTACTCCAGCTTAGTATATCCACTGTAGTTCACTTTCTGTTATTTTCATGAAATGTGTTTTTTTTCATCCTCTAACATTCAACAGGTTTGTCATTGAATTTGAGGTGAGTATCTTATAGACACCATATTGTTGGATTTTTAAAATTCTTCCTATTAATCTTTACCTTTTAATTGTAGAGTTAACTCATTTACACTTACTGTAATTACTGGTAAGGAAGAAGTTTTGCAATTCTGCTATTTGCTTTCTATATGTCTTGCATTTGTTTTTTTGTTCCACAATTATTCCTTTACTGCTTTCTTTTCAGTAAGATAATTATTTTTTAGTTAACATTTTTATTCTTTTTATCTTGTGCTAAATGATTTTTAGTTATTTTCTTAGTGGTTTCTGTGAAGATTACAGATACCATCCTAATTTGTAACAATATTTTTTGAATTAGCAACATCTTATCTTCCATAGTGTACATTAATTCTATAATTTGTTGTCACAAATTACATCTTTATGCTTTTTGTGCCATAAACATAGACTTATAAATATTATTTAATTTAATTCTTTTAAATCATGAAGAAAAAAGTCTTAAGAATAAAAATTATATTAATGTTAAAATGTTATATTTACCCATGTAATAATCTTTAATTGATGTTCTTATTTCTTTGTGTTGATTCAAGTTACTGCATACTGTACTTTTATTTCAATCTTAAGAGCTCCTTTTTGCATTTCTTGTAGGGCAAGTCTCCTGGTAATAAACTTTCAGTTTCTGTTTGGTAGGAATACCTCAGTTTCCCCTTCATTCTTGAAAGATAGTTTTGCCAGATATATAATTCTTGGTTGATAATTTTTCCCCCTAATACTTTGAATATGCCTTCCCATAGCTGCTATGGTTTTAATGAAAAGTTAGCTGTTAATATTATAGAGGATTTCTACTATTTTCAGGACTCTCCTTTGTGTTTACTTTCAGCAGTTTATTAGAATGTTTCAATGTTGATCCCTTTGGGTTTATTCATCTTAAAATTCATGAGCTTGTTGAGTATGCAGATTCATGTCTTTCATCAAATTTGGGAAGTTTGGTAAATATTTCTTCTAATATTCTTTCTGTTACTTTTTCCTCTTCTTTTTCAGGAACTAACATTATGGGTGTGTTGACATATTTAATGATGTCCCATAAGTGTCTTAGTTTCTGTCTTCAGTCTCTTCATCTTCATTTTACTTTATTCTATTTCCTTTCTAATCCTGTGATTTCATAATTTCATTTGACTTTAAGTTAGCTGATATTTTCTTACACCTTCTCAAATATGCTATGGAAGCCCTCTAATGAATTTTTTATTATAGTTATACTCTTTAATCATATAATTTCTATTTGGTTCCTTTTTTATAATTTCTGTCTCTTCATTGATATTCTATTTAGTGAGACATTATATTCATTATTTCCTTTAGTTCTTTGTCCACACTTTTCTTTAGCATTGTGAATATATCTGAAATTGTTGACTTAGAATCTTTGTCTAGTAAGTTCAATGTCTGGGCTTCTTCAGGAACAATTTCTTTCCATTTTTTTTTTCCCCTGGGCATAGGTCATCCGTTCATGTTTCTTTGCCTCGTAATTTTTGTATTGAAAATTAGACTTTTAATACTGTGCACCCTTCAGGATTAGATTCTCCTGCTCCCCAAGGAATTTTGTTTTGCTTGTAGTTTTTCATATATTTGTTTAGTTGCTTTTTCCACCCTAATTTTGTAAAGTCTATATTCTTTGTTGTAGGTGGCCCCTGAAATTCCTATTTCATTATTATTGTATTTAACTTATAATTTGGCACTGATTTCCTTAAACACCTAAGAATTAAAAAAAAAAATCCAAATATTTGCAGCTGTGCTTTGGTTGTATGTTGGGGTACCCCTTCCAAACTTAGGCAGGTAGTTTTCAACTTTGCCTCATACTTCATTTCTACTTTTGCAGAGCTTGAAGTTCAGGCAGAGTAAAGAGCCTGGGACCTTCATGGGCCTTTTCTGAGCATGTGGCCAATCCTGGGCATATTGTGGTCTTCTGGGAGTATGTAGAAGCTTTTCAAAGCCCTTATTTCCAGAAGCATCTCATTTCCTAACTTTATTCTTTAGCTTTTAGATTAGTCTATTGTTTGTCCCAAATATCATCTCTTGCCCCAGGTAGGCAAATGGCTAATGCATTTGCCTTTAAATGTTTTTGACAAACACAGTCGTAAGTAGCCCCCTGAGACTTCAGGGAGGTGAGAGTTAAGTGAAATAAAAGCTGAGCCTTTAAGCTGACTATTCACGTAACCACAAGACATTTCAAAACAAAGAGCCAAAATTCTTTGAGAATAAGGTTTATTTATAAGGTTTATTCTCCTCCCTCTAGTACTAGGAAACTATAATCTCTACTGAGAATGGAGGCTGCTGTCTTCAAGGCTGCCTTCACGGCTGCACAGCTGGGGAGAGAGTGATGGGGCCAGTGCAAATTAAAACTCCACTAGTCTTTTTTCTGAGACTCAGCTGTTTCCTTTTTTTCTTGATTAAATATTTGCCTGGTTGCTGGAAACCCTTGATTAGTTTTCAGAGTTCCAATAAAGATGCTTCTGACAATCCTAACCAATTTATTTACTTCCTTTGAGGAAGGATAGGTTTTTGGAGTTCCCTACTCAGTCATTTTCACTGATGTCACCTCAATTTTTTTCTAATTGTTCAAGAAAGTTATTTGAATAATAGTTGAGCTGGCATTATTCTGTTCCTTTGTTTTGGTGTTTGTCCTCAGAAACTGCTATTAGCCATTTTGGATTCTCTTTTTTACTATCTTGAGCAACTATCACTTATCTCAAATCCTTTCATTTCCTTTTTCTCAATTATTTTTATTTTTGAGATTTTTATTTTTTTTCACCATTTATTTCACTTACCGCTCTAATGTGTTGTATTTATTTGTTCTTGCATTTTCCTCTTGCTTGGTTTTAATATGGGTAATGTTTCTTTCTTTTTTTAAAATGTTATTTCTTCATTTCTGATTTTATCAAGGTATCTGTCATCTCATTTTAGAATTTTTATAATCTGAATTTCTCCTCTTTCATGTTTGGTACCATTTTCTTAATGTCCTTTTGCTATTCTGCAATGAGCTCTGAATGTTTAATTTTGAGAGACTACTCTTCACGTCTTCTCACAAACCCCTGCACTTACCCAATTTTGCTGTCCATAAACTTCCCAATTTTAGTTGCCCTACATGAATTGATCTGTTGTTATTTTAATAAATACCCATTGGCTATGTGTATTTCTGTTGTTCTCAGATCTGTCAGATTCTCTATTGCTTTCTTTGTTTTCTCCCACAAAGACATTTATACTAGGTGGGACTTCTGTCTATTGTTGCTTTTTGTTTGTTTGTTTCATTCACTTTATCTTGGGCTTCATAGGGATACCTATTACCTAATTTCACTATAAAGGTTGTTCATGGGATTTGGACTTTTCTATTTAGTTGCTGGGTCTGTGTTTATCTGCTAATGGAGGGATATTTTAAAACTGTAATATGACTGCATCAATTTTCCAGAATCCCCTTTTATTCCTGGGTCTTATGTTTATTCTTATACTTCAAGGAATTCATCTTTACTGTTATTGGTGAAGTAAAAAATAGCAAAGTTGTTGACATGTACATTAATGTGGATATCATCACTTTCATACCATTAACACCAAGGTTTATGTGCAATACTTATTTCTGTATTCTATGACAAATCAATCTTGATATCACTTGTTACTTATTTATTTGTTCTTATGTATTGAAAACAGCTTCCTCAAAGGGGGAAGCACAACTTAAAAATATTTTGGGGACTAAAGTTTTCAAAGTAATGTGTTGACTCTGATTAATATACTAAAGCTTTTAAAATATGAAAATAAAATCCCCTGCTTTAAGTAGTAGCTTCCTATATAAAGTTTGGAGTAATGACACATTTTTAAGTTACTATTTATTCATACACATTAATATTCATCTGCACAAAATTTTTTAGGGTTCAAAAGAAATCTTTTTTAAAAATCCACCTTCATAAAGAGAATGTCATGGCTTGATTGTCTAGTTTTTCTGCTACCTCCTTGAACTTGCCCTTTTAGTTATACAGCCCATTTTATGGAAGATGTACTCTAGACTCAGGAAAGTTACTGAGCATTGACAGAAAAAATTGCATGGTTTCCACTTCACTAAACTCAGAGAT
The DNA here is from genome assembly GCF_902655055.1 of Lutra lutra. Lineage (NCBI taxonomy): Eukaryota > Metazoa > Chordata > Mammalia > Carnivora > Mustelidae > Lutra > Lutra lutra. The sequence goes on from NC_062290.1 coordinate 48,451,879, forward strand.
GAAAGTTAAATATTGTTTTTGTGTTCTAGTCATGTATAAACTTACTATCACAGAACACACTCTGCCCAAATATTTCTATGCTTTTCTGGTAATGGCACTGGAAATTTTCTCTCTTGAATAGTAAAATATTTCAGAGTCCCTATAGAGGGAAGGTTCCAAACCTCTAAGAACCATTTTAGAGGAAGAAATAAATTTAAACAGTTTTATTAATACCAAGGAATGAATGGGTTTTGAACATTATGATTTAAATGCTTGAGAAAGTGTTTCCTGAGATAATTAACTATTTTAAATATATATATCCCTGCTTTGATCAGGTACTTATAAGTCCTTGGAAGCATGTAACTATGCTTTTTTGGTAGTGGATTAACTGTCAAGCAAATTACTTGATATATTTTTATGTGCTGTAGAGACCACTATAGTGTCTCTGGGCAGCAGTACTAAAAACAGAAAATATGCAGAAATTGAGATTTGTTAGAAACTCATATGCTTCTTGCATTATCAGGTTTTAAAATAGTGCTCCAGGCATACTATTTCCTATACTCTGCAATATGCAATCTGTGATGACATTTGCTAAATTTTTGTTGTTATTTTTATTGCAAAAAAAGTATATATTCATTTATTCCTCTTTATATTATTATGTGTGAGACATGAGAGCCTTTAGAGTCAGACAGACTGTTACACTTGTGCTGTTTTATGCTCACTGAACCTTTTTTTTTCCTCTCCTAAAAAATGATGGTTAAAATAAAGGTAAAGAAAAAAATGCACAACACAAGGTCAAGAATAAACTATATGTTTAACAACATTAGTTTATTCTATAACTCCCCTGGATAATAAAATATTTATAACCAACCAATTTCTGCATTGTAATATTTCTGCACTATAATCCGCAGTATCTCCCCAAAGAGTAGTCAAGTCTTAGTTTTTCTGAAGACAAACATATACAATTTTTAGACTCTTGATCATAATCAGAACCCTTTTTTTTTTTTTTTTTATAATACATCATTTAGTGTTTTCATAGACATATTGACTTTCAAGTTAATCAAAGAAGGGACAATTTTGTCAGTTATCTTGGTAGGGTACAATATAGCTTAATTATCTGATTTCCATATCACAAATTAATCCATCAGAGACAAATTTTTTATTTTGGTAAGGAAAGAGAAGGAATTGTTTTCACAGATGCTTAAAAAGTAATATTTCATAATGTACTGTTCTGTGCTAAGGAAAATGTAAACATTGTGAATCTATAAGTATATTTTTCACCAAATTCTTGACATTTTTAGCTACTGTTTATTCCAATATCTTCTCCCTCAATTTCTCTCTCTTCTTTCTCAGGAACCACAATTACATGTGTATTACAGCTTTTGTCATTATTCCACCTGACTCTGAGGCTCTGACACTTTTTCCCATTCTATTTTCTATTTGTTCTTCAGATTTGGTTATTTCTATTCATTTGTCTTCAAGTTCTGTATTGCTTCTGTAATCTTCATTCTTCTATAGATTCCACCAAGTGAGTTTTTAATTTAAGTTCTAAATTAAATTAAATTACTTTTTTGATTCTAAAACTTCTTATTTGATTCTGTTTCATGATTTTTATTGTGTGATAAGATCTGACTTTCCATGGACATGAGTATATTTTACTTTAGTTTGACTGAGTAGTATAATATCTGCTTTAAAATGTTTACCTACTAATTCCAATATCTGAGTTATCTCACTGTCAGTCTAGGTTTTTGATTTTTAGTTTTGAGACTGGGTCGCATTTTCCTGGTTCTTTGTGTTTTGACTAATTTTGGATTGAATCCTAGACATTGTGAATACTATGTTTTGGAGATTCCAGGTTGTGTTATATTCTTCAGAAGTATATTAGTTTTTCTCCTTCCCTGCAGTGGGTGGCAACTCAAATCTCAGTTCAGTTCTGTTCTTGAGCTGCTTTGAGTCTTTTCTATGCATACATAATTTGGGGGCTAGCCAGAATTCTGTGCACAAGTTGTATAGGAAATTTGCCACTTTCCCTAGCTTTCTTTGTTTCTGGGACTCTCTAATTTCCAAAGGCCAAAGTTACAATTATTTCATCTTCTGGTCCCTCAGTCCAGAAATCTTTGGGATTTCTATCAGGGTATATGTACCTTTTACAGTGCTTTTTTTTTTTTTTTTTTTCAGGATAAAATCTGGAGACATTATGCTGATATAAGTCAGTCACAAAAGGATAAATACTACATGATTCAGTTTATTTAAAAAATTTTTTTATTAACATATAATGTCTTATTTGCCCCAGGGGTACAGGTCTGTGAATTGTCAGGCTTACACACTTCACAGCACTCACCATTTCACATACCCTCCCCAATCACGATTCAGTTTATATAAGGTATCTACATTAGTCAAAGTCGTGGAAGTCAGGAATAGAATTGTTGTGAGGGGCTAAGGGAAGGGGAAGATGAGATCCTGATGAGTGGACTTAAAATTTCAGTTATACAAGATGAAAAACTTCTAGAGATCGGCTGTACAACATTGTGCCTATAGATAACAATACTGTATTATATACTTAAAAGCTTGCTAAGAGTATAGATTTCATTGTAAATGTTCTTACCAACTCTTAAAATAAAAACAGGGACACCTGGGTGGTACAGTTGGTTAAGTATCTGACTCTTGGTTTCAGCTCAGGTCATGAGCTCAGGGTTGCCAGATCAAGCCCTGTGTTTGGCTCCGAGCTCAGTGCAGATTCTGCTTGGGTTTCTCTCACTTTCTCCCTCTACCCTTCCCCCCGCCCCCTTTCTCTCTCTCAAAAATAAATAAATCTTTTAAAAAAAATGAAAAATTAGAAGCAACTACGTATAGGCACTATAAGACCACGTGATTGTTATTGAGGGTAAGTTCACAGTCGGGTGGAATCAAATATTTACTGAATAGGTACTTACTGAAAGCTAAAATAAAATGTGAGCCAGACATTTAACCAAGGTAGGTACTAGAATATTGCAAAAGTAGAGATGTCATAAAGCTAGGGAACAAAAACATTCTGCCGTGGAAGCTGTAAAAGGGTTAGGTAGGTATTTAAAAAAAAAAAAAAAAAAAACCTTTTCTGAGCACCATCTAGTCCCTGGGCTTCTTTATGTCAATGAACCTGAGTTTATTTTGTAGGGATTGACAACTCTAAGTTATGGTCAATAAATCTAATGTCAAGTGCATGTGGAATCGAAAGGGTTAACTTGGAGTACTTGCTGGCACAATTGGTAGAGCATGTGACTCTTGATCTCAGAGTCATGAGTTCAAGCTCCCTGTTGGGCATGGAGCCTACCTAAAGAAAAGGGTTAACTTGCTTACTCTGTACCACCTATACAGGCAGCCATAAAAACTTAGTTTTGGTGTTTAAAAAAGTGTTACTTATAAGTTCTTTTTGTATTTTGTAAACATGAAAAAAATAGGTAAACACTTTGAAACAAAAAAATCTGTTCTTACGCTTTTAGAAAAGGATTATCGTAAAACTATATTTAGTGTTTTAGGGTAGTGTAGACAAATGAGACAAATCTGACCCCATCATGTTTGTGGAAGTGTCTCTCTCTCTCTCTCTCTCTCTCTCTCTCTCTATATATATATATATATATATATATATGTATATACATATATACTTTTAGAATATATGCCAAATATGTTTTTTATAATTTTAAATGCTTGAGAAATCAAAAGAAGAATAATATTCAGTGACTCATAAAAATTATATGAAATTCAAATTTCAGTTTCTATAAATAAAATGTTATTGAAATATAGCCACAGTCATTAATTTATATATTATCTATGGCTGCTTTTGTGCTATGTATGTCAGCAAAGTTGAGTAATTATGATAGAAACTATATAACTCACAAAATATGTACTATCTGGCTCTTTACAGAAATAGTTTCCCTGTCCTGTCTTAGGGTAGTACAGTACAGGGAAGCACTTGAAATGCTCATCCTAAGGAAGTATATTTAGTACCTGAAAGTAAACCAACAAAATAAATATACAAGTAAAAAAGAGTGTTCTAGGATTTTGATAGGAATTGAATTGATCTACAGAGCAATTAAAGAGAATTGCCAACTTAGCAATATTGATTCTTCAATCCATGAAGATGTAGAATATCTTGCCATTTTTTAAGATCTTATTTCCCTTAGCAAAGGTTTAAAATTTTTGCATGTTTACTTCTTGCATTTTTTTGTTAAATTTATTCCTAAGCATTTTATTCTTTTTGATGCTCTCACAAATGAAATTCCTAATTTAATTTTCAGATTATTCATTGCTAGTTTATAAGTATACAGTTGTTTCTTAAAAAATCATTTTGAATCCTGCAAACTTGCTGTACTGGCTTATTAATTAATATTTTATGTTTGTGGATTCCTTAGGATTTTCTCCTTATACATGATATCTATTGGTAAAAATAGTTTTACTTTTTCCTTTTCAATCTTGATGACTTTTATTTTTTCTTGCCTAATTGCCCCAGCTAGAAACTCCAGTATTATATTCGGTAGAAGAGTTGAGACTAGTTATCCTTATCTTGTACCTGAATTTAAGACAAAATGTTTAGTTTTGACCATTAAGTATTATGATTCCCATAGTTGTTTTTTTTAAGAGTTTATTTATTTATTTACTTATCAGAGAGATTGAGAGAGAGAGAGAATGGCAGGCAGAGGGTGAAGCAGGCTCCCTGCTGAGCAGGGAGCCCTACTTGGGACTTGATCCCAGAACCCTGGGATCATGATCTGAACCAAAGGCAGATGCTTAACTGACTGAGCCACCCAGGAGTACCACCCATAGGTTTTTTTGTAGAAGCCCTTTATCAGGTTAGAAAAATTATCTTCTGTTCCAAGTTTTGTAAGAGGTTTCTTGTTATTGTTTTGTTTGTTAAGTCTTGAATGGGTTGGATTGTCAAATGCTTTTTTCCGTATCTATTAAGATTATCATGTAGTTTTTGTCCTATATATTATGATACATTAGATTAATTGATTTGGGGATGTTAAACCAAACTTCCATTTCTGAAATGAAGTCCACTTACTTGGTCATAGATTATACTTTAAAAAAATACATATATTTTGGATTCAGTTGTCTAATATGCTTTTGAAAGTTTTTGAATCTATGTTCATGAGGAATATTGGTGTGTAATTTTCTTTTTTTGTGATGTCTTTGCTTGGCTTTGGTTACAGGGTGGTACTGTCTTATAGAATGACTAGGGATTTTAAGGGTCATTTTGGTGAGGCTTGATTATGGGAGCTGGACTACCGTAAGACTGAATAAGGAAGATTTTATTGACCAGGGAGAACTTTCAGGATAGAATTTCCTTCCTTCCTCCCTCCCTTCCTCTCTTTCTTCTTTCCTTCCTCTCTTCCTTATTATAACCTTCCAACACAATTATGAAATTGGCATTAATAAACATCTAAGACACAGATGTTATTAATTGGATCCAAATAGGTCATCTAGAATTATGATTTCTTTCTTCCTTCTTTCCTCCCTTTCTTTCATTATCCTTTATTTCTTCCCTTATTTCTTCCTTTTTTTCCCTTCCTTCCTTTCTGTATTGAGGCATAGATTAGCAATAATAAAATAGGATATTATATATAGATACACTATTATTCCTCATATATGAAAGCAAAACTACATAGACTCTTGTCATTATCCTCATATACCCTAGGCCAAAATTCTCACCATTACTCCAAACACACTCTTTTACATATCTCTACTTCTTTCTGAAATGCTCATCTCCCTGCTCTCCATTTATTAGCTCTTAGTCATCCTTTGTGAATGAGTCATGGAAGTTTGCAAACTGTTCTGTAATCTTATCAGGGTTAGAGCAAACTCTGGATGTAGTTAGAGGGAAGAGTGACTGATCTTGCTCTTGAAAAAGCAGCTAAAGAGAGATGGTTGAAAAATCTAAATAAGGGGATTAAGTTTATAGATTTCATCCAGGGGTGAAATTAAGATAAAACATAAAATAAAAAATCAACTTTGATTGCTTCTCTATTTTTTTAGGGGAGCATTTACATTCATCATGGGCTGTGACAGTGAACTTGGGTGATGGTGATAGGAAGTATCTAAAGGTAAATAATACAAATCTGCTTAAAATATAGAATCACTTGACATGTGGGTATTAACCAGTTACTATAACCAACTCTTCATGTCTGCTAATTGGCATGTAAATACAACACAAATTATAAAATGAGGACTAATAAATATCTGAGACATAAATGTTGCTAATTGAATCCAAATAAGGTCATCACTGTTGGTAATAAGTACAACTTTAAATCCTTGAAGTTAATTACAATGGATAAAGGAGAGAATTAGATATTGCTTAGGAAAAAAAGTAATTATGAAATCCAGATACCTAAGTCTATTAAGGATGTGTTTGCTTAAGAAGATAATTTAATTGATAATTACTAACCTTAAGTAGATAAAGCTAATATTGAGGGCTAAATATTTATCACATATATGAGAAGGTTTCTAGTTTGACAACATCCATTCTATACAAAGCAACACATAATTTATTGTTAAAATTATGTCAGATTTCTGATTGCATATTCATAAAACACATTTAACACAAAATGTCATAAAACTAAATTGCATCATTTCTTAAGTAAAGATGGTTTGTTACTAATTGCTTCAGAATAGATATAAAGACAAACAAAGATAATATAATTTAGTTTTTAATTAATTTAATTTGTTTTAAAACTGCCATATATAGGGACGGCTGGGTGGCTCAGTCAGTTAAGCTGCTGCCTTCAGCCCAGGTCATGATCCCAGGGTCCTGGGATTGACTCCCGCATCTGGCTCCTTGCTCAGCAGACAGCCTGCTTCTGTCCCCGCCTCTGCCTGCCACTCTGCCTGCTTGTGTGCTCTTTCTCTGACAAATAAGTAGTTAGAGTCCATCACCCTGACCAAAAAAAAAAAAACAAACCCAAAAAACAAAAAACAAAAAACTGCCATATATAAATTGCTATTAACATGCTTCCTTTTTTTTGGTTTTGCTAAAGTTTTACAGTCATATAACTGATCTCTAAAGTGAGAGTAAAGTAATTAACATTGATGAAATCCATTTCTACCTATTCTCCTAGAGTATTGATAAAAGCAAGTGACATTTTGGCCACTTTTGTACAGATCTGTTTGGGTTTTACAAAATTTTGGTGAACCACGATTTGTGAATTACAGGTACAGAATATGGAGTGGAGTCCTGATTAGAGCAGCAAATATTCCCATCATATATTATTAAAAATTATTCTAATTCTCTTTCTGACTCAGAATATTGCTACTAATAGTCAGAAGCATAGATGTGGATTGAGGTAAATTTGGTTGGTGAGAAAGTGTAGAAGAGAATAATATTAGCAGGGGTCTAAGAGAAGATTGCAATATTCAAAACAAGGCTACTAGGATCCCTGTACCTCAGCCCACCAATTGGCAGAGAGAAAATAATTGCTGTTAGGATGTGTTACATATATAATCTTTGTCTTCTGAACACTGTGGACTTAATTCAGTAAATCCCTTTAAGTTCCATTAATTGTATGTAGCATTAGTCAGTATTTAGTGGTGAACTTGGCATAGAGCTAAACATGGGAGTTTGTAGAATGGGTTTTTCATTTTCATTATAATAAGTGAAGATTTGGCTTTCCTGGACATTCTTGCATTTATCTAAAAAATGCAGATGTAAATGTTTTAGGTACTAGTTTTTTGTTCCAATAATATTAGGGACAAAAAGTAGTTTCATGTCTTACAAATATTCTTTAAAACAAACAAACTCGAAATCTTACAGGGTCATATGTAACATTTATTTTTGTCTACCATTTTAGAACCTAAAGGAAGTTAAAGACTTTATGAAAAATAAGACAGAGTGAAACCTTGATTATCTCAACAATCCTAGATATACTATTGTTTGGAAGTATTACTGGAGTGCAAAGCTGATGTAATAACTATCAGATATCTATAAAAGGAAACCCTACACCTGTTTAAAAATCAGAATGCCAGTAAAATGTCTATAAGTGCATAAACTATTTCATTTTTCAGTCGACAAAACAGAGATATTATTTGCCACCCACATATCTCTAAGGAATGACGTGAGGAAAGTGCTTTGTACTTTTCTCATATTTAGCCTTCATTCTAATCATCTTATTAACCTGCTTCTTAGTCATTACAAAGACATCCCTGACGAAATGACATACCATTTCATAACATGTTCCTTTAGCTGTCATTCTGCATCTCTTCGCTCCCAGAAAGAATTTATGCCCAGGCCGGGTGCTTGGCATTTAGTTTAAATGGACTTTTATTTTGTTTTCTGCTACCAAGTATTTGAGTCATTTTAGCTATTTTATTCGTATATACCCTGGGTCAGGAATCCATCAATGAAACAGTTTTTCTCTAAGAACGTATAATCACTTATAAAAGTCAAAATGCATATATTCAGGATGTTTACTTTGAGCCAACAAAAAAACATCAGTAACCATAGCTATAATACATAAATTATATATACTAAATTTACTATTCATGTGCTACCTAAGCAGAAATTTAGGTACGATGAAGAACACTTTTTTTTTTTTACCCTACTACATTTTTTAATGACTAATGTGCATTGCACATTAATTTTAATTTTGGACTACATAGGAAAACAGTTTAGTGCTATTTCAGATTTTGGAGTAAAAGAAAATTTTGCTTTAACTCTAGATACTATTACCTATTACTGGTTTAGCAGAAAACACCAGATGTTCCAAAAGATACAATTTCTTTTCTTTTGAGATACACAGACTAAAATTCCCAAGTTTCTTTGCAGTTAGGTTTCACCATATCATGGGGTTCTAACCAAAGAAATAGGAGTAAAAGTTATGTGCACCATTTTTGACCCTAAGTCCTTCTGTTACAATAAGAAATATGTACTTGATTTTTGTCCACTGTTCCTGACAGAGGTCCTAAAATCCTTGGAATTTCCCGAGGGATAGGATGAAATAAGAGCATCTTTTATTTTAGCGAGGCAACTCTTGGTGGGCCACTAGGTAACTTAAGGATGGGTGCTGGTTGTCAGAAAGATCAAGTCATGATTAGAACAGCTGAAACATTCAGCCCCACCCACTCAGAGGGGCCAGAGATTGAGTTAATCAGTGGTCAATGATTTAATCAATCATGCCTACTTACTATTATTTTTTTTTTTTTAAGACAGAGAGAGTGCCCTCATGTTTGTAGGAGTTAAGGGGCAGAGGGAGAGAATCAAGCAGGCTCCACACCCAACCCAGAGCCCCACACGGGACTCAGTCTTATCACCCTGAGATCATGACCTGGGCCAAAATCAAGAGTCAGACTTTAACCAGCTGAGCCACCCAAGTGTCCCAATCATGCCTACTTATTAAAACCTCCATAAAAATCTTTGAATGATGGGATACAGTGAGCTTCCCGGTTGTTGAATACATCAAGTACTGAGAGGGTGACACGCCTGGAAATGGCATAGAAGTTCTGTGTCACTTCCCCATACCTTGCTCTATGCATCTCTTTTATCTGGCTGTTTCTGGGTTGTGTCCTTTGGAGTAATGGTAATGGTAATGGTAAAGTGTTTTTATGGGTTCCATGAGCCATTCTAGCAAATTATCAAACCTGAGGAGAAGATCATGGGAACCTCTGATTTATAGCTGGTTGATCAGAAGTGCACTTGGCAATCTGGGACTTACAACTGGCATCAGAAGTGGGAGGTATCTTGTGGGAATAAGCCCTTAATCTGTATGTATTAACTCTGCACAGTTAGTGTCAGAATTGAATTGAATCATAGGATACTCAGACTGAATATCTGGAGAATTAGAGAATTCTCTGGTGTTGGGAAAAACACCACACATTTGGTGTCAGATGTGTTGTGAATGAAACAGTTCAGAGACTTTAAGAGGAGGGGTGACCACTGACTAACATCTTTTCTTTTCTACTGGCTTAAATATCAACAAGTCTCTAAGAGATGCTGAAACCACAAGATAGAAGGGGTTTGGCTCCCTGGATTACTACGTGAAGGAAAGTTACCTTCCAGTTAGGGAAACTCATGTTAGATGGTAATGTGATTATGACATAAACTTCTGGTTTGTTTGAGTCACCAGTCATACTTGGGTCTAATGGTACTTCCGCCTCATCTACCCTAAAACAACAGTGTAACATTTCTTCTTTCTTTAACTGAACATTAAAACATTGAATAATGAAAGTAAACTTGGCAGTGACATTTGCTTGTTAATATTACCATTATTTCAGTAAACACAGAACTTACTGTAACAATTATTGCTACTGATAACCCAACAAAAGCATGAATCACCATGACAGTTAACATAAAGGTATTCAATTTAAGTATTGAGTTAGCAACATTCTTATAATGTGAACAGGAGAATATTCATTATTTGATTCTCCTTATTCTAAAAACAGAAATCAAGTGTAAAGTGTATGATTGCATGTAAGTCTTTGAAAGAAGCAAGATTTTTATCTAAAGTTCCTGAAATAAGCAAATGGCCACTCACTTGCCTTAAGTCATAGAACTAAAAAGCTAAAGAAGTTTGGTGGGAGATCTCAGTGTATGCTAACAATTTCAGCCTTAGCTTGGAATTATAAAAGTGGAAAAGGGGAATCATGTTTCTACCATGTTGAGTGAATCTCCTGAGGAAAACATAAGAAAGCTAAAATATTTATTTTATTTATTTATTTATTTTAAAGATTCTATTTATTTATTTGACAGACAGAGATAACAAGTAGGCAGAGAGAGAGAGAGAGAGAGAGGAGGAGGCAGGCTCTCTGCCGAGCAGAGAGCCCGATGTGGGGCTCGATCCCAGGACTCTGGGATCATGACCCGTGATGAAGGCAGAGGCTTTGACCCACTGAGCCACCCAGGTGCCCCTAAAATTTTTATTTTAATCTTTTTTTAATATTAGTTCCTGATCTTATACTTAGTAACATATATAAATGAAAAACAAAAGCAAAAATGGGAATCCTGGAATAGAAACAAGTACCAAGGTTAGAATGATTCTTGAGGGACTCTGCCAAGACTGACAAACTTGAGATTCAGTTTTGATAGATATGCAGTTATGAAGATTGTGGGACATAATAAATCCTTTGACCAAGCCAGGAAAATGAACAGTAGAATCCCACATAAATCTGGGACCCTCAAAGTGCCATGCTTTCTAAGCAAATGTTAACAGAAGGAAACTTGAATTTTCCAAGCTGGTCCATCATAGAAGGAAAAAAAAAATCTTTATGGAGAAACTGTAAACAGAAATAGTTATTCACAATGTTGTATGACTTGAATTGATTCAAAGTGTTTGGTTATAAAATCTCAAGCAAATAGCTTTATTTAAAGCCTTGCTACCAGGCAACTAACTGGCAGAAGAAAACACAAACCATTTTTGGAGAAATAAAACTTTTCCACAGACTATCTCAACAGGTAAAATCCAATGAATATGAATTCACAGCAAAATAAAAGCATATACATATGTACATACACACATACATACAATAGATTCTCATTATTCATGTTATTTATGTTGTATAAAGTTGCTGCAAACACTGAATTAACAAATACTGAACCATTGCTCTTAGGGGACATTTGTGTTAGGTTCCTGTCCTCTAGTCACAATGTTTTCATCAACCAATCAATACATCAGTATTTTAATAGATACCGTATTTAGTACATATTGTTGATTCATTGACATTGAACTCATAGCCAACCAGACTATAAATCATGGCTGAATGAAGCTAATCTAACATACATATTCTTTCCATTGGCACACCAAAGTCTTCTTGTGTTCAAGAATGCTAAACAGCACTTCAGTACTACACTTGGGAGTCATCTTAAACTGTGAAGTCTCTTCTCTCTCTCACACACACACAAGCATAAAAATGTGAAAAACTTGGCATTAAACAGATTGCAAAATACTTGTTTAGAGTAGGAGAGCTGAAAGAAGAAGACAAAAGTAGCACCTCGATTGACCTCAGTTGGGAATGTGTTTGTTGGGTGACTCCAAATTTTGTGGACTGCACGCTTGTCCATGTATAAGCACAAAAGTGCTATGAGTATTGAATTTAAAGTTACAAATACATTTTAGTGAGTAAATAAATTCATAATTATGGATCCATGAATGATGAGAACTGTACCATAGAAGGAGGCAAAGGCTCATGAACCCAAGCCAACAGGAAAACAAAGCAGAATCACACATGCAAATGCTTCTTGCATTGGGATTACAAAAAGAATACAAAATGATATTTTTATAATAAAAAAAAAATTATGGGCGCCTGGGTGGCTCAGTGGGTTAAAGCCTCTCCTTTCAGCTCCAGTCATGATCTCAGGGTCCTGGGATCGAGCCCTGTATCATGCTCTCTGCTCATCAGGGAGCCTGTTTCCCCCTCTCTCTGCCTGCCTCTCTGCCTACTTGTGATCTCTGTCTGTCAAATAAATAAATAAATAAAATCTTAAAAAAAAATTAAAAAGCCACTGAATGAGCATGGGCTAAAAAGCGATAAATATGACCAAGCACATATACTGAAGAACCAAATGGTTCTTAATAGAAATAGAGAATAGAAATAATATAAATGAGCCATATGAAGATTAAAAAATAAAGGGCATATTAAATGGCAGAGTAGTCGAAGTTGAAAAGAACATTGAATAAACTGGAATTGGAATCTGAGGTGATTGTCCAAAATATAGCCAGAGAAAAAGAAAAGAAGAAATATGGGAGAAGAGTTAAAACACCTAGACTATAGAGTGAGAAAGATGAACACTTACATAACCAGAGGGTATAATAGAAACAAGATTTGAGGAGGTAATGACTGATTTTTTTCCAGGATTGATATAAAACGCCAACCGCAGACCCAGAAAGCCCAATATATTTATAGTAAATAAAAAGAAATCCATATGTAGACAAAGAGCAGTGAACTAATAGAAATTGAAAGAGAAGGTCATAAAACCAACCAAAGAGGAAAAAAGGAGAGACAGTTTACATAGGAGACATATTTAGGTTTCTTCTAATAAAATAGTATCTATTTTTAAAGATTTTATTTATTTATTTGAGAGAGAGAGAATGAGAGAAAGAGAACAGGAGAGGGGATAGGTCAGAGGGAGAAGCAGAATCCCAGAGGGAGAAGCAGGGAACCCAGTTGGGACTCGATCCTGGGACTCTAGGACTCCTAGAGTCCTGAGCTGAAGGCAGTTGCTTAACCAACTGCCACCCAGGCATCCCATAAAATGGTATCTTAAATGTGTTGTGGAAAGGTTACCTTCAAACTTGTATCTTAAAAATGAGAACAAAAAAAAAAAAAATGAGAGCAGAGCAAAGACCTTTTTTTTTTTAGAATATTAAAACTTATAGCTTCTAATCGATTTTTAGTAACAAAAATTGTGAAAAGTCGCTTAGGACAGTAGAAAAATGATCTCAGATTAAATTTCTGAGATGCAAAGAGAAATAGTGAACAGCAAATTGCTAAATTAATTGGTAAAGCTAAATAAACATTGACTATGTAAGATCACAGTAATAATATTTTCATAATTATTGTTTAATTATGTATGAATAACAAATTAAAATACCTAACAATGGTCAAAATAAAATAAAATTTGATGTAGCTATATTGTTTTAGACAAAGAATTTAAGTCAAAACTCAATACTAGATAAGCGCAACACTAATTTCACTAGAATTATATAAATATTCAAAATTGAATTCATGTTCTAACATAACTTTAGAATATATAGAAGATTATTGTAAAATAAATGGAAAGTTCCACCAATCTAAGCAGAGATTTTAGTATGCCATATTCAGTAATTGGTGAACCAAACTGACAAATGGATGATAGGTCTGTGGGTGTTCATTTAACAACTCTTCTTTATTGCAAGCAGAAATTTTAAAATGTATTTACTAAAAATATCTATGAAACATTAGTATATGTACCTCACTACATTAAAAAGTAGGTTACAAACTTAATGCAAATACAGTGACAGGTTGACCTTATACTCTTCCTTCTGTTTGGAGCACTACCATTTCCTCTTCTGCTAAACTAGATTATACTCGTGTCTGCATTCTTGGTTTCCTCAGGAAGGCCTTTTTGGGCCCTTGGACTTGGACCTGTGTACTTGTTTTCATTATATCCTGTAATCCATAATCCTTCAAATAATAACACTCCTTGTGATTATTTGTGTATCATTTTTATCCTTGATAGGTCAAATGCATGAGGCCATGGCCATACCATTCTTATTAATATTCGATTTCTGGTCTTAGCACAGTGCTAGCCTTACATTATTGATGGGTTAGTAATTTCAGATAGAAATGAAAGAAGAGAAAAGAGGAAATGGGAGATGCTTTATGTGATAGTTTGACTTTGGTGTGTTGGGACTTGAGATAAAATATTGGTATTACTTTGAGCCCTGTGGGGATTCCAGCACATCAAGAGAGATGGGAATTGTCCCAAAGAGAAGGATATCTGATGCTCCTGAGGAGGCCAGAACGAGAGAGAAAACAAGTGATGCCTGCTGTATAATAATGGGACGTATTCAAGAACAACTATGAGACCCAAACTGGAGATTCCCAGAAATGATTAGATCGGAGAAGGCTGCTTTGCAGGGGCTAGAGGCCCCAAAATACATACCAAGAAAGTATACAAAATAGTAAAAATAAAGGCTAGTATGGTCTTTGTGATCTAAATTTTGAAACCCAGGCTGGTGTGGCAAAGCAACCACACACTGCGATATAAACCACAGTGGTCTGCGATGCTCCCAGGACACAAGCTATTTGATGCCAAGTTTACCATGAAAGTTTTTGTTTGTGGACAAGAGAAAATAGATATCAGATACACAGGAATGAAGTTCAAAACTGACTTTGTCATCAGGAGTTAGAAAGTAAGTCCACAAACAACAGCAACAAAAATGCTGAACTTAATCTGAAACACAGAAACTACAGAAGATGGGGAGAGACACATCTGCTCCAGAAGGGATTTTCAATAAGCAGCAAGAAAGAGAAAAAAAAAAAAAAAAGCTTTACCCTGAAGACTTTTAAGGCTGGCAGAGAATAAACACAGCCATTACCCAAGTTCACAGCTGTAACCTTGGGGAGCTGAACTGGAACATGGAACAGTTGCCACCTGCGCAGCTGAAGAAAGACTAATAGCAGGAACTTAACATCAGATCGGTGATTTCTTGGCTGTGGAAAAGGTAGCATCTTTCATAAAGCAAGCTGTTTTCCTGCTTTTAGTGACTCCAATTCTACTGAAGATTGTTGTTTTATAATGGAGAAAAACCCTTGCTGGCGACATTGGCTATATACTGATATGTCATAAAAGACTCTAACAAATGCTCCTGCCCAGTCCCCCCTGTGACAGAACATTCATTGTGGGTAATATTTGCAGTACATTCTGCCCACGAGAATCTACCAGTGATGCATTTTTCCCAAACAAGTATTTTGTGCCAAATACCCAGCATATCTCTGAAGATTTTTAACCCAATACCTTTCACAAAATCAAATTCATACTCAATAGCGTACTTAGTAGGGAACAAAAAGGGGAAAACAAACTGTATGCCCCTTTTTCTTGGCAAAAGAAAAAAACCAGACTGCAATAGAGTGATGAGATTTTTCCTAATATTATTATGTTTTTTTAAAATTCTGAACTTGAAAGGTTATTTCCTTGTGATTAGGTTTTGATTATATATTTTTGGCACGAAAACTACCAGGCTATGGGCGCCTGGGTGGCTCAGTGGTTGAATCCTCTGCCTTCGGCTCAGGTCATGATCTCAGGGTCCTGGGATCGAGTCCCGCATCGGGCTCTCTGCTCAGCAGGGAGCCTGCCTCCTCCTCCTCTCTCTCTCTGCCTGCCTCTCTGCCTACTTGTGATCTGTCTGTCAAATAAATGAAAAAAAAAATCTTTAAAAAAAAAGAAAACTACCAGGCTAACTGTCTTTTATTGCATTGCATGGTGAAGTTATCCCACTATTACTGATGCCACCTACTATCTTTGGTTTAGGTGGTGATTACCAGATACATTTCTCTTTGTTATTAGTAAGCAAGAGTCAAGGTGACAGGAAAGGATTTAAGGCCTCTTGCACATTTGAAGAACTGAATATGGATGGTGAGACTATAAATTAGGAAACTGTTACAATAATCCACTTAAGAAATTATCAGTGTTTTGAAAGAGTAGTGGCAAGGTGGGGTAAGGTAGAGAAAAGGGATTTCAGAGATGTGGAACTGGCTGAATCAATAGGACCTGGAAACTGATTAGATACATGGGATGGAGAGATTTAAGGAATATGAAAAAGAATCTTAGTTGAATTCTAGGTTTAGGATTGCAGGAGTAAGATAGTGGATTTCTCTTTCAACCTGCTAAGTATGAGATTGCCTGGGGATTTCAAATATAGATATCAGATAGACATTTGGAATTAAAAGCAGGTAAAATTAAAGAGGTGTGATTGTATATAAAGCATTTGTTCTACTTCCTTTTATTTCCTCATGGATCCCATCTCTTGCTAATGAGTAAGAATCATGAGAAAAATAATCAGTAATACATAACAATGATTAAATCTATATTTGTAGTTCACATCTGTATATCTTTTAAAAAATCCATATTAAATAGCCACAAAAGGAGATTTTACTTCTTTTTCTTGATGGCCCATTGAAACAGCTCTGATGATCATAGAGATACCTTTATAATGGAAACACACTTTTAGTACCTGATAGTTTGAGTGTTGGGCTATGTTTCTACCACTCAAGTTATTATCTTCTTAGATAAATTTTCTCTATAGATGTCCATTACACCTCACATATATGGAAGAATATGCTGTTCTTACAGATATCTATACTTAAAGAGTAAAAAATATTGTCTATTGTCATATGTCTGTTATTCTACAGATGTCTCACATGACTAATACTAGTAAAACGGCAAAACTTCCAAAACACATGCTTCATTTTATTTAAACAAAGCTTGGAAAACACAATTAAGCAAGGTGTTTGTTTTCTGATAACGCTGTCAGTTTAAACAAGGGGTTAATTATTGTAAACTCTGGAAATTAAACTGCAGCCCAATCCATGAGCTACTAAAACCCAGTGCTTGAGTGTTCAGGAACATGAAATTGAATAGGGGCCTTTATGTCCTCCTTGTACTATTTTCATACCAACCATATTATTCTAGTGCCCAGTGATTTAATGTTCAGCTGATTTTGGAATTAAGAGTTCTGTGATCTTTAATGAATTTGTCATCTCACTGAAGCTGAGATACAGGGATTCTACTTCTAAGACGCTTCTCCTATATTGCTGAACATACTTGGTCAATGGTTCCTTGGAGGCAGGCTTAGAAGAAAGAAGGCTAAGAAGAAAAGAAGACCTCATCACAAGGTCGTTTTTTGAGAGAAAAGTCTTCCAGAAAGCCTTGATTAAATGCTAGCTAGCCATTCCTGAAATGTCTTTTCCTGATTAGGATATCTAACTGTCTCAAACATGCAGGTTAAACTAATACAGAAACAGTTTTATCATACTGTATATGTTGAACTATTTTAGAGTAACTTATAGACCACTTAATGCTTATTCGATTATCATTACAATTTCTTGAAGTAGGCAGTATATTCATATTTTAAAGATAAACTGAGGTTCAGAAAGTCTGAAAATTCTAACTAAGCCCATGCAACCAGTAAATGAAAGAAAAAATTTAAATCTCGGTCTGGACTCTTCTAACTCTTCTGACTGTCTTCAGTATTCTGTCTGGAGTAATTCATTTAACTGGATCAAAAGGATGCTGGTATATATTTTTGGAAACATACTTAATAGTCAGTTATCCTCAGACATCTCCAATAAGACAGCTTTGTTGGCAGAGTAATAATAACATGCTCAGCTCTCCGTCAACAGTTAATTTCTTATTCTTGTGCTTTATCATTAATGTTTGCTTGAATTTTATGTTCTACACTAGACTGTGCATCACAATCATAGGGGGAGATACAAAAAATAGATGCCTCTCTCTCAACGCTAGGTATTCTATTTCGATAAGACCCTTTTTCCTTATGCTAAAGCATATTACACTTGCTTTAATATGCAAATTCTTAAAGTCCTCAGTAATGAAATTATTTAATTTCCAAATTTGAGCTATAATTTCTTATATTTGAGCAATATTTGTTCTTCAAGAAGGTAACTGTATTTAGCTTATGACTTAGACTGTATCTTAAAATTTCCTTTTTTTTTTTTAGCTAGAAAATCTCCAGTGGTAGGGTTGTGCTTGCTTCTTGTAATCCCCTGTGCATGGTCCTACCTAGGAGCCTATAATATATATCCAATACTGGTTAAGTCAAAGGTAGATTAAGACTGAATAGTAGAGGGTTTTGAAACTTAATTGGCTATTGATACGGATGTTGTAATTTGTTTCCACGTTCAAGCAGCTATCTTAGGGCAGTAGCCTTATGTTAGAGTCGTAGATGTAATATATAACACATATATAATATATTGTATATATATAATAATATATAATATATGCATGTTTATTAGTGTTATGAGAAGGGAGAAAGAATGAAAATCAAAAGGAGATTGCAGCTATCAATAATTTCATGGTTATATGAGCTGAGGTTGACAAAAAAAACACCATCTGGTAGGAGGAGATGTAGGTTGGTTAGTAAATTCAGAGAAATGCAGTGGCCTATGTAACATGCTTGTCAAGGCGTGATTTCTTTTGGCATGAACATGATTTATAAATGCCAGTTTCATTCATCAGTATTATCAGATCGTAATTAATATTTTATTAATATTCACCCAAGTAGCACCTTGTTCCTCAGAAAAGTTAGAGAAGTAACTTCTTTCTCCCATAATCCCAGCATAGTTCCAGGGTATAGAAATTAGTAGCCAGCAAATTATGTCCTTGTTGTAAAATAATAATAATAAATGAGAGACACATGTGAGGAAAAAAGGAGGAAGGAGGAAGCCAAGGTAAGAGGTTGGTTTAACTAAATTCTCATCATTTTGGTTCAGATGTAAAAATAAATGCTTGAAAATCTGACAGCTTCCCTCAGTTCTGCTATTAGCTGCTCCATTTCCCTGCCAGACTGTTTTTCTAAGCTGGCAGATGCTGTGTCTCAGGCACAAGTTTCCTACTGCAAAAAGCATCAGAAGAGACAAAACTAGGTAGCTCTTGGCTCCTGACTGAACAGGACTTTCATTTTGCTTGTTTGCAGAGTTAGGCAAACTGAGCAGAAATGAGAGATATACTAGATTGGATATAGGGGGATATATTAGTGGTCTATAAATCACTTCTCCCTTCATAAAGCCAGTATGTTACATAGAAATGAGCTGTGGACAGTGGTCATGTAGAAAAAAAACCTTTTTAAATTACCCCAGTAAGAAAGCCAAGCAGTTGATCTTTCTCAATGGAATATAATTCTGGCTGAAAGAAATGAAGGCCCATTTTTTGCCTCAATACTTCTGTGCTAAGCAGAAAGACACCATCCCAATTTAGTGGAGTATGCAGAACTAAATTGGTAAGAGTTACTTCTTGGGCTCTGCTTCCATTTTATCTGCCACTGAATCACTTAATTGTAGAAAGTTTATTTTGTACTTAATCAGATTTTAGTTCATAGATTATTGGGCTTTAAACTTTTAAGTGTTCTTATTTTCTCTCCTTATTAAAAACATTGGCATGATACCAGTACACTACATAAAAGGGCCACAGCAGAACTCACTGGCAAGTTTTATTTGAAGCAAGTGTTAGGCATAATAAAATGCTCCCACAAGCTTAGAAAAGTTTAAACAACATACAGAACAAGTTTATTGTAGCAAGCTTTCTAGATTCAAGCTATGGTAACCATCCAGCTATAGGCATTCTCTCCACCTTTATAGCATCGTAAATTTGTTGGGAAAAATATATTTCATTGACTACAGTTCAGTCACCATATGAATAGAGAAGATGGGTGTTTCCTCTTTCCCGTCTGCCATCATGGAATGATTTGGTGAATGTTCCAATACAGAGCATTAAGCAAATTTGAAGGATTTTATAAATGTTTACTGACAGTTCCCTGTTTCCATTCAGGTAGGATATACTCAGTTACATCTCTTTTAATCCTACTTACTGTGACAAGCAGATTTCTGACTGGCTATCCTTAATGATGCTGCCCTTCCCATCACCACCACAATGCAAAGCCTGTGGCTAAGATGGTAGAGGTACCGCCTGTGAATGTAAGTCAATACAGTACATTTTGATTTGTTAGATGTGCTGTTTTGGTCTTTTGACAGTTGTTCCGGGAGTAAATAACATCTGCCACACAATTGGCTGGCAAAACTCATTTGTAGTATAATTAAACAACCATCATTTTCTTGGAGCATAAACACCAAGATAAATAGTCCATGAATTAGCAAGTGTGACATCATCTGATGGCTCATAGATAAAGAGGCACCAATATAGGCTTCGTATATATGCAGAGTGCCTTTACCAAGGCAGCTAACAAAAGCAAAAGCAGAAGCTGTGCCTGTAATTTGAAAACTGGAGGCAAGAGTATTTGGATAGCTTTAGCCATCTTACATTTGCCATAGTGTAAGCCCTTTTCTTTATCTAGCATTGTGGCAGGTCCAGAAGACTCCTTTACCTTTAAACTACATTAATGATTTAGTGACTTAGGAATGATCACAAAGAAAGGGTCATCCTTCCCTTTGTGCATTTTATTTTCTGGAATTGTTGCCTTCCCTTCTCTGTTAATGGCTAAGGCTAGAATTGAAACCAAAAGTTGACCCAAGTTAGTTATTAACCAGAGGTATTTGTTTTCTTCCCTGCCGTCTAGTACAGTAATTTGATTCATGTAAAGGCTATTGAAGAAGGAAAAAAAAATGTGGAAATTTATATTCGAATTTTGCACTCCTTCCCAAATGGCTGAGAGAATTGCATTAAGTAGCTGGTCATTGATGGGTCTGTGATCAAAGGAGCGAGACTGATACGAAGCAAAGGTCAAGCAAAGCTTTATTTCGCGTCGGCACCAAAAATCAAACGGACCAGTTGGGGCCGCCTCTTACAGAGAGGGCGACCACCCCCAGCCTCACAGACTAACTTTTATAGAGCAAAGGCCATGTGATTGAGCCTGGCCACACACAGGTGGCTAATGAGATTCTAACACACAGAGAAAGCTGCACAGTCATGCTAGGTCACACACAGGTGGCAAATTGAATTACAATTCGCCCCATAGTAGCTATTTGAACTAGCCTATCACCTTGGTCAGAATTGGCGCCCAAAAGGTGCCCAAAAGGCAGGGCTCACACTCCTTGGTAGCCAGGGAGACGGTATGTGTGCTCCACTAATTGGATGTCTCCACCTGGCCCAACTCATCCCTGCATTAGGGCTCTGTTATCTCTACCTGACCTGACCCACCCTTGTGTTTGGGCTCTGATATGGTCGACCATATTTTACTACATAAACAACAAAAATGGCTATTCAACCAAGATGGAGTCGCTCTGGCTAAACAGGCCCTTACAGTCATTTTCATGCCGCTTATCAAATTATGGTCAATTCTGGGTTTTTTTGTTTGTTTTTGTTTGTGTTTTATAACTCTACAGTGGAGTTGTGCTAACCATTTTCATTTCCCTTTCTCCTTTGGATCCCTGACTTTTGACAACTCATTGGGTCATAAAACACTGCTTATAGAAACAGGAATAAAATGGTGAAAAGTTTTCAATATAAGGTGAGAGGGAACAGTAAAGTCAATTGTGAGTGAATATTTCATATCCATAGTATCACACTACATGATTACTGAGCTCCATTTAAATTCAGATGTATTAATATTGTTTAAAAAACAAAACTCAGGGGTGCCGGGGTGGCTCAGTGGGTTAAAGCTTCTGCCTTCCACTCAGGTCATGATCCCGGGGTCCGGGGATTGAGCCCCACATTAGGCTCTCTGCTCAGCGGAGAGCCTGCTTCTCCCTCTCTCTGCCTGCCTCTCTGCCTACTTGTGATCTCTTTCTGCCAAATAAATAAATAAAATCTTAAACAAACAAAACTCAACTGAGTAAATTTAAAGCTCTAATTGGCTTTATTCATGATTCAGGAATCGGGCAATATTTCATCTAGCAAATAGAAGAGAGCTTCAAGGAGCTATATAAAATGGGAGGTTTTTAAAGGCAGAGAGGGGGTGGGACAGGAAATCATAGACAAAAGAAAGGTTTATTTCCAACAAGGTCACCTTCCTTTTCTGGAAGGTCCAGGCTCTGTTGCACAGATGACCTTATTAGTGCTGATCAGGTAATTCCATGAGACTGGTTAAAGGTCACATTTCTGGAAGTGACTGAAACTGCAATTAAGTCTTGGTTTGCTGTCTTGGGGACATACCCTCCATTTTGGGCCTATTGTTCCCTTTTTAACAACTTTATATCACTAAATATTTCATGAGTAAGAATGGGGACTTAACTATTTTGTTCATAGAATGATCTAGAATATAGTCAGTAGTCAATAAATACATGTTGAATGAAAAAATGAACAAAATAATTTATTTTAAGTTGCTTTTTTGGAGACCGTTTTCTTTACCAATACATTAAAGTTGAGATCTATGAACTTTCATGATTGTTAGTAATTAAATAAAACTATTTTATTTCCATTGTTTTACTTTTGATTTCTTTCATTGCTGCTGCTACTGCTATTCCAGAATAGGCTGCCCTATTCTGCAATAACCAACAACCTTAAAGCTTCACTGGCCTCATAGAATAAAGTTTATTTTCTGTTGATGGTACATATATAATGTGAACCATTGGGAGGTTTGCTCCACACAGATTTTTGGAAATGCTGATAATAACAGCATCATCTTATAACTGCACTCTTTGGAGCTTGACAACTCACTTCACTTTTGCAAAGGACGAGTAAGTGAGCTAGAGGGACATGCATCAGCTCTTTTATGCTTTGGCGTGAAAATGACACAGGTGACTTCTACTCACAGCCCATTGATCAAAAACTAGTAATGTAGTCCTGCCTAATTTTCAAGGATGGGGAAAGTGGTGGGAGGAACAGACGGGATGTCACTCTCTCTGATATGCTAAGCAAGTTATTTGCCTTCTGGAACCAGGTTGGAAAACATAGTTGATATTGTTTAACTAAAGCTGGAAGTCTGAGACCAGGAATTTACATTCCAAAAAAATTTAACACACATCAAAAGATCTTACAGAAGAAATATTAAAGTATGTTATACACTAAGTAGAGTTTATTAGGAGAGGCGAGATTGGCTTAATATTTGAAACTGATCAATATTATCCACCAATAAATAGACTAACAGAGAATAATCATATAATCATACCACAAAGCTTATAAAAAGCATCTGACAAAAGTTTACATTTTCATGATATGAATTCTCATGAAACTAGAATTAGAAGGCAAGTTCCTCAACCTAATAAAGAACATCCTCAAAACTTCATAGCTAACATCATACTTAATAATTAATTATTAAATAGTTTTTTCCCAAGATTGGAAAAAAAGCTAAATGTGCCCTCTTTCACTGCTTATGCTTACCATTGTACTAGAGATCACAACAAGCAGATGAAAGCAATAAAAATATATAAATACATCCCTACATATATACATACATAAATGCTGGAAAGGGATAAGAAAATATTTTTATTCATAGATAACATGATTGCTTATGTGAAAAATCCTAAGTGTGCCAAAAAGTAATACTAAAACTAATACTTCAGCTTAGCAAGATCATCAGATACAAGGTAAATATATGAAAGTCATTTGCATTTATGTATGCTAACAGCAAATGATTAGAACATGAAATTTTTTTTTAATTTTATTTTTTATAAACATATATTTTTATCCCCAGGGGTACAGGTCTGTGAATCGCCAGGTTTACATACTTCACAGCACTCACCATAGCACATACCCTCCCCAATGTCCATAACCCCAGCCGCCCCTCAACCCCCCTCCCCCCATTAACCCTCAGTTTGTTTTGTGAGATTAAGAGTCTCTTATGATTTGTCTCCCTCCCAATCCCATCTTGTTACATTTACTCTTCTCCTACCCCCTCAACCCCCCATGTTGCATCTCCTCTCCCTCATATCAGGGAGATCATATGATAGTTGTCTTTCTCCGATTGACTTATTTCGCTAAGCATGATACCCTCTAGTTCCATCCACGTCATCGCAAATGGCAAGATTTCATTTCTTTTGATGGCTGCATAGTATTCCATTGTGTATATATACCACTTCTTCTTTATCCATTCGTCTGTTGATGGACATCTAGGTTCTTTCCATAGTTTGGCTATTGTAGACATTGCTGCTATAAACATTCGGGTGCACGTGCCCCTTCGGATCACTACGTTTGTATCTTTAGGGTAAATACCCGGCAGTGCAATTGCTGGGTCATAGGGTAGTTCTATTTTCAATATTTGAGGAACCTCCATGCTGTTTTCCAGAGTGGTTGCACCAGCTTGCATTCCCACCAACAGTGTAGGAGGGTTCCCCTTTCTCCGCATCCTCGCCAGCATCTGTCATTTCCTGACTTGTTAATTTTAGCCATTCTGACTGGTGTGAGGTGATATCTCATGGTGGTTTTGATTTGTATTCCCTGATGCCGAGGGATATGGAGCACTTTTCATGTGTCTGTTGGCCATCTGGATGTCTTCATTGCAGAAATGTCTGTTCATGTCCTCTGCCCATTTCTTGATTGGATTATTTGTTCTTTGGGTGTTGAGTTTGCTAAGTTCTTTATAGATTTTGGACACTAGCCCTTTATCTGATATGTCATTTGCAAATATCTTCTCCCATTCTGTCAGTTGTCTTTTGGTTTTGTTCACTGTGTCCTTTGCTGTGCAAAAGCTTTTGATCTTGATAAAATCCCAATAGTTCATTTTTGCCCTTGCTTCCCTTGCCTTTGGCGATGTTCCTAGGAAGATGTTGCTGCGGCTGAGGTCAAAGAGGTTGCTGCCTGTGTTCTCCTCAAGGATTTTGATCGATTCCTTTCTCACAT
Source organism: Lutra lutra (assembly GCF_902655055.1). Classification (NCBI taxonomy): domain Eukaryota; kingdom Metazoa; phylum Chordata; class Mammalia; order Carnivora; family Mustelidae; genus Lutra; species Lutra lutra. The sequence goes on from NC_062290.1 coordinate 48,476,765, forward strand.
TGAGGTCCTTCATCCATTTGAGTCTATTTTCGTGTGTGGTGTAAGGAAATGATCCAATTTCATTTTTCTGCATGTGGCTGTCCAATTTTCCCAACACCATTTTTGAAGAGGCTGTCTTTTTTCCATTGGACATTCTTTCCTGCTTTGTCGAAGATGAGTTGACCATAGAGTTGAGGGTCTATTTCTGGGCTCTCTATTCTGTTCCATTGATCTATGTGTCTGTTTTTGTGCCAGAACATGAAATTTTAAAAAGTACATCTCAAACAAAATATATAGGAAAAAAGTTGATAAAAGATCTACAAAACCTATACAATGAAAACTACAAAAGAATGCTAAAGTGAAATTAAAGATCTAACATTCATGAATTAGAAGACTCAAGTTTATGAAGATTTCTTTATCCCAACATTGATCTGTAGATTCAATGCAATTGGAGTCAAAATCCCAATATGGTTTTGAAAGTTGTTTTTAAAATTTATATGGAAATAAAAAAGACCTGAATATCCAAAACAGACTTGAAAAAAGGAGTAAAGTAGAAAAAATCAACTGCCTAAATTTCAAATCTAAGTATTAAGCAACAATAATGAGGCCTGTATGGTATAGACTTATGACCAAACGGATCAACAGAACAGGACAAAGATTCTACACATAGGCAAGACACCAGAGTAATCTAATAGGGAAAAGAGAAGAGTTTAACAACTATTGCTGGAACAACTGGGTATCTAAATGTAAAAGGTAAAACTGTAAGTTTAAAAAATTTTTTTAATTATATTTTTAATTTTAATTCTTAATTTTTAAATTAAAATAATTAATTTTTAATTTTCTTAAAAAATTTTTAATGTGTTATATTAGTCACCATAAAATACATCAGTAGTTTTGATGCAGTGTTCCAAAATTCATTGTTTATGTACAACACCCAGTGCTCCATGCAATATATGCCCTCCTTAATACCCACCACCAGGCTCACCCATTCTCCCACTGCACTCTCCTTTAAGACCCTGTTTGTTTCTAGGAGTCCACAGACTCTCATGTTCATATCCCCCTCCAATTTCCCCCAATTCACTTTTCCTTTCCTTCTCCTAAAGTCCTCCATGTTATTCCTCATGTCCCACAAGTAAGTGAAATCATATGATAACTGACTGTCTCTGCTTGACTTATTTCACTCAGCATAATCTCCTCCAGTCCCATACACGTTGATGGAGAAGTTGGGTTTTCATCCTTTCTGTTGTCTGAGTAATATTCCATTGTATATATGGACCACATCTTTATCCATTCATCTGTTGAAGGGCATCTCAGCTCTTTCCACAGTTTGGCTATTGTGGACATTGCTGTTATGAACATTGGGGTACATATGGCCCTTCTTTTCACTGTCTCTGTACCTTTGGGGTAAATACCCAAGTTGTGCAATTGTCAGGTCATAGGGTAGCTCTATTTTTAATTTTTTGAGGAATCCCCACATTGTTTTCCAAAGAAGCTGCACCAACTTGCATTCCCACCAACATTGTAAGAGGGTTCCCCTTTCTCCACATCCTCTCCAACATTTGTTGTTTCCTGCCTTGTTAATTTTGGCCATTCTAACTGGTGTAAGGTGGTATCTCAATGTGGTTTTGATTTGAATTTCCCTGATAGCTAATGATGATGAACATTTTTTCATGTGTCTGCAAGGCATTTGTATGTCTTCATTGGAGAAGCGTCTGTTCATGGCTTCTGCCCATTTTTTGACATGATTATCTGTTTTTTGGGTGTTGAGTGTGAGGAGTTCTTTATTGTTCTTGGATATCAACCCTTTGTCTGTAGTGTCATTTGCGAATATCTTCTCCCATCCATGAGTTGCTTCTTTGTTTTATTGACTGTTTTCTTTGCTGTGCAGAAGCTTTCCATCTTGATGAAGTCCCAAAAGTTCATTTTGCTTTTGTTTCCCTTGCCTTTAGAGAAGTGTTTTGGAAGAAGTTGCTGTGTCCAATGTCAAAGAGGTTAGTGCCTATGTTATCCTCTAGGATTTGATGGATTCCTGTCTCATATTGAGGTCTTTCATCCATTTTGAGTCTATCTTTCTGTATGGTATAAGAGAATGGTTGAGTTTCATTCTTCTATACATAGCTGTCCAATTTTCCCAGCACCATTATTGAAGAGATGGTCTTTTTTCCACTGGATATTTTTCCTGCTTTGTCAAGATTATTTGATCATATTGTTGAGGGTCCATTCTGGGCTCTCTGTTCTGCTCCATTGGTCTATGTGTCTGTGAAACTATAACGTTTCTAAAAGAAAACATAGGAGAACATTTTTATGAATTTGGAGTATGTAAAGACTTTTTGGAGGACATAAAAATTACTAATCATAAAATATTGATAAACTGAGCTCTATTCAAAAGTAAAATTTCTAATCATCAAAAATGTTAAAACAATGAAAAGGCAAGACACAGACTTGGAGAAAAATTTGTGTGTGTGTGTGTGTGTGTGTTGTGTGTGGTATTTTCCCAACATATATGGATCTGTAACCACAATATAAAAAGGATTTTTATAAATCAGTGATAAGTCAAACAATGCCAAATAATTTTATAAGAAACTCTATAAAAGAAGGTATACAAATTACAGTAAGTTAATGAGAACGTCTTCCATATAAAGAGTTATCAAGGACAATGCAATTTACTTTCCACCATGAGACACTAATTCATAGCAATTAGAGCAATTAAAATTCAATAAATGCCTCTGATGGTGTAGAATGACAGGGACTCTCATATATATACTGGTGGGAGTATATAATAGATCAGTCACTTTGGACAATTTGTTGGCAATTTCTCAAGATAAATACACACTAAGACTGAGTCACATTGTAGTTTTTACCAGGAGGAAGGAATGCATACATGCCCAAAAAGACTTGTGTAAAAAGTACTTATAACAATTTAAACAGAATAGCCTCTAGAGAAGCAAAAACAACTACCCCCCCCCATCTTTCTAGATTCTCCTGCTGGGCCCTGCAAATTAGACTGTGAAGAGACAGATGAATAAGAGAAATAGAATTTGTTAATTAAGGTATCACACATCACATGAAGAAAACCTCAGTGATGAGTAACTGAAAGGGGTGGTTAGAAATTGGGGTTTGTATACAATCTTAACAAAGAACAGTAAGTATATAGAGAAGTGACAAGACAAAGGAAGAGGTGTTTTAGACTTCCAAGGGTGGCAATCTGAGAGGTAAATTATAAGAGAAAGGTTTGTGCAAGTTAATTTTGATGGGTGTTGAGTTTCCATTTTCTTCATGGCCATAAAACTTCCTCAGAAGAGGGGATTTATTGCAATCCTCATTTCTCAGAAGTTGCTGCTTTTAGTTGAAATAGGGAATCTCTGTGGAGGCTTTGGTATGCATCCATTGATTCTCATTTGCCTCTGGCTCATCTGCCTCTGCCTCTGGCTTACGCCAAAGTGGTATATTTTGGGGTGGCATATTTTAATTTCCTATAAGATCAAACCGGAAACCATCAAATGTCCACAAGTAGGAGAATACTTAGTCAGCAGTGAATAAAGAATGGACTGCTAACACGCTCAGCAACATGGATGAATTCCAAAAATATTACAGTTGAGTGAAAGAACTGGATAGGATAGAGTGCATTTTCTGTGGTTCCATTTATATGAGTTTCAAAAATGGGGTAAAACTAATTTACAGTGATTGGAATCAGAATAGTGACTGCCTATGTGTTACGAGATTGACTGGAAGGCATCATGAGGGAAATTTCATGTGTCCTGTATTTTGATTGGGAGTTAGTTACAAGAGGGAATATATTCATTAAAACTCATTGAGCAGCTAAAATTTACACATTTCACTATATATAAATTTTACTTCAATAAAGAGGCCAATATATGATATATATGTACATATTAAATACTGTTTGGATTGTTCTTATTTTCTTCTTAAGAAAGTATAATGGAGGTGGGTGGCTCAGTGGGTTAAAGCCTCTGCCTTCAGCATCAGGTCATGATCTCAGGGTCTGGGATTGAGCCCCGCATGGGGCTCTCTGCTCAGTGGGGAGCCTGCTTCCTCCTCTCTCTCTCTCTGCCTGCCTCTCTGTCCTACTTGTAATCTCTGTCTGTCAAATAAATAAAAATATAAGAAAAAAAAGAAAGTATAATGGAGTGAATGTTTTGCTGACAAAAAGAAAAACCAGACTAAACCAAAAAAAACAAACAACAATCCCAGAACTTCCCTTGGTATTTTGTGAGGTTAATGCCAAAATACTATTAAAACAACAATAATAACAACATGGCAGTAAAGAAAAGTAATATTATGTCATAATCTGCTTGTGCAGGCTGTCAGCATGGAAACCATTATTATATACAAAAACCTTTGGGTACCCATTTCAGAAACAGTTGTTGAAAATTAGAATTATTAAGATTTTAGAACTAATGAAAAAACTCAGCTGTGTTTTTAAAAAATTATAATTTCTTTAATGGGAGAAAGAGTCTCCTTTCCAAAGCAAATGTGATCATATTTATTCTATCCATGATAAAGGCAGTGAGGCATTTATATTGGGGGATATCCAAAATATCTATGATTTTACTTTTCCAGCCAAAACTCTTCTGTTTTTCTGGCATGTATTAATCAATATGCAAAACATTTTGAAATTTTAAATATTATTCCACATCACACTCATTTATTCTACTTTAAAAAGATTCGGAGTCCCCATATTTCTAGCATAATGATATTTTTAATGACTGAACATAAAGCATTTCTTCCCTTATAGAATATATTAGTAGAAGGGTATATTATTTGGAGAAATAAAGAAGTAGTATAAACTAACCAAACTAAGACCAAGACCAAAACCAAAAGAAAGCAAAACAAAACAAAATAAGCACCACGAATTTCCGATCATTATATAAGTAATTTAATATTGATATGTGGATATACACTGGCTAATATATTGATAAAAGAAGCCGTTGGTAATCTGCAAGATGAAAATACTGTCAAAGAACATTCTGATTGTTTTGCCGTGTGGCTCAGTCATTTTTGTATCATCCTTTGAGTCACATTAGGTTTATTACTGTAGTATAATAAAAGATCTATGAACTTTTGAATCAGACGCAGCCTTATGTTAAGTCCAAAGCTGCTTCGTTTAGCGTTTTTGTGATCTTAGGTTTATATGTATTCTGAGCCTTTGTTTTCCTCATCCATATATTAATTAGGGATAATAAAATAATTTACCTCATGGATTTAGCGTAAGAATAAAATGAAATCATGAATGTACAGTACCAAGCAAAGTGCAGTCACTTATGTCCTAAAAAATCAGATGAGTTTCCCATCATAGAGCTTGCAAGGGGGTGAGAGGTAAAGATGGATAACAAACAAAAGAGCTAATTAACATATGATTTATTTAGCCAGCTATTACCTTGAAAATCAGGTGTGAGGCTCTATGAGAATGATCTAAACAGGTTTTGAGGTTGAGGAAAAGAAAAACGGGCAGTATTAGAATCCTAAGTACAGAGGTTAGAAAGGGCAGGCCTGTGTGACTCACTGGAGAAAATGGTTAAATAATGGTGAATATATGGGAATAGAACATTGCAGAATGGGCCAAAACTAGAAGGGACAAGGTTGAGGCAAGACAACCTTGACTTCTTTCACAATTTTGCCTACTGTTGACTGTGTAACCTATGTCAGAAAACAAAAGATTTCTGTCCCTACTACTGTATAATGCAGATGAAAGTTATGATTGCTAAACCAGTGACATATATTGCTCTTCACTGATCTAGTTTATAGATTTTAGAAATAGATACAGTCTTTGTAAGCATGCAAAAGTTGAGTGATACTTAGTTCTGCATTCTGACTTTTTGATAATCAAGGAAGCATCCTCATTAGGATTGAAATACCCAGGATGACATGTAATTTTTTTTTTAAGGTAAAATGTATTTAAATGGGGAGTAGGTTTTAGTTTATCTCTTTATTTCCTCCAGCTAATTTTTGACTAATAATTTTATTTTAAATAGGAAATTTGCTAAGTCATTAATTATTCATATTCTCCATGAAGATGGGCCACAAAACGCAGTGTTTTAATAAGGCAGACTCTAGCCATATTCCCCACCCTCAACATTGTAACTTCCACTGTCCATTTAAGAACTAACCATTGCTGACAAAATTGGAGAAAAAATGAAAATGTTTTACTCTATTCAGATGGTAAAATAATATTAATACATATAGTTGTAGTAACAAATAATTCAGCCACCACTCTTACTACTATTACATGGTACAATTTATATTGTCTTTATATGCCAGCATTTTGCTCAGATCTTCACATTTATATCATATTTAATTTTGGTCACATTTGTGAAAGGTAATATCTTTATCTCCATTTTACCCCTTCTGATACAGATATGTTGAAGGTGTAGACAAAGTGACCAGGGTCACACAGATGAGGTTTGAATTCTCACTTCAAGTTGAATATTTTAAAATATTCAAAATATTCATTCCTTTGATTTTATTATTTAAGATTTCTTCCATTTCAAGCATAATTTGAAGACATAGGATGCATTAGAGATGAAAAATATATTAGTCTATATAGTAGCTCTGCAGTCTTCTTAAAGCTATTGCCTTCAGCTCTTATGCAGACATAACTCAAACATAGTAGTTTCCACATTTCTTTATTTCTCCACTTGGTCTTCTTAGTTTGGTATGCCACAGACCCAGAGTGCTATAATGGCTAGGAAATTAGATGAACACATTGTTGTTTTTTTTTAATTAATTAATTTATTTTGGAGAGGAAGGGGGAAGGGGCAGAGGGAGAGAGAGAATCCTTAAGCAGACACCCTACTGAGTGCAGAGCCGGGTGTGGGGCTCCATCTGAGGACTCTGAGATCATGATCCGAGGCGACATCAAGAGTTGGCCGCTTAATTGACTGAGCCACCCAGGTGCCCCACATGTTCTGTCTTTGTTCAGGAATTTTGTATTATAACTTTATTTCACAAATATTTTATATATGATTGTAACTTCTCCAAAAGGAAAGGAGTTTGATATTATCAAGGAATGATGACTGAGTCATAATACAGTAGAGACTAACTTCTCTGGGTCATTTATTTATTTATTTATTTTTTAAGATTTTATTTATTTATTTGATAGAGAGAGATCACAAGTAGGCGAAGAGGCAGGGAGAGAGTGTGAGAGGGAAGCAGGCTCCCTGCTGAGCAGAGAGCCCGATGTGGGGCTCGATCCCAGGACCCTGGGATCATGACCTGAGCCGAAGGCAGCGGCTTAACCCACTGAGCCACCCAGGCACCCTTCTCTGGGTTATTTAATTGAAAGTTTTATCTAGTTTCTTAGTATGAGAACTCTATTCTATAACTATTTTTGTTGAATTATTATTAATATAAATACTTAGTAATTGATGCATCATTTTACTTCCATGGCATGTCATTAATCATTTTTTAAAACCTTCATTTTGCTTATAATGACCTGAATGAAAGAATTACTAAATTTTGAGGATTAACCTGCCTCCCAAAATGCCTTACAAAATAAGTTCCCAAAAGTAAGAAAAAAAAAAAAAAGGGATAAAATTCCCAGGCAATTGAAGTTACAGTTGGGCAAGGAATAGGACCTAGGTTTTTGGGTAGAACTGAGGAATAAATTATGGCTTGGTTTATAGAACTCCCCCTTCCCATTGAAGCTGAAATGATGAGTATAAAATCTTGAACCTTCTCAAGAATATTCCAAAGCTGCAGAGAAGAAACAGAACTTTCCATACTTTTATCTTTCCTTTGTTTTACTGGGAAGTGATGGAAATGGTTGCTAGAGAGAAATGTATGAAAGTTGGCAAGTGAACAGTTAGAGAAGTAAGTATCCAGTGTCCCCATTGTCCAGGGGAAAAGCCAAACCAACAGTTATCCACCACCTCCTCCTATCATCTGAATGGGATATGAGGACTTTTCCTCTCCAAGTGGAGTGAGCGCTGATTCACAGTATTTAACAATACATCATAACTCAGAGTATGCCGCAAAAATCCTTAATTCCCAGATAAGCATATCTCTGTACCCTCTGGATAGGGAAAGGGATTAGAAAGAAGCCACCATTGTTTTGCAAACTGAAATTCAAAGAAACACAAAAGCAGGCATCAAATGCCATAGAAAATTAGTCAAGAATATACGCATACTAAAATGAAATACAGGGGCGCCCGGATGGTTCAGTGGGTTAAAGCCTCTGCCTTTGGCTCAGGTCATGATCCTAGGATCCTGGGATAGAGCCCTGCATCAGGCTCTACTCAGCAGGGAGCCTGTTTCTCTGCCTGTCTCTCTGCCTACTTGTGATCTCTGTCAAATAAATATAAATAAATAAATAAATAAATAAATATCCCTGAGAATCTGTAGCAAGAAAATGGGAATCAGAGGCCTTATTAAAAAAAAAAAAGAAAGAAAGAAAGAAATTCAGCGGCTCAGACATGACAAAGATTAAAGGAAATTGCATAGTAAATGTAGAAATATCCTGTTACTTAATAAGAACAACACTGATAAAATGAAATAAAAATTGAAATTTAAGGAATAAAGAAAAATACCTTTATAAGGAGGAAAAAAGCTCAGTCTAGAAGAAAATATAACTGAAGAAGAAGGAAAATTCATTTCATGTGCTTTGAAAGGGCATAGAAAACTTATTTTCAAAGAAGAAATGAGTTGAGGTAATATAAATATGTATTTTACATTATAAAGGATTGATTCCCTTAAGAAATAAATTTTAGGCAAAATTTATCATTAAAGAACTTAACAAATTAGAAGCATCAAGAAACTAAAAGTTGAATTATGATGGGAGAAGGTTTTTGCGATAATCCAAAGGAGAACATATTTTAAAACAAAAGAAATTAGAGGGAAATCAATAAAATATATATTCCAATATTAGATAGTTTGTATCACTGGCTTAGATATTTACACAATTGGAAAGAAAATTATAATGGATTCGGGGCGCCTAGGTGGCTCAGTTGTTAAGTGTCGGCCTTCAGCTTGGGTCATGATCCCAGGGTCCTGGGATCAAGCCATGCATTGGGCTTCCTGCTCAGTGGGAAGTCTGCTTTTCCCTATCCCACTCCCCTGCTTGTGTTCCCTCTCTCACTGTGTCTCTCTCCGTCAAATAAATAAATAAAATCTTAAAAAATGAAAAAAGAAAATTATAATCGATTCAAAGGTTAAATAAAAGAATAAGCAATTTCTGAAATGATTAAATACTAGATTTTAAGATCAACATAGAGCATCACAATCCAGGAAATTTTAACACTGAATGTTGCAAACCAAAATATTCCCTCCTTACATTATTGAACCTTTAGGAAATATTTTTTTGTAAAATTAATTCTTTAGGTATGCAGGAAGAAAAGTGAATTGGTGTGGAAGTAGGCATTGTTAGAAGTCTGCTCTTTATCTCCTATTAGACAATAGGTTAACATCTACAGATTTTTAAAGAAAATAGGTGTGTTTTTCTTCTTTTTTTTTTCTTTTTTGAGAGCACATGAGTCTGCAAAGGTGGGGAGAAGGAGCATAGAGAGAATCTTAACCAGTCTCCATGCTCCTTGAGGAACCCCACGTGGAGCTCGATTGTGACCTGAGCTGAAATCAAGAGTCAGATGCTCAACTGACTAAGCCACCCAGGTGCCCCAAGAAAAACAGATTATTAAAGTATAACTCAGTTCTTTAGAGCCAGTGAAGATATCATCTGTATATCCATCTCTCTGTGTATATAAATACATGCATCAGAAAAGTCCTGGGAAAAATAGTCACTTATCAATGATAAGTGTTTGTTTATTTGTTTCCTGGGTATGTGTTTTGGGGCAATGTTTTTTATTTACTTTCTTCCTTATACTTGTGTATGTCATTTAAATCCACTATTAGTCTACCTCAGTTATTATGAATCATTTATAAAAAATTATGAGGTTACTTTTTTCCCGTAACAAAAACCTTTTATATTTGATGGTAAGCAAATTCACTGTACTTTTGCATCCTGGACTTTCTGTTTTGTAGTATGTTTAATTAATAAAACAAATCAATTTCAGCATGTGTAATATGTCACCTAAATTCCTTCAAGGTAGATAATGTTGATTATCTTTTTTGTATTCTTTACCATACCTGATGCATAGATGTATGTGCTATATGATTGTTGAGCTAAAAAAAAATGAATGAATGAATGAATGAATGAAATGATAACTCAAACTTTTAAGCAACAATATATCCCTTTCTTTTTACTGTGGTTTACTGTATGGGCTTGGACAAAAAACCTGTTTTATAATAAAGCAAACAATAACAACATACCTTAAATAAAAATCTTTATAACACAAACTTTAAGATATTATTAGTGATAAAATTTTCTCCATATTTATGGAATACTCTTTCAAATATGGAATTTGAGACACTGTAGTTCCTACCCAGCCAAAGACCTGACATTTGGCTATCATTTTATATAACTGGCCTTCTGTTACAGGTTAATTGATCAAGTCTTTCTTTTATATGCTTATTATATAATGTGATGGTATACCCTTATTTTTGCTAATAGTCATTCCTTGGTTTCCATGTTTCCTGGGCTTTCACATATTTAGTTTTGTGCAATTTGTGGACTTGTGACAGTTATCTGTACATGCAAGTTCCTTTCTAATCAGCACAAAAATCATCATGTATCTTTTTCCAGCACTTGCGTTGAAGAAAAAAGCCCTGGTTTGAGTACAATAGAGACAATAGCAAGGCTCAAAGGTTGAAGACAAAAGATTCTGCAGAAATTAAAGGAAAAGCTGCTAAAGGGCATGACAGCTCTTTTTGTTATTTTCTGGGTTGTAATTTATGAAATCAGTTTTCATTTTGAAAGTTCCCTAATTTTCTCCCACTTCAGTCTAAGATATAGCACACATGAGTACTGAAGACAGACGGGCCCTCAAAATGACTCAATCAGGTGTTATTTGTAATGAAGCTGCAGGCTGTCGCTTGGATTTCATCGTCTTCTATCTTTAGCCACAGAAAACTGTTTGTAACAGTTCCTTAAGCTCAGTTCACCAACATGGGTGTCACACATTATTTTCGGAATAAGGTGTTCTCTCGAATTCCTGGTTTTAAATGATTTTGTTAGAGCAAATACCCATTCCTGTATGGTCCAGCTGCTATACAGCTTGCTGGACAGGTGTCTCTTCAAGCAGGATCAGGTATCCTTGGAAGACTAGAGGCTGTGGTGGTTTTAATTCTAGTATTAAAACAATTTAAAACTTTTTGTATTATTGTGAGAATTCACGTAGGAAAGGAAGGGGGTAAAAGAGAAGAGTGTTGCCATTGAAAATAACTAGAAAAGCTTCATAAAGCTCACACACACACACACACACACACACACACACACACACACACATTTTCAAAGTCAGTGAGCTGTGGAAGCAGGGAGAACTGGAGGAGTAAAATTTACCAAGAAGGAAGAAATTTGAAGGTGTGAACTGAGGATCTGCATCTCCCTGAGGTCTGTCTAATCCTTAGTGTGGGTTTAGAATCTGGGAGCAGGCCAGGCAAGGGACACTCAAGTGAAAGAGAAACTAGGGGAGTGTCTGAGGACTCCACAGAGAAGAGTAACAAAATTGGAGAGTTGAGAAGAATCAAACATAGAAACAATTTCCCCTTCAGATTTTTTTGTTTAATTCTGAAGCTGGGATAGGTGAGAGCTTAAAGAATGAAGCCCAAATTTCAAAAAGTATAATTGAATTCCTCGAAGTTTCCTAGGATTTAGGAACAAAAGACCCACTTAGGAAAGGTCCATGGGAACAATAGAGAAGAGTTCCAAATTCTTCAGGAAGTCATGGAATAAAAACATTTCTTGCCCCTTTCCCATAGGGGTAGTTGCTAATCTGGACGCTAAATAGAGGCTGGGAATCCAAGGTCAGGTCCTGCTACAAGGTTACTTACTGGAGACGTGATGGCAAGATAGAACATGGCTATTTTTCCTTGCCTTTCAAATTATATAAATGGAATAATAATAATATATTTGCTCTTTTGTGTCTAGCTTCTTTTGCACATCTTGTGTTTTAAAAAAGCATTTATGTTATTGCCTGTATTGGTAGTTTCTTCTTTCTAATATAGTGTTGAATCACTCCGTATAAAAATACTGTAATTGCTTTATCTAGTCTTCTGTTGTTAGACATTTGAATTGTTTCTAGGTTTTGGCTATTGTGAATAAAAATATCAGCATTACCATACATATGCTTTTGTGGACATATGGGCAGATTTATCTGAGTATGTATCAAGGAAAGAGGAGTTACCTATATCACATTTGAGGATATTTTCTATTTCAGTAGATAATGTCAGTGTTTTTAAAAATGGTTGTAAAAGGGGTGCCTGGGTGGCTCAGTGGGTTAAGCCGCTGCCTTTGGCTCAGGTCATGATCTCAGAGTCCTGGGATCGAGCCCCGCATCGGGCTCTCTGCTCAGCAGGGAGCCTGCTTCCTCCTCTCTCTCTGCCTGCCTCTCTGCCTGCTTGTGATCTCTCTGTCAAATAAATAAATAAAATCTTAAAAAAAAAATGGTTGTAAAAATGTTCTCTACCACTAGCAATGTGTGAGGGTTAAATTTTCTCTACATTTTCACTGACACTTAATATTGTCATTATTTATTTTAAAGATTTTATATTTATTTGACAGAAATCACAAGTAGGCAGAGAGGCAGGCAGAGAGAGAGGAGGAAGCAGGCTCCCTACCAAGTGGAGAGCCTGATGTGGGGCTCCATCCCAGGACCCTGGGATCATGACCTGAGCTGAAGGCAGAGGCTTTAACCCACTGAGCCACCCGGGCGCCCCTGTCATTATTTTTTTCATTTAAACATTCTGGTGAGTGCATAATCATAATCTCAGTTTGGATTTAATTTGTATTTCTCTTGATAAGTAACGAGAGTGATGATGTTGAGTTCCTTTTCATATCATTTGAATATCCCACTTCATGAAGTGACTGATCACTTGTAAGTTTGGATTCTTTGTCTTATCTTTATTATTGTAGGATAATATTATACATTCTTCATATAAATCCTTTATCACATACTTGTAATATTCTTCCAAGTCTATGGCTTGCCAGTTCGCTTCTTGGTCATGGTTTTTCTGGAACAGAAGTTCCTAATTTAATGAAATTCAGCTTATCATTTTTTATATTTGTTGTTGTTCTTTCTGTCTAAGAAAAAAGTGCCTATACTCAGATCATTAAGATATTTTTCTAAGCAAACCCAGCAAACCCGAGCGGATTACTCAGCCCGGCCCCGGGTAAGGGCGTTGCAACTCCGCCTGGGGCAAAGACGCTTGAGAAGCACTACAACAGGCCCCTCCCCCAGAAGATCAACGGGAAACCCAGCCAGGACCAAGTTCACCTACCAAGGAGTGCAGATTCAATACCAAGGAGAGCGGCAGAATTCCAGAGGAGAAGAAAGCAAAGCATGGAACTCATGGCTTTCTTCCCATGATTCTTTAGCCTTGCAGTTAATTTAATTTTTTTTTTCTTTTTCAATTTTTTTCTCTTCTTCTGCTAAATTTTTTTAACTTTTAACCGTTTTCTTTTTTAACGTTTTTTAAATAGTTTATCTAATATATATATATTTTTTTTTCCTTTTTATATTTTTTATCGGCTTTCTTTTTTAATAGTTTCTTTTTTTTTTTCTTTTTCTTTCTGAACCCATTTTTATCCCCTTTCTCCTCCCCCTCACAATTTGGGATCTCTTCTGATTTGGCTAAAGCATATTTTCCTGGGGTTGTTGCCACCCTTTTAGTATTTACTTGCTCCTTCATATACTCTTATCTGGACAAAATGAAAAGGCGGAAAAATTCACAACAAAAAAAAAAGAACAAGAAGCAGTACCAAAGGCTAGGGACCTAATCAATACAGACATTGGTAATATGTCAGATACAGAGTTCAGAATGACGATTCTCAAGGTTCTAGCCGGGCTTGAAAAAGGCATGGAAGATATTAAAGCAACCCTCTCGGGAGATATAAAAGCCATTTCTGGAGAAATAAAAGAACTAAAATCGAACCAAGTTGAAATAAAAAAAAAGCTATTAATGAGGTGCAATCAAAATGGAGGCTCTCACTGCTAGGATAAATGAGGCAGAAGAAAGAATTAGTGATATAGAAGACCAAATGACAGAGAATAAAGAAGCTGAGCAAAAGAGGGACAAACAGCTACTGGACCACGAGGGGAGAATTCGAGAGATAAGTGACACCATAAGACGAAACAACATTAGAATAATTGGGATTCCAGAAGAAGAGGAACAGAGAGGGGAGCAGAAGGTATGTTGGAGAGAATTATTGGAGAGAATTTCCCCAATATGGCAAAGGGAACAAGCATCAAAATCCAGGAGGTTCAGAGAACCTCCCTCAAAATCAATAAGAATAGGTCCACACCCCGTCACCTAATAGTAAAATTTACAAGTCTTAGTGACAAAGAGAAGATCCTGAAAGCAGCCCGGGAAAAGAAGTTTGTAACGTACAATGGTAAAAATATTAGATTAGCAGCAGACTTATCCACAGAGACCTGGCAGGCCAGAAAGAGCTGGCATGATATATTCAGAGTACTAAATGAGAAAAACATGCAGCCAAGAATACTATATCCAGCTAGGCTATCATTGAAATAGAAGGAGAGATTAAAAGCTTCCAGGACAAACAAAAACTGAAAGAATTTGCAAATACCAAACCAGCTCTACAGGAAATATTGAAAGGGGTCCTCTAAGCAAAGAGAGACCCTAAAAGTAGTAGATCAGAAAGAAACAGAGACAATATACAATACCAGTCACCTTACAGGCAATACAATGGCACTAAATTCATCTCTCTCAATACTTACCCTGAATGTTAATGGGCTAAATGCCCCAATCAAAAGACACAGGGTATCAGAATGGATAAAAAAACAAACCCATCTATATGTTGCCTACAAGAAACTCATCTTAAACCCGAAGACACCTCCAGCTTTAAAGTGAGGGGGGTGGAAAAGAATTTACCATGCTAATGGACATCAGAAGAAAGCAGGAGTGGCAATCCTTATATCAGATCAATTAGATTTTAAGCCAAAGACTATAATAAGAGATGAGGAAGGACACTATATCATACTCAAAGGAACTGTCCAACAAGAAGATCTAACAATTTTAAATATCTATGCCCCTAACGTGGGAGCAGCCAACTATATAAACCAATTAATAACAAAATCAAAGAAACACATCGACAATAATACAATAATAGTAGGGGATTTAACACTCCCCTCACTGAAATGGACAGATCATCCAAGCAAAAGATCAACAAGGAAATCAAGGCCTTAAATGACACACTGGACCAGATGGACATCACAGATATATTCAGAACTTTTCATCCCAAAGCAACAGAATACACATTCTTCTCTAGTGCACATGGAACATTCTCCAGAATAGATCACATTCTTGGTCCTAAATCAAGTCTCAACCAGTATCAAAAGATTGGGATCATTCCCTGCATATTTTCAGACCACAATGCTCTGAAGCTAGAACTCAATAACAGGAGGAAATTTGGAAAGAACCCAAATACATGGAGACTAAGCAGCATCCTTCTAAAGAATGAATGGGTCAACCAGGAAATTAAAGAAGAATTGAAAAAATTTATGGAAACCAATGATAATGAAAACACAATGTTTCAGAATCTGTGGGACACAACAAAGGCAGTCCTGAGAGGAAAATATATAGCGGTACAAGCCTTTCTCAAGAAACAAGAAAGGTCTCAGGTACACAACCTAACCCTACACCTAAAGGAGCTGGAGAAAGAACAAGAAAGAAACCCTAAACCCAGCAGGAGAAGAGAAATCATAAAGATCAGAGCAGAAATCAATGAAATAGAAACCAAAAAAAACAATAGAACAAATCAACGAAACTAGGAGCTGGTTCTTTGAAAGAATGAATAAGATTGATAAACCCCTGGCCAGACTGATCAAAAAGAAAAGAGAAAGGACCCAAATAAATAAAATCATGAATGAAAGAGGAGAGATCACAACGAACACCAAAGAATACAGACAATTACAGAACATACTATGAGCAACTCTACGCCAACAAATTTGACAATCTGGAAGAAATAGATGCATTCCTAGAGACATATAAACTACCACAACTGAACCAGGAAGAAATGGAAAGCCTGAACAGGCCCATAACCAGTAAGGAGATTGAAACAGTCATCAAAAATCTCCAAACAAACAAAAGCCCAGGGCCAGAACGGCTTCCCGGGGGAATTCTACCAAATATTTAAAGAAGAACTAATTCCTATTCTCCTGAAACTGTTCCAAAAAATAGAAATAGAAGGAAAACTTCCAAACTCATTTTATGAGGCCAGCATCACCTTGATCCCAAAACCAGACAAAGATCCCATCAAAAAAGAGAACTACAGACCAATATTCTTGATGAACACAGAGGCAAAAATTCTCGCCAAAATACTAGCCAATAGGATTCAACAGTACATTAAAAGGATTATTCACCACGACCAAGTGGGATTTATTCCAGGGCTGCAAGTTTGGTTCAACATCCGCAAATCATCAATGTGATACAACACATTAATAAAAGAAAGAACAAGAACCATATGATACTCTCCATAGATGCTGAAAAAGCATTTGACAAAGTACAGCATCCCTTCCTGATCAAAACTCTTCAAAGTGTAGGGATAGAGGGCACATACCTCAATATTATCAAAGCCATCTATGAAAAACCCACCGCAAATATCATTCTCATGGAGAAAAACTGAAAGCTTTTCCGCTAAGGTCAGGAACACGGCAGGGATGTCCGTTATCACCACTGCTATTCAACATAGTACTAGAAGTCCTAGCCTCAGCCATCAGACAACAAAAGGAAATTAAAGGCATCCAAATCGGTAAAGAAGAAGCCAAACTATCACTCTTCGTAGATGATATGATACTATATGTGGAAAACCCAAAAGACTCCACCCCAAACTGCTAGAACTTGTACAGGAATTCAGTAAAGTGTCAGGATATAAAATCAATGCACAGAAATCAGTTGCATTTCTCTACACCAACAACAAGACAGAAGAAAGAGAAATTAAGGGGTCCATCCCATTTACAATTGCACCCAAAAGTATAAGATACCTAGGAATAAACCTAACCAAAGAGACTAAGAATCTATTCACAGAAAACTATAAAGTATTCATGAAAGAAATTGAGGAAGACACAAAGAAATGGAAAAATGTTCCATGCTCCTGGATTGGAAGAATAAATATTGTGAAAATGTCTATGCTACCTAAAGCAATCTACACATTTAATGCAATTCCTATCAAAGTACCATCCATTTTTTCAAAGAAATGGAACAAATAATCCTAAAATTTATATGGAACCAAGAAAGACCTCAAATAGCCAAAGGAATATTGAAAAGAAAGCCAAAGTGGTGGCATCACAATTCCGGACTTCAAGCTCTATTCCAAGCTGTCATCATCAAGACAGCATGGTACTGGCACAAAAACAGATACATAGATCAATGGAACAGAATAGAGAGCCCAGAATAGACCCTCAACTCTATGGTCAACTCATCTTCGACAAAGCAGGAAAGAATGTCCAATGGAAAAAAGACAGCCTCTTCAAAAATGGTGTTGGGAAAATTGGACAGCCACATGCAGAAAAATGAAATTGGATCAGTTCCTTACACCACACACGAAAATAGACTCAAAATGGATGAAGGACCTCAATGTGAGAAGGACTCGATCAAATCCTTGAGGAGAACACAGGCAAGCAACCTCTTTGACCTCAGCCGCAGCAACATCTTCCTAGGAACATCGCCAAAGGCAAGGAAGCAAGGGCAAAAATGAACTATTGGGATTTTATCAAGATCAAAAGCTTTTGCACAGCAAAGGACACAGTGAACAAAACCAAAAGACAACTGACAGAATGGGAGAAGATATTTGCAAATGACATATCAGATAAAGGGCTAGTGTCCAAAATCTATAAAGAACTTAGCAAACTCAACACCCAAGAACAAATAATCCAATCAAGAAATGGGCAGAGGACATGAACAGACATTTCTGCAATGAAGACATCCAGATGGCCAACAGACACATGAAAAAGTGCTCCATATCCCTCGGCATCAGGGAAATACAAATCAAAACCACCATGAGATATCACCTCACACCAGTCAGAATGGCTAAAATTAACAAGTCAGGAAATGACAGATGCTGGCGAGGATGCGGAGAAAGGGGAACCCTCCTACACTGTTGGTGGGAATGCAAGCTGGTGCAACCACTCTGGAAAACAGCATGGAGGTTCCTCAAAATATTGAAAATAGAACTACCCTATGACCCAGCAATTGCACTGCCGGGTATTTACCCTAAAGATACAAACGTAGTGATCCGAAGGGGCACGTGCACCCGAATGTTTATAGCAGCAATGTCTACAATAGCCAAACTATGGAAAGAACCTAGATGTCCATCAACAGACGAATGGATAAAGAAGAAGTGGTATATATACACAATGGAATACTATGCAGCCATCAAAAGAAATGAAATCTTGCCATTTGCGACGACATGGATGGAACTAGAGGGTATCATGCTTAGCGAAATAAGTCAATCGGAGAAAGACAACTATCCTATGATCTCCCTGATATGAGGGAGAGGAGATGCAACATGGGGTTTGAGGGGGTAGGAAAAGAGTAAATGAAACAAGACTGGATTGGGAGGGAGACAAACCATAAGTGACTCTTAATCTCACAAAACAAACTGAGGGTTGATGGGGGGAGGGGGTTGGGAGAGGGCGTGGGGTTATGGACATTGGGGAGGGTATGTGCTATGGTGAGTGCTGTGAAGTGTGTAAACCTGGCGATTCACAGACCTGTACCCCTGGGGATATAAATATATGTTTATAAAAAATAAAATTTAAAAAAAAGATATTTTTCTATATTTTCTTCCAGAAATTTGATTTTTAAAATTTTGTATTTAGGACTAAGATCAAACTCAAATTAATTTTTGAATATGGCCTGATGTAAGTCTCAAGGTTCATAATTTTTCCAGATGGTTAACTGGTCTTTCTAACATCATTGTAGAAAAGGGCATTTCTCGCCCCACTAATCAGGTAACTAAATCAGGTCACTGTGTGTTCTTGGATGCATTCTAGGTGTTCTTTTCTCTTCCATTGGTTTGTTTGGTTAAGATGCAACTAAATACTTAATGTAAAATTACAATGTCTTATTCTACTTGCTTTATTACGTGTGTGTATGTAGGTATGTATGTAATCTATTATTGTGGCTCTGTCTTCATTCATGTATCCATTTAGGTTTTGTCAGGTATTGTACTTTTTACTTAGGTGGGTCTTCAAAGGACGTGCAGTTGATTTTGCTCCCTTTAATTTTTCTTACTATCTCTGACTTTAGAGTTATCAGTCAATTTTCAGATAATTTGTTATGTTTGTGTGTTAAATCTACCATCTTGCTATTTGTTTTACACTGGTCCCATCTGTTCTTTTTTCCCCCCTCCTTTCCTGCCTTTTTTGGATTTAGTATTTTTTCCATTTTATTTCCCTTATAAGTTTCATAGCTATATCTCTTGTTTTGTGTTTTTTTTTAGTTGCTCTATGGTTACAATATACATTGTTAATGTATTGCATCCTACATTAAAACAACATTTTCCTTCCTCACACATAATTAAGAAACTTAGCATATTATGCTTTTTCTCCCTTCTATTCTTTCTGGAGAATGATATTTGAAACCAAGATTTGAATACTGGGTGTGCTCATTGCTATTGGGGTGTCATTGCTTCTGGGAACTTTCAGCTAAAAAAGCAAGCAAACATATGTGTTTCTACTAATATAATATGTGTGTATGTGTGTACATATGTATATATACATCTATACATATGTACATATACATATACAAACTCTTTTTATCTCTATAAACTAAATATGACTTCCATCTGATACTTTCAGTTCTAATGCATTACCAGATGGATCATTTGTGCCTACTTTCTTCACTTTCTTTGTGAACTCACACTCCAATTATGAGAAACCTGGCACCCACCATTTGCCACCCTTTTACTTAATTGTTCAATTTTAGTATATATGTACAGCTATCAGAATCATTAACCTGTACCCTCTGGGAAACAACTTAATGAACAAAAGAATAGGATTTATGTGCAATTTCTTTTGTCCTTATTTTTCAAAGTCCGTTCATTTCCAAAGTTACTTAAGTACCTTACTCCACCACCCATTTATGTGAGTTTGGTTCATACCTTTATAATGCAGATAGATTGTTTTATTACATTCTGTATTTTCTCTCAGGAGACCCTAATCTTTTAAATGATTTCTTTTTAATTTGCACATATTAAGTTTGACTCTTTATGCTTTAAAAGTCTATGGGTTTTTACAAAGGTACAGTGTCATTTCGGTCTCTACAGATGTTATACAAATGCGTGATATCATCCAGAATAATTTCACTAGCCCTAAAATCCTTTGTGATTTACTTATCCAACCCTCTCACTTCCTCCCAACTCCTGATATTCACTGATCTTTTTTCTTCTATATAGTTCTGCCATTTCTAGAATATTATAATGGTAATCATACATTATGCAGCTTTTTCAGACTGACTTCTTTCACTTCGCATAATCCATTTAAAATTCATTCATGCCTTTTCATGTTTGATAGCTCATTATTTAATTGCTGAATAATATTCTATTGTTTGCACATAGCACAGTGTGTTTACTATTCACCTATTGAAGGATATTTGATTGGTTTCAGTTTTTTTGTGTGTGATTTGTGGATAATGCTGCTATAAACATTTACATTTAGGTTTTAATATAGATATACGTTTTCACATCAGTTGGGTAAATATGCATTATTGCTGGATCAGATAGTAAGACAATGTTCAGTTTTGTGAGAAACTGCTCAACTGCCTTTCAGAGTGGCTGTACTATTTGTCATTTCCTCCAGTAATGATTAAGAGTTTCTCTTGTTATGCATCCTTGCCAGGAAATGCCAATGTCAGCTTTTTGGATTTTAGTTATTTTAATAGGGGTGTAGTGGTATCTCCTTGTTTTAATTTGCAATTTCCTAGGTAAATAGTGCTAAGAATCTTTTCATATGCTTATTTGTCATTTTTATATCTTCTTTGATGAGGTGTCAGTTAAGATCTGTTGTCCATTTTTAAATGAGGTTGTTTGTTTCTTATTATTGAGTTTTAAGTGTTCTTTGTATATTTTTAGGTAAAAATCCTTTATCAGATATGTACTCCCCAATATTTTCTTCCAGTTTGTAACTTTTCTTTACATTCTCTTAAAAGTGTCTTATGCAAAACAGAAGTTTTTCATTTTAATAAAGTCCTATTTATTAATTTTTCTTTCATGTGTCATGTTTTTGGTTTTTATATTTGAAACCTCGTCACCAAATAACTGCCTAGATTTTCTCATATGTATTCTACATGTTTTGCAGTTTTTTCATTTTACATTTACTTTATGATTCATTTTGAGGTAAATTTGTGGAATGTGAGGTTTATATTTTGGTTGATTTTTTCCCCATATGATCAACCAATTATTCTAGCACTGTTCGTTGGGAAAAATATATTCTTTCTCTGTTGAATTGCTTTTGCTCCTTTTTGAAAGATCAGTTGAATTTATTTGTTTGAGTCTATTTCTGGGCTTTCTATTCTGTTCCATTGATCTAAGTGTCTGTTGTTTACTTAGATCAATCAAAACAATGCCACCCTTGTTTTGATTACGTTGGCCTTAGAGGAAGTCTTAAAATCTGAACCTTTTGATAAAAACTTTAGAACTGGTTTGTCGATATGGATGAAATAGTGTACTGACTTTTTGATTGAAACTGCATGAATCTACAGATCAAGTTGAGAATGACTGATATTTTAACAATACTGAGTTTTTCCATCCATGAACATGGATAATCTTATCATTTACTTAGATTTTCTTTGATTTCTTTCATCAAAGTTTTATAGTTTTCAACATCAAGATACTATATATATTTGTTAAATTTCTACTATTAAATATTTAATTTTTGTGCAATTGTAAATTTTTTATTTGATATTACAGTTCGTTCATTACTGGTATACAGGGAAGCAGTTAACTTTTTTATAGTGGTCTTGTGTTCTTAAAATTTGTTATACTCATAGTTCTGGGAATTTGCGGTTTATTTATTTATTTGTTTTCTATATAGGCAATCATGTCATCTGCAAAGAAAGAGCTGTATTCTTCCTTTCCAATTTGTATAACTTTTACTTATTTCTTTTTTTTGGGGGGGGGGGGTGGCTTATTGCGCTAACCAGGACTTCAAGCACAATGTTGTGAGCAACATTGGTAAATATTTCTTTGTTGTCTGTCATTGATGATATCTGTAGTGATTCTGATGTTAGTCTGTCTTATTCCTTTTGTCGATTACTATCCTTTCAACTGTAGGTTGAATTAAATATCTTGCTATTGTGTCTAATTTTACATTTTCTTTGAACACTGTGCTCTCTCAATTTACAGATTCAGTTCTTTTCTCACTTTAGGTTTGTAAGCATTTCATAATACGTTATGTATCTTCCATTTCATTGATCAGTTTTCTACTCCAGCCACACCTCTTTTCCTGGAGCCTACCTGCTTTCTTTACTGTTTTTATTTACTCTGACTTAATCTCTTTGTCTACTTTTGATAGAGTTAGTTTTCAATCTTTTCCTCTATGAAAAGACCAATTTCATTGGTGACTATGATGTTCATTGCTGTCTCTAATTTATTTGTCAGTTTAGGATTATTGTTCTTTGGGTGCCTTTTATGTTTTGCAAGTCTACAATCTCCATTAAATATACCTTTAATATCATGTTTGAGATGTAATATTATTGAATTCTTCTTAACAAGCTGTTCCAGATTTAAAGTGATTAGGAATAATCACTTCAAGTTATGAGTCTTTTTCTCAGAGCTGGATACTTTGTCTACTTTTTTATATACCATGTTCTTCCCTGCCTCCCCACCCTCCCGCCTGGCGCCTTGTTATCCCTATGGAGTGAAGTGTCTACCATTCTTTCGTTATATCACTCACATTTGAGCAGTAGCTCTTATAGTCTCTTTTCTCTGAAACAGTCTTAGTGATTTTAACTTCTTTTCCCATTGGATATGAAACAATTTCCCCCAAATGAGCACTATTTTGTGAGTGCTTATTTTGTGTGATATAACCTCTTATGTAGCCTAATGGAGGTGGACTGGGAGAAATTTACAGAAAAAGATGAGCTGAATGCTAGTACTTATTTTTAGAAATTCTGTACTCTGGTTCTTTTTTCTAAGGTTTTGTTTCATGTCCTGGTACCAGGTTTAGTTTCATCTTGTCAGTGAGGAATATCCCATTATTGTGAGGGGACATTTCAAGATCTAGATCATTCTACAATTCTATGTTTAGATCTAAGGCTTTAGTTTTTTTCCAGGGAGGACACAGTCCTATAGTTTACTTCTCCCCTTTTATCTCCCCCTCTCTGGAATCCTTTATACCATTACATTAAACATAAAAAGACGGTGGTGTGGTGAAAATGACACTTGATTGTCAAACTGGAGTTCTGATTTGAAGATCTGGTTTTTGACCTTAGCTATGTGACCTATACCAAATTCCATTCTTATTTGAAAAATGTTTGCACAGGAAGGTGATGAGAGGAAAATGATTTCAACATGGCTTATTGCGCTAACTTCCACAGTTTATTTTAGTGTTAGTGTTCCATAACTATGAATTTCTGAATTTCCAGAATCAGTGGCTAAACATAAAGTATTGAGCTATAAAACTTTAGGTAGGTAGAAAAATTAGAAATAATTAAGTCTAACATTTATATGGATAGCAAAAGCCTTGATATTTAGAGGTATAGGAATGAAAAAAGGTATATCTTTTAGCAGCATTAAAGAATGAGGTTTTTATTAAATAATATACTGATAAAATTAAGTGACAAATTGAGGAATTATCTGATTATTTAGTCTCCCTTATACTTTTACCTGAAGTTAGGCAACTAAGCACTGAAAAAATGACTATCTAAACAACCAATTGAGATGCATTTTGTAGGCAAATTGAAAGCTACATATAAGCAAATAAATGACTTTTGTAGGATAAAAGGTCAAGCAAAACTATATCTGATCCAGATAATTTTGTCTAATTGACACCTATATGTCTATCTTATAATTTTGCTTTATATTAAAACAAATTTGTCCTTTGGACTAGCCTGCTTTTTTAGATTGATGGGCAGTATATTGTGGAATTAATCCTTTATGCCGTTTCTTTTTAGTTAATCTGAAAAAAGCTCCACATTACTTCACTTTTAAGATAATAGAAAAAGGGAGTTAGGGGGGTTGCTTTTGCTATGTGATAGTGGCATCATATGATATTCCCAGTCTGATCATGCATGAATGACTTAAGAGTGGAAGATTTATTACGAGGAATATTTTCCTTACTAAAACACTCTATTCTTACAGTGAAAGAGTAGATATGGTTCTTTGTAACACTGAAGCATAATATCTGCAATACATCATGTAAAGGTATATTCACTGTCAAAGTGCCAAGGTACCATCACAGAAAGTGACTGCTGTAATTGACAAAGATGGTGATCAGGCTCCAGAACCATTTGCTGATTGCATATTCATGATCCCACTTTGTAATATGCTGCAGTTACTCTGTGAGTTATTTTAATGGATGTTTAACATCACTAGACTGACACTAGGTATTCTGAAATTTGCAAGTCTAATCTTTAACACATCTCTTTCTGCTTTGTCTTGAAATGTCTAACTCGTGAAATGAGAACTTAGGATTGGCCTGAGTAAGAGGTTGCATGTTTATGCCATTGAAACAGTGCAGTCAAATGAATTCAGCCCTTTTTGAATTCAGTCCTTAAACTCTGTCTTTTTACAACTTTAAAGTAAACATTGGCAGTCAGTTAAAACCAACTTCTAAATGCAGTGGTTCTCATCAGCAACTTTACATGGCCAGTCAGTCTCTCACTGAGAGGTACTTAGATAGATATAGACAATATTTTAAATATTATTCCCCCAGTGGGAGTCATCTATAGTGTTTTCAACCTATGTATCATGTAGTGTTTTCCCCCACCTTGACTAACTGATTTTGAAATATATGGAGAACAATCTGTAACTTATCCTCAAATAATGTGGAATGTGTATTTACAAAATATAAATATATTAGCATTATATGGGAATGAAATGCAGATAGTATAGGAGGATAAATATAATGTGTCCCGATAATGAACTTTTGATTTAATCTCTTTTCCTCATTCTAGTAGGAAAAAATAACTGGGTTTATGGAGAAATCTATAGATTGTACCACAAACTTCTTACTAGACTGAAGGAGAGTTTAAGAAGAGATGTGGAAAGCCAAGAAGTATTTAGAGGAAAGAAGAATTAATCCCTTTAAAAAAAAAATTAGGACATGTTCAAAAATTTACTCATGTTCTTAATTTAATATAATACAAAAAGTCTGGATTGATAATATATTTTAAAAGGAATAGGATTTAGAGCAGATATGTTCTATTGGTTTCAAAATTAGTGTAGTATTTCTCTAGTATTTTTAATTCTGTAAGATTATACACGTAACTATAGTTTTTAAAATAAGCATTTTATTAAAGTATGGTATGGATATATAAAATACATAAATACAAAAGTATAGAAATCAAGAATTCATGGCTCAGTGAGTGTTGTAAAGTGCACATAGCTGTAACACTTTAGATTTTAAAACTATTCTATAAAAAATTATCTACCTGTCAAGAAAGATAAGATACAGGATATTGTAAGTATACTTTTTCCAAACGACATCCTTAAATCAGAGTCAAGTAGTAATTGAATAAGATTGAGGTTATCTCTGGGGTAATTTTAGAGTAGAAGTAATTATACTTCTATAGGTCATTTGTCTGTAAGAAACCTGAATTTAAACAAAGCCAAAGAGCTCTTTTGTCTGGAAGTTTGGCAAAACCATGTTTGTAGAAACAATTATGAGTAAGTCATGCTCATCGTAATGAAACTCATGAGATAATTCTCAACCCAAATCATACTTTAATTTCTACAATTATGAGTAATCTCCCCAATTAGGTGGACATAGCATATCTTAATGCTTATATTTTTTTCAGACCTTTATGCAGATGCTGTTTTCTAAACTTTATATGCCAAATGCACCTGAAGACTGCCATAACAATTTCAAAAGCCATGAACTCCATTCTGTATTAGAAAGACTATTCCCAAAAAGTTATTTAAATTGGAAGAGAATCCTTGGAAAAATTCATTTAAAAAACAAACTAATACCATTAGAAGATTTCTCTTTCATTTCCCATCTTAGTCAATAAATAATTATGGAATTTCTGTTGTATATGTATATATGTGTGTGTGTGTGTATATTATGTATATATATATTATAATACATGTATATGTATATGTATTTCTGAAATATATTAATAAGTGTGAAATGTGGCAGACTGATCAGTTTTTTGGCTTCAGTTAATTATCTTTCTATATGTATGCCCCTTTATAGTGTGGCTTTGCACAAACCTTGAATATAAGCTAGTTTTTAAACTTGTTTTAGAAAAGAGAATGTGATGGAGGTGACAGTGTAGTGGTTCCAAACCTTGGCCAAAGATGTCTTATATGTTTCTACTCTCTCTGAATACTCCCTCTCCCATGAGAATCAGGTGGACCATCCTGGACGAAGATGCTCCCATCCAGACCAAAGTTAGAAGTCAGATGATAAGTGAGCTTAGCCAAGAAAACTGAATCCATTATTAATCAGCAGAACCACCTGGGCTAACCATAGAGTCATGAGTAAAAGCAAACATTCATTATTTATTATTGTTTGCCATTGAGTCTTAGTAGTCATTTGTTATTATGCAGTATTATTTGGCAATAGATAATGGAGACACATGTAATACATAGATAATGAAGGTGACAAAGGGGAAAAAGTAAATAAGAGACAAAGTTGCAAAGACTGGGAGTAGGAGAGATGGCCAGAAATGCTTCAGTAAAAATCCAAAGTAAAATCTGAAGCAAGTAAGAGAGTAAGCCAAGTGAGTGTTGGGTGGAAGGCCAATCTAGGAATAGGGAAACCTGAGAGCAAAGGCGCTGAGTAAATAGAATGGCTGGAGTTTTTGAAGAACTGCGAGCCCTTCAGTGATGCTAGATTAGAATGTACTAAAAGAGTAAAAAGATATGAGATCAAAGTCTTGCAAGAGGAGAGAGGGCAGATCATGTAGAATTTGGTAGGTTATTATAAGGTGTTTGGATTTTCTCTGAGTGAGATGAGAACTTATTAGGGACATTGATGAATGAGTTCTGGTGTAAATTTTACCAGTATCACTCTGCACTTGCTTTAAAAATAGATTACAGAGGATCAAGAATGGTAGGAAAGCAAATTAGGAAACAATAAAATAAGAAGATGGTAGTGCTAACATCCATTCATGATAAAAACTAAGTAAGCTAGGAATTGAGAATATTCTCAACCTGATAAAGACTATCTTCAAAAATCCTACAGTTAACATCATACAATGGTGAGAAACTTGAAGGTTTCATACTAAGATTAGGGACAAGGCAATGAATTCCCTTGCCATCACTCTTTTTCAACATCATACTAGAAATAACTGCTAATACAATAAGACAAAACAAAAGTACAAATTGGAAGGAAAGATATAAAACTGTTTTTGTTCACAGATGACACAATCATCTATGTGGAAAATCCAGAAAAAATTAATAAAAACATCTCCTGAAATAATAAACAATTATAACAAGTTTGCAGGATACAAGATATGTAAAAATCAATTGCTTTCTTATACCAACAATGGAAAAGTAGAATTTGAAATTAGAAACAAAATATAATTTATATTAGCATACAAATAAATGAAATACTTGGGTATAAATCTAACAAAATATATACAAGACCAAAACTATGAAACTCTGATGAATGAAATGAAGGAACTTTATCAGTGGAGAAATATTCCATGTTCATGGATAGGAAGACTCAATATTGTCAGGATGTCAGTTCTTTCCAACTTGGCCTATGATTCATGCAATCCCAACAAAAATCCCAGCAAGTTATTTTGTGGATACCAATGAACTGATTCTAAAGTTTATATGGAAAGGGAAAAGACTCAGAAAAGCCAACACAATATTGAAGGAAAAGAACAAAGTTGGAGGAAAAGAAAAGAAAAAAAGGAAACAAAAAAGCATTCAATCCATGACCTAATCGTTACAACCTATACAAAAAATAACTCAGAATGAATCATAGACTTAAATGTAAAACATGAAACTATAAAACTTAAAAAAAAAATAAAATAAAATCTTCAGGTTCTGGAGCTAGGCAAAAAGCTCTTAAACTTGATATTAAAAGCATTACCCGGGGTGCCTGGGTGCTCAGTGGGTTAAAGGTACTGCCTTCGGCTGGGGTCATGATCCCAGGGTCCTGGGATCGAGCTCTGCATTGGGCTCTCTGCTCAGCGGGGAGCCTGCTTCCTCCTCTCTCTGCCTTCCTCTCTGCCTACTTGTGATCTCTCTCTGTCAAATAAATAAATAAAATCTTAAAAAAAAAAAAGCATTATCCATAAAAGGAGAAATTGATAAATTGGGTCTCATCAAAGTTTAAAACATTTGCTCTACCAAAATCTTGTTACAGGATTGAAAAGAATAAGCTACACACTGAGAGAAAATATTTGTAAGCTATATATCCAAAAAAGGATTGGGACTTAATGTATATAAAGAAATAAAAAAACCCTCAACAATAAGAAAGAAGTCCAAATAGAAAATGAGCAAAAGTCATACACAGACATTTTACTGAAGAGGATGTACAGATGACAAATAAGCACATAAGAGAGGTTCAACACTATCATTAGCCAAATGCAAATTAAAGCCATGATGGAATAGCTCTTCATGTCTATCCAAATGGCTAAAGTTTTTAAAAATGCTGGGGATGATAAGGAAAAATTGGATCACTAATACACTGCTTGTGGGAGTACAAAATGGTAAGGCCACTCTGCAAAACAAATTGATGTTTCTTTTTTTTTTTTCCTAAGATTTTATGTATTTATTTTGAGAGAGAGAGAGAGAGCATGAACAGAGGGAGATGAAGAAGCAGATTCCCTGCTGAGCAGGGATCCTGATGCAGGGCTTGATCCCAGGACCCTGAGATCATGACCTGAGCCTACGGCAGACACTTAACCAACTGAGCCACCCAGGTGCCCCAATTTGATGTTTCTTATAAAGCACTCAACTATCATCTATGACTCAGCAATTGCACTGCTGAGCATTTATCCCAGGGAAATGAAAACAATATTCACACGAAAACATTCTTAACAGTCTTACAGATAATAAGCATAAACTGGAATCAACTTAGATGTTCTTCTGTAGGTAAATGGTTAAATAGTGGTGCATCCATACCATGGAATATTAATTAGCAATAAAAAGGAAAGGTTATTGACAAAAGCAACAACCTGAGTGAATCTTAAGGGAATTATAGCGAGAGAAAAACAATATTAATAGGTTACTCTATGATTTTATTTATATAATATTCTGAAATGACAAAATTATTTAGATGGAGAACAGATTAGTGGTTACCAGGGAATCAGATAGGAGTTGAGATTGGGGAAGGAAGGCAATTGTTATTGTAAAAGGGCAGCAGGAGAGATCATTGTCATTCTAGAGCTACTTTGTGTTTTGAATATGGTGGTAGGAATACAAACCCCAAAATGTGATAAAACTGTATAAAACTACATGCACATATGTATGTGCACACACACACACACACACAAGTACATACAAGCTGGTGAAATCTGAGTAACATTTATGGATTATATCATTGCCAATTTCCTGATTATAATATTGTACTACAGGAGAACCTGGCTAACAGGTACTTGCATTATTTCTTACAACTTTATGTGAATCCATACCTCAAAATAAGTAGTTTAATTAAATAATAGTTAAATGTACAATTATCATATGATCAATTACACTTTTTATCCATGAAAAGGATAATTAATATGTGCCCGTGGAAAGATCTGTACACAAATGTTCGTAATAGTAATTATTGATAATAGTGAAAATATGGAACTAATGCAAATGCCCATCAACAGATGAAAGAATAAGTAAATTGTGATATATATCCATATGTGGGATTCTCTTTAGCAGTAAAAAGAACATTCTGGTACACAAATAACATGGATGAACTTTAAAAACATGTGAGAAAAAAAAAGCCAAATCCAAAAGAGCAGTTACTATCTGAATTCATTAATATGCATTTCTAGAATAGGCAAAACAAACCTATATTATCAGAAAGATTAGTGGACTGGTCCCAAGAAGGGAGTTTGAATGTCCCTGGTCAGAAGGGAACTTTTGATAAGTGATGAAATGATCTGTATTTGATTATAGTGATGATTATAAGGGTGTATACATTAATCAAATTTTATGAAATCATATAATTAAAATCATGCTTTTTTATGTGAAAGATACCTCAGAAAAGGTGATTTAAAAGAAAAATTACATTATTGTGAGATAAATCATATGAAGATACTTATTTCATGTAAAGAAACTCTCTCAGGGGATGCCTAGGCTCAGGTCAGGATCTCAGAGTCCTGGGATCCAGTCTGCTTGTCCCTCTGCCTCTGCCACTCCATCTGCTTGTGCTTTCTCTCTCTCTCCTTTTCTTTCTCTCAGATCAATAACAAAATCTTAAAAAAAAAGTCTCTCAGATAAGATGACCTTTGACCAGAGACATGAAATAAATCAGAGAATGAGAAAATATCTTAGAAATATTCTGTGCAGGGACGCCTGGGTGGCTCAGCTGGTTAAGCGGCTGCCTTCCGCTCAGGTCATGATCCCAGCGTCCTGGGATCGGTCCCACATCGGGCTCCTTGCTCGGCGGGGGGCCTGCTTCTCCCTCTGCCTCTGCCTACCACTCTTGTCTGCCTGGGCCTCATGCTCTCTCTCTCTCTCTAAACAAATAAATAATAAAATCTTAAAAAAAAAAAAAGAAATATTCTGTGCAGCAAGAACAGAAAATATCCATCCCTCACAAGACATCTAGCTTTGTGTTTTCAACATCTCTCTGAGGCCAGTGTGGCTAAGGTGAGGGAAACTAGGGACTGGTAAGAACTAAGGTCATATGTGTAAGTAAGTGCAAGATAGATGGGGGGAGCAGAGTGGGCTCAGATTATTCAGTCATTTAGGCTGTTACTCTGAGTGAAACAGTCACCTTCAGAAGCAGAGTAACATGCTCTAATTATGTTTTAATGGGATTACTTTACCTATTGGTAAAGAATAGTGTCAGATCATGCCATATGGCAAATTATATTTTCTTCTCTCTTAAGATCTTTTTTTTTTTTAAAGATTTTATTTATTTATTATTTATTTGACAGACAGATCACGAGTAGGCAGAGAGGCAGGCAGAGAGAGAGAGGAGGAGGCAGGCTCCCTGCTGAGCAGAGAGCCCGATGCGGGACTCGATCCCAGGACCCTGAGATCATGACCCTGAGCTGAAGGCAGAGGCTTTAACCACTGAGCCACCCAGGCGCCCCTCTCTTAAGATCTTTAAATTCAGGTTTCATTTCTATGAAATGAATATTTGTTCAAGTCCCAAGAAGCAACTTGACCACTCAAGATGTTCTCCTGTGAGTTTACTTCAGAGCCTGTCTACTAAAATAAAACAGCTCTCTCAACTTTTCTATAACCTTGACATTTAGAGATAAAAGCTATTGTTATAGATATTCTGAAACTAATAAAATAAATAATTAACAAAAAACTTGGTATGAAAAATATCCAAGTAATTGCATCGTGGTTGTAAAAATGCCCAAAATGACTTCAAAATGATAACATATGATACACATTTGAGGGAAGTTGTTGATGCTTTTAAATATGAATTTTTGTTTTGTGTGTGAATAAAAATAGCCTAGCCCCAAGAACAGCCACATGATGCCAATCAGAGAAACATAAGTCACAAAACACGTGATTAACAAAACAGTATCAAGTCAATACAATCAGTTTAATTTTGCTAATGACTGCCATGCATGGTAAAAATAGACTGAGCTCTCTTCTGGCATCATTAACAAGCACATGCCTAATATGGAGCATAGAAATTATAGTAAATAGAAAATGGGAAAAGAACAAGAAGAGTAGCAATGAGGAGGCGGAGAGAACTGAACAGTTGCTCATACGCAGAGCCTAGCTTTTAGCCCATCAATAACGTGCAATGGAAGAAACTGCACAAATAGCCACTCCACACACATGGCCCAGCAGGGTCTAAATCAGGTCACAGTGATCCCAAACACCTTTCTAAGAAAAAAAAATCAACTCATTGACAACCGTTCTAGAAAAGCATTAACTAGGTGGTTATTAGAGAGTCAGTTTTTGTGTTTAGCCTTAGCAGAACTAGTTCTACTTCTGTTCTTTTTAAACAACTTGGATTCCTTCTTTGAAGAAGTATTAAACAAATAAATGTGGTGTTATTTTCAAGAAAAAATGAGTACTTGTCTGTAATTAAGTGTATTCTCTCTCTCTTTTACCATACTAATATATTTTTAAAGATTTTATTTATTTGACAGAGAGAGATCACAAGTAGAGAGAGAGAGAGAGAGAGAGGAGGAGGCAGGATCCCTGCCTAGCAGAGAGCCTGATGTGGGACTTGATCCCAGAACCCTGAGATCAGGACCTGAGCTGAAGGCAGAGAGGCTTAAACCCACTGAGCCACCCAGGCAGCCCTACCATACTAATATTGATGTATGATGTGTTTGTCCATTCTGGAAAAAAGTCCTATCTCAATCACCTTCTCTCATCATCATCAATAGCAGAAAATTCCATAACTATTTCATCCATTATTAAGGTAGTGATTTTAGCTAAAAACCAAAAATTTATCCGTGTCCTCTGTGCTGCCTCAAAAATTGTTATGCAAGTGCACATTCATTTAACAAACATTTCCTTCTAGCCTATGGTATGCAGGGGATACAGGGACAGTTAAAATCAAGTTTCTGCTATTAGCAAAATCCATTGTGGGTGATGTTATATAAATATATAATTAAAATACCTGATGCAGTTTAAAATTTATTGACCCCACACTTTTCTGGAACCCTCAGACTAGGTGGTTTATTTTATTATACACTAGTAGAGTACTTTACACTCATCCTTACATATTTGAAATTCATTCATTCATGCAGTAAATTCTTTCTTTTTTTTTTTTTGCAATAAATTATTTCTGAGTGCCACTTAGCATGTGCCTGACATTGGTCTAGGTTGTGGGTGATGTCTAGAATAATAAACAAATTCACTACCTTCATTGAGCTTATCTTCTGTTGTTGGAGAGAGAAAAACAATAAACCAATAATATATTCTTAAGTAATGCTAGTCATTAAGAAGAAAAACAAATAGGGCAAATGGTTAGAGAGTAAATATAATAAGGATTGTTGTAGATAGATTATAAAAGGCCTGTTTAAGGGGGTGACATTTTCAGAGACCTAAATAAAGTTTTATCAGTTTTCTATTATTGCTGTAACAAGTTACCACAAATTTAGTGGCCTAAAGTAATGCCGAATTATTATCTTACAGTTCTGTATGTCATAAGTCTGACATGGATCTCACTGGGATAAAAGTAGTGTTAGGTGAGTTGCATTCCTCTGAAGACCCCACCAGGGAATTTGTTTCCCGGTTTTCCAGATTCTAGAATGTCCACATTTTTTGGTACCTTTCTTCCATCTTCAAGCCAATGTATCAAGTCTTATCACACTTCTCTTACCTTCTTCCATCATTGTATCTTTCTCTGATAAACTCTCCATCTCAAGTCCTTTAATACAACTTGGATTTTCACAGCCCCTTTTGCCATGTATCATAACATATTCACAGGGTCTAGGGGTCAAGACATGGACATCTTTTAAGATGGGGTGCATTATTTTGCTTAGCATGGGAAGTTTATAAGTGTTTGCATGTAGAGATCTAGAGAAAGATGCCGGGGGCCTGGGTGACTCAGTCAATTAAGCATCTGCCTTCAGCTCAGGTCATGGTCCTAGGGTCCTGGGATGCAGTCCCTCAGGGTTTCTGGCTCAGGGATTCTGCTTCTCCCTCTCTCCCTGCTCATGCTCTCTTTCTTTCTTTCTCAGATGAATAAATAAATCCTAAAAAGAGAGAGAGAGAAAGAGAAAGAGCATGCAAGGAAAGAAGCAATAGGCAAGTTCAAAGACACTGAAGTGGAAATGAAACTGAGTGTGTTTGCATCTTTGAGACCAGTATATCTGGAGTGGAATGACAGAGCAGTAAGTACAATGGCTGTGGATTAAGCAGGGACCAGGTAAAGTAAGACCTCAAAGCCACAGTAATATTACTTTGATTTTTATTATTATAAAAAATCACAAGAAGCTTTTGGAAGTTACAATGACATGGCCAGTTGACTTTGTTCATGTGTGTGGTCACTACTAGAATATGAGCAGTTTGTCACATTCACCGGCATGTCTCTCATATCTGATTTAGTTCCTGACTGAGAGTAAGTCCACAGTAAGCATTATTTATCCAATTTATAAATGAATGAGTTGTGTGGACCACAGTGAAGTAACAATAATATTCTCCTTGCCATCTTTTCCATCTATCTTCCTCTGTTCCCACCCTCCCCCACTTCCCCCAATTTCTCCCTTCTTGCCATCCTTCTGACCTTCCTTCCTTCTTCTCTATTAGAAATATGGGTGCTATGAACACTTAATATGAAATGCCTAGGCAAGTTGAGAATGTGATGTGTATAGGATAGAAGCAGACTTATCTGAAAATAAGAAAAGATTCATCTTATTGCCAAGAAATCAGCTCTAGTCTGATGACTCTTCATGATGCATGTCTTACCAGATTAAAGGTTATGATTTGGCCAGAGGAAGTACTGCAGTAACTAGATGTAGAAGATTCTTTGCTCTCCTTTCGATCTACTTCCTTCCATTCAGTTTGTAGAAGCTGCACTTGGATTGATTGGTTAGTGAGAATTTTCAATGTTATACCCTGTAGCCCTTGTCAGGCTTGTCAAGACCACACACCAAATATGAAGACAAAGTTATTACTTTTGTCTTCTGATTTTTCATAAGCTATATCAAAAATAGACAAAGTCTCCTTCCATATTCAACTTTTACTAACAGTCACTGAATGACTATTATGTGGCCATTAAGCTAAGTTCTTTCTGTTATTTCATCTAATTCCCACATCAACCTATTAGTAGGAATTAAAGACCTATTTTGCCCATTTCAGGAAATCAGGTGTAAAAGATTAATAAAATAAGATGTATGAAGATGTGTATAATAAGCTACTGTTTATCTAAGAAAGAGAAGAATACAAATACTTGTCTCTGTGTGGAATAGATATTACTTTTTTTTTAAACAATGAAAATACAAAGCCAAAAGCAGAAATAGTTTTCTACTGGGGAGAAATGTTACATATTAGAAGAAACATGGATAGTAGGTCTTGAAAAAAAGCTAGACTTCTCCAAGTTTAATTGATCTATAGATTTGACTCATATACATATTTTGAATAATTTTACAACCAAATTATGTATCCCAACAATCCATAAAATGAAAGCACAATGAAATAAATAAGCCTATTGTTCAATTTAGGGGCATGACCACACAGAGACAAGTTACTTCAAATTATTTTAGCATATGGTAATTCAACTCTATGTCCTGAGAATGAGAGGAATAGAATAAAAATTCTTAAACTCTTTTCAGTAGTTATATTATGGGTGGTGGTGTTAGTGTTATTATGCTGAGACTATTATGTGTGTTAGGTGGAATTAAACAAAATAATTATGTTATGTTTCTGAGTTCTTAAATTTCTCAGCCTAAAGAAAGGTATGCAAGATTGGTGAGATTAACTGAAAGTATGTGCTCCTGGATTTGAATTGAAATTATCAGTATGAGGTCAGGTTTTAAAAAACAAACAAGAAAGTTACATATTATATGTCTAAAAAAAAATTAAGCCACTTGTGACTTTTAGTAAGTACTTAATAAAGGCAAGCTATTACTACTCTCAGTTTTGAGTGTGTTACTAAGATAACTTACTGAAAAAGAGCAGCTAATATTCAATCTGGGAAAACGTAATTTCTGCTTAAATGCTTTGCTGAAGAGTCCAGTAACATGCAGTATATTGACAATGCCAGACGGAAACAGTAATGGTAATGGAGAGAATGGATCCTTCTTACACATCTCAGCCAGGCCTGGAGGGTCAGTGAGATTTGTCAGGAAATACTATTTTAACTAATAATTTCCATGTCCATCTACTTCTAGTATTTTGCAAGAGCTATGAGCAAATCATTTACCCTCATGTGCATCTTTAATTATCCCTTCTGTTGTCTGAAATGGAAGTGGCCATGCAAAGTTCCATGTCCACACTAAGGTTTGCACAAGAGACAAAAATAAAGCTAATCACTTGCCAGTGAAGGCAGTCACAACTTGTTTAGCACCCCACCTGGTCATACCACACAGTGAGCATCAAATAATGGCATGGTCCTAGGATCTCATCTTTCTTATTCCTGTTGTGCTTTGACCCTGGCCTCAATTTTACCTAAGTTTATTGTCTTGTCTCTGAAATCCTAATTTGAAGCTTACCCTTATACATTGACTTTGGTGTGGTATGTGATGACCCTGATAATGTGATTCTCAGCTATTCCTGGAGATTTTTCTGGATTTTTTTTAATCTCCTATTTTTATTGTTTCTTATGGGCATGGGTTTATTTCCATCTGTAGACATTTTGTCAATTCATCCAAATAGGTTTCATGTTGATTTGCCCTGAGACAGTTCTGAGGCATCCACATTAAAACTTCTGGAGCGTATCTGGATGTATTGGTATAAATGCATGCGTGTGTATGCATGTGAATGTGGGCACTGTGTATAAGAGGGTGTAGGGGGAGACTAGGCAGAAGGAAGTCCATACTAGAAATACGTTGACATGGATTTTAGCCCTGATGCTATTCATAGCTTTACAGTATATTTTTGGGCAAGTCACTGGTTTCTCATTTTCCTCACTTTTAAAATGCTTACCATGTACTAGAAACAGGGTGAGATTGTTAACAGAATGCCTAACAATTAGCACTGGCCCCTTAACAACTCACACTCTACATAGTGTGGTAGGGAAATAAACATGTAAATTCATGGTCATGGTGAGAAGGAGCATTTATTCAGTTATTGTGTGATATGGACTATGGCCTGTATTTGTTATCTAATTTATATATCATAGCAATCCAATGAAATATGTGCTATTATTAGTCATGTATTGGCCTAGGCACAGAAAAGGGAAAGGGCAGCTCAGAGACAGATGGAATTAGTATGGCTGAACTTTAGGATATTCAGGCTTGGCTGGGGAACAGGAAGAAAGGACTGTAGATTACAGGCAAGAAGTAGCCAATTGGGGGAATTTGATGAAGAATCCAATAAAGTACAACTACTCAAATTTAAGTATGTGTGTGAGTGACCTAAGGTTCTGGTTCCTCAGAAGATCATGATTACAAAAGTCTGGAGAAGAGCCTGATATTCTGAATTTCTAGCAAACTCATAGGTGATATTGCTGATATTCGAACGGGAAGATTATATATGATACAAATAAACAGATTTTATCCAGCATATGTTATGGAGATGCTATTGAATTCTTAAGGGCAAGGGAAAACTATGGCCAGATCTATATTTCAAAAAAATAATTTTTGACTCACTCTGGAAGATGGCTTTCTTATCTTTCATACAGAAATGTGTAAGACCAAATACGATAAACTAGTTTTGAAAGTGTTCATTGCTTAACAGGTATTTCAGCTAGGGTAATCATCCTTCCTTAATAGCTAATCTTTTAGACATATTCTGAAAAATAAATGAGATAAACAGCCAATGATTCTAATTGAAATTTCAGATACTAGATTGATTCATACTTTTGTATGATTTTTTTAATTGCCTATGAGCATGATTGGATGATTTTCTGCATTGATAGAGGTCTATTATTTGTTTTCCAAACGGGACAAATTTAGGCTTATGAAGGAAAAGAAGGCTGTTGTGCTTGCCAAATGGTTTAGACACAGCAAGCAGAGACTTAACCACTCAGCAGGGTCTCCATCCAATAACTGTTCCTGCTGTGTGTGTGTCTGTCCTGCACTTCAAAGGAGCCAAATGTGAACAAGGGCCCTTGAGATTCATAATCAGTAACTCCTCCAGCCCTTCCAGAGATATGCACCATTTGGTTCAAAAGCAGAGCAGTAGCACAGTTGTAAAAGGACAGGATATTTCTTTTCCCAAAGGGTGGTGAGTCAAAGAAACATGTATTAATTATTATTGGCAAGCATATAAGCCCTCTCATTAAGACCTAAAAGGGACTTTGGAAATACAGGACTGCTGCTTTTAAATTGGTCACTTGAAGAACACATGAAAATATTTGCTCCAAATCACAGATTTTAACATGGAGGTTTGGGCGTAAAAGACTACTCTACACTTCTAGGAATACAGCTTCCTTGAGAATACGTTTAACACTTTGATTTCTCCTAAATACAGACTTTCAATTGCAAACGCTTAATGAATATTTTCACTTTGATGTCTCTTCAACACGCTCATGTTCTCATGTCTTCATGATCTGAATTTAACTTGTTAGACTTCTCATTACACAAAACCAAACATGTGCCCCCTTTTATCATTTTCTTGCTCTGATTGCAACATAAAATGCATCCAGCTACCCAAAGGCAGAAAATTCAAAGTATCCCTGACCACAGATGTATGGATTAGATCCTAAATGTCATAGAAATTAGAAAAATGAGCTAATGTATATACCTCCACACAGTTCTCAGGTTGAATTCTGGGTGGCATATATGGAGAAGATTTTTGAAAATTTAAGTGATGATTGAAACATAGACCACAGAGTTGAACTGGATATTGTGGCCTGAATCTAACCATGTCAAGTGCCTGCAAAAATATCAATACTAAACATTGAATTTAAACAGGACCCAGAGTGTTACAATGTATTATTCAGAAGGTCTAGAACACAATTCAAAGTTACTTGGCATATAAAGAATCATGAAAATTTCAACTTGTACAGCAAAAGATAATCAACAGATGCCAATGACAATATGTTACAGATGTTAGAATTACCTAATAGAGACTTTGAAGCAGATACCTTAAGAGCAAACATGAACACTCTTGAAACAATTTTAAACTAAAATGTAGCTGCAGAATTATAAAAGATGTAAAGAAGAACAAAATGGAAAGTTACCAGCTAAAAATTATAATGGCCAAAATAAAAAGTTCACTGGAAGGACTCGATAGCAGAACGAAGATGATAGTCCATGAATTTGGAGATAGATCAAGAAAAATGATCTAACCTGAATAATAAAGAGATAATACTCTTAAAAAGTGAACAGAATTTGAGGAAATTATTAAGAATTTTTATCATCTGGGTTTCCAGAAGGAGAGGGAAAAAGAAAAAGAGTATGGTGATAAAAAAAAACTTTTTAAAGAAATAATAGCTAAAAGCTTCCCAAGTGTGGCAAAAGTGCAAACCTATACATTCAACAGGCTGGGAGAACCCTAAACAGGATAACCTCAAAGAAATTCGTGGCTAGACACATGATAATCAAAATATTGAAAACACAAAGAAAAGGTCTTGAAGGCATCCAGAAATGTGACATATTACCAATAAAGGAATGGTGGTTCAAAATAATAGATTCTCATGGAGACTGAAAGGAAGAGTGTACAATAGTTTTAAAGTATTGAAAGCTAGGGGCCACCATGCCATAATTCTATATCCAGTGAAATACAGTTTAGAAATGAAGGTGAAGTAACACTATTATTCTTAGATGAAGAACAATTAAGATAATTTGTACCTATCAGACTTGTTCAAAAACAATTGATAAGGGAAAATCTTAGACACTAGAGAAACGATACCAGAAGAACACCAGGGAAATTGGGAATGAAGAACAACAGAAAAAAAAAAAAATAGTAACTAGATAAATTTAATGAACTATTTTCCTTTGAGTTTCTAAAAATACATTTGACAGTTGAAAGCAAAATGTATATCATTATCTGATAGGATTTTTCCACATATGTGGGTAAAACATAGGAGACAATTACAACAAGTGGAGAGGCAAGGAAATTTATTTGGTATTAGGTGTCTACATACCAATTGAAGTGAAACAACTAAGTCTAAAGAGATTGTGAAAGTTAAATATGCATTTTGTAATCCCTGGAGAACCAATGAAATAGACAAATAAAATGGGGCACATCATTTCTAACCATAAGGTTTTATTGAAAATAAAACAAATATGTTAAAATATTAACATGTATTAAACCTTGAAAGTGGGCACACGAGGGTCTATTGCTCCTGTACTATTTTATGCTTAAAATACCTCATAATATGTATTAATTTTAAAATAAATATAGAAAGGAGTTATATGACTACACTCCAGTGCGAAATCAAGATAAAATTATCACTTTATTTAAAATATTAAAGGATCTGGTTCTAGTAATAGCATGCAGACTCTTCGCTTGCAGTTGTGCAGTTTAACTTATGCAATGTCCATTTCTTCTAAAATAAAAGACATTAATTTTTTCTGATTACAAATACAGTGCGTATCTATTGCAGGAGAAGTGAATAAACCAGGAAAGTATAAAGAAGAAAACAATAAATTATCAACTCTATTCCTACCATCTAGGGGAAAAAAAAATCTCATTTTACATTTTAGCAAATTTCCAAATATTTTTTCAATATTTGTTTACATAGCTGATATCACTGTAAAAAGTATTTTTTGTTTTAGCTCAACTTTAAATCAATCACTACCCTTCTTTCCATGATTAAATTCTTTGTAATCAATAAATAAGAGATCGGGTGTTACAAAAGGTAAGAATGTTGGGTTTATTTTATCTTATCTTAATTCCAGTGTAGTTAACATACAGTGTTATATTAGTTTCAGGTGTACAATTTCGTGATTCAACAATTCCATACATCACCCAGTGCTCCATGGGTTGATTTTAAGTAACAAATTTTATTTTCCCAAATTATAATTTATATAAAGAAAGTTCTCATCAAAGCCACAAAATCTTTAAAAGCATGAATCATTTGAAATCTTACTTAGGCTATATTTGAGAGCCTTTGTTCTTGGCTATCAAAATAATTTACGGTTTTCTCCATATCAAAGTTTGGGATATTTAAACAACAGCCAGTCTCCTCTCAACAGTGTGTTTTGTACTTTCTGCCTGGGAGATACTTTTTCAAATATGAATCTCGAATATTCACTGGAGACCTACCTTTTTCCAAACATGGAATATGACCTTTAAAATTCAGCAAAATAAGTCATAGTATTACAGAGAGTACTTTTCTATTAACAGAAGTATACAAAAAGCTGCACAGCTTCTTAAAGTTCTTTCCATGAGATTTTTACAATATTTACAAATAAAGTAATCATGACCACTAGACAAGAAAAAATAAGGCATCTGGGGGTAAATGCATCAGGTGAAGTTTAAATAGGCCCCATTATGGGAAATGAGAACATGCTCCTTGAAATCAGCCACAACATAAACAATTGTTAAACTAACGACAGAAGCAATAACTGCAGTTAGAGAGAATTTAAGATGGTGGATAAATGCCTTTCTTCTTAAGTCAGCTTGTTTGGGATAGAATATGGGTTGTATAATTTAATAGTTGTAATTTTACACAAGTTAACTAAACTCTCTGAGTCTTTATTTCCTTTTCTGTAAAGTGGGGATGCATCTAAGATTATGTTCAGGATTAAATGAGTTAATATACATAAATGTAGATAAGGTACATAAATCTTCTAAGATAGTATCTAACTAGGGTAAGCATTATGTAATGCTTGGTGGTGGTGGTAGTAGTGGAGGTAGTAGTAGTTTTAATATATTGAATATAGACATTAGAGTCAGGCACATACAGTTTCAAATCCTCGCTCTTCTGTGTCCTAGTGTGAGCTCTTTAGAACCTTATGTAAGCCCTCTGAACATTTCTTTGAAATGACAAACTGCATATGTATTGATAATTTAAAATTATAAATGAGAAAATACATGATAAAGGCTTGGCGCATAGAAAACTAACTACTATTGTTATCATCATCAAAACCATTATTTTTATTATTAATCAGCAATCACTTGACATCTAAACAAAAACATTTTTTAAAAATAAAAGATTAGAGACAAACAATAAATCTGTAGGTTGCCAAAAATCACAAAATAATTTAATATACTTTCCTTTAAGAATAGAAACTGTTTGATAGCATATTTTCCACTGGTATGTTGAGAAACACACTATTTAATCAACCTTAGCTATGGAACATTCAGAATAACATTTACAGTATGACATACTGTCCTACAAAATTTTTAAATATATTTAATTCTATGCAAAGAAAACAGAAACCCACCTTCTTAATTTAAAAAAAAAGATTTATTTATTTATTTTAGAGGGGACAGAGGAAGAGGGAGAGAGAATCTTAAGCAGACTCCCCACTGAGCATGGAGCCTGATGTGGGGCTTTTTCTCACAACCCTGAGATCATGACCTGAGCTAAAATCAAGAGTGGGCAGCTCAGCTGACTGAGCCATGCAGGCACCTTCAGAAACCCACTTTTTATTCAAAGTGGTGTGCAGAAGCTTTTTGTTAGTGGAAGCATTCAACCTTGGCATCTGATTTTATCTCAATTCACAGGACATTTTATTAACATCATACATAGCACAATAAAAAGAAAATTGTATTATAATTGGTAACCCTGAATTTTTGTATTGATTGATTGATTTTTTTATTGATCTGAAGCTAAGCAACAATTTAACTCTTTTAAATTCCAGTTTCCTAGTCTAAAGTAATAGTACAGATTTTATAAGACCATGGAGAAGAAAGAGCATAGTAACATAAGAAAATACAGTTCAAGTTTGCGTAGACTATGAATATCAGTGCCTCCATACTGTTATTATTGCCTACATATCAAGAGATATTAAGGTACTCCCAAGAAACACCTAAGAGACAATTGTATGAGAGTTTGCAAAGAACTGTAAAAAGTTTCAAATAAAATATTTGGTGAAAACATACTCTGGCAGAATGCAAAAAAAATTGGCCACAATTTCCTGTGATTTCTAATTAGATGCGTCCCCTTTGC
Organism: Lutra lutra; assembly: GCF_902655055.1. Taxonomy (NCBI): domain Eukaryota; kingdom Metazoa; phylum Chordata; class Mammalia; order Carnivora; family Mustelidae; genus Lutra; species Lutra lutra. The sequence continues at coordinate 48,519,763 of NC_062290.1, forward strand.
AGTGTGACTGTCATTCTTCCTGTAAATCTGTGAAGTCTTTTCCTCTACCTTTTCAGTCTAGGCTTGATTATGTGACTTGACTTTGGTCAATGGAACTTGAACAAAGCTGACACAAGGAGAAGCTTAATACTTAGGTGTGCCTTGTGACTTATTCTCAGTTGCTGTTTGGAAACCTGAGCCATGCCAGGTGAAGAATCGGAGCTAGCCTACTAAGTGCTAGAGGCATGTGTCCAGTTCTCCCATTGCCCCAGGCAATCACAAATCAGCCTTTCAGAATGGGACAGAACAGTACCCAGACCACAGCATAAAAGCAAATGTAGGAATCAAACACAAGCCCTTAGTGTGGTTACAGGCTATGGGAGTTAGATCATTTCAGAATTGTAAAACAGAAATATGCTGTATTAAAATGTATATTAATGGTCCTACTTCAATTATGATTTCACTGGGGCATATCCTTTATAAACAAAGGGAGGGAGATATTGTAGAGATGTAATCATGCAATTAATCAGCAAATTAATCTCAACTTTTTGTTGTTGTAATTTCAGCCACTTTTAGGTAAGTCAATATTCTAGACCTGACCTGCTAACAGTTCTCCCAGTTCTCCCAATTCTAACAGAATTCAAGGCTAAGACCAACCAACAGTTGGTCTTAGCCTTGAATTCACAAGACTACTGGAGAGACCTACTTAAAAACCTAAATACGGTCATGATAATCCTCTGGTTTAAAAAAAATCTGCCTCCTTATTGTGTACAGCATAGGTCTAAATTTTTGGTTTTAGCTTCAAAAGGCTTTAAAAAGTAAAATATTAGGTGTCAATGTAAGTAAATATTAATAAATAAAAACATGTCTCTGGAGAGGTTACCACAAGGCACAATTTGAAAATAATTTGCTTGGAGATTATACTTAGAGATATTCAATATGGTCAGTGACTTTCTTAGGCTCCTCAGTAGCCTCACATCTAGCAACTTTCTGACTTGCTATTTTCTATTTCAGAAATGCCACACTACTTGTGGCTCTGGAAAGGTAGCATGTCTCTCACACTTTGCTACTTCTGTTTTTGCTGTATTGATTCGTTTACTTGAATGGTCTTTCTCCTCTCTGGAGTAGTTTCTGTTTGTCTTTTAGAATCCACTTTAGGTGTATTCTTCTAAGAATCCCTAACCCTAGATGGCATACCTATACATGCTTACATGTACCCCTCTAAACCTGAGCCATATCTCTATCACACTGTTATTGAGTTATCTTTTTACATATATACCTTTACAAGCAGGACTGGGTACTACAAATTCTTAGCACAGGTCATATTTTAGATGATATATATAAATGTTTGAGAATCCAACTTTGAGTAAGAGCGAGGCTAGGTGAGAAGACTGGGAAATGAAATCTCATCACAAACTCTCTGCTCTCCTGGGTCCAACTAACCTTCCACTCCAAAGTGCATTCTACTCTCAGAGATTCATTCTTTTGGCAATAAAAATTTCGTTGGTCTATAAGAGTCCATTATGCCACTAGGCATAATTAAAGAAAGGCTTTAATCGTCTGCTAATATTTTATGTAAGCCAGTTTACCAGAACTTTTTGAAAATATCAAAATCAAGCTAGAATGACATAGAGTGAAAGAGGAATTAAAGGACCATAAGAAGGAAAGTATAAATTGCAAAGGCAAACAATATACTATTTGATATTAATATTCAGTTAGAAATGGAAAAGTCTGGTTATCTCACATATATCAGACTGACCATAAAACAAAGTGAGAATTTGTGTGTTTGCAGCCATGGATGACTCAAAATTATATTACATAGACAATATCACTGCCACCATGTTTCATCCTATGGGACAGAGAAGGAAATTCATCTTTAGCTTGAAATGTAGAAGTTATGAATCTTGTAAAAGGGAGAATTAGTATAGGATCCCCCTCCTCATGTATGACCAAGGTCACTGAGTATAAAATGTACATTGAAGGTATGCTCAAAGATGCCTTGGTTATATAAAAAGAAGAGCTGACATTTCTGAAGTTCATTATGGAGAAAGCAGACCTCACTGATAGATTAAGCCCTCTGTTAGTTAAAACTTGGAATTACTGCAGAGAGATAAAATTCTAAGTAGAAATAAGGGCCTTGATATAGTGAACTAATTCTTCAGCTATAAATTGCTGCGATACTAGAGTATCCCAAAACTCAGTGAAGAAGTTACAATGGAATCTGAATAATACAATAGTAAGATAAATCTGGAATATATTGAAACTGAATCAGTCCTCCTGGCTACATCTACCTAAGGGATTTCTCTAATTTCTTGGGAGGAAAAGTAGGAAATTCATATTTTATTACATCTCACATTTGTCGATTTTTATTAACTGAATATTGAGCCTATGTAGTATCATTCGATATTTTGGGCCCAATTATTTTCAATAAAATCTTTTGGTGTTCTTGTAATGACCTAAATTCAAGAAGAAATTTTCTGATACAGAGCAAGGGTTCTCAACCCTGCCTGTATATTATAATCACCTGGGGAACGGCCAATGCCAGCACCAGAATGCTCCTAGCGATTCGGATTCTCAGACAAGGTAGGCTTAATTTAACTGCAGTTGTAAGGTTCAGGTCTTAGAATAAACACACTTGCAGTATTGGGCTTTAAATGCCCTTATTTTTTAATCTGTGTGCTTTTTAAGTTTCAGTTTAGGCTGGTCACCTTCAAGAGATTAAACCCATGGTCATTGAACACCTTAGGTTCAACTAGCTATGTTTCTCCCATAACAGGGATTGTATATTACACAGAATGTGATGGCAGAAATTTATGATGACACACTTTAGTATTTATAGGAAAGAAGACAGAGCTGGAAGTATATTAGAGGTGATAGTACTAATTAAAGGTTTTCAAGAAATCAGCTATTACTTGAAAAATGAAAGGGGTACAATATTGGAATGGAGCATCATTAAGCATGCAATGTTAAACTATATAGAAGAACCTAAGTCATGTAAAATAAGAAAATAAGACAATAGCATAACAAACTCAACCTTAAGGACAAGTTACAACAGACTATAATGCAGAGTTGGCAATAGCCTAATATATGATCTAATACCATAAGGTTTAAATCTAAGAATCACAGAGGACACACATCATCCTCACTGAAAAACCCACTGGATTTTTCTTTATCTCTACAGAAATTAGCATGCCAGTTGTAGGTCTAAAAGAACCTGCATTTAGATATTCATGTTAAATAAACTTGGGTTTCCACATGGTGGCAGTAAGTAGCTGTGACATGCAAGAGAAAAAAACAAATGCTTTGTATCTTCACAGACTGAAATCTCTGCTACACCAATATGAGTGTCTGATAAGATTAAATATGCTAGGGAATTTAGAGTCATTGTGAAAAGCCCGTCTTTAAGTTGCCCTCTGGGACCCATGTATTAGCCCACACATGGTACTCCTCTGATTATATGGCAAGACCAATAATATCTGGCATCCACAGTCAGGAAGGACATCAAGATTCTTACTCTTTTGGGCTTTACCTATCTCTCCATTGGTACTCCTTGCCAATTCCATGAATAGCACCTGTGCTGTTACAGTTCACTATTAACTGTGCCATGCCTTACTTTTGTGCCTCTTGTTAAGTTTTCTCAATATGACTAAATCCTGTTCTTCATTCAGGATGCCCATAGGGATCCTATCCCTCTCATTCTGTTGGGTTTTCCTCCTATGAGAGTCTACCTGGTTATATACATAACTCTGTGCTAATGCTTATCACTCAGCATTCTGCTTATTTGATTCTCTGTTATAAAAGCTTGGTTAAGATCTTTCATCTCTGAGACGTTTCAGCACCCATCACAGTCTTGACACATAAAACTTCCCAATTCAAATAGCCTTAACATAGATTTGCTTTTCCCTATTATGGCATCCAGTGATTGTTTTCATCATGAAGCTTCCAACAACTATAATGAAAATTTTTTCTATCATCATTTCTTTAATGTATCTCTTCAGCCAGACTCCAGCCTTTGTGAAGGAAACACATGTCTGTTTTATTCATTGTTCTATTACCAACTACTATCATGGTTACTGACACATAGGAAACATGTTTGCTTTAGGTTAGATATTTATTTTGTTAAATAATTAAGTGAATGAATCAAGTAAGGAATGAAGAGGCAATATAAAAGATACACTTGACTGATGAGTATCTGATAATTCTACAAAATAATTAAACTATAGTAATTGATCAATTTTATTTTAAAATCAGATGGGTCATCCATTTCTGCCTCTTATACTTTAATTATCCCTTATTAAGTACATTCATCATGACTTTCCCGAGACCCTAGAGAATTTACAAACCCCTAAAGATCGTGCATATTTTCAGTGGGGTACAAGTGATCAACAGTTTGTTTTAATTAGTTTTGAGTGGGTTTAATCCTATCATTATCTAAAATTCAATTTATTGTTTTCAATGAAAGCTTACCTAGAAGTGAAAACAAATAAATTGGCAATAAACTTATGCAGACATCTACATTCCCATGTTCATTTGGGTAAGCAGAATAAATATGTTACATTTCTTGAACAGGAAAAGATTAACAATATAGTTTATTGCAATGTTTTTTTTCTCAGATATGGTTAGCTAGTTAGTTAATACTACACCATTTATCTTAGTTTTGGTGTTCAAGTCTTCCTACTTATTTTGTTTTAGGAATTGTCATAGATAGCTGAAAGTAGATAGTTGGTGTACAGATTGTGACGTAACACTGCATTATCAGCATATCAACAGAAAAGGAACTACGTCAGAAGAAGGGGACTTAGAGGAAATCTTCCAGGCATACAAGGATACAGCGATAGTGGCACGCTATGATACCATTCTTTCTTCTCCACCTTGTGCCACTTCGCACTATTACCCTGCACCCAAATTGTGAGAAGCAAACAAACGTTGCAAGTCCTGACAGATGTCATCTGATTGTAGGTAGATAGAGATGAAAAGAGCAGGTTGAGAAGATCAGAATGGAGATGTCATGATCTAGATGATCCCAAGAATATCTTGGAGATAGAAACTGGAGGAAACAAGTAAGAGAGCATTGCCTCTTCACTAATGTCTACTAGGCTTCCACATAGCAGTTTGATGAAAAGGACATGGATTTGCAGTTGGAGAAATTTCAAATCTCACTGCTTTGTTATTTGTGCAACTTTAGGAAGAAGTATTTATTCTTGTAGGCCCCAGTTTTGTCTTTAATAAACAGGGTAATAGTATTATTTTGTGTGTGTGAATTTCTGTGAGTATGGTAGGAACATGGTTAACCCTTGCTAAACATTCTGTTTCCTTTCTCTCCTATGTAACACAAAAGCCATGGCTTTGAGTTTATTAGCATTTACTCTGAAAACTGAGTTGAGTGTATAGATTAAATTTAGTCTTCCATAGTTATCAGTGACTGATTTAAATTGAGAACGTATACTTAGTGGATGGTTAAACCTATGTAGATCCTTTTGCAGATTGGTGGGGGCTGATAACAAAAATATTGATAACGAAAACATACCCATTTCCCTCAAAGCATATTGATCATGTTTGAAAAATACCATGGTTTTATTGTTGTAACACCTCACCTGAATACCTAATTTGAAAAGCAGCAGATTAATGTCTTTATTGAAGAATTAATTATCCTCAGCATGTGCATTATCTGTTCTGGAAACAAAGGAAACTATGATTCTGTATTCCGTATCATAGTTGTTGATACCCAAGTTCTTACACATATTCTAGATGGGAGCCATTCAAGCTTAGAAATGGAGGACAGCACACAAGATCAACTGTAGAAAAGAAGCCTTAACAATAATGACAGAGCAGCTGAGCTTAACGTTAAAAACAGATGGAAACAAAAAATGAAGGACAACGTGAGGTGGTAGAATCCAGTGCATCCTTTCCACTCCCACAGAGAAAACACCTAACAATTAAGTGTTTCCATGCCTGGTACTTTAAACTTGAGATGCTTTCCCTCAGTTTACAAAATATTTCTTATAAACTATGTATTCCTTAACTAAAAATAATGGATTAAAACTGAGAAAGACTTTTTTAGTGACAACCAAGGTATTAAACTAGCTTGTAAGTCTGCATTTACTTTTGTGATGATAATTATATGAGAAACACAGGAATCTGCTAGGGAATTAATACTTAAAGATTTTAAGAAGTAAATCTTACCTCTGGTTATATGTCCTGTTTCTCTAGCTCTGACTATTATTCTTTCACAACGGTAATCCAGGTGATTCTATTGTGAACCAATCTTGGAAATCTCTGATTTAGCATGTTAATCATGTCCATCTGTCATAGAAGTGCCGTTTGGAGAAAAAAAAAATAGGGGCTCTTGGGTGGCTCAGTGGGTTAAGCCTCTGCATTCAGCTCAGGTCATGATCTCAGGGTCCTGGGATCAAGTCCCGCATTGGGCTCTCTGCTTGGCAGGGAGCCTGCTTCCTCTTCTCTCTCTGCTTGCCTCTCTGCCTACTTGTGATCTCTCTCTTGTCAAATAAATGAATAAAATCTTTAAAAAAATATATGATAAGGGGGGGAAGGAGGTTATCAGTTCAGGTTACTCTTCAGGTTCTTAAGGGTCATCTTGAGAATATAAGCGTAGCCTGAGGGAAACTAAGTAGGTAGCAAGTCAAAAGAAAATTAAAAAATTGGAAAATGGGGGAAAGTACGAAGTCACATTCTACCCTCTTTAGAATGATAAAGTACTATAAACCAACCAATCAACAACAACAAGAGAAGCAAACAAGAAAACTCAAGATATTTAAACTCAAATCTACAAATGCAACTTACATGGACACTTGAATGATTTCATGGTTCTAAGTCCTTATAATTCTATCTCCTTCCACTCTTCCCTTGCCCATGGCTGCTGCCTTATTAGTTCAGGTCTACAATACGTTTTACCTGCGCTGTTGAAATAGTCAAGTTGATTCCCATTGTTTCCATTCTCTCCTTCCCCTTCCATTCTTCACATTGAATCCATATTGACGGTTCTCATCCATCTACTCTTCCTTCTCGAAATTCCTAAGTGCATCAGATAACTCTGGGATCTGACTTCTGTTGATCTCAATGACTTTGCCTCTTGCAATGGCCACACATACTCACCAGGCTTAGTGAATTATGTACAGTTCCTAGAACACATCTGATTTGGATTATATTTTTAACCTCAGTGCTTCCAAGCTCATGCCACTTCCTCTTTCTGACTTTTCATGACAAAGCCTGTATATATCCTCCTTTGGGAAACACTGATTCCTACTCTTAAATAACTTTGCTCATTCCACTTTGTGTACTGTACCGTTTTCTGTTACAAGATTTACTAAGCCATAATCCAGTCATTTGCTTACTATCTTCTAAATCTTATGAAGTCTTTATAGCTCACACCTCAGGTCTTGCACTTCAATGAATGGTTTAAAATGAATCTATGGGGGCGCCTGGGTGGCTCAGTGGGTTAAGCTGCTGCCTTCGGCTCAGGTCATGATCTCAGAGTCCTGGGATGGAGCCCCGCATCGGGCTCTCTGCTCAGCAGGGAGCCTGCTTCCTCCTCTCTCTGCCTGCCTCTCTGCTTGCTTATGATCTCTCTGTCAAATAAATAAATAAAATCTTTAAAAAAAAAAAAGTAAAATAAAAGAAAATGAATCTATGGATTACAAGAGAATTTCACCATAAAATAATTGAGCTGATGTTTATGACAACTGTAGAACTGATATTGCATATGTTTATTCTGCTGACGTCATACTGAATAAGGCAAGAGAATATACTCTGTATCTTCTTTACCTCTGGTCTAGTTTACCTTTCTTTATTTTTATGAATGGAAGCAGCTGTAGAATATCCAGAGGGTTTAGGAGTATCTTACTGCAATAAAGAGGCAAGTCACTGAGTTTTATTTGCTCAAGGAAAAGTGTTCTTTTTAAGTCATTATGGTATCAAGTTGATATTGTTGTTCCATGAATCAATGAAGAATAGGCTGATAATGGAAACACTCAATGGAAACATTTGCATAAATGCTCTGTTTTGTTATAATGATGTGAAAAACTCCGATCCTCTTTCATTAAGGATATTTTTATACAGAGCATTGTGAATAACACACACACATACACACAAATCCATTTTCTCCCTACATTCAAATTTCACTGCATCTCAAGAGCCTAGGATATTTTAGTGTGAAAAAAAAAAAAAAAGACCAAGAGAGAACAAGAGCTAGTGGTGATTGTTAAAATTATAAAATGATCAGAATATGCCACCATTACCAGCCAATCTAATTTACCCCCCTGCAGCCCCATTTTTGCGTTAAAATAGAATTTAATGGGTCTGAATACCTTGACATGACAGAATGTTAATCTTCCAACAGATAAAATTTAATGACCTATTCAATGTCTTCATTATATCATAGAAACACAGTATAAAAAAAGCAAATTACTTATAAGGTGGATATCTAGTTTTGAAACCTGGTTTTAAATCAGAGACTTAGAAGGTGTGATATTTTAGTAAGCTGTTTAACATAGCTGAACTTTGTTTACTGCATTTGTATATTATAAAATTTATAAAATTTTAATAAAACTTAGCAAGTTAGCTGGAAATCCAATGAAAAAGCACATGGGAAAGCATTTTGTGGACTATAAAACCTAGATTATACATTAATCATTAAAAGATTACTTATTAATATAAAGTTCATAGTTATTATCCATTATAAAACAATTTTCTCATTAATATGATAAATTATCATATTCTAGATTGTTTCCCAGCATTTTTTGTTCATAAAATATCTGTTGTAATGATACATAAAATTATTGTGGATTAACCCTTGTAATATCATTGATAGAAAAGGTGTTTAAAGACAGAAAGTCTCATGAATTTAGTAGTACTAAAGGACAAAAATTTTAATCAAAGCAGTGCTCTCACGTGCACACACACACACACACACACATCTTTGGTACTTGAATATTTACTGTGATCAATTTCAAAATTCTTTGGCACCTGAGTCCTCATTTGTTTCACTGGGAGCCATTTAGGGTCAGTCAGCATTTAGGGCCCTAGAGAAAAGAGACTTTCCCCAGCATGACCAGAGGGTTGAGGGGTAGCCTGGCCATGTAGTTCACAATGTGCTTAAATAGTACTTCATCACTAGCTGTTATCCTTGGCTTCTCTTACTTGGTCTTTGTTAAAAGGTCTTGGCAATTTACAGAACTCTCCTATCTTTCCTTTTATCTGTCATCTTCTTAGCTTCTGAAATAAAAACCATTTGTGTAGCACCAATACTTAAGAAAGGCATAGATTATGTGGTTGTAATCAAACCGGATGCTTTCAGATGACCTACTACATCTTCAGTATGGAAAAGATTAAGAACAAAATAAATTCATCTGCAGTGGGAAATCCAGTTGACTTTTAAATGTAAGAATGGAATTCCAAATACTTAACACATTATGCCATATGACAGAAAGTTAATCTATGGATATGATATATTGTGAATGACTTTTTAAATAAAAGAAAAAATTAAAAATTATATACATATATATTAGAGATTATATATTAATCAATCAATAATGTATATATAATGAATATAATAATGTGTGTATATATATGTATATTAATATGTTTGTATAAATATATCCATACATAATGTGTGGACAGGATTTGTGAGCAATAAAGCCACAGTTGCTCAGGCTTCCTCACTACTTGTGAGTTAAAAACAGCAGTGCTTGATGAATATCATGTGCACAAATAGAGTCCAAAAATCTATCAACTGAACTATGATTTTTAACAACTCCTTCAGTACCCTCCCATAACTTGGTTTATGGGCCAGTATTGTTTGGGTTATATCAACCATCATTTTCTTAGTTGTTTTTTAAAAAATTTCTTGCCCAATGGCAGATGTAATAATACTTATAAATTGCAAATTCGTCAATACAAGTAGATTGTACATTTTCTTTAGCAAAGTCCTAATGAAGATGCCTTGTTTTAGGTGTTAATAAAATGAATGGAGCAGTGAACTTAGATTAATGCTATATTTTATAAAGAAAATCCTGCCCTAAATATGGATTGAATTTGCAACCAAATCCTGTTAACTTGTCCATGGGGCAGCAATTTTTGGAGATTTTACCTCAAAATCCTTGTCCATTCCAAAATATCTCAGAATAATTTTGACATATGTCTGGAAATCTCAAGAGAAAGTATATGACTAATTCTGTTTGTCAACATTTATTATCTCAAATTTAGAAAGGAACAGGTAACATGGTGCAAGGACATTGGACCCTCTTATCCACCCAGATTTAAAAACTTAAGAAACCTCATCACATCTTTCTCCATCTTACTTTACATCTCTTTAGTTCCTAAATATTATGGATGTTATCTCTGAAATAGTAAAGTCATCATGCATTGAATGTAAAAACCAATTTGGGAATAATTGAAATCTTTACAATATTGAATCTTCCCATCTATGAAGATAATTTCTCTCTCCTTTTATTTGAGTCCTTTTAAATATCTTCTGCAAAATTTGTAATTTTTAGTCTGTTAGACTTATTCCAATGTACTTGATCTTCTTCATGCTAATTTAAATCCTTGAAATTTTATTTTCAATATCTTTGTGCCTCAACCATTTGACTTTTTTATATGGGTCAATTTCATCAATAGTATTTTTTTTTTTATCTTCAGTATTCATACTGGTTACTTTTCTGTTTAATCTATCAACTATCCAAGAATGTATGTTGAAGACTCACATTCCAATTGTGAATTCCTTCAGTTGTTTTTTTTAATTCTGCTGATTTTTGTGTATATATTTTAAAATTGTGTTGTTTCCCACATAGAGGTATAGAATTGTTAATCTGCTGGGTTTGATTTTGATTGGGTAGAAGGTATATATCAACTGGGGAGAATAGACATCTTAACAATACTGAGCTTATCATTCCTCATATTGGTGATTTGTATTTTCTCTTTTTTTATTCTAAACAATCTGGCTATCAGTTTGATTGTGCCTTTCAAAGAAGTAACTTCAGATTTTTAAAAAATCATCCTCATTGTTATGCTCTTCTCTGGTTATCTAATTTCTGCTCTTTTTTTATAATTTCCTTTCTTTTGCTTATTTTGTATTTAATTAGGTCTCCTTTTTCTAGTTTCCATTACAACACAGCAAACAGTAGAAAATGTACTTACAGAAAAGAAAATATAACCTACCTTTTCCAATAGCAATAAATAGAATAAATGTAGTAAAAGTTGTTTAAGTTCTTTGTCAAGAAAATTTGAATTCTTTTTTTTTTGCATTTAAAAACAATTTTTTTTTCAGTGATCCAAAATTCATTGTTTATGTACCGCACCCAGTGCTCCTGCAATATGTGCCCTCCTTAATGCCCACCACCGGGGTCACCCAAACTCCCACCCCCTTCCCCAATTCTAAGACATTCAAGGACACCTAAATTAATGGAAGGTGTCAACTATTTACTTTGTTCTCTCTCTCTCTCTCTCTTTTTTTCCTGTTTAAGAACTCCTTTCTTGGGGTGCCAGGATGGCTCAGTCGGTTAAGCCTCTGCCTTCAGCTCAGGCTCAGGTCATGATCCCAGGGTCCTGGGATGGAGCCCCACATTGGGGTCCCTGTTCAGAGAGGAGCCTGCTTCTCCCTCTCCTCCCTGCTCCTGCTCTCTCTTGCTATCTCTATCACGATCTCTGTCTCTCTCTAGCAAATAAATAAATAAAATCTTTAAAAAAGTCTTTCCTTATCATGAGATTCATGTAATCATGAGATTATGAATATATATGTGTATATGTATACACACACAGAATCTTCTAAATGTGTACATTATTGTCATTCACATCTAAATATTTAATCTGTATAGAAAACGTTTTTGTATATGTTCTGGGGTAAGGATATTTATTTACTTACTTTTACATATGTACAGACTTTCCCCTTGCCACTAAGTGAATGGGATATTATTTCCCCTGCTGTTCTGCAAAGTCTAGTCTGTCAAAATCAATTTTTTTCATAAATTAACAGCTTTGACTATAGAGTCCCTGTGCTGTTTCACCTATTGATTCTTTGGACCCGGCACTAACAATAGAGTAAGTTATTTACCATGGATTTCAGTAGGTCTTGTCCTCCTTTAGAATGTTTTTATTGTTAGCCTGTTTTTAGAAAAATTTCAGAATTAACCTAGGTACCATTAAAAAAATTAAAAAAACAACTGCCTTCAGCTCAGGTCATGATCCCAGGGTCCTGGGATTGAGCCCGCTTCGGGTTCCCTGCTCGGTTGGGAAGCCTGCTTCTCCCGCTGCCACTCCCCCTGCTGGGTTCTCTGCTCTCTCTCTGTCAAATAAATAAATAAAAATCTTAAAAAAAAAAAAGTTAAGATTTTTCTTTGAAGTATGCTGAACCTATTGAATAATTTGGGAAGAAATGATAGCTTTACAATATTGAGGCTTTTTTTTTCCCAACAAAGTGTTTTGTTAATTTATTAATTTAGGTTTTCCCTAACCTCTTTTCATTATAATTGTCTTGATAAAGAGCTTCAACATTTTTTGTTAACGTATTTCTGTATAGTTCATGCTTTGGGATGCTCTTTTAAAAGGTAGAATTTTTTATTACTAAGATAAATTTTCTAACTAACTTTTGTTTTGTGATAAAACAGCAAGTGACCTTTTATATTGATTATATACCCAGAAACTTCATTAAATATTTTTTGAGCTTATCTATAATTTATGTTGAATGTGCTACACAAAAAATGTATTAATTTCAAGTAACAATTTTTCTATCTTTTCAATAATTTTCTTTTTTGTCTAATTTTTCTGAACTAATAGCACCTTTAGTAGAAGGTTGAATTAAAAGAGGTAGCAGGCATCTGTATCGTATTTAAAGGAAATTATTTTGTTGTTTCATCAGTTGGTATCTGTAGTGTAGGACATTTTTATAGAAATATATTAGTTTAAAACCTTTTTACTTCCATACCTATTTAGCTAAATGGAGTTTTTAAATTATTATGAACCATGGCTGATTTGGGGTTTTATTCAATATTCTCTGCATTTAGTGAGCAGAATATATGGTTTTTCTCCTTTAATATGTTAACAGTGAATTATAGTAATCAGTTACCTAATATGAAATGAAATTTTTGTCACTAACATAAATAATGTTATACTAACTTTTGTAATATTTTCTTTAAAGTTTCTTTATTTATAGTATCTTTAGTCACAAGTGAAAATTCTTTATCATTTTCCTATCCTATTCAGTACTTCTCTGGTTTGTCAGTAAAGATTTTTACAACTAATATAAATGAAAATCTTGGGGAATAGCTCCTGTTTTTGTATTCTGTAGAAGAGCATATAATTTTGAAAATGCATTGTCCTTGAATATTTGATGAAACTCTTACAAACTCATTAGATGCCAGGGTTTTTATTCAAGTAAGTTGTTTACTTTCTAATCCAATTACTTTATTTTTTTAATACTTTAAACCTATTTGCTTATGGGAGACTATAGCATCCATACCTAATATCTACTACCCTTCATCTCTACAGCATCTGTGGTTATATAAAATTCATTCTTGATACCATTTATTTATGTTTTCTCTTATTTTCTTGCTTAATTTTGCAAAAGGTATAATTTTTACCTATCTCCTCAGATTCTATTTCTCACCATTAACTATCTCTGATTTGTGTAACTGAATTATATAATATGTAATGGAAAATTATTTTCGTACCTACTTTTAAGTATTGTTTTCTACTTTCTTTTGATTTATTATTCATTTATAACTTTTTAAATTCCATGTTTAGCTATTAACTTGATCTTTTCTTATATGCTATGCAATTTCTTATTTACTTCTATTTGGGCTTTCTTGGGATCCCACAAGATTTTAACTTCTATGTGTTTTTAATTTTGAATACAACCTATTTGAGGCATGAGATGTTAGAACTTTCTTTTTAAATTTCTAAATATGTTATTTTAAATTAATTGCATGGTTGCATAATAGTATCATTTCCAAAATCCATTTTTTAAAAGTTTGGTAAAATGAGCTTTGTGGCCATGCATGTAATCATTTTTTTTTCACATTTCATGTGTGCTGAGAAATTAAGTATGCTCTCTAATTTTAAGAGGTCACATTCCATAAAAAATTGAGCTAAGTAATTGTTTCATTTAGGTCATTATGGTGCACTGAAACACTCTTGTTAACTGAAACTTTATTTCATTATTAAGTGACTGGTTCCATCTTAAGATTGGCTTTAACCTATACTATTAATTAATCTCTCATAGAATATTGTTCAGCATATTCATGACATATGTATATCCCCATACTTTGACTTTTATTATTTATGTAATAATTTTATGTGCATTCCATAAATAGCATAGAGATGGATTTTTCAAAATTATTTTTATAATCTTTAGGTTTAAATTTGTTGTATTTACATTAGCATGCAAATTTTCCAACTTTATTATATAATTTTTATTTCTTTTTAAATCAATTTTGTTCTCAATCTTATTTGATGCTTTTTTTCTTGTATATCACTCTTTTTTCACCATTTTTGTTCTTATATGTATAGAAATTCTAGAAAAAAATTCCTATTGTATTTCTTAGTAGTCAAGATATTTTAACACATATATTTAACAATACATAGTCATAACATCATTATCCTCCTTTTCAGGAGTACCCTCCTTTGCAAATGCTTTTATTCAGATTTCTATGCTCCTACTTATATATTTTATCCACTACTTTAATGAAGCCTTTATACTTTTATATTAGGTATTATTATGTGCAATCAATATTTATAGAGATTTATCCACCTATTTATGAATGTTCTTGCTCTTTGCTCTCACTTCTTTTTATATCCCAATGAAGTTAATTCTTTAGATTTTCCTAGTGTGGGTCTTTTGCATGTAAACACAGCTTTTGTTTATCCTAGAATGTTTTTGTTATGTCTTCTGCTATAACAAACAAAACCTAATTTCAATAGCTTAATATCATAGAGGTTTATTTTTCATTCATATTAAGTAGAATGGAGTATTTAGCAAGCAGCCTTCCATTTATTGATATGGGCATTCCTTCTTATTCTATGTCTCTTACATTTGCTAGGATTCCAAGTTCATGAAAACCTATGAGTAGAAAGAAGCATGAAGGATTATTTAACTGCATATTATAGCAAGAAGTGGTGTATATAAGCCCGCACACTTTTCACTGACCAGAACTCGGACAGGGATCTACCTAATTTTAAGCAAGCAAAGGGAAAGTAGTCCAGCTATGTGTTCTGGAGAATGAAAAGGTTTCGGTGAAATCTGAGCATTCTTTGGCACATATTTTTTCAGATGGATAGGTGTGTGCCTAGAATCCAAGGTTCACAGTTATTTCTCTTAGACTATCAAGGATACTATTTCATTGCCTTCTTTTCTCATTATACTTTGAGATATCAGCTAACAATTTAAATGCCTTTCTTTTTATTTTATTTTATTTTTTTTATATTTATTTTGTATCAAGTTTTTATTTAAATTCTAGTTAACATACAGTGTAATATTGGTTTCAGGAGTAGAATTTAGTGATTCATCACTTACATATAACACCCAGAGCTCATCACAAGTGCCCTTCTTAATCCCTGTCACCCTAAGTGCCCTTCTAAAAGTGACTTGTAAGTAGTCTTTGATATTTTTAATCTCCTTATCTGTCTGTCTTTCATAAAGGGATAATTCTTTCAGTTTTCTACTATGTTTCTCTCTCTCTCTGTATATATATATATATACATAGATATATAAAAACTAAAAGAATATATATTTAATGTGCCCACATGTGGTATACACATACACACAATGTATACAGGTACATATATTTAGAAAGATTCTTTTTTTTTTTAAAGATTTTATTTATTTATTTGACAGAGAGAGATCACAAGTAGGCAGAGAGGCAGGCAGAGAGAGAGGAAGGGAAGCCGGCTCCCTGCTGAGCAGAGAGCCCGATGCGGGACTCGATCCCAGGACCCCGAGATCATGACCTGAGCCGAAGGCAGCGGCTTAACCCACTGAGCCACCCAGGCGCCCTATTTAGAAAGATTCTTAACTGATTTTTTTATTAACTACTTTGTAGAGTGGTATTAATTCATCTGCAATACAATTCATTTAAAGAATATAATTCCGGGGCGCCTGGGTGGCTCAGTGAGTTAAGCCGCTGCCTTCAGCTCAGGTCATGATCTCAGGGTCCTGGGATCGAGTCCCGCATCGGGCTCTCTGCTCAGCAGGGAGCCTGCTTCCCTTTCTCTCTCTCTCTCTCTCTCTGCCTGCCTCTCTGTCTACTTGTGATCTCTCTCTGTCAAATAAATAAATAAAATCTTTAAAAAAAAATAATATAATTCCATGGCTTTTAGTATATTAATAATGGATTCTTTTTAACATCAATTTTTTAATTCTTAATAGCCTTCTACTCCTCTTTAATAGAATCTATGTACGTATAAATATGTGTGTATGCACTTAAGAATAATAATTGTTCCAAAGTAGTTTGAAAATTGGACTGTTAAAACAAATTAGTTACAGTGTTACAAATATCACAATAAGTTAGTTTTATTTTGATAGAATTCTTATACCAACTGTTTATACTGTGGTCTTTTTAATCTCAGTATTGTATTTCTTCATTTTGCAATTGGAGATTAATTTTTACAGGAATTTTTTTGGCTTATTATTTTTGAACTCTGTTCTTCTCTTTATGCCAAATGAATTTGATTTTTTTCTTTAATTTGACCTTGCTTTTACATGAAACTTTTATTTGCTTTTGTCTAGTTGGCACCAAAATCCTTGATATTACCTATTTCCAGACAACAGTCACCAACAGACCCATGCTTCATCCCATTTACCTGCTTTTAATTCTCATTCCATTTCTGGTCTAAGTAGGGTTATAAGGATTGTCCCATGTAAGATTTGGGACATATTTATACTTAGAAATTAATTGCTATTTATATGAAATTCAAATGTAATGTGGCACCTTATAATTTTATTTGCTAAATCTGACAACTGTAGGTCTAAATATATGTTTCTTTCTTTTTTTCTTTTTGAACCAAGTTTTATATTCCCTAGGTATTTAAAGAAGGGATTATGAATCAAATGTAAGGTAACTATGCCATCCTGAACAGAATCATACTTTCTTTTATAATCAGAGATATGTAGAACATATCTTTAGATTTCTTTAGAAGTCTGTCTAGAAACTGAGGCAATAATAGCTACAATCACTTACCCCCAGTTAAAGACCAATAAATGCTACAGAATTTGAATCCAGTGAACTAGTGAATAATGTTTCAAGGCAATAAATTGTCCAGTGGTTTTATATTTACAGGGCTGTAGTAGTAGACATGAATGAGCTGGTTCAGGATGTACAGTGGTTTGCCTGATTATATGAATGGTTGTTATTACACCTGATGCTACTTTGAGTTCATTTTCAGTGTTTAAATTGGACTGTAAGATGTGCAAGGAACTCCACTTTAAAATTGTATCATTCCTTAAAGAGCTGTTTCTGTGAAATGGGGTCTACTGTGTATTAGTTTATTTGAAATTTGCTTTATTATTTTTTTGCTGTTTTAAGCTTTAAAAAAGCAGTGATTCCTTTACCATATGTTTGTAGGCTCTAAAAGGGCTCTCATCTCTTGAAAACAATACTGGCTTTGTTTTGTTTTGTTTTGTTTTTTGATCGGTTGCTTTTATTTTTGGTGTGTAACTTGAATGTGTCAACTTATTTATCATTTGGTTTAGATACTGTCTTATTGCTTCTTTTTTGTTATAGTAATATTTTATATCATTTTTGAAAGCCATGAGTTTTTATTACTCTTCAAATAATCCCTGGGATACAGAAAATTGAAGAGAGCCCTTTATTTTTATAATCCCTCTGAGTATAGTATTTTGTTATTTTCACTGTTCTATCAAAATGGCTTTTTGCATCTCTTTGAGGTAAATAGGAAGAGAATGAGATGAGATGAGCAGATATTGGACAGTCAAAATCACACAGTGTAGTCATGGTTACCATCAAAATACTATGGCAAATGGGTAACTCAATCTATAAATAAAACACACACACACACACTTTTTTAAAGTGTGGGTTGCCATTTTGTTAACACTTCCCTCAGAAATTCACATGATTGTCTGGGAAGCAACTTATCACTTCATTGATATTCATCAAGATTGCTATGGCATGGGTAGAAATAAAATGCAGAAAATCTAATAGGAAAACATGAAAAGAAAATGCTGATAACAATGATACAAAGGCTTTCTCTCTCTTTCACATATTCAAAGTCTTCCTAGTGTTTTCGTCATTGCAGTCTGCTACAAGCTCTGTGTTGTACAGATTCACTCAATGTTGTCATTCCCCATATGTCTAAATAATATTAAATATTTGAGAGAACTTACATTTTTTCCTTTAAAAATGTTTTAAAGTCATTGAATATCAAACCTAAACCAACAACTTAAGTTATTGACAGTGAAGCTGTCTGTTCAACCCCAGACCAATGAAAATAATGTTACTGAATTTAATGCGGATAACATTAAAGAAAACAATCATTTTAAGGTCAAAATGATATTCATTTTATATCAGTTTAATAAATACATATAAATTATCTAACAGGGAAGATAAACCAGCCTATCTAAGTGTACACTGTGTCTTATAGAGAATTAGAACATTATATAATTTATGAGCTGAGTGTCGAAACCAGTTGTATTTTACAAGTTGTTCATTCCCCCTCCATCAGCATAGGTAATTGACAATTCAGTCAATATGGATTATCGTGTATTTATTAGATATTTTTATTTAAAGGAACCATGTGTATATTATATATTCTTAGAATTATGGAAGGGGGTTCACAGTAGAGAGATTTCATGCCCAAGAACACTGAAGTGTCTCTGTTGCCATTCCAATGGATGCTTTATTGAAACTGCAGTGTAGTCTGTAGGATTAGTCTTCAACTGAAGTAACCCTCAGGAAACACCTTACGGAAATCTGAGAAGTCAGCAGAACATGGACAGAGTAAGCTGGGAAGTAGTAAACATATGTTCCTCATCCATGTTGCAAGAACAACAGAACCGGTTTTATGTTGTATTTTAATTGCTGAGTTTGAAAGAGGGAGATCACTCTATTTCTGAAAGCAATGATATTCAGAGAGCAACAGAAGAATTCTGCTATGTCATGGCAGAATACAGAGTAAAGCAAAATGGATAAACTGACAAATCCAAACACTGTAACTATCCTGAGCAGTGAGTGTAGAAGCCCTTTAATGTCCACCCCTTCCAGCCAGTCTGCTTTGCCCTTAAACGTATTGTTTTATTGATACTTTCATGTACTTTTTTCAAATGTACGTTGTTGTTTTTTTTTAAGATTTTATTTACTTATTTATTTTACAGAGAAAGAGATCACAAGTAGGCAGAGAGGCAGGTAGAGGGGAAGGCAGAGGGGGAGGGGGAAGCAGGCCCCCTGCTGAGCAGGGAGCCCAATGCGGGACTCCATCCCAGGACCCTGAGATCATGACCTGAGCCAAAGGCAGAGGCTTAACCCACTGAACCACACAGGCACCCCAATACATTGATTTTTTAAGTGAGTAGGAATGATTGAAACATTTCAGAAGTAGACTTTCTTTCAGAAATTAACAGTGCTCACTTTTTTGCCCAATAGTTTCTTAAATATAATGGTTTATTCTATTTCACTGTATGTACCCTTTGCCAGTATAAGTAATATGAATAAAACTTGGGTTGAGAGATAATTTGATAATGATCTAGACTGATTTTTGAAATGATAGTCAATAAAACACAAACCTCTATAATTAATGCAATATATTAATTTTACAAACAGTTCTAAGCCCTTGTGACTATAGCTACAAGGTGCTTAGTAGGCAATGGTGAAAACTGGCAGGAAAATAAATATCTTACAGATAATAAGCCATGTGGCTTTATTTTTTAAAGTGAAATGGAATACAGGTGCTGGAGCAAATACGCCTAGGTGGGGAGTAAGAGACGTATTTGGAAAGCTGTAAAGAGGACAGGGGCTGGGCAGGTGATTAAGGGTTGGGTCACATGGATACCTAAGGACACATAAGGAAAGGCATTCCAGAAGGAAGTGCAGCACTAATAAAGGAGATGAGTAGAGAGAAAACAAAATATTTCATTGCTTCTAGAGCATATGGTGAGAAAGCCTGGATGACAAGCGATGATTCCATTTGTTTGTAGGCAAAACTACAACATTTGCATTTTTTCTGTATAGCCAGTGGGAACTCAGTTGATAATTTTTTTGCAACTAGGGGCATAATATGATCATTAGTGTTCAAGAAATCTAATGTGAAGGGGGTGGTGAGGTGGACAAATTAAGAAAGGAATAAACTAGAGCCATAGAGATCAGGAAGGTGATACTGGCCTTTTGGAATTTTAGAAAACATGCGACCACTGTCAGTATGGAATGACTGGGATACAGTCACTACCTTATCAGAATGTCTCAACATTCTTTGAGGGAAGAACCGTGTTTCTCTCTCTTCACTGCTGTAGCAACAAAGGCAAGAACAGTGTGAGGGAGAGAGTGGGTTTTCAGGAAATGAGTCACAAATACAATAACAATAAATGGATACACTGCAAATCAAAAACACCACGTTGATTATTGCCCTTTAAGACCACTGGTCATCCCACGTGAAGTTTGAAAGGCACTTTTGAAAGTACACTGCATATACTGAGTCTGGAAAATAACTATATTACGTGAACCATTTCAACAATCCCTTGTGATGTTTCAGGCAAGGGTTTGGTGGGTTTTGTTTTTTGTTTTTTGTTTTTTGTTTTTTTAATCAAGATGTGGATGCAACAGTTGTCTAAAGCGTTTTGAAAATATTTTAAGGAAGTTCATGAAAAAATATCAAGTGTATTTCTTCCTAGTCCAGCATCAACCTGTGACATGGCAGTAATGGCTCAGGTATTGATTCATAGCTAAGGAAGAAGGGTACAAGCTCATTGACAGAACTCTGCCATCCACTGGCATGTTTCCAAAAGAGAAGCAGAAGTTAATGAGAGGAGCCCTTTGTGTGGCAGGCAATCCACTGGCTTGGCCTCAGCGCACAGAGCTCGATTAACAGAGCCACTCGCTTTTCACCTTCCCCAGCAAGCCAGGGCAGCCACTTTGATGTTTCCTGGTTTACCCCCTGTTGCTTCCTCTTCAAAAGCTTGAGGACGACTGAGCTTGTATCTCACACACACATGTGAACCTCGGTGCAGCAACATTTCAAATTTGGTGCTTGTCTTTGAAGTACAGTGACTTGTACACATTAAAATTCTTACCCCAAAAGACCTCTTTTCTTGCAGTCTTTCCTTCTGAGTGTCCATACATTTCCATACCCAGTTGAATTTAGAGGCCACAGGTTGAATCAGTAACCTTAATAAAATGTTGCCTCCTTCTCCTCATTGCTAGAGGCACCACTATTTTTTGGTCTCAGCATCCAGACATAACCCATATGCACCATATGTTGATTCGTGTCTTTTTCACTTCTTTTTTTTAAAGGTTAATGGTTTTTATTCATTTTTATTACTTTTTTTAATTTTATTTTTCAGTGTTCCAAGATTCGTTGTTTATGCTGAGTGAAATAAGTCAAGCGGAAAGAGTCAATTATCATATGGTTTCTTTTTTACTTTTATTCAGTCAGTTTCTCCTTTTAAGATGCCTTTGTTCATCTGTCCATCTTTCCTACCCCTAAATGAATTAGCCTGAGTCAGCGTATATTCAAAAGTAGAATGATGTCATTAAGAAGTTGAGAGCTAGGAAGGGGTGCATGTTTAATTCCCTCCTCAAGCTTCTGTAGAAGTTCAAGGAATGTTATTAGATAACATAGTATTACATAGTACAACATGGTATTCATAGATAACAGATAGTTCTATATTAATAGATAATAGACAGGGTGACATCATTCCTGTTCATTTCATGGTGATCACTTCATGGAGTATTGTGCACCTGTTTACCTGGTTTCTTGGGCTAAGGGTGGATGATAAGCAGAAAAGATTCACTGATAAAATGAGGAAGGCAGTGTTTAAAATGTAAGATGAAAAAGTCATACCAAATAATACCAGATGATATTAAAGATAAACCATATAAACATTTTTTCAAAATAAGGTGTGTATTTTATGAATAAAATAAATTTCAGTTAGCCAAAGACTTGGGATTACCTATGAATGTCAATGGTTTTAAGATTTATTTCTTCCCTCCCTCCCTTCCCTTCCCCTTCTTTCTTTCCTTCCTTCCTTCCCCCTTTCTTCTCTCTCCCCTCCTCTCCTCCCCTCCTCTCTCCTCTTCTCTCCTCCCCTCTTCTCTCCTCTTCTCTCTTTTTCAATAAAATGCTCAAGGTACAAAATGCAAAAGGAGTAAATGATTAGACAATGAGAAATACTTTACATACCTGTTACTCAGCAACAGGTGAGCACTCCCCAAAGGCACCCTATATTGCCATGTTCTTGTGTATCCCCAAAAGACATTCCACATACATTCAGTTACATATGAGTACAGTAAATAAGTTTCTTAAGTGTCACATTATACAGTTGGGGAAAATAAGGCTTTGAAAGAGTTAAATGATAATCTTCAAGGTTATGTGGAAAGTCAATGGTGAAGTTGGGGATGAGCCCAGATTTTGTAATGTTTTTCTCTAGGCATTGTGCCATCTTGCAAATTTTTATCTTCTATATGCCAATATTTCTGCCTTTTGTATGGATGGGCATATATCCAAGGGTTTTAAATTTGATTTTGGTTCAGAAGCTCACTCTAAGAATAAATGAAGTATATGGATCTCCTTCATATGCAACATTTTAACCTAGACAAGTAGGGCTGTTAGTTTAGGACTCTGTGTTTTTTGAGGAAGAATCTTAGGAACATCATCCTCAGCTTGAGAGGCTTTACTTCTTTGGGGGCCATAAAGTCCTCCTAAAAAGTAAAAAAATAGGGGCGCCTGGGTGGCTCAGTGGGTTAAGCCGCTGCCCTCGGCTCAGGTCATGATCTCGGAGTCCTGGGATCGAGCCCTGCATCGGGCTCTCTGCTCTCTCGGGGAACCTGCTTCCTCCTCTCTCTCTGCCTGCCTCTCTGCCTGCTTGTGATCTCTCTGTCAAATTAAAAAAAAAAAAAAAAGTAAAAAAATAAACAAAAAATATACATGTAATAATAAATTTTCAATAAAAACAGTATACCTAAATAGTTCAAATTTTTAAATATTTTTTATTAAATTTGGATTAGGATATATTTCTTCAGGTCCACATTTTAGATACTCACTCTGCATAAATGTTCTCAGTTTGGTTAAGTCCTAACTCTTCTTAAGAACTTGCCTTTGCCAGTATGTTTCCATTACATAGGACAGTAGAGAATGATTGCCATAAAAGATGAATAGGAATTGGTACTATCCCCTTGCTAGTACCTTTGACATGAAGTCTTCAGAAAGAAGTTTAATTAAAAAAAAAATAAAAAATAAAAAACAAGTACCAAGTTTCTACATTCAGCAGGTAAAATGTAGAAACTAAAGATATTTTATGCTGTTGGTTTCAAATATGTAAAACGTCCCCCTTCACCTTAAGAAAAAATGGCAAAGAAATAGGTCTTCTTTCTGATATGGCTTTCCAAATATCTCTGTTGCATGCCCTCTGATATCATGTTCTAGTTTCCCTAAACATTTCTGGCTGTGTCAGGTTACGCTCTTGACTTACAACTCTTTGGCTCTGTTCTTCTGGTTATCTTCATTGGGGTGTTAGCTCTTTGATTTGTTTTTAAACCACAGGACAAAGGCAGAAAATACATACTTGGAAACTGGTAAAGGAGAAATGTATGATTATTTTTTCTCAGTGTCACCATCTTGTTTTTACTCCTCATTGGGCAGATTAAGTTAAAAAGACTATACCTCTTGCTAGAGACTTTCACCAAAAATCCCCATATCTGACTTTTACTCTGTCTAGCAAAAAAATAAATTTAAAAAGGAATAGATCCCATCACATTTCTCCTGAGTCTTTGCCTCAGAAGTCTATTCTTCACATTGATGATTTTGGAAGGTTTAATGCTTTAATTGGTTGCTTTGTTTTATTCACACAATGGAGAGTCATAAAAAAGGAATGATACTTTATGTACAACTTAGTGATTATCGATATTTGGAGAAATTGATATAATACTAAAATTTAAAGCATTGGATCCAAATGGACTACCTTACCAAGAACAGTACTCATTTAGATGTATTGATTCATCTATGTTAATCTAACACATTTCATGCATTCATTTCCCTGGTGGTAGAACTCTTATCAATTTTCTCATCATAGATTGTGTAACAAGGATGACCATCAAAGAGACACGTGACATTCCATCCACAAGAGGCTGAGTCTGTCCTTCCCTTCCCTTGAATCTGTGCTAGATTTGTGACTTGCTTTGAAAATACATTAGTTGAACTGAAGTGATGCCAGTTCTGAGCTTAGGCCTTCAAATTCATGGAAACTTCTGGTTTTGTTCTGTTTTAATAAAGAAATACTTTACATAATGAATTATTTTAAAAGAGGCACAATAGTCTAAACATGAGTCAAAAAGTCAAAATAACACTTAAAGTATGCATGAAGTTTTTCTGTGCTAATTCATTTTATTTTTCTTTTCTTTTTTTAAATTACATACAATGTATTATTTGTTTCAGGGGTACAGGTCTGAGATTCATCAGTCTTACACAATTCACAGCACTCAATAGCACATACCCTCCCCAGTGTCCATCACCCAGCCATCCCATCCCTCCCACTCCCTTCTCCTCTAGCAACCCTCAGTTTGTTTCCTGAGATTAAGAATATCTTGTGGCTTGTCTGTCTCTCAGTTTCATGCTAATTCATTTTAATACATGTCCTAAAAGAAGAGAAGAGATAAACAAATTTTAGTATATCTATACAATAAAATCTTACCAACAATAAAAAGGAGCTAGTTAATTAATACATAAGTTATCACGAAGTAATTTAAAAGAATATGATGAAAGAAAGAAGTAAAAAAAAAGTTAGAGTACATATGTAGGATTCCATTTAAATAAAATTATGGAAAATAAAAACTAATCTAGAGACAGAAAGCAGACCAATAGTTTCCTAGAGGTGTTGAGAGGATTGAGTAGGAAAGAATTAGAAAGAGGCATGAGGAAACTTTGGAGGTCAAAATGTACATTTTCTTGATTGTAATAAGTACTTAAAGAGTTTATGTATATGTCAAAACTCATCAAATTATATACTTTGTTTTTCTTTTTTTTTTTAATTTTTTTATTTTTTCAGCATAACAGTATTCATTATTTTTGCACCACACCCAGTGCTCCATGCAATCCGTGCCCTCTACAATACCCACCACCTGGTGCCCCCAACCTCCCACCCCCCACCCCTTCAAAATTCTCAGATCGTTTTTCAGAGTCCATAGTCTCTCATGGTTCACCTCCCCTTCCAATTTCCCTCAACTCCCTTCTCCTCTCCATCTCCCCTTGTCCTCCATGCTATTTGTTATGCTCCACAAATAAGTGAAACCATATGATAATTGACTCTCTCTGCTTGACTTATTTCACTCAGCATCATCTCTTCCAGTCCCGTCCATGTTGCTACAAAACTTGGGTATTCATCCTTTCTTTCTTTCTTTTTTTTTTTTTTACAGCTTTATAAACATATATTTTTATCCCCAGGGGTACCCAGCCAGGACCAAGTTCACCTACCGAGGATTGCAGTTACTTTGTTTTTCTTATTTATTTATTTAAGAGAGACCGAGCGAGTGAGAGCATGAGCAAGGGGGAGGGTGAGAAGGAGAGGAAGAAGCAGACTCCTTGGTGAACAGGGAGCCCCACTTGGGTCTCTATCCCAGGACCCGAGGATCATGACCTGAGCAGAAGGCAGACACGTAACTGACTGAGCCACCCAGGTGCCCCTATATACTTTATTTTAATTAATTAATTAATTAAGCATAGTTGACACACAATGTTACCTTAGTTTCAGGTGTATAGTACAGTGATTTGATAACTCTGTATGTTATGCTTAACAGAAGTAAATGTAGCTGCCGTCTATCATGTCACCATACATCACTATTACAATTAACATATTCCCTATGCTGTGTCTTTTATTCTTGTGATTTATTCATTCGTTGAGTGGAAGCCTGTATCTTCCACTCCCCTTCATTCATTTTGCCCATCCCCCAACCCCCATCAAATTATACATTTTGAATATGTGTAAGTTAATATACCTCAACTACACATTAATAAAGTAATAAAATGCCTATAATACTTAACTTTTCATTTCAAAGCATTTATTTATTAAACAAACATTTGATCTGTGTCAATGAAGGAGATACAGTTATAAGTAAAATATATCCCTTCCTTCAGGGAAATCAGAGCAGCCTGGGGAGGCAGGTAAAAACAATTATGCACCAATGTATACAAAACTTAGAAGAAAAGAGAATAGAGTGATTGTTTCTTCACCCAGTAGTAACAGATGAGTAGAACCATGTAATTTACAGAAGATATAAAGGAACTCTAAGCAAAGAAAAAAACATGCATAATGACTGAGGCAGAAGAGAAAAATGCCCTTCTTCAAAATAGCAGTATAATTCAAGGACAGGCATGATTGCAGAAAATGACATTTCAACTGCAGAGCCTTGAATGCCATGAAAAGGAATTTGGTCTTTATCTATTATATAATTATATATAATTATAAATATATAATATAATATAATATATAATTATAAATATATAATTATATTTTAGAAAGATAACTAAGACACAGAGAAGAGAAATGAATTTGTGTTTTTCCACAAAAAATTATTTTTGATAATTTGATGGGTGAAATATTGTTATTGTTTATAATCTTAATTTGCATTTCTCATTATGAATTATATAGGGTATTTGCTCATACATTGGAAGTCATTTTTATATACGTTCTCTGAATTAAAACTTTAGATCTTCTGCCCATTTTTAATTGGATTGTTAATCATTTTCTTATTGATTTGCAGAAAAGTTTTGGATGAGTGTTAAATATGCTTTCTGAGTTTGTCATTTGTTTGTCTTTAATTATATTGATTTTTTCCCATGCAGTAAAAAAATAATATAATATTTGCTGTATTAAACACCAAAAATAAAATGTTATAGCAGAAATAGGAAGAAATTTTATAAAACTCTTATTTTGTCCTCTAAAAAATTTCCAAGAATATATTGGCTTTTGGGGCATCTGGGTGGCTCAGGCAGTTAAGAGTCTGCCTTCAGCTCAGGTCATGATCCCAGAGTCCTAGGGTTGAGCCCCATGTCAGGCTTTCTGCTTAGTGGGAGCCTGCTTTTCCCTCTCCTCCCAACTTGTGCTCTCTCTCACTTTCTCTGTCACTGTCTCTCTCTCAAATAAATAAATAAAATACCCCCCCAAAGTATATATTGACTCTGAAATATGAGATAGAAAATGATACAAGTAGGAAACATTGAGATGAAAAAGAGCTTTTCTGAGAAGCCAATAATAACACTGCAATAGCATAAATGACATAAAGGAAGAAGAATATAATACAATAAACATGTCCTAACAATTTCTAAATGCATTCTAAAGTAACTTGCTAATCAATGGAATATTTCTCAGCCATTAAGAGGAACACAAAGTCTTGCCATTTGCAACGACATGGATCGAGGTAGAGAATGTTTTGCTAAGTGAAGGAAGTCAGTGAGAGAAAGACAAATGCCACGTGATTTCACTCATATGTGGAATTTAGGAAATAAAACAAATGAACCAAGGGGAAAAAAGAGAGAGAGAGGCAACAAAGAAACTGACTTAACTATAAGGAACAAACTGATGGTGACGCTGGGGGAGGTGGGTGAGAGGATGGGTGAACTAGGTGATGGGGATTAAGGAGTGCACTTGCTGTAATGAGCACTGGGTGTTGTATGAAAGTGTTGGATCACTATATTGTACATCTGGGACAAATATTACATTGTATGTTAACTCACTGGAATTTGAACAGAAACTTTAAAAAACAGAAGGTGAATATGCAAGATCAGATGAACTATTGAGGGCAGAGTGTTGGATGAATAAAGCAATTATATAGAAAGAAGGAACAAAATGTACAAAAGTCCCTGACGATTGAAGAATGTATTTTGCAATCAGGGATATGAAAGAAAATCAGTCTGAATGGAAGTATAGACTTCACCAGGATAAGCAAAGTTAGAATAAAGAGGAGTAAGCCATGTCCAGATCCTCTCTGGACTTCAGAGATCTTGTAAGTTATTTATACCTTATCCTGAGGACAATGAGGAAGAAGTGCACCTAGTCTGATTCACATTTGAGAATAACCTGAGATGCTGTCTTCAGGCCACTGATGAAGTTTCCTTTGGAGCTTTTTTCATCTCACTAAGTAACCTCCTAATCACTACCAGATCCATCCACTTTTACAAGCATCCACTGCCCATACCACTATTCATCCGTTGGAGACTCCTGACAGTTTCAGTATGAAATGTCCTAGCCTATCCCATATTACTCTTTCTCCTGGTTACCCTTCCTAATGGTTTGCATTCCCATGCTTAAATTACTATCTATACTGAATTTCTTTCTTACTAAAGTATAAATTTTTGCAGAGATTGTGACTGTTTTAGTCATGTCTTCTCTATTAAAATCTACAACAGAGCCTGGCACTTAGTACTCAACTAAGGATAGTGAGTTCACTTTTTGAATATTAGTTTCATGTGTCTGCAGAATATTCATGGATAGATGAATGTGGATAGAGAGGATCTACATGTCTACAAGTGACATGTAGCTCTGGAACTTTCAAAAGGGTAGAGATAAGTATTGATTGACAGTGAAGGGTCAACTGAGAGTTTTCGACGGAAGATGTATGGAACGAGAACAGAGGAGGCACTAGAATACACTTCAGGCACTTCTGTGTTCCCGTCTCACATGGGTTCAGCCCACCATTTCTACAGCTTTTGCTGCTGTTGCCACAAACTGCTCCCAGAGTTTTAACCTGATGCACCTCAGATCAGCTACACATACTCATTTCTTCCTTTCGGTCTTAAGATTTCTTTGACTAAAGAGAGTGGACTGCTTGTGGGAATGCTCAGCACTTACTTACAGCACTTATATACAACAAAATTGAACGTTTGACCAAGTTACACCCATGTGGCCATCCTTGACCAACAAGAGAGCTAATGAATAAATCGTCCTTTTTTCTATCTCTTGAGTATTAGAATTTTGAGGCTTCTTTTGCTTGAGCTCCTCAAAGGATTACAAAAAGATTGCACCACATTGTTTGCAGTGCTGAGCAGTTCGGTACTGTATCCTTCTGTTGGCTTTCCCTCCTTCTGGTTTAACTCTTCCCAGCCTCTTATTGCTGTTCCCTGAGAATCCTTCCCAAATTAAACTACTGCATGCAAGCCCAGTGTCTGCTTTCTGGAGAAAATCCAGGCTAAGATTAGCATTTAAGTTACAAATAAAGGGGGAAAAAAGCTAACATAGACTCACATGAATACTTGGAGAAAAAGAAAATTAAGAATGTGGAGTCACAGAAATAATATTGATGTTGATAAAATGACACTCAAGAAGGGTGAGAATGTCCAAATTCAAATGATGCTGAGAGGAACAGTAAGATAAGCAAAAGGTTTCTGTCAAATTTAGTAGCAAGAAGCTCACTGACATCTTGAAGAAGACAATTTTGATAGAGTGCAGCAGATAGTATCCTGAGTACAATGAGTTAAAGAAAGATAAAGAAGTAAATTAAGTGGATAATGTAATTGTTGACAGGTTTTCATCCCTAATTTTTAAAAAAATCCATTGGAAAAAATTATAGAGATTAAGATAAAACTCTGAAAACAAATGTGGAGAAGAGACAATAAAGGCAAGGATACGGATTCCTTTTTCTTTTCTTTTTCTCCCCAGTCCCCCTCCTCCCCTCCTCCTCCCCCTCTTCCTCCTCCCCCTCCTACCCTCTTCTACTGACAGATAGAAAAGGAATAATACGCCAAAATATAATGCAATATAATGGGAAGTAAATAGGATATAATAGAATAGAAAACAGTTTAGATGGAGGAAAAAGCTGAATTATTTTCTTGCAGGCATCTACCACCTAAAAGTCGGTAAATTTCACGGAAAGATACATGTGTCCAACTTTATCTTGACTCAGTAAAATACTAAGTAACCTGAATGCTACAAAGAAAATAAATATTCAAGAGGCAGTGATCATAAAAAATAATTTCAAAGCAAAAGTTTGTTAGAAAGTCAAGTGGAAAAATTAAAATGGATAAGAGATCCAGTATCTAAAACGAGCAAAAGTATAAAATAACACCAATAAGCTTGTCTAGAAATATTTCAGACTATAATGTTAGAAAAAGTATAAGGTAAGATACTTAAAAAATTATTTGAATAAAAGAGAAGAAACACACCATAATTAAGGAAAAATGACAAATTCAAAAAGAAAATGATCCTCTCCTTAAACAAACATAAGCCGAAGTGCAATTGCAAACATAATCACAGAGCGGTATTTTTGGAACTTGATGATTATAAAACACATCTATTAAATTGAGTGAGAATAGTCAAGAAAGAAGTGAAAAATTTAATAAAATGACATGTCATATTTTAAAATGTGCTGTATAGCCTTCTAATAATTAAGGCCTATTGTATTCAAGCAATAGTACGGTTTTATTTGTGGGAAAATATGTAAGGCTAACAAAGGGAAACGTAAACATCAGCATTTATATTGTAACAAAGAATGTGAAATGAGTAGTAAATGGGTAGGTTACTTCAATAATGGTGTTAGGATAATTGGTTGCATTTTTAGTTAAAAATAAAATTACATCCTTTCCTTTAAAATAAATAAAAATAAGTTCTAGTTATATTGCATATAAACATTAAAAACATAGCCCGGACACATCCCAGACAAAACTATGAATAGCTTTGCAAATTAGAGATAGGAAGGGCTCTCAAAACATGACACCAAAGATAAGGACTGTAATTAAAAATTCCGATAGTAGCTGGCTGGTTAGTTCATTTGGTTAGAGCATGGTGCTAATAATAAAAATTCTGATAGAAGTGGTTACATAAAAATGTTAAATTTAAAAAATGCTTTGAAAAACACTATGCAAATTAAAGACAAATCATGAACCAGGACATTTTTTTTGCAGTATCCATATCAAGAAGTTGACCTTTTACATACAGTTATTTTTCACACAATAGCAATAATATATAGATATACATATATGATCTATGCATTACATACTACTTGACTAATAATCTAGATGTTGGAACTACCTTGTGACTTAGGTTTCTGTGTGCTTTTCTCTATTTTCCCAATTTTCTTTACCGAGCATGTTACTTCCCATACATAATACAATAAATGTTATTAAGGCTAAAAACATTATCTTAGGTGGTTTCCAAAAATGACTTTTCCATAAATAATGGATAGAAAGATGGATTGGATAAATACCAAATATAAAACAGCAAGGCTTGCATTTATTTGCCTAATGTTACTATGTTAGGTATATCCCCTAGGCCACATCAGCCTAGGGTACAGTTAGCTACAAGATAATAATAAACCCCTTACACTTGGGAGTGCTTAGGAAGCACAACTTTTCTCAAAGACTCATACTCCTCTTAGTTCCCAGGTGTTCTATATGCACCTACATTATATAGTTGAGCTGCGCCAGAGCAGCTGCCTAAGCATGTGTGCCATATAATGTCCCATTCGCTTCCATGTAAAATAACTTCCTGGACAATATGCCTGCAAGAACAGAATGTTCTATTCTCTCTTTTTTTTTTTTTCAAAGATTTTATTTATTTATTTGACAGAGAGAGATCACAAGTAGGCAGAGAGACAGGCAGAGAGAGAGGGGAAGCCGAGCAGAGAGCCTGATGCAGGGCTAGATCCCTTGATGACCTGAGCCAAAGGCAGAGGCTTAACCTGCTGAGCCACACAGACACCCCCAGAATGTTCTATTCTTAACACTAAGAACTATTCTTGTATTTTGATAATGACCTTAAGTGTATTTTATGAACATCTCTTACCTTAAAATATAAACTACATAACAAAAACATAGAACTTAATAGATTCATTTAAACTAACAGTGCAATAATGAACATCTAGATAGCCACTATACCTCATTCTGTCATTATTAGTAGTCATTTATTTGCTTTTCTGTATAGTTTAAACATCTGTATGCACTCCTATATAACTTAATTTAGGTTTGCCTCTTTTTGACCTTTGTGGAAATAAAATCATTGGCATTTTCATTTTATGTGCTGGTTCTATCATTCAATTTTATATTGGTAAATTCATCCACTGTTACTGGGTTATTGGAGGTAGCTCATTTTCACTGTTGAAAAGTAGTTCTCTGTCAAAATATAACTTTCTCTCTTCTACTGTTGATAAACATGTGGATTGATTCCAGAATTAAGCTATCATTATCAGTGCTTCTGTAAAAAATGTGTACAAAGATTCTGGTATATATGTAAACACCTGACTAATTTCTGGGTCATGTGTTATGTTCATTATGAACTTAACTACATAGTGGCAAACTGTTTTCATATTTACACCTATTCAAAACCACACTACTAGGACACTACATGTTTGCCATCAGTTGGCAAACTATATTAAGTTTGAAGGTGTATAGGTAGACATGATTGTATTTACAATTTTCATTTCTCCTATTATAAATACTATTGAGTACCTTTTCTTATATTTATTGTTATTTAGATTATTGTTTTGTAAAGTGCCAGGTCAGTCTGTTACCCATTGTTTTCTGCTGGTTTTGTTTGTTTACAAGAGTTTGTTGTTTGTTTTTTTTTTTAATTTTAGTCTGGATGTGAATATGTTTCAGTTATATGTGTTGCAAATATTTTCTCTGTGTGGCTTGCATTTTTATTCATTGATATTGTATTTTGGTGAACAAGAGTTCTTAATTTTAGATGAGTTAGTTTATTGGTCCTTCCCCTTAGGTTAGTATTTGTATCTTGTCTAATAAAAATGCTTCAGGGATGCCTGGTTGGCTCAGTTGGTTAAGTGCCTTCAGTTCAGGTCATGACCCCAGAGTCCCAGGATGGAGCCCTGGATGGGGGGGGGGTCCCCACTCATTGGGGAGTCTTCTCTCTCTGACCCTCCCCCATCACATCTCTTTCTGTCTCTCTCTCTCAAATAAATAAATAGAATCGTTTTAAAAAATTCTTCATGACTCCATGGTAATGAAGATGTTTTCTGCATTAACCTTTAAATATTTTTCAATTTTACCTTTCACATTTAGGTCTATAATACAACTGAGAATGATTTTTGTACATATGTGGGAAGTTGTTGGCTTTGTTGGTGTTCATTTAATATCTTTTAAAAATTTTCAGAAAGGTTTATTTATTTATTTGAGAGAGCATTATTTATTTGAGAGAGCACAGGAGAGCAAGCATGAGCAGGCTGTGGGGGGCAAGGGCAGAGGGAGAGGAGATGCAGGCTCCCCACTGAGCAGGGAGCCCCATGGAGAGCTTAATCCTGGGACCAGGATCATGACCTGAGTCAAAGGCAGATGCTTAACTGACTGAGCCACCCAGGTGCCCCTAATATCTTTTCTAAACTGTTTCATGTAAACCCTGTTGTCTTTATCATATGTGGCCACTGAAGTCTGTGTTTTGTTAGCTTAAAGGTTAGCTAGAATTTTAACAATTTCCTTAAATGCTTGGAACCAAGAAGAGAAAGAGATACATACACATGGCGGGGTGGTGGGGGGTGGGGAGGAAGGAGTGAGGGAAGAAACAGAAAAGAGAAAAAGAAAGAATAATTCTCCCAGTCTTTATAGATTGGCTTTATATTGGTTCACTCCAGCATTTATCCAGCCCTTTTAAAACTCTGCCATAGCCTATTCCTAATTGCATGGAACCTGAAGTCCAGCCAGAGGGAAAGCTTAGGGTCTTCTCAGTCCTTTTCTGAACCTGCACTGAGCCATGTTTATGCACATGGCCTTCTCCATTACCCAGTGTGCGAACGAGTTTTTAAAAGCCCTGATTTTTTTCATGTTATCTCTTTTCTCAGCCTCTTCCTTTCCAGGCTTTTTATCTGGGAAGTCTGTCTTTTTCTTATTACTCCTTGTCCCAGGCTACTGAAGCCAATACTTTTGCCTTCATATCCTTCTGACAAAACCACCAAGGGAGCCACCCCAGCCCTGGGAACACTTCAAGTCAGATGAAACAAAGGCAAACCTTTATGCCAGTCCTTGAGGGAATTAGATAGCTCAAAACACAAAACACAGTTCTTTGAGAATTGGGCCCTTTATTGCTCCCCTTGACACCAACAACCTGGAACAGTCTGGGCTGCCATCTTATGGTTGCCACCAGTCTGGTAAGTGGGAGATGGTGGGCAGGCAATTTAAATTGCCACTGTGCTGCAATTTAATTTAATAAATAAAAATTAATTTAAATTGTGTTCAATGCAGCAGCTCCTTTCTCTCTTAAGCTTTCCCTGCACTGTTTTAAGTTTTTGATTAAATTCCAAAAGTCCAAAAACATTGATTCTGTTAGTTCTTTCCAGCTTGTGTGTGTGTGTGTGTGTGTGTGTGTGTGTGTGTGAAGGGTCAGAGCCTCAAGGATCACTACTCCTTTATTTTCAGTGATGTCATTTCTCACCAGCTTTTATATGTAATATTTTCATTATCATTCAACTCAAAATATTTGATAGCTGTTATTATTTCTTCTTTGACCAGGGGTATACTTAGAAATGTATTTCTTAATTTCCAAATATTTGGGTATTTTCTAGTCATCCTCTTAAAAAATTTCTTGTGTAATTTCCAGATCAATGATGTGTGAATCTGATTTTTAAAAATTTTGGTGATTGGCTTTATGACTTATAATATGATCAAATATTGTAAAGGTTTCATATGTGCTTGATAGAAAAGTATATTTTCAGTTTTGGGTATGGTGTCCTATATAAGACCTATATAGGTCCATTTAGTTAATTATATTATTTGTATTTACAGTCTTGCTAAATTTGTGCCTAATTATTCGATCAATTATAGCGGAATCTGCTTTTTATTTAGTAGGCTAAATGATGCAACTGAATGAGATAACTTTAATTCACTGAGCCACCCAGGCACCCCATGGATGAGATAACTTTAAAATATCAGTGATACAGTGTGAAGCCAGGCTGAAGTTCTACATGAATTTTGGTCCATGAGAATAAAGATAAATTGATGTACATTTTAAAAGGATCATTCTAGCTGTGTTGTGGAGAATAGCCCTTACATAACAAAGAACAGAACAGGGAAACAGGTTTGAAGGTTAGTAAGTAAGCATATAAAAGATGATGGTGGCCTGAAAAGAGAATTTTAGAAAACAAATCAGAGCTGGTAATTAGTGATCAGATTGTAGATATATTTTGAAAGTACAAATTATAGAATTTGGGGCACCTGGGTGGCTCAGTGGGTTAAAGCCTCTGCCTTCGGCTCAAGTCATGATCTCAGGGTCCTGGGATCAAGCCCCACATCCGGCTCTCTGCTTGGCAGAGAGCCTGCTTCCTCCTCTCTCTCTCTCTCTCTCTGCCTACTTGTGATCTCTATCAAATAAATAAATAAAATCTTTAAAAAAAAAGAAATTATAGAATTTAATTATGGATTGGATGTAGAGGGTAAGAGAAAGAAAGAAACAAATGATGCCTCCAAAGTTGTGGTCTAAACAACAGGACTGAGTGGAGAGATGAAAAAAAAAAAAAACAGGAGGATATCAAGAATTCTCTAGTGTACATATTAAGCTTGAAGTGTTTAATAAACATCCAAATGAAGATGCAAAGGATTGTGTTTATGTGTGTAGAATTCAGGAAAGAATCAGGATTGAAGATAGAAATTAGGAGTCATATACGTAGTATTTGGAACTCCTATGGAGGCTGGAATAAGTCACTTGGAAATGAATATAGACAGAAAAAGAAGAGATCCCATGGGTGCCTGGGTGGCTCAGTTGGTTAAGCAACTACCTTCGGCTCAGGTCATGATCCTCGATTCTGGGATTGAGTCCTGCATTGGGCTCCCAGCTCCATGTCTGATCTCACCTCTCATGTTCTCTCTCTCTGTCAATCTCTCTCTCTCTCTCTCAAATAAATAAATAAAATCTTAAAAAAGAGAGAGAGAGAGAGAGAGATCTTAGGACTTAGCCTTGGGCAACCTCAACATTTAGTGATAGGGAAGAGGAAGAAGAAATTGCAAAGAAGCCTAAGAAGTGGTTTGTGACATACAAAGAAAACCTACAGGGATTATTGTCTATGAGGTCAAGATAAGAAGTTTTCTTTTTTAATTATGGTGTTAATAGTGTCAGATATCATAATGTTCAAAGTGAGGATCAGTCATTGGACTTGGAAATGTGGAGGATGTTGATAATATGAACACGAGCAGTTTTGGATATATGATGGGTAAGAATATCTAATTGGAGTAGGTTTAAATGTGAAAACCTGGAGAAGAGGGAATGATTTTTTGAGAAGTATTTTTCTAAATGATCTTAGGTAAGTAACTAAAGGAAAATGAGGTCAAGGAAGAGGTTTTTCTCTATGGAAGATAGTGTAGCATGTTTGTATCATCCAGTAGTTGGGATTTTTGAGCTACAGCTGGAATGATAAAGAAGGAATGCTAACCATGACCACCGCCCCCCCCCCCAACAAATGCTGGGCAGAGATACATGATCAGCTATTCTATCCTAAGAATAAACAGGGGAATAAAATATGACAGGTTGGGGAATATGGAACTTCTCTCCTTTTTGTTCTCATTTTCTAAGGGAGAAAAGAAACAAAATCACCAAATTAGATAAAGAGCAGAAAAAGGCTCTTGACTTTTGGGAAGAGCAGCAAAAATTTGAAATTTGAACCTAGGAGCCTGGGAGAATGAATAAACAATGGCAAGATGGAGGGTGTATATAGCAGCACTGCAGACCCACATGAGTTTTGGTCATAGAGGTTGTATGCCATAAAGGTTGTGTGTTTTTATCCTGTCACAGTCTTCTTCTCCGAGGCAGGGTGAGGTGTTTTGGAGTGTCTGAAGAGTTGGACATAACCAAGGCTGGAATTTTTGCCAGGGAAGAATGATGAAGGGAGAGAATGCAAGGAAGGTGAAAGTATAAGCAAAGAAATATTATGACTATGGAGCATTATACTATGGTGTCTAATCCAGATAAGGCTGGAAGAAAAGATGGAAGGGAGACATTTAGAAGGTACAAATGGTTTTTTCCCCCCCTAGAGATAACTATTGATTTTTATTGAATTTACTTCCAGTCTATTTCCCATTACCCACAGCGGTATCTAATTGTACACATTGATGACTTCCTTAAATTTTTTTTTTTATTTTGTGATAACAGATTCACATGCAGTTATAAGAAATGATACAGACATATTCTGGGTACCATTAGTCAGTTTCCCTCAAAGGTAACATCTTGAATAACTAGAGGGTAATATCACAGCCAGGAAATTGACATTGATACAATCTGCCAACATTATTCCGGTTTCACCCATTTCATTCGCACTTGGTATGTGTGTGCATGGGTGTATCTTTGGTTCTGTACAGTTTTATCACATGTCTATGTTTGTGTATCTACCACAATCAAGATACAGAACAGTTCCACTATATGTATCCCTTATGCCATACTTTTATAAAAACAGCCACTGCCCTCCCTCCCTGGCAACCACTAATCTGTTCTTAACTTGAATAGTTTTGTCATTTCATGAATGTTATATAAATGGAACCATATAGTATTTCACATGTTGAGACTGGATTTATGTCACTCAGCAGAATTCCCCTGAGATTTATCCAAGTTGTGTGTGTCAACAGTTTTATTTTATTGCTGAGTAGTAATTCATGGTATGGATCTACCCCAGTTTGTTTGACCAGTCACCAATTGAAGGATGTCCGAGTTGCCTCTAGTATTTGGCTATTATAAATAAAGCTATTATAAACATTTGTTTATAAACAAATGGATATAAACATCTGTGTGGACATAACTTGATTTCTTTGAGACAAATACCCAAGTATCCAATTGCCGAGTTGTTTGAAAATGTTTAGCTTTCTAAGAAACTAGCATCCCCTTTACCTGCGTGACTGTTCTATTTTAGAATCCCACCAACAATGTTTGACAATCTTTGCCAATGTTCTAATGGGATTATGTGTTTGTTTTACTATTGACTTTTGAGAATCCTTAAAAATTCTAGATATTGGTCCTTTGTCAGTTAAGTGGATCACAAATATTTCCTTTCAGTCTGTAGCTTCTCTTTTCATCCTCATCACAAGATGGCTCGTGGAGCAAATTGTTTTAAAATTTTGATGAGATCAAACTTTGTTATTTTTCCTTTGGTGGATTTTGCTTTTGTTATCAAGTTTCAGAACTCTTTGCCTAGACTGGTTTCCAAAGATTTTCTAAAAGTCATTTTCTAAAATGTTTGTTTTTATATTTAAGACCATAATCAATTTTGAGTAAAGCTCTGAAATTAGACTGAGGTTGTTTCTTTGCCTATGGATTTCCTATTGCTTCATTTGTCAAAATGTCTACCCTTCCTCCACTGAATTGCTTTTGCTCAGTTGTTAAAAATAAGTTGGAAATATTTGAGTGGGTCTATTTCTGGGTCTTCTATTCTGTTCCCTTGATCTATGTGTCTGTTTCTCTCCAATATCATACCGTCTTGATTACTGTAGCTATCTAAGAGGCCTTAATACTAGAAGGATTATTCCTTCCACTTTGTTCCTTTTTGAAATTGTTTTAGCTCTTCATAATTACATTTTATATGTCTACAAAAAATATTGCTTAGGTTTAGGTCCAAATTATATTCCCACTATTGATTCATTTAAGGAAAATTGATATCTTTATTATTACTTTCCATCCATGACCACATTATGTCACTCCATTTACTTAGGTCTTTTTTTTAATTTCTTTCATCAGAATTTTGTAATTTTCACAATACAAATTGAGTACGTATTTTAATAAGTATAGATATTTCATATCAGATATATTTTACTAACCCATGTACATTATTTTCTTTGGAGTAATTTTAATGATTTTTTAATAACCATTTCCACAGGTCAATTGTTAATATATAGAAATGCAATATTTTGTGTGATTTTGTATTTTGCAATCATAATGAATTCACTTTTTAATTCTAAGAGTTTTTTTTAATATTCCTTGAGATTTTCTATATAAACATGTCATATGCAAATACAAATTTATTTCCTCCTTTCCAATCTTTGTGGTTTTTATTTCTTATCCTTGCAATGTCTTAGTAGCTAGAACCTTCAGTAATATGTTGCATAGGAGTGGTTAGAGTAGACATTCCTCCCTTATTCTCAGTCTTTGCAGAACACTAACCAGTCTTTCATCAAGTATGATGTTAGCTACAGACTTTTTGTACATACTTTTTAAAAATGGAGATAATTCCTCTCTATTCCTAGATTACTGAGAGCTTTTATCCTAAATGTATCTTAGATTTTTTTCAAATGTTTTTCTGCATCAGATGACTTTTATGTTGATATAGTAGACTGCATTTATTTTTTAATATGTTTTCAGCTGGAAATAGCAGTTTAAACTGAATGTCACTTAAGTATTTTATTTTTATAAAACATATATATAATATATACATAATATAATATGTATGTATGAATATTATGATCTCATATTCAGCAATGTAAGCACATTGTTTGGTCCATCTTCAAACCTTGGAAAGGACCTATGCAAGTAGATGAAATATTTGAAAACATATTTAGCTTCATAGTAATTGTGACTATTAGTTTTCAGAAATTGAGATTATGTTATTCCATTCTCTAGTCTTTGGTGGAATTTCCATCATGAGGAACAATAGAAAATGTGTTATAATAACTCTCCAACCACTGATGCCGTATCCTTTGTTTTCTAAATATGACAAATGTTAATAGGATTATAAAAACACGTAGTCTAGGGTGACTTTTTTAAAAAATAAATTATATATTGAGATTGCTGGAAACACTTCTGCAGTTTTAGCTGGGATGAAGCAAAGCACCACAACAGTAGATTTCAGTAATGACTTTTGTTTGTGTTAGAAGAAAGTCACATTGAAGCTGTGAGGGACTCAAGAGAGGAGGAGGAAAAGTCGGTTTTTCTCATAGTAATAGAATGGAGAAGACAAGAAATAAATGATTCCGGTGCTTTTTTAAAGAGGGAAAAAAGGAAGAACAACCCAAACAACAAAGGGCGGGGGGTGTCTGTGTGAGATTCTGGAAGCTTGTTCCATGTTGGCTGCCTTTTGTTATGCCCTAATATTTTCCATTGGTAATTAGTGATAAAATCCTTATACTGACAAGAGCTTATTTTCAGTAGCCTCAAGGAGGAAGGAAGCTAGTTCTATAGAAGAGAGAAATATATTTAAACATCTGCAACTTGCAATTAGAAAATAAGGAACAAATAAGAAGCCAGTCTGGGATCCAGAATGTGACCTAGGAGATTACTTAAATCATAAGAGGTCTGCAGAGGGTTTATAATCATTTATAATGTACTAATCTAGATATTTTTATGGTTTTATATAATAGCATCATTACAAATGTATCATTGATGTACCATAAATAGAACAACAGCTAGTGAAAAAACACTTATATAACAGATGTATATATCCTCAGTCCTACAAGAAGAAAAATATCACAGTAAAACCTCATTAAAAAGATCAGAAAAACTTCAAAACATTAATCGGTGTAAATGTAAAGTTTAAAATGGGTAAATGAATCTACTTATTTAAATACTAATATGGAAAGAAAATGGATCTAATTCTTTCATTTGTATGCATAAGATTTTTCCCAAGCCATTTCAACAAAAAAAGAAGAATTGAGGCCAATTTAAAATGTATGTTTGTATAGAACCTATGACTTTCAGTTATGCGATTTTATCATATGTCGTGAAACATTCAGGTAATATATGTTTAAGATTGCCAGAGATAGGTCGTGATCCTGGAGTCCCGGGATCGAGTCCCGCGTCAGGCTCCCGGCTCCGCGGGGAGTCCGCTTCTCTCTCTGACCTTCTCCTGGCTCATACTCTCTCTCACTGTCTCTCTCTCAAATAAATAAATAAAAATCTTAAAAAAAAAAAAAGACTGCCGGAGATATTGCATGTATCAGAAGAATCATATATTTGTAATGGAAGTACAAGGTGCAATGAATGCCTTCATAGACTCAATACTTAGAGTCTTACAATAAATATTTGGAAGACTTCAGTTTTTACCAAAATGGAGTAGTACTGTTCTTCCCAGGTCCTCCCTCTTACAACTAAAATATCCTGGACATAACAGCACAAACAAGCAGAGTAAGACTCTCGAAAGTGGCAAGAAGTCACACTGCCTAGGGATTTCAGGACTTACCAACAACATGATAGCAAGCCACGTATCTGACAGTCCTAGTATTTGAATAGAAAGAACTCTCAAAGCTCAACAGTAAGAAAACTAAACAAACCAATTAAAGGGGGAGCAAAATATATGGACAGTATGCCATTGAAAAGGATATGAACATGCAAATAGACACATGAAAAGATAC
Organism: Lutra lutra; assembly: GCF_902655055.1. Classification (NCBI taxonomy): domain Eukaryota; kingdom Metazoa; phylum Chordata; class Mammalia; order Carnivora; family Mustelidae; genus Lutra; species Lutra lutra. The sequence continues at coordinate 48,561,160 of NC_062290.1, forward strand.
TCAGTATCATTAACCATTAGGAAAATGGGGATTAAAACCTCAATGACTTATAATTAAGCACTTATTTATAATGGCTAAAAAACATAATGAAAATAACAAATGCTGGTAAGGATGTTGAAAAAACTGGACCATTCATACACTACTAGTGGGAATAAAAGTGGTTAGTTTTGGCCAATTTTTCTAATAAAGATAGTATTTTTTTCAATATAGATTTCTTTCAAGAGTTGCCTGAAAATCTTTCTTAATGGTGCATATTTTGTTTAATAAAGTTAGTTATCTACTAAATAAAACAAAACTAAACAACTTAAGGTTTACTATAACTAAGTTAGTGTTGTATAGGCTAATAGAAAAACAGATCAATTAGAATAAAAAGTCCAGACATGACCTCCCACATATATAGAAAATTGATTTTTGTCAAATGCTCCAAGATATTCCAATGGGAATGGAGATTTTTTCAACAAATTCTGCTTGAACCACTGTATATACATATGGGAAGAGGATTTTACCTTGACACTTATCTTACAACATATATTAATATTTGAGTTGGATCATAGACATAAACATAAAATCTAAATGTATATGACTGTCTGAGAAATCATAGAAAAATATTTGCTTAATCTTATAGGGAAAATTTCTTTGATATGATGAAAAGTCATAAAATATAAAGGAAAAAATAGGAAAATTGATTTTCACTAAAATTAAATATTTTGGTCATCAAAACTACTGATAAGAAAATGAAAAAAGCAAGTCATAGAATTAAGGAATATATTCTCAATACACATAACACATATCTCAAAAAGATTTGATTCCATAATACATGAAAAATATATAGAAATCAATAGATAAACAACCCAATTTAAAAGGAAATGGGAACAGATCCTTCTCACAAAAGAAGTTTAGTGAAGTGTAGGTTCCTTCCTGGAAATTTACCCAGGGTAAATGAATGATTATATCCCATCAAAGACTTGTGTATGCTTGTACAAATATATGAAAGTTTTTATAACCATGTACTGATGTTTACAGCATTCAACTGATAAGGTCACCAAAATAAAAATAATCTAAATATGCCCACAATGGGAGAATGAATACGTAATCTCTGTGTAGGAAAAGTTTTCTTTAATAGTGCACAAAAGCACTAAAGATGAAAGAAAAATTAATTGGATTTTGCCAAAATTAAAATGTTCCACATTTTTCTCATCTCTGTTGATGTTGAGCATCTTTTTATGCACAAATTGGCTTTATATGTAAATTAAGACAAGATTAAATACTATTTCATGTTTAAAAGAAGACTGAGGATTTGGAAAACTGGACTCCTGACTTTCCATTGGGAATGTGAAATAACATGATTACTTTCAGAACCCAGTTTGACAGGTTTTCATACAATTGAACAGAAACTGGCCTCATGACTTATTCTTTATGTCCTGGGATTTTACTCAATGCTAAATGAAAATTTGTGTCTACATAAAGACTTGTAGATAATGTGTAAATGTTCATAGCACCCTAACTTCTAATACCCTAAACTGGAAACAATCTAAATGTTCCTTAATAAGAGAATAAGAAATCTGTGGCACATTATTGCAATAAAATAAAACAAAGCTTTAAAAACAAAAAGGATGAATTTCCAAATTATTATTTTCAGTAGAAGAAGTTGAGGTAGGAAAGACATTAGGGTTCGAAGCTGACAGCCCAGAAAGAAATCTTGAGACATCTTTGGTGCAAAAGGGTGATTTTATTAAGACACAGGGACAGGACACGTGGGTACAAAGAGTTGCTCTGGAGTCATGAAGAGTGGCCTATTATATACTATTAAGTGGAGAGGAGGTTAGGGATAGTGTAAGTCTCTAAGGAATTTTGGAAGCAAGGTTTCCAGGACTCTGAAGGAGCTAGGTGTTGTTGGGGAAAGGTCACTTATTACTGTCTAATAAAAACTGAGTCATGAGACCCTCAGGGAGAGAAAGCAATATGTAGAATGTTAGGAGATGAGGCTGGAGGGGGACCTAGAATCTGTGTCATGCAGACTATTATAATCCATCTTAAAGATTCCAGAATTTATTTCAAGGCAGTGGGAAGTCATTGGTTGGTTTCTATCAGGGAAATTACGAGACTCTTTGCAATTTTAATTTTTTTTTTAATTTTATTTATTTATTTGTCAGAGAGAGAGAGGGAGAGAGAGCAAGCACAGGCAGACAGAATGGCAGGCAGAGGCAGAGGGAGAAGCAGGCTCCCTGATGAGCAAGGAGCCCGATGTGGGACTCGATCCCAGGACGCTGGGATCATGACCTGAGCCGAAGGCAGCTGCTTAACCAACTGAGCCACCCAGGCGTCCCAACTCTTTGCAATTTTAAAAGATAATTTTAGCATTATTGTGGCAATTCAATATATGAAGATTGAGAAGTAGCCACAGTAGATGAGTTGTTGGGAAGATATCAGAGTCTATTTGTTCAGTCTAGGAAAGAAGGCATTGAAGTTGGGATGTGGGGTACGGTGATGAGGATGGAAAATAGCAGATGGATTGAGGAGCTTTGGGAAAACAGGATCGAGGGGATCTGAACATTGCTGAGTGAGGGAAATTTGGAAGGAGCCAAGGATAACTAATGAGATAATATATTGTGCAATTAGGTGAATGGAGGTTTAGCAAAGTTGCAGAAGACATAGATTTTGAATATGTTCTATGAGGTTTTCAGGTAGACTGTTTGAATGGACAGTTGTACATAAATATACCAAAGACTGTCTGAGCTGCAGAGATAGATTGGGAATGTAATAGTGTTCCATACTCTGGAAGGAGAGGCGTTGTCTTAGGAAAATAGAGGTATAGAAGGAAAGGACTCAGGACAAAGTCCCAAGGAGCTCCCATATTTAATGAACAGGGCCTTAGAAACACAATTCCAGCCCAAAAAATAGGAGACATGGGATGTCAGAAATGTCAGGGAAATAAAATGTGTTTTCTAAAAGGAGAAAATGATCAAAGTTCTTTAAGTTAAAAAAGTCTTGTAGGTAGGCGATTTCTATCAGCTGACTGGAGGTATAAATCAAACCAAAGGGTTTATCGCAAAACCTCTGGAAGAAACCCAGGCCTCATACATTGCCATGTACAATGACAATGTAATATTTGATGTGCTTAGACTTGGGGAAAAAAAAACAAAAAAAGAAAGAAACACCAGCTGGGATTATGATTCTCCCACTTTACAAAGTCTCCCATATTTGAATAGTATTGAGGCAGTCTACAAATACATATTAAATTGGATCTTTAATCTTGCCTTTTTGGAACAAATTGCTCACTTGTATGAGTTAAATTATGCTCCTTCCTTCATAAAAGACAATAAAAAAATATAAAATAATTTTAATATAACAATAAGAGTTTAAAATTTCCATTGTTTAAAATTGGCAAATAAAAAATATAAAGAAGGAAAAAAGCACTCATAAGGAAGCACTCGAGGAAAACCATTATTGGTATCTTTATATATGTATATATGCATTCATTACACTCATACAATTAATATATTAATATATATATGAATGTGGTTAATATAAAGTAGAATATATTTTTCAACCTGTAGTTATGAATTTCTTAATTTATTTAGGCTTTATTAATAAATAATGAAACTGACTTGTTAACATTCACATCGTAAAGATAAGAAGCACGATATCCTTCCTGAATCAAACATAGTGAATAGTGGGACCTCAATAAATCTTTTTAACTGGTTGATTTCCCCCACAAATAAGAATAATAACAAATTATTTTTTACTGATAGAATAAACCCTAAAGAAAGTCTGCAGCTAGCGTTTCTCAGCTCTCTTTTGGTTTCCTGCATTAAGGAGTTTGCAATGAAAACAAACACACACACACACACACACACACACACACTAACTGGGTGATCATGTGTTAACTCTCATTCTATATAAAAGTTGATTTACTGTAGTCAGTTCTTGATGTTTTTAGTAAATCGATTTTTATTTTGTATCATGTTTGTTTTCTCTACTATTTATAAATTCAGTCGGCAGCTCTGTGCTATTTTCCTCAGGAATGAATTTACTAAAAACTTTAAAAATTGTCTACAAATAAATTAACTTTTAATTGAAAACTGAAGAGCAACAGAAAATGTGGATGGATGCAAGAAGAAAATTGAGATCCTTCTATTTTTATTAACATTTGTGTTCTGGAGCAAAACTATTCACTTCGAATAGAAAGTGCAACTGTAAATAAAACACAAATAGTATCCAGACAGAGTAGTTATCAGATGAAGATTGCATTTCAGCACAAAGCTTCATCAGTGTTAAAATGCTGATTCTCTCTAGGAGGGGAATGTGGAGATTTGTTTGCCATATTAAATGTAAAAACCACATATTCTTACCCTTGTAAAAATAGGTCAGGCTTCAAAAAAGACATTTTTATGCTTAAAGTTACAAAACAAACAATTCTCACTGGCATTGTTTTGTTTACTTAGTTTTAGTTGCATTTACTTCCGGTGAAATTCGAAAGACTTATGGGACCGGCTAGAGGCAGAAGTCATAATGGCTAATGCAACTTCATCCTAGCGAAAGCTATTTCTCAACCAGGCATAAGGTTAAGGTAAAACAAACAAACAAAAAATGCAGTATGTAAAATATGAATGTTATGGGACTTTAAGCAAAGTTCCTTTATACCATACTGTGCCCTTTCAGTTCCTTGTCCTCTAAGCATCGTTGGCAACTCAAGCATGTACCAATTCATTTATTGACTCTATAAGTGATTACAGTGGTTTAGACAATTCTTTCCTGACTTGCCAAAAGGTGAAATTAATAGACAATGCTGATTTACTACTGACCTTTCCGGTTTGAACCATGAAATGGAGTCTATCATGCACCTAAAAAGAGGGCTTAGAACAAATAAGCACTCCCTACATATTTATTATATAAAAGAATGAATAACTCATATTAGTAAGAATATTTTCTCTTTTTCATATCTTGCTATACAGTTAACACATACAGACACACACGAAATCTGTTCCTGGAACAATCAACCAGTGTAGTGGGGTGCCATAGAGTATCTATGTGTGTGAAAACATTTGCATCTTCATAAAGTTCTCCTTAGGCTCTTCCTCTATGTGTTACTGCATCTGTTCTGTGGTTTCTAACATGGCTCCAGTCCTACCTTCTAAATTTCCCTGCTAGGGTAAATATGCCATAATTAATGCAAAGGATATAATCATCTGCGTATTCCCTTTTAAAGCAATTATAGCTAATAGATTTTTCTAAGACTTTGAAATAAATGCAAAAATTGACCCAAAAAATGTTGTCAGAAGGGAGAGTCCATGTTCAAGAAATGCTAACTCTGAACAGAGTTGCGGTCCGACCACCCTGTGTATGGCTTTTCCCCCAGACACCCACTAAACGTCCACAGATTTAGTTTTCTCTTCTGAAAAGTGAGGTGATTGCACTAAATGATTTCTGGACTCCTTTATTGCCTGTAAAAATATTTTGAAATTGTTTATGTAAACATGAGCTTTAAAAAGTCCTTCACTAGAAGCTGTTGACCATAATATGGTATAAATGTAACCCTTCCTAGAAAAAGAATAGGGGAGTTAAAAATATCTGACGACCAGGGCTCTTTTTAGACCAAAATTCTTGTTATTATAGTTTCATGAGATGGATACTGATATTTATTTTGAGTTCCGAGCACTAACGTTCATATCGAACAGCAATTACAATTTTAGTGGAAAAATAATAGCTAAGATTTATTTTTCTTTTGTTAATGGACTGGGATCCTGCTCCATATAAAACATGCAATCTGGGACAAGTTATAATTCAGACTTTAACTTTTCAATTCATGCCTTTACAATTCTATAAGAAAATTATGTAGAAACAAATATATCTTTAACTCTCCCCTAACCTTGGTAATTTTCTTTTTATGGGCCATAGGTTCAGAGCCTTTGGCAAGTAATAGCATCAACCTTAAATTTAATAACATTGTTTGTATTGATTATATTTATTGCAGCTACCTTTAATGAAAAGTGATACTTTCTCTCATTTGCAACAGTGATATACATTTTCCTTCCAAAGTAGATTTAAGCAAAAGAGAAAGTGAATTGATTTTTAACATATTAAATTGCTAGAAGTATAGGTCGTATGTGGATAAAATAAAAATAGTGGAAGTGATCATTAGATGTCCGAAGATATATGAAATACATAGCTTTGGAAGTGGATGTGATTTATCTGCAGCTCTCTTAACCATGTCTGATCTCTTAATCATAATAACCCTCTACCAGTTGGCTTCCAATATTATTCTTTTGTTTACAATAGGAAAATTCTCTTTCACTGAGAGCCAACTACATCGCTGGTTGGTTATATGCTGGATTTTAGAACTGACTGTTTAATGGTGTTTTTTAGCTTTCGGCTCAATTGAAATGCAGAAGTATCGGGGGTGCCTGGGTGGCTCAGTGGGTTAAAGCCTCTGCCTTTGGCTCAGGTCATGGTCCCAGGGTCCTGGGATCGAGCCCCACGTGGGGCTCTCTGCTCAGCGGGGAGCCTTCTTCCTCCTTCTCTCTCTCTGCCTGCCTCTCTGCCTACTTGTGATCTCTATCTGTCAAATAAATAAATAAAATCTTTAAAAAAAAAAAAAAAAAGCAGAAGTATCTGAGCTAGAGTTTGTAAGTGGGCAAGCCACCTCAGGATCTGTCTCATTACCTCCCAAGTATCCTGTATTGGAAGGTCTAAGACAAGGTATGCATTTCCTTATGTATGTTCTTTTATATGAGGGACAGAGATGTAAATTTGAGTAATTTCATTTTGGTAGTAGCTGTATAATACCTATCAATATTTTAAACCAACATAGCTTTTCCCTCAAAATTCCATTTCTAGGATTTTAGTCTACCAAAAAAACTATGACAGGTTAGCTATGATATAGATGTAAGGGTGTTTATTGAAGCCTTAATTATATAGTAATAATTGGAGATTAAGCAAATTTCCTTCTTCTGGAAATATTTCTACTCTGGATTCTCAGAGATACCTCCTTCATTCTTCTGGTTTTCCTCTTACCTCCCTAGATACTCCTTCCAGGTTTTGCTGTTTCTCTTCATCACCTCAAACTCCTAATGATAGAGTGCCTCAGGGCAAACTTCTTTCAACTTTTTTTTGATCAACTACTTATGCCTTGATTATTTCTAGCAGCCTTATAACTTTTAAGTAGCCTTGAACCATTCATGATTCACCCCTTTTTCTTTCTTAATCATTTGTTTCCTCTAAAATCAATGCTTATATGTTTGTTTGACTGATCACACCACACATTCACTTCCCTAGCTACTCTACATCTCAGACTTAACAGGCGCAAAACCAGGCTCTTGATTTTGTGACTTCTCTCTATCTCTCTAGCCTAGTGACTGCATTCTAGCAAGCAGAAGTCATCCTTTACTGGATTTGCTCTTTCACCTACTGCCACATCAAATCTGTCAGAGAATTGTTTGTTCTTTGTTATACATTCAAACTACTCTACAACAAAACAAAACCCACTTCAGCACCATCATGTGTAAATTGAAGTGTTCAAAGATTTTCCCTCTGAGATCAGAAATAAGACAAGGTTTCTAGTCATCACCACTTCCATTCCCAGCCAGCTCATTATGATAAGAATAAGAAAGAGGAAAAAAGGATGGCAGATTATATTCTTGTATATGTAAAATCTCCTAAATAAACTGCTAATCAATGATTAGTATTTACATGAAAATTTATCTAGACTACTGGTTTCAAACTCCATCATATTTCAAAGTTCCCAAAGTTGGGGAAAATACATACTATTACATCAAAAATAAAAAGTACCTAAGAATAAACCTAACAAAACATGTGCAAGTTCTTTTTAGAAAATGATAAAAGCTTATTAGATTTAATAAAGAGCATTCAAATATACAATGTTAGAAAGATGTCATTTCTTTCCATTTCATTATATAGATGCATTGAAATTCTGTGTGATGGCTAATTTTGAATGTCAGCTTGACTGGCCATGGGGTATCCAGGTTAACCATTATTTCTGAGTGGGGCTGTAAGAAGGTTTCTAGATGAGATTAGCATGTTAGCCAGTGGCCTCAGCAAAGTAGATTGTCCTCCCCAGTGTGGATGGTCATCATCATCCAATCCATTGAGGGTCTGAATAGAACGAAAGGTGGGAGAGTTTGCCTCTTTTTTCTTGCTACACTGCTTGAACTGAGACACTATATCCCACCTTCTACCCTTGAATTGGGATGATTTATGCCAATGCAGACACTGGCTCCCCTGGTTCACAGGTCTTTGAATTTGGACTGTTTTATACCACCTGCTTTCTTGAAGTCTTTAGTTTACAGATGGCAGATTGTGGGGTTTCTCAACCACCATAATCTCATAAGCCAATTTCTCATAATACATCTCCTTTTATATACATAAAGCTTTTATTCTTTTTTTTTTAAAAAGATTTTATTTATTTATTTATTTGACAAAGATCACAAGTAGGCAGAGAGGCAGAGAGAGGGGGAAGCAGGCTCCCCGCTGAATAGAGAGCCTAATGTGGGGCTTGATCCCAGGACCCTGGGACCATGACCCGAGAGGCAGAGGCTTTAACCCACTTTAACCCACTGAGCCACCCAGGCACCGCAAAGCTTTTATTCTTTAGATAGGTTATGAGAGTATTTTTCTGGGACAGATGGAAACCCTTGCCTATGTGCACCAGCAACCACATGTAAGAATGTTCAAAGCACCATTGCTGGAATAACTGAACCCTGACAACAACCTGAAGTACTTTACTCATAGAATGGATGAATTAATATTTTTAGCATATTTGTAAAATTTTATATGACACTGAACAAAATGGAAAATGGAAAAATGCTGGAAAATGGAAAAATGATATACAAACATACAGAGTAACATCTTCCGTACAAAATTCTTACCAATAATATGCTAAGATTCTGTATTATTAGTTCTCTAATGCCACTGTGTCTCATTACCACAGGCCTAGGAGCTCAAAATACTACAAATTTATTATCTTACGGTTTTTTTTTAAGATTTTATTTATTTATTTGACAGACAGAGATCACAAGTAGGCAGAGAGTCAGCCAGAGAAAGAGAGAGGAAGGGAAGCAGACTCCCTGCTTAGCAGAGAGCCCGATGTGGGGTTTGATCCCAGGACCCTGAGATCATGACCCAAGCCAAAGTCAGAGGCTTAAACCACTGAGCCACCCAGGCACCCCTATCTTATAGTTTCTGAGGTCAGAAGTCTGAAAGCAATTTCACTGCTTAAAAGCAAGGTGTCAGCGTGTGTATGTTCCTTGCCTTTCCCAGCTTCCAGAGGCCACCAGCATCCTTGGCTCATGGATCCTTCTTCCATCTTCAAAGCTAGCAGTGTGCCATTTTTAGTTCTCTCCCTGCTTCCATGTCATGTTGCCTTCTGTTTCTCTGATCCCCTGCCTATCTCTTATAAGGCCCTCTATGTTTACATAGGACCCACCTGGATAATCCAGGCTAATTTTCCCATCTCAAGATTTTTCAACTTCATCATATCTTCTAAGTCCCTTTTGCCACATAAGGTAACATAGCCACAAGTTTCAAAGATTAGGCTGTAGACATTTAGGGGAGGAGTGGGGCAGGCATTATTTAACCTACTACAATGATGTATCAGTTTAAACTGGCTACAAAAAGCACTGAAATTTTCAAACTAAAGAGAAAAATTGTCTCCAAAACACTTGAACAATGTCTATGCGAACATAATGAAAGAAAAGATCTCTGTTCAAAAATTTGCATTTTACCATCACTAACAAATGTTAATTAGCACCTCGGCTTTGGAGAATAAACGAACTAACTTAGGCTCCTGTCAGCTACCAGCATCTTTTGTGTGATAATCCCATCAAATAGTATTTTAAAAAATTTTATGTATAGGGTCCTTTTTCCATTTACAAAAATTTTGACGACTTTTTATCTTATTTATACTTAACTCTACCCAGTAGCCCTTAGTGTAGAATTTAGGGGATAATGCTTTCTTTCAAGCCAAGTGTTCTATACAAAGGTCAAAATATATTTATGAGTTGTCTTATTATAAACTTCCCATACCCGTTCATTCAGTCATTTATTTCATCATTTTTCCCATAAACATTTATTGATTCTATTATGTACCAGGAATTATGGTAGAATGTGGGGATCGATCATGTAAAATGCAACATACTTATCCTTAATTTTTCATTCAAATAGAGTAAGAAAAAAGGAGGAAGATTATTATTATAAGCAGAAAGAAACAAAGGTATTTTTCAAAGAATCTTGGGATATGAAGCCATTCTAATAAAAACAGAATGAGAAAAGCTTTTACCTTCTCTTGGGTGATTCAACTAAGGCTTCAAGGAGGAGGTGACACTTCATGATGACTCCAGAATGCATGGACAGTAACATACAGCTGGACAAGGCCAGGGAAAAGTCATTCTTAATACAAAGAGCAGCATTTTCCCCCCAGGGAACCTTAATGGAGACATTGCTGGCTGTCATAATGGAGGTTGTAGGGAGGAATGCTCTGGGTATCTAGGGGGTTAAGATCGTGGGTACTGACAAGGCTCCTACAATGCACAGAATAGCCCCCTACAGCAAAGAATTGGTCAGTTTAGAAGGTCAATGGTGCCAAATTTGAGAGAGCCTGTCCTAAGCTATGCAGGAGTGAGATAGCATGTCATGTTCTGAAATCACGAGAAGCCCCATTTATGGCTGTTATTTATTAGGACCGTAACTATGTATTTTACTGTTTGCGTGTAAGGACAAGTTGGGATGAGGATGAAGAAATATATGGTGAGTGGTAGGGAGAGGCTTTAAAGAAAGGATTAAAAAGTGGAAATAGTAACAAAAGATTTCCATGAGGATATGAAGCAAATGATAAAATAGTATCAACAAAATATTGTCATTAAAGTCCCCCAAAATAAATAATTAAAACACTGAATCTTAAACAATATGCACAGGTTTGGGGTACACTCCAAAAAAGGTCTGAAGTAATTATACTGAGAAAAATATGATTTTTGCAGTTACCACTATGGAAAGCTTGTTTGGTTGATCACTGTATTCCAAAATTAAGCATCTAAATTCTTGCAGTTTGGGGACGCCTGGGTGGCTCAGTTGGTTGGACGACTGCCTTTGGCTCAGGTCATGATTCTGGAGTCCCGGGATCGAGTCCTGCATCTGGCTCCCAGCTCCACGGGGAGTCTGCTTCTCTCTCTGACCTTCTCCTCGCTCATGTTCTCTCTCACTGTCTCTCTCTCAAATAAATAAATAATATCTTTAAAAAAATAAATAAATAAATTCTTGCAGTTTGAATATGTATGTTATACTATGCACTGCTGTTTCAGAGCTATGTTAGTAGTAGTATTTTCAAGTTCTCAGGGCTCTTTTAGCCTCATACAAATAGTATACAGATATTTCTTGCCAACTTCCAGGAAATAACTTCACAAACTAAAAGATAATTTGATCATTTGGTATCAACAACATGTTTTAGGGGCCCCAAGACAAAGTGTTCAGGGTCTGAGTGTTCACAAATCACCAGCTGCAATATCAGAAGCGTGTTGAATATTTTCCATTGTTTTGAGTGTTGTGGAAGATCTTAGGACACCAAGTCAACTTGAAATAAAATTCAGAGATTTTATTATTCACTCAGCACCTAAAAACTATCAGAATTATGTGGGTGTTTAGACATTGTTTTTTAAGAATGAAGAGAAAACTTGATTTTAGTGTAAGGTCCCCTTGGAGAAGTAACTTGTCAATTATGCTGAATAGTGGCATGGTATTCAATGTGTAGAAAACAGACAGGAACTGACCTTAGACTCCTTGAAGCAATGAGCTCAGCTGGTTCTAAACCCAGATCCTTCGGGTGTCAAGGCGGCTGATTACCCTCTGCATTCACTAGCTCCTGTGTGTTTCCTTCTATTGATGTCCTATATGGTGCTTGCTCAGACAGCAGCCAGCAGTCACAGGTTGCAGTGACTTGGGAGTTGCAACTTTAGGGAAAATGGCATTGCAGTTTAGCAACAGTGATCAAAAGTAACTACTTCATGTCACCAGGATCCAGTTCTAGTTTTAACACTAATAATAATAATAAGTAAAGAACATCATGTTCAGAGAACTATTTTGTGTAAGACGTAACTTTTAAGTCTGATGAATCTGTGGGTGAAAAATATTCTTTTTGATCCGAGTTCAGTGGTTGTTACCTCCTATCTGAAAAGAGTTAGTGGACTAGGTCATAAATTAGATTGGAATGTAAAACTGAGAAGATACAGGGAATAATTTTTCAGAAAGTCTGGTCTCAGAAAATGTCACATTCAGAAATGGTCCAGTTTCAAAACCACAGGCAGCAGCCTGCAGAAGAGAAGGGAGTAGAAGTCTGACATTTGTGGGAGTCCCTCCTTTTGATCACGATTCTGTTTCTTTAGTCATTAGATCTACTCAGGCATCTGAGAATCAGCTTTCATCCTTTAATTCTCATTTTCTTCTGAGATTTTTCATAAGTCTACATAACCCTTTTCCCTTTAGACAAGCCCCGCAGAGCTGCCAATCTCATGGGCATCCATGCTAGTCTGATGATGTGCAGCTGACAGATAGAAGTCTGAATACTTGGTTTCTATGGTTAGAGGTATATTATGCAGTTATCGACTTTCTTCCCTCAAAGTCAATATCAAAATTTATTCAAACAAGAAATGGTGTTCAAACAAATTCAATTTTGATCAAGAAGTGCCAATCAATGCATAATATCAGTATGTGTATGTGTGTGTGTATACACACACACACTGTTTATATGATAAAATAAAATAAGTCTGGGGATTAAATGATCACACATAGATCTTTTATACTTGACTAGAAAAAGAGATGATTGGATAATGTTACTTATAAATATTTCCAGCTCATTTACTCCTTTTATTAATAAATTATAATAGTACCAATGTATTAATCTAAAAATTAACACTGAGATCGTCAAGAAGTTAATAAAAAAGATTTAATATTTGTGGTATCACAGGTTGGTTTTTAGTGGATACTCATGCCTTTAAAGCTGACCTTCTCTGAGACATTATTCACATACCCTAGGATTTCATTTACTAATATGTTTTGAAATAGTCTAGGAAAAGCATCTATTGATTAGCAGTTTTAAACATTAAATAGTCTTTAAATATTTAGTATAAGAAGTGCCCAGACTCTCTTCTTTCAAATAAAGCACTTATATTGGCATGTCACGATGCACTGAAATTAAAAGAAAAATTTTGTTTCTTCTTTGCCACTGACCTCCAGCAGTCAGAAGAGTGCAGGCACATTTGGAAGGAGATGTTCCAGCCACAATGCATATATTGTGAAAAAAGGGGAGAAGGAATTTTGTTAAAACAACTAGCAGTTCCCATAACACAATCTGCTTTAAAATTGACAATTTGTTTATTTCTTTTCTCTATGATGCTTTATCTCTTCAAGAAGCTTCATGCAAATATATTCTCTTTGGTCTGTCTCAACATTCTATCAAAAATTCCCAAAGAATATTACTTAGGTTCCAGCCAGTCTTTCCCACACCCCGCCCCCCCCCCCCCCCCCCGCCGCTCTAATATCCAATAAAATTGAAAGGATTTGGGTACAAAAAAGTGTGAATTAGGAGACTTGGTTAGCTCATACCTCCTCACTTGAGCATTTTGAGTTTCTTCATCTACAGTAAAAATGAAATGGATGATCTATTGGCCTCTTTCTTTGTCTAAATTTCTAGGGATTCTTCTCTTTTATTATTAAGTTTTTATTTTAATTCCAGTATAGTTGATAATTGGTGTTATATTAGTTTCAGGTGTGCAGTATAGTGATTGAACAATTCCATACACCATCTGGTGCTCATTCCAAGTGCACTCCTTAATGCCCATCATCAATTTCCCCATCTCCCCACCCACCTCCCCTCTGGTAACCATCAGTTCTGTATAGTTAAGAGGAGGTTTCTTGGTTTCTCTCTCTCTTTTTTTTTTCCCCCTTTGATCATTTGTTTTGTTTCTTAAATTCCTCATGTGAGTGAGATCATGTGGTATTTGTCTTTCTCTGAATGACTTATTTCTAAACTTCCAGTATTCTTAACAGATTAGGAGAGAATTTACTGTGAAGCGAATCAAACCTGAGGTTGAAAAGGTTGGGGAGGATCCCGCAATATAAGGTCATAATTTTGTACATTTCATAAGAGTAAGACATTTTAATTGCAATTGGTAAAATACTTGTCTATGTTACATTCCACTTTGTGTCAGGAGTCCTGGTGAACTGGATATTTTGTGTTAGTGATTTGGGATTTCTCTTTTTTAAAGAAATCCCAAAATTCCGTGAGCCTCATGCTCCACAGAAAATGGATTCACCCCTACTTAAGATGTCTATGCTTTACTTCTCTGGATATCTGTAAACATAAGAACACATTCAAGTAGTTCAGGCATCATAATAGTAATAGCAGAAATTGGAATGAATAACCTCCCTAGGCTCCTTTTCATCCAAAGGTTTTTCTTACCTTAATATGGTAGGAATGTTAGTTGTCAGATTCCATGGACCAATATTTGTATCCAAACAGCAATTACAACCCTAAATGGAATAATAAGAATTGAGAATTGTCTTTCTTTGGTTAGCAGTCTGGGTTGCCATATCCAGGAAAATACAGTATCCATGGCAACTTGATGTTCAGCTTGTAACTTTTAAACACTTTGCCTTTTTCTTTACATTGTTATGATTTATAATCACACTAATGACCTCCCAGTTAGGCATTTTCTGGCCATTAACGACAGACTAGATTAAAGGACCCTAGCTTCACCTGATACCACCGATGCTTTCCATTGGTCATTAATGCCGAGAAAATATCCAGTTTGAAGGTCATTATTGCTTAAATAGTAACTCGGAAAGTTATGCAAAGCTAGCAATTAGGCTGTTTTTTAGACTATTTTAGAAAGTCTGTATAAACACAAGGATCAGACGAAACAACAATATAATGAGAGCCCAGGCCATTGATAAAACTGAAGAAAAGGTAAAAATTTCTCTTCAAGTTGTTGGTCTTTTAAAAATAGCTTTGAGACTTTACTGATGTGAAAGCTATACACAGTCTGGAATTATTAACTTGCTTACTCTTCCTCATCTTCCATTAAGATTCCACCCACTCTTCTAGGAACTGTCTGCCCCAGAATGCATTTCCTGCTGTGTTAATTACCTTGCAAAGTCAGGAGTATCACTGGCCTGTTTATGTTAATTGCCCTTGGTGGTTTTACAAGTGAGAAGAAGAAAACCAAAAATTAATTTGGAAAGCTCTCGAGTTGGACTGTGAACAATCAATTGGATTCATGTTTTAAAAATTTAAGAGTCATTAGGGTGTTTTGTTTTTCCTGTACAAACAGCATACATTGTAACAGGAAGGGCAAGGGGCCATTTTGTCCACCATATACTTTTTGTCCTTTCTGCTCTCATGTCACTGAAAAACCTCTAATCTGATCCCCACATTTATCTTCCCCAAACAAAAAATTTTTATAAGCTTTTCCCCCTCTTAAAAATGAAAACTTCTGTACCTTGCTCCCTTTATATGAAAACTGTAGACTGCCATCACCCTCCTCATACCCTATACTCCTTCATTCTTAAGTCCTTTAAAATCTATTATAGTTTCACTCCCATTACAAAATTCCCTGTGTAATCCCATTCTGATCTTTTTTTTAAAGATTATTTATTTATTTAAGGGAAGACATGTGCACATGCTTGCACATCTAGGGGAGAAGGACAGAGGGAGAGAGAATCTGAAGCAGACTCCGTGCTCAGCCCAGAGCGGGTCGTAGGGCTCAATCTCACGACTGCAAGATCATGACCTGAGCCAAAATAAAAAGTTGGTGGCTTAACCGACTTAACCGAGCCACCCGGGTGGCTTAACTTGGCTTAACCGAGCCACCCAGGTGCCCCTATTCTGGCCATCTTTTAAATGCTGCTGTCTGTAGGACTTTCCTTTCTTCTCTCCTTTCTTTGTATACATTTCCTGGGGAATTTATCCTAACTTCATGGGTTAAAAGGCCATCTATATTCTAACAATATGCTATCTGAACCCCAGCTGCTTTCCTGTGAACAGCCCTATATAGTCCTCCATTTCCTGTATATATCCATTTGATTTTTTGTTTTCCATTTAGTATCTGTTATCCTAAATTTTTTTGTGATGTGTATGGCCTTTTTCATTGAATGCTGCTTCCTTCCATCCAGTCAGCAAAATTAAAAAATACAAAAAAAAGATTTTGTTTATTTATTTGACAGCAGAGATCACAAGTAGGCAGAGAGGCTGGCAGAGAGAGAAGGAAGCAGGCTCCCCGCGGAGCAGAGAACATGATGCAGGGCTTGATCCCAGAACCCTGGGATCATGACCTGAGCTGAAGGCAGAGGCTTTAACCCACTGAGCCACCCAGGCGCCCCTAAATCCTGTTTTTAATGTTATTGTTATATATTCCGAAAGGACTGGTAGATCCTCAAGAGGGGGGTGGGATATTTATACTATTTGCTCATGTTACCTAGAACATTCTCTTCAATATCAAAAGCACCAATTAATACTGATTGATTCTATTTCTATTATTTTGACCCAGATGGCATTCATATTCTCCAGAGCAATGAAGTTTATGAGCCTGTATATGACCAAACAAACCTTAGGGTTTCAAATTTTGGAATCTGTGTCTTTGTTATTCTGAAAGCATTTGTTATGTCATATGTCTAACCATTACCATGAGTTTAATGCATGTATGTGAAGGGGAGCAGAATTTCCCACTATAAAATATGCCTCTCTAGCATAATAATTATCTTGAACTGGTTACTTTTAAGGAACAGCAGACTTAAGAAAAGATTTGAAAGCTAGTAGAAGTTAACCTTTTGTAGGAGACATTTACATTTATAAGGGAATTTGTAATGGTATCTCATTTGTAATGGTATGTCCTTCTCTCTACTAGGAAAAAAAAGAGGACAGACTATCTAGGAACTCTTACAAATGGAGAAAATAGAGACTTAGATCTGCATGCCAACCATACCTTAGTGTGATTTGCCTGAAAACCTGCCAAAATTTGTTCTCTATCCCCCAACATCTTCTTTTGTCTTTAGCTGGAGGTTGTATTCAGGGTGATAGTTTGGGCCATTTCAAGGAGTTACTCAGTTTCCCTGGGCCTCTCCATTGTGTATAGGAGGTAAACATGTTATTAAACTTCTGTTTGTTTTTCTCCTATTATTCTTTTATTACAGAGGTGTCTCAGCCAAGAACCTAGAGGGGTAGCAGGAAAATTAATTTTTCCTCCCCTACACATATTTGAAGTCTGTTCTTTTTAGTATTTGAATTTCATACAATGTATGGCCATCCTGTCTTTGTAATGCCAAGAGGCTCTCAGTTCTGATCTGTGCACCGAATATTATCTCAAATGAAAAGATGCATATTCATGAGATAATCACCGCTCATGGAGAAGAATAATGGCAAAATGAATATCCATACTTGGCAAATACCATCCATATGGAAGAACTCCGGTCTATAACTTAGAATATCAGTTGAGATTCCTTCAATCACATATTATTCAGGCTAATATTACGTGAGGAGGATAATGAGTGCATGTTTTCTCTTTATTGCAACCCTTATTAATAAATGCTTCCTGAGACATCAAAGTCTTATCATTTGAAATGTTTTCCTTTATTATCTGATTGTTTTTATTTGCATGTGTGTTGTTTTCACAATATATAAGAACCTATAATTTTGTCTAAGTTTTCATAATCTATCTTGTTAGCCAAACCATTAATGGGTTCGCATCTCAGGACTGAAAGGCAGCGATGTAAATCAAACTGTAACCTTAACCTTAACCTTGAGATAAGAAGGTTTTTCTTCTCATCTTCAATCTTTTCCTCTCACAGCTAATGCAGTCTTTTCAAGGAACAGATCAGGAAATCTCCCATTTTGAATGTCACACTTGGGGTTACAATAATTTGCTGTTCTTACTGATGTGTAGCTTAGTGATATAAGTCTGTACATGTAACATGCTTAATATGATTACTGAAAGCCTAAACAATGTCCATTTGCTCAGATTTAGGAATTGAATTTGGAATATCTGATTAGTCTTTCTAGTAATAAAGATTTAAATCCTTGCTCTAAAAAGAATACAAAACATAAAATAATATCTGCTGAAATAAAAGCTTGGTTGACCTTTTGACTTCACATTAAAACTGTGTGAGACCTCTAATGGCTCTGCTAGCATTTCTGGCATAGGTTGTATCAATACATTATTCCAATATTGTTTGTTGTCCTATGCTGTCTATATTTACCACTATGTTATTTTTGACATTAATGTACCACACAGAAAATAAGTAGGCAAGAACAGGTCATTTTTGCAAATGCACTGTAATTTGTTAGCATCTATGAATTATTTATCAGTCTGCCTGTCATTTATTAGGATTTGTAGATATAAAGAACAAATGCCTCATTAATTTTAAAATATGCTTCTCTCTCCTTATTCTCTACAATAAGTTTTTAACATATAAAGCAGTGACAATAACATGAGATCATGGACAATTAAAACAAAACATTTATTTAGGTCATAGACTAGTTTCATGTAAGCATTGAACTTTGATTTAAGAATCCTGGGTCCTAGTTTAGGCCTGTTATTAACCAGATATCATTCTTAGGACTTATAGGTATTCTTGCTTGGCCCTAGTTTGCTGTTGTGAAAAGTAAACTACTAGATTTCTCTTTTTTTTTTTTCTTTCTTTACAGTTTTTATTTAGATTCCATTTACTTAACTTATGGTGTGATACCACTTTCGGGTGTAGAATTTAGTGATTCATCACTTACATATAACATCCAGTGCTGATCATAACAAGTGACTTCCTTAATACCCATCACCCATTTAACCCATCCCCCATCCATTTCCCCTCCAGCAACCCTCAGTTTGTTCTCTATAATTACGGGTCTCTGATGGCTTGCTTCCCTCTCTTTTTTTTCCCCTTCCTCTTCATCTGTTTCTTTTTCCCCCCTCATCTGTTTTATTTCTTAAATTCCACATATAAGTGAAATCATATGGTATTTGTCTTTCTCTGACTGACTTATTTTGCTTGGTTTATCATAATCCCCTTTAGCTCTGACCCCATCATTATAAATGGCAAGATTTCATTCTTTTTGATGGCTGAGTAATATTCCATCGTGTCTGAGTGTGTATCTACCACTTCTTTATTCATTAGTCAGTTGGTTGGTATTTGGGCTCTTTCCATAATTTGGCTATTGTTGATAATGCTGCTCTAAACATCAGGGTGAACATGTACCTTTAAATCAGCATTTCTGTATCCTTTGGGTAAATACCTATAGTAAAATTGCTGGGTCATAGGATAGTCCTATTCTTTACTTTTTGAGGAGACTCCATACTGGTTTCCACAGTGGTTGCACCAGTTTGCATTCCCACCAATGGTGTAAGAGGGTTCCCTTTTTCTGCATCCTTCCCAGTATCTGTTATTTCTAGTGTTGTTAATTCAGCCATTTTGACAGGTGAAGGTGATATCTCATTGTAGTTTTGATTTGTATTTCCGTGATAATGAGTGATGTTGAACATATTTTTATGTGTCTGTTAGCCATCTGGATGTCTTCTTTGGAAAACTGTCTATTCATGTCTTGCCCATTTCTTAACTGGATTATTTATTTTGGGGGTGTTAAGTTTTATAAGTTCTTTATAGATTTTGGATACTAACCCTTTATCGGATATGTCATTTGCAAATATCTTCTCCCATTCTGTAGGATGCCTTTTAGTTTCATTAATTATTTCCTTTCCAAAGCTTTGCAGAAGCTTTTTATCTTGATGAAGTCCCAATAGTTCATTTTTGCTTTTGTTTCCCTTGCTTCCATAGAAGTGTCTAATAAGAAGCTGCAACAGCTCAGGTCAAAGAGGTTGCTGCCTGTTGTTCTCCTCTAGGATTTTGATGATTTCCTGTATCACATTTAGGTCTTTCATCCATTTTAAATTTATTTTTGTATATGGCCTAAGGAAGTGGTCCAGATGCATTATTTTTGCTTGTTGCTGTCCAATTTTGCCCAACATCGTTTGTTGAAGACACGTTTTTTCATTGCATATACTTTCCTGCTTTGTCAAAGATTAGTTGACTAGAGAGTTGTGGGTCCATTTCTTGGTACTCTATTCTGTTCCATTGATCTGTGTGTCTGTTTTTGTGACAGTACCACTGTCTTGATGACTATAGCTTTGTAATATAGTTTGAAGTTTGGAATTGTGATGCTTTCAGTTTTGCTTTGGTTTTCAAGATTGCTTTGGCTATTTGAGGTCTTCTGTGGTTTCATACAAATTTTAGGATTGTTCTAACTCTGTGAAAAATGGTGGTGGTATTCTGATAGGGATTGCATTGAATGTGTAGATTGCTTTGGGTAGTATAGGCATTTTAAAAATATTTGTTCTTCTCATCCATGATCATGGCATGTTTTTCCATTTCTTTTCAGTTTCTTTCATAATTGTTCTATAGTTTTCACAGTACAGATCTTTTATCTCTTTGGTTAGTTTTATTCCTAGGTATCTTACAGGTTTTGGTGTAATTATAAAGGGCATCAATACCTTGATTTTGTTTTCTCCTTCTTCATTATTGGTGTGCAGAAATGCAACAGAGTTCTGTACGTTGGTTTCGTATCCTATGACATTACTGAATTCACGTATCAGTTCTAGCAATTTTTTGGTGGAGTCTTTCAGGTTTTGTACATAGAGTATCATATTATCTCCAAGGAGTGGAAGTTTGACTACTTCCTTGCCAATTTGAATGCATTTTATTTCTTTTTGTTGTCTGATTGCTGAGGCTAAGACTCCCGGTACTATGTTAAATAATAATAGTGAGGGGTGCCTGGGTGGCTGAGTTGGTTAAGCATCTGCCTTCGCCTTGGGTCATGATCCCAGGGTCCTGGGATCACAGCCCACGTCAGGCTCCCTGTCCCTCTGCTGCTCCCCCTGCTTGTGTTCTCTCTGTCAAATAAATAAAATCTGTAAATAAATAAATAAATAAATAAATATAACAATGTTAAGTGTGGATATCCCTGTCTTGTTCCTGACTGTAGAGGAAAAGTTCTTATTTTTTCCCCATTGAGGACCATATTAGCTGTGGGTCTTTTGTATATGGCCTTTATGATGTTGAGGTATGTTCCATCTATCCCTACTTTGTTGGGGACTTTTATCAAGAATGGATGCTGTCCTTTGTCAGATGCTTTTTCTGCATCTATTGAGAGCATTGTATGTTCTTATCCTTCATTTTATTAATTTGGTATATCATGTTGATTGATTTATGAATATTGAACCATACTTGCAGCCCAGGAATAAATCCCACTTGATTATGGTAAATGATTCTTTTAATGTACTGTTGGATTCAATTTGATAGTATTTTGTCAAGAACTTTTGCATCCATCTTCATCAGGGATATTGGCGTGTAATTTTCTTTAAGGGGTCTTTGTCTGGTTTTGGAATCAAGGTATACCAGCCTCGCGGAATAAGTTTGGAAGTTTTCCTTCCATTTCTATTTTTTTGTAACAGTTTGAGAAGAATAGGTATTAACTCTTCTTTAAATGTTTGGTAGAATACCTCTGGAAAGCCATCTGGTCCTGAACTTTTGTCTGTTGGGAGATTTTTGATTACTGCCTCATTTTATTTACTGATTATTGGTCTGTTCAAAATTTTCTATTTCTTCCTATTTTAGTTTTGGTAGTTTATATATTTCTAGGAATGTATCCATTTCTTCCAGGTTGCCCAGTTTGTTGGTATATAATTTTTCACAATATTCTCTTATAATTATATTTCTGTGGCATCGGTTGTTATTTCTCCTCTCTCATTCATGATTTTATTTATTTGGGTCCTTTCTCTTTTCTTTTTGGTAAGTCTGTCTTGGGGTTTATCAACTTTATTAATTCAAAGAACCAGCTCCTGATTTCACTGATTGGTTCTACCGTTTTTTTTTGTTTGTTTGTTTGTTTGTTTGTTTCTATATCAGTTATTCCTGCTATAATCTTTATTATTTCTCTTCTTCTGCTTCCTTTAGCCTTCATTTATTGTTCTTTTTCTACTCCTTTTGGTGTAAGGTTAGGTTCTGTATTTGAGACTTTTCTTGCTTCTTTTTTTTTTTTAAAGATTTTTATTTATTTATTTGACAGAGAGAAATCACAAGTAGGCAAAGAGGCAGACAGAGAGAAGGGGAAGCAGACTCCCTGCTGAGCAGAGAGCCCAAGGTGGGCCTCAATCGGAGGACCCTGAGATCATGACCTGAGTTGAAGGCAGAGGCTTAACCCACTGAGCCACTCAGGCACCCTGAGACTTTTCTTGCTTCTTGAGATCGGCTTGTATTGCTATGTACTTCCTTCTTATGACCACTTTTGCTGCATCCCAAAGGTTTTGAACTGTCATGTTTTCATTTTCATTTGTTTCCATGTATTTTTTAAAATTTCTTCTTTAATTTCCTGATTAACCTGTTCATTCTTTAGAAGGATGTTCTTTAACTTCCATGTATTTGTGGTCTTCCCAATTTGTTGTTGTTGTTGCTATTGTTGTTGTTGTTGTTAAGTAAGTTCCATGCCAAGCATGAAGCCTGACATGGGTCTTGAACTCAGGACCCTGAGATCAAGACCTGAGCTGAGATAAAGAGTCAGATGCTTAACTGACTGAGCCACCCAGGTACCCCTCCAATTTTTTTCCTGTAGTTAACTTCTAGTGGTTTCATAGCATTGTGGTCAGAAAATATTCATGGTTTTATCTTAATCTTTTTGTACTTGTTAAGGCCTGATTTGTGACCTGACTTGTTTAGGTCCTGATTTGTGTATGTGATCTACTCTGGAGAATATCCCATGTGTACTTGAAAAGAATGTGTACTCTGCTGCTTTAGGATTAAATCCTCTGAATATATATGTTAAATCCATCAAAGCCATTGTTCCGTGTTGATTTTCTGCTTAGATGATCTGTCCATTGCTGTAAGTGGGGTGTTAAAGTCCACGACTATTATTGTATTATTATCAATGAGTTCCTTTCAGTTTGTTGTTAATTGTTAATTGTTTTATATATTGGATGCTCCCAAGTAGGGGGCATAAATATTTACAGTTATTAGGTCTTCTTGTTGGATAGACCTTTAGGTCCCTAGTTCATCTCTGTGACATCACAGCACATAAGCTTTGTAGACAGATTTGCATTTAAACCTTTTTCCTGACAATATATTTTAGTTGAGTGAATTTGAACTAGATTTTTTCTTTTGTGAGTATAAATTTCCTTACATGTAATGTGTGGTTGATATACATCTAACATTGAAAGAAGTAAATAAAAATGAGATACATGATTATAGCTCATATATGATGGATTTCCATTATTCACCATTAGATTTGCTCTTATTATAATGCTTTCTAGTTCACACAATAATAATGATAATAGCAAACACATATAGCAGTTACTGTTTGCCAGGTCCTATGCTTAGTAATTTACATACATTGTCACTTAATTCTCATGACAACTGAGTGAAGTAGGAACTATTATTATACCCATTTTGCAAATGAGAGAACTAGGAGCATAAAAGCATAACTTAATTATCCAAGTTTATTCAACTGGTAAATGGCAGAGGTGGAACTTGCACATTCAAAATCTGGATCTTGAGTCCGTGCTCTTAGTTATGCTCTCTTGACAATCATGAAACAGTACGACCATATATTATTATAAACATTGTTTCTAATTTTTAATTATATATTACAAATTCAAAATATGATTTGAAAAGAAGTCAAAAGACCTGGCTTTTGGATTCAGTTTGTCAATCACTAGCTGTAACATGTAACAATTCTGACCCACTCTCTCTCCATTTTGATATTTATGATACTTACCCTCTGAACTTCACAATTATTGGTGATATTTACTAACTCTGAACTTCACAGTTCTATTTAAGTAAAATGAGAGAGATGATATGTAAAATGATTTTATGGCTTTCAAAGCAATATCCAAATAATGGAATGTGCATCTGTAATCATGAAATCAGTTTTACAACTCAGACAATAAGCAAATAAGTAAATAGCCCTCATTTCCTCTTTAATTGCATTTCCTCTTAATTCCTCTTTTAAGTGTCAGTAACAATATAATACAAACAAGTTGATTGCCTAAGGGTGAGGAAATGAACCTGTATTTCTCATCTAGATTTTGTGGAATGTATTTGTGTCATCTCATTCAGTACTTACAAGAATGTTACCAGGTCTATACTCCTATCTAGAGTAGAGCACTGGTCAAAGTTAATCAACTAGGAAGAAAAAAACTCAGGACTTGTATTCAGATCCCTGCTTTTTACAGAAACTGTCACTGCTCCATCAATAATGTGTCCCTCTCCTTGGCCTTGGTTCTTGAGTTTGGCTAAGAAAGAATTCAGACCCAAACTCTCGTTTTTTGGGTTTTTTTTTTTAAGATTTCATTTATTTATTTGACAGAGAATGAGAGCCAGCACAAGCAGGAGGAGCAGCAGGCAGGAGGAGAGGAAGAAGCAGGCTCCCTGCTCAGCACAACACAGCTCAACACAGGGCTTGATCCCACGACCCTGGGATCATGACCTGGACAGAAAGCAGACACTTAACTAAGACACGCAGGTGCCCCCAGATCCAAACTCTTAAGCAAGGAAGCATTTAATTGCAGTTTAAGGAAAAGTGCAGTTTCAAGATGGGAGAGCCTGCGGGTCCAGAGATGGCAGCTGCACAGAGTCCGGGTTGTCTTTTCTTTTTATATTTGGACAGGTTATGAGTCATAGCTACAGCAGTTTCTGACTAAGGTTGCAGCCAGTTATCTATCAGACTCCTCCTACCTTTTGGGAAGGGGAGTTTGGGGCTCTGTACAGTCCTTATCAGAACTGTCATGGCAGCCATTCTCTGTCAGGGACGGGAAGTTAAAACCGTGCTGTAAATTTATTATAATGAAGCTCCAAGTTACTGTAGGGCAGTGGTCACAGAGAAGAATGCATGCATATCCCCTGGGATCTGTCCCTGGACCTTGACCTCTGCCCTTTTATCAGTCCAAACACACATATCTAGCCAAAGGCCTGCTCTATCAGCTCTGGGACAGAATCAGAAGATTATGGTATTAAACTTAACTTTTAGAAGACTTTTCAAGAACAAACTGGAATAAAATTTTGCCCATTAAAGTTGAGTAAACTATTTAAAATACTTTTTAGAGGAGTTGGATGTTTCTCATTTTATAAGCAATAATATAAAACAAAACAAAATTCAAAGATTAAAATTCACCCAAAATAAAAACAATCTTTATTTTTTTTAAATATTCCACTAATTGTCAGCATGTTGCTAACTAAGAAATTTTATGAAACTGATTTCTCAGTTCTTCTCAACATTTATGACACTTTGATGCTTACCATTAAAACTAAAAGAAGGAAGACAGAGCACAGTCAACAAGAAGGAGAGGTAGGGGGAAGAGCGTATGAACGAGAAGTAAAAAAAGTTAGATGAAGCAAAGAAAGAAAGAGAATATGTAAGTGATCAAAACAAAGTTGGTACAAAAATAGTTATGTTTCTTTTGATTTTTTTCTTCAGAAGCTTAATATGCTTTTTTTTTAGATTCTAAAATTGACTGTGGAAGTTATAAGAATAGGGACAAGTTGAACATAAGACTCATCTGCCCTTTCTCCTTCATTGTTAAGTGTTGATAACTCCATGAAAGTTATCTGATATAAATTGTAGATTTCTTTTTCAGGGACTAGTAATTCAAAGAATATGTTAGGATAATGACTGCATGCCTGAAAAGAAAATGTGACATGATAGAAAAATAGAATCAGCTAAATCTTTGAAATGCCTTGAATACAGTCCCTGTTTCAAGCTGATTGTTGCTTCTTATTTGATTGTTAACAGAACTTTACAGATTAGTGGGAAATATCAAGCTACATTTTGGATCCAATTTGTAGTTCAAAGGGCTGCCATACAAAAATGGTCACCCACTTTGTAAAAATGCTTTAGCTTTGACAAAAATGTTCCAGGACACCTCTAAATCAGTAGCGGATGCTTGAGATTTGCTATTAAGCATAATTTATAATGTAGGAGATACAGTCAAGGAAGGAACTAAATGGAACAAATGACAAATTTGGGAAAATTGAAATCCAAAATCACTGGACAATAGGACACCCAGATGAGTAAAGACATACATCTGACATACAGATGTCAAGCATACATCTGCACATGCTTCATCCTGGAAACATCAGTTCTTAGGTCTTTGACACCTAGACTATTTCACGGGTCTACTTTGTTGCTGACTCTATGTTCAGGAGTACCTTGAATACTCGCAGGTTGAACCGTGTGACATCACTAATATTTGACAGATTTTAACCTACACAATAGTCAGTTCTATACTCCACATACTGGATAAAGTAAAAAATACTTCAGCTCTGAGTGGGTAGGAAGTCAGAGGTAAAAATAACCTGCACCTACTTAAAATAGAAAGGTGTTACTTTAGCGTACTAAAAGAAGATGTATAGTCCAAGAAAAGGTGAGCCACTATTTCCCCCTGTTGTATAAACAGAGAAAGAGTTCAGTTTGGGGATTCTTTATATAACAGTAAAACTAAAAATCATGACACTTCAAACAGCCTTGCTGAGGTTTCACTGAGTCTATACCGACCACAGCATGTTTTTAAGAAGGAATGATTAGCTATCATAGTCTATTTAAATCAAGTCTGTTCTCCTTACAAAAAAATGTGCACATTCTAAATTAATTTTAGATAGCTGGTCTGTACGAACCAAAAAAGAGAATGTAATTGTTTGGTCGTAGCAGTAAGTGACCAGAAGTAACCATCTGCAAAAACACACTTGTGCTGAAGGAAATGTGCCTCGGGGAGATACGGCAGCATATCCAATCCCATTGCAGAACTCAGGATGAAGGGTTTGCTTTCTTTCTAGAGCCTTGTGCTACTTAAAAAGTATAATTGAGGAGACTAGCTGCCAAGTTGCAAGGCCGAATAGAACAGTTATACCACTCAACCAAAATGTTTGTTAGCACTAGGAATGCCTTC
Organism: Lutra lutra; assembly: GCF_902655055.1. Taxonomy (NCBI): domain Eukaryota; kingdom Metazoa; phylum Chordata; class Mammalia; order Carnivora; family Mustelidae; genus Lutra; species Lutra lutra. Next base: position 48,588,138 of record NC_062290.1, read on the forward strand.
TAGTTTTAATCCTACAAAAGGATGCTAAACCATAGTTTATGGAAAACATGAGAAATGTTATACAAGGCAAAACATGCTACTTTGATTATCACAGACATAATAAATGGGTTAATTTGTACTTTGAAAGCTTCCTGCAGCACATTCTGCATTGACTACTTTGAATTCCAGCCATCTTTGCCTATCAGCCTTGGAAGCTCTCAGGGCTATGGCCATTTGTTCAGATCAGGTCTGTCTTCAGGAGATAAGTCTCTCAGGTAATTTGAAGCACAAGAGGAAAATGTAGTGCTTTTGATGGTCTGAAAGGAGGAAATATCTCTAGCCCAATTAATTAATGCCTTTCTTTTAAATTTCCTATTTGAGATTTGTCTTATGTACTCACACATGTAGACTCCAGTGGGCAGCTTAAAGACGTTTTTCCCCTTTGTGTCTGGAAAGAAACACATCAGTGAAGAAAGCTGTACTTTTTGCTAAATGAATATCAGGTAAACATTTATGTCTGAGATACAAGTATCCTGATTAAAACCCTGGTCTTGGGGCAAGTAAACTTGGGGGGCAGTCCTCCAACTTGATTTGCTACTTGTTTGAAGTCTTGAAACCATAAGTCATTCCTGTGAGAGAGAAGCAATAATAACAACTTCATGGAAATTTTATAAAGAATAAAGAAGATTATAAATATAAAATGATTAGTATAGTACCTGGCCCTTAGACATGTGTTGTTGCTCTTGTTTACAATTACCAGGGCTATTCTCTTACCTTCGTCTGGGCAAAGAAGGAGATACAAAGAAAGGTTGAATGGATTTTTTAAGGATTGAGAATTTATCTCAAATAAGCTGTTTTAAAGGGAAATGAGTGTGTTTAAATCAGAAAAAACTGAGTTGTAGTTGGAAACTTAAGTTTTCCCCACTACCTCATGAGGTAGAGGGAAGAAAAGAGAAGAGTAACAAAGCATTAAGTTTATTAGCACATCTAAGCTTGTCCCTGTAACTCTTTCACATAAAGGGGATTTTTGTGCTATTTATTCACAAAATATTTACAGACATTTCTGCATGTTCACTTGACAGTTCTATGTGCAATAAAAAGTAGGCTCAAAAATTATCTCAGAGGTTATGCTTTAGCTAGGGAATAAGATATGTACACACTCTCCCATCCAAATTAAAATATAATGGACAGAAGAATATAACTTTAATACGAAAGAGGCACCAACTTCAGAAACTAACATGAAAAAAAATATTCAAAGAACTAAGGTATTCATGAGGAAATAGTAAACACTATGTTTTAATCTTAAAAAAAGTTTTAATGCAGACAGTGATGCAGGATGGGCTACATGGCTTGGGAGCCAAGTACAAAATGAAAATGTGGAAAATGTTAAAAAATCGTTAGGAATTTCAAGATGGCAACAGAAAAACATTAAACCGTGCATAGGCCCTTCTGAGCATAGGGTCCTGTGCCAACTGTGCATGTCTCATATACAACGCAGACCCAGCATTGAGCATAATTCAGAAATGTAGGTAATAGGTTTGGTTAGCTACAGCAGAGGGTGAAATGAAATATTTCAGGTAGGGGAGGTGTCAACTTAGGTCCTTCAAGAAATAATAATGAAAATAATGTTAGGTGTAACAAGAGGTTTTGGTTTTGGTTTTTTGTTTTTGAAGGTGGGGGGATGTGGATAATGCCTATGAAAGATAAAGTGGGAGGAAGTGGGATTAAGCAGGGAAACCCTTTAAATTGTGAACATCTGACTGTGGAAGGAAGGAGGAGAGAAAGAAAAATTGGGCGAAAACCTCAGACTGTAATTCCAATCCCATCAAGTCTCACCCAAACCCAAGGAGCACTCCCTTGCTTATTAGAAGGATCCCAAGTTGGTTGGAAAAGACCAAGCCTTAGTAGTTCTGCCATGGTTGCTTACTCATTGACTGGGAACTTCCCAGCAAGAGTGTGGCATTGACTCAATGCTGTGGTTGACATGAGTGTGCTGTCCTTAGAAGCTGTCAGATCATTGCTATCCTTGTAACTGGACATCAAGTTGTTCTTTTTGAAAAAATTTTTGTTTAAATTCAATTTAGTTAACATACACTGTATTATTAGTTTCAGGGTAGCATTTAGTGATTCACCAGTTGTGTGTAACACTCAGTGGTCATTATATCAAGTACCCTCTTTAATGCCTGTCACCAGTCATGTTATTTAAAAATTTTGATTTTTCCTCTCTTTCACCTTATAATTGAAGAATCAATGTTGTGGTTGAAAATAATTTTCAAGTTTATTTCACACATTCATTTATTCAATCATTTAATCATACATTTTTTGGGTCTGGTACACATCAGATACTGTTCTAGAAGCTCAAGATAAAATGATGAAAAATAGTACACAGCCTCTGGCTCCCAGTAGTAATTTTTACACCTTAGTTTATATAACAATTATAGCAGAATCTGTTAAAAATGAAGATTCCTGGGCCTCAAGTCCAGAGATTTTATTTAGTTTACCTGAGATTTGACTCATGAATCTGTAATTTTTAGGAGCACCTCAAAGAATTGTGATGACTGTATTCTCAGAGATGTTACTGAGGGATATTAAATTTTTTGACAGTTTATTCGAGCAAAAATCAATTAGAATCAGGTAATGACAAGCTGGAAGTGGTTAGAAGCATTTGCTAATAGAAGCTAAGAGAAAGACTAATAGAGAAAGTATGGAATGAAAAAAGGAAATTAGTTGATTGTAAATTAAACCTTGTTGATTGTGATTGGTTGTTCTTAGCTTTTTGATTTTGAAACCTTGAGGTGTTAATAGGCTTAGACGTGGGTTTGCTTACCTGGGCTGTCATGGTATTAGAGACACATCAGTCTAATGGCTTTTTTATTCAATTAATTTAACAGAATTGTTTGAATACTCTTTACTGTTGGTTGAAGTAGAAAGACATTTGATAGGAATTCAGTTAATACTATATGTAGTAGGCTTAATAATGGCCCCCAAAGATATTAATAACCTAATCCCTAGAAACTGTTGTCTGTCATTTTACATAACAAAAGGGGCTTTACATGTGTGATTAAATTAAGGATCTTGAGATAGATCTTTTTTCTTGCATTATCAGGGTGGGTCCAATACAACCACAAAGGTCTTTATAAGAGGGAGACAATAATGTAAGAGTCAGAAGGCGAAAAGTTTGAAGACAGAAGCAGGAGTCAGAGTCAGAGAGGATTTGATGCTGCACTGCTTGCTTTGAAGGTGGAGGAAGAAACCAAGAGCCAAGAACCAGGTGGCCTCTAAAAGCTGGAAAAGATAAGGAAACAGATTCTCCCTCTATAGCCTCCAGAAGGTGGATAGCCCTGCCAATATTAATTTTGGCACAGTAAGACCAACTTCAGACTTCTGACCTCCAGAACTGTAAGATAACACATTTATATTGTTTTAAGCCACTGAGTTTGTGGTTATTTGTTATGGCAGCAATAGGAAGCCAGTAACTATATAACAGAAATATATAAAGCAGAATGGGGTCATGGAAAAGGGAATACTTAACTCTGGTTTCAAAGAACTCATAAAGCTTATGTTTTTGTTTTTATTTTTGTTTTTTTTTTTAATAAACATATAATATATTATTTGTTTCAGGGGTACAGGTCTGTGGATCATCAGTCTTACACAATTCCCAGCACTCACCATAGCACATACCCTCCTCAATGAAAGCTTATGTTTTGTTTGTATGAGATGAATGAAATTAAGGAATCTCATAATCAAGAAATTGAAAACATTGAATCTTGGGGGAGTTGGAGATTTCTAAGGGTATGAAATCGTGCAAAAACTTTATTCTAGATAGAGGCAACTTTTATAAAAGAGAGGAGAGAATAAGCAGCACACACTGGAGAACTGTAAATAGTTTGATTATCAGGAGCGTAGGTATACATGTAAATAAGGTAGAAAAGTAGACAGGGGTCAAATGAAGAAATACATGAAAAACATGCTTTTGTATTTTGCTTTTATTTTATCCTGAATGTGGATGGGGTTGAAAGATTTTAAACATCAGCACAACAGGATCATAGTTGTGCTATAATTATGGACTCTGGAAGCCATCTGGACAGGACTGAAATAGAATAAATTCTGCTGGAGCTATCCAGGTGAAAAATGTAGAGGAACTAAGACTTCCCTCATTAGGATTTGGAGAAGCAGGTTAAATTTACACCTTCAGGGACTCTGAAAGCTTAAGATCATGATATACCATCCCCTCCCTGAACATAAGAAAGAAAATAACCCATTCTCAACTATAAAGTTCAAAGCTCATCTATATGCTGAATTTTAACTTTTTATCCTAGATTGCCTGATTGCAAAGTTTTGGACTCATTGGTCAACCTTGAACTTTGTTTAGAGTGTGTGTGTGTATATGTGTGTGTGCGTGCGTGCACACATGTGTGCATACAGGCATGTAAACACACATGTTTGACATGCACACACACTTGCATTTAGCTGTTACTTTAAAAATAGTCTGCCTATTGGATAAGAAATAACAGGAAATATTTAGAAGACAGAATTGGCAGAGTTGGGAAAACAGGTTTTAAATGTGGGGAAGTGGGGCGCCTGGGTGGCTCAGTGGGTTAAGCCGCTGCCTTCGGCTCAGGTCATGATCTCAGGGTCCTGGGATCGAGTCCCGCATCGGGCTCTCTGCTCAGCAAGAAGCCTGCTTCCCTCTCTCTCTCTCTCTGCCTGCCTCTCCATCTACTTGTGATCTCTCTCTCTGTCAAATAAATAAAAAATCTTTAAATGCGGGGAAGTGAAGGAAAGCTAAGAATTCAAGAGTGAAGTTTAGGTTTCGGTTTTAAGTGATCAGAGCCTATTTGTGCTTTAATTAAGATAAAAAATATAGAATTGAGATGTTTTCATTTTCTTTTGTTGAATTTTTCTACTAAACGTACACCAGGTCAAATAAGAGCCATACTTTAAGGTTTGCCCACTAGATTTTTGAATCTAGAACTACAATTTGATGAAAACACTTCAGTGGAACGGCAAGAAAAGTCAGATGGCATTGAACTGAGAAAAACTTGAGGTGAATTGAGGTGATAATGTCTACCTTGAGAGACGTAGAGATTGACCTTGAAAAGACACAGATTAATTTAGCAGAATGGCAAAGAAGGGGGAGTTAAGGAAAGAGCCATGCCAGTATGTCATTTCTATTGTTTCTGACCCACTCTCTCAGCCAGCAGACATGATGGTGGTGAGGCAGCGCAGAAGACAGAGAAGATGAAGCATTGGCAGATTACTTGTCAAATTCTTGGGTAATAAACCCTAACTGGGAAGAGATATGTCCTTAGGGTAAGAGAAGAAAAAACCTCATGCAACCCAGCCAAGTACTATTCCAAATACACTCTACCCCTTATTTTCTCTCCCAACTACCACACATACTCACACACATACCCCCAAATAAAGACAAATATATTGAGGAAAATCATGCAAAACAAATAAGAAAGTAGATGAAAGTAATTTATCATTGAGAAGATGATAAATGAGAGAGACAACAAAAGACAGGATCCAACAATGTTATAATTGTGCCTGAATAAAAAATGTTGAGAAAGGGGGAAAAATGCTAAAATATCCCCTGGAAAATAAGGATACAAAAAAAAAGACATTCAGAAAGACAGGAAATTAGACACTAAACTGACACAGTAAAGCCTATATTAGTATAAAGAATAAACTTTAATGAATAATGGGGGAAACAGATTTTTTAAAAGTCAGTTACAAGAAAGAAGAAAATTTGTCCTAAAAATTTCTTTGTAGTCTCATTCAGTATCAAAAGTTAGTAGAACATCATCCACAATGTTCTGATATAGTAATCCTATAGTTTTATACCTAAGCAGGATACCCTTCGAGATCGCAGAGAATATATTCTTAAATATATAATAATTCAACATATAAAGTATCCATGAATCTGTCTTGAAAAATCAGTCTGATAATTAATAAAAGTAAAAACCCAAGAATGAAGAAGCAATGTTAAAATCTTGGTGGCAAGTATTGATTTCTTTACATACAAAAAAAGAAAAAAGAAAAAAGCTATATGAATTATTAGAAGAAAAGAACTGAACTTAAATGCAGTTTCTGACATTATAAAATCAGTAATATAATAATAAAAGTTGAAATTCTAGTGAGAGTGAAATTTGGAAAATAAGTAACCATACTGATGTTCTCATTTCAAACAGGAACCAGAAACTGTCTAGTGTGAAAGATGTAGTTAAACCCAGAAAGGGATCCCAATTTTTAAAAATAATGGTTTTGTAATTTTAAGGAAAAAAGTAATATTTTCTTCATCTAGATTTACCTAATTTTGCAGTAATTAATATTTCTGCTCATAAGAATAAATCCAAAGTACATCGTTTTTTTCCAGGTAGACGTGTTCCTTTTTTTTGTTGAAACACATTAATTTTTCACTTGAAAAATGTCAGTTATAGTATAATTTTACCCTCTAACACTATCACTATCTTTCACTCACTCTAAACACACACACATACAGACACATACACCCCATTTATCTGGAAAGACTAACATCAAATATTATATTTGATAGGTTATGGGATTTGGGAAATATATTTTAGTATTGCTTAAACTTTTGTAATTGACATAAATTACTTTTAGAAGAAAAAATGTGTGCTGGGGCACCTGGGTGGGCCCAGTGGGTTAAAAGCCTCTGCCTTTGGCTCAGGTCATGATCCCAGGGTCCTGGGATCCAGCCCTGCATTGGGCTCTGCTCAGCTGGGAGCCTGCTTCCTCCTCTCTCTGCCTGCCTCTCTGCCTACTTGTGATCTCTGTCTGTCAAATAAATAAATAAAATCTTTAAAAAAAAGAAGAAGAAATGTGGTTGTGATTCATATAAAACTTTTGTGAAATTATCTAGTCCATCACCTAAATGATTAGATGCTAATTATTAATTTCCCTTTCCATTCTTGATTCTCATAGTCTTTAATCTCCTTTATCTCCTTTTCTTTTTTTTCACTGATACATACATCTGTTTTCCCATCATTTCCTCTGTTCGTTTGATGTCTTCTGTCTTTGAGCTTTTTAGTCTTGTTCATATGTATTTATGTCTCCCATATCTAAAAAAATGGCTGGCACAGAGTATTAAATATGCACTTACTGCACTGACTTTTTTTTTTCTTTTCTGTTTCCTGTATGTCTCTGAGTTCCCATAATTGTTTCCCCCAGAAATGACACTAATTGAAATTGTGCAATACCACAATTTTAAATTTTATTAATTGATGAATGATATTTTTATTTCATATTTTTTCATACATTTCAGCAACAGAGTATGTTTGTTTTTGTGAATTGTAAACGAAAGATAAAGCGAAAAAGACAGTTTTAGGGGGTAAGATTATAGTATTTCATATTTTCATTCTTTCTAGAATTTTTTAACATCATGACCAGTACTATAATAAAGAGCTAAAGCCTTCTTGCTGTCCTTAATGGGGAACCATATTAAGACTACAATTTTTACTAAATGTAATCTAGATACATGATCATTTATTAAGCCTCAAATAATTGATTTTCCAGTGAAAGTCTACTATCTTGAGTCCTTGTCCCTGAATGGCTCTGCCTAACTGTAAGCACATGGAATGGAGTGCTGGTCAATTCTCTTTTCCTTCATTAAAGCTCTGACTGAATAAACAGTCTTTTTATTTTGTTGGTTTAATTCAGGACTCTTTATGATCTGGCCACAGGTTAACTACAGACCATGTGCCCAGTAACTCCACTAGCCCTTTCATAAAGAGTGTTTTTCACACTCCCATGGTCAAATACTACTTTTTTTAAGGCAACTGGATAAAAATTAATATTTATATATGGAACTCCTACATAAATATTATATATTAGGTGGAAAGCTGAAACTTCTTTGTAAGTTTCTCACTAAAGAAATTTCTTGGGGGGGGGGCGCCTGGGTGGCTCAGTGGGTTAAAGCCTCTGCCTTCGGCTCGGGTCATGATCCCAGGGTCCTGGGATCGAGTCCCACATCGGGCTCTCTGCTCAGCAGGGAGCCTGCTTCCTCCTCTCTGACTGCCTCTCTGCCTACTTGTGATCTCTGTCTGTCAAATAAATAAATAAAATCTTTAAAAAAAAATGAAATTTCTTGGAATGCTTTGATTTTACTACTTGTCATCGGGTTTCTTTCTGGTTTTTGTTTTTTGTTTTTTGTTTTAAGATTTTATTTATTTATTTGACAGAGAGAGAGACAGTAAGAGAGGGAGCACAAGCAGTGGGAGTGGGAGAGGGAGAAGCAGGCTTCCCACCAAGTAGGGAGCCCAATGTGGGCCTCGATGTGGGGCTTGATGTGGGGCTCATTGTGGGGCTCAATCCCAGGACCCTGGGATCATGACCTGAGCTAAAGGCAGACACTTAATGACTCAGCCACCCAGGCACCCATCATTGGGTTTCTGAATTGAGTACTTATTTCTAACTCTTTTATATAATCCCATTACCAATTGTTCAAACAACTTTATTGTCAAAAAAGTCCCATTGGTAAACTTAATGAAAATTAAGTACATGAATGGATGCTTCTTCTCATCTCATAACTCTTGTATTTTTTACTCACAAATGCAGTGTTAATACCTGCTTCTTTGAAAGTCTAGCAAATCAAAATTCAGTGGTGACTAAAGAATATTGTTTTATAATAAGTCAGAAGACCAGACAGATACTGATTTTCTTAATTCCAGTTAGGCCCCTAATTAAGAAAAAGGCACCTTAAGTAATTTTAGAAGTTGTTGGTTTCAAAGCTGTTGTATGAATTATTTAATAAACCATAGCCCACAATTCACCCATCCTATCATTTCACAGCTCATACTACAATTTTAGAATGATGTATACCACATATATCTTATATCTATACATATGTATGTTGGCTTTTACTACACAAAGAGCAGCGCAGAAAGCATAGGAAAGCTTTGTTTTGATCATATTTTTAAAAGAAGACATAAAGTGAAGATGCTATTATGATGACAAATTAAAGTAATAGTTGATCATTTTTCAGTGTTTTTATCTCAGCAGAAAAACTGAAAATAATCTGAGCCTGAGAATGTGACTTACAAATAACCATAAGACTAAATAATTAACAAGAAACAATGGAAGCTGACATCTCGTAAGATGTGCAGTGCAGTCATGTTTCACTGGCACAGACAGGGCTTTATCTCCTTGAGTAAATGTCATTATCTGCATCATTGTAGACCAAGTATCAGTCTCCTTCTGATGGTGAAATGAATTGGAAACATGTATACTAACAGATTGCAGATTACCTGTAGCCATGGGACTTCCTGTCTCCTTTTCAGGCAGGTTATAAGGCCAGCGACTCTATTACGAAGTCATACTTAAGACACTAGAGTTTTTTCTAAGGCAAGAAATAAGGGCCATCTTACACTGAGGGTTTTTATTGAAGTGATGTAAGCTTTGCTTTAGTTAGAAATGCTAACCACATTGTGGTTTAGAAACTGCTGAAAGAGTAACCAAAATATTCTCTAAATCAGTTTTTTTTTTGAGAAGGAAAAAAAAAAACCACATATTTGGAATCTCAGGATTAATGAGCTTGAAAACTTATGGTTTTTCATAAATTTACATTACATGGATTTTTCACATACAGGTGTGCTGATAACTAAAGGTTGTAAATTGAAAAAGGTTGTAAATTGAAAAAGAACAATATAATGCATTAATATGTAATGTAAGTTATACACAGATGCATTTCCTTTTATTAAACAAACAAATGAGATCATATTCTAAAATGAGAAATACTCATATTTGTATATAAGCTTAGGAAAATACTCAAAATGCATACCCAAAAAGTAAAAAAAAAAAAAAAAAAAAAAAATTACCTCTGGATAATAGAAGTTTAGGTACTTCATTTGTTAAAATTCTAAAGTTAACATGCATTACTTTTGAAATCAGAAAAAAAAAAAAAACAAATTCTATAAAAATAAATAACCTGCATGTTGCCCTTAAAAGAGTTTGTGATCATGTTAATGAAGCAGTGAAATAATCAGGTGAAGTAAGTTTTATACTAGACCAACTTTGTGTTTCAGAGGTATCTTGACTAAAAATCCAACTGGCAGAACTATAATTTGAGTTCCATCACCACCATGACAGATTATGTCAAAAACAATGCAGATTGTGGATTCAATTCACAGATATATGGTTGTGAATTTTTGACCTGAAATACTTCTGCCAAAAAATATATAAAGAAGAATCAAAATAAAATTAAGAAAAAAGAAAAATTAAGATCTGTGTTAATGGAGTATGTCTAATTTACCATGTATCAATTACATAGCTATCTGAATTTGTCACTTTGTAGCCACTTGAGAATTTTACTTATCGGGGAGCATTTTTATGTCTTTTAAAAATACTTTGGGCTCAGGGCACCTGGGTGGCTCAGTTGGTTAAGCATCTGCCTTTGGCATAGATCACGGTTCCGGGGTCCTGGGATGGAGGCCCACATCAGGTTCCCTGCCCTGGATCAAGCCTGCTTCTCCCTCTTTTCAGCCTCACCTCATGTTCTCCCTCACTCTCTCTCAAATAAATAAAATCTTTTTTAAAAAAATACATTGGGTTCTTCATGGCGCATGGATTTATTGAGGCCTTGACAATCCCTGGAGGGGACCCTGGAGCCCTGTGGCCACATGAACCATAATCCATAATTTACAGCATATACAGAAAATTAGCTCAAATGGATTATATTTCTAAAGGTAAAACCTAAAACTAAAACTTCTAGAGGAAAGCATAGCAAAACCTTTTCCATTAGATTAAACAAAGATTTTTTTTTTAAGATTTTATTTTATTTATTTGACAGAGAGATACACAGTGAGAGAGAGAACACAATCGGGGGAGAGGGGTGGGAGAGGGAGAAACAGGTTTCCCACTGAGCAGGGAGCCCAATGTGGGGCTCGATCCCAAGACCCTGGTATCATGACCTGAGCTGAAGGCAGATGCTTAACGACTGAGCCACCCAGTCTCTCCAGTATTTCTTATACGTAAAACAAAGCAGGTCACATAAAAAAAAAAAAAAAAAACAAAAAAAAAAACAAAACAATGATAAAGTAGACTTCGTCAAAATTAAAAGTTCTGATCTTAGAAAAGACACTATTAGGAAAAAGAAGAGGCAAACAACAAGCCAGGAGCAATGTTTTCAAAACACATAAATGATAAAACATTGTTAACTAGAATACATAAAGAACTATTACATCTCAATAAGAAGACACACAAAATAGAACTGGGCAAGAGATTTGAACAGAAGCTTCAAATAAACACACACAAAGATAAGCACATAAAAAAAAATGCTCATCATGTCATTAGGGATGTAAAAACTAAACTCACAATGAGATACCAAGACAAATCTATTGAATGGCTAGAAAAACATTAGTAACAAAATCTGAAAATATCAAATGATGATGAGAATGTGGAGCAACTGGAACTCATATTCTTTGTGGATGGGAATGCAAAATTGGATGGCCACTTAGGAAAACAGTTTGAGAGTTTCTTACAAAGTAAAATCTTTGTTTATCATGCAAACCAAAAACCTAATACCTGGTATTTACCAAAAAAACACAAAAGCATATGCTGAAAAAAAAATCCTCTATCATATAATTGCCTCGAATCAGAAACACCCCAATTGTCTATTGACTGGTGAATGCATTAAACAAATTGTAGCACGGGGCGCCAGGGTGGCTCAGTGGGTTAAAGCCTCTGCCTTCAGCACAGGTCATGATCCCAGGGTCCTGGGATCGAGCCCCGCATCGGGCCCTCTGCTCAGCGGGGAGCCTGCTTTCCTCCTCTCTCTGTCTCTGCCTGCCTCTCTGCCTACTTGTCTGTCAAATAAGTAAATAAAATCTTAAAAAAAAAAAAAACAAATTGTAGTACATTCTTACAATGGACTACAGCCTATCTCAACACCAAAGACAATAAACTACTGAAACATGCAACTACATAATATCCACCAAGTGCATTATAATAGGTGTAAGAAGCCAGACCCAGAAAGCTGTGCACTCTGTACTTAAGTTTATGTGACATTCTAGAAGGGATTGAACTTCAAAGGGGTTGAATTTTACTCCATATGTATCTAACCTCAATAAATCTAATTTTAAAATATAGACTTGCAGGAAATGGCTAGATCACTGACTATGATTAAATATGGTGAAAACATATATATTCAACTTTGTTCTATCCCACAATTTATTCTGTAGATAAATTTGTTATGAGGTTATTTTTTTCCACTGCATTTCTTTTTTTTTTTTTAAAGATTTTATTTATTTATTTGACAGAGAGAGAGAGAGAGAGAGAAATCACAAGTAGGCAGAGAGGCAGGCAGAGAGAGGGGGAAGCAGGCTCACTGCTGAGCAGAGAGCCCGATGCGGGGCTCGATCCCAGGACCCTGAGACCATGACCTGAGCCGAAGGCAGAGGCTTAACCCACTGAGCCACCCAGGCGCCCCTCCACTGCATTTCTTAAAGATCTGTCCATACCACTATCTTTTCTTTCCCCCCATATAACTAGACCCTAATGGACTTCACTAATAGCAACTTTCTTCATGGTTCCTTTCTTAGAGGAAATAATCTAACACAATCCCTTGGTGTACTTATAAAAATGATAAATTGGAATAAAGTAAAGATTTTCTTCTGGACATCTCTTAATTCTCTGTGGTCATTCTTTCATCTGAGAGAGGTGTCATAATGGCCCACTGGGTCATCATCAACAACGTTTTTAGCCCCAAATAGCTGATCTGCCATCAAAACTTCTGGAAAACACTGGAGAATTGCCACTGACATAACCTGTACTTACTTTCATTCATTTCAGCTTATATTATTTCATGTATAAAGGTAGCTTGGAAAATCCACAATATGCTAATGTGTGGGCTGTGAAGGAAATTTAATTTTGTCAGATACAATATTTTATCCTGTAAGCAAAAAATGAATTTAATCAAGCATTATTTATTCCACACAGGGAGCTCATTCTATCATGGAGCATATTTTAGACACTTAACATTGTGGTTCCTCAAACTCAAGATTTAATATTATGGACAGCTTGTTAAAGAAAACTTTTATTACATTAAAGTAAAAGTCCACTGCTTTCTGACACTTCAGTAAAAAAAGAATCCAATATATTGTAACCTCAACTCAAAACCTCATTTCTTTTCTCTTGACGTAAAAGCATATGAAAATTTACATTGCAAGCTAACATTATCTCTGATATCTTCAAATCACAGAACAGGTGATTCACAACTCAATCAGAGTTGCTTGTATAGAAAGAAAAGAATTTATATAATAAATCAACATATGTGTATAGTGACTACTGTGATTGTTTTCTCCTATGTTACTCTGCAATTAATAACAAAGAAATAACTTTCAGCTTTCCACCCAAAATAAAGTTACAGTTTCTCATTTTTGTATGTACATTTATTTGATGTGACATTAAGAAGGGACAGCTTTTCAGGATATCATGGAGTTAAAATCTGTCACACATTTCTTATTGTAACCTAGGAATGATATGAAATTAATATTCTTTCCTTTCTTTTCACCTTTCTGTAATATTTAGATCAATTAACAAGTAAAACAGACCCAATTAATACACATCTGATAAAATAACACAGTCAGGGGACCTTGTTCAATCTAAATTTTAATTTGTTTTAAAAAATGTTGGTTCTATTTTATAAGAGACCGTGCTAACAAGATAAATACAGGGCAGATCAGGATTTCTCTATCTTGGAGCTTATGATGGATGGTGTACAAACCCTTTCATTGTCAGGTTGGAAGGAACTGTGGAGGGAGATGATATGCAATTTAAAACTTGAATGAGATGAATAAGCAGCCTTAGGAATACCGAACCAAAGAGAATTCTAAACTGAGAGATTTGCAGTGCAAAGGATCTAAAACAAACACAGGTTTGCTATGGGTGTTCTAAATTTTTCAAATGATTTGGAAGATAATTGGCAGAATTGAATATTATTTTAAACACTTAAGTTCAACACCCCTGTTTGTGAACTAGAAAACAAGCTTGAGATTTCCTCCCACCTTTTTATGTTTATTTTTCAGTAATTATGAAAGTCTACTTTCTGCTGTGCAATCCCAAATAAAAACGATTTCTGGTCCTAGAGTTCTACAGATTTGCACATGAAAAAAAAAAGTGTCTTTAGCAAGCTTAACATTTGCTTTTGTCAGCTCTAGAAATTCACAGTCTATCTAATGTTCTTTTTTCCACTCTTTGGAAAAAGAAAAAAGTTTAAAAAAAAAAGGAAGGAAGAAATGGAGGAAGGAGAAAACAGGAAAGAAAGAGAGAGAGAAACAGAGGAAGGAAGTGGGGAGGGAGAGAAGGAGGGAAGAAGGAAGGAAGGAAGGAAATGTTATTTAATGATTCTTAAGGCTTATTTAAGGCTTTATTTAAATTGCTCAGCTTCTCATCTTTTCACAGGTCTTAACTGGCAAACCAGTGGCTAACAAGGTTAAAGTTTTATTCTGCTTACATAACATTTCATATTTTAGTAAGGATCTCTAGTTAGTTTGAATTATTCCCCCTGAACAGAAAATTAACTATCTTTTCTCTTTCACTTCTTAGAAAGGGCATCCCTAGACTCAGAGTTTAATCATTCTCATCCTAAAACATATATGTTATGTATTTTTCTTTGATTTTTCCTCTTCCTTTCTTTCTTCTTTTCTTTCACAAATATTTGCTTTGCTTTTGTACCAGGGACACCAACATAAATAATACAGTGTCCCTAGCTTTGAAAATCTTATATCTATGAAAAAGACACGTAAAAGAGATCATTACAAATAATAAAGTAAAACAAAACAAGATAAGACCTAAATAAGGCAAGTAGACCAGGCTATGAGGTCACAGAAGAAAGCGAATAATTCCATCTTGATGGGCCAGAAGAAAGCTTCAAAAGAGAGGGAATATTTGATCTGAATCTTCAAAGAAAAACCAAAGAATAAATTAGATTTTGGAGAAAGAAATTAAGTCTTTTTAAAAGAAAAATATATAGGCAATGCAAAAGATGAAATCATATGAAAGAAGGGTTATCTGAAGAGAGAGAGAGCTGGAATCATTGAAGAGAGAGAGAGAAAGATTGGGGAGCACCAAGAGGGAGAGGAATTATTTCCACTGCCACCTCTCTTCCAGTCTACCAATGCCTCCTATTGGCCAAAATGATCAGGAAACCAGGAAAGACAGGGAGGAGCCTAAGAAACCCAAGCAGCAATGCCTGCCATACAAACAGGGCACTGGGAAGCTAAAGAGTAGATCTGAGAGCAAGAACACAAGTAATGGGTACAGTCTGTAAATGGGTAGCCTGTATGTTATACTTGCATTTTATATTTTGAAAAAATGGTCAAAACACAAACCAGTATTCATATGTTTTCTCCATAGATGCCGTGTTAGAAAACGTTTTTTCCCACAGCATTTTTTTATATTTATTTTGGCTACATTAGTTTCAGTTAGCATAATTCTACATGATAGATAGGGCACATTTGATCCTCTGTTTGAAGGCTGCATTCCTGAATGTGGGTAAGTTAAAGCTTATCTACTGACTGAAATACTTTCTGTGTATTAAGAGTGATCATGGGTTTTCATGGATGTTTTAGTTATTCATTTTTTTCTCTGGTTTTCTCATGTTTTCTTTGCCAAGTTTCAGAATTCTTCTTGCCTTCTTAGTTATACTTCCATTTGTGATGTTTTAGTTAATTTCCAACCTAGGCATCAGCAGATAACACAGCAAAAGGCCAGTTGCTTGGGTTGTTTATCTGTGACTTACAATTATTCTATCTTTTTTTTCCTCATGCGATACTAAAGCTTCCATATATCTATTTATGCTCCTTTGCTCAAAAAATTAATTTAGCTTTGGTTCTAGGTCATTTACTTCTAGCACTGAACTTTAAAAAATCCTACAATAAGTATACCTCAAGAGATTTTTTTGAAACTCTGAAATATTTTTATAAGAAAATTAGCTTCCTGGTGTAAATAAATAGTGCTATCCTTGCTCCTTCCCTATACCCATCCAGCTTCCCATAACATTTTTGGACACAAATTAATTCTCAATGTCAAATTTCAGTTTGCAAAATATCATTTTGCTGAGCTTTGATGTATATATGTACACACTAATACCTTATTTAAAATTGAAATAAAACTTTTATGTAAACATATACAATTTTCACTGATCTTCCCTTATCTAAAAGTGAAATATATACCAT
Organism: Lutra lutra; assembly: GCF_902655055.1. Taxonomy (NCBI): domain Eukaryota; kingdom Metazoa; phylum Chordata; class Mammalia; order Carnivora; family Mustelidae; genus Lutra; species Lutra lutra. The sequence goes on from NC_062290.1 coordinate 48,604,313, forward strand.
CTATTCCATTTTTTAAAGCTGTGATTAATATTTTTCATGATTTAGAGAAGTAAGCAACATTTCAGATGAGGTTGGCGCAGCACAAAATAAAATGGAATCTTTTTTTTTGGCAAGTTATGGGTCCACCCCAGACTTTCCTTTCTTTCCTTTTTCATCGTCCAAAGATTTTGCCTTTTTTTATTGATACTGTGATATATCTTACCAACAGTTTGAAAATACAGTCTACCAAGTCCTTTGAAGAAAAAATAAAAACTAACAGATACATAGTTATTACTATGTGCTAATTTCATAATTACCGTTTGACCCTCACAACAATCCTAAAGTAGGTACAATTACATCAACTTTGTGAGACAAGAAACCCAAGACAAAGGAAGGTTAAGTAATTGTCCCAAGGTCACACAACTAGTAATTGGCAGAATCAGAATCAGAACGAAGAAAAGTCTGGCTCCAGATTTGTGCTCTTAATTTCCACACTCTACTGCCCTTAAAAGTCAGCATTCACTGTGTCAGTTTATATGAACCGAAGTAGCGACAAAGGTGTAGGCAAAAGGATGACCATCATGACCCCACGGCAGATCCAAGCAGCTATAGGATGGCCTAATGGGCAGTAAGGCAGTAAGTCACCATCATCAGCCCTAGGGAAGCCTCTGGCTTCTTCTGGTTTCCTAGAAACTTGTTCAGGCGCATGTTTAAATAAGTGCTCGTATTAGAGGGAAGCTTTCCTCAAATGGGTTCAAAGAGAAAACAGGAAATATAAGATAGTCCTTGCAAAGCATGATAAGAGGTTTTGCTGTAACCAACCAGGTCATTCATTGGAACTTTCATCCGATAGTTCCCTATTCCACTCCCTCTCTCCCCCTAGAACTGTTTATTATTATTACTCCTTGCCCAACGGGCCCTCCAAGCTCACAGTACCACATATAAAGATACAAATATGACCTTCAAAACCAGGCAATCACAACATCTAGTCACTCTATAGTATTTTATAATATTCAAGTCATTTTTGAGACATTAATTTGAAACACCCATGAAGTTTATTGTGAAAGATGGCTTTATTCTCATCTATTAAAGCCTAAAGTAGATTGTACTGTGCTTCCTCTAAAAGCTTGGAAACCCCTGAATTGCTTTGGATGAATAAAACTCTGCAACACATAGACAATTTAACATTGCCTTCCATTATACTTAGCCTTCTTTTGTTTTCTGTCATTATCATTTAGTTCTTATAGAAACCATCAGCTAAGGCTTAACTGCTATTTACAGCCCTCCTAACTTCCTCATGGTAACGTGCCTAACACCTGTCACGGAGGAGAGTGGCTCACTTTTGAAGTATTTGGATGGCACAATTCATTCTTGATGAGCACTGAGCCCAATCTCTCTGCTGCTTCCTGGAAATTACTGTCAATTCTAAAAGGTGAGGCACTCTACAAAAGTCAAAGGGGGAAGTGTTGCATGGCACATACGCTAGAGGCCTGGCATTCTCTAGTGTGATTTGAAATGATGAGAGCCATTCCTTGCAAAATACTGAACGGCATAAGGGATTAAGATAAGAGTATGACCCAAAAGCCAAAGATAGACAGAGCTGTCAAGCATATGCCGAGATATTTCAGATCAGAACAAACAGGCAGTGAAAACAAGAGCATTTCCTTCCTTGTCTTACCTAAGAAGTGTTTGTAAATGTTGATCTTATTACAAATTGGGGAAGATGTTACCACTTGGTGTTTTCACAGGTTTTGAGGAGTTTTGCCAACGGCATTTTTAAAATTTGAATGGAAGAGTCTCCCTCACACTTCTATGTGTGTGTGTGTGTGTGTGTGTGTGTGTACATTTTTCCCCCTTTGTGTTTAGCTGCAGTCATTAGAATGTGCTTGACCATCTGGCTGTCAGGTTTTATAGGGTCATGGTGAGAGAGCTAAATCCCACCTTGTTTTTATTTCTGGTGCAGCAAATGTAGAGAGTTGTCTGGCTAGTGAGGTATGGCCCCTCTGCTGAGGTGAGTACGGCTGCAGACATCTAACAGACTGTGGAGCCAAGGTTAAGGGGGAAAAAAAGGTACAAATCAATTTTAGTATCAAAAACAGCTCTTACAACCCCAAGGGTACTGAGCAGAATATATAAACATGAAGGGGCACCACTGTGCTATCTTTTCTGTATGGAGTGAGGTGCCTAATTAAGACAGTAGGCACCAATCGGGCTGAAAAGAGGTAGTTAAGCAGGAAAAATACATTTGGTTGCCATGTGAGTCCTTGTCCTGACTCTAAGGGTTCAAAGACAAAGTACTAAAGGTTGCTCTTTCCACAGACTCCCACATGTGTTTTTTTATTCTTCCTCCTGTTTGAACCATAAGGCCACAGGGGGTATTGCAACCAAAGGCTCCTGCTGCTTTTGACAAGGAGGCCCACCACTGCCCCAGGTCCTCAGTGTCTTTATAATTAGATTAATACCCACAGTGATTTGGAAACAGTGTCTCTCGAAACGCCTTACTTTCCAAAATGCTTGGAGGATTCTAATCCCTCTCCCTACCCTTTCATTAAAGATTTATTTATTTATTTATTTGTGTGAGAGAGAGAGAGAGAGTGAACAAGTGCCTACTAGCAGGTGGGAAGGGAAAGAGAGAGAGAGAGAAAATCCTCAAGCAGACTCCCTGCTGAGCACAGAGCCTGACTTAGGGCTCTGTCCCAGGACCCTGAGATCATAACCTGCGCTGAAATCAAGAGTCAGATGCCTAACCAACTGGGCCACTCAGGTGCTCTGACCTCTACTTTTTTGAAAATCACATCTCTTAACTATTTCCTCTCTGTGGGTACAACCCCAGGCCTCCTCCTGATAAATAAAAGCATGGCAGACTACAGCAGGAGATGTGAAGAACAAAGGGAGAGACTATTCTGAGGAAGGGCTAAAGTCTTGAAATTTGTCCTAAATGTAAAGAACTATGATCCTGGCAATGAGGAAGGAGAATTTGGAGCTCATAAGAGCAAAAATAGTAGTGCTGGTCCCTCTGCACTCAAGATAGGTCCTGCGTCTGAAGGCAGAGGCCCACAGCATACACATACGCACAAACCCACAACCATGTAGAGCCACACACACGTTACTGCCACCAGCATCAAACTACCTGTGTGCCTTGTCTCTGTATAACTCGAGGAAAGTTATAAAATAGAGACTAATAATCCTCATTCCCTAGACCTCTGAGTCCAGTTTAGATGTAGAGTTCAAGTACTGTAACCTGATCTTTCACTTTTAATTATTTTTCATCTTGCCTTATAGGAGAATTTTCCAAATATTTATACTTTTATGATTATGAAATCATTTAAAGATACAAAAAAGGGACACCTGGGTGACTAAGAGTCTGACTCTTGACTTCAGCTCAGGTCATGATCTCAGGGTCCTGAGGTTGAGCTCCATGATGGGCTCTGTGCTGGGCGTGGAGTCTGCTTGAGACTACTCTCTACCTCTGCCCCCCACCACAATTGTGTATGCTCTCTCTCTCCAAAATCAATCAATCAATCAAATCTAAAAAATTTTAAAAATAAAGGTGAGAACAGTTCAGTTTTGCTTGGAATTTTGACTAGCTTACAGAATTGGCAGATGCCTCACGTTTATCAATGATATTTTTTCAGGGGAAAATGCTAGCATTGGAAAGGCCCTGAAGATGAAGTGAATCTTTGGTGCCAGAGGGCTGATTTTAGATGAGTGGTTGTCCTTTGACTGCGTTCACCAGAGTCTCTGCTCTACCACTTTCTCAAATTGCCATTTCCATTTGCTTTTTAATGTTACAATCCAGTCCGTTACCCACTGCCTCAGTGTTCATTATTTATAACCACCAGGCACTTGCTACTTAACCCTGACCTTGCCATAAGCCTTCATGAGCAGTACTCTTTTCCAGAGACCAATACACTTAAATCTTCCAAACTGTTTTAATCCTTGGCACCTCTGCTAAAAATGTCAGTGATGATGACAGCAGCTGCCTGTTGTGGTCACTGCCACCACAACATGTTTGAATTGGCCACTGACTATATATATATATATATATAGAGAGAGAGAGAGATCTATCCATCTATATCTATCTATATCTATATCTATATCTATATCTATATCTATATCTATATCTATATCTATATCTATATCATTGATTTTCTGAAGCCCTGGGTTATGTTGAGCTGAGGTATTGAGTACTGAGGTATTAGACTTCTGACCTACATAATTGTAAATTTTGTCTTGCTGTAAGATATGGCTGGTATGAAAAAAATAGAAATGCTCAAGGGACACAGTAGGTCTACTAAGTATTTAAGAAATTTTGAATACTTGAATTATATAGTAAGCTCTTTTATAAAGAGAACTCCTTCTTTTGTTCATCATATTAAGTCATCAAGATCTAAAAAAAAACTCTCAAATTTTTTCTCTTGTCCTTATTTTAAATGCTATAACATTAAAGATAATTTTTAAAAATTAAAAACAGTCATAATTCTACCATCCTAAAACCATTACTATAATAATAGTTCATTCCATCCATTTCTCCATTTAGTGTATATATATTCAGCATAATTGCAATCACATAGCATTTGCAATTATCAGTTCACTTTTTTCCTTTTAAATTTTATAATAACTCTTATGTGTCTGTAAAATCTTTATAAGTATCATTTTAGTGACTATATAAATATCTCATTGAGTTAATGTGGAATAATTGATAATTTATCCTTTTGTTGAATTTCAGTTTGTTTACAACTTTCACTAATAAAGACAAATTTTCAATGAACATCTTTGAGAATATAATTTTTCCTTTATTCTTATTTTGACTTATTTCTCTAAGATGAATTCTTAGAAAACTTCAAAACCATATTTATGAATATTTCTGGAACTTTCCCAGTTATATTTAGTAAATAGATCTTCTGTTTTTCTCAACTTATTTGTATTACCACTGGTTACTTAAATTTTTTTTTTTATTGAAGTATAGTTGACACACAATGTTACATTAGTTTAGGTGTAATACATTAGTGATTCCACAAGTTTATATATTATACTGTGCTCACCACAAGTGTAGCTACCATCTGTCACCACACACCACTATTATAATACCATTGACCATATTCCCTATGCACCACTGGTTACTCTTAACATGAAGCCAAGAGAATTTGTTAGCATGCTAATATCCTACATAGATTTTCATATAAATAGAACCTGGCCCCATTTAGCTAATACAGAAAAGAATATTTATCTGAAAATGACAAAAATTCTACATATTTATTCAAACAAATTATGATTCTCTGGCAAGGAAAAAGAAAGATAAATAAAGCCAAGGTACTGACATCAAGTAACTCACAGCTTCTTGGGAGAAGTAACTATAGAGCAGAGATGATGGTGGGTGAATAGAAAGCAGTATCTAGAGAGATTACTAAGAAAATGTCACGGAGGAGACTTTCCCCAATTTTGTCAGCAATCACAGAGTAGGAAGCAGATCAAATGGAAGCCCAAATAATATTTGTTTTTGGTTCTTCAGAAACAATAGGCTTTCTTTTTGTTGTATAAAACTTTAACTAGGCCAGCTGTCTCCTTCATTTATCTTCCTGATTATCTTCTTCTAGGTGGAAATGAACATCAACAATTTGGGCTGGTTTTTTGTTTGTTTGTTTGTTTTTTTCATCATTTTCCTTCATTAACTTCATATAATTTTCTCCACCATCGATTTTCTTTTTCCCTTGTCCAATCAGTACATCTTATAGGACCTAAATGTTTGTCCTCTGTCAACACAATATACAAAACATTCCTTCTAGCACCTTAACCTCAGAAGCAATGAAAGAAGACAATTGGTCCTTCTAGCTGTTTTCTATTAGAAAGAAGCTATCATGAGTTATAATGACTAAAATCATGTGAATCATTTAGCATACATTTACATTGCACCTAATGTCTACTGGGACCAGTAATATAGACAAAGAAAAATGGAAGGAGTTCTTGCTCTCAGGTTGTTTGACAAACACGAAATGTAAACAAGTAAGTGTACTTCAGTGATAGTATAACATAGGAAGAAATTAATTCTAACTTGGGCTCAGGGAAGTTCCATAGAAGAAATAATATTTGAACTGATTTTGAAGGTTGAGTATAAGTTCCCTAGGTAGATGTATCAGGGAAGAGAATCTGACCATAAGAAGAGCTTATAAGAAATCATGGATACATGAAGCAGCATGATCAATTTCAGTTGAGGTGATAAAAATATATTCTCTTTAATATCATGATTATAATTGAATTCTGTGTCTATGGTTCGCAGTATTATATTCATATGAAGATTTTCCCCAAAACTGTTGACACTGCCTCCTGGCATCTTAATTCTGCGTTATATTTATATTCTGAAATCAACCATCTTAAACTTAACTGAATCTCCTGATAAGTTTCTGGGCAGCCACCTTAATTTTATTCCCATTTCCTTTTCCACAATTTATACTGCTCACAGAAACTTTGTGCACACTTCTCTTAAATGAACTGCTTCTTGCTTCTAGTTTTACACACATGAGAAAATAGCTACTTAGCTCCCATCTATGGAGAATTGTGCAAGTTTATTCCCATATACTGTGTATCTAACTACTCTCTTCTTTTCAAAGGTTGGTTTATTTTGATACCATTTTTTTTTATTTTTTTATTTTTTCAGCATAACAGTATTCATTATTTTTGCACCACACCCAGTGCTCCATGCAATCCGTGCCCTCTACAATACCCACCACCTGGTGCCCCCAACCTCCCACCCCCACCCCTTCAAAATTCTCAGATCGTTTTTCAGAGTCCATAGTCTCTCATGGTTCACCTCCCCTTCCAATTTCCCTCAACTCCCTTCTCCTCTCCATCTCCCCTTGTCCTCCATTCTATTTGTTATGCTCCACAAATAAGTGAAACCATATGATAATTGACTCTCTCTGCTTGACTTATTTCACTCAGCATAATCTCGTCCAGTCCCGTCCATGTTGCTACAAAACTTGGGTATTCATCCTTTCTTTTTTCTTTTTCTTTTTCTTTTTTTTTTTTTTACAGCTTTATAAACATATATTTTTATCCCCAGGGGTACAGGTCTGCGAATCGCCAGGTTTACACACTTCACAACACTCACCATAGCACATACCCTCCCCAATATCCATAACCCCACCCCCTCTCCCAACCCCCTCCCCCCATCAACCCTCAGTTTGTTTTGTGAGATTAAGAGTCACTTATGGTTTGTCTCCCTCCCAATCCAGTCTTGTTTCATTTACTCTTCTCCTACCCCCTCAACCCCCCATGTTGCATCTCCTCTCCCTCATATCAGGGAGATCATAGGATAGTTGTCTTTCTCCGATTGACTTATTTCGCTAAGCATAATACCCTCTAGTTCCATCCACGTCGTCGCAAATGGCAAGATTTCATTTCTTTTGATGGCTGCATAGTATTCCATTGTGTATATATACCACATCTTCTTTATCCATTCGTCTGTAGATGGACATCTAGGTTCTTTCCATAGATCAATGGAACAGAATAGAGAGCCCAGAAATGGACCCTCAACTCTATGGTCAACTCATCTTCGACAAAGCAGGAAAGAATGTCCAATGGAAAAAAGACAGCCTCTTCAATAAATGGTGTTGGGAAAATTGGACAGCCACATGCAGAAAAATGAAATTGGATCATTTCCTTACACCACACATGAAAATAGACTCAAAATGGATGAAGGATCTCAATGTGAGAAAGGAATCCATCAAAATGCTCAAGGAGAACACAGGCAGCAACCTCTTCGACCTCAGCCGCAGCAACATCTTCCTAGGAACATCACCAAAGGCAAGGGAAGCAAGGGCAAAAATGAACTTTTGGGATTTTATCAAGATCAAAAGCTTTTGCACAGCAAAGGACACAGTGAACAAAACCAAAAGACAACTGACAGAATGGGAGAAGATATTTGCAAATGACATATCAGATAAAGGGCTAGTGTCCAAAATCTATAAAGAACTTAGCAAACTCAACACCCAAAGAACAAATAATCCAATCAAGAAATGGGCAGAGGACATGAACAGACATTTCTGCAAAGAAGACATCCAGATGGCCAACAGACACATGAAAAAGTGCTCCACATCACTCGGCATCAGGGAAATACAAATCAAAACCACAGTGAGATATCACCTCACACCAGTCAGAATGGCTAAAATTAACAAGTCAGGAAATGACAGATGCTGGCGAGGATGCGGAGAAAGGGGAACCCTCCTACACTGTTGGTGGGAATGCAAGCTGGTGCAACCACTCTGGAAAACAGCATGGAGGTTCCTCAAAATGTTGAAAATAGAACTACCCTATGACCCTGCAATTGCACTGCTGGGTATTTACCCTAAAGATACAAACGTAGTGATCCGAAGGGGCACGTGCACCCGAATGTTGATACCATTTTTGTCTTTTGACTTGAACATAACAAATGGAAGCATAGTTTGTCTTTTGTTTTGAAGACACAACTTGAGGCACCAACAAAAGAATTTATAGGAAATATTTATCAAGTATTTGAATTTTCTGTGAAATTCTTATTGTGAAATGTTTTCATTTTACAGAAGCTACTAATTCACAATAATAGCACCACCAGAAGGTCAACATTTTTATTTCTTTAAAGTGTTGATCCAGGGCGCCTGGGTGGCTCAGTGGGTTAAGCCGCTGCCTTCGGCTCAGGTCATGATCTCAGGGTCCTGGGATCGAGTCCCGCATCGGGCTCTCTGCTCAGCAGGGAGCCTGCTTCCCTCTCTCTCTCTGCCTGCCTCTCCGTCTACTTGTGATCTCTCTCTGTCAAATAAATAAATAAAATCTTTAAAAAAAAAAAGTGTTGATCCACATCTTTTATTATTCATTACAATTTCTGCAGCAAAGGAAAAAAGGGCAGATGGAAAGAGGGACTTTGTCAGGTTCATTGTACAATATATCAATATAGCAGTGTAGTTAACAAACAGATAATAACACTAGTAATGACATTAGGTATTCATATATGAATAATGTCATGCAACCTAAACACTATGTATTATTCTAAAGTAAGCATCATTCCACTGTATTATTCCAATGAAAATCAGTTTTCAGCTCATTAAATATCAGTGCTCTATTCAAATTCCATTGGATAAATATGAAAAATGAACAGATAGAGATAAACCGAATACGAGTTGAATTCTAATATTAATAAGAGATGTAAAAAAAAAAAATCAACATTCTTCACCCTGCTGCCTTAAGTTAATGATACAATATGCCTATTTGTAGACAAAAGATAAATGCATGAAAATTGAGTGGGGTAGAGCAGAATTCAGTGTTATAAAAAAAGGAAACATATGCAACTGAACCGAATAGAAATTAGAGTGAATGGGAAGCATAAAAATAAACATAGATAACTCAATGAAAAAGTAAAAAATATAACACTTTTCTACTAATTTCCTTTATTTTGATAGAGTTGGATTTCTCTAACTGAAATGCTAAGGGTATAAAGTGCTTTTACATAGAAACAAAAACATTTAGAAATATTGCAAAAAAAAAAAATCAGTAGGTGGCCACCAACCGTTTCATGGTAATTTTGCATTATTTTCTCCTGTGCCTGAGGGTGAGAAGTAAGAAGTTAATTAAATAAGACCAGTTCTGCCTCCAGTAGTTGTTTCCATGAAAGATGCTTTGGAAAAAAAAAAAAAAGTCTTGTTACCAAGGGCAACGTTTGAGATAAAGCAGCACATCTGTGCTTATGTGATAGTGACCAATCCATTGTCATATGTCCCCAAAGTGTGTTAGTAATTGCGTCCTGGCCCTATGTGGATTCAGGATCCTAGGCAGGCCAGAAATTCCTTCTCTCTTCCCTAAAGCTTTCACGGAGCTGAAACAAAGTAAAGTAGGGAAGAGTTGTCTGAAGTAGGCACAACTTCAGCAGAGAGCTGTATGCATCCTGATCAGGGTAGTTAGTGCTGAGGGGCATGAGGTCCCATGCTAGGACAAGTAAGAGGATAAGAAGACTGATACATGCAAAGAAACTCCTCCTCCACCTCCTCCTCCTTCTCTATCTCTACCTCCCCTCCTCCTTCTTCTTTTAGCTCAGTTTAATGAAACTACTTCCTTTCCCCTTTATTTTAGATTGTTAGGTTTTTTAATGCAAAGGCAATTGAATTGGAGTCACATGTTAGTCCATTAGACAAACAAACTTTACATAGATTTTAGTTATAAACTAAATCAAGATGTAATTGATGGTGCCATATGGTAAACTGCTGTAACAGTAATTCTAATCCACAGAGCTACGGACTTTGGCTGACCTAGGGACACAAATAAAATAGGGCAAGGCTGGTGTTTTCCTTTGTCTCTATCTCTCTAGGAAGCAGGGATGATTAAATGAATGTGCTTGCCTTGCAGTGTGAGTGTGCGTACTGCTGATGGGCAGGCAGAGAATAGAAGAGAAAAGAGGAATGCTGTACAACTCCAGAACTAAAGCACTCATTCTACCTAACCAAATCGGCCGCCTCCTTTCCTTATTGCCTTCCTGACCCCACAGTCTACACACCAGGCATCAGTGTTATTTATTAATGCTATTCACAGACACTTGGTTCTTATTCACCTGGGAAAACATGAATGACTAAACTCCCAGATCCCCAAATTTTAGCTAATGAGTTGAGGGGAATGACGTGGCCAGGGGGAAACCTTCCAGAGCTTACTTTACCTCTAACTCAGCAACCAGCAAAATTTAAGATGATATCTGCTTCATTAGACCAAATCCCTAAGTGATTATGATGAGCAGATGCCCTTTGATAACCTATGATAGAGAAAAATGTAAATCAGAAGTCAGCTTTTATGGCGTTCAGCAAAAAATTTGAAGGTTGTTCGATATCATAGCCTACATAACCCATTATAACCAAGACAATTGCCCCATGCTAGTCTGTAATAGAACCTTTCATATGTCTGGGAGGATCTTCATCAAAGTTATCTCTCAGAGAAAGGAATATAGATAAACATTTTCCCCCTATTAACCTATGATTTTATAAGTTCAGATAAGTACTTAATCTTTGGTTTCTAAAATATGCACAAATTATGAAAATGCTAAGCTTTAAGAAATATTTATTGATTGGGGCACCTGGGTGGCTCAGTGGGTTAAGCCGCTGCCTTCGGCTCAGGTCATGATCCCAGGTCCTGGGTTCGAGCCCCACATTGGGCTTTCTGCTCAGCAGGGAGCCTGCTTCCTCCTCTCTCTCTCTGCCTGCCTCTCTGCCTACTTGTGATTTCTCTCTGTCAAATAAATAAATAAAATCTTTAAAAAAAAAAAAAAAAAAAAAAAAAAAAGAAATATTTATTGATTGATTACACAACACTGACTATATGCCAGGCACTATTCTTAGCAAACTATTAGGATTAACTCATTTAATCCTATTTTGTGAGTAGGGAAACTTGAGTACCGAGGTCCATGTCACTTGCTCGGGTTTTCTGATCAGCAAAATTCACTTTTGGTACTGTTCACTGTCCCTCCCTCACCAAAATCATATCCTCAACACCCAAATATTTTTTCCCTCTTAATGAATAACACTTAGGTTGTCTCACATAAGCAAATGACAATTTTTATACTTAATGGAGATAATACTCATTTCAGTGACTGTTGATTTCAGAGCTTCCTCTTACAATACTCTATTTTTAATTTTTTTAAAAGATTTTATTTATTTATTTGACAGAGAGAGATCACAAGTAGGCAGATAGGCAGGCAGAGAGAGAGGAGCAAGTAGGCTCCCTGCCGAGCAGAGAGCCCGTTGCGGGGCTCGATCCCAGGACCCTGGGATCATAACCTGAGCCAAAGGCAGAGGCTTTAACCCACTGAGCCACCCAGGCGCCCCTCTATTTTTAATTTTTAAACTGTCTAGTTTTCCATGGGTCTGGCCTCCATATTTGACATGCTACTGATAAAAAGAAATTCACAATTGTGAGACCCTTGACAGTGATGTGACATACAGTCCTGGGACACTAAAACTGCTGTGGTTTCTTTTGTTTGGGTGAGATTTATATTTTCTGCAAAACTGAGAATTACTTGTCACATTGAGCTTCGGATACTTTTTCATCATTTAATCCAAATATGTGATGCAGTTTCTCCTTCAATTTCTAACCAAGAAGAAAGAGGTGATAAAATTAGCTATTAGTTGTATTTTAGACAGCAGGGAAAGTTTGGTATTATCTCCCTCTTTTGTAGCAATGATTGTAAAACTTTTAAGAGTAGAAATATTTAGTATTCATCTTTTGCTGAATAGCTACAAATATCTTTTGGGCTAGGTGCAAAAAACAATCTCTGGTTAAAAAGAAAGTGTATATATAAACCTAGACATTTAAGATTACAGATACTAAACTTCGTGTATTTATATTCATATGTTCTAAGTTTACCAAAAAAAGTTTTCTAGGTAACTGTATTCAAGCTTCTGAGTCCTTATACATATATTTTGAAGGAATGATTTATCGCACTAACCCAGAATGTTTGTGACAATAATTTAAGAGAAATTGTTATTCTATCAGTGCTAAAGCACAATATGAAGGTAAAGGTTATTATTATTTTTAACTTTTAGATTATTTTCATCTTCTGTTAACCCCAAATGGGCATCGCATTGCTGTAATCTTTTACAGATGAATATAAGATGATAGAAGGTAGAAAGTACTCTTGGAATTGTTGCTTGTATAAAAATAATAACTTTTATATAAAATATAAATTAATATATTTTATATAAATAAAATTTATATATAAAATAAAATCTTATATAAAATAATTTATTCTTTAATATATATACCATGGAGCAAGACATTTACACAGTTTCTTAGTTTTCTTTTTTTTCAAATTAAAATACTGTATTATTTGCCCCAGGGGTCCAGGTCTGTGAATCATCACACTTACACACTTCACAGCACTCACCATTGCACACACCCTCCTCAAGGTCCATAACCCAACCACCCTCTCCATATCCCTCTCCCCCCGCAACCCTCTGTTTTGTGAGATTAAGAGTGTCTTATGGTTTGTCTCCCTCCTGATCCCATCTTGTTTCACTTTTTCCCTCCCTACCCCCCAAACCCCCCACTTTGCCTCTCAAATTCCTCATATCAGGGAGATCATATGATAATTGTCTTTCTCTTATTGACTTATTTCGCTCATATAATACCCTCTAGTTCCATCCATATCATTGCAAATGGCAAGATTTCATTTCTTTTGTTGGCTGCATAGTATTCCATTGTATATATATACCACCTCTTCTTTATCCATTCATCTGTTGATGGACATCTACGTTCTTTCCATAGTTTGGCCATTGTGGACATTGCTGCTGTAAACGTTCGGGTGCACATGCCTCTTTGGATCACTACATTTGTATCTTTAAGGTAAATACCCAGTAGTGCAATTGCTGGGTCGTAGGGTAGCTCTATTTTCAACTCTGTGAGGAACCTCCATGCTGTTTTTCAGAGTGACTGTACCAGCTTGCATTCCCACCAACAGTGTAGGAGGGTTCCCCTTTCCTCACATCCTCACTAGCATCTGTCATTTCTTGACTTATTAATTTTAGCCATTCTGACTGGTGTGAGGTGGTACCCCATTATGGTTTTGATTTGTATTTCCCTGATGCTGAGTGATGTTGGAGCATTTTTTAATGTGTCTGTTGGCCATCTGGATGCCTTCTTTGCAGAAATGTCTGTTAATGTCTTGTGACCGTTTCTTAATTGGATTATTTGTTCTTTGGGTGTTGAGTTTGATAAGTTCTTTATAGATTTTGGATACTAGCCCTTTATCTGATATGTCGTTTGCAAATATCTTCTCCCATTCTGTCAGTTGTTTTTTTAGTTTTGTTGACTGTTTCCTTTGCTGTGCCTAAGCTTTTGATCTTGATGAAATCCCAATAGTTCATTTTTGCCTTGCTTCCCTTGCCTTTGGCAATGTTTCTAGGAAGAAGTTGCTGCAACTGAGGTTGAAGAGCTTGGTGCCTGTGTTCTCAAGGATTTTGATGGATTCCTTTCTCACATTGAGGTCTTTCATCGATTTTTTAGTCTATTTTTGTGTGTGGTGTAAGGAAATGGTCCAGTTTCATTTTTCTGCCTGTAGTGTCCAATTTTCCCAACATCATTTTTTGAAGAGGCTGTTTTTTTTCCATTAGACAGGCTTTCCTGCTTTGTCAAAGATTAGTTGACCATAGAGTTGAGGGTCTGTTTCTGGGCTCTCTGTTCTGTTCCAGTGATCTATGTGTCTCTTTTTGTGCCAGTACCATAATATCTTGATGATGACAGCTTTGTAATAGAGCTTGAAGTCTGGAAGAATTGTGATGCCACCAACTTTGGCTTTCTTTTTCAACATTCCTCTGGCTATTCAGCGTCTTTTCTGGTTCCATATATATTTTAGGATTATTTGTTCCATTTCTTTGAAAAACACTGATGGTATTTTCACAGGGATTGCATTAAACATGTAGATTGCTTTAGGTAGTACAGACATTTTCACAATATTTGTCTTTCTAATCCATGAGCATGGAACATTTATCCATTTCTTTGTGTCTTCCTCAATTTCTTTCATGAGTACTTTATAGTTTTCTGAGTACAGATTCTTTGCCTCTTTGGTTAGGTTTATTCCTAGGTATCTTATGGTTTTGGGTGCAATTGTAAATGGGATTGACTCCTTAATTTCTCTTTATTCTGTCTTTTTGATGGTGTATAGAAATGCAACTGATTTCTGGGCATTGATTTTATATCCTGATACTTTACTGAATTCCTGTATGAGTTCTAGCAGATTTGGAGTGGAGTCTTTTGGGTTTTCCACATAAAGTATCATATCATCTGCAAGGAGTGAGAGTTTGACTTCTTCTTTGCCGATTTGGATGCCTTTAATTTCTTTTTGTTGTCTGATTGCTGAGGCTAGGACTTCTAGTACTACGTTGAATAGCAGTGGTGATAATGGACCCTGCCGTGTTCCTGACCTTAGCAGAAAAGTTCTCAGTTTTTCTCCATTGAGAATGATATTCACTGTGGGTTTTTCATAGATAGTTTTGATGATATTGAGGTATATATCTTCTATGCCTACACTTTGAAGAGTTTTGATCAAGAAAGGATGCTACATTTGTCAAATGCTTTTTCAGCATCTATTGAGATATCATATGGTTCTTGTTCTTTCTTTTATTAATGTATTGTATCACATTGATTGATTTGTGGATGTTGAACCAACCTTGCTGCCCAGGAATAAATCCCACTTGGTCGTGATGAATAATCCCTTTAATGTACTGTTGGATCCTATTGGCTAATATTTTGCTGAGAATTTTCACATCTGTGTTCATCAAGGATATTGATCTGTAATTCTCTTTTTTGATGGGGTCTTCGTCTGGTTTTGGGACCAAGGTAATGCTGGCCTCATAAAATGAGTTTGGAAGTATTCCTTCCATTTCTATTTTTTGCAACAGTTTCAGGAGAATAGATATTAATTCTTCTTTACATGTTTGGTAGAATTCCCCTGGGAAGCTCTCCGGGCGTGGGCTTTTGTTTGTTGGGAGATTTTTGATGACTGCTTCAATCTTCCTGGTTATGGGTCTGTTTGGGTTTTCTGTGTCTTCCTGGTTCAGTTTTGGTAGTTTATACGTCTGTAGGAATGCATCCATTTCTTCCAGATTGTCAAATTTGCTGGTGTATAGTTGCTCATAATATGTTCTTATAATTGTTTGTATTTCTTAGGTGTTGGTTGTGATATCTCCTCTTTCATTCATGATTTTATTTATTAGGGTCCTTTCTCTTTTCTTTTTGATAAGTCTGGCCAGGGGTTTATCAGTCTTATTAATTCTTTCAAAGAACCAGTTGCTAGTTTTGTTGATTTGTTCTACTGTTCTTTTGGCTTCAATTTCATTGATTTCTGCTCTGATCTTTATTATTTCTCTTCTCATGCTGGGTTTAGGCTTTCTTCGCTGTTGTTTCTCCAGCTCCTTTCAGTGTAGGGTTAGGTTATGTACTTGAGACCTTTCTTGTTTCTTGAGAAAGGCTTGTATAGCTATATACTTTCCTCTCAGGACTGCCTTTGCTGTGTCCCACAGATTTTGAACAGTTGTGTTTTCGTTATCACTTGTTTCCATGAATTTTTTCAATTCTTCTTTAATTTCTTGGTTTATCCATTCATTCTTTCATAGGATGCTTTTTAGTGTCCATGTATTTGGGTTCTTTCCAAATTTCCTCTTGTGATTGAGTTCTAGCTTCAGAGCATTGTGGTCTGAAAATATGCATGGATTGATCCCATTCTTTTGGTACCAGTTGAGACCTGATTTGTGACCCAGGATGTGGTCTATTCTGGAGAATGTTCCTTGTGCACTAGAGAAGAATGTATATTCTTTTGTTTAGGGATGGAATGTTCTGAATATATCTGTGATGTCCATCTGGTCCAGTGTGTCATTTAAAGCTTTTATTTCCTTGTTGATCTTTGGCTTAGATGATCTGTCCATTTCAGTGACGGGGGTATTAAAGTCCCCTACTATTATTGTATTCTTGTCCATGTGTTTCTTTGATTTTGTTATTAATTGGTTTATATAGTTGGCTTCTCCCGTGTTAGGGGCATAGATATTTAAAATTGTTAGATCTTCTTGCTGGACAGACCCTTTGAGTATGATATAGTGTCCTTCCTCATCTCTTATTATAGTCTTTGGCTTGTAATCTAATTCATCTGATACTAGGATTGCCACCCCAGCTTTCTTCTGATGTCCATTAGCATGGTTAATTGTTTTCTACCCTTTCACTTTACATCTGGAGGTGTCTTTGCATCTAAAATGAGTTTCTTGTAGATAGCATATTGATGGATTTTGTTTTTTTATTCATTCTGATACCCTGTGTCTTTTGATTGGGGCATTTAGCCCATTTACATTCAGGGTAACTATTGAAAGATACTAATTTAGTGCCATTTAGTGCCATTAGTGCCATTGTATTGCCTGTACAAAGGTGACTATTACTGTATATTGTCTCTGTTCCTTTCTGGTCTACTACTTTTAGTTTCTCTCTTTGCTTAGAGGACTCCTTTCTTTATTTCCTGTGGAGGTGGTTTGGCGTTTACAAATTCTTTTAGTTTTTGTTTGTCTCAGAAGCTTTTTATCTCTCCTTCTATTTTCAATGATAGCCTCGCTGGATATAGTATTCTTGGCTGCATGTTTTTCTCATTTAGTGCTCTGAATATATCATACCAGTTCTTTCTGGCCTGCCAGGTCTCTGTGGACAAGTCTCCTGCCAATCTAATATTTCTTCCATTGTATGTTACAGACTTCTTGTCCCGAACTGCTTTCAGGATTTTCTCTTTGTCACTAAGACTTGTATGTTTTACTATTAGATGATGGTGTGTGGACCTATTTTTATTGATTTTGAGGGGGGATCTCTGTGCCTCCTGGATTTTGCAGCTTGTTCCCTTTGCCATATAAGGGAAATTCTCTACTCTAATTCACTCCAATATACCTTCTGCCCCTCTCTCTCTTTCTTCTTCTTCTAGAATCCTAGTTATTCTAACGTTGTTTTGTCTTATGGTATGACTTATCTCCCAAATTCTCCCCTCGTCATCCAGGAGTTGTTTGTCTCTGTATTGCTCAACTTCTTTATTCTCTGTCATTTGGTCTTCTATATCACTAATTCTCTCTTCTGCCTCATTTATCCTAGCAGTAAGAGCCTCCATTTTTTATTGCACCTTGTTAATAGCTTTTCTGATCTCAGCTTGGTTGGCATTTGTTCTTTTATTTCTCCAGACAGAGTTTCTCTAATATCTTCCATGCCTTTTTCAAGCCTAGCTAGCACCTTGAGAATCATCATTCTGAACTCTAGATCTGATATTACCAATGTACATATTGATTAGCTCCCTAGCCATCCTTACTGCTCCTTGGTCTTTTGTGTGTGTGTGTGTGTGGCGAGTTTTTCTGCCTTGTCATTTTATCCAGATAAGAATATATGAATGAGAGAATAAAATACTAAAAGGGTGGCAAAGACACCAGAAAAATGTCTGGTAACCAAATCAGAAGAGACCCCAAATCAGGGGTAGAAGAAAGGTGGTAAAAAGAAATTTAAATTTTTTTTCTAAAATTAAAAAATATGTATGTATGTATGTATGTATATATATATATTTATATTTATATATTTATGTATATTTTGATATATTTAATGATTTAATAATTATATATATGTATATATCTTAGACTGGTGAATAGAACAGAGCCATCCACTTGATTTTGGGTGTATTTTGGTCTCTTAGAAGAAACTACCTCCCAAAATTTTAAAGAAAGGAAAACTTATATATATACAAACATAAGGGTAAACATGATGAAGGGATGGAATACGACTAAAGATCAACATTTTTAAAAAAATTCTAAAAAAGGAATTGATAAGTTGGTCGGAAAAAGAAAGTGGAGAGAATTTCTTCAGACTGGAGTCTTGAACAAAGAAGCCCTATGCTACATTTAGGGTATATTTTGATCGATTAGAAAAAATTTTATCCCAAAATGTTTTAGAAGAAAAAACCCTATATGTATACAAAAAATGAAATTAGATACAATAAAGGATAAAATACGACTATAATAATGAAGGTTCAAAAAGGTTTTTTTTTTAAGTAGGTATTCTTAAGATTAACTAGTTAAATAACGTTAATAGAGAAAAGAGGAAAAGTTAAAAAATTAGATTAAGAAAAAAATAAAATTAAAAAAGCTTAACTTTGCAAGACTAAAGAATCATGAGGAAAAAGTCATGAATTCCATGCTTTGCTTTCCCCTCCTCTGGAATTCCACTGTTCTCCTTGATCAGTGAGCTTGGCCTTGGCTGGATGTTCTTGTTGATCTTCTGGGGGAGGGGTCTGTTGTAGTGATCCTCAAATGTCTTTGCCCAAGGCAGAATTGCGCCACCCTTGCCAGGGGCCAGGCTAAGTAATCTGCTTGGGTTCACTCTTGGGAGCTTTTGCTCCCTGAACTCTTTCCGTAGAGCTCTGGAGGATGGGAATGAAAATGGTGGCCTCCTATTCTCTGGCCGGAGGAGCCAAGAGCTCGGGACCCCATTCCTCAGTGCGCCTTGGGAGAAAGTAGTCAGTTACTCCCGTCTCCCTGGTCTCCAGCCGCATTCTGAGCTTACCCGGCCTGTGACCGAGCGTTTCTATCTCTGGCACACAGCCCTGTTTGGAGTATCCAAACCCAGCAGATTCCTGCTGCTCTTCTCTTCCATCAGAGGAAATTGGGTCTCCCTGGAGCTGCCACTTGTGGGGTCCCTGCTCAAAGAGCAATGGTCCGACTGTGCCCCAGATCACAGTTTAAGGTAACCCCAAGCTGAGAGCTTCACTCCTTGGCTCCGTCTCTGTAGTTGGCTTCCCTGCTCTGATACCTGTGAGCTCTTCTAGACTCAGACACCCCCAATCCTTCTGTGACCCCGTGGGACCTGAGATCACACTATCCCCATGAGGGCTCCACCCCTGCTTAGGCTCTGGAGCAATGTCCCTCAGTAGACAGACTTCTAGAAGTTCAGGTTTTGTGCTCTGATGCTCCACCGCTTGCCAAGAGCCAGCCCCTCCCCCCAACAGTCTATCTTCCCCTCGCTTCAGAATCGCTTCTCTGCACGTCCTGCCTTTCAGAAAGTGGTCTATTTTCTATTTCTAGAATTGCTACTCTTCTCTTCAATCTCCTGTTGGGTTTGTAGGTGTTCAGAATAGATTCATAACTATCTAGCTGAACTTCTGCAACCTGAGGTCATCTCAGTCTGCCACTCCTCCACCATCTTGACTCTCCCCAAAAGCAGTTTATTTATTTTTTTAGATTTTTTTTATTGTGTGTGAGAGAGAGAGAGCATGTGCACAAGCTGGGGGAAGGGACTGAGCAGGGAGCCTGGTGCAACACTTGATCCCAGCACCCTGGGATCATGACCTGAACCGAAGGCAGACACTTAACCGACTGAGCCATTCAGGTGCACCAGTTTCTCAGTTTAATATAAATGTCAATGTCTTTTCAAAAATGTTTAGTGAAAAAGAAATTCAGAAGCAGTTAAAAACACAGTAAACATTGAAAAACTACAGAAAGAACACAGGTAATTCTGTAAATAAGATAAAACAGAGTAAATTTAAGATCTGAGAAAAAGGAAAAATACAAAGCTAATGAGAAGAGTAAACCATACATTACTATTATTCTTGGAAAACCAAAATAATTTGTGTATGACTGAAAAATTCCCCAAGTTTCAATGTTAAGAAAAATTACCTGTTAGTAACAGAGAGAAACTAGATTAAATCTCAGATAGACTGATCAAGAAAGAGAAAGACAGAGAGAGACACACAAAAGACTAATAGCAAGAATGAGAGAAGTTAAATCGCTACAGATCCTATAGCATGTGTTTTGAATGGAGGTGATGTTTGCCTTATGGGGGATAAATTTGGTTTGGGAGAGCAAAAAACTTTACTCTTTTTATGTATAAAGTATGTATTGTATATGATATGAACAGTCATTAGTATATCTATGGAATTAAGACTTATGTGTAGAGTGTGGGAATGCAACTAGAAAAACAAAAGTCTAAAAAGATTCAAGAGAATTATTAAAATAGTTCCGAGGAATGCTATTCAATAAATGTTAAAAGGATAATAATGAAATATTACAAACAACTTTATAAAAATAAGTTCAGTGACCTAGATGAAGTAGGAAAATTCCTTAAGAGATCTGAATTACAAAAGCTCACTCAAGAAAAATAAATAAAAAGAATAGCCTTATATCTATTAAAAATATTGTATTTGTAAGTTAAGAACCTTTCTAAAAGGAAAACTTCAGGCCAGGGCTACTTCATTGGTAAATCCAACCAAATATTTCAGGAAGAAATTTTATCAATTCTATACAAGATATGGGAATACCTCCTGACTCATTTTTTAAGGCCTGCATTATACATTACCAATACCAGCAAGACATTACAGGAAAACAAAACTCTAGGACATTATCCCTCATGGAAAAAGACAACAAAATTCTCATCAAAATAGTAGCAAATCAAATCTAGATATATATAAAAAGATACTACCTCATGACAGTAAAATGTACGCCAAGAATCCAAGACTCATGCAACATTCAAAAATCAATCAGTGTAATTCACCATACTAAAAAACTAGAAACTAAAAAGTATATATTTTCAATAGACACAGAAAAACATTTGGCAAAAGCATTTATTTTTCATTTAAAAACAACCCAAACCTCTGCTACGTAAGACAGGAAGGGTTATTCTTCAACCTGAAAAAGATCTTTTAAAAAGGTAACAGCACTCTCCTTGGTGGAAGATTGAAAGTTTTGCTTCTAAGATGGTGAAAAAGTGAAGACATTGCTAGAATTGGATGGTCTAGCCAGTGTGAACAAGGAAGGAAAACAAAGAAATAAAAGATATCCAGATTGGAAAGGAAGAATTAAAACTGTTTTGATTCACTGGTGGCATGATCATCTACAAAGAAAATTCAATGAAATGTAGCAAGACTTGCAGAATGCAATGCACAAATCAGTGCATTTATGTACCATAAATACATTGTTACCATGTATTTATGCACAATAGGACCACAACAGGAAATTGAAACTTTAAAAATATTTAAATTAGCATAAAGTTTAAAGTATTAAGGATAAATCTGATAAAATACATGAATGATGTAGCCTCTGAAAAATGCAAAACATTTTCAAGAAAAATTTTGAAACCTAAGTAAATGAAGATATACTTCTTATTTATTAGTTAGAAGACCCAACACTATTAAGGTATTAGTTTTCTACAGATTAAACAAATTTTCAACATAATCCCTTTGAAAAAAAGATTATTTGGTAGAATAAAACCGATTTTAAACTCATAGAAAATGAAAGGAACCTATTTAAATAACAACAACAAAACAACCTTTGAGAAAGATGAAAAGCTTATAAATCAGAGCAGTGTAGTATCAGTGTAAAGACAGACATACAAATCAATGGAACATGACAGAGTCCAGAAATAGGTCCTCACTGTGTGTGAATAACTGATTTTTGGCAAATTGCAATTAATCTTTGTCGAGGAGCTTACCTTCAGCACTTGGCCAGTTGTTTATCAAGTCTGTCTTTGCCTTCATATCCTGGTCACAGAGAGCCACATGCCCTGCCAGATATGAGAGCTCAGGACTTCTGCCTTCCTGAGTAGGAAGGAACCCTGTCTGGGGCATGTGCTTTAGGCATGTATGTGGTCTTCTGGATTCCCAGTAGTATTTCAGGCTTCTCAAAACCCTAGATACATTTCATGTCCAGCTTTTCCTCTTAAGCTTTTGTCTATGCAGTTACTTGCACCAACCATTTATCTACTACGTCAGGAAACCATGAAGTTAAACCATTGCCTGTAATTTTGTATGACAAATGCCCTTTTCCACCACGCCCCCTAGGGAAATGGCTGTTCACACTGGGCAAGCTCCAAGTCACATCAGTATAAGTAGCTTTGCAAGTGGGGTGTTCTAGGGAACCATCAGACAGGTCAACTGAAGGTGCATTGAAGAGTAAGTCTTGGAAAGAGATCTGGCCCTTTTCTGCTCCTTTCAGCAGCTCCCCTGTTGGTTTTCATGGCAAATATTAGGAGAGCAGGAGATGCGAACAGAGAAAACTAAAACGCCGCAAAGGTGACTGTTATTACTGAGGTACAGCCATTTTGTTGTTGAATAACTCTCCCCCTGGTTACTACAAGCCTTTGGTTAATCTATAGAGTTCTGAAATAGTTGATGGAAGGCAGGGGGTTCTTTTGTTTCATTTGCCAGTTTTCTCATTGCTTTTATGGAGTAGGGGATTTCCACAGGTTCAGTTTGACCCCACATTTTCTCCCAATATCTTATTGCCTTCCTTCTCCTCCCTACCTCCACTCCCCATTTTACTCCCTCTGTAACTCTTTTTCATCCTAAAATTGTGCTCCATCATTTCAGCTAGATTATATCCAATAATATTAATTCTTATACTTCTTTGTTTATCTGCTTTCTCTGCCTCCCTATTCCAGCACACTGCTATGGAAACCACTAATACCAAGATTTCATTGTTACCATGTAGATACTATTGCAGAGTCCAATGGGTCCACAGTTCAGATGGAAAATCTGTTTACTTTTCCTTGGTTACATCCTCCTCTAATCTCCTGGGCTTAGACGTTTTTCTCAAATTTTAGCCACTCTTCTAAATCCTTATAGCCACTTTCCTGTACATTTTAACATTTTTCTATTTTATTCAGGGAAAACAGAAACCACCTTATGGGATTTTTCGCAAGATTCTTGTACTTCACTACCCTTCAAGGAAGAATTTATCTTCATGCACGCATAATCTATACTGCTTCTTCCCATACACAAATCATAACTTGTCCCTTTACCAATCCCAAATTCATTCCTAGATCTCAGGGTCTTCTGTCACAAGAGTAGAGAGGATAAGGGCACTAAAAGTGCAGTAAACTGATTACAAAAGAGTATTTTCATTTTGAGATTGGGACAACAATGATTTTGGCTGGTCTCCAAATCTGTGTGTAGTTCCCTGAATATGATAACACAGAAGAGGGAATCCATCAGCAGTTTTTGTTATTGTGGCAGGGGAGGGATTAGGTAATATGTAAAATATGTGCTACCCCTTGAGTCTTTAGTTTAGACTCTCAAAAATCTCCTTTTCTTCTCTAAAACCTTCTAATGACTCTTAAAGACCCTTAGACCAATTTCTAAACAGAATTTCTTGGTTAATTTAATTTATTCTTACTTTGAAACCATTCCATCTATAACAGAATGAGTCCTTACAATATACCTTGTTGATACTATTGACTTGTGAATGTGTAATGGGTGAGGAGCTCTAAGGCTTCTGAACTAATCCAATTGTTTATCTACAAAAACACCTGCAGCCAAGAAGAGAGATAACAAAATCACTGAGGAATCAAAACAGGAGAGTTGAATCACAAAATCTTATTTTATTTTGATCTTCTACTGTTGGTATCTACCTTAGCACATCAATAAAAAAGATAATTTTGTGTCGTAAAACAAAGGAGCTCATTATAAGGATATAAAAGCCAATGACATTAAAAGCTTCCTTAATACTCAGCAGGCTGAAACCAAATAATCCAGTATAATGAAATGATTAGGTTGGAGTCTTAATAGATTGTAATTGTTAGGAGAGTAATTTATAGCTGAAATATTTTCCCATCTATAAGGAAAGCAAGCACTGAAAACAATTCTAAAAATATAGAGACCTGAGTGCTAAAGGTAGAATAGTATTTCCTTTATTATCAGAGTATTAAATAAGAGCAAATGAAATGAGTATTACTGGACTATTATTCTATTTTAAGTGTTTTGTTACCACACTCTGAAAGAAAAATTAATGTTTCAGATTCCTTTAGCAAACAAAGAACCAGGGACAGTTACTTTGCAAACATCTTTATTGTTCATTACTTAAAATAGATTGTTTATGAGATAGCTAAAATGGCTCAAGTAACAAAAATAAATTATTTATTAGAACATTAGCAAGTGTTAAGTAGACCAATCAAAAAGGAATGTAGATAGGAATGAGCCAGTCATGCAAACATCCTGGCCTGGAGGAAATTACCTAGCCTAGGGCACAAACTGGGCTGAGGGTAAAGAGAATTCACAAGACAAATATTCCTCAAAGAGAGTTGGTCTTTCTCTGGAACAATACACATCTAGTCTCAGTATCGGTTCAGCAAGGCAACTGCAGCTCTACAGATAAGCACTGGGTTTCTGATTTCTCTTTCTCTGTCTTATATTTGTACTTGTAGAGCACTGAGAATAGGCAGAGTTGTTGGTAGAAGTAGCTTAGGAACCCAGAGTAGAGACTCGGGTCAGCAAAACGTGGCTCCCCATCCTGACAATGTCACTTACTGACAATGTCACCTTGAGCATATCATGTGTTTTTTCTGTTCTGTAATATATAAACTGGTGATGATAATATTTCTTACTTCATAGGATTATTTTAAGGAGGGAAATGATGTAATACATGCAAAGCACCTAGCATATTGTAATTAACTTTTATGTAAATACTAGCTGTTATTTTATTATATATAGTTAGAGAAGGACAAATAAAATACAAATCTTGCAGTGCTACCTAGATACAGTATTTATTTCTCAAATGATTTTGTTTCTGACTGCCTGATAAGATTTCTTGATTTCCCTTTAACTTTCCAGTAACGTATTGGAACAATCCCATTAATGTACTGAAAGTTCTCTCCATCTTACCACCCCTTCTGGACAGCAGTTTGCATGATTACTACTCCTACTATTCCCTCCATGCCTCCACTGTGACCCCTGGCATGGTGTCTGTTGACTTTTTAGGAGGAGGATTAACAGGTTTGGCAGTCAGGTCGGAATTTCTTCCATACCTCTTCTAGTTCAGTTCCTCCAGCTTTTTGACCCATTTTCCATGGCAAGATCCAGTTCCAAGCCTCAGATGCCACACATTAGGACCATTTTCTTCTAATTATCTAAATGTAGGCTGATCCAGTTATATTATAATACAATCTTAAAGGCTTTCAGTGGTAAACCAAGGATTTGAGACATGATCCTTTAAATAGTGGGCATCATTTAAGATGTGTTAGCATAGAAATGAAATAAAACTTTAGGTGGCTTGTGTTGAATGGACTAGAAGCAAGACTATCCATTAGAAAGCTGTTTAATAATCCAAGTGTAACTTTATGAGGATGAGAAACTGAAATGGAAAGGATATGAACATCAAAGGAACTTCAAAATATCTTTGATGGAGTAATAATTTTGGGAAGAAATCTTTTAGCTTTATCTTATTCAATAGTCAGTAAATGTGTAGCATAATAAAATGTACTAATAGAATGAAATTACTTCAAAAAAGAAAATGCTAGTGGTTTTCTTTAAAGCCTTAGCTACTACTTTCTTAGTTTTAATAAAGGGAACAGTTTCCTAAAGCAAAATTTTAGAATTGTTCATATCAACTGTCGTATCAGCTTTATTTATTTGTTTTTTTAGCTTTCAAAATCTACTCTGATAGCATACATTTCCATTTATATTTATAATATTTTCAGAGCACATGGAAAAATGTAAGCCTGCAAGTTAGTCCTAGTAGTCCCTATTACAGCACACTTTAGGCAAAATTTCTAGTATATCAAATTAAATACAAATGAATACACTGTGTAAATATGTACTTCCTAGGTGTTCAGATTAGAAAGGTACAAATGTAACTCCCCATCTGAGAGAGGAGCATATAAATGCACTTAACTTTTAAAGCTCTCTATCATTTGGAAACATAATCTATGTTTTATTCATTTAAATTTAAAGGATCTGTTTTGCTTCTTAGAAAATCTACTCTCCAATGTAGATATGGTACCACTAGGTAAATTTAATATAGCATATCTGTGCAAAGTTAAAGAAGTTAGTCCACTTACAAAGTTTTTTGTTTTGTTTTTTTAAGATTTTATTTATTTACGTGACAGAGAGAGAGAGAGAGATCACAAGCAGGCAGAGAGATGGGGGGAAGCAGGCTCCCCACACAGCAGTGAGCCTGATGCAGGGCTCGATCCCAGGACCCTGAGATCATGACCTGAGCTGAAGGCAGAGGCTTAACCCACTGAGCCACCCAGGCGCCCCTACTTACAAAGTTTTTAAATTATGTTGCCCAACCCCTTTAAACAATCTTGTTTGGGTAGAGAAGAATTAGACAAAACTGGTTCAAACCTTGGCTGTACCCAAATTAGCTGGGAAGTTTGTGTTGAATTCAGTCCTGTCAATGGTTTCCCATTTCTCTAGATAGATGGACACCTTATCCTGAATTCTGTGGCTCTTTATCATCAGACTTCTGCCCCTCCCCCAGCCTGATCACTGCCCACACTTAGCTCGCACCCCACCATCTGCCAGTCTCTTTCATTGTAGTTGTTGGTATTGTTTCAATGACACACAAAATGATAAAATGAGTAGCGAAAGGCGTATTTTTAAAACTGATCTTACTCTTACCTCAGACACTTTGTTTCACTCTCTTCAATGTGGTAACTATCAACTATCATTTTTTCGTCTCTTCCATAAATGGAACGAACATATACACATTGGATTTCACATTGCCTTTCTTGCTTTGCCTTGTTCATTTTTTTTATCACAAATTATGATCCTACGCAATTATTTATAAATGCTGTGTAATATACCATTTTTTGATGCTTAGTAATTTGGTCATTTGACCTCAAATGAAAGTTTTGTTTCCATTTTTATCATTCATTATTACTAATACTAAAATTAACATATATTTGTATATTCATGTGATATTAGATAGATGAATTCTTGGATCTGTATCTTCTCACTGAAATGTAAAAAATTGCATATTGATAGAGTGTTCTACATCATCCCTAAAGACATATTTTTGTCTATAATCTTCTGGAAACCTGAGGGCCACCCAAATTTTAATTTTTGCCAATATGATAAGTAAGAATATGATGTTCCTGTTCATAAGAACTTTGAAGAGAATTTGGAAGTGTGACAATAAATAAATAGTTAAAATAAAATCATATCAAGCAAAGAGATGACAGAGAGAAGTAGTGGTAAAGGTGCTCGTGTGGCTATAATCATCAGTAAAGTATCTGAGTAGGGAACATGTGAACAGAAACTAGAAGATATGAGGGTGCATGTTATGTGGATATCTGCAAGCAGCACATTCTAGCTGGAGGCAACAGTTAAGCCCAAGGCCCTGAGATAGGAAGGTGTTTAAGAAAACATCGAGTGGTGAGCTGGGAAAGGAGGGGTCAGGGCAATTATATTAGAAATTGACGTTGGCAGGAAGTTATGGGTCAGATAATGAGAGATGTGTCTTTTCAGAAATGAGCCTTTTGTCTGGGAAATACATGGTGGATTATTTTCCTACTTCATCTTTTGCCTCTTGACTTTGTTTTTGAACAATTTTTCTATACAGAAGTATTCCATTTTTACCTAGTCAGTCTTATCATTTTATTGTTTGTTTATGGCTTCAGGGATTTCATTCCAAGAATATTAAACATCCCTTCCTTTTTCTTTTACTATTTTCATGGTTCCACTATTTTATATTTAAATTTCTGCAACACCTGGGATACATTTTGGCATGCAGAGTGAGATAAAATGCGTTCACGTTTTCTCACATGGCTAACCAGTTGTACCAAGAATATATACATATATATTTCTTCTTCCTTTTAAAAAAATGTCACTGGATTCTCTATTCAATTCAATTAAAATTCTTTTAATATACCGTGACCAAGTTCTTGAACTACTGCAACATTTTATTATTTCTTAATATAAGACTGAATTAGTCAACACAACATTCTTATTTTGGAGTTTTTCTACCTATTTCCAAATGCTACTTTTTATTTATTTTATTTTTTTTTTAAGATTTTATTTATTTATTTGACAGACAGAGATCACAAGTAGGCAGAGAGGCAGGCAGAGAGAGAGGAGGAAGCAGGCTCCCTGCTGAGCAGAGAGCCCGATGCGGGGCTCGATCCCAGGACCCTGGGATCATGACCTGAGCTGAAGGCAGAGGTTTTAACCCACTGAGCCACCCAGGTGCCCCCAAATGCTACTTTTTAAAGTGATCTTTACAACCACAATGTTTAGTTCAAAAATGGTTGCTAATTTTTACTGAATTGGCAATTTAATTGTATGTTTACTTTAAGAACAAGTTATCAGTTTTAATTATTAATTATACTGTGTTTCTGCATTCAAATTTGTGCATTTAACTTTCCTTCTCTTTATAAATTATTTATCTTTTTTTTTTCTTAGTTTCACATTGTCATGTGTTGTCTACCTATTTGGATTTAATGAATTTTTCTTGTTTAGTAATTTAAACATTAAGGCTATGAAATAAATTTGAAGATATATATAGGGGAGTTTTCCTAAACATGATCATCTGAACCTTCTGTCAAGCAAATTCTGGCTCCCACATTCAGTGAGTGCACTGTTTCACACCAAGCTCTGGTTTTTCTTTTTTTCTTTTTTCTTCTTTTAAATTTTATTTATTTATTTGACACAGAGAGAGAGATCATAATTAGTAGAGAGGCAGGCAGAAAGAAGGGAGAAGCAGGTTCCCTGCTGAGCAGAGAGCCCAATGTGGGGCTTGATCCCAGGACCCTGAGATCATGACCTGAGCCGATTGCAGTGGCTTAACCCACTGAGCCACCCAGGCACCCCTGGGGTCTGATTTTTCTAAGAACTTTTTCCCATTAATTCCTTCCAACATTCACAAGTTTCAATTTATACATAATTTTTCTCATTGTTTTAGGAATTGTGAAAAACATTTACTTTATCCCACAATTTTATTCAATGCAGACCCACTGTTAATAGAGGTCTTTTCATTTTTGTTAGAAGAAAAGATGATGGCACTAAATTATTAAATCACCATCATTACCAACATATGTTAAATATCTGCTGATCAATCAATTCCAAAAATTTCAGTTTTAATCTATGTAAAAAATGCAGACTAGGAAATTTCTCAGAAGTTTTATTTTTTTTTTAATTTATTTATTTTAGAGAGAGAGAGTGCATGCATGTGGGCACATGAGCAGAGGCAGAAGAAGAGACTCTGAAGCAGACTCCCCACTGAGTACAGAGCCCAACACTGGACTCGGATCCCAGGACCCCAAGATCATGACCTGAGCTGAAAACAAGTGTCAGCCACTTAAAACTGATTGAGCCACCCAGGCGCCCCTCTCAGAATTTTAATAAAGCAAAATCCATGATATAATCAGTGTTATATTTTGTCTTTTGATATCCACAAAAATGTGGTTCTTTTTTTAACTTTTTACTCTGAAAAAAATTATAGATTCATGGAGAGTTCCCAGAATAGTACAAAGAAGTCCCACATGCCCTTTACTCAGTTGACTACTGGTTACACTGTATATAAAACGTATAGGGCACCTGGGTGGCTCAGTGGGTTAAAGCCTCTGCCTTCGGCTCAGGTCATGATCCCAGGGTCCTGGGATTGAGCCCTGCATAGGGCTCTCTGCTCAGCAGGGAGCCTGCTTCCTCCTCTCTCTCTCTGCCTGCCTCTCTGCCTACTTGTGATCTCTGTCAAAAAAAAAAAAAAAATCTTTTGCTTATTTCTCACATTATTAAAAAAATGTATAAATTACTAAACTAGGAAATTTAATAATAATAGCAATAACAAAGATGATACCAAATGCTATTCTTCTAATATATTCTTTCCTCATTTCTGATGTGTCCCAAAAGGTTTCATACCATTTTACTGTTGGAATTAATATAGGAAAACTGGTTGTTCTTCTGGACTTAATTTTTCAATAGCCATTCTTTATTGTTATTCTATTTTCTTTTACATACCTTTTTTCTCTGGAGTGTAGAGCTTTTACACACATGATTTGATTTAATATTAATTTATAACTGAACATTTCAGGGGAAATAAGTATGTCCTACTCTCCCTCCCTCCCAAGTTCTATAACTGAAAGCTTTTTTTTTTTTTTTTTTTTTTTTTTTAACAGCAAACAATTATCCACCTAGTCTCAAATTGTGGAGATGGATAATATAGCAATGTGATTTAAAAATTGATCTTAGCTCTATCCAGCTGAGCATAAAGGAAAATATATGACCTGCTAAAGAGACATGGTAAGCCTGCAGTATATAGTACATCACTGCTGAAGCTAGAAAAGGCTCTCTAAGACCTTTCTACTAAGGATGGAGTTTGCTATCTGCTGTATAATCCTAGCCAGACTTTTCCTTGACCTTGAAAAATACTAAAAGCATAATCAATGATCATCTAGTAGCAGTTGCCCAGGCACCGTGTATGGTGTGTGCTTCCTCCTGAACCACAGATGATGTTTACCTCATCTGCAGAAGCCAATACTGTCAGACAGTCAGTAAACAAATATTTTTTTTTCTGTCCGGAAATGCCACAGACTGTAAATACCAAACTGGTCACCTGTGGCTATTTCAGATTCCATTCACATTAAAAACATCATATTCTAACTATAAATGTAGTGTATCTATAAATCTGCAATCATTACTAGAAGTATGGTTTTTGGGGGAAAAAAATCACCTATATGATTTGCCAGTAGAGGCATTTAAGATCATACCCAAAACTGTGTATAGCTGTCAAAAAGGTGATTCTGAAGTGAAAATGCCAATTTTACGATTCCAAAAGAGTCTTTTGAATCAGTCTACAATGACCTTGCAGCAGGTTGAGCAGAATATTTATATGCCTATTAATGATTAAGCTATGCACCATATCATGGAACCAGACAAGGAGAAAAAGAAATCCAGAAAGGTTATCTGATCTAACTCTTCTCTTCCAGTTGGGTGATTGTGAAGCCCACAACATGGATAGCATGATTATTGGTGATAAATTCATTCATCTACTTAATAAACCTTCCTGAATACCTATTACTTATTAGGCACATCATTAGGTGGGAGGACCCCGCAGCCTGCTCTCAGAGTTCATAATCTAGGAAAGAAAGCAGGACACAGGAGTAATCAGAGTCAATTCTTTCTTCACTTTGGAAGAAATTTTTTTTAAGTATTTATATATTTGAGAGAGAGGAAGAGGACAAGTAGGGGGTACGGCAGGCAGAGGGAGAAACAGGCTCCCCACTGAGCAGAGAGCCCAATGCAGGACTTGATCCCAGGACCCTGGGATCATGACCTGAGCCAAAGGCAGCCGCTTAACTGACTGAGCCACCCAGGCACCCTGGAAAAATGTTTCAAGTAGTGCTTGTCTAAGTAGTTGTTATTTTACCCTGAGAAACTAGATATGTTACTAAACATTCCCTGCTATGGCTGAAAGAAGTAAAAGGAAGGTAGAGGTCAGAAAATAGAAACTTTCAAATAGCAAGCAGCATGCTGCAAAACTGTGAGAAGGAAGACAGGCTTCCATAAGCATTGTAAAGATCTGTTCAGGAGGAAAAGTGCAAGATTCTAGAGCTCCATTTATTGAAAACTTTGTATCGACAGTACGGACTTTGCTACATCACTGCTAGAAAGTAACAATCACAAAATGAGAGGTTAGTTGTATACAGATTTTCTTAACTTATACATAATGTTTACAAAATAATTTTCTTGGTTGAACAATGGGTCTTTAGATCCAGAGACCATCAAGATGTACCCTCCTCTTTTCAAAAGTTTTCTTTTTCATAGCAACTGAGTAAGAAAAAGATGGTGATAGATGTGATTATAGCCACTAGAGCTTTTCATAAACTCCACGATGCCTCTGGATACTTTAATAGTAAAGCACTGGAAGGTACATTTTCATTAAAAAGCTCTACAGTGAAAACAGAAATAACTGAATTTTTTTTTTTTTTTTTTTGACAGAGAGAGTGAATCTTCTGATAGATCATATATCGTAGTGAATAAGGTACCAGATCATACTGGCTCCACTGCATTGGAAAAGTAAGAACATCTCAGTGAAATACTTTTTAAAAATAGAAAAATTCTTGCTCTATTTCTTCATTCAAAAATAAACATGTTGCTGCTTAGTCTATACCAAGTAGGGAGTCAAGAGCAGGGAAAGGAAGAACATACTTCAGTGTTTTTACCAAGTTCCCCAGGGTTAAGGAGGAGATGGTATGTCAAGAGATGTATTAAATATAGTGGGCATGTGGTATGATAACCATATGGCTAGAACACTGTGGAACACTGAAGAGTGTTCAGTGCCTGATGGAGAGTATTGTGCTTAATGTTTATTTTGTTTTTGTTTATTTTGTTTTGTTTACTTCTTTCTTTCACCCACACCACTATGAATTTAGAAGATTACAAATAATACTTGCAGATTTGTGAATTATACTTATAAGTCTTATTTTATAAACATATTATACAACAAAGGAAATTTTCAAATCTTTTCCTCTCCAAAGACTAACTATACCTCTAGGAAGTCTCATTGTTTGGGTTAATAGTATTTTAAAACACTGTGAAACTCCTAAGATTTATTATGTCAAACACAAAGGAGAACCACATCAGACTTTGTAAAATATATGGCATTTACTCAGTTTCATTTTCATCTGGTTTCCTCTAGCTTTCTTCTCCCTGGCAAAGGAAGAAATTTAAGACACTAATAAAGATGGGCCTTTCTGCTGAATTTAAAATTCTGGTTGAAACCTTTCAGCATCATAGAACTCAAGAACTGAACCATTATATATAAAAACTTCTCCAAATAATATTGCCTTATCTGATGCTGTATTTTATATACAGTATCATTGATCTCAATGTATCAGAATTAATGCCTTCATGAAAATTAGTACAGCATAAATAAAATTAAAAAAAAAAAGAGGTGGGGTGCCTGGGTGGCTCAGTGGGTTAAGCCTCTGCCTTCGGCTCGGGTCGTGATCTCAGGGTCCTGGGATCGGGCCCTGCATTGGGCTCTCTGCTCAGCAGGGAGCCTGCCTCCCTCTCTCTCTCTGCCTGCCTCTCTGCCTACTTGTGATTTCTGTCTATCAAATAAATAAATAAAATTTTTAAAAAATTAGTACAGCAATAAAGGTATATATGCAGTATATATTTTTAAATGTCCTAAGATATATTTTATGAAATTTGGATTCTTACAATGATATGCTATGAGTTTAGCGAGTGGCAGATTTTATGGTTTGTAGTTTTACAGCGTGGGGAACGAAGAATCAAGGAAGTGAAGTAACTAGCTCAGGGATTACAATTATTTGGTACGTAGTATAACTTGAGTATCTGACACAGAAGTACCCTCTTTGACCAGATTTCTTTTGAGAATAAAAATACTTGCAAATACTAAGTTGCTAGTAGTATATTTCTAACATTTTTGTTTTGTGAGAAAGATTGGATTAAAAACTGAGGTCAAACAGATCAGCATTAAACTGAAATAGCATCGTTACCAGGAAAATTGACACATAAATACCACTTCTGATGTCTTTGACCAACTTAAATAACAAGGCAAATCTACTTGATACGGCGGTAATAGATCTAAAAGAAATCCAAATCCTTTAAGTTACAGGACTCATAATATTTTTATGCTCTTGCCTTGCAGACAAGAATACTTTTAAATAAGATTTCATCTTAAGTGTTAGAAAGCAGTATGGGGATGGTTCTCCCAGAGGTCCCTCTCTTACACTCATTCTTAAATTAAGGTACATTTATTTAGGTATCCCATTCAAGGAATTTCCCATGAGATCTAGCCACAAGTGTTGTTTGGCTTAATATATTTTTATTTAGTTTTTGTAGACGCCTCACTATTGCATTTCAGATGAATTTGCTTTACATTTAGATGATCAAAGTCTGTGTGAACAAAACACTAAAAACTATTAGCTAGTATTTATTGGTACTCCCTATCATTTGGTATTTCACAAAGTTTCTGTTAGGCATGCAGGAAAGAATTGGTAAAGGTACACTGGGCTTGAAGAGCTGAAATGTATTTGAAACTAAGACAGTTGTATGTGAATTTATTTAGAACTTTTTGAACTTATGTCTATGCTCTGCTGCAATTTTCCAAGAGAGGTAAATGAATAGCAAAGCACCTAGCATCTGGCCCCTGGTTATTTTGAAACAAAGATTTTAGCCATCAGGGGCCAGGGTAGTACAGATAAATTTATCAAGAGCACATTAGTGTAATTATTACAAAAATAAATTTTACTTTCTTCATGCAGTTAAAATTCTTTGATGGAGTTAATAAAATGCATAGTATTTGTAATTACAACAGAAACTATAATTAACTTAGATTTTGAGTGGCTTTTTGGAGTCTCTCCCCACAGACTATCAAAGAAACCTGATAAGTCTGAAGTAAAATTCTCTAATAAATCATAAAAGTAATTAAGGGCTAGAAAACACAGAATATTTATAAGTGACCAAATGTGACCAGCTGGGAAAGGTAACACCATCTCATAAAATATCATGTGTACCAGGGCTAGAGTTGTCTAATTTATTAAGTAAGATTGAATGGAGAAGAGAAGTGTTCATAGGAGAAAGACAACCATGGTGTATATATTGTACATAGTTTGGAAATGAAGGAAAAATCAATGTGTCATGAAATATTTATTGAATGGTGGTTATGGCTCAGGCACAATAGAAGATAATGACACAAAGACTAAGGACATATCGTTTTTTACATCAAGGAGCTCAGAGTCTATACAGGTGACTTCAGTAGTAAGTACTATAAGAAGATCCACAGGGAGCATAGCAATTCAAGCTCAGAGGAGTAGGACTTGACCCAGCCTGAGGTAAAGTTGTCAGAGTACCCCCAGGAAGAAATGACACATGAACTTCTTGAAATGTGAGTAGAAGGTGATCAAATGAAGAAGTAAGAGATAGGAAGAGCGTAATTCGAACAGTTTTCAGAGTAAGCTGAGATAAAGAGGAATGAAATAGCACAAGGCGTGTGGTATTTTCATGTTGTAGCTAAAGTGTAAAGCAGGGATGCCATGGAGAAAGGCCAAACGTGCAGGCAGGGGTCAGTTCATGGAAGATGCTTTATTCTAAACAAAGAGAATTGTATTTTATCTTGTAGACAATAAGGTTCCACTGAAGCTTTTTAGCAAATGAACTCCATGGTCGAAGTTTCTTATTTGAATGATCACTTTGCCAATAGAGCTGGACGGGGAAGGAAAAGTTGATTTAGGAGGCTATTTCAGTGGTTTGGGTGATAAATAAGGTCCTGACACAGAGAAAGTAGAGATGGAAGATACATAGATTTAAGAAATATTTAGAAATTAGCATCATTATGGGGCTCCTGGGTGGCTCAGTCAGTTAAGCATCTGCCTCGGCTCAGGTCATGATCCTGGGGTCCTGGGATCAAGCCCCACATTGAGCTCTCTCCTCCTCAGGGAGCCTGCTTCTCCCTCTTCCTCTGCCTGCCACCCACCTGCTTGTGCACTCTCTCTCATGCTCTCTCTCTCTGTCAAATAAGTAAATAAAATCTTTTAAGAAAAGAAATTAACATCATTAGGCATTGATTTGTGGGTGGAAATGAGAGAATGAAAATAAGAAGCCAAGGGTATTTGCTAGGGGGAGAAATGTACATTTGGAGGTACAGAGAGTTTTATTACTCTATCTGTGGGCCTTGAAGAAGGGTTGTTGAACAATGTTTGGTGGGCTACATTGGAAAATTCATCGCTGATCTTGAGAAAGTAGAGCAAGAAATAATAGCCACCTTTGAAGACTGTATTATATTGCTGGAACAAGGTTTTCTTGATGCCAGGATGTTTAGGCCCTACTAAAATAATTTCTTGCACTGAAAATAAGTACTTGATTCTGAAAGTTGACATTCTATCTTATTTTGACGTTCAAATATGGTTCATGACAAGATAAACTTCCTGTAAGGAATTGGTTTTGAAAAATAATGTAAAGTAGTAGAACATTTTGTCCAGTTTTATTTTCTCTACTTTGCCTGAGTATGATGCATGTAAAGTTACTATAACCCAAGGGTCCATGATGAAAAATAGCCACATGAATAGAGAGTAGACTACTAAAATGTGAGGTGTTTGAGGGAGGG
The DNA here is from genome assembly GCF_902655055.1 of Lutra lutra. Classification (NCBI taxonomy): domain Eukaryota; kingdom Metazoa; phylum Chordata; class Mammalia; order Carnivora; family Mustelidae; genus Lutra; species Lutra lutra. The sequence goes on from NC_062290.1 coordinate 48,640,639, forward strand.
GATATATCTTCTGCATCCTTTATTCACAGCACCTCACATGGTATCTAGTACATAGTAGGAACATAAATAATGAGAGCTAGATTTAATTGAATGACATCAAAATAAAGCTGTTTTGCTAATTACTTTCACAGATTAAGCTCTGCAAAATGTGTTGCAAAGCATTTTGGTGCAATATCTTGATGTTTGAAATCATTACTTGAATTGCTTATAACTGGGTTAAGCAGGAAATTTTTTTCAAATAGCACCATATTATAAAGATAGGAGGAGAAACCCATAAAACACTTTTTTATGTACCAGCCTAGAAGGATCAAAGACACTAATTATCAAGGAGATAGCTTCTCTGCTCTTTCCCTCACAATTGTCTTAAGACTTAATGTTGCTAAATTCTATTCTGCTTGGCCACAGTTGGCTTTCCCCTTAATGCAGTCCCTGACTCTTTTTACTCTTCTAGTATTTATATATTCCTGCCCATAATGTTGAATCTCATTTTGCTACAAAACTCTTTTTGAGGATCTGCAGAATGCAAACATACCTCAAGTAGATTTTCTACAAGAAGGAAAATTAACATTTGTAGTGTATCTCTTGTTTTACATAAATTTATTTAAAGTTCACATTATTATATAGGATGATACTTGGAGATATCAATACCAATACTCGGAGAGGTTAAGTAACTTCCCAACATCCCACAGATACAGAAGCACAGATGGAAAATCGGCATGGGTCTCCAGGCTTCAAAAGCCATGGGCTTTCCACTGAACCATGTAGTCTAACAAATGCATATTTGAGGAACTTTCTTGCCTTCCATGTGTTCAGCTCTAAATAAATGGATCACCTTGGTACAATCTCCATGTTTTCAGCTGTAATTTTTCTAAGATGGCAGACTTCACCTACTCAGTGCTTCATCTCCATTTCACTTTCTCATATCCCTGAATACTGACATCACAATCCATTGTGTCAATCATTATACCTTTAATCACCCTTCAACTTGGTTCACCATCAGATCTCTCCTGGCTTTCATGTCCACTATCCTCCCAGCAGCATGCTCTTCTGAACTACCGCACCCTCAAACTGCCCTCACGGTCCTGAGTCTCTCTTTTCCATATGTTGCCTTTACCTTCTCCCTGCTCTTTAGTTCCCTATTGGGGCCCCTCTGCCTGCCTCCTACACACCAGCCATTCTGAAATGCATGCGGCCTCACCAGTGGACCATGTTACTTTGACCCACTGTGGTTTTGTTCATGCCCCTGCCTTCTTTGCTTGGAGCTTTCCAGTCTGACCCTATGAAGATCTCTCGTCCATCATTCAACGTTGATCCCAAGTGAAAAGTCCTTTAACACATATCATGACACTTCCAGAGGATATAATACTATCCTCAAGCCACTGATGATAAGACACATAAAGCCTTTGTTAAATATACATGTTAGGCAGAACTTGAAACCAGAGATAAAATAAAAAGATAGGGAAAGGACCTCTGCTTTTTCAAAAACATTGTTTTTTTTTACTTTCATGCCACAGCCGATTAGGTAAGGGAGCTCTGTGGTGGTTTGTGTTTTCTCTAGTCCATTAGATTATTTGCTGGTTAGTGTTCATCTCTCTCATTACTACCTCTGCTGACCTGATTCCAAATAAATTAGAGAAGATTAATTTTAGGATCTTGTGCTTGTGTACCTTCCAGTACACATTTCTCTCTATTTGCCTTAATTTAATGAAAGTATCATCGTGTAAAGACAAATATGTAAAAATAAGCCTAATTCTTTCCTTTTTAAAGAAAAAAATGAAATAAGAATACTGAAAATGCCCTGAGTACCCACGAAGCCGTGGGTCTGAAGGCTCAGTATGCAATGCCGGCAGTGACGAGGGAGCTTTCTCTAGGCCCGCAGCTTCCTTTGAACCTCAAGCCCCCAGCTGACACACTTGGTATCATTTTAGATGTAGCCGGGTTTCCTCTCGGTTTTAAATTCTGTTAAAAATCCTAGGCGAGGGTGATAAACTGATTCCGATTTAGCTTCTTCTTTAAACAGAATCTAAGCCTAGAAATGAAGCCAGCCACACCTTTGAAGTGTTGTTGAACATGGCAATGAGTGGGGGTGGGAAGAAGCAGAGAGAGAGAGAGTTGAGAATTGAGCTGAGTTTAAAAAGAACCACAGGATCTGGGTTGCATTTGCTCAGCCTCTGGGTTGTTCAGGTAAAGGAGAAAATATCATTAAAAATAGTGGGGGACCAACAAAACAGTTTAAACAACATGTACCCTGGGACTTTCCATTGCCAGGTGAAGCACTTTAGATTCAGCTCAACTTCTACGTTGAAAATAGAAAGGTTCAGAAAGTATCTGCGCCTATGACTAATAGGGTTTTTAAAAGGATGTTATTTCCATGTACCCAGTTTACTTCTGGTTTATGTTTTGAGATAACTGGCCAGCGACGAGGTCTATCTAAATGTCTAAGTGATTTTACGGTATCATCCAAAAGTATCTAATGCATTCTCCAGAAATACTTTCCCAACAATGTGAGCATTCTAATATTGTAAATTATTTCAGAAAGTTGAGACGTGTCATGTTCACCATTGTTTTTAAAATGGATTTATTTCTGGGAGGAATAATAGTAATCCTTTGACATGTGAGAATGACTATATCAGAGATTCGAAAGCAGCGATTTGACAAGAGGTTCAAAAGGATGAGGAAAAGGGGCAGGTGAGTTTTGATTTGTGAGGTGAGGGAAAGAAGATTGATGAGCTAAAGAATGATCTAGTAGTGCAGAATTTCATAGAGCAGGAGAAATCAGGAAGGAGGACTGCAGAGGAGGGTGCGGATGTGTGAATTCCTGTGACTAATTGTGTGGTCATAAAGACTAAAAAGAGAGAGAATGGGAAAATGAAACAACAGCCCAAACAAATTACTTCTGACTCATGCAGAATTATTTGTGTTATGTGTCTGGGAACAGGGACTTTGTCACTAAACCCCTTAGGCTCTCGGTTTTCCCAAGCTGTAAAACCAGAGCATCAGACCATTGGACTAGATGATGATTAAAGTACCTTTTGGATTATAGCTATATATTTGCATATAGATTTTAGATAGAGATATTTTATATATATTTATATATAAAATTTATTATTTTTGTCATAAATATATATTTAAATATAATCTTTAAAAAATAAATATATATTTAATCCAAAAGGTACTTTAAGAAATAAACATATATTTATACATAATAGATATATATAATAAATATATATAATTATACATAATAGATATATTACACACACACACACACACACACTATTAAATATACCTATTTACCATTTTATGTTTGTTTAGTAAGTTTTCAACAAAAGCCCAGAGAAGAAGACTGAATGAGAATCAGGAGTACTTTGTTCCATTCCCAGCTCTAATGGTAACTTGCTGAAGGACAAGAGAGAAGTCATGTACCCGCTCTTGCCTTTAGTTTTCTCAGCAGAAGAATTAAACACACTTTCATTCCTGGTCTATCGTGATTCTATACTTGTGGTAAATGGTTAAATTGTCCACATATCAACTATAAGAGGAACGGCTGTATTTCCCTACGTCCTACAGATTTAAAAGTGGTCCGACATGGTTGCCGCCAGTCAGGCCCCTAGATTGATCTGACACTGCAATTATGCCCCTGCGGTTCTTCCTACAGACCTACAGGAAATCATCTTGCTTCTCTTTTCATAGGGCTGATTCCTCACTCCATTTCTCTCAGACTGCAAAAGACTATGATGTCCCTAAAGCACTTCTTTCCTTCACTTTAACCATGTACACTTACTTTCCTTTTCTTTTTATAGTTACGTCCCTAACATACTTGTAAAAAAATGGTATCTAGAAATATTCATTCTGCCCTCTTTTTTTTTCTGAGGGGAAGCTTCATAAAAATTTCTCCTCCTTCATTACCAAACTAGCCAGTAAAGGACACTCTACAAAATTAGAGGAAATTCTTCTTGATGATATAGTGAGTGGATATACTACATATAAAACACTTGACAATTCCAACGACTCTTATCTCAAGTGAATCATTTCTTTATCTGGGAACTTTCAGAGAGGTGACTCCCCACTCACTTTATCTCCTGTTCTATACAAGTAAGTATACTTACTTCCAACAGGGAACAGATGATCAAAGTACATAAAATAATACCACCATTTATTCTTGTACAGTTTTATCTCTCTGTACCCCAAATTCAAAACCCTTCTATTGACAGGAGATGTTAGCTTACTATGCTATATAACAAAAGACCACAAACTTAGTGGCTTAAAACAACACGCCTTGATTACCTCACAGTCCTTACACACATATTTTAGCTTGATACTCTGTCTCAGAGTCTTGCCAGGCCACCTTTGAGGTATTGACTGGGGTACAGTCTCATGAGTGGCTAACCAGGAAAGCTATACTTCCACCCTCTCTTTAGTTGTTGGCAAGATTCATGCCCCTGTGGTTGTAGGACTAAATGGCCCTCTTTTTTTCTACTCCCCACCCCCCCTACCCCGCCAACTGTTGACCAGACTATTCTCAAGACACTAAAAGTTTCCTGAAGATCCTTGAGGCATGAATGACCCTCTCTATCGGTGCTCTCACAACATGGTAGCTTACTCCCTCAGGCCTCATGATAAAAAGTCTCTGACCGCAAGGAACTCTCAATCCCCCTTTTGAGAGCTTGCATTAAGTCATGCCTACCCAGAACAATGTCCCTTTCAATTAATTCAAAATCAACTGATGTAGGACCTTAACTATATCTGAAAAATGCCTTCCTTTTTCTATATTCTATTGGCTAGAAGCTAGGCACAGTTCCTGTCCACACTCAAGGGGAGGGTGTTAGACAAAAGCGTGGACACCAGGGGCTAGGAAATTGGGGCCTATTAGGGATACCTTAGGGTTTATCTGCCATAAGAAGTATTTCCATTACATTTGTATGTCAAATGTGTGCTCATTAATTGACATAATGACAAATAACTCTGTTGTTTTAAAAGGGGAAATAGTTGTAATTATCTTATCTCATATGAGATTAAAACTTGTGTGTGAGCTATGATAGGGAAATAGCAGGTGATTTCTCCTCCAGTTCATGAGGCTTTGGAAGTAACTAAAGTGCATAACTGAAATAACTGGTATCCTTTAAATGTCATAGGGTTTTTTAAAAATAATTTTATTTTTTGATCAATGATAAGTGTATTCTTCAGTCTCCATCCCCTATTTCCCCCATCTCCACACCCCCCTCCTCTGATAACCATCAGTTTGCTCTCTATAGTTAAGCATCTGTTTCTTGTTTTCTCTTTCTTTTTTTCCTTTGCTCATTTATTTTGGTTCTCAAATCCCACATATGAGTGAGATTGTATGGTATTTGTCTTTCTCTGACTTATTCTGCTTAACTCCATTTATGTTGTTGCAAATGACAAGATTTCATTCTTTATCAAGCTGAATAACATTCCCTTGTATATGTGTGTTATACATATATACCACATCTTTATCCATTCATCTATTGATGGATACTTGGGTTGCTTCCATAGTTTGACTATTTTAATTAATGCTGCAATAAACATAGGTGTGCATGTATCTCTTTGAATTAGTGTTTATGTATTTGGAGGTAAATACCTAGTAGTGTGATTTTTGGATTGTAGGGTAGCTCTATTTTTAATTTTTTGAGGAACTCCATACTGTTTTCCACAATAGCTGCACCAGTTTGCATTCCCACCAGGAGTACACAGTGTTCCTTTTTCTCCACATCCTCAATATCATAGGTTTTTGGCCCATATTATGAATGCTTCATTTTATATAACATTTTTATCCTTTTGGGCATCTTTATTTACTATGTTCATGTGATTACCACTGATAGTTTGTCTATATGTTAAGTGCGAGGGGAACAGTAACATTTCATCACCACTTCAAAATTTAAATATACAAAGAGGTGCCTGGGTGGCTCAGTGGGTTAAGCCTCTGCCTTTGGCTCGGGTCATGGTCTCAGGGTCCTGGGATAGAACCCCACATCGCGGCGGGGGGGGACTCTGCTCAGCAGGGAGCCTGCTTCCCCCTCTATCTCTGCCTGCCTCTCTGCCTACTTATAATCTCAGTCTGTCAAATAAATAAATAAAATCTTTAAAAATTTTAAATATATATAAAACCACTGTGTATCTAATTGTAATTATGTGTATGATCAGGTAGCTTCCTGCGTGCCTTAAATACTTAGTGCATTAGCACATCAAAGCCGGACCATAGCCATTCCAGCGAAGTAATGCTGGAACTAATTTTAAAGAAAGGGAAACTCATGCTTACATGAGTATGATAACTTGCCCATGGTCATGCTGAGTCAAGAGATGGGTAGAATCTGGGTTTAAGTTCAAGACTGTCTGAATCTAGCTAGTACCTCCATTCTTCATTATCACACTATAATATTGGAAGGTGTGTCTTCTTGTCTCCACTTTTGAAGAAGGAAATTGAGCTACTAACTTAAGGTTGAAGTGTCTTTCCCACTTGCTAGTGGCCTGCTTCAAGGTGAGAACTCTGTCTTGGTCTTGCATCCTTATCCTGGCACATATGTATGGAATAACTGGAGTGGACCGAGGTCTGGACTTCAATCCATCTCTTCTGCTTCTGAGATCTTTGCATTTCTCCTTCCAGTCAGAGTCTTCCCAGATCTTGCCTTTAATGTAATAAAATGTCACCTTGAACAATTGGTAATTTATCCAGTGGATCCAGAATTCAAAATTTTTAATATACTTGCTTTGCAAGTGTGTTAAAGGAATTAATGAGTTTTGGGAAGAGGTTTTTCTGGGCGAATAAACTATGTTTTGAGCACTTTAGTAACCACATTAACTCCTTGAGCCTGTGTGAATAGTACTTCAGCTGAGCAAATGGTGCCCCAGTGGCCTTTATTTTAATGAATTTCGCAAAGACGGTTGACTCACCTCATCTGGTAAGATTATTTGGTGAAATGACTTGAGCCACTCAGTGGGAGAATTGATAAAAATGCAAAGTGATTGAAATGTAAGAAAAACATTCTGAACTAAAGGAAATGACCTGCCATGAAGTTCAAGTTCTTCTCTAAGAAAATTCAGCTATTAATCTAAAATGGTTCTACACATGACTAAGAACAAAGCACTGAACTGTTGCTTTGAGCATGCTGTGTGGTTACCTTGAACATGAGATAAAGAATGGCCATTTTAGTTAGTAATTTTTTCTTAAGTATTCTCTGTTATAGCTGGGCTATCTCTTCCTTCTCAAGCAGAGAATTAAGGGATTCAATTTACTAGTAGTCAGAGGCAACATCCTAACATCAGATTTACAATGATAGACATTTTTTTTTATTAGCTTTCACATCTTAGCAAGCAGAACTTGGAAGATGTTTTTTTTAAACTTTAACAAATCAAAAATTTCCTTTTTCTTTCCAAGGTCCTGAAAGCAGGGCGTACTGGTCTTGTCAGAATTACAGCACACATCATGACTGCTGCCTACAACTGCCTCCAGCCCTGATGGTAGTCCTCGCTCCAATTTACAGTAAGACTAAAAGTCTTTGAAGCTAGTTTGTGCATCTTCCCTGAAAATTTTTTTTTGCGAAATCTAACTGAAATGAGCCAATGTTTTCATTCTTACTATATACGTGAAGTCCTACAGCATGTAAGTTTCCTTCAGGTTACTTTTTAGCTACCAATGGGACTGCTTTCACCTGCTCTTTATAGTACTTTTCACTGGTTCCTTAAATGGAGTGTGCCTTCTTAGTGCTAGCGAATCACATTCTGTGAAAATGAGGTGAGTCAGCATGATCACCTGCTACTTTATTAATGAGTAAGCGGGGGAAAGAGAAACAGTGACTTTCCCAATGTCAAACACGTCAGCAAAAGGACAACTGGAAAACCCTGAGTCCATGAATCTCCATCCAGTTGCTCAGTGTGCTGAGCCACACTGCTTCTCTCTAATGTCTGAGATGAATTATTTCCACGCGTCTCTAAATATACCAGAGTTGAATTAGAACCTGCTGTGTTTTCATGAGACACGTTTTAACATAATTGTGATGCCAGGTATGTTGATGTAACCTCCTCATTAGGAGAAACACTCCATTTTAACTCTCAAAAGTTACATTCTACAGTGGTTTTCTAACTCTTAGCGTCATAAATTTTAGAGGAGCCACACCAGGGACTACCAAATGGTGTGAGGGTAAGAGAAGGAAGAAAAGAAGAAGTGAGAAAAGGGGAGGAAAAGTTACATGTCTTCTCAAATCCTCCTAAGGAGAGAAGCTTATAAAGCTTTAGAGCAGAGAATGTCCCGTGGAATTGTGTCTGGTGAAGCACTCCTATGTGCAGGAAATATTTGAAAACTCCGCATGCATACTGAGGTATAATATCTTTTACATTTTATGCTGACATCTTAAAACTTGTATATCATTTGTGTCGATCTAGAGACCATAAGGATCAAAGAATTCAATCTGCAGGTTATAATGCAAATGGAAGATGTCATAAGGGAGCGTTTCTTTTGAAAATATACAACCTTCCTTTTAAATTTGCCCTAGCAGATATTTGGATGACCTGTGCAAATTTTAAATTTGAGTAGCCAGTAGAAGATAACCTCCATGGGGCACCTGGGTGGCTCAGTGGGTTAAAGCCTCTGCCTTCGGCTCAGGTCATGATCTCAGAGTCCTGGGATCAAGCCCCGCATCAGGCTCTCTGCTCAGCAGGGAGCTTGCTTCCCTCTCTCTCTGTCTGCCTCTCTGTCTACTTGTGATCTCTCTCTCTGTGTGTCAAATAAATAAATAAAATCTTAAAAAAAAAAAAAAAGAAATAACCTCCAAAGCCCTCTGCATGTTAAGATCCAGTTAACTGTGGTTAGAGAAATCAGTGTTATTAGAAGCAAACAAAGGTTATGTCTATAAATTAAAGACAGCATGCTGAAATCTGAGCTTCAAGGAGAAGGTTGTAGTCATCCATTCAGTCAGCTCATCAATACCCAAAGGAATATTTATTGAGTCTCAGTACAGAGCAAGGTGCCATTCTGTGTTCTAGGGAACTGGCATAAGCAAGTATACCACCCCTGAGTTTTAATTGTGTGAGGAGGGGAGGGCAGAACATTGGGCAGGGGGGAAGACAGCATTTAACAGGTAGTCCTTATAATAACTAGATAAATTGTCAATATTAGCTTCCTAATCAAGGAGCATATATCAAGCCCCCTTCACAGAACTTATAATGTAACACCAATCATAAACATACACATTGTAGCAAAAAGGCAGCACCTCAGAAACTAAATTAATGAGGATTGTGGGCCTGGATTTTCCTCCCTCATCGACCACACCACCCCCCCAACCCCCTTTTCTTGCAATTACATTCTCTCTCTCTCTCTTCTGTTTTTTTTTTTTCCTGCCCAGTTTAATTCCTTACATGCAGTATATGGTCAATGAACTTTTATTAAGTACATGAATAAATTAATGTAAAAAAAATCCCAAAGTATATATCCAGTCCTTCCTGATAAGCTAAAACTTTTCTAATACTTAACTAATTAGAATAATGTAGTGCCTTTTTCACACAAGCTATCAGGAAGCTTACACTGGCATTTTGGTTCAATTGCTACTATTTACCTAATAAGATTTTCTTTTGAGCTTTTTGTTTTTCTCGCCCCATTTGCTTCTTGGCTTTTTTTCTTTTTGTCTTATATTATATGATTTTAGCCTTACTCTTCCTGCATTTTTTTTAAGTAAGCAGAATTAAACAACTTTCAAAAGCAGACACATTCAAGTCAATATTATTTAGGAAACAGAGTGTAGAAAGGGAAGGGAAAGTGTTGAATTGGTATATAGTGTTTAATCCCCAAACATATTTTCTTTACCCTTATCAGGAAATAAATCACAAATTTTAGTTTTGCCATCAGGGGAGGGGAGTAAAAGATACAAGTAATTTGCTTATACGTAAATTTTCTTTTCCTGACTATAAAAGCAAAAAAAAAAATTATTATGGAAAACATAATAAAAAAGGAAGAAAATTAATACTTTTTTAATATGCTTTGTGTGTTTCCTTTTGATTATGAAAAGAAAGAAAGAGATCCATATTTGGAACTTATTATAATAGTTTGAATCCAGCTGATTTTTCACTGAGATATATTACAAGCCTTTTTAAAAGTCTGTAAAACTTTTTTAAACATTATTTATAGTGGTTGCACCTCAGCCTAGCTTACTAAAACCTCTCCTACCACTATCCACTTAAGTTGTTTTCTTTTTTTAATTGTGAATTCCTAGGATGAGAAGTCATGTAGAGTGATCTCCCTGAATTTTGTGTGAATCTTATATCTCCCTCAGACTTCTCCTAGAATTGTAGGGCCAACATATAGGGAGGTTTTTAAAGATGATATGCCAGATGAAATGCCTTTTTACATATCACTTGTGCTATCATTCTCCTGTCCTATATTCCTATGTCCTATATTCCCATGTGTCAAACCTTAAAGCAGATTGACCTCCAATATGATTGAACTAATGAAAAGAAATATGGTGCCACCATTATCTTTTTCTGGAGTTCTGTGCCTTCTTTAGGAAACCCCCAGAATGTGCCAGCCTTAGTTCTTACAACAGCATATTGATAAATCATATTTAGCATAAGGTTAACATCTGCCAACACATACATTGGGCTTTTTCACATGTATTCCACTGTGTGAGCTCCATTTATTGTATTCTCTGTTTAGAAAGCTAAAGAATGTGAGCCTTTATCCATGTTCAGTTTTGTACAGCAGCATCATTTCTATACTGGCTTCATACCCTTATTTAATTAAGAATGTCCCAAAGTTGGGGTGCCTGGGTGGCTCAGTGGGTTAAGCTGCTGCCTTTGGCTTGGGTCATGATCTCAGGGTCCTGGGATCGAGCCCCGCATCAGGCTCTCTGCTCAGCAGGGAGCCTGCTTTCCCCTCTCTCTCTCTGCCTGCTTCTCTGCCTGCTTGTGATCTCTCTCTGTCAAATAAATAAAAATAATAAAAAGAAAAAAAAAAAGAAAAAAAATGTCCCAGAGTGTCATCAACCCTTTTATTCATTTGTTCAAAAAATTTTTTTTGTCATTTAACAAATATTTATTTGCCTCCTAATTTGTACTGAGAACTTTTCTATGTACTGAGGATACAGCTATGAAAGAAAACCTTTGATTATATTAAAGTGTCTGGAGGTTTTATATAAAAAGCTACTGAAACAAGCAATTTAAAAATTAATTAGAGAACATAATAGATAATACCTTTTGGAGGATAATAAAAATAATAGAATAGAATAGAATAATAGAAATAATAATAAAATTGGTGATTAAATACTGCATCTCTTTGTGACTAACAAAGCCAGCAACAGTTCTATTTTGAAGCAAATGAGATTGTCTAAAGTCTGTAAAGTCTAGCAGAAACCACCCAAGATCATGGAATCATGACATAGAAATAAAATATTATATTCACAGATGACTCAATCAGACTGTTGGTAAAAAAAACCATATAATGTTGAAGAGACTCATAATTAGAATGGGAGAAATATAATGGGAAGATATCTGCTGCCCTAATTTTCACGATGATTTGAACATCATGAACACCTCACTTCACTGTATAGATATAATTTCATTTCTTCAGAATTTGGTAATTCTGGTCGCTTAATCTAGGAAGGTAGGCCAAGAGTTGTTATGAGGCAGATCTGTGGTAGATATGGGGATGGTGCCCTCTGGATCTCATTTTAAGAAAGAACTCACTGCCCAATTACAAGGAGGGCAGTCAGGTGGTAGCATTCGGCTTTGCACTCCTTCAGGGTCTGCCTCGATGGCAAGACCACTTTGCTTAAGGCCAAGACCTCCCCAAGACAACTTGCTCCCAGCAATTGGGTGAGAGAAGAGGATTTCGACCAGGCATGAGATGCTCTCCAGAGCTCTCTATAGTACTAAGCCTGCATTACAGTTTAACTTCTTCCTCTCACCAATTCTGCTTCTGAAGGGCCTTGATGGACTAGAATTGCATCACTAAGAAAAAAATTGCAAAGACATCAAAGAGAACATTACAAGGGATCAAATACAGCTTTCTGAATTTTATAAAAGTTTACAGGTTGAAATGCAGTCATTTCTATTGAATTTCATCAAATAGCACATGTAAAGCATTCATCTGAGTCCTGAACACGGGAAGTTATTTCCATCACTCAGTAAGTAATTTCTGGGTTATAGGCCCTGCCTGCAGTGGGTGTTGAGGATGTAAAGATAAATTCCGGGCCCAGCACAGAAGGAATGCATAGACAGGTAACAAGAGGAAAGGGTAGCCAGGACACGTTAGTTAAAACTGAATGGCAATAAATAAACACGTAAACAAACAAACAAGTAAATAACCAAATAGCAGAGAATATGTGGGGTGAATTTCATGTTTCCTAAAGTTTCAAGTCTGTGTTCAAGGATATAGCTAGAGAGCACCACCCAGCTGAAGTCAGAAAAGATAATAAGAGCAATACAGGGTACCCTCTCTGCAGCTCGCTGAGAACAGACTTCACAATTTCTTCAATTTGTGCAATTCTCTCTCCCATGAGAGTTGTTCTCTTCAAACAGAAGCGCATTACAAAATAATCATTTAAATAAGTCATTTTGGAGTCTTGCTGACACAGGAGAGGATTTGTGTACGTTTTCAAACTGTTCTTTTTTATTTTTGATAGGGACAAGATAATGGGGCTGCATTGTGTCTTAACAAAGAAGCCTAAATCCATTGACAGGCATAAAATATGTGAATGTCGGATCCAGATGAAATTTGAGGGTGTTTGGGGGAATCTGTACATAGGCAAAGATGTAAAATGTACAGCCCATGATCCAGGGCCAGCAATGTAAATTTCAGGGAAAATTAAAATACCCCATGTTCAGAAAGGTTAGGATTTCAAGACAGCAAAGAGGAACACTAAACCAAGTGCAGGGTCCTTCTGAGCCTGGACCCTTGCAAGGCTGCAGGTCACAAGCCTGGGAAGCTGGCATTGCTGCTCTCCTTCCCAGTCAGTGTTGGGAAAAGAACAAATAAATTTTGTCTACAGATGCTATGATTGGTACAGAATGAGCATGAGCATTCACAAATATTTACTAAATGTATAAGTACATACCTGCTGACTATAATTCATATTTTACCTGCCATACTCCCTACCAGTGAGAGGGTGTCCCTTTGGATGCTGTCATCTGCCTCACAATGCCTGAGTTTTCCATGAAACTTTAGACAAGGCTGATGGCCCTACAGTTCACCTAATTTCAGTCTGCTCTGATTTTCTCCCTTTCCCATACTCAGAATGTGTAGATTTTATATCCCCAAATACTTCAGCCAGTTTATAAAAATACAAACGCTGCAATAAAATAGGACCATGAGCAAACTTAGAATATAGAACAAAAGGACGGAAATGTGAGATAAGACCAGAGAAAAAGTTAAAGTGCAGGCATACAGTCCATTAAGAGCCTGTGTAGTAAATAAACTAACACACATACTTGGCTGTGAGATTCCCCAAAAGCAAAAAAAAGGCATGATTAGCTAAAAAGAAAAAAAAAATTCTTGTTGTTTATAGGAACAAGGTTGTGATAAATATTCTGAAGAAGCAGGCCTTGTAGATTCACTTATAAGCATCATGTTTTGTTTTCCTATGGGGCAATTTCTTTCTCTTCCCTTGAATGGAATTTGGGGCAAATCTCATTAATGTTGAATCACTACCAGGTGATAAAAGGTCCTCCAGTCAGTAATTTAAATGTCTAATCTAAAAATTTAAATGCCTAAAGGAATTAATAAGTCAAAGGTATAGCTACTCAACTCACCGATTGGTACAAGCCAGAGGCCAGCCTCACACAGTGGAAAAGAGGGCATGGTTGGCCTCCATGCTCTTTCTTCACCTGGTGTTTCTTTTTCTCTTTTTCATTATGCTAATAATGGCCATTGATTTTTCCTGAAAGGATGACCCTTAGAGCCAGGAACTAGAACTCTCACTGTGTACCCTACCTTAGAAATCCTGTATTGGCTGTCTTCTGTTTTGCCCTGTCACATGGGATGGAGAAACTATCTAGATCAAGCAGAAATACCTCTTCAGAACCGGAATATGTTCAGTATCCTCCTAGCATCACTCTGCTTGGAATATCCAGGACCCCGTCATTCTTTGTCAAATGATGCCAAGTCTGGGTCCATGGTCTATGTGGGGCTTTTCCTTAGGGTTTGTTCTCCTGAGGCAGGGAGGCTTTGCTAGTGGGAGTATTCCTTAGATGGGGGGGAGGGGTGTGCTCAGGGGCTAACTGTCTGTGACAATATGGGTGGAACTTGGGCATTTGGTGTGGATGATTCTAAGTATATCTGTAAGATTTTCGATGATGCAGAAGGGAGCTGAAGCATAAAGAGGAGGGAGAGAGGCTGCAAGTGCTCCCAAGATGTCAGAAGGTCAACAGTAGGCAATTTGCACCAATAGACTAAAAGGGTGTCAAGAATTCTAAATTCAACTTTGGTCCCTCAGATAGTTAGGAAGGCATATTTTTCGGGTATACGATAGATCACATTTTATTTAAGAGTTTGTTGCTTTGATTCATAGCTAACTCTTTAGACATATAATGTTACTTGGTCCTTCAAATATTAGAGGTGAGTCTGGCTCCAAGATCAGTTGAAATGGGGTTGCTGGAGAAAATGGGAGAAGGACAAAGAATTTTATACTTGACTAAGACTGTATGTAATTCTGTATCAGGCTCTCTGAATTTTGTTTTTTAACACCACAATTAGGAAAACAAGCAGAGAGTGAACAGTTTATATTTCGATGGAGAATGATGTGGTTGCTTTTCTATTTAGAGGAGAGGAGGTACTCAAGTATTTCAAAATGATACATTTTCTTTAGGACTTTCTCTGGTTTCTCAGAACCCTTGCATCACTGGGAAAAGGACAGATATGTTATGGTCAGTATTTCTATATTTCTATTCTTCCATTTTTAAAAAAGGATTTACTTATTTATTTGAGAGGGAGCAAGAGAGCAGGGGGGAGGGACAAAGGGAGAGAGAGAGAGAGTCCCAGCCAGACTCCCTGCTAAACTCAGAGCCCCACACGGGGCTCGATCTCATGACCCTAAGATCACAACCTGAGCTGAAACCAAGAGTTGGTTGCTTAACTGACTGAGCCACCCAGGTACCCCTTAATCTTCCATTAAAGAAATAGCTGGGTTACCTTAACCCTTGCCACTTTACATGATCTTGTTGGTCAGTCTCAAAGACTTTAAGAGCCCCATACCAGCTCTCTATTGGATGTGGTCTGCATCTGGTATACAGAAAATGTTCCTATGTGTTTTGCTCAGATAACATCTAGCCTTACATGGCCATCTCTGTTATTCTACTGTGAGAGTAGCCTTCCAGTCTCATCCTTGAGACTTCCTAGGCTTGGTAGGATATCAACTGGCTTTTGCTTCCACATTTCACAGAAAATATAATTTCTCCAAGAGGTCTCAGAAGAAACAATGTTTTTTCCCCCTGATTCTTAGATTTAATAAGGTATTTATAACTATGGTCTTTCTATAAAGGGTCTTACTTATATAAATAATAGTAACACTGATAATGGCAGTTCACATTTAACCAAGTACTTGTTGTAAAAGTGCAAGTTAGAAGAAATTCTGAGGAGGCTGAATACGTAATCCAGAATATAAAAAGGGAGGTTAATTTATTGGGGATTGTTCTGGAAAACCAGTAAAATCCTGGGAATTTCTGGCAAATGTGTGAATGTGTATATCTATTTTTCTGAGCAAAATATTATTTGCTTATTATTTTTCTCGTAAAGTCAATCGCATAAAAATGGTTGAAAACATTGACTAAGAGGTGACAGGATCAGCATTGCTTATACAAATTATGAAACGTCGTAATTCTCTTCAGATGAAATGGCCATCAAAAAAAAATGGTCAAAAGATCAATAGATATCAGAATTGGTTGGGGCAAAATTCCTGCCTTTTTTTCTAAAGTGCTTTTGTGCTTTTGAATTACTTGTGGAAGTTATTAAACTCCGAATGCTCAGACACTATGCGGAACTACGGGATCAGGATTTGCAGCATCCTGGGGATCTGTTCTTTCTCTCTCCTTCTCTCAATCTTTCCTCTGTTATCTCTCTTGAAAGTTTTCTAGTTGATTTTAATACATAAATAAGTTGAAGAAACATTTTTTTAAGAGCCCTGGTTCTCAGCTGGGTAGGGTGGGTAAAAGGAAAAGCAACACAATTCTCATGATAACCGGAGAACTTTGTCAAACCCTATGTGTCAATCCCCTTCTCCCCACCAAGACATGAAAATGGCACTCTAAGGAGATTGGTTAGGGAACAAAAACAAAAATCTAAATCAGAGATTATAGGGACAAAAGTTAGGGAAATGAAAATGGGAAAGCAAACATATAGATTCAAGATTTTTATCCATAGTGTTATTACCCATAGAGATCAAATCTCCTGATCCATGGTCTCCTATTATTTGACTGTAATACCAAAGATAATAGATTCTAACTACAGAGAATATTTGAAAATAGACATTTACCTTAAGACCTTCTGTATCTGTGAATTTAAAGGGATATTTTGAATAACATCAAGAATTTTCTGAAATCCTGAACTTTGCCATTTTGAAATGTCTACTTAAAGATATAAATTTCTAGCCTTACACATTAACTCTATATATTTTTGCTATTTTGTACTTTCATGAGACCTTATATGTACATATTTCTGAATGCTTCACATACTTTAAAAATTGTTTTCTTTTTGTGCATTCAGATACTCCCATAAAGACAAGATGGTTTTCCTGTGAACAATTATTGGTGATTCTACTCAGTGATGCTAATAGGTATAATTAACTTGACTGTATTTGAAGTCTTTAGTGGTACAGTGAGAATAATATTCAAAACCCCTCCCTTGATTTCAATGATATTTCGTTCGTAACCTCGCACTTGATGTCAGATTGAGGTCTTTCTGTTACAATAGCATTGACTCTACCAGTCATCGAAAGCCCATTCAGTGTCTGCAGAGTGTACAAAACCCCCCCTTTTGGAATTTCACTCTATATGTCATGGACATCTGTGCGATCCTTTCAAGTAGTTTTGAACTGCATATAAAAATTTGATTCATATGGACATGTCCTCATAAGCAAGTGTATGGAAGTATGGTGTTTGCTTCCTCATTGTTTTATCACACTGGAAAATATGCTCAAAATGGGCGATCGGAGGGATGGTACACATTTTCCTTAGGTGAGAAATTCAGTTGCCAGCAGAAATAGATGACTAGTCAGATGAAAAATACATCTTGATAAAAGGGAAATTCCAGCAGTTCATTAGATGGATATTAAGTGCATATGACTGTTTATAACGATATACACTCTGAAGTTCTACCAGCATTTTATGCTTTTCCACTGGCAGCTGTGCTCACTCCCTGGGGAGATGATTTTTTCCTAGTTGGGGGAGAAGGGGACATTGCATGATCTAAGATGCTACTTCTTCCTTGGATCTCTATAAACTCACACATACTTGGCAGCCGCAGAGATACACAGCGTGGTCCCTGTGTTGCTCTGCTTGTCCAGGGGGAGCAGTTGGCTTCACACAGAGAACAGGTTGCTCAGACTAACTTTTCCAAATGATAACCCTGAAATCCTAGAATGGGGGTGGACTGAACCAAGAAATCGTGGTTCTCTCTAGTTAAATATTTCATGCCTCATCTGTTGTAGCTCATTCTACAGGAAAAAAAGAAAATAAACTTTCTTTCTATGTCGAGCTTCTCTTATTTCTTGGAAAAGCATTCCAGGTCCTTGCTCCTCAGCTCGCAATATTTGAAATATGAATTCTGAATTTGTGGCTTATCAATAAAAACACATTGACTTTCACAGAGGTTGTCTGGTGAATTCCAGTACAGGAGTAGAAACATTTACTTACATTGTGTTCACAGCTGATAAACTGCGGTTGCTAACAGTTTGTTAATTAAATCTTAGTTAAGCTTTGTCCTTCCTGCTTAGAAACGGGAACTCTTAACATTTGAGGCTGCAATTTGCATGCATCAGTCAACACCAATGCTGAACAAAGTGCTTGTTTAGGTAATAAGATAAGGAGGTGCCCTCTCCACATTTCAGTTCTAACCGCCTCAGAGGCAACATTTCCCAAGATTCCCAGCTGCTGCTTGTTCAGGCAGCTCTGTGGTTTGCGCTGCATATTAATTTCTGTTCGACACGGGAATTCAATTTGTACTGTACATTTCATTTCTTCACAGATTTAGATTTATTTCATGTTCTCTGCTTTTAATTAACTCTCTGGCACAGCTGCTGGACAGGATAGAAAAACTCATTGCTCTCCCTGTGTTATGAGTACACCACCAATCATTTGCCACTTAGATGGTGGTGCAAGAGCTATCGGTTTCTATGGCAACTAGAGCCGTGGTGATTGATTCCTTGCCAGTATGGCATCACCACAGGGAGTGCAGCTTGTGATTTTTCTATGCTCACAACATCCATCTAATTAAAACAGGATTATGGAATCATCCCAGTGTATGTTCAACAACTACACTGCAATCCATTTATGTAAATGTCAACACTATTAAATACAGTGGTCAGAGTGTTTCTGAGGAAGTACTTGTTTTGGTCTTTGGTTTGTGCCCTGGAAAGTGAGTGCCCAACCACTGGTTTTGGCTACCACGTTCTCTTAAAAATGGTAGCCTTCAATCCAGAACAGAACAATCTTTCTGCCCTGAAAAATTGTAGGAAGCAAAACCGAATGACTGCATTTCGATTGATACAATGCTAGCTGAGTCTAGAATGCCGTTCTAAGACTGACTTGGAAATTGGTTAATTAATTTAGCGTGTATGAATTATTTATTCATCAAAAGCTCTTAATTCATGTGATTGATTTTTGCTTCAGCGGCCTCCCTTGAGAGCAGAATATCCTTCTGCTCTCGTGATTTCCTTTCACAGAGCGTTCCTCGAGTCCTCTAACAGTTACCTGGGATTTGGGGGAAGGCTCACCTATCAGGTGAGATGAAAGATGTAGTATTCACAGTTCTGCACAGAGGCTTCAGATGAAAAAGGCAGCTCAGGGATTTCGTGAGGGACTCAATGTGGAAGGCAAGCCCTGGAGAGAATTGTGAGATGTATATGCACAGTAAAAAGGAAGGACGGAGGGTGACAGATCTGTTAGCAATGTTTTATACATCAGAATTGTTACTGGATAAGGCTGACAAAATACTCTGTTAACATGAAAAACGACAGTCTGTGTTACCTAATAGCTTCATGTCCCAGTGTGTTTCATTTCCCAATGTGTTTGTATGTTATAGAGGCTTCTATTATGATGTGTATAAGTCAGGGCTATATAGTATGTGTGTTTGCTGTCAAAACTCTATTTGTTTTACAGATCTTCCCCCTTGCCTTCATAGATGTTGTATGAAGAAGTGGCACATCCAAACAATACTGCCAAAAGTATCTCTGGTTAAACATTAATTATTAGTACTATACTTTCCAAAAGTTTTATGACATTTCAAAGTTCTCATGAATTGACAGTAAAATTATTCCCAAAGCAGGAAATTCATAAAATGACAAAAGTATATAAAACATTTTGACTAGAGAAAGAAAAAGGATTCTAATATCAGCATAGCTATCCACAGACATGTGATGATGGGTTGAGATAAAAACTGATGGAAGTAGGAGTGCTTCCCTGAAGGTAACTTTTAAAATACGTACTGTTTTTCTGTGGTGCGATTGCAAGTGTGTGCGACTGTACAGAAGGGTGATTTGCAGTATTCTTTTGTCTTGGCCACACAGTTTATATCACACGTGTATCTCTGCACTTGCAAGAGTATAAACATAGTAGTGATGATATGTATTACTCATGGCTAATTCATTACTGTGAAGCAAATGAGCATGTTAACTATGACCAGTAGCAGCACCATTCACCCTATGGTAAAGTCTACTATACTTGAGAGATGTTTATGGCATTACCAATGTTTCCTTTGGATCCACAGGAAACTTTTATTTATTTTTTAAAAATTTTTAAATTTTTTTATTAACATATAATGTATTATTAGCCCCAGGGGCACAGGTCTGTGAATAGCCAGGTTTACACACTTCACAGCACTCACCATAGCACATACCCTCTCCAATGTCCATCACCCGGCCACCCTCTCCCTACCCCCCTTCCCCCGGCCACCCTCAGTTTGTTTTGTGAGATTAAGAGTCTCTTATGGTTTGTCTCCCTCCCGATCCCATCTTGTTTCATTTATTCTTCCACAGGAAACTTTTCTTAATGCATAAATCAAAAAAAATTTTTTTGAGGGTTTCTTTTTGGAAGGGAAAATTTACATATTGCAAATGCAAAACATTTGAGGGTAATTTGGAGGTTTATTTTCTTCAAGTAATGTGATCAATAAATCAACCTCGTTTTTAGCTAATTATTTTTTTATGTAAACTCAAAGAATGTAAAACTATGCTTTCCTTAAATTTTATAATCTTAAGATGATGTAGTATGCAAGGGTACATCAGAAATTTGTATTGTGTAATTTATATATAAATGCTGGATATCCTCACTGAAGACTTGACTAATAAAATTATAATCACACAAGCTAGAATGAGTAAAATTTTAAGCATATTATCTCTGTCTGCTTCTATAAGCACCCCATCCTCAAAAATTATATTTCATTACAGTTTTTTAATAATCAATATCTGTTCTGTTCATATGTAGAAACTGACATTTTCTTGAGAAGTCACAAAGTTTATCTAAAGTATAATTGGACATGTTTCATGAAATCAAGGAAAAATTATGCAAAAAGATAAGAAAACATCAGAATACCCTTGCAAAATATATTAACACCCTTTCTGAAAAGAATCACAGACATTATTTAGATACCTATGATTCTATGTATTTTTATGGATCATGACATCTTTGATGGCATCCCATAGTTACAAAGTGAAAATATGTACTGCTTTAAAGGACTCTCTTTTCAGAGTTTATTTTTTAAGTTCCTTACAGCAAAACCGGAGTAAGTGAAATAGTGAGTCAAGGACTTGGTAAAGCTGCATTCCAGATGGCTGGAGACATATTTGACAGAGCAGGTGCTATGTTAATCTGACAGCATTTTTTTAGGTGTGTTTAGGTTGATGGAACCCGGAGAGTCATTACTCCACTATCCACATGCAGGGAACAGCTGGTCAACCCGAGATCTATCCTTGTGAGTGCATAAACTCTATTTGAGTTTTGATGGTCTGGAAAAAGTAAAAGATATATTTTCCCCCTTTTCTTTGCAAGTGTAACAATTGAGTAAAAAGGAACAAAACTTTCTTTGCTGTTGAAGTGACTGTTGTCAATGCCAACTTCACTCCAAATGCAATTCATTTGTATTGGACCAAAGGAAATGTTTCCAAACTAAACTTTTCCATTGTTCTCTGGCCTCCTTTCCTTATTTGACATATGTAAGTGTTCAGCTGGATGGACATGGACATATGAGCCTGAGAATAGAATATTCCTTCAGAATAGGAATCTGAAAAAGGTAGGATGGGACATGTACAGATAGGAACTTGAGTTAATAAGTAAATGACAAATAGATGGATGGATAAACAATAGAAAATTAAAAACACATAGAGACAAAGATGGTAGATAGTTGATTGGTAGATAGATGAACATGGGAATATGATATAAAATGTCGTTTTAGTATGACGCTTCTAAAAATGTTAGACTCCCTCCCATACAGAAAAATAGGAAAGAATGGACTCGTAGGTTGTGTATATGACTTAACCATAATTTGACCTAACACATAATAGTTACTGTTTCTTGGCTACTTATTGTGTTAGCACTGTGTAAAACAGTTTTACAAAATTATCACATTTAATTGTTACAACATCCATGTGAGAAAGGTAATCTTTCTCCATTTTGCAGATGAGGAAACTGAGACTCAGGGAAGTGATGTGTGCATGGTCACACAGATAGCCCATGGCAAGGTAGGAATTTAAACTCAGAAGTGCTAAGTGCAAACTTGGGCTGTTTATTGTACTATAGCACATGTATGCCTAGTAAGTGGCATGAAAAATGACCTGGAAGCATCATAAAAAGCTTTGGAGAAGTGCCTGGGTGGCTCATTCAGCTAAGCATCCAACTTCTGGTTTCAGCTCAGGTCATGATCTCAGAGTTGTGAGAACAAGCCCCTGGTCGGGCTCTGTGTTCAGCGCAGAGTCTGCTTAAGGATTCTGTCTCTCCCTCTGTCTCTCCCCATCTCGCTCTCTCTAAAATAAATAAGTAAATCTTGGGACGCCTGGGTGGCTCAGTTGGTTAAGCAGCTGCCTTCGGCTCAGGTCGTGATCCCAGCGTCCTGGGATCGAGTCCCACATCGGGCTCCTTGCTTGGCGGGGAACCTGCTTCTCCCTCTGCCTCTGCCTGCCATTCTGTCCGCCTGTGCTCGCTCTCTCTCCCTCTCTCTCTGACAAATAAATAAAATCTTTAAAAAAATAAAATAAAATAAAATAAATAAGTAAATCTTAAAAGTAAAATAAGATAAAAGGCTTTAGAGGAAGCTAAGAGTGATCAACATGGTTCCAGAAACTCTGTGACCTGACCTGAGAAAACCTAAATATTTCTAGCATATCCCCTAAGCTTGCTAACTTGTGTTAACCCCTGAAGATAACTCATTGTTTTCAGTGTTGTCCCAGACTCCAGGGTCACAGAAGGATGGTGTTGGCCCTTTGGGTAGAATGCTATCATCCAGATGAAACAGTCAAAGTCTAGAGATGAAGATAGCAACTACTGAGGAAATAATAGTGTCACAGATATCCACCTAATCCTCTTTCTAATCAGCTTAATTTGATCCAGGCTCATTTCCATGGGGTTTTATAGACTTCAGCTAAGAGTTATTTAAGTTTGGGAGTGGTCAGGAAACATACAGTTATTTTCATTAGATATGGACATATCACTTTTAGAACTTTCCAATGCTAGGAAGGGGGAAAATTACACATGTGCCTAGCATTTAAAACATTTTAAAAAGCATAGTTAAGTAACTCAAGTACTGTCTGGAAGTCCCCTGGCCTTTGAGATCTAGTTAAACTTGATATGAATTAACATTACACAATCTTGTAAATTCTGTGAATCCTAGGAAATCACTTCTAATTTTTTCTGTCTCTCTTGCTGCTCTTATTATCAGTATGCATTTGCTGCTTCTACTCTACCCTAAATCAATCTGGATGTAAATTCCATCCTGTCATCAATTCCCTCAAGGAAATTAATTTGATAATTTTACTGAAGGTTTCTCTGCCTCTGGGCAATGTGACTTTGAATGTGATGGTGTCACATAGATTCCAGTCTTTCCCATCTCACTAACTCAATCTCCATTTCTCCTCCGTCTATTTTCCTCCCTGAGTTGCTGTAGAAACAGGGAAATTTTTCCTCTCAGATTGTGAAAGAACTGGGGTCCCAGTTTCTATCACACATTTAGACTGGTATCTCCCTTTCTTCAATAGCTGGAGAAACTCTATTCCTTTCCCAAAAGAAATATGAGTGACTAGAATGATTTCCATCTTATTCTCATGTTATTTTACCTTATATTTTATTAAAAGTTTACCAGTGAAAACTCTAGAATTTCCATTGGAATATAAATCAATGAGTGTTTATTATATTATTGTTATTATTACTAGTCCAAAAGAATAATTAAAATTATGAATTTCTAGGTCTGAACCAAACTATGTTATGAAAAGACTTCAAATCATTGGGACCTTTCCTTCCTCAGATTTAGGCTCTGACTTCCTTTACCAAAATAATTTAGGGGAAAAATTAATAATGTGTCAAAAGCTTTATTTTTAATAAGAAAAGTAGGGACCTCTTGTGCTTATGTTTAACCTCATTATCAACACAGATATACAAATACTGGTGAAGAATGAGGGGACCCACCTCCTGGACCAGATACAGACCTCTGACAAAGTTGTTAAATAAATCCCAACACTCAAGAATAGTATTGGTTTACTTCTTAAAAGCTTCCACTAGCCAAAAGTTGTCTTGGATTTTTCTGCTATAGAACCAAACCTAGTAAATGAGGGGAATTTAGTAAGTGATACGGTTTCTATGACATGTCATTTGACCTTCAAGTGATCAGTAAAAGGAAAGCAGTGTTTCTAATTCAGTATTCTTAGTTGCTATCATTTTTTAAAATTCATTTTCCTTATAATGCTAATTCATGGTTATTCTTTTTAATTATCAAGTAACGTTCCCCTTTTAAAAAGTTCCCATGAGATGTAAGTCATTGAGAAGAATGGGAACGTTCCTCTTCCCCCCCAGTCTTTTCCCAGTAGGTAACAGCTATTAAAGGTTTGATGTAGATTTTTCTAGTTAATTTTTCTGTATATGCATAAGTTAAAGATTACAGGACAATATAATTCACATTTTGGACTTTGGATATACTTTGGATATTGTTTAAATATCACTAATTTATTTGGGTGCCTGGGTGTCTCAGTGGGTCAAGCCTTTGCCTTTGGCTCAGGTCATGATCCCAGCGTCCTGAGATCAAGCCCCATATCGGGCTCCCTGTTTGGTGGGAAGCCTGCTTCTCCCTCTCCTCCTCCCCCTGCTTGTATTTCCTCTCTCGCTGTGTCTCTCTCTGTCAAATAAATAAATAAAATATTTAAAAAATAATAATAATAATTTACTGATTTTATATATCACTTACTTTCATATTAAGAATGTATAATGTTTCAATGATTATCAGTGTACCTTTTGTAGATAAGGTCACTATACCTATGTATTTGTGTACATATGCAAATATTCCTTTATAATAGACTCCTAGGAGCACATTTGCTGTATCAAAAATAATGCACATCTTAAAATTTAATTGATATCACTGAATTGTGTTTAAAATGGGAGGGACAAGATTTACCAATTTAATATCTAACTTACAATTTAAAGATTTTTCTTTGCCTCAGGCTTCAATATGGCTAGCCAGGCCACTGCATAATCTGATTATGTCTCTATTTAAATTTTTGACATTTTGTCTGAGTTTTTTACACTGATTCTTATTTTTTAATTTTACATTAAAATGTTATTTATCTTTATTTTAAGGTTTTTGGCAATATGTTCCTTAAGTTTGCTTATTTTTGAACTTTATAAAATTAATATCATACTATGTAGTTTTCTGGGCCTAACTTCATTTTTCTCAATATTTTATTAATGTTAATACAATACTAATATTTCTCCACTCACTACTATAGTAATTTCATTGTGGGAATGAATATATCACAAATTATTTACCCATTTTTAATTAGTATTCAGATTTTCCCAAGGTTTTTGCTATTATGGATAATGCCTTATTAACATCCTTACACGTATCTCCTAATTACTAATGTGCAAGTTTCTTTTGAAGGTAAATGCCCAAGAATTTCTGAGCTACAGGGTACATATGTGGGAAGTCTCACATTTTCAAGATAACAAATTATTTTCTAACATGATTATACCATAATGAATGTAAAGTCTTAATTTTAATGTAGTTGTATATATTCTTTCATGGTTAGTATTTTCATTTTATCTAAGTTGAGGATTCCTCTACTGGTGGCATATTAGATTTTCCTAAGATGAGCCCAGCAAGAAGTCTCATCCTACATACTTTCCTGTAATGTGATCTCATTCTTTTCCCATCAAGAAGTGGAATATAATTCCCTTGACCTTTAATCTATGCTGGCCTGGCCTTAGTGACTTTCTGAGCAGAAGTGACCTTCCAGAATTTCTGTGGCTAAGACAAAGATTGAGTCTCATGGAATGTTCCCACTTGGAACACTTAATTCCAAATGCCAATCCCCAGGCTCTAAGAAGCCCAAGCCACAAGAAAGAGCCATCTGTAGGCACTTTGGAGAGATAGCTTCTACTCAGCTCTCTACCAAAGTCAGAATCAGTTGCTGTTCAGGTCAGTGAGCCATCTTGGATGTCTCGCCACGAGAAGGTTTCAGAAAACTCCAACCCATTCACTATCTGTCCATCCATTATAACCACAATGAGTCTCAATCAAGAACTACCTAGCTTTAGAGATAATAATAAATTGCTGTTTTAAATCATTAAGTTTTAGTTTGTTATGTAGCAATACATAATTGCACTATTACCAAAAAGAAGTTTTATATTCTTCTGAAAGTTGACATTTTAAAAAAATTTTAACATCCAAATCCTTAATCTACCTGCAGTTGGTTTTTTTTTTTTTTGCATATAATGAAGTTACAGATCCAATTTTATATCCTTCATAAGATTAATAATAGGAAACAAACTTTCTTGTAGAACTTATTTTTATTTTTAAATAGTTGTTGTTTCCAGAATCTCTGTCTCTTTTTTTCTTTTTTAAGATTTTATTTATTTGACACACACAGAGAGAGAGAGCACAAGCAGGAAGAGCAGGGAGCCCGATGCAGAGCTCCAGGGCCCTGGGATCATGACCCAAGCCAAAGGCAGACACTCAACCAACTGAGCCACCTAGCCACCCCTGTTTCCAGAATCTCTTAACTTGATATGTGTTTGTAGCTTGATTTACTTTCAGGTTTCTACAATAATAAGTTTAACCCATGGCAGATTCTGAAGAATGTAATTTGTTGTACCTAAGGCTAAGATTATCATTATTAGAAACTGGCATAAATTAAATTCTCAGTACATGTTATCTCATCTGGTCCACAAAAGGTAGAAAAAAAAACTACCTTGTGAGAAAATGTGTTGGATTTGAATCTATACCCTATTACCTGATTCTTCCTGGAAATACAGTCTTGCATTTTCATGAAAAATTTAGAGGCAGAAATGTCTGTCTGTATGAGTCTAAATATGTTTCTTAATTCTTTTCTCTATATCATATGTGATGTTTTTAATTCTTTTTCCAGTTTTCAAAAATTATCAAACTAAACATGTTCTGAAGAAATAAATGTTCAGCTATAAAGAATAGCAATAATTTAAAAATACTATGTTGCATACTCCTAAAAGCTGTGTGCTTTTCTTCTATATCCACAGTACCAAATAGCAAGCTTTTACTTCATTAGCAGTAATTTGATTTACAGTTATGCTTAATCTGTTTATGTATGTAAAGGTGTTATATGAAAAAATGGTATCATCCTCAGGATCTCATAAACAAAGAGCTCTGGTGTATATAATCAAGTACTTGCTGGGGTATAATCCTTTAACTTCCTATTTAGCATGAAATTTAAGCTACTGCACTTTTTTATAGACTTGATTTTTTTAGAGCCATTTTAGGTTTATAGAAAAATTGATTAAAAAAAATACAGTGAACTTACAAATATTCCTCACCACTCCCCCAACACACAATTTCTCCTTTTATTAACATCTTGCATTAGTGTGGTACATATGCTAAAACTGATGAAGAAATACTGATCCATTATTATTATTAAATAAAGTCCACAGTTTATATTTGGATTCATTTTGTATCACACATCCTGTGGGTTTTGACAAATGTTTAATGACATGCATTTACCAATTAGAGAATCGTGCAAATAATTTCACTGCCCTAAAAATCCCCTGTGCTCTATTTACTTATTTCTCCTTCTACCTAAACCACAAGCAACCACTAATCTTTTTACTGTCTCCACAGTTCTGCCTTTTCCAGAATGTCATACAGTTGGAATAATACAATATATATCTTTTCAGACATATTCTTTTCAGTGGGATTCTTTCACTTAGCAATATGCATTCAAGGTTCCTGCATGTTTTTCAAAGCTTAATAACTCATTTCTTTATATCACTGAATAATATTCCATTGTATGGATGTACCACTTTGTTTACCCATGCCTATTGAAGGATACCTTGGTTGCTTCGAAGTTTGGCAGTTCTGAACAAAGTTGCTCATCATACGGTAAGAGCTTTAGCTTTATAAGAATCTGCCTAACTGGGACGCCTGGGTGGCTCAGTTGGTTGAGCAGCTGCCTTCGGCTCAGGTCATGATCCCAGTGTTCTGGGATCTAGTCCCACATTGGGCTCCTTGTTCTGTGGGGAGCCTGCTTCTCCCTCTGCCTCTGCCTGCCACTCTGTCTGCCTGTGCTCGCTCTCTCTCTCTCTTTCTGACAAATAAATAAAATCTTTAAAAAAAAAAAAAAGAATCTGCCTAACTGCCATCCAAAAATGGTTCTTCCCACTGGCAATGAATGCAAGTTCCTGTTGCTCTAAATCCTTACCAGCATTTTCTGTTGTCAGTGTTTCAGAGTTTAGACATTCTCATAGTTAGGTAGAAGTATATCATTGGTATTTTATTTTGCAATTCCCTAATGACATATGATCTTGAGTATCTTTTCATATGTTTATTTGCCATCTATTTTTTTGATGAGGTATCTGTTTAGCTCTTTTGCCCATTTATTAACTGGGTTGTTTGCTTTCTTATTGCTAAGATTAAGAGTCCTTTGTATATTTTAGATACCAGTCCTTTATCAGATATATGTTTGGCAAACAGTTTCTCCCAGTCTGTGAATTGTGCTTTCATTCTCCTAAAAGGGTCTTTCATAGAGCAAAAATTTTCAATTGTTGTGAAATCCAAATTATCAGTTTTTTCTTTCATTAAATCATGCTTTTGGGGTTTTACCTAAAACCATCAACTTAAAGTCATCTAGATTTTCTTCCACGTTATCTTCTAAGAGTTTTATAGTTTCATGTTGCATATTTAGATCTATGATTCATTTTGAATTAACTTTTATGAAATGTGTAAAATCTATGTCTAAATTCTTTTTTGCATATGGAAGTCCAACTGTTTCAGTCAGTCATGGTAAAGACCATCCGTTTTTCATCAAACTTCCTTTGATTTTTTTTATTGATCAGTTTACTATATTTGGGTGTGTCAATTTCTAGACTTTTTATTCTGTTTCATACATTCTTTGTCTATTCTTTCACCAATGTCATACTCTCTTGATTACTGTTGTTGTAAAGTAATCTTGAAGTTGGAATAATATCAGTGTTTTAACTTTGTTCTTGCCCTTCAATATTTTGTAGGCTGTTCTGAATTGTTTGCCTTTCCATATGAGCTTCAGAAACAGTTTGTCAATATCCATAAATTAACTTATTGAGATTCAAATTAACAATGCACTGAAAGTATAGATCAAGTTGGAAAAAAATGAATATCTTAACAGTATTGAGTCTTCATATCCATGTGTATAGAATCTCTATTTAGATCTTTTTCATGTCTTTCATCTGAATTTCATCATTTTCCTCATATAGAAATCTATAAATATTTTATTAGATTTATAGCTCAGCATTTCACATTTTTGATGCTAAAGGTATTGTTTTTTTATTTCAAACTCCAATTGTTTACTGACGTTATATAAGAAAACAACTGTCTTCATAAATTAACCCTGTACCTTGAAAACTTGCTGTAATCAATTACTAGTTTTAAGAGCTTTTTGATGTTGATTCTTTGGGATTTTCTACAGAGAAATCATGTCATTTGTAGATAAAGACAGTTTTATTATTTCCTTCACAATCTGTGTTTTGTTTACTTATTTTTCTTGTCTTATTGTATTAGCTAGAGTTTACAGTACAATGTTGGAAGCAGTGGTGTAGAGGATGTCCTTGGCTTGACCCTGATTTTAGCAAGAAAACATTTAGTTTCTCACTATTAAATATAGTGCTAGCTGTAGGTAATTTGCACATATTCTTTGTCAAGTTGAGGAAGTTCTGTATTCGAGTTGCTGATAGATTTTGTCATGAATGGGTGTTAAATTTTGTCAAATGCTTTTCTTCAACTGTTGATATGATCAGGTGACTTTTCTTCTTTAGTCTGTTTGTTTAATCAATTACATGAATTACTT
The DNA here is from genome assembly GCF_902655055.1 of Lutra lutra. Lineage (NCBI taxonomy): Eukaryota > Metazoa > Chordata > Mammalia > Carnivora > Mustelidae > Lutra > Lutra lutra. The sequence continues at coordinate 48,670,329 of NC_062290.1, forward strand.
TTAAATGTTTAACAAGCCTTACATTTCTGGGATAAATCCCACTTGTTTATGGTGTGTAATTATTTTTATACATTGTTGGATTCAATTTGCTAACATTTTTTGAGGATTTTTGCATCTATGTTTATGAGAGATATTAGTCTATAGTATTATTTTAATGCGTTTTTCTGATATTGATGTAAGAGTGATGCTGGCCTCCAAATGAATTAGGAAGTTCCCCCTCTGGTTCTGTTTCCCAAAAGAGACTACAGAGAATTGGTATAATTTCTTCCTTAGATATTCAGTAGAATTTGCCATTGAGTCCATTTGGGCATGGTGCTTTGGTAGGCTTGGTGGGTTGTTAAGTATTAATTCAACTTCTTTGTAAGATACAGGACCATTTAGTCCGTCTATTTAGACCTGTATGAGTTTTGGTAGATTGTATTTTTCAAGGAATTGGCCCATTTAATCTAGGTTATCAAATATTGGGGCACAGAGTTGTTTATAATATTCCTTTGTTACCCTTATTATCCATGTTATTTAAAAGATAAATTAAGAAAAAAATGTAAAGGATTATATTTCACCTTCAGGTATTTCTTTCCTAATTCTCTTTTATGTAGAGTTGAGTTTCTGACCTATAGGATTTTCCTTCCCTCTGAAGAACTTTAACATTTCATTACTGGTAATAAGTTCCCTCAATTTTTGTTTGTTTGAGAAAATCTTTATTTCTCTTTTACTTTTGAAGGGTAATTTCACTGGATATAGAATTCTAGGTTGGTAGTTTTTTCTTTTAACACTTTGAATATTTTGCTCTACTCTCTTCTTGTGTGCAGTTTCTGAAGAGAAGTCCAATATAATTCTTATCCATGCTCCTCTATATTACATATATTACTCTGTCCTTAACTTCTATCAAAATTTTCTTAGTCATTGATTTTCTGTGATTTGAATATTAGAAACCTAAGTATAGATGTTTGGGGGTATTTATCTTGCTTGGTGTTTACTGAGCTTCCTGGATTTTTAGTTTGGTGCCTGTCATTAATTTTAGAAAATGTTCTATAATTATTACTTCAAACATTTCTTTATTCCTTTCTCTCTTCTACTTCTGGTATTTCTATTAATATATTTTGTACATTTTGTGGTTATCCTTTGAATCTTGGATATTTCATTCAATTTTTTTCATTCTTTTTTTTTGCATTTTAGTGATAGATATTTCTATTGATATTTCTTCAAGCTCATTGATTGTTTTCTCAATCATACCAAGTTTGTTGATGAGCTTATCAAATTTCTGTTATACTGTTTTTTATTTCTACCATTTCTTTTGATCTTCTTAGAGATTTCATTTCTGCTTATTACATGATGCATGTTCTTTTGTGTTGTTTACTTATTCTGTTAGAGCCCTTTCCTTATATTAATCCCAGTTGTTTTAAATTCCCAGTCTGAGAATTCCAAAATTTCTGTCTTTACCTGAATCTGGTTCAGATTAGTTTGTCTTTTCAGACTGTACATTTTGTCTTTTCAATTTGTGCCTTGTTAATTTTTTGCTGAAAGCCTGATATGATGCAGCAAGTAAAAGGAACTGAAGTAAATAGGTCTTTAGTGTAAAGTTTATGTTTATCTGACTAGGAATTAAACCATATTCACTGTTGTAGCTGTGTTGTCAGAAGCACTTCAGGGGTCCTTGTTTTTGTATCCACTGTTGTCTTTGGATTTCCCTAGACATTTCTTTTTCTTTCTTTCTTTTTCTTTTTTTATTAACATATAATGTATTTTTTGCCCCAGGGGTACAGGTTTGTGGAATCATCAGGCTTACACATTTCACAGCACTCACCATAGCACATACCCTCCCCAATTCCCTAGAAATTTCTTAAATGATGTCCAAGATGCATAGTTTCTTCACTTGTATTACTCTGTTATTATGCAAGAGCATCATCAGGGTGATAGTAAGGTTTGGAAAAGGAGAAATGTTTTATAGTCTTATGATTAGGTCTCATTCTTTTAGCGAGTCTGTGTCCTTAGGTTGTCACTTTCCTAAGTGTGTCTCTGCTTTGTTTTATTTTATTTGCCCCTGTAGGTGAAAAAGAGACCAGTGGCAGCTGTAGTTGGATATTTCCTTTTCTTACCTGGAAGACTAAAGGGTGCTAATATTATATATTTCCCTTCACATAGGTCAGTTAGGCTCTGGTAAGACCCAGTTGCTTAGGGTTTTGTAAAATAGTTTCCCTTGTAGGCAAGCCTCATTAAGGAGTACATAATATTCTGGGCATATTTCAAAATGAAGAATTTTGTCTTCTCCCTACAGGAAATATAAGAGCATTTTCCACTGATCTTCACTGTGAAAACCTGGTGGGGCTCCTGAAAGCAAAGTTCAGGAAAGTGTGGGGACCCCTATGACTGACCCTCCCTGGGATTTTAATTTTCAAGCTTGTCCACATGGAACCCCCAGCAATTGATTCATTGTAGTTTAAGTTTTCTTAACCCTGTACTGGCTCCAGGTATGGTTTCTGTCCATGGACTACTACTCTAATAAGCAGTGAGTCTCTGTCTGCCCGTCTGTCTCATTGATGTGGGGGGAAGCAGTTGGCCATGTGATCTCTATTCTCAATAAAGGATCTCAGAAGAATTGTTGGTTTTCAGTTTACTCAGCTTTTTTCTCATTGTGATGATGGAAGTGAGGCCTTCCAAGCTCTTTACATTCATATGAGAAAACAGAACATTTTTTATTCTTTAAAACTTTTTTTTCAAGATACTATAGATTCATATGCAGTTGTAATATATAATTTAGAGATATCCTGAGAACTTTTTTGCTGGTTTCCCCCAATAATAATATCTTGCCAAACTATAGTACAATTTTACTACTAGGATATTGACATTAATCCCATCCACTGGTCTTGTTCAGATTTCCTCAGTTCTACTTGTACTGATTTGTATTTGTATATATGTATGTGGGGTATATGTTTAGTTCTATACAATTTTATCTCATATGTACATTATTGTGTCCACCATCCCAGCCAAGATGAAGAATAGTACTTCTAACACCACAAGAATCCCTCTTATTGCTCTTCAATAACCATATCCACTCTCTTCCCACCATATTCCATTTTTACCCCTGGAAACCACTAATTAGTGTCCATTTCTATAGCTATTGCATTTTTTGATACATTAAATTTGTATTTTATATAAAGTCCAATAATAGTAGAATGTTGATAAGTAAATTCTCCTTCTATACCACAACTTATACATAGCAAAATGAAATTTCATTTTATACATATATTTTTTTCTGTGTAATATATGAAAAAAAGGGACATCTATTTCAAATTAGAATGCAATCTCACTTCTCAAATCTCCTGAGATATGATTCCTGAGTTGAAAGTCAGCTATGCCATTTGTTGTCATGGAATTCCTTCTCCTGCCAGTGAATATAGAACTCTAATGGTAAGAGAAGATAGTAGCTAATGTCAGAATGGTCTCTCCCTATGTGGTTAACAGCAGAACGCCCCTATTACATGTCTACTTCAAACAGGCGGCCACTTTCTCTCTTTAACAATGAATCAAGGTGAGAGTGCTTTCACATGACTGGGCCCTGTGGCAGAAGGATTCAGAGAACACTGGGTTAGAAATAGAAAATGGTGGAAGGCTACACGGGATCGGTATTTTCTTTATTTGAATTACAATTTGTTAGTATCCATATAATTGAATATTACTACATAAAATTATCACTTTTTAATTTCACATAAGACTGTGCTGTTCTTCCTCTGATTTCCCTTATATTATATATCTGTACTTGCTTATATATTATTAAAAGCTATTTTAATAGATTATCTTAATTGGAAACACTAAACTAGTTTTCTGCAGCATTTTGCCAAGAAAACCATAGTGATCTCACACAGGGATTAGTGCTGAATTGATCTTTGTATTGATTATCCATCTCACTCTTAAATTATGCAAAGCTTCAATTAAAACATAAAAATAAAATGTGAGAGCAAGGGAAGATTCGGGTCTTTCAAAATATGCAGATCAGATGAATACACTTTATTTAGGACGTCTCTCCTTTTTGCATCTGTATTTTGAAGATATCCGGTTATATGTTCCAAGAATAGGCATAGATATTACAGAGAAAAATCTGCTTTTAAAATGTACTCAGTAACTATTCACTAATCCTTTCCTCAGAGAGCTTAGTCTGCTAAATATGATACAACATATTCTCTTGCATGCATTGATTGAATGCCAGAACAAGACTCCAAAGATAGCGTAATCTAAATACCCAAGGGTCCTGAAAGAGGAGATGATTTAATCGATATCTGTTACACAAAGGTTTAGCAAAAGGAAAAGTATCTGAACATTGTAATGTCAGTGTGGAGGATTTAAGTTTGTATAGTTATATTGATTCCAAAAATATTATATCTATATCAATTTATCTCTCTACCTATTATCTTTTTATAATGTGTTTATTAGAGAGAGAGAAAAAGAATTCACACATACACCAAAATTAGATCAAGTCCTATAATAAGGATAGGACAGTGCCATGAGTTGTTCCTTGTTTGTAGGACATACTATCCTAAGGGGGGGATGTCATTTCAAGGCATAAGGATATGGCAAACCATTATGGCATGAATACAGTTGATATCCATTTACTTAGGAAAAGATGTCACTATCAAAATTCTATGTGTATATTTGCTTTATGGAAAAGACTGAGTCACTGGTGAGGGTACTTTTCTTATCTGATACTTCTCATCCCAGCTGTAATTTGGGGGCAAATTTCCCTTTTAGGGATTCAGGTGAATCTATGTGGCCCAACTCACACAGGCATCTAAAATGAAAAATGAAGTCCGGGTAAAAGGTAAGCATGTGATGAGTCTCATATCCCCTGGCCTTATGTGGGTGATAGAAATAATTACTTCCAGACATATCACTGCACTGGGCACAGTTGGCACACGGGAGTCAGCCAGGTGTTAGACGTGATAGGAAATGTGCTGCCTGATTAGACGGACTGGAGTCCAAGTGCAACAACATTTCTCTCTTAAATGAGATGAGGGGCGGGAATTTAAAAATGCCATTTAATTTTTCATCTGCGGCCAACACATGCCAGTGTTTCAAGATGATTTTGTTAATCACATGGGACTATTCACTGCATGTGGTAATAAAAGGATAGAAAAATGTTTTTCCCAAACAAGGCAAACATGGTCCAACTCAGTTTCATTGCAATCAGTGTGGTTGAGGATTTTTTTTTTCATTCTCTTGGTTTAGTTCCTCTTATAACTACATAAACATATTTTGCTTTGTTTTGTTTCTATTTGAGGCAAAAATCTTCTTTGCAGGCATACTAAGATTTTTATTTCACTGAGCCATTTTTATTGTGATAATTCAGTCCTACTCTGAGCCATATGGATGCTCTGGAAACTTTATTACTCCTGAAGATGCCCTGCAGTTTTTAGCCAAGAAGATGGAAACTTTATTCCAAAATATAGATCACTTATGTAGGGTTGTTTAACTTACATTCTTACTCAGTTTTTGATCATTTGATTCATGTCACATGTTAAGTATTCATTAATAATATTATGGTCAACATTTACTGTGACTTTATAATATAGCAAGCACAGTGCCAAAGCATTTGATATGCATTGTGTCATCATTTAAATATAATAACTCTTTAAAATTAATATTGTTATTATGATCATTACTAATTGAAAGGGAGAAAGGACTACCTAGACATGTTTCATAAACTACCCTACGCCATGTAACATGTAAGTGAGGAACAGGACTTTTTCTGAAGTTGAAGTCTGTAGTCTCAGTCATTCTGATGAATACATCAGTTTATTTTTTATTTCCTTTATGTAGTTCTCAAGGCCCTTTCAGGTAAAAATCATTTTCATAATAATAATGACCTTTTTGTCAATTAGACTATCACTTTTGCACAAAATGTTCATTTATATGATTTCAGATTTCAACATTTAAGAAACTACTAATCAAGTTTTGATAGGGTATTAAGGATAAATATAAACATTCTTGATTATCTTAAGGACTATTAGAATACTCCTCCCTTTTCCAACTACATATCTGTGTGAGGCCAGATTTTCTTAATTCATTTTAACCAAGACAATATATTGCAACAGACTGAATGCAGAAAAGCAGACATGACAATTCACCTATAGCCTGTTAAGCCAAACATTTCAAAGGTCTGTAAAAAAGTCACTCTTCCCTTTATTATTTTAATTGTTAGGGAAAATATAGTTAAATTTCATAAAAATGATATTTACATTAACAATTAAAGTACTTATTATTGTTATTTTTTAAAGATTTGTTTATTTTTAGAGAGAGAAAGAGGGAGAGAGGGAAAGAATCTTTCAAGCAGAATCCCCACTGAGCAAGGAGCCTGACATGAGGCTTGATCCCACAACCCATGAGATCATGACCTGAGCTGAAATCGAGTTGGACGCTCAAATGACTGAGCCACCCAGGCACCCATATTATTGTTATTTTTTAAATGAATTAATAACTAAATATTTTTAATGTACTTAGGTTTTAATTTTGATACTTTGAATACTGATAGATGTAGCCAACATAAACAAAACTCTTAATAACCTATAGGAGTCTAAAGGGATTCTGACAATGAAATTTTAGAACCACATCCCTAGCACATTCCCCAAAAGAAATACTGCTCCTACACTAGTTCCTACATAGTATTCAGTAAGTAAATACATCACTTTGTTCCTTCTTTTATTCATATAGCCAAAGTCTAGCCTTTCCACAGAAATAATGTCATAATGCTAATAGCCCAGTGACTTCCAGGTAGGGTGAATTTTCACCAACCTAAGAATTTTCAACTGTAATTCGAAGGAAATTAAGAAACACTGATGCTTTCTAAATTAGGGAACAACATAATTAGGGTTAAGTATTGAGAACGTTCTTCAAGTTATAGTATGTAGGACCAATGGTCGAGGAGACCAATTGTGATGTTATTAGATTACTAGAGGAGAGAAACATCAAGAGTGGGAAAGAAGAGTTGAAGCTATGATCAGTGACTGGCACAGGACTGAGGCACTATAAATAGTTTCAGGATGAAGAAACATTTCAGTGTTAGGATGACATAACTTAGAAGCAGATATCAAACTCATATGTAGGTCAAGGAGGAGAAGATACAGACTGCACTGAGGTTTTGAGACATATTGCTCTATGTATCAAATTTTATTATCATAGTTGACATGAAATCTCTGATGAAAAAAACTGAAGGTGCTTTGCAAATAAAAATGGAAAATAATTTTGTACATAGAGAACTTAATATTTTTAAAAATATCACTGCTAAGTATAAGAAAGTAAGTAAGGTGGTTTTCCCAACTACAATTTATGCTCCATTAAAAAAGAAGTATCTTCTGTATATTCACTGTTATATCCCTAGACACAGAGTACTTGACATCTAGTAGATAGATGTTCAATAAATATTTAATGAATTAATGGTTCTGTTGGAGCAAATAAACAGAGTGTGTTTAATCAAGAAAGAAACTTAGAAATTGGGTATTTCAAATTGACCTTTTTTTTGACAGATTAGATTCTGAAATCCCAAGCAGAATCTTCAATATCCGAAAGCTTGTGGTAAACAGAGCCCAGAACTCAAGACACCTGACTCTTTAATCAGGAATGAAAAATTTCTCATTCTTAATGATTCCAGTTTTAAGGTAGATATTAACAGGACTCCTTTCAAAACAAAATAATATACTTTAGATTTCAGCTACAGCATAAAATCAACTTGTTTCACTTTGTACTTCTTTAGAATCAGCAAACAGAACATAGCTATGCCCAAGGATTTGGAGCAGCTTGTAGGAGGAGGAGTCACAATTCTCCACCTAAGAATTGGGGCTGCAAATAGGTTTTAAAAAAATGGGGTGGAAGTTTTTCCTGCTCCAGAACTATGTAAGATTCAGTGAATTTTGTCTCTACTAAATCATTTTATTGTTTTGAACAATTTCTTATTTGATAAACAGTCATTCAGAATCTCCACATTCAGTGTCTTCAAATATGTTTCACTTTTTCCGTAGAGGATCTAAAAAAAAGATGATTACGTAAAACACAGGTGAGTGAGTGAACTATTCTTTAATCAGTGCTATGATATGTTCCTTACGTTTAGAGTAAACAGTTTAATAGAAAATACACTTCAAGGGGCCCAGAATTTTAACTGAGTGGCTCAGTAGGTTGACCGTGGGACTCCCCCCCTCCCCCCGCTCCTTTTTTAAAAGATTTTATTTATTTATTTGAGCCGGGGAGGGGCAGAGGGAGATGGAGAGGGAGAAGCAGACCCCCCCCACCCCCCACTGCCCTGAGCAAGGACCACATGGGATTCTTGATTTTAGCTCAGGTCATGATCTCAGAGTCATGAGATCAAGCACCATATCCGGCTCCTGGATCAGCAAGGAGTCTGCTTCAGGTTCTTGCTCTCCCTCTCCCTCTGCTACCACCCCAGCTTAAATGCACTCTCTCTCAAATAAATAAATAAATAAAATCTTTTTAAAAATGCTTCAAGATAATAGTGTATTAATTTGTCTCTTAATTAAGAGTCAAGCATCCTAACCATCTTTTAAGCCTCGGTTGCTCATCATTAACTTTTTTTTTAATTTCAGGAAAACTAGCTTGGTTTTCATTGATCAGTATTAAGATCTTGTGACTTGATCTGAGTTTGGCTGCATGACAAATATCTTTAATAGTTTTTTTTTTAATTTCTGTCACCTTTACTCTTTCATAATCTTTGAACTACCCACTTCCAGTGAGATTAATAACTATCATTCTGTTCTACTTTCAAAATCCTATAAACCAGGGGGAAATGGGCCAATCATCAATCCAGCAATTCCATGAATAAAGTCCATATCTTTTCATCTGACCCCTTGAGCAATTAATTTTTATATTTTGCTTCTTGGCTCTAGCATACTCATTTATGTCTCCAAAGTATAAAATGTCTAGAATAGGACTTCTGTTATTCATGATTGTTTTAGATACTAAACTTTTGTAAATATAATACATAATTTCAAAGCTTCACTAATGTAAATAAACCCCTCTTTTATCCAGTGACTAGATCTTCTTTCTTATAAAAATGAGACCTCATACTGCATGAAGATCATCCCCTGCACCCTAGGTGGGAGCATTTTGTCATTCAGTGCAGCTCTTAACTTCTGAATAAATTTGAAACGTCTTGATTTTTAAGTGATTATTTCATAATAACTATAAGAGGTCTGTTTCAGTGTTAAGATATGTCAGATTCTCCCATTTGATCAAATTTATTCAAGGGGGTAAGATAAATATGACTGACTTCAAGGACTGTATCACCTATTTTGTTTAGTAACATTCATAAATATTTGGTTTATCTTTCTGATGTCATAATCATGTGATCAATCCCAAGCCTAATGGAATAAAGGGAAGGAAACGATAGAATAGGGAAGGGAAGGAGAAAGAAAGGAATAAAGAGGGAAGAGAGAGGAAGGGAGAGAGGGAGGAAGTAGAGAGCTGGGGAAGAAAGGAGGAAAGAATTACAGAAGTACAAAAACACTTTAAGAAACTTATCTGTCTGTTCTTTTTTGTAATTGTATAAATTGGTAAAATAAACTGGGAATTGAGAATTTTAAGATAACAGTATAATAATCTTTGATTTCAATTAAGATAGATTTCAAACGTAACTTTCAAAAGAAAAGAAGTGAGGAACACAGAATTTTGTGAGAGGATGTAGGTATGCAGGGGTATAACAGAATTACCAAATAATAGATTAGCAGAAAGATGCCGGCATGACATACGTTGATTTCTGAAAAACAAGAAAACAGTAATGGACAAAATGGTATCATGGTGATAAGACTCTAATGAATATTTATACCATATTTTCTTGAACAATTTGTGGCAATTTCCCTTATTTAATGAGTTCCGTGTTCCCAGTGTAGAAGCTAGGTAACTCTCTGTCCCAGCTATTATTGCCCTTAGTACATTGCCTGTGAACTAGATTTTGTCAACCAGATACAATCAAAATAGACATTGATTTGAAAGAGATCAATGTGAAAAATCCATTCTGTTACAAGGGTGGCAGAGTATGGGAAAACACAACTCAAGCTTTCAGAACCAGCAACGACAGAGATCATGCTATAAATTTTGCCGTATTTGGGTTCTTGCGCTCAGTGGCCGCTGTGTAAGCTGTAGTGACAGTACTCAGTGGCAGTGCCGTTATATCTGAAATTTGTCAGGCAATGTAATATATGTGTACTCTTCCTGGTTATATAATCTTGGATAGTAATTCTCTGGTGCCGTATTCCCAGAGAAATGGTAAAACACTTAACACCCCCTAATAAATTCATTTTGTATGTTTGTAAGTTAGAGAGGATCTTGTGGTCTAAGATGTAAGATCTCTGAATGAAACAAGGATCGCACCTTATTTAACATGAACCATGTAGAAAAGTTCCTGCTTACCTATTCATGAACTAGTTCTACAAAGTTTTATTCATTTCGTACTAATCTTTCTTTCCCCTCTTGTGCCAACAATGCCTGTAGTTCAGTATTTTTCTCCCATACTCATCTTTCTCTTCTCATTCCTACCATCCACACTAAAGAATTTTCCATTTTCAAACCTGAGATAGTTTGGGCGCAATTTGGGTTGGAAAGTTCTCCAAAGCCAGACAGTGGAGGGAAAGGCAATAGTCACCCAAGTCCCTAAAGTGAAACAAAAGACATGATAATTATTAGCTATTTCACTTAGAGACAAACACATTAGAAATTATATTGAACAAAGCAGCATTTATAGAATACAATCAGAGAAATGAACACACACATACACACACACACACACACACACACACACGTTTTCCCTATCTCAAAACAAAACAAACAAAAGGAACAGTAAACAAACACTGAAATCTAGTTAATGATATACATGTTAAGGTACTTAAGAGTAAAATGTTGTAGGAGAGGAAAAATTCTCTTTCTCTTCCAACCCTCTTTGGGTCTCTGGCTGAGCCTAAGAATTAAGCTGCCATAAAACAGATTAACAGGAGAAAAGCATACAAGCTTTATTGAACTGTTACATGTCCATGAGACCTCACAAGAGAATGAAGACCCCAAGAAGGAATCAGAGAAGGATGCTTTATGTCTTTTAAACAAATAAACAATATATATGTGAATATTTGACCATAAAAGGTGTTGGGACCATGGGTAGTAAATGGTGGAGAAGTAACAATGGTTGTTTATGCAAACTTCTCAGTCCTAAATTCCCTGTGGCTGGTGATAAGCATACTGTATCTCTTGGTATTGGGAGGATACACTTCATGTGGGACATTTATCTCTGTTTTCAGGGAAGAAGGACAGGGAGGGGAGAGTCGGTGCCACCTTCCTACTTCTACCATTTTCATAAACTCCTTCAGCTTAAGATATTTAATATGTCAAGGTGCCATGTTTGAGGATAGCATGCCCTAAACCCCATCAATGACTACATTTTACTTAAACGTATTCATCAAAACTACATGACAAATATTGACAGAGGGATGAATTGAGAGATATATAAATGGAGAGCTTTTTAACAAAATAAATACTGCAAAAATTAATTGTAAAATCTAGGGAGTAGGTATATGAATATTGTACAATTCTTTCACTTTGTGAATGTTTGAAATATTTAATAGTACCCTTTTGGGGAAGATGTCATTTACAAAGCAGTGAAAACAGTTCTGTATTATATAAAAATAAATGTCCACTTCTTCTTTATCCTTTCATCTGTTGATAGACATCTAGGAAGATGTGGTATATATATACAATGGAATACTATGCAGCCACCAAAAACCCGGACTCTTGCCATTTGCAACTACGTGGATAGAACTAGACAGTATTATGCTAAGCAAAATAAGTCAATCAGAGAAAGACATTATTATATGATCTCTCCAATATGAGGAATTTGAGAGGCAGGGTGGGAGGTCATGGGGGCAGGGAGGGAAAAAAATGAAACAAAATGGGACCAGGGAGGGAGACAAACCATAAGAAACTCTTAATCTCAGGAAACAAACTGAGGGATGGTGTGGCTGGGTTATGGACATTGGGGAGAGTATGTGCAATGGGGAGTGCTGTGAATTGTATAAGACTGATGATTCACAGGCCTGTACCCCAGAAGCAAATAATACATTATATGTTAATAAATAAATAAATAAATGTTCAGCATCATGACCTAGACCTAATGCAGCAAGAAAATTCTTCCTTGATTTACTTTTTCAATTTAAGACATTAGACAGATATATAAACATGTGGTAGGAAAAAAATAAATGTTTTAAAAGATTTAAATGAATAATCTTAATAGAGTATAATATCTGTTATTAGTTTCCTTTAACAATTTAACAATTCTTTGTTGTCATAGAATGTGTATTTTCTCGCTATGCTAAAATAGTAACCCTGTCTCTCTCAATTGGAAATCAGAATTAGAATCAAAGACTTCTTACATTTAAACTGGATTGAGAAAAAAAATTGACTTGAGCCTTAGAAGTCAAGACTAAATCTTAAAGATTAAAGAAAAAGTTTCTTAATTTTATACTTGAAAATTTAAAGTGACTTGTCTGGTGACATTTGCCTGAGTGATAGAACAAGACAAGGACTCACATCTTCTGACTTCTAACATAGTACTCTTTCTAATATAATACAGTATTATTGAACAGCAAGTTTAAAATTTGTATTAAAAATCATATAAACCTCCATATAAACCCTTTATTCATTACTGGATTTATCAAATTTCTGTTCTTTAATTAAAACCTAAATTCAGGAACAAAAGATATCTAATTTTGTTTTCATTTTCTTATATTATGCCATTTTATGAATATTATAAATTATTCTCATATTATTTTATAACATATCATGTATGTATGTCTTCTAGAATCTGGGTGCTAAAACAAGCCCTTGGTTTCCAATGAGATTGTCACTGAACACAATGGCTACAGAAATATAGTTGACCCTTGAGGGTCACTAACATAGGGTTGGGGGCACCAACTTCTCTGTGCAATCAAAATCCACAAAAAGCTTTGGATTCCCCCAAAACTACTAATTGCCTACTGTTGACTGGAAGCCTTATTGGTAACATAAACAGTTAATACACATTTTGTACATTATATGTTTTGTATATTGCAATTTTATAATACATTAAGCTAAAGAAAAGAAAATATTATTAAGAAAATCATAAGGAAGAGAAAATACGTTTACCGTACTGTATTTATATATTCAAAAAATCCACATTTAAGTAGACCCATGCTGTTCAAACCCATGTTGTTCAAGGGTCAACACTACATACCTGCCTTCTGAAATCTGGAAAACAGATAAACAAAAAACAGAACAACAACAACAAAAAGAAATGTGGAAAACACTCTATAGTAGTTTTATATTCACATGATTTATAAGAGAAAGACACTTTAAAACAAAGATGTTTTAATATACAGTGTAATGGCATTTCCACACAAAAAAGCATCTACTCAAAGATGCTATGATTTCACTCATATGTGGAATTTAAGAAACAAAACGGATGAACATAGGGGAAGGGAAGGAAAAATAAAATAAGATAAAAAACAGAGAGGGAGACAAATCATAAGACACTGTTAACTATAGGAAACAAACAGGATCATTGGAGGGGAGGTAGGAGGGGTCATGGGCATTAAGGAGGGCACTTGATGTAATTGAGCACTGGGTGTTATATGCAACTGATGAATCACTAAATTCTACCCCTGAAACTAATAATACACTATATGTTATGTAAATTGAATGTGAACAAAAAATTTTAAAAAAGATCTGGTAGGTCAGTTTTTAAACTGAAGATCTTAATTGCTTTTCATTGTTTGAATGATAAATGAACAGGAAAAATACTTAACAACTCTTAATTCTCCTGATTTTCTCTTGTCTACCTGGCCAACAGAATGAAGCATTAAGAGAAGTGAATTCTTGCAAGTAAGGCCAGAGAATTTTGTTTATTTCTATAAACGATTATTACTGGCAAGTGATAAGACTCCATTTTAAGTACTGAACACTATGTTCTCATACTTCACAACATTTTACTATAAGATTTTCCTGTAGAGATTAACCATAAAATGGAAGAGTAAGAATTTATATAATCATTTTTTGTAGATCTCATAAACATTTGAAAAAAAATTTTTGTAATATCTCCAGAGAAAAAATAATTGAGTTTATTCCATGTTCTTAAAGGATATTTTTCTTTCTCAGATTTCAGTGTGCAATAGAATTACTTAGGGTAATTTCAAAAGGCTTTTTAGCTAACTCCAGAACATTCTGATTCAGTGGAAGTAACGCCTTAGATAATTCTGAAGCCAGAGTTTCAAGGTCTAGAATTTGAGAATGATTGCTCTAAGAAACTCTCTCATTTTTAGAATTGAAGGTATAGAATAAATTGAGTATTACCCTCACAGTCCATATGACTCCAACTGCAGTGATTCTAGAACATTCTGCTTTCATCATAAATATGAGAAGAAAGTTCTGTTGAAAATCAAGTGTCTGAAATCCAAGGGACTAAAAGCTCTGGATCACCTGTCATAGTCCTCAATCCCAACTCCAGGTAAAAATGCTATTGATGATCCTTGCCTGGCTGACTGGATTTGAGCTTTAGGTCATTATTTGCAGGCTGGATCATTGTGACTCTCCTCCTGCCTTCTAACTTTGCCATTAACTATAGAATTAACCTTAACATGTACTTTAAAAAATACCTCCAATAGCCCGAACCCTTCCACCCAACATTAGCACACAGAGCTTATACTGTCATGAAGTCTTACCATAAACAGGATTATGGAGCCATGCCCCTGAAAGCCTATTTACCAAGCAAGCTTGAGTGAGCAGAAGAAACAAAATCTAGCAGCCATCATCAAGCTGAGTATTATAAAAATGCAAAGATAGCAGAAAAATAGATGGCATCTTTTTAGTAAGAGTTGCGTAAAGGAAGAGTTTAGGAAAAAGCTACCATCTATTCTCTGGGAAAGGAAAAAGAACACTTATTACCTTAAAATAACAAGAAATAGAAATCATTCACTTATGGAATAAATATGATCATCAGTAGAAACATTGGATAATAAAACCAACCCTAATGAAATCTAAGTCAGTAAAACAGGTAAGAGACTCAAGGTATATGTGTCTACATCACACAGTGTATGTATGTATGTATACACTGCCTGAAGGATGACAAGGTGATAGTAAAATACACTTAGAATTTAGAACCCAGTCTTTGAGGTCAGCTAGACCATCAGCTAGGCCATAGTTGGAGTTATAGCGCTGCCATTTACTATAGTTTACTGTCAGGCAAGTTATTTAACGTCTCTAAGTCTCAAAATTTCTTTCTCAGTACAATGGAAATGATACCTACCTGACATGACCATTGAAAAAATACAGATTAAAATTTATGCACAGTGTCTAAGTATCTTGTTCATGGAAATCTCAATAAATGACAGAAGATGACACTTAGGAGAGAACATTGACAGTTGTTATGCATTTAGGATAAATTGCTAAGAAAAAAGAAAGAAAGAAAGAAAGAAAGAAAGACAGAAAGAAAGAAAGAAAGAAAGAAAAACAGTTGAAAGAAAACCAGTTAAATAACTTACCATTCTAAATTCTTTATATACATTAGCTCATAAAACAACCCGTGAGATAAGTGCTGTGTCACTTTTTTCAGATAAGAATATTGAGGCACAGAAGTAATCAGAACTTAGAGAAAGGACCATAATTAGATATTTTGGAAAGAGATATAATTTTCTATACAAAATTAATAATTTATGGCATTTAGGGAAAAATTTGGTGAAATTCTACAATTCAAGAAAGCAGTATTTAAATATCTAAGTAGAAGAGAAGAAATTGCCATCACTAAAAAATAACAACATTATTTTCATGGCTGCTAAAATCAGAGTGGCTTTGGGAATCAGCAAAACAAAAATTGTTGCAAATAATCAAGCTATAATTGTTCAAAAAGTTGAAAAAGAGCCTGTGCACTTCCAAACAGTTAAAAAGATAGACTTTTTGCAGAGAGCATTGGAATAACCCCAGGTGTAAAATTCACTGTTAGTATAATTTACAAATACAAATTCTCATTATAAACATAAACAAAAATGATCAACAAAAATAAAAGATTTTTGATAAAAAAGAATTAATATGGACAATCATCATGTGGAGCCGGTGAGTGTTGGAATGCAGACAAGTCCTCACCAGCATATCTAAACATTATTCTATTTGTTTCTGCATAAGTAATGTAAACTCCATTGTAGAAGTGAAATTTATTTATCTTTGCTTCTTCTGGGAGAATGTAGAATAGTGCTCTCTTCTTTAGAATATGTACTTACCCTGCAGACCCTTTTGTAAACTGAAGGTCCATTGGTATAGTCTTGTTTTCCACTTGTGTTTTCTATACTTTGTGCAGTGAATGGTCAGGTGTTAATGCTGTGGTTCAAAGTCTAGGACCTACCAGAACTACTTCCCACTCCTTGAAAAGAATCAGTAGGCTATGATAATGCTGCAGGAAAGACTCTGTAGGCTGTGGGTATGCTTTCATGGTATTTCTCAGGCACTCTAGAAGACTTTGTAACAGCCTGACTTATTTTTCAATGAAAAATGCATCATCTCATGTTATTTTGACATCCTTTACAAATATACAATTATCTTCTTTTACACAAGGTTAAATTCCATTCAGGTAGATGATGATGTTGTCTCCATTTAAATGTGCAAATGATTTACCGTAGTAAGATTCATTATGCAGGACCCTTGGTATTTAGGGGTTCACATTTAATGCAGTGTGTAGGAAGACCATGAGCTGGTGCAAAGATTAACTCTGACATAATAACTGTTTTTAGATCCACTGGGTAACAGTTTTCATTTTATTTATGAGCCTCATATTTTAAATTGACGTTTATGCTGGGCAATGTGTGAAATTATTTGACTGTGACCAGACTTATTTATAAATTCAATGTGAAGACTGACACATTTCATATGCTGTTTGTATTTTGAATATATTGCAAATGGTACAATTAAAATATCTGAGCTTAAAGAGTGAAGGGGAGCAGTACAGATCCTGTTAAGAAATAATGTTTGAGTGCACACATATTTAAAAAGTTATAAAAGGAAAAGAAGCAATATGAACCACTTATCTCAGTGCCTGAAAATATGCAGGAAGCAAAAATAAGACCTGCTAAGGCTGGCATATGAAAAGGACTTCATGAAATGTTAACTTAACACATTTGAAATCATATTATAATTAGTACCGGGTGAGCCATAAATGTTCCTAAAAACACCTAGAAGTTAATACGGTTTCTCTCTCTCCCTCTCCCCTCTCTCCCTCTTGCTTGCTCACATATTATCAAGTATGAAGGTCTTAAATGAAGATCGTGTTCCTCGAGAGTGTGCATCTTGTCTAATGGCAAAATATTACAACCTCAAATGAGTTTTCTTCAGGTATTTTAGCTCTGAGTGGACTGTGAAAATGTAAGGGTCCAGGGTCTGGTTTGTGCATGGCTGCCTGCCATTTACCCTGATCTCTTCAATTTACCTGGCTAGCAACAGAGAAAGGACTGTATAGCCAAGGGGTTCTAACAGGTTCGTCTTATTGATTCTGAGACAGCTAGAAAAAGGAATGATACTATAATTACTAGCAAGAAAAATTCTAACAAGGCACATTCAATTTGTTCCTTTTTAGTGACTCGAAATTTCTGACTCACGTTTAGCATAATTCATTTCCTTTTAGTGAAAGTGTCAGTACCATCCTTTTCAAAATATTCCTTCTTCAGAATTCCCCTCAGCATTCAGAAATGACATACAATAGCAATAATAGCAATAATTATAGTAATAACAATACCATGTATTTAGTGATTCGGGATAGAGTGATTGACACCGAAGACAATTATTGCTAGCATATAGTAAAGAAAAACTGGTTTGTTGGTAGGTAGACACTTGGCAACTAGTGAAATGATGAAATCTGTTACCAAACACACAGCTCATTAGAATGAGGGAGTCTGTCGTGCTGAGGGAGGCAGCAGAATACTGTAAACTTTTCATTTTTATGTATATATCATTTATCTCACTACTGGGTGCATAGTAGGCACTTAATCAATGTAGTTCATTTTATCCGTGGTGACTGCAGAGTAAGCTTTCGGGAAAAGAAAAGTTGAGAAATCCTTGAGGAATGAAGGAAAATTTAATTTCTGGGGGGAAAAAAATCTGAATCAGAAGCAAGAAGGGAAGTTAGAAACAAAGAATGTATCAAAAATCAGGCTGGATTAATGCAGCAGATTGAACAGTCCTGTTAGACAAATAAGAACCAAAGGATACTTATACCTGAAACAAAGCCATGAGTGCAAAGTCCAGTCACACAGTCAGAAATTTACTATCAGCAGATGCTGAAAAAGAAGAGAAAAGAAAAGACTGAGAGAGGCTAGCACTGAAGAACCATGATAAATTATCCAAGTTGAGTCATTCCATTTGAGTATTTAAATGAACCCTTTTAAAGAGAAATGACAAAAGCTGAGCTGAATGTGGAAATGGGTATTAATAATAGATGTTAAAGATAACAATATCCCATCACTACTACTAATAAATAGCAGCCATTCCACAAGAACCAAAAAAACCTAAAAATTAACAATAGGGTGATAGAATTTACTATTATAATTTTTTTAGAGGGGGTGGAGAGGGTGAGGGAGATAGAGAATGTTAAGTAGGCTCCATACCCAGTGTGGAGCTCGATATGGGGCTCCCTCTCATAGCCCTGAGGTCATGACCTGAGCTGAAATCAAAAGTCCGTCGCTAAACTGACTGACGCATCCAGAATTTGCTATTACAATTTTTAAATGTAAAGTTTGCCTAATATATTTAGTAATATGCATAATTATTAGCATACTGAATAAATTATATAACTTATAAGAAGCTTTAGTAATTATTGATACAGTTAAATTTACGGTTTCTCTCTTGCCTTGTTAGTCCAATATCCATAACTACCATTAATTCAATCAGCTATCCCTGAAATATCTAATCATAACAATTAGAATCATGTTTTTCTTGCAAACACTCTGGATCTTAACATCTAGGGCTTAGAATTCTTCAACTACTGGTCATTCCCACCAGAAAAGGAAATTTCCCCCAAAATATGAACTCCAGTCCCTTCAAATGAAGGAAGTTGGGACAGAAGGAAAGAAAAGGAAGTAATAGTAAATAGAAATAAAAATGAAATAGTAAATACAAAAATGATGAAGTGTGAGGAAGGGGGCTGACCTCTGTACCTGTCCATCCCTTCTGACTAGGCCACCAAAAATAACAACATCGTCCCAAAATGTCACTCTATCACCTTGAACATTCCTGCTTCTTTTTCTCAGGCTGGGTACCATACCTAAAGAATACCATTAGCGGGGTACCTGGATGACTCAGTGGGTTAAAGCCTTTGTCTTCCGCTCAGGTCATGATCCCAGAGTCCTGGAATCGAGCCCCACATTGGGCTCTCTGCTCAGCAGGGAGTCTGCTTCCTTTTCTCTCTGCTTCTCTGCCTACTTGTGATCTCTGTCTGTCAAATAACTAAGATCTTTTAAAAAAAAATATACCATAAGCAAATATTTTCCAGCAACATAAACCATATATTAGTATTATCCCTCAGGCATGCTCTCTGTGGGCATCGTATAGGCACGAATAAAAAAGTTCCTGGTTACAATGAACTGACAGGAGAGCCAGAAAGATTATGACTGACTTAATATTCATTGTTGTTGTCATTGTCCTCACATTAAATATGCTAGGTTCCAAATATTCCAAAAAAAATTTTTGACCAACTTTATCTCCATACAAAATTAGAGAGCTTAATCTGCATTCTGTTTCTTGTTTCTTTTTCTTTTTGCTTGTTTCTCTTTTGCTTGGTTTTATTTTTACAATAATCCCTCTCATCAAAACTTAAAAGATTGTTGCCCTGCGATTGTTTTATGTTATAAAGTGTATTCCCCATTCCTGCTCTTAATATGCTTACAGACTGATTCTCCTAAAAAATAACAGCTATAAATGCTGTATAAAATACAAAATAATCATAATCATTATAAGCAACTCCCTAGGCTGTGGAGGGTTGGGGGGAAACCCCATAGCAAATTATGCAAGGGACCACAACGGAGCAAGTAACAATCCTAGAGTACATTGCTTCTGTCTCTGTGGCTTTGTCCTGAAGATAGCTCAGTTGCAGTGGGATAGTGAGAAAGGCATATAATAAACTACAGGTAGACTTTGATATCTTTTTGAGTGAGTGTCTCCTAACCTCTTACCTACGTATGTGCAGGACAAATTGAAAGCAACTTACAGTTGAGTTTTAAGGAATTGAACTGAGATCTGAGCCTCTGACCACCAGAAATATGATAGTCTGCATTTTGAGTCCAGTCAATTCAGGTATCTACTGAAACAAAAACATTAGTGTATTTTGGGAAAATATAACAGAATTGATAATATCTGTATCATAAATCACATCTATTATAAAATACAAAAACTTGTGTGGCATAGTCAACAGTAAGAAGGAAGAAAGTATTAAATCATACTACAGCATGTGTGAACTTTAAACATTATGCTAGGGGAAAGAATTACATTCTTTGTATTACATTCCATGTATTACCTGACTCTGTATCTAGAAAATTTGTATTTGTAAATAAGGTATTTCTGTAAATAAGCAATGACAGTTGGCAAAAGGCATCAATCAGTAATTACAAAATCAACATTTTAGAATCTGAATCCACTCCACTTCAAAAGCACGCACAATTATCACAAATTAAGATTTCTTAATGTCAAAAATATATAAAGTATTATTATTCATATGTTCAATTAAGTGCATCTAACAGTTGGGGAAAATATAGTGTTTAATTGTCTCTCTTCGCTATATATAAAGATTAATTTTGGACTATTTTAATATCAAAGCAATTTTGGTTTTTATTCTGAAGAAAAGATATACAGCCTCACATATTAATCACTAATGGTAGTCATTATGAAACTCAGATTCCTTCTAATAAAAATGATAAAGTAGGGACAAAGAAAAAAACAGAAATCAAATGAAATTAGAATTAAAACATTAGAATTTATCATTTATTCCCTATGTTTCCTATCTTCCTAGTCCTGGTGAAATAGAGCATTAAAGGCCCATTTATTTAATATTACTGGAGTTTTAAATAATTTTAATGAATGTGTGTCTTATTACTTAAAATTCACATATGCCATTCTATAATTAAGTATGCTTTGAATTTAAATCTACTAATTTTTTTCATATTCATGGTTTGAATCACTTTTTTACAATCTCTGTGTATTCAGACAGCATTTTAGGGGACAATGAATAACTCAATTTCTTTATATCTTTCAAATATCCATTTTATGCTAAACTAAGTGAAAAACCATCAAAGAGAAAAAACTTGTATTTTCTAAATAATTGCCCCTAATCTCTTATCTCTTTACTAACATCAGAATTTAGGGCACCATAAAAAAAATGTATTCAAATTTTTTCAAAGTTATAAAACTCCAATTTCACCTTATTCAGTACACACAGAGGTATAATGATATGTCCAGTATTTAATTTAGTATTTTTAAACTGTATTAGCTTTAATTTGGCTTTCTTTTAAGTTCTACCTTGCTCCTCATTTTATATCATGTTTATTATTTTTTCATTGTTATTTCTTTAATCAGAGAATATAAATGTATAAATAGAGGTCCCCTCTTATCTCTGAGACAGTATTTTGCTTAGAGCTTCATTTTCCCCAAATCCACCTCTGATGCCTAGCTTATCTGACAGTAAATGATTTTTCCTTTCCGTTTTCTTTTTTATGTAAAAAAAAATGTAACATAAAAATTTACCATCTTTACTATTTTTAAATGTATAGTATAGTAGCATTAAATATATACATCTTGTTGTGCAAGAGATCTCTAGAAACTTTTCATCTTGCAAAACTGAAACTCTATACTTACTGAATAACTCCCCTTTCCCACCATCCCTCAGCTACTGGAAGCTACCATTCTACTTTCTGTTTCTAAGAATTTGACCTTTTAGATAATGCATATAAATGGAATCATGTAGTATTTTTCTTTTTGTGACTGGTTTATTTTACTTAGCATAATGTCCTCAAGTTTCATCCAATTCATAGCATATGACAGGATATCTATTTTTTTAAATGAATAACATTCCATTGTATGCATATCCTAATACCTTATCTCTTCATCCCAGTGGACATTAATACTGCTTCCACCTCTTAGCTATTGCAAATAATGCTTTAGTGAAGATGTCTCTTCAGGATCCTATTTTCAGTTTTTATGAATATACACCCGGAGATGGGATTGCTGGATCATATGGTAGTTCTATTTTTAATTCTCTGAGGAACTTTCGTACTGTTTACCATAGTAACTGGACCAATTACATTCCCACCAACAGTCCACAACAGTTCCAATTTTCCCATATGCTCACCAACAGATATTATCTCCCCCACTTTTTTATAGTGGCCATCCTAATAAATACAAGATGATATCCTATAGTGGATTTGATAAGCATTTCTCAAATGATTAGTGATGTTGAACATCTTTTCATATACTTCTTGTCCATTTGTATATATTCTTTGGAGACCTGTCTATTCGAGTCCTTTGCCTATTTTTAAATTGGATTATTTGGGGTTCTTTATTGTTGAGTTGCAGAACTTCTTTATAGATTCTGAATATTAACCCCTTATCAAATATCTGTAAATGTTTTGACCCATTCTGTAGGTTTCCTTTTCACTCTGTTGATTGTTTCCTTTGTGGAGCAGAAATTTTAAGAATGATGTAGTCCCATTTATCTATTTTTCCTTTTGTTGCCTATGCTGTTGGTATCATATCCAAGAAATCGTACCAAATCCAATAACGTGAAGATCTTTTTCTATATTTTCTTTTAGAAGTTTATAGTCTCGGGCCTTGTGTTTCAATCTTTAATCCAGTTTGAGTTAATTTTTATATAGCTATAAAGGTTCAATTTATTTTTTTTAATATATGAATATCCAGTTTTCCAGCATCATTTGTTGAAGAGATGATCCTTTCCCCATTGTGTAGCCTTGGCATCATTGTCAGAGAAATCTTTTATATCCCCGGGAGCTTTTCCTAGTTCTAAAATATACAATTTCTGGTTTTAACATATGCCAGTGAAGCAATACCAGAATATGAAGTTTGAATGATCACTTCTAATCTGGGAAAAGGCAGGATCAGCTGGGATCTGATTCCCTCAATTTAATTGAGTATGCAGTGTCAGTTGGTATTTTAAATACCTGAATCAGAGAAAATTATAACAAATCAATGTTAGCTTTCAATAAAATACATTTAAATCGCCCCAATAATATAATAGATAATATAAGTAATATATAAGTAAAATGTGACTTTTAAATATATCATTTCTATCTAACTGATTTAATTATTCTGTTTATACATAATTTAGGGGCCTACAGAACTGAAGACTTTCCATTTTGCATCAAACCAATAAGGGTTTTACTTGATTTGTACTACAAAAGCTATGTATCTGTTATTAAAGACTTCCATATTTATTAATAGGATGAATGCTATGATGTTGTTTATCCTTAGGATCTTATATAAAATATGAAACAGGCAATGAAGATATAAACATATCAGTTTTGGTAAAGACAAACAAAACCTACATTTTCCATGAGATGAAAGAACAGACACCATACGTGCAATGGTGCATACCCCTGTCTCACCCATTGTAAATTTTTAAGAAAAAGATATGAGTATTGCCTCTTGAAATCAGAAAAGGCATAGAGTTAGCCTGTGAAATATGAATGTCTGGTTTTCTCAGAACCTCCATTGTTATAGAAAAGAACAGAGAAAATTATGCTATCCTAAATTCTGAGCTCCGTCCCTCCTTTTGGGATTGATCATGGACACCAGCATTTTAATACTCTAAACTGGCTGTAAGGAAGAATACCTGCATTTGGAAAGCTCCATGTGCATATGTTGTGAATACCAGCTAATCTTCTCAGTAGAGAGAACGATTGGCACATCACGTGACTTATCCTTCTGCTTATGTGTTTACACAAAGAGCTAAATGCTGCTGTATCAGCTTTATGCTTTGATCACAGGTGTTAGCATCAGAAAATGGTGAGTAATCTCTTTTTTTTAAAGATTTTATTTATTTATTTATTTATTTATTTGACAGAGAGAGAGAGATCACAAGTAGGCAGAGGCAGGCAGAGAGAGTGGGGGAAGCAGGCTCCCCGCTGAGCAGAGAGCCCGATGCGGGGCTCGATCCCAGGATCCTGAGATCATGACTTGAGCTGAAGGCAGAGGCTTAACCCACTGAGCCACCCAGGCGCCCCAATGGTGAGTAATCTTGACTCCATCATGTGAAATGCAACTTGTGAAACTCAAACCTACTTCTGATGTTCAAGAATTGTTTCATAAATTAATGATCACTAATGGCCTATTTGTTCATAACCTGTGAATTAAAAAAAAGACTGGGTCTGTGGTTGGAAATATGAAGAGAAAACTTATTAATTTGCCTGCTATTTTCCTTATTGCATACTTTAATTGGTCTTATGGACTCAACCGTGACATATATTGAATGGTTAACTTTCTAGGATATCAACAATCAGTTCAGAGATATCTATATCTATCTAAAGAGCTCCCTAAAACTTAATACTTATCAAGCCAATGCCATAATTAATTTCATAACTTTGTATTGGAATCATTCTCTCAGCTTTTCTTTTCCTTTTTTTTTTAAATTCTTGTACAACTTGTTTAATGATATTTTGCATCTGTTTTGCAAACCTAACCAGAATCAGCAGAGAATCCTGAAATGTAATTAAATTTTGGAGCTATTTCCTTTTTGATCATAATGTTTTATCCCTTATTGAAAGACAGAGTTTACCGCATTGCAAGATAATTACCTTAACGGAGCTTCATAAAGAAGCAATATTTTCTGGCAAGAAAGTTAGTCATTCTTTTGATTAATACAATTATTAGAAACAACATGGCAAGGGCAAGATTCTATGATATGAGTAAATCTTGTTATGTGGAATCATGATATAATTCATAGTTAAAGGAATAATTTTATGTCTAGTTTTTTAGTTTCCTTTTTATATTTGTTCAATTCTGCCTAAATAGTATCAAAAGGGGAAGTTTTAATATAGGAAACTTAGACTGTAACTCTAATTTTTTACTTTTTTTTTGCAACTCATGCTTACGATAACACTTTTTTATTTTTGCCACTCATGCTTATGATACCAAATATAAAACTCTGTCTAGATTCTTGCTCTGTAAAATTATATTCATGGACAAGCAACACCTGTACACCCTAAAATTTGATAACCAAGAAACAAGAAAGAATGTGACCGCCGATGGTTTCTGACATTTAGAATTCTTGATCTAGAATGAAGGTTTTTGATTTGAACCTGTCCGTGTTGAATCATCTTCTGTTTGATCCAACGCTCTTAGGAAAGCTGTCTCCTTCATTGACACTGTCAGTTTCGGGACAATCTTGAGAGATTCTCAGTTTTAAATCTCTCATCACTAAAGAAGTCAAAGAGGTGATGCAAGGTGTTTTTCAACTAGAATCATAAATTTAAGCTTTAATTCCTAGGGTTTTTACATTAAGAGGGCTTTATGTCTCCACATGCTGGACTTTGATCTTTCACATACTACTGAAAGAATGGAATTAAGTGGGGCTTAAATAGCACCACACAAAAACGATTTAATAACAGTAATTGAAGAAAATAGTTCATTAAATTTTCATGAATTTTCTGTTTGATTCATCTGTTTTGGAAGCAGATTTACACAGCTCAACATCCATTGTATACCTAGTATAAATAGATACAATAAAATATTTGGAGGTTCTAAGTTTATATGAAAACAGTAATCGAAACAACGTGTGAAGTGCATCTTTGCAAATA
Organism: Lutra lutra; assembly: GCF_902655055.1. Taxonomy (NCBI): domain Eukaryota; kingdom Metazoa; phylum Chordata; class Mammalia; order Carnivora; family Mustelidae; genus Lutra; species Lutra lutra. The sequence goes on from NC_062290.1 coordinate 48,696,179, forward strand.
TCTTCCCTGGTTCAAAAGCTAAATTTTCTAGCTCACGAATATTAATATATTTGCTTCTTTTACTTCTGTTCTTATTTTTTAAATTGTTCATGAGTAAGATTTTTAAATCTTGAGAACTATAAGTATCTTCTAGATTTGTTGGTTTCATAGTAACTAAGACAAAACTTTGAGGCCATGCTTCCTTCTCATTGTAAGAAGTAAAGTAGCAAAATCTTTATTTGAGTGATCTCTAAATAAAACTATTTTTGTGCCTTAAACTTCCAAAACATATTCAGTTGGAAGATCCACAGCTCTGCCAAGAAGGAAGAATATGGAAAAAAAAATACAAAATTCAATTAGGCTGTAAGAGATTGATGAAAAACTTAGCTACAACCTTAGTGACGTGTGCAGTGGAGTGAAGACCCTTATTTATTCAAAATAGAAAAAATAATGATTTAAGGGTCTGAATGGAGGCATTAAGCTGTCTCAGAGCCAAATAGAAATATATTAAAATGTCTTCAGAGAAACAAAGAAATAAAAAGTGCAACCAAGCAGTGAAATAAAATAGTTGAGATTTTAGTGGTTTCAGGATTCTGTTTACTCAAATCAAAGAATTATATAACCATATATAAACAAGAACTAGATATATAAAATCCACTCTTTAGTAACAGTATAGAATGCAGTGCTCTGAAAGCATAACAAGTACAGAAGTGGCTTACTGTCCCCATCAGTGATGTAGAGTCATCCTGACATGTGCATTATGGTTGAATTGGAAGCAAGCATACTGTCCATCAGTAGGAAAATGTTTGATTGTATTATCAACTTTCTTAGAAAGTAGAATTTTGCAACATACATGAAAAAACACCATAGCCCTGATCTCTTGAGTAGAAGAAATAGTCATGTTTTATTTTTCAGTGACAAAAACAAATTCAATTGCGATGTGATTAACATGATGTTATTCATGTAAAAAAAAAGATAATGGAGATTAACTGTATGGTAGTTTAAATTGGTATGAGAAAGGACAGCAGAAGTCTGTACATGATAAATGTTGCTTTTCTGCAGCAGGGGTGAATGTTCCTACAAAACCTTTTGTTTCGGGACGCCTGAGTGGCTCAGTGGGTTAAGCCGCTGCCTTCGGCTCAGGTCATGATCCCAGGTCCTGGGTTCGAGCCCCGCATCGGGCTTTCTGCTCAGCAGGGAGCCTGCTTCCTCCTCTCTCTCTGCCTGCCTCTCTGCTTACTTGTGATTTCTCTCTGTCAAATAAATAAATAAAATCTTTAAAAAAAAAAAAAAAACCTTTTGTTTCAATGGATCATGGCAAATATATATTACTTCTGTAACTTTTTATGGGAAATACAAAAGTTGTCCTTAAAATTAAGGTAGTAAATTTAACTTGAATATAAGCAAGCTTCTGGATAAAACCACCAATTTGTAGAGGTACAAGGGATGGAGCAAGTAATTTTTTAAAAAATAATCTTCTAGGCTTAATTTAAAGAAGAAAGAAATAAGTAGGCAAATATACAGGTTTCTATATTGGAAGAGAATCAATATTGTTAAAATTTAAATCTCTGCAACTTTATAGATTCGTGTGCATGTACAATTCATGTGTATATAAACTGACAAGCTGATTCTAAAGTGAATTTGGAAGTTAAGACATCTTGGGTGGGTAGTACAATATTTTAAAAGAACAACAAAGTTGGAGGACTCATGTTATCAAACTTAATACTCACCATACTTAATATAGTGTGTAGTGTCTTTTTGGTACAAGGATAGACAAATACACCAACGTTCAGCAGAGAGAGACCAGGATTATATATTCGGTCACATGTGTTCTTGCAAAAGTGCTGAATTGCAAGTGGATAAACATGATCTTTTAATAAATAATGACATATTAATTGGATATCTATTTGGAAAAAAACATTAGCTCATATAAGCACCAAAATTTATTCACAGTGAATCACGGACACAAATAAGAAAAGTAAAATAATAAAGCATCTGAAAGAAAACATAGGAGAAGGCCTTCATGACCACTGGTTAATTAGAGACTCTTAAACAGGCTGCACTAAAAAAAAAATCCATTACATTTCTGAAAACTGAAAAGACAAATCAGATGAGAAAAAGATATTTACAATACATATATTTAATTCTACTATACAGAATACATAAAGATATCCTATAAATCAATGAGAAAAAATGTATGAGGTAATGAAAATGCTTTGATTTCTGTTCCCCACCAAGATGGAATAACAGTAAAAGATTTACTCTCTTGCGTTAAACAATTAGAAATATATTAAACAACTAGAATATGAAGTTCTCAGCTACATGAAGCAACTGAACAACTAAAACATAGGAAACAACTAAAATATAAGAAAATATTTCTAGTTGTTTGACAATTAAACCATGCTGGACTGTGATCTCTTGAGAAAAAGGAAAGAAGAAAGTAAACCCTCTGATTGCAGCAGCTTAATGCCTAGATTGACATTCTCAATGAATTGATGAGTCAGAGATTACAAGTCAGGAAACCTGAAGTAGGTTTACTTCACCTCTTTTTTATTTCTTTTTAAGAAAGGGAAAAGTTATGTCACAGTCATTATAAAAGTGCATATATTTAATAATAGTGACATAAATAATAGTGGCATAAATAGGTCTTCTTCTATGACCAGGTCATACAATCAGAATTTATTCTTTCTCTTAGACTTTTCACTTGAGGATAGTTTAATCATTTCCATCAGTAACTACAAGCTGACTAAAATCATTGGCACAGACCAATAAGAGATAGTTGTGGGTCAAATAAACAACATACTTTATACTTAGAAAAGGGATAATGACATTTTCCCTGGAAATACAATAAATAAATAATTTAACATCATTTCTTTCACTTGATTTCATAAATTTGTCAGGTGCTGACCCACATAAGTTTAAAAGCATGGAAATAATAAAAATTTCAAGATGGTGTTTATGATTCAAGTGAGAGAGGCATTGGAAAGGATCAGGAGAGAATACACAAGAAGTTTATCAATAATAGTAGTGCAATATCTAGCATTCATATTATATTGCTGGAAAAAGAAACTCCAAAATATAGTAATATAGTAGCTTAACTAAGAAAAATTCTTACTTTTTCCTCTTCTTCCTCTTGTTGTTGTTTTCCTCTCCTCCTCCTTCTCCTCCTCCTTCCTCCTTCTCCTTCAACCTCTTTCCTCCTTCCTCCTCATTCTCCTCCTCCCTCTCCTTCCTCCTTCCTTTTTCTCCTTCCTCCTCCTCCTTCTGCCTTCTTTTTCTTCTCATCCTTCTCCTCCTCCTCTTCTTCCTTTTCTCTCCTTACTCTTCTTCTTTCTCTCCTTATTATTCTCCTTTTCCTCATTCTCCTTTTTCTTCTTTCTCCCTCCCTGACGCCCTTTGTCCCTCTCCTTCTCTCTCCATGTCTCAGTCTGTCTCTCTCTCTTTCTCCAGTGTAAATAGCAAAGTCCTGTGCTAATATGGGATCTGGACAGTGCTAATGAACAAGACACATTTAATCTATTTTGCATTTTTGAAGACAGCACAAAACTACATCATTCTACTAGCCCATAGAAATGGGAAAAAAGAAAGGAGATACATAAATTATTATCCTTTTTTAAAAAATTTAAGTTTGAAGGATTCATAGGTCACTGTCTGTTATCATTTCACTGAGAATCTAATCATATCACCACATCAAGCTTTAATATAGATTTGAAATTCTAGTGTTTAACTGTACATCTGTGAGCAGAACTAGAACTTTTATTACCATAGAGTAAAAGAGAAGGGATATGGAAAGGAGAATAAGCAGTCTTTGGAAAAGCTAGTGTTTTAGATCTTCAGGTGAATGTTGGGATAATGGGTATTTGTTTATCATTAACATTTATTAAACAACATATTTGATTTATATATTATTATATCAGATTTTGAAATAGAAAAACATAACCAAATTTACATAGACTAAGATCCATAATTCTAAGGGAACAAAAGTAGAAATCAGTAATAGAAACATAGAGAAAAAGATACTAAGTTTTAGAATCAACAATAAACTATTTTTTTAAGATTTTATTTATTTACTTGACAGAGAGATAGAGAACACATATAGGCAATGCAGCAGACAGAGGGAGAGGGAGAAGCAGGCTCCCTGTTGAGCAAGGAGTCCGAGGTGGCCTCCCTCCCAGGACCCTGGGACCATGACCCCAGCCGAAGCTTAACTGACTGAGCCACCTAGGTGCCCCCAAACTCTTCTATTAAATTGAAAGTGAGTTACAGAGGAAATCATAAGAGCAAATACAAAATCTATAATCTTGAATGAAAATTAACCACCATATATGACAGATTTTGTAGAACAAAAATATTTACTTAGAGGTGATTTTATTATCATTTATCAGAAAATAAAAAATATTGGGGAAAGTGATCCAAATATTTAAGAAAGTAGGGGGAAAAAAGGAAAATTTAAATGGACAAACCTAAAGACACCCGGAAAAGATCAATAATAAATATAATGGCTAAATTGACATAATAAGTAACAAAAATAAGAAAATAATACAGAAAATTATCTTCTCTCTTAAAATGTATTAAAAGTTAAGTTTTTAGTGAGTCTGATGATGAAAAAGAATATTTGCATAAACAAATGAAAGGAAAAAGATACATAATTCCAAATATATATATATATATATATATTTTTAACATAAATAGGAAAAAATTATCTGGATCAATAATAACTATTAAAGTAATTGTAATTGAAGAATTTTTTGTCTTTAAAGTCCCAGATACATGCACCTGGGTGGCTCAGTTCATTAAGCGTCTGACTCTTGGTTTCTGTTCGGGTCGTGATCTCAGGATTGTGAAATTGAGCCCTGCACTGAGCCTCATGCTGAACCCTGAGTTGGTGCCCAAAGTGGGCTTAAGATTCTCTCTCCTCTCCCTCTATCCCTCCCACCACACACATGGGTGCTCTCTTTTACTTTAAAAAAAAAAAAAAAAAGACAGATGGTTTTTAAGTGAGTCCTATCAAAATTTAAAGATACACATGTATATATTATACAAACCATAGTATAAAATAAGTGGGGAAAAAAGAAAATTTCTCAAGTATATGAAATTATTCTAAGCTTATATTGCCAGTGTTACAAGGTGGGGCAGTCTCATAATTCACAAAACAGATCTGTACACATAAAAAACTGGCATTATAAATCAGTGAAAAAAATGATAAACTATCCAGTAATGCTTAAATAAATGGCATCTCCATGGACGGAAAAATTAAATTATATTCCTCATCTGAACATATATAAAAATCAATTCCATATGCAATAAAAATATAAATATTAAAACTGAAAACAAAACTATTAGAAAAAATATAGAATTCTTTATAACAGTAACATATAATAGAAATGTATTTTAATATATATTATAAATAGTGTTTATAAAGTCATTGTGTATATCACAAATTAGGTAGATGGTAGATTCACGAAAATGTAAAGACTGCTAACATACTGAACAAAATAAATGAAAGATAAGAGTAACACTGATTGCTGACCATAGGTTAATATTTAGACTATATAATGGAATTTGTTTCAATCAATAAGAAAAGACAAGCAACCCAAAAGTTTTAAAACGAGAGAAAAGTTTCAATAGTTCATTCATAGAGGAGATCTAAATGATCATAAACATATGATAAAATGATCGGTCTTGTTAATAATTAGGAAAATGCAACCTAAAACAATAGTTTACTGTCATATTAAGCAGATTGGCATAATTATAAAAGACTGATAATATAAAATATCAATGAGGCTGTAAGGAACTGGCAACATTTACATTGTTAGTAGTCATATGTTAGTGGGAAAGAATTTTATATAAAAATTTGGTCATATGTAGTAAAGGGAAGAGGCAAATTCTTTATGATCCATTAATTCCATATGTAGTTGTGCATCAAAAGAATTTGTTGTTAATGAGAAAGAGAAAATGCATTATTTTGATATGTGTGTATACATATGTATATATGTATATGTATATGTATATGTATATGTAATGTATTATCTCATATAAATCATTTATAGACTCATAAATAGGGAAACTGGTAAATAAAGTAAAATGTTCAGATATCAAAATAGAAGACCATAGCTGAGGTCAATGTTCTAGGTTCATAAATAAATAATGTATATATTTTAAAGATTAATGTTAGTTAACAATAATGAATAACCTATAATAACATTTATGCACATTTTAATAAAGCTACAACAAACTCCAGTATTACATATCATTAATGTCTATATAACTATAGTAAAATTGAAAGCATATGTTGTAGTAAAATATATAACAGCCATAAAATAGTAGTTACTTCTACAGTGTGAATAAGGCAAATGAGATCTTTTAGACAGACATCTAGCCTTAACTTTAATGTTTTATATTCTTTTAAATATTGATCGGGGTTGGGGGGGTGCCTGGGTGGCTCAGTCATTGTCTGCCTTTGGCTCGGGTCATGAACCCAGGGTCCTGGTACCCAGTTCTGCATTGGGCTCCCTGCTCAGCAGGAAGCCTACCTCTCCCTCTTCCACTCCTCCTGCTTGTGTTCCCTCTCTTGCTGTATCTCTCTTTGTCAAATAAATAAATAAAATTTTAAAAATGAAATAATAAATAAAATATCTGAAGCAAATATGGATAATGGTAAGATTTGATATATCAGTAGACAAAAATTTGTTTACCATTATGTAACATTATTTAAATATTTGGAACATGCTATATTTATGAGGAAAAATACGAGTTTTATATCTCTTTGTTTGAAATACTTTATCATTAAAAAAGGGATGAGGGGCACCTGGGTGGCTCAGTGGGTTAAGCCCCTGCCTTCGGCTCAGGTCATGATCTCAAGGTCCTGGGATTGAGACCCACAACGGGCTCTCTGCTCAGCAGGGAGCCTACTTCCCTCTCTCTCTCTCTCTCTCTCTCTCTGCCTGCCTCTCTGTCTACTTGTGATCTCTGTCAAATAAATAAATAAAATCTTTAAAAAAAAAAGATGAAAAAAGTTAAGTGAGTTAATGAGTTAATTTCCTTCCTTAGATTCTCCTTGGGGAAAGACTATTAGGAATAACCAGGTTTTAGAAGACAATTATATAGTTGCTATTGGTTTGTAACACTCTAAATATCTAGAATGCTCCTCTGCCTTCTGTCCTGTTCTCCACTCAGTTTTAGTTTGCTGAGTTAGCTGGTTTGGTATATATAACTTTTTTACAACTTTTCTTTTTGCTCATTTCTTTGAATACTGTTCTTTGTCTTAGATGATATCAACCTATTTTGTAGATTTTATTTCTGTTGTTTTTGATTAGTTTGTTTTCTTTCTCAACTTAGATTCCCCCTGCTAACTGTACCATTATACTTTCATTTATACTGAAGTTTTGTCATTTAACTCTTTATATGACTGGCTCGATATTTTATCTTCAATAATATTCCCATTGAGAATTTTATTTACTTCTTAGACTATTTTTTGTCATCTTATTTTGTTATTATCAACTATGAAAACCATTTTGGAATAGGAGCACTGTTGGAGATTGACCATGCCCTAAGGGATATTTGGATATATTTTTTTTCTTTCGAAATACCCTATGCAGAATCTGTGAACATCCTACTGTTGATTTCTATACTCCCCTCAAAAAATGAATAATCTGAATTTAAATTTCTTAAAATTAGTAATCTAGCAAAGGAACCATAAAAAAAATACCTTCTTAGGGTTACCTGGGTGGTCAGTCGGTTAAGTGACCAACTCTGGATTTTGGCTTAGGTCATGATCCCAAAGTACTGAGATTAGGCCCCATGTCAGGCTCTGCCCCCAGCAGTGATCTGCTTGAGTCTCTCTCCCTCAGGCACCTGGGTGGCTCAGTTGGTTGAGCAACTACCTTCGACTCAGGTCATGATCCTGGAGTCCTGGGATGGAGTCCCACATAGGGCTCCCTGTTCAGCTGGGAGTCTGTTTCTCCTTCTGACCTCGCCCCTCCCATGCGCTATCTCTCCCTCTGCCACCCCTCCCCCAGCTCTAAATAAATAAATGAACCTTTAGAAAAACAAAAACAAAAACACATTCATAATCATGCTTCTAGTATAATGCATTATGGCATTAGGATGGTATTTTCTTTTTACATAAAACATTCCCAGTCCCGTTATGAAACATATCTATGTATAAGCATAGTCATTTTTTAAAAAGATTTATTTATTTATTTGAGAAAGAGAGAGAGAGAGAGCCTGCGAGCAGGGGGAGGGGCAGAGGGAGAGACTCTCAAGCAGACTCCCCGTTGAGCCACCCAGGTGCCTGAGAGAGAGATCATGACCTGAGCAGAAACCAAGAGTCTGACGGTTACAGACTGAGCCACCCAGGCACCCCATAGTCATTTATCTCATGTTTTCTGCTCCAAGTAAATCCTGGAAGGTAGCTAATACATAGACAAACTATGTCAGATCATGTTGGTCATTACTGTCTTTTGTAGTACTTGGCTTAACACGCAATAAGAATTTGATAAAATTTAAATACATTAATGAGTAAGAAAGAGGTGGTCTATTTAGTGAGTCAGAACTAGGAGTATGTCAGAACGTAGTACATCCTACCTCAAGAGTGGGAATGAGTCAAAATCATACAACCTTAAACTGCAAAAGCAAATGGCTTGACCTTCTCTGACCTTACCGATTCCCTGGAATATAACTTTTAGTGACTTCCACCCTCTTCTGAAATGAGTGGCTAGAGTTCAAAATGCAAAAGACTTAACTTTTCCACAAAATGCTGTTTTATGCTATTAACCTGGAAGAGGTCAGCCCTTTATATTTCAGAAATTTATTATGAAATCCCTCCACGTAATAGTCAAATTAAATTACATATGTTCTTATTATGGTTATGCTTCCAAGTGGAACAGAATAATATTTTATGGGAAAAATAAAGGGACTAACAATAAAAAAAAATTAGATTTTATAAAATACCAGCACAAGTACTTAAGAAAGAGAGTTTATTTTTCAGGGATCTTCCTCTTTAATCTCTAAGATAAATAGATTAATTTAGATCTGTGGCTTTTAAAACTGATTTATTAAAGACTTTTAGTAGATCATAAAATCAAGTAGGTGATTAAAATAATCACTTAAGCATTTAAAAAATAAAGTAGAAGAAAGATTTTTATATCATACTGTATATATAAGGATAAATATGAAAATTAGTTTCCAGTCATGTATATGTGTTTGTCAGTGTATATACTGGATTGTGATAAAAGATGCCTTTGTTGTGTAGATTATGTTTTCTTAGAAAAAAGTACTTGACCACCTTTTCTCCAAACTTTACCAGGTCTGATTTGAATATTCTACCTATTTTAATATCAAATTAATTCTTGCTTCATTTATTTTATGAAAAACTTAAAAAGTACCTAGTCTATAAATCATGTTATTTATGTTTTTAACAACTTATGACAGAAAAAAATAAAATTTGATTTCAATATATTACCTGATTGCTTTCCTATTTATTACATACCATTTAATGCCATACAAACCTCACTGCCTATACATCAATGTTCTATCATTAAGTATTTTAAAATTATGCATAGACACACAAAACCTAACATACAAAGTAGGAAAACAGAAAGTGATAAAGTAGATATTTGAGAAAAATCTTCTTTTGTAGAAACCTGATATATTTTCATAAACTGTGACCAGTGTTAAGATACAAAACAATTTATAATGATGTCAATATCTACTACTCATGGTCAGATAAATGAATTTACCTATAGGTACATACTAGTATTTTTTTAAAAAGTGTTAAAAAATTAGGTTAAAAAAATTGTTTTGACCTCCATGGGACAAAAAGCATGATAATAATGTTCTGTAATTTTCTGTTTTATTTTGCCTAGGAACTTTTATTACAGAGGTACAAACCAAACCTTTACATTGATTTTTAATATTATTCTTAGAATTTTTATATTATTCTAAAATAGGAATTATTAAAATGTATTTTTTAGATAGTTCAACTAAATTTAATTTTGTCATAGGGAAGATCTGTAAATACTGAAAAATCAAACAATTTAAGACACTGATAGCTTCAGCTCATTAGCAACCAATGATCCCTGTGAGTCTTCAGAATTTTTTTCAGAACTTTCTGATATTCCATTCCTAGTATACTATTCTTCTCTTTGTTGTGTTTACTGAATCTTTCACCTTTTGAGTGATTTCCCAGTGCAAAATGTAATACTGTCATTGTGAGATCATCTCTATTATTACTTTTTTTTTAATTTTATTTTTTATAAACATATAATATATTTTTATCCCCAGGGGTACAGGTCGGTGAATCGCCAGGTTTACACACTTCACAGCACTCACCATAGCACATACCCTCCCCAATGTCCATAACCCCACCCCCCATCTCCCAACCCCCGTCCCCCCATCAACCCTCAGTTTGTTTTGTGAGATTAAGAGTCACTTATGGTTTGTCTCCCTCCCAATCCCATCTTGTTTCATTTACTCTTCTCCTTATTATTACTTTTTTAAATACAAGTGAACCCTGTCCCTGATTTGGAAGTTCTTTTACAGAGTACTTCTTTGTTTGCCTGTATTCTGAAGGAGTCAGTGACGCTGAATTCCCATATTCTACTTTTTAACCTGCTGATTCCTTCTACATCAAGTTCTACTGGATTTCTCACTTTTTCCACCCAAAGGCAGCTTTTGTGCTGATTCCCAAGAAAGAGAATGAAGATGTCTAGCTCCTACTCACAGGGGCTACAGCTCTTTGGAGCTGGAAGTTTTATGTTACAGATTCCCTTTCCAGTCTCTTCCTTTCTAGAGATCCAGGGCAAAACTTCAGATATTAGAATCCATATCTAAGTCCCAAACTCCTGAAGGCCATTGGCATTACCAGCTCTCACTTTCTGAACTGGTTTTGATTTTGCTCTTTGTTTCTAGCATCTAAAATTTCACTTTGCTTAAGGAAGTTATTTCTTTTGAAACTTGTTATATTTTATCCAGAAATTCTATGTTTGTATCAGTTGGGCTGCCTTGCCACATCAGCTCAAGTTACCTCAGGACAAAAGTCAACCCAAAGCATTTTTCAGAGGGAAGTCCCACCACACACATCCACTTACTAGACTTGCTATAAACGATCAACTTCCAGGTCCAGAACAATCAGACCAATTGGTACTCCTCCCACACAACATAATTCCCATTAAAAAAAGTAGTGTATATAGTTATCAACTCATTATATAATTGAAATCATATTATATAATTGAAATACGCTAAGGGAGTGAAAACTATATGTTCTTACAGGAAAGATAAAAGGCAAATTAGAAAGAAGAATGTATTGTTTAAAAGGCATAATCCTCTAATGGAAAGGGCACACCAAGTCCCAAGCAGAATATCCAAAAATCACTCTTAGAAATATCATAGCAAAATCTTAGAACCCCGAAGTAAAAGAGAAAAATTATACAAGCTTGCTATGACAGAAATCATATTGATCCTAGCTTTCCTACTTGTTACATTGAATGTAAGAAGATATTGTTTTCAAAATACTATCATAAAAAATGTAACTAGAAGATGCATTTTATCAAGAAAAATATATTAAGTAGAAGATGGAATACAAGAAACAATCAGGAGGAGGAAAAATGACCTATTATAACATCTAAAGGGAGTTGTAAAAAATTAGCAGAAATAGAAGCTAAAATCTCAAGTGATTAAAAAAGAAAAAACATGGTGAGCTTATTTTTTTCACTCAAAGAGAAGATACATCAGTCAGAATCAGCTTCTGCTGTATATAGGAATAAGTAATCTAAAAAGACAGAGCTTTATTATTTTCTCACGTAAAAAATAGTTTTGAGGTAGGCGATCCAGTGCTAATATGGTGGCTCTATAATTATTTATGTAACATTTATATTAAACATTTGTTTAATATTTAAACATATTTCTCCATCAACATCGAGAACTAATCAGCAACTATAACATTTCCTTCCAAATAAAAATACTTTTTGCAAGCTGTCACTTTCTCCTTTTCCTTCCAATATCCCATATTTTGTTGAAATCTTCTTGAGTTTTAATTTCTGGTTTTTATTATATTTTCAATATGCTTCTACTTTTCTAGATATAAATTTTGTTGATTGTCTCAAGGTTTGTAGTCATACTCCCTGTCAAGTATATTTAACTCTATTTTTTGCTGGCTTCTTTGTTCAACCCTGTTTTTCATATTTTATGAGTTCAATAGCTCTTGACCTCATGTTTTCTTATTTTGTTAGAGTAGATTATTTGCTGTTTTTGAAAGACTTTCTGACCATCCTGTAAGCTGGAATATGTCACTAACTTGCCCTCAGAAGTTAATGATGTTTTGAAGTAAATAAAATTCTACATTTACCATTTTGTTTTGGATTTTAAAATATTTGCCATTTTTTAAAAAATATCTTGAGTTACAAAACATAAATCCTCTGCTAGCCTAATTATAATTCCTTTGACAAAAATCATCTTGTGTTTGCTGTCTTTCTTTATAGGAAACTCTTCATGAAGCTTTTTAACTTTGGAATTCTTCAATTTCTACACACAGTCTGTAGATCTCCTTCACTACTCCTTCACTACCACCACCAACAACCTAGCTTGAGGTTTCATTCAGCTCAAGAAAATGACTTATTTTGTATTTTCTTTTCTCCATTTCCTTTAATCTTCCTACAACTCTTATTAGACAGATTGTCCAACTTGCAGTATTGTCCTAATGTTCTCATCTCCTTATCTTTTCACGGAATATTATGAGACAATCTGTTGACCAAATCAAGATTCAATCTTTGGATATGTTTCTCCTAATATTCAGTCTGTTCAGGTTTCTTTTATGGTCTGTTTTCTTTTTTATTATTATTATCTGTTTCTTTTTTAATTTTACCGGACATGTTTTTAATTTTCAGTGCTCTAAGTGTTTCACTTTTTATAGCAAGTAACTTCTTATGACACCCTCTCAGTAATCTCAGTGGATTTGAATTACATGTGTTTATCTTTTATTTCTCTGATAATTACTCTTACTCTGTATATTAGTTTTTCTCTGCTTTTTAAAATATTTTATTTATTTTAGAGGGGGGGGGGTGGAGAGGGAGAGGGAAAGAATCTCAAACAGTCTCTGCCCTGAGCACAGAGCCCAGTCAGGGCCTGGATCTCACAACCCTGAAATTGTGACCTGAGCCGAAGCCAAGATCAGACGCTTAACTGACTGAGCCACCCACTAACTGTGCTCTTTCTGTGATTGATTCTTTCTCTTTCATGATTCTCATTTCCTCAAATACTTGATTCTTTGTTGTGGTGCCATGTTTAAAACTGAAGGTCTTTATTGATCGGTACTGGTAGATCACATGAAATTCCCTCTTCAGTCTCAGTGAGAGCTACATTTGTTATAGGTATCTTGGCCCCCTTTCTTGTGGTTTTAAAGTTGGGGTCAAGCACCTAATATGGGACCAAGTGAATAGTCTTCAGGGAGTCAGATTACCTGGTTTAGGAAGTGAAGGAGTCAGTCTTCTGTAGTAGCTATTATTTCACTCTGAGCCTAACACCTCTCTACTCCCATACATCTCAGAAAGTGATCTGGGTCAGAATTTTCCTCTTTTTGAAAAGCTGTGCTGAATATTTTAACATCAAGATACTGGAGAATTAATCCACTGTAGATATATAGCCTTTTAATTCCTCAAACTAATGAGTATAATTTTAACTTATTGCTGATTTTATTTATTTATTTATTTTTGTTTATAAAACAAAAAAAAATGACAATAGTAATATTTTATTTGCAAATATTTATAGTTTTGCCTTGATTTAATTTCACAATTTTACTAATTTGAGGGAAATTTTTATTTATTATGATCTGGGATGATATGTATGTCATAGAAATTATAGGGTTCTTAAAAACTTGAAACCCTGAAATGCTAAAAGTGTCGTATTTTGTAACTACTAAATAAATAATCCCAGAAAATATATCAAAGAGCTGTTATTACACTCGAGATGTTTATTTTTGCTTGAAGTATATGTTAACTTTTTTGAAATTAGATTCTTAATTTTTTATTTCATATGTCCTGCATTTGTCTGTATGTCTACATCTATATCTATCTATACATGTAATTGTAACTTTTCCCCAAAATGATAACCTTATGGAATGATGAATAATAAAATGTGCATTCATATCCTGTTTTGAGTCTTGCTAGGGAATATGTTTTATTAATTTTAAAAGCATTAATCATCATTTACTCTGTCAGTTAAGGACACAACTCTCAATAACCATATTTCATTTTTTCCTTTCATTATTTTATCTTAATTCATCTACCTGACTCTTAAATTATTTATATATTTCATTTCTATTTTACAAAGGATTTAATTAAAATGTCTTAGTATTCATAAAGTAAGTTTTTTCTTAATAATCATGTGGTTAACTTTTGAGTTAATGACATTTCCCTAATCTGGAATATTTTGGAATATTTAGCATGTTTTCTTAACAGCAAAGAATTGAAATGAACAAAACTGCTGAACTTTCAGCCAATAACCAAGGAAAATATTTTTTATTTTTTATTTATTTATTTTTTAAAAAGATTTTATTTATTTATTTGACAGATAGAGATCACAAATAGGCAGAGAGAGGGCGCCTGGGTGGCTCAGTGGGTTAAGCCGCTGCCTTTGGCTCAGGTCATGATCTCAGGGTCCTGGGATCGAGTCCCACATCGGGCTCTCTGCTCAGCAAGAAGCCTGCTTCCCTCTCTCTCTCTCTCTCTCTCTGCCTGCCTCTCCATCTACTTGTGATCTCTCTCTGTCAAATAAATAAATAAAGTCTTTAAAAAATAAAAAATTAAAAAAAAAAAAACAAATAGGCAGAGAGGCAGGCAGAGAGAGATGAGGAAGCAGGCCCCCTGCTGAGCAGAGAGCCCGATGTGGGGCTCGATACCAGGACCCTAAGATCATGACCTGAGCTAAAGGCAGAGGCTTTAACCCACTGAGCCACCCAGGCCCCCCAAAAATATTTTTTATTTAAGATTTATTTATTTATTTTAGAGAAAGAGAGAGAGAGCCTGGGGGGTGTTAGAAAGGGGCAGAAGGAGAGAGAGAATTCCAAGCAGACTTTCGGCTGAGCACAGAGCCTGATGCATGATTCAGTCTCACTATCCTGAGATCATGACCTGAGCCAAAATCAAGAGTCAGAGCCTCAAGCAACTGACCACCCAAGCCCCCCAATGATAATCTTTAATATGAATTACATGGGTCACCATGTTGCTACCTCACTAATATGCATCATAACTTTTTTCACGGGATTTATTGCTATAGCTTTGTATTCTTACATAATGTCTATAATTATTGTGTTATAGGCAAAACAACTTAAACTAAGTCTTTTTCAATATTCATATCAGTCTGTTGAATTAAGGGGCATATTTATTTTAAAACACTATATAGGATCTTTTAAATTAATGACTTTATAGTCTCTTCAATTAAAAGACTATATGGAGTATTTTTAATTAATAACATAGTTTTGGAAAACTTAGTTTCTTAATTATAGTTTAAGTTCTATGCTTTTGGAAGTTTTTTTTCTTTCACTTAGTTTTCCAAACTTTGCCTTTTGCAACAACTGTTCTACCCCATTTACAAATAAATGACCCACTATAAGAAAAATTTTTGCTAGTTTTACAAGAAAAATCAACATAGTAAATAATTTTTTCCTGGTTTAGTAGCTAATCCAAAAAAAGTAAAGGGTCTAGGACTCCATCTGACATTCCTAAGTATAGTCTTCAAATACAGTTAATTCCTCATGTAAATTGTTTGATTTCCCATAACTTTATACTTAAACTTGTACCTCTTTAAATTATTGTCTTATGCAGCACTATGCAAAACTTGGGAGGCTTTTTAAAATACTGAATTTAGACTGAAATAATTATCAGCACCATGCACAAGTGGGTCAAGCTTGGAAGAGAAAAATTGCACTGCCAGCTTTGAGTAGGACCCAAGAGGCAAGGCACAGAACCCATGATGTGGATCAGCCTTGTTTGATTATTTTCAATGAAGCTCCTCAGCTATTATGACCTAAATCTCTACTTAGGTTGCTTGTTTTCCTTGGTTCATTGTTTTAAATGTGCTGAGTTGTTTAAGATAAGTACTAGACAAATATTAAAACATCCATGAGTTTGTCTTACCTTTGGTAGCTCCCTGAGTCCCTTCTGTACAGAAGGCAAATGTATTAGTTAGTCTTCTTTATGTCTTAAATGACCATGAAAATATTGCTATGCTACCCCAAGTGATTAAAATTACTTATTTATGTAAAGTAAGTTTACAATGCCACTTGTAAACTCATGCTGGGCTAATTAAACATATCTCCTTGGATTTTAGAACTGGTTTGCCAAGAAACTATGGCCAGTTGCTGGTGGAGAGTAGAGATTTAAGGTCAAGGCTACCACAGAGTATGCTCTCTAATCAACATGAGGATTTCTGTTTTTTCTTTTCCCTTCCTTTTTCTCTCAGACAATCCAATTGAGGACTCTGGACGCTTAGCTAAAGGCTAAGCCCTAGAGTGCAGGAGAAATAAGGATCAGTAAAAATACATATGGTCTTAAAGCTATTTTAAAAATCAAATTTATTTAAAAGGCTCTCAATAAAAAATATTTCAAGGTTATATGATTTCATTGTTAAATTCTATCAAACTTCTAAAAAATAGCATCAATTCAAAAAATTTTCTTACAGAAACATAAGAGGAGGAAATATTTTTCAACCTGTTTTTATGAAGCCAAAACAACTATGACACCAAAATCTCACAAAGATATTACAAGATAAGAAAATTAGAGACCAACATCCCTCAGGGACATGGATACAAAACTTGTAGACAACATAGCAAATGGAATCCAGAAATACATAAAAATATAAGACATAATGACCAGGTGGATTTACCCTAGGAATGCAAGGTTGCTTTAACATTAAAGAAACAACATAAAAGATGAATAAAAGTGACATAATAAAATTCAGAAAATGGCATAATTATTTTCTTTATTTTTTAAAAAAAAATATTTATTTGTCAGAAAGAGAAAAAGAGCACAAGCAGAGGGTGAAGCAGGCTCCCCATTGAGCAGGAAGCCCAATGTAGGACTTCGTCCCAGGACTATGGGATCATGACCTCTGCTGAAGGCAGATGCTTAGCCCACTGAGCCACACAGTTGTCTCTGGCATAATTTTTTTTTTAAGATTTTATTTATTTATTTGAGAGAGAGAGTGTGTGATAGAGCATGAGAGGGGAGAAGGTCAGAGGGAGAAACAGACTCCCTGCAGAGCTGGGAGTCCAACACAGGGCTCGATCCTTAGACTCCAGGATCATGACCTGAGCCGAAGGCAGTGGCTTAACCAACTGAGCCACCCAGGCATCCCAAGGCATAATTATTTTTAAAATATAGACCCGAACTTCTTCAGAAAACCTAGAGTCAGCACCTGACTTAATTATAAAATATTGGAACTTTATCTCTTACCATAACAAGGCAAGTATATCCACTCTAATGATTTCTAATCAGCACCATACTGGAGGTTCTAGCCAAGGCAGTAAACAAGAAAATGAAATAATAGTTATAAATATTGAGGAAGAAAAAATAAAATTGTCTTTATTCACATACAACAGCATTGTTTAAATAGAAAATCCTAACAAATCTAAAAATAATCTACTAGAACTAATAATTGAATTTAGCAATGTAGTAAGATGTCTATTTTTACCTCTCTGTTTTAAAGTGGATTTGATGTACCACCAAGCCATTGACACTCCCAGTTTAACTTACCATGCTCGCGCGCACGCTCTCTCCCTCTCTCTCTCTCTCTCTTTATATATATATATGTATGTATTTTTTAAATGTTTACTCTCTTTTATGAAAATATAAAATTTCACAAAGGCTGAGACCTGTTATCTGTTTGCTTCACTAATGTGTCATCAGTACCTGATAAGAGGTAAACACATTCAATAAATACCTGTTGAATTTCAATGACTTGTATTTATGATAAATAATAAAAAGGAATAGTTTTGTCTTCACAAAAAAGAATTTAACTGGTGAATGAATCATTGTAACTCCAATGATCTCACTCTTCTTTTGCTATGAATCAGTTTTACAAAGGCTTCAAAGTTAGTAGATGTTACCTTGAATCTGGCTTATGTAGTTAGAGCTTTCTTTATCTTTTTTCTTTTAAACACAGAGTACTTGTGTTGTTTCACAAGAGTGCTGAACAGTTGTCACAGGGAAAAAACACCCTCAAAATATTGTCACAGTTTCTCCTTAGTATGAT
Organism: Lutra lutra; assembly: GCF_902655055.1. NCBI lineage: Eukaryota > Metazoa > Chordata > Mammalia > Carnivora > Mustelidae > Lutra > Lutra lutra. Next base: position 48,714,404 of record NC_062290.1, read on the forward strand.
CTTGTATTTTAGTCCCTACATAGTTTCAATTAGTTTTACCCATATTTTCTGATTGATTTCTTTCTGCAGTTTAACAAGTCTCCTTAAGTATTACTGAGTTAAACTCTTTTAAAAGAAATAATACTCAAATGAATCTATTGTTTCCTGAGTGGTCATGGATATATTGAATTGTTTAAATAGAAGATCTTGGTCATTTCTGAGAATCTATTTAAAAGAGAATGTATTGTGTGTGTGTGTGTGTGTGTGTGTGTGTGTGTGTGTGTGTGTATACACAATTAAAGTACTTTCACTTTTAAGTCAAGTTCACAAAAAAATCCACAGCTTTGCCATAATGAATTAAGTAATTTATGATTTAACTTAAGTCTTATTTTTTAATTTCAGAGATAGTTTCTGAATGATTTTTTTTTTTTTGGCATTCACAGTGAAGAGTCAGAGTGACTACACAATAATTACAAAACCCTACAACACAGAGTTGAAGGAACTCAACCTTATTTTAAAGAACTTTTTTATAGAAATAAATGTTTGAGAATGACAGACTTTTCCAGATGCATATATTGCTTGAGATTGGAAAGACAGTGATAAAGAAAGTTATTTGAGTCTTGTCAGAGTGATGAATTTGGACAATAAAGGAAAAAATATAAAAATTGACATGGGAAATATTTGGAAAGTTTCAGTAATATGGTTTCAGATGCCTGTTGGTGAACTTCTCGGCGCCACAGACTCTATATTCATGTCTACAGAAAAAGCCATTTTTCCATGCAAGGCAAATTTGTCATATTAAAAATAGTTCACCTATCTCATATAAAATAAATTTCTTTCCAACAGACTTGACACTTCCAAAGCCCCTTGCTAGTTAGTCCTTTTGTACTAAAATGTTCACATACTAAATGGCTTATAATTTGAAGGGTACTACCTACCTAAAATGATGGATCCCTCGTTTACTTGGTAAATTTATGAAGCTGACTCATGTTACTTTGCCAATGCAATACTTAAGTTCTAGAATTATTTGTTTCATCATATTTTATCAGACATATAAAGTAATGTTCTCTAGTAAATTTCCAAAAGTGATTTGCTATACTCAATTTTAAATTGCTTTCATTCATACACACATTCCCAGAAACCAAACATAGGCTAAAGTTTTGTTCTTAAACCAATGCAAAACAATTTTCACTACAGAAATTTACCAGTACGCCAATGAGGTTTGAGGGAAAAATTTACCTTACTTAATAAAGTATTTGAAAATATAAGGAAGAAGGGAAAGAATGTTTATTAACTTTGCATACATACATATAAAATGCTTAACATATGTCTATAAATCTGATAGCTCCCTTTTCATATTGGTGTGCTTGCTCATTATCTAATCTTTCAGGTTTTATTGTCTATATTGCCATCCATTTACTTGACAGTAAAAATCAGATGCTATTAAAATTTGCTTGTGATTCACACTGTTATTTATATGATAGTCTTTCCTCTACCTCATGAGGGCTATGTACGTTCTTTTCATTTATATTGTGTAATTTGTTCAAAGAACATAAGTTTCAAGTCTATTTCTCCTTAATTGAAAATACATCTTTCCTAGGCAGATATTTTACAAAAGTAGTGTGAGTGGTTTTTCACTAGGCCTCTTACCTTTCACTGAAACGTTGTCAGAATCTGCCACTGAGATCATAAACCATGGAACTGTATGATGTAGTTCTACATTATCATTTTAGGAATCCCACAGACTTGGTGGGTGAAGGGGAAGGAACTAGTAGAACAACCTCTCCCAGGAGAGAAATCATCACTATATATGATTTCTGGCCTGTATTTGTTGAAACTGCTTAGTCAGTGACCAATTTTGCATTTTTAATTTTCAATGTAGCCTGAAGTCTATTCTAGGCCCCACCATGTCTGAGAATGGCATTCTCCCCAGTAGTAGCCCCTTTAACCAGAGACTGCCTACTCCATTAAGAGAGGATTATGTGCCATTGGGAAAAATTTAAATGTGGCCATCCAAAGTGGGAAAACCTCATTTGAAAGCAAACTGTGCAACCCAAGGACTTTGGTTTAATGGAGTTACTCTTGGCTTTTAATCCCAGGTACAGATCCCACTAAGTGTTTTTAACGCTCACTGGAAAGGGAGATTCAAGTAAAAAATCCCTCATCTTAATTCAGTCAGAACTCCAGTCCATGAGCCTCCAAAGTTATAGGATAATTGGTAAATTCTGCAAATGCTTTTACCTATAATCCATGAAGTTCATTTATCCCAGTGTTTTATTCATTGAGTGATTTAGTAAATCAGTAATTATTAATTGAATAATGCTGTGTTCTAGGTTATCTTCTTGACACAGGAGATCAGTAGTGAGCAAAAGAGACCAAATCCCTGCTTTTAAGTAGTTGCTTTCTAATAGAAATATTGGCCTACTTTCTCAGGAAGGGGAGTTATGAGTCAACTCTAAATTACATCTTTTAATCTAGCCCCAACTGTCCCATATCTAACTGTAAATCCTTAATAATATTTATGTTCTTGATGTTTTTATATTTTTATAGTACTAATGTAAGGTTTCCTTTGTGTTTGAAACTTTGGTCCTTTAAATAGTTTTTGGAGGATTACTCTGGAAGAATGGGCTTCCATTTTCCCAGAAAGGAAAACAAGTATCATTTGAACTTAATAACTTGAGTAGGGTATGTAGAGTCATAATTTTCTGTACCTAACTGGGTCAGAAGAAATAAGATTACCTTTCTCATCATAAACATGTTCTAATTCTGTTTCTTTCATTTTCCTATCGCTCTTTCCTTCTTCCCATTGAGTGGCAAATTCTTAGCATGGATCAGATTGTTGCTATAAGAAAATAAGAAAAGGAAATATTGGGGCTTAATGGTTTGAACAGAAAAAAATATAACGTATATTTTTTACAAAACATACACAAACCCATATATAAGAATATGAATTCATTTTATTGACAAATATATCAACTGCATGCTTATGCTAATTTATTGGATCAAATATATGGCAACACTGCTATGAAAAAAACAGTGCCAATACAATGTATGAGGCATTCACTTCCAAAAATAGCACTGATAATTATTGGCCAAGTAAATGTAACCATCAAAAACAGAAACTATCCAGAAATATATAGAAATTAGTTTCATAGGGAGAAAAAGAAAACAAACACCAGGCTGCCAATGTCTACTTTACAGGTCCAAAACAGTGACAGTGTTGAAATCTTCTGGAAATTAAAGCTGTATTATATTGAATTTTTTATACAAGTCTCAGAATATTCTTGTCTTCTGGATAGACTACAAACAAAATGCAGTGGAAAAATAACCCCGTCCCTTTTCTTTCTTAGGTAGGGAAAAACCTAGTCCTTACTGCATGTTTCTTCCCTGGGTGCGTACTTTACTGCTCACACTGGACTTCACTTCTGACACTTCTGGTCACCAAATGTATGGACATTTTCCCCACAACAAGCAATTCTCTGTGACACCAGTAGGGTGTCTGAGAATATAACTCAATTCCAGCGTGATCTACCTGGAGATAGCATCAGATTCTACAGGTTTAAGGGCTCAGTCCAAGACTTTCCTCCCATCCCCTTATATGAGATACCAGGCACAAGTCCAGATTGTCACTTGTGTTTCTGACCAACTGGCTATAGATTGGAAGTTCCAAAAACCCCCACTCTGGGTTGGATTAATTTGCTAGAGCGGCTCATAGAACTCAGGGCAAGACTTGTTTACTTGTACAAGTTTATTAAAGGATTTGATAAAGAATATAGATGAATAAGCGAAAGAAGAGATGCATATGGTAAATCTGGGAGGATACTAAGCACAGGAGCTTCTGACCCAGTGGATCTGGGATGTGTCACCTACCAGGTATTGAGGTATGTGCCAAACTGGAAGCTCTCTGAACCCTATGCTATTGGGATTTTATTGAGGCTTCCCCAAATAGACATGGTAACTCTAACTCCGTTTTCAGGCTCTCCCCCTTCTCTGGAGAAGTGGGGTGGGGGTACTGAAAAATTCCAGGCTTCTAATCATGGCTTGGTCTTCTGGTGACCAGCTCCACCCAGGATCCCTCTAGGAGCTCACCCAGGGTTGCCTCAATAGAACAAAAGATGCTCCCACCACTCTTATCACTTGGGAATTGACCAGGGTTTTAGGAGCCCGGTGGGAGGAACCAGGGACTGGGGGCAGAGACCAATATACACATTTTCTGTTATTCATACAAAACCATTTCCAATATTAAAATCGACTCATGTTAACAAAATGTAATAGCGTTGCCCCCTTTTTCATTTAATTTCGTTTCGTAGTCAGAATTTGGCACAGGGAGAGGAGGCATACTACTAGCTGCTTGTCGGAGACAGAGGTAAAATCTTCCCAGTGTGGGATAGATAGCATCAATAAGGAAGTACCAGCATGGCCAAACTTCACAAAACAAAATTAGCAGAACAGAAAGAAATAGTAAATGGAAAAATCAGTGTGGTGACTAAAACAAGTTCCTGATAACTGAGGCTGATAATGCAGCATATGCATGAGTATAGACTTAAATTTGGGATGAGGGTGATTTGGGAAGAGCAGTTCCTCTCTAGTTTATTGTGGATAGATCTTTTAAAGTGAAGATATTTTAAAGACGAGGAAATGTAGGCTATATTATTTAGATAAGAGAATATTTGCATAGCATTCTTTTAAAATGGTTTTTATGATCATCAGTTCATTTGAGAGTAATGCGAGGTAAGGCAGGAAAAGTACTATTATTCTGAGATTCATGAAAGCAATTGACTGGTTCAGCAAGAATTGGAGCAGAGATCCAAATCTAGGCCCTCTTTCCATCATAACTATATGGCTCCATACATGCGATACTATGTTTGGAGAACTTAATATGTAAGTGTTAATTGTACTCAGCATACACCCATAATCTCAAATTCTTATTCTACAAATGAAAGTGACAATGGACATATGCAATATTAGGTATTTTGGGAATCTTTATGCAAACAGTAAGAACTAACTGAAATTGAAAACTTATATAAATAGAGCAATTATAACAACACCAAAGTTGCATATAGTCTCATTTTTCTTTCCTCAACAAAACAACCAAAAGCAATGAATCCAATCTCTCTCTGGAATTTCTAAAGATACCTTTATCTCTGGTGTCCTGAAATTGCACTTATTGTAGTGATTTGGAAAACCCAGAGTGTTTAAGTATAGAAACTCATTTTCTAGGATAATTTATCTTCTAACAGTTTCATTGTTTTTTCCTTCTCAAACTCCAATTAATCAGATATTGCCCTTCCTGCAATGCCTGTTTGATTTTTACTTTTCTACCCTGTTTTGCAGCCCTTGCCTTCCAGGTTCCACTTTGGGATTATTTCTCAGCTGCATATTTTGAGCCTTTCATTAAACTTTTATTTTCCTGCTTATACACTTTACTTTTCCAGGGTTATAGTTTACCTTCTGATTTTTCCACAGTAACTTCTGTTTTTATTTCATGCATATAAATATCTCCCGTCTCTATGAGGTATTAATTATAATTATTGGCAATATTCTTCTACTCCTTCCATTGTCCTTTCTTCTTTTTTGTTTTTCTTTTTTTGTTATTGTAATATTTATGTGAAGTTTTTTTAAAGATTTATTTATTTGAGAGAGAGAGAGCATGCACAAGGGGAGGGGCAGAGGGAGAAGAAGAGAAAGAATCTCAAGTGGACTCCATACTGAATGTGGAGCCTGACATGGGGCTCAATCTCACGACCCTGAGATCAGGACCCTGAGATCATGACCTGAGTTGAAATCAAAAGTCAGATGCTTAAACACCTGAGCCACCCAGGCATCCCTATATGAGGCTTTTTAAAAATGTATTTTGGTCTATATTTTTTATTCATACTTGAAAATAAAGCACTAGAAAGTTTTTTAGACTGTCCATGTATATGAGCAAGGAAAATGTATTTTTCTCTACTCTCTCAAAACTTTGAGGGGCACCTGGGTGGCTCAGTGGGTTAAAGCCTCTGCCTTTGGCTCAGGTCATGATCAAGCCCCGCATCCGGCTCTCTGCTCGGCAGGGAGCCTGCTTCCTCCTCTCTCTGCCTGCCTCTCTGCCTACTTGTGATCTCTGTCTGCCAAATAAATTTTAAAAATCTTAAAAAACAAAACAAAACAAAAAAAACTTTGATACCAAATGTTTGCTTTTTTCACACCAAAGAGTTCTTCATTTCTTTGCAGACTCCAACTGGGTGTCCTACAATTTAATTCATTTGGACACCAATTACTTGTAATTAGTACAAGCCCAAAGGTTAAGGGCTCAGTCCCACAAAACTGCCCCCCACTTCTGAGGCCAATCGTAAGTGTATAAGCGAAGCACAAAGTAGTGAATAATCCAAGGTAAACTTTAATACTGCAAAAAAAATAATAATAATAATAATAATGAAAAACTTGGCTGAAAAAAGAAAGTCAACAATTGCAAAGTCATCTTCATATTAATTTATAAATTGAATTCAATCAAAATAAAAATACTAGCAAGTTTTACTTCTCAATCCAACTAGAGAAGTTACTAAAGTTACTAAAATTGACATACAAATGAACATTATATGATGTAAAACTGACATAGACTAACATTCAAGACAAGCTGTGAAAACACTAACACAAAAACCTGTGATGGTGGACAAAACTCCCAGCCATTAAAACCTTGGTAGTAGAAATAGTATGTTACTTGTGCATGAATAGACAAAACAGTGGAATTGAATAAAAAGCCCAGAAATAAGCCAAAGCACATACAGATATTTAATATCTGATGATGTTAGCATTTTGAATCACTTGAGCAAAGGTGGACTTTAAATTTTATTTTTTTCGGTGTTCCAAAATTCATTGTTTATGCACCACACCCAGTTCTCCATGCAATATGAACCCTTTGTAATATTCACGACCAGTCTCACCCAACTCGCCACTCCCCTCCTCTCTAAAACCCTGAGTTTGTTTCTCAGAGTCCACAGTATCTCAAAGGTGAACTTTAAAGAAAAATAGAACCATGGTAAATGACTAACCATCAAGGAAATTCAATCCTCACCTTACATTACACACAAGAATAAACTTTAAGTGAATCAGGGATCTAAAAGTAAAATAATAATAATAAAACTATGCAAATACTAGAAGAAAATACTAGTAAATTTGTCGGTAATGTAGGTATAGGAGATGGTTTTCTACCTATGATTCAAAATCAAGATGCAATGAATAAAAGATAGACGATTTTGACTAAGATGTCTTTAAAACTTCCCATAGCAAAACACCCCAGAAGAGCAAAAGGGAATTGATAAAAGAAATTTGGGGCACTAATTATAAAGAACACCTCACATTGAGGTCCTACCTAACAAAGAAAAGAAATGGGTAAAGATAGAAACAATTCCCAAAAATACATATCAAAATGGCTCTTACATGGAAAGACATTTTTCTCTCAATCATACTTAGATTTCTCAAAATAAAAATTATAGTGAGATATTTATGAGATATATTAGCATAAATTAAAACATATGAAAATAAATTTCTAATAAAAATTACTAAAAAATAAGACTTTTCTGTTAGAGCAATTGCAAGGAGATAGAGACCCTCCTCCATTTACTTTTCGACCCTACATTTCCACTTCTTGAATTTACTTTGAAGATATACTTCCAACATATGGAAACACATATATGCACAAGATTAGTCATCACAACATTGTTTGTAATTGCATATCGAAAATAAAATAGATGACTATACTATAAAAGAGTGGTTGTGTAAACTACGGGACACATAACATAGTACAATGCAGCTGTATAAAAGATTTAAGGTATATGTGAACTGATATGGAAGGGTTTTCAAGATATATTCTCAAGGGGAAAAATACCTGTAGTTTTACATTTTTCTTAAAAACAAAATAAAATATATGTATATATAGCATATAATATATATTTATATATGAAATAATATATATATGATTATATAATCATACATACATATGTATTACTATATGTATAAAATACATAAAAACGAACTGTATAGATCTTCTCTGTGCATAAAGAAATGAACAGAAAGGATGAACAGAAACACAAAGAAAGAATAAACTAGAAATGAGGATACTGGTTATTGTAGGAGGTAGGTAGAAATAGGTTGAAAACTATGGAGATTAAAATCGGAGAGAATGGATACAAGTGACATTTAATATAAACATCTAATATATAGTTATCAGAAATGCATTTTAAATTATCCACTCTAGCTGCTTATTAGCTGTTTTGAAGAAGCATCTTTTCAAGAAAAGATTTAAAACTAAAGACTAAAAGGAATTTTTTGAATTATCTGTGGATTTGGTATTCTTGGTATTTAGGAACTGTGCGTCCTCTAGAGAAACAAATGAATAAGCAAAAAGTCAGAAGTCACTTTCTACAAAGATGGCCTTACATATTTATTTTAGATTTTTCAAGAGATTTAATTTATCATATGTTTTTATATACACTATAATTGGTTATATTTTGGCTCGATTTTTAAGATTTATTTCTAAAAACTACATATTTTTCTAAAAAATACATATGTAAATGTTTGATTAAAAAAGATTATTATTAAGACAATTTTCTCATCAAATCTCCAGAGGCATAGTAACAGGTAACCATAGTTTCGAAGTATAGGCCAAAAAAAGAAAAATAAAAGTTGAAGGCAATTGCTTCTAAGTGTCTATTTTATTCTAGGTAAAAGAGAAAAATTCTTGAGAGGAGAATAATGTTATTCAAGAAGATTTTCTAAATAAAGATTTTTAGGCCAATGGTAAAAATTATAGAAATCAATTTGAACCAGTTTTACTCCTCTTGGAATTTAAAAATCAAGCCGTTAAAATTAACAGTTGCAGCGTTAACAGTGAATGCCTGTTAAAAATGAAGCAGTTAATCACTAGGAACAGCATATTAAAACTGTTAATTTGTAGGTTTGAAACTTCCTTTTAATTAGAGCTGTAAGAAAAGTTTCTTGTTCAAGGTAAATCTGAGATCTCATGGCTCTCTGTCATGCTTGTGAAATTTCACACAAAAAAGGTCCTTTTAAAGGGCATGGCTGGGGTGATAAAGGGAAATTCAAGTGCTTGATTCCAGGGGATTAATCTGTTTGTTTTCTCTTGGCTTTTAAATATATTTTATTTTTATTTTATTTTTTATTTATTTGTCATAGAGAGAGAAGCGAGAGTGAGCACAGGCAGACAGAGTGGCAGGCAGAGGCAGAGAGAGAAGCAGGCTCCCTGCCAAGCAAGGAGCCCGATGTGGGACTCGATCCCAGGACGCCGGGATCATGACCTGAGCCGAAGGCAGCTGCTTAACCAACTGAGCCACCCAGGCGTCCCTTGGCTTTTAAATATAAACCATGACTGAATGGTAATGCTTTTGATCTCTGGAAGGTGACCAAAGCCATTAGATTGGGTAGGCATTCTGCAGAGTTAGCGGATTGCGTCTCGATGACACAAATATTAAAAGAGAATACAAGAAGACATTTCTGGAAACAAGATATAAAAAGCTACCATCACAGAGGCAGCTTTCAGGAATAAAGGAGTTGTTGATGACCCTGTAGTTAAGGTCAATAGGTTTTGGTCTCTGGGGCCAGCTTCTCTGACCAATACCTCTCTGATTGTAGTTTTGCCTGGGGGAGGCGGGTTAATGCAGGCTCCTTGGCTGCAAATGTAGATTCTGATTCCTTGGATTTGAGGTTAGCCAGGAATTTGCATTTTGGTGAGCTTCCTAGGAGTTGTTTATGCAGGTACTTCAGAAACTGCTTTGAGATATGCTTCCTTTTTCTCTCATTCTACAGAATGTGTTTAGCCTCTGATTTTGCTGAGCTCCCTGTATGAATGAGGAGAACCAGCAGAAATCAGAGGGCACTGTAGAAACTGCATTTATAAATAAATGACAGTCACAACTATTGTGAAATTTCTAAGTACCGAGAGATGAAAATAAGAAGAAGCAAAAGAGATGAAGCCATTTCCTTTTTTTTTTCCCTTTTTAAAGATTTTATTTATTTATTTGAGAGAGAGAGAGAGGAAAGCAGGAAGGAGAGGCAGAGGGAGAAGCAGACTCCCTGCTGAACAGGGAGCCTGATGTGGGACTTGACTCCAGGACCTTGAGATCATGACCTGAGCCCAAGGCTGCTACTTAACCGACTGAGCCATCCAGGCACCCAAAGCCATTTCTAATATAGGTACATTGATAGCAACTAATAAAATAAAACATGCAGTGAAAATGGCCAGCCAAAACAATCTCAGCAACCAGGAAAAGCTATATCAAACTTCATGCTATTGAGCCTAATCATGGACTTCTAATTCTATTTACAAATAAAATGACAACAAAGATTTTATATATACATGTATGGAGCAATTTATCACTCATTCGGTACCTAACCAGATGAAAACCTATTTCTAGATTCTCAGGTACCGCACAATGTATGGGATAAAGAAGATGCCCTGTAAATGTTTCTTGAATGTGATCATTTCCCACTACAACTCTATGATTTCCATTTCATTCCACATGTTACAGTTCAGGTAAAATGCCCAAGAACGGGCATCCACCACGGCCACAACAGCAGGACAGGCTGGTAAATAAAGAACCGGGTCCTGAGTCAGCCAGACTTAACTGCCAACATTTACCAGCAGTGTGCTATATTCACACAATGACTTCACTCCTCTAAATCTCAGGATCCTTAATTATAAAATCAGATAATAAAACTAACCACCTTAGAGGGTGTTTCATAGATTACATTAGCATTGTTTGTGTCACATAATGCATAATAAATATAAATGAGTCTTTGGAACAGCAATATATGCAGTAGGAAATTTCTATTTAATGAAGAAAAAAATGTTTTCATCATATATATGCTAGAGTATTAATTCTGTTGGTGAGTGTTAGGTCAGAAAACTAGAAATCCTAACTATGTCACTATATTGTAATGTAAAAATAATCAAGGAAAAAGCATGTATTCTTAATAATGATAGGAAAAGATCAGTCAGGAGTAAATGCTGCAAGGGGTACCTGGGTGATACAGTTGAGTGGTGGTAGTTGAGCATCCAACTCCTTGTCAGTTCAGGTCATGATCTCAAGTCGTAAGATCCAGCATGTGTTAGGCTCCATGCTCAGCACAGAGTCTACTTGGGATTCTCCTCCCTTTGCCCCTCCTGCTCCTTCCCTCTCTCTCTCTCTTTCTCTTGCTCTTGCTCTCTCAAAATAAATAAATAAATCTTAAAAAAAAAAAAAGAAGAAGAAGAAGAAGTAAATGCTACAAGTAACTCTTAGTAAAACTGCAAATGTACATTTATTGGCAGACACAAACTCACATACACATGTGCGTGAATATATACACATACCGCATAAATCCAGTAACACTTCTTTATGTATAGAAATGACTACAGTTATTAACAACTTTATTAGGATGTAATTGACATACACTAAGCTGTATGTGTTTACAGTTTGCAACTTGATATGTTTTAGCACATGTATGCATGTGTGAAATATTGACAGTAATCTGAGAAACATATGTGCCATCTCCCAAATTTTCCTTATACCCCCTTGTAAGCTCTCCCTTCTGTATGCATTTTTTAAACATCTGTAGAATGTATGATGTCTCTTCTTGCATTGCTGATTTTAAGAATTTGTGTCTTCTTTATTCCATCTAGATTCATATGACTAGAGATTTATCATAGATTTCTTTTTCCTATGGAATTATTTTCTAGTTCTTTGACTTTTTTGTGTTTTAAAGTATCTTAGTAGTTTCTCAAAATGAAGTTTATATCAGCCATCTTGAAATCATTCTTTGCTAATTTAAGCTTTGCATGTTATAGATTTCTCTCTAATCGCTTCTTAGTGACATTTCAGAAATTTTGGAATGTTTTGTTTTGAAGAGATCAAAGTTAGCCTTCATTTTAGAGCTAATTTACCCCACTTCTGCAAGTGGCCTCCTCTAGTCTCTACTTACCTACCTGTGAAGTCAGTAAAGTTTCTCCTCTCTGGCATCAGAGGAACATGATTGCCAACTCCATGCCTGCTCTGGGATTTACTTTTCATACAATAATCCTATTAAGTGTTCTTGCCTCTTAAGTTATTCTTATCCAACAGAGTTGGGCTTTACCCTCTGCATGTAGAGACTTGTGTCTAGATTCAAGGGGACCCCTATGCAGATTTCTGGACCTCTTTCTGTGCCTACCCTATACTTGGTGAATGAATAAAAACAGGTAACAACTTTAATGGCTTACTCTAGACATTTGGTTGCTTACTAGCATAACATTAAAACTTACAGAGGAAAATAATATTTTGAATTAATTTGCCTCATGGGAAAAGAATATGGTGGTTATTTCTAGAAGATCAAAAATATCTTTTCTACTTTTCCATAGCACACAGATGAACTTAATAAAAGAATAGCAGTATGAGAAAAGAATAATTGTTATTCTAAAATAGTTAACTTTGCCCCATTATGTTAAATATTTATAAAAGGTGCTGATCAGCATAGTACCAAGTGGTGAAATACAGCACACATTGTTATAAAAACCTCTCATGTAAATCAAACTTCTTATCCTTTCTTAAGAATTTATTTTCAACAAGTACTCAAACCTCACAAGTATACATTATAGCCTAAAATTATTTCATTTTCCAAACTAGGAAGAATATGCCTCCTCTATCTAGGGTTGAGGATAAGAAAATAGATCTTTTTGTCAATACTTTTTAAAGAATTTTTTAAAACAAAAACAAAAAAGAATTTTTATATATGGAGGGATTTGCATATGCATATCAACCATAAAGTAAAAATATGCCTTTTGAAACTTGTTGCTCTTTTTTTGAAGATTTTATTTATTTATTTGAGAGAGAGAGAGAGAGAACACGAGCAGGGGGTAGGAACAGGGGAAGAGGGAGAAGCAGACTCCTTACTGAGCCGGGAGCCCAACGCAGGACTAAATCCCAGGACCCTGGAATTGTGACCTGAGCTGAAGGTAGATGCTTAACTGACTGAGCCACCCAGGTGCCCTGGAACTTAATGCTCTTACTATCTCTTAGTTGCCTAGAAGATACATTTTACAAAACTTCACAAATTCTATTCTACTAACAAATAATAGAGTAGCTATAATACACATTTGGCTGTTACCATTTATACATCTTAGAGAATATTAATGCAATAAAATACATATAACTCAAACTATACTGTTAGGAATTTTACATTTAATTTAGTACACTACTGCCTATTATGTTGATTTCGAGCATGATGAGAGTTGCAATCATAAATGCAAAAGTTCCCATTGGAAATTACACTGAAAAATTGCTGCATAAATCTGTGTACTTACGGGATCTAGACTACTTGTTTTAGCCATTCTAAGCATCAAGTATAGGCATAGCTGAAGTCCCATTCAAAATGTCCTCAGGTAAGAACAAGTATGTCATAAACAACTAAGCAAATCATTACGTTTCCCTTCTGAAGTGTCTGGTACTGCAGATATCATCAAACTTGTAGAATTTTATTCTCATATACATTTGAACTTGCCCCTTACCTCCCAAAGTGTCTCCCTTGTTCCATTCCTCAGTGGACTCCTCTATTTAAATGCTATGCAAAGTAAGAGCTCAGTTTGAACCTAAACATATGCATTAAGTCACTGCCCAGAGTATCACTCTGTGATACTTACCTGTGGTCTCAGTCTCTTAAGAGTGAAGGAATTTTTCAATCCTTATGTAGCAGAAAATTGAAATGTTACATAATGGAAAGTTTTCCTTGGCCTAAAATTGATGACTAGCTTAATATATTTTTCATCCCTTTTATATTCCAGCCCTCTATTCTACCAAGACTAAGCAAGTTATAACCCTATAAGACTATGTGGTTTAAGTCCAGACATACCTAGATTCAAATCTCAGTGCACACAGTTAATTATTTGCATAATATTTGGTAAATAATATAAACTAAATCATAACAGAGTTATTGGTCACTTTAGTTTCACAAGATTAGGAGAATTAAAAGCAAGTCATACATACAAAATTAGGACAAAATAGCGCAATACATGGATGTATTATTAAAGTAAGTTTTAAGTAAACTAGATGGCTTTGGAGTTAGTTTGAGTCCAAGCAGAATGAACATTAGAATAGACAGTTTTCCTGGAGAAGTTAAAATCTGTGATACTGAGAGATTTTAGCATTGGATGGTCAGTATCATGGGTAACTCTCTGGGACAAAATGATTTTCACTCCATTTCTATGAGCTTTCATCTTTAGAGCTCCAGGGTTATTCTTTCTTTGAGAATGGGCTCTTTTTAGAGACTTGTCTCTATGGATTTGTGGAATTATATTTCTCCTTAGAGCTTTTGGTCTTCATCAACTTTATTTGTCTGGTTTATTTCTTTTTCTTTGACAGATTGACAAGATTCTCCCAGGTGCAGAACCCTCTTATACTGAGAAAACTCATCCATCATGTTCTCATCTTTCTTAGATAAGATAATACTCATGCCAGGATTCCTTTTTACCTCAAAACACTTCACGTGGATGAAACAACACAAAGCCACAATACTTTCAGTGTGCAATAGTACCACTAATTTTAGGCAGGATTGTTCTGTCTTTGGTACATTCTCCCTCATCATTTCTCACATCCGCTCTATTCCTGGAGCCTGCTTTCCAAGAGGAAATTTCTGTTTGTGTGTTATTCCCTAAATGAACATCTCTGTCATAACTCAGATATTTTGTGCTTTCTCGTAATTTTAAGAAACATAGAATTTGTTCTTGGAGTTAAATAACCACTTTTATATTTTTATCATCAATTGCTAGAGAATGTTTCTTACACTGTAACTCATTCCCATAAAATGAAATAGCAATCATTTAAGTGACCCATGTGTCATTTTTTTAGTTTTGAGTGTATTTAGGAGGGGAAATACCTAATAGAACTTCATAGAAGGAAAGAATTTTTATTCACTATAACTTGACACATGATGAGACTGGTGAATAATTGGTAATAGTAGAAGAGGAAAAATGGTATTTTAAGATCTCACCTCCAGAATTTTTCTCAGGGAGAAAATTTGACTACTTTTGGATATGTTATAGTGTACTTATTTTCTGTGAAGTCGAGGCAATCTGAGTATATCCTAAAGGACTGAGATGAAAACAAAGAAGTTATCTATCTATCTATCTATCTGTATTCCTGCTATAAACAAATACAATGAATGTGATTTGGGGTGAGTGGTTGTGGTTTAGCAAGTGTGGGATAGTATATGTTGAACTGAATGTGTGCTGGTAGACCAGGATTCTATAGTAGGATGAGCTGGGTAAAGCTTCTGAGAAAAGGAATGCATGGCAAATGAATTTTTAAGAATGTGAATTAATAATACCAGTAATGCTAATATGCTACTTGTCTGGCAATGTGATATCATTTCCACTGTCACCAAACATTAACAAATAGTTATCTTACTCTAAGTCTTATGTTACTACTTCTAGATGGAAGCGAAAAATAATTGGGATCTAATAGAATGAAAAAATGTGGAAAAGTAGATCAGGCAGAGGTTAAAAGAGTCCTAAAGACTGAGGGCAGGTGTTTGAGGCACTGGGGTACCATGGAGAAATAGAAACGCCACCGCCCCTCGTAAATAAATAAATCTGCACACATTAGAAGAAACACTAAATTTTTCACTTAAGGAATTTGTCAAATGTAATTAAAAACTTCCAAAGACAGATTGTCTTGCTCGCCATCTAATAGGCAGCTAAGATCGCCTTAGCCTTATATGGTGTCTGATAGTTTTAACATAAAATTTCTCGTCACTATGTTTACTATAGTCTATCCTTATCCACAATTTTACCTCCTGCAGTTTTAGTCCCCCACAGCCAACTGCAGCCCAGAAGCAGATGGTCCTCCTTCCGATGGAGTATTAGCAGGTCAGTAGTAGTCTAACGCTATGTCATGGTGTCTACGTCATGCTCCTCACTAGATCTCATCATATAGGCATTTCAGCATCTCATAGCCCAAGAAGGGTGAATGCAATACAATAAGATATTTTGAGATAAAAAAGAGACCAAACCCACAGAGCTTTTATCACAGTATATAATTATAAGTGTTCTATTTTAATAGGTATTATCATTAATCTCTTACTATGCCCAATTTATAAATTAAACTTTTTGATAGGTATAGGTATGCATGTGTAGGAGAAAACATGATATATATAGGGTTTGGTACTACCTGAAGTTTCAGACATCCATTGGAGGTCTTGGAACATATCCCCACCACAGATAAGGGGGAACTACTGTATTAAAGTCTCCCATTAATTTATTTTAGACATGTTAGTTTATTTTAGACACAGTTTAAAACTAACTGTGCAAATGTGTTATTAAAACATGCTGAGGGCATTTCATAATATGGACTTAAAAAAAGAAGTTTACATTCTAGAAGTCAAATGAACATAAAATCACTGCCTTTATAAATTTAGTTGTCTTTGGTTTTAAGAATAAATGTAGGTGACTTTGCTAACAAAAGCAACATCCAGACACCATATCCATAAAGACTGTCCTTCATTTTATAGACATAATTATTAAGAAGGACTGTCTTTGTTTCTCAGCCACCTCCCAAATTTCATACCTCTACATCTCAACTTTCCTTTAAGATTCAAATTTTTATCTGCAGCTTTAAATTCAAACACCTCTAAAGTTGAAATCATGTCTCCCTTTGGCTCTCCCACGTTTGCACCTCTTCTCTGTTTTCCAGCTATGCTAATAACATCACCATTTACTCATTTACTGAACTATAAACATGGTCTCACCCTCTCTATTCCTCTCACCAGCTCCTTGTCATAAAGTATCTTTTTTTCCTGTCCTCTGTCACAACCTCAGTTCCCATTTTCTAACTTTATTTGACCTCCATTTTCATTCCCTCTAATTCCTCCTCTTCATGATCATGCTAGAACACAAGTCTGATTATGTTACTCTCAAAGATATTTTTGAAAAGCTTGCCCTTTGCTGTAATGTTAAGAAAACTCCTTAAGATTACATCTTGGATAATGTTCATCAACCTATTATTTTAATCTCATCATGTAATACTTCTCTAAACATCCTTTATACTCTAGACATATCTGGACATTTCTCTCATTCTAAGCACAGAATATTTATTCCTGCTTCTATATTAGATCCTGACATTCTTTTCTCCCTCTACTCTCTGAATGACTACTCATTCTTCAACACCATGTTAAAATGTCACTATCTCTCTAAGACAATTAGAGATTTAACTAGGAAATAAAAAACTAGCTGCTACTGATTAATGCTTTAACTTGGAATTTATTATTATGTGTGAATCTCTTAAATAACAAAGATGCTTCTCTTAAATTTAGGTATGTTTGCCACCAATTCATAGCATATTGAAGAGTGAGATGACTGGGCAATAGAATTTCATGGTAAATCACCTTATTGCAAGGAGGGACCTGAACACTTACGTCAGATAGTTGGTAGTCTTTAATGCCTGCAAACAAAAGTTGTTGATATAGCCATTTGAAGGGAAAGTTAATGACTTTGCTCAGGAAATGCATTTTTAAGATAAGGATTAAAAACAGCTTTGCAGGGTCAGCAGAGCACCGTAGGCTAAGGATATGCCTAAAGAAGATTGGGGTCATGAAGCCTATTGCACTGGGGAATATTTGCATTTGGCAAAAGACTTACTTTCAGTAATCTTGGGGAAATAGCAGAAAACATTCTACATAAAGAAGACCCAAGCAATAAAAGGAAATCTCAATGTGCTTCACAAATGAAGAGGCTAAATAGGAATTAATTCTCTACCAGGAAAGTAAAAAAAGCCAGCTGGCTAAAACATTGCTGCGGAGAGACCAGATATACAATTGGGACACCCATGAAAAGGGAGACCTAAGTCAACTAAAGGAGGAAGAGCATCATCGGCTTAAATTAGAAACAAATGAGATAGTCTTGCCAAGAGATTTTTTTTTTTTTAAGAATTTTTTTTCTAGATGGTTGGGATATATAGAGAGAGAATAGTTTTTTTTTTTTTTTTCCCAATTTTTACAGGGAGCCAAACTTTGAACAGATGGAGTGGGTGGGGGAGATTTTAGCCCAGCAAAAGATGAGAACAGGAACTACACCTAACTTAATCCAACCCCATCATTCTGCCAATGAGAAAGCTGAGGCTCAAAGAGGGGAAGATCTTGGTCGAATTTACACTCCAGTGTTGGTACCAGTGAGAATTAGCAATGAATCTACTTCATACCTAGATAATGTAATGTATTTCTGCAACAATTCCCTCCATGACCATATGCGTGGAACTCTTCTGATATGAATATTAGTGTTCTTTTTATCTCTTAAGATATAGCTATCTTGATGAGATGTACAAAATTAGAGATCAGCCACAAAATGGTGTGTGGGATAAATTTGTCCTCGCACTTGGGCTTCACTAATTGATCTTGCTGTCTAAGGGCATACCTTATGATGTAGGAAGTGTTGGGGTTCAGAGCCGATATCCAAGAAATATTTCTTGAGGTGTCTTTGGTGCAAAAAGGTGGTTTTCTTAAAACACAGGGACAGTACCCATGGACAGAAAGAGCTGCACTGGGGTTGTGACAGGAGACTGATTTTATACTTTCAAGTTGGGATGGTGTTGGAGATAGTGTAAGTCTTTAAATAACTTTGGAAGCAAGGTTCCCAGGACCATAAGAGTACAAGCTATTGGTAGGAAAAGGTCACTCATTACCATCTAATAAAACCCTGGTCATGAGACCCTTCAGATGTATATTGGTGGGTCATAGGCTTGGAGGATGATTGCTAACATGTATCTTGGTGGGTAGAGATAAAGGAAGTTTCCAGAGGAATTTTTATCTGTCAAAGAAGACTTCAGGATCCTGGGTGGTTGGGATCATGTAATCCAAGACTGACTTTTGCTGTTAGCAAAGTCTAAACAGCGAGGCAACTGAGCTCCCTGAGGAAGGTCACTCTGCCTGTTTCAAGGACTACCTGTAGGTAGTAAGGAAATTTAATTTTTTTCCTTTGCCTTTGTTTTCTGCATCACTTAGAGGTGATGTTTTGGATAGTATTTATCCTATGAGTAGAAAGATGAGGACCTGGAAAGTCACTGTGTATGTTGGGTTGGGGGTTCTTTTTTATCTTTCTTCTATCTTATGTCAATAAAGAAAAATCCTTATGTCTCTAAGTGTGTTAGACCTACAAGTCAAAGGATTCATTTGTTAGTTTATTCCTTCTTTGCACTTTTAAGCCTTTAGAAAAGTCTTTTTCCTTTTTTAATATATCAATGTTTTCTCAGTCTTATTATGAATCAATAAAAAATAGTTTAGGTCCATAATTAGATATAAGCTTAAAAGGGAAGCTGCTTTGCTACTATCTTATACAGTATCAGAGAATTAAAAAAGATAATTAAAATACAAATCTCTATAAACTGGAAGGGCTAACACATTATTCCATCACTAATTAGATACATTAGGAATTTAAGTTTCTGTCCTGCATGTTAACAGATTTACCATTTTTATAAATGACTCAAAGGAATGTATGGAAGACATGTTTATTAATATAAAAAGTGACACCAATCATGAAGGAATGAAAATTACATTGGTTTTAGAGTTAATGTCTGAGATGATCTTGTCAGGTTGAAACAAAGGGCCAAGTATTTAATAAGATGAAACTGAAAAGGATTGAATATAAAATACTGCATTTAGATTTTTTGAAAATTTAAACACGTTTCAAAGAAACATTTCTGAAAGCTTTCAGTTTTGAAGCATATTTTATTTTTTAAACTGATCTTTTAGGTGTTGGTTTTCATTTTCATTACCTTATGGTTAAAAATGTGTTTTGTGGGTAATCATTTCTTTAAAATTATAGTCAGTTTTGGGTGAAAAATATGTTGAGTGCAAGTATTTCTTTATCTGCTTGATTTACCAGTGTCTGGTGAATTTATGACACTTGCAATTTTTCCTTTATTAATTTCCTGGCTATGTTGTTATGTACATAAAATTTTATAATTTTTATGTTTTCTGGGTAAATTTTTGTTTGATTATTATGCTATCTATTTATCTACATTACTGCTTTTGCCTTAGTTTTCAGTTTGTCTATTATTGTATTGGTATATAACATTCTTCTGAACCCTTTCTATTTGATATATCTTTGTTTATTTCTTTATTTGGAACATTGCAACATGGCTATATTTGTGATGTATCTTTTAGAAGTGGACAGTAGCTAAGCATTTTTTTTCCTATCAAAAAAATCTGTAATTTAGTAGGTGTATGTACTTCATTTACATTTATTGTGATGATATAGGTTAACTTTTCCTACCATTTTATTCTGGATTTTACACTTATTCTTTTTTTGTTTTTTTCTACCTACTACTATTAAATTAATATTATTTTCTATGACCCATATTCTTCTTTTATTCATTTACTAGATTGTAAGTCAAAATAGATAACATGTATGCTATGCTATATATATTTTAGAGTATAATTTTATATAAATTATTGGTATATTTATCTAACAAAATCAATTATTATTCAATATTTTTGTCTTCTTCCCAATGTGACAGCAAATGTTACCATAATTAACTGACCATTACAGCTACCATCCCAATCAACACATCTTAATATTTTGGAAGTTTCATCTTACTTTTCAAACTCAAAAAAGTTATTATTCTTACAGTCGAACAAATTTGACTACAAATCAAATTTATAGTTAATCAAAATTACTGACATTATTTGTCAGGTTCTATGCTTCTGTTCTTTCTTATATCTTATATATGTACATATGCTCAGAGTTTACTTATCTTCTTAATCAAGTACAGTTTCCATGAGTTATTTGAGTGATTTAGAGTGCTAAATTCTTTGTGATAGTACCTTGAAAAATATTGATTTGCTCTCACTGTCAAATAACAATTAAGCTAGGTATGAAAACATAAGATAGCTTCATCTTTTAATGACTATATAAATTTAGGAAAATCTTTTAACTTATTAGGGCCTCAATTTTCTTATTTGTAAAATGGGAGTAATTATAATAGCTACCTTATGAAATATACAAGTTATATACAACTCAGAGTAAATCCAGTGTAACAGTTAACTATCATTACTATTTGAAGCAATTACAATATTTTCTTCTGGAAATTATTATTGCTAAAAATACTCATTTGTTCATATGATTGTGTTTTTTTTTTTCCTTTCTAGTAGATTTTAGATTGTTTCTTTTGTCTTCATTTCTTGTGATTCTACCACAGAGTTTCTTGGTATGCATTTACTGTTACATTCTAAAAATTGCAGGTAGGTACTTGAAATGAACTTAAAGTGAAAATTCATGTCTCCCTTTAAGTCTAGAAAAATCTCAGCTATTATTACTTTACATATATATTGTCATTATTCCTATAATTCATTATTTCCAAATATCCTATTAGACAAATTCTGGTGTTTCTCAGTCTGTCCTTTATGTCTCTTAAATGTTCTTTTGTATTAAAAAAAAAAAAGAAAGAAAGAAGCTACCAGGCTTAAAAACAAATCGCCTTATGGTTTGTTTTTAGAATGCTTCAAGAATTCCTTTTAGTTCACTTGTTTCCTTGTTACTGTGTTCACTCTAGGTTTTATCCTTTTTTATTTTTATATACATATATAATTTTATTTTCAAATATTTTATGATTAATGCATATAATATTAACCTTGTTTAGCATAATTTCTGTCTGTATTTATTTCAGTTTTTTGTACCTTTTATGGAAGTCATATCTTCATTTTATTTTGCTGGTCATAATAAAATAGTTATTTTATACTTTTAAGAAATATTGGCATGAAATTAATTTTAGCTACAATGAATTCACGTTCTGTCCTTCAGTTTTGGCATTCTGTTTCTTCATGTATTTTAGCATTTTTGTCTGCAAACTCATCTTAAGTGGAGGTTTTCTTTTGTTATTATTTATGCACTTGTTCCCTCTCTTCTTCCTTCTGTGCTTATTCCACATGGGCAGGTGATCCTGCAGTTGTTTCTCTAACCCTCGAGGCTCCCTTTCCATCACTAGATCTTGTAAATCTGTTACCAAACCCAAGTTTGGCTGCCTGTCTCGTGAAGGATCATTACTCAAGAGACAAGTTTTGGTTGGAAAGGAATTTGAGCTTTATTTAAGAGGCTAGCAACCTGGATAGAAGGCAGACTCTTGTCCAAAAGCCAACTCCTCTGAGGTTACTGCCTGGATCAGGGGTTTTTAAATGGGTTTGGGAAGTTAATCAGCAAAGGGAGTGCAGTGGCCTGCAACATGTCTTGATCCTGCACAGACTAAGTGATGCCAGTGTGATCTACAAGTGTGATCTCAGTGCTCCGGGGTTGTGGGAGAGGGTCTGGTTCTTGTTTCCTGATACGCAGGAGGACTCTCTTCTTTCTGCAAAGGAGGGCATGGTCTACAAATCCACGAAGGGAGATCAGTAAAATCAGCTGTGTGACCTAAAGGGAAGAAAAACATTTTGTTAAAAAAAATTGCGAGGCTAACCAGAAAGCAGAAGAGGCTTCAAACAGACTTGCTGGCCTCTGTGGCCTGGGAAAGTTCTGGTCCTCCACTCCTCGAGCTAGTGGTCCGTGAATCTCAAGGAAAGGAAATTAGTTTTGTAACAGATCAAGGGCCTTAGGTCTGCAAGTAAGGAGTGTGTTCATTTGAACCAAGTTAACCCCTAAGACCAGGTGGAGTGCTGTTACAACTCCGGTTCAGGTTTCCTGTTGCCTTGTGGTGTTCTTGTATTGCAAAGGCAGCATGGAGCCATGAAGCAAGTTTTTAGAGATTCTGATAGAAGGTAGCTCTCCATATTTGCTTGTCTCTCTACTGTGTGTGTGTGTGCATGCGCCTGTGTTGTTGTTCATTTCCCGTGGAAAATATAGACACAGATTTTGTTTTTCATCACCTTCCCTAATAGTTGAGGGTTGCAGAAGTCCAGACTCAGTTCCCAGTTTTAAGACATTTGCCTGGCTTCAGCCCTCTGTTTTACATAGAATGCTTTCAGTCATCTTTAGCCCATATGAGCCAAACTCTAGATATCCCTCCCTGCTTCTCATTGTAGAGCTGCTTCCTCCATGATAGTTGTTTAACATTTTCCAGTTCTTTTCTGTGCCTTGGTGATGGGCATGGATTTTTTTTTTTAATACTCTACCTGAGTCATTTTGTTTTATTTATTTTAAAAATTTTATCCGGCATTGCTATGTTTAGTGAACAGGAGATTTCAAGGCATAAACTTTACTCACTAGATCATCTTCCTCAAAGGCCAAGATACAAGGATATAATACAAATAATGATCTCAATGAATAGAGTCATAGATAACTTGGTAATCTGAAGGAAAATCATCTGGTGAAGTTTGTCATCTCATCACAAGGGTCACTGGCTTCATCTACATATGCAGTGCTAACCTCCTCCCTAAAGAATTTGGAAATGAGAAGTGTTTATTTCACCATAATAGTCAGCAACAGTAAGAATTATGAAAAACTTACTATGTGCCAGACAGTGTTCTAAGTGTTTAAAATGAGTTACATTTAATCCTCACAACAATATTGGGCCTGGATTTTATCATTAGCCTTCTTTTAAAGACACAAAAAAATGACACACAGAATGGTTGAGTACCTTGCAAATGTCAGCCAGCCAGTAAATGATAGAGCTGATATTTGAGGCTGTGTGAACTGGGACCTATATTCATGACTAGTATTCTCTGCTGCCTTTCAGTGGTTATGGTGGACTTGTGGACACATTGTAAGGTCACCTACAATGATTCACAAATTTATATAATCCCTTGGAGTGAAAGCAAGACCTGTGACTTGCTTCTAACCAATGGTGTATGCCAAAGGTTATGAAACTTCACTCCTATACTCAGGTTGCACTATGTAAGACACTGTCTTAGCGAACTAGAGCAGTAGATTCCTCTCCTGTTATGATGTGAACTACCAGTGGAGAAAGCCACAGAGAAGGAAATTATATAAACTCTAATTTCTTAAAGCCTCAGTCCTACAACCACTGGAATTAATTCTGTCAACGACTGTATTAGCTTGGAAGACAACCCTGAACTTCGCAGGACACCAAAGCACTGGCCAGTGTCTTGAATGCAGCTATAGGATCCTGAGCAGGGAATCCAGTAAAGCTGTGCCCAGACTTTGGGCACCAGAAAACCTGCAAAATAATAAATGTGTATTGTTTTAAGTCACTTTGTTATAATTTCTTTGGAGCAATAGAAAAGTACAATAGTGAGGTAGATACGAGATTCTGTGTAAGCCATGATACTTTATTTTTCTGCAGCTGTATTTGGCCTCTGCTGTTCACATGACCATATGAGCTATTGTTAATGCTTTTGGTATTTCGACTGTCATTATTACATTATCATCATAATGTGAACAACGATAAGGCACTAAACAATATTGTAACCGAGCTTAAAAATCCCAAGTCTCTATTCTTTTCTACAAAGCAATGTTATTCAATGTAAAAAATTCTTCTTAGGAAAAGAGTTTAAAAAGAAGGCAAAATATGGGGTGCCTGGTTGGCTCAGTCAGTTAACAACCAACTCTTGATTGTGGCTCAGGTCCTGATCTCAGGGTTGTGAGATCCAGCCCTGTATTGTGCTGCACCCTTGGCGTGGAGTATGCTTGAGATTCTGTCTCTTCCTCTGCCTCTGCCCCTGCCCCTCCCCCTGCTATGCTCACTCTCTTTCAAAATAAATAAATAAAATCTTAGGGGGGAAAAAAAGAAAGCAAAATAGAAATAAACACACCTTATGGCACTTAAAGTTTCCATTTTTTTTAAGACCACCTCAGTGGGAAGAAAACAAGGGTGCTTTGAAAATAAGGTCTGTGTCAATGCTGGATTACACAAAGTGTGACCAAATCCTTACACAAGTAAGAATGCCCACGGAGAACTAACACCTGTATCCTACACAGAAAGGGTCATACACCAGCATCAGCAAATTGATGACTTGCATAAAGCATTTCTCAGCAAGAGTGGGTGTGGGGGTGGCAGCATGTCACCTCTTAAGTTAATAATGTTGAGCAGTGAACATATTCAAATGCCTTGGCTCTGAAGGTAGTGCCACTTAATGAGCATAATCAGAGCTCGTGACATATTGTCTCAACTCAGAAGTGTATACGCCACACACAACTCCGAGTTCTTAACAGCTTTAAAGACCCCTCACGAACTACAACCAGCCACCTCCTGGTCCTGGACACGTATAAAGTAGTGCTAGGGTTGGGTGTGTGTATGTTGGCAACTATCATCACCCTTTCCCCCAGTGCACTGTATTTGTATAAACTCTGCGTTACACCCATTTCCATTAAACTTATGTCTCCCTCTTAGCTCAAAGGTGGCAGTTTAAAAACAAATGCCGTTATATAATGTACGGATAAGTCCACACAAATAACTTGTAATGTTTAATTAAATGAAATTGTTATCAACAGACGTCATCTTTCAACAACCCTATATCAGGAAGGAGCTTTATCCGTTGAAAATTATCTGTAAGATTGACTTGACTTTTAAGGCAGTATGTGAGTTTCTCATTAGCCTTATTATCATTTCTGAATCATAAATATGTAAATGATGAGTTTCACACGGGAGATTTAATTCTGCACTCTTATTTCTGATTAGCTGGAAATACACTCTGGCTCTGTCAGATAATTGGTAACACTGCACACCAATAAGGCATTTCCCTACGCTTCATCAGAAGCAGTTGAAATTAAAGAAGGCAGGCCTGTTACGTTTTTGACAGTTTTGTAACACCAACTTGTTAAAGTTTTAACTCAGCCATTAATATAGTCCATGAATTATTAATACAATTTTTATGTCAAGGTTCTTTTTTAAAGTTGAGATCTAAGACTAAAGTAAAATGCTCTGGGAAAGAGGATGCTTTCATTTTTTTTCATCATATTTTTAAAAATTCTGTACTAAAGAATAAACACCAATATAATTTGAGTACAAGAAAGAAAAAACATATTGACCATTTACTGTGAACCATCTACTTCCTAGCTCATAGTGTCAAAATATTTGTAAACTTTTAAATGTTCTTCACTAGGTAAACTTTTACTACTTTAATATATGATGTTTGGTCTTGAATATATGAACTTATTTCCTTTATTAAAAGGGAGTGCCCATAAGGAAAACCCTACATCAATTTTTCTCAAGTTGCCTAATTATTCTAGAAATAAGAGTTTCAGTTTTACTTCAACCTAGAGAAATCTAAGCAGTTTCCATTCATAAAAGAATCATTTTTTTTCCTGACAAGGGGATGCTTATATCCTCAACAAGATCATGACCTCCTATGCATAAGAAGTAACTCCCTGTATCCATATCCTGTCTTCCACACTGTATATAATGACGATGTGCAATAGATATCTGCTTATTAAATAATTAGATAAGTTGCCGCTTAAAAAAATAGTATTTCAAAGTATGCTAATCATAACCTCTGGTAGAAATACATGATTTTTTTTTTTAATGTCTAACAACAGATCATTCTTAAACCCTAGGACTAGACAAATTTTTAAAGGGGTCACAAAATATTTAGAAGGCTATTGTTTATTATTTCTGCTTCAAAAATTAATATTAACATATTCATAAAGATTTGTGCTTTATGAACATATTCATAAAGATGATCATAAAGACTTCCAAAGCAATTGAGGGGTTTTTTTCCCCCAAAGTTTTCCCATGGAATGAACCATTTACTGTCCTCGGTAGCACCTGTGTTCCTGTTGACATAATGTCTGTTCACGCTCATTCTTCCCAGCTGTTTTCCTTGATTTTCACCACTTGCAGAGCTGATCAGAACACAGCATCTCTTCAGGGTAAGATCAGTTCTTTATATTGAGTCCAAAACAAAGATTATCCCAAAGCCAATTAAAACACTAATGTTTTAAAATCAATGCATTTTTGGTGGAGTAGAAGATCACACAGTCATTTTCACAGGCCTCCATTCCAGCCTCTCCAAATCTAATTCATTCACAGCTGATTTTTCAGCATAAGTAAATTTTCCCTTGAAAAGAGTAAGCTATTACATGGAAAACAAGATTTGGTATGAAATTTAATTCCATTTGTCAGCACACACAATTGAATGGAGTACATTGTCCTTAATCAATCTTGTACTCATGTGCATCCACACATTTGTTGATTCCACAGTAAGTTATGAAACAAAACAAAAATAGCAGAAAATGTGCTGAATACTGCAAAATGGTAAGATGGCTCATGTGTAGAATTTTACATCCAAGACATGCAAATCGATCATATTACAGAACGCAAGATATCCCAACTGATTGGTAAAACTTCCACTGAAGTAGGAGTGTGACTGTTAGATGTGAAGGAGTAGTTTTATGACTATGAAAATTGATACTAGATATTCTCGGTAATTAGAAATGAGTGCTCACTGCTGATCTGAGAACTGAGCTCAGGTGCACTTATCTTCACACATGAGCCAGCCATATAACATAGAGTAAAATGAGAAATGAGCTATCAATTCCCAACTCAATTATCAGCCATCATGAGCTAAACAGTAAGACAGCATAACACCGGGGTGCCGGGCTGACTTGGTCAGAGGAGCGTGTGACTCTTGATCTCTAGGTCATGAGTTTGAGCCCCACATTGGGTGTAGAGATTACTTAAATAAATAAATATTCTTTTTTTTTTTTTACCTCAACATAAGACCACAATTAACCTCATAGATTGTGGGCCCAAACAGGCCTACATTCAAATTCTGGCTTCACCATTACTTGAACACAATATCTTTGAGTCTTGGTGTCCTAATTAATAAGACAGGAAATAAGACCTACTTCCTATGTTGTTAATAGAGTTAAGTGAGATAATGCAAGGGTTGTTACATTAAAGGATATTCACCAGATATCATGAGTTTTTTTTCTTTAATTTCATTTTCCTGATTATCCAAGAAATACTTGTAAAAATTCAAACACTATATAGAGGGATAGATATCATTATACATATTCAGGCAATGTATATTACATATATATGTATACTCACACACACACACACACACACACACATATATATATATATATATTTTTTTTTTTTTTAACAAAATATCCTACCATTTGAAAAAGCAGTATGGGGCGCCTGGGTGGCTCAGTGGGTTAAGCCTCTGCCTTCAGCTCAGGTCATGCATGGTCTCAGTGTCCTGGGATCAAGCCCTGCATCGGGCTCTCTGCTCAGCAGGGAGCCTGCTTCCCCCTCTCCCTCTGCCTGCCTCTCTGCCTACTTGTGATCTCTTTCTCTGTCAAACAAATAAATAAAATCTTTTAAAAGGAAAAAAAAGAAGAAGCAGTATTGGCAGTTTTGGTATAGCTTTCCAGATTTATTTTTTTCTTTGACACTAACTAATTAGGTAATTTATTTTTAGAAGACATTGCTCTGAAAGCTAGAAAACTTTTAAAAATGATCAGTGTTGGGGTTTGAAGGGATCCAAAAATAGCAAAATTCTTCCCATCATAAGGACTTACTCAATTGAGTAATAAAGCATAGGAGCAAATCAGACAGACTCCATATATCAGCTTTACAGGTGATAAAATTGGGATGATTGCCTAAATGATAAACATGTATTTATTCTATTTGGTACCTCCATTCATTCTCAAAGGTCTCTGAGTACGGACAACAAAATATACACTCAACCAGCTAAAGCTTATATTGGAGAATGTCACTTAGACCTGGGGCAGTATCTGACAAACTTACAGGAAAGAGGAACACAGCAGTATAATTCGGGGTATCCTCTTGGCTCTTCAGAGAAATGGGGAAGAAAGGCTGTGTGATGCATGCCTGACATATTTCTCTAACCTACCAATTTGGTAACTCACTGTCTGTAGTTAGGAGTAAGAGGCAGAGCAAGAGCCCAAGAGTGTTTTACTGCTGGATGGTAATCAACGTAGAAATATAAGGTCAGAGAGGGGCACCTGGGTGGCTCAGTCAGTTAAGCTTCTGATTCTTGATTTTGGCTCAGGTCATGATCTCAGAGTCATGAGATCAAGCTCTGCCTTGGACCCCATGCTCAGTGTGGAGTCTGCTTAAGATTCTCTCCTTCTCTCTCTGCCCCTCCCCACCACCCCTTCTCCACTCACATTTGCTCACTCTTTCAATAAAAAATATATTTTTTTAATTTTCTCTGACCATATAAAGATATGGTATTTACCACATATATATGGTAAGTATATGTAAGTATACGGTCAGAGAAATGAGTGAACCCCTCCTGAAAAAATGTATCTGGCCTTCTGTTTTAACCCACTGAGCCACCCAGGCAACCCCCTCTGGCCTTCTGTTTTAGAGAGACCACTCAGTAAAAGCCTGAAGAAGCCTAAAAACTGACTCCCATTGCATTTTCCAAAGTGACCTAAGTTTTATTACATTATTATATTAAATAAATGGAACATTTGTAAACAAATAAAACATCACCAACAATCCATTGACTATGACATGTATATTTTATCATCTGGTCTTTTTTCAATATAAATATGGCTAGCTAGATATGAAGAAAGGATAAACAGTAGTATGTGGCTTTCCTGTACCTTAAGACAATTGAGGATCTGTCCTTTGATTGAATACTCCTTTAATGGTAATTCAAGGAACTTATTGGAGTATATAATAAGATCCCAGAAAAATGAGAATCTAGCTAAAGTAGCATATACAGGATCAAGTACTTGACATTTGTTCAAGTTGTTTATTGAGCAATGATATTTATGAGATATGGTTATTCTAAGAATGGAAATTGGTCATGTGTCCCTCAAGAGACCACATAACTAAGGCACAAAAGCTGAAGATATCACAGATATGTTGGCATTCCTGAACTTATGTGGTTGATACCCAACCAGCCTAGAATTTGTGTCTATACAGATCCTAAAGGCAAAGTAGATGAAGTGGATGAGACATTTAGAAGTCACAGTGAGGAGTACTCAGATCTTAAAAACACAAGTTGTCCTTTGTTTTGGTTTTCTGTTGCTGTGTAACAAAACTTAATGATTTGAATTAGCACCATTTATTTATTACCTGGATGAGGAAGGAGGGAAGTACATCTCTCTTCCATGTAGCATTAGCTGGAATGGCTCATCAGCTGGTTCACCATGTGAAGCTGTTCATGCAGCTTCTTGGCAGTCGAGTTCCAAGAAGGAAGAAGCATAGGCTGCCAACTCAAAGTTCCAGAACACCAGTAAGCATTTAAAGATCCAGACCAATTCAAGAAGATAGGACATAGCCCCACCCCTTGACTGGAAATGTGATACATACA
Organism: Lutra lutra; assembly: GCF_902655055.1. NCBI lineage: Eukaryota > Metazoa > Chordata > Mammalia > Carnivora > Mustelidae > Lutra > Lutra lutra. The sequence continues at coordinate 48,744,566 of NC_062290.1, forward strand.
CAGAGGGAGGTAAGAATTTGGGGGGTAGTTAGTGGGAGACTCTTCAGTATCCAAGTACACAGGGTTTATTGTGTTACCTGTTTTATATCCTTTCTTAACACAATATAATCTTAGTTCTGGGGGAACCAAATCTTGCCTCATGAGTTTGGTTGCCAGTCCAAAGCCAAGACTGTTGCTGTTGGCTGAATAGAGTAGGTATTGCAATACATTGATGTCATCACATAAATGTGGTTGTGTATTCTTTTATGTTCATTTAATATTGTGTTTTGAGGGCCACCTGGGTGGCTCAGTTGGTTAAGCATCTGCCTTTGGCCTGGGTCATGATCCCAGAGTCCTGGGATAGAGTCCCACATCAGGCTCCCTGCTCAGTAGGGAGCTTGCCTCTCCCTCTCCCTCTGCCTGCTGCTCCTCTGCTTGTGCACTCTCTCGCTCTCTCTGTCAAATAAATAAATATTTTCAAAAAATAGTATGTTTTGAACAAACTTCTCTGCCACCGAATATTTTCAAAAACATGATGTGTAAGTGCTGGATAATAGTTCTTTAGATGAAGTATTCAAATTTCTTGACAATTACTGGTGGATATTTTATGTGCTTTTTCCTTTTTATAAGTAAATATTTAAGGGTGTTGTTAGGTAAATATTGGTGGATACCTAAATTATATTTTTACTCAAATCCCTAGAAATGGAATTGCTGGGGTCAAAGGTGTTTTCGGTTGGCAAGTTAGTTTGACAAAATATCTTCCAGAAAGTGTTTCCATTTTATTGCCTTTTCCAACAGATCTTGGATTTACAATTTAAAAATTCTTGTCAGTACTTGCAAATGCCATCTCACTTGTTTCAGTTTGTGTTTTTCCTGTTGCCTTGAATATTGTATTACCTATTAAGTACATTTATTCTTTTTAAACATCTTTCATCTTTCTTCAGATATGATAAGGCTGTTATTTTCACTTTGCTCTAGACGATAACCTTCTAAATATTAGAAGCCAATGATACAACACAAGATGGGTTTACTATACAAGCCTCTTGCATACCCTGGTCCCCTGTGACCCAACCTTCTCTCTCCTTCCCTCATGGACAATCACCTACACCTCCTCTAAAACTCAGCTCAATCATCATCTTATCTGTACTGCCTTCCCTGACTTCTCAAAGTAAGAGAGTGAACCTCTTTCTCTGTGTCCTCATTGTGTTCCTGCATACTATTACAGATTTTTCTTAGCATATGATAACTATTCCTGTCCTTTACAGACTGAGATTTTTCATTAAAATTCAACAAAATTTGGATGCCTACTTTATGACAAGTAGTATGCTAAGTATGTAGGTTGCAAAGGTAAGAATATATTGTCCCTTATTTATGGACAAAATAGACACCACATCTTTTTTCTTGTGTCTTCCACAGTGCCTTCCTTGAATATAATAATGGTAATTGTAAAATGCTGTTCAATATTGAATAAATGAATAACCAGAAAAAAATTAAAATAGCCCAGACTCAAGCCATTTTCAGGGAAAAGTCAGACAGAAAGTCCTTTTCTAAAAGGATTAATAAGGAAATGTAGTAAGGCTACATTGGCAGGGCTTAGCCTATGGAATTTTTAAATGTTTTGTTCAATGAGTATTTTTATCCTCAAGCATAATTATTAGGCATCACAAATGAGAAAAAATGAAGATTTGCTTTCATCTTCCATTATTTTCATTTAGAAATCACAAAGCATCTGCAGACCTTTCTTTCTGTCTCACTGGTTAGATGCTTCTATTCCCTGCTGCTATTAGTCCCAAGGATAAAAATGTGAAGTTTCTATAAATGACTTTGTCAATTTTATTTAGAAATCCAAAGTTTCAAACTGACACCAAGTCAGGCAACTCCAAATGTTATTGAACTTCACCCTCATCTGTATACCTTCAGGGGAATTTTCTTGCACAAAGAAGAAAGTAGCAGCAGAGAATTGTTTTCCAAAGCACAAAATGATTTCCCTTGCTACCAGTGTCACCTATGTAATGACACAAATTTCAAAATAGATATTTGAGTTTTCCATTTTGTTTTTGTTAAATCAGTCCTCAGAAGAGATAAATAGTTTTTCAATATGTCAGATAAACTTATTTTTCTTTATTGTTATACCTATTGGCTCATGTTACTTAATTTCTGCACAACCTACCACAATATGCTAAAGCACCTGGGGATAATTAAAATACTGAGGATGACTGTATAGAAGCTGATAGAAAACAGATGAAGTCATATTTTCGTCCACATTCATAAATAAATTTCATTGTCCTATATTGTAAGCAAGAATAACATGGTCAAAGTTTGAAGAGGTGACAAGAATGGGAAGCAATAAAGTAGCAAAAAGTAAAGACTTAAGGGCTATAAAGCAAATTGAAACGATAATAGAAATAGAGATAAGAGGAAGGTTAGGGTTTCCTAAACAGCTTCATATCCTGGAGTCAGAGCCAAATTACTGGAGATTCAAGATGAGTAGTCAAAACAAGCTTAATGACAGAGGAAAAACTTCAAATTGCCTTCTGAAAAATTGTAATGTGTTCCCGTCCACTTAGAATATTCTATGTTTGAGTCTGCTGAGATTTTTCAATTTGTTTTGAGAAAAAAGCTGAACAAGTAATCTCATAATAACTTACAATAACATGTCGTCACTTTCTCCAGCGAGGATTGCTTGACCTCAGCCTCCAAGTTTATTGGAACCCCTACTCTCACTTGAATCACAATGGCCTTCCAAGTTCCCTCCCAAGCACTGTGGAGCCACCAGTCTAGAGTCTGTCTCACTGATTTGACTGTCAGGTCTGGCTTTCAGGTCTATCACTAGGCAATGTTCCTTAGACACCAACTTCATTTTGTGCCCCAGTCTCTGGGTCTGTCTGGGTCTCTGTCTTCTTTCTTCTCTCTTAGTCCCTATTTTTATCATCTGAAATATTCCCTAATGCTATTAGGACTGCGTCTCTGCTTTGTTCCCATCTTGTGACCAGGGAAGAGAGAATGGCCTGTATATTCCAGCCACATACTGGAGCCCTGCTACTTGCTGAGAGACCAGCCCTTGCCTGGAGTCCGGTGATCATGACTATGTTACACTGGCTTGTTTTGTCCACCGTTAGCCAACATTGAAGGACGTTGTAAGAATTGGCCAGCTCTGTGAGATCCATTTCCGTGAGCTCTGGAGAGTGGCCTTGGGGGCTGTTTCTCGCCACCTTGTCCAGTGAGTTCTTCATGAGAATTCATAAAAAGACTTTCCCTTTGACTCTAGAAACGGGAATCATATTGCTTTAACCAAATTGCTTTATTTTTTTTTCTTTATTGGCATGTTTGTTTTGACTTTTTGGACTCTCAAATTATATAACTATGTTTTCCACCTTTGGATAGCTGTTAGAAAATTCAACATCCACCTCTGTCCATTATGCAAAATCGCACAGCCAATATTTGTTGGCAATCTCATCTCCGACTCTCTCTATGAAGTTATCTCCCCAAAGTCCAGAAAGTCTCACCTAATTATCTTTAGCTTGTTTTCATCTTGCTGAATCAAGTGTATTTTTATAAGCTGTGTATGGTTTGGGGTGGGATGAAGGTGGGATAAAATGGATAAGTACGACTGAAACCCTGCTTCCTGGTCCTGCCTGCAATCATGTAATGTACTTGCTTCTGGGAGGAAGCCCTCAGCCTACACTGGCCTGGTGTTCCACTCTGACTGCTAGTATTCAGAATCTATATGTGGGTCTGTGTCCTCAGTCTCGGTCCAAGGATATGGGGTAGAACAGTCCTAGGATCTAAGTCTTTTCAGCCTTCGTGGGGTTGCTAAAGTTGATTTGTAAGGAGGAAAGTTGGATAGTCTAATCTTTTGTTCCTGGGGCTTCAGATATAATCAGCTTCAAAAGCATCCTTCTCACCTTTAACAATCTCATTTTAAAATTTCTTCAAAGAAGGAAATTCTGCTTCCTCCTTCAATAACCCATGTCAATGTACAATGTATTTCAGGTTTAGAAAATCCTATTTGTGTCTAACCAAAACCTGATTGCTTTGCATTAAGCATATTGTTAAAGCTCAAGGGTGGAAGAGAACATCTATCTGTTCTCTCCTCATTATCTCGAAGATGATCATTAACCATAATCTCTGGTCTGAACATTTTAAGAATATTCAACTACTGCATTGCTTATGTTTTAAATATGTCACCAAACATCCACTGGGCAATGCATATGGAGGAACTACAGCGGGTTGGCTAGTATCCTTATTGGTTGTCATTGTCTTGCATACGCTTAAAAAATAGAAACTTATGTAATCCTCTTAAAAAACCTCAGGAGTTGAAAGCTATTATTATCCCTGTAATGAAGATGTGGAAACCGAGACCCAGAGATATTGGGGAATCTTCTTATGGTCCCAGCCACCCTCAGGTGATGGAGCCAGAATCCAAACTCGGGACATTTGATGCCAGACCCTTATTTGCATATGCTCCACTGCCTCTAAACTCCAAGTCCTCTGCAAGTGGCCAAATGTCCCCAATCTTTGTAGAAATCTTTTTTTTTTTTCTCATCCTCTAAGTTCTCCAAATTTTCCTGAAACAACAATATCTAATATAACACTGCATATTTTATATGAAATTTGAATATTTTGATTTAATGGTGCTATTATAACCACAAGATTTTCTATTGTTTTCCACGCAAAGGGACAGTATTTTAGTTTCAGACTTGTGTGAGCTCGCCTAGACTTAGCTCTTCATAATTGTGATCGTGTTTCAAGGGACAGAGGGAAAAATGAAAACAGTTTCCACTTCTGTGTATCTGAACTCAAGGATTACCAATAAATGAGCAATATTCATAATTCATAAATCAAACTCTGTTTTACATAAAACCAGTCAGAACTGTCCTTACAACTACCAGCTATCATTATATCCATTATGTTGATATAATTATATTATCATATCAACTCTCATATCACAGCTCTTATTTTCAACAGTCATTTGCCAGCCCTACAAAATCATGGATCTAAGCCCTTAGAATACAGCATCTCATTTATTGCACCCGGAACTCTATGACTTAGATAGAATTATTAACCCTATTTTACAGGTGAGAAAAACCAAGACTCAGAAAAGGAAAATAACTGGCCTACACTGACTCATTTAGTTCTGAAATGAGATCAGGATGTCTTTTGCCAAGCGTATCTAACAGGAAAGAGCAAGGTTTTATCACAGTCACCCTATAATCCAAATTCTGTAGTCCAAGCATAACTGTTTACAGACATGTCATCCTGGTCAGACGCTCAGAGCACAGCTGCTCCTTTGCATCAAAGTTTATTAAAATACTTTGCAATCTCTTAACCAAACCAGTTTTGCAAACCAAGCCATAAGAGGAAGGATCGTGAAGGATGGCCTGCTTGCCACCAGGGTCTTAAGACCCAGATCCATCCTTAGTGGTCCCAAACTCAACAGGCTTTTTCTTGTTTGTATTACACTGGTGGTATATAGAAAGGGAGACTCTCTCAGAAAAAGCATAGAGTAAATCTAAGGGGTTTTGTAAATCAAAGGTCAACATCTCTTTGAACTACACCTGGTGGTAAATGTATGTCTTTGAGTTATGAAACTTGATCGAGGACTGACACAAAGTGATAAAAAGAAATCAAAGAAATGGTACCTCTACTTCCTCTACACTATTTTCCAGCATTATAAAACTTTGAAAGTGTCTGGCAGAACAGTTAGCCACAAGGGTTTTTGAGGTATTGATTTCTGGGAGACTATTTCTCTTGATAGGCAGCCTGCATTTTAATGATGACCACTTCTAAAGATGATCTAGCCTGTCTTCATGTCAAGTCATGCAAATTGCACAGAGTAGGGTATATATGCCCAGGAAGGCAAAAATGTGGATTCAACTTCGTGTGTCTTTCTTCCTGGAACCACTGTTTGTATATCTAAAATTTATGTGAAATCTCTTTCCTTGGTGGTATGATGCAACTATTGTCCTGTACCTGGGTCAGTTTTGTTTGAATCTATCCGTTGTCATGCCGATTGTCAGCATGGGCCACAATTATGAAGAGTTGTTGATTGTAAAATAAAATAATAAAGAGAAAAATCAGTAGGAGAGTGCCTAGGGTGAATTTATAATGCATTTAAAGTGTGAAGCTGTCCATTTAACCCTTAACAATATTCATTTTCTTCACAGTGTGCAAACCTTGTCAGTAGTTTGAAAAGCTATGAATTTAAATAACCTTAAGCAGCCTGAGAAATGAATAATTTGATAGGTATATCTGGCAGATGGTTGAAATGTCTAAGTTTTTTTTTCTTTTTTCCCTGAGAATATGCTGTAGGGTTTCTGCCAAACTTAAGTTGTAAGGAAAGCAAAAATCAAACAATAAATGCTCTGTATTTGCAAACTACCATTGCTAAGGTGGCATTTAAGAACAGTTGCCAGTCCCTCCTCCCTTGATCCTCAGAGGACAGGCCTGAAAAGCAAGAGGTTTTTTTTGTTGGTGTTATTTGCTTTTTTCCCTAAGATGTATTTTTTTTTTTTAGATTGTCAAAATGAATATTTAATCTGACCAAGATTAAAATCAATGACTTGCTGGTACCTCTCCAACTTGTCTTTATTGTTTTGTAGAGTTTAATGCTTATTTCAATCTTAATGTTAGTACTGACAACTCCACTCACATACTTTGATTGACATCTCATTGAAGGGACTCTGGTGAGAAACAGAACATATCTTTTCCCTTCTGGCTATTGTTGATGTGAGCAGACACACTACTTATCTTGTGCAAATAGCTGAAAAAAATTAGCTGAAAATAATATTGGTGATCTAGGTCAAAATACCTTGATCAACATCCACTTATTAAAAGCCAAAGTGTTTACCAGAAGTATGGTCTGGATGTAGAGTAGATATCACTGGTGCTATAAAAGAGGATCCTGATACAAGGTGCAAAGGATCGACCCAACTCACATTCACAAATATGGAATATGGATGATATGCCATGACCCAACTAACGAGTATATGCCAAAGGCTCCAAAAACAGCCCCTAATGAACAAAAATAGCAATATGATAGCATTCTTTGGAAAATATCAAGGTGGGAAAGACATTTTTAAGTAAGAATCAAAAATACACCAAATATAATAATATAAAATTTATTTATTTATTTATTAACCCAGATTTATTAATTTATTAACTTATCAACCCAAACTTATATGGTATGTCAGAAGGTACGTAAAAATCAGGTCTTTGAAGATATTTCTGATAACAAAATTCCAATTTTTAATATGATGATTACAATTTCCTAAATACTTTAGTATGTTTCAGTGCCTGGGTGGTTCAGTGGGTAAGCACCAACCTCTTGATTTCTGCTCAGGTCATGATCTGAGGGTCCTGGGATGGAGCCCTGCATCGGTCTCTGCACTCAGCAGAGAGTCTGCTTGAGGATTCTGTCTCTCTCTCTCTCCCTTTGCTCCTCCCCCACTCACACATGCACATGCACAGGCTTTCTCTCTCTAAAATAAAAATAAATAAATCTTTTTTTAAAAAAAGAATTTAAATACCAGTATGTTGAGATAATAAGACAGGTAAAAATATAAAATATTTTTAAACATCAAAATAGCTTATACACTTGGCTTTATTCAGACTCATTTCCTAAGAATAATATAGGTACATGAAAAAGGTAAGGGAAATCACCCAGTTAATGACAGGAATTAGAATACAGACCTTCTAACTCTTAATTCAGTGACTTTTACTACACAAAGCTGCAACAAATTTGTAAAAATTCATTGTAAAAGATTTTGAGATTTATAATTGGAAGAAGAATCATCTGTATCAATTACCTTAAAATTCTACATGGGAGATAGGTATAGAAATAGGAGGTTGATTTTCAAACCCTCACATTTACTTTTATAGTCTTAGTTACTTGTATGTCTTTAGTTTGAGTTTAATGTTTTGAAAAATTCCTTTCAATTGCAATCTAAGTTGTTCTCTGTGTATAAATCTTAAGAAACTCTTAACTATAGGAAACCAACTAAGGGTTGCTGGAGGGGAAAATGGATGGGGGGATGGAGTAACTGAGTGATGGACATTAAGAAGGGCACTTGATGTAATGAGCACTGGGCGTTATATGCACCTGATGAATCACTGAGCTCTACCTCTGAAATGAATAATACACTCTGTGTTAATTACTTGAATTTAAATATAAAAATTTTTAAAACATTATTGCTTTGTTAAGTACTATGAAATAGTTACAATCTATTTTAAGAGGAGAATCAGAAGTTCAGCTTCATAGACAGTTGACCAGACTATAGAGACGCTTGTAAGAACAGGATTGGTATTTTGTTGTTTACATGAAGAGAAGTGTTTTATGCAAGGGGATGACGTGTTTCAGCTCGGACAGCTTGATCCCAGTTTACTAGCCTCATCCATTCCTTTCTTTCCAAACCTTTGTTCTAGGCAAAATGATCTAGCCACTAACTCTTAAATATATCCTTTAATTTCCTATCCTATTTCTACTGCTTCCATCATGTTCCTTGCCTAAAATTATCTATACTTCTTGCCCAGTAGCCTATATTTGGAAATATAACTACGCCACCCACTTTGCAAGTTTGTAAGTACTTATTAACACACCTATATTTTCATGCACTGTGGCTATATCACTGACAGGGAGGAAAAAACTTTTTCTTCCATCCTCTTAGGTTCATTGCCTAGGACCCTGCAAATAGAACTGACAAAAGACAAATTAAGAGGAGAAAAATGGTTATTTCGTATGCATATGTCAGGCATCACAGAAATGAAATGAAAACTACAAAGAGGCATCAGATCTGGAGGTTTAAAATCCATTTTTTAACAAAGGACAATCCATTTGTGGAGAAGTGTCAAGAAAAAGGAGGGTTTTGAGCTTCTAGGGTCAGGAAGGCAAATATATAGGGAAAACCTAATGGAAGATAATGGTTATTTAGTAGAGTTTGTTTGTGCAGGCCCATGTAGGTGCTGACTTTCCATTTTTTTTCATGGCAATAAAACTTCCCCAGAGAAAGAGAATTTATGGCATTCCTCATTTCTCACAAGTTTCTGCTCCTAATCAGATAAAGAAAGCTCTGAGAAGACTTCTTTCTGCATTTGTTGATTCCCAGTAACCTTAAGCATAAAGTATCCATATATGAAAGTAGTATTTTTGGGGGGTGGCAGATCCTGATTCTCTTCACCACTTTGGATAACTATGACAGTACATCCATGCTGCACTTTATCCTGGATAGTGAGTCTTTGTAACCAGAGAAAATTCTCTACTTCTCATTAAGAGATACTAGGTAGGTTTCAGAAAAAGCAAAAATCTAGAGAAGGGATCCAGATGGATGCTTGAGCGCAAGAGCTTATCCTTCCTTCCAAAATTCTTAACATTAACATTTATTTAAAATTAATAAATAGTACTCAGATACAGAAAATACCATTTGTGGGCCTAAAATGTTAAAGACTCCTAAAAGATAGAAAGATATGTATCAGATTTCTGAAAGTACCTATAGCCAAGAACATACAAGAGTTTTATAGTTCTGGAAGGGTTTCAGGGATTCTGAAAGTGTTCAGAGGTTGATAATTTGAGAAATAGCCCTTAGAATAGCCTGGAAGTTTGGCTTCTCAAGGAGTGGTAGGAAAAGAATTCATCTGTAAGTATGGAAAATTGTACCCTAGAAGCAGGGCATTGTTTCTGGGAGATGGGAGCTTATTCTTTATGGAGGCTTCCTGAAAGAATTACTAATGGATGTACTTGAGCAAAATAAAAACTAATTTAATGTAAACTCCTCTGAGTCAGCTACATCACGTTAACTACTGCCTACTCATTAATTATAAATTACTCAGTTAACTAATTTAATGATGAATTTCAGGTCCTCAGTCAGTACATAGCATTTATCTTGGATCCAGAATAAGGTTTTTGACTTAGTGTTGAGGATCCACCAAGGCCAAATCTTCATGCGTTCCAGTGATAAAATAAAAGTCACAGACCACCTTTCAAATTTCATCTTCCAGATCATGATTACTGAATCATTACAATTAGCAACATTGATGCAGTTGATACATAGAGAACACTGCACACAATTGCAATACATATTTTCAAGCACAAGCACATATGAAATATTTCCAGATATCTATAATATGCTAAGTCAAATAGTCCAGTGAAAAATTCTAATGAATTGAAATCACATAGAGAATGTTCTTATGCAACTAAACCAACGTGAATTCACTCCTTGGTGAGTCACAGATGTACCAGGTGGAGTTGTCACACAAAGTAAGCTTTATTTGCAGCAAATAAGGATATCATGGGAATAACTTCCAAAGCCATGACTCCCTAAGCAAGGGTGAATAGATTGCTTTTATTTAGGGTTAGGATGAATATTTAGATAGGGAAGCTTTGTCATCATATGTAGAGGCAGGCATATGGCCACACATGTGCCTTAAGGAAACATGCCTATACATGCACTGTATGTTATGTACATGTGTGCTATGTAAATAAGGCCTGTGCTCCTCCTTGGGTGGAGATTTTATAGTATTATAATGAGGTAAAGGTGGTTGTTGGTCATTCTGGAGGTCACTTCATGGTCCAACTTTGTAGGTATGAGTCAGGAGTTACACTCAAACTGGTCTGGACAGTCTGGGCTAGCTGAGGTCTTATCAGGGATGTCACTATCCCTTGAGGGCTGGCTCAGTTTCCATTTGCCTGAGTTAAGACATGAGGTGGAAAGATGAGCTTAAGGAAAAATATGGGACAAAGATTGATGAGTAAAAACAGGTGGACAGTAAAGGTCAGGTCTTGGGGTCTAGCTGGTAACACTTTGACTAAAATACATTTAAGTTAGAATCAATGTAAAGATATAACCAGATAATGCCTATATGTTAGGAACTGGAAACTTTGCATCTAAATAATCCAGGATAAGATTGGTAACTAAAATGAAAATTAGAAAGTATATTTTATTTTAGAGAGAGAGTGAGCACAAGCAAGGGGAAGGGCAGAGAGAGAGGGAAAGAAACATATTCCCCACCGAGTGTAGAGCCTGACCCAGGGCTCCATCTCATGAACCCCGAGATGATGACCTGAGCCGAAATCAACAGTCAGACGCTCAACTGACCGAGCCACCCAGGCGCCACAGAAAATATTTTTAACTAAATGATAATTAAGGTGCATATACATCTAGAAGGAAAGTATAGTCTTAAATTCATATGTTAAAAAAGAAGGAAAGCAGGAAAAATAAGCTAAGCACCCAACTCAAAAAGTTGGAAATACAAAGAAAATCAAATACGAGAAAATTAGAATGAAGGAAATCATAAAGATAAAAATGCTAAAAAAGGGGAATAAATATATAATACAGGAAACAAATATAAATGTTGGATATTTGAAAAGCCTAATAAAAATAAATATCCTTCTGGGAATACTGATCAATAAGAATGGAGTAGGTACAAATGACTGATATTAAGAATTTAAAAAGGACATTGCTAAAAGTGCTATAACTACTAAAACTAGATAACATATTATCAATAACTGAATGTAGATTTAAAATGTAGATTTTTAAAGATATATTGCTAGAAATAAAAATCAACAAAACTAACACTAGAAGATATAGTAAATCTGCATACTCTAATAACAATTAAAGAAATTATGTTTCTTTAATTTTTAATAGTTACATACCAAAAAAGTTGAGGCACAAATGGCTACTGTAGGAATTTTTATCGGCTTTTAAATTCTTAGTCTGCTAATACCAAAATTTATGCCAAATCTGAATCCAATTCTGATGCTTGATAAAACATTTGATAAAATTCAGTATATTTTTATGAAAAAGAGGATCCATAAAAATTAAGAATAGAAAAGAATTTTCTTAATATGGGTTGAAAATCTACAAAAAGAATCTATACTATATATTATTAAATAATTTGTATATAAATATAAACTATATATTTCACTGGAAATTTTGAATGTTTTCTCTTTCAAACAGGAACAAAACAAGGTGCCCAGGACCACCATTCCTTTTTAGTAATTAACTTGAGGTGCTTGTAGGACAGAAAGACAAAACAAGTAAGCCAACTAGTATATGGCATAAGAATTTGAGGGAGAGGGGGAATGAAACTCATTATTTGCAGATAATATGAGCAGGTATAGAAAATTCAAAAGAATCCACAAATGCACTATTAAAATGAATTATTGAACTTAACAAATTTGCTGAACACAATTTACTTCATATAGCACTAATAAAAAGTTAGAAAGTAAAATATTTTTAAAAATTTTATTTATTGAGGGTTGATGAGGGGAGGGGGGTGGGGGGGTGGGGTTATGGACATTGGGGAGGGTATGTGCTATGGTGAGTGCTGTGAAGTGTGTAAACCTGGTGATTCACAGACCTGTACCCCTGGGGATAAAAATTTATTATATGTTTATAAAAAATAAATAAAATAAATTTTAAAAAAATTATTTATTTATTTAACAGAGATCACAAGTAGGCAGAGAAGCAGGCAGAGAGAGAGGGAGAATCAGGCTCCCTGCTGAGCAAAGAGCCCGATGTGGGCTCGATCCCACATCGGGATCGTGACCTGAGCCAAAGGCAGAGGCTTAACCCACTGAGTCACCCAGGCACCCCTAGAAAGTAAAATTTTATAGCAGATACTTTTTACTATAGCATCAAAATTATGAAATACCCAAGAATAAATATAACAGAGGAGCGTAAGATATATATGTGGGAAATTATAAAGCTTTTGATGATAAAAGTGAAAGAACTAAAAAAATGAAGATCATACCACATTCATCAATGACTTATTTTAAGAACAGCAGTTCTTCTCAAACTAATCTTTAGATTCTGGCTAATCCTAGTTTTTTGTTGTTGTTGTTGTTGTTGTTTCTTAAATCAACACATATATGGTGAAAAGTCACAAGATACTTTGAAGGTTTACTAGAGGAGAGTTTAACTAAGATGTTTGCTTGGAGGACCTGCACTCTTCTCTTTTTCTTACAGTCTTATTGGTTGACTTTCTGTGAATGGGGGCACTCTAATTCTGTGATGTTTCCTTAAGATTCACATTTTCTTTGTTATTCAGAATAATCTACATGCTGTTGCCTGACAGAAAGACTGCACTAAGTATTAATGTTCTTCATTTCTTTTTACCTCTCCCAAGCAGTCATTTCCAAAATAGTTCTAATTAAATGGGGTACCCATTCTACCTATTCTTTATATCTGTCTCTCTCCAAGTTGAAGGAGATTGGTTCGATTTTTAGATTTAATGGGTTCACCTTTCCCCATGTGACTATGTCTTTGAAGCATGACATAGCAAACTTACCAAACTGTACAAAAATTTCTGTTTATATTTGGACATTACTTCCTTTTTTCTTAGAAGCTAAACTTTTCAAAGACTCAGGTCAAAGACTGTGACCTGCTTTCTGTTTGGTAAGGATTGCTATTCTTTGCTGGTGTCTATTTACTTTAGTTTAGACGTCTAGGTCAGAAGGAGGAGAATGTCAGATCTGCTCTCTCTTGTTGCAGTGGTTTATATCCAAAAGTATAAACTTTGAAATGTTAACATTATTTATTAATTATTTTAATATGATATTCTTCTAAGCATAGACCTAGTAAATAACAGCCATCCAAAGACTGTATTAAATATTGTTAATTCAAAATGAATAACAAAAAATATTTTATCTTTGAATAATTTGGAATCATTGCTGTGACTACATAAATCTATCCTTCTCTAGTCCTTTACACCATGATGGGGGGAAGAGAGGTAGAGAGGGAATGAAAAAGACAGAGATATAAGGTAAAGGAACTAGAAGGAGGATGAGGGAGAGAAAGAAACAGGGTGGAGAAAATAGAAGGAGGAAGAAAGAGATTGAGAGAGAGAGAAAGAGGCCACAGAGTCATTTAGACTAGAAAGGTGTAATTTTATTTCAAAATCAATATTCAGAGAAATTATGATGTAATTAGTTTGGATGGGAAGGGATCCTCTACCTCATTTCACAACTGAAGAATCAAAGTTCTACTGTGATCACCATAATTTAAAAAGTCATTCTGGCTGGAACTATGAGGTTGGAAGTGACAGGGTGTTTATAGTATTTGCTTGGATCTTACACATGAATTAAGCCTATGTTAAAAAGATAATAATATATATTCTGCATCATTTAGCAATCAAAAAAAAAAAGAAGAAGAAGAAGAAGAAAGACTATAAAAATAGCTTTGACATTCTCCTTTTTCCCCAACAAAAAAACTAGGAGAAAACAATGAAGTGCACAAACAAATTTACTTACACACACGCACACCAGGCAAACTGGTCTCTTAAAATCTAGGAGCAAAAGGCTAATATGAGAAAAAGGAAAGGAATGAGTTGAGGTGTGTTGTTATAGCGGATTCACTTTACTTTCCGTATTTCAACTAGATTGTTATTTACAATGGATTGCTGGAGAAACTGCATATCTAACAGTTACATTTCCCAGCACCAAAGTGAATTATTCCTTCACATTAGTTTCTTACTTTTGAACAGTATGCATTGCACTGAGACCTTGTAAAGCACAGTGTTAGATGTGAAACTTTGATCTCCAAAAAAAATCAGGAACAAAGTTTTCCCTTATTTGGACATAAATCTCAGCTCAAATAAAGTGATAATAGTCTAGTCAAGAAAAAGCAACCTGATACAAATGTCTTTGAATTGATGTTACTATACATGGTGGGTGTATCATTGAGTTAATTAATCATTTCTTTGAACTTCCGTATTCTGTTGTCACCAGGTTAGGAATAAATGCCAGTCACTGTTACTCTATTCGACAGTCGTTTTCAGAACTAATATTTTGTAAATAGAGAAAAGAGTAAAATTTGTAGCTCTGAGAAACACAATGCAGAGAAAGTTTGTGATGTAAAGAAATGCATAGACAGAATTTAACATCTTCACTATTGTTAAATGGAAAATTCTCATCCTTAATAAAGGACTGATTGAATTTTGGGTTGTTATATTTTTGAGGTTGAAGTTAATTTGAGTGTCAACTGCTGTAATTAATGTCGTTATTAATGTGAAGTCAGGCGGCCTGGGCTTGAATCACAGCTCCTCCAATTACCAGCTACTTGAACTTGAGCCAATTACATGACCTCTCCAAGCCATAGAGACTCCATTTGCAAAATGGGGGTTTTAGCAGTACCCATCATGTAAGACTGTCATAAGCATTAATATAATTATAATTGTAAAGTATTTTCCATGGTAATTGTGTAATATTCCTGGTCATAATTATTATTATATCCCAGAAATTTCAAAACTGTTCATCGATGGCAGGAATTTTAAAGTTTGTTCCAAGGAATTATGGGAATTCTATAGACCTGCAGCTAAAGTGATGAGTAGACTGGCCTGAGATTGTCCATCCCCTGCTTCAAACAGAACAGTTATTCTCTTAACTTCTTTTAGCCTTTTTTCATGGAAAGTTTTAAACATATTTAGAAGCAGTGAGAACATTATAATAAATGCCGTGTACCTATCACCGAGCTTTATATAATTAACATTTAATATATTTTACATAGTGTTTTCCTTCACAAGATTTGGCTTGCAAAACATTTCTAATGATAATAATAAATTTGAAAACCACCAACATAAAGGCTAAATACATTCTAGTGAAAAATAAAATCTTCCTTAGCCATCAATTGGAGTTCAGGCACCAAAAAGAATGCTGTATATAAAAAGCACTTGAATTTTGATTCAGTCGTGTGCGAAACTTTCTCAGCTCTGTCTACACTCTCTCTGTCTAGGTAACCACAACCAGTCCCAGCCTCATAGCTTTAAACTCCATTGATACGCCAGTGACCCTGGCTGTTATCTCTAAAAGTGACCTTTCTGAATGCATAAAATATCCACATGGCTATTGAATAAGCATTGGAACAAAATACACCAATCGGAACTCTTTATTTTCTTACCCACAAACGTGCCAGTCTCTATCTCAGTAAATAACAGTGCCACTCACCCAGTCCCTCAAACCAAAACTGTAGTGATTATTTTACTTTCTCTCTCTCTTTCTTTTTTATACTATTCACACCAGAACGTTGCCGCTAAAAAAGAATACATCCCAATTCTATTCACTCCTTACATATCCACTGCTATGACCCTAACTGGTCTCCAAGCCTGTTCTTTTGCCCTTTTATAGTCCATTCTCAATGCAGAAACCCAAGCGATCTTTTAGAAACATAAATCAGATGGCAACATTCCCCTGCTCAAAATCCTCCAAAGGAGTTCTATTGTTCCCTGAATGCAACCCAAACTCATCCCAGGGCCCTGTTATCTCCCCTCCACCTCCTCCTGTGTCACTGTCCTTACTCACTATGCTCCAAACACACGGCTTTTTGCCATTGTTACGCTGTCTTCACATGACCACACCAAGCTTGCTCCTGTCTTAATGCCATTGTGCTTGCAGTTCCCTCAGCCTGGAGCACTTTTCTGTCAGATTTTAAAAGGCTGCCTTCTTCATAGCCTCTTCGTATCCTACAGGTAGGTCTCTGCTTAAATAGTTTCACCTCAGAGTCCTTTCCTGCTCACCCAATCCTAAGCAGTCTCTCCCGGTCACTATCACAGGAAAACCACATTGCACCGTCTTTATAGCACCTGATCACCATCTAAAATGATCTTTTCTATTGGTTTGTATTATTTTCTGTCTTCTCATTTCCTAGACAGTAATCTCAGTGAGAACATGGCCTCTGACTTCCCTGATAAGCACATTTTTCCTCAGTGTCTAGGTATTAGCTGACATGATATAAATTTGTTGTGATAATATTAGAAAAATAAAAATATTATCGAATAGTGGAGTATGAACCACTGTCTCTGGAGGTCACAGATTTCACCCTCATGTAGCTCCCCCCATTTCTGAATGAGTTTTACTTACTTTCTTTATTTTTCTGAGTCATTTTCCCCTGTCTTTTAAATGGGGAAAATTACTAAGACACATTATGGTTGAGAAGACAGAATGAAATCATTCAGAGCGGATTCTCCATTTGCTTCCACCTCACCTCATTCTTCAACCTTCTCTGTTCTGCTCTTTGCTGAGGCTGGCGTCCATGACATGTATCAACTAGATTCACTTTTCCTTTGTTTCTCTTTGAGTTCTAACAATGAGTGGAACTTCCTGTTCCTGCGGGCCCCTCTCCTCTTCCTGTCCGGCTGTGGTTTCTTCCCTAGCTGACTATGGTAGCAGCTTCTGCCTGGCAGCTCCTCTTCTTTTCCAAGCCCCAACTCTTATCAGGCACTATTCCTGATTCTCTTCCTCCCTCTTGTCTTTTCAGGGTTAGTAATGTGTAGGACTGGAAAAATTTTCCTTCTCCCCTTCTAGGTTCCTTGGCTGCTCTAACAATTAAATTGACATAAAGCAGATTAACAGGTGAAAAACAAATTTTTAATTTTATACATATGGGAACCCCATAAAAATATGAGACCCAAAGGCCGTTAGGCAATTCAGGCTTATTTGCCATCCAGAGCTAAGGAATGAGATAGGGGTCTAGAGCTTCAGAGGAGGGGAGTGAATCACAAGAGAATAAGAAGAGCAAAAGTAGATATTTGCCTTTCCATACAGATAGGCCATTCAAAAGAAAAGGTATAGCTGGTAGTAGCTCTCTCTTAACCAGGCCCCCTGTCTGAATTTCTTTAGATAGTTAAGGGAGAGGTAGAAGTTTCTCTTGAGTCTGCTGGGTCTTGATTGACTTCAGCTTAAAATAATCCACATGCCAAAGCAGCACACTTTGGGGTGACATAGTCTGCTTCTCTTCAAATACCTTCCCACTATTGTTAGTGCCTGAATGCCTCACTTTTCTAAATTAACTTCAGTTTTTTGATGAACATTTGTTTCCTGCCAGGACCATGATTGACACAGATACTGTATGTGGGCATCGTCTGTTGCTGCCTGACACATACTTTATTTCAACAAATATTTGCTGAGTGCTTACTGCACACCCGGCATTAAACAGAAACTCAGTCGACACGGCTTGTATCTGACTTATTTACATGAGAGTCATGTAAGTGTTTTAATTAAACAAGATAGCGAGGTTTAGGCAAAATTAAAAATCATAATAAGGTACCACCCAATTAAAATATGGGTTAATAAAACATAGCACACAGCTCCTGTTCTGTTGTGTTGCTCTTGTTCCTGCTGTTAGGGTGTCTATTGATTTTCTGCACATACCCTAAATATAGAAAATAGATACATACAGATATATATGCATTATATACATGCATAATCTGGTTTATTTATGTGTGATCTTCACTCATAGCTGCAGCTTATCAAACTGCAGGTATGAGTTTACATATGTGCAGTTATAAGGTCACTGGTATCATCTAAAAATGCCGTACTTAATCAGATGAGGCAAATGAAATAAGTGTTTGTTTAGTTTTCATTTTACCAAGCAGAACTCCCTGGTAACGCGCTACCTGTAACTCTGTCCGGCGTTGGTGTTCTTACATACCCATGGCAGGCAGGCACCGGGGCGTTGATTCTCAAGGGCTCTGATTCTGGGATCGGAGTTCTGGGGTTCAGCCCCAGCTTCCCTTCTTACCAACTCCTTGATTTTGGACAAGTGACTCAACTTACATCAACTCTCCTAGTCTCGATTTTCTTATTTGTCGAAAGGAGGTTAAAATTAATCGTGCCAGCCTCAAAAGGCTATTGTGATGATAAACTGAAATAACATATGTCAACTACTTCTCAAAAGACTACACTAAATGTTTATAAAATAGTTGCTACTAATGGGATAATTAATGATGATCTTGAGGC
Source organism: Lutra lutra (assembly GCF_902655055.1). NCBI lineage: Eukaryota > Metazoa > Chordata > Mammalia > Carnivora > Mustelidae > Lutra > Lutra lutra. Next base: position 48,763,272 of record NC_062290.1, read on the forward strand.
TAGGTAAGATACTGAAAGATATTCAGGTATATAAAAATTATAGAATCTCCATATTCATGATAGCGTATAATACAATATCTTTTCTATATCAAACATTCTATGAACTGTTCTCCATTATCATTTTATTTTCCTCAAAGATTACAAACACACATGCAAACCTATAAAATATATAAATATAGGGGCGCTTGGGTAGCTCAGTTGGTTAAGTGGCTGCTTTCAGCTCAGGTCATGATTCCAGGGTCCTGGGATCGAGCCCCGCATCAGGCTCCCTGCTTAGCAGAGAGCCTGCTTCTCTCTCTCCCTCTGCCTGCCACTCTGCTTACATGCGCTCTCTCTATCTCTCTGTCAAATAAATAAATAAAATCTTAAAATATATATATATATATATATATATATATATATATATAATATGTATTTCAGATTATATATAGGGGCTTCATTGACCAAGCATAGTGTATGCTACCTCTGTACTCATCTAGGATAATTAACTAAACTCGACAGCCCCCAGCCAAGCATGTGGATAATCTGGTAGGAAAACAATAATAATGCTGAAGTGGGAAATGAAGCTGAGTAAGCTTGCCTTTTCCATGAGATCATCAGGGAACATGACTAGATCTTTTTTCTATGGTCTTCACCCCTTATCTGTAAAGCAAAGGAAGTAAACCAGTTTTCAAAGCATCATACATGAACCACTTGTTTAGGTATGACCTAGGATCTTGCTGTTTAGTATATAGATTGCTGTCTTCCACACCCAAACCTATTGAGTCTGAATCTTGGAAAAAGGAGAGGACGCAACAGAACTGCTTTTTTTTTTTTTTAATTTAAACAAAAACAAACAAACAAGGATCTTAGGTAATTCTTATCCACACTAATGTGCTGAGAACCTCAAGGGCAGAAGATTTTTAAGGTATCTCCCAACTTTAGTCCTCAGTGAAATATGTCAAACCATTACTATTCTATTTAAAATATATTTCCGAACTGGTGACTGACCCCATGGATGAATGTGAAAATTGGCACTGGTCTAAAACATACAGTCCTTTCTCTCTGTGTTAAAAAACTACGACCATGTACCTTATCTTTTCACTGGAGTTTTTACATCACACAATTTTTTTTTTAAGATTTTATTTATTTGACAGAGAGAGAGAGAGATCACAAGTAGGCGGAGAGGCAGGCAGAGAGAGAAAGAGAGAGGAGAAAGCAGGCTCCCCACTGAGCAGAGAGCCTGATACGGGGCTTGATCCCAGGACCCTGGGATCATGACCTGAGCTGAAGGCAGAGGCTTTAACCCACTGAGCCACCCAGGTGCCCCACATCACACAATTTTAACGTAGAAAAACAACAACAACAACAACATAGCCTTAATGGACTGTGAAACAGTGAGCCAATCACAAAGGCAACACGAAATTCAATCACAAACACCTGCAACTCATTACAAATTTAGCAGCACAAATGCCAGAGGCTGTAATGGGTCTCAGATAGTCTGTGCAACTCTGCCAATACTCACCTATAATTTGGACTTGACATTTACAAAAAAGACAACATTTACAAAAAGGAAAGGGCAAAGAGTTTTACCAAATAGTCCCACTCTTTCAACTTCCCCCTCCCTGCCAAGGCACTGCAGGAAAAAAAAAAAAAAACCAATTCTAAATACAGGTGCTATTTGTATTCCTTCTTCAGTGCTTATGAAACCAAATTAATTGATGAGGAATTAAACCAATATTCACTAAGGGATCTAACAGTATCATATTTTCCCCCAGAAAGTAACATTCTCTATAAATGTCTTTAGCATAAAAGATAGGGATAAAGAAAAAAGGGAAAGTGGAAGGAAGAGTTTTGTTGTTAGATTTTCTTCCTAGTTTGCTTTAAGGATTAGGTGCATTCAGTAAATGTAGTCTTGAAATCCTACAAATGAAAACTGTTACACTTGGTGAATATGGATCGATATGGTCATCATTGTGTGGAGGGAAAAGAAAACTAAACTCAGGCATCTAGAGAATTTGATTCTGGTTCAGGATTCATCCCAAGTGGGGTCAGCTTGGAAAAGTTGTTTAACAACCTACAATTCTGTTTACTCCATTTTGTTTCAAATTTTGAGGGCTGCAGATTGATATCCTCCTTGTAGCTTCTGTTTTAATATAAGTACTCCTCATAAGCTGTGAGCTATATCAGTTCATTCTTCTCTCCACATCTCCTTCCAAGTTCATTCTCTCCCCTGTTTTTCATGATATAAGTCTGAGTAATGTGCCTATACTAATGCACCTACTATCCTAGTAGTAGAGGATAAAGGAGATATAGGAGATATCTATAAAAGGATAAAGGAGAAATAATACTTTATACCTTATTCTGGGTATTAAAAATCTCAGCGATTTTCCTTTGACCATTTTCTCAGTACATTTTGGAAATTACTCCCCTCTGATGCCATTTGATGAAAGTTGTGGAAAGTGAACTCACTTCAGTATGTATTGAAATTTGATGTATATTTCAATTTGTATATGAAATACAAGTAGGAAGGAAAATAATCTGTTAATAAGAAAATCGTAATTAATTAGATAGTTTAGGGTTACTCTTGGCTCCATAACCCACCATTTACAAACCTTACTGAAAGTTTTTAAAGGAGCTATCATTTGTGCTCTACGAATGTGCGATTTCCCAACCATTCCCTCTCATTTCTTTTCTCACATGTTCTGGAACATTTTTTGGCATTGGTCCATGCTTCAACTAACAAATATGCTTTAAGTTAATATATAAACACCTTCCATTATCTGCCAAGTATGCTTCTAAAAGCTAAGAGCACCGGCCCTTTGTCATTTAGGAGATTCATTCTTATATGTCAGGTGTCATATCAAAGATCCAGATCTCATCTAGAAGATACCCATGCATAAGTCATTTTCTCAGAAGCTCCAAGATGGCCCGTTCATCACCTCAGGTGTTTGGGGAAGCTTCTTTCTTTGAGAAAGAGAATGTGTGCCATCCCTGGGTATCAGGACAGAGTTCAGCAGTCAGGGATGAAGGGAAGAAAAGGGAATAAAAAGGAAAGGAGATGACCAGAGATGTCTAAAAACTATGTGTATATTTGTCTTAGTCTTCTTGGGCTGCCATCACAAAATACTAACAAAGTGGGCCTGGCTTAAACAACAGAAATTTCTTTTCTCACAGTTTCGGGACTGGAGACCTGAGATCAAGATGCTGGCATGGTCAGCTTCTGGTGACAGCTTCCTGACTTGCAGATAGCCAGCCACTTTCTCAGAGAGAGAGAGAGAATGACAGAAAGAGAGAGATCTATTTTTATTTCCCACGTTCTTATCAGATTAGGATCCTTCCCTTATGACCAAATTTAACATTGATTATTTCCTAAAGACCCTGTCTACCTCCAGATACATTGGGGATTGGGGCTTCAGCATATGAACTTGTGGGGAAACACAGTTCAGTTCATAGTACTATTATAAAGTAATAAGGAAGGGAAATATCCACAACATAGTTCACCTTACTGTGATAGTGTGATTTAATTAAGAAATATATATTTGGGGGGGGGGAATATATATATATATATACATATGTATGTATATATATATATATATATTTTAGGTCTTCATCCACTGTTCCTGGCACTGTTCCTGTGTTTAGGAGCACAGAGCTCCTAAAACCCTTGGAATTTCCTAAGGTGTCTTTTGTTATGTTAATGACTTTTTTTGGAAAGCCCCTAGGAAGCCTGAAGTTGGGCTTTAGAAAACTAACCAGGTGATTGGATGGTTGTAACTTCCAGTCCCACTCTCCTAACCTGCAGAGATGGGAGGTGGGCTGAAGATTGAATTCAACTGCCAATGGCCAATGATTTAATTCAATAACGGCTGTGTGAAGAAATCTTCATTGAACCTCCCCAAAAGGACTAAGTTTGAAGAGCTTCTGTGTTGGTGAATAGGCAGAAAGTGGGCAGAATGACACATCCAGAGAGAGTTTGGAAGCTCGGTACCCTTTCCTCATACCCTCCCTGTGTACCTTTTCCATCTGCCTATTCCTGAGTTATATTCTTTTATAATGTACAAGTGATTCAGCAAATAAAATGTTTCTCTGAGTTCTGTGAACTGCTCTAGGATATTAATTGAACCCAGGGAGGGGGTTGTTGAAACATTCAATCTCTAGTTGTTCAGTCAGAAGGAGAGGTAAGAATCTGAGCTTGCCACTTGTCTAAAGTGTTCAGGGGGTCCAGTGGGGTGGGAGGGAATCTCATGGGACTGAGGACATACAGTGTGTATCTTAAGCTATCTCCAGATAGACAAAGTCAGAATTGAGTTGAATAATAGGAGGCCCACCTGGTGTCAGCGAATTACCCAGTGGTGTGGGAAACCCCCTCACCACACATTTGGAATTGGTGACTGGAATCTTTGACTTTCAAACAATACATCTTAATGTTTTATATATATTTATACATTCACGGAAAATGACTAAATGAATATGCTTAACATATTTATGATAGTTGCTTTCGGGTGACTGAATCACGAGTGTTATTTAATTAACTAGTTTTTATCTACCTAATTTCTTATAATTAGGAAAAATATTACTAATAAATGTTATTCAGACTAAACTGACATTCTCTGGAAAATAATCTGCTAACTTCTGTAGTGATTTATAACTCCCTCCTCAGATCACTGTAAGTGAAACTGTTCTCTGTTCCAATGAACTCTCAACCTCGAAATGCTTTGGGGAGTTCTCCTGGAGTGTAAATTATGAGATTATTCCTAACCTTGTCAGGTTCTGGTGACATACTGCCTACTATATAATACAATAGAAGCAATTCATAAAATATTCTTTCACCTGAACCAGTTTCAAGTTCTGTGGCTTTGTGGCTGCCATTGTTCTTGTCCCTCACAGATTGTTTACTATGAGGGATCCTTTATAAGACAGACAGTTGTGAGCTGATTTTACTTGCTAATTCTCAACATTGTTAGTCTGGCTTTAAGGTGGCATTAGAGGGATGCAAAATAGATGTTTGATGAAAGTGATCTGGGCTCATGTCACTGCTCTGCAAAGGCTTTAAAGGTGTGGCAACCGATATTGAGCCAGCTTTATCTTTGGAACTGCTGACTGGGGCCAGGGGCAGACAGAAACCCTGGCTTAATTAAGACCTGTTACAAAAACCTCATCAAGGAATTCTTGGAGAGCGAAGCGATGTAGCACCCTGAAATCCTCACAGGCAGAGGAATAGTAAGCAATGTTCAGGCTTTGCTGTTCCCCAGGGGTGCACACAGGGTAACCTCGCTTCGGCAGCTCATTGCAGAAGGTGAGACATCTTCCATTCAACAAGGCAGTCAGGACTTTGCTGCAGGAAGTTGTCTTCTAATCTGAGGGGCACTGTGCTCCACCAAAAGTGTGGACAGTTGGGTACAGATGTGGGGGGCAGACAAGGGCTCTTGTCTGCATTGGACCAGGCACAAATCATCACATATGAAATTTCTACTTCATTTTGCAGCTGATGAACCCGTTCAGTGGCATCCAAACTGGCTTCATGACATCTGAAACAATGAGCACTATTTTTAATATGAATATGTGAGTTTGTCATGACATTAAAAAGATTGGGAAGCAGAGAGTTAACCAAATAGCATTTTGCCATCATCTAAATTCAGTCCAATTATGAGCATTTAAAGCAAAGGAAGAAGATCTAAGATATTCGGTAGTAAAGGAAAAATCATTCGATATGCAGTCAGTGTCTCTGCCCATTTAGCTGCCTCTTTGACTAATGGTCTAATCTGCGGTTGGCTTAAAGTTTAATTCATTTGGTACTTCCTTTGCTGCCCAGAAAAACCCAGTGCACACAGTTCTCAAAGATGCTCTGCTGAGTTGCATCTTTAACCACACACTATGCTGGCCGGCAGCTTGCCCCATTACAGAGCTAAGAGACCTTGAAGAGTGTTTATTTCACATTCACTAATTAGGGGTGTGTATTTGACCTTGCTATCTCTTCAGAGAAGTCTGAAAACAGGTATTGCATGTTTTGACATAATACTGTCTGAGTGAGTGTGAGAGGCAAAAGGGAAGCCCCAGACACAGTATTCAGGAGATGCCAAATATCCTTATTTGTTTGTGTAATCTTCAGAAGACCTCTCATTTCTTAATCCAAAAATCAGATTAAAACTTGCTTTACCAAAGGGGTAAGGGATCACAGAGAGGGTATGTCTCAATGACACCCTCAGGTTCATCTTTGAGACATGGTATGCTGGAGACAGTGCTAGTGTTGGAGATGCCCACACTGGAGAATCCTTCAGTAGGTTGGTTGACATTCTCTATAAGACTATGAACACTCAGGGCACCTGGGTGGCTCAGTCAGTTAAATGTCCTACTCTTGATTTCAGCTCATGTCATGATCTCAGGGTCTCCAGATCAAGATGGAGCCCTGCGGTGGGCTCCTGGCTCAGTGGGGAGTCTGTTTCTCTCCCTCTGTCCCTCCCCCACCTCAAGCACACATTCTCTCTATTGCTTTCTCTAAAAACAAATAAATATTTTTAAAGGAAAAAAAGGAATGTGAGCACTCATCAATACATTCAATTTTATAACCAACATGTTTTTCTTTAAAAAGTGCAAGCTCTATTTCTGTTTAGTCTATTCCTTTCTATTTATAATATGTGTCTGCTTTTCTCTTTAGATTCAATTACCTTGGACAGCCATGAGGACCACAGAGAAAATGCTTTATTGCTGTTAGAGATTTACTTCTTCATAAATAATGAACTTATCTTTTACTGCTTTTCTTGGGGTTAATAAGAAAAGATAATAGAAACATCTAGAAATCTCAATATCTTCCTCAGTTTTATTCACTTTTTATTCACTTTCTTCCCCCCTCTAACCCCCACAGCATCCTTTTAAATTTTAAATCTGATAAAAGAAAGGAAACAAACATCAAAGATCCTAAGGCTTTATTTTCATTCTCTGCAGAAGTGGAAGTATAGGATTGTAGTTGAGAACTTGCGTTCAAGAGTTAAAAAAAAAAACAGGACTCAAATCCCAGCTGCACTATGTAACCTTGAACACAATATTTAACCTCAATTTCTTTGTTTCTAAAATAATATAACAGGTCTCAGAGTGCTGTTGAGGATGAAATAACAAGAAAAGTACCAGGCACATAGTGATTACACAATAAATCACATTACTGTTATCTGTAAAAATTAACTGTGACATAGTAATTATTATTCCCAATTTACTACAGAAAAATAAAGACTCAAAGCATTAAATACCATGTCAGATTTCCTATGGTTGGGGAGTCGCAATCCATATCTTTTTAACTCCAAAGTATATTTTCCATTCATATGCAATTATAGATATATTAGGTTCTTTCATTTGTAAGTTCCAATAAACTAGGCCATCAAACTCTGGTAAGGAATTAACAAACAAACAAACAAACAAAACAAAAACTGGCCAGTCACTTTTGGTCTTCCATAGAACAGATATTAATAGTTAATGAAATCCAGCCAGAATGGCCTGCTTCAACCTTTCCATCTTCAAATTCAACTGGCTGGTGGTGTGCAGCAACAGAAAGATCCAGGAAGCTTCTTCACTAACTGAATTTGTTTGTTTGTTTGTCTCTTTCTCCCCTACTAGGTCTGCATTAACATTTTCTTTCTTTTATGAAAAAAAAATTCAAATGCAAAGAGGAAGCGAAACACTTAATCCACTCTAGTAGGTCTGTCAGACATATGGCCTGTGGAGTAATTTAATCCAGCCCACCACGGAATCTGAAAATTGCTTCTTCCATCCCCTGCTGTACCCGAATCTGAATGTGGGAAGAACAGTCTCAAAAACAAGAGCTCCTGAGTGCTGTTTCTAAGGGGCAAGGCCACAGAGGTGCACAACAGTGGGGGGTTATGAATTCAATTTACTCATATTCAGAGCAGTAGAAGAGAAACGACTGTAGTTCCATTGTTTCTTAGAAAACTCTGGGTTGGAAAAGCAAGAGAACTCAAAGCTTCTGGTTCATTTAAAGAAATACAGAGCCAGGGGCGCCTGGGTGGCTCAGTAGGTTAAGCCTCTGCCTTCGGCTCAGGTCATGATCTCAGGGTCCTGGGATCGAGTCCCGCATCGGGCTCTCTGCTCGGCAGGGAACCTGCTTCCTCCTCTCTCTCTCTCTCTCTCTGCCTGCCTCTCTGCCTACTTGTGATCTCTCTGTCAAAAAAAAAATAAGTAAAAATCTTTAAAAAAAAAAAAGAAAGAAAGAAAGAAAGAAAGAAAGAAAGAAAGAAAGAAAGAAAGAAAGAAAGAAAGAAAGAAATACGGAGCCAGGTTGGACCCAGGAGCAGAAGGGGAATTTCTGGATATTCCAGTAGATCCAGTTGATAAACTAATCTCTTGCCGACACAAAACTAACATTGTTACCTCGTCAGTAATGAGGTTGTTTTGTACCAACTACCCTAGTGCACATACACATACACACACACTTTAAGAGCTGCTGATTTATATATTTCTAGATCCTTTAGGAAAAAATAATATATGAATTTGTTTCAACCATCTTTTAAAAGGTTCTTGGATATTCTTCTTTGAGCACACATGATTAAAATACTTAATGATGCCTCTTTGCAAAAGTAAAAGGCTCTCTATCTCGAGGAGTTATACACCCTGTAATAGTCTCATTAATTTGTTCCCTCTTAATCCCTACTCCAATCTATTTTATTTTATTATTTCCTCTTTCTTGGATTCTTTAGTGGGATTTTATTATCCATAGGGCTGGAGCATGTCCAAACGCGAACATGACAATTACCTTAAATTAATCCAGTGGCCAAGAAATATAAATACATCATAAAATATAAAGGCGTGTTCCAGAAATGCAGTTCGGTAGAGATATTTTCAAGGATTAAAATATTTTTTACCAGCAAATATTCATCATGATATCACAGAACACTGTAACACACACAGAAGATGGCAGACAATTCTCCTTTAACTGCATGTCACTGCTGAATCTAGAGGTAGACTCTGCTGCTGGACCTTGGTATGGTCTCTTCACCTAGATGTCCATTCAGTTAGTTGATTTCACAAATAATTGTGAATATTTTTATATCTGTAGAGCCTGTGCTATCGGCAAAGATGAAAAGACTCTCAGGGTCACCTGGCTAGCTCAGTCAGTGGAGCGTTCAAGTCTTGACCTTGGGGTTGTGAATTTGAGCCCCATGTTGGGTGCAGAAATTATTTAAAAATAAAATCTTAAAAAAAAAAAGACTAAGTCTCTGAGGGTAGTTTAATGGGTTATATCTCTTATTTGCTGTTTGAACCTAGCCTCATCCTTTAAACTCCAAGTTTCAGTTCTAGCATTTACTAAATGGGGATACTACTACTTTATAGCCTTATTGAGAAGATTAAATGAGATTATCTATGTAAAAGTGGCTAATTGCTGATGTTTCACTCCAAATTTTAAAAAATGTTAATAAGGGGGGCGCCTGGGTGGCTCAGTGGGTTAAGCCGCTGCCTTCAGCTCAGGTCATGATCTCGGAGTCCTGGGATCGAGTCCCGCATCGGGCTCTCTGCTCAGTGGGGAGCCTGCTTCCTCCTGTCTCTCTGCCTGCCTCTCTGCCTGCTTGTGATCTCTCTCTGTCAAATAAATAAATAAAATCTTAAAAAAAAAATGTTAATAAGGAATTATTATTCCTGTCTTCCTTAATCTTACCATGATCAGAAAATGCCTTCTTATTGAGAAAATATGCTACATGTGACTTTACTGGACAAAATTGGAGTATGGACAGTAAATGAGATGAAGTTGTTGGATCAATGTTACATTTACTAAAGCTGGGAATTATACTGTGGGGATGTAAGAGAATATGCTTGCTCTTAGGAAATACACACTGAACTATTTAAGGTAAAGGACCACAGTGTAAACAATTTATTCCCAAATGGTTTAGGAAAATAATATATACACATGTATACATACATATACTTATATACATACATATATACATATGTATACATATATACATATGGGGAGGCATATGGTAAGCAGATGGGGTGATACTTTAATAATAGGTGAATCTGGGCAAAGGGTATATGATTTTTTTGTTAGTAGTCTTATAAGTATTCTGTAAGTTTGAAATTAAAACTTACAAATAAAAAATAAAATAATTATAGTAGGAGAGACAAACCATGTAAATATATCTAGAATCCAACCATGCTATAACTGAGAGGTGCAGAAGGGATTTAGGGCATTTCCTGGGGAAATAGGAGGGATACAGAAGGTGGAAGTAGAGGTAGAGGTAGAGGTTAGAAAGATGGAAAGATGGGCCATGGAAAGATGAATATAAAAAAAATTTGATACAATTTTTTTTTAATGAGCAGAAAGGAAATTTTAGATACCCATTATTCCCCAACAGGTATTACAGGGAAATGAAATATATTTTAAAAATATTTATCTGAGCTCATGGTTGAGAAGTCAACCTACAGTGGACCATGGGAATTACTGTGCTAATTCTCTAACCTACTTTTCTGCAGAGCAGTGGTCTGGTGAAATGTTCCTGGGGGGAAAAAAATGTTAACTATCAAGTTTGGGAAATGCTGCACAGCAGAGTCTGGTCTCAGAGATTCCTGACGCATAATGGCAACCATAGGCTCTAAGAATTTCAGAAGTGAAAACCTGAATGATTGCCCAAATATTTAATAGGGACTCTGGTAACATTTTGCTGGTTTCATGGGTTGTGCTCTCTGATGTAGACATTGAGATGGAGTTTGGGGTACTAAGGGAAGCGTTCTACCCTACCTCAGTCACTGGAAGAGGAAGACCAGGGAGGCAGTTCTGTGCACCTGGGCCCACCCTGAGGGAACTGAGAGCAGGGCACAGTCTGATGACCACATGCTCTCCTTACTTCCTGTAGCTGAGGGACCAGCACTTCTCTGAAGAGAACGTTCCTCCATGTCGATCACATTTGGTTATACCAGTTTTCCTCCTGCATGATACACTTTAGGAAGTAATGCCCCAAACTTTTAAGAGTAAACAAGTTATTTCTCAAAACAAATATCAGTGAAACTGTCAGAAAGAGAATGCTCAAGTATATGACTATTGCTCTCATATGTAACTTTTATTCTTCTCTTTCTGTCCCTGATGGTATGTTCCAGATAATAGAGTACGTTATTTAAGGAGTACATTTGCTTGGCATAGTATCTACGTAGCATCACAGGAGTAAACAGTTAATACTTTTGTTAATAATACTTCATTTCTCTTAATGCCTTCTTTAAATAAAACCTTAGGTGTTTAACATCATGAGACCTGCTTTGCTCCTAAATACCTATGGTTTAGAATGAACCATGTGGTTACAGCTGACAAAACCAAAAGATAACTGACAGAATGAGAGAAGATTTTTGCAAATGACATATCAGATAAAGGGCTAGTATCCAAAATCTAGAAAGAACTTATCAAACTCAACCACCCAAAGAACAAATAATCCAATCAGGAAATGGGTAGAAGACATGAATACACACTTCTGCAAAGAAGACATCCAAATGGCCAACAGACATATGAAAAAGTGCTCCACATCACTTGGCATCAGGGAAATACAAATCAAAACCACAGTGAGATACGAACACATACCAGTTGGAAAGGCTGAAATTTATAAGTCAGGAAACAACAGGTGTTGGCAAGGATATGGAAAAAAGGGGAACCCTCCTGCACTGTTGGTGGAATGCAAGCTGGTGCAGCCACTCTGGAAAACAGTATGGAGATTCCTCAAAAAGTTGAAAATAGAGCTACCCTATGACTCATGAGTCATAGGTTATATATCTATACATATTCCATATATATATATATATATATATATATATATATATATATTTACAGTTAAGTTACAGTTAAGTACAGTAATTAAAAAAACATTAGAATTGGTGAAAAAGACACCTACCTGGATAACAGTTACCAATATTAACCACCAGTAAGAACCTATGTGAATTCAGCTTCTCTTTCCTTTCTCTCTGATAATTGTCAAGTCAATATATGTGGAAACATTTTGCCAATGGCAAAGCACTCTAAAATGCCAGGGATTTGCTTTGTTATTACTTTCATTATCGTCCTCCTCAAACCTAGAAGTATTCTTATTACATAAGGAATTGATACAGTCAAGCGGGATATAGAAGAGTTTGTCCATTGTTTATTTATACATTTGTTCACTCAACAAATACTCTTTTTAGCATCTGTGACAGATCAGGCTATGTTTTTGGTGCTTCTACCAAGGGAAGAGTGCCTTGTTGCAAGCAAAAGAGGCATCAACAGTAGAAGGTTTAATAGGTTGTGTATATAATTTGTTGTTGTTGGAAGGGTGGTGACTTCAGGCACAGCCACCTATTAATTAAAGCTGATTGTTAGTATTACAAATCTGTGCCAGAGTCCATGCAAGGGAAAGAGAATGCCCCATGGTTAATCATTTCCCCTTTGGGTCCCACAGTCTTATCTCTATCATGGCATAAGCAGTGACTCCTTCGAAAACGGTTTGACAACGAGTTCAGCGAATGTGTCCCCCCCCTCAAAGAAACTGAAGACCAAAAACACATGATATATTCTAGAATTGTCTTATCAAGACAATAAAAGTGGACTGGAAGAGAGCCCTGCTTGATCTCAATGAGAAAGTGTTTTCCTCAATTTCTGTGGCATTAACTGCAGGAAGGATTGGAGAGCAGATGGCAGGAAAAAGGGAAGGAAGACAAGTCATATTCTTTTTTTTTTTTTTTTTAATTACAGCTCTGTGTAAAAACTTCCCAGGGCTCTTAAACATATGAATCATCTATTCCAATCATCTAAAATGTTCTATCTATTCTCACACTGCTATATAACACAGAATAAATTAATAGCATCATTGGTGTATCCCCAGACTCCTCCTCCTATCATCTCTTGGAGCACTGAGAAGTAAGAGAAAGACAAGAGGGAGAAATGGGAAGGAGGGAGGAAGAGAAAATGAAATCAGTGGATTTCATTTCATCGACTGTCAGGAGATTTTATAAATTATTGGAGAAAGATACTTAGACAAAATTTAAACTAAATAAATTATTTAATAAACAGATGCCAAGTGGGAATGCATAATTTATTGCTAATATGCATAAGCTAGTCTAAAGATTCCAGGGTTTTTCCTTGTTTGCTAAACTAAAATACTCCCACATATAACCTTTGCACATTTGAGGGAAAAGCACAGAAATAGTCACATTCAATCCATTTTCAATTTAGTTTGACAAATATTTCTATAATGTACACATTTTCTTATGTGTTTTGAGAGTTGGAGAAGTAAAGACACAGAAACTTAAAGAAGAAAAATGCATAAACACCAAAAAATTGTTTCCAGATTCATCTCTTTCACCAAATATCTTACAAAGCTCACCGTGTCCACTGAACTAATTTTGACCACATCTTCATAATACTGGGACACGAAATGCTTCTCCCCATTTCCTAGCCCTGTAAAATGGTTCCTTCAAGGCACAAGGGCACATTTCCTACCTCCCCAGCTGGTGAGTGGATTCATTGACTATATTTCATAAATGCACCTGATAAAAATATATCATAAAACCTATCATAGACTGGTAATTATTGGTTTAGATAAAAGTGCCACCCAGTAGAATGTGTCTTTGCTTCAGGGAATGTGTCTCATTCTGCACATGAGATGGGTAAGGTAGGATTATTATTATTGAAATAGTAAACACTGTGTGAAACGGAGTGGAGGGAATTATGAGGTTACAAATTATGCAAAAATTGTGCAGAACAGAGATTCTTCAACTTCAGCGCCCACCCCTTGGTGCTCGGCTTCCTCATCTCTAAAAATACTCTGATAGAATCTACCTCATAACGTTTTATGAGGATGAAGTGAGTTAAATGCATAAGAAATTAATTCAAAATGTGTGGAACTAGTTGAAAAGTTAAAACTTGAAAGGAAATGGTACCAACACACGGTAAACACTCAAAAGCTGTCATAGTGGTAATAATAATAAGATGATGATGGTGATGATGTTGATGACAGTGATGGTGACATCTGTAGGGCTCTTCGATAAAGCAGTTTGATAGCAAATTATTTGAGTTGGGGGGTTTCAAGAGCATTTAATTTTTGCTACTGTTCTGCAACAAACTAACTCTTTAACTTGGGTAAAATATTACACTTTTTGAATCTCAGGATCCCCATCTGTAAAATGAAAGGTAAAAGAGAAAACCTTTTTTTAAAGATTTCTGCCATCCCTATCTCATTTTAACTCTCTAGGCAAAGAGTTCCTGCATTGAATTGAGTCCTTTTGTCTGTAGTTTTAAGGTATAATATTAATCATAAGGACTTTTAAAATTATTATTCTTAAAAACAGGGTTGGCTAAATAGTAGAGCTGTTACTTAATATGGAGGCCAATGGTGTAACAAAGCAGGAGCAGGAAGAGGAATGGCTTATGTGATTGGTAAATTATCCCTCCACCAGCAGAGAAAAAATGGTAATTATTTGCTATTAATAGAAAATGTTACTACAACTGTCATTACTAGGGCCTGAACTGCTACTTTGTTAAATGAAGTGAGATCCGCAAGCTGACCTAACATTTTCTTCCTGTAGGTTGTCAAATGCCCCATTACAGGAGGAAATGTGTTTCCTGGTAACTGTATTAGAGTAAGAGCAATTCCAGATAATTATGATGATCTCCATAAAATCAATCAATTGCTTTACTTCATTTCTCTCTCTTTCTCTCGCTCTATTCCTCCTTGTATCTTTGAGGGCAGGACAGCTTGAAGACTGGATCTCAGCGTTCAGACTACACCCCTGCATTTAAGTATTGCCACTTTCCCTCTGATCAAATACTGCTCCTTCTTCTGATCCATTTGCGCCTCTTCACAAGAATTATAAACTTCCAGTTGTCCTCTGCTTCTCTCTCAACTTTCTATCACTCATCAGTTTTCAAGACCTGACCATTCTTCTTTTTGATGGCTCCAATCTGCCCAGCCACTTTTATTTTCCTACTGTAGCTGCTGGTCTTCAGTTTAGGGAGTTAAGATATCACATGTGGTTTTCTTTTCTTCTTTCTTTCTTTCTTTCTTTCTTTCTTTCTATCTTTCTTTCTTTCTTTCATTTATTATTTGAGAGAGAGAGTGAGAGATCATGAACAGGGGGAAACTGAGCAGAGAGCCCAATGTAGGACTTGATCCCAGGACCCCTGGCATCAAGACCTGAGCCAAAGGCAAACACTTAACTGACTGAGCTACCCAGGTGCCCACGTGTGGTTTCCTGTATGGGTCTCAGTTCAGTTCAGTAAGCATTTCATGACAACCTCAACAAGGTTTCATGTTGGCCAAAATGAGTTACTTGACAAAGGCAACAATGTAAGGCCACTGTTTCCACTAGGATTACCCAATGATTAAATTTTGAGAAGGGCCTTTAGAGATAGTCTAGTCCAGCACATTCCCATAGAGTTTGGGGCAGTGATGGAAGGGTAGTGATGGAAACATTCTATATGTGTGGCTGTTGAGCACTTGAATGTGCCTAATACCATTTGTGAAATGAATTTTTAATTTTATCTCATTTGATTAGTTTTAATTTTAATGTAAACATTCATATGTAACTAGTGGCTACTTAAAATGGATTTTATACATGAGGAAAAGCACCTACAAAAGTGAAAGTTACTATCCTAAGATCATTTAACTAATTTTAACCCTGTTTTTTACAAATCAAAACCACAATGAGATATCACCTCACACCAGTCAGAATGGCTAAAATTAACAAGTCAGGAAATGACAGATGCTGGCGAGGTTGTGGAGAAAGGGGAACCCTCCTACACTGTTGGTGGGAATGCAAGCTGGTGCAACCACTCTGGAAAACAGCATGGAGGTTCCTCAAAATGTTGAAAATAGAACTACCCTATGACCCAGCAATTGCACTGCTGGGTATTTACCCTAAAGATACAAACGTAGTGATCCGAAGGGGCACATGCACCCGAATGTTTATAGCAGCAATGTCTACAATAGCCAAACTATGGAAAGAACCTAGATGTCCATCAACAGACGAATGGATAAAGAAGATGTGGTATATATACATAATGGAATACTATGCAGCCATCAAAAGAAATGAAATCTTGCCATTTGCAACAATGTGGATGGAACTAGAGGGTATCATGCTTAGCGAAATAAGTCAATTGGAGAAAGACAACTATCACATGATCTCCCTGATATGAGGGAGAGGAGATGCAACATGGGGGGTTAAGGGGGTAGGAGAAGAGTAAATGAAACAAGATGGGATTGGGAGGGAGACAAACCATAAGTGACTCTTAATCTCACAAAACAAACTGAGGGTTGAAGGGGGGAGGGGGGGTTGGGGGGGTGGGATTATGGACATTGGGGAGGGTATGTGCTATGGTGAGCTGTGAAGTGTGTAAACCTGGCGATTCACAGACCTGTACCCCTGGGGATAAAAATATATTATATGTTTATAAAAAAATAAAATTAAAAAAAAAAAAACCACTATCGACCCAGTAGCAAATTCTGACCTTAAATATAGCCATTATCAGGGCACCCTGGGTGGCTTAGTCAGTTAAGCATCTGACTTTTGATTTCTGTTCGGGTCATAATCTCAGGGTACTGAGATCAAGCCCTGCATCACCAGGCTCTGCTCTGGGTGTAGAGACTATGTCATATTCTCTCTCCCTCTGCTCCATTCCCCCCAAACCTGCTCACGTGCTATCTTTCTCTCAAAATAAATTAAATATATATATATAAATAGATATCGATCGCTCTATCTATAGATATCTATCTATATGTATATATCTCCACTATCTGAAAATTTCTTACCATTCCCACCGTTACCACCCTCCCCCAAGCCATTGTCTTCTCCCTCCACTCCCATCCTTGAGTACAAGGATGACATACAAGACCCTGCACAAACTGGCTCCTACCACTTTTTGACATCATTTTACGAATCTCACACTCATTCTCACACTTCGCTCCTTGCTGTTCTTCCAATACGCCAAACTCACTACCCAGGTATTTAGACTTGCGGTGCCCTCTGCCTCTAGAGCTCTTACCCCGGTATCTGTGTGGTGCATGTCCCAACTCCTTTCTTCTTGAAGAAATTATATAGAGTTGTGTCCACTTAACTGTGCAACATTTGGAACACAAGATTTGTGAGAAAAAAAGTGGCTAAATCTTACACATACAAAGAAGGAAATAGGGTCACCTAAGAAAAGTTGAAATGCTAAGGGTACACCTCAGCATGAGGATTGAATTGATACTCTTCATCCCAGGATAAATCTTAAGGCCAAAGCTGGCTTGGAGCCAGTAAAAACACTTAGGCTCTGAAGGAAAAACTTGGGAAATGCCTTATAGGGATACTTTGATTTTGAAATTATAAGTTTAAGGAGTCCTGACCAATAATAATAATAATATGTTATAATTATTATTCAATAATAATTATATTATCTATATCTATATAAATATATTTATATGTATTTATAAATATATATTTATATATTAAAATATATATAATATATAATATAATGCATAATATATAATATAATATATAAATATATAACTATTATTATTAATTAATATAAATTATATATATAAATATATTATTTGGCTGAAAATATATTTATATAATATATAATATAATACATAATATATAATATAATATATAATTATATAACTATTATTATTTATTAATATAAATTATATATATAAATATATATTTTTTTGCTGAAGATGAGTTCACAGTCAGAACTTCCAAAGTACTCAAGGAAAGAAAGAGTCCTGAAGGACAGTGAGTCAGTCAGTGAGTCAGTCAAGAACCAATGTTAACAGAAAAATTTGTGACTTTCAAATGTTTTATTCCAGTATGAAACATGCCAGCAACCTCCAAAATTTGCAGAGGGGTCCAGCCAACTGGAGTAGTCTTTAGTAAAGAAGAGCTAATATTATATCGGGAGTCCAAAGGCAACCTGGAGACAGAATTCCTTCTTCTTCTGGGAACCTGTCTTTTTCTCTTAATGTTTTTAACAGATTGAATGAAGCCCAGCCACATTATGGAGGGCGGGTGGTCTGCCTTCTCAAAGTCTGCTGGTTTACATGTTAATCATATCCAAAAAACTCCCTTCACTGAAACATCTATACTGATGTTTGACCAAATATCTGGGTACCATGGCCTGGCCATATTGACACATAAAATAAATCATCTCAAACCCCAATACATTGTCCTAAATGCAAGGCAGAAGCCCAGGTTGCGATGTCCCATGGTTTTAGCAATTTTATTTGAGTGTGTAGTCTTACAATATTATATTAGAGTATTTCACCTGGAATTTCTATATGCATAGCCAGAAAAATTCCCTGACAATTCCCTGGGTGATGAATTTGTGTATTTGTTTAGCCTGTAGTGATTGTTTCTTTTGGAAAAGTTGCATCATTTAGTCCCTAATTTGTTTGCATGACCATCTCACTGAAAAAGAAAGATATTTCAAAAGGAGATCGAATTAAATGATACTTTTAAAAATGACAGTAATATTAGTATGATCTACCCTCCCATCATCGACTTACCCTTCCCATCTTATAGCGGGAAGAATCCTCTATAAGAAAATAAGTCCTCGGAAGGGAGGGCACTCCTGACTGTGTTGTATATTGCTCCATTCTATTTTCAACTCTCTCTTTCATCACTACAATAACTCACAAACATAATAAACAGCACCTTTCTCTAAGAGAGGTGGAATAAAAAAGACTAAGAATTCTTTTGGAATTTCTATTTTAAAGTTTGTATTTTTGTGTGTGTGAACAGTTAGCATCTCATTATTTATACTGTTCTCAAGTAGGATATAAATGCACCTGGCTCTTTCTATGCCTCAGAATACCCAATGTCCAGTTTTCATGTCAAAAAGCATTAGCACTTGGGGCGCCTGGGTGGCTCAGTGGGTTAAGCTGCTGCCTTCAGCTCAGGTCATGATCTCAGGGTCCTGGGATCGAGTCCCACATCGGGCTCTCTGCTCAGCAAGAAGCCTGCTTCCCTCCCTCTCTTTCTCTGCCTGCCTCTCCGTCTACTTGTGATCTCTCTCTGTCAAATAAATAAATAAAATCTTTAAAAAAAAAAGCATTAGCACTTATACTACATAAATAATAAAATGGATGGAGAGACTCAATATTTTATGATAACCTAAAACACTCACAAAAAATCTATTTTGAACTCCCTCAAGCCAGTCAAAGACCTCTATTTGGATGCAGAAAATACAAAAGATGATTGTCCCTGTCAAATATAATTATTCTATTTAATAATATGTTTTGAGCAACGACTACATTAGGCATCATCGTACAAGACACGCATAATAAAAAGTGAGATGAGAATGGGAAGTTTCAGTCAACACCATCATGGAGATTTTTGTCAAATAAACCACCTTTACCAAGGAAAATAGAGTAAAGGAAGGTCCTCAAGATCTAAGAAGTGAAACTAATCATGCAGAAAACTCCTTTTACCCCAGGCAGTTCTGACTCCAAGAATAAAGGTAAGAGAACTTAGGCAGGTTTCATCATTGCTTTGTTCCTGAAGCTAGATGTCAGCTCAAAGCATCCCAGTTGTGTGTGAACATTTGGCTTCCCTAATAAGACATATGCAGCAGAAAGCCCCTTCTATAGAACTAAATTGTCAGTTTGCCCAAACGTTTTGTTCCTGCCCTGGCATGAATCCTCCTGGTTGAGATAGCACGTCTCTTCTGTACCAGGATTGGCAGGATCATTACCTCATGTGCCTCATGCTCGCTGTCCACTGGATAGTTGGTGTCTGTGGCTGTCCTCCAACCAGATTCATGCCCACTTTTGTCCTCACCTGCTTTCCTGGTTTTTAACTCACTGTTACTCCGGTATTGGATATTTTGGGCATGGTGGCCTATATCTGCCAGCTTTGTTTCAGCTCACTGCTCCTTCCTAAACTATCTGAACCACTTCAAGGTCTTTTTGACAACACAACAAGCCTCAACACCAATCTGGAATAGCTACACATTCTTCTAGGCCAAGTTTCCAGCCTTGTCACTAGACTCTACCAACCTATGATAGTGCTGATAAAATGGGTCTGAATTCAGGAGTCTGGTGTGCTAATAATTTACAGTAAAACCACAAGTAAAGTAGTTTTTCTCTCTGCTAAACTTTCTTTGTAGGTTATTATTAAAATGCACAGACATGTTCCTGGAATACATGGAAAAAAGTGCAATGTAATCAATGATGTGTAAACCTGGAAGCATACATATAATAGGAGAGAAAAGAGAGTAATACTGTGTTTCATTGTCTTGGGTATATTCCAGGTGCCACTTAGTGATATAGCAAAAGATAATATGAACCCTGCCCTTGAGTAACTCATGACTTAAAGAACAAAGTATGACTTACATGGATTTAAAGAACTAGGATTATTTGCATAGTATATTGAGGCTTATGGAACCTGAGACTTGATAACTTATACTTATCTCTACTGTTGGAACTCCAACCTTAACCTGTTAAAATCCCGCTACCTTGATCTTTTGAAAGGTAGTTTTTAAAATGTGCAGTATTTAGTATGAAAGCATTTTACTTCCATGGATGAAATAAATTGGGTGGAATAAGTAGCACATAGTATGTTTTCTTTTGTTAGAATATAATCTATTTTTGCCTTCAGTAACAAAGGGAAGGGAACTAACAATAAAGATGTACTAAGAAGTAGTTTTTCTATGAGGCTCTTTGCACATATTAGTACATTTAATCCTAATAAGGAACAAATAATCAAAACACTTTAAATTCCATACAGTGTGGAAAATGTGGCTCACTATAACTGAACAAATTTCTAAATAACTAGTAGATGCAGCAGAGTCAAAATTTGAATGTATGTCTCTTTGACTTCAAAATCCATACTCTTCAAAGTGCATCTTAGAAAAAATATCTTCCTGGAACTAGACAATCAAGAACTAAAATCTTGAATAATCCTAAAATTGTCTTCCATGAATGTAGTAAAATTTTATTGGCAAATTTCCCATGTTATTCTACTCTGTTTACTCCAGCATTCTCATATGGGGATATTCTTGGTTTAATTTATTCTTGATATTCTTGTATACTTTCTTCATTTTCTGTAAATTTCCCCCTGAATGGGTCTAAGATGCAAGTTCACTTTAGCTGTTACTGTGTCCCTATTGCTCAATCCCTAAAACATGATAGGTATTCCGTATATGTTTATTGAATAGAATAAATGATTGTAAAGAAGGACACATATCTTTGAATTACTCATATACCTCAGTTTTTATAGAAATCAAATGATTATTAGTAATAATTTTAATTATGGATTATTTTATGTTAGTATGTTTCTTCCAGTGCTTTTCTTTAAGCTAATAATACCATATTTTTAAAAATAATTGAATAACATCTGTTTTTTATTAATCTAAGTCTCATAACTGATCATGTTTACCACAAAATGCAAATGAGAAATTTAGTTTTACTCCTTGGGTATCATATCTGGTTTTTAAAAGGTTATAGTGGAAAAAGAATGTATTGAGCACCTACTTCTAGGTGTTGTTGAGTGCTAGGAGCCCCCTTCTACCTGTGGCTTTGAGGTTACATCTGTATTTCTTCACAGTGCTGGACTTAGTGGTTAAGTATAACATTTCTCCACATAACCATTGTTATGGAATATTGACAGAGACTCACAAAGCTCACATGAATTTTTAGCTGTCATCTTTTTTCTCTCTACTAATTTCCAAGTGAGGATATAATTTTTCATTTCATTATCACTCTGTGTGTTTTTTCTCTCTCTATACTGTTCTTTACTTCTTCCTTTTATTTTGTTCCCTTTGATAGCTTAACAGTTCGATATAAGAGAATGTCACTTTAATTTATTCCCTTTTTTCTTTCTACTGATGGCAAGGAAATTAGCACCTTAATGGAAGGCACACTGTATAGAACATATTAGCTTCATAGAACTCTTAAAGACATGTCCGCGTTGTACTATGGCAAAACTTAAAGAAGCCATCATAATTTTCCACCTCAACTCCATGGTCACACAAAATGATGGTAATAAAAATGGGAGCCTTGGAAAGTAAATCTAACCTCTTTAACATTGTTATCAATCCAAGTGAGAAGCAAGGATCACATTTCTGCCTGTGTGAAAAGAGGGGCTGACAGAGAACTGGTAGAGGACATTAAATTACCACGTTTCCTTGGATATTTTAACAGCGTTCATTTGCCCTTTGCTCTTAGAGAAGGTCTAGGATATTGAACATAGAAAATAAGAGTCTATGACACACTTCTGAATAAAATTTCAGTCACTAGCAGCATAAAAATTTCTTTAGAGTAGTTTTTTTTTTTTTTAAGATTTCATTTATTTATTTGACAGAGAGGGAGACACACACAGCGAGAGAGGGAACACAACCAGGGGAGTGGGAGAGGTAGAGAAGCAGGCTTCCTGCCCAGCAGGGAGTCTGATGCAGGGCTGGATCCCAGCAAACTGGGATCATGACCTGAGCTGAAGGCAGTCACTTAACCAACTGAGCCACCCAGGCACCCCTTCAGAGTAGTTTTGTAAGGATAATCTCATATTATTTAAGACCTGCCTCACAAATTTCTCTGTGGCAGAACTTTTATCAATTAAAGGAATTAATACCATTTACTTTACCACTATATAATTAGCAGGCTAACTCTGTAGAAACGATAGGATGTACCTTTGAAAATTTACAGGATGATAGCATACCACCTAGAATATAGCATATTTTGCAGGGGGTGGGAGGGAGGCAAAATACAAACAGATGTATATCATGTTTAAAATATCTTTCAGAGCTCAATTGACTATTGTCAGCTGTACAAGTCATATTTCATAGTTTACTGAGATCAGATGTAAAACCTCTCTTTATTGATTCTGAAACTAATTATAATAGACTTTTGTTATAATTAAAATGTATGTGTGGCTTCCAGGTCTCTGTAGGACAAAAGTAGCAACCTATACTTTAATCCTTCCATACATTCTCCAAAAATGCTCCAAAACTACCAGGAAAACAGCAAATCAGCTAAGATCCATGTTTAGCCAATTCTAGGAGACACTACTACATGAATTCCTGAAACCAACAGAACTGGATCCAGAACCCACAGTAGCAAAGAGAAGGAAGGAATTTTTCATAGCGAGCAGTGTGCAAAGCAGTGGGGTCATGGAAGTGATCCATCAAAAATAACCTGATAGGTATCACTCCTGGAGAGACTGGATTCTGTCTGTATTGGGGTAATATTGAGAAGAGCCCTGAGACATGGTTGTTTAGTCCACTAGGGAGCAAAAGAAAGGAGTTTGGTGATAGTCTTGGAAAGGTAGTACACTGAGGGAAGATCAAGCCAACTTTGATAAGTGAGGTGTTCTTAACTGGCTTGTTGGTGAAGAGGGGGAAAATAGATGCAACTGAAGATATTATAAAGAGGCTGAGAAAAGAGTAGTATCAAAAACTAGAAAGAGGTGGGTAAAAACATACCATTTGTTGGGGCACCTAGATGGCTCAGTCTCTTAAATATCTGACTTTTGATTTTGGCTCAGGTCATGATCTCAGAGTCATGGGATCAAGCCCTGCCACGGGCTTCGCACTCAGCACAGAGTCTGCTTGTCCTTTTCCCTCTTTTCCTCCCCCAGTTCACACACGTGCTCGCTCTCTCTCTCTCTCTCTCAAATAAATAAGCAAAATCTTAAAAAAAAAAACATACCATTTGTTTGTTTTTGCTTTTTTAAAGACTTTATTTATTTATTTGACAGAGAGAGAGAGGTCACAAGTAGGCAGAAAGGCAGGCAGAGAGAAAGAGGGGGAAGCAGGCTCCCCACTGAGCAGAGAGCCTGATGTGGGCTTCGATCCCAGGACCCTGAGATCATGACCTGAGCCGAAGACAGAGGCTTAACCTACTGAGCCACCCAGGCGCCCATACCATTTGTTTTTAAAGTTAATTTCAGGTGGCTAAGTACCCAAGAGATCATCCAAAGCATGTATGGCATCCCATTGAATTATGTGTTACTGACTATTAAAAAAAAAGTGATACAGCACAGATAAAAAAATGAATCCAGTATTTGTGACAGTCCACATAAGAAGAAAACAGAAGATAAAATAAAAATGTTCTGCAGATGAAAACACTAGAAATAGCTAGGAATCAGAGGAAAACTACTACATAATGTTCCAAGAGGAGTTAAGTAAAATTAAGCACTTGTAGGCATAAAAGAACATCAGGAATCCAGAATTTAAAAATTCGATATAGTAATGCAAAAATACTAAAGGAAGTGAAATCAGAGCTGACTAAACCTAAGAAAGAAATTAAAGAATAAGACAAAATCTTTCAGAAAGGAAAAATTAAATTACAAGATCTAAGGAAAATAAGTATGACCAAAAACACAGGAACATAAGACTATAGGTATAATAAAGGATCAGAAAAAAAGTGATATGTAAGAACTTTCCAGACCTTTAAAAAAGACCCGAAAGATATTTGAAGTATGTAAGTGGATAGAAGAAAAATGAAATAATTGAAATTTTAATATAAAAATTATAACAACATTTTGAAAAACTATTAACTTAAGAAAACTTGTTAAAATAACACTTGAATCTCATATTGAAAGTTCTCATCAAGTGTATGGGAAAAATCAATCCAGTACTGTCAACTATAAGACATATGATAGTAAACTAGTATACTTGAAGAAAAAAAGCCTTGGGGCCAGTCAGATATGAGGTAATTAACAAGTTAAAAAAAAGTGTTGGCATCTAATTTTTCAAAAGCAACATACTATGCAAGAAACAGTGGAGCAATATTTTTAAGAAAATCAAGGAAAGAATCAGGGAAAAAATTAATATTCAGCCAAACTCTGTATCAATTCAGTTTTAACATAAAAACCTATGGCATCTTTGGCCTCATGAACTTTTCCTGAGGGAGATCCTAGAAGGAGAGTTCTACCCAACCAAGATAACACTGGGGAAACTATAGTAAAATGACTACTGGTGAATAAAGTAAATATTTGATAATAAATCTAAGACTAAAATAAATATGAGGATAAAATGGAAGAGTACTACATAAATGTTCTATGATAATATGGAAAGAACACAAATTTTTAAGTATAAAGAGAGAGGAAAAAAATAGAATAAGCTCCTTGATTGCCACAGACGAGCTAGTCAAAGGCTATCATTTGAAATTGACAAACTGCATCATTTAACTGAATAAATGCATCTTGTAAAACTATCACAAACCTCAGTGACTTAAAGAGAAAATCATGTTCTCATGAATGGGCTAAACTTTGCTGAACTAGGCCACTGATCTTAGCTTGTCTCAACCTCACATCTGGGTGTCCACTGGAGACATCTAACCTAGGTGGGGCTCAGCTGCGGAGTTTGGCTTTACTCCACCTGTCTCTCATCTGCATCCCGAGATTTTCAAGCTAGCCAGCCTCAATCTTTTCATGCCAATGGGAGAGGAGCAATAGCGTCCACAGAAGCTTACAGTTTTCTTGAAGCTTAGGCTTAAAAATTCATACTATTGTTCTTATCTCATTCTATTGGTCGAATAAAGTCACATAGTCAAACTCAAAGTCAAAATGCACGGAAGAATGCAAGTATGCCCCAACACAACATGAGGGTACTATAAAATTACTTGACTAAGGGCTTGGATATAGGGATAATTGGAGAATCAGAGCTCATAACAGTCTGGACCACAAACAAACAGGAGGAGCCTAAGTAAAGAAAAAGGGATCATGTTCATTTTATGAAGTTATTAATATGAAAATTAACACGAACAAAATACAAAATGTCATAAATACCAAAAAAATATATAAAATAAAATAAAATATAAACTCAAAATAAAAAACAAAACCAAAAGAAAGCAGATCATATTGTGAAAGAAACAGTAAATGTAACAAATGCATTTAGTAATTTTAACTTAATGTGAGCAGATCCCAAATATATTAGTCACATTAACAAATATAAATAGGCATAGGTGACCTGTTAAAACTATTTTCTAATTGGCTCGCCTGTCATATCTCAAAAAACTCCATGCTGAACATAAGCAACAAAGCTAAGGAGAAAAAGTACTAAGAGCAAAATTAAAGACACAAGTAAAGGAATATTGGAAAAATTCAAGTATAGTAATGCAGAGGTTGCATTGTTGCTGTCAATGTTAACAATCAGGCAAAAAGCATTAAGCACGAAAAACAATGCTTCACAACATGAAGTGTACAATTCACAATGAAGATAGAACAA
This sequence comes from Lutra lutra, assembly GCF_902655055.1. Taxonomy (NCBI): domain Eukaryota; kingdom Metazoa; phylum Chordata; class Mammalia; order Carnivora; family Mustelidae; genus Lutra; species Lutra lutra. Next base: position 48,789,412 of record NC_062290.1, read on the forward strand.
TTATTAATAGCTATGCACCAATCAGCATAGCAGCAAACTTCACAAAAAAGACACAGAAAATCATATAGGAATCTATTAGTTGGATACTTTTTTTTTTTAAGATTTTATTTATTTGACAGACAGAGATCACAAGAAGGCAGAGAGGCAGACAGAGAGTGGAGGGGAAAGCAGGCTCCCTGCTGAGCAGAAAGCCCAATGTGGGGCTCGATCCAAGGACCCCGGGATCATGACCTCAGCTGAAGGCAGAGGCTTTAACCTACTGAGCCACCCAGGCAGCCTTGTTAGTTGGATACTTTTAAACACAGAGCTCCTTGCTCAAGACAGGTCACATAGACCAAAATTAAAAGAATTTTTTAAAAAAGTAAATAAATAGTGAGGATAAAGAAAACCAAAAGAACTTAATCAATAAGATATAACCTATGGATGTATATAAAACTTGGCACTCTGAAACACATTCTAAAATTAAGAATTTTAGGGGCACCTGGGTGGCTCCATCAGTTAAGCATCTGACTCTTGATCTTAGCTCAGGTCTTGATCTCAGGGTTATGAGTTCAAGACCCATGTTGGGCTCCGTGCTGAGCATGGAACCTGCTTAAAAAAAATGTACAAAGAAATTGTAAATTTTTCTTGATGCCTACTGCTAAAGCTAATAAAAAGCACCTGTGGTCAAACAGATAGGTTTGCTACTTTCTATAGCAAGTGAGTATGCACACTGGAGGAAACTGTGAACTGCCTCAATACAAGGGTGTTAGAAAGGATTTGGTCCTATGTTAGATAATTTTGGGAAAGATTCAAAGAAGTGAGAGTTTTATCTGTATTGAGTGCTATCAGAAAGGCAGGGAAATGTATTGATTAGGTATCTTACTTTTTATTCAGGAGACAGGAGGAGCTAAGTGGACTCACTGTAATTGATAAAGAAGAAGCAGTCAGTCCTCATGTGAAATGGGAGAGGGAGCTGTTTGATTATTTTCATGATGTGCACTATTTTTGCTCTGTTTTCGGTGTTCCAACATGATCATACCGTGATCTTGTATTACCCTGTGTCATGATCACAAGGTCACATTCCATACTGCTGTTCTGTGAAATTCTGTGAAAACAAATATGCCATTTAGGGTATTTCAAAAGACCACCACCCTGGTTTCTTCAAATACTCAATGCGGTGACAATAAAGATAGATCCACAGATTCTTTGATATGCAGCTTAATTCTTTGTCTCCACTGCAGCTTCCATTATGAACCTAGGCTCGCTCTCTGTCTTCTCTCAATCATTCATTCTGGGGGAGCCAGATTCCATGTTTTGGAAAGTGCTCTGAAGAGCCCTACATGGCAAGCAACAGAGGCCTCCTGTGAAGTCAGTGTACACACCAACTATGTGTGTGAACATGTGGGTGAACTTGAAGACTAACCTTCAGCCTGAGTGAGTCACCAGATGACTGTAGCCCCTGTCTATATCCTGAGTGGCCCTAAGCCAGCATCTCCTAGCTGACCCCTTCTGGGATTCCTGACCTACTGAAACTATGACGTGATCATGTTTGTTGTTGGAAACCATCGAATCTGAGGGTATTTGTTACACAGCAATAGATAACTAATAGAGAAAATAAAGTTTAGATTAACTAAGACTAAAGAAATACAATATTTCTTAAATACAAAGTCATTTAAGTGCCTGACTTTGGCTCAGGTCACGATCTTCGGGTTCTGGGATCAAGCCCAGCATTAGGCTTGCACTCAATAGGGAGTCTGCTTCTCACTCTCCCTCTGTGCCTCCCCCAACCTAAGTGTGCTCTCTCTCTCTCAAACAGATGAAATCTTACAAAAAAGAAATATAATATTCCCATAGCTAACAGACACTAAAGAAATGTAACAGGCAAACCAAGGTATAAAACAATTTTTGATGGCATAGAGATATTGTAATATGGACTGGAGAGAAGATGATATGAAGGCTTATTTCTCAACTATGATCATGTTATTGTGGTTATGTAACAGAATGTACATATTTTTAGGAAATGCCAACTGAAGTATTTAGGGTTAAGTGATGTGATGTCTCTGCAACTGGCTTTCAGAATAGTTCAGCCAAAAGAGTCATACACATAAACACATAGAGCAAATATAGCAATATATTACAATTGCTTAAGCTAATTTGTGGATATATGGGGATTCATTTTTCCACCCTTGAGAAATTCAAACATTTGTCTATGTTTAAATTTTTTCATAATAAACAGTTGGAGGGAAATTACATAAAGGTGCCCTGGAAAGAAATTTGACAATATGTACAAATTGCCTTAGAGCTTGCCAAATCCTTTGACCCAGTAATTTCACTCCTTGAAATGTAACTCAAAAAAATAATCAGAGATGTGGCATAAGTTTGTATAACAGGACATTTATTTCACTGCTGTTATAATTGCCAAAATTTGGAAATAATGCCAATTCACAGAATAGAGAATGAGCAAATAAATCATGGTATACTCATGTGATGGTATATTCTGCTGTGATAAAAAAAAAATAATACCTTACACATGTTCAATAACATAAGAAATTAGATTACCATTAAATAATGAATGGAAATACCAGATACAAAATATGCAGCAGGATTTTAAAATTATATAGTATCATAGAAATTATATACACAGGCTTACTTTTTGTTTATTTTTGAAAGAAAATATACTATGAAATGTTGATGTAATTGCTCATGATTAATAGAATCACAGTGGGTATATATTATTCTTTATGCATTCCAACATTTTTTTTCTAAAAGGAGTATGTATTACTTTTGTAATCAGAAATATTAATAATTTAATCATTTTTATATAATTATATTTAAAATGTTATATTTGGGGGGTGGGAGGTAGGGATAGAGTGGCTGGGTTATGGACATTGGGGAGGGTATGTGCTATAGTGAGTGCTGTGAAATGTGTAAGCCTGATGATTCACAGACCTGTACCCCTGGGGCAAATAATACATTATATGTTAATTTTTTTAATGTTATAATGTCATATAAAGATGTTAAAGAAAATACTTCAAGAAGACATATGGTTTAGCAACTGGGGATGTTGTAAATATCTAAAATCTAATTGAGTCCCCCCCTTTTTGCTTTTGTATAGCTCTTAATGTATCACAATTCAATATTTACTGGAGTTTGGCACTTAGATTTCATTTCATGATATCTTATATATTTTTTTCAGTGGAGTGTCTTTGTTTTTGTATTGCTATAATTGACTTAAATTTGTACACAATGCATTTAGCTTTAATTTCAGCTATTACTTGAGGCTTTAGCTCTGTCTTACTTGAGTCAGGAGGAAGTTGTGATCTTTGATGGTTTCTCAGTGTGAGACATTCCTGCTCAAGTCCTGTAAATGCCTCAACCTGCTGCTTGTCATCTAAATTGGGAGTTTTGTTCATATTTAAGGGAAGAAGCTCCGTTTCTTGTGCATTTATTTCACACCCTTGCTTTGGTGGGTCAATCTTGTTTAACATGAACTTTGAGTGCTTTTGTGAACCCTTCTTCAGTCTTTCTTCTCAGTTCCCTGTGTTCAACCAAAATGCATTTGGATGATAGAAGCAGCTCAACTGTATTAAATCACCAAAACACCAGTCTAGTTCAAGGACACCTTACCTGATTACAGATAGTCAAGTCAATCTCTTTTCCTGTAGTGAAAAAAAGGAAGGAAGGAAGGAAGGGAAGGAAGCAGGGGAGAGAGAGAAAGCAAAGAGAAAGGAAGGAAGGAAGAAGAGACATTTATAAACTTTAAGTGAATCAGAAAAAAAGTTGCTTCTAGATGAAATAAAGCCACCTTCTTCCCGTAAATTCTCAGTTCTTCAGAGCATTGGGGGCGTGGTGCACGGAATCCATTTAATGCGTTGAATGAATACATGTTGAATTTTGAGCAGCAAAATGTTGTTGACCTTTTTTTTTTTCCCGACACTGACAGTATTCATCACTGTCGTGTGTATTTGTCTCTGTGCTGTGTGTTGCAGGTACAGAGATGACAAAGATATAGCTCTGGCTTCAAGGAGTCAAGCACTAATGGGGGATATGGATGCATAAACCTATACTGGTAATTTCTTTAGTACTGTGAAGGGAACGTATGCACAGCGTGTATGAGAAAACAGGCAAATCAAATCCGAACCCAGGAATTCATGTGCTCTTTCACACCTATTAAAAATATCCTTCCCCGGACTGTATTTTGTGTTCATCTTCATTAACAGTTGGACCAGATTTACTCCTTGTGACACCATTATTCCTTGAATTTCATTTCTTACATATAATGCCATATTTTCATCACTATCACTATTAACAAACTAGGTTCAAGAATGTGGGAAGTGAAGTCTGCGTTTGTAAAAGATTGGAAGAGATTTAATTTCCCTTAACATAATTACAATTGAACTCTCTGTCTCTTGCTGCCTTTTTATTTATGGCAGGGAGGATTTTGTATATGCATTTCAAGCTAAACAATTTCCCTTTGTTTGGGCTTTTGATTCTTTCATCACTTCAGTCTGGCATGTACTTAATCTTTTATTTAGCGTTTGCAATGATTGTGGAGACCGGCATGGACAAAATTTCCATCCCAGACTCAGGCAGTGCATTTTACAACTTTTTCCCAAGAAAAACTAAGTCGTTTAGCTCTGAGGACTTTGCATTTGATACTCTAAGAAAAGTTGTGCAGGTTGTAAAGTCGCTTTGAGTTTTTAAATTATTCTGATCTAGTAACAATACTTATGGATTATCAGCTCTCATGTTGACAGGTTTGAAATTGCTATTGAATTTTCCTAGCTTTGGAAGCGCACATACATCCATATAGAGAGATAATGATCAGTAATTCTTTGAAGATGTTGTTAATATTTTTTCCATGATTGTTTTACCCATCAAAAATTTACTAATCAACTAACGTGGGGTTGGAAGACTTTGTCACAATTTGGACAGATGTTTCTCCTTGTGGAAGCTCAATTTAAATGCTCTATTTGCTATTTCAAGCTGTTCTGTTTCCATGATTTCATTATAGGAATGTATATAGCTCCTCCACTTTCCAAGGGTCTTAACCTTGTTACTTTATGCTTCCTTCTCATGCCAATTAAGGTATTTTTTAATTAATTAATTCATTTATTTATTTTTAAAAATGTTTTATTAATTTATTTGATAGATAGACAGCACAAGCAAGATGGAAAGGGAGAAGCCGACTCCCCACTGAGCAGGGAGCCCAACATGGGGCTTCATCCCAAGACTCTGGGATCATGACCTGAGCCGAAGGCAGACACTTAACCGGCTGACTCACCCAGGTGCCTCTTAAGGTATGTTTTCAAACTTCAACTGTAATGTCTACCTTTGTTCAGTTTGGAGAATAATTATCAACCCTAATCCACCACCTATGAATAGAATTTTCAAGGTAGAATTTTCAACACAATAATGAAATATTTGGAAAATTTTTCTTTAACTGTGACTTTGTGACACAGAGAAAGATTTGACAATAAATTTGTTGTCTTTTTTTTTAATTTGTTGTCATTTTATTTATTTATTTAATTTTTATTTATTCAGAGAGAAAGAGAGTGCAGACAAATGAGAGCACAAGCTGGGAGAGGGTCAGTGGGAGAGGGAGAGGCAGATTCCCCACTTTGCAGGGAGCCCAATGTGGGGGCCCAATGCAGGGATCAATCCCAGGACCCCCAGGATCATGACTTGAGCAGAAGGCAGACACTTAACCGTCTGAGCCGCCCAGGCACTCCTAATTTGTTGTCATTTTAAATAATAAAGTATATGAAGTTACTGGGCACATACTGATTACTAGAAAACCAGTGTCTTGTATCGTTAATTATAAAGAAGATCAGAGTCAGTGGCCTCTAAAGTAATGTATACATACACATGGTGAGGGAGGGATGAAAAAAGGCTCCACTGGGTTAGAAAAAAAACCCCACAATTTTCATATTTGCTTCTTATTATTCCATTCTTTTGGATTGTCTATTTGTATATGTCTTCTACATAATATATTTATATAGATTTATGGTAATTTAATTTTGAGTCCCTTACACACTACCTTATGAATTTTGCTGAATTTGACTATTGCTAAAAGTAATTTTAATCCACTGCTGAAAAGGACACAGTGAAGGGCTGGAAAATTCAGCAGGTGAAAGATGATAGATGGACAGATAGATGATAGAGAGCTGGATGGGTGGATGAGTGGGTGACTTGATGGATGGACGGAGAGAGAGAGAGAGAGAGAGCTATTTAGAACACCATCTTTCTCAGAAGGATTTCAGCTAGAATTTAGGTAGTGCATGCTTAAAACAGTCATGATCACCCTCAGTACCACACCTATATTTTGTGTTTTATATAAAAGGGATTACAAGGTCCCTACCTTAATTTTTACTTTGTCTTGAAAAAATGATGATAGGCTATTGACATTTGTACAACACATATTCAGATAAATACACAAGTATTAAAATAACATAACTAATCTACAGCCAGTGCTGTCTAAAATATTCTCATTTACTCCCAATATACATACTCCATTCCACACTCAGAATAATTAACACTAAAGGCCCAATCAGAGGCACGTGTGTACAATGAACACGAGATGGGTCACAGATCTTTCTCTTACATCTGTCACATGCTAGCTTTAAGTCATTGAGCAAATAATTGATATTCTCTGAACCTCAGATGTCACTGCAAAGTAGGGAAGGTAGTAACTACCCTGAAGGAGAGGCATGATGATTTGATACTATGTAGGGGACTAGCTCAGTGTGAGGCACAGAGTAGGCACTCAGTGAATTAGAGCTACTAGCTGCTAACAACTGTTAACGTCCTTGTGTTTGTGTTTCTACTTGGCTGGAGGAACTTTCAGTTAATATTGGTGCCATGAATCCAGCATTAATAAGCCTTCGTGTGCTGTTCTATCTCCCCTCTGTGATGAAAGCTCGGATTTATGACTGTGGCAAACCAGGAAATTAATTTCAGATCCAATTTTGCAACCTCCAGTATTCCTTTCTCCAGGTATCTAAATGTTGATTTTTGACATCAATGTTCATACACCACATATGAGGAAATGATCTGGTATCTATCTCCAAAATTGTTCCTAGATCTCAGTGCTCACAACTAATATTAAGAGTCCTCTCAGACTCATTTCTCCAAGTTTCTGAGTTCCTTGAACTTCGTCTAAGGTGGATACACATATCAGCCTTTCTCATTCTCCTTGCGAAATGAAATTTCCTTTCAGCCTTCTCCTCTGCCCAAAGCAGGAAACAACCTTCCTGCTCCCCAGCAGTTCCAACTGTGTTTCCACAATATTAGGAGGCACTGTCTGCAATTTGAAATCATTTTGGCTTATTGTAAGAGCTCATACTGTACTTCATTAACAGGGCTGCTGTGAAATTATGAAACATTTTGATGAAAATTACAAGATATTTAGACTTGTTTCTTGCTGAAAATATGCAAAGCCCTTCAGGGAAAATACAGGCAGATGGTGTTTGAGACATTTATTGTTTTCCTATGTATTTGTAAACAAATATTATAAATTGAAGAGTTCCAGAATGATCTTTAGGAAATCTAGCAGCAAATTAATATATGAACTGATACAAAATTAAGGAAACTGTGATACCCATTTCCATTCTACCATCGTTTTTCTTTCCTATCTTTAATATTTTGAAAAGGTTTCAAAATTGATTCAAAATTGATTGTTGAAAAGCTCCAGAAAAAGCAAAAACAGCATCCTCTGTTTTTTTTTTTCCAGGCATAATTGTTGTAACTCACGGAAGCTCTATAATTAACACTACCAAAAATATTATTATTTCTCATGTAAGTATAGCAATGTTTGCTATACCTACATATATCTACCCAGAAAATCTTAGGTACCACAAATCCACAGGCATCTAGAAATGAATTGAATTATTCACTTCTTACCATCTAAGGGTCTGAAAATATAATTTATATCCTTTGTGGGTTCTCTCTGAGGAAGGGCTGTTGTTTTTGGAAGTTTACAAGTGCTACCCTGAGGACTTCATTGAAGCAAGTGATAGTACATGAGTAACTGTGTAAAGGAAACTATCCTTAATATCTAGCTATTTTGGCCATATATTACAAATCTCTAAGGCAAGAAATTATTTATTAGTTGTAATAGTGACAGTTCAAAGAGGACTCTCATGCAAATCAATAAGGTATATTCTGAAAGTATAAATTGTCCATATACCTCCATTGATAGATCTAAACTTTTCCTTCTACACTACCTAGTGCAATTTCCCCTTGTTCTCATGGTGATCTCCCTTCACATTCTGTTCTTACCCAATTTTGCTTACAAAAAGGCAGAAAAAAGGTCCAAACGAGGTATTAAATCACCAGAGAATGTTCCTAAAGACTGTAGTCAAAATAAAACACCTTTTTGAGAATGTCTTTGAAGATTTGTTATAGATAAGCAATGCTATTTTAGTGCAAAACACAATTGCATCTTCACAGATTAATTTTCTCTGGTTGAAGATGAACACAAAACCGGGAGAAAACTTTCTATTTTAGTGAAAAAGGTTAAGCTAGTGAATCATATTTTTTTCTGACTTATTCAAACATACATAGTCATTTTCCCCAATATTCTCATAAGAATTGAAGTTAGAATTAAATTGCATATTCTTTTTCTTTCTCTCTCTCTCTCCTTTATTGTATTTTCTGCATAATCTTATTTTTACAAAAAGATTAATAAATACACAACATTTCAGGAATTGCTGGGAATTTATGAAGGAATATGAAGATGTTCCTAATGTCATGGGCAATAATTATGTATCCCTTTTTAAATGGGTTGCTGATGAAAGATGAGCTATGACTAGTCCAGCTCCATTTTCTTGATGGACTGCCCTCCCATAGGGAGATAAGTGAAAATCATTCATTTTAAGCATTTCAATGTGAAGAAGAAACAGCCCAGCCTATTAAAAAAAACTCCATAACAGTGGAGGACATAATTACAATATATTTCTGTAGGTCTTGAGTCACAAGGTTTTATTTATTTGTTTTTTAATTAATTATTTTTATTAACATATAATGTATTATTAGCCCTAGGGGTACAGGTCTGAGAATCGTCAGGTTTCACACTTCATAGCACTCACCATATCACGTATCCTCCCCAGTGTCCATAACCCAGCCACCCTCTCCATATGCTCCCTCCCCCCAGCAGCCCTCTGTTTTGTGCGATTAAGAGTCTCATGGTTTCTCTTGCTCCTGATCCCATCTTGTTTCATCTTTTCCCTCCCTACCCCCCCACAACCCCTCCACTCTCCCTTCAAATTCCTCATATCAGAGAGAGTATATGATAATTATCTTTCTCTGATTGACTTATTTGCTTAGCATAATACCCTCTAGTTCCATCCACGTTGTTGCAAATAGAAGATTTCATGTTTTTTGATGGCTGTGTATTCCTGTGTGTGTGTGTGTGTGTGTGTGTGTGTGTGTGTGTGTGTGTGTCTCACATCTTCTTTATCCATTCATCTGTTGATGGACATCTAGGTTCTTTCCATAGTTTGGCTATTGTGGACATTGCTGCTATAAAAATTGGGGTATACGTGCCACTTTGAATCACTACATTTGTATCTTTAGGGTAAATACCCAGTAGTGGGATTGCTGGGTCATAGGGTAGCTCTATTTTCAACTTTTTGAGGAACCTCCATACTCTTTTCCAGAGTGGCTGCACCAGCTTGCATTCCCACCAACAGTGTAGGAGGGTTCCCCTTTCTCCGCATCCTCGCCAACATCTGTCATTTCCTGACTTGTTAATTTCAGCCATGCTGACTTGTGTGAGGTGGTATCTCACTGTGGTTTTGATTTGTATTTCCCTGATACCAAGTGGTGTTGAGCACTTTTTCATGTCTCTGTTAGCCAGTTGGATATCTTCTTTGCAGAAATGTCTGTTCATGTCTTCTGCCCATTTCTGGATTGGATTATTTGTTTTTTTGGGTGTTGAGTTTGATAAGTTCTTTATAGATTTTGGATACTAGCCCTTTATCTGATATGTCATTTGCAAATATCTTCTGTTAGTTGTCTTTGGATTTTGTTGACTATTTCCTTTGCTGTGCAAAAGCTTTTGATCTTGATGAAGTCCTAATAGTTCCTTTTTGCCCTTGCTTCCCTTGCCTTTGGTGATGTTTCTAGGAAGAAGTTGCTGCAGCTGAGGTTGAAGAGGTTGCTGCCTTTGTCCTCCTCAAGAATTTTGATGAATTCCTTTCTCACACTGAGATCTTTCATCTATTTTGAGTATTTTTGTGTGTGTGGTGTAAGGAAATGGTACAGTTGCATTATTTTGCATGTGGCTGTCCAATTTTTCTAATACCACTTGTTGAAGAGACTGTCTTTTTTCCATTGGATATTCTTTCCTCCTTTGTCAAAGATTAGTTGACCATAGAGTTGAGGGTCTGTTACTGGGCTCACTATTCTGTTCCATTGATCTGTGTCTGGTTTTGTACCAGAACCATACTATCTTGATGATAACAGCTTTGTAATAGAGCTTGAAGTCTGGAATGGTGATGCCACCAACTTTGGCTTTCTTTTTCAACATTCCTCTAGCTATTCGAGGTCTTTTCTAGTTCCATATAAATTTTAGGATTCTTTGTTCCATTTCTTTGAAAAACTTTGATGGTATTTTCATAGGGATTGCATTCACAATATTTGTTTTTCCAATCCATGAGAATGGAACATTTTTCCATTTCTTTGTGTCGTCCTCAATTTCTTTCATGAGTACTTTATAGTTTTCTGAGTACAGATTTTTTGCCTCTTTAGTTAGGTTTATTCCTAGGTATCTTATGGTTTGGGGTGCAATTGTAAATGGGATCAACTCCTTAATTTCTCTTTCTTCTGTCTTGCTGTTGGTGTATAGAAATGCAACTGATTTCATGCATTGATTTTATATCTTGCCACTTCCCTGAATTCCTGTATCAGTTCTGTCAGTTTTGGAGTGGAGTCTTTTGGGTTTTGCACATAAAGTATCATATCATCTGCAAAGAGTGAGAGTTTGACTTCTTTGCCAATTCGGATGCCTTTAATTTCTTTTTGTTGTCTGATCGCTGAGGCTAGGACTTCTAGTACTATGTTGAATAGCAGTGGTGATAGTGGACATCCCTGCTGTGTTCCTGACCTTAGGGGAAGAGCTTTCAGTTTTCCCCCATTAAGAATGATATTCACTGTGGGTTTTTCATAGATGGCTTTGAGGATATTGAGGTATGTACCCTCTATGCCTACACTTTGAAGAGTTTTGATCAAGAAAGGATGCTGTACTTTGTCAAATGCTTTTTCAGCATCTTTTGAGAGTATCGTCAATTTGGCAGAAAGTTCGTGAGAATTGGCTGGCATTGGTGGGTGATTTATAGCCGGCTCTGTGCTAGGAGTGCTCTCTTGCCAGTTTGTGTACTTATTTCTTGAGAAAGGCTTGTATGGCTATATACTTTCCTCTCAGTACTGCTTTTGCTGTGTCCCACAGTTTTTGAACAGTTGTGTTTTCATTTTCATTTGTTTTTATGAATTTTTTCAATTCTTCTTTAATTTCCTCGTTGACCCATTCATTCTTAGTAGGATGCTCTTCAGCCTCCAAGTACTTGAGTTATTTCCAACTTTACTCTTGTGATTGAGTTCTAGTTTAAAAACATTGTGGCCTGAAAATATGCTGGGAATGATCCCACCCTTTTGGTACCGGTTGAAACCTAATTTGTGACCCAGGATGTGATCTATTCTGGAGAATGTTCCATTTGCACTAGAGAAGAATGTGTATTCTGTTGTTTGGGGATGGAATGTTCTGAATATATCTGTGATGTCCATCTGGTCCAGGGTGTCATTTAAGACTTTTATTTCCTTGTTGATCTTTTGCTTGGATGATCTGTCCATTTCAGTGAGGGGGGGGTGTTAAAGCCCCCTACTATTATTGTATTCTTGACAATGTGTTTCTTTGATTTTGTTATTAATTGGTTAATATAGTTGGCTTCTCCCATGTTAGGGGTATAGATATTTAAAATTGTTAGATCTTCTTGTTGGACAGACCCTTTGAGTAAGATATGGTGTCCTTCCTCATCTCTTATTATAGTATTTGGCTTAAAATCTAACTTATCTGATGTAAGGATTGCTACCCCAGCTTTCTTTTGATGCCCATTAGCATGGTAAATTGTTTTCCACACACACACCCCCTGCCATTTAAATCTGGAGGTGTCTTTGGGTCTAAAATGTTTCTTGTAGACAGCATATTAATGATTCCTGTTTTTTTTATGCATTCTAATGCCCTTTGTCTTTTGATTGGGGCATTTAGTCCATTTATATTCAGGGTAACTATTGAAAGATATGAATTTAGTGACATTGTATTGCATGTATGGTGGCTGTTATTGTATATTGTCTCTGTTCCTTTCTGGTCTACTACTTTTAGGCTCTCTCTTTGCTTAGAGGACCCCTTTCAATATTTCCTATAAGCCTAGTCTGGTGTTTGCAAATTCTTTTAAATTTTTTTTGTCCTGGAAGCTTTTTATCTCTCCATTTTCAATGATAGCCTAGCTGGATATAGTATTCTGAGCTGCATATTCTCATTTAGTGCTTGAATATATCATGCCAGTCCTTTCTGGCCTGCCAGGTCTCTGTGGATAAGTCTCCTGTCAATCTAATATTTCTACCATTGTATGTTACAATGATGTTGAGACCTCTTATCCCCAGCTGCTTTCAAGTTTTCCTCTTTGTCACTAAGACTTGTAAGTTTTACTATTAGATGATGGGGTGTGGACCTATTCTTAATGATTTTGGTGGTGGTTCTCTGTACCTCCTGGATTTTGATGCTTATTCCCTTTGCCATATTAGAGAAATTCTCTACTATATTTCACTCCAATATACCTTCTGCCCCTCTCTCTCTTTCTTTGTCTTCTGGAATTCCAGTTATTCAATATTGTTTCATCTTATGGTATCACTTATCTCTCAGATTCTCCACTCATGGCCCAGTAGTTGTTTGTCTGTCTTTTGCTCAGCTTCTTTATTCTTCATCATTTGCTCTTCTATTTCACTAATTCTTTTGTCTGCCTCATTTATCCTAGCAGGAAGAGCCTCCATTTTTTATTGTACCTCATTAATAGCTTTTTTAATTTCAGCTTGGTTAGATTTTAGTTATTTTATTTCTCCAGATATGGTTTCTCTAATATCTTCCATGCCTCTTTTGAGCCCAGCTAGCTCCTTGAGAATCATCATTCTGAACTTTAGTTCTGACATAGATTAGGTCCCTAGTCATTGGTACTGCCTCTTGGTTTTTTGTTTTGTTTTGTTTTGTTTCTTTGTTTGTTTGTTTGGTGAGTTTTTCCACCTTGTCATTTTATCCAGATAAGAATATATGAATGAGAGAATAAAATAGTAAAAGGGTGGCAAAGACCCCAGAAAAATGTGCGTTAACCAAATCAGAAGAGACCCCAAATCATGGGGAGAAGAAAGGGGATAGAAAAAAGTTAAAAAAAATTTTTTAATTAATTTAAAACTTTTAAAATATATATATATATGTATATATATACATATATATATATATATATTAGACTGGTGAATAGAACAGAACCACCCACTTGATTTTGGGTGTATTTTGGTCTCTTAGAAGAAACTACCTCCCAAAATTTTAAATAAAGAAAACATATATATATGTGTATATACATATATATATGTTATATAAATATATTATATATATATATATATATATATATATATACACACACACAAAAATAAAGGTAAACACAATGAAGGGATAGAATATGAATGTAAAGATAAAAATTTTTTAAAAAATATTCTAAATAAGGAGTTGGTAAGATAAGTAGGTTGGGAAAAGAAAGAAAAAGAAAATGGAGAGAATTTGCTCAAGCTGGAGACTAGAACAAAGCCCTGTGCTAAATTTAGGGTATATTTTGATCTATTAGAATAAGTTGTATCCCAAAATTTTTAGAAGAAAAAACCCTATATGTATACAAAAAATAAAGTTAGGTACAATGAAGGATAAAATATGACTATAATAATGAAGGTTCAAAAGGGTTTTTTTAGAAGAAAGGTATTGTTAAGATAAACTAGTTTAAGAGGCACCTGGGTGGCTCAGTTGGTTGGGTGGCTGCCTTTGGCTCAGGTCATGATCCTGGGGTCCTGGCATCGCATTGGGCTCCTGGCTCCACGGGGGGGTCTGCTTCTCCCTCTGACCTTCTCCTCTCTCATGCTGTCTCACATTCACTCTCTCTCTTAAATAAATAAACAAAATCTTTAAAAAAAAAAAAAGATAAACTAGTTTAAAAATGTTAAAAGAGGAAAGAGTAAAAGTTAAAAAAAATTAGAATAAGAAAAAAATAAAAATAAAAAAATTAATTAACTTTGTAAGAGTAAAGAATCATGGGGAGAAAGCTATGAATTCCATGCTTTGCTTTCTCCTCCTCTGGAATTCCGCTGTTCTTCTTGATCAGTGAGTGAGTTTGGTCTTGGCTGAATGTTTTTGCTGATCTTCTGGGGGAGGGGCCTGTTGCAGGGATTCTCAAGTGTCTTTGCCCAAGGCGGAATTGCTCCACCCTCGCCAGGGGCTGGGCTAAGTGATCTGCTCAGGTTTGCTCTCGGGAGCTTTTGTTCCCTGAATGCTTTCCGTAGAGCTCTGGAGGACGGGAATGAAAATGGCAGCCTCCAAATCTCCAGCCCAGAGGAGCCAAGAGCTCAGGGCCCCACTCTTCAGTGTGCCCTCGGAGAAAAACGTTCAATCACTCCCAGTCTCCCTGGTCTCCGGTCACGCTCCGAACTCACCCAGCCTGTGATGGAGCATTTCTATCTCTGGCACACAGCCACGTTTGGAGTCTCCAAATCCAGCAGATTCCTGCCTCCAGAGAAGGAAGGTGAGTCTCCCCGGATCTGCCCCTTGTGGGGTCCCTGCTCAAGAAGCAGTGGTCTGATTGTGCCACGGATCACAGTTTAAGGTAATCCCGAGCTGAGAACTCACTCCTCAGCTCCGTCTCTATAGCCTGCTTCCCTGCTCTAATACCTGTGAGCTCTGCGACACTCAGACACCCCCAATCCTTCTGTGACCCCATGGGACCTGAGACCATGCTGGCCCTGTGTGGACTCCACCCCCACTTAGCCTCTGGAGCGATGTCCCTCAGTGGAGCAGACTTTTAAAAGTTCTGATTTTGTGCTCTGTTGCTCCACAGCTTGTCGGGAGCCAGACCCTCCCCCCACAGTCTATCTCCCTTCGCTTCAGATTCACTTCTCCGCACATCCTATCTTTCAGAAAGTGGTCAATTTTCTGTTTCTAGAATTGCTGCTCTAGAATTGCTGCTCCTCTTCTCTCCAATCTCCTGTTGGATTGTAGGTGTTCAGAATGTTTTGATAACTATTTAACTGGACTCCTGCAACCTGATGTCATCTCAGCCTGTTACTCCTCTGCCATTTTGACTCCTCCTAATGTATTCAAAAGCATTCTTCAGATGATTTTTAATTTTGCACCCTAGCCTTCTAATTGACTTGCTTCCCAGTCCACACCTTTCCACTTTGTCCTTAAATAACCAATCAAATGTTTTAAAAACACACTGCAGCAGTCAAAGCAGCACATCCTGCCAGTGGACCAAGGATGATGCATAATTCTCTAGACCCAGAAGATCCAGATCATCACTCACTTTCCTCTATTCTTCACAAGGAGCAGAAAAGCATCTGGCGACATCATGGCCGCCATCCTTCTTCACCTCTTACAGGCAGAAAATAACCATAGACACATTATATGTGTTTTCCAGAACACAGTTCTCTTGTTACCCTCTTCTCTTTTCAGCTCCTTCTCTGAAAAGCAAGACTACCTCTCTAAAGTTTAATCACATCAGCAGAACGAGGGAAAGAATTTAGAGAAAGTATCCAGACAGCCCTGGAAATTAAAACTTGGTTACTTCAGGATATATTTGTTTAAGAAAGCTTAGAAACCATTCATAATATAAAATTCCCTATAAGACCTTAAGACCAAACAGTAGCTTCTCTGGTGTCCATTGAATGGGCCCCTGCAAACAAAGCACCTTCATCTTGTGTTCATCATGAAATTTATCAACTCAGGTCATGGAACTTTGGAACTTAGAAGCATCCAGGTGCCTTGTCACATGATAATGAGAAAGTCTTGCTTCAAAAATAAAATTATACTCTAGAAATATGACTGTCAGCAAATGATGAGTAGTTTCTGAAGAGGAACCACACATCCAGCTCCAAATCATTGAGCTTGATTAAACCATTCTGGAAGCAAGCAACAGAGCAAGTGTGGCAGGGCAGCACTCTTCCTGATGTTAGGATGGTGACTACTGGATTCAGGACAAACCATAGGTGCCTAAGATCACATCCATGCAGCTGGCATCTTGAGGACATTCAAATTTAGTCTTGAGGTTCTTGAGTTTTACTGAAATAAGATACAACTTCTCATTTCTGAAATAAAATGGGGTGGGAAGAAGAGGGTGAAGAATTTTAGAATCATCAACAAGTAGAGAAGCTTAAAAATAATCTCAAGGGGGCACCTGGGTGGCTCAGTGGGTTAAGCCTCTGCCTTCAACTCAGGTCATGATCTCAGGGTTCTGGGATGGAGCCCCACATCGGGCTCTCTGCTCAGCGGGAAGCCTGCTTCTCCCTCTCTCTCTTCCTGCCTTTCTACCTACTTGTGATCTCTCTCTCTCTGTCAAATAAATAAAATCTTTAAAAAAAAATAATCTCAAGTATCTACCTTATCTTTTGATAATGAAAAATAGACCCCTAAATCAATGAGCAGTGTGAGCTATGCCACACCATTAAGTCAGGGCATAATTAGAATCTGGTTCTTTTATTGGACTAATGCTTATTGAGGTCCTAGAGATAAAGTAGTCAACAATATAATCTTATCCCAGTTGGGCTGGGTTTTGAGTGAGGGGAAGAGACAAAGGAATACACAAATATATAGTATATAAGAGAAAGATTCATGCAATGAGGGAAAATAAAGTGGAGGATCAGGAATAGGGAGATAAGGAGGGAGGCTATTTTATGTAGTGTTTTCAGGGAAAGCCTCACTAACATTTAAGTAAAAAATTGAAAGTGAAGGCACCTGGATGACTCAGTCAGTTAAACATCCAACACTTGATCTCAGCTCGGGTCTTGATCTTAGGGTTGTGAGTTTTAAGATCCCTGTTGGGCTCCATGCTGGTTATAGAGCCTACTTCAAAGCAACAATAAAAACTAGAAGTGAAGAAGTGGGCCACATACTTATGTCCTCACTCCTGTTTAGTACTTTCCTACCAAACCAGGCCTTTTGGATTACTTACAATTAGAATATTTACTTCCATGAAACTAAGGCAGACTTTGTATCATTGACAGTGTGGCCATTGAAAAGGTCACCTTTCTGGGGCGCCTGGGGGGCTCAGTGGGTTGAGCCTCTGCCTTCGGCTTGGGTTGTGATCTCAGGGTCCTGGGATCGAGCCCCGCATCGGGCTCTCTGCTCAGCACTGAGCCTGCTTCCTCCTCTCTCTGCCTGCCTCTCTGCCTACTTGTGATCTCTCTCTCTCTGTCAAATAAATAAAATCTTTAAAAAAAAAAAAAAGAAAAGGTCACCTTTCTTCAATCCAAGATGCTCCAGAAGTAGCTCTCCTTCAGAAGCCATACTTCCTAACCACCTGAGCTAGTGGTCCTTTCTAGGTCACTGTTTCCCTTATCTCCCCATCACTGATGATCTCACTTTCATGAAATGCTTTTCTTTGTTGGATATTGAGAAATTACACAATTCAGATATTGCTAATAGGTCTCCAAGCCATCTCTCTTTTGCTTTCTCTTTTTTCGTTAAGATTCATTCTTTCTTTCTTTCTTTCTTTCTTTCTTTCTTTCTTTCTCTTTCTTTCTTTCTTTCTTTCAAGATTTTATTTATTTATTTGACAGACAGAGATCACAAGTAGGCAGAAAGGAAGCAGGCTCCTTGCTGAGCAGAGAGCCCGACGCAGGGCTCAATCCCAGGACTCTGGGATCATGACCCGAGTCGAAGGCAGAGGCTTTAACCCACTGAACCACCCAGGTGCCCCTTTCTTTCTTTCTTTGACAGAGAGAGGAGAGAGCAGATGCACGAAGAGGGGGATCAGCAGAAGGAGAAGGAGAAACTGGTTCTCTGCCGAGCAGGGAGCCCAAGGTAGGGCTCCATCCCAGAACCCTGGAATCATGACCTGAGGTGAAGGCAGACACTTAATTGACTGAGCCACCCCGGTGTCCCTCCCTTTTTGTTCTCTTCTCCATAAATTCCCTGTGTTCATTTGGCTCCACATGAATTAGCTCATGATGTTCTGTCTTCTTTCCTGGCCACACCCTGTATCAGCTGAAACTTGGGCTTTGTGAATGGATTGCCTGGTTTTGAAACCCTCAGTCTGACCCTTTGTACTGAATGATTTCGTGGAATTTACTTGCCCTTTGGGGTACAATAATAATACCTACCTTCCAAGGTTGTTGTGTGGATTAAATGAATTTGGAACAATCCCTGGTGTATAAGACAGGCTCGATATGTGTTCGCTGTTATTCTTAGTCCTTAAATGTCACCTCTGGTGGATCACAGGTTTTTAAATTAACATCTCAAGTTCTCAATGCTCTTCTGAGATTTACCTTCAGACTTCCAAATTTATGTTGAGAAGGTTTTTCTAGATCAAAACCCAGTACCCCAAATTACCATGTCCCAAACTATCATCCCTTTTTCCTCTACAATTCTCTAGGTGTAGGAAAAAAATAGTCTAAGTCAGCATGTGCCAAGAAAAACTCTCCCAAATGGGAAATTTTTTCTTTAGAACCGCCTCATTCCCTCTTTAAAAACTTAAAAGACTAATACCTAAGTACATCGTTATTAATATGTGTAAGGGCCTACTTAGCCAGAGCGACTCCATCTCAGTTAAATAGCCATTTTGTTGTTTGTGCAGTAAAACTTAAATTGACCCTGACCCCCAGAGGACCAGTAAAATATGGTCGGCCAGTTCCTGATGACAGAGCCCAGAATACAAGGACGAGTCAGGCTAGGTGGAGACATCCAATCAGTATAAAGCACACATACTATCTCCCTAACCACCAAAGAATGTAAACCCCGCCTTTTGGCCGCCAAACTTGGGCGCCAATTCTGACCAGAGTGATAGGCTAGTTCAAACAGCTACTATAGGGTAAATTGTAATTCAATTAGCCACCTGTGTGTGGCCTAACATAACTTAGCCTTCCCGAAAAGTACTGTTTGTAACAGTTCCTGGTATGAAGTAATCTTGAATAACAAGTCTACAGACCAGATGGAACGAGCCAATCAGCAAGAGACACACGAACCCGGTGGGTTGAGATAACAAAATATGAATTGTGGTTTTACCCAGTAAAAGGTAGCCTGTAAGATTGGGAGGGGTCGCTTTCTTTAGAGGTGGCCCTGGCTGGTCAGTCTGACTTCTAATGCTTGGCATAGAATAAAGCTTTGCATAACTTTCACTTTGTCTCAGTCTCGTTCCTTTGATAACAGACCCCAACAATATGTTTTATATTAAAACGAACATCTTACAACTCAATCTAGAAGCAGGACATGACAGCTGAAAGATGGGGTCATAGGACAAGGGAGGAAAGGCAATTACATGACTCTTATGTTCCCATTTTCCCGCTTTTCCTTTGCTTTAAATATGTTTTGTTTCACTCAGCTATGGTTGCTAAAGTAAATGAACAGCTTTGTTTTTGTAAATAAATATTCATAAATCTATATATATGTGTGTGTGTATGTATCTATAAAATGAAGGAAATTTTATTTACCAGAAAATCTCGAGACTTTCTAGTAATCACAGTATTCAGAGTGAGTCAATGGTAGACTTCCTGGTACGGGGGCTATGAAGTTGCCAGCCCCCTGACCCTCACCAAGCGGCTGCTTCTCTAGGGATTAGGTACAGATATCCTGGAAGCCACTCCCAGCCAGAGAATACAAAAGAGATCAGAGAAAACAAAAAGAAGTGGGGAAAAAAGGGCTAGACTTTTCACGTTTGCCCTATGACATATGTAGACCCACACAGTGCGTGTTCTATGCTGTAAGACCCCTGGGGTAGATAGCCTCTTTAAGAACACCTATAATATTGGGGTGCCTGGGTGGCTCAGTGGGTTAAAGCCTCTGCCTTCTGCTCAGGTCATGATCTCAGGGTCCTGGGATTGAGCCCCACATCGGGCTCTCTGCTCAGCAGGGAGCCTGCTTCTCCCTCTCTCTCTGCCTGCCTCTCTGCCTGCTTGTGATCTCTGTCTGTCAAATAAATATATAAAAAAATATTAAAAAAAAAAAAAGAACACCTATAATATTAACACTATTTAGGGTTCCAAATGGGATTTATGATTTCTTCAAAAGAGCCCCCGGGGTGGGGGGATAGGAAACGAGCCATGTATAATGTGCATGGATAGCACATATCAGAATATAATGCTTCCAAAATTTCTTATTGTCTGTTCTTATGGCTTTGGATAAAACTATCCCAACTCGTGATACCAAGTCATCTGTAAGTAATGTTTACTAAAACTCTAGTCTAGAGACCAGTATCCAAACACATACATGTCTATATAAACTATATGACTTACAGGTCTCTTACAGTACTGATTCTGATATACGGTGACCAGACCCAACCCTCGAAATCAGTGACAGTGAATACAGGAAGAGATGTATTTACCTGGTGCTACGGATAAGTTTCAAAATTATGCTGCTATTTAAAGACAAGGGGATGAAGCTTGGCAAGCATATGGGGTCAGCAAAAAGACTAACATTAACCTGATTTTCATTTCCTTTCTTCCTTCCAACTTTTGTTAATGTGTCAGTTCCCTATTCTGCTGAGCATGTCCCTTCGAAATAATACGTCTACACTCACCATCAATAATGTGACTGCTGCAGAGAAAATTCAGGCCAGTTACAATGCATGGTACAAAGCTATCTAAAATACAAGTGTGGGTGTTTCAGCTTGGGTCTTATCTCATTTGAAATTGAAATATGTTTGCAGTGCTTGAATGTGGGAAGATTAATTATCACCTCTGTTTCAAAATAAGCAGCAGTAGAAACCCATCACATGAAAACGTGGAAGTGACATTGTTGACAGCTAACAAGAAAGGTTTTCAGCTGGAAAAGGGTGCAAACAGAAACAAATGCATTCATATTTCTCATCTGCAGCCAAACAAAAATGGTGTTTGATACTGGCTGAGCTTGCTCAGAAAACTAGCGCCCTGTGTTAGTGAGGACAGTAAATGCAGCAGGATGAAGCGCGGAGTTCTGCTTCCTAGTTCTATCAGCAATTTCATGTTTCCAAGGTCAGGACGTCTCTCACTTTTTGCCCTCCTGGGCCCTTGTGCCCCTGGAAGAGAGAACAGAAATCCTACAAAGTCTTACCACTGACTGACAATGTAGCCTTAGGTAGAGAAAGGCATTTCTCTGAGCCTCAGTGCCCCCATGTAAAGTAGACATAGTAAGTATATGCTTAACTCAAAGTGTGGATGGGAGTTCACTGTGCATTAGTGCCAAACAATGGGACAGCACCAGACATGTAGGAAGAGGTCCACACTTGTTAGCTGCGGCTGTTGCAAAGTCATCTCACTCTGCTCGAGGACAACCAAAAAAAACCAGGCTTCCTGCCTGAACGCAGCTAGCTTTCTTTTAAGGCATAAAGTTAGTGTGAGGTTCGTTTTCTCCTTCCTTCTTAAACACCAGTGATTATAAGAGATCACTGTGATGCTTCATTCCAGAACGATATGTCTTCTTTATGTTGGTTTGTTTTAAATGCATCTTGGGACCCCCATGGTTAATGTCAGGTCTGAAAGGAAGGTTTCTTGGGCCCTTTGAGCAGTGGCATTTTGAAGCTCAGGTCTCGTGATGGATCTCTTTCGTTCATAGGAAGCGTTGAAGTTAGGAAGTCTGCTGCCTGTACCATACATTAAGATAATGAGAGGAAAATGGTATAAATTCAGATCATTTGGCCCCCTACCCCATCTCTATTTCTCTCTCAATTTATGTTGCACAATGACATAAAGTACCACCTTGGGAGGTGAGCCTGCCCTGTGGTTAATCATCCTGATACATGCTAAAATACCCCACACTATAATTTAACATGAACAGCTAGAGGTTGTGTTGAAACTGTCATGACTCACAGGAATCTGCTAATTTTGTCCCGTTCACCTTCATTCTATAACTTTGCAAGAATTTCTGCCAACATCGGCGGGGGTGGAGAGAGAGAAAGAAAGAGAAAAAGCAGTTCTTTGTGAAATGGCACCTCGAGTCTGTGCCATTGATAGTGTCTTCCTGATTCCCCAGGCAAGCCCTTTCTGAGCCACTCCAAGCCCTCCAGAGACAGTGTCTTTTATGAAAGTTAAGCTTCCTTCTATCAGGCTCTCACATCTTCAGCAATGATAATCATTCTTGAAGCTGGAAGTGTTGTCTGCTAGCTGAATGTTGCTGGTGCTGAAAAAAAGCAAACAAAGTTAGCCTGATTGTTTTAGGTTTGGATTAGTCTGGAGTATACAGAGAAACATTTTAAAAGACTTATTTTGACTATCAGAGTGAATCAATATGACAGCAGTCGTCAGGGGAAAAATGCGCACCAGGCAAACACACAAACATCACACAGCCACGAGCTCCAGCGACTTGGGGAGCATGTTAGAGGGGAAATTGTTTTCCTGAACATCAGTGAGAAAGAGGGCAGTTCTCCAAGTTACTTAGGAAAAGGTACAACCACAGAGTGGCATCCAGGATAAAGGTCAAAGGAGTTTGAAACTAAATTCTTATAGCACATAAACTCATTGCATTATTCGGTGGTTTGAG
Source organism: Lutra lutra (assembly GCF_902655055.1). NCBI lineage: Eukaryota > Metazoa > Chordata > Mammalia > Carnivora > Mustelidae > Lutra > Lutra lutra. The sequence continues at coordinate 48,812,147 of NC_062290.1, forward strand.
ACCCATGTATCTGTGAAAATGTAATTATTTATAAATCATTCACGGGTTGGCCAAAGAAATTGATAGTAAGGACAGTAATTCGGGTTAGGAATTGGGGGGAAAGCAAACTGACACATAACAAAATAAAAGCAAAAACAAAATTAACTTACTTGCTGAAAACAGTTTTAGAGTTCAACTCAACCACCAAAATATCTGAGTTTGTGAATAGAAAGCTATCAGGACTATTCTGATTATGCTCTGAGGGGCTGTTGCAGACTTGTCATTCAGATAAGACAACTCCCAATAAACTGGCATGGAAACTGTATGACTCTCACCAAAATGCATGAAATTAAAGATGGATTTTCACTATTACTTCCAATAATCAAATTTCTATTTAATCAGTTTGAAATGTCATATGGTTGCCATTTTCCAAGAGAAATTAAATCTTCCAGCACTTATCCTGGTAAAATATTGATGTCTACTTAAACAGAGTTTGCATCTCCCAGCTCTTTTTGTTAAAAGACATAGCACAAAAATCTACTCACTTCAGCACAAATGAGTATTATTTGGAAATAATCATCCTCAATATGTTCCCAAGAGGTAGACACACACTGCTGTGTGATATATTCCAAATATATAGACATGAAAACAAAGTAGGGTAATTTCTTCCTATTACTTAGAAAAGAATTACACAAAATACTCTTTTGGATCATCTGGAGAAAATATATGAAATCATATTTTAAAATACTTCTAAAGGCAGATATTCAGAATACTTTTTTTTCTGCATATTTATGCCCACATCATTTACTTCTTAGTAGTTAGATTCCTACACAAAACAGCAAAACAAATTCCAGATTTATTATAGAAATATATACTAAAAAATCACAGCATTAGCAGAGTAAAAGTATGCTAAGATAGTCATTTTGTTTGAGAAGTACTGTTAAGATTTTCAAGGTGCATGCTCTGAAGCTCTTACCAAGTATGGAGTGTTCTCACGAGAAAGCCTGGGCCTCATACCCCTATCCGGGTGAGAGCTGTTCTGAACTTGAATCCCCACCTCAACACCAAACCTGTTCTGAAGTTCCTGATCTAGGCTTCCCAAATTTTCTAAGGGAAAATTTGTCCTGAAACAGGTTAGATAAAGTAGGCCTAATCCTGTGGTCTTGATTCATCTTTATTCTCTCCATATCAAATAATTCAGGCCTTACATTTAGAAAAGAAGTACTATTATTCATTCTTCCAATATTAAATAACATTTGGCTTTATATGAATATATATTCCTGGAATAACCTTCCCTATCACTTCACTGAGAAAGAGCCTGAACCCCAAGTTTAGTTTTCTTCTCTCTAAGAATGCTTTTTTAGGTATCATAGACCCTTCTAGTGGCCAGGTCATTGTGGTTCATAGAAGCAGAAGTGCAATTTGAATGAGGCCAACAAAAAAAGCCTCATGAACATGGGAGGGAGAGGCAGAACGGAGACCAGGAGCAACAGCCTATGCCTTGCCCCTGCTTTTCTTCCTTCTTCCCTTCCTGTCTCTATCAGCTTCTAAGGTCACATCATTCCAACAAATCCTCCAGAGAGGAAATAGCTCCTCCTACCCACTTCACTGTCAGCAAATGGAGGGGTGAGAGGGGTGGACAGAACTGGATTCTGACTGGCTTAGCTTGAATACAGGCTTAACTCTATGAAGGTGATATAATTGTCAGACCCTCCTGAACCACATGTAAAAGAGAAAGAGAAAGAGTTCCCCCTGTAGGAGCTGGCTGGAGAAAAATGGTGATGAGGGTGTGTGGATATTAACTGGAAAGAAAGAAAGAAAGAAAGAAAGAAAGAAAGAAAGAAAGAAAGAAAGAAAGAAAGAAAAGAAAGAAAGAAAAAAAGAAAGAAAGAAAAGCAAGCTAGCTAAGGAAGTGCAGATGACAAAAAGTATTGATCCCTGCTCCATCTCCCTGTGCTATGGACAGACCGTGGCTGTTAGGGAAAAATTCATTATCCAATTAAACACATTCATATGTGTTTTGATTTCTCTATCTCTTTACAAATATACCCATTCCGTGGAGAAATATAAAACTACCTCTGTGTGCTTTCATCCCCTGTGGTGAGCGCTAACACAAAGGAAGAAGACAGAAAGCTTAGAGACCTCACCCAGGGTATGGGTGCCCTGTGTTCTGGATGCTGACAATGGAGAAACCAACTCGAACTTTTCAAGGAGAAATGAATGTGAGCCAGTGCAGTCCATAGGAGAAAATGAATTCCCAAATCAGACATGAGTCCTGAAACCCACTAGGTGTGAATGGGCGATGATTCTAGACTTTGATAATTACCATAACATACAAAACAGAGTCTGAAGGCAATCAGGGACTGAGACAAATGGACCTTCCTATTCCAGCTCCTCACCCCTCATCCCTGGTCCTGTCACTGGACTTCATATACATTTCATGAAAATTAAATGGGCTATAAAAATATCTATCAAAGATTATAACAGAGACATTGGATAAAATTTAGTTCCTTTATTCCCCCCAGAAGAGAGTTAACAGAGCAAGACTGAGATTGCTACCCTAAGAAATGCCTGCTTGCCAGATTGGCCCTCGACTGGCACCTAGGAATTTGGATTTTATGAGGGTACCTATCATTCTCTAATTGATAATATTGACTCATTGTGTCAAAAATGTACAAACTCTATGGTTTATGCTGAACAAAACCCTTCCCCGCCCCCCGCTGGAAATCTCAAATTTTTATGCATGTCTGGCAGAGGATGCTGATCTGACCAACCCTCAGTAAAAACCGTGGGCTCTGAATGTCTAAGGAGCTTCCCTGATAGACCGCACGTCACAGTTTAATGCTGGAAGAATTAAGGAACAAGAGACTCCACGGGGAGAGGATTCTTGGAAGAGTGGACCTGGTTTCCTCCCAATTTCATCCCCATGTACCTTTTCCCTTTGACAATTTTGCTTTCATTTAATAGATCTTAGTCATAAGTACAACTCTATTTTGAGTTTTATGAGTCCTTCTAGCAAATCATCAAGATATTGCCAAGGGCACCTGACCCAGCTTCTAACTTCCTAGCCACTTCTTTCAAATTCAGTTCAACTTTCCAAAATCTCTTGTTTACCATCCTGTGGTTGATTTCCTATAGATTCTATACAGATCCCACATGCACAGAAAATATAAACCTGAATAGATACCTAGAGTAATAACAGTCATGCTCTCTATAATTTGCTAGTGGAGTTAGTTAGCTAGATAAAGAAAATATAACTATATATTGCATATATAAAAATTCAGTCTAGAGATCTAGTTAAGTCAACATATTTGATTATTTTACATATACAACTGATATCCAAGTTCTTTTTAATCATAGTTGCAAATTTTGTAGTCTAGAAAAGTTTTAAGGTGGGTATAAGCAGGATGCCTGTATAAACCAGCCCAAAAAGAAAAAAAAAATCAACAAAAACTCATAGAATGCCTAGCTTTTGAGCAATGCTCATTTATAGTGATATCTTCAAAATAAAATAACTGTAAAGACTACTTCAAAGATGCTGGCTGAGGTGACTTGGTAAGTGGAATTATTTTTACTTTGGACTCCTTCTACCTATAGCTCATTATTTCCCCTCAGCTAATAACATATGATAACATAGATAACTCTATATTCTCATGTTTTTGTAGGGAAAGAAATAAACTAAGTTTCCTTTATTATTGAAAGATTTTTTTTCCTATCTTACTTTGTCACTAAAAATGGTCTAGGATACCAGGGTTCACCATGAGCAGATAATGTTCTTAGAAGATAGAAATACAGGTCTTTTCTCTTTCTGAAATGCACAAGCTCTACCAGCATAGAAGGTCAAAGTTTCACTCAACATTCATAGACAGGAGTTAATAGACTAATTGTGGTGGCTTAATGGGGTTCTGAGACTTTAGAAGACTGCAGAGCACAAGAGCTGTACCCACATGCAAAGCCCTCTGTTTTCTCTGCCAAGGGCACAAGATAACATGCACTGCCCATGTCTCTAAGAGCCCTCTTATCCTCCCAAACATCCAAAAACTTTTTTTCAACTTTACTGAGATACAGTTGGCAAGCAAAAGTGTACATATTCATTTGCTAAAGAATAAAGCACTGAAGACCAGCCACAGCAGGAATGGGGCACCATACTGAAAACAGATGGATTTAGTGAAACTCCTTATACTCGAAACTTGCCATCACTGCTCCATCTCCTTCTTGCTCAACTCCTATCAGCAGACAGAACTTTGCCCTCTTTCCAGCCAAGAAGGTAGTATCATTAGTGGAGGAAGTAAATAGAGTTAGGAAAATATGATTTTGTACTGTGGTTAAAGTCAGGGGTAATTAGAAAAACCTGAGAATTAGGGGAGCATGTTTTTCTCTCCAAGGAAACTGGCCAGCTTGAGAGGAAACAGCAAGGAATTTGTGAAGAGCCTGAGAAAAGAGCCATGTGTCTACCTGATCATCCAATAAGGGATCCCATCATTCACCTTCTTGTGCCCCCTATAGGCTCATGGCTTCCAACCCACGTTTTATGCTTTATTGATAAACAGCCTTTTGTCATTTTTTACACTTTATTGATATAAATATTTGTAAGCAGCCAAATATCATGAGACATTTGACAACATTCAAAAATGGAAGCTAATAGCCAAAAACCCCTAAAAGGAACTCGGAGGAAATAGAAACGAATATGTAAAAACCTTAAATACTCTAAAAAATACAGAATGAGAATAAGAGTCTATTTAAAAAAAGAGAGAGACCTTCAGAGAATAAAAAATACAGCCTTCAAGTGTTAAAGATATGATAACAGAAACAAATATCATTCACAGAATGGTTGAAAAATGGAGTTGAAGGAATCTCATGGAAAAGGAACCCAAAATTCAGAAAGGAAAAATACGGAAAAAAATTTTTTTAGCTAAAGGAACAACCTAGCAAGTTCAACCCACAACTGCACAGTATATAATAATAATAATAATAATAATAATAATGTGGAGAAATAGGTGGGAGAAAAATGTTAAAGAAATTAGGTAAGATTTTCTTCCCTAAGTAAAAGACATGCATCTCCAAATTTAAAGGGCATGTTGAGTGCCAATATAATGGATGGAGAAAGACTCACCACAAGACAAACCAATGTAAATTTTCATAACATCATGGAAAAAGTAGAGATCCTAAAATAGAGATCCTATTTCTGGCTTGGGGAAAAATAACAGATAAAACAGACACAAAAGTTAGAAAATACATTCCAGTTCTCAGAAGCAATACTAGGACCTAGAAAATCAGGGGGAATAAAACTTCAAGACCATTTAGGAAAATTATTTTCAACATTGAATTCTGTATATACCCAAACATTGACTCAGGGATTGAATGAAGATATTTTTAGTCACACGAAGGATCAAAAATCTTAATTCCTTTTGCCCCTTTTTGTACTACTGGAGCATGTGCTCAGAAAAATGAAAAAATAAACCTAGAAAGGGAAAGAAATGGAATCCACAAAAATAGGGTAAGCTACAGTTAAAAAAAAAAAAAGCAAAGGAAATCCCTACAGTAATGATGAAAAGAAATAATAGGAGGAATGCACACCCTAAAAAGGATGAAACAATAAGCAAACCATTATTGTCTAGTGGAATGTTAAAATTATGTTTGTCCTCCTCAGGGGACACGATCTGACTGCCTGGAATGGCAGCTCTTTGTGAGAACCTCTCCACTGTACACCTAGAAAATTGGGTCTAATGGCCTGGATGTTGGGTTAGAAGAAGAAAAGTATACTAGAGGACCACAAGGAATTGCTTTAACCTGGTGACCAATCTCCGGAGTTCCCAAAGACCTTTTGATCAGTCCTGTGACCAGGTTCCAGCGAATCTTCCAGTTATGGTGTGCAGCAGTCTTCAAGTAGTACCCAGGGAAATCTGGGTATGGTTGCTTTGCACCGTTAGAGTGACACATTTCTTTGTTTGGAAAATATTTATGAAGTGCTCTATCTGTCCAAAGCACTAACCTATGCACTTGGGATACATCCATGTACAAACGGACAGAAATCCCTGCCAACATGGAGTTTGCATTCCAGTGCAGGTGTTGTAGGGACCCCGAGGTGTTGTCAAACAACAGAAAAAAATGATAGGTTGGTGAACAGGAATATTATAGAGAATATTAGAATGTGATACATGGTATAGAAAGAACTGGAAACAAGCAAAGCACATGAGGAGTGCTGGGGGTTTTGGTTGTAATATCAAATAGGGGTGAACAATGTTGTGTCACTAAGATGAATTTTTTTTTTCATTAAGATGATTTTTGGGCAAAGACTTGAAAGAGGTAAGAGAGTTTATTGGGCAAATATCCATGGAAGTGTGCTTGAGACTTGAGGCAGAGGGAGAACACACTACAGAAGAACCCAATGTTGGGGCATGGCTGGCATGTTGGGTGAAGTAAGGGAAACATTTTTACTGGAGACATGTTGTCTTCAAGGATACTTCTCCCCCAGCCAGAGTGCAATCTGTTCAATTTCTTTTTCTGGCCCCCTCAGACTCTAGGGTATGTTCCTCTTCTCCAGTCCTCTCTAAGAACCACCATTTTAATGAGAATTTTATGTTATCCTCTTTGGCTTGGGAACCTCTGAGGGAAGGTGGACAATAACACCTCCACTCATAGCTGAAGAACCTGATATTCAGAGAGCTTGATTCCTTAAATCAGATAGCTGAAGTCCAACACCAAATTTTTCACTGCAAGCCCACAAGTCTTTCTGTCTTTGCCTCTGATGTCCTGGAATTGCTTTTGCTGAAGAAATCCTTGTCAAGTCTCTACTTTGGGAGGGTGACGGAAAGAACAGGAAATGATAGAAATCAGGGAAAGAAGGGAAGGAGGCTGACATTTAAAAATAAAAGTTTGAGTAAATAGCAACACCCATTGTGTCTCTATTCAGGTGTGGATTATTATACTCCTGTCACAAAAAAAAAAAAATCTCAACTGTTCTTGTTTCCTACAAGTACACACATACACACTTTTATGAAACAAAGCCTCCTTCACACTTCTTTCCCCTACTCTCTGCCTTAGGAGTGACAGAAGTTATCTAGCCCCATATAGAAAACACAAATATATAGCATCATCAGACTAAAAGTCTCCATGAATTCTCTTGAATGTATCATGTATTCTTTCTGTCTTAACCCTTGCAGGTTGTTTTGAGTCTTTGGTCATAAGGTTGTATAGGCTTATAGTTTCTCTGTCCTGTTTCCTTACATAAAGGATCCATACACGTGACCTATTCATAAGCCAGTGTTACAGGCAAGGTAAGATGCAAACTGCAAAAATCACCCCCAAATAAGTGTTTCATAAATTTGTGTGCATGTGTGAAGGACTGGAGAAATAACTAGTGTTTTTTTTTTCTTTGTCCATACACTAACCATTCTCTTTCCTCATGTCTTCAGTTTCTATTCCATACTAGCTCTGGAATATGACAGTATCGATTTCAATTCCCTACACCCTGACAGCATCTTTTTCAGTGGTCCCTTTTTAAAACTTGCCTTGAATTATCCTAATTTGAGTGTGCCATCTGTTTCCTGCTGGAAACGTGACTGATAAAAGCACCATCTTCCCCTCTACTAAGCCCGCAGAAATGATAAAGTATAAAATGATAAAAGTAAAATGAAAAATGGCATTCAAATGGGAAGATAAGTACTGCTTTGGTCCCATAATGAAAGAGCGACAGAAAAAGTAATCTGGCCTAAAGAGCAAATCTATAGAACCTCAAGGTTACAAGTAGAGAGCTCTATTCCTACAGGATAAAGGAGGTTAAAAGTTCTTCATATGAATAAGGTAGAACAGACTGGACCCAGGCTCCCCACATGAAAATTTTGCCCCTGGCATCCCTTCTCTGTCTACTAAAGGAAACAAAAAACTAACTTCTCAAGCTTACCCCAAATTCTGGCTGCCTCTATAAAACTGAAAACTAGGGGAAGAAGGTCGTGGACATATCCTAGTGGATAAAGACTAGACACTGTCTGACTCTCCGTGTCTGCCACGTCCTAAGTCATCACTCTATCAAGATTTCTGACTCCTGATGTATGACCAAATCTAGATTGGGAGCTCTAGAAAGATAAGCAGAAGTGTTTACAAAACTGTTCAACATTGTGGAGTTGGAGAAAAAAGGAAAGAAGAATAAGAACAGGAAGGAAACTTTCTGATAAACAACTCAAAACACCTGAGTAGGCCTCACAGTCCGTGAAGCAGTCAATGAAATCAACCAGAAGATTCATTGTCCCCAGGAAAAAAAAAAGAAAATAACAGAGTACTCAAAAATGACTTTCTTATTGTGCATATCATTAAATATTGCTACATAAATAATATGAAATGACAGTATATTAAAAATAGGACAGTCCTTATAAGAAACATATAGAATCGGGGGCGCCTGGGTGGCTCAGTGGGTTAAGCCTCTGCCTTCGGCTTGGGTCATGGTCCCAGGGTCCTGGGATTGAGCCCCACATCGGGCTCTCTGCTCAGCAGGGAGCCTGCTTCTCCCTCTCTCTCTGCCTGCCTCTCTGCCGACTTGTGATCCCTGTCTGTCAAATAAATAAATAAAAATCTTTAATAAAAAAAAAAGAAACATATAGAATGGATTCTTAGGTTCAAAAGTAGTACAAAGGGGTTGCAGAAAAAGAAGACAGAAAAAATGAAGAGGCAAAAAGTCACTGAAGAGATAGCAGCTAGGAATCTTCTTGGAAGAAAGACATGTGTCCTCATAGTGAAGGTGCATGCAGATCAGGTGCTGAGCAGGAAAAGTAGAAAAGAAGTCCACATCTCTTCCTTAAAGACACATGTGATATTAAAAATATTTAACAACCTGAGTGACACAGGCATCAATGCATGAGAAGAATGTTAGCTTTTGTTTTAAAGCAGGACTCAGGATGCTCTTTGCTAAAGTTCCTTGAAACTACAGTCTTTGGTCCATAGGGAAATCTGGAGGTTTTAGGGAATGGGCATATTGTCATGGGCTTGGGCCCATAGCTATTTACCAAAGGGTATGGAAGGATTTCATCATTTTTCCAACCAGTATGAGCACACTGATAGACAGAAATATCAACTCCTATCTACATTACCTGTGCTAACAAGTTCCCTTCTCTCTGTTCAGAATACAATTGCTGCTTCACCGCTCCTATCACTGTTTGCTTAGACTATGAAACATTCTACTAATTTTCAACCCAGATCTCCAACTGCTTTCTTCATAGCTCTGTTTAGTGATCATTCAAACCCTGCCCATTGGTGTTTTCACTTCTGAACTTTTGGTTAATACCACCACTGCTGGTAATAATAAAAATAGGTAATACTTTTTTTTTTTTTTTTGTATTTGCTACTCCTCTGATACTATGTCGTCTCTTATAGGCATTAGATAGTGTTGGCTTTAGAGACATTTCAAAAAATGTGACATTTTGACATTTTTATGTTTAATAAGACAAAGACACACTTTGGGGTGGGTTGGGAGTAGAGAGGAGTAATGAAAGCAGCAAAGTTTCTGAACTAGTTACCCAGCATTAAGAAAACATTTTAAAAACATATTTTTTCATTAGCTGAAGTTTTGGAGGAGGAAGCATCACTTATGTTTTACTATAAATAATGGATTTGTGCCGTCTCACATGTGACAGTAGACCTTAATTGATGACTACACAGAAAGGAGCAAAAGCTCAATATTTAAGATAATCCCATCCTGCCATTTTAGTTTATAGCATTGTGTTTTAACATGACAATGGGTCATATTTAGTGTTTTCCATCATTTCTATGAGGATTTGAAGATGTTTTTGGCTCAAGCATAAATCCAACTTGCATATTATTAAATCAAATAGCAAGTGATCTGCTAACACCCGTATCCTGGGGATCATTTCCTATGGTTTCAATGAGCACCTAACTTCTATCATACCTAGATAGCAATTTGCTGCTAATTTACACACTTTAAAACACATTTGGAAGTAAAAACAGCCCTGCAACACACATGTCAATGTAACCACAGTGGTCAGTTTGTGGTTGTGGGGATAGACAAATAATTTTTTGGAGAATTTCTTAGCATTCTCCTTTCGAGTCCAGGTCTCTTTACAACAATTTGATGGCTTTCTTTAAAGATCTACATTTCTACTATTAATCCATTTAACCTGAAGTATATTCAATCAATCTTCATTTTTTAATGAAAGCATCTATTTCCATAAAGCTGTTTGTAATTTAGCCCCATAATGATTCCTAAGTACACATAATGTTAATAGTTTATGATTAAGGATTGGACATATGATTTTTAACAATTCTGAATGTAATTTTAGAAACAATGGAATAGGATATAAAACTCGTGACTATCCAAGAAAATCAAAGCTGCATGTTTGATTGATATAAACCTACAGATGCATTTTTAATTTTTGTTTCTTCAATTTTTAGATTAGGTAAACAAATCTTTTTTCACAAGAAAAGTTAGTGAAAACTAACCTAACATTTTTAAATAATATTCACAATATATTATAAAGTAGAATAGCACCTGTATGTATATGGCAATGCATAGTAATGTAATATTCACTCATTACATTATCATAATAATTGTGTAATAATATTTGTCTAATAATAGCTAAACCTATTTAATTTGTGTTTTCAAACCAGGAAGTAATATTTCACTCAAGGAATGAAATTCTAATAGTTGCATTTCAGGGACTAGTGGCAAGCCCATAAAAATATTAAAGGTCCTGAATTACTTCATGTTGTGATTTAGGTATAACCTCTTTTGAAATAAAAATAAGAAACAAACATTAACCAAAGTGAAGATATTATTCATAATTACTTTAAAAATGACACATAACTATTGCCTTCTTATTCAAGTAATTTTGAGATGATAAAGGTTTTAATATTCCCATTAGAATTATATCCCAAGAGGAACAGGAATTATTTTCGTTTTATTTGCCTCTGTATTACCAGGACCTAGTAGATGCTCAATAAATATGTATTGTGTGGCAAAGAATAGGTATTCAATAAGTATTTATTTGATTTTTCTGTCGAATAAATAATCTCCAGTACAAACATGAATCTTAGAAGGACAAAATGCTGATCCCACATGTAAGAATTCATTCCTAAACATTTTGAGGGACAAGGGGCTCTATTCTTGGTATATGGAGAAAAAATACAGCAAACTGAAAGCACGAACAGGCAATTCAAAATACCAAAGAAAGAAAAACAATTGATGAACCCTAACAGAACATTCAACCTTGATAATAAATAAGTAAATGTTCATAAAAATGCAAATAGTTTATTTTTCCTTATGAAATTGGAATTTTTAAAAATATCAATAACCAGTCTGGACATGAGGAAACAAGACCAAATTAGTACCAATTCTAAAGAACCAAAGAAATCCTTTTTTGAAAGTTTAAGTAACTATTTACCAAAAAAAAATTGTTCCTAACGATCCCTAAACTATTCACTATTAAAAAGACCCAGGACTACTGAGGGGGGAAAAATGGCCAAGTTCAGGTCTAGGGCAGGAAATCTTGTCATACCAAAAAACAAGGAAGTTTATCAAATAGTATGGGATCCTGTCAAAAAGACAAAGAGCCAACACAAAGATTCCCACTGGCCAAAGAGGGGACGATTTTAGAATCTTAGCACTGGGGAAATTTTTAAAAAAATAACTACTACCTTTAATGAGAAAACAAATATTCTTGGTTTATTTCTAAGTTCTGTTTTGTCTGTTAAATTCTACTATAATTTATAATTTTATTGAAAATGTCATGTCTTTTTTGATCCTAGTTTTGTGTGCTTACCTTTTTTCCGACTTTTATATATATATATATATATATATATATATATATATATAATTTAAGACTTTCCCCCTTCATTGCTGAATGTTATATTAACAACGTATATTGTTTTTTTAAATTATATACTTTCCCAAGTGAGAAAGAGACAAAGTGAACTTTTTGAATTGCAAAGTTTAACTGAAAATATGTCACTTAATTTTGGAAGAGACTGGAAAGCAATTTTCTATAAAATATTTTTTAATGGATAGGTATTATTTCCTACCCTGATGCACATGATTGCTGATTACTTATAATAAAATAGTACTATCAGTAATGTGGCATTCTTTAGAAAAATAAATGCAATATGTTGATAACATTGTTATGCTGCTTCAGTTATATGATTAGTTCTTATAAGCTTAGAAGGAACATAACAGGAATCTAAATTGGCTTTTATTATATTTTTACTGGAAAAGAAATGCAATACATCGTCTCTGGACACTGGCAGCCTGCAGTAACCATTTATATTTCTGGAATATTTTTAATGCTTTATTAATAACTGAGGATATTTCTGCCTATCAAAGTTTCTTTTTTTCTTGCTCTGTTTGTATTCCATTTTTAAAACTTCTCATTTTTAGGAAATTGTCTAAGATTACATTTCTGCATTTTTTATGCTAAGGATGGCTGAACAAATATTTTAAGGTTATATTTCAAAGGAAAAAATGTCCTATTCTGCATCAGCTGTAATATGAACACCATACTATTTCAGATTCATCAAAGTCTTGAATGTGTAACCAAATTTGTGGAAAAAATGGAAAACTTTAATATATGAAAGTGTTTGTTCATAGCTTTTAAATTTGAAATCAATAACTCATACTATTTTTTTTCTTTTTTTATTAACGTATAATGTTATTATTTGCCCCAGAGGTGCAGGTCTGTAAATCATCAGGCTTACATATTTCACAGCACTCACCATAGCACATACCCTCCCCAATGTCCATCTCCCAGCCACCCTATTCCTTCCCACCCACCCAGCAATTTGCAGTTTTGTTTCCTGAGATTAAGAGTCTCTTATGGTTTGTCTCCCTCCTATTCCCATCTCGTTTCACTTTTTCCCTCCCTACCCCCCACAACTCCCCTGTCCTCCTTTCAAATTCCTCATATCAGAGAGATCATATGATATTTGTCTTTCTCTGATTGATTTATTTGCTTAGCATAATACCCTCTAGTTCCATCCATGTCATTGCAAATGACAAGATTTCGTGGTTTTGATGGCTGTGTATTCCATTGTGTGTGTGTGTGTGTGTATGTGTGTGTGTGTGTGTGATAGATGTGAGATAGATATGTATATCTATATCTCACATCTTCTTTATCCATTCATCTGTTGATGGACATCTAGGTTCTTTCCATAGTTCGGCTATTGTGGACATTGCTGCTATAAACACTTGGGTACACACGCCCCTTTGGATCACTACATTTGTATCTTTAGGGTAAATACCCAGTAGTGGGATTGCTGGGTCATAGGGTAACTCTATTTTCAACTCTTTAAGGAACCTTCCATACTCTGTTCCAGAGTGGCTGCACCAGCTTGCATTCCCACCAACAATGTAGGAGGGTTCCCTTTACTCTGCATCCTCGCCAACATCTGTCATTTCCTGACTTGTTAATTTTAACCATTCTGACTGGCGTGAGGTGGTGTCTCACTGTGGTTTTGATTTGTATTTCCCTGATACCAAATGAGGTTGAGTACTTTTTTATGTGTCTGTTGGCCATTTGGATGTCTTCTTTGCAGAAATGTCTGTTCATGTCCTCTCCCCATTTCTGGACTGGATTATTTGTTTTTTGGGTGTTGAGTTTGATAAGTTCTTTATAGATTTTGGATACTAGCCCTTTATCTGATATGTCATTTGCAAATATCTTCTGTTAGTTGTCTTTGGATTTTGTTGACTGTTTCCTTTGCTGTGCAAAACTTTTGATCTTGATGAAATCCCAATAGTTCCTTTTTGTCCTTGCTTCACTTGCCTTTGGCAATGTTTCTAGGAAGAAGTTGCTGTGGCTGAGGTAGAAGAGGTTGCTGCCTTTGTCCTCCTCAAGAATTGTGATGAATTCCTTTCTCACACTGAGGTCTTACATCCATTTTGCGTCTTTTTGTGTGTGTGGTATAAGGAAATGGTCCAGTTGCATTATTTTGCATGTGGCTGTCCAATTTTCCCAATACCATTTGTTGAAGAGACTGTCTTTTTTCCATTGGATATTCTTTGCTGCTTTGTCAAAGATTAGTTGACCATAGAGTTGAGGGTCTATTTCTGGGTGCTCTATTCTGTTCCATCGATCTATGTGTCTGTTTTTGTGCCAGTACCATACTGTCTCGATGATTACAGATTTGTAATAGAGCTTGAAGTCTGGGATGGTGATGTCACCAACTTTGGCTTTCTTTTTCAACATTCCTCTGGCTATTCGGCATCTTTTCTGGTTCAATATAAATTTTAAGATTATTTGTTCCATTTCTTTGAAAAAAACTGATGGGATTTTGATTGGGATTGCATTAAACCTGTAAATTGTTTTAGGTAGCATAGACATTTTCACAATATTTGTTCTTTCAATCCATGAGCATGGAACATGTTTCCATTTCTTTTTGTCTTCCTCAATTTCTTTCATGAGTACTTTATATTTTTCTGAGTACAGATTCTTTGCCTCTTTGGTTAGGTTTATTCCTAGGTATCTTACGGTTTTGGGTGCAATTGTAAATGGGATTGACTCCTTAATTTCTCTTTCTTCTGTCTTGCTGTTGGTGTATAGAAATGCAACTGATTTCTGGGCACTGATTTTATATCCTGACACTTTACTGAATTCCTGTATGAGTTTTAGCAGCTTTGGAGTGGAGTCTTTTGGGTTTTCGACATAAAGTATCATATCATCTGCAAAGAGTGAGAGTTTGACTTGTTCTTTGCCAATTTGGGTGCCTTTAATTCTTTTTGTTGTCTGATTGCTGAGGCTAGGACTTCTAGTACTATGTTGAATAGTAGTGGTGATAGTGGACATTCCTGCCATGTTCCTGACCTTAGGGGAAAACCTCTCAGTTTTTCCCCATTGAGAATAATATTCACTGTGTCAAATGCTTTTTCAGCATCTATTGAGAGTATCATATGGTTCTTGTTCTTTCTTTTATTAATGCATCATATCACATTGATTGATTTGCAGATGTTGAACCAAACTTGCTGCCCAGGAATAAATCCCACTTGGTCGTGGTGAATAATCCTTTTAATGTACTGTTGGATCCTATTGGCTAGTATTTTGGTGAGAATTTTTGCATCCATGTCCATCAAGGATATTGGTCTATAATTCTCTTTTTTGATTGGGTCTTTTTCTGGTTTGGGGATCAAGGTAATGCTGGCTTCATCAAATGAGTTTAGAATTTTTCCTTCCATTTCTATTTTTTGGAACAGTTTCCGGAGAATAGGTGTTAATTCTTCTTCAAATGTTTGGTAGAATTCCCCTGGGAAACCATCTGGCCCTGGGCTCTCGTTTGTTGGGAGATTTTTGATGACTGCTTTAATATCCTTCCTGGTTATGGGTCTGTCCAGGTTTTTTTATGTCTTCCTGGTTCAGTTTTGGTAGCTTATATGTCTCTAGGAATACATCCATTTCTTCCAGATTGTCAAATTTGTTGGCATATACTTGCTCATGATATGTTCTTATAATTGTTTGCATTTCTTCGGTGTTGGTTGTGATCTCTCCTCTTTCGTTCGTGATTTTATTTATTTGGGTCCTTTCTCTTTTCTTTTTGATAAGTCTGGCCAAGGGTTTATCAATCTTATTAATTCTTTCAAAGGACCAGCTCCTAGTTTTGTTGATTTGTTCTACTATTCTTTTGGCTTCAATTTCATTGATTTCTGCTCTGATCTTTATTATTTCTCTTCTCATGCTGGGTTTAGGCTTTCTTCACTGTTGTTTCTCCAGCTCCTTTCAGTATAGGGTTAGGTTATGTACTTGAGACCTTTCTTGTTTCTTGAGAAAGGCTTGTATGGCTATATACTTTCCTCTCAGGACCACCTTTGCTGTGTCCCACAGATTTTGAACAGTTGCATTTTCATTTTCATTTGTTTCCATGAATTTTTTTCACTTCTTTAATTTCCTGGTTGACCCATTCATTCTTTAGTAGGATGCTCTTTAGCCTCCATGTATTTGGGTTCTTTCCAAATTTCCTCTTGTGATTGAGTTCTAGTTTAAAAGCATATGGTCTGACAATATGCAGGGAATGATCCCACTCTTTTGGTACCAGTTGAGACCTGATTTGTAACCCAGGATATAATCTATTCTGGAGAATGTTCCATATGCAATAGAAGAGAATGTGTATTCTGTTGCTTTGGGGTGGAATGTTCTGACTATATCTGTCATGTCCTTCTGGTCCAGTGTGTCATTTAAGGCCTTTATTTCCTTGTTGATCTTTGGCTTAGATGATCTGTCCATTTCAGTGAGGGGGGTGTTAAAGTCCCCTTCTATTATTGTATTATTGTTGATGTGTTTCTTTGATTTTGTTATTAATTGGTTTATATAGTTGGCTGCTCCCATGTTAGGGGCATAGATATTTAAAATTGTCAGATCTTCTTCATGGACAGACACTTTGAGTATGATATAATGTCCTTCCTCATCTCTTATTATAGTCTTTGGCTTAAAATCTAATTGATCTGGGGATGCCTGGGTGGTTCAGTTGGTTAAGCAGCTGCCTTCGGCTCAGGTCATGATCCCAGCGTCCTGGGATCAAGTCCCACATCGGGCTCTTTGCTCATCAGGGAGCCTGCTTCTCCCTCTGCCTCTGCCTCTGCCTGCCATTCTGTCTACCTGTGCTTGCTCTCTCTCCCCCTCTCTCTCTCTGACAAATAAATAAATAAAATCTTTTAAAAAAATCTAATTGATCTGATATAAGGATTGCCACCCCATCTTTCTTTTGATGTCCACTAGCATGGTAAATTGTTTTCCACTCCTTCCCTCACCTCACTAAATCTAGAGGTGTCCTGGGTCTAAAATGAGTTTATTGCAGACAGCATATAGATGGTTCCCCCCCCCCCTTTTTTTTAATCCATTCTGATGCCCTTTGTCTTTTAATTGGGACATTTAGCCCATTTACAATCAGGTTAACTATTGAAAGATAAGAATTTAGTGCCATTGTATTGCCTGTAAGGTGACTGTTACTGTATATTGTCTCTGTTCCTTTCTGGTCTACTACTTTTAGGCTCTCTCTTTGCTTAGGGAACCCCTTTCAATATTTCCCATAGGGCTGCTATGGTGTTTGCAAATTCTGTTAGATTTTTTTTTATTTATTCTTGGCTGCATTTTTTTTTTTCCATTTAGTTCTCTGAATATATCATGGCAGTCCTTTCTGGCCTGCCAGGTCTCGGTGGATAGGTCTCCTGTCAATCTAATATTTCTACCATTGTATGTTACAGTGATGTTGAGACCTCTTATCCTGAGCTGCTTTCAGGATTTTCTCTTTGTCACTGTGACTTGTAAGTTTTACTATTAGATGATGGGTGTTGGCCTATTTTTATTGATTTTGAGGGGAGTTCTCTGTACCTCCTGGGTTTTGATGCTTGTTCCCTTTGCCAAATTAGGGAAATTCTCTGCTTTCATTTGCTCCAGTATACCTTCTGCCCCTTTCTCTCTTTCTTCTTCTTCTGGGATCCCAATTAGTCTAATATTGTTTCACCTTATGGTATCATGTATCTCTCAAATTCTCCCCTCATGGCCCAGTAGTTGTTTTTCTCTCTTTTGCTCAGCTTCTTTATTCTCTATCATTTAGTCTTCTATATCACTAATTCTCTCTTCTGCCTCATTTATCCTAGTAGTAAGAGCCTCCATTTTTTATTGCACCTCATTAATAACTTTTTTTATTTCAACTTGGTTAGATTTTAGTTCTTTTATTTCTCCAGATGATTTTATTTCTCCAGAAAGGGATTCTGTAATATCTCCCATGCTTTTTTCGAGCCTAGCTATAACCTTGATAATCATCATTCTGAACTCTAGTTCTGACATATTACAATGTCCATATTGATTAGGTCCCAGCTGTTGGTACTGTTTCTTGGTTTTTTTTTGTGTGTGTGTGTGGTGATTTTTTCCTGCCTTGTCATTTTATCCAAATAAGAATAGATGAATAAGAGAACAAAATATTAAAAGGGTAACAATGACCCCAGAAAAATATACACTAACCAAATCAGAAGGGACCCAAAACTGGGAGAGAAGAAAGGGGCGGGGGGAGGAAAAAAAAAAGAAAAAAATACACACACACACACACACACACACACACACATATACACACATATGACTGGTGAAAGAACAGAGGCACACACTTGATTTTGGGTGTTTTGTTTGGTCTGTAAGAAGAAACTAGCTCCCAAAAATGTAAAGAAAGAAAAAAAAAATTACACACACACACACACACACACACACACACACAAATAAGGGTAAACATGATAAAGGGATGGAATATGAATGTAAAGAACAAAATTTAAAAAGATTCTAAAAAGGGTATTGATAAGAAGTTGGTTGGAAAAAAAAAAAAGAGGGAAGAATGTGATCAGGCTAGAGAATAGAACAAAGCCATGCACTAGATGGTATATTTTGATCTATTAGAATAAATTGTATCCCAAAATTTTAAAGGAAAAAAAAAAAACCCTATATGTATACAAAAAATAAGGTTAAATATAATGAAGGGATAAAATATGACTATAATAATGAAAACTTTAAAAGTTTTTTTAAAGGTATTAACATAAAATAGTTAAAAATGTTAAAATAAGAAAGAGGACAAATTTTAAAAAATAGAATAAGAAAAAAATAAAATAAAATAAATTAACTTTGAAAGACTAAAGGATCATGGGGAAAAAGCCAGGAATTCTATATGCTGTATTCCCCTACCTCTGGAGTTATATAGTCCTTGTTGATTGGTGAACTTTGTCTTGGCTGGATGTTCTTGCTGATCTTCTGGGGGAGGGGCCTGTTGTAATGATTCTCAAATGTCTTTGCCTGAGGCAGAATTGCACTACTCTTGCCAGGGGCCGGACTAAATAATCTGCTTGGGTTCGCTCTTTCTGGAGCTTTTGTCCCCTGAATGCTTTCCATAGAGCTCTGGAGGGCCGGAATGAAGATGGCAGCCCCCCAGTCTTCAGCCCTGTAGGAGTTGAGAGCCCAGGCCCCACTCCTCAGTGCTCCTCAGAGAAAAGCAGTCAATCCCTCCCATCGCCCTAGTGTCCAGCCTCACTCCGAGCTCACCTGGCCTGTGACCAAGCGTTTCTATCTGGCATATGGCCCTGTTTAGAGTCTCCAAACCCAGCAGATTCCTGCAGCATGCAAGGGGAGTCTCCTTGGATCTGCTGCTTGTTGGGTCCCTGCCTGAAGAACAGTGGCCTGACTGTGCCTCAGATCACAGTTTAAGGTGACCCTGAGCTGAAAGCCCCTACTCAGCTCAGTCTCTGCAGGTGGCTTCCCCACTCAGATACCTGGGAGCTCTGCCACACTCAGACACACTGGTCTTTGTGACCCTGCAGATCCTGAGACCACATTGTTCCTACAAGTGCTCCACCCCCAATCCCCCCATTCTCCCCACCCCCATTCCCTAGTCCCCTACTCCCCTACCCCCAACATCTACCCCCCCCCCAATGCCTGCTTAACCTCTGGAGTGACGTCCCTCAGTGGAGCAGACTTCTAAAAGTTCCGATTTTGTGCTCTGTTGCTCTATCACTTGCCAGGAGCCGGCCCCTTACCCCTTGGTCTAGCTTCCCAAATGTTGCCTCAGATTCACTTCTCCACACATCCTACCTTCCAGAAAGTGGTCGATTTTCTGTTCCTAGAATTGCTGCTCTTCTTCTCTTCGATCTCCTGTTGAGTTTGTAGCTATTCTGAATGGTTTAATAACTATCTAGCTATACTCCTGGGACCTGATGACATTTATGTCTCCTCCACCATCTTGCTCTTTTTCTCAATAACTCATAATATTTTATTACAAGTGAATTAATTATATTCATAATTTATACATTCATTAGTGCTTAGCAAAAGCTATACATTTACATCTTCAAAAGTATGTATTTTGACTAAGTTTTCCTTTTTATAATAAATAATGACTTTTATATCACATTATTCAAATTTAGATTCTAATAAGAAATTTTAAAACTCTTGCTTCTGGTATACCCTTGTTTTGTTGTTCAATATATAAAAATCCTTCTGTCTCCTTCATTGTTGGAAACAGATTCCACATTAGCTCTTAATGGACTGTTGATCTAACAAAGCATCCATCACTGTCTACCTGGATTAAGATTTGCATCTACAGAAGCCTTGGTAAAATCATCGTGCCTTCTCAGTCTGCTTACCCATCTTGATTCTACATATATTGCCAAAAATGCACAATTTAACAAATGAGTACATAGCATTGTTTTAGAGAAACTGACACTTAATTTTTCAGGGCTTCTGCCATGCATAATGTTAAATTTGGCAGAATGTTTTTCATTCCAATTAATAATTTACTCAGATAATCCTTAAATTTTACGTGAAATTACTATCTTTCATATGATCAATTTACTCCCAAAGCAGGGAAACTAATGGAGATGGCTTAGCTTAATCAAGAAGATTAAACAACAAATTTCAAATCAAATCCAGTCAAATGCCAAATTAAATTTGCTCTGTCTTTCTCTTGGATTTCTCACTTGTCATTTTAGAGAATGTGGGCAACTCAAAAATGCATCTTCCTCAGTGCTTCTCAAACTTGAGCATGAGTAAGAATCGAATCACCAAGAGAGCTTGGGTAAACAGATTTCTGGACACTTCCTGCAGAGATATTAAGTGTAACTGAGTGTGGGATGGTGTCTAGAATATGCATTTTTAACAAGGTTCCAGGTAGAGTTGATGGCCAATTGGAGCAGCTGGAGTCTGCATTCCCAGTTGAGTTTTTCTTGGTCCTTGGATAATTTGGCACTGAACTTTGCCTAATCAGTTTTCCCCTTCTCACCACTTGTCTTTTTAGTTTTAACAATACCTTGTTTTATATCAGTTTTTATTTTCAAATGTCTGGGAAGTGACTGTCCACATGCCATCCCTTCATCAGAAATGGCTTTCAATAACTTTACTTATCATTTCATAGAAATATTAATAGGGAGGCAAGTTTAAGTAGCCTACAGGTCGAGGCCATTGCCCCATATATTGCTGGAATTATAAGCAGCTTGAATTCAGTATCATGCATGAAAAAGACCTCTTCCCTTTGGGCAATAATGTTTATGTGTCACAGTCCAAATAAAAATGGCTTTTTCTGGTATTGCCTGTGAACTTGAAAAACTTTGCTCCTTTAATAAGCTTCTGAGAAAGAAATGATACACTATTCATTGAGCATCATCAGCCCTGTGGGATCATGTTCCATAGATTTAAGTGCTTAGATTGGTTACCAGCTTCCCTGTACATATGTGTTCCTTGCAGTATTTTACTGCTTGATGGAGGATAATAGCAGACACCAATATTTTGCAAATGATTTCTAGAATGAAAATATTTCTCATAACATGAAACCAGGGTTTCCTGAACATCTGACGCCAGAATTCTTCCTAGGAAGAAAAAGGTTGATTTGCTGGAAACTATCTTGAGAAGTCAATGAAAATTGAAGATAATGTACTAAGGTAGTTCAAGCAACAATAACAAAAGAACCATTTTCTTAATAAACATTTCTGTTACTTCCTATGTGCCAAAAACTATTCTAAGTGCTAAATGATCTAATTCATTTGATCATCAGTACTACCTTTGTGAGATATGAATTCTTTTCTCCCCCATTATACAGATTGGTGAGACTGAGGTAGAGAGGTAAAGTCACTTACCCAAGGTCACATTCCCTGGAGGTGGTGGTGCCAGGATTCGAACCAAGGAAGCCCCACCCCGCATACCATTCTGATTCTATCTGATGAAGAGGAATTTTGTAAGTGTTTGTTATTTGTTCTAGGGAAAAGAGAGGGATAATGGAAGGGGAAATGAAGCAGAAAGAGAAAAGAACCAGAGAAAAAAATGCAAAATCTGGAGAATGATGAGGCACAGGCTCTGTTTTGGTAGCAGTGTGACTGAAAGGATTTTCAAGAGGTAGGGTGTTTAATCTGAAATATTGTATTCTTTTCTGATCAGAATACATTGTAGGCCCTCCTCATGACCCCCAAGTCAATAGTAAATCTAAAATCACTAGGTCTTGCAGAAATCAGCAAGAGGGCAGAGTTTCACATCTGGGCTAATGTTGCATTGAACAAAAATTTTACACACACACACACAGCATGAGCCCAGAAGTAGTAGTGAACAGATCATAATCCCAGGTAGTCTCAAAACTCTTGGATCAGATTTTGGATTTCCAGGCCATGGAACTGTGGTTCATATAGCCTTTTAATCTCAAGAGTAAGGGAGCTCCCAGCTGACCTTTGCATTTCCAGTTAAGAAAATTATCTTGTTTCTTCCACTATAAATTAAAGGGGTAGGGGGGTGGAGGTCGTATACTATCCCAGTTTAACAATGGAACACCACGTTCAGCTCAAGAAATACTACAGGTACCTGTGTTAGTTATAGTAGTAAATGACATGAATGATTTTACAGTTACGGTAAGAGGAATAAGAACACTTTGAAAGATTTTTCCTTTATCTGCAGGCAAGTCTGTTTACTCTGGATGGACAATTTCTGTTCCAGTTCACTTTCAATTTTTAGGGTGTTCTTGAATTATTGTAAAGATGTATTTCCATGGGGCATAAATCAATCATTTTCTCTTATATATAAAGCCAAGATATATATATATATATACATATATATATATACATATATATATATATACATATATATATATACATATATATATATACATATATAAAGCTCCTTTCTCATCTGTGCACCACCACAGCCCCAACAAGGACAGGCAGGCTGAATGAGGGCCAGTCCCATGCTGATGACCTGCTTAAATGCGTACACTGGCTTTTACCACGCAGCTGAGGCCATCTGAGCCTGGGAGGATTCCCAGACAGAGCTTTCGCAGGTGGGCTTCTAGGGGAGTCAATGAGAGTGCTAATAAGCTTGTCTCAGCTGGATGATACTCTCTGCATATCTTTGCATTTCCTTGTCCTTCCAAGGAACTGCCTCCAGGAGAAAATTCATGTGGGTCACCAATTATAGTGCTTCCCAAATGGTTTGTAGATGTTTCAGCAGACCTTATTTGTTGCACACATAACTAACTTTTTTAGTTACTTCCTCTTAGTTCTCACAAATTGAAAAAAAAATAGATTAAGCCACGTCGATGGCTTTTAAAAGAAGACATTTTCATTTATTCATGCATTAAGCAATTAATAGATTTTTACTGAGGATTCAGTATGAGCTGAACCCTACGCTAGGCACTTTGGGAGTGAATAGAGAGCAATACCAGTGTTCATTAAGTGTTTGCTGTGTGCCACCCACTGTGCAGAAGACTGTAAGTCCATATCATGATCAACTCTTACCACAACCATATGACATATATCCCTGGGGTACACATTAGGAAATGGAAGCTCAGAGAGGTTAAGAGTTTTGCCCAGTCTCTAGGTTTCAAAGACTAGGTATCATCTCTAGTCTGTGTGACTCCAGGAACCATTCTCTTAATAAGTCTAGTAACACATGATTCTGGCCCTCAAGAAGTTTACGATGTAGAGATGTGTAGAACTCAATATAGGAAAAATCAGTACATATTAAGTGCTGTAATAATAGCCTATCAAGATCTACCAGCAAGACAGATTGAAATAATACCACATTCTGCACTTTTCCTTGGGAACCATCACTCATTCTAGGTCCTTAAGGCAAAGATGCAACTGTCATGGTATTCCAGGTGAGTGAACACGATAGTAAGTGCAAAGGGTCAGGAGCAAGAGTGCGAGGGCAGATTTGAGACAGCCAGTAGAGTTCACTAGAGCAAAAGCATAAAGCTTGATATCATGGGTTGAAACCAAATCAAGAAGTAGCTAGGATTTTACAATCACAATAAAAATCAAGGTGTAGTGGTTACCAGATATAAACACTAAAGAAAACTCAAATTTCAATCCAGTTTCTCACATCAGTGTATACACTGTCTATTAATAAAAACCACCCAGACTTTGTGAATTTCTTCTACTTGACATATCTTCTTTCCTCTATCCAGTTAACATAGACTGAATTTCACTAAATCACAGGACAATCCATCAAAATTCTAGGCTATAAGGTGTAACAAGCCACAAATGTACTCTTGTACTCCCCTTGGGTTCAAAATTTAGGTTACCTCACTGATGATTGAGATGATGTCTAATTTTTCTTGAGAGTTAAATGGAAAAGAACTCCTGAAATCAAGCTCTTTTAGCATTCTGATTCTGTTCTCCTAGGTTGAAGGACACAAAAGGGGAAAAGGAAGGAGGGCCAGGTACATCAGAGAGCTCCCTGATACACATAAATACTCCTGTGTGTGTGTGTGTGTGTGTGTGTGTGTGTGTGGCAGAGACAGAGAGACAGAAGCAAGAGCATGTGGACGCCGTTTCCCCTTTCCCTGTATTATGTAAGGATGCTAGGTATGCCCATAATAGGACAACCAGTACGTTCCTCTTTCAGTGAGACTTTGAGTTAGTCATTTTATACAGGGAAACAATTACATGGTGAGGGAAAGGGTAACGAAAATCAGACTTTTTAAATGAACCATTTTACCATATGGGTTCTGAAATATTTCATTTAAGTTTCTGATTGTTCTTTCTTCAAATAGACTTCATATTCTTGGCTATTTTCAAATGCTAGGAGTTTGATAGAACTTAGTAATGTGTACCTGTATTTGTTGCTGATTATAGGATTTCTTAATACATTACATATTTCTGATGGAATGTGGATTGGAAAATGGTTTTTACCCTTGTGAATCTACTCACTAGAGAGTTTTAATACCTGGGCTCCAAATCAATGTCTTTCTGCCTTGCTGGGTCCTACCAGTTAATACAGACTGAACATTTTTCTTCAGGAGGCCAAGATAGACATGGACAATTTGGGGTTTCCTGTGTGCAAAGCTGATGCAGAGTAGAAATTAGTTCTGCATTGCTTCTCTAGGACCTGTCCTTAGCCCTTCCTTTGGGAAAGGCAAAGTTTCAAAGGCAGCTGCAAGGCGATTGTAAATCGCATTTTGCCTCTTGAAAGAGAAGTTAATCCTAGCCAATGTGGAGCTCCCTGTCCTACGTATTGTGGACCATGGAGTACACACTAATAGATATTCTGCTGTTTTTGCTATGGCAACGGCAATGCATTGTCATCTAAGCCCTCGTGCGTGCATAATATCAGAGGCGTGATGCCAAGAGGACAAACCACATCAGCATGGGGAGTGAAGTTGATGTCAGTTCCCTTGTTTTGTTTTAATGTCCTGCTGAAATATCTCTGAAGCCTCACAAGACGCTTGGCTTTGATCAACATCCTTTAACGTTCAAAGGCATCCTGGAGGTGTTTGTGAGACAGCTGCTTGCTGAAATAACCTTGATTGCTTTTTCTAAGAATTGTCATGCCTGCCTCAGAGAGCTATAGAGTCTCCAACAGAAACTGCTGATAGTGGGACCCAAGTTCATCTATATTCAACATACCAAGTCCCCCGCCCCTCACTATTTTTCCTGAGTGACACCTCATATGATTGTGTGCACAAATGTGCTTAAATGTTAGTCATCAAAGATACTGCCCATTTTTATTCTGAAGACTTGTGTAATTTTTCTTATGCAAAAGTAACACATGCTCAGTTATAGAAAATTCAAATATTCACAAATATGAGAGAAGGAAAAATATCTGAGACCATGACTGAAGCCTAAGAGTACTTCTTTCTAGCAATCTATAATATGAATAGGCTTTTGTTTTGTATATTTTTGCATATAATTGTAATTAAGATGTACACAGAATCAAGGGTATAGGTTTATTTTTAAGTAATAACATAATACATGCCTTTTAATAGTAAAAAAAAAAAAGTCATCCTGGTGTTACATTGACATTCTGATTAAATCTCCCCTTATTCTGTCAGCTTTCTTGTTCTCCTCTTCACATTCCCAAGCATCGCCGATACTCTGTCATGGAAAAGGAAAAAAGCCAAGTTAAATGGTTAGACACTTAAAGAATGTTGGTTTGGGACACACAAGCGTCAACTTGAACTGAAGTCATCATCATTATTATTATGTTATTATTATGGGACAAAAGAACACAGTGGTCTTCTGAGTATTCTGATTCACTGTCCCATGTATGGAAAAGTTAGTTTTCCAACTACTCTCAGGTGGCTCACAGAGAAAAAGATTGTCAAGGTGCTGGGGAGGATAACTACCATCCACCTGGAATGGACTGTGGGGCAGTAACAGGAGATTAAAAACCATCTGAAGGAGTTGGGAGGATAAAAAGCCGTAGAGATTTAGAAACTTTTGTAAACAGAAGAGGAAAAGAGGAAGAGAAGAACAAGAGGAAGAGAACGAACTAATATTTTGGTTTGTTACTTGGGCCAGGGACTGTGCTAGGCACTTTCCCAACATTACCTCATTCATCTTTACACTCGTGCCATAAAGCAGAGTGACATATTGAAGCACAGAAATGTTAAGTAACCAGCCATTTTTTTCTAGTCAGTAATGACAGAGAGCTATCAGATAGATTTTCAAAGCAAATCCAATCAGAAAAAAAATTTTTTTTAGAGATTTGTACAGACCACTGAAAATTGACAATAGCTAAGATTTTATAATATTTGCTTGGCTTTTTAAAAAAAATTTTGAAATAAAATATTTTCGTCAAGAAATCCCCTTACTTTCAAATCACTTTCTTCTCTTCCTACTCCCAGAAGCTGCTAGTATCATGGATGTCTCCTTTCTACTTTATTTTTTAAATTATTACAGGATTTTGAAATTTTTGGTCTTAGTCATATATTTTTATACCAAACATAGACAACCATTTTAAAGAAGGTAGCATGAAGAACTGATATGAAAAAGCCACCAGTCAGAGAAAAATATAAGAGAGATCCTCTTCTGAAAGTTCATTTTGGTCATATCGTAAGTTGAATTCATCTTGCATATTCTTATATGGCCCATCGAGGTGACTTCAGTTTCAAATGCTTAAAATACATAGCAACATTTCTCTTCTTTGGGAATTTTTATTTATTAGAAATAAATACATTAGAAATAAAATCAGAAATTAGAACTCAAAATGACTGACATTGGCAATACATTATGAGAGGAGAAATGTTTGCAAAAAGAGCTCAGCATGGTCTCTATTATTTCATTATCTAAGATTATGTATGAAAGTTACATTTTTAAAAATCGTTCAAGAATTCCAAACATGAGGACATGAAAGTACCTTTTATCTATTTTGATGAAAACATCTTTGTCTAAACACAAAGATACAAAATATAACCTTTCACATTTATCCTGGAAAATATTTTTTGATGAATGTTTATTTAATGTGCATTAACAAAAGGAGGGAACAATACAATTTTATGTGTTGTGAATATGTTGGATATTGCATTAAATTAAGTTCATGGTATTAAATACTATACTGATGGGAAATAATTTGGC
This sequence comes from Lutra lutra, assembly GCF_902655055.1. Lineage (NCBI taxonomy): Eukaryota > Metazoa > Chordata > Mammalia > Carnivora > Mustelidae > Lutra > Lutra lutra. The sequence goes on from NC_062290.1 coordinate 48,839,415, forward strand.
TTACAAGCTATATAAAAAGGCTTGAAATTAATGAGAAATTTCTATAATTGTTCACAAGATCTTATATTATTGTGGAAGAATTTTGCAAGTTAAAAACAAAAAACAAACAAACAAAAAAAAACCAGGAAGTGAGAAATGATGCCAGGTTGGAGTCTATCCAAGGCCTTCCCACTCTGAAATGCCAGGACTAGAGGAAACTCATCCTTCCTCCACCCACGAACTGAAGGCCTTGACGGAAAGAAATGGAATAAGAAAATATATAATAGCTCTGTTGGATCGATTCACCCATGAGGCATAAATCAAAGGGAAAAGTCTGGATTATTTTTAAGAAAATCTATGTAAACCCCCCCACCCCATCCTCCGCCCCAACCTCAGATGAACCTTCCGGGACAAAACAGTATAACATGACAAAATGTGAAACTTGGGAGTCGTACCTAACACAAGTTCTCAAAACTATTTTGACTCACAGAACTTGGAATTTCCCAGAGAGTGAGATTTCTAATATGACGAATTATTCTTGTTTGTTTTTTCTGCAACGTTGGCTGGTTAACAAGGTTAAAATGTTTAGCATCTGCTAAACCTGAAATGGCATAAAATGACTGACGAATAAATTGCGTATGCCCTCTGGCCTCTCTCCGGATTGAACTTCCTGTTGGATTTTGGGGAAGGTAGCAAGTGTGCTAGATAAGTAATCACTGCCCTTTGGTGTGAAAATTATGAGAATTATGGAGAAATATATTAGAGGGTTGAATTCAGCATTATCGCAAATTAGCTAATCTCGTCTTTTGGCACAAAATAAGCAGCCTGCTTTGTACACATTTGGAAGGTTTTAAAAACAAATCAGTACAGCCGTGCATCCAGGACTACACTTAGAGCTGCTGATAGGCACACACCACGGCTCCTCCACGGTTGGCCCATTGTGGAGGAGCCGCCACGTCCAAAACACCTTCCAGCTGTTGGAGGAACCCACAGGAGAAGCAAGTGCAGACGCAGACACCCTCAGTCAGATAATTACCTTGATTAAGATTCTCAGAATTAAATGGAGTTTAATCAAGGACCCTGTGAAATTGCGAGAATGCCAGTTTTCTGGTCCTGTCCTCCTTTCCCCTGCAGATGGTGAGTTGCCAAACAAAATCAAAGGAGTCTTAATTACAAGGATAAGAGGCAAAGTCAAAAGGGAATGAGAGAATCTGTGCTTTGTGATGGAGATGGACCAGGACCAATCAGCCGACCACTCCTCTTTCCTCCCCAACCCAGGGACAGAGCTACAATGCATCGAAGCTGAACATGGCTAGCAACATTCCACGACACTCCCAACAATCTGAGGAACTGAATTAATAGCAGTACCAGTATATCTAAGGTAGGGGCTAATCCCAAATCCTCTGATGAGATATGTGAACTTTTTAGGCAATGTTTGGACAGATATTAGAAAAAAAAAACCCAACCATGTCTCTCCCGCTGTTATTAATAAAGCATGACCTGACCTGAGTCTAAACTAAACCATTATTGGACACAAATTGCCATATAAATAGAAAGACTGAAAATCAGGGATATGAGGAGGTGTATACACACACACACACACACACACACACACACACATATATTTCTTTTTTCAATTTTCCTGCTATCTCTTAGAGTTTGGATCACAAGTAGAAGTGATTCGAAAAGTACTCCATTCCATGACATGTGTCAATGTCTCCTTTAAAGTCCACTCACTGTAACACTGATGTCCTTGTCATGTAGGTTGCTACTAAGCCTTTTTCCACTGGTCTTGTATGTCTATATTGGGTCTTTTAATGTGCAAAACCTTATATATTTTTTTTAAGATTTTATTTATTTATTTGACAGACAGAGATCACAAGTAGGCAGAGAGGCAGGCAGAGAGAGAGGAGGAAGCAGGCTCCCTGGCGAGCAGAGAGACCGATATGGGGCTCGATCCCAGGACTCTGAGATCATGACCTGAGCTGAAAGCAGAGGCTTTAACCCACTGAGCCACCCAGGTGCCCCAAAACCTTATATTTCTATTACTTTGTTTTGTTTTCATAAAATTTGGCCTATTATTATAAGTAACATCAATGAATCATCATCTCTCGGTGGTAATTCATGTGGTGCAGCCGCTCTGGGGTAGAACGGTATAAAAACCATTGTATCCCCTCCCCAAGTCATACTTATGATAATGTCTTCTCACATAAATTTCAGATATTTTTTATTATATAAATTAAGCATAAATCCATCCCTGTCTATTTTCCTGTCATTTACCATTATTACAAGCCACAAATGCAGACCATTCCCAGTCAATTTCCTTACGGATTTTCCTCTTATCAGTGCTCTACAATTTCTATTTCTAGGAACTTGCCTTTTTCTTATTATTTTGTTTAGATCTTCAAAGATTTCCTTTGAACTGTTCTTCCTATACGCCCTCTCCTTTGGCATCTAAAGCTTTACATTTTCTCTTTTTCTCAGGTTCTGTGTTATCACCCCCCCCCCCATATTCTGACACCTAGTGAGTGATAGAGTCTTCTACTTTGGGCTTCTTATTCTTACGATTTATTCTTAAATTTTCTCCCATTTATGCATCTGGAATGATCTCTGTGGTTCCCATGTCTATACCTCTGAGGACTTAACACTAACTCTCTGACCATATGTTATTAATGGCTTCTTCTTCAACCACCCCCTGCCCCCACCAGATCCTCTACACAAGTCTTTGCACAGCAGTTTTGCAATTAATGCTTATTCTTATTTTGTTTTCCTTCTGCCTTTTCTTGCTATACAATTGGGTATCCTATTTTCCATAATTCTTCCTAAAGTGCCTTCTCACAGCCTTGCTTTATCTAACAGATAAAGAGATTGCACTCCAATCCTACAAATACAGGTTTCAAGCTCAAGGGAAGGATTGTTTTTCTCTGCTGCATGTTGTGTAAATACACATAAGCAATTTTTATCACTCTTCAGACATTATACACTCAAAATTTCCTAACTGCGTATTAAATCCAAAATAATTTGTATAATATGCTGATATATGAAAAGTAGCACAACACTAGTTAAAAAGTTAAGAAACTTGGACTTTAGTTCTAATTCTGTCACTAATTTTATGGATAGTTTTTGTTTTGTTTTGGTTGGTTTGGTATTCACCAGGGAACACAGTCAAATAAAATGGTTGATTTGTATAATACCTGTGCTCCAAGTGAATATGTCACCTATTTAACCTTCAAAAAATTATTTTTAAAAAAATAAACATTCCAATTCCCTAGAACTAGTTCCAAAGAAAAAGAAAACATTTTTTAATTTTTTAAAAGATTTATTTATTTGAGAGAGAGTGAGCATGGGGAGGGGAGGGGCAGAGGAAGAGGGAGAGAGAAAATCCCAAGCAGACTCCTTGCTGAGTGCTGATCCTGACCTAGGCCTCGACCCCATGATCCTGAGACCACAACCTGCGCCTAAACCAACACTGGATGCTCAACTCACTGAGCCACCCAGAAAACATTTTTTAAATGTATAAATGTCCTACAGGCATCTTTTGTAATTTTGTTCTGTGTACTCTTTTATATCCTGAATTCTATTGAAATTTATTAGTTATTTAGAAAATGAACTCTCTTATTTACTTTTGTAGTGGGCATGGAACCCTAAGAAGGTACCACTGCATGCTTATCATAAAGCTACAACTAAAAACACCAACCACATCAAATATTAGTGAGGACGTGGAGGAACTGGAACCTTCATTCACTGCTGGTGGGAATGCAAAGTGGTAAAACCACTTTGGAAAGTAGGTTGAAAGCTTCTTAAAAAATTAAACACATACCTGCCAAATGATCCAGCCAGGCCACTCCTACATAATAATGCAAAAAATAAAGTATATGTCCATAAAAAGACTTGTTGTTAATGTTCATAGCGGTTTAATTTGTAATAGCTAAAATACTGGGAACAATCCAGATGCCTATCAAGAGGCCAATAGATAATGGAGGAATGGATAAACATATGGCAAACACATAAACATCTCGGTATATCCACTCAGCAGAACACAACTCAGCAATAAGAAAGAATAAATTACCTGGTGGTGGGTATTAAGGAGGGCACGTATTGCATGGAGCACTGGGTGTGGTACATACACAACGAATGCTGGAACACTGAAAAGTAAAATGAAAAAAAAAAAAGGGAATAAATTATTCATACACATAGAAACATGAATGGATCTCAAAATAATTTTGAATAAAGGACTCAGACAAAAAAATATTATGCGAGTCCATTTAATAAAAATTATGGAGAATGCAAACTAATAGAAAGAATAGAAAGCAGGTCATCAGTTACCTGGGAAATGATGGTGAGGAGGTGCCTGAGGGGGAAGTGATAGAAACAGACTTTTGTGGATAGTGAAGTCTGTTTATTATCTTGATTGTGGTAATGGTTTCAGTGATATATAAATAGGTCAAAACATAACAAATCACACATTTTAAACATGTGCAGTGTATCACATATCAGTTATATCTCAATAAAACTTGAAAAAGAAAAAGAAATTGGAAGTGTGGAGAAACGTCATTTCACTCAACATTTGGAAAGTGAAATTTAACGTATATGAAGACATCATTCTGAGATAAAGGAATTTTTAGCTTGTTGAACTTAGTTAGATTTTATAAATTTAACTGTTGCTTTTTTTAGTATAATCTTGTCTTAGAGACAGGAAAAAATAATTAAAGCATATTTCTTCTGTTTTAACGAAGGTGAATATGATTAGAACCATGACATTTGCGGGGCACCTGGGTGGCTCAGTGGGTTAAAGCCTCTGCCTTGGGCTCAGGTCATGATCTCAGGGTCCTGGGATAGAGCCCCGCAACGGGCTCTCTGCTCCATGGGGAGCCTGCTTCCTCCTCTCTCTCTTCCTGCCTCTCTGCCTACTTGTGATCTCTGTCTGTCAAATAAACAAATCTTAAAAAAAAGAAAAAAGAGCCATGACATTTGCTTAAATAATCACGTTTTCTTGATTATGCGAAAACATTCCTTTCTGATCAAAGTGGTCAGAGGCACAAGAGAAGCTTGAGGACACTCTCAGCAGTTGGTATAGAGCAGGCCCCAAAATAGAGGTGGGTTTTCAGTTATGGGTGTCAGGAAACCAAAGGGAACAAGAGCCAGTATAACAAAGTAGTTGACAGTGTGGAGTCCACAACAAGATGTCCTGGGTTTAAACTCCAGCCCTGGGGCACCTGTGGCTCAGTAGTTAAGCATCTGCCTTCGGCTCAGGTCATGATCCCAGCCTGCTTTCTCTCTCTCCCACTCCCTCTGCTTGTGTTCCATCTCTCGCTGTGTCTGTCAAATAAATTTTTTTTTTAAAATAAAAATAAAAAAATAATAAATTCCGGCCCTGATGCTGACTTACAGTATAACTTGGCAGATTATGGAACTTCTCGGATCTTCAGTGAGCTTATCTGTAAAGTGGGTGTGATAAGAGTGCCTACCACACAGTGCTGTAACAAGGACTAAATGAGCGAATTCATGTATAACACTTAAGTATCTCACACTGTAAAGTGTTATTATTTGTCACTCAGAACGCATTACTAAACTACAAAATGATCACTTAATGTCACCCTGGAGCTGGAGTCAAAACAGTCACAATTCTATCAATTGAAAGTTTGACAAGGAAAACAATAACCTGAGTCTGAATTATAAAAAAGTTATTATAGGGAAAACAGACTTAAAATTCAGTTGGAAGAAGTATGTATGTTTATAAGCTTTAACAGATCACACTTCTTTTTTCTCTACCTCTTTATTTTCCATTAACTAATTTTAGAAGCTTTGTTTCTTGACTTTATACCCCATGTAATCATTACATGAAGAAATTCAATGTAGATATGAACCTTGGTTTAAAATGACTTAGTAGGGATGGCTGGGTGGCTCAGTCGGTTAAGCATCTACTCAGGTCATGATCCCAGGGTCCTGAGATCCAGGCCGGTGTCTGGCTCCCTGCTCAGTTGGGAGTCTGCTTCTCCCTTTCCCTCTGCCTCTCCCCCTGCTTATAAATCTAGCTATCTCTATCAAATAAATAAATAAAATCTTTAGAAATAAATAAAATAACAGTATACAAAACTGTTGATAAAACCTAAAACTATATGAAATAAAGTACTTTTTAATCTCTTCACTTTTCTCAAGTAACACCTGGTGATAAAAGAGTATTACCTTATAAATGTACTGCTACAAAGTGTTACTATAACATCATCATTTTCCTAGTGTATCTGTTAAGCTTTTTTGAATTTTAGTAAAGAAAGCCCAATCTCAATAAATAGGGAGGCCAATATCTGCATATACATGGAATGGAATTGAACTAGAACAAGAAAGCTTTCACTTTTATTGCCACATTCCCAGCATTTAGAACGGTCCCTGGAACATAAGAGAGTCCCTGTAATATTTGCATATTGAATGAATAAACAAGAATCAAGGTAACTCTGGGGACCAGGAACTCTGCTTTTATCTCATGATCTTCATGTGTTCTCTCTCTCTTACCTCAAATTGGCCCATTGTCCCCACATTCTCTATTTCCAGATTCCAGAAAGTGATCATCTCCTTATTGTAGCATTAGTATTCATCCCTGCTAAGCAACATGGGTACTAGTCAATCTAAAAGCATAGACCACTCTTACATTAAGTATCCATTCCTCGTTCACATTATGAACAGTAACAGTGAAAGAAGAGCCTACCGGTATTTTCTGGGGTAGGACACTGTAAGTGGAGTGGAACATTCTCAGCGATCATAACTACAATTCCAGTTTAGTGTGCCAGTATCTGAGAGAAGACGGACCTAACTGGCAAGTCATGAGGAAAGAATTTATATCGAGTCCTTGAAATATTCAATGTAACTCTGAACATCAAGAGAAAATATGATACAGTTACTGAAGAAAATTGTTAAGAGTAAGAGTTAGAAAGAAGAGTGCAGCTATAAAAAATATTCCCAAATAATCTGAATGACACCTACCAAAAAAAGAATTACAGGGCACCCAATCAAGATTGTCAAATGATTTTAACTTTTCAGTTTCAGTGTGTCAAATCTTGACTACTGACAGATTAGTTAATATTTTTACCAAATTGTCTGTCTTTTTCATACAAACTCTTTGAAGAAATGGTCTGGTCTTTATATTTACAAAGAACTGTTCAGAATACTATTACTGCATTCAAAAATGTGATGTTTATTTCATCCTGGGTTGTATGTCTTAAGATAAATAACAGCTCTAAAATGACAAGAGGAGAATAGAAATATACTCATAATTTTGCAAAATTTTAATTTTTCCCTAGGACAGATGATATTATAGCAAATATAAGTAATCTAAAAATGCCTAACTTACTGTGAAAGAGAATATAGTCATAGAGGGGGAAAATGACCTAAAACATATGCAAAATTAAGTTCTATTAAAAAACTTTTAGCTTAGCAAGATTGTCAGTGTCTTTATGTGTTATCCAGCCCAACATTTCAATTACATAAAGTAAAACTGAGCTTAAAAAATATTGATCATCCCTCTTTCAGTAATTGGTGGACTAGAGAAAAATTTGTACACCATCAACAACCTTGACCTTATTACAACTATAGAACACTATCCCTAACATTTGCAGACATACACACTTTTCAAGGACACCTGGTATATTCACCATGGAAACAATGTGTTCAAAAATAAAAATAAAATAAATAATGTGTTAAAGCAATTGAACGAGTGATACATAAATTTTAAAAACACAAATCATACAAAATATGTTCTCTGATCCCAATGCAGTAGAACTTCATTGAAAAAATTAATATATCCAAAATATTTGGAGATTAAATAATTCACTTTTATTTATTTTTATTTTTTTTTAATTTATTTTCAGCATAACAGTATTCATTGTTTTTGTACCACACCCAGTGCTCCATGCAGTCCGTGCCCTCTCTAATATCCACCACCTGGTTCCCCCAACCTCCCAACCCCCACCTCTTCAAACCCTTCAGATTGTTTTTCAGAGTCCATAGTCTCTCATGGTTCACCTCCCCTTCCAATTTCCCCCAAATGCCTTCTCCTAACTCCCCATGTCCTCCATGCTATTTGTTGTGCTCCACAAATAAGTGAAACCATATGATAATTGACTCTCTCTGCTTGACTTATTTCACTCAGCATAATCTCTTCCAGTCCCGTCCATGTTGCTACAAAAGTTGGGTATTCATCCTTTCTGATGGGGGCATAATACTCCATAGTGTATATGGACCACATCTTCCTTATCCATTCGTCCGTTGAAGGGCATCTTGGTTCTTTCCACAGTTTGGCAACCGTGGCCATTAGCTGCTATAAACATTGGGGTATAGATGGCCCTTCTTTTCACTACATCTGTATCTTTGGGGTAGATACCCAGTAGTGCAATTGCAGGGTCATAGGGAAGTTCTATTTTTAATTTCTTGAGGAATCTCCACACTGTTCTCCAAAGAGGCTGCACCAACTTGCATTCCCACCAACAGTGTAAGAGGGTTCCCCTTTCTCCAGATCCCCTCCAACACGTTTCCTGTCTTGCTAATTTTGGCCATTCTAACTGGTGTAAGGTGATATCTCAATGTGGTTAATTTGAATCTCCCTGATGGCTAGTGATGATGAACATTTTTTCATGTGTCTGATAGCCATTTGTATGTCTTCATTGGAGAAGTGTCTGTTCATATCTTCTGCCCATTTTTTGATATGATTATCTGTTTTGTGTGTGTTGAGTTTGAGGAGTTCTTTATAGATCCTGGATATCAACCTTTTGTCTGTACTGTCATTTGCAAATATCTTCTCCCATTCTGTGGGTTGCCTCTTTGTTTTCTTGACTGTTTCCTTTGCTGTGCAGAAGCTTTTGATTTTGATGAAGTCCCAAAAGTTTATTTTGGCTTTTGTTTCCTTTGCCTTTGGAGACATACCTTGAAAGAAGTTGCTGTGGCTGATATCGAAGAGATTACTGCCTATGTTCTCCTCCAGGATTCTGATGGATTCTTGTCTCATGTTGAGTCTTTTATCCATTTTGAGTTTATCTTTGTGTATGGTGTAAGAGAATGGTCAAGTTTCATTCTTCTACATATAGCTGCCCAGTTTTCCCAGCACCATTTATTGAAGAGATTGTCTTTTTTCCACTGTGTATTTTTTCCTGTTTTGTCAAAGATTAACTGACCATAGAGTTGAGGGTCCATATCTGGGCTCTCTACTCTGTTCCACTGGTCTATGTGTCTGTTTTTATGCCAGTACCATGCTGTCTTGGTGATCACAGCTTTGTAGTAAAGTTTGAAATCAGGTAACGTGATGCCCCCAGTTTTATTTTTGTTTTTCAACATTTCCTTAGCGATTCGGGGTCTCTTCTGGTTCCATACAAATTTTTGGATTATTTGCTCCAGCTCTTTGAAGAATACCGGTGGAATTTTGATTGGAATGGCATTAAAAGTATAAATTGCTCTAGGCAGTATAGACATTTTAACAATGTTTATTCTTCCGATCCAAGAGCATGGAATGGTCTTCCATCTTTTTGTGTCTTCTTCAATTTCTTTCATGAGTGTTCTGGGCTACAAGGATGGTTCAACATTCGTAAATCAATCAATGTGATAGAACAAATTAATAAGAAAAGAGAGAAGAACCACATGGTCCTCTCAATTGATGCAGAAAAAGCATTTGACAAAATCCAGCATCCGTTCCTGATTAAAACACTTCAAATTATAGGGATAGAGGGAACATTCCTGAACGTCATCAAATCTATCTATGAAAAACCCACAGCAAATATCATCCTCAATGGGAAAAAGCTTGCAGCCTTCCCGTTGAGATCAGGAACATGACAAGGATGCCCACTCTCACCACTCTTGTTCAACATAGTATTAGAAGTCCTAGCAACAGCAATCAGACAACAAAGAGAAATAAAAGGTATCCAAATTGGCAATGAAGAAGTCAAACTCTCTCTCTTCGTAGATGACATGATTCTTTATATGGAAAACCCAAAGACTCCACCCCCAAATTACTAGAACTCATACAGCAATTCAGTAACGTGGCAGGATACAAAGTCAATGTACAGAAATCAGTGGCTTTCTTATACACTAACAATGAAAATACAGAAAGGGAAATTAGAGAATCAATTCCATTTACTATAGCACCAAGAACCATAAGATACCTGGGAATAAACCTAACCAAAGAGGTAAAGGATCTGTACTCGAGGAACTACAGAACACTCATGAAAGAAATAATTCACTTTTAAATAATCCATAAAGTCAAAGAAGAAATCTTAAGAGAAATTAGAAAATCTTTCCAAATGAATGAAAATATATCAAAATTTCTTAGATGCAGATAAAGTAGTGCTCTGAGAAAAATTTAAGAGCTTTAAACCCAAAAGAAGTGTGGTATAATATCAATTGCCTACAGTTTCAACTTTGGAAGCTTGAAAAATACGAGCAAAGTAAATGGAAAATAAAGAGAAGGGATGAAAATTGTTCAAAATATAAACAACAGAAAAAAAGTAATACATTGAAATTTGTTTCTCTGAAAGATCAACAAAATTGATAAATTCCTTTCTAAATTGATTAATAGAGAACATAACTCACCAATATCAATAATAAAAGAGAGATGATCACTTCAGATCTTACAGATTTAAAATGATACTAAGAATATTTTCAACAGACTATGGACTCTGAAAAACGATCTGAGAATTTTGAAGGGGTGGGGGGTGGGAGGTTGGGGGCACCAGGTGGTGGGTATTGTAGAGGGCACGGATTGCATGGAGCACTGGGTGTGGTGCAAAAATAATGAATACTGTTATGCTGAAAAAAATAAAAAAATTTAAAAAAAAAAGAATATTTTCAACAAATTTTATTGCAAAAAATCAATAGTTTAGATGAAATGACAAATTTATTGAAAAATAAAGCATACCACTACCAGCAGAAGATGAAACACAAAATCTGAATACCACTGTCAATGAAAGAAATTAAATTGATTATTTTTTTTAAAGATCTTATTTATTTATTTGACAGAGAGAAATCACAAGTAGGCAGAGAGGCAGGCAGAGAGAGGAGGAAGCAGGCTTCCCGCTGAGCAGAGAGCCCGATGCAGGGCTCAATCCCAGGACCCTGAGACCACGACCCGAGCCGAAGGCAGAGGCTTCAACCCACCGAGCCACCCAATTCATTATCAAAACAAACCTCACAGGATGCCTGGGTGGCTGTCGGTTAAGCTGCTGCCTTTAGCTCAGGTCATGATCCCAGGGTCCTGGGATGGACTGCATAGGGCTCCTTGCTCAGCAGCGAGCCTGCTTCTCTCTCTTCCTCCCTCTGCCTGCCACTCTGCCTGCTTGTGCATGCTCTCTCTCTGTGTCAAATAAATAAATAAAATCTTTTAAAAAAACCCCATGAAGACCAATGCTAATATTTTTGATAACAGCAACATTATTACAAAAAAGACTTATAAAATGTTTATTGTTTTATGTTATATGATTATGCTATAATTAGTTCTGTAATAAAATTTGTTAATCATAAAATATGAAACTGACAAATTATTAATTATATATATTATATACAATGCACTTTTATCTAGTATATTACAAGTTGTTTATTATATACATAATGTTTATTATGTCCAGATAGTTTACATACAACATCTCATTTAATGCAACAATACTGTGACGTAGGTTGTATTATCTCTACTTTACCAAGGAAGAGATTGAAGAACAAAGAGGTTAATTACCTCAACTCCTACAACTAGTAAGAGGCAGAGTAGGCTCTAAAGTCCATTGTGATGGACTGAATTCAGAAGGCGGAAAGGAGTTTAACACTCAACTGTTTCCGGATGTGGTGACCAGTGTATCGTGGTGCCATTATCAGGTTTAAGAAAGAGTAATAACCACCCAAATTCCACATGTTTGTGGAACTCTTACTAAGTGTCACACAGTATGTTCTAAGGAGTTCACAACTGTCACTAGCTTTATTTTTCACACCAACTCTTGGATATGAGATAAGGGAGACCCGCAGATACAATGGCTAACTTACTTTCACTGGATGATGCAGCTAGCCAACAAAAAAAGCCAGGATTCAGATCCATGACTCCAAAGTCTTGCATTTTTAGCTACTCTAGTGAGAGGGAAAAAAGTGATTCCAGGTTAAGATATACTAAGATATCTAGGCTTCTGCTTCAAACCTCAGAAAGCAGTTACCCCAACCAAGCAGTCACTGATGCCATATTGAAAGGTGATATGCTCTGTTCTGCTTGTGTGGACAGAATAGCTGCCATTTTAGTTCTAGGAAAGTACCGTCAGTCTCATGAGAGCCCCTATTAAAGCTGGCACATTAAAGCCAGTCTTCAGAGTGGACACCCCAAGAATGCACATTCACCTCTAACCCCTCAGGTAGCATAATTCATGTTGAGAGTAAAGAGCTTCGTGATCTGCAAGCTTGGTTTCAGTGTGGAGAGAAGAAAGGGGATGATGTCAGAAGAGAAGAAAGATTTTGAGTGCTTCATTGTGTGGTCTCACCTGAATTGTGTGGACTCTGATCTGGTCCAGCAGCAAAACTCAGAACAGAAGAAAAAAGTGCATTTCCTCCCATCCCAATGCAGACAGTGAAAGATTGAGCTACTTCATCCCTGGTATAGGTGCTGACAGGAGAGGACAGCTGGTACCACACCTTGACCAGGACCAGGGCAGCTCCTGCAGTGACTGTGGATCTACACCCCACACAGTAAGCACCAGGGCATCAAAAGAGGGATCATGGGTACCTGTCTGGGACCCAGGGACCACTGATGGCTGTGCAAGGCAAGAGTCCATGGGAGTCTGCCGAAGCTCTGAGAGGCGGAGGAGGCTTGGTATCCCTACCAAGGAGGACATGGACAACAGAAGATTGCTTCTTGCTCTTATACCATGCATCTGGTTGACCTGTCCTGGTTGCTGGGGCCTGAGCAAACCCACATTAGCAATTGTTCATTCTTTCCTGTCTCTAAGCAATTTTTCTGAGCTCTGCATATCCATTTCTAGTCAGTCATTCTAAAACACGCTCCAGGAAACCTGAGCATCTAATTTAAAATCAGGATTCCTTTTTACATAGAGGGTGCCGAGTTAGTTCCAGATTTATATCGCAAGGTTTTATCAATGCTAGACAGAGGCTAACATTTTCCAAATTAGATTTATTGGTATATTTTAATGCCAAAATGATCTATAATTTCGCTTAGCTCTTTGTATTTAAAAAATAAAGTTATAGGGGCGCCTGGGTGGCTCAGTGGGTTAAGCCGCTGCCTTCGGCTCAGGTCATGATCTCAGGGTCCTGGGATCGAGTCCGGCATCAGGCTCTCTGCTCAGCAGGGAGCCTGCTTCCTCCTCTCTCTCTACCTGCCTCTCTGCCTGCTTGTGATCTCTCTCTGTCAAATAAATAAAATCTTTAAAAAAAAATAAAGTTATACATTGACATAATTGGATATGATAAATGCTCAGAGAAGTATATGATGAACATTAAAGCCTTCCACAAGCCCACACCCTGAGTCCCTCTTCTCAAAGGGAGCCAAAGAGCCACTATGAACAGATACTTATCTGTAAGTCCAGAAACAATTTCCATGAGTATAGCTACATATATATTTTTAAAACCTAAAAAATGATTGTACGATACTCACTTTTCTATACCATAATTTTTACTTAATCATTTATCTTGAAGATTTTTTTTAAAAGATTTTATTTATTTATTTGACAGACAGAGATCACAAGTAGGCAGAGAGGCAGGCAGAGAGAAGGAAACAGGCTCCCGGCCCAGCAGAGAGCCCAATGCAGGGCCCGATCCCACGACACTGAGATCATGACCTGAGCCGAAGGCAGAGGCTTTAACCCACTGAGCCACCCAGGTGCCCCTTGAAGATTTTTATTCAATTGACATATACATATCTTTGCTTCAACAGTGTCTGTTACAAAGCCTTAGTTACAGTGCCTTATTGTGATTAAATTGTTCTTATGAAGAAAGCCATAATCACATCAGTGTACTTGTACTTTAAAAAAATTTTTTTTGGGTATAGTTGACACACAACATTACATTAGTTTCAGGTATACAACCTAGTAGTGATTCAACATCTCTATCCCTGATGATGTGCTCACAAGTGTAGCAACCATCTGCCACTATACAATGCTATTATGATATCATTGACTATATTGCCTATGCTGTACCATTTATTCCCATGACTTAAGGAAACCTCTTTCTCCACTTCTCCTCACCCACCTTGCCCATCCCCCTACCCTCTTCCCTCTGACAACCATCAGTTTGTTCTCTGTATTTATAGGTCTGATTCTGCTTCTTGTTTGTTTACTCATTTGTTTAGTGTTATAGATCCGAGATGTGAATGAACTCATATATTTGTCTTTCTCAGTCTGACTTATTTCACTTATCTTACACCCTCTAGGTCCATCCATGTTGTCATAAATGGCAAGATGTCATTCTTCTTAAGGCTGTGTAATATTCCTCTGTGTGTGTGTGTGTGTGTGTGTGTGTGTGTGTGTGTGTATCTTGTCTTTCTTATCCATTCATCTATCTTTGGACACTTAGGTTGCTTCCATATCTTGGCTATTATAAACAATCCTGCAATAAACAGGGTAGCATATATTTTCTTAAATTAATATTTTTTGTTTTCTTTGGGTAAATACCAAGTATTGGCATTATTGGATCATATGGAATTTCTATTTTAACTTTTTGAGGAAGCTCCACACTGTTTTCCATTGTGGCTGGATCAATTTACATTCTCACTGACAATGCATGAGAGTTCCTTTTTCTCCATATCCTTGCCAACACTTGTTATTTCTTGTCTTTTTTATTTTAGCCATTCTGATAAGGTGATGTCTCACTGTGGTTTTGTTTTGCATTTCTCTGATGATTATTGATGGTGAACATCTTTTCACTGTTGGCTACCTGTATGTGTTCTTTGGAAAAACATCCATTCAGGTCCTTTGCCCCCCTTTTAATTGGATTGTTTGTCTTTTGGTGTGAGCTGTATAAAGTCTTTATATATTTTGGCTATTAAACCCAAGCCTATATGATCAATTAATCTATGACAAAGGAGGCAAGAATATCCTTTGGGAAAAAAACAGTCTCTTTAGTAAATGGTGTTAGGAAAATGGGACAGCTACCTGCAAAAGAATGAAACTGAACCACTTTTTTATACCATAAACAAAAAATAAGTTCAAAATGAATTAAAGACCTAAATGTGAGACCTAATACCATAAAAATCCTAGGGCAGAGGCAGTAATTTTTTTGACATCAGCTATAGCAACATTTTTCTAGATATGTCTCCTAAGGCAAGGGAAACAAAAGCAAGAATAAACTGTTGGGACTACATCACAATAAAAAGCTATTGCACAGCAAAGGAAACCATAAACAAAACAACAAAGGCAATCTACTGAATGGGAAAAGATATTTGCAAATGACATATCCAACATCAGTGTACTTACATTTTGATGTGCTTTAAATTTCAAATATTTAATATTTAATTAATATTTAATAATTAATATTATTAATAATATAATTAAATAATATTTAATTAATTTAATATTTAATATTTAATATTTAAATTTCAAATAAATATTGCCAGATTTCATTTGAGAATAGGTTTTGTTGGGTTCCAGTTTCACCAACAGTGTATGATAGGTCTTCTTTCCCTCCAGAACTGATGTTATTAACATTTAAAACCTTGTTTCACTGATTAAACCATTACTATATGGTAGTAAATAATACTGGTAATAAATAGCAGATATTTGATATTTTGAATATAATAAAAATAATAAAAAGATAACAGATGAATGTACCATGTTTGTTCATTAATTTCAAATTATGGTTCTGTGTTTCATGGGTTGTGGTTTTTTTATTTTGTTTTGTTTTGTTTGCCCCAGTATGATTTTGAGGTATTTAAAAAGGTGAGAGAAAAAAAATCATTTGGGATTCCTTTGAAATTAAATGAAAGAAGATACAGACTTTCTTCCTATTATGAATTGTGTATTTTCTACATCTCCCTTAACAAATCAGCATGGAATTATATAAGAACTCCAAATATTGAATTTTCTGGAAAATTCAATATTTGTCTTGGAAAGGAGAAATGATAGTCACTAAGGATAGTTAAATGAATTTACAAATAAGAAATACATTTTATCACATCATAGGATGTATCTCATTGACAAGAAGCTTTTATTACATTGATTTTAGGAAGTAATTTTTATTGTACATTTGTACTTTTCTGGCTGGCGTAGTCACTGGAGAAAGAGGAGTCAAGGAGAGAGGAGTCACAGGAGGGAGAGGAGGAAAGACAAGGAGAGTGAAGAAAAGGAAGAGAAAGACAGAAACGCACTGGTGTGAAATGGCCTATTTTCATTTCCTTGTGGGATTCCCTTTACTTACTGAAAGAGGTTTCTTTCTGACAGAGAAGATTCATGCTGAATAATCCCAATGAATATAACATTTTCTCCTGAATTTTGGTTTGATTTTGATGAAGCTGATCGCTGAGTAGACTGGGTTCACATGTGGGGGATTATCAGGTGTAAATCAGCAGAAAACAAAATGCTTAGATGAGAATGGATGATAACAGACTATATGCTTTAAACTGTTCAGCTTCAAAGAATTCTCATCCAGAGTGATCAAATATAAAACTAACAAAGACTTATTCACCATTAGTTTTGTTTTAAATGGTACAGGAGTGTTGTGAAAAGGGAGCATGGATACACACGCTACATGGTGTAAATATTAAATAATGTTTATAGGGTAAAAGCTTACAAACAGAGAAACAGCGGAGAACACTACACCCCCAATCCTTCATTAGTCCATAGAGATATATGCTAAGATGAGCCCAGCTGGGCTGGATGACTTACTGCTGAGGGCCCTGCCCTTCGAAAATCTCAAGTATTTATAAGAACCAGGGGGCAGGGGAACTTAGGCAGCTATACAACAATGGAAGCTCCCTTGTCTAGAAGAGAAATGGTGGGGGTGGGGGAGGGTGCTGGGAAAGGGCCTTCAGCTTGTTCTTCCACCAAACTAACCCAAATCAGTAAGCCAGGTCTTTACTTAACTGCCAACAAGCAGAAGGAAGATGTGCTTCCAGAGTCATCCAGATTTGTCTCTCTATTAGTCTGGATATTATTTCACTGAATGAAGGTCTTAGGAATACAAACCCTGCTACCATTTCACAAAACACAATTAACATGTGTCTTGGATTTGAATATAATGTAGGATAAACACAACCTAGCTTTTTTGTTTCTCCATTTATCTCACCGGGCATGTATTCAGTATTTTGGAATTCTAACTCTGCTCCTCGCGCTGTATTTATGACCTCGAGCAAGTTACTGAATTTCACTAAGCCTCAGCTTGCTCTCTTGGAAACCAGGGCTAATGATTCCTTTATCTGAAGATACTGTTTAAGGAAGAAATAAAATAAGTCATGTAAAATGCTTATTGAAGTACCTGTTCCTCCTCCCCCACCCAATAGAGAAGGAAAGAAACAGACTTTTCTAATTTCATTATACTGGAGAAGGAAAACCATCTAATACTAAAAGCCCCATTTAATAAAATTCTTACCTGAATAGGACATGTTAAATTGACATCTCTAAAAGTTGTTTCTTCCTAGTTTTTATATCTCAGTACATAACATCTTCTATTTTAAGAAAACAAAGTGGAGTCTATGAAATTCCTGAATCTTATGGAAGGGGGATGTTTCTGAATAGTTGTCCCATCTTTGAGACAACATGTCACAAATGGTATAAATGAAGCATAGTTCCCAAACTAATCTGAATGTCCAGTATAGTCATAAGTGCAGAGCAATTATTTCTCGTTGAGGACAATAGACTGAGGCTACCAGGAAAGCTGTGTTTATTGTAGATATTTAAGTACTAAGTAACAGAAAGGTCATGATTCTCATCTTCAAGCCTACAGTGTTGAAACAGAATTGTTTAATTATTTTAATGTGAATGACAAGGTCATAAAAATTAATCTCCAAATATCTCTAGTTTTAAATTCATAAAACTAAATTAAGCTCAAACTCTAATCACCTGAGAATTTTTAATTTCTTTGATGTAGTTCTTGGTAATTCTTAATATGGTTAATGTTCAAGCTCAGACCTGCTGTCAGCCCACTTCAGCTCATGAACACATATTCTAAGCAGAATAGAATGTCTCTTTGGTATTAGTTTTAGAGAAACAGGACATCAAATTCTTCTTTGGGTATACTACAAAGGGCTTTTATTTAAGAGTGTCTCAAGAATATGTTTGACCTGAGGCATATCTGAAGTGGAATAACAGAGACATGTGTCAAAATAGACTATTCTGTTACATGAAACATTTCCCCAAATCTCCCACTGGTAAAATAATGACATTTGGTTCTGAAAAGTAGGTCCATTCTGGTGGGAAAAGGCAGAGTCATCACTTCTGGATTTCCTAAAATCTTCAGGTGCCAGAAAAATGCCACATTTTTCCCATGTGAGAACTTAAGTTAAAATGCCTTCAAAAATAGGAAATAAGTGAAAACTTTATTGTCTTTTAGACTTGGGGCAAGAATACAAACTGTTATCTCCTTTTGTAATGTTTGCATCTATAGGATAAAATGGTGGTATTTTTGCTCACCTCGCATCGTCCATAGGCATTATGGAAACCTCTGAATTTGAGAGTGGCTCACAGACCACCTGTCCCCACTGGGCAAGCTAACGAGCCTCAGTTCCTCCATCCTGACTTCATAGATTTAAAATGAGGATTACATGTGGACATAAAGAGCATGACCATTGTGTAAGAACCTCAAAAAATGCAAGTTCCCTTTTATTTTGTGGAAAAATCCCAAAACTATCATCACACAGAGGCATAATAGAAGAGCAAATGGCTGATTCTATGCCCCACTTGCAAAGCCATAGTTCCTGAAATTCACTACAAGACGCAGTAAGTTTAGACAGTTGCATTCATCAGTTCAAATGGCTGGCAACTGGTCTCCCTGCCCCACTCACTAGTGTGACTGGAGTGACACAGTGTAGTGTTAAGAGCCTATCTTTTAAAGTCCAAGAGTCACAAGTTCGAACCATGACTCCACCGCTCAATTATGGCACCACTGACAAGGGACCTATACTCCCTGAGGCCATCTACAACATGAGTTAAGTGCTAAGCACACTGTTGTATCATACACTGTACTGCCTATTATAAGCACTCTATAAATATTATGTTTTCTCCAATGTTGCTTTTTTCAAAGAAAAGAATATCAGGTAATGCGTAGAGTTTGAAAACTCCTGCTAATCAAGAAAAAAAAAAAGGACATTAAACAGAGAGCTTTGAGCAGAAGAAAGAGAAAATAAAGGTATTAATTAGGTAAACACAGTAAAGAAACTGAAAACCACCTAGTTCAAAAGAAATATGTTTTCCTCTCCTATCGCTGACATTACAACAAAATGCTATGACATCCACACAACATCTCAAAATATCAGAGTGGGCACTTTATTGGAGGGTTTTTAAAAAATATATATATGAGATTCTTGAATTTGATTTCTAGCTGTCAATCAAAATGCTACCTTTAATCTTAATAGTTCCTGTCACTGAATTTTGACATGAATCCCATTAAATTTTATTGAAAAGCAGCCTTTATAAACAGTTGCCATCTAAAGCTAATGAATAATGCAACATATTGTCCATACTAATTGATAAAATCCATAAATAATGAGACATGAAATGTAATCAGTACATTTTAGACATCAATGTTAATCTTTAAGGATGACATGCTGAACCATATTCAATTGGAATTGTTATTTTGTTAAGAGATTTGCAATTTAATCCATATGACATCTGTATCCTGTGCCTTTTAGCTCACTCCTAGATAGCTAGCTGTCTGCCCCTAAAATAGCACGTTGTAGAATTAAACAGTGGTCATCCCTTATAGATGGTCTTCAGTTTTTACAAAAGACAGCTATCTCACAGAAAGTCAAAAGAATTCTAACCCCCTCTCCCCACCAATAAGGTATGTGCCAAGTGGAATATAATTCTCTCAGAAAATAATCACCTCCAGGAAATCCCAAGGGGAGAAGTTGTACACATTGTTCCATAGGCTCTGCATTGATTCAGCATAAGGTACCAAGAAAATTAAGAAAACCGGTTTTGTGTACAGAAGACACTGTCTTTCAATACTTTTAAATGAACTCATCTCATTCTTATTCATGGAAAGAAAACACCTACACACTTCTATGAAACCAAAGTCAACAAAAATATCCACATATCCAAGATAAGGATTTCTCTCAAAGAGGAGAGATGTGCTGAAGGTATTCCTAACATTAAATAACTTTGTATTTTTTTTAAATTTGACAATGTTTCTTCTGCTGAAATAAGTCAAAATGCAGCCTCTAAATTCATAAGCTATTTTTTTCAGAATCTACTCAACTGTCCAGAAGTATAAAATCTAGATTCCTTCAACTATCAAGTGAAAGACATTTATCCTTACTTATAATTGCTTAAATAAAAAGCGAAACAATATTAGAGAAACACTTTTCATTATAAGGAAAATGTTTTGGCACAAGCAGTATCAGCAAGCTTGTGGAGAAAAGAGTGCTTTGACATAGTCTTGGTCAGGATGCAAATTGGCACAAATGCTGTGGAGGACATTTTGACAATGTCTATTAAATAAATGATTTACAACCTTTCAAGTCAGAATCCTTTCTGTAAGAATGTACTTCTACACGTGAGCATGAAAATGCCAGTTGCCACGTTTGTTCGTAATAGCAAAACAGTGGGAGGCTCCACCACCAGTGAAAAATATATGACTACAAATTTGGTGGCATTAAGCAAAGATGTAAATCTGGTTGGGTTAAGCATTCAGTCACCCAAAGAATCTCAAATGGAAATATCCTCCTCAGTTGGGCTAGGAGACAGTGAGCCACTTTCCTAACATCTAATGGAAGGGGAAATTAAAAATTCTAAAAAGGAATGAGTTAATGAATGAATTACACTTCTCTAGTGCTGAACTAGTAAACTTAAAGTTATAAAATGCACAACAGGCTGCCACAAAGGATATTTCTATCTCTCCCTCCCAAGCTTTTATTTTTACAAATGGTGATCCTGAGCACTGTCATCCTTAGAGATATATAATTTTTCCTCAGGATAAAGGTTATGGAAATTATCTTCACAATTAATTTCAATTACATAGAAAAGCAATTTAATCTCAGGGCACTTGGGTGGCTCAGTCAGTTAAGCAATGAACTCTTAATTTTGGCTCAGATCATGATCTCAGGGTTGTGAGACTGAACTCTGCACTAGGCTCTGCACTGGGCATAGAGTTTGCTTAAGATTCTCTCCCTGTCCCTCTGCTGCCTCCTAAAAAAAAAAAAAATTAAAAAGAGCAATTTATCTAGTTCACTTTGAACTATATGTACTTGAATGTAAATTTCTTAATGAGGTGTAAGTTCCATGAAAGCTAGATTTTGTTTATTCAATGTTGTATCCTTAACCCCTAGCATCCAGAAGAACAAGTGACCCACAATAGGCAATCAATATATATTTGTTGAAAAATTAACAGGGTAATTCTTTTTCTTTTCATTCATTCATTCATTCACTCATTCATTCATTCATAGAGAGGGAGGGGGCAGAGGGAGAGGAAGAGAAAGAATCCCAATCAGGCGCCACACCAGTGTGGAGCCTGAGAGGGGGCTCGATCTCACGACTGATCCTGAGATCATGACCTGAGCCAAAATCAAGAGTTTGCCACTTAAATGAATAAGTCACCCAGGTGCCCCTCAATAGGGTAATTCTGATGAAGTTCTTCAATTGTAAATATTTCTGATGTAGGGTGGCTCAGTCATTAAGTGGTTGCCTTTGACTCAGGTCATGATCCTGGGGTCCTGGGAAAGAGCCCTCCACCGGGCTCCCTGCTCAGTGGGGAGCCTGCTTCTCTCTCCCACCCCGCTGGCTTGTGTCCCTCTTTCACTGTGTCTATCTCTGACAAATAAATAAAATCTTTAAAAAAATCTTTCTGATATAATTGCATTGTTCTTCAAAATAAAAATAAAAATAATGAAAACATCATCTTTGTCCATGATGCACACTGGCCATTACTTTTATATATTTGTCTTAAGAATCTTGGATCCTGGGGCGCCTGGGTGGCTCAGTGGGTTGGGCCACTGCCTTCGGCTCAGGTCATGATCTCAGAGTCCTGTGATCGAGCCCCGCATCGAGCTCTCTGCTCAGCAGGGAGCCTGCTTCCTCCTCTCTCTCTGCCTGCCTCTCTGCCTTCTTGTGATCTCTCTGTCAAATAAATAAATAAAATCTTTAAAAAAAAAAAAAAGAATCTTGGATCCTTTGGGTCATCCATGGATTTAAAGATGTCTAAGAACTTCCAAAAAGTAAAAGAACATCCAAGTAACTGGTAGTCAGTTTTACATGAAAATGGTAGAATCAATTTTCATTCTATAGATGTAGTAAGATTATGACATTAATGAAAAAAAAAAAACAGGAATATTAAAAAAAGACAACTTGTAAAAATGGCTCTGGCTTTGATTAGTTTTGTCATTTAATCATGCTTTTGAATCCTGGGTTTCTTTAGTTTTACCTGTAAAATTGCAGGATTGGTGTTGGGGAAACTCTGAGCTTCATTCCAGCTTTAAACTATTTGATTCTATGACTTCGCAAATACCGACATTAACAAACTGTACCATCAATATGGACTTATCCACAGAACATAGATGCCAGATAGAAATTCACCCGTGAGGCAAAAAACAGACAAAAACAGCTAACAATCTATTGTCATTTCCACTCTTGTGCTGCTGTGTACTTCCAAAGACAACCAGAAAAAATTTGTGACATGGATATTTCTCTATGCTCAGCATTTCTTTTCTCTCTCCCTTACCTCCACGCTTTCCACATTTCCACAGTCTACCATCTCCAAGTGAGAACTTGCTGATGAATTTAGCAAAGAGAAGAAATCTCTTCTCTCCATGGATTATTCATAGATCACTTGCTAATTGAGCAATGAAACAGATATTCACATACTGCTGTACCACATTTTGGTATAAAATGACAATATAAAAAGAAAGCTTTCAAAACATGTATAACATTTGATCTAATAATTCCACTTATTCAAATGTACTCTTTTAAATTATTTTGAGATAATTTCAGAGTTACAGAGGCGTTGTATAAATAGTTCAAAGAATTCCTGTGTATCCTTCACCCAAGTTATCCAAATGTTAACACTTTACCACATTGTCATTCTCTCTATGTCTTGTCTGTCTCTTTAGATATTAAAAGCTATTCACTGGAGCATGACTTTAATGGGGGAAACTGGTAGAAATCTAAATGACAAGCATCAGGGAAATGGTTCCTTAAATTACAGCGTATCTACTATATGGAATATTAAACAGGAATTAAGATGTTGAAAGTGATTATTGTAAAGTTCAGGCTTATTAGATAATGCTAAGTCAAAAGGAAGTTAATAAAATTTTAAATGATCATTATAAAGACTACAGAATAATGCTCATTAATATTGCCAAGTGAAAACTCAGGATACAAATTTGACAATATTTAAATAGATTCATATAAAAAAACAAGAAGGGAACATGCAAAAATGTAGTTATATCAATTTGATTAGGATTAGGAATGTGTTTTCTCTATTTTCTAAATAATATAACTTTTTAGGGACAATTCTTTAAGATCTTATGAGTGGCTGCTTGAAGGTAGGTGGGAGAAAATGCTGAATTTGGGAAATTAATCATGAGATTGTAGAAAAGAAGCTGTATAAATCACATACTATAAACTCTTATGTTTCATGGGAGAAACAAGAAAATGTGTCATTTTTCCCAAGGAGAAAATAAAGCGGAGTCAAAACAGAGAAGAGATTATTTGAACTGAGATTTCCAGAAAAATCAAAGTCACACAAGTTAGTGATGAATGTTTAGCAAACAGAAATGCTGAGTTCTGCTACACAGTGGTTTAATTTTTTTACCAAAGTACATGATACAATTGGATTGCTTCTACCCTGAAATTTCACTGAGACAGTTCATTCTCTGGGTATTACTACCAGATACATGCAATCTGACTGCCAGACTGAGCACAGTAAAAACCAATGAAACAGATCTTTTGAAGCACTAAGAATTTCTGATAATTAAAATCTAAAAGAAAAAGATGAGAATCTTTAGCAAAGATTTGACTTTTAGAAGTATATAACTTTTAGAAGTTTAATGGCATATGCAACACAAAGGGAAACATTTCGGAAAACAAAGTTACATGTCCACTGAATTCTGCTGTCAAGGTGACATGGGGTATAAAGAGATCTGTTTTGGAGATTTCAAGTTTAAGATGTTTATTAGTCATGCAAGAGGAAATAATTAAAATATCAAGTGGGCAGTATCAGTCATAATACATGGTGAATTTCCGACAAGAAACTGCTTTACCAGAAAATCTAGTCTACAGGGAGTAGAGGTGATCAGTCCCTTAGTAAGACAACCAGGTACACACAGACTGGATCCCTTCCCAACGTGAGACCACCTGAGTAGGTTTAACACTTTAGAAGCTGGTACTTCAAACCCAGATTCTATTGAAGAAAATATCTTTATTGTATCTAAGATAGACTTCATGGTGTGTTAAAACTTTGCTCAAAGAACACTGAAAATCTAAAGCTGATCATAACTCTAAAGGGAAACTCGCTTTCTTCTCTTTTTAAGAAAAGGGTGCTTTTATTCTGCTCACAGCTGAGTTTGTCATCTATTGTTATTTCACAGATGACATAATTCACAAGTTATTAAAGGTTTCACTGCAGTCTGAACCTTTTATTGCTACACATTCCAAAACACTTTCAATTTTTTCTAACTACTCTCTAAAGTAATTTCAGTCCCAAAGAATAGAGGAGGAAAAAAATATACATTGAACGTATAAAATAGAGGCAGAACACTGATCTATTATGACATTTATCTTTATGAAAGAAAAGACAGGATGACTGCTTGTGGCTATATTATTTATAAGTTCCTTCTTCTCACTCATCTTATAGACACTTGTTAAAGAGAGGTTAGGATTTCTTTACACTTTATACCAGCTATCTCTCTTTGGTTTTCACGATTTTCATAGCTGTCAAATTTCAAATACTAGAGGACAACTTATTTTTTTCAGAGTTATCCCAATAGCCTTCAACATACCCACTATTTAGGACTCATCCCGGAATAGAAACAGCCATAGCTTAACATTTTATATACAAAATCATATGCAAATAAAAATTAGTATCTATGAAATGCAAAATGGTATCCAGATCTGGTAATACTCAAAATAAAAGGGACTTTGAATCTCTTCAATGTGATATTTATTACAGTTTTAAATTATATAATACTAAAGTTTTGGTTTTACAAGGTGAATAAGTTCTAGAGATCTGTAGTATATCACTGTGCCTCTGGTTAACAATACAATATTGTGCACTTTAAGATGTATTAAGAGAACAGATCTTACATTAAATGCTTATAAATAAAGAGGTAATTAAATAAAATAGTACTATATCCATCATGATACACATGCCTATGTGAAAATATAAAAACAACAGCACATGTTTGTATATGCCTGACAGGAAATTATATAAACTAAACATATAAACATATATACTAAACAATTAGTAATGATTACTTTTTATTTTATACATTTACATATTGTTTGTCTTTTACAACAGGTAGGAGTTGTTTTGAAAAACACAAAAACACTAAGTTAGAGGAAGAATGAGAAATACATGGAATAAAATAAATATACACTAATCATAAGCAAATTTGCATTTGTGAATTTGATTCAGAAGCTTAATGCAATGTCAAAAATAATTACAAAAGATGCATTATATGAAAATAAAAATTAATTCTAGTTAGAATAATCAAGCTTATATAAAAATGGAAAAATAGATATACCAAAGAGATCACCCTCAAATTCTTTTATTTAATTTGGAAAATTGTTACTAAGCCTCTAGTATACAGAAGGATCCATGGAAAAATTTAAAAAGTTCTAGCTTTCAAAGTATATGCTACTATAACAAATATCACATTCATGTAGTCTGACAATTTAACTGGACCATACAGGCATTAATGTTACAAATTTGAATACACTATGATTTTGAATATAATTGATTATGATTTTGAATTTATGCCTATTATTAAAAGAAAAAATTCTTTCCCTCAATCAGGCTTTAAAATATCCTTGGAAAAATTACCTCTTAAGAAATTAAAAGATAAACTCTGGGTCAGTTTCTGTCACTAGGTTCTAAAACTTCTTCTCTCAATCATTCTCCAAATATTTTTCAAGTCTTTGTCATGTGTCAGAGATACTGACGTAAATAAACAAAATTGCTGATCTAATAAGTGTGCATCATAAAGGGAGGACAGAGAATAAACAAAATTAATAAGAAAATTTTATAGAGAATGTTACATTGTGATAAGGATGGGGAATAAAAGCAGAGGAGAGAGAAACAGGGATTGAGAAGGTGGTTATGAGGTCACAGAACCACTGAAGAGGGTGTGAGCGTCAGGATCAGAGAGACGCGAGGGTAGGAGTCAGACCACTACCTGGGGGAAGGGCTTTCCAGGCAGAGAGCGAAGCACCTACAAAAGCCGAAGAGGGTGCCTGCTTTTTACACTTAAAGAGCAAGGAGACCTGTTGTGAGGAAGTCAGGTTGGGGCTGATCTTGTGAAGCCTCCAAACTTATGACAAGATTTTGCTTTTACCTTGTGTAATACAGGAAGCCAACAGAGGGTTCTGAGTAGGGGGAAGACACATCTGACTTGAGATTCATCAGTATCCTTCTCACTGTTGTGCTGAGATTATTTTGAAGGGAGATAAGAGGGAAAGCTGGAACACCAGATAGGAGGCAATTACAAGAATTCAGTGAGGGATATTGGCTTAGAGCCATGCCTGCATTAGAGGTTAGAGCAAATACCATCAGTGCTTGGCTCATATTTCTTTTGTCTCTTTCAGTCCAATCCATCCAACTTCCAACTGCCATCATTTACATCTCTTTGCTTCAGGGTCTTCTGGGGTTGGAACTAAATTTTCCCGTACACCCAGAAACCCCGAAATACAAAGTTTGTCCTCTTGGTTAGACCCTCCACCGATGATGGACAGGAACTGACTTCTTAGTACCATAGCTTTCTCACCCATGGAGTAGGATGAACCTGAGGCATGTGTTTGACAAGGGGTCCAGAGTTCACCAGTGTGATTTAGGACCAGGAGCCTACTGTGGAAACTTGCTTGATAATGCACATTTTACCAGCTGTTCTTCCTTGCTCAGCTCATTCCCCTGCTCCCTACTGAAGTCTTCTGGAATTGCATTCAAAATAAATGACTAGCACTCAACTCATTGTCTTGGGATCTGATCTGATTCTGAAAGAAATCTAAACTAAGAAGTTGTCCTAGAAAGCAGAACTTCAGGGTAGAATTCTGGAATTTGACAACTCTCTGGTTGGCAATAAGGATACTGATGCTGTTATGAGTAGGGTGGTGATAAACCATGGATTGTTACAGCATAATAGTTCCTGAGACTCTCACTTGTGATGGACTGGGTGGAAAAGTGGAAGTGAATGCACTTGCTTTCGCAATAATGCCTGCATTTCGGATGCAGGGTCGATAGTATTTATTAAGGTCTATGTGGTTGGTTGGTTATTAAGTGAATCAAAGGGCTAAAATAAGAATACCTGGCTCACATCAGCCAACCATTACTTTAGGCACCATATATAAGCCAGAAGACCTCCATGAAAGTGTTTAAGCACTGTATCTCCTATGGCTGATGGTAGAGGATGCTGAAAATCAGAAGTAGGCCCTGGTTACAAGAGTACTACAATTACAAAGTGGGCTGAAATCACAACACCAGCACACCTATACACGAAGCAGGATCCTGATAGAGAATTCATACTCTGATGTCAGAAAAGGGATCATCTGAGAGGATGCATTTACAAACCCAGAAAACTCAGCTTCCCATGAATTTGCCGGAGAGTAGAAGTGGCCTACAACCTACTCCTTGCTAGAGGATAATAGCCTCACTTCTCTGGACCCATGCAAAGACCTCACTGAGGCAGATGGCCAACAAGATGATGCTTACCTTCCTCAAGATCTTTTATACCTCCTCACATTTCTTCTTGGTCTAGACCAATACATATAGTTAATACATGGGCTAATTGTGGAAGTACAATCTCTTCTGTGAGAGGAAAGAGATTACTCTGAACAGATTTACTCTGTTCGTAAACAGAGCTGCAGGACCTGGATAACATATTTGGCAGGAACTTGGAGAATGTGCTAGGCAATGGATCTGGAAGTTAGTGGACCACTGGAGACAGAATAACGAGCTAAATAGGGAATTTGTATTGATATTTGAACATAAAGGATGCTTTTGGAGTGTGATAAGACTACAGAATAATAGAGGTGGGACTATAATGTTTAACTGTCAGAAGGCAGATGGGTGTCAGTTACCATAATGAACCCCCCAAAAGTACAGAATAGCAACTAGAAGTTATGATCCACAGGGATCTAGGTAATGGTGGTGACCACAGTGTTCCTAGAAGTGAGAGAGCTGGGAAACCAATGCAGGCATTATTTGATAGACATAACAGATAAAGATCCAAAGTGGGTGGGCAGAAAGCAGATGCTCTAAGTCTAGCAATAGAGAATTATGATCCATTGGCTCAATTTTCAGTCTTGAGCCTGTTTTTGACCCAAAGGTCATCAACTGAAAGGGAGGGTAAGACCACATGGAGAAAGATCTTGCAAAGCCGCTATAAGGCACCATAATGATTACTCCATTTATTTCCCAGAGGACTGGGCCATTTATCAGAGTAATTGTACACTGTGGAGAAAAGAATATCCAAATCATTCGGGGAATGTGAAACACAGTGTATGAGCTAACACTGATGCCAGCAAACTCAAATCATCCACCCTTGACAGAATGGGGGTATACAGAAGCTAAGTGGAAAATGAAGTCCTCCAGATTTGTCTCACAGGGGAACCAATGGTCCCTTACTCACTATTTCCCCAGTCCATGAGGACACAATCAAGATGGATATACTGGCAGCCAGCAGAACACTCCTATTTTGCAGACTTTCATTCCCCAGTATACACCACTTCCTTTCCCTACCTCCACAGCAGAGTATGTTCGCTTTTGCCTTCAGACTTGTTTTGGCCAATAGTATATTAGCCAACAGGGTACAAGCCGAGACTTGAAATGTTATTATGTGGCTGGACTTACTTTTTTGCACCTCTACCAACACACTAAGAAAACTTCTCTGTGTTGCTGCTGCCACATCAGCATGAGCAGAAAACTGAACAAATACAGAATGGACCTCAACCCAAATAGTGTTGTGAGATCAAGGCCAGCCAGACATCCAGATTCAGAGTTTAACGCAGAGCGGCCCAACTCAGCCCAGCCTAACTCAGCAAACCCCCAGCCAACTTACAGAAAAATAAGCAAAAATAAATAATTGCTATGTTAAGGAGCTGAATGTTGTGGTTGGCTTGTTGGAGAACAACAGACAACAGATTCCTGAAACATGTGATATTAGTTTTGCAATATGACATTGGCCTGTGAATGAACTGCTCTAGGAGGCCAGGGGAAAAAAAATGGTGATGAAGCTGTCATATGAAACTAGAAAAATAGTGACCTGTATTATATACTGCAACATCTGGTAAAACCCTTGCCTGCAAAATATAGGCATAATGAACTGGAAGAACTGGAAGGAGGAATCAATGGGAACTTTTTAAAGGATGAGGTAGTTGCTGCTAGTACATCTGATAAGGTACCACAAGAAAGAGATAGGCTTCAAAAAGAATTGGATACTTTACAAACCCATTTTAGGGAGCATACTGAAACCCACAAACTGCAGTGTTGATAATTTAACTATTTTCAACCAAATAAAAAGCAAAGGCTTTATAACGCAACCTTACCAAATCCAGGAGCTTCCAGACATACCTTCAAAGTGGGACCCTTTGCTAAGACTTATGATGGAATTAGATTGGAGCCTTGTTAATTCTTTCACTAGACAGAAGAACATCTAGAATGATTTAGGGTGCAGTCTCACAGAACCCTCTCATGTCTAACCTATATACATAATGGAATGTAGGAGACATTTGTCTCAAAATGGAATTGTACGAGTCACTGAAATTAAGTAACATAAAAAATTATAAAATTCTTTTGTATCAACATGGACGGGACTGGAAGAGATTATGCTGAGTGAAATAAGTCAAGCAGAGAGAGTCAATTATCATATGGTTTCACTTATTTGTGGAGCATAACAAATAGCATGGAGGACAAGGGGAGATGGAGAGGAGAAGGGAGTTGAGGGAAATTGGAAGGGTAGATGAACCATGAGAGACTATGGACTCTGAAAAACAACCTGAGGGTTTTGAAGGGGTGGGGGGTGGGAGGTTGGGGGAACCAGGTGGTGGGTATTAGGGAGGGCACGGATTGCATGGAGCACTGGATGTGGTGCAAAAACAATAAATACTGTTACGCTGAAAAGAAATAAAAAATTAAAAAAATATTCTTGGGCGCCTGGGTGGCTCAGTGGGTTAAGCCGCTGCCTTCGGCTCAGGTCATGATCTCGGAGTCCTGGGATCGAGCCCCGCGTCGGGCTCTCTGCTCAGTGGAGAGCCTGCTTCCTCCTCTCTCTCTGCCTGCCTCTCTGCCTGCTTGTGATCTCTCTGTCAAATAAATAAATAAAATCTTTAAAAAAAAAATAAAAAAAATATTCTTGAGAAACCCATGTTTATAAAACACTGCCAACATAGACTAAATATGGTTGAGACTGAAATGTAAAGACCTCTTAGTCTATGACTTTCTATAGTCAAGAAAGTTGCCTAGCCACAAAGAGGGCATAATCTACAATGCTCTCTTCAGAAACAATTGAGGACAATAGAAAACAGCTTCAGAAGTCAGAGCCCTAAAGGGCCGTGGACAATAATAGACATGGAAGCTACTTTCAAGAAATGAAATTAGGCACTAAACAAGCAATATTTCCTATATCCTGGGGAAAGGGCTCTGACCAGTTTGGCTTAGAGAGCTATCAGAAATGTCATCCCTGGGTTACTTTGTCTTCCTCTTTTCCACTTTCCAAGTGGCGCTATTTCTTGGGTCTCCCCTGCCCCTTTTTCACCACAGGATATTGGATGTATGTGAGGCAGATCACCCTTTTTCTTAGTTCATGCTTTTTCAGATCAAAGGGTGCCACATCTGGACCATGAATTCCTGATGACCCTGACACCGTGATTAGCCAAGAGTTTGGGGAGTATTGAGGGGGGTGACTATTTAGCATTTGAAAGTACCCATATTTATGAAAAAAAGAACAGATGGTGAAAGATTCAGTTATTCAAAATTGTTCATTTGCTCCCCTCCCAATGCCTATCTCTACCCCTTGACTGCGGCACAGCTATGTGACTGGCTTGGTTAATGGGATATTATAAAACATGAGACTAGCGGAGGATAAGAACGTTGAGCTGTACTTCTTGTAACTCTGCCATCACCAGAAGAGGAGGCCTCCATAGGGAAGCTGCCATATCCACAAATCTCTAAGTTTAAAACAATTCAAACAAGAAGCTAAGCTGCCCCATAGAGATTTTTACTTTACATATGGGTCAGTGGTCCAAATTAACTGGCAGGATTATCAGATACTAGATTCCTCCAGATATGGTTCCCTCCAAGTGTTTCCCCATGGTTCTGGACTACCCCAAAGCAGATGGGTTACAGAGTAACTAGCACTTCAAAGATCTGTATCATGGTTAAAGGACTAAAAATAGGAGAATGTATTACATACTGGTAAAATGATTATATGTTCTTCTATTTCTACTGCTATTCAAATGTGTTTAGGATGAGGGCGAGGCAAATCTTGGTCATAGGAGAAAGGAGAGAATTGTACATATAGTATGTTACAGGGTTAGGCTTGGGCTCAAAATACTTAGAGTTGTCATCAATGATTTTGACACCATAATTTGATCAAGAGGTTTGGGTCAGGATTTGAAAGTGCACCATAGAAGGCTATAAGGAAAAGGAATCAGAAACGCTCAGAATGAAATTCATCAGTGATGAGCATGAGAACAGCATAATTCACTTGCGGGACTAAAACCATTTGGGAATCTAAGTTAGGTTCATTTCTATCAGGAGAGATTTAACATAATCCTACCTGAGGGCAGGAACTCTCTAAAATTTTTTCCAGTTCTTTGATACTAAGATCTAAAAGGAAACGGAAACTTTGAAAAACATGCATGTATGACTTGAAAGACTATGCATTTGGATTGATATTTAATATTACCCTCCCATTTCAAATGCAGTGTTTAAAAATGTAGTATCGATGGGAACTGTAAGGATCCAAACACTCAAACCCCCACAAATTAATTCTATAAAATGACCTTGCTTGTATTTAAAAAATTTCTAAGGGATATACACAAGCTTTTGGAGGTGAAGGATATGTTCATTACCTTCATTGTGTGATGGTATCGTGGGTATAAACATATGCCCATAAAACAAAACAAAACAAAACAAAACAAAACAAAAAAAACATATGCCCAAACTCAGCAAATTGTACGATAGTTTTTTTGTGTATCAATTATACCTCAATAAATCTGTTTACAGCTTTTCCTATGGATCCACACATACTACTTCGTAAAACTTTCCTCTATTCTTCATGCATTTCCTTCTTCCTTCTTCCTTTCCAAATGTCATAAAGACCAAGGAAGTCAGGGAACCATGTGGGCCAAAAGTGATTGATAGTTAATAGTCTATTTTAAATTTTTGTTTAAAAAAATAATCCATGGAAACATCTCTCTTTTTCAGCTTATCTTGTATCAGGAGGGCTACTATCTAAGTCAGTTCAGTTCAGCCTCATTCAACATGTGGGTTTTGAGCCCTCTTTTATCATCAGGCAGGCTGCAGAGAAGATGACAAGAGTTGAGAGTTCCCTGTCCTCAGGAAGCTTAAAGTTTGGGATAATGTTATTTGTTGTTGTTGTTGTTTTGTTTAGTTTATAATCCATCTTTATTTGATACCATATAAGTTATGTCAGGTGAATTATAAAATACAAACATAAAAGGGAAATTTAAAGTCACATTTAAACCCACCACCCAGAGAAACTACCATGATCAATCAGATACAGCTTTCACCTTTTTTCTATGCATATTTAGACACACCGAAAAAAATCATTTTGTAAACAGTATTTTGCAACATGCCTGTGTCAATATTTTGGAACAGTCTTTTCACATCAATAAAGTAAGTCTAGCATATTGATTTTGGTTGCTGCCTATTATTTCATGCTACATATGATGAATAAGCCTAATCTATTGAACTGTTCCTTATTTTTTGAAACCTAACTATGGTCAATATTTTTACTATCAAAAACAAGCATCCTTCATTAGTCCCACTTTTTAGTAAAAGTGAAATCCTGGTTTTAAATAAATGTACCATGTTTAAGGCTTTTAATATATCTTCCCAAGCTACACTACTTTTTTAGTAATATTTATAGAATTATCCAATCCTAATATACTTACCATAACAAAGGGAAAATTGCTCAGAGCAGTACTTCCTGAAGGATGTTGGACACATCTCTTCTGCCTTCACTTGAGGCTGCCCAGGAAAAGGGTTTGATTCAAAGAAGTTTGGGGAACATATTATTTCCCACACTTTGATATTCACAGCTCATATTAGCATTTCAAAGACTCTGAAAAGTCCAGCACTAAAGAAACATGTTCAATTTTGTTTAAGTCAACATTTACTAGCCAGGGAACACTGTTTGATGTAATCCTTATTGGCATGCTTTAGAACATCCCTTGCTGCTTGAGAAAATAATTTAAAAATGCCCAAGTTTAAATAAAATGAAAATGCACTGATATTTTTACTCAAAACAAGTATAATTTAACATGATTTATTTAGTGGCTAGCATTTGAAATACAATTTAAAATAATTATAACCATAAAGAAATATAATGGTAACCTTGAATAATACTATTATTGGAATGTCTCAGTCTCATATTGTATTCACATTTTTTTTTAAAGATTTTATTTATTTATTTGACAGACAGAGATCACAAGTAGGCAGAGAGGCAGGCAGAGAGAGGAGGAAGCAGGCTCCCTGCTGAGCAGAGAACCCGATGATGCGGGGCTCGATCCCAGGACACTGGGATCAAGACCTGAACCGAAGGCAGAGGCTTTAACCCACTGAGCCACCCAGGCGCCCCATTGTTTTCACATTTTATTGACTGCTATACTTGAGATCAGCACTTTATTTTTACTATGTCTGAATGCACACAGTAGCAAATTGTATTTTGATGAGATTCTATGGTATATCTAAGAATGAGATTGGGATCAAGGTTTGCTGTATATACACTTCAGTGGTTAAATATAGTTCTCATATATGATACTGTAAGAAGATGCTCTAAATAAATCCTAAAGTGAAATTAATTTCATGACCATTATATATTAACCCAAAAAAGAGATAAGATATTAATGCATAATCAAATACTCGCTGGCTATCTTTCATTTGCTTTCAGAAGATATCAACTTTTAGATGGAAATGTAAGGATATATTGATCTTTTTCATATGTCAATCAAATACCTAGTTAAACATGAGTAGAACATCATATCCATGTGGAAAAAACTGCCTTGTCAATCAAATGTCTTGTTATACACAGGTCTGACATCAGATTTAAGTATAATAAGGCATAAGATTGACAACTAATTAGTCAAATGTGAGAAAAATAAATTGTCCTTTGTTTTCCTTTTCTTTCTTAAGTGAGACAGTCCTTAGTTTTTCATTTACTCATTGCTAGTCCAAGTTGCAACATTTTGTTCTTATTGCACTGCTATGCCACAACTCCCTTTAATTTTGTGCCATTTTCCTTACTTCCACTGGCGTGGAGATATATGTGATCTACCTATGTTGATTACATGGTACTAATTAATGGATCAAGTATCCATGGATATACAGTTACATGGAACAAATTTTTTTAAATGAGAAAGCTAGAGCTTCACAGATTATCCTGAGGAATAACAACCACAAAAAATTGAGCCCCAGAGGAATATACAAACTTGGAACTCACTGACATTTACCACTAAATCCATAGCAGTCCTATGTGCCAACAAATGTCACTAAACTCTTTGGCTTAGTCTCCCTACCTCCCAGGATCTAGGACATTCCTGCCTAGGAGGATGAATCTCGTGTATATAGGAACTTAGTGTCCTACTATGGCTTAAAACTGCCCTACCAAGACCAAGTCAAAGGAACACCTGAGTCATCACATTGGTTCAGCAATTAGGTGACTGTGAACCATCAGTAATAATTCTTTAGGAAGGCATACATTTTGAACCAAGTTCAGCAATCTGGAAAGAGACCAAAACTGTCCAACCAAAACTGTCCAACCACCTTGGTCTTTTAACACTCTCAGGGTTTGAAGGGAACCATCAGTGTTTTGAAGCCAGAAGCATTAAGAGATATGCACTTAATGTCATGGGCATAGCACAGAATCAGAGCAGTTTCATTCAAATAAAAATATCTCAGGCTCTCCTAGTGTAAGACACAGTGCTAAATCAAAGAAGGTAAAAACAAAACAAAACAAAAACAAAAACAGTGGGGCGCCTGGGTGGCTCAGAGGGTTAAGCCTCTGCCTTCAGCTCAGGTCATGATCTCAGGGTCCTGGGATCGAGTACCGCATCGGGCTCTCTGCTCCGCGGGAGCCTGCTTCTTTCTCTCTCTCTCTGCCTGTCATTTCCTGTTTGTGCTCTCTCTTTCTGGCAAATAAATAAATAAAATCTTTAAAAAAACAAAACAAAACAAACAAACAAAAAAAAAACAAAAACAGTGTTGGCAATATACAATGACTTCAACCTATTTGCTCTAATCAGGGTTTGGGCATGAAATGAAGAAATTATAAAACAAAGCAAACCCTTCTGATGCTTTCAGAGATGCACAGCAAATACTGTGAGAGATTAAAGAAAGAATCCATATTTACAGCAGATCATGAAAAGGTACTACTTGACCCAGGTCTTGGGAGGAAGAGAAGAATTTTGACTCAGAAAAAAAAAAAGGTAGACAAAATATCACGGTGTGGAAGTTTACATGTCCTGATTTGGGCAGAACAGCAAAAAGTTCAGTTAGAAAAGGAGTTGAAAAACGGGAAGATAAATCGCTGGTCTCTTGTAAAGGGATTGAATGAAGCCAGGAGTTTATGTACCCAGTTCAATAGGTAGTTAGTAATCCAAGTTGAAAAATCTTACTGATTTTGTTCTGTTTTGGACAAAGACAGGAAGAGACAGAAAGACCATCTGGGAAGCTATTGCATCATTCTCAGCGAACGGCAACGAAAATGTAAATGAGAAAAGCCAAGAGGAAAGTCAAGGAGAAAATGGAGGTGAGAGACATTGCAATGGTGCATTGTAGTGAACTTTGCAAGTACCTGGAGTTGGGAAATGAGACAGGGAGACACTGCAGACTGCCCCAGCCACTGTAGTGATAACAAAATGAAGGTTGAACGGAGATTCGGGGAAGGAACATGGAGAGTTAAAGAGTAGAAGAAGACACACAGAGCAGAAGTAAGTTGGAGAAGCCGACTGCAGATGATGAAAGTTTAGAAAGGTTAAGAGATAAATGGACTGGAGACAGAGAAAGTTGGGGGAAAAAGCAAAATACATATGATCGAAAAATACAATGTATAGTGGGTATAATATCACACAGAAATGGAATAAAAATAAAGCTCTTCACAATCAACTAGCATTTCTTTGCACCTCTTGCTCAGGCACCACAAGCTTTAATCTAGAGTTAAATGGTTGCTTGCAGATAAAGGTGCCTCCCAGCTCCATCAAAGGGAATCATGCTCAACCATATGCTTCCTTTTACCCCTCTCTTTCTAGGTTCTGAAAGCAAACCCACAATGTATGAATGGCAGAACCAATCCCTCATTTCAGCCATATTCATTTTCCTCTGGCAAGATTCTTAAACTGAAAATGGAAGTTTTCAATGGAATCATGGAATAAAAAGCTAATCTCTATGGCATCTTATGATCATGACACCCAGACTATATTATGGTCATGAAAGACCTTTTCACACTGAACAAAGATGTGTTCTCTGTGCCCAGTCACACTTATTGTGATGTCCTGAGGCTGCATGTCACAAGAATATTTTTGGTAGGTAAAATCATTTTCTAACAGCTGTGTGCTCTAAAAACTCTTTTTGAAAGTTGGTACCTAAAAGAGAAGTTTTCACTTGAGTCTGGTAAGCATTACATATTAGCTAAGATATCTTCAAACGTACATATCATTTATTCTGGTTTATCTTGTATTAATCTTTCTTCAAATGAGGAGGCATTTCTTTTTTTTTAAGATTTTATTTATTTATTTGACAGAGAGAGAGATCACAAGTAGGAAGAGAGGCAGGCAGAGAGAGGGAGGGAAGCAGAAAGCCGGATACAGGGGTTGATCCCAGGACCCTGGGACCATGATCCGAGCCAAATTGCAGAGGCTTTAACCCACTGAGCCACCCAGGTGCCCTGAGGAGGCATTTCTTGAAAAACAAAATTATAATCATTGGATTTTTGATAAATGCATGACATGGTCAGATAGGGTTATTCTGGCAATATAAACAGCGAGAGAGAGGAGGAGGTCTGGAAAAGGACAGAAAGCAATAATTTATTCTAACATGTGACCTTATCAAGTTTTTAAGTGTCATCATGGTCACTTACACATCCTGTGGAAGAGATGGTATGCGATTTTAGGAGGTTGTTTTTATTTACTAATTGAAAAAGCTTTTGTTGGCCTAGTGGGAAAGAGAATTTACAGAAATAGGAAAGACACACACACACACACACACACACACACACACACACACACACACACACAGGGGTATCTCAACAAAACTACAAATTGAATCTTGAAATCCAAGTGCTTAATTGCCATTTGGTCGACTTCAGCACAAATTGAGGGTATGCAGTAACCGAACAGAGTTCTAGCTTGAAGAAACTGTCTGTCCAAATGTTAGACATATATCTTCACTTCTTTACATTTTTTACACTTGCCTTTTTGTTTGAATCAAATAATATGAGAAAGATGGAAAGAAATTACTTCTCCTTTTTGATCAAAAGTAACTCTTCTGTATCACTACCACTAGTCTTACATGCAGGCTAATGCAGCCATTTGACCAGGGCTTTACAAGATACAATTTGCATATGTGGAAAAAAAGCTAATTCAATATATGCATTTATTCAGAAATTTTGGGTAAAAAGTACCCCAAATTCCATGCACTACTTCTCGGCATTTTTCTACTGAAAGGCATTTTGACGTTAAGCATTAACACTGGTCAGATAAATACTTTGATTTGCTGGGCAGAAGTGGAAGTTCTGCTGAGGTTCATAAAATAACAGTCCATCTTTTTCATTTGCTCGAAATAAAAATTCCTAATATGCATCTATCTAGTAAAGCTATTTGGGGTGATTGTGGGACACCTATCAAATGATCTTGTTCCAGATTTACGCACGTATTCATGGAATACTTATCTGCCAGACTCCCTTCCAGGGAACAGGGATACATTTGTGAACAAAATAAGCAAAAATTCCTGTCCTTGTTTGAAGATGACAAAGTGCCAAGGTGGGGATGGAGAGTAGGAAAGGGGGAACTGGACAAACTCGGGGAAGGGCTTGGGGTGTTCTGTTTTGGGCTGGGCAGGTCCAACCACCTTGAGAAGGTCATCACTAGACATGGACTTAGTTGACAGTGCGGGGGAGGTCTGAGGAAACAGCCAGTGCAAAAGTGCTATGATTGGAACATGCCTGGCACATATAAGTGACAGGAAAGTGTGACTAAAGGAGAATGAGGGAGGGAAGGAGAAGGGGCATAAGAAGACAGGGAATGGGCACTAGATCCTGTAAAATCTTCTAGGCCATTGTATTCTAAGTGGAACGGGGAGCACCGCAGAGAGTTACGAGAGGGGTGACATGATTTCTCTTATGTTTTAAAATTTTCACCCTGACTGTTCTTTAGAGAATTGCAAGGAAGCAAGGTGGCTCTTTAGGAGACAATTGCTCTAATTATGCTACTTTGGGTAAAAGATGGTGGGAGCTGAAAAGGAGGTATAAGCAGTGAGGGGTGGGGGGCAGGGGAATAAGGCTGAGTCTGTGGATATATCTGGATACCAGAACTTGCTGATGGATTGGGTGTGCGTGTTATTGGGAAAAGAGAGGATTTAAGGATGATATCAAAGCTTTTGTCCTTGTACCTTGGAAGGATGTAGCTGTCATTCACTTTCTTTAAGAACATTTGCTTTCAGTATCTTCATAACAAAAACAAATTTAATACATGGGAAAATGATACTGCTTTGGGGCTATTCGTTGAAAATCTATTGATTCGGGCTCAACTAATTCAGAATTTATGATGACCCACCAGGATTAGATTGGCCAAAGACTTCCTCTGTATCCTGTATAAAGGAAATATTTGCAAAGAATATTAATACCGCCTACAAAATTTTAGGAAGGGGGGAAGGAAACTTTAACTTGGAAGAGAAACTCTGTGGTTTTTTTTGTTTTTGTTTTTGTTTTTTTCTTTTAGAAGTACCCATTTATACAGGAAGATTTTTGTCTGATTAGAAATCCTTAAAGAAAGACTGTGAAACCTGAGCTTGGCAACACATATTTTCGTGTTGCTGTGAACAGCTGCTTTGCCTGAGTCAGCCATGAAGTTAATCTGCTTCTTCCAAATACATATATGGGAAGAATAACCTAATGAAAAATGTTCAGCCTAGCTGGTCATTAAAGTCATGTGAATTTAATCAATAATGAGATTTTATATGACATTCCATCAAATTTGCCATAGTTTGAATTGTTTAAAAGAACATCTGATTTTCGGGTTCAGGACTGAGTGCACACATGTGTCCATCCTCTCAGCCAAAATCCCACCGAAATTAGAGTTGGGATGTATAGGATATATAATGGCAATAGCAAGGGCAGTGAGCACTATCAGCAGGTAAGGCATCTGACAAACTCCTAGAGGATGCGTGGCAGGTGGGATCACTTTTAAAGCTATGCCACAATAGAGACAGCCAGAGTTCAGCATGTGCACGAGCAGACTTTATCAAAGGTGAAAGTCACCATTTCCACTGATGCCCTAGAGAGGTACCAGCCTTGCAGTCAGCAGATTTGTAGAGCAGCCGTGAGCTGTGGAGCTGAAATCTGTACAGTTAGTAATGATGCTGTCGACGGAACAGCTGGAAGATTCCAGACAAAAGCACCTCCCTGTGCTCCTACAGAATGCTGGCCTGATGGCATCCGGCCTCCGAGCAGAAGCTGGAGCTAGAGCACTCTTCTTGGAAGAAACATGACAATCAATGGTGGGAGTCAGTGAGAAGAGGGAGTCTGAATACATTTAAATTTAAAATAAAGTCATATTCTTCTTTGAGAAAGGGCAACCAGGAGAGGGTTTTTTGTTTTACTGAACAATGTACATTTACCTCAGAAATATTTAATCTAATGGCTGTCCAACTTTATTATTCATAAAATAACATTAGGGGATGAACAATTCTCAAACTTAAGTGTTCATAAGATTACTGGAGGAGCAAATTAAAAGTAAAACCTCAGGATAGTCTCATTCAGTAGGCTGGAAGTGGGACTCAGGAGTCTGCATTTTGAAAAAGTACCCCTATTAACTCTGATGTAGATCGCAGAGAATAGAGTAAAAGGGAAACAGAGCAGGCACATTTGGTGCCCTCTCCTGTACTAACGTGTGTCCTCTTCATTCTCTTTTTACAGATGGCCTTCCCTGTTCCTCCATCTTTATTCCTTTCCTACCCGTATGTCAAAAATCCAAGTCTTTACCTGCTGCCACCAAAATCTCTTTCTCTGAATGCCTATACTGCCTTTTCTTTTCTTTCCATTTATAAGACAACTAATGTACTTTTTAAACATTACCGGTATTGTATCACTGAAATGTTATTGATGCATTTTATTGTTATTAATAGCCCCATGTTTCTCTCTTGTCTCACTATACAGTGTAACTTCACCAAGTGCTTTGAATACATTAGCAGTACCAATAATTATTCATAGATGATGGACTTACTTTCTTTATAATATAAATTAAGTTGATATTTCGCCCTTCCCATGCTTTCCATCATATTGCTCCACACCAAAAAAAAAAAAAAAAAAAAAAAAAGGGGGAGGGAGGGGTTGCTATTGCTGAAGGAAGAAAAGAAAGGAAACATAAGAAGCAAATTCTTGGAACTACATCAAAAATTTTAAATACATCATTTTAACTATCTCTATTGTCATTTAATGAGTTTCAAATTAAGTAACAGATATGTTGAAAGATAAATCCTTGGAGTCCTATGAACCTGGACTAGTCCACATGTTTTTCCAAAGTAGCTATTATGTATAGTATATGCAGGATACATATAACCGTGCCTGAAAGGAGCCTATAGTCAAATGGGAGAAAGAAAATAAACATCAAAAGAAAAATCCAACCATAAGCTCACCTACGCAAATTTAGAAACCTCTGGCAAAGCACTGGTATATTCTAATACAAATATAATCTTGAGAATCCTGATTCATTGGGTTTTTAGATCATTTATACTCATAATGATCCTAGTTTGAAAATATTTCAATTTTTTAAAAAATTGTTTAAATTACAGATGTAAAACATACTCATGTTACTAAACAGAGACACTGAAGACTAATAAGTAAAAGTGTTCCTCAAACACTCATCCCCTTCTCATTACCCTCCTCTTCCCAGGGCAAATTGCTTTGAACAGTTTATGGGAATTATCTCAGAGTAGGTTTCTATACAATCACAAAATAAAGGTGATGACATTTATAAAGTGTTTGTGCAGAACGCTGGGGCACATGCTTTACTCAGATTACTTCATTGACTCTCACAATGGCCCTGTGAAATACAGACCA
Source organism: Lutra lutra (assembly GCF_902655055.1). Taxonomy (NCBI): domain Eukaryota; kingdom Metazoa; phylum Chordata; class Mammalia; order Carnivora; family Mustelidae; genus Lutra; species Lutra lutra. Next base: position 48,881,224 of record NC_062290.1, read on the forward strand.
TTCCTATCTCCATTTCACCTGGGAAGGAACTGAGACTGGGAGGGACGAGCATAAATCAGTGAAACCGAGATTCAAACCAAAGTAGAAGGGCTCAACCTTTGATATCTTTGTACCATAAAATAGCTGCCAGTATAGGTATCGAATGATAGATGGGAAATTCATAAATGAGATATGCTTAAATGTGTACGATTTTTGTTACATAAATGAGATCATGCCATATGTATTTTGCTATGCCTGGGAAGACTAAACGGAATGGGCTCAGTGCCACGCATGGTACATGGTAGCGTCTCAAGCAGTCTCCCTTCTAACTTCTAGACACACTGAGGCATTTGATCTGAAGTTATTTCTGTTCACCACAGTACCTTTCACTTACTGGTGCTTCATAAATATTTCTTTGAGCCTTTTCAAACAAATTTGGCTAAGAACATTTTTTTAGTATGAGTTTACTCAAAATTAACTAAGATAAAACTCATTTGAACAAAACTACAGTAAATGGCTGGTGGGAAGATGGATGATGGAAACCTACTTGCCCCTTTGAAAACATCTGGAAGGTTTCTGGAAGACTACACTTCCATTCTATTTTGAGGAGGTCACTCTAAGTAATAGCCACTACTGTTAACTGGGGAGTGATCAGATATTTAATCAAAGAGGATTTCCTTTTAGTAGATTGAGTGGACTTAAATTTACTCACATGTATTATAGGGAATTTAGTCCATTTCAGAGTGGGGTTCATGGACAACCTACATCAGAATCACCTGCAGTGCTTGTAAAAAAAAAAAAAAAAAGTGTCATTTCCTGGGCAGATGCAGAATATCTCAAGTGTGATCTGGAAACTTGCATTTTTAATAAGCATTCCAATTGAAACTTATGTTCCTGAAATTTTAAGAACCAGTGATTTGGATTTTACAGAGTTATGTTGCTAGAAGCATTAAAATGCATTGAAAAATGCTTAAATTAAGCCAAAAATTTCCCAATTTTTAGTGTAAAAATAATAGAAATATATGACTTTTGCCAGGAATCTTCCTTTTGAATGAATGACTTCATTTAGATGCCTTTGTGTATGGATATAAAAGGGCGTTAATATACATTTTGATGCAACATGTCACAACTCCTCATGTCTAGATAATTTTGCCAGCAATAGCAAGTATAGCCTTCCTTTAAGAAATTAAATGTTAGATTTTTCACACTTTGTTTTGGTTTCCATAACAGGCATCTTTTTTTGCACAGGGCAAATTATCAAGTCTTCACTGGTTTGTGTTTTCCTCTATGATGAGAAATTGCAGTTTTTGCCTCTCTTACTTTAGAATGTGTTAAATCAAGTCCAAATTTTTTGAAGAAACAGTATACGAAATGAATTTGAACTGAGTCTATAAGCAGGGAGAAAGCCCAAATTGAATCAGAACTGAAATTACACTCTGATTTAGTTATCTCACTCTGCCCCCGAAAAAGTGTTCCACAAATGGTAGAAAACAATGCTCCCGACTTAAACAGGAAATAAAATAAAGTTCTGGTTTTGTGGCATATGGGACCACTGAAGGTTGACAGAGGAGAAGATAAACTAGAATAAATATCGATATTAATTGCACGCATAGAAACACTGTCCTGGAGGATATCCAGTACATAAGGCATGGTCTTTGGGAGTCCACAGTCTGTAAGTGGAAGAAAAGCATGACACAACATAGCAAGTACGAAATGTTATAAAGGAACATGAATAAAATGCAAGGGGAGTTTAGAGAAAAGCAAGCTTATTTTTGCATACAAAAGGATTATGAAAGCCTTCAAGTAAATGTGACATTTGGAATTTTTTTTGAACAATTAGGAAAGGGAATGAGGATTCAAGGTACAGGAATCCAACAACTCTTCCTACCACCCCTCACATTTTTGGGTGTGCCATACTCTCCTCAGTGGAAGAAAGAGCCAAGCAAATAGAAAATTGTCACCATGTTTTGCAGCCCAAGGCAGTTACAAAAATCCTTATACCTGGAGAACCAATTATAGTATTGCTCACTTCTGGGGCCTGTGCCCACCAATCAGTGGGCAGGGAGGTGAGGCAATATAGATATAGAAACATCTAGATGTTTACTTCGTCTGTGGGAGACACCATAAGGTCTACAGAAAAATTGCAAGCCCACAGGCTCAGGAAAATCAGTATTATAGACAACCACAACATTCTCCTAGGAGTTTATCCTTTGCCTAATACAGAATCTTCCCCTAAAGTCCTCCCAGACCTTACCTGAAGGCAGGGCTAGTTAGAGCAGGTTTTTTTTCCTTCTTGATTATTGTTTTATTTTATATACATATGGTTTAGGTCATCATACAATAAAAATAACCTGTAAAGAAGCCCTATCATGCGCAATGTTAATGCAACTCACTTTAAATTAATTGTATTACATGCACTATTTGTCAAACTCCACTGGGATCTTGGCCCATCAAACTCCCTTGGGATATGAATGCAAACATTTTTTCAGACTCCACCTCCACCTCCAGAACTGGTCTTCTCTTCTACAGTACCTTTCTGACCTGTACATTATCTCCTTAACTCCCACTGATTACATTCGTTAACCACTGACATAATCATGCTAAGTTACAACTAAGCATAGGACCTTAGTAGCATATAACAATGCACATTTATTTAGCTCATGTATCTGTGCATCAGACGGGTGTTGGCTGATCTGGGCTGGGCTCATCTGAGTACCTCTGCTGGTTTCAGCTAAATTTGATTATGCATCTCTCATTGTCCTCCTGGGACTAGAGATAAACCAAGGCATGTTTTAGCCATGAAATGCCAGGGGTACATGGGAACAAGCAGAGACATACTACTCTCTTTAAGGCTAAGGCTTAAAACTGACACACTGGCACTTCTAGTTCATTCTGTTACCAAAAATAAATCATAAATTCCATTCTCATATCAAAAGCACAAAGCCAAACCCAAATTCAAGAGGCAATGCCCCTTTAGAAGGAGGAACTGTAAAGTCAGGTAAAATGCACAGATATACCCCACACATGAATTAGGCCTTTCACCCCTGTATACTGCCTTGGCACATGGTGTTTACTGCTAAACCTAACGGTACAACATAGGATAGGGAACTTGTAATTTGCTTCTAGAAGATCTCTAGAACCTTGAAAAAAGTCCGATGTGTAGATACTAGCATTTCTTGATAGACAGATGGGAGGGAGGAAGGAAGCTAGACTCGATGAAGCCCAGGACAAAATTGCTATAAAGGGAGAGCATGACTATTTGCTAAGTTTTTTAGATCTGGTCCCAATTCTTTTTTTTTTTTTTTCTTTTTACTTTTCCGAGAGTAACTGAAAACAAATTCTTAATAATACCTGAAAGGATCAGAGATAAACACAATATACGCTTAAGTTTTTTCCCTTAGTTTCCTCCATGAAAACTTGGATTAAAGTACTCCCTCACTCCAAGAGTCTTGCGCAGATCTTGGAATGAGTATTATCAAGTCACTGTCAACGTCACTGGATATGTGGCACGGCAAGGAAAGGCACTCTCTTTATCACTTGGTAGTGGTAAGAAATTATATATTTTTAAGGGCCACTAATATAATTAACTTTGGGGCATTCAAAGGTCAGGATTTGTCAAGAGACTAGGACATTTAGGATTAAGAAATGTGGATTTCTTTACAGGTCTATTTGGGTAAGCTTCTTAAAATTAAACCTCCTTAACTCTCCTCCAAGCTTCAATTGATTCCATATGTATAGATTTTATTACTAATGGTGGTCAGTTCTTTGTGTTTATAGGATATCTTTTTTTTAATTCAAAGAGTTCCAATTACTTAATAGAAGCAGTGATTCCTAGGTAATTACTACTAACTAGTACTACTCAAGTCTAGGATGCTAATGGCCAAGAACTAGTGTGCCTGGCAAAGTGCTAGGGAATTTACATACATTATTTTTAATCCTTAAAGTAACTCACCGAGGAAACATCTTTTGTACTTTTTTTGTAGAAAAGTGAGGGTTAGAGAATTTGAGACATGCTCAAACCAACTCCAAGTAATGTCAGGGCCAGAATTTAAACACAGATCAATATGATTCTAAAGTCTGTAGGTTCTCTTCATAACACCTAGTTATATTCTGCATTTTTAAAACATTATTATTTATTTACAAAATAAATGCCTTCTTTAAACCAATAGAATAAAGAATAAAGACTTGAAGTTACAGGCAATATCAAAGTCTCTAACTTACTTCCCGTCTGACAACCTGTGGGTGCTAAGCCCATATGGAGTTGTTGATATTCAAACAAAATAATAACTGCTCTAATGCCCAATCTTTGGAGCAGAAAAGCAAAATTCACTGACAATACAAAATTCTCCTGAAATCTATGTATTAGATTATGTGGTACCTTGGACACTATCTCAGGATTTCAGTATTTTTAAAGATTTATCTATTTATTTGGGAGAGAGAGTCAGAGACGAAGACAGAGAATGCCCAAGCATGAGCAAAGGGAGGGGCAGAGGGAGAGGAAAAGGGAGAGAAGCAAACTCCCAGTGGTCAGGCAGCCCTACATGAGGCTCGATCCCATGACCCTGAGACCACAAACTGGGCTGAAATCAAGAGTCAGATGCTCAACCAACTGAGCCACCCAGGTGCCCTTTCACACATTTAATTCTGAAGCTCCAGTTGTGTTTATTAGGAAAAGAGGGGAAGGCATAACAGAATGAAACAGATCTGAAGAATATGATTTTACTTTAAATGGAAGATTAAGAAATCAAATGGATCATGACTTTTATTTATATCCAATTCCCCGAGTTGGCAGATGTCAAAAAGAAAGATCCCCTTCTCTTTTTCTCTGATACTCTGTCCCCTTCCTTCTTTTCTTTCCTTTTATTTTTTTCCTTTAAAGAGAAGGAACATTTATTAGATTTTTTTAAAATTTCTTTTCAGCGTAACAGTATTCATTGTTTTTGCACCACACCCAGTGCTCCATGTAATCCGTGCCCTCTCTAAGACCCACCACTTGGTTCCCCCAACCTCCCACCCCCTGCCCCTTCAAGACCCTCAGGTTGTTTTTCAGAGTCCATAGTCTCTCATGGTTCACCTCCCCTTCCAATTTCCCTCAACTCCCTTCTCCTCTCCATCTCCCCATGTCTTCCATGTTATTTGTTATGCTCCACAGATAAGTGAAACCATATGATAATTGACTCTCTCTGCTTAACTTATTTCACTCAGCATAATCTCTTCCAGTCCCGTCCATGTTGCTACAAAAGTTGGGTATTCATCCTTTCTGATGGAGGCATAATACTCCATAGTGTATATGGACCACATCTTCCTTATCCATTCGTCCGTTGAAGGGCATCTTGGTTCTTTCCACAGTTTGGCAACTGTGGCCATTGCTGCTATAAACATTGTGGTATAGATGGCCCTTCTTTTCACTACATCTGTATCTTTGGGGTAAATACCAAGTAGTGCAATTGCAGGGTCATAGGGAAGCTCTATTTTTAATTTCTTGAGGAATCTCCACACTGTTCTCCAAAGTGGCTGCACTGATTTTTTAAAGTTTATTTATTAGCCAGGCAACATTTTAACTACATTCATGGCTGTTGAAATAAATGCTGAAAATAATCACATGCAATCCTGTTTTCATCTCCCAACCCCTATTCAAGGTGAGGAGAAAATGAGACAACACAGGTAGGCTAAAATAAACACCAAATAATTATCTCAGTAATGAATCATTAAAGTGCCCAGAGAGGACAGTGCAAGTCAATGATCATCTTATCAACACATTAAAAAGGCATTTAAAAGGGAACTGTGATCTTTAGCCACTATTGCTTCAGAATTGCAAGTGGCAAGATCAAAAATCAAGGGCAGGGAATGGCATTAAATTGGAATAAAGAGAAAGACTGGCACTATGTTTTTGTTTGTTTTCATTTAAATCAGGGATGCCCTGGTAAGTGTGTAATGTGTGTATGTAGACACACTGGAGTCAAGATAGGATTAATTAGCATGTAATCAATTGTATTACAGATGCATTTCCCCACACACAAAGTCAGGAATCCACACATAAAATCCTAAGTGGTAGAGCCCCAGGTGGGAAAATCTGAGTGGCAGAGCAGTCGGGGACCAGACACAGGTCACTTTGCCACTTAGTGACAGAGTCCTCGTTAGACACCATAAAGATGAAGACCAAGTCAAGAAGCAGCAAATAAGCCCACGATTTTCATGTGTTACTTTAATCTTAAATATAATTCTCAAAGACACACATTTTTAAGCAAGAACATTCATATTTCTCCAAAGAGACAGCATGTGCAGCAAAAACAGGATTCTGGCTATTTGTATCTGACAGAGACCACCATACCTACACAACATCGTTACTCTTCTAGAACTTTATTCTCATCTGCCATTCACAACTCCTCATAAATGGATAATTTCTGCAAAATTTGTGATTGATGTCTTAGTTCCTTTACCCAAGAACATATTGGTAAATACTGCACACAGCGAATCTGACCCAAGTATGTAGTATCATCCTTGGTTAGACTGTGGCTGCTGATTGCCTGATTTGTTTCCTACATAATCGTTAACTTCTGCTCTAGAGTCAACATCACACTTCTTAAATATGAGATGAGAACATAGAATGGAGCCTGAAATCTTTTCTGTAAAAGATGGGTGTGTCGTAGAAATAATGATGAAAACAACCAGAGATGGAGCAATACACATGACTTGAGAACATAAAACGAGCTGTATACGTATCACTCGCCTAAAATCCAAAGGGTGAATTTTTTTTTTCTTCACAAGCAGAAGATAAAGGTGTGTCACAAATTTCCCAAAGTATGAAACACTCTGCTAGGAGACTCACCCATACCCCATAAACTCTGGACAGAGGTGATATTGTTCCCAGTAGACAGATGAGTATGGACTCCGGCACAAGTATGGGCACATGGAAAATGAGTATGAGAGAGGCTCATAAGTTGCCAAGGTCACTGAGCTAATAAGATAGAGAACTGGGGATTCCTGAAACAAAAATATATAATGTAACAACACAAACTTCCTGTGAAGGAGCTACTTCTGTTGTCCAATTACAGGTGTGTTGGGGTCACATACGCTATATTCATATATGATATTTTATTTTATTTTTTAAAATATTTTATTTATTTATTTGTCAGAGGGAGAGAGCATAAGAGGGGGAGCAAGGAGCCTGATGTGAGACTTGATCCCAGGACCCTGGAATCATGACCTGAGCCGAAGACAAACGCTTAACTGACTGGAGCCACCCAGGGTCTGCATTTGTGAAATTTTAAATTTAATACAGCCACACCAAAATGAGAAAATAGATTCTGACACCCAAATTGAAAATTTAAAAAAAAAAATGGAAGTAAGAATAATCCCATCCTTTGGGATATCTTTCTTTAATCTCCAGATTGGTGGAGAATTGAGTACCCCTCCACCATTTTATTCCTTCATCATAGAGCTCACCACATTACACTGAGATCATCTGGTATTTTGCCTTTGCCTTTTTCCTTTTACCAAGTTGTGGGATCACTGAATTTATTATGTTACTTAGCTAAAATGTTTTCTAACATATGGGCATCACTACATAAAGACTTATTGTCTGAACTAGTTGAATCGTCACCATTGGGGTCTGCAATTTCACCAGCTTTCTAGAACTCTTCAACATGTTTGGTCCACGACATGCCGGAGAGCCTGTGACATATTATTCATCTAGCAAAATGGTAGCCATCTATCCAGTGGGAGCGGAGCCATCTATCCACTGACACACTTAAAAAAATAAAAGGCAGTAAGAGAAGTTAGGGAAGAGAGATTGTCATGCATACTAAGGCCCCCTTCACCACACACAAAAGGGGCTTTCTGCACTCTTTGGACAATGGGGAATAGGTACCCTGTGCCTGCAGTCATCAAAGCCTATCTCACATAATCTCTGCTAAGTCTCTTCAAAAACCTAAGAAGATACAGAGCCTCAAGGTCTCATCAGAGACAGATGTGAAATATAACTACCAGCCTCCTGAAATAAGTTCATCAGCTCAGAAAAGAACAAACGAGACTTGACAACATTCTTGTCAAGAGAATTGATAGGAAAGGCCAGGGCTTTGCCACATGAGTACACACTGATTGTTGCTCGGGGCTTAGAGAATGACGAGCGAGCGGAGGCTCTTCGCTGGGAACGTTAGCCATGAACACTCAGAGAAAGAAAAGGGTGATTAGAGCGAAAAGTTGTGAACTCTCAGATGCCATTGTACCTGAGAACAAACTAACTTTTTTCTCCCTGAGTTTCTGGAAGCCAAGCTAAAAAGAAGAAAAAGAAAAGGAAAAACCTGCACATTTTTTTTCCTTTTCATTTGTGATAATGTTTCAATGCCAAAGAGAAAATGTGATGAAAATGCCAAAGAAAAGAACTGTGGAATCTATAGCATTCATTGTGTTTATATAGAGATTATGCTTCTGGTTAACAGCCTCCAGAAGGTAAGCAAGTGCTAGATCTATGCATTTAAAATAGAAGAGAGCGGGCACAGTTCCCACTTTTTTAGTAGAGCAAAATGATTTGGGGGCTGAATATAATTTCCTTTTCCATATAATAAAAACTTTATAAGAACTTACTCTCTAACTCAGAGTTCCTGTATTTTTTTTTCTTTGCTTTCTAAAATGTCTTCATGACAAAAAGCCATGTCCACACAGTTTTGATATTTCCCAACCTGAAACTGTGAGGCAATCAGACTTGCAAAGGATTAGCAGTCATATATTCTTGCTCATGTCTTTATCTGCTCTGATTACAGTCAAAGTTACTCCCAACCTCTACCCCCATACCACACGTGTACATATCGGAACACACACACACACACACACACACAACGTCAGGCTGGACTATAAGTTTATGCTCAGTGCATTCAGAGCAAAATAGAATACGTTCCATTTCTCAGAGCTGCAAATAAATCAGGTTGAGAAACGCAGAGAAAATGCAGATATGAATAAATTATTCCAAATGACTCCATTTACAGTATCGCCAATATTATTGCATCAAGAAGGTGCAAAGTGTATTGGTTACATGAATGATAGCACAGGCAATAGCCTACTATCAAGACCATTAATAATGAGGTCTTGGAAGAATATGTAAAGACTCTCAAAGATGTCCATGATATATTGTTGGCTGAATAAACAGACTACAAAACAACGCCTACAGTTTAGTCCCAATTTTGAAATGACAAAATAGGATCATTTGACTACCAGTCTAGTCTGCATTTAATAGCAAAGAAAAAATAAATAGTCTAACCTGAAGCCCTAGAATGTATTTTGGAAAAAAAAAAAGAAAAGATGGAAAGGAAAACATTTCAGAAAATGTTGGGTTTTTTTCCCCTCTGAGCGGTAGAATTTTCTCTTGTTTACTTATCTAGTAAACTACACAAAGACAAATGACAAACAAGAAGATGACCTGCCTTTTTCCGAAATCAGTGAGTTTGAGGAGTTTTGAAAAATAGCCTCACAAATAAGGTATCAGTGGCTATTTTTTAATTGAGCTATCTTTCAATGAAGAGAAATTGCTTACTGATCTCTCAACCTTAAATAGTAAAATGATGAAATACATAACCTAGCCGGAGTCCCATTAATCACCATCAGTGGGACTGTGAAAATTGCACCTGAGAATGTAGAACTTTCTGTAATTTGGAGCTGTGAGTAAAAGGGAGGGGAATTGGAGGCAAACAAAAATTAGTAAAAAACATAAATAAATAAATTTATCTCCTTATAATCTCTCTTCCATGGTTCTGCTTCTCCATGAATATTTTTAAATAAAATTGTTTCAAAATTACATGAAACACAAAATGTAAAGGTAAATCATTTATGGCTCATAATGTTTCTCCTTTCATCTGGTTCTGTAGGTAGGCTGGGTCTTATCCACTCTGCTTTTCCAGGAAGATCACTGACCACTCAGAACTAAAAATGATTAATATCGCTATATAGCAGGAAGGAAACATTATCTGAAACTCAGTTCTCCATTTTTTTTTCCTTTGATAAATTTGAGTCTGAATTTAAGTTAGTTCTTATGCTTATTTAGTATTCTGTGGGCATTAAAAGCCAACTCTATGATAACAATAAAGCATCAAAACAACAAGAATAATCAAAGCTGCCATGTACTGAGACTTTACTGGGCTAAATACTTTATATGGCTTATAAATACATATATGTATGTATATAATCTTCACAGATTTTTAAAATTATTTTTAAAAAAAAATTTATTTGTTTGACAGAGAGAGAGAGAGTGAGAGAGAGCACACAAGCAAGGGGGAGGGAAAGAGGGAGAAAAAGACTCCCTGCGGAGCAGGGAGCCCAATGTGGGGCTCGATCCTAGGACCCTGGGATCATGACCTGAGCCGAAGGCAGAGGCTTAACCCACTGACCCACCCAGGCACCTCTAATCCTCACAGTATTTCTGAGGTACTCTTATCCCTACAGTAAGCATTTTGAAAAGACCCAAAAACTTGAAATTCAGACTCATCCCAATTCACCCAAGCCCAACCAACAACCCAGCACTGGAACCAGAATCAGAAATGCAGGTTTTACACATTTCACAGTGCTTTCAGCAGCACATGCCCTCCCCAGTGTCCATCACCCAGCCTCCCTATCCCTCCCACTATCACAGACCTGTATCCTTGAAACAAATAATACATTATATGCTAATTTTAAAAAAGATTAATATGATAATAGATTTTTAAAATAACTTTACTGAGCTACAATTCATATACCAGAAAATTCGTGTTTGTTTGTTTTTTTTTAAGATTTTATTTATTTGACAGAGAGAAATCACAAGTAGGCAGAGAGGCAGGCAGAGAGAGAAGAGGAAGCAGACTCCCTGCTGAGCAGAAAGCCCGATGTGGGGCTCGAACCCAGGACCTGGGATCATGACCTGAGCCGAAGGCAGCGGCTTAACCCACTGAGCCACCCAGGCGCCCCGAAAATTCGTGTTTTTAAAGCATATAATTTGGTAGTGAGACTATGCACAGAGTGTGCAGCCATCCACATGATCAATTTTAGAACATTTTTGTCACTCCAAAAAAAGCATGTCCCCATTAGCAGTTACTCCCCACCTTCCTCCCCCAGCCCTTGAAAACCTCTAACCCTGGTTTCTGTCTCTATAGATTTCTGGTAAATTCTGGTGATTTCATAAAAATGGAAGCAAACACTGAAAAAAAAGAAAAGAAAGTGCAGGTTTGTCCAATTCATAATCAGTGCACCAGATACTGATTTTATACCTCACTTCTGGCTAGTTCTTTAAACACAGATATTTGGTCAGTCACTAACCCACCAAAATGTTTTTGTTTGTTTGTTCCAAGATTTTATTTATTTATTTGGGAAAGAGAGTGAGCATGAGTGGCCAGAGGGCCAGGGAGACTCTCCGCAGAGCGTGGACAGACTTGGGCTCGATCCCAGGACCCTGAGATCACGACCTGAGCTGAAGTGAAGTCAGATGCTTAACCCATTGAGCCAGAGCCACTCAGGCGTCCCACCGAAGTGTTTCTTAAGTTTAATTAATGTTTCTCCCTTGATGGGAAGACGAAGTTACACAGAGGACGCAACTGAATGCACATTCAAATTACAACAGGCCTAAAACCACAAGTAAATGGGAGGAGGTCAGAGGGCTCGTGACCCCGTCTCTCTGGTCCTAATCCGTCCTAAGTAGGTTCAGGTGAGCACGAGAGTCTGGCTTTAGAAATAGAGCACAAGCCACAGTGGTACTAAGAGAGTCTAATTAGCTCTTTTAATTGTGCATCTCTTTAAATACATTTGTATTTAAGGTGGAGAAATGGGGATACAGCTATTTATGCTTTGGGAGAAAGGAAAGGAGAAGAAAAGTAAAGATGAGGGAGGCAAAGAAAAGAAGAGACAGAGATTCAGACATTATTTTTTCCCTCTGCTTATAGCATCTAATTCATTAATCTAAAGTTTCTGAGATGTGATCAGTTCTTTAAAAAACTCGGATTGTCAAAAGTACAAAATAAATCAACACCGATGTAACAAAACGAGTCAGAAAATGAGGGAAAAAATGACATCTTTCAAGATCAACTGTTCCACAGAGTACAGAACAAGCTGGCAGTGTGCCGAACATCATATATTAACTAGCATAGGCACATACACAAAAAAAATCTGACAGTCAATGCATATCAGAGTTAGGAGGCAAAAGAACCAGTCCTCCCTGGGGATGGATGTGTTGTGATATCTCTGACAAGAGGGGTTTCTTAACCAATCCAAAGGTCTTCTACTTTATTGTGTCTATCATGAAACACATTTTTGTGTGTCTCTCTTAGAATCCACAGCCACGACAAAAAAAAATCACATAGAAGAAGATGAATATGAGTTTGAGATATCCAGAAAGTCTGAAAGTGCAAATCACTTCCTCCATTTATGGATACTTGAATGAATGAATCAGTAGTGGGTATTATAGACCGGGATGTCAGGTGGGGTGGAGGAGAGGCTTAGAAACCAGATAAAACTTAATGAAAATGATTACTTATGTGATGTTTATTCAAAAAGCCATCTCTTGGGGCGCCTGGGTGGCTCAGTGGGTTAAGCCGCTGCCTTCGGCTCAGGTCATGATCTCAGGGTCCTGGGATCGAGTCCCGCATGGGGCTCTCTGCTCAGCGGGGAGCCTGCTTCCCTCTCTCACTGCCTGCCTCTCCGTCTACTTGTGAACTCTCTCTGTCAAATAAATAAATAAAATCTTTAAAAAAAAAAAAGCCATCTCTTATTTCTTCCCTACTAGACAGTCTTTCTTGGCATTAATTCACTTTTTGGTGTGTTTTCAATGAATCTGTGTTAGTCATCTAGTAAACATTAAACATTTTAATACATATTAAAGCACCAGAGATGTCAAACTAAATTTAGATTTTACCTCTAAGGGACTCAGCCAAGTTAATTTTTTTTGGGGGGGGGGACATTGATTAATCTTGTAAGAGTAAGGTGTCTTAGAAATTTGGGGTCAATAACCACTGAATGAGAGTCAAGAAAAAAAGAGTGAAGAATGCAGTGGGAGCTGGCGAACCTTGGAACAGAAGGAAAGGAAAGGGAAGAATAAGGCATGAGAAATAGAACTATGCAGAGGAACAGGAGGGACTCGGCATGGACAGAATTGATTAAGAGAGGATCACGTACTGGAAACTGACACAGGGAGCCTTCATGAGGGAACACAAAAGGCATGGTGAATATGTTCGAAGAAACTAAGGAGAAAGAAAAGGGTGAAAGGAGTGAAAAAGGAAAAGTTGAAGAAAAAGGAATACTGACTGGAAATGAGATAACATGAGACAAAAGCATCCTACCAAGAAGTCGAACTGGCAAGGTTCTTGGCTCTTGTTCTTGAGGCAAACTGCAGAGAAATATAGAGGGGATTCAATTTAGGGAGGAAATTTTGAAAAGCCTTGTGGAGAGCAGAGGTGGGTGGGAGGGTGGGGTAGCTGTATTAATTGGTTTATCTGAAGTGGTGGCTGGGTCTGGGTCTGGAGTAAAGGCAACCCAACACAGCTATGGGAAGATAAAGCAGACTTGTTAGCATTCGTTCTTGCTTTTCTTCCACCATTGCCTTGGGATAAGGAGAACTTGTTTCTACAGTAACAATTCGGACCTCTAGTACTATTGCAAATGTGAGGAGGAGAAAAACCAGGAAGAATGAGTCCTATGTTATGGAGGAGTTCAGAGAATAAAGGGAAAGACCGGACTAGGGCAGTTCCTTCCCCACTGTGTCTTCTTCAGATCCCCAGGGCTGAGAGGTGCCCCTTAACAAGTCTGCTTCTCTAATGGTGCTTCTGCCTCATACAGCTAAGGATGGAGCGAGCCCTAACCTGAGTGGTTCTGTGGGGTAAGGGCTGATTGAAAGTCACGTTCAAAGGCCAGATTCTCCCCTGGGGCACATTCAACACCTCCCTGACTCTGCTCATCTAGTTGAAAAGAAGCCCCCAGCTTCCTACGCCTACACTGCCTGCAGAGTGGACAATGAGCCCAGGAGGAAAGGGGGTTAAAGATCTTAAAAACTAAGACATTTGAGGGAACAACTGTTTTGAAATAAAAACCATAAACTGGATTAGACAGTTTTGTTTTTTGACTTTTCTTGACAAAGTCTAAAACTAGAACAGGTGCACCAGAATTTAAAATGAGCAATTTATTTTTCTTTTTAATTAATTAATTAATTTACTTACTCATTTGACAGAGAGAGAGAGATCACAAGTAGGCAGAGAGGCAGGCAGGGGGCGGGGTGGGGGGGGCAGGCTCCCTGCTGAGCAGAGAGCCTGATGCAGGGCTTGATCCCAGGACCCTGAGATCATGACCTGAGCGGAAGACAGAGGTTTAACCCACTGTGCCACCCAGGTGTCCCTATAAGGAGCAATTTAAAGACAAAATTGTAGATTCTCCTACAAGAAAAAAAAGTAAAGGAAAAAGAAACAGATAATGTGTAAACAATACTAAGGGAAAAAAGATTAACAAAAGTGCTATCATCCAGAAGATAGGACATTCAGAAAGAAAGAATATAAAAGTGGAGAGAAGGAAATATTTGAAAAAATAATAAATCCCTCATGATTAAAAAAAAAGATGAAAAACAGATTTAATGGTTCCATAAAATGCCAGAGCATGAATATTTAAAAAAAAAAAAAAAACTCCCATGTAAAAGAGAGGAAATTTAAGACTATTAATGACAAAACTTAGAATTACCTTAATAATTTCAAAATGACAAAGCATAGTATATACAAAGAAATCAGAACAGTGGATGCAAGAAGACAATGGGGTATATTTTGAAATACTGAGAATAAGGAATCTGAACCAAGAATTTTGTATCTGGCCAGACTATGATTCAAATATAGGGTAATGATTAAAAAAATATTCCCAGCCATAGACACCTTCAAAATTTTACCACATAAATACTTGTAAGACAGTCTTGAATTAAGTCCTTAAGAAAGAGGAAACATAAATACAAATGCTGTATGAGATGTAAGAAGCAGAAGTGACTAAACATCTAGTAGATGTTTGTTGTGATCTTTTCAAAGTAGCTAAGAACAAGGGAAAGAAAAAGTAGGAAATATAGGCATTAAAAACCCCAAATTAAAAAACAATTATTAGCACTATGGGACGGGAAAGAAGACCAAGCTAGGAGCTTTCTCAAATTTTTTCTTATTATTGGAAAGTTACAGATTTTAATTTTTTAAAAATAAGAGAATGGAGAGATTTTAAAGAAATAAAGTGATCACTTCCTCTAAAACTCAACTAGGTAAGGCAAAGTGATGCTCATGTTGAGAACCATGTGGACGATGTAGATTTTAACATTTTTTTTGTTTTGTTTTGTTTTTAAGATTTTATTTATTTGACAGAGATAGAGAGAGATCACAAGTAGGCAGAGAGGCAGGCAGAGAGAGAAAGGGGAGGAAGCAGGCTCCCTGCGGAGCAGAGAGCCCGATGCGGGGCTCAATCCCAGGACCCCGGGAACATGACCTAAGCTGAAAGCAGAGGCCTTAACCCACTGAGCCATCCAGACGCCCCGACGATGTAGATTTTAAATCTGCTAAACGATACTGCCGAGCTGAACAGGCAGTTAGAAATTGCAGGGCCAAGATCTAGAAGAATAAAGAAATACTAGGCACTTGGCAACCATTTTTACTCTGGGAAGTTTCTGTCTACTTGAGAAAAGGAACCTGAGAGGCTGAGAAGCTCAGCAGAGAGAATGAAGTCTACACAGTCCAGGGCCCACCAAGGAAGGTCAGGTGCCTAATAAAACCTCATCCTTTGAGTTGGGGACCAAAAGATCTTCATTCTAGGTTTGAGCGTGAATGGAAATAGACTAGAGAGCCAAGGGACCAAATCTCCCAAATAATTTTCAATCCCTACTTGAAATAAGGCGATCCCTATTTAAAAGAAGCATTGATTGTCCTCCTTCCCTCCAGCCAAACACAAACTCAAACTTCTTTCATGAAAGATACAGGAACCCATGGTCTCTACAATTTTTAAGGACCATATCCAGCACACAGTGTAAATAATCAAAGCTGTGAAATTAGAGGTCAATAAGATCATAAAATGAGAGGAACAACAGAAAACAGAAAATCACCCAAAGGGGATCTAGACTATAGCATTATCAGACACAGGATCATTAAAAGGATAAATCTAAAAATACGATCTGTAAAAGGCCATAATAATAACAAATAATAATAACAGACGTGATTAAAATATATAAACCAAATGGACAGAAACAGAAGAGTAGAACAGAATTGTCTCAAGTCCTTATATTTTCTGGGAAAATGTAGAAGTATAAATTTATATTAAACTCTAATAAAGTATGCAGGCTATAAGGAAATTATTGAAAAAAGGATACTAATTATAAAGGACAACTGGAATAAAAATAAAGCATAGTATGAAAAGAGGAAAATGTAGAAAAAAAAGATGGAAAACAAATAATAATAACATGACAGATACAAACTCATCAAATCATTGTTAATATTGATAATGGCGATTATATGTAAATAAACTAAATGCTCCAAACAAAAGAAAGAAATTATCATTTAGAAAAAAAAAAGAAAAAATTTCTTATTACAGGAGAAAGATTTAAATCTAAAACTATTAAATAAATAAATAAATAAAAATAAATGAATAAATAAAATCCAAAACCAAAGAAACTTTGAAAGGAAAACTCTATATACCCTGCAACCATTAGTCAAAAGAAAACTGGTATAGTTCATTTATTAGTATAAGTAGAGTCTTTAAAGAAAAAATTTACGACTACAGGTAAAGTGAAAAACTTGACTGGATGTAATAACTCTAAACTTATTTGCACTTAATGTAAATGTGTAAATGTGATATCAAATCAGAATTCCATAAAATGTGAAATGTGTAAATTCATAATCTCAATGGGAGATTTTAAAATAAGTTTATCAGTAACTTTAGCTATAAGCAGACAAAAGAAATCAGACCAGAGGCCAAATATATGAACAACATAACTAACAAAATTTACCCAATCAACTAAATAAAACACTGCACTTAACCACTACAAAATGCACTTTTTTCCCCAAGCACAAGTGTACCATTTCCCAAAATTAACCACCCACTGGTCCATAAATCAAGTCTCAACAATATTAAAAAATGAAATTATGGGAGGCACCTGGGTGGTTCAGTGGGTTAAAGCCTCTGCCTTAGGCTTGGGTCGTGATCCCAGGGTCCTGGGATCAAGCCCTGCGTGGGCTTTCTGCTCAGCAGGGAGCCTGCTTCCCTTCCTCTCTTTCTGCCTGCCTCTCTGCCTACTTGTGATCTCTGTATGTTAAATAAATAAATAAAATTTTTTAAAAATGAAATTATGCACATTATATTCTCTTCACAGTAGTCCAAACTTAGAAATCAGTATCCAAAAGATTAGAAAATCTCCATCTGTTTAGAAGCTATACACTTTTATACAACCAACAAATCAAAAAAGAAATCACATTGGAAATCAGAAAAAAAAAATTTAACTGAATGAAAATGAAAAACTGATAAATCAAATTGTTAAGATAAAATTATAGGGACATCTGGGGGGCTCAGTCAGTTAAACATCTGCCTTCAGCTCCGGTCATGATCTCAGGGACCTGGGATGGAGCCCTGTGTTGAGCTCCCTGCTCAGAGGGAGCCTGTTTCTCCCTCTCTCTCTGCCTCTGCCACTCCCCCCCACAAACCCTGCTCATGCTGGCTCAAATCTTTTAAAAAAAATAGAATTATAGCAATATTTGGGGCACCCAGTTGGCTCAGTCAGTGAAGTATGCGAGTCTTGATCTTGGGGTTGTGAATTCGAGCTCCATATTGGGTGCAGAGATTACATAAAAATAAAATCTTTTTAAAAAAGAATTGCAGCAATATTTAAGGGAAAATATAAAGCTGTAGATGTATAGAAATATATTTAAAAAAATTAAAAATACAGGTGCCTGGGTGGCTTAGTCAGTTAAGCTTCTGACTCTTGATCCCAACTCAGGTCTTGATCTCAGGGTCATGAGTTCAAGCTCCATATTGGGCTTCATACTGGGTGTGGAACCTACTTAAAAAATAAAAAATTTAAAAAAGTGTTAGATGTATATAAATGTATACACTTGTTTCTGGAAAACATACCTATCAACTTCATTAAGTTTGCTTCTATTCATTTGCTAGGAGATTCTTAATGGAAACATTGTTCAATGTTAAAATTTTTTAGCACTTATGTTCACAATAGCTTTTTCACTATGAATCTCTTTATTTTATTAACAAGTTGCTTAAGGCTGACCATTTCTTACACTCCTGGGATACACACTAAATATTCAAGATATGATAATTTTTAATGTACAGTTACATTTCACAAGTTGGGTGTTTTATTTAAAATTTCTCACATATGAAGCTAGCCTACAAGAATGTTTTCCTTTTGTGTATTTTCTTTTAATAACTATAAGCTATCCTTTCACCAGTTGGTGATTAAGAAGATAATGCTCTCTTGGAATGACCTGGGAGGCTTTCTATTTTTTTTCTTTTCTGGAATAGCTCTGGAGAATTATAAGCTCTTTGAAGAATTATTCAACCTTACTTCTGGCTGCCTTTGGTGACAGTGAGGGGTATCATTATGTATCTACGTCTGGACCCCATATTGTTCTATTGGTCTATTTGTATATTCTTGTGTAGCTAGTTGCCTTTAGTCATCTAATGGAAACCAGGTATCAGATGCAAATCCCTTTTCCTCAGTGGCACTGAGGATAATGTCTACGTAAGAGATTCCTTTCAGCAGCCCCACAGAAAAGAAGCAGTCCTGGGATAGAGCAGGGAGAGCCGAGATCTATACATGAGATTTAATCACATTCCAAACTCACTAGAGAATTTGAAGCCAGCACAGGATTATAAGAAGAAACTTTGCTCAAAAGAATCAACCCATCTCATTCTAAGAATCAGAAAACCAGTCGAGAAATAAGTAACTTTGCTTCATAATATCTAAAGTACAAAATAATCAAACAATCATTGCCACTTACTAATTCAAGCTATCTAGATGCCCAGGTATATATTCTGCCTCTTGGAAGTAAAGGCATATCCAAAGGGTTCTATGTTGTTACTTCTATTTACACTTTTCTTGAAATAAATCTCAGAAATATTTACATAAGCTAAAACTGACACCATAAACTTTGGTCCTCTTATAGCTTCCACACGTAGCTTGATAGTTTTTCAACTTCTAAATTTGCAGAACTAGCACTTTAAAATGATAGGTATATAGAGCCACCACTGTGACTCTGTGACAAGCCCATCCTTCACTCAAAACATAGCCAAGGGAAGTATCATTGTGACCCAAAGTTTATGCTTGTCAGTCTGGGCATATTTCAGAAACACATCTTTCCCAAATACTAGTTTTAAAAGAACAAGTTTCTACCTAAAATCAAAGAAAAGCAAGAAATGAAGAAACCATCTAAAGCTATTTGGGAGTAATTGCTCTAGTCAGTATAGGCTTGCATTTTCTTTAGCCTGGGTTTTCAAGACGGCCATTTCATTCACTTGTTTATTGTAGTGATTGTGCTAGGTCAAAACACAACTCAGATAGGATCCACCAATATAGTATTAACAAACACACCAATCGAGGTAATAATGAAAATGTGGAAATGTGTAAAATACAAGTGGTATGAATAAGTTTAGAAAAGTTGGGGGGGTGCCTGGGTGGCTCAGTCATTAAGCATCTGCCTTTGGTTCAGGTCATGATCCCAGGGTCTTGGGATCGAGCCCCATATTGGGCTCCCTGCTCGGCGGGGAGCCTGCTTCTCTCTCCCCCACTTCCCCTGCTTGTGTTTCTCTCTCACTGTGTCTCTCTCTGCCAAATAAATAAATAAAATCTTAAAAATATATAAGTTTAAAAAGTCTGTACCAATCAATGAGGAGGAGATAACTGGATACTATTTAAAAAACAAACTTGAGCTCCTGCATTACAAAATACTAAAGATAAATTTGAAATGGATAAAAATCTAATTACAAAACAAAATATTAAAAGAAAATTAGTCAGTAGTCTTAGAGTTCTGAAGTCAAGGAGACCCATCTAATCATGATGCCAAACACTTACTGATAAAAGATTGACAGGCTTCACTATACAAAAAATTACAACATTCTTAAGAACAAAATTCCCATCATAAATTAATAAATCTAGTTAGTAAGTTAGCCAGTTAGCTATTCAGTTAGAAGTGTCTTCATACCAAATAACATTTGAGGAAACTCAAAAATATATATGTGTGTCTAGTAATTTTCACTATTTTTTAAAAGATTTTATTTATTTATTGGACAGACAGAGATCACAAGTAGGCAGAGAGGCAGGCAGAGAGAGAGGGGAAGCAGGCTCCCTGCCAAACAGAGAGCCCGACGCAGGGCTCAATCCCAGGACCCTGGGATCACAACCCAAGCTGAAGACAGAGGCCTTACCCCACTGAGCCATCCAGGTGCCACAATATTTCACTATTTTAAAAAATATCCCAGAAGACTGTAGAAATAAGAAAGTAAAGATTGAAAATATGATTTTATAAAGTCACAAAACCACAAGGACAGACTAGGTGTACTGCACTGTCCTAAGCTCTCCAGTACTTCAATAACACCCAGTTCCGTATTGAAGTACATGTTTTAAATGATCCCAAATCTCTATTGTGACTTAAGAGAACTTACACTTAAGAGGTCCAAGATAATACTTATATTTACATCCTTGAAACATGTTCAGTTATGGCTAAAATGGTAGCACCCTTTCAAAACATGTTTTATGTGGGTTTACAGAGTTCTTCTGAAACTAATATCCACTGGGGAGAAAGTAAGTGTGTTTATCATTTGTTTTGATGAAAATAATGATAACATTTTTGACCTTAAGAGGTGGAGTAAGAAAGACTGCAATGAGAGATCTCAATAATTTTCAATGAATTATTTCAATTGTTTGCAGATAACTGGACAGTTCTCAGATACTCAAAGTGCCCAAAAAGTTCTGGGTATTTTGTTTTATAAAAGTATATTTTCATTATAAAATAACACAAATACATTATATAAAACTAGAGAAAACAAGGGGAAATTCCACATAATTCCACATCAACACAACCAATATCAGACATTTCACTTCTTGCCTTCCAATAATCTCCTCCTTTTTTATCTGCTTAGATGTAAGAATTTGACCTCCACTTGACTATCTCTACAATGAACAAAAGGATTTCTGGAGCTAGTACCAGCCCCATTAGAGTAATCACCAATTCTAAATCAAGATAAGTCCAAGGTAATGAGGTCTTCCAATGACACAGAGGAAATCTTTGGCCCCCCAAGTGTAATACTTTTGTATAGTAAATGCTTTGTAGGATATAGTGAGCCAATAGCATAAGTTAAAGTAGTTTCAAATACAATAATGTTACTTACTTCATGGCTCTTTTTTCTTCTCCTGCATCTTAGCTCTATTTCTGTCTGTTATTAAAGAAATTTATTTTTTTACCAGGTAGCTACGTGGATTAGTCACCTATTCAAGGCCAATCCAAAAATCAATTCTTATGTTTTAAGTTCAATCTATTTCTTCTGTTTGCCAAGTTTTGGGTGATATGTGATTAACGTGAACCTTTTAAAAATGTGTATAGGCAGGAGAATCAAAGCCTTCTGAAACTTTTGGGCATTTGAACAGAATTCAGTCATCTGTGTGTGAGATCTGCATATAACTAGTAGTGACATTTTACAAATGCAACATGGTCCAAATGTTATAAAAACTGATTGTAAGGCTGTGTTAGTAAAATATTCAACTTGGTGTGAGTGAAATAACATGTTTTTCCCCCCACATAAAAATATAGTTACACATCTTCCAATACATGAGGAACTACTATATGCTAATTTCTGACTTTGAATAGGAAAATACATATTTCTTATAAAAATTGCTATTATCTTCTACCTTTCCATCATGATTTCACATGTACATACACCAGGGAATTGTACAAATCAAGTTAATTTGTCTTGGTATTTCCTATAAATTTACTCTCCAAATTTTACATTATTAAATTCCCAGTGTTACCAACAAATTAGCTGAAAAATTTGTTTTTCTATTACTAATAAAACAATTCATTCTAAAACTTCCTGTCATATTTTAGAAACATGTATCCTGATTGATTTGAAAACGCAATCAACTGAAAACCCAAAGACTAAATTAAAATACCAAGCCATGCATAAGTATGAAAATGCAAAGATGTCTCGCTAACATAATTCCTTATTCATAATCACTAGGAACCTGGCATCAAAAAGAACAGAACCCTGGCTAAAAGTTGTAACCACACTTCACAAGGACTTGCTGGGGAAAAGATACCGGTACATTGTGGCAATGACATCACAGGACCTGGTAGCCTTAGTCCCACCACTGACTATCTGTTTATATGACTTTGGATTAATCCTTCTGCTCTCTGAGCTATGACTCCATGAAAAAGTGCTTAGGACCACAGAGATTCAAGAACAGTTCAAGTAAAAGAGATAAAAAATCAACAAATATTAATTACACCAAGAACTCTGAAAAATGAAAAGTCTACAGTTTCAAATATTTTCTGGGTAAGCTCTCTGTCAAGTAAAAGATGCAGCTGGCTATTTTATTTTTATAAGCAGTTCTTGAAGATGAATGGCTGAAATGAAATGAAATGGCTTGCCAGTATTTTTCTTGGAGTGGGGGCGGGGGATTGTCTCCCAATTCTAAGGTAAAAATCTTTCCAGAAATTACTTCCGTGGCTTTTCTTATCTTGACCCGGGTTCTTCTTTTTCTTTTATTTCCCTTTACTTCTCTCTTTTTATTTTTTTTTAATTATTATGTTATATTAGTCACCATACAGTACATCATTAGTTTTTGATGCAGTGTTCCAAGATTCATTATTTGTGTATAACACCCAGTGTTCCATGCAATATGTGCCCTCCTTCATACCCATCACTGGGCTCACCCATCCTTCCACCCTTCTCCCCTCTAAAACCCTCAGTTTGTTTCTCAGAGTCCACAGTCTCTCATGGTTCGTCTCCCCCTCCAATTTCCCCACCTTCACTTTTCCCTTCCTACTCTTAATGTCCTCCATGCTATTCTTTATGCTCCACAAATAAGTGAAACCATATGATAATTGACTTTCTCTCCTTGACTTATTTCATTAAGCATAATCTCCTCCAGTGCCGTCCATATTGATGCACAAGTTGGGTATTCAATCCTTCTGATGGCTGAGTAATATTCCACTGTATATATGGACCATATCTTCTTTACCCATTCGTCTGTTGAAGGGCATCTCTCTTTCTCTTTAAAATCACTTTTACTTCATCTTTTTCCCCCTCTCTAACTCGTCTTGGTAAAAAGTATCTACTAAACCTCTCTTCTCTGAAGCCTAATCTTGCATCCAGGCTCACACCCCTGCCCACTTTTCCCTGCATGTTGAGGGGCCAAAGTTCCGATTCTGACCCATTTGGAATAACAAAGATGGAAGGGTAAGTGAGATATAGGGAGTGAATCCTTCTAGGACAGTCCCTACCTTAAGTATTGTCTGGATACTTTCCTGATATTTCCATGTTATTTTACTTGACAAACAACTCCTCTCCCCAACCCCCTCCCAAAAGAAAGAAACTATATGAAGCCGTCAGCTTCTCAGAGCTTGAAGAATTATTCGTGACAAAAATGGAAACCCCATCCACCCAATTTTCTATTCATCATTCACTGAGATTCTGTGGGCAGTAGTAGAGTTTCTCAGAACGTACTTCAGAAAATATGCAGGTAATTTCTTCACATTCAATACCAACAATTAGCTCTTATTTCAAAATGGATTTTCCTGTCCTCCAAAAAAACCAATGCCCATTTACTTTGATCTCTTTATAGTTGTCCTTCCTCTTTAGCTAGAAAGTCTTCCCTTGATGTTAAGTATCTGCCAACTTGGAAAGCTAAAGCACCCGAAACTGGCAGAGAGACATTATTGTCATCCCTATGTTTCATTTTCCCAGAACCAGCCATAGGGGGAAAGAAATTAAAAAAAAAAAAAAAATCCTATTTTCACATGCAACTGACACTAGCTCAGTTGCTGAGATTAGCTTGTGAGGGTGGGGGAAACGTGTACCAGTTCCCTTTCATATATGTATCCTTTTTATCCTCTTCCATCTGCAACTCAATGGAGAGAAAATGTGATGGGTTGGAGAAATCTGTTCATTCTGGTAAACTGTTTGGAGGTGTCAAGGCTAAGAATAGTCATGGGCTGACATTAAATAGTAGGGACACATGCTGAGCTGGCTCACCCAAAGCTGGTGTCTACAGCAGCACACTAAATTAGAATTTAGATGGGAGACCTTTTTTAGAATATTCTTGGGTCTGATCAGAGGCATTTCAATTTAGAGATGCAATGGGGCCCTTGGAGGCATGAATTCCCATGGACAAGATCGGGCCAGGTGCTCTTAAGAACGGTCTTGAAGCCAGAACACAGAGGTGAAAACCACCACAATAACCTCCCCTCTATCACGCGGGAGGAGAATTTTCCCTGAACAAAGAGGCAGAACTCATAGAAGGCAAGCAGGTTAAGTAGGAAAGCCAACCCAGAAGAAATTTGTAACGCTTTCTAAAATTATGGAACAATCCTGTTTTTTGACGTTTTCCAGCTTGCAGATTTGTCTCTGAACTTAGCTGATTCACATCTTGGCAACACCCGTAGCCAGCCTAGGTTAAATATATGTCTAAATCTATGTCACTGTAAATGTCACGATTACAGCAAAAATATCCATTTCCTTTGAAGCTATTTCCACTTCCAGTCATTGTTCCTTTACGTCACTTGTACATGTTTACACTTGGATGCCCAAGTGGTTAAACCGGTAGATATGGAACAGAAGGGTCACTCTTTAGAGCAAGTTTGGGAAACGATTTGTCTGAGATTTATTTGACATAACCGTTCTACTCTGGAGAATTTTCCAAGTTCTCTATTAGAAATGGATCTTTCAGGGCACCTGGGTGGCTCAGTCAATTAAGTGTCTGCCTTCGGCTCAGGTTGTGATCCCAGGGTCCTGGGATCGAGCCCCTAATCGGGCTCCCTGCTCAGTGGGGAGTCTGCTTCTCCCTCTCCCTCTGCCCCTCCCCGCTGCTCATTCTTTCTCTCTCTCTTAAATAAATAAATAAATCTTTTTAAAAAAGGATCTTTCACATGCTCTCAGATTTTCCCAACTACTCTTTAAAAGTCTGTTTTCTTTCACAAACTATCAAACAAGTTTGTTCAAAGAGATGTGTTAATTCACAGACTCACAGGGCAAGGAGCCTTAGGCTTGAAAGCTCATGTGGCATTCAAGTACATAATTCTGCCTCCAGGCATGGCCCTCCCAAAACCCTGTCAAGAGAACTGAAAGTGTAACCCGTCTCCTAGAGCTAGAGGAAAGAAATTGTCAGTGATCCCAATGTTTAGACACCCCATGTCGCCTACCTCTATGCCTAAAAGGGATCCCCATTTGGTTATTTAAAACTATTTCTTCATATTGTGTTCGCCAGAGTTGGAACACATATGCTAATAAGCCTAAGAGTCATGCAATTCCATAGACATTAGGTCAACAAATACCCATTTCTCTTTCCTTTTCCTCACAGCTCCACATATTAATGTTTTAGTCAACACCAATGTTCTGTGTTCTTGCATTACTATGGGAAAAAATACATTCCTCTACACAAATAACTTGCATTCTGGGTTTATTTTTTCATGCAACATTCACTGAAAGCTCCTATGAGTTGGACCAGTTCTGGGGGTAAACAAATCATACAAAACCCTTGCTTTTTTGAAATGTAGAACCTTGGGTGGCTGGGTTGCTCAGTCTGTTAAGCATCTGCCTTTGGCTCAGATCATGATCCCAGAGTCCTGGGATCAAGTCCCACATCAGGTTCCCTATTCGTTAGGGAGTCTGCTTCTCTCTCTACACCTTCCCCCTGCTTGTGCTCTCTCTCTCATGCTCTCTCTCTCTTAAATAACTAAAATCTTAAAGAAGGAAAGAAGTGTAGAACCAATCCCATGGGGAGAGTAGACAATCAACAAAGTATTCAGGTAAAAGAAAAGAAATGCAGATATAGATTATAGTCTTTTTTTTTTTTTTTTTAATGAGAAAGGAAAGCCCATGACAAGTACAGATTTAGGAGACAAAATCTGGAATTTGGGTTTGGACATACTGTTTGAGATGCCTGTGATTTTTCATTACATTTGTCAAACAGACAGTTGGACATATGATTCCAGAGTTGAGAAGAGATATCTAGGAATCCCCTGTTGACTCCAATTTTACTTAGGATTAATTTCCCTGTCTTATTTATTTTGTGATGAGTAGACTGTCATTTGCCTTTCAACCCATCTCCCCACCCCGTACTTCTTTATCTTTTGGTCAGAACAACTGCTTCATTTCATCAAGTGTTATTTCAGTTTTCTAATACAACTTGACAAATATCTACTTGACTATATTTGATTTCTAAGTTTAATGAGAAATCTCACCTTCTCCCAGATAATACTTTACCAAAAGTTATTAGGTGTTGACTTTGTGCTTTGTACTTTGGTAAGCATTTCATATATATCCTGTCATTTAATTCTCCAAAACCTTTATGAAACAGGTATTATTACAATCTATGTTTTGTTAATGAACAAACTAGAAAGCAGAGATATTTAGCAAGTTGCCTCAGGTGACACAATCAGTGCCTTAAATGCCAAGTTATTACCAGCTGCGCAGTCTCCTGATGTCTCCTGACACCAGGCTTTTCCACACTGTCAGGATATGTATTTCAAGTCTACAAATATCCACTAAGCACCTGGGACTGTGATGCAACCTCTAGAGAACTGGGCTCAAGATGAGCTGGGGTCCAAGAAAGACCTACACTGATGTTTATGGAAATGAGGGCGGGGGAAGATGGGGCATTGCTAAGTGTCTTTGCAGAATTACCTTTAGTCTTCACACCAAGAGTTAATGTTAATTAAAGCCTCAGGTAAATCAAGGAACCAGCCCAATTCTTAGAAAATGTTAAAGCCAGGACTTGACTTACAGCATGGCTTACTCCAGTGCCATACCTTTCCACTGTGAGAAGTTTCTGAACCTTTAATTCTTCTCCTGGAAGAATCCAAACATTGAGCTTGGTTGAGTGTGTAGATTAAAATGTTTTCTCCCCACTACTGCCATGAATTTGTAATTAGATAGCACCTGTGAAATAATAAAACCTATCTGTCTATCTATCTATCTGTCTCCTCTCTCCCACCCCCCTGCCTGGCACAGAGCTCCTAAAACCCCAGTAATTTCCTAAGTGATAAGAATATCTCTTGGTCCTTGACCCTGTCTCCAACACAGGGTTTCTAAAACCTTTGCAAGTTTTTAAGTGATTACAGCACTAGGAGCATCTTTTGTTCTACAGAAGCAACCGTGGGCAGGCTCCTGGATGGGGACCACTTACCAGAAAGATAAAACCACAATTAAAAACTTAGAATTTTCAGCCTACCCACCCCCATACTTGAGAGAGGAGAGGGGCTGGAAATGGACTTAATAATCAATCATGCCTACAGGAGAAAGCCTCCATAAAGTCCCAATGGTACCAGGTTCAGTGAGCTTGTAGGTAGGTGAGCGCACACACATACCAGAAGGGTGGTGCATCCTAACTCCAAAGGAACAGAAGCTCCTGAACTCAGGACCCTCTCAGACCCCACTCCATGTATCTTTCCATCCACTTGTTCATCTGTATCCCTTATTATATCCTTTAATAAATTGGCAAAATGTGTTTCTCTGGGGTCTGTGAGCCACCCAAGCAAATTAATCAAACCTTAGGAAGGGGTCGTAGGAAGCTCAGATTTACAGCCATTAGTCCAAAGTGCAGGTGTCAGCCTGGACTTGTGACTGGCCTCTGAAGTGGGGTGGAAGGAGCACTGTGGGACTGAGCCTTTCACTTGCACGGTCTGATGCTATCTCTAGGTAGACAGTGTCAGAACGGAGTGAAATTGTAGGACACCCAGCTGGCTTCTCAGAATTGTTTGGTGCCAGAAAAAAGCCACACATCTGGTGACCAGTAGAGTCAGAAGTGGTGTGTTCTGTGTGAATAGTAAAAGACACGCACAGGAAGAGAAAGGCTTAGGTTTTCCCACTCAGCATTACCTGTCTGTGAATGATGGAAAATAGCTATCACTTATTGGGGAGATAAGATACATGTACTCAACTAAAAAGAAATCCCAAATGAACAACAACGACGTGATTCACCCAAAGCTGTCCATAAAATTAAGGGCAGGACTTAGAATCACACAGATGTTCTGCTTTCAATCCTGTTTTCTGTGCTGCCATGTACGTATACAAGAGAGCCTATTAAGTCAGGTTATGCTGTGAGACAGAAAACCAGGAGAACCAAATCAATTAATCTTATTCTCTCAAAGCCAATATTTGCCTCTTCTCCTTGCCTTGATTCAGTCCTCAAAAAAGCCAGGAAAACAGGTTCATTTCTAAAAATGAATGAATTTGGGACGCCTGGGTGGCTCAGTTGGTTGGACGACTGCCTTCGGCTCAGGTCATGATCCCAGAATCCCGGGATCGAGTCCCACATCAGGCTCCCAGCTCCATGGGGAGTCTGCTTCTCCCTCTGACCTTCTCCTAGCTCATGCTCTCTCTCAAATAAATAAACAAAATCTTAAAAAAAAATGAATTAATTTGTGAAATTTACACCATGTAACAAAATGATTTAGAGTGTGAAGTCACTGTTTCTTCTTCCTCCACCTCTTACACTTTCTTCCCCAAATAATTAGAATAGACAGATTATGTAATCCCCCTAAATTATCATAATGCTTAGAATTGCTATATTGCTGGGATTCCTACAGGGAAGACAACTTCCAGGGAGGTTTATTTATAAGGAGGTCATTTTGAAATTTTGGTAGCTTGGATGGGCTCCAAAAAATACCTGCCTTATGATGAATTTTTCTCTGTCATGAATAGAATCCCAGAATATAGCAAAGTTGGTTCTAATACATACCTAGTTCAAGATACAGAAAGAGATGAATTGAGATTGAACTTTCATATGATAACTAGGACCAAAAAATTTCCTCCGAGCTGTGAGAGAGCAAAAGAGAAATTGATTGTGGGAACAAAGTCTCTTCTAGAGAAAAAAGTTATGAAAGTCTATAATAACTTATAGCAATTTCTAACTCCAAATATTTTTATTGCATATTCTAATATTTGGTCCTGACAATAAGCAGTTGAAGTACCGGTATATTCAAAGTACGAATGAGGAAAATGAAGCTAAAGACCAGGTGGTCCACCAGGAGGCAGGGCCCAGGATAGGAATAGAATTTCAAGACATTTATTTACAGAGAGAGCAGGAAGAGTGAGGAGAGCCCTCAGATTGTAATGTGGGTCTGACACTTAATGGGAAAAGAGAACGAAGGAATAAGGATGGGGCAGAAAAACTCTTGGACTAAGCACAGTTGCAAAAAGTTTCAGCCAAAGACTCTTAAGCCCATTGTTTTGCCAGAACAGGCCTGTTTTAATATCTCCACCCTGCCCAGACTTTGGCTGAGAGCAGCCCACAGGAATCATAGCCTCAAAGTGAACAAGGCAGGACGTCCAGAGGGGTAGAAGCTGGGGATGTTCACGTTTACTCTTCACAGCTGGAGAGCTGACCAGAACATTTGCATGACTGCCACAATCCCTTATGACCACCCAAATAAGTATAATCATACAATGTTTGCAAGGAAAAATTGATGTTAAACTTTTGCTCATTTTTATATTGTTATTACTATCAAAACCAAACTATAGAGAATAAATCATAATTATATTCTCAAGATAACACTTAAAATACTATATAGATATTAAAATGGTAGATGAATAGCCAGGTGGGTAAAGTATGCAAAAAGGAAGTAAATACTTTTAATATATTTCTAAGTCCCCCAAATAACCAAAATTTTGAAAAATACTGACTCATATTTCATGCGAATAGAAGCACAAAAGAAATGACAAAGCGAATATGGCTTTAGGAGTAAGTAAACTCTCTTCTCTCTACTAACCTCGAACTTGTGTTGTCTTAATGTGCCCAAATATAGTATACTATTAAAATTTCATCTATGGAACAAAATTGACTAGCTGCATCACAAGTTTTGTAAACTGGAATACAGTAGCTTTAATTTGGTAAAGGTTGCAACAGCATAATGTAAATAATCTTGTTTTATTTGGCTCAGTATCATATAGTTTATGCATCAGTATCTTACTAGATTACAAACCTCTTGATCTTAGCCCTCCTTATAAAGTGCCCAAAGGAGGGCCCAATATCTTAAACATGTATCAGTGCCTGTTATGTACATCAAATTCAAAATTTGAATTTGATAAATAAAATTTGAAAGGGAAAATAAATATCTTGAAAACAAATGGGGGAAAAAATCAGTTTGTGGGTTCCTTTCTGCCAAATAGAAGCTACCATTTTGTCTTAATATAGCCATACAATGTTTCATCATTTGGTCTGTCACCAAAAAGCATTCATTTATAGAGCATTAAGCTCATCTGAGTTTAGGTTATAAACCTAAAGTCACAGTATAGAAAATTGCTGTGTCCTGCATTCTGATAATATTCTTGCAGAAGAACAAAGCGACCTGTTATAAGGAAAAAATCAAATCACAAATCTTTCCGGGAATAAAAATAAGGAAAATGCTTTATATTAATTCTTGAGTAAACATGACTCAGTGCAGTTATAAGTTTACAGATTTCAAATGTGTTTGTATAGAGAACAGATTGTTATATGTTGGAAACAGACTGTTATATATTAGGAAAGTGACGTGGAGTTGGATAAGGCAAATCCTTATCCATCATTATTTACCTGTGTGACCTCACACATATGCCTTTATCTCTCAGGTTCAGTTTCCTTTTCCATGGATACCTAGCTCACAGGGTTTTTTATATGGAACAAATGAGAGAATGCTTATTACACCCATGTTAACTCTAAACTAGGATACTCGGAAACAGTATTATGCCATGTTTATAAATCCCACATAAATGCATAGACACACGGTATTCAAGAGAATTAAAATATATCCATTACATGAGCATATGTGCATTCCACAAGTAGCGCCGTGTCCTAGCAGATTGCTGTCACATTGCATTTGTATCTGTAAGCATTAGTGCCATTTTCGCATACCTGTTAAGCAATCTTCTGTTATTACTTTGCAACACATCATTTATGTCTCTCTCTTTACTAACATAAGACCATTATCTTGCCATTCAGCAATGACAGATGATTCATCCAAGATTCCAAATGACACCTTCTTGATATATGGGGGGGGGGGGGGACCAACAACTTTGCTTCTTCAGTTTTTTTTTTGTTTTTTTTTTTTTAAACAGACACATTATGCATGTGCCTTGGATTCAGTTCCTGAGAGAAAGGCACAGAACATATATGATAGCCCAAACCCCAGGAATTCATTGTATTATCAAGGCATAGAGGACAAAAGATCTACTTTCTTTGCCATTTACTTGTAAATTTTAACCCTACAGACTATATTCCACATGGAGAATCCAAAATGGTGGGAGACTGGCATAGGGGAGGGAGTAGGAGAAAGAAGTGAAAAATGATTAACTCAGTAACACAAAATAAACTCATGGCCTGTTTTCCCAGTCTGTCATCAGTGCAGTATTGGCATGGAAAAGAGGCAAACAGATTTTCCTACAGTCTTTGATAATGGTGATCTTATTTTCTGTCCCAAGTCAGGATTTGCTGAGTGATTTTTTCCCCTTTGATTTGTAAATGTATAGATTAATATTTTATTATCAATGATAGCTAACTTGTATTGAATGCTTACTATGTGCTATCCATTATGTCATCTCATTTAATTATTAAAACAACTTTGCACAGCAAGGAGATACAAACAAGCCTTAGGTCATGTAGGGAATTAGTGAAAAAGCATGGATTTGAATCTAAGTGTACCTGAATCCAAAAACCTCTGCTCTTAACAACTACTTTATCTGGCCTCTGAGGGCTAATGGAAAGACGGTCATGGAAAGGCATGAAATTAGTTACCAAATCTCCTTGATTGAAGAGTTTCTTTTCAAAGGGGAGGGACCTCCTTGTTACTCCCATTCCTTTGTAAACATTGACCTAATTAGTATTCTCTGTCGATAGCAAGTCACCCTCCACTAGGACAACTGTGTATGCAGGAAGACACAGCTGACAGTCTGACACCGGCAGTGAGCAGAGCATGTTCAGTTTCTATAGAAGCACAAAGATGGCCTCATTGCCTGGTAGCACTAAGGATAGACTTCCCTGAGAAAACCCAGTCCAGAATAGAATTTTGAAGGGAAAATTTCCCAGAGATGTGGACTAGGAAGGGGAGGTCTGAGAAGGGTGAGGGCACTTAAGGCAGAAGAACAGAGCATGCGGAGGAGCGGAAGTCTGAAAAAAACAAGATGCACTTACGTAGCATGAAGGGCCCTCACAGGGGAGTGAATGGAAATGGGATGGAAAAGGAATCTGGAGCCACACGGTGGCCTTCTATGTCACATTAAGACTTTGGAATTTAGGTTTCAGGCCAGATGGAGTTACTGAAAGATTTTAAATAGGCAATGGATTGAACAGCCTTGCATTTCAGATAAATTATTTAAGTCTTAGTCTAAAAGCAGAGGAAATGAGATCAGAGCCACAGACAGGAAGACAAGGTGGCCAAAGTCGCCCAAATGAGGCTTTTTAAAGTGGATAAATTCTTATACAACTGAGAGATCCAAAAAAGAATAAAAAATAATTTTTCTTCTTAGTTTTTTAAGCATATAAAGTACAATCTTATAACCAATTATCACCTCAGAACCCTGTTATTGCATTTATATTTTTCATGTCAAAATGACAAGAATGGTCTCAGGTACAAACCCATATTTGTATTCTTTTTTACCAGTTAAAATAAAATTCTCCTTTGCCATTACAATTTAGCGTTAAAAAACATTTTTCATAGACTAAAGCTTTAGTTTCTTAAGTTATTTAATAAAATGAGACTTAGATTTGTTATCACAAGAGTGATGTGATAGAGAGAAACAACTACTTTAATTGTTAAAGGAAAATAATAAAAGAATAAAGACAGATTTTTAAGTGATGAATTTTCAAATGAGAAATGGTGATGGAAAATTCTGATTACCACATAGCACACAGTACTGCAAGTATAATAAACTCAAAGTTAGCAGCACTGTAGCATCAAAAGCACAATTTCTTTCATCAGATGTTGCAATCAGAAGGTTATCAGTAAATAAGCCATAACAGAACTTTTCACTACATCTACATGCTAATGAATCTGTGATATGCCATTAAGGTCACAGACCTATCCAAACAATTACTTAGTTGTTAAAATACCATTGTTAAAAAAGAAAAGGACCTGGGACTCCTGGGTGGCTCAGTCAGTTGAGTATAAGACTCTTGATTTCAGCTCAGGTTATGATCTCAGCGTGTGAGACTGAACCGCCTATGGGGCTCCACACTCGGTGTGGAGCCTGCTTAAGATTCTCTCTCTGCCCCCTCCCCCTGTCTCTCTCCCTCTCAAAGAAGAAGAAGGAGGAGAAGGAGAAGGAGAAGGAGAAGAAGAAGAAGAAGAAGAAGAAGAAGAAGAAGAAGAAGAAAAGGGTCACCATGATGGTGACTAGCCATAAATGATAGTTTATTATATTTAGAGTGAAAAGAATTAAGCAGACAATAAATAAAACAAAATTCAATAATACATTTTTGATAGTAATCTAACTTTCGCATCTTGATTTCTATAGGAAAAATAAAGGGTCTGAGACAACTCCTGTCTCAAATGGTATCGTTTTGCTGTTCTGCTTGTATTTGCTTCCTAAATTTGTGTGGATTTGAGGTTTAATTAGAAAGTATAAGCCCAAGGAGTTTATACCTAGTGTTATATAGTGTGATAAAAATAATTTCAAATGAATACTTGGCATTTGTTGGATTTATTTTTCCTAAAAAGGGACACATACAGAACAAAAGTTTAAGAAACACTGGCTTGGGGCACCTGGCTGGCTTATTTGGTAGATCATGTGACTCTTGATCTCAGGGCCCTGTGTTCAAGCCCCATGCTGGGTTACTTAAGCTTACTTAAAAATTAAAAAAAATAAATAATAAAAATAAACAAGAAAGAAAAAGAAAAAAAAAAGAAACGAAACGAAACGAAACGAAACACTGGCCTGCATGAGAAACGATGAGGGTTTAAACTAAGACATGCAAGGAAGAGTTGGAAATGCTTCTCTATCAGTGCTTTGGAAATTAAGTGGATAAATCTACTCATTTATTTTCAGTGAAAACGTATCTCATTGGCTATCCGCAGTAGCCAATATAGGCTATCCGCAGTAGCCAATATAAGCTACCGTCTTCAGTCTGAAGGATACGGAGATAAAAGCCATAGTCCTGCCTGAGGGAACATGGAAGCCCCACACTTTGAGTGAATTACAATGTGAAGCTCAACCAATATAGCTCCAGGATTTTATCCCTAGGTTGCCTCAGAAATCCCAGGTGGTGAAGGCTCAAGAGAATATTTTCATCATTTCTCTAAATCAGGGAAAAAATTTTACCTGCCAGTCACCATTCCCTTTATAATATTAAAAATACAAAAGGTGATCGCCTAAAACAGCCTTGAGGCAAGCTGAAATATTTACCAAGCCCTAACACTTCCTCCAATCTTAACTATTCCTGGGAGATCCACAGCTAGCCACGTACAGAAAATCACCGTGCTTCCTTATTCACCTTATTCACTTGGCTCAGAGAAATGGCTAGTTGTCTCAAAAACTGTTCGAAGTTTATGCTAATATTTAAGTCGCATTTGTGTGAAAACAATACTTTCAAATGTATTTGGGTAAGAATTATTTGTCTTTTCTCTTTTACTAAATGTGCACTCTGATAAACATTTTTAATTATAACAAAGGAAGGAAGAGAAGGAAGAAGGAAGGAAAAGGAGAGGAGAGGTAGAGAGATGAGGATGGAGAGAGGGGAGGAAGGATAAAGTGTATTAGGAAGAAGTGCTTAAATCGAGACAGACATGTCTTAAAACTGTAATAAGATGAAATCCCATCTTCATCTCTGGATTGGCAAGGGGAAGAGGAGCACGGTGATTGCTTTCAAGCTATGACTTGAGACATTTTCTTGAAGCTCACAGTCAATCTTATCCCAGTTCTGCTACTATTTCTTGCTCTTAACATCTCTGTTTTCAGTTTCCTGATGAGAAAAATGCACAAGAAAAGGACTACCTCGGAGGGAGGATGAGAGGATTAAAAGAACAATGTATGGGACTACTTAGAACTCCACCCGGCACCCAGGTGGCAAACGCTAAGTTTGTGTTTATTATTACCATTATAGGATTTCCTGGGCGTCCACTGTGAACAGAACACCATCCCCCAGTGGCTGGGTTGAGCCGCTAGAAAACTGGCAGTCGACAGTTCAGCCCTCTGGAGACAAGACACACTGCTTTGCAACCAACAGTGTGATGAACGTTTTAGAGGGGAGCTCTAGTTGAACTAATTACCACCTACATCCATCTGTGCCTTTTGGTTCCTAGCCAAAACCTTATATGTCATTGTGTCGATAGGGGCATGTTCTTTCATAGGTTTGATGTCTAACAGTCATTCTCCGAGGCTTCTTTGAAAAGTAACTGCATCAAAATCTCCTGGGGAACTTAGTAAAAGTATAAATTTCTAGGTCGCACCTCCAACGAATATAGGGCTTGAATCCTTCATGATTGCACGAAAACGCCATTCGTGTGCATATCACCCATCCTCAGATACAGAGAATACAGCATAATGGGGAGCATTTCAATTTACATGCCGAAGAACACCTAGAACAGGCATTAACATCATTTATTTGGAAAGAAAATGACTCCGTATCATTGAATGATACATGGGGCACTGCCTGCCCCAACACCAAGAAGCAGCAGCTTGAACGATCTGCAGCCAGGCAGAGTGAGTTGAAATCTGGCTCCTTGTCTTAAGAGCTGGGTGAACTTGGGCAGGTTACCTACCCTCTCTGTGCCTTAGAATCTTCATATATAAAAGAGGTATTACAACCGTCGGTCTTACTCATTGGTTATTATGAAAATTACCTACAATAGATGTAAAATACTTGAAACACTACTTAGCATACAGTATGTACTCAGTAAATGTCAGTTATCATTATTAGCATCGGAAATTATTGTTAATCTACATCCACAATATAGAATCGGTGAATGCTGGAGCATTAAGGGGTTTTCCCTCTTCTAATTATATTCTCAGTAATTCATTGAATTAGAAGTCTTTCTTTTGCAGTTGTCCATGAAAGTAAGCTTCCCCCCCCCAAAAAAAAACAAAAACAAAAACAAAAAAACGAGTTAAGATGAAAAATAACATTTCAGTAGCTCAGGAATTAATCTTTCCAATGCCATGAATATCTTTTTAATTTGGCATGTTTTAATGCAACACAAGGAGAGAGAAATGCTTAGCAAATTCTGAGCAATTATTACAGGCAATTTCAAAAAGTCAAAAAAACCCCACAGAGATATGTATCTATTGGGGTGAAGGGAGAGCCAAAAATCAAAAAAATCAGTGGAAATGGAAAGAAATTAATCAATAAATCACCCTATCATGTGAATTCCATTTCTTCCAAGTAGATTTGTATGAAAACCAAAAAAAGTGAAGTAAATAATCTGTTCACTGAAACCAAGTCCTACTCATCCCTGTCTAATAAATTCCAAAGAAGTCACAGATACCCTGTTAATACAGAAAACTAATAAGTTAGTCTCTGCCTAAGTTAACTAATGTGAGTCAGAAATCTGGGGTTACTTCTGTGAGATTACACTCTCTGTGAAAATTTCCTTCGCAAACACCCTCCACACTACAGGCCCATAAATTATTAATGTCTGTTATGGTTGTTAGGGGCAATGTATGGAAATTTATCCAGATTCCAAAATCCCGAATAAAAGTAAATGGTTAAAAATGAAAGAGAGAGAAGGAAGGAGACAATTATATTGGTTTGGAGAGAGCTGGAGCATTTCTACTACTCCATCAGCATTGATTTTAAAGATCTAAATGACATACAGACTGATGAATAATTCAGATTTCATTTATTAGTCCACTGACCCTACACATGGCTTCATAAAAATGAAAATAATGTTATTCTCCTGCTTCATCCTCCGTAGAATGGAATATGCCTATGTAGCTGGGTAGGATTTTTCTGATGTAGTTTGCTCTGGCACATTGTATACACATATATTTGCATGTCATACATTTGGAAGAAATGTTGAGATGAACAATTTCAATAACATGTATAAAGGAGACCATTTTGCCCCCTACTGGTAGATGACTTAGGTCTGTAAAAAACAATGCTGATTATCATGTAACAACTGGTTACCTGGCAACTAAAAACTAGACAATGCAGCAATAGATATTCTATGTCCTCAGTCTAGGATTGACACAAAGGGAATTGCCACCAGTGCATCTGCAGGGCTATATCCTAGAAGATTACGAATTTTCTCCCATGGCCTCCCATCTCTGTTCTAAGAAGTTAAAAGCACCACACCAAAGTCCCTGCTGCAGAGACAAAGCAAAATAATAAATTTGCAAGAATGAATTTCAGGTTAATTCTTCTGGTCTTTTGACACAAAATTTCAAGAAAATGTGATTCCAGACTTTAAAGAGTTAGGCTTCGACTTCTAAGAACTTAAACTTGCAACTCCATTTTGAAGCTTTAATTTCACCCTGGAAAATCTATAGATCTTCTATAATAACATAATATATATTATATAATATATATAACCTATAGAAGAATGAATTTGTACTAAAATCTGGTGTACTTCCATATATTGCTGGCCTTAAATTGTTAGGATGACTTAATATTTGTCATAAACTTACTGTAAACTGTGTCGACCTATACTGGATTACGTACCTGGGAAGCTTGTAATGATAACTGAAGACGCAATGAATTTTCATTCCTGAGGACAGTGAGACCTTGATAGGATTTAATCAGTACGCTGTTCTAATCCATTTCTAAATTTTCTGGAGGCAAAATTCATACCAAAACCAGCAGTTCAAGGAGGATAGTCAGCATTCCATATTATTAGGGGAGACAACGTATGCAAATGGAAGCAGGACTTGACAGACTTAATATTTCAGACAAATGGGTTAAAAGAAGCAGGAGCTAAGAAAGTAAGGGAACAGCTCAGGCGAGACCACTTAAGGAGACCACTTCCCCCCTTTTCTTCAAGTTTTCATGTGGAGTCACTCTACTCAAGCAAAATTGACCCTTTGGTTGATGAAAGATAGCCATTGGCCCATCCTTCTCAGTTTCTAGGACTGAATCTATTCAAAGGTCAAAACATCAATAGTTGGGTCTCTTTCATTCCCTCTCTGCCTGTGATTATGAGAAGGTGACAATGGATAAATGTATCTTCTCTGCAGAATCAAAACGTCCCCTGGATAGGCTTTGTCTACAGCTAGAGCGGGAGTAAAAGGGAAGAGGGGATTGCTAATATCATCTGTTCCTTACCTCTAAGCAAAAGCAAGAGCAAAACAAACCCCCCAAAATGAGAAAATGTGTCCCCACCAGACACGCAGGAAAAGAAATGGCAAATGGAGTTCCCCAGACAGCAGAAAAATGACTCCTAGGGGGAAACATGGAAATTCAGGAAGAAACAACCAGAAATGGAGGTGGTAAGCACATGGAATAAGTCAAAATCTATCAACTTAAAAAAAAGGCATCACAATATGTTTAATATGCCCTAATTGAAATACATGGCAACACAAATTGTGAGCAGCAGGTGGTAAATGAAGTTAAAGTGTGTCAAGTCCTAACAATATCAAGCAAGTGGTCAAAGTAATCATTTTCATTAGACTCTAATAAGCTAAAATGCCTTTTATAATCCTCAGGTTAACCAGTTAAATGTTAGGAATGAGAGCAAAACCAAAGGATCTCTAACAAATTAGTCAAGGAGAAAAACAGATTGATAAAAATACTTAAATACTAAACATGTCAAGAAAAGGGAACATAAAACAGGTGGGCTAACTGGAGATAAATAATAAAATGGTAGGAACAATAAACACATATAGAAGTAAACTAAATAGTCAAGTAAATATTATAACTAGATTGGATAAAAAAGGAAAATGTTGTTACACGCTGCTTACAAGAAAGCCACCTTAAATCTACAAATACCAAAAAGTTGGGAATAAAAGGGACACTTTGGGCGCCTGGGTGGTTCAGTCGTTAAGCTTCCACCTTAGGCTCAGGTCATGATCCCAGGGTCCTGGGATCAAGCCCTGCCTCGGGCTCCCTGCTCAGCAGGAAGCCTGCTTCTCCCTCTCCCACTCCCCCTGCTTGTGTTCCTTCTCTTGCTGAGTCTCTCCCTGTCAAATAAATAACTAAAATCTTAAAAAAAAAAAAAAAAGAAAGAAAAGAAATGGGACACCCTTAACCAAGCAAGCAGATTTGAGACAATAAATGAGATAAAGGAAGATATTTCTCAATGATAAAGAGGAATGGTAAACCAGGAAGATACCATTTTCAATAGCATCAAATAAACCAAATACATTGTAATAGATCCAACAAAAGATTCAGAAGACCTCGTCACCTAAAGTTAATATTGGGAGGAATTAAAGAAAATATAAATAGAGGGACATATGTTACCCATGGATTAGAAGGCTCATTATAGAGATATCTATTCTCCAATTGATTTGCAGATCCAATGCAATCTCAATCAGAATCCCTGAGAGATTTATTTTTGTGTAGACATTGACAAATTGATTTTAAAACTTACATTGAAAATGAATGATCAAGAATAGCCAACATGATGTTGAAAAAGAACAAAGCTGTAAGATTTATCCAAATATCGAAGCTTATTATAAAGTAATAGTAATTTGGATAGCAGGCTGCTGCTGAATGGAGATTAAAAAATAGACCAATGGAACAGAGAGAGAGAGAGATGAGAAACAGACATGAATGATATAGAAGAGGAAGTACAGGAACAGACCCGCATAGACTCAATACTCTTGTTTATAATGTAAGTGACGCTCCAGTGCAGTAGAGAAAAGGGGCTCTTTTTAATAAATGATTTTGATTCAGTTGGTTAACCATATATCAAAACTAAATCTATCTCCATGCTATACACATATATCAATTCCAGACGGACTGGAGATCTGTGAAAGGTAAAATGATCAGCATTTTAGAAAAATAAAATATTTCAAAAATTGCATTGGCTAAAATTACTTAATAAGGATGCAGATCACTAACTATAAAGGGAAAAATGATAAATTGAACTACACTAAAACTTTGAAGTCTTATTTATTAAGACACCATCAAAAGGGTCAAAAATCATTCCATAAGGTAGCAGAGAATACTTACAAGACATATACTGACAAAAAACCTAATATACAAGAGCGCCTGTGTGGCTCAGTTAGTTAAGCTTTTGCTTTCCGCTCAGGTCATGATCCCGGGGTCCTGGGACAGAGCCCCACACTGGGCTCTCTGCTCTGTGGGGAGCCTGCTTCTTCTCCCTCTGCCTGCTGCTCCTCCTGCTTGTGCTTGCCCTCTCTCTCTCTAATAAATAAATAACATATTTTTAAAATTTAAAAAAAAACCTAATATACAAAAATACATAGGGTTCCTATAAATCAATTAAGACAATGGCAGAGATTTGCAAAAGGCTTCACAAAGGAGTATCTCTAAATGGTAATAAAGTATACGGGATAGTTGCTAAGTATGATGACTTGCAAGGGAAAATTAAAATAAAGCCAGAAAAAACACAGAAGCATTTACTGCAATTGACTTTCAGCAGTGGTGCCAAGACAATTCACTGGGGGAAAGAATGGTCTTTTCAATAAATAATGCTGAAATAACTGGATATCCACATGCAAAAGAATAAATTTGGAAGCTTACTTCACACTATATCCAAAGGGGGAAAAAAAGCTCAAAATTAATTAAAGAACTGAATGGAAGAGGCAAAACCGTAAGATTCTCAGACAAAAATATGGGTGTCAATCTCTATAACCTTCAACTAGGCAATGGTTTCTTAAATATGACACCAATAGCATAAGCCACTAAACAAAAATTTGATAAATTAAACTTCATCAAAATTAAACATATTTGTGCACCAAAGAATATCACCCAGAAAGCTGAAGACAACTCATAAAAATGGGGAAAAAGTCATGTATCAATGCAAAGCATACATCCAATAAAATTCTAATATACTGGCTATAAAGAAATATTACAATTCAACAATAAAAAGACAACTCAATTAATAAACAGGCAAGGGATTTATATAGGCATTTCTCCAATGAAGATATGCAAATAGAAAATAAGCACGAGAAGATATTCATTAGCATGAGGCATTAGGAAAATACAAATCATAACCACAACACAATACCAGTTTACACCAACAAGGATAGTTATAAACAAACTGTAAGATTCCCTTTATACAGAATGTCTAGAATAAAGTCCATAAAGACAGAAAGTACTACAGAACGTAGTTTTCAGGGTCTGGTGTAGAGGGAAATGGTGCTTAGCTGCCAAGAGGTGTGAGGTTTCCTTTTGGGATGATGAAAATATTCCAGAATTAGATAACGAGACTGCCGTGTAACATCATGAATATTGTAAAGTGCACTGAATTGTACATTTTTAAACAGTAAATATTATGGTATTTGCATTACACCTCAATTCTAAAAATATAAAATAAAACAAATGATGCCATAACACATCCATCAGAATGTCTAAAATCAAAGTGGCTGCCTACCTTACGTTGCTCAAATGTGTAACAACTGAACCTCTCAAGCACTTCAGGTAGAATTACAAATTGCAACAATCACCTTGAAAACTCCTTAGCTGTTTCAACTCAAACTGAAAATATGCACACCCTATGATCTTGCAATTTTCTCAGCATAGCCACTACAGAAGTATGTAAGTATGTTCACACAATTCACATCATGAGTATTGCACGGATATTCACATCAGTGCTATTCATATCCCCAAGCTGGAAACTAGCCAAATGTCCATCAGCAGTAGAACACATTAAATACATTGTGGCAATGTTTGTGCATTGTTGCACTACAAACAGCCATGAGGATGAACAAATTATTGTTCAGGCAACAAGAGATGAATCTCACCAATGCGATGCTGAGCAAAATAAGCTGTGTACCAAAGAATACCAACTATATGATGCCATTGATATAATCTTGAGCAATAGGTAAAACTCATCTACTGTATTAGAAGTCAGGGGCATCTGGTAATGGGAAATGTGTAGCATGAGAGACCTTCTGAAATCCCGGTAATGTTTTCTTTTGCTCTTGATGCTGGCGACAAGGGTGGCTTAACTTTATGAAAATCATGGAGTTATATTTATGTGTAGGGCACTTATCTGTATATATATTACACTTCAATTTATAAAGTTTATAAAACTAACATTTCAAATCCTCTGATGACACCTCTGGATTGGAGACAGTAACAATAAGATTTATGGGAAGATCCACTAAAGACTTTCCTCCAATGGGGTGCCTGGGTGGCTATGTCAGTTAAGCATCAGAGTCTTGATTTCAGCTCAGGTTGTGATCCCAGGGTAGTGAGATCGAGCCCTGTGTCAGGATCCTCACTGGGCATGCAGCCTCCTTGGCATTCTCTCTCTCCCTCTGCCCCTCCCCTGCTTTCTCTCTTTCTCTCTCTCTCCAAAACCAAACCAAACCAAACCAAACCAAAACATAACAAAAAACAAAAAAACCCCAAAAAACCTCCCCTCCAAGTTGGAGACCAATCTAATAATACACTCTTGTAATAGTTGATAATTAATTTCAAATGTTTATAAAATACTGGCAATACTTTCCCATTTCCCATTTAATTCTTTCATTGCTACAATCATGATATTCCATAGCACTGGCCTTCTCCTGCTACAAACTTAGTAGCGTCATCTCCAAAAAGGAAATGAGAGTAAGAGATTTTTCTTAGTGAAGCTATCCCGGTCCCTAGGGATTATCATGGTCTTTTCCAGGTTTTCTCATTATAGTGTAGAATATTCAGGAGGACTGAGATCAAGTCTATTGGCCTACAGATTTAAGAACCTATTTTATCCAATTTGA
This sequence comes from Lutra lutra, assembly GCF_902655055.1. NCBI lineage: Eukaryota > Metazoa > Chordata > Mammalia > Carnivora > Mustelidae > Lutra > Lutra lutra. Next base: position 48,924,172 of record NC_062290.1, read on the forward strand.
AAAAGTATAAAAGAATTTATTTATCTTCAGTTTTAGGGGCATTTCCATGATTTCTCAAATAGTAATATTCAGTATGATTTCATGTCAATTTATATATATGCAAAGGAATTTAAAATTTCATTTAATCCCAATCTTTATAATTAGCTACTACTCCTGATCATTCATGCTTAGAGTAAAATACATAATTTTGATATTTGTAGTATTACAAGCCATGCATCTCCTTATTGGGAAAAAAATTTTTATTAGCTATTAAATTTTTTACGCTTGTAAGAGTCCACAACATTTTTCAAGGCTGAATTCAATTCCAATTCCCTGCCTTCACATTAAAGCCTCCATAAACTACTCCATATGAATAGTTATTTAATATTTTATTAGACCTTTTAATTTTACTATCCCCTCAGTAACTTATTCCCTTGCTTACAAACCTTATGGTCAAGAAATTCTTCCCAAGAGCTAATATGAATTTTCCATTCTGCTTTTCCCAGCATTCTAAAAGGCTTGTTAAACCTTCCTACCCACCACAAATTCTCCCCTAACAACACAATTCCTTTTTTGTTCTGCTTCCATGTTCCAATGCCAACTCTTGTAATATATTGGCTCACATAAACAAGCTGCCTTAAATAAGTGTAGCATATAGGCTAAGGTCATCAGTGTAGGATTGGAAAGCTTTCATATTCTGAGTGTAACCTTAACTAAATTATTTAACTTCTGTCAACCTCAGTTTCCTAATATAATAAATCAAAATAATAATAGTTATCTACCCACTAGGTTATTGTGAAGATTATACGACATAGAATATGAAGTAAGCCAATGCTTGCTTATACTGAAAGTTCAATCATGTTATAACTGACTGTAGTTGTTAAGATATTTTTGGTCCCAAGTCAATGAAATGGCTAGATTTACTCAAAAAAGGGAAAGCAGGGCAGAGTACCTGAATGACATTTGTAGAAGAATTCAAGAATCAATGCTTTGGATACCCAGCCATTGGGGTCATTCAGGGGGACTGCTGCATGGGTCTAGCACCATCAGCATTAATGGCATACAACACCAAATGTGCTCTCGCTCTCTCTCCATTCCAAGTTCCAAATTCAAGAAAAGAACCTTAGAGCAATAGCACTGACAGAGGGCCAAATAATATGTACAATTTTATCCTTCCAGAAGCATAAAACTCATGTCAAAATAATACTTAAATTTTTTCTTCAAAAATGTCACCACTGCATCTCACTTGATTCCGTAATAAGAATGCCAAATAGGGAAAGAGGATAAAAGTTTAAAGGCATAGATCAGACAAGAGATTTGCTCAAGGCCACATGGCAGTCTATGGTGAAGTCAGAACCAAAGCCCTGTCTCCTGACTTGGCCATGTGCTAGAATGCATGCTTTGCCTTAGCTCCAGGAGGGATCTATTCCAGGTCTGGGGTCCTTGCCACACATTTGCCCTTTCATCTGTGCTTGAACATCAGAGAAGCAGCAAACACAAGTAGGTAGGCACCCAAAGACACTGTGTTCAGAGCAGATGCAATGGGTGACGTGGATAAAAAACCAAAATGAAGACTGTGGAAGTAAAGAACACCACTAGCGTACTGAGTAAAGGAATCTCAACAAAGGCACAAACCAGGAGAAATTTACTTTGGTTTCAGGGAAAAGAAAAAAGAAAAGACTGTGTATATGGAGGAAAACAAAAACAAAAACAAAACAAAACAAACAAACAAAAAAACTTCAAACATTGGTGTAGCTACCCTGCCAATGCCGCATGGGCCAATCGCCTGTGTTCTGATGCCTTTGCTTACCACCCATCGCATCCAGTCTCAACGGAACAGCTAAGTTACAACTAGAGAAGCCAATAGACTCAAGGTGCCTTCTAGATGAAAACATATAGAATGGGGCAATGAAGAAGAAAAAAAAAAAAGGAACTAGGCTGTTTTCCTCAAAATATTTATGGAAACCATACTGCCAAGCTCCCAAAGAAAAAAAATAAAAAAGGATTACTATGAGGTCAAAGGAATCAAGGAAGAGAGAGAAAGGAATATAGGAAAGAAAGGCCTTTCACTGAATTTGTACTGAGCCTGTGAACTTATTTTATTCAGAAGCGTGTTGCTACAGAAACCAACAGGGGTAAACTATTATTTATCTCTGGTTATTAGCCAAGCCTAAATTGTGTAGCAAAAATAACAAAGGATTTTCTTTACATCTAATTAGACATAAAGGCTAGAACAATGTTCTTGTGAAAGGATGCTTTTAAGATGCTTTTTTGGAATTGAAAGAGGAACAACATTTGTTTTGTGTGGTAAACAGAAGCCTTTTGGCAGTACAGTTGCTTTCATTTGGAAACTGCCAAGAATTATTTGCTTATCTATGGAATTTCAACTACTTTCCCTGCCTGTGAGTCATATGGATGCTAATCTAGAATAAAGAGGGCTGCCTAGGAGAATGCTGGGGCTTACTGTGGCCTGCAGGCAACAGCCCTCCACACCAGGAGGCACAGTCCGGTGCTCACAGTACCCCACAGGGGCCAGAGGGTGGAGCAAGAGAAGAAGACAGAGAAGACAATGTAAATGGAGTGAGAGAAGACAGACCCGGAAGTCTTTACCACCCCTAAAAGAAATGCGATAAGGGAATGATGGACAGGAGAGAAAAGCAAGAAGAGTGAGAAAGGATGACAATTCCTGAAGGCAGAATCATGGAGGCAGATGAGAAAAATGTCAATAAATAGATAGATAAATACAAAGGAAGAAAGAAAAGGGAGAAATGGGAGAGGGTTGGGTAGACAGAGTAAGAGCATAGAAAGTGAAGGGAATAACAAGGACAAAATAGGAAAAGGCATGGGAAGACGTTGGGAAACAAGAATAGCCTAATATAATTTGGAAGGACTGCAGAGTTGTCTCAATGATAATGGTATTTGACAGTTTGATATGTATTTATAGCTGTTTCCAGCTCTCTCTGAATACTATATAGGATTATCCAGATTTTCTGGGGTTTATCACCACAGGCATGTAGGATTAACAACCCAATTAAGTAAAGAATCATTGTCCAATCCTGTTCTTGGACTCATATAGCACTCTTCTCAGATTCTCTGAGGATGGTACACAAAATATAATAACCAGAAGAAAGGTAGGAGAGAGAGAGAGAGAGTGTGTGTGTGTGTGTGTGTGTATGTGTGTACACATCTATCAATATGTAATATTTTTCAAAATCTAGGTCAGAAATCTCCAAAAGTACTAGGTTTTAGAGAAAATCATTACATTAGCAAATATTATTTACCACAATTCAGTGAGGGGGAAAAAAAAAAAAAAGACACAGTGTCCACCACACAGAGCTGAGAGACCAGAGTGGGGAGAATGTGGTAAATGGTGTGACAGAGGGGGTAATACAGAATGATGGTGATCATGTAACCAGAGACCCAACTCGGCCCAAGTGAAAAGTAATGCATGAGATGAAACTTAAAGATGATGGAAAACTCACCAGGTTTAGTTAGGGAGGAGTGTTGCAAGGAAACAGGAAGGGAATGCTGGAAAAATAACGGGAAAGAATAACAGAACAAAACAATAGTCTTTTTTGCTTTACAATTAATCTTCCCCTAGCCTCTGAGCCCAGTGGATGATGATCATGTTCAAAGGGATTTTGCAGAGGAAAGCAGAGCCATGTCACAAGGGACTTACACATCTGCAATGGATTTAGGGTTTCATAATTTGGGCAATAAAATGCTACTGAGATGTTGTTTGGTGGGGGAGCTAACCCTATAAAACTTTTATTTTATAAATATCACTTTGTAAAATGAATGAAAAGTGGAAAAGACAGGTGTCAAGAAGTTCAATTAAGAAGCTCTTATAAATAACCTGTATAAGAAAAGACAGTGGGCTGGACTAAGTTAGCAGAGTGAGATGGGTGACATGGGTCTAGATTCCTGAGACAGTAACGTGCAGAATCAATGGAATTAGATGATTGACTATATTTGGAGAGATCCAGGTGATACCAAGAATTCAGTCTGTACAAGCTGGGTAGATGGTATTGCTTTTTACTTATCTGAGAGTAAGGGATCAGAAAAGAGTTTCAAGTCCAGAAGTTAGAGGGATATCAACCTCCTTGACACCAAGACACATGAGTCCTTAGCAACTCTTTGTTGACTGAACTGAACAGATCCTTCTCATCACTAAGCATGGCAAATCTTACACTCAAAATGGAGTGTCTCCCAGTTTCAGGGAATCTAGTACTTGAGAGGTTAAAGGGAGAGCAAACATAAAATCTGCAACAAAAAAGAGTCCCAAGGCTTGAAAACTTCATTTAAGTATGCAAACCCAGAGAGAGGCAAGATGGCAGAGGAGTAGCAGACTGAAATGACATCAGAACCTAGGAGTTCAGCTAGATAGGTATCAAACCATTCTGAACACCTACAAACTCAACAGGAAATAGAAGAGAAGAAGAGCAGCAATTCTAGGGACAGAAAATCAACCACATTCCGAAAGGTAGTCCTACCTTTGCAGAGAAATGAATCCAAAGTGATGGGAAAATAGACGGGTGGGGGGGGCGTGCGGCTCCCAGCAAGCGGTGGAGCAGCGGAGCACAAAATCAGAACTTTCAGAAGTCTGCTCCAGTGAGGGACATCGCTCCAAAGGCTAAGCGGGGGTAGAGCTCTTGTGGGGACAGTGTGGTCTCAGGACCCACAGGGTCACAGAAAACTGGGGGTGCCTAAGTGTGGCAGAGTGCCCAGGTAACAGAGCGGAAGCTGGCTGAAGAGAAGGAGCTGGAGACGAGGAGTGAACTTTCAGCTCCAGGTTCCTTAAATCATGATCCAAGGCACTGTTGGGCCACTGCTCTTCAAGCAGGGACCCCACAAATGGCACATCCAGGGATACTCACCTTCCTGCTCTGGTAGGAGCAGCATGGCAGGAATCTGCTGGGTTTGGAGACTCCGGGCAGGGCTGTGTGACAGAGATAGAAATGCTCTGTCACAATCTGGGTGAGCTCGGAGTCCAGCCAGAGACCAGGGAGACAGGAGAGATTGACTGCTTATCTCTGGGGGCACACTGAGGAGTGGGGCCCTGAGCTCTTGGCTCCTCTGGGGCTAGAGACTGGGAGGCCACCATTTTCATTCCCATCCTCCAAAGCTCTACAGAAAATGTTCAGGGAACAAAAATTCCTGAGAGCGAACCTGGGCAGATTACTTAGCCTGGTCCCTGGCAGGGGCGGTGCAATTCTGCCTTGGGCAAAGACATTTGATAATCTCTGCAAGAGGCCCCTCCCACAGAAGATCAGCAAGAACATCCAGACAAGACCAAGCTTACTGATCAAGGAGAACAGCAGAACTCCAGAACTAGGGGAAAGCAACGCATATAATTCATGGCTCTTTCCCCATGATCCTTTAGTCTTGCAAAGTAAAAATTTTTTTCTTTTATTTTTTTCTTGTTCTATTAGCTTTTTCTCTTTCTTCTTTTAATTTTTTAAACTACTTTATCTTAACAATACCTTTAAAAAAAGTTTTTAAACCTTCACTGTTATAGTCATATTTTATCCCTTCATTGTATTTAACCTTATTTTATGTATAAATATGGGAGTTTTTTTTTCTAAAAAATTTTGGGATAAATTTCTTCTACTAAATCAAAATACATGCTAATCTAGTACATGGCTTTGTTCTACTCTCCAGCCTGAGCATTCTCTCCTCTTTTTTTTTCCTTTTTCCAACCAACATATCAATTCCTTTTTTAAGAAAATTTTTTAAGCTTTCATCTTTACACTCATATTCCATCCTTCATTGTGCTTACTCTTATTCTTGTATATATATATAAGTTTTTCTTTCTTTAAAATTTTAGGAGGTAGTTTCTTCTAAGAGACCAAAATACCCCCAAAATTATGTGGGTGACTCTGTTCTATTTACCAGTCTATTTACACACACACACACACACACACACACATATATACATATAATTTTTTTAAAATTTCTTTTTTACGCCTTTCTTCTCCCCCTGGTTTTGGGTCTCTTATGATTTGGTTAGCATACATTTTTCAGTGGTCTTTGCAACCAATTTAATATTTTATTCTCTCATTCATATATTCTTATCTAGATAAAAAGACAAGGCAGAAAAACTCACCACAGAAAAGAGAACAATAGGCAGTACTGAAGGTGAGGAACCTAATCAATACGGACATTGGTAATATGTCAGAACTAGAGTTCAGAATGACGATTCTCAAGGTGCTAGCCAGGCTCAAAAAAGGCATGGAAGATATTAGAGAAACAATTTCTGGAGAAATAAAATCTCTTTCTGGAGAATTAAAAGAACGAAAATCTAACCAAGTTAGGTTTTAAATTTAAAATTTTAAAAAAGCCATTAATGAGGTGCAATAAAAGATGGAGGCTCTTACTGCTAGGATAAATGAGGTAGAAGAGAGAATTAGTGATATAGAAAACCAAAAGATGGAGAATAAAGAAGCTGAGCAATAGAGAGACAAACAACTACTGGACCATGAGGGGAGAATTCGATAGATGAGTGATACCATAAGATGAAACAATATTAGAATAATTGGGATCCCAGAAGAAGAAAAGAGAGAGAGGGGGCAGAAGGTATAGTGGAGCAAATTATAGCAGAGAATTTCCCTAATATGGCAAAGGGAACAAGCATCAAAATCTAGGAGGCACAGAGAATTCCCCTCAAAACCAATAAAAATAGGTCCACACCCCGTCATCTAATACTGAAACTTACAAGTCTTAGTGACAAATTGAAAATCCTGAAAGTAGCTCCGGACAAGAAGTCTGTAACATACAATGGAAGAAATATTAGATTGGCAGCAGACTTATCCACAGAGACCTGACAGACCAGAAAGAACCGGCATGATATATTCAGAACACTAAATGAGAAAAATATGCAGCGAAGAATACTATATTCAGCTAGGCTATCATTGAAAATAGAATAAGAAATAAAAAGCTTCCAGGACAAACAAAAATTAAAAGAATTTGCAAACACCAAACCAACCTTACAGGAAATATTGAAAGGGGTCCCCCCTAAGCAAAGAGAGAGCTAAAAGTAGTACACCAGAAAGGAACAGAGACAATATACAATAACAATCACCTTACAGGCAATATAATGGAACTAAATTCATATCTATCAATAGTTACCCTGAATGTAAATGGGCTAAATGCCCCAATAAAAAGATACAGGGTATCAGAATGGATAAAAAACCAAAACCCATCAATATGCTGTCCACAAGAAACTTATTTTAGACCCAAAGACACCTCCAGATTTAAAGTGAGGGAGTGGAAAACAATTTACCATGCTAGTGGACATCAAAAGAAGGCTGGGATGGCAATCCTTATATCAGATAAATTAGATTTTAAGCCAAAGACTATAATAAGAGATGACGAAGGACACTCTATCATACTCAAAGGGTCTGTCCAACAAGAAGATCTAACATGCCCCTAACATGGGAGAGGCCAACTATATAAACTAAATAATTACAAAATCAAAGAAACACATTGACAATAATACAATAATAGTAAGGGACTTTAAGACCCCCTCACTGAAATGGACAGATCATCTAAGCCAAAGATCAACAAGGAAATAAAGACCTTAAATGACACACTGGACTAGATGGACATCACAGATATATTCAGAACATTCCATCCCAAAGCTACAGAATACACATTCTTCTCTAGTGCACATGGAACATTCTCCAGAACAGATCACATCCTGGGTCACCAATCAGGTTTCAACCAGTACCAAAAGACTGGGATCATTCCAAGCATATTTTCAGATCACAATGCTCTGAAGCTAGAACTCAATCCCAAGAGGAAAGTAGGAAAGAACTCAAATACATGGAGGCTAAAGAGCATCCTACTAAAGAATGAATGGATCAACCAGGAAATTAAAGAAGTGAAAAAATTCATGGAAACAAATGAAAATGAAAACATAGCTGTTCAAAAATTGTGGGACACAGCAAAGGCAGTCCTGAGAGGAAAGTATATAGCCATACAAGCCTTTCTCAAGAAACAAGAAAGGTCTCAAATACACAAACTAACCCTACACTGAAAGGAGCTGGAGAAAGAACAGCAAAGAAAGCCAAAACCCAGCATGAGAAGAGAAATAATAAAGATCAGAGCAGAAATCAATGAAATAGAAACCAAAATAACAGTAGAACAGATCAATGAAACCAGGAGCCGGTTCTTTGAAAGAATTAATAAAATGATAAACCCTTGGCCACACTTATCAAAAAGAAAAGAGAAAGAACCCAAATAAAGAAAATCAGGAGCGAAAGAGGATATATCACAACCAATACCCAAGAAATACAAACAATTATAAGAACATATTATAAGCAAGTATATGCCAGCAAATTTGACAATCTGGAAGAAATGGATGCATTCCTAGAGACATATAAACTATCAAAACTGAACCAGGAAGACATAGAAAACCTGAACAGACCCATAACCAGTATGGAGATTGAAGCCGTCATCAAAAATCTCTCAACAAACAAGAGCCCAGGGCCAGACAGCTTCCCAGGGGAATTTTACTAAACATTTAAAGAAGAATTAATACTTATTCTCCTGAAACTGTTGCAAAAAATAGAAATGGAAGGAAAACTTCCAAACTCAATTCATTAGGCCGGCGTTACCTTGATCCCAAAACCAGATGAAGACCCCATCAAAAAGAAGAATTACAGACCAATATCCTTGATGGACACAGATGCGAAAATTCTTACCAAAATACTAGCCAATAGGATCCAACAGTACATTAAAAGGATTATTCACCACGACCAAGTGGGATTTATTCCTGGGCTGCAAGGTTGGTTCAACAACCACAAATCAATCAATGTGATACAATGCATTAATAAAAGAAAGAACAAGAACCATATGACACTCTCAGTAGATGCTGAAAAAGCATTTGACAAAGTACAGCATCCTTTCCTGATCAAAACTCTTCAAAGGGTAGGCATAGAGAGTGCATACCTCAATATCCTCAAAGTCACCTATGAAAAACCCACAGCGAATATCATTCTCAATGGAGAAAAACTGAGAGCTTTTCCCCTAAGGCCAGGAAAATGGCAGGGATGTCCACTATCACCACTACTATTCAACATAGTACTGGAAGTCCTAGTCTCAGCAATCAGACAACAAAAAAATTAAAGGCATCCGAATTGGCAAAGAAGTCAAACTCTCACTCTTTGCAGATGATATGATACTTTATGTGGAAAACCCAAAAGACTCCACTCCAAAGCTGCTAGAACTCATACAGGAATTCAGTAAAGTGTCAGGATATAAAATCAATTTACAGAAATCAGTTGCATTTCTATACACCAACAGCAAGACAGAAGAAAGAGAAATTAAGGAGTCAATCCCATTTACAATTGCACCCAAAACCATAAGATACCTAGGAATAAACCTAACCAAAGCGGCAAAGAATCTGTACTCAAAAAACTATATAGTACTCATGAAAGAAATTAAGAAAGACATAAAGAAATGGAAAAACGTTCCATGCTCATGGATTGGAAGAACAAGTATTGTGAAAATGTCTATGCTACCTAAAGCAATCTACACATTTAATGCAATCCCTATCAAACTATGATCAATTTTTTTCAAAGAAATGGAACAAAGAATCCTAAAATTTATATGGAACCAGAAAAGACCCCAAATAGCCAGAGGAATTTTGAAAAAGAAAGCCAAAGTTGGTGGCATCACCATCCCAGACTTCAAGCTCTATTACAAAGCTGTAATCATCAAAACAGTATGGTACTGTCACAAAACAGACACACAGATCAATGGAACAGAATAGAGAGCCCAGAAATAGACCTTCAACTCTATGGTCAACTAACCTTCAACAAAGCAAAAAAGAATGTCCAATGGAAAAAAGACAGTCTCTTCAACAAATGGTGTTGGGAAAATTGGACAGCCACATGCAGAAGAATGAAACTGGACCATTTCCTTACACCCCACCCAGAAATAGACTGAAAATGGATGAATGACCTCAGTGTGAGAAAGGAATGCATCAAAATTCTTGAGGAGGACAAAGGCAGCAACCTCTTCAACTTCAGCTGCAGAAACTTCTTCCTATAAACATCACAAAAGGTAAAGGAAGCAAGGGCAAAAATGAGCTATTGGGACTTCAACAAGATCAAAAGCCTTTGCACAGCAAAGGAAACAGTCAACAAAATCCAAAGATAACTGACAGAATGGGAGATGATATTTGCAAATGACATATCAGATAAAGGCATGGTATCCAAAATCTATAAAGAAGTTATCAAACTCAACACCCAAAGAACAAATAATCCAATCTAGAAATGGGGAGAGGACATGAACAGACATTTCTGCAAAGAACACATCCAGATGGCCAACAGACAAATGAAAAAGTGCTGCACATCACTCAGCATCAGGGAAATACAAATCAAAACCACAATGAGATACCAACTCACACCAGTCAGAATGGCGAAAATTAACAAGTCAGGAAATGACTGACATTGGAGAGGATGTGGAGAAAGGGAAATGCTCCTACTCTCTTGGTGGGAATGCAAGCTGGTGCAGCCACTCTGGAAAACAGTATGAAGGTTCTTCAAAAAGTTGAAAATAGAGCTACCCAATGATCTAGCAATCACACTACTGGGTATTTACCCTAAAGATACAAATGTAGTGATCCAAAGGGGCACGTGCACCTGAATGTTTATAGTAGAAATGTCCACAATGGCCAAACTATGGAAAGAACCTAGATGTCCATCAACAAATGAATGGATAAAGAAGATATATATACAATGGAATACTAAGCAGCCGTCAAAAGAAATGAAATATTGCCATTTGCAACGACGTGAATGGAACTAGACAGTATTATTTGATCAATTATTATATGATCTCCATGATATGAGGAACTTGAGAGGCACAATGCATGGCTTGGGGGTTAGGGAAGGGAAAAATGAAACAAGATGGGATCGGGAGATAAACCATAAGAGATTCTTAATCTTACAAACCAAACAGAGGGTTGGTGGGGGTGGGGTGTGGAGAGGGTGGTTGGGTTATGGACATTGGGGAGGATATATGATATGCTGAGTGCTGTAAAGTGTGTAAGCCTGACGATTCACAAACCTGTACCCCTGGGGCAAATAGTACGTTATACATTAATTAAAATAATTAATAAAAAAAAAAAGATTGCAAACCCAGGGGCACCTGGGTGGCTCAGTGGATTGAACCTCTGCCTTCAGCTCAGGCCATCATCTCAGGGTCCTGGGATCAAGCCCCGCATCGGGCTCTCTGCTGGGTGGTGAGCCTGCTTCCCCGCCTCTCTCTCTCTGCTTTGTTATTTAACAATTAGTTTAGTAGGCTTTGTAAAAGACAAATAAGGTAGCAAAATGGTTTCATTTCACCCCTGGAATCAGAGCTCTCTGGGAGTTTTAAGATCCAAACAGTGAAAACAAACAGCAGGATCTAATAAAAACTAATTCTTAATTTGCTGTATTTTAGCACCTCTTTGCCACACATAGAGGATCAGCCATGTAACTGGTGGTAGAGAAATGGACACCAGCGACTGGATATTAAATCAACCAACCATCACCTCAATGAGCTCTTCTGCCTTCTGCAGAAACTCCAATGCAACTCAGAGAAACTCATTTCTCACTCAACTCAGTTGTCAGCCTGTTTAATAATTCAGAATGCAAACAGCCCTAGTACTAAAGGATAGGATGTTTCAGGGGATGGCTATATCAGTATGTAAAGGAAGAACTTCTAAATCTGTAAGAAAAGGGCAAAATCTTAGGAGCTCACAAAGGACATGTGACTCTGAGTGAAAAGCAGAATACCATTTTTCTTATAGTTAAACTGTCCTGTTAATTTCCGTATCGGAATAATTTTTTATTAATGCTAAAATTCCTTTCTCTGTTGTTCAGAACTCCAGAAGCAGCCACATTATTTCCTAAATTATTAGTGATTGGAGAAACTTTCAAAACACAGAACCTACAAAGTATGGATCCCCTTTTTTCATTATGATACATTATTTACCCTGCACAGACCTTTTCCTCCTCATCTTTAAATGGGGATAATAATTATTCGCTTTGGGGATATTGCAAAGCTTAAATGATTTAGCACCCATAAACATTTAAAACAAGATGCTGACCCACATGAGGTGTGGGACAAAGGCCAATAGAACTGACACTTTAAAAAAAAAACAGGTCGAACTCTATAGGAAACCAGCCAGAAATATTTTTTCCTCCAACCACTTCCTTCAGACATGCAGAGATAGATATCTTTTCTGGTCTGGGACAACCCTTTCAGTGATTCCTTCTGCCTTCTAGTCCCTTCATTTATGAGAAAAAAGTCACACTTTGGAAATTGAAAGTGGCTTTCAGATGTTACAAAGCCTAGTGTACACCAACACTGCGATTTCATACCCAACTCAGTCTATCATCACATCAATTTACAGATGACCCACGTTCAGAGACATCTGTGGGGAAGACGGGCTTTCACTCTTCCTTATTTCACTTCCCCTTCCCTCCTCCCCTTATTTTGCTCCTTTTCTCCCTCTCTGAGGCTGTGTGGTCTTCTTTCTCTCCCACTGTAGTAGCTCCGAGGGGCAGACATGGGGTGGGAAATAGGACAGAGCACTTTATCATCTGATCTTTTGTTCCTTCAGTATGGCAGATGCCTACACACTCCCTGGCTTGTGGACCATGTTCACGGCTCTTCCATAGGCCCTGCAGTGACCTTCTTACCCTACTATGTCCTCGAGCGAGCAAAACAATACCCACCTGACCTCTTGTGGCGCTCCGCCGTTCATCTCCGGCTACTGGCAGGTATCCTCTAACTTCATGCTGCTGGGGGCTTCTCACCTAGGCAGGCGATTCCCCTGGGCATGGGCCCACCAAAATATCTTGAGCCCAGTGACTTTTTAAGGTGCTCAATTAGCCCAGAGAAAACTCATCTATTCTTGTCAGACTGAGAGTTGAAGTTTCCACCTGCTGGTTACTGGCCCCCTCCTTGGGCCGCCTATCACAGACCACTCCAGTCCGTTTCTCAATTTTACAATTCTCCAGGCAGCCGTCAAGAGACTCCATAGCAGTTTCTTTATTCGTGTATACTCTAAAACTCAGAATGCATGTCAAGCACTTCTGAGAACTCTCCATCCTCGCCTTCCTCCTGTGTCAGAATCAGGTGAGGAGGCCGGTCTCTGCCAATCAGCGCACTTCCAGTTACTGTGAGAGAACATTCTCCCATCTTGCAGCTGCCGCCTTCAAATCCCTGAGGGAGTCTCTTGGAGCCATCCTCACCTAACTTGAAAGTAAAGGAGAGGAGAAAAACAAGCAATATTTATTCTAAGCCGATTAAGCCTCATTCTTATGCATTTCTTTCTTCATTTTCTATCTTCTGATGATACAGGTTGCATAGTGAGAGCAGAATTCAAAGGACCTTTCTGGAGGAGGTTTCTTGACCACAGCATCATTAACATTGTAGAGAAGATCCTTTCTTGTTCGAGGAGGCAGGGTTGGGCCTCATAGGATCTTTAATGGTGTCCCTGCCCTCTACTCACTAGGTGCCAGAACATTCCCTTCCCTTCAAGGTATGATAACCAAATGTGTCTCTTGACGTTGCCAGAGAGCCTGTGGGGGCAGAATCACTCTCAGCAGAGAATTCGCCATGGTTAGCTACAGAAGGTGTTCTGTATAGAACTTGTCTAAAAAAGACGATGCATAGTCTTCACCTCATTTCTCTCCAAATTTCATAAGATACATGCAAGTGGGATGATCTCTCAGTTATGTTTTCAGGAAAAGAGCATATTACCAACTCAGATTCTCAGACTAGCACCCTGACTACCCAACAATAAAACAATAAAATTTAAATTACCTCTGATGAGTTTGCCTAAGCAGAATCAACCTAAAGAAAGAAAAAATTTTATCTTCACCAGGCCCTTAAAATGACAGAAATTTTAAAAATAAATACTAATTAGAAATTTAAGAAGCTTTTATTTTAAATAATACAGCAATTGGGCAGCACTTGTTAAAATAATCAGGTTCCAAAGATAGTTTAAAAATATAACTCAAGTGGCCATATGACTGCTTAGCTTAAAAGAAAATCTGTTTAATGGTACTAGAACTTGAACTACTTCTTCTTCCTCCCATTGCTCCCTTTATTTGATTGTATTCTCTCAAATTTTAGATCAGGTAGGTTAAACAGAAAATCTTTGTTCATTGGAAAGAACCTATTATCTCATTATCCCCTCACTCCTCTGCAAACCATTCTGCAACTCTCTAGTTGGTTCCTTCATTCTCTCTCTCTCTCTCTCTCTTGCTTCTGTTGAGATGTATAAGAACATTCTTAGGAGACTTGTAGCCCTAAGTTCCTATCTCAAGGATACCCAAGGTAACCATGAGGTTACTCTATAAACTCAGGCAAGTCCTTCTCTAAGATATCATCTCTCTAAAGTAGGGGGAACATTTTCCTTACATGGTTGTTATGTCAATTAAATGAGTTAATTAAAGGGGCACATAACAACAAGCACAGAATTCGTCTGAGTCTTTCCCAGTCTTTTCTCCTGCTGCTAAGTGACTTAGTAATAGGAGATATGAAAAGCATGATACACCTGCTGTGTACTTACCGTTATATGTTAAAACAGTGAAGGTAAAAAAAATAGTTTTTGATGCACTGCAATTTAAACAATGTCAAATCAATAAAACAATAAAAATGCATAAATATGAATAGAGAAGAAATATAAGGATACAGTTATTAAGAGTGATTATTTTAGATGGTGGAAATATGAATAGATATTTATCCTTTTCACTGTTCTCGGTTTTCTCTGTATGATTAATATTTAATTTCCTAATGAAAAGCATAAATAAACTTCATGGGAAAAGAAGAGAAACTTTTTAGAGTAAAATAAATTTCAATGTTCTCATTAATGAAAGAAAAGTTTACTGGGCTAACTAGTAACTCAGAGAAATAATCTGCACACCAAATAAGATAATGTTCTTTCATTTCATATTCCTCCCCGAACTGTTTTCCTGCCTGTATGATGAGTGAATTGAACACCAATGGGTCTCACTTACTCTCAGACTCTTGTCAACAGCAGTGATTCTGGGCTTTATTTTTTATTAAAAAAATGTGGTATTTTTTTCAAGTGATTCTAGCCATTATCATGATAATAGCATTAATCTAATCAGCTTTTTAATAGAGCAATTATACTTATGCAGATTAATACTAAATAGTATGATAATTACTGTGGCTTAGGCATGTCTTTTTTTTTTAGCACAGAATAAATATCAATAGTTAGGAATATCTATTCACAACATTTCAGCTCAGTTTTGTCTTTTATCTGATGACTTATGAGTTACACAAAGTGTTGACATAGCACTGCAGTGTGAGTCTAATCCAGGCCCCATGTCACCATTTTAATTCAGAACCACCTAGACCCCAGGTAAACTCCTGCCTCTTTGCCCTGCCACCCCCAGCTGTGACCTTCAAAGGGAAAAATGACTTCAATCAAGAATTGTCTTACTCTACTGTAAATAGTCCCACATTTATTTTCCTATAATACTGTGTTCTCCTTGAAGACAAAGGCAAGTTCTGATCTTCTCTGTATTGCTAAATCAGTTGCTAAAACATAGGACATGTTCAACCATAAATACGTGATGAATTAATGAACGAATATTTGAAATGGAAGGAATCTTAAAGATCAGATAGCCCTAATGTCTACTGACTTTCTTTTTTTTTTTTTAAAGATTTTATTTATTTATTTGACAGACAGAGATCACAAGTAGGCAGAGAGGTAGGCAGAGAGGCAGGCAGAGAGAGGAGGAAGCAGGCTCCCCGCTGAGCAGAGAGCCCGATGTGGGGCTCGATCCCAGGACCCTGAGATCATGACCTGAGCCGAAGGCAGAGGCTTAACTCACTGAGCCACCCAGGCACCCCTTTCTACTGACTTTCAGAACACTTTCCATAGCACAAACAACAAACAGTCTGTCAGACCTTCTTTGGCTCTCATTATCCTGTGACCAGACGCTTGGGACTATAATCCACCTGCTTTCAGAATCCAGGTCCATCCTAAACCTGGCTTTAACTGAAATGTGTGATTTGTGGATTATTCTTCATGGGGGCTTCTTTTATTTGCCTGCCTTCTGATTTTCTAAACATGACACACTAGTGTAGCTCTCTCTAAAGCTTCTTCCAGATCATAATTCTAAAGAGCACCATTCTGAACATATCTCATCCCTATTTATATTGGTTTCAACTGTCCACAAGGCAATATTCAAATTATTTGATCTGCAAATCAGGAACCAGCTGCCAGTTCCCATCTCCATGCCTTGCCACTTATTAATTTATTCTTATAATTGTTATATACTTATCATACATCTACTCTGTTCTTCATATTATGCTGGATCCTGGGATGTAAGAAATAATTTGACCTGCCTAGAGCATAAAGCTCAATGGACAACATGTAACAATATTTTAGAATAGTGTTCTTCCTGGTTTCACTTCAACTGAGAAACAAAATACATATGAATTTACCAACATAAATATAAGACAGTTATTCCCCCACATGCAGAATTTATAAAGAGGCTGAAGAACCACTCAGTACCTCACAGATCAAGGATATTTTAAAAATAAGACTTCCACTTCTGGCCATAATAAAGTCCACCATAAACAACACAAGAATGGAAAACACTATATGAGGACTGTTCTTAGATATTGGATAACAGGTAGCACAGGACTTTGATCCCCAAAGAAGGCAATCAGATAAAGTGAGCCCTATGGGCACATCAGCATTATGCTTTCTTTTAGGCACTTTCTAGACTGCATTGCAGGGAGAGAGATTGTGACCAGAGAGAGAACCGTGGCCTGAGTTAAGGAGACAGAGATCAAAGTGTGGGGTAGCTGAGGTGGTTAGAATTTGCAGGGTAAAGTACCAGAAAGGACTCCAGATATCTACATAGGGATCCTCCTGAGTCTTTGGTTGAATATTATCTGTGCTTATATAAGGTAAATC
The DNA here is from genome assembly GCF_902655055.1 of Lutra lutra. NCBI lineage: Eukaryota > Metazoa > Chordata > Mammalia > Carnivora > Mustelidae > Lutra > Lutra lutra. The sequence continues at coordinate 48,941,108 of NC_062290.1, forward strand.
TCTATAAGGCAGAAAAAGAACAACCATCAGAGAGACTGGAGCTGAACAATGCCCAAAGTTCACATGGGCCTGGGAGAGAGGAGCACTGTGAATAGCCACAGGAGAGAGAACTTGTTGTTCAACAGAAACTCCAGAAGGGTCATGTATTAATAATGGACTGAACAGCCCTAGAATACTCTGGAAACATCAGAAGGAAACTTAAAAAAAAAAAAAACAAAAACTTCAAAATGATCAAGCAGAGCCTTAAATTACTTAGCTGTCAGAAAAACAAATTTCAACACTCTTTTTTTTTTTTAAGATTTTATTTATTTATTTGTCAGAGAGAGAGAGAGAGGGAGAGAGAACACAAGCAGGCAGAGGCAGAGAGAGAAGCAGGCTCCCCACTGAACAAGGAGCCTGATGTAGGACTTGATCCCAGGACCCTGGGATCATGACCTGAGCCGAAGGCAGCGGCTTAACCCACTGAGCCACCCAGGCGTCCCTCAACACTCTTTAAAAGAAGACAACAAGGGCGCCTGGGTGGCTCAGTGGGTTAAGCCCCTGCCTTCGGCTCAGGTTGTAATCTCAAGGTCCTGGGATCAAGCCCCACATTGGGCTCTCTGCTCTACAGGGAGCCTGCTTCCCCCTCTCTCTCTGTCTGCCTCTCTGCCTACTTGTGAACTCTCTCTCTCTCAATAAATAAATAAATAATCTAAAAAAAAAAAAAAAGAAAAGACGACAACAAGGTGAGAAAATCAACAATGTGAGATTCACAATGTACAGTGTCCATAAACAAGTAACATTGCTTCTATCAATGAAGGAGTAACTAGTACAGAAATGTCCTCCTACAGGAAACAATTAGAAATTATGATAAATATATGATTTCCAGGTAAAATATGGGATGCTAGGCTAAATTAGAATTTCAGACAAAAAATGTCAGTGAAAGTATGTCCCATGCAACATTTGAGACATATTGATACTTAGAAAGTATCTGCTCTTTACTTGAAATTCAGGCAAATAAAAATTTAAATTTTTAAATTACAGGTGCCTGTATTTTTATTAGCCCAGTAACAGTCCCAGCTTCAGATTAGAGGCAATTCTGGACATGGTTCAGGGTAAGGGAACCCAAACAGATCCCAGAAAACTAGAACCAAAGTGAGCATTCAAATAAAAATTGGAATTTAGGGAGGCAAAGATGGCTAAACTTTATAAATCAGAGTGCCACAGAGAAGAGAGTTATGTAGAGACAGATGTCTACAAATTCAATATCCATTGAGTCCTTGGCTGTGATTGCTTAGGATACAATTTCATGAGGCAGGGAAAACAACAACTTCCAGAAAAAAGAGGGGGGGGGGATCAAGGCATATAAATCAAGGCTACATAACTCCCAGAGCTCATATAGGACTAGAGTCTCTCTATACATCAGAATGAGAAGATTCCATTAAGTATGCAGGACTTTTAGTAAAGACTCCAGAAGGGGGTGCCTGGGTGGCTAGGTGGGTTAATCATCTGCCTTCCACTCAGGTCATGATCTCAGGGTCCTGGGATCCACTCCCACATTGGGCACCCTGCTCAGTGAAGAGTCTGCTTCTCCCTCTGCCTCTGCTGCTCCCCCTGCTTGTTATCTCTGTGTGTCAAATAAATAAAATCTTAAACCAAAACCAAAACCAAAACAACAACAACAATAACAAAACAACAAAAGACTCCCAAAGGATGAAGTCTTAATAGTCAGGACAAAATAGCTCTAGAGTTATTCTAACTCTAGATATATCACAAAAAAATACACAACAAGCCTCAAAAGAATCAAACTCACATACAAATAAGTGTCATTGGCCAGACCAAAGACCAACCCCAAATACCAAAAAATTTACTCAGCAATGTAAAATTAATAATCTTGAGCATCCAATAAAATATTTGCAGCCACAAAAGAATCAGGAATATATTATCTGTTACCAAGAGAAAAAACCATCAATAGAAACAGACTGAAAAAATGATAGAGATGAAAAAAAAAATGACAGAGATGATGCAATTAGTAGCAAGACTTTTCATGCAGCTATTGAAAATATGTTCAATCTGTACACAGCCATAACATTAATATGATGGGACAAGACATGGAAGGTATTTTTTAAAGAACTACACAGAATTTCCAGAGCTGGAAAATACAGTGCCTGAAAAGAAAAAAACAAACATCCCAGATGTGCTTAACAACAAATTAAAGACAACAGCAGAATTTAAAAGACTTAGCAATAGAAAATAATCAGCCATGGAGGAAAAAAAAAAAACTGGGAAAAAAAAAAAAAGATACAGTGACAGGTGTAACGATATCAAGCTAACATTGTTAGTAATCGGAAAAAAATTCTCCCAGAAGGAGAAAAGTTACGAGGTCACAGAAAAAAGATTTGAAGAATGATTACATGTGTCCAAATGTGATTTAAAATGTAAACCTGTAGATCTAAGAAGATCAACAAACACCAAAGAGAACCACAGAGAATGCCACATTTGGACACATCATAATCAAATTGCTAAAACTCGGTGATAAATAAGAAGTAGAAACAGGCACACAGTACATAGCAGAAAGCAGATCAGAGTATCCCAATTTTCTGTCAGCAAAATGAAGACCTAAGATAATGGAACAACAACCTCAATATGCTGAAAGAGAAAAAAAACAACAAACTTTCATCTCAGAATTCTAAATCTCAGGAAAAAAAAATCTTTCACAAATAAGATAACCAAAGAATTTTTCAGAAATACAGAAGATAAGAGAATTCATTATCAACCTTAAAACATAAAGAACATTCAACTTCTTCAGGTCATTAGACCAGATATAAACTCAGATCTACACACACACACACACAAATGAAGAGCACTAAAATGGTAAATATATGAGTAAACATAGACAATGTCTTTTCACGTTTTAATTTTCTTAAAAGATTAATTGGGAAATGAGACCTCCAGAATAGCAGACTATCAAATCTTCTCCACAATAAAACTTGATAAAGTTGTCAAAAACAGTAATTTCAGGGCTCTGGAAATCAACCTCAGGCACACAACAAATTTGAAAGTGTTCATTCAAGAAAAGCTACTGAACCTTGGGTAAGAACAATAAGAGTGTGTGGTGTTTTAGCCTGGGGGCTAGTGTACAACCTTCCCCTGGCTTCATCAGAATGGTAATTCTACCACAAGAAAGTACGCTCTGCAAAGCAGACTTTGCTGCCAGAGGGGGCTGACTTGATTTTTAAGTAGACCATGGGAAAACAATATCCCATAGTTGGGAGCCAAATGGTAGGTGATGTTACACCTAAACTGAAATGGCTGTTTCGATTGTGGCAAGCAACAGATCAGCTAAATAGGCAGAAATATAAGTGGGTAATAATCCATGGAACAAGAGCGTCGCAGTAGGCTTCGAGGAGCTCCTATATACTCTGGTGGTCTGAAAGGCTGTGTGCATTTACAGAGCTGTGCACAAGATCAAGAAGAGATGGAACGGGAACCAGCCAGATACACAACCCCGAGATGAAAACTTGTGCATGCTCAGAAGAGACATGAGAGTGGAAAGAAAAAAAGGGGGGGGGGTAAATTTATAAACTGCCTCAACTTTGACTGCATTCCCCAATCCAGACACAGATCCACAAGCAAAGAGTAGAATACTTACTGATTCAAATGAGGTTGTATTTTAGAAGATATTCTGACCAATTAATGGCTAATCACTAAGTTATGCTGACAAAGGGATTTTATTTTTTTTAATTTGAGCACATATACCAATGTCCATATACCATCATATATCATGAGGGAGAACATGTCCACAGATTTAGTGCAAGTTACCAAACAAACAACAATAAAAATAAACCTGGGAGGATTCTAATACAGAGTTGCTCTAATGTATTCCCTAAAATATCCAGCTTTCAGCAAAAAATTGTAAGTCATGCTGAGAAGTAAGCAATATGACCATATGCAGAAAAAGAGTAGTAAAAAGAAACGAAGGCACAGACTTAACAAAGTCTTCAGAGGAGCTATTATAAATATGTTCAAAGAACTAAAGGAACTCACATCTAAAGAGTTAATGGAAACTAGGGCAACAATGATCCAATAAATGCAGAATCAACAGCGACAGAAATTATTAAAAAGACTCAATGTACACAGTATATTATATACATATATAATAATAATAATAATAATAATAATATGTACTTAGATCTATTGCAATTCCTTCTATCAGCATTTTGTAGTCCTTCACACAACAGACTCTATACATATCTTATCAGACTTGTATCTAACTACTTTCCTTTTTGGAACTATTATAAATGATTTTTTTAAAAAAACTATCAAATCATATATGTTATTTGCTGGTATATGGGGTCAGAGTTTATTTTGGGTCATTGGTCTTGTATCCTGGAAACTTGCTAAACTCACTTATAAGGTTCAGAAGTTTTTGATACATTCTTTGGTATTTTCTATATCCAAATAATATTATCTTTGCACTTACTTTTAGTTTGTTGTTGTTGTTGTTGTTGTTGTTGTTTTTTACAGTTTTCCTGAATATAAAATTCTTGGTTTACTTTTTTTCTTTCAGCACTTGAATGTTATCTCACTACTTTTCGAACTTCATCATTTTGGATGTCAGTTCCTCATCATATTGTTTTCCCTCCTGTATGTGAGTTTTTCTCTCTTTCCATTTTCAAGATGTTCTTGTTGTCTTTGGCTTCGAACAGTTTGATTCTGTTTGTAGATGTGAGCTTCTTTGTGTCTATCCTACAAGTTTGTTGAACTTTTGGAAGTCTAAATTATTTTCTTCATATATGGAAGGGTTTTAGCTATTATTTCTTTAAATATTTTTTCACCCACTTTCTATTTATCCTCTTCTGGGAGCCCATTATGCATATATCATGGTATACCATAGATCTTCCTTTTCTTCTTCTCTATTCCAATTTTGTTTTTAAGTTTCCCGACTTTTTTTCTTCTACCATCTGAAATCTACTGTTGATACCCCTAGCAAATTTTTTATTTTGGTTACATTTTTTCATTTCCAAAATTTGCATCTGGTGCTCTTTAACAAACTGTATCTCTATTGATCATTGCAACTTATTATATTAATAGAAAAAAATGAAAAAAAAATAATCCTTTCAATAGACACAGAAAATATTGAACAAATCTAATACTCATTTAGGAAAAAGTTTAAGCCAACTAGGAAGAAAATAAGGGATTTCCTCTACCTGATAGAAGAGCATCTGTGAAAAATCAATAGCTAATATTGTATTTAATGTGAAATATTGAGTGATTTCCCCTAAAACTGGGAACAAAGCAAGGATGATCACTCTCATCATCTCATTCAACCTTATACTAGGGGTCTGAGAGAGTGTAACAAGGCTAATACTAAGGAATCCATGTAAAAAAAAATTAGAACATAGGAGTTCAGTAAAGTCAAAAGAGCCAAGATAGATATGGAAACATCAATTAAATATCAGCAATGAGCTGCCCACATATGAAATTAATAATTGAATTCACAATAGCCTCAAAAAGTGAAAAAAAAAAAGCCTATGCTGAATTTTAATAAAAGAAGTACAAGTCTGGTACACCAAAAACTAAAAGACATTGCTGAGAGAAAGGAATGAAGATATAAATAAATTGAGAAGTAATCTATGTTCAATAGTGTTAAGAAGGCAATTCTCCTCAAATTGATCTATAGATTCAAAGTAATCTCTATCAAAACACCAGCGAAGGTGTTTATTTTTGTAGAATTTCACAAGCTGTTTCTGAAACTTATATTAAAATGCAAAGACTTGAGAATACCCTATACCATTTTGAAAAATAACAAAATTAGGGGACTCATATACTTCCAATTTCAAAACTTACTATAGTGATACAGTAACCAAAATAAGGTGGCACTGGCTCAAGAAAGAGATGTAAAATCAAAGGAAAACAACTGGAAATCCAACAGTAAATCCACACATTTATGGTTAATTAATCTTTGATACATGCCAAGGCAATTAGAAGGGGGATAGAAATAGTCTTTTCAACAAATAGTGCTGAGACAATTGGACAGCCACATGTAAAAAGATGAATTTAGACCTTTATCTCATATCATACACAAAAATTAACTCAAAATGAATGATATACCTAAATGTAAGAGCTGAAATTATTAAAAATTTAAAGGAACTTGGGATGCCTGGGTGGCTCAGTTGGTTGTCTGCCTTCAGCTCCGGTCATGATCCTAGGGTCCTGGGATCGAGTCCCACATCAGGTTCCTTGCTCAGCGAGGAGCCTGCTTTTTCCTCTGCCTGCTGTTCTCACTGCTTATTCTCTCTCTCTCTCTGACAAATAAATGAATAAAATCTTTAAAAAAAATTTAAAAGAACTCAAAGAGAGGATAGCTTCATGATTTTGGGTCAGGCAGAGTTCTTAAACACTATACCCAGAGCACGATCCATATAGGAAGAAACTGATAAATTGAACACCATCAAATTGAAGCTTTTGTGCTTCAGAAAATACAACTGAGAAAATGAAAAAAATAAGACACAGATTGGAAAAATATTTTCAAATAATATATCTGATAAACACCTTGTGTCCATAATATATAAAGAACACCTACAAATCAAAAATAAAAAACACAACGAAAAAAAATTGGACAAAAAAGAATTGAAAAGATACTGTACCAAGAAACACATATACATAACTATTAAGCCATTCCCACTTTTGTAAGCTTGGATACCACATTCCTCAAGGGTCTCTTCTTCAAAATCTGTACTTATTTCCCATATCATTCATTTAACATTTACTCTCAATCATGTGTTGTTAGATGCCCTTATATATGCATGCCTTAACTATTAATCTGATCCAGACATTTGGAAATATCAGTAAACAGCATGTTATGATTATGTGAGGAGCAGAGATTAGTATGGATATTGTTGTTGCACAGAGTATCTATTAAACTGTGATGTTTAGAGAGACAGACTATAAGAGACCTTTCATATAGCTTCTTCTGTGGAAGTTGGAATGTAAAAACTTCCTAACTCATACTTACTTTCCCCCTTCATATCTATAGGAATTTTTCAGAACTTCCTTTGACAAGTAAGTCTCTTTAGTGTTAACAACTCTCATGATCGACCAGCATTATATACAATTGGTCTAATACTTTTTTAAGTTTTATTCCAGCTTCCTTCCTTAAAATAGCAGTTTAATTTGGTCATTGGAACAAGGTTAACGATCAACTTCAAATTCTATTCTACTATGCCAAACCAGCTGAGACTACCTTCATTAAATTCACAAAGACTTCAGTAATACTAGACAAGAACTATATACTCTTTAAGTACAATATCTCAAAGATAATATGACATCCTGGGAATTCTTCTATTGGTATGTCTAGGTGTGTGGTCTATCAAATTGATAATTATTTCTCAACCTGGTCATTTTCTGTCCATTGGTTTGTTGTTTTTTTTTAAACAGTAAAAGATACTGCCTCCCTGAACTGAGTACAAATACAAAAAAATAAACTAATCGTTAATTATGCATGACATTATATACCAATTATTTATGAAGAAGCCTGAGAGTGTTATAAATATAATCTCATTAGTTTTCTCAAAATTTCCACAGGCTTTAAAGGTAGACATTGTTATCTCTATATTTAACATATTACTCTATTAATAAAAACTACAGACTCCTTTACATTTTACAAAACACACCTACATTTATCATTTCACTTGCCCTTTTGTGAAATTGACACTATCATCTTTTTTCCAATGAGAAAACTTGGGTTTAATCACTTCCAAGATCTTTGTAATCATTAATATTAATGCAGGCTCACCTTTACCACCGAAAAAGTGCCCTTATTCAAAGGACCACCCTCATATAGAAAAGAGCTGGGAATACCTGGTTTGATATTAGGAAATGAGACAGTAAGGGCAGAAAGGGAACCTTTAAGGACCAAGACTAAGTGGTATTAATTAACTCTATTGCAGTTAGGGTCTAAAATTTGTTTTGCCATCACTGCCTTTGCTCCTAGGACATTCCCATCAAAATTTGAACTCATATGTTTAATCATTTTTCAATTAATTTTTTAACTTAAGAGTCATTAACACCCAATGTTACATTATTTTCAGGCACACAACTTAGTGATTTGACAAGTTTATGTTATGCTCACAAGTGTAGCTACTGTCTGTCACCATACAACACTATCACAATATCACGGATTTTATTTTCTAGGCTGTCTTTTACTCCCATGACTTATTCATTCTGTAACTGGAGGCTATATCTCCCACTCCCCTTTACCCATTTTGCCCATCCCCTTCCCCTCTAGCAACCATTAGTTCTTTGTATTTACAGATCTGATTCTGCTTTTTGTTTGTTTACCCATTTGGGGTTTGGGTTTTTGTTTTGTTTTGTCTTTTTATATTCCACAGATGAGTAAAATCATATGGTATTTGTCTTTCTCCGTCTGACTTATTTCACTTAGCATAATACCATCTAGGTCCTTCCATGTGTGCGTGCATGTATGTATATAAAAATCTTCTTTATCTTTAGTCTATCAGTGGACTCTCAGGTTGTTTCTGTATCTTGGCTATTGTAAATAATGCTGCAATAAACATTGGGATGCATGTAACTTTACAAATCAGTGTTTTTGCTTCCTTAGATAAATACCTAGTAGTGGAATTAGTGGATCATACAGTATTTCTGATTTTTAATTTTTGAGGAAACTCTGTACTATTTTCCACAGTGGTTGTACCAATTTAAATCCCCATCATATATATTTAATCCTTAAGAGAACATTCTAGAGAAGAAAAAAAATATAAGAAAGCAATAATGTTGCAAATAGTTACTGATTATAGGGCTCATATAACAAGATTTACAGCCTTCAAGTTCCCTAAAACCCTCTATTCTTCTAGGTAGCTAAAAAAGTTTTCATAATTGCCATTAAGAAGTCAGGCCACTTTAGAAAAATGTCTATTTGGTTCCTCTGTCCATTTTTATTTTTTAAATTTTTGAGAGAGAGAAAACACAAGTGGGGGGGGGAGCATAGGGGCAGGGGGAGGGGGAGATGGAGAATCTTAAGCAGGGAGCTCAGCAGGGAGCCCAACACAGGGCTCGATCTCATGACCCCGAGGATCACAATCTGAACTGAAATCAAGAGTCAGCCGCCTAAGGGACTGAGCCACCCAGGTACCCCCTTCTAATTTTTTAAATCAAATTGTTAGTTTTTCATTTGTTTGTTAAGGTGTATGAGTATTTTATATATTTTGGATGTTAACTTCTTTTCTGATTTATGGTTTGCAAAAATTTTCTCCCATTCAGTAAGTTGTCTTTTCATTCTATTATTTCTTTTGCTATGTGGAGAGCCACATGGTGAGATGCTCAATATCACTAATCAGAGACATGCAAGTTAAGGCCACAGTGAGACATCACCTCTCACATGGTAGAATGGTTGTTGTCAAGAGGACAAGGGAAAACAGGTGCTTGCAAAGATGTGGTGCAAATAATGTATAGTATAGTACTACTTATACATTATTAATGGGAACGTAAGTTCATTCAGTCACTGTGTTAAACAATATAGAGGTTCCTCAAAAAATTAAAAATAGATCTACCATAGGATCCAGCAATTCTATTTCTGAGACTATACCCAAAGGAAATGTAAACAGAATTTTGACAAGATACATGCACTCCCATGTTTATTGCAGCATTATTCACAATACCTAAGGTCGGGAAACAACCCAAATGTCAATCAATAGGTGAATGGATAAAAACAATGTGGTGTGTGCATATAAAATGGAATATTATTCAGCAGTGAGAAAGGATATTTGCTGTTTGAGACAACATGGATGGACTTTAAGCACATTATGTTCAGCAAGATAAATTAGAGGAAAAACCAATATTGTACAATATCACTTATCTGTGGAATCTAAAAAATTGAACTTTTAAGAAAGAGTAAAAAAGCGGTTACAAGGGGAAGAAGGGTAAGGAGACAAGACTGATGGTGTTTGAGGATACAGATTTATAACGATCAGTAAATAAGTTATAAAGATCTAATGCACAGTATAATGGATACAGATAATACTATACTGTAACTATGTAATGTGCTAAATATCACTACAATGCCAATCATATAGTACAATATATAAATGTATCAAAGTAACACACTGTATACCTCAAATTTATACAAGGTTACATGTCAAATTATTTCATAAAAACATACATGCACACTGCATTCCAAAAAATTAATTCAAGAGGGAATTCAAGAGGGAAAAAAAAGTCAAAAGGCTGCTGTCGTACACTCGGACTTCTGGTGGCAGATAAAAACAGATGCCACAGGGGCACCTGGGTGGCTCAGTGGGTTAAGCCTCTGCCTTCGGCTCAGGTCATGATCTCAGAGTTCTGGGATCGAGTCCCACATCGGGCTCTCTGCTTGGCAGGGAGCCTGCTTCATCCTCTCTCTCTCTCTCTCTCTTCTCTCCTCTCTCTCTCTCTCTCTCTCTGTGCCTACTCGTGGATCTCTCTCTGTCAAATAAATAAAATCTTTAAAAAAAAAAAAAAACAGATGCCACAGAATGCCACTGGAACAGGCAGCTGAGGTTGAACCTAGCCACTAATAACTAGCACATCTGTCAATGAGTAGCTCCCTCCTCATGTTGCTGACTTTTACAGGAAGCACCCTAACACTACTGTTACATTATAACACAATGCTATATTGAGGTTTTTAATGTTTGTATTGGGGTATTAGTTGTTCAGGCACCTGATAATTATTATAGCTAAAAAAATAATGAAGAAAAAGGAAGAAGAAGGAAGAAGGAAGGAAAAAGGAAAGAAGAAGCAGCCAACAATCTGATGGCATGGTAATTTTTGGCCAAAACAGCCTCTAGTTGTGCAAATACAAAAACCATTGTCCAAGGAAGAAACTGAGGAAAGCAGGACAGGCGGTATTTTAAGAGCTCTGCTTCTAAGTAACCGTGGGATTGAACAAACCACAATTCCTTAATCTGTAAAACAGTAACTCTTGCTAACTACTGACTTCATTTAAAAATACCTGGTATATAGAAGTTCATCAGAAGGAAGGCTTAGAGGGGCGCCTGGGTGGCTCAGTGGGTTAAGCCTCTGCCTTCGGCTCAGGTCACGATCTCAGGGTCCTGGGATCGAGTCCCGCATCGGGCTCTCTGCTCAGCAGGGAGCCTGCTTCCCTCTCCCTCTCTCTGCCTGCCTCTCTGTCTACTTGTGATCTCCCTCCGTCAAATAAATAAATAAAATCTTAAAAAAAAAAAAAAAAAGAAGGAAGGCTTAGAGGTAAAAGTCCGGTTTGAGCTTCCGCTGTGCTACAACTTGTCACCTTGTGGTCTTTCTAAATCTCAGTGTTCTCATATGAAAAGTAGAGTTAGAAATGTCTACATACTGGAGTTAAGTGATTATTTTTTATTTTGAGAAACAAGTGAGAGAATGCTAGCAAAATAACTTTATTGATAATTTTAAAATTAACTATAAAATTTTTAAGAATTTGTTAAGCTCTGGGTATACGACGGAATCTCTCACACCCAACCAAAGCCTTAGGCTTACTCCCCTCTGTCCACCACCATCCTTAAAACACTCTCAGTGCCGTTCTGGTCACCATATCTGGACAGAGGAGGTGTCCTGTCCATTCTCAGGGCCAATCTCGTCACCATATTTGGAAGAAGAGGTGTCCTGTTCCCTTTAAGTCAGGGACAGATATACTATACTAGTATACACCTATACTATAAAGTCATCATGGAGAGCCAGGGAAGCAGGAACAGCATGTATATTAGAAGATTTACCTTGAAGTAATTATTTCCCACACACTGTACTGCATTCATTACACTCCATTCAGGTGACCACCATGCCTTTATCTATACCTTTGTGCACTTCGGGGATTTACCACATATACCAAATATTGGGCACAATAGATTTGCAAATGGGTGAGTATCTTTTATGGGATTTTGTAAAGTACTGTCTAAATTCATGCGAACGTTACTACCTCTGATAACTTCACTGAAATGTTTATAACATGATTTTGAGTCACGTTTCGCCACCAAGGGGGAGAACTTTCACTTGTTCTTTCATACACTCAAGATTATTTTTGAAGCACTTATTGTGTCATGCCTTTGGTCACTTACTAAATACCACTGATGAATCAAATAAGCATGGTTCCTGCCCTTACAGATTTAATAGTCTAGTGGGAGAAAGATAATAAAGAAATAAAGCAAGCAAGTCAGCATATGCACTGGTCAGGCTGGGCAAGATTACGCCTTGTTGATGAGCACCCCCCAAATCTCAATGGCTTCATACCAGCGAAGCTTTTCTTCCCTCCACTCACGCAATTTGCTCAATGCAAGTCTATGGGAATGGTCTGCACATCCCTGTCACTCAGAGAATCAGACTGATAGATGTTTTCCCTTAACAAGTGCTTTCAACAGTCTCCACAGCAGTGGAAAAGGAGTGTGGCAAATCCCACAGTGATCTTAAAGTTTCTGTTCCAAAGTGGCTCGTATCCTTCCTACTTGTGTCTCGTTATGCAAAGCAAGTCACATGGTCATATTTAAATTTGAAGAGAGTGAAGAAGTACAGCACCACAGTGTGCTCAGATGAAAGAAATGCAAAAATATTCAGTGAGTAATTCCAATGATTACCACAATATGAAATTTCAAATAAACGGGAGGGGGCACCTTACGTGGGATGTCTGAAAGTTCTCTTTAGACACGAATAGATGAGAAGAACTCAGTCCGATCGTGAGAAGAAAGAAGTCCTGTCAGAATGAACATGGGTGGAAATTCCAAGACTGACAAGAGCTAAGCTGTTACAAGGAACAGAAAAATGACTGAAGCATGATCAGTGAGAAAGGCACTGGAAGGAAGGGCTGGGATGAGATCCTTGAGATCTTCATCTGCCACAGCGAGGAAGGACTCTGACGCCAAGGAGGGCTTTAAGGCAGGGAACAGTGTCATCTGGTTTCCAGTCGCTGTGTGGAACACAGTGGTGTGGGTCAGGAGTGGGAACCATGATGGTGCAGCGTTATTAAAAGTGGAAGGAAATGCACCTGCACCAGAGAAAGAAAGAACAAACACATTTCCAGATATACTTTGGTGGTGGAAAAAATAAGACAGCCAGATAGAGGAGCTATGGGACTTGAGGAAAGGATGACTCAAGAATGACTCCTGGATTTCTGCTCTGAGCCACAGCGTGGGAGGTGTTATCATTTATAGAGCTGATTAAGACAGGCAAAGGACTGGTTTTGTTTGATTATTGTTTCGTTTGTTCTTTTTTTTGGGGAGGGGTTGGCTGGCTGCAGTGAAGTTTGAGAGTATGATTTAAAAGTTAATTTTAGTAAAGCTGAGAGATATTCCAATGCAGATCAAGGAGGAAGTGCATAGTCACGTCTGGACTCTGTAGGTGGCCTAGCTGGTTGGATATATTTGGAGGTTGTCAGCATGTATGAGGCAATTGAAGCCAAAGAAATAGATAGTATCTCACCTAAAGAGCGAATTTAGGAAAGAGACGGGGGCTCAGGATGGAGTCCTGGAGAGCTCTGACATTTGGAGGTCAGTAGGACAAGGGCTAGCACAAAATCCAAGGAATAGCCAGGGATGAGACAATCTTCTGGCTTTGTTCCATTCCTTCATCCAACCAGTATTTATTCTTTGCCTCCTGTGGACCAAAACTGCTCTAGGTGCTCAGAATATGGTGGTACATAAGCCAGTCAAGGTTTCTGCCTCCATGAAGCTTACATTCTGTTGGCGCGCACAAACAACAAACAAGCAGACAAATAAAATGAGATGATTTCCGCAGTGCAGGTGCTGTGAAGACAGACAAATGCTGGGAGTATTATTAGGCCAACTGAATTAGGTTTAAAAAGAGAAAGGGGACATGAACATGCCTCATAACATGTAATTATAATCAAAATGTTTCTCCTTGAGTTGAGTAATGGCAAATACGATTTGGTTTACAACTTCAAAAACAATGGGAGCAGAGACCGTACTGGGAAATACCTTCACCAATGGGAAGTGAAGGCGACATCTATGGTGCCAGCTAGCACGGGTGCTCACTCTGTGAGGAGAAGAAAGGAATCCGTCAAGGGCAGTTCAAAGCATTTAGCAGGGCTCTCTGGATTCTAGTAACTCCACAGGATATTTCTACCATATCACAAGCACTGCGGGCTTTTTCAGATTGATGTTAACATGTTTTCTATCAAATATTTTCTAAGAGAAGCAAATATATTTTCTGTGTCATCTACAGTTGTGCTCCATATAATTAAGATGTGTGACAACTGTCTATATGTGTGTGTTCCAAGAAGGCAGTCTGCCAGGCAATGCAAGAAAGAAAATGTCATTGATTCTATACTCTGACCATACCCCTCCTCCCCAATTGACTGTTTCTGTCCCTGCTCCAAGGAAGGCATTCAGTGCACAGGAGAACCTGGAGTTACAGAGAGATGGAGATGTGGCTTTATTTCACTAAAGAGCCAGCAAGAGCTCCTTCACTGGAGCTAGTTTGCAAAACTTTTCTAATGACCACGAAGCATGTGCATGCTTTCCAGGTACCTCAAGCTAGGCAAGTACTCTTCTTTTCTTTTCTTTTTTTTTTAAAGACAGTGCTTGTCATCCCAGAGCCATCTGTGTGAGAGCTGAGTGTAGGGCAATAGAGTTCTTATAGGAAGCCTATTCCAGACCACGACCTGAAAGTAGCTATGGTTTGAATTCAAATCTGCACCAATTAAAATTATTTCTCCTATCTTCTTCAGAATTGGACCATGATAAACTTATCTGCCATTTAGACCCAATCAACTTCAAATCTTTAATTTTCTTTATCTATTAAAAAAGCTAACTAGTTATAACCTATACTTCTTATGGTCTCAGGATTCTCACCTTCCTAGAATAGATAACTAAGGTGTAAGCAATGTTAGTGTTTGTCTGATCCAATATGGTTGCCTATGCAGTAGAATATAAAATTCTATAAAATTACTGCCAAGATATTAAGAAATACCTAGTCCTTATGGGAAAGAATTGAACACCGAAAGGTGCCTGGAGCTCATGAGGAAAACACGGATGGGGACATGCTAAGATAAAAAATATTCCAACGAAAGTCAAAGTCATTCACTCCTCTCATCCCTCGTACAAATATTTTCCTCCATGTCAACAGCCTCTCAGGTAACAATGTTGGCTGGAGACTAAAAGACTTAAGTAATGCTAATTTAAGAAGTGATTTCTGTGACCTATATGTGTCTTCTATTCAAGATACATAGCTTTGAAATAATTTTAAATTATCTAATTGCCTGCCTCCCAGGAGGCTTGTTGGCTTCACAAACAGTATAAATTTTCTCACGTTCCTGAAATCCAAATTGGTCTTTTTCTTTATTAAGTTATCCCAGAAACTCAAAAGAATGTGAACAATGAACTGAAATTCTCAATACCAGATGCTGAAAGTTATCCATTTCACCTAAGACCAAATCTGCATATCCCGGCCAGGGTGGGCAGGGAGAGGAAGGTGTGGGCAGAGCAGGGAATATGAAAGGAATGAAGTTTGCCATCAGCCTTCCTCTTTTCATCTCCCCACGGATGACAGCTCCCAACCAGCTCCTTTGAAAATATGCTGTCATCCTACCCCAACCATGAGAAACCCACGGCCTAGAACTATTTTACATCTCATTCCTCTGGACCCTAAGTTACCAAGTGGTGAATGTTGTCAACTCAACCATGTACTGTGAAGAGAGAGAGAGAAACCCACTACTAAACAAGGACGTTATTTCTTTTTTTTTTTTTTTTTTAAAGATTTTATTTATTTATTTGTCAGAGAGAGAGGGAGAGAGAGCAAGCACAGGCAGACAGAATGGCAGGCAGAGGCAGAGGGAGAAGCAGGCTCCCTGATGAGCAAGGAGCCCGATGTGGGACTCGATCCCAGGACGCTGGGATCATGACCTGAGCTGAAGGCAGCTGCTTAACCAACTGAGCCACCCAGGTGTCCCAAGGACGTTATTTCTATTTGTATTATGACCCACTAACAAACTTCAAGCAAGGTGAGAAAGGGACCATATCAAGCAAAGCAGAACGCTTATGAGCAGCTTAGAGTCCAAGCAAGGAATCTACCTTATGCGTGACTGGCTGAGCTGGGAACAAGACCAACAAGCCAGATGCCTCTTAGTAAATCATCTAGGTCACCTCAAAATTACCTATTTAAGTTGATCGATATTCTACAGGGCAGCAGTGATAAAATTACAAACAACTCGATCAATATGTGTAGTTCTCTAACTTCACAGATCAGTCCACAGGATAAACAACAAGGAGTGAGGAGATCTCACTGCCCTACAGTGTCTTCTCCACACTGCCTGAATAGGTCTCTTTCCCTCTGCTCAGGTGTGAAATTCTACCAAATCAAGATTCATTTGGGTTAATGAGCCCATTTTGAAAGGTAAATAACTCTAAGAGAATTAGTTTAACAATTAAGTCCTTTATGGAGAATGCACTGGCTGCTTTAAATTACTTCCCTCCTAAACTCCAGTTGAGATATCCCCAGAGTAATGAGTACTTTAATAGAGACTTAGAAAACAGAAGAGTAATTTTGGAATATGAGGAGAAGGGCTTTAGGTACAGATATGCTTAGGTAGAACTTAAACGTGGACGGTCCGAGCAGCCAGAGGCACGATGAAGTGAAGAGCAGGGGTGAGGAACGAGAAGTCTGAAGGCCCTGACCACAACAGATAAACACTTGCAAAATGTGTCCTGGACGGGGCATGCTCCCAGTTTTCCATGTAACATTGCCTCTTAACTACTCAGATAGGAGAAGATAAGGGTCCAACAGTCTCTACTAAAAGAGAAAAGTCAAAAGCTGCCTTAATCGCGTCACACTTCGTAGAAACAGATCATCTTGAAATTCAACTATGTGACTAGAAAAAAAAAACCACCTCCATATATCTCTATACTCCAAATTTTGGTAACAGCTAAAAGGAATAAAATCTTTTTCTGATATTTTTCAAAAGCCTTACTGACTTAAAAGAACGTATGTCAAAAGGCACCATCAGTTGATGGCAGTGGGTTGTCAACTGTGGGAGTCAAATGTAAGGCATTGTTTCAGTTCCCTCATGCTTCTGTTTCTCAGACCTTTATTCTAGTCAGCCAACGCTGGGGATGAACATATTTTCACTCAGATACAAACTGCCTTTCCTTGAATATTCTAGGGGTTTGGAGGGCCTCTGGAAAAGTCATAAACAGAGTAGAGAGGCGCCTTTAGAAAACCAGTTTTTACCAGACTCCAGAGTCAGATGAAGGTATCTTATATCTTAACTCTATTACTTACTGTCCAGCTCAGATACTTGATGATTTGTAGTTGTGGACACCAAATAGATGATCTATAAACCGCCTGTGGCCAGAGCTGCTCGAAGAATCCCAAACCTGGCTGGAGGGAGCTGCGCGGCGACGCCCGGCAGCGCAGTGACTCGGTGGGCCCCGGAGGACTCCAGGGACCTCTGTTTTCACACCGGCTCTACCCTCCCAGCCTTGACGCGTGACCCCAGGCAGGCTTTTAACTTGTTCCCCCTGTACTTCTTTCCACAGTCTGTGAGTTAATCAGCAACCCTTGGGAGGAAAACCTAATTTAAATGATTTGTAAACGAAAGTTTTATGGAGTACAATTAATAATAAATAGCAAGGCGTTAAGCCCTTGATAGCGCAAGTGAATCAGTTTCCGAGCCCTTCCATCCTCTGCCGGCTGCAATCGGCTGGCAGTTTTTACAGGATGCTCACATCTGCTGTCGGACCAAACCTTCCCAACCCTGCCCAGCTGGAAAATCTGAGGACTTTAAATTAGCACCTGAGCCTCTGACGGAACCTGGACTGGATCCTGACGGAAGAACCAAGCGGCATAAGGAGGCTTTGGAGGATCGGGGATTTAACACCAGCGGGCTCAGAAGAGGCTGTTCTCCAAAGGTCTGAGCTCCAAGCTCAAGGAGGGAGGGTAATTTATACCTTTCTACTTCCGCACACATGGTACTTCAGGCGCCCGCAAGAATGGGGTAGGGAAGAAGAACCAGGAAGTCCCCTAGGACAATGGCCAGGAACTTTTGGCCACCTTGGGTACAAATTTTCCCTTATCAAGCCCATACCCCAAGCCCACCTAACAGGTAAGATCTTGAAACTAACTTTTTTTTTTTTTTTAAGATTTATTTATTTGACAGAGAGATCACAAGCAAGCAGAGAGGCAGGCAGAGAGAGAGGAGGAAGCAGGCTCCCTGCTGAGCAGAGAGCCCGATGCGGGGCTCGATCCCAGGACTCTGAGATCATGACCTTAACCCACTGAGCCACCCAGGCGCCCCGAAACTAACTTTCTTTTAGGGCCTGCGGACAGCGGCCCCTTCCTGGCTTCTGTGAACGTTAGCTCCAGAGTCAAGGAGAGCCAGACCCAGCAGCCGATTGGACTCCCCTACCTGTACAAAGCGAGATCTGAAAACAGTTCCAAAGCTGATGTTCTAGGGCTGAGGCAGGAATTTATTCTTTAGTGTCCTGGGAAAGCCCTGGAAACACATTGGAAAGCCAGTATGACCTTCAGCATATGTGCCCAATATAGCAGACTCACCATTCAACCCATGATCTTGACTTAAATCCTAATCCGTGCCAGTCTTTCATCTGCCTTCATGGGTCCCCAGCTTTGGCACTGGGCCCTTGCTGCTTCTAATATCTCTACCTTTTCAGCATGTAGCTCTCTGAGAAGAAAAAGTGTTAAAAAAACAAACAAACGAACAAAAACTAGAGCCCACCTAGTTTATCCCACTGAAATCCAGAGCCTTGATTTCCATCAGTCAAGGTTGCTCAATCCAAATGCCCATCTATATCAATCCAAAAGCTTGTGGTTATTATTTATGGTGTTGTTGCTTTTAACGGACTTTGTGAAAGGATGAAAATACTTATTTAAAGGTGTTTTACTCATACTATGAAATGAAAAGTATATGCAATTTATTGTAGAGCTAACTTGAGTATACTCACATGCAATTATTATAGCGGGAGGACTTGAATACATAGGCAGTTCCTCTCACTAAAACGTTAATGAAAATCCTTTGTTAGGGTATTAAAAAGTCATCTCAGTTCTAATCTAGCATGGTTTCTTCTCCTTGCAACATATAGTCCCTGCTAAACCCCTTTTATGGGCCCCATGTTGTGTATATTGGTTCCAGCCTAGGCTGAAACAATGTTTTCTTTTATCACCACACTTATTCATAGTCTCTTCAGGAAAACTGCTCTGAGTTAAATACTGGCTTTAATAATTGCATTTCTAGAAAGCCTTTACTTTCCTCAACACACTCCGAAGAGTATCTGCCACTAAATGGTCCTCGTGTTGTTTCTGTGATGCTACAGCTGGGCATGAATTCTGCATGATGCCTTGAAAAATAGAGACCTGCTGGGATGGACTCACTCACTTTGTGGAAATACAATTTCATCTCTACACCATCATTAATATCCACACCAATTCTCCTTCTGGCTCATTTCAACAATAAAACCAATTCTCCAACTTCTCCCTGGATGGAGCTTGTATACACATCCAGCACCCCAACTTTTGTGGCTGCCATCCAACAGACAGAACCCTGTGCCACCTAGCTCTAATAGTGAATGGGGCTCAGCATTCATATCCCACAGGAATACAGTAAGTAAAAAAAAGCAGTTTTCACATATGGGCACACATACTATTTCCTCCTGGCCCAGCACATATGGGTAGCCACACCTTGTCCCATCACCTGTGAATTCTCTGTGAACTTCGGACGTGGGTGTGGTAGGCTACTGGTCACTCCTAGGGAGTTTGGTTTTTGACTTTGTAGTTCCTGCCCAAGTTCATTCTTTCCTTGAGGAAGTTCAATGCATGGATTATTACCCATTAAGGACTTTTAGAAATAGTCCAGATTGTTCAGAATTTAAAAGCAGCTATAGGGCCTCCTGGGTGGCTCAGTCCGTTGAGCATCTGACTCTTGATCTCAGCGTTGTGAGTTCAAGCCCCACATTGTGTTCCATGCTGGGCGTGGAGCCTACTTTAAAAAAAATTAAAAATAAAATAAAAGCAGCTGTAATCAAAACCTCACAGATGTTTACCTCACTCAAGGTTTCTTTCCTTCTTTTTTTCTGCCCCAGGCTGTTATACCATCTACTCATCTTCTTTTAACCCTTAATCTTATTTGCTCTCCAGCAGAAAAAGACTTTCTCCCCCATGTCTACCCTGCTGGCTTCAGGTGAAAACCACTGACATCATAGCTGTCTACCATCAACGAGTGCATAGTGCCCTCAGCTCTTAGCAATTCTAGCCTCCATGATGCTTTTCCCTGGAGACTTGATTCATCATTCTTGCTTCAGGTCAAAACTCCTCAATTTATAACTCCCTTCCATTCCTCAGGCCTACCTTAACTCTAGCCCTCGGAAACTCCTACCTCTTCCCTCTCTAGTTTGTACTAAATTCATGAAAAGTGTTTTAGATTTCCTGTCCTTCTATCCTAATATTTGCCTGAACTAGAAAGAAAAATAGTCTATACAGTGCCCAGGAAAAGTACACAAAGGGGGGGGGGGGGACATTTATAAACAGGTTGTTAGCCTCCTTCAGGAAAAAGCCAGTGAGCCTGGTTGGGTATTTACCATTGATTTGTATCACTTGAGAACTCCCTCCCAAGTTATCATGCCCTCAAGACTCCAGCCATTTGAATTATATCACTTTTTCTGGTTGTTCCTATTCCAGTTTACTATGAAGTTGTCTGAATGGGGCCTGTTTCCATAGCTTTTCCCACACTGAGTAGATCAGCTGACAAAAGTATACCAATTTGCTTGGAAGCTACATTTCTCATTATAAATTTATGCTTTACTCTGGTTTGCTCATCCCTCTCATATGAGTCTGGTTAAGGTAGCTCATCCCCTAGAACATCACTTTCAAAAAAATACAAACATTCAAATTTCTGAACATGAAATATTTTGGCTCCAATCTCAGACTTTTAGAGACTCAGGAAAAAAAACTAGGGTTAAATGCTCAATTCCACTATATTCCTGGGAGTTCCTTAACTCACAGCTGGGCCCCTGGGTCCTTTAAGTCTCATTTTTAACTTTAATTACCACAAAATTATACACAGGCACACACAAATGAGTATTATATTACTTTCATTGGCACTTCCGAATGAAAATGTCTTTGAATTAATCCATTCTGAGTTCTTCATTTATAGCTAGTATTTGCATTTTTTAAGTCCTGGGTTATTTTACTTTGCCAGGAGTTTGATAAAATTGCAAAAGTCTCAGTTTCTTCACAAAGTCTAACATGTCCCCAAAATTTTGAGCCAAGAACTCTTCTGAGGAGCCCATTAACATATTTAGGAGAAATCAATGCAATGTTTCCCACTAGCAAGTATAATATATTTCTTTTTTTTTTTTTTAAAGATTCCATTTATTCACTTGACAGAGATCACAAGTAGATGGAGAGGCAGGCAGAGAGAGAGAGAGAGGGAAGCAGGCTCCCTGCTGAGCAGAGAGTCCGATGCGGGAATCGATCCCAGGACCCTGAGATCACGACCTGAGCCGAAGGCAGCGGCCCAACCCACTGAGCCACCCAGGGGCCCCAAGCATAATATATTTCTAATTATCTTTTCTTTTTTCTTAAATCTCCTGTCTTTCTCTTCAAGACATCACAAATTAAGTTAGATTGACCTATCTTAGCAGGCGTCATTATATTTGGCTTTTCCTTCCTAGCTGTGGATTGTTTTTCTGATCCTACTACATTTATTGATTTCTTTCCACAAAGAGTCTTCTGGTGAACTTTAGTTCATAAACATTTGAGCCCTTTGTTGAATTTTAGGAATTACCAAAACTGGAGATTATTATGCTTGTATAATTCCTGTTTGACTATTACAACCTTGACTCTATTTTTAAATACTTCATTTTTGTCCCTCCTCTCTGTTCTTGTAGCTCTAGTCTGCTCTGTGCAGTAAAAGGCAGGCAATAGGCATCAGAGTCGTAAACTTTCCTTGAGAGAGAAACAGCAACAGGTATGGTATGATGCCTGAACCATTTTCTCCTAGGATACACATATACCCCCACATAGAATGGAAGGGAAAATGTAGTAGAGAAGTCCCTGAAGGTAGCCCCACTCCCATCCAGATTGTAAGAAGGCTGTTTTTACCATCACTGTGTAGACTACATCAAGTTCTCTCAAATTGTCTCTGATGCATTCTCCATAATGCCAGAGTGATCTTTTTCAAAGCACAGCTCTGGCCTTGCAATACAATGATGACTCAACTCCTGACTCCCCTTTCTATACAGAGTGAAACTCTCAGATAAGCACAAGCTCTTCCATATCTAGCCTCTCCCTTTCTCAAGGCCCCTTCCTTTCTCAGGAGCCCCTTCTCCCAGGGTCTGCTTACCACATATATTCAAACACCACCAAGCTACTTGAGTTCCCAAATGGGCCTATGCCTTGCATTTATTGTTCCCTATAAATACAACTCCCCTTCCCTTATTTCACCCAAAAAACTTACTCATTTTTAAATATCAGATACTCATTTTAAAGTATATTTTTCCCAACCATTAACAGTCTCTCTTCAATTCCCCCAGTGATCAAAAGCATTCATTACTCAGGTCCTTGGCAAAGATTATGAATGGGGTCAAGCAGCAAAGCATGTCCAAGTGGTCTAGGTGACCCATGATCCAGCCCTAACCCTATGTTGTCAGCAGCAGAGCAGTGTGATGCACGACGGTCGACACACTAACATCTCTCTCACATGCACACGCACGTACTTTCCAGGCACAGGGTCCAGATTGGGGTCTAGATATAAGGAGGATCAAGAATAAAGGGTGACTTTTTGGAACTCCCTTCAAGCAGTCAGAAATTTTGCCCAAAATCTTTGGCCTTGCCCCACTCTCAGTTAGATTCGAGCTTGACTATAATCTTTTTAAAACCTATTTATTGTCTTTAAAATTACTGAACAGTAATAGGATCTCTGGGAGGAAAGACAGTGTTGTTTCCATCTTTGACTCTGACAGAACTAATAGTATGCTTGTGTATTATGTTCCATGTACATTTACTGACAAAATAAAACACATGATATATCTCATTACCACTTTCATAGTTGAGCACTGCCATTGATATTTATGCTGCTAAGTGTAATGCAGATATTCTGATAAATACTATTAACTGGAAGAGAACACCAACAAAGACTAAACTCAATTATTTTTTCTTTACTATTTCAAATGTATTTTTGTCCATGGGCATTTAGCATAACTTATTCAGTATTTATTATATCACTTAAGAGTTTATTAAATTACGTAGGCTTTCCTTATGTATTCATGGCATTTTACCCCAGAATGGGGTATTGTCAAAACATTCTTTCTTTTTCTTTTTACTAAAAATTGTCAGATTTAAATGACTTGATTGCCAAAATTACTTGCCTAAGTATTTTAAGTTATTTGGAGACGTTAAATATAAATTAGTCAAGTAAATAAAATTAGCTATTGCATTACAAAGGCAGGTTTTGCAAATCCCCAGGTGGAATATGTCCGACTTGTAGAAACTGATATTTATAAAACAACTCCCTGATCCACTGAAATATATGTAATTGAATTAGATAGATTGAAGGGTCAGTTGTGAAAACAGAGGAATTTCTCTAGGCATTTCAAAGAAGAAGGAATTTAATACAGGGAAATAGTGCTTATAGAACTGATGAGGGCTGAGGGGAAAAGACTGTTGGGTTTTAGGAAATTAGGAAGCTGTGGACAATTAAGGGTATTGCCATGGATGAATTCAGCTGAAAGTAGCAGTGAAGATGAGATCTGCCACCTGCCCACCATCGTCAGGTACTAAAAATGGCCTCTCTTCCAATTTCCAAGTATCATGCACATGCTTCATTGTCAGAATCCAATCTAGAACCCTGTGACACAGGACTTATTATTTTTATTTTTTTAAGATTTTATTTATCTATTTGACAGAGAGAGAGATCACAAGTAGGCAGAGAGGCAGGCAGAGAGAGGGGGGGGAAGCAGGCTCCCTGCTGAGCAGAGATCCTGCGGGCTCAATCCCAGGACCCTGGAACCATGACCTGAGCCAAAGGCAGGGGCTTTAACCCACTAAGCCATCCAGGAACCCCAGGACTTATTATTATTCATGGCAAAAGGACCAGAAACAAATGCATAACTTGTCCTCTGAGCAAGTCTGAGAAAGCATTGACTAAAAAAATACGTTTTTGTTGTTGTTTGTGTTTGCTCTTTAATGTACAGACATAGCTGGGGTGTTTTTGTTTTTGTTTTATGGCTACAAATTCTTTGATACTTCTCTCATCAAGAGATGTGGTCTCTGTCCTCTGCCTCCCCTAGGTTCATATAGCACTTAAAGCTGCTCAGAAGACAGAATATAAAAGAAGTAAATATATGTGACTTGTGCGGCTGGGTAGTAAAGCCAGGAGCTTCTGCCTGGTTCTCTCGGAATGCTGGGCCTCAAGGCTCTCCCTCTAAGAACCCAGCCACAGTGCTGAGAGAAGCTATAAAGACAGTCCCGGCCAAGCCCAGCTTTGAGTCACCCCTGCCTAAATATCAGGTAACAACAAGTAACAAAGCCTCTAGATGCTTGTCCCCATGGTTCCACTAACCCCTGGCGAGCATGAAGACTGACATACTGCACAGCAGAGACGGGCCATCCTGTGTTCTCTTGTCTGAATTTCTGGCCCACAGAATCTGTAAGCTTTATAAAATAGCTACTTTACACTACTAAGTTTGGGGTAATTTATTGCTCAGCAGTAGTTACTTGAACAACTTGTGAAAACATGAGAAGAAAAGCTAAAGAAGTGGATGGAGACTTAGAGACTGTGGTACGCAACTTGAGTATGCAAATCTGAAAAGTTGCCCCAGTAGACTACCAGGTGAGATTTATCCACAAAGCCATGCAATTTGGCTTACAATCATCTGCTATAAACCTGGAGGATTTTTCTTCTTCCATTTTATTCCTTCTCAGTTATGTGATCTTAAGTCTGGAGTCTGAAACTTCAGAGGGAAAACATCTGGTAGGTTTGGGTCCTCTTTACCATCCCCATACCGTCATGCAAATCACACAGATGTAGTGCAACGGGTCTTTCAGAAGTTGAAATTTTCAAAGACATTGTGCAATTTTACCACATTCATTAACTTTCATCCACACTCCCAGAGGAAAAGAAGGAACAAAAATTCCAATTACCAAATCCATTTGCTAAGGAAACTGAGTTCCTTGTAAGTGGAGTCTATCATATTTTTCTAAACCTTTCCCTTGAGTTTGGCAATCCACAGTTACAGAACATTCTTATGGCTAAGTTTCTCTTCTGTTGCTCCCTCTCACTTTCTATCCAGATGTTCTCTTTGATTTTTATCTTTTTGTTCATTTTGCTCTGCTATCAGGAGTGATAGTTGTTGTAAGCTCTTCTGTGGCACTGTATGTTATCAAGCACCTCGGGGATTAGATCTATTCATTATTCTGTTCTGAACTCATTATCACCCCTTTCTCTATATTTTTGAGTGTCCAGTGTGTATAAAACCATAGCTTAGTCCTAGGGCAAGTGAAAAAAGTACTGGAAGATATAGTTCCTTGTTGCAAAGAACTTATTTTCTGATGAAGACAGGAACGGTGCACATAAAACAGAATAGGTTTCTTAATGAAAAATAAGAAAGAAAACCAAATTTGCTGTTATTTGGAAATAATAAGAATAGTTTTATAACTTGGCCAGGCCAAGTTATTTTTATTTATATATATTTTTTTTATATTCATATATATATAGTTTTATAACTATAGCTGCAGGCCATAGTTAGAACTGTGATGTCAATGATTGGCCCAAGAAGGATTGTGCTTGGATGCCCCATGTCTTTTTCCCCACCTTACTAAGCAACTAATGTATGCCAAGTAGTATGTTAATCAGTTTACAGTTTTATTAGAGATTAGATTTCCACTTATAATGTTGGGCAGTGATTCAACAGATCAAATTAAGACAACAAATTTGAGGGTTTTCAAGACAAGGGAGGTTCAAAGCCGACCAAATGTGGAATGGCAGTGCCAAAGTTATAGATGATCAATCCATGAAAAGCAGAATCCTAGTCAAGTCTTTCATATACTGGCCATTTCCCATGTAATAGAAACTGTGCTAAACCTGGAGATAAAGAATGGTTAAACCCTTGTCTCTGCCTGCAACCAGTGTATGTATCACAGGAGAAGTATACGTAAGGCCAAGTGGGGGCACAGAGAAAAGTCTGGCCCCAGACGGGATGTAAATAAGTAAGGCAGGCATAGAGGATATCCAAGGACCTGGGCAACTGGGTTACAGTTTAGGATGGACCTTTATTCCCCAAAAGTAAACTAGCCAATCTAAAAACAAAAGACATACTGACACAAACAACATACATGAGTATCAAAATAGTATCTTTGACAAAATGAGAAAGACGTAAATGAGTACATGCTCTATGATTCCACTATAAGTAGTTTGAGAATAGGCAAATCTAATCTGTGGTGAAGGAAATCGTAACAGTAGTAGCTTCTGCAGGGTACTGACTGGAACAAAGCACAAGGGAATTTCCTGGGGTGATGAGATATTCTATATCCTGTTTGAATGTTGGTTACAAGATAGTATGCATTTGTCAAAACTTATTAAATTGTGAACTCAAGGTCTTCTCAGTATTTTAGTCTGCGTTATGCTTAGCTTCTCCGCTTCTCAGCCCCCCAGTCCTGGGTACTTCTACCTCAGCAGATTCCTCAAGGGCAAGAATGGCAGAGAACATCTGGTTCATCTCAGTACATTTCCCTGCTTTCCAGTAACTGGGACCCTTGTGTCCCAAGTTACATGTCCCAAGGACATGACAGCTCAGCGGTACCTGCAAACAATTCATTTTGTACGATTATCATTTTTATTTTGCTGTTTCTACTTTGTCTTATCAATACACAAGCTAGTACATTCTGTACAGAAGTCAGGGTCTACAGTAAATTTTTTAATAGTGTTTTGCCGACTGAGAAGCCATATGGAGTAAGAGAAAACTGAATCTGTTCCTCTTCACACTGCGCACCTGTAAGAATATCAAGTGGATCAGAACAAGAAACCACAAACATAGCAGGAAAAAACACAGCTGTGTTCTTTTATAAGCCACGTGTGGATAAAAATTCCTCTAATTCAAAATCTTGAAGCAGGTCAGAAACAACTTGATATTTTTTACTACATAAAAATTAAAGACAAAAAATTTTGCATCACAAAATACTATATACAAAGTAAAAAAAAAAAGAATCAATGAGCTTTCTCCTCATGCTGTATTCTGTAGACTTAATTTTAGTACTAACACTTCTACAAAACATGGTGGATCTTCTCAAAACTTGTTGGGCTGTCTATAAAAGGATAGCAAGCACCAGCATCACAAAGTAACACAGGGCACGAAAGGCAAGAATTCTCTGTATGCCCGAGAAAAATGCCATGATGACAGGGAACAGAGTGGTTATGGTGGACAGGCTTAGCCAGTTTTTTGGGAAGAAGCTGAAACTACAAAGAAGATGGTATTGAGGCTTGAAGGTGTTGAGCCCAAACACAGATGGAAGAGAATCCTGGCCATTAAAAGATGCAAATATTTTAAACTGGGAGAAGTTAAGAGATCCAATTCTAAGCTTCATCTTCTATTTTATTATGAGGACAATAAAATCTCGAGGTTACATTCACTTCTAAAAATAAGCAAATAAGTGACAAACTGAGGAAGATGTTTGCAACTTACAGCACAGGGTTTGTAATACTAGGTTTAAATACAGGTTTAAATACTAGGATATCCCTAGTATTTAAAACACTCCCCATAATTGAGAAGAAAATGATCAAGTACCTAATACAAAAACTGCCAAAAGACAGGAAGAGAGAGCACAGAAAAATTAATTAATTAATTAATTAAGATGCATCTGAGGTGTGTGTTTGTAATGCTCATTTCTCGTTCATAATTAGGGAAACAGAAATCTTAAACTATATTCTGTAGACTTAATTTTAGTACTAACACTAGTGTTTCTATTTTTAAACTATTACCAGTATATTGTAGGATAAAGTGAGCAAGTAATTCTGTTAATGTCAGCAGGAACAAGGATTTTTGGGCTTCAGAGAAAAAAAAAAAAGTTCAAGAAGTAAAAAAAAAAAAAAAAAAAACCTTACATCTTAAAATTGCATTAGAAATATTAATGTAAAATTCTTTTATCTCCCTTGTTTAAAAATACATATTGACTAGTTCTGCCTACCATGTGCCTGGAAGCGGTGGCAAGTCCGGAGCCCTGAGCACTCCTAGAACCCAGAATGCAATCTCTGATTCCCATTCCCTCTGAAAAGGAAGGGGAGTTCTTAGGGAAAACAGCTGAACTCAAGTCCACCACAGATCGTAACTTTTTTGACCTAGCCAGTGAGTGGCAATTTTTCTGTCCTGAATAATTATAGCTTACAAATGCATGAAGAATGTTAGAATTAGAAATTCATCATTTTACAAGGTCTAATGAAAAAACCTTTTGAAGCTACTGTCATAAATGTACACGAACACTACTGGGAGAAAAGCTGAAGCGGTCAGTGATCATTCAGCATTAACAAACGTGAGAAAACCAGACATTCTATGCCTCCAACGGAGACTCAAATACACATCTATGAAATTTAGAAAAAAAAAAATTTACTGTGCTCTAGCAAGCCTTAGAGAGAGTCCCTTCTTCAGGAATGTAGAGCATGAGGGAACGAGGAAGATTATGCCACAAGAAGCGAGTACAGCATATAGGAGATTCTACAGGACAACTGGGCTGATTTCTCCAAGTCAATAGCACATGAGAAAGAAAAGGAAGGAAGGACTATTCCAGACTAAATATTTAAGAAGATGCTTAAGAGATACAGTAACTATAGGCAATGAGTGGACCTTATATAGTAAAAGCAACTCTAAATACACAATTTTTATACCACTGAGGAAATTTTAACATGAAGTGAACATTATATTAGAGAATTATCATTAACTTTGTTAGATATATAAATGGTATTGTGGCTCTGTGAGAGAACAGATTTTATTTTTTAAAGATTTTATTTATTTATTTGACAGAGAGAGATCACAAGTAGGCAGAGAGGCAGGCAGAGAAAGAGGAGGAAGCAGGCTCCCTGCCGAGCAGAGAGCCTGGTGTGGGGCTCGATCCCAGGACCCTGATATCATGACCTGAGCCGAAGGCAGAGGTTTAACCCACTGAGCCACCCAGGTGCCCCGAGAGAACAGATTTTAAAAAATAAAGATATACAGAAATGGATTAAAACAATAGGTTGTAGTTATTGTCAGTGCTAAATATTGTCAGTCTCATCACATCGTTTTGAATGAATTAAAATTTTAAAATGTTTTAAATTATGTGCTAATGATTAATATAAATATCATTCTTTTATGATATATTTATTTACACTGACTCAATTTCTAGCTAATCTTGAGGTGGGGTACTTTATAGTTCTGAATAATTAGTTTACAGGAGGCAGGAAACAGGTTTACAAGAAACTCTTGTTAGGATGTGAAGCATGATCCTTTTTTATATCATATTCCCATTAAATAATTCACCTCTAGTAACTCTTTAATTCATAAATCATTGTATAAGAATGAAAAATGTTGCTCCATCTAAAAAAAGGGGCAGTGGAGTATGCTCATCTTTAAACCAAACCACACCAAAACAAAACAACCAAAGAACAAACCAAAAAACCCTGACAGTTTCCAATGGATGGCATCAGAACCCTGGGATAAATGGAATAGTCCCCAAGAATGGTCAAAAGTGGCCTCTGCAGATGGCTGCACAAGATGGCACTTCATGAAACATCATTTCTCTGCACCTCTGGTGCTTCAAACATATTGTTTATCTCATCAAGAGGAACTGGTTCTAAAGGTAAGAACTGAACAAGGGTCATTGCTGAGGAAACAGAGCAGATGGCCCATCTAGGACAGTCTGTCTTCACTTGAGGAGAGACCGCTCCAATCCCAAGCAGACCGGGTGCTAATTAAAAGAGCTCTTGGCTGAGGGACACCTGTCCTTTCCTGTGACACAGAATCAGTGTGGCCTTTTTTCTCAGACTCTGCCCACTGCCCTGCTCCATCGCCACCCTTTCCAGAAAGGAAGAGGTCCCTTACGGCCAGTTCTGTGGGACAGTCCACAGATCCTTACTGTGAGTGCCTGGATTTCTCCCAAACATTTCATCCTGGTTCCAGGCTACACTGTATTTTCAGACCCTTTCTAGCTTCATCACTGACAAAGAAATGTGTCCATGCTTTGTAAAGAACTTCAAAGACACGAGTTAAACATAAGAGAACTGTTTGGACTTCCTTCTTCTACAGAAATGGGCTTTATTAACTATTCTTTCTAAACACATTTTAGGTGAATATAATCCATTTAAGTTTTTACAAAAACAGGTGTAACAGATACGATGAACAGGCATGTTTTAACTTTCAAAGTTCAGGTTCCTGAGCCCTGGCGTTGTTTAAGGAAAGCAATAATAGGAGTCTGAAGACAACCGTCAAGATCAAATGTCTAGAAATCTCGGGGGAATCAAAGTTTTCTCTTGTAAAGGAACTTAAAATATTCTGATCCTCTGTATAAAAAATTTTTAACATGGTATTAAGAATTAGGTCTTTAACTTCTTTTCCCCGTACTTCATAACAGCTTTCAACATGATCTCCCTGCCTCCAGCCTTGATTCTCTGCACTTCAACTGCCGCACACCTCCAGCATATCCTTGCTAAAACTCAGATCTGATTAGGTCACTGACTCTTCTATTCCAGAATCCCTTCGTGGCTCGGGACTCATGCCTTCCAATGGAATTCAAACACTGTTCCTTCATGTCCTTTCCCCCCAGATCCCATCTGTGTACCATCCTCCTGCCATTCTGCAGGGTTCCCCAGTCCCGAACCCTTGCATACCTTTGCTCTTACTCTTTCTTCGGTTATATACGCTCCTTTCTTCCTTTCCATCCTGGCAGGATCCAACTCCTATCAAAATCGAGTTTAAATGCCACCTTATCTGTGAAGCTTTTCTTGACTCATCCAGATAGAATTAAATCACACTTTCTGGGTTCTTATACCTTAATGTGGAGTGAACAGATGGAAGGGAAAGCTTTAGAGGCAGAAAGATCTCATTTCCATTCCTGATTCCTCTGCCCGCTGTGACCTTGGGCAAAACACTGAAGATCTCTGAGCCTCATAATTCTCATCTATGAAGTGGGTATAATAGTATTAATATATCAGGGTCCCTATAAAAATGAACTGTGATTACCTTTACAAAATGCTGTGCATAGGTCTTGGCTCCATTATAGTAAAAACTCGAAGGAAGGTATTTACTTTTATCATCACTTGCTCATTTACCACAATCTGACTGATAGTATAGGTCATGGAATGCCTGCCTAACCCACAAGGTTTTCAGTCCCTAAAGGTGGCCCAGTGCGCTTCATATCGCTGTCCATGGTGCCGAGCACAGAACCTGACTCACCGATGCTGCCAGTGTATTGCTCATTGAGTAGAAATCCACCAGCATCTGATGCAGTAATTTCCTGAGCTTTGCTGAAAGAATGTCCACTGTATCACAACTGTTGACTCAAAGGCACCAAAACATGAGTTACTTTAATCATATAAATATATATGGTGCTATATATTGTTCTTTTTAGAACTTTGCACATAATAATCCCTGAAAAAAGGTAGCAGGACAGGGACTATCTCTTGTCGCCTCCCTTTCATCCATAAGTGTAAAATTAAAATGACTTTGTAAGGCTTATAGAAAAGAATACATCAATTCACCTCTAACCTGTATTTCCACTCACATAGCTGCTGGAGGTAGCCTGGGCTGAAATTGCACTAAAATTCCTGAATGATTCAGTTCACTCAGTTTAATTACTATTTCAGCATGTGCTATGCCCAGTTCATTGGAAGGCAGTGTGCAACAAGACAACACGAAAGGCTTTCTTTCTCGTTCAATTAAAGTAAACAATGACATGTGCCCTCTTGAAATTACAACTGAACAATAGCATTAAATCCACCCCAGATACCCAAATGGGAAAAGATGCGTAATACAATTGTCTCAGGCTGACCAGATCATGTCTGTCCCTGGCCTTCAGTCCCCAGGAAAGAACGCCTATTCTGCCACCAGTGTGAGCCTTCGGCCGTGTCACTGCCCAGCTAAAATTCTTCCACAGTTGCCCATTTCTGACCTGCAGCAAATAGTCCAAACCTTGAACCTGGCACAAAAGGCTTTTGGAAAAGTGAGACCAGACCTATTTCCCCAGTCTTGCTTCCCTTCCCCTCTTCATAGGTCCTATGTGTGAGGGACAGGAAAATTATCTCCTTGGACTTCCAATTTCAACTCCTAACAGAGCGAAGAGCCTTAAAGTCACCATTCCTGTCCTTATAACAAGTAAAACCTGAAAAAAACTGAAAATTACTATTCTTGGAATCATCAGAGAACTGAGGCTATAATGTGGAAAGGTGGAGAAATAGAAAAACACGACCAAGATCTTATCTGGAACAGAAGCCCACTGGAGCCATACACCAGTAGGAATACTTAAATGGCAATAATAGTTAAATGGTAATTTTGATGAGCTGCTGGAGATGGAGGGCGGGCTAATTGGAGAGGGAGAAATTCCTGAAGGCTGCAGTCTTGGGACCTGGGGGACACGCTTTCATGAGTTTTACCACTAAGAAACTCACCAGGTTCTCACGGTGAAGGTCTAAGAAAGATCCCCTCAAGGGCCCTGGTTGGGGGAGGGAAAGAGTAATTATTGTGAAATATGAGCAGAGATTTCTTCATAAAAAGGGGTTTTTCAGAACTTTTCCCTACTGGGAAAGGGCATTCTCCCACTATAGCTTCCTCTAGCCTTCTGGTCTCATCTAAGAAGATGAAAACATAGTGAACAGGGTTCCAGATCTCAAGGAAATAGACAGGGAACACTGCAGCCAGGCAAAGAAGTAGAAGGTGGAGGCCTGGGGGAAAGCTATACTACTGGAAAGACACCAAAGTTACACCCCCAAGACACAGGCTGTATAAAACAGAGATTTAATCAAAGAATTATAGAGTGTTCCCCCTCCCCATAACGTATCACCAGACCAAGACTCCAGGATAGTAACAATGGACTGCAGCTGAAAGAGCAACAAGACACCAACTCCACAAGGAAAAGTACTTAGGGAAGTCCAAGGTCAAATAAGGAGACAAAAACACAGACACTAGAGAGATTTGAAACCTCTAGCACCTATAGCTAAAGCAAATATTAAACCCGACCAAATTCCTAGCCAGCTTACATAAATCCTTATACTAAATATATACTATATACTATATATATACTATATAATATATACTATATACTATTTTTTTTTAAGATTTTGTTTATTTATTTGACAGAGAGAGAGAGAGATCACAAGCAGGCAGAGAGGCAGGCAGAGAGAGAGGAGGAAGCAGGCTCACTGCTGAGCAGAGAGCCCGACATGGGGCTCAATCCCCGGACCCTGGGATCAAGACCCGAGCCGAAGGCAGAGGCTTTAACCCACTGAGCCACCCAGGTGCCCCCTATATACTATTTCTGATAAAATACATTTGGCTTTCAACAACAACACAACAGCAGCAAAAAATTAAGGCATCCAAGAGAAAAAAAAAACAGTCTGAAGAAATTTTAAAAAAAAATCATCAGTTTTAATATGATATGCCTAGGGTTTATGCGTGCATGCACACACGCACATATGGGGGGACGTGTTTGTTTTGTGTTTGTTGAACTTATTTTGCTTTGTGTTTGTTGAACTTCCTGGACCTGTATATGTAAACTCTAGGGCAATAAGCTATTATTTATTTAGATTTTATGCATTTATTTGACAGAAAGAGAGAGAGAGCGAGAGAGGGAACACAAGCATGGGGAGCTGGAGATGGAGAAGCAGACTGCCTGCAGAGCAGAGAGCCTAATGTGGGGGCTAGATCCCAGGATGCTGAGATCATGACCTGAATCAAAGGCAGATGCTTCAGGACTGAGCCACCCAGGCATCCCTAGGGCAAAAAAACAATTTAAAAACAAGTATAGGGATTCCTGGGTGGCTCAGATGGTTAAGTGTCTAACTTAGGCTCAGGTCATGATCCCAGGGTCCTGGGATCGAGTCCCGCAACTGGCTCCTTGCTCAGCAGGGAGCCTGCTTTTCCTTCTGCCTTTCTGTGCTCTCTCTCTCTCTGACAAATAAATAAATGAATAAAATCTTTAATAAACAAAAAAGAAGTATAATTGTAATGCTGAGAGAAGATAGAATGGAATCATTAAAATTGCTCAGTTAAGACCAGAGAAAAAAGGGAACAAAGGGGAAAAAATGGTAAGGGTAATGAATAGAAGACCAATACAAACACAGTAGATATTAATGTGACTATATCAATGATCACCTTAAATATGAATGATCTAAATACACCAATTAAAAACCAAAATTGTCAAAGTGGATAAACAACACAAAACCCAACTTTATGTTGCCTAAAGAAACCCACATAAAATATAAAGACAGAGAGGGGCACCTGGGTGGCTCAGTGAGTTGAGCCTCTATCTTTAGCTCAGGTCGTGATCTCAGGGTCCTGGGATCTAGCCCCGCATCGGGCTCTTTGCTCAGCAGGGAGCCTGCTTCCTCTTCTCTCTCTGCCTGCCTCTCTGCCTACTTGTGATCTCTCTCTCTGTGTCAAAGAAATAAATGAAATCTTTAGAAATATATATATAAAGACAGAGATAAGTTACAAGTAAAAAAGATTGAAAAAAGCCATACCATGCTAACACTAATTGAAAAAGTTGGAGTAGGTATACTAACAAATCTACATTCAGAAAAAAAGATTATCAGGGATAAAGAAAATGCATTACGTAATGATAAAGTCATCAGTTTTCTAAGAAGATACAACAATCTTAACCATGTATGCATCTAACAAGAAAGCATCAAAATGTATGAGGCAAAAATCAATAGAACTGCAAGGAGAAATAGATAAATCCACTATTATAGTCAGAGACTTCAACATACTTTTGTCAGTAATAGACAGATCAAGCTGCCAGAATATCAGTAAGCATATAGTTGACCTTAACATCACTATCATTTGACTTGCTCTAATTGACATTTATAGAATATTGCATCCAACAACAAGAGAATACACACTCTTCTCCACTCATACCTGTAAGTACAGACCACACTCTGGGCCATAAAACACTCCACAAAAAGAGCATAGAAACCATACAAAATATAATCTCAGACCACAATGGAATTAAACTAGAAATTAACAATAGAAAGATAGCAGGAAAATCCCCCAAATATTTGGAAATTAAACAACAGACTTCTAGATAATACATGACTCAAAGAATTCTTGAGAGAAATTTTTAAATATTTGAACTAGATGAAAATAAAAATAAAATTTATCAAAATATGTGGGATGTAGCAAAAGCAGTGCTTAAAAAGAAATTTATAACATTGAATACATATATTAGAATAGAATAAAGGTACAAAATCAATAATATAATCTTCCTTTTTAGGAAATCAGAGTAATTTAAGCATAAAGCAAGCTGAAAAAAATAATAAAAATTAGAGCAGAAATCAATGAAATTTAGGCAAACAATATAGAAAAGCTGTTTTTTAAAGACAAAGAAAAAAAAGAAGACACAACTTAACAATATAAGAAAGGAATTTTCATTACTCTTTATCTCAAAGACATAAAAGGATAATGAAAGAATATCATGAACAACTTTGTGTCCACAAATGGGATAACTTAGATGAAATGGACCAATTTCTTGGAAGATACAAACTACTAAAACCCCTGTGTAGAAATAAATAACTTGAAAAAATTCTATTAAATAAATTGTCTCAATTAATAAACTTCCCCAAAAGGAAAGTACCAAGCCCAAATGGTTTTACTGGTGAATTCTACAAAACATTTAAGGAAGAAATAATACTGATTCTTCATAATCAGGTTCAGAAAATAAAAGCAGAGGGAAGACTTCCTAACTCATCCTATAAAGACAACATTGCCCTATTAACAAAATCAGGTAAAAGCATTACCAAAAAATAATAATAACAACTACAGAGAATAATTCACATAAACATAGACATAAATCCTCAACTAAATATTATTGGATTCTGTTTGCTAATGTTTAAAAACAATTAAATGCTACAACCAATGAAATTCATTCCAAGTATGCAAGAAAGATTTAACATTCAAAAATCAGTTAATGTAATCCATCATGTCAAAAGGCTAAAGAAAAATTATATGATATTATCAATCAACACCCAAACAGCATTTGACAAAATCTAACATTTATTTATGATTAAAAAAAAAAAAAAACCCACCAGGAATAGAAGAGAACTTTCTCAACTCAACAATGAACAACTAACAAAAACCTACATTCTGCATCATTTTTAATGGAGAGAAGCTGAATGTTTCTTCCCTAAGATCAGGAAGAAGTCAAGGATGTCTTCTCTCATCATTCCTATTCAATACCTAATGGAAGCCCTAGCTAGTACCACATAACCTGAATATAAAAGCTATACATGGTGAAAAGGAAGAAATGCAACTATTATTTGACATAATTACCATCTAAAATCCTAAAGAATCTGCAAGAGAAGAAATCTAGAATGATTCATGGTATAATGGCACTGAAGATGGCCATGTGAGTACAAAGTCATGTTTAGCTCAATATTGATATAGGTAGTTTTATATATATATATATGCATCTATACTGTCTAGTTTATACATACATATTTCCTTTCTCCATCAAGCCTGCAAGCAATGACACTGCAGCAGAAACAAGTACACCTAGCCTCCAGATCTTGATTTCTAATACCATTCTCCAAAACAAGGAACCAGGAATCTTTGGAGAAAGGACAGATTCTAGGACAAAATAAAAAAGACAAAATATACAGGATGGGGGCGCCTGGGTGGCTCAGTGAGTTAAAGCCTCTGCCTTCAGCTCAGGATATGATCCCAGGGTCCTGGGATGGAGCCCCACATCGGGTTCTCTGCTCAGTGGGGAGCCTGCTTCCCCCCACCCTGCCTGTCTCTCTGCCTACTTATGATCTCTGTCAAATAAATAAATTTTTAAAAATCTTAAAAAAAAAAAAAGACAGGATGAACCTGAAGCATTCAGTAAAATAAAAAAGACAAAATATACAGGATGAATCTGAAGCATTCAGTGTACGAGAAAGTAAAGTGGAGTGGAAATAATAATGAAAGGAGTAAGTCAAAGGGACAGACTAATCAACCAAAGAAGCTCTCAACGGCCAAGGCTGGAATAATTTAAGCAACAGAACAAAGGAGTACTGGGTTATAATACGAAGTATAAAATAAAGATCCATGGGTCCACACTGATATATATATAAATAACTGAATAAATAAATGGTGACAATAAACAAATTGCTCATGCAGGAGAATTGCCACTTATTTATAGCTCAAGGAGGTGGAGTATAACTCCCACCCTTTGACGAGGTCTGTGAATGGCCACTTTCTTCCAAAAACATCCAAAACAGGATGAAAAGAGGGGGAAAAACAGTAGCAGTATAGTAGAGAAATCTGACAAACATTGTCTAAGCCAGGTGATAAAGGTTAACATCAAAAGTGATAAATCATCAAACATCTATTGAAGAAAACAGACCAATTCTACACAAGGGACGTTCTACAGATTACCTGAGAAGTATGCTTCAAAACTTTTAAGGTCATCAAAAACAACAAAAAACACTGTCACAGCCAAAAGGAACCTAAGGAGGCATTATGACTGAATGCAAAGTAGTGTCCTGGATTGGTTCCCAGACCAGAAAAGACATAAGGTAAAAATTATGGAAACTGGAATAAAGAGTTGACTTCAGTTAATAAGGTGTCAATACTGCTTCATTAACTACAGTAATTTTATCATACTAATGTAAGATAATAATCTGGGGAATCTGGGAATCTGGGAATGGAGTCCATGTGGAATCTCTGTACTATTTTTTTTTAGGTGGTTGACATATTTATTGCTTTGAAGGTGGGGAGGGCGGGCAGGAGCTCCAAAGCCCTTGGTGGGGTGGGCCTCACTTCACTTCACAGGCTTCTGGCTGCACGGGATGGCACTGGCTCTGTAAACTGCAGCCACGCACAGGTCTGGGCTATAACTGTTCTTGTAGATCATGTGTCTGATGTTGCTGAGGGTGACCCGAGCGGTCTTGTTAATGGCGGTTTGCATGGAGGAGGTGGCAGGCTTTCACTGGAGGGATCTGCACTTCAAGATGGCCACTACACCTTCCCTCTGCCTACCAGGCTCCACACCCACAGTCTTGCAGTGAATCAGCCCCTTATAGAAGAAGGAGATGTGAGACTTCGGGTTACTGGGCTCAGCGCTGTATGTCTGTCAGCTTCTGTCAGTCAGGAAGCTGGAGCAGTTCCTCATAACCATCCATTGCTGGGCAGACATGGCCGCAGCGCCTCTCACTGCACTAGCCTGAGACAGGCTTTCTATATTATTTTTACAATTCTTCTGTAAGTCTAAAATAAAAAACCTGTTTAAAAATGTATTTTAGTTGAATCATTATGGGGTACACCTGAAACTAATATAACACTGTCTGTTAACTATACTTCAATTCAATATATATATTTTTTTTTTCAGCATCACTTTTATGCTAACATTATGTTGCTTTTATCTCTCCTTCTCGTTATGATGTTTTCTTGGCCAGACATAAGCCTACTTCTCCATCTGTCAAAACGCTAAGATTTCCTCTATAAAGTCATCTTCAACCTCTCCAGACAGTGTTCTAGTTTCTGTGCTTGATGCCAGGGCAATTACCGCAGTGGAATCATGTGCTTACCTCTTCCCACACTAAGCTGAGTTCTCCGTGGCCTGCACCACATCTCATTATTCTAACGCTGCGCTAGCAAGTGCTGACCACAATGGAGGCACTCAACTCATGTGTATCGCCTAAATCAAAGCTCATGTTACTAACACTTCTGCATTTTTAAACAAGTTCACATACATTATTCTGTACATGCCTCCAACCACTGTATGGGTTTAAAGGCCACTATTTTTCCACTTAAAATGAGTAAACGGAGACTCAGAGTCAAAAAGGTTTGTCCTAGCTTACACTGCTCAGAAGTGCCGGAAAAGGTATTCATCTCTTTTTTATGCCTCCACGTTGACTTTCCCCTCCCACTCTAGAGATAAGCTGAGGCTCTCCATCTGATTTAAGTGCTGGCTCTGTCCACTGCTCTCCTCTCTGACCTTGGAAAAGTCACAAAATCTAGGTGCACTTCAAAACCCTTGCACATTTTAATGGAAACAAATGCTAATTTTTACCTCGGAGTTTTGTGAAGATTCATGACACAATGCTTATAAATTTAGTGACTGACACTTGTAAGAGCTCTATAAATTGCAACTGCTTTTACTATTTTTCCTCTAATATTACTAATAATATAACCATTTTAGAATCAACCCATCAGCTTTGCTGAAATGCAAAAAAAGAAGATTCTATTTGTTCTATTTGAGCCAACACACAGGTCTTTTTTTTTTTTTTTAAAGTTATCCTCCCGTTTAAAAAACAAGCCCAATGGCAAAGAACCAAGTCTTCTATTTGAGATAAGCATTTGGACTGTATGACCTCCAAGTTCCTTTCTGCACATACCCTTCCATATTCTTTATTTCCTTTGCAGTCCCCCAAGTACTGTAGCCTATAATATCAGAGGTTCAATAAAGGTTGGCTGACTGAGGCTTTCCAACTCCCAACACAATCACTTTCATGATGCCAACTTTGATTCAATTTGTGATTTATGGGCATATGGAGTGTTTCGCATCCCAGAGTTTCCTCTTTTGAGTCATGATTTGCAAATGGATATAATAACCCATAAACTGATATCAGCATCCAAACAGAGCTATCCAACTCCAGTAATGAATGGCCTTTGGAGTGAAAAGACACCAGCCCATTAGGAAGGGCTCAAATGGCGAGCGAGTGTGAACAACCGCCTTCATAAAGTCAGAGTTTCTCAGTTCATTCCCCACATTCTGTCCATTTGAAGACATTGTGTGTGATGAGTGCCTGATGCAATCGGACTCTCACTCTCCTTTGGCAAGCAGGCCCGCAACAATAGACTAAACCTCGGCCCTGCCAACCCCAAACAGGCATGCCAGTCTGCCTTGTTCCAGATTTGTGGCTTGTCTCCATAAAGTCATAGTGATTCTCTTGTCTATACCAATTGCAGGCTGCAGATGGGTAGCCTAATGTTGTAATGTCGGACTAAATTCTACACAGATGAACTGGAAAATTTCCTCACTCATTCAGAAATCTGCCAGCCAGCTGTCAGGTCTCCAGGACTCCCTCACTTGCCCAGATCACCAGTGAACAGACGGTGTTCACCACAATGATTAGGCTGTGTTTTTAGTTCAAGCTCTTTGCCCCTACTGAATGATTTAATTCATTCTTCTTTCTTTAAAGACTCTGGGAAATGGTCAGTGGTATTTTCTTAAGCAGGGAGATTCTTCAAGAAGACAACTGAGAAAACAGCCAAAACCACCTTAGAGGAATCGAGCTCTTCATTGGCCATGACCCCACTCCATGCCTGATCACTATTCCAAGGCGCCCCGTGGAAGACACCCTTTTGTGCCAACAGAGATGGGGAACTGCGAAGCAGGTGCCAGCCAGTTCCTATGTACTGGACTGTCACCATCAATAAAGGACACAACATAATTTTAGGGGAACTCCAAAAGCCAAGACACAACACTTAAAAAGAAACAAGTGACAAGTGGACTACAAAGAAGTAAGAAAGGAGGGAAGAATCTATTTCATTTGCATTTCTAAAATATGAGAACATTGCACAGTCCAAAAAAAATGTCCTTTTTGCCTTCACATATTTAAATAAATAAAGAGACCTTAAATGGATTCTTCTGTGTATGGACTTTTTGAAAGGTTTTTAGGTTTTTGGGTTTTTGTTTTTTTTTTTTTTTATAGAGTTTGTTCTTCCTTTAGCATTTGATCTGGGTGCAGCCAGTTCCAAAACATCTAAGAGTGTCCATTTATGGGGTCCTTCTCTAGAGAGTGGGGATTGTGAAAAATCCCAAAGTTCTTTCTGAACAGTTTTCTCTCAGGGCACTTCCTTGCCAATTATTAGTCTAAGTGACTCACTCACATATAACTTCCCAATGAGCAGGAGCTTTGTGGTTAAGTAAGCTTAGGTTCAAAAGCCATCTCTGTCGTTTACAGTGTGCAAAAACATTTAGAGACCTATTTAATTTTTCATAGCCTCCATTTCCTCATCTTTCAGTTACTGTGAGGTCTCTATGCATGTTGTCAAGCCACCTGTCAACAACTCCCCAAACACTCCCCCTCTAAACTGTACAGAGTAGACCAATCCTGCTAAATCTGGTCCCTGCCTTCCTCTTTAATTCTATCTCAAGCTACTCTCTTCCGTTAACACACCATGCTCAGGGATTCTGACCTAATTTCTGTTCCCTAAATATACCAAGGAGTGTCTCCTCTCAAATTCTTCCTACGTCTTGTCTTTTCCACCTGAATCACCTTGCTCCCTGCTCTTTCCATAGCTGATTTTTTCCACATTCTTCAGATTTCATCTGGACTGTCACTTCCTCAATGAGGTCTTCACAGACCCCTTTATCAAATAGGTCCTCTAGTCAAGGACCCGTTGGTTCTTTATAGCTCTTTTCAGTTTGTACTTAGGTATTTATGTTTCTTGTTACCTCTCTCCTTCACGGAGGTGGAGGATATGCCTACCTAGACACATAACTCCACTGCTCCTTTACCTCCTCACAACCCCACTGTTTTGACTAATTAGCATTCATTCTTTTTTTTAGTGACACCACCCAGAATTCCTAGATGAGGCTAAATTCCCTCTGTATGTATTTTCTTAACACCCTGTACTTTTCTTCCAAAACTCTCTAATTGTAATTACTTGGCCATTGTCTCTCTTTCTTAATATCCTCATAAGGAGGACAGGGTCCAAGTCTGTTTTCTCCTATGTCCATACAGCTCAGTATAGTGCCTGACATCTAGAAGATGCTCAATAAATGTTAATTCCTGTGTGTCCCCATGTTACTATTCATTCTAAACCCCACAATCGCCTTAATTTTCCCCAAGTCTTCACGTTGATGCCCCCTTTACATGTGGATTCAACACATTTCTCTTCAGTTTCATTCTTCACGCCCTAAGTCTCTTCTACGTCAAAACTATTGTGTGAAAACCTAGAATTACTTATTTAGACAAATTTCCAGGGTATTCAATTCAAAGAAAGTGTAAATCGGAACAAAGCATAACGTATACAAAGAGAGGTGAAAACACCCACTTAATTTGCTCTGGGGGTTTAGGGTGAGTGAACAATTATACACATAAGCAATTACTTAACAAATAAGACCCAAATAGTTTGTGTCTATTATCTGATTATCTCTTCTGATTATCTCTTTCCTGATTTTACAGAAATGTCTCATCTTCTTTTGCATTTCGATTTTTCTTCTTTCTTCTGCCTCTCCACGGCAAGCTAGTTTTCACCTTCTGTATCTCCTAGCAGTGAGTATTTTTCTCCCACACTGAACCCAAGATGGCTACACGTGTTTGCACTTCTCTGTGGAATCCTCTGCTCTCAAAATTCCTAATTGGTAAAACTCATACCTCAAGGGGATAGTTGTCATATGGCCAAATCCAAAACAAGCTGTCAAATAAATAAGACCGTTGAGTGTTCTGGATATGCCAAAAGTAAATACAGAGACATCCACCGACTACTGATAAAGGTTTTGGTCCCTGTTCTGGAGGGCTTCTCGTATTCAAAGTCACCCTCATTGTAAAACTCTGAGCTTTGCAGTTAAATAATAAAGTTATATTCTTTTTCATTTTATTATAGTAATTAATAAGAATATTGCACTACATCCACGTCAAGAGTTTTCTCAAAAATATTTTCTCCTATTTAGTCCCAAGCAAAATTAAATCAACCTAAAGTTTGGGAGACCGTATGACAATAAATCACAGAAATGCTATCCAGAGAACAGTAGCAGTCTTATCGTGGCAGGAATTAATTATATAAACATTTGCAGAATTTTAAGAAGCCGGGAAAATAGGCCAAATTTATTGAAATGCAGCTGAGCCATGAAATGTTTAAGATGTCTCAGAAACATAAAAAAAATCTAGTTCTTAGCAACCTTTTAATACACTATCTCTTTAAGAATTAACAATGTAAAAATGGGGAAATAACAACATTCTTAGCTACACTGGAAAGCATCTAAGAGGTTGGCAGTAGGGAAATAAGGAGACCCACTGATGTGGGACAGTATAGTTTTCATTGCCAACTACAGCAATGAACAAGTATAGTTCTTTGAAATATAGGTATTATTTAGATTACAAAGAATTAGATGATAATGCAAAGTTAACTTAATATTTGAAGTCTAAAAGACCTATTTGCCCTCCCTTCACTTTCTGTCCTTTGTATCTATCACTTCAGTATGGCAAACAACCGTGCCCTTTGGGTCAAAGAGGCTGGATTTTAATCCTGACAATGTAACATTGTGCAAGAGACGTAAACTCTCTGAACTTGAACTCCTCCTCATCACAATAGGGTTAATAGCTGTCTCATAAGGTTTGGGGATTCAGCAAGGGGAAGTATGTAGAATTCTTGGCATAAAGGCTGGCAGACATTCAGTGCTCAATATCTATACTCACACGTCCACCTTTCACTTGAGGAAAATAGAAAATAAGCATCTCTTGTTACCTTATGACTTGAAATGTGCCCTCTGGGTCAATCTTCACAGGACTCAGTTGCATAGATCCCAAATTCCATTATACCAACTCCAAAATGTTTTACAGCAGTCGTTCTCAAAACCAAGAAGTACTCCCCCACCATTTAAAAGAGGGGAGTGGAGAAAACCATGGTTGAACTGAAATACATCAGTGGCCACCTGAGCACTTGTTAAAAAAACAACAACACAGTACTAAAAGTAAAAGGCTGTCTCTTTCGGCAATCACAACAGACAATTGCAAAGACAATTGCAAATCAGGTCACAAATCAAGTGGAAGGTAAAAAAAAAAAGAGCCACCCAAATAAGCCAGGATATATTTTACTAATTTTTAAAATCATTTTGAAAATTTAATCATAAAACTTTCAGTCCTCAAAGCCTTGGTGGACTCCTAGGAAAGAAGTCTCCCTAGGGGCACTTAGGTGGTTCAGTCATTTGGGCTCAGGTCATGATCCCAGGGTGCTAGGATTGAGCCCCACGTTGGGCTCCCTGCTCAGCAGGAAGCCTGTTTCTCCCTTTCCCAATCCCCTGCTTGTATTCCCTTTCTCATTGTCTCTCATTCTGTCAAATAAATTAATAAAAATCTTAAACCAATAAATAAATAAATAAATAAATAAAAAACAAAAAAAGAATTCACCCTACATGCCAGTTTGAAAAACAAAGTTTCATAGTAACAGAATTGTGTGTTTTTCTAAAAAGCAGACTTCAGGCTTCAGAGGCTTGGGGTGAAACCGAGGTGTGTCACAGTTTACAATGTGTCTTCCTCCCTATTTAAAATGCACTTTAACCCAAGTAAACCTCAGTGCTTTAAGAAAGCGGGGGAAGGGGAATTATGAAAACACTTCATACTTTTTTCCTATTTTTGAATCTGTTTTGCTATCTTTTCTCAATCATTGTCTGGGAATTTGGGTATCCCAGGGTCATACTCAAATCTATGCAGCTGGGGTGCCTAGGTGGCTCAGTGCATTGGATATCT
The DNA here is from genome assembly GCF_902655055.1 of Lutra lutra. Taxonomy (NCBI): domain Eukaryota; kingdom Metazoa; phylum Chordata; class Mammalia; order Carnivora; family Mustelidae; genus Lutra; species Lutra lutra. Next base: position 48,985,728 of record NC_062290.1, read on the forward strand.
GCTTGGGTCATGATCCTGGGGTCCTGGGATCAAGTCCCAGGTGGGGCTCCCTGCTCAATGGGGAGCCTGCTTCTCCCTCTTCTTCCCCTGTGGCTCCCCTATTTGTGCTGTCTCACTCTCTCTCTCAAATAAATAAATAAAATTCTTAAAACTAAACAAAACAAAAGCTAGGCAGCTAAGCTAGGATTATGATGGAACACAGCCGGCCAAATGTAAGGAGTTATAGGGAATACCCCCTCTCTCTGATCTCTGTTCGCGGCTCCTTGTGGGAACTCCCCTAGTACTTTGTGCTTACCATTCAGGGTATTTATATTAAGAACAAGAGCTAACCTTTGTTAACAGAATCTTGGCAAAGGGCTTAAAGGGTCAATAAGTATTCAAAAAATGAAGGAACAATAAGTGGCTAATTTATATTTAATAAAAAGTAGCTATCAATTCAGTTTATCTTTTCTAATGCCTTATCATTTATCTTTTTTAAAATATTTTATTTATTTATTTGACAGAGAGAGATCACAAGTAGACAGAAAGGCAGGCAGAGAGACAGAGAGAGGGAAGCAGGCTCCCTGCCAAGCAGAGAGCCCGATGCGGGACTCGATCCCAAGACCCTGAGATCACGACCTGAGCCGAAGGCAGAGGCTTAACCCACTGAGCCACCCAGGCGCCCTCATTTATCTTCTAATAAAGAGTGATGAAAAAAGCAGAAACAGACCCATAAATAAAGAGCACAAACTGACGGTTGCCAGAGAGTGGGTGGTGGTGACGAGATGGGCAAAATGGATGAAGGGGAGTGGGAGGTACAAGCTTCCAGGTATGGACTGACTACGTCATGGGTATGAAAGACACAGCATAGAGAATGCAGTCGATGATATTGTAACAGTGTTGTATTGGAACAGTGTTGGATAGTCACAGATGGGAGCTACCCTCTCAATGAGCACAGCATAATGTATAGACTTGTCCAATCACTAAGTTTTATGCCTGAAACTAATGTAACATTGTGCATCCACTATACTCAAATAAAAAACAGAATATTTACTTCCTCTCCCCCACCCCCGACACACTGCTGATATACCTGTCTCCTCACCTTGTCGGGACAAATAAAACCAAACTGGCCCAGAGAACTTCTGTCTCACCACATAGGTTGAAAAATTTAAGATTCTGAGATCCATTGCCCTATCACAGCAGCATCAACATACATGATCACAATAGTACCATCTAGCTATTTATTTTGACCAAGGGTTATCTACTCTAAATTGGATGAGGGTTAGGATTAATTACAGACATCTTATAGTTGAGTGGCTCAGTGATCACTGCCTGGAATGATCCTTATGTCTTGATGTCTATCAATATATGCAAACCAACCATCAAGTCACTAATTGGCATGATCTGCAGAAGTCTCCGGAGAAAAGCTAAGAACTGAGCACTTTCTAGCTTCAGTATACTCTTGAAGCATGCTTTCCCTGGAGATCAGAGCTGTCAACAGGCACTTTGATCATGGGAGACCATTAAGGCTCCTCCTCGCTTTCGAGATGTCAAGATTTTAACAGAAACATAATATTGCACTAAATCCAATGTCATCTTCTTGATACTTATGAGGAAGCAAAATAAAATGGGCAATTAAAAATCTATGAAGGTCGATTGATTTTTCTCTACTAGCAATTATGCCTTATAATTGTTTGCTAAAAGAGGAATTGGCATTTTACAAAACCAATGACTGGCTGGAGTTTTGTGCTTACTGAACCTTTGTGGGTTTAGAGTTTGGGTTTGGATAAAAACCAAGAGTTGAGCAGCATTTGAGCAGCTTTCTCCCATGCCTTTCATCTAGAAGCTGGCTGGTGAGCTCACGAGGTTTCTGACATTTCCCCCATTCCAACCAGGCTGGAACCCCACTGTAATCAAAATTCACAATGTTCCAGAACCCAGACTTTGGTCCTCATTAAAAACCCAACAGACAAAAAAGTCCAGGAGGCCCGCTAGCCAAACCTTTTCACACAGCAGGGAAGGTTTGCATTCGGTTTTATTTTTAAGTTAGCAGACTAGGTCAGGACTCATTTTGAAGGCTGATGAAAGACCTAGAGCCTGTGTTTCATCTTCTGATTAATCCAAAATTAAACAATTCAGAGATTTTGATCACTCAGTCTCTTTTTTTAAACATATGTGACAGATAATAAATAGCCATCTCTAGTACACATAGCAGGACACATTGTGTCTGCCTGCAGGCTCTTGATGGACCATTCTTAGGCTTATTCCAAGATCAGATAGTAAATCACAATTTCCTTTTAAAGCACTGTTACAATGTTCACCTCTTATTGAAACTGAAATATGTGTATTCTGCTACTTAGACATGACTTACCTGCTGCTCATATTCCCAGTCATAATCTATCTTACTTTTTAGAAATACTTTTGATGAAGCAGGCATGTGATTTATGTAAGTCTTATAGTACATGAAAGGGGGAAGGAATTAGACACATATTGTGAGGCTCATTAGTCGCATTTGAGTTAAACATAAATCTTTGGAGAATAACAAAGTATTTTGCATTTTCCAAGTTTTTTTTCTTTTTCCTAAATCAAGGCGTGAAAATTAACAGACTTTAAAAATAATAAATAATCCATCCCACAGGACATGAATGGGAACTCCCAACACATCAAGCAAGATCATGGATGTTTCGGAGAGATAAATAACCGGCCCTCCATGTTGGGTGCCTGTCACCATTCTAATGGGAGATTTTTAACAACCCCATCTTTTGTGAGCACCTCAGCCATTGTGCTTCTGGTCCCTCTGACCAGTTTCTGTCCCTTTCTCTGAGCTCAGTAAGGAACACAGCAGGTCTCCAGAGGACTTTGCCTACATCTTCTTTATAACTCAGCACAATGCACTGCGATTATTTGCTTCCTTGAATGTCTTCCTCACAGACAGTGATCTCCTCAAGGACTAAGCCTTAATTGTCTTTTCATCCCAGCATAAAGTAGAGGACGTAGCGTATTTATTTGCAGATGCATTTTTTTTTATTTACAGTTTGACTCTTTGCTAAAGAATATTTTGAGGTGCTTTATAGAACAGAGGGGTTTATCTCAGAGGAATAAAAGATAAATCCATAAATTAAATAGGGCACAATAAAAATAAGAGGTGATTAGTCGGTGCCCAGCAGTTGCTAGAGTCTATCAGTCAGGGTCTCCATAGGAATCTGTGGCACATTCAAACTGAATCCATTAAGGAGAGTTTAATAAAGGGACTATTTGTAAAAGTGCTGGAAGGATTTAAAATGGAAAAAGTGGGTAAGTGGAGTGCCTCTGGGAAAACAACCAAAAAACCTCCGCCAGGAATTTTTTTTACTAATCTAGACCTGAAGGGCAAGGTGAGGGAGTGGTTACCCGTACCCAGAGAAAGAGCTCCACAGGGAGGGGATGCTCCATAGGACTATGGACCTACAAAAGGAAGGAGCCAACCCGCGGTGCTGGGCTGCAGAGAGCTCAGGGAATAAGTACCTAGTTTCATTCTCTCCTTGCCTTTAGATCTCCTTCTGACACTTCTCATCGCCCAAATCCAATGGAAGCCTGAGGACAGAGAATCCCCTTGATACAGTCCATACGGGTCAGGTTCCAGAGCCCCGAGCCACGTGCAGAAGGTAGGGGTAAGAAGACATTCAACACACAGCATCAACTTGTATACTCCATTATAGACATATTAGCAACCGGCCAGAACAAACTTAGAAACATAATTAGTTCCAAACCTCAGAGCATTTATCATTAATAGTGTATCAGGGGTTTCTGAAAAGGCACAGAGGCCTGAGATAAAAATCTCTCATGGTAATGGCAGAGAGTGACTTTCAGGGACTTCCTTCTGGTGGCATGCCTGCAGGTGCACCCAGGGCTCAGGACACAAAGCTGTGGAGAACAATTCTACAAGGCCACAGGTGATGGGGTCTACCTACCAGTCTCCCAGCCTGACGATCTAGGAGTCAATTTTAAGGAACTTGAAGGAAATGTCAAACGGATTATCTTTTATGTAATTCTCCAAGAATATCAGTCACTTCTTTTTCACAAAGGTTTTGAGAAAAGTTGAGCAGCAGACAATTAGTATTCCCTGGCAAAAATAAGGATTACAAGTGAATGAGGAAGCTGCAGACTTTGTTAATCAAATGAATGGAAGAGAGGGCCAGTCCCTTTTGCGAAATTTAAGGGGCCTACCTGATTTGCACCCGAATAGATGCCCAACAAATACAGGCACAGAGTCAAGCTGATTCTAGACTCTCCCGGAAAGACCCATAAACATTTGCTTTAAAAAGCAGAAGTAGAAAAAAAAAAAAAAGCTGAAGTGGAGGGGTGCAAAGGTATATATAAAAATATATATAATATACATATATAAAATATAATAATATATATATATATAATCTCCTAGTTCTGTTTCTCTGGAGAATACTAATTCAAGTGAGTTACTTAAGTGCTCTGTGACTCAGCTTCCTTACCTATTAAATGGAGATGGTGACAGTTATGCAAAATTAAAAGAGTTAATGTGTATAAAGTATTTAGAAGTCTAACACTTAGGAGCAATTTAAAACCGTTAATGGTGATGGTTAGCATATCAGAAGAGCCATCAGTTCTTCTTACTGTAACAAGGAATGACATAACTAGTTTCTTGGCCCTTTCTTTGCATTTTTGTTCCATTTGGGCCCTTAATCAATTGAATGGTGCCTGCCCACATTGGTGAGAGCAAACCTTCCTTAGTCTCCTGATTCAAATGCTAATTTCTACTGGAAACACCCAAAATAACGTTCTACCAGCTATCTGGGCATCCCTTAGCTCAGTCAAGTGGACACATAAAATTAAGGACCACATTGCTCAAGTTCACCCAGTATGCTAGAGGTTTTAAACTTTAAATGTCTAGCTTCAGAGATCTCTCTCTTATCACCACAAAATTCTAGCACTCTAGTCTAACACTAGACAAGGAAAGTAAGATAAAAATCCATCCCCTGTGAAATGAGATACTGGGCAGGATCATGAATTGTCACCCAAATAATACTTCTAGTCTAACATTTCCCAAACTGGGATTCCATAGGACATCCTGTCGTATAAGATGTACCAGAAAAAAAGAAGGGTTCCAAGGACCATGAAATTTAAAAACCTACATATGAATATCGTACTTTGTGAAAGTCATGATACATCATATATTACAGGCTCTGAGAATGTACTCATTAAAGAAAACTTTCTCTCTTCCATTATCCAGATTCTACTAAATTTATTCCATCAGTGAATTCACTCATTGCTTCAACCTTGCTAAGGTCAGCAATGACCTCTGGGTCACTAAACCCCAAGGACTTCTTAGCAGTTCTAGACAGGAGAGACTTTGCCCTCCTTTGGAAACATGCTCTTCGAGGGGCTTCTGCAATATAAAGCTCTTCGTCTCCATCCTTCTGTGTGTTTCTCATTACTCATTTACCAGTTCATCAACCACCTGCCAGTCCACAACTCTCAGGACTTGTTAGGACTCGTTCCCTAGCTCCTTCCTCATCTTCCTTGAGAGTTTCTACCTAGGTGATTACATTTACATCCATTGCTTCACTATCTACCTATTTGCCAACAATGCCTAGATCTAGGTCAATTTCCCAGACTTCATCTCTAAGTTCCAGAACTGTTTTTCCAACTTCCTATTTGAAATCCTATCTACAGGGTTCCAAAGTCTTCTTAAGTTCAACATGTCCAAAGAAAAGCTTGTTATCTTCCTCCCAAACATCATCCTTTTCATACAGTCTGCTTTCAGGAGACGGTAGAAAAAAACCATTCATTTGCTTAACGAATACCAGGACCTCATTTTGTGACTCCCTCTCCCTTAGCACCCATAACCAATCATCATCAGATCCTGCTGACTTTGGAGTTAAATGCCTCTCATACCCATGCCTTTTTTTTTTTTTTTTCTATTTAAACTACAAGCTTAGTTCCACTTCACCAACATCTTTCTCTCAGACTCTTAGCAGCAACATAGAACCTGGTTTTATGAACTTCTCCTCTCCATCAGCAATGCTCATCTCACCTCTTCTCCACCTTAGAGACAACATGTCCAGATCAGTGGTATTTTCTAAATACCAATAGAATCACATCCCCGTTCCACTTAAAACAGATCAGTGGTCTCTCATTAAACTTGTGATAGAGAAAACCCTCTTAAGGTGGTCTCCAATGTTTTCCATGCGTCGTCCTGATCTATTTCCCTGGCTTTATGCAGCAATTCTTTTTGTCCTCAATGTCTTCACTTGGAAGATGTGAACGTTTTGCAATTCACCCACTTGCTGGGTTCATATCTTGGACACTGGCACAAGCCATTTGCTCTGCCTGGAATGTGTTTCTCTCCCTTTCTCTTCTACTGAGTAGCCACTCATCCCTAAGATTGTATCCAAGTATCACCCCTTCAGAGAGATCTATTTTAGACTGCCATGAAATGATATACCTATCTTCTATAGTATGCCTTACTTGTAGTTTTATATTTTCGACATAATTATTGGCTCAATATCTATCCTCCCTACTAGACTGTAAGCTACACAAGGGGGAGCGATGTTCTTTCTGTTCCCTACTCCATCTTTTGCAGCTAACACAGCACCTTGAATAATGTGGGTGCACCTGGACAGGGAGCCCTATTACCAGTGGTGTGCTAGGTGCTGTTGATAGAACACTAAAGAAGATGGACGGTGTCTCTTTGCTGATAGAGCTTCTAGCCTAGTGTAAGAGAAAGGCAATCCATCAGTATGTACAAAGCAATGTGCAGTCGAGTGAAAACAGGAGAGGTTCCAGGGAAAACCAACCTGTGGAGGGTTAAAGAACGCTTCCCAGAACAAAAGGCCTAAATAATAGTGATAGCTATGTAGGCACTTTATGTATTAATGTCTGTGTTAATGTATCATGTTACACATTAATGTATTATGTATTAACTGACACTGATCTCCACCTAAGAGGAAGTAAAGAAGGAAGCTGAGGAGCAAAGAACATATGTGACTTGCCAAGTGTGCTCGGCTAGTTAGAAGGGGAGCTGGATTCAAACCTAGACAGTCTGGCTCCTACTTCCGTGTTCTTAACTCACACTGTACTGTTTCTGAGTTGCCTCAGCAAAAGAGACTCAAGAGACAGGCAGAGTTCCAGACAAAAGGTAGAGAAAAACAAAGAATGAGCAGAAAAGAAGTCTAGACTTTTCAGAAACTAATTGATCAGACTGCATTTTTAGAAAGAACGAAAGAAAAATACCACTCTCTATAAGATGGAGACTGGATTTGGAACAAGGCAAGGCAAAAAGCACATTACCCTTTCCACACATCCACCATTACAATCCTCTGGGACACGAGCTCCTTGGAAGACCATAAGCCAATACTGCTCTCTACAAACCTGAGACGGAATGAAGGTTTGCTCTCTATGTGGGTCACCACTGCTTTTCAAGACAGCAAACAGAAAAGTACATTGAATTAAGCGTTTTACAAATATACAAGCTTTGGCCCAACAAGGGAAGCTGACGTGGTTCAGAACAAATTCATTTCCAGAAAGTTCAGACAATCTCAATGTTTCAGAACTTGAAAACACTTTTATCTTATCAAGTCCATGTGTGACAATGAGGAAAAAATAAAAGGACAATTACTACTAACCACTTCCCTGGGAAGAAAAAAAAATCAAAAGGGATATAACTTAAAAAAACAGTAAGCTGATTTTTCATCCTCACATCTTTGAAGGGGTGTACAGGGAAAGAGGGTGGCAATGCTAGATCAGGCATTTTTGCACATATTATCCAAAGGGAAATCTAAATCTATAACCATCATCATAAAATGAAACAAGAAGCAAATCAGAAAGGAATGAATGAAGGGCAAGTGATAGCCAAGGGGTTTACAATAATCAATTATTAAAATGCCTTAAAAGAGCAAAGAAAATGCTTATCAGATCAGCAAAGCACCTTTTAATAAATAATATGATTTGGGTTTAATTAATGGCCTAATTACAGTTTTACCCAATAGGCTTAAATGCTCCAAAGGAACAGTTTGAGTCTCTTTGGTAGATAATCTGTGTTTTAAAAAATGTTCTAATTACATATTTGCTTGAGTAAATAATGTGAATTTTACAAAACTGCCTAATGATATATTTATGTGACTATATTTACCCAAATGGCCTCTCATTCTGCACTAATGTACGGGGATTACTGCTCCAGGGAGACATGGGAAAGTGGGAGGGCTCCAGCCTTCACCTGAACACCCCTGTTATTCTCACCCTGTTCTCACTCTCTCTCACCCCAAAACACACCACCATAAGTGTATGACCCACTTAGTCATCATCAGTTTAAATAGGGAAAAAAAAATGTCTTCCTCAGCCTTTTGCGTAAACATATTTTACAGAAAGGATACAGACTTGAAAAATTAGTATTAATACTGTATAATGCTCCATGAAAAGTAGATAATGAGATTATAACCAAGACAGGACACTCAAGGTTTAAAAAGCTGCATAATTTATTCTGTTCTTTATAGAATGTCTTACAATGCCTTATGAAAATCCGACTCCATGTGTTGGAATCAGAGTGCTATGACATAAGGGCCACATAATGGTGTATGTTATAGAACAGAGAAGTCCTACGAAAACTGAGTTCGAATCTCCCAGCTTTGTAGTGACCGGTGTCCGTTCATGAGCTGTAAATCATTCTCACATGTTTAAAGACATACATCCAGAAAAACCAGCACATACCTACTCATGAAACTGGATGAAGAAAAAAAGTCCCATTTCAGAGTTTACTCATAAAATCTTACTTTTAGCAGACATTTACTGTTTAAAATTAGGTGATACTCCATTCCCTATGTAACTAATCACGACCCAGGAAAGGGAAAACAGCATTTCTATTTCTAGTCATTCTCCAAACAAGAGAAACATCAAACCAAAATACATACCCAAAAAAAAAAAAAAAAAAAAAAAAAAAAAGATAAAAGAAATGGTTTGGGGAACAAGAGAATAAGGACAAATAGGTAAGAGAATAAACTCAAGGATTAGGATTAGCATCCCATCTCAAGCATGCAATAATAGCCCAGAGACCACAAGCTTCCAAGAGGTCAAAGCAAAGCAAGAAACATGACGATTTACACAAGTTAATTAAGTCAGATAATCAGCAAGATCTAAAACAATTTCTCCTATAATCCTCATAACCAGGGTTCCTTGTAACACACGAGGGTTCCTTCAACCACACCTCAACAGAAGAGTTTCAGTGGATTGTGAGTTACCATTTAGGTCGGGGACAGAACCCCATGCTTTAAAAAATGGAATGCATAATAAAAGTCACACTAACTGTGCTGATAACAGTGGCATCCCTCTTGGAGGATTCAGAAGGCATTCCAATAATTGCAGGGACTCAGGGCCCTCATTATAGGCACTAATTGTATTTTACTATAATTGGGCAAAATTGCTACTTAATTGAGAGTTCAGTGGATAGAGTGCCAGATTAACTAATTTTCACCTTAATAAATGTGTAATTATTCATTAAAATTTTGAATCCCACTGTTGACGCCCTTAAACATTACTTCTGGGCACTCGCTCTCACAGAGCTCAGCTAGATGCTCCCATTGCTCAGACTGTAAGACTTTCGATTCTGAACTGTGGAGGAAGAGATGTCCACAGCATGGAGCCCGAAGCCCAGTCCGTGCGTGTCTTTGTCCAGCGGCATCTGGGGCCTCTTGCCTGCCTGAATGCGGCGGTACCATCTGTTTACTCTGGCCTCGTCTGCTTGGATCAAGTAGGAAATTGAAGGCACTAATCTGAATTTTTCAGAAACTTTACCGTAATTGAAAAGAGAAGGCGATAAAGAGGCGGGGGGAGCTGTTTGGCAACTTAATTATACTGGTCACTCTGTGGGCTGAATAATAAAGCAAAGGCATATTTTTGAAATAGGACCAAGCTAAGAGCAAAACCATAACTCCAAGCACTTTGTAGAGGAGCCCATCCACTCAAGTAGGCATTTATAATTAGGATGTGAAACTCAGCCCTGCAGTCATTTATTATTGAAATTGCTTTAAGGTGATCTCCAAAACAACTTACTCTCTTGATTTACCTCCTCTTCTTCCCCTTTCTAAAAGCAGCAAATGGAATACATGGGATTAGCCTCTTAGGAGCAAATAGGCAGAGATGAAATGCAGCCAGGAGCTAATGCTTGGCAGGACCCAGAAGGGAGGTGCCAAGAGGACATGGGTAGATCATTGGAGAATTGATTGGAAAGATCCTCTGTTCCCAGAAGAGAGCAGGCTTCAATGGTTTCTCTCAAGTTTTATTGCACATTAGCAGAACCATATGGTCTGCTCGTGTGGGCAGCACCTGGCGGGGGGGGGGGGGGGTGGTGAGTACAACAGCTTCAGACTAAAATGCAGAGTTGGGAAGTTTCTGCTTAGAAAATGAGATCTAGAATGACTGTAGAAGCTGCACCTGCCCTCGGCCTCCACAGAATATATTTCTTCATGTGGAGTCTATTCAAGTTGGGTTTTTTCCATTCCATGTCTACCAAGAGAAGAAGAAGAAGAAGAAAAAAATACAACTTTCTATTACTCTGAAACACACAGGAGAAAAGATTCTATCTTTTTAAGAGGATGGCAGGTAGTTGGAGGGAGGAGAGAAAGGCGAGAAGAGAATGTTCTTTTCAAGACTTGAAATCAAGGTCTTATCAAATCCAAATCAAATTGTATACACCAAAGTCATTAGACCCAGAGTCTACTTGTTAGGAATAAATATTTTGCCCTAGGATTAAATCCCATTATGTCGCAGAGGCTGAGTTTCTTCAGCCAACCGGAAAAACCGAGAAAGGTAAAACCTGATAGCATCTCTGTACACTGGGAGATGCAGGAACCATAGAATCTGCAAGTTTAAGTGAGAAACCCTGCAGTTTTTGGTGTCCTCAGAACTACGCCATTTGGGGCAGCCCTGGATGGTAGAACTCCATTTGGGATATAAGCCATATTTGTCCCTAGTGCTCATCCTGGCCCCCTCTCTTCACATGGTGCCTCCCCAATGCTTACCCCGTGATGTCTCAACGCTGCTCCCAGATCACCAGCTTTGTAGCCCATCCTCTCAAACTGCTTTTCCTGGCATTATCCTACACTCCCTGTCTTTCCTGGCTCCTTTCTCACCAAACCTTGCTGTTTTGTTGGCTACTTTCTCAGGAAATCGGTGATAAATGAGAGAGCTTTACTCAATACTGAGATAAAATGTGAATGTGTTACACCCTCCAAAGAGCAGAATTATAGTTAACAGAGGCCTCGATGGTTTTACTCACAGAAGAGCCTGTTGGTAGAATTTTAGGAAAAACGGCTGTATGGGAAGAAAATGAGCTGTAAAGTCATGTCTTTCAGCCTAACTCCAACAAACCTCACTTTATCAGTGAGGGTGGGTTTGACTGCCAGTAATTTAATCTCTGATTTGAATGGTCAAGACAATAAGCGTTATTTATTATCTCACATAAAGCACTCTCTCAAGCACTAAATAGGCACAAGGCTGTCCTGTCTCTGCATGTCCAACTCAGCCTGTCCCCCAACTTGTTCCGTAACCTTTCTTATGTTGCCAAGATGCCAACCCTAGTTAGAGGCATCCCACAAAAACACAACTATGTCCAGAAGAAAAGCAAATATTGTGTCCCAGATAGACAGATCTATATATATGTGTGTCCTATATTTATATATATATATAGCAAATATATATACAGCAAATATTGTGTCATATATATGTCATAATGTATGTATTACATATAATCAGAGACAAAACATTTGATAATTGCTTGCCAGCAATCTTCCCATCTGTCACTGGCCAGAATAAGTTCATACACTCTTTCCTAACCCAGTAATTGTCAAGGGCAATTGTGTAAATTATGCCTGGCTTAGACTACAGACACTATCTTTTAGTCACTTAGGAGAAGGCTGGACCTCCCAAACAAAAATGAAGATTTTTTTATAGTTTGAACCCAGTAAAACTTAAATGTCAGTCTGTCCTTGTATCCTTAATGTACTTTGGTTCAAATTCAGTCATTGTGTCCTTCTTTCTGCAAAAGATTTTGCCACTTTGAGCTGCAAGGATCTCAATATAAGAAAAAGAAGAGAGGGAAAAGAGGAATTAGAAGACAAGGTAAACAGAGGCATCTGAATTTTGTTGGGTCTAAAAGGTTTTATCATATGATTGCCAGTTTCCCATAACCATCAGCCTTCATGGTAACTGAAAACTCAGAAGCAATTGGGTGTGTCAGACCACAAAAATGGAACTAGGAGCAGGGGAGGACAAACTTGGGAGAGGTTGCCATGGTCTACTGGGTTGGTGATGTAGGAACTAGAAATTATATTTTATAGTGCTGACAAGTCAAAAGCACCAATCACAATGAAGATGATATTTTTCTGGAAGTTGAGAAAACTAGAAAAATATGCCTTAGGCCTTTGTTTTATTGACCCAAAGTGAGGAAAATCAGCTATGTTCATTGCTCCAAATGTCATGTCTACCTCTAAGAGAATCCCAAAGATTAAAAAGTGAACTAAGATCTAAAGTTTTCACTGAAAAGTAAGTTCAACAGGCCAACAGGCGAGAGGCAAGGTAGGGTCTCTGTCCCGCCTCTCTTCATCTGCTAACAAACCTCCTAGGAGCATGACCTCTATGACATGGCTTTTCACAGACTGGCCTGTACTATGAAGAATAGGGTCTAAACTTTTTTATTTTTTTTATTAACATATAATGTATTATTTGTTTCAGGGATATAAGTCTGTGACTCATAAGTCTTACACAATTCACAAAAATATGGAACGTTTCACGAATTTGCGTGTCATCCTTACACGGGGGCCATGCTAATCTTCTCTGTATCATTCCAATTTGAGTCTATGTGCCGCTGAAGTGAGCACAGTCAAAACATATCTTAAAGAAGGACAAGATCTCCTTGTCGTCCCAGCATTCCCTAGGGCTTGGAATAGTGCTAAAAGTTATTAATCTAGATTTATTGAAAAACAATTGCTTGGTTTGAAAAACGGTCGAATACACTCAAATTGTTTATAGTGTGCTCTATTGAACAATATAGAGAAGGGATGAATCTAGAAAGTTTCTTTGAAATATGTTAAAGCAGAAGTTTTAACTCCTTAATGTTTCATCCTCTGCCCACTGAAAAACCAGGACTGCCAGAGTAAAGGTTGTGAAATAGTCATGTATTTATTATAGTGAAAAATCAAGACACATTAGCATTGTAGCAATTCTGGCAGAAAGGGTCACTTCCAGAAATCAAGTTTCGTATATGAGCATATTGAGACCTACCTGTGTAAGTCAAGCGGGGTCTCCCCCAAGAGCCAACACTGGAGCTCTGGCTTGACAGCTCTTTACTCTCACAATGGCCAAGAGCCCAAAGAACAAATCAGAACTCCTATGCTATCCCCACAGCATCACTGCTTGTCCTGGTAACACCAAGTGACATAAAGAAAAACCTGTGGCAGAAGAACACAGCATTTTACTCAGTGAATTTCTGAACAATTACATCCTAGTGGTTAGGGAAGTATTCATCTTTCCCTACTCATTTTGACAGACAATTTTGTCTCCTACAACCTACAGATAGAAGACGGATGTTTAAGGATATTGCTGAGTGAGGATCACCAAACCAACCTAAAGCTTGACTTTAGCTTTCCTTGAGGAACTGCCTTACTTAACTAATAGCTGCCCTTCCCGCTAGCCACGTTTAGCATTCAACTATATTAAATAACATGAGGTAAAAAATGTCTCCTTTTGCTTCAGCCTGCCATAGTGTCTGAACTTCTAGCCATTAATACGACTCAAATTATTCAAGTAAAAAACTATGAACAACTCGCTATATAAGGAAAATACATTGATTGAGAAAGTAAGAAAGAAAAATAGACACAATCTCTATTTTATAGCACATATAACCCACTGTGGGAAAGGATACATATGGAAATTACTCTAATTCAGTATGTGCCCACAGAAGAGAGCAAGCAATATACTAGGGAGGATCAAAGCTGAAAGAGAGAGAACCCAAATGGGAAAATCAATTGGAAAAGCAACCGGGAAAAATCTTAGACAAAAGTATATGTGCAAAGAATCTTACAAGATGGATTTTTAATGGAGGATATAGTGACAGAGCATACAAATCAGACAGGCACACACGTGCAAGTAGAGGGACCTCTCCTTTGTTTATCCATTTCTTTCAAAACGGGCAGTCCAAAATGGATTCAACTTCACTAAGAACAGTGCTGCAAACGGCAGCCAGACAACAGGATTCAGAGGAAATCAGGTAATTGACAGGGAGGTTTCAATGGTCAGGAGAAGCCTTTAAATGGTCCAGAACATGTGGTAACAGCAAGCAGATCCTGGAGCTTCTAGGGGCAGCATGAGATCACTGGTCAGTGAGGTGGTGGGTGTCCCCCAAACTGAGTTTTGTCTGTTTACCGTTTATTTTTGGGCAGCCTCTAACCTCAGTGTGCATTAATCCGCCTTGACAAAGCAAAAAGAAAATAAATCTAATGCTGCACTTTGCTGGAGAACGTAGAATCTATATTGAGGCCAACCTCAGGGAAACAGGAAATCAGAGTGAAGGTTACAGCTCTGACAGTGACCTGGGCTGGCTGAGCTTTCATTCCTTTCTAGGTCACACTGACATGAAGCCCAGAGACAGCTTTGAAATCTGCCAAAAAAGTCAGCACATGCCAGGATGGAATGGAATTCCACACCCCTTTGCTTTTAGTAGCAAAAAACTCTCGTCCGAAATAGTCTAGTGCTTTAAACAAAGCATTGCTTAGCTTAGTCATTCTAAAAAGCCTCTCGATAGCCACAAATGGGCAAGGAAACAATAAAAGGACAACAGAGAAACATGCTCAGGATGGAAATACTAAATTCAAAGGAAAAAAGTAAAAATAGACATGTTCTACTCACTAATAATCAAGGACAAATTAAAAAAACTGGATACTGTTTTTCAGTTATCAAATCAGCCATTTTAAAGTTAGAATATTCTATGTGATAAAGGTATATGAAAGCCCATTCTCACAGAGCAGAAGCATAAAGTATTAGTAGGAGGCTTTGGCTTGGTAATTCAACCTTTGGGAATTTATTCTAAGAAAATATATTCTATCTATTTATAGATCATCTTTCACATAATTATTTTTAACAATGCAAAATTACACACAACTTTATTGTAAACCACAGAGAATGATCGAATGCTCTGTTTTATAACCATCTGAAACAGTGACATGAAAACGACATGGGACTCAGAAAATGCTTATGAAATAAATCAAGGTACAAAACTAGCTGCATATCAGGACCACACGAAAATATAAAATAACAGTGCTTGTTCTCTCTAGATATTGAAATTCCAAATTACTTTTTTGTTTCTCTTATCCTTACATTTTCTCCAGTACTGATATATCGCTCCAATAATTTGAAGAACCTATGCATTTTTTTAAGCTCTCTCACTCGTTCATGAATTTCTAACTGCCATTTGATTTCAATAGAACTATTTCATCACAATATTTAAAGTACCTGGAACTTTGTTATTTGGTTATATTCAGTTTTGCCCAATAAAGCAGCTGTCGCATAAGAAATAGCACTTGGGAAGGAATCCTAGTTCCTGAGCCTCATGGAGAAGGATTCAGAAGTTATCATGCCTATTCCACTCATTTTTTTTTTTTAAGATTTTATTTATTTATTTGTCAGAGAGAGAGGAGAGCGAGCGAGCACAGGCAGACAGAATGGCAGGCAGAGGCAGAGGGAGAAGCAGGCTCCCCGCCAAGCAAGGAGCCCAATGTGGGACTCGATCCCAGGACGCTGGGATCATGACCTGAGCCGAAGGCAGCGGCTTAACCAACTGAGCCACCCAGGCGTCCAAATGCCTATTCCACTCTTAACCACACACCTTCAAATCCCAGACACTACCCCTTGTGATCATATTCACCTATATGCTCTACAGATAAGATTTGCAAATCTTAGGCTTTATAGAACATCTGTTCTTAAAACAAAACAAAACAAAAACCAAAGGATTCTGTGGCATCTCAATTCTGCAATTCCATCTACTTAATTAAGTCACTTAATTCCTGGTCTGTCATCTACAAGAAAAATGTAAAAGATTACTTCATGTTAAGTGACATGTGTAATGTGATCAAAATTATATTACAGTAATACCAGGCATTAGAATCCTTCTTTGCTTTATAAAAAGTACTTCATTGTGGTAGAAAAGACCTTAACAGTATTAGAAGTCAAGTGCTCTCTGTAAGAAAAGTCGAGTTTTCATTCTTGTTTTTGTGCATGTGAGTTACAAGGCAAGAAAAGAAAGGAAGGGAAGAGGAAGAACAGGGAAGCGGCACGGCAGCAAGAAGCTCCGGGATTAACGGAGAGGAGAAGCAGTGTCCAGGAGAGATCGCCGGTGATGCGGTGGTCAGGCATAGTCATGAGTAGCCGTGTGGGATATGATGGACAGATAGGCAAAGGATATGCAATCTGCACCAGCCTTGAGTCTGTGACTGCTGTGAGGGGCCCTCATTTAGTTGGGCATAAAAGATTGAGCAAAGAAAACACACATTCAGCGGCAGCCGAAAATGGGGGCCAAGGTGACCAAAGCATTGGCTCTTAGGGAAATGAAGGAAATCTTGGGAAGGGCTCCAGGACTCCAGCCTTCTGCAATTCTGCAATTCTTGGAACAAGGCTTCAGTCAATCTGAAAATTCTATGGACTCCCAGCTGATTTCCACGGGAAACAGCTAATGGCAGAGAAAAACCCAAAATCCCATGCTCTAGACCCTAGGTCAGTTTTTGCACCATGATTTCATGCTGCCTCTCAATTCTATTTCCTATTTATATCCATTCTAACAGGCTATATAAAACATAACTGTCATAGAACAAAAGAGATGGAGAGGATAGGGAAAAGAGGAGGGAATACCCTTTAAACTGAAACTTGCTTTTAAGTAGCTAAGATCCCTTCAAACACCTGCTACAGAATAGACTATTGCATAGCAATTGAAATGGCAAAGATAAATGATAAGTAAGCTTTTTCTGTTACTTTTGTTCTTTATTCCTTCCTTTTCCCCTTCCTCACTTTCCTCCTCTCTTCCTTGTCAGTAAGCATTCACTGCTCCATGGGAGATGCTCAGTTTCCCAAGCCCCCAAATCCATTATCGGGAGACGATGGGAAATCTCAGCTGTGCCACTACTTCCTGATCCATAAGGAAAGAGCGAGCACGTATCAGTAAGCATTCGGGAGAGTGAGAAGTTGTGCGACTCTCTGGGCCATCTCTCACATCCATTTTTCTTTGGGGTTCCGCTCCAGCCCCGAGACTGTTAAGATTCCCCAGTCTCTCTCATATTCTGAACGAGGAAGAAAGACTTCAGGAGAAGGGAGGCCATAATCTCATCTCTTCCGTCTCTAACTCACCAGAGTCTTGTGTTGAGGAAAAGCTTTGACAAAAGACTACATCTCCAGGAACGACCACAATGAAAGGAGAATTTAAAATGTCCGTCTTCTCACAGACCCAGCTAACTCAGTGAACCTGCACTGAGGAATGAACCCAGCGTGCCACAGGCAGTTACTGCTGATGGGGGATATGACAGACAAATCTTCATTTTATTTCTATTCTGTTCTTCTTCCACGGTGTCATCAATCTCCCCTTCACCTGTAAGCCAGCCTGTCTTAAGGAGCAGCACCAAGCATGACAAGCTTCCGAGATTCACTCCCACAGCGACTTTCCCTCCACCTACGGTTCGGCACTGGTGGCTGTCTGGGTATAGTTTGTACCCTATTTCCCCTCTCATAGTGGAGATTCACGTCGGCGGTCTCTTGGGCATTGAAGTGTGGGGCCGAGGGCCAGCAGTGTTGCCATCACCTGGGAACTTGTTAAAAATGTAGAAAAGCAGTCCTCACACTGACTCAAAGCTGCATTTTAATAAGAACCCCAAGTGAGTTTGATGCACATTAAAGTTTGAGAAGTGCTCTAGGGAAATCTGAAGGGTTGTCCCCTTTTCTCAATCTACAGATCACCTGGGAATGTCATTACTTAGAGTAGCATCATAAAGCATGGGCTTCAGCCAGCTGCTCCTGGGCTCACCACCCAGCAGCTGTGTGTCACTGGGCAAATTATATAACATCTCTGGCTCTCATTTCCTCTCAGGTTTAATAAAATAATAATAAAACCTTTATCACAAAACTTTGAGGACTAACTGAGACAATGGATCTAAAACATGTAACCTAAAACTGGGCCGCAGTAGGTAGGTATTTGAAGTCATAGATTCAAAGTGTGAGAAGAGGCTTTGAAAACTCCTTTTTTGTCAAATGCCCACCGAGCTCAGCTTCAGCCAATACCTGAAGCTGATGAAGGCAACTTTGTGTCACGTACAGTCTTTTACTTAAGAGCTGGCTTTCCTTTAGATGAAGGACCAACTACCTCAAAACGTTTCTCCTATCAGACTTTATGGAATTTGAGGTTCATTCCTTAGGGTTTTGCTATTTTATTACATTTTGTTTTGTTTTGCTCTGCTTGCTTTGCTCTTTTTTTAGGCAAGCGATCTCAAGAACAAAATCTCTGTAACACTGGAATAGGGATGTCCCAAACTAACAAACCATTCAGTGGTGGTGTGTAGTCAAGACCCTACAAAAGGTAAACCATATCGGTTTAATAACCCTTCAGCAGAGAAGAAATTCTTAATCAGAAAACATGTACTGAACACTGATTTTCAGCTGAGTGCTGTAGGAAAGGAGATAATATAAAAAATAAGAGAGTCTACGCCCCTGAAAAACTTTGTCTTTAAAAAGGTCATGCAATAAATGCTATGGAAAAAAAGAAAAAAAAGATAACATTTGGGGAGTCTATAGGAGGGGCATCTAGACTGTAATTCCAGGGCTGGGGAGGAGGTATTCTTTGAAAACCTCCCAGGTAAAGTCTCATTTAATGTGTGAAATTACAAGCAAATTGTTTACAAGTCTATCAGCCCACGAAGTCTCATTTAATGTGTGAAATTATAAGCAAATTGTTTACAAGTCTATCAGCCCAGTCAGGAATAAACAACTGACTGGGTTCAAATCCTAACTCAGAGGTGGAGTAAATTATTAACCTTTCAAAGCCTCCCTTTACATAAAAGCATAACAGAAAAAACATTAGTATATATCATAAATTCATTGCAAGAATGAAATAAAAATGTATCTATAGCTGGTGCTCAGGAAATACTTGTTAGTTTAGTTCTTTCCTTTTGCATACATTGGTATGAGAATAGCTATCCTATCTCTTACCATTATTTCTGTGGGAAGTGGGTCAAGATCATGATGGATTATTGGTAGTAATAGGTGTGTTTGTGTGTGTACACACACATCTACCTTTGTATATACACATATACACATACATTTATTTACATACATGGAAAATGGTTACAGTAAATTAAGAGTAAGACATGCTTACATAGGTAGGTAGTGAGCAAAAGCCTCTGGGACAAACAGACCCCAAAGATGTCTCAAAGTCAGCCCTTCCAATATCAAATTACAAGCTCACCAAAACTACTTCTTCCAGCATTGTTCATCTCCGTGAGTGATAACACCCTCCAGCCATTGTCAAGTCAGAAGCACAGGAGTCATCTGTGAGATCTTTCTCCCTCGTGTGTCCAAATCACACCCACTACTACATCTCGAGGACGTTGTCCCCTAAATCTCCCAAACAATTCCCGCTCTGAAATTCCTTCACAATATACTTTAGGTCACGTGGCTCTCAGTGCTGGACACAATGCTTGGCATCTGGTACATTCACAATGAACACTCGCTGTATTAGTGAGTGCATAATGAAACAGGAGATGCGAAAGGACAGAGCCAAAAGAAAAGGAACATTTTTAAATGCATCCAGGCAGTACCAAACTACAATGCACTGCATTTCTGTGCAAATGTCTTAGTCTGGCAGTAGGAAAAAAAACAAATAAGTGGTTGGTACTATCTCTAAGAGCAAAGACGACTAAAGTAAAACATCAAAACTTCAAATTTAGAGGTAGAAATAATAAAAGAGATGCAGAGAGGTTTTTGGAGCAAGCTGAGGCCAGTGTGCCAAATCTGGTTTTGATTTTACTAGAACATAGCACACCCATTCTTTGACTATTGGCTCTGCCTGCCCTACACTCTGGGGCAGAGAAGAGGAGTTGCAATGGAAACTGGAGGGCGCACCGGCCTAGAAGGTTTCCAGAAAGAGCTTACCTACCCCATTTTAGAAAAATAAAATAGGGCACCTGGGTGGCTCAGTCGTTAAGCATCTGCCTTGGGCTCAGGTCATGATCCCAGGGTCCTTGAATTGAGCCCTGCGTCAGGCTCTCTCCTTCGTGGGAACGCTGCTTTCCCTCTCCCACTGTCCCTGCTTGTGTTCCCTCTTTCCCTGTGTCTGTCTCTGTCAAATAAATAAATAAAATCTTTAAAAAAAGAAAAAGCCTATGTAAGTTTTAAAAAGTATAGATTTATGTAAATAAGGTGAATTGTGATAGAATATAACGTACTACATGTTTTCAAAACTTGTGAAGAGATGAGAAGACAGCACTGAAGTAGAGGCTGGCAGTGGGCTAAGTGACAGCACCACAGAGAATAAGGCCCTCATCCCAGGGACCTGTAAATGCTACCTCGTCTGGAAAAAGGGTGTCTGAAGACGTGATTAAATTGAGGGTTTTGACATAAGCAGATGATCCTAGAAGATCTGGGCGGTCACAAGTATCTATAAGAGACAGGTAGGGGGAGATTACACACACACACACACACACACACACACACACACGAGAGAAGGTAATGTGAAGACAGAAGCAGAGTTTGGAGTTTGGACCGTGTCACAAACTGGCGAACACCACGGGTTGCCAGCAGCCACGAGAAGCTGGAGAGGCCAAGTTACAGATTCTCCCCCACAGCCTCCAGACTGCCCCCCAGTCCTGATGACACCTGAGTTGCAGAATACTGACTTCTGAACCTTTGAGATTATCATTGTTTTATGCAACCGAAGCTGATGTAATTTTTTTTACAGGAACCACAAGAAAAATCAGGTCCGTCTGTGCACAAAGCAGACAGGAGTGTGAAGTGATTTTATCACAATATGTAACATACCTGGAAATTTCTATTTGGTCCCATTCAATTTTGCCAAATGAGAAGTGTTGCATAAAAGAAATAGCACTTAGGGGCACCTGGGTGGCTCAGTCAGTTAAGAATTTGCCTTCAGCTCCTGTCATGATCCCAGAGTCCTGCATCAGGCTCCTTGCTCAGCGGGGAATCTGCTTCTCCCTCTGCCTGCTGCTCCCCTTACTTGTGCATGCGCTCCCTCTCTCTCTCATAAATAAAATCCTTAAAAAAAAAAAAAAAAAAGATAGCACTTAGAAGTGAGACCCATGTCCCAACATGCAGTATCTAGTAATTAAAGTCCCCATGTCTCTTTCCATCTCAGCAACACACCTTCAGACTGCCAACATTTCCTGTCTTAATTTTAGAATAACCTGACTGTGCCCCACAAAGGAGACTTATAGATCTTCAATGTTGTAGATAGCCTATTCTAATAAAGAAGGAACATGAATGGAGAAAGGACTTTGATCATCTCAACTCTGCTACTAAACGCTTTTATGAACTTAGTTAGGACTCTTAATTTCTGAGTCATCACTTACCCCCAACCAAACGCGCGCAAGCACACACACACAAGAAAAGAAGAGATTATTTAGGTGACAGATGTAATAAGATTACAAAAACTACTATGATAATGCCTGGCATCAGAATTCTTTTTTTTGTGAGGAAACTACCTTTGCTCGAGAAAAATACCTACTTCCAAAGAAGTAGGGCCTCAAAGGTATTCGAGAGAATTAATGTGCTTGACATGAGACAATTAGAAAGGTTTGCGGTTTTTTTGTGGTTTTTTGTGTTTTTACCTGGTGAGTGAAAAGAAAGAAGACAGAAGAAGGGAAAGGAGTGTGGGGGGTGGAGATGTAGATAGGTTGACAGGAAAGGTCCAGAGAGCAACGAACATCTAGCCTCAAACTGGCCTTGTCCAGGTCCCCTTCCCGCAAACACAGGGCACCCCTAGGCTCACCCTTCTAACCCTTCTCCCAAGACACCAAACAGACACTATCAGGAGTGCTTCCAGGTTCACCTATGGAGCAGCTATTGTGACTCAAGGGTCCAAACTTAAACGATAAGATGTATTTGTTGATAAAATGCAGAACAGTTGGGCTCTAAGACTACAACCCTCCTTTCCTGCTAGTGATGCCTAAAGTTTCTCAAAAAGGAAAGAGCACACACTTTATATTAATTCAAGTAGTAAAGGCTGAAAATGCACATGAATTTCAAGTCACAATCCTTCAATAAGTGCTGCTGTTTGGTATGAAAGGAGGGGCAAGGGGCCGTGAAGTGCTAAGAAGAGAGGCAGGGTTTCTGCACAGGAAGTACCCAGTATCAGAGAGGAGTCTGGTCATGGAAGTGACTGGTGATTCCACAATGTGTCGAAATTTGTCCCTCCCTACACCCAGGCAAGGCAGAAAGCAGCCACCAGACAAAACAAATAGGTAAATATTTAGAATGCTGGGTGGTGATAGGTATGAAGGAGTTAAGGAGGCTGATTTCTATCTATTTTTTTAAAGATTTTATTTATTTGAGAAAGAGTGAGCATGAGCAGGGAGAGAGGCAGAGAGAGAGGGAGAAGCAGGCTTCCTGCCTGACAAGGAGCCTGATGCGGCTCTTGATCCCAGGACCCAGGGATCATGACCTCAGCTCAAGGCAGATGCTTAACCAGCTGAGCCACCCAGGTGCCCCTGATTTCTATTCTTTTAAAGGACCGAATGAGATACTGTCATAAAAGGGCTTAGAAAAGTACAAGGCAATGGTTGAAAACTCTATACCATTTAAACAGTTGCATTCTTCTGATGTTTTGATTTTACTCAAAGCAAGTTTTGCTATGTCATATGCCTCTCACAAACTACCTGTGTAAGTGACTCTCGCTTCAAACCCACAGACAGTATTGTCCTTCCTCTGGGCAGATGGTGCATGCTCACCAGGGAGGGGCAGCAAGTGGGACCTCACGTGCACTCAATGACCCCCACGCTCTCCAGTAATCCCCTGATGGTGGCAGAGTACAGAGGATGTGTGGCAGAATGGCCCCAAAGGCTGACTTCCACCAATGCTTCAGCCACTCCTGTGGCATTTCACGCTCTTAGTAAGCAGTGCAGTTCCAAAGAGCTTTACCCCTGCAAAAGCATCATTTAGTTGCAGAATCTGTGCCAATTGATTTCATCTTCTTTAGGCTCCCTGGAAAGAAATGATAAATGCTATCAGCAGAAAATCAGTTGTGGGAGCACTGGGCTTATCATGTATACCTTCCAACCCACTCAAACCTCTTCCCAAGCTATTTGCTGGCTCAAGCCCATCCCCTTACTTCCAGAATTCACCAAGATTCCTGTTCAATGGCTTTCTTTGGCCAATCGAAGTGAACAAAAGTGACACGTATCATTTCCCAGGGAACGCATCTAAGAGCTGTATTTACTTGTTCTCTTCCCTGCTGTTGCAAACCCCAAATGTCATGGGGAGATGGAGGCATCCTAATGCTGAAGTCTCTATCAGCTTGAGCTTCTAAATAACTACACTGATACTACTTATCTTTAGACATGGAGTATAAGCAAAAAATGTTCCCAGCCACTAGATTTTAGGGCTGCTTGTTACCATAGCACGATGTATTTTATCTGGAGTAAAGCCACAATAAATCCCATTTTCAGCACCTGGTAGTTTCCCTCCCCTGCCCCACCCTGGCCTGGAAAAATAGTACTAGGGCATCTGCTGTGTCTAATGAAAAATTAAGACATTTTTAAATGATGAAGGGATTTACGCCGATATGAAAGAGCTGAAGTGCACGGTAACTACCCCAGGACCCTGATTACTAAAGAAGATCACTTCGAAGTGCTACACATAATGCCTCCACATACCCTCTGATACATCCCAAGGGAATTTATTTCAAGTTTCTCCAAAAAGTGGGACACTAACCTAACAGTTCAATTAAAAAAAAAAATAGCCATAACACTAGAGGCCCTCTGAGAAGGGGAGAAGAAAAGGAGAGCATATTATTATGCTGCATTATTACTGCTGCATCCTGTGTGACTTCAGCAGTTCCTAAAGTGACTGTGGAAGCAATAGCAGAGAGCGGGGCACACAGAAGGTCCGTCACCCACAGCAAGACGAAGAGCAATGGTTCTCACGTGCACAGAAGTGACATCTTTAGGAAATGAGCTGCAGGAAGGTGTCAGCTGTTAACACATTCTATGGCCAGAGTAGAGATTAACCCCAGAGTCCACAGCAGAATTTTATTTTCCCCAGGAAGACCTGATGAACTGTGCCAGGTCTGCACATGGGATACTGCATGGGAGGAAGGAGAAAGGGGCCTTACGTCCCTGACACTCCAGCAGGGAGGCCCAAGATGGGATTTTATCGTCCTGCGATTGCTACCCACATTCTTGACAGTCCTCCCCTAGACTGGTCTGAGAAATTACGAATTCATGCAAAAATGGATAAATGTTTATAGAACCATCCAGAAGGATCTGGAATCTGTTGCAGTAACCAGGCACAAACGTTGAAATAAAACAACGTATTCACTGGATCTTGATGAAACAATGGATATACTGGGTCTCTAAACCTTAACCTTTTATGACAACTACTTGGAAGCCAAACCCATCTTACCCCAAATGGGAGAGACTGACAGCCGTAAAATAGCATAAAGATTGAAGCCACGAGATGCTACACCAAAAACACATACTTTTAAGGACATCTTTATTTATATTTTCACAGTATTTTCTCTGAAGTTTATATAATAGCACATGGAGATTTTCATCCAAATACCAACCACACACTACCGACAGCTTTAGACTTCTCAACCCCCTCAGCCTGTAAGTTGCTCCAGGGTGGAAATGGGTGCAATGTCTAGAACAGTCATTCCAGGAATTGTCTCTGAGCATGGCTCCCATCACAGCTCACAAGCAGCAGCCTGAATCTGCTTCACTTTCATCAGAAAAGATACATGGAATGGAGCCCACTTAGTTCATGGCTGCCAGCCCTCTTCGTCTCCCTCCCACAGACACGCATACAGGAAACCTGGCAGCTTCCTTCTCCCTTCCTGTCATTCTCACTAGGCTAAGGAGCAGGCAGATGCAGGAGGGAGGGGGAAAGCAGAGGCGGCTAGAGCACTTGCCACATTCAGACTTGCCACTACAGGGCCCCCCCCAGTGCCTGGCGTTCCTTGGGATCTCTTGGCGGGTTCAAGACCGAGAAATAGGGCTAAGTACCCAAGCAAAATGTCCCAAGCGGCAAGGAAGGCTCCCAAAACCCAGGGCTTTATTTGAAGCAAGAAATAAATGAGAGGGCTTTGCCCTGATTAAATTCTGTTACCTTTGAAAAAAGAGAATTGGGAGGTAGGCAACATTTTCTAGTAGCCACAGAAAATCTGCCAGAATGAGTTCTGAGATGATCAAGGAAGAGTTAGACAAAGAGGGATAAGAGCAAAGGAAACAGTTTAACACTGAGGGGTTTTCTCAGTGTCCCTGGTGGGAGGAATTCCATGGTGGGGCCTTGACACATGCCCAGGCAGGCAGTTTTAATTAGCAAGACAACAGACAAACTTGGGAACATGGTCTACTTCCCTTGCTAATAAATGTCCCAAGTGCTCCCAGCACAAACTGTCAGAACAAATCTAGCTTTCCTCTGACTTTTGCTGATAGGTGGTAACACTCAACTCAACCAAACAAATTGTAAGGCTGCTGTATCAATGTAACCTCTCCTTGCCCAATGATAAAAAAATGTCAGGAAAAATCTAGAGCAGGATCCTCAGCCACTAATGCACACTCTAAACAGAGTGAGGGACACAGCCCTTTGGTGAAGTGACAGAAGGCAGGCTAGATGAGCAGTTCAAAGTTCCCACCTAGAGCTACAGAGCTGCCTTCTTTAATTTATTCTCTCACATGTTTCTTACATGGGTGTGCTATGCTTGATAGAACGGCTAGCAAGACAAATATGCTTCATACATGCAGAGTGTACAGAACGGCAGGGGAAAGAGACAATATAATAGTAATACATCATAATTATTAAATAATGTGACACATACTAGGAAACACACCATCACCCAGTGCAGCCTAAACCCATGAAGAGATAGCAGCCTGATTCAAAACAGACAAAAAGTGGAAACAACTCAAATATCCATCAACTGATGAATCAAGGAACTAAAGTGTGGTATATCCATACAAGGGAATATTATTTAGTCATGAAAAGGAATGGAATGTGGATATAGACTACCACATGGGTGAACTTTGAAAACATTATGCTAAATAAAAGAAGTCAAACACAATTGTGTCACTCAGTCTAGATAAATACCCATAATAGGCAAATCCCATAGAGACAGAAAGCAAATCAAGGACAGCCAGGGGCTGGGGGATGGGGGGTGGTTGGGTTGTAGAATGAACTGCTCGTGGGTCCAAGATTTCTTTTGGGGGACAATAAAAATGTTCTCAAATTAGGTAACAGTATTAGCTGCACAACCTTACAAAGATAATAAAAACCACCAAATTAAACACTTTAAAAGGGTAAATTTTATGGTATGTGAACTATAGATCAATTTTTTAAATAGTTAAAGGAGAAAAATCCTTTAGTGGAGAAAGATGAGCCTGACCTGCATAGAATTAGTGTTCCTTGTGAGAGTGCAAAGACATAGGAGGAACAGCATTGGTTTCAACATAAAACATGCCATCACTTAGCCTTACATGCCCCACTGTTTCCTAACATGCAAATCTGGATTCCTTCAATGACATGAAGTTTAGAAATAACACACATAAATCATCTATTGTAGATTCTCAAAAAACAACTGCTGAAGAATATTACAGAATTTACACTGGAGAGGTTCCCAGCTAGGATGAGATTTCCCTAATCCTCGAGGCCAGCAAATCACCTCCCTGGTGTCCAGGGGAATAATGATCATCAAGGCAAAATGAAAAGAACTGTGGTAGCAGAAGAAAGTGCATGGAACTTGTCAGTCAAGGTACTGCTTCCTCCCTATCACATGGCAGTACGGAAAGGTCATTTTCCCCTCTAATTTATGACTATCTATCTCAGGGACTCCATAAGTTGAATACCACTGTGATTTAAGGTCTTCCATCTTTCCGTCTGCATTCTGGAGAATCTATGCTTTGGCCAGTTCATTAAAAAGCAGAATTACAAGAACTCAACACAAGACACTGATGAGTTTCAATAAAGCCCACAGATGTATTTCAATTGATTCATCAATAGATTTTGCTTAAAAGTATAAAACATGTAATTAGGAAAAGGATGTTTTATACTTTACCAGTTAGAGTTTCCTAAATTTTGTATTACAGGTGAAAAACCAAGCTCAGGTAATAATTTCATCTGGAAAGCAGACATATTTATCACAGAGCAGAGTGCAATTCTAGACATACAGTGGGAGCACAGTAAATGTTTACTGCAAAGGGAAAGCATTACCTAACAGACTAGCACCTGGTCAAGAGACTGAAATACATGTATATGAACTCTTCTTCTCCTCTAAGGAAGAGATGGCTGAAGTCCTTTACAATCTGACCACTGCCTCTCTCTAACACCATCTCCTCCATCCCTCCACCATACACTAGTCTGCAATCACACTAAACATGCCCTACCACACCTGAGTGTATAGTCACAATAATATCTGGAGTTCTCTAAATATATCATGCCCTTTCCTGCTTCTATGCTTCTGATGCTATTATTCCCTTGCTTGCATCTCGCCTTTCTCCATGTCTCTACCTCATCAAATATGACATGTTACCTAAGACTTGGCACCAGTATAATCTACTTCAGTTAGTCTCCCTGATTGCTCCCTAGTCTTGCCCCTCAGTGTGGGTAAGGGGCCCCTCATATATCCTTATCTGCTAACCTGTCACATCATGTTAAAGACAATTGTCTGCTCACTTGTCTGCCATCCTAAATGGTGATTCCTAGACGGTGGAGCCATGGCTTTCATTCTCCTAATACAGTATTAGTCATTGAATAAAATGTTAACTGAATGCATGAATAAGCGAATGGATGAATAAATGAATTCATACTTTAGTCATCATTGTATTCAGCATGCAACAATTTTATTACCAACTTCAGAAATTTCCTTAAAATTTTAAAACTTAAAGTCAAATAATTACATTGATGAGAAACACCATTAACTTCATTTAAATAAAACTCAGCACCATTATCACATGTAATTTATAACAAAGCTAATCCAACTCATGCTTAATGAGATGAATAATTATTACAGTGTTGTAAGTTCATTGGGCATAAAAGTCACATTTAACATAAACAAATATAAGTAATACTGCTTTTATTTAAGCCAAGCAAATCATTCTTCAGACCCACTGAGGGAAAAGAGAAAAGGCTGAGCAAAAAAGGGAGGTACTCTGCCTGACTCCTTAATCAAGAGCTGAAGTTTTTCAGAGGCGAGTACATCCACTCTCTGGAGCTAAGTGTCACAAAATGTCATCCTTATCCATTTGCTGGTTCACTCATTAACCCTAACATTTGCCCCCAAAAATAATGGGAAGAAGTTGATCATTGTTTTAACTGTCTCTCACCAATCAATCCCTGCAATGGACTTCCTTTTGGAAGCCCAAATCCTGAATACCTGGGTGGCATTCAATGGCTGAAGAAGGGACAGGCAAGTCCATTGCAGCATCAAGAATTGGAAAGGTACCTGGATACTTTCACCTTCCCAGAGGTAAATTAAACTCTTAGAGAATTCTAGAGCAACTAAGCCTTGAAATCCTGCACTAAAAGAAAACCCTATCTAACTGCCCAAGTAAGACACCTAGGAATCATGAGAGAAACCAACACATCGTTTTGCTCTGTCCTGGTTCTCCCCTCTTTCCCTTCCAGATAAAGATTGCAATCATATGGTGGCTTCAGTTCTATGCATCCCCAAAGTCAGTTTTTGCCATGGAGAATCTGTAGAACAGCATCCATGCCGATATGCTCAATGTTACACTCCGAGTACCAGCTCCCTTGGGAGGAGTAAAAAGTCACACTGGATGACAGCACCCATGGATCAAGTTAAGAGAAGAGGGTGAAGGTCAGAGCAAAAGAATGGCTCACTGAGCTCCTAAAAGGCACCAGAGAGCTTTAAAGGTTGGGAGAGAAGCAGAAATAGGGAGAGAGAAAATATAAAGAAAACTGGACATTCTCTTTCTGCATTTAAATTTAATAAATAGAAGGGGCCAACCCACAATTTTGTAGATAGATGGTCCCTACAGAATTCTATGTGTACATACCTACTGCTTGGAAAAAAAAGTACTTCAAAAGCATACTGGTCATCAAAATGAACAAAACCAACACTTTATTCTCTGTTCAGTAATACTTATACTACATATATTTCAAAGTAGATATAGAGAACTCATTTTTTTCATACTTCAAGTTGATTTTAATTTCAAGGTTCTTTGTTGAAATACAAGTTTAATAATTATGGTGTGAGGTGAATAAAATTTTTTTCAGTACCTTCATTGTAATTTTTTGCATTCTTTGAATTAGCATGAGACAATTGTTCTATTTCGTTAATTTAAATTATTTTTAAATTGGCTTTATGCAAACGTGGTATTTGGGATATAATTTGGACTCCCACACATCTTAATTCATTTGGGATCCAATTAAATTATTTTGATATTCCAAAATGCTTAGCTCCCACTCACTCACTTTTCCCACTCCAACAGAGTTAATCATTATATCTACTATGTAGGAGAGGAAGTCACATCAATTAAATAAGGTGCTGATAAGTGTAGTCAGATGAATCTGTTCTGTTCCCAACTGATATTCCACGTTGCATGACTTTGGACTCATGACATCAACCCATCTGTGTGTGTGTCTTTAGCTGAGAAGATGACTCATATCAGTGGTTTTATTATTCCCTTGGGTCAAAAGGAAGACACGTGATACAGATCTTATTAGACTGGAAACTCCTTGAAGACCACACTAATTCTTCAACACTGTGAACACCAGTCCATCCTCCCCTGTTCATTTCACCTAGTCCAATACTCCAGAAGGCAGAAGAGAGTTGATTAATTTTTTGGCTTAATTGGTCTGCTTTCTAAGACAAGTTAAATGTAAAGTGCTATAAAGAGAACAATTGATACAAGTTAGTTTAACCCAGTAAACTTCTGAAGGAAACTGTGCCCAACCAGGCACATATAACCCTGACTATGAGAGCAGAAATGACAAGAAGTCCACTGAACAACAGAGTTCACTGACACATTGCTTACGAGGGGCTCCTGGAAGATATGCTAGATTCTACCTTCTCCTCCTGGAGCTTCCCTATTCACACATGTATACTAAAGGTTCCAAGAAATCTTACATTAAAAAAAGTCATACTTAGCTTTCTCTTATGCGTTTTCCAAATTTAACGGACCAAAAAAACTTTCTACAAGGAATAATAAATGACATCTTAAGAAACAAACTTTGGGAAACCTTATTATAAAACAGATAGTTGAAGACTGACTATTCTGGGGCACCTGGGTGGCTCATCACTTAGGCGTTCCACTTTTCATTTTGGCTCAGGTCATGATATCAGGCTCTGCGCTCAGCAGGAAGTCTGCTTCAGGATTCTCTTTCTCTCTCTCTGCTCCTCCCCCTGCTCACCCTCTGTCTCTCTCTAAAATAAATAAATAGGGATGCCTGGGTGGCTTGGTTGGTTAAGCCGCTGCCTTCGGCTCAGGTCATGATCCCAGCATCCTGGGATCGAGTCCCACATGGGGCTCCTTGTTCTGTGGGGAGCCTGCTTCTCCCTCTGCCTCTGCCTGCCACTCTGTCTGCCTGTGCTCACTCGTGCGCTCTCTCTCTCTCTCTCTGACAAATAAATAAAATCTTTAAAAAAAAATAAAATAAATAAAAATAAATAAATCTTTAAAAAAAATAAAAAAAGGACTGACTATACTACTGAAAGTTTGGTCCTCTTCTGCTAGCTTGGGAGGAATAATGTACATATTACATGTTATTTTCCTCCTCAAAAAAGCATTTTACTCTGCAAAAGTATTAAAACCTCTTTAAACTGCAATGAGGGGGAACGCCTGGATGGCTCAGTGTGTTAAGCGTCTGCCTTCGGCTCAGGTCACGATCGCAGGGTCCTGGGATCTAGCCCTGCATCAGGCTCTCTGCTCAGTGGGGAGCCTGCCTGTAGCTTTCCTTCTGCTCTCTCTCTCTGTCAAATAAATAAAATCTTAAAAAGATAATAAAAAATAAGTAAAAATAAATTGCAATAGGGGGAGGGGACTAAAAATCACTAAAACCCCAGTTCTTAGGAAAAAAGAACCACACTAAATAATAGTCTGTAAACATAGCCGCATATGTTGTGTATGTAAATTTTTAATCTTACAAAGGACAAAGACTATCCATCAAAAATCTATAGCAAATATAGTATAAGGGTAAACCACTGAAGCATTTGTTTTAAAATCAGGGATAAGACATTCCCTGCTATTACAGATACAGTTAGAAACTGTACTGTAAGGAAAGAAAAAGATATAAAAGAAAATTTAGTAGACAAGAGACAAAACTCATTGCTGAGAGAAGATGACTGTCTTTATAAATATCAGTTAAACTGATATATTTTAAAAATTAGATAACTAAGAGAAGAGACAGTATCAAAATCAGTATCCAAAAACCAAGTAGGTACACACTGATTAAATAACA
Source organism: Lutra lutra (assembly GCF_902655055.1). Taxonomy (NCBI): domain Eukaryota; kingdom Metazoa; phylum Chordata; class Mammalia; order Carnivora; family Mustelidae; genus Lutra; species Lutra lutra. The sequence goes on from NC_062290.1 coordinate 49,017,384, forward strand.
AAATGTAGTAGGAAAGAAACTCATTCATATAAAAATAAAAATCATAAAACATTTAGGAATAAAAAATTAGAAATACTTACATTATCATGAAAAAGGTAAGATGTCATTAAATGATATTAAAAAAAAACTTGAGGAGTGCCTGGGTGGCTCAGTCGGTTAAGCCTCTGCCTTCGGCTCAGGTCATGATCCCAGAGTTCTGGGATCAAGCCCTGCATCAGGCTCCCTGCTGAGCAGGAAGCCTTCTTCTCCCTCTCCCACTCCCCCTGCTTGTATTCCCTCTCTGTCAAATAAATAAATAAATATTTTAAATAAATGAAAAATAAAATAAAATAAAACTTGAATATTGAAATATGTCACATTCCTGGGTAGGAAGACTCAACAGTGTCCAGTTGTCAAATTTGTACAAATTAATCTTTAAATTCATGCAAATTATAATCATATCTCAATAAGATTTTTTCAGGTATATTTCATATGTCTATTCTAAAATTCATATGAAAATAAAATTTATAAAAATGTCAAAAAATTTAAAAAGAGAGGGGAGGAGTAAGATGGTGGAGGAGTAGGACACATAATTTCATCTGGTCCCAGGAATTCAGCCAGATAGTTATCAAACCATTCTGAACACCTACAAACGCCACAGGAGATAGAAGAGAAGAAGAGCAGCAATTCTAGGAACAGAAAAGTGACCACTTTCTAGAAAATGGGACATGTGGAGAAGTGAATCTGAGGCAAAAAATGGGAAGATAGACCTGGGGGGAGGGGCCGGCTCCTGGCAAGCAGTGGAGCAGCAGAGCACAAAATCAGAACTTTTAGAAGTCTGCTCCACTGAGGGACATCGCTCCACAGGCTAAGCAGAGATGGAGCCCTTGCGGAGACAGGTCTCAGGACTCCGGAGTCACAGAAAGACCGGGGCTGCCTGAGTGTGGCAGAGCGTCCAGGAATCAGAGCAGAGAAGCCAGCTGCAAAGACGGAGCTGAGGAGTCGGTTCTGGTTACCTTAAACGGTGATCTGTGGCACAGTTGGGCCACCACTCTTCAAGTATGGACACCACAAGTGGCAGATTCAGAGAGAAAACCTCCTTCCTCTTCCAGGAGGAGCCACGCGGAAGTGCGCTGCAGGAATTGCTGGGTTTGGAAACTTCAAACAGGGCCTTGCACCAGAGACAAAAACACTTGGTCACAGGACGGGTGAGCTCGGAGGAGGCTGAAGACCAGGGAGTTGGGAGGGATTGACTGCTTATCTCTGAGGGCCCATTGAAGAGGGGGCCCCTGAGCTCTCCACTCCTACCAGCTACAGATAGGGAGGCTGCCATCTTCATTTCCCTCCTCCAAAGCTGTAGGGAAAGCTTCAGGGAACAAAAGCTTCTGAAAGCAAAACCAAGCATATTGCTCAGCAGGCCCCTGGCAAGGGCGGTGCAATTCTGCCTCAGGCAAAAACATTTGACCATCACTGCAACAGGTCCCTCCCCCATAAGATCAAAAAGAACATCCAGCCAAGACCAAGTTTACCAGTCAATGAGAACTGTAAAACATTAAGAGCCACAGGAATAGAGCACATAGAATTCATGGCTTTTTTTCTCATGATTCTTTAGTCTTTCAAGTTGAATTTTTAAATTTTATTTTTTTCTTATTCTATTTTTAAAATTTTTCCTCTTTCTTATTTAATGTTTTTAAAACTATTTTATCTTATTACAGCTTTAAAAATATTTTAAAATTTCACTTAAAACATATATATACTTTTATATATTTGTATTTTTCCCCCCTTCTTTCTTCTCCCCTCAGTTTCGAGTCTCTTTGGATTTGGGTAATATATATTTTTCTGGGGTTGTTACTACCCTTTTAGTATTTTGTTCTCTCATTCATCTATTGTTCTGGATAAAATGACAAGGAGGAAAAACTCACCACAAAAAAGAACAAGAGGCAGTACTGATGGCTAAGGATCTAGTCAATACAAACATTATTAGAGATGTCAGAACTAGAGTTCAGAATGATGATTATGAAGGCATTAGCAGGGCTCGAAAAAAAGCATGGAATATACAGAGAATCCCTTTCTAGAGCAATTAAAATCCCTTTCTGGAGAAATAAAAGAAATAAAATTTAACCAAGTTCAAATAAAAAAAACTATTAAGGAGGTGCAATAAAAAAAAAAGGTTCTCACTGCTAAGATAAATGAGGCAAAGAGAGAATTAGTGATATAGAAGACTAAATGATGGAAAATATAGAAGTTAGGCAAAAGAGACAATAACTACTGGACCATGAGGGAAGAATTTGAGACATAAGTGATACCATAAGACAAAACAATATTAGAATAATTGGGATCCCAGAAGAAGAAAGAGATAGACGGACAGAGGGTATACTGGAGTAAATGATATAGCAAATAATTTCCCTAATTTGGTGAAGGGAACAAGCATCAAAACCCAGGAGGCACAGAGCACTCCCCTCAAAATCAATAAAAGTAGGCCAACACCCCATCATTTAATAGTTAAACTTACAATTCTCAGTGACAAAGAGAAAATCTTGACAGCAGCTTGGGACAAGAGGTCTCAACATCATTGTAACATACAATGGTAGAAATAATAGACTGGCAGGAGACCTATCCATAGAGACCTGGCAGGCCAGAAAGGACTGCCATGATATATTCAGAGCACTAAGTGAGAAAAATATACAGCCAAGAATACGATATCCAGCTAGGCTGTCATTGAAAATAGAAGGAGATATAAAAAGTTTCCAGGACAAAAAAAAAACCTAAAAAAATTTGCAAACACCAAAGCAGCTCTGTAGGAAATATTGAAAGGGGTACTCTAAGCAAATAGAGAGCCTAAAAGTAACAGACCAGAAAGGAACAGGGACAATATACAGTAATAGTCACCTTACAGGCAATACAATGGCACTAAATTAATATCTTTCAATGTTATCCTGAATGTAAATGTGCTAAATGTCCCCAATCAAAAGATTCAGGGTATCAGAATGGATAAAAAAAAAAAAAAGAACCATCCATATGCTGTCTGCAATAAACTCATTTCAGACACAAAGACACCTCCAGATTTAAAGTGAGGGGGTGGAAAACAATTTTCCATGCTAATGGACATCAAAAGAAAGCTGGGGTGGCAATCCTTGTACCAGATAAATTAAATTTTAAGTCAAAGACTATAATAAGAGATGAGGAAGGACACTCTATCATACTCAAAGGGTCTGTCCAACAAGAAGGTCTAACAATTTTAAATATCTATGCCCTAACATGGCTATTTATATAGCCAACTATATAAACTAAATAATTACAAATCAAAGAAACACATTGACAATAATACAATAATAGCAAGGGATTTTAACACCCCCCTCGCTGAAATGGACAGATCATCCAAGCAAAAGATCAATAAGGAAATAAAGGCCTTAAATGACACACTGGACCAGATGGACATCACACATATATTCAGAACATTCCATCCCAAAGCAATAGAATACACATTCTTCTCTAGTGCACATGGAATATTCTCTAGAATAGGTCACATCCTGGGTCATAAATCAGGTCTCAACCAGTACCAAAAGAATGGGATCATTCCCAGCATATTTTCAGACCATAGTACTTTGAAACTAGAACTCAATCATAAGAGGAAAGTTGGAAAGAATTCAAGTATATGGAGTGTAAGAGCATCCTACTAAAGAATGACTGGGTCAACCACGAATTTAAAGAGGAATTAAAAAGAATTCATGGAAACAAATGAAAATGAAAACACAACTGCTCAAATTCTTTGGGACACAGCAAAGACAGTCCTGAGAGGAAAGTATATAGCAATCCATACCTTTCTGAAGAAACAAGAAAGGTCTCAAATACACAACCTAACCCTACACCTAAAGGAGCTGGAGAAAGAATGTCAAAGAAAGCCTAAACCCAGCAGGAGAAGAGAAATAATAAAGATCAGAGTAGAAATCAATGAAACAGAAACTAAAAGAATAGTAGAACACATCAATGAAACTAGGAGCTGATTCTTTAAAAGAATTAATAAGATTGATAAATCCTGGCCAGATTTATCAAAAAGAAAAGAGAAAGTCATGAATGAAAGAGGAGAAATCACAACCAACACCAAAGACATACAAACAGTTGTAAGAACATATTATGAGCAACCATACACCAGCAAATTTGACAATCTGGAAGAAATAGATGCATTTCTAGAGACGTATAAGCTACCAAAACTGAACCAGGAATACATAGAAAACCTGAACAGACCCATAACCAGGAAGATTGAAGCAGTCATCAAAAATCTCTCAACAAACAAGAGTCCAGGGCCAGACAGCATCCCAGGGAACTCTATCAAACATTTGAAGAAGAATTACACCTATTCTCTGGAAACTGTTCCAAAAAATAGAAATGGAAGGAAAAATTCTAAACTCACTTGATTGAAGCCAGCATTACCTTGATCCCCAAACCAGAAAAAGACCCAATCAAAAAGAGAATTATAGACCAATATCCTTGATGGACATGGATGCCAAAAATTCTCACCAAAATCTAGCCAACGGGATCCAACAGTACATTAAAAGGATTATTCACCACGACCAAGTGGGATTTATTCCTGGGCAGCAAGGTTGGTTCAATATCCGCAAATCAATCAATGTGATACGACGCATTAATAAAAGAAAGAACAAGAACCATATGATACTCTCAATAGATACTGAAAAAGCATTTGACAAAGTACAGCATCCTTTCCTGATCAAAACTCTTCAAAGTATAGGCATAGAGGGTGCATATCTCAATATCCTCAAAGTCACCTAAGAAAAACCCACAGTGAATATCATTCTCAATGGAGAAAAACGGAGAGCTTTTCTCCTAAGGTCAGGAAAATGGTAGGGATGTCCACTTTCACCACTGCTATTCAACATAGTACTAGAAGTCCTAGCCTCAGCAATCAGACAACAAAAAGAAATTCAATGCATCTGAATCCGAAAAGAAGAAGTCAAACTCTCACTCTTTGCAGATGATATGATACTTTATGTGGAAAACCCAAAAGACTCCACTCCAAAACGCTAGAACTCAGGAATTCAGGAATGTGGCAGGATATAAATCAATGCACAGAAATCAGTTGCATTTCTATACACCAACAGCAAGACAGAAGAAAGAGAAATTAAGGAGTCAATCCCATTTACAATTGCACCCAAAACCATAAGATACCTATGAAATAAACCTAACCAAAGAGGCAAAGAATCTGTACTCAGAAAACTATAAAGTATTCATGAAAGAAATTGAGGAAGACATAAAGAAATGGAAAAACGTTCCATGCTCGTGGATTGTAAAAACAAATATTGTGAATATGTCTATGCTACCTAAAGCAATCTACACATTTAATGCAATCCCTATCAAAATACTATCAATGTTTTTCAAAGAAATGGAACAAATAATCCTAACATTTATATGGAACCAGAAAAGAAAGCCAAAGTTGGTGGCATCACCATTGCAGACTTCAAGCTCTATTACAAAGCTGTTATCATCAAGACAGTATGGTACTGGCACAAAAACAGACAAAAGCATCATTGGAACAGAATAAGAGCCCAGAAATAGACCCTTAACTCTACGGTCAACTAACCTTCGACAAAGCAGGAAAGAATGTTCCAATGGAAAAAAGACAGTCTCTTTTCAAATGGTGGGAAAACTGGATGGTACATGCAGAAGAATGAAACTAGACCATTTCCTTATACCCCACACAGAAAGAGACTCAAAATGGATGAAAGAACCAATGTGAGACAGGAATCCATCAAAATCCTTGAGAAGAATACAAGTAGCAACCTCTTGACCTCAGTCACAGCAACTTCTTCCTAGAACATCACAAAAGGTAAGGGACAGCAAGGGCCAAATGAACTATTGGGACTTGATCAAGATCAAAAACTTTTGCACAGCAATGGAAATACTCAACAAAACCAAAAGACAACCAAGAGAATGGGAAAAGATATTTGCAAATGGCATATCAGATAAAGGGCTTGTCTACAAAATTTATAAAGAACCTATTAAAGGCGGAATGGGAGAAGATGGCAGAGAAGTAGCAGGCTGAGACTACTTCAGGTAGTGGGAGATCAGCTAGATAGCTTATCTAAAGATTACAAACACCTACAAATCCAACGGGAGATCGAAGAGAAGAAGAACAGCAACTCTAGAAACAGAAAATCAACCACTTTCTGCAAGGTAGGACTGGCAGAGAAGTGAATCCAAAGCGACGGGAAGATAGACCGTGGAGGGAGGGGCCGGCTCCCAGCGAGCAGCGGAGCAACGGAGCACAAAATCGGGACTTTTAAAAGTCTGTTCCGCTGAGGGACATCGCTCCAGAAGCTTAACCGGGGTGAAGCCCACGCGGGGTCATCGTGACCTCAGGTCCCGCAGGGTCACAGAAGGATCGGGGGTGTCTGAGTGTCGCAGAGCTCACAGGTATTAGAACGGGGAAGCCAGCTACAGAGACAGAGCCGAGGAATGACTCTCAGCTCGGGGTTACCTTGAACCGGTCGCAGGCTCGGTCAGATAGGAGCGCGGCCGGAGGCCAGGGTGGTGGGAGTCATTGGGCGCTGTTCTCTGGGGGCGCACTGAGGAGTGGGGCCCCGGGCTCTCGGCTCCCCCGGGCCGGAGACCTGGAGGCCGCCATCTTCATTCCCACGATCCGAAAGTCTACGGAAAGCGCTCAGGGAACAAAAGCTCCAGAAAGCAAACCCAAGCGGATTACTCAGCCCGGCCCGGGTAAGGGCGGTGCAACTCCGCCTGGGGCAAAGACTCTTGAGAAGCACTACAACAGGTCCCTCCCCCAGAAGATCAGCAAGAAACCCAGCCAGGACCAAGTTCACCTACCAAGGAGTGTAGTTTCAATACCAAGGAGAGCGGCGGAATTCCAGAGGAGGAGAAAGCAAAGCACGGAACTCATGGCTTTCTCCCCATGATTCTTTAGCCTTGCAGTTAAATTAATTTTTTTTCTTTTCTTTTTCAATTTTTTTTTCTTCTTCTGCTAAATTTTTTTAACTTTTACCCTTTTCTTTTTTAACATTTTTTAACTAGTTTCTCTAATATATATATTTTTTCCTTTTTATACTTTTTCTTTATTGGTTTTCTTTTTTTAATTTTTTTTTTTCTTTCTGAACCTCTTTTTATCCCCTTTCTACCCCCCCACGATTTGGGATCTCTTCTGATTTGGCTAAAGCATATTTTCCTGGGGTTGTTGCCACCCTTTTAGTATTTTACTTGCTCCTTCATATACTCTTATCTGGACAAAATGACAAGGCGGAAAAATTCACCACAAAAAAAAGAACAAGAGGCAGTACCAAAGTCTAGGGACCTAATCAATACAGACATTGGTAATATGTCAGATCCAGAGTTCAGAATGACGATTCTCAAGGTTCTAGCCGGGCTCGAAAAAGGCATGGAAGATATTAGAGAAACCCTCTCAGGAGATATAAAAGCCCTTTCTGGAGAAATAAAAGAACTAAAATCTAACCAAGTTGAAATCAAAAAAGGTATTAATGAGGTGCAAACAAAAATGGAGGCTCTGACGGCTAGGATAAATGAGGCAGAAGAAAGAATTAGCGATATAGAAGACCAAATGACAGAGAATAAAGAGAATGAGCAAAAGAGGGACAAAGAGCTACTGGATCACGAGGGGAGAATTCGAGAGATAAGTGACACCATAAGACGAAACAACATTAGAATAATTGGGATTCCAGAAGAAGAGGAAACAGAGAGGGGAGCAGAAGGTATATTGGAGAGAATTATTGGAGAGAATTTCCCCAATATGGCAAAGGGAACAAGCATCAAAATCCAGGAGGTTCAGAGAACCCCCCTCAAGATCAATAAGAATAGGTCCACACCCCGTCACCTAATAGTAAAATTGACAAGTCTTAGGGACAAAGAGAAGATCCTGAAAGCAGCCAGGGAAAAGAAGTCTGTAACGTACAATGGTAAAAATATTAGATTGGCAGCAGACTTATCCAGAGAGACCTGGCAGGCCAGAAAGAGCTGGCATGATATATTCAGAGTACTAAACGAGAATACATGCAGCCAAGAATACTATATCCAGCTAGGCTATCATTGAAAATAGAAGGAGAGATTAAAAGCTTCCAGGACAAACAAAAACTAAAAGAATTTGCAAATAGCAAACCAGCTCTACAGGAAATATTGAAAGGGGTCCTCTAAGCAAAGAGAGAACCTAAAAGAAGTAGATCAGAAAGAAACAGAGACAATATACAATAACAGTCACCTTACAGGCAATACAATAGCACTAAATTCATATCTCTCAATACTTACCCTGAATGTTAATGGGCTAAATGCCCCAATCAAAAGACACAGGGTATCAGAATGGATAAAAAAACAAAACCCATCTATATGTTGCCTACAAGAAACTCATCTTAAACCTGAAGACACCTCCAGATTTAAAGTGAGGGGGTGGAAAAGAATTTACCATGCTAATGGACATCAGAAGAAAGCAGGAGTGGCAATCCTTATATCAGATCAATTAGATTTTAAGCCAAGGACTACAATAAGAGATGAGGAAGGACACTATATCATACTCAAAGGAACCTTCCAACAAGAAGATCTAACAATTTTATTTTTTATTTATTTATTTATTTTTTTAATTTTATTTTTTATAAACATATATTTTTATCCCCAGGGGCACAGGTCTGTGAATTGCCAGGTTTACACACTTCACAGCACTCACCATAGCACATACCCTCCCCAATATCCATAACCCCATCTAACAATTTTAAATATCTATGCCCCTAACGTGGGAGCAGCCAACTATATAAACCAATTAATAACAAAATCAAAGAAACATATCGACAATAATACAATAAAAGTAGGGGACTTTAACACTCCCCTCACTGAAATGGACAGATCACCCAAGCAAAAGATCAACAAGGAAATAAAGGCCTTAAATGACACACTGGACCAGATGGACATGACAGATATATTCAGAACTTTTCATCCCAAAGCAACACAATACACATTCTTCTCTAGTGCACATGGAACATTCTCCAGAATAGATCACATTCTTGGTCCTAAATCAGGTCTCAACCGTTATCAAAAGATTGGAATCATTCCCTGCATATTTTCAGACCACAATGCTCTGAAGCTAGAACTCAATCACAAGAGGAAATTTGGAAAGAACCCAAATAGATGGAGACTAAACAGCATCCTTCTAAAGAATGAATGGGTCAACCAGGAAATTAAAGAATTGAAAAAATTCATGGAAACAAATGATAATGAAAACACAACGGTTCAAAATCTGTGGGACACAACAAAGGCAGTCCTGAGAGGAAAATATATAGCGGTACAAGCCTTTCTCAAGAAACAAGAAAGGTCTCAGGTACACAACCTAACCCTACACCTAAAGGAGCTGGAGAAAGAACAAGAAAGAAACCCTAAACCCAGCAGGAGAAGAGAAATCATAAAGATCAGAGCAGAAATCAATGAAATAGAAACCAAAAAAACAATAGAACAAATCAACGAAACTAGGAGCTGGTTCTTTGAAAGAATTAATAAGATTGATAAACCCCTGGCCAGACTTATCAAAAAGAAAAGAGAGAGGACCCAAATAAATAAAATCATGAATGAAAGAGGAGAGATCACAATGAACACCAAAGAAATACAGACAATTATAAGAACATACTATGAGCAACTCTACGCCAACAAATTTGACAATCTGGAAGAAATGGATGCATTCCTAGAGACATATAAACTACCACAACTGAACCAGGAAGAAATAGAAAGCCTCAACAGACCCATAAGCAGTAAGGAGATTGAAACAGTCATCAAAAATCTCCAAACAAACAAAAGCCCAGGGCCAGATGGCTTCCCGGGGGAATTCTACCAAACATTTAAAGAGGAACTAATTCCTATTCTCCTGAAACTGTTCCAAAAAATAGAAATGGAAGGAAAACTTCCAAACTCATTTTATGAGGCCAGCATCACCTTGATCCCAAAACCAGACAAGGACCCCATCAAGAAAGAGAACTACAGACCAATATCCTTGATGAACACAGATGCAAAAATTCTCACCAAAATACTAGCCAATAGGATTCAACAGTACATTAAAAGGATTATTCACCACGACCAAGTGGGATTTATTCCAGGGCTGCAAGGCTGGTTCAACATCCGCAAATCAATCAATGTGATACAACACATTAATAAAAGAAAGAACAAGAACCATATGATACTCTCCATAGATGCTGAAAAAGCATTTGACAAAGTACAGCATCCCTTCCTGATCAAAACTCTTCAAAGTGTAGGGATAGACGGCACATACCTCAATATTATCAAAGCCATCTATGAAAAACCCACCACAAATATCAATCTCAATGGAGAAAAACTGAAAACTTTTCCGCTAAGGTCAGGAACACGGCAGGGATGTCCGTTATCACCACTGCTATTCAACATAGTACTAGAAGTCCTAGCCTCAGCAATCAGACAACAAAAGGAAATTAAAGGCATCCAAATCGGCAAAGAAGAAGTCAAACTATCATTCTTCGCACATGATATGATACTCTATGTGGAAAACCCAAAAGACTCCACTCCAACACTGCTAGATCTTGTCCAGGAATTCAGTAAAGTGTCAGGATATAAAATCAATGCACAGAAATCAGTTGCATTTCTCTACACCAACAACAAGACAGAAGAAAGAGAAATTAAGGAGTCAACCCCATTTACAATTGCACCCAAAACTAGAAGATACCTAGGAATAAACCTAACCAAAGAGACTAAGAATCTATACACAGAAAACTATAAAGTACTCATGAAAGAAATTGAGGAAGACACAAAGAAATGGAAAAATGTTCCATGCTCCTGGATTGGAAGAATAAATATTGTGAAAATGTCTATGCTACCTAAAGCAATCTACACATTTAATGCAATTCCTATCAAAGTACCATCCATTTTTTTCAAAGAAATGGAACAAATAATCCTAAAATTCATATGGAACCAGAAAAGACCTCGAATAGCCAAAGGAATATTGAAAAAGAAAGCCAAAGTTGGTGGCATCACAATTCCGGACTTCAAGCTCTATTACAAAGCTGTCATCATCAAGACAGCATGGTCCTGGCAAAAAAACAGACACATAGATCAATGGAACAGAATAGAGAGCCCAGAAATAGACCTTCAACTCTATGGTCAACTCATCTTCGACAAAGCAGGAAAGAATGTCCAATGGAAAAAAGACAGCCTCTTCAATAAATGGTGTTGGGAAAATTGGACGGCCACATGCAAAAAAAATGAAATTGGATCATTTCCTTATACCACACACGAAAATAGACTCAAAATGGATGAAGGATCTCAATGTGAGAAAGGAATCCATCAAAATCCTTGAGGAGAACACAGGCAGCAACCTCTTCGACCTCAGCCGCAGCAACATCTTCCTAGGAACATCGCCAAAGGCAAGGGAAGCAAGGGCAAAAATGAACTATTGGGATTTTATCAAGATCAAAAGCTTTTGCACAGCAAAGGAAATAGTTAACAAAACCAAAAGACAACTGACAGAATGGGAGAAGATATTTGCAAATGACATATCAGATAAAGGGCTAGTGTCCAAAATCTATAAAGAACTTAGCAAACTCAACACCCAAAGAACAAATAATCCAATCAAGAAATGGGCAGAGGACATGAACAGACATTTCTGCAAAGAAGACATCCAGATGGCCAACAGACACATGAAAAAGTGCTCCACATCACTCGGCATCAGGGAAATACAAATCAAAACCACAGTGAGATATCACCTCACACCAGTCAGAATGGCTAAAATTAACAAGTCAGGAAATGACAGATGCTGGCGAGGATGCGGAGAAAGGGGAACCCTCCTACACTGTTGGTGGGAATGCAAGCTGGTGCAACCACTCTGGAAAACAGCATGGAGGTTCCTCAAAATGTTGAAAATAGAACTACCCTATGACCCAGCAATTGCACTGCTGGGTATTTACCCTAAAGATACAAACGTAGTGATCCGAAGGGGCACGTGCACCCGAATGTTTATAGCAGCAATGTCTACAATAGCCAAACTATGGAAAGAACCTAGATGTCCATCAACAGACGAATGGATAAAGAAGATGTGGTATATATACACAATGGAATACTCTGCAGCCATCAAAAGAAATGAAATCTTGCCATTTGCGACGACGTGGATGGAACTAGAGGGTATCATGCTCAGCAAAATAAGTCAATTGGAGAAAGACAACTATCATATGATCTCCCTGATATGAGGGATAGGAGATGCAACATGGGGGGTTAAGGGGGTAGGAGAAGAGTAAATGAAACAAGATGGAAATGGGAGGGAGACAAACCATAAGTGACTCTTAATCTCACAAAACAAACTGAGGGTTGATGGGGGGAGGGGGGTTGGGAGGGGGGTGGGGTTATGGATATTGGGGAGGGTATGTGCTATGGTGAGTGTGTGAAGTGTGTAAACCTGGTGATTCACAGACCTGTACCCCTGGGGATAAAAATATATTATATGTTTATAAAAAATAAAATTAATAAAAAAAAAGAACCTATTAAAGTCAACACCCAAAGAACAAATTATCCATCAAGAAATGGACAGAAGACACGAACAGATATTTTTTGCAAAAAGGACATCCAGATGGCCAACAGACACATGAAAAAGCGCTCAACATCACTCAGCATCAAGGAAATAGAAATCAAAACCACAGTGAGATACCACCTCACACCAGTCATAATGGCTAAAATTACCCAGTCAGGAAACGACAGATGTTGCTGAGGATGCAGAGAAAGAGGAACCGTCCTACACTGCTGATGGGAATGTAAGTTGGTCCAGTCACTATGGTAAACAGTATGGAGGTTCCTCAAAAAGTTGAAAATAGTGCTACCCTACGACCAAGCAACTGTACTACTTGGTGTTTACCCTAAAGATACGAATGTCATGATCTGAAGGGTCATGTGCACCCGAATGTTTAAAGCAGCAATGTCAACAAGAGCCAACTATGGAAAGAACCTAGATGTCCATGAACAGATGACTGGATAAAGAAGATGTGGTATATACATACAATGGAATACCATGCAGCCATCCAAAAAACCCCTCAATCTTGCCATTTGCAACAATGTGGATGGAAGTAGAGGGTATCATGTTAAGCGAAATAAGTCAAGTAGAGAAAGACAATTATCATATGATCTCTCTGATATAAGGAATTGGAGAAGTAGGGGTAGTGGGGGTTAGGGAAGGAAAAATCGGAACAAGATGGGACCGGGGGGGGGGGGGGGCGCGAAGACAAACCATAAGAGACTCATAATCTCATGAAGCAAACTGAGAGTTGCTGGGGGGGTGGGGAGTGATAGGGTGGCGAGGGCACGTGCTATGGTGAGTGCTGTGAATTTTGTAAGACTGATGATTCACAGACCTGTACCCCTGAAGCAAATAATACATTATATGTTAATAAAAAAATTTAAAAATTGAAAAAAATGTTTAAAAAGAAAAAAAATAATCAAAGGATGATGTTTTCCTTGCAAATTATCAAGACATAGTATATAACTATTATAATTTGAATATTGCCATTTTGGTTATTTATTAAAAATAACTAAGTAAAGATCCAAAACCCAACCCATGGATATATGAGAATACATATTTAAAATATATTCAAACCCTTTTAGTACTGTAAGATTTAACACTTCAATTTGGTAAGAGAAAGATAAATATTCAATATAATTATGAAAGTAATTGGCAATTTATATGAGTAAAGCTAGATTTTTACTTTACAGAATTCACAAAAGCCAGTTTCAAATAAATTACATAAATAAAGAAAACTACAAAATATTTAAAGTAAATATTGAAGAATACTTAATCCTTTAGGATATGATAGGCCTTTAAAAGGCAAACACAAAGGAAAAACTCATGAAGGAAAAAGCTAACAAACCGGGCAACATCCAAACTAAAATCTTCTGAAGAGTGAGAACACCACAAACAAATTAAAAATAAGTAATTCACCAGAAGAAATACTTGCATCTTGTATAACAGAAAAAAGACTAGTAATTATATAAATAACATCTATAAAATAAAATAAACCAACAGAGTTTAAAGGAAGAAATAGGTAATTTACAGATAAGCAAATAGCCAATTTACCTATAAAAATATGCAATAGTAAAAGTAAACTTCTTTGATCAGATATAATATGGATCATAGTTATAATATTGAGAAGTAGAACCAAATTGCCCCAAAACATTTACCAAATAATAATATTAATATAAACAAATACACTCCCAAATACATGTACATACAATAACACGTATGTAAATGGATGCAAACATTTTGGTGTAATGGGGTTAGAAGAAGCAAATGGACATGAAAAAGATTGGGGGCATAGAGAAAGATGGTATGTCTATAATATTTTGTTTTCCTTCAAGGAAAATGTTGTTATTACTTATGTAATTTAAAAAGTCAATGTCAAAATATAAAAAGAAGTCACCAAATGCACCACTCAAAGGTAAAACCTTTCAATTTCAGACGCTAGAAAAAGGGTAAACTAAACATAAAGCAACCAGAAAGAAATTATTTTTAAAAAATAGGATATAAGCTAATGAAATGAAGAATAGTAAAACAGAGAAATAAGTCAAACTAGAAGTGTATATTTTGAAAAGATTAAAAAGATCAACAACTGACAAACCCATAAACTGATTAAAAGAAAAAAACCTCAAACTACTAAAATTAAGAATGAAAGAAGAAACTTTCCACTGATGTTACAGAAATAAAAAGGTTTATGTAACAGGGCACCTAGGTAGCTCAGTCTGTTAAGCATCTTACTCTGGGTTTCAGCTGAGCTCGTGATCTCAGGGTCCTGGGATCAAGCCCCACACTGGGCTTCAAGCTCCATAGGCAGTCTGTCTGAGGATTCTCTCCCTCTTCCTCTGCTCCTCTCCCTGCTCACGCAGGCTCGCTCATGTGCTCTCTCCTTCTCAAATAAATAAATCTTTAAAAAAAAAAGGTTTATGTAAGAACATTATAAGCAACTATATACCAAAAAATTAAATAGCTTAGATTAACTGGAAAGATTTGTAGTCCAAAATTAGACAAAGATACCACAAGATAAGAAAACTGTAGACCAGTATCTCTTATGAATTAAATGCAAAAATGCTCAAAATACTGAAAAGACTGAATCTAGCAATATGCATAAAGGAATATAAACTATGACCAAGTGACATTAAGCTCAGGAATGGGAGGTAGCATTAAGATTCAAAAATCAGGGGCGCCTGGGTGGCTCAGTGGGTTAAGCCTCTGCCTTCGGCTCAGGTCATGATCTCAGGGTCCTGGGATCGAGCCCCGCATCGGGCTCTCTGCTCAGCAGGGAGCCTGCTTCCTCCTCTCTCTCTGCCTGCCTCTCTGCCTGCTTGTGATCTCTCTCTGTCAGATAAAATAAATAAAATCTTTAAAAAAAAAAAAAAAGATTCAAAAATCAGTGTAACATAACGTATCAAGAGAATAAAGCACAGACCCACAAAATCATCTCAATAGACACACAAAAAAATATGGCAAAATATAAAATCTTTTCATAATAAAAACATTCAACAAAGTACAAACAGAAGGGATCTTCCTTCTATTGATAGAAGAGCATCTACAAAAAAAAACCTCACAATCTTCATACTTGATAATGAAAATAAAATAAAATTAAATTAAAAAACAATAATGAGGGGGCACCTGGGTGGCTCAGTGGGTTAAAGCCTCTGCCTTCAGCTCAGGTCATGATCCCAGGGTCCTGGGATCGAGCCCCGCATCGGGCTCTCTGCTCAGCAGGGAGCCTTGCTTTCCTCTCTCTCTCTCTGCCTGCCTCTCTGCCTACTTGTGATCTCTGTCTGTCAAATAAATAAATAAAATCTTAAAAAAAAAAAAGCAATAATGAATGACAAATGCTTTCTCCCTAAGATCAAGAAAAAGAGAAGGATGTTTGAGCTCACCACTTCATTCAGCATTGTACTGGATGTCCTGACTAGGGCAATCAGGCAAGAATATCCAGACTGGAAAGAACAAGCAAAGCTATGACTGTTTGTAGACAACAGTCTTGTACGTAGGAAAATCCTAAGTCTCTAAGTCAGTAAAAAATCTTCCAGAAATAATTAATTAGCAAGGTTACAAAAATAAAAAATCAAGATAGGAAAATCAGTCCTATTTCTATACACTTACAATAAAGAACTTGAAAATGAACTTGAGAAAACAATTCCACTTACAACAGAATTAAAAATAATAAAATACTGGGGTGCCTGGGTAGCTCAGTTGGTTGCTGGAAGGGTGGGAGGAGGGATAGGGTGGCTGGATTTGTTAGCATCTAACTCTTGGTTTCAATTCAGGTCACAATCCTAGGAACATGAAATCAAGCCCCATATCTGGTTCTGAGCTCAGGGCAGAGTCAGATTCTCTCCCTTCCTCTCCTTCCGCCCTTCCCTCCTCAAATCAACCAATCAATCTGAGGAATAATTTAATAAATCAAGGGCTAAAATTATGTTCTGCAAAACTACAAAATGTTGTTGGAAGAGATTAAAGGTCTATGTAAAGTAAAGACATCCCAGGTTCATGGGTCAGAAGATCTAATATTGTTCAGATGGCACATTCCTTAGATCTTTGATCTATAGAGTTAGTATCAAAAGCTCAGCTAACTTCTTTGCAGAAATTGATAAGCTGATCCTAAGATTCACCTGGATGAATCAGCATCAGTTGGATGCTGATGAACCAACAAAAGTTGGAAGACTCATATTCCTGATTTCAAAATGCACTACAAAACTACAGGTTTCAAGACAGTGTGGTACTGACATAAAAATGGGCACACAGATCAATGGAATAGAATCAAGAGCCCACAGATAAACTCATATACTGGTTTTTGACAGGAGTGCCAGGACCATACAACAGGAAAATAATAGTCTTTTCAACAAATGGCACTGGGGCAACTGGATAGCCAGATGCAAAATAACGAGGCTTGGGGCGCCTGGGTGGCTCAGTGGGTTAAGCCTCTGCCTTCAGCTCAGGTCATTATCTCAGGGTCCTGGGATCGAGCCCCGCATCGTGCTCTCTGCTCCGCGGGGAGCCTGCTTCCCCCCTCTCTCTGCCTGCCTCTCTGCCTCCTTGTGATCTCTCTCTCTCTGTGTCAAATAAATAAAATCTTTAAAAAAAAAAAAAAAAAGAACGAGGCTGGACCCCAATCCAAAATTAACTCAAAATGAATCAAGACCTAAATGAGTTAAACTACAGACTCTTAAAAGAAACATAGGTGCTTATCTCCTCATGCCTTTGGATTTGGCACTGGTTTCTGAGATACATCCTAATGCACAAACAACACTGGTAAATTGGACTTCGTGAAAATCAAAAACTTCTGTGGGTTAAAGAATATTATGAAGAAAATGGAAAGACAATCCATAACCCATAGAATGGGGAATTTGATATGTAAATCATATATATGATAAGAGACTTGTATCTAGAATATATAAAGGACTCTTAAAACTCAGTGATAAGGAGACAATCAAACTTAAAAATGGTCAAAGGTAAAAATAGACATTTTTCAAACAGATATATAAATGACCAATAAGCCACTAAAAAGATGCTTAACTTCATTAGCCTTGATATTAATGCAAACCAAAACCACAATGAAATATCATGTCACACCCACTAGGACGGCTATAATCATAGGGATAAATACAAGCATTGATGAGGATCTGAAAAAAGCGTAACCCTCATACTCTGCTGGTAGAAACTGAACATTGTACAGTCTTTTTGAAAAATAGTCTGGTTAAACAGAGTTTCCAAAGAATTGTACTCTTGGGTATAAATCTTAGAGAAATGGAAACATGTTCACATAAGAACTTACACATAAATGTTCACAGTAGCATTATTCATAATAGTCAAAAGGTGGAAACTCAAATGTCTCTCAACTGATGAATGGCTGAACTGTGGTATATTCATACAATTAAAAGTTATTCATCCATAAAAATGAAGTTATGATTTATGTTACGACAGACAAGAATCTTGAAAACGTTATGCTAAAGAATAGAAGCCAGACACAGAAAGCCATATAGTGTATGATTCCATGTATATGACACGTCCAGAAGGAGCAAATACATAGAAACACAAAGTGGATTAGTGTTTGCCTAGGGCTTTCACAGTTGGGAAGAAGTACGGAGTGACTATTATTGCACATGGGATTTCTCTTAGAGATGATAAAATATTCTACAAGTGGTTATACTGACAGTTTCACAATGCTATTATACCATAACCATTGGGTTGTACACTTTATTTTTTTGGAGTGTCCACTTTAAATAAGCAAATTGTATTATATATGAATTATAGCTCAACAAACCTGTTTAAAAAGCAAGGATAATATGCACAATACCCCATACCTCCCACTATTTTTTACAGTTAGATGCAACTAGCTTTACAGCAATTCTCTACCGTACTTCCTTTGTGATATGTCAAACATCTGTATCTTTTGTTTCTATACAAACATGCATAGTTCTCATGTACCTATTTCTTCATCAGATTACTAAATTCTTCATATATTTGATTAGGAAAGAAAAAGAAAATTACAAAAATATATGGTGATTACTGGAAGTTCTGCTCTTCTGTTGCATAGAAATTATTCCAGGAAAAAAAAAAAAAAAAACTGAGCAAGAAACTGGAGAAATAGGCTAACATTGGAAGAGATTACTGCTTCCAAGGACAAAGAAGGAACCGTCTGTAACACACATCTTTATTTAGCAATAAAGATCTTATTCCTAAGAGGAAAATACCTCTTGAGCTAAACCAAATAGGCCCCTTCATGAGGAGAGGGGATTCGGCCTCCCACTTGACTCCCCAGAAGTGGATTTCACAAGCCTACATGCAACCCAGAATTGAGCCACATTATCTACTCACAATAAAATTGTGGGCCTTAAGTACCCCATTTTTATTCCTTCATCTTGCCTGCCAGAGATTCTATTGATGAACCAAATAATAGAGGAAAATGTGGATGGCCTATGGCTGCTTCCTTGTCAAAAACAGAAGAAAAAAAAGAAAGGAAGGAAGGAAGAAAAGGTCTCCAATTATACACATTAGCCTTAATTTTGGCCTTTGGATGATCAGATAATGTTTCTGCCCATGAAATGAATTCTTGTGGCAAGTCCGTGCTGATTCAGTGTCAAAAATAAAAGCTTCCAATTAACTGTCAAAAGCTTTTCCAGCATCTGGAGACAGGAGTAAATTGGAATCTTTTATATTGGTAGCTTTTGACATTATATTAAACAATCTTCTAGGCTTGTCATAGTCCATTCTTTGTATATATCCCAAATGGATTGTGTTTATCAATTGTTTTATTAGGCAATCTAATCTTTTAGCTCAAGTTCTACATTTCTTATATTCGAGTGCAGTCAAGGGACACTTTTGCTCCTGTGCAATAATCTTCATGTTGTTTTCATGAGGACAAGGCTGGGGATATTTTTTAGAGTACAAGAGGGGGGGTTTTGGTGTGTTTTTTGTTGTTGTTGTTGTGTAGGGGTTTTTTGGCCTTTTCTTCCTTTAGAAAGTCACTCCTGCATAGGGTTACATGCTGCTGTCTCAGCACTGGCAACCAGAGTGTCATCTAGACAACGAATCGGATATTGGAGATTGCTGTAATCTTTTCCACAAGGAAAGGTAAATATCAGAGCCATTGATCCACGCTTACGTACTTCTTTCCAAGCCTGAGATTTTCTCTTGAAAATAGAAAATGCTGCATGGAAACATTTCCCATTTCCCAGTATCTTCTCTACTCTCAAGGATTTTCTTTGTTTTACATTTGAAAAGGTAATCAAGTCACATAAATGAGCTCAGGATTTTTCGTTTGCTCTTAATTCCAAAAAAACTTTTCAAGAAAAGTTGGAATTAAAAAAGCCTCTTTTTTATTTCTTCATATGTTAATATCTGGGGCTATTTTCTCATTTGACTTCTGTTTTCTTTGTTCCTCTTTCGTAAGAATGTCTGCATTTACCACATTTAACTTGTGTTCCTTTTGGATTCATA
The DNA here is from genome assembly GCF_902655055.1 of Lutra lutra. Taxonomy (NCBI): domain Eukaryota; kingdom Metazoa; phylum Chordata; class Mammalia; order Carnivora; family Mustelidae; genus Lutra; species Lutra lutra. Next base: position 49,037,350 of record NC_062290.1, read on the forward strand.
AACGCATATATTTTTCTTTAATCAAACTCTATGTTCCCTGGGAAGCTAAAAATTATTCCAGGCTGAGCGTATTATGTATTAACAAAAAAAAAAAATTATATATATATATATATATATATATATATATATATATATATATATAGTGAAATCATTTGTATTCATTTTTCAAAATACTTCTCAGCCCAGTTTAAGAAGTCTTTACTTTATTGGATTTGTTCATTTGAATTTTTTTTGCCACTAAAGTAATTCAAATATACAGATGACCAACCATATAGATGTGAAAAGAATTGGAGCAATTGTTATGTGGGCGGGAGGAGGGGGGATCCATTTGCAGCAAATGATTAAAGAAAAGCAGTGCTCTGGCATGAACTTCTTGATGCCCTTCCTCCCCCTCTCTGTTTTCTGTCTGAAATACAAGAACAGTTTCCACCTGTCCTGGTCCTTCCTGCAGGGCCAGAACAAGCCCTGGAGTGTATCAAGCAGTAACTCACCCAAAGTCACCAGGTCCCCTGGGAACCGGGGTGAACAAAGGCCTACGTGAACTGAGGAGGTGCCAATCCATAGCCAAAAGCAAAGCTCTGGGTCCAAGAGCAAAGAAAAGTCATTAAACTGACCAGAATAATGTAGCTAAAAGCGGAGAATGGAAAGCACTCAGAATCAAGAGAGCAAAATGGGTCAGAATCAGTAGATTACGGAAGAGGCCATGAAAAAGTTGAGGTAATAGCTACATTTGTCCCTGCCTCTGGCTGCATGACCTCAGGGGAGATATAAGGGTCTAAAGGCGCTAGGCAGACTCAGCTACCATCCACTGCTGGACTTCTCAGTCTCTACAGTCAAGGGAACCCCTCCATGGGCACCAGGACTCCAAAGGTGAAACAGTGACAGGCATTGTGGCTTCCTCTCGCTCTTCCTATCTTGCTCCAGCAAAGATTTCCCCTTCACACACTTTGGGAGCCAGGGTCCAAAGGCTCTAACTCCTACCTCCAACCACCTTCCTCATCAGTGTTCTCATCATCAGTGCACCGAGGGCTCTGGGATTCTGCTCCTAAACCACCAGCAACTTCCGTTCCTTCTGGCCCTGGGAGTTTCCTTTCTATTGGCATTCTTATACTACATGGTGGAAGGTCTCCTAGAAAACTCTCCCTGTCCCTTCATCATCCTCCAAGTCCCCAGCCACACAAGATTCAACCTTCTTTCTTCTCTAAAACAAAAGTGACAATGTTGGGGGTGGGCAAAGTTGAAATGACTTAATATCTCAATAATGAGAGCTCCCCCTTGAGCCTCTGGCATGGATACGTGCAGCATTTTTTCTGTAACATTTTAGGTTATGTTTCAGAAGGCTAATTAGTTTCCTACCAGCCTGTATTCCTGAATTATTCGTAACCGTGAAGTGTGAGATGGGGAACAGAACCCCTCTTTCTCTGTATTTTTTTAATATAACGCAGCTCTTTGGGAAAATCTTTATACTTACTATTACTTTTCACTTATGCCAGCAGTATATGACACATCTTTCCCATGGGGGCGGGGCTGTGAAAAGAAGATGATGTCAGCTCACATTTACGGCGGGTACTTACTATGTGGGTCAAATGCTGTGGTAAGTACCGTAATGCATGGACTATCTCATTTAATCCCCACAACTATTATCCTCATTTTATACATGAGGAAACTAAGGCCCACAGAAATTCATTAACCTGCCCAAGAGAGAGGGGTAGCCAAAATTCAGGGGAAAAAAATGAAAAGGGAAAATGAAGAGAAACAATGCTTTTGAGAGGGAATTACTACTAATAACGGTAAGTTACGTGACACACTCCAGGGCCTCATCCTAGCAAACTGGTGGCCTAGAAGCCTCTCCGCCCTGACGTAAGGGTATTACCTTGATTTAGGGATGTCACAATACGGTTCAAGGTACTGGCAAGCTTCCTTCTGGATGGAGTCAATGAATGAGACCTGGAGTGCTTCTGGCAGCAGGCAGAACTTTAGAGAATAGAAATGTGCTTTCTGCAAGACCCATTTCCACCCCTGAATGCTCCATGGACTGGATGTGGACCATACACTCAAAGGAATTGTAGCTGCAGTCAGCGGCACTGGCCTGGTTTCGTTCTTCAATACAAGAGTGGATGCCTTGCTGAAAAGAATTCATGGGATCGGGCTGTCAATATTTGATCAATCAAGTGGAGAGTTCAAGTATGGCCTTCAGCACAGGGTCTAACAGGGAAAACCCACAATATTTGTTCTAATACCATCATGGTTATTATCATTATGTAACAGTGGGTAAGCATTTGGTCTCTGGAGTCAGACTGCCTAAGGTTTAAGTCTAGGAAGCACTACTTACTACAGTATATTCTTAAGTAAATAATTTAACATTTCTCTGCCTCTGCTTGTCTGAAAAACAGAGATAATAACAGCACCGATTTTATCAGATGTCTCTGAGGAGCCAACGTGAGTAAACTAATACTTTTGCTTGGCACATGGCTGGCACTCCATAAATATTAATTAGTATCATTACTATCATCATCACTGTCAACAGCATCTGTGTCCCAGGATTTGGAGGTGACAGGAAGTGATTGGATGAGAACATGCTAAGCTTCAGCAGCAAAGATGGCCATGGATAGCCATGGAGGCTAAACTCTCACCAGCCAGACCCCCATGCTCAGACTATGACCCAAGGGGCTCAGCCACTTCCCTTTGCTACCATCCCAGTGCAAAGCCTCATTATTTCCTACCTGTGTTATTGCAGAATACTCCAGATTGGTCTCCCCAACTCTGGTCTTTCTTCTCTATCAACTCTGCTAGCAAACCGACCTTTCTGCTTGAAGGCAGGGTTCTTGTCTCCTAGCCTATCTTCCTCAGCCTGGTATGGTACCTTGTACTAGACCACACACGATGGAGACACCAAGCCAAACTTTTCTGAGATCACTGCATGAGTTCCCTTCACAGGGTGGGAAATGGCATCAGTAAAACAAGAAGAAGAGGGAACCTGGCCATTGAAATGGCAGTGACTTGTTAGTAGTGGTAAATTCCACTCTCTTTCCAAAGCACTTTAGCATGCTCTCAGAGAGAGGAAAAGCAGGTAATAACCCTATTTTAAAGGGAAGGAAACTAAAGATGGCTTACAAGGTAAGCCAAGGTAGGGCTTCATTTGATAGTGCGAACTGGGTCCCAAAAGCACTCTCAGCTAGTTTCACTTTGCCTCTTTTCCGTAACTATTCAGAAAGGACCACATTACATCACCCAATGAATTGTGTCCAATGTGGCTAGAATGATAATGGTAACCATTTATTGAGTAATTTCTGTCAAGAACCATGCTAAGCATTCTGAATGGGTTATATAATTTGATTCTCTCAACAACCATAGTTGTCTGTTTTTCAAATGAATAAACATGAATATGCAGATATTAAATCACCAGCCCGGGGTAACTCAGCGATATCAAGTGAACAGAGAGGGTTGCCAGCACAGCGCTCTCAGCAGCACCCCTCTGGCCTTCTTGGCACTTGGATTCTCTAGGTTTCTGGCTGCACCTTGAACCAGTAACCAGAGATTGCCCTACAAAATAATTTGGGCTTTACCTACATCAGGTGTACTGATGCAAGAATTATGTAATAATTTAGAAATGCATCTAAATCATGCTTTTTTAGAGTCTATCATCTCAAATTCTTCCGTTTTATTACTCAGATTTTATCTGTATTTTTTCACCTGAGAATTCCTTAAGTAAAAATAATAAATATAATTTCACTCCAAAAAAACATTTTGTAATGAGTGTTTTTCTTTTGTTTTGCTCATGAAATGAATTCTTTCTTGTTTTAGGTTTGATATTGTGGTTCCAAGACATTCTTGCCTAGACCATAGCTTTTCTGCTTAGTACAAAAGCTACCAAGAGTATCCTCACACTATCAATTGTATCTCTCTTTTTTTTTTTTAGATTTTTATTTATTTATTTGACAGACAGAGAGCACAAGCAGGCAGAGAGGCATGCAGAGAGAGAAGGAGGGGAAGCAGGCTACCTGCTGAGCAGAGAGCCCAATGCGGGGTTTGATCGCAGGACCTTGAGATCATGACCCGAGCTGAAGGCAGAGGCTTAACCCACTGAGCCACCCAGGAGCCCCTGTATCTCTTCTTTAATTCATATATTTTTCCATTTGAATATATTTTATACATCAAGGACATTAACCCAGTCTCTTATTTGTGGCACCTTTTTAAAAATGGTTTGTTGCTTGACACGGACACTGATGGGTTATATAGATGGTTTATATATATGTGTAATATATATAGAATTAAATCAATGGGTATTTTTTTCTTTTTTTTTTAAAGATTTCTAAATTTATTTGACAGAGAGAAAGAGAGAGCGCACAAGCAGGGGGAGTGGTAAGCAGAGGGAGAAGAAGCCTCACCGATGAACAGGGAGCCTAACACAGGACTTGATCCCAGGACCCTGAGATCATAACCTGAATCGAAAGCAGACATTTAACCCACTGGGCTACCCAGGCACGCAATGGGTAGGTTTGTGCTTTTTCCCATTGCTTTTATGCTTAGAAAGTCCTTCCCTATCTCTCAGAGAAATAATCTGCCCACATTATCTTCAGTTATTTCTATGTTTTTTTTTTTCTTTTTTAAGATTTGTGTTTATTTGAGAGAGAGAGACAGAAATAGGGAGCAAGAACATGAATGGGAAGGAGAGGGAGAAGCAGGCTCCCCACCTAGCTGGGAGCTGATGCAGGGCTCGATCCCAGGACCCTGGGATCATGACCCGAGCAGAAGGCAGATGCTTAACCAACTGAGCCACTGGGGCTCTCCATTTCTAAATTATTTCTAGATATCCATCCCTTCTTGCACCTTCCTCCAGTTACTTTCTCTGTTTATCCATCATTTATCTTTCTTACTCCCTCTCTCTCCTCTTATTATTATTTAACTTTTATCTCATTTTGACATAAATCATGAGATAAGGATCAACACTTCTATTTTGCCAAATAGTTTACCACTAGTAGTCACTATTCCTTGAATAACTCCATGCACTCCTTCTGTTTTCTTTTATCACTTTATTGTATACCAAATCCTTGTATATTTTCAGATTTGTTTTCAGGGTCACAATTCTGGGGTCACTCTTCTTTTTTCAGACAACATTGTATTTCTTATATTCTTATAATCAATTCCATTTGATCATAATTTATTATTCTTTTATATATATCTGTATATGATTTGCTAGTGTTTTAGCTAGGTCTTTTGTTTTTATTCATGAGTGAAATTATGTATAGTTCAGTGTGCTTATGTGGGAAGAGAGCACCTTTATCAAATTGAATTATTAGTGACAAAAAATAAGCAAACAGCAAAATTTTTCTATCTTCTAACATAGTACAAAAACATGGGAATTATATGGTCCTTAAAAGTTAGAATTTCTATTTGTTCATAAAACTGTGGCCAAATTTTTTTTTTCTCCTGTTTGTTAATGGCTTTTTAGGAACTTAAGTTTGCTACCTCTTCTATGATCATTTTGATAATTCATAATTTCTCTGAAAATGGTTGACATTGTGTTTTTATGTGCTTACTTGATCTGAGTTTTGCATTCACTCTGTCTTTTTGTCTCATTTTTTTAACTGAAAATGCTATGTATGCATTAAACTGTTTAAAAGATGGATTTCTCCCCCAAAAGGATCAGATTTCAAAATCATTAATAAATTCTACTGTTTTATATTCCCTAATTAATTGCTGATTTTACTTTTTTTTTTTAAGATTTTATTTATTTGTCAGAGAGAGGGAAAGCACACAAGCAGGGAGAATGGCAGGCAGAGGGAGAGAGAGAAGAAGGCTCCCCGTTGAGCAAGGAGCCGAATGCAGGACTCGATCCCAGGACTCTGAGATCTTGACCTGAGCCAAAGGCCAACCCTTAACTGACTGAGCCAACCAGGCATCCTGCTGATTTTACTTTTATAATTATCTTATTTCCCATGGACTTACTTCTTGGTTTTTCTGATTTCTCCATTTAATGCTTATCCAGTTCCTTTGCTAACTGTGAGGGGCTGTTCTCAGCTACTGAATCCCTTACCTGGCATTCCTTGAGGCATGGTCCCCTTCCTCCGACTTGGAAGCCATCGATGGCTGGGTGGGCGTCCTTCTCGTGCTTCAAGTATCTCTGACCACCACATCTCTCTGACTCTTCTCCCTGCCACTTCTCTTTTAAGGGCTCATGTGATTATGCAGAGCCCATGAGGATAAGCCAGGATACTTGTTCCATTTAGAAGTCAGTGGATTCAGAACTTTAATTCCACCTTCAAAATATCCTCACAGCCTCCTTCAATGAGTGTTTAATTAAATACCAGGTAATTGGGATTTTGGAGGGACATGATTATAACTTTGCCTGCCAAACACGGTTTTAATTTTTGTTCTCCATTTTAACAGTTTTATTGACAGGCCTTGATAAAAGGCATCATAAATACTTTTTAGAAAGGAATACATTTTTATTCTTCTTTGTTTACTGGTTTGGACATAAATGTGAATGTTGTTACTGTAGAAAATTTGGAAAATAGGGGTGCCTGGGTGGCTCAGTGGGTTAAGCCTCTGCCTTCAGCAGAAGGCAGGGTCCTGGGATCGAGCCCTGTATCTGGCTCTCTGCTCAGCGGGGAGCCTGCTTCCCCCTCTCTCTCTCTGCCTGCCTCTCTGCCTACTTGTGATCTCTGTCAAATAAATAAATAAAATCTTAAAAAAAAATTTTGGAAAATAAAAATGGAAAAAATCAATCATAACCAACCATAATCCCATCACTTATATACAGCCACTATTAGTATTCATATTTTTCTCTCATTTTTCTCTGCACATATTCATAAAAGTTGAAGTTCAAACTATATGTGCAGTATTATATTCTACTTCTTAAATTAATGTCAGGTTGGGAGCAATTTCTACCATTTAATATTTATGTTTACATTGTTTGTATAATTGCCACATAATATTATAGTGAGTATATACATTGTACTTTAAAAAAGGCTATAGGGTGTTGCAAATTTCTCACTATAAAATAACACTGAATTACATATTTTTACTTTGCTGGTATTTTGGATTTCTTTCTGGATATATACTGAAGTGTCAAGTTGAGGTATTATGTCAGTCTTTTTTTAAGTATTCCTTACACTCTAAAATAGTCTTGTAAACTAATAGGCTTTTAAAATATGAAGTCAGAAAAAAATAAATTAATTAAAAAATAAAAAAATATGAAATCAGAATAATCACATTTATAAATACAATTCCATTGCAAATACGCAAAAAACATACTTCTGCAAAGTCAGCTTTTCTCAGGGTATGGCTCCCATTTCTGAGTATACTTGTGGCCTACTATAATAAACCTGAATTTAAAAATGTCAGGAAAAGATGGGGTAGTCATTGTTTCTGTTCACCAAATATTTGCTGTTCTCTTTACAAATATATCTTGAGATTTTCTTTCTCTGTGCCCTTGAGTTAGAATCCGGAGATGGTACAAGGTAGCAGAGCCCCTAGAAGAGACACAGTGTGAATGGGAACTAAACCTTCCTTCTTTAAGCCACCAAGATTTTAGGATTATTTATTGCATAGAGTAACCTCTCCCATAATCTCCATCATGAGTAGACTGGATACAGCTTCTAATCAACAGAAATTAATACAGAGAAATGAACTCCCACTATAACAAAAATATAGCATTAATTAGAAGGTGTGGTGAGAAAACTGTCCATGGAGCTGGAAGAATGATAATCCATGTCATGCAGAATATTTGGTAAAATGTCATGTGCAGTGTCGCAGAAGGCATAGTCCATACTGATAAAATTGGACAACTAGGGGAGTGAGCTGGAAAACAGAATGTTAGTAACATGTTGACCGCTATCAGCTCTATATGACACAGTGAGATAAGCTTATGGTAAAGATAAGCTGAGGGGGGCCTGGGTGGCTCAGTGAGTTGAAGCCTCTGCCTTCGGCTCAGGTCGTGGTCCCGGGATCCTGGGATCGAGCCCCACATCGGGCTCTCTGCTCAGCAGGGAGCCTGCTTCCACCTCTCTCTCTCTGCCTGCCTCTCTACTTGTGATCTCTCTCTGTCAAAATAAATAAATAAAATCTTAAAAAAAAAAATGCTATGCTCAAGTTCTCTCTTTAAAAAAAAAAAAAAAAAGATAAGCTGAAAAATGAACTGGTTGGTTTACGAGCTAGAATAAAAAGGAAATTAGAGAGTCCTCTAATTCAAGGGCTAGTAGTGTAGAAACGACTACTCCTCATACTTAAACTGTAAAATATGTAATTAAGAAAGAGTTTTGAACAACAAAGGCTGATTAAAACTCTGCCTTGCAGATAAAACTAAATTAAGGATATAGCAATAGCATTAAAAGCTAGTGATAAAAAGCTCTGAGTAGATTTATCATGTGTACTCATTTCCTGTTGCTTCTGTGACAAATTACTACAAACTTGATGGCTTAAAATAATACAGATTTACTTTTCTAGTTCTTATAGTCTTAAAAGGCTCTTTCTAGGCTAGAATCAAAGTTTTGGCAGGACTGTGCTCCCTTCTAGAGGCCCAAGGGGATAATCCATTTTCTTACCTTCTCAGCTTCTAAGGCTGCCCACATTCCTTGGCTCCTGGCCGCCTTCCACTTTCAAAGCTAGCCATAGCTGGTCAAGTCTTTCTCATATTGCATGAGTTTCCATCAAACTTCCAGAGCTTCCTGACTGACCTATTTTAGACAAAAAGTATAAGGAATAAATATGTTTGTTATGACTAGGGAGTTATTTGTTACTGCAGCATAAATCAGCCTATCCTGACTGATATAGACTACAAAAACTATTTTTTAAACACTTTGTAAAAGTTTTATCCTGATGTTTCTTTAAATATCTCCTAAGATATATCAATAGGAATTCTTGCATAGGATTTCTATTTATACATGCTTTTAGGAATACACCTATTGGAGAAAACAAGCTATGTCTTCCCTATTGCCTTCTTCATTTATATCAATTTTAATATATATTTAACAGAGATAAAGAGGTGGAGAATTTATAAGAAAATCAGATTCATTATGTCTGGGGTAGCCCTGTCCTTCATTGCATCAATCAGGATTTCTTGAACATGGATTACTGGCTGTATTTAATTATGAAACAGAAGTTTAAGGCCTGGGTCTGTCAAATGAGAACTTTTTGAAGGCTGAGGTAGGAGGAATGAAAACCCCATCAAGCTGCTCCAGGATTGGGTCACAGGGTCAGGACCTAACTATGTTATCCACAGAGGGAACTAAGGGAACTAAACGGTAAATCCCAAATTATCAAAAATCACAGAAACGAAATCTATTATCATGGTGAAATCAAAAACAGTGGGGGAAAGTTATAAAACGTAGGTAATTGCACAACTGCAGCTAAGTAAAAATGCTGAACCAGTGTAGCAACAAGATGAGAAGGTACAGGATTCTTGTCATGAACAGAACAGAGGCAATGGGACTCTATGATCACATTCTAGGCACCTGGTTCAGAGGTGGGCTGGTCCAGGTTTCAGACAGATGGTATCCAACCTCTAGATGTCACCGATATAACTATGCTGCTCTCTAGTATAACGCTCTCCAGTGATTGCTTCAGAGTCTCAATTAATATCCTGGCACTTCTGTGATTTCACTGGAAAAGACTGGTCTTCATCTCAAATGAAAAATGGATTGGAGAAAACAAAAGAAGTAGAGGACTGTCACAAAGAAGAAGGAGGAGTTAGAAGAGGTAAAGCAAAAGGAAGGGGAAATGGATAAGGAAATGAAATGAGTGTTTAAAAAAGAACTGAAAGGAAAGAAATGCTTCATTAGCTCTGGAACTCTAAAGAGCAAATTAGGGACACTGCCGAGAGAGCCAAAGGAAGGGACCCAAAAAGAGGCCAAAGCACTTGGAAATGAAGAGCGTGCAGGTTTTTTGGCGACGCAGGCAGTAAGATCCGGCCTGGGAATAGGAAGACTGTAGGTAGTCGCATCAGGGTATCCAGAGCAGAGAAAGCTCAGTAAGGAATATCTATCTGCCAGCTAAGCCAGGGCCCAGTTTGTCATTCGGCTCCTGTTTTTTCACAGCCAAGAGAATCTCTGCATCACCGCGAGCAGTCAATCATGTGCCCCTTCCCATACATGGGAAGAACTTCATTACATCCCGACACAAAAAAGTAGCCAAAGTTCTGAAGAAAACATAAGAACATTTAGTCCTTTCCAAAGGTGCCCAATCGATCTCTCCTTGAGAAAGGGAAGATTTTTAAAAATAAGAACAATTCATCTTGTGCTTATTCTGAGTAGGAATTTAAAATGTCTTGGTTTCCACTCAATAGTCAGCCTTAGAACTATACCTGAGGATTTATTCCAAAGCTGGCATAAAACACCTCATTCCAAACCAATCCCATCTGAACTAAAACTCATTCGAGTCCATAAACTGAAGAGATGCAAACGCAAAGTTGGCTCTCCTTGAACATTTTCAAAGACAACAGCAGAACACAGTGACTGATGACTTTAACCCAAGCAAACCTGTCACAATGTTGGTGACACTGCTTCCAGGGGCTTTCTGATGGTATCTCTCATTTGAGATATTTTATTTTTCTCAGTTGATTTTCTTCTGTTTCATAAAATATTTTAGCATGAAAAGCCCTCAAGGCATGAAGATATATTCTTGGGGCCTTAAAGCTTAGAATGGGCCCCTCCCAATGACTTGATAAATCTTTAAACAGCTACCATGTTTTGTCATGAGGGCATCATCACATGCCCCCTGTTCATTTTTTTTTTTTAAAGATTTTATTTATTTATTTGACAGACAGATCACAAGTAGGCAGAGAGGCAGGCAGAGAGAAAGGAAGGGAAGCAGGCTCCCCGCTGAGCAGAGAGCCCGATGTGGGGCTCGATCCCAGGACCCTGGGATCATGACCTGAGCCGAAGACAGCGGCTTTAACCCACTGAGCCACCCAGGTGCCCCGCCCCCTGTTCATTTTTTACTTGACTTGGTTTGTGCAGTGTGAGGAGAATGGGAGTCAAAAGATGTGCCAGGTATGCTGTCTGGGAGCTAGACTCATCACAACGAGCCTCAGTTCTTCACCTGCAAAAAAGGTATAATAATACCAAATCTACCCCCTTCCCTGAGTTTTTAGGGAACACAACGATTACCACAAATTAAGTGCTCTGAAAAGAGGGAAAAAAATCATGGAAATATTAACACATGTGTTATTATTGGTATTATCATTTTTCTCTTTAATTATACTTTATAGGACCAAAGCTCTAATGTAAGGGCTCATAAAAGGTCTGGTGCACATTCAGGTGAGTTCTTGTGTACCTGGAAGCCTCACAGGCATCACAGAGGACTTACTGCTGTCCAGAGAACTAAGACCTTTAAGACACTAAGAAACTCAGTTATTCATGAGCACTGAGGCAGAAGAGAGTGGTTGGAGAGGGGAAAGCTAATTTAGTAGCAATAACAGGGAGAAAGCAGGAAGTTAATCTAATCATCAAGGAATGCTTCTCAGACTTGAACGTACTCCACACATCACCTAAGCTCACATTAAAATATGGATTCTAATTCAGCAGGATTGAATCTGCATTTCTAACAAGTTTTCAGAGGATGCCTACACTACTGAGCCATGAACCATATGCTGAGAAAGAGAGAGAAGAATGCACGGAGAGTTTGGGTGACCAAGAAATCCCAAACAGTAAGCCACAAGTTATCAACATACATAATTTTCAGAGCCTGTTACATACACCTTCCCAAAGAGATATTCAGTCTTAAAGAACCATGCTATCCCTACATTCCTTCATAAACTGTACCTTATATCCAAATGATTTGCTATTATGATGACTCAAGACACCAAACTGCTAAATCAGTGAAAAAATATGTGGAGTTACATCTATGCACAGGAGATTATGCATAAATCACAAACTACCACATTTATATGTGTACTGTGGCCTGAGGGTAAATGTTACTAATGGGTGTGCCTTATACCGGAGCATTACTTACTTCTTCAACCAATGTTTATTGACTTCTGTGTATCCAACATTGTGCTAGGGGCTGGCATTGCAGGAGTGGAAAGAAGATATATACCTGCCATCACAAAGATTACAAAACAGCAGGCTTTGGGGGTATGTGGAAAAGAAGGTAAGTCATAATGAAACATTAGCAATACTATTATGGGGGAAAAACAAGGAGCTGAGCCAGTGGCAGGGGATACCCACTTTAAACAGGGTGGTCAGAAAATTTCTTTCTGAGGAGATAATAGTGCCAGAGAACAAAATTTGTTTACTACTTTCCATTCAAGTGAAGGTTTCAGACCTTGGTGTTGTTTTAGAGAGAAAATGACTTCCTCATCACCCATTCTCCCCTTGAGCCTTTGGAGAAAGGAGGTCGGAACAGTGAAGCTTCCTCCACCAGGAAATCTGATACTAAATGACCTCTCTCTGATACAAAGGTGAAATTGTTCGATAAAGTTACTAACAATAAAAAGTCTCCTCAAAATAGATTTGCCCAAAATGATTCTCTATGTATTGATTTGATTTTCTAGCAGGAATCATAAATTGTGTGTCAAGTAGTGTCGAATAATCTTTAATTTAATTGTATTGGGAGGAAATGACTGAATTGACTGATGATGGAAAGAACTCCCTTGGCCCCCATTCATCCTGGCAACAAATATTTATTAAGCATCTACTATGTGTGAGAGAGTATGCCAAGTATATAGAACACGCAGGAAAAAAGTGATGAGCCCTTCTCCCAAGAGGCATGTACCCTAGTGGAAAAAAATGGTCTGCTCATTAATTATTTCATCAATTCAACAAATATTTAGTAAGCACCTGTTACACACCGTAAAATACAGCAGTGACTGAGACTGTTCAAGTCCCTGTGTCATGGCATTTACTTGTTAATCAAGGTCTACACATATAGGAAAGAAATAAATGAACTAGAAATTCAGATTCAGAAAATATAAGAAAAGTGCCATGATGAAAATAAAAAAAAAGAATGATGTGATGGTGAATGCGGATGGAGTTGCCACTTTACACCGAGTGCGAAGGGAATCCCTGAATAGGTAACAACTGAGCTGACACCCAATGAAGAATGAAGTCAATCCTAAATCCTAGGGTGGTACATTCTAGATATTCTAGATACATTCTAGATAGGAGGGCAAATGAAAGAAGGAAGTATATCAAGTGGGACAAACAGTGTATGCAATGACACGAACATATAAAACAACAAGAAATGTTCTGGGAACCATCAGTTGGAATTGACAGCCAACTATGGAATAGTGAGCCTTGCCTATCAGGCAAAGAAGTTATATGGTTGGTGCTGTGGAGCTCCTGACCCAAGAGTTTCACAGTGGCCCTCTTTCTTGCCTTGTCAACCTGTCCGCCGGTTTTCTGAGATGGCTCTAGGTAGGCTGGTCAATTCCTCATGCTAATCTTCCCTACTATCATGTGTGCTTTCTTCCCCACTATCATGTCACATATATATCTTCAAATTAATAATTCTGCACTAAGTGTGACTATCTGGCTTCTACATGTATTTTCTCCATTAGATTGTGAGTTCCTTGAGGTTAGGGACAATACCCATTTAATTCTGCACTCCCAATACCTGAAACAACATTTGGTACATAATATAAGCTCAGCAAATTTTAATGGGAGGTAGATAGATAACTAAATGGGTGGTTGAAAATTCATAAAATTTTTAAATATTTCCAGGACCAAAATCAAGATGTCAGCACTGTAGCATGAGCACATAGCATCTAGATGATGTGCATAGCAGTTGTGTCTCTGGTATTTTCCCGGGAGTTTCTGGTATTTTTTTAATTCCACGGGTTTAGGATGAATTGCTCAGCTCCACAGAGCCTTGTGATGCTGCCGACATTTAGAGCTTTCTCAATAGTTTTTGACCAATCTCACAGTTGGCTTTCTCCAGCCTGACCACCAGCTCCCTCTAGAGGAAAGCCAGGAATTTTATTTAGCTTTAATCATCATGACTATTTTGATCTTTTACAGAAGCTGATCAGAGTGTGTCTGGCAACAACTTAATGACGGGTTTGATTGCATGTACCATTCTTCAGGAGGGAATCATTTTGCAGTCTGTAATACATCAGTGTGATACATACAGATTACCATTCATCTCTCAGAGTGCCCCTCTCCTGCAGATTATTCAGATATGCAGGAGAGGCAGAGGCAGAGAGGGAGGAGAAAAGCAGAGACAATCAAGGATGGAGGAAGAAAGAGATGGTTGAGGGAAGAGCAGAGGACAAAAGAGATTTCCTTGTCCAGAAGCCATATTTATGTTCACATGTTCATATTAAGAAATGACTGTCCATGACAGTGTTCTATAACCTGTATGTGGCAAGGTTTCCAGATCACAGGTCTGAGGAATAAACCCACAGCAAATCTAGATATGCCATGTTGGCTACATCTGGAGAGACCAGCAAAGATGGCACAGTGAACTTCAGAGAGGTGGCAGCAATTGAAGAAGTGGACAATAGTTCCTGAAGTTCAGATTCCAAATTAAGTCTTGAGAAATGGCTATCTTTCTCTCTGATAGGAACTGGTTGGAAGAAGTCAAGATAGTTAAGAAATACACTCTCAGGAGAGAAATAATTGGTTACCAACCTATTTGTGGAATATCAGTTGGAGGTTGAAAGCAAGGAAAGATTTGGTGTGCGACCCTGAGCAGTATTTAACAAAACTGTCTTTGTGTTTCTGCCCAGCCTCCAGGAACTGATGATGGGTTCCCAGGGAAATAAAAGGCTGAATAACATGGAAAAATGGTGTAATACATGCAACTTAGAAAGATGAGAGGTCAAAGCCATTCTGCTTGTAGCTTAATAGCTTGGTTTAACATGGGAGAAAAGGAGTATCTGCTTCATCAGGTAAAAAACAATGTGAGAGAGCCATGTAGGCGATGGTCAATAAAATTTCATTTTCTTCTTCCCTCCTTCCCTGCCTCATCACCATCTAGAGGCAGAAATAAACCCCCCGACACACGCCCCATCTCAGGAACAAGACCCTGAAATGAGCAACTACTGCATCTTTGGCCTCATGGACACAAACCCGACCAGTGGTGACCTCTTCTTGATTGCTTTTCTGAAATACAATTTATTTTGGCCAACTGATTATATGAATGAAAGAAATAATGAATACGTGAATTTGTGAATTTCTGTCTGTTCAAATCTGTACTTGATACTCCAAGACATCTTATTCATTTCATCCTCAGCATACCTCCAGAGAGGAATTCTTTTCTCCTTTTATCGACGAGGAAACTGATGCTTGTAGAAGTAGCTTGCTTAGGATCATAACATGGGAACAACAGAGTTGAGATTTAAACCCAGATGATATGATTTTAAGTCCATTTTCTTTTCTGATACAATAAAGCCTCAAGTTACAGCTTATTTCCCTCGGTCACAGCATCAATCCTACTTGTTAAAATATAAATTGGTTTGCAAGAGATGTAAGGCACTATTGGATAGGTAAACTGAGACCCATTCCCAAAGACCAAACTACTCACTGTCTCAGATTCTTTGAAGCCAGGAATGGCCAGATGCCTGAGTTTTAGCCAAATAATTTGTGTAAGATGAAGTTTGCTAGAGTATCTGGAAAGTTTTGCTGTAGGATAAAAGAAGCATACATCTCTAGCACTACACCTGCCCTTCTACTTTCTACATGAATATAGGCTTGATGTCTGGAGCAGCAGCAACCATCTTGTGATGATCAGGAAAAGGTAAAGAAAATCACAGAGATGCTGCACAAACAAGAGTAGCCAACTACATTCTGAATCCTTGATGGGTGAGAAAAACTAAGTATTTTTTTTAAACACTATTAGACCTTATTCTTATAATTACAGGTAAAAAACAAAAAACAAGGACAAAAAAACAACCAATGGATGTAGAAGAATATCTAAAACACTGTCTCTAAAGTATCAAGATTAGTGAGATAACAGAAAAAGAACTTTAATTTTATAATAAATATCTATCCTTACATGAAAAGCACATTTTCAAGGTTATAATTTCCTGCTCCGGAAAAAAAAAAAAATCAAACATCATCCATGTTTAAGTGATCCTTAACTCTGAATAGCATGAAGGACAAAAGAAAATGTTATGAAAATGGAATTGAGACAATAAAGACAGTTACTCTGATTTTTCTGAGTAACTATACTAGTTACTTAGTAACTTACTAACTAGTAATATTTTCTGAGCATCAACATAGTTGACGCTCAATATGGCTGAGTGCTTAAAATTATGTATCTTATTAGCAACCCATCTCAGTACTATCATTTGGGAAAGTTCTTTCTCTCACAAATCAATATTATGAAGAATCAGGCAGCAGGTGGAGGATGTAAAAATGAATCATTTTTCAATAACTTCTTTCAGTATGGAAGGCTTCAAATGTCTAGACATATTTTGCTATTGAATCCCACACTGTTATTTAAGGGGTTGTTTCTCCCCATCACATACAAAATTACCCTAATTAGAGCAAAGCATTTTGGTCACACACTGTCTCTCCTGAGCAGAGAGTGAAGTCCGTCTGGGCTCCTTCCTACAGCTCCAGCCAGGACAGCCAAAACCCGCCTCAGTCATCAGGGATGGGCTGAGCAATAAGATGCTTTCTCTCCAGTTTGATGACAGACATAGTAAGTTCTTTTATTCTTGGCACTGAGTGGAAAGTTGTCAATTTCTCACATGGCATTTCATTAAAAGTTTAATCTATTACTTAGTAATAAAAATGCGGAGACTAACAGGTAACAAAGCTTTGACTTAAAAATTAACATTTAGGGGAGACAAGAATTTGAAAGCACTTTCATGTTCTCCTGGTTTCCTGATCACTCGCAGATTATCAGGTGTCCCTGATTTGCAGACTTACATTCATGTCTTGTGCAAGAAATTTTCAGAAAGATAAACCCAGCAGGAGAAAAAAGCTCAGATGCATAATCATAACAGGGACACACCCGGATCTGAGAGGAGAAAAGGGAACAAAGAAAGAACAAAGGGCACCAGAAGACCGAGTGGCCTGAATGGGGACAATCACCTGGGTAGGACCAATAATACTGGCTCAGATCAAATGAGTTCTGAAAATTATTTTAAAGTGTTTGATAGAGTTCATGAGAATATTCCCCAATATGCAAGCTCATTATTCTGATATGTGCCAGAAGATAATGTTCACCAACAAAAAGGGAGGAATTCGACCTTAATATTTCTAACAGGTCACAACATCGCTATTTGCACATCTGCTCCTGGTACCACGTCGCTGCTCTCCAACTTACTTCATTTAACTTCCTCTTGGTCCATACTTGCAATTACTTCAACAGTACTCTGGGGAGGCACCTGGGTGGCTCAGTTGGTTAAGCAGCTGCCTTCGGCTCAGGTCATGATCCCAGGGTCCTGGGATCGAGCCCCGCATCAGGCTCTCTGATGAGCAGGGAGCCTGCCTCTCCCTCTCCCTCTGCCTGCCTCTCTGCCTACTTGTAATCTCTATCTCTCTGTTGAATAAATAATAAAAATCTTTAAAAAAAAAAAAAAAAAGAACAGTACTCTGGGTTGTTTGTAGGTGAACAGGCAGTCTTACCTTTCCCATGTTGCCTCATGGAATTAGGCAATTAGATACTCTGATTTGCCCAAACAGTAACCCACAGCTCACCTACTCCTTCCCCAACCAAATCACTGCTTACTCTCTTTGGAGACAGTATTATTTTAAGGACTCTGTTGGCCAACATGGTGGCATCTTCTTGTGCAACCGCATTTCAATCCAGGTTAGTCCATACTGGAATAATGGGAAGTGTTCAGGACTCAGTATCAGTATCACGGATCTAAATCCTAGCTCTGAAATTACCAGGTATTTGAGTACTGGGAAAGTACTTCACCTCCTGGAACCTCAGACTCCCTTTTAAAACCGAGGTCTTGAGGGGCTCCTGGGTGGCTCACTGGATTAAAGCCTCTGCCTTAAAGGCTCAGGTCATGATCCCAGGGTCCTGGGATGGAGCCCCGCATCAGGCTCTCTACTCGGCAGGGAGCTTGCTTCCTCCTCTCACTCTGCCTGCCTTTCTGCCAACTTGTGATCTCTGTCTGTCAAATAAATAAATAAAATCTTTAAAACTGAGGTCTTGATACCTAACTCACAGAACTGCTGAAAGGTAGAATGGGATGGTTGGTGGGAAAGTGTCTGGCTGATAGTGGGGTCCAAAAAACCTTTCACTGGATCTGAACTGTTTACGGAAAGCAAAAAACAGGAACCCAGTAACTTCCTGGCACCCAGGGACTTAAGTGTGCCATGTATGAGAATATAGATTATCTTATGTTTATATATGCATTGCTACAAAAAAAAAAAATATCCACCTCACATATTGCACACATCCACCTAATAGCACTGGAATGAGTGACAGATAGCAGTGACCTTCTCCCAGAAAATCACAGATTTTCAAAACAAGCACTTTTTAAAATTACATAAGTATGCAGTATGAATCAGAAAAGCATGAGGCTATGTTTGCTTGTTTGATCAACATTTCATTTCCTGTAGTTTCCATCTTTTTACTGCTGGCCTGCTATCTCCCTCAATAGGAGAAGGCTACTGGGATGTTTATTATAATCGTCTGCTTAAGGTTCTTTGGCAGATCACATGTTTTACTTAATTAAATAATGTCCCAATTAATTGATTTGTTTGTAGACATTCTTAATTTAGTAAACGCTGAGCAGAATGCTAAAAATACCATTATATTTCTGACAGAGGCAACACTAAAGTCTGATAATTGATAGCTTTGCTGTTTTTTCTGATGGCCTGAAAAGCTTTTAAAGCTAAATTCTGTAATCATGTTCATCTTTGGAAATTAGTTTTGTGAAACCACACATTTAGTTCTTGCTGAGAAATCTCATTTTAGTCATTTTAACATAATTTATAATGCATAAACTAAATTAGCTTTTGTAGCTAAGCCAGCACATTTTTCTTTAATTTTTATCTCATCCTAATATATTTTTGACCTTGAAAACTGTAATGTCTGTTGGATATTGAAGCCTCTGAACAAAGAAAATCATTTCCATTCCATCACTATGGTTACACTTTCTTCGCTCTCCAGCACTGAACAGCGCTGAAAGTGTTGAATCTGGATTCCTCAGGAGGGCAAGGGGAACTTCACGTAATATCATTTAGTCCTGATTAAATAAACACATATACATAATGGAACCCAGGAAAGTAGCAAATTGCTTCACTCTGTTTACACTGCATACCATATGACTAATGGTAAGGGCAATATATCACCTGGTGTTAGTCGCTTCAGGCTCTGTTGTGTGTGGTTTCTCCCCAGGCAGTCGTACATACATATTCGTCTCAGAAAACAGTCAAAATGCCAAGCAGCTCCTAACACCTTCAGTCCTCCTGAAGTCAAAGCGGTTTTACCCCTTCCGAACAACAGAGAACTTCGAGTGTGACTCATACTGTTTCCTGTCCACCAGAGAAGCATTTCCAAATGTGCTGGCGGCATGTCTCTCACCATTCTAAAATGGCTTTGGCTGTCCTACAAAAGCAAGAGAAGGAAATGGTCATTCAAACAAATGCTTTTTTGCTGCCTGTGACAGAAAGAAAAAAAAAATGCTCTTCTTATGGAGAGCAACATTTGGTAAAATGTTGCTTGAATTTCTTTTATTACAAGGCTGGTTCAACATGTTAACAACAATAGGTTTTCTGTTTTTTCTTCTTAGGAGTTGATGAATCAAAGGCGTCTTGCAGAGAACTGTTGGCAACAGTCAGTACCTTCAAGTGGCCATAAGGGCTCAAAGAGTATATCCAATCACTGTTGTGGCAAATTAAATCCATATATGCTGAAACAGAATGTCTCCTTCCTAAAATTCATATGTGAACAGATTTCCGGCTACCTTGATTGGGTTGTGCAAAGGCAATGCAGAGCTATTAATTTCAGCAGCAAATGATTTTTAGAAGTGAGAAGTGAGAAGGGAGGAAACACTTGGCGATATGCTGGAGCTCAGGTAGAAATGGAATCTGCATCTGTAATAGCTTCTGGGTACAGGGACCACCATAATCACCTGTGGCCCAGCATAGGGCTTGCCCATACTGAACACGTAATAGAATTTAGCAGCGTGGAAGAAGGGGTAGATGGATGACTGGTTCACTGTTTTATAAGGTCTAAAGATTCTTTGATGACAGGACATAGCACCCGGACCCTTACTTGCATTAACTGTAAACATAATTACTAAACAATTTATTGGAAGTCTCTTAGCAGGATTATCAGGATTAGCAGATTTTCATAACTTAGTTTTGGTATGTAAAAGACCCAAAAA
The DNA here is from genome assembly GCF_902655055.1 of Lutra lutra. Lineage (NCBI taxonomy): Eukaryota > Metazoa > Chordata > Mammalia > Carnivora > Mustelidae > Lutra > Lutra lutra. The sequence goes on from NC_062290.1 coordinate 49,057,589, forward strand.
GTTTAAAAACAAGGCTCACAAACACTTTGCCTATTTTAATAGCTTCAAATGTTTTCCTATAAGGCTCCAGGGTCGATTCTGTACATGGGCTGGAACGTGTATATTTTTAGAGCAAATGTAGCGGGGACTGTCCAAGTTCAGGAGGGACTGCCATCATATAGCATGCTGTGTCAGAGGCAGAAATCACAAACCAGCCGTGGCAAGCAGAATAATAATCCTCCAGAGATGTCCCCACCCTAATTCCCAGTATGTTATGTTACATCACAAGGGAAATTAAGGTCGCAGCTGGAATGAAGATTGCTCATCAACTGACTTGAAAATAGATGATCCAGGTGGGCCCAATGTAATCACAAGGGTTCTTACAAGCAGTCAAAGGAGACAGAAGGGAAGTCAAAGAGATGGGAGGCAAGAAGGGCTCCACCTACCATTGCCCACTTGGAAGAAGGAGGCAGAAGGGGCCAAGACCTAAGGAGTGTGAGCAGTCTGTAGATGCTGAAAAGGCAAGGGAATGAGTTCTTCCTCCAGCCTTCAAAAAGGAGCAGTGCCCTGCAGACGCCTTGATTTTAACCCTGTGAGACTCATGCTAGACTTCTGACCTACAGAACTATAAGATAATATGCTGGTGGGTTTTGAAGCCACTACATCTGTGATAGTTTTTTTTTTTTTTTATAGCAGCAAATATGAAACTAATGACCAAATTCCCAAAGCATAAAATAATTGCCTCTTTTCTTCCAGATTTTCTTCACCCAAAGTTTTGTTTACAGATCAACCAAATCCTCAATGATTTGTCCAGGTTCAGGTGATTTTTGCTTCTGTTGAAATATTTGCATGTGTCATATATGATTCAGGACAACCTCATTCTGAAAGCATTTTGTTAATGTACCATCCTTCATTCAAAACTATCAACTCTCTTTGAATATTATATTTAAAAACAAAATCTAAATCGATTTTGATTTTGTAGAAGGTGACACTGGAAGAGAGGCAGCTTGCCCCTCAGACCACAGTAAATAGTTTGAGGCCTTCAAATGCCAGATAATATTCCAGGAAGATGGCCATACATTCTGCTATCAAAGTAGTAATTACTTTACTTTCCTCCTTCCGGTTCGTTCTTATATACTCAAAAGAATACACCTCACACTGATCCCCTCAGATGTGGAAGACACCAGAATTTACACCATGTTTTTTTTTTTTTTTAAAGATTTTATTTATTTATTTGACAGACAGAGATCACAAGTAGGCAGAGAGGCAGGCAGAGAGAGAGGGAGGGAAGCCGACACCCCGCTGAGCAGAGAACCTGATGCGGGCTCTATCCCAGGACCCTGGGATCATGACCTGAGCCTAAGGCAAAGGCTTTAACCCACTGAGCCACCCAGGTGCCCCTACACCATGTTTCGAAGGGAACACACTCAACAGTGAAGCCATGTGGTCTCAAAGTCAGTGTTAAAGAGTCTGACAGGACAGGACAGTGGCTAGAAAAATGCAAGGTCTCTGAGTTGGAGCATGGATCCTTCATAGGCAGGCATTATTCTAAGCTGCTTATCACAGTTTATGGGTAAGTATCAAGAGGCGCATAATCTAGACAGCAGATCATTAAGCGGACGGCGAGATCAAAGCAAATGTCAATCCCAGCTTCGCTGCCCAGTACCGTGGGCCGTTTTCAGGTAACCTCCCTCTATTTTTTTACGACCTCTCCCTGTTTTCTTGCAACCTTCCTCTGTTTCAACAGCTCAATCAAAATGCTTCTGTATCTTGCAGGGACACTCTATTCCCTTTACTTCCCATTTGTTTCCCTTAATGGAGTTTTGATTTTTTGATCTATCTCTTCTGCTTTTTTCCTTTCTAAGTTCAGAAAGCTTGGGTATCTGATTTCCCTCTCCTTTTTCTCTCCTAGCTTTTCAATCTGGTTTTTAAATGTCACTTTTAGTCAAGGGTTTTTTCCATTTTTATATTGGGCTTGTTTTATGTCCCCTTCTCTTGAGAGGAAAGTTCTTTAAAAATTCACTTTGTAACTGTTGTTGTTGTTTTTAATAACAAAACTTTGTATCTCAGCAGAAGTAGTGATAATAAAACCTCCAGAGGCACATTTGCTCCCTCTTTCTGCATCTTTTCATCAAATGCTACCTCACTTTATGATAAACTTCAGGGAGGAAAGATAAGAAGATGAATAAGGCCATTATTACCCTCAAGAAATTCACCCACCAGTAAAGAAGAAAACAACTCTATTACAGAAAATAACTCAAGGAATGTGATGACTGACTCCCAAAAGACCTGATGCGCAGCACTCTAGGATGCCCCTCCTTTCTTACCATCATTCCTGAACACTCACAATAGTGCATCTAAGCCCAAACCCCCTCAACCCAAGCAAGAGAAAGCTAACTAAGCAGGCATCCATCCCACTAAGCTTCAAATACCTCCTTTAAACTGTTAAGGACAGTTTCCTTTGATGGCTATGATATAATTTTTTCATTGTCTTATTGGTGCCCATTTGGATTCCTTCAGTTTAGGGCATTAATAGAGCAGCAATGAATATGTGTATAAAAGTCTTTTGTGGACATATGTTTTCATTTGTCTTGATTAAGTACTTAGAAGTGGAATTCTTTGGTTATAAGGTCAAAGCACGTTTCAATTTACAAGAAACGGTCAGTTTCCAAATCGGTTGTACCATTTCGTACTCCTGCCAGCAATGGAAGAGAATTCTAATTGCGTAACATCCTAGCCAACATTTAGTGTTGTCAGCCTTTTTAAATTTAAGCCATTTCAGAAGTATAATGATATTTTCATACAAATTTGCATTCCCGATGACTAATAATGTATAATTTTTTAAGTGTTTATTGGCCATTTATATATTTTCCTCATGTCAAAAATCACACTGATTTTATAATTTTTGTCTATTTCTAAACTCTCTATTCTGTTTCATAAACCTGAAAGATCTAGGGGGTGCCTGAGTGGCTCAGTCGTTGAGCCTCTGCCTTTGGCTCAGGTCACGATCCCCGGACCCTGGGGTCGAGTCCCACATCCGGCTCCCTGCTCCGTGGGAAGCCTGTTTGTCCCTCTCCCACTCCCCCTGCTTGTGTTCCCTCTCTTGCTGTGTGTCCCTGTCAAATAAATAAATAAAATCTTAAAAAAAAAAAAAAGAAATAAAAATATATATAAACATTAAAGATCTATTAGCCACCATCACACTTTCTTCATTAGTTTAACTTCATGATAGGTTCTGAAATCAGGTAGTATATACCTTTTAACTTGTTTCTCCTCTTTAAGATCCTCTTTCCCCCTCCACCCTCCCTCCTTTCCTTTCTTTCTTTTCTTTTCTAGGTCCTTTGTATTTCCAAATAATCTTAGAATCAGCTTGCCACTTTTTAGAAGAAAAAAAGCGTTGGGATTTTGAGATTACACTGAAAATCTCTAGGAAGAATTTAGGGAATTTTACACCTTACATTAAATTTACATTAACATACTTAATCTTCCAATCCATGAATATAGTTTATTTATTCCCTTATGTAGATCTTCAGTTTCGCTCAGTAACTTTTTTAGTTTTCAGTCAGAAGTTCTTGCACATACTTACATCTCGTAACTTAATATTTTGATGCTGTTGCAAGCAGTCGGTTTTTAAATTCAATCTTCAAATTATGTATTGCTATTACATATAATGCAATTAATTTCTCTATATCAACCCTCTATTCTGTAGCCTTGCTAAAGTCAAATGTTGGTTCTAGGATCTTTTTTGATAAATCCCCCCAAATTTTTTATGTATACATTTATATTGACATTTTTCCTTTTATATGTTTTTAAATTTTTGCATTATTACACTAGCCATTACTTTGAGCACAAGGTTTAACAGAAGTAATAGGAGTAACCTTTTTTGTCTTGCTCCAGAATCAAAGGGAAAGCAATCAGTCCTTCCATTAAATATTTTAGACTGAGAGACCCTCTACTATTCCGACATTGCTGAAAGTTTTTATCACAAATGGGTGTTGAATTTTGCTTTTTTCTGCATTTTAGAGAATCACATAATAGTTCTTCTTTAATCTGTTAATGTGATATATTGCTTTGATTTCATTAATTTTATTAAATTGATTTAAATCACTGATTTAAAAATGTTTAAACAACCTTGCATTCATTTGTGAGATAAATCCCACATTGTCATATATGCTATCCGACTATATATATCCAGATTTGATTTCTAATATTTTGTCAAAATTTCTGCATACACACACACACGTACATACACACACACACACACACACGTTAATGAATGATACTGGACTATGACATTAAAGCTATGTGTACCTCATAAAGTTGAGTAGCATTTCTAATTCCTTTTTCTGAACAAGTTTTTGTAAAACTGGAAATATTTCTTTCTTAAATGCAAGTTAAAGTTTTCCAGTTAAATAACTTGCATCTGGAATACAGGAAGGTTTTAAATTATATATTTAATTTACTTAAATTCAACACAGTTGAACTGTTATTATTTTCTCATTTAATGGCATACAGTATTTCCTTACTAATTTTTAATGTCCATAGCATCTGTAGTGATGGCCCCTTCTACATTTCTGATATTGATAATTTCCAATTTCTATTTTCTTTTAAAATTTTTATCAGTGCAGGGGTGGTTTAGCCGGTTAAGCATCCAACTCTTGATTTCAGCTCAGGTCATAATCTCAGGGTCAAAGGACTGAGCCTGGTTTCAGGTTCCACACTCAGTGGGGAATTCACTTGAAATTTTGTCCCTTCTCTCCCTTTGCCCCTCCCCCAGCTCTCTCTCTTTAAAATAAGAAAATAAACATTCTAAAACAAAGAACAAAAAAAAATGAATACAATTTTTATTACTAGCCAGGGGGCAACTGTTCTCAACTAGGATTCCACAAAAGAATTAAGCCCTAATGCTCTAAAGCAACTGTTATATAAAAGGAAATACTTTTTTCTGTTTATCTAAAAAAAGAATTGGCTATGCAACTTACTTAGAAGAAAAGAGAAAATGGTCCAATAATATTCTTTAAGTCTAATTCTCTTGCAGAAACCCAGTTGAGAAAAATAAATTCTCAATTTTAGTCTTTTCTGATAATCAATTTTTTGTTTCACTGATTTTTCTATTATCTGCTCATCTTCTGTTTCATTAATTTCTATTATTTTCTTTCTTCTGTGCACTTTGGGTATAGTTTCCTTTGCCTTTTTCTATCTAAGGTGCAAATACACATGGCTGATTTAAAAGAATTTTGGGGGGCACCTGGATGGCCAGTCAGTTAAACATCTGCCTTCAGCTTGGGTCATGATCCCCAGGATCACTGCTCAGCAGGGAGTCTGCTTTTCCCTCCCCCTCTGCTGCTTCCCCTGCTTGTGCTCTTCTCTAACAAATAAAATCTTAGAAAACAAAAACAAACACAAACCACTTTTCCCTTTAATATAAGATCTGCCATCATAACTTTCCATCTGAACGTTTTACCTGCACCTCACAAACTTTGATACTTTGTTTTTATTACCATTTAGTGAAGTATTTCTTAATTACCTTTGTAATTCTTTTTATTTGGTCAATATATTATTTAGAAGTGTTTCTTATTCCAAATATTTAAGAACTGTGTATTTTGTTACTGATGTCTAACTTAATCCTTTATGGGCAGAAAATACACTCTATAAGATGTCAATAATGTTAAATTTATAAACACACTTTGATTGTCCAGCAAATAGTCTCCTTTGATAAATATTCCATGTACCCTTGAAAAGAAAGTGTCCTACAATTGTTGAATAGTGTGCTATAATTATCTATTAGGTCAAGTTGGCTGATAGCAGTGTTTAAATCTCTATCTTTATAGCTTTCAGTCTACTTGTCAAATCAATTACTGAGAGTAGAAGTGTTAAAATGTCCAACTCTGATAATGGATATGTCTATTTTTGCCTTCAGTCCTATCACTTTTTGATTTATATGTTTTGAGGCTCTGTTATAGATGCACTCACATTTAAGACTGTTTTGTCTTCTTAATGAATGATAATTCATTATTTATATCCTTATTAAATCTTCCTCTTTATCTCCCGTAATACTCTTTTCCTTGAACTCTACATTGCCTATCCTTGACACAATTACTGCATCTTTACTATGGTCAATGATTTTTTTTCCCCTCTTTTAACCCATCTATACCTTCATGTTTAAAATGCATCTCACATAATTTATTAGAATGGCTGACATAAAAAATAGTGACAACATTTAATGCTGGCAAAGATGCAGAAAAACTGGATCACTCATACATTGCTAGTGAGATTATAAAATGATAAAGCTCCTCTGGAAAAGAATTTGACTGTTTCTTATAAAACTAAACATGAAACTCCCATAGAACCCAGCAGTTGTACTGTTGGGCATTTTTCCCAGAGAAATGAAAACTTATGTCCATACAAAAAACCCTGTACACAAATGTTCACAGAAGATTTATTTGTAATAGCCAAAATGGAGAGATAATCCAGAGGTCCTTCAGCAGATGAACAGTGAAATAAACAATGACACATCCACATCATGGAATACTACTCAGTAATAAAAGGAACAAACGGTCAATACATGCAACAGCTTGAATGATTCTCCAAGGAATTAGGTGAATTGAGTGAGAAAAGCCAATCCCCAAAGACTGACGATTGCATACTTTCACTTATTATATTCTTGCAATGACAAAATCATAGGGAATAGATTAGTGGTTGCTAGGGGTCAGGGACGCAAGCCTGGGAGGTGGGTATGGCCAAGAAAAAGAGCAACAAGTCTGCTAATTTCAAGCTCTGTGTTATTTCTGAGTTTGTTGCTATTGACTCACTTTTCTCCTGGTTAAGTGCCACATTTTCCTACTCCCTCACATGTCTTCAAACATATTATATATACTCAATTGTGGATTCAATGCTGTTATATAAGTCTCAATTTTAAGACTAATTAATTTTGTTTTGCTCTGGCAGGCACTTAATTTATTGAGAGATCAGCTTTATCTTATCAAGGCTTGGTTTTAAGCTTTTTAATGATGATTCTAGAGTAGCCCTTCTTCTAGAGCTAGGGTAAACTTACTCTTAAGATATACATTTTCTGAGATCTCAATCAAATGTCTAGCCTGTTCATGAGGCCCCTCCATGTTGGACGGTTGTAACCCCATCTTCCTCTCCTAAGCAACCTCCTCAATTTTGTTCAGTTCGTTATCCAATAGCTATTTTTGGCCTAATCTTCCTGAATCTTGATCTATGAGTCCTGTGACACAGCTTTCTAGTCACCCAAACCCTCCAAGGGACCCTGATGCAGCTTTCTGAAGCCATCTTATGTGTGTCTTTGTCTGTTCCTCAGTAACCTGACCTGTAAACTTCCTGAAACATCAGCATCCAAACTCTATTCTCTCGTGCCTCCACCCAGTGAAACCACTACCTGAAAAAGAAACATACTTGAGAAAAAAAGAAAATTAGGCTCAACATGTTTTCAATTGGGCTTCACTTACTTGTGCTGAAGTTTGAATGGTGGTCTCAGGCAGAAAGCTGTAGTGAAATATGGTGTCTTCCTGATCTCAAGTATCACAGCCCTGTGCTCTCTGTTGCCCAACATGAGAAAACAGTTTATTCATACACTTTGTCCAGCTTTCTAGTTCTTTGTAGCAGAAAGGTTCAGTCCCATGACCATTTTCCACGATGGTTGCTACTGCATCTACACTTAAAGATGATGTTTTATTTCATTCTCATAATAACTCCATGAAATAAATACTCTTAAACCATTTCCTGGCTAAGAAGGAGGAGGAAACTTAGATAAGTTAAACACTTTCTGTTACTCTTTAAGCCCTTGAAGGGTAAAAGCAAATTTTATTCACTCTGTTCTTCATCACACTTTACTCGGTCCTTTGTACACAACAGATGCTCGATAAATAAACTAAGGTTTTGGTGGGTGCTATTTCCAACATTACACACATGAAAAACCTGTATCTCAAATTGGGAAAAGAGGAAGAAACAGAGCTTGGATTTGCAAACTATGCATCACAGGGCCCAGGTGACCCACATGTCTTTTTTAAATAAAGTTTTATTGGAACACGGCCATACTCATTCTTCTACATATTCTCTCTGGCTGCTTTCATGCTATGATGACTAACTTGAGTAGTTAGGCCTGCAAAGCCTAAAATATTTACTATCTGGTCTTGGGCATAAGTTTGCCAGCCCCTGATTTAGTGTATCTTACATGCCAGGCAATCTGCTCAGCACTGTTACATACTTTTCACCTCATTAAATTTCCCAGCCATGTTGTTGAAATAATAATGCCATTATCCAGATGTGGACTCTGAGACCCAGAAAGGTAACTTGTCCCAGTTTTTATGGCTCGTGAGTGGCAGAGCATACATCTGAATTCTGATTTGTCAGATTCTGACACCTATGCTTTTTTTTTTTAACTTCTAACATTCTAACAGTCAGAGAACCTTGACAAAAAATGGAAGATGCTAAACGGGAGGGCCCTTTTTGTGATTTGCATATCATCACATATGGGCAAGTGGGACTAAAGCTAAAGTAAGCTGAAGAGCTGGCTTTATATCCTATAATAAAAATAGTTAATATCATTACTATAAGAAGTGTTTCATGTTAACCCCTGTACTGATTACGAATTATGTGCATGTGGAGTGCGCAACACATAGGTTGTGTGTATGTGTGTGTATGTATATATATATCTGTATCACACAAATATATAGGTATATATATGTAAAAGATAAATGTGTGTGCATATATATAATTTGGTTTTCATATTCTATGAGGATGTCATTTTAGGAACAGAAAGAAATGCTGAGTAGGTTTATATTACAACATGGTAACTAGTAAATCAAGTGTTCAGCTTGGTTTTCCTAACTCACTAGTGCTCTGTGTATACCCACTTTGCATTCTTTCTCAACTCTCCCATAGCTTTTCTGACCTCAAACACCATCCCAGGGCATGAGGAAGGAGAATGTCTCACAGGTCCTCTCTGGTCACAAGAAGTACAAAGGCCCACTGGTCAACAGCTCTTGTGGGCTTCCTCGGCAATCTTCCAGCCCTCATTCCCAGCCTTGTCAAGATGTGATGCAGTGCCCCCCCTTCTCTTTTCAAGTGCTTTAAGCTCTGAGCCATCATCATTTAATTTTAGATTATCTTCCGATTTCCTACGTGGGCCGAGAATGAGAGTAGTCTGGGGGAAAATGGTAGTGACAATAAATGAGAAGGGAAGCATTTGTGAAAATCTTTTTCTTCTTTTCAAGAAGAGCTGTAATAGTGTTTTGTATCAACATGACTCCTGCCTTCAGCTGTAACAAAGTTAGAGAAAATGTTGGTGCTATAAATTGAGAGTTCAGGAGGTAACTCTATTGACCCAGTCTTTTCAATGGGATTGGTATTATAGGTTTCCCGCATAGAAACCAGTGCAGAAATATTTCTAAAGTAATTTCATCTTTGCCAGTAGCCCTTTCCTCCCTCCTTATGCCTCTTCTCTTTCCCAAGGTGTTCCTAAGTTCTTCGATCTCCTGGTGTCTTCTGTTCATGCTCACATTCCAAACCTCCGCAACTTCCTGTGGTGCCTGACATCAAATCACTCACAGGGCAGAGGTAGGGACATAACTTACCATTTGCCAAATTGGGTTTTCTTATAACTGGTTCAAAAGAGAGCTCTCTCATAATAGACCAATAAATGTTATACAGACACAGAGAATGTCAAATCTTCAGGACAACTAAAAGTCAGATGAAATAGAAGATGCCATGTCGACAGACCATTTTCTTGGAGGAGTTTTGTTCATGGAAAGATAAAGGGATATAGGTCACAGTTACCCTCATGGGTGCTCTCAGTAGGTTGTTATTTTTAGAGATGTTCCAAAGGTAAGAAATGGTAGGCAGCAAACATGTAAAAAAAACCTGAATGCAAATGTGACATCTTCTACAACCAGCCAGAAAATTTGGGGTGCTTTAGGATTGTGCAGTCATTTCTCCAATAATAGACACCACGCTACATTCTATCCCAAAGGGAGTAGGATTTGGACTGACAGCCAAAGGGAGACCAAGGAGTTGAAAAATCACAGCAAGGAGAAGCAAACCACTAAGTGGGACAACAATCCCACAGGAGCTAGGAAGCTGGCCACCATTTCAACTCCATCTTCACCAAAAGTTTTTAATTAAGTCTATTGAGAATTTTCTTCTTTTCATTGTGGGGATACATCCTTGATTTTCTAATAGCAGTTAACACAAGCAGTTGGGTTCATTTTAGAACAGATGGAACACACCAGTTCCATAAAGGGAGAGAAAACTCTCTTTCCAATTTAAGTCATCATGTAGAACCACGCCCTTTGGATTATGCCTATCCTCACTTTCTTCTAGCTTGACCGTCTCCATAAATGTCATCTTTCCTGTCATCCAAACCTTAATTTTGCTTCCCCTTTGTCCTTCCTTTCCCGAAATCCAGCCCATTGGTGGATGCTGGCCTTACTGACAGCATCGGTAGCTGATCAGATTTACCTAGAGAAGCAGCAGCTGTCAAAGATGATTCCAATGTCATCAGTTAATGGTCACTTGGCCACCATTTCTCTGCTTCCTGCCTGAAATGCCTGTGAAAGAGGCAGGGGAAAAGAATAAATGAGTTCACCATGCACTTCTTCGCTGCAGGTTACCTGGCTTAGGATGTTGGGTCTCAGCTGGACAAAAGGAAAGAAATGAGATCGGAATCTGAGACTTACATGAGCTGGGCTTTGTCCTGACTAAAAAGGCCTAAAATGGAATGCAATGGAATCCTTTTAAAATGTTAACACAGGACAAGAATGGAGCAAATTGGCAGAGCGTATTTAAGGTGGTGACTGAAAAAAAAGAATGCCTTCCGAGGCTTGTACTCCACTGAACTCAGACTTATAAACAGATTACACTGTTTTTGTAATTTAATGTACATAGCCAAGACCCAGGCCGAGGCTAGTGAGGAAAACATATCTTTTGGAATCACATATGTCCAGTTCCAAATCTCTGTCACTTAATACCTGGGTGAAGTGGATTCCCACACATCTCTCTCTTTTTTTTTAAAAGATTTTATTTATGTTTAAATAAAGAGAGAGAGAGAGAGAGAATAAGCAGGAGGGGAGAAGCAGGGAGAGGGAGAAGCAGGCTCCTTGCTGAGCAAGGGCTTGATCTTAGGACCCAGGGATCATGACCTGAGCCCAAGGCAGCCGCTTAACTAACTGAGCCACCCAGGCGCCCCAGATTACTGCACATCTCTTGAGTACACTTTTGCATCTAAAAAATCACTATAGCATCCACCTTCTGCACAATCAGCCTGAGGATGACTTGGGATAACATATACCCAGCGACTAGCATAATACTGGACACAACAAGCCCTCAACAAATAATTCTATTGTTATCTCATTTGATTACCTATAATGTCTGTCTCTTTCATTTCCATCAATTCAAATGCTATGGCTCTTCTTCAGGCTCCACCTCTTTATGAATCCGTCCCTAACTATATTTGAGAGCTTCGTTCAAGTATTTGAAAGTGACTGTCAGGAGGAAAAAAAAAAAGTGGACATTCTGGATAGCTCTTATAGGGCAATTTTATACAGAAATAAAAAGAAACAGATTTTAGTTCAGTATCTGAAATAGGTTTCCAACAATTTAAGCTAATCAATAACAGATTAGAAACAGAGAACTCAATCTCCCCAAATAGGAATACAGCTGAATGCTGCCACCTAACAGCATGTATAAGCTTTGGTAGCTGATTGATGGAGGTTTAAATTCCAAGTCCATCATTTCCTGGCAGCAAGACCCAGGCCAAGTTGTGTAACGTCTGAGTCTGTTCCTTCAGTGTGAAAACCGGTCTTAGTAATACCCATGGTGTTGGGGTTGTTCCAAAGATTAAGTGTTCTAAGAATCTCTACCACAAAAACAAAACACTGTTGTGGCCTCCCTGGGGACGGAGGTAACAAAGATAAGGACTGAGAGCTGTTGGACTCATAAAGCCTCAGGAAGGTGGGGACGCATCACAGTGCCTGCCAGGACCAGAGAAGATGGCAAGACAATGGTCAAAGCCCAGACCAGAAAAGATATTTTGACACAACCTTTTAAAGACAAAAATCTCTTCTCACGCTTGCCAAGATTTCATGATATCCTCAAATAGTAGCCCCCACTGCAGTAATAGCCCACCTCCAATATAGGATATGCAATAATATCCCACCTCCAATAATATCCCTGGAGAACAGGGGTGCTTTTCAGAAAGAAAGAGATGACATTATGCAAATGGGAGTGTGCTTCCTTTCCAGATGTTCTAGATGTTATGAAAAGTTCCGGTTGATTCGGGAGCTCTGTACCAGTTATTTGGAATAACAGTGCTCTCTGCAACTTCTCGTATCAATATGTCAAAATAATAACCAATTTTATCAAAATCCTACATCTTTTTCCACCTTTACTGAGATATAACTGACATCCAGCATTGTGTAAGTTTGTGGTGTATGATGTGTTGATTTGATATGCTTCTATATTGCAAAATAATTACCACCATAGCGTTCACTAACACCTGCATCATGTCACCTAATTATCATTTCTTTTTTGTCGTGAGAATATTTAAGATCTACTATTTTAGCAACTTTCAAGTAAATAATAGAGTATTATTACCTATAATCACTATGCTGTACCTTAGATTCCAGAACTTATTCATCATATAACTAGAAGTTTGTACTTTTTTGACCAACATCTCCCCTTTTCCCCCACCCCAGTCCCTGGTAATACAATTCTAGTGTCTGTTTCTATAAGTTCAGCTTTTTTTAAGCTTCCACAGAGAAGTGATATCACACAGTATTTGTCTTTACCTCTCCAATTTATTTCATTTAGCATAATGCCTTCAAGGTCCATCCACATTCTCACAAATGGCAGAAGGTACTTCTTTCTCATGGCTACATAATATTTTCATATATTGGGCTGTTTCCCTATTTTGGCTATAAGGAATAATGCTGCAGACAACCTGGAGTGCAGGTATCTCTTCTAAATCCTGTTTTCATTTCTGTTGGATGTATACCCAGAAGTGGAATTGCCGGATCACGCGGTATGTCTCATTTTAATTTCTTGAGAAATGTCTCTACTGTTTTCCACAGTGGCCACACCAATTTACATCCTCGCCAACAGTGCACAAGGCCTTGTTTGTCTCCACATTCTCCCTAGTATTTATTTCTTCTCTAACTGAACACAGCCATTTTAACACGTATGAAGTGATTCCTTATTTATTACAGTCCTTGGTATTTTGTGATAGCAGCCCAAGCAGATGAAGCCAGTCCTCCTGGGACTCTTCAGTAAGATGTCTTATATTTCTGATGTGGACTCCTATGACGGTGTGACAGTCTCAGCGTAAGGGAGTCCCTTACCTTGGTAGTGGCCCAGTAACTGACTGACAAAAAAACCAAGCTCAGTTTTTCTTTCTGTGATTGTGCTTTTATGAATTATTTAACTGGGCTTTGTCCCTCCCTTTATTTAATTGCACTCTGAGAGAAGTGTGGACTGTTGGCATTAAGAACCCTCTAGAAGACAAAGCAGTTGATTATTCTTATCATCAAAGTAGGCTCTCACATTGGTATGATAAGAAGCACTGCACAGAAATAGCTTGTTGGCAGAATTACACTCTCAAAGGCGAATATCTTCAAGCCATCCTTGACTCTCGAAAGGCAACCACGTACAATGCCAAGGAGTAAGGAAAATGTTGAACTGAAGGCAGAAGGATCTCATGTGAAATTGTGAGTGGCCTTCAATGACACCTGTCAAAGATTCACAATGATTTTCTTTCCTTTCCAATGATGGGACTACTCTCCCCAGGAAAGTCCTGTCCTCTTCCTGGCTTGAGTATTAACTGATAGTCCTAATGAACACCATCTCTTTACCTGCTTGCCTTTGCAAGCGGGGTTCCTCTGTCAGGAAGGCCTCCTCCCCAAGTTAGCCTCCACCCCACCCCATTCTGGGGAATTCCTCTGTGGCCTTCCATAACATACGGTAGAGGGTGGGATAGTGGGAGGAGCTGCTTTGGATCCAAGCAATAAGGAGTTGCACGGTTGATAGAGATTTTAAAAACAATGATAAAGCCAAAAAACGAGTCTGCTTTTTCTGACTACCATATGTTGGCAATTCCAAACAATGTCAATAATAAAACACTCCTATTCGCTAGGGTGGACTTTCCCCACCGAGCTCTCTTTCCTCCTTGGTACACGCTGTCTGTGCCCAGCACCTTCCTAAGCATTTATATATACCAACTCCCGTAACTGAACCCCATTAGACAGCTGAGAGAACTGAAACACAGAGAGATTATGTGACCAACCTGAAGTCATCTAGCTTGGTCGTACTGCCTAGCAGTTAAGTGATAGGCCCAAGGTTTCAGTTCCAAAATTGTAATTCCAAAGTATTACACCAGTTCACCTACCTCACCACCAAACATATGCCTCTCGGAGTATCTAGTATGCATACAGATACACCCCTAGGATGGCACCTGGATCCACCTAGGATCTCGCAGCTCCCTACATGTGTTCCTCAGTTTCTGTTTATATCTTGCATTACAGTCCTCACTGGGCTGCAGGGCGAAAGCTACCAGACCCCCAAGCCTAGCACAAAGGCTGGCTCATAATAGATGTCACATGAATGAATGGATGAAAGCAGTCTTTGGTCCCAGAGCTAGAAGAGTTTATGCATATTATGTTTATACTATGATGGGCTGGTGGAAAGCTCTGGGTTTTGATTTGGAATTCAAGAACAGCCTTCAATTCTAACTCTTTTACGAATTCTCTCTGAGACCCAGAATCAGGTATTTAATAGATCTAGATATTGGTTTCTTAGTCTGTAACATAAGGGATGGACTGTCATACCGGTGATATTCAATAGATGCTCAACTTGCTTTCTTCAAACTAAATTCAAATGGGTTTCTTTTTCTTTCCCATTGGTAACAAGCATTTTTGTAGGAAAAGCTTTTTATTTAAGTGTAAAACACCAAAGAAAGCACACAACTTAGAAGTATACGGCTTAATGAATTTGCACAAGGACACACACCTGAGGGAAACCACCTCGATCAAATACAGAACATTACCAGCCCCCGGTGCTCTCTCGCCTGAGTCAAAAGTGAAGCTTCCCTGACTTCTAACAACACAGCTTAACTTTCTAATAAATGAAAAAGAAAATGTGTATAAATTCTTTTGTGTAAGTCTTCTTTCCCTCAACATTCTTTTTTTTTTTTTTTAAGATTTTATTTATTTATTTGAGAGAGAGAGAAAGTGAGAGAGAGCATGAGAGGAGAGAAGGTCAGAGGGAGAAGCTGACTCCCCACAGAGCTGGGAGTCCAATGCAGGACTCGATCCGGGGACTCTGGGACCATGACCTGAGCCGAAGGCAGTGGCCCAACTGACTAAGCCATGCAGGCGCCCTTACCTCAACATTGTTTGTGAGCTTCATCCATGCTGTTGTGTATACACACAATGTATACAATTTATACTACATTGTGTATAACTACAATGGGTTCATTTTCCTTGCAGTATAGTATCCCACTGTGTAAACACCATGTACAACTTACTTAACCATTCTGCGATTCATGAATGTTTTAGATAAATGCAAAGAAACCCATACCTAGTAAATCATAATAAAACTGCTGAGGAGATCAAAGCTACCTATTAAAATTTATTCACTTAGGGCACCCGGGTGGCTCTGCCTTCAGCTCAGGTCGTGATCCTGGGCTCCTGAGATGGAGTTCCCCATAGGGCTCCCTGCTCAGAGGAGCCATCCCTGTCTCTGCCTCTCTCTCACTCTGTCTTTCATGAGTGAATAAATAAAATCTCTAAAAAAACATAAAAATTATCCATGTATTTATTTTTCCAAGAATTCTCTTCCCCCTTTCTGAGAACTATTCCTTTTTCCTGACTCGAGTTTATGAATACCCAGATGTAATTCCTGAGGAATGTTGAAGGTGGTAAGTTCAGTCAGCATGAAATGAGAACTATCAGAATCGGGAACAGTGCTTTCTGAATGGCATAGTACTCTGGCTGCCTGCTTGGCGTTCTTCAGTGTGGTCCTCTCCTCCGCTCTAAAAAATCCTCTCCCTCGACTCTCTGTATCCCTGATCCTTGGTCCCAGAGAATTGCTAATGAGAGAGGTAAACCTGAATTCTGGCTTCAAGTACATGTGCCTGGCACATAGAAGGAACTGAACAAATATTTTGTGATTGCTACTCAAATTCAGCATTCACCACTTAGCTCTAAGTTCTTTCCTCATTTTGGGGATGATAACTTCACATGTCTACCAACAGCTACTTCAAAATCTCTTGATTCTTCTGAGATCTGCATTCTTACTTGATAAATAACTCCCCATTTCATTTTTAGTGAGCAACTCCAAAGATTTTCTTCTTTAACCTAACATCTCCATTTATTTATCTTTTAAGGATTTATTTATTTATTTGAGGGGGGAGGGGCAGAAGGAGAGAGAGAGACTCCCCACAGTATGGAGCCCAATGCTGGGCTTGATCCCATGACCCTGAGATCATGACCTGAGCTGAAATCAAGCGTTAAGGCACTTCAACTACTGAGCCTGCCAGGTGCTCCCGCTAACACTGTCATTTAAAAAAAAAAAAAATTTTTCAACCTTCATTTTTACTGACCCTCTGTCCTTTCCAGCTCAAAGGAATCTGTGTCTTCTTTTTTCTCTAAAGCTAGATCCCATCTGAGAGATACAGTTGTTATATTTATTTCCTCTCCCTGGCATCTTCAAACTTTCCCTCCCCACAGACTTCAACCCAACCTGTGTGTTTCTCCTTCACGTTGAAAGAAAATCTCAGTATGATTTTGGTGTTAGCTCTAGCTACCATCTTATTGCTCCTCCTTTACCAACATATTTCTTAAAAAGAAGCTCAAGAATATATCGATCACCTGTCTTGAAACCTTGACATTCCAAGATAAGTCATTCTACCTCCTTGCTTGATCTCTGCCTTCACCACTGCCTTTGCTTCTTCTTCCTGTCCCCTAACTCTGAATGCTGAGCATTTCTGAAATTTCAGCCTGGGCGTGGAGTTCTTCGTTGTGCTACAAATGGTCTGTCTGCTTCTTGGATAATGTCCATACAAATGACACCCCAATCTCTACCTTCCACCTTGTTCTCTCACTCCAGCCCCTGCTGTGTTGTCTTTGATTCCTGCTTAACGTTCTTGCTTGGCTGTTCCGTTTTCTTCCCTCAAATGAACATTTGCCAAACTGAGCTTGTCCTTTTCTTTCCATCCACACTGGGCTCAGCATGCTAAATTCCTCTCCTTCATCAATAACACCAACATTTCCCCCACTTAGGCAGGCTTGGAAACTCCATCATCACTGACATTCCTATCTTTCATTACACATAGTAATCAGTCACTATGACTCAGGGAGATTGTTCTTTGAAAAGACTCAAGCAGCCATGCCTTTTGCTTTTTCCTATTCCCACACTCATCCGTGATTTATATTAGCTGATGCCATTAGAAAGCTCAAGAAAAACGTGGCATTTTCCTTTTCTCGTCTTTTCCCTTCTTGATGGGCCTATAAATTTTTCTCTCTCTGAAAGATATTTTTAGCTCTCAGCTATTTTCAAAACCAACCAATATTATTGATCAACGTGAATTCTAGGAATAGGCAAGTCTTCCATGGCGAACTCTCCCAGATCTGCCCTTTAGGCTCTTAATAAGCCTGACTCAGGAGATTCTCCCAAAGGCAGGGAATATTCTAAAATCGAAGCTTTACGAAGTCATTACAAAACACCTTCAACCACTTGACAACGGCCAGAACTAGTCTCACCTGGAAAAGCAGAGATGATTCCCATACATTCTTATCTTGGTGGTCAGAAAAGCAGACCCCTTATTTCTCTCCATAACAAAAGGAGGGCAGAAGCTGTGTTTGCCACTCTATAAATGTTGCCACGTCTAGCTCTAAACACACACATTTCTTATGGTTCTAGAGATGTGAGGTCCTCTTGCACGCAATGCCTCCTTGTGGGGTCCTCACAGGCAGAGGGGCAGATCTGGTATCCTCTTCCTTGGAGGGGTACAATCATATCACAAGGGCTCTATATTCGTGGCCTCATCTACACTCGATTCCCTCCCCAAAGCCCCCACTTTTAAGTACCATCACATGGGGATTAGGGCTTCAGCATATGAATTTTGGGGAGACACACTTAGACCACAGCAAGGTTGGCCAAACCCAACTCATTATTTCCTCAGCTCTCTCACCCTGTCTGCATGCCCCAGCTTCCTCCTCCCATTCCTCTAATCTCCTGTGCCTCAGGGAACAGTAGACCATCCACCAGGGCCCAAGCCACATACACATGAGTCCACGGACATCAACCTCTTGTCTGAGCCCACCCATCACTAGGACTTTGAAACCATAAATCTGTCATTTCCATCAACTGCTCTCAAGTACGCTGCTATTGCCCTGCGTTCAGCTGACATTGGTTCTCAATAGCTTCACTCCACATCCCTCTGTGTCCACACTTGCTCCATGCCCGTCATGCTCTACAAAACCTCCAGAAAAACCTTCCAAACCCAAAAAGCCAGTCATGGCACTTCCCCAGTAAAACCTACCTTTCTTATGGCGCCTGGGTGGCTCAGTCAGTTAAGTGTCTGCCTTTGCCTCAGGTCATGATCCCAGGGTCCTGGAATCAAGTCCCACAGGGGCCTCCCTGCTCAGCAGGGAGCCTTCTTCTTCTACCTCTCCTTCTCATTCTCCCTCTGTGCTTTCCCTCTCTCTCTCAAATAAAAATCTTAAAAAAAAAAACAAAAAAACTACCTTTCTTTCAAGCCATTTCTTTCTCCTCTCTACTCTCAATTCCTTCCATACCCAAGTCCAACTTTATGTTCTTGCTGCACAGAATCACTGCAGGCCACCAAATGTCCCATATCGCTTCCTACCTCTGTGGGTTAGGCTCATGCTCCTTCCTCTGCTTGATATTCCTCCATCAGTTTGTCTATCCAGAAGTCTCCAACTGACCCTAGAAAACCCAGTTCAAACACTACTGCCTTTCAGGCACATTCCCTGACCTCTGCAGACTGGCCTGGACATTCTACCTTCCACGTGTTTATGGCATCACACACAGCTCCAAAAATCAGTGTTCTCACCATTGCATAATGGCTTGTTTGCAGGAATATCCTTTAGCACCTAGACTGGATACTGTACACCATCACAATAATGATGATAATATAATAATAATATAATAATAATGATGATGATGATGTTATTATAACATGTTACCTATATACTATATTAACATTAAATGTATTATGTTAATGATAATATATTAAAGTTTTTTCTCTTGTTTCTAAAAATTGTTATTAATGTTAAATCTTTGTTAGAATCCAGGTCCTTTTGCTAAGTCATTTATTAGTATGAACCATGTAAAATTGCTATTTTGTTGGTCTAAATGGTCATATATTAATGATTTCATGTAGCTTGACTTAAAACATTCATTTCTCCCTTCACAACACCCCTAAGAGGTAGGTATGTTATATGTTTATAACCCTCATTGTATGGGTAAGAAAACTGAGGCTCACAGGTTTTATGTAACTTTTCCCAAGGTTATAGGAACAAGAGAGGGAAGGAGCCAAGACTCTAATCCAGAACTGCCTGACTCTCAGTGGTCTTGCTCATGATGATATCCTGACTCCCAGAACTATTTAATTGTGTAATCAACTGATGAAGCAGTGACATCGGGGCCCCGGAGATATGATGATGGTTGGCTACATAAAGATGTCTGTGTTCAGCAAATCCAGAGTGGACAAATCCTGATGTTCCTGTGGCAGCTGAAATAGGTTTCTCTGCAGGAAGCAAAGGATGGTAAATACTGAAATGAGTTAATAAGGAAGGTTATGGAATCTCCTTCAAAGGAAGGATTTCTTCCCCCAATGGAGGATAGAGTCTCATCTATATGAGATGGTTTAAATATAATCCTTTGTGAAGGTCAATAAATTGGGCTCACAGAGTCCTTTTCAGGCTCCTTATGATACTCAGACACACCACCGGCTTACTGTGGCTCAGCATGTGGCCTGAGAACAGGAGGGTGCTGATCCCCCAGCCAGAAACAATCTCTCTCCCTCAACTCTCCGACTCAGCCTTCTTTGGGACGTAGGTAGTGACTTTTTGTATGTCATTCTGCTTCTTTCAAGAGAAAAATGCATCAAAAGCATAAAACATGAGTGGTTCATTTTGGTATCTTCATACATTTAAGACTTTTGATTAAATGGAACTTCTTTCCTCTTCTGAAAGAATCCTGTAGTATCAACTAAAAAGAAGTCCCTGATTTTCGTATAAAATCTACTATAAAAACTCGGCAACTCATACTATGAGAACAAAGTTTTCTTAAGTGTGCTTTTTTCCAATCATTATCAGATATAACATAATTGTTTCTCTTTCCCTCAGCATCATTTTAAAATATGGCCATTTGGATGTTAATTCCTTCCAGGTAAAAAGTCTGGAAGATGAGCCAGCATTTCAGTCAGTAAGAAGGACATCTAATTAGATCATGAATAGAAAATAACACATCCAGGGGAGCCTGGGTGGCTCAGTTGTTAAACGTCTGCCTTCAGCTCAAGTGGTGATCCCTGGCTCCTGGGATGGAGCCCCCACATCAGGCTCCCTGCTTAGCAGAAAACCCACTTTTCCCTCTTCCACCACCCCCCAGCTGTGTTCCCTCTCTCACTGCGTCTCTCTCTCTCTCTCTGCCAAATAAATAAATAAATAAATCTTGGGGGGAGAGGGAGGAAAGAAAATAACACATCCACACATCTAAGCAAGTGTTCAGCAATTCTTGGTTAGAGTTTCTACCACCTCAAAATAACGCTAATGGAAGAGTTTTTTTCCCCATAATTGTCCCTCCACAGAAGCATGATTTCTCACAACAATGAATAAGTGAATAAAACACTGCTCTAGACGTTTATGCTCAACAAAAATAACAATAACAACTACTTGTATGGAACATTAAAATTAAAAAAAAAATCTACCAAATACTCTAGCTCATTTGAACTACATAACAATCCTTAACATTTATGTCACTACTTTAGAAGATATTTACAGGAAACTTGGATCAGAAAGATGAAGCAAATTGCTGTGAGTCACAAAGCCAGGAATAGCAGAGTCTAGACTAGAACCCAGGCGTTTTCCTGATTCCAAATCTCATGATCTCTCTACTGCATCTTTCTGTCCACATGGCCAATCTTAAAAAAAAAAAAAAAAAAAATAGCATTTCTAACTCAGCAGTATAGAAAATCAAGAGCCAAAGAAAAATGGCCAGTTTGTGAAAAGAGGCACATTTTCTTAACTTTGATAATTAAGCTTGAACATTAATTCCTCACACTTAAAAAAAAAAAACAATACTTAAGTTTATTGAGCATTGACATCTTACTGCTATACTAAGTACTTTATATGGATTAATTCATCTCATCCTACAAGGAGTCTAGAATTTGGCCCTCTTCTGATTGTACTAATGTAGAAACTAAAGTTTAAGCTATAAAACCTTAGCTTTCAAGGTCACATGGTTGGGAAAGTTAAGTGGCAGAGCTATGGTCTGAACCCATATTAGCTGAACCTAGAACCTAGGCTCATAACCACCATGCTAACCTGCTATGCTAGTGGTTCTCAAAGCTTGATCCTGGACAGGCAGCATGGGCAGCCCTGGGAACTTGTTAACTTGTTAGAAAAACAAAATCTCTGGCAATACCAGACCTACTCTGGGAAAGGAATCCAGCAATCTGTGTTTTAAGAAGCCCTCTAGGTGCTCCTAAGGCACATGAAAATCTAAGAACCACTATGCTAGACTGGAACAAGAGTAAATGGTAACCATTTGCAAGGAGTCAGTATTTGTTCTGTGCTATTAGGGAATACAAGAAGGAAGTGAGAGAAGTTGAAGACAACTAATAAGGCTGTTGACAATGAAAGTCTTCAGGGAATAGTAAAGCCAAAAAGGGAAGAAATAACCTTAACTAGTGTACCCAGAAGCTGAAAACACCAATGATGAGCAATTAATCAGGCAATATGTTACACTGTAATCAAGGATCAGAAAATTCCGGAAGGACTAAATGATACAGAGTTTATTACTGCATGGTAAATGATCATTAATAAACTGTGGCTGTTAAAAGAACTAAAGAGATGAATAATCACATATGTCAACTGCAGAAGGAATAACTTGTGATCTTAATCACTTGGAAAAATTACAGGTATGGACACATACAGAATCAAAAGAATGAGATTAGCAGTGCTATTAGAACCTAGCACAGGGGTGCCTGGGTGGCTCAGTGGGTTAAAGCCTCTGCCTACAGCTCAGGTCGTCATCCCGGGGTCCTCGGATAGAGCCCCACATTGGGCTGTCTGCTCGGCAGGGGGCCTGCTTCCCTTCCTCTCTCTGCCTGCCTCTCTGCCTACTTGTGATCTGTCTGTCAGATAAATAAATAAAATCTTAAAAAAAAAAAAAAAAAGAACCTAGCACAAACTTGATAGCTCTTTTTATATAAAATCAAGATAGTTACAAAGGCACCAGGCACTTTGACCGGGAGAACATTTCAACTGCTAAAATAATGACTTTATGTAATTATATTAGCACATCGCATTAATCCCTACCTGTAGTAACAAGAATTTACTTTGCTGGAATTGCTAAAATGCAGAGATGACTTGACTTGGAAGTGATCTGGTTATACTTAGGATTTTATCCAGCTTATGACCTCTGATGATGTATAACTTTTCTAAAGGATTAACTCTGCACATGAGTGCTTCCAAAGAGAGGACCAAGAGTAGCTTCCCAGGGCTTGTCATTCCAGTATCCTTCATTACATCTCAAGAGGACTACTTTTTCAAAGTGCCATGTAGAGGAAATGAAAAATGATATCAAGAACAAAAATACCCACAAGTGAGTGTAAAAATAAAAGGGTTCCAACAAAGACACCAAAAGTCATTAGACAACAAAACTGTGGGTTATTCCTTTCACTTGATGGCTACTGATTTGAGGTCTCTCTTTTTTTTAATCTCTATCAGTTGTTTAAAAGGAAGCAGCAGATGAAAGAGAATGCATTAACTGAAGTTGTCAAGGAAATATTAAAATTGTCTAACTGGACCTTATGAGAAGAGGTCATAATTCCCATGGAGGAAAGGTATGCTCTTCGCTACCTTACTGTTTTGTTGCAATTCTCCATTCTCCTATCAAGAAAAATCAGCTCAAGTAACTAAAACGTATTCACTACTTACTATGTGCTGGTAATCATTCTAAACTTGACACATACATTTTCTCTTATAATTTTCATAGCAACTCTCTGATGTATGTTTTCTTATGCCCATTTGACAATCTACACATAAAGATGAAGGCTGAGAATTAAAGTTATTCTCCAAAGATGGCCCCAAATAATTCAGCTCCTCCCTCTACATGCAAGCTACACCTCCTATAAAGTAGTAGAGTTTCTATTCCCTCTCCCTTGACTCTATGCTGGGTCTAAGACTGATTTGTCCAATAAAATGCAAAGAAAGAAATATTATGAACCTTTCAAACCACGGACTAATTAGGACTGGCAGGTTCTACCTCTTGAAATCCAGCCACCATGATATAAGGAAGCTGAAGTAACCACATGGAGAACAATCAAGACCTCTGGTTAGCAGTTTCGGTTGAGTTCCCTGCAAACAGTCAGCATTCACTTGCTAGTTATATGACTGCACCATCTTGGAAGTATATTCTCCAGAGGAAGTCAAAACACTCCAGACAATGGCACATGGAAAGAGATGAGCTGTCTCCATCAAGCCCTACTCAAATTGCAAAATCGTTGTTGTTTTAAGCTACTAAGCTTATTACACTGCAATTATTACACAGCAAGAGATAACTGAAGTATTGAACTACCCAAGGTTACACAGTGGAACAATTTAACATCACATAGGCCATACTTTTCACTCTCAAATACATTAAGAAGCTGCAAATTAGGATGTGCAAAGGAAGGTTTCCATGGAGGGACAGGGATGAATAGATGATGTGCTTACATGGGCACTGTATTCAACAACTAGTCACTGAGAACCTGTGAAGTCTCAGCTACTGAGACCAGGTGCTACAGATACAAAGATGAATAGTCAAGAGTTGAGCTAAAGCTCCCTGCAAAGCCACTAAGACAAATTACAAAACCAGACAACACGATCAAACAGATGTAAAATAATGGGTAGATACTTGGGATTACTTGGTGACACGAGTTAATACCCTTGACTTTCACATCCAACCGAAGGCATGGAATCACAGGGCAAGATTTTGAATGACCTTGGAGTTGGGGCAAAAGTGCAGGTAAACTTGCACGATAGATTGATAACAACAACGCAAAATGTGTGTGTGTGTGTGTGTGTGTGTGTGAAAGGAAGGCAAAATATAATGAGTATTGGAAGAAGGAAAATTTCAGTCATTCAAATTTGCATTTGTGAGCGCTGCCCCCACCCCACATACACACAGGACTCCTATGGCAAGGTCATGCAAATATTGTGACCAAACTGAATGTCATAGAGTTCTTTAAAAAAAGTTCCAGGACCTCTAGTTCTAAGATGGAGTAGCCCCAGTTCTCCCTTTTACACAGGCAGAGGTCCTCTCTTCCGCAGGTAAGAATTCATGAACCTAACAGCACAAACAAGCTGAAAGACTCTGAAAGGTGGGAGGAAGACAGCCTGACTGGGAATCTCAGGCCTTGAGGAACCACACGGCACCACCCCTCCCCCATATATCCCAGACATGGTGCCTTAGAAGCCTAACTAGAAACCACCAACCATCAACATGCACAGACCAAAAACAAAACAAAATAAAACAAAAATACCCCCCCCACACACACCCCCAAAAAACTCTAAGAAAAGCCTATTTTTCCCTAGCCAAAAGACTAGGAAAACAGTAGCCTATCAGCAGAAAACCTCTTTGGCAATACTGCCTCCCTCTAGGAAACTGGAAAAAAAAAACTGCGTTTCTCCCACCCCCGTGGTTTTAGGAGGGCTGAATAGGGAGCTGATCTTCCACCTCCACCCTACTCTCCCCACCACATCGGTAACTGGGCGCACACAGATTCCCCAGTGAGGTCCAGTGACCTGCAAAGGCCCCCATCCCTACTGGGTAGTGAATCTACTACCGCACCACCCCTGTGTCTGTGGACCCCGATGGAGAGCTGAACCTCTATGCCCAACTGGCATCCATGAGGCGGTGATAGGAAGTATGGGGTGGGGGGAGGTTAGTTAGCACAGTGGTTAGTTAGCACTCACCACTTATCCCCCCTTCCCTTCCGTTGAAGTCAAGGATGCCCAGTGTCTGCCCCACTCTGCAGCAAAAGCAGGTGAGTCAGCCAGCTGCCCACCACAACCCCTCTACCTCCCGGTGACAGCAGTGTACAATGTTACCATATCACAGAGAGGCAAAAGAGGTAGCACACACTGATGCCCTGCTTTCTCCAGGAAGGTGTCAGTAGGATTAAATGGGGAGCTGAACTCCCACCCTACACTCCTGCAAGGAAGCAGTGTGAGTCATCCTTCTACTTCTGGTACTGGCAGAGCCCATCAGGAAGCTAGACATATACACCCATCCAGCCCTCAAGCTACATCTCAACAGGGAGACTACCTACCAGAAAAAGAAAAAGAGATTAAATAGGATCCAAAGTCTCATAAAATAATATACAAAATGGCCAGGGTACATTAAAAAAACCATTCATCATACCAAGAACCAGGAAAATCACAACTTAAATGAGTAAAGACAATCGTCAGCCACCAACACTGAGAGTAATCTGTATTAGAATTATCTGACAAGAATTTTAAAGCAGGCTTCATAAAAATGCTTCTACAAGCAATTACAAAGTCTCTTGAGCCAAATGAAAAACGAAAACAATTATTAACAATGTTATCTCTTACATTATTAACTTTATATAACTGGCAATTATGGTTATGTCACCTTTCCCTCCTCAAGGTATACAAGTTGTTTACTCCGTAATGACCATGGTATCACAACCACTTGAGAGTATTTATAGTGCTGGCCCTCATTTTCCAAAGAATCTAAGAAATGTTATGCAACCAAATCTTCTAAGGGATCCACAGCCAACATGATGTTGTTGGAAGAGGTCACTGAAAGGACATTACTGCTGGTTGACCTCGGAGCTGGACCCTGACAACTGAAGGTTCCTCACTCCTCGAGCCCTGTCCTTGGAATGTGCGATCCACCCACCACTCCAGTACTAGGAGCTGTTCCAAGGACACAGCCTTAGGGAGAGTAAGGTATTATTGAGACCCTAAGGACTGACCACAGTTAAGGTCTCTATATAAACTTTTAAGATTATGGAGGGCAGATGTAAAGATCTACTGATCTGTGGCTGCTGAAGACAAGACTTCCATGTAAATTCCCTTGCTTATTAAAACTGCCACCTACCAATCTGGAGTGGCCGCCTTTTTCTTTAGTATCTCCATGCCCTCTGTGGACCAGGGCCAGTTACAGATTTCACCCAGGAAATTCCTGAGTTTGTGAACCAACAGATGCACAACATACGACCAGTAGTTAATGTCAGTGTTTCATGTTAGTTGCTTATGAAATTTCCCATAAATTTTATTGTATGTATTCAGGTGGTTAACATCTATCTCAGAACTTTAAATCCTCTAATAAAGAGGCTCTAGAACGTTGTAAGTGGAAGAAATACTGAGTATTTTTGGCTTGACATTGATTTTTGTTTAACCTTGACACCAACAAAAATGTATTTTGTTCTTTCCAAAGACAGACATTTCTCAGATGTTTATTGTGGGATAAGACTTTAGGGAGGGAATGCTTCCGATGACCTTCCTTCATTAAAGTTTTAGGTTTCCCTGGTATGAAGCAAGAGGTGACCACCCCCCGCCCCCCAGTCTGTCTCTGCCTAATTTCTGCCATGAAGTCTGAAATTCCATGACCAGAGTCTTTACATGAAGCACTTTTTAATCTTCTCAGGCTTCTTCTCTAGAAGTGAAAATACTCTCTAAGGAAATACATCTCAGTGATGAATGCCCTGTTGGGTCTCAGAAGATCTAAGTTTGATGTGACTCCACTGATGAGTAGCTAATGTGACTCTGGGCAAGTCTTTTAAAACACTTCTCCAGCCCTGTTTTTATAATGGTAGTAAAATGTGGATAACCCCCATATTTGGTCCACCTGGCAGACTGAACAAGAAAAATAAAACAATGCATTTGTGGATACTTTATACAGTGGAATGAGCTTACAAATATAGGTGATTACTCTTAGCAGGTAAGTTTTTATAGACTTTTGTAAAATATAGTTCTCACGTCAGTAAAAACTGTTCAGTAACAAAACATACCAACAGGATTTCAGAGTCTGCCAGAGGGCTAGTAGGTTTATCAAAAGGAGTGAGAGGACCAGGAGAGAAAAAGAGGGTGGCCTCCAGGGACATCTCGCTACACCTCCACCTGCCCCTGTATTGGTCCTTGCAACATGCCCAGTGTAGCAGATGCTCAGGGTTGAGCGGTGGCCTGGGGCTAAATACATTGTTTACGCACAAGATACACAGATCTGGGGATATGGGCAACCTCTAAAAGGGCTCAAAAATTAGACACCCTCTTCAGTTAAACATTCCTGGAGTGTGTTAACCACTTTCCCCCACAATCCGTTTTTCTTAAAAAGCTGCTCTGTTGTTCTTTGTGCTATAACCCCAAACCTGAGAAGCTGTTGAGGAGTCAAGAAAAAGGTCTGGAAAGAATATCCAAAGGGTGAATTTCAATTTGATTCCATTACTGACCTGTTGTGTGACCAACCCTGAGCAACCTCTTTGGAACCCTAAACTAATATTATACATATTTACTATCTGTGGTTGGGAGACTTTTTTTTTTTTTTTTTTTGGATTCACTCTTTTGCTGGCAACTGCTTTTATACAAAAAAAAATAAAATAAAAAAATAAAAATACTGGTCTTAGGAACCATTTCCTGATGCAGTTTCATTTTCTTGCAGCCAAACTACATGTAACACCACTCAGAGTAGTGACTCGCACCATAGTTTCACAAGTGTGTATATGTGTGGATTCTGATAATTCTGTACTCTGTAGGGGAGGAAGAGAAACACAACTCAAGTTGAGAAAAAAAAAATATATTCTCAAAAATGTTTCTTTATATCTGTTTTTAGAGACCTTTGTTAAGGGTAAAGTTTGAGATGGCGCTAAGGTGGTAATGTGTGCCAGAAAACAATGGTGAAATCTCAGGCTTAGCAGTCAGAAGACCCCTCTGGAATCCTTGGTTCTGCTACCCACTGGCTAGATGACTTTTTTTACAATTATAAATTGGGGTAATTTACTTAGCTTGCAGATTGCATTTTCTACAGTGATTAAAAATAATGTTAATAAAGTCCTTGCATGTAAAGGAAGGCAATAAATGGTGCCTTTATTCTGATTATAGCCGTGATTACTGGGGGCAGAGTATAGGCATAGGAGGTCACCTTTTGCTACTATAGCCACAAAGCCATCCTTAGCTCCGCAGAGCCTTCCAGGAGGGACTGGAAGACTGGCATTCATTTTGAGAATTCCAATCCATGCCTCTGGCTTCCTGGCAATAAACCATAGCATATCCGCTAAGATGCCAGATTGTCCCGAGTAAGCTTCTCTCGAATGCTGTTTCCCCATTAGGAGTAAAAAAAGGTCCACCTTTCAGTTTCTATGTCCTAAGGTAATGATCACAGCTGCTATCATCATCATCATCATCAACACCATCGTCATCATTTATTCACTTATCGGGTCCTCTCTATATAGGCCAAACGCTCTGCTAAGTCCTTTACACATATTATCTTATTCAATCTTTTCACCAGTTTCGTGCAGTAGGTGTTATTACTCCATTAAAAGACAAGAATCTCAAGGCTCAAAGAGGTTAATAACTGAAAGAGACAAGATTCAAACCCACTTGCTTATTCACTACTCTATTCTGCCTTACGTGAGGCACTAAAATACTTAGCCTTGTTAATACTTAACCCAGACTCCCCAGCTGCTAGGAATTTATGATAATTGTATAATTAGAATTTCAAATTTAGGGCAGTGACTGAGAATTATTATACTTCATTATGTGACCTTACAAAAGTATTTACTATAATAAATTTGTCTGCACTATCTTTTGGAGAAGTCTACAGTCTTCTTAAGCAGACTCACACATACTTAAACAGAAAAGAAATATGAATGAGACTGTATCCTTGACAAACAAGAAGGTGCTCAAATTAAATAATTGCAAATATTATCATTGCAAATATATGTAAACACTAGGCCACAGACATAATGTAAGCATTTCCCATACATTAGTCTTCACAACAATTCCACGAAGTTGGTATTATTAAAATCCCCATTTTACAGATGAGAAAACAAAAACAAAAGTGTCAATAACTAATTTTGAAAGAGTTGATTAAACATTCAGGACAGGAAAAAGTCTTTCATGGGTTAAGAACATGGAGCAAATGCAAACCCAAGAATCGTTCTTCATTTTTAATTGAAAACAGTAATAACAATAAGACCAACATAGGAGTCCTGCCTTGATTGAGGGATGCTCATGGTTGATTTACAAATAAATTGAGTTTGCATATCCCAGATATTTTGAACTTCACACCCTTGAGCCAAAGTCAGTGACTCCTTTCATTTCACTAATACCTAGTCCTCAGAGGTCCAAGGCTATACAGAGATTGGGAACACATGCATATATCAACATTTGACCTTAGACCTAGCCCATGAATTTCTGTACTCAGGGAGTTGTCCTATAAAGACCCGATACTTAGGTTTTGTAATACATTTAATTAGTCCTTGGTTCTTATTTTTCTCATAAAACTCAACAAATGGGTTGTGATGCATTCATCTACGGAATGGACACCTTCCTCTAAAGGTTAGTGGATTAGTGGAATTAGTTAGTGGAATTAGTGAGACACATTATCTGACTATTCCATAGTTAACTTTCTTCTTCTTTTTTAAAAAAATCATTATCTGCTGATGCTGCTTTTAATGCGATTACATGTATAGAAACCTGGCCTTCCTTTATAATAGGAAGTCAGTAGTTTCAAATATCCCAAAAGTGATCTTGAGTCTGTGAGATACAATGTCTGCCTTTCAGAATTCTTTTTTTTTTCTTCCTTTTAGAATTCTTAACTGGAACACTTTATCCCAATAATATGAGACACAGCCCGAGTGGTGCTCAAGATTGCTATTTGAAAATGGTAACAGATTTTTTAAAACTGGCTAATTGCCCTTTTCTGTTTTCCTAAAAACTGTGCTAGCTTTAACATACCTGTTTCACAAATATAAATACCGAATGCTTACTAAAAGCCAGGCTTTGTGCTGTACACTGGGGATACAAAGATGATTAAGACATACCCACTGAACTGAACAAGACAGGGCACCAAAGCCACTCAGCTGACTGCCATCTAGAAATTCTGGATCCTGTGTCATAACTTATCACTCACATTCTGTCTTCGCCTTTCTAATAGCCAGCAAGAATCTCCCTTTCCTGAGCCCTGACCTCTCCTCTCCTATTCATTCTTCCACTGCTGAACTGGAACAAAGGTCACTTGGAATGGAAGCAAAACTGGGCTGTAACTAAAGGCGCAAAAGATCAAAGTTGGCAGCCACACTGAAGTTCAGGATTAAGAGACTTCCTCTTTAAGATCAAAAATTCCAGATGATCCAAATATAGGCAAATGAGCCCCAGCAGAACACTCAGCTTTCTGTGCTGAATCCAGGAAAGAAGCAGAAATCACCATAGAAGCAACTCAGTTTCACTCTTTCCAACCCCGTGGGCTCAATGCTAATTGCCTACCCCAACAGTGAGATCGCATTTCAAAATATGGTCAAACACAAAACAGCCAAGTCAATCAAGCATTAAGTATTCAAGCACAATTATCCCAACACATGCCCAAGTACCAGCAGTAAAGCAGCTTAATTTGGGAGCAGCTCCATAATCATCTCTCTGGGCAGCTGAGATTTTAACCTCTCCCCTCAGGCCTCCCATTCTGGGCTCTAGGCTGGCTCCCTTGGTGTAAGAGATCACAATGGGAGTGACTCCCCCACTCCCAGTTGCAGGGCCTCATTTAAATGCATGCTGCCAGTGGGGGAGGGGTGGGGGCAGAAGGTCTGCAGAAGTCCCCATTGTTGGGTGGAGACGTGTGGGAGCAGATGGTGAGGCTGGTCACTCAGTCTGGCTGTCAGATGCGCTCTGTCAAGTTCCCTGGGGACCTCGGGCCTTTCTTTCCACCCTCAGCTCAGGTCTTGTGTGCTTTCCCAGCGTGACTGAGGGGTCTCTTTCTTTACCGCCCCTCAGACTTCCAGGAGGCTGAGTTGTCTCATCTACCCCCACTCCTTCTTCTGCTTTCTCTGCTTTTTCTGGACCAGCTACTTCTGAGCCTCCAAGGGCCCACTCGATGCAGAGAAAAGTGAGCGATTTCCTTTGTCTCTAATTGATGCTGCATGCTCATCCAGCAGCTTCTGACTGGCATGCTCACTCAGTTATTTAACAAATTACTCCACAGTCCTCATTAGGACTATTGACATTTACAGCTAACCGACCCCTACAGTTAGGGGCGAGGTGATAACCGACTTTCATGGTCCTTGTTCCTCTCTTCCCATATTTCGTCCTGCAACGGGGTAAGCAGACAGACCTTTGGTACTCTGGACTACCCTGATGCTACCCTGATGACCTTTTAGAATAGGTCAGGATCGAAATAAAATAAATTTTAAAAAGCATGGATTACAGATGTGCCTCTTATTTGCATCCATAAGGGACAATCACAGAGTCAGCTTTTCTACATATAACTCTGTCTCTAAAGCATTAGCTGTTGAACATAAATCTTGGCCTCAAAACCTGCTCCCTTTCAAGATTCCACAGCTTATGCCAAGGCAGCTATTCCTTTGCAGTTTTCAGTTAAGATTTCCTCCAGCTCAGGCTGTTGTTAAATTTGTTTTAGCTTTTAAACCACACTGGCGGTCCAGTGCTTGCTAATGATGCCTCTGTGAGCTGGGTGAAGTAAACACCAGCCCAGAGAGACTGGTGTCCAGGGCTTGGTGGCAAAGTTAAAGTCATTTATTCCCCCTCATCTGCCTGAGATTAATCTTTTCCTCCCTAGGGCTATTCTCTAGACATAAACGCTTTCATGTTTCATTTTTTTTCACTCATCGACAGAATTTCAGGTTCACGTTTATCTCCCACTCTCTGCAAAATTGTGAAAGCCTTCTGAAGGCAAAGATTGTAGTATTCATATTTATCAGTTCAGGACTCAATATTATTCTCTGGGACATCAGAGCAGTTCAATAAATGTTGAATACATGAATGAATAAAAAATTAACAAATGGTACAAATTAACAAAAGGGAATATAATGAAATCTGAAAGAAGACTGATCTAAATGTCAAACCTTTCCTCCACACCCCAGCTAGTCCAGATACTCCAGTATGCTATGTAAAAACCACATTTTACTTGAAGGTGAAATGGCTGTGAGGAATTGTAAAGAAAACCTGAAATCACAAAATATTTATAATCTAAAACATCAAAGAACTCTAACTGTGCTAATGTCCCTTGGAGACAGATCCATCAACTGGAAATTTGCACAAATAGTTTTGCAAGAAATACAGTGGGCACACCCAAAAGACAGAAGCCTAGCCTGGCATCTAGACCTCACCCAGTCCCCTGGGTGATCAGTCTCCTGTATGATAGGGTCGGCATGCAGAAGCAGAAGTTGTGGGTTCATTAAGTTCGGTGTTGCCTTAATGCCCAGGATACAAAACATGACACAGAGAGAAGGTGGGGGCCATCACCCTGCTGAAGAGCATTTCCACAGGTCCTGGAAGACTTACACTTTTGGAGCATCAGGAAATGACATCCTTGCTACCAACATCCAACTTCTCCCATGAGTGCCTATAGCAGCAAGATACCATTAAGTGGCTTCCCAGCACATCAGCTTACGCAAGGAAAGGAAGAAATTAATGCATCCCATTGTGGGAGAGAACACCATGTAAACACCCCCAAGGAAAGTTTAAAAAAAAAAAAAAAAGACTGAAAATTTTACACGTATACATACCCTACTTAAGCAGATAGAGGTAAAACTAGGGCATACTGATTATGTACATTTAAACACATATTTTTCTTTCCATTGCCTGTCGACATAAGCACCAGAAAACTCCTCTTGCACATACGACAATACACCCTCTAATCTGGAATCATAAAATATTCCATTTAGGAATGGCAATCTCTTTAGTTTGTATTCTATCACTTTCTTAAGTTCCTCCAATTCATTCGGTCTGCCATTTTGTACCTTAAAAAAAAAAAAAGTTTCCGTCTGAACAAGAATCAAAGAGACTATAAAATAGGGTAGGAAACTGCATTATAGGTACACTGTGCTTATCCCTTCCTGTACCCATTACAGATACTGTTAATCTATCACGGACTTAATTGTAGCCTTAGAATCCGAAGAGAGCACAATAAATGGGCAGCCTCTACCAAGCAACCTGTACTGGCCTTTGAGGCTACTCTTACCTGTCACCTGGACTTTAAAGATAAGAATCATATATTCTACACATGAAAGTAGAGGAAATGAGCTTTATTGTTCAAGAGGCACTCAGAAGACCACATGATGCAACCTTCACTATTAAAAGGGCATCGCTTCCCCCTGCTGAGTTCCAGAGACAGCCACAGAAGACAGCCTGTGGGAATGGGGAAGGGCTTTGTGACTGGAGGGAGAGCTTGCACAGAGGGAAACTTGGTCAACTCACACCTGCCTTACTGGGTGTCTCCGTGGAACTGGCAAGGATTCGGCCGCACTTGGGAAACTGAGGAAGCCTAGGACAATTTCCAAGGAAGTGGTGTCCCAGGCCACAGAATAGGAATAAAAAGTCCATTCTCCGTGGCCATTTCTTCCTCGAAGTGGTAAGGGAAATCACTGGATCTCATTTCCTTTCTCCTGGGACATGACCTTCATAATACATGAAGGCCCTCAGTCAGTATGGTAATGCATTTAAAAAAAAAAAAAAAAAAAGGCCATCACAGAAACTAACAGAAAAATATCACAATATAAAAATGCCACTGGCCGGGAGCACCTGCTCAGCCACATCTTCACACTGCCTAGGATATGAAATTTAAAGAGTAATCTGCTTATTTTGTGGTTTTGGTTTTAGCTATCAATCTGGCATAATGTATTTTGCATCTATGTTTACCTCATTTGCTTCTCACAAATGCCCTAGGAATTATCCCCATTTTGAAACGAATGCACTAAGACCCAAGGAGATTCAAGTGCCCACAGTCATGGTGCCGGAAGCGGCCAACACAGGATACAGCTCAAGTCTGTCACAATAAAGACTCAGAGCAGTGACGACCCACTAGGAAGAAAGCTTTTCGACATTTTAAAAACTGGTAGAGCTGTAAAAGTGATCCAACAGTGGAACACTGGCCCTAAATATCGAGTAAAACATGACTTGACTATGACTATACAACTCAATGGAATGTTTTAACATGTCGAGAGTGTGTTGATCAGGAGAGAGGTTTGTTAGCCACAGAGCATGGACCCCAGAGGTAAATGCCAATACCAGTGCCCATCCTGACGCTGATTCACCAGAGACCTTGGTCCACTCAGCAGAATTCATTGGTGGCAGAGATGGACCCAGATGGCTCTGAGCCTACCTACATCCATTAAGTATTCAAGCGACAGAACTAACCCTTCAGTCTGCTTCCATCTACTTTAAAATGTATTTTGTTTGAACTTCTATGCTGCTTTTTCTCTGTGAAAGAGCTAAAATGACAATATTTTTAAAGGATCAAGTACATGTTGAGTGAACTTGGAGGCAGCAGTGGACGTCTGTTACAGCAGGGTATAAGTCCCACAATTAACCCAGATACTGGGGAAAAGGATATTCTTAGGAAAGTCTAGTTTGCCCATGTTTCATCTATTTAACTTGGAGTCTCAAAAGAACTGTTAGAGTGATACCAGCCAAGTTTGACAGGAAAGCCGATAGTTATAAGGAAAAATAAAAGAAGGCAAGTGGAACTATTTCCCAAATGCTGGTAACACTGAAAATGTAAACAGGTTCAAGGAGGGTCTGATAAGTCCAAAGATGTCAAATCTGAGCAGATTAGTGTCTTCTCCAGTCCTTCGAGATATACGTGATAGAGAGAAACTATCTTTCACAAAGATGGTGCTGTCAAAGGGGGTTCTTAGGCTGGTCCAAGGATGGATCTGACCTCTCTGATGATATCCTGTGGGATCGTGGAGGTCAGCAGCAGTCCAAATGGCTGACAGGACAAACCCCACACTCCAGTTTCTAAACTTCCAACCTCTGAGGGTTCCAAATAGGAAGGGTTTGAATACAGGTACTCAGAAGCTTGCACAATCATTGCAATGGCCGCCAAAGAACCGATAAGCATTGCTGAAGATCTCTGCCTACAGCGGTGAAAACAGGTGGTTCCCAAGAAGCTACTACAAAAGTCAAGAACCTCCAGGAAGCCCCCGCTGCCTTGATCAGCTGGTGACACTCAATCAAGGACTCAGAAATAGTCACACTATCTCCACTGGCTAGAGCACAAAGCAGGTAACTCACAGGAGCTTGCCAGAAGCCACCTGTCCGTGCATCTACCTAAACTGCCTACCTGGCCTCTTTTTCTCTAAATCTCCTAAATCTCGCCTGGGTGTTTCTCACTGGCAGACCCCAACTGGGAACCACATAGGGAAGGGGATCCTGAGACGTACAGTTCCTAGTTTCTCCTCTAGAAGACCTCAGGAGTGCATGGAGGAGATTTCAAGCTGACAACAGACAACTCAGCACAACACAGGGGAGGCCATGTTTGCTGAATACATGAGTAGATGAACATGCACTTCCACCTCTGGACACGGTGAAGCAGCCACACCTCCACATAGCCTTGTACAAACTGGCAAAAACACTCTAAAGTTCTGGTGGCTGAGAGGTAGAATCTGATTTGGGGACTTCCTAAGAGACAGACCTCAGCTGATCCCTTAAACAGAATGGTTCTCAAAGTTATGAAAGAGGAGAACCCGGAATAAAGAATGCTCTTTGCAAAACGCCCTGCTCTGCCAACCACCTTAAAATATCACCGTAGTGAGAGCTCCATCAGCTGAAGCACGCACAATTCTACTAGGAGAAAAATTCTATATGTGGAACTGGGAGCCCACATGTCCACAAAGAAACAAGCTGTCAAACCAGGCATGATCAACTGTTTCAGAATTTTCCCATTAATATTCATTTGCTGTTTGTTCATTTCTTTGGTCATCTGCTAGTGCTTCCCACCAGACAAGTGGTCGCAGGCATCAGAGTTTAAGAACGAATTTTGGGAGATGATTTTAAGGAAACTATTTTCTCTAAAATGGTTCTTTTCCCCCTGTAGATTCTGAAAGAGGTGCCGCTGTTCTGGATGAATGCCAGGCCACCTCAGCCCCACGTTCCACTGGGCGGTTGGCTGTAAGGCAATGGATCCGGATGACCCACCAGGAAGAGCAGGAACATTGAGGCCTAGCAAGATTGTAAGAGGGAAGCACAATGGTAATAGCTCGCCACCCAGTTACCCCAATAACATGTTCCTACTTGAAACAGCATTTAAAGGTGGAAATCTTTAAGGATGTCGCCAAACCTGAGAGTCCATGAACTGCACATCTCTAGAATTCCTGCGCCAGTAAGTTCTTGTCAGTGGGTTGAAATCATGGAAATCTGCTGAACCAGTAGATAAATATATGCAATCCTAAACCAGAAACCCAAAGCAGGAAGCAAAAAGGGTCTTCTACCAGAAAAGCAGGAGACATACAGACATTTAGAGCTGAGAGAGGCAGAGAGAGCCAAAAAGACTAGGGACATTTTATAGGATCAGGAACTAACATTTTTAGCAGTTCAAGGGCACGGTCTGCTATATAGACACTGAAGTATCACCTCTTTCCTCAGCTATTGGTATTAAGGAGAGAATGAGGATTGGGCCCTCGATTCTTCCCAGGTGAATGTCAACAATACTTATTTAAAAACTCAGTGATGGATTGTCTTGTTGTAACCAAAAGCAGATGATGGAAAAGGACATCATGTACCCTCAGAAAGGAAATTCTCCAGAGGGTGGGGCTCTTCATTATGTGACCAAATCCAACAGCCATGGCAAGTTCAGTGGACTTAAAGGCAAGGTAAATGCTGTGCATCCTGGAGTGGGAACCACCTCTAACCTGCCAACCAAGTTCCAGGGATGACTTCTCATGACCCTTATAACAAAGTCTAACCTCCTTACCATGGTCTGCAAGATC
Organism: Lutra lutra; assembly: GCF_902655055.1. NCBI lineage: Eukaryota > Metazoa > Chordata > Mammalia > Carnivora > Mustelidae > Lutra > Lutra lutra. Next base: position 49,094,778 of record NC_062290.1, read on the forward strand.
CTAAATGACTGGATCTCCAGCCCCCCACCCAGGCGCCTAGTGCCTTCCTTCCCATGCACTAAACTCCAGCCACACTGGCTCGGGGCTGCTCAAATACACTAAACCTATTCCTACTCAGCAGCTTTACACCCATCCCCTCAGTTCCTCACCTGTCCAGAGGCCTTTCCTCACCCTGTAAGAGAATTTCCATCATTCCAACTCAGCCACGCCTTCCTGTTTCTCTGCTTTATTTTCTTTAAAGCACTAACCGACATCGAAATTAAAGAATGTACAGGTTTTTAAAAAAAGATTTACTTATTTAATTGGGGGTGGGGGGAATGCAGAGGGAGAAGGAGAATTTTAAGCAGACTCCATGCTGAGCGCGGAGCCCCATGTGGGGCTCGATCTCATGGCCCTGAGATCATGACCTGAGCCGAAATCAAGAGTCAAACGCTTAACCAGACTGTGCCCTCCAAGTGCCCCAAGAATGTAGTGCCTCTACCACCAGAATATAAACTCCATGAAAATGGGACTCTTTTCTTTCTCAGCTATGACACGAAAGAGGTGAAAAGAGCATATCACCAAGAAAGACAAGCCTTGGAGCCATACATGCACCCTATGTGCTCATTTAGACTTTCATTCATTCGAAAAACACAAATTACCCACCTGCCCTGGGCCAGGTACCATTCCAGGCGCTGAGCGATGAACAATATCCCTGAACCCCTGGAGCTCATATTCTAGCAGGCAGAGATAGCTAATAACCAAACAGAACAACACCAGGTATACCAGGATGAAAATAAAGGCAGGTATGAAGAAAAGATACTTAGGTTGGTATCTCATATGGGGTCTTCAGCAAAGGTTTCTCTAAGGAAGTGTCATGTAAGCAGAGACCTAAGAGAAATGAAGGCACTGCTATGTGATACTGGACAAGAGTAGCCATCTGCCCTCTGTGCAGAATACACAGGAAGTCCCAAGGCCCTGAGGTGGGAGTATGCTTGCATGGTCAAGGAAAAGCAAGGAGGCCAGGGTGGCTGAAGGAGAGTGTGTGAAGGGGTCAGAGGTTGGAAATGATGTGGGATGGTTAATAGGGCCACGTCCACAGAGAGAAGCTGTGGAGGGGTACGCTTAGGTCTCCGGGGACTCAAGCAAGGCCCTGGGAAAGCGGGAGCCTTCGGCCTGGTACTTCCAGGACTCCAGCATGAATCTCATTACTTGCCCAGATGTCCACATTGATGGCAGGCAGCCTTAAGGGCCACATCAGAGTTTCAATTCTCCTGGAAAGAGGCAACAAATAAGGAGGAAAACTGCTTCCTACAAGGGTTGCAAGACTGGGGGACCCTGGGAAAATCTGGGGAACAAATGGAGGTAAGATCTTTTGTGACGAGCGCCATATTGAGACCTTGTTTAGGTAACTTCACATTAGCGAGAACGGGATATTTGTGAAACGGTTGTATGAAGAGGTCTGTATGTGTGCATGTATGAACATGCTCTACTAAGCCTCACACATATTTTCTGACATCTCCATGGGGACAAATGAGGAAACCACTCCAAAGCGTTCATTTTACATGGAGGAAAGTAAGGTGCAGAGAACTGAAGTCACTTGCCCAAGCATGCACAGCTACTGAGGTCTCGCTCTGCCTTTGTCTTCCCCTGTCTGAGCTCCTTTAGCACCAGCCCCTGATAACACACACAATCCACACAGTTTAGGCAAATGACATCCCCATCCAAGGAAGAGGCCATTAATTCAGCATAAGGAAGAACTCTAATCGAGCTGCTGCCTTGGTGCCAGTGAGCCAAAGTGGAGGACTGGCTGCCATGGCTGACACATTGCTCCTGATGCCCAACACCACACCCTCCCTTCCTACCTTCCACACACTGAGGCCAGTGAGGAGCTAGGCAAAATAGTATGGAATATCTGCTTGAATTTTTCTCTCCCAAATTTATCCTCCAAAGCAGAGTTCGGGGGCACCTAGGTGGCTCAGTTGGTTAAGTATCTGACTCGTGCTTTTGGCTCAGGTCATGATCTCGGGGTTATGGGATTGAGCCCTGCACTGGGCTCTGTGCTCAGCAGGGAGTCTGCTGGTCCCTCTCCCTCTGCTCCTCCCCTTGCTCCCACAGGTGGGCTCTCTTGCTCTCTCTCTCACTGGCTCTAAAATAAATAAATAAATTAAAAAAAAAAAAAAAAAAAAAAGCAGAGTTCAGCCAGTGTAGCCCATGTCAGCTGACTGTGTGGCAGAGAGGTGCACTGTGCACACAGGCCTATCAGCAACTGATTTGTCACTAAGCATCAGCCCACTTTCTTTGATGATTTTCATAAGACCAAGCCTGGAGGAGATGATTGGCCTAAACAATATGATCCCGTTCCTCTTCCTCTTCTTACACATTTACGTCAATTTCAGTCTGGCGGTCTGCAACAATATGCTTGAAACAGGAGTGATGCTACTCGGGAGTCACTAACATCTCTCCTCTTCTTCACACCCTCTAAACAGCATTAAGTTTCAGTGTTCTTTTCTCTTCACCATTTGCTCTCCCCATCTTATCTGCTCTCGTGGTGTATTAGTCAGGGTTCTCCAGAGAAACAGAACCAACGGGATAGATACAGATATAGATAAGAGAAGATTTTTTTATGGGAAGTGCCTCATGTGATGACAGAGGCTGAGAAGCCGCACGTTCTGCCGTCTGCAAGCCGGAGACCCAGGAAAGCCGGTGGTGTAATGCCGTCAGAGTCTGAGGATCTGAAAACAGGATTGCTAATATGTTACTCCCAGTCTGAGGCTATGAGCCTAAGAACCTGGATAGGGGGACAGTGTGGGGTGGGGTACAAGCAGCTGGTGTTTAAGTCCTGGAATCTGAAGGTCAGAAAACCAGGGGCTCCAATGCCTGTGGCAGGAGAAGATGGAAGCCCCAGGTCAGGAAGAAAGAGGGAGGGAGAGAGGAAGAGAGGGAGGATTCACCCTTTCCCCACCTTCTTATTCCATTCAGGCCCTCAACAGATTAGATGATGCCCACCCACATGGGTGAGCATCTAAGTCTACTGATTCAAATGCTAATCTCAACGGGAAACACCTTCAGAAAGGAACCCAGAAATAATGCTTTACCAGCAATCTGGGCATCCCTTTGCCCAGTCTGGCTGACAGAACACTATGCATCACACATGCTCCCTCTGATCGCTTACTGACCAACTGCAAACCCTAAGAACAGTTCTAAACTGGCTCCTGACTTCTGAGCCTACAGCAGCATGCCTGTAGTCTTAAATGGAGCACATTCTGCCTGAGCCCTTTCCAACCCAACCCCGCATGCCCTCAAGGAAACCGTTCCTCTTCCTCCTATATTCAGTGAGGAAGCTGCTCTACTGTCAACACCACTTAAACGCTCCTCCCCTCCCCTCTCTTATTACAGTGCTTACTGCATCTTTTTCCTTCTCTCTCATGTGTGCCCTTCCCTCTACACCACCACTGCCCTTGACCTTAGCTCATCTCCCAGCCAAAATTTCACAACAGAATCCTAATCACTCTCTTGACCACTTGTGACCACTTGCCAAACCCACCTGCAAGATGCTGTAACCATATTGACTCTTCAGAAGAAGGAAGAACGTTAGCAGACAGGAACCCAACAAGGTCTGAACGTGAACACCAGTCACAGAGTAGCACCTGTCAGATGAGGATGAGAATGAGAGTCAAGTCCATGAGTGCTGGTATGTGTGTCCAAAAAGGAAATCAACCCCATCCCTTTTACAGGCACACACTCCAAAAAAGGGAAGGAGTGTCAGTACACTCCAGATTCGAAGACCTCTTTTGGGGGGACTCTCAGAGGACTTTTTAGCCACAGGACCTGTCTGAGCTTTGACCGTCCTAGTGTAAATTCAGAAATCCATTCCACCCACTTGGCAGCGCTATTGTCTTAAGTGTGCTAGTGTGCGCGGTGCACCTCTCCCTCTGCCTAACTCTGAGTAAAGGACACAGGATTCCATTTCTTTTCCTTGGCACTGCCCACCTCTCCCTTACCCACACTCGTGCTCCTCCTCAGCCACGCCTGACCGGAGCGGGAGAGGCCAGACAATCTTGCCAACACACTCAACGCGAGGGCGTTTTAACGTAAGCAGCCTTTTCTTCGGAGTCCTGAGCCTGGGTGTCGGGCACGTGCCCCTACCGGCTGGCTGACATATGTGGCCTGCTGCAGACTAATTTCTTCTGACATGTTGCCTTGAATGCACAGTCACGGAGCATGTGCTGAAGTGTTAAACACCCCCAAACGGTGCACTTGCCAATCTGTGAATGCTTTTTGGAGTTTGTTCCCCCCCGCCCCCACCTCAAACCTGAGGCATTCTAATGGAGAAGCACATGGACACTTCATTGAGGCAATCTGTCATCTTGCAAAACTTAATCGCAGCAGCGGTACCTGTGTGTCCCACTCAGTGAGCTAGACGCGCCCAACAGCTGCTCTTCTGGGCAGGGGTGGCTGCATTCACGAGCTTTCGGACAAAGAACTGACTGTGTGGCGAGTGGGGTGGGCTCCGCACACCCAGGCTGTAGGTACAGCTCAGGCAGAAAACCACACTTGAAAATCACAGCACTTCATTTGCAGAAACTGGCTTGGGGCCCAAATGAGCTAAGATGATGCTCACAACTTCACCTTTCACACAGGTGGGCCCATCCTGCAGCCATCCTTAATACTACCAGTAGGCCCAACTAGAGGTTACCTGGAACCATAGAGTTTAGAGAGTGTTTTCACACTTGGAACCTTATTAGGACCCAATAAAGGTATTATTTCACAGATGACGACACTGAACCCTCAAAAGATTCAACAACAATCACCAAGTTCACGTGGCCAATAAAAGGCAGGATGGCACTGAGATCCAGCTCCGTGTAATTCCTGGTGTCATGGCGCTCTGAGGAATTATCACCAAACTTACTCCCAGCTCCTCCATTTACACTGAGATGTCACAGCAACAGCAAAGGAGGAAGCCTAAGGGGGAAGGAGCTTCCCCATGAAGATTTTTAAGTCCCTTATCTGCCAGGAAGTAAAGGGAAATGCTAAGGCATCAGACTTTCAAAAAATATCTTACCATCATACCATAAAGGAGGTGACTCCTGGGACTTGTCTGTGATGACGCTGTAGGAATGCTGAGTAATGTCACCAATACCCTATGCAAGTAATACAGGAGAGTAGCCACCGAAAATAACAAAGACTAGGGATCAGATGCAGAGATCAACCCCCAAATACTACTTCCTTTTCGACTATTATTAAGGCAGTAATACAAACAAAACAGAAATAGCAAAATAATACTACCAGTAGGCAGCATTTCCTTAGCCTCTGCCACGTGATAACACCTGGGTGTTTGCATTCATTACTGACTTCTTTTAACCACCCACCATACAGGTACAGGTACAAACACTCCTCCATTCAGACGAAGATGCTAAGGTCCCAGAAAGGTGAGTGACGTGCTAGAGGTCACAGAGCTTGGACATGGCAGCCTCTTGATTCCTAGGCTACCATTTCCACCTGTCTGTGTTCACTGCCTCCATGGAGAGAGGCGATCTCCAGACTCAGTGAGTAATGTCCAGGAGGTTAGGCCATGCCCGAAACCCAGTCTGGCCAAGTTTGATCATGATTAAAGAGGTGCCCGCTGTTCCTTCTGGCCATCCAGTAGTAACCATTATTCCTCGACATCTAGAGAATGGGTTTTAATCACCTGCTTTTCACTTTCCAGTTGCCAGAAATAATGGACAAAAGGACAGGTTCTTAAAAACAAACAAACAAACAAAAAAACTTGGCCTCAGGTGTGAGTTCAATCGAACCCTCTGACAGTTGTTTTAAAATATGTGTGTATGTGCGCACACAACCACATCTGTGTCACACGGATGGAGGATGTGAGCAGAGAACGGTGGGCTGATTACGTGTCCTCTTCTGCCTCCTGACAGCTATGAAACCACAAGTGGGTAGATCATAGTTGAAGATAAAAATAGGCATTATGCTGCTGCCTTCCCTTCCCAGCTTTTTAGTTGCTCCAGCTTGAAAGCATATTGTAGCATTTTATTGTAGTCTGGGCTCTTGTGGCTTCTCTTGACTGTGATTCCTTTTTGGAAAACTAGAAACGTTCCCTCTCCATGGAGAAATGAAGTCAAGTGTGAGTGAGAGAAAGGCAACAGTGTGTGTGTGCGCGCGTGTGTGGACATGTGTGTGAGTGTGTGTGTGTGCGCGCACGCGCCTGTGTCCCTCCCAGAGCTTCTGAGAGAAGAGAGGCAGAGTGTGAATCTGAATAGAGCGGAAATTGGAAATTGACACAGCTGTTTTTGTTTTAACTGTAACCGTTTTTAGAATTTCAGGATGCGCTGCTTCCAAACCAGGCAGCCCACTCAACCTTGGGATTCAACATTAGGGGGGCGGATAGGATTTAAAGCATTGGACGTATCCTCTCAAGGTCTAGAAGATATCCCTTATCCCAGCCGGCACCGCCGGTCACTTGGTACTCCACACATTCATCACCATCCAAGTCTGGCAATTAAACCGGATTCTGCCAAGTACTTACACATCAGGTCTCATTCCAAACCCCTTCCACTCATCATCTCCATTCTTTCTCATCAGTTTTTATCTTAGGGTCACTTCAAACACAGCCAAGTACAGTGTTCAGTGTATCTCAATTCAGGCTCCCTGAGCCACAGCACCCCCAAATCGCTGTGGGTGTGTTTTATAATACACATTCCTGCGCCTCCCCCCTCCACAGGTCTACTGGATTTGAATCTATCATGCATATGAATTTTAACAAGATCTCTGGTTTATTTCCACAAACACTAAACTTTCCAAATGCCTGGTAAAGTGGCAAAGAACAAAAGACTTTGGTGTTACACTAGCCTGGTCTTAATACGGGATCCCCGACTCGTACCTAGGGAGAAAGAAGAGACTCAGATGCTGTGTGTTCCCAACCGACTCATCTAGCTGTGTGACCTTGGTCAACTCACATTCTGTAGGTTCTGAACATTTATCCAAAAAACAAGGAGGAAATAGTACCTGATGTATAGGGTTGTTTTAAGAATTAAGAAAACACACATATTAACGCAGGACAGTGGTTCTCAACCTGGCGAATGGGATGATTTTGCCCACCAACTTCCCTCAAATGGCAATGTCTAGGGACCGTTTTGGTTGCTACTTCTGGGGTGGGGGGGATGGGGTACTACTGTTACCCAGACTACAAGCCAGGGATCCTGCTAGACACCTTACAAGGCCCAGAGCAGATAAAGAATTGCCTTATCAAAATGTCAATAGCTGACAGTTCAAGAAACACAGGCAAAGAGCCCAGCACTCCTGCCTGGCTTTTGCATTCTGGGTGTCACCAGTCGAGCCTAGATCTTGGGCAGGTTTACTCAGTCATAGGAAGCTTTCATTTCTTCATCTGTAAAATACGGATACAAATACCTCCCTCACAAGGGTTCAATGAAGGAACTGATGAGCGCGGTCAGGTACACTTACTCTTATTTCCTCACCTTCACCCGACTTCAAAGGGACCGCTTTCCACGTTCACAAGGAGCTAAGAAGCCGAGGCTTCCTCACCTTTAATTTGTCAAGAGCGGTACTTTATGAGTTGGCACAAGGCAGGGCCCAGATGGCCCGTCCTCTGAGCACGCATGCATGGCCAGGCCCTGTTACTGAGGTTAGGAATCACAGGGCCCCCTCCCGGGCCAAGGCTCCAGGACTGTCCCAGAGACAGCCACAGGCTCAAACACATGTCCTGAAGGCACTATTAACCCCACAGTATCTTTTTTTTTTTTTAAGATTTTATTTATTTATTTGATAGAGAGAGAGATCACAAATAGGCAGAAGCAGGCAGAGAGAGAGGGGAAGCAGGCTCACCCTGAGATCATGATGGGAGCTGAAGGCAGAGGCTTAACCCACTGAGCCACCCAGGTGCCCCCCCGCAGTGTCATTTTAAAATAACGGAGAACCAGCTTCTTGGGAAAGAATGGTACCAAATCTAAAAATAAATCCAGCTAACAAGGGGAGGTTTCCAATCTGGAGAGAACAAAAACACTGCACCCTTTAACATTTAGGCCACTTGGGGCGCCTGGGTGGCTCAGTGGGTTAAGCCGCTGCCTTCGGCTCAGGTCATGATCTCGGGGTCCTGGGATCGAGTCCCACATCGGGCTCTCTGCTCAGCAAGAAGCCTGCTTCCCTCTCTCTCTCTCTCTCTCTGCCTTCCTCTCCGTCTACTTGTGATCTCTCTCTGTCAAATAAATAAATAAAATCTTTAAAAAAAAAAAAAAAAAAAAAAAAAAAAAAAAAAAAAAACATTTAGGCCACTGGATCTAGAAGCACCCCCCACCAAACTGACATCAGCTACTTAACTGCTTACAGAAATGAAGAGAGCAGATTTCAACTGTCCATGTGACCCCAGAATGCAGAATGTCAAGGATATGCAAGCAAGACTTTGGCAGATGCTTCCGAAGGTGCTGGGGTTTCTGGGGGCCCACCTCACATCAAGCTTGGCTCTACTATCAATGGGGTAGGAGAGGCCTGAGATTTCACCCCTCGGGGAGCGACTTTAACATATAATGGGGTCCCACACGTAGGACAGCGGCCAGATCTTTCTCTTAACTTGCATTCGGAGAAGTGAAACACACACAGACCCACTGCGCCCCTGCATTCCTCCCTCAGTCTCAACCCCTCAGGTCATCCTCATTCCTCTCCCTTCCTAGCTCAGTCAATTCTAACTGCTCTCAGGCAACCGAACGCACTTTTTTCTAGTCCACCTAATGGGCTCAAAGAGCAAAATGACCACAGACACGTTTCAGGCCCGCAGGGGGGTAAAGGCGGAAGAAAAAAAGACACCCCCACTCCCACTCACCCAAAATTAAGGGCTGTTGTTCCCTAAGAAAAGCTACAACTCAGAATCAGGTTACTTATTCTTTGTTATTTGAACCCAGTCATGCATGCCGCTCCTGGGAAGCAGTGGAAGGGAGCAGGTGAAGGGCTCTGCTATGGGATCCGTGCTCCAGAAGGAGATGGAAACAAGCAAACACCACGCGACCGCCGCCACAGCATGGAGCCCGCGATGAAGTCAGCAGGCAGGTGCCGCCTCACTCACTCTCCTTCATCCTTATCACGCACAGCTGCCTCGGCTTTACTTTCATTCCAGTCAAACAAACTGTAAATTCATCCTGCTCATCAGGGAGTCTCCCGTTAAGGAAACGAGACTCTGACTGATCCCAGCAGAGTGCCAAGGCCAGAGAAGAGGCCGACCCCCGGCCAGCGCTCTGCTCAGAAGCCTCGGCCACGCCGACGGAAGGCTGCTTCCGTCTTTCTCAGGCGAACGCAGTGCCGGGGCTGTGGCCGTGGCCGCCAGGGACCCTGCAGATCAAGGGCCCCTGCCTACGGTTCTTCAGTCACTGTCACCTTTGACCAGAGGACTGAGACTCCCCACCTGCTCTGAGCGGGGATGAAATGCAATCTTTACAATGGCTCTTGAGGTATGTGAGGAGTATCTTCATTTTAGTGAAGTTTAGTGGAACAAACTGAGTCTCAGAGAACAGAGAAGGGCGTCTTTCCCCAAGGAGGCCTCATCAACCATAAAATTCACTTTACAGTGAAATATGTGCAGGTGGTTAAGAAAGAATCTGATCTTGTTACTCTCTTGCTTAAAACCTTCCAAAAGCTTTCCCCTTGCCTGAGGCAATACCTCTCAACCCTGGCTGCACACTGGAATTACCTGGGGAAATGTCAGAAATGCCAGTGTCCTGGCCCCAGCCCAGACCAATTAAGCCAGAATGTATGGGGGTGGAATTCAGGCTCCACACTGGAGGTTTCTGAAAGCTGTTGAGCAATTCTCAAGTGCAGCTGAGATTAAGAACCACTGCCCTAAGGGATTAGTGTCAGGCTCCTTAACATCTCTTGCCAGGCCCTTGGCAGCCAGGCCCTGGCTTATCTCCTTAGCCTCACCTCCTACCGCCTCACCCATGTTACCTCAGTGCCTCATCCACCGTGAGCCAGCTTGGGTTTCTCCATCGGATCACACACTTGTGCCTCTGCTTCTGTGCTCTGCCCTCTACCTAGAACACCCCTCCCTCTCTTCTTTACCTGACTCTTTCTATTTTTTTCTTTCAGGACTGAGTCAGCACTGCCTCCTCTAGGAAATATCCAGACACTGGCTGGCGATCCTCCTAGGTGTGCGGCCTGAGCATCCTTACCACTCCAATAGGTCCCAACTGATCTTTACTTGACTCCTACTAACTGGAATGAGTGCCTTACCCAGGTCAAACCCTATGCATCTCCTCGTTCTCGGGACATGACCATAGAGAGCTAACAAATTTTGTTGGCTCAGAAGAAATGAAAGCAGAATATCATGCGGGTAACTGTACTGATGTTCAGAGCAGTGTTATTCACAAGAGTCGAAGATGGCAGCGGGGGAGGGACCGAAGTCTCCATCATGAGAAGAATGGATAAACAGAACATGACACAGCCCTACAATAGAGTATTATTCAGCCTTGCAGAGGAAGGAATTTTTGACACATCCTACAACACGGATGAACCTTGGAACACTAATGTTAAGTGAAATAAGCCAGACACAAAGGACAAATACTATGCAATTCTACTTATATGAGGAGCTGAGAATAGGCAAATTCGTATAGACTGAAAGTAGGAGAGAGGTTACCTGGGGTTGGAAGGGAACAGATAAGAGGCAATTATTGTTTAATGGGTACAATTTCTGGTTGGGATGATAAAAAACCTCTGGAAACGAACAGTGATGATGGTTCGCACAGTACTGTTGATGCACTTAATGCTTATATTAAATCATACACTTAAAATGGTTCAAAATGGTAAACTTGATGTTGTATATATTTTACTGTAATAAAAAAAAGTTGGTTGAATAAATAAATCACATTACACTTAGAAGAGATCTAAAGCTGTCCATGGCCTCTTAGACCCAATGTGATCTGGCCCCAGCTTTCCAGCCTGATTTCACCTCCTGCTTTTCCCATAATCATTCTTCTCTGACCATATCAATCTCCTTTTTGTTCTGCAACTACACCAGTCTTGTTCCCTCCTTAAGTTCACTGCAATTGCTTTCCAGTGCTTAAAATGATCTTCTCTACATCTTCTTGTGGCTCCTCCTTCCCTTAATTGTCATGCCCACAGAACTGCTTTCCATGATCACTCCATTTTAAACTGCTAACCCCACCACTTGAATTACTCTATTAGTTAAGATGATGCTAGCTCATGCAACACATAAACCCCAGGAGCTCCATGGTTTAGAATAGTTCTAAACTTTGGCATGCATCAGAATCCTATGGAGGACTTGTTACAACACAGATAGGTTCAAGTTTCTGATTCAGTATGTCTGGGGTATGACCCGAGAATTTACATTTATACCAACATCTCAGGTGATGCTGACACTACTGCTTAAGGGAACCACTGGCTTAACAAAATTCAAGTCGATTTCTCACTCATGTAACAACGAATACAGGAGGAGTTCCAGCAGGGAAGCTCTCCTCCATGCAGTGATTCAGGTATTCCATTCCTCTGGCTCCACTGTTTTTAACAAAGGATGCCTAGGGTTGCCTAAGGTGCTGTCTTTTTCTAAGCCAGCCAAAATGGGAAGAGCACAGAGGACCACAAGTGAGAGGTTTTTATGGGTCAGGTCCATAAGGGGCACACATCACTTCTTCCCAGATTTCAATAGTTAGAACCAGTCAGATAGTCACAGGTGGAGTGCAAGGGAGGTTGGAAAATACAGTCTATCTTTGTGCTCATGAGGAAGAGTAAATGGGGGAGTGATCCACCATATCCAGGGGCCCCTTATGCCACTACGTTGTTCTTCATAGGCCTATCTGATCTCCACCTGAAAATACATCATATTTATTTGCTTGCCTTTTATTATCTTCTTGCACTAGAGGGTAAGCTTCACAAGGGCAGGGACTCTGCCTTGTTCACCACTGTACCTTTAGTACCTGGACAGTGTGTGGCACATGGAAGGCACCAGTAATTATTTCTTAAATTACTAAATGCATTTTTCATGGAGTCTTCTGTCTGACCACCTTCTATTACCTGTTCTTTCAGATGATCCTGAACCATCTTCCTTTCTTTGCTTATGTCACTGGTTCCCTGCCATTACACCAGACCAGTGTTTATGCTAACAGATAGGATCAGTTTTTCCAATAGCATTAGAGAAGTTGTGTTGCCTTCTCAACTACTCCATCTGGGCGAGCCAGTCATGCTATCTACCATCCCCAAGTCCCCTTCTAGTGTACCCCGGTGGCCTTCATTGTCAGGGAGAGAAAAGACCCAAAGGATGTTCTTTCCCAGCCACACTGAGGACTCATGAGTTGGTCTAGCACAAAACACATTCTACATGGGGTTATGGTGACTACGATGAACACAAAGCTGCCCTGTGGGATAGGGACTCAAGGAGTTTAGAAAGTCACCAGGGAGAAATACAAGAGCAAGTCTACAGAGAGAGGCAGACATACCATGACAGTGAAGCGATAAGCTTCAAGAAAGAGAGAAGAACTATCTTGGATCCCCACAGCCTTCCTGTTCTGCTTGAAGGATATCCTTAAAATAAACTAATTGTTTAAGAGGGTCTCTCAGTGAGTCACTGCTCCTCACCTGGTCAGGAGCCTGACTAACCCAAGTCAGCACCTGTTGGCAAAATGGCAAAGAGTTCAGTGAGGCATCCCACTGAGTAGCTGTCATGGTCCTAGGCCACTTAAAGAGTGAACCACTCTACCCAGAGATGGCATCTGGGATGACAACTCCACGCGAGTTCAGACCCGTCATCTCCCACCAAGAATAGCACCATAGTTTCTCTACTCCCTTCCTCGCTTCTTCTGCACCCATCATCAGATTCATCTTTCACAAAGCACAGCGTTCATTATGTCACTGCCCTGTCCCAAGTCCCGCACTGCTCTCCACGGATGACGGAACTGACACTGCATCTGCACCTGTGGGATAGGAATCCTCCTATATGTACACTGTCCTGCTTAATCAATCCTCAGAACAACAATAAAGTAGGACTTACCATCTTTGTTTTGGGTCATAAAAAGATAATAAATTGCCCACAAAGCTGAAGTTATGAACCAGAAGAGTTGGAGAAATCCAGGTGCTCCTGTTTCTAAAGGCTCTCCTGTTTACACCATTCATTCACTCACTTATTCATTCATGCAGTAATTCAGACATTGGTCAAGTGTCAACCATGTGCCAGGAATAGTGCTAGATGCCAGGATTAAAGTGGATCATTTCCGAGAAGATAATTGTAAGAGTGCTACAATGCAATGTAGCATGATCGGTGTTGGGCAGGGAACATTCCTGCTAAGGAGGCAGACTGCAGGGGTCTCACTCACCTCACCGGTTAAGGAAGCCTTCCTCAAGGCAGGGTCATTTGAGTTCAGATTTAAAGTTGGGGAAGTTATTGAGGAAGTTAACCTAGTGGCCAGGGGGCTGCACAGAGCCTGATCTCTTCCTCTGAATGTCTTAGAGTGGTGGATGGACTGTCAGGGAAGGAGAGGGTGGGAGGGTGGAGGCAATAAAGGAAGAAACTGAAAAAATACCTATTAATTGTGAACAATATTACCAAAACACATTTTGTGTTCTATCCTATCCTTGGGGCTTACAGCAGTTCCTGTGTAATTTGAAACTAAGATGTATTTCCTTACCCAGAAGCACCTCTTCCATCTTACACACACACACACACACACACACACACACACACACGTGTGCGTGTGCACAGGCTCATGGCTTGTCTGCTGGCAGCTAATTATGTTCTCCATAACACATTCCTGATCGCATAGAATTAAATAAGGCAGGTGTGGAGGTGACAGAACAGAAGAGAATATGCCTTATAGGACAGACTGATCCGTTTGGTGGGGGAGAGGGTGAAAACAGCAATGTTATATATGGAGATTAGAATAAAAAGCACAACAGAGTCACACTTTTATAAAGATAAATAAAATCAAACTGAAGATCATTTTTGCAGTTTCTTCTATTATAAATGTAGTCGAAGCACACTGTCTTATGGTTCTCAGTCTTTCAGCAGCGTCTGATTACCGTCTGAGATGGCACTAAAATTAATAGAGAAAACTATTTTGATAGAATATTCAATTTTGCCTTTACAACTTGCAGGCTGATTCACAATCACCACTTCTCCATTAGAGGAAAAGGAGAAGGTATAAATAGTTTTACTCTGTAAGAGCTTTACCAAGTAGGGACAAGAATGAAAAATAAATTCCAGATAAAAAAGCAGAAATAGAAAATCTGGGCACATATGCTAGACTATCAGCCCAAATGGAATTAGCTCAATTTCATAAATTATTAAATAGCTGTGAGCATGGGCTAGCCCAAACCAGAAAGTCTGACTCGTAGCTCTGGAGATGCTTCCCTTAGAAGCAAAAGATTTTCATAACTACAATCCTATTCCTGTGCACACTGTAAGTGGATGTTCACCAAACCACATTTCATTTTTTCTGGGGGCCACCTTCCCTCTCCACATTCCTAGCCTCTGTGAGATGAGGTTTGGCGTTGAGACTGAGTTTCGGCCAATGAAACATGAATCGAATTCCTAGGGAAGCTGGGACCATGAACAACTGCCTGGGCCACAGAGCAACCCCACTCCTCCATTTGCCTCTGCCCGGGTCTGCTTCAGATTAACATGGGAGGGAGCAAGTGCATAAGGGACTGAGCGCTGGGTGTGGTTTTTAAGGCAGTGATCCAACTTAAGTGATAATACCCAAGGCAGAAAGGAAACCGAGTCCTTCAGAGTAGGCTCCAAGGCTGCAGGTGCCCAAAATGATTCCACTCTACATACTGAGTTGAGAAACTTCATGTTCGGATATGGTCAAGTTTTTTAATGACCTTCCAGAGGCCAGGGAGTTTAAAAGGAGCCAGGGTATAAAATAGCAAGAAGACAGAAGAAGACAGAAGGGAAGATGAATAAGGGTAGCACAGTGGGTACATGACATGCCCATCCCAAGCTCGTGAGTTCCTGAGGGCTGAGATCACGTGTTTCGCTTAAATGCCTCATTCGTGTACCAACATCTACAGAACACTATCAAAACCTCTCGAGCTGGTACCTTACTCTCTGTGATTCATTCCTCCTCACTCTTTAACCACTATGTATCCTCTGCTCGCCCATTCTCCATTGTATGTGTATCCTGACCAAATCCCTGGGCCTTAAGAATAATCGTCCCTCTGTAAGGTATGCCCTTCGCCTACCTTATCTGCCTCCAAAATACATAATCATTTTTCCAGATTAAGCTTAAAGACATCTTGTTTATTCATAGCTTTTGCTGAAATCTGTTCTCCCTGGGAAGCATACTTCTTGAGCTGGGTTCCCATAACCCTTTATGACCATTAACCATATGTATCATAGCACTGAACATGAAAGTCATAATCCTTGCTCTTCATTCTCATCCTTGGCTCGATTCACAGGTCCTCAATGAGAATCGTGTGTGACGGGGTTCATTCCCCTTGGCCAGTCAAATATCCAGTGCAACATACACACACACACACACACACACACACACACACAGGTATCAAATAAGAGGTGTATGATTGAGTTGAAAATAAGGAGCTCCCTGGGGTGTACAACACATGTAACTGGACAGAGTGGAACACTAAAGATTTTTCAGAAAACTAAGAAATATGCCATCAAGAGAAGCCCACTGCAGCCTTTGAATAAGACCTGCCACACAGACTGTTAGTCCATCTTAAGCTGAACTATAGACACTGGTCTTTAAGTATATTCGTAAAAGGAAAGCAGACTTGAGGAATCTAAGCTTTAGAAAATGTAAATTGTGAAAATGACAATTTGGAAAAAAAGGAAAATAAATCTGGATCAAAGGACTTTTTGACCCCTACAATGCCACTCCTTCCTGCCTTCATACTTTAAAAAGATTCATTTTCCCCCTTAAGCAAAACAGGCCTTTATTCCACCATTAAAATGAAACTATTAGAAATACCCTACATGTCCAACAGTAGGGAAATGGTTAATTACACAGGATTACTTCCATGAGAAGAACTTATAACAATAGCACCAGAGGGGCGCCTGGGTGGCTCAGTCACTTAAGCAACTCACTTCACACTCAGGTCATGATCTCAAGGTCGTGGGATGGAGCCCCATGTCAGGCTCTCTCCTCAGTGGGGAGTCTGCTTCTCCCTCTCCTGCTGCTGCTCTCCCTGCTCACACTCTCTCATATAAATAAATTTTTAAAAATCTTTTTAAAAAAATAGCATGGGAAAATGTTCACTACAATGTTGACTGCAAAAAAAAAAAAAAGAGAGATACTATGTATCTAAAGCATGATCTCAGCAATATATATAATGTACACTTGGACATTTAGATGAAACAATGGAAAGAAATGCAACAAAATGGTGTGACTGTGGTTTTGTCAGAGTAGTTGAAGGTGTGAATGGCTTTATTTTCTTCTCTAGGTTTTTAAAATATTTTCCAGGTCCTCCACCATGAACACACACTACATTAATAATCAGAAAGTAATGTGAAAATGCTCCTAGGTCAGACTGTCTGGATTTGAATCCTATTCCCACATAGTGACTGTATGACCTTCAGATAAGTACTATACTTTCCTGTTGCGTGACCTTCAGATAAGTACCATACTTTCCTGTTGCTTCAGCTTATTCATCTGTAATGAAGATGGCATGAGTTTTCCTTTTAGGATTTTGATAAGATAATGATGGGATGACCCATCGGAAGCTCTTAGAACAGTGGTCAGAATAAACCTCTCTAAACCTCTCTAAACAGTATCCAATGATGTTGCATGTGGAGGAACCTAAGTATGCCTTGGAACTTGAGCAGCACCAACATAAGATGTAAAGAGGATGGGCTCACATAACAAACTTTGCCTCCCACATAGTTTTACAAAAGGCCCCCTCCCGCCATATCCACGGGATACACCTCCCAAGAATCCCAGATAATGCCCCAAACCGAGGCTAGTAGGGCACCTTATATTCACCATGTTATTTCCTATATGTACCTACCTATGATAAAGCCAAATTTATAAATTAGGCACAGTAAGAGATTAACAGCTAGCAAAACAAAACAAAACAGTTCCCACAAAATACTGTAATAAAGGTGATGTGAATGCAGTCTCTCAAAACATCCTGTCCTGCACACACCCTTCTTCTTGTCCTGATGCGAGATGATAAAGTGCCGGTGTGGGCAATGATGTGGGCACCATGATAGCATTAGGCTACAACGGACCTCCTGGTGGTATCTCCAGAGAAGGACTGGCTGCTTCCTGACCATAGTTGCGGGGTGGGGCGGGGCAGGGGTTGGGGGGAAGGGGTCAGCTCAAACCAAGAAAAGCAAAACCATGGAAGCTGAATGGTAGACAGTGAAACCACAGATAAGGAGGACGCTACAGTACTCAAGACCACCCAGGGCTTCAAACCGGGTAAGTTACTGGTTCTCTATCATGCACGCTTCCATCTCTCCTATATGAACAAGGGTGCCAGGAGAATGATGTGGAGAGGAAGAAAGGAGCAATTTTCAACTTTATTCTCCATTGCTTTTGTCCACTTCCTCACCGCCTCCTCTCTTTCATATGTATTTTGTCTTAACTGGCAATTTTGGGCTTAATTGGTAGAACGCTGAGAAGCTGAAGTAAACAAAGCTCAGTGGAATATAAAGAGGAAGACGGAAAAAAAAAAAAAAAAAAGGCAGGCTTGAAAGTCAGCCTGGACTCTAACTATAAGCAGAGGAGCGGGTTGGTGTGGTGCGGCAACATACATGACCTCCTAGGGAAGGAGACTCACGTTTCATTTACTGCTCTGATTTTCTCACAGCAGAGATAATTTACCTGTGCTATGATTAAATCCTGCTTTCAGGCTCTCAGCAATGCTTGCCTGCTGTAGTATCTTGAACTTGGGGAATCTGTCTGAATTTAGACAGAGTACCAAAGATAACTAGGGAGGTAAGGAAATCTCTTTTCCCCTCCAACAGTTGCAGAACTGGATCTAATCTATTAAAGTCAATTGGAAGATTTGCACAAGTAGCCTAATTAGAGATATTCAGATAGCAGGCACAGGTTCCCTTTGCCTTCCAGGTTTAAAAAGAAAAATCAATGTCCACACACGGGAAAAAAATTGAGCACTTACATCGAAGCCACAAATTACAGCAGTGCCATGCACAGAAAAACCAGTAGACAGGCTCTAGGTCAATGCAAAAATACCACCTCGTGGGGAAGAATGACTGGAAGGGATGGGCAGAACTTTCACCCCCAGGTCACAAGCTCAAAATGCAGCCCAGCCCTGCCTGTACGATGTTTACAACCCACTGACAGGCCGCGCAAGAAAAGCCGGCTTGAAGACTACATTCTCCCCGGAAACTGCCGGTTCTTTCCACTGAGAGGCTGAAAAACAGCAGGATCTCCCAAATGAACTCACCTGCTCAGCTCCTAGAGATGTGTTCCAGCTGGCACGGCTGAGTCAAATTGCACAGTGCACAGTTCATTTCCAGCTTTCCTGACCCCGCTCTGTGGCTGAGCACTCTGGCAAGTTGTGGTTCCAGACGGGAACACAGCCCACAGAGCCTGCCTCACCTCCTGACTTTCAGCCACAGAATCGGAAAGAGGGAACAGAAAATAGAAAGGGGAGCCTGACTCTCCTTCTTTCAGGCTCCTAGGCCCAAAACTCCTTAGCAGCACAGAGTCTAGTGACTAAAAACAAGATCTAAAGGCAAAGGATTATCTAACATTTTCAGGGTTTGTTTCAACAGGAAACTAATGGTTACTAAACCATAGCCACACTCCAGGCACTCCGTGAAACATTTAATTCAGAGCTTCTAAGCAAAATAGCCAAAATAAAAAATCAAGAGGCTTAAATGAGGGAATCGACACCCTGATGCAAAGTAATCTGCAGGCATTTTACTTCTTTAGCTTGTGAGGCATTTTTTACTGTTTCCGTCCAAAAAGTATTCTAGGCAACTGAGAGTTAAGTGGTATCACCGTCACCATCACCATCAACACCATCACCGTAGCTGTCCCTGTTTTATACTGTTGACAACTGAGGCCAAAAAGACAGAAATGAAATGCCCAAAATCAGAGCTAGAAAGCAGCAAGGCCCATAAGACAACACAGACAATCGACCCAGTGCTTTCTGCTTTACAACAAGCTACCTCTTCGTATAGACCAGAAATGCTTTCTCCCTAGCCAAGTTTACCCAAAAGCTAGATCGAAATGGAGACAAGAGATGATCTAGCACTGTTTAAAAACCAAAGGAAAAGAAAAAAACAGCTTTTATTCACCGCCCCCCCCCCTTTTGCAAAGATAACCTGAATCACTTAGCCTGGTCCATGCTATCTCTGGGAATGCCAAGTCCGCTTGCCATAAGACCTCGTTTCCATGTTGGATTAAAAATAATTAGCAGCATTGCAAAATATACAAAACAGAATCAGAACCCTGCAATCCTTCCCGTGCAGGTGGTCAAGAAGAAACATCCTGTCCTTTTGAGAAAGACCAAGAAAGAGAAGCATCCCAGGACGTGGAGGGAACTCAACAAAAGGACGCGATTATTTCGGTCACTGGTCCTCAGGTTCTGGGAAATGGCATGCAACACAAAAGCAGTGTTACAGCATGCTGCATGGAATGTCCCCTTCTAACTGCCTGGGAACAGCACAGTGGTCACCACTTGAGGGGCACACACTCCTCTTGTATACGCACACGCACTCACTCCTCTTGCATTTCTAGGGCCATCCACAAAAGCTAAAAAAATCATCAGAAGTTACAGAAAAGTTGTCTTTGATGGAGTACCGTCCCCTGACCCAAATCAGTCTTTGCCTTTGAATCAGTTTATGTTACCAGTTATTTAGCAGACTGATTGCTGCTATGGCAACTGCACATCCCTCCGCACAGACACCAGCATAAGTCCTTGATACGATCCTGGCTTCGTCTCTCTGGCTGCATTCAGTCCATGCCAAGCATTAGAGAATATTGGGGAAATTAACTGCCTCCTGCACTGTAGGTCCCAGGACTGCATCGCGGTGCAAAGAACAAATGAAGCCTCGTGTGGAAAGCATGGATCCCGGTTATGGCCCAGCAGCCTGGGAGGACAGAGAACTCAAGAATCGCCAGCCGTACTCAGGCCATACTGCTCACCTTTGGTTTCCACGGTTAATGCCAAATATCAATGCAGGGTGTATCCAACACTGCAAATGCCATTTGGCAGTGATGTGGAGTCTTTCAGGAAAGCTTTTTGCTAGGCTAGAAAAAGAACCAGCTTTCCCTTGCATCAGAAAAAGCTGGACACAGATTCTGGTAGACTACCCTTTGGCTGCATGATCTTGGGCAAATCCCGTAAACTCTGAAACCCAGATTTTCCCACCTACAACACGGAATGAAGCACAGTATCTGCTCCACGTCGTTGCTGAGAAGACAGTAGGAAACCACAACCCTGGTGCGTAGACAGAGCCCGAGAACTCTGTTCCTTTCTTCCTTCTTATCTTCCCTCTTCAGTTTCCTTTAATGCTTTATCCTTTCTGCCTGATTAGCAAGAGAGGTGATTAGGCTCATTAGGAGCTGGTTCTATGCTGTCCTGTGTTTCTGATTCAGAAGTGTGAGCCTCCAATTCTGCCCAGTGTGTCAAATCTGCTCTATGAAACAGATCGGTGCTTTTGGCTGGTTTCAACCCAAAAGGATAGGCTGGATCCTCCAAGGGAGTTTTCCTCTTTCTAGGTTTCTCCCCTTAACACCAATGAACCATCTTTAACATGCAGCTGTTTATTATAAATGAAGCTGGCAAACTGGAATGGGAGTACAGCAGTGGCACCCGTCCCTAAAAGAGCCCCTTGCTTCTCCTACCCTGCGCGTGGCTGACACTGTGATCTCCACCCGCTTCGGAACCTGTGTTATTAGCAGCCATGCTATTTCTGTATTGGGATATGCCTGGAGCACTGAAGAAAATTCTTCTAAACCATATGTTGTTTTTATGGTTTAACATTGTATATGTATATATAATTTACATAAATACAAAAATAAAGAGCTGTCCTGTGTTTCTCTGAGGACTGTCAACTCCAAAGAAAAGAGGTAGAAATCCTCCCACATCTCAGCCTTCATGGCACTTGGTACACAGCGAAGAGTCAGCAATGTTGCCAGAAACTGACTCTGGGATTTAACAGTTAATAATTTATGATGCAAATGTTCTCACTTTATGTAGTTTTTACCCTCCATGGTGAGAAGAATGGCACAGTCAGGTGTGAGACCAGACGTGCTACCACACCATAAAGCAGTACCACCTTCATGAGCTCACTCTGAAGATCCCAGGATTCAGGGTCGGGTGGGAATAAAATAATTCACTCTAAGTAATGCTTTGTTCACAAGGTCTGACCAGAGGCACCTGGCACCTTGGAGAGCAAGGTGGCCTTAAAGTCAGAGGAACCTGGGTCCTAGATTCTATGCCTTTCTAAGCGTCAGTCTCATTTTAAGATTGGTAGCATCTGTATTTATCTTGCAGGGCTATAGAATGGGATAACTGGGAGTACGTGGGTCATGGCTGGACTCTTCACCACTCAGAGTTGAGTGGGCCTGAACCAGTCAGTGACAGTGTCCTCATCTGACAATGGAAAGTGCCCGTGTCCTGCTTCATGGCGCTGTTATGAAGAGGAGCTCAGATGATCCAGGTAAAGTGCTCAGCATGGTGCCTAAGCCATGTAAGAGCTCAGGCATGTAGCCACAGTCATTGTTGCAGTAATAAATGATGTGATGGATGAAAAGAGCCTCCTTTCAGTAGGTTTTTTTAAAAACTGGAAACTTAAGACACCTGAAAAGCATGCTGTCAGGAAAATTCCAGACATTGCAAACCTCTTTAGAATCAAAATATTGGAGAGGGCCCTGTTATAGTAATAAAGGCATCATCTGATAACATCACAGCACCACAGAGCCACACGGAGATGGGAAGGGCTGGCTTCCCTGCAGCCGTCCTGGCTCTGAAGCGTACCTGCTGGAACACGGGGACCAGTGGCTCGCTGTGCTCCATCGCCCTGGGGGTGGGTGAGCACCAGCTACTGCCAAGATGGTGGGCAGAGGAAGCACAAAAGCAAAATTCTAAACAAATCGGTGTAACAGGACAGTGCCAAAAAACAAACAAACAAAAAATAAAATAAAAAAAAAAAAAAAGAAGAAGAAGAAAAAGAAAAAAAACTCAACCGACAGGCTGGCCAACCAACCCCTGAACGCAATGGGGGGCTGTTCACTTTGAACAACGGGGCCATCAATGAGGTCAGTAAGGCAGTTCCATAAGAGTTAAAGCAATAACTACAATAATGATTTTTATAGACACCTAGCACAGATCAGATTGCTGGTCATGCTTTTTTTGTTTTGTTTCTTCAAAGATACACCCACGCACCTTTGGCAGTGTTATCCTCAAACGACAAGATGTTACTTCTAAGCTGCAAGACCTCAGGCGCTATCTGTCCTCACCCACACCCAACTGTCTACCATCTTCAGCACCAAACATATCCCTGAAGACAAAAATGGCCCTTCAGTTCCTGAGTCGTTTAAAATGAAAAACCAGTTAAAGTGCCATTCCCAAAATAAAACAGAAACATGGTCACTGGCATGAAATATTTACAGCTGTGAGACCCAAAAAAAAAAAAACAAAAAACAAAAAAAAAACAAAAAAAACACCACACCAGAAGAAAGAAGAAGCAAGCCTTACTTGACCTGGTAGGCAGGGGAACGATGCAGTTGCAAAAACAACAGAGATGCACTTTACCCTAAAACCCGTCCCTCTTCTGGGATCCCTGCACGCACCCGTCACCCTAACCCAGGAGTTGTCTTCAGCGGCTTCCTCCTCTCACCTCTGCACCAAGGCACTGACGTAGTTCCATCTATTACATGGCTAACAGATCTCTGTGCCTGGAACACCCCTCTGCTGATAAGGTCCTCCGAGCTCTTACTGACCAACCAAGCCATACTTCTCCCTGGGTTTTCTCTATTCTGGGTTTCCCTCTTTCCAACTGCTTCTCAGAGCAAACAGCATGGCTTGGAAGGTCCTTCAAGGGCCAGCCTGTAGGTGCATTCTAGTTTTACCCTTTGCCCAGCACCTGAGGCCTTCTCCCAGCCCGCCATTCCCTACACATGCTGAAACCCGTCATACCCGAATGCACGGTCGGGCTGTGGTGCGTGCTTTTCCCTCCATGTGGGGCTATCTCACCCCTGCGCACTCTCAGGTGCATCCTTCAAGACTTGGTTCAGATATTCTATTCTTTCTTAATCACTCCTAGATCCTCCCGAGCGAGACCTGGGAGCTCCCTACACTGGGCTCTCTGTCCTTGTACCGAGTCTCCTCAGAGCACGTTTCATACAACACAGCAACCATCACCCTGTCTCCCTGTCAACTCCTGTGCGCTGTGCTCTCTGTGATGGCAGTGTGGCCATAAGAGGAGACACGGGGGAGCCGCAGGAAAACAAGACGTCTTACCCTCAAGGGTCCTAGAAACAGGAGGCACTGCAATCCACACAGGGTCATGGGGGACGTGCTAGGACTTAGATGGGCAGAGGAACGTCTAGGGCAGAGCCTTTGTTGGGGCTTCCTCGAGTAACACAAAGCAGGGTAGGATAAACATTTGAGGATCGGCTAGTTTGAATCATCTCCTCTGGCTTGAGGCTATCAAGGTGGTGCCTAGCCTCCTGGTAAGAGGCTCTGAGATGGTTAGGGCAGAGGGCTATGGCCTCCTGGAGTATACACGCCAGATAAAGAAGGTATGGCTCTGGACTGCTTAGTTTGCTGTTCAGAAGCATGCTCCCAGAGGCTGAACCCTTTGCCATCTCTAAGACTTGACTAGTCCCTGAAGGGCTAGTCAATAAGAAAGCCAGAAAGGTTTTAAGGTGTCAAAACATCAAATTATACAAAAAACAAAAAACATAAACAATACAATTCCCAACCCTTAAACTAAAACCTGGGCTCTTCCCTACCACATTCTTGGCCCGTTGTAGCAGGACTTAGAGCAGGGCTCATACCCACAGATAAGCTGCTAACGGACCAGCTTACAGGTTTTCTACAGCTGGTGCTTTCCAACGCGTCGATACCCAAACCATGCTGGTTAGGAAACACTCTGAGCACCATCCCCGATTATAACTGCTTTATATGTATTATCACAGTCCTGTGAGGTGTGTGTTATTATCCACATTTTAGAGATCCAGAAACTAGGCTCAGAGAAGTTAAGCCACCTGCTGAAATCACATAGTAGCTATGGAGCCAGAACGTGGAGCCACATCTGCCTACACCAGGCCCTGTGCCCTCTCCTTTCCATCAGGCTGCCTCTTGGTTCTTCGTTTTTACTTCTCGACTTAGGTGTCTAGAATAGCGCAGGGCATCCGGCAGGAATTCATGAAATGCCAAATGAATTACGGCATAAATGGCAGTGAAATTGAATATTTTAAACTTTTCCCACAGCTGATCTATTCTATGGAACCAAAGGCTGGGAGGTCTATAACAATGTTTTTAACCAAAAGACAACTCGTAAGAACAACAGCTGACTTCATCAAAACACAATATGTACTTCCCTATAGGAGCGACCGCATTCTAATAGCTACTCACTGAGTACCTCCCAGGGAATAAGCACTGTGTTAAGAGCTTTGTGCTCATTCCCCCACCAACCCTGCAAAGTAGAAACGATCTCTGTATCCCCATTTTTGATGAGGAACAGAAAGCTTTCGATGAGGCTCAGAGAGGATACGTAATACGTTTAACGGCTCAGAGCTGGCAAATGGCAAAGCAGGGATCAGAAGGTAGGTCAGACTCTCCACAACCACACAACCATTTTCTTTTATGTTCACGGATCATTTGCAGGAGTGCACAGGGCAGGAAACAGGACTTCATCCTACCTGGAGGTCTCTGAGGCAAAAAGGTGCTATATCACCATTAAGTAGCTGCGTCAGTAATGGATTATTGTGGCTTCTGTCTTCCGGGCCCAACAGGAGGCTTGGTCATGGGCTCAGGACCCATCTCCTGCTAGAATCTTATTAGTGCTTCCTCTGCACAAATAAGAACTGGTGTATTGTGTTAAATTGACTGACACAAACAACCATGCTTTATCCAGAAATAGAAAATGCAATTTTCTTTAGCAAAATAGAACATAGGAAGTGGTGGGGGTTGAAATGTCATGCATAGAACAAAGGTTTGGCAGAGGAGAAAGGTTAAAATCAATCACCCTACGGGGAGAAGAAAGGTCTATAGTATTCTGTAGTAATTATCCACCCAAAGTCACACTACAGAATCAGGAGCCACTGCTCCTTAAAACTCCTTAAAAAGGAAAGAAAGAAAAATCTACATCCCATAACGTTAATGTTTTACTTTTCATGAATCATTTGGAAAGATCATAGATATACTACTGAAAATAAGAGAATGCCATTTAAATAGTCTCACCTCTAATGGAGGAAGTGACCTTTTCATACCAGAATGAGGTAGGAAAAAACCCAAGCTATTCTCTCAACAGAAACCACCACCAGCGTATTAGTACCCTGACTTGTATGCTAGAGGAAATGACAATTAAAGTGAAAAATAAAGAATTATCCATCACTCCTATTTGCTAGCCAATAACCTTCTCTTCTAGCAGAATGCCCATTCCCACAGCTACCATTTCACAAATATCAAATCATTATATAACTTTTCTGGGATTGTTGTTATTTTTTCCACAGCAAGTTTTTCCTACTTTCTACTTGTTGCTTTCTATCTAAAACTACCAGAGTTCTTTCAGGTCGAACAACTGATGTTTTTATCTTACCCCCCACTGGTTTTAATCCCATGACATTCTCCATTCAGACCAAGGTGAAGTTAAGAGGAATCATAAAACAAAGACACCAAAATATTGGCCTTTAAGGTCCGCTGTTAAGATATGGAGTCAAATAGAAAGATTAAAGAAATATAATCCATCAAGGACTTGTCAACAAAAGTACAAAGTCATGTTCTGTCTCCTGCACTCAGTCTTGGCCAAGTGCAGCCAAGACTAAATGGTTGTCAGAGACCCTGTTTCCTGTATAACAGAAGACAGAAGAGAAGAAGGGACTGACATCACGAGCAACAGAGATGGGTGAGAGACTGGCCTTTCTTTTATCTGTTTGTTTGTTCATGTACTACAAGGTGGCGAATAGAAATATTAAGTCAGATCAGTGAAATCATTTAAAAGCAGAAAGATGAATGGTGCACTTGAGCCTTAATCTGACCAGGAAGCAGGAAGACTGGGATTAGGAAATAAACTGGCTCAGGGTTCTCTGGAGTCAAATAGGTCATCACCTTCAATGACCTACATGACAGTATGATTAATAATAGTGATTCCCCACATCTAAAGCCTCTTCCCTGCTGGGTACACTCTGGAAAGTCACTTCTTCTGTTAAATATAGATTTGGTATCTAAGTCACTTCCAGCTTTTGTTCTCAATTCCTTTTTATCTTGAATAAGTCATACACACCTTCTGAGTATTAACTGTCCCCAGGAACCCATGCCCCTTATTTAATAAGAGTAATGCGAAATGAGAGATCAGTACACTAACGTCTCAGAAAAATTAGTCTATAAAATTTTTAAGGGTTTTAGTAAAGATAAAAGAATTTTAACAGTTAAGAAGGATGGATCTTAGGAAATTTGAGTTTGTTTTTGGAGGGAAAATGATGCAGAGAGCGTACAGTTAAGAGCATGCCTACACTGCCTTGAGCAAGTTGATATATTCTCTTGGGGCCTCAATCTGTTCATCTATAAAATGGACAGCCTCAGCTCTGTGAGGATCCCTAAGTCTCTTTCTGGCTGTAGCATTCATGAATTAAACCAGAGCTAAAATTAGAACTCAGAGTTCAAGATGGTCTGCTTAGGACATTTTAAATAACTGCTTTTTTCTGCAATTGGGCCATGTACCTGTGAGATAAATTCAAATTCAAGAGAAAAAACATTCTGTCTCTTCCTTGCTTCCTGTCCGCCCTGCCCAGCCTCAGCCTTTAGTACCCTCCTCTCTTCCCCCAACCCCCCTCTGCCCCCCAGTCCCTAATAAGAGCCAAGATAGGGAAGGTCCAAGGCAGACTCTTAGACCAGCCTCTTCATTCAATGGACTCTTGGAATTATTCTGGTTTCTGAATAAGACGGTTCCCTCCTTCACCCCCAGCACTTATCTCTTTGGTCAACCATTAAAAGGGATGAGGCAAAAGCACTGCCCAGCAAGAAACTCGTGCAGCTGGCAGAAATGAAAAGCAATGATCTTCCCTCACAGGTCAAATCTAACTGACACAACACAGATAAAGCTAAGCTGCCAGAGGAAAAAAGGCAGACTCACAAGCAGAGGAAAGCAGGGAGGAAACTATTTTGAGTTCCTTTCACCAAAAACTGTAACTTATTTGTGCTCTGGTATTATCAGAGCCTCCTGGAACTCTCTGGCTTTTCTTTATTAATAACATTATTATTGAAAGATTTTTTTTTTTCACTTGCCAACAAGCTATTCCCTGATTAACTGGAATATTCTGGCTCTTTAAAACCTGCTGTCATACTAGAGAGGTCTACCTGCGCCCTGGGGGCAACCTGAAACAAACAGCTTCTTTTTCTCATTGTGGTCCAGGAATTTAAGATCCTGCCTGAATAGCGCTGGAGTTATTTAAAAAGTCTCCTGTTTCTCTGGAGCCCCAGAGCTGTTTTAGAGAGAAAGTGACCTGGGAGCTGCCACTCGGCCTACTGCTTCCTTTTGAAAGCACACATTGCTTGCCCAGAATTGGCTTCCCTCTTCACAGTCCTGCTCAAAATGGGAATGAAAAATGCCGAAGAGGCCAACTGAAATGGACGCTTTTGTGCATTGGGTTTATTCGGTAGTGAGGGACGCACTCGGGGAGTTAGCGCCAAAAAAGAGGAAAACTCTGTCCTCGTGGCTCCAGGTTTCCATAGAAGAGAGAGCAAGCTGGTGGGTCACGGTGAAGGAGAAGGGGTGAGGGTTCAGAATCCGGAGGCTTGACCTTCAAAGCAGGAGGAGATATAAATGAGGAAAGATGGTTAATGGGCTGGGAATTCTTTGGGAATCTGGGAGAATGGCAAGCCTCTTTCCTAGTCATACAAAAATGTAGAGGTTAGGGGAAGATCGGTCTTTAATGAAAAGTGATTTGGGGGGCGCCTGGGTGGCTCAGTGGGTTGAGCCGCTGCCTTCGGCTCAGGTCATGATCTCGGAGTCCTGGGATCGAGCCCCGCATCAGGCTCTCTGCTCTCTCGGGGAGCCTGCTTCCTCCTCTCTCTCTGCCTGCCTCTCTGCCTGCTTGTGATCTCTCTGTCAAATTAAAAAAAAAAAAAAAGAAAAAAGAAAAAAAAAAAAAAGAAAAGTGATTTGGTAAAATAATATCCTAAGGAAGATGAAGGTTTTAAATTCTGGCTGAAGAGCACTTTGATAAACAGTTGAATGTGTCAGGTAACTGTTAACAAAGCAAAAGAATGTTTCTGTGTGCACAATGGAAAGGATCCAAAGGAGTGCTAATATTGGGAGGGACAAGAGTAAAGAAACTGTGAAGTAATCAGGGAATCTGGACTTTAGAGAGATGGACAATTTGACAGAAATGGAGCAGCAGAGCTTTCATGGAAGTAACTAGCCTTGCCTGGTCAGTGGCTAATTAGCGAAACTCTCCAAAGTACACCAGAGAGAGAGTGGGGCACTGCCATGCCACTAGCAAGTGGGTCCTGCACTGGTAAGGCAGCAAAGACGACTCTGGTTTTTAAAGAAAATAAAATTCTAGTTGGGGTTATAAGAAGATGACTATGCCCATAAACACATTATGTACATAAAACCAGAGTCCCTTCGTCCACTGAGCCCTTCCATGCCACAGAACAGGAGCCCGCTGCACTGGAGGCCTGGTCCAGGTCAGGTTACAGGGTCAGTGTGCTCTAACAAGGGGTTACAAAGGTCCAACATGCCACCCTGCTGAGGAATAAGAAGCAGGATATTACTAAAGTTTTGAGATCAATGGAATTCTGCCCTCGCTGAACTCTCAGCATGCTCTAATAGAATGAGTAAAAATCGAATAGGCAGTAAACTTGAATTTCTGGTCCCAGCACCCCTATTCATCCTTGAAGGAGAAAATTACCCAATCCAACACTTGCTTTCCTCTCACCTTGCCTCTCCTCCACGAGCTGATTTCTGTCGCCAACCTTCTGACAAATCTACTCAAGTGAAGTTCACCCATGACCCCACCTGCCTGATACTTTCAGCCTTAACAAGGCCCCCGCTTCCTCCCTTGTTTTCCCATGAACCAAGCTGGCCTGCTTCTTCTCCAGTGGAGCCACTCCCAAGCACTAAATGCCAGGTATGCAGGAACCATCGCTAATCATCTTTGTACCTCAAGTAAGAAGAGAATGACTGTTAAAAAAATAACTGAGTAAGATACCTTTATCTCTAAGTCTCTATTTCCGCATCACTTCAAATTCTAAAGTATATGACCACATGATCTTCTCAATGGTGGCTTTATGGATTCAAGATTCAAATACCCTCATTCAGGGAAAAGCCTCTATACAGAAGATTCTACAATCGTCTATTACATGAAAAGGATAAGTGAAAATATAGTATCTTCTCCCTTTCAACATTCCAAGGTATCTGCACTCTTATGTAACACCATGTACTTAATAAGCAGGTATTAATCCTGAGACAACATCATGTAGAGATGAGAAAAATAATGGCTTTAGTATTGTCATTATCTCCTTCGCTTTAGAATGTGATCTAACTTATTATGCTGTATACTGTAATAAAATCCAACTTCAATTTGAGTAAATAGAACTGTTCTTTTTAGCAGTATCTGCTTATGATGCTTAATGATAATTATATAGATCTATTTATATGAACACATTAAAAATGGTTGTGCCGTTTCTGTCAGTTCATTTGTCATGGCTCAGTACATAATTCCCTATACTCATTCTTTTTGGAAATAAAAATAATACCTCCTAATTAAAATAAAACTAGAATAAAGTCAGGAAAGTAGGAAGAAGATCATACTGAATCCCAATATTCAGTGGTATTAGATGATGGCTAGGTGCATTTCCTTTTTTGGAATTCTCTCAGAATTTTTATTTTTATTTTACAGAGGTTATTTAAGCATATAGTATGTGTGTGTGTTTGTGTGTGTATGTATGTGTGTGTGTGTGTATATATATATAGTTTTTGCAAAGAATACATGTATCATCTCCCCTGAAAATACCAATATAGGATCATAAAGGTATTTGGGAATAAACTGTCACTTCAAAAACACATCTTACAGAGAGCATTCATATGGTTTTTAAACAGAAATCTCTAAATATCCTATTCACAGTTTACAGTGGTGATATACCTTTTAAACAAATAAAGCTAAATAAAGTACTCAGAAAATTAATGCTATTTAATATTCCCACTGCAGCAATGTAAACACTTCTCACACCTCTTCTCTCTCAATGGCTAAATCACCAAATACAGAAGCCATCACAATGTTAGCACCACTGCCTCAGAGAAGCATGTGGAGGGCCAAGGTCAGGTGTCAGGTCATCCTAGGCCACTCTTCCTGACGCGGCTGTCTTGCCATAACTCCAGTGGATACATCTCACACTTCTAGACTCCAGGAAAAGAAATGAAAAGAAGAAACAGAGCATCTGACTTTCCCTACTTGGCTGTTGCCTAAGGTTCTTTTGGACTTCAGGACTAAGGCTGAGGTCTCTTTGAAGGAAGGATCCCCATGTCTCATTCACCTTTGTATCCAGTGACTAGCATTTTGGATGGTACACAATAAAAGCTCTAGTATTACTTATTGACTGGTGAGTAATAGACATGGGCAAATGGCCAATTAGGAGTAGTTTCAATTCTAAGTAGCAGAAAACACAAATGCAGATATAGATAGATGGATCAATCGATCAATCTCAAGAAGTCCAGGGCAAGGTAGTTGTTGAGGCTTGTTCAGTGGCTCAACAATGACAGGGTCGATGTCTCTAAAATTCTCTCAGCCTTCTCTTTATAGTCTCAAGGCAGCTGTATTTGCCCCAGTCTTGAATCCATGTTCAAGGCATGAATGGGCCTTGAAAAGGCCCTGGCTGGGGGTGCCTGGGTGGCTCAGTGGGTTAAAGCCTCTGCCTTCGGCTCAGGTCATGATCCTAGGGTCCTGGGATCAAGCCCCGCATCCGGCTCTCTGCTCAGCGGAGAGCCTGCTTCCCTCTCTCCCTCTGCCTGCCTCTCTGCCTACTTGTGATCTCTGTCTGTTAAAGAAAGGAAGGAAAAAAGAAAAGAAAAAAGAAAAAGCCCTGGCTGACTTTCAGTTAAACGTCATTAGCAGTATCACCTGACCACCCCTACTTGCAAGGGAGCTTGGGAAAGTGATTCTCTTTCCTGGAGCTGAGCATACAATCTGGATTCTGAGAGCAAGGAAGTCGGGAGGTATTAATAGACAGGTATCTAGCAGTGTCTGTCTCCACAAATACTAACCCCCACCTCAATCTTCTTAAAGTCTAAATGATAAGAGAAGTATACGCTGAAAACAGTGTAAGATACCCAAGAAAACACACTTTTCATTGTACAGTTCTTTAGGTATGATCACTCACTGACGGGCACTTTTGAGGACTGTGATTTGGTGAATCAGAAGTAGTGGGTAGTTCAATGGAGAGGTCAATCAAGAAACCTAAGAATGCACATGTCTTGAGGGGTAAACTCAACCCCATAACATTTCAGCATCTCCTCTCTTTGGAAGGGGACTTAAAACAGGATAAAAATGTGATCTGTCCAAGTTACCAGAATTATGATTGTATTTGTTTGGTTTTGATATTTAAAAATAATGTAGAGGATTTATTGAGTGGGAATTGGAGGTATATCTGTTTAAACCTCCTTTTCACTGTATTGTGCAGCCAGTGCCTGAAATTTTTAGTAAGGAGGACCTTTCTATACTCTATAAGGTGGCCTACTCAACTTTTGAATTCCTCTACTTAAGCCCTTCCTAATTGGAACTCTATTTTACCTCTCAATATTATAAACACACTGGTTCTAAATCTATTTTCTAGGGTGACCAGAATTAGCTTGTCTCTCCTTGCACATGACAGAACTTCAAATAAATCAACAAAGTTACAACACCTGTTCTCTCAGTCAAACAGGACAGCCCCTGAAACTCCTCCTAACCTGGCCTAGCTTCCACACCCCTGCCCCTCCTCCACTGCTTCTCTGGTAGAGAATGGAGCTGCCCCATTCTGGGCAACCTGTCCTAGTGTATAGTCCTTGCAATGAGACAGTAGTAGGGATGGGCTCTGGTCACCCCGGAGTAGTAGTCTACAACCAACAGTGGTGTCAACACATGCATTAAAATTTCTGCTGGGAAAATTCACTTATTTGGTTCTTTTTTTTTTTTTTTTAAGATTTTATTTATTTATTTGACAGAGATCACAAGTAAGAGAGGCAGCAGAGAGAGAGGAGGAAGCAGGCTCCCCACTGAACAGAGAGGCCAATGTGGGGCTTGATCCCAGGACCCTGGGATCATAACCTGAGCCGAAGGCAGAGGCTTAACTCACAGAGCCACCCAGGCACCCCCCCACCTATTTGATTCTTATCCACAGCTCTAAGCCTAAGAAAAATTATTTGTAATCCTCACTGATCAAGCCACACGAATTCTCTTTCTCAATGTATTTGCCAGGCAAGCCCTCCACAATTTCATTTAAGTCATTAGAAAAGGGAAAACAAGGTTTAACAAGACTGGGATAATACGATGAGAGCTCTTCCTTCAGGTTATGAAGGTACTTAATATTTGGATGACTTTGTTACTAAACTATTAATATACTTCAAAAGATAACTCAACATTTTTTCATTTCATGCAGAGCTCCTGGTATTTTCCTTTCCATATCTTTACTAGGTAATTTAGAGGCATCATTAGTTTACTTATTTGCCACGTTCTTCATCCCATTCTGAACAGTACTGCATAGATGGCTGGCATACCTTTAAAAATTAAGTAGAAAAATGAGGGAGGGGAATTAAACTGTATGTCATTTAGATTTATCTCCTAATCACCCTTTGAGGTTTTATCCCTCCCTCCATTTTTTAGACAGATTACAAAACAGTTCATTGTAAAGAAAACCTCCTTAAGATCCACGGACTTTTTTTCTTCTTAGCAAAGCCATGTGACTTTTTTTCCAGATCACTTCCCTAATTCTCCCGCATCAGTTAGGTGTCCAACAATTAATTTGGTTCTGATGCAAACTACTCGAAGTTAGCACAGACCCCAGAGCTTAAGGGTTCAGTCCCACAAGACTGCCCCCACTTTAAAAGTCAGCAACAAATGGGAGATTCAGGCTGCCCATATTTCTGCCAGGCCAACTGCAAATTCAAGAGTCCCCCTTACTTATTCATTGAGTTTGATAATTCCCTAGCACAACTCCTAGAACTCAGCAAAACACTCTAGTTAAAGAATACCACTCAAGGGGCGCCTGGGTAGCTCAGTGGGTTAAGTGTCTGATCATTTGTCAGGTCACCATCCCAGGGTCTGAGATCAAGTCCCACAGTGGGCTCAGCAGGGAGTCTGCTTCTCCCTTGGCCTGCTATTCCCCAGGCTTATGCTCTCTCTCTGACAAAAAAAGTAAATAAAATCCTAAAAAAAAAAAAAAAAGATAGCACTCAAGGACATCCCAGTGGACAAGTGGAAGGGATACCTGGGACACAGTGTGGGGAGCCGGGCAGGGTGGGCAGAGCTTCCATGCCTGCTCCCCGTGTGCAGTCTTTCCAGTTCATCAATGTGCTTTTCAACCCAGAAGCTCCCTGAACCCCATCATTCAGGGATTTTTATGGAGGTTTCATTATGTGTGCACGGCTGATTATATCACTGGCCATTGATAACTGAACCCAACTTCTAGCCCCTGCCCCCACCCAGTAAGTCAAAGTTGTGGGTAAAAGTTTTAGCCCTACAATCCCGTAACTCTTCCCCCAGGAGTTACCTCATTAGCATACAAAAGACAGTAAATTCCAAAGGTTTTAGGAGCCTTGGGTTGGAAGAGATAGTGGACAAAACCCAAATACTTTTTCATATACCACAAAATCCCACTGTCAGTTAACAGTGTAGCTACATTTCAAACTCAGGTCTGCCTGTGACTGAATTCCATGTCCTTGTCTTACAACAAACTTCCTTCTGATGAATCAAATCTTTAAAAAATTGGAATGAAAGGCTATATTAGTGCAAGATATTTTAGGATGTGCACCAAGTAGAAATATCCTGTGTCAAAGTCACATCATCTGAAAAATGGTAATCAAGAAAATGAGGCTTGAGAAATTTGTTTTCCTTCTGAATAACTGAGCTCAGTGCTTTCATTGTCATATTTACCCTTCCTTGGCTAAAGCATGTCAAACAGGTAAGGCCTTTGTTCTCTATCAATTGTTGGTTTCTAACTGCAGGCTAAGGATCCTGTTGATACTTCACAGTAACTTTCACATTCATCATTCACCACAGATCCACCCACAGACACTCAATATTGGGGGTTTAAATACTTCACCTTGCAAACACTTATTTACAAAAAAGAAATAGGTTTATCAAACACACACACACACACACACACACACACACATACTCTCTCTCTCTCTCTCTCTCTCTCTTAAACACTTAATGAACAATGTTCATTAGATCATTATAGACTGAGTTACTTGCATGCCAAAAAATACAGAGTGCTCTGTGTGGGTCTGTTCCTGTTAGCTGTAAAAGTGTATGGAAGATATTCTTGGGATGGGAACTAAAGCCTTTTTGTGGTACTCCATTTTCTAAGAGTTTTTGGTAGAATGACTAACATAGTATCCAGTTTAGCAGCGAAAATGGGTTGTAAATTTCCATTCCAAGTTTTTCAGCAACAAT
Source organism: Lutra lutra (assembly GCF_902655055.1). Taxonomy (NCBI): domain Eukaryota; kingdom Metazoa; phylum Chordata; class Mammalia; order Carnivora; family Mustelidae; genus Lutra; species Lutra lutra. The sequence goes on from NC_062290.1 coordinate 49,129,532, forward strand.
GTAATTTATACCATTTGTTGAGTTCCTTTGATGCCAATTACTAATAACTGCAGGCACTTTCCAAATCTTTAATTCTTGCTACCAACTCGGAAAGAGAGATGTCATATCCACATTTTACAAATAACAAAACAGACCCAAAAGGTTGAGAGGCAAACCACGTGGTAGCCGCGTCTTTTTACTGCAGCTTGCTAATTCTACATCATCTCCTTAAGAAATCTTCCCCAATCAACTTAAATGTCTTTTCTGAAAAAGGAAAAGACAGAAAGAAGGGAAAGCAAGGGAAGGCAAGCAAAGACAAGGGAAAGGAAAGGGGAGGAAAGGGGAGTGGAGGGAAGGGAAATTTTAGGAAGAGAAGGGAATGGAGGGCAAGACAGGGCAAAACAACAACTATAAATCAGAGCATTTGGAGAAACAGCTAAAATTTCTTGTCTGTTCCTCACTACAGAACAGAGGTCATATTGACACTGCATCTCTACTCATAACGTGCTTCGAAATATCTTGTTCATTTGGTCACCACATTTACTGAGCACCTCCCTATCTTCATATATTATAATAGGTAGGGAAATTATAGAAGCAATCAAGAATGGGCTGTCACCCTTATGGAACTCACAATCTAAGAGAGTCAAGAGTATAAACGCATGGAATAGTAGGAGACTTTCCCAAAAAGCCTTAAGGACAGATGTCTCTAGCTCCAGCTATGGAGCCAGAAGGTAGACATGTAGGAGTTGGACAGACCCATCCATAGGACAGGGTCTTCCTCTCTAACCATTCTACCTCTGTAAAAACAGCAAAAAAAGGACAATGAACACTGAAGGTTCTCTATTTTACATGGTGCTTGTCTACACATAGACTGTGGTAGATTCTACTTCGAGACCATTAAGAAAGTTGAGACGTTCCTCCTGTGGCCTCTTAGCAAGGTAGTTGATCTTGATCCTAAACACGTTGCCCTCACAGGATCCATACTTCAAACCCTGGATCCCTTGCTGACAATGGAACATTTTAAATCCAATCCTCTGCAGATAGATATACATCAAGAATGGATTAGTGTCTGTTTCTGTTCCCACAGCACAGTAGTAGGCACCTGGCAAAATGATATTGAGAATAAAATCATACTTCACTTTCATAAATGATTTCTTGATATTCCATTTCATGAAGCCTCCATATCTACTTCTAAAACCAAGGTGACAGACAGGATGCAGACATTGAAATGATAAACGGTTAAACTGAAACCTTCCCAAGGGTGTGGGGTAGAGTACCACGAAAAGGGTCCAATTCCCAGCCCAACAATGTCTTCCACACAGTTTTGCACCTGACAAGAATAAACCCACAGAGAGCTGAATCTGGCAAGGTTTATGTTGATATTTAATCCCCTAATTCCAAGAACAGTTGTGTAAACCCATAAAAGACATTTTTGTCCCCTTCAGACAAACACGAGTGATTTTAGTCATTTTAGATAGTGCTTTGAAAAATACTGCTACAGTCTGAATGTTTGTGTCCCTCCAAACCTCATGTATTGAAATCCTAACCCCCAAGGTGATGGTACTCTGGGAGATGATTAGGTCATAAGGGATAAAGCCTTCATGTAGTGCCCCTATAAAGGAGGCCCAGATAACTCCCCTGCCTCCTGTGCCATGTGAGGATATATGAAAAAGTTGGCAGCCTGCAACCCAGAAGTGGGCCCTCACTGGAAATCAACCACGCTGGCACCTTGATCTTAGACTTCCAGCCTCCAGAACTGTGAGCAATAACTTTCTGCTGTTTTTAAGCCATCTGGTCTATGGTCCTCTGTCAGTGCAGCCAGAACAGGCAAAGACAGCATCCTAGTACACGTCTTGAGAAGGACCAGTAATTCCCTATATGTCCTCGTGTCTCCTAGCATACAAAGAATGCTTCGTGATTGGTGCTATAGAGCAACATTACCATAGAGAAGGTGTCAGTCAGATAAGGTATGACACATGTGAACTTCACATTCATATATTGCCATAAAAATCCATTGAAAAAAGAAAAGTCAATAGGGGTACCTGGGGGGATCAGTCAGTTAAGCGTCTGCCTTCAGCTCAGGTCATGATCCCAGGATCCTGGGATGGAGTCTACTTCCCTGCTCAGTGGGGAGTCTGCTTCTCCCTCTCCCACTCCCTCTGCTCGTGTTCTCTCTGTCACAAATAAATAAATAATCTTAAAAACAAAACAAAACACCAAAAACTCAATGACATTTTCTGTTCTGTACTGACATCTGTAGGGCCATATAATTACACAAAATTCAAGGAGAAATTTCTATCTCCTAATACTCTGTACTAAATTACTATTGGTCCCCTTGGTACTTAAATAACGTGGAATTCATTCACCGTAAGACTTAGCTGGCTGGCTCTTTGTGTATTAAAACAAACATTTACTGGATAGCTATTATAACCTAGGCCTTGTGCCCAGTGTTAGGACAGAGAGATGAATAGGATGCAGTTCCCACCCCACCTATAGGTGGTCACAATCTAAAGGGGCTGTCACACACAGGCAATTTCAACACAACGTGGGAAAGGCTCAAGTACAGGGGGACGTGGTGTATATGGTGGAGGGGATATGCTGGCAGACCAGCCTTAAGGGTAAGAAAAGCCTTTCTGGAGATTAAGTCCAGTACTGAACCTGGTCAGGGACCAAGGCGGAGTGGTAAGTGCTAAAATCAATGTGATTGACTAAGAAGTGGTAATTAAGTAAAATACACTCTTATATTTTTAAACTAGTAAAATGACTTCTACAATAACTTCAATGGAGCCTTGAATTTATGACCTTGGTCATAATAACGTTGGCCAAGTAACTTAGTCTAAACTTCAGTTTTCTCATCTGTGAAATAGGGTTTATGATGCCTGCCTCACAGGGTTTTTTTGAGGGTCAAGTAGAATTACGTATATAAGTCATTTGGTACACAGTAAATGCTCATTAAATCGAAGTTCTTAATTATAATTAACATTTATGAAACCCTCTTCTTGTCTTTGCTCCTGATACATGGAAGTTGCCTGTTCAACTAAAAGCTTGATTCCAAGCTATCTCGATCTCAGTGTAGTTCCATGTTCCTCAAGCTCACTTAAGAGGAACCAGCTAATATCTGGAACCAAACTCTCCTTAATGAAGAAAAGAACACTCGATCTTTTGTGTATGTGCTTCTGATGCATGCTTTTCCATAAGATTCACGGAGAGATTTCTTTTTCCAAACACTGTGGCTCTATTCTTGTTGCCCTCCAGAAAGCATATATTGTTTTGGGATGCACAGAACGGACAGGAATATAGAAAGCCAATGACCTATATCAACTGCCACTAGCCATCAGGGTAAGGGAAAGGATACCTCCCCTGCTCTGTAAAGTGCAGACTAATGAATTAGCCACTAAAACAGACCAAATGAAATCTGCTATCTTAGGTCTAAGCAATCAGCTATAATAAAGCTAAGTGGTCAGGGAAAACATGGCAAGGCAGTAATCATGCCTAAAAGTAACTAGAAGAAAAACTGAGCAAGTGTCTGCCAAATAGAGTCTGTGCTTTTTTCAAGAGGCCTAAGTTTCAGTTTGGTGGTGATTTATACAAAACCCATTCGAGTGGACACACAAGGTCAGCCTGGTAATCAACTTGAAAAGCCTGAAATCAATATTTGTAATTCAGGAATGGTAAACAAAGGTATGGTACACAAGATAAGTTAAACATGCCACTTTATTAAGTATAAGAAAATAATTTTTCTAGAAGCAACTGAAATTCAGCTCCTACTTAATAAAGGCCATGGCTGTGTGGCAGAAAGAAGGGAAGAGTTAATCCCCGATCGTGCCCACATGTGCAGTGGCAGCAGAAACTGGCAGAAAGAGCCCCAAACTAGCCTTGAGTACTATTCTTGTCTCCACGTTCTCTAACTGTGGGCTCCCTGCCAATAACTGCTTTTGTGAAGCCACTAGGAGCTGCTGACTGGTTGCATTTCCTTGTTCATCCACAAGCTATATTTAGAGTGACAACCTTAGGAGGTTTGGGGGACCCAGAGATGGGTCAAAGGATACTGTCCCACTCAGATCAAGAGTCACCTTATAGGAAGCCTCTGCTGACCCAGACCAAGACTCAATGTTTGAGCACAGAGATGGGAAGATGGGAAGAAGGAAGGGAAAGAGGTACCTCATAGAGACTCAAAACTATGCCAGTACTAGAGCTAGGTGCTCCCACTTACATGACCTCATTTAATCTTAACAATTATGCAAAGTAGATATTATCCATTTTTCATGTCCTGAAATGCTGGGTAGCTTGGCTAACGTAAAAAATTAAGCAGATATTGAAACCTAGGGGTCCAAAGTCTCTGCCACGTCGTGCCATGTCTATGGCTCACTGACACTGCATAGAGCGCCCTCTGGTGGTGGTGGGGGGGGGACTTCTAGCCTGGAGGCCTTCCCTAGACCCTATCACCTAGAGACCCTGAAAAGACCTGTCCCACCTCCCTGGCTAAATAGGCCAGGAGACTGCTGGGTTTGAAAGGAACATTGAGGCAGCTGGGGATTTCTGGGCTTGCCTCAGTGGTTCTAAGTACTTTAGTGTGCTTGACTAATACTCCTATTCGTTAGGAATATGAATCCTTTCAGGAGGGTGGCTGTTTAGATAAATATAAATCATTCTTTCTTCATAATCTTTTCTGTCAAACAGAATTAGTGGGTCACATCCATCTTACAGTAATAAAGCAGGCTGGTGGACAGTGTTTCAGGGAAAGAACTATAAACACTTTGAGAAAAGGAAGAGAAACATAGAACCTTGCAGTTTCCAAAGATATCAACTCACAGAACATAGTTCTCACAGAACTGGAGATACAAATTTATTCCCATTTTACAGAAGCTGAAAAGATTCAGTGAATTGCTAAAGATAAAATGGTTAATAGGAATCATGCTTTGACTAGTTTTCTGACCTCGAAAGGCATACCTTTCTCATTAAAATACCACTCTCTAGGGACACCTGGGTGGCTCAGTGGATTAAGCCGCTGCCTTCGGCTCAGGTCATGATCTCAGGGTCCTGGGATCGAGTCCCACATCGGGCTCTCTGCTCAGCAGGGTGCCTGCTTCCCTCTCTCTCTCTCTCTCTGCCTGCCTCTCCGTCTACTTGTGATCTCTCTCTGTCAAATAAATAAATAAAATCTTTAAAAAAAAAATACCACTCTCTAATTATGTTAAATAAAAAACTACCACCTATACAAGAAGGGGGTTGGTGATATACAATTAAGCCACTATCTTATTCTAAGATTTTGGTCATATAAGGTAAAATGGAGGAAAAAGAAATCATTTTACCCCAATGGAAGGAAAGACAGGAAGGTAAGTGGTCATACACAGGAAAGACTTTCTGTGACTTAAGTAGCAACTGAAATGAGTTTTGTGTGAAAGACATCAAGAGTTCAAATCAGAAATCAGGCAGAGGAGCAAAAAAGGCAGGTTGGGGGAAATCAGAAATCTGCCTGCCTGCCTGCCTGCCTGAGTCATTACAGATTGTAATGAGAACAAATCATGGAAGTTAGTGCTAGAAAGCCTGACTAGATGAACTGGAATGACCAAGCCAGGTAAAAGCATAGGTCTTTATTCTACCAATGACGATTCTGAGCAAGGGATAAAATGATCCAACTTGTCCAAGTCTGGCATTATTAAGAAGGGCTGGTTGAAATGGGGAGACATTAGTAAATATTTAGGAAAACATTTACCTCAACACAGGTAGGGCAAAAAAGGAGTTCTGGCAGGAGTGCAACACTGGGAACGTAAGGTAGGGAGAAATGACATATGCAGAAAATCAACAGAACCCTGTGACTGAGCCTGAAGGCTAGGTGGGGGGTTGAATTCAAGAGCTATCCTAAGGGGTTGAAGGCAGCTGATATAAAGGATAACGGCAAAACTATGGAGGAAAAAGACAACAGGAAGAAAAACTAGTGTGGAAGGAAACAAGGTTAGTCTTGTACATGCTGAGTGTAAAAAGTTTTGATTGATTATTCAGACTAAGATGTGAGGTAGATCTGGAACACGGGAAGAAAGTCAAAGCTGGAGACACAGGAGTCAAATCATGGGGTAGAAAGAAGTAGATAGAACAGCCACAGAGAGAAACAGACAAGAGTCAAATGCAGAAACCCAACAGCCCCTAAAGAAAACGTGTTGAAAGAGGTAACGGAGTAACTGTCAGAGGAATAGAAGAATATGAAGAATTCAATGCCACAGGATAAAGCGAACGGGAAGTACCAAGAAGCAGCTGATGGCCAACTGTAACAGTTCCACAGCATAAAAGAGGCTGTGGGGTTCGGACTAAACTTATTAGATAAGGTTCTGGTGGTCTTTGAGAGCAATTTTAATAGAGCTGTGTGGCTTACACCAGATGAAAGAGGTTGCAGAGAGAGAGCGAGCAGGAAGTGGAGGCAGGGAAAGTTGTAGGCTACAACTTTTGGGAAGCAGACAGCCTGAGGCTCATAGCCAACCATCTGGTTCAAAACTACCTTTCCAACTTTATCTACCATTTTGCTCCAAGAAATAATTTTCTCCATACAGCCTTGTCACTTGTCTATCACCTGACCACCCCAGACTCATTTTACACATCCTGCTTTTTGGCCCCTTCTACCCCTCTGATCTCCCTGCTCATGTGAGTCTTTTGCATTTTCCAAGACTCATGCCTAATGCCTAATGCTTCCATGGATTGTCCTTCCATACTATTTTACCTTTACTGATTTCTCAGGTGTGAATACTACATTTCACTGTAAATAAGTTTATACTGCTATTTAAATAATTTGCAGATGAAGCAAGGGAAACTTATACGTCCTCACGGAACAGAAAGTAAAATCATCAGCCTTTCACTGTAAAATTTAGGCTCTGACAATGGAGTTGAGCAAGGGATGGAGGAGGCTTGAAGGAGAGATGATGAAAGAAAGGGGATTCCATCAAAAGCTGATGGAATAGGAACAAAAAGTTGATGGAACAGAAAAATACAGATTTAATTAATTATAAAAGTCATCAGTAAAAAAAATAAACACAACAGTACAATTCTAAATTCAGATAAGAAGAAGTGGGGAGGTATGCTAAATCTTACTGCCATAGGGAGCAATAAATAATATAATGTTTTTAATAAAGTAGTGAACACATTTTTTTTTTAAGTGGTGAGATCATAACTATCCAGAAGAACTAAAAATAAAAGCAGTTAAAAGAAGTTGGCTCTGGGTAGTAATAAGACTGGAAGGAGGACCCGCAGGTCAGGGAACTCTGTTTTAAAATTGTAGTCTATTCTGTTATCATCATGTTTGTCCTGCTTTATACCATGTACATGTAGTATTTTGATAATAAAATATAAATAATTTTGTGTATTTGTTATTTTCTAATGTGTCCTTCCTTCCCCCAGATTATAAACTCTTCCAAGGAAGAGATTCTGTCTTTCATATTCTTTACAACGCTATTGTGACACATAGTATAGAAAACAGAAGTTCACTCTGAGGAGTCCCATGCCACAAACCTTTCCAGGCATCTGGTATTGCCTTCTATGAGCCCTTGACTGCCATGGTCAGGCAGAACCACCTGGTCCAAATGGGCAGCTAGCCCAAAAGTCAGAGCAGTACTTCCACTTGGGGCTTTTATTTCCTGTGCATGATAATTAGCTTATACACAGCTAATATACAGCAAAATTCAGTTTCCATGTAGTAAGATTCTGGTACCAACTTCCAACTGCTCCTTAGTAAAAGGAGATTGAACCTTTAGGCCAATGTATCTAAAAATAGCATCTGCCTGGTCTAGTTCATATGGCTATTGGTTTTTTGCACTCCCAATCTGTTCTCATCCCACCAGAGAACCTACTAGGATGTTGTTTCTTTGTATCAGAGCTCAGATTGCTAATTGCAAAAATATTTCTCTGTCTCTTTTTGCAAGGAACAAAAGTTCCCATTTTAAATCAACAACACAAGTCATTTATATCACTAAGGAGACCTTGCTTTCCATCAAACCCATTTGAAAAATGCCATTCTGTCTCGTCCCCCTGTCTAGGCATTCTCTACTCAGCTACCCTGTGTTGTTTGTGCCACAGGGGTTGCTAGCAGGGAGATCATCACTTGCTAGCTCTTTGGTGGGAACTAAAGCTTCCTGGTTGCATTAGAACTTGAAGATGGCTTCCCACTGAGCTGAAGTACAGCATCCTTGTATTTTAACTTCTTCACCCCCTAAACTCCACACCCACCTGCACTCCTGGACCTTTTCTGTTTGACTAACTTGTGCCTGATGCCATGTAAGTTTCATGCAGAGCAGACATTCAGATATGGGTTCCATGTATATTGACAGCAACAAAGAACCAAGATATAGAAAACGATCAGCCCACTCCCCCTACCCATATTAGTATTAGTAAATTGTTCTACACCAACTCGGATTCCGTTTCCTGGAAACAAGGCAGAATTTCCAACATTGAAATGGATGTTTTAAAACAGAAAGAAATGCAACCCTACACTAGAGCAACAAAAAACTTTCAAGATACATTTAATTTAAAATAACACATATACCATTTTGTTATACAGTGCAAGGTCAATGGTTGCTTGTGTTGTTATTATTTCTCTGTGTTCCATTTTGATAATCTGGGGTCTGCACGTCAAGTTCTAAAACCTGTGTCAAAGACCAGTTAAGCACCCGGCCAAGGTAAGGCTTTAAAATCTGAGTGGCAGCAAGAGAGGCAGGAGGAAGATGGCAAAACAAAAGCAATGGAGTGCTGTTATTTGCACAGGCAGCCGCGAAGGAGAGCAGGAGCTACAGATGTGGACGTCCGACCTTTCATTCAGAAAGAGTATCACCAAGGATGGAAAATAGATCACCTCAGTCTAGAAGGAAGGTTTCAGACAGGTGCGCTGACGGAAGAAGGTCTGGCATTCAATTGCATAGGTAGCTGCACACCAGAAAAACATAGCCTTTAAGAAAAGGGAGCAAAACAGGGGCGCCTGGGTGGCTCAGTGGGTTAAGGCCGCTGCCTTCGGCTCAGGTCATGATCCCAGGTCCTGGGTTCGAGCCCTGCATGGGGCTTTCTGCTCAGCAGGGAGCCTGCTTCCTCCTCTCTCTCTGCCTGCCTCTCTGCTTACTTGTGATTTCTCTCTGTCAAATAAATAAATAAAATCTTAAAAAAAAAAAAAAAGAAAAAGAAAAAAGAAAAGGGAGCAAAACAGTCACGTCTACAAATAACTTTCTGGACCGCGGAATGGGATTGCAGACGTCAGCAAAGAACGACACGTTAAGAGCTGGCTTCAGTCATTGGGCTCCTATGGTGTGGTCAAGGGCACAGGTGTAGTCACACATAATTTATAGGTCTCAACTTTGCACGGTTTACTTTTCTGTCCCAAGGTGAATGATACCATCGATAAAAAATAATAGCTTTAATATAAAAAAAATTGACATTCTGCAAATTACTGCACACTGGCTCGGTGCAAGGAACTTGCTTTCATTATCTCTTTGAATTCTCAGAGGAATACTGAAAATAAGTTCATCCCATTCCCATTTTACAGACAAAGAAACCAGGCTTTAAGTCACTTATGTAACTGTCCTGCATGTCCCCACTCCCCAAAAGAAAAACTCAAATCTTAATCTTTCAGACTACAAAGGCAATGCTCTTTTAATGAAAAGAAAGACAGACAATAGAGTAAAATAAATCTGAATTTGCCTCCTGACTCGACTGCTTACCAGCCATCTGATCTTGGGCAAGTCCATTTCTGTAGTCACAACTACCCTATTCTGCAAAAGGGGACTATAAGCCTTGAGGAAGGGGTGGGTGGGGGGCATTCACGGAGATTAAACAAAGATTATTTATCTTAAAGAACAATTTGTAAATTAACTGGTTCACTGTACTCAATGCAAAAACAGTAAACAAATGTTTTTTTCTTTCCTTTTCTTAAGCAATCACAAGAATCAAGAATTCTATTTTAGCATTTTAGTATGATTTTTCAGTGGCTTCAGTGGTAATATTTCAGTGGAAATATACACTAGGTATATGAAACTAGGTGGCTAACATATCAAGACAGAAGAGAAGTGGATTGTAGAGAACTTAGCTACCAGTGAAATACCTCAAACACAGAGAGACAAGACTAATCAGCGGGACGTCTTTAAAGAGGAAAAATGCAAAGCCACAAGGAATTGGTCAAGGGGAAAATAAGGAACAAAGGAACAAGTGCTTGGCACATTTTTGAAGAAAATTAGGAATTCAAATCCATCTGCTCAATTTCCAACAAAGTTAAAAAAATTCAACAGAAGGCTAGGTCCGCTTTAATAGCTGGATAAGAATTAAATACAAACTGGAAATACCATTTGGCATCCTAATACAGGCTAGGGTAACACCAAGAGAGCCAACGTGTGCCCAGAAATGAGGGTAACCTGAGACAAACCCCGGGGAAATGCTGGAGTAGGAGGTACAGTCAACGTTATGGGGAAGGGATCAGCCATTGCCTTTTGAATACTGGACCCTGCTTTTTGTAACATGTTGAATGAGGACTGGACTCAACCACATTCTGCCCTTTGATTTCCATATGCCTGCTCACATGTCTGCTGCTTTTAACTGCCAAGAACATAAGCCATCAATTGCCAGGGAGAAAAGTCAAAGAAGGATCTTTTTTTTCCTCCTGCATCTTTCAGTTTGGAGTATGCAGAAAGGAACTGATTGCTACAATTCACTTTTATTTTTGTCTGATAGAGGAGAATAATGGTTCTTTGCCCAATTCCTCCCAGTCCTTTCCAACCAGGAAAGAAAGAGAGGTATACCGGTTCTGACATTTTAGTAAAGTGAAAAATGCTCCCCCAAATTAAAAGAATCCTCATTTCTCTAGGTCTTGATGATGTACAGGGTTTTAAAAAACTAATTGACCATTTTTTTGAGCAGTATTAGGTTTATGGAAAAATTGACCAGAAAGTACAGAGAATTCTCCTATACCTCCTCTGCTCCCTCCCAGCTTTCCCTATTATTAATATCTTACATTAATGTAATACATTTGTTATAGCTGATGAGCCAATTGACATATTATTAAATGAAGTCTACAGTGTACACTGGAGTTCACTCTGTGCTGTACAGTTCTATGGGTTTTGACAAATAGGGATCATCACAGAGCACCACCGCAGTGTTATACAGATAATTTGAGTGCCCTCAAAATCCTGTGCCCCAAATATTTAACCCTCCTTCCTTCCCCCAAACCTTGATTTTTTTTTGTTACAGTCTTTATAGATGTGCCTTTTCCATGGCGTCATGTTGCTGGAATTACACAGCAGAAGTAGACAGGCTCTTTTCCCTTAGCAACAGGCATTCAGTTTCCTCCCTGCCTTTCCATGGCTAGTGGTGGGTTTTCAGCACTCTTCACCTACACAGCAGAGCTAAGTCAGATACACGTTTAAGTGCTGAAAGGTGGGCAAAGTTAGCTCTGACACTGAGGCTAGAACAAGCCTAAACCACAGAGACCTCTCAAGATGCTGCACATTGTCCTGCAGTTTCTATTTCAAGGGGTAATGATATCCCGCCAAAAACGAAAAACCAACACCTTCCTCATATCTACCCTAAACTGCCAGAATCCACTTGGATTTCCATTAGAAAAGAGAGCTATTCTCTTTTTCTCATCCAACAAACATTTATTGAGCACTGTGTTTCAGACTTTGTATCTGGAAGCACTAGGGGTTTTGGTCGTGATCCCAGAGTACTGGGATCAAGTCCCCTGAGTCAGGCTCCCTGCTCTGCAGGGGACCTGCTTCTCCCTCTCCCCCTCCCTGGCCCTCCCTCCCCTTGCTTGTGCTCTGAACAAATGAATAAATAAAATCTTTAAAAAAAAAAAAAATGAGTAAAGACCCAGACCTTACCCTTAAATATCTAAATGTCTTTGTTCCACCTCAGTTTTCTGCATTCTTCCAACATAGTGTTTTTGCCTTGCCCATTCCCTTCCAGAAAAGCTTTAATCATTCCTATTTGCTATATGTATCAAGTCAAAATCTCATGCTAAGCACTCAAGGTTCTACCATATTAACTTACCTAATCATCTTCCATTATTTCCGAAATAATGTTACAATTCTCACACATTCATGTGATGAAGATCTTTTTAAATTTTTATTCTTTTTAATTAGTTTATTTTTTTAAGTAGGCTCCACACCCAGCATGGAGCCCAATGCAGGGCTTGAATTCATGACACTGAGATCAAGACCTAAGCTGAAATCAAGAGCCAGAGGCTTAACCAACTGAGACTCTGAGATGCCCTGAGGGCATTTTTTTTTTTAAAAGGAGATCTAATCCCCAAGATGATGCTACAGCCATACGTCTGCTAAGATATGTATATTCCTACATGATGTCTACCATCATCTTTCTTGTTCTAGCAGTGAAGCTTCTCCGGCTCCAAGCTCTTGGACCCCCCACCTGCACCCACTGCAGGCCACTAAGGCAAACGTTCTGCTGCCCTGCACTCCATCCATACTGTGATGGAGCAGGAACACTCTGAGCCTGCCCAGAACCACCAAGGCACCTCCTACAGCTCTTCTAACCTATTGCCCCAAACCATGCTGGCCCTGGTTTCTCTGTAAGATCTCCTACCTCCTGGGCTTGATTTCCTGGAAAGCAGGATACCCAAAATGCAAAGTCCCCAAGACTGTTTGGTGGTATACCTGTGACTCAAGATTGAAAATTCAAATACAAAACCCCAAACTGGAACACTGCTCTTCTATCGTTCTGCATTTTATAGCAAACCAACCCTACAAGATGGAACACAAGAACTTCACTACTACTTGAGGGGCGTCTGGGTGGCTCAGTGGATTAAGCCTCTGCCTTTGGCTCAGGTCATGATTTCAGGGTCCTAGGATCGAGCCCTGCATCGGGCTCCTTGCTCCGTGGGGGGCCTGCTTCCCCCTCTCTCTCTGCCTGTCTATTTGCCTATTTGTGACCTCTCTGTGTCAAATAAATATATAAAATCTTTAAAAACCAAAACAAAAAAACTTCACTACGGCCTGAAAGGAAACAAGGCAAATTCAGCAGGAGTATGAAGCATAGTTATATTTCAAAATATAATTCCACTATACTTGATCTTAGCCAAAAGGCTGAGAAGCAATTATAATTCCACTAAATACATAGAAAATTCTGTTTGTTTCTGCATTAGTAAATTAGGAAGAGGTTCTGCTGCATCGTGGTCAGTTTGGCTATCTCCAGTCACCCTTCAATGATACTATTTAGTTTCTCCTGGAACTACAGATGTGCATTACTTGGTTGGGGAGGAGTAGGTGGATATATTTAGAAACATTGAATAATTAAAATCACTTTCTACTTACCTTCTGCAAACACATCTTAATGATAGAGTTCCCTTCAATTCCATTAAAGCACAGTTTTAATGAAATCTGTTATCTCAGCTTCTTTTAAGGAGATACGTTCCCAGTAATTCTATTTTAAGGAGGGCTATCTTTTCTTTCCAGTGCTATTGAGAACACACACACACACACACACACACACACAATTTGCCATATTATCTCCAAAAAGAAATGAAGAAATAGTAAAAGAAAGGGAGTTGGGTAAGGAAGGACACCCAAGGGAAGCCACTAGCTCTTTCCAGTCCTCAGAAAAACACAGCATAAACACACCTTTCTTTCAATATAATATTTAAATAACCTTAAACATTCCCAATTCACCTTTAGGAGCAACTCCTTGGACTTGTGCCCAGGGTCCCAACATCTGATGGACTCCCCTGCCCAAGGAGCACTAAGGTCACACCTCTACAATACTCTTTCTTGCCATAGTCTCAGCTCAAGAGACTGAGACTGACTGATGTAAATTGTTGCTTACCTTCTGAGAAACACACTGACAGGAAACCACAATGGCCTATTAACACACCAATGATGTGCATCATCTCCATTTCTTCATGTACAAGTTCTTGTTCGCTAAGGGACACTGTCCTAATGATTTGTCAGCCTGTGGTGGAACCTCCTGGAGGTGGCAAGAGAAGTCTAAGGGGATGTGGACATCAGAGTTACACGACCCAACACACAGCTTACTGATGGTGATAGAAACTTCTGGGTTCTATCACTGCATATAATCATTTCATGCAATTTGTCCAGGTCCCCGATTCCCTTTGGACTTGGAAATCTGCTAAAAGTTTATGAGAAATAGATAGTGGTAGCCTTTTTTTCCTTACAGCTTGGCTTAGAAATTCCCCGGAGATGTTACTTGATATTAGTGGTGGTATTGGCAGCAACAACGGTGGTAGTAACAGCAGCAAAATGAACACCTTTTACTATTTTATAAAATGAGCACAAGAGATTCTTTTATCAGATCTGAGATACATCTATCTACAATAATCTTGTACAAAGAAGCAAAAGCTCAAAAAGAGGGTAAGTGACTTGTCTGAAATTACCCCCATCAGTAAAGGTCAGGGTCAGAATTCAAACCCAGACACTGGGACTCTACTACCCTAGGTGTTCCCTTGATTCTCCTATAATATGTAGAACCAGAATATTAAAAAAAAAAAAATTATCTCAGTCTCTGATTGAATATACAGTCTGTTAAAAAAAAAAAAAAAGTAAGGCTGTTGCTTCATTAATATTTTGCCTGTGAAAGCACCACTCAGTAAATGACCCCACACCATCTAGCATTCAATTCTTGGTATCAGAAAACTCTGGCACAGAAGTTAGCATTAGACCCAGAAAACCCTCACATGAGTTACCATTTTTTCCATTTCATATTCAGCGAGGTTCAGATTTCTTTAACAAACATCTATGCAGCACCACCAATGAGTAAAGCAGAGTATTAAGTGCCAACACATACACCTTCTTACTTAATCATATTGGTGGATATGGTATGCTGCATTTTTGCCATTTGCCCAAAGTGGCAACAAAGAAAAAATAATACATTTATTCATCAAATAATTTATTGATCTAGCCAATATTATGTACCTGGCACCATGCTGGGCCCTGGAAATGCAGCAATGAAACAAGAGACCACGATTCTGCTCAACCAAGTTGTAAGTCAAGAGAGATGCACAGTAAAGACGTCAGATCATGCTAAGTGCCAGGAAGAAAAACTACCCAACACAGGGATAAATATTGAGTGGTGGTGGTAAGGGTGACACCATTTTATAGGAAAGGGCTCCCTCTTTATGATATGTAAGCAGAAACATGAAGGCAGTAAAGAAGCGGATCTCTAGAGAAAGCACATTCCAGTCCAAGATGCATTTATTGGAAAGCACTAACTTTGTGCCAGTAGTGGGCTGAGTACCACACACGTAAGGATTACTGTGGAAGGTCCTGACCCACCAGGAGCTTTCAGTCTACTTGTGGAGACACATCAAGTAAAGTATAGTATACATATTATTATTATGTGGTCAGGGCATTATAAGCAGGGCCAAGAATAGTGTGAGGCAAGTAAAGAACTTCATTTTAAATGAAGACAGGATAAGTAATTGGCTTTTCCTGTTGCCTGGTTCCAGTCCTGCTCTGCATGGCAGCCATTATGAGCATTTGTTTTTTACCCAGTTATCTGATGGTCCTGGGCTTGATAATATCTAAGTCTTAACGAATAGTGGGACATAGCCAAGTTCAGTGCTTTGCCAGAGGCATAGAGCCAGGAAGTGCAGAACAAGGATTTAAATACACATTTCGACATTCAAGACTCTGG
The DNA here is from genome assembly GCF_902655055.1 of Lutra lutra. NCBI lineage: Eukaryota > Metazoa > Chordata > Mammalia > Carnivora > Mustelidae > Lutra > Lutra lutra. The sequence continues at coordinate 49,145,135 of NC_062290.1, forward strand.
TTACCTACCTGATCAGAATCTCCTGAAGTGTGTTTGCAGAATAGTAAATCCACAGGATATTAATAGGTTTAACTGGAAAAAATGGATTTAGCAATCAAGTAAGTTTTGTGAATATTCAGCATATAAAATTTTTAATAGATCTCTTTATTGCAGGACTTTTCAGAGCCTTCATGAATCTCCAAAAAGAAATACGGTATACAGAATTTCGGGGGGAGGGGGGGGATTTAAACCAAAGATTTAGCCTTCTCCCTTAAGCCAATATAATTAAAGCAAACAGCAAGTAACACCAAGACTAGTATTTCTTCCTTCCCAAAGACAACAGAGGGGCAAGGTATGCAACTGAAGACCAATACAGATGTCACTTACTGTACATGTTCTATACACCAGCACTTTACACCTACATACATATAGTGTATATTATGCAATATACATGCATAGAAGTAGGTATATATATGCGTATATATAGGATTTCAACTTCATAAGCACCCTGAAAAATAGTTGTTATTTCTCTTTTGCAGTAGAGGGAAACTGAAGGGCTTAAAGAATCTTAATCATTAGCCAAAATTCATGTGGCTCGTGAGTAGCAGACTCTGGATTTAGGGGCAGACTCGGACTCCAGAGCCTGTGCTCCTGACCCCTCCACCAAGCTGGCGTGCTGAAGTCTCAGCAGTGTGCAAAGTTGCACTGAAGCCGGCTCAGTGTACCTCTGGTGGACTCGGGGATTTGAATAATAAATCAGAACAGTATTAATTCCAAGTGATTTGGGAAATAAGCCCATAGAACAAAATGAACTATTACTATGCTTAATTCTGGGTTTGGTTTGGTTGTTTGTTTTCTGAGTCTAGTGTGTATCCAACGATCTTGCAGATTTTTAGTAATTATGAAAAAATCTCTCATTTCCTAAGGTTTTTTCCATAGGCCATTTTAGCTTACCTTGCCCCCCTACCCCACTCAGTAGAGACTGAGCGCAAGAATCCTCTGTACCTTGAGTCCAAGAGGGTCAGAATTCAGGGTTAGACCAGCCTCACCAAACAAACATGCAACCAGAGACCAGCATGGCAGCAGGGCTGGTGCCCAGCCACAAACACTTGACCCAGTCAAATTTCTTCCATGCTCACAGGGGCTGACCTATTCGTTTGAACTCTATGAGCAACATGCATAAAAATACAAGATGAATATGGAAGGGAGACCCAGGTGGCAGATTCCGTGTGTTATTTTTAGTCAGACCGCCAAAATCTCTTCACCCTCATAAATAGAACGTATCTGGACTCAGCCTTATTCCTTTGGAGAAGCTGATTAAATAAGAAAGGAGTTTTGCCACTAATAGGCAATGCCCAGTGAAAATGAGGCTCTTGTGGCTCATCTCAAAAGGAAAAGCTACAAGAAAGCACTGAATTTGCAAAGAACTGAACCTCATAAATTGTGCACAAAAAGGTTTTGAAGATTCAGATAAAAAGCTCAGTTGCAGCATGACCATCTGTTATTTCTCCCTAAAAGAAGATAGCTAGTAGTTTATAAAAGCAATAAAACAGTTCCAGAGCTCAAAGGCAATAGCAAGGACTTCCAGTTACAAACCAGGGAACACGGAGACTGATGTCCAGCTGAGTATGCTTCTCTTACCCCTCACCTCCTCTCCAGACAGAAACAAAGATTCTTCTAGTAACTGGTATCTGATCCACTCTTTTCTTCCTCCCTCAAAGAGATGATGATTGGACATCAAACCAGCCTTCCCTCTTTTCTTCTGTCAATGTTCACAGCTTAATTCTTTTTATCTAACAATCTTTTCCATACACATTTATCATCTTTGACCTCTTCCTCATCACTGTGCCCCAGCCCCTTCCAATGCGTATCTAGTTTTCTTAGAAGATTCTCTCCTCTCCTGTTTCAGTGGTGAGCTAAGAGTGGAGCCAAACCCTGACTGGTCAGTATGAAAAGGTAACGATATGCTTGGATCACAAAGAAGCAAGTGGAACTGTGAACCAGAGGCGTGGACTCCTGAAGCTGAAACGCAGGTCCTCCTTAGCATCTCCCCTGAGCCTCTGCTCAGCTCCTTCACGTAGCATTACGGTTAAGAGTGTGGCCAAAGACTCGTACTGTTTGGACCACCATCCTGGCTCTAAGTTCACCAGATGGCTGGGTGAGGCATCTGACCTCCAGAGCCCTCAATTTCCTCAATGGTAAATTGTACATAATAATGTGCCTTCCTCACTCAGTTGCCAGGATTAAATGAAAGGATTCGTTTAAAGTGCATAATGCAATGCTTGATATATTTTTAAGTCCCAATTAATGTTATTTGTCATTATTAGCAGAAGCAGCACCTACATTTTTCTCTAATTAAACAGTTCTTATTTGACCTTACCATCTTGTGGTAGTAATTACTGAGATCACAACTTTATTTTTCCTCTTGTATTTTTAAAAATACACACTGGCATTGCTTGGCCAATGATCATGTCAAAGAAGGTGAAGCAAGTGGCACAGCCACGCTCCCTGGTCTGTCTCTGGTTCAGGAACTGACCTTTAGCTTCATGGGCTCTTTCAAAGATCTGATTGTTGTCCGCTTGCCCAGAATGGATCCATAGCTAAGGGGCATAACTGAATTAATCGAATAAACTCAGGAAACATTTCTAGAACTGCAACACCTACGTTTTTTAATTGACAAAGATAAATGGAATCATGGCAGGGCGAGAACACTTGTGAGGCACGACCACAGAAGCCTCTACCTACAGGCAGACTTATATGAGAAGCCAAATTTTATAGCACTGGGTGTTATATGCAAACAATGAATCATGGAACACTACATCAAAAACTAATGAGGTACTGTATGGTGACTAACACAGTCAAAAAAAATTTTTTTGAATATGCAAAAAGAGCCCAAACCACCTCCCACCCGGCCCCCCCAAAGCCCCCAAGAGATGCAGCTGATGTTAACTGGATCACAGAAACTAACCTGAAGCATCTCTCTTCCCAAGGGGGCAGCCTCCTCAGCGTTCATTAGCTACGCTCCCCAACCAAGCACAGAACCACCTTGGACTCCGCCCAGTGGCTGCTAGAGGCACTCCTTTCTTAGTTCTTTCAGGACTAAGACCCTTCCATCTTAAGTCTTTCTTTTTTGGTTAACATCTTATAGGCCTGGGCCCTATATGGCTTTTTAAAGCTAGCTTCGAGTATCTCTGCTCTGATCAATTTTATACTAACCTTGCAGTTGTACGCACTGAGGGACATTTTCTTTCTCTCATATACAAGCTTTCAGGATAAGCCTCAATGTACTGACAACATTCAGTCATTCCATTATATTACATGAAAAACAGGCATGTGGGAAGAGGGGGCGCTGCTGAAGATGCAATAATGTATCACATTATTTTAAAAGAAAATTTAAATATATCGCATTATTTTAAAGGAAAATCTCAGGTTCCAAGTAAATGTCTTCACAAATTTATCTGGCACTTGCCCTCGGCACTTGCCCTCACCTCTTGCCTCTTTTCATAATATAGCATCATGCTAATTTCACCCTCAAGGAAAAGCACTTCTATTCCAACACGCTTCTTTTTAATGATAAAGGAGCTCCTTACAATTGTTCTGGCATCAATGTGGCTCCAAAAGGGTGATACTTGTGTTCCCCACATTTGCACTGAGGAGTCATTAATAACAATAGAAAATCTTTATTTTAGGGGCGCCTGGGTGGCTCAGTGGGTTGAGCCGCTGCCTTCGGCTCAGGTCATGATCTCGGGGTCCTGGGATCGAGTCCCGCATCGGGCTCTCTGCTCAGCAGGGAGCCTGCTTCCCTCTCTCTCTCTCTCTCTGCCTGCCTTTCTGTCTACTTGTGATCTCTCTCTGTCAAATAAATAAATAAAATCTTTAAAAAAAAAAAAAAAGAAAGAAAGAAAATCTTTATTTTAAAGAGAAAAGTGAAAAAATTAAGCTTAAAAATAATACATTCAGAATGTAAGCAGTATAGCACAGGATTGAGCCATGCTGAGAAACTTCATGCCTGAGACAGACAGACTCCCCTGCCATGTCCTAGAATAGATATACAAGCAATGTATCTTCTTGCCTCAGTTGCTTTATCTCTGCAATGGGAAGACTACTTATCTTATAGATTGTAATGAGGATTAAATCAGTTGGTATTAATAAAGCATATAGTACAGGGCCTGGCGCGCACTAATCATTTAATAACTCTGAGCTTGTTATTAATACTAATCATTTAATAACTCTGAGCCTGAAAAACGAGGAGGGAATATATCCAAATTGTGTTAGTATCTGCCGCTGGAAAGTGAGATATGGACACCTGTTTTCTTCCTTTTTATAATGTCCTGTGTTTTCTCCAAATTTTGTGTAATAACCATAGATTAGATATCAGAACAAGAATAAGTTTTCAAAATGAAAACAAAACAAAACAAGGAACATGACTTTTTTAGGTGGTGACTCTTAGCCTTAAATAATGTTTGTTCAAAAATCCCTTTAATAGTACCATTTGAGGGGCGCCTGGGTGGCTCAGTGGGTTAAAGCCTCTGCCTTCGGCTCAGGTCGTGATCCCAGGGTCCTGGGATCGAGCCCCACATCGGGCTCTCTGCTCAGCGGGGAGCCTGCTTCCTCCTCTCTCTCTCTGCCTGCTTCTCTGCTTACTTGTGATCTCTGTCTGTCAAATAAATAAATAAAATCTTAAAAAAAAAAATAATACCATTTGAACTCGCTGCCATGACAAACTGTCAAACAGTGGCTTAAAATGCCATAAATTTGCTATCTTTTGGCTCCACAGGTCTGAAGTCTGACATAGATCTCACTGCACTAAATTCAAGGTGTGGACCGGGTCACATTCCTCTCAGGAGACTGGACAGCACTGATTTAGACTTATTTGTCCAATGTGGTAGCCATTAGCCACATACAGCTATCTAAATTTAAATGACTCAAAATGGAGTAAAAGGACAAATCCAGTTCCTCCATCACCCTAGCCCCATTTCAAGTGTGCAACAGGCACGTGTGGCTACTGTCTTCTTATCAGATGGCAACAACAGAAAACATTCCCATTGCCGCACAAAGCTCTACTGGACAGAACAGACTCAGAGGTGAGACTTGTCCCATCCTCCTGACTGGTTGTCCTCCTTGAGCCCTGATGGCCAGCACTGTCTTTCCAAACACAGACTGGCTCACATTCATTCCCTGCTTTAAAATTTTCTTTGGTCTTGGGGTGCCTGGGTGGCTGCTCAGTGGGTTAAAGCCTCTGCCTTCAGCTCAGGTCATGATCCCAGGTCCTGAGATCAAGCCCCACATCGGGCTCTCTGCTTAGCCCGAAGCCTGCTTCCTCCTCTCTTTCCGCCTGCCTCTCTGCCTACTTGTGATCTCTTTCTGTCAAATAAATAAATTAAATCTTAAAAAAAAAAAAATTTTTTTTTTCCTTTGGTCTCTACTGCCTATAACAGATTTATTTCCCCAACATTTTAAGTTATAAAACCTTAATCCTAACCGTATCTTCTCTGTAAATCAGAAAATGTAGCTGCCCCAGTTGAACATGGAGACCTCCACCCCCCACGCACCCCATCCCAGGCCTGGGATGCTCTGAGGAAGCCAAACAAGGATAAAACAAAAACACCTCAGCATGGTGTCAAAAAACCCTTCATCTAAATCCAGCCTGTCTGCTCCTCCCTAGAGGGCCTCCTGCAAGCTGCTCACTTTCAGTCCTTTTTAAGTTCCTCCACGAACTCCTCTACACTGTGGTGTCCTTTCCTCCGTTCTATCAGCAAGATTCCTCTTCAACCTTCAACCTCCAATTTTGTCATCATCACTGAAGAAAGCTCCTGTTGGAAAACCATCGTCAGGGTCCCCTAGGCCTTTGAAAGAGGACAGGTGCTCTTCATCTGAGAGCAAACTCCCAGTTTTAGAGGATGTTTCTGTGAACCCCAAAACTATATGCATAATTCTGTGGGGGGGGCATTTGGATGGCAGATGCTCCCTGGGTTTCCGACAATTATCAATTGGTCCATGACCCTAAAAGTTTAAGACCATTGCCAGAGAATATCAGGATTCAAACAGGACTCCTTTCAGCACTGTATACTTCTTCTAATCTTGGTTTCCAAATATACTGTATTTTTAATTTCCTTGCACCAATATATGACAATACATTTAATTCATCAGTTCTACAGTCTTCTCTACAGGTTAGAAGCACCAGTCCACTCTTCTTCACTCTTTCATCATCTAGAATGCCAGGCCCTCCTACACACACTCTCTGAAAGAAAAGAAGGTGAGGCAGGGCACATCCTGGAGTTAGTAAAATGGCTCTACCATTATCAGTTCACACTGCGTACCTTCTGGAAGGAATTCTTACTAGCATCTACAGAGCTCCTACATGGGCCAGATGCATTACTAAGTAGTTTACACACAGTACCCTAATGAAGACTCATACCCTTTGAGAACCAAGTATTATCCCAATTTTTACAGATGAGAAAACAGCTAGTGAATGGTACAATGGGATCGAAGCCCAGGCCCGTGGGTAAGTGGGTACTGAGATCACTGCATTCTGGTAGTGTTCCTAGTTCTACCTGAATGATTCCTGCAAAGATCTCACCTAAAGTGTGGTTTGTGATTATCTAATCTGGAGGTCAGGCAGAAAACTGTGAAGACTTGAGCCTAAATATGAGAAGTGTTCCCTTTAAAAATGGAGGCCAAAGCCAACATTAGCTAATGACTATATTTTTGATCAAAATACATTAGGATTCTATAGATAACATTGTCACTCTCTAGCTATATAATGTTGGGGATGGTCCCTAAATTCTTTGGCCATAATGTCCTGATCTGTAAAATGGGGATTGGAGAAATACTTGGGTTCTTGGAGAAAAAGTTAAATAACATAGACAACATGTTTAGTGTGGTTCTAAGCACTTAGTAATGATTAAATACGTATTAGTAATGACGGTTATTATTGCTGCTGGAAAACAGGTGGGATTCAGTGTTCCGACTGATTAGTCTCCCTAAATGAGCCAAGAGAGCTGAGATGAAAGTAGTTAGACCACCTAACCCCTCTGCTTCTATACAAGAAGGAGATGAGTCAGAAGAGGAAGACCCTTGCTTTAGATATAAGAGCTTTATGGGAGAGTGACCAATGACCAGATTGTTTTTCTCTGACAACCAGGAGTTTGTGGGCAGGAGGCAGATGGGACCATAAAGCATGTGAGTCCCCAAACAGATTAGAGTTGCTACAGCTGGCTTTACACCCACTGGACTGGATCCCAGATCCAGCTCAGCTCCTCCAGCTCTCCCCAGCACTAGATACATGGGAACCCAACCAGCTAAACCTCTGTTCCACAAGGAAACACCAACACTGTGTCTGATGTCACCATATCCAATCCATGAAACCTTCCATCCTGGGGCTGGGAAAGGATAATGGCTGAGCGACAAACAAATGTCTACTCTTTCCCTTGGGAACATGAACCCAACAAACGGTCTCACTTTCTGGTTTTAGGTGTGTGGCATTAAAGAAAGTTTAATGCAGAAGCACTGCACAGGCTAAGAGGAACTAAAGCGTGTGGCTCTAACCTGTAAAACCAGTCCATAAAAGACATTTTACAACTTCTGAGTTAAAACGAGGCTGTCCTGAAACTTCGAATGAAGACTTTTCCATACTTACATTCATGCTTGGCATTTGAAAGCAGTACTTAGTCATGAAACACACCTTCTATTTCACCACACTGTCTCCCCAACTGTCTACTCACTGTTCTAAAAACATACTGAACTCCTTCCTGACTCCTAGATTTAGCCCATGGTTGCTCCCTTCCCCACCTGGAATATTCTTCCTCCTTTTCACATATTTACAACTTCCCAACCTTCACATTTTATCCCAATTCCCATCTTATGTTTAATGTTAAGACTTCCCCCATTCCTGTCATCTCCAGTCACCTTGCTCATACTTGTATATATTCCACAAATACTGAATAGACTCTGTCTGCCAGGCAGGGTGTGATGCACTAGAGATACAAGAGTGAACAAAACAGACAAGTGGTAAAAGAAGACAGAGCAAAAAAGCCTAGAAAACTAAAAGGGAGATTTCCATAGCAAAAGGTAGTATCGTAAGATTTTAATCTAGGAAGGACTATCAGAATGAAAAATGATCTCACCAGGTTCCTTGGGAGCAGGGGTGATTCAGGATTGGGTCAGACTTCAGGGTAGAATGTCCTTGAAAAGAACCAAAGTTTGAGACTGTAGTTACTAACGCCCAGTGAAGGAAGGACAGAAATAAACCATGAGTTTTCATGAACACACACACTTCACATGGGTAAGTCTAGAGCTCACGTAAAGCCTTTCTTGCCCTCTTGAGACTTGGCACCATTAAAGATATACATGCCTAAGCTTGCCTTCTTTATAAAATGGACAGGTGCTTTAGGGTTCTGGTAGCTACGGTTCTTTCAGTAAACCCTCTCAGTACTAACAATACTTTATCTTCAAACAGCATGGAGTGAATTTTGAAGTGTTTTATTCCGATGATGTCCCTTCAAAGATATCTAGTTATTAAGTTTCTCTCAGGTCATTTTCAGACTCAAGTCCATCACCCGTAGATGGAAGTGAGGACAGCACAGTTGGAAAGAGGTCTAAAGCTGTTATTGTAGACAAACGGCTAATTATAAGTGCCAGTAAGGGAGAACTTTTCCATTCTTCTTTCCCTGCATACCGTGGTTTGTCACCACAGCACTCATGTCCCTAATCTGATTAGCTAGAGGGGTGTCCAGAAATCCCTTAGCTACAATAGTCACTTGCAAAATCCAAATACATCAAAACAATGATTAATAAAATATATCTATAAGCGTGTTTATAGTCACAGGGGGTTAAGAGGGAAATGAAACAGCAGCTATTGCAAGCTCCTTTCCCCCGGAATTCATAATTTATTTACCTTGTCTGTCCTGCTCCCGGTGTGGCTGCAATCAATTGCATTCAGTGTCAGCTCCTCGAACAACAGTCTACTGTGCCTGCATTTCTAGCTCTACAAGCTAAAAGGTCTACAAATACTTTTTTTTAAAAATATCACCATGTACATTTTAGTTATCCAGGTGAAACTAATTGCTAGTAGAAAATGAACTGGGGGCCTAACCCCACCCTCCACCAAAAGTATATTTAAATAGAAGTGTATTAGTCAGGGTAGGCTAACTGGTGAAAGAACACCAAACCTCAATGACTTCACATAACGAACATTTATTTCTCATTTATGCCAAGTCCAGTGGGGATACCCCGATCTGGCAGCCCTCCTCGGTGGCACTCCTCTAAGTTACAAACTCAAGGATTCTGCTTCCTTCTAACTTCTGGTGCCTGCGTCTGCAACATGTAACATGGCCCCAGAATTTCCAAGAACTAACAGTGAGAGAGTACTGGGCATGACCGATCAGACACTTAGGAACTTCTGGGCATGATCTATCAGATACTTATGAATTTCTGGGCATTATCGATCAGACACTTACAAACTTCTTCCAAATGTTTGGAATCCACATGATTTAAATCCACATGATTTAGGCTCACATTCCATTAACCAGAAAGAGCCACATGATCTCAAGTTAGACACAAGAGCCTTGGGAAATAAATGTAAACCCCGGCGAATGGCACTTTCTAAGTCTACATCAGGGACGGAGAACCAGGCTGGTGATCAGCTAGCTAACTCTGGCCTGTGGACCAAAGCAGACATATATAAAAAAATCCACATCATCTCCTACCAGATGTCAACTCCTACTGATACTAAAGCAGATTATCGATGCACAGCTCCTAAGTGAGGGATCCCAGTGAGACGGCACAAGGTACAAGCTTCAACACAGGAGCTTGGGAAATAGACCTAGATTCAAATTCAATAGACCGGATTCAAATCCCAGCCCATCACTTCGCAGCGGTGTGACCTTGTGCAGATAACTTAACTCTTGTCTGTGTCTCATCAGGACAATGGAGACATCAGCAATATTTTATTTGTAGGGTTATTATGAGGACAATGAACATAAAGACCATGTGGATTAGAACAAAGAGAAGCTTGCTATAGCAAGGAGTTGATAGACATCATCCCTTACATTTAGCAGAGATGCAAAGATAGGCAGGGAGTGAGAGAGGTTTAGAAGGAGAAAAAGAGAAGGCTTCAGGTAGATTTGGCTGGAGGTTGCTGGCATGGGGAGGCTGAAGGTGAACTAACCAGAAGAAGATATTTACTGATTCGGCTGAGAAGCACATTTGACTGTCTCTGGGCGATCTTGAATTGAAAGAGGGGGCAAAAACAAGAGATCTGGCAGTCACTGACCAAGTCCTGACTTTAGAGAGCCAACTGCCTAGGAGGCTGTGGGTCACGATTCCATCCTTGTATCTGGTCTGGCCACTGTCCCTTTGCATGTTCAATCTCTTGTCAGCTATTATTCTTCCAAAGCAGACAGGAGGCCTACTCTTCTTTCACACTAACAGAGATAATCTGCCCGGCTCTATATGCTTCCAGAAAAATCAGATTTTTTATGTGAGAACCCTGGGATAAAGGGTGAGGAAAATATGGGAAAAAAACTAAAAAAATATGGGATAAAGAACTAAGGTATAAAGGGTGAGGAAAATATGGGAAAACAGCTTTATGTTCTCCACTCTCTGGCAAAGCCAGGTCTACGGTTCCACTGCCGGTGCACAGCAAACCTCTCTGTAGCCAGGTGAAGCCATTATTACAGGGCAGTCATGTGCTCCACAGAGCCGGGAGGCTGGAGAGCCGAGGGCAAGGGGACACAGCTCAGAAAGGCCTTCACACTGACTGCCTTTCTCCCCCAGTGAGGATGGAACCCTCTGACAGGAACTTACAATAACCAGCAGAACCTAGAGTTTGCAGGTATCCCCCTAAAATAGTGGGGCAGGGAGATTTTATGGATGGTATAAATTCTTTCTGAATGGAAATGAAAGATATTATAGGAAGTAACTCTGACCTAGCACAAAATTAAGCTTCTTGGCTTCTGCAAGACCTTACCTGACGTGGACAGTGTTACTGGATGCGGCTTACCCCTCCCCGGCGCCCAGGAGAGATTCCTGGGAGGCAGTGAAGCTGCTGGAAGATAGCCTGCAGCTACTCAGACTCTAGGGACTGGGGATTTTTTATCATTAATACAGAGACCTGCAACTATGCAAGTGCTCTGGTCTGACCACAGGTGGTGCCCAGGCTCAGTCACAAACCTTAAAAACGGCATGAAGTGCATTTAAAGCCAGCCAGCAGGACACGAGGCAGATGCAAACGGATGTCTTAGAGGTATAAAGAGTTGAAAAATGAGGGAAGAAAGGAGCTGGAAAAGCTAACTTCCTGCTAATACCACCGGCCAAAAACTGAGTGGGTCTCTCTGGGGCTGAGAGGAGGGAAGGGAGTTAGTTACTTCTCAGTCCCTGGAAACACACCTAACAGATACTATTTTTGAAATGTTAATTGACACCCTTCCCCAATCCCCAAGAGTTTCCTTTTCCCTTTTAACCCTTTCTTCTATGTTTTCTTCCTAGCCAAGATGCCTTTGCTCAATGCCTCAGGTCAGAGAAGGGAGGAACACAGAGAAAAATGGAGCCCTTTCTTACATTTGCATTCCAAAAGCCCAGAATCTTCAGGGAAAGAGAGGGGGTAAAACACAAACAAACAAATATCACCCACCACACTAGACAACAAAGCCCTCTTCTTTTTTTTTTTTTTTTTTTTAAAGTATATTTTTTTCTTTTTTTTTTTTTTTTTTTTTTTTAATTTTATTTATTTATTTGTCAGAGAGAGAGAGGGAGAGAGAGCAAGCACAGGCAGACAGAATGGCAGGCAGAGGTAGAGGGAGAAGCAGGCTCCCCGATGAGCAAGGAGCCCGATGTGGGACTCGATCCCAGGACGCTGGGATCATGACCTGAGCCGAAGGCAGCGGCTTAACCCACTGAGCCACCCAGGCGCCCCAACAACAAAGCCCTCTTCTGAGGCAAAAGCTCATGACAGACACAGACATCTGTGGACAGTTGTGCATCCCTTACCTACAGGCAAGAACCAAGTCTGCCTTTGCAGATGGTCCCAGTTGCCCTGGAACAACGTGAACACGCTGTGTCTCAGGGTGCCATGTGCTGCCCGCTTCAGGAACCCCAACAGCACCACTCGTGGGCACAGTGCAGCCCAGTCAGAGAAGAGCTCACTCAGACCCCACTTTGATCAGCCCAAGAGAAAACTCTCTCCCACTACAAATTTATGAGGTCCTGGATGTTGTAAGCTCCAGGGATTAAAGGGTGGAGAGTGGAACCCTAAATACCCAGCAAGACTGTTGGTGCTGAAAGAAAAGGTTATACTCTGCCTATCCTCTGACCCAGGAGAATAGAAAACACTTGGTGATTACACATAGGCTTGAACAATCACTTGGCACAGAGGTATGCAGAAGGCATCTCATTAGGGGTCTTTATCGGGATTCTCTAGAGAAACAGAATCAGTACAGCATGAGAGACAGAGAACATGTAAGTGTATGTGCATATGTCTGTAATATAAGGATTTATTATAAAGAACTGGTTCACACTATTACAGAGACTGACGAGTCCCAACATTTGCAGGGTTGGTATATGGTTCCTGCCCAAAGGTTAGCAGTCTATCTTCTGAAACATTAATATCATTCAGAAATACCCTCACAGATACACCCCGAGTAATGTCTGACAATTATCTTGGCACCTGCAGTCACCAAGTCAAGTAGACAAATATCACCAACACAAGATCTCCATGATGTGACATTTAAGGCCATTTCTAAAACTTAGATCCTAGGGGCGTTGCATCAAGGCAACGGGAGCTTAAGAAGAAATGGCAGTGATGGGATTTGTTAAAGCTTATGCCCAATCTTTTTTTTTAATATTTTATTTATTTATTTGACAGAGAGGATCACAAGAAGGCAGAGAGTTGGGGGATGGGGAGCAGGCTCCCCACTGAGCAGAGAGACCAATGCAGGGCTCCATCCGAGAACCCTGAGATCATGACCCAGCCAAAGGCGGAGGCCCAACCCACTGAGCCACCCAGGTGCCCCGGCTTAGGCCAAGTCTTGCTGGGGGTTGAAGTTTCTTGCAAGGAATGTTTCAGTGTAGCCAGTCTGTGTCTGGGTCCAGTGTAGCACCCAGGCATGGCACAGTTTTATTGTTAAATTATCATTCACCGTACAGCATAAAACAAGCTTTTTAGAGATAAGAATGGCAAAACTTTCCAAGGCTATACAAATCGTGCTTCTTCCATATTTTCTGCTATGCCAATAAGGGTTTGGTCCTAGTTAAGTCAGTTCAATGTAATGATTAAAATGTTTTCCAGACACAAAGGCCCAAAGGCCCAAGTTCAAACCCAGGCTCTGCTTAGACCTACACAATGACCTTTGGTAAATTATTTAATTCTTTGAACCTCCATTCTCACATTTGTAAATGTGGGGATGACACGGCTTATCTTCATTAAATCACGGGATGCCAGTAAATGACTTAGCTCAAATACTTAATCTACATAGTAAGTGATTATTATAACTTAGAGTTCTTTGAAATGTGCTAGTATCACCCTGAAGTCTTTTGAAAAATACTTACTTCACTCTTCCTTTCTCTTTCTCTTCCACTCCACACCTTGGTCACAACAAAACTACCACTGATTTTTGAGGTTAACAGAGACACTGCTGGTAGAATACTGAGTGATAATTTCCTCAGAAACCCAGGAACTCCATTCAAGGGCAGGCCTTTGACTTGAGGCCAGAAAGTTGGGAACCAGAAAACAAAGATAAATAATCCGATTTCCTCCTTCAAATTAAAGCTTTGTGTGCAGGCATGTGCACCAGAAAATACTGACTTAATCAGAAGCATTCAATTAAGATTAGAAGAAGTAAAATACAGCATCAGAACTACGGGACGCACAGTAATCAAGTAGTTATTTCCAAAAAACCCAACCTCATGACAATGCTCAATATTGCTGATGTGTGGATATAAGCAATTCCAGAAGGAAAGATAATTACACTATTCGACAGTAATGCAAATTTTCTCTCCCTATGTCACTTTATCTCCAGCTGTGAGGCCAGAATTTTCCAGAGAGAAGACACTCAGGAAGATTCTGCCTTGCCTACTACTACACTTGATCTTAGTCAAAAGACCAAAAAGAGATAACTATTTCTAAAGATATACTTCTTAATAAATTTTATATGCAAATTTCGAGTTACATAAAGAAAGTAGGATTAGCTACAGTTTGCAAAAATTACATTGTCTTAAACCTATACTGGCTTCAAGCAATGGCTTCAAGAGTCAAATAATTTTGAAAGGGTAAAATACCAACTAGTTTCTTTAGAGAGAGTTTGTGGATATAATAAATGGAGGAAGATGCTATTTGACTAAATATAATGACAGATTCCACATGCTGTGTCAATGTGGATTCCACGAAGAAATAACACCTTTTGTGCACAAGGAGTTTAAAAGGAGTTCAAAATACTGTGTGAAAGAAGTTACACAAAAAAGAGCATATACTATATGCTCCAATTTACACAAAATTCTAGAAAATGCAAATCAGTAATCTCTAATGACAAAAAGCAAATCAGAGAGGTCTCCTGGCAAGGGAATAAAGGGCACCATGGGCACTAAGCACCATGACAAATGGGCACTAGAAAACTTCTGGAGGTGATGGAAATGTTTCGTTTTCTAGATGTGGTGATGGTTTCACAGGCGTGTATGTTATGCCTAATCTAACTCCTACACTTCAAACATATGCAGGTTATTGTTCTCTAGCGAAGCATAAAGATCAAAAAAACAGAGAATTATGATATGAGCAGGCACCGTAGCAAGTAGATGCTCCAAAAACGTTGAATATATAGGACTCTACTGGGCAGAGTCTGCCTACTTCTACTGGTTCTGTGTTCTGTGACTGTTGTATGTGTCCCATATACTGGTATATAAATGTGTATTCTCTGTATGTTGTAATTAAGGGATTTGGATGATCCATGTTCTTCATTAGTCTTTACCATACAGTTTCTGATTTCTATGTTCATTGTGTCATATTTTTCTCTATGACTGTTTCTTCCTCTGTCTGTTATTTCTTTCTCTTCTTCACAAAATGCATTACAACTGCTGCTAACAGCATCTTCATCTCCCTCTGAGGAATGGCTAAAACTCTTCTTCAGCCTGTGAATCAAGAGTTGCCTTTATATTTCTGCCTGAGTGGCGAGAATGTAAGTGCAAACCATGGACAGGCATCTGGCCCTGCTGAGGGGAGACCTACCTAAAATGGAGCCATCACAGAGGCGAAATGGAGCAATAATGATCATGTGAATCCCCCAAGTCCAGATGGGCTTGTGGTTAGGCCTGTCTCTGCACTTGGAGTTCTGTGACCAATTTCACTTTTCAGGAAGCCAATGTCACCTGGGTGTTCTGTCTTCCGCCATGTGTCCCCTATGTCCCCCACAAAAGACCAGTGCCATCTGTGGGAAAGCATCATTTGGTGGTCTGTCCATCAGGGAAAGATGCATGGGAAAGTTTAAGTGTAAAGAGGACCTGAAACCACTAAGTGGGCTTCCATAACTATGAACGTTGGTGTCTCCAGACAAGTTGACAAGCCGGAGGAAGCTCACAGGCATGGTCCCCTCTACTAAACATGTCTGAAATCAATCTCAGGCAAGATGCGCACAGGAAGCAAAATAAGTGCTACCAGCTGCGTGACTTTAGCCATATTTCTGGAGCTAAGTCTCACTTCCCTCATTTTAAAAGGGGGCTACCGTACGCTCTGCTTCTTGGTTTTCTAAGACAGTTAAATTGAGCTATACACTTCAGTCCTTAGTTCAAGGCCTGGAACAGAGTAGGCCTCAAGAACTACTGTTTGTTATATTACTGTCACTAAGACGTCATTAATATTCATCTACACCACAAAGCTATTATGGTTCTCTCCCTTCTCCTCCTTGACCCAAATCCTGTGCCTTCTTCAAGCCCCACCTCCTCCTCCAGGAAAATCTTCCTGGATTACTTCAATATATAATGCATGGATTATTTTCTTATCTGAATTTCCAAACCATTTATTTTGCACATGTGTCTGATGGCACACCATACTATGTCATAAACTGAATTCCCAGTACTGGGCTAAAGCCAGTTCATTTCAGCTTGTGAGAACCAAGTGTTAAATTTTCAGGGATTCTGAGAGGGGGTTGTTAAACACAGCCATTTTTAAAAATTCAATTTCATAAAAGTATAATTAAGTAAGTTGTATTAAAAACAAAGGTACTACACTCAAAGCACAACACTTCCCAACTGGTTATATCACATTTTACCATAATCTGTGTTGCTGAGGTTACTTAGGTCTGTGATGTATGTGGGGAGGAAGTACTATAAAATGGAGGATTACCACACATCTCCTTCCAACTCCACATGCAGTGACATCGTGTGGGTAGCTCGCAATCAGTCACGGTAGGAGAATTTACACCACAGGAATCAGCAAACGCCAATCAGAGCTCTCTCTCCACTCCCAGCCCACTGAGACAACTGTTCAACATTTACTGGCATACCACTGGTTTCAACTTTCTCATATTTGTCAAGTGCTCTGAGTTCATTAGCTCTTTGACAACAGGAATGTTTCACATTTCTCTTTGTTCTCTGTGTTGCTCAACAAAGCATTCCAGACACAGTAGGCGTTAAACATTTTGCCACTTATTAGAAGCCTAGAAAGAGGCAATCACTGCACAAAGACTACTATGGCTACATGTATGTGACCTAATGTGTTTAAAAATACACCCTACACAAAAACCTTGTAGTTCTACCACTGCTTGAGTTGTAAACATGAGGAAAAGGCCAAACATGAAAGCAGAGTAAAAATATTATAATGGGACAAAGTAAATGTGCACTGACACACTCCTACCCCGTAACAAAGAGTGAGATCACTCAAACTCATGTCATAGGGAATGGTCAAAAAAAATCAGTAATGCTCCTCTTAGCGGAGAAATTGTAGGTGCAGAGAGGGTAATAAAAATGTCTTCAAACAGCTAAAAGGCTATCACAAAAGAAAAAGATTGGATATTTTCTGTATTGCACTAGACAATAATACCAGAATCAGTGTTTAGATGTTACAGAGGCACATTCTGATATGATGAGGAAGAACTGTCCTACAGAGACAACTCAAGATGGATGGAAGGAGAAGGGATGAATTCCTGCTCCAGGGATACCTGAACACGTGGACTGATCACAGGGCTTGGCACACAGTATTAACTCACGAATGAATAAGTTAATGGGCCAGCAGTGGTTCTCAACTGGAGGCCACTACTGTTCCCTAGGGAGTAACTGAAAATTCACTGAGTCACTTAGTGAAGGGGCATGAGAGCAAGGCAAGAGATGTCCCCACACAACAAAGAATTCTATTGCCCAAAATGAAAACTGTGCTCCCACTGAGACCTAGCATCTTAGGCAAATCCTGGAGGGGATGTTTTAAAGAATCATGCAGCAAGTGCTTGTCGGGCAACTAAGTTTCAAGCACCCTACTGATCTTTAGGCCTAGTTGCACAAACTGAGGCTGCTTCTTACAAGAGGCTCAAGACTAATGGAGGGAGATGAGGAAGTAAATGCTCCAGTTTCAAGAGTGATGCACGGCTAATCTAAAAATGTGACTGGGTACTGAAGGAGCAGAGGGTTCTTCTCACTCTTGTAGGACAGGGTCATTTAAAGGGTGGGGAAGGCCTCTGAGAAGTACTGGTGCCTTCAAGTTGGGTTTTCTAGAATATGCACAGGAGCCCACAACTTGGAAGAAGGAATTCCAGGTGGAGAAAATAGTATGTATATAGGAACAGCAATGTGAGAGAACAAGGCACTAGAAGTCTGGTGCCATTAAAAAGATTTTGTTTTTTGCAACAGTTACATTTGGGCACCTGCTATGTTTTTAAACATCCCCTCAGATGGCACTGCAAGAACCTAAGCATGGCTTGCGTGAAGGTGGAGTACCAGAACTGTTGCGAAAAAAGACTGGGTGCTTTGGGAAATGTCCCTTCCAACCCGGAGGATCTTTGAAACTTTCCTGATGTAAGAGAGGAGAGCTATTATTACCAGGATACCCTCTGATGAGCAGAGCCCTAGACCCTCACCTTTCTGTACTCTCCTCCTTCCCCCCATTCCCTCCGCTCCAGCAACATGGGCTTTCTGTCTGTTGCTTTATCACAAGGCTAAGCCGCTCCCCACCTCAGGATATTTGCACAGGCTCTTCCCTCTACTTGGCACACTCCTTCCCAGATACATAGTTGGTTCCTTCTCATCCTTGAGATCTCAACTCAGCATCACCTCCTCAAAGACGCTTTCCCCGTCCCGCCTTATCAGGAAAGGTCTCATTCCTTTAACTGACTATAGTCTGTCCCCACCACTAGAATTTCAGTTCGAGTGCAGTATCTCCTCTATCTCACTACCCATGTACTGAACTGCTAGTATCCAGCAGGTTATTTATGCACACCTGGGCTCCCATCCTCTAAGAGATCATATAACAGACAAGAGAAGATAGAGGAGAGCACCTGGGATAGCTGCACTGACAGAAAGATGGCTGGCATGTGTACTTCCGGTACTCCGGGGATGGGACTAGAACTAGGAAACCGTGTCTCTAGAGAGAAAATTATAGGGCCTGAGATACTCAGCTTGGTGAAAAATCCTCTCAAAAGGTGCATAATCTTTTCAAATATCAGGAGAGCATTACGCGGAAAGGGGACCAGAATAACTGAATCAATCCCCACGGGGAAAGACTACGGGACAGAAACCACGTAAGAGAGACTCTGGCTTCACACGGAAGAGGGCAGTTAACAGGCAAAACAAAAGTCAAGGTTCAAAAGGGCCCTCCGGAAGGTTCAGGGTTTCATTAGTGCAGTTTAAGCAGAAACTGCCCAACCAACCCAACAGAGACAAAAGGTCCAAGCCTCAGGCGGGAAAGCAGACCAAACAACTAACATTTGTACATCAC
This sequence comes from Lutra lutra, assembly GCF_902655055.1. Classification (NCBI taxonomy): domain Eukaryota; kingdom Metazoa; phylum Chordata; class Mammalia; order Carnivora; family Mustelidae; genus Lutra; species Lutra lutra. Next base: position 49,164,021 of record NC_062290.1, read on the forward strand.
CTACTGCCAGCCAGGCAAACTCTTCCAGGTACAGGACAAATATTAACTCATTTAATCCTTATGACAACCTCAGGAGGCAGGTGCTATTATCATCATTTTACAGAACAGACAGAGCTGCAGAAGTCAGCTCACTTGACCATGCTCACCCTGCCAGTAAGTGGCAGAGCCAGCTTTTTTTTTTTCTTTAAATGACCTTTAATGTCTCTTCTAAATTTCACAGTAATTCCTTTTATGCCTCAATAGAAACGAGTTGACATCCTATTTTTATCGTCTCCAGGGAAAACCATTACAGAATGTCCAAGTGTGACCGCCTGACACCACAGAGGTTAAGACGGCAGGTGAACACAACACAGCCTGTGCTCAAAACGGATCTCCAGAAAGTCTGTGCCTGGTGCGGGCAGGGCTCGGCCCTGTCATAACCCCCATATTACCTTTCATCGTCTATCTCCCCTTACCCTCCCGACCCACAGGGGAAGGGATTTTGTTTTGCTGAGTGCTGTATCCTCAGGTGTTAAATAAATACTTATTGAAAACGGAAAGTAAAGCAAAGCAGGGAGGCAGGAAGAAAGTCGGCATCCTCATGGGTCCTCCACCCTGGGCTCTGCACATTTGGCTCTTTGTGGTCCTGTTCATTTGAACCTACCAAGAGAAAAGAAGCACTAGGAGCCCAGATCTCAGACAAACTAAACATGTAGCCCTTGTGCTTTCAGAAGAATCCTCTCACAGTCTGGGTTCCACAGTTAAAAGAAAAAACAAAACCAAGCATCTTCCAAGCAAGGTAGCTGAAGCATGGATAAAACTTTAGAGTACATCTCTGGGTCGCTTTCAAAATCCCATTCTGATTAAATGTAATAAAACAGAGTCAATACTAAAATGTTAATAAAATGCTGTTTTTTCCCTAGTCACTACCATCTAATAAAGGTGTTTTGATCCTATTTATGAAATAAATTATATTACTTAGTACCCTCGGGAGCTATTTTGGCTGTGGGAGGTGATCATATTCTAATTTAATGACAGAGGGGAAAAAAATATGCATGACTAAAATAGCTATAACACAGGCTATCCAGCTTTAAGACGACTACATCTTGTAAGGGGCTACAGACATGCCAGTGCTTGTGAAAGTATTAAAATTAACATGTTTAAATTTTTTCATTTACTATATATTCAGTTTTGCCTTCTTCCAGATCCCATAAGCCCACACTATCTTTCTCATGAATATTTAATTTTTTTTCCCTGGGAAGTCAACTCCGCAACCACCCCTCCAGAAAAAGAACTGTAAACAAGGCTGGAGGGAAAAGTGAGACAAGGGAGATGAGGCGAGAGCAAATGCAAAAGGACAGATGGCTAAGAAAAGCAGAGCGTCCCAGAGTCACCCTCCAAGGAAGAGAGAGACAATTAGAACCCAGAAGTGAGCAGATTCACTGTGGAGGCATTTAGCACTCTAATACCTTATCCAAATGGAGAAGAGGGTTCTATTTTGAGGCAAAGGGGAGGCTTATGAATACTTTATAATGTTTGCATTAGACAGCCTATGTCAGCATGAATAGATTGCATCCTTTGGGTGAGTAAGCCACTCCCTGGTCAGTGGTTAAAAATTTTAAATGTCTTTCCTGAAGCAAACTTCCTGGGGGCAGTTGAGTCACCAGTAAGGTGATTTCAAGGCAAATAGAAAACCTTCTTTGGAGTAATAATGAACCACTTCGTAAACACCCATTAGGCCCAAGAGTCTACTGGGCCTCCGAACAGAAGTGAGCAAGCGGAACACCATTAAGTGCAGCCACATCTTGAAGCCGCATGAAGACATCCGTGGAGGGGCCTACAGAGTGAACCCTCTCCTCACCCACACCATCCACATCTTCTACCTTAAGCTGGGATAGGGCTCCTAGGAATTGATTTGGTCAGAAAACAGTTAGGGGTCAGCATGATTTATTAAAATTCAAACTGCTGAATCAAAATTTCCAGAGAGAAGAACATCCATTTCTCATACCCAGGTACCATTAGTGAGGCCAGGCTAGTGCTGCCCGATTCCTGGATTCAGTGTGGAAAACGCGTGCTTTCCCTTCAGATTGCTAAGGGCTAACTAAATTCCATGGTTTTGTTGGTTTTATTGGAATGGCATTTGGTCTGGGGATATTTTATAGTTTAAGGTTGCCCCTCAGAAGTAGATGCAGAGGTGGCTATCAGCATGTAAGTGGGAGGCGATCCAGGGATATACCAGTAAAAATGCTGACAGGGGGACGGGAAGAACAGCAAGAGAGGGGTCATTATCAACAGGTCACCAGGAGAGGCAAAGGAGTGTAACCCCACAGAGGAATGTGGGAAGACTCACACCCCACCTGAGGAAGGAGGAGCCTGTGTTTTCACAAGCCGCTCCCATCATGGGCTGCTGCATGAGGTGTGGGGTGAGGAGGAGAAAAGAAGAAAGGCCTCAGTTGCCCAATCTTCAGGGCCTGCTGTGTACGGCAGTGGGGCTCTGGAGCAGGCTCTAGCATCCAGAGGGGTGCCGAGGGGATGAGGAGCAGGTGCCGACACTGGAAGTCAGGCCCAGGGTGCAGCGATATGGCAAAGGGCTAGCGAAAGCGCAGCAGTAGCAGCTGCTGCAGCAGGGAAAAAAACGTCAAAAAGGAGGTGAGTGCCAGCACCTTGAGGTGGACAACAGGGAACCAGAAAACATGGGCTATGAGCGTCTAACACGCAGATACTGGCCTGCGTTGCTGGTTCCAGCCACAACGTGAGAAAAGTGAATTCTCTCCATTTTTTAATGTGGGGGAAGTATGTGTACAAACAATAAGTTTCTTCTCTCCCTGTTCTTCAAAATCTTCAGTAAAAACAACACTATTTACCAATGTTTTGGTATGAGTTGACCCCAGGGACATTAGAATGCCACTGGTCTACATCTTTTCCAGGCAGAAACTGACAAAGGGACAACTGCATCCAGATCATAACCCTGTTTCTAGCACGTTCTTAGAGATCAAAGTTCTAAAACAAGTGACCTGCAGGCTAATTCAGTCTCAGATATAGATGTTGCCCCACTTCCCAAATTTTTTTAAAAAACTGGTTGCCAATTATTTTTTCATGTGAAAGATTTCACCTTAAAATTCTGACCTCCTGCAAAAATTTACCGGAAGTTAGTATTCACAGGAATAGTCACCTAGCAACGAACAGCCACATAGTATGCATTATTTAGATTGCCACAATCCCCACCACTCTTTATTGTTCCCCAAATACCACACTGGCACTGATTTTTGCTAGCAAAAATCTATCAACCAGAAATGGAAACAAGTCAAAAGGTAAAAAGAAAACATCACAGGGCACCTGGGTGGCTGAGTCAGATAAGCAGCTGCCTTGGGCTCAGGTCATGATACCGGGGACCTAGAATCGAGTCCTGCATCAGGCTTCCTGCTCCTTGGGGAGCTTGCTTCTCCCTCTGCCTCCCTCTCTCTCTCTCTCTTATGAATAAATAAAATCTTAAAAAAAAAAAAAAAAAAAAAAAAAAAAAAAAAAAAAAAAAGCAAGTACAATGCCGGATTGAGCAATACCAGAGAAGAGCTTACTATTGTCTAGTAATCTGTGACCATCTCCTGTATTAACAGGGAATTAAGGTGACTTTCATAAATCTGCACGTAACTTCCTTAAAGGGGAGTAAAACTTCTAGAAAAAAACCTGGAAGATAAAATTGCACTGGGAGGATCTGTTTCATAGCTGATTAAAATAGAGAATTATTTCTAAAAAAGAAAAAAGAGAAAGGAAAGCTATCTAGAGTGCAGCATGATTCTAGGAAAAAAAAGGAATGCATACTACTCTGTGGAAGTGAAGAACAATCCTATGTTTAAAACAAGAAGTGTGCATTAAACATGAGGTTTCTAGAGTCCTTGAGGGTGACCTTTGTACTCAGAAAAGATTAGTCTGATGGTACTTTGGTTTTAAACATAAATATTTGATTTACTCAAGTTACAAATTTAAAAGCCTAGTTTTTCCTTAAGCTTCTCATTTCAGCTTACAAATTTAATTCTATTTATAATCTAGTAAATTTTAGCAACTGCTTCTAAAGGGACTTAGAGGAATATTTAGCTCCATTTATAAACAGTTATTTGAAGCTCTTCAAACATTTTAAAATTCATTTATAAATTTAATATATTTGATTTCCTTTAAGTACTTCAATTGTCTGACTTAAAACCTTCCTGAGTAATTAAATAAATCTCTTAAATCAAATAAATTAAATTTATAAATATAGCAAATCAAGTTGTTTTAAATATTCCAACACTGTAGATCAATTTAGTAATATTTCAACCTAAAAGCACAAGTCTAAATCAATTACTCAATTATGCATTTTAAATTAGAATTGTAAGACTGATTTGTTACTCTACCATATGAAATTTTCTTAACATATTACAAAAACCTTAAGTACCAAATAAACACAGGTTTCTTTTTAACAAGAAAACATGTTATGATTCTTTTAAATATTTTTCTTTTCCAAAAAAAAAAAAAAAAAGGTTTATTTATTAGAGAGAGAGAGAGAGAGAGGGAGGTAAGCAGATTCCCCACTGACCAGGGAGCCAGTCATAGTGCTCAAACTCAGGACCCAGAGATCATGACTTGAGCCAAAGGCAAGTGTCGATGCTCACGTGAGTGAGCCACACAGGCCCCCCTTTTAAAAATGTTTCTACATTTAAACTAAAACTGTGTCTGGTTAGAAGGGATGAATACTACTTTTCTAGTTAATAAACACTGCTATTGATCTCGACCAGTAGACTCTAGACTCAGGTTGGGAAAAGTGATGGCACATCCTGAGACTTATTTATGAGGTTCTTCTAACCAAAGTCAGTGGTCACATACCAGGGTCCTAGGATTTTAGTCACATCAGTACTAAATTTCAAACCAGATTAGAGTCTATAACTGTCACTCAGACGGCTATGTACTTTGATTGGATTACATATTTCTTTGGCACTTAAGATAAACCTCTCCCCCTTTTAAATCTAAAGACCTGTGTCCTCATGGCAGAATACTCATCCTTTTCCTACACTTCCTATCTCTGTCCTGCCATTCTAATGGACTTTAAAATGTATAAAATTAAAATGATATCCAAATGTATTCTGGACATTTCACATACGCTTCTGTGGATTTGCTCAAGATGTCCAAGGTAATTCTACTGCAAGTGCCATGTGAAAAGACTATAGCAGGCTCTCCTGCTCAGCTGTCACAGGTAAGAATTTGCTTTGGCCATGTGGTACACTGTGAGGTGTGCCACACTATGAGATTAAAACCCCAAAAGCTGTTAACATGGATCCCAGGCAAGCTGTAAAAGCCCTCAAGTTAAAAATAGAGAACAAAGGGATATATTCTTTATTCTTAACTTCTTAGGAGTCATCAAACTTTGAGAGAATCTGCTAAAAGTTACAGACACTCTGCCAGACAGACAAACACACCAACCCTTTAGCTCACAATTTCCAAGATTTCATGTTTCCTCTGATAGTCACCAATAGATACCAGGTTAAAAAACAACAACCCTTAGGGGGGCCTGGGTGGCTCAGTGGGTTAAAGCCTCTGCCTTCAGCTCAGGTCATGATCTCAAGGTCCTGGGATCGAGTCCCACATCGGGCTCTCTGCTCAGCGGGGAGCCTGCTTCCTCCTCTCTCTCTCTCTCTGCCTCTCTGTCTACTTGTTATCTCTGTCTGTCAAATAAATAAATAAAATCTTAAAACAACAACAACAACAACAAAAAAAAAAACAACCCCTAGACTAGATGGATCTTTAAAGTCGTTTCCCAACATGGTCTTGATAACGTATCTATCAAAGTGACATATCACAGAGGTGATAACAGAAATTTAGTTCAGAGGATTGGTTTTCAAAATGAGTAATCTAGAGAGCTCGTCAGAGTGAAAGTAGAGTTCAGTAGATATTGGCTAGGGTAATTTTCTTTCTTACAAAAGAAAATTTTATAGTCTGCCCGAGTTTTCATTAAACATGTATGTCAGAGGTAGGGTGTAGTGAAAAAACATGAACCTGTAAGGCTAAAAAAAATTTTTTTTAACTCAGCTTTCAGAAGCAACACTGAGGAAGATTTCTGTGATGGGTTTTCCAAATAAATAAAGAAGGGCTTTCAAACAAAAGAAGGTAATAAGCATGCACTCCATTTTTCTATAGTGTCAGGACATGGTACCACATGGTTTGTGGGGGTATTTTGGTTTTTGGTTTTTTGGATGAGTTATTAAAGACAAAATAGAAACAACTTCTCTGGAAATCATAACCTTCAGCATTCCTAATCTGGCTAGGATAATTAAGGATTACTGAATAGTCAGAGGAAGAATCACATGTTTTATGAATAACAGATGAATGAATGAATGAAATCTTACTATTCCTTCCAAACCCATAATCTGACATATGTCATGGCAGATCACAGGGTTTTTCCATGAGCTTTAGCAGTTGTTTTCTCCATATACACTATAACATATTGTTTATTAAACAGAAATAATCCTACCTCCTATTATTGTATGTTTAGAGTCCATATTTTATCTAGTAATGTCAGTGTAATTGAGTTAAAACTCCACATTGATAGCACAAGCTTAAAGGAAGATTTATACTACCATACTCTCTTTGTGTCCTCTATGTGCTAAAAGCCAAGGCAAACTTCTAACATGTTTTTTTACCTTCTGGACTATTTTTAGAGGTACTGCCCCCAGAGCCAAGGCTCCTGTATTGAGCACATTCAAGGCTTACATTTAAGCTGTCTGGCTTTTAGAGTAACACAGAAAACAAAGCTCCGATGCATGAGGCTATCAACTACAGCAACATGCTTTCTGTAAAGTTTCAGTTCAAGAAATGTATGCCTTACAGAAAAGGTCTTTGATTTCAGAAGTTGTTTTTGTTTTTGTTTTTGTTTTCACTCAAAAGCTCTCATTTCAAATTATGTTTTTAATAATATATATTTATTGTTGTTTGGTAGAGATGGGAATCAGCAAGGTGCCTACAGAATGATGGGGTCATAGCGAAGGGAAAGGCAAGAGGCTTGAACTCTGCAACCCTGGGCAATCCTTAAACCTCCATGGCAGAGGTGGTGAGAATAAACCTAACACACAGAGAGTGAGGGGAAGGAGCGAGCATCGTCAGGATTTGGACAGCTACCACAAATGTCTGGTTCCCCAGGAGTCAGGCCGCCTCCAAAGGTATTCAAATTTAAATTTTAAAAAATGCAGTAGACAATAAACAGTTTCTGGTTCTGAAAAAAAAAAAATGCAGTAGAAAAGCTGTCCATGAAGTGGATGAAACCCAGGGATTCAAAGACGGAGGGAGGTGCCTTTGTTACCTCCTATGCAAACACTGCTGATCAGTGAAGAAGTTGGCAAATATGCATCTTTCTCCTTTCAGGAGAAGTGGCCTAGAGGTAAAAACTTCTGCCAAGATTCCTCAATACTGTTGTAGCCAAAGCTGTCAATATTTTAGGAAATGTTTCCATTTTACCCTCACTTCCTTTAGGGCCAAGTCCCTTCTTTCCACATTGCATATTTTTCTTTTTTTAGATTTTTTTTAAAATTTATTGATTTGAGAGAAAGAGAGAGAGTACAAGCAGGGAGAACAGCAGAGGGAGAGACACAAGCAGAGCAGGGAGCCAGATACAGGGTTCAATCCCAGGACCCTGGGATCATGACCTGAGCTGAAGGCAAATGTTTAACTGACTGAGCCTCCCAGGCACCCCACATTGCCTATTTTTCACATACCCCTTCAGTTAGCAATTTGAAACAAAATGGTTCATGTTTATGTTGACGTAAAACATACCATATATTAGAACCTAAAATCAGGATATGCAAATCCCTAAAATGACAGCAAAGTGACAAGCAAAGATATATTAGATGTGTTTTAGTCCAATCATATATAAAATGCAGAAATGATACTAACTCAGCAATCACTAAAAAATGAATTCATCTACCCATTCATCTAATTATCCTTTCACTCATTTATTCATTCATCATATACTGAGCCCCTATTATGTGCTAAGCACTGAGGGCAAAAAAGTGAACAAAACAGACACTCTTTCAAGGAGACACTGCCTGGAATATGGTAGACACAGAACATTGTTCATAAGATAACGCATTAGAGCATTACAGATGACGATCTGGGAGGAAAGAGAAGGCACATCCAAGTTCAGATGAGGAAGGGGGCAGGAGCTCTAAAGGCTTCTTGAATAAAGTCTTCAAGAATAAGCAGACATTAGCTGGGTAAAATGGAGAACAGCATTTTAAAGTTAATGGCTTTTTTCACACTTAACAACAATACATTTCCAGTACATGGAAGTTTTCCAAGGCTATTATACCCACATGAGGCTCAGATCTGGTCTAAACATAACCCATCAAATTATATCTCCTTGAAGCTCATGGAAGTTGGTATGAGTTTTCCTAACACAGGCCCACAATTCCTCTGATAGTACAGTGGACCTAGAATGCAAACCTGATGGCATCTCAAAGAAATACAGCTAGAAGACAGCAATTACAATCCAATCCCTCTTGCATGCCGAGGGTATGCACACACAGCCGCACAAATATAAGAGCTCAAGAATCCAAAAGCTCCATTCTAGCAACAGAACGTTCACAGTCCATTTCAGCGGGTGAACTAAATTTAAAAAAAAAAAAAAAAAAAAAAAGCCCACAAAGCCCCCCTCCACACACAAAACCCAAAAACCAAAACCAAACAAAACAAAAAAACCAAAACAAAAAAAAAAAAAACCCAAACATTAAAAAAACAAGGAAAAGTATCTTATAGAAATAGTTGCAAATTAACAAAGGAGATGAATTCTTGAGCTCCCTTGCATTTTCCAAGTGAGCCGGAAGAGCTGCACTCCCTCTTTCCTACTTTGCTGAAGTCACTGTTGTTTTCAGCTCACTGTACTTTTATCAGTACTAATTGGAACATACTTCCTGCCAGGGTTTAGCATTTCCAGATTTTTTTTGTAGGCACTGATTTAATGGCGCTGACATTAAGGTTTCTATCCACTGGGTCACATAAAAGCCAACTAAAATGGACTGCAAAAGGAGAAGACTGTTGAAAATCAAAAGGAGTGGGAGGGCAGAAAGAGGACTGTCGATGTGCTTAGCCCGCCACAGAGACATGATAGCCGCTGCTGGCTCTAGTTATTAGCACAGCATGATGAAGGTCTACTGAGAGTTTCCACTGAGCCTCCTCCTGATGGGAAAAAGCTCAGAAAGGAGGAGAAGGCTACAATCTATCTTCTTTGATCTCACAGACAATGAACCAAATATTCCCATTTTAGTAGAAACAGACAAACAAGCCAGTCCCTAGATCCCCTCTCTGAGCCTTTCCCAAGGGCTATGGCCAGTTTGGTCACCCCAGTAAAACTCAGGATTTGCACAGATTCACAGCTCTTTCAGGAAAGAGCAAAGGCACAAGGGAGCCACCAAGACTTTAGTTTTTCAAAGCCCATCTTGAATTGTTGCCTAAACCATGTCAGAACCAGACAAATAATTAAGGGGAGGAAGCAAGTGTGGGTGTACCTAGAGGGTGGGCAGGATTGGGAAAAACTGGGGAGTCCAGGCCCTATCAAAGGGGCACACACTGTTCAACTTTAGCCCAATGTTCTGCAATAACAGCATGGAGTCTTCTGATATTTTAAGAGACATGGAAATAGAAGTTTAATGTGAAATTCCCAATTTTGAAATGTTGGCAACAAATGTAAAACACATCCAGGTCAGACAAAATAGGCCTGGTGCCAGACACAGCTGACAGATCAATGGTTTGTATCGTCTGATCAAAGTTTTAAGGCAAGAGTTTGGAGATCATCTCAGCAGCAGAAAATAAGACAAAGCAGACACCTCGCTCGAGCTTAGGTCCCTGAACTACACTACTCTAACCCAGAAGGGCCCAAGAAGCATACCAGCTAGCCTTGGACACAAATGCCTTTTATGTTTTCTCTTCTTTTCTCAAAGCAAACTTACAATTAGGTTCAAGATTTCCTAGGAAGAGAAAGAGAGACCTGGTTTTGATGCTGTGGCATTCTTTTGAAGGTTTTTTGTGGCACTATCAGATAGTTTGCATTGGATCTCTACATTCAGTCTTTATTGAAATAAATTTGCCAGTTTGCTTTTCTCTGATTCTCAAGATGACTGATTTTCACAAAGAGGAGAACTGAATAAATCTGAGTCTTCTGATTAGTTTTATAGACAAACTGAGGACTTTTCAACCTGGCTTTCCTCAGCATTTCAGGGACTGTAAGAACAGTCTTCAATACACAAGGGCATCCCAGCTGAATTTCGTGGTAGTCAAAAGGAGTTCAGAGTAAAAAATCATGTTGTAAACCTGATAAGGCTTCATAGCCACGGGTCTATTTCTGTGAAGTTGGTGGTCAATGGTCAAGAAATCAAGCCCAGACAGGCAGGGGGTCAGCCTTTCATTCTTAAAATCGCCACCAACACAGAGCACAGGCTTAAGCAGTCTAAAATAGAAAGAGTCGAGGGGATTCATAGGTCCATCAGGGAAATATTTATTTAATGCCTTCTATAGGCCAGGTATTGTTCTAGGGGCTGACGACTAGCAGTAAATTAAACATATGTACAGACACCATTAAAAAAGTCCCTCAACAAATAAATGTATATTGTACTATCTAAAAATGCCAAGTGCCACGTGAGAGAAAGGAGACAGTAAATGAGTCATGACAGGAAAATAACAGCATGTTTTTTCTAAGTCACAGGGAGCATTTCCTGGACACAGGAAGGAGCAAGAAACATTTCCACACCTGCATTCACATCTATCTCCCTTCACTTGCAGGGAGAAAGTGCAATTGGAAACCCAGCCAAACTAGTTAAAACTCCTCTCTTTGGGCAGACTTGGGCTCCCCATACCTCTCTTTCCTCACCTGTAAGATGGGGATAATATCAGCCACCCACCTCAAAGGATTCAAAGTGGATTACACGTGGCCATGTCACAAGACGGTATGCAAAGATCACTGTGTCACTGTGATCAATATCGTCACTGGGCCAAGCACAGCATCTGCCTCCAGGCAGTTCCTCAGTGGACATCAGTTCCTTTTCCCTTTTCACACCCCTTAGAGCGGGGGCGCCGAGTGGGTGTGAACACACACGTGTATGTTCCAAATAGGATTTCTTATGTAGGAGTGTGTGGTAGATTGGATATGCTGGGGCTGAGGGCAGCTTGAGTTCTTTTTGGACCAAAGTAAGGAGCAGAGTTCTGATTTCATTGCTCTCTTCTCTTCTTTCCACACAAATAGTCAAACTTTTACACAATAATGAAGAACTAGAAAGCAATTTTCAAAAGCATTTTTGGACTCTCTTACAGAGTTTTTTTGTGGTCAATACAAATACTTCCTACTTCCATTAAAAAAAAAAAGAAACTTAAAAAATTAACAGTTGTGTGAAACCAAATCCTTTAAAATGGTAGTGCTAGAATGGAACTTTAATTTGATTTGTATGGATTGATGACTGCCCAAAAATTGCATAAAATTTTCTAATGCAAAAATAAGAACTTTTGTGAAAAGGATGAAATGCTCCAAAAAATATATTTGATGAATCAATTCTAACACTAGTTGAATACTGACTGTGAGATTTTTCAAAGGCTGTTGAAAATGGGTCCCTTTTGGCAATGCAGGTGAGAGAAAAGTTGAGAAATTGAATTCAAATTAAATTTGCAAACTTAATCCCACAGCTGCTTACCTACATTTGCCCAGATATGAATGGAATAGATTTTTCCCACTCACCATTAAAAAGGAAGTATGTGTTAGTCTCTTGAAAAACTGCCCCTAGCAAATCTACTTGAGAAATAATAAAAATAAAGAAACAACCATTAATTTAGGAAGAACAATTAATTTCTAGATGTGCTATGTACAGCATTACAGCCAGCATATTGGTAAATTTATTCCAAATCTTTCAAATTAATTAAATGTATTAAATCAGAAGCTGCCTAAATCACAATATATTATAAAAACTAATGTTTATTTCTACATCTAATATATCTGTGGAGAAACCATGCCCATTAATTTCCATGGATTGTCATAGACAGAAGAAAAACAAGACTGGCATAGCTTTACTTGAAACAATGAATTTGTTTTGCCATCATCAGTTTTCACTTTACAGAAATTACAGGTCAAATAATTAGGCCTAGCATTAAACCTATCACACAAACTCTTCATTGAATTGTATTCAAACTTTCAGCAATATCCATTATCCTAAGTTCAAGTAAATCTGACCACTATATTTAATAACTCAATGTCCCTCCCCCTGACTTCCAATGTCCCTCATCGAATTCTCCTTCAAATTCTCCTTTATCCACAACACTTATCTTACTTCTTCTTTGTGTGTGTGTGGGTGTGTGTGTGTGTGTGTGTGTGTGTGTGTGTATGCACACATTTCACATAATACCAACGGCCTAATTTCCCTCAGAACACTGTAACATCCCCAAGTGTAGGAATCTTAATTTGTCCCACAACAGGACCCAAGCACTTAGAACTGTACCTGACACATAGTAAGCTTTCAGTTAATATGTGTTGTATGGATAAATCTAAATGCTTTTAAAGAAGCTCGTTATTTAAGGCACACAATGGTGGAAATTTTTTTTGTAAGATGAATTCTTCTTCCATTTAAAAATGTACATTCATTTCCTACTTATGAGCCCATGTTTCTCTCTGCCAGGTGCTCTAAAAGAATAAACTGCAGTTTGTGTACCAAGGGGAAAGACAGAAAAGGTCACTAAACCACAATGTGGTTACTTACATCCTCATAACCAGTCATTCTCATATTTAACAGCTCCAGGCCAACAATGTACAAATGCCAACATACCAAAGTGTAACCATACAGACATGGTCTGGCCCAGAAATCAAAAGCATGCCATTGAGACATTAATGTTAACAAAAGCATGCTTCCTGCAGGAGACCACCTTCATGTCAGGCTCATCATTCAGCTACAGTCACAAGCTCATCTATATTTACATGCACCTTATTTTACTCCTTAAAGGCAAAATGCAAAAACACTTAACGCTGAGTACTCCAAAGTATCAATTCAATTCCAATGTACACAGCTCTCCTTCAAATGGCTAGCCAAACACCTTTTCTCACTCATTCTGAGTCAATCATCAAATCACCTATCTTTTTTTTTTCAGGTTTCCTATAAAGAAATATGTACTAAAGTCTGAGATATTAAAAACAACCCTTTAATGTGATCTCTACATTCACCAGTGGGATGTTCTTGGGTATAACAGTTACATTCTTGGAGTCTCAGTTTCATCATTTTTTGAACAAGGTCAGTGCCAAGCAGAATTATCAAGGTTTAAAGGCAGTGAATGCAAAAGTCTTTTGAGCATGGTTTCTGGCATATAGTACTGTGGCACAATTTTTATTGAGTTAATAATTTGAATTCTATTCATAGCTGTGCGAAGCAAAATCATGAGCAGTTATTTTGTTCCATTATAAGAATATAGCTATGTCTCTGTGATCTGACTTCTAGGGTCTTACTTTGGGCTTGAAAGGGGCAGCAGGTGTCAAGGGAAGAGAGGAAGGTTAGTCTTCCCTTTTTTTTTTTTTAAGATTTTTATTTATTTATTTGACAGAGAGAGATCACAAGCAGGCAGAGAGGCAAGCAGAGAGAGAGAGAGAGGAGGAAGCAGACTCCCTGCCGAGCACAGAGCCCGATGCGGGACTTGATCCAGGACCCTGAGACCATGACCTGAGCTGAAGGCAGAGGCTCAACCCACTGAGCCACCCAGGCGCCCTGGTTAGTCTTCCTTTGAATGAGAAGGCAAACAGTATGCACAAAGACATCTTCCAAATGAGACTATGTGGTACCTAGAAAGGCTAACCAAATTGTTACTCAGCACCTTGATGAATGATGGCTATGTCTAACTCACCTTAAATGAAACAAGATGGGATCAGGAGGGAGACAAACCATAAGAGACTCTTAATCTCACAAAACAAACTGAGGGTTGCCGGGGGGAGGGGAGTAGGGAGAGGGTGGTTGGGTTATGGACATTGGGGAAAATATGTGCTATGGTGAATACTGTGAAGTGTAAACCTGGCGATTCACAGACCTGTACCCCTGGGGCTAATAATACATTATATGTTAATAAAAAATTCTTTTTTAATTAAAAATTAAAACTTAAAATGGGGGGCGCCTGGGTGGCTCAGTGGGTTAAGCCTCTGCCTTTGGCTCAGATCATGATCTCAGGGTCCTGGGACCGAGCCCCGCATCAGGCTCTCTGCTCCGTGGGGAGACTGCTTCCCTCTCTCTCTCTGCCTGCCTCTCTGCCTACTTGTGATCCCTCTCTATAAAAAAAAAACAAAAAACTTAAAATGGATCGTGTTGGGGTGCCTGGGTGGTGCAGTTACAAGTCACAGTCTGACTCTTGGTTTTGGCTCAGGTCATGATCTCAGGGTCATGGGAGTGAACCCCAACTTGGGCTCCACGCTCATTGTAGAGTCTACTTGACTTTCTGGCTCCCTCTGCCCCTCCCCCCATGCTCTCTAAAATAAATACATTGTTTTTAAAAGATAAAATGGATCATTACTATAATGAGTCAGTGACAACCAATACAAATAAGAACAAGGACATTTTCACAAAATGTCAGATTGTGTAAGGCATCCAGAACTCACATAATACCTTAGGAAGATCTCCACTCCAATAAAATAATTGGTGTTGGACATCTATACACTTTGGCAAGTAGAAGTTTAGATCAATTTGAGCATTCAACAATGAGGAAATACAACATTTATGCATCCAAATGTTATAGAACAAATTCATACCCATCATTCAAATGGGATGTCCCACATTAACTCCATGGAGGGATTTTTCGCTGAGTGAGGGGGTTGTGGAAGTTTTTTGTTTTGTTTTTTTTTAAGATTTTATTTATTTTTTTGAGAGAGAGAGAAGGCATGAGCAGGGCGAGAGTCAGAGGCAGAAGGACAGACTTCCCACACTGAGCAAAAAGCCAGATGTGGGGCTTGATCCCAGGACACTGAGATCATGACCTGAGCTAAAACCAGATGCTTAACAGACTGAGCCACCTAAGTGCCTTGGAAGTATCCTCTTTTTATCAGAATGGTATCAGGACATCTTCAGCATTGCTGCATCATGTCTTCAAGGCCATAGTACATTCCAACATCTAATCTGTGGGACACAGGCCTGGGACACAGTCACTAGCTGCTTTTTTTACTAAGGGAGCTGCAACTCCCCTGCAAAGCAACTAACCATTCTAAACTCAAGCCATCAAAGGAAGCTTTCCCCTTAAAATGAACTTCAAAAAGGTGAGTCACTCCTTTTCATAGTCAGTAAGTTACCTGCAGGTAAAAGGACAAGGGATGGTCACTTATGCTTCAACACTGAAAATATGGGTTATGAAATGCTCCTCTGGATGCCTTTCAAAACAAAAGGACTTGAGTAACTGCAGTCACTGACGTCAGGAGGCACTCCCCAGGGTGACCACACAAGCAGCGGTGGCATCGAAATGGGAAGCCCTTAATTGAGAATTTATTCACGTGCCAGCCACGGCCCTAAGCATTTCCTAAGCATCTTCTCATTCTGTCCTGACCACAAGCCACTGATTCTATTATCCCATTGTTTACAGATGAAGAAATTCAGATTTAAAGGGATTAAATGAACTATTGAAGAAACAGCTAGTAAATGGCAGAGCAGAAGTTTCTGAGTCTGAGTTCTGATTCAGAGGCACTAGTCAGGCACCTGAGTCAGAGGAGCACTGGACTGTGGCTTCTCGGTCAGGCCAATCAAATCCCAGTCATCAGCCAGCTGTCCTATCTTTTGTTCTTAAACCCCTTCTTTCCTTACACTGCAATCAGCAAATCTTCTATCCTAGATCAGCCAGATCTTGGGGACAAAAGCAAAACCCACACCAAATATCTTACCAGAGAGAATGTAATGTAAGGAATTAGTTAAACAGGCGCAGTGGAACTGAAAAGGTGAACAAGGAAAACATAGAATTGAAAACCAAACAAAACTAACACCACCCCTAGGGAAGAAACGGAAGAGATGGAGGTAATTTGGATCTGGAAGCTTGGAGAAGGGACTCAGAAAAGCTGGGTGCAAGCTTCTGAGAAGTGGGTGCTAACCAGCTCATGACCAGCCGTGACAGAACCAACCAACAAGAAACTGAAACTAAGGGCCACTGCCAGGGTGGTGAACAGGAAGAGCAAACACACAGGAAGAAGCAAAACCTTCTTTCACCTCAGGTCATGATCTCAGGGTACTGGGATGGAGTCGCACATTAGGCTCTTTGCTCAGCGGGGAGCCTGCTTCTCCCTCTCCCTTTGCCAGATGCCTTGCCTACTTGTGATCTCTCTCTCTCTCTCTGTGTCAAATAAATAAAATCTTAAAAAGCAGCAACAACAAAAAAAACAACCTTAAGTACTAACTAGCACACACCCTACCAGGATGCACTGGTAGAAGGAGTCAGCTCATCACTGACAATCCTATCCCTCCGCAGATGATGAGGTGTGACCCATAAGAATGCCAAGTGAAAACACTGTTCCCATCTGATCTGGCCTCCAATAAACAGCTTCATGAATGAAAGAAAATCAGTCAGTGTTTGTGCCCACAGTGTGTAAATACTGTACTGAGAATCTGATCGCGAGCATCTTTATATTCAATGTTCACACAATAGTCAGTTCTGCTATAATTCAACACAGGCATTCCCCAAAATCAGCCTGCTATGCGAAGAAACACAATAAAAACCACAAGACTTGTGGGGCAAAGTCAGACTAGGGGTGCAACACTCACAAACTTGTCAGTGACATAGAGGAATCTAATAAAAACAGTACACAGTTTTATATGTATTGATTAAGAAATATGTTAGGTACTACAATGAATAGGTATGGAATTCTATGAAACTTGACCTTGAAAACACCTCAAGTTTGCTTGTGGAAATGAGCATCAGACAGGCTGCAGGTGATGAGTTATTGAGATGTGGTAGGAGGAGGGTCACCTGATATCAGAGGGACAGTTATAACACCAGCTGTGGGGATGTGGATGAGTGTGGCTAATGACCCAAAGAACTGAAGTAGGTGGTGGATGTCTGAACTATGAGTGTGACCTGCATATTCCTACACAGCCCAGTTCAGCTGGGTATCATTTTCTATATTTACCCAATGTTTCTTGCAGTCAAAAGCCCACACAACTCCAAACAAAATATATTTTGTGATGAAAATGTTCCCTAATACACCAATATTAGAACAAATTAATGGTTTCAAAATAATTATAGCAGAATGGATTATATTCTGTAGGCCAGGAAGTATTAACTCCAATATTACAGATGAGAAAACTGACTCAGGAAAATCAAACTTCTCCAAAAAAAGAAAAATGCTATCTTTCTTGGGGCAGCACTGTATTTCCTCATCTAAGATATATCACTTGACACTATGAGGTCAAAGCAGTCGAACCTAAGGGCAGTTTTCAGCGCGTTTTGCTAGTCACCTTCTCCAGGTGGGTGTAAGGTCCCTGGGATGGAATGGCCAGTGATCTCAATCTTCTTTAGGTCAACGTTTAAAGCAGAGGTACTGAGCAAAGGAATTCACTTTCTCTCTCCTTCACTTTCTCATAAATGAACTTCTAGACCTCTGTCACAGTGCTACTCAAAAGATGTTTGACAAAAGTTGAAACCCACGGAAATAAAACATAACATGAATGTCTAAGTTTATTGTTCATACTCTGCCTAAGTATCCTTCTAAGATGCGTAAGTCAATGTTATTCCCAAGGTGAATATTCTTTGATGGTTCCCTAATGCCTAAAACATAAGGCCCCATGCTGTTCAGCATGGAGGGGTGGCTACACTTCTAGATATGGCACCTACTTACATATCCAGCTTCATCTCCAACTAAGCACTCACCTAAAACCTGGGCTCCAATCAGCTGAAAGGTTTGCTTTTCCCACACACCCACGTTCATTTCAGAGCTACGTAAATCTGCCCACACTAATCCCTCAGTTGAATGCCTACATGCTCTATGCCCAACTTCTGAACACCAACCCACTTCTGCTTACAGCTACTTGGATGGGATCCCCTCCCTATATTATCAGGCAGAATTAACAACTTCTTTTGTTGGGACCCTACTGGTCCTACACTAACTCCTATCATAGTACTCTGCCAGGTGTATTTGTATGAAATTTGACTCTTTTCTTCTTCTTTTTTTAAAATCACAGCCATCTATAGGTATTGGCCATGTCTGAAATATCTCCACATCCCTAGAACCTAGCTCAATGCATGGTAACTAAATGTACCATAAATTGTTTAAGGACTGAATGACAAAAGGCTGTTATCATAACAGAAAAGAGATAAGGCTATACCTTTTATTTCTTCACCTTAAATCTGGAAAGGACCCTCAGCTCCACTAAGTTTCTGTGTAGGGTAAAACATACTGATTTTTGGGAGGGGGGAGGAGAGGGGCAGAAAGAGAGAGAGAGAGAACCTTAAGCAGGCTCCACACCCAGGGCAGAGCTGATATGGGGCTCAATCTCACAACCCTGAGATAGATCATTACCTGAGCTGAAAACAAGAGTCAGGCACTTAACCAACTGAGCCACCCACACGCCCCTAAAACCTACTAAATTGATAAAGACAGATGTCATGGATTAAATGTGTGTGTGTCCTTAAAATTCATATATTGAAGCCCAATGCCCGGTGTGTGATATCTGGAGATGGGGCTTTCAGGGATGGGAGGGGGAAGGGGGCAGGTTTAGATGAGGTCATTAGGGTGAGGCCCTCCTGATGGGATTAGTGCTCTTACTAAAGGCAGACAAAGAGAGTTCTCTTTCTCCATGCACCTGCACCAAGGAAAGGCCAAGAGAGCCCATATCAAGAAGGTCACTGTCTATAAGCCAAGAAACAGGTCCTCACTAGGAACCAAATCTGTGGACACCCTGATCTTAGACTGTAAGATATTCCACAACTGTGAGAAATGTATATTGTTTAAGCCACCTAGCCTGTGATATTTTGTTATAGCACTCCAACCAAAGTAAGATGACATATGATAGTAGATACATCAAATGATTTTGCCAAGATGAAGATGGCCTGGGTCCACCATCTTATATAAAAGTGTAAAATTCTTGAGGACACAAAATGCACAGAGGCTTCACACAAAAGGCCTACTGAAAATACAGAGAGTATCAAGAAAGTGAAAATTAAGACAGTGGGAAATGCTCACCTGGGTTGAGTTACTAAGTGAGGTACCTACCCAAGAAGCTGTGGAGGAAAAACATAATTTTGAGTGCTGTGGAAAATCAACACTTCATTATAGAATCTGAGGACTGTAAGAAAACTGCCCCACATCCCACAGTGGCTGACAAACTCTCTGTTTAACCAGAGGCCAGTCACCCGGTTCCACATTGAGGCCAACTTAAATCAAATACCATAACAACTTTGCAGACACCAGATCTAGGACACTGTAACAATACAGATTGTTCAGTGGCTCCCCTTGTGATTTTCTGGATCTGCATTCTTCAAGAAATCTCCTGTACTAACGGGTGGAAAGTGGAAATCTCCTGTACTGATGGACAGCAGTGGAAAAAATAATAAATCACGTGATAGTACATCCAGTCCCAAGGAATACTAGGTGTGATATTCTTGAAAATGCATATTCTAAAAAAAAAAAAAAAGTATCCTGGGCACCTGGGTGGCTCAGTGGGTTAAGCCTCTGCCTTCGGCTCAGGTCATGATCTCAGGGTCCTGGGATCGAGTCCCGCATCGGGCTCTCCGCTCAGCGGAGAGCCTGCTTCCTCCTCTATCTCTCTCTCTGCCTGCCTCTCTGCCTGCTTGTGCTCTCTCTCTCTCTGTGAAATAAATAAATAAAATCTTTTAAAAAAAAAAGTATCCTCAAAACATCGTTTTTTCCCTCCATTTGGGCCATGCATTTCTTATCATGAAGAAATGGTAAACCCTGAAAATCATATTCTTAAATGGATATCAGAAGATGAAAACAGGTATATTTAAAGGCAGGTATCATGGGTCCTCATTTAGGAAAGTTGGCCACACTGAGGTTCTAGGTCTGTTTTTCCAAAAACCGAAGGAAGATTTCCACAGTATATCTAACAGTTGCCTCAAATAATGCCTAAAGCATCCTTCTTTGGTCCCTTTCCCACAGACATGCTGACCTGCACCACAGCCCTGTTCCTCACGTTGGATCATCAGCCCAGCTGGATTACCTAGTTCAAATCCTCAAACTGTCCTTCACTTCTCCTACTTGTCTCCTGTAATAAAATCTTGTCACTTTCTCCTTAAAGTATTAGGGACAGGCAAAACACCTAAACCTTTTCCTGACTAGGCTCTGGAACCAAAACTTACATTCTGGGATTGGCTACAGTGCTGTTGGGAGGTAGCTGCCCAACCAGTGGGTCCATTGCTTAGCCCCAAAGTGTGACCAAAGGAGTTGGTTCCAGACCAGGGAGTGTGAGCAAGGACAGGCGCCACCTCCAGGCCAGATTCATGGAAAACCCCCTCATGGTGCTCCTTTATGCCTGTCCCTTCTCTTCTGGCAGTAGTGAAACCTGAGGTCTTGAGAGATCGGGGAGCCACCGAATGGAATAAGCCTGCATTCTCTGTCACCATGTGAGAGAAAGTTGCCCTCTGTCCAACAGCATCCCACTTACCGGATACATCAAGAAATAGGTTTTATTTTAAGCCACTGAAATACTGCAGTTTGCTATTTTACAGCACAAAAAATAAAAATTCTAGAACCATATAAGGTTAAAGCCATCTCTGTATATGTGATAATAAGGGCTATGGCACTGCCCTTGATTGTAGGATTCTAACCTCTCCTTTTTCGGGTGTACAACAAACATACTGATTCAATAATTCTATATATAACATTACTCAATGCTCACCACAATAAGTGTAGCCAAACACTTGATTCAAACCTCAGAGTGATTCAAACCTCTTAAAGTTTACTACTGTTTTGTGAAAATAATTGTAATTGTACTATGTATCACATTAAAAGGAGTCACCATTTATTGACCTCTTTCTGCGTGAGAGGCAGGGATCATACTATGTGTTTTATGTATTTTAATCTTATGAACAGTCTACAAAGTAGATATTGCTAACTCTGTCACGTTTCACAAATGAGAACGCTTAGGTCCAGGGAAGGTAGCAGGGACAAGCCTGGGTCACAGAGCTAGAGAGCAGAACTGAAACCCTATGCGGTCCTTCTCCAAGGCTCCTTGACTGCTAGCTATTCAGCCTTCTTTAAAACCAAAACAAAACAAGGTAAGAATGTTAATGGCTTTCACTCCAGTTACCACATAAGACCCTGTATTTCACAATGTGCATGTGAATTTATTTTCTGCCACACAGAATAAACAATCTTGTATTTTAGTTAACACTACTACAGAGTCCCTCAAGTCTCGCTCAGGGACCCCCAGCCTGATTTTGGCAGCCATATAATGAAAGGATGGTTTTCTGCCGCTCATCCCCACTTGCCCTGTACGCTGCCAACAGCATTGCACAATTCACTCCGTGAGAATCTCACATACCTCATGTAGGTGCCTCTGAAGTTATGCTTGTATCATTTCTGACCATCTTTAAATTCAATCACCTGTCTGAGAATACAGATTTCAGGCCTGGTTTCCAAAACAGTAGATCCTCCTTAGCAAAAACAGTAGAACCTCCTTAGTCGGTTTATCAGACTTTCTTCCTCTCTCTAGGAAAATCCAGAGGACAGGTAGCTTGCATCGTGCCTTTGAACAGTCTTGAGAACTGAATCAGATCCCTAAATGATCTACTACAATGAGATGAATTTTTTAACTAATTAATGATCTTTCCATAAACTGTCTTGTTTATGACTGACTGCCTTCCAAATTACAAGCTGACAGGAGGGACACTTATCAGTCATGGAGTCTCCCTACAGAAAGCAACGTACATGATCAACTGTGACTGACAAAGCCTCTCCCAGCAGACAGCAGGGAAGCCAATTTGTGAAACAGGATAACCAGGCATGGCTGAGGTCATCTCTCCAAGGGCACTGACCTCCTAACCCACAAGAGATTCCGGACAGGTATTTTATGCATCAACCTTGGCACAAAATGTAACTTTCTGAGTTAAAATGAAGACAAAGACAAATTAGGCACTTCCATGAGAGTACTGATTTTTTTTTCCCCTATTGCTATGGTAACACCACTCCATTTTAGAAGAGGGAAAAGGAAGAGTGGGCCTTAAAAACTGAGCTATACAATTTGTCAATGATGTATCAAAAAGGACTAAAAAGATATTCCTTTTAGTTATTTCACTGCTAGGAATTCATCCCAGAGAAACAGTCTGATAAACGTGTACGTTTAAGAGACTTAATGACAGCACTTTATTAAACAGTGACATTGGAAAAATCAAAAATGTCTAACAATAAATTATGGTATATTTGTACAGAGCGATATCAGCCATTACAAGTTAGGACGCAGAGATACACTTACTGACATGATGCATGTTCGTTGTGTACCTTTAAGTCTTCACGTTAAGTCACAGGAAAGCATATAGCATTTGACTCCATTATAAAAATTTCGCAGGGAAAAATATCTGAAGTTATTTATGTCAATACACTAACAGGAGCAGTTTTGTCTAGTGAGAGAAATTTGGGATGATTAGAAAGGTCTGCTGTGTGCTTTTCAGCATTTTCTAGGATGACTTTTCATTATTTGTGTTATTAAAAATAGGGAAACATGTAACCATGGCTACATGTTATATTATAATTATTTGTAATTGTATTATTTATTCCAAAATATTTGCTGCTCCTTCCTAGGGGCCCTGGCCTGCTATCTTCTTTCATGAGAAGAACAGAATTCTTGTACCTGAAGACATCAGGTTAACTATGTATTTTGCTTTCACTAATAAGAGATAAAACACGGAAGGCCATGTGTGACTCCAAGCAAAAACTTTAATAGCTATTATGTGTTTCCACCAATTTTTATTTTCCTTCTACCCTGACAAAAGAATGTTCCAGATAGGTTGCTTCCTCTGCCTGATTCACAAAAGGAGAAGATGTAAAACAGATTTGACCAGACTTGCAACAGTCCTAGTATGAGTGAGAAATAAATCTTGGGTTGTCATGGCCACTGAGACTTTGGAGCTGTTTGTTACCATAACATAATAAATTCTGAGCTGACTGATACATGAACTTTTTCTACCACCTTCCCAATAAGACCAAACTAAGATTTAAGTATAACAGCCCCTTTACTACCTATCTCTGATTAATTCTGGAGTTTTCATGTTTAACGTAAACCTCCCTGTTAATGGTATTTTTAAACTGTGATAGGCGGCAGAGTTTACTACACCCAGGCTTCCCTTTATCCTGTCTGCTTCTCCACAGCCTCTGTGCATCATACTGATTACTCCTCTGCCTTTCATGACCATTTCTTTTAGGTCTCACTATTTTCCCTATAGTGCAGGCCTTGCTCATTTCATATCTACATATGGTGGCCATGGACACTGACACTATCCTTCAATGTTCTTCATACAGTTGTGTAAGATTTGCCTTCCTTCAACAATGCCTTACAATTTACCACCATGGGCATACTGAACCTTTAGCCTGACCTCAGGCCACTTCAGAATTCCTCAAACTCACTACCCTCCTAACACAAATCCTCAGCATTGGCCAAATAGCAATTTGTTTGTTTGTTTTGTTTTAGCAAGAGAGAGTTCAAGTTGGGGGTGGGGCAAAGGGAGGAGAGAGAGAATCTCAAGCAGGCTCTATGTCCAGCATGGAGCCCAACACAGGGCTCAGTTTCACAACCCTGAGATTGTGAGCTGAGCTGTAATCCAGAGTTAGACATTTAACTGATTGAGCTACCTAGGCACCCCATCAATTTTGTTATTTTCTGTGCACACCTAACATATTCCCAGAATCAGGGCTACCAGCCCAAGATTACAGTTATGATGTCAGCAAACTAAGCCCTGTGGAGAAAGGGTATACTGATAGCAGAATGAAGGAATAATTTCATGGGTGACTCTAATATATGTACAGGTAGTTTGCCCTTAAGGTACAGCTGACAGAGTGGGCAGAGTGAAAGGCATGGTGATAATCTTCAAATGTGGCCACCAATGACTCCTCATACCCTGGAACACACATGACCTATTTCCTTTCTCTTAGAACTGGGCTGGCTTTGTGATGTTTCCACCAATAAAATGTAGTACACATGATGTTCTGAGACCTCCCAGACCATAAAAGATCTGAGGCTTCCCCCATCTCAGAGCCCAGGCAATAAGCTGTAAGGAAGTACAACACAGACTACAGAAGGATTCAAGTCATGTGGCCAGGGACCCGGAGAACTGGTGGCCATCTTGGATTTTCCAGCTCCTGCCAAGATCCCGGAAAAATGCAGCCATCTGAGTAGCCCCAGGCAACAGTCACTACCTAGT
This sequence comes from Lutra lutra, assembly GCF_902655055.1. NCBI lineage: Eukaryota > Metazoa > Chordata > Mammalia > Carnivora > Mustelidae > Lutra > Lutra lutra. Next base: position 49,188,369 of record NC_062290.1, read on the forward strand.
TGAGCCCAATCAACCTAAACACTCATGGGGAACCCCCCCCCAAAAAAAAGGATAGTTTTATGAAACTGTTTGTTTCACAGCAACATATAACCAAGACAACAGGCATTCTCCTTACTTCTGCCCTGAACAGAACACCGTTCCAGCCTCTTGGTGGATGGTGGTTTATGAAAGCAGTTTACACAGCAGCAAGAGGGTACCCTCAGGTGACTTACAGGAAGTGAATTTAAACAGTGGAATGAGGGCTGGAGGTGCAGATGAAATGGGAGAGGAAAGAGATGGCAGATAGCACTGAAATCTTGCTCACAGACTGACCTATAAGATAGAGCTAGATGAAGACCCAGAGGTGGTGGAAGATCCCCACTGAAGCTGTGGCAGGAGCCAGTACAGTGTGTTATTCTTTCTGTGACTCTGTTTCCTCTGGCTAGTAAGGACTTGGAAAGAGTCAGGGGCATTAATAACAACTCAGTCTATACACGTCCCTAATACCCACCATGCTCTGGTTATCAGCAGAGAAACTAAGTCCATCATGGGCAGAAGCACAAACCTGTCAACATCAGAGCATTCAAGTCCCAGGTGGCAGAGACGGCCAGCTGATCACCAAACTCATTTCCTCTGGTTCTGGGCAAACAGGCCACATTCTCCAGCCTCCCTTGCCTCTAACAGTGGCAGTATGACTTGAGTTCCAGCCAAGAGAATGGAGATGAAAATGATGAAACCACTTCCCAGCCTGCCCTTCAGAAACCTCCATGTCTCCCTATTACACTGCCACCATGGAAGGCACACATCAATGTATAGCCACAAAAGGGTAGACTCTGGGTCTCTGATCTACTGCTTGGAGGAGAGTCATCACCCAAACCAACACACTGATTCTGGTGACAGAAAAGGTGTTATCTTTTATACCTGCTAATACATCCTAGTTGCTGCATGGCAACATCCTATGTGAAAATGTCCTTCAGTGCAAAGATATCCAAAACAAGAGGTTTCCAGATACTGTGAAAAACTGCAATATAGTAATGAAAATCTTAAGTCTAAAATCTAATCAGCATGGCAGGGCAGGAGTCATGTGAAATCTTGATTCTAAAGGTGGTCTAGAACAGATCTCTTGGTAACCTTTATCTTTTATCTTAAGGCCTTCAAATGACTAGATGAGGCATGGCCAGATTATGGAGGGTAATCTGTTTTACTGAAAGTTTGTCATTTCAATGTGAACCACATTAAAAACAAACAAACAAAAAAAACAACAAAAAAACCCTCAAAGCAACATCTAAACTGGTGTTTGACCACATAACTGGCATTTGACTAACCCTAGCCAAGGCAACAGCTAACATTAACCACCACACCAGAGAAGCTAAAGTCTTAGTGAGCCTCTAAGAGCCACTGCCCTATAGGACTATGAAGCTATACAAGCTAAGAGAAGTAACATCAGTTGACTGCAAAGAGTTTTCAATTACAATGACCTCTCTTTTTTCTTATAGACCTTTTTATTTTTAATCAACTAGGAAAATTAGGTTCTCACACCCCCAAATATTTGAAAGTTCTGTGGTTGCTTCCTAAATTCAAATAAACAATTTCTGGATTAGTCATTTTATGTGACCTGAGCCTCCTCTTGATCCTACAGGTATAAAACCCAACAGTTTAGTTTTGGTGGTGAGATCACCATTCTCATTAGACAGACATGGACACTAAAAGTTAGTGTGGTCTTCCATCTACCCCTAAGATTCCTCAAATCTCCATGGATCTGTCTAGAAACCTGAATTTTAAAATTAATGCTGGTAGGCATTCTGACCAGGCACTTAATAATTACATGTTACATAAACATGAATAATTTTGTATGTTGAAAAGTTGGAAAATGATGATATAAATGAAATGCTAATTATTCTCTTTTAAGGGAGTTGTATCCTACTAGGATTAAATTCTTGCTTTTTTGACACATTTTTAAAATCTACACTTCACAGCAGTTAGGAAATAGCAGAATTTGGTTCTGATTTAATCATATGAGAACTAATTCAGCTTCAGGCCAAAATGACACTTGGTGGGAGAGGTTGGGAAGCTTTCACACTACATTTTTTTAAAACACAAATTTCTTTCACTCTTCCCTTGAACTTTCACTCTGCTTGATACTATTCCTAGATTTTAATTCCTAATTCCCCGAAGGGTAGAGAAAGCCATCTAATGTATTATAATCTAAGACATCTTTAGTTTAAATAGAAAGGTTTTAGAATATTAGAATCAAATAAGCCACTTTTTAAAAAATCTGATTTTGGCAAAGAGGACAATAAGATTTATATACAGAAACACATATCATTTTGACCAAAGTCCTTTAACACCAAAAACATTTGAATATCCCTTAGCTACATTATTTCTGTGTTTCACAAATTATGTTCCACAAAGATCTTTGTAATAGGCATTCGGAAAAAAAATAAAATAAATCAATCAGCTGGAAGGAAACTCTAAGTTAAACAGGTTCCTTTATTATAGAAAGTCTGTTTTTTTTTAAGATGTTAATATATGTGGTGGTTAAAATGCACACGTGTGCACACAGATGCACAAAGTATGGGTGGTTTCCCAAACTTACTGCGCATGGGCAACTTTTGTTCCCCACTCAGAGCATCTCTCAGGATTTAGGTTCTACTAAAACATGCTAGAAAATGGCCTAAAGGGCGCCTGGGTGGCTCAGTGGGTTAAAGCCTCTGCCTTCGGCTCAGGTCATGATCCCAGGGTTCTGGGATCAAGCCCCGCATCGGGCTCTCTACTCAGCAGGGAGCCTGCTTCCTCCTCTCTCTCTGCCTGCCTCTCTGCCTACTTGTGATCTCTCTCTGTCAAATAAATAAATAAAATCTTTAAAAAAAAAAAAAAAAGAAAATGGCCTAAAGATGCATCCAGGAAGACCTGACACTAACAACTATAACCTCTCCTTTAACAACATGCTTATAAATTTCAGGCTCTCTGTACCTGACTCAATTCCAGTGTCAGTAAGTCCCACTCATTGGCTGAAGGAAAATAACGGAGTCTAACCTGAACAGCAGCAATGCTTCCATTGTCCAGCATTCCAGAAAACTGATTTCCCTAAAAAATACTGACAGTCTTTTAAACCAGGGTGGATGAATGGTAGAACAACTGCTGGGACAGGGCACAAATGCAATATGATAAAAGAAGTCAAAATTATCAGTATCCCTCATTTCTAGGTTGTTAAAGTTATGGGAGGTTTTTTCCTTTGTGCTGTTTTAAGAATTCTAAATTTCCTAAAATGAGCTATAATTTTTCTAATTAGAAAATAAATTTAGGGGCACCCGAGTGGCTCAGTTGGTTAGGCATCCAATTCTTGATTTCAGCTCAGGTCATGATCTCAGAGTCCTGAGACTGAGCTCCGTGTAAGGCTTTGCACTGGGCATGGAGCCTGCTTGAGGTTCTTCCTCTATCGCCCCTTCCACCCCTCCCACCTCTAAAAACAAAAACAAAACTGAAAAAACAAAGAAAATAAATTTAAATATCATTTTTAAAATATCACCTTAAAAGGTAGTCAAATATATTGCTTCTCAGGGCAGCTTTTTTAATGTAAATATTTACAACGACAACATTTTCATCTTCATAACCATTAGACTACAGAAAACCTAGATCAAAAATTAAAACTAAAACATGAAAAATGACCAAAAACTGCTAAACCTGGCTTTTTTCTGTCAAGGTACCTGAGCTGCCCTTCAGCAAAAAACTTGCATTAAAAGATGCAGAGCAGGGGCACCTGGGCGGCTCAGATGGTTAAGCATCTGCCTAGGCTCAGGTCATGATCTCTAGGTCCTAGGATCGAGCCCCGCATCCAGTTCCATGCTCAGTGGGAAGTCTGCTTCTTACTCCCATTCTGACACACCCCCTGCTTGTGTGCTCTCTCCTTCTCTCTCAAATAATCTTTAAAAAAAAAAGAGAAAAAAAGAGAGAGAGAGAGATGCAGAGTCAACCACTGGAAAGACAGATTTTGCCTAACTAGAACTCAGATTACAAAGAACAATTCAGCACTACAGTCAGTAAATCACTTCCAGAAGAGAGAGTCACTTTCAAAATAGCTCACATGCCTGTGGTAGGCTGAATAATGCACACCCACCCCCAGAAGGTACTCACACCTTCATCTCTGAAGCCGGATCAGGTTTCAGACTTTCAGCCTCAAGAGCTGTAAGAGAATAAAGTTCAGTTTTCTAAGCCACCAAGTGGGTGGTAACTAGTTAACAGCACTCATAGGAAATGAATGCAATGCTCCAGTCTTAAGGAGGCGAAGAGTCCCGATGTATACCAGGCTGCAGGAGACTCACCCTCTGGCTGACCAGTTCCTGAGGGCAATCCTCACCTTGGGTGGTTGTCCTTTAGTCCTGATTCAGGGATGATCAGGACACTTGTGTGCAAGCTCTAGAAGCAGCAGCTTTGAGTCACACATTATTAAAGTGAGTTATCTCTAGGACACAGAGCCAGTCATGTGATTACTACCTGGGATAATGTGGATTTAGTATTAAATACATCATTTCCTGAGATCTTTAGTGTGTGTTTAAAATCATCTCCCTGTCTAGGATATTATTAAAACATGCACCTGACACAATTATATACACACCTATAATCCTGATGTCCAACAAAAGGCCCCACAAATCTAGAAACCAGCAAATGTTTTAAATAGGAAACAGGTGAGAAAGAGACATTTCACTTAACTTAGTTATTGATTAAACTTTGAAAGAATAAAACATATACTGAAGAATTACTGTACTTGTAAATCAAATTCATTCCATTTAAGAGCTCCATTATCTCCTAGTAGTACCAAAATTGAAAAGAGGTTATTGCCTTTTTTTTTTTTTTTAAAGATTTATTTATTTATTTATTTGACAGAGAGAGAGCACAAGCAGGCAGAGAGGCAGGCAGAGAGAGAGGAGGAAGCAGGCTCCCCGCTGAGCAGAGAGCCCGATGCGGGGCTCGATCCCAGGACCCTGAGATCATGACCTGAGCCGAAGGCAGCGGCTTAACCCACCGAGCCACCCAGGCGCCCCGAGGTTATTGCTTTTAAAGGTTTAATTTGGGCCCTTCAACAGCAAGTTCAATGATTTATCACACTGATTGAATTCTAATTCTCTTACTATGTTGAATTCCAGAAAGCCATTTCCTTCAAACATTAGGACCACTGAGATACAAAACCAGACTTACAGGGACTCCTTCACCCTACAAAAAATAATGTAATTCACACAACATTTAATTGAACAAGACAGTGTTACTGTCACATGGTGATTAAAGTAGTGGTGCAAGGAATATGAAGAGGCATGGCTCTTTTTTTCATGTGGCCTTCTAGAAAATCTGGTTTTGCGAAATGATAAAATATTGATAACTTAGTGTGTCCTGAGTATGAAATGAATGATACACAACTACTAGAACACAGAAATAATAAGCTAAACAACTCACTTGTCTTCAGGAGGAACTTCATCTCCCTTCCCTCAACTCACTCCATACCATACTCTACATAAGTGGCAATCTCAGTGGAAAGCCTTGGGAATTCATATCTGAACACAGATCAAGTCCAAATAAACGTCATGGTAGAGGCCTGTTAACTATTCAAACACCATTCCCATCTTTCTCCTGGAGGCCTAGATAAACAGATTTCCCAGCCTCTCAGGCTATTATTATTGTTGAACATAGGACCGACATCTGGCCAATCAAATACAGCTACAGTGATGTGCATCACTTCCAGACCCGGCCCCCGAAGCCCCAAAATGACTCGCCACACTCCTCATCCTTCTGCACCAACCTTTGGAGCTATGTGTTAAAGAAGGCTAGCAGAGCCACAGAATGGAAGGAGCCTGAAGGAATAAACTATTGTCATTGATTTCTTGAAGCAGCTAGCATTAGCTTAACTATACTGTGGTTTTGCTTGATTTGTTAATTTATGTGTTGATTCAGTTGAAACAAGAATACACTGGCTGCTCCACACATGCCAGAAAATAAGGAAACAATGACTCAACCCAGAAAACTCCCCAGTCAAGGAAATAACACAAGTAGAAAAAAATTCCAACGGTGCATGGTCCTAAATCCTATGAATGAAATATGCACAGAGATCTGAAAGTTTTTGTGGAAACTGGAGAGCGGCACTAGGGGAATATGGGCCAGGATTCCCAAGTTGATTCTTGAAACACAGACATGGCAGGTGCTTCTCCAATCACAGGGGAAAAAAAAAAAAAAAAAGAAAAAGTCAGAAACTATATGGGGATGGAGACTGCAGGGCCCGTGGAGAATGGAATGGGGAAAGTAGAAGGGGGAGTGATAACCATAGGCCTGGTACTCTGCAACACCTTCCAAAGTTAATACCGAATGATGCTAGTAGATTCGCTAAGAAGAGTGTACTTTATCCTCAGACAACGGGATGTCACTGGTAGTGTTTATGGTGAGCACAAGCAGACTTAAAACTCTAACCTGGGGGAAAACACCCATATATGAAGTAGAGGGTAGGGGTTTTTTTTCCCCTTTAGGAGATGGTGTGATTAGGAAGGAAAGGAATCCACAATAAAGGGATCAAGTTTACAAACTACTGGAATTCTCATATTGAAAATCAAAGGTTCTGCATGTGCAGAGTTCCCATATGCCCCCTTTTTTTTTGTTAGAAATTTCTTTATTCGGGCGCCTGGGTGGCTCAGTGGATTAAGCCGCTGCCTTCGGCTCAGGTCATGATCTCAGGGTCCTGGGATCGAGTCCCGCATCGGGTTCTCTGCTCAGCAGAGATCCTGCTTCCCTCTCTCTCTCTCTGCCTGCCTCTCCATCTACTTGTGATCTCTCTCTCTGTCAAATAAATAAATAAAATCTTTAAAAAAAAAAGAAATTTCTTTATTCTTACTTAATTTTTATTAAGCACCAGCTTGATTTTTTTGTTGTTTGAAATTCCATATGCCCTTTCTGCTGTATCCCACATACAGCCTCCCCTAAGGTTAACATCTTGCATTACTGTGGTACATCTGTTAAAACTGATAACCCACTATACACACACGATCTAAGGTCCATAGGTTGGTTACATCAGGGTTTGCTCATTGTACTGTGGAGTTTTGATTCAACAAATGCACAAAAACGAATCCACCATTACAGTATCATAAAGTTCATGGCCTTAAAAATCCCCTGTGCCCTGCCAATTCATCCTCCCTTTCTTCTCTCCACCTTAAACCTCTGGCAACCACTCATCCTTTTCTTACCTCCCTCGTTTCACCTTTTCCAGAAGGTCATATATAAAAATCATAGAGTTGTTTATCCTTTTCAGACTGGCTTCTTTCAATTCCTAATATGCAAGGTTCTTCCAAGTCTTTTCATGCCTTGATAACTCATTTATCCTTATTATTCGATAAAAAACTGCTATGGTCTGAACAGAGCAAGAGTTTATGTTTTCACCTGGTAAAGGGCATCTTGGTGGCTTCTAAGTTTTGGCAGCTATGAGTAAAGTGGCTACAAACATTCGCATGCGGGTTTTTTGTTTTTTTAGCTCATTTGGGTAAATAACTAGAAGTGCGACTGCTGAATTGTATAGTATGACTACATTAAGCTTTATAAAAAAAAAAGTGCGAAACTGTCTTCCAAAGTGGCCGTACAATTTTGCATTCCCAACAGCAGTAAATGAGTGTCTGTCACTCCACATTCTCACCAGCATGTGCGATCAATGTTTAGGATTTGTGCCGTCCTGATAAGTGTGTAGTGATAGATCTTGTTGTTGTTTAATTTGTAATTCACTAATGACACATGATGTGGAACATCTTTTCATATGCTTATTCTCCATCTGTAAATCTTCTTTGGTGTCTGTTCAGATCTCTTACCCATTTTTGAATTGAATGGTTTCCTTTTGTTCAGTTTTAAGTTTGGGTTTTTGGTTTTGTTTTGTCTTTTTTTTTTTTCATTTTTGGTATATTTTGGATATAAGTACCTTATCAGATGTGAGGTTTTTCCAAAGACTTTCCCCTAGTCTGTGGCTTGGCTTTTCATTCTCTAACAGTGTCTTTTTCAGAGAAAAAGCTTTTAAATTTAATGGAGTCCAAATTTTCCAAATTTTCTTTTGTTGATTCATGCATTTGGTACTGTAGCCAAAAAGTCCTCACCAAACTCAAGGTCACTTAGATTTTCTTCTAGATAATCTGAGAATTTTTTGAGTTTACGTTTAGGTCTATTATCCATTTTGAGCTAATTTTTGTGAAAGGAGCAAGGTCTGTGTCTAGATTCATTTTTTTGCATAATAACGTCCAGCTGTTCCAGCACCATGTGTTGAAAATACTATACTTTCTCCACTGCCCTGCCTTTGCTCAACTAAGTGAAAGATCACTTGACCATAGTTGTTGTTGATCTACTTCACGGCTTTCTATTCTGATCCACTGATCTATGTGTCCATTCTCTCACCAGTACCACAGTGTCTCAATTATTGGAGCTTCACAGTAAGTCTTGAAGTCAGGTAGTGATTTTTTCACTAACAAAGAGAATTAAGACCTGCCCTTGCAAGGTTCACAGGCGACTTGCTGCATATTTCTAACTTGGGAGAGAACAGAGCACCTGGGAGAGATCCAGACTATTCAGCCAGCCTGGACCCCAGAGTGAGGACCACATGGGGCAGAGGCCTCAGCTAACCCATCATGAATCTTATGCATAAGTGGGAAGAAGTTTTTGCAGTTTTTAAGCCAATGAAAGTTCGGGGGGGGGGGGGGTTGTGGGTTTTTTTTAAGATTTTATTAATTATTTTCTGGAGACAGGGCAAGAGCGAGCACACATGTGCTTGAGAGAGGGGAGGGGCAGAGGGAGAGGGAGAAGCAGCCTCCATGTAGAGCAGAAAGCTCAATGCGGGACTCGATCCCAGGACCTCAGGATCATGACTAGAGCTGAAGCAGATGCTTAACTGACTGAGCCACCAAGGACCCCCAAGTTCTGGTTATTCTTTTAATGCCACATATGCTAGCCTATTGCAGGCACTGAAATTGGGACTGGGAAGACAGTTTCACAACTTTAATGAAGAAAACCACTTTGATCTCTGAATCCTTCATCACAAACAGAACAGATCAGCACCAAAAATGCTCCTGTTAAGTATAGTCACATAACATTAGTCATGGCTCTCTTAAGAAGAAAGAAATAAAACCCTCAGCTTCGGCAGATAAAGATAAGGCTCTTAATAGTAATAATTCAGACATGTCAGTGCATCTGTAGCTAGTGTGAGCCTCAGCTAGGCATGGAATCTTACCACCCAACAGAGTGTAATGTGCTTCAGCTCACCAGGGCAGAGAGGCTGAAAGCACGGGCAGGAAATCAGAGCAGAGAACAGGTAGAGCTGCCACACTACAGCACACAGAGAGAGGTGCCTTGACAATCAGGGACTCACTGCATGTATTATGCAGAAGAGACTGGACTCAGTCCAACTGAAGAGATACTGTACCTGAAGGAAGTTGTGATCAATTTCATTAGTGAAGACTGAGAAACCCATGCAATGAAGGGCACCTGATACCAGAACAGGCTTGAGGGGAAGAACAAGGACAGAGGAGGAAAATGAGCAAGACACAAAAGAGGTACCCAGACTGGGCCAAAAGGAGACTATTTTAAGCCACAGGATATACATTCCCACCAGAACCCTTGTAAGGAAGAGTCGTAAGTTCCTATCACATCCTCTGAACTGCCTAAAGATGGGGCATATTTATAGGATGCATTTTAATAAATGAGAGCAGATGCTGGCAAACTATAGTATGCAGTCCACATCCAGCTCTTAGAGTAAATCGAGTTGTACTAGAACCCAGCCACACCCCTTTATTTCTGTAGTGCCTCTGGCTGTTAGAGAACGACCGTTGCAAAGCTGGGCAGCTTTAACAGAGACCACACCGATTATAAAGTCTAAAGTACTTGCTACCTAGCCCTTTATAAAAAGTTTGCTGATGCCTGATCTAGAGTATAGATTTAGTCATTCAATAACTTTTTTTGTTGTCTTTGGGAAATTTCAAGTATTAGAGGCACCTGGGTGGCTCAGTGGGTTAAGCCTCTGCCTTCGGCTCAGGTCATGATCTCAGGGTCCTGGAATACAGTCCCGAATCGGGCTCTCTGCTCAGCAGGGAGCCTGCTTCCTCCTCTCTCTCTCTCCGCCTGCCTCTCTGCCTACTTGTGATCTCTCTCTGTCAAATAAGTAAATAAAATCTTTAAAAAAAAATTTCAAGTATTAAAGAAAGGTTCTACTATCTTTACTTAAAAAGGTCCTACTGTACTACAAATGTCAATATTTTCTTACCCCCAAGAAAATAATAATGGCACTTGCTTTAAGGAGATGACTGGGAGGGTATGGAAGAGAAACAGTTACTTTTCACTGTGTTCTTTCTCTTCATTTCGACTATTTTAGCAAAAGCACATGTTAAATTCAATTTCTATGTATATCCATGCACACATTCTTTTTACTTAATTAAAAAATGTCTCTAGCAACTAAAGTTATACGGATTAAAGGTTTTATCAAGGTTCATTTTATTTAACTCTTCAACTGTAAAGGGAAGAAATAACCTCAAGAAAAAAACAGAGCATTGATAGAGTGTTTATAAGAGTAGAAAGTGGAAACCACTTAAATGTCCAATTTTCCAAAAAATGACCAAGGAAAGGGGATGTTATGTAAACTGTGGTATATCCATTCAATGGAATTCCACATTGCCATTACAATAGTGAATTACATATGCATTTACTCACATGGAAATATGTTCACAATTTGGTACTGAGGAAAGCTAGACAGAGCATAACATAAATCTCAAAATACACTTCACGTGCATATGTAACCACTGAAAAGGATGGGAAGGATATACATCAAAGTTAAAAAAATATGTATTTAAACAGAGTATGTTTTTCTTCTTTTGCTTTTCTGTACTCCTAAAATCTTCAACAGTGAACATGGATTCCTTTTCATTATTGAAAAGGAAGAAAGTTTTAAAATATTACTGAGTAGAGGGAGTATGAGGGGATGCTGGTCATGTTTGGCTCCTGACCTGAAGGCCTGTAACATCACACGAATGTTCAATATGTGAAAATTCATCAAGCTGTACACTTACATGCACTTTTTGGGTCGATGCGCATATATGTACACACACGTAATATTACAGAGCCCAAAAGGGAGGGGGAAAAGCACTCATTCGCCATCCCTTACAGAATTTCATTCACTCATTTAGTACCTATCAACTCTCTCCCACAGACTGGACTCCATGCAAAGTATTAAAATAAAGACACACAGAATATACATTTATAGAGCTGGGTGGAGTACACAGGCACACAAAAAGTCACACACTTACACGTACATAAGTTGTAGGATTCAATTACAGGTTCATAAATATTTAAATAAACTAGCTTAAGCAAAAAGGAAAGTCACTAGCCCAAAGAATGTGAAGCAGCACCTGAAAAGGAAACTAAAGGCAGAGAAGCATCTAGGCCAGTGGTTTGCAGACATGATTTTGCCCCACCCCCACCCCCAGAACCTTTGGCAATGCATGAAGACATTTCTGGGCATCACGACTGAGAACACTAGTGGTGTCTAGTGGGTAGAAGCCAGGGATGGTGTGAAACATCCTACCACGCACAGTGGTAGGACAGTCCCTTGCAAAAAAGAATAATTTGGTCCCAAATGTCCAAGAGTGCCAAGGTACTCTGAGAAACCCTAAGGCCTTGTTACTATAGACATGGTCTACTGAGCAGCAGTTCTAACCAGGTCAGAAATTCAGAACTGGGGTCCCAGCCCAGATGATTTAAATCAGAACCTGTGCACGATCCCAGGTGTCTCCTAAGCATCTCGGGATTTGAGAAGTACTACCCTCAACTCCTGCAAAGAGAGTTAGGAAGTGACTTTGCCAGGCAAGGGGCTCCCTGTGTGCCTTCCCTTCTTTTGCTGACAATGAGATTCTGCCTCATGCAGAAATCCTGGCTGCTATGGATTCCTAAGGCACAAGCCTCATAGTTCCTTCTATGAGAGAGGTGCACTCTCTTCCTCAGGTGCTGGGCTTACCAAGTCATAGGTGGCTCCTAGCTACAGAGGAAAACAGAGTCTCATAAGAGAACTACCTGAACTTAAGATCAAGAAAACCCACACTGAAAATTCAAACGCATTTCTGAAAAACAAGGACAGTTAGCAAGACCACACATTTGTTAAAGATTTGCTAAGCACCTATAATGTTTCAGACACTGTTCTGACTCTGGAACTAAAACAATGAAAATGACCATGTCCTGAGCCTGCCTCTGAGTTCGAGCTTACATTCTACTCCACAGAAGCGGACAAACACAGGAACAGAGACAATGCAATTACAGAATGCAAGGCACTCTAGGACGTGGAGGGAGGCAAAGGTTCTAAAAAGTAAGGGATGAAGTGACACAATGCCTAGGGCACAAGGACAAGTATTTTAAGGATTCTCCAAATGAGGTAACATTTGAACTGATCTGAAGGGTAATTAGCCAGAAGCAGCCAGGGGCAGGGCATTCCATAAGGAGAGCTCAGAGACAAAAAGGCCCTGAGGAGGAGCCTGGTAGGCTCACAGATGAGGGCAGGGTTGGTGGTGAGGCAGAGAAAGGAACTGCGGATCAGAGGAGGAGGGCAGGGATAGGGCAGCAGAGAAAGGGACAAAACTGATGGTGCAGAAAGAGAGAAATATGGTACTGTTGTTTACATTAATTAAAATGACCCACCTTCTGAGGCAGGACAGGAGCTGGCACAAACTGACGAGGGATCCAGGCTCTGGTAGCCTTGGAATCTGACCACCACCATTTATTACCATTTATTAGAAATATGACTACCTCACACACTTATGTACTAGTTCACATATTGCAAGTAATATGTGAAGATGACTTGGAACAAGCCCACTGCCTGTTTTCATATGGCCTATGACCTAAGAAAGTTTTCTTTTTACATCTTTAAATCTTTACATTAGAAATGATTACATTAAGTACTTGCATTATATCCTGGATTTTGCCCTTGGTCCACAAAGCCTAAAATACTTAGCATGTGGCCCTTCACAATAAAAGTTTGCCACAGAACCAGGTGTGCGGGCAGCAGGTGCTCAGAGGTGAGAGAGATTAGTGCCCTCTGTCATCTTGCCAGATTAGGTGGATCCCCAGCGGGCATAAGCTGAGGCTTTTTTGTGTAACACCTCCTAAAACAACCATTTGTTTGACTTACAATTAAAACACAGTCAAGTAATTTTCCAAGAACACGAAACTTAACTCTAAGTCTTGAATTAAAATCTAGTTCTTCATGTTCTCAAACCCATCATCTTTCAGTTGACTATGGGAACTCCATTATGATTAAGGCTTTATTTTTTTTTATAAAGATTTATTTATTTGAGAGAACAAGAGAAAGCACAAGCAGGGGGAGTGGCAGAGAGAGAGAGAGAGGAAGAAGCAGGCTCTCCACTGAACAGGGAGCCGAGAAGGGGTCGATCCCAGGACCAGGGGATCATGACCTTAGCCAAAGGCAGATGCTTAACCGACTGAGCCACCCAGGTACCCCCAATTAAGCCTTTATTAATCTGTTTTCCAAGCCAGACATGTTGTTCCAAGCATGTCTGACACACAGACAGTTCAGATGGAACTGCATGTGAGTGCCTGGGTGGCTCGTGGGTTAGGCTGCTGCCTTTGGCTCAGGTCATGATCTCAGGGTCCTGGGATTGAGTCCCACATCGGGCTCTCTGCTCAGCAGGGAGCCTGCTTCCACCTCTCTCTCTGCCTGCCTCTCTGCCTACTTGTGGCTTCTCTCTGTCAAATAAATAAATAAAATCTTAAAAACAAACAAACAAACAAAAAAAGATGGAACTGCATGAATTTTATCACTTTGCTTACTGTATGACCAAAAAGGGGGCCAGGGAGGGGAGGAAATAATTGTTTTTGAGGGTAAGACTTAAATCAATTTATTATCCTTCTTTTTACTTTTCTCCTTTTCCAATTTTCTGTGTGTTATTTTGTAATAGGTAACTACATTTTTTTAAAAAAAGAAAGCAAGCAGAAATAATCAGACTTATGGGAAGTATCTATATTGTACTTTTTAAAGACAGCACTATTTTGACAGCCAAAAAAATACATTTAGGAATGCAGCATTACAAATTCAAGATCATGTCTTATGAACTTGGCTTAAAGAAAAGCCCTCTGAAAAAATACAACCTACCATCTGTACAATGTATTAAAAAATGATTAGCATAGTATGAAAAAATAATGCTGGAATAGCAAAAATTTTTTCGTATTTTAAGAATGCCCCTGGTTCAAGGTTCTTTTCAGATTTCTCCATGAGGTATAAGCAAAGGCAAAATGGAACTTCAAGTCGAGAAGAGAGACACAGGAAGTAAACAAAGATGGACAAGAAACAGTAAATGCCCTCTACTGAAGACGTGGCCCTGCTCTGGAAATTGCACAGAGCCCAAGAGAGAGAACCTTTGTCTGCATGCACCCATGTGGAGAGCTGTACGGGGAAGCCTCCCATCTCTGGCTTCAAATGTGAAGTCTGAGTCCTCCTTACACAATGTCAGCCATCAAAAGCAACACAGGCCTTTCTCTGACAGCAGGGCTCTCACTCTCATGTCAGCAAAGTGAATCAGCAGAGCTTGCAGATGCAGAGCTGGGAAAAGTCCCTCATAGCTGACCATGCAGAGGGAGCAAAGGGAAGCGTGGAGCAGGCTTTCGGTCTGGGAGAGCGGCCTGTGGCCCCATGCTCAGTTTCCCTGTTAATCAAGGAATAGCCTTGCACAATTCCCTCAATCTCCTTGAGCCTTAGCCACACACACACCAAATTTTAAAAAAAAAAAGGAAGAAAGAAAGAAAAGGAGTTAGGCCAAGACCTTACAGCCAAAAAGTCATTCTATGCTTTTCTGATGTTAAAAAATGAGGTGCTGTTCACATTTATACAAATAATACAGTATTATACAAATAATACAGGCTTAAAACAGTGACTTTCAAACATTGTCAGTTTTAGGAAACTGTGTCCCATAGATGTTTAGATATTTTTCCCAAAATGAAAAAAAAAAATTAACGTTTGAATTTCATATGTATTATAGGGGGTATTTAACATTCAGGTGTAGTGCCCCAAAGGTCTCTGAAACACCAATGCCTGCATCTGAAAAAGAAGGCGAGGTGGGTTTTGCTCCTATCTTGCCAGTGGGCCCTGGAGGACCCCTACAGATGAGCTTGGTCGTAGGAAAAGCCAACCACACTAGGAGTTTATGGAGAGAATGACCTCCAGCCCTCTGTGGCAGCTGGGAGTTCGGTGCCTAATGGAACTTCACCTCTCAGGGGCCAGAAAAGCTCATTTAAGTCAGGAGGCAATCTCTCTGCTCATGATCTCCACAATCTCTTCAGTTTCATAAGTTGCCTTACTGGACGGTTGGAATAGGTGAAGTCCTTAACACTGGCAAACAAAAATGCTCCTTTAATGCTGACTTTGTTTGGTCTACAGACAGAAAAGACAGGGAAAAAAAAATCATACTTCTGACAATGCTCCTGCCAAGAAGGATCTAAGGGTTGGATAAGACAGACATACAAACATGTTTTCCCAGAGACTGCCAAATAAACTAACACAGAGGTCAGTAGTTGCTGTAAAAGCCCAGATAATAGGTTAGGTTTTTGTAGGCCACAGTTTCTGCTCCAGCTACTCAGTGCAAAAGCAGCAACAGACACCATGCAAACGTTCCCATAAAACTATGAGCACTGAAATTTGAATTTCACATCATTTTTATAGGTCACAAAATCTTTGATTTTTTTCCAGCTACATAAAAACATAAAGACCATTCTTAACTTGCAGGCCATAAGAAATGGGTGGGCTGTGGCTTCCTGATACCTGGCCAAGAGAATGAGACTGGTGTCCTATTCAGCATCCCACCACAGAGGATGCAAAGTGCAGAACCCTGCTTCGTAGGCTTGGTCACAACTGATTTACCCCTTTCCTTCCCCAAACACAATCCTTCAAAACAGTCCACCCATGGATCTCTCTCCCTTCTTTGCTCCCACCATCCTGGCTCCTCCTCATTCTGCTCACATTACTCAAACCACCAAAGCAGTTTCCAGCAGCATGGAAGGGGCAATGGGTTTTGAAAGGAGGTGAAGTCAGGTCACTCCTTGTGAAGCTCCCTCAGCAGCTCCCCAGTCCTTTCAGAATTAACTCCAAACTCCTCTCTCTGTAAGGCCCTGCCTCTCTCTCCAACTTCATTTGTGCCCCTCTCTGTGACTTTGACCCCTATGTAATGTGTCAACCTGACTGGGTCACACAGTGCCCAGACACTTGGACCAAACAATATTCTATATACATCTTGGATGAGATTATCACTGGAATCAGTAGAATGAGTAGAGCAGACTACCCTCTGTGTTAGTCAAGGTTCTCCAGGAAAGGGGCACCTGCATGCACCTCCAGGAAAGGGCTCAGTCAGTTAAGCATCTACTTTCTGCCCAGCTCATGATCTCTGGGTCCTGGGATCGAGCCCCGCATCAGGCTCCCTGCTCAGTAAGGAGTCTACTTCTGTCCCTCTCTCTCTCAAATAAATAAAATCTTTAAAAAAAAAAAAAAAAAAAAGGGCTCTCCAGGGGAAAAGAGCCAACAGGAAATTGGCTAGTAAGATTATGAAGGCTGGCAAGTCCCAGGATCTAAGTCCCAGTTTAAAGACAGAGGAAGACTGATGACTCAGTTTAGCAGTTAGGCTGGAGGAGAGGGCGGGTGGAAGAGAGTAAGAACTTAACCTTTATCTACCTTTTTGTTCTATTTGGGCCCTCAGAAGGTTGAATGATTCCCACCCACATTGTGGGGGCAATCAGCTTTACTCAGTGCGCCAATTCATATCTCTTCTGGATATGAACACCCTCACAGACACACCCAGAAATAATGTTTGACTGGATATCTGGGCATCTCATGGCTAAACAAGTTGACAAAATTAACCAGCACTCTCTAATGTGTAGATGGGCCTCATTCAATCAGTTGAATGCCTAAATAGAACAAATGTGTTAACCTACAGGTAAGTAGGAAGAAATTCATCCTGCCTGACAGCCTTTGAACTGGGACATCAGTTTTCTACTGCCTTTGGACCTAGACTGGAACATCAGCTCTTCCTGGGTCTCAAGGTCACCAGCCTTCAGATTATAACTATACCACTGGCTCGCCAGCTTGCCAACCTATCCTGCAGATCTTCCATAACTGCTTGAGTCAATTCCTTCTAACAGATACACACATACACACATGCCCCCACTGGTTCTGCTTCTCAGGAGAAAACTAATACAACCTCAACCATTGTACTTTTTGTCTCACTGCCTCAAAGAAAGGATACTCTTTTTGCATTTGGGCCTTTTATATTTCCTCTCTTACAGAATTTCTTCATATTCTTCAGAACTACCTTCTCATTCAAGCCTCAGCTTAAATATCTCCTACTCCCCCAATATTCTTTGGAAAATAGCTTCCTCTCACTCTCTGCCAATGCTTTTCTATCTGTCTCTGTTTTTGTTCCTCTCAAAACATTTATCACAATCAATACATGGGTTCACCTGGACCACTGTGAAGTCCTCTGCCACCTTAATGCTGTTCTTGCTCTCAGGACCTATCGCTGAAATGTTAAGACTTGCTCTCACAAGGAGCTATGTCTTAATCGTTAACTGTATATTCACACTGGTGATTCAGGTTAACAGTTAAGTCACCAATACGCTTGATCCACGGTAGGAACTGTCTCTCCCATGATCAGACTGACGCACAACCTCAGGTTCTGGGTATCTCTAGTTCCCAGCAAATAGTAGGTATTTAAACGTCTGCTGAATTAATCAACTTATCCAGATCTCCTCACTCATTAGATGACTTCTGAATCTGCAAGACCCAGAGTAACAGCGGTAGATCGGTGGCAGGGGAGGAAATGAATGGGTACAAGATTTAATAAGAGTCTTTGCTTAGAAAAGTAGAATTTAAGAGCCCATCAGCTTAATGTCACACTATCCTAGTAAAGTATAAAATCACAGTACTTTTTGAAAAAGTATAGTACTTTTTTACTAGTAAAAAGTGCTTTCCTCCTCTTACTTATCACCACCTTTGGCAGGTTCCTCCC
Organism: Lutra lutra; assembly: GCF_902655055.1. NCBI lineage: Eukaryota > Metazoa > Chordata > Mammalia > Carnivora > Mustelidae > Lutra > Lutra lutra. The sequence goes on from NC_062290.1 coordinate 49,206,398, forward strand.
AGTGACTGCTTGCTTTCTATTCCTCACACTCATCCGTGAAAAGAGCTTATGCTTCCACACAGTGCAGAAAGCAAAGTGAAAGTCAGGCAGTTATTCGTGGATTTGGTTGTGGTTGGTCTGTGGTAAAGCTGATGGCCTTCTGTTCTGTCCTGCCTCAGCCTGCTTCCCAAACCATAACAGAAAGAACATCTTTAATTTAGGTAAAACAATCTGATCTCAGGACATGCTACAACTTAATTGAAGATAAAATAATCTGTCAGCCCTGGTTACGTGAGGCTGTCACCCCAGACCTGAGAGCTCCCCAATGAGGCCAACCACAGTCATCTGAAACCTGCCAGCAAGTCTGGGAACCCAGCCCTTGGAAATCATCCTTTGCTAGAACTGCTCTATCACAGGGAACATCAGACCCTCAAAGATATTCAGGCCTGCATGTGCCTGGGATGGCACCCGGCTCACCTCATTCTTTAATGCAGAACATTCAAACTGGAGTGTGAAATGTGTTCATATCCTGTGAAGCAATTTTCTTTCCAAGTAAGAAGACCCCTTGTACCTGCTCTACTGAGAAGCTTAATCTTGTCACTTTTCCAGGGTGCATTTCCTGCTGCAAGGGGCTCAGTCTAAGGAAAAACAAAGCAGCTATTTTTTTTTATAGCTGCCCAACTTTCTGTGCATACAGCCAAATGGGCTTATCCACAGTGATGCCTCCACAAGCTCCCAAAAAAGACCCTCGACTTAACAGTGACTTACACCTGAGCACTTCCCCCTTTGAATTTAATTCTCTTTACAAGGCAGCACCTTGAGGTGCGAACTTCAAAACAACAATGGAGGGCAGCTGCAGGCATTACAGTTTCCTAGCTCTGGACCTCACTCTGCAGGCTGTTGACTCTGCAGCTCGGATCCAACGTGGGAGTGAGAGGTCTGGCATAAGACAGTTTTAAAAAAAAAAAAAAGCCAATTATATGGGACATACCCTAAGTGATTAAGAACTGGCCGGCAAAACAGGAGCTGCTTTTGATTCACTAGAAACACATTTCCCAGTCCTGCATTCTTACAAGGCAATGCAGCTCAGTTTGTAGTGCAGGTCTTGTTACACAATACTTCTTTATTTGATTCCAAGTACGTATTCGTGAGATATTGCTAAAAGTCACAAAGGGAAAGAAGGCATTAATCGATCGTGCTGATTCTAAGCTTTACCTCCACAATATACAGGGAAGTGCTAGAGATGAAGGAATGTCTCAATTTGCCTGAAAACCTCCAACATGGCTTTCTAATAATAAGTACAACTACTGGGTAAAAGCATTTCTCAGTCTCTGACTAGTGATGCCCCCCACAGCTGGTAAGATTAGGTTTCCAGTAAAACTTGCCCCCTGGCCCTCCCCAGCTGCATGAGTGAGAAATACAATGGTCTGTGCTAGATTCCAACTATACTTTATTCCTCAACTCAGATTCTGATTTTCTTTAGGAGAGCTGTTTAAAGCCAACTACAACAGTAAAATGATGATGATGATGATGATGATGTCATGAGCGTTCTTACTGGAGAGCTTCTGCACCCGGCTTAGGCACCTGAACATACTAGCGGCCTAAGGATGCAGGGCCACAAAAGCTGACTAACAAGAAACGTCTATCCTAACAATCAGAACAAGTCGGCATTTCCAAAAGTGTAATTCACTAAGTAGGGAACAAGAAGTTTTCTGAGAAAACTGCATATAGGAAGTAGGGTTAAATAAAAATTAAATGGAATACTTTTTTGCAGAATTTCTCTGAGCCTTTAATATCCCAACATGTATGTTGAATCTTGAACTTTCTACCACTGAATTCTTTTTAATAAACTGCAACATTTTGTAAGGCTAGCACTCTATGGGATAAATTTTTGGGATCTTTGGAATAAGCTAATTAAAAGTATAGAAAGTATTTTACTACCTTTTCTGTCACACACATCCTCTTCATTATTTCCTATCACTCCATCATAAGGGTGTTTTGCATAGGGCAGAGTAAAATACAGTATTACACTAATAGAGAGGATACAGGACAATGAAGATGTTTCCAAATGCTCACTGGCATTATTACTCCTATTTCTTACTTGGCTGGTATTTTGGGAAATTCTGGGATGGGTCTTTCCTCTGAAGCACATGGTGATCTGAAGAAAGCATGAATGAACAAAATGAGGGGCCGCATAGAAGTATGACTGCCACATCTGTTAGCAGTGCATTTGGTGAGCCTTCCCCTGTCACTATATATATTCAGAAATAATGACAAAGAAATGCAGTTCCTCCGGGCAAATGAAATGGAGGTGCAAATTAGAATCACACCTCCAGTCTCATTTTGGTATCACTTCTTGTCTGGATAAACAACACTTACTCTCACTTTCCTACTCATGGCAGGTAGCCACTGTTAACACTTGCATTAGGGATCAGTCACAACAAATTACAGTTAAGTTTCACACTGCACTGCAGGAGGCAGCGTGGGCCACAGGGGAGCACCGAGCTAAACTAGGCCCGTTACCAATTTTGAGATAACCATCATCGGGGCTGAAAAGGCCCCTGTGCCTCAGCCACATGAAGTGGTTAAAATTCTAATAGTCTAAGTGGTATCTTAATATTGCTGTGTATGGTCATTTATTATTCTCTGTGTAGAGCAGCAGTGGGTAGCTGCTTGCAAAAAGGGTGATTTTAATCACCAATCATTTTCAAGAACACAAGAGATCAGTAGTAGTACTCAACTGTGGAAAGCCTTATTATAATGGGAAACTGCCTGTGTGGATTAAACACACAAACAGATTTCACTTCAACATAATTGTGATAGATGCTAAACTTGTGCCATGCGGAGAGTAGCCACCTTGCGTCATACAAAACTATCTGTGGGGAAGAAGAGGAAAATACACACTGTAGACTCACCACTTCCATGAATTTACCCTAACAGGTGGACAGAAGAAAAGGGGATTTTGTAACCCTGGTTCTACAATGGCTAGCTTATTAGATTTTCAAATAGGGCAAAGTAGTTCGCCTTTTCTAGTGAAGCATAGAGGTGAAACCTGGAAAAAAAAAATGCCTATAGAATCCACACAATCAACCTCTTTTAAAGAAGCCAAAATTAAGTAAATAGTATCTTAGGAAAACTTAAGAATCAGCATAGCTATGAATAAATAGGAGAAATAAGCAATGTTAAACATCGTTCGAATGAAACAAATTCAGATGAACTCATTCTTCACCAGATTTGCTACATTTTTTGGCAGATTACTTATTTAGGGAATCTCTACCAAGTTCTTGAGTGATCCTCACATTTCAAGATGGGAGGGAAGAACTGAGGTCCTTTGTGATATGGGACCAGATGATTTTCCCAGATCTGGGAACAGGATTCATTTTATAATTTAGTACATTAAAAAGGTAGCGGAGATTTTTGACATGTTTTAATCCCAAGTAAAACATGGATGGGTTTAGGATGGCTGTAGATCTCTTCTCCACAAGGCTCCTTTCTATTGCTAAGTTTCAGGTATCTGCTAGCTCTTCTAGAAGTACAGGAAAATTATTCGACTCCATCATATGTATGTCCCCTCATCCCTATTCCTTCGAACATCCGTTAAAGTGGCCGCTCTTATTTGGAAGAAATCATTATGTGAAAGGCCCCCTTATAGCCCAATGTTCACAATGTTATCAGTAGTACACTCCTTAATGACAGCGGTCACACACCAAACTCCACACTAAGTCCTAGGTATGCAAGATCTACCTTATCCTTCACAACAAATCTGTAAGCAGGTTTTATTATGCTTACTTTACAAGTAAGGAAGTTGAAGCTCAAAGGGATTTTGAAATCGACTGCTCCTGGTAACAGGGCCAATAAGTGATACACTATAGGTTCAACCCCAGCCTGTCTGACTCCAGTCAGTAAGCATGTACACATCTTTATTGAGGAACCAGAAAGTACAGTGTAAGGAAAACAGACATGTGCAAATCAAGATATGTTATCAATGAGCTTAAAGCTTAGTGGACACCAGTGTGAGAACCAGAAACCGGGATAGGCTACAACAGATTTCAGGCCAAGAGAGGAGAATGCAAAAAGGTGGCTTTTGAAGTAAAGCTTGGGAGGAGGAAAATGTTCCCTTTTCTTATTGAAATCCTGTTCTTCTTTCCAGGCTCAACAGGATTTGGTAAGTGGGACAAGGGCATTTCAGACGAAGAAATAACAATGTAAGCATAAAAAATAAAAAATGAAGCTCACATGTTCATAAAAATGCAAATTCTGCAGGTTAGCTGAGATGTAAGTACGAGGAAGGACGTATAAGGGAAGACTGGAAAGATAGGATTGGGACAGTAATGCAAACAAGATAGGCTTTGGAATGGTACTAAACTCTTCCAGATCACTGCCAAACTCTATCTACCCTTGCATTTTCTCCCAAGCCTCTTCCTTCCATTTCCACAAGCATTTCTTCCCTTTCCTTTCACTATGCCACTTAGTCTTCTACTCATTTTCCACCTTTCTTGAGCTCTCCTTCAAGTCCAGCTCAGGTTCTGTCACTATTCCTCATCTGCAAACCTGGCCTCCTGTAGAGCATCCGTGGTCCTCCCTGACTTGGTCCCATGCCTTGTCTCCTCCTCCATCTCTCAATGTACTTAACACTTGTTAGGTTCACTTTAGGGCTCTTCCCAAAATAGCTCTAATGGCTTTGATAATATACCATTAACTCATCTCCTCCCCCAACTCTGTTTCACCCTCACTGTTCCCCATTTCAAAAAATGAACAAGTGAAATGAGAAAGCACAACTAAGATAGAAATCTCATCATCAACCAAAACTCCTACCTTTCCTCTGCTCTGATTTGGAATGTAATTTTTTAAAAGATTCTGTAACCGATCTCCTTAATTTTAGACTTATCCTCCTCCCAAGTCCTCATCCATATTTTTCATAATAATGAAATTTAATCAAATCACTTCTCTGCTTAAAACTTTTTAAGGTATCTCACTGGCCCTAGGGAAAAAAGCCTAATCTTTTAAACATGGTATAGGAAACCCTATACCATGGCACCTGGGTGGCTCAGTGGGTTAAAGCCTCTGCCTTCGGCTCAGGTCATGATCTCAGGGTCCTGGGATCAAGCCCCGAATCAGGCTCTCTGCTCAGCAGGGAGCATGCTTCCTCCTCTCTCTCTCTGCCTGCCTCTCTGCCTACATGTGATCTTTCTCTCTGTCAAATAAATAAATAAAAATCTTAAAAAAAAAGAAAAGAAAAGAAAAGAAAACCTATAAGAGATGGCCCCTGTTTGTATGTGTAAGCCTTGCCTCTCATTGCTCTCTCCCTTGTCCCTGTGCTCTCATTCACAGGAAGTACTGGAAAGTTCTTACACTCGTATGCATTTTTTTCCCCCTCATCTCTGGACAAGCCAGGCCTGGACATGGCCTATCTCTCTCTGGGCTTTCTACATGGGCCTAGCTAACTAATCCCCCCCACACCTTCCAGAGTCTCAGCTTATACGTTCGTTCTTCCAGGAGGACAGATGTGTCTCTTTAAGTCTAAGTTAGGAGCTTCTCTGCTGCTCCTCTACAGCACCCTGATAGATTTACCCTCTCCATTCCGTACTACAATTGCCTTTTTTGTCTTTCTCACTCATTACCTCAGGAAGTTGTGCAAGATCTCCTAATTCCTGCAATCTCACACATGAGAAAATGAACTAATAAGCCAATACTACTGAATTCCCTCATATTTATATATTACTCACTTTTCACATCTCTTCCTCCAAATCTGAAGAAAACAGTAAGGAAAAGAACCATATTCACATAATTTTCTCCACTCTCTTCCTCTGCTTTTACACAGCAAACTTAGCTGATAACTTAACTGGTCCGTTTGAGAACATAACAAACACCTATCAGTAGGAAAATAGAGTAAATGAGAGTCTTAACAAGTGATGACTCCATGTACCAGTTTTTTTTTGTTTTGTTTTATTTTGTTTGTTTTTTTAAAGATTTTATTTATTTGACAGACAGAGATCACAAGTGGGCAGAGAGGCAGGCAGAGAGAGAGAGGAGGAAGTAGGCTCCCTGCTAAGCAGAGAGCCCGATGCGGGCTGTATGTATGTATAAACTCCATTCACATCAATTAATGGTACCTGGAAGCTTAGACTATAAATAAGAAAGATGGGGAAAAATATGCCAGTTTTCCCCTCTATCCTATAGTTCCTTATTTTCTTCATATCTCATTCATTCTTTTAACAGTGAATTCTCCTAGTAAAAAAGGGATCTTGGCATGGGGCTGGGGGTGGCACCAGGGCGGCTCAGTCAGTTGAGCGTATGACTCTTGAGCTCAGCACAGGTCTCAATCTCAGAGTCATGAGTTTGAGCCTTGCACTGGGCTCCACACTGGGTGTGGAGCCTGGCGGGGGGGGGGGGCGCGAGGGGAGAAAGAGCTGTTGGGTACAAAATGCACTTTGGGCACCTGAGGCCTCCATTTATCTCCAACAAGATGTTTAAATGGGACACAAGTAGTTGCCCAACTGTTTGACTCACCCAGAGAAAATTAAGTCTTAAAATCAATAAACACGTGAGTATGAATATTGCCTTTCAATAGCAAAAAGGTTAGTACTTGCCCCTTACTACACATTCTTGATGAAAAACAAAAAGGCAAATGCAGTATGTGTCTAACAAATCTTTCTCTTTAAATTGGGTAGTAAAAGCAGAACTTTCAGATGGGCAAAATTACAATCCTTCCCCATGAAAACTGGAGAGAGAGGAAATGATGCAAAAACAATGCAGAAATATTTGACTGGTATTCACATTCTAGCTTGTACACAATTTCCAATTCACTTGCCTAGACAGTTAGCCATCAGTCTGGATGTAAAGAATTTAAGCCCAACCAAGAAACAGGAAGCATCAGTTCTGACACATGTGTGTTTATTTTGGTGGCTCACATCTGCAGATTTTCCCCCTCGATGTATCCTTTCAGAGCCAAAATGAGGGAGGGAACAAAGTTATTGGGCCTATATCCATCACAGTGATTATGATAAACTGAACCACCCACTGCATCTTTATTTTTTTTCATTTTTTTTTTCCACTGCATCTTTAGAAGGAAGTTATTAGTTTTACAATGAAGAACTCCAACCCATATGGAGGCAAAGTCTAGGAGTAAAGGAAGTCTATTCAATATGATTGACTTTATTCAGTATACCCAATGGCATCCCAAAACTGAACTAGTCACATTCAGTTTAGAAACAGCTTATCTAAATGGATGTGTTCAGACTGATGTTCAAAGGCATTTGATATGCTTTTGGGAGTCAAACATCAGCAAAGGATCTTCCGGACACTATCTTGTGCTGATGATGAAATTACTTCCAAATAATCAGAACCTTGGATAAATAGTGAGTAACACAGCAGTGGAGGTCAAAAGTGCCATTACCAAATCTACACACCTAAGGGTATACATTAGGCTTGACAACTATACGGCATGAACCCAAAGCCTTTGAAAAATCTCCCACATACATTGAATTCTTGTGGTCTTGAACAGGAGTTGAAACAAACCCTAGCCCAATGGTTAAATCTTACTGACCACCTCTTACTGTAAATGAAGTTTTATTGGGACACAGCCATGACCACTCATTAATGTACTGCTTTGTACTGCAATAAAAGAGTTAAGTAGTTGTGGCAGAGATCACATGGCCTACAAAGCCTAAAATATTATCTTGCTCTTTACATAAAAAGTTTCCAGATCCCTGGTATAGAATGGTGGGTTATTTGCTGATCCTTGCTCTACAAAACCAGCTTCTGGATCAAAATTATTTTGTCTTGATTCTATACTTCTTTACTTAAAAGACCCTAGCACTTAAGGTTTTGGGTTGGCCCAAAGACAACCCAACCCTCCACTTGGAAACACTATAGGAATGGGTCCAAATGGCAACCCTACAGATCTGAACAGATGCCTTTTTTTCTTCTGCCCATGAGACAGATGGTCCTCAGAGAGGGGAGAATAATTCGTCCATGAGAGAGAATTCTCTGTGCAGCACTAATTTTGGAAATTTATCCCTGATCCATCTGGCCAAAAAGGATTCCTTAGGAGTACCTTTGCTATTTGAATTTGCTTAACATTCAGGAGGGGAATCCTAAGTACCAAGGCTAGAATATCAGGTATTTTCTCTCTAAATGTCAGTAAAGCTTTCCAAGTCTGCCCTTGAGATAAGAAAACTCAAATACTTGTAAGAACAAAGGGTGATTATAAGGATGAAGAACAGCTAACCACTCATTTAGGGGCCCCATTGCAAAGAATTTGTTCATTTCTCTGACATTAAGTAACCCTTCTGGGTAAGGAAAATAACAACCAGACATTTTTGCCATGTGCGGAAAGTAGGAGGAGCAATATTTACTCTCTGACCCTAGATGCAACCTTCACCTTCTCATTAAGCACTCTAACCTGCCTTTGATTTTCTGACTTTGTTGTACCAAGGAGCTTTTCTCCCTGGATAAAACCCATACATTTTCAAAGTTCATTAACTCAGATACGATGTTTTTTCCTCGCTTCATTCCTAACCCTGCTTCAGAGCTGAGTATTTGTTGGGTATGTTCCATCCAGAAATAAGGGAGAGACAGTGGAAGAGCATTTGACTGCAGAAATAAGGGAGAGACAAAATTTAGAAGTGACAAGGAAAATTAGGCAACTGGAAATAGGAGCCCCACAGAAAGTAATTGTGTAGGGATTCTTTCCTTTCAGTTTCAGTTGACAGGCTTCTGGAGTCTGGTGGTCTTGAGTTCGAGTCCCACTTCTACCACTTACTACCGAGGTAATCTTAAGGTCCTCAACTATGAACAAAATAACCTACTTTCCTGTGCAGTTATCAAAACAACTGAATAAAAATGCATATAAATCACTTAACAGTGCTTGGTTAGCAATAAGTCCTTATTATGTTTTTAAGTCCTTAATACATATTTAACAATCTTTATGGAGCAAAGTTCCTGCTAAGAGCATAGCTGCTGTCAGAAACAGAAACAAAAGTAGACTAGGGAAAAGAATCACAAGGGAAAGCCATCTTTCTTGACTTTCTTCTAAGTCATACTTGGAGACAAAGGAAAATTCTTACTAGAAAAAACGTCATTAAATTCAATATCCACCATTCGTATCATTAGGAACATTAGAAATATCATTAGGAACAATAACAACTACTACTTTCAGAGTGCTTTTGGACCCAAAACCATCTGTGGAGTTACTTGTGAGTCTGCTACGCATCCAACATCGCCTTAGTCACAACATCAAGGGACAGAAGATTCAGCCTCAAATAACTGGAGGTCTCTGTAGATGATGCTATGCCACATCAGTCAATCAAGAAATAGTTATATGACCAGCATTATTTAGGCAGAGTAGATTATGGAAGAAAAGAGTTCCTTCTACAAAGAAAGTAGCTATAACATTAGGAAAATAGTATCACTGACCCTGGTGTGGTAAAAGCACTTAGCTTAAATTTAGTCTTACGGGATTTTCTTTAAGAAGCTACTATTTGTTTACAAAATCATAACACCTTCCATGGGAGATCCCTAGATTCGTGTACAAAACGTAGGAACAGAGACAATGAAATAATAATAAACCAAGAAGCAAGAGTAGATTTTCAAGAAAACCAGGCTGGAGACAAAAATGACAAAGGGCTTTATAAATGAAAATCAATACCTGAATTGTATCTGGAAGCAAATGGGCAGCCAGGACAGACGACAGAACACAGCTGCAGTGACTTCTAGCTACTGTTAATCTTATAGAGCTCACCTCTGGGGCAACTCCCTGAAAGCAAAGCAACATTATCCAGCTCCTCTCGCCAGATGCTGCTCTTTCTCCAAGCTCCATGGGTTTAGGTTACATTTAAGCTCGCTTTCACCCATGTTGCGAGCTAATTACAAAGAATCCACAAATGTGGGAATGAACTGGGAATACCACAGGCTGCTGTAACAAACCTTAGCACCATCTGCTGAAATATTAAGATGCTTGTTTTAAAAGTTGACTGCCGGGCGCCTGGGTGGCTCAGTTGGTTAAGCGGCTGCCTTCGGCTCAGGTCATGATCCTGGAGTCCTGGGATCGAGTCCCGCATTGGGCTCCCGGCTCCATGGGGAGTCTGCTTCTCCCTCTGACCTTCTCCTCACTCATGCACTCTCTCACTGTCTCTCTCTCTCTCTCTCTCAAATAAATAAATAAATAAAACTTTAAAAAAAAATAAATAAATAAAAGTTGACTGCCAAAGAAGCAAGTCACAGCACTGGCAGTGGGGAAGTTCTCTTTAATAATTACTTTTTACTTCTCTTTCCAGCACATAAACAGTGGAGCACTGAGCACTGAACCAAAGGTGAACAGTCCAGAGATAAAAGACCACCTTTGCTTAATTTCTTCTCCTACTCCAGGTGCCAACAGGAAGAGAGCCTAGAGAGCCTTGGTCATCAAAGGACAAGAGAGATGGTCAAAAGATTGTGGCATGTTTGTGTGTTTCAGTGAACAACAACAGTTATTTGGGAAAATACATAGGAATGTCACTAAAATTCCTTTCTTTTTTATAATAGATTTGGCAGAGAAACAATCAAAGTATACCTGTACTGATGGAAGACGTCATGTAAATATGGTTTCATCCAGGTGTGATCATCCCTTGGACGCTCATGGAATTTAAGGTTCTCTTTGCATACTAGATGTTTCTCTCTCACAGAACAGTCAAAAACAGCCTCAGGTTTGTGAACAAAGAGCAGGCTGACAGAGTTTCAAGGGGCTTAGGGAAGGGAAAGTAAAGTCTTATCTGATTTAATGTCACTGTTCACACAATCATACACAATTATACCGGTGGACAAGAAGTAGACAACAATAGCTCTGGTCGTTCGTACTCTCTCAGCAAAGGGAAGAACATCCATCAGTCTCCAGGTGATAAGGACAGCAACCACAGTAAGTAACGGCAGCCAACATCTCTTGAGCACACACACCATGTATGAGGCATTACGTGACAGGCTCCACCTGCTACACATTAATCCTTCCAACACTCTGAGGCAGGTACCATTTTCTCATTTTATAGGGAAAGGAAACAGATGCTTACAGAGGGTAACAACCTTATGCAAGAGTTCATCAACCTGGAATGGGCAGAACTGGCACAGAAGCCAAGCAATCTGACTGCCCGCACAAGCACTGTGCTCTAGCACCCGCAGACATGCTGTCAGCAGGCCCGCTTACATAAGGGAGGGTCGTCATAAGGTACACACAGCAACGAGGAAGACAGACTCTATAAGAGTTGAGCCACATGCTTCACAGAGACAAAAAATGGAGCGAAAGTAACTAGAGGGGCGCCAGGCCACCCATGTTCAAGACTCTTCATTCTTGTGACCACCAGCTACTCTGCCTGTCTGCTTCTCTATACTCCACCAACTGGCTTCCACTCTGTAACTGCCCAAGTCACTCACTGGCTAGACTACACATACTAGCCATTCTTGAGTCAAATACCAAGGGTCCACTTAACAGAGGTCAGATACAAAAGCCTGGGCCATGAGGGCTGCAACTTCACACGAGTTACTGGAGAGGCAGACAAGCATGAAAGGAGCTAGGAGCACAGCAGGCCCCAGGCTGCTCACGTAGTACTGAAAGCAACTCTCCAATCCTACTTGGATCCTGACTCAACATTTTTGGCATATACAGGGATTATTTATACCCAAAAAGGCACACAGGATTATTTCCCAGTCTCAGTAGTTTCCGTGTAGTGAATATCTAGATGAAAAAATGGGTATGTAAAGATCTCCTACTAATAAGTGTTAAGAGTATCAACGAAACAGACTAGTAGCCTGTGAAAGCTTTTCCTCTCCCTTCTTCACTTTGTGTTTGTTTTAATGTCCTGTTTATCAGAATTAAAGGTGCACGGGTTCTGATTTCCACTTACCAGGAGGCTGGTCATTTTTCTTCATTATGTGGAGGGGTGGCTCCGAGTTTAGCTCAACCATCTGTCGTCCCTCACAAGCCTGAGGGAATCACAGCAGGACCAGGGGAGTTTGCCAACCCTCTCGAGCAGGCTCTCAGGGCAGGGTCGTCAAGTCACTTCCCAAGCCTGTGTTGACCAGACAGGAAGAACACATGACTAGATATAAAGCCAGACATGTGGGCCTGATAGGTCGTAACAAAAGCTAAGTAACCCTGTGGGAGGAAAAAAACCCATCCCCCCAACATTCACTGTCGAAGTCTCAAGTGCTCATACGGGACACTACCTTCAACTCCAAATGTCTCTAAAGCCAAGAGGCCAAAAATGGTCTCAAGGTAAGTAAGACATTTTATGTAGACAAAAATTAATGAGGCAAACATTCAGCTGCAACATAAGCCAAAAGATGAACAAACCTCTACAATAAGTGCAAATAATCCACTGGGAAGAATACTTCACTTTTAAAGAGGCAGGGCATTTTAAAACGTTTTCCTAAGAAAATTAAGTTCTAAAGACACGGGTATTAAGTGTTATTAGATTAGATCCCCAACTACTAATGCATTTCAATTTTACAAGCCTTTCTCCATGAGATGTTTATAATTCTCAACTATTCTGCTAACAACTTTTCCAGCCTCTTTTAAATACACTTGTAACAAACTGTTAGACTAAGCATGGGAAACCTATCCAGGTTTGGAGTCAACAATGGTGAGTGTTTGCTCAGAGGCTCTGCCATTTACCAACCTTGTTCAATTCAGCCAGTCCTTCCTCCACCTGGCTTAGTTTTAGACTGGTTTTGTTGGTGTTTTGTTTGTTTAAGATTTTATTTATTCATTTTGAGAGAGAATGCACACACATGGGGGGAAGAACAGGGGAAGGAGGGAGAGAGAGAATCTCAAGCAGACTCTGCACTGAGTGTGGAGCCCTAGGTAGGCTCTCATGACCCTGAGATCTCAACCCAAGCCTGAAATCAAAAGTCGGATGCTTAACCAACTGAGCCAGCCAGGAGCCCCCCTGGTTGAGTTTTAGGTTCTTACCTATCCAGCCCAATCCCATCTGTAAAAGAGCACGTTAGCATCTACCCTATCTATTTCACAAGATTATGAATACTTTTAAAGCTTTAAAACTTTGAGGTAGGCATGAGGCATTTTCATTTCTAATGGCCGCATGGGCTCATGTCTTTTTTACCTAGCTTTCCACAAAATATGGCACATGTTGAGAGTAGGTTCCAGACCCCATGTTCAAATCCAAATTTAAAATCTCAGCTCTGCCAATAAATCTTGGGGATTTATTTAAGGCCATGTTTTCTCAGCTGTTAAGAATGGAATGCACAAAAGTTAGTGTATGGAATTGTGCAGTACCTCACACAGCACTCAGCTAATGGGATACTCGATGAAGCACTGGTTTTATTATTCTAATCCCATGGTCCCTTCCACCTAAAACTTCCTGAGCTACCTGATGGTTCTGTGATACCACAATTTCTTGCAATATAGTAAGTGCATATATATATATATATATATATATCATGCCCAAAATGAACACTAAGCCTTCTTCCTAGGGCACATTCTCCAGAAAATAACCTTCCAACTTTCAGCTCTATTCCAAAAGCAGAAAAAGTCAAAACAAAAGAAACTGCCAGAGAGCATGAATTTTAAAATCCTGATAACTGGCACAGAAGAAACTTCTACTCTCAGCAGTCACTTTATCAACTGATGAATGAGTTGCCTTTTATTATTATAGGAGGATGTTGAAAATTAAGGGCAAGGAGCAAAATCCCACATACCCAAGCTTCACCACCAAATTTAAAACACAAAGTTTGCTGAGTTATCACACCCACAAGTAGCGAAGCAACTTTTTTCTTTTATTAGGACGTATAGAATACTTAAGGCCAACAAAAAAGATTAACAATGGTTTAAATATTGCAGGGAAAAAATGCTCTAGAAAAGTTTACTTGGAGGGGTTGGAGTGTGAATGTACCAGGCCCAATGTTTTTTAAAAATTTCATGATACAAACAAGAATATATTTAAACTCTAAGAGTTTTCATTTTGAGATGAATATAAACATAGTTATGGAAAGGCATCTACCTCCCTGCAAATGTAGCAGTCATACAAGGGTGGGGCTCCCTACTTCCTGACCACACTGATCAAAAGAATCATTTATAAGCCTTAAAGGTACCTATGCTCTCAATGGATAAACACAGAAAAACACCTTGAGCCAAAGTAGTAAGCAGCCAACCCTCCATACACAAAACTGCCTTAAATTGATTTAAAAAGGAAAGATTGGCTGGCCAAGTAGGCTGCTGAGTTCTGATCACTGTTTGTGGTACTTGGCAAGGGTAGCGATGAGAAATTATGAAGAGTTCTTAGAAGGAAGTGGAATCTTAGAAAAGCTGAAATACACAATTCTTCCTTTTTGAGAATAAAGAGGGCAATGCTTCCGGCCAACCCATTCAGAGGCTTCCTGGAAACCGTTCAATTATTATTTCCCTGTTCTATTTATCCTTACATATGTATTTATCTATATAAATGTATCTTCCCTTCTCATAGTGACAACAGAACACTTTCCCATCAACCTCAGTCCTTCTCAGGATAACTTTTCAGTAAGTAAGGGTAAAACTGTTGTGGACTCCACCTTCAGCCCTTGGTAAAAAGTACCCAGAGAACTGGCTACACAGGTTCTTAACTTCATGGAGTTCAGCCAACCAAATGATAGAGGGAATAACCCAACCCCAGAGGCCATCCAAACACTGCTGCAAGGTATGCAGAGACAGGACAACTTCCAATGCATGCATTCCAGACATACTGAATCAATCTCTGAGCCCAGGATACTGTTTTAAGAAGTTCTCTGGGTCCATCTTAAGCACATTCAAATTTGAGAAACACTGCCTGAGAGCACGGATTCTCAAATTTTAATGTGCATATGCATCAACCTGGTAATTCCATAAAAATGCAGATCATGGTTCAGTAGGTTGGAGGACAGAGACCCAGTGAGTCTGCATTTCTAACAAGTTCCCAGGTGGTATCAGTGCTGCTGATCCATGGACAATATTTAGAATAGCAAGACCTTAGAGAACAGAGTCCAACAACACTCTTGTTCTATGTACTACAATAATTTATTAGCAATCTAATCTGGGAACCAAAATTACATGACGTTGAAGGTTGGAAGGGTGGTAATGGTAAGTAATGAGACCCAGCCTAAGATACTGTGCAGTTTAGAAAAAATCATACCTTCCATTTCTATGCACTTCAATTTAGATAGTGAGTGCTACTGCAAAATGTATTTCCAAGTATCATTTCACCTGATCCTGCTCAATTTCTAAATTACAGCCTGGTACTTGGAGGCCTGCAATTCTAATCACACAGCAAGTGCTCAACATTCGTCAAGCCAATCGCTTCTCTTCTACCCAAGTTGCTCACCAGCCAAATGAAGGCATTTAGTCCAATTAATCCACAGGCTTAGGTACTCCTTACAGGTGCTAGAGTATGCACGACCATCAGGAAACACTAAAAACAGAAACAGCCACGACTTGTACCGTCATAATTTTCTACACACAGAAAGCAGTAGGGTAACTGTGTATGTTACCACATAAAGGACAAACATTCTCTCCTCTCTGGAGGCAGAAAAATAAAGACTTTAATCTGAACTAGGTTCCATTACAGCCTGCGAGCTTTCCGATTTCTTGGAGGTGCAGGTACCACAAGACACAAAGGAAATAATCGGAGTCCCAGTCCCCAAATGCATTCCCTGGGCATACTTTAGTTACCAAATACATAATTGACCATTGACCTATCTGGACATGAAGAACTCTCTTTTCCATTTAATTTAGCAATGATAAAAGAAGCTAAAACACCCCCTCCCCATCAGGGGTTGCTTTGTCTCTTCAACCCTTGGGTTTTCCTATCTGTAATAGAAGGATGATATGATGCACCTTTCAGAATTACCATGAAAACTAGCAACAACTCATTTGAAATGCCCAGACTCCTGACTGGGTCATGGTTGACATTCAACAGAAGAAAGTCATTATGACAACACAGTTTTATACAATGAGAGTCTGAGATGATTTAAAGAGATATCTGTTTAAATATATGCCAGAACTCCACACAGAATGTTATGGATGGGGTATTTGTACCCGCCTCCCCCTCCCCCGCCCCACAATGCACATGTAGAAATGGAATCCCCAGTGTGATGGCATGTGGAGTGGAGCCTTCGGGAGATAATGAGGTCATGAGAGTAGACTCTCACGAAAGGGATTAGTGTCCTCCTGCAAAGAGGCCAGAGAATTGGCTTGCTCTCTTTTCACTATGTGAGATCACAACAAAAAGTTGGCAGTATGCAACCTGAAGGAAGACCCTCACCAGAACCTAGGCAGGCAGGAACCCTGATCTCAGATGTACAGCCACCACCACTGTGAGGAATATCCTCTTGCTGTTTAGGAACCTACCTGTCTCTAATGTTGTATTTTAGCAGCCTGAATAAAGATACTGCATGTAACATCCTGATATTCTGGCATGACTCTCTTAGGACTTAGATGTAGTCAAGAAATAACATTAGTCAAGCTATAAGCTCTAAGCAGGGAATATTCTATTACCTAGAGTAAATTCAAAGAGGCCATGTTACTCTTCTGGCTATTAACACCATAATATTTCCATAAAAAAGGGAAGAACCGTGAAATCTCGTGTTTATAAATGTACACCAATACCAGGTCACCTGGGACCCCTGAGAAACTAGGCCAAAGACATTTCAACTTCTCTTTACGTTTCTGTCTCATTCTCACTGATACAAATGCTATACAGACATAGAACCAGATTATACATTGTCCAAGAGAAAAGACATTAACTGTTCATATCCCTAACATTCACATTTAGAAGACCTTTCTACTCAAGAACAGAAACAGAATGCGTATCAGAAGTCCCTGGGTGGGCAGACTTGTACTTCCTCCTGGAGCACCATAATCCCTTCCCCATACTTTCCCTGGGGTCATCATTTTACAATTTAGTTATTATTTCTGACCCTGACTCGCCCTCAAAACAAGCAAGCAAACCTGAAATGTTTAAGAAACACAGATACTAGGGGCTCCTGGGTGGCTCAGTGGGTTAAAGCCTCTGCCTTTGACTCAGGTCATGACCCCAGGGTCCTGGGATCGAGCCCCACATCGGCGGGCGGGGGGGGGGCGGTCTCTGCTCAGCGGGGAACCCGCTTCCCTCTCTCTCTGCCTGCCTCTCTGCCTACTTGTGATCTCGCTCGGTCAAATAAATAAATAAATTCTTTAAAAAAGAAACAAACAAACACAGATACTACAAGCATTAATTTCCTGACAGAGAAAACACATTTAAGAATATACTGGGTCTAGGGATGCCTAGGTGGCTCAGTCGGTTAATCGTTGTCTGCCTTTGGCTCAGGTCATGATCTCCGGGTCTTGGGATTAAGCCCTGCATCAGGTTCTCTGCTCAGCAAAGAGTCTGCTTCTCCTTCTCATTCTCCATCTGTGTGCACGCACACGCTCGCTCAGTCAAATAAATTTTTTAAGAATCTTAAAAAAAAAAAAAAGAATAAACTAGGTCTCATACCAACTCAAATTCGGAATAGACAGCAGCTCCTCAAACTTCATCCTTCCCTTTATGTATTCTACAAGTAGGCTGAATGCTCACAATGTGCAAGGTGCTATAGTGGACACAGAGGAAAAAGAACACCAAGCTGAATCATAGAAACATCCTACTCTGGGGAATTCCCCATTCTAGAAAGTGAGCTAAAACATGAACAAACATATCTATGTATTACGGACTTTGCAAACAAACACACACACACTCCAAAACACCCCAGCAGGACTCTTTTCCAAGAGGAGATGTATTTGCAGCAGTAAACCCAAACCACCTCATTTTAGAGTAAAACCAAATACCTAACAACATGGCTGCCCACTATTAACCATGACAATATCAAGTGTTGCTTGAAGTCAGATACAAAGCTAAAGCGCTTGAGTGACTTACTAACTGTAGTCCTAGACAAGTTTCTGTACTTCTTCAAATCTCATTTTATTGCTCTGATAAATAGGGATTATTACAGTACCTCCTTGTGATTTTAAGATCGATACATATACTGTATATAAAGTGTTTAGCATGGTGCTTGACCCAAATACATAGTCAAATATAAGTTTTCTAGGTGAAAAATGAGGTAGGGGGGTGCCTGGGTGGCTCAGTGGTTTAAAGCCTCTGCCTTCGGCTCAGGTCATGATCCCAGGGTCCTGGGATCAAGCCCCGCATGGGGCTCTCTACTCGGTGGGGAGCCTGCTTCCTCCTCTCTCTCTGCCTGCTTCTCTGCCTACTTGTGATCTCTGTCTGTCAAATGAATAAATAAAATCTTTAAAAAAAAATGAGGTAGGAACAGATAACAACAGGCTTCCTGGAACCTGAAAAGACTACAACAGAAAAGGAAAAAGAAAGAGACAGAATAGGAACACCCTGTATTCCTAAATCTTTTAAAGCCCATTAACCATTATACCAAGATGTCTCTACCTTGGCTGAAAAACCTCCCTGCACTATGAAGCCCATCTAGAATTTATCATAAGGCCAGAGAACAAGAATCTGGGGGTGAGCCTCAATATTAATGCTCCTAAGTTTCAAAAATGAGTGTCAAGCTCAAAAGTGATCATGAGAACCACCGTGGAAGATAAAATATTTGAGAAGTGCTGTAATATTTGAGACATGTTTCAGCTAAGATCTGATGCTTTACTTTGAGGCTAATATACCTAGCTGCCTACTCTTCACAATCTCAGGATCTCTGTATTAAATTATCAAGCAGTCTTCCTAATGAGGTTTTCACTGATTCATCAGTACGACCTCACCTCCCCGGTGCATTCATTGCAACAAAAAGGACAGCATCACACTGAGGTGCCTTCACACTCCTCCATTCAGGTATTCTGGCCAACCCATCTAGCCACGTTTCCACATCCCTCTTATCTCACTTAATGGCATCTCTGTTGAGTCTTTCCTTTATCCAAGATAATGCTGCCACACTGCCTTCAAATGTATTCATAATCAAATCTGAGTATTAAAAAAAACCTTGTCCAATAAACATACTTTAAACCTAGTAGTTATATTGCCCTCTAATATACTGGTTAGGTTTCCAAAAGGTTTAAAAACGTTGAGAAATGGTCTCAAAAAGTTTGTAGAAACAAGAAAGCCATCAATAATTCATATTACAGGGGCGCCTGGGTGGCTCAGCGGGTTAAAGCCTCTGCCTTCAGCTCAGGTCATGATCCAGGGTCCTGGGATCGAGCCCCACATCGGGCTCTCTGCTCACATCTCTCTCTCCTCTCTCTCTCTGCCTGTCTCTCTGCCTACTTGCAATCTCTGTCAAATAAATAAATAAAATCTTTTTAAAAAAAATAATTCATATTACAGTTATTTACTCTTATTCAGAAAGGGAAAGGGGATAATGTCTTGCATTTTGCTGAAATTTTTGTGTGTTCAATTCAAATCATGATTTTTTGGGACTATAGCATTGTTGAAAAATAAAGTCACCCAAAGAGAGAAAAATTTTATAGGAAAATTTGTTAAAGTTACTAGATTAGGGGTACCTGGCTGGCCGTGGTGGAGCATGCAACTTGATCTCACGGTTGGGAGTTCATGCCCCACAGAGGGCACAGACCTTACTTTAAAACAAACAAACACACACACACAAAACAGGGGCACCTGGGCAGCTCTGTTGGTTAAGCATCTGCCTTCGACTCAGGTCGTGATCCCGGGGTCCTGGGGATTGAGCCCCTCATTGGGCCCCCTGCTCAGCAGGGAGTCTACTTCTCCCTCTGACCCTCCCCACTTTCACGCTCTCTATCTCTCTCTCAAATAAATAAATAAAATATTTAAAACAAAACCAAAAAACTAGATTTTTAGTTTACAGGTGTTCATACCTCTCCAACTATATGAAAACTTTTATTGGAGGGTGTGATTAAAGGAGAAATACTACACTTGACTTAGTAATAATAGATTAAAGCTGGCTAATCAAACAGATAGCCATCTGGTCAATCAATTGCCATTTGAAAGGCTGCTCTAAAAATATCTTCATGTAAGTGTCTAAATCTTAACAAAATGTATTGACTCCTAATTAATTTAGGCTAGCTAGCAGGAAACAAATTTTCACTGGTCATTTTAGATTCCCACTTATAATACAATTACCAAAACCCTCCAATATTCCCAAAATATTTCCCCAAATAGAGATTAAAAAAAACATATTCTAATTCTACTCTAAACTTTCCAAGAAGTCACTATATACTAGTCTTGGGCATTAAAGCAATCTCTAGCAGCCTTTAAAATAAAGCAGAGTTCATCAACCTGCTTCAGCTTAGTACACTGGCAGTAAAACACACGAAATACATATTTTCTTTTTTGTACAAAAGCAAATAGCCACAGTACAGAACAGTTAAGCAGGTGGCTGGCTACCCACTAACTTCAAGGCTATCTACTCTTCCAAAATATGGGGACAATCTAGAATTCCCTGCCTCACAAGTTGCTGTGACATTCAAATGTAAAAATGTATATAAAAGTATATGATGAGTCCTAAAGCAAGAGGACTATTAAATATGTATACACATATACCCTCTTCTATCAAAAGTACATTCAAAGGCAAAAGATGTGATAAAAACCGTGAAACCCACAATCCCTTCATTTGAGCTGCTGTTTGGGGAAGTCTCAGGCATTAAATTGGAGCCAAGATTATCTAAGAAGTCATTCTTCACTACAGATATAAATCTGAGGCACCAGACTGTTCTGTGAATCCTTCTCACACTTGCACATGTAGATTATCCCACAAAAGCCCCAACAAATCAAGAGCAACAAACAAGGAGTAAAAGCAAAGGACAAATTACTGAGAAAAGCGCACGATGCTTTCGGATGAACCACGTTCAGGTTTGCACAGGGAGGACTCAGGAAGAATGGGAGAGGTTCATTCTGTAGCATCCTGGCTTCCACAGAGCAAGGTGTTTAAGTGACTCTGATCAGCACAGCATGCTGATGATCCCATTGTACATCTGATTTGGCTCAGGATCACCCAATCGAATTTGGTAACAGAGTAGACTCCAGAAGAACCACCCGTTAAAAACAATCCAAATACAGACTCTAAATGGGCATAAGGCCTTTTGTGATCTCCGCTGGAGCTTATAGTATCTAACAGCTGCAACTGTGACTGTTCTAGCTAATTGCTCTCAGCAACAAAAATAAACAATCGCTCCAGGAAGAAGACTGTACCCGCCAAATATTAATGAATTTTTTAACAGTCAGAAATCTCAAATCTCGGTTTAAAAGCCCTGCTACTGGTTAAAAAAAAAAAAAAAAAGTCTCCAAGAACAAACAGGGTTGATGCGGCCTAGACAGAAAGTCCTTATTTTGTACTTAATCCTCCCCCGAACTTCTGCCCCCCCCCCAAAAAGAAAAGGAAAACTGCCTTGTGTCTGGAAGAATTTAAGCAATGAGATATTTTAACTCATGTATAACTTTTTAACATATGGGGGAAAAGAGTCGTACTGATTGGAGCTATTTTTAAAGTGCAGCTCTACCGTAAAAATAGACATTTACTCATAAGGATGCTTGAATAGAGAACAAGCCCAATCTACGTCTCATTGTTAAGAAAGGGGTGAAAAAAGGCTGCTGTGCTTTCTGGAGAGCTGTTTATGGTCCGCCTGTGATGTCATGGCAGGATCCAGGTGCACTCTAACAAGCGTCTTTCAGCCTCCTCAATCCTTTTAAAAATGCTCTTCTACCATCAGCTACTTCTCTGAGCACAAGCAATAAGGAGCTAGTATTTACTCAGACCTTTGCAAGAGGGAAGATCACTGCAATCAGAGACGCATGGAAGGAGAAAGAAAAATTACTCACCCACAATTAGGTGCCTCATCATCCTCTCCTCGTCCAGCATTTCCTTTTGCTAAAGAGAGAAAGGAGAGAAGCAGTTGACTTATTCAGTACTCTTGGACATCTATATGTCTTCTGTGCATAAGAAGAAGTAGTAATTTCATAGCTCTCTCCCCATTCAGGCCCCAGCTGCTTAGGTGACCCTCACAACCACATACCCGCCGTAGATAATGGCAAGCAGACATTTTAGGCATCTCCACAACATAATGCTTGGAGACATCAACCTGGTTTCTGGACGTCAACTGGTCTTTAGCCTGCAGCAATGGAGTTGTAATGGAAAACCATGTAGAGACCCTGAACTTAAGCCCTCCATGAGAAAATGTCAGCAGCAATCTGATACCATAAAAAACCAGCAACGGCTTTCACGTGCCAGGTCTTAAACCCAAATCAGAATGCATTAGTTTATGTCTAAAACAACAAAACAAAACAAAAAATAAAAAAACTCTCCATACACACCTGGAACAAAACCAAAAAAGGGGGAAAGAATCCTTATCAAAAGAAAACCAAAAAGCAAATGTGAATGTTAAAGATTGTTGTTTAAAAGACTAGATACAGGGGCGCCTGGGTGGCTCAGTGGGTTAAAGCCTCTGCTTTCGGCTCAGGTGATGATCCCAGGGTCCTGGGATCGAGTCCCGCATCGGACTCTCTGCTCAGCAGGGAGCCTGCTTCTTCCTCTCTCTCTGCCTGCCTCTCTGCCTGCCTGTGATCTCTCTCTCTGTCAAATAAATAAATAAATAAAATCTTAAAAAAAAAAAAAAAAGACTAGATACATAATCATGACTTTAAAAATGTCAGAGAAAGAAAAATAAATAAATAAATAAATAAATAAATATGCCAGAGAAAAAGAGGTGCTCAAATATCTTTTTCACAAGAATGAGTTAATTCTGATTTGTGCTTTTTGTACTTTATAAATTTTCCACAGGAACTGTATTATTATTGATTGAAATTATCCACAGGGATTAAAATAGCATCAAGTGCCTCATGATAAAATGTATGCACCTGCCTATGTTCAACTTCTAGATGCCATATATATCTGGCAGTATTTAAGAAATCTGATTCCACAAAAGAACACAGTTTATACAAGTTAATTTAGCACGTGTTTTAGTACTCAATTATAGTGAAGGGCAAAGAGCCAGGAGTTAGGAGGGCTGGATTCAAGTGCCAGGTCTCACATTAATTAGCAAAAGAACCTTTGAGAACCTCACCATCTCTGGGACGGACGCACACATCTGCTGAACAAGACCCCCAAAATGTCTTCCAGCTCAAAACCGGAGAAAAACTGGACATAAATTAAATGTTAAGCCCAGAAGCATGGCTCAGCTACTGGCACAGAGCAGGTGCTCAATGTATATTTAATGAAAGAATTACCAAAAGGAAGTTTTAAAAAATATTTAAAACAGAGCATCCCAACCTGTGTGCCAAGGTACTGTGTCAAGCTACTGATCTCCTCAGGAAAACAGCCAAAACCATTTGTAAAGCACAACTTTTTAAGTATACTAGCATTACGCACACAAAACCATCTTTATTTGGAGAAGTTCATGATCAACTTATAAAAAGTTCAAGATCAACTTATAAAAAAAACTTATAAAAAAACTGCCTCTCATTAAGAAAGACAGCATGTGGGTCTCTATCAACTGATACTCAAGCCATTTCATCTGAAAACAGAGAGCATGAGAAGCCCTTTGCTTAAGAAGCTTTGAAAGGGGGCGCCTGGGTGGCTCAGTGGCTAAAGCCTCTGCCTTCGGCTCAGGTCATGATCCCAGGGTCCTGGGATAGAGCCTCACATTGGGCTCTCTGCTCAGCAGGGAGCCTGCCTCCTCCTCCTCTCTCTCTCTGCCTGCCTCTCTGCCTACCTGTGATCTGTCAAATAAAAAAAAAAAAAAAAAAAAAAAAAAAAAAAATCTTAAAAAAAAAAAAAGAAGCTTTGAAAGGGACTCTTCTCACACAATTACGGGTGTGAATAGGTACTTCTCTTAAGAACAAAGTCTGAAAACCAAAATCCTCTCAACATATACTTGGGTACATATGGAGAACACACAACAGCAACCATTCTCAAAAGATGAAGTTCTACAAAAGAATATTTAAATAATACAGTAGCAACTGCAATGTGTGGCTTGAACATTTATAGCAATAGCTACTTATCCTTTTTGATAGTAACTGGGGAATTTTTCGGTGTGAAAACCTGCAATATTTCTTGCAATTATTAAAACTCATAACATCACAAAACCTATTTTTCTTTTGAGAAAGGAAAAGATCAGAAACATATGGAGGGGGTTACTTTCAACGTGGTGCTTAACTACCTCCCAACTGGCTGCTTTTCCTTCCGCATTCAACAAATGAAGTTGTGCATCTTTTGGAAGCCCCATTGCCTGTATTTATGGGTCATACCCTTCCCTTCCCCCGTCTCACCACAGTCACTTCACCTCTGTCTCATCTGCAGTGCAATCCACAGAAAAAAGCTACCTTGCAACTGTACTTCATTCCAAAGTGTGGGTCACTCAGAAGGGTGCTGCCAGTTTCTTCAGATCGGCAAGGAAGTCCATGGTGGGGCTGGTGGCTTCTGAAACTGTCCAGGGAGGATTCTCGGAAGGAGTGTACAATGAAAATCAGAGTTAGAGATGGCATGTGGCTGACCACAATCTGTAGGTCCAAGGGGCCTGCAGAATAAACAAACAAGTCCTCCTCCCTAAAGGGCTGCTTCAATGGTCTGCCTTTCTTTCCTATGGTTCTTCATGAAAAGGGAAGGTGTGGTTATAAACTGAGCTCCCAAAAAACCCCAAAAATGTAAAAAGCTATCAAACTAAAACCTCATCTTGGAAATACCTGAGGAACATCTGAGACAATGTTCCCCTCATCTTATAGGAATGTGGCTCTTGAGCAATAAGGATTAAGAATGAAAATAAACTGGGGCACCTGGGTGGCTCAGTGGTTAAGGCCTCTGCCTTCGGCTCAGGTCATGATCCCGGGGTCCTGGGATCGAGCCCCGCATCGGGCTCTCTCCTCAGCGGGAAGCCTGCTTCTCCCTCTCTCCCTCTGCCTGCCTCTCTGCCTACTTGTGATTTCTGTCTGTCAAATAAATAAATAAAGTCTTAAAAAAAAAAAAAAGAATGAAAATAAACTGCAGTCCAATATTAAGAGTCATATGGGTACTATGGCCCTAGAAATAGTATAAACACTAAAGAAGGAGCACTTTACCATCTAAAATCACGGAGTTTGAAAGATATACACACTGACAAATAGATTGGTCTGTGTTCTGGGGAGATTACTGGAGAGATTTTGTAGGGATTTTTGCTTTTGTTTTGCATACATTAAACAAATGCTCCAAATAAATGTCTACCTTAAAAGAAGGCACTGTCCTTCCTAGCAACTCCAAAAAATCACATATTACCTATTATAGTAAGTATTTCTAGTGCTGCAGTAGAAATATGGGCAAAGGAACAAAAGCAAAGTTTTGAATGTTTAGATACTTTGTATTTCATTATGGACTCAAATTTCTGACTCACCTGAGATTTAACTAGTCATAGACATTAAAATGTTTAACAAAATCAGAGGTCTATATTGCATGACTGAATTGCCCAGAAAATACTAGAAGTAGACAGAAGCTTACCCACATGTCTTTGATCAGTGTTCTCTTCTTGACTTCCCACCCCCATCTCTTTCAAATCCCACTTAATGCCCCAGCTCAATTGCTACCCTGTGTGACTTCCCATTTCCACCCAAATTACCCTTCCAACACACACACACACACACACGCGCGCGCGCGCACGCCACTCCCTTCCTCTTCTTTTTAATGTACTTTGTCCACAGCACTCTTGATCTTCTTTCTACTGTATAGTTACTTGTAGATGTGAACAAATCTTGAGCACAAGACAAGACTGTGTGAGAACAGAGAAGCATATGTCATGCAAACACTTATGTCTGCCCCTTTGAGACACTGTACGTTGTGGGGGTTCGTTCTTGGTAGCTATACGGTATTCGAAAATGTAACACCCGTAAGTATTTCTGGGGGTTAGTATCAATTACTACATCTTAACCTGCATCTTTAGTTAAATTAAAAGTAATGTTAATATTGAATTTGAGACCGTAAGATTGTGACATGTCTTAATTCAAAGAATAATGCCAGTCGGCATACTTTTAATATTCAGGGTATTTTACCATATTAGTGCTTTGTAAATCATCACCCCTATGTTATATGTTTACAGAGGGCAAGAACATCTGGCCAAATTCTTCCATCAACCCAACTATTCAGATGAACAGTGTCTTATTGTATATGATAACTTTCATTTTGTTTCAGAAAGGATATGGACAACTTAATGCATATGAGAGCACTTCAAGATTCACTAAATGACACTAATGTCAGGGAAAAAAATACGCAAATGAGCTAGTAATTAAATCCAAGAAAGGAAAAGCAGGATCCATAAGAAGGGGAAAGCAGGTTCACCTTTGCAAGTTGTAACTGGACTTAAAATAACTAAAGCAAGTTAGCCTGAAACCTATTCTGGGCTCTCAGAGCACTTACGACATTGTTTGTGGTCCTGGCCCTGTGGCTTATCTGTCCTCCAATCTGGGTGACAGTTTCCAAAAAGTAAGAGCCACACCTTGGTCATTTTTATAGACTGGGGCACAACACACAGTACACAGATAACCAATAAGCCCATGCTGAACAGCCAAAACAACTTCTGTTTATTTCTATAAACCAGAATTCTGGAGAGGTTAATTTCAGTAACCCTATTGTCAACAGGCTGCCTGTATTAATGGTATATATGTTTTAATTCTTCCAACTTAAAGGGAATTGAGCCTATTTCTGGGAATTTTCAGAGAAAGAATACAAAGAATAGTAGAGAAACACGAGCCATTCCCTGCAATGACTGAAGTTATAAATGTTCTTCAAACAATAACCGTTACGATTTGGGCAATACTTCTGTTTGAGGTTCTGATATGGTAACCGATACAAAGGATCAAAACCAATGCCTCTTAAATGTATCTTCTGATAAAAATATATGCACACTCTTCTGGAAATATATTAAAATTTCAACATAGTTACTGTTAAAATATATGCATTTCCTTATTTCTAGGTTACCCTCTGAAAAGGATGTTACAAGCTTTCACTACATTTTTGAACCTCTCATAAAGTAAGGGTAGGACTCTTTCAGTCTTTTTTTTTTTTAAACAAAAAGCTAAATTGCTAACACTTTTACTCAACCAGATTGAAATAATGTAAAGTGACATTAAGATTTAAAAATTTATGTTGGCAACCCTAACACAGAACTGCAATACTCTAGGATTATTTGCATTATTTGCATTACCTCTCCCTGAGGGGAGAAAGGATTCTAAGGGTGAAAAAAATCTCTGAAGTATACTAGTAGTCTTACCAACCTTCTTTCCTGAGAATTTCTCCACTATCTGCTCAAATATAAAAGAACTGCTGACATGCAAACCAGTCAAAATACAGGTAAGCATGCAAGAGGAGAGAGGTAAGGGGGTGGGGAGGAGATGTTCTGATATCACAAAATCAGAGTATTAAATTCATATAATAAAGAAGCAGGTATGGAGATTTGAGATTAATTGCATGTTAGAAGAAAAGGAATTGTCTTGTCACTCAGCTATGCTCTTGACTACTAAGTTGTGAATTCAGGACAATTACTTTAGAATGGCTTTTTACAAAAAAACAAAACAACTTACAGATATCAAATTTTAAAAAGCCATTTAGCACACTTTATAAGAAAAAAGAAGTACTTCATTAGTGCATCAAATTTTCTTAAGTCCTACAGAGGTAGACTCTTCACATAAAAGATCAGCGAGAAGTATTTTTCTTCCTCCACAGACCTGGTAAGGATGTGTAATGAGAACTGAACAGGTATACGCAACACAGATTTGGTCCAGTTCCTGACATGGACCCGTGCTACCCACACCCGCCTTAACCGAATGAAAACGGGAGTTTCTGAATTCAAAGAGTCGCTTCACAATCTGGCACTTGGGCAACAAAAATAAATCTCACACACCAGCAGTTAATCCCACGGGTGAATTAAACCTTGCCGGCAGAAGCAGAGTAAGTTATCTTCCTTCTCTGGTTTTTCTTTAGCTCAAGTAAATGTGTGAGGACAATTCTCATTTGTTTAAAAAAGAAAAAAAGTTGGTGATTATTAAATCAGAGAAACAGAATGATGTCAGTATCCAATTACCCAAACTTTACAACTAGCAGATGAAAGCACGTATTCCTCTAAAAATTACTCATTAAGTAATATTTGAAAGCTAACTATCAGAAATGTCATTCAAAAAAATTTTTTTTTTGCACATTCTACTTCAATTAACATGCTTCTGGAATTCTTACTTTAGATAACACAGCGTTCAACTAAAGCTCTGAGAGAACCTCTTAATTCAAGAGGGTAAGTTTATAAGCCTGAGCACAGGAGCCCCCAAAATGCGTATAAAGACCTACTCACCACACTGTTCTTTCCCTTCAACTTTGTTTATTGATGTACTGAACATGAAAAAGTACAAAGAATCCAAACACAAAAGAAAACATGTACAGCCTCTTAAATACTCAACAGAATATATTTTCTATTCCAACAGATGTGAATTAAGTCATACTGTACAACTTCAAATAAATACCAGCCTTACATTTTAATAAGTGCTCT
The DNA here is from genome assembly GCF_902655055.1 of Lutra lutra. Lineage (NCBI taxonomy): Eukaryota > Metazoa > Chordata > Mammalia > Carnivora > Mustelidae > Lutra > Lutra lutra. The sequence goes on from NC_062290.1 coordinate 49,234,821, forward strand.
GATAAACACTGTAAAGTGAAGCACAATTTGCATGCCCTCTCATCAATGCCTCGGTTTGCTACAGTAGTATAGGAAAGAAGCATGTAGCTGCTGTTTTCCCAGGAGGGAAACCTTATTTTTTTTTTAAGTATATACATGTATTTTGTTTTTTAGTTTTTTTTTTTTTAAACGCAGAAGGTTAACTCTGACAATCTAAATGCACCTAAGGATATGAGAAAGTGCTAAGCCAATTGATTTCTGAATAGCATTGAGTGGGTCAGCATGAAAACTCGCTTATTCACTTTAGCACGCGCCTCACAGTATATGTACTGTACTATACTGAAAAATTTTATAACTACAATTTTAAATAATAAAAAATAAAACTCAACGCAACCGCAAAGATAATGTACAACTATGTTATGCATAGCACATTGCCTGTTCTAAGGGGAAGCATGTGAGCATCTCAGTTTATACAAAAAGCAGGACGTAACTATATAGTTCTCAGTGCATCCTGATGAAGGCATTTTTGCCTTCAGCTTTTTTGAAAATTTATTATAAGCTAGATGCTAATCAGAAAATATTTTGTATTTTTTAAAATTTCTTTCATACATGGTAAAGACTTATTTTATTATTTCCCCAAATAGTGGTTTAAGCATCATACAAAGTTAAATTTCAGTAGCATACAGATATTTATGATTTTTGTATGAAAAATGTAAGGAAATTTGTTCAAAACCTATGGTTATACTCATTTTTTTTTTACCACAAACATATTTATAAACGAAAATGTAGCATCACCATAAACAGCTGAAGCTAGACTATCTACAGACAAAATTAGCAACAAATCTGATGCACTGTAAATTCAAGTCCTCAGGACAACAAAAGTGATTAAGCAAGACCTCAAGTAACAATGTTAATGCCATTTACAAAGGAAAAAACTGATACAAAAACATTCAAAACCTGAACATCACTTGGCATGTAAGGGAAAAAAAAAATCAAATTAGCTGAAAGGTTCATAAACACAAGGTCTTATTTACATTACACAAAGCTCAGGTGTTAGCCTTGAACGTAACTTTCAAAATACCTTCAAATATATCCAACTCAGATCACTTTTGCCGATTTGCTGCAGTACAAATCATGTGCAACATCTTTTTTCCTTAAGACAAAACAATTCTTCAAACAATACTGCAAGTACATCACTAAACACCATGAGCTCTATCTGAAGGGATTTCTTTAGGAAGAACAGATTTTTTTTTCCCCCAACTCTTGGTAATTTAAATTTCTTGCCTGCTCTTATATATTCTTTTGTAAATTTTTTTTTATTTGTTTCAAAATCACAAATCAATGTGAGCCACCTATCACATAATAACCAGGATGATCAGACGCTCCACTGGTGATTACAAAAACGAAACCAGCAGTGTTTCCCCCATTGATTCTACTCCTTTCATACAAAGATCTCAAAAGTAGTATTTTCTACATCATAAATCTTTCTAAATTTTCCAACCGCTGCAAATTTCCTGGTAAATTTTAAAAGCTCACTAGGTGTCATATGAAGAGATTTCTCAAAGTATTCAAGTCAAAATATTTGTTCCAGGACCAGTAAAAAGTTTCTCCAAATTTTCTTTTTTATAAAAATAGATGCTTTTTTTAAACCCACATCAAAGAGGCTCTTATCTCTTTGGCAAGGTACTGCTTTACGAAAAGTTCTCCAGTATTCTTACAATAAGCGTTTATAATGTAGCCCCCCCCTTCCCCAACCCAAATCATAATTACAAAATAAATACTGTTTTTAACTTCATAAATAAAAATGTAAACTTCAAAATACTTTTCTTAGACATAACAGCAATGCTTTAAATGTAAACCAAACACAAAGCTAATTGGAAAAAGAAAGAAAAGGGGGAAAAAAAAGACACAACCAACTGAAGAATTACAACACAAAGCCTCAATATTTACTCACAGGTTCAAGGCAGTTATGTAAAAAGAAAAGAAATGTCTTCCCTTAGCTGAAACACTTTAAAAGGTCCACCTTCTTCAAAGAAGGCAATAGAATGCAATGTGACAGGTAAAAACCCTGTACCTCTTGTCCATATTCAAACATAAAAGATATTTAAGAAGTTTTAATTCAAATACTAGCAATAAAAAATCTCACATATTTCTTAGGATGCTAAGTAGTCGTTTTATCCCCATCTCAACACTGACTTACAAAGACATTTACTAATGTATAAAGTTTCTCTTAACTTGCCTTTGTTGTATAGTTTTCATATATAAATGGACTGAGGACAAGAGCTCATTAGGCTTTGTGCGTTTTGTTTGTCTTAAAGGAGACCTGCAGTACTCTGTCTCCCAGACGGTATCCATTGAGGCTAGCTATCGCCATGGCAGCCTCATCATAGTTTGTCATAGTCACAAATCCAAAACCTTTGCATTTATTGGTGTTAAAGTCACGGATGACCTTCACGTTGGTGACAGCTCCAAAAGGCCCAAACATTTGCCACAGGATACTCTCATCTGCGTCAGGAGCCAGGTTGTACACAAAAATACACCACCCTGTTCCTGGGTGCCCAGGGATATTAATTCCAGCCAAACTGGTCATTCCATCAATGGTCATTGGAGAAAACCTACTAAACAAAATAGGAAACACACACACACACAAACCACACACCACATACCACACACACACACACACACACACACACACAAATAGAAACAGAGGTTGGTTACAGCAATGGATGTATATTTTTTTCCCCTCCCAGCCCAAGAGTTGCAGTAACCCCCTCCCTTCCAACAGATATATACAACTATCTGATGTTTCAACCAAGGTCTGTGTGTGTGGCTTGCGGTAACATGCTATATTGACAAGGTATTAATAAATTATGAAATGGCCATTATATGCTGGACTGAACAATACGACCCACAAGAGCAAAGAAATATATTTACAATATATTTAGAAGTGGCTTCATGAATTAAGCAGGATTGGAGGGAGGGGGTACCAACACATACACACACATGCTATAGCGTCGCAATGCAATCAATATAAAACAAATAAAGGGGTTTTTAAAGATCAGGTGGCATCCAGTGGTATACAAATACTCAAATCAACCGTGCTTCAAAAAGCAACTTTTCATTAGGTTGTACATGCAAAAGAAAACTGAACACAAACTCATGAAGGGTGTCACTGCCAAAATCAAAGAAACTAATCAATTATGGGAAGGGATTATGAGTATCATGAACCTCTATCATTACCTCTTTACTCCATAAGCCATATTGAGCAGATTGTCCAACCTGCAAAACATACATTTAGCAAACTTCAGTTTTTAATTTTCCCCCTTGATGTTCAAGAAAGCTGGATTTGTTACAGCCATCTTCCAAGGGGATATTTGTATGTTAATTCTATGTCTCAGAACTTTAGGTCTTTTCACATTCCTGGGAAAGTGGGTACCCACTGCCCCAAGACACTAGCTCTTCCGATGGATGGTTGACCCCTACAGTGACCAGAGCCATGCAGGCGTAAGGTAGGTGGTCATTCAGAGAGGAAACGTGGAGGCTCTGCAGCCATTCGTCTTTGGGTTCTCACCTATTACCAGGTAAATTCTAAGTTCTCCATGTGCACTTATGGGTAATTTATACTACTGTTTAAAAAAAAAAAAAAGACAGAAGAAAACAGGCCTCAAATCGAGTCACCTATGCTAAGCCCCATGTCAGCAAACCAAGACTTAGTATCTAATCTAATAGTAGGTTCAAGAACACAAACTTTAACCAGTCAAGCTGGAATTACCTGGTCAGCTCTAGTGATGTACTTTGCCTGAAACGACTCCCACCCTTCTCCCCAAGGAAGGTGACCTTACCTGAAACAATCCACTCTTTGTTAGAAATGTCCCTTTTCCTGCTCCCTTCTGCCTATAAAAACCTTCCATTCTGTACAGCTTCTTGGAGCTCCTTTCTATTTGCTAGCTAAGATGCTGCCTGATTCATGAACTGTAGAATAAACCAATTTGATGTTCAAATTTACTCAGCTGAATTCTGTTTTTTAACATTAAGTTTTATAACTCTATTGACTCCTGTGTATACCAGGCACACTGATTAAGTAACTTGGCAAAGACCAGAGGGCTAACAAATAGTGACGCCAATATTCCATAAATTTCCCTTCAACCTCTCAACTCGGAAAGACTTTCATTTCTTACAAAATGGTGTGTTACAGGTAGAAAGAACCTTACAGACTGTATCAGCTCAATCTGCCGTTTCTCCTTTTGCTCAAATAAGGTGCAGAAAAAGACAACAGACTCATTGCTTCAGTGAGCAACAGGGCAAAGAGTTCAGACTCTGAGATTGATGCTTATTTTGACTACGCTACAGAAAATGTAGCTCTACGCAAAGTCTAAGTCAGGTAGAAACCAACCAACCACCCTGAATCTCCCTTAAAATTTTTAAAACAAAGTAGTTGCGGGTAGGTAGGTACTCTTTAAAACTCTCCATCCTTTTCCTATTTCAAAAATTAAGTTGATTTTATAATATTTGCTTCTTTTTGCTTAGAGACCATTCTGATGTCCCAAATTTCCATAATGTATACCAATTAATTACACGTATTTAGAGGAGGTGGGCACAGCTTATGGTAGACAGAACCACCTTCAACAGCAACGATGTTCAACACTCTCCAAGTGAGACCCTGAGGCAGGGGGAACAGTTTTGTTCTTTAACACCTATGAAAGGTAAGTCTGAAAAATGCCTCAATGTTTGTTGTTGTCTAACCTGTGGCCTCAAATGAGACTAGGGAACACTAAGAAAGCAACTGCTTCTAGTTTTATAAAAGCCAAAAAACCATCTCTTTCTGGTGTTTTACAATTGGAAAAGGAATCTTCACACATTCCTGTCCACAACCACCTGTGGGCATTTTGTGTGTTTTGTAAAAATGGAAAGAAATAACTGAGCTGATGCAATGCAAAGTGTAAGGAAACAGAACAAATCACAATGACAAAGGATCCTCATCTGTGTATGTCTGTTGTCTTGTCCCAACATCCTCTCAGAAGCAGGGACATGTTCATTCCCCACTGTGCCACTAAGCATAAAGCATACACCTGGATCACTGCAGGTTTAAAATAACTATCTGTTGACAAATAAAGCAATAAGATTACAAATACTATCCTTAACTACTTAATCCAGAATGAAAAGTATCAGGAGGGCTGGCCTGAGGAGCCTGTTTGCACATGCAAGGAGAAAGCACGTGTGTGGAAAAAGTACACAGGTGGGAGGGCTTGGGTTTTCTGCAGAGGCAGTAAGTCAAAGACATCAAGGCTTTATACGCCAAAAGAAAGGCCACAAACACCAGAATAAAGATGCATACAACTTAGTATCACCAACCATCAAGTAATGTCATACAGAAAATTTCATACAGTGACAGGAATGATAGAGAATGCATTTGGCATATGATACCTGTAGAGTAGAATGGCAATTGAAATCTCCTTCCAAAGTGCTGAAGGGCCCAGACGCAGAGACACCTTATCGATTCACTCAAAACAGAGTTACACCATCTCTGCCCAGGTTGGGAGTATCACACTTTGCCACCATCAATCAGCTTACTATACCAACCGAAAGCCCGGGGATGGAATCTCCTAAGCAAGTGTTCAGTATTTTCAAGACAGGATGGAAACCAAAACTGCTCCAGAAGTGAATTACACGTGTTAGGGAGAGACATCTCTTTCCCCATTCTCCATCCAAGGACCTTCCAGGCAGGAGGCCTAAGACTTCTACACTAGGATCTCTCAGGACCCTCTCAGTGAGCCTCCTAAGCAATGGGTGCTCCACGTGAACACTATGCACCCCAAATCTCGTAGCAGCTGGAAAACCGTAAACTAAGCATCTTCTCTTTTAACTGCCTAGTTTACAGTTCGCTCAGACATAAGGACCATTATTGCTTTCCAGAACTATACATTGTTGTTGGGTGTGTCCAGAGCTCAAGGACAGCCATCTTTTATATGTGGTCATTTAAAAACAGAAGCCAATAGTTAATGGAGACTAAGTCAGTAGTGTCCAGAATGATCCAGGGGGTTGTGAATGACGACATACTACAGTGTGGAAGAAGAGAGTCCATTCAAAAGATACATTCAACTTGAAAAGTATTCTTTATTCAAATTTAATGGCTGCACCGCAACCAGTACCCTCACTCAGCAACAAGTACCCTCAATCAGTCCCCACACGCTGCTTCCTTTCCTGAGGGAAGACTGAGCAGTCCTCAAGGGAGGTGGCACTCTTCCCCTGTTCTGTACCTTGGATATAATCCACTTTACAAATAGCACATTAAGTGGATCTGGAGGATTAGATAGGGAGGCCTAGCTTTAATTTAAAAAAACCTCCAAGAAGAGGTAGCTTCACAATGATTTCTACAGAAATCATCATGATCAGAGTCAGGATGATACCAGTAAAAGCAGTCCAAGTCAACAGAAACAGGGAGAGCTGACTATTTCTGATTATTTCTCCTTTTCCTAGTACAATGTCCGTGATGAGGTCAGACACAAGATAATCCAACATGCAGTTCAAAATTACTAAGATACTTTCACAATCTTGCCTTAAAGATATAGAATTTAATAAGATACTGGATAAATGAAGTCAGTCAGCATGATAATAAGCAAGATATTTAAAATATTGTTTCTTTCATCTTTATATGTATTTTCTATGTTTGATTAGGGTTTAAGAGTTCATGAATATCGGGCGCCTGGGTGGCTCAGTGGGTTAAAGACTCTGCCTTCAGCTCAGGTCATGATCCCGGGGTCCTGGGATCGAGCCCCGCATCGGGCTCTCTGCTCAGCAGGGAGCCTGCTTCCTCCTCTCTCTCTGCCTGCCTCTCTGCCTACTTGTGATCTCTGCCTGTCAAATAAATAAATAAAATCTTAAAAAAAAAAAAAGAGTTCATGAATGTAACAGCACCAAGCCCATGTTCATATAATTTATGAAAAAATGATATACTGGGCATAAGGGTATAAACATTTTCCTCTCAACAGGAATACAACTCAGACAGCACTATTTTGAATATTAGGTAGAGCATTCTCATTTCAAAGTTAGAAGTTACAAAAAGAAAACACCTACTTAATTTCTAAGAAATTTAGCTGACAGACTATGGGGAGGCCCACATGCAAGTAGAAAGGGAAATGTGAGGTCAATTAAAGTCAGAAATAAAAATATAAAGAGAGATTACTAATGGGTAATAAAGTGCAACTCTGAACTCTACAAATAATGGTTCTCAAAACCTCTCCAAAGCACTGGCCAAGATGTGCTTTGAAGTTAAACCACAAGATCATCAACTTACCCCTTATCCTATTAGATGGTGTCATCTACCCTCTAAGAAAAAAAAAAAAACTACTCAGGAGGACTGATACCGGTTTCTTCCAAAAGGAAATTATAAGAGTAGCAACCAGCACATGCCTTCAATGCAACACAAGCATGGATTTAAAAGGCTGCTTTAAAAATGCATAAAGGCTTACAGAGGCAGGCACACAGGCCATTAGACTAGATCACGTTCAATAAAATCAAAGCTGCTCCACAAGAAGAGATGAAAAATTTGCCCAAAAGCTTAATTCTGACACCATGTCCTAAAAAATATACTTAAGGGGCTTGAATTATACTATCCATCCCAATAAATAAAGATGGTTTTATTTTGAAAACTGTAGTCAATTAAATAAACATATTAGATCAGCAGTGTTGATGTTAAAATAATTCTCTATTCCTATGGGTTGACTGAGCCATAAACTTTACAAGCCCACTTTTTTTTTTTTAAAGATTTTATTTATTTATTTGACAGAGAGAGATCACAAGTAGGCAGAGAGGCAGGCAGAGAGAGAGAGAGAGAGGGAAGCAGGCTCCCTGCCGAGCAGAGAGCCCGATGTGGGACTCGATCCCAGGACCCTGAGATCATGACCCGAGCCGAAGGCAGCGGCTTAACCCACTGAGCCACACAGGCGCCCCCACAAGCCCACTTTTAAACTTAATCCTTATTGCATGGGTTTTACATTTTTCTGACTTCAAAAGATACGGTGCATTTCATGAGTATTAAAAATACCCTTGAGGGGCGCCTGGGTGGCTCAGTGGGTTAAAGCCTCTGCCTTCAGCTCAAGTCATGATCCCAGGGTCCTGGGATCGAGCCCCGCATCAGACTCCCTGCTTAGCATGGAGCCTGCTTCCCCCCCCCGTCTGCTGCTCTGCCTACTTGTGATCTGTCAAATAAATAAATAAAATCTTAAAAAAAAAAAAAATCCTTGACTATTATTATAATACTTAGAACTTGTATTCTCCAGTCTCCTTGAACTCCCAAGGTACTATGACGACATAAGAAACAGACTGAGAAGTGCACTGTCTACTGGAAAGTGCCAAAGTAAAGGCCTTAGGACACAGATGTCAGGGACAAAATATTCCTGCAATGATCTAGATCTGAGTGAGAGAAGAGCAAAATACCAACATAAGAAGCAATTCCTTTAATTCAATAGTCTTTGTGAAGAGAAAGTAGATTCAACCTTAATTCAACAGAAGAGGGACAAAGATATGGGTAATAACACCAAGTTTTTAAAGTATTAAAAGCAACCAAACATATACCAGGTTAAACCTGAATTCTAGAAATAAAGGCTCACAATTTCTTCCAACACTGCGTCTAGACCAAGCACATTCACTTAGCTCAAAGACTAGTTCATTACTTATTATCCACGAGGTTTTAAGGAAGGAACGGAGGGCAGTAGAGACGAAAGTGAGGAATCTGAAAGCAATCTTCTGTTTTCTGAAACTGAGTTTCCCTTACAACAGACAGTTCTTATTCACATTTTCAGAATTTCTTTTTCTAGCGGTCAAGGAAGAATTTCAAGTTAATAACATACGGAACAAAAAGATAAAAGCAAAGGATGAGCAGAAAGATATTTAGAAAGATATTAAATGTGACCATGAGAACATCCTTGAAAGCTTTCCCAACCCACAAGTAAGAAGCACGAAGCATGCAGAAGTGGGCTAGGTGGGGCTGTGTGCAGACAGAGCAGTTACAAGCCTGGTCTGGAAGTCTCAGCGGGCCTCACCATTTCAATGATCAGGCATTCTCCTGCAGATCCTGCCACCTCAGACCTCTTGTCTGATCTTCCTCATCATTTAGTCTTGACCCTCAATACACAGTTTTACTTAATAACTACCATGAAATGAAATCAGAGCTTACAGTGGGGAACACCAGGAAAAAACTAACAATGTAAAACGAACACAGCTTTCCATTACCATCAAACATTTTATATTTTCACAGGGTTGAAATCAACCAGTAAGTCTCAAAGAGCCTCGCTCTACGTAAGCTCAAAACTCTTTTGTAGACCCCAAAGAGGTTACCTGGATAGGCTGTCCAGGAAACACCTCTAAAATTCCTTCAAGTTTACGCAAAATTTGCAGGAAATATTATTTACTTTAAGATGCCACACAGGAAACCTACAGGCGGAGCTTTAAAAATACAAACAAAAAATGGTTTTGTGAGATTTTTCTCTACAAGGGCTAGTATCAAGCTGCTCCAATGCATCTCTCCCCCTGCAGCCATGGCCTGGAGTACCCACCACCGTCATGGAGAGCAGTGTTTCCTGACAATGTGTTGGTGTGCGGGGCTTTTGTTGTTGTTGCTGTTGTTTTTTTTCAACATCGCAAAGTTTAAAACAGAGAGTAAACACAGGCTCAATCAACTGGGTAACCCCGTCACCCAGTTTCAGATGGATCCTTTCAACAGTCCCACCTCTACTGCCAGGGCAAAAGCCAGCCTAAGTAGGAACTGAACACAGAGTTTATGGTGAATTTCTTTCTCACCCCTCACGTGACACAACTGACTACTTTTTTGAAAGCAGGTATTTCACCAATTTCATCTCTATTCTTTGGCACTCCTAAATACCCCAAATGAAAAAATGCTATGATTTAAGCTCAAAAACATAACTCCTCAGGGTGCCTGGGTGGCTCAGTGGGTTAAGCCTTTGCCTTTGGCTCAGGTCATGATCTCAGGGTCCTGGGATCAAGCCCCGCATCAAGCTCTCTGCTCATCGAGGAGCCTGCTTCCCCATCTCTCTCTGCCTCCCTATCTGCCTACTTGTGATCTCTCTCTGTCAAATAAATAAATAAAATCGGGGGGGGGGGGGAACCTCCTCATTAAGCTACATTTATGATCCTATTTTTGGTAAGTAACTATTCTGCCCCTGCAAGGAAAGAAAACTGATAATGCATTTGGGATTTAACAAAAAAAAAAAAAAAAAAAAAAAAAAAAAAAAAAAAATTAGCATGGGGTTAGATGGAATTACGGCTGCAGTACACCATATGGCCAAAAAGGATATTAAAAAATGTTCCAAGGGGAAAAAAAAAAAACAACTGGGTGGCTTTGCTTATGAAACCAGAAGTTCTTTGTGCTGTGCTTAATGTCTTAAAGTCACTGTTCTCACATGCAGATCAGAATGTTTTTATAATGACTCTTGATTTGATGGATACCCCAGGTTTAAATTAAAACTTGAAAAATTAAAATATTTATGCCTATCTACAAGATAGAATGTCTTCTTTGGGCTGAAGATGCATAGTCATTCTACGGACTATACAGGGGTCTGAAAACTACACCCACAGGCCAAATCCACAGTGCCATCTGCTTCTGTATCGCCCAGGAGTAAAGAATGGCTTTTACATTTTTAAAGAACTGTTTAAAAAAAGATCTATATGCTACAGAGACCATGACCCCCAAAGCCTAAAATATTTACTATCCAGCCCTTTAAGGAAGAGGTTTGCCAACCCCTAAAATACAAGAAATAAAAATTTTAAAAGGGGATAGGGATCCATTTGTAGAAACTTAATGTTTTCACATAGGTTTTATCTCCTTAGTGATATATACATTATAAAACAAAGTAACTGAAAGAGCTTGACCTAAAAGCTGAACTACAAGAATAAAATCTTACCCAGAAAAGAAAAGGGGGAAAAAAAAAACTAGAAAGGGGAAATCAGAAGCACTGGAAACAGAAAGTACCCGCATTCCATAGATCAGGGTTTCTCAACCTCATACAATTGATGTCTGGAGTTAGACCATTTGCTGCTGTTGGGGGTTATGCTGTACACTGTAGGACGTTCAGCAGCATCCCTGATCTCTACCCAGTAGATGCCAGGAGGAACTGCACCCAAGTTATGCCCACACAATGTCTCTGGATGCTCCCCAATGTCCCAAGGGGCACAATTACTCCCCAGTTGAGAATGACTGCTACAGCTTATTGTCCTTTTTTCTTACCACCTTCAGTATTAGCAAAAGACACTACACCCCAAATATGTTTTCTCTATCCCCATAAGAAATCGAAAGAAAACACCACCAGCAACAGTAAGAACAAGCCAGAATCCTGTCAACAGAAGTACTGCACAGTGAACCTGAGAGTTCTGAGTGTAGTAGCTGGGCGTAAGAACCAGACCAGACTTACCTAAAACGCTGTGCCTGCTGAGCTAGTGGTCCTGGATACCTTCTGTTTGGAGACTGGTACAGCTGGGAAAGGATGGCCTGATTGGTTTTTTGGCTTGGATTATTAGCAAACTTTACAGTGATTGGCTCTGTGGCACCAGGAGGTTTCTGGCCATTTAGGCCTTTGATAGCTTCTTCTGCCTCAATCCGCTTGTCAAATCGAATAAACCCTACACCCCTTGATATGCCTATTGGTAGATTTGGGTAAGGATTTGGGAAAGAGGGAGCGGAAGGAGAAGGGAGGGAGAGAAGAAAGGTTAAATTAATTTTTCCTTCTCAAAAACATGTCTTCACCCACATAGAACATCTGCCACAAAACCACAGGAGGAGGAAAGTTTCACCTTACCTTAGTAGCAATTCAATTAGAATCCCAATTTTGTATTTTTTTAATGCATCTACACAATCTCAATACCCACCATTATAAGCCTACACAAATAGAAAGCACGCAAATATATCCATGTTCTCCCTACCTGCTGCCTTCACTCTCCCCCATAGACTCCCTTGTCTTTAGTAATGTCAACAATAGCATGCCTGATTTCTACTTCTCAAATTATGGTATCAGATAAGCAGCTCAGTAATGAAGGGCACAGTAGCTTCCTTTCTTGTAAGGGGGAGAAAAGAACCAGGCATTTACTAAAAATTCTAAAAAGCTATGCTAAAAATACATCACAGTGGTTGAAAGATATTTCAGCTAAATTTTTAAATAATAAAATTCTACTTAATAATATTACAAAGGGGGGCGCCTGGGTGGCTCAGTGGGTTAAGCCACTGCCTTCGGCTCAGGTCATGGTCTCGGGGTCCTGGGATCGAGCCCCGCATCAGGCTCTCTGCTCCGCGGGGAGCCTGCTTCCCCCTCTCTTTCTGCCTGCTGCTCTGCCTACTTGTGAGCTCTCTCTCTCTCTGTGTCAAATAAATAAATAAAATATTTTAAAAATAATAATAATAATAATAATAATATTACAAAGGATACTGGCCTGCTAAGAAAAATGTCTGAAGAGGCTTTTCTGGTTCCCTAAACTCCCCTCACTGGTTTTAACTAGCTAAACTTTATGAGAGAAACAATATTATAAGGAGAAAAAGGGATAAAAGAAGACCTATATTTTTAAAATAAAGAAAATAGAAATAAAGCCTCAAAGCTTTCTGGCTCTAGCAGTATTACTCCTATGGAAATGCCGTTCTCTGTCTCATGCTCTCTCCCCACTCTGAGAGACAAGAATAGGGAAGCAGGGGGATGGCCAAATACCCGTCCAGCTTTTGAAAAATGGCAGAGAAAAACCCAACACATTCCATTTAATTAGCTTTAATGGGCTAGCTGAGGTAGCCATAGCTGGCCATCCGGAGATAAACAGTTGTAGGGAAACACTTTCTTGGCAAGCAAATTGGTACTAGCTGTGCTAGCTTAGGACTAGTAGCTAGAAAAATCTAGATGATTCAGAGCATATAAATGAAGACTAGAACGAGAGGTTATTGAGAAAGATAGGCCGAGAAAATGTACTCGACCATCATGATTTATAGGAACTTTAAAAAAGAATGAAGTTCTACTTGCTTTGTAATTAACACTGTGTAAGTTCACTGGTGTAGAATTTTTTTCTAAGGTGGAGAGGCATTTCTTCCAGATACCTATCTCAGCCCATACCACTTTTCCTTTCCTATTTAAGTTATATCAGTTGTACATTATTACTACCTGATGACTAACAAAATTTTCTTTTCCATTTCAGATAAACTGAATAATTTTGCCTTGAAAGTCTTAAGTAGAAAGATTAAAGATAAAATGGTGAAATGATAGTAAATATATTCTTTTAGTTATCCACTAACATGAAGAATTAATAACCCCTAGAACTTAACTATTCCGTGAGGAAAGCATTAGGTTAGCACTGCAATAGCCTCCACACAGGCTGAGTCACCCAAATCTGAGGTCCTCTAAATTGAGCATGCATCAGAAAAACCCAAAGAGGGGTGCCTGGGTGGCTCAGTGGGTTAAGCCTCTGCCCTCAGCTCAGGTCATGATCTCAGGGTCCTGGGATCAAGCCCCGCATTGGGCTCTCTACTCAGCAGGGAGCCTGTTTCTCTCTCTCTCTGCCTCTCTGCCTACGGGTGATCTCTCTGTCAAATAAATAAATAAAATCTTTTTAAAAAGAAAGAAAGAAAGAAAGAAAGAAAGAAAGAAAGAAAGAAAGAAAGAAAGAAAGAAAGAAAGAGAGAGAGAGAAAGAGATTAACCCAAAGAGGGTTGCCTGGATGGCTCAGTCAATTAAGCATCTGACTCTTAGTTTTGGCTCAGGTCATGATCTTATGGGTCGTGAGATGGAACCCAAAGTCTGGCTTGGTACTCAGTGGGGAGTTTGCTTGAGATTCTCTCCCGCTGCCCCTCCACCCACTTAGGAGTACATGCTCTCACATGCTTGTTCTCTCTCTGATATAAATAAATCTTTAAAAAAAAAGAGAGAGAGAGAGAGAGAGAGAAAATAACCGAAAGGCTTGGTATAATGCCCACCTTTAAGAGATGAGACTTCTGTATCAGAAGTGAAATCTAGGGGCGCCTGGGTGGCTCAGTAGGTTAAAGCCTCTGCCTTCGGCTCAGGTCATGATCCCGGGCTCCTGGGATTGAGCCCCGCATCAGGCTCTCTGTTCAGCAGGGAGCCTGCTTCCTCCTCTCTTTCTCTCTGCCTGCCTCTCTGCCTACCTGTGATTTCTGTCAAATAAATAAAAATCTTAAAAAAAAAAAATCACTACTGTAAAAAGCATGAATGATATGAACCCCCAAATAAGGTATTTCTGTTGCTTTAAGCAAATTTATCTGGATTGCTAGACCTGGATTTCTTCTATTTAACCGACTAACAGTCTGTGTGATATAGCAAAGTGACAGAACATACACGGATGATTACAAAATGCAGCTATGATGAAAAGGCAGTTTTCTTATATTTCTTCCCTAGACTAAATTTTCTTCATACAGCCAAACCTATAGGCCATTCTCCCAGGCATGTATATGAAGGTAGATATCTTTCTACCCAAAACTCTTAAGGATGCTGCTTCTTATGTATGAGGCCCATTAACAGCACAGGGGAACAGAACATGACTGCTTGTGTTCAAACTCAGATCTTCACCTGAAGAATTAAAAACTTAGCCTGATTTTTATTCTGTAGTTAATCTACTGCCCCCGATGGTTTTCTTTTTTGTTTGTTTTGCTTTGTTTTTTTAAGATAAGAGCAGAAATAAATGTTATATATAAACTAAAAAGACAACAGAACAGATCAGGGAAACAAGGAGCCACTTCTTTGAAAAGATCAACAAACTGATAAATCTCTAGCCATATACATCAACACAAAAAAAGAGAGAAGACTCAAAATCAGAAGTGGAAGAGGAGAAATAACAGACCCACAGAAATACAAAGGATGATAAGAGATTATCCACTGCTTCCTTTAGAAAAATACAGACATCGTAATACACGATGATACATCCCCTCTAACGGTAGCAGGAGAGAGAGAAAAAGAGGAAAGAAAAGAGGGAAAGTGAAAGGAAAGAAAAGTAAGAAACACAAAGAAAATTAAAGAGGAAAATCTATCTATGTTTTCCCCCAAAATCTTCATGTGACCGCTTGAGTATATGGTAATACAGCCAGCCAATTTTCCCCTCCTTACCATGTTTCTCCATTTCCGCTTTTTTTAAAAAGAATAAGCATTGTTTTTATAATAGAAAATTATAATTTATTCTTAAAATCCATGGTCAAACCTATATAGCTAGCTTTTCTTTAAAAGCTTTGGCAGAAGAGCACCCCTACAAAAGTTTTAATAAACCTATTAGTCTCCTCATTTCGGTTGGGTCAAAAGTTATACCAGGCATAAAATAAATTTTCAACATTCAAAATGTCAAACTCTGACACATGCCCGCATAACACAGGATGGACCTAGAAACCAGCCTGAACAGCTAGTGTGGACACAGGGTCATGCTCCCTTAGAGAACAAGGTACATACTGCTGCATTAAACTATGCTTTTTACAAGAAAAAAGACTATTTATTAGAAGGAGTACTTTACGAGGAGGATAAGGGCTTTTTTCAACACAGAAGCTTGGAAATGAGGATTATATCATCTACAAATTTATTACATGCCATAAAACAGACTTCAAAACTGCCCCTTCGGGGTACAAATGACGCAAGCTCGCTCACCCCATTCCACAATCTATTTTTATCCATGCAGATTTATGAACAATTCCCGCAGAAAATTGTGTTTTCTGGTCCACATATACCTTTGGTGTGTTCCAGAGGCAAGATCACTGTATGGAAAGGCAGAGTATTTCACAGTCTGCCACTCAGAAAGTGTCAAAGATTGTCTGGAGCAGCTGCCTACTTACCAGTGACCTGGTCAACAAGAATACGAGAAGTAATGATGCGTCCATATTGTGAAAAAAGCTGCTCCAACTCCTTCTGGGTCATTGTTTTCGGAAGTCCGCTGACATACAAATTCGCATCTCTGATAGAAGCCGAACTTGGGCGAGCATAGGAAACCTAGGAAAGGAAAATGGAATTAAGCATCTACACACACTCAGTTACCTCCCTTCAAAAATTCAAAGACTGTCTAAAGTTAGCAGCTTTTCCATACAGAGCACGTAACAAACAATGAAGTTAAAGCAAGTCTGGCGTTAATAGTTTTACTCATTTCTGGAGAAATGCTCAACAAATGGGAAATGCCACTCCCCTGGGGGAGAGAAAAGGGAGTATTTATCCCTAGGTTTGGAAGTTTTCAAAACAAACCACATAGCACAGCAATAGGTTGTCCTCAGTGGGGCCAAACCCCTAAACTAGGAATGTAGGCTCAATAATTAAGTTTAAGGACTCTAAATTCATCCAACACATTTTTGTGACCTGTTTTTGAGCCTCTTCCATCTCTGCTGGTGGTGGTACAAAGTTTCTAAAAAGTCATCCTAGTATCAGTAAGTATGCCTTTTTGATTCATTATCAAAATAACTTTCTATCATCCCTAAACTCCTACAAATTTAAGCACTTGAATGAGTTACATCCCTTGTCACTCTTTGCTTATTATTTTCTTGTCCACAAGTCTCTGTAGTGTTGTTTTTCCAAAACGTCTTTAGTCCCTTTATTGCCTCTACCTACCATCCTTTCAAAAAGCTTCCTCTCTTTAAGACATAATGTCCAAAATTTTAGGAGGATGGAAGACAAAATAAGGCTGCCTTATTTTGTATTTATTTGTAATTATTTGTAATTAACATTCTTCATGTAAGCTCCATGCCCTAAGGAACTACATCTCTTTTTCTTATAATGATCATCCTTAATATCTTGGCATGTGATGGATGCTTGAATATTTCCTGAGTAAAACCCATCTCATACCCCACTGATCCTGTGGGCTCACACCAGCTTGGTATACCACAGGATTTAAGGGACAGTTCAGGCAGTCATCAAGAGCCTGCCCAAATTATAATTGATGGCTCTTTGCTTAGAACTATCTCTGCCATTTTTCAGATAGCTTTAAGTCTCATGTGCTAGTCCTTACCACATTGCCTCTGGTTTAATTCTGAGCTTTCCTGGACTATCTTACTGCAAGAACTTCACAATATACCCCTCCCCCATTTTCCAGATCATTCATAAACATGGCCAGTGGGTCTAACTCTGATTTGTTCAGGTACCATAACATGACAACTTCTGCTTACTTCTTTTATCTATTAGTATCCACCTTTAATCTAGTCCGTTGCTCATTACATTACAAAGGCAACAACAAAAATCATCTTTTCAATTTAAACAAGCTTTTTGGTATTTTCAAATATTTTCTCCATGTTTAAATTATGTCCACAGTGTTATCAGCTTTTTATTTTTGGCTTTTCAGGGGGAGAAAAAAAAAGCCAGGATTTATACTCCTTTATAACCGTCTTGCTCTTTCATCTCTGCTCCATCAGTGTTAACATTTAATATTCTTATCCTTTATTCAACAAATTTGCTCACTAACAAGTGAAAATACACCTGTTGGTCCAAACACGGTATCTGAAGTCAAGTGAGCACTGTCCTGTCCTACACATACAAGGAATTTGGAATAGTGGTAGAGAGCAGATAGATAAGTATTCACATGTGCTTTGTCTCTACGCCTAAACACCTAAACACTTAAGAAGAATGAAGACTAGGGAACTTAAATGTAAGTGGAAAGTAAGAAATGAAGGCAAATTCCAAATGACCACCAAAATAATTCAAGTGGAATCTAGTCTTGGGGCTGCTATAAACTGAAAAAACAAAGCAAATGAATTACACATGCACTCAGTGGTATGAAAAAATAACCAGTTTCTTTTCTAAAGCACGATTCTCAATTATCAGGGTAAGCTAAAATCCCACCACTTAAACTTGCTTTCAGTGCAGGGGGCGCTCAGCAAGTCAGCTGTTCTGCTGCTCCGGGTCACATGACTCAAGCGTTCCCTTTAGGAAGAGCCACTTCCCACGGGCACCAGAGTAAGCATCTGTACATTTTCGAAGTTGGGAGGCTCCCTTCCAAGGGCTGATGAAGCAGGCCTGGGAGGCAGGCAGCCACTCCATGAGCTCAAGCAAGGCGTGAGTTAATGTAGTTCTAGGTGACAGCTCTCTAACCAGTATGCCTGGCCTCAAAACTACATGCCATTCATTAAAGGTTCTGTGAACGTGCATAAATTATGTAAGTCTATTACCACGTAACTGTACCTTCTTTGTATGGTTATTTGGAATAATTAACAAAATAACTTCTAATCTACATAAAATTCTTAACACAGAACCTAAAAACCTAGGTGACTATAAATACTATTTATCTCTACAAGCATCTGAGAATATAGGTAAAGACACAGACCATTAAAGTTGAAAGTAACCTGAATCCATTACTGTGTTCCAGAATAATTTACTCATGCAGTGACATTTACTGCTCTGTGCATTTCAGAGGTGTGTGGGTGGAGTGTTTTAAAAGTTATCCTAAAATATATTTAGGAAAACGGGTTTATATTTAGTGCTTATATAAAAGCTTTGAAAACATACTTGGGTCAGTTATGTTATCTGCTTTTTTTTTTTTCTTCAATGTCTGGTCTTAAGTTTACATTGCTTCTTTAATTCTCAGCTTGTATTGACAATATTTTATTTTCTGTTGATGCTCTAGCATCTGGGGCCTTGATTCTGGAGAGACTGCCCCTCCAGGTATAGCTACTTCCTGGGAGACAGTAAATGACCCCGGTGAGCATGCCTTTGATATATGAACAACCAACTCAGAGCCCACACCCGTAACTCCTTTATCAAATTCTCACATACCACGCCTATTCCCCCCAGTCCTCACCCCAGGGGGCCAGATGCCTGACAACTACCCCCCACCAAGCTAGAGTCCTCCAAAATTATTCACACTAACTAGTGCTAAACTTATTCAGCACACCTACTCTGCTTCCCCCATTTCCTTTCCACAAAGAACTCTAGAAAAAGCTCTGGTCCATGCTCTGCCCTCCTGACTGACCATCCCTGATGCCTCCCCATGCGACCCTACATGTCATGCTGACATACCCTGTTTCTAAAGATCTGTAACTATAAACTTCTTCCTTCATAACGATAACCTCCATGTCTGCATATCCTACCATACCTGATTAAAAGCAATCCTGGGTACATTTTTAGAATACGGGCACATTAAAAGGGCTCCAAGAATCAATACTACGCCTCTGCAAAAGAGTATTTTTCAATAACTTTGTCAGGAACTGGTTCCCATCACCACAGGCAGAACAGAGGTAACTACATTGCATATAAACTCACAGTAGTAACAAATAATATTTCCATTTAATTTACACACAGTGACTTACAAGACTTCATCATGTGAAAGCATTTTCAAATAGAGTGTTTTGTTTGTGGTAGGTAAGGCACACATTAGTATTTTATAGCTGGGAAAATAGGTAAATAACATGCCTAATGTTACATACCCCTGGATTCAAACTATGATCTTCTGACCCCATGTCCTTGCAGCCTTGTCCCGTTTTCTTTCTACAATTTACCACACTATAGTAACTTTTGTTCTGAAAGTTTGGAAAAATTAAATGAATCTTGGTTGTTTCTTACACACACCACACACACAGTGAAACTGAGCTAAGACAGAAGAAAAGAGGATGACACTAGAAATTATAGTTAAGTCAAAGTTATTTTATTTCATTTTCCATTAATATTTCTAAAAAGTAACTTCTCCAAGAATGAGTAGTCACTAATTGAGATTCACTGCAGAAACTGCATGATAATTAGAATTTTTAAATTAGTTTTATTACTTTCTAATTCTTAGAATGAATTAAATGAGCAATGTATCTCCGCTCTACCCCCTCATCCACTTCCAAGAAATAAAAGTGTAAAAAAGGGCAAACATCCCTCTCCCAGACCAAGGGGCCAAGCCTCACCCCTATACCTCAGTTTCTCAGGATTAACAGGCCCCTCCCCTGCTCTATCAAAGATGTCACTGTCAATAACATCCTCCTTTCTAAAACAAGAAAATATTTCTTCTTCTTCCTCTTCTGCTGCTGCTTCTTCAATCTCTAAAGATTATCAACAGAATATACTTAGATCCAAGTAGGAAAAAGACTCCCCCAGTAGGATAAGGACTTGTATTTGGAGATTCAAATAGGCTTCCAGACAGAATTATTTTTAAATTATTTTTTTTAATAAACCTATAATGTATTTTTATCCCCAGGGGTACAGGTCTGTGAATCGCCAGGTTTACACATTTCACAGCACTCATCATAGCACATACCCTCCCCAATGTCCATATCCCCACCACCCCCGCCCGTCCCCCCTCCCCCCAGCAACCCTCAGTCTGTTTTTTGAGATTGAGTCTTTTATGGTTTGTCTCCCTCCCAATCCCATCTTCTTTCATTTTTTCTTTTCCTACCCCCCAACCCACCCACATTGCATCTCCACTTCCTCATATCAGGGAGATCATATGATAGTTGTCTTTCTCAGATTGACTTATTTCCCTAAGCATAATACCCTCCAGTTCCATCCACGTCCCAGACAGAATTTTTTATCTAGCAATTATCAGCAACCTTCTCCATTCTGATTTTTCTGCAGAGGTGAAGCTTATACTGGTGCCTTGAATCACTACAAGAATCACTCTTGAGCTATCTTAAACCTCAAAGTGTTAAATCTATTTTTATGCTTCTTTAAAGTTAAAACATCTTGGAGAAGACCCAAAAGATGGTTTTTGTTTTATGGCAAATTATGTATTAGAAATACTTCAATCCAATGAACCTCCAGCATACGTCCCAGTGGGGTCAAAATAGCTTCTTCCTTCACCAACTGCAAGCTGTTCTCCTAATCTACATTCACTGGATTAATAGAATGGGTTTGGATTTTAAATTTTCACTGCCATTTAAACAGGTGAATATTTAATGCCTGAGGAGCAAGGTTATGAAATGTCAAAACTACTAAGTGAAGGATCTAATTTAAGAGGCAGCCAGAGAGTCTGCAATTTAAATATTTAAAGATGATACTGGGAGTACAACACTGAACACCAATCTACTCCAAAGATAGCAATTTAAAATTCAGGTTTATTTTGGAATTTCTCACAACCCTACAAGTGATATAATAAACAAAGACAAGCAATACTGAGATTTCTTGAGGGGAAGGAAGGGAAGCAGTTAGGAGTACCAGGCAAATAAATGCACTAGCCAATAGTTTCTCAAATTGTTCTTCACAAATGAGATCACACTAGACAAAACAGAGATAAAAATAGATTTATCAAAGTAATTAGGTCTTGAAAATGGAATAGTTTGAAACACAATATATTCCTTGTAATTAAAAACTCATTTCTTCATCAGCAACTAAAACTAATTATACATTAAACATTCAAGGACAAGTAACCTATATTAAGAATGGGCTATCAAAACACAAGTTAATCAAAATACATAGAATTTAAAAGAAATGAAAATATCTTATGGATTGAAAATGTCTTATGGATAAGAATTAGTACTTTATTAATCGTAAATAGTGAAGTTTAAAATCCCAGTACATTGCTTTTAATAGAAGTCCATTGCAATCCCTTTGTCCAAAAACACAACTGCTCTCCTTTCTCTGATTCATCAAGGAAAGATCAGTGACAGTGGACATTAATACCAACAGATTAAAGAGATAAGGTCTATAAATGAACAAAGCAATTCCTTCTTTATTAAACTAAGGACATTTGAAAAATCTCCCACTGGCAAGATCACCATTGAACAACTTCTATCACTTGTCAATTACTGACCCAGGACTATAAACATTAAACCTGAAAATTAGATACTTGCCACTTCAGACTTTTTTGAAAAGCTCCATTCAATGTCTTCAGCTGAAAGGAGTGGACAAGGTCACGCTTGTGCCTATTTAAACTAAGAATTAATTGCTGTTCATATCAAAAAATGGAGTCTTGATGGGACTGTCTGAAAAATGACTATCTCACTAAGTGAAAGTTAGCTCTGGCTCTGGTAGAACGTAGCAAGGGTCTCATGGCAGCATTAAGCCTGCCTCTACAGACAGGTGGCTATACTATACCCTCCAAAAGAGCTCAGAAGTTAAGAACATAGAAGGATGGGATCTCCAACCACAATTCAGGCCACAGACCTCAAAATTCACCCAAAAGGAAGAATTGTACTTTTATCTGCTTCTAAACGCAAAATCCTGCCAGGAACAAGTCTCAAACACACATCAAGGCATATACATATCACAGTCTAAGACTGAGTTTTTTAAGGGCATAAAGGGTTGCAAACGAGTAACCCTGAGAGAACAAAGCATATGGAAATAAGTCCATAAGAAATTAAAGATTAGCTCTAGCAAAGGTGTTGGGAGTTAAAAGCAATAATCACCCCTAGCAGGAAGGCTTAAAAAGGGTATTATAGACTAGGGGAGTTACCTTTAATAGGTATTCCAAGATGTGGAATTCAGAAAACTACATCAGTGGAAAACGCATGTGAGACCTCAAATTTTACTGAGACTTGATTTGCTGAATGCTTTAAGTCTCATAAAGAGACTTTTAATTCAAGCAACACCAGAAACACATCTGTGTTCTTCTCTGCTTCAAATCCCTCAAGGGCTCCTTAAGGCTTTAGGATTAATTTCAAATTTCTTAGTTCTTTATGCTCAGGGCACTGACTTCCCTTTTCCATATAAGCAAACACAACCTTCAGTAGTTTTCCAAACTTTCCTCTCTTACTTCCCTGTGTTAATATAACCTGCTCCTCCCACTTATCTAAATGTGAGTCTCTTCGGACTCGACAAGGGCATCACTGAGTGCCTCACGTCCACTCTCACCCGCCTACTTCAGTCGGAGTTGGTACCCTTGTTAGTAGCTACCTTGCATCACACATGTTCTCATCCACACTGAGCAAACCAAGATACACTTGTCTCTCATCACTGCCTTATGTCCTTGAAGCAATAAATCTTGTCTTTACCTTACTCTGTACACCCTGGTACCTGCCGCACATTTACTGTAATGAGGATTTATAATCACACACAAAGTAGGGAAGCTTCATGTTTGAAATCTTGTCTAAAAGTTAAGAGCGGCCATAATCTGCTTTGTATATAGCAAATGTCATATGTGATGATACTCTGTGCACACTGTGCAGATGCCATTAAACATGTCAAGAATGAAGTTTCATTTCACAAACTGGGGACTCAAATCCCCAGAGACAGTAAAATTTTTGATGGAATAATATGTTGCTGGGAGGAGTGAAGGTCTTAATTTTGGAGGAAAAAGAAGAGATCATTTAGCCCAATTCCTTGATTTTTTAGGAAAGAGGGAGGCTGAGGCACACAAAGGTGATGTGACTTGTCCAAAGACGCAGAGCAAGGGATTTTCCACTACCCCACTGGGCTGCAACACAGTCTGAAATTATACAAGTTTGTACAAAATGACAGTTACTGGGAGGATGATCGGACATTTACAAGGAGATAGCAGAAGAGATACGTAAGAAGGTAAGAACTTTAGCTCTGAAGTTTTTCTTCTATACACATAAGAAAATATGAAATACATTAAAATGGGTCTTTTCCTTAGGACAGTTCCTGTATTTCTTCTACTAGTATCGCCTGATAGCCATTTAAGAAATGTCTGAGGGGCGCCTGGGTGGCTCAGTGGGTTAAGCCTCTGCCTTTGGCTCAGGTCATGATCCCAGGGTCCTGGGATCGAGCCCCGCATCGGGCTCTCTGCTCAGCAGGGAGCCTGCTTCCTCCTCTCTCTGCCTACCTCTCTGCCTACTTGTGATCTCTGTCTGTCAAATAAATAAATAAAATCTTAAAAAAAAAAAAAAATGTCTGAAAAAGAGTTAAGAGAGATAAGGGTAGGGGAGGGCAGCTGAAGAGAGAAAAATCAAATCAAGAACCTGGAGCCTACTGCTTTACATGAAGTAAATTAAAACATATCTCAAATAATCAGAATATTTTACGTATCAACCATGCTTTAAAAAAAAATCTCTTATCACTTGACAGAAAGGGAAAATAGCAACTGGGTGTATTACACTAGCAAGACTACCCGGTTTTACATCATTTCCTTCAGTGCAACAACATTAAATAAAATTCAAAGCAGTTGATTCTTATATCCACCTTAAAAATGAACAAAAGAGTAAATAATGTAAGAATAAAGTGATCATATATGACATTATTAAAAACAAAAGTGTGCTGGTTATAATATTTGTATTAAACAACTCATCATAAACTGGATACTTGACAACTTAGATTTCCTTTTTCACACATCTTAAATGCAGCCTCTGAGAAACTACACTGAGCTGAGTCTATTAAATGCTACCCAAATCAGGGGTACCTGGGTAGTTCAGCAAGTTAAACGTCTGCCTTCAGCTCAGGTTATGACCCCAGGGACCTGCGATAGAGTCTGGCACTGAGCTCCCTGCTCAGCAGGGAGCCTGCTTTGCCCCCTGCCTGCC
Source organism: Lutra lutra (assembly GCF_902655055.1). NCBI lineage: Eukaryota > Metazoa > Chordata > Mammalia > Carnivora > Mustelidae > Lutra > Lutra lutra. The sequence continues at coordinate 49,259,143 of NC_062290.1, forward strand.
GCTCCCACCCCATTTTGTGCTCGCTCTCTCACGCTAATAAATAAAATCTTAAAAAAAAGTTACCCATTTAATTTCATGCATGTGTATCAATTAAATGAGGGTCCAAACAGACTGTCCTGACAGATACCTTTGTATCTTATTATAGTTTCATTAAAATTTTGTTAAAGTAGGGACGCCTGGGTGGCTCAGTTGGTTAAGCCGCTGCCTTCGGCTCAGGTCATGATCCCAGCATCCTGGGATTGAGTCCCACATCGGGCTCCTTGCTGGGCAGGGAGCCTGCTTCTCTCTCTGTCTCTGCCTGCCATTCTGTCTGCCTGTGCTCGTGCGCTCTCTCTCTCTCTGACAAATAAATAAATAAAATCTTTAAAAAAAATTTTTTTTGCTAAAGTATCTAGGTATTTAGTAAACTATCAAAGTTAGTAGAACACATCCGGCCTTCCATTGTTGCTTCTGCCTGGCTGTTGTACACAGCTGGACTCTAGTGCTGGTAAAGGCAAACAGGGAACCGGTGGTAAAGCATTCTTGAAAACGCAATTTAGGCCAAAAACACCTTCCAAATTTCTAAAAATCTCTGCATCTAAAGAATTTAACAAAAAAACAAACAAACAAACAACAACAAAAAAAAAAAACAAGTAGATCAGGTAGTGATCTGGCATCTGAAAGGGGGTGGGGATATTAAATCAGATGGACAATTGCAGCAGCTGTGGATTAGTCATCTTAAAGTCTAAGCAGGAATCTATCAATGGAATGGATATTCCATATTGCATTTCCAAACCCATACCTTCACTGAGCCCAGTAAAAATTTTCAAAAGTGATTACACTTAAGTGGTTTGGGAGGGATAAAAAAATGGGGGAGTTTCAGCTATAACCACTAGAGTTCATTCCTATCCCCTCTGCATTAAGAAGTTTTCTGTACTGGTTAGGAAAAGCAAACTTCCTTACTTTTAACATTAAAAATGAGAAAGAAGACTGTATTTATTTGGCCACATATCTTTAGGCAAATTAAGTAAGGGACGCCTGGCGGGCTCAGTGGGTAGAACCTGGAACCCTTGATCTCATCAGGGTCATGAGTTCAGGTCCCACATCCGATGTGGAGCCTACTTTAAAAAAAAAAAAAAAAGCATTAAGTAATATAAATAGGCTAGAATTGAGGCAAACATGAATTAGTTTAATACTAGGTCAAAAAACTTACAGTGGCAAAAGAAAATGCAACACTACTGGTGAAGTTCTGGCTGCAACAGAGCATACTCTGAACTACTGGCCAGAAACTGATGCTTGTACCAGCACTCTCCAAAGTCATGAAGTACTGCAAACACAGGGCATGGAATCACACAGAGTAAGTTCAGACCCTGCCTCTGTTACCTTATCAATTATATAACTGGGGAATGAATAATTTCCGTACATTCTCTGAAGCCTCTATTTCTTCATTTGCAATCTGACATTAATGATAGTTCTTACCTCACCAAGATGAAATGGAAAAATAAAACAACACAAAGCTGGAGAACCACAGTAATGTTTCATCATACCATAGAATTTCATGTATATATAAAATCACAGTAACATAGATCATGATAGCCTCAAACATTTATTAAATGCTTACCATGTGCCAGGCACTGTTCTTGGTATGTTATATATTTATAGAAGATTTGTGAGAGAGCGAGAGAGCATGTGCAAACACTTATGGTGGAGGGAGGAGGGGAAGGTGTAGCAGAGGGAGAGAGGATCCCAAGCTGACTCCCTGTTGAATGTGGAGCCCCCAACACAACAATCCTGAGATCATGATCTAAGCTGAAATTGAAATAAGATGCTTAACCAACACCCAAGCACCCCTCATAGTTGAATTGAAACGAACAGTAGGGTATAAATTGGGTATTATCATATGCATCCCTAATTTATGTTAAGAAGAAAATCAAAGGTGACTATTATCTCTGAGAAGACACAGAGGGGGCCATTTGGCAGAAGATATATGCACTTTAAAAGGAAAACAGTTCAAAGGGGAAAAAATAAGTCTCTCCCAAATCCATGGCAGTTAGTATAAAAATTAATCCTTACTAATAATTACTTTATTACAATACAATATTCCCAGTATTTTGTAAGACAATGGCAGAGGAGCACGTTGGAAAGGCTGGCTGAAGCATGAGGAAAAAGATGTCTTACTGTCATATAGAGGGTCCACATCAAGCATATTTAAATGGGCTGATAGAAAAGACCAACTTAATCTTATTTGTCTAATTAAACTTACGCATATTAAATAATCTTCCCACCTCCTTATTCTTTCTCATAAAGATCTGTTAGAGACTAAATTTGGATGCAAAATGAGAAAGAGAGGAGAAATCCATTTCAGGGAGACAGTGGTAGAAATAATAAGTGGACTTCGGGGAACAGGGCCTATTTTCTTAGGCCTGCAGGTATGCTTCTGAATGTGGGCTGCAGGTTATTTGTGGGATTCAACTGCAGGTTATTTGTCACTTTCATGTGTTCTTTTTTCTCTCTCAAACCCTAGATGGAGTATGTTCAAGCCCTAGGATATGTAACCCACCAAAATTGGCTTGTCGAGAACCTTCTTTTTCCACACATTACCAACCAGTGTTGATTGAATGCGGGATTCAACCAGTGCCTAATGATTCAACGTGATTTCACAGTAGAAAAAAAATGCTAAGGTGTCTATGCTAGCAGGGAGTATTGTGAATTTTTCATTTTGGACACTATCACTAAATATAGTAGGAGGACATTGGGGAGACTTAAAGAAAAAGAGAAATTTCAGTACTAGTACTCAATACTCAGCCGTGTCTCAGGCTTCCTCAACACTGCCAGCGCAGCAGACTGCCTGGATGCCTCCTCCCAGGTAACAGGACCGCCTTTCGCTTACAAAGCTTTTCTATTACTAGGCTGTAAAGTCCTAGAGGGTTGAAACTAATTCTTGTACGGGCCCCTATCTTACAGCCCCACCCACCAAGGAGGCACTCCAATTCCTGCTGACCTGCATGGCCTCCTTTCTGAATGAGGTACCTCTTAGGCAAGGTGATTAGAAGGTGTGATGCTTGTCCAAACAATCTGGCTTTCTGTGCTTCACTGGAAACAACACAAGTTAAACTGGCTTGCAGAAAAATAGTGTACTCATTCAGTTCTTAGAAAACCATTCTCCAGGAGTTGCTTCTTAAGGGTTCTTTCAAGATTCTGAAATTTGATCAGATGCAATCTCTAACAAAAGCCATACTATCAAAGTTACCAGTTACAATTTTACCTCCAAAAATAAACTTGAAATATAATTTATATAGCATTGGACCATCCAGCAGATGTAAAGCACTGCCAACAGATTAAATGTTGAGTTAGAAAGTGAAACCTAAAGGTCTCCACAGTACTTGGTAGAAGTAAACTGGAGAGTTTTAATGATAAAAGTCAACAAGCACTGGTTGGTAATGTGTGGAAAAAGAAGGTTCTCGACAAGCCAATTTTGGTGGGTTACATATCCTAGGGCTTAAACATACTCCATCTAGGGTTTGAGAGAGAAAAAAGAACAGGTGAAAGTGACAAAGGACAAAAAGACACAGGCTGATGGACATTACGTGGAAAATCACTCATAAAAGGAAAACAAGAGTTCGATCTTCATTAACTGTAGAAAAGAAAAAGCAGGTAAGCCCTTCATATACCCTTCAGTTGGATGTGTCCTCAATAAACAGTAAGACCTCTCAGGAAGTGTCAGAGTTTCACTTTTGGTTTCACTTAAATTGTGAATTTTCCTATCTTTGAGCATAGAGAGCACATCTCCACCATTCCTTATAAACAATATATACAGAAAATTCCTCTTTCAGAAATTTTAAATAAAAGCTTAAGTATTTTGTGAATTGCTCTGAAGACAAATCTGACTGCTCCTCTGAGAGTAGACCATCCAAGGGGAAAAAAAGGTAACATACAGTAATAAATAAAATAAAATAAGCAAATGTTTTAATAGCAAAATAAAAAGTCAGTATAATGACCTTGGTATAGGACAGTATAGGCAGAGAATGACCCAAGGCAGGAAATAAGACTTTGACTTGCATCTTCAAGGATGAGGAGCCCAGGTGAGCAAGATAAGGATCACTGCAGAACAAAGACAACCTTGTAATACCAAGTTGGGACAGATTCTGGAGCCCTTTTATGTGACAGAAAAGCGTTCAATAAGCAGGGGAGTGACAGCCTACAGAAACATATACATATACATATACAATACGTGGGTCAGACACATAGATGATATGGAGGTAATTTTCCCATAGTAAGCTAGGTGAAAATAGTCAAAATCAGTGTTGCCATTTAAAAAGCTAACTTAAGGGGCGCCTGAGTGGCTCAGTGGGTTAAAGCCTCTGCCTTCAGCTCAGGTCATGATCCCGGGGTCCTGGGATCGAGCCCCGCATCGAGCTCTCTGCTCAGCAGGGAGCCTGCTTCCTCCTCTCTCTCTCTTCCTGCCTCTCTGCCTACTTGTGATCTGTCTGTCAAATAAATAAATAAAATCTTTAAATAAATAAATAAATAAATAAATAAAAGCTAACTTAAATATGATCTATAGTAAGTTCCCCTTTGTTCTATAAGTAGAAGAAAAACTGCTTCGCCACAATGTTGGTTCAGATATCCAAGTCTTCTTTGACCTACTTATACATACAGTAATGAAAATATAATGATCCTATTTCTGTGTGTACACTAAATACTCCACAGAGAAATTTCATCTTGGTACCATTTTTAAATATCTTAAATGAATCTCACAGGTTACCATGGATCTTTGCAGAACAAGGCAGAGAGGTATTTATGAACAAATGAATTAATCTGCCCAAAATTCATCTCTATAGTTCCTTTCATGAATTAGGTCTTCACTGAAAAAGGATAAATGTAAACTATGGGGCTAGGTTTAACCAAATTTTCCTCCCAATCATTTTCAATAGAAGGTTAATACTCAACAGACTGAGCACACTTTATAGTTTCCAGATGTAAGTTTCTTCCAAAAAGTACATGTCACATAAAGGCTTCTATGCCTTTGGATGAGACATTCCTTCATGTCTAATACCTGTCTTCTTTCTCGGCGTGATAAACCCTATTTTGTAAAACCCTATCACCTCTGAAGCCATTGCAGAGGCCTCTCAATAGCCAGTGACATATCCATTCCCACTGTACTCTGCATTCACTTATCATACATCAAAAAAACGGTCATATAAAGTAAGTGCTGTCTCTCCCTACTACACAATGACATCAAGGACAAGACGATATCTTGTCATATTTTAGCATGGCTCCAACATTTAGCAAAGCTGACTGGTACATACTAGACACTCAAAATGTTTGCAGAATTAAGTACTTCATTACTCACAGATGCTCCCTATCCAAGATTCCCTACCCCCCCAGATTGTACAGTCTTTAAAAAAAAATTTGCGATTCTTTTCTTAGTATTACTTTTGATATCTTTAACCTTGGTGGGGGAGGAGAAGGGAAAAAAAGCACATGTACAGTGGCCATTAATAACTTTTAAAAGCACATGCCCTTCCATACAAACTTGGAAACAAACTGTTGAACTTGCTATGATGATTTCACATAATGTAAAGCCCCTAGTGGGATAAGGCTCTTAAAGATGAAATACTCACTTTTACTAAACCTTTAACGTCCTTAAAAAATTATTTCTCAAACATCTAAAGGAAAATTTCTAACAATCTTCCTTCAAACACCTGTTGTAAATGTAAAAACAGTTTGCAACACATACCTATATTACAATTAAATCACAAGAGCCAAGAAGTGTTTTCAGGCCTGTTTTAACCCAACTGTCAGGAATCTAGTGTGTGTATGCTTCTATGTACACACGCATATGCACAAAAAGTTAGGAAACCACCTTACTTTCTTTCAAGGTGAGCCTGTCTTTGGTAAACCTTAATGAGTACAAACTATACACCATTTGAGGGGGGTGGGGAGGAGTAACAAACATTTTGGATTGCACAAGGCATTTATCTCTCAAATAGACCTAGATGAAAATTTACGTGTCAAACACATGTAATAATATTTGGGAAGAGAGAAAAAAAGGACAATAGGAATGCTATTATAAATCCTCCCCCCCCAAAAAAAAATAAATAAATAAATAAATAAAATAAATCCTCCCCAGAACCAAAGAAACTTTTATCAAATATATTTTGTGGACCTGACATTAAGTTATACAACTATGAAAAATTTACTCAATAGAGAGTTTAAAAGGAATAATCCCTGAAATACTACTGAATGTTTTATAACTTCAACCTATCAAGATATTTTTCTCTCAACATGATTAGACATTAGAGAATAATCACAGGGAAAGCTTTTTAAATGAACTGATTTGAGGGACTAATAGTCTCATTCAAAGACAATCCCTCATTCTCCAAATATCTATTAGACACCTAAGCTATATATCCCCCCCAAACAGCTTTAAGAAAAAATAATTATTGTATTCCTAAAGCCTTTTGTATGACAGTTGTGAAGATCTTACAAGAAAGAGGGTTGGGTTTTATTTTGTTTTTAAGATTTTATTTATTTGACAGAGAGAGATCACAAGCAGGCAGAGAGGCAGACAGAGAGAGGGGGAAAGCAGGCTCCCCAGTGAGCAGAGAGCCCGATGCAGAACTTGATCCCATGACCCTAAGATCATGACCTGAGCCAAAGGCGGAGGCTTAACCCACTGAGCCACCCAGGCACCCCAAGAGAGAGGGATTTTAAGGAAAACACCAACAACCTTAAATGTACACAAGGAACAGACCATATCACTGCCATTTGTAGACACCTCCAAAAATTTAAAGAGCAGCAACAGGAGGGGATAACCACCTTTACCTGTGTTGCAAGACAAAGTGCTCTCCTGCTTCAGATGTGCGGAAGCACCTCTCACTTTACCTTGAGAATCCAGTCCTGAGGTATTTAATTACACTGTCGGGAGCAGCGAATGGTCTGGCACTGTGCCCTTTCCCTGGGTCTTGCTGATTGATAGCATCAATAACATTCACTGGCTGTAATTAAACCACCAAATAGTACCCCATTTGCCACTTGGTAGATCAATGTTCTTTAATACTCAAAGGACAAAGTACAAAGGTGAGAGGGGTGTTTTTAGCCCTCACCTTCATGGTTCATTTGACTTTGTACGCCAGAGCAGTGTGCAGACAATGCATATTTCACAATTCCCCCAAGACACTGGTTAATGAAGAACACTGTGGAAAATCCTGTAAGTTGGTGACAATTACTTATTAACCCATTTTTGCAAATCTGAGAACAGAGACATTGTAAGCCTTCTGGTGACAGTCTGCACTGCTTTCACATAGCTTTGGGACAAAATTCAATTTATAGGTCAAAAGGTTCTAAATTAAGGTGACATACAGTAAATAGGTTTTGTTCCTTTCAATATTTCTAACATGCGATGTGAGAGAGTATTTATGATAACAGAGCAAATTCCCATTTATTCAAACCATGACTAGAAAAGTTCAAACATCCAGATACTAGGGAGGGGGAGAAGAGGGGCATAATTGGGAGCCTAAAAATAGGAAATTAATTTCTATTGCATTTTAAAAGCAACTTCCATATTCTAAGGATTCACAACTATCTTGAATCATATAATTCAACTCCCCAATCTCTATACTAACATGAAATATCCATTTTAAATGAATGGGCCCCAGAAGAACCATGCTGCAAATTCCCAACCCTCAGAATCAAATATTAAATGACATTTATGTACTTGTAAAGCTAAAATTATTTAATGACACGGAAATGCTCTGAAAATGAGTACTGTGTGTGTGTGTGAGAGAGAGAGAGAGAGAGAGAGAAAGAGAGAGAGAGTGTTTTATTTAAGTCCAGCATTATATTCATTAAAAGTACATCTGTTAACCACAAGTATTCCAGATAGTTTATAATAGAGCCCACAAATGAAAATCTTATTTACATGTAGATTTATTTTGAAACAAGCACCACAGACCTATCCAAGTTCAAATCATTAAGGTCCACCAAACAATGGTTCTCAGGTCAGACCACCACCTATTAACAATCACCTGTAATGTTTGGTTAAATTCAATCTTTGCTGTCAGTCAGTTTTACTGGAGTCCAGAAATATGCATTTTATCAACCACACCACACCAGGAATTCTGATGAATGTTAATGTTTTGGAACTCCCTTACACAGGGGGACTTTAAACAGGTAATCCTCATACTCTGGGGGCATACTCAGGATTCCTAGAAACTAGTTTTCCTCCTTGTCACCAATCAATGTTGGTTTCCAAGTGAGTAAGAAATTCACAGGCAGCTTGAAAGGATATAGGAATAAGAATCACTGACAAATATAAACATGTAAAAGTAAAACAAAGCCCGTAAAATTCATCCCAAGGTATTTCCAAAAACAAGCTTGGCTGACTGGGGCTCGGCTAGATCAGGGAGCTCATCAGCTTGGCTGGTCTGTTTAAAAGGCTGCTGTGCTTAATTCTATGAGGTGAGAGCCACTCTCAGTGACTCCAGAATCTTTCTAGGAATACAAACAGGGTCATTTGGGTGAAAACAAATAGGAATAGTCAAATTTCTAAACAGTCATTTAACAAAATTTGTGGAAATGAAAACATTTTCTGAATGACTAGTTTCCACGACCAGGCAGGTGCTTGCTGCTCACCTGGGGGTCAGGGAGGGTCACTTCAAGACTCATTAGCAAACCCAGAACCTATACAGGAAGGATTACACTTCTCTTTCCTATGGGAGGAGGTAACCTTATACTAATGACCAAAAAATGGAGCACATTAGCATGATTTATTGATTTTTTTTCACAACCCACTTCTCTATAGCACAAGGTAACTACAATAGCTTTTCAAATATCCAACAAAATTAAACCAACGAACTAAACAGGTGACTATTTTCATCTAGAAAAAGTAGCTTTTCAATTTCCCCAATTAGATTTCTAAAATACTACTCAACTATAGAAAAGACTGAAAAACTGAAATTCTTGATCTTCTCTTTCTGAAAGTCACAGGCCAACACAAGTACTTTCTACCTCTAGATGTTCAGTAACACGCTATACAATAATTGTGTCATCAGTACCACCCCACCATTTTACAAATGAGAAAGCTAGACCAGGAGAGTGAGAGCAAGACAGAAAGCCAGGACTTATGGCTCAAGGTCTTGATGAGACATTCAAAGGAGCACTTCTCATTTGGGATGGGGGCATACACGCATCAGACTGCCTATACCATTTTTAAAACACAGCCCTCCCTCTCTGCTTAACCATCAACAATAGGTCAAGAAACATCCAAAGTAAAACCCCACAAACCAGATTAGTGCTTGTAGCTTAGAAGTGATGCTAAGGGCAATGAGAGGAAAATCTGGCAGAGGTGAGAGATAAAGAAAATGGACCACACGTGCTTTTGTAAAGAGTCTGCAAACAAATGTGACAAATGCACTTTAACTTTTAAACCTGCATCTAAGACTAGCAAGAACCTACCAGAAAAACATTCCGAATGGGTCGTGTCCTAGAGAAGAGAGATCTGGACAGTTACTATAATAATTCTCTCCCATTACCATCAAAATACTTAAATCTCTATGAACTTGCCCATCCACTAACCAGGACCTCCAGACACTGGTTTTCCTCTCAAGCTGGAGGTGTGGATGTCGACAGCACTCAGCCCAAAAGGCAGCAGTTTTTCCACGACTAGGAAGAGCTCCGTTTTCTCACACCTAACAGATATCGGATTCAGAAAGTCTCAAGACAATAAAACATCCCAATGAAGGTCCCCAGGAAAATATTCCATTTGTCTGTAGTGGTATCTAACCCATTTATAAGGAAAACACCTGAATATCAATAATACAAGATGGAAAGAAAACAATAAAAGCCACCAGTGTCAGCCAACGTGTCCTTACATTCCTGTTCCTAGTGGTGCACTAGGATTTTGAACAAGTGCACTGGGTTTTGAACAAGTCCCTTAACCTGAGCTGCATTTACTGGTCAAAGGGAGTATTTGCCTGGGGGTGCTGGGGTGGCTCTGTTGGTTAAGCTTTTGCCTTTGGCTCAAGTCATGATCTGGAGGTCCTGGGATTGAGCCCCACATCAGACTCCCTGCTTAGTGGGAAGTCTGCTTCTCCCACTGACTCTCCCCCCAGTCTCACTGCTCTAAATACATAAATCCTTAAAAACAGGGTTGGGGGGGGTAGGACAAATGTGCCTACAAAAGACTATTGTTTTTGCATAAATCCAGACAAGTAGAAGGATAAAGTCCTATGCAACTACTACAAAAAGTAGATAAAGCAAGAAATTAAGGGACCCTTCTTCAAAAGTTAGCACACCCATCTTAACCTCTCAAGCTAACTTTACAGGACACACTGAAGCCACTCAACTACCTGTTAGTACTTCTCCCAAGTCATAAATAAAAGGCCACAAGCCCTACCCTACCCTTAAAGAGCAGTAGAAAAGATAAGCAGATAAGCGTTAACAGTGCCTAGCCGAAATGCTTTTGCTGATACACATCTATGAAATCGGCAGGAAAAGCAGAGGCTTGGAAAATAAAATGATCTATAAATTCCCTCCTAAGAAAGATGGGTTCAATCAAGTGCTGAGACTCTCCCACCATCCCCCTGTCCTGTGATTCACAAGCAGGGGTGAGCAGGAAACAAGCGGAGACAATGCTACAGGGACCCTTCCTCCTCGCCTATCCCTCTGTGCAGGCTCACCTCTGCTCTACCAACCAATCTACAGAAAAGCCATTCAGATAATGCCAAGTTACTGCCCTCTGGAAATTTTCAAATGTCCTCCTTTACACTATGAAGGGAGCTTGGAAGGACGCAGGAGTAACACTAATAGGCCTGAGGTTGGACTGATGAAGTTCTGGACTAGGCTAGGCCAACCTGCCACACTCTCCAGGTCAGCCAAGATGAGTAAGTAACAACCTATGGTGCTTTTTGTGGTTTAAAAAAAAAAGAGAGAAAAAGGGGGGCGCCTGGGTGGCTGAGTTGGTTGAACGACTGCCTTCACCTTGGGTCATGATCCTGGAGTTCCGGGATCAAGTCCCACAATCAGGCTCTCTGCTCGCTGGGGAGTCTGTTTTCTCCTGCTGACCTTTCTCTCCCATTCCTCTCTCTCTCTCTCAAATAAAAAAAATCTTAAAAAAAAAAAAAAAAAAAAAGAAAGAAAAAAAAAATCAGGCTCACAATGGAGTATTCTCCCAACACATGACAAACATTATACAAATAATACCATTATTTTAATATCTTATTCCTCATTTCCAATGAGGACAATGGTAACTAGTCTCCGTGTGCATATAAGAGTTTTATTTAAATGCACTGAAAGGGTTCTGATAATCTGATGTAGCAATATATTGGTAAAACTTGGCACATGGCTATGGAAAGTTCCAGACCATGAGTTAAAAAGGAAATTACAATACATCCAGTCTTTATTTTTAAAAAGGCAAAGAAATTATTCACTCAGCTTCCATACTCACTTCCACTCCTGGTATGTACTTTTTCCACTTTTTTTATCCCTCCACAACAAAAGTCTGACCAGCCAAATAGCAGCTTAGGTTACATCTCAGAAGTTGTCAGTTAATTTGAGGCCTGTCCTTCAGACTAGTACTTTCAAATTTCCAAATCTGGTCAAGGTAAAAGGTAAATGATGATCCAAATGCAGCAGTACTGAAATGTGGAGTACTTTATAGGAGATGCTTTGTTCAAGTCTATTAAGCTCACACTTCTACAAACATCTACACTTTGTACCTACACAGAAAACAAAATCAACTACAAGAGCTAAAAGAACACTAGGGTAGCCTGAGATGCTCAGAGAGATGCAGGATTTCTACCAATAAAACTTCCCTTCTTCACAAATACTTAAGTCCAACCCATCATTGCCCTGCTCGAAACGCTTTCATGGTTCTCCCTCACCTACAATATAAAACCTTGGCATGGCACAGCTGCCTTTTATCATGCCCCATCACTCTCTGGCTCCCTTCTGCATTACTTCCCATGCTTACTGCTCCACTAATTCTATGTGGTTCCCCTACCACCTGCTTTCAAACTTCCTACAAAAGCATAAGCTCTCAGCGTTACTGCTATTATGAAACCCACTTGTCTCAAACATCCCAAAATGGTGCTGCAGATATTCAAACGGAGCACGCAGCAGGTGGCAAGCCTAACTTCACTTACATTTCCAACTTCCATGACCGATCCTTCTCAACCCTAAAGAGTCGATGATTTATGTAGCATTTTCTAATGGTCAGAATTAAATTTTATAAAAGAATGGTTTAAATGGTAAGTGAGAACCAATGCCCTCCCTAGTAATTCTGTACCAAAACAGGGTGAAGCTAGAGAATGGTTTCCCAGCACAGATTTTACTGTGGCTGATAAACTTTCAACAATGGCAAACAGAAACATTTAAAACTGTTCTCTCTTTAGAATGGGGTACTACACTTCACCACTAACTAAACATTCCATGATAACCATGAGTTCATTAATATTTATTAAATAGTTGCACCCTTTACAATGTAATTTGGCAGACCATGGAAAACTTAAAAAAAAAAAAGTAATGAACATTCTCAGTGATGAATAAATTGACTAATTTTACAGATAAAATGGAAACTTAGACGATTAAAAGACTTGTCCAAGATCACAAAGTCAGTTAAAACACTTTATCAATGTCAGGGAGACTAAAATTTCAGAAATGCAGTTCTGTATTCCTCTTATATTAAGGATATAGTTCCACAGGAAGAAATTTTTGTGACCCTGGGTTAGGTAAGGGTATCATGCATTCAATACCAAAAGCATTTTATTTATTAAAAGAACAAATTCATAAATTAGACCTTGTCAAAACTTAAAACTTTTGTTCTTTAAAAATCCCCATTAATAAAATGAAAAGACAAATAAAGTAGTAACAATAAGGACATAGTTCATGCTAAACAAACACCAAAAGAAGTCTGTAAAATGACAGTTACTGGAAAAAGGATAGGCTAGTGAGGAAAAGATATAAATGTAAAAATAATTTAAATCACACAATGGCTCAGAATAAAGGTCTATTGGCTTTACTTAATTGTTCTTCAAACGAACTGAACACTTCAAAAATAGACACTATTTGTAATTAGGATTTCCAATTTTGTAAAGATAGATTTATTTATTTATTTATTTATTTGACAGAGCGCGAGATCACAAGTAGGCAGAGAGGCAGGCAGATGGAGGGCAAGCAGGCTCCCATTGAACAGAGAGCCCTATACAGGGCGGATCCCAGACCCTGAGATCATAACCTGAGCTGAAGGCAAAAGCTTAACCCCCTGAGTCACCCAGGCACCCAGTATTTCAATTTCTATAACAGTTTTTCCATATGACTTTAAATGGTGGTTTGGTTATTTTAATATGAGAAATTTCCATTAATATATGTCAATTAATAACTTTTTAAGCAAAGGTAAAATTTAGGTTGATTTATGTCTGAAAGACTAAGAAAAAAACCTATCTAATCTAAACCAAAATTTAGGCAGTTTTTCCATGCTGGTAGGATTTCCAAATAGGGATTTTGTTTTCCTTCAATGGGGCAGAGAAGCCATGATTTTCTCAGGGTACCTACCATTAATAACAAAAAACTTCTATTCCTTGAGATAACATCTCCTACATCCAAGATAAAGCAAGCCCACTTTTGGGAATAACAAATATTTCTACACCCTCTGTAGGAGGGGGAGAAGTTGGGAGTGATGCTGGTGAGGGAAAGACTTCCATCACCTATTCACAGTACTTGATTGGGGGTGGCGGTGCGGGGGGAGCATATAAGACTTTTTGGAAATATTCAATATTTTACTCTATTAATTATGAATTTAAGTCTGGTACCATTAACCTAGGCAAAAAATACATTTTCCCTTGGTGGGTGAAGGGTATTAGCATGAAGCCATACATGTTTCATATACCAGTGTAGATTTTATCAGTACCTGAGACTCCTAAAAACAAAATAAGCAAAGAACATGAAGACTGAACACAGCAGTCACAACCACTGAGATCCCAAGCAGTCCACAGAACAAAGGGCTCCCCTGGGGAACAGTGGGGTCTTGATGAGATTCCCACCCCCTTGCCCCAGTATACAATTTTTGACAGTGTCATGGTAAGATTCCCATCCCCCCACACCTGAATTGTGTACATAATATACTACCTTTTCACTACACTCCCTAATATCAGAAGTTAAAAACATCTTGAATTCTTCACACCATATTTACCATCTCAGTGTCAGGGACAATGTGGGCAGGCTTTATCATGACTGCCTCCCACATAGCTCCAGAGATGGTGTGACATTACCAGCAAGGTAAGCTGCCAAACATAAACATCATCAGGAAAAAAATGTGATCCTTAGGAGAAGACAATAACCACTTTGAAACTTTAACCTATGAATGCTATTATAATAAATATCTTCTAGGGATGCCTGGGTGGCTCAGTTGGTTTGGACGACTGCCTTCGGCTCAGGTCATGATCCTGGAGTCCCGGATCGAGTCCCGCATCGGGCTCCCAGCTCCACGGGGAGTCCTGCTTCTCTCTCTGACCTTATCCTTGCTCGTGCTCTCTCTGTCTCTCTCTCTCTCTCTCTCAAATAAATAAATAAAATCTTTTTAAAAAATAAATAAATAAATATCTTTCTAACGTAAGGTGAACATATTAACTTTTCTAATTTCTATCTAAGCCATATTTTTTAAAAAGTGAAGATGGTATGAACTTCTCTTTACTCTGAATGCTGAACTATCTATCATTCAGTATGCTAAGAATTATCCACAAGAAGATTATCAAGGTAAAAGATGAAAACAAACTGAACTTTGAATGCAAAAATACCAAATAGATAGAGAACCCACCTATTCAGAAAAGGTACATTTTGGTGGTTCTGCATGCTAGGCCTTAGACCTGCTGTCATGAACTGGAAAGCTTATTAAAAAGCAGATTTCTGGGGCACTGGGTGGCTCAGTGGGTTAAGCCACGGCCTTCGGCTCAGGTCATGATCTCGGGGTCCTGGGATCGAGTCCCGCATCGAGCTCTCTGCTCAGCAGGGAGCCTGCTTCCCCCCCACCACTGCCTGCTTCTCTGCCTACTTGTGATCTATCTCTGTCAAATAAATAAATAAAATCTTTTAAAAAAAAAAAAGCAGATTTCTCAGGGGCGCCTGGGTGGCTCAGTGGGTTAGGCCTCTGCCTTTAGCTCAGGTCATGGTCTCAGGTTCCTGGGATCAAGCCGCGAGTCGGGCTCTCTGCTCAGCGGGGAGCCTGCTTCTCCCTCTCTCTCTGCCTGCCTCTCTGCCTACTTGTGATTTCTCTGTCAAATAAATAAATAAAATCTTAAAAAAAAAAAAAAAAGCAGATTTCTGCATCTCACCTTTGGACATTGATCCAGTAGCTCAGTAGTGGGCCCAGGAACATGAATTTCTAATTCACTTCTCCTGGTGATTCTAATGCAACCAAGTTTAGGAATAATTTCTTTAGGATTTCGCAGTGCCTGAGGGACTTTGCTTCACTCACGGCAGAAATACTGAATATTTGTCATTTATTCAACACACCATCCATCTATTGCAAAAAACCCTACTGGGCTAATGCTATTAGGAAGCCCCAGGAGAAACTGCTAAATAAACCACCTTTCACAGCACTTGATACACTGCTTCAATATTGCAATTACTAGGAATTCTACCAAATGCATACTAAATGCTAGGTGGCTTGGAAGATTTAACTAGAGGAGCAAACAAACATTTGTATACTCATATATGATGTATGTATTAATTAGTCTACTGCAGCTTTCTAAAGGGAAAGAGTTTTGCCACATTAAATGTAAGAGTTTTGTCTTCAACGGCCTGGACTTAGCCAAGCTCTTTGAGCACTAAGGTCTCAACTCTTTTATTGGGGGCAGTGGCTGAAGAAAGTAATTCAGACGGGCTCCCATAGATGGGGAGATTGCTATTCAACTAAAGCAGCAAGAAAGGTTATGCCAGGAGTTGAGACTACAGATGTGCAGAGCCTAAGAAGATCAGCTCACTAAGGAAGAGCCAGGTTGACTACCCAAAAAGTAGTAATAACACTGGGTCAACTCCAACGTTAACTCAAACGATAACGGTGAAAGAGCAGGGAAATACAAGAGAGGTCTGAGTGAGAAGTAACATGAGGAGACTGGTATTTATGTAAGTTTAGTCCTACAGTCACCGCCAGGATGGACGCAAGAAGGATAAAAGGGCTAATTTATGGAATGGTATCCCAGAGAATGGAATGGTTTAAGTGGAGCTTCCAAAAGGTACTTGAAGCAGCAAACATGAGGAGAAAACTGGCTCAAGATGTTGCCTAAGAACACACAAAACATGTCTCACTGAAAATAAGAGGGGAAAAAAAATACAAAGAACAAACAGACAAAAATGGTGCTCTATAGTTTTGGAAAATGGTCTGCTTTCCCTCTCAGAGAAATCTGGGCCAAATTGAGGATACCAGCTGTTATCTGGTATTTTTACAGGAACTGAATGGGGGCGGGGAAAGAAGTAGCCTGCTGCCTTCCCCACCACTCCCACCCCCATTTCGGAAAATCAGAAGTAGCAGATGTCACAGTTTAAAAGCCACAAGGCATTACTGTCCTTTCTTCCACGTATTCTGCCTGAGCAGCTGGGCCCTGAAGAGAAAGCCCGGCAACGGGCAGTAAGGAAGCAGCTGCCATCAATGGTTTCCTTGCAGGCCGTGGAAATTTATTCTCTGGCGACCTGTTTCCCCCGCATTTCTGCCTTCTTATGGACATTACTGCAGAAGAACTTAGAGCAAAAGAACTGACTCACTAGAATGAAATAAGGGCGGCTATTTCTGGAGTGGAGAAAAGG
Organism: Lutra lutra; assembly: GCF_902655055.1. NCBI lineage: Eukaryota > Metazoa > Chordata > Mammalia > Carnivora > Mustelidae > Lutra > Lutra lutra. Next base: position 49,275,922 of record NC_062290.1, read on the forward strand.
GTATGTTCTGGTATGAGCCATCCCAACCATCTATTCCAATTTCTTCTTAACCACAACTCAGGATCTCAACACTAAGATAAATTAGCAGCAATTCTGGAAATCAATTTAACATGAGGAGGCCTGCAAACGTCCTTAGGAAGACAGAGGGCACACAAAACAATCTGAAGGTAACTGGATATTAGAGGTCTTTTTTTTTTTTAACAGCATTTGTTATTATTTAATAGTAATAGTGCTTAATAGTACTAGTAAAAGGTTAGCCTTTGTGACCCCCCCCCAAAAGTGTGCAGAAAAGTATGGAAATTAGAAAAAGCAATCCAGGGGCGCCTGGGTGGCTCAGTGGGTTTAAGCCTCTGCCTTCAGCTCAGGTCATGATCTCAGGGTCCTGAGATCAAGCCCCGCATCGGGCTCTCTGCTCAGTGGAGAGCCTGCTTCTCTCTCTCTCTGCCTGCTTCTTTGACTACTTGTGATCTGTGTCTGTCAAATAAATAAATAAAATTAAAAAAAAAAAAAAAGAAAGAAAAAGAAAAGGCAATCCAGATTTTAAAAAAACAAGTCTTTGTGATTGTAGACTATATTAGAAATCTAATTTTTTCTCCCTCAAATTTTGGTAGCATAATTACCAGCTCATTATCTGGCTAAAGTGAATATTTTCAGAGGACATTTTCTTAATCGACAATTCTTGGACATCTTACATCCAAATGTATTTGGGAGCCCCCCCCGCATATAGTTCCTTTTAGATGAGACAGATCTGGGAGGCATTTTTCCTATGGGCCAACAAATATAAAGAATGAGATATCAAAAACTATCCAGAGCTAATGAATTACCTTAGCTGACAATTCTGAGAGAAGCAACTTTTAAACACAAAGATGACATTGCATTTCCAGATTTCTGAAAAAATGAGCAGAAATCTTCTAGACAAGTCTCTAAGCAAGATGGATGCCACAGTCAGCCTTGACTAACTTCCCCTCACCACTTCAGGCTATAGTCTGAGCTGACTTCTTAAATCAAGGGTGGAAAATAGGTTCCAACTTGAGTCAATTGATAGAGGTTGTCTGGAACATTATTTTGAAAAATATTTGGGAGCCACATATAGACTTAGTGAGACAGACTGCCATGATTGATTGGCAATGTCTGCACTGGGCAGGAGAGGCAATACTGATGGCACGTGCACTAAGCATTTGCCAGAAGCAACATCCGTTTTATTTTCTAAAAAAAAAAAAATATCTATACTCCAAATTGTATTAACTTCTTATGCAGATACAATCTGTGTCGGCATTTCAAAAATTCACAAAAGCCAGAAAATATCCACAGATTACTGACCAATTGTCTTAAAAAAACGTAACAGGAAAAACAACCTGTGTGGCACATAAGCATTCCAGTCAGTCGCCTCAAAGTCAGAGCAGAGTCAGAACAGAGCCGAAGGACCACATCCAGCTGCAAGCTGCTTTTTATGATCCATGAGCTAAGAATGATTTTTACATTTTTTTTTTTTAAGATTTTATTTATTTATTTGACAGAGAGAGATCACAAGTAGGCAGAGAGGCAGGCAGAGAGAGAGGAAGGGAAGCAGGCTTTCCTGCTGAGCAGCGAGCCCGATGCGGGACTCGATCCCAGGACTCTGGGATCATGACCTGAGCCGAAGGCAGCGGCTTAACCCACTGAGTCACCCAGGCGCCCTGATTTTTACATTTTTAAATGACTGGGACAAAATAAAAAAACTGTTTTGTGACACATAACAAGACATGAAATTCAAGTTTCAGCTTCCATAAATAAGGTTTTCTAAGATCATAGTCATATCCTTTCATTCACGCAGTTATTGGCTGCAGTTGCTTCAAGGTACACGGGCAGAGCTGAGAAGTCATGACAGAGGCTGCACGACCCACAAAGCCTAACGTATTTACTACCTGGCCCTTTATAGAACAAGTCTGCCAAGTCCTGGGCTCAAAGAACTGGTCAAAGGTTTCCTCAAGCTTTACAGAAAGTAAATAACTCCAAAGAAAGGAGATTTAATTCAGCAGGCTTCACGGGCTACTTAGTGAAGAAAAGTTGCTGCTGCCCCCCACCTTGTTAATACAGGAGTGATTATATAAAGTACTTGTGAATAGTTTCCCCATCATGCAACAAGCAAAAAATTCTGCTATGCCTCCTCGAGAAGTGTCTATGTGGGCATGAAACAAAGGAAAAGAAGTACAAGAAGACTTGAATTCTTTTTTAATCTCTGCTCTGCAAGTAGATATAAAAAAATTTTTAAACATACTTTTATTGTTTTGGTTTGAAGTCTCAATCCATTCAGGGTGTTGATAGCTTTCTCTGCATCCTTAGGGTCAATGTAGTTCACAAAGCCATATCCCAAGCTCTGCCCTAATGAAAGGGAAGGAGAAAAAAGGCATATATTAGTTCTACACCACTGATGACAGAGATCCACTCTCATTCTGGCATATGGTCTTGTCATTAACACCAGCACGGCTTCTCAATAGTAAAAGAAGTCTATATTATTCTCCTAGAAATATACATGTGGTCTTTTCTTTTCAGCTACTGTCTACTACATTTGCAAGTTTAAACATCAGTTAGAACTCAGCAAGCTGTGCATTTAAAAACAAAACAACAACAACAAAAAAACCCCACACATCTCTAAAGCATTCCATCAAACATGCCCTGCCTGAGCCAGAGCACCCAGCAGCAAATGCAACGTTCAGCTTCAGAAACTGTGGGTGCAAGTCCTCGCCAAGCTGCTGAGTGGGCTTCACGGGCACGACTTTTCAGTTTCATTTTCTTTACCCATAAAAGGGGAAGGCATCAAGCATCAACCAAGAATCTACCAGCATTCTGTACACTGTACTCTGACAAATTTACAGCCTTTACCGAGTACAATTATTTCCACTTAAAAGGTGAAGAATTTTGTGTTCAAATGTACACATATATGTATACGTGCACATTTATTTTATAGAAGACCCTCTTCAAATAAACGGAGTATGATTTTCTAAAAGAGATTTGATGACCTATATAAGGATACAGGAAAAACTGAATACAAAGATTTATACTGAGAACATCTAAGCCAATGAGAACATGTAGGGAAGGAAGAAAGAATATAAACAAAAATAATAAAAACACAATTTCTGAAGAGTTGCTTAACAAGGAGTATTGTGTTGTTTTTCCCTATCATCTGAGCTGTTTAACCCCTGAATCAATGATGTCCCAACTCTCAAACAAAACGGAGGGTATTCAAGGGATTGAAATCAATGAAATGCACACATAAGTAAAGCCAATCTTAAAGGCCAATTTTTCAACCAAGAGGAAGTTTCTCAGTTTCAGAAGGTAAGAAACACTAAGAAAAATAGGTTAACAAAAATCGATATAAGACCAGTTTAGTCTACTGAAAGTCAAACCAAACTAATTGAGGATTTCCCAGAAGATGCTCAGTAAAGGTCCAAATACATTTTATTACATATATTTCTTTTCATCAATTTCATAGCAAACTGAGGGGTTTTTTTTTTCCCTTGTTGGGGCACTTTAGATACATGTGGTTATGAATACAGATATTTAGGATGGCCACTCTGGTTACCCTAATGTGGTTTCCTATTAACTACACAAAAAAAGAGAGAGAGACAGAACACTAAATATAGTACCAAATAACCATGAAAACATGTGGTTGTATTTTGGGACCACTACCAGAATCTGGGTGTTGTAAACGCCCAAAACTAATATGTTAATTTACCTCAATTAAAAGGAAAAAAAAGAATTTGGGTAATCATTGCTAACATATACCCTGTTATCAAATTGTAATTTTTTTTTTCCTATTTTTAAAAAAGAGGGTGACGGAAGAGCTAAAACTAATTCGGTTCATTATTTTTTTTTCTCACACTAATCAGAGATTTTGTTTTACTCACAGTTCTATTTTTAAGTTGTTCCATGGGAAGCCACTGTATTTTAAGCATTCAGCTTTTTACTAATTCAACATTTACCATGGGTCTATCGCATGCATAGTGCCCTCTTATGAAATGTGCTTCAGTTCTATTGTCGTTGAGCAGGATTCAAGTGGGCTAAACATAAAAGCTGCTCAAGCAAGCAGTTTAAGACAGAAAGACAAGCTTTGGAGACAGACACACAGGAGTTCTAATCTTGCCTCTGCTGTTTACCAGCTCTCTGACTTTGAAGAGCTGTTCACCTTCTAGATAGCCACATCTCCCTTATTTCTAAAATGAGGAGAGTAATTTCTACCCAACAAGGTTGCAGAGGCCAGTGATGAGAGAATATTCACTACTGATGAAAGTAAAATATTTCAGTCAATAGTTAAAGTAAGGAAAAGTAACATATATTCACTAGATTTTAATGAGGTTCCATGATTTATTTAAAATTAAATCGGGAAGACCCCTGGGTGGCTCAAGTCCATTCATTGGTTAAGCATCCAACTCCTGATTTTGGCTGGGGTACTGAATTCAGGGTTGTGGAATCAAGCCCCTCGTTGGCTCTGCTCCAGATTCCCATCTCCCTCTGCCCTCCGTCCCACCTAAAACTTGAGCTAATAAATAAAATCTCTTAATAAATAAATAATAATCAGGAAAAATGCTACAAATATAATGGAGAAAGGAAAGGCAGCTGAACACTGTATAGTTTATCACACTGCTATTCGATAATAAAATGTATCAAATCAATTATAACCGTATTAACAGTCTATTTCTCCTATCTATGGCACTATCCTCACACCTGCATTTTAGCAGCTTCTAATTAATCGAAGTGCTTTTTCAACCTTGGTCACACACTGGAATCATCTACAAAAGCTTTAAAAAAATATATGAAACAACAACAACAACAAAAAAAAAACTAATACCGGAGTCCTTTTCCCAAAGATTTTTAGTTATTGGTCTATTTGAAGCAATGGTACCAGGTTTTTCTTTTTTTTTTTTTTTTTTAAAGATTTTATTCATTTATTTGACAGACAGAGATCACAAATGGGCAGAGAGGCAAGCAGAGAGAGGAGGAAGCAGGCTCCCCGCTGAGCAGAGAGCCGGGGATGCGGGGCTCGATCCCAGGACCCTGGGATCATGACCTGAGCCAGAGGCAGGGGCCTTAACCCACTGAGCCACCCAGGCGCCCCTGGTACCAGGTTTTTGAAATCCTGGAGATTCTAACATGCAGCCAAGGTTGAGAATCAGTTTTAATGGCGAGAGAGAATCTGGGGCTGCAAATCTGGCATCTGGAACCCTTGAGAGGGGCCATGTACTAAGGGTCTGGGCATGTGAAGAAACCCTGCAGAAAGACTGTCTTTTTTATAGATCCGTTTTCAGATACAAGTGGATGTCTTCCCTCCAAAACCTTCAAGCTCAGAGAAACTGTTACTGGCCTGAGGAGGTCACTCTCAGGCATAGAAGTGCCAGCTGGAGTTGGGGTTACCGGGTAAAGTAAAAAGCCTACTCTGTAAGTCCCCACTTAGCCCTCCGACTGGCCTCTGAGCGTTTACCTCCTAAGCATATGGTAGGCACTCAAAAGCTTGCTAAATGAATGAATGAGAAACACAGTGGTGTTCTGTATTTAAACCAAAGGCATGATCACCAGCATCACATCAGATGATCCATCCACTAAATGGGTCTTTGACTTGACCGCCCCCCACAGCAATCATGGCTAGCTATAACAGTGAGTCAGCCATGTTTCTACTACCTGTAAATCAACTACACTCAGACAACATTTTACCCCTAAATGACTTCTCCTCCACAAGTTTCTAATTTGCTTATTGGCATTATTAGAAAGAACACCAGCCATCAATCAAAATGTGCTGCAGTAAGCAAAATTTTACGATTAATCTAAGGAAGACAATACAAAAGGAGGTATTTGCTGCAAAATCTACTATAGGAGATGAATTAGCATGTTGGCACTGAAAGTGCAAGGGAGTTAGGCGCTTGAGCGATTTTCATTTTAAGGTATTATTAAATGCTTACAATATAAGGTTTCACAGATGATACCAAGATAGTGCAAGACTCCCCCCCCCCTACCCCATTCTCACCTTCCAGTTCTTGTTGGGTATTTCGCTGTTTAATTTTAGCCTCACACGTATCAGGTGATATACTCAGTTTCCTCTTCTGAAAGGGAGGTATGATTTTTTGAAGCTGGACAAGGTCATCAGCTTCCCTCAAATCGAAAGAGCAGGGAGAAGTAGTGGTCAGGATTTGAATCCAGAACTCTCAAATGCTAGGCTCTTCTGCACTCAAATCATAGCTAGTTAATACTGAATTCAGGAGCGCCTGGGTGGCTCAGTGGGTTGAGCCTCTGCCTTGTGCTCAGGTCATGATCTCAGGGTCCCTGGGATCGAGCCCCGCATCGGGCTCTCTGCTCAGCGGGGAGCCTGCTTCTCCGTCTCTCTCTATGCCTGCCTTCTGCCTACTTGTGATCTCTGTCAAATAAATAAATAAAATCTTTAAAAAAAAAAAAAAAAGTACATGAATTCAGACCTCATCTTCAATATGCTTGAGGTATAATGTAACTTGCATTTTCGAAGAGGGTTCTACCACAAAATGTTTTGAGACCGTTGTTCACTATCTCATATTCCTGTACCTCATGTGCAAATATCAGTTTCATTATGTATGAATTTCAATGTTATTATTCATTCCTATGACAAAGTAAAGTGCATCTTATATAGTGACCACTTCACTTCAGGTTATCCTAAATGAGTGCAGATTTTTAAAAAATAAAAGCAGTATCAAGTCAAAATCAAGAAAGATTATTTAGCCAGGATCCACTGTTTCACACTCTTTATTCATCAGCTAGTAACCGTCATAAACCACCAGGGAAGGCTTGGAAACCAAGCATCATCTATCCATACCATCCAAATCTAGTTTTCAAATCATTCTGATTTAGAAACGTGCATATTGATAATCCCAAAACCAAGAATCGTTTCTTTAAAAAAAAAAAAAATGTATAAAGCTCTACATTTAAATTCCAAGTATAAAGAAACCCAACGTGATTAAAAGAAAACTGAACAAAATGACAAAGCTAAGTCTCTTCCCAAAAAAAGCCTTCAAGACAAAAAAAAAAAAAAAAAAAAAAAAAAATCCTATCTATAAAAGGCAAAAAATTCCTTCTGGTACTGGACATCAAGAATAACGTCAACATCACTTGTCCCCAGCTATCCTCCTTACAAGCAACCTGTGGTCTTAAGGCCCGCAGGGATTTTGGAACCGTTAATCCAAGCCTTGGCCCGAATGGCCATGGCAAAGGATTCTGAGAATCCCACTACAGAGAAAAAACATGAACAATCATATGGCCTAAGACCTCCACATAGGCACTGAAAGACTCCAGGTAAATACCACACTTCAGCACACGTGCTCTATACACTGCATGTGTGAATGCCTTTGTTTTGCATTGTCCTTTTTAATCTAGAATGTATGCCACAGAAGATGCCTTCTTCACAAGAAGTAGAAAAATCACTTATAAACTGCTCCCGGCATGAGGAGAACAGTGAGAAGCAGGCTACTTAGAACCACAGTCAAGTGATGTAAGCACAGAGTTGAAGTACTCCACAGGCCTCTGAATGGGGACCGAGGCCCATCAAGAGCCACACGGGGGTCAGGGCAGGGAAGAGGAAAGCAGGAAGAGTCCTTATAGTAACAAAGTGCTGGGAGACACACAGTAAAACTCCAATTATCCCAAAGCTGTGCATAATTCAAAAGCAGCAGCTATTCCCCTGCCACCTACATTGCTTTTAATAGCATACTTTAATTAAAAATTTAATTGCATATTTTATTAAAAATACACAATCTTCTGGACCCATTTAATTCAAGGGTCACTTTATTTAGTCTTTTCTATTTCAGATTACTACCATGTGCAGAATATCAATTACCTCCTCAGGGTTTAAAGGTAAAGGTAATAGACCACCTAATTCTTGATCATCAACCTGGTACAACTAATATGAAGTGAGACCCTTCTGAACATGGAACTGTGACAGTAAAACTCTGTATTACAAAAAGCCATCCTATATATTCTCACCACATTAGCATTCATTTGTTCAACAATTATAGAAAGTCTACTTTCTGCTAGTCCAAAGACAAAAAGTTTCTCTTCATTAAACCCTAAATCCTGGGGTGCTGGGGTGGGTCAGTCAGTTAAGCATCCAACTCTTGGTTTCCATTCAGGTCATGATCTCAGGATGATCACAGGGTCCTGAGAGCATGCCTCTCAGCAGGCTCTCTGCTCAGGAGGGAGCCTTGCTTGAAGTTCTTTCTGTCTCTCCCTTTGCCCCTCGCCCCTCTCCCCCACTTACTGGCATGCTCACTATCTCTCTCTAAAATAAACAAATAAAATCTTGTAAAAACAAAAACAAAAAACCCTACATACAGTTAGAAGGACACAAAACAAGCAGCTCCACAGTGTATCAGAAGAAAGTAAAGGCTAAGGGATAAGAAAAAAGAGAGGAGAATGTGGGGAGAGGGGTCAGGACTCCAATTTAATAGAGTGGGCCTCATCCAGAAGGTAACATCTGATCCAAGACTTAAAGGAGTAACTCACAGTCTAACAAGACAGTGCTGTAAGACAGACTTTGACGCAAGGGGTATTTCATAAGGGTATCCCATCCTGTCAGTTCTACCAGCTAAATCTGCCCTCCTCCCCATCCCCTCTGCATTAGCACAGGTCCTCATGTTTATTCTAACCTGGATATTGCTACAATACCTTAAGCCATCACCCTTTCCCTAGACTCCTGTAACTCTAAACCAGTTGTCCACCATGATGTTGCCCAGATGATCTTCCTAAAACTAAATCCATTTCTTCTGTGGTTTCCAAGGTCGTCATCGGGCTTCTTGCTTACTTCCACTACTCCTCCACACATACCCTGAAATGAACATTCAGTTTCCTGTGCCTGGAATACACAACTCCAACTCACCAACTCCCACATATCCTTTGAGACTTTCTCTAAGACCCTTTACCTGACGCAACTTGTCCCACTCCTAGTACACACTGTTCAATGCACCTCAGTCCTTCCACAGCCCATATATTATATACCTTTATCTTTGTACACGTGGGTAGTGAGTCCACTTGGATTACGGTCTCCCCACCCTGCTTTAAACTACTGAGCAAAGGCAAGCTGGAGCATAGTTCCTGACATAGAAAACCCTAGCACAGATATTAACTACACGCTCACTGAATCAAAGAACAAATGAGCTAATGAACAAAGGAAGAGCCGTCTGCCTTTCAGAAAAATATGGTTTAGAGAAGAGATACCCTGCTCCCATGTTCCTACATTGTTCCAGAAGGACGACAGAACAAAGGTGTTCAAATGTTACAGTGTTCTGTCCTTCTAAGGGAGTAATGTATGATATATATTTTTTAAATAGTCCATGTAAAATTTTTCATGAAAAATTTCTACAAATACCATTTAAATGAAATCTCAATTTTAAAAATGTCACCTAGAGTAATTGATAGATTTACATAAATCTGTTTTCACAAATCTGTAAGTATGAATTATGGGATGTCAGCATATAATTTTGTTGAAAGTGCTTTTTCACTAATATAATTAAGTCTGCCGAGACTATTCATGTACAAGTCAAATAAAATGCAGAGTGAATTCTGTAAAAACCTGGTAGTTGAATCAACAATAAAAGGTGACTACTCTGATTGATGTGTATCTATTATTTCATTAGAGCAGTAGCAATGTTTTATGAAATAAAAAAGGACAAAAGCAGCATAAATCTTTTCTAAATCCCACAATTTGCAGAAACAGGTCACTATGGTCCTGTCTGACAAGCAAGACTATTTGCAATCTGAGGTCTAATAATGCAATACTTTAAAAAAAAAAAAAAAAAGAAAGAAAGAAAGAAAAAGAAAAGATTCACTGTCTCCAAATAAGGCCCCAATATAAAACCTCATCCCCTAACCCAAAAAAGCAAATATTTGAATCAAGAAAACAGTTTACTCTGGGGGAGGGGGCAGCAGTGCAATTTTTGTTTTTTAAAGACAGACCCACCCATTTCCATCATTGGAACACCCTTGCTTCCTCCTTCCCCCAACACACACTAAAGTTGCAAATGTGTTGTGCTTCTTCAGATGGACTTCCTGTTCTTGGGCATTGGTTATGTGTGTCTGCTCAGACAGGCTGGTGCACTGCAACTCTGGCACCAAAGCAAGAGGACCAGACTTTACAAAGGAGCTCTCTTAATATATCAGAAATCTGATGTGTAACAAAACCATGTGGATACCGCACATCAGGGGGAAGATTTGAGAGAATAGTAGCAGAACAGAGGGATGCAATCCTCTCCAGTCACGTTTCCTCTCCGAATTTTAATTCCTGACTTAGCCTGAGTCTCCTCAGATGCAGCATGCCAGATGCAGCAAGACCTTTCACTTAAACACTCAACTAACTCTGGTCAAATTAAACAGGTCCTCCTAGCTGCCCTCTAATGAGGAAGATCAAATTGTGAGGCAAAGGACTAGTGAGATCCTATTAGTACAAAACAAGCCAGCCTCCCTGAAAGCTCAGAGCATTTTTACCAGCTTCCCAAAGGACATTACCAGGGATTAGCACAAGAAGGAGAATTCAACCTAAAGGCTCACATAACACAGTAAACAGATGGCTCACCCAAATGCTTCTACCCAAATGCTAATAAAGCTGGCCTAAGACTAAAATGCCCCAATATTTTAAAAAGGTTTTCAGGACTTCACAGATACATTGAGATAATAGAAAAGAGTTTAAATTGTAACTTTTCTGCTGAAATCAAAGTTGTAAATAGTGATCATTTGGCAAATATTACCTAAGCACCCTAATTCTAGAGGGAGCTCTTAACATCCTCAGCACCAAGGCATTTTCCTTTCAAGTTTATTTTAATGGCCATATCTGTCCTCTGATTATGCAACTCTATTTTCCTATGGTTCCAATCCCAGTAATTACAAATCCGATGGCAATGCAGCATGACCTTGCTTAAGTTGGTGAAACTGTGGATTCTTAATACATCACAATTTCAGACAACATTAAGAACTCCCACACAATCCGGTCTTAAGCTATTGAGAACAGCAACAGCATATTAAATTCTTCAGTACTACACATGGGTACTAAGATGTCTTATATTTAAGACCAGGAAAATTAGGAAATACGATCTTTATCCAAAGTGAGGAAAATAAACCAACTGCTCAAGCACATAAACATCTTAGAATAAGACTTCACCTTGGAGGTTCTCTAGCCAGAGACATGGTGAACTATTATAACATCTCAACACCACAGTTAAAACAAAAGCCAGCTCTCATTTCTTACTAATTTAGGTAGTTGCCCTCAAAGAAAAATCAGCAGTGTCACCTTAGATACTGCAACTGCCCCCATAATGAGAACAAAGGCCAAAAAATGGCAGGTGGCCAGAAGGTCAGACACTATAGTTCTAAAAACAAAAAACAAAACAGAACAAAAGCCCTAGCAACATTTTTGTTTAAAAAAAAAAAACCAGAAACATAAACAAAAACAAACCAACAATTCTGAGCTAAGGCAAGAACTTCTTTCAGGGGCCCCTGGTGGCTCAGTCATTGAGTGTCTGCCTTCCGCTCAGGTCATGATCCCAGGGTCCTCTGCTCAGCGGGAAGCCTGGTTCTCCCTCTTCCACTCCCCCTAGTTGTGTTCCCTCTCTCACTGTGTCTCTGTCAAATAAATAAATAAAATCTTAAAACAAAAACAAAAACAAAAACCTACTTTCAGCAGATCTAGGTATGCTGCCATATTCTCATTTCTTTATTAATGAACTCTCTACAAATTTTTTTTTTAAGTAGGGCCCACATCCAGCATGGAGCCTAACATAGGATTTGAACTCATGACCCTGAGATCAAGAATCAGATGCTTAACTGAATGAGGTACGGGGGCACCTCTATACAAATTTCTTTTAATTCTACACACACACACACACACACACACACAAGTGCGCGCACTTGAGTTATTTGTTTCATCTTGTGCTTTCCTAAAAGGCAATGGAGTTGTTCAAGTAAGTATCATTTGAGATGAGGGCAAAAGAACTGTGTACCTCAAAATATTGTTGTGGTAAAGAGAGAAACCAGTTAACAACTGCAGTAATAAAAAGGGCATCTGCCGTTGCCTGCACTACCAGCTGGTGTCAATCTATGCACACACATACACACACACTGGTAAGCAGTCCATCAAAAAGCAATACAGCTTCTTGGGGCACCTGGGTGGCTCAGTGGGCTAAAGCCTCTGCCTTCGGCTCAGGTCAGGATCCTGGAGTCCTGGGATCAAGTCCACATCGGGCTCTCTGCTTGGTAGGGAGCCTGCTTCCTCCTCTCTCTCTCTGCCTGTCTCTCTGCCTACTTGTGATCGCTGCCTGTCAAATAAATAAATAAAGTCTAAAAAGAAAAAAAGAAAGAAAAGCAATACAGCTTCTTAATGTGTTTTTCTCTCTTTGTAAGATTTTTTTTATTTAGTTATTTTAAGAAGAAAAATTTAAACATTCTAAAACACCAGAATTAGCTCGGTGCCCCTTGAAACTGTGTGAAAGAATCTCAAAAACCACTATGATGAGCTCCCTGCTTTGTCCAGAACAATGGGAAATATTAGTCTGTAAGTCCCACCACTTCTACCTGATTAAAAATCTTGTAAGAGATAAATTTTCTTCTTGAATACATAATAGTTTGCATAAAACAAAAACAAAAAACACGCTCTCACCAAAAGGTAAAAGTTAACCAGGCAAAGCCTTCCAATACAAAAAGCTCAGTAAGTCTTGCGGGAAAAAGTCTGTTCCTACTGGTCCATGAATGCTTTTTTTTGAAGCTCTCTAGAAACAAATGGTATCACTGCCTAATTATAAATTGCCATCAAGCACTAATAAGTCTTACATTACACATACTCATATTTAATTCTCATAATAAAGCTCTGCGTAGATAGATCTGTACCAATTTTATAGTTATAAATTTGGAGGCCCAGAGATGCTAAGTAACTGCTCAAAGGCATATAGTAAGCTGGTCAATGTAGTTAGGTTTCTTCAAAGTCAAGGTTGACCTTTCCAAACTTGATCTTCCCAGCATAAACTTCACTGACTTTGGCCAAGTTCGGGAATTACACTGAAGCAGAGTCCCATGCATCCAAAGGTCACATGTTTTCAACCAAGATATTCATAATCTTCAAATACACCTGCAATTTTTTCTTGTTGTCATGTAATCGATTAACTGAAACCACCATTCTTTCCTAATCCATCAAGATGCTATGTACAAAAGAAGGAAAAAAAAAACCCCAACAACCTAGGGGGAGAGGAAAAAGGAATGGCATGCTGCAGGTGCACAAACCATTTAAATCCTCAAAACAAATCCATCATTACAAAACAGATTAGAGATATCCACATTATAAAAAGATCCATTTAAAACAGGACTTGATTTGCATACTCTTTTTCCAGAAACGCAGAAAGCAATTCTTATGGCTAAAGCCAAACATGTTTGCTACTGCCAAAATTGTCTCCCACACAAGACACTTCTCTCGTCAGCAGATTGCATTAAAAATGCTTTCATACGCACAGTGTGGTTTCCTAGCTGAAGAAAAGCAGGTGGGATCAATACCACATGCTCTCTGCCCTCTGAAGACCTTTGCTCAGAAATTTAAAGCATGACAGTAAACAAGGGAGATGCAGTCTCCTAATGAACACGGAACATCTACGGTTAATGACTGGCGTTTCATGCTCAACCAGCACAAACTTGCAAAAGATATATTTAGTTGGCTGAAACGCAGAAGAAACTTGGGAGTTTCCTGACAGAGAAATAAGGAAATAGGCATACGGAGGAGAGCTAATGTGTAGAGAAAGACAGAGGAGATGGTTGGACTAAAGCACGCTGAATGAACAGCACGTGATCTTTAAGAAGGAAGCAGACCATAAGAACGGGTGCCCCACATGAAGGTCGGCAGTCATACTGCAGCATATACCAAGCAGGGATGGACAATAAAGAAAGATGAGAGAGAAACCTAGAGAAATCAGGGAAGTAACTCTGGAAGCCTAGAACAATCAGGACATACAGATCTGGGATCAAGAAGACCAATGAGAAAGAAATATTGATAGGCCAGAAAGGGGATCAACCCAAATGCCTTTCATTCAAGTCCCCAGAGATCTCTAAAAAAAACAAAAAATTACAGGATAAAAAACCCATGACCTCTTTCACAAGTCCCTACAAACTACAATCTGAAATGGCTAATCTCCTCTATCTATTCCTTATTCTCCTATTCCACAAAACCTTTTGCTCATGCTACTCTTCTCTGAGCCACTACTCTGACCTTAGAATAAGCATGATTAGCTCATTCTAATCCCTCTATACCCAAAACTGAACTTTCAGACCAACTACTCTTCTCCTTCAGTGGACCTTCCGTAAGGTATTCCTTCCATGAGGAAAGGAATCAAAGGCAAACGCTCCTACCCCAAGTAGCTCTATACTTCCAAGACATAACTTCTCACCTTCCTAAGAGTAACAAAAGACGAGGAACTTTCTGAACCTTAATACTTGGCAATTAACACAGAGCACCAACCCAAGAGCCTCTCAAATATTCATTCACTATGCAGCTAACAGATGTGGATAACCCCAGATATCCAACAGCAAAACCCAACCTGACTACCCAGGGAAGACACAATTTTCCAAGACCTCCTTTACAAAAGTATAAAAATATATATACCTGAATCCTGCCCCCCTAATCCCCACCCCCAGGTAAGTTGCTCTTATGAGCAGAAAGTGTTAATAGTACCATAAGACATTTTGTGCAGCTAACACAAAGTTATACATGATTTCTGAATGCACACACATACCTAAGTCCCACACATACAAATGGTGATACCAAGTCAAAAAAGAACAACAGTGAGAAAGAGGGGAAGGCTAGGTCATTTAAGAAGGGGACCCTAGGGGCATGTGGCTGGCTCAGTCGGTTAAGCTGGTCAAGCATGGGACTCTTGATTTCAGCTCAGGAATTGATCTCAGGGTGATGAGTTCAAACCCCATGTTGGGCGCCACACTGGTGTGGGGGCCTACTTAAAAGGGGGGGCAGGTTGGATAGCATCACATCATCATCTGGGGGGGAAAAAGTTTCAAATAAAGTAAAAACATGTAGCATTTCACCTTCGTTATCCGTATCACTGATAAAGTATATTCAATATATGTAACAAGGTTTTCACTTGGGGACAACTCTCCACTTTAGTTCATTTTATTTCAATAAAGAAAGATCATAATTAAATTGAGATATTTTTAGCAAAGACAAAGGAAATAAATTCCAAAGACATCCACTGTCCCCGACTGACACAAAGATTTAGGTATAAATAACATGTGATTTTTCCTTCTCTTTTGTACAGCACATTTGTTTAGTTTTATATTTAATAAGGCAGTTACATTTTCAAGAGGATATGAGGAATATGGGGGGTTTTTTTCCTCCCCCTCAACTTAAAATAGTCACATAAAAGCACTGATTTTTATACTTAGGAGAAATCCCCAAACAGACCAATTGTGTTTGATCAGGTAGGGTATAAATGCTGACTATAAAGGAAACTTATTTAAATAATGCAGACACAGCTTCAAGGACCTCAAGAAAGTCCTCTCTGAACTAGTAAAGAGAAAAACAATCAATAGAGAAAGGCAGGAGTACAAGGTGAAAGTTTAAAAAGCTTCAGGTCAGATGGGAATCATGGCTACGAATTAAGTCAAAGAGGTACCAGGACAGAAATAAATATCTGTTTTGATTTGCTAAGGGACAGCTATGTTACAGCAAACCACTCTGAGACCACAGGGCAATTTGCCCACCAATTAACAGATGGCTGCTGCTGCTGCTTTTTTTTTTTTTTAAGATTTTATTTATTTCTCTGACAGAGAGAGACACAGCAAGAGAGGGAACACAAGCAGGGGGACTAGGAGAGGGAGAAGCAGGTTTCCCGTTGAGCAGGGAGCCTAATATGCGGCTCTCAATCCCAGGACACTGGGATCATGACCTGAGCCAAAGGCAGATGCTTAACAACTGAGCCACCCTGATGCCTTCTAAAAAGAAATACAAAATGCTCTTGTTCCCAAAATTGCTACACTCATATCATACATAAGCATCTCTGACAAAATAACCTAGTTTAAAAGTTGAAAGATTAACTATTGTGACCCTCCAAATTTAAAATTCACACAAACACTTTAAGAAAGCAAATGCTTAAAAGATTTTACTCAGACAATGACTCGTTAGCACACAAAAGTGATGTGGCCCTGTCCTCATTAGCATCACAGTAGATGCGCCATCACACTGACCTGGAGAAGCACAGTGGCTGATCTCTTACCAGGTACTAAAAAGTACATTAAAAAGGAAATATGCAAATCATATACTCCACAACTTAGACTATCTGACCCCAATTTCCCCCCCACAAAACAGGAAAAACCTAAACACAAAAATAATCTATTCGGGGGCGCCTGGGTGGCTCAGCGGGTTAAAAACCTCTGCCTTTGGCTTGGGTCATGATCCCAGGGTCCTGGGATCAAGCCCCACATTGGGGGGGGGGGGGGTCTCTGCTCAGCGGGGAACCCGCTTCCCTCTCTCTCTGCGACTGCCTCTCCGTCTACTTGTGATCTCTCTCTCTGTCAAATAAATAAGTAAAATCTTTAAAAAAATAATAATAATAATTTGTTTAAATTACTACCATGTTATCGTCTCAAGTACCCAAGAACCTAAAGCAAGATGGTGGGGAAAAGAATTTTATTTAACAAGTGCATCTAGGGTGCCTGGCTGGTTCAGCTGACAGAGCACGCAACTCAATCTTGGAGTGAATTCGAGCCCCACACTGGGTACAGAGCTTGCTAAAAAAATAAATAAACTTTAAAATAAATAAAAGAAGTATACCTAAACTTTTAATTTATCTTAAGGACTTTTTTTTAAATATTAAAGTTTTTTTAAGTTTCTTTGAGATAGAGTGAGAGCAAGTAAGCTCTATCTTTGAGATAGAGCGAGAGCAAGTGAGGGGCAGAGAGAGAAGAAGCAGCCTCACCGTAGAACAGGGAACCCAGCTCCAGGTTCAGTTCCAGGACCTTAGGATCATGACCTGAGCTGAAGGCAGCCGATTAACCACGGAGACACCCAGGTGCCCTATCTTAAGGAGTTTAAAAAATGATGCTTCCTTTCATGTGCTATCACTGAAGTGACCTGATTACATATCTGAGGCTCACTCTTGGGGAAGATGCTGTGTTTTTTATGCCACCGGATTAAATAATATTAAGGATATCTGACGTGGAAAGCAACTTCTACAGACAAAGCTTCTAAGCCATTTGGGTCACATCACATGGCAATTCTGCAAACATATTTCAAGATTAGGGCAAAGACAGGTGGCATAAGGTATATCATTCAGAAAAATCATCTTTTTGCCACAAAGTGTCCCCTAAAGAAAAGGGGCTGGGAGTGTAAGGCCTCCTGCTAACTTAGCCCTAAGATGCACATCTGTCAAAGGATCCCTCACCTGTGGAAATAAGCTGGGCAATATGTACTCTCTCATGTTCACCCCTGTGACTCTACCATCTACCTTGCCCTTGTTAAGTTACACAAAATCAATTCCTAACAGAACGTTGCCATCAGTCATATTAAAGAGCCTCCTAGGCCGTAGAATTCTATACAAAATGCTAGGTATTCAAATATACAAATGACGATTTCACTAACCACTAGTCTTTCAGATCATTCTAATATTGAATAATCCTTAGGGTCAAGGAGTTTTCTGTGTTGTTGCTGACAATTTCTTCCTTGCTATTTATAAAGAAGCAAAGACCTAAACAGTTATGTATTACAAACTAATCTCCTTTACTTTGGGAAAACTTGAAAAATCTTATGTATGTTGCCAGATCCACTTACCAGTCAAGCCCTATCCCTGAACCTAATGCAATGTATAAAATAAGGGCTTATTCTAGCTGTCCTCATAAAACACCAACATTATTAAGGTAGTCCATTTACACCTAGATAATCAATCTCATTCTCCTCAAACAAGAAAATTTTTTTAGCAAGAAGACACATATAGCCACTGAAATACATCTCTTGAACCCAAAGCCTTCCATACTGCGCCTGGGTTCTTGATTTCCACTCCTCTCTCAAAAAATTACATCTGAGACTAAAGAAGTAGAACTTACACTATGTTTCAAAAGTTTTATCTCCTACAGACAGTTGTAAATTGTAAAGGTGTAAAAACTTCAGATACCTCTAATATCAGTTGAGATTGAGATAAAGATTGACCAGCTCTAAGTAGCACTCTTCTGAAGAAAGAGAGACGGACAAATTATTTTCCTTAAGACTCCAGACTATGAAAGATTACCCCAAACATCAATTAAACAGTTTAATTATGCTTTTCTGTGCTACTGGAACATCTTTTAGTCCTTGCACTCTTAAAAGATGGAAATTCACCCACTATTTCTTCTTATTCCCAGCAATTCTCAAGACTCTTGATGAATATCCAGAAACGAAAAACTGAAGGTTAATCATTATGATAACTGTATGAGGTATCATAACTTACCAAATGATAGTACTCACTCAAATTTAAAATCTTACCATCAGATATAATGACTGCCCAATCTTGCCTGTCATGCCAAGATCCTGGATTCTATTACTGCTCACAGAGCTACCTTATCCCTTTACTTTCATTCTCTGTAGTTCTCATCTAAGTTAAAAGGAGGGAAGGAAAATTTCTACAGAAACACAAAATGACCAGGAGCTATATTAGACTATTACAATCCTCAAAGGAATTTTGGTTTTTTCTGAATGCGGAATCTACAGGCTAATGAAGGTGTTATTCAAAAGCCTTGTATATCATTTCCTAAAACCTGGTGATAGCCTGGCCAGGCCATGCCCCTCCAGACCCTCATGCCACGTTTCCACTAAAAGCTCCTTGAACAGATATCCCATTCTAATCCTTTAAGCATACATAAATATCTTAACAGGTTGCAAGTGAGAACATAAAACCAACTGGATAGTCTTTCAAACAATTGCAGTTACAATTCTGTATCAGGGACTAGTTAAAATAAAAGTACTGCAGAAAAGAAAGCTAAAGCTAGAATTTGATTTAAAACATACACACACAAAACTGATTACTGTCCAAAAATCACTGATACTGACAATGTAAACCACTGACTCAGTGGGACAACTGATCTGACCCACCATAACCACCTGCTCAGATCCATTTAAGATGGACTAAGAGCAAACTATATAATTCATTTCAGCGGAATGAAAAAAAAACTCTCACGGACTAGTACCAGGGTTAAGAAAGAAGACTCAGAGAACAGTGCCTTGGAGGCCACTGTGTTATTGACCCAGTGGCACCTTAAGACTGGATTTAAAGCATCAAAATGTGAGGAAGTAAAATTGTTCCCTCAGGCTCCAGTGACCTTGAATACAATGAAAGGACTCTGGTTTGCCAGTTTACACGCTGCTCTGCCTCCTTTAAACCTTACTTTAAAAGAAGAATCTGACTTTCTCAGGAACAAGCCAGAAGGTCAAACAGGTTGTGAGGAGTCAAGGACAAGAGCACATCTACACTACTAAGTTAAAAAAAAAAACAAAAATAAAAAATAAATTAAAAAAAAAAAAAAACAGATCTATCACCTCAAATGCAAAAATGCAAATTTCTATGGAGCTGGACAGGAGGTTGGGGGTGGATTACAGGACTTGTGAGCCATATACACTCCCCTTCAAAACCAAAGCATTATGTAGAAAACAGAGTTCCAACAAAAAGTACAATGATGAGAAAAGAACTCATTAAAAGCTAAAAATAAACTCTAATTCACAATATGCATACGGATTTAACAAAAAAAGGAAAACAAGATGTAAAATTGCATCTGCTAAGTTAACCATGCCCTAGTGGAAATCGCCACCCCCCCTTTACACAACTGAAATCTGTAAAGTCTGTGATGACTGAATAAAAGCAAGGCTTTAAATGTTTTCAATGAATATTCCAACTAAAGAAAACAAAGGGATAGCAATTTTTTTTGAAGTCTTCTGATCTGCTAACACTACAGGAATACTGAGCTTTTTAATATCCAAGCACACAGGTCTCTGTATTTCCCTACCTGAATGTCTTATTTTATGAAATCAGGATATTTGGTAATAGTATTTACAATTTATATAAAGGGATACTAATTTTAAGGAAGAAGATGTCCATAAAAGTGAAAACAATCCTTAGTTTTTATCTAACCAATACCTCATGACTCAATTTAACAACTTGCTGATCTTCCAGGCCAGTAATAGTTCACTGGGGAAGCTCAGCTGAGAGTACCTTCATATTTTAAGTCAAGTTCATTCATTCTGAATAACATGCACACAATACCCCACACTTCAGCACTCTGATTCATAGAGACTGGTGTATTATCAGTAATCATCTTTCTAGGCTCCTGCCTTGAACTTCCTATTCCCACCTTGTCCCACCACTAGAAAATAAATTGTCTTGGTCAAATCACCTAGAAAGCAAAGAACAGAATATTAGCTTTGGGTTCTTCCCACATCATGCCTGAGAAATTATAAGAATTCTGAGGCAACAGATCTATTTGAAGATTTTTTCAAAATTGGTTCACCTAAAGAAAAAAGTCTGCAACGGTCATAACTGAATGTGTTTTAACGGGTGAGGAGGGGTCTGGAGAGAGAGATGCCTGTGTGCTACCCACTTTATGAAACTTGGAGTCAAAGAGCTCCTATAAGGCTACATTACAAATAAGTGGTTAGACTGGGATATGAACCCAAGTGTTACATTCTTTCTAGGCTAACACCTCAAATTGCCTCATTAAGTCACCTCCCTAGCTGGGGAGTAGCAGGTGACAGGCATTTTTTGCTTCGATGTTAATCCTGAGAACTTGATCGCAAGCTAACCAAATAACAATCCTAGCGTAATAGCGGTTTAGTAAATCCTATTACCACCGCATTCGAGTCCATATCATATGGAAAGATACAAAGGAATGCCATGAACACAGTTTAAACTAAATACTTCCATCTTGCATTTATTTCCGTGAAGGAGGCACACAGAGTAATCTCTGTTCTTATTTAGAACAATGTAGAAGGAATGCTCCTTCCCCAATTAGTTCAATATCATAGATGATGTAAGGTTGAATACTTAGATCACAAAAAGACAGTTTAACTGAGGATCTGTTTCTTCACAATACTTGCAAGAGCAGTCAGTGCTGCTTTACAGCTTTAAAGCTCTTCAGAATATAGCTGATGACAGTACCATCACCAATAAAAGGACACCCAATGGTGTCAAAATATTGACACTTTAAAACTTTAAAAAGTGAAAAAAAGAAAAAACTTTAAAAAGTGAAACCACGTTTTAAGGAGTAAAACATGCTAACTAAAGCCACTGCACAGGCCTCACAAATCAAACGACACTGACAAGTAAAATGCCAGGAAATATCTTTAAAAGCTGACCTTTTTAGTTGAAAAGGCAAGCTTCGAGGGTTTCCACAGCTCTCAAAATTCGGTAATAGCAATGCACTCCATTGAAAGTCAATTAACTTAGAACAAGCTCGGAAGAAGCTGGTGAATTGTGAAGCACGGTTTTAGCTTCAATGATCAACTATTCTGCTCAGGAAGTACTTAAAAGGAAATGTTCCAACAGGTGCAAAATCAAAATGCTTTGCTCTATTGATAATTTCAAAAGTTAAAAAACAAAGGCTGATGCTAAGGTAGCGTGACAAATAAGACAGTGAAATAAAAACCATCAAAAGAAAAGCAGGTTGATTTTGTATTGCATCATGAAAAAGGGAGGGGAGAAAGTCAATTTCATAGGAGAGGAGAAAGAGGATTTTAACATTCTATGGATTACAGAAGGAGGAAGAAATCCTGCATCAGAATTTAATTGCTCTCTATCTTCTCCCATTTAGTTCACCTTCTTCTCTCATGTACATTTTTCCATTATTACTAGGACAGCCACTAAATAAACAGAAGGCAGTTTCTACTCTTTGCTACCAATCTCCTAATGTAGAAGTAAACAAAAACTAGGAAAAAACAGTGTGAAAAGATCCGCAATAGCAAACAGCACACAGCCACTCACACTTGGCTAAATTTTTAGAGGAGAATTCCTTACAGAACTTCAACTGTGTTTTCTATGAACTTGAACACATTAACGAAGTTAACGTTTTGTACCAAATTAATAAAGGAATCAAGTCAAAGGCACTCAATGAATTTTCTTAATCTGCTGACAAGACAACCATGATCATTCTAGAAGCCCTAGTGACAATATGGGTCAATAAACCACAGAATCAAAACTCATAAACCTCATTTATACAATACATCCAACCTCATTTCCCCCAGTAGATATTCTTAAAAAGCAGCTAGAAAAATGTGTAACTAGCTCTAGGGAGCTGCAATACTTTTCTTCATTAAGTAGCACAAATATCAACATCAAGAAATCAGAAAAAATAAAATCCAGATCAGTGACACATAATCAGCAATGGTTTTGTTTCAAACTATTCTATAGCCTCACGATAGCTATCTTTTCTTCCCAGCAACTAACCATTTCAGGTTGCATTACCATTAAGATAGTCAAAGAAAAACCTTTTCTGTTTAGGTTTGCTAACTGAAAGTTAATTTATTTCATGCTAAAGGGGCCCTAAAGAAGGTATCACCGCAAATATGTCATTTTGGCTTAGGATAATTTTGAGCTGAAGGCAGTTAAGAATCAACAGACACAGAGAGTTCTCTTCCCTATCCTTTTTGCCTACCAAGGAGGTCACAAATTTCCCTTGGGGAGAGGTCCCCTGCCACTGTGCCAGAAAGAGGAGAGAGCTGCTTTCACCACCAGAGATGGAGAGCAGGCACCAAAATATATAAACAAACCTTGCTAAAATAGCTCAATACCTTCCATTAGTTTCCCCCATGTAATTCCTGGTCACTTTCCCACAATTTACCAAGCCTCAGAACCCAACCCCCTTTCCTTTGGTAAAATGGTACAAGCCCCCAAGTAAAACTTCTTTGAGTTTCAATTTTCTTTTGCGAACTTCAGTGCACATGGGGCGCCTGGGTGGCTCAGTGGGTTGAGCCTCTGATTTCAGCTCAGGTCATGATTTCAAGGTCATGGGATCAGGCCCCACATCGGGCTCTCTGCTCGATGGGGAGCCAGCCTGCTTCCGCATCTCTCTTTGCCTGTCTCTCTGCCTACTTGTGATCTCTCTCTCTGTGTGTGTGTCAAATAAATAAATAGAATCTTTAAAAATTTTTTTTAAATACTAACAAAAATTGTGCTTCTTCTATTAATCCACGCCATCCGTTTTATTGAGATAGAGGTGACATAAAACATTGTCTAGGGGCGCCTGGGTGGCTCAGTGGGTTAAAGCCTCTGCCTTCGGCTCAGGCCATGATCCCAGGGTCCTGTGATCGAGCCCCACATCAGCCCCTGCTCAGCGGGGAGCCTGCTTCCCACCCCTCTCTCTGCCTGCCTCTCTGCCTACTTGTAATCTCTGTCAAATAAATAAATAAAATCTTTAAGAAAAAATAAAAACTGTCTAATTTATCTTCTGTTATGTTCAGTCCCTAGGGGCCTATGAATTAAATTAAGAGAATTAAGGAAAAGATTTTCCTACATGATAATGATAAAGAACTGCATTTAGTTTCTCAAATTTAATAAATTTTAATTTCATCATCCCTAAGTTTTCATCTAAATTATTCAATGCTGACATTGAAATTTATTCCATAAAACACCCCAAGTTCAAGGTTTAAGTGGAAAACTGAACACAGAATTTTGAAGATTTTCCCCCAAAACTTCATAAAAAGCTTCTACAATGGTAACAATTTTTTTAAAATGACTGACTAGTCATTTAAAATAGGTTTAAAAATCTTTGAAAACAGAAAAAGGGTCAATTAAAAAAAAAAGTTTTTTCAGTACCACCAAAAAAAAAAAATTCATTTTATACAAATATTACTTTATACAAATTTAGTCACTAAAATCTAAAAATAGCCATATTGAAATGTATTGTATTCCAGTTAATATATTAGGGACCACCAAAGCATTTACTAATAGAGCAAAGATGCCCTTGTTTTGTGAGGACCTGAGGACACACCAGCCTTTCCACTAAATCTCTAAATAAACAGCTCCCAAAGTATGCAATGTGAGGTATTTATTAAACTACCACCAACCACCCACCCACCCTGCCCTCTTCAACTACTTGTCTCAAAGAATCAATTCTTAATTTCTTCATACTATGGACATCCAAAAGCTGACTTAAGGATTGCAACAGACACATACAACCACCTTTTCAAATTAATGTTCATCAAAACAGCCGGAGGCTCACTGTGATTGACTTCATCACAGTAAATAAATGTTATTAATTTGAACGTATGAATTAGAAAAATAAAATATCACTTACTGCTTCAATCCTGAAAAGCAAAGATTAGGTTTATTTTTAAAAGGAGGAGAAGAGGGGAGCGCCTGGGTGGCTCAGTCAGTTAAGCGTCTGCCTTCAGCTCAGGTCATGATCTCAGGGTCCTGGAATCAAGCCCTACATCCAGCTCCCTGGTTGTCCCTCTCCCTCTGCCCCTCCCCTCTCTTGTGCCTTCTCTTTCAAATAAATAGATAAAATCTTAAAGAGGAGGGGAGAATATTCTCAGGAAGCAACAAAGCTATAACTTAATCTAGCTTAAACCCTATTTAAAGGAGAAAAAAAAAAAAAAGAGAGTGTTAGCATAGGTGGTGCTGTCTGTTCAAAGGTAACCATCCAAGGAGGGACACTGGCAAAGTCCCTCCTTGGGTCCCCTACAATTTGTATATGTTTGTTTGGGTCTTTGTTTTTCCTTTTTGTCTGAAAGATTCTTGTTGGCAGATGAGGTCAGCATAGGACCCACCTGGGACAAGTCCTGGAATAATAGTGCAGACATTACATCAAGATAAAAAGGAGCATCACTCATTACTTGAAGTCTTCACCTAACTTACTTCTCTTCTTACTTACTTCTCTGTTCTTCCATTAGAAGAAAGGAAAAGTATGTCTTCAGTAAAGACATAGCCTAGTGACTTTTAAACTTGACACCTCTAGTCCTGCACCCCAGGAGGTAACTCATCAGAAACCACCACTGGGGAAGGGACACTGCAATTATTACAACTCTCCCACCCATCTCCAGCCAGAGTTCGGGTAAACCTGGAATATACTGGTTCTACCTCCATGCAAAATATTCAGGAAAAGTAGTGGATAACTCTCAGGTAAATGCAACATTCTGGGCCCTACTTCAAAGATTCTGATTCCGTAGGTTTGGGCAGGGCCCAGAAAGCTGCACTTCTGGTGGTCCTCCCAAGTGATTCCAAGGCAGGTAACTCTACTGACTGTACTTGAAAAGACTGATTCCCAAAACTGCTTGTTTGCCCATCAAAATCACTTGGGGAACTTTCTGACAACGGATTCCCAAAGCCTCCAGAATCTGTATTGTTTTAAAACTCTCTCACATGAGGATGGGCAGCCAGATTTAGCAATCAATGAGCTAAAATACCCAAATTCACAACTATAGAGTACAAGTTTTATAGAGCAGCATGGATGTTCTCCTTCATTTTATGTATCCATTAGTCCTTGACTCTCAAAAACTCTCTTATTCCCCCCTTCTGAAGAAGACACACCCACCAAAAGATGCCCCTCAGTGGATCTATACAAGTTAGGTGTCTCACTATAAATTAATCAGTTGGTCCTGTGGTTAATTTTTAAAGAGTTCTAGCCTCTAACAAGAGGCAAGGAGGAAATATCCCAGGAAAGAAGCAAAAAACTGGAATTCTGGTCCCTGCTTTACCACTTAACAGCTATGAGGTCTTGGACTATCCAGTCATTTAAACAAACATGGCTTCAGATCACCTGTTAAGTGACGGAGCTAAGGTCATCTCAAGGACATTTCTGATTCTAACACTCTATTACTCACTCCTTGCCTCATAAAATCCAGTTCACTCCTCTAGAATGCAGCATCAGCAGGTGTCAAGGACTCTAAAGTACATAAACCCAAAGAGATGGACCAACATCAGCTAAACTGTATGAGCAGCAGTGGTTTCTCATGATGAATGTCTGTAGACAGGAAATAGGATGAAGCATAAAGCTGGGCATGAGACCAAAGAAAGGGCCTGAAAAACAACATAATAATAAATAGAATTTAGGCCAAAGAGAAGATTACTATATTTACTACTGAAAGGCGCCTTAATGTATTTCTCTAATCCTCATTCTATCAAAATAGTGACATTAATTTGCCAACAACAACACAATCTAAAATTATATACTCACTTTTAGGACTTAGGCAAGAGGCCCATATTGTCCTAACTGGATTTTTTTTTTTTTAAACCTGAGATACAATTTCCGAATTCAGCATTATTTAAGTAGGCAAAGATTAAAGAAAAATGAAAAAGAGCAACTTAAATGTTCTTCCCAAAGAGTGACCTCATAGTTTTCTTACAACCCAGACAATTAATGCTCACCTCCTACAAAATCAGAATACAAAGAGCTGGCCCAGGAGCTCCCCAAGAGGCAGGATAAGTTGGATAGTTAGACCAATGAACTGAGACTTGACCCTACAAATGTGTACTGAGAAACCGCATAAACTGGCTAATGATAAATACACCAAAGGGCAGTGTCCACATCCTCACAAACTCTTCTAATCTTTCTAGGTACATTAATATTAGTTTCTTAGGAAGATATGCTCACTTGGCAAAGTACAACCATTCAAAATCCAGTTTTAAAAATCTACCATTTACTATACTATTTTGTTCAATACAAATATTTACTAAGAAACTCGGGATTTAAAAATATATGTACACATTTAAATTTGGGCTTTGAGACTAAATGAGTCAGACCCTTCTGAACACCACTTTAACCCATACTATGAATGAGATGTCACTGGACTAAGTCAAAACAGGGTTACTAGAAGAGGTGCTCTGTATTCTTATTTACCTGCTCACCTTTTTACAATACACAGTTCATTATCATGGATGTTCATTTATGAAACATGCTCATTAACTTTGATATGAACGAGTTACAGAAGAGTTTCAGAATGTATGATAATCTGTAAAATGATTTCAAAAGCTTCCATAGCAAAACCCTTTATATGCTCGATGGAAATCTAGTATTGGGGAGATATCCCCTAAAATGAGTTCTGTGGTCAAATAAGGCCAGAAAACCAGCTTCTTTACTGTAGGATTTTAATGTATGGTTCTAATATGCTAATGATCTGCAATTTGGCTCTTACATAGGAAACTATGAAGGGCAGCATTTCTCAAATTTGTCTGTCAATGGAACATTTCCTCTGAAGAACAAGTATGATTGTGTCTCTTGGAATGAAGCTTAGAAAATGTGTTAGGACCCTCCTGCCCGCTGTGGATGTTCTTGGGTACTCCATTCACTTACAATAAGTTTTAAATAGATATTTTACCATGGTTGCAAAATATGTTCATGGCTCCCTCTCACTGAACAGACAATGGGGTGTTGATGGGGGATAAAGAAGTGGACAGGAAATATTAACGCACTTTGCCAGTATCCAACCATGTCCTTCAGATTACCATGCACTGTGGTTCCATTACCGTTGTTTATCACACTGAAGATAGGGAGGCAAAGGGTATGAAGACACAGAATTCAAATTTGTTGCACCATAAAACAGCTCTAGTAAAAGATTTATGGAAGAGTAAGATAATTCAAGATCGACCAGAGATGAAAAGATTAAAATCTTGGAAATGTTTTCTGCAGAAGGTGCCTAATAAAAAGGATATAAGATTTGTTCTATATTTTTATCTACTTACAGTATCATAACAAATAATTCAACATTTATATACCTAGTTCAAGCATCTTTTTTTTTCATGGTAGGGACAGTTACTAAGCAATTAACCCAGAAATCACATCAATGATATCATGACCTTTATACCATTTATCAGGCAGTCATTTATGTAAAGGAGGTTGCAAAAGTCACATATGAAGAAGCTGTTTTGCTAAAAAGAATAAAATTTAGTGTCAGGGGACACCTGGGTGGCTCAGTTGGTTAAGCAGCTGCCTTCGGCTCAGGTCATGATTCCAGCGTCCTGGGATCGAGTCCCGCATCGGGCTCCTTGCTCAGCGGGAGCCTGCTTCTCCCTCTGCCTCTGCCTGCCATTCTGTCTGCCTGTGCTTGCTCTCTCTCCCTCTCTCTCTGACAAATAAATAAAATCTTTAAAAAAAAAAAATAAATAAAATAAAATAAAATAAAATTTAGTGTCAGGGCAAATGTATTAAGAACCATTTGTTCTTGGGGCACCTGGGTGGCTCAGTTGTTAAGCATCTGCCTCCGGCTCAGGTCATGATCCCAGAGTCCTGGGATCGAGCCCAGAGTTGGCTCCCCACTCAGCAGGAAGCCTGCTTCTCCCTCTCCCACTCCCCCTGCTTGTGTTCCCTCTCTCACTGTGTCTCTGTCAAATAAATAAAACCTTTTTTTTTTTTTTTAAAAAGGAGCCATTTGTTTTCTAACTTTTTCTACTTTTCAAAAACGGTTATAAACTTCACATATGCTGACACTGATTTTAGAAAAAGAAATGGAAAAATATTCTCCATTGGATTATCAGTATTCCACCCCCCCCAAAAAAAAAAAATCTCCCTGATGATACTGTGGTGAACATCTAAGTAACATAACTAGTTAAAGTGTAATTATTCAGTATGGATTGATGACAACCCGGTTTTACTTAGTTTTTACTTGATTTAAGTATGTTCCCTCTGTGAGTTTCAATTTGTAGCTCCAGGAAATAAGATTGTAAGGCCAAGCTGAGGTGATTGCTCTAAGAACACATTCTCCCACCTTGGAGGCAGTAAGTCCTGCTGTCTTGATAAAAGAAAGGTACTATCTCAAACAAAGTAAAAATGACTCCAGAAGTACCTAGTGTGATCCCTTTCTTTAGCCTCTACCTCATTTACCTAGGGAGACCTGAAGCCAAGAGTTGACTTGATTCTTGGTCAAACTCTTCTCACTGCCTTTAAGTATTCTCTGCCCATTCCAAATATTTAGTTTTTAAAGTTTGAGTTATAAGCCATGTAAAGCAATTTAATATACATCACCCCTCAAACTTAATAATAACATGAGAAAGTTAGTCTTTCTACACTTAACTTTGTACATTTTCATTGTTTCAGAACAACTCCTACAGGAAACATTATCCCAAGAACATGCTTAGTTAGACTTCGGCTTATTCTAAATATTTAGTTGAATCTTACAAAATACTAAGGTTTTTCTCCACTATCCAACATTCAAAATGTACACTTGTTACACTCAAATTATATCAGTGCAAGTATTTATACATTGACAATGTGAATATTACTCTTTACTCTGTAATATATATTAAAAGCAGAACTATACAGACTTAAAGGAAAAGACATTTTAAGAAGTTTCTTCCTTCTCCCAAACAGAATAAGCTTCCTATATCTCATTGTAAAAATGCTAAATCGTATAAGCTCGGGAAACTAAAAACTGAAGGTTAACATGATACTTTCTGTCCCAGACATACACACACTTCTAAAACATTTTTCAAAGATGTTATTGCACAGTATATGGTATATAAAAGTCTAGTTATAATACATACTGTCCATAAAAATATTTTATGCTTTAAAAGGAAAACAAAACTTTTAAAACTAAGTTTCATGCTGCTAATGTAGTCAGTAACAGAGAGTACCTAGATGGGTAAAACTGCAGCACTGAATGATCTACAGGCAGTAAACTTACTATTTTCTCAAAAAAGAAACATAATCCTTTAAAGATGAGTAACCCATATAAAACTGCGTACCTGTTATTTTGTCTCTTACAAGCTTACAGGACTCTATCTCACCAATGCTCCCAAAAAGACTCTTTAGTTCCTCCTGTGTCATGTTCTGAGGAAGGTAGTTGACTATTAAGTTGGTCTTGCTGTCCTCTGTGTTCCCAGAGTCAACTGGTGACGAGCAGTTGTTGTTTATGGTGGTTGGACCATTGGCTGTGTTATTGCAAGTTGGCCCATTAGACAGTTGTGTTTCCATGGCAGCAATTACCTGCTAAAAACAGAGAACACAAGAAATGTCAGAATTCATATTTCACAAACTATTAGAGATTCCAACCAAGAATGTAAATACTTGTCACTAAATACAAGTCATTCTGCTGAAATTACAATAAAGCTCCAACAAAAAGTACAACACCTACGCTAATTTATACTTTATATTAAGCTAGTCAAGTTAAGTTCACAATTATACTTTCACATACATATTCCATACATGCACATAAAAAAGCACACTCTAAATGTTAAACATTCTCTAGAACCGCATTTTGGGTCTATTCACATACCCTTACTCACCTGCAGTATCCAAACACTCAAGGAAATTTAGTACCAAAGGGCACGGAATTAAACCCTGACTAAAATCATTCTACGAAACAGAAGTGCTTAACATGCTACCAAAAGACAAACCAAAAAATGGTCTTCCAAACTCTGAAGAAATTTTCAGTTAGCCTAAGAGTTTCTATATTCTAAAACTGACATACATCCATTAACTTAAAATCAAGGAGGCAAGAGTACTTTAAAAATATAAATTTGTCAACATGTACTGTTTTGGTTACATATTAAAAATGTTTTTGATTGACAGTATCTTATACCTCTTCTGTTGGTAAGAAATAAGAAAAAATATTAGATGTCAAATGTTAGGGCATGAAAAGGATTTGTAGGATAACTTGGAAAAGAAGCTATGAGTACTATGAGTACTTAGTGTACCTTGTAGAATCTAACAAGCTATTCTTGTCAACCTTGCCAGCTAAAGATCACCAACAATGCAACTGATCTACAGCATCAAAACAGAATCCCCAAACAATTCAATATGGCATTTCGCCTTGATTCTAACTTTAAATGGGAAAAAAAAAAAAAAAACATTAAAACCTATCCAAGTCACCAAAACAATAACATAAATATTTCAACTTTTGCAAACAGACCAGCCCAAGGAATTTTCATTTGAGCACATAAGCCTGTTGAAATGCAAGTAATAAGGTACCTATAAACTCCAAATACAGGATAAATAGCAGATTTGGGGAAAATGGCCTCAATCTGTTAAGGCTATTC
Source organism: Lutra lutra (assembly GCF_902655055.1). NCBI lineage: Eukaryota > Metazoa > Chordata > Mammalia > Carnivora > Mustelidae > Lutra > Lutra lutra. The sequence continues at coordinate 49,306,878 of NC_062290.1, forward strand.
TAAAAATCTACTTATTAAGCAAATTTGGATCTAGTTTCTAAAAATCAATGCTACGACCTTTGAGCAAAAGAGTTAAAACCACAGCCCCAAATTTTCTAGAACCATCTTCCAACAGGTATCTACTTTGGTCAGCCAAGATTGTGGGGGAATCCAAAAATCAAAGCCATCAGTGAAAGAATTATCCTTCCTATTTCATTCAATACAGCTCTCATCTCCACAAAGAACTACTTCTCAAAACTGACAATTCTGAATTGATGGAATGCTAGTTTTGGGGGAAGTTCTCTAACATATAAAAGGCAAAGAATTTGAGGCAAATTTTTTAAAAAGCAAAGTAGAGGGAAAGAGTGTTACAAGAGAAAAAAAAGTCTTTTAAAAAGCATATTACCTAAGAAAAATAAAAGGGCACAACAGTGGATAAGCCTACAGGAAGAAATCTCGACTGCCGAGAGATGTTTATAAAAGAAGGCAGCATAGGATAGATTGAGACTGGTCAACTCACCAGATTAAGACTGGTCAGACTCGCAAGAATCCGTGCTATCATGATTAAAAAAAAAAAAAAAAAAAAAAAAAAGACAAAATCCAGACTACCTATCAAATATCAAACAAGCTAAACCCTCCATGACTGCATTTCCTTCTCAAAGAAATGGGTATTTCTTTGACACAAGCTGCAAGCTACCTCTCTTGGGTAAGTGTTCTTAAAGTACTTAAAGGAGCAAGGGAAAATAAAGAAATCTTTAGAAATCTACAAGAAAAAAAAAGTGAAACAATTCAAGACATGCATTTTATTGTAATTAACAACTTTATCTGAAACTGAGAAAGGAGTTTTCAAATTTCCTAATCAAGCATAACTTCCATTCTGTAGAATATTAGCTGTGGGTCACTTTCCACAGCAAAACTTTTATGGGATAAACCTTTGCCCAGCATTTATGAAAACAATGAGTTGCGAGAGTGGCCAAGGCCAATTAAAACAAATCGCTGTTCGAAAATTAGGGTATGTGTAGAAACTATATGAACCCCAAATAGGAGATCTGGATTTAACTCACTGGGATGGCATGCGAAATATAAACTGTTCATTGACTGAAATTAGCAGGATTTAGCAAGGACAACAAACACTCCTCACTTAATTGCACATTTATTTCCATGTTCAGGTGGCAAGAATGAGCTCCTAAGCCAACATTCAAGTGAACAGCTGCAGTAGGCTGTGTGCGCTGAAAATTACAGCATCTCTCAGCTATAGGACCATCTGCTCAGAATAAAATGATACTAATGTGCTATATTTTACAAATAATGCATATTCCATTGATAGGCTCAACACAACTGTTCACAGAATGCAAACTCTTTCAACAGTTACTGGGCAAATAATTTTCAGCCAGATTTACAATTTCAACAATTTTTTTTTTTTTTTGAGCATCAGGAATTGTAAATAACTTCAAAATTTAGTAACCAAAAAAATACATAGTAAACAGAATGTAAAGAATTACGGTAACTTAGTATTCAGACCATACCAAAACTTTTTTGTTTCTTTAAAAAAAAGCTTGTCACTCTTTTCTTTGAGTCTGCACTAAATCCTAATTTAGATTATAAAAAGTTACATACAAAAGCATGGTTCTGATGCTACACATATACCACTATGGTTAAAATTGCAATGTGCTTTAAGTCCTAATGATGGCCATACCACAATAGGTTAAATGTAAGAATAATTAGTACGCCAAATGAAAAGTTCAAGTGTTTGGTATGGCCTCAGCACTCCTGCAACATGCTAAAAAAAAAGTAGCCTACAGAATTTAAGAAAAATCCCACAGACCCCAGTCCAAGGCTCTGCTGCCCACGAACCACTTCTAAGCAGAGAAGCCACATCACACAGTCTGACTGCCATGTTAGTTTGGAGTTGCCGTCTGCAATATGGACACAAAAAGTACCGTATGTTAGATGAGCAAGATAATGCAACAAATCAGTTTGTACAAAATTTACAGTGATTGTATTGATATTCCCAGCACGTCCATGCAGTGTGGCTTAATTGAATTTGAGGCAATTCCAATCTAATCTTTCCAAATTCATTTTCACATGTAGTTTTCTTGCACAAATTAAGCATTTTTAATTAAGAGCCTGATTTTCAAACAGTATTAACTAGTTACCTTGACATCTATCCTGAAGAACTACCTTAAACCACGTCTCAAAAAAATTTTTAAATAATAAAATGAACCAAAAACACTGCATGCTGTCCTGCCTCTTAAGGATGTGGGAGAAGGAAGGAAATGTGAATGAAATTTATAGGGAGAAAAGGCAGTCATGCAATTCATAAGTGAATGCTTTGCGTAAAAGCATCCTTTCCCCAAAATATCAGAAAGGCATTAAAGGGAAACTCTATTTGCCCACACTGTTACATTATAGTATAAATGATCCTTAATCCTGGGACTTAGAATTAAAAGTGAATCGAAACCCTGTGAGGTTATTTTGCCACCACTGTCCAACTGATCTCTAACAGTTTCACTGAGAATTGTTCACATATACTAAGAGGCAGTAAACCAGCATCTTTCAATTGAAATAATTGGACCAATAAATAGGATTGTTTGGAGTAATGCTTATATAGGATGTCAGCTTTGTCCCTGAACGAAATCAAGTGAACGTTTTTTAATATGTAAATTGTAAACGCAGCACGATTTGAAATTAGTGCTGCTATGAGGCTTCCAATATAGTTAATGAGCCATTTACCACTTATTACAACTTGCCCAAATACTAAACAGAGCCACAATATTGGCACAAAAGCCAAAGTTTACATTTTAGCCATATATGCAGAGCCTTTAAATTGTCAACAGCATATTCGGAAAAACTCAGTCTCTGAAAATAGACAATGAGTAACAAAGGAGGGCCAAAAACACATTTTACTTGGGTACTTAGGATTATAAAAATTTCATCCTTAGAGTTAAACCTGGCTGATAAGTGAAATACTCTTGTTGCGAGTGATGACATTAACAGGTAACAATGGATTCCATTTTCTGGCATCTACCAAAAGAGTTTAACATACTCTTTACAGGATGCCATGAAAATATTTTACACCTCCTCCCTTCTCCCACTGTTATCAGATAATTCAGTCTGATTCCATGTTTTTTATTTAAAAAGCAAAAAACCTACTTATAGTTGAACTAAACCTGTGAAGAAATAAAGTGTTTTTATATCCGTGAAATATTTTGACAAGAACCTAATTGTGGTTAGACCACATGGGTAGAATAAGTAGGACCACACCCAAGAGTTTAAACCAAGCTTAAATGTATGTCCTGAATACCCTCGGGAATTGGTATCTAACATTTTTCACTACATAAAACCATAGATTCACATTTAATGGCCTCAGTCCCTTCTATTCCATAGGAGGCGACACTAATAAGAAAATCTACTGACACCCCTCCTTCTGACAGCCACAGGGATGTGAACAATTACTTTATTGCACCAACTAGCCAGGAAGGCTGTGTATGGAAAATGATTCTACTGCACTTTTACATTTCAAGCACCCCAGACAGTTTCTCTGCTTGAGGGCAGACACATACCTTTATGGAAAGTTATAAATAAGTTGCTCACATGGCCCTTACCTTTATGCTGGCCAACAATTCAGTTACTAAAAATGTAAAGCTACTTCCCCTTCACTTAAGGACAGGCGATTCTGCTCTACTCAATCTACCACAGACAACAGGCCTGCACTATTTATAGATTCTATTGGCTCTGAAACTCTTTGGTGGGGGGGACATTCCAGCAACACAGAACCATTCATTTTAAAGCTTAAAAAATAATATTTTAATATATGTTCACATCTTAATTTAGACATTAATTGTGCCAATTAAGACGCCTTTTTCTCCTGTTACTCTCCACATAGTGATTTATGAAAGGCACTTCGGCATAGATCAATCTAGAATATTCTAAACTTTCCCCGGGCTCCAAGAGAAAATGATGAGGTGTTTGGTGGAATCACAATTTTCCGGGGGGTTGGGGGGAGGCCTGGCAAGCCTCAATGTCTTCACATTCACACAGTTTACTTCCAAAACTCCATAAAAACTTTTTAAGTTCATTTTTTCCTTTTTTATTTAAATGGCCTTCTGTGTACTATAACTTCTAAATTTTCTTACAACAGTGGATTTTAGGTAACCAATGCTATTGCTTGATTTCGTCTACCTGGGACCAACAATTTTCTGGTCACATGAGAGAAAACAAAAGTCCCTATTTTCCAAACCACCTAATACAGAGTTCTGAAACCTAAGGTTCATCAGTCTCCTTCCTAGTCCAACCTCTTACAGACAACCACCAAATAAGACAGACTGCTAATCAAAAACATCCTAAATATATTCTGAGAATTCTCATTAAGTACAATGTCTACAAGGGAAAAAAAGTTTTCTAAGACCTAGATCCCATTTGATTTGGGGAACAGCCCTTTGCAGATTAAAGTCATGGTAGGATCACTGAGAGACTACTGCACATTCCCTGGTGAGGCCTGTCCACCTTCCTGGATTTTTCCATTGTCACAGTTACAAACCCAATTTGGGCCCTCATGTTTCAACATCTGAACCACTGAACTATAGTCTTCCCAAAGGCCCTTCATCATCCTAATCCACACTAACACTACTACTCCCTAATAGATTTTCCTAAACCTGCGATAGTTCCCTGTTGTCTATCAAATTAAGTACAAACTACTTGGTATAAACAGTATAAACATCTGAGACCCTCTACAACTTCTTTTACCAGCCCACATACTCAAGCAACTAAAAATCTGAACCATTCCTTGTCCCTCAAACAGTTGCAATAAATGCAAAGCTATACATTCTCTGGCTTTGCTCATGCAATTCCATCTGCCTGGAAGGCCCCCAGCCATACCCATCACATATCTACATCCCTGGTTGTATAGACTAAGCATGTGAAAACATACCTAAGGACAAGTTGAGCATGAAAGGGCAGTGACCTCCCTAAACACATGGAAACTCAGTAGCTTTCTTCTATCCCACTTCAAGTATTTCAAACCAGAGATAATTATGAAAGCATATTTTCAATTTCTGGCATGCTCCATAAGCCACGCTTACCCACTAAAATCCAAATTCTTGTTAAACAGCATAACAAAGAGAAACTATCTTAAGTGATCACTTGTGTACTTTCAAGTATTTCAAGAGTCTATCATGTCAAATTGCCAACTACATAAAAGCTGGATGCCAAGACAAAAACATGGTATAAATGTGCTCCAACCTCTGGCCAGCAAGGTTACAGAGATATCACATCTGGAATCTGGGTCTAACTTGAGGAAAATGGCAGAAGCAGAGGTAGATGGAAGAAAAGGGGGAGAAAAAAAAAGGTCTTTATAACAAAGGTGTTTAAAAATGCATCATAACTAAGTTATGGATCTCAAACAGTTTTAATTTGATGCAGACTAGAATGTTTAAGCAAGTATAAAAGGCATCATCTCTAAAAAGAACCTTGGCGAGTGTTAAGAGCTAGCATTTCTCTCTCTTTGAAAGGTCCAGCTTGGATAAAGTGACTTTGGTCTGGACACTTCCTTCCAAGCTAACAGATTCTTAATACCATGAGTAGCAGAGCACTAGGACAGAATCAGGGAAGTGCAAAGTCTTCCCTTTGACTACAAACCTCTCTAAAAGAAAAGTTAACGAGGTAAACAGAAGGCAATTTTCTCTAAAGTTTAAGAAGAGAAACTACCAAAATAAAGCCAGAAACTTTGGCCCAAAAGCATTTTCCTTTGGGGAATAGAAGGCAGGGATCTAAAGCACTGGAAATAATCAGCAGAGTAATGAGAACTTACAGCTGAGAGCTGGGTAAGCAGCTGATGGGGCTATCTACCTAGCAGAAACACCATTCCCACATCATAATTTTTAATCTTTCCCACTAAAATGGCATTTTCAGGATATATTTCAGCTCTACTGAATTAAGCAACAGAAGAACTTAATCAAGCACTAAAATCATGTAGTTGGGGCTGATGTGTCAACTACAGGAATGAGCCATCAGTTTGTTTTCTTTAAACCTCTTCACTTTCCTTTGTCCTTCCTAAAATAATAAAGGTTTGTGGCTTCATGTGATCTCCTCAATCCTAGAGTCCCTGTCAATTCTTCACCCTACCCCCATAACCATTTTAGCTGCCTGACAGCTCTAGAGATTCCTCAGCCTTGTCAAGCTCAGATTTTTGGCCTTGGGGTTAACAAGGGTCCAAGAGCTGCCAGAGACAATACAACGAACAGCGTCAGGAGTCACAGGGAGAATGTTCTTTGGCAGTGAACACCAACATTTCTCTGTCCCTGGGCCCTTTATGGCTCCTACAGACAAACTAGAGTCTTTCCTATAGTTCTAAGAGCTGGCAGGATGAAAACCTTTGAGGTTAGAGAGTAAAGCAAATGAATTTAGGAGTCCCAAGTCCTCCCCTTCATTCTATGTCCACTTCAGGCATCCATGCTGGGCAAGAGAAAAGCAAAGCTCCGATGAGAAATATTTGCTTAAGCTTCACACATTGTTCATTCATTCACTCCATCATCATCCATCAAACACACTTGTATGCAACTCCCAAGACCTAAGGACTGTCCCAGGTACTTGAGATACAGTAATGAAGATGAATCCTGGAGTGTACATATGCAACAGGAGGTGTATGCAGAAGACCACAAATGAACACATATAAGAAAATAGTCTAACAGTATTGAGAAGTGAGTTTTGGAATAAAAGAAAATGTGGAGCTGAGCAAGAGTTGAGAATGCAGAGGAGGCAGTTTCCAATATTAAACAGCAGACATCCTTAAGAAGGTGAACTCTGAGCAGTGTTTGAAGGAGATATAAACTAGCCACTGTAGGGGGCAAGAGCTCAACTGGATGTCCACATCCTAATCTCTGAAAACTATGAATATGTTGTTACATGACAAGGAGGATTTAAACTGCAGAGTATTAAGGCTGCTAATCAAAATGAATCCAAGACAAGGAGATTATTCAATACCCAGGTAGGGCCGGTGTAAGCAGAAGAGTTGTTTTAATTGAAGGCTTAACAGTCAGTGTCAGACTAACACAGCATGAGACAAAGACTAAACTGCCTTTGAAGATGGGGGACAGCCACCAACCAAAGAGTATGTGCAGCCTCAAAAAGATGGAAAAGGCAAGGAAAACAGATTCTCCCCTACAGACTCTAAAAGGAATGCAGTCCTGCCAACAGTTTGATCAAAGTCCAGACAGACCCACTTCAGGGGGCTGACCTTCAAAACTGAAAGACATAAATTCACAATGTTTTAAGCACCAGGATTATGGTTATTTGTTAGAGATGTAATAGTAAACAAATACCTCCCCATGGGGATATCCAGAAGAGGCACATTCCAGGCAAAGACCATCTAGTGTGAAGCTAGAGTAAGAGTGAGAGGAGTCAAAGAGGTAATAAGACCAGGCTTTATAGGGCCTTGGAGGTGTAGGGGAAAAGAAAAGTTTCTTGGACCCTCCTAAGGTCCCTGGCTGGGTCTGAAAATTAGACTAGCAAAGAGAGATTAACAGGAGAAAAACATATAAATTTTATTAAACTTTTATATGTACATAGGAGCCTTCACAAGAAAATGAAGACCAAAAGTAGTGACCAGAGCAGGAAACTTTTACACCTTTTAGGTAAAGAATAAACTTGTAAAGAACTGACCAAACAGAGGGGTTGATGCTAGAGGTATTAGTTGATGAAGAAGTGACTGGAAAGAGAAGGGTTGGTTTAACAAGGTTTGTCTATACTAATTTCTAAGCCCAAAATTCTCTGTCTCTGGTGATAAGAGTTTCTTCCTTCCTCCAAGTACCGTGTGGGTACATTTCACATATAGAGTTTTAGAACCTGTTTCAGGGGAAAGGGGGGTGGTGGACAGGGTGACCTTTCTGCTTCTGTTTTCTCAAACTCCTTCAACTTAAGGTACTCAATATGCCAAGGTGCCCTATTTTGAGGTAGTATGTCCTGAGCCCCGTCAGAGGCTACCGTAAGATATTCAGCAAAATAATAGTATGTGGCAGTTGTAAAAATAAAGCATGTATGATTGTATGAGAGAACTCCGCAACTTTGGCAACAGGAAGACCTATCCAGAAACAACTGCAGTAACCCATACAGAAAGACAGGGACTCTAACCTTGTGTAGATAAAGCCTACTGTTAATGGGAATCCCAAGGGGGTAAAGGCCACAAAAATTGGTGGGTACAGGTAAAGCACTTAAAAGCAGTCAGAGCACTCTTCTCTGGTGACACCAGAGACGATGATATACCCAGGAGAAAACACATTATTAATATGCTACTTTAATTACATCAGTTAACTGTTTAAATCCATGATCAAGAAATCAGTTTTGATTCTAACTGTTCACAGGCTCACCAACTACCAGTGCCATTTATTAAGACCTAGCACTAAGAATACAAGATGATTAAGCAAAGGAATGGCTTTCCATAGAAAGCTGTCTTAAGAGGGTTTGGGTGGGGGGAGGGGATCTCCACAAGGAAATCCAACACATGAAAACTGAGTTTATGAATATTAAATCAAGAGTTATTCATTTTATATATGGATTCATTATAGAATGATTTTGTGATTCATTTAATACGTTAAAAAAAAAAAAAGTTTAAAAATGGGAGACACTTGTGCTATTATGTCCCACAGCAGCAAACCAAGACTTAATTCCTAATTAAAGGTAGTGTCAACCTATCCCAGGAATACAACCTTAAAACTAGTAAATGTGGAATTGTCCAGTGAGTACTATGGAGGTAATTCACCTAACAGACCCCTTCTGTCCCTCCAAAGAAAGATGAGATAATCCACATATTTTCTTTCCACTTATAAAAGACTCCCACTTTGTTCACTCTTTAGAGCTCCTTTCTGTTTGTTAGATAGGATGCTGCCCCATTCTGGAATTGCTGAATAAAGTCAGTGAGATCTTTGAAGTTTATTCAGTTGAATTTTGTTTTTGTTTTGATTTGGTGGCAGTGACAAGATCCAAAGTGAACTTGCTGATGACATCCAGGGCAACAAAAACATAAGAGTAGTACTTGCAGAACCTTTAAGTTCTAGGTCTTTCTCACCAGTCCCAACAGCCATGGTTAAGTTCCTTTTACTTTGAACACCACACCCTGCCTCCACCAGGCTCCCAACCTAATAGGGCTTCTAGCTGAGGGCAGGTCAGCTGGTGCTAGCAGATGGTTCCACCAGGAACCCAAGCCCATTGCCCTTGAGTCAGTCCACAATTTCCCTTTTTGGAAACCCAGTCCAGTACACACTCCTCATTCTTAACATCTGCTGGTTCAGTCCTTTCCCAGTGACAGGTTGGAAAGTGCTGGTGGTGTACACAGGGCCTTCTCTTGGCCGGTGTGCTGTAAAACCTCTTGGTTACTGCCAGTGTGTTAAGGGTGCATATTTGTTTTGTTTGCGTAGATAAAGGCTATTGTTAATGGGAATCTTAGGGGGGGAAAGGCACAAAAATTGTTGGGTACATGTAAAGCACTTAAAAGCAGTCAGAGCACTCACCACCTAACTCAAAGACTCCAATGTTACGATAAGCTAACAGGTTAAGTAACAGGTTGGATTAATACTGGAGTCACCAGCCAACCGTAAGAAATTTTCCATGCAATGAGATATACTATAAAACATCACAAAATTCCCAACCCAGATGCACATCTGTCTTTCAGCCATCCATTTGTCTCCCAGGGATCCAAAGGCTTACCTAAAAAAAAACTTTTTTCATAAAATAAAATAAAAAATTAAATTAAAAACTAAATAATAAAGAAGATCTTTAAATTCTAAAAAACTAAGCAAACCACAATCCAAGACACTTGCTTATTTTAAGGTCTATGATCCCAGAAGCTGTAAGTATCTACATAAATAGCAAAATCTTACTAAAAATAACCTAGAATTAGAGAAGCTCATGGTGTTATGTCCTGAGAGCTCAGCTTGGTAACCAACCTGGTTGGTTGGTTGGGTCAGAGGCCCCAAAATACCACAGGGCAGAAATATGGGTTGAACCCCATTTGAGGCAGATATGCTGGACAGAAATGTGAGTTGCTCTCCACTCGTAGTTAAGAGTCCTACCAAACCACTGCCAATTCCATCAGGGGAATTACAGTGGCCATTATGAGAAATGTTCCAATAAGTAAGATCATTTAAGAGGTGCACAAAAAAACTAAGGGTTCCCAGATTAAGCAAAAAGAATGTGATACCTATTTTAACTGATATGCAGAAGGCTACAAAAGGTTTCAAGATTCTGGGCACCTGGGTGGCTCAGTCATTAAGCATCTACCTTCGGCTCAGGTCCCAGGGTCCTGGGATCGAGCCCTGCATTGGGCTCCCTGCTCAGCGGGAAGCCTACTTCTCCCTCTCCCACTCCCCCTGCTTGTGTTCCCTCTCTCGCTGTGTCTCTGTCAAATAAATAAATAAAATCTTTTTTTAAAAAGTTTCAAGATTCCAAAATAGCTTCATTGAAAGATTCATTGTAAAAGGCTAACAACAAATTAAAGACATAAGAGAGGCCTAAAACAAAAGACTGTAAGATGAATGCCAACTCCTACGTTCTCCTCGATCCTTCTTTATTCAAGTACTCATTCTAGTAATCCTGTCTAAATTGTCTTTCTACTCTAAAAAGGTTACAAGACCATAAAAAAAAAGAAAAAAATTCTGCCAAGTTAACAGACCAACTTCAGGAAGATTATTCTTATCAAACAACAACAAAAGTGAAAAAGTCAATTAAAACTTAGACAAAATGAAAATTTCTTTTAAATGTCTTCTCCAGGGGCGCCTGGGTGGCTCAGTGGGTTAAGCCGCTGCCTTCGGCTCGGGTCGTGATCTCAGGGTCCTAGGATCGAGTCCCGCATCGGGCTCTCTGCTCGGCAGGGAGCCTGCTTCCCTCTCTCTCTCTCTCTCTCTCTCTCTGCCTGCTTCCTGCCTACTTGTGATCTCTGTCTGTCAAATAAATAAAATCTTTAAAAAAAATAAAAATAAAAAATAAAAAAATAAATGTCTTCTCCACACTTAGTAAAAAGCTTTCGCCATCTGAGCAAGTAACCTCAATATATCTCACTTACCAGAAAAACAACTTAGATCCAACTTCTTCCATAACTGGTGAGTTTCGTATTATTATATCTGACTCACAGCAGTAATTTTAAAATAGAAGCTACATGGTCTCTGCATCTATGTATTTGGATGTCTACATGTTCATATGTACCTACACATATGTTATACATGTTTATTTTCTACCTCCAGATGGTATTGCCAAACATTAATTTGTAAGAGAACTCTTTTAACTGACTTTAAGAAAACAAAGTGCTGATACGATTCAAGTGTCCCTAGAATTCTCAGAAAAGTAACAAACTAACCCAAATGTTCTTCCAGTTCAGGTGGAGCTGGGAAAATATTCAGTATTAAAGCCTACTTAAATTTGTAGGTTTAATTAAAATAAATGTATCTTTACAGTTATCGACACTGAATATAATGCATACAACTTTTATTCTACCTGGATTAGTCAAACAAGTTCATGTTTTCTGTTATAAAAGTTGTCAGCAAGAAAAATAACTTGGTATGATGAAATTTCTCATAAGTAATCTAAACATGATTACTGAGAATAAGTAAATTAAATAGATGTAAGCAAGATAAAAGTTTTTAGGTAAATTTTTTTAATAGTCTCCCCAGACTTTCTTGGTAACCTGAAATATTACAGTTCTACTAAGTTAAATTAAAGGATGAAAAATCATTAAATATCAAAATCATTTCCAAATATGATAAAACACAAGAATGCTAATTACTAAAAATAGGCTTATCCACTTTTGGCTTCCTTTACAGAGGAACTAGAGATAGATATTTTGGTTCTATTAGTAAATATGTTTTGTGCCATGCTGAGAAATTTACTATGAGAAACATAGGTTTCCAAAAATTATAGAATTTATAAATTTGCCAAGCCACAGAATGCTAATTCTAAAAGACAATTTACAGTTGTGTACTTCTTTACTAGAAATTAAGATTTTTAAGCATTAAGAATTCTAACATATCTAATTAAAGTGACTAGAAATAATAAGAGAACTACGTATTCAAGGAAAAGTAGAATATGGGTTGTTTGTTCTGGCTAGAAAAGACATGAGGTTTGAAGATGGGTTTCTATTAAGGGTAAATGAAATATATTTCCCAAAGTAAAATTGGGTTATTTTTTAATGGAAAAGGGTAAAATAAAGGACAAATTAAATAGAAAGTTGGGAAGAGAGAGAATCTTACCTTGTTTGGGTCAGTTGGTTAAAAGTAAATGAATTTATTATAAGGATTATAAAAGCAAGCTTTAAAGTTAGTAGTGCAAAAATTAGCACTCAATTTTCCTTTATCTGCTAAAAAGACAGTTTTTTGGAGGACTACTTGTCTGCTCCTGGTAAAAAAATTGTAATAGGTTTTTCTTTACCTTCTAAGCATTCTTCCTGGAAAACACAGATTTTGTGTCTTGTCAAAATAATTTCCTGTGTTTCATATTTTTTTTTTCAGGTCTTTGATTATTTTTGAAATCTCAGTCTTCCACATTAAAAGAGCTTTTAAAAGAGTTTTGTTGGTTTTTTGGTTTTTGTTTTTTGTGTTTTTTTTTTTAAACAACTATTGAACTTTCTGTATTTGCATTCAAAATCTTTAATTGTCACTATGGTTAAATGGATAAATAAGTATTGTTTCAAAGTGACCTACGATCCTACTTGACCAAGTGTTTCAAAACCTTTGATAGTTTTAATAAACTTTACAAAATCAAATTCTAAATGAGGTCTTTTTGACCTCAAACTAATTTGAGATTTTTCAGATGGTCCCTGGAACATCTCAAAAGATATGGCTTCTCTCCTTATCAAAAGGGAGATGTTAAATTAGACTTAAGTGATAAAATTACATGAGAAGCACTGTCAAGAATACTAAGCTTTTTTATGTTTTATTTGTATAAACATACGTTAGAAGGACTCCAAAAATTGTATCAAATGACAAGAAATCTGATATATTCTGGTATAATGTTATCAGTCATAATTCCAGTTATCTTAAGATGTTGTATATTACAAAAATAACCAAATTTCCTTGTCAATTCCATTATGATGAACACTCATCTTTTAAACATGAAATCATTTTTAAGCCTTTTGTCTTTTGCAGAGTTACTGTTTTATTCTGACGGTTTTGCAAAAGGGTTCCTGTAAAAGTGCTTCATCTTTAAGGAGATTCACGGAAAGCACTTTGACAACTCCAAGTTTTTGTTAAGATTAAGTTCATAAAACTGCACTGTGTAAAAAAATCACCAGAACTAATAAGGAAACTGGATTTAAGCAGAACAAGTATTAATGGAGAAGAACTATAACCTTTAGGACTTTTTGTTTGAAAACATTGCTGGTTCCTTAGTATTTTGAGTTTGTAGATTTAAGGAAACCTTTTTTCTTAAACTGTCTATGACTTATAGCAATTTGGTAAAGTATATACCTTTGTAAACAAGGAGGAAACATTTTCCCCCCTACCAAATCCCTCCAAAATTCAAAAACTTTTGAATATTCTTTTCATGGCAATATAGAGATTTACATAAATTCAGTAATAACCTATTCTCCTTGTACCAGGACATAAAAGGAAATACTAACCAAATTACCAAACCTTTGAATGGAATGGTTATTACAATAGATGTCTTGTGATGAGGAGTCCTTAGCTTGGCTTCCTGGTCTCCAGGTTTTTCAGAGTTCAATGTAAGATTCCTTATGAAAAGTTCCAGCAAAGGCATCTTAAAAAGACCTTACACGGTCAACAACTCTTCTTGCTGCACTTATGTCAAGCCGAGTTTAACACAAACAAATGCATTTTACTGTGATTACCTTTGGGGAATGAGGTAACTACAGAGAAAATTTGTTTATGCCTTTGTTGATTAAAGTGTAATCTCATTGTCTTTGAGGCTATATACCTATAGAACCAACGGGGTCCTAAATTATTCTAGTTTCCTAAATTATTTGGCTATGACTTTCCAAACCAGTGTTTTAAATTTCTCCCTCCTTTTTGATTTGGAACCACTAAGAACAAAAACTGCCCCTAAAATTTCCTTGAAAGAACTATACCAGGTCTTCCTCACTACCCAGATAGCAGCCAAACTTCAGGAACTAAAACATCAGGCACACCTTTCACAGGTAAAAAGGCTTCACCTGACATCTGTGGTCCTGTACAAACACTGGAGACCTTCAAGTCAAACTGCTGAGGAAGAAAAGTAGTTGACATGGATGCAGACTGTTTCCTCCTAAGACACCAAATCAAGACTTCACACCTTAACTAAACATGAAACCCTTTTGTCTTCTCTTTGCTTCACCATAGCATTGGGCTAGAAAGATAACACCATCATCTTTATGTCCCAGGCCACTATTAAGAGGGGTAACCTCTCAGACTGCTGAATTTATCATCAAAAATGCCAATCTGCCATGGTTCTGGAGACCCCCTTGGTCCATTTCCTAGTCTCTTTTAATAAGCCCAAACCCAAAGAAACTTGGGACCAGGCCCTGTATGAAGAAAGGGACATAAGGCAAGGCTAATCAGAATAAAACCACCTATCTGGTCTGCAGACTCTAAAAATTTATAGGCCTCCATGACGGTCACTTTCCTATCCAAGGCCACAGACTCTAACAGACCTTATCAGGAGGCAATTATGATTCAAAATTAGCTTCCATTAGCAGATCAGTGCTCTCTTGGCTACAAATAAAGGAAAATGAGGATATGGGCAGGGCCCTTTCCTTAACTCTTCAAAGTACTCCTGAATCTGCTGCTAAAACACTAATTACCCAACAACTAGACTCTCTGGCAAAAGATGTTCTTGATACTGAGACTGCCTTTAACTATCTTAGTTCAGCAAGGAGAGGTCTGTGCTATTGCCAAAACCACCTACTAACCTTGGATTAACACCTCTTGGGAAGTTGAAACTCAGTGACACAAGATCTTATGAGTCCTTTGACTTAGAAAGGTGAACCTTCCATCGGGTCTCTTTCTTTGACTTACTTGAGTTTGATTGCTTTGGGTCTTGGGAGACCATGGCTCCAAAGTACACTCCAAACATGGGCATCATCCTGCTTATAATAATCATAGTAGTCTCCCTAGCATGCTATATTCTCTGGAAAGCTACAAACGCATGTCTACAGCTGCTAAGCATCAAGCAAATGATCTCCCTAAGCCTGGACTGTCAAAAAAGTAACCAAGAGAATGACCAGGTTAAAAATTGTGAACCTGAAGTAATGATATGTAACATCACAGAGATTAAGAAAAGATCATCATGGCCTATGAATATCACACAGAGGATGAACAAAGACTTAAGGGAACTTCAGAGCAGTAGCTGGGAGACTACTTGAAAAACTTGAATTTTTTCACATCTTTCAGTTAAACTGAGAGTCTGATCAAAAGGGGGGCATTGTTCAAAGAGAAAAAAATGGGTCCAAAGTGGAGTTACTTGTGCTAAGCTGTACATCAGCAAACCAAGACTTAATATCTAACCTAGTAACAGTTTCAATCCCTCCCAGGAATGTAACCTCCATCTAGTAAATCTGGAATTTCCTGGTCAGCACTAAGGAGGAAATCTGCCTCGTCCGTCCACACTGTCCCCCACCAAGAAAGATGGGGTAATCCACTCTTTCCTTATCCCTGTCGCCTTCTGCCTATAAAACTCCATTTTGTTCAGTTCTTTGGAGCTCCTTTCTATCTGCTAAACAAGATGCTTCACAATTCATAAATCAGTAAATAGGGGCACCTGGGTGCCTCAGTCGTGAAGCGTCTCTCTTTGGCTCAGGTCATGATCCCAGGGTCCTAGGATGAGCTCTGCATCGGGGCTCCCTGCTCAGCAGGGAGCCTGCTTCTCCATCCACTCCCCCTGTTTGTGTTCCCTCTTGCTGTGTCAAATAAAGAAAAAATATCTTAAATAAATTAATTTAATTAAATCACTGAATAAAGCCAAGGTCTTTACAGTTTACTCGGTTTATTTTTTTTTCTTTGCAAATAGTAAATAAAATTTTAAAAAATCAGAGTAACTTAAAAGATGCAATTACTAAAGTCAGTAGGTCAGAAATTGTTCATAACCTTTGAGAACCTACTTAAAGCTGTCAGAATTCAAAATAAGAAAATGTCTCAATGTTCCTCCCAAAAGTTTAAAAAAAAAATTACATGAAGGTAATGAGAATAAATTACATCTTATGCAATGGAAGTAAGTTTTTCAATCTATAGTCTTCAAAAGAGCCATTTATACACTTCTAAAACAGTGAAAGTTAAGCCAGGGGTTAACTCAATCCTGGTTATAGGCTGGAATATGCTACCTTCTAGTGATGAATCATTCCAACCTCATTCTTTCATTCTAACCTCAGTGGGCCTAATTAATTTCCATGCCATTATTTGGCTATAGAACCTAAAAAGAGATATGAGAATAATAAGAATAAAATCAACTACTCCCACAGTTTTGTAGCAGAGTTCTTGTTTAGTATAGGCAGATAAATTTGAATTGCTAAATTAAGACAGTTAACATAGTAATCAACATAGAAATTGGATTAACTTCACATTATTCCACTAAAGTCACAGCTAAAGGGAAGCCCCTCAGGATAGTAACAAATTGTGAAAAGCTGATTGGAAATCCTCAAATTAATCCCAGTACTTGAAGGTTTTCATTAGGTAGGTTAAAAACATAGCTCCACAGTAGGATACAGACGTTAAAATACAGTTACATTCAGGCTCCAAAAGAGAAACTATGCCTAATCTTAGAGGGACTATAAGACAAGGAAGGTTTATGGCCACAAACATTTTTATCTCCTAAGTGTTATGAAGGGCCACAAAACCCCATCTGGCCACTAAGGTTAGCATTTTACTCTTCACTGTCATTTAGCAAGCTTTAGGACAGAAGCCAAAAACCATAGTGTTTAATCCCCACTGGCTAATACCAAAATGTCAACTAAACAAGGTATATTTCCTTAATAATCTTGGGAGGCTACAAATATTTCTTTCAAACTTCAGAGAAACTGAAAACAAAGAGCAAGAGTGACTACCTTCAGACACAGAAAATCTTATAATTTGTTACTGTGAGATAAAGACTAGAACAATGGGCCCTCACCCTGCCCACCACCCACTGCAGCACTGTAGGAGTATAAACCTTGATCAATACACTCAGCCAAGCTTCCTTCCTCTCTGAAATGTAGATCATCTCACTGGTGTTCACTTATGAAATGTATTTTTCTTTTCAGCTGATGTTTAAAGTAACTGACATTCCCAAGAGGTGTATACTTTTGATTTAGAAACAGGACTATGAATTATTTAGTATGGAAAGTTGGAGCATCTTAAAAAACAAGACTCACACTAAGAAAGATACTTTATTTCCTTTGGTCTACCTCTTCCCCTTCCTCCCTAAAAGACAGCTTTCTTGAAAAGCTACATCCCAGCTGGAAAAAAACAAAAACAAAACAAAACAAAACCAAGAAACACAAAAAACCCAGGTAGGTACATCTGTGGTTCCTTATGATAATTCAATTCCTAGTTGTCGGCAACGTTTCAGGAGGGGAAGAGAGGGCAAGAATTGACACTCAGTTAATCGCCAAGGAGATTTCTAGTTAATTTCCTGCCTAAGATAGTGCTAAGAGCTAAAGCTTTAAAGAACAAAGAAAAAAAAAAAGAAAGGTAAAGTAAAGTAAGACTACACATTACACATCAGGTAAGGCCTCCTTCTTAACTTCAGATCTTGTCTGCTTAATATCCATAGTGGGCACATACACCCAATCCCAGATCTCAGATACCTAACAAGGAAAGGCGTCCAAGTTTTTAAGTTCTCTGCTAGTGACTGTCACTTCCACTTGAGTTAGATTTCCCTTTTGCAAGTTATCTTACTATCACCAAAATGAAGCACATTTTAAATTTAAATGCTTAAGGATTTCTAAAAGTACACTGGGCCAAGTCCCCGCATGCATAAACGAACAATGAGGTAGGTGTGTGGGTATATACGTGCATACAGAACCTATTTAGGTCTGTACATATACATTTCCAAGAGTTAACGAAAAACAGTATTGATCTCCTATAGGCTGAAATATTGAAAGGGGGTGCATAATACCACAGGCTTCACTTTAACATAACATTCTGAAGACTCACACCACAAAGACAGCTAGCCTTTAAATTATTCCCACTCTAGTAAGGGTTGGGGGGGAGGGGATATAAGGGTCTGTTTTCTTTAAAAGTTTTAATTATATACGTATTATTTAGTCACGGAGTATGTCAAAGCACTTTACAAATTCTGAGGTGCCAAGGGAATACTAAGGGCTAGTATCATTATTGTTAGTTAGACAAAGGAAGATGCCTCTTTTAAAATGTTACCATAGAGAAGGTGCTCATCTGTCTTTTAGGTTAAGGTTTAGGCTCCCCTCCCCCCATGTCTATGGGCAACATGTGTAGACAGTTTTGCTGGGAGTTTCTTAACATGAAAAGAGAACACTGTGGACAGAAAGTATAATATGCAGACTTTGCCCAACCATGACTGTCAGCTCCGGTGCAGGGCCTCTGAAGCAGATGCTGTGTTAAACTACATTTAGCACACAGCTACAAATGGTGACTAAGGAGGATAAGAATTTTTACTTGACTTGCTGCAATTTTTAACCCCAGACCTCTAAAGACTACATTTAAATATACAGAGTGCCAAGAGCCTAAATGTTTCAGAGTTACAGCCTTGTCTATTTTAATTTACCTTACTTTAAAAAAATGTACACACACACACACACACACACACACACACACTCGAGTGCACATGCCTTCCATCCTCCTCAACTCCATCCTCTCATGATCAGCTGTTCAGCCTCTTGGAATTTTAATATTTAAAATTAGAAACTGCTACCTCACTGTTCCTTTGGCTAAGAACTCTGAGGATAACACAAGCATCTTCCACTTCAACACAAGGGAGAATGGGCATGCAGAAGTCTCAGCCACCAATGTACTCTGGAATCCAGACTGAATATGTGCACAATGAGATGGGTCACATGGTACCACAGTCTCACACATCCACACACAACTGTACTGTCCCCCTCCATCTTCCTCCTATCATGATGTTCAAAATGACCTGAATTTGAACATTCTTTTTCTAGGCCGGCCCTAATTTCGATTTTAAGACAATGTTTAATTTTAAAAATAATAATAAAATTAACTAAGGCATCTTCCTAAACCCTCCAGGGGATTTGGGTATCTTACTACAGAAAAGAAGTTCAGATTATCTGAGTGCCTCTTGTAGTAGAATAAATCCTACTACCAACAGAAGGCAGGAAAAAGTAGAAAAGGAAAAGAAAGTAGCCATTTATGGACTCCTTATTCCAGGCCAGGCCTCAAACCAGATATTTTACTAACAAAATCCCACTTAATCCTCTTGTACACTATGAGCTATATACACCATCTTTCAGTTACAAACGAAGATGCCAAAATTTCAGGAGTCCATACAGCTATTAAGTAGAGAAACTGGAATTTGAAAGCAGTGCTGAGACTCCATCTGAAGACTCCTAACAGAGGTCTTCTGCTTTCAGGCTTACCCTTTCTCCAATCCATTCTCCATCCCAGAGCTATAATCGTCTACGTAAAGGGGTCAACATCCCATAACCATTTCCCTTTTCCAGGTCTTCAGTGACTCTCCACTGCCTACAAAGCAACATCTCAGCTCAGCGATGAGACACTCAACCTGACCTGGTTCCCAGTTAGCTCTCCATGGCACACCTACCACTCCACTTCACACCACAGGAGGCTCCAGCAAACTCCCAGCAGTCGCTCCCTTGCCGAGGCTGCTTCCCACAGCCTCATTACCTTTCTTCTCCTGGTAATGGAAACATCCTCACACACAAAAAGGAGACACAAGGTCTCCAGGAAGCCTTCTGTAAACCACTGCGTTGGGCCAGATACTCCTATGTGCTTCTATTAGCCCATAAACTCACCTTTACCTCCTCAGCAATAAATGTGAACAGAGATCCATAAAGAGATACCAATGTCATCAAGTGCAATTCAAGATGGTGAGTTAAAAAAAAAAATCCCCACGAATTTATGGGACTTTTTAGGTGGTTTTACATTCCCTGCCAAGCAGAAACTTTCCAGTGCAACTCTATATAACTGAAGGAGCCAGTCTATATACCTTTAGTCACCACAGACTAAAATATAGAGGATGGTAGACTACGAGCAGGCTGTCATAGCCCACCATCAACGCACACATACATACCCCTAGCAGGTTCTTATAAGCTAAAGCTTCACGCTGAATCAGATTTTTTTTTTTTAAATTCAAAGTATAAGCCTTTGTTAGAATAACCTAAGCCTCAGGGAGTAAGCAAGAGGGGGAAAGACAGGGACTGTCACATCACAGTTTAAAATAAGCAAACCTTACCACTACTGTGAAAAACCCAAGAGCATACCACAAGATAATAACTCTCCCCCAACCTAGCCAAGGTCTGGTATATAGAATATAGTAGTATATAGTATATAGTATCAGGGCAGAGAAGTAGAGAAGACGACACCAAGGAGAAAAGCAACATCCCTGATTTACAGGGCATGACAGGCACACTGTGCTAGACACTGGAAAAACAAGGTACATAAAACCTATTCATACCCCACCCCTCATGGAGCTTCTCTAAAACATACCTGCATCCAGAGGAGTCAAAGGCTTGCAAAACAGTCTTTAAGAATCCACAGTCAGGAATAATAGTCTCTCTGAATGACCTATGTTAAATACTGTGCTATCCAAGAAAAAGATACGAGGGCAAAGTCATTGCCATGGAAACTACCACCTCTAACTTAAACATCTGAACTTAGACACATATCTGAGCAAAAGAGAAGCATCTTTTTTACTAATGTTTAAAATGCTAGAGAGTAATAGGAGATTTTGCAGTTATCTCATTTAAACAGTAAACTGGATTTCTGACTCATTACAAAAATTTGAAACGATGAAGAAACACAAGCTGAAGTTTTTCTGCTTTAGGATTGCTAAGAGCTTCTTCCTACCCATTTCTTGCTATAATGTTTTCCCATATAGAGAGCAAGTTTCTTTACGAGAACTTGATCAGCACAGACTTTTACATGTAAATTACTGTTAACAAGACTTTCAGAAAGTACTATGTAACAGGAAATATGCTAGTCCAGAGCAGTGTAGACTACAACCTGTTTTCAGATCAGCCTACAAGGAAAAGTTTTAGCATCATTTACTACTTTAATCTCAGATGAACTTGAAAAAAAAAAAAAAAAAAGGTGAAGTGAATTCCTCAAGTCATTCTTGAAGCCAATACCCCAAATTTTTTACTCTTTCTCTGGAAGGGGGGGGAGGCAGAGATCGACACACATACAGTCTTTCTTAGACATATTTTAGAGTTCTTTCACTTGATTTTGATTGCCAATTTTTGGCTGAGAATCATCACTATACAGGAAATAGAATGGCTTAGAAATTGGATTTTACTATACCCTTAGCCCCACCCAAGCATGCTTTTTAAAACCATCTTATGCTGGGCTAAAGCCCAGGATTCACAACAAACGCTTGGGGACTGCTGTCCTTGGAAATGAGCTGAGGAATCAGGATACTATTTTTCATTTTCTATTTAAAGAACACGGAAAGCAAGAAGCAGGAAGGGAATCATCGAGGTAGAGGCAGAAGTAGTAAATTAAGACTCGAGAAAACTTACATCACATTAGAACACTCATTAGAACAATTTCACTGCCATCAGGTTAAGAAAGAACAATTACTATGCGTCACTGGCCAAGACACAGTGGTATCTGGCTAAAGTAACTACTTGTCCTAAACTGGAAAAAAAAAAAAAAATGTTATCTTGACTTGCTGAAGTCTTGACTAAAGACAGTTGGCTTCCTATATTATGAACTGACCAGGGGCGGGCTCAGTTGGTTAAGCTTCTGCCTTTGGCTTAGGTCATGATCCCAGGGTCCAGGGATAAGACCTACATCAGGCTCCCTGCTCAACAGGGATTCGGCTTCTCCCTCTCCCTCTCCCTCTGCTGCTTCTGTCAAATAAATAAATTTAAAAAAAAAAAAAAAAAACTGACCAAAATGCACACAATAAATCCTCTTATTTACCCATCAAGATAGCCTGCACATTAATCAAGACCTACTCAACATGGCTAACAGAAACAGCAGCAGCCAGGTGACCACTTGACATCTTTTGTGGTATAAAGCTCATCATATACCTAATGGCATGGTGAACAAGACCCAAACGTGCCTCTTACGAGAAGGAAGAAAAGCTGGACCTAAAAGGAGCCACACAGTGTAAGGATAGAGGGAGTCAAAGTCCTCCTGATTCAAGTATTATGCACTCGAATACATGTGCACGGTTAATAAAAACCAAAAATAAAGCTCAGTGACAACAATGGACTTTGCTTAAAAAATCCATGAACGAAGTGGGAAAGGGGTTACAGGATCACACCTGAAAGGAAGAATAAGAAAAGGTGCCAAAAAATAGTCATGAGTAACCACATATGATCATGCACATGCCTCTTGGAGGAAAACCACAAGATGGAGGGGGAAAGCTCTTAGGCAATAATGTTCCTTAAAACCTCCAGCCCAGAGTTACAACTGGAAACCAGAGGGCAGGTTTAGTCTGCAAACATGTGTTATTTGGTGTATCTACTTTGTTTTTCTTTTTAATTAGTAATGTCTAACACTTAAAACTTTATCAATTTAGCTATAACACAGTTTTTTGTGTTTTAATTCCTATCTTCTCTTAAAAAGAGAGACAACAAGGCCACATTCCCACAGCACTATTAGCCAACAGGCTGCCCTTTTAAAAGGAGCATGTATGTTCTCTGCAGTTCTCCCAACACCAGCTTTCCTCCTTTGCCTGGCTTCTGCAAAGGCTGAACCTCAAGTAAAACAACATCACAGCCTGAAGGTCAAACATGCTGAAGGGAGCACAGCTTTTCTCCAGAGGTAGTCAAGAGGTTCAGGAAGACTGGGGTATTGGCATATGGATGGAGGAACAGAAACGACGAGATCCCTAGTGCAAGACGCTTGCCAACTTCATTGTAGATACAGCACAGAAGTACAGGATTGGGTGAATTAATATTAACTGCTTTTGGCTTGACATGTTTATCTAAATTCAGGAACTTCCACTTCAAACCTAATTGTTTATGAAATAAGCATAACATAGAATGAAACATAGCAAAGGAATAAGCATAACAAAGAATGAGGCAAAAAAACACATCAAGACTGTTATATACAACCCCTATGTCCACCATGTACATACAAGACCCTCTAAAATGAGATCCATTTTGGCATGTTACACTACTCTACATTGGGACTAACTAGAAAGCTATCTTGTCCATAAAAAAAAAAATAAATAAAAACAACGATAATAATAATATCTTATCCTTTCCCGAAACTGAGAAGAAACTTAATTCAGACCTAAATAAATACTTTAATACCAAAAAGAAGGAAAGGGAGGCATAGTGAGTGCTTCATACTAGGAGTAGGAGGGGGCAAACACACAAAAATATAAAAATCACCTTCATTATACCAGAAGCCCTTGAATTAATATAAACAAATGTGAAGGTCGAATTCTCTAAAAACTATCAATGACATACCACAAATTACTTTTTCGAGGTAGAACAGAAGGTAAGTAGGAACAGAAGAAGAAAGAAAGAAAAGGTCTTCCTTGAAACTTATCCTGCTGCCTTCAGCTTACCCAAATAACACTGCTGCAAAAACCTGCTTCAAACCAGGACAACTGTCAGGCCAAGGGACAGAGAAGACCCTTGAGCCTACAGGAAGTCTTTTGAGAGCAAGGAGAGTAGAAAGCCTGAAGGCTGGCCACTTTACTGCACCATGAACATGCAAATCCGGAGGTGGTTAATGGAATGAACCACTAGAGGGTGGGCTGAATGCATTCCTCCAGGCCCCCCAAGCAGCTATTTTGTATCTGGTACAAGTTTTCAAAGCACTGCAAAACTGTCCGGAGGTCCATTTGGCAATATCAGAGCCATTACAACTTAGTTAAAATGCTGAGGTAATTAACTCACCATTCTTTCCAATTCTCTAACAATACAGGTCTAAACAAAGAGCAAGGGACACCACCACCCAATGATAGAATTATGGTCTCCCAAGAATCTCCTGAACTGAGAAATATTTGAGCATTGCAGTTTCGGTAATTTCAGGCAAAGACCAGGAGAAACTATACTTTTCATCTCTTCTTGTTAGCTAAAAGCCACAGCTAAAAATAAAAAGCTAGAGGAACTCCAAAATTGAGGGTTTTATAGGACACATTAAATTATTCTCTATCAACGCAAATCTTTAAGGTTGCAGAGTATTACTTTAATGCTATTGATTTTTTTTAACCCCAGAATCCATGGCAATTTTCCCTTAAAAAAAAAAAAAAAGGAAAAAAAAAGTCCTCATGAACTTCTATTCTAAACTCTATTGTGAGGGAAGAAAGTCTGAGTCCCTAAATGTACAGAGCATACTGCCTATTTTGCAGATGGAATTTAGGTAATTTTCTTCTTCCAGGACTGTATTACCAAACATCAAATGCGAACAGACCAATATTTGGCATTAAACAGCAGTGGTGCATTAAAATAATTATTTTATGTTTACTTATCTAGTTTATGAGTTTCCAAAACAAAGTGGTCCAAAAACAGAGACCTTACTAAACGTGGAATCTGAAATCTCATTTAAGTAAAAACACTGACAAGCATTTAGTTCTCCCCTTGACACCCAATTGTTATTAACCATCATGATAGGTTTTTCAGCCTAATAAACTTAGGAAATTGGCTTTCCACATACCAAATTCCTCCAATTTTACAACAGTTCATAGGTACTGAGTATTATAGTTCTCTGTATAATCACTATCTCCTGGTATTTTTGGTCAATTTACTATGACCTTATAAGAGTTACACTCTAGAATATATGAATATCTGATAAGAGGTATGGTATACCTCTTAGCTCATATCACCAATTATGTTGGCCCACACCAAGATTTTTTTTTTTTTTTAAGATTCATGTAATTATTTAGGAGGGGGTGGGGAAGGGGCAGAGGAAGAGAATATCCAAGCAGAATGCCTGACGTGGGGCTTGATCCCACAGGACCCCAGAGATCAGGATCTGACCCGGAAACCAAGACTCAAACACTCAACCACTGAGCCACCCAGGTGCCCCTTATTATATTCTTAATTAAGGACCAAGGTTACAGAAATAAATGCATTGGATCAGTCTAAATTTAAATCAAAATTATCACATACAATATATAGCAGTTTCCAAGTCTAGCTATAATTTCCCATATCCAAAATATCAGAATGAAATGCACCCATCTGTATTAAAATGAAGGCTTCAGTTCAATTCTTTAGAAGAGTTAAGAGATGGCCAAGTAAAAATCAAAGTCAAGAAAAGACAAGTCTCAATACTACATCACGTGTTGGGGAGATGTGGAGTTTAGACTTTCACATTAACCAAAGTGAGGGCTGGGAAATGACCTCGGGGACAACTATGTCCTTCGCCAGTGCTCATCCTCTAGACAGGATAGGAGGATATGGAAACAGGAGAGTAAAAGTAAAAGCCTACATGAAGCAAAGAAGGTGGCTCCAGTCCTAATTGTTTTTTTCTTAGTAGTTTTGCTGCTCTTTGACACATTTTAACCTCGTAACTTCCCTTATCTAGGAAGTATAGATTTTTCCTATTCTGTCTATTAAACAGGGCTTCTATAAGAAATAAGTTAAATAATAGGTAAAAGAATGGCTTATGAAAATACTAATACACTAACCTTCTTGAGAACAGTCTTCTGTTCCCACTTTCTTCTACCAGCACATTTCTAATTTATGCTAAGGTCAAGATGTCACAATCACTGTAACCTGGAAAACTCAAATTAACAAAGATAAATATACACTACTCCTGCATATAGATCATGGTTGGCTGTGCCCTCCTCATTCACTCAAAAAAAAAGGTTATTTTCTGTCTTAAACTTACCTGCAACCAGACCACGAACTCTCGCATACCACATTCCAAGTACAAAATACCACAGCAGACAGAATAGACTATTTGAGTAGTTTGTATAACATAAAGTTTACACAGATACTGATTCAGGTGCCAATTTAAAAACCACGTACTGTAGATATCCCACGATAATTCATAATTAAAGTACACAGTAGGCATCTGCTTGCAGCCTAGCATAGGGTTTAACACAAGGTCCTAACATGGTCAACAAACTGACAGTAGGCAGAAATTAATATTGAATGCTGAGCATTCTTGAAAACATAAAAGAGATTAGGCCAATTTCAAGAGCTAGATGTGTGAAATAAAATTAAGCCTGATGATGATTAGTATGTAGCACACCATACCAAGAAAACCACTGTATACAGCCCGTACTTCCTGCTGCAGTCTGCTGATGAAGCAATCCTACATGAATTTACTGATAAACTACTTACAATCCTACCAAACAGCTTGGACACAAGGGAAAAGCATAACTGAAGATGGAAACCCAAAAGTCCAAAGGGTGCAGGGGCCAGGGTGGGGGACTAGGAGGAAGAGCAGGAAGGAGGTGAAATTTTCTTGATAGTCTTGTACCTATCTTATCCGCCTTTTACTTCCCTCCAGTTTTTTGTTTTGTTTTGTTTTTTAAGATTTTATTTATTTGAAGGAGACAGAGTGAGGGAGGGAAAGTGCATGAATAGCGGGGAAGGGGAGAAACAGACTCCTCTGATGAGCAGGACGCCTGATGCTGCCTGGATCCCAGGGCTCTGGGATCCAGACCTGAACTGAAGGCAGTCACCTAACTGACTGAGACACCCAGGTGCCTCTTCCCTCCTAGCTTCTCATAAGGCCCTCATCTCCTCTCCCAATCTGAGATCTCAGCTGGGTCCTCAAAGATCCTAAGATACTAAATATTTGTCTAGTGAGAGAGTGAGAGAGAGAGAGAGAGAGCACCCATCACATTTTCTAACACATCCAACTAACTCATACCTCAAAAGGGCAGGAAATTTCTGGAATTTTGTTCCACTACTTGTGAAAGGTATTCTCTGGGGCATGGAATCATCCTCCTAGATGATCCATTTGGGCAGAAGTATCCTTACCTTAACTGTTAACCTTTACTGCTCAAATAAAAATAGCCAAAGTAAACATAAATGCCCAAAGCACCAAGGAAGGAAGACCGATCTCAGTTTACAATCCAGAGGTACTTCCACGGAGTAACTGCAAGCAATACTAAGTAAGATACACAGAAGAAACACACATAACTTCAGACAGTGTGGCAACCTGTACAACTAAGACAACTACAAAGGGGCCATGTGCCAACCTGAAAACAAGGAGATTACTGGGGGGGGGGGGGTGCATCGGAGATCCTTTGAGATGGAGTTTCCCAAAAAGACTTAAATCACAACTAAAAGGACACAGAAAAAAATAGATGTGTCTCAAACATCAACACATTTGAAGGACAAAGACATTCACATTCATTCTAATATGCAAATCCTGTAACATTCAGGGCACTGTGATGGTACTCAAGATGACTCAGATAAGGAGTTCCCATTTAGTGCCTACCAAAGAACAGAACGCATGCAGAACCACAGCAC
Source organism: Lutra lutra (assembly GCF_902655055.1). Lineage (NCBI taxonomy): Eukaryota > Metazoa > Chordata > Mammalia > Carnivora > Mustelidae > Lutra > Lutra lutra. The sequence goes on from NC_062290.1 coordinate 49,334,374, forward strand.
AGGACACAATCTGGTAAGTGTGAGAAGCAGGGATTATATCTGGATGACAGAGAAAAAAATCAGAAAGGTTCAAATAACAGAGAAAGGACATATGCACCAGAGGCTATCCATTATCATATGTTCAAATACGGGATAAGACACATGCATTCAACCACTTAATAAACGCTTGCATCATCATAGCCAAACTACGGGAAGAGCCTAGATGTCCATCGACAGATGAATGGATAAAGACATGGTGTACACACACACACACACACACAGAGGGATATCATGCCAGCCAACAAAAAATGAAATCTTGCCATTTGCAACGATATGGATGGCAGTAGAGGGTATTATGCTAAGCAAAATAAGTCAGAGAAAAACAATTATCATATGATCTCACTGATAAGTGGAATTTGAGAAAGAAGAAGATCATAGCAGAAGAGAGGAAAAAATGAAACAAGATGAAACCACAGAGGGAGACAAACCATAAATAACTCTTAAATCTCTGGAAACAAACTGATGGTTGCTGGAGGTGAGGGCGGGTGGGAGAGATGGGGTTGCTAGGGGATGGACATTGGGAAGGGTATGTGCTATGGTGAGTGCTGTGAACTGTATAAGACTAATGAATCACACACACCTGTACCCCTGAAACAAATAATACATGTTAATGAAAAAAAGAAAAAAAAAAAAAAAAACGGGCATCTGGGTGGCTCAGTCAGTTAAGCGTCTGCCTTCAACTCAAGTCATGATCTCAAGGTCCTGGGATTGAGCCCCATATTAGGGTCCCTGCTCAGCGGGAAGCCTGCTTCTCCCTCTCCCACTCCCCCTGCTTGTGTCCCCTCTCTCGCTGTGTCTCTATCAAATAAATAAAATCTTAAAAAAAAAAAAAATGCCTGCACGAGTCCACAAAACATGCACTCAGAGAAGGCAACTTAGTAGGAGAGATAAAGATATTAAAGAATCAAAGGACAGGGGCACCTGGGTGGCTCAGTGGGTTAAAGCCTCTGCCTTCAGCTCGGGTCATGATCCCAGGATCCTGGGATCGAGCCCCGCATCGGGCTCTCTGCTCAGCGGGGAGCCTGCTTCCTCCTCTCTCTCTGCCTGCCTCTCTGCCTACTTGTGATCTCTCTCTCTCTCTCTCTCTCTCTAATAAATAAATAAATAAAATCTTTAAAAAAAAAGAATCAAAGGACAAAACTAGGGGCACCTGGGTGGCTCAGTGCTTGGGCCTCTGCCTTTGGCTTGGGTCATGATCTCAGGGCCCTGGGATGGAGCCCCACATCGGGCTCTCTGCTCAGCAGGGAGCCTGCTTCCCCTCTCTCTCTGCCTGCCTCTCTGCCTACCTGTGGTCTCTGTCAAATAAATAAATAAAATCTTTAGGGGGAAAAAAAAAAGAACAAAACTATTATTGAAAACAGCAATGCATGCCATGAAAAGAAAATAAGAATCTATGGGAGTAAAATAGGAAAGGTGACCAGAGAAGTCCTCTTTAGAGAAGTGACATTTAAACTGAGATAACACCTAGAAGTAAGGAACCCATTAGTTCTATGCCAACACTTGGTCTTTCAAAGGGGAGGGCAGTGCCATGAAACATGCAAGGTGCTCAGGGGTGAGGGAGCTGGGATGGTAAGACATAACCTGTGCGCTAAGGAATCTCATCCTAGCGTAGCAGTTGCATGCAGAATGTGGAAGCCCCATCAGCAGAACTGTAGCATTATGGAGCCTTAAGAAACCCATCCAGCTCAACCATTCCTTTTTTCAAATGAAGGATATAAAGGCCACAGATTGGCTCAGGGTCACTGAACTAAGGAGCTGCAGTGGGGCACCAGCCTATCACTTCTCATTATTCCACACTGCCCATTAGCTTTTTAATCAGAAAATTCATTTGGGAAACCACAGCTCAGTAGTTGGAAAGGTATAAGGAACACTTACCATCTGTAAGGAAAATAAGCAGACTTGAGCCTAAGAGTCAAGCACTTCACCAGACATTACAGAATGATCTTCCCTGGTTCCGGACAAAATAAAAAATGTAGAGAGTTTTTTCATAAAGTGAAATATATTCAATTTCTCTTCTGAAATTACATGCATCCAACTTTTGGGTGCCTAAGCATCCAGGAAATTATATTTGATAATGGAGATTCTGTTATATTTTCTTAAATGACTTCTTCTGGCAAAAAGAGTTGGCAAACCGATCAAACCCGCTCCCCCACATACAACACTTTTATGTTTTATTGTACTTGCCTGAGAAATACAAACATTAAGGAACAACTGTTAGAGAGGATAAGGGGGAATGTGGGGAACTACTTAAGGAGTTCACAGCAGTAAGGTTCATCAAAGCAAAAAAATTAAAACTCCAGTGCTTATCAAGGAAGATAAACAAGTTGAAGACATGAAGATAAGTAACTGGTCATATACTCACACAACTGACTATAATTCAACAGCAAAATAGGACCCATGCTTAGACCAGTGAAGGTTATAAACTGAGAATTTTGATGAATTCAATTCTGTGTCCTGCTGGACATAAAAGGGATTCTCAATCTTCCAAGTTATTATAGCTCCTAAGATGTCAAATGTAGTAAAAAAAGGAAACATTAATTTTTAATCACATATTTTCCAAATCACACATGATCATTTTTTAAGGACAGTGTGGAAAGAAATGTAATGGGAAAATGCCCTTTAATTGGAGCCACTGTAACTCAACCCTCATGGCCTTACACCTGGTTAACCCAAAACTCCCACTACAATCACTAATCATCTTATAGCACAGAAACCTAGACCTACTCTGCCAATTAGCAGCTGCTCAAGGTCGACCTGTTAAGAGCTATTTCTAAGGCCTATGACCAGGTTTACCTGAGGCAGAATAATAGGTTAAACCTGGAAAGGACACGCAGTGGAAAAAACAGTGAATCAGCTTATGAAACTGTGGAGTTGATGAGACAGTGGGTCTGACTTGAAGACTTATTTCAGCCTCTCACGTAATTCATAGTCTCAAAGAAGAAATAATGACCTAAGAATTCTAGACCTTGTGTTTTGAAGGTCACCGGATGAAATCACCGGGAAGGGGAACTCTCCCAGAATGCTGATTGATCTACTGGAAAAAGCAGCCTGGCTGATCTTCACTGATGCTACGCTCTGTTTTGGACACTAACTGTCTCAAGCCAGCTGAAGTTGGGAGATTTTTAAGTCTTTCCAAGGACATCAGAAACATTTGTGTCTGTACCAGAGCATTTATCTCTGTTACTGAAGGAAAGTCACCTTCCAGAAGAAATGCCGTAAAAGTCCATATCATGTGCACTAATATAAAAAGTAACATAGAAAAGGAAAAGTAGTTTAAAAACACAATTCTATTATATACCAAGAAAGTCAAGGTGAACTTTAAGAAAATTAAAACCCTGATACCTAATTTTACCAAAATGATGTAAGCAATAAAGATCTAATTTATACTGAGACACACTATATAGTTCAGACTATTCCAGACAAGGTATTCAGAAGAATGCTTGTTTCATACCAAGATTTATAAGACATGAATGATTTAGAAATGTACATAGACTTGAGCTATTAAAATGATGACAAACCCAAGGTGATTACTGATAGATCAGAACAATAAAGAGGAGTTTTGAGGTCTCTTTTATTCTCCAAAAAAAAAAAGAAAGAAAGAAAAGGTTCAATAAAAACCTGTCTTTTAAAAATAGAAAGTTATCCCTTTCAACTGATGTGATCTGCCCTTTATCACTGGAGATAGAATATTTCACTCAAAAAGTCATCTTGAAGCTATAAAGATGCTTGGGGGGTAAACTAAACTTCAGGTAAGGATAGGGCTAGCAACCTGTTAAGACAAAAAACTAAGACATATGTATTCAAGAACAAAGAGCAGGAAACTTGCAGTGGCTTCAATAAGAAAGTCTTTAGTGGCAAGAGAAAAACAAAAGAAAGCCTTTAAAAAAAACTAAGCCATTGAAATTTTAGAACACCCACAAGTCCCACTTCACTTTACTTCCAAAAAAAAAACTTCTGAATCAGTATGTTGTACACCTGAAACTAATATAACATTGTATGTCAACTATACTTCAATATTAAATTTTGTTTTAAAGTATAGGAAATTAGGGATAGGAGGAAATAGAAATGAACAAATTTCATATTTTCTCAGTTGGGACTCAAGACATTTGCTCCAAAGTTTCAAGGAATAAATACATTACAAAAGATTATAGTCATCTTAATCATAATAGGAATATAAGCTTTTCATAGTAAAGAAACACAAAAGCACACCCTATCGCACGCACGCACGCACACACACACACGTAAGAAATACCAAATAATAAAATATTTAAAAGTAGCAACCAAAAAAATAAAATATCGGACAAAACTAAAACTTAAATCTGTTATGTAAAGAACTCAAAATGGATTAAACTCATTTATAAGAAGAAAGAAATCTGCTTAACTCACAAAACCCAGCAATATGGGGGCACCTGGGTGGCTCAGTCTGTTAAGCACCAGACTCTTGATTTTGGCTCAGGTTATGATCTCAGGGTCCAGAGATTGAGCCCCACACTGGGCTCCATGCTGGACATGGAGCCTTCTTAAGATTCTCTTTCTCTCACTCTGCCCCCCCCCACACCAAACCCTCCAAAAAACGAAAACTGAGCAATATGCTACAAATTAGAGACATGTATAAATGTCAAATTTATGAAAATGTTGAACTTGAAAAATCATTATAAAAATATTTTATAAGGGGCGCCTGGGTGGCTCAGTGGGTTGAGCCGCTGCCTTCGGCTCAGGTCATGATCCCAGGTCCTGGGTTCAAGCCCCACGTCGGGCTTTCTGCTCAGCGGGGAGACTGCTTCCTCCTCTCTCTCTGCCTGCCTCTCTGCCTACTTGTGATTTCTCTCTGTCAAATAAATAAATAGAATTTAAAAAAATATATATTTTATAAAAGATTTGTCAAAATGTCTCCAAAAGGTTGTAATTTTTTTTTTTAAATGGGGGAAAAAGTCTATCAGGAAAATGTAAACAACAACAGTAACAAATTAGAAGCTGGTATCCTAATTCAGACAATCTTGAATTTCAGTCTTTGAAACAAACATTAAATGTGATTTTTTAAAACACCACGAACTGAGGAAGTTTATATAATCTATAATGAAAATAATATAAAATCTGTGTGGTCAGAAGAATTTTACAATGTCCCCTAGTATTCCTGTCTCTTAGTATCCATCCATGTCTTGCATAAATCTCTCCATAAATCTCTCCCCCTGAAGTTGGAAAAAGACAAAATTGATGCCACGTTATCTTTTTTTCTTTGAAGTTTTTCAGATCTAATAAAGACATAAATAAAATAGAATAAAACATCATTGACCTGCAAACAAATTTTAAAGGTAAAGAAAAATTCAAGCACACAGGAAAGGCAATAAATAAGTGGCAATTAAGAGAAAGAACATAGGCATTTGGAAATGGGGAAAAAAAAAACACTGTTGGATGGGATGAAAAAGACAATAGTTATTATTAGTTTAACTGACGGTGTGCCAAGCAGTGTGCTAAACCCTTTAAGGGGCAGTATCCCCAGGTGATCCTACCAACAAGGAAATGGGTCATTTTAGCCCTATTTTGCAGGCGAAGAAATGAGCTTTAAAAAGATTAACTTCCCCAGAACTACAAAACTTGCAAATCCGGGTCTATCAGACTGTAAAGCACATGCTCTTTGCACCACATCAGTAAAGCAGTTAAAATAACTAATGTCAGGGTTCACCCCAGACCAATTAAATAAGAATCTCTTGTAAAGGCCCAGACACTGGTATTTTTTAAAGCACCTATTTGATGCTAATGTGCAGCCAAGGTTGAGAGCCATTGCAAACACCTTCATAAAACAAGTGGAATATCAGCTGGGTCATGCAGAACAAGTAGGAGCCAAATCAAAGATGGAGGAAGGCATCCAGCTTTTAGGGGGAACTGACTGTGGGCATCAGTGAAGTTGAAGAGGCAGAGCCAGGCAAGAACATGTCCAGAGAAAAGTCTCACCAGAGCAAGGACTAAAAAGGCAAAGAAAGTCAACTGGAATCTTTCTGCTGAGCACAAAGTATAGGCCAGGAGATTTGTACCATAAAGACTGTACATAAAAAGGGGACACAAAGTAATTTTTATAACCTATGTAACAAAAGGAATATGAATTTTAGGAAGCCAAGGAAGAAATAACAGTTGACTAATCTAAAGTCAACGGGCAGGAAAGCTGGGTGGCTCAGTTGGTGAAGCATCTGCCTTCGGCTCAGGTCATGATCCCAGGGTCCTGGGATCCCACATCAGGCTCCCTGCTCCATGAGGAGTCTGCTTGTCCTTCTTCCTTCTGCACCTTTCCCCCACTTCTGTCTGCTCGCTCTCAAATAAATAAAATCTTTAAAAAATAAAATAATAAAGTCAACAGGCAGAGATATGAAATAAAGGAAATGACAGATAAAAAGCAGGGCTTGGTGAGCCACAGATTAGTGTAGTGATTATAATCACGAGCTCTGTGGTAACCCTTTCCAGCATCCCCCATTCCACACCTTGATATTCCTCATTTAGAGAAAGGAGAAAATATCACATCATCTTGCTCACTTACTGGAAGGAATAAATGAAAATAGAAATAAAATAAAATAGTCTCTATTATAATAGAATGCAATATAATAAAATCAGTACCCCAATTTTTCCCTTATTACCACTACAGCTATAGATGGTCTTGATAGTTTTAAAGATTCAGTAAATGTAGACTAGAATCTTGACCTGCTATTCAGTTTCTATTTTCAATTACTCTCCAAATCTGTCCAGTCCGGTACCCAGAGGTAGGTGCAGCCATGAAAAAAATTGGAAATTCTTCCTAAATGGTAAGATGGAATATATCCTCCCATCCCAGAAGAGATTTTCATTTCACAAATAGTCAGTATAAATTTATGTATTGTCATATATTTATGTAATTTACATATAAACTTATATACAAAATATTAACACTCTGTCCTCAAATGAATTTGGGGGGTCAAGTAGTATGTACGAAATAAATTTACTGAGAGGATTGGTTAAACATTCACTTACTAGTCAAAATAACCACCCAACTTAAAATGTGAAGTCTGTGAAATGATAAAACTTTGGTAGTCTGTAAGATTTCCAATTTATTTATTTATTTATTTTTTTAATTATTAAATTTTTTTTTAAAGATTTTATTTATTTATTTGACAGAGAGAGAGATCACAAGTAGACAGAGAGGCAGGCAGAGAGAGGGGAAGGGAAGCAGGCTCCCTGCTGAGCAGAGAGCCCGATGCGGGACTCGATCCCAGGACCCTGAGATCATGACCTAAGCCGAAGGCAGCGGCTTAACCCACTGAGCCACCCAGGCGCCCCAAGATTTCCAATTTAACTGTCATTTTCCCATACCTTATTTTGCCTTAAGATGATTTCGCACACACGTAAGTAGGTGATCCTTTAGCTAAGTAATTTTTAAACTCACACTCTGAATGGTAAGAAATTGCTTTCTGAATAATTTATTATTATACAAGCTATCCCGTCCAGTCATTATGATGGAGACCTGAGTTGATGGTTAGGGTCTCTCTCCTTCTCCAAGAAAATAAACATTCTTAGAAAGAAGGGGGTGGTGGTCAACATAGGAAAAAAGCAGAGTACAGTTGTAAAGAGTCAACTTCTATCTTTCAAGCCTTTATTAAGTATACCTTACAAATGACAAAAAGATATTTGAAGTGTTTTGTTTTTTTTTTTAAAGATTATTTGAAAGAGAGAAAGAGAGCAGTGAGAAGGGGCAGAAATGGGGTTGGGGGGGTCAGGGAGAAAATCTCAGGCCAGCTCCCCGCTGAGCACAGAATCCTAAACTCTCAGCTCTAAACTCGGAGCTCAGTCCCATGACCTTGAGATCATAACTTGAGCAGAAATCAAGAGTTGGATGCCCAACCCACTGAGTCACCCAGGCACTCTGAAGTTGTTTTTAAAGAGCTCTGTGTTCTTTTAACCCTCTCTTGACTATACAGAGGTAGGGCTCTCAGAGCTGGGGAGGGGAGAGGGAAGAGGGGAATGTACCTAGAGTGAGTAATTTCTAGATCCTAAAACCACTTTTCAAAGGGAAAACAGCTATAATGCTTAGACAGCCTATTAAGACACACATAAAATGGCAGCTGCTGTTGGGAGGGGGGAGCCTTTCAGCAAATGAGAAATTTTCTCCTAAACCATTCTTTGGCTAGAGAACCACTCCAAAAGAAGTGAAGGGTCCTACAGCTGTTCTCTTGCTTTGTACCAGAAACAAAATAGAACCAACTACTGGAATGAATCTCAGGGAAAGATCAGAGAGGGATGCCTGAAATTGACAAACTTTTGTGGCAAAAAGGACAGAAGGCACAAAATCCACTGAAGTACCCTTCTTGGATGGAAGAACAGTGAGTATTTTCACCAAACCACTGGAATCCACATTCTCAGAGACCCACATCTCCCCTTCCCCATTCTGTACCTGCACAGGTAAAGCAAAAACATACTTTGGCTTTGGAATGGCCAATCTATTTAGGATAAAGTAGAGGCATATCAGCTGTTCTGGGAGTTCACTTTCAAACAAAACAAGGCCAACACTGAAAAACCCGACTGAAGGAAATAGGGTAATACCCCTTTCTGGCTCCATCCCATTCTCACAACTCCACTGCAAATACCTCTAAACCTCAGCCTAAAGAAAGTTAAAATTCCCAACTGTGTTCCCCCAAAGAGCAAAGTCAAAAGGTCTGAATCTCTGACAGCTACCCTGATGAGACAGGAAAGCAAGAGTTTAGTTGGGGCCAAGAACTATAAACTGACTAGCTAATGCAGCTAGGTGCTAGCTGTTTATCCCAAGCTCTGACTTTTCTTTATTAGGGTTTTTTTCTTTATTAGGGTTATTTTCTTTATTAGGGTTTCACTTTGAATTTGAAAACGAGAGCTTCCTTAAGAAGTTGTGACCAGCAGACATGTACTATGGGTAAGTACACAAAGCAAAAGCAATAAAAATACCACAAGGTTTACATCTCTTAGCATTTCTAACACAACACAGGTTGCATGATGAACACTTGACTTTCTGATGTTCTTGAAGTAAAGGGGGTTCACAGGGTCTCATAGCTGCACAGACACTTCTCCGCAGACGTTCAGGGAAAAACAATGCCAAGACCCTCTCGACACCCATGGCAAAGAGCATAATGTCTTTTAAATATATGTTCCGTTTAAGTGGCTTTTAAGGCATAAGCGCAGTGCCTTTAAAAGCAGTTTGTAACAAAAGGTCAGACTATAAAATTGAAGAGATGAGAGAAGAAATCAATTGTATGTCAATTGTCAAAACCCAACTTGCAAAGGCAGAGTTGGTCAGAAGCTGTTTTATGAGGTAAAAAAGAGAAGAAAAAAAAATCATCACATTGGAAATGAAATGCCTAATCCCTGGGGTAGGAACAAGGAGCCTTTGACCAGTTGTAAAAATCAGACACCAATTCTCTTCTGCACTGAAAAAAGAAAAACTATACATCAGAAATGCAGGGAAAAGATGAATTTCTCTTCATCGCTGAAGGAATTCAATACCTTTTCCCCTGTTGTGGGCTGGATGTTTCCCAAAATCTATAGTTACGATGAAGTCCTGACTCCCAGTGTGACTGTATTTGGGGACAGGGCCTTTAAGGAGGTAATTTCATTTAACGAGGTCATAAGGGTAGGTCGCTCACTGAATAGGGCTGGTACCCAAATATAAGGAGGAAGGTTCACAGGAGCATGCATACATAAAGGCCAACGGAGAACACCGTTAAGAACATAGCTACAAGCTAGGGAGAGAGGCCTTACCAGAAAACAACCTTGCCAGCACCTTGACTCTGGACTTCCAGCCCCCACAACTGTGAGAAAACGCATTTTTTTAGTTTAAGCAACCCAGTCTGCAGTATTGCAGGAGACTGATACAGCTCCCAAACCAATTCTCTCTCAATTACTGTTTCCTTCCCGATGCTGCCATCCACCCTTCAGAGATTTCTGGGATCAGAACCCTGGGTAGAGATCCACTGAACCATACATCCTCAGTTTTGAATCCACAACCATTAATTTTTCCTTGACTACCACCAACATCCACCCTTCCATCTTCAATTCCCTTGACACCAGGGCAAGCCTTTAGCACCATATGCGTTGCTTCCTGCCTCCTCCCAATCACAATCACTTAGGCTTCATTCCAATCTGGCTAGCTTCAACTTCCCAAGAGGATCTCACTGTGTCACCTGCTCAAATACCACAAATCACATTCATAAACACCTACATTGAAGGGTGTTTTCCATTTTTTTAACCACTTAACCATAATGTGCCCTCCTCGCTTCTCAGACAAAATCCTGTACAAGACCAAGATGACCCACAGCCATCCCATGAATCTCTCCTGCATTTTCCCCATTTCCATCTTTTTATTGTCACTGTTGCAACAACTTAGAATGTCCGCTCTGCTCTATTTCCTCTTTCTAAATGATGGCTGAAAGACAGAAGTTACTGAAACACACTGTACAATCACAAGAGGCCATGGCAAAACCTCATACCTCCAATTGCTGCTCTGCTGTACATTTTATTCAAATAAGCTTTTAGCCCCACCAAGGCATCATGCCAAGTTCTTATGTGAGAGATGCAAGATGGTATCGTTTACCAAAAGAGAAACAGGAAACAGAGAGTCACAAATTCCATAACATGTCCAGACTATTTCTGGCTTGGAGAGAAAAGAGGAGAAAATCCACAAGGGCTTCAACTGACCCAGAAACAGGTACATGGAAACAGACTATATGCTCTACCTAGAGTCAATGATGTTTAACTTACACAGCACAGGAAAATTTCAGCTCCATACAAATAGGAAATGGGGGAGATCATACATACACGAAATTCAGAAAGTTTTCAGACTCTCACCTTCCCCTAAATCGTATTCTAAGGACTGCATAAGGTCTAGAAGGACCATAAGACACCACAAGACCTGATCTCAGAGTTCAACCAGTTCTCTCCTAAAACCCACTTTATTTCTAAACCCACCCCTACATCCCAACAACAAAACTTGTAACTAAAGGAGACTTTCAGATTTTCCAAATTCTCAGGGATCTTCTCCCCAGCTATCCCCCAAAGAATTTCACAAGCCTTTTCAACCCTCTTTTTTTGAGGACATGACTGACTATAACCTACATTAGATCCTTACTGATTTTCATCATGTGGGTGACAAAAAAAAAATTAGTAATATACAAAGGTTTCCACAAATTGAATGCCTGGCTCTTACTGTGTATGTCCCCAAAACAGCCTCTGTCCCACTCACTGGAATTTCACTCCATAGTTCCATATCTGCTATTTTCTCCACTTGACATCCTCTCTCCCCTAGTTCCAATTCACACACTCACTCATCACCAATAAAAACTTCACTCACCTTCAAAGCCCTCCTTTCCTTTAAAAACAGTACTCCAAGAGCTCTTTCCTGGCAAGTTAGCATGCACTACATCATACAGACACCTTTAAGACCCCGCCAGTAACGACCTCACCTGCATGTGGTCATTTTTACGTGAAGACCTAACCCAAGTAGAGACTTAAATACACCCTTACCACTATTGCTCCAACCTAAATCAAAATGAACTGTAGTCAGCTCTCCACAAAACTCTAGCGTCACTGGCTAGCACACCAAGAGCACACAGACGGCCTGATAAGCTTATCTTTCCCATTCTAACATAAGGGTGAAAAGACAGGGAAATACCAAGCAGATCTACAATCAGGTTCAGGAATCAGAAGGAAACGGATAGTACGACATTCAAGGACTTCAGTGACTGTTTTCACGTTTTCTTGTTTCTTGGAACACCAAGTGCCCAAGAGGGCTGGGCCATCAGCTTCCCATCAAAAGGGGAAAAGAACCACCCACTTTCTAAAACAGATTGACTGTTAAACATGTACAGCAGGCCCCTTGGGGAGAAAAGGCAAGCTGTCCTGCCAGAGTTCTTAAAAGCTTCTGAGGACAACAATTTTTTTTAAGAGATGAAAAGATATATTCTAACCCATACTGGATAGATAGACCCCTTTCTCGAATTCATTTAACGAGAAACTTTTTCAGTTTTAAACATTCCTATAATTTGATAATTCCCAAAATACCAACTCTTTTTAGATCAAACAGTCAAACCAAACTAATTGTTGAAATTACACAGGTCTGTACAATCAATCCCCAGCGTTTAGAAAAATCTTTCTAAAATTCATGTGGTTAAAAATGCAAACTATCTTTTCAGTCAGTACACCAACCACTTAACACAGTTCTGTGTCAAGATTTCCTGACCAATGGAATAAAAATAAAATAGGGCAAAGTAAGCATTAATGTTTCCACCCTCTACAGATAAGCAGAGAACCAGGACTATATATGGTAGGTATACGTAGCTCCTGGAAAACTAAAACTGAAAAGATTAATGCTTCTCTTTAACCAAAATTTCTCTCTTCTCTTACACACACACAAAAAACACCTACATACACAGCCTGCAAATGAATAACTATCAAAATAAACCACAGGAGTAAAATGGCATTATTTCTTTGTAGACATTAGAACACATTTCTAGGCAGTATTTTCAAAGCCAAGAAAACCCTTTCAAAGACCTACCTTCATGGATAGAGGAGTAAGGGGCTCATAATTAAGGAAGATAATTTGTTTGTATTTTATATTAAGATTCTCAAAGAGTCCAAGACCCCACCAATAACTATGTAAGACACGGAGAAGACCAAATTTTAAGTATTGGACAGTATGTCTATAGTCATTAACAGACTACAAAATGATCCCAAAAAGAATGGGACACTTAATAAAATACAGAACATTTTACACAGAAATTGTAAACTGCCTATATTAAAATAGACTCTAAAATCTCAAAGTTGTATATTACACAGCCATTTTTTAAAAAGATCTTGCCATTTGTAAAACCGTGAATGGACTCAGTATTTATGCTAAGTGAAATAAATCAGATTGAGAAAGCCAAGTGTCATATAATTTCACTCATTGGAATCTAAAAAGCAAAATAAATGAATAAACAAAAAGCATAATCAGAGAACAAATTGATGGCTGCCAGGAGAAGAGGCGGATGGGCAAAATGGGTGAAAGGGAGTGGGAGATACAGGCTTCCAGTTGTGGAATAAATAAGTCATGGGAATAAAAGCACAGCATGGGAAATATAGTCAATGATATCATAACAGCATTGAATGGTGGCAGATGGTCGCTACACTTGTGGTGAGCACAGCGTTAAGGGACAGGGATGTGGAATCACTAAGTTGTACACCGATAGCTAATGTAACAATGTGTGTCAACTATACCCCCAAAAAATTTTAAATCTTTGACACAAAAAACTGACACAAAAGTAAGACCTATTTAATGGCAACATGTCCCCTCCCTGAAAGCTGATTTATTGTTATTTAACATTTCCAGGAACGTATTTCCAGGAGCCAAACAATAGTTTTTAATACTGACTCCTGTTCACAACCTGCTCTGTAGCACTACCACCTCTTTAAAGATTGAGGAAAAGGCTTACATGGATGCTTAAATAACTTATTTCATCTAGGTATTTTTTCCCACTCGATTGTGGAATATACTCATTTTGGTCCTTGGATTTCTACTGTGTCTTAATTTTACAACTATGAAGAGTAACATACTTCAGCAACCTAAGGAAGAAAGAGGAGCTTTCTAGGTCCCACCACGGAAGGAGTACTCAAAACAAGACGATGATGTTAGAAGGGTGATAAAAGTGAAAGCCTAACTCTGGTTCCAGCCTTCGTCTCAGGATTTCACCTGGTTATTACCTGGTTCCGGTGATTTACAAATGCGGAAGCTTATTACATATAAAAGCTCTTAGTTCCAATAAGCTCTGGGTAACTTGCTATCTCCATTTTAAAAAACTCTTCCTCACAATTACCATCCATTTGAAGAGTGATTTGACCCATACTCTGTCCTCTGAGACATTACATGAAAGGACTCTCACCTACTCAAAAATCAATCTTTTCAATTAGATGAAAACCTAATGAAAGATGGGATCATCTTGATGAAAGCAAAATACTGCCAAAAAGCAAAAACAGTTTCACACTCTAACAGTAAACCCACAAAGTTGCCAGATTATAATTCTACTATATAGTTATTATGGTCCAAAGATCTGTAATTTACCTCAGTAAGGCAATGGTTTTTCTTTAAGTTAGAGTTTACCATCTTTATAGGGAGCCATGACACTATCACTGTCAAATCTATGTATAGATTTGGTTCTCTGAGCAAGAAGGCATTTAATCAAAGTTCTATAATTCAGTCTCTTTAAAACAATAATATCCCAAATATTAGAAAGGTATTATGAGAATTATGCAATCCTATGTCCTTTGTATAGGTTGCCCTACTGATTCAATATCATTATGGAATACAACAGAAGGGATGAATTTAGGTTTGCTTATCCACTAAACCCCATTCTCCTTATGGCCAATCATAAGGCTGCATTCGATAGAGAGCAAACCACTAAAGATGAGATATGGGATGATGGAAAGCAAAGCTGGTTGACATGGAGTCCAACTCACAAAGAGGACATGGCAGCCAATTTACCTAAGTGGGCAAAGGTTGAATTAACCTAACCTTTATGCTTCAATGTCCTGATTTGTACAGTGAATATTAACTGCCCAGCTGAGGCCTGAGCTGCTAACAATAGGACTTGAACAGTTTAAGATGTGAGAAAAAAAAAATGAAGCAAAATTCAGAATGAATCCCGTTTTTATTTAAAGCGAACAGTGAACCTTCATTCTATTGCGGGGGGGGGGGGGGGGGGGGGGGGGAGTATTTTCCAAAAATATACCCAACAAAAGCACTGCAAAAGAGATTTTCTAAAAATCATTAAATTCAATCTTAAATCATTTTCTAAAAATAATTAAATTCAATCTTAAAACATAAGCAGCCCAGGGTGCCTGGGTGGCTCAGTGGGTTGAGCCTCTGCCTTTGGCTCAGGTCATGATCTCAGGGTCCTGGGATCAAGCCCCACACTGGGCTCTCTGCTCAGCGGGGAGCACATTCCCCCCCCCCGCCCCTCTCTCTGCCTCTCTGCCTGTGATCTCTGTCAAATAAATAAATAAAATCTCTAAAAAAAAAAGGGGGGGGGGCAGCCCAAAGTAACAACATGATCCCTGAGTAAGACCCTAATGCACTGCAGGAGGAGAATAAATACAACAAAAACTAAGAAATGTGTACATCATCCTCATGTTATAAAGTAAATCTCATGTAATACACACTTAAACGAGCCCTGAATGCCAGGCATTGCGAATTGAAAACTGATAAATCAGGGTGCTGCAGGGGACGAGGGTATAATGACAGAACTAATCAAAGATAAGATGAGAGGAAATGGAAAAGGACATCATCATGTGTTAAGATTCAAGGGTGCCATGATATGTGTGAATGAACAAAAAGTACGGGCTAAGAATTCACTGACCACGTTCAAAGTGGGGGGAAGAAATCTCTGACTAGTTCATAAAGTCGACATTACATTTGGGAAAGAATGGAGAACTCTAAGTACCCAAAAGTGCTTGAAATCTGTTCTGAGGGCCATAGGGAGATGCAGAAAGTTTCAGGCAGGACTGGCAAAGCCAAAGCTGTCCTTAACCTACTTACTCCCTTTTCTGTACAGGTTCTAACTCAAATGTATCTAAATTTCTTACAGGTCTACTTTTATCATTGGAGATCTTTCATAAAAATCAATGCTAAAAAGGTTACAAAAGCAAAGCAGTACTCCAACTGATCCACAATTAAGGTCTAATACCTGAGCACAGAGAACTCCAGTACGTTTAATATCGTGCACTCTCAAACCAAACTGCATGCCTTCTAATTCTAGCTCTGCCATTTACTGCATCTTTGTGCCAATAACTTACACTGCTCTGTGCTGCAGTTTGTCTGTAAAATGGAAGAAATTTGACTTACAACCTCAGAGTTCTGAGAACTTGAAAGAATGCAGATTGCTTAAAACAGTGCTCAGAACAAAAAAGCTTCCAGGTGAGGCTGATACAACCACTTCTACTATGCCATATTCTTTTGACACCCGATTAATGTTACTGTATCATTTCATATAAAAGGAAGAATTTTGATTCAGGAGCCTTTGTAGAGGTCTGTGGGGAGGGAGGAGGGAGATAAGAGAGGGGAGTCTGATTTTTTTTCTGTTTTGATACTTCCATAACACAAGCTAAAAGCTACAAACCTGGGTGAACACTTTTCTTTTTCAATATGCCGTGTCCATTTTTCCCCTTGCGATGGCTTAAAATGGTTCCCAAGCACACGTATGTAATTAAAATTCATTATCTTAAAAGACTGCTTTAGGAAACCCTGTAATGAAATCTGCTATCATTCCTTTTTTATGGATAGATATAATTACAACCTAATAGGCATCATTTAATCAAGACTTAACAATTAGGTTCTTAAATCCAAAACTTGATTATTTTCTTCCTTGACACAAAATTTTCTCCCAGGTGGTGGTCATGTAAAGGAAAAACAGAACTATTAAACCCTTACCATAATGGACTTCTGAAGTGCTAATTATTATCCAATTATGACAGGCATAATCTGAAAGTAGAGACCCTAATACAACCTTACACAATCTCATCAGATTTTTATTTAAATTTGTTCACCTCCATCTCCAAACAACTGCTCACAAAAGGCCCGAAATATAAGTTGTACTTAACTCTAACCTACTGCTTCTAGACAAGAAAGCAAAGTCATCAGTAGCAGCATCCAGCCATTTCCCTGATTCTAACATTAGCAAATCAGATCGCTAAAGGAGAAAAGCAACCCTGCGCCTGCATCCCATCCCACATTTTGGATATAAAAAACCACTGGCTCTGAGAAGTGACAAGCTTTCCTAAAACACTCAGGGTCAAACTGGCACTAGGACCCAAGTCTTCCCCAATACAAAACAAGGTTTTGTACTCTACCTTCACCCCACAATGTGGGGGTGGGGAAAATAAATAATTTTTTTGAGGGCCTACATTTTCAAGTCTGATCCCTGTGCCTCTCACACCTAATTACAATATCTATCCCCATTTCAAGCTAAATAAGATTCTTAGTCACTGATGCTTACTTAATAGTAACCCCTGCTACTCCCAGCAGCCAACACCCTAGTCTGAAAGGGATGTAGATCACTAATTAATGCATCATCTACTGAGAGCCTGTAATTGCCTTACCACACCCAAGTCCCTTCTGGCTAGACTAAGCTTCTTTACAGACCTAATACACCAAAGAGGAGACACACAATTGGGCAAGAAATCTATTAAAGAATTAGAAAATCCTGAAAGGGCTCTATTTATCACTGAAAAGAAAAATCTAAGCTCTTCACTGTTGCATTCTCTTCCCTTTCCCAAAAAGGGTGAGACACCTCCCCACAAATCTAACCCAAACTCTTGCCTTTATCTTACTTGTCCAACGGCTCTATGGTTCAGAGGACAGATGTGATCTTTATGCAAGAGTCAAAGAATTCTAAATATTGTAGAAACAGAGACTTAAAGTCAAGTAATTTCTCCCAAAATAATCTCATTAACATGAGGGAGTATTTTCAGTCTTCTAAAAAATTCCAATTCAGGACAGAGACAAGAAAATAGCTACTGTTTCTGAGAGTTTACTACCATACCTCCATCAACCTTTTGTCATGGGTGTCACTCTCATTCTGTAGATCAGAAACTGGAAGGCTTAGAGAGGCAGAGGGACTTGAATAAGGACCCTGAATTCCTCATCTCCCGTATAACAACCACGTTCTCAACCAGAACAGAGTTCCTGTTCCTGCTCTCAACTTACTTAAACACTGGCAGATGTCACCAGGTTGTCAGCTCCCTAGGGGCCACTTCACAACTGACGGTGGAGCCAGAGAGCAGCTCGGCTGAACTAGAAAGAACAAAGGGCCACCTGCTTCAGCAACACAGGTCAACCTCTAGCACAACCTTTAGTACAAGTTCTCCCCCTGCCTCTCCTCTCATCCAAGGAAAGTGAAGAGGACCACAGCCCCACGTGCTTTCTTAAAAAACTAAAATGAAATTTTAAGAGCCGTTAAAGGATATAATCTTTACTAATGTGAACTGGTAGTCTGCATAGTGTGACAATGGAAAGCCACTTGAGATTCTGTACCGCTTTCTCTGCCTGCAGAAATCAGCACGGAATCCCTCCCAGCAAATGAACCTACAAAATTAGAAAATCTCAACTTATTTAAAATAAGTTACTGTAAAAGTTTAAAACTAAATTTTAAAATTTAGTTTGCGGAAGCATATGATGTTTGACATTCTTATTCAAATACTAATTTAGATCTATCTTCTCTCAATATGGGTGCCTTTAAGGACAATGAATATGCTTTTTAAATCTCCTCAGAAGATCTCATCCTCATTTATTAAACAGAAGCCATAGGAAAACTGGCATTAACATCCTCTTCTTCCTAATCTTCCAAAACAAGAGCACCTCATTTGGGCTTTTCAGATCAAAAACCATATAACATACTAACAAACCTTACAGCTGGACCCAGTTCCAAGCCTAAATATTGTGAACTGTATAGCAACCTTTCCCTCCTTCCATTTTTACTTTCCATTTCCATCTGGAGCTGTATAACACAGATGCAGCTTTGTATCTCAAAACAGCCCTTTGCCTTTAGAGATACCCTTACCCAGAAACAGACACCTCAAAGTATAAAATATAAAAGCCCGAAAGAAATAGGAAAGCAGCATTAGTGGAAAGAGGCTCAAATTTTATTTGTTTATTTATGTGTTTGCATATCTATTTTTAACTGACTGCTGCCTTATTTCTTTTAAACTTGGCAGAAATTTTCTCACGTTGAACATTTCATTTTTTACAGCCACAAGTGATTCCCAAAATAAAAAAGTGATTAATGTTCTTAATCTTGAATTTTGTATTCAAAGGAAATAAAAGTTTTACTATCATTCAATATTAAATTCTGTGTACAAGGAACTATCAGAATATAAAAGTGTCATCTTTGTCATCAAGGACTTTATAGAGTTCCCAGAGATGTAAATTTCCTACAACCTGAAACTCTAAAATACCAGGATTCTCACCACCACCCAGCAGAGGTATCCTAATGAAGAACATTTGTTTTAAATAGAAATCAATATCCTTAAGAATGCTAAATGTCACTGGTATGGATACTTCTTGATCAGATATGGCGTATGAAGGTCTCAGTAGCTGACAACATAATGTTCAGGAATTTGCTATCCAAATAAAAATGCAGAAAAGGACTAAACAAGCAAATCTGAAACTTAAAAGAAGTTAGTGCTATCAGAATATTAAACAAATGTAGAATCACTACACAGAAAAATGAATGGAAACCTCCTCATCACCAACAACCCCATTTCATAATTTAAGAGGGAAAGTATTCTTGGGGCATTTTCTTCTCACAACAGACAGAGCAACCTGGATCAGTGGACAAGGACAGCCCTGACTGGCTGTGGTAGTCTGGATGACATCTTACCATCCTCCTCCTTACCCATCTAATCCTAGGACTACTTGGGGGCGGCGGAGGTGGGGGTGGGGGGCGTTGGGGGAGAGTGGAATAAATGCAGTGGAAAGTTTAAAAAATATAGTGCAGGTGTGTTCAACAGCTGACAAAAGAAGTTAAGATTCTATATACACCTACAGTACCATTTAGTCAATTTCTATTTAGGAAACAAACTGGGACAATGATTCCAATGTACGGAATGTACATTAGGTGAACTAGACCAAGGTGCATTTTTAGCTCATGTGACCTTCCAAATGCTCCAAACTGTGAGTTATGTCGATGTGTGGGCATGTGCATATTTACAGAAGTGTTGAGAGCACTATAAAAACAACAATAAAAACAACACATGACTAAATCATAAAATGGTAGCGCTGCAAAGGACTTCTGACAACTAGTCCATGGCTTCAATTTTTAGATAAGGAAAATAAGAACTAAGACTTGGACCAAGTTTTTAAAACTTCACAACACTGAGGTCTTCGATCCAAGCAAAATCTCAAATTATTCTGAGATTCCATGCCTTTATTCTTAAATTTACACTTCCCCTGGAAAGAGGACTGTCTACTTCCTCCCTATAATACAGATTCTAAATTGTCTTTTAGGGCTCAAATGAGCCTTGCCCTATTTCTTCCAGGCAGGTCATTAATACAACCCAGTGGTTCTCAAATTGTGGTCTGGGAAAAACAGTACCTTTTTCTTTTTCTTTTTTAAGATTTTTATTTATTTATTTGATAGAGAAATCACAAGTAGGCAGAGAGGCAAGCAGAGAGAGGGGGGAAAGCAGGCTCCCCGCTAAGCAAAGAGCCTGATGTGGGGCTCCATCCCAGGACCCTGAAATCATGACCTGAGTCAAAGGCAGAGGCTCAACCCACTGAGCCCCTCAGGCACCCCAACGGTACCTTTTTCTTATTCATTCTCTCATTTCCAAAAGTTATAGGATGTATGGCATCTGCTCCTTATTCAGTCTGGTACAATATGACAATACAGCTCACCTCTACTAAGCCACACATTAAAGAGACCAAAGAATGTAAAACCATGCTACTCTTATCACTATTTTTCTTTTAGGAAAAAAAAAAAAAAAATATATATATATATATATATACACACTTCATCTTTAAAACATTATTTGAAGATTTATTTATTTGAGAGAGAGAGAGAGAGAATGAGTGCGGAAGAACAGGGAGAGAAAGTATCAGAAGCGGACTCCACGTGAAGCATGCAGCCCAGTACAGGGCTTGATCCCACAACAGAGATCAGATCCGAGCCAAAACCAAGAGTCGGATGTTCAAATGAGTACACCATCCGGGCATCCCTTTAAAAGGTTATTTTTGTTAATATGTGGCAGGTTTATAACTAAAAGATAGTTTTAAAACTTCTCAACTTAATTTCTAACAAATATTGACAGATATAACCTAAACAAACAAAAGGTCCTTTGAGTTCTCAATAATTTAGTCTGTAAAAGGAGTAAGAAGACCAGAAACTCTGAGAAACACTGGTCTAACTCACTGCTAAGTAAGCTTTTTTTTTTTTTTTAAAGTAATTTATAGTGAATTCCTTTAGCACATAGGGATGAACTCCAGAAAAGCTTCCTATTCCTCTTCCCACCTTCAAAGGGATGTTCCTCTGGCCCCAGGACGATGTAAACTTCTTGGGCCCAGTACTTTTTAATCACGTCAACTGCATTTGATAGGAAATTTTTATAAACCCACAATATGAGGGGCGCCTGGGTGGCTCAGTGGGTTAAGCCTCTCCCTTCAGCTCAGGTCATGATCTCAGGGTCCTGGAATCAAGCCCCACATCAGGCTCTCTGCTCAGCAGGAAGCCTGCTTCTTCCTCTCTGCCTGCCTCTCTGCCTACTTGTGATCTCTCTCTGTCAAATAAAAAACAAAACAAAACAAAAAACCCCACAATATGAAAGCCATGAATTTACCTTTCTATTTCAGTTCCCAGAAAAGACACTTTCTAAAGCAGCATAAATGATGTTAAGTGTTGCCTACTTAGATTGGTTTAGAAAGTGCTTCTGAATGCTACAAAGACCTCCTAAAAAGAGTACCCAGGATGCCAAGAAGTGGTTTTTCATTTGGTCAATTCCATAATAGGCAGAAAACCATCTTCTGTTTTCCTCTGGCTTCTGCCCTGTTGGCCCCTGTCCTTTACTTCAGCTTTCCTCACACCAAGTCAATCCTACAAAATTGTCCCCAGTCTGATTTCTCTCAAGGCTTCTCTCTACCACCCCTTACAGGAAAGTCTCATAATGCCCTTCACCATACAAATGGAAACATTTTGGCCTGGGTTTCAGGACCCTCTAGAAAACCCAACCATCCAACAACAGTCAAAAAAAGATTTTCTCAATATGCTAGGAGTACATCATGGTAATCCCCCCCCTTCTTCACCTAGGAAAAAAGTCTCCCTGTCCTATATAAAATCTCCCTTCAAGTGCCACTCACATTTATCTACCTTCCCAACTATGGCAGCAGCCCTCACGAAACCCAAACTCCCATATGTCCTGCCTGTGGGCTGTCAGCCAGACTTAAACAACTGGAGGACAGCATCCATATCCTCCTATTTCTGAACTCCCAGAGTCCTGGCACAATATAAGCACCAAACACTACTGAACAGTTTAGAAGCAGATGTTAAAAATTTATTAAAGTGCTCTGAAAAATACAAGGGGGGTTATCTCTTGAATTAGTAATTATGTGTCAATAATATTTTTTCCAAATTAAAAAATATATGGCTGATGCAAAAAGATCATAACTGCTAAACCATATAAAATGAAAGATAGAAGTCTTTAATTCTTCCAACCCACACCCCAGAGATTAAGAGTATCATTAGCACTCTGAACACTATCAAAATGAAGACAAATGTATACCAATACAGATGAGGAAAGCAAATACCCTAATACATACACAGTGATAGACCTTTCTTTGCACCTTGCTTGTTATACTTAAATATCGGCACACAGAGAATTCTTTCTTTATAGATGACTGTAACAGAGACCTGTTATTTAATTAACCAATTGTTTTAATTTAACCAATTCCCTACTGATAAACATTCCAGGGTTTTGTGATTTCAAACAATGCTTGCAACAAATAACTTATACAAGAGAGCAAAAATATAAATTTAAAGATAGCAATTGCTGGCTCACAGTCTATTTGCATTGTTAATTATACTAATTGCTGCCCAAAAGCCCTCTAAAAACTTATCAATTTGTAATCCCTCTAAGGCATCGCCTGCATTTTAAAAATGAAACCAAAAAAATGCAGCAATGTAGAGGAAAAGGGATTGGGAGAAGGAAAGAAAAGCCAAGAATCAGCCATGGGTCCAGAGCCTCCAACCACTGTCAACTATTCCTAAGATATTAAGCAACACACCTTAAGCATTAGCCCCAACTGTACAAAATCAGGGTATGGGTTGGTATGATGCGTAAGGGCCCCTCTAGCTCTAACATTCTCTGGTGCCCTTGAATTTGCTATATATAAGAAATACACATTAAATACCAAGACAAAATCCTTCTTCTCTTGTGCTGCCCAGAACTAAACAAACAAGTGCTGGGAAGTCTAACTGCTGCGCCCTAGGAAAGCTCTGATGAAACCCCTGCTAGGAATTTAAAAATGGAACTGAAATGGAAACTGGAGGAAATGGCTACCTGAGAGGAAAGAAAAAACCATTCCAAAAACAACAAACAAACAAAAAAAGGATTACTCTAATCATTTGAGGGTTTCCTAGTTTAGGGCAAGGGCGTCTCAATAGAAGAAACATAGCAAAATGGCTATCACAGCAAGGACCAAAGCAACCTGATGGCTACTAATTAATAAAAAAGCCACAAACATGCCTTTCAAGTTTACCATCTGAAAAAAATGGATGATAACAGAAGATAGGATTTGCTAAGCTAAATAAAAGCCTTCATTAGCAAGAAGTGACAGGTTCATAACCCCACTGCTGATAAACTGCCAACACACACCAAGGCCTTCAAGGAAGGGCGGCCTATTTAACATAATGCAGCTTTAAAATGAGTTGCTTTAGAACAAACAGTTCTATGTCAAAGCATACCAGATGGAGCTGCTGCAGTACCCTGGGGCTGGTGTGCCTGTGAGTGGGGGCCAGGGTGTACCACAGGAGTATCCAGGGCAATAACCCTTCCTGTGTCGTTAGCCTTCCACCATGAGAGCATCCACCTTACACTCCACTTCTACGTCTGCTTCCAGAAAGACTCAGTGCTGAGCAGAAAGCAGCCACTCTTCCAAGAGCCAGAGGAAGTTTCACACTATTAAATGATTGGCCCAGCAGTCATCCCTAGGGCCTGCCCTCCTTAATCCTGGCAAACACAGCCTCTCAGTCCAGTCCTGAAGCAGTGATAGCTTTTTAATATAGCATACTTTGAAGCTGTATAAGACAGGTCATAAATACATGTGGAAGGCACAATCTCCACCTACCCAGAATGGTTAAAGAGCATCACCCCAGACCTTTCCCTGTGTGGTCCAAAGAAATTGTTAAAGTCACCAGCTAGGAGACTGAAAATAGATACAGTGAAATCTTAATTAATCCTGGGGATGGATGAAGAGGAACAGCACTGTTAATACAGAAGTCACCTTAAAATAATAATTATCTATTATCTAGCTCTTAATTGCTATTATATAGTAATATATAATATTCACTTAAAAACATCAAAACACTCAGTTTAAACATTAAAAATTTTTATTAATTCCAGGTGGTAAAGTATTTATATTATACATGGCACCTTCACAGAAGTCAGGGTACCTAGGCAGAGTATACCATTAAAACACACACACACAGGGCACCTGGGTGGCTCAGTCATTGAGCATTTGTCTTCAGCTCAGGTCATGATCCCAGGGTCCTGCAATCGAGCCCCAGCATTGGGCGCCCTGATCAGTGGGAAGCCTGCTTGTGTTCCTTCTCTTGCTATCTCTCTCTCTCTCTCTCTAATAAAATCTTTAAAACACACACACACAATCTCATATACAGTGTTTACCTTGAGCATGTGTAATTCCATAATTTTAATTTTGATATTAATAAAATAGGACCTACTACAGCCAAGGAACACAGCTGCAAGACAGGATCACTGACATCAAGGAACTGCCAATGTATTTGAAAACATTTAAGAAGTATCCCAAAAGTACAAACTTGGAACTTGGGTGTGTGTGTGTGTGTGTGTGTGTGTGTGTGTGTGTAAACTAATTGAAGGAGCCATTAAGAATAGACCAGGTAGGGGCGCCTGGGTGGCTCAGTGGGTTAGGCCGCTGCCTTCGGCTCAGGTCATGATCCCAGGTCCTGGGTTCGAGCCCCACATCGGGCTTTCTGCTCAGCAGGGAGCCTGCTTCCTCCTCTCTCTCTGCCTGCCTCTCTGCTTACTTGTGATTTCTGTCAAAAAAAAAAAAAAAAAAAAAAAAAATCTTTAAAAGAACAGACCAGGTAGTGGGGGAGTTCTCACCCCAAACCCCTTCCCTTAACTCTCTCGGAATAATGCCAGAAAAAGTATCTGAATTCTCCTCTCCCAAACTAAAACTAGTTTTACTTCTCTCCCAAGTTCCCTCAGTCAAGAATGGAGGCTACTGTGTATTTTCAACAGCTTCGTTCTACAGAAGGGACAACAATCTAAAAGCTTTGATAAAATAAGATTCAACAAGAAAAAAAGTTGTAGGAGCCAAATCACTGAATTCTTTAAGATACCAACTACCAGGGATTCAAAGTTTCAATTGCCTTCCAAAAAAAACACATAATAGTAAAGCAGAAACAGTTGTTTTAGCCATCAGAGTCCACCTCTGAGGACTAAGGAGTTAAAAATATATTCTTATAAGGGTAATAAGCATGTAAGATACTATTTTATAATACTTGTCATAAATTCACTGTACTGTTCTGATCATCTGTGTGTGGATGAGGAAACTGAGACACATGGACAATCTACTTCCTCTTCATTTTCTCTTTTTCCTTCCTTGTCTTTTTGTGAGGATTTAGAGAAATCTCCCAGACTCTACCAATCTCTTACAAATATACAGAGCCCTTTAGGATTAAGGGACTGCCCAAAAGCCACTCGGGTCATTTCCAAAAGTGTTTTTCAATAAATTTCTTTGTAAAAACCTTAAAGACAACTGCCTAAGCCTCTGTCACCCCAACAAATGTTTTAAAGACAATTCCAAATTATTATGGTATTTGTTTCTTGTTTAAATATAAATGAATACAGGGAGGAGCACAGTATTATGAAGAACTGGGGGGGAGGTTCAAGATCTGGCAGAGAAGGATTCTATAAAAGTTTATTCATAAACTAACTGAACAAATCAATGACAAGCTAGAATTTTGAATTGGTATAGTACCTTAAGGCAAGCAAAAAGCTTAAGAGACATTCTTCTCTAGTTTTTACCACCTCAATCAATATACTGGAAAAACACCACAAAAAATAAAAAAAAAAAAAACCTGATAAATTATACTTCAAAAATCAGAGAGCATTTTTTTCAAAGCCATGAGTGAAGAGAATAAAGGATGGAGATGATGCAGACCTCACTGCTGGAGCTGGCATTCCTGGCATAGTTTTTGGTGTGAAAGCTGCCTAATTATTATTGTTCTAAAGAGAACATTAAAATTTGTTTCTCAGCTGTTAAAAAAAAAAAAAATTGCCAGATCTATAGTGGAATACAAGTGAGGCAGAAGGGTTCAGATTCAGGATCCAAAGTTCACCATGAATCTATCAGGGAAAAGAGGATTCAACTTTAAAAACCTTTTCTAATATACTAATGCCTATAAAATTAAGAACTAAGAACCCTACCTTTGTGTAACACAAGGAGAGGGTAGACAGGAGGAAAGATAAAATGAAAAATGAACTTCCCTGACCGCTTCGCACCAAGTTAGGAGCCCCCAGAGACTTTTCCTTCATAGAACAAATCAGAGTTACAAACAATAACTTCTAGAACTTTAACATGTGTCCCCTTGAATAAACGCTAAGTGTCATGTCAGCAAGGACTATATCATCTTCACCACCATACCTCAATATGTAAGAGTGGGTGATGAACAGTATGTATACAAACGCTAAATAAATGAACTTTTCCATAGAAACCAATACATATTCATATATGAAGGCTGGAAAAATAATTGTTTTTAAACTACTGTAGGGTAGAAAAGGTTGATCAACATTCAAAAAAGTGAATGGGTAAGCAACTGAAAACAGCAAAATACCTTTAAGATCAGGAGGCTAGGCAAAATACAATTACAAAAATGTAAACTCTATAAAAGTGCAGGTCTAGAGAAAAGTTTCAAGACTTAAGAAGCCACTAATAGGGGCACCTTGGTGGCTCAGTGGGTTAAAGCCTCTGCCTTCAGCTCAGGTAATGATCTCAAGGTCCTGGGATCGAGCCCCACATCGGGCTCTCTGCTCAGTGGAGAGCCTGCTTCCTCCTCTCTCTCTCTCTCTGCCGGCCTCTGCCTACATGTGATCTCTGTCCTTCAAATAAATAATTAAAATCTTAAAAAAAAAAAAAAAAAGCCACTAATAAAAACTAGATTTTGCCAAAAAATATATAGTGAACATTCTCAAATATTCATGGGCTATTTAATAAGCCATCACCAAATTTGCTTCATTTAAGACAGTAGCACAGGAAACAATTGTGGAGAATGGAGAAGAGAAAGAAAGGATGATGAAAAACTCCTATGGAGAAAATCGCCTCAAAACTCCTTAGGGAAAACAAATAAAATAGGACACCCAAGACTTGACAACAAGTCCCTGGATCTCTATATGTTTCTGAATTTCTTAGAGAACTGGGCAACTACAGAAAACATTTTAGTCAAAATCTTTGGTAGTCTAGGCCAACTTAAGAGAAAAACAAAAAAATAAAATAAAATAAAAGAAGTGGTACATATTCATCAAAGTCATAGGTTAAGACTGTAGTGTCCTATAAGTTAAAATGATGTGAAAAAGCTATTCGGCTTTGAATTCTCAAGACCTGTCCTAGTTTGTTTCATCTTGTGATGTTGTAAATTACAACAGTAAAGAACATCCTTGGCAGGACTGCACTTTCTACTCTTTGCTGTGTCTACTGCCTATTAAGCCAATTTTCTACCAGAGACACCTGCTTGTAGAGACAATTTGATTATTTTATTGTTTTAAGCCTACACCAGCTTCACAGAACAGATACTTATAATCTACAAGGAGTAAAATACACACAGGGAATAAGACACCAAAGAACATGTTCACGTGGAGCTTACTTCAGCTTCTCAATTCTAAGACATCGTAGAAAGATGTACCACTAACCTCACAGCTTTGAGAGAAATAATCACTACATTAAGCAGACATATGAGACTCAAAAACAACATAAAAAATTTTACATCTAAGACTTGAAGAAATACGGCTTTTGTTAAAGCAAGTTTTTACTAGTATTTTCCTGTAGTAATTAAAATTTTAATAAGATCACCTATTATTTGTGGCTTACCTGGAGATTCAAATAAAATTTTCTCAAATGACAGTAAGTTACTTCTTTTTTTTTTTTTTTAAGATTTTATTTATTTATTTGACAGAGAGAGATCACAAGTAGAGAGAGAGGCAGGCGGAGAGAGAGGAGGGAGCAGGCTCCCGACAGTAAGTTACTTCTATTGTAAATTATCTTCTCTATTCCAAACTTTGAATTCAAGTGAATTAAACAAATGTTTCCTAAGTTCCTACTACAAACAAGTAACACATAATGAAAGAGATAAAGTAAAACTAAAAAAAATAAAAAAAATTTTAAAAAAAAATCCCTTTTCTTGGGAAGACAACCAGAATTATCTTGAACATATACTCTTCCCCATCCTCCCTCCAGCCAATTTTTCTGACAGTTAAATTGGAGAAACAAGGAGAATCAAGAACAATCTTTAATGGGTGGATATTTTCTTGATTTAGGTTTGGACATCATACATCCTATTGAACACCTGGCCTGCAACTGTTTTTCTGAGAACAAAAATAGTGGTGTTTTGAAAAGCCCACCAGATTTGGAAAATACTAGTTTCAGAAACTTAACAAGTTTAAGGAATAGCCCCTATAAATTCTCTACTACAGTGAGCCGGGGTTAAATGAATGTCACTTTCACTGGGAATAGAACATACAGTATTTCAATCTTTTTTCCTGATTTTAGCAAAATCCAAAAATAAGCTGGAGACAGTGTCTTCATTCCCTTGCTTATAGAAAATACCAATCCATACTTCATATGCCTCCAAAAAGTAATCCTCTAAGTCAAGACTGCCAGCTGGCATCAGGAAGACAGCAGCCTGTGATGGAATCCTTCCAAAAGTCACCTAGCCATGGACCTGAAATAATGCAAGGTCAGAATCCTAGCTCTGAGGAAACAAGTAGTAAGCATTTTACTGCAAGTGCTACAGGGACCAGAATGAAGCTTTTAAAACAAAAAAACGGTAATAACAGCTCTACCACTGAGGAACTAAACACAAAAAAACTTAGAGATGAGAAACAGTCGCTGAGCTACCTCTTGGATCTGACTCTCTGGCCACGGGCATCTTAAACTACAACCAGCAAAACTCCGAAAGGTAGAAAAAAACATTTTGGGAGTTCATGGAAAAGGTACTGAACTAAGAGTCACAGACCTAGGTCCTACTTCCCCACTGGGGAGGTGGAATCCCTAGGCAAACCACCTAACTTCTGAGTCTCCTTTTCCTTATCTATAAACTGAATATCCGGGGCACCTGGGTGGCTCAGTGAGTTAAAGCCTCTGCCTTCAGCTCAGGTCATGATCCCAGGGTTCTGGGATCAAGTCCTGCATCGGGCTCTCTGCTCAGCAGGGATGCTGCTTCCTCCTCTGTCTCTGCCTATCTCTCTACTTGTGATCTCTGTCAAATAAATAAATAATCTTTTTAAAAATTTTTAAAAATAATAAATAAACTGAATATCCCCAGGGAGCCGTGGTAAGGTTCTGGAAGAACAGATATGTTGGGCACCATCACTATTACTGGAGGAAATGCTCTCATCTCCTGGTTCCATCATTTTGGGTGGTGCACCACCTTCAATTACTGTTTTTCTGTCCTAATAGGTCTGTCAGCAACGAAAGGTAGCCAACTCTTTGGTGCCCCCGCCCAACACACTGCCAAATTGTCTGGGATTGTTCCTCTGGGACAACAGCAGAATTAAGACAGTCACAGCAGCATCTCTGTCCAGTCACAACTTAAAACTTGGCAGGTTCTGCCGTGCATAAACATTCTTCACCAGTGACTGGACT
The DNA here is from genome assembly GCF_902655055.1 of Lutra lutra. Lineage (NCBI taxonomy): Eukaryota > Metazoa > Chordata > Mammalia > Carnivora > Mustelidae > Lutra > Lutra lutra. Next base: position 49,364,039 of record NC_062290.1, read on the forward strand.
CCTGGCAAACCAGGAAATACTCATACCACAAAAGAGAATCAAAAGAAACAAAACTGACATGGGAAGAAGTGCGAAGAGGGAGACCCCAAAACTAAGTAAATAAATATACAAACAAAACAGACCAAGAAAAGCTACACAATTCCTGTCCCCAAAGCAATAAGCAGCAACTTGGCCATATCCCTAAAGCCCAGACTACAGAGATGGGTCCCTTTTCTCAGTCCCTCAAACACTTTTAAACTGCAGGGTGGGGGAGGGGAGGCAATCTTTTAAATTGTTTTCTATCTCATCTCCTTAAGCAAATAGACCAAATATGAGAACAAGGATGCTTTATAAACCTTCTCTAGAGCTCTCTCAGTATCCAGCACTTAGTAATAATGTGTGACAAACTAATAAACACTATACAATCTTCCTGGCTTCTGAGCACAGTCCCAATACAAAAAACTTGAAAACTTTTTAAAATCCTTTAACTAAAAAAAAAAAAAACTTTAAATGAATTTGGATAAGATCTATATGCCAAGTTAATCACAGCCCACCTATAACAAAGCCTTTCTTAAGGTACAGAAGTAGCTCCATCACAATGATTTTCAACCTTTAGGGAGATAAAACTCTTTTTTCAATTCTCAATTCCTCAACCAAACCAACAATGAAGACACCCTAGAAGCCCATCAACCAGATGATCCAGGGTACATTAAAATAAGTAACATATTCATCTAAAAGAATCATATAATCAAGGAAGAGGACTGGTAGCCTTGGTACCAAGAGTTCTTTTTAAGTGCCTCTCAGAAACAAGTTCAGAGGGTTGCCAGGTGGCTCAGTCGATTAAGCATCTGTCTTCAGCTCAGGTCATGATTCCAGGTTCCTGGGATTGAACCCCAATTGCGCTCAGTTCTCAGGGGGGAATCTGCTCCTCCCTCTTCCTTTGCCCCTCCCCCTGCCCATGCTCACTCACTTGCTGGTGTGCATGCACACTCTCCCACCAAACATAAAATCTTAAAAAAAAAAAAAAAAAAAAGGACATGTTTTTAAAAAGTTCAGAATACACCTATAATTTTTTCAGAACTATATACATAGTTAATCCAGAATCAGGTTTTTTAAATTAGCATATACTTTTACTCACATCCCAATTATAGAGGGAAAAAAAGTGGGTGGGCTGGAGACTGCACCAACTTTTAAACTGCCAGCATTACACTCCTATTACTATTCAGAAAGGTTTTGCTAAGATGTTCAATAGAGGGCCATATTCTAATTCCTCATTATGACTGGCCTACCTCAAGTGGCTGCCAGGAGAACAGGGCTTTACCGGCATTGTTCCGTCCTCACACACTACATCAGTGCCAGGTTGATCAAACAGATCTTCATATCTGTTTGCCAGTCTGAACAAAAAGTTAAACTAGAGGGGCACCTGGGTGGCTCAGTCATTAAGCATCTGCCTTCAGCTCAGGTTATGATTCCATCCTGGTATCGAGCCCCGCACTGGGCTCTCTGCCAGGCAAAGAGCATCCTTCCCCGTCTCCCACTCCCCCTGCTTGTGTTCCCTCTCTCACTGTGTCTCTCTCTGTCAAATAAATAAAATCTTCTTAAAAAAAAGTTAACTAGAAATATAAGTGTGTCAAGTCACCAAAAGGAAGGCTCTACACTGACATTTTCTACCTACTTACTCATCTGCATTCATCTCACTAGACATTAACACACACCAAAGTTGCTCTCTGCTATTCAAATTGTGCTATTATGCTCAGGAGCAGATTAAGAATATCCAACTTCCTTATTGTTAAAAAAAAAAAAAAAAAATTTAGAGGCTCCTGGGTGGCTCAGATGGTTAGGCGTCTGCCTTCAACTCAAGTCATGATTCCAGGGTCCTGGGATGGAGTTCCACACCAGGCTCCCTGCTCAGCAGGGAGTCTGCTCCCTCTCTCTCCCCACTGCCCCGCCTTGTGCTCTCTCTCACTCTGTCTGTCAAATGAGGAAATAAAAGCTTAAAAAAAAAAAAAGTTAAAAAAAATTAAATTACAGCACTGATCCAAACATGATTATGTGGAACCTCTTTCTACTTCTGCTGGTGCGTCAGCTTGCTCTACTGCACACATGGGAGAAACCTTTGCTGAAGCTGTCCTGCTGTTTCTAGAGAAGCGCAGAAAAGGCTGCAGGCTGAAAAAAAAAAAAAAATAACAGGAGGAAGAGGAGAGACAAACAACATACATAAACCTCACACCTGGTAACCTCTCATATCAGCTTTTTTTTTTTTTTTTACAGCAATCTAAAGGAAAAATGTCTTTTCTAAACTGACACCATCAGCAATGCAGTTAGCAGGTGGGCCACAGGCCTCTTTTAAACAGTTCATAAGATCCTATTAGTTTTCACAGCACCCAAGCAACTTCTGCTGACCACAAAGCATGTGAATGAATACAAGCAGATGACCAGTGGGAAGAAATTCCCACTCCCAGTAGGGGCAGGTCTAAAATCCCGGGAAGAGGGGGAAAGGGTAAGATAAACCACTATAAGTATATCTTCTAAAAGAAGGAGAAAATCTCTTTAGATCAGAGATTAAAGGAGACTTCTCCAAATGAGGTAAAGGAGACTACAAAATCTAAAATTTATACAGAGTGGTCTAACATAATTCAAATATTTACAAGCACAATCAAAAGAACATGAAATCTTAAGCACTCCTGCCTTTGTCTTTATATCTGAGAAAATTTTTAGTTTCCATAGCCTTAGGAACTGTCACAAAGTCATAGCTCAAATATCCAAAAAGGCCAGGCAGGAATTTAATCTCAAGTGAAACAAATCATACTCCATATAAAGGATGCAGTTGACAAATATTGGCTCTGTGTTGCTCCACCCTACCAACTTTTCAAGAGACATTAAATATGGTTCTAGATCTTTATATGATACTTCCCAGCACCTAAATCAACACTTAACTCCTTTTTTAAATTTTCATTTATTTTTTATTTCTTTTCAGTGTCCCAGAATTGTTTATGCACCACACCCAGTGCTCCATGCAATACGTGCCCTCCATAATACCCACCACCAGGGTCACCCAACCCCCACACCCCTCCCCTCCAAAATCTTCAGTTTGTTTCTTAGAGTCCACAGTCTCTCATGGTTCGTCTCCCCCTCCAATTTCCCCCAACTCACTTCTCCTCTCCATCTCCCTGTGTCCTCCGTGTTATTTCTTATGCTCCACAAATAAGCGAAAACCTATGATAATTGACTCTCTCTGCTTGACTTATTTCACTCAGCATAATCTCATCCAGTCCCGTCCATGTTGATACAAAAGTTAGGTATTCGTCCTTTCTGATGGAGGCATAATACTCCATAGAAGACCACATCTTCTTTATCCATTCATCTGTTGAAGGGCATCTGGGTTCTTTCTAGTTTGGCGACTGTGGCCATTGCTGCTACAAACACTGGGGTACAGATGGCCCTTCTTTTCACTACATCTGTATCTTTGGGGTAAATACCCAGTAGTGCAATTGCAGGGTCATAGGGTAGCTCTATATTTAATTTCTTAAGGAATCTCCACACTGTTTTCCAAAGTGGCTGCACCAACTTGCATTCCCACCAACAGTGTAGGAGGGTTCCCCCTTCTCCATATCCTTTCCAACACATGGTGTTTACTACTTAAAAAAAAAAAAAAAAAAATGTGTTTTAGGCCAGTGGCACCTGGGTGGCTAAGTCATTTGGTCATCTGACTTGGTTTTGGCGGGGGTCGTGATCTCAGGGTTGTGGGATCAGACCCATGTCAGGCTCTATGCTCATCGCAGAGTCAGCTGGAGATTCTCTCCTATCCCTCTGCCCCTACCATACACACATGCTTGCTTGCTTTCAAAAAAATTATTTGGGAGGGGAGGGTATGGTTTAGGCCAAATGAAACAAATACATACCATATGCAACCTCCGGCATCATTTGGGACAGATGGAAGAAACTCTGTCCATGGATACCCATTTCTCCTTTTTGTCCTCTAATAGCATCAATTCACTTGGTCACAGAAGTTATTCTTCAATGAGTAAACTGTAATAAAATGCTTAAGAGCCAATGGAAAGGTACAAGCCAAAGGAAAACAATAAAGAGACAAGTGACTAGTCTGCTCCTGACCCAGAATTGCCAGGCTAGAGTTAGAACTACCATAGGGCTCAAAAGCATAGACAGGTGACTAGGGGACAGAGGGCTACACAGACATGCCAAAGAGAAGAGAGGAAGGAAGGCTTTGGGTAGATCAGGTTCCTTGCAGAGACAATGGTGAGGAATGATGAAAGTCAAAAGCACTGATGACTAGTATTTGGGAAAAGTCCATGAGTCATTCACAGCCATGGGCCACAAAGGGCCCCAGGGGTTTTAAACAAAATAAGCCAGCAACCAGTAAGTAGCACCTCTGGGAAAGAAAGCAACGTTGAGTAAACTCACTGGGAAACAGACCTTACCTGTGAATAGGTTATAAAAACTTGCTCACTCTATAATAAACTCTGTATACGTAGAACAGCCCAGCAAGCTCTGCAGTAATGGTGGGGGATCCTCACATCACCAGAGGGGCCTCCAGCAGAGAAGCGGCATCAGGGAGATTTTTAAAAACGGACTTTCAAAAGTAAGCTCAGAGTAAACTCAAGATCAAGCACAGTCAGTTCAAGGAATATTTTCCTAACCTTACCCAATTCACTGAATTTATTTTCAAATACGCGGTGATTTATTTGCTTTGAGAAATACCTCATGTACTTCTGATACACACACGATGCCCAAAGAATAAAAAAGTGTTAACCATCCTTTAAAAACTGAACAAGTGAACAATTTCCAATAACTTACTTGACAGGGCATCCATCAATGACTTTTCACTTAGGGTGGTTAAGAGGGTATTGAAACAGGCGGGGAAAAATGTGTTTCTATGTAAACTCCATCTTGTGATGTAGAGGAATAGATCCCTTGATAAGAGATTAAACAAAATTCAAATCAGAAAAATACGGACTGATTATTTTAATTTAAATGCTTAAATTTAAAAATCTGATTTCTCATTGAAAAAAAGATGGGATATTTAAATTGAGACATTTATATTCCTGGAATGTTAGCTGGCTAAATTCTCGTAATTTCACATGTAATTTTTTAACATTATTTATATTTTCCAGAAAAAAAAATGCATTTTAAACTTCCCTTCCAAATCCCATCATCATAGATATATTTATACCTATTTCCATAACGAAATGCTCAAAGACAATTCTCTCAAAACCTCCCCGCAGTATGGGGATCTTCTTTCTGCATGGCAGAAATATGCATTATATGATACATTATAAAGAATCACTTAAAATTATGGTTAATAATAACACACTGAAGACCAAATATATAAAACTAATCAGTGGGAACCACTGATTACCACCTTTCCAATTCAGTAAACATTGTCAATCTACTGCCAAAAAATCTCATACTTCAGTAGGCTCATCATCACCTCGTCCTTGAGATGTGGAGGGTAACCTTTTATACTCAAAAAGGTTAAGAAACCAAGGACATGAGTAATGGAGCCCTAGACCAGACAACGGAAACTTCAGGCTTCCAGCCTATAGCATATTCCACCTGGCTCTGCTAAATTAAGAATTTCAACTTAAGTGACAAAACCTACTGAGGCAAGACAACTCGGTAGCTAAACTGGCAGCACTGTACTCACCACAAGACCTTACATGTGTAATATTTGTTTACAAAATCAGAATGGATTTTAAAACAAACTATGCAGAGACAAGGAAGCTTAGAATTTGCCTTCGATGAAGAGCCCACATTGCTAAGGCCACAGCTGACGAGCACTGAGCGGAAGAGCTTCCCACAGCCCTCACCAGAATAGAGGACAACTCTAATACTCGAGGTCCTATTTCCCAAATGGAAACCTTATTTTAAGCCTCTTGAATCCTGAGGGCTAGATGGTAAAAACTGTATGGCAATTTCGGTGTATGTACATTTCTCTAGGTAGAGAGGGCTCACAGCTTTCTTCAAAACTCAATACTAACAAGAAATGTCAATTTTACAGGAATTCCGTAGCAAAGATACAGGAGAGTTAAGCATCCCTCTTCTCTCGAAGAAATAAAACTAGTCAAGAAAATGTCTAATAAAGCTTGAAGTGAGTTTGACCACTGCTAACTAAAAGCAAAATGAAATAAAAAACCTATCCTAAAAGGATAATCCGTTTGATATTTATGAAAATATGGATTTTTATGGCTTTCTATTAATACAGCCACTAAAATTGCTAAAATCATCTCCAGTAATGAACAGCCTACGAGAACAAAAATTCTGTAGCAAAAGAAAAGCTAGTCATGTAGAATGTAAATTTCTTTTTTATGAGACTGACTCCTTTTAAAGCAAGGGAAAAGGCTGGTATGAATCTATTACCATTAGATTAGACTAGGAAAAAATATACAGATACTCAACTCAGGAGTTCAAAACTTATCTAAAGCAAAACCTTCAACATGTTAAATCAAAACAAAAACTATCATTTTACTGTCTCATAATAAATAAGCTTAATAAAGAAAAACTCTCATTTTCCAAATAAATCTCTAAAAGTAGGAATGGGGTTCTTGCCTGTCAAACCTTACTTGCCATACATTTTCAGTCAAACCAAGAGAGTGGAAATCAGATATGGAAACAACACACAAGTACTACAAACGTGCAAGTTTAAAAAAAGAAAAAAAGTTACTTGCAATTTTTAAGGCAACCTCCAAATCGGTTTAGTTTGAATCTCCTGCCATATATTCCGAGGACCTTAGTTATTTTACCTATCCCACTCCTTCCCAAAGCAATCATCCTTCTCTGTATGAAGATTTATTACAAGGAAAACCCGTATGTCATCACTCCAAACTATTCAGCAACTCTCAAAGGGGAAATATACACTTAAGAGTATCAATGAAATTGATGCCTTCAAAACCTAACCCATAACTCCGAGAAAATAATACCTTTACCAGAAGTAGATTTTTTTTTAAAAGATTTTATTTATTTGACAGAGAGAGGGATAGTGAGAGAGCAGAGAGAGGGAGAAGTAGACTCCCGGCTGAGCAAGGAGCCCAACTCTGGGCTCGATCCGAGGACCCTGGGATCACGACCTGAGCCAAAGGCAGCTGCTTAACATCTGAGCCCTACCCAGACACCCCTACAAGTAAACATTTTAATGTAGCCCAACCTCTGGACAAGTAGCACTGGTATTAAAGGGGAAGGGGGAAGATGTGTATAGGAATGCACCTTCTGCGTGTTACAGAAGAGTCACCTTTTGCTTTATACAAAATACAAGGCTAGAGACATATCAAGCTATATTCTCTTAAAAAATATTCTCCTGTAGGGTGCCTGGGTGGCTCAGTGGGTTAAAGCCTCTGCCTTTGGATCAGGTCTTGATCCCAGGTCCTGGGATCGAGCCCCGCATCGGGCTCTCTGCTTGGCAGGGAGCCTGCTTCCTCCTCTCTCTCTGCCTGCCTCTCTGCCTGCTTGTGATCTCTATCTATCAAATAAATAAATAAAACCTTTTAAAAAAAAAATTCTCCTGTGATCTTACTAAAATTATGATAGGCATCATGCATGCTGAAAGCCAAATCTGCTTATTTCTTGCTAGTGAAAAATTTCCTACATATTCCATAAAACCACCGCAGGATTTTACTATATTAATTCCTATTTTTAGTTCAGATTCCAAAAGTTACCAATGCTAGTTAAACCATAATAAAATGTGTATTTTTTAATACACAAAGCCTTAAAACAATTTACTGCCTTCCAAGCTTAAGCACCTTCTATTTCTGCTTAGCAGATTTATATCACTTAAAATCAAGAAGAAAAATCAACTAAGATTGCAAACCAATTAGTCTCTAAAATCAAATAGAACTTAAATGTTCTTCCCAAATTAGAAACATAAAAAACAATGAGTTTGGCATTAAAGTACACAACATGTGGGTTCTGTGAGTAACCAGAACCAGTGAAGACTTCCACAGATCTATAAAATGAAACTGGCCAAACCAAGTGAACATTCTGTGTGTATGATGTCCTCTATAGAGGTAATTCAAGAGTTGGGTGTGGCATGACCAGTGCATAAGACCTTCAAAGAGTTCTGTAATATATTAGCATTAAGAAGCATTATTGGCAGCTAAAAATATTATCAAATGATTAAGACTCTAACCAGGATAAGCTATGTAATCTGTGGATCCCAGGGCAAAAGGAAAGAGAGGGTCCCCTTGTTCAAAAATTTAAGAATTTCAAGGGGGCGCAGTTAAGACGGCAGAGGTTACACGCCCATAAAGCAGTTCAGCTTCCAACCAAGTATTCACGCTTAAAAACAAAACCGAACCTCAAATGTGGCAGCTTACTGTGATGACTGGCCTGTCCAGTTGAATATCCAAAGAATAAGAAAGAGCTGGATTAGACGGCTACGGGTTGGTTTTCCACGGGGTGGCATACGACCCAGCCCCATACCACCTCACCTATACAGCCTCCTGAAATGCCATGAAAAAAATAAATAAATAACCTGACCAAGCTAAGTAACACGGACCTCTAGCCTCCTTATTTCCAAATAAACAGTATTGGTCACAAAGGTAGTAAAATAACATGTTATGGTACCTTTAGTAAGACTTTGAATGAGAGCAAAAGAACTGACCCTACCATGCGGACCAATCTTTCAGAAAGGTAAACTGTAAAGTCAGTCTTTTTTTTTTTTTTTTAAAGATTTTATTTATTTATTTGACAGAGAGATCACAAGCAGGCAGAGAGGCAGGCAGAGAGGAGGAAGCAGGCTCCCTGCTGAGCAGAGAGCTCGATGCGGGGCTCGATCCCAGGACTCTGAGATCATGACCTGAGCCGAAGGCAGCAGCTTAACCCACTGAGCCACCCAGGCGCCCCATAAAGTCAGTCTTAATAAGATGCTATTTTGGAATATCCAGTCCTTTGGGAAAAAAAGAACATGAAGAATAACGTGCCACTGCTAAGGTCTGAAAAGTACACCAGGTTTAAAAAAAAAAAATTCCCCCCATCAAAGGTTGATCCCAGTTTAGAAGTCAGGGTATTCAGGATGGCTCTGCTGTATCCTTAAAGAAAACTTGTGACTTGCTTTTAGAATAAAAGAGAGAAGGTGGGGGGGAAGGGATAGAAAGCAGTATTTTTTAAAAATTATAATGCCAACCAGAAAAGCATTTAGAAGGCTGGAATGGCCGGAAGTGGTAACAAGGATTCAACCAGAAACATCTGTCTGTATATAAAGGTCCAAAAGGGTGGATTAAGAAATGGGATAGTAGAAATGTCACTTAGAGCACTGCTGTTCCATGTCACACCAGGAGAGAGGTCATAACTAAAAGTGTAAAACCCAGGAGGGGAAGGACCTTACTTCTCCTACGAAGAAGCATTAACCAGAACCAAGCAACCCTGTTCAACCCCCCAAGAAACAAACGAAAACCAAAAAAGGAACTCTTAACAACCCATCCATTCTTAGCCTAGAAAATAAGGTTTAGTAGTAAATAACAGGCCTGGCCACACTTACCAATTTGTGAGTACCTATGCTATTCCAGGAGCATACCCTAAAACAAAAATTCAGTAATAGAGTGTATGTACATTTTAAAAGAGCTGACCTGATTCCTAAGAGCAAACACTGTACAGTGAAGCAAACACCTACAGACAGATAAAATGGGGGGCCTTAAATGACAGCCTCTGGCTGTCTTTGAAGGGTTAAAAAAAAAAAACCTCATTCCCCGAAAGGTGGCAGCACCAAGTTACCCAAATGGGCAATAAGGGCCCAGTTTGATCACACAAATACATTCTCTCAAAAAGGAAAAAGAAAGGAAAAAAAAAGGGTAGAGGAATCACATCAAATTGCATGTAATGTTTTTCTTCATAATTTAATTTTTCCTACCCCACCCCAACCATTACTTTTCAGACACATTTTCTTCTTGCCCTGTTTTCCCTTTCCTTCCCCATTTCCAAAGGAACTTTCTCTAAGTATGCACACACACTTCACCTGAGCAGTATTAAAATCACCACTCCTACAAATCTCTCATAAGGAATAACCCAAAAATAAATGCAGTAATGTCCCAGTCCATCCAAGGAAAACAGTCACCATTTCTAGACCCAAAGGTTTGGATGAGAAAAAGTAGATCCAGGAAAGCTTTCCTGCACGCTCACCAAAATGGAGACTCCAGGTCAGCTTCCACAAGAAAGCGTGCTTAGCACAAATGAAAAATTCTAAGGACTCTGGGGAAACGGTTCTTGAGAAGATTCTCTTCAAGAGCAACTAGCCAGTAATTCAAACTGATTTTTTAAAGAGATGGGGAAACTACACCCCAACTGGTATTCGAGTGGTTTAGAATGGACTTATTTGTCGTAAGTTTGGGACTGAGATATATTTTAATTAAGACAGAATTATGGGTAGGTCCACCAAAAAATTAAGTTTCAAAAAACTCTTTGTCCTTGATGGGAAATATATTCACGTAGCATTGCTAAGCACCATTCTTTGGGGAGGGAATGAAAGAGAATAGATATTCGGGAACAAGTCCTCCTTTCTCACATTCTCAGAAAATGTAGAGAGAAGACAGGAGATGAAATTTTTATCATAAAGATGATCTTTTTAAATGCACACTATTTTAAATGGCCATCTGGACAGCTACAACTCTGTGCTCATAGCTCACATCTAGAGACAAGGTTTTGCGCCCCGGTCCTCCAGGATAACAAGTAGGCTTTTAAGGCAACGCTGTGGAAAGACTGCCTGCTGGTCATTGTCAAGACCACTGGAGGAGCACCTGCTGGGGAACGGAAGTTGGTCCCCACGAGACCACCAGTCGCACCAGTGCACGCACACTTGTCCGTGCACGGGGGCCGCAAGTGGCCGGCCCTCCCCGCCGAGCTGGAGGCGCAACTGCCGCAACCTACGAGAGAGCGAGCCAAAGCCCCGAGTCCACCTCGCCCGGCTGCCCGGCCCACCTGGCGATTCCCGCCCAGCGCACTGCCCGCGCTCAAACCCAGGATGCCACCGTGAGCGGCGACCTCGCGCGGCTGCGCCGGGCCTCACCTAATACCGCGCAAGGGAGCGAGCGGCCCGGGGGATCCTCTTTGCTCTGCCCTGGCCGCCTCCAGTCCCATGCCACCTCCGCACACTGCGTGGCCGCTCCAAGTCTCCAGACGCTCCAAGGACCACGCGCGAGGAAGCGCCGTACCAAGTGGGCACGCCACCAGACACCATCCGACTGGAGAACCTAGTGCACACAGCCTCCCACAGGCGGGGTTGCCAGTCCGCCACAGGAATCCTGCCCTTTTTCTAGAAAAGCCCCCTTCCCCCACTTTCCCTCCAAAGCACTCACCTGCGTCTCGGCGCAGCTCTCCCGGAGCTACACGCGGCCGTACCCGGGCACGTCCAGGCCTGAGCACGCTGCCTGGTGCGACTGGCCCCGCTCGGCTCCCGCCGCCCCCAACCAGCTTGTGCCCACAGGAGGGGCGGTGCCACCTCCCGAGGAGCCCAATTCCCTCTACTCCCGCCGCAAGGGGCCGAGCTCTAGGAACTTCGCGTGCACAACCTCCGCCACCCCCACCGGCGTTCCCGCCCGAGGCCGGTCTAGGGCTCCCACCTAGCGGAGGCCGGACTCCGCTCGGCGCCGCGCACAGCCCTTAGCTTCGGCGTCCAAAACAGACCCGAGGCCAGGCGCCGCGTGCCCGCCTTCCCCGCCCCCACTCCCACACCCCCCGCACTTGCCTGCTACGACTCCGAGCTGCAGCTACTACGGCTCGCGCCGCCAGCCGTCAGCACAGCCGCGGAGGAGTCGCTCCGGGCGGGCTCCGCGGAGAGGCGGTGACGGCGGCGGCGGCGGCGTCCCCAGTCCTGGCGGAGGCGGGAAGGCGGACTGGAACCCGGTGAAACCCCCGCCCTACCCGCGTCGCGCCGGCGACCGGCCTCCTCACCCGGCCGGCAGCTGCCTCAGTGACGCCCAGGCGCCGCGGTCCCGCCGTTTGTAGCGGGGCGAAGAGGAGGGGCTTGCTTGGAAGAGCGCCAGGAGGCGGGGCCGGCGGCGAGTTAGCGGCGCCGCCACTGCCGCCGCCGGCGCGTGCCCTGCCCCGCCGCCCGTGGGTAGGTGCCTGCGAGAGGACGCCCGGCTGCGGCCGCTCCGCTCGTCCCTCCCTTGTTCGGATTCCGAACAAGCTCTGGGACCAGGTTCCCTGGCAGAGCGGAGAAGAGCGTCGCGCGCCCAGAAGCGGTAGATTCCAGGTGCAAGTTTGCAAACCCCGAGGTTTCAGGCGCTAACTGGGAGCCAGAGCGACTCGCGCGGGGGTTACTTTGAGATATATGTGCATCAAATATGTACACATACATACATACACATATATTGCAAGCGGAGTCAAAAGGTTCTTTTTTCCCCTACTTCACAGCCCAAGGGTCCTGTCCCTTGGCGGAAAACTAAAGGCTTAGCCCCGGCTACCCCACTCTGCCTCTCTAGATGGAATCTGACATTCAAATAAGCCCGAGTACCTGTGCGGGGTGCTATACTCTGCTTCAAACGCAAAGTAGGAAATCCTGCACTCGACTATACAAGAGCCTGCCGTTCTCTGCATCCTTCCAACGCCCCCCACGTTAGCCCCCAAACGGCCAACTCTTCACCGAGGGGGCGTCACATCGCTGCTTAGCCTTGGCCCGCCCCCACGCCCAGCTCAATCGCCTTTCTCCTAGAAAAACCTGTGCCTGTCCTCAGACTCAGCCCCGCGACTGGGAGTCAAAACCGACCCCGAGCCACGCGGTGGTAGCACGTTTTTACACCTGCTCTGCCGCTTAATTATGAGAGCACCTGTCGTGTTGTTGTGGTTGTTTTCATTGCGAAGGCTTCTATTTTAACCCTTCCCCCTTAAAAACTACACTTAAAATATCACCTGTCATACCTACCTGAAATCTCAGGAGTTAAGAGAAAGGAACTGAGCAGTGGGCGACTGAGTCGCCGCAAGAACGTGACCGAGGTTACAGCTTCAAGGGCATGATGCGGGTTTGATGCAGCAAGGTCCGCTAAGGGCGCCCAGCGCTCCCCGCCCCCACGCGACGGGCGGGGCGGGGCGGGGCGGGGAGGGTGGAGGGGGGGGATGGAAAAAGGACTCCTTTAGCCCCGGGCGGGGGTGGAGGAGACAAAATTGCCCTCTTGGGCGGATTCAAATCAGGAGTAGTAAGGTAAGGCGTTTAACCATAATCGAAATGGAGACAATCCACCCCTCAATTTGGGGGACCCAGACTAGGGACACCAGAAATAGCTAATTGATTCTATATCAGCATTTCTGTTGTCACCCCAAATCCGATTAGCAATTAAATGACCTTAATTGACTTTGCACGGGGTTACTGGGAAAAGAGCTCAAAGCGCCTGCGCCTCTTTGACCTCCCTCTAAACAGTTAATTATAATATTCCTATCCCAAGCAGGCGGGTTGCTAAAAAATGCCTAGTTCCAAACGTTAGGCAAAAATGGGCCTACCACATTTGCCAGTCCAAGCCTAAAACTCTTAGAATGCCCTACGCCCTACTCCCTGAAGCTGACTTTTTGAAGTTATGGGAGACCTCTCTACAGAGTTCCCTAAGTCTTCCAATCCACTTCGACCTGCAAACGTTGCGTTTTTCGTGGAGAACTCCAGAACAGATTAAAATGAGGTGCCTAAGCACTTGGTTAAAAAAGAGAAGAACAACCCAGGAGTGATTGGTGTAAGACAGACAGACTTAGGGATTGACAATAAAAACGGAGAGGCAGTTACTTTTTTAAATCCTCCAAAAAGTGACTTTTAAAAATCAAAATTTTCTGGTTTTGCACACTTATTTGTCCAGATTCTGACAAACCTTTCAGATGTCCCACTTAAGAAGCCATTTTACGAAAGAAGTCTTACAGGCCCAAACAGCTTTTCTACTCTATCACCCCTAAAACATGCACACTTTTTTCCTGACCTTTAGGAACTTATTTTTTTAATTAGGAAAATAATTTATTCGGTTACTATTATCTACTCTGTACTCTCCCCCCACACCTCCACTTTAAGCTTGAATTTTATAAGTTGCAGTGTAGGCCTAAGAAATAACCCATCTCCATCTCTCTATTCCCAACATCCGGAAGATGGAGAGGGGGCGGGGGTGTGGGGATGGGCTAAAGGTGTAGAATCTTAACCAACATGAGTGTTTGTAGTGAGTGGGGGCGGGGAAAGAACCCGTGCATTTCGGGGAGAAAGTAAGAGACATTCATCCCATCCCAGCAGTGTTAAGAGTAAATACTAAATGGTTGACTGTTTCTCTCAGGCCACAATAAAGCCAGATCTGCAGCTGGCAATTACAAGAGAAAATACCCAGTCTCGACATCAGTTTCGCTAACCGGTACTTGAAAATGGCAAACGGGGAATGTATCCAACCTCCAATTTGCCACAGTTGTATAGCTCTCATATTAATTCTTTACAGACGTGAAATAGGTGGGTACGTAGCAACGTGCTGGGCATAAATTAAGCAACAATGGCCACGCGACGTCCTATTCGCCGCGGAGCTTCCGTGCAGGGCACTGCCACCTTGCTATCCCCAGACCCCACCGCCCCGGAGATGGCAGAGTCGAGTCTGGAGGCTGGCCGCAAGTTGGCTTTTAGACCCGGGAGGGTGGGTGGGGTGGACAGCGGGGAGAAATTAACAACCCCGGCGGGTTTTATACCTTTTCCCCCATTCTCTCCATCTGAAGCACCACACCGGCGCTCTCACGCACACTCACCCACACCCCCTCGTGCCAATAATTTAAACTTCTCTTAGGCAAAGGCAGCACCTCCTTCACCGCCACCATCACCCTCTCGGTCCTCTCCGCCCAATGTACACTCTCCCCCCTTTCCCACATCTACCCTAATTTCTCTTTTTCCGCAGTAGAAAGCCAGCTGGTTTCTCCCAAACCCTGAGAAATCACAAAAGTTAAAATGAAGCATGGGTCTGCCCAGCGTCTCACCCCCAACCATCTTTCTCCTGGCGTCAGTTTAACAATAGCGGGGGGGGGGGGGGGCGGTAAGAAAAGGGGTGAGGGCAACATAGCGGAGTTGGCTCCTGGGGTGGCTGTGAATCTTCGCGACTGCGAAGGGGTTTCCCCCTCGCGCCGAAGGCAAAGTCAGCCGCGTAGGACCAAGGACAGAGCTTGGAATCCACTTCCCAGCGCCCCGCACCGCAAGGCTCCCAGGCAGCCGCCACTCCACAGACACAGCTCCGAGGATCTTATTTACGCTTTTCTGAACAAAGGGAATCTCATATCCGGTGCAGACTTAAGAATTCAGCCCTAAATTGGCCACCTTCTTTTAAAAAAGAATCACGGTAATTGGCGCCCATGATTTAGAGCCCGCACACCTAGCAATGATGAGTTTTTGACAGCGTCTACCCACCCTAACCCCAGCCCTAGCCCTCAGGCGGCATGTACTTTTTCAGTCAACTACAACTAGCAGCCTGGTGTAGCATCTAAATTCCATCTGGCAATCCCATCTCCCCAGCACATGTTATCTGGTTAATGCAATTAAGTGTGGGGTTTTCGCTGGTCTAATCTGCAAGTCCAGGCTTCTGATTCCCCTCAAAGGTATTAAAGCCTCTCCAGTCCCTTAGCTGCTGTGCTAAAGTAGAGGCATGCATCCCCCAAAGCCCAAGTTATCTCTCTCTTCCCACGAAATGAACTTCCAACCTCAATCCCGTAGCTCACTCAATACCTAGACTCCCATTGTACCCCTGCTCTACTCTAGCCACATTTACCACTTAAGTTTCTGCCATTGATATTTGAGAAAATTCAGTACGTCAAGCATGCGTCGTCTTAGTCTAGCTCTCTAGAATTAAAAAGCAGAGCAGTACCTTTGAAATGAGACAAACATGTGCTTAATTAACTTCACATTCTGTATTCCGCTCACTTACAGGTTTTCTGGGTTTGCCAGCGCATCGCTGCAACTAATGATTAAAGAAACCAAACCGAAACTTACCTTTCTCCCTTAAGGTTTTTGTGTATGTGTGTTTTTAAAGTAACGGTGCAGTTCTCCCAATAAGGATGAGCAAGAAGCTGCTGGATAGTTCTCTTAAGACAGCACGAAACCTAAACTGTGCTCGGCTTAAAAGAAGCAAATAAAAAGAAATGCTTTCGACCCCAAAGTCCAACGCTAAAAGAAATGGCGAAAAAAAAAAAATATGAAAGGGGAGGGGAAACTTAAAAAAAGAGAGTTTAAAAAGACGAAGAGACTATCCTATTGCCGTTCAACTAAACAAAAAGAGGCAAGAAAAACAAACGAAGGAACAAAGAAAAGAGACGAAAGAACGTTTTTTCAAAAAGACGATGTCTTTCTCCTTGTTGCTTTTTAGTAGGTCGCTACAGGAGTAAGCTGCTGCATCTCTAACTGAGAACAGAAATAAGGGGGGAGGACGTCTTAAAAGGGAGGTGGACTGGACCACAGATTTATAGCACCGTATCACCAACCCCTTCTCTGCCTCCGCACTGCCGTGTGTGCAGCTGCTCTGCCAGGCTCCTATCCCGAGCAGCACGCGCGGAAGTATACGCCGAGTGGCGCCACAACGTAACTTGCTCATCTCCCCAGGACCCTGATTGGTCTAGATGCTTCCATTGAGGCCGCCCGGGCGATCATGCTTGATACGATTGGCTAGAAGCTTGTGTCACTCTCAAGAGCTCAATGGAGTCCCGTTTCAAGGTAAGTTGTGCGGGGAGGTACACACTTAACACAGGCGGCGAAGGGAAATGCAAGAAGCAAAAAGAGATGGAAAGAGCAACGTGGGAGGGTTGGAACTGTAGTATCAGAGTTTGCGATATGGCATGATCTTCTTTCCTCTTAAATCTTTCTGCTTCCGAAAGACTCATTTTCCTTGCCATCACTGCCGCATCTATGGCACGTTTCTTTATAACATTAAACTCTGTCCGGTATGTATGAGTCATTGAGAGCTCCCTCTCTTTGATCTGAGTGAAAGGGATGAATGTACATCCATTACTTGCCCGCATGCCTTTTTCGATTTATGTTCCGCTATTCTGTATTAGATATTAAGCAATTTTATGTCTTTCTCTCTTTTAATATATGCATATTGCAGTTCTCTTGTTTATTTTTAGGGTAAGAATGAATTCAGAAATGCTTTCAAATAAAGCTGCACGGTTTGAATTAGCTTTCATTTCATGTTAGAAAAGTAGAGGATAAGCATCCTGTTAGGAAAAAAAGGTACTGAACAGAGCTAAGGTCCTTTACTTTGAGGTATATGGTGACTCAAAATGAGCATCTGTATATAAAATTAGAACAAGCCACTCCTCTGTATTTGCCGGCGGTCCAGTTCTTGGACCACATACGTATTGCTGATAGTAAATTAGTCAAACCTTTATCTGGGTTCTTTCTCTGAGGATTTAGAAAGTTTAACCAGAACACCAAATGCTGCCAATGCTTCCGTTTTATAGCTGAAGACTACTTTATTAAATACCATATTTTAATAGCATTCAAGAGACTGAAGTATAGTTTTGTGCATGATATTTATTTCTTCCTCCAAGTGAAAACGTGGTCCTCAGAATCAACTTGATGTATAAATAGAGACATTAACTTGACGTAGGTTCTTTTTCAGTCTGAATTTCTTCTTTTAATCTTGACAGTGCCAACTTCCTAGATAGTACTTATGTTTCTTATACAATGTAACATATCTTGTCTAGATGCTCATGCCTTTCTAAAAGGAATTCCTTTACCTGTTTACTACTAGTGGCTATCTTTGAAAATTCAGAAAAAGGAGACACAGGTAAGAGTTAGAGATTGGAGGAGGGTGGATTGAGATGGTGGGAAAGGAACAGATAGTCACAAAGCAAAGTAACTACAAAGTGAAGGGTGAAGTAATTCAGAGTTCCTTGAGAATGTCCTTGAGTGTGGATAAATGATTAATGGCGAAGAACATAAGACTTGTTTATCTCCCGTATAACCAGTGTAATATGTTCAAGTTCTATTACTTTGCATGACAATAACACAGGGTTGGAAAAGGAGGCCTGAATCTATATGTTATCTTATAATTAACATTGTCATCTTATAATTTATAATTACCATGCCCTAATCCCCAGCCCCACTTTTTATATAACAACAAGAGTGGGGTCCTAATTTCAACTTAAAGCTATTTTCTAGACCTGGGTGGAACTCATAGGAAGTAGAAAGAAAAGCAGTTTGAGGAAATGGAATAAAGGGGCTGAGGGAGGGACAAGTCAAGGGAAAAGACAGAAAGACTCCACTTTACCTAAAGTAGATTAATCACTGTATGAATAAATAGTTGGAAGATTGTGTTTGTTACCATCTTCTTCAACCCCTCTCTTCACCCCCAGGTCAGTACAGAGAAATAAATCTTAAAGTAATAAATGCAATTTATATAAAAATGTAATACTGTTTATGCAGACTTATTTATGAGGTGAAATGCCTTTTCCCCTTGTTAACATGTTCTTAATATTGAATTAGTTGCATGTATTCATATAATATTATCAGCACTCTGTAGGAAATCTTTACCATTAACTTAAAACTGTGTAAGTATCTTCTAACTGGGTGGAAACTAATACCTTGTTTTGTTTTTTGATGTGTGTTTGTTTCCACAAGAAGTTGCAGATTACAGTGGTATATTTTCCAAAAGGGGGAGGGTGGATAAGGACAGCTGGGTGTGGTGTGGAGTGGTGAAAATCTAGCGTGTGTTAGGTAGTTAAAGAAATTACTTGAAAAATAGTAAATTTGTCTATTCAAATGCAAAACACTAAATTCTGTGGATTGCGTATATAAGCTTTCTTTACTTTAGGCAGAGGAGCAATTGATTTTGAAAATGTTTTCATCTTCAACATGTTGTTTTTTCTATATAGGTAAAATGAAGTTAAATTATTTAAAATATTGACCATATCTTACAATACTAGTTTACTTCCTCAATAAAACAGATGTTTCTAAGTTTAAAAACATTTAAATGGATACATATACCTTAAGTAATGTGTATTTTTCCAACTTTTAAAAATAAAAACTGAATACAGCCTATTTAAAATAAATGATATCTGGATGTATATTTCCCTTTGAAATTCATATTATCATAGCTTGGAATACTAACATAATCTATCTTGCAATTAATAAAGACTATGTGTAAACATCACACTCCACATTAAGGAACTGTAATCAACCCCTCTTCATCCATAGTTAGCTAAAGAATTATCCACAGCATCTGAACTTGCATTAGAAAAGCATTTAAAAGACATCTGAGTTTTGACTGTTATCTTAGCTGACATATTTTTAAAGTCCTTAGTACTATTTTAAATTGCAGCAGAGAATGGATAGAGTTGAGGGGTCACTCACTGAAAGTTTGGAGAAAAAGTTTGTTGTGAAGAAAGTTGCAAAAAGAAAGTTGCAAAAAAAAAAGCTGAAAAATAATGAATTCAATGGATTATTTTGCTAAAGTTTATAAAGGAACACTCATTCACAGGAATACTCAGAAGCTATTGTGGGCAATATCTTTTAGGATAAATAACTCCCTCACACTAGTTGAGGGGGGGTGTGATTTTAGCATTTTATGATAAAGGATGCTATCAACTACTACTGTGACATTTTTTTTAAAGTAAACAAAGCAGTTAAGCTATTTAGGTGAGTTTACAATGTGTGGCTTAGGGCAATAGTTCCAAACATTATACCCTCTCGGAAGAATAAAAATATTCTGTGTTAGTTTGTTGGGCAATTCGGGGTGGGGGTGGGGTCTGCAGTTCAAAATGTTGGAAATATGTCATTTTAATGCCTGTGTGAGAAATATAGATATTATATAGCTTGATGATTACTCTTTTATTTGTTCTACCTAAAGGAGTATGTCAACTTTCCTTCTACAGTTTAGAAAACAGGAAAAAAGTTGTGTAGAAAATTGACACCAACGTTGAGTTTAGAGCGTGGCAACCGGGCAAGGGAATGAGGCAGGAATTAGCACCATGGACAGAGACGAGCCGATCCAAAATAAAGATTTGAAAACTGATAGGGTTTTCTGTCCCTCCCAAGTAAGATACGGAAACGGCAATTCTTGGGAATGTTTCATTGCACAGACTTTAAGGAAGAGGTTGTCCTACTTCACAGAAACACGTTTATTTCGAATTAGGCTGGCTTTTGCTAGAACTCGGCCTTAGTGACAAAGCGTCAGGAGAGTTAGAGTTCTGAACTCTGGGCGCACCGTCCACTAAACTTCTCTTTTCACACGCTCCCTTGCCTAGATGAGCCTGTCTTTCATTAAAGTATTCATGCAAAATAAATGCAAATCCAGGTAGTCATCGGAAAGTCTGCTAAACCTACTGCAGAGTTCTTAATCCTCAAAATTCCCAGCGGGAATCGCAACAACAAAAAAACCCATACCCTTCCCCCTCACTACCCCCACCCTCAGTTCCTTCCCAGCTCCAACCACTTACTGGCAATGGGGCAAAGTCTTTTATCTGAAGATAAGTGACCTCCTAGACTATTTTGCAAAGGACCCTTTATATTGCAAACACTTTCCATCAGGGACAGTGCCAGAACCGGCAGTGAGCAGGATCACAAACATCCTTCACTTTCTCTTTACATTTTGTCTTTAAATTCCTGTCCGAGAGAAAAAACTGTAAAGACAGTAGACTCAGGAAGAATTCCCCTAAAACCTTAGGATACTGCTCACACATAAAGACATGTGAATTGTTTATTTAAGTGTTTAAAATTTTTTAAATGTTTATCTAGTGTCACGGTAAATCTTTTGAGACCAACTTAGAGTGCTCTCTCCCCAGTCCCACCTTTTTTTCCCCCTGGGTAAAATTTGTACCAAGTTCATTCTCCTTTAAGTGATTTGACTGCAAATATTCAGATTCAGACTAAGATCTGTTGCACGTGCCCCAGAGTGTCTCGGAAAATATATCTGCAGCTTCGGATCGACGATCATTTACGTAAAGCTTCCCACAAAATGTCCTCAGATTTCTTTTCCTCCTCTCTTTTACACAGTAGCAACTTGAAGTAGAATAAACTCACATCTTTGCTGAGCATGCAAAGAGAGGTCTAGCAGACCAGTCAAGGGTGAGGTAGGAAAAACTGGAGGTGAGAAAAGGCAAATCAGAGCTTTGTGTCCGTTTCTTTCAGGGATGCTAATAGTTTTCTCTAAGCTTCCTCCTGGAGCCGATACATCTCATGCAAAATTAATACAAGTAATTAAAAATAGCAGTTTCCAAAGTTAAAGGAAACCATCTGTCTCAGCTGGTGGCAATCAGTCTTTTGGCCGGCCCCTTTACCGGGACCTGGGAAGAAACGGTTTTTCTGCTTCCGATGCTCCGAGGCTCTTTCTCATATTGAAGATTTATGTTTCCACTTGTGTACGATGCACGTCTAATTTGAAATAATAAAGCCGGGCTGAGCGACCAGTCAATCAGAGCTATCAACTGCGCCCGGTACGCAGCCCTGCCCCCACCTCCCACTGGTCTCTAACCCTCCTTCCCTCCCCCTACTTCCTCCCCCACCCCACACCATCCCCCTCCTCTCTCCTCTCTCCTCTGCTCTCTCACGCATTCGCACTTTCCCCCCACGTGTGTTCAGATCAAACCCTTGCCCTATAGAGCAAGTGACCGCACCGGGGCACAGTGACAAAGGCAGAGTTTGTATCAGAAGAAGACTGAGGCCCGGGGAGACAGGGCGGCTAGAGAAACAGCTGTCTTATCAGCCCGGTGCAGAGATGGAGATGGCTCGAGAGGTCCTCAACAGATAATCACTTGAATAGGTTTGCAATGCGCCAAACTTCACGCTTGATAAGGCCAACCCAATGTAGAGAGCAGCCCAGATCCTGCTCCATTCTGTTTTATCTGAGCTGTAAATTAAGAAATTGAAATTCAGGTGGCAGAGGCAGCAGTCGGCTGATAGACCGCTAAAGTAAACTGTCATTAAAATGCTTGCGGGAGACAGAGAGGGGGCGCCTGGAATGGGATATTGTTTTATTTTTTTTTTTACAGGGGGAGGGGAGCCGTGAGAGAAAAAGCCCACTGGTTTTAAAAATTATCTGGGGAGCATAAACTGAGGAGGACTAGCAAAGGGGCACAGCATTTTTATCATGATTCTTAGTCATAGCTACCCTGCATAAACAATCTGAAAAGTATAAAGTTGTGGGAAGTTTGGTGAAATAAGAGTAAGGACAATTTAAAGCAATCTGATAGAGAACAGAATTCTGTCTTTATCAGAGCACGGGGCAAAGGAAGCTCCCTGGCTGCAGTATTAGAAACTGATTCTAAATGCAATCTAAAGTATTCCTTCTATTGTGAGAAAAGCAGATCAACTGGATACAGAGGAGTTACCATAAACTGAGGTTAACTTGACCTTTTTGTTGATGTGATAGAGCCACCAGAGATTCCAGGGTAATTTTTAGAAAAGCCTAAGAAATTATCTACTACAGAAGAGAATCAGCTTACCGACTTACAGGAATAAGAGTTCTATTTCACCCCCTTCCCCTTTACCCAGATAATTACTAAGGGGTAATTCAGGGAACTCAAAAAATTCCATGTGTATTTGATACCACATGGTTCTTAGAGCACACTTTATACCTACAGTCTTATGTCTGCTTTTATGGATACGAGGTGTGAAATTCTATGTATTATTTGACTAAATGTTTCACAGAAGTTTAAAATGTATGATGATCAGAATATAACCAGTGACCTTGGTGCCTTGATTCACTTATGACTTTGCACCGTATCTTGTTCCTTTTGTCATTGAGTGGATTGCAAATTCACTAGTGTACATTTATGAGAGTGCATGACAGGATGCATTTCATTTTCCACAACAGCATTTATAACTTAAGTTTTAGCAATATTTCTACAAAGATACCTTCTGGTGATAACACATAGTTAATGCAGCTTTAGGAAATCAATTAGTTTTTACTTTAACCCCAAAACTTTGATCAATGCCAGGATACACTTAATTGATACTATTAAGGCTGCTTAAATCACAGTGGGAACTGGAAGAATTAAAAATGAATTTGTCAGGAAAAGTAGTGAAAAAAAATTAAGGTGCAGATATATATTTCATTACTTAATTAACTACTTAGATACATTAAAAACTATTATTTTAAACTATGCACTTAATCTGATTACTCATAGGAAGATGAGCAAATATATACAAGTCAACGAATCTCGAACACATTTCTTTTCAATTCTTTATGCAAAAATCCTTCTTATCACCTAACCCAAAGATCAGTTTGTTTGTTTTTTTTTATTCAAGTATATGGATAAATGAGTGCAGTATATATTCTTTAATGAGAGAAAAATTTATGTTTATGCAAGCTAACTTTTCCCTTCCATATCCCCATTTTCCATAATGTTATATTGGTTTAAATAATGGCTGCTATATAAGCATTTTAAGAAATATTCTTTCAAATTCCAGCCTTTCAGGCACTATTATCTTAAAATAATGAGACAGTAAGATATTTTTCTGCTAGTTACA
Organism: Lutra lutra; assembly: GCF_902655055.1. Classification (NCBI taxonomy): domain Eukaryota; kingdom Metazoa; phylum Chordata; class Mammalia; order Carnivora; family Mustelidae; genus Lutra; species Lutra lutra. Next base: position 49,387,416 of record NC_062290.1, read on the forward strand.
AATACTCTTAAGTCTGAACTGCCTGCTTTAATGAGGCTCTTAAGCTATATTTATTTTTGTTTTTCTTTTTTTTTTTTTAAAGATTTTATTTATTTATTTGACAGAGAGATCATAAGCAGGCAGAGAGGCAGGCAGAGAGAGAGGAGGAAGCAGGCTCCCTGCTGAGCAGAGAGCCTGATGCGGGGCTCGATCCCAGGACTCTGAGATCATGACCCGAGCCGAAGGCAGCGGCTTAACCCACTGAGCCACCCAGGTGCCCCTATTTTTGTTTTTCTTAATTAAATTGAAAATATGCATACAATGGACAGCTTAAACTATTCTTTGCCAAGACATGTAGGACATTTTAAAGATGAGAATTTACAAAAGGGTTAAAAGATGTACTCTCACCAAGTCTGAAATGAGAGAAAAAGATATTGTATAAATGTACATTATAATGTTTCAAAACTAGAAGATAATTTTAAAAAGAGAAAATCACACTATTGAAGAGGAAAATGTTTTAGCATGAATTATAAAAACCACTTCTAATTTTTGTCACAAATAAATGATATGTATGGCATTATGAATGATGAAAAATAATTTAAAGATCCCAAAATGCCAATTTAATTTGGGGGGATTCCCCATTATTAACTCCCTCTAAGGGAAATGGGATAATAGATTTTTAATGAAAACATTCTCTCAATGATATATAAAGGCATTATTTTCAAGAGCTTTAGAAATACCTAATTTTGTAGTATTTTTGTTTAAAACTGATTATAAATCTATTAACAAAGAAAAAAATCAGGCAACTGATATTGTCCTTATAATATTTATCTTCAGGCGGAGGTCAAATGATCAGTAGATAATCAGTTCCTGTTCCTAACTATTTATTCCTGATCTTTGACAAAAGACCCATTTCAGTTTGCTTCAAGCATCTTTTGAGTGCCAGTATTTGTACAATATCTCCTCCTAAGTTTTTAATAGTATAGCTTGTCAAAAATTAGTCCTTTAAATAGATATTTCAATGTTACTCTACCACGAACTACAATTTTGAAAACTGTTAAGAGTTTGGGTTTGTACATAGGCACATCCTGATCTGAACATGACTTCATCATTGTGGGGCCTTGGACAAGTTACTTAATCTCTTCTAAGCCTTGATTTCCTGATCTATATAATGGTGATAATAATGCTTAATGTAGGATTACTGTGAGGTTAAATGTAACCATGAGTGTAAAATATTCAGACTTCCTGGAACAGAGGAAACAGCTGATACGCAGTAACTACGATGATGGAAACAAAAATGGTGACTTAGCACATTTATTTGACGAAGCAAGAATTAGAGCTCCTGCTTTTACATAGCATCTCTTAAATATAGTCATTTGCTCTCATTAATATCCCAACTGATATATCCTATGATAAATATCTTCTCCCATTTCCAATTGTAACCAAGTTTAAAAGGCCTCAAAAGGCATAAAATCTTCTGTCTGCCCTCTTATGTGGCTTCAATATATTTCCCAATACAATTTCATGATTTGCCCATAAAAAGTTGTGGGTCTTCAGAAAGGAACTTAGTCTGAGGTTCCATTTGATTGATATAATAATAAAAACACCTTAGATTTTTATAGTCCCTTATATCACAAAAAGCTCAATGCACTTTTACATATTTATCATTGTAACCCAGAAGATGGGGAAGGACATAAATTATTTCTCATTTTCAGGAGTGTAACAGAGGAATTAGGAATATGGGTTACATTTTAAGATTAATAGGAATAAAGAGCAGCTTTCCTGAATGTCATTCTTGCTACAGTGTGTTACTCTATTTAGCATTAACTATGACCATTATTACTTTAGTTAGGCTCAAAATATTGCTGTTAGGCATTAAGTGTAAGTTATAATTCAGTTACTCACTGAAATCAAGTTGAATAAAATACATATCATCACAGTCTAATCAAATTAAAGCATTTTGATTATATCCCAAGAGATACTTTTATTATTCGATTATATATATATGCATGTATTATCCATACTTATTTACCATTCTGTGTTAACTCTAAGGCAAGAATTTAAAAGTCTTTATTTGTTTATGACCTTGGAAGAAATCGGTTTCAATCTCCTTATCACTGGCCTTTCCCTAGGCTGATTCCCTCTCTACACATTTTTATAGGCTATTACATTTATTCCATTTACATAAGCTAACAGTACTTTCTGCTCTAGTTTTCTATTTCTTAGATTGTCTGTGTTTGATAAATCTCTCAGTATAAATATCCAAACAAATATGGAGGTAAAGTATAGAAAGGACACAAGAGAATATGCTTTTTATAATAGTTTTTGTTTTGAATGAAATAATGTCCACTTGACATTGGAAAACATATCATATCAAAAGAATACGGGGCGCCTGGGTGGCTCAGTGGGTTAAGCCACTGCCTTCGGCTCAGGTCATGATCTCAGGGTCCTGGGATCGAGTCCCGCATCGGGCTCTCTGCTCAGCAGGGAGCCTGCTTCCCTCTCTCTCTCTCTCTCTGCCTGCCTCTCTGTCTACTTGTGATCTCTCTCTGTCAAATAAATAAATAAAATCTTTAAAAAAAAAAAAGAATACTAAAATTTGCTTATGGTTTATACTTTCACAGTTCCCTCCTGGGCTAGCAGTGCCATGGATTAAACAGAGATGCAGCTACAGATGTGGACTTTCAGTGAATAAGTAGAATGGAAGGAAACAAAACTTTGCAGCCTGATCAAAGAATGAATCTTGGGGCACCTGGGTGGCTCAGTGGGTTAAGCCTCTGCCTTCAGCTCAGGTCATGATCCCAAAGTCCTGGGATCGAGTCCCACATCGGGCTTTCTGCTCAGCGGGGGGCCTGCTTCTCTCTCTCTCTCTCTCTCTCTGCCTACTTGTGATCTCTCTCTGTCAAATAAATAAATATAATCTTTAAAAAAAAAGAATGAATCTTAAACTTCTTGAGGTCTAAGTTCATATATAGATTACAATTAAAAAAAAAACAGTATTTTCATTTTAAATTTAAGCTTAAATTTAAGTTTCATTTTAAACTTCCACGAGCATCTCTCTGTGTCCTAAATGCACCTTAAAATTTAATAAGACTTGGGGCGCCTGGGTGGCTCAGTGGGTTAAGCCGCTGCCTTCGGCTCGGGTCATGATCTCAGGGTCCTGGGATCGAGCCCCGCATCGGGCTCTCTGCTCAGCAGGGAGCCTGCTTCCTCCTCTCTCTGCCTGCCTCTCTGCCTGCTTGTGATCTCTCTCTGTCAGGTGAATAAATAAAATCTTAAAAAAAAAAAAATTTAATAAGACTGAATCACACAAAGTTTAGTCTAGTCATGTGACTGCCAGGCTTCTATGAGGAAGTATAATTAGCACCAAGAAGAAACACACATGCGTACACACAGCCAGAGCTGCTCTCTACTGCCATCACTCCAACCCCTTATGATCCTTCATGTTGATGTGGCTAAATGGGAAATCTGTTTCTCTGACTGAGCATGTATGTGCATTTTAAGGGAATACTAAGAATACTATTGTAATAAAAATGATGCTCTCTTCCTTTGGTCACTGTCATTCTGGTATAAGAAATTAGAGAATATATTTGTTTGAAATGTCAGTTTTTGTAAACATGAGTTGGAAGATGTACTGTAGATGAATGGTGTTACAGACTATTTAAGCTGTTTGAGTAATAAATAGACATTTCCTTGAATTATTTTGACACAATTTACTGTGAAATTTCTTTTTTTCTTTTGCTGATATTTCTAGATTCCTTGTGCAGACAATTAAAAAAGGACCTTTCTTTTTTGTCAGTGCTCATTATTTAACTCATACAACACTGATGTTTTCTAGAATACTAATATTTCCGAGATATGAAATGAATGCTAAACGAAAGGTATGTTTCCATCTTAACACATCAGAAGGAGACATGAAGATCTGAGCCTCTTTACCCAGTGTAAGAAAAGAGGAAAATATAAATATATATTATGGTGTTTTAGTCCTTAGTTTTAAAAGATCTTTATATAAATCTACTTTACTGGGTGTATGTGCATGTCCGTGTGTGTGTGTGTGTGTGTGTGTGTGTGTTTGGAGCAAATGACATGAGATACAGAGGAAAAAATTGCAAGACTTGGGTAAAGGAGACCAGGCTGACTGTAGAGGAGGAAGTGGGCTTGAGAGCAAAGATACCAGGTTGGTTAGGTCCTCCAGGGTCACATCATGGAAAGGCTTTGAAAACCCGCAGAGGAAAATATTGAAATAAAACTACTACACTTGATCTTAGCCAAAAGGGTGAGAAGTGAAACAGACATAAAAGTACTGGATACAAGATATATCTATTGATAAGTGTAAATTTTGGACTCACCAAGTGCAAAGAGACTCAAAGGTACAGGAATCAGAATCAAGACATAAGGAGGGTTAAGAAGCTAAAAAGTTAAAACAAACAAAATAAACATAAAACCCGTTGGAATTAGGTGGCAAGGTCGGAGGATTAATAGAGATGGGGGAAGACATAGGTATAGAAGAGGAGTTCACTGATAATAATGAAAATGTTTTGATGGCCAAAATATTGATAGAAGGCCCTGGGAAAGTGATAGGGTTCTGAACAAATAGTACTTTTGAGCCAAAAAGCCCAAGATAGCTATGAGGGTGAGAAACCAGGCACCAGAGCCTGCACTCTGATTAGCTATAGATGCCTCTAAAAACACTGCTAGGAAGGGTACATTGAGCTCAGATTCCTAGGCTTGGAGAAAGGAGACATGAGTCTGAGTATTATTTCTCCCACTGACTAGCTGATCCCCTATCAGCAATTCAGTCAGCATTCTGACTGAATGTCGTGATTCCCCAAAGATTGGATTAGTGAAAATAATGATTATGGGTAACAAGTATCAAGTATGTACTACATGCCAGACAGCATTCTAATGTTCTACACGCATTAAATCATTTAATCCTCACAATCATCCCATCACTTTAAAGACGAGGAGACTGAAGAAGTTGAGTAATTTGCCCAAGATCACACAATGAGAAACTAACAGAGATGTGCTTTGACCCCAAATACTTCTTTTGTATTGCCTAAGTCCTTAACAACCACTTATCAGATGACCTCTGCGGTACTTTCCAGGGGTAAAATCCAGTAACTTTAAAGAAATAGAGCAGAAATTTAAAAAAAACAAAAAAAAAATATATATATATATATATATATATATACACACATATATAAAAAAATATATATATAGCAGAAATTAAAGATGACGTAACATTTGTAAAAGAACAACAGTACAGAGATTACAATTAACATGAATAGATAAAACTCTTTTTTAAATTGGAAATAATCATACTCAAGTCTTGACATGCTGTCTATTGCTGACAAATGGAAGTGAGATAAAAGATACTTAGGATGATTTACTTCTTTAAAATGATTCAGGTCAGATCAATAGGATTTTGAGAAACAGAATGTATGATGTCCTAGGAGGTCCAAGCCACCAGTCATATTAGGTTTTGAGGACATTTTCATTATTTCGTTTTTGTAGATTTTAATTTTGAGAAGTGTACTCTATAACCATAGTAAACAGTTATAAGCCATTGAAAAGAAGAGTATATGTTTGTAATTTAGTGATATATAAAGATTTCCATGAAATATGTTTGAGAGTATTCAACATCTCATAAAGAATAGTCATCAGAACATTAAACAGTGGCTATTTTGAGGTAATAGGAATTGGACCTTTAGGTCCTTTTTTCTTTATGTTTTCTGCATTATTGGGTTTGTAAAAATTTGGAGCATCTATTCTTTTTATAAATCTGAAAAACAGGGAGTTTTGTGTTTGGGGTCAAAAAAAACACACCAAAACTATGCTGAAGAGCTCAAGCTTCAGCCCTGTAGTTAGCAGGTGGAAGCTGGTGGTAGATACTGAATGGAGAGAACCAGGGACTGCTTAAAAGACAACTTAGATTCATAGAGAGGACAAATGAACAGCCTGGAGTTTATAAACAAGATAGTGTTCACTTGCAAAAACAAATCTTGAGATTTAATACATATGAAAAATACATATATAATACAGCAAATTGGGGCGCCTGGGTGTCTCGGTTAAGCGGCTGCCTTTGGCTCAGGTCATGATCCCAGGGTCCTGGGATCGAGTTCCACATCTGGTTCCCTGCTCAGAAGAGAGCCTGCTTCTCCCTCTCCCTCTGCCTGCCACTCTGTCAAATACAAATAAAATCTTTGAAAAAAAAATAATACAGCAAATTGACAAAAATTTCAGAAATTGCTCCACCAGTTTCTTAGAAGAATACAATATAAGATAATAACTAATCTTCCCATTTAGAATTGCCTAATATTCACTATACTCAATATCAACTATTTCCTTCACTTAATGCCTATCTATATTATGACCAAGGGATGTTCTTTTTATTTAATTAATCATTTCTTTTTCCTTATTATACCCTTTCCTGCAGTTGCTAGAGAATCTCATAAAATGCACCTTTATTCCCAACTAGCAAAACCCTTAAAGTGATTTGCGTATATTTCTATGGGATATAAATAAATGAAAGCCATAACACAGTAAATAATTATAATGAGATTGAACAAAACTGGCTTCCTGACAGGTACCATTTAGTGAATTGCTATTTCAATGCCCTAAACAGTCACCTGAGTTAATTCAATTTTCATATTGTTTAATATTTGTCTTTAAAATCACTCTGCAGAGAATGGGGAACTGGCTCCCGGTCTCAACTCCATAGGATGGTACAGTCTGAACATTCTCATTTATTTAATTTTGCTATTTAAAAATATTCTACTATTATGACCAAGAATCTATCAAGAACTACATGCAGAATTATTTAATTTTAAAGGCATATAATGACCAAACCTGTAGTCTTGGGAGAACTGGAAAATATTAGAAAGAAATATTAAGAAAGAATATGAAAATAGGAGAAATTTCTTTTTTAACATGGCTCTGCTACTGTCTTTTAAGCTCTATAAGTTGTGAACATATATTAACTTTTAGGTATGAATTATGACTGTTTTGAAAAAACATTATTTGTCATAAATAGAGGACATGAAGCACTGCTGCCCTCGATCACGCACTCATTTGACTCATGGCGCAGTCTTGAATAATTTTAAACCAAACATGACTGCGGCAATCAATTTTCGTCCAATTTATTGGGCATGAGTTAAGGCCAATTAAAAAACCATTTTTGGTGCAATTCAAGGGGAAAATGTATAAACCCATGAAAAACAGATTTCAGTCCTAGACATGAGTCATCACTATTCTAAAAAATGGTGTCAGTCCCAAATCAGAAAGAACAAATCCTAAAATTGCATATTCCACACTGGAAACTGCATTTCTCAGCAATGATTTTATATAATTTTTAGTATTTTTTAATAAGAAATTAACCTGGAAGAAAAAAGTAGGCTCTTCTAACATTGTGTCATTTCTGAATATTTTTTAGCCATGAAATTAGAAGGTAGTTTACTACCTTGAGTTTCTGAATTAAGACCTAAAGTAGAAAGCCGTCTATGACTTTTATACAAAGAAAGCAAAACAGTTGACCTATAATTTTAAAGACTCTTTTACCTATTAGACCATGTCTCTTCTCACATGAATATAGCAGCTCTCTTTTAAGGCCATGAAATGAAACAACCCCTGTACACTCTGGATAATCTTAGGATAATCAAACAACAAAATGGGAGTTTCTAGGTTGGAAATTACAGCTATAAAATACAGCCATGCATTTTCAATCTGTGTATTTGAAAGGCCTTCTCAGGCTTGTAGTGGTTCATAGTATTCAAGCAGACGTGGATTCTGGTTCTGCCTCTCCATATCCGTGGTATATGATTTTAGTCACATTCCCCGACCTCTCCAAGCCTCAGATTTTTCATCGGTAAAACGAGTACTATACGAATAAAAGCCACCTTTTAGGGTTATTGTAAGCACTAAGTGGAAAAGTATTTGTCAAGAGCTTTGGAGAATACCTGGCACAGAGAGACTCTTCAGTGACGGTTAGAACTGGTGAGAGGAAAGCCTGGAGGTTCTCACTCATAGCTGTGGATCCAAGCCTCAACCTACCAGGGAGGCTCTTTTCTTTTAACGTACAGAGACCTGGTCTGTATCCCAGGATGTCTGCTTAGTAATTCTGAGGTGAGGTCTAAGCTTACGTATTTATGAAAACCTCCACGGATGATTCTGATGAACCAGTGATTTAAAACAAAACTAAACAAAAACAGTACAAATTTTCAGTTGCTCAGTTAACTTGCAGTTAAAGTGTGGCTTGTGTGGCTCTCTGTTGAGCAGATTAATTGGAATAATTATCAAATCTCTACTTTGCATTATTCTGGAAGACACTTAACAGGGAGACTTTTAAAAGATTTGATTTACATTCATATGTCTGTGAGGTCACAGAGTAAACCTGATTTTCCACCATTTCCTGTCATATTGAAGAAAAGCTTTTACTTCTATTTAATAAACATAAAGAGATAAGGCAGGATTTTTTTTTCAGTTATATTTTTCTATTGAGTGAGTTCATTTCTAACTGTCCTATTTCAAGATAAGTAAGCAGTCTCCACAGTGGTAGAGATCAAGGAGTGCCACATGGTTAAGAAAAGCAGCTCTCAAAAAATATTCATATTGGCCTGACATGACCACCCTACAAGTTATTCACCATGATTGTTTAACAAAAATGAGGACATTTCCCCTGTAAGTCACTTCTAAATATCAACTGGAAAAAAAAAAAAAAAAAGGACTTTCTTCATATCTTCCCATTAGTGGAGAATACTTTATTAGATTAACAACCTGTCACCATAGAAGGGAAAGAGATATTGTCCTAGGAGACCTTGGGTTTGAACAATATAAGTAAAGGGACAGCACAACCCTAAGGAAACAAAGGATGGCCAGGTCCTAACGGTATCAGGAGAAGGTGATGGAACAGTGAAAAACCAATCACAGAGTTTTCACTATTTTTGCCTAAACAGCTCTCGGTGCAGTTGGTATATTCTCAGACTTATGGCTTTTATAGTCCTTGTTAGTAAGAAATCACAGTTATGTAAACCCTGGCATATTTCTGCACAGGAATCCAAGAAAATTCAAATACTGTCCCACCACCAGATAGAGTTTTTAATTCAGAGAGTTTTCAGAGAGCATGCATTGATACACCCTTTCCCTGGATCTAAGAAAGCAAATTGCTTAGGTGACCTAAGATTGAGAAAATATTCATTCTCTGGAAACATTTTTAGCCTGACCCTAGGGTTTAGAAAGGATTCTTAAAGTCTAGCTCTAATTCCAACATCATGCATTGGTAAATCCAGGTGTTAAAATTCTGTGAAGGAGTTGGTATCCCCAGATTCCAGTTTTTTTTTTTTTTAAGATTTTATTTATTTGACAGAGAGAGAGCAAGCAAACATAAGCAAGGGGAGCAGTAGGCAGAGGGAGAGGGAGAAGCAGGAACCTTGTTGAGCAGGAAGCCTGATATGAGGCCGGATCCCAGGATCCCGGGATCATGACCTGAGCTGAAGACAGCTGCTTAACCAACTGAGCCACCCAGGCGCCCCAACCCAGATTCCAGTTTTAAAATTGTGAACTCTGTTTCTATATATAAAATAAGATGATATTATTTATTTTTCTTCCTTTATGAGGTTATTGTGAAGTCAAAATAAAATTACATATATGAAAACAGGAATTTTTTTTATTGTTATGGCATAAGAATTGAGAGGAAAATAACTTTGTTAATGTATAGAACTTTCTGGCAAATTATCCAAAAGGCTTTCAGGAACATATTTCATTTTTCTTATTAAGTAAACTTTTTTCCCTTTTTCAATATGATTTCACAGAAGTTTCAAAATTAGGTTGTAAAATAACAACTCTGTGTTGAAACTTCAAAAGCTGAAATTGCCTGAAATTTGCAGAACTATTATGGAACATAAAAATGAAAATCTGTAAAAAATAAAAATAAAAATAAAACCTTCCATTTTCTTTGTTTATGAAAATTAGGTTTTATCTAAGTCTACCCTTAGACAATTGGTTTCTAAAACATGCTCTTTGAAATTTTGGAAGAGAGAGCTCTTTCAGAATTTTTCATTGAACCACCAGAGAACTGCTTTCTCACAGCTGGAAACTTAACTGATGAATCTGGATACTTTTCTATTCCCCTGGGTAACAGTTCAATGACCCTCACTGCACCATCAGGACAGCCAGCAATATATGTGGTCAGGAACATGTTCCAATACAAGCCAATTCCAAAGCCACCCCTCCACACAACCCCTAGGACCAGGGAACAGATAACTCAGAGCCCCATGTCACCTGAATGGGAAGACGCTCTATCTGTTGAGGAAAATCAACCTTCATAAGAATCTTCTTTCTGACCCAAGATCAGAACACAAGGCTTATATGACCATAAGGATTCTTTGAAGGACTTCTGTTGTTGGTCTCAGGATTTGGTATCTGAAACTTATCAATATCACCCCCCGCCCCAATTTTTTACATTATATAGGAAATTACTCTTTCACTTCAGATGCATTTCTGAGTCTCTCTTAGTAGAAAGCTACATAGCTTTCATTTTTAACTTACAGGAAGAACAAGCAAAAAGAATATTTCTGCATAGCTGTCACTGCAGTACTATTTACTGTATCCACTAGAGGACTCCTCTCAGAATGGCTCAAAATATCTCCCCTCTGGTTCCCTGTGGCCTCTGACATTTGATGCTCAACTAACTCTTGAGTTGGGCCACTGGCTACACATCAGTGTTAGAATGAAAACATTCCCCCTACTTTACACCTCCTGCTAGTTCAATAAAGTAATGTTTAAATAACTGAACTGGCTTCAATGAACTGTACTTGCCATTTTTTCCTCCTTCTTAGCTAGATAAAATGGAGATAATTATGAAGTGGATGAGCAGGTTTAATGAAAGCCAGTTTCTTTTGGTATACTCCTGAAGCAGCAATCATCATCTGTTTGGCTTTTGAAGAGCAACAATTATAATCACTTAAACCCCCACGGGGAACAAAAATAGAATTTACATTAGCATATAAAATATACAGCTGGATTGGGCAAGCCTATAAAATTCTGGGGAAATCATTCTAATCTGAATGCTATTCAAACTCACAAGTAAAATGAGTTCAAGAGTATTTTACATGCTTCCTTCCTATAAAATAATACATATAACAATGTTGAGAGGATTTTCCTAAAAATGAACAGAAGGAAATAAAAAATTGTTTCCAGGAGAGAATCCCAGCAAGAATGCATTGTCAAGATATCAGAAAGCAAAATGCATAATGACATTCACATGAAGTACTAATCACTCTGAAGTGAAGATTTTTCAGGCAATTGGGAGTTTAAGAAAGAAAAATAGGGTGGTTTGAGTCGGATCGATGATGAAACTTAATCCTAAGTAAAGAAAATTTCAGATTAATCGTACTTCCCTTCTCCGATGTAAATGTGAAAGCAACATAAAGGAAAGTGAAATCACTTAAGTTGATGCCCTATTGTTATAAAGCAGAACTCTTTTTTCTATTTTAAAACATTTTCATATCATTTCCTCTCAAATAACCTCTTTCTTACACCTCCTCTTCTAATTCTAGCCCAGATCACAGGATATCTCCCTCACCATTTATGTTATTTAATTACTTTTGCTTTTGTGTACCTTTCACGGTTTGCAATATACTTCTTTCTCAACTCCCCCCCCCCCCCCCCCCCCGCCGCCCTCGGCCTTTGGTAGAGCATAGAAGAATAAAAATGGAGCCTGTGCTTTATCCATTATGCTACTAGCAACAAAACACTAACATAATCAATATATTAAAGGCTTGCCTGGCTGTGCACATTTGTCAAAGGCAGTGTATCTAAGAAACTACACTAATGTATCTTAAAAAATTCAGCATCCTACGTAGAAAACTTGCTCTCCCTCATCTTAAGTACATATCGAATATCAAAATGTAAAAGCTAGAAAAATATAGACCATCTTTTTTTTCTTTCTTTCTTTTTTATTCTTAGACTGTATCTTTCTTTATATTATTCGGAGGTCCAGTATTACACTTTTTTAATGAAAAAAAAAAAAAAGTCAGTGTGCAAAACTTCACCTCCACTGAGACGCACTTCCTGAATACCCTCCCTCAAGCAAACTGCAGGCAAATTGGTGATCGTTTCCTCTGCGCTCCGAAAAGCACTTTGTACATAGCTCGGATAGCAATGATCTCACTCCATTATAACCATTTGTTGACATGTCTGTCTCCTACACTGACTGCATTGCTTGATAGCAAAGCCATCTCTCCCAGCGGGGTATTCCCGGCTCCAGCACTGAGCCTAAAACCTAGTAAGCATGCCATGATGTTTGTTGAGTAATATATACCATTAATTTATATTCCAGGATACACCAAAATGTTATGTTGTCTAGGATAAGAACTAAACATATTAAATACCATCTCTGGGGGCGCCTGAGTAGCTTAGTGGGTTAAGCTTCTGCCTTCTGCTCAAGTCATGATCTCAGGGTTCTGGGATCAAGACCCGAATTGGGCTCTCTGCTCAGCAGGGAGCCTGCTTCTCCCAATTCTCTCTGCCTGCTGTTCTGACTACTTGTGATCTCTCTCTCTCTCTCTCTCTCTCTCTCTCTTTGTCAAATAACTAAATAAAATCTTAAATAAATATCATCTCTGCCATAACACCAAATTTAATGGTGATAAATTAAGCACTGAGAAATTAGAAATTCAGAAATGTAGATTTCTAAAGCAATCTTTATTCTCATTATCCTTAACAAAGGAGAGTGGTGATTTTTTACATTTTATTAAATATTTATGTATCCCGTGGTTCATTATTTTTATTGGAAACACTCAAAAAGCTGAGTTCTCGGTTCTAGTGGTAATAACCTCAGATTTCATTAACTGTATTTTTCTATTAAAAAAATCCATTAAAACACTGTCTTCTCAACCTCTGTCAATGTCTGTCAGGTGTGGTGGTATCTAGCTTGTATTATTTTGCCCTTTCCTGTAAACCCTTCATGCTCTGAGAAGCTTTGAAAATCCGTAACATACAACTTTACTTTGAACACAAAATGTAATAATTTCATGTTTAAAAGAATTTAAAAGGATTATTGAGGTGCAAAGCTTGAAGGCTTCCAGAACTTATAAAAGAATTATCTTAAGGTCCTGCCATTCTTTTCCTACTTTAAACATAGTCCACAGCTCCTAATTTTTCAAGTGAAATTACATTTTGTGTGAAGTTAAGGGAAAGCAATAGTGATGATATAGAAGAGAATAGACTCAACAGGTTTATCCTAAAATACTCAAGATTTTTTAGTTAATAATAAATACAGTTAATGTACTTTTCATTAGATAAAATTCAGTTTTATGGTATTATTCCATAAGTTTAAAACTGAAAAACTGCTTTAATAAGTTTTCTCTTTTGCTTCATACTAATGAAACCCTCACTTTTTATACATGTATATATACACTTATTATATATATATATATATATATATATATATATATATACCTGTGTACTTTGATGAATCTGAAGGGCAAGAGAATTGTCTTGATACAGTTCTGTGATTTTAGTACATAGTAATATAATGTAAATTTTCAAATCAAGAATAAAACAAAGTTATACAAATATTTTATTAACTATGATAAAAAACTGAGATTGAATTTTATTTAAAATGAGGTAAGTAACTAGAATTAATTTTCAGAGGGTGAAAATCCAAAAGTCTGTCAAAGCATGGTCTCCAAGGTCAAAGTGAAATCCAGCTGAGTTATATGTGACCAACAGCTAGAATATTGCCAGGTTGAAACACTCAAGCCCCACAGTTCTCTGATTGTAACATCGTTCTTAAAAATCAAAAGTTGCCAGACTTTAAAAAAAAAAAGCTACTGGGACTCTCATAATAATTGGGGCTTAAACATGATAGATTTATGGGGTACCTGGCTAGCTTAGTCAGTAGGGTGTGTTACTCTTGATCTTGGAGTTGTGAGTTTGAGTCCCATGTTAGGTGCAGAGATTACTTAAAAATAAAATCTTTAAAGAAAATAAAAGTAAATATGATAGATCTGGATGATTTCACTTTATAAAAGGCTGACACAAATCAGACCAATCAATTTCTAAAAAGTTCTTCCCTTGATAAGAACATAAATTAAAATGCTCTTTTAACATGTGAGCTCTGTGCATTTTAAAAAAGTAACCCAATTAAAAAAAATGTTTACACTAAACAACTCAGGAGACCATTTATTGCATAACATGCAGACAGAGTTATTCTGAGTACTTTCATTTCTTCTCAGGCGAAAGTGAAAAATCGAGCAGTTTTCTGTCGAATGGAAATGATGTCCTTAAATATTTTTTCATTGGTACTTAAGGGAACTTGAATGGATTCTCATCTCCATTTTTGCAGATTCAAGTTAATAAATAAGCAAACCAGAGCAGATGCAATATCTGTGTCCCAATCTCTCAGGTTCAAGGATTTCATAAATAAAAAAAAAGAGTACAATTAGAGCTTTTTAAAGGGAATCTTTTTCTAATATTTGAAAGTCTATCATCTTGCATATTTAAAAAGGAATCAAATAATGGAATCTCATTTGAAAATTCTATTTTTCTTTTTTTAATTTAATTTTATTTTTTCAGTGTTCCAAGATTCATTGTTTATGCACCACACCCAGTGATCCATGCTATACGTGCCCTCCTTAGTACCCACCACTCTACATCACTTTTTTTTTTCTACATCACTTTCTATATGTCTCTTTAGTTAACTAAATCAGGGCAGTTTAAAAGTTCACAAGATAGTTACAGCAGAAGTTAATTGATTATAGGTATTATCAAGGCAAACTTACTTAAAAAATACCTAAGTATGGGCACCTGGGTGGCTCAGTGGGTTAAAGCCTCTACCTTCGGCTCAGGTCATGATCCCAGGGCTCTGGGATCGAGCCCCGCATCGAGCCTGCTTCCTCCTCTCTCTCTGCCTGCCTCTCTGCCTACTTGTGATCTCTGTCCAATAAATAAATAAAATCTTAAAAAAAAATACCTAAGTATGGCAAAAAATAATTAAATGATTTGCCACTTATCAAATCACGTAACATTTCATTACTTAGACAAATATTATTATATTCAAAGTTTCAAAGTCTTTAAAATGAAAAATTAAAGAGCATTTTAAGTTGGTAAAATTTTAAAAAATCACTCTACTTATTTGATTGTAAATCCTCTTTTAAGGAAAACTAATTTTGCAGTTAGGTTTTCCTTTTAGTAAGTAGGCATTGTTGGTACTTACTTAAAAATACTTTTGTCATTATAATTGATTTAATCTTGCTTTCCTTTTGCTTGTTTTTTGGGTGGGATGGAGAATGCAATAAGTTCTCCATAATTATTGTCCCAAGAGAGAAACAACCAACAAATTAGCCTAATGTGCTTTCACCCAATTTGGGAGTTATGATTAGGAATAATTAAGCTTAGGAAAATAAGCTTTATTTCTTCAAAAACGTTTTATCAAAGAAAGTGCCAAGATTAAGGGTAATCATTCCTACCTTGGGAATTTGTGGAGATCATGTGGGTTTTACGTGGAGGGTCTCTTTAAATTCAGAAAATTATCTCATATTTTCTATTATTTGATTTTCATTTTGTTTGATTTTAGATCAAGTTTCGACAGATCTGATTCAAATGCTCATTAAGCTGACTGACCTTACTCTACTTAGTTGCTAGGCATAATAAAACCTACCTCCTAGTGTGTTTTGAAGATTAACTAAGATAATACATGTAAAGCACTCACATATGAGTGGATTCATGCCTGGATCATGGCAGGTAGACAACAAATGTTAACTATTAACGTTAACTTCTTAGCTGCTTTAGATTGTCTACTTGATAAAAGGTATACATTAAGTTTAATACTAATTAGAAGTAAGAAATGAAGGTTATTTTTGAATTGTTAAAATCATAATACCACTTCAGCAATTCCTCTTTTGCTTGTTTGATTGCAAGCACATTTCATGTCCTAGATAGGGTACAAGAGATAAAATGTTCAATGTAATATTAGATGACCCTAGCTGCCACTGACCTGTACTCCCTACATCTATCCCATCTATTTTGCCCTTTTATATATGATACCTATTTACATAAAATGAGTCAATGTTAAGGGAAGCAATGACTATTTCTATGAGAATATTGCTTAGTTGAAAACACTTAGAATTTTGTTATTATGATTATATGCTTTCTGCTTTTGTAAAATTTATGGAAAATATCAGAACATGGCCACTGTATTTCTAATGAGCTAATGACATCTAATTAGGACATGGAGGAAAGAAATGATTATAGTATTACATTCTGATATAAAGAAATTTCCATATTGAGAAAATTTAGTAAATCTAAAATTGCCAAAGAATTGTGGTATTAAGGAGGGAAAGTGCCAGGAATATATGGCATTAAATAATCTACATTTATAAGATATTAAAATATATGCACCATTACTAATTACCACTTAGACAACTTTAAATTACCCGTTATTTTAAATAATAAGTTTTATGAATGTCTTCAAGTAAAACAGTATTTTCAATGTGTAGATGAAAAGTTATAGTAAAGTTGAGGGCTTAGTTGAGATTATGAGTATTATCAAATAATTCAGGTTAAAGTTGTTTTCCCCCAAGTATCCAAGTGATCTAACTTTGCATATATCCAGGCCATAAATTTACTTGCAAATATCTGTACAGCAGTAGTAGTGGATTCTTACTTTGTTGATATTCCTTACATAAATACAGTTTAAGATGTTCATTAAAAAAAAAAAAAAGGCAAAACCAGGCAGTATCAATATAGATTAAGATTAGTCGCAAAACAGAATAGGTATGACGGTTGAGTATAATGGTCCAAAATAAATTACAGAGTTAAAAATATTGTTAGTTGGTTAGTTGGCTATAGTCCAAGAATATTAGTACCAAAAAAAAAAAAAAAGCAAAATTCCCAATTGAAACTCTTGCTACTACAAATATATAAAATACTATATTCTAATGTAACCCCTTCTAAAAAAAATTTTTTTTCAAAGTTCCACTGACTTGACTCTGCTTGTACCAACAGATGAGTAGTTTAGTAAGCCATTTGGTTTTTAAAGTCTCAAACAGAAAACTTTTTAAAGAAGGTGATCGCAAATGGCAAGACTAACAGCAACAGTGGTGATTTGGGAAGCCAACTGCATAAGCTTTCACTTTCCTTTGATAGTTACTGGTAAATTCCAACAACTTCATGAAGAAGAGACCAAAAATAAATCAGCTGTTAAATTAAGTTATTAAATGATATGCCCAACAAAATTCATGAACTCTGTTGCAGTGTAATCAGCTTAAAAAGTTATTTTCTGTGTTTTTTGTGATTAGAGGAAGTTTGTAATAACTCATAGGTTTAGATTAGAAAAATGCAAGCATATGCAATTATACTGCATACATAATTACCAAAAATAATGATAATTAAGAATGGTTTCAACAAAACATGAATACCATTCCTCTCAGGGGGCATTTTTGTTTCCATTCCGTCCTTCAAATGAGAAAACTCAGATGGCCTTGCCTCACCAGAGAATCTGCAGGTCCATACCAATATAGGGCATCCCAGTCATCTCCATGACAACAGCCCTTGACAAATTAAAAGGTAACCAGATTCACAAACAGAAAAAGCTAAAAGTACTGAGCACTGCTAATGTTTTTTTTATTTGTTTAAGTCAGAGCTGGCCAAACAATTTAGAGTTTTCCAGAGGAAAGGTTGAACCTTTGACCAAACTTGAAATAGTTAAGCATACCACAAACATTAAGTTGCATAGCTATTCTCAGAAAGTGAATGAGATAAAGGGACAAAACTCAGAAATCCTTCTCTGGAACACACCTCCCACTTTTAAACAATAAAAAGGGATCAGGAGAGGAGGTTGGGGAAGGACCCTTAAATAAATCTGTACTCTTTAGTTTAAAAGGAGAGAGGACAAGGAGACGAGAAGGTAGACGTGGGAAGTGGGATGGTAAGCAATTCTTTTCTCCAGCCTCAAACCTCTTTTTAGGATTACAGCTTTCCAAATGTATTATTTTACCATCCATGAGTGTTTAGAATTTCCCTAAGAATAATGGCTTCTAATGTTGCTACCTGAGAAGTGTGAAGATGGAAGAAGGAGGTCTACCAGTACAGGTGAGGGCACAGAGATAGTTGTAGTGATTGAGGAAGACCCCATTGTTCTTTTTCTCCTTAAGGATTTAGATCAGGAAGACCCGGCTACTGTGCTGAGTTCAGGAAGTCAGAGCTGCACGTTCTTTTAGAAACCAGACAATAACCTTGTTCCCTTCGCCTCCCTCCCCTGCCCCTCCACCCTGCAGACTGCCAACTCTCACCCACTTTAAACGCGTCAAGCCCATTACCATCCCAAGAGAGTCAACCGGGCAAATGCAGAACATCTCTACTGACCACAGTTAAAAGAAAAACAAAACTAGAACTACTGTTTTTTGTTCGTTTCACCACCCCTCTTCCCAGCCCGGAGCCCTTTGTGTGTGATGATTCCCCTTCAAACCACCCACAGACCAAATATACGAGAAGAAATGGTAATTTTTGGTTTAAAAGTTCACTTACCACAGCAACCTCATATTGCTTTGTCATGCTTTTTGCACTTAATTTTTCAAAACTGCTTGTGCAGGGCGCAGAACTGGGAAGGCAGGACTAAAGTATCTCTAGTAATCACAACAAAAAGGAGAGAACATTCACCAATCAGAATTACATTTAAATGCACAAACCTCAGAGCAAGACGCACGGTTCACACCACAGGAGGGAGAGGGTGTGGGTGGAAAAAGCCAAGCTAACAAAACAAAAGGTAAAGAGGAGAGTTGAGTGGTTGGAGGGCAAATTGATCTAAGCCATCTTTGGACTGAGGACTGCCTTAAAACCACCACCACCATCACCCACCCACTCGCCCTCGCCCGCCGCGCTCCCAGCACCCCAGCGATTACCCGAGTGACTGCACTTGCCTCCAGCCAGCACAACTGCAGGAGAGGAATGCCCCATCTAAGTTCACTAGCCCTGTCACAGTCTTCTACTGCCTGATGGGTTCGTTCAGGAAAACACTTCCAGAGGCATCCATCCACTTGAGGTCTGGGTTTGGCTGCTGCTGCCGGGCTGCTGCGAGCAGCTGCTAGGATCGTTGCCGTAGCGTTCCTGCCTCATTCGCGCTGCACAATAGTCCCGGCTGGGTGCACCTCATTAAGCCAGCCTGAGAGCCCCAGGAGCAGGGCAAGCCGTGTGACAGCGCAGCCCCTTTGTAATGACTGTGTGATGGATGCAACCGAAGGGTGGGGTCTGGGTGGGTCAAAACTGTTAATGACAGTATGTATCATTCTGTCTGTCCTCCAGGAGAGGGAAGCCCCCTGCCCTCCCCCAGGTCGGTTTCTCTCTCTCTCTCTCTCTCTCTCTCTCTCTCTCTCTCACACACACACACACACACACTCCTTCCAACCCTCCCCCCCATGGCATTTTCTGCAGTCAGCGTTCAAAAAAGTATGAAAACCAGGGGGTCATTTCTAGCTCAGTAGATCATGGACAGCGATTTTATCCAAATACTTAAGGAAACAGAAAATCCTAAAATCGAAAATAGGGGCGCAGGAAAGGCAAGAAGAGCGGGCGGGGTGGGTGCGGGATCGAGCGGGATATTAACTGGCGGATAGTTTGCAACTGTGAGTCAACTCGCACCACCAACTCCACCCGGCTCCGGGAGGCGCGGGACAGCGCTCCCGCGCACACCGCGTTGCTCTGGAGCCCAGGGACTGTCAAGGGGGCGGGCGGCGGGGCGAGGAGGGAAAGAAAAGCAACCCGAGAGGCACCCAGGCTGAGGAGGACGCTGCAGGAGGGGTTCTTGCACTCTGACCACGCGCAGCCTGTGGGGGAGGAATCTGGCACCCAGACCGATAGCCCACCTGGCAGGGAGGGGCTGCCAGGGTGCTGCAATGAATTCCGGGGTCCGATACGCCGGGTCGGGCGAAGGGTTGGGTCCCGGGCTGGTGGGTATCCCTAGGGCCAACGCCCCGCTTCGGGTTCACTGTTCCAGGTCCTCCAGTGCCGGGGAGCACCGCCCCTGCAGGTGCGCAGCGAAGTCACCAACTCCCAGACTCGACCCCCGACCTCTTCCCTCTCGCCCGCCTACAGACCCGACACCTCTTCCTGCCTCACTCGGTTCTCTGCCTCGCCCCAGCTGCCCCCGGCAGGCGGAAAGCACTAAAAATGCCTCTCCTTTTGCACACTTTGTAGAATCCTGGATCTTTGCTTCCCTGACTTCCTCTAGTCCTGTTGAAAACGTCCACGGATACACTTTTATTCCTCTTTCAATTTTGTTAATGGTCAGAAGAATCCAACTCACAAGCACTGTTTTGGTGTTTTTTGTTTTTTTTTCAAGTACCGGGAAGTCTCACAATTTCCCTACGTAATTTCCCTACGTGGACAAATAGACTATTATTTTACAGGTCAACGTTCTATTTCCAACTTACTGCGATGCTGTGTACTCTTGATGTGGCTACAAAGCACCTGTTCCAAACTACCTGAACGATTCCTCCAAAACCGCGTGGGTATTTACTTACGTTGATTAGAGTGTATGGAGCGCCACGTCTCTGACACTACGTAATCAACTCCTCTCTTTTCATCATTGATGCCTTATAGCAGCTAGAAGAAAGCAATAAGCAGAGAGAAAACAGGACATTTATGTCTAATGAAACATCTCTCCCTTTTTATGTCAACTATTTATTAATCACTTAAAATTTGTGTATATAGGTTACGCAGACTGTTCTAGGCTATGGGAATTCCCTAAGAAAAATCTTTATGACCCTCCTCAAAAGGCTTCTGATATCTGGGGAAGGTAAAAGGAGGGGATTGCTTAATTGCTTAATTGCTTCTAATAAGAAACCACCTTTTGTGGATGGGAAGGAAAGATCCTGTCACAAGGCTTTTAGCATAGGAAAAGAAGGGTGTGGTATTGATTTTGTGGGGTTCCCTCAGGTCTTATAAATCTATAATGTCACAGAAAACTTTCTCTTTTTTTAACCAGTTACTTTTTACAACTTTTAACAATTCTATGATTTGAAGGTAGTACCAGACTTATGTTCACATATTTTCCATAACTAAGTAAAGGGGGGAAGATTGGGGAGGAAGGAAGACCAGTTAGAATTAGTGAAAAATCTAAATAAATTGACTTATTAAGTAATATATTGACTGACAGCAATACTGATTTAATAAGGTGTACTTAGAAGAAATCCCTAGAGATATACCTTAATGAGGAAGAATAAGAATTACATATAATTATAACAAAATAATTGTTTCTACATAAATACCTCCTATGAGCATGAAAACTTAAAAAAAAGTTGCATTTACATTATCTTGCTAATACTTTGCATAATGTAATTAGCTAAAAATAGTGAGTGGAAATAGCAAATGGTTTTTGTACTAAGTCATCAATTTGTAAGTATAATAACAAACAATAAAAGTTTATGTTGTTATTAAGCTCTCCAGTCCTCAAGACCTAGATGGGCAAGATACTAAATACTTTCCTCTGAACATATTATCCTGGTTGAAAACTATGACCTTTTTTTAAAGAATAGCTCATTAGCTGGCCGGGTAAGTTCCCACTTTACCCTCATGAACTTTTCAACAGTTTTGAAGGCATTCTGGAAAACATACATTATACTAAATTCATTTTTCTCTGATCACCCTTTCTGTTCCTCCAACCTAGAACGACATCATTAGGAGCAGAGTAACGGAAGGGATGGGAATGCTAACTAATGGAATAAAGGTATTTTCCTTGACACTTTGAAAAGTAGACAAAAGAAATGAACGATAAATTTGGAAACTGGGTCTTTTACTAAATGAAACTTTTAAGATGGGATAAAAACAGCTCCAGTAAGTGTATACGTTAAACGTATTAACCCTGTGAAACATAAGATTGCACCTGGGAGAAGTTAGCACAGTTGGAGATTATTAAGACACATCAATGCACTCAGCATTAATGAGAACTTGAGCCTCGTGTGGAACACAGTTGTAGCAAATTGGCCAGAGTCATATACCTAAATGTAAACTGAAAGTTTCCTAGGAGGGAAGGATATATCAAATCCAAAGAAAAACTGTAGATACTTTTTAAAATCTACCATCCTACAAGATGTTTATTCTACCAAAATTTCCTAGCACATGCCACAATAACCTATTATATAGTACATTCTGAAAAGAGAGTGTTTATTACCCGACAAAGGTAATATGTTCTATTTTCTATGTTCTATTTTCTATTTTTATTAATACTATTATAGGCTTCATTTATTTCAGAGCCAGCTCTATGTAGCAGGAGAAAATAGAGGACAAAACAGTTTCTTTGGCATACATCAAGGAATACATTATAATCAATAAAAGCAAACCAAGTCTGGAAAATATATAAGCCAGGTATTAAATAAGCAATTCACCATCTGTAAATCTCCCACCAGTGGGTGAATTTTGAGAGTCATGCTAAAGGCTTCAGTGACTAATGGGATACAGCGCTTAATCCTAAACGACCTTGACTTTCTCCTTTTAGGAACTTCTCAACAAGCTTTCTGACAGGTAAAAACAAGATCACTGTGTAAGAATCCAGTAATGGATTCTGAAGAGTCTCCTTCACGCTACCTTTTAAGAGGAGGTTCAGTCTTTGGGAAAGCATTGTTGTTGTGGTCTTATGATGTCTTTGCCCATGTTGGAAAGCAGGATTTCTGGAGTCATATCTAAATTGGCTCCAATGCTTCTAAGCTAGGTAAACTGGGCATTCTCTTAACCACACTAGACCACACTTCCTTCTTTAATAAAATTAAAAGAACAAGGACCAACTTCTACTATTGTGGTGATTTAATGATACAAAGTGTGAAAACACACTTCGTAGTAAAATGTAAGCCTTATTGAAACAGATAATGTAACTGGGCTCACTCAACACAAATTCTCAACCTCCTCCCTCCTTGTCTTCAATTTATTTATTTATTTATTTTAAAGATTTTATTTATTTATTTGACAGAGAGCATGAGAGGAGAGAGATCAGCGGGAGAAGCAGACTCCCCGCTGAGCAGGGAGCTGGATGCGGGACTCCATCCCAGGACTCCAGAATCATGACCCGAGCGGAAGGCAGTTGCCCAACCAACTGAGCCACCCAGGCGCCCTCCTTGTCTTCAATTTAGAACCTGGAAATTTGAATATCTGATTTCCCAATTTTCCTTGCAACTAATGCTAGCTGTTTAAAACAGTTCTGGAAAATTTGATGTAATTATATATTTGCTTAAGGGTTGCCTGGAAAAACTTTTGCTTTCTTGATGACAGAAGAATAGACACAGCTGCCACCACCTTTTGCTCATTTGCCCTACTGCTTTCATCTACCTGGATATTGTGTGTTGTCTGGAGGTGAAGCAACCATCTTGAAATTATGAAGCAGAAAGTTGAAGGCCAATCCCTGAAACATGGTGAAGAAAGATTAGGAAAACCCGGTTCCTGATGATGTGCTTGAGTTGTTCAATTAGTCCTGGACTAGCTACTTTTGGACTCTCGTTTTATATGGAAAAAAGCTCTATTTAAGCTGTATGTCACTGAATATTCTATATCTTGAAGTTTCCCCAGCTGATATATTGGCTACTGTTGTGGTTTCCTGCTTATAAATGCCCTCTGCCTTGATTATTATGACCCTGCATGACAGTCATTTTTAATTCTAGGTAAAAGATTTCTGAGACTCCATCTGTAACCAGGTCACTGATACTGGATGGGATAATCTCCTCAAATTATTGAACAAGGAGTGGGTTCGTGAGAATAATTTACTTGAGGAAGTCCCACAGTAATAGTTCTTTTTGAAGAAGCTGCATAATTGTGCTATAATAGGTTGAACTTTAAGTTTATCTAGTCCAAACATCTTTCCTTTTTTGTGATTTTTTTTTTTTTGCTATTGTTTTCAAACAATCATATGGGCGTACTCACCTTGGAATGTATCAATATTGAAATATTTAGAATATTCACCTTGGAATACAATAAACTCTTATTTGTAATTGATGATCCCAATTTGCTGCCATAGCTAAAAAAATTTAAAAGCCTTTTTTTAAGGAATTATGTTCAGAATCTGAATCATAGTTTTAGGGAATTCCTGCAAAGTCAACAATTTTTTTCTCTAAAGATTGGATTTGACTTTGGACAATATCCAAAAAGTTATTCATCATCAAATCTGGTAAATTAAGTATGCAATCACTTACAAACTGAATAATACATATATTTGTCATTGCTGTTTAAAAAGTTAGATGTAGGGGCGCCTGAGTGGCTCAGTGGGTTAAAGCCTCTGCCTTCGGATCCGGTCATGATCCCAAGGACCTGGGATCGAGCCCCACGTCGGGCTCTCTGCTCGGCAGGGAGCCTGCTTCCTCCTCTTTCTCTCTGCCTGCCTCTCTGCCTACTTGTGATCTCTCTCTCTCTCTCTGTCAAATAAATAAATAAAATCTTTAAAAAAAAAAAAGTTAGATGTATACACAAAATAAGCAGACCTAAAACAGGCCTAAAAATGGGTTGTAGCAATGATGACACTGCTTAATTAAACATTTGTCTTCCCAAGGTGACTGCTTTGGAGATCCACACACTTGGTCCCATGTGTTAGCTAAACTTGTCAATCTCATAGCTATGTTCAGTTGCAATTTCTTTGAATAAACCAGATGTTTCCTTTTCACCTTTCCCCTTCCATTCTGTCATAAATTTCTTATTCTGAAATAGGCTCATTGCTCAATTGATTCAAAGCATTTTTTGTAGTACCATTACTTTACTATAGTTGATTTTTTTTTAAAAGATTTTATTTATTTATTTGACAGAGATCACAGGTAGGCAGAGAGGCAGGCAGAGAGAGAGGAGGAAGCAGGCTCCCTGCTGAGCAGAGAGCCCTATGCGGGGCTCGATCCCAGGACCCTGGGATCATGACCTGAGCCGAAGGCAGAGGCTTTAATCCACTGAGCCACCCAGGCGCCCCAGTTGATTTTTTTTTTTAAAGTAGAAGTTGCAAGACAAAATACTGCCACCAATAAGGAGTAAGACTACAAATCCAATAGACTTTCATTTGAGCTCCAACCTTACTATTACTAGTTGTGTGCTTTGAGTGATTATTTTATCACTTAGGCCTATTTTTTATTCTGTAAAATGAAGATAAAAATACTACCTACCTTAGGTCTTGTGAGGATTAAATAGGATAATAAATATGGGTTTTGCGTGTAATGTTTGCCATATAGAGAGTGATTAACAAGCATCACTTAGGATAATACCGTGTTAGACAAAAAGTAAGTCTTTGAAATACTTAAAATGGAAAAAAAAATACTTAAAATGTAAAGAATATCAGGCTGTTTGTGGGAGTTGCTATGAAGAACCACAACTCTACTTTTCAACAGTTTTGAAGAAATTCTGGAAAATATACATTTTACTAAGTTCACTTTTCTCTGATCTCCCTTTCTCCTCCCCCAACCTAGGACTACATGTATTAGGAGAGGAAAAATGTAAGGAATGGGAATGCCAGCTAATGGAATAAAGGTGTTTTCCATGACACTTTGAAAAACAAAAGGAATTAACAATGAATTTATTTTGAGTGAATTATGAGTTAATCACAGATAGTTAACATGGAATAATCTGGATACTTATTGTTCGATGCAGTGGAAAGACATCCGATGTAGTAGAAACAAACCTGTCTTGGCTCTCATCTATGATTCTGTATAAATCTCTTAACCTACCTAAGTCTCATTTTTCTCAATGTAATATAGTTAACGCCTGTCTTTCCAGGGAGATGTTCTCAAAAATTGGTAAGAATCTAGTAATTACTTTTCCCCCGCCGCACTTTTTAAAAAAGATTTTATTTATTTATTTGACACAGATAGAGAGAGAGAGATCACAAGTAGGCAGAGAGGCAGGCAGAGAGAGAGGGGGAAGTAGGCTCCCTGCTGAGCAGAGAGCCCAATGCAGGGTTCCATCCCAGGACCCTGAGATCATGACCTGAGCTGCAGGCAGAGCTTTAACCTGAAGCACCCAGGTGTCCCACTTCTTTACCTCTTGTTAATAAAGAACAGAAAACTAGATGCATTTTCTAGGAAGGATGAATTTCTAGGAAGGCATAATTAAATTGGAGTTGACAAGATTTCCAGAGGTATTTCATTACTCAGAGAAATAAGATGACAGTATAAGGTAGATGACTATTTAGATCATGTATGTTTATGACATATCAAGCCAGGTGATCAAACAAAAATTGGTGTCTGGGTGCAAGTTAGTCAACTCCTCTGTGTCTGTCCTTCAACTACTAAACGAGAAAGTGGAATATGAGTGTACTTTTCAGTCATTCAATTATTTGCTTATAGTTAATTTTAATAAAATATAATTCTCTTGGGTGCCTGGGTGGCTCAATGGGTTAAAGCCTCTGCCTTCGGCTCAGGTCCTGATCTCAGGGTCCTAGGATCGAGCCCCACATGGGGCTCTCTGCTCAGCGGGGAGCCTGCTTCCTCCTCTCTCTCTGCCTGCCTCTCTGCCTACTTGTGATCTCTGTCTACCAAATAAATAAATAAAATCTTTAAATGTATATATATATATATATATATATATATATATATAATTCTCTTATTTGACTAAACAAGACTTTCCTTTCACTGACCTAATTGCATTTGGCATGGAGGAGGACAGAATGTAGAAGGGGTGGAGAGATACAAGGGGAGAGATGAAATAAAATCTTTCAATAGTTTTTTTTTTTTTTTTAAGATTTATTTATTTCAGAGATAGAGAGAGAGCATACATAGATGCAGGCCATGGGGAGAGAGAGAGAGAGAATCCTGAAGCCACTCCCTGCCCAGCAAGGAACCCCATGCAGGGCCTGATGGGGCGTGGGGGGGTGGGGAGGGCTGGATACTGGGACACTGAGATCATGACCTGAAGTGAACCCAAGATTTGGATGCCCAACCGATTCCAGGCGCCCTGGAAATCTTTCAATAATTTTTTACTGACTACAGCTTATTTTGTGTTAGGGTAC
The DNA here is from genome assembly GCF_902655055.1 of Lutra lutra. Lineage (NCBI taxonomy): Eukaryota > Metazoa > Chordata > Mammalia > Carnivora > Mustelidae > Lutra > Lutra lutra. The sequence continues at coordinate 49,414,351 of NC_062290.1, forward strand.
AATCTCAAAAAGGAAATTAGATATTTCAAAGAAAAGGGAAAAGTCAAAGTCCTCTAAAAGTACTTAGATTTTTAAAAATTTCCTATTTTATGGGAAGAGAAATAAATCATGAATAATGTGCTATGCATAAAATAGTTTATTTAAAAATAAAATTAAACATGTTAAATTTTAGGTTTTCTTTAACATAGAAAAGACTCCACTGTAAACCAATGGTTCTCACAGCAAGATCTGCAGACAGCACCATCACCTGGGAAATTATTGGGCCTTATGCAGACTTACTGACTCAGAAACTCAGGTGAACCTATGAGTTTATGTTTTAACAAGTCTTCCAAAATTCGGTAACCACAGCTATAGGCTTGAACAAAGGATTCTGTACCTTGGCCTCAGGAATCCTTGCACTTTTCCTCTCTCTTGATACCTGGGCACTGCCATGTAAACAGTAGCAAAGTAGCCTATGAAAACATAAGAGATCACATGAAGGAGAGCCCAGGTGTCCCAGTGGAGGCCATCCAGACCAGCGTACAGTCATCAGCAGCTGGACACATAAGAGAGCCTGGCCAAAGTCAGGAGAGCTTCCTCCAGAACCCACAGCTGATGTGTGAGTAATGCCAGCCAAGAGTGGAAGAACTGCCCAGCTGAACCATGGACCCATAAGCAATAATAAACGCTTATTGTTTTAAGCTGCTGAGTTTTTAAGTGCTTTGTTATGCAGCAGTCTGTGAACTGATACATCCTACCAAATGTGTAGAATACATACTTTTCCAGCCCATCCTTGAGAACCTTTACAATGATAACATTTTAATGGGGTTAAGAACTCCTGTTATTTGTGAGGTGATATTTGTAAAGATCCTTTTAAAGATTGCCAAGTAATTTGTGTATACCGTTGCTAATGTGTACACGAGCCCTGTGAAGTGGGTATTGTTATTAATCCCATCTTACAGATGAAGAAATTGAGAATAATACAGATTAAATATTCACTCAGTGTCACCTTGTAAGTGGTGGAGTTGACAGTGGAACTCATGTATTTTCAGCATCAAAGACCCTATCTCTCCACTCTGGTACACTGTAGGAACTGGAAGGACTATAAATACCTTCCAAGCCAAACCTCTTATTTTTGCAGGTTAAAAAAAATACCTAAAGAAAGTGCAATCATTTGGCTAAAGTGATTCACAATACAAACTTTCGATCTTTTGATGCTAAATATTCAGCCCTGATTGCAAAAATGGAGACACTAAGCAACAACCTCAGAGTTGTTCTGACCTGGGCAGAGGCATCATTTTTAAATAAGCCTAACAGGCGATTCTGTAAGTAGGCCGTGCATTGTTTGAGAAAGGCTGAGTCAAATTCGTCATGGAGCCAGGACTCAAATTCTGGTGTGATTCCCAGTAAGGTCAGCTTTAAACTACACCAGTGATTTTTGGGAGAGTAGAGAGAAGGATCCTGCCTGGTGATGCAGAATGGGCAGGAGGTGGTATATAACAGAATCACCTTACAGGCTTTCTCAGACCACCCTGGTCAGACAAGTCCTCTCTCGCTCGCTACAAGTGGGAAAACTTGCTATAGTAAACTACTGTTATTGGCGGGCTTATGTTATCTTCTCCAGCCCCCAGGTGCATGGGGGTTAACAATAACAATAAAAATTGAGAAGTTTCACTGTACTGGGTTACACTGCCTCAATTATTTTATCTGGTTAAATTGACCCTCACGCAATAAAATCTAATGAATAAAGGCTTCAGTGAGAATGGAAACCAGAAGTATTATATTTTGAACACAGTAAGTATATAACGGCAAGCTTGGGTCTTGCTCAGGTAGTTTTATACCATTCCCTAATGGGGGCATGTAACTTCAACCCCACATTCAGGTGACATTAACCTCAGGGTAAGGGCAATACATAGATCTCTGAGGGGCTGAGACAATCTAAGGGTTTTACTACTTTGACAGTAATTTTCTAGTTCAGAAATATGCTTTGTTCTCCATTTTCTTTGTCAACGTGTATTATTAGATCCTTAAACAATTAACCGGCTGTCATGCCCTTTTTACAGGTCTTGTTCATCATCTGTCCTAGGGCTCATGACCTGCCTTTCAACTTCTCCGAAACCACCATCTACCTGCCTGGCTATCTGTCCTTTTATTTGCCATAGGACTGACATGCCAACTGTGCTTGTGTTCTCTCTGCTCTATCCCTCCCTACATTCTTCCCAACACACAGATGGAAACCTGTCCTCAGAATGGCAATGCTAGGTAAAGGAACCTCTTGCCTTGTTTCTACATTCAGACACCCAATGTATTCTTTTCTTTTTCTTTCTTTTCTTTTCTTTTTTTTTTTTAAGTACTGTAGGTTTGTTCGGTCACTGCAGCAGTGTCCCAGGTCTTAGAAATGAACTGCAGGAAAAAGAAGGTGAAATGTGAGTTACTTGCCCGGTCCTAGAAAGGCAGTGTAGTCTAGGCATCCAGAGGTCAGTGAGTTTTTCACTTTTACAGATTTATTATTTTTATTATTGAGAGCATGTGGGGGGAGAGGAAGCAGAGAGGGAAAGAGAGAACCTCAAGCAGACTCCCCACTGAGTGGGGAGGAGTCTGACATGGGGCTCAATCTCTTGACCCTGAGATCATGACCTGAGCTCAAATCAAGAGATGGATGGCTAACAGACTTTTCCATTTTTTTTTAAAAATTTTATGGTTTCTATGGAGCAAAGTTACCCAAAAGGAGCAGTAAGATGCTGATATGGAGCAAGTTGTCCAAAAGAGCTGCTTTATTTGCATAAGGACTGCCCTATATCAATGGACATTCAGAATCATGGTCCAGGAAGAAAAGTTATGTGATGTTTTTACCTTCTATTTACTGTGTTAGGCATGCATTGCTCTTGTAACAAATTATCACTAACTCAGGGCCTTACAACAATGCAAAACTTTGCAGGTCACAAGTCTGAAGTGGGTCTCACTGGGCTAAAATCACCATGTTTGGAGGGCTGTGTTCCTTCTGGAGGCTTTAGAGAAAACCCTGTTTCCTTGGCTGGGGACCCCTTTCCATCTCAAAGTCCACCATGATGAGTGGAGTCTGTCTCACATTATATCACTCTGGCACTGACTCTCCCGTCTCCCTCTTTCCCTTATAAGGACTGTTACGATTACACTGGGTTCACCTGAATAGTTCAGGACCCTCTCCCTATCTTGAGATCATCTGGTTAACAACCTTAAATCCATCTGTAACCTTAATTCCCCTTTGCCATATATTGACAAATCCTGGGGGTTAGGTTATAGATATCGTGGGTGGGGGAGCATTATTCTGACTACCAAAACTACATGGTGAAGAAAAAAGTTTCTCATGGCAAGCAAGCATCTAATGTCATCTATTCTCTAGGATTCATAAAGACAAAATACAAAAAAATTTTGAGGCTCTTTGACCTAAGGGAATTTATGTAATGTACTGAAACTTCTAAGGTGATTAATAAAGCAATTGTTATGCAGTAGGCCGTATGATTGTATCTTTTTGTTTTTTAATTTTTTTTTTTAAAGATTTTAAATTTATTTGACAGAGAGAGACACACACAGCGAGAGAGGGAACACTAGCAGGGGGAGTGGGAGAGGGAGAGGGAGAAGCAGGCTTCCCTCCAAGCAGGGAGCCCGATGTGGGGCTTAATTCCAGGACCCTGGGATCATGACCTGAGCCGAAGGCAGATGCTTAATGACTAAGTCACCCAGGCGCCCCTATTTTTTAATTTTTTAAAAAGATTTATTTATTTGAGAGAGAGAGAGAGAGTGGGGGGTGCACGGAGAGAGAGAGAATCTCAAGCAGACTCCCAAAAAGGGGCTCGATCTCATATCCCTGAGATCATAAAGTGAGCTGAAACCAAGAGTTGAATGCTTAACCTACTGAACCATCCAGGCATCCCTGAATGTACCTTTTAAAAAGTGTATCTGGTTCTATGGTTCATCTTCTGTAAGTATTGTTTTATTTTTATTTATTTATTTGAGGAGAGAGAGAGAGAGAGAGAAAATGAGTGGGGGTAAGGGCAGAGGGAAAAGCAGACTCCCTACTGAGCAAGGAGCCCAACATGGGGATCCAAGGACCCTGGGATCATGACCTGAGCCCAAGGCAGACACTTAATTAATTGAACCACCCAGACACCCCTGTAAATATTGTTTTTAACCTGAAAGCATCACACCTATGTGGATAAGGAAAACATTTGTAAAAGCCAGCCCCCACCAAATAATGGAGATCAATTCAACTGAAATGGGTACAGGTATAAGCAGAAGGAACAGAACAAACAATGGCTTTGTCAAAGTAGAAGCCTTTTTTTTGCATTCTTATTATAATGTAATAATTACCGTCTCAAACCTTCATCATTTCCTTTGGCTCCAACCCTGAATCCCATCTATGCTGTTGATAGATATCACAGCCAAGTCAGTGATTTAAGTGCAAGGACTTATTCTGCATGCTAAATTCTGTTTACAGAATCAAAAGATTTTCAAATGGAAGTGCTTATCTGGAATCTGGAGATGAGATCTATCCAAGTGCACAGAAAATCTTAAGTCTGAGAAGTAACTAAATTACAACACTGTTTTTATTGAGTTCAACATCAGTTTGTTAAAAAAAAATTAAATGTTTCTCTGTTTTTATCTTTCTTGTTCATTTTTAAAAGAAAAATTACTTTATTTATTTGGTAAATACAACACTTGCTCATTATAATGAGTTCAAGTCATGCAGAAAAGTAAAAAGGGATTTAAAAAAAAAATCACCGCAAATCCCTTTTTACCATTATTAACACATAATACTTACTATTTTTTTTTTTTTTTTTTTTTTTTTTTAAGATTTTTTATTTATTTGTCAGAGAGAGAGGGAGAGAGAGCGAGCACAGGCGGACAGAATGGCAGGCAGAGGCAGAGGGAGAAGCAGGCTCCCCGCCAAGCAAGGAGCCCGATGTGGGACTCGATCCCAGGACGCTGAGATCATGACCTGAGCCGAAGGCAGCTGCTTAACCAACTGAGCCACCCAGGCGTCCCAATACTTACTATTTTTGTAAGCAGAATGAATTAGAATGAAGCTGAAATGAATTAGAATGGATTGCTAAACTTCAAATAAATATTGTATCCAGTACAGCGCATGTTCATTCTTAAGAGATTCCTGTAAAGTTAGGAAGTGATTATCAAAAACACTAAAATGTTGAAAAGATAGCCTTAAAACCTGCACATTTCAACTGTAGATGGCATCAACTATTTCCTTACTCTGAAAGATGAAGACCTTAGCTTTTTTACCTTCTCCTACTTCTTGATCTTGTTATTTATATTATTATTATACATTGCCAAGGTTTATATATTTGCACTGTATTCTTAAATGATTTAGGTATATTTTAGATTGTTTCAATGCTCACCCAGGATTTTTTTTTTTTTTTAAGATTTTATTTATTTGACAGAGAGACAGTGAGAGAGGGAACACAAGCAGGGGGAGTAGGAGAGGAAGAAACAGGCTTCCCACTGAGCAGGGAGTCCGATGCGGGACTCAATCCTGGCACCCTGGAATTGTGACCTGGGCCGAAGGCAGACACTTTACCACTGAGCCACCCAGGCACCCATCACCCAGTACCTTTTACTCCTTTCCTCTTTATTTTTTAGTCTGCTTGTAAGTAGCTGGGTTTTATTATCAAGTAATGCGTGTTGTCTGGATTTTCTTTTTTTTGTGGGGGGGTTGTTTTGTTTTCATTTTGGTGAAGGGTGCATGGTGTTCTATTCCTCAGACTTCTTTCGTGTTTGAAAACATCTGTTCTACCTACTGCTGTTGTATACCAAGTGGACCTGTACTTTGTCTATTTTGGATGTTTATATTATTGTTTGATTCTATTTCTTTCCTTCAAAATTTATTATATATTTTCCAGTGGCTTCTATTAGTGAATGTTACTGTGAAATCGTGAGACCAGCATGGATATTTTTCTTTGACAATGATTTGCTTTGCTTTTTGGGGTGTTAAAAGCATCTTATGCTTTAGTGACGAGTTTTCCCAATCAAATTACCTTGGAATATATGTTACTTTTCAATCTGTAGATCGAATTGTTGCTTCATTTCAGATAAGTTTCTTCCTCATTTAAAATACATATATTTGGGCACATTGCTGTGTTCTTCTGGGTTTTCTACCTGAGACATAGGAATGTCGCTCAGAATTTGTTAGCCCTCCACTTCAACGAGCTTCGTTCCAATTCCTTAATTTCTTCTTCTTTCATGTATTTGCTATGATCATCTCAGGTCTTTCTTTCTTACTTTTGAAATGTTATTATTATGGGGGTGCCTGGGTGGTACGGTCAGTTGGGTGTCAGCCTCTTGGATTTGTCTCAAGTTGTAACATCACGGTTATGAGTTTGAGCCGGGCTTGGGCTCCACACTCAGCATAGAGTTTGCTTGAGATTCTCTCTCCCTCTCCCTCTGCCCCTCCTGCTCATGCCCCTCTCTCTGAAATAAATTTTAGAAAAAGAAAAAAAGAAATTTGTTTTTTATTTTTTTTTAAAGATTTTATTTATTTATTTGACAGAGAGAAATCACAAGTAGGCAGAGAGGCAGGCAGAGAGAGAGGAGGAAGCAGGCTCCCTGCTGAGCAGAAAGCCCGATGCGGGGCTTGAACCCAGGACCTGGGATCATGACCTGAGCCGAAGGCAGCGGCTTAACCCACTGAGCCACCCAGGCGCCCCCAAATTTTTTATTATTTAATAATTCTGTTTCAGTCTTCTATTTCCTTAGATTTGTAACCCCTCTTTTCTTCATTCTACTGTTATTAAACTAATTTTTGGAATTTTTGTTTTTTTCTTCTTAAGCTATAAATAGCAAAGCACTTGCAGGGAATTAATTCATTTTCTTGCATTATGTTTTTTCTAGGCTTAGTTCAATACTGGTCTTTCATACACTCTTCCTGCCTTCCTAATTTGTTTGCATTATTGCCTTCCTATTTCTTTTCATGGTATGTGTTCATGGAGATCTGTCCAGACCTGCATTTCTTTTCTTATAATTAAGGAATGTTTTGACAACAATGCCACCTTAACTAAGACCAGTTTGTTTTCTCCTCTTATATGGAGTTTGGTGGCTAAGAATGTATTGTTCTAGATTTTCTATCCCCTGGATCATGAAGGCAAAGGGGGACAACTCAAGATTGTACGAATATCTGGGCTCTGCTACTACTTTGCACACACTGTGAAAGGTCTTCTACCAGGGTTCATTATTTCTACTTGGGGGTGATGGGATATCTTATTCTCATTGAAGAATATACTTGGAATTTGGGTGTAATTCTGAATGTAGATCTTAATTCTGAGTGTAAACCTCACTTCTTTCAAAGAGAGAGCCCAAACCATTGTTCACTTCATTGTTTCATCTCCCCCTTGGCAATCATTTCTAACTACTCCCAAGTCAGAAGAAGAAAAAAACAAAGTTGCATACTCCTAACGGTACTTTTCCTGTTGGACAAGATCCATTAGCACCGTATTCTGGTCTTTCCTTAATCAAAAGAGTACCAAGGAGATGGAGTGACTTCCCTGATGGGTAATGCTATCTCTGATTTGGTGGATAAATCTATCTAATTCTGGGTGTTGACTGGTCATGCATTTTGCTCTTACACTAAACTATGTGATCAACTTAGCCTCTTTGTATTATAAATATATTTGTCGGGCACCTGGGTGGCTCAGTTGGTTAAGAGGCTGCCTTCAGCTCAGGTCATGATCCTGGAGTCTTGGGGTTGAATCCCACATAGGGCTCCCTGCTTGGCAGGGAGTCTGCTTCTCCCTCTGACTCTGCCCCTTCTCATGTTCTCTCTCTCATTCTCTCTCTATCTCTCAAATAAATAAAATGTTAAAAAATTCCTTAAAAAAAATATAAATAAATATATATATATATATATACTTCTTCCCTTCTGCCAATACCTTGTGTTTTCATTTTTTCCCCTTCAGAACACATGCCAGAAAGGCCTCCTCAGAGACCTCAACAGTTCAGTCTGGGTGGGAGTGGGGCAGGTTAGAAGTTGATGTTGGCAGACTAATTATGCATGTTGTCTTCCAGAATCCTATACTTACTTCATTTGCCATTCCACTTTTTTTTAATAATCTTGGGCTATGTCCCTTCCCTTGTATATGTGATTTGGGGTTTTTTTTGGCCTGGGGTTTACTATTATTATTCTGTAATTTATTTTCATTTGGTCATCTTTACGTGCAAGTTTGAAGTCATTTTTTCCTTTTAATTAATTTATTTAATTATTTTTTCAAGTAGGCAATATACAGTACAAAATCCAAAAGACACAAATGTGCATATGGTATAAAGTAAGTATCGTACCTATTCTTATCTCCCATCTGTATGGATCCTTTCTCCAGAGGAAATCACTGTCATCAATTTCTAGCGTAACTCTCCAGAAATGGCATTTGTGTATACTTTTAATTTTTTTAAAGCTTTTATTTATTTATTTGACAGAGAGAGATCACAAGTAGGCAGAGAGGCAGGTAGAGAGAAAGGGGGAAGCAGGCTCCCTGCTGAGCAGAGAGCCCAATGCGGGGTTGGATCCCAGGACCCTGAGATCGTGACCTGAGCCAAAAGAAGAGGCTTAAACCACCAAGCCACCCAGGTGCCCCTACTTTTTATTTTTTTAATAAAAATAATAACATACAGCATATGCAACTTTATATTTTTAAAAAACCTTGTATCTTGAAAGTAGTTCTATATAAAAAACATACAACTGCTGCATTATTTTATTTTATTTTTTTTTAAGATTTTATTTATTTGTCAGAGAGAGAGGGAGAAAGAGCGAGCACAGGCAGACAGAATGGCAGGCAGAGGCAGAGGGAGAAGCAGGCTCCCTGCCAAGCAAGGAGCCTGATGTGGGATTCGATCCCAGGACGCTGGGATCATGATCTGAGCCGAAGGCAGCTGCTTAACCAACTGAGCCACCCAGGCGTCCCTGCTGCATTATTTTAAATTGTGCATAATATTTAATTTTGTATCCATACACAATTATGTAACTCAGACTCAAGATGTAATAACAGGAAGCTTTTGTTTCCCCATCAGCTCCTTTAAAATTTATTAGTAAGTGTAATCCCTGTCCCTGCCCCCCACCCCCCGCCCCACCGCCAGGTGGAAATATGGGGAGATTCCTAGGACACTTTGCTCCCTCTTAGCAAACAGTAGTTTCCTTTGCCATAAATACAGACTGAATTCAGATATCAGAATGCATCATCTCAGAGATTATTCAAATCTTCTGGGAGGATGGGGAATGACAAGAAATTTAGTTTGATCCCTTTTAGGCTGTATTTATTCATGCTCTCCAGACCGGGCATATGTTTAAAGTTGACCACTCATGGTGGGCTTCCCAGTGGTTTTCTGCTGGGTCCCACAAAATATGAGATCCTTTTGACATGGGGTAGGTACTTTTTCCTTCAGCAGGCCCTTCCTATCCTGCCTCAACTTATATTTCTCTGCTATTTCACCCTCCACAGTCATTCAATGACAGGTCCTCTCACCTCTGCCAGTTTCTGGAAGCCCTCTAAGGCAAAACTAAAGATGGCCCTGGCCTGGCTCTTTCCCTTCTGTCTATAGCTTGTCAATAGGGAATCACATCTTTTCACCCTAACAATCTTAGGACTGTGGGTCACTCTTACCACAGAAGAACTTTCTTGGTTTTACCATCAAGTGGTTAGTTAACCTTTTAATTACCCTTTGAACTGCTTATTCCTGTGGGGTGCCCTGCAGGGAACACATCTCAAGCTTTCTCACTGGCCCTGACAAAAGCTCCTTTCTAGTACTCTGCTGAACTACAGTGGCATTGGAGGCAAAAAGAAAATGTGTCCCCCTATATACCTAATCAAAATATCTTCCCATATTTTGAACCAAGTGGAAGGAAGTTAAAAGCTCTTTCCCCTTGCCACCCACCCAAATGACTATTATACATAGAAAGCATCACTGCGGCCCAGTGTGTCTGCATATCTTTTGTCAATCCGTATAAACACGGGAAGGACACAATAGCTGTGCTGCACAAAGGACTCTTCTGTTGTACAATAATGCAAAGTCATAAAACAAACAACAGCCTACCTCAATTTAAAATTTTGTTATTTTCGGGGCGCCTGGGTGGCTCAGTGGGTTAAGCCGCTGCCTTCGGCTCAGGTCATGATCTCAGGGTCCTGGGATTGAGCCCCGCGTCGGGCTGTCTGATCAGCAGGAAGCCTGCTTCCTCCTCTCTCTCTGCCTGCCTCTCTGCCTACTTGTGATTTCTCTCTGTCAGATAAATAAATAAAATCTTAAAAAATAAAATAAAATAAAATAAAATTTTGTTATTTTGTTCAATGTGGATTGGTTTTGCATTAATTTTGATTTTAAAAAATCTAGTACTGAATACTTATTTATCTTGATGACTGTGTTTTTGGCATCCCCTTAAATTTTTTTTAATAATAGCTTTATTGAGATATAATTCACATATTAGAGAATTTGTATATTTAAAGTATACAACTAGTTTTTAGTATATTTTCTGAGTTTTCAACCATGACTATTTTAGAATATTTTAATTACTCCCTTGGGGGAAAATTATATGTATTAGCAATCATCCCTCATTCCTCCCCAGCCCTAGGCAACCAGTAATCTATTTTCTGTCTCTATTGATATACCCAAGAGAAATGAAGGGAAAACTTGTGTCCACAAAAAAATGTTCATTGCAGCATTATTCATATTGTCTTAAAGATACTTCCCTTAAGTTTTGCATTTGGCCCTGCTCCCTCTTTGAGCTAAAAGAGGGAAAATCCCTCCTTCTTTCCTTTTCACGTCAGTGCAGTACTTCCCTCCAAGAAATTCCCTTCACAAAATCCTCCCTCTTTCCATACTTTGAGTTATTTTTATAGCTTGATCCAGCTAAGACATCTACCGGTCTTGAAGTTGCCATTGAGTAGGTAATGAAGAAGTAGTATGGTTAGCACTTTGAGAAAGTATATTATTGTCATTTTAATTTGCATGTATTTTACTATGAGGAAAAGTAAAATAATTTTATAATTTAAAGGCCATTTGTTTTTCCTTTTCTGTGAAATATCTATCTTTTGCACAGTTTGGGAGACTGGCTTTTTAAAAATTAAATGATAGGAATTAAAGATTCCTATCATATCAATATATTAAATAAATCAAATGATTGTATGTAATATGAGTGGCAAATAGTTTTATTGAATTTGCTTTTCTTAGACTTGGTTTATGATATCTTTTATTATGCAGAAATAGAATATATATAGTTAATTCACATTTTTATATACCTTTTCTTAAAACTCATTTTTAAAAAAAGATTTTATTTATTTATTTGACAGAGAGAGAAATCACAAGTAGGCAGAGAGGCAGAGACAGAGAGAGGTAGGAAGCAGGCTCCCCATTGAACAGAGAGCCCGATTTGGGCTCGATCCCAGGACCCTGAGATCATGACCTGAGCCAAAGGCAGAGGCTTAACACACTGAGCCACCCAGGTGCCCCAAAACTCATTCTTTAAAAACCTTTTTTCACTCAGAACTTTTATGGCTTCCTTTTTTCACAGTACTTTTTTTTTTTTTTTAAGATTTTATTTTTTTGACAGAGATCACAAGTAGGCAGAGTGGCAGGCAGAGAGAGAGAGGAGGAAGCAGGCTCCCCGCTGAGCAGAGAGTCCGATATGGGGCTCGATCCCAGGACCCTGGGACCATGACCTGAGCCGAAAGCAGAGGCTTTAAGCCACTGAGCCACCCAGGCGCCCCTTCACAGTAATTTTTAATGCACCTCAAATTTACATCAGTATGGGCACCTGGGTGGCTCAGTCATTAAGTGTCTGCTTCCGCTGAGGTCATGATCGTAGGGTCCTAGGATCCAGCCCCACATGGGGCTCCCTGCTCAGTGTGAAGCCTGCTTCTCCCTCTCATACTCCTCCTGCTTGTGTTCCCTCTCTCACTGTCCCTCTCTGTCAGATAAATAAATTAAAAAATCTTTTTAAAAAATTACCTCAGTATGAGGTACGTAGGCTGGATCCAATGTTGTGTTTTCCAGGTATTTATTTCCACACTATTTCCTGTATAATCCAGTCTTTTTTTCTCATCTATGATGCCTCCCTTATCATATATTAAATTTCCATATGTATTTGGATCTATTATTGTTTCATGATACATCCCCCAAACACATATTCATTTTATAATCTTTTTTTTTTTTTATATATTTTATTTATTTGAGAGAGAGAGAGAACATGAGCTGGGGAAGAGGCAGAGGGAGAAGAAGGCTCCCTGCCAAATAAGAAGCTGGATGCGAGCCAATCCTAGGACCCTGGGATCATGACCTGAGCCAAAGGCAGCCACTTAACCAACTGAGCCACCCAGATGCCCTTCTACTTTTTAGTTAATGTAGTTTTTTGATACCTGTCTTAATACCTAGGGCTCTTTACCTTGTACACTTCCATAACTAAGTGAGTAGGATTCTTTAGTACCTTTATTTTTCAGACTTTTCTAGAAGTTCTTGCTTGATTATTTTTCATAAGAACTTTAGAAGCAGCATGTCAAGTTCCAAAAATATTATCCAACTATTCTTATTGGGATAAAATTAAAGCTTAAAAATTAAATGAAAAGATATTAAAGTATTTATGAACTTCAATTTTACTCAGAACATGGTATGCCTTTCTATATATTTACCTCTTCTTTTGTGGCATTTGAATATTTTCCTCATGTAGAGCTAATACTTGTTAATTTTATTTCTGGTGTTTTATCTTTTTCGTTGTTATTTTTATTTGGATCTTTTTCTTTTTTAAAAGATTTTATTTATTTATTTCAGAGAGAGAGCCAGAAGGAGAAGCAGGCTCCCTACTGAGCAGTGTAGAGAACCTGATGTGGGTGGGGCCCATGACCTAAGCTGAAGGCAGCCACTTAAGGGGCTGAGCCATTCAGGAGCCCCTTTTTGGATCTTCTTCTTCATTATCTCTTCTAAGTTGTTAGAATGTGTGTAGGTTATTGATTAAATGTCAATATTTTACCTAGTATTTGGAAGGGGTTTTTAGCTCATTCTCTTGGGTTTTCTAGATACATGATTTTACTCGCCTAGTAATAATGATAATTCACTTTTTACACTTCAATTTTTAGATCTCTTACTCTTTCTGATATCTACTTGCATTGACTAATGCCTCTACAACGATTCCCCTCTGCATGTCATCATGATTTGCTCTCAATTCCTTCCTCTTCTTGAATGTCACCTTAACAGAGAAAATGTTCCTGACCACTCTATGTAAAATAGCAATGCCTCACTCATCATTACAATTTACCTCAATGTCTCTCTTACTCTGCTTTGGTTTTGCCCATGGCAGTTATCCCTATATGATATTTGTTTGCTTATTTATTGGTTTTTCCCTAATACAATAATATTTATGTAGGCAGGATATTTAGCTCTTCTGTATAAAGATTTGCCTCAGCTGCCTAGAATAGTCTGAAGCACCAGTTGGCTTTAAATGAATGAATGAATGAATAACGGTGGTAAAGAATATCTTTAATTTATCTCTGAGTTAATGCGAATGCTTTGATGGTTTCCCCCATTAAGCCCAATGCTGTGCAACTGGTATTTGAAGTTTATATAAAATCTGTCTTGGGGCGCCTGGGTGGCTCAGTGGGTTGAGCCGCTGCCTTCGGCTCAGGTCATGATCCCAGGTCCTGGGTTCGAGCCCCGCATCGGGCTTTCTGCTCAGCGGGGAGCCTGCTTCCTCCTGTCTCTCTGCCTGCCTCTCTGCTTACTTGTGGTTTCTCTCTGTCAAATAAATAAATAAAATCTTTAAAAAAAATCTGTCTTATTTATTTATTTTTAATAAATTTGAATCTTTTACTCTACTTCCAACATGGGGCTTGAACTTACAACCCCAAGATCAAGAGTCTCATGCCTTACTGACTGAGTCAGATGGACCCCCAAATCTATCTCATTTATCTCGAATAGCCAAAAGAATATTGAAAAAGAAAGCCAAAGTTGGTGGCATCACAATTCCGGACTTCAAGCTCTATTACAAAGCTGTCATCATCAAGACAGCATGGTACTGGCACAAAAACAGACACATAGATCAATGGAACAGAATAGAGAGCCCAGAAATGGACCCTCAACTCTATGGTCAACTCATCTTCGACAAAGCAGGAAAGAATGTCCAATGGAACAAAGACAGCCTCTTCAATAAATGGTGTTGGGAAAATTGGACAGCCACATGCAGAAAAATGAAATTGGATCATTTCCTTACACCACACACGAAAATAGACTCAAAATGGATGAAGGATCTCAATGTGAGAAAGGAATCCATCAAAATCCTCGAGGAGAACACAGGCAGCAACCTCTTCGACGTCAGCCGCAGCAACATCTTCCTAGGAACATCACCAAAGGCAAGGGAAGCAAGGGCAAAAATGAACTTTTGGGATTTTATCAAGATCAAAAGCTTTTGCACAGCAAAGGAAACAGTGAACAAAACCAAAAGACAACTGACAGAATGGGAGAAGATATTTGCAAATGACATATCAGATAAAGGGCTAGTGTCCAAAATCTATAAAGAACTTAGCAAACTCAACACCCAAAGAACAAATAATCCAATCAAGAAATGGGCAGAGGACATGAACAGACATTTCTGCAAAGAAGACATCCAGATGGCCAACAGACACATGAAAAAGTGCTCCATATCACTCGGCATCAGGGAAATACAAATCAAAACCACCATGAGATATCACCTCACACCAGTCAGAATGGCTAAAATTCACAAGTCAGGAAATGACAGATGCTGGCGAGGATGCGGAGAAAGGGGAACCCTCCTACACTGTTGGTGGGAATGCAAGCTGGTGCAACCACTCTGGAAAACAGCATGGAGGTTCCTCAAAATGTTGAAAATAGAACTACCCTATGACCCTGCAATTGCACTGCTGGGTATTTACCCTAAAGATACAAACATAGTGATCCGAAGGGGCACGTGCACCCGAATGTTTATAGCAGCAATGTCTACAATAGCCAAACTATGGAAAGAACCTAGATGTCCATCTACAGACGAATGGATAAAGAAGATGTGGTATATATACACAATGGAATACTATGCAGCCATCAAAAGAAATGAAATCTTGCCATTTGCGACGACGTGGATGGAACTAGAGGGTATCATGATTAGCGAAATAAGTCAATCGGAGAAAGACAACTATCATATGATCTCCCTGATATGAGGGAGAGGAGATGCAACATGGGGGGTCGAGGGGGTAGGAGAAGAGTAAATGAAACAAGATGGGATTGGGAGGGAGACAAACCATAAGTGACTCTTAATCTCACAAAACAAACTGAGGGTTGATGGGGGGAGGGGGTTGGGAGAGGGGGTGGGGTTATGGATATTGGGGAGGGTATGTGCTATGGTGAGTGTTGTGAAGTGTGTAAACCTGGCGATTCGCAGACCTGTACCCCTGGGGATAAAAACATATGTTTATAAAGCTGTAAAAAAAAAAAAAAAAAGAAAGAAAGAAAGAAAGGATGAATACCCAAGTTTTGTAGCAACATGGACGGGACTGGAAGAGATTATGCTGAGTGAAATAAGTCAAGCAGAGAGAGTCAATTATCATATGGTTTCACTTATTTGTGGAGCATAACAAATAGCATGGAGGACAAGGGGAGATGGAGAGGAGAAGGGAGTTGAGGGAAATTGGAAGGGGAGGTGAACCATGAGAGACTATGGACTCTGAAAAACGATCTGAGAATTTTGAAGGGGTGGGGGGTGGGAGGTTGGGGGCACCAGGTGGTGGGTATTGTAGAGGGCACAGATTGCATGGAGCACTGGGTGTGGTGCAAAAATAATGAATACTGTTATGCTGAAAAAATAAAAAAAAATTTAAAATAAAATTATTATTTGACTTAATACAAGGATTTTTAAAAATTGAACTTTAAAAAAATTTTTAGTTCACTTGTTTAATTATTTTTTGGGGAGGGGCAGTTAGGTCCAAGTGGATGGAACAGTATTAACCTTTGAGCCTCAAAAATTGTATGACTGAAATTTAGTGTTTGGCTTTGTGTCTTGTCACCATTCATTGCTTTTTTTCCCCAATACTTTTTTGGTTTGTTCCACTTTGAATGTAACACCTTCACAGAAAAGCGCACAAAATACAAATGGGTAGCTCAATGACTTTACACCAAGTAAAACTCCTGAAAGTGCTATCTATGTCAAAAAATGGAACATTGCCCAAACTCAAGAAGTATGGATTATACTCCTCTCTTAATCCCCTGCTCTAACTTGTAGCACTATAATTTAGTTGCAATTTTTTTCTTTATATGATTGAAATCACACAATGAGTATTCTTTTGCCTATATTCTTTTGTTCAACATTATAAAATTCATTCATGTTGTTATTTATACACGCAGTCTGTCCATTTTTACTGTTACATTATGATATTTCATTGTGGGAATACACTACTACTTCCAGAATTCCTTTTTTGTTTTTTTTTAAATTTTGTTTATTTATTTATTTATTTGAGAGGCCGTTGGGGGGTGCAGGGGAAGAGGAACAGGAAGATTCTCCACTGAGCATGGAGCCCAACATGGATCTTTTCTTTTTTAAATTTTATTTATTTATTTGACAGAGATCACAAGTAGGCAGAGAGAGAGAGAGGAAGAGAAGCAGGCTTCCCGCTGAGCAGAGAGAACCCAATGTGGGGCTCGATCCCAGGATTCTGGGATCATGACCCAAGCCAAAGGCAGAGGCTTTAACCCACTGAGAAATCCAGGTGCCCCCCATCATGGATCTTGATCTTACAACCCTAAGATCACAACCTGAGCTGAAATCAAGTCCCCCCTGCCCCCTCTCCTTAACCAACTGGGCCACCCTGGCGCACCACTTCTAGAGTGCCTAATCCCCTGTCCCCCTACCCCAATCAGGGACAATTGTAAAATGCTGTTTGCTCCTTTTTTCCTTCCCCCATAGATAGTGTTCTGGCTCCTTTTCCATAACTAAACACAATTATTGCCTCTTACTTTCCGTCTCTTCTTGACTTTCCATGGCTTCTATTTTTACTTAGCCTTTCTGCTCTTAATCACAACATCCTTGTTCCATTTTTTCCCCCTCTAGGAGCCCACTCTCATTTCCCCCCTTCCCTGACCATCTAATGCAGAATATTATGATAAAGAAGAAAATACAGCAATAACAAGCTAAAGCACTATACAAATGAACTATGAATTTTAATTTTTTTAATTTGTTAAAGATATACTGTTCAGAGAACTACCTTAGATTTGGAATGATACTTCTTTTTCTATGAATTTATGTTTAAGAGACAAGGGTTAGTTCTTTTTAGCTTAATTCCTCAAAGTTCTGATATTTTAAAAAATTATTTCTGATGATGTAACATAATTAAAGCAATTTAGAAAACAAATGTATTTCATGTACATAAATATAATTAGATATTAAAATACATGATTCACATAAATTAAATTATTCCCTTAGCAGGGTAGCTCACATTATCTTTTCATTGAAACTTAAACTAAAAATAAGTAACTTAAAAAATACTTTTATTTCTGTATGACGGGTATTTACTTAAATTAGTCTCTTAAATTTTATGACTCATTTTGGTATTGCTATTTTTTTTTAATTTTTTTTTTTTTTTTAACAGATGAGAGATCACAAGTAGGCAGAGAGGCAGGCAGAGAGAGAAAGAAGGAAGCAGGCTCCCCACTGACCAAAGAGCCCGATGTGGGGCTCAATCCTAGGACCGTGGGATCATGACCTGGGCCAAAGGCAGAGGCTTTAACCCACTGAGCCACTCAGGTGCCCCAGTATTGCTATCTTTTAACAGCAAGAATAATCCAAAGTGTTCATCTAAATTTAAATATTAAGGTTATATTATCCATAACTAACATCTTTATTGACCTCTTGATTCAACTAAGTATTCTCACTTTTGCTTTAAAAATGAGAGTTCTGGGGGTGGCTGGCTGGCTCAGTTGTTTAAGCCTCCGACTCTTGATTTCAGGGCTCAGGTCATGATCTCAGGGTAAGGAGATCAAGTCCCATATTGGGCTCTGTGCCGAGGACAGAGCCTGCTTAAAATTTTCTCTCTCCCTCTCTCTCAGCCTCCTGTCTCCACAGGCTCTCATGTACAAGCATGCACATTCTCTTTCTTTCTCTCTCTCTTAAACAAACAAACAAACAAACAAACAAAAAACTGAGAGCGGATAAATCACAAGAAACCTTTCTTGAGACCACTAGAGAGCTGAAAATTTTTAAAGAGCTTCCACTTAAATATACTCATTGAAAACATGTATTTGTGTGTATTCCCTCCTAAAATGACATTAAAACCACAGTCAAGGAGCTAGAGCTATAATTCACAAGGACAAATAGAATGAGAAGAGAGGCAACATCTATTAATGTTGCAATTGTTATTCTGACGAATTATTTTCAATTCAGTTACCTAACAGTGAGACTGGGCAGCAAGTACTATTTTTAGAACTTCAGCAACTGGAACTGCTTGGAAAATGGAATCAGTTTCCTCATAAAATAGAGTTTCTCATCTTTTTGGGGAGTTAAGCAGAGGTAGGCTCTCCAATTATAGTAATGCTATTTGAGGGTACTAAAGCATTTGTGGGTATGCATGTTTGTGTGTATATGTAATGGACAGTGTATTGCTGGGGATAATGGTGCAGAAGGAGACCAGATGATTCCTATAGATTTTTACCCCATAGAGTATCTGTCATTCAAATATTATACAATTCCTCCCTTATTTATGAGCCTATGATATCTCTATATCATTATTTAAAAATCTGATCTGTCGGGATGCCTGGGTGGCTCAGTCGTTAAGCATCTGCTTTCGGCTCAGGTCATGATCCCAGGGTTCTGGGATCGAGTCTCACATCGGGCTCCCTGCTCAGCAGATAGCTTGCTTCTCCCTCTCCTTCTGCTCCTTCCCCTGCCTGTGTTCCCTCTCTCGCTGTCTCTGTCAAATAAATAAATAATATCTTGAAAAAAAAACAAAAAACAAAACAAAACAAAACCCTGAACTGTCAACTTGTGTTAATAGCAATGAAAAACTTGAGTTTAACAAAATAAATTTTGAGTATTACAAATTTTTACTTTTTACTTTACCTCTTGGAGAAACATCACTATTTGGTGATTGTCTCAAATAAAGAAAATAAATCATTTATTTGCAAATAACTTGTATAAATACTTGAATTGTGTTGGAGTTAGTCAGTACCAAAATTATTTATCTGCAAGTCCTGGGGCTTTAGTTTTAGAGAAAAACAGGAGGCATAAAGTAAGAGAAAACAAAACAAAACAAAACAAAACAGAAGTCATTATTTTAAAAAGTTATAAAGTTGGCTGAAGTGATTTTCTGTCTAGAGTCCCATGGACTTTTTTTTTTTTAAAGATTTTATTTATTTATTTGACAGAGAGATCACAAGCAGGCAGAGAGGCAGGCAGAGAGAGGAGGAAGCAGGCTCCCCGCTGAGCAGAAAGCCCGATGTGCGGCTCAATCCCAGGACTCTGAGATCATGACCTGAGCCGAAGGCAGCGGCTTAACCCACTGAGCCACCCAGGCGCCCCAAGAGTCCCATGGACTTAATTTGAATCCTGAATTTGTCTTTTTCTAGCTGTATTAATGGTTAACACATTGTTTATCCCTTTGGAGCCTCAGTTTCTCCACCTATAAAATGGGAAATGTAAGGGGGGAAATAGCACTAGCATAGGGCTTTTGTGAGCATTTAATGTGATTAAGCATTAAGGATTTAGCACATGGCCTTGCAAATGCTTAATAATTGTTAGCTATTAATGATAGAATGATGTTAACATTATAGACTGCTACTCCCAAGCATTATGGATATAACCCAAGATAGCTTCTATAACACACCATAGTCAGCCTTAGATCTCAGAACAATGTCTTGGAAAATCTCAGCTGGTAGATGTTCCGTGGGTTTCTTTCTTTTTTTTTTTTTTTTAAAGATTTTATTTATTTATTTGTCATAGAGAGAGAAGCGAGAGTGAGCACAGGCAGACAGAGTGGCAGGCAGAGGCAGAGGGAGAAGCAGGCTCCCTGCCAAGCAAGGAGCCCGATGTGGGACTCGATCCCAGGACGCTGGGATCATGACCTGAGCCGAAGGCAGCTGCTTAACCAACTGAGCCACCCAGGCGTCCCTGTTCCGCGGGTTTCTATGAAAGAATATGGATAACAATCAACTTCTCATTCCTCTCAGAAAAATACCACATAGAGAGTCAACATATACAGATAACGATCACTATTTTGACATTGTCCTAGAGAGGGTAGATAAGAGGCAGCATCTGTGCTAGAAAATCTGGCCTTCTATATTCATTTGGTTATGTAAGTAGCTATTGTTAGGTTACATCACTGTGTCAGGTTTAGCTGGCATAACGAGATGCTGAAGTGTTTTAAATGTATGAGCCTGGTATTCCTGTGTGACGAAATGCATTGTTTACTAATGACATTAAGTGTAGGGTAGCTTATTTAAAAAAAAATGTTCTATTGTATAAAATGAGCCTGCTTTAAAAATAAGAGCATGTATTTTATTTAATCCGAAAATTAATGCTCCCGAAGAAAATGCAAACCCATTTTAATGGTTACCATGCAATTCTAATAAAAGTATCTGGCAAAAATGATCAGCAATTACTTACTGTTAAGCCTATTTTACTTGTACTGAAGGGAGAGAGATTTTTTAAAATTTTAATTTAAGGAATATATAATAGTAGGACTCCAGAATCATAATGTTCACAGAGAGTAATGGTTTATTAAGCACAATTCATATACCCTGTGACTGGGTGTGAATTCTTTTGAGCTTTAACATAAAAAAAGCAACAAGCAGTGCTAGTTTGCTTAAAAAGAAACTGACTTCTGTTGTAACTGGCTGCTAAAAAACATTTTTCCAAGTTAGGTTAAAAAAAATAAAAAATTAGGAATAACCTAGCAAATGGCTACAAAATGAAAAATAAGTCAATCAATACTTAGAATTGTTAATTTCCAGCCTTGCCTCAGACATCAACTTTTCTGATTATATATAATGTAAACTGCATATTCATGAAGGAAAACAAAGAAAAGGGGGAAATCAATTA
Organism: Lutra lutra; assembly: GCF_902655055.1. Lineage (NCBI taxonomy): Eukaryota > Metazoa > Chordata > Mammalia > Carnivora > Mustelidae > Lutra > Lutra lutra. The sequence continues at coordinate 49,435,379 of NC_062290.1, forward strand.
TTTTTTCATATACCATGAGAATACCTTTTTGGGCTTGCAAAGCTTAACTAATAACACACTCAGAGAGCACTCTTCATAGTAGGTATAAAAACGGCCTAATTTGAAAGACAAAGTGTTGGCCATGCATACCCAGTAGGTTCTATTCAGCAAACTCTTGAGGTTTCCTGTTGACATAATGAAATATTGTACTATTCCTTGTAGGCTAAAATTTTTCTTTACTTCCTTAAATCAATAGCCTAATAATATTTTGTCCAACTCTGACTGCATCTAAATTTGAAGTTGCTTTGCTGAAAATTGTACTCATACTGCTCTCAAGGTGCTCACCCTTTCTTTTTACTTCCCTTTCAAATATACATTAATAAGAATCACTTAAACATAGCTATTTTCTTTGTATATTAGGGAAGATGTCCATCTTTCTTAGTGTTGCCAATTGGTTTAATTTCTTCAGGCTCTTTAATAAAATAAACGTTGATGTCCAATGTGATTATTCTTGCATTAGCTAGGTAATTTCTCTGGGGTGGGTGACAATTTAATTCAACAATAAGCTGTTATGTGTATAGGGAAGGGCATTTTGGGCAGAATCTGGATTAGTTTTCACACAAGAGTCAATGTACTATAAATGGATAAACCAAATTCTTCTTGAATCTGTATTGTGGAAGGGTTCATGAATTTTTAATTCTCAGGTCCCCGCCAATGATATAATGTTCTGTAGATTACATTTAATTTTTAATATGAAAATTTTCAAACAGACACAAAAGTAGAAAGAAAAGTAAAATGAATCTCTGTGTAAGAATCATCCAAATTCAACAGTTACCAAGACTACCATGATGGATGGCTTCATAATTTTTACTTTGCAGGAGTATTTTATATAAATATTTTCTGAAGAATAGCAAACTACAGAAAAGTACACAAACCATACGAACATAACCCTATGAGCATCTGTTTTATGAAGCAGAAAACAGAACTCTGACAGTGTTCTTATGTCCCTGTCTAGTCACTACTCCCAACTTCAAGGGAAACCAGTATAAGACTTCTATCATCATAGATTAGTTTTGCCTATTTTTGGAATTTTATGTAAATGAAATCAGATAGTATAGACTCTTTTTTGTCTGTCTTTATGTGCTCAATATTGTTTATGACATTCACCCATGGTGTAGCAGCTTGTTGGAGTTTGTCTCTTCTTGTCATCGTGTGGTATTGAGTTGTATGGATAGGCCATTATTTACCCCTTTTACTGTTGAACATTTGGATTGTTTCCAGTCTTTGGCATTAAAAATAGTGTTACCATTAACATTTTTTAATGTGCCTTTTGCTGAATATATGCATGCATTTCTTTTATGTGTACATGTGCTGAAGTATTATAAGCAAAGTTCAAAAATTGTCATTTTACCTTTACATATTTTAGCATACTTTGTTATGCATCTCTGAAAAGTATGGACATTTCCTCACATAATCATGATTGCTTGCTATCATCTGATGCCTTATCTTTTACTAATTAAAATGCATTCCCAGTACATTTTAAAATGAGAAAGCCCTTTTTTCAGGATAGTTTTGGAAGATTATCAGCTGAAAATATTGAAGTTGAAATATACCAAAGTTGATGGTAGTTTTCTTTAGTTTTGATGGACAGATCAAATAACCAACAAGCATTTACTAAACTCCTTTTTGCTGGATCATCTAACTCCTGTTTGGCAGTATTCTCACCCATACACTAACTTACTGACTAGAATGTAAAGGGAGAAAATAATTCCTTTTGATAAATTGTTAACAATGGAATTGTTTATGTAAGTATCATAAAGTAATAATTCAACTCACAAACAAAATGGACTGTGGAGCATACTTTAAAGAATACTTACTTAAATGACTTTTTCTAGGGGCGCCTGGGTGGCTTAGTGGGTTAAGCCTCTGCCTTCGGCTCAGGTCATGATCCCAGGGTCCTGGGATGGAGCCCCACATCAGGCTCCCTGCTCAGCGGGGAGCCTGCTTCCTCCTCTCTCTGCTGCCTGCCTCCCTTGCCTACTTGTGATCTCTGTCTGTCAAATAAATAAATAAGATCTTAAAAAAAAAATGAATTTTTCTAAGCATAGTAAATGATACTTCCACAGGATTTCTAAGAGATGTTTAGAATAATTAGAATAGTTATCAATAAATTATATATATATATACTAATATATATTATATTATAGAAAATACATTATATAAACATATTTAAGAAAGGACACTAATATACATTAATTAAAATTTATTATATTAATATATAATTATTATAGTTAAAATAATCAGTACTTAATGAAGACATTCTTTCTTTCTTACTTCCTTTCTTTTTCTTGAAAGAAACAGAGAGAGGTCATGAGTGGGGTGGAGGAGCAGAGGGAGAGGGACAAGCAGACCCCTAGTTGAGCACGGAATCTGACGAAGGGTTTGATCCCAGGACCCAGATCATGACCTGAGACCAAGGCAGATGTTTAACTGACTGAGCCACCCAGGTGCCCTCAAAGAGGTATCTTAATAGACATTTACTACATCTGATTTCATTATTTTATGAACATAATGTCATGGAAAGAGGTGATCTTTTTCACTTGTGATACATGATAATGATTAAATAATTTAGAATACCTTTATTTGTATAATCTTGGTTCATGTTTTCACGTTGGACCACTCCTATTTTATAGATTAATTTTTTTGCTCTGATTTTCCTTACTATTTTATCACTCCAAACATTAAAACTTGTTTCAAAACTTGCCTCAAATTCTGATTTTCCAATGCATTAGCTGTGTGATCCTCATCAAGCAATGACCTCTGAGGCCCAATTTTCTTGTCTAAATCATATGGTGATAATTCCTACCTCTTTGTGTTTCACATTTATCTAATAATAATTGTAATATTTATCATGAATATTTTTCTAGAAAATCACACCATATATAAATATTCTTATATTAGTATGCTATTTCAATAGTTAAAAGTTCTAAAATCAAAAGACTGGCATAAACGCAATAGAAACTATTTAAGCTTTCTGCTTTTGTTTTGAATTTTGTTGTTCTTTGACTTTTGGTCACCTAAAACAGTAAAAGCAACAATTAGCTGTTGCAGACAACAGCTATGATTTACTGAGCCTTACCATCTACCAAGTATTGTGTTTATTATTTCACATAAAATGTATGTAATCTTCACAATGATGCTGTAAGATAGTTTAATACCAGTAACAATAATTTATACCTGTTTTGCAAATGAAGAGATTGAAATTCAGAGAAGTTCCCTCTGGCATACACACAGAGGGAGAGGGAATGAGAGAGCCCCATGTGGAGCTCAATCCCAGGAACCTGGGATCAGGACTGGAGCTGAAGGCAAACACTCAACCAACTGAGTCACCCAGGTGCCCAAGGGTTAATGTTTTTAAAGGTCCCAGGAGGTTAGAGTGTGTGTGACATGTGGCGTGTGTGTGTGTGTGTGTGTGTGTGTGTGTGTGTGTGAGACTATTTCAGTTCGTTGGGTTGTAAGGAGTAAAGCGGAGGGGTAAGAGGTGCTGAGGGAAATAGGAAGAAGAAAAGAGAACATATCAAAGAGAAAGTTTAAGATTAAGGTTGCTGAGTATAGAGGGGTATTACTTCAGAGATAACAGTTTCCCATTGTTAGAAGTTTTTGAAGAGATGCTGGAAGCTGTCTGGCCAGTATGTAATATAGGGGGTTTGGATATTTGGATCTAATATCAGGTCCACTTGTACATCAAAGATTCTAGAAATCCATAATTCTAAATGATAGGAAACTGGTTAGAGCTCCTTGGATGGCAATTATGAATCAGATCAAGTTCAAAGGGGGAGAGGTTTTTGTTTTTCTATTTGCATAGCTACAAGAACAATTTCAAACACATGATAACAAGAGTGATTTGTCTTACAAGATGAAAGTTTGACTCCACTTTTCGCTCTCTATTACCAACAGTAATTCAATTAAAATTTTATTTCAAGTTCATCTTCTGTCAGAAGCTTTGTCTTTGGTATGCTTGCATTCTGATATACCCTATGTAAGTCATTCAAACTGGTGAGCATCTCATTTGGCAAAAAGAATGCAGTTGTTTTTTTCATAAACAGCAGTTTGGAAAACTGGGTAGAGAACAAACTGTTCACTTAGCATTGCAGTTACTTTGTTCTTTTTCTCTGTGATATGCTCTTATTACCACAAACAAATGAAAGGCGTAGGGATGGGAAGTAGGGTACAGGCCATATTCTGAACTGGCTTTCAATTGTGACTTGTTCTGATTCCATTTGTACATTCAAAAATGGCTATTTTGAAATTAAATTTGCTTGGCATATCTAAGCTATCATTTGCTTTTGTTTCGGGGAGCTATCTTCATTCTGTGGGATGATAGGATTCAGGTCTAGCTGGTCACTCTATCATTTCAGTGGGTGAAGCTTGTCCTCACTGAGATTGTATTATGTTTCGGAATTCACTTTCTCTTTAGCCCTGGGATGAATATTGTTATTCACTTCGATTCTTCCTCAAGTGTTATCTGTGTGTGACTTGCATCAGCATCACTTGGGATGATTTTTAGATTCTCGCACAAATTTACAGAATCAAAAACATAGGAATCTGAATTTTGAACACATTTCTACACAAACAGGTTATTCCTATTTAACTGAACATTCAAAAATCATGATCATCTGAGTTATTCTGTATTGTCTCTCCCCTTTCAGTAGCTTCTCAAAGAGAAGTGTACCATTCTTAATACCAGTTTTGGCCCCCTCTCTGAGTCCTGAGTCTTTCTTGAACTGAGGCAAATCCCCTTGTTGATCCATGAATTTTTCCCCTTGTAACTAGATGTAGAAACCAAACATCTCAAAAGAATACTGTGGTGGTTAAATTTTATATGTTGATTTGGCTAGGTTATGGTGCCCAATTGTTTGGTTAAATGTTTGTCTAGATGTTGCTCTGAAGGTATTTTGTATATGTAATTAACATCTTTAATCATTGACTTTAAGTAGCTTGCTCTTTTTTTTTGTTTGTTTGTTTGACAGGCAGAGAGAGAGGGAAGCAGGCTCCCCGCTGAGCAGAGAGCCTGATGTGGGGCTCGATCCCAGAACCCTTGGATCATGACCTGAGCCGAAGGCAGAGGCTTTAACCCACTGAGCCACCCAGGCACCCCAGTAGCTTGCTCTTGATAATGTGAGTGGGCTTTTTCCAGTCAACTACGTTAAGACCCCAAACTGGCATTTCCCAGGGAAGAAGGAATTCTGTTTTAAGACTATGATATAGAGATCCTGCCTGAGTTTCCAGCCTGCTGCTCTGCCCTTCAGATTTCAAATTTCAGAGTAGCCAACTCTCACAAACTTGTAAGGTAATCTCTTAAAATCTCTTTCTATATAGTCTATAAATAATTTCTATCAATCTCTATCTATCTATCTATCCATCTTTCTATCATCTCCTGTTCTGTTTCTTTAAAGAACCCAGACAGGCACAAGTAGCTCCAGATACCATGTGACTCTCAGAAACTCTCACGGACTAACAGTCTCAGGACCTCCTTAGTAGCTCCCCAGCTGCGTGTTTGTGTAGTCAATAGTACTAATGACTCTCTTTGATCTTAGATTACTGGTTGCCTCCCCATACCTGCCCCCTAGATAAGGCCTTATACTGAACAACTAATTCCAACTTTTCTACCATTCAGCTCATCGAATTCCTAATTATGGCTTGCTTCCTGTATGTTCTGATTCTGAACTCCATTTAGTGGACTACAAATACCAAAACTATACATGTAGGATACAGTATTATTTACATGGCTCTATCTTTGCAACCAGAGAAGTTTCCCTAGGACCCAACTTGTTTTAGAGTAAAGGTATCATTTCAGATCCTTTTTGTCCCTCTGCCCTTCATTCTTATCTTTTCTGAATTTTCCAAGCAGATCATCATGCCTTGTGTCTACATATTGATTTGGCAACATAAATATCATTGGTATGTAAAAAAAAATAATAATAATAATGCTTTTTGTTATCTTGCTTTCTGCCAAATTTTTGTGTCAAGCTTGAAAAGTGTAAATGTAAGGAGATGAGAAAACATTTTACCATCTCAGCAATTAGCCTCAGAATTCCTCCCATGATGAGAAGGGTTTTTGGGTAAAAAGCTCCCATGCAATAAATTTGTATTTTGTTGCAAGAGTATGGCAGTTGCCAAGGTCACATGTTATAGTTTTAGGTAGTATGCTATATGGTTTCAAGGAGAGGTTCTAGAATCAGACTGTATTGGTTCATATCCTGGCCCTACTATTTATTAGCTTTGTGAACTCGGAAAAATTATTAGACCTTTTGGTTCCTCATCTATAAAAAGGATGATGATATTAATAGTTACTTCCTAGGATTTTTATAAGGAATAAATGTAGTAATATATGTAATACAGATAGCACAGTGTCTGAAGTATATGAAATCCTCAATCAATGTTAGCTGTTATTATTTTCATCATTATAAGAGGGAAAGCTCCTCTGCATGGGACATGGAAAAAAGAGAAAGGGAGAGGAGAGTAGGGATCAAGAAAGTGGGGGCAAACCTGGGACTGTATTACAATAGTAAGAGGGCAGAAAGGCATTTAAAAATAGTTCTGATTTAATATTCTACAGGAAATTAGGGTACCTGGTGGCTGAGTCAGTTAAGTGTCTGTCTTTCACCAAGTCATGATCTCAGGGTTCCAGGATGGAGCCCCATGTCTGGCTCCCTGCTCAGTGGGGAGTCTGCTTCTCCCTCTCTCTCTGCCTCTCCTCTCCATTTGTGTTCTCTCTCACTTGCTCTACTCTCTCTTAAATAAATAAATTTTTAAAAATCATACAAAAATAATATTCTAGGTGCCTGGTTGGCTTAGTTGGTTAAGCAACTGCCTTTGGCTCAGGTCATGATCCTGGAGTCCCTGGATCGAGTCCCACATTGGGCTCCCTGCTCAGCGGGGAGTCTGCTTCTCCTCTGACCCTCTCCTTTCTCATGTGCACATGCTCTCTCTCTCTCCAAATAAATAAATAAATAAATCTTAAAAAAATATATTCTACAGGAAATTGTTTGAATTGCTGTATTATAAGCCTATTTTCCTTCCTCCTCTCAAAGGCAATAAAGTCTACTAAACTCATGAATCCTCCATTTCATTAGTGTGTTTGTACAATGGAGATGGAGTAGAGTTTCATATCCAGGTTAAAGTTGCACATTATAGAGACAGTATACACAGCAGCAAGAACCAAGCTGGTCAAAGATCCTATGAACCTGAGCCCCTCACCAATTTGTTGGAATTTTTTTTATTTTGTAAACCAGATCAAGACAAGTTTGCTCAGGTAAAAAGCATGGGAAATCCCCAGCTGATACTGGATTAAATGAGTAATTTTTTCCTTTCATATTTTTTGGAAAAATGGAAGATTTTCACAATAGTGCTCCACATTGCTCATTCTTTGAAGGGTGTCATATGTATGCAAAGACTAACACTGTCATGTCAGTTACTTTTTTTTTTTTTTAAAGATTTTTACTTATTATATGACATACAGAGATCACAAGTAGGCAGAGAAGCAGGCAGAGAAAGAGGAGGAAGCAGGCTACCCACTGAGCAGGGAGCCTGATGTGGGGCTCTATCCCAGAACCCCAGGATCATGACCCAAGCCAACGGCAGAGGCTTTAACCCACTGAGCCACCCAGGTGCCCCCATGTCAGTTACTTTTTTTTTTTTTTAAGATTTTATTTATTTATTTGACAGAGAGAGATCACAAGTAAGCAGAGAGAGAGGAGGAAGCAGGCTCCCTGCCAAGCAGAGAGCCCAATGGGGGACTCGATCCCAGGACCCTGAGATCATGACCTGAGCCGAAGGCAGAGGCTTAACCCACTGAGCCACCCAGGTGCCCTGTCAGTTACTTTTTAGTGAAAAAGTAATTTCAATCTTTACTTGAACCTGTAGAATAAAGAAGGGTATCAAATTTATATTCCCAAACTATGCTGTCTAAAATACACCTTACTCATGCTGTAATTTTTTTTTGACTGATCTTACTTAGGAATTTCCCCCAAACTCCCCCAGATATCCAGGTCTTTTAATCCCTTTGTCCCCTCTCCCAGTTCTTTGTTACATGAATAGATTGGGGCTAAGGACTCTCTCTCCCCCCCCCCCCATTCTCATTCTCATATTTTTGCATCACAAAAGAACAGGTCCACCCAGAAGGGGATCTCATCAGGAAGTAAGAAGAGAATCTAAATGGGCAATGAGAAATTTGTCTTTAGTAAGGAGAAAGACAGGAAAAGAGAAAACTAACATTAGAAACCTTTTTTCCCCTACTATATCCAGGAAATCTAAAGGAAAAAAAAGAAGACCCTGTTGAATCCAATCATCTATGTCTCTTTTCTTGAGAGGGACTGATCATCATCCATTAACACATGTTAATGTTTAATTAATTTTTGATAATGTAAGTTCATACTGAATGTATAATGTGAGCTACATTTTACATTTTTTACACATTTACATAATGACAAACTAGAGTCATTGGCATGCTAGGAAGGACAACACAAGAAAAGGCAATTATAGGCTGATCTTCCTAATAAACATATCATAAATGGGATTATGTTAGCTCATAAAATTATTTAGAGATTATAACCTGTATTCCTATTCTTTGGAAGACCTGAATATTACTGGAACATTTATTCTGTGAGAGTTTGGAAGTCTTCATTAGTGATATCATTTGGGCTCGGAATTTTCAATGTGGCAAGATTTTTTATTTGGATTCAATTTCTTCAATAGTAAATAACTATCTAGATAATTCTATTTCTGCCTAAATAAGTTTTATAAGTTATATATTTCTAGAAATATTTCATTTTTGTCTAAATCTTCAAATGTTTTGGCATGAAGCTGTTCATAATATACTTACATATTTTTGATGTCTGCTGTGTCTCTGATAATTTCCTTGGCTATGTATCTTAACATTAGCACTTGCTACTAGCTTATTGTCCCTATCTATATAATTCTTGAATAAGACAGAATTCCATTTCTTTCATATCACTTTCTGCAAAATGTCCACTGCTTTTTACCATGAGAATAGCATGGTGGATTAAATAAAGGTGAACACAAATTCACTGAAATCCCACCTATCAAGAGTGGGGTCTAGTTCCCTTTGCTTTGAATCTGGGCTGGTCAATGACCACATTAACAAAAAGTATATAAGATATGAGGCCATTCTGGGCCTTGCTTTTAAGAGGAATTCAGTTTCTACCTTCCCCTCTTGGAACCCTGAGCCACTGTACAAAAAATCTGACTCCTCAGCAGAAGACATCAAATGGAGAGGCTCCAAGGCAGATGCAGAAGGTTCCTGTAAGGGCCTATTTAGCCAGAGTGGCCCCACCTCAATTGAGCACCCATTTTGTGGTTTATGCAGTAAAACTTAAATTGACCTTGCCCCCACCAGGGGAACTTCTTTAAAAGCAAGTCCCGGAAACCAGTCCCAGGTAACAAAGCCCAAATACAAGGTTGGGTCAGGTCAGGTAGAGATAACAGCCCAAATGCAGCGATGGGTCGGGTCAGGTGGAGACATCCAATCAGTACAGTGCACATATTGTCTCCCTAGCTACCAAGGAGTGTGGGCCCCGCCTCTTGGGTGCCAATTCTGACTAAGGTGATAGGCTAGTTCAAATAGCTACTATGGGGTGGATTGTAATTCAATTGGTCACTTATGTGTGACCTAGCATGACTGTGCAGCTTTCTCTATCGGTTACAATCTCATTCACCACCTGTGTGTAGCCAGGCCCAACCACATAGCCTTTGCTCTATAAAAGTTAGTCTGTGAGGCAGGGAGGGGGTCGCCCTCTCTGTAAGGGGTGGCCCCGACTGGTCTGTTTGATGGTCGGTTTGGTTCTTGATGCTTGGCGTGAAATAAAGCTTTGCTTGACCTTTGTTTTGTATCAGTCTCTCTCCTTTGACCATGGACCCATTATTGGGGGACCCAACACTGGGGACCCAACAGTTCCCACTGAGCCCAGCCTTCTAGCCATCTGCACCAAGGTGCTAGGGAACTGAGTTAGGCCATATAAAACTTAACAACCAGCCTAGAAGCTCATTGAATGTTGCTGAATAATTCTTGGTGGTGGAGAAAAAGAGGTTGCCAGCCAAACCCTGCCTGAATTTCTGACCCACTAAATTGTGAGAGATAATAAAATGGTCACTGTTTAGGCACTAAGTTTTGGAGGTAGTTTGTTTCACAGTAATAGATAACCAGACAACAGAAGACATTTTGCTTTATGTGTTGTGATTCTGTTGTTATTTTTATTCTGCATTCTCTGATATGTGCTACATCTTTGAGAGAAATTTTATGGACTGTCCTAGGTCTGTAGTGACATTCTGGTTTGAATAAAAACTGGTTTGAATAAAGCAGTAAACCTGTATCGACCTTCATGGTAAAATAATTGAGAAATATAAATTAACTAGTTAGGGAGGAAATATATTGATAAAATAATTGCTCTCAATAAAATCATGCAGGTAGAAAACAACTGAGATGTGTTCATGGGGTAATACACCAGTTATCTAGAATAGAAAATTTTTGAAATGAAGTTCTAGGGGAGAAAAATTAAAATTCTAGGTGAAGACTAAACTTACAATGTGCCATTTTTAAAGTGCATTACATAGAACTCTAAGTTATGTGATAGTTTTGGAAAAATAGGAAAGAAAAGAGTTCCATGAAAAAATATGTCTGAAAAAAATAAAACTCACCAAAGTGTCAATTAATAAATATTTATTAAACCAATGAAAACTGTGCTAATGTTTAATAGTTTTATACTCTTGAGGACTTGGACTATCCTTCAATATGCTTATGCAATTGTAAATAACTAAGAGGCACAGAGGGTGAAAGACTAGGCAGGGTTCCTAAGTATTTGACCACATAACAATCCTCTTGATTGTTCATCAAGGAATTACTTGCATTCCACAGAACACCCTTTGGGAAATGTTCTTTTAAATCTGTTTTTGTTTAGGTTTTATTTATTTATTTGTCAAAGAGACAGAGAGAGAGAAAAAAAAAACACAAGCAGGGTGAACTGTAGGCAGAGGCAGAGGGAGAAGCAGGCTCCACATGAGCAAGGAGCCCATTGTGGGACTTGATCCCAGACCCCTGGGATCATGACCTGAGCTAAAGGCCGACTCTTAACTAACTGAACCATCCAGGTGCTTCTAAATCTGTTGGATTCTGATATAGGCTACAAAAATGACTAAATTCTGGTTCCAGTAATAGCCAAGGAACTGGTATTGCAATAATCATCCTGTCTGTAACAATTGTAAACTTTGGATTAAGTTAAAAAAAAAAAAAAAAAAAAGAAGGCATGAGGTTTCACCAAAAGCAGGAAAATATGCTAAAAGCAACTAAAATCTCTCCTAAATCTCTCCTTGAAAGAAGAGAACTGCACTGAGTGAGATTCCACATTTACATAGACTTTTCCAAGAGGACAGTGCAGGGTGCTTGAGAGTGCACTACCCAGTGCAGGGTGCTTGAGTAAAGAGACACCGAACTATTGGCTTGTGGTGTCACAGTGTGGATTTTGGGGCCCTCCAAGTAGCTGAAAATTGGAAGAGTACTCCATAGTGTGGGGTCTATATGCAATCTAAGTCTATATATAATCTCTCCTCCAATCTTTGGTTAATCCCTGAACTGGGCATGCACTAGGAAGATCTAAGCAGCCAGGTGGATATCAAGCCTGAAAAGCTAAGTAGATGAGCAGAGATTTCAGTTGCTGCTCACCACAAAAAAGAATTTGGAATTTGAGTCCCATCAAGTGAAACTTTAAGCTAGAACAAGATCAAATATTTTCTCAAGTGAAGATGACAAAATTCTGTGTCCACAATGTGTCATCCATGTCTAGTATATGTTTGTTCTAGCCATGCAAAAAAAAAAAAAAAAAAAAAAAACGGAAAATATGACCTAAAGTCCAGGAAAAAAAATGCAGAAAAAAGAAGACAACCCTGAGATAGCACAAGTGTTTTAGTTACAAGTCTAATCTACATTTCAGAAAGTAATTCCTTCAATATCTATAGACAAATAAGAATAAAGTAGAAGTGCTAAAATGGTAACATTTAGGGAATCTGGTAAAGGGTTTTGGAGAATTCTTTGTATTATTATTGTTTTTTCTCTTACTCTTTTTTTTTTTTTTCAAGATTTCATTTATTTATTTGAGAGAGAGATAATACTTCAGAGAGAGAGATCATGAGCAGGGTGGAGGGGCAGAGGGAGAAGCAGACTTCCTGATGAGCAGGGAGCCCAATCGGGGACTTGATTCCAGGACTCCAGGATCACAATGGCACATGCCCAACAAACTGGGCCACCCAGGTGCCCTGTACTTTCTGTTACTCTTAAATTATGTCATTTCTCAAAAATTAAAAAAAAAAAGTGATATGCCATTAGAGACAGGTAGAACTAAGGACATGATTAAAGTAGATGAGTGTATACTACGAAAAAAAAATAGAGAATATTGAATGTCAGTGAGAGTGCCACAAAAGGGCCAATCTTACACATTGCGAGAGGGAGTAGAAGGTGGGGGAACCCTCTGAAACATCTGGTGATTTATATTAAAGACTTTGACAATGGGCATCCCATTTTATTCAGTAATTTCCGTTCTGGAAATCTCTCCTAAAAAAAAACAAATATAAAATGTGGAAACAGTTTTTTATATACAAAATATGTCCAATCCAGCATTATTTACAAGACTAAAAAAATATGGAGTCTAAACATCTTTCAAAAATTAGATGGTCACATATATTACAGTAAAGCCTTATGCGTGGATATTATACAATAATAAATATAATGATGAGGATGGTAGTTGACATATGCTGACATACAGTTACTGTGTATCATGAGTTCTACTAAATCTTTTCTATGCCTTATCTCTTGTAATTGTCACAATGTCCTTCAAATCGACATTCATGAATAGTTTATATTATCATAAGAAACATTATATGATGTTAAATGTACAATCCAGGATACACAGTTTTACACAGTCTATTTAGAAACAAATTAAAGAATAATTCTATGGAATAAAGTCCATAAGGAAAATTACCAAAAGGGTAGTAAGAACTGTCTTTAGATGTTGGGATAATAAATGTTCTTTATTCCTTTTATTTTGCTCTACTTTACAAGTTGTAGGTAATAGTCATGTGTTAATTTTGTAATAAAATATACGATAAAACAAAAAGTTATAGTAAAAATTATTTCAGCAGAAGTCTATATATAGCTTTCATTTGAAATACCATAAAGGGGAAAATATTGTTGAAAGTGTCAGAAGGTTAATTAAGAAATGTGTATGTGATGTTCATATTTAATCCAAATTGATTTCTTAAGACAAGAGTTATTAGATATTTTTATGACAAGACCAACATACATTATAAGATCTGTCAGAGAATATTTAATGCATACAGTAAGCTTAAAGTTAAATAGTAGGTTTTCTCTGATTGTGTCTCTACTGTATTATAGACGTTATAAGCATATAATTCAAAAAACTTGTTTCTGATAAAACAAAAGTAAATGTGAATTATATAAGTTATATATAATATCTTATATAATTGGGAATTGTATAAATGCAGTTTAAAAATTACATCTCAGGAATTTCAAAGAAGAATACACTATTTTTTGGACTTATAAGTTAAGTAGTTTATATTTTAAAGAAATAATAAAAAAATCTACAGGATGCTTAAGTGATTGAGTCATCCAAGTGCACCAAAAGTGTTCCTCTAGTAATAGTTATGTAGTCTTAATTTCCATAATAACTAACCAAAATTTTAATTTTGTAAGGAGAAGCTTACTATTATAAATAAGCTTTCATTCTTGGAATTCTGTTAATACCGTCACCGAACAAATTCCATTTTAGGTAGCTACATCAAATATTTGCATTTTAAAGATGAGCTCAAATGTAACTTTAGGCATTAAATTGATGTTTTATGGTGGTCACAGTGATGAGTCATAGTTTCTGAATAGACTTAACTTCATACTTTCATTTTGGCAAACAAGTGGTTTTGTAAGTTCACCCTTATGTGAATAGACTCCCATTCTATTGAAGTGCAAAGAGAATACTGAATAAAAACTCTAATTTACGTATGTCATTGTTTTATACATATTCAATATATACCAGAACCCCATTAAGGCTGGATGACTAACAAATTCTTCTGATGTACACATTGCTAAAATACACATGAATCTATCGCTAGCCCTTGCCCTCTTTCCCTGCCCAATCCACTCTTAGTGAAAGGGTTGTGTTAAAGTGGCTACTGTTTCCTAAATGAGATAGTTATATTACAGAAGAATGAAATTGGTTGTTGTTTAGTTCTCTATTAAGAATAAGGACTTGAGGCCATAATCGAAGTGAATTAATGCTGTTATTACCGTGGAGCTTGTCTTATGTTTTATTATATCTGAGTGAAGGGAGTGAGGGGAGTGGGAAGCAATGCCTTTCATGAAATCATAAAAGTATAACATTACAATATATAAAAAAGGAGTAGGCTGAAGGGCAAAAAAAAAAAAAAAAGAAGATTCATCCACTTACACTATTTACTAAAGCTGACAATTTGTAAGGGTATTAGCATCAGTATGTGCAATTACTTATCTATTTCCACTGAACAGTGAAACTGTTCTTCCTCTAGGATGGCTTAGAGCAAGGTGTTTCGGGGAAGAGGGTGGCGGAAAAAGACAAAGGAGCTTATCCTGAATCTATTAGCTATAATGAACAGGTACTAAGAAGCAGACACTGCCCGGAACATAAATTACAATCTAAATGAGATATTCGTATTTACATAAGCAGTTCCTCAGGCACTCTTAGCTAAGTTCATGGGAAGAAAGTCTTCCAAATGCCATTCACACCACCAGGGATAATTGCAGGACTAGAAGCATCCATGCCATTGCCGGGGAACCATGGAATGGGGTTTTAATTTTTAGTTTGACTCACATGCTGTTGTCATATCATAGAGACTACAGTTGCAGTTTTTACAGCATGGTTTTTCTTGGCTTATTTTAGAATCACAGAAAGAGTAAGCTTGCAAATCTTTTAATAAGGCAATTACATTCAGACAAAGATTAGATCTCAGTGGCACAATAGATTTTTTCTATATTATTCAGTATCTTTTTGATATTCCACTGTCACTAGACAAAGCTGTGAATAGTAATGTGACAAGTCTATTCAGAAGACAACAATGAGGGTTTCCTTAATTGTGTTCACTTGTATGCCATACAAACCCTCACTTAATTTTTTTTTCCTGTTTTGAAAAAGCAGAAAGAAAATATCATTTAGAGTCACAAAACCCACTGTTGAATCTATCTTTGAAATCTACATTTTATATTTGTAAAATGAAAATGTTGAGATAGTCAATCATTTAATTTTTATTTGGTAAAAATATCTTATGATTCAAAATGTCAGTCTTAATATAGGAATGAATTACTTGATATCAAGAAGAACAAAAATCCATGAGAATCTAAAGAATTGTTTAAAACATGTACTTTGTGGATGGGATAGGGATTTGGAAAATCTTCCTGTGGGTTTCTGATGGTTGCTAATAAGAAGAAACTTAAGACAAATATTTGCTTTATGTATTTTCTTCAAGGCTTAATCTACCTCCCTACACTTATCATTCTTTAAAAAACTTATGATGGAAATGTAAGAGAGACACTCATTTTTGGAATATCAAATTTAACATTAATATATTAGTTTCCTTGGGAGAAGGAAATCTTGTTCATATGATCTAGCATTTTGTTAATTTTTTAAATTAATATCTTAGTTTCACTTAATCTTTTTGTACCTATTTTCTCAGAAGTAAAACAAAGGAAATACTTCACATGACGATAGAGTGGAAAACTGATGAGAAATTGTCTATAATTGTTAAAGCACTACACAAAGGCTACGCAATATTAGAAAAGATATAGAAGATCCAGGAATGTTCCATAATCATAAATTTGAGAGCTTCACATATGCAATCATGGAAAGAATTAGAAATGTGACTAAGACTGTACACCAGTGGTTACCCTCAGAGAGGTTTCCAAGTGAAAGTAAACCAATGGCTTTAAATAATATCTTATAATATCTTAGAAAATAATTGCTAAATGATATGATGAAATAGACCCTTATTAATTCATCAAAATATTCTGAGCAACATTTATCATTTTTATATACTTAAAAAACCATTTGGTATTATTATTGGGAGTGATGGATAGAGTTAGAGCTTTCTGCTTACTGAAAAGCACTACAAGGCATTTTGTTGTTTCTGCATAAAAATTAAAGAGAATACTTAGAGTGGATGTAATAAGTGAGAACTGAATAAACTCTTTCTAGTTAACTGAGATGTTTTCACAAGCACTAGTTGTAATGATTTGACAAACTGGGAGCTATTATACTTCGATATTGCTGCATAAACCTTTATTTCTGTGTGTTTACCAACAACTTATCATTGGAATGAAATTGGCCAACAGAGATCTAATACTCTATTTGTATCTGATGCTTCCAAGAAATATAAAGAAAATAGTAAAAGTACTTCATGATTAATATGTTGAGCAAATTAATATTCACAGTCCTGCTACAAAGTCCAAGGACTTATTGTTAAATTCTTTTTAAGTTAATTTTCTCCTTCAGCAATGCAATTTAAGTCATCAAAACCAGTTCTTCACAAGGCATAAGTTTATCTTGCTGGTGTCCTTTAATACAGATTTGTCATGGACATTAAAATCCCACACAAAATCTTGGATATTTACTGTAGAAAATCTTAAATGTAATTTTTCAGCATTACACTCTACCTCTACGGATTTTAATGAATGAATAAATTCTTTATTGACTTTGGCTCAAATGGCAAGGCTGCGTGACCCAGGGAATAACCAAATGTTGGCAGAACAAAAGTGAAAAATCAATAGCAATTGATTACTTAAACTCAGAATTTCAGGGTACTCAGGCAGGATTTATTCTAAGCCAAGCCCCAGTAGGAGCACTCTTTGAATCTATCTGATTTGTAAACTGTCTCCAATACTTCATCCTACCCAGTTAATTTGCAATCAGAATTGCTATTTGAAATGTAGACATCTGATCTGTTGACGAATCTTACATAGATCCTGCAATTTTTTTTTTTTGCTCATGTATATATTAGTGTCCACCCACTTCACACTATTTTTAATCTTTTGAATTCTGAACCTTCTTCTTCTTTTTTTTTTTTTTTAATGTTATTTTATTTCAGGGACTGCTAGAAAAGCCCCAGGACTTAGTACTCCTGTGGTGTTGTCCTATTGAGTGGTGGAGGAGGGGAGTTACCATCTGATCTCAGCTAAACGAGGCTGGGACATCATTCAATTGAAAGCCAAGAGGGACTCAATTGGAAAGCACCACACCATGCTTTTTGTATATTGCACCTGCCTCTTGGGGGTCATGCTAAAAGTGGCAGTACTTTTCAGAAAGAGAAAAGCTGGCAAATGTTGGAGGTGATTAAAGGGATGATTAAAAACTGGCACATTCTCTCCATGAAAGTGTGTCTGTGTTTATTCTACTACACTTAGAACTTGGCAGATCTTGGAGATATAGTTAGATGGGGAAAACTCTGGCAGGAACGCTATTACTTACAAAGAGTTTTTCTTCCAAGATATTGGGATCAAATACTAAGCTATTCAATTTGCCAATAAAATATGTAGTCATAAATTTAATTTTTGTATCAACTGAGCAGAATACAATGAAATCATTTTCAAAAAATAGTTGGTGAATATTACAAACACTAAATTCTTAAAATTAGAGATGTTGAATTCTGTGATACCATTAAGCAATGCATTTATGAAAATTTAGGGTTTCACACGGACAACTTGATTTTGTGTATAAAATAATTTAAAATTGAAATTGTCCACATAAAATATCTGGGCTTCTTGTAATCATGATTACAACAATCTTTTTTTTCCTAGAGAAATCTGCTATTAATACTGTCTTGAATCACTTAGTTGATTTTAACAATAAAGTTAACCATTTTTAATGTATTCAGTATAGTCATTTTAGAAACTTTCAGTCCATTTACCCATGAGACACTTTGTTTAGGCAGATGTTAACCAAGTTGTGTGGTCCTTCCAAGAACATCTTACAAACAAAATAGCTTTAAACTCTTTATCAGAATGATTAATCAATAGCCAGTGTTAGTTTTTTAATGATTATTGTTGAGTATAGGGATATTTAAAGTGTTAGCAGACTCTATGTGAACTTATGAATTGCTAACAAGTAAATTAGAAGTTGATTACTCACTTTATAAATAGCTCACGGAGGCAAGAATATCATAAATATGGACTGATATTACAGAGCAGGAAGTGATCTTAGAATTCAACCTTCCTCCCTATTTTGAATCCTTTATTGAACTTTCTTGATGAATGGTCATTTAATCTCTTTGTTACCAGTCACATTTTCTGCCATCCCCAACCTCGAAACTCAATGGATTTCTTTTTGTTGTCTATACATTTCGGTGCCTCTGACTATGCTGTTTCTCCTATTTGGACTTCTTTCCATCATGCAACTTCCAAAATGTTACTTGTCCGGCAATATGAAATGTGACCTCCTCTGTGAAAAACCTTCCCCAGTTCTGCCAAGGGAGCTAGAAACATCTTTTGTTCCCTACTGCTACTATGGCATTTACCACACCGTATTACTATTGTAACGTGTGTGCGCGTGCGCACGCGTGCGTGCACACACACACACACACACACACACACACATACAACTATCACTGTACTACTCTTCTGGGCAGGAACAGTTTAAATTCATCTATATATTTTTAGAACCTAGAAAACTCTCAATAAATGTTTTCTGAATGAATATGTGAGTGAATGAATAATTTTAACTGAATCAGAAAAGGTAGCCATAAAACTACATAAGCAAGAATTGAAAATTAAAAATTTGAGCTTATAAGACAAAAATAAATATTGACATGTGTGAGCTGTTGCTAAAACAACCAGAGTCCTCTAAGTTTCTCTTTATTTTACTTTTTTTTAAGGTAGATATTGGTCAATGGTACTCCCAATTCACTGAATGAGGTGAACCTAGGTCAAGTATAATGAAGCTACAAGTTTTCACTTTGCTCTGGAAGCATCACAAAGTGATCAGGAAACAGATGTTAATCTGCCTATGTCCTATAGCATGCTGTTGAAATTCATGTCTTTTTTCATGTTTCAGCCTATCAGCAAATGATAAAATGTTTAAAATAACAAAAATTGAATTTTGGGTAAGCATCCATTGTTTGGCATCATTGTCCCTTTTTTTTTTTTTAAGATTTTATTTATTTATTTGTCAGAGAGCGAGCAAGCGAGTGCACACGCACCCAAGCAGGGCAAATGGGAGAGGGAGAAGCAGGCTCCCTGCTGAGCAGGGAGCCCAGTGTGGGCTTTGTCCCAGTACCCAGGGATCATGACCTGAGCTAAAGGCAGACACTTAACAGACTGAGCAACCCAGGCACCCAATTTTTGTCCCATTTTTTTTTTTTTTTTTTTTTTTTATTTGACAGAGAGAAATCACAAGTAAGCAGAGAGGCAGGCAGAGAGAGAGGAGGAAGCAGGCTCCCCGCCGAGCAGAAAGCCCGATGTGGGGCTCGAACCCAGGACCTGGGATCATGACCTGAGCCGAAGGCAGCGGCTTAACCCACTGAACCACCCAGGCGCCCCTTTTTGTCCCATTTTTAAAGAAAGATTTTATTTATTTATTTGAGAAAGAGTGAGAGAGAGAGAGCATGAGTGGGGGAAGAAGGGCAGAGGGAGAGGGACAAGCAGACTCCCCACTGAGTGTGGAGCCCAAAACAGGGCTCGATCCCAGGACCCTGAGATCATGACCTGAGCCAAAGTCAGACACTTAACTGAAGGAGCCACCCAGGTGTCCCGATTGTCCCATTTTGATAACAGGCATAAGACTTTGCTAAAGTCAAAAATGATTCTTCCTCCCCAACATGACTCTATAAACAGGGCTAAGGTTAATACATTTCTAAATTTCTTTCATTGTGAAGCTATTGGAATCTGTTTATTTTGTAGCTGTCATTTATTTTTTAATTTTTTAATTCTTCTTAGAAAGGTGGGGATGGGGCAAAGGGAGAGAGAGAGAATCCTAAGCAGGCTCCACACCCATTGGGGTGTACCAGCTCAGGGATTAATCTCACAACCCTGAGATCATGACCTGAGCCAAAATCAAGAGTCGGAGGCTTAGCTGACTGAGTCACCCATTTGTCCCTGTGGCTGTCATTTTAAAATAAGCGTAAGTGCACATAGAAGCACAAAAGACGGCTTAGGATGATTTACATATTCAAATAATGGATATTAGGAAAATAAAAATTATTAATCTGAGTTATATTTACATTTCTGTTACTCTTTATTTCCATTCTTAGAGGGGATTCTCTTAAAGTTATTATAGCTGTTATAGCTTTTCATGCATTTTTAACTTTGAGCATTATGTTTATAAGTAATGTTCTAACTTTGTTAATATTTTCACAGAATGCAGTTCTTTTTTATTGAGAATGCAGCTTCTCAAGTAATGTTTCAAAATATAGCATTACCCATTCAAGCATTTCAAATAGGCTTGGGATAAATTCATTGTTATTTAGTTTCTCTTTAGACAGCACTCATTTATAGATCAAGTTCTGTTCTTAGATATTTAAGTATACATTCATATATTATATTGTATATTTATATACATGCAAATAATAAATTCTTTCAGGTAATTAAAGTAGAAATTACTATGTAATGAATCTCTGGGTTATGATTGAAACGAAAAAGTAACTAAACTAAGAGAAAGCATCTGTGGGAGTTTTTTTTTTTTTTTAATAATCTTTATCTCAAGAGAATAGGAATAATACTGTCTTCATTACTAAAATGTAAAAATTTTAAAAATATTTAATATTTTTAAAATAATTTGAAAATTATTATGGGCATAATAATTCAATGTAATTTAGAATTCTAAGGCATGAAAGAATAGCTAACAAGACAATGAAACTAAATTTTAATAAACTATAAATCAGCAAATAGGAAGTAATATAGTGAAAAACAGTTTCTGGGAATATCTGGAAAATCACTCACATACACAAATATATGAAGTTTCATAGGAGACACTGAACTAGTACAAGTTGAATAAAAATTTTAAAACCCTGAAAGACTGGATATGTCTAAGAATTATATCAAAGTGGCATGACTTGAAGGGATTAGGATCAGAAAGTCAAAACAATAAGGTACCTGAAACTAATAATTGACAAGATGTCAAAATGTGGGGTAATTAACCTTTAGAGATATCTTCCAACTCAACCAATAGTTTTTGTTCAATACTATAGAATTTCTGTGCCCCCCCCCGACATCTGTCTTATTATGAATTCATCTAACACAAATCTGTGGAACTCAAAAGTTCTTTTAACTCTTCAAAGTAAAGTCAACAAGTTTAAAAATAAGATGGATTATAGAGGTGTTCTTTTCTGGAAGCAGGAGGGTTCTAGTGTTTATAATCTTTTTTTTTTTTAAGATTTTATTTATTTATTTGACAGAGAGAAATCACAAGTAGGCAGAGAGGCAGGCAGAGAGAGAGAGGAGGAAGCAGGCTCCCTGCTGAGCAGAGAGCCCGATGTGGGGCTCGATCCCAGGACCCTGGGATCATGACCTGAACCGAAGGCAGCGGCTTAACCCACTGAGCCACCCAGGCACCCTAGTGTTTATAATCTTATTTTCATAGTGCTTTAGTGCTGTGTCTACTTTCTTTTAAAAGAATGTGTGCAGAGAGATAAATTTTCTACTAAAAGTTTTTACTAAAATAAAGAGAAAAAACATTACATGGAAGTTATACTTTATATGTATATTCTTCATTTTTTTCAATAATTATTTATTAAGTATCTACTTCTGCCTGACACTGTTCGTGGCTTTGGGGATACAGCACGGACTTAAACAAGCAGCAGTTTTTCTCATGGTTCTTCCTGTAGTATTCTCATGTGGGAAGACAGACAATAATCAAAGAAATAAATCTATAATGTATCAGAGTATGAAAAGTGTTATGAAGAAAAAGCATCATAGTACAGACATGCTATCTTAGGATGGTCAGAATAAACCTCGTTGATGAGGTGAAATTTAAGCTATGATTATTTTATTTGAGTCCTACAATGACCAAAGCAAGATAGAGATGTTTTATTAGTGTTCTTAATCTTGTGGCAACTAAAGGCTAGAGAGGCAAAGTGTGTTGTTTACCTGTCTAGTAAAATGAGGTGTTAACACTGAATCCAAGTCAAATATTGTTACTTCAGTAACAAATGTTATTGGCAGTTATTAGGCAAGTGACCTTGCAAAAGTTACTTATCTTTGCTAAGACTCAGTTACCTAATAATTAAAATGGGCATAATAATAGCTGTGATCTCATAGAGTTGTGAGAATTATAAAATAATCTATATTGTCTTTTTTTCCTCTTTTTTAAAAATTTTAATTCAATTAACATATAGTATATTATTAGTTTCAGCGGTAGAGTTCAGTGAATCATTAGTCTTATATAAGACCGTGCTCATTATATCACATGCCCTCCTTAATGTCCATCACCCAGTTACCCCATCCTGTATTAACACAAAGTTTGGCATGTGCACCTAACAATCCTTGACTCTAGATCTGGGGTCAGCAAACCATGGTCCTCAGGCCAAATCCTATCTACTGCCTATTTTTGTAAGGCATATGAACTAAGAATGATTTTTACATTTTATTTATTTTTCTTTTATTTTGGGGGGGATTACATTTTAAATGGTTGAAAAATATCAAAAGAGGGGGCGCCTGGGTGGCTCAGTGGGTTAAGCCTCTGCCTTCAGCTCAGGTCGTGATCCCAGGGTGCTGGGATCGAGCCCCGCATCGGGCTCTCTGCTCAGCGGGGAGCCTGCTTCCTCCTCTCTCTCTGCCTACTTGTGATCTCTCTCTCTCTCTGTCCAATAAATAAATAAAATCTTTAAAAAAAAAAAGAAAAAAAATATCAAAATAGCATTATATGAAATTCAAATTTTATTGCTTATGGATAAAGTTTTATTGGAACACAGCCATTCTCATTCGTTTATATTTTATCTGTGGCTGCTTCATGCCGCAACAGCAGAGTTGAGGAGTTATAACAGAGATCAGATGGCTTGTACAGCTGAAAATTTACCATCTGGCCTTCTATAGAAAAACTTGCTGACCCCTGCTCCAAATAAAAGTGCTCAGCTTGATGGCCCAACCTACATTTCAACTTTTAGATTCTAGGAACCGCTATCACATCTGATTGTTAGGGCTCCAGGCTAGGAGTCATTTCACAAAAAAGAAGTCATTCTTCTTTTTTGCTAACCTTCCTACTTCCAACCTCTTAACAAATTTTGTCAGGTTCATGGCCAAATAATGTCACGAATCCAGTCGTTTCTCTCTTTGATCATTACCACTTGAGAGACTGGATATACAAACAGACAATAGTCAGACCACATATACAAACAGAACTCTGACCTACAACCTAAAGCAACCTGCCTGGGAACTAACCCCCTTACCCACTATAAACAGCCCAAGAAGACAGCCTACTACAAGTTAGTCTTGCAGAAAGCCAGACTGCTATCTCTAGAAACAATTCAAGAAGATAAGCAATAACTTCTATAACAATGAGCCTCAAATGGCCAGGACTTTATTGACAACTGACAGCTTCCCTAATTGTTGTTTCTAATTTCATTGTACGACTAACCAGGAATGCCAAATATACACCAATCACACAGGATGACTTGTTTCTCCTTAGCCTGCCTGGAGCTTCCCCGTGCCAACAACTTTCATTCAAAGCATACCTGAGGCCATCCCCACCCTCTATAAGTAAAGCTTTCCCAACCTTCTGTCTGCCTTTGAGTCTCTACCAGAATGCAAGTGATGATGGCTGACTCCCTTGTTATAGCAATGAGTAAGTAGCCTTTAATCACTTGGTTAGTTTTAGAAGAATATAGAAGCCACACCTATAGAAACTAGTAAAGGGACTTTTCTGTCCTTGTCCTTTGGTTTTCTCTCTTGCCTCCTTATACTTTGCACCTAGCAGCCAAATGGTCTTTTTGAATAATTAAATCTGATCATCTCAAGCCTGAGTTTAAAACCCTGTCATTGTACTTAGAATAAAATCCAGATACCTATCCAAACCTAAATGTCTTCTAAAGTGCTTCCCACCTACTTTTTAAAAAATTTCTTCTCTTGATTTTCTCCCCTTTCTTCACTTTGCCTTAGGTATACTGTCTTGGTTATGTTCCTTCAACCCATGAAAGCTGTGTTATGCCTCAAGTCCTTTGCATTTATCCCCTAGCAGACTACCCACTGAGCACAGAGCCTTATGCTGGACTAGATCCCAGGACCCTGAGATCACGACCTGAGCTAAAACCGAGAGTCAGATGCTGAACCTACTGAGCTATACTGGTGTGCTTTGATGACTTTTATAAAGCTTACACCATATAACCATGAGCTAGGTCAGAAAATAAAATTATCACTGTTTCAGAAACCTCTGTTCTCTAGGTAGTCAATCATACCTTCAAATACTGACAACCACGTCTTTTAAAAATACATCTTTTTTTTACTCCTACTGTATTAAGGTCTCCAAAAATGTTAAAAGCAAGGACCTCCTTGTCTTTTTCCTGTTTTAAATATGGAATGCCTTTGATCTTTTATTATTTAATGTGAGGCTTGCTTTAGGTTCTTGGTAGATTCTCCCTAATAAAATATCAGACATTTCTATTCCATGTTTATGAAGATTTGAAAAGACATAATAGGAATTAAATTTTTGTGAGGCAACAGGCAGATGTCCACTGATGTCCACAGCTGATGTTGTTCAGGCTGGCATGCTTGGACATCAGGCTAGTTGGGGCAAGGATGCTTCTACTTTAGTAGGAGAAAAGTCACTGAAATGCAGCTTCCACTCCCTTGCCACCCCACCTTCACAAGAGGAATTGCAGCATCCTACTGCCCCCAAGTCTCTTGTAAGACAGATAGCTGAACTTCCCAGGTAATTCTTATAAACTGCTTTCTCTCTAAACCCAGAGAATCTGATGATAAGTAGCCTGAGTGTTCTCTCCACCCACAAGGTTGACTCTCATGCTTGAATTTTAAGGAAGAGATGAGGATGTGGATGGAGTTGGTACAGGGGAGGGGGTTAAGGTGTCTCTGCTAGGTTAGCCTACAGATCCTCTGGGTCAGTAGTAACCTGGCTTGGTTGGCCTCTCTGTGACATGTTAGCAGGATTAGGGGTGTCCTTCTATGCCACCTCTTCTCTTGCTATCCACTGGAATACCTGTTTCCCCTTTCTCCCTAAAAGTGGATTCCTTAACCCATGTTGTGTGACATTGTGGAATTCATCCTGAACTCTGTGGGTACAGATGGTGGCTCAGACTGGAACCACCAGGTGGGGAAATTATATAATATGTTTCAGCATTTATCAAGATTGTCATTTTTTGGGGGTGCCTGGGTGGCTCAGTGGGTTAAAGCCTCTGCCTTCGGCTCAGGTCATGATCCCAGGGTCCTGGGATCGAGCCCGGAGTGGGGCTCTCTGCTCCGCAGGGAGTCGGCTTCCCTTCCTCTCTCTCTGCCTGCCTCTCTGCCTACTTGTGATCTCTGTCTGTCAAATAAATAAAAAAAATCTAAAAAAAAAAAAAAGAAAGATTGTCATTTTTTATTTTTTTATTTTTATTTTTTTTTAGATTTTATTTATTTATTTGACAGACAGAGATCACAAGTAGGCAGAGAGGCAGGCAGAGAGAGAGAGGTGGAGGCAGGCTCCCTGCGGAGCAGAGAGCCCGACGCAGGGCTCGATCCCAGGATCCTGGGATCATGACCTGAGCCGAAGGCAGAGGCCTAACCCACTGAGCCACCCAGGCGCCCCTAGATTGTCATTTTTTAAAGACAATCTGTTAATGATTTGAATTATATTAATAGATATTTTAACGTAGAACTTTTCTTTCTTGTGAAAAACCCTAATGTGTTAGAATCCTAGGCCTGATTTGCCAATATTTGTTTGTCATAAAAATTTCCACTAATGAGTAAGAGGTAGCTGTAGTTTCTTTGTAAACAATTATGGTTTTGATACAATGTTGGATAAGCTTTTCATCTTTATTCCTATGCTCTGAATACATTTAAATAACATAGGTCTTACCTATTCTTTCTACATTTGGTGTAATTGCCCAGTATATTTGGGGGAAGGGTAGGTATTGACTCTGCTTTCAATACATTTTTTCATTATTGTTTAAGTTTCTTATCTCTTTTAAAATTCAAATTTGGTAGCTTAAGCCTTTCTGGGAAATTTTCTTTAACTGTCCATTTCTTCTAACCCTCCTAATGCCAACCTATTGTAATCAATCTCTATGTTGTTGGTTTTATTTTTAAAAAGTATTTCTCAATGTCCCTTTTTTTAATCCTAATTTTATTTATTGGTATCTTTTTTACAAAAGATTTTCTAAAGTTTTGGTTTCAAAATAACTCATTTTTCTTTCTGCTTTTTTTTTTCTATTCTAACTCATTAATTATTCTATTATCTTTATAAATATCAACTGCTTATTATAAGCTGATTTTGTTATTGTAATTTGGCTTCTAGTATTAAATAGTTAGTTCATTTATTTTCAATTCTTTCTGACAGATAATAAGTGCATTTAAGTTTATGATTTTTTTTTTGCTAAGTGCTTCTTTGCTCGTCACATAGATTTCGTCAGTAATTTCTTAATAGTCTCTAAATTCATTTTTGATTTCCTTTTTAATGTAAGTAATTTAGGTGGTTATTTTTAAATTTCAAAGACACAGATTTTATTTTAGCTGTTTTTTATTATCTTACATATTAAGCAACTTGTTTTTTGATTCATAATATATTTCTCCTTTTCACCCAAGTCAGTACATTCAATAAGTTCTGTCTCATTTTCCTAAAACTTGCATTGCATTATGTTTTATGGATTTATCACAGTTTATTTAACCATTACCATATAGGTGGAAATGTAGATTTTTTAGAATTTTGCTCTGGCAAAGAGTACTACAAAAACATCCTGTATCTCTGTGCATATGTGCAAGTATTTCTTCAGGAGAGCATCCTAGAATTGGAATCAGAGCCAAAACTTATATTTTAAATTAGATAGATATCATACAGATAGACAAAAATTTTATTAATAAACACACACAATAATGCTATTTTCCTTCATCCTCACCATGAGTAGGGGTGTGAGTGTGTGTGTGTGTGTATTTGGTGCCAATATGATTTTAGTAACAATAATGGTCCCCAAAGATGCCCATGTCCTGGTTCTGATAACCTGGCAAGCTATAGTTTACAAATGTGATTAAGGTTATGGACCTTGAAATGGGGAGATTATCTTCATTATCCCATCTGTGTGTGCCCAATATAACTAACTGCATGATATCTTGAAAATGGAAAGGAAGGTGGAGAGGTAATCAGAGAAATACAACATGAGGAGGACTTGACTGTAGCTGGCTTTAAAGGTGGAAGTAGGAAACCATGAGCTGGGGAATGTGGTAGCTTCTAGAAGCTGCGGAAGACCTTCAGTAGCCAGCAAGAAAACCAGAACCGTAGTCCTATAATCACAAAGATGTGAATTCTGCAAACAACCTGAATAAAGAGAAAACATAATTCCATAGAGCTTCTAGATAAGAAGGTTGCACACCACTACCTTGATTTTAACCGTTAAGATTCATGTTAGACTTCTGATTTACAGAACTGTAAGAAAATAAATTTATGTTCTTTTAAGCTACTAAGTTGTGATAATTTGTTATAGTAGAAATAAAAAATGAGGAACGCCTGGGTGGCTCAGTCAGTTAAGTGGCTGCTTTAGGCTCAGGACTCGATCCCAGGGTCCCAGGATTGAGTCCCACATTGGGCTCTTTGCTCATCAGGAGCCTGCTTCTCCCTCTGTCTGCTCTGCCTGCCGCTCCCCACTGCTTGTGTGCTCTCTCTCTGACAAACAAATAAAATCTTAAAAAAAGAAAAGAAATAAAAAATGCATATACTAATGCTTATATTTTCCTTCCAACATTAGAAGTAAGGTCGAGGGGCGCCTGGGTGGCTCAGTGGATTAAAGCCTCTGCCTTCAGCTCAGGTCATGATCCCAGGGTCCTGGGATCGAGCACCACATCGGGCTCTCTGCTTAGCGGTGAGCCTGCTTCCCCACTCTCACTCTGCCTGCCACTCTGCCTACATGTGATCTCTCTCTGTCAAATAAATAAATAAAATCTTAAAAAAAAAAAAAGAAGTAAGGTCGAACATTTTGTTTTTTATTTACAGTGTTAGTGAATCATGCTTAGGAAATGTGGTCTAGGGACACCTGGGTAGCTCAGTTAGTTAAATGTCTGCCTTCAGCTCAAGTCAAGATCCACTGGGCTCCTTGCTCAGTGGGGAGCTTGCTTCCCCCTCTGCCTGCTACTCCCCCTGCTTGTGTGCTCTCTCTTTCTATGACAAATAAATAAAATCTTAAAAAAAAAAAAAAAGGAAATGTGGTCTAAGATCTTATTTTTAAATTCTGTTGATATTTCTTTTGAGGACTAGTATGCTAGTGTTGTTGTATCTCTTGATTGGGCCCTGACTGATATACAAGTTTATATAAATGTTTCATTTTTATCTGAAAATAATGCATACTTACTGTTTGCCTGGCAGCCGTTTAACTGACTAAGCCACCCAAGCACCCCCAGTTTCTTTTTTCTTTGTCTTTGTAATGCAACTACAGGTGCATTACAACTTTCAAGTTGTGACTTACTTTTGATCCTATTTGGAATACATTTTGTTTCTTGTTTTTGTGGGTTCATTATCATTTATCAGTTCTAGAAAATTCTGTCATTGTTTCTTCAAATAGTTCCTGTCTCCTGTTTTTTTTATTCTTTCTTGGGAGTTTGACTTGTACCATGTTAGACCTTCTCATTTTATCTTCTGGGTCTCTTGATTCCATTTTAATATTTTCTATTCTCTTCATCCTCTGTGTTGTCATTGAATGTGTTTATCAAGGTCTAATATACTGCTTTATCCACTGATCTAACAATTTCAACAATTTTATTTTATATTTCCAAAATTCTGTTTGCTTAATTTAAAACCTTGTCACTCTGGATAGTCTCTTGCATGCTCATTTTGGTATTTCCATTAAAAAAATTAAAAAAACCCCACTAACTTATGCGAGTTTTTCATACTGTATACTTGATAATTTTAATACATGAAGTTCTTGGGTATTTATATTTGTGTTTATTATTATTTTTTTTAAATTTTTTTTTAAGATTTTATTTATTTATTTGACAGAGAGAAATCACAAGTAGGCAGAGAGGCAGGCAGAGAGAGAGAGGAGGAAGCAGGCTCCCTGCTGAGCAGAGAGCCCGATGTGGGGCTCGATCCCAGGACTCTGGGATCATGACCTGAGCCGAAGGCAGCGGCTTAACCCACTGAGCCACCCAGGCGCCCCTATATTTGTGTTTATTATTAAGTATGAGTTTCATTTATAGAAACTTGTTTCCTTCGGTGTTTACATTCCCTAGACTGAAGCCTCATTTATGTATGATCTGAATTTGTGGAAATCTTAAGGGTCAAAACTGATAATGGTTTCCCCTAGAACATACTTCCTATTGCTTCTTCTGGAGACTAGTCATTAGAGGGTACTGGAGACTTTAAACCAGGAATGTGGTCACCTTGGTTTATTTGGGAACCAAGGCTTCATCAGTGCTGGAAACTCATCTCAGGCACTCCTACTATTCCTATTTTTCTAGAACTTACTGTTTCTTGTTCAGTTACAGCTTTCTTTTTCTTTTTTCCTTAGTTTCCTGAAAGAGCAACAAAATATTTAAAAAAGTTTACCTTGGATCTAAATGTTTTGTAGTGAGAAGTCCTTCAATAGCTGTTGTATCATATTCCCTAAAATAGAAACTATCCTCTTGAATTTCTAAGAGTTTGCATTTTATATTTTGAATCTTTATAATTAAGTACACTAATATTCTATTATTCAGCCATTTTACTACATATTTATTTTAGCAAATGCAGTTTGCAAGTTTCAATTATCCTTTTTTATTGTTGCTTATCATTTATTTTCTTTTACTTTCTAAATAGAGGCAATATTCTCAAAACTTTCTGAGAATATTTTAAAATGTAATTTTAAAACTTTACTTTTTCCTGTATTAATTCTGATCTTAGGTAATTAGTTCTATATCTGAGTTCTAGTCCTCTTATTTTTCTTTCATTTCATTGTTTGTCCTCTTATTTGTTGGTGATTTTGACTGTCCATTTCTGCATATAGGTTAGGGTCTATAAAATCTAATTAGTAGTTATCATTACGGTCTCTAGTCTGAGGATCTCCAGTCTTAGGACAGTGATTACATGTTTCTGTAACAGGCATTAGAGCTCTTAGGGTTTTGTGGAAATAGAAATTGGTCTTATGATTGGGAGACATTTTTATTGGATAGATTTTTCTTTTTTATGAGGAGGCTTTTTGTCCTTGTGATGGCGGTTAAGTTACCTGGGCCAATGTCTTATTTCATTTGTCTTAGAACTTACTCTGTTTTCTTCCTGGCATAGAACTAGGTAATGAGAGGTGCCTGGGTGGCTCAGTCAGTTAAGCGTCTGCTCACGTCAGGATCCTAGGGTCCTGGGATTGAGTCCTGCATCAGGCTCCCTGCTCAGTGGGGAGCCTGTTTCTCCCTCTGCCTGCC
Source organism: Lutra lutra (assembly GCF_902655055.1). Lineage (NCBI taxonomy): Eukaryota > Metazoa > Chordata > Mammalia > Carnivora > Mustelidae > Lutra > Lutra lutra. Next base: position 49,465,980 of record NC_062290.1, read on the forward strand.
GTTCCCCCTGCTTGTGCTCTCTCGGGCTCTCTCCCTCTACAAATAAATAAATAAAATCTAAAAAAACCCAACTAGGTAATGAACTAATCTGCCTCCTTTCCAAGGTCCATGTTTTCTCTGAGCTCTCACTGTGATCATGAAGTTGTTTTGGATTTTTAAGGAAAACCTCACATGTTGGGGTTTACTCTTTCATATGATTTGTGGTTCCTCTTGAGGTTTATGGTTTATTAGCTCTGCTGGATTTTGTCCAACAATCACACACACACTCACTAGCTCTGGCCCAAATGCGGAGTTTGGGAGGAACCACCCTAAACCAGGCAGGGAGAATGAACTGCGCATGCGTGGACCACAAATCTCTAGCCTTTTCACAGCAGTGTCTGCCCCGGGCAGCCACAGGGCTTCCGGTGTAAAAACCTGGGGCTCCTCATCTGATGTCTACTAAAATCCCAGGCCGCAGCAACCTGAACTCACCATTCCGTTTCGAAATCAGAAAATAAGGTGTGTCAGACCGGCGGTGGACCTGAATGGGAGCCCATCCGCTGTCCACTTTGCCTGCCTCTTTCTCCTCTTCCTGCAAATGTGAGTACAGTTCGGTCCAAAGACCACTTGCCTCTACCTCTGTGCAAACCGCAGACCATGTCACCCTCACTGGCCTGGAGCCTCTGACAGCTAAAGGAGCTGGGCGCCCCAGCTCTGGGATCGCCCGGGCATGCGCAGATCTAAGGCTAGAGGGCATCGGCCGCACGCCACCCCCATGCCTGAGAAAGGCTCCGTGGTCTCAGTGGTTCGCGGGCACCAACCTCTCACTGACACCCGCCAGCCTTCCAACACTACACCTTCATGCCCAAAATACAGCAGAGTAGACATTCTCCCAAGTAGATCCAGGCGGCTATCCCAGGGAATGAAATGGAATCCCACTGGAGCCTTCTGAGCACAAATTGAACTCAAGAGAAAAAACAGCCCTTACTCCTTGAACCCAAGCTTTACGAACGAGTACACACAGTCTACAGCGGGTCCTCAGGCACCAAGGGCACCCCATCTGGACACGTCTCTGGAGAAAGAGCAAGATACTCAGTCAAATTAGTGTACTTCATGGCAGTAGGGGGAATAAAAGAAGCACTCGTGCTCTTAGGAAATACACAAAAACTCTTGGTACTCACGCTCATCCTTAGGGCTAGATGTTTCTCAGGGACGCTGTGAGGAGTCTGCCGTTCATCCCAGGAGACCGTCTCTGTCCACCAGCATTTGCCTTGGAGAGCAGCCTCAGGGCATTACTGTTTCTGGGCCAGCCTTCCTACCAGCACCTTGTGACCCGGGTGTTGGCTCATTAACTCACGCCCCGCCCCTTTCGCGCCCCTCTGCACCCGATCAGGAAGTATTCTCTCTTTTGCACTCTATGTAGGAAGTTCAGACACCCGGCTGGGGCAAAGTCACGGTCGGTGGAGTCTGGGGTTTCCCAGGAAGGCAAACAGGGTGCAGTTGGAGCCCACAGGGTGTGGTATGTGACTTCGAGTGTGTGGGGGAGTAGGGGCAGGTCCTGATGGAGGGGCAGGGAAAGGATAGGCTGACAAGTGTTGAGTGTCAAGGGTGGCTCAGAAAACGACAGAATCTGGCTGGAGGGGAGGCAGCCACAACCACACTTTCCAGAGGAAGCCTCTTGGGAGAATCTCGGGTGATCTACAAGGCAGTAGGGAAGTCATGGGATGAGAAGCACCTGGCGCCTCAGTGCCAAAGGCTCCTCCTTCCAGAAGCATCCATAAGGCGTTTAGCTCACACCACATATCATGCAGTCCCCAATTCTTTGGACTCCTTGACACCCTTTGTCAGTCACAGTGCAAGGGCATTTCACTCCAGCAGCCTGGCCAGGTGCGGGGAACATGCTCTGGCCCAAATGCTGTGCACCAGAGTGAACTGCATGAAGATGGACTCTGAAACTGAACGAAGGCTTTCTTGGAGTCCGAAGGGCCCAGGGACAGGCCGACCTCTGGTTTGGAACCCTGGGGTTCCAGTGTGACTTCTGGCAAGGGCCAAGGCCTCAGCAACCAGAATGCATTTTATACTTAAAAAATGGTAACATTTTGGAAATATCACTCATATAGCATACCACTCACTCTTTTACACTATAATTCAGTGGTTTTAATATACTCAAAAAGTTGCAGAATAATTATCACTGTCTAACTACAGGAGAGTTCGTATTTTATCACCTCAAAAAGAAACCTTATATATTGGCAATCACTTACCATTCCTCCCTTCCCTCAGGCTCTGGCAACAACTAATTTACTTTCTGTTTTGATAGATTAATCCATTTTAAAATTTTCATATAAAAGGAAACATACAGTATATAGTCTTTTATGTCTGGCTTCTTATGCTTACTATAATATTTTTAAGACTCTTATGTGTTCTGTCATGGTATCAGTACTTTATTCCTTTTATGGTTGAATAATATTCAGTTACCTGGGTATACCATATTTGTTTATCCATTCATCAATTGATGGATATTTGAGTTGTTTCAACCTTTTGACTATCTTGAATAGTGCTGCTATAAATATTCATATACAAGTTATTGTGTGGACATATATCTGTTTTCAATTCTCCTGGTGACATACCTAGGAGAGGAATTGTTCATTCATATGGATAACTCTATGTTTAATTTTTTTTTAAAAATTTTATTTATTTATTTAACAGAGAAGGAGGGAACACAAGCAGGGGGAGTGGGAGAGGGAGAAGAAGGCTTCCCCCCCAACAGGGAGCCCAATGTGGGACTCGGTCCCAGGACCCTGGGATAATGACCTGAGCCAAAGGTAGACGCTTAACGACTGAGCCCCCAGGCACCGTCTATGTTTAATTTTTGAGGAACCACCCAACTGTTTTACAAAGTGGCTGTACAGTTATGCATTCCTACCAGGTGTGCATACGGCTTCCATTTCAACACGTGCTTGACAATGCTTGTTATTATACATCTTTTTGATTATAACCATTCTAGTGGAGATGAAGCAGTGCCTCATTGTTATAATTTGCATTTATCTGATAACTGATTTTATTGAATATCTTTTCATGTGCCTGCTGGACATTTATATATCTCCTTTGAAGAAATGTCTATCTAGATCCTTGTCTGTTTTTAAACTGGGTATTTGTCTTTTTATCATCGAGTTGTGTTTTTTATATATTCAAGATAGAAATCCCCTGTTATATGATTTGCAAATATTTCTCCCATTCTATGGCTTGTCTTTTCACCTTCTTGACATGTTCTTTTGAGCAAAACATTTTTAATATTCATGAAGTCTACTTATCTATTTTTCTTTGGTTTCTTACGGTTTTGATATCATATCTAAGAAACCATTGTCTGATTCAGGATCACAAAGATTTACCCCTAAGCATTTTTTCCAAGAGTTTTATAGTTTTAGTTCTTAAATTTAAGTCTGTTATCTATATTGAGTTAATTTTTGCATGTTATGTGAGGTTGGGACATTTTTCTAATAATTTTCTTTAGTTCTTTAGGTATGATTAAAAATTCTTTTAACATAATTTTAATAGCCAATTTCAATTCTGTGTCTAATAAGTTCGTCGTATGGGCTTTCCAGAGACAGTTTCTATTGATTGCTTTTCCCCAATGTGTATCAGCCATATTTCCCTGTTTCTTTGAGTGTCTTGTGCTTTTTTATTGAAAGATGAACATTTAAAATAATGTAATGTGGTAATTTGGGATATTAGATTCTTCCTACCTTCAAGGTTTCTTGTTGCTATTTCTTGCCATTTGTTTGTTTGTTTGTTTGTGACTTTCCTGGAATAATTATGTAAAGTTTGTATTCTTTGTTGTATCTGACCAGTGATAACTCCACTTGGTTAGCCTAGTGGTCAGCTCATGACTGGACAGAGATATTCTTAAATGCTTTATATGGATATATCTCCGAGCCTTTGCTGAGATCATGTCTTGAGTGTTCAAGCAGGTCTTGAATGCTCCTGTAGGCAGCTTATAGCCCTGCCTTAGGTTTAACTTTCTGCTTATGCAGAGCCTCAAGGTCAGCCAGAGGTAAGAGATTAATATGTTTTTAATATGTTTAATATGTTTTTAGGTCTTCCTGGATATGCATATAACCCTGCACATGCATGTGGCCTTCTAGATTCCAATAATATGTCAGTTTTTCAAATCCCCCTTTGAACATTTCATTCCTCAGTTTTTCATTTTAAACTTTTTTGGTCATCCTCTTATTATCCGTAGCTGATAATACTGCCTCAGGAAACTACTACATTAAACAGTTGCCACACTAATTGACATTAAACATTGTTGATTATTTTCAACAAATGCCCTGGGGATAGGTCAATTTACACAGAGTGCCCTCTGCATCAGGTTAAATAAAGACAAATCTGGAGAATGGTACTTTTCAGTTGCTATTAAACAGGTCAAATAGTAACATTTTCTGGGCTTTCGGGGCTAAGTTCCAAACTCATTTTGTCCTCTCCAGTGTTGCTAGGCTCAAAGGTTTCACAGTTACCATCAGAACTTTTGGTTTTCAAGGCTATTGCGAGCCTGGGAATAAGAAATGTGTTGAGGGCAAATTAAAATGCCACAAATTTTGCTTTTCTTACCAAGTATCAGCTGTTTTTCCTGAATAAACACTCACTGGACTATTACAAGTCTTAATTTCAGAGTTCTGAAAAAGCTGATTTTCATCATTTTTTTCTAGTGTTCTTTCTCATTGCTTTTACAGAGATGCAGATTTTCAGAGTTTCTAACTGCCATTCTGGAAGTGTTCTGATGTGTTGAATGTGGATCTGTTTTCTAATTTGGTGTTTTTGTTATACTCTTAAGTTTGAAAACAATTTAAAATACAGAGTAATCAGAGATTGCCATAAAGAAACATAAAAGACAACAATATACCTAGCTCTCATAATCTTTTTATCACTGTCGTACTTTTTTGGAATTTATCAATAACACAAAATTGCCAGGATTTGATTATTTGACTGTTTCTGTCCTATAAAGTGTTCTACCTTAAGAAACACTCAAAGTAATTGACAATCTAGATTCATGGCTAGGAGTGCAGACTGATTTATGAAAAACATGGGTTTAATCTTTTTTTTTCTTGTAAGTGTATGACTTTAAAAATATTGTTAATGTCTCTGACTTTCAATCATTTCATTTATAAAATAGAAATCATAATATAATACCTCATAGAGTTATGTTGAAGAATGAATGACACGATGTATGTAAAGCTTTTTCCTCAATAAATGGCACCTATTACTATTTAAAATTGAAACTGGTGGTTTAGATATAATTTCATTTGGGGAAATTAGCAGGTGGGATGGTTTATTCATTGTCGGAAATGTAACATCCTCCCACCTCTTTCATTTGGTTACTTTGAAATTTTCCATAGTAATTTTTCTGCTGTGATTTTTTGATATCATTTATTTATATATTTCAGCTCCAAAGAATAGTAGAGAGTCCTTCCTCTGATAGTGTTCCCACCAATTGCACTCATCTGCTTCCTTCCTAGGGCCAGGAAATCTGTTTTCATACTGACTGAGCAATAGTTTGAGTAGTCCCTAGGCTTAACACTTAAGGTACCACAACAATTTTAAGTATATACCTACCATGTTAATAATAAACACTGATGTTTCATGAAATGTTCTGTATCTTAAATAGTTAAGTATATATATAACCTGTTCTAGATAGCAATAGCATCCAAGTATCAAAATATTACTTGCTTTTGTGTTTTCCAATATCAGATAATGCAGTTATTACCCAGAGTAGGTACTAAATATATCTATGATAAAATGAAAAGGAAATTACTTTTATAATTTTCAGTACTACTTGTACAAGTAATAAATAACAAAAGTTAAATTCTTTAGTACTCACACAAAGAACAAATTTAAATTAAGTCAGTGTATATGCAAACATTTATTTCAATAGTTTTCTCTAATAGAACAAACAATATTCTACACGGTCTTGCTTTTGGGGCTCACAATAAATAATTGTCCAGGTATTTTGGTTAGCTATAATTGTCCAAGTACTTTGCTAAGCTAAATTCTAGGTACCTGATGTAAAATTACAATTTTTGTTACTAAGCACAACTTTGAGTTGCCCATTTATGAAGTTTATTGAATGTAGGATACACGGGGGCTATCAGTTGCTTTTGAAAGTGTGAATTTTGTCAGTCCAAATGTGATTGTTCTTCCCAAGCATCAGTGCATCTCCTTAGTCTAGTCCTGTACTTCTCACTGGGTTTTGGTGATATTATCTATGCTATCCATGTGTGTGACTTGCTCACTGAGTTCAATGACCATTTTCATAGATTATCAGTTTCTCTGTGTTCTTTGTTTACTTCCCACGTCCAGTCAGTTAGAGATTTAAGGAAATAGTTATTTTCTCACATGTTACAGGTGATTTGAAGAGTTTTTTGAAATGCAGCATGGTACATTTTTCTCCCCAAGGCTGAAAAGGTAGAATGTGAACCCAGAATATGTAGAGAAAAAAAGGTAATTGAAATAGTACTGAATTCAAACTTCACAGGCCACTGTGTTCCCATAGTCATCTGTATCATTTGGCTGTCCTTTTCTTTGTGGGTAAAATGGGTCTAGAATTATTTGGTAAGTGGCATCTGTAGTACTTTCTTTAGGATCCAGAGATTTTGTCCCCAAGTAAAAATTAGAGGAAAGCTAGTATTTATAGAGTGTCTGTAATGTTCCAGATATAGTGATGAGAAATTCTTCACACCTTACTTAAACTCTACTCAGTCCTGATGAATGGTCATTGCTATTTCTTTCCTTTTTTTTTTCTTTTAATATGAGGAAATTTTTGCTTAAAGAAATTAAATAATTTTGCCATAGGTCATACCAACTAGTAGAGATAGGGCCATTAAATTAACCTAGGTCTACCAATACATAATTCTATGCCATTTTCAGTATACTTTTCCAAGAGTCATGTGAAGAGTCATGCTCAGATTAAGAAGTTAAACTAACATTTTTATGAAATTAAAAGTACTAGATATTTTTATTATATTTTTAGGATAGTATAGGTGGTTCAAGAATGGCAGCAGTAGTATCTTTCCTAGATGTTGATAGGTAAGGCAATAAAAATCCGGCAATGTTACTTTCCCTCATCCTTTTTTCCCCCAACTCCCCCAATTTGTGCACTTAATGTAATATTTCAGTTGATTATAAAACAAAACAAAAAACCTAAGTATATATCCTATTTCTGCCATACAGAATGGCTGTGTGCCCAAACATAAAGAATCTGTTGAACATCTGACTTAATAAGAGTCATTTATTTCTTCATAGGGACGCTGATGATTCTCATTATTATTATTATTATTTTTAAAGATTTTATTTATTTATTTGTCATAGAGAGAGAAGCGAGAGTGAGCACAGGCAGACAGAGTGGCAGGCAGAGGCAGAGGGAGAAGCAGGCTCGCTGCCAAGCAAGGAGCCCGATGTGGGACTCGATCCCAGGACGCTGGGATCATGACCCGAGCCGAAGGCAGCTGCTTAACCAACTGAGCCACCCAGGCGTCCCTGATTCTCATTATTTTATATTTTATTTCCCATATAGATCCAGAGTTCTATTTGGAGTAACTATTCAATGAATAGAGCACATTTGTTATCCTCTGTGTTTAATCATTTCTGTGGCCCATTCCGATCCACCCTCCACTCCTCTGTCTCTTGTTCTATGTGCTGGGAGGCTGACCTTCATGAAGTGCATCAACATAATCTCCTGCTTTCTGGCTTCCTGTTAGGGTTTCCCAGTTGCAGTCACCATCAGGAGATTGGACAGCTAAAGGAGAATAAGACTGGGGTATTTTTTCTTCCTGATTTGTTTCCTGCCATATCACCATAAGGTTGCTGGAATCCCTCCACAAAAGACCATTGCTCCTGTAGCTATAGTTACTCTATTTAGGTTTGAACAACTTCTCCCTCTCCATTTTTCTTCAGACCTTGAAGTAATAACACCTATGGCTTGCTGTTTTCCCTTATGCCTGCCTGCAGTTTTGTAAAAAGACCCTTTATGATAACCTTTTAGTGTGAAATCTGTTTCCTTCTGGGAGTCTGATTGAACCATAGCTAAATACTGAGCAATGCACTCTAAACAGAACAGTGATTTTTTTTTAAATTTTTTAAATTTATTTTCAGCGTAACAGTATTCATTGTTTTTGCACCACACCCAGCGCTCCATGCAATCCATGCCCTCTCCAATACCCACCACCTGGTTCCTCCAACCTCCCACCCCCTGCCCCTTCAAAACCCTCAGGTTGTTTTTCAGAGTCCATAGTCTCTCATGGTTCACCTCCCCTTCCAATTTCCCTCAACTCCCTTCTCCTCTCTAACTCCCCTTGTCCTCCATGCTATTTGTTATGCTCCACAAATCAGTGAAACCATATGATAATTGACTCTCTCTGCTTGACTTATTTCACTCAGCATAATCTCTTCCAGTCCCGTCCATGTTGCTACAAAAGTTGGGTATTCATCCTTTCTGATGGAGGCATAATACTCCATAGTGTATATGGACCACATCTTCCTTATCCATTCGTCCGTTGAAGGGCATCTTGGTTCTTTCCACAGTTTGGCGACCGTGGCCATTGCTGCTATAAACATTGGGGTACAGATGGCCCTTCTTTTCACTACATCTGTATCTTTGGGGTAAATACCCGGTAGTGCAATGGCAGGGTCATAGGGTAGCTCTATTTTTAATTTCTTGAGGAATCTCCACACTCTTCTCCGAAGTGGCTGCACCAACTTGCATTCCCACCAACAGTGTAAGAGGGTTCCCCTTTCTCCACATCCCCTCCAACACATGTTGTTTCCTGTCTTGCTAATTTTGGCCATTCTAAGTGGTGTAAGGTGGTATCTCAATGTGGTTTTAATTTGAATCTCCCTGATGGCTAATGATGATGAACATGTGTCGGATAGCCATTTGTATGTCTTCATTGGAGAAGTGTCTGTTCATATCTTCTGCCCATTTTTTTATATGATTGTCTGTTTTGTGTGTGTTGAGTTTGAGGAGTTCTTTATAGATCCTGGATATCAACCTTTTGTCTGTACTGTCATTTGCAAATATCTTCTGCCATTCCGTGGGTTGCCTCTTTGTTTTTTTGACTGTGTCCTTTGTGGTGCAGAAGCTTTTGATTTTGATGAAGTCCCAAAAGTTCATTTTCGCTTTTGTTTCCTTTGCCTTTGGAGACATATCTTGAAAGAAGTTGCTGTGGCTGATATCGAAGAGGTTACTGCCTATATTCTCCTCTAGGATTCTGATGGATTCCTGTCTCACGTTGAGGTCTTTTATCCATTTTGAGTTTATCTTTGTGTACGGTGTAAGAGAATGGTCGAGTTTCATTCTTCTACATATAACTGTCCAGTTTTCCCAGCACCATTTATTGAAGAGACTATCTTTTTTCCACTGTATATTTTTTCCTGTTTTGTCGAAGATTATTTGACCATAGAGTTCAGGGTCCATATCTGGGCTCTCTACTCTGTTTCCACTGGTCTGTGTGTCTGTTTTTATGCCAGTACCATGCTGTCTTGGTGATCACAGCTTTGTAGTAAAGCTTGAAATCAGGTAATGTGATGCCACCAGTTTTATTTTTCAGAACAGTGATTCTTAAGGAGGAGACACTACTAACAAGCAGAAAAAAAATTACATCAGAACATATGCAAGGAAATCTATGAATACAAATTATACTGTCTCAAGTGGCCCAATGCGAGCATGGAAAAGAGAAGCTGGGGTTAGTGAGATTCGTTGAATCTTTAAAAGTATAAGTTTGGGAGAGTAAAGGTAAGTATTTTAAAAAATTGCCTTTGGTGCAAATCTTAAGCAATTTTGTTCTCAAAGTCAGTGGTCTCAAGACTGACCTGATGAGAATGACAGAATTAGATCATTTTTGGTATAAACACAAAGCAGATTTCAGAATATGATAAATGAAAGCTAGTCTGTCCTGAAGACATTGAATTGTATAGTTCTCATGGAATGCCTTCATGGAATTTGACTTTTACATGATTTGTTCTTTGGAAGTTGACCACTGGGTGATACAGTCTTAGAGGAAATTGACCTTTGGATGGTCCAATTCCGTGGGAATTTGTTCTTGGGTGATACAGTCCTTATCTAATTTGATCTGTACAGTCATTGGATGAATGTTTAATAGGATATGTACTATAATATTCAGCAAAGTCATAACCCATATCTGATAAAGGATTTGAACCAGAATTTATAAAGAACTTTTATTTATTTTATTTTTTTAAAAGATTTTATTTATTTATTTGACAGACAGAGATCACAAGCAGGCAGACAGGCGGGGGGGGGGGGGCAGTGGTGGGGAGCAGGCTCCCTATTGAGCAGAGAGCTGGATTTTGGGGCTTGATCCCAGAACCCTGAGATCATGACCTGAGCCAAAGGCAGGGGCTTAATCCACTGAGCCTCCCAGGCGCCCCTATAAAGAACGTTTGTAGTAATAAGAAGACAAGCAATCCAATTTTAAAAATGGACAGAAGTTTTAAAGAGACATTTCACCAATTACACATAAGAAAAAATGCTCAACATCATTAGTTAGTAGGGAAATACTAGTAAAAATCATATTGTGATACCACTATAGACTCATTATTACGACAAAAATTGAAAAGAATGACAATAACAAGTGATAATAGGGTTGTGGTACAACTGGAGATCCTCATACGTTGCTGATAGGAATACAAAATAATATAACCACTATGGAAAATAGTTTTGACAGTTTCGTTAATAATGATAAAAACATGCATCATATGGTTTAGCAATCCCACTTGTAGGTATTTAACAGCAACAACAACAAAAATACAAACAAGTCCACACAAAGGCCTGTGTGTACTCAGATGTTCATAGTAGATTTGTTCATTATAACTTCGAGGTGCAAATAAGCCTAATGTCCATCGAATGATGAATATATAAATTAATAGTGTTATATTCGTGTAATGGACTGCTATTTAGAAATAAAAAGGAATGAATTACAAATACCTGGGATCTCATGGATGAATCTCAAAAGTATTGTGCTACGTGAATAAAGTCAGAAATGACCACATGATATAGGATTCCATTTATATGATATGCTAGAAAAAGCAGACCTCTAGGGCAGAAAACAAATAAGTGGTTGCTTGGAGTTGGAGACCATGGCGGTCATCAAACCCAAAGGGAAATAAATGAACTTTTCTAGATGATGGAAATAGTCTGATTATTGATTATGGTGGTGTTTACATGACTGTGTACATTTGTCAAAACTCGTCAAACTACATTTAAAAAGAGTGAGTTTTGGGGTACCTAGTGGTTCAGTTGGTTAAGCATCTGCCTTCGGCTCAGGTCATGAACCCAGGGTTCTGGGATAGAGCCCCACATTGGGCTCCCTGCTCAGCAGGGAGTCTGCTTCTCCCTCTCTTCCAGGCTCATGCTCTCTATTGCTATCTTTGTCTCTCTCTTTTAAATAAATAAATAAAGTCTTTAAAAAAAATAAAAAGAGTGAGTTTTATTGAATATAATTATATCTCAACAAAATTGACTTTAAGAAAAAAAAGAATTTAGCAAAAGCTGCCTTTTTTTTTTTTTAAGATTTTATTTATTTGACAGAGAGAGAGAGAACACAAGCAAGGGGAGCAGCAGGCAGAGGGAGAGGGAGAGGCAGGCTCCCCGTGGAGCAGAGAGCCTGACATGGGGCTCAATCCCAGGACCCTGAGATCATGACCTGAGCAGAAGGCAGAGGCTTAACCCACTGAGCCACCCAGGTGCCACCAAAAGCTACTTCTTGATAATAGATGGATTTTCAATTACTCTCTGAAGTTAATAGTATATTTTGATATTGGTCATATTTCAACGTGATTTAACTTATTTAGAATTTCCAGCTCTAAAAGATATAGGATTATTTATACTTCTGAATTGGAGGTTTTGGAAAAGTAAAATAAGCTAATAGAATGTATTTCTTCTGCTAAAGAATCTTCCTTATTTGCTCTTGTGCAACAGAAATACTTGTGCATATTATGAATGGTGGATAAGGATGAAGTAGCTGGGAAATTCTGAGAGAGAAAAGACTAGAGTCAAGGGTCCTTGAAAATGATGATTTCTAATTAAGGAAAACAAGCAATTTAAAAAGCTACCTCCAACAAAAACCAGTTTTGTGTAAATCTAAACCAATCAAACTAAGATGTTCCTTTGAGTTACCTGGAAGAGCTCGGAACTAACTCCAAAAGGAGCTCCTTATTTATATCTCAGTAAAGCAGAGAATAAAAAGAAAGCTATTGAAATGACACATATTCGTGTCCATTTGTTTTTACTGTATATTATGCCCACTTCAGTGGATGGAAGAAAAAGGTTTCATAAAGTAAGTTCTCCAGATTTCTCAGTATTCAGTTAGTTTCCAGAGCTTTAGTTGAACTACCTTTTTTCCTGTAAGATTTTCCTATTGGCAATCTCTGTGTTCAAAAGATGTCCTGTGGTGTTATTGCTATTTTTTATTTTTTGTTGTTTTCTCAGATGCCTGCAACCCTTTCTGAGACAACAAACATGTTTTTATGTTTGTGTATGATTGAGAGAATTACCAATCCGTATTTTGCTGTAATCATGCCCTCACTTAAACTAGTTCAAAGTGCATTTTAAAGTCTATGATAGCTATAGGCAGTCCTGTGAAGAGCATGTAACTATTACCTACTGAGTCTGGTTCTGCCACTAGACCAAACATCTCTGTAAAAAATAATTTATCCAACTTTTGTGTTGGTTATTTCCACCAAATCAAAAACAGCTATTAATCAGTAAGCTTTTGACATTATCTGTCACCATCAATTAAATGACATAAAGAAAAACTGAATTTCATATCTTTGAGAAGTGGGTGTATGAAATGCCAGAGATTTTTTGGATGATTCATTTAAATTAAAATGGTTGAAATCCTGCTGACAGAATCCAAAAGGAACTTGGCAGTGTGTTCCTAGTACAGACTTGAACAGATAGGATCTTTGCAGATTTTATTAAAGGGTGTTTCCCTCCCTTTCTGTTTTCTCCAGGCAATGAAACAATTGTTAAAGGAGATAATGGAAATTGATCCTTAAATATGTTTGTAGAATAAAATTAAAATAAGTTAAATTAATGATATTCCTGGCTTTTGGAAGGATTTGAATATTTTAATTCATTACTTACTTATTAGGCATTCACACACACATTTCACCTTTCCTTAAAGGGTTTACAATTTAATAGGGAAAATAAAAAATACGTGTACATCTAACATAAGGCAGAAAATAAATTCAGTGAAAGAGGCATGTATAAATTCCTTATTCGGATCACAAGGAATCATAAATTCTTAGGGTAAAAGATCATGGAAGGCTTTCTGGAAGAGCGTGGCATTTAGATAATGCTCAACAAATGATAGTGGCGGGATAGGGAAAAGCATTCAAGTTAGAGGGAATAGATTGGCTGAAACATAGGAAAATGTTGTATGTGTATAGAAAACTGGGAGTACAGCAATTTGGCTTGAAGCAGAGTAGTAAAACAGAAACAAAGTGGGACTCTCAGGATATATTGAGATTCTGGATGCATGACAGGCTAAGGAATTTGGATTTTATTCCACAGGCAGTTGAGAGATCAGTTAGTACTAATGCAGCCAATGGAGAATTCAGTGTTTCTCAGAGAAGTTACTTAACAGAATTTTTTTTTCTATTTTCTCCTCTCTCCTCCCTCTGATATAATGTCTAATGTGTCAAAAGTAAACTTTCTAGTATTTCCAAGCTGCATGAAATAGCAACTCAAATCAAATCAATATAATTATTTGCTGAACTTCCATTATATGCAAGACACATTGTGGCACTGGTGAGACTTTGCTTCTCAAAACTTTCTTCCAAAAATCCCAAATGAAGATCGTGAAACTTTTATTTTCAGGGCTCTAGGGAAAGAGACACAAACCACTGGCACATTTCTTTTTTTTGAGAGACAGAGCAAGCGCAAGTTGGGGGGAGAGGCAGAGGGTGAAGGAGAAGTAGACTCCCCACCAAGTAGGGAGCCCGATGCTGGGATGGATCCCAGGCCCCAGGGATCATGACCCGAGCCTAAGGCGGCATTTTAACCAACCAAACCACCCAGGTCCCATCGCACATTTTTTAAAAGATGTTTTTCTGTTTTAAAAATTTTACATGGGGGCGCCTGGGCGGCTCAGTGGGTTAAAGTCTCTGCCTTTGGCTCAGGTCATGATCCCAGGGTCCTGGGATAGAGCCCCGCATCAGGCTCTCTGCTCAGCAGGGAGCCTGCTTCCTCCTCTCTCTCTGCCTGCCTCTCTGCCTACTTGTGATCTGTCTGTCAAATAAATAAAATCTTTAAAAAAAAAATTTACGTGTGATTTTTTTCATTGGATTTTAAACAATATAGATATATTTTAAAATTCTTACTAGTTTCAAAGGTAAGGATTGTTTATCTGATCCCCCAAAAGGTCTTTGAGTAAAATTAACAAGGAAGATGAACAATATGACATGGCCTTGTGTACATGCTAGAGACTGTGTGTCCTATTTTTTTTTTTTTTAAGATTTTACTTATTTATTTGAGAGAGAAAGCAAACAGTCTGGGGGTGGAGGGGCAGAGAGAGAAGGAGAAGCAGACTCCCATTAGGGAGCCCTTCAATGGGCTTGATCCCAAGACCCTGATATCATGACTTTAGCCGAAGCCAGATGCTTAATTGACTGAGCCACCCAGGCATCCCCTTTCGGGGTTTATTTCACCTAATTTGGGCACACAGGATGAAAAATGTCTATGCTTTTAAAAAACTTTGCAAATATATTGAGGAGATGAAGCAAAAGGATTTTGGAGAAAGCTGTACTGTTTTATGTTTTCAATATTTAACTTTTGTTAGAATTTCAATTCGACATTGAAGATATATTGTTTGGCAGTGATTAAGTGAAAACTAGCCAGATAGAAAATAAAATAAGCACATAGGATTCTAGAGGAGAGAAGGTATTATTCAGCATTTATGTTTGATCTCACAGCACTAAGATGGGACTGTACTTTCCATTTTAAAAGAAAATTGATTTTATTAATGTTCTTGAATACAAAATCTTAAAAATGAGAATATTATCTTAAGAGGCTTTGAATTGGTCATAAGATTAAAAATATATTAATCAGATTAGTGGTAAAAATTTTAAAATTTAGTTTGTAAATACAAATGCATTTTCACTACATTCTTTTTTTAGTAGATCTTTGATTTCTGACCTTTCTGTCATTCATTTCTTCCTTTACATTTTCCTAAAATTCATATAGAATTTTCTTTAACATTTGTGACAAATGGAACTTGTACTTGACTTTTACTTTAGTTCAAACAACTTACTCCAGTGATTCCCAAACCTATGTTTAAAGAGAGGAGCTTTGTTTTTGGTCAGTCATTATAAATAATGATATAAATCTATAATTTTACATATACACATATATATTCTCAGAATTTTCCAAATATTCAGAAGTGTATGCAATTAAAATATTAACAATGGTTATCTTTATATATATATATATATTATGAGTATGTATATTATACATGCACCATATTTTATATATTTATACATAAGTATGTATATAAGATACATGTAATTTATATATTTTTGTTTGATTTCTGATTTTTTATTACAAAATAATTGTAATAACAGAAGCAATAAAGGTATTTAAAGTAATACTTAAAATAATACTCTGTTGGACTTTGGTATTAGCATGTTTACTTGCAGAGATTTTGGTTTTGTTTAATCTTTTCTTTGAAGTGGTGAACTTCTCTTTGTGTTTTTTCCCTTCAACTCCCTCCTCACAGGCATTGATGTATACATCATTTTGGGCTTCAGGGTGGGAGAACTATCAACTCTGATAGTATAAACAACAAAACTCTGTTCAAGGGGGGTTTGCTATTAGTGTCTTCCTTCGTTTCATTCATATTTTCAAGAACCGGTTGCATCAGGACATATACGTAAGAGAAATGCAACCACAATACTAGGGCTAATGTATGCTACTACATCTCAGTGGACAAAGTTCTAGTGTTTACAGCAAGTCTCTTTCTCCACTCAAACCTCTTGCCTTCTGTCCATCACTAAAAATTAACAAGGAAGATGAACAATATGACATGGCCTTGTGTACATGCTAGAGACTGTGTGTCCTATTTTTTTTTTTTGATAGGCTATCTTAAATGACCTAAGACTTACAGATGCACTTTATGTCTCTGAATATTTTCTTCCCGTTTCCTATTTTTTTTTTTTTGATAGGCTATCTTAGATGACCTAAGACTTACAGATGCACTTTATGTCTCTGAATATTTTCTTCCCGTTTCCTATTTTTTTTTTTTTTGATAGGCTATCTTAGATGACCTAAGACTTACAGATGCACTTTATGTCTCTGAATATTTTCTTCCCGTTTCTTCTCCCATCTCTTAAGATTCAATTCTCTGCCTCTGGAATCCTAGTAAAATCCAAACTTGTGAATCTACATTTTCTTAGAGGGTAGTATATCCATTCTTATGGATGAATCTCATGTTGGGTGGAGGAAGATCAATCATAAGCAATCATAAACGTATGTCCTCCATTCTCTCCAGAAGGGATTCTAGAATTCCTATTGGGGATCAGTGTTGATTTTTTGGCATCTTCATCACCCAGGAATATACAGTCCACCTTGACTGCCTGTGAGTTACAAAAATAAAAATCTTTTTTTTCCATTTCTTACATATAAATTTTTTGGAATATGTTCTCTTCAATTATCCCCCTCTCTCCTGTATGACTCTTAATCCAACTCAGTTGAAATATAAAATTTCATTTCCTGTCCATCTTTAGTATCAATTTGAAAGTAAAATAAAATAATTGAGCAATCACAAAGTGTAAGAGGAGCAGTGTTACAGTCAAATAGATCTGGGCTTGAGTTCCCTTTCTGCTCTTTCACTGTGTGACTATGATAAGATCCTATGACCTGTCTATACCAGCTACAGTTAGGGCTGAGATAGTACATATAGAATACCTGATACACCGCATGGTAGTATCATTGGAATTTATGGATGTGAAAATATTTTAAGATTTACAAGGCATTTTTACAAATGAAAAATTAGGGCTCTTATTCTTCTGAAAACTTTTCATGTTGCCCCTCCTCAGATTCATATGGCTGAAGCTTTCACTTTGCCCATGGACCCATAATGTCTAATATCCTCTCCTTTAGTTTATTTTTGGGACTAGTTACTGGTTTCTCCTCCTCCTTTCTCCCCATCTCTGTACTCCGGTGAGGCTCCTTGTCTGAATTACTGATTGAGCACTTAGCATATGCTTTCATGCATTGATGTATGTATTTTAAACTCTTGTCTCTCCCACCAGCACCAGCACAGTGCTTTGCTCTTCAGTACTTGCGGACATGGGAATTTAATGGAAAATATGTGGCATATAGGCTTTGCCTCAGAAATACTGGCTTTTGGTGAAGGGATCTAGAATAAGCTTTAGAGTTAGATCTGGTTTGATTTCTGGTTTTGTCACTGACCAGTTCAAAGATTTGCTTGATCTCGCTCTCTTTTTTAACTCTCTGGAGCACAAAAATTGGATTATGGTTGGAAAAATTAATAAAGATCTGCCTCAGGACAGAGCACTTTTCTTAAATATGTTAATCTGGATTCCTTTCTCTAGCCTCTCCCCCACATTCTTAGATCTTTCTTTTTATAATATATTTTAATTGTCTCTCACGGTAGCACAACCCTTGTCACTTGCTTTACTTCTTTCTACCCACTCATATGTCAGAGCCTCATATAATTTAAAAATAAAGATGTTTCTGCTGTTTATTTTTATGCTTGGTGTTTTGGGGCAAGTGGGTGGGAATACTGACTCCTAAGTTGTCACATTTCAAAGGAAGTCTTAGGAAATGTATAAAAATTGTAATACCAGACAAACATTTTTGTCTGCCTGTAGTGGCCACTCTTGTTTGCCTACCCAGCATTCATTATCATCCTACCTTTCTCATAAGGGAACCTCAAATTTCCTGCCATGTTGTCCAGGTGCTTAAAGGCGAAGAGGACCACACACTGACTCCAAGGAATAGGTCCTGGTTGGTCTAAGTTCATCAATCTTACCTTTTTCTCACAGTCACGGTTCAGGAATTAGGCCTAAACCAGATAGCCTAAGTCAGCATCTCGTTTTGTAGGGCACAGGAAAGTCTATAACATGTAAGGAGCCGGGGTCATTTGGAGGTTCAAAGTACAAAATTTTCTGACCCAGAAGAGGTCAGAGAGATCTCTCTTCCTTTAGATTTCAGGTTGTGTGAATATGAAAATGGGAATTGCCACAGCCATTTTTCTGGCATGAAGGAGATATGTTGAACATGAAACCAATTTGCTGGAAGGAAGAGTGAAGGGGAGAACTCAGAGAAATAGAACTTAAATACTACATTAAGGCTCTCCTGAAGTACAGCCTACTTCTAGACTTGCGCTTATGGGAGTCAACCTTATTGTGTAAGTTTGTTTGAGTAAGGTTTTGCATCTCATGGATCTGAAAGCATCTTAAAGTGATACACCATTTACAAATCAATGTTTTCCCTCCGGACGAAAATGTGATCTAGACTACTTCCTTCCAATAGAGCTTTCTGCAATGGCAGAAATGTTCTATATAAGTGCTGCCCAATGAGGTAGCCACTGTCCATATTCACATGTGGCTATTGAATAATTGAAATGTGGCTGGTATAGCTCAGGAACTGAATTTTTCATTTTATTTATTTTTAATTAATTTGAGTTTAAATAGCCTCCTGTGGCTAGGGGCTACCTAGCTAGCAGAGATCTAGACCAATCAACCTTCAGATGGTTGAGACCACTCTGCAGAATCCTCCTAAGCTTCTGTCTCCATATGATCATTAATAACTATTCTGAATTTTATTTCGAATTTTATTATATAATTCTCAAACAAAACAAAGCTCAGATTTGATTACACTAAAATGTCAATGGTGTGTATGTGTTTGTGTGCACACATGTGTGTATGTGTTTATGGAAAATTTTCTATTTGCTCATATTTATATTTTACATAATGGGGACTATAAGAAGAATAAGCATGTGCCTATTCCTCACCACACAGCTTGAGACAAACCCATACAAAAACAATTCTGAACAGTAGAGAACAGTATGTGATTGTGTATCTATGTCTGTGAGTGCTGAAAGACCGAGAAGGAGAAAGAATGACACGGCTCTTTCACTAACTCTAATCAACATGGCTTCCTAAAGAGGAGAGCAGTACCGTGTAGTGACTACTTTCTGCTAAGGGAATGCTATTTCAAGGTTTTTATCATCTTTTTGATTCCCTAATCGAGAGGCCTCAGGAAGCATTTTTACATTTTATTGCCTTCTTACCAGGAGAGGAACAGATTAACAGATGTATGCCTTTTCTGAATTAAATACCTTTGTTGTATAAGTGCTAGGTAAAGTTTTGATGATGGGTGTTACTGCATTTTTATTTACTCCCTTCTTCTGAATGGCTCTCTTTTCCCTTCAGTTTTTCTTCTCTCTTTCTCTCCCAACCACACTTTTCAGACATATTTGCAGAGTATTGTGTCTTTTTCCATTAAAAGGATTCCTAACTTGGATATGGTCCTCATAGCATGAAGGGAACATAATTCTTGGTTGAATTTTTTATTCTCCAGGTCTCTGCCAATTACTGTCAAAAGCAGTGGTGACTTTTTGTGAGGTGGATGCTTGTTCATTAGAAAGTGGCCTGAAACAATGAATTCCCTTCACATAAACCATTGAACTATCATGAGATGGTAACGACTTTCTGTCACTCGAAACCTAGGTCTAATCCAAACTCCTGACCCAGAGGTGTAAAGGCTTTGTAGCTCATTAGTGATTCCCCTGGAGCCATCAGTGCCAAGTCTCTAGTCACATGGAGCCTAAAGTGAAGAAGTATTGTGCACCTTTTAGCATTAGTGGTATTTTAATGGCAAACATGATAGGATTTACCAAGCTAAAATGCTTAAAATGAAAAAAAAAAAAAAGTAAACATTCTCAATATATTCTATGTGAGGCTAAGGTGATCATGTTAATATAATTTAAAAAAATAAGTGTAATTGCATTATGTTGAAACGGTATCATGAAATCCTAGTGAGGACGATAGTCCAATTCTGTATGGCAGAAATGGATTTTCTTATTTATGCTGGTATATAAAATGTCATTTTGTAAACTAGAAAGTAGGTTGAGAGGAAAGTGATGGTTCTTAATGCTTTTGCTCATGTGATTAGGACAACTGAGCTTCCTTTACCTTTTTCTGAGTTACTTTTTAAAAATCATATTTGAATTTAGGGACACCTGGGTGGCTCAGTCCATTCTTGATTGGGTTTAGGTGAGATCTTGGTGAGACTGAGCCCCCACTCCACTTCTGGCTCCATGCTCAATGGGGAGTCTCCTGGAGATGCTGTCTCTCCCTCTCCTCTACCCTTTTCCCCCTGTGCCTCATGGGCCAGCAGGCATGAGCTCTCTCTCTCACTCTCTCTCCTAAATAAATAAATAATATTTTAAAAAATTCATATTTTTATTTAAATGACAATAAGAAACACAATCTTTAAATCTAGTTTAAATTAGTTTAAATGGTCTAAGAATGCTCTTTTAGGTAAGTGGGTCTGATCAAGATTTCAGGTTACAAAGTTCTGCAGCTTCAGTGAAAGTAATTTTATGCGGGGCTCGATCCTGGGAACCTTAGATCCCGGGAACCTTAGATCCTGACCTGAGCCAAAGGCAGAGGCTCTAGCCCACTGAGCCACCCAGGTGCCCCTCTTTCTCTTAATTTTTAAGCTTGAAACAAGATTCTATAAAACAGTAGGTAGGCTATTCAGACTGACTATAGTTTGTGTCAGTTTTGAGGGCTATCAAACCAAGGTATTATTAATTTCATGCTTCCGAATATGTCTATTACTTATGGTCCTATATACTTCTGAAATATATATTTCTTTGTGAAATGATTTGCTTTAATTTAACAGAAAGCAGACCAATTGAATAAAATATATATTTAACCCAAACAATATATAATATACACAATAGAGGCATTAATCATTTTATATGGAGTTAATGATTTTATTACAGCACCCCATTTTAAGTTTTTATTTGTTGAAAATATTTCATCAGAAAAATTAGCTTGATGGCAAAATGTGATTGAATGTAGATCATTTCTTATCTTAGTTTATTTTTATTTGAAAATTAGTTATTTTAGGCTCTAGTGATTTATATGTTAACAATTATTCAATTTTAATTGAATTCCATGACAGAAAGAATATGCTCAAACAAATTAATATAATATAAATTTATGTGTAATAGTCAAGAAATAGCTCATGTTGACATGCAATTGTTGCAGCACTTTAAAATTCTTATTAACTTCTGAAGACAAATCTTTCTGAAAGTGGCAGACATCTTAACAGTGATCCTCAGTTATCACATCTCCATCATAGCTAGCTAGCACTTTGTAAGTTGATACTCTCTTTGCTAGCCGACCAAAGTCAATATATACTCCAATTATAGCTGGATGAACCTGACAGCTTGTATCTTCTTTCTGAAGGTTGTCTGCCTTGTTGAGTAGCCTGTACAGACAAGCTGCCAGATCTTCATTAATACCTGGGTTGCTTTTTTATTGTTTAGAGGAAGTGGTGTTTGGTAGATCATACAAAGTGTTGCATGCTTCATTCTCTACGGTAACTTTAAAATTTTTTTATTTTGAGTTATACTTATTTTCCTCTAGAATTCTGAAAATTTAGCCAGTAGCCAAATATTTTTAATTTGTGGTATGTTTTACCATTTTTTTTGCTGGGTCTGAGTCTCTGAAGCAATGCATTGTACTTATATTACACACTTACTTTCAAAAGCACATTGAATGTTTTTACCCTTATGGTAATACTCAAAGTTAAATTAAAAAGATGACACTGTTATCATCATTTAACCAATAAACATTTGAAATGCAATATTCAGAAGTTAATGATTTGCTGTTAATTAACCGCTTGGTTATTGGTATAATTTTTCTTGATAATATATTGCTGTTAAAATGACCATGGAATTATCCTTTTAATGAAAACCAGCCCCTATTCAGAGATTAGATGACTAATTTTGCCCATAGTGTAACTTAAGTGTCTTGTCCTCTTTAGGAAACCATTTTGGAGTTAGTGAAAAATGTCTTCTCAATCTTACTCCTAAATCTTGTAGCATTTACAGAGATACATACACAATAACATATTGCTCTTTTTGGGAGTTGTTTTTGTATGTGTTTGTCTCAAACTATTTGACAAGGATTAAGCCTGGTTTATTCTTATAGCCACCATTACATGAAATTCAAATATGAGCAAAGAGAAAACTTTCAACACACACACACACACACACACACACACAAGTGTGTGTGTGTGTGTGTGTGTGTGTGTGTGTTGAAAGTTTTCTTCCATTCATATTTTAGCATAATTAAACCTGGGCTTTATTTTGTTGCAGAATAATATATTAAAATTCAAAATAAAATTCAGAGTAGTTATTAGTGATCATACAGAGACAGAAGCCTAGGAGGATCTTGCAGAGTAGTCCCAACCATGTGAAGGTTGATTGGTTTAGATCCCTGCTAGCTAGGTAGCTCCTGGCTACATGAGCTATTTAAATTCAAATTAATTGAAACTAAATAAAAGGAGAAATTCAGTTCCTGATCTGTACCATTTCAGTTGTTCAATAGCCACATGTGGACATGGACAGTGTCTACCTCATTGGGCGGCACTTAAATAGAACATTTCTACCATTGCAGAAAGCTATGTTCGATGGTGGTGGTCTAGACCACAATAAAAATTAAAAGAAATAATTAGGAAGTAATAGTGAACCCTAAGGAAAAAGAAAAAAACAAAAATCAAATACATTAGAGTTATAAGCTTATTCTAAGGCATGAGCCATAAATCTTCCCATTACTTACTGTATTTAATCTATCCATTTTACTTTCCTACAATTTAAGGAAGAGTTTAGATTTTGAAGAGTTAAAAGAGCTACTTGAAGAATTTAGATTTTCAAGGGTTAAAAGGAATTGATGGCTTTTTAAACTTTTTTTTTTTTGCAAAGAAGAAGACATTAGTAACGGTGGGTTTTTTTATACCTTAAATTCTAGTTTATAGGAACAGGCATAAATACTAATTATGAGGTTCTAGGATCGCTCAGCGCCCCCCCCTTTTTTTAATCAGCAGTTGTACATGCTGGCACAAGCACAAAACCCATAACACTGTTTAGAAGATGAGGACATACAAATACTTGTTTAATATCTCAGAAGGGAAATACACTAGCACATCAGAATAATGTTAGAACAGAGAGAGGAAGGGCACCTGGGTGGCTCAGTGGGTTAAAGCCTCTGCCTTCGGCTCAGGTCATGATCCCAGGGTCCTGGGATCGAGCCCCGCATCAGGCTCTCTGCTCAGCAGGGAGCCTGCCTCCTCCTCCTTTACTCTCTGCCTGCCTCTCTGCCTACTTGTGATCTCTCTCTGTCAAATAAACAAATTAATTAAAAAAAAAAAGAAGAACAGAGAGAGGATGTTCATATCGTGTAATTTGTTAGCTTGAAATATTGTCCTGTACATTGTTCTTTTAATGATGACCTAACTAAAGAAAAAGTTTAGGGATTTTGGCAGATAGGAAAGGGGCCACTATATGCTGCAACTGTTGACAGGTTTAATTTCATTTTGAGCCATTATCACAGGGAATATGTGGAAGCTATCTTAGTAATCTGCCATTTTCTCAGCTTATTCATAACAGTCAAAGGAAAGATCCTATCTCTATGTTTATAGTGAAAAATCTTTGGAAGGCAGAAAGCAAGTCTTTTATTAAATTTTTGTCCAGTAGTTCATCTGTCAGGTCTAGAAATGGCTAGTTATTGTTACTGTATGCCCAAGATCATCTATGACTGATATGAAAGAAAAAATTTAAAATAATTCAGCAAGCACTGGGTCCATGTTGTTTTTGCCTGTCAGTTTTATAATTAAAAAATAGTTCCTTGTTTTATTTCCTATGTAATTTTTTTCAATGCAAGTCAGATCTATTTAAAATGCAATGCGTGGGGGCACTTGGGTGGCTCAGTTGGTTAAGGCCTCCGCCTTTCGGCTCAGGTCATGATCCCAGGGTCCTGGGATTCAGACCTGCATCTGGCTCTCTGCTCAGCAGGGAGCCTGCTTCTCCCACCCCCCACCCCCCCACCTGCCTCTCTGCTTACTTGTGATCTCTGTCTGTCAAATAAATAAATAAAATCTTTGAAAAAAATAAAATGCAGTTCTTGGAGGGATGGGTGGGGGTAAGGCAGCAGAAAGATTTTACAAAGAGTTAAAGGATGATATTGCTATATAAATATTAGCAACCATATTTATAGGAGTATGGACAAAAGAATTCTTTAACTTTCTCCTAGAGAGTTCTATCCTATGCTATTTACAATAAATTCACGTTTGCCTTAAAAAGTTAATTTTCGGGACGCCTGGGTGGCTCAGTTGGTTGGACGACTGCCTTCGGCTCAGGTTATGATCCTGGAGTCCCGGGATCGAGTCCCGCATCGGGCTCCCAGCTCCACGGGGAGTCTGCTTCTCTCTCTGACCTTCTCCTAGCTCATGCTCTCTCTCACTGTCTCTCTCTCAAATAAATAATAAATAAAATCTTTAAAAAAATGTTAATTTTCCATAAAAAAAAATCAAAGTGAGCTAAGGGAAACTGAATATATTATTTCCCTAGTTCTAGGTGCCTGATAACTTCAAACCAGTCCTAGAATGAGTATTTTCTTGTATGAATAAAGGATAATGGTATTCCAAACTATCTTGGAAGTGGAATCCCTTTTTCCTAGGTGCCAGTGTGAATGTTTAAACTTCCCGTGGGTGAGAACACACGAATAAAGAATAAGAACAGAAGAACCTTATAAGAAAACCATAAAGAATCCAAGGGGCATGAGCATGGATTAAAAGTGCAGAAGTAGGTGATGCAGCTTTTTCTCTCTTCCTCAACACTCTCTCTTCCGTCTTGCCTCAGCTTTATTTTTCAAATTATATTGAAGACTGAAACAAGTCAGACCATTGAGACTTATTTGTTTTCTTTCTGAGCTAAGGCAAATGGATCTAATTTCATTCTGAGACAAGGCAGGTGGGTTTAATAGATAGCATGGGGGTGGGTGAAGAGGAGGAATGGTAATAGGGAAGACATCAGTTGTAATTTATCTTGACTTAGGAAGACTTTTCCTTTTTGTATGACATACTGTCTACAAATGGAGAGACACTCCTGTTAAGTAATTGCTCAGATTATTGGAGTTATGCTTAAAAAGGACTTCTAAGCTGCATTAGCTTGGGTTGACATCACTGGTCCTCATCTTCAAGGGGTCAGTCCAAGAACCAATCTATTTAACATCTTCATCCGTGGCCAACATAATGGACGAGAAGTAGCAGGCCCATTAATTAACTTTAGGAAAGACATTAGGCTGCAAGAGGTGGCTTGCATGTTGTAGTGCAGGGTACGAATTTCAAATGACCTTTGCCAAGATAAAGCACTTGTCCTTTGCATTCAAAATCTCAAAGGCTATTTGTCTAAGAGAAAAATGAGTGAAATCTTTCTAGTGTGAATCTGCATATCCTGTTTGCTAATGCACACAATGTCAAGACTGGAATAGTTTTGTTTTAAATAGAACTGTTCATTTCTTACGGGTGCGCCCTCAAATGGTTTTCTCTTTTCTTACATGTGTCTCTTTAATGGAATTTCAAGGCAAAGCTGTGTTGGTGTAAGGGAGGGCCAGTCACATAATTTTTGAGATCAGATGCAAAGAGAAAATGTGGAGCTCTTTATTCATTAAGCAGGAACAAAAATGCCATTAAAGGTCCTAAGATGCAAAGCTTTTTTCTTCTCCCATGGTCTCTTTCTTGATTTGTCACAGTGGTTTTTTATTTGCTATTTAATGTCTTTCTAAGAAAAGACAAATAGAAAAATTTAATTATTGGCATAAATTTTGTATTTTATCTTTTTGTTGCATTATGCCGGTTGTAAATGGGAGTTGAGGGGCACCCGAGTGGTGCAGTCAGTTGAATGTCCGCCTCTTGGTTTTGGCTCAGATTGTGATCTCAGGGTTGTGAGCCCTACGTAGAAGCCCGTGCTCAGCATGGAGTCTGTTTAACTCTCTCTCCCTCTCCCTCTGCCCTTCCCCTCTGCATGCACTTTCTGTCTCTCTCTCAAATAAATAAATCTTTTAAAAAAATGTGATTTGAGAACATTTAACTCATATGTGAAATCACACAAATTGTGCAATTTGTATTTTGTAGCTCATACATGCATATGTATTTCTTTCTTACCAGAAGTGTGGAAACCCTGCATGAAAACTAACTATATTTGCGTTTTACTCCTTAATAAACACACTTTCTGCCAACAGCCTCAACCTTGGACTTACAGATGAGTGAGGAAGGCCTGGAAGGAAAAGGAATTGTGGGTTGCCCACTTCTGCTTTCCTTCTATATCATCATTTTCAATATAAGAGGCTGGTTAATATGGGGAGGTAACACTAGGAAGACAGGGTAAATAGGGTTCCTGGGTCATTCATGTTTTTTAGAACAATTGCCTGCTTTCGCCATCTCTGCAGTTGAATCGAGTTCTGACTTGAATGGAGAGCATGGCCTCTGGAGGCTGTCACTCAGTCATAAATGGGACACTCTTACTTAGTACTGACTTTGTGTCTTGAGGAATTCCCATGCATTGAGTATCCACCAGATTTCTGTGCTCAGGGGGTGTCTGAACTGCATATGTGAGGGGGTGCCAAGGAATGGCAGACACCCAGATGGCACTTGTCTCTTCTCTTCAGGCACATGCTTATTGTCCCAGTGGACTTCACTTACAATATACAATTTAAAAGATAAAATTCTGAAGAATGTTATAAAGAGCATTAAACCAAGCTCTGTACACCCATGAACCTGGGCCTGGGGTAGGATCATACACTTTCTCTGACTGTCAGGCCATACCTATGGTCCCCTCTGCTTGACACAAGACACAAAAGATGCTGATCACATGATCCTACAAGATTCTGGGTTCGTTTTAGGTCTGTAGCTAAGAAGCAAGAAGTTCCTTGACTAGACTGGGAAAGGGATTCCCAAGGTAAAGGATTACATCTAAAACTCCAGTATTTAAGGGGCACCTGGGTGGCTCAGTGGGTTGGGCCTCTGCCTTTGGCTCAGGTCATGATCTCGGGGTCCTGGGATTGAGCCCTGCATTGGGCTCTCTGCTTGGTGGGGAGCCTGTTTCCCCCTCTCTCTCTGCCTGCCTCTCTGCCTACTTGTGATCTCTCTCTCTGTCAAATAAATAAATAAAATCTTAAAAAAACAAAACAAAACAAAAACAACTCCAGTATTTAAATATGCAGCTATGTAGCAGAATTCTCAGGTTTGGGTGTCAAATACATATTGAATTTTGTGTGTTTGTTTTTGTTTTTTAAAGTTATAGGATATCTTCTATATGTTTGTTGGGCTCTTGTCTCTTGGATGCAAGAGTTCAAAAATATTTTCAGCTTTAGTCTAATTTGAGGCTTGAGGGGTTATTAAGGATTTGTCATCCTGTTTTCAACTCTTCGTTCTCAAATACTGGAGATGGCATTCAGACCTTCTCCTCCACCCTGGAGATGGCATTCAGGCCTTCTCCTCCACCCTGGGCTTTGATTCAGAGAAAAATGACAAGAGTTTTCTAACCCAAGAATTCATTGTGACCTTTAACAAATTCTTTTATCTGTCTGACTCTCAGTTTTCTCATCTTTTAAAAGGGGATAATGCCTCTCTTGCAGGTATGATTTAATAAGATAATAAAAGTGCCTTACTAGTATTTTGGTACATGTGCTCTGCTAAATCTTTTCCGAGTGTGAATTAATGTAGGAAATAAGTCCCTATTTGTACCACAGTTGGCACTCAGTCTTAATGTGACTTTCTAATGTTTATTTTTCCTGTAATTATTATTTAACCTTACTTCCTTATGTTCTTACCCATCCTAAAGGTTTCCATAATAGGTATGCTAGTGGATTTTGTGTAGAAAGGTGGATGCCTGACTGCTTGCTTCATAGTAAAATGCTGACATGAAAAACCTGCTTTACCTTTATTTTATTTTTTGGATCAGCTGTGCAAATTTTTAAAAGCCAGGCAGAAAAACATAATTGATGTGACTTACATTTATAACTATTGGTTATTCTGCATCTTAATTAAGCTTTTATCCTTGCATTGCTTTGTAGCTCAGAGTTTTTTATTATAAATTTATATTTATTAGAGGAAATTTAAAATACAGAAAAGAGAACAAAGAAAGACTTGTGTACACAGAAGGCAATCCATGTAAATAGTTTGTTTTTTCCTCTTCTGGTCTTTCCTTAATGTATGAAGGTACAAAAGCTGTTGGGAGACTACCATAGATAAAATTTTATGTCCTGCTTTTTTACATAATACTATATCATAAATTTTTTTATATTACAATCTGCATGAACACTTGAATATTTTCATGACTGTAGAATATACTACAATATGGATTTATTTCATGATTTTTCTATTTTCTAACACGATTTCATTCATAGTAAATACTGTGCTGAACATCTTTTTTGGATAGGGTCTTTTCTGTTTTTTAAGGTTGGATTCCCAGAAGAACTTCACTGGGTTAGAGCCTCACACACATTTTAAGTCTTTTGATACTTGCTGACAAATCCGTCCAAAGGGGTCATACAAGTTTTTATTCCTTCAAGGGATTTATCACAATGCCAGTCTTTTTGCAGTAATATTTGCTATTTTGATAAATGAAAAGTGATGGCAATTTGTTAAATATAGACTGTTTTTATTAGTGATGATGGATATATAATTAATATATAATTTAATAAATATACTAATATATAGAGTTAGAATACATAATTTGTTTTCAATATATGTATTATATATATATATATATATTTTTTTTTAAAGATTTTATTTCTTTATTTGACAGAGAGAAATCACAAGTAGGCAGAGAGGCAGGCAGAGAGAGAGGAGGAAGCAGGCTCCCTGCTGAGCAGAAAGCCCGATGTGGGGCTTGAACCCAGGACCTGGGATCATGACCTGAGCCGAAGGCAGCAGCTTAACCCACTGAGCCACCCAGGCGCCCCTGTATTATATATTTTAAATAGTTTAACATATACATTATATATGTATTAATATATATTTAATATATGTATTTTTTTTCCTAACTCTATTTCTTCCATCATGAAATACAGTATCTCCTTCAGGTCCTTTGATAGACCACTCCTTCTTATACTCTATATACTTATAGACCACAACCTCCTAACAAGAAAGTAAGAGAAAAAAAAACCTGAAAAATGTTTACAGAGCTTATTTGAAAGAGAGAGAAAGAGCGGGAATGAGTGGGGGAGGGGTAGAGGGAGAAATCCTCAAGAAGACTCCCCACTGAGCTCTGAGCAGGACTCTGGGCTTGATCCTGAGATCATGACCGGAGCTGAAATCAAGAGTTGTCCCTCAATCAGCTGAGCCACCCAGGTACCCCTGATGTCTTCATTTTTCTAACCATCCTTCCCTCATAAAATTAATCAGAAAAAAAAATGACTTCTTGCCTTAGTGGTATGAGCAAAACTGGCTTATTCCTGCCTCTATCCTTTGCTTATTCCCCCTCTACAACCTCTGATGCTTCTTTCCCTTCTTACTCTCCCCGTGGTCTCTGGACACTTGTTTCCTGCATTTACATGTTGACAGTGTGGTTCTCCTTTTCTGTAGCAGTCTGATCTCAAAACCTTTGCAGGGCTTTTTTGGTTCTTGTTTTTTAAATTAATTTTATTTTCTTTTATTTTTTTAAAGGTTCAGGCTGTTTTACTGTATTAAGGAAAGCTGGGGAAGAAATGTTAGAGAAACATTGTATTAGGATGACAAGATCTCTTTTTCTCCCTGAAGCTAAAATACATACAGTTTCACCCTGAGGAACCCATTCTTTAGAAAACCAAGAGGAAAGGGAAATGAAATGAAAGGCAGCCTACATTAAATTTCATTTAGGCCTATTGTTTAATTTATGTTCTGGGCCCCTTGATTCCTTTTAGGACCTAGGCATGGAGGATAAAGTTTCTGTGTGTTTGGTCGGTCACTCCTTCATATTCCATCCTATCTTTGGGCATTATGGATATTTCTGTTCTGGAGACTCCTTAAGTCAGAAGGTTGGGAGGGTTGATAGGTAGAGCATGATATTTTGTTAACAGATGTGTTGGTTTAGATTTTTTTTTCCCATTAGACCTTATTTAGCTTTCTCCTTTTTGACTTTAATAATATGATGTCTTACTTTTGTTGATCAATTTTTAAAGTATTGATGATTTGTTTGTGCTTGGATTGTTTTGCTGTATTTTTAAAGTATTTTGTTTGTTTATTTATTTCCCATGCAGCCCTGGAACAGACATGGGGATTTCCTATGAAAGCAGGATGAATACACACTCTAACCTGTGTTGTGGACCTTTGCAGATCAGGCTGGTTCCATATTGTGAGCCGTGTGGCTAAGCAGGATATAATTGCCTCATTTCTGACCCAGCAGTCGGAGATGCTGTGCTTTGCTGGAGGGAAGTGTTCACAGTGACTGCCTGTGTTGTAATTTTTTTTTTTTTTTTTTTTTAGGATTAACAGAAGACCTGAATTTTTAGGGTTTTCCATATGGTTGCTTTCCCAGTTGCGCTAACATTGACTTGAAAAAAACCACCTCTTCACTTTAGGGAAAAGAAAGTCCCGAGTCACTTAGTATTCCTTACACTCTGGAAGGCTGACTATAAAGGCTTACACTTCCTGCTGCGATTGTATCCTTCTTGAAAGAAACGAGGCAGCAACATGAACTTAGTTCTCTTTATCGGCACAGTGATTCTAAGTCCCAATTTCTGCAGTCTTCCCTCTCTGACTATTTAATACACTTATCCTTTCTCTGCCCGGCATTCCCCTATAGGAGAGATTGAATTTAACAAATGTACACTAAGAATGATAGCTGACACTAATTCAATGAGCAGAAGGTTAAATCCAATCATAATTCCTGAGGTAATGGAGACGGGTAGGGTATGCAGATCTATGAAGAGTCAAAGAGATTAAATGAAACTACACAGTCCCTTTGACTATGTAGCCACTAGGAAACTGTAATAGTATTTTAAAGTAGGGTGATACCAGAGCATAAAGATTTATTTTTTTTTAAATGAACAAAGCATCACAGTCAAGCTGATGCAATAATTTTGCAATCCCTTGAGCTGTTAGGCTCAAGTGAAGAAAGATGTTAGCTAAATACAATCTGGAATGAATGCATTAATTTGCACAGTCCCTTTCTCCCCATTGTGCATAAAGTCTTGAACGATTTTAACTCAGATGGATTTTAGTCCATGATAAAAACTGGAAAGTCTGCCTGCAAAGCTTTTAAAAATATAAATAAGTCACATTAGGGATACAGGGTTGGGAAGGGGAGGGAGGGAAGATTTGCAAAGACTTAAAAACCAAACTGAACACAACTGCTTGATTTAATATCTGTAGATGAAAGCTGAGGACCAGTGCTTCCCATGAGACTCCATGGTGGAGTGTTGCTGATGGCAGCTACTGAGAACTAACGGAAAACTTGCAGCTGGGGTGCTTGCAGAATCTTCCTCTGACAGCTCTTCTCAGTGGGATGGCAGGATTAGGGTAAAGGCTGAGAGGATAATGGAATCTGTGCATGCCTGGCCTGATTGCTCCCCTGATCTGATCACCAGTATCAGGGTGACAGCTGCACTTCTAACCCTCTGAGCAGCAAGTAGCAGAGCAGTATGTCAATTGTCTGCATATCTTTAGCAGTCATATATTGACAATTAAGGAGAAAGTGATTCACATTTGTAATACCCTTACTAAAGAGTATATGAAATATTTAGTCTAAGAGAATTGGAGGGTTTGGAGATCCCGCCGTGAATTCTTGCATGATTGAACAGGGTTCTTCTTTTAAAATATATATGTGATGAGTGAACGATCATAATTCTTGAGTTGGTGTGACTGTGTAAAGATACCCAGTATTATATATGCAATTCGTGTACGTACCTCAGAGGAAGACTGTTAAGTTTTAGGAACGCTTTAACAGCACACGATATTGAAATTGCACTGGATTTGTTGAAATTCAAAATGGAAGTGATGGAACCAAAAAGATATGAGAAAGAATATTTTGTTTTCAGAAATTAAAGCTTTCTAAATTAGGAGTTAGAATAAAGTGTTAAGTCATTTTTAAAAATGCACAAATGTATTAATTTTTATAGGAAAGGAACTGGTTAGATAAATAAATGTGCTAATGTATATCCTGAACATTTAAAATGTACACACCCTTCAACCTAATATTCTGTCATCAAGGAATAGGTGATGTCCACCTCATTTTCTCAAATAATGTATCTTTTTTTGTTGTTTTTCATTTCAATTAAATCCTTTTGTTCTGTCAAATGTAAAAGAATATGGGTATTACAGTTATGTAAGTAATGTAGCATAACGATAACTGACACTAGTGAATCCACCATCCAATTTAACCTAAACCATTACTTACATGGTTATGTTTCTTTCTTACCTTGTCCATTTTCTCCTATCTATAGATACCCAGTAACCTGAATTTTATAATTTCCTTTTCTAAAATGTTTTTAATCATCTAAGTGTATATTCTTTTTATTTTGAGTATGATTTAAAATTGAGTATGATGTACATACAGTAAATTTCATCCATTGTGGTGTACAATTCTGTGGGTTTTGACAAATGGTCACACCATCACAATCAAGATACAGAACAGTTTTGTCACCTCTGAAATGCTCTTTTGTAGTCAATTCCTTTCCCACACCCAACCCTTGGCAACCTCTGTGATCTGTTTTCTTTCTCAATAGTTTTGCCCTTTCCAGAATGCCATATAAGTGCAATCACATGTTATGTGGTTGGTCTTTTGAGTCTTTCTTTCACTCTGCACAATGCATTTGAGATTCATACGTGTTTTTGTATGTATCGGTAGTTCATTATTTTTTTAAAGATTTTTTTATTTATTTGATACAGAGTGAGGGAGAGAGAGAGAGACAGAGAGCAAGCACAAGCAAGGGGAATGGCAGGCAGGGGAGAAGCAGGCTCCCTGCTGAGCAAGGAGCCCAATGTGGGTCTCCGTCACAGGACCCTGGGATCATGATCCAAGTTGAAGGCAGCGGCTTAACCAACTGACCAGCCAGGCGACCCTGTAGTTCATTTCTTATAATTAAATAGCATTCTCTCATAGCTATGTACTTACTATAATTTATTGATCCACAAGCTGAAGAACATTTTGGGATGATTCCAGTTTTTGGCAATAAAAATGTATCAGGTATAAACCTTTGTATATATGTTTTTGTGTGAACATAAATTTTTTTTTAAAGATTTTATTTATTTATTTGACAGAGAGAGACCACAAGCAGGCAGAGAGGCAGGCAGAGAGTGAGAGAGAGAGGAGGAAGCAGGCTCCCTGCCAAGCAGAGAGCCCGATGCGAGACTCGATCCCAGGACCCCAAGATCATGACCTGAGCCGAAGGCAGAGGCTTAACCCACTGAGCCACCCAGGTGCCCCTGAACATAAATTTTTATTTCACCTAAGTAAATACCTAAAAGTGAGATTTCTGGGTCATAGGGCAAGTGTATATTTAACTTTGTAGAAAACTTTGTATTAAGCCAGTATTTCCAAAAGGGCCATACATTTTATATTTCCATAGGGAATTTATCAATACTCTTCATCTTCCTTTGCACTTAATATTGTTAGTAATTTATTTTTATTTTTTTCAAATTTAGCTATTCTTTTCTTTGTGGTATTACGTTGGGTTTTATTTTACATTTTCTGAATGTTGAATGATGTTGGATCTCTTTCATATATATAGATAGATAGATAGATAGATAGATATAGATATATATATATGGCTTAGTTGCCACACACACACACACACACACACACACACACACACAACATTTAGATATCCTCTATCTTTGGTGAATTGTCTGAAAGTTTTGCCCTTTTGAAAATGAGTTGTTTATTTTCTCATTGAGCTTTGAGAATTTTTATGCACAGATGCAAATCTTTTTTGTAAGTTTCAAATATTTTCTTTTGGTCTGTAACTTATCTTTTTATTCTCTTAATAGAGCCTTTAGAAGAGCAGAAGTTCTTAATTTTGCTATACCCTGTATCATTTTTTTTTCTTTTATGGTTCATGCTTTGCAGTTTTATCTGATAATTAAATTAATAAATAAATTAATGTCTACTCCAGAGTCACAAAGATTTTGATCATTTTTTTTTTTTAGGAGTTTTATAGTTGCAGATTTTACAATTAGGTCAGTCATCCATTTTCAATTAATTTTAGTATATTGTGTGAGGTAGGGATCAGAATTCACATTTTTTTGCATTTGGATAACCAATTATTTCAGCAACATTTGTTGATAAGACTATTCTTTCTCAATTGAATTGTCTTTGAATCTTTGTTGAAAATTGACCATTTTCAACATGTTCACATATATGAACACATATGTGAGATCTACTTCTGCATTATCCTTAAAAAATCAAACATTAATTTATGTGTCTACTCTTTTACTAATACCATATTGTCCTCATGCTTTAAAATGAGTCTTGAATTCAGGTAATGTGCAATCAGGTAGTACTTAAAGACTTACCTTGGTTATTCAGTTCTTTGACTTTCCATATGAGTTATGGAATTAGCTTGTCTGTTTCTACAAGAAACTTGCTGGAATGTTGATTGAAATTAAATTCAATCTATAGAGCAATTCGGTGAGAAATGTCGTATTAACCATATTGAGGCTTCCATGCAGTCCAATAAAAGGGGCTTGTTTATTCATTTATTTACATCTTTTTAAGTTTCTTTCATCAGTGTTACATAGTTTTCAGCATATCGATCCTGCACATATTTTGTTAGACTTAAATCTAAGTATTTAATGGTACTTAATGCTATTATAAATAGTACTTTTAAAATTTCAATTTCCAATTGTTCATTGCTAGTGTATAGAAATACTATTGATTTTGTGTATAGATTTTGTATATGAAACCTTAAGTGACTTAAAAGTTTTAGTAGCTTTTCAAAAATAGGCCTCGGCAGCATTACCCTGATCCCCAAACCAGGCAAAGACCACACCAAAAGGGAGAATTTCAGACCAATATCACTGATGAATATGGATGCTAAGATTCTCAACAAGATCCTAGCAAACAGGATCCAACACTACATTAAAAAGATTATCCACCATGACCAGGTGGGATTCATCCCTGGGCTACAAGGATGGTTCAACATTCGCAAATCAATCAATGTGATAGAACAAATCCATAAGAGAAGAACCACATGGTCCTCTCAATTGATGCAGAAAAAGCATTTGACAAAATCCAGCATCCGTTCCTGATTAAAACGCTTCAAAGTATAGGGATAGAGGGAACATTCGTGAACTTCATAAAATCTATCTATGAAAAACCCACAGCAAATATCATCCTCAATGGGAAAAAGCTCACAGCCTTCCCGTTGAGATCAGGAACACAACAAGGATGCCCACTCTCACCACTCTTGTTCAACATAGTATTAGAAGTCCTACTAACAGCAATCAGACAACAAAGAGAAATAAAAGGTATCCAAATTGGCAATGAAGAAGTCAAAATCTCTCTCTTCTCAGATGACATGATACTTTATATGGAAAACCCAAAAGACTCCACCCCCAAACTACTAGAACTCATATAGCAATTCAGTAACGTGGCAGGATACAAAGTCAATGTTCAGAAATCAGTGGCTTTCTTATACACTAACAATGAAAATGCAGAAAGGGAAATTAGAGAATCGGTTCCATTTACTATAGCACCAGGAACCATAAGATACCTGGGAATAAACCTGACCAAAGAGGTAAAGGATCTGTACTCGAGGAACTACAGAACACTCATGAAAGAAATTGAAGAAGACACAAAAAGATGGAAGACCATTCCATGCTCTTGGATCAGAAGAATAAACATTGTTAAAATGTCTATACTGCCTAGAGCAATCTATACTTTTAATGCCATTCTGATCAAAATTCCACTGGTATTTTTCAAAGAGCTGGAGCAAATAATCCTAAAGTTTGTATAGAATCAGAAGAGACCCCGAATTGCTAAGGAAATGTTGAAAAAGAAAAACAAAACTAGGGGCATCACGTTACCTGATTTCAAGCTTTACTACAAAGCTGTGATCACCAAGACAGCATGGTACTGGCATAAAAACAGACACATAGACCAGTGGAACAGAGTAGAGAGCCCAGATATGGACCCTCAACTCTATGGTCAAATAATCTTCGACAAAGCAGGAAAAAATATACAGTGGAAAAAAGACAGTCTCTTCAATAAATGGTGCTGGGAAAACTGGACAGCTATATGTAGAAGAATGAAACTCTCATGCCCTATCACTTGCTATAAGGCACATACCTTGTATTCCCCAATAGGAGGATGCTTATTTTACATACCCAAGCAGGATGAAGAAAGAATTTCTCCTTGCCCAGCAACAGCCCAGTCAATGAGATCTCAACAAAGTAGTCCTTCTCAGTGTCCTTCTTTCCACCATAAAAGCAAATGCCTCACCTCTGTTCTCTAGACTTGCTTATTTTTCACCATAGTTTGCTTGTGCCTAGTGGGAATTCTTCTGCTATTCTTTTTTTTTTTTTTTAAGATTTTATTTATTTATTTGACAGAGAGAGATCACAAGTAGACGGAGAGGCAGGCAGAGAGAGAGAGAGAGAGGGAAGCAGGCTCCCCGATGAGCAGAGAGCCCGACGCGGGACTTGATCCCAGGACCCTGAGATCATGACCTGAGCCGAAGGCAGCGGCTTAACCCACTGAGCCACCCAGGTGCCCCTCTTCTGCTATTCTTGAATAAACTTATTTTGCTGGTAAATAGTTTTTTTTTTTTTTTAAGAGTCAACATATTAATCATAGTTATATCAAATCCTTTCTGATAATTTCAGCATCTTGCACATCTGAATCTGGTACTGATAAATGTTTTTATTCTTGACATTGTATATCTTATTTTTTCTTCTTTGTGTGTCTTGTAATTTTGGTTGAAACTATACATATCGTGTAGGGTACTAGAGATTGAGGTTAGTAAAATTAATATTTGCAAATGGGTCTGCTTCTTTTTGCTAGACCTTGTAAGCCTATTTAGGAGTTGAGGTAGGTTTGCATTTTCTTTTTGGTATAATTTCCATAGTGTTCCTAAGTTTTCAAATTTTTCTTGTATTACTTTGTGCTTAAGGTGGGGATTGAGTTGATGGAGGATTTTTCTCACTGTATTTGTTCTACATTCAGCTTTTGACATTCTCTGTTAAAATTGTAGCTCAGAGAGTTTATGCTCTTGCCTCTTCTCCAGCAGTACACTACTGTTACTACTTTTTACTTGGTTCTTCCTTTCCCAATTGTGTGGGGTTGGGGTGGGGTTGGGGATGTGATGCAGTGCTTTCTCAGGTTCTGTTTCAGCCTCAGTCATAGGCATGTGTTGTATTTTTAGGTCTTTGACTGTGGTCTTCTCAGTGATCCTCCTTCAGCTGTAGGAGTATCATACTTTCCTAGGGCTTCTGGATTGCTTAGAACAATAGAAATTTATTCTCTCAAAGTTCTGGACACTAGAAATTGGAAATCAAGGTGTTAGCAGGGTTGATTCCTTTTGGAGACTCTAGTGGAGAATCTCTTCTATGTCTTTCTTCTAGCTTCTGGTGGTAGCCAGAAATCCTTGGCCTTCTTTAGCTTATGGATTAATTACTTCACTCTCTACACCCTTCACATGACATTCTTTTATTTGGGTTTCTGTTTCTTTATGTGGTCTTCTTAGAGGGATAGCGGTGATTGGATTTAGAACCTATCTTAATCCAGTATCACCTTATCTTAAGTTGATTATATCTGCTAAGCCTATTTCCAAATAAGTCACATTCACAAGTGCTAGGAATTAGGACTTCAACATATAATGGGGGGCTGGTATGTTAGTTTGCTAGGGCTGTTAAAACAAAATACCACAGACTGAGGGGGGGTGCTTAAATAACAAAATGTTTTGTTTTGTTTTGTTTTTCTCATAGTTGTGGAGGCTAGAAGTCCAAGGTCAGGGTGTTAATAGGATTGGTTTCTTATGAGGCCTCTCTCCTTGGCTTCCAGATGGCTATCCTGTTGCTACTCATTCACTTGGTTGTCCTCTGGGCACATACATCCCTGGTGTTTCTTTGTATATCCTAATAGTTTCTTCCTACAAGGACACCTATCAGATTGAATTAGGGCCCTATTATTATTATTTTAAAACCTTATTATTTTAACATAATCATCTCTTTATAGCCCCTATCTCTAAATATAGTCATATCTGAGGTACTGGGGTTAGGGCTTCAACATATGAATGTGAAGGGAGAGGGGAAAAAAAATTCAGCCTACAACACTGGATATAATTCAGCCTTAAACTAATTGGGTGTGGTGGGATCTGGGATGTTTTTCTACCCTTCACCCAATTGTTGAGATATGGGATATGAGTAGAACTTTTATAAAATATGTTCATTTCTTTTCTTATTCAAATCTGCTTGATATTTGTAATACATTTTTAAAAATTACATACTTGTGATATTTGTGATATCATATTTTATTGCTTTTAATTGGTGGAAAATGTAAAGGTTGAATTTATA
The DNA here is from genome assembly GCF_902655055.1 of Lutra lutra. Taxonomy (NCBI): domain Eukaryota; kingdom Metazoa; phylum Chordata; class Mammalia; order Carnivora; family Mustelidae; genus Lutra; species Lutra lutra. The sequence continues at coordinate 49,504,564 of NC_062290.1, forward strand.
AATTTTCTCCTACATAAATGGTTTGTATTTGTTTTTTTGCAGAAGCCTAGAACTATTCCTAACCTGGTTCTACTTCACCCCCTTCTAGGATCTCTAGTTTAATCCAGCAGTCTCAGATGTATACTCATGACCTTCAGATTAAGGCATTTGCCTCTTGAGTGTGGTATTAATAGCATATATCCATCTGGTATGCCTGTCGTTTGTATCCCAATCACTAATCAGGTTTCAGCTCATAGGATTATTTCTTCTCATTGGAAATTTCTTACTTCCTGGGTGTCTATCCGTGCAGAATGTTTTACAGAGCATCTAGTCGTTTGGTAACATAGGGATCTTTCAGAATATTTAGCCCATCAAATCTCAAAGAACAGAAGCCTTCAATAATATATTTTATAGTCTTTCTATATAACTCAAATAGATGTACCTCCATTTTTCTAATGTTTGAATAGTATTTGATTTTAAAGATATAATATATTTTAAATTCATACCCCTATTAGAGGCATAAAGCCTATTCCTAGTCATTAGCTATTTTACATGGCATGCAGTAAGCATCATTGTACTTGAATTTCTTTAAAACTTTTCTAAGTATAAACTTGTAGGATATATTTCTAAAAGTGGAATTGCTGAGTGAAAGGCATTTTGAACGTTTTTGGTAGATATTTTCTGACAAATTTAAATGTTACTAGAAAATATAAACAATATTTCTAGACTTTTATATTTTACTAATATTTACCATTTTAAAATTATGTTATATTGTTTCATATATGGTTAATATTTCCCCTTCAATGATAGTAAGATCTTGTCTAGGAACATTTTGTGTGAAGACAAGTTGTATGTAGGCAAGAACATTTTGTATGAAGAAGTTTAGTACTTGATCCTAGTCCTAGCTTTGCCATACATTTTCTTTTCAACTTTAGGTAAGTTAGTTGATCTTCTTAGCTTTCTCTTTATATATAAATTGTACACTATTGAGTTAGAACAGGGGTTATTAAATTTTATTCCAAAAATAAGAAGATAAACCTGAACAGTAGTTCTTTAGAATCCCTGCCATTGTTCATTACTCCAAGCATGATAACTGCATTATCATATATACAAATAAGCATTTATCTCATATATATGTGCATTTATCTCATATATGGATACGAGATATACATATGTACATATATACAGATATATAAATATGCATTTATCTTATGTATATATGTATACATATATATGTATATGTACATACATATATATGCTGAAAAAGAACTCATTCACTTTTCCAGAAAATGTTATGTGATTAAAAGTAGTTTAGGGATGCCTGGGTGTCTCAGTTGGAGCTCAGCATGGAGCCTGCTTGGGATTCTCTCTCTCCTTCTGCCCCTTCCAGCTTATGTGCTCTGTCTCTAAAATGAATAAATTAATTAATTAAGTGAAAAAATCTTAAAAAAGGTAGTTTAGAATCCTTTTTCCTACATGAATTTAAAGTCACTTTTTGTTTTAAAATTTTATGACTTAAGATTCTGTGTATTCTTCTGAATTGCTGGACTTTTTAGTATTTGAGCTACAATTATGTCTCCTAGTTTTCTCCTTCTCCATTCAATGCAAAAATAACTGCAGTTATGTAGACAAAAAAAAAAAAAAAATCTCAACTTTATTTCACTTTTGATTTGGGAATATTTCATTCTCAACTACTTTTTTTTTTTTCCAGAGAAAAGTTAAACAATTTTGACTTCTCCTAATTTAATATCCTTCATAGTGAGTCTGAATTTAAATATAGAACACTTTCTTATATCTTGTTTTTCTTGATTTTCATAGGGTATATCCATAGCTTGTGAATTGGTCATTTTTAAGGGAATGCTTCCATCCTCACTTTCAAGTTGCAAGCCCCAGTGTACTTTCCTATCATCAATATTGAACGCTATCATCACATTTCTTTGTCTGAACATTGCTTTCACCACATTTTTTACATTCCTGTTGAAAACTCTAATTACCTTAGGCATAAGAACAAAACTCTTGGTTTAAATCTCTTAATCAGGCTTTCCCAAAATAGCCACTGAGGCATACTGAATCATTCTCCCATGTGCCTGATTATCCATCTCAGAATTTTTTAAATTCACTCTATTTACATCTGTGTTAAGGACTTCTGCATCTCTGCAAGTTCCACTTTTCCCATTGCTAAATGTAACCTTCTCCAGGAAGTTTTCTCCTACTAGCTAGGGAGGAAATGTTCTCTTTCATTGCAGGCAAAGTACTTGCACTTTTGTCTATGATGAGAAAACAATGAAACTTTATTGAAATAGTCTCCAGTAGCGCTGAGTTTATAATAATTTTACCTGCACTGGGTTGAAGTTTGAAACTGCTATCTCTAAAAAGAAATCTACTAGGAAAATAAGAGTGTAAGGCCCTATTTACTAGAGCAGCTCCATCTTGACCCTGCCCCCCCCCCCTTCAGGGAACTTACTTAAAAACAAGTCCTGGAAACCAGTCCCAGGTAACAAAGTCCAAATACAAGGGTGGGTCAGGCCAGGTGGAGGCATTCAATCAGTGGGGGCACATACTATCTCCCTAGCTACCAAGGAGTATGGGCCCCACCCTTTGGGTGCCTTTTGGGCACCCTCTCTGCCCAAGGTGATAGGCTAGTTCAATTATCTACTACTGGGTAAATTGTAATTCATTTGGTCACTTATGTGTGACCTAGCAGGACTGTGCAGCTTTCTCTGTGTTACAATCTCATTGGCCACCTGTGTGTGGCCAGGCCCAACCACATGGCCTTTGCCCTTAAAAGCTAGTCTGTAAGGCAGAGGGTCGTCGCCTCTTTGCAAGAGATGGCCCTGGCGGATCAGTTTGATTCTTGATGCTTGGCACGAAATACAGTTTTGCTTGACCTTCGCTTTGTATCAGTCTTGCTCCTTTGACCATCGACCCAATATTGGGGGACCCAACAAGAGTCATTAAGATTATAGAATATACATCCTATATCCTAAGATTATATCATATATATATATATATATGTATATATATCCTATAATCTTTATATATAACCTATATATTATATATAACCTATATATAACCCATAATTATATCATATATATATATATATATATATATATATATATATCCTATAATCTTAATGACTATATATATCCTATAATCTTAATGACTATTTTCCTGGTAGATTTCTTTTTAGAGATAGCAGTTTCAAAAAATATATATATATGTATATATATTCAGATAAACACATACACACACACACACACATACACACACACTCCACACTTTCTTAATTGTGAAAAGACTTTAAGATCGTGAACTCTTGTTTCTACCTTAAGTGAGAATCTGTTAAAATAATCAAATATATTTAAGAATATTTCAGCATGTGTTCTGTAATTTAAAATGATCTTCCCTTGATCTGAAAAGTGCTTTAGTATACTACAGCTTATTTACTAGTGAAAAGTTTAGGTAACTTGCAACAGTGGGTGCTGGGGTGCATCTCCCAGGTTTCTCTTTAGGACCAAGGCACTTATTCCCAAGCTGTAAGAAATACTGGTGACTAAAAGGTCTCAGATGAGTCCCTCTCTAAGAATTGCCCTCAGCTAAAGAAATTCTTGACCAAGATCACATCTCAGTTTTGTGGGCAGTCTGAATCCAGTATCTGCTCTAGTGGAGGTATAAAATCTTAGTCCTTGGGGTGCCTGAGTGGTGCAATCATGTGTCACTCTTGATTTCAGCTCACATCCAGATCTCAGAGTCATGGGATCCAGCTCCTGTCAGGCTCTGCTCTTATGCAGAGTCTGCTTAAGATGCTCTCATACCTCCCCCTGCACATGCTGTCTCTCTCTCAAACAAACAAACAAACAAACAAACAAACAAGTAAATATTTTAAACAGAAATCTTGGTCCTCCTACCCTAATTTGGGACAACTTTGATGGGCCATCCCAATTTTAGAATTCACTATAGGACTGGTGTAGGCCTTTGTTGCAAAAGACTACAGCTCAACTTCTACCCCCAGGCATTGTTCCTGAGAGACTCTTTGATAAAATTCCTGCATATCTAATCTTGACCAATAATCCTTGCCTCTGGAGTCCCATTTTACTGTGTAACTATGAAAAAAAGAGAAAAAAAAAAAAGCTAATATTTAAACAAATCTTACTACTTGCCAGACATTATGCTAAGATTTCAGATTCCTCAAATCACCCAATTCTCACAACAATATGAGGTGGTAATTATCATCATCATCATCATCATTATCATCATCATCATTTTTATTTACAAATAAGGAAACTCAGAGAAATTATATACTTTTCCCAAGTCTTACAGCTACTAGGTGGTAGAGCCAGGATTTGAAACTATGACTGCTGTATTCCAGAGATTATACTTTTAATGACTCAATTATTTTACTTCTTGAATATCTAGGACATATATTGAATATCTAAAAGGGCATATCTAGATAGAGAACTATTTAAGGATTGTGGCTATGAAGGCTAATGACTATATTCTGAAAATCATATTCTGCTCCACACTTATAAGGCACATCATTTTTGGTAAGATGATTTTTTCCCTAGGTAAAAATAGTCATCATTTTAAGTTAAAGCACAATACTATATTTAGATGTTGGGTACAACTGATGTTTCATCGTTGATGCAAAATTAAACATTGTTAAAATTAATTACACATGAGGAAATTCAAGCCTACATGCTGACTGATACTAATGAAGGCTGATTTTTTTGTTGGATTCAACCACTGATGTGCTAATGGAATTCTGATTAATGAATTTGTCAATTGTTTGTCCCTATTGTAGACATTAACTGGCATTCCATCAATAACTGTGACATAAAAAAATACATGACCAAATTACAGATTGCTTGCCGGTTTTAAATGTATTTTAAACCAAATTAAACTGGCTACATGACATAACTGATTTAGTTTACTATGTAGAAATTGACTTTATTTACTTTAGAAATTCAACTGAAGACCCTTTTTTCAGTAGGCACATACATATCATAGTCTTATTAGAGAACTTGTACAGAATAGAAGCCTGCATATTAAGTTGCTTCTTTTATGTATGTGAAAATATATTGATATTTATATGTGCTTTCTTTTTTTTATTTTTTTTAAAAAGATTTTATTTATTTATTTGACAGAGAGAAATCACAAGTAGGCAGAGAGGCAGGCAGAGAGAGAGGAGGAAGCAGGCTCCCCGCTGAGCAGAAAGCCCGATGTGGGGCTCGAACCCAGGACCTGGGATCATGACCTGAGCCGAAAGCAGCGACTTAACCCACTGAGCCACCCAGGCGCCCCTTATATGTGCTTTCTAATGAAAATACTTTATAATTGTATAGCACTGCTGAGTTTTCACAAATACTATTCACTTAATCCTTATAATTGTGAGATAGTTGGGGTGGGTGTTTTAAATGTCATTTTCCAAACAGGTAAACAGAGCTTAGACTAAATGATTTGTTCAGATGGCTGAGATAGGAGTTCATTGGACCTGCAGTCTTTTCCACACGGACGTGAACATATAAATGTCTCTCCTCTCTTAGCAATTCCTTTTTATTATTTTTTTTGCCCTCCTTTGTGATATAATGTTCTGTTCATCTTTTCGTGGGCAAATTTCTTGAAACAAAGAACATACATGTGCTACATTTGCTTTCATATTATGCAGTCACCATGCCTGGATGCTTTGCAAACTGAAGTCCATTCTAATCACCATGAAAGAATGGCACTATCACAGGTTACTGGAAATCTTCCTTATACAACATCCAGTGGCATTGTCACAGATCATAGGTTTACCATCTTTTCTAAGTATATTATGTGTTTCAAGAGACATTCCTCTGATTCTGAAAACTAAAAATGGTTCTTTCCTCCCCTTTGGTACCTTCACTGAATCTTTTTTCCTATCTTCAGATACAGTTATTTACCAAAACAACATCCTTGACTTTCACCTCTTCTTTTTGCATTTTGAATTCATCATTATTATTTATGGTTTCATTGAGAGGCAACATAATATGGATTTTTTTTTTTTTCCTTAGAGAGGGAGGTAGGGAGGGAGAGATGGGGGAGGGATTCAGAGCAGAGGGAGAGGGAGAATCTTAAGTGCAGAGCCCAATGTGGGGCTCACTCTCACTACCCTGAGATCATGATCTGAGCTGAAGTCAAGAGTCAGATGCTTAACTGATTGGAGGCACCCAGGTACCTCTGTAGCTTCAAACTCAATTCTGTTTGAATCTAAGCTCCATCATTTATTAGCTCTGTGACTTTGAGAAAATCTCAGTTTATCCATGTGCAAAATGGTTTACCCTGCTTGCCTCAGATGGTTGGAAGGACTAAGGGATAAAGTTTGTAAAACACTTAGTTACTGATGTTCCCAATTTTTTATTTTGATGAAATGTAAACCTTGTACTACAGTGTCCACAAGTCTAGTTGCTTCCTACATCCAAGCAAGAGATATTGATGGTGAAGATTATTTGGTGGCAGAACAGATGGAGAGAAGTAGAAAAATTGAAGACATGTTTTATAGGAAGGATTTACTGGAATAGGTGTTAGCTTAATGATTGAGATGGAGTGATAAAAGAAGATTATCCTAAAATAATTTTAAAGTTTAAACCTATAAAATTGGATAGATGGTGTTATTTATGGAGAGAGGTGCATTAGGATTCTGGGGAAGATTATAAATTAGGTTTGGGGCGTGTGGAGTTTTAAGTTCCTTCCTGATATCTAGGTAGAATGATTGAATAGGCAGTTAAACAGGAAAAATATAGAAGAAAAAAAAAATCCCTGAAATGTTTTAAGTTGGGAACTACATTAAAAGCAACAGAGAAAGATAGAACTGAAAAATATATGCAATCAGGGTTGTGGTAGGTCAGAGTATATAAAATATGTATAAATATTAAAATTATAATAATGTCAGTGAATATGGAAGATATATTGGGGAGTTTATATGTATGCATAATTGCTGGTCCTAAAGAAGAAAAAGGTAAATGAAGTATTAAAAATAATTAAAGATATACTAGAAGAAAAGTTTTCTGAAATAAATACATGCATTACTGTTTTATTAAAAGATATTAATTAAATGACTAGTTTTTGTCAGGTACCATTCTAGGCACTGGGAACAAAGTATTGGAAAAGATAGAAAAGGTGACTATTCTCATGGAATGTATGTTCTACAGCCAGTAAAATGCATACCATGTCCCAGGGGAAACTTACATACCATCATGAAGTTATCGAACATCAAGATAAAAAATTTTATGGAGGTCCAAGCAAAGAACACAAATCACCTTTATGGACGAAAAGTAATGCTGGCCTCAGATTTCTCCATTAAGTCTTAGTGAGAAGATAGGGGATTACTGTCTACAAAATTCTAAGGGAAGTTATTGTGTCCCAATAATTTTAATACCCAAACAGAATTTCTTTCAAGTATGAGAGCAGTGGGCAGACATTTTCAAGTAAATAAGAAGTCTAACAATAATGTATTCATGAATCTTGGTTGGAAAAAATAAAAAAACTGGACAGTGATGTCCTAGTGAAAATGATACAGAGCAAATTTAAAAACTCAGGATGGCAGACCCATGCTGGGCATTGAATATACTGAGATATAATTATTTATATATTGAATGTGCTGAAACATAATTATACTAAAGCATATTACAGTTACATAATATTAAATAACTGTGGGATTAGTTTTCAGCACAAGATAATACATGTATTATAAGCCTTATAATTAACAAGTAAATATTATAAGGTAGAGAGAGAAGAGATAGGAATTTTTTTTCTTTTAAAGAGAAAGTAATGATTTTAATCTTTTTTTTTTAAGATTTTATTTATTTATTTGACACACAGAGACAGTGAGAGCAGGAACACAAGTAGAGAGAATGGGAGAGGGAGAAACAGGGTTTCCGCTGAGCAGGGAGCCTGAGGCAGGGTTGGATCCCAGGACCCTGGGATCATGACCTGAGCAGAAGGCAGCCACTTAACCCACTGAGCCACCCAGTTGTTAGTATTTTTATGCTATTTTTTCTCATCTTTTATGGTAGAAGTTCAAGGTCAGGCCTAAATTTAAGTCATGAGGTTTTGTTTTTCTTCCTGAAATAATGATTTCTGTCTCTTAATGTTTTAAGATTTTTTCCCCCCATAACTTTAAAAGATAATCTTTTAGGAACAAAAATTATATGCTGACAAATAATAGGTGTTTAAATTATAGTTTCTTTCGTTTTACTTAATTCTCTTATGTTAAATTCAAGTGGATCGAAGTAATTTTAAAATAGAAAGTGTGATCTCATTTGGACTACTGTTCTTTCTGTTTGAATCTCTTAGCCTCTCTGTTTCTATCTGTACATTTGCACAGGGGCAATTTCTGGATTGAGAGTCTCTAGATGATAAGAACAAAGGTTGCTTCTAGAATTAGGGAGATAGTGCAAACATGACGCATTCCTTATTTTTTATTATAAATAGCCAGATACGGAGGAAAGAAAGGAACAGTTAAAAATCACCTTTAGAGGGCGCCTGGGTGGCTCAGTGGGTTGGGCCGCTGCCTTCGGCTCAGGTCATGATCTCAGGGTCCTGGGATCGAGTCCCGCATCGGGCTCTCTGCTCAGCAGGAAGCCTGCTTCCCTCTCTCTCTCTGCCTGCCTCTCTGTCTACTTGTGATCTCTCTCTGTCAAATAAATAAATAAAATCTTTAAAAAAAAAAATCACCTTTAGAAATGCGTCTGGCAGTAGGCATAGATGGGGCAGGAGGATTAACTGTGGAGAAGTGTTATCCTCTTGGGCCGATTCAGTTCACAGATCAGAAGTTGGCACATTTTATATTACAGAGGGCAAGTTATTTACACGATAGTATTTTAGAGAAAACTTTATAATTTTGATGCATTTATTGACTATTTCAGAACTGACTTGCTAATTATTTCAATTTCAAAACTTAAAACAATTTAAAAGTACTTTTTAGGTTTTTTTGTTTGTTTTGTTTTGTTTTGGAGATTTATTTATTTATTTTAGAGAAAGAGAGAAGATGTGCTTGAGTGGGGTTTGGGGGTAGGGGCTGAGGGAGAGACAGAGAAAGAATCTCAAGCAGACTTCCTGCTGGATCACAGAGCCAGATGCTGGGGCCAGATCCAGATGCTCTGGATCCAGGGTCCAGAGCCAGATGCTCAGGACCCTGAGATCATGACCTGAGTTAAAATCAAGAGCTAAGGGGCGCCTGGGTGGCTCAGTGGGTTAAGCCGCTGCCTTCGGCTCAGGTCATGATCTCAGGGTCCTGGGATCGAGTCCCGCATCGGGCTCTCTGCTCAGCAGGGAGCCTGCTTCCCTCTCTCTCTCTCTGCCTGCCTTTCTGTCTACTTGTGATCTCTCTCTGTCAAATAATTAAATAAATAAATAAATAAATAAATAAATAAATAAAAAATCAAGAGCCAAGAGCCAGCTGCTCAATTGACTAACCCCCCCCCGCCACCCCGTGCCCCCTTTTTAGGTATTTTGAAATACTGTAAATATTTTGAAATAATGGTATTTTTTGCAGGGGATTCTATACTTGTGAGCAAATGAGCTGTGATTTTACTTGTTTTAGATCCTGGTCACACCTTTCCTTTGCATAATTATTTCATATAATGCATGCACCCATACACATTCACATATTTTTCAATTAAAAAAAAGCTTTTGGCATTTGAGACTGATTTACTAAAATGAGTTGATCTTTCTAATTTGAAGTTTCCCACTAAATAAAAAAAAAGCAATCACTTCTTATTCCTCTAAGTTCCTTATAGCATCAATTTATTTAATTTCATAAATAATTTAATAAATTAAATTTATTTAATTTCCCAGGTTCTCCTTTCAAATCATGTGGAGGCCGAGAAAAATCAAGGCCATCCCACCTCAGGTTTAGCCTTAGCATAAGTACAGCCATCTCAGACCCCTGTGCCCAAGGGCTGAACTTTCCTTACTTTACTTTAGTTCCAGGAAGCCCCACCCTGCTTTGGTTCCAGAGACCCCCACCCTGCTTTAGTAACAAGAACCCATAAATAGCCCTGCCTTAACTAAGCTTGGGGTCCAAGTCCCTACTCCTCTGCATTGGGTACTTGGGTCCAAGCTTAAGCTTGTCAAATAAACCTTTGTGTGATTCCATTGGTGCTTGGCTCCTTGGTGGTCTCTCAGACGCGAAAACTCGGGCATAACAATCATATTCCATGACCTCAGCTGCTGCTACTAGGCTGGACTTCTGTGCCACTGGGTGCTGCCGGGAGCATTGGAGGTCAGGATTGCAGTAGCTATCTGGGCTTTCTAAGTAACCCTGCCTCTACCTCAGAATCAGCAAATAGGACTTTTAAAAACATAATTCTCTACATCCTTCTTACTAGTTTTCTTTTTCAGAAATGTTTTATGCTGTCAGAGACCTGAGTTCATAAGGAAAGCAGAATCGGAGGAGCTTGGGTGACTTGAGAACCAGCAGTCACAGTGGGACAGCATCTAGGGTGACTTTCACATACAGTGATCCATCTGAGGCTGTAGTTTGTATGTCAGCTCTGTTTTAAATGAGGACTACTTGATGTCCAGGAAACTCAGCTCTTTTCTAGCTTCTGGATCAAATCTCATCCTAGGAGTGATTTAATTATTTTATTTTATTTTATTTTATTTTATTTTATTTTATTTTATATTTCCTGAGAGAGGGAGAAAGCACAAGTGAGGGTGGTGGGGAAAGGAAGACAGAATTTCAAGCAGTCTCTACACAGCACAGAGCTCAACACAGGGCTCCATCTCAGAATGCTGAGATCATGATCTGCGTTGAAATCAAGAGTTGGACGCTCAACTGACTGAGCCAGCCAGGTGCCCCTTAATAGCAATTTAAAGAGAAATTAGAAGGCTATTTTAATATGTCACAATTCTAGTCTTAAAGGAGTAGGAGTCATAGGAGGGTTGTTGGCCATCTCAGGGGCTAGTTATCCATAATCTTCTGGTGGCAGAATCTTGATCTTTTATCATTGTGAGCTCCCATTGTTTAACATATTGCCTGGCATAGAGGAGGAACCCAATATTTGGTGAATGAATAAATAATTACTTATAGAAAAAGAAGTTAAAAAAAATTTGTAATTGGGTCTTAACCGTGGAATAAGTTGTACACTTCGTCTTGAAAATGAAGCCATTAGAGTGGTGAGTAAATTTAGTACTAGAAGGTATCATCTGAGATATGGACTAGGGCTCCTTCAATGTCTTCTTACCCACTTACCTTAAGGTCTTAGAACTCTGCTTTTAGAGATTATTTTCATAACGGGAATGTGGCAGAAGTGGTACTGTTGTATTTATGATGACTATTTCTGAATAAAAGAACCATGCAAGGGAAAACAAACACCTCCCCCCAACCCCAACAATCAGTAATAACAACAGTTAACGGAAGAGCAAGTCAGGGAGAATGCCTCACGGAAAAATAGATGTCATGTTACATTGATGTAACATTTTTCCAGAATCAAATTATTCCATTAAATATTGATTTTCTGCATTTTATAAAAAATATCTCTATCAATTTATTAAAGCCTTTTAGGGTTATATAAGAATCTTTTGCCTTGAAAAGATTAACACAGAGACCTTCCAAATCAGTGAGCAAGAACAACTTCCTGCCACCTACAGAAAATCTTGCTGCCAAAGAGGGAAATGACAGACATATAATATTTATGCCAAAGATAACATTTCTTGGGCCCTAAATGATCTATCTGGAGACCCTATATTTACTGACTTTGTTCTTACGGCTAAACTTTCATTACAAATAAAGTTTGCTTTAGATCCCCTTTGGATGGAGAAAAACCATTTGCAGAAGCTCTGTGCTAGCCCTTCTCCTACAGTTATTTCAGTATGAAGGTCTGGAAATCCATTTTTCTGTAAGATTAGGAGGAATTTATCCAGGGCTCTCTGTGGTTTCCTGTACATCATATAAAACGTCACAGAAATTCAGCTAGTTCTAATGTGTCATCTTGGACTTTTACATCCCAGATGACATTTTATTGGACAGGGCAGAGGACATTTTTCATTTAGGTCACAAAGTTTCAACCAACATACACCATAAAGGAAGTAACATGTCCTATAATTTGCTCTTATCAACAAAATGTTTCCCCCTACATGTGGTATCTGTTCAGTGTGCAGTGAAATGGGGTTGTCCTAAAATCTTGAGGGAGATTTTTTGGTTTGTTTTTTGCATTTGACAAACTATTCTCATTGAAATAAGGACCCAGGAGACTGGATTAAAAAACTCTTCGTGAAACAAGCTAACAGAGAACCTCTTGGAAGTAGAGAATAAGGAGAGACTCTCTGAGGCATCTGAGTAGTCATCATGGACAGAAAGGAGACGAAACACCTGGGGTCTATGGGGACTTCACGAGAAGGACATGATGTTTGTTAGAAAGGGAATCCCTTAACAGGTATCAAACCTTCATTATATCTCCCTCTGGTAAGTTATTTCTGATAATAGAGTCTGTGTCCTTGGCATACATTCTCTTTGTTGATTGAACTACTCTACTGTACTTTTTGCTACCTTAGAGTCAAAAATGATTTTGGATTAAGAAAAAAATTCTTTTAGAACTCAGTGACATACAGCAGGTCATTTTTTATACCAGAAATGCTAACTGAATTTAGACTTAAAAAAAAAAACAAAAAGCAAAAAAAAACCTTTTTTCAAATTTGGACTTAAAAAAATGTATCTTTTTTCTTGAAAGATGCTATAGAAATGAATAGAAAAAAGAATAACTGAATGTTGTTTGGTTTCTGTTCACAGACACAAACTTTGGTAGTTTAATTTTTTGCTTTATATGTGCATAAATATATGTGTAGATAAAGGAATCCAGCTATTTCCTGTGATATCCAGCTAGTGATAGAAATCCTTTACTTAGAAAGTAAAGATCATTTCTCACAGAAATTTTGTTATTAATTTATGTTGAGGTAATAACTCTTTCTTTAAAAACATGGAGTGAGTCAAAAGAGATAAATTTGACATTTTATAATGGTAAGATCTTGATTTAACTGCAGATGGGAACTTTGGTTACTGAGGGACATTATTTTCTCTTTTAATTAATTCCTTTTCCTGACATTTCTCCCATCATGAGGCAAATTTGTTTGTGGCGCTTAACCTTTAAGTATTATATCAGTTTTCAGTGGAGTCATGCAGTGACCAAGAGTAAGTAAATGTAAGGTGAGAAAAGTGGGGATTTTTTGTTGTTGTTTTTTGTTTTTTTTTGTTTTTTGTTTTTTTTAATGCAGAAACTCCTCAAACTAAGTTTGTAGTTGGGAAATTCTCTTTTCCATTTAGAAATCATGATTTCAGCTGCCTATTTATCTTTGCCTTCTTGGTCCCTCTCCTCAAACTTCAGAGCCCAGGGACTTTGTGTTTTGCAAATGGCTTTTCAGATTCACTGTCTCCTCCCTACCCATCAAATGCACTCTGTGGAAAAAAAAAATTTTTTTTAAACCCATACCCTCGCCTCTGCTGTTCCTTTCTTAGCTTTCCTTGTCAAATTTTACTTATTCTTTAAGCTTACCTTTACTCTCTAAATCCCTACTTTCTCTTTATTATTTTTCCTCTCCCAACTTAGAATGATAAATTCCTTCTTTGTCCTCATATACTTAGTATGCATGTGTTATTTACTCCATGTTATTATCATTTGTGATTTGTCTGTTTCTCTTCTTCCTTTCCTTGAGGGCACACCTGGTTTTGTTGACATTTCAGCACTGAGGGAGGGGACAAAGGAGATGTAGCCTCTGGCTTGAGATCTATTTACTCCCTTTACCAGAGGGCCAGACTTGGGTAAGAGATGCCCTCAGGGGAAAGGAAAGAAGGCAGTTATCTTGGTCTAGTCTCCTTGATAGCTGGACCTCCAGGTAGAAGGATAATACTTTCTAGAATGAAGAGACATTATTTATAGAATGCCTGCAGTAGAGTATCTCTGTCCAAGCATTACTAATAATCAATAGAACCCAAGAAACGTAAGGCTTGGCTCCCTGGAGAATGTCACATGGGCTATACAATAATCTAGAGCAGGGGTTGATGAACATTTTCTTAAAGGGTCAGATAGTACATATTTTAGTCATGGGGGCTACATGGTCTTTGTTATAACTACTAAGTTCTGCTTTGTAGTGGGAAAGCAGCCATAGACAATGTGTAACAAGTAGGCCTGGCAGTGTCTTAGTGAAACTCTATTTATAAAACAGATGGCTGACTTGCGGGTTGTAGTTTGCCAACCTCTGATCTAGGGTATAAAACAGAGATGCTTCCAAACTTAAATGCTCCCTGGTGTGTGGGGAAAATCAAGGAGCCTCCTTTAGAGAACTCAACCGTTGTTTCTCAGCAGAGGTCCTATCAAGGAGGGAGGAAGGGCCCGAGGAACCATCCTTAAAGTCTTTCACCACTTTGTCTCCCCTTGACTATCTGTATCCTTGAAATCATTAGAAAACATGATTCAGAGTGAGATCTCTAATGTGTCTGGGCCCAGTCTGACAATCCAATCCTGAATGCAGCATAGACACTGTGGTACCTGAGAGGTCACATTACCACAAACACATAAAACAATGACTATTGACTGAAAACAGTTACCCTGGGCCACCTACCCAAATCTCCCAGTGATTCTTGTACCTTAAATGAAGATCCACAGTATTAAGACATGAACTTTACTGGTCTGTTTTAGGAATCAGGTGGCCCATCCTAGTAAACCCCAAACTATCTGAAGCAGGTAATGATCTCTGACCTTTCATCACTGTTGATATCCCTTATTTTCCTATGGTATTTTGATGCACATATTGTGCAGTTGTTGAAGAATGTTCCAAATAAACCAAAGTTGTGTTTTTGACTGTTTGCTATTTAAAATGAGTGGCTTGGGGTGCCTGGGTGGCTCAGTGGGTTAAGCCTCTGCCTTCGGCTCAGGTCATGATCTCAGGGTCCTAAAATTAAGCCCCACATCAGGCTCTCTGCTTAGCAGGAAGCCTGCTCCCCACCCCTTCTCTCTGCCTGCTGCTCTGCCTACTTGTCTCTCTCTCTGTCAAATAAATAAATAAAATCTTTTAAAAAATGTTTAAAATAAAATGAGTGGCTTGTCCTAAATAGGTTCTCTGTCTGTAATACTAGAGTATGGGGATTAGTATCCTGTTTTGGTCTGGAGAGGCTTGTTAGGCCTGATGTTTGATGTGTTATTTGCATTGCGCATACAGCTTGAGAGATCCTTCCACTTTCTCTATTTCCTACATATTTCTGAATAAACTCAGGGTATGAAAAGAAAGTAGCAGAAGAAAATCCTAATTGGAGTTATAACCCTTCTTTCTGATGCATTCCTCTCTTATTTTGGGTGAAAGAATTAGGCAGAGTTGGCACTAAATCTTGTTATATCACTAACTAGCTGTGTTACTCCAACACCTAACTTCCAATATATAACTTCTCTGAACCTATTTCTCTTTTGTAAAAATGGGGAGTATGCATTTATTGTGTGGAGTTAAAGAGAAAGCTCATTTATAGGTTGGATGATTATTCTTGTTCTTTGTTGGCCTTTAGCCAGAAGTTATATGCACATGCACATATGTCATTCAGAATTATAATCAAATGTTGAGAAACCTCCCCTAAAGATGTTCCTAAAAGAAAAGAGCAAATTTTCTCTTTCTAGTGTGGTTTAGAAGCAATTCTACTTGAAGGCAGAAGGATGAACTGGAACAATCTCTTATTATCCTTTATAGTCCTATTAACCTGTCTATTTCATCTGCTTCCCTTTGGCACAGATAGTTTCTCCCTCCACATGTTGACTTTAGGGAGAAAGACCAACTCTGCTAGTGCCGACTGCTAGTTAAGTGCTGATTAAGTGAGTTCCGAATGTATGTATGGCTTGACTAAAATTATTTATTCAGTCAGGGAAGAAACTAATTCACACAGCAGTGCCCTAATTGGCATCAGAGAGGCATTTCCGTAATGCCCTTAGGAAAACCAGGAAGTTGATTAAATAGAAAAAAATGCACATGGAAATAGGAGTACAAAGTATGCGTAGAAGAATAAAAATGCAGTTGTTAAATAATCGCCCTCATGATATTTTTTTTCCCTGAGAAGTTACCTTTGATTTAATGCAGGAGAGAGCACCTGGGAAAATTTCAAATTGGAGTCCCTCCCACTCCTTCCCTGCTTACACTAAGAATCCATGGCCCAGAATTCAAATACTAAATCTAAGAGAGGCAGGTAAAAAGAACAGTGGAAAACAGATGGTAGCAGTTACAACTAGCAAATTCCCAGTTGGTGGCTCTCACATTTAGAATCGGGCATCTGTTCTTCTTCCCCACTGCAAAGTGGTTTTAACTCAGAGGTGTTAAAAATATCTAAGTTGCTGTTTTATTCATTTCTGCTATTTACTGACTTTAATGACTTACAGTATATCCAATGAAAAGTACAATGTTTACCCAAGTGGCAAGAGACTCAAAACAGAAATATGGGATGCTGTTAAAAAACCTTGTGGTCTACCAAACAGCGTGTATGGTTTTATAGGTGTACCTTGCTTTATGAAATAGACGGGTGTCTTAATATTTGTTTGTGTAGATGGAAATACACTTTAAAATACACCGGGAGTGCTTGATATCCAAAGAAGCCTGAGAGAGTCACAACCTCTTTGGGCCTTAGTTTCCTTCTCTACAAGCTGGTAATCATAATGCCTGCATTATTCCGTTGTACAGGTCTGTTGAGGACATTAGAGATAGTGTCAATAAACTGTGTTCAAAACCCCTCAAATCTTCTAGATGCTTAATAAATAATGCATTTGATTATTTGTGAAAATTCCCATTTTGAGATAAATATCCATTCATGAAAAATAGAAAATGTTGGGTGTGCCTATATTCATGAGTAAGAAAGCCTCAAAATTGAGAGAAGAGGCAGCCTTCATAATTATGAATAAAATATCAGCAGCCTGTTGTTTTTACGTTATTGTAAAAATGCATTTCCTGTACCCATTTATACTGGTTCCAGGAAGAGAGTCCTATTGAATTGAATGTCATTTAACCCAGTGCCTGGCATAGATGATCAATAGATATTTCTTGACCACTGCCTAACTTGTGTTTCATTTTCTTTCCTTTTTGTTTGGCTTTAAAAGTAATATTTATTCATTGTAGATAAGCTGGAAACATAATAGCATTAAGAAGAAATAAAAAAATATTTTACAACTTCAAAAACCGCTGACGTAATTTTTTTTTTTTTTTTTGTATATCAAAGTACCATCTTAAATTTTATTTTTTATAAACATATATTTTTATCCCCAGGGGTACAGGTCTGCGAATCGCCAGGTTTACACACTTCACAGCACTCACCATAGCACATACCCTCCCCAATATCCATAACCACACCCCCCCCAACCCCCCTCCCCCCATCAACCCTCAGTTTGTTTTGTGAGATTAAGAGTCACTTATGGTTTGTCTCCCTCCCAATCCCATCTTGTTTCATTTATTCTTCTCCTACCCCCTTAACCCCCCATGTTGCATCTCCTCTCCCTCATATCAGGGAGATCATATGATAGTTGTCTTTCTCCGATTGACTTATTTCGCTAAGCATGATACCCTCTAGTTCCATCCACGTCGTCGCAAATGGCAAGATTTCATTTCTTTTGATGGCTGCATAGTATTCCATTGTGTATATATACCACTTCTTCTTCTTCTTTTTAAAAGATTTTATTTATTTATTTGACAGAGAGAGATCACAAGTAGATGGAGAGGCAGGCAGAGAGAGAGAGAGAGAGAGAGAAGCAGGCTCCCCGATGAGCAGAGAGCCTGATGCGGGACTCGATCCCAGGACCCTGAGATCATGACCTGAGCCGAAGGCAGCGGCTTAACCCACTGAGCCACCCAGGAGCCCTATATACCACTTCTTCTTTATCCATTCGTCTATTGATGGACATCTAGGTTCTTTCCATAGTTTGGCTATTGTAGACATTGCTGCTATAAACATTCGGGTGCACGTGCCCCTTCGGATCACTACGTTTGTATCTTTAGGGTAAATACCCAGCAGTGCAATTGCTGGGTCATAGGGTAGTTCTATTTTCAACATTTTGAGGAACCTCCATGCTGTTTTCCAGAGTGGTTGCACCAGCTTGCATTCCCACCAACAGTGTAGGAGGGTTCCCCTTTCTCCGCATCCTCACCAGCATCTGTCATTTCCTGACTTGTTAATTTTAGCCATTCTGACTGGTGTGAGGTGATATCTCATTGTGGTTTTGATTTGTATTTCCCTGATGCCGAGTGATATGGAGCACTTTTTCATGTGTCTGTTGGCCATCTGGATGTCTTCTTTGCAGAAATGTCTGTTCATGTCCTCTGCCCATTTCTTGACTGGATTATTTGTTCTTTGGGTGTTGAGTTTGCTAAGTTCTTTATAGATTTTGGACACTAGCCCTTTATCTGATATGTCATTTTCAAATATCTTCTCCCATTCTGTCAGTTGTCTTTTGGTTTTGTTAACTATTTCCTTTACTGTGCAAAAGCTTTTGATCTTGATAAAATCCCAATAGTTCATTTTTGCCCTTGCTTCCCTTGCCTTTGGCGATGTTCCTAGGAAGATGTTGCTGCGGCTGAGGTCGAAGAGGTTGCTGCCTGTGTTCTCCTCAAGGATTTTGATGGATTCCTTTCTCACATTGAGATCCTTCATCCATTTTGAGTCTATTTTCATGTGTGGTATAAGGAAATGATCCAATTTCATTTTTTTGCATGTGGCCGTCCAATTTTCCCAACACCATTTATTGAAGAGGTGTCTTTTTTCCATTGGACATTCTTTCCTGCTTTGTCGAAGATGAGTTGACCATAGAGTTGAGGGTCTATTTCTGGGCTCTCTATTCTGTTCCATTGATCTATGTGTCTGTTTTTGTGCCAGGACCATGCTGTCTTGATGATGACAGCTTTGTAATAGAGCTTGAAGTCTGGAATTGTGATGCCACCAACTTTGGCTTTCTTTTTCAATATTCCTTTGGCTATTCGAGGTCTTTTCTGGTTCCATATGAATTTTAGGATTATTTGTTCCATTTCTTTGAAAAAAATGGATGGTACTTTGATAGGAATTGCATTAAATGTGTAGATTGCTTTAGGTAGCATAGACATTTTCACAATATTTATTCTTCCAATCCAGGAGCATGGAACATTTTTCCATTTCTTTGTGTCTTCCTCAATTTCTTTCATGAGTACTTTATAGTTTTCTGTGTATAGATTCTTAGTCTCTTTGGTTAGGTTTATTCCTAGGTATCTTCTAGTTTTGGGTGCAGTTGTAAATGGGATGGACTCCTTAATTTCTCTTTCTTCTGTCTTGTTGTTGGTGTAGAGAAATGCAACTGATTTCTGTGCATTGATTTTATATCCTGACACTTTACTGAATTCCTGTACAAGTTCTAGCAGTTTTGGAGTGGAGTCTTTTGGGTTTTCCACATATAGTATCATATCTTCTGCGAAGAGTGATAGTTTGACTTCTTCTTTGCTGATTTGGATGCCTTTAATTTCCTTTTGTTGTCTGATTGCTGAGGCTAGGACTTCTAGTACTATGTTGAATAGCAGTGGTGATAACGGACATCCCTGCCGTGTTCCTGACCTTAGCGGAAAAGCTTTCAGTTTTTCTCCATTGAGAATGATATTTGCGGTGGGTTTTTCATAGATGGCTTTGATAATATTGAGGTATGTGCCGTCTATCCCTACACTTTGAAGAGTTTTGATCAGGAAGGGATGCTGTACTTTGTCAAATGCTTTTTTAGCATCTATGGAGAGTATCATATGGTTCTTGTTCTTTCTTTTATTAATGTGTTGTATCACATTGATTGATTTGCGGATGTTGAACCAGCCTTGCAGCCCTGGAATAAATCCCACTTGGTCGTGGTGAATAATCCTTTTAATGTACTGTTGAATCCTATTGGCTAGTATTTTGGCGAGAATTTTTGCATCTGTGTTCATCAAGGATATTGGTCTGTAGTTCTCTTTTTTGATGGGATCCTTGTCTGGTTTTGGGATCAAGGTGATGCTGGCCTCATAAAATGAGTTTGGAAGTTTTCCTTCTATTTCTATTTTTTGGAACAATTTCAGGAGAATAGGAATTATTTCTTCTTTAAATGTTTGGTAGAATTCCCCCGGGAAGCCGTCTGGCCCTGGGCTTTTGTTTGTTTGGAGATTTTTGATGACTGTTTCAATCTCCTTACTGGTTATGGGTCTGTTGAGGCTTTCCATTTCTTCCTGGTTCAGTTGTGGTAGTTTATATGTCTCTAGGAATGCATCCATTTCTTCCAGATTGTCAAATTTGTTGGCGTAGAGTTGCTCATAGTATGTTCTTATAATTGTCTGTATTTCTTTGGTGTTCGTTGTGATCTCTCCTCTTTCATTCATGATTTTATTTATTTGGGTCCTTTCTCTTTTCTTTTTGATAAGTCTGGCCAGGGGTTTATCAATCTTATTAATTCTTTCAAAGAACCAGCTCCTAGTTTCGTTGATTTGTTCTATTGTTTTTTTGGTTTCTATTTCATTGATTTCTGCTCTGATCTTTATGATTTCTCTTCTCCTGCTGGGTTTAGGGTTTCTTTCTTGTTCTTTTTCCAGCTCCTTTAGGTGTAGGGTTAGGTTGTATACTTGAGATATTTCTTCTTTCTTGAGAAAGTCTTGTAATGCTATATATTTTCCTCTCAGAACTGCCTTTGCTGTGTCCCACAGATTTTGAACTGTTGTGTTTTCATTATCATTTGTTTCCATGAATTTTTTCAATTCTTCTTTAATTTCCTGGTTGACCCATTCATTCATTAGAAGGATGCTGTTTAGTCTCCATGTATTTGGGTTCTTTCCAAATTTCCTGTTGTGATTGAGTTCTAGCTTCAGAGCATTGTGGTCTGACAATATGCAGGGAATGATCCCAATCTTTTGATACCGGTTGAGACTTGATTTAGGACCGAGGATGTGATCTATTCTGGAGAATGTTCCATGTGCACTAGAGAAGAATGTGTATTCTGTTGCTTTGGGATGAAATGTTCTGAATATATCTGTGATGTCCATCTGGTCCAGTGTGTCATTTAAGGCCTTGATTTCCTTGTTGATCTTTTGCTTGGATGATCTGTCCATTTCAGTGAGGGGAGTGTTAAAATCCCCTACTATTATTGTATTCTTGTCGATGTGTTTCTTTGATTTTGTTATTAATTGGTTTATATAGTTGGCTGCTCCCACGTTAGGGGCATAGATATTTAAAATTGTTAGATCTTCTTGTTGGACAGTTCCTTTGAGTATGATATAGTGTCCTTCCTCATCTCTTATTATAGTCTTTGGCTTAAAATCTAATTGATCTGATATAAGGATTGCCACTCCTGCTTTCTTCTGATGTCCATTAGCATGGTAAATTCTTTTCCACCCCCTCACTTTAAACCTGGAGGTGTCTTCGGGTTTAAGATGAGTTTCTTGTAGGCAACATATAGATGGGTTTTGTTTTTTTATCCATTCTGATACCCTGTGTCTTTTGATTGGGGCATTTAGCCCATTAACATTCAGGGTAAGTATTGAGAGATATGAATTTAGTGCCATTGTATTGCCTGTAAGGTGACTGTTATTGTATATTGTCTCTGTTTCTTTCTGATCTACTACTTTTAGGGTCTCTCTTTGCTTAGAGGACCCCTTTCAATATTTCCTGTAGAGCTGGTTTGGTATTTGCAAATTCTTTCAGTTTTTGTTTGTCCTGGAAGCTTTTAATCTCTCCTTCTATTTTCAATGATAGCCTAGCTGGATATAGTATTCTTGGCTTCATGTTTTTCTCATTTAGTACTCTGAATATATCATGCCAGCTCTTTCTGGCCTGCCAGGTCTCTGTGGATAAGTCTGCTGCCAATCTAATGTTTTTACCATTGTACGTTACAGACTTCTTTTCCCGGGCTGCTTTCAGGATCTTTTCTTTGTCACGAAGACTTGTAAATTTTACTATTAGGTGACGGGGTGTGGACCTATTCTTATTGATTTTGAGGGGGGGTTCTCTGAACCTCCTGGATTTTGATGCTTGTTCCCTTTGCCATATTGAGGAAATTCTCTCCAATAATTCTCTCCAACATACCTTCTGCTCCCCTCTCTGTTTCCTCTTCTTCTGGAATCCCAATTATTCTAATGTTGTTTCGTTTTATGGTGTTACTTATCTCTCAAATTCTCCCCTCGTGGTCAAGTAGCTGTTTGTCCCTCTTTTGCTCAGCTTCTTTATCCTCTGTCATTTGGTCTTCTATATCACTAATTCTTTCTTCTGCCTCATTTATCCTAGCAGTGAGAGCCTCCATTTTTTATTGCACCTCATTAATAGCTTTTTTGATTTCAACTTGGTTCGATTTTAGTTCTTTTATTTCTCCAGAAAGGGCTTTTATATCTCCTGAGAGGGTTGCTTTAATATCTTCCATGCCTTTTTCAAGCCCGGCTAGAACCTTGAGAATCATCATTCTGAACTCTATATCTGACATATTACCAATGTCTGTATTCATTAGGTCCCTAGCCTTTGGTACTGCTTCTTGTTCTTTTTTTTGTTGTGAATTTTTCTGCCTTTTCATTTTGTCCAGATAAGAGTATATGAAGGAGCAAGTAAAATACTAAAAGGGTGGCAACAACCCCAGGAAAATATGCTTTAGCCAAAGCAGAAGAGATCCCATATCGTGAGGGGGGAGAAAGGGGATAAAAAGGGGTTCAGAAAGAAAAAAAAAAAAAAAGAAACTATTCAAAAAAGAAAGCCAATAAAAAATATAAAAAGGAAAAAAATATATATATTAGAAAAACTATTTAAAAAACGTTAAAAAAGAAAACGGTAAAAGTTAAAAAAATTTAGCAGAAGAAGAGAAAAAAATTGAAAAAGAAAAAAAAATTAAATTAACTGCAAGGCTAAAGAATCATGGGGAGAAAGCCATGAGTTCCGTGCTTTGCTTTCTTCTCCTCTGGAATTCCGCCGCTTTCCTTGGTATTGAACCTGCACTCCTGGGTAGGTGAACTTGGTCCTGGCTGGGTTTCTCGTTGATCTTCTGGGGGAGGGGCCTCTTGTAGTGATTCTCAAGCGTCTTTGCCCCAGGCGGAGTTGCACCGCCCTTACCCGGGGCCGCGCTGTGTAATCCGCTCGGGTTTGCTGGGTTTGCTTTCGGGAGCTTTTGTTCCCTGAGCGCTTTCCGTAGAGTTCCGGAAGACAGGAATGAAGATGGCGGCCTCCCGGTCTCCGGCCCAGAGGAGCCGAGAGCCCGGGGCCCCACTCCTCAGTGCGCCCTCAGAGAACAGCGCCCAATTACTCCCATCTCCTTGGCCTCCAGCTGCGCTCCGAGCTGACCGAGCCTGAGACGGGTTCAAGGCAACCCCGAGCTGAGAGTCACTCCTCGGCTCTGTCTCTGTAGCCGGCTTCCCTGTTCTAATACCGGTAAGCTCTGCGACACTCAGACACCCCCGATCCTTCTGTGACCCTGCGGGACCTGAGGCCGCGCTGACCCCGCCTGGGCTTCACCCCAGTTAAGCCTCTGGAGCGATGTCCCTCAGCGGAACAGACTTTTAAAAGTCCCGATTTTGTGCTCCGTTGCTCCGCCGCTTGCCGGGAGCCGGCCCCTTCCCCCGCGGTCTATCTTCCCGTCGCTTTGGATTCATTTCTCCGCCAGTCCTACCTTTCAGATAGTGGTTGATTTTCTGTTTCTAGAATTGCTGTTCTTCTTCTCTTCAATCTCCCGTTGGATTTGTAGGTGTTTGCAATCTTTAGATAAGCTATTTAGCTGATCTCCCACTACCTGAAGTAGTCTCAGCCTGCTACTTCTCCGCCATCTTGACTCCTCCCCCCTGCTGACGTAATTTTTAAGACTAATGTGTTTTATAATACAACACTGCGAAAGCACTGCTAATAAGATCAATGTATTAATATTTTTGACTTCTCATAAAATTTATACTTGAAAAATGGGTCTATGCAAAGAGTCGATTTGTAATCATAGATTCTATTCTCATTAACACTGAATATTTTTTCTCAGTGAGGCAGTATTAATATTAACATTCACTAACATTTATTGAGAATTGTTATATACCAAGTACTGTATTAATGCTATATATATAGAATATTAATATCACGGATGTCTATATATGTCGATCCATTTAAACATCACAACAACCCTGTATATGTGGAACTGTTATTTGCAAATGAGGAAATCAGAGCATTTGATATAAAGGAATATGCCCAAGACCTCATGATGGGGTGATAGAGGTAGGATTAGATTTCTAATAAGGGGGATGGGAGAGATAGGTAAAATAGGTGAAGGGGATTAAGAGGTATACATTTTCAGTTATAAAATAAGCGGTGGGCATGAAAAGGACTGCATAGGGAATATAGTCCATAATACTGTAGTAATTTTGTATGGTGGCAGATGTGAGTACTCTTATCATGGTGAGCATTTTGCAATGTATATACTTTCGAATTGCTATGTTGTACATCTGAAACTAATATCGATAGTATATGTTAACTATACTTCAATTAAAAATAAAAAGAAAAGAAACATCCTGAAGCAGTGGAAAGAGCACTGGACTTGAGAGGTAGATTAGATTCGAATCCTAGCTAAACTATTAATTAGCTATGTGATACTAAATGATAAACCCTCTCTCCCTCTCTGGGTCTTAGTTTCCATCTCTAAACACATTTAAAGATGAGGGGATTTCATTCTATAATGTGTACTGAGCTATTCTGCTTCTCTTTAGTGTAATGGTAGGAGCCCAGATTTTGAAATCAGATATGTTGGGGGGGCACACTTATTCCCCATTTCTCATGTGTCCTTTCATGTGGAGGGGTTTTCACTGTGGTCACTCTGTTTCTTTCTGTCTCCTCTCCTCATATTAAGAAGATTGACATCCCATTGGCAAGGGAGTTTTGGCTTGTCATCATTGCCTTAGCTCTTTCTTTTTATGTGCTCTAAATGTGTGGAGAGAACATGCATTCTTAGTGGCTCCTTGACAGTGCAGGCTCTGGGCATGCCCCACAATTTTTTATTAGCAGAAAAGGTAAATGCAAGAGGAATGCACAAGGTAGCCCATTTTCTTGTATTTGAGTTACCTCCTCCTTTTTTGCTCCTTGTCAGTAATCCATCTGTCTGACTCTGACATACATCTCTCAGTTTGTTACACACTAAGGCATATAAAGAAGGTTTTTTTTTTCTTTTAAATCAATCTTACATATGTCTTAGAAGATAGACCTAGATACTTTTCCAGTCCTCAGTGTCTTTGTTTATGTGAAACCATGGGCAAGTTATTTCACCACTCCATGCCTCAGTTTTTTCAATTTTTTTTTAAAGATTTTATTTATTTGTTTGAGAGAGAGCAAGAGTGAGAGAGAGTGTGAGAGGGGTGTGGGTAGAGGGAGAGGGAGAAGCAGGGTCCCCGCCTAGCTAAGAACCTGATGTGGGACCTGATCCCAGGACCCTGGGATCATGACCTGAGCCAATGGCAGATGACTGACTGAGCCACCCAGACACCCTCAGTTTCTTCAGTTATAATATAAGGCATACTTTTTTCTTCCTCATAGGGTTTTTGTTAGGTTTAGATGAGTTTGTATATACAGAAGCACTGAGAAAACTTTTCTGGGAAAAGAGGAAGAAAAATCAAGATGCACAAGTTTGGATGAGGTCTGTAGACTAAGGCTGGAGAGTAGATGGAGGTGACCTTGGATAGATACAGTGCTGGTCATTCCAATCATTCCCTGACCTAGCTCTCCTGGACCTAAGCCTGAATTTTCCTTGTGTTGCTTCATCTCATTTTCACCAAACCCCATAATATAGGTGTTATTTTCACAGTTTTATGAGGCTTGGAAAGGTTAAGCAACTTGTCCAGTGTCGCACAACTAAATGGTGTATCAAATCAAGCCTGAAGTCCATGTTCTGTTAGACACAGCTCTGATGACTGTAGTAGGACCTGGGATAGTGAGCATGGAATCAGGTACTCAAGACTCCTGGGCGTGTGGGGCAGTGTCAAGGAGATCACTAAGTGACCTCAGGAGGATGCCTTGAACTTCTGGTAAGAACCCTGACACATGTTGCAGGAATAATGGTTTGCAAATCATCAGGAAGGTGCTATGGTTTTTAAAGGGAATGATTTTTCTATCGACCTATCATTTTCCCTTGTCTAATTAAAGCTCAGATTTTAAAATACTGGTTTCTTAATATAGAATTATACAGCTTGTGATCAAGTTCTGAGCCTTCAGAATTCTACCTCTGTGTTTTATTTTTCCACCACAAATCCTACTTCCTCCAGTAAGGTGCTAGGGGGGTCATCTCTTCCTGCTCCCTATCAGCTTTCTCAGGTCCCATTAGTCCCCTCTTTGTGTGTCCTGTTTTCATCCTTGGCCTTGGAAGTAATGTGGTCACTGCCTGAGGAAGAGTCACGTATAGGAAAAAATCACACGTGTTTTTAGGGAAATTTTGGTAATGCATCTGCTTCCAGAGCCATAGAGAAGTTGCTTAAAAAGTGAGGGACCTGGGGAGAAAAAACCCCAAACTGTCCCATGAGGACATCAGAATCAAAGGACAGTTTGCAAAATTAATTGTCTTTTGCTTGTGGTTGTCTTTCTTAAGGAAAAGGCCATTTCTCAAGGGACAAACTTGAATTTAGCCATCATTTGAAAGAGGCACAAATTCTGTCATACAGCTAGGGTAAAATGAAGGCAACATTTCCTGAGTATGCTGTGCTAGGTATTTTGACCAACGTTATCTCAATTCATCCTCCACAGCAATCCTGAGAAGTGGAAATTACTATCTCTGCTTTTATAAAAAGGAAATTGGGGCTCAAAGTGATTGAATACTCTGCTCAGTGTCATCCCTGTAGTAAGTGCTGGTGCTAGTACTCATGCCCTAGTTTGTCTGTTTCCAAAGCCCCTGCTCTTTGTGCTCTTTCTTGCATGAACTAGTTTATTAAATATGAATGGGGGAAACTTCACTAGAAGGCTTTTTCCTTGAAGCAACCCTAGGAATCCCTTCTCTGAACATAAGTGGACACATTAGTATGGTCTCCATGTCCATCTATAAATTTTCTATAGTGTGATCAATTCTGAAACTGGCAAGGACAAACTTGGGCAAATAGATGCTCTTACAGAAAGTCTGGAATTGGAAAGAGAATGGCTATGCTTTGTGCCATGAATTTTTCAAGAGAAACGTTGCAAGGGATGGAAGTCATGATATATATGATATTTTTTTTTTTGAAAAGCTCCATATGAGAAAATCTTCCACAAGGGACATCCCTTTTACCAACTTGGCAAAGACTAAAAATGCAGAGTTTCCAGGATCAAAGCGTATGCAATGTGAAGAACTATCCCTTGACAATCAGACTGGAAGACGGAGGCTTCCTTTAATCTTTTTTCCTTTGTTTTATTACTTTTTTTTTTTTTTCTGAGGGGAAAATTCCTTTTTCATTTTCTTTTGCTGACTAACTCTTCTCTTTAATCATTTTCATCTCAAGATGCATAGCAAATTTCCCCCTTTACATTGAGAATGCATATACACAGGAATCATTCTTGAGTTCCTATTTCAAGGCATTGTTTTTTCCTGAACTCCTCAAAGGTACACAAGTGAGAACAACCCCAGAATCCAGCGGAATCGGGTTTTCCATCTCCTCTTTTCTCTTGGTGCATTCTAGAATTGTGGAGAAAAATGCATCCTTTGGCAATAGGAAAACAATCTGAATCAATGAATGATCATTTATAATCTTTGTGAACTAGAGAGAAGAAACAGACTTTGGAAAGATTTTCAGAATCCAGAGAAGCTGTATAAGGGGAGCCAGAGTACTTTTTATAAATGAACCTTAAGGTTTCTGGTAAGGCGCTTCTGTGCTAAAGATTTTAAAGCCTCATTTAATGGGGCTTAATTTCTAGAACAAATGCCAAAATAAGGGACAAAGGATCATTGCACAGCACTCCTTGTCTGGGGGTCCAAAGTAGGTGCACACAATGGACGTCAGTGTTCACTTCTGAGTTGTTCTTTTCAAAAAGCTTCAATTTATCAAGAATAAAATCATCATTATTATCTCATTATACTATAGGCCCTGGATATGAAAAAATTGATTACCTGATCTTTAGTTCCTTACTCTATCCTATCTATCTCTAATTTTGTTGCTTGGGGATTATTGGACTATCAACACTCTTCCTGAATAATCAATCTGGTTAATTTAGCCTATAAACCACTTTCCCCCTTGTGTCTGGTGTAACATATTGTTTAGTAACATGCCCAGTAAAGCATAAAAAGTAACTCTCCCAGAAATGGAAAAGGAAACAACACTTAGATTTTGAACTCAGGCCTCTTGCATCTTACCTGTCTGTTGGGATGTGTGGTAACTGACTTTTTATTTATTTTGTTTTTAGCCATATGACTAATCTTACCTCATTCTGCTTAGCAGCTGAACAAAATGCACAGAGCCATGTTCTGAGGCGTCTACTCATTCTTTATTGCTTTTATGACAAAGCTGTCCCTCCACATGTCTGCTCTGCTCTCTGACCCAAGGCGTTTGCTTCAAGTAAACAGGCCAGATGGTGGAGAAAAGCGATGGGTCAAAGAATAACCCTTGAGGGTCAGGAGTCACCAAATCCTTCTTCACAAAGCAAACTTAAGAGCAACAATTGCACCAAAGGCTGTGGAGTGAGTGCTTTCACAGTGGAAGTGGAGGTGGGGAGGGCATACCTTAATTACATATTTTGCTTTCAGGGCTTAATGATTTTAGGTATAGTGTCTATTGGCTAATTTGAATGTAAGCAATTTGTAAGAAATGATAAGACAAGATGGACAGATGGATCAATTTTATACTCAGCAAAGAGCAGCAAGGTGAAGAGCTTGTGTGTGAATGAGCCTTCTCAGCTCTCACCAGAAAATTATGGAGACAATTTAGATTTGTTTTCCTTCTTTAGGGGTTATTATTGAAAGTTGAGGCAAAGGAGATTCTATTGTCTAAAATACGCTCAGCCCCCCTCCCTGCAAAGGCTCTGGTAGCCCCACAGGAAGCACTCAGATGAGGCACTCCTTTCCTTTGCTTTGCTGTGGTGGTGTGTGGGTCCAGGTGTATGAGCATGGTGCTGTAAGTAATATAAACACAAAGATGTAGTGGATCTTTTTAAAGATTTTATTTATTTGACAGAGATCACAAGTAGGCAGAGAGGCAGGCAGAGAGAGAGGGGGAAGCAGGCTCCCCGCTGAGCAGAGAGCCCCATGCAGGGCTTGATCCCAGGACCCTGGGATCATGACCTGAGCCAAAGGCAGAGGCTTTAACCCACTGAGCCACGCAGGTGCCCCCAGTAGTGGATCTTTTTATACTGCTGTTTTCAAAAGTAATTTAACAAAATGTTTAGGATTGTGTATTTTAGAAAGAACTTTAGAATTGTATACTCCTTGTAAATAAGCTGTCAATAGATAGACACGCTTAGCTCTTTTGCAGATGATGATAGTATAATGCACCAGCAAAATGTATTAGATTTACACACAGAATTCTAAAATTTTTTTAATAAGTTAAAGAGTGAACAAACTGAATTTTTTTCCTGTTAAGGGCATTGAAACACACTATTGGGTTTAGAATTCTTTCTGGGTTGAGTATTATCTAACATGTATGGCTTTCAGGATGAAGTGTGTCACTCAAATGCTAAGACATAGTGACATTTATTTGTGTGTGTGTGTTTGTGTGTGTGTATGTGTGTGTGTGTTAAAATGAATTATCTAGCTAGGATACAGTATAAAATAGAAAGTTTAATTGGCATTTTAAATGTAAAGGTTATTTCTAAGGCTAAATTTGTGCCCTTAGGTTACTAAGCTTCTACAATATATCATCCATGAAAAGAATGGTGATAATAGTTACTCTTTAACTATTATCAAATTAACATTTACCAATATGAATTTAATATTCCCAGTTATTGAGTGGCTACTATGGACTAGAAACTTTATAAGATACTTTGGATTCATTCCTAATTTAATTTTCCCAATTCTAGCAAAAGCAATAGCAACTAATATTTACTGTTTACAAATTACCAATCGCTGAGTTTATTGCTTTATATGTGTTTTCTCATCAAATCTTCAAAACAACCCTACAAAATCGGTACACTTCTTAGTGCCATTTTATAAGTGAGAAAACAGATTTGGAGAGATTAAATATCTTGCTTAAGATTATACACCTGATAAATGGCAGAGATTGAAACCCCAAGACACAAGTTTATGTTACTTTTCTCAGTATTGTCATCATCTCTACTATATTAGTAGGAGCACTGGAATTCAGAGATGCTGCATCTGCCCAAAGTCACAATGCTAGCAAGAGGGAGAGGGGACATGCACACTCAAGGTTTTCTGACTCTATAGACCACACAAGACGTGGTGGAAGCTCTTTCAACCGATCTACAGTCCCTAGTGAGGTAACTGGTGTTCTCTATCACTTCTGTAACATGTACAGACTGATACTCATGAGTACTGCATCTTTAGTACTCATGACAGTGGGCTGCTTTCTGGTATGCTTGCACATTTCTGCTCTCAATAGTTTAGTTGTGTGTTTATAGACGTATGGTTTCCAAAGCTGTGTATGTCAGCTGAACTTGTTACCATAGTTATTTAATTATTTTAATGACTGCATAAGCCAATGAAATGCAGAAATAGGATTATTATTTCCATAAAAATGAAACTGGGTGGAAAGACTGACTTAATAAAGGCAAGTTGAAAAAAAAATCACCTAAATTAGGTGTGAGTTATGCTATTGTGAAGAATTGGGAGAAAAGAATAAAGCCCTAGAAAAGTTCTTTTCTAACAATTGCTTTGCAGTTGTACTTGTATTTTTATTCCACTTAAAAAAATTTTAAGACCTCAAAGAAAAGACCTTGAGTCTGAGCCAAAAGACTGGCCAATGAATTGATATTTATACATGGTTAGATTAAAATAAAATAATGTAAGTATGTACTTAATTTTATGCTCACATAATGGTATAAGATAGGAACATTTCTTTATTATTATTTTCCTTACAACTGAGAAAATTGAAAGTACAGGCTGATTAACTTACTTACCTGGGTCCTACAATCTAGTACAATGGCAGAGCTGAGACAAAATGACAAAGTCAGAGTAGGATATAACTCTCTGGTTCTTCATATCTATGCTTTGTTCCTATAATCCCAAGGATGATAAATCTGAGAGTTAGGAATCATATGCCAGGAAACTCTATGGGAAGTATTTGGACCCAGGAAGACCTCAAAATGTTCCCCACCACATTCCCTGCCTTCAAAAAGAACTTCCCTTTTCTCTGACATTAACCTATTTGATTTTCAAAAAACTCTAGGGAAAGATATTTCATCACATCACATTATGATTATCATTGTCATAAGAATTGTGTTTTCCTTAGAGACTCTACCAATACAAACTACTTCTAAAATGTAAAGCTTTTAAGCAATAGGAAAGAACAGAAATGACTTATAATGACACAACAACATTGTGAAGATGTGAGTCCCAGAACTTCTCTACTCCCCCAGCTACTTACTTGACACTTGCTGAATTATTCATAAATGAAAAAGACATTGTGTGTTAGATTTGGTGATTAAAATCATTTAAAAATAATTCATTCAGCTAATTTCTATCTGTTGAATTAATAAGAATGCCAGCTTTTGGGGAGGATTTCCCAGAGAGTGATCTGTGATCCTTTTTTTTTTTTTTTTTTTAGAATTGAAGCAGGGGTATGATGAACAGGGGAGTATATATTGTTGTATATACCATATACCCACTCTTCTCAGACTTGTCAATGTAATGGCCAGATCCCTTGTATTAGTTACTATAGCTACATAACAAATCACCCCACAACGTAGTGGCTTATAACAACAATGCTTATTCACTATCTCTCATAGTTTCTGTTAAAAATTTGCTTATGGCTTTCTTGGAAGATTCTGGCTTAGGGACTTTCATGAAGTTGCAGTCAGATAATTGGCCGGGTCTACAGTCATTTAAAGTATGGCTGAGGCTGGAAGATTTATTTCTGAGCTAATGCCCTGACATGACTGGCCATTTGGTGCTTATCGTGGGTGGGAGGCCTTTGTTCCTCTCTACATGGGTTCCTCCATGAGGCTGCTTGGTATCCTCTTGGCATGAGCTGGCTTCTGTCAGAGTGAGCGATCCAAGAAACCAGGCTAGAAGCTGCAGTACTTGACCTGGCCTCAGAAGTTACACCCTGTTATTTTTTACCGTATTCTGTTGGGGTTGCATAGGATCAAAAGGGGCAAGGATCATAAGGGGCCATTTTAGAGGCTGGCTTCTGCACTCTCCTGCATTATCTACCTGGAATCATGGCCATAATCAAAATCTGCTATATTGCAAAGAAAGTGGTCTCTCGTTTATCTCAGAATTTAAAAGTTCTTCTGCTGCCTCTTCCTGTCTTTTGTTTTCTCCTTCTTTAGCACACAGGTTTTAAGGATTTTTTTTTAACTCTTTCTATCCCCTCAGTCTAGTTACTGTATTATTTGCTACTGCAGAACAAACCACTAAATCTTAATGGTTTAAAACAGCAACGGTTTGTTTGCTTACAATCTTGGGGGTCAGCAGTTTGGGCAAGGCTAAGTTGGGTGATACTAGGATCATTTGTCTCGCTTGGAGTCACTCATGCCACCCAAGTCCCCTGACAGCTTGAATGGGGCTGGGTGGTCTAAGGTGACCTTAACGCACGTATCTGGGGTCTGGCAAGTTATCAAATCCTTGATTCTTCTCTATGTTGCTCCTCCACAGACGGACTTGCATTCATTCATACAGAGGTTTCAGACTTGTAATCACATCTTGGAGAAGGCATAAGCACTTTTCAATTCTCTTTCTGTATTATGTTTGGAAATATTCCACTGGCTAAAGGAAGTCACATGAGCACACCCAGATTCAAGTAATTGAGAAATTAATGTTACTTCCTGATGGCAGGATTGGCGTAGGCACTTTGCAGAGGACAGTGGTATGGGATGGGAGGAATTATTATGACCATGTGTGCAGTCTGCTAATGTGGCTCTCCTCTATCCTTTGGGATAGGCTTTCCTCATCTGTATTACCCTCTAAGCTATGCACTCCCTGAGGCAAGGACTTAGGCTGGGTTATATTTTTCTGTATCCCCAGCACCTTTCCACCATTACATAAATATTTATTGAATTGGATTGAATGTAAAAACACTTATTAAAAAAAAAAGAGAGAGAGAGAGATCATGGAAAGGGCAAGTAGAGAATGAAATTCAGACTCATGCTCTATTGACAATTTTGACTGGATTAGTTATTTAAACACCTGCTCAATTCAGACAAACAAAACCATTAGATTTTTTAAAAATTCAGTTGTAAGTTGTTTGTCTGAGCTGACTAGCTGTTTTGTCAAAAAGATGGGAGAAGTTGTGGATGTGTAGGCAAAATAAAAGTACAGTGTGCCAAGCAATGTCAGTTTGGCAATACTTTTTCTTTCTTTTTATTAACATATAGTGTATTATTTGCCCCAGGGGTACAGGTCTGTGAATCATCAGGCTTACACATTTCACAGCACTCACCATAGCCCATGCCCTCCCCAGTGTCCATAATCCAGCCACCCTATCCCTACCACCCACCCCCCAGCAACCCTCAGTTTGTTTTGTGAGATTAAGAGTCTCTTATGGTTTGTCTCTCTCCTGATCCCATCTTGTTTCATTTTTTCCTTCCCTACCTGCCACAGCCCCCCACCCTGCCGCTCCAATTCCTCATATCAGAGAGATCATATGATAATTGTGTTTCTTTGACTTATTTTGCTCAGCATAATACCCTTTAGTTCCATCCACATCATTGCAAATGGCAAGATTTAGTTTCTTTTGATGGCTGCTGCATAGTATTCCATTGTCTATATATACCACATCTTCTTTATCCATTCATCTGTTGATGGACATCTAGGTTCTATCCATAGTTTGGCTATTATTATATTGTTATATAATGTCTTGGCATACGTTGCTGCTATAAACATTCGGGTGCATGGGCCCCTTTGGATCACTACATTTGTATCTTTAGGGTAAATACCCAGTAGTGCAATTGCTGGGTAATAGGGTAGCTCTATTTTCAACTTTTTGAGGAACCTTCATACTGTTTTCCAGGGTGGCTGCACTAGCTTGCATTCCCACCAACAGTGTAGGATGGCTCCCCTTTCTCTGCATCCTCACTAATACCTGTCGTTTCCTGGCTGGTTAATTTTAGCCATTCTGACTGGTGTGAGGTGGTATCTCATTGTGGTTTTGATTTATATTTTCCTGATGCCAAGTGATGTGGAGCACCTTTTCATGTGTCTGTTGGCCATCTGGATGTCTTCTTTGCAGGAATGTCTGTTCATGTCTTCTGCCCATTTCTTGATTGGATTACTTGTTCTTTGGGTGTTGAATTTGATAAGTTCTTTATAGATTTTAGATACTAGCCCTTTATCTGATATGTCCTTTGCAAATATCTTCTCCCATTCTGTCAGTTGTATTTTGGTTTTGTTGACTGTTTCCTTTGCTGTGCAAAAGCTTTTGATCTTGATGAAGTCCCAATAGTTCATTTTGCCCTTGCTTCCCTTGCCTTTGGCGATGTTTCTAGAAAGAAGTTGCTGTGACTGAGGTCAAAGAGGTTGCTGCCTGTGTTCTCAAAGATTTTGATGGATTCCTGTCTCACACTGAGGTCTTTCATCCGTTTTGAGTCTATTTTCGTGTGTGGTGTAAGGAAATGGTCCAGTTTCATTTTTCTGCATGTGGCTGCCCAATTTTCTCAACATCATTGTTGAAGAGACTTGTCTTTTTTCCATTGGATATTCTTTCTTGCTTTGTCGAAGATTAGTTGACCATAGAGTTGAGGGTCTGTTTTTGGGCTCTCTATTCTGTTCCACTGAACTGTGTGTCTGTTTTTGTGCCAGTACCATACTGTCTTGATGATGACAGCTTTGTAATAGAGCTTGAAGTCTGAAATTGTGATGCCCCCAACTTTGGTTTTCTTTTTCAACATTCTTCTGGCTATTCGAGGTCTTTTTGGTTCCATATAAATTTTAGGATAATTTCTTCCATTTCTTTTTTTTTTTTTTAAGATTTTATTTATTTATTTGACAGAGAGAGATCACAAGCAGGCAGAGAGGCAGGCAGAGAGGCATGCAGAGAGAGAGGAGGAAGCAGGCTCCCTGCTGAGCAGAGAGCCCGATGCGGGGCTCGATCCCAGGACCCTGAGATCATGACCTGAGCCGAAGGCAGCGGCCCAACCCACTGAGCCACCCAGGCGCCCAATTTCTTCCATTTCTTTGAAAAAAATGGATGGGATTTTGATAGGGATTGCATTAAATGTGTAGATTGCTTTAGGTAGTATAGACATTTTCATAATATTTGTTCTTCCAATCCATGAGCATAGAACGTTTTTCCATTTCTTTGTGTCTTATTGAATTTCATTCG
This sequence comes from Lutra lutra, assembly GCF_902655055.1. NCBI lineage: Eukaryota > Metazoa > Chordata > Mammalia > Carnivora > Mustelidae > Lutra > Lutra lutra. Next base: position 49,539,877 of record NC_062290.1, read on the forward strand.
TGAGTACTTCATAGTTTTCTGAGTACAGATTCTTTAGTTTGGCAATACTTTCTTATTGTTGGTTCACATTAGACAACTTTTTAAAGATTACTGTTGATATGCTCCAAAAAAAATATAAGGTCGTTAAAAAGCTCATTGTTTCCATTGAATTAGTTCTTAAAGTAACAGGTATTATTAGTTGCAGCAACACCTTTAGTTTTAGCATTCAGTTTAGGAATATTTATGTTTTTTTCTGTTTTTGATAATGGTTTTCAGTTTGAGTCTCTATATACATATGGTTAATATTAAAAATATTTCTTATATTTTAGAAATAAAAATTAATAAATAGTAATTTAAAAATAAAAATATTTCTAGTTATTTTAGCCTGATCAAAGTTATGGAATATCTGAATCCTGAGAAATATAAAAACAAGTTGATGTGTGTATATTGGAGCTTATTAAGTAAATAAATTTTCATAGCATGAGATCTATGGAGAGAAAGTAAAATCAGCTATCTGGTAAAAGTTGGGAGATTGAGGGCTGTGTTAATGCCTTAAAATATGGTGTAGCCAGTACAGCGGTAAAACGTAGATCTCAGGAAAATCATGTGAATTTAGACAGTTATTAATAAAGATGGGTATATTCATTATCTATTGCTGTTTACAAAAATTATCCCAAATTGTGGTGGCTTAAAACAACAGTGATCATTCATTTTCTCTCATGAGTCAGGGATTAAGAGCGGGTATCATGCGATGGCTTGTTTCTGCTCTGCAGTGTTTGGAACCTCAGCAGAAAGAATTGAGAATAGGGATGGAAATAATTTGAAGGCTTATTCATTCATATAGTTGGTGCCAGGGAACTTAGTAGAGATTGTTGGTCAGAACACCCTACAGAGCCTTTTTAAGTGGCCTGGTCTTTCCCATAAAGTAGTAGCTGGATTCTGAAGATAAAGAGAAAAGGAGAGCAAGAATGAGAGAGAATGAAGGAAAAGATATATTGCTGTTTATGACCTAGCTCTAGAAGTCATGCGCTATCAACATCTGCTGCTTTCTATTCATGTAGGCACTCACAAAGTCCAGCCCAGTGTCCAGGGTTGGGAAAATAGAATCATTCTCTGAATGGGGAGCGGCAAAATGCTAGAAACATGTGTGGAACCAGAAATATTGCTGTGGCCAATTTTGGAAAATATAACCTGCCACCATGAAGCCACCAGAAATAGTCATGATCACATTGATTTTAGACTTATTAGGCTTTTAAAAATATATGTACTAATACAGATATTTTTGACTTGTGGTCTGAATAATGAATATGACTAATGGTGTTGCGCAGAATGCAGAATGTTGATTCTAGGGGGGAAGGCATTAATTAGACTATCTTTCAGAGAATTCAGAAAACATGAGCAGGGGGTATAGCTCAGTGGTAGAGCATTTGACTGCAGAAAACATGAGCAATGATTTTTTTTCTTTGTCATATTGTGGTGTATTTTTGTTACAAGTGACAAAAACTGAACTCAGGAACTCAAATTGGTTTCAACAAAAAAGGGAGTTTATTGAGTTACACAACTGAAAAATTTGGAGGGATAATGCTGACTGTAAGAACACCTGGAAAAAGGCTTCACATTGATACTGTTGGGAATCCGTGTCTCTCTATCTCTCAGCTTTGCTTTCCAATTTTTATTTCTCAGGCAGGCTTTTCTCATGTCTTAGATAAAGAAGCCAGCAGTAACTCTAGGTTTATATCCTTACAGCTTAGCAGCTCAATTGAAACAAAGGGTCTTTTTCCTAATAGTTTTAACCCTAGTTCAGAGCTCTGAGACTTATTGGGCTGCACTCTGAAAAAATGACTATGAATCATCTCTGAGGGCTCGTGGCTCTGACTGGCAAAGCTTGAATCATGCATGTATCTGAGCTAGAGGTTGGGTTGGCCTCATTCGAATCTCATGAACTGAGAGCCATGATCCACCTTGAACTGTCCATTCACAGGAATAGTAGGAGTATAATACTGACAGAGGCACTGGATGCCTGTGGAGAGAACACTTTCTGGTTATGATAGAAGGGTTGAGGGCGCCTGGGTGGCTCAGTGGGTTAAGCCGCTGCCTTCGGCTCAGGTCATGGTCTCAGGGTCCTGGGATCGAGTCCCGCATCAGGCTCTCTGCTCAGCAGGGAGCCTGCTTCCCTCTCTCTCTCTCTGCCTGCCTCTCTGTCTACTTGTGATCTCTCTCTGTCAAATAAATAAATAAAATCTTTAAAAAAAAAATGATAGAAGGGTTGAGTTTGGAGGTCATGGAGAAAACAGTGAGATAGCCAAGGATCAATGCTCTAGGGGAGAAATCAAGAGCTGGACCCTGTTGATCGACTTGGTGAATTATGCATTAATCTGACTTTATTCTTATGTATTTATATGACACAGCGTTATTGAACATCTAGTATGTGCCAGGAACAGAATTTTATGTTTAGCTAGTAATGCAGCTTCAGTCGAAGTGAGAATCAAACTTGCCTGGGCAGGCCTTGCCAACATGTGGGGTGAAGCTGTAGAAAACAGTCACATGAGGACCTCATTGCCTCTTGGAAAGTTTCATGCTGAGAGGAGGTAAATTTGAAGGAAAGCAAAAGTCTCCACAATTGCAGAATAGAGACAAGGAAAGAGAACATTTCCCATTTAGAACAATTCCCTAAATCTAATCTCCCTTGATTTACATGTAAATCTCAAAGAAAACTGTGGGATTAGAAGTCAATATCTCAGGTTGCTGTAAAACAAGTAGCCTAGCTTTGCAACCTCCCGCAGCAGCCAGAAACCCAAAGGAAAGAGAAACATTCTCCTACTTTGCAGCTGAATAACTGGGTAGCTTCTGTATCTTGAGTATTGCAATATCTGAGATACAGCAGAAAATAATAGTTCTTGGTAATAATTCCAGCAGGCATAAGTTCAGGCTGGTGGGAAAATATTTACTTATAAGCTTGTGTTTGCTATTCTCTGGGTACCCAAGAATACCTGGGAACACTTTTAAGAGCAAGAAAGTGAAGGTCAAAACCATGAAAATAGATTTTACATGTAAGGGGCATTTGCCTTACATATAGTTTGGTGTGGTTTAATAGTTTTCAGTACTGCTGGGATACATTCTTTGTTCTTCTTCAATATAAGGGCTGTAGAGCGGACCAACTAAGGAGACTTAACTTTAAAAAAGTCTGAATTTTAGGGGCGCCTGGGTGGCTCAGTGGGTTAAGCCGCTGCCTTCGGCTCAGGTCATGATCTCAGGGTCCTGGGATCGAGTCCCACATCGGGCTCTCTGCTCAGCGGGGAGCCTGCTTCCCTTCCTCTCTCTCTGCCTGCCTCTCTGCCTACTTGTGATCTCTGTCTGTCAAATAAATAAATAAAAAATCTTTAAAAAAAAAAAAAGTCTGAATTTTAGAGTGATGTCTGAAAAACTATAGTAATGTCCAGGGACATGTTGAAGTAAGTAACCACTGTTATTTTTCAAATATACTGATTACATAATCTGCAATTTAAAAGATGGCTGTAATTATCCAATGAATCTTCTGGGATGTTATGTCAGAGATGTTTGGGTTTGTCTAAGATCCAGTACAGAGGATGGTCAAATATAATTCTCTTTAAACTGTTACGTTCTCAGATACGTTAAAGAATCTTAAGGAACTTAATTAGCACTGTGCTAGGCCAAAAGACAAAGAATTAGACGAATACTGAGATTACAGAAGAGCAGGCTCTAAGAAAACTATGTTTTAAGTGTAGCATGGGGAGAAAATGAACACAGACAAGTTTGTGGAAGAAGACATTTGAATTTGGCCTTGAAAAATGAGTTGAAATTTTCTGAATTGCAGAGACAATGGGCAAAGCCCATTCAAGGTGAAGGGAACAGTAATGCAAACACTTGAATAACCCTGTGTTTGGAAAGAGTGAGTAGTTTTGGGGCTAGAGCTCAAAGTGTTGGAGGGAACCAAGGACAGGGTATAGAGAATCTTTTCACACCTTGCTTATGAGTTTAAACGTGATCATGTGAGACATTAGGAGCTATGAAAATATTTAAATGAAAGAGGGGCATAATTTGATCTTTGTCTCGGAAGGATTTCTTTGGCCTCAGTTTAGAAAACTGGAGATGGTCAAGATGAGGAAGAAAGAAATTAGGCCCGTAATTCATAAGCCAGGCTAGAAAGGTCTACTGCCAACCAAGAAATGTCCACTTTGGTTCTTGGTTACAATGGGAAACTGGAGGAGGAGGGGCGTTTTGAGAAAAACCAATCAATTTTATATTCATCAAGCAAATCAGGTAAGACATTATGTACTTTTATTTACCTAATTTGTATTATATACACTCTAAAATAGTCTTACATTTTAGATGGTTGGATGTGTTTTATTAAAGGAATATTACCACAAAGGTGTGCAAACCCATTGCAAGTTGTCTTGGTTGGTGATGGCCACATGCTTACCAAGCAGTAGTACTTTTTGTTTGGAGTTTGCTCTGGGCCTATTTCAAATTTCATGAAGATAATGAATGTGAAAAGGAATTAATAGTCTACTATATTTAATATAGCATGACTTTTATTTGAGTGTGTCAAGAAGATACAGAATAATTAACTTTTTGAAAAGGTTGAATGAAAGGGTTCAAATAGGCTGCCTTTGACAGAATTTATATAAATGTTGAAGTTCTTAAGGTTGTTGTTTTATTACGCAGTTAGGGCTAATTTTTTTAATGTCAAAGTATGATTCAAGATGTAAACATTCACTCAACAGATTTTGGAATAAATGCATATTTTAAGGGTAAGCCTCTGTCCCTATATCATTTCCATCCTTGGATCAATTCCCGGTTGAAAATTTGGTCCAGCTTTAGGTTTTGGAGGCAATGCTGTTCCTGGTTTGGGAAAATTGAGAAGCCCCAGGCAGATAGCTTGAGTGGAGCTATATATTAAGGTCTTTGGACAGCTCTTATTCTGATGTAATATCCTTGATTTATTAACTAGAATCCAACGACCAAGCCGAACCTTATATCCCAGTTTCAGTAGCATATTTTAATCCCCATCCTTCATATTAACTCCGGCTTTGATAATGCTTTTAGTATTCCTATTCCTTGAGATTGTGATTCTGACCCTATGACCATGTAGAATTCAAGTCCTTTCTCCAGGGCCATCCTGTCTGCTGCTGGACCTCTCAAATAATTCAACCATCTCTATATCGGCTACTTCCCCATGACACCCTACTTAGCACTCTGCTTCCTGGGGGGATTCACTCGAGTTCTGTACAGGTAGTTAGATCTTATTGCTGGTTCTCAGTCTCTTTGGGTTCTTCTGTCCATTTACAGATTGTTCTGTGGTTCTAAAAATAAACACAACAATATTCTATAGTTACTCTAGGATACTAATTTTGAGACCGTTTACTCTAGAGTCTATGGTGATATTTCAAGAATTCCATGTTTAAAGTTAATACAATTTTATTTAAAATATTTTTGAGGGGTGTCTGGGTGGCTCAGCCATTAAGTGTCTGCCTTCAGCTCAGGTCATGATCCCAGGTCCTGGGATTGAGCCCCGCATCAGTCTCCCTGCTCAGTGGGAAGCCTGCTTCTCCCTCTCCCACTCCCCCTGCTTGTGTTCCCTCTCTCACTGTGTCTCTCTCTGTCAAATAAATAAATAAAATCTTTAAAAAAATAAAATATTTTTGATTATTATAAGCCTCCTCCAAAGTGTTAACTTTACTACAGTAGAGCATGGATTCTTTTAAAGCCAAGCTGCTGGGGTTTGAGTCCCAGCTTTAACATAAATCACTTGAGTGGCTTTAGGGAAGTTGATTTTCTCCTCAAAGTTTTGGTTTCCTAATATATGAGATTATTAAAATTATGGTACTTGTGGGGTAAAATGAGATTATCCAAGTAAAGAACTCATCACAGTCCTTGAAATATTGTCTAGCAAATACTGTTAGTTACCCACCAAAGTTGGTCTGGACCTCTGACAGTTTTCGTAATAAAGTGTGTTGGAACACAGGCACACCTATACATTTACGTATATGGCTGTTTTCATGCTGCAAAGACAGAATTCTATAATGATAACAGAGATGATGTGACCTATGTGCCTAAAGTATCTATTTTTTGGCCCGTTACAGAAAGAGTTTGCTAACCACTGGCTTAAACCGTTGTTAATTTTTCTTTTCTTTGAGACTGAAAGCATCCTAATGAATATATTCAGAACTTTCAATAAATATTAGCTATTATTATTCTAGCAAAAGAACCTATGCAATGGAGTTACCTTCTTTTTTTCCCAGTCTTCTACATAAGTGTCCCATCTCCTCTTGTTTGAAGAGTATCCTGAGATGGCAAAGAAAATAGATTGTAACAAACAAACAATCCTATTCTGATTTTGCAGATATTTATCTGTGGGAATGAGGACTTTTATTTATACCATAAAACCAAATGCAAAAATGCTAGAAATAAATTGTATGTAAAGCTTATATAGGGTTGCAACTGTCATATGTAGCTCTGATTTCAAAATGAATATTCATCAAAATCCATTCATTTTCTTTATTCATTAATCTTATAAGGAAATATATGTATGCAACTTATACATGTATTTTAAGATATTCAACTATTTTATATAATAAGATACAAAGCAAGATCCAAAAAATTCTGTTCCTCAAAATAAAGTTGAATGGGTGTTGGAAAAATTGTAATTGGCTACTTAACTTAGAAATGAGGCCCCCATTCTACAGATCTTTAATTGGTTCTGAAGCTGTTTTGCCTATCTTAAACTGATTGAAGAGCTTTATAAGTTATAAGAAAGGGCACCTATCATTGTTTATCTGCCTCCGTAATACCAAAAGTTATTTGTAATAGAATGATGAGTACTCATGTTATCACTTCCCCTAACTAGTAGAGTGACCTTGGTCAAGTCCCCTGAGCTCTCCAAGCCTTATGCTATGCTCATACCTTAGCAGCCACCACGAGGATCAGAGGGTATTGTTCCCTTCATATATTTACTTCTTCATTTCATAGATTTGACACTATGCTATGTTGTATATACATGTAGACATTCTGATGATTGTTACTACTAGATTGAAGATAGTGGAGTCAAATTGTCTTTGTTGGTATTTGTTTACAATAATAAATGAAATAAAGACATAAAATGAAAGAAAGCCTAAATTATTGAGTCAATCATGAGAAAATAACATTGTAAAATCAACACACACTCTGTTAAAAATAATATAAATCCCTATCTTAGCTATTCTACAGGACTCCTGGTTGCATATGGTGAGATATAAGAACAAAAAATACTTACATTTGCTTTAGGTGAAAAAAATTCAGTGACAGACAAACTGAAAAGCCTAGAGCTTTTTGTGAGAGCTGTCTGGCATGGCTAGGTACAGGAGTCAAACTATGTTTTTGTAACTTCTCTCTTTCTCTCTTCCAATCCTCTCAACCATCTCTTTCTATTTTTCTTTGCTGGTCTCTGTGGTAGTTTCATTCTTAGCCACGGTTTCTTCCTATGATGACATGTAGGAGGTCTAGTGTAACATCTGACCAGGTTAGCAGTTTCTGTAAAAATCCTGGATGTCATTGTCATTCTCTTATTTGGACAAGTGGACCTACATGACATGTCCATTCCTCAGAACCAGTTGTTAGGTCTTCCCCAACCAAATCTCAAGGGCTGAGAACAGGGTGAAAGTTGGCTTTCTAAAAGGAGGAGATAGCTTCTTTCGCAAGCGATTGGAATGCTGAGAGGATGCCCATTATTCTCTCACTTCCTAAATGTATGATATTGGGCAAGTTCTTGACCTTTCTGAACCTAAGATTCATTGCCTTCTATGGGTAAGAATAGTTACTCCAGAACTTTAGGTGATAATTAAATGCTTAAGATATTAATAAGCTTTCCCAGAGTAGCTGGCATTAGGTACCCTTAGGACGTCTAATTCTTTTTCCTGTTTTTAGTGGCACGGAAATAAGATTTTTGAGGAAGGCAAGTGTAAAATAGGAGTCACTCTGAAATTTCTGCCATAATTTCACTTTCCTTTTGATCTCACAATTTATAAATAGAAGTCATGAACATCTGTATAATATTTACTTTAGGTCTGGGCTAATTTAGGCAGCAAGCAGACATATCCTGTGGCCAAGGGGATAAATTTAGCTCTTGTGTTCTTTTAGGACCTTGTGATACTCAGGTTGTTCCATTTACTTACCCGGTAGAAGATATCAGACTCCTAACTGCCCATGTCAAAATGTCATCAGAGGCAGAGATGTCCGAACCAGCTCAATATCTGTTGCCTCCTAGAGAATATTAGCCACCCCAGGCATAGGAGTTAAGAGAACTGTGGGACTATCAATCAATGTGTTGATTGGTAATTTGCTACTCCCCTGCTTTGTCCTGTTAATGTGAGGACAAAAGCTGTAGTAATATTGACACAATCTGAGGAACATGTAGCAATTTGAATGCCTTTGTTTGTCCAATGAAACCATGGTTATGTAGCTTTAGAAGTGTTAAAAGTAATTAGTTGTAACTGACCTTGACTATCAAAGAAATGCATGGGATGCAGGTTGTGGGGTATCCTTTTAGTTCCTGATTGATTTTTACTGTAGGTTGTTTTTTTGTAATTTTTCTAATAGCAAACACTGTGTGACAATATAGCCTTCCTTCTGGCATACTGAGATCCCCGGTTTCTTGGTCCTGACATAATCCATTAGTGGCTGCATTCTAAGTCTAGGTAAAAACACAGAACTGGTCAAGTCCCATTACAATGAAAACCTCTGTTTAACAAAATGGTTTCCAAGTCTATTTCCGTGACATAATTAATTCAAGTAGCATAGAATAAAAAAGTTTTGGTACTACAAAGTATTTGAAGATTCCCTTCAAATTCCTCTTAAGTAATTATGAAATCATTCATTGCTTATTCAACAATTTAAAAATATCTACTGTGTCTGCTGTTTGGCATTGAGCCTGTAGCAGTGGACAAAACAAAATCCTTGCTCTCAGAGACATCACATTCTAGTGGATGGCAAAATCAGTCGTATTGGTTTGCTTGAGGTGTCATAACAAAATGCTACACACTGGATGGCTTAAACAGTAGAAATTAATTTTCTTATAGTTCTGGAGGCTAGAAGTCCAAGATAAAGGTATCAGTAGATTTAGTTTCTCCTGAGGTCTCCTCTCCTTGCCTTGCAGATGGCACCTTCTTGCTGTGTCCTCAGATGATTTTTCCTCTCTGTTTGAGTGCCCCGGTGTCTCTCTCTGTGCCTGAATTTCCTCCTCCTGTAAGGACGCTAGTCAGATTTGATTAGGGCCCACTCCAACAGCTTCTTTTTAACTTAATCACCTCTCTGAAGTCCCTATCTCCAAATACAGTTACATGTCGAGGTACCAGGAGTTAGGGCTTCAACATATAAATTTTGGGGAATATGTTTCAGCCCAGAACAACAATGAAAATTAAACCAATGACTATGCATTATTAAAGATGGTAGCCCAGTGCTATAAAGAAAAATTAAGTGTATATGCGGGGCGGTGAAAAGGGTATTGTTGTAATCAGGATGATCAGAGAAGACCTCTTTGTTGAAATAGCATTTGAACAGAAAAATGAAGAGGAGGAGTAAGATATGGAGTATCTGGGGCAAGAGTGTTTTAGGCAGAGGAGATAGTGTAGAAAAAGAGCCAAAAGACAATGTGGGTGGAGTAGAGAGTGTGAAGGGCTGAGATGAGATCAGAGGTAACGGGGGCTCATCTTAGAGGTCTTAGAAGTTCCCTCAGAAAAGGATGCCATCTACTGGAAACTAAAGATTACTAAACCCCCCATCAGGGTTCAGTGTGATCTATGCTGGTAGGGTTCTGCAGGGTATTGTGGGTAGGCTGGCCATGGTGCCAAATGGGAGGGTGGGGCACCTTGTTCAGATATCAAGATGGTGACAGCAGTCTATTCAACTAAGTGCAGGGGCCTCCTGGTTGCAGGACCTTGTACAACTGCGCAAGTCACATGCCCAGGCTGTGGGAATATAAGAGCAATGTAGCTGGCTCTACACAGATGCTTCTTCACAAGTGAAATACATGGTTGGAAAATTGTGTGGTCTTATGGAAAGTGTATTCCTGGAGTGTAGATTTGAAACTCCTGGTAAATTCTCAGCTTCTTTGTTTTCTTAGGGTTCTCCTGAGAAACAGAACAAGTAGGTTCTGTATGTGTGTGTGTGTGTGTGTGTGTGTGTGTGTACATGTATATATGTATATATACATGTATATATATATGATGAGGAATTGGCTCATGCAGTTATGGAGGCTGAGAAGTCCCACAACCATCTGAAAGCTGGAGATCCAAGAAAGCCAGTGGTGTGATTTAGTCCATTTGGAAGGCCTGAGAACCTGGGGAACTGATGTTGTAAATACTGAGGACTGGAGAAGATAAGGTGAGAAGCCCTAGCTCAAACAGTGAGGCATCAAAAAAGGGATGAATTCCTCCTTCTTTTGCCTTTTGTTCTATATAGGCCCTCAGTGGATTGGATGGTGCCCACCCACAGTGGGGAGGGCAGTCTACCTTGAAGGCATCAAATCAAATGATAATCTCATCTGAAAATACTGTCACAGACACACCCAGAAATAATGTTTAATCTGGGAAAACTGTAACCATTCAAGGTGACACATAAGATTAAGCAACACAACCGGAGAGACCTTGGGTAAGTTACATAACCCAATTGGTCCTAGATTTTTCACCTATAAAAGAGGGATCCCTATAAAAGAGGATATCCCTATAAAAGAGGGATAATAGGCCCTGTCTTAAAAGGTTTGGTTTTGGTCCAATTTAGCCAAATAATGGTGAAAATGTTTGGTAAACTATAGAATCCCATAAAAGGATTATGATTTAGTAATGTATTTAAATTGCTTCTCCTTTATGTTCTGTTTTGACATCTCCTCCTTCCTGTAATTCCTGAACAAGGAAAGCATTTTGTGAACTAATGGTGATAATTTGCACTGGAAATAAAAATTATTCACCTCTTTTTTATGCAGGAAATCAGTCTCATTATGCGATACGTTTTATTATGGGCAAGAAGCCCAGACGTCAGATTGAATGTTATGCTTTGTCCCATGACAAAACCGAGACTGTCTTTATTCCTCTGCAGCAATTATTTGGCAAAATGAACCAATTCTAAGGGAGCCTGTTGTCCTGACCTCCTCCCTTCTACTTCTTTCCCCTCTAGACAGTCATTTTTCTGCCTCTGTTGCCCAGTTCTCTCCCCAAAGAGCAGCTGTATTCGAAGGTCTTACCCTGAGAGGGCAGGCAACTGGCTGCCATCAAAGCCACTCGGTGGCCCAGCCAGTGGGGAGCCACGAAGTGCCATCTGCTTGCCTCTGTGCAGAAACTGAGTGTCACCTCTGCAACAGTCCTGTTTACAGAAGGATAATAGAGTTATTCTTAACTAAGTGTGTTGTTTGCCAAAGAAATGGGCATACTTTCAAGCAGTAAATAAGGAGGAAGATGTAACCAATGCCGGTAAGCTTGCATACTTGGCTGCGTATTTTACTTTTCCTATAATCAAGTGAGAGAAGACAGCAGGCACATTGGGGACATACCTCTGATTGAGTACAACTTCAAACAGTGTGTCCCTCTACGTGCAAAGATATATGACCAGAATGCCTGACTTGTTGGAATGGAAATTTGTAAAAAATATTTATTTTAATAAGTTGTATTAATTGTTTTGATCTTCAGAATCTCCCTTTGTAACTCCCTCGCCTCCAGTCCTTTCTATTGTTCCTAGGGCTACCCTTGCAGTGCAATAAGAAAGCATGCACTTTAGCGACAGACAGGCACATGTCCAGACCCTCACTCCTTTACACAGCAGATGAGTTAATTGGGCTAGTCAAAATCTTGGGATTGTTTCCTAATCTGTTAAATCAGCATCAGAATACCGCCTTGAAAATATTGTTGGAAAATTTGGAAATAATCTAATGGTCTTTACAGGAGGCATGTGAATATAGTAGATGATAGTAATCATTAGCTATTACAATTAACCAGTGTTAAGATGACTGTTTTTCATTTTTCTTACCTATACATGAGTATAAGAAACTCACCACAAGAAATATAGACAAATAATTAACCAGGCAGGTTTTTTTTTTTTCTTTTTTCTTTCTCTTTCTTTCTTCCTCTCTCTCTCTTTCTTTTTTCTTTTCTTTTCTTTTTTTTTTTTTTTAACTAACCAGGCAGTTTTGATGGTAGTTGGAGACTTGACTCAAGTTAGGTATTAGTTTAATGAAATTCAATATGTATTTATTAAGTACTAATTATAGAAAAATCGCTATGCTCAGAGTTAAAGGAACAAAGATTAATCTTGAATTCAGAAGTTAGTGGAATTGTCAATACATGCAGCTACTAAAAACTACTAATTCCTTTTCAATTGGGTAATATCCCATTTCTCTATGAAATCCTCTTTGATTCTCTCTGCCAACAATGTTGGTAATTTAATCAGTCCTATTTCTTGATCACAGTTGTACTGAAAAGGATTTCATTACTTAAGTAGGATTTAAAATTTTTTTGTTACAATTTTCCTTTTGGTTACTGGGTCTTGAGTTATCTTTGAGATATCTCTTTTTTGATGACTTACACTATTTCTAAACGAAAGCAGAAAAGTGTAGAATGTAGTCTGGTGCTCTACAAAGAGAAGATTCACAGCAGGTGTGAGTAAAAATGAGGAAAAGACAAAGAGATGAGACTTTACAATGTCAAGAAATGAGAAAGGAGTAAAAGGAGCAGCTTGATAAAAAATGGTGCAAAAATTGGAGAAATATATAAAGGAAAATGGAAGGCAGAAAGGAATTTTTAAGTAAAGAGAAATACAAGAAGAAGAGGGCGTATATGTCAGTGTATGGTCATGTCATAAAATCTTTTGTCTTTGGTTTGAAAGGGGCTTTTCTTACTTGAAAAGATACTTTTTATCAGTGACATTTGTCTCTTACCTATATTCCTTAGAACATTTGAGAATCTTGGTCACTGATCTATACATTTGGAGGACCAAATGGAAATTTTATGAAATTCTTGCTATTTTTATATACCTGCTGGTTGATTTTAGTTGAATGTAACATCAGCAATAGATGTCACTGCCTGAAAACTGCCATTCACAGAAGTTTTCTCTTCCATTGGGGCAGGATTAAAATTTTTATTGAGTTAAATGAGAACATTAGGGATCACTGACACAACAGTCAACAGGTTTTGAGGTTGTTCTATTGATAAAATACTTTCTAGTTCTTTCTAGTAAACAGGGGCTTCTCATTCTTGAAACTCTTAAGCACTCAGTAATATCTAAATAATAAACACAACAGGAGGATTGGAGACAACTTTCTCAGCATAAATGTGTTTTCTGATTTCTCATCGCATTTCCTCAGCTGATAGTTGAAGACTTTTATTTTGAGGTATAGATTCTACACTGAAGTTCAGCAAAAGTTCTGACCACAGTAGAGTTGTACTTTGTAGCTAATTTGCTGCTTCTTTTTAATTTATTAAAGAGCAAGATATTAGAAAAGAATCCTGGAAAGTTTTCAAGGGAATCATTTTACATTCTAGCATTGTGTGCTGTTTATATTTTTATAAGCCTACTATGGCTCTAGAGAAAATTCTGTAGCAAGACAAAGAAGGGGCTTCTCTTGGAATGAGTTAATAAAATGATTGTGAAATGAGTTTCCTTTCAGAGTTTTGAAATGACTACAACATCCCATTTTTCAAAAACATATCTGATTGGTTAAAAACAAAATTAAAAATGTTTTCTGTGTGCCTTCAAGATATTTTTTGTAGATTTTTAAAAAATTTTGTTTATTAATAAAAAAGTTACAATACCAGTAATGTTTATAGGTGCTGTAGTTACGTATGAATATTTTGCTCTGGAAAATTCATGTAATAAAGAGCAAATTTCCCTTTCTTCCCCTTAGCACATCTACTTTCCTTGATATTAATCTGACCATAAACAGAGGTATGTGACATACTAAATCTTATTTTTCAGCACCAAAGACACAACACAGAAAATAATCAAGAGATCCTCAAATCAAATTTTGCTGACAATCCTAGGAGGACTATTAGAGTCAATCTTCAAGTTTCCATGTTCTTTCAAATGACCTAGAGAATCATTTGATACCTATTTGTTCATTAAATTGGAAAAATGATAGGAAAATGAAAGTACCAAGCCAACAGGAAGCTTTTAGAAGTGAAGTATTATTATTGTAGCATTATTATCAATTTGAGTCATTGTAGTAGTAATAATTGAAACTCTTCATAATCAGAGAGAGGGATTTATGGGCAAAATTATAAAAAGTATTTTGTTAGGGCTGTTAGTCAAAGCTTTTCACCGGAACAATGTCTATTGAATAAAATATATTATTAAAAATTGGTTTCTCATTCTTGGTAGAATATTTTTAAAAGATATGTTGTCACACGTGTTATTAAAGTAACTGGCTCCCGAGGAAAGAAGAGATTTTGTTTGATAGTCTTCTCTTAAATTTGAGTATTAATGTCTTGATTAAACCAAAAATCTTCATGGATGGGGCGCTTGGGTGGCTCAGTGGGTTAAGCCGCTGCCTTCGGCCCAGGTCATGATCTCAGGGTCCTGGGATAGAGCCCCACATCGGGCTCTCTGCTCAGTGGGGAGCCTGCTTCCTCCTCTCTCTGCCTACCTCTCTGCCTGCTTGTGATCTCTCTGTGTCAAATAAATAAATAAAATCTTTAAAAAAAAAAATCTTCATGGATGATTCCCAAGAATAAAGACTTCCCTGGTCTCTTTAAAATGATTCTAAAGCAACTTTCTGAAGTTAAAGACTTCTCTCATTTCAAACTCTGAATGGATTGTGCAGCAGAGATTGAAACTTGGACTCCTTGACCTCTGGTCTTTTCCTTGTCTATTCCACTTTACTTGGTTCTATCACACTCCTAATTCCCCCTAGAGCTAAGAGACCAGGGGAAATGGTATGAATTAAAGAAGAAATCTGCACATATTTCACATGGGATTCATAGAATGGATCCAGAAATGAGTGCACAGTTTTTGTTTAAAATCCATCCAGTTCCAAAAAAGGAAAAGGCTAAATGGAGAGGGGAAGGGCATTTTTACGTGAAAGTTACTTGTTCGGATTTGCTGGGGATTTCTCTTCATTTGTCCAGATGCAGTTATTTACTTCTCAAGCACACTGTTCTGCTACAGAATTGGTTCGTGCCTTTGTAGAAGTGCTAAGGCTCTTGGCCAGAACAGATGATTGCCTCTCCACAAGGTCTCTTTACTGGGGCCTATGGCTACCACAGTGATTTTTTTTTCTCCCCAATCTGTCTTCCTTATTCTGTGTTTTGGAATGCTGCTCTGGGTACTTGATTCACAAATACCTAGCTCCTTGCTTGGGTGCTTGCCTCTTTACTGTTATTGTTCATCTGTTTTAGCCTAAAACTCAGATGTGTCCTGAATTTGGGTGTGGGTATTGCATACTTTATTTTTCTTTCCACAAATCACTTATCTAGCTGTTAAGCACCTGAGTTCTACCTTAACTCATGATTTCCAGGATTATTCTGCTTTGGTATCTGTCACATGCTCTAGGTTCATGGTCGACTACCTGTTGGTTCTCTATTTCTTACCTTATCTTTGAGATCTACTTGCCTCCCACTGTTTCAGAACAAATATTTGCCAAGACCTACAGAAATGGCCTCTGGATTCCTTAACAACACTGCTTTCCTCCTTCTTGAGAAGCCCTGAACAAATATTTCTTTACCATGTAGCTGGTCTACATACCCAAGTGTCAATACAAAGATATTGATAATAAACAAAAAACAGGAGTCCCGAAGGGTAAATGTTTGAGTTTGATGCCAGAGTCTCCTATTCTCTCAGCTAATTAATACAACGTTGGTTTAGACATGGTGGGTGTAGATTGCTCTGAGTCTGAGGTAAAGTTTATAAATCCCTGAAAAAAAAAAAAAACCTGTTTCATAATTATGTATAGTGGTAATATCACTGTACAAAACCAGGTGCCAACCCAAAAGCCTCACTTTGAAGGAAAGCCTCATAGTTGAGTTATGAGACAGCTGGAGAGCAACAAAATAGATATGGATCCATAAGCCCTGCAGGAAAAACAACTTTAATCAGGGCCTGACACATTGGGTGATTGTAACGAAGTCCCTTGGTATGTGTAAGCCCTGGATCAAATGGGACCAATTGACTATTGACAAGCATTACATTAGTACAAAACTGGATGAAAAACTGGCTATGGCCCTGCACAAACTCCAATAATGAGAAATGAGGTTCTTGTAAAAGAAAAGGACTTGGTTTGTTTTAGAAAAACCTATGTGCCCTGGCCCAGGGGATACCTCTGGCAGACTGAAATGCCTTCGGTGCAGCCCTCAGACACTGTCGTGGCATTTAGTGCTGTCTTTCCAAGCCTTTCCACGTGGCAGGCCTCTTTGAGTCCTGAAATCAATTCCATGGTTCTGAATACCGGTAGCTAATGCTGGCAGCCTGACCTGGGAGCCAGGAACATCGTTCTGCCCTGAGAGCCCCTCAAATGGATTTTGCAGGGGAGTGGTGCATACCATGCGTCTAGGGGCAGTGAGGTATGTTTCTAGCACTCTTCACAGATCATAAATTAATTTGAAATAAACCTCTCTCCTCCCACAAAATATAATGTCAGAGAAAAACTGTTATCATGGTTTTTCTGTAGCATAGTGCCCGAGGGGGCAAAAGTCATTTTCTCCTGCATGTGTTGACTGGCCACGTGACAGGTGCCAAATGCGAGGCTGTCCATAAAAGCGTGGCATGTGTGTCCAATTCAAAATAATGTGTAGTTTGGAGTAGATTCTCCATACCTTCCACTCTGAACCTGAAAGAGTAGAAAGAGCTGTGCCTACTCTGATTTGAAGATGGGTATTGTATAAACTCCCAGACCGACATGTCAGGAGCCCCAAATGTCCTGTCTTCACTGTTCTGTATTGCAAATGTTAAGCGATGGATTATTCTTGATAGTTAATCTGGAAAAGGTAAGAAGGAGCAGGTAGGACATGCATTCTTATTTTACTACTATGCATGGGCATCTGGTAAACAATAAAATAATGCAATATTCTCTTTAGTAATGCTGCACGATGGGAAGCACGAAATCAGTTTTTCAGGGCTTAAAATTCAGAGTATTTCTTTAATGTGCGTGGAGCACCTGCTCTTTTATACTTAACCAAAATTTACTAAATTGTTTGTATTAAATTTGGTTGACATCATTAGTTTAGTTTTCTTATATTCTTTTGCCTTATTATAGGGGGGCTAAAGAAAGCCTTATTTGATTAACTGTGTTATGTTTAACAGTGATTTGGGGTCAACGAGAATAGAAAATGTTGAGCTGATGGAGGAAAGAGGAAGAAAAGCAGATGTTCTATTAGTAGTGAGTATCCAGGAAACTCCACATAAACTGTCTTTTTTTTTTTAAAAAGATTTTATTTATTTATTTGACAGACAGAGATCACAAGTAGGCAGAGAGGCAGGCAGAGAGAGAGAGAGGAGGAAGCAGGCTCCCCGCTGAGCAGAGAGCCTGATGCGGGGCTCAATCCCAGGACCCTGGGATCATGACCTGAGCCGAAAGCAGAGGCTTTAACCCACTGAGCCACCCAGGCGCCCCAACCACATAAACTGTCTTGTCAATAGTCTTCTATTCTTCCTGCCTAGATCCTCCCCTGATTTCTAGAACTACCTATCTAACTTTCCATAGACTACTCTCCTCCCATATTCCATGGGTGCCTCGAACTCAGTATACCAACTAAATCGCTCACTTTTCATCTAAATGTGTTCATCCTTCCAGAGTCTCTGTCTTAGGGAATGATTCCACCATTCTACCAAAGACAGAGACCCAGGAGTCATCTCAGTTTACTTTGTCCACCTTCACTCTTACCTAATAGCTATAAATAGTTCATTCAGTTTGATCATTGAAGTTCCCTACCCTTTTATAGCCAGTCCACTGTTTTAGCAATTCTTGCTTGAATTACTGGGGAATGGGCTCCTTGACTCTATCCTCCACCCCACTTTAACTCAGTCTTAACCCTGCGGCCATAGCCTTCTAAATGCAGATGGGATTACATCACTTCCTTGATTAAACGCCTTTGACAAACTCTTAATGATATATCTGTGGTTGCTTCTCTAATCTTACTTCCTACTACTGTATTCTGGGGCTCTTTCATTGTAGGAAGAGCAGTTTTCAATCAGTACAAGTGCTATTTCATAATGCCATGTCTTTGCATATGCTATTTTCATTACAGTAAGCACCTTCTTAACTTTGGAACCTGGTTGGAGATTGCAAGTCCATTCATTGTGAATACATGTTTCTTCATCTGGGAAGCCCTCTGTGATGTCTTAGTTCAAGTTATTTCTTTTCTCTAACCCTCCTCGTATTGCTGGTTTCTCTGCTTCCCTCATTTATTCTAAGCTCTTTAGGGTCAAGAACAGTGCTTTTTATATTTTTGTACTGTAGTCCAGACCCTGATATATGATGGATACTCACTGTATATTTGTTGAATCAGCAGATGGATACGATGATAAAAGCAGAACTTGTTTGTGATGAAGGATGAGTAGATATCAGTTTGGAGAGAAGATCTCTATTGTGTTGGGGGATTTGGCAGTATGTAGGTTTAGGAGCTAAATGAAGATTTGATCTTTATTCAGATTTGATTGGGATCTTCAGGGCATATTGATCTTGAGGAAGCAAACAACAATGGGAGACTAAGGGTGCACAAGTGGTAACACTCATATAAAAAACTGAAAAAAAAAAAGACTTAATTTCCTCTCACCCTTCCTTTCTATCTTTCCCCTTCTCTCTCTCTGTAAAATAAGTATAATATAGATTTTTATATTTCAAGGTGACTATGTTGATGTATGTGTGTGGGTGTATGTATATAACTAAAAAAGCTCCTTAACCATGGTATAATTCCTTTTTTGCTAAATAGTTCTATGTTGACATTGGCTATGATCTGAAAAAAGACTTTGGGGTTAGGAAGGGAAAAGGGAACTCAAGTAATGACAAAGCCAGAATATATATTTTGAGAGCTAACGTTAGGAGAGAGGAAGAAGCAGAAGTAGAATATTGGGGTCTCAGAACTTGATTCTTTGCCTATCAAGGAGGGAGTGGTGGATGCAAGGACTGGAAAATCAGGGCTGAGTGGTGCCTGGAGCTCCCACTTGCTCAGCTGCTCAGATACCATGGACAGAGCTAAGGCTGCGGTCCTCTGGATTAGTGACGACCCTGCAGAAAGTGTGTCTGGGTACACGTGGAAACTCCCCCCCACCTTTTGTAAGTTATACCGAACCAGTTATGAACATAAGAATCACCAAAAGCTTTTTCTAGCCCAGTTATCCTCTGCTCATACTCCGCAGTTTTAGCAGTGCTGAGAATTGACAGTCAATATGTTAGATATCCATCCCATTGTAAACCCAGCTTCTCAGGGCTCCCTGTTAAATGGGAGAGAGAAGCCTAGGGAAGGAAATGCATCCAATGACATCTGCAGTAGGGGGTTCATGAAACTAGCTGAGGCTGCCAAGGCTTTAAAGACATATGTGGCGGAAGTAAAATGGCAGGTAGGTTTTCATTTGTGGGATACTCTTAACTTCAGTGTGTAAATGTAAGTTTTTATATTAAGATTGTTTTCAGCATCTGGCCAAAAAGTAATCCATGTGCTTCCAAGAAGGAAAAGCCACCAGTTCCTATGTTCTAAGCACGAATCCAGACACTTTAACTTATTCCTCCTAAGAGCATTCAGGTATGGGTTTATCATCCTGATTTTGCCATATAAGAAGCTGGACTTCACATCTAGGAAGTGGTTGAGCTGGGTCTCACTCTAGGTCTGGCTGACTCAGATCCCTGTTCACATTTTTTTCTCTACACTGCCTTCTTTGCCATCACATTTGGCTGGCAGCAGGAGAGTCAAATCTGACAGGGACCATGAAAAGACTGGAGTTTTCAGCCTGCTAGGCAAGCTGCAGTGCCATAGAGGTAAGTCACTGTGAGCTCTGTCATTTATTTCTGTCTACTTTAAATCTCTTATCTGTAGGGTGAAAAGCATTTACAAAGCTTTCAGAAAAATGCTTTGTGATTACCAGCACTAGGCGAGCAATGGCTTGCCTGTTTTCCCCAGATAGCTGCAGAATATGTCTTTTAGGTAGAATTATCTGCTTCCTTCCACCTAGATTCATATACAAACACACTGACGGAAAAATATGTTTTGGAAATCCCAGAGTCCTAGGTGTTAGCAGATACTTTCTATTCTGGGCTGCATTGAATCAGATAGAAACAAACAAGCAAACAAAGAAACAAACAAACAAAAAAACCTTGAAAAACAAAAAAATAAATATTCAGTTGTAAAGAAACAAATAAGAATTGTTACCTCTTGGTAACAAATTCCTGTTCTGTGGTAATTCCTGTTAAATTTAGAAATTCCTAGGTGTAATTCTATTGATATGAAATATCAGGTATTTCCCACCAATATGCTAGATATTTTTTGTGTTTTGTAGAAAATAATAAGGAAAGAGTTATTAGCTCTTTGACACTTAAAAAAACCTAACTAGCCCCACTTGTTAGGGTCTACTTGGGTGACACTTTTACCTCGAATTGGCATCTCCCTTGGCTTGATGACAGCTTTATCTTCATTGTCCTTTGTACTTTTTCCATGTAGACTTCAGCTATGGGAATAATTCTTCACAAATTGCACAGCTGACCTTCTCTAAGTAGGCCCCCTCTGCATGGTTGGAAGATTTAGAATTGCACAAAAATGTGATGATTCATGAATTCCTAGATACCTTGGACTTCGTGCTCTGAGATGCCTTGCTGAAAGCAGAAATCTGGAGATCCTCGCTGCTTTCCCAGGTGGGCCTGGGGAACCTTCAGGCCTGGAGCTCTGATCCTGCTGCGGCCGTTCTGCTTACTGTGCTCCTGCTTGAGCTTCTGGAGTCAGAACTCCCGAGGGAGGAAATTCGGAGTCCTTGATAAAGGAGCTAGCTCTTGATAAAGAGCTAGTTTTTGTAATACTCCCCATGAAAAGAAAGAACATAACCTTTATTATTATTTTTTTAAAGATATTTTTTTATTTATTTGACAGAGAGAGAGGTCACAAGTAGTCAGAGAGGCAGGCAGAGAGAGAGGAGGAAGCAGGCTCCCTGCTGAGAGGAGAGCCCGATGCGGGACTCGATCCCAGAACCCCGGGATCATGACCTGAGCCGAAGGCAGAGGCTTTAACCCACTGAGCCACCCAGGTGCCCCAAGAACATAACCTTTAAAGGGTAGAGAATTTGTTATTCTAAGTCTCTTTTATAGTCCAATCTTCCTGATTCTATTTGAGATGTCTCTTCCTTGCAAGGTGCACTGTCCCAGCTGGAAAAGACTTGAATCAGCCAGGCATGGTAGGAAGACTGCTTTGCTCAACTTTGCTTTGCTGTTAAAACATTAAGTGTAATCTGATGTGTCAATAGAGTCACCTCAGGTACTCAGAATCATTTTAATTCCTCTTACTGTCAAAACATAGTGTCAATACTGACACGAATTGGCATTAAAAATATATGCGAAATAATCTGGAGAACAGCACTTTTTACTGATAGGAGGTCTTTTTAAAAGAAGCCTCTGTCAAAGATTCAATTTGAACTCTTTTTTGACTTTGAATTTTACAGAGCGTTTTTTTTTTCTTTTTTTTTAAAAAAACCTGACCTGTTTTGCATCATTCAAGCCTATCAGTGGAGGAAAGAAGCTTTTCCTTTTTATCTGACCCCATGGGAAATGTTGTACATTCCCAGTGTGTGCCCAGAAACAGATGTGCAAGATGACACATAAGTGGATGACATCACTCATGGCTAGTGATTAAATACTTCCCTGGGACTCACAAAATGCACTCAAAAGAAAATGGAAAGGAGGAGTGATGATCAGAACTTCTGTATACCACCTGGGTGCATGTTTTTGCCACTCTACATAGATTTTAGTTGGAGAGAAATATAAATGCACAAAATGAAAGAATATAAATATTAAAATCTCAGATTTCAGCTTTGGAGAAGCATAAACTTGCACATACATTTGTAACATTATATTACATTTCATGTGCTTTATAATTTATAACATAGGACATATAATATATAAATGTATGCATGTATATATCTGAAATATATTCAATATGCACATATCTTCACTATATTATATACATGTAGTGTTCTATATCCCCAAGCAAATAGAAAAAAAAAAACAAGAAAGAAATATTTATTTTTTGATAAGTTACAAATTCTTTGCTAAGTTGGATGTAGAGGTTATCTAGGTATCTTTTATAAATATTATATTTGAAGAGGTTTATAAAATAATTCATTTATTAACATTTGATGTGTACAGATCAACTGTATATATATATTGACATTTGGTACATACACAATTATTTGTTTTGTTTTCTTGTCTTGCTTTGCAGAGTCTTTGGTGGATAAATGACCTATTGAACTGAGAAGTGAACATCCTTGCATTTCAATCTTTGAAAGCAATAGATTCTATTGACAGCAACACTAGATTTCTTTGTTCTTTGAAATCTAAGATCTGGTCGTACTTTTTCTATTTTGCTAATGTTAGCAGGTTGTGTGTGTGTGTGTGTGTGTGTGTGTGTGTGTGTATTTGGCAGCAAATCACTCAGCTGACCTTTTTCATAATCAACTACAATAAGCAGAGAGTGTGTGTATGTGTGTGTCCCTGCACTTTTGGTGTGATAGACAGTTTGCTTAAATATATGGGAAAAGTTAATCCCTCTGCCCCTGACCTTTGGCACAGGAACCTTGTGCTTCCAGTAGAAAGTGTGGTAAATGCCAAGTCCTTTGGGCAGAAGATGTTTGCATTAATGTTTTCTATGCTGGAGCCTGAGCCATAGATTTTCTGTCAGCCATCCTTTGCAGTGCTGATATGGAGTAGGTTGAGTTGTATACAGAATATAGTGCTTGATGCCATCTGTTTCGACACCCTGAATATTTTAACTCCAGCCAGTGTATTAAAGGAGAATGCCTCCCACTCCCTATCATTCATGGGATTACCATGTAGTATGGGAGGTGGAAAAAAAATCATGCTGTTTAATATGATTGTCCAAGGGTCAGTTGTCATGTTAATTATCAAGAGCTTGACTGATTAAAACATGACATGAAGAGGTAGGAGGACAGGTATAGTGCATAACCTTGTAAATATAGTTAACTCTTGAATTTCTCCGAAATCCAGGGCTGTGACACTATAGCTATGATACAACACAGACAGACAACTCTGCAAATGCTGGTCTCTCTGTCTGGAAGATTTGGATTATAGAGAATGCATGCTGCAAACAGGGCAAGACAGCTTTGGGGGAAAGACCCTGCCCTAGGAGATGGAAAGTTGTCCAGTCTGGCATCTAGATTTAGCAGTTTAAAAGTAATCCTTGACTCCTCTGTTTCCACTTTGTCTCCTCCAAAGAGACACAAGTCCATTGATTCCAATTCCATGTAGCATCTGAATTTACCCCTTCATCTCCATTGTCTTGGGTTCATTTCCATTGTCTTGGGTTCCTTTCATCTTTTGCCTAGATGATTTGCTAGTTTACTAGATGCTTCCCATTGCCCACTTTTAGCTTTTCTAATCCATTCTTTGGTGTGATTGAAAAGCTGGAAATCTACCATGTCCCTCTGAATTTAGTGATGTTCTCAAATGCACTATACTTCCCATGCCTTTCTGTCATTCTATATATTGCTGCCTCTACATTTTCTACATTTGTGTCTTCAAGTGATCCTTTAAACCCTAGGGTACATATCACCTCTTCCCTATGTAAGACTTTATTCATCTGCTTTAAGAGTCCTTTGGGCTTCCATGGTGTCATGTGCTTATTTGGAGTATAGACTTTTTTCTGATTTATTAGAGTTGTCTCTTGACAATTATCTTTATAACTCCTGCTTTCTAGAAAATAAGCTCCTGAGGGCAGGAATCATTATATATATATATTTTTTGTATTCCAGAACCTAGCACAGAGTAAGAAGTGCTAAGTAAGAATTTCTTGAATTAAATACCAAAAGAACATGACTTTTAGAGAGTAGAATGATCCATGACAGGTAGTAGTCCTAGCAGATGGTCAGTAAAAGAGAGTGTTCATTTAGAAGATGGTTGGTGACATACATTTGTTCTCATAGATCCCTTCCCTGAACCTCTGTAACTGCTCACCTACACCAGTCTTCACATGATCGCTCTCAATCAGCTTGGGAAAAATCATGAAAATCCTTGCATGCTACCTCTTGATTTAATTATACTCCTTGCTGTTGGGAAAGGGAAACCTTTCTTCCTTCTTCCTCCAGTTTCAAAAAGGAGGGATTTCTTGCAATTATTCCTGGGCCTTGCCTCATTCCTTTTATTTCCCACTGGGGTAAGAAAGAGTAGCTGATAAAAGCCCATTATCAGGTATATGATTTGCAAATACTTTCTCCCTTTCAGTAGGTTGCTGTTTTATTTGAATGATAGTTTCCTTTGCTATGCAGAATCTTTTTAATTTGATGTAGTCCCACTTGTTGACTTTTGCTTTTGTTCACAGCCTTTGCTTTTGGTGTCAAATCAAAAAACTCATTGCCAAGACCAGTGCCAAGGAGCTTACTGTCTATACTTCCTTCTAGGAATTTTTATGATTTCAGGGCTTACATTCAAGTCTTTAATACAATTTGAGTTAATTTTTGTCTATGGTGTAAGAGAGGGGTCCAGTTTTATCCTTTTGCATGTGCCTATCCTGTTTTCCCAACATCATTTATTGGAGACACTTCCTTTCCCTCATTTTATATTCTTTTTTTTTTAAGATTTTTTTAAATTTATTTATTTGACAGAGAGAAATCACAAGTAGGCAGAGAGGCAGGCAGAGAGAGAGGAGGAAGCAGGCTCCCTGCTGAGCAGAAAGCCCGATGTGGGGCTTGAACCCAGGACCTGGGATCATGACCTGAGCCGAAGGCAGCGGCTTAACCCACTGAGCCACCCAGGCGCCCCCCTCATTTTATATTCTTGGTGCCTTTGTAAATTAATTGAATTGAAATTACCTGAACATATATGTGTGGGTTTTTTTTTTTTTTTTCTGGGCTCTCTGTTCCATCAATCTATGTGCCTGTATTTTGATCTATGTGCCTGTATTTATGCTAATATCATGCTGTTTTAATTACTCTGGCTTTGTAATGTAGTTTGAAATCAGGGAGCACGATGCCTCCAGCTTTACTATTTTTTTTCTCAAGATTGCTTTGTCTATTTGGGATTTTTTTGTGGTTCCATGAAAGTTTAGGACTATTCTATTTCCATGAAAATTACCACTAGAATTTTGATAGTCTTTACATTGAATTATAGATTGCTTTGGGTAGTAGGGACCTTTTAATTACATTATTTCTTTCAACCTATGAGCATGGCATATCTTTCCATTTATTTGTGTCTTTTCAATTTCTCTTATCAATGTCTTATAGTTTCAGTATATCAATTGAACTGAGAGTCACGATATTATGTAGACTTATGGTTGGTTATATCTCCCCTGAGCACCCCTCTTTCTTACTTGGGAAATTGTGATAAAAGCTTTAGGGACCTACTTCTGGAGATTTTAGAGCATCCCTGAGGAATTCCGTAATATCAGCCCCATTCTGAATTCTTAGATAATTATAATGCACACGCATGCCAGTAAATGCTAGAAGTCATGCCTAAATTGACCAAAGCAAACATAACTCCCTTCCTCAATTCCCTTGCCATATTATTAAGGAAATATCTTCTATAAGCAATGGGACTTTGAGGACAAATAAGAACTTCACAGAAACTGTTAGAAGCTAACAAAAGTACACAGTAGGTGACCAGAGAAGGCCTTATGGAGAGGATTCCACTTGAGCTGTGATCTAAAATATGGATAGATTTGAATATGTGATATGGAGAGATGAGGGCAATGATTCCTAATAAACTAGCTCCCCCTTCCTATTTCCACAAAACTCTGATTTGTAGAATTTTCCAGTTTCTGTGTTGTAAATACTTCTATCATAGCCAGTTTCAAACTATCAGTGATTAAACAACTAGCTTAACAAATTCTTAAATATTTAAAAACTGGCTCTACTGAGTCTGTTTGAACTAGGTTTTCCATATCACTGGATGAAGAATTTACCATATGATACTATAAGCAAGGGTACATATTTGTGTGCTTCCATTAAGGGACAGAAAACACTCCTGTCTGGCTATATCGGGAGGTTCTTGTTGGGAGGAGATGATGACAAGGTCTAAGAGGTAAGCTGAGATAGAGTTTGGAGTCTTTGTTATGTATTTGAGCTTTATTCTTTAGTCTGTGGTGAGCTCTTGACTACTTTCTAATAGAGAAATGACAGGATAAACAATATTTTAGGAGGATTGCCCTGTTCTTATTGTTATATGCAGGGTATTGTTAGGGGAATAGAAGGAAGCAGAGAAAGTAGCTAGGAGCTACTGGAAATTCTGTAGGTGTGAAGTGGTTAGATAAGACTAGATTTAAGGAAGAAGTGACTAGTGTGGGAAGTAAAGGATGGAAGAAGAGAGGACAGTGGTGCAGTCCATCTCTGCTCCACATGGCGACAGCTGGGTTGACTTGATAGTGCGGACTCTTACACTGTTGGTGGGAATGCAAGCTGTTGCAGCCACTCTGGAAAACAGTTTGGAGGTTCCTCAGGATGTTAAAAATTGAGCTACCCTATGACCTAGCAGTTGCACTACTAGTTATTTACCCCAAGGATACAAAGGTAGTCATCCAAAGTGGCACCTGCCTCCCAAAGATCTACTCTTTTAGCAACTTCTATATATGTGATATCGTATTATTAACTGTAGTCACCAAGTCATGCATTACATCTCCATGACTTATTTACTTTATAGCTGGAAGTTTGTGCCTTTTGACTCCGTTCACCCATGTACTTTTATTAAATGGGTTTAAATATCTTCAATTGAACTAGTTGCCTCTGTAGCTTTTAGTAGGTGAATGGTATGATTATGTATGGTACTATTGCACTATACCGAAGATTATTCCACTCTCTGAGAAGGTGGAACAAGATCTAACCTATGTGATGAGCTTGTTTTTGGATTAGTTAACTGCGGAAAAGTAACATAATAGTAAATTGCAAACTTTTTTTTTTTTTTAAAGATTTTATTTATTTATTTGACAGAGAGAGACCACAAGCAGACGGAGAGGAAGGCAGAGAGAGAGAGAGAGAGAGGGAAGCAGGCTTCCTGCTGAGCAGAGAGCCCGATGTGGGACTCGATCCCAGGACCCTGAGACCATGACCTGAGCTGAAGGCAGCGGCTCAACCCACTGAGCCACCCAGGCGCCGCAAATTACAAACTTTTATTGAAAGCTTATCTTGTACTATACTCTGTGAATCATTTTTATTTAATATCTCATTTAATTCTTACATATAAACTTAAAGGATGAGTATCATTAGCCCCATTTGCAAAGGATAAAACTGAGTTTTAGAGAAGTGAGATAATTTGCCTGGGGTCAGACTGTTAAGTGTTGAAAACTGGATTTTATACCAGGTCTGTATTCTTTTTTTTTTTTTTTTTAAGATTTTATTTATTTATTTGGGAGAGAGAGAGACCATGAGAGGGGAGAAGGTCAGAGGGAGAAGCAGACTCCCCATGGAGCCGGGATCCCGATGTGGGACTCATTCCCAGGACTCCAGGATCACGACCTGAGCCGAAGGCAGTCACCCAACCAACAGAGCCACCCAGGCACCCCCCAGGTCTGTATTCTTATTTGTTATAGTCTACCTCCTCTCCATGAATTAAGGAGACAGCTAGAATAAAAATACAACCTTTAGTTTGACTGCAATGAAGTAGGTATCTAGGAGTGGGATTGTTGATGTTGTACATCAATAATAGTCACAATATGGAGGTGGGCTGGGATTCAGGAAGTGATGGAGCGAGTCAAGTTCCTGCAAATTTTGTAATCCTTTGAATTAAAATATTGGTCTCAAGTTAGAATATGGAATTAAGTAGGCCAAAGAATCTTGAAGCATGTATATAGAGGAGTGTAACGATCTTCACACATCTGTTTCAGCACTGACAATATTAGATGTTAAAAACTTGTTCACATATCTGCTTTCCCCTCTAGGTTCTAAGCTTTTGGCAAAGTGCATACAGGACATAGTAGTCAATTTATGTCTGTAAACTTAAGTAGAAAGGAAATGCACTTTCTTCTTTTTTGACTCTGTATTTATTTCCATTTTCTTCCCCCTAATTTTCTTTTGTAAAGTTTCTTTAAAGTAGTGTGCTTTAGTGATTTTAAGCAGAACCAAAGTATAGGATCTCTCTCTCTTCTATTAATCATTCTTAGTCTAGTGCTTGAAAGAGGGAGAAGCTCATCCTTGCATGACCATTTCCTGTTTGTAATAATCCTGGTGAGTGAAGCTTAAAAGAGAATGGAAGCAGGAGAATGGAAGCAATACTCTCTTCAGGTCCCTAGAGAGACTCATGTACTTGCCCAAAATACTATATAGGTGTACCTCTGCAATAAAAATTTGGAGGAGAGTTCAGTCATTCATCTGGACAATTGGAAAACTGCTAGAAACTGTATGACTTTATGTTCTTTAAAGTAACCAATTTATTGTATTGTTGTGACATTTTATCTGTTTTACATTTGACATTTATGTGATGAACACCTCTGGTGATGGTTGAAATTAAACACAGACTAAAAGGATTCAGGCGGAACAAGGATGTTCTCTAATTTTCCTGGAGATTAATCTCTCCCCCTCATATTTATAAAAGTAAACTTTTTCTTGGTTTGATTTTGCCTCCCAAACTCTTTTCTGAGTTATGATTAGAGATAAAAATTAAGATATCAATGAAAAAATACACTCTGATTTATCACTTCTGACAGAGGAGGTCTTTTCCCTGGGCTGCATTTGAGTTTCTTTCTTCAGAAGAAATAGCGGGTGAGGGTGACTATTTCTCAGCTGGTGGCAGCTTCCAAGAGAAGAATTATGTTCAGGAAAATATTTAAGATTAAAACACATCAGAAAAGAGGCATCATATCAAATTAAGATATTATTCAAATCAACTCACTATCCAATTTTTGAATGCTAAATCCTGATATTTCAAGGTTAGAGTTTTTTTTTTTTTTTAAGATTTTATTTATTGATTTGACAGAGAGAGATCACAAGTAGACAGAGAGGCAGGCAGAGAGAGAGAGAGAGGGAAGCAGTCTCCCTGCCGAGCAGAGAGCCCGATGCGGGACTCGATCCCAGGACCCTGAGATCATGACCTGAGCTGAAGGCAGCGGCTTAACCCACTGAGCCACCCAGGCACCCGAAAAAAATGGTTTTGACTAAACTGTGACAGAATGTCTTAAAGGTAGTCCTGTGTGAGGCATGCATCAGTCACATCAGCCACTTACTGCCTTTCGTTCATGACAAGGGATTTAACAATTTCTTTTATTTTCAGTTCCTCTGCTTGGCATGTGATAGCTAATTCCTTTTGTATGCATCTTAATAACAAAACCTAATACAGCTTCACTTGCTTCTGGTATTTTCTCTTCTAGGTTCTGTAAAACACATGGTTATTGTTTCTTGGGAAAATAAGGGGCTCTAGTCATTCCCGATATGATGAATATTTGCTTCCCTAAATCAAATTGATTCCCCACTGCTTTATTTCTGTATATTTCTGCATATGTCGTGATTTCTCCTTCGATGCAAATCATAGTGTAATCCTACAGAAGATATTTTAAATGGCAATTAATCTCAACACCAAAAATACTTAAAACTCCGTGGAAATGGTGGCAATGTGAATATGTAGAATCAAGGCACGACAACCGCGTCACAACGATCACCTGCCCGGCAGTGACTGCAACAGGCTCCTGAACGTTAGACTCGTTCCAATTTTAGGTATTAAAATGTGAAAAACTTTACTTCTTAGAAGTAGTGAGAAAAGAAATATTGACGATGCTTTTGGATAGCTTCTGATTTCTGCTTCTTAGATTCTGATCAGATCCTAGCTCTTTTGTTCTTGAGGCATCCTTTTCCCATACCTCTCATCCTGCAGAGAGACTGCTGTGCACTGTGCCTCCATCCACTATGATATGTTTCTTCCTCTACTCTAGGCTGCATTTTAGAATTTACCCCAAGGCCTGTTATAAATGTTCAGAAAATTAAATTTTTCTTTTTCCTCTTAGGGAGAGGAAACCTGACTACATTTCCAATTTTTGGCAGCAAACGTTCCCCATTTCCATTGTACCATGGTGATATGTAGCCCTTTGCTGATAGATGTAGTGAGCATAAAGGGATTTAACTCAGCACTAAACTTTTTAAAGAACTCTATAATTTGTATATAAGAATTACTTCGCATTATTAGACATATTTTGGAAACATTTTCATATGTAACTAATGAGCAGTTTTTGTGTGTGCCCTGAGAAAGGTATCTATGCAGTCATTGATTTTTGACTTTTTATTACACATTCATTTTTCTCTTTTTTCCTCCATTCTTCATAATTTTTTTAGTTGCCTGAAATGTGATCATAATACCTGCTTACTGTCCCAACCCAAACAGTATGTCGTTGAAAGTGAAATTGATAGTCCCTCCCTTTATCTTTCTAATCTCATTCTGTAATGTAACCACTGTAAACTGCTGTTTCCTTTGTTAATACAAACAAAAATATGTACAAATAGACACTGGAGATAAAGAAACTGTGGAGCCCTAACAGGGACCTGCTATTTTTGCTTAATCATATGTTGTGAGCCCATTTCCTAAGTTAGTGCATAATGATCTATGTTGTTCTTTTTTTCACTAAATCTTTTTTTTTTTTTTTTGAGATGTATTTATTTGAGAGAGAGAGTGAACAGGAGGAGGAACAGAAGAAGGAGAGGGAGAGAAACAGACTACCTGCTGAGCATGGAGCCTGACATGGGGCTTGATCCCACGACCCTGAGATCATGACCTGAGCTGAAATCAAGAGTTGGTCGCTTAACCGACTGAGCCACTCAGGTGCCTCTATGTTGCTTTTTAAATTGCTGATTAGTGTTTCACAGTATTAGTATATCATGATTAGTTGTTTATGGAAGATGTTATTAGCAACCTTTTATTTATTTATTTAGCTTTTTTCTTTTTTTAGAGATTTTATTTATTTGAGAGAGAGAGAGACAGAGCATGGGTGGGGGCAGAAGGGAAAGACAGGAGGGGCTTGATCCTAGGACCCTGAGATCATGACCTGAGCAGAAGGCAGATGCTTAACTGACTGAGCCACCCAGGCGCCCCTATTTATTTACTTATTTAAATATGGAACACTTCTCGAATTTGCATGTCATCCTTTGCGGCAGGGCCCATGCTAATCTTCTCTGTATTGTTCCAATTTTAGTGTATGTGCTGCTGAAGCAAGCAGTATTAGCAACCTTTTAGATGTATTTTTGGGTAAGACTTTGAAAGTATTTTGGGTAAGACTTTGAGAGTATTAGACACTGCTGATTTTTCTTTTTCTTATTTTTTTTCCCCCTGTTGGTTAGAAACCCAGAAATTAAAATACTTTTTCAAACAGTATGCATATTAGAAAAAGTAATATTACTCTTTTAATTTCTGAATTATTATCAAAATGCACACTTCCACCAATAATAAATGAGAGCACCAGTTTCTCTAGGTGTTTATTCACTTTGATTGTTATCAGACTCTTAACATGGTCATCCAATAGGCAAATAGTTTCTTCTTTTAATTTGCATTTCCCTGTTTACCAGTTGAGGTCCTATATTTTCATTGTTTACTGATATTTGCATTTCCTCTTTTGTGATTTGCCTACTCTAATCTTTGACCCATTTTAAATTGCCTTTTTCTTATCGACTTGAAAGAACTCTTTATATATTTAATAATATTAAGCACTGAGTGCTTACTATCTAAATTGACTCTGACAAAGTATTTTGTACGTATTAACAGATCCAGTTAATTCACACAACAACCTTATGGGCTAGACACAATTTTATGGGTAGGGAAACAGAGGCAGAGAAAGGCTAAAAATGGTGTTTAAGGTCACACAGCTAGTAAGTGGCAGAGATGACATTCAAATGAAGAGCACTGGTATGTAAAGTCATGTCTAACCCCTATACTCTGGGCTGGTGATCTGGAAGGATAGATCAGTGTGTACTGAGCAGAGATTTATGCTGCCAGTGCATTCATAGGAGCTTGTGGCAAGGATTTTTAAGAGCATATTGGAAGACAATATTTGTGTCGAAAGTTTGCTAAGAATACTTCTCTTTAATAAAAAATAAAAGTATACAATTTTAAAATAGATTCTTTTTTTTTTTTTTTTAAGATTTTATTTATTTATTTGACAGAGAGAAATCACAAGTAGGCAGAGAGGCAGGCAGAGAGAGAGGAGGAAGCAGGCTTCCTGCTGAGCAGAAAGCCTGATGCGGGGCTCGAACCCAGGACCTGGGATCATGACCTGAGCCGAAGGCAGCGGCTTAACCCACTGAGCCACCCAGGCACCCCTAAAATAGATTCTTGATGGCGTATATTGTTGTTGAAAGTGAACTTTGGGGGCCACCTTGGTGGTTCAGTCTGTTGAGTGTCTGACTATTGACTTTGGCTCAGGTCATGATCTCAGGCTCCTTTGGTGGCACCCCATGATGGGCTTGTCCTCCGGTGAGAGTATGCTGGCCATTCTCTCCCTCTCCTGTTGTCCCTCCCCTCACTCGTATGCTGTTTCTCTAAATAAATAAATAAATAAATAAATACATAAAATCTTAAAAAAAGGAAAGCGAACTTTGGGATACTTAGAAAACTGATGAAGCATAAATTAAACAATGACAGCAAAGGAGCAGAGGAGTTTTCTCAGTCACGCTAGGCATTGAAGGCTATAAATTCTTTAATGAAGTGAAATTAAAAAATAATATAAGAACTACCTTGTTATTTGTAGTTTGTTTAAGTAAATTGTTTGTATGTAGTTTTCATTACATTAGCTACTCTTAATTAATCCCTTTGTGGCCTTTATAAAGTTCAGTAAAGAAGACTAACAGCTCTCCTCCCTCAAGGATTGTTACAGAGTAGATAGATTTATAGCTGTTATGATGTTTATTTTCAGGTGTACCAGAAATATGATATATATATTTTTATTACCTCCATTTAGTTTCATCTTTGGAGTCCTCGTATAGCCTGATTGCAACAATAAAAGTCTTAATCAATTTATGATAAACCCAGGCTTCTCTGTTTTAAACTCATTTAATTCAGGATTTTCCTTTCTAACTTCTCTCTTTTTCCAAGATTGATCTAATTTCTAGGGGCTTTGGAGCATGGGAGTTGAGAAGGAGATCTGGTTTGGGGTCATTTTTCTTCTACGTGAGTATGTGGAAGACACTGCAATCCTCTCTGGTCCTTGGACATGGCCACACCTTTTCACACCTTTTCTTCTGGGGCATGTGTTATGGGTTAAAGGATGTTTCCCAAAAAAGATATGTTGAAGTTCTAACCTCTATTACCCCAAAGTGTGACCTTACTTAGAAATAAGGTACAGCTGTAGTTAGTTAGGATGGGTCATGTGGAAGTAGGGTGGACCCCTGGTTCAGTATGATTGGTGTCTTCTTATAGGCACACAATGTGTAGACAGGGGAGGAGAAGGGTGTGTCAATGCAGGCAAAGACTGAAGTTATGCAACTGTAAGACAAGGAATGCCAAGGATTACTGATGACACCAAAACTGAGAGAAAGGCATAGAACAGGTTCTCTCCTAGAGTCTTTCATAACCCTGTGACACCTTGATCTTGGATTTCAAGTCTCCAGAAATTTGAAACAATAAAATTCTGTTGTCTTAAGCCACTAGCTTGTAGAACTTTGTTATATTAGCTCTAGGGAATTTATGTAGCATCTAATCTCTTGCTATTTCTGTTGTGCCTTCTTAGCTTATTGGTCCAGTTTCATTGAGAGCTGCATCCACTTGACTCTGGGTGCCTTGGGAAAGTGTTTGGCTGCTTCCATGTCCTGTCAAGCTGGTCATCTGCCAGAGCACTTCATATGGCTCCTCTGCACAACTTCGAGGCCAGAGTGTCATGGACACTGTCTGTAATACTTGGCCAGCTTCTAGGGCAACCAAATAGAAAACTAGGCTTAAGTACCCTTTATTCATGAATCTCAAATCCCTTGGGGGTTGGGTACTTAATTCTCTTATGCCTCAGAGCTCACCTTGGGGTGGGGACACGGGGCAAGATCTGCATAAATCTCACAAGAGTATGTCCTCATACTGCTCTTATTTCTAAGCCTTCCCCATTCCTACTTACCATTTCTATGGAACTATGACATCCCTATCCTCTCAAACTCCAGGGATTTTTATGGGGCTTTTATTTAATGTGGGTCAACAAGATAATTTTTCCACAATTTGGATCTATGAGAATTCATCCTTGAATTTTCTATGTGATACCTGGTAGGTGTAAAGATCTAGAATTTGCCATCCTTGTTCTCTCTTCTCTTATGTTCCTTTATGACATACCCTCCATGTTCAGTGGGGACTCTAGTTTTGTGGTTTAAATGGGAGAGTCATCATTAAAGGAAAAGTGCATATATGTAAGACGTGAAACTGTAAAACTCCTAGAAGAAAACATACTGGAAAAAGTTCCTAACAATTTCTTGGAAATGACACCAAAAGATACAGGCAACAAAAACAAAAATAAACAAGTGGGACTAAGTCAAAATAAAAAAAACTTCCATACAACAAAAGAAAAAATTAACAGAGTGAATAGCCAGCCTATGAAGTGGGAGAAAATATTTGCAAACCGTAGGTCTGATAAGGTGTTAGTATCCAAAATGTATAAGGAACTTCTATCACTCAGTAGCAAATAAAATAGACCCCCAAACAAAAACTGTGACTCAATTAAAAATATGGTCGAGAGATTTGAATAGACATTTCCCCCAAGAATATGTACAAATGATCAACATTACATGAAAAATTCTCAACATCATTAACCATCAGGGAAATGCAAATTAAAGCTACAATGAGTTTCTCCTCAGACCTGTCAGGATGGTTATTATAAAAACAAAAAGACAACAAGTATTGACAAGCATGAGGAGAAGTTGGAACACTTGTGCACTGTTGGTGGGAATATAAATTGGTACAGCCACTATGCAAAACAGCATGGAGTTTCCTCAAAAATTTAAAATAGAACTACAGTATGATCCAGCTATCCCACTCCCGTGTATTTATCCAAAAGAATTGGAATCAGGATCTTGAAGCAGTGTTAGTACTCCCATGTTCACTGCAGCACTATTCACAATAGCCACGATGTGGAAACAACTTAAATGTCCTTCAGCAAATGAATTGATAAAGAAAATGTAGTGTCTACATACAATGGGGTGTTATTTACCCTTAAAGAAGAAAAAAATTCTGTCGTACGTGACAGTATGGATGGAATAAGCTAGTCATAGAAAGACACACTTTATGATTTCACTTATATAAGGCATCGAAGAGAGTAAAATTCGTAGAAACAAAGAATGGAATGTGGGTTGTTGGGGGATGGGAGAAGGGAGAAATAAGGAATTACCAATCCATAGGCATAAAGTTTTATTTAAGGAAGATACACAAACTCTAGAGATCTGCTATACAACATTGTGCTGATAGTCCCGGGAATTGTGACGGGAGTAGATATTCATGTTGAGAGTTTTTACCACAATAAAATAAAATAAAAAATAAAAAGAGAAAGAATGCAGGAGAAACTCATATACTGACATTTCAGAGTATAATTCTGACTCATAAGTCTTAGCTGAATAGATTCATAAGCCTTAGCTGAAAATTGGAGTCATATTTTAAAGCTGAGGGACAACCGGGTAGCTCAGTCGGTTCAGCAACCAATTCCCAGTTTCAGCATAGGTCACGATCTCAGGATCCTGGGATCAAGCCCTGTGTTGGGCTCCACACTCTGTGGAGTCTCCTTGGGATTTTCTCTCTCCCTCTGTCCCTCTCCCCACTCATGCGCTCTCTCTCTTTCTCCAAAATAAATAAATAAAATCTTTAAAAATTTTTAAGCAGGGGCGCCTGGGTGGCTCAGTGGGTTAAAGCCTCTGCCTTTGGCTCAGGTCATGATCTCAGGCTCCTGGGATTGAGCCCCGCATCGGGCTCTCTGCTTGGCAGGGAGCCTGCTTTCTCCTCTCTCTCTCTCTCTGTCTGCCTCTCTGCCTACTTGTGATCTCTCTCTGTCAAAAAATAAATAAAATATTTAAAAAAAATTTCTAAAGCAGAGCATGGGCACAGATACTTAATCTGCATCTCTTGTAGTCACTTTCTAAGGATTGTGCCTATTTACTTGGGGTCCTATTTAATGAGGTTAGTAGGTGGGAGTTTATGCCAGACACTGACTACAACTTAATGCTTAAATACCAATTTACACACTATAGTGTATCATGTTTTCATGAACCTTGTTTCCTTGTATGAAATATGTATTTCTTCCTAGCACTGCTGAGGACTTTTGCACATTTGCTGTATCATTCTGGGATCTTTCTGCAGTAACATGCCTATTCTTTTAGTTTTTCCTTGACTTGTCTGTACCGAATTATATTTACCTCAGTATGACTGCAATCATTGGGACCTGGTATTAGTAAGCATAGTAAACTTAAGTGAGTGATATGTTCAATATAGCTGATCTTGATGACATAAAACTTAGTATTTTAATGATAGATCAGTGATTACACACCTGCTGTATCTTCAGCCCAGAAATGTGTAGCACAGAGAAGGGATTAAAGAGAAGTATAAGGCATCATACATACCAACATGGAGTTTCCATTTAGGTAGAAGGACATAGGACTAGAGAATACAAGCAGAATATAATCACCAAGTACAAGCTATAGGATGCAGATTATTCTATAGTAAAACAGTTATCTAATATAGTTCCAATAAGGCAGCACTCAAACGTGAGGTAACACTTTATGAAGGACAGAATAAATCTGGCCTAGACTCACCTCCAGCTAAATGGTTACTTGAGTTGGATCTTGAGTTTGGCCAGAAACATGTCCAGAAACAGTTTTTCTGGGTAAGTTGTAAGCTGTTCACCAAACTTGGAGATGTAGCAATAAGTAGAGAAAATCCTATTTTGGAGGTATGTGAATAGTAGGAACCTTTCATACAGATAGACTCTAGATACAAATGTCCCAGGTTTTTTTCTTTTCTTTTCCTTCTTTTCTTTCTTTCTTTCTTTCTTTCTTTCTTTCTTTCTTTCTTTCTTTCTTTCTTTCTTTCTTTTTTTGGTGAGAAATAACATAGTAACTCATTTAATACCTAATGCACAAACTGCTTAAGAGGAATGAAATTATATTTACACTGGAAAAGGATGGGGTTGTTCATTTACTGCCCAATGAAACTGTTACTTGTGATTTTTTAAAATTATTTTTATTAACATATAATGTATTATTTTCCCCAGGGGTTACAGGTCTGTGAATCATCAGGGTTACACATTTCACAGCACTCAGCATAGCACATACCCTCCCCAATGTCCATAACCCAACCACCCTCTCCCTACACCCCCCACCCCCCAGCAACCTTGAGTTTGTTTTGTGGATTAAGAGTCTTATGGCTTGTCTCCCTTCCAATCCCATCTTGTTTCATTTTTTCCTTCCCTACCCCCCACACAACCCCTGCCTCTCAAATTCCTCATATCAGAGAGGTCATATGTTAATTGTCTTTCTCTGATTGACTTAACAAATTCCCCAGGTTTATTTTCACTTTTGCCCAATCTCACTCATGTTAATGCATTAATTCAGCTGTCCTTGCTAAGCATAAATCTGTGTATCTTACTGAATGCAGACCAGGATGTCTATGTACTTCTTGCTACCCTAGTGGTCTCTCCTTGTGCAGTCTTGCCACTCAAAAAAAGAAAGTATCTCTCCAGGATACAAGGAAGACTTACCTTTGGTTTCAGCCTTGTATGGATGGGTAGAAACATGGACAATCTGACCTAAGAGATCTGGAGATTCTAACCCATCAAATTATAAGGTACTAGTGCATAGTCATTTATTATTTTTTAGAAATTGTTTAAATACAGGAGGAATTTGGGGTGCCTGGGTGGTATAGTCAGTTAAGCCTCTGACTTTGGTTTTGGCTCAAGGTTGTGAGATTGAGCCCTGCGTCGGACTCTGGACTCCCAGCCCAGGCCTCCAGACTCCCAGCTCACCGCAGAGCCTGCTTGAGACACTCTCTCTCACTTTCTCCCCCCTCCCACTCCATGCTCTCTCTGTTTCTCTCTCTCTCTCTAAAATACATAAATAAATCTTTTAAAAAAATTACAGGAGGAATTTGGGCCAGTTTGAATATTGAAGGTGGCCACAAAAAGAGAAAGGTTAGAGATTTTGAGGCACTAATATTAGAGAACTGAGTTTGAGTTTCTTGAATTATTAGAAAATAAAATCAGTGTGATGAGCACTGGGTGTTGTATGTAAGTGATGACTAAATTCTATACCTGGAAGTAATATTACGCTGTATGTTAGCTAACTAGAATTTAAGTAAAAATTTGGAAGGAAAAAAAAAAAGAAAATGGGGGCACCTGGGTGGCTCAGTGGGTTAAAGCCTCTGCCTTCGGCTCGGGTCATGGTCCCAGTGTCCTGGGATCGAGCCCCGCGTCGGGCTCTGTGCTCTGCAGGGAGCCTGCTTCCCCCTCTCTCTCTATCTGTCTGCCTCTCTGCCTACTTGTGATCTCTGTCTGTCAAATAAATAAAAAAATCTTAAAAAAAAAAAAAAAAGAAAATGAAGTCAGTTTAGCTGTATAGGACAAAATTTGATTACCTTAAGCTATTACTTTTTAGGTTTTAAAAAAAGACAACTTACATTGAGTCAGAAGAAGTCAAAGCATTAAAATGAATAAATATATGGGCGCCTGGGTGGCTCAGTGG
This sequence comes from Lutra lutra, assembly GCF_902655055.1. Taxonomy (NCBI): domain Eukaryota; kingdom Metazoa; phylum Chordata; class Mammalia; order Carnivora; family Mustelidae; genus Lutra; species Lutra lutra. The sequence continues at coordinate 49,578,631 of NC_062290.1, forward strand.
GTTAAGCCGCTGCCTTCGGCTCAGGTCATGATCTCAGGGTCCTGGGATCGAGTCCCGCATCGGGCTCTCTGCTCAGCAAGAAGCCTGCTTCCCTCTCTCTCTCTGCCTTCCTCTCTGTCTACTTGTGATCTCTCTCTGTCAAATAAATAAATAAAATCTTAAAAAAAAATAAATAAAATGAATAAATATGTAATTTCTCCTTGTTTTTTGGGATGTCCAATTAAGGATAATTTAATCTAAAATGGACCCAATTAGAAGTAAAAATGTTTAAATTAAGAGGAAATATTTTGAAAGTATATTGTTTTGTGGAGGTAAACACCACATTTAAAATATGCATCCTTGCACTTGACATATTTATTCATTTTCTTCAGAATGTAAATGTCTTTAGCAAATGTTGCAAATGTAGAGAAATAAATTAACTTTACATCAAAGAGCAAACATCTTACAAATGGCAACAAGAGACTAGTTGTATTTAAGATGTCTGATATTGCTTTATGTCTGTATTAATAATAAAATATTCTTATGCACTATTTCTCCTCATGGAAAACCCTGCTGTCCTTATTCATATACAAGTGAAGCTGAATTGGGATCTGGATGCCTGTGTGTCTCCCAGAAGCTTTTTCTGGAACAGATTTGATGAGAAAATTTATACTTTCTAACCACCTTTTTATACAGATCTGCTCTTCACTACTTTTACCCCTGGAGTCCTGGATATTTTGGTGGTTTTGACAGAGTAGATCAGACACACATGTTTGCTCCAGAGTGTTTAAACATACATTATCGATTCTATCGTTTGAAGGTAAAAATGCTTTCAGAAGAAACTTGGAAAACAAGTCTAAATTGATTGAATTTAAAGACCAATAGAAGTCCCCAGATATGGTTTCCACAGCAACAATTTGAATGTTGAAAATTTCTTTGCATGTAACAGGTAATTAATGGCTTCATTGATTTAACAAAAAAATTTTGGCAACTACTATATGCTAGTAGTGGAGAAGCAAAAAGAACTAGGCCAAACTATGTCTTGTTCCCTTCCTTCCCCACCCTGCTGCCACCAGAGAGTGCACAGTCTACTCAGGGTGCCTGGCAAATGAACTTTTAAGAATAGTGTGATATGTGCCATAATAAATGTGGGAAAAATGTACTTTGAAAGCACGGAAAGAAGAAACTGAATTTGTCTGTTGGGACAGGATGCAGACAAGAGGGATTTTATCACCTATTAAAGCAGCAGAAAAAAGGCATTTGAGTTTTATCTTCAAGAATGAGAGTGATTTATAGGTTGGATTGAGGGATTGGCAGGGTGGGAGGATGGGATGGTTGGTAGAAAGGAAGCATATCCTGTTCAGAGGAAATAATGTGTTTAAGCGAAGGAGCTGTGTTAGAACATTGTGGTTTTGGAGTGCTCATTGTAGCTTTCTGGGTAGTGTGAGAGAAGCAAAAGGTGGGTTCGGGGAGTGGCAAGTTTTTCTGACCTAAGAGTAGGCAGAGGTATGAGTCAACATTTTTAGGATATCGTAAGGAGTTTGAATTACACTGTAGTTAGTGCGAATGTTGAATGATGATTTACATGAGGCATAACCGTTAGCATCAGGAAAATCACAGTAAGGAATGACAGGATGTGTGACATCAGGTGATCATTTTTTCTCTCTACTTTTAAGAAAAGCAATGGTTGAATAAGGCATTGCTGGTGACTGCTTCTTTCATTTCAAACACTCTCAGTCTTCTTTGCATCTTGTGGAAATTCATAGTCGACCACCCTGACACAGTTCCACAAGCTATATCTCACAGTTTGAGATTAAATCCCATCCCTCTTGCTTTATCCTTTTAGAGATGAAGACTTTTCAGAAGCTTTTAATTCACTCAAAGGCAATTTTAAAGTTATCTCTTGGACTTTCCACACTAGACTAAATAGCTCTATCTCATTTATGTCTTTTAAAAAAATCTCATGACTTCTGTGTAACAACTCTTAAAGCCATTTTAGGTGTTGATTTTTGGATCTTTTCCAATTTCTTGACAGCTTCCTTATGTGTGGTAAAATGAAAAGACAACGTAGTGTTTTAAAGAGACTCTTAAGCCAGCATAAAGGATTATTCTCAGTCATTTTGTTTTATATTGCTATTAGGATATGCCTAACATTATGTTAGGAGTTTTTGAAGGCAACTCTGCATTAGTGGAAGATAGAATTATTTTTTGATGTTTTGACCATCTGTACTCCTTTTCTATTTATGCGATTAAAATATTCATATATATATATATATATATATATATATATATATATAAAATTTTATAAAAAATAGACTCCACACCCAACATGGGGCTCAAACTCACTGCCCTGAGATCAAGAGTTGCATGCTCTACCAACTGAGCCAGCCAGGAACCCCAATGCAGCTAAAATATTTTTAAGGCAATCCTGTAAATTTTTCCTTGTGCTTGATGGGTGATTTCTCTAGTCGTCTTCCAGCTACAATTTTTTTTCAGGTTTATGGAGTTATAATTAACAGATAAAATTGTAAGATATTTAAAGTATACAACATGATTTGATATACGTATACATTGTAAAAGAATTCCCTTCATAACTTAAACTACCTTCTTTTTTTATTTTTTAAAGATTTTATTTATTTGACAGACAGAGATCACAAGTAGGCAGAGAGGTAGGCAGAGAGAGGGGGAAGCAGGCTCCCTGCTGAGCAGAGAGCCCAACTCGGGGCTCCATCCCAGGACCCTGGGATCATGACCTGAGCCGAAGGCAGAGGATTACCCCACTGAGCAACCCAGGCACCCCTTAAACTACCTTCTTTTCTCAAGCAACAAGATGTAATGGAAAGAAGATCGGTTGGGAAGATCTGGGTTCAAAACCATGTCTTTGTAAGAGGTGTTAGAAGTGAGCAAGTTGGCTAAAAAAAATCATCCCAGAATAATTATGCAACATTCTTTTTTTTTTTTTTTTTTTAGAGATTTTATTTATTTATTTGACAGAGAGAAATCACAAGTAGGCAGAGAGGCAGGCAGAGAGAGAGGAGGAAGCAGGCTCCCCGCTGAGCAGAAAGCCCGATGTGGGGCTTGAACCCAGGACCTGGGATCATGACCTGAGCCGAAGGCAGCGGCTTAACCCACTGAGCCACCCAGGCGCCCCATTATGCAACATTCTTAAAGGTGTCCTTGTTTGGATGATAACCTGCGTAGTCAGTTTGGGCTCTGTCAATTACTAGTTCTCTCTGACTCTCAGCTTCCTCATTGGTAAGAGGGGGAAACAATATCCAGCCAATACATTTGTTAGGAAATGTAAACATTAAAAAAAGCTACATTTTTCAAAAAAGAAGAGCAACGTTTTCTAGCGCAAAGCCTGTTGCATAGTAAATGCTTTAATTAGGTCCCTTCCTCTCTCTCTTTCTCCCCTTTTATAAAAACTATTAACTTTTCAGAACAAGTGGACTCTGTATCCTTAAATTCTCAAATATCTTAGATAACAGCATATTTGTCTAAATAACACGCTTGTGAAGTTCATCCTTACAGATATCAGTAGGAAGTTTAATGAAGTTTATATCCACAATCCATGTCATTTAGTAATGAGATTGCCTAATAAAGACTTGCACATAAAATGGCTTGAGTTGTCCTTTAGCTTGATATACAACCAAAAAGAATGACTCTCTATTTAATCCAGTCCCCAGTTTTCAGGTTGAATTCCATTAAAATAGGGTTTTACCCTATGTATTCTGAGGAAAACTATTCCCTGTGGGTAGTTGATAGATATTGGGGAAGAGGGAGAAATGTTGTATTTAACTATGGACAAAGGAAATGCTGGAATAAACTAAGTTAAAGAGGTTTCTACATTGCAGGATTTCCCAGAACCTTCAGTGTGCTCATCTATGCTGTGAATCTTAAAGAGTGTGCTGTAGTATGCAGCATTTGCAAAATAACTAATTGAACTTGGATCTCTTTTTCCAAGGAGCTCTTCAAGAACTAATAGAAGACACTTGGAAAATACCAAGGGACTGGTAGCTCAGTTTATCACAATATTTTACAGTTTTACACAATGTTTATTCATTTATTCATTCATTCAGCAAACATGTATTTGGCCCAAATTATTTATTGATTGAGTGCTTTGTCTCTAAGTAGTACTTCAAACCAGGTTATTGAACACAAAATTATAGTTTAGTATTTGGAAAATAATTGAGGTAGTAATTTAAAAACATAGATATCAAAAATATATATTAAATTCTGTAAATATTTCTTTCATTCTTATTTGATGGTAAGAATTCACTATTCTACTAGTGGTCTCCCAACTTTTTTGATTGTGTCCTCAGTTCTTTACATCAAATATGCTTATTTATTTATAAATTATATGCTTGTATTAATGGGTTAATACATGATATAATCATGCCCAGAATTCAGATGTTTTAAAAGACTGAGATGAAAAATAAATAAAGATAGAAATTCTAATATTTTTTTTTCTGGATTTCAGTGGGTCACTTTGCCAGCCTTTGGGCTGCATACCACTCTGTTTGTTTGTTTTGTTTTGTTTTGTTTTGTTTTGTTTTGTTGTGCCCCTCTCATTGGAGACTACTTGGTGAAGGAGCAAAGAGGAAAACATCTAAACATGATATAGGCAGAAATATTCCTTTTCATCATATTTGTCATGATTTATTAAAGAGTAAATTTAGGTTTGACACTATTTTAAGTGGTTCACAAAAAAAAAGGGATAAAGAAACAAACTTTTTTTTTTTTTTTTAAATCTCCATAAGCCTACTCTGATTGAGGGGAATAATGCACAATAACAGAGCAACATCAGCTGAGAAGGTGGGCTTCTTGGTCAATTCGGTTAAGATTATCAAATGTTTGTAGAATATCTATCTTATGCTAAGTGCTAGGCAGTAAGGATACAGAGCTGAGTCATAGCCCTCATCCTTGGGAGCTTTTATGCACCAAAGAGATGCCCAGTTTAATAGTGTTTTCTGAATAAAAAGGAAGGTTACCCTAGAAAAGTACTTTTTAAAACTATGAATATTATATTTTGAGTAAGACTTCTTTCTATCTGAGGATTATGGAAAAAAGGACCAGCTTGCTAGGAGGGAACCACTAACTGTCTTATTGTTCATGATTTTTACTTGAAGCTTGTTCTCATGAATAGTAGTTGTTTCCAAGCACTCCTCTGTTTTTTTTTTTTTTTTTCACCCTATTTTAGTATGTAAGACTTCTGCTATCTTTTAAGATGCTGCTGTCAAGGATTGCTATGCTATTTCTCCTCTTTACCTGCTTTTTGGTCTCAGTGAATTAACTATTCCAACTTGTTTCCTTATTAACTGCTGTCATATTGTTCACTCATCAGTAGTCTCCCATTTCATCCTTTGTGATGAATAGCCCAGTATATTATTACATTTTATTTCACCAAGACTCTAAATTCTAGCAGATGTCCACTTACATTTCAATCACATATAGTCTTCATTAGAATTGCTTAAATGCATGTGACTTTAGAATTTTTCGAAATGTATTTGATATCTTTGTTTTGTCATGCACTCACATTTGGACTCATATGAAAGCTTAGCTATTTGATGGATGGGTGTGACCTGAAGAAGTATTTCTCAGGTTTCTAGTTTTATTTTTCTGAGACATTTCACTTCAAATAGAGTCTTAATTGTGTTGGCTCTAAGTGAATGTAAACCAAGTTAGTATTGAACCAGCAGATGGAAAAATCTTTATCACTGAACAATGAAACAACTTGAAATTCTTTTTTCCCCTTTTGCCATCTGGTATCTGTGCTCATATTTGAAACATTAGCCATTCAGGAAAGAGTTGTTTTCTGTATCCAATAGTCAGAAGCTTTCTCTGAAGACTGGTGCTTATCTTTTCAGAAAAAAAAAAAAAAAATGCCACAAATACAAATGGGGCCCTGAACTAATATTTGACAGTCACATAAAAGCTTAAGAAAATGCAGAGTACAAAGTGAGTCTAAGGAGATGCCATTTTCAATTTATTTTCATAACCTAATTCTGCATTGCTTGTAAAGGTTAATCTAAATCCAGCAGAACAAAGCCGGCCACTGTTTACTTGTTACAGGCACTGCTACATTTTTCTCAACACAGCAAAATGAGCATCGCCTGTTCACAACCTAGTGCTACTTTTTTTCTGAATTGTGGCAGATATTGTTTTCATGCGACTCTCAAATTATCAGTAGTCAAATAGCATCTGTAATGGTAAAATGCTTCTAAGAAAATATCTAGAAAATAATTTATATTATTCACTTTGGAAGAAAGGTCATGATCCATTAGCTTCCAGTTATTCTAGTGACCTTGGTGATCCACTTTCTCTGGATGCCCAGCTCCTACCTGGTGGAGGATGAAAGCCAAAGGAAGTCAGGCATTACAATTATCTGTTAGCAACCGTTTTAGATATTTTGGTGTTTTCATTATGTATAAACGAAACATAAATGATGTGGTAGTTCTTTGTACTTGAAGTCAGATTCTTGGTCTAATTCTAAATCTCTTGGCATGTGGGGTATTTACTCTCACTTTTCAGATTGGCTTATCTTTGAGTAGACCAGGAGGACTATTTCTGTCTGGGGTTGTGTTTTCCATTTGGGAACCTACTGGCAATTTTCTGTTTTTGGCTGAGTGGACCATTTCCAGAAGTTTACTCTGTATGGACAGCTAAGATGATCCCATGCATTACTCTTTACATTAGAAATAATTTTTCACTGAACAGTCTCTGAGGGACAAGTTTAAGAAGATTACAAATAACATCCACTAGGTTGAAGTGTAATGCTTTCTTGTATAAACTTGGACTTTATCTTTCTATTTAATTTCACTGAGGTTTCTTTGGCTTTGAGTGGATGCTCTAACACTCTCTCCTAATTGACCTTTCAGATGTTGCACAGCTTTTGGGTGCAGAGATGTGCTCAGCTTACTCACGTTAACAGGCGGAGGAACGTGGGGCGCCTGGGTGGCTCAGTGGGTTAAGCCGCTCCCTTCGGCTCGGGTCATGATCTCAGGGTCCTGGGATCGAGCCCCGCATCGGGCTCTCTGCTCAGCAGGGAGCCTGCTTCCTCCTCTCTCTCTACCTGCCTCTCTGCCTGCTTGTGATCTCTCTCTGTCAAATAAATAAATAAAATCTTTAAAAAAAAAAAAAAACAGGCGGAGGAACGAGAATGCTGTCAGCAGCTACAGGGGATACATTCCAAGGAGCTGGATACATAACCTGTCCCTCAGAATGTTGTACTCTGTGCACAACAGCTCTCATAATGGTGAGTCTGAAAACTCTTCCTCCCGAGACAGTGCTCACTGCTTTTGTGTCCTGCCATGTCTATGGCCTAAATCATCTAATTTTCAATATCTTTCTCCTGTGCTGCTAAAGAAGTTTGCTCTGCTCACTTCTCTTCTTCATGGTCTCTGCCTACCTAGTTCCTATCACTATATGGATGCTTTCCCCTTTACATGGATTTTCAACTTGTAGCCTTACTGAGGTCCGGCTCTCTCCATGTCCTGGATTCATCACTGCCACGGAGAGGGTGTGGTTGGATCGATGTGTTACCTTGAAGAGGAGGGAGTGCCTCTGAGGCCCTGAGCTCTCACGCCAGCCAGGCTAGCTCACATCACTGGTCTTTATGTGCCTGAGTCAATAGTTACCTGGAGTTAGAAAAACAGCAGAACCCCAACACAGTACCACAGACATTATTTACTTGTCATTTAACTAACCTGATGTCAGGAATTTGGATTACTGTTCATCTCAGCCCTGGGAAGCAGGTATTATCCTTATTTCTGCTTTATAGATATGGAAACAAGACTGAGAAGTTGAATGCTGATAGAACATGGACTGAAACTCAACTCTAATTTCAAAACTGATGACTTACCCACTGTAATATGGGAGAAGCCAGGTCACAGGGTCACCTTATTCAAAGCCCAGATACTTTTGCAAATGAATGCCCTTCCAAGGGACCTATAGGTGTGGTAGATGCCCTGAGGCTTTTTAGGAGGGGGATTTTCACCAGTAGGCATCTTTCATTTGCATCATTTCCTGATAGCAGTGTGGAGATTAGCATATTCATCCTATTAAACACAATCTCGAGGTTGGTTGAAAGTGTAAAGCAAAAACACTATTATTTTAATTTCTCAGTAATTATGTAATGAGGGAGATGGGACTGGGCGTGGCATAATGGGACCTAGTTTTTGTACCCCAGCCCTGGAATTTACTGACCTTTTAAATTTGGGCAAATCACTCAATCTCTTACTTTATTCACCTTTAAAATTGGGTCAGTTTTAATTTTAGAAGGACAATTGCACACTTAGTTTTTTAAAAAGATTAGATTACTTTGATAAAGGGTTTGGCCTTTGATAGGAATCGAGAATATTAATGGCTTGTTTCTTATTTCTCTGAAGAGAGACTACATCTTGCCACTTAAAGGAAAAAAAAAAAGATATACTTAACTGAAGTATAACACACACAGAAAAGTGCAGAAATAATAAGTGTTCAGCTGAATTAATTATCTCAAAATGAACACACTTATGAAACTACCTCCCTACTTAAGAAATAGAACACTGCCAACACCACCCCCCTGCCCCCCACCAACACCCCTGCCCAGAAGCTCTACTCATGTCCCCTTCCAACAACGAAACCTTCCCTTTTCCCCAGAAGTAACCACTATTTTGACTTCTAACACCATTTGTCAGTTTTGCCTACTTTTTTTTTTTTTTTTTAGCTTTGTGTAAATGAAGTTACAGATAATGATTCTTTTGTGCCTGGTTTCTTTTGCTCAGTTATGTTTCTGAGATTTTTTGCTCTAATTGCATGTGGGAATAGTTTTATTCATTTTGATGGCTGTAGTGTGTTTCATTGTATGAATATATTGCAGTTTATTTCACAGCTGATGGGCATTTGGGTTAGTTCCAGTTTTCAGTAATAATGAATAATGTTACTACGAATGTTCCTGCTCTTATGTCTTTTGTTAATATGTATACATGTTGAGTGTAACATCACTTGGGAGATATTTTTAACCTGAGTAGATGATACTAAGCAGATATCTAAAGTGGTTTTCCATTCTGTCAGTAGTATGTGGGTTCTTGTTGCTCCTAAGGGTAGCCAACCCTTAGTATTTTCAGTTATTTGAATTGTGATGAGTTTATAGAATTATTTTACCTTTCTTTGACTGCTAATGTGATTTAGTCTCTTTTCTTATGTTTACTGGACATTTGGATATCCTCGTTTGTAAAATTCTTCTTCATAGTCTGTTGTCCATCTTTTTGATTAAATTTTAGCTTTTTCTTTTTGATGGTTTATATTTTTAAATTTATTCCCTAAAGAGCCCTTTGTTAATTATATGTGTTACAGATATTTTCTCTTAGCTGTGGCTGTACTTTTCACTCTTTTTTTTTTTTTAAGATTTTATTTTTTTATTTATTTAACAGAGAGAGAGAGATCACAAGTAGGCAGAGAGGCAGGCAGAGAGAGAGGGGGAAGCAGGCTCCCCACTGAGCAGAGAGCCCGATGTGGGGCTTTATCCCAGGACCTTGAGATCATGACCTGAGCCGAAGGCAGAAGCTTAACCCACTGAGCTACCCAGGCGCCCGTACTCTTCACTTTCTTAATCATATCGTTTAAAGAAAAGAAGCTCTTAATTTTAGCGTAGTCCGATTTATTAATTTTTTATTTGGTTAGTGCCCTTTGTCCTCTGGGAAATATTTCTTAATCTCAAATCATCTAGAAGAGACTCACTTGCATTATCTTCTAGAAGCTTTATTGTTTTTTCATATGTATAATGACAATCCCTCTGGAATGGATTTTTGCATCTGGTGTGAGATAAGAGTTTATCTACTACATTTCTCAGTGCTTTTTTGATCCTAAATTGTCTTCCTCTCTTCGCTTTATGGGAAATAAATGAACCTATGGCCTGAAGAGGATATGACTCCTTCTTATACCCTTGTACTTACTATGTGTCCTTTCACACAGCACCACATTTTCTCCAACTTACTTACCATTTTTTTCTTGAGCATATCTGAGATGTAGGATGAGTTTCTTAAGTACGTTTTGAGTACTCTAGCTTCTTAAGGAGATTAGGATAAGAACATTCTACAACATCCTCAAAGAATCCAAAGTAATTAAAATAGATACATAGAGTGATTTATTTTTGGAGATGCAGGTCATTGTTCTTTTCAAAATTCCTCCCACTATTCTCTGCCATTTCCTCCCAAGCCCAGTTCACTCTCAGTGCCTGGACTCAATCAGCAATGACAGCTCTTCCACTTGATGGTTAGCAATATGAACAATGGAAGGAGGCTTCCCCATATTTTATAGCAGGACTTGATAGCATTATGAAAACACAGTGATGCTTCTCAACGGTGCTGCTGAGCATGTCTACACCAATGCTCATTGGCATCTTGTGTTTTGTTGAAGAACTTTTCCATGGCTAGACAAAACATATTTGCAACTAAGGTTATAATATTCACAGATACTCAATCATGGAATAAGTATCCTTTAGATTTATTTTTGGTGCTGCTACTTTTCTTTTCAAGCCAAACACTGTTAGGATCTCAAACTTTTGGTTCAGCAATGAAAATGTACAGAGAATATACAAATGGTAGCTTGCACTGAGGTCTTGCATGCCTTTCTCACAGGCCATATTATCATTTCTGCCATCTTTGTTGCCCCTGGTATGGTGATTTCAGTGGTAACATTTTTGCATTTCGCTGAACAGTGGCATTTTATTTAATTTTTTTAAAGCTGTAGGTAGGTCAAAACTACAAATATATATATATATATATATATATATATATATGTGTATATATATATATATATATATATATGTGTATATATATATATATATATATATGTGTATATATATATATATATATGTGTATATATATATATATATATTTTTTTTTTAATTTTGTTCTCTAGACCTGATAAAAAGGGAAGTGCTATCCACAGAGCAAGGTGTGAGTGATTCTGCCAGACACTAGAGCCATCCATGATTTACATCCTTCCGTATCTCTTTGGGAGAGCACTGTTTTCACATCTCTGTACAGTTTGCAGTTTTTAAAGGGCATGCTAATAAAGGTGCACTCTAAGGAAGATAGGGAAAGGTCAACTAGTGCTTCTTAACTAGTTTTAAAAAACTTCTGACTTCTACAGCTGTGTAGGTATGTGCACAGACATAATTGTTAAGGGCTTACCCTACAACGTAGTCAAAAATAATGTGTTTTTCTCTAGCACTGGCCTTTTAAAATGTCAGTAACTTTGTTAATTCCAAACCAATTAGTTTCACACTTTTCAAAGCATAAACTCACAGTAGTCATATGTATCTCTGTATTGGGATACAATAAAAAAACATAAAAATGTATATATGCTTGCATATGTACACCTGTACACATTTACTCATTACTCTCAGTTCCAGGTATGATGCCATTGGTCTCACTACTTTGACTTAATGTATGCAAGGTTGGTCACTGTTAAATGCTGGTGGTAAAAAGATAAGTCAGATAGGGATCCTGACCTTAGGAAGATTCTAAGTAAAATACATATGCTGATCAAAAGGTAATACTGTGATACTGTGATAAGGTGATACTGTGGCTGACAAGTATTTTCACTTTGAATATTCGGAAAATACTCTTTAGGATCTAAAAATTATGACCATACTGTTTTGAAAAATCCCCAAGTTTTGACTTTACATGGCCATCCTCTGGGTATGATCTTGTGTTAGAAAAAAGACAAAAATCTCTGCTCTCAAGGTACTCAGAAGCCAATAAGCTACACTGTCACACTTTCTATAGATTCATGAGGTTACTAAGGTAGAGAAGTAATTTTTATTCTTATCTGCCTGTTCTGAATCTCACTGGTTTGATTTGTTTTTCTCCTTCTTAATTTCTCAGAGTTAGAATACCATTGTATCCAGTAGTTTAAATATTTTCTATTCTCATAATAAGGAAGTAGACCATCTTTATTGGGGTTGGGAGTAAAGTGCTCATAGGTAATCACTCTACAAAAAGGACACCCAGTGGAAGTTTCTTGCTTCTGTTAGTCTGTGTAATAATGGCTTCCTCCAGCCAGTGAACAGTACTAATCTTTGATATCATTGCCTATCTGGTATGGCTTTTGATGTAGAGATATCAAATTAAACTTGGGCCTTATTTTGACATAGTGTGAGTCTTTCTTCCTTCCTCCCTCCTTCCTCCCTCCCTCCCTCCTCCTTTCTTCTCCTTCCTTCCTCTTTCTTTCTTTCTCTCTTTTATGTTTCTTTTCTTTTCTTTTTTTTTTTTTTTGGCTAAGCAATGATTAAATGGATGAGGTGTTCATGTTCATCTTTCATAAGATCTGGAGATTTCAATACACTATGCATGAACAATAGCAGAATGTTCTTGATCATTATTATTAAAAACTCATGGATTACTATGTAAGGTCAAAGATCCCAGTTCTTTACAAATTAATATAGGGGCTTGATATAATTGTCCTCCAAAATCTCAATATGATTATCTGAACCTTGACAAAATCATACTAAAATTTACCTAGAAGAAAGAAAAAGCAAGAAACACTAAGAAAATATTGACAAAAAAAGTAATGGATAGACTTGCCCCATGAACTATTAAAAGGTACATTAATTCAATGGTTAAAAACTGTAAATCATTCAATCTAATTAATATATATGTATGTGAAATTTTAATAAACATGTATTTAGATATAATATTCAAATAACTATCTGTCCATCTACCTATCTACTACCTAAATCCCAATTCTAATAATCAAATTTATCTCTATCTGTTCATCTATTTATACTTTATGTATATTTGGAAAATTTAACAAAAAAATATTCAGGGTCCATATAAAACAACCTAAGAATTTTATTGAGTGGTATAAAACATTATTATTATTTTGTCCCTATGTGGGAAAAGTCTTGTAAGACAATATAAATTTCTTTTATGCACTTTGTAGTGTACTGCTTAGCACATAAGTATTCAATGAATGTTTCCTAAATCAATGAATATAAAAAAGTTTGTGGCATTTTGTAATCAGTTATTAAAAGCCTAGATCAGCATGAGATATACTCTAAATCAGTATTAATTTATAGCAAGTAATTGTCACTATAATTGGGGAAAACATTTTATCTTGGTTATCTGGTAAAAATATATTTAGAGGAGATAGGGAAATATGGATGAGGAAAAACCTTGAAATCTGCAATATTATGTTGGTGAATGAATAGGAAGAAAAAATCTATCAGAAAATAGTAGCTTGGGAACAGATAAGGGATCATCTATGTTCAGACCCTGGATTAGATACTTTTATATATTCTTATTGTAGGGCAATGTAAACTAGGAATAATCTGGCATACCAGGCATTATTTTCAAAGCAATAGGAAATTAAGAAGAAATGCAGTTTTTAAAAAAAAGATTTTATTTATTTATTTGATAGAGAGCACAAGTAGGCAGCACAGCAGGCAGAAGGAGAGGGAGAAACAGTCTCTCTGCTGAGCAGGGAGCCCAATGTGGGACTCGATCCCAGGAATCTGGGATCATGACCTGAGCTGAAGGCAGACACTTAACTGACTGAGCCACTCAGGCACTCAGGCAGATGCTTAACCGACTGAGCCACTCAGGCACTCTAAACTATATCTGTTAGATTTCTAAGAGAGAGAGAAACCTATCTTGAGATTTAAAGACTGTTCCCCCTGGTATATGATTCATCAAAGTCCTTTCCAACATAATTACTCATGAATATGGGAAGTCAGCTGCGATTTATTCCTAGGAATCAATTAGTGCTTTTCTTGCTAGATTGATCCCTAGTGCGTTTCTGATCACTATGCTTGGAGTTGGACCAGTGATGCAGAGTACATTCATTATTCATTCACATATTCCTCCAATAAATATTTATGAAGTGCCTACTAAGCGGCATAATAGTGCAAGGAGCTACTGATATATCAGGAGAAAAGACCTGGTTTCTGCTCACTCAAGAAGAGACAATGCAAAGTATTGGGGACACATTTTGGTGTGTTGGATGAATGGTATAAGGGTGACAGGGTAGCTGGAGAAGTTGTGTGTAGATCAAAAACATGTGAATACTACATAAAATATAAGTCATGATAAGGAGTTGAGACTGCTCCTGAAAGAAACATGGCACTGTTGGAGGTTTTTAAGCAATGGAAGAATATGGTCGTTTTTCACTTTAGAAAGACCACTTTGTCTACAGTGCTAAGGAGATGGGAGGCTTTTTGCAGTAATTCGGACAGGAGAGGGTACAGGTTTTAAAGGGCCTACAGGTTATATGTTTTGGGATTCTCTTTAAGAAGAAGAATACAAAATTTTAATATAAAATTAGATACAGAGTTCTAAAAGGGACCTTAGGACTCACAAGTTCTCCTCTCGATTTATCTCTAGATCCAGAGAAGTGATTTTGGTGGTTTGAACTATGGTGGTGTTAGTAGAGATGAGGAAAAATGAATGAATAAGGAAATTTGAAAGGCTTGTGTTTAGATGTGCAAGACCCAAAGAGGGTAGGATCGAAGATGACAATTTCCTGGCTTCAGCAGTTAATTGGGTAGATAGAGGATCTGTTCATAGTGATAGGAAACACAGAAGTAGATTTGGGTGGCAATATGATGATTTTAGATAAGTGTGATAACCCATGTCAGGTTGAAGGGATTATATAACATTTGGGTGTGAAGGTCAAGATAGTTAAAATTAGGGATGCCTGGGTGGCTCAGTTGGTTGGACGACTGCCTTCAGCTCGGGTCATGATCCCCAGGTCCCGGGATCGAGTCCCACATCGGGCTCCCGGCTCCATGGGGAGTCTGCTTCTCCCTCTGACCTTCTCCTCGCTCATGCTCTCTCCCACTGTCTCTCTCTCAAATAAATAAATAAAATCTTAAAAAAAAAAAAGATAGTTAAAATTATCCTGCTTCTGATGTGGCTCAATTAATTTTGGCAACTTAATGTGTTCAGCATCCTGAGGATGAATACAATGCCTCATCAACCATGGTTTTCAAAAGTAGATGTAGACTCATACCTGCATAGCAAATAGTAAAATGATCATTGCCTTGCAACACTATTGTCTAGGTCTGAAAACTAATGTTGGGTTATGTAGGACTCTTGCTGTTTTTCTCACCTTTAATGTGGTGCCTTTCAGGATGATTTTTTCTTGGTCCCTAGCACTATAATATTGGGGCAAATCCTGCTTAGTGAGCAGGTTACCCGGAAGGCTTTCAGTTCTCTGGGGATGATGAATTCTTGGTTGTGTGTGTAGGGTTTCTCTAATGTAGGTCAGGGTCTGAGCTTCCTTTGATTGTTAATCCATAGTCTTGAACTGATTATGCAACCCACCGAGGACCTGCTAAATATAATGTTTTAAAGTTCAACAGCAAATTTCCTTCCCATTGTCCTGGAACTTGAAAATGGCTGAACAAATTTTTCTTACACTTTTCATGAAAATAAAGAAAAATATGCTTCCAAAGAATATAAAAATTATCCTACTAGGAAACTTTTAGACAGTTATCAAATGACTTAATACAAGGGATAATAATAGAGACTGTTTTGCAACCTAAAATACAGCATTTTCTACTATGAACACTGTAATTACTATTTACAGCTAGATTATAGGGAAATCTGTGGGTGTCACAGAATTCAGTTTCAGAATTATGGAAACTCTGTTTGCATAATTAAAGGGCTAGTTAGTAAATTCCCTCCTATTTTCTAACCTATTTAAGCAGATCATATATGTGCCAATATTTCCTTGCTAACTATGGTGAAAGAGACAACCAACTTTAAATCTTTTATTGCTGAATAATACCCATAATAACTATGTATAATATATGGTTCATAATTAGTGAATATGCTGAGGATTTTTAAGAAGTGCATTAGATATGGCATAGATACAAATTTCTGCTTCATTAAATGACTTTATAGACTATATTTTGCTGCTTTTGCATATGCAATTTTTCCCCTGTTTGATAGCAGGATTACTTTGCAGCTTCTTAATGAGAATACTTTTTTTTTTTTTCCATTGGAACCTTTTCTGAAGTTTTACTGAAGCTCTCAGTGACCTATTTCTAATGATTTTAGAGCTCTAAAATTTTCTCTCCCTTATAAGTAGCTTTAACTTATGTTTGATTAGTGGCTTTGGAAGTAGATTCACAATCTAATTTTAGGAAGGAACTCTTTTTCTTACAGGAGAAACAAATTCAAAAATAACCTGGCACATCACAGGATGCCTATGAATTATGGAAATGGCTCACATTCCCATACTATTTAATATATTAGGTGAAGAGAGGGTGAAAGTCAGAGACGAGTCCCTCTTAGTTGCATTCTGTTCTCAGTTGTAGCTGTGCAGGAAAATTCCTCTTTAATATCCTCTTTAATAAACACTGAGAACTCAGAGGACTAAGTTCACTGATGGGTCTGAGAAATAATTGTAATGCAATGTAAAGTGCTCTAATTTTGTAGTCTTGTAGAAGCATAGCTGAGATGCTGGTATTGGGTGTTTGTGGAATGGGTAGGAAAGTTTGCGGGCATTTAAGTGCCCCATTAGTCAAGAAGTTTAAAATTCTTATTTGGAACTTGAATAGCTATGACGACTTAAACATCAAGAAGTATTGTGATGATTGAGTTGGGCCCTGGAAAGTGAACAGGGTTTCAGTCACCACACAAACAAGAAATTTAAAAAAAAATTATAAAAAATTCTATAAAAAAAATTTATAAAACAGAAACAATTTAAAAATATGTAAAGTAAAAAGCAAATATCCACTTTCTGTTCTTTGTTTTCCTTCGTATCTCTAACCCTATTCATACTTTTCCCTGCATATTTGATATCAGTTCTCTAAAAGCTTTTCTACCATTTACATATTTTTGTGTGTGATTAGCTTCCTTGTTATGTAACTTGCACCACTACATATGCCCTATAAACCCTTCATGTTAGCACACTTCAGTCGACCCTACTTAAGAGTGACCTATCATTCTAGTATGAATATACCATACTTTATTTAACCATTACCACATAGAGCCTGTTTGTAGTTTTTCACATTATAATGAACATCTATATCCATAGTCTCATTTATTCCCCTAACATCCTGTCCCCACTATATTCCTTCCTTCCTTCCCATCTTTCTAAACTATATCTTTGTACTCCTGTGATTTCATAGGCTAGACCTTGAAAGTAGAATTGTTAGCTCAATTTTTTTTAAAGATTTTATTTATTCATTTGACAGACAGAGATCACAAGTAGGCAGAGAGGCAGGCAGAGAGAGAGAGAGAGGAGGAAGCAGGCTCCCAAGGGAGCAGAGAGCCTGATATGTGGTTAGATCCCAGGACTCTGGGATCATGACCCAAGCCGAAGGCAGAGGCTTTAACCCACTGAGCCACCCAGGCCCCCTGTTAGGTCAATTTAAATATTGATATGCAGTTTCAAATTTCTCTCCCCAAAACTGTACCAGCCTACACTTCCACCAAGAATGTAATGGTGTTTATTTAATCATTAACCCCGGATATGGTATTGCCTGTTTGGTTAGATAAAATGATAAAATATCTTTACATTTTTTTGTTTGTTTTTGTTGTTCCTGAAATGGTGGGCTTGAACATCTTTTCACATATTTCTTGATCTGATGGAGTTCCTGTATTTTGTTGTTGTTGATTTTTATACTGAATTGTTTTTTTAAAAAAATAATTTTAAGATCTTCATCCAGTTGGGGTATTATATTTTTGTCTGTTATATGTTTTGCAAATATTTCTTCCAAGAGTACCACTTATTTTTTAAAATTTGTCTTTTGTGACAGAAAAATTTTGAATTTTTATGTAGTCAAATCTGTCATTCTTTTTATGTGTGTCTGTGGTTTCTGTATTATGTCTCTTGCCTAAGAAGGACTTTGCCAGCTCAAGATTGTAAAAATATTCTTTTAAAATCTCTGTTGGTACTCTCATAGGTTTTTTACATTAGATTTTTATGACTTACAAAATTTAATTTTTTAAAAAATTTTATTTATTTATTTGACAGAGATCACAGGTAGGCAGAGAGGCAGGCAGAGAGAGAGGAAGGGAAGCAGGCTCCCCGCTGAGCAGAGAGCCCGATGCGGGACTCCATCCCAGGATCCTGGGATCATGACCTGAGCCGAAGGCAGAGGCTTTAACCCACTGAGCCACCCACGCGCCCACAAAATTTAATTTTGCGTAAGATGTTGGTTATGGCTCAGATTCCTGGGCAATCACACATTTATTTCATCTCTCCATTTACATAGATTCTGTTTCCTACCCTTCAATGCAGCTGTGTGAGACCATCTGCCTGAATTGCAGCCAATAGAATGAGAGCAGAGTGATGCGCACCATTCCCAGTCTTGGGGCATGATAACCTTTCAAGAGAGATCCTCTTCTAAAATGAACTTGAAGGCCATGTGTTAAAGTCAGTGAAGTCAAATCTGGAAAGTGTTTAAATCTGATATTACCACTTAGAGGAAAGCCACTCACTGAACAGAAGCATTCATTTTGAACTCTGTGTCCAGCAAGAAATTCTTCCTTCTTTCTTGAGATGTTTCTTTCTTCTTTCTATAGATTTAAGCCACTGAGATTTTAGGATTTATCTTTTATGAAAGCTCTATGATCAACACATAGAATAAGAATATGACTTAACTTTTCCCCAACAATAAGGTCAATGGTTCCAGTCTACTTTGTTCAGCAATCTATCCTTGATTCTCTAATTTGAAATTCTACCTTTAGCATGTTCTCAATTTACATAGTTATAGGAATAATTCTGGCCTCTATTTTGTTTTATGGAGCTACTTGGATATTCCTGAAATAATACCATAATATTTGTGGTATTAACAATTACAATCTGTAATTGTTAATACCACAAAATATTACGAATTTGCATTAACAATTACAGCTTGTAATTGTTCTTGGCATCTGGTAGCATAGTGATCTTTTAAAATTTAAGTATGTCTTATTCCTTTAAACTCTTTCCATGAGTCTTAGGATAAAGTACAACACCGCTGTTGTGGTCTATAAAGCCCTGGATGATTGTTACCTGTATGCTTTCTTTCTTGTTGTTCACTAAGCCTCAGCAGCTTCAGTTTTCTTGAAAAATGCAAAGTATCTTACCACCTCTGGACCTTCACAAATATTTTGTCTGAATGAGATCCTATTCATTTTCTATGTCTTAGATCTAAGAATGATTCTTCAGAAGAGATTTTTGCTGACCTCCTATCAAACAATAGTCAATAATTAAACAGTTTCAAGGCATCTTGGATTGTAGTTATTATAATTTAAATACTTATTTGTGGTATCATTATTTTAATATTTTCTCCTTTTCTGGATTTAAAATCCACGAGGTCAGAATAGTGTTTTTCATTTATTATGTATCCTCAATACCTAGCATAATACTTGACACTTACTGGATACTTCATAAATATTTGTTGAATAACTTAAGAATCTAAGGAATAATTTGACAAACATGTCCAAACATTATAGGTTTATGAATGGGACTGGTTTCAGTGTATCCAGATAAACTCTTGCTCCCCTATGACTTTTGTCTATTATGTAGACAGAGGGAAGTCATTACTGATTTCACTGAGACATGAACACATTCCTAAATATACATAATTTAAGGACATAAATCACCTGGACGACAGAGACTTGACTTGGAGGATTTTTTTTTTTTTATTTGACCTACAGATGACTCTGTTCTTCACTGGCATGACATGAGTCCCATCAGGTCATAACAAAATGGTGAAAATCAAAGTTCTTTTAGCAACCATGGAGGCATTGGTTGTACTTATGTTATATGCAAAGTAAATATGAAATTTAATGGAACTTTGAAGAGTATGCCTTATAAATAAATACTCCTATGTTGTCCAAATACTATTTTATTAACTGCAAGCCTCTTCAAGGCCAAAAGTGATATTGTGTACAAGTTCTGTATAGAACTGAGAACTTTTTCTACTTAGAGGAACTGACGGTCTCTAGCTCCTATATATCTCTGCACCACTCAGGGTACTGGGAGCAAATAGCTCACTCAGATGGTATTACTGAAGAGTCTTTTATAGGAGACTATTGAAATGGTGTGGGCAGAATTAAATGAAACTATTAAGGTATAGTGAGGTGCCCCAAGCTTAGTGATAATAGGGTCCTGTTACCAGCCCCACACATAAAGGGATAAGGTAGAAAAAATTTATTGGAACTAATAGACTGGGTCACCTGCTGACAGGAGCCATGCCTTTGGTGGAAGGACATAACTAACCTGTGGTAATGTGGCAGAAATAAAGCTAGGGGAACAAATTCCTCCTCTCATTTTCTTCTTCCTCTGTGATTTTCTGCTGGAATCTTTCATTAGTTGAGTTCAACTAGAAGCTGCATAGGAAGGTAGCTTCTTGATGTCATTAATAGAGGTCATAAAAATCTTGGGACCTTAAAATAGGGTGATGAAGGGTAGACAGAGGATTTGGAGGATGAACAGAGACTGTCTACTATGCTCTGATGTATCTAGAATTTTTTAGTATATATATAGAGTGAATATTAACTTCACATATTTTCAAGTTCCAAATCAGTACCTCCAGCACCATTTGAAGAAACCTGATTTTCCCTATTACTTTCTGAATCCATTTAGATTATTATAGCTCCATTTAAATTATGATAGGGTCTGTTATGGGATATGTTTTCTGAGTTATGTTCTTTACTGTTTATAGTAGTTTCATAAAATGCTTACTGTTTGATTTGATAGTCTTTTTCTTACTATATTTTTCAGAGTTAATAGTTTCTTTTAGCATTTGTGGATTCAATCAAAATTTTAATATGGACCTAGACAACTAAAAGCATCCAGGCTATATGGGAAAAAAGACCATGTTTCTCCCATTACATAACACCTTTCAGAAACGTGTGGAATACAGTCTCTTGTATGTTATAAGCATACATAAAGAGTAAAGAATGGCTGAATAAATTAATATACATTTATTTAACAATATACCGAGGTAAATATGTTCTAAAAGAATAGAATAATGGAGTATGTGCTATGGATAAGACTGAAGACATTTATTTTTTTATTTTTTAATTTAATTTTATTTTTTTCAGTGTTCCAGAATTCATTGTTTATGAACCACACTCAGTGCTCCATGCAATACATGCTCTTCTTAATACCCACCACTGGGCTCACCCAACCCCCTAGCCCCCTCACCTCCAAAACCCTCAGTTTGTTTCTCAGAGTCCACAGTCTCTCATGGTTCGTCTCCTCCTCTGATTTCGCCCAATTCACTTTTCCTTTCCTTTTCCTAATGTCCTCCATGTTATTCCTTATGCTCCACAAATAAGTGAAACCATATGATAATTGGCTTTCTCTGCTTGAGTTATTTCACTCAGCATAATCTTCCTCCAGTCCCATCCATGTTGATACAAAAGTTGGATATTCACCCTTTCTGATGGAGGCATAATATTCCATTGTATATATGGACCACATCTTCTTTATCCATTCAAGGATTGAAGACATTTAATGACATTTATTTAAATAGGAAAAGACAGATTTGTATTTCCAATACCAGGACAAATAGATTTCATGTGAATAGGAAAGACAAAACACAGAATAATATTGGTCAATTTGACACTATTAAATGAATCATGCAAAAGATTCTCACCAGAATCCAGCAGTATTAAAGGACAAAGATAAATGGAATCCTGTGTCCGCGTATAAGGGTCTTCCAAGGTGTTTGAGGGCTTCCCTGCACATAAGCATCAAAGAAGATTTAGGTACTAGGTACATGGTCTAGGTCTGCTCCAAGACTAAGGAAGGATCCTAACTGTTCAGGATGGGAGGCGAAGACTTGAAGTTTCTATCTCATCTGTCTAGGGCATTTCTATCTCCCCCCAACTCTTTATCATACTGAATTGTTTTTGTTATTCATTATTAAAAATTTAGCTCTGATGTATACCTCTTACAAAAAGTTTTTATTTTAAGGGACGCCTGGGTGGCTCAGTTGGTTAAGCGGCTGCCTTCGGCTCAGGTCATGATCCCAGCGTCCTGGGATCGAGTCCCGCATCGGGCTCCTTGCTCAGCGGGGAGCCTGCTTCTCCCTCTGCCTCTGC
Source organism: Lutra lutra (assembly GCF_902655055.1). Lineage (NCBI taxonomy): Eukaryota > Metazoa > Chordata > Mammalia > Carnivora > Mustelidae > Lutra > Lutra lutra. Next base: position 49,600,650 of record NC_062290.1, read on the forward strand.
CTGCCACTCTGTCTGCCTGTGCTCGCTCTCTCCGACAAATAAATAAATAAAATAAAAAAAAATTAAAAAAAAAGTTTTTATTTTAAAAGTTCTTTCCTCATTTGCATTTTGGGTCTTCAATGTGCCTGCAAATCCCTGGGTTAGTGGCATCATCATAATTGTTGTCATCATCATCTGATTCCACTAGTTATTTAAATTAGTATGTACCAGGAATTTTGCAAGTAATTGATAAAGATTATCTCAATTCTTTCAGTGAAATAGGTGGTAAAATTATAAGTATTCCTAATCTAGAGATGCAGGTAAATATCCTCTTTGGAATCTTTTTAATTTAACTTGTTTGCCTCTCTAAACTGTGAGTTCATCAAGGGCTTAGACAGTATCTTTTATCTTCTATCGCTGTATCTCTGGCACTAAGAATAGTGACCAGTACAGCTAGCCATACCCCAAATTTCTGAATGAATCCTGGTTGAAACTATGTTGATTTAATTTTAAGATGTGACTCTGGTATGATCAATTAAAAATAAAGTGGCACTTCGATTCTTATGGTACAAAGCTAGTACATTTCTGGAACAATAACTTATTTTATTAATTTTACTAAAATATTTGTCAAATTAAAATAAAAGCCCCCTTAGGTTTTAGTTCACTGTTCTGTATGTGTGTTAAATTCAAACTGGATGAAAGAAAGAGAATCATAGGTTTCTGCTATTGAAGAAAATGGGATAGAAAACTTCTTGGCAAAATAGTCACAGTTTTTCAACTTGCAAATTAAATTATAGTGTAGATTTGCTATCGTGCCCCCATTAACTTCTTGCCCTTTTTAGCATTCTGAGCCCCTGGAGATCAGATTTCCTCTGGCCCGTATAACGGGCTATTGATCACCCCTTCTGCCTTACCACCCTTGCTTCTCAGTACAAATTGGTCAGTGTCAGTTGGAGGGGGAAGATAATTAATTTGTACTCACATTAAAATTAGATGTGTTCAGAAAGAAGGCAATCACCTGAGCTTGGATCCCTAGCTCTACCAATTTTAGGATGTGAATTCCTGAGCTAACATTCTAAAGTAGTAGAAGAGTATGTAAATGTATTTTTTTTGTACATCTGTGCCTATTGGGTAAAAGATTGGAAGGTACCCTAAAACAAATTGTAATGGTGATCTTTCTAAAGTTTTACACTTTTAATCACATTGTGTCTCAAAGTTGAAATTATATACTCTTAAAATATTGGAAACTTCTTCAAAATCAAGGATATTGTGCATGAGATGTGAGATGACACCAAAATAAGTCTTTGATATTATGACTATATTATGTTCTTTTCCTTTCAATATCTAAATGTATATGTTATGTTCATATGTCACTTTCTTTCTTATAGCCTTGAGAAGGTCACTACTTTAGAATCAAAGATGTCATTATGAGATAAAGTGGAAATCATGAAGCTATTCATAGTATGTTTATAAACAAGTGTTTTCCTCTACTACTAATAGTTCTCCTTTCATGCTAAATAATGTATTTGAGGCACTGAGTCAGTAATCTCCCTAAGCAGAGTGACAGGAACCTCCAAGAGATAGGCAAGGCCATTCCACTTCTCTACTGGCCTTCCAGAATGCTTGTCACTTAACATAATTCAGATAAATTAGCACGCAATAAAGCTTGCAAGGGAAGTTATATTCATTCCCAACACTGGAGAGAAGTGAATATTTACAATTTTTCCAGTCAGTTTACTTAATTCATTCTGTTGCATCACTGAAAACATTTTTAAAGGGTAATGGATGTAGTACTATTCCCCAGAACTCAGTAGCAATCCCCTAAACATTAAGCTTGTGCTAAGTCCCTAATGTTTGAAATACTCCCTGAGAGTGATATGGGGGAGAAGTTGGGCTCATTATTGAAAAGCAGTAACTTGTGCATCCAGAGTCCTCTAGTGTTTTGGTCTTGTATCTAAGTTATGTTTGTCTCAGCAAATTCTTGGTCAAATGACCTTTCTGTTTCTCCACTAATATGAATAGCAAAGGTGTAATATTGGTCAGTCCTTTTAGAAGAGAAGAAAATACAATGGATAGATGAATTTGTCTTAGATGAGTGGCTTACTAATTTAGAGTAAAAGATATGTCACAAACAATTCTATAACTTTTCCATTGTGGACACTCATAGATTACTTAAAAGGTGCTTGAAAAAACACAATTTTAAACATGAAACAACTTGTATTAAGATCTGAATCAGCTCGGGTGACCTTCAGGAATCAATTACTTTAGGTCAGATTTCTCCCTCGATATGATTAAAAAAATCTGCATATAAAGGCAAATTCAATCACTGATACAGATATTTTTTTAATTATATAAGTCAATTCAATAAATAGTCATTGAGCACTGCTGTGTACCAGACACTTTGAGGGTAATTTTAATAACGAAAACTTGGTGTCTGACCTTAGGCATTATTATTCAAGTACACAAGCTGGATAAATCTTACTTGAGAAAGAGTATTCTAGAGAAGTCTTTTTTTTTTTTTTTTTTAAATAGGAGATTCAGGTACAGAAGGAAGCTTATGAAGAGACTGTTGTTGGCCTTATGGCTGCCAGAAAGGAGAAAAATAAGTAGAGATTTTGTTCAATGTTCTTATGATAGATGAATTGGGTTTGAGTATACTAACATTATATGAATTTAGCCTGTCTGAGAAATACTGGATGGCACATTCTGATCAATTGAATAAGTAGCAATGTTGGGGCACCTGGGTGGCTCTCTTGTTAAGTGTCTGCCTTCAGATCAGGTCATGATCCCAGCGTCCTGGGATCAAGTCCCACATCAGGTTCCCTGCTTAGTGGGAAGCCTGCTTCTTCCTCTCCCACTCCCCATGCTTATGTTCCCTCTCTCGCTGTGTCTCTTTCTGTCAAATAAATAAATAAAATCTTAAAAAAATAATAATAAGTAGCAGTCTTATAAAGAGGTCCTTTGGCTTGATGTGATGATTTCACCTTCTTTTTTTTTTTAATTCTTTTTCTTTTTTTAAATTTAATTAATTAATTAATTAATTAAATTTCTTTTCAGTGTAAAAGAATTCATTGTTTATGCATCACACCCAGTGTTCCATGCAATACGTGCCCTCCATAATACCCACCACTAGGCTCCCCCAACCTCCCACCCCCCACCCCTTCAAAACCCTCAGATTGTTTTTCAGAGTCCATGGTCTCTCATGGTTCATCTCCCTCAACTCCCTTCTCCTCTCCATCTCCCCGTGTTATTTGTTATGCTCCACAAATAAGTGAAACCATATGATAATTGACTCTCTCTGCTTGACTTATTTCACTCAGCATAATCTCTTCCAGTCCCATCCATGTTGCCACAAAAGTTGGGTATTTTCAGAAAGTTCCCTTTCTGATGGAGGCATAATACTCCATAGTGTATATGGACCACATCTTCCTTATCCATTTGTTCATTGAAGGGCATCTTGGTTCTTTCCAGTTTGGCAACCGTGGCCATTGCTGCTATGAAGATTGGGGTACAGATGGCCCTTCTTTTCACTACATCTGTATCCTTGGGGTAAATACCCAGTAGTGCAATTGCAGGGTCATAGCATAGCTCTATTTTTAATTTCTTAAGGAATCTCTACACTGTTCTCCAAAGTGGCTGCACCAACTTGCATTCCCATCAACAGTGTAAGAGGGTTCCCCTTTCTCCACATCCTCTCCAACACACATTGTTTCCTGTCTTGCTAATTTTGGCCATTCTAACTGGTGTAAGGTGGTATCTCAATGTGGTTTTAATTTGAGTCTCCCTGATGGCTAGTGATGATGAACATTTTCTCATGTGTCTGTTAGCCATTGGAGAAGTGTCTGTTCATGTCTTCTGCCCATTTTTTGACATGATTATCTGTTTTGTGTGTGTTGAGTTTGAGAAATTCTTCATGGATCCTGGATTTCAGCCTTTTGTCTGTATTATCATTTGCAAATATCTTCTCCCATTCCGCGGGTTGCCTCTTTGTTTTGTTGACTATTTCCTTTGCTGTGCAGAAGCTTTTGATCTTGATGAAGTCCCAAAAGTTCATTTTTGCTTTTGTTTCGTTTGCCTTTGGAGACATATCTTGAAAGAAGTTGCTGAGGCTGATATCGAAGAGGTTACTGCCTATGTTCTCCTCTAGGATTCTGATGGATTCCTGTCTCATGTTGAGGTCTTTTGTGATTTCATCTTCTTTGAACCATTGTCATCTTTTCTGTGGGGACAACATAGTCTGGCAGTGATAGGATATGGCATGCTAAATCCTGTCATTGTCCCTAAATGTGGAGGTAAAGAAAATGCTAGTTTCAAAACTCATATGGAAAGATGTTTGCTTTCATAGTTTTCCAGGGAAGTCAACTGATAATTTGAAACTACCCAATCTGTGTAACTATTCTTTGAGTTGGGGCTTTCATGATGCTTCAGATAAACACATTAAATAATATGAAGCATCTCTAACCATTTGAATGCTAAAATGAGAAAGGTCAATATGTTCGTCTTATCCTTTAGGAGGTATAGGTTGGTATAGGTTGATAGAAAGTCCTTCTCAAAGCTGCCTTCAGGCAGTTTATTCTTATTGATCAGTTCTTTGGCTAGCAATGTATTAAAATGACAATCCTAGAAGGCTGGAACTCAAGAGAAAAAAAAAAGAATGTAAATCCAACAAATTAAGTTGAAGTTTAAACTACAGAAGAACTATTGATTTCTTGGATAAAATGGAGATGCATTTTTAAATGTCATAATCTAGAAATTTGTGAGTCTGAACCCATTATGAAATGTATTAAGTGAATATTTATTTCTACACTTAAAAAATATGTATCTCCAATTTTGTCATTTCTCTCTTTATCTGCAGCAGTAGGCAGAGTGTCTGGCCCATGAGAGTACTCAGTAAATGCTGAGTGATTTGATGAACAAATGAAGAAATGAAGGAATGAATGAAGCCTGGTTTGATTTAAGCTTCTCTGAATTCCGTATATAAATAAGATTAGTCTTTTCCTGCTAGAGGAAAGACCAATGAACACACTAATTAATTGAGGTTCTCTTTGTTTGCCAACTTTTTAATTAATTGAAGTCAGCATGATTCCTTGTCCCCCCAGTACCTTGAATAATCACTGCCATATAATAGTGCTAATTACTTGTATGAGTGAATGAATATTCTAGTGAGACTAGACATTTCCACCATTTCCATTCACTACACTCTTAATCCTCCCTTATTTTCTATATTAAAGTCCCTCATTAAAAAAAAATTAATGTATAATGTATTATTTGCTTCAGGGGTACAGGTCTGTGATTCATCAGTCTTACACAATTCACAGCGCTCACCATAGTACATACCTCTCCCAGTGCCCATGACCCAGCCACACCATCTCTCCTACCCTCTCCCCTTCAGCAACCCTCAGTTTGTTTCCTGAGATTAAGAGTCTCTTCTGGTTTGTGTCCCTCCCTGGTTTCATTTTGTTTCATTTTCCCCTCCCTTCCCCTATGATCCTCTGTCTTGTTTCTCAAATTCTTCCTATCAGGGAGATCATATGATAATTGTCTTTCTCTGATTTAAAGTCCCAAGTCCCTCATTTCTTTTTCTTTCTTTTTTTTTTTTTTTTAAAGATTTTATTTATTTGACAGAGAGAGAGAGATCACAAGTAGGCAGAGCAGCAGGCAGAGAGAGAGAGAGGGGGAAGCAGGCTCCTTGCTGAGCAGAAAGCCTGATGCAGGGCTGGATCTCAGGACCCTGGGATCATGACCTGAGCCAAAGGCAGAGGCTTAACCCACTGAGCCACCCAGTCGCCCCTAAAGTCCCTCATTTTCTATGATGCATGTTTCATCTGACCCTTTAACTCACAGTGGTTTTCTTTCTTTGAACTTTGATGCATACCACTTTACATTTTTTAAATAGATATCTAGAAATGATAGTAACTTACCTTTATCTGCTTCTGGGAATTCATTGTGAAGGCAGATTAAAAAATATTGGGCAAACTCTTTTGGAAGATGCTCATTGCATTGTTGTTAAGAGTGAAGCAGCTGTACCATGCTTTACCAGTTTTTAAGAGTACAAAATACAGTTAAGTTTTGTTTGAACATTCACATCCAATGAGTCTGAGCTACTATCCTGCTTTCTTTTCCTAGAATTCTTCTCCCAAGTTAAGTTCAAGGTATCCAGGGATATTTATTTAGGGCAAAGAATTTGTTATTATAACTTCCTGAAAAAGACATGTGAAAAAGCCTATTCACCTCATCCAAGGACCTGTTCTCTGTGGCTGGTACTGCTGTTAATGTGATATGGAGTTACTTCTGAAAATATGGAGTCCAAAATCAGGGTTTGAGTACCACTGGCATCACTCCAGCAAACACGGAGCTCAGCTGTGGCTGATTTGGCAATTATTTCTTTGTGTATATAGAGAGAAGACACTTTCCTCTCAGGTGATGTTATAATATGTTTACTCCACATCATAGGATATATTGGCTTGGGGCACCTGGGTGGCTCAGTGGGTTAAGCCTCTGTCTTCGCCGTGGGTCATGATCTCAAGGTCCTGGGATGGAGCCCCGAATCAGGCTCTCTGCTCAGCAGGGAGCCTGCTTCCCCCTCTCTCACTGCCTGCCTCTCTGCCTACTTGTGATCTTTCTCTCTCTGTCAAATAAATAAATAAAATCTTAAAAAAAAAAAGGGTATATGGGCTTCCAAATGTTACAGTTCTTAGTAGCCAGCTCATTCAGTGCTGTATATATAACCTGCTATCATTCTCAAGGCATATCATAGTGACTGTGTTAGGAATGGCTTTTCAGTATCATTCAAATGATTCCTTCCATATAACCAGCCTTGCCTTAACATACTAGAGCTTCAGGTTGGGCCCACTGACAGTCCAGAGTATTACCTATTTTTTCCTGGGGGTTTTCTCTTAGGACACCTATACTTTGTCATGATCTGGCTTTAGGTAGATTCCAGTAATGTTAAACACACAAAGGGAAAGATTCTTCTTTTAGAAGTCTTGTTGGCCCTACATAAATTTTTAGAGTACCTGGCATGGTGGAAGATGAGTGCAGCTTAATTCCACCAATTACTTATATTTTAAATCTTGGACACTTATTACAATTTGAAAATCTCCTATATTCTTGGGTGATAGGCTTGCTGTTTACATTATAAACTGAAGTGTCATTCATTTTACTTTCCCAAACCAAGGTTCTCCGTAAGATAACTGATGTCTTTGCTAGCGAATTTTTACAGGATGTTTTCCTCTCTTAACAATTATAGTCTGCCTCATTGGGCTAATTCTTACACTAGCATATAAAACGGAAATAATTCAAAGGTCCAAAAATAGAATAATGAATAAGTAAAGTGGTCAGTATATTTAATTAATTGGATGTTATGTAGGCATTAAAATCAAGATTATGAAAACCATAAAATGATATTACATATACTTATGAGTAATTAAATGACAAAAGTAGAGGTAAATTCCAAATTTGTTGTACATGTGCTTCTATTATGTGTAATATATATATTATATTATATATATAATATATATAATGGGGATATATATATAAAATATATATAATGGGGGATATCTCTCTCTCTCTCTCTCTATATATATATATATATACCTCCATTCCCCAAGATATATAACAACTTTGCCATTCCCTTAATTTTGGGAAGGGCATGCAGTCCATTACCGGAAAGTTTTAGGTGATGGAATGCACACAGGTGGCCAGAGAGTGGTGCAGTCCAGTTCTTTGCCATTTGCCTCAAGTCAATTTTAGGTCCATATGAGTCCATTTGAATGGAGATGAAGGGGTGCTTTCTGTCTGCTCTCTCCTCACCTTCCCTTATTGTCTCTGTGTCTTCATCCTTTGCTTGTTCCCTCAGGGTTAGGCTTCTCTTTCCTCTTGGCCCTCAGATTAAATTTGTTTTTCAGAATGTCGGTGTATGTGACTGTGTGTGTGTGTGTGTGTGTGTGTGTGTGTGTGCGCGCGCGTAAATTACATAGCTCAGTCCTGCCCCACAAGACAAACAAGCCTTTCAAATACTAAGATGAAGGGTCCCTTAAGATGTAATTGTTCTTTTTATCTCTTCTTCTCCTTTGATTTTGCTAACATGGTCAAGGTCCCATAGTGATATGGCCACTTGCTTTTCACCAAAAAATGAGTGAGGCAAGAAAGAAACTCTACCTTCTTATATTTAGGGGAATAGGACCAGAAAGGAATCTTACCACAGCATTTACAGGCTTTTATTAGAGTGGCATATTGCATTTAGTTTCTCTCCTTTTTTCTAATTTCCAAAGTGTATATAATGGGCTATAATACTTTAACAATAAAGCAAAATATATAATAGGAAGTTATGAAAACTTAGTTGAGGAAGAGATTTCTTATCTTATTGATTAGGAAGTTGAATTCCAGGTTAGTTAAATGAGGTGTCCAAGAACAACTAATGAGTGGTAGAACCAGGACTAACACCAGGGAGGACACATGTTCAAACAGGTAGAAAAGTGTTGACAACAAACCTAAATTCTTAAAATGACCTTAACATTTTCTAGCTGCCTTACATAGGAAAGTCTGTCCCCGTTTTTGGACCTCCGTTTCCTCATTTATAAAACGGATCCGACTAATTGGATTACGATTTCCATGTGCTTTACACATGATAACCCATGTTAAGTATGTGGCTTAGATACTGTCACATAATGGGTAATCAATAAATATCATCTCTCTTCCTTTCCAGTTGTCCTAATACCTGGTGCAGAGCCTTACCACATACCAGCCAGCAGTTTCTCTTGCGTTACTATATTATACTCTATTCTACGTATATACAATGCCTTGTGTTATAGCTGAATTGTGTCCTGCCACCTCCTCCCCGGGCCCCCAGATTGATCAATTGATTGATTTATACCTCAGAATGTGACTGTATTTGGAGATAGGGCTTTTAAAGAGGTAATTAAGTGAAAATGAGACCTTTAGGATAGGCTTTAATCCATCTGACTGGAGTATTAATGAGAAGAGATTTGGACACATAGAAAGACACTAGGAGTACGTCCATATAGAGGAAGGATATTGTGGGAACACAGTCACAAAGTGGCCATCTGTGAGCCAAGGAAAGAGTGCACAGGAAAAACCCAACCTGCTGGCACTTTGATCTTGGACTTCTAGCTTCCAGAACAGAATAGAAAATAAATTTCTGTTGTTTAAGTCCCCAAATTTGTGGTACTTCATTATGGCAGCTCTGTCAAAGTGATATCACCTTCTATTTGTATATAGACGCTAAGCTGCTTGAGGGAAAATCATAGCATACGATCAATGATTTCTTGATGAATACTATGATTTTTATTAAGGATTAAAACTTTGTTTTATATTTCTTTTATGTCTCCTCTGGACCCCTAGCTATTAAGGTTACTGACAACTATAATGTGATAATGAGGATTATATATGGTCTTTTTTTTTCTCTTGAAAATAGCAACTAGAATTGTCCTTTTTATGAAGTCATAGGAGTAAATGCAATTAAAGTTGAAAAGATTATTCCTCATTGCCTGTCTAGACATAGAACGAGAGAGTTAAATCTTCAAATGTAATTTCAGAAATTAAGATTAATGACCAGAAGTATATGATTCCCTCGTATGCTGATGACCTCATGTTGTCTGAGACTAAATGTGGGGGCTTCTCACTATCTTTGTATTAATGAATATGATTGAGTTATTCTAAATATAGTCAGGATATAACATTAACTTGTCTGTGTTGGACGTTTGCCTTGTGTTTTTCAGAGGATCAAAAACAATCAAGAAAGAGAAAGTCAAAGGACTTTTTACTGAGTTTTAAAAATTACAATTGATTTTCATTTTCTGGATTATGGGAAATGTGGGAGAAAATGAGTTATCTTAATTAATTTATGGAAGGGACGTCAGACGTAATTTTCTTTCAGGGTTTTCAATGTTTGCCAAGTCTAAGAGCTCAAAGGAGAATTTCGTGATAAATGGGAAAAGCTCTGAAGAGTAAGATACCAAATTTATTACTGGGAAAATGCAGAGAATAGTGTTTAAGGAAGTAGGGGCCTACTTCTTTTTGGGCTAACATGGTTTTTGCGTGTCCCTTCACATATCCATGTACACATACATGGATTCACACAAGGAATATTTTTCTTATATCTTGCCATTATAATAACTGGCTGCATAATCTTTGGGTATTAATTAAAACCTCCAGCCTTCATTCACATCTATAAGTAAGTGGTGTTAAAGTAGATCTTCTAGATACACTCTAGCATGCCTTCTAATTGTAGCATTCTATGATTCTGTTGCATCTAGAGATGTGACAAAAACAAGAGAGGATGAAACTGATGTCACTTGGGAGGCTACAGGTCATATTGGTTCTGCTAGTCTCCTAAACATGATCTCTACAGAGGGCCAGAGAGCCCTAACATCAAGCCTTATGCTTCAAGACGACTGGAGTGCTGTTTAGTGCTGAATGTTCAGAACCAGGAAAATGCCTGCAACACAGAAGGTAATCAAAATACATGTTGGATGAAGGAATGGATTACTGTTTCCAGTGCTGTTTTGGATCTGTTGGATTTATTATGGTGTAACATGCCCATATTTTTCAGGGGCATGTTGACATATGTCTACTCAATTATTAGACATAATTAGAGGATTAGATAATTTGAGAAACATAATCACGTGTTGCTGGTAAACTGAACAAAACGGTCTGAAACAGCAGCAACATTTTAAAGAATACTTTGTTTTTTTTTCCTCACATAGAAAAACAACAAACTTTGTTTTATTCTTTCTTTGCTTCCCTTACTTTTGTTTTGTTTTTACCACAATCTACTATTATTAGGGAAAAGGTGTATTTTCTGAATGTAAGCTCCATGAGGACAGGGCACTGTAGGTCTTCATGCACCTGGTAATCATGACAGGTAGAACTATTTATTAAATGAATATATGAATGTTGAAATGTATAACCACAGAAAGATCAAATGATATTTGGCTCACTCTTCATTAGTAGTGAGGAAAGATAGCCTGGAGAGAAGGGATGTATGTATGTATTTATATTTATAACACATCAAGAGAAATGTATGGATATTTGGGCTTTCTTTTTTTTTTTTTTTTAAGATTTTGTTTATTTATTTGACAGACAGAGATCACAAGTAGGCAGAGAGGCAAGCAGAGAGAGAGGGGGAAGCAGGCTTCCCACTGAGCAGAGAGCCCAGTGTGGGGCTTGATCCCAATACCCTGAGATCATGACCAGAGCTGAAAGCAGACGCTTTACCGACTGAGCCACCCAGGCACCCTAAAATATTATATTACAAAACACAAGTCATTAAAATGTATTAAACTGATTTTGGAGTAATTTCATGAAGGTGTTTGACAAGAATGTTTGGCAGCATATCCAGTGAGAGACTGCAGTAAAGGTTTCCTCCATGTTGCTTTCTTTGGAACCTTAGATTTTTCTCTCTTGTTTTGTATTTAGAGGTTCGGCCTGTCTAATCTTCTGCTTCTGTGCCTCACTGTGCTTCTAGGGCCTATTCTAATCCAGCTAAAGTGTCAGGTCAAAGTGTGAAAAAAACCTGAAGTTCTTTTTTTTTTTAAAGATTTTATTTACTTATTTGACAGGAGAGATCACAAATAGGCAGAGAGGCAGATGGGGAAGCAGGTTCCCTGCTGAGCAGAGAGTCCAACACGGAGCTCAATCCCAGGACCCTGAGATCATGACCTGAGCCAAAGGCAGAGGCTTAACCCACTGAGCCACCCAGGAGCCCCGAAAACCTGAAGTTCTTAGCGGAGTAAGCCAGCGTGTAGCAGTCTCTGAGAACCCTCTGTGCTGGAACCCTCTTGTCCTGCTTTTCACCCTAGCATTTCTGACATTGTAAACAGAAGTCCGTAACATTTTTTCTCAATGAAGTAGTTCTAAAAAGTTAACTCAAAGTATTTCATTAATTCAGCAAGCCTTGAAGTGGCTGGCGTCTTGGTGATGTAACCACATTGATCTGATGGTAACAGCTGCCAATTAAATGTAAATAAATTTAGTTCAATTCAAGTCTGGCCAATTCAATTCAATTCAATTCATTTCTTTTTTTTTTTTTTTTTTTTAAAGATTTTATTTATTTGTCAGAGAGAGAGGGAGAGAGAGCAAGCACAGGCAGACAGAATGGCAGGCAGAGGCAGAGGGAGAAGCAGGCTCCTGCTGAGCAAGGAGCCCGATGCGGGACTCGATCCCAGGACGCTGGAATCATGACCTGCCGAAGGCAGCTGCTTAACCAACTGAGCCACCCAGGCATCCCCCAATTCAATTCATTTCAACACACATCTGCTGAGCACCTACACAGTCACATACCACCTTAGGTGCTGAGTGTACAGGGATGAATAAAATACATTCACTATGTACACTCTAACAATGAGAGCAAGCATATAAACAAAGTAAATTGCAATGTTGTTCAATAACTAGAATAATGGAATCATATACACAATGCTGATATAATCATATACACAATGCTGATATACACAATGCTGATTAGGTAATTAATTTTGAGAGAGGAGATATGATGAAGGGATTCTCAACATGCTTCCTGGAAGGAATGATACAAAAGCAGGGTTTTCAAAGATGACAAAGAGTATGTTAGATGTCAGGGTGGGTCAAGTTTAGACAGAAGGAAGACCACTGGATACCCTTCTCTAATACTGTGAGCTTGGATAGGCTCTTACAGCTACAATACTGATCTTGGCTGTTTTCACATACTTTTTCACCCCAGATCTTTTTTATAAGATGAATATTTTGCTGCAGTTGTATTAAAAACAAATGCATAAACCAAGAGATAAATGGCTTTGACTTAAGTTGCTGTGCTATAGCACGGATAGCATCTTCTGGATTTGTGAAATGTGGTAAACTTAGTTTTAGCATCATTGAAAAAGAGAGTAATGAAACCAGTAGGAAGTAGTAAAAATGCAAAATAAGTATGAATCAAGAAACTTGAGTTTAATTCCTCATTCTGACACCAAGAAGCTTTTGATTTGGGTTAAGTTATAAATCCTCTCAGGGTCTAAACTTTGTCATGTATAAACTGAGGGGTTAACTAGGAAACTATGGTCTCCTCTAACTTTTAAAGCAATCTCTGTTTCTATAGAATGACCAGGACAGTGCAAATAACCTTCAGGGCAGGCAGAGTGAATAGTAGAATTAGGGTAGTCTTTGGAGCCAGCAAACCTTAGCTTGAACCCTCGCTGAATTTCGTACAAGTTGAGAGATCTATAGAGCAAGGGCATTATTTCATTAGTGTCTTACTTGCAGAATTCCTGTTTTAACAGCATTGTGTGAATTAATACAATAACATGATCAAAATACCTGCAGAATTCCTGGCACATAGTAGTTACTTATAAAATGTCAATTTCTGTTTCCATCTTCTTTTATTCTGATTAACAGAAGCTAGTCAATCTCTCTTTAAAGGGACCCCCAAATATTTGGGTGTTAAAGTCTAATTATTCTCAGACTCCTAGATTGGCTTGTCCACACCATGGTTAAGACCTGTTAGATAGAGCAAAGAGCTAGAGAGATGGATTAAGATGTCATATAGCAATTTGATATTTGATGACTGTTTTTTTTCTTTTTCCCCAAAGGGAAAGTCATTTCACAAACTTGTGCCTTAGTGGCCTCAGCTGCTTTTCTGTCTCTCGTGACCTTTCAGTTCTGCCTAATTATTAACACTGATACCATGCAACCTGACTAGTCAGCACATTTGCTGATAAAGGGGCATTTCTTACACAATAATTCTCTTGCATTTCACTTCACAGCCACGATTTATTAGCTAGGATTTGTGGAGGGGATCCTCATGTGAAGATTTCTGTGCCTTTATAAGGACATACTGTACTACATTTGAGGGAAGATAGTACCATAAATAATATTGTAAGAGGCAGGGCAGTTCAGTTATGCAAAAATAAGCTGAGTGCAGAGTTTCTCAGATCAAATGTGTATACCCCTCCACCTCCGTTCATCCTGGGTACTTTCTGTTTTTGTTCCATTCTTTTTTATCAGGTACTTCAGGCCCAGTTTCAAAGAAGCTTAAATACTTTGCTTTTTCTGATGTGCTTTTTGAAAAGATGTGAGTAAGGGCACCTCCTCATGGAATGGGAAAGAGTCTTCCATTTCTTATTAAAAGGCATGATAACATGTGATCATTACTTTACTAAAGAGTTATGAGAAATGATGACATAGATGTCTGCTAGGTATCCTGGGAAGATCAGGAACCTAAAAATCAGTCAGATATGAGTTCAGAGCTTCGCTTTTCACTTAACTGGGACTTTCCATTATAGGTTTAATTTCTCTGAGTCTTGACTTCTCCACCTATAAGATAAGGCTAATACTAACTTCTGTATAGGACATGGTGAGAGACAATTGAGATGACATATGTAAACTGATGAGCAGTATCTCTTGCATAAAGTAGGGGCTTATTAAATGGAAGCCACCATAAAAATAAAAATGAGCACAAACTAACAAGTACAAAGTGTCAGTCATTTTAGTGGTGGTTTCATTTCCTAACATATCACATACATCCTGTAGAAAGAAATTCTTAAATTCTTATTTCCAAATGGCTGGTGTTTCAACTCTCAACCTTGTTTGTTGAAGAGACCAAACATAAAATAAAATAAATAAAATAAAATAAAATTTAAAATAAAATGCAAACCTAGACTTTTTTTTTTTTCCCACAGAATCTGTGAGATCCGCCCCCCCCCCCCAAAAAAAAACAGAATTTGGCAAAAGTTTTCTGGTCATTATATGAAAGGCAACTACTGAGAGAAGGCAGGAAGATTTATGGGACATAAGTAACAATCTTCCAGCCCAGTAATAGTATGTTGCAAACAAAAATAAGAAAAACCATTATAAAACATTGAAAAGGATGTTACTTTTCAGGTCTAGGATATGTTTTCAGGAGCCCATGTTGGTATGAGTGGCCAGCATGAATATCTGTGATTACATGAATATGCTGTGATTACCTGACTGATAGTGAGCCTGCTGATGGGACTGGCTGGAGAGGAGAGTTCCCGTGTGGAAAGGTGGGGATAAAATTGCAGTCACAGAGACAATGCACTTTTATTCTGCTGTACATTTCCCACAAAGCCAAATAACCGGTGAGATTGGTCTTTGAAAAAACAGCCAGTGACTTGCTATGCTAATAACCCCAACCTCAAGCCTACAAAATTGTTATATACGCTCCTTAGAAGAGTAGTCAAAGGCATTCCATGAAAAAAGGGGGTGGTGGTGGTGGTGGTGGCAAACTTTCATTGTCAAATAAATTTGGAAATGTTGAATGTTATGTTCCCACCCTGGATCATCACCATGTATATTAGCTTATGGAAAGCGCTGAACAGTTCTGCCTTTAAAAAAGCTAATTAATTAGGAAATAGTTCAGTGTTTCCCTAATTTTAACACTGGCATTTCTTATCAAGGAATTTTTAATAAACATCCTGTTGTGTTAGTGATCTGGAAAACATACTTGCGGGAAATCCTGGAATTGGCAGTCAGGAAAAAAATAGAGTTACGTATATGGCAATAAGAAGGAGTAAATTCTATCAGGGAGGCAGACATTTGCAATTTTACATCTCCTGAAATGTGTTCCTTATGCTTTCTCAGTGCTGATACTTTAGTCATTTGTGAAGGTGTGGTGGAATCTTCTGGTTCTGGCTTATGGCTAGCTGAAATAATTTCCTTGTACGATAGCAAGGAGCAAGAATCTGTTATTTCATAGTTTTCATTTGCAAATTAAGATGCCTGAGCTAGGTCTTATTGTCTGACGAAATCCTTTTCAGGTTTTGTTCTACAGCTTTCAAGTCCTGATGTAGCTTTCTTTTTAACTAAAACTATTTTCTTAATTTGAGCAATTCGCCAGGTTGAAGAAAACTTGTAAGCACTGTTAGTACTTGTCAGGAGTAAATGGGACTCTAGAGACTTCTTTGAAATAGGAAACATTTGAACAGAATATCATCGTGCTTTCAGCTGTTTGTATAGATGCAGTTTCTACAATTCTATACCTCACAGCTCTAATTCCTCTTCATCTGTGTCTCAGGCCTCCATCAATAATCCTTCTGCTCCAACACACTTGACAAGAGAGGTAGAGTAGACGCCCTTGCAATATCTTCTGAATGTCACTCAGCAGTGATGTGTAATCGGGTTCATAAATTTTAGGAAGAAAAACGTAAAACTGAGTAGGGGATTCAATCCATATGATTCTATATTGGGAAAGGGTGGTGTTATGAGGATTTTATAAAATCAACTTTTGATTAGACGGGAGATTTTGTAAAACATAAAAAAAAATCAGTGATTATGGATGCCTATTGCATATAGATATATAAAATAAAACCTTCCTGTGCTATACCTTATATGAGTGAATTGGTTATTTTCTGGAGCCAATTATAGTCATCTTACACCCTGTGACTTCTTTTCCTTTCTTCCCCCTTCCTCTCCCCTCCCTCTCCTCCTTCCTTCCTTCCATAGACTCACAACCTTGAGACTGAGAGTCCAATGCTCTACTGCTGAGCCAGCCAGATACCCCTACACCCTGTGATTTCTAATACATTTTCTCAACCTAGAAACTTTACAATAAAGTTATTGCCTCATCTCATAACATCAGTATTGGAAAAAAGGACCTAGTCTGCATGTGTTAAGTAAGATGCTGTATTCTTGCTGCCTTTCTGAAATCCAGGAGAAATCTATGCTATAGCCTACAACTATTTATTATTAAAAGATTAAGAAAAAACAATGAAACACCTTTTTGCACAGTGAAAGATATTAATTGTATTGATTTTGACCTTTCTGTTTACTTGGTAAAAGCTGTACAAAATTATCCTAATTATTTTTGAACAAAAGTTTTTCTTAAAGATTTACTTATTTATTTGAGGGAGAGTGAGAGAGAGCATGAGCAGGGGGCAGAGGGAAAAGCAGATTCCCTGCTGAGCAGGGAGCCCAATGCAGTGGGTTGATCCTGGGACCCCAGGATCATGACCTGATCCAAAGGCAGATGCATAACTGACTGAGCACCCAGGTGCCCCTTTTTGAACAAATTAAAAAATATATATATATTCTTAAAATTACACAATGTATTTTTCTCTCTACACAAGAGCCATATACTCTACTAACTTTTCATTATTTGTTTATTGAATTAACATTGGAACATTATAGGAAATATACTATCTATATATATTTATTCTGGACTCTTTTTCCCTCAACTCTAATATGTTTGTTTCCTTTATGGTTTTAGTTACAAAAGAAAAGAATGCTTGTATTAGCATTGTTTGGAAACAGGAATGATGAATTTATAAAAATTTTTGTCTAAATACAAGAAATGGAGGAGTTGAGGCATTTGACTGTAGGGTATCACTCTACCTTCTCTAGGGGGAGTTGCACTGTTTGAGGAATTCCTCTTAGCTCACAATTATAGCAGATAAGCATTATACAATTTCACAAGAAGATCATATTGACTAATTAAAAGAAATTACTTTAAAAGTATTGAAACTAATGAGGCCTGAATCCTCATTTAGCATGAACTCTACTGTGTCGAATTTGCAGTCGTTTTTCTCCTTCATTCAACTCTTCAGAGATTAGAGAATTCCAGCCTGTTCCAGAAAAAGTCACTGCCTGGAGTGCAAAAGGCTACTTTGCTCTCTGTGTGCATTTAACCTTTGACCACCCTGGGAGCCTGCCAAGTGTCAATCAGGGCTCATTGGACACCCATGCCTGGGGAATAGGACAGGGCAGCTCACTTCACCCAGGTCAACAGACCATCTCCAGATGGCAAAGAACTTCTGAAGTTATGAACTAACTTGCTTGTGATGCAAATTAGTGACCTGGGGCGGGATGCTTCATTAATGCTCTCACTGCCCTGAGCCACCAAGGTGTCAGAAGTAGGACTGCTTACTCTCATATTTTTTTCTCTTTATAATACCTGTTAACAACCATTTATTCTCACAAAAATGGTCCAATCAATTGCTTCTGGCTAGTTAATAAACTACCAAAGCAGAGATGAAAATTAGATTCTGTTTAGAAGGAAACAGTGTTTACCTTTTCCCATGGAAATGTGTGAAAAAACTTTAGAAAATTCTGTAATATATAAGGTCTCAAAAGAGACTGTGATCAAATATAATAAAAAGGAGAAATATGAGTTTCCGTCCAGAGCATTATTTCATTTTTTTATCCAACAAATGATGAGAAAAATTATGCGAATCCATGCATTTGCCCTGAGTTATGATTGTATTATATTAACCTCAGCTGACAATATCTTATATTGACTTTGGCTTACTTAAAATTCTGCCTCTTGGGTATAAACACACATCTAAAATTGACTCAGCTCATTTCTGTCTTGCTGAGGTCACTTTACCAGTTACTCCCAACTACTGAGCTTATTTCATATATTCTCTTTTTTCAGTATTACATCTTCAAATTGTTGGCACCTGGGAATTTCTCTGCGATAGTTTTATTACTGAATTCAAGATTTGTAGTTATGATCAGCTTTTATGGGTAATAAGATGCTAAGATGAGCTAATAGGGCTTTGCTGCTTCTTTTGCTTAATATTGATAGAATGGTTCTGGTTACAGTGAACATTGTCCAGGCATTTGCCAGTAAGGAGGGCCCATGAAGAATGGGTTGTCTTTTTCCATAAATTACCTCAGCAGAAAAAATTGTGAGATAGTTCACTATGACTGTCATCTTTGGATCCAGGTATCTCATATGGAAGAAATAATGATCTTGGCAGTACCTGCACAAGAGACTTCTGAAATTTCACTACTAAAAATAATAGTCATTAATAATAAAGATATAGAATCAGTAAATATTTGAGCATCTATTTTATGTCCAATGCCTTGTGGGTCATTTGTTCAGTTGTATTGTTTTTCAATAGAATACATTAGGTTATTTAGTGCCAGAGTGTGAAACTATGGAGTGTATTTTCTATAACAAATGGGAAGGCTCACTTTTCTGCTCAAATTGACTGAATAAGCTACTTCCAGCGGATATTTAAGTCCTGTGGAATTATCCTTTATTATGTATCAGAGAGACAAAAAAGAAAGGATTCAGAGAGAAAAGGTGTGAGTCATTCTGTGAGTTTTTGGGAAGTGTGAATGCTGGCTGATTCTTTATTGTAGAATGAACAGTACTTTGAAAGATTACTTTAAGACTAATCCTCTTTAAGAGATCATGAGAGAATTTGGGATAGATTCCATAAATGAAAAATCATTTTTGGTAGATAAAAAAATTGCCAAGTTACAATTTGAAAATTATAAAAATATCAGGATAATTTGAATCCATGGATGAATTCTGTATGCTATCAAATGCATGTTTCTTTTTATTTTCTTGATTTATTAATTATAAGAAGAGTACTCTTTAATTTTTGTTAGAAACTCCTAGACTATGATACTTATGCAATTTCTACAATTAATTTGATCAAATAAATACACCAAATTAATACAATTTCAGGTGCCTGAGAATATTCATTTTGTTGACAGACACTGAATGTTAAAATATTCTCTACTCATGACTTGAATATCTAGTTTTACAAGTTTCCTATTTGGCATAGGGGGCTATGAGGGCCAGATTCTTTTGATCTCTATAAAGATAGATGAAAATCTGATATAATTCTGGATTATTACAGTTGAAGAAACACTTTTACTGCAAGCATAGAAATAATCTGGGCTTTTAAATTTTGAATGAAATATTTAGATAATCTGAGTTCTTGTTAGTATAAAATCAACTTGGGGCGCCTGGGTGGCTCAGTGGGTTAAGCTGCTGCCTTCGGCTCAGGTCATGATCCCAGGTCCTGGGTTCAAGCCCCACATCGGGCTTTCTGCTCAGCAGGGAGCCTGCTTCCTCCTCTCTCTCTGCCTGCCTCTCTGCCTACTTGTGATTTCTCTTTGTCAAATAAATAAATAAAATCTTTAAAAAATATATATATATATAAAATCAACTTAAAGTATATATATTCTGAGGAATTTCCGTAAGTATAAATTTAAGTTAGGCTAAATTTAGCTTCACTTAGGAGACAGAAATGGACTTTTTTTTTTTTTTTTAAAATTTTTTTATTTTTTTCAGCATAACAGTATTCATTATTTTTGCACCACACCCAGTGCTCCATGCAATCCGTGCCCTCTACAATACCCACCACCTCAGAAATGGACTTTTAAGAGTAAAAATCTATGACATGAAAATAATTATGACTATAGCTGATTAAATACATTTGATGGCAAACACTTTGTTGCAGTCTTGATGCTACTGTATCTGTGTTGAAGATTCTAGCTACTACCAATAAAGGAAGAAAAGAGTGAGGCAATTTAATACAGCAGTGTATCTGCACAGGATGCCCTCTGAGGTAGCTCATATTTTTGAAGGATGTGATGGAAGGCAGAACAGATAACTGAGAATGAACTTGGAAGAATAGTACCATGGGTAAGTGGTGATTAACCATGGATGAAGATTTAAAAAAAAGAACATGAAAATGATCTCTAGTCAGCTGACTGAAAAAAAAATGACTTCTTGGGAAAGTAAATGCAGTTGGGGAGAAGGGAATTGGACTCTTATTTACAGTCTCTACTATGTTTAAGGGCTTTAGTCTATAGCTTTCATTTAATCCTTAGAGCAATATGCATACGGTGGGTATTTAATAGATGAGAAGGCAGAGGCTCAAAAAGATCAATAATTTGCCCCAGTTAGTATAGTGAGGTTGTAGAGTCCAGATTTGTTTGGCTCCAAGCTCATGTTCTTATTCATGACACATAAAATTAGGTACATGATCAAACAATGACTGCTACTAAACTTTTAGAAGTTTTGTTTTGCTTGAATTACTTTTATACTACTTATTTTTTCTTTTAAGAATTACTTCTGAAATTTTCACTTGAGTTTATCATGATTTCAACAACTGTTTTTTTTTTTTTTTAAAGATTTTATTTATTTGACAGAGAGAGATCACAAGTAGGCAGAGAGGCAGGCAGAGAGAGAGGAAGGGAAGCAGGCTCCCTGCTGAGCAGTGAGCCTGATGTGGGACTCGATCCCAGGACCCTGGGATCATGACCTGAGCCGAAGGCAGCGGCTTAACCTACTGAGCCACCCAGGCGCCCTCAACAACTGTTTTGAAAACATCATTGGTTTTTATAGTAGCCCTCCTCCCCGTGGAGTTTTACCCCCAGATTCCTTACGATTGAACACTTACCTTTGGTTCTTGGTCAGATGGAATATGTCCTAAGTAAATATTTCAGTAAGGCTACCTGGATAATATATTTTGAACCTTTGTGTATTTGATATCTTTCTGTTGTCTTCCCAGGCAAATACAACCTGATAGGAAGAGATTCCCTGGGAAATAACCTTTTTTCTATCCCCCACCCCCCCAAATTATAATAATTATTCCATTGTCTTCTAGACTTTGTGTTGCTTGTAAGTCTGAGGCCAACTTGATTTCTGTCCCTTATAGATAATCTTCAAGTTTTCTTTCTAATCTTCCTCGGTATTTACATAACCTCCCCATATTCTTTGAATTAAAAAAAAAAATGTCTTGGGGTCCCTGGATGGCTCAGTCAGTTAAGCATCTTTAGCTCAGATCACGATCCCAGGGTCCTAGATCAAGCCCTGCATTGGGCTCTCTGCTCAGCAGGGAGCCTGCTTCTCCCTCTGCCTGCCCCTCTGCCTACTTGTGCTCTCTCTCTCTGTCCAATAAATAAATAAAATATTTAAAAAAATAAAAATTAGGGACACCTGGGTGACTCAGTGGGTTAAGCCTCTGCCTTCAGCTCAGGTCATGATCTCAGGGTCCTGGGATCAAGCCTCACATCAGGCTCTTTGCTCAGCAGGGAGCCTGCTCACACCCCCCAACTGCCTGCCTCTCTGCCTACTTGTGATCTCTGTCTGTCAAATAAATAAATAAAATCTTTTAAAAAATTTAAAAAAATAAATAAAAATTTTTTAAAAGTCAGTAAATATTTGAATTTTTTTTTCTCAATTTTTTCTCCCTAGAATATCGTGGCCCAGCATGGATCAATCTATAGACCCTGATTTTCATTTATTTTTAAAATTTGTTAAGTTTTATCCAATTATATTTTTAGTTACTGCTTTTATCTTGTTTTAGTTTTTACTCATATATAGTTTTAAAATCTGTACATTGGATCTGTTTTTTTTTTTAAGATTTTATTTATTTATTTGACAGAGAGAAATCACAAGTAAGCAGAGAGGCAGGCAGAGAGAGAGGAGGAAGCACGCTCCCTGCTGAGCAGAAAGCCCAATGTGGGGCTCGAACCCAGGACCTGGGATCATGACCTGAGCCGAAGGCAGCGGCTTAACCCACTGAGCCACCCAGGCGCCCCTGTTTTTTTGTTTTTTTAAGATTTTATTTATTTATTTGACAGACAGAGGTCACAAGTAGGCAGAGAGGCAGACAGAGAGAGAGGGGGAAGCAGATTCCCCGCTGAGCAGAGAGCCCGATGCAGGGCTCCATCCCAAGACCCTGGGACCATGACCCAAGTCGAAGGCAGAGGCTTTAACCCACTGAGCCATCCAGGCACCCCTGGATCTGTTTTTTGAATTGCGAGTAGTCTCTGATTAAAAAATATATACTGAAAGAGGCATCAGAAAAACTACAAATAATTTAAATAAAGGCAAGAAAGTGGACCATAGAAATTATCAATAAAGTTGGAGCCCCTGGGTCCCCCAGCTCAGTTGTTAAGCTTCTGCCTTTGGCTCAGGTCATGATTCCAAGTTCCTGGGATTGAGCCCTGCATCAGGTTCCTTGCTGGATGGGAAGCCTGCCTCTCCCTCTCCCACTCTCCTGCTTGTGTTTCCTCTCTCGCTGTGTTTCTCCCTGTCAAATAAATAAAATAAAATAAAATAAAACAAAATAAAAAATAAAATAAAATAAAATAAAAAGAAATTATAGATAAAGTTAATGTTGATCACTCTTTGCCAATCTGATGGAAACTATGAAGAAACTGATTATTAAAGGAGAAACTGATTTTTACCAAAGAAACTCATTATTAAACACTTTATATGCATTTAAGAAAGAATAGGGTGATCACTTCTATTTACCAGCATAATTCCATTCTTGCAAATCATGCCAAATACACCTCATTTAAAAAATTAATTTACTAGAAAAGTTTTGTAGATTTTAAACTAGGGATTATAAACTATATTTTTAAATTCAAGGGGAACATACATGTAGAGATGTGTAACAATAATAAATTTTGAATTATCACAAAGGAACATATTCAGGTCCAGAAAGAGAATGTTGGTGGTGACCACTTTTTGTTACTAACTGAATCTTCTACCCCTAAAGGAACTATTCTTCTGACTTTTAACATATGGATCAGTGTTGCTTGCATTTGAATCTTTAAAATAAATGTATGCATTTCTTTGTACCTGGTTTCTTTTACTCAATATTGTATTTGTGGGATTCCTCTATGTTCTTATATGTAACCAAAGTTTGCTGATTTTCATTTCTGTACATATTATCCCATTGTATGACTGTACTACAGTTTATTTATCAATTGATAAATACAGGCTTTCTTCTAGTTGGGAATTATTATAAATAATAATGCTGACATGAATGTTAAATAAATAATGCTGACATGAATGTTCTTATATATATATCTGTTCTTATATATGTTCTTATATATTCTTATATATGTTCTTATATATATCTGTTGCTGCATGTATCTATGTATATACCTTCTATTAGTAGGTATCTGGGTTATATTCTTTCAACTTAAATAGATAATGACAGTTTTCCAAAGTGGTTAACCAATTTATATGTCCTCTAGGAGTGACTGAGAATTTTAAATATTTTTTATTTTATTTTATTTATTTGACAGACAGAGATCACAAGTAGGCAGAGAGACAGGCAGAGAGAGAGGGAAGCAGGCTCCCTGCCGAGCAAAGAGCCCAATGTGTGGCTCGATCCCAGAACTCCGGGATCATGACCTGAGCCGAAGGCAGAGGCTTTAACCCACTGAGCCGCCCAGGTACCCCGAGAATTTTAGATGCTTTACATCTGCTGTGTCTATGTTTATGTCCCCTCCACGGCCACCTGCCCCCTTCATATATTGAAATCCTAAGGCCCAGTGTGATGGTATTAGGAGGTGGGGCTTTGGGGGAGGTGGAGCCTTCATGAATGGGATTAATTCATGAGTCTCCTTGAAGACCCAATGCCACTCCCTCCACCTTTCTACCATTTGAGAATGCAGTGAGAAGGTGCTGGCTATGAACCAGGAAGGGGGGTGCTAGCTCCCTGATATTGGAATTCCCAGTCTCCAGATCTGTGAGAAATAGATATTTGTAGTTTATAAACCTCTATAGACTAAGACAACCTCCTTGTAAACTCTTGGTATTGTCAGTCTTTTTAATATTAACAAACCTGGCTTTGCCACTTTATATTCTCATCAGCCATGCACTAGCATTCCCTTTCCTCCACCATATAACTGTTATGGTGCAGAAGTCTTGTTCAGTTTTTTTTGTTTTTTTTTTTTTTAATTTAATTTAATTTTTTTTCAGTGTTCAAAAATTCATTGTTTATGTACCACACCCAGTGCTCCATGCAATATGTGCCCTCCTTAATACCAGGCTCACCCAAACCCTCAGTTTGTTTCTCAGAGCCCACAGTCCCTCATGGTTTGTCTCCCTGTCCGATTTCCTCTTGTTCAGTTTTTATTAGATTTATTTCTTCGTATTTGAATTTTCCTGCTATTGTAAGTACTATATTTTGAAAGTTATAATCTCTGTGTTGTTAGTATACATAAATACAATTTAGTGTTTTATATTGATCAAGTATTCTGAACCTAAGTTAAATTCACTTATTACCTTTAATAATTTGCTTATAGAGTCTTCTGAGTTTGTGTTATGTGCAAAATAATATTCTATGCTAATATTTAAATTTTTTCTTTGTCTTTTGCATGACTACAACCTCTGATCCAGCTTTGGACAGAAGTGGTGATAGTGGGCATCTTTGTCTATTTCCAGTCACAGGATGCATCTTTTGATAATCACCATTTAGCTACCCTTTATCAGACTAGGGACAAGTTTCTATTCCTAATTTGTTCACAGTTTTTATAAAAAATGGACATTGAAGTTCATCAAATTTTTTGTTCCAATTAAAATAACGTAAAATTACTTTTCTTTGTTCAGTCAATATAGTAAATTTCACTGATTAATTTTTAAATGTTAATGAATCTTTAATTCCTGAAATAAACCCAACTAGGATTTATGTATCCATTTTTATTTATTTATTTATTTATTTATTTAATATGTCCATTTATTTTTAATGTTTATAAGATATGCAGTATTCTCTCCTGATACTGTTTTTTTTTTTTTTTTTTTTTTTTTTTTTTTTTTTTTTGGGTGTGTTTTTCCTCCATTTTAAAAATAAATCTTATTGGTATTTTCTTGTTTTTTTTTTATTTTCCTTTTTTGCTAATTACTGTTTCTATTTATTTCTGCACTTATATTTATAATTTTTCTTCTTGATTTGTTAGGGTTAAATTTGCTATTACTTTTCTTCTTGAGATGATTCTTTAATCATGAATTTTCAACCTTTCTTCTTTTCTAATTTATAGATTCAAAGCTGTAATTTTCCCTGTACTTACAGCTTTAACTTCATCTTGTATGATTTGATATATCACATTTTAATTATCATTGAGATATTTTAATTTATATTGTGATTTTTAAAACCTAAATAATAGGTTATTTAGAAGTATAATTGCTTTATTTTCACCTTTTGGGGACTTTGAGTTTTCTGTTTATTATTTTTTTCTAGATTTATTTCCACTATGTTTTAGAGAAACATCTGCATAATTTCAAACTTTTGAAATTTGTTGAGATTTACTTCAGCTTATCTATTTTCCTAAATGTTGATAGACACTTAAAAAGACAGTTTATTATGCATTTTTGAATTCAGTGTTTATATGTCCTGAGGTCATGTTTTTATTTATTTATTTTTAATTTAAATTCAAGTTAGTTAACAAATACTGTAGTATTGGTTTCAGGAGTAGAATTTAGTGATTCATCAGTTGCATGTAACACCCAGTGCTCATTACATCAAGTGGCCTTAATACCCATCACCCATTTAGCCCATACCCCCACCTGCCTTCCCTCTAGCAACTCACAATTTGTTCTCTATAGTTAAGAGTTTCTTATTTTTTCCCTCCTTTCCCCATGCTCATCTGTTTTGTTTCTTAAATTACACATTTTGAGTAAAATCATATGATATTTGTCTTTCTCTGACTGACTTATTTTGCAATAATACCATTTTTTTCTAGTTCCATCCACATTGTTGCAAATGGTAATATTTCATTATTTTTGATGGCTGAGTAATAGTCCATTATATATATATATATCATCTAGGTGCCATTTCTTCTTTCTCCATTCTTGAGTCGATGGATATTTGGGCTGTTTCCATAATTTGGCTACTGTTGATAGTGCTGCTATAAACATTAGTGTGTGTGCCCCTTTGAATCAGCATTTTTGTATCCTTTGGATAAACATCTAGTAGTGTAATTGCTAAATTGTAGGGTAGTTCTATCTTTAAGTTTTTGAGGGACCTGCATACTATTTTCCAGCATGGCTGCACCAGTTTGCATTCCCACCAACAGTGCAAAAGTGTTCCCCTTGCTCTGAATCCTTGCCAATATCTGTTGTTTCCTGAGTTGTTAATTTTAGCCATTCTGACAGGTGTGAGGTGTGATCTCAGTGAGATATCATTGAGGTTTTGATTTGTATTTCCCTGATGATGAGTGATGTTGAGCATTTTTTCATGTGTCTATTGGCCATTTGTATGTCTTCTTTGGAGAAATATCTGTTCATGTTTTCTGTCCATTTCTTAATTGGATTATTTGTTTTGTGGGTGTTGATTTTGATACATCCTTTATAGACTCTAGATACTAGCCCTTTATCTGATAGGTCACTTGCAAGTATCTTCTCCCACTCTGTCAGTTGCCTTTTTAGTTTTGTTGCTTGTGTCTTTGGCTGTGCAGAAATTTTTAACTTATGAAGTCCCCAAGTTCATTTTTGTTTTTATTTCCCTTGTCTCTGGAGGTGTGGCTAGTAAGAATTGTGCAGCCAAGGTCAAAGAGGTTGCTGCCTGTGTTCTCCTCTAGGACTTTGAGAGTTTCCTATCTTACATTTAGGTCTTTCATCTATTTTGAATTCATTTTTGTGTAAGGTGTAAAAAAGTGGTCCAGTTTCCTTCTTCTGCATGTCCCTGTGCAGTTTTCCCAATACTATTTGTTGAAGAGCCTATCGTTTTCCCATTGGATTTTCTTTCCCTCTTTGTCGAAGATTAGTTGACCATATAGTGTGGGTCCATTTCTGAGTTCTCTATTTTGTTTCATTGATCTATGTGTCTGGTTTTGTGCCAGTGTCATACTGTCTTGATAATTACAGCTTTGTAATACAGCTTGAGGTCTGCCTCCCACTTTGCTTTCTTTTTCAACATTACTTTGGGTATTCAGGGTCTTTTCTGGTTCCATACAAATACTAAGGATTGTTTGTTCCAGTTCTGTGAAAAATGCTGGTCTTATTTGAATCAGAATTGCACTGAATGTGTAGATTGCTTTGGGTAGTATAGAATTTTAACAATATTTTTTCTTCCAATCCATGAACATAGAATGTTTTTCCATTTCTTTGTATCATCTTCAGTTTCTTCCATCAGTGTTTTGTAGTTTTTAGGATATAAGTCTTTCACCACTTTGGTTTGGTTTATTCCTAGGTATCTTATGGTTTTTGGTGCAATTGTAAATGGGATTGCTTTCTTACTTTCTCTTTCCCTTCTTCATTATTGGTGTATAGAAATGCAACAGATTTCTCTATATAGATGTAATATCCTGGGACTCTGCTGAATTCATGTATCATTTCTAGCAATTTTTTGGTGCAGTCTTTTGGGTTTTCTTTTCTTTTCTTTAAGATTTTATTTATTTATTTGACAGACAGAGATCACAAGTAGGCAGAGAGGCAGGCAGAGAGAGAGGAGGAAGCAGGCTCCCTGCAGAGCAGAGAGCCCGATGCGGGGCTCGATCCCAGGACCCTGGGATCAGGACCCGAGCCGAAGGCAGAGGCTTTAACCCACTGAACCACCCAGGTGCCCCTCTTTTGGGTTTTCTATAAATAGTATCATGTAATCTGTGAAGAGTGCGAGTTTGACCTCATCCTTGCCAATTTGGATATTTTTTATTTCTTTTTGTTGTCTAATTGCTGAAGCTAGGACTTCTAGTACTTGTTGAGTAACAGTGGTGAGAGTGGACATCGTGTTGTGTTCCTGGCCTTAGAGGAAAAGCTCTCAGTTTTTCCTGCATTGAGAATGATGTTAGCTGTGTTTTTTTTTTGTATGTGGCTTTTATGGTGTTGATTTATGTTCCTTCTATCCCTACACTCTTGAGGCTTTATATCAAGAAAGGATGCGTATTTTGTCAAATGCTTTTTCTGCATCTATTGAGAAGATCATATGGTTCTTATCCCTTCTTTCATTAATGTGGTCTATCATGTTCATTGATTTGTGGATATTAAACCACCCCTACAGCCCAGTAATAAAGACTACTTGATCATGGTGAATAATCCTTCCAACATATTCTTGGATTTGATTAGCTAATATCTTTTTTTTAAAGATTTTATTTATTTATTTGACAGACAGAGATCACATGTAGGCAGAGAGTCAGAGAGAGAGAGAAGAGGAAGCAGGCTCCCCGCTGAGCAGAGAGCCCAATGCAGGGCTCAATTCCAGGATCCTGGGATCATGACCTGAGCCGAAGGCAGAGGCTTTAACCCACTGAGCCACCCAGGCGCCCCTGAGTAGCTAATATCTTGTTGAGAATTTTTGCATCCATGTTCATCAGGGATATTGGTCTGTAATTCTCTTTTTTAGTGGGGTCTTTGTCTGGTTTTGGAATCAAGGTAATGATGGCCTTGGGGAACGGGTTTGGAAGTTTTCCTTCCATTTCTGTGTTTGGAACAGCTTCAGTAGAGTAGGTATTAATTCTACTTTAAATGTTTGGTAGCATTCCCCTGGAAAGTCATCCAGCCCTGGACTCTTGTTTGTTGGGAGATTTTTGATTAATAATTCAATTTCTTTGCTGGTTATGGGTCTGTTCAAATTTTCTGTTTCTTCCTGTTTCAGTTTTGGTAGTTTATATGTTTCTAGGAATGTATCCATTTCTTCCAGATTGCCCAATTTGTTGGTGTATAATTGCTCATAATATTCTAGTTGGTTGTATTTCTGTGGTGTTGGTTATGATCTCTCCACTTTCATGCATGATTTTATTTATTGCATCCTCTCTCTTTTCTTTTTGGTAAGTCTGGCTAGGGGTTTGTCAATTTTGTTAATTCTTTTAAAAAGGAACTAGGTCTAAGTTTTGTTGATCTCTTTTACTGTGTAGTTTTTTTCTTAATTTCTGTATCATTTATTTCTGTTCTAATCTTAATTATTCCCTTTCTTCTGCTGGTTTTAGGCTTTATTTGCTGTTTGGTTTTTTTTGTTTTTGTTTTTTTTTTTTTTTTTTTTTTTTACAGATCTCTTAAGTGTAAGGTTAGGTTGTGTATTTGAGACTTTTCTTTTGCTTCTTGAGGAAAGCCTGTATTGCTACATACTTCCTTCTTAGGACTGCCTTTGCTGCATGCCAAAGGTTTTGGACAGTAGTGTTTTCATTTTCATTTACTTTCTTGTATTTTTAAAATTCCTTCTTTAACTTCCTGGTTAACCTATTCATTCCCTTTTTAAAAAGATTTATTTATGGGGGGGTGGTGACGAAGAGAGACAGAGAATGGGAGGAGGGTGAGAGGGAGAAGGAGAAGAAAAGAACCTCAAACAGACTACCCACTGAGCACAGAGCCCAAGGCAGGCCTCAGTCTCACAACCCCTGACCTGAGCCAAAATCAAGAGTTGGACGTTTAAACAAATGAGCTACCCAGGCACCTCACACATTCATTCTTTAGTAGGATGTTCTTTAACCTCCATGTATGTGAGGTCTTCCCAGATTTTTTCTTGTGGTTGACTTCAAGCTTCATAGCATTGTGTTCTGAAAATATGTATGGTATGAACTCAGTCTTTTTGTACTGGTTGAGGCCTCATTTGTGACCCTGTATGTGATCTATTCTGGAGAAAGTTCCATTTGCAATGGATAGGAATGTGTATTCTGCTGCTATAGGATATTCTGAATATACCTGTTAAGTCCATCTAGAGTCCAGTGTGGCATTCAAACCATTGTTTCCTTGTTGATCTTCTGCTTAGAGGATCTGTCCATTGCTCTGAGTGGTGAAGATGTCCCCTACTATTATGGTATTATTATCAATGAGTTTCTTTAAGTTTATACATGTGGCTTATCAATTTATATATGTGACTGTTCCCATGTTAGGAGCATAAATATTTACAATTGTTAGATATTCTTGTTGGATTGACCTCTTTATTATGATACAGTCCCCTTCTTCATCTCTTGTTACAGTCTTTGTTTTAAAATCTAGCTTTTCTGTTAAACATATGGCTACTCCAGCTTTCTTTTGATGTCCATTAGTATGATAGATGGTTATCTACCCCTCACATTTAATCTGGAGGTGTATCTGGATCAAAAAGAGTCTCTTGTAAGTAGCATATTTATTGTTTTTTTAACTATTCTGATACCCTGTGTATTTTTTTTTAAAGATCTCACATAAAATATATTTTAGAAGTTACAAAACCCACATTTTCATAGGTATTAATGTATCATTTGTATTAATAAATAATTTAAAATTTACTATAATTGACCATTTACATTGTGCCAATAAGAAAGCATTTTTACATAATTTCATTTAATTCTGGAACCAACGTTAGAGATAGGTATTCATACTGTAGTATTTTTTTTTTGTTTGTTTTTTATTTTTTATTATTTTTTAAAATAATTTTTAAAAATAACATATAATGTATTATTAGCCCCAGGGGTACAGGTCTGTGAATCTCCAGGTTTACACACTTCATAGCACTCACCATAACACATTCCCTCCCCAATGTCCATAACCCTACCACCCTCTCCCTCCCCCGTCAACCCTCAGTTTGGTTTGTGAGATTAAGAGTCTCTTATGGATTGTCTCCCTCCTGAGCCCATCTTGTTTCATTTATTCTTTTCCTACCCCCCAAATACCCCAATGCATCTCCACTTCCTCATATCAGGAAGGTCATATGATAGTTGTCATTCTCCGATTGACTTAATTTCGCTAAGCATAATACCATCTAGTTCCATCCGCGTTGTTGCAAATGGCAAGATTTCATTTATTTCGAAGGCTGCATAGTATTCCATTGCATATATATACCACATTTTCTATACCCATTCATCTCTTGATGGACATCTAGGTTCTTTCCATAGTTTGGCTATTGTGGACATTGCTGCTATAAACATTCGGGTACACATGCCCCTTCGGGTCACTACATTTGTATCTTTAGGGTAAATACTCAGTAGTGCAATTGCTGGGTCGTAGGGTAGCTCTATTTTAAACTTTTTGAGGAACCTCAAAAAGGTTCCTCAAAATTGCTGTTTTCCAGACTGGTTGCACCAGCTTGCATTCCCACCAACAATGTAGGAGGGTTCCCCTTTCTCTGCATCCTCGCCAGCATCTGTCATTTCCTGACTTGTTAATTTTAGCCATTCTGACTGGTGTGAGGTGATATCTCATTGTGGTTTTGATTTGTATTTCCCTGATGCCAAGTGATATAGAGCACTTTTTCATGTGTCTGTTGGCCATCTGGATGTCTTCTTTACGGAAATGTCTGTTCATGTCCTCTGCCCATTTCTTGATTGGATTATTTGTTCTTTGGGTGTTGAGTTTGATAGGTTCTTTATAGATTTTGGATACTAGCTCTTTATCTGATATGTCATTTGCAAATATCTTCTCCCATTCTGTCAGTTGTGTTTTGGTTTTGTTGACTGTTTCCTTTGCTGTGCAGAAGCTTTTGCTCTTGATGAAGTCCTAATGGTTCATTTTTGCCCTTGCTTCCCTTGTCTTTGGCGATGTTTCTAGGAAGAAGTTGCTGTGACTTAGGTCAAAGAGATTGCTGTCTGTGTTCTCCTCAAGGATTTTGACGGATTCCTTTCTCATATTGAGGTCCTTCATCCATTTTGAGACTATTTTTGTGTGTGGTGTAAGGAAATGGTCTAGTTTCATTCTTCTGCATATGGCTGTCCAATTTTCCCAACATCATTTGTTGAAGAGACTGTCTTTTTTCCATTGGACATTCTTTCCTGCTCTGTTAAAAATTAGTTGACCATAGAGTTGAGGATCTGTTTCTGGGCTCTCTATTCTGTTCCATTGATCTATATGTCTGTTCTTGTGCCAGTACCATACTATCTTGATGATGACAGCTTTGTAATAGAGCTTGAAGTCTGGAATTGTGATGCCACCAACTTTGGCTTTCTTTTTCAACATTCCTCTGGCTGTTCGAGGTCTTTTCTGGTTCCACATAAATGTTAGGATTATTTGTTCCATTTCTTTGAAAAAAAAAAAAAAAGGATGGGATTTTAATAGGGATTGCATTATAGGTGTAAATTGCTTTAAGTAGCATAGACATTTTCATAATATTTGTTCTTCCAATCCATGAGCATGGAACATTTTTCCATTTCTTTATGTCTTCCTCAATTTCTTTCATGTGAGTACTTTATAGTTTTCTGAGTACAGATTCTTTGCCTCTTTGGTTAGATTTATTCTTAGGTATCTTATGGTTTTGGGTGCAATAGTAAATGAGATTGACTCCTTAGTTCCTCTTTCTTCTGTCTTGTTGTTGGTGTAAAGAAATGCAACTGATTTCTGTGCATTGATTTTATTTCCTGACACTTTACTGAATTCCTGTACAAGTTGTAGCAGATTTGGAGTGGAGTCTTTTTGGTTTTCCACATAGAGTATCATATCATCTGCAGAGAGTGATAGTTTGACTTCTTTGCCGATTTGGATGCCTTTAATTTCTTTTTATTGTCTGATTGCTGAGAATAAGACTTCTAGTACTATGTTGAATAGCGGTGGTGGTAATGGACATCCTTGCCGTGTTCCTGACCTTAGCAGAAAAGCTCTCAATTTTTCTCCATTAAGAATGATATTCGCGATGGGTTTTTCATAGATGGCTTTGATGATATTGAGGTATGCACCCTCTACACTTTGAAGAGTTTTAATCAGGAAAGGATGCTGTATTTGTCAAATGCTTTTTCATCATCTATTGAGAGTATCATATGGTTCTTGTTCTTTATTTTATTAATGTATTGTATCACATTGATTTG
The DNA here is from genome assembly GCF_902655055.1 of Lutra lutra. Classification (NCBI taxonomy): domain Eukaryota; kingdom Metazoa; phylum Chordata; class Mammalia; order Carnivora; family Mustelidae; genus Lutra; species Lutra lutra. The sequence goes on from NC_062290.1 coordinate 49,633,827, forward strand.
CAGATGGTGAACCAATCTTTTAGACCTGGAATAAATCCCAGGAGATCATGGTGAATAATTCTTTTAATATACTGTTGGATCCTATTGGCTAGTATTTTGGTGAGAATTTTCACTTCTGTGTTCATCAAGGATATTGGTCTGTAGTTCTCTTTTTTGATGGGATCCTTGTCTGGTTTTGGGATCAAGGTAATGCTGGCCTCATTAAAAGAGTTTTGAAGTTTTCCTTCCATTTCTATTTTTTGGAACAGTTTCAGGAGAATAGGAATTAATCCTTCTTTAAATGTTTGGTAGAATTACCCCGGGAAGCCGTCTGGCCCTGGGCTCTTGTTTGCTTGGAGTTTTTTGATGACTGTTTCAATCTCCTTACTGGTTATGGGTCTCTTAAGGTTTTCTATTTCTTCCTGGTTCAGTTGTGGCAGTTTATATGTCTCTAGGAATGCATCCATTTCTTCCAGATTGTCAAATTTTTTGGTGTAGAGTTGCTCATAGTATGTTCTTATAATTGTCTGTATTTCTTTGGTGTTCGTTGTGATCTCTCCTCTTTCATTCATGATTTTATTTATTTGGGTCCTTTCTCTTTTCTTTTTGATAAGTCTGGCCAGGGGTTTATCAATCTTATTAATTCTTTCAAAGAGCCAGCTCCTAGTTTCATTGATTTGTTCTATTGTTTTTTTTTGGTTTCTATTTCATTGATTTCTGCTCTGATCTTTATGATTTCTCTTCTCCTGCTGGGTTTAGGGTTTCTTTCTTGTTCTTTCTCCAGCTCCTTTAGGTGTAGGGTTAGGTTGTATACTTGAGATATTTCTTCTTTCTTGAGAAAGTCTTGTAATGCTATATATTTTCCTCTCAGAACTGCCTTTGCTGTGTCCCACAGATTTTGAACTGTTGTGTTTTCATTATCATTTGTTTCCATGAATTTTTTCAATTCTTCTTTAATTTCCTGGTTGACCCATTCATTCTTTAGAAGGATGCTGTTTAGTCTCCATGTATTTGGGTTCTTTCCACATTTCCTGTTGTGATTGAGTTCTAGCTTCAGAGCATTGTGGTCTGACAATATGCAGGGAATGATTCCAATCTTTTGATACCAGTTGAGACCTGATTTAGGACCGAGGATGTGATCTATTCTGGAGAATGTTCCGTGTGCACTGGAGAAGAATGTATATTCTCTTGCTTTGGGATGGAATGTTGTGAGTATATCTGTGATGTCCATCTGGTCCAGTGTGTCATTTAAGGCCTTTATTTCCTTGTGGATCTTTTGCTTGGATGATCTGTCCATTTCAGTGAGGGGAGTGATAAAGTCCCCTACTATTATTGTATTATTGTTGATATGTTTCTTTGATTTTGTTATTAATTGGTTTATATAGTTGGCTGCTCCCACGTTAGGGGCATAGATATTTAAAATTGTTAGATCTTCTTGTTGGACAGATCCTTTGAGTATGATATAGTGTCCTTCCTCATATCTTATTATAGTCTTTGGCTTAAAATCTAATTGACCTGATATAAGGATTGCCATCCCTGCTTTCTTCTGATGTCCATTAGCATGGTAAATTGTTTTCCACCCCCTCACTTTAAATCTGGAGGTGTCTTTGGGTCTAAAATGAGTTTCTTGTAGACGACATATATATGGGTTTTTTTTTTATCCGTTCTGATACCCTGTGTCTTTTGATTGGGGCATTTAGCCCATTAACATTCAGGGTAACTATTGAGAGATATGAATTTAGTGCCATTGTATTGCCTGTAAGGTGACTGTTACGGTATATTGTCTCTGTTCCTTTCTGATCTACTACTTTTAGGCTCTCTCTTTGCTTAGAGGACCCCTTTCAATATTTCCTGTAGAGCTGGTTTGGTGTTTGCAAATTCTTTCAATTTTTGTTTGTCCTGGAAGCTTTTTATCTCTCCTTCTATTTTCAATGATAGCCTAGCTAGATATAGTATTCTTGGCTCTATGTTTTTCTCATTTAGTGATCTGAATATATCATGCCAGCTCTTTCTGGCCTGCCAGGTCTCTGTGGATAAGTCCACTGCCAATCCAATATTTTTACCATTGTATGTTACAGACTTCTTTTCCTGGGCTGCTTTCAGGATTTTCTCTTTGTCACTAAGACTTGTAAATTTTACTATTAAGTGACGGGGTGTGGACCTATTCTTGTTGATTTTGAGAGGGGTTCTCTGCACCTCCTGGATTTTGATGCTTGTTCCCTTTGCCATATTAGGGAACTTCTCTGCAATAATTCTCTCCAATATACCTTCTGCTCCCCTCTCTCTTTCTTCTTCTTCTGGAATCCCAATTATTCTAATGTTTCTTCTTATGGTGTAACTTATTTCTTGAATTCTCCCCTCGTGAACCAGTAGCTGTTTGTCCCTCTTTTGCTCATTCTCTTTATTCTCTGTCATTTGGTCTTCTATATCGCTAATTCTTTCTTCTGCCTCATTTATCCTAGCATTGAGAGCCTCCATTTTTTATTGCACCTCATTAATAGCTTTTTTGATTTCAACTTGGTTAGATTTTAGTTCTTTCATTTCTCCAGAAAGGGCTTTTATATCTCCCGAGAGGGTTTCTCTAATATCTTCCATGCCTTTTTCGAGCCCGGCTAGAACCTTGAGAATCGTCATTCTGTACTCCAGATCTGACATATTACCAATGTCTGTATTGATTAGGTCCCTAGCCTTTGGTACTGCCTCTTGTTCCTTTTTTTGTGGTGAATTTTTCTGCCTTGTCATTTTGTCTAGATAAGAGTATATGATGGAGCAAGTAAAATACTAAAAGGGAGGCAACGACCCCCAGGAAAATATGCTTTAACCAAATCAGAAGAGATCCCAAATCATGGGGGGAGAAAGGGGATAAAAAGAGGTTCAGGAAAAAAAAAAAAGAAATAATTAAAAAAAGTAAACGAATAAAGAAAAAATATATAAAGAAAAAATATATATATATTAGATAAACTAGTTAAAAAACGTTAAAAAAGAAAAGGGTAAAAATTAAAAAAATTTTGCAGAAGAAGGAAAAAAAATTGAAAAAGAAAAAAAAATCAAATTAACTGCAAGACTAAAGAATCATGGGGAGAAAGCCATGAGTTCTCTGTTTTGCCATCTCCTCCTCTGGAATTCTGCTGCTCTCCTTGTTATTTTACCTGCACTCCTTGGTAGGTGAACTTGGTCCTGGTGGAATTGCGCCACCCTTACCAGGGGCCAGGCTGAGTAATCAGCTCAGGTTTGCTTTCAGGAGCTTTTGTTCCCTGAATGCTTTCCGTAGAGTTCCGGAGGACCGGAATGAAAGTGGCTGCCTCCCAGTCTCTGGCCTGGAAGATCTGAGAGCTCGGGGCCCCACTTCCTCAGTGCACCCTCAGAGAATAGTGCCCAATTACTCCCGTCTCCCTGGCCTCCGGCCACGCTCCGAGCTCATTGAGCCTGCGACTGGTTCAAGGTAACCCCGAGCTGAGAGGTCACTCCTCGGCTCTGTCTCTGTATCCGGCTTCCCCGTTCTAATACCTGCAAGCTCTGTGACACTCAGACACCCCCGATCCTTCTGTGACCCTGCGAGACCTGAGGCCACGCTGACCTCGCGTGGGCTTCACCCCGGTTTAGCCTCTGGAGCGATGTCCCTCAGCGGAACAGACTTTTAAAAGTCCTGATTTAGTGGTCCGTTGCTCCGCTGCTTGCTCCGCCGTTGCTCCGCCGCAGCCCCTCCCCCCGTGGTCTATCTTCCCGTCCCTTTGGATTCACTTCTCCACCAGTCCTACCTTTCAGAAAGTGGTTGATTTTCTGTTTCTAGAATTGCTGTTCTTCTTCTCTTCGATCTCCCGTTGGATTTGTAGGTGTTTGCAATCTTTAGATAAGCTATCTAGCTGATCTCCTGCTACCTGATGTAGTCTCAGCCTGCTATTTCTCTGCCATCTTGACCTAAATATCCTTTCTGGGAAATTTCTTATCCCTCCTTCTATTCTGAATGACAGAATGCTGTTCTTGGCTGCATATTTTTCCCATTCAGCATGTTGAATATATCATGCCACCCTCTTCTGTCCTGTCAAGTTTCTATGGCAGATCTGCTGCTAACTTATGTGTCTACCCTTTTGGGTTAAGGACCTTATGTCCCTAGGTGCTTTCAGAATTCATTCTTTATTTTTGTATTTTGGATGTTTCACTATGCTATGTGTTGGTGTAGACCTGTTTTTGTTGATTTTGAGGGAAGCTCTCTGTGCCTTTTGTACTTGAATGCCTATTTAATTTCCCAGATTAAGGAACTTCTCAGCTATAATTTGTTCAAATAAATTCTGCTTCTTTCCCCCATTCTTCTTTTTCTGGGACTTCTGTGATATGGATATTATTGCACTTTGTGGAGTCACTGAGTTCCCTAAGTCTGCATTTGTGATCTAATAGTTTTCTTTCCCTCTTCCTTTCAGTTTCATTATTTTTCATAATTTTATTTTCCTTATCACATATCATTCCTCTCCTACTTCCATCGTTTTGATTACATCCAGTCAGTTCTGCATCTCCGTTATAGCATTTTTTATTTTGGCCTCATTAGTTTTTTGTTCTTTTATCTCCATAGCCATGGTTTCTCTGGTGTCCTCAATGCTTCTTTCAAGCCCAGCTAGTATACTTATGACTGTTGCTCTAAATTGTTATTCAGATATATTGCTTATATATATCTGGGCAAATCCCTGGCTGCTATTTCTTCTTGATCTTTTTTGTGGGGAGAATTCCTTCATCGTGTTATTATGTCTAGGTTTCTGTCTTTAGCCTGTTATGAAAAGTTATGTTTCCTGCTGAGAGTAATACTATATTAAGAAGGAGTCCTACACTGTCTAGTGTCTGGCTCTTCAAGAAACATTTCTGGTGTATGCTGTGTACACTGTGCTGTTGTGCTTTGGCTGCTCTTTTCTACAGTTCAGTCTTCTGAAGAATTCCTCCTTGCTTGCAGTGGGGAGTGCTTGGACCCTTAACTAAGTGTGCTTTGATTTTTCTGTTATGATAAGCCTAATTAAAAAAGAAAACATCCAAGAAAAGAGAAGAGGAGCGAAAAAGCAAACAGACAAAAAACTATAAGACTGATTCCAAAGAAATGGAAGATAGAAGGAAAAACGAAAAGAAAAGGGAAAAAAAAAAGCCTGATTCAAAAAATGAGAAAATGAAACAAACAAATAAGCAAGAAACTAAAAGCCTGATTCCAAAGGAAAAAGAAAAGAAGAAACGAACAAACAAAACAAAACAAAACAAAAAAAAGCATAAAGGAAAGCTTGGTCCTATTTCTACCAAAACTAAAGCTAACGCTTTGGAGCAATCAGTGACCAGTAAACTTGGTATATGGGGGGGTCCTGTGTTGGTCTTCTGAGGGAGAGGCCCGCTGTTGCTGGCTTACAGTCAGACCTGCCCTAGTAAAGTTACCCTTGCAGTGCAGGGAGTGGTGTGGGGTTTGGTGTAAGCAATTCCAGCCTCTACAGCACAGTGGAGGTGCTGTGTTTCTCTTTGAAGTCCGACCATGCTGATGGGTGCTGAGTGGGGTGTGGCACAGTGGTGGTGGTGGAAGATGACATAGCCCACTGTTAGTCCCTGGGGAGGGATACTTCATGTCTCTAAACCTCGGATCTGCCATGTTTTCTCCCTCTAATCATGCAGATTGTTTTCTTAGTCCTGGGATTGATATCCTAGTTGTTCAAAAATGATTTGATGTTGGTCTAGCTGTGTTTGACGAACAGGCAAGTCAGGGTACCCCGACTACTGTGCCATCTTAACTCCTCGTCCAAGGTCATGTTTTTAAATCAAGGTATTCAAATTTTTCAGATCCATACTACTTTTTTTTTTTTTGGTCTGCTTATTCATTCAGTTACTGAGTGAAGTGGCTTAAATCCACAATGATGGTGGGTGGGTTTGCCTGTTTTGCCTTTTAGTTCTTCTGTATATTTTGAGATTAAGTGATTGTCCATATGATTTGAGATGTGTTTTATTTTCTTGGTAAATTATCTTTTTGTTACTATAAAATGTACTTGCTTGTTTTTAGTGATGCTTCTTAAATTTTACTTCCTCCTCCAGGAAGTTAATTTTCTTCCTACAATCTGAAGATTATTTTATTATCTACTTGTTGCCATTGTTTCTATTGAAAAATTAGTTACCAAACTTACCACTTCTGTGAAAGTAATTGGTCTCTTTTCTCCAGCTGTTTTTAAGATATCCCCTGGTCTTTAGTTTGCAGTAGGTTTTCTCTGATGTACCTAGGTGTGAGTGTGATTTTTTTGTATTTATCTTGCTTGCCCTCCTTAAGTTTCTAACATCATGGTTTTTTTTTTCTTTAATTTTAGAAAGTTTTGTCAATTTTATTTACATATGTTAGACTTTTTTTTTTTTTTTTAACACATTCTCACTGTTTCCCATTTGTCCCTCAACAGTCTTCTTTAGTTTTCTTCATTATTTCTTCTTTGGCTTTAGTTTGTATGTTTCCTTTTCACTCACTTTTTCTGTACACTAACATTCCTTTCAGTTACATATAATCTATTAATCCCATGTACTGAGATTTTAATTTTAGTAATTATATTTTTTCTAGCATTTATGTTTATCACATTTTGTATTTCCATGTTCTCTTTTCTCTAATTCTCTACTTATTCACATTAGGAAGGTAATTTGAAATAGACTTGTCCTTCATTTCTGGAAATAAAATTCCCAAATAGGATTTTTAAATAGCTAGCCCATCTTAATTTAAATAGGTAATTTGATAGTAAGTCTGATAACATGCTCTTGAAAATGATATAGAAACATGCCCTTAATTAATACATAGTTAGATTAAAAGAAATTACTGAAAGATATCTTGCTAATAAGTCATTTTCATTTATTTGAGAGAGTTCCAGTGCTGTTCTTGTACTTTTTTATTCAACACATTATTGACCACTTAGGTATTAAGCTCTTACCAGATGTAAAGACCCCCAAAAGAAAAGATAATTCAAACATTCATTTACAGAATTATTATAAAGAAATAGAACAATAGTTTATGATGATTAGATGAAAATAACAGCTTAAAATTTAATGACAATAAACTTAAAGTGCTGATTTTTAACAATAACTAGCATAGTGACATTTTACAGGAAAAATTATAGAAATTGCATTAGCTTACATAATTATTATTTAGGTATAAGGGGCAATATTGTGAATCTGTTTCCAAATATAACTAATAAAGTCTAACTTTATAGTGATTAGATCAATGCATTATTAACTCGTTTAAATTATAGAAGAGTTGGATTTCACTCATCTCTTCCTTCATTTAAAAAATAATAATTAAACATGTACTAGGGACATGGTAGTATCTTCAACTCATTGGGTGCTGTAAAAATATAGCAAATAACCTGTCCTAAACAAAATTACATTATAGCAGAGGATACTGTCAGTCTCCCAAAATAACTAAAATAGTGGGCTAATAAGCTAATAGGTCTACTGAAAGTGATGGGGTGATAAATTGCTGTTGAATTTTATATGAGGGAGAGATTATTCCCAGTTATGTGAATCACAGAAAATTTCATCAAGGAGGCAGCATTTTGTCTGGTGTTGAAAATGTAAAAGTTGTATGTGAAGGGATGGAAGGCAAGACATTCTAGGTAGTATGGTGCCTAGAATAATAATATACTATGCTTTAGAGTCAGAAAGATCCCCACAATCAATTCTTTGTTTCACTAACTAGCTATGAATTATTATTTGCCTCAGATTTTAAGAGTGTGTCTTATTTCCATCATCTAATTCTATCACACTACATCATTTTCACATCCAAAATCAAAGAATGCATAAACTCCGAGTATAATTTTGTGTTTTAAGAAACGGAAAAATCCTTCATGTCTAAGTTTATTCAGTGATCATCCTATTTTCTATTTGGAATAGTTAGAAACATAGCTATCTTCTTTCTAGATTGCAATGCCATATCTTTGGTGGTTAAAAATTGCCAAGTAGTTGTCTTACTCTTGGAAAGGAATCAAGGTAATTAAAAAATTCATGAAGCTATCAAATTCTTATAGTAATAACCTCTCTAAGTTCTTTATGTTTCTTGTATTATTAAAAGATGATTATATATTTTATTAGGGATTCAGAAAAATAGTTAATTTCTGCACTATTAATTCTGCATAGTTATGTGTAATGGTGACATAATATGTTAAAAGAGGTTCTTCCAGTTTCTTTATTATAAAATTAGACTTTAATTCCAAAAACTTGATATTTGCACTCCCACAGCTTATTTTTCCTAAACTAAGCTTTTTTGGAGGAATGTTTAATTGTCTTTGTGAAATCTCTCTGCCCTCAATGTTGGATGCCCATAGTAAACAGCTGTCTTATATCCAAGTTGGCTTGGTGCAACATGAATTCTAGGGATAGCAAAATATTCTAAAATACATATCCTAGTATTCATGCTCACTTATAAATTTGAATTCATGATGATTTAGGAATATATTTACTTTGGCTTAACCAGGGAGGAGGAAGAAGAGAGAGGGTAAAACTTAAGGCTGTCCATGCATGAAATTGGCTTTGGTAATTGGCTTTGGCAGTAGGTACTAAACTACATAGCTTCATGAAATGTGAGGCTGGGAAGAGAAGGGTATGCAATAATGAGTCAGTCACTTTGACTTTTTTGACATGGCTTAGCATTTATTACTGTTTCCCTCATTGCCCTGACCTAAATCAATGACCTTTATACTGGAATATATTTCATTGTGTTTCCTTATAACCCCTCTCTTTTCCACCTCTAATGCACCAAAACAAACAAACAAAGAAAACACACACACACACACACACGCACGCACACACACACATACACACAAATTAAGTAATTCAAAGTATGGAATACCCCTATACATCCATGGAAAAGGGGATATTTTTAACTCCACGAAAACACTGAGAAGCAGTCTTTATGACAAAAAAAAAGCTCCTTATTTATCATGAGAAGTACGATCTGGGCCGTTTATTATCAAGATGAGATGTATAACCTCATTTCTTACAAGTTTAGCTAGATGTAGTTTATTCTTAAACCAATTTTCCTTGAGATAATTAAAAAACTAAATGAAAAATAGAAATCTTGATAGAAAAAAAGATTTTTCCAATTGAATTATCTTTTCCCTTCATTTTGCCATAAGGTGTGTAGATTTGGAATACATCAGTTTTTTAAAACTGATCACTACATATGAGATTCAATTTATAGTTTTTAAAAAAGTCATTTTTTTGGATATAACACCTGGTGTGCACCAAAATTGCCCACCCCACCCACCCCCCAGTTATTTAATACTAGATGTGTGAAATCAGAATGCTTGAAAATTAGGCCCAGAATTTCACATTCTTAACATGATTCTCAGGATATAAAAAATCCCAGAAATTCTGGAGACCACTGATTTAAATGGATTATTCTTTCTTAAAAAAAAAAAAAAGTCCTATAGACATTATTCCATACAGGACAATGAAACCTTTTTATGTTGTACTTAACTCCTGAATGTTTTTATATAATGAGAAAGTGGAGAAATTTTATCAGAATTTTTTTGTGAGAAAATCAAATACAGGCATAAGTTCAAGATATCACACACTGCTTCCTCCTCAAACTGTAGCAGTAAAAATAATTTATAAAAATGGAAAACCATGTAGACCTAGTAGAGTTCAGACATAAGCTCAAAATCTCTGAGAACCAGAAAATGAATAGAAAAATTGTATTAGTGGGACCGAAGTCACAGACTTTCTGGTATCTTGATCCACTACACATAGGGATAGCCAGGAATGGGATACCTTTAGGGTGAAGGTGACATTTAGGGTGAAGAGGAAAGGAAGGTAAAAGGCAGATGAAAATTAGATTTATTGCTTGAAATTAGGGCTTTGGATGAGAATTTCTTGCAGATAAGGGTATCTTAAAAAAAAAGTTTATTTCAGATCATTGCTAGTAGCTATAGAATTTCCTACATTTCATCTAATGGGAATGATTAACCTATACACCACTTCAGGACAAAGAACTGAAAACCATTCTAATAGTGGATGACTGAATTTGTATGCATCTCAGTTATTCTCAGTCTCACCAAGAGTCAGCAGCTGTCAAATGCCATTATAAGACCAGGTTTCATATGAGGTTAGGGGTTGGGAAGAAAATAATTGCAAAATTATGAGAGATTGGGATGAACACAGAGGACACAAGAATAGATTGTTGAGAGAGCATTAAAAATTTTCCCATAAATAGCATGGAGGACAAGGGGAGTTAGAGAGGAGAAGGGAGTTGGGGGAAATTGGAAGGGGAGGTGAACCATGAGAGACTATGGACTCTGAAAATCAATCTGAGGGGTTTGAAGGGGTGGGGGTGGGAGGTTGGGGGAACCAGGTGGTGGGTATTAGAGAGGGCACGGATTGCATGGAGCACTGGGTGTGGTGCAAAAACAATGAATACTGTTATGCTGAAAATAAATAAATTTTAAAAAATAATAAAAAAAGGAAATGTAAGTAGAAAGTCACAAGTAAACACTAAATTACAAAAAAGAAAAGAAAAGAAAAGAAAAAGAAAATAGTGAGTTACAAAGCCAAAGAGTGAGAAATGCTTTGAATTCAATACTGAAGAATTTGCCCCATATATAATCTTCAGAATGATGAAGATTGGGGAAATTTATGGGACAGCAGTGAAAAATGAGGATAAGTTAAGAAATGGAGGGCAGGGGGCACCTGGGTGGCTCAGTGGGTTAAAGCCTCTGCCTTCGGCTCAGGTCACTATCCCAGGGTTCTGGGATCGAGCCCCGCATCAGGCTCTCTCCTCAGCAGGGAGCCTGCGTCCTCTACTCTCTCTCTACCTGCCTCTCTGCCTACTTGTGATCTCTGTCTGTCAAGTAAATAGATAAAATCTTAAAAAAAAAAAAGAAATGGAGGGCAGGAATACCTGTTTTATGCCTTAGTAGGACATTTATAATATAGACCATTGCTTTGTATCACGACTTGAAGCCATCCCTGGGTTGATAGTTGAAAATATTTCTCAGTATAGGATTGGGTAGGTTAGTCAATCTCAGGAATCTCCATCTGTAACAAGCCCCTTGTGATTCTTCAGCACAATAAAATTATATGCTGCTTTTTAGGCAATGAGATGGCTTTTATTTAAAAGAATTGCATGATTATTCTGCTTAATGTCTGATTCGACCATTACCATGTTAATTCATGGCAATAAAGACTGTGACTGATTTGTTAAAAAAAAAAATTTCCCATAATAATTCAAACTACATGAAGATATCTAACACTACCAGTGGCTACCAGCACATTCAGAATTAAAACATAACCTTGTTCCACATGAAATCAATGGAATAGTGTGACAAGAACATCAAAATAAATAAGCTTAGAATTAAAATCTTAATGAGGTAAATAAGAAAGAGCTTCCATCTAAAAAGAGTAAGACATTATAAAAGGATAGAAATGAAACAAGAATAGGTGGCCCTTAAGAGAACCTAATACAAATCTTGGAAATTAAAAAATATAATGACCAAAATATTAATTTAAAAATATGATAGATGAGGTAAACTCAAGAATGACATAGTCAAAAAAAGAATTAGTGAATTAGAAGGTAGTATGGAGGAAAATATATAGACTGCAAAGGAGAAACATAGTTAAAAATTTCAAAGTGATTGTAAGAGATGCAGGGAATAGATTGATAGGTAACAGTACATATGGTAGAGATGCGCAATTTGAGGAAATAATGGCTACATGTATAAAAAAATAAAGCCATGAGTTATCAACTTTAAAGGAGATGTACAATGCTATATAATGTAACTACAAATTAAAAAGTAAGTCTATGCTTAAACACTGCTTGATGGAAGAACCTGGGTTAAAATGTGAAAATCTCAAAAACTCCCTGAAAGAATTTTAGGCTATATTGAAAAGAATACCAATTGGACCAACAACATATTTCTTAGCAATAATTAATAGTAAGAGATAATAGAGTAATATCTTTAATGTAATGAGAAAAAATCATCTTAGAGTTACTTGAGGAAAAGGGAAGAATAAAATATTTTAGACAAAGTATGAGTGTTTATAACACACACTGTCACTAAAAGAATCACGAAAAGTTGCACCACAACAAAAAGAAAAGTAAACATAGATGAAATATATGGAAAAAAAAATCATGACAACCATAGAAATCAGTAAAATTCGATATTGCTAAAAAGAAATGATATCCACTAAATTTTAGGTGTTAGAAAGATAAAAATAATAAATAGAGGACCTGGCCTTTGTAACCTCTTATTGAGTAGTCATTATACATGGACTACTTACTCTCAGGAAAGGATTGCAACCTTGAATCAGGCTTCATTCTTTGCCTGAAGGCGATCGTTGGAGATATAGTTGCAACTCATGAGTACCCAATACACCTGACAGGTGAGGGGATGTATGCAGAATGAGTGCTTTGGTCTTGAAAGAGGACCCTGATGGCACATGGTATCATCTGTATCATAAAAAATTTGTGAAGTTTACATCTTAAAACTTAGAAAAGAAAATATGGGACTGTATACAGGACAGACATTTTTGGTGGAAAAGAAACAGAAACAAATAAACCAGAAAGGAAAAGAGGTACAAATTTAAGTATCTGTTTAACAAAGTTAAAGATAAGTTTGTAAGTTTGTCAGAAGCAGACAAAAAGCAAACAAAAAGGCATTTGCAATGTATATAACTCTTTAGGGAAATGACTCATTAGAATGTAGTAGGTATATACAAATTAATAAGAAAAAAGACAGCAAAATATGGGTGGCCAATAATCTTATGAAATGATATGGTGAAGGCACCAGTCATATTGGATTAAGGTCCATCAAATTGTAACTCAGTGTTACTTAATTAGCTCTTTAAGAACAGTGATATCCAAATATAGTCACTGTCTGAAGTGCTGAGGGTTAGGATTTAAATATATGAAATTTTGGAGAACACAATTCAGCCTATAACAGCAGGGAAATATTTAAAAGGCTGTGAGGATGCGGAGAAATGCACAGTAGAGTGTTCAAATGTAAATTGGCAAATCCATGTTGGAAAGCAATTTGATAATAAGTTAATTTAAAGATGTGCTTATCTTACATTCTGTAATTCCACTTTTGGTTATTTAACGAAGAAAAACTCTTGCACATGGGCATGAGTTGATAGGTACAAGAATGTTCATCGTGATATGTACATATAGAACATTACTCAAAACAAATGATGTAGGGCTATACAAAAGCATAATATTAAATGAAAACATAAGTTGCAGAGTTTCATATATATTATGCTATTCATAGAAAATCTTTAAAATGACACTATATTTTGCTCTGCCTACAAACACATAGAATAGCTTAAATATATATATGCTATTAATAAACACAAATTCAGGATATTATTTTTATCTTGAGATGGAGAGTGTGAGAGAATTTGGATGATGGATGGATACCCAAGTGTGGTAGGCAAAATAATGGCCCCTCAAAGATTTTCCTGTCCTATCCTTAATATCCCTAAACCTCCTTGAATATGTTGTATTACACAGCAAAGGGGAATTAAAGTTGTAGATTAATATCGCTAATCAGATGACTTTAAAATAAGGAGATTATCCTGGAGAATCTGGGTAGGTCACAAAGGTCCTTAAAAATGAAAAAGGTAGAAAGGAGAGTCAGTATCAGAATAGAACAATGTGAGGAAGATTTGTCTGATATTGCTGGCTTTGGAAATGGAAGGGGTCATGAACCAAAGGAATGCAGGCAGACTGAGAGCTGAAAAAGATGAGGGAAATGGATTCTTCTCTAGTACCTCCAGAAGGAACACAGCCCTACAAACACCTCGATTTTGGCCAAGTGAGATCTGTGTCAAACTTTAGAGCGCATTTGTAAAAAGTCAGATGATCCTGTATCTCCAGATTTTACTCAATATTTTGGATCCCATGTGTGTCCTCATGGAAGAATTTTACTGTATGTTTTTATATTATCCTCCTTGTTTTACATTCTTGCTTGCTTAATGGTTGGTGATTGAATTATCTTAAGTATTCTCTGAGCATGTCTTGTATTTGTTTATAACCTCATGCAGGTTCTTATCTAAGTAGAATCATGCATTATGACCTCTTTTGCATCTGGCTTGTTGTATGGGGTGGTAGTTAATTTTTAAAAATTTGTGTGTAGCATCCCATGTTACAATTTATGTTTTCATTTTTACTATTGATAGTTATTTTGGTTGTTTCTAGCATTTGGTTATAATAATGTCCATTTGAACATTCTTGAACATGCTTTTGGTATACATTTATTTTTCTTGAATATATACCTAGGATTGGAATTGGTAGGTCATAACATCACCAGTGCAGTTTTCCGAAGGAGTTTTACCAATTTATACTCCAGTTAGTAACACATAAGAATTCTAGTTGCTCCATATTTTTACCAACACTTGGTATGATCATTTTTAATTTTAGCCATTGTGGTTGACATGTAGAAGTATTTCACTGTTGTTTTAATTTCAGTTTTTTGATGGCTAATTATATATCTTTTCCATATATGTAAATAGCCATTTGTTAGCTTTTTTATGGGTACCACTTTAAAAAATATACCCATTATTTATTAAGTGTTTGCACAAGAAGAATTCATGTCACTTGGAGAAGGAGCACCAGCAATTGGATACTTCAGGTTTTGTCAGGAAGAAGAACCTGTTTTTATCACTCTCTTTTTATTTGGCTGAATGAGCTTATTCTGGTTGTTTCAGAGAGTTTGTTTTGTATAGCTGTTTTTGTCTGTGAGGTGGCCAAGTATTCAGAGTATTTTGAAATGTAGAAAGTTAAGTGTAAGAAGAGGGGTACATAAGTTATGAAAAGCTCATACCAAAATTATTTTCATAATTCTCTTCATCTTTTTAGGTTCTCCAAGTACTTTTTTGATTTTAATTGTTTATTAGAACATAATCGTTTGAGGACATTGGTAGAACTTCTGGTTCATGATAGGCTCTTAGTTATACATTAAGATATTTCCCTCAGTCAGGAAATCTGGATCAGTTTATCCATGATTGTACCTAAGAGAATGTGCTTTGTGATTACATCCAGTCAGTTCTGCATCTCACTTATAGCATTTTTTATTTTGGCCTCATTAGTTTTTTGGTCTTTTATCTCCATAGCCAGGGTTTCTCTGGTGTCCTCAATGCTTCTTTCAAGCCCAGCTAGTATACTTATGACTGTTGCTCTAAATTCTTATTCACATATATTGCTTATATATATCTGGGCAAATCCTTGGCTGTTATTTCTTCTTGATCTTTTTTGTGGGAAGAATTCCTCCATCGTGTTATTATGTCTAGGTTTCTGTCTTTAGCATGTTATAGAAAGTTATGTTTCCTGCTGAGAGTTATACCATATTAAGAAGGGGTCCTAGCTGTCCAGGGTCTGGTACCATTGCATGGTCTCCCATGTAATTCCAGACATGGAATGTTCAGTAATGTCCGTGTAATTCCCAGTCTTATGGTGGACAATGGGAGGGTAAGGACTGCTATCCTGTCATATTTTTACAAGTTGATATTACTACATTATTATCATTTGGCTTAAATCTTGACAAATTTAATTTGAAAAATCTGGAGACTGTAAGCAAGTCATTAAACCTTTGTAAACCTTAAAAAAAAAAAAAAGAAATATACCCATTAAAAATTGAGGTGCCTGTCTCTTTCTTAATGATTTTTAGGAGTTCTTTATATTTTCTGGATGTGAGCCATTTAATCAGTTATATTTTTCTCTCTCTCTGTGGCTTACATGTTCACTTTCTTTTTATTTATTTATTTGACACATGGAGAGAGATCACAAGTAGGCAGAGAGGCAGGCAGAGAGAGTGGGGGAAGCAGGCACCCTGCTGAGCACAGAGCCCGATACGGGGCTCGATCCCAGGACCCTGAGATCATGACCCAAGCCAAAGGCAGAGGCTTAACCCACTGAGCCACCCAGGCGCCCCTACATTTTCACTTTCTTAATCATGCTTTTGGATGGCTACAATAACCTAACTTTGATGAAATTCAGTTTCTCAATTTTTCTCTTTAATGGTTAGTGATTTCTGTGTTCTTTTATGAAAATTTGCTCAGCCCAAGGTCATCAATGTTTTCCTATTTTTTATTTTCCTAAAAGAGTTATTGTTTAACATTTAGGTCTATGATCCATATCAAATTAATTTGTGTATGGTATGAAGTAGCCCAAGTTCATACTTTCCCATTTATATATCCAGTTGCTCTAAGACCATTATTTGAAAGACCATCCTTCTTTTTTTTTTTTTTTTAAGATTTTTTTTTTTTTAATTTGAGAGACAGAGATACACAAGTAGGCAGAGAGGCAGGCAGAGAGAGAGGGGAAAGCAGGCTCCCCGCTGAGGAGAGAGCCCGATGCGGGGCTCGATCCCAGGACCCTGGGATCATGACCTGAGCCGAAGACAGAGGCTTTAACCCACTGAGCCACCCAGGCGCCCCGAAAGACCATCCTTCTTCTATTAAAAGTCGTTACCCTTAAAGTAAATTACTGACCACTTATGTGTGGATGTGTTTCTGGACTCTAGTTTATTCCAGTGGTGTAGTTGTGTATTATTTTGCAAATACCACATTACCTTAATTACAGTGGCTTCTTCTGAGTCTTGAAGTCTGGTATCTTTAGATCTCAGATTCTGAAGATTGCCTTGGATACTTTAGGTCCTTTTAATTTTCATATAAATTTTAGAATCAACTTGTCATATCTCTTTCACATAATAAACATGCTGGTATTTTGATTAGGATTGAATTAACTGGATCAGTTTGAAGAGGACTGACATTTTAACAACATTCAGCCTTTTAGCCCATGAATATTGCATATTTTTGCACTTATTTAAGACTTCTTAAATTCCTCTCAGTAACATTTTGTGGTTTTTCACTGTAGAAATCTTTTGTAGATTTTATTAGATTTATTCCTATATATTTTATACATGGGTACTAAATAAATGGTATTCTTTTTAAAATTATATTTTCCAATTGTTTCTTGCAAGTGTATAAAAATACATTTTGTATATATTGAACTTATATTTGTAGATCATTAATTCACTGTTTAATTATTAATTTACTTACTAATCCTAATAGTTTGTAGATATTTTTTAGATTTCCTATGTACCCAATCATACCATCTATAAATATTCACAATATGATTTCTTCCCTTTCAATTTTAAAGGCCTTTACTTATTTGTCTTTTGTTATTGAAAGTATAATGTTGACTAGAAATAGAGATGTGGATATTCTTATCATGTTTCTTAACTAAAAGGAAAGAATGTGATATTTTGTCATTAAGATGCTAATTGTAGAATATTTTTGCTAATTTTTCTCAGATTTAGATTGTTTCCTTCTATTACTGGTATGCTAAGAGCTTTTATTATGAACAAATTTTAAGTTTTATCAGATAACTCTTATGCATATATTAAAATGATAACTTTTATTCTGTTAAAATTGCGAATTATACTGATTGATTTTCACATGTTAATCCAAACTTGCCTGCTTTCTTGGTAGTGATATATGTTATATATTGCTGAACTCAGCTTAATGAGATCTTCTTTAGGGTCTTTGCATTTATTTTTATGGTCCATGTTGGCTTATGTTTTCCTTTTATGTAATGTCCTTTCCAGGTTTTGGTATCAGGGATATATTGGTAGCTGGAACAATGAAAAGTATTTTTCCCTTTTTGTATTCTTTGGAAGAGTTCACATGAAATGTATGTGTTTCTTTTTTTGTTTGTTTGTTTGGTAGAATTCACTACTGAAGCCACCTGGGCCTGGAGTATTCTTTGTGGGAATTTTTTTAAAAGCATCTTTGAGATATAGTTAACATGCAATAAATTATAGAAATTGCAAAACATTTTGATATTTTGACATAGATATGTACCACTGAAACCATCACCTGTAAAATATTGTCTTGATCCTTCTAAATCTCTCCCTTCTGACTCTTTTCACTTCCGTGACCCGAGATAGCTATCAGTGTGCTTACTGTAACTATGTACTAGTTTATATTTTCTAGAATTTTATTTAAATGGACTCATGAAATATATACTCTTTTTAGCCTGGCTTCTTTCATTCAACATAATCACTTAGGTATTCTTCATGTTGAAGTGTATAACAATGGTTTGTTCTTTTTTATAGCTGAGTAATATTCCATTATACAGATGCATTACATTAATTCATTTATCTCTTGTTGGGCTGCTTTCAGTTTTGGCTTATTACAAACAAAATTACTATGAACTTTCATGTGTAAGACTTTGTATGGTCATTTGCTTTTATTTTTCTTGGGTAGATGCCAAGGAGTGGAATGACTAGATTAAATGATAGGTGAATATATAAAGTTTTAGAAAATGCTAAACTGTTTTCCAAAGATGTTATGCCATTTATATTGCAACCAGCAGTGTGTGAGAGTTCCAGTTTATCCACGTCCTTATGAACACTTGGTATAGTCAGTCTTTCAACTTTTAGCCATTGTAATAGGCACCTAGTTGTATCTTATTGTGATTTTATTTCTCTAATGTCTAATATGTATGTCTAATGTCTAATAATGTTAACTATCTTGTCATATGCTTATTTAACATTTGTTTATCTTTTCTGATGAAATGTATATTCAGATCTTTTGCTCATTTGAAAAACTGTCTCTTCATCTCAGGGAGTCTATTGGATTCTGCCTGCTTCCCTTTCTGAGTAGATGCCTAGGAACTCTCTAAAAGCAGTAAGTTGAGATAATGGTAGGGTTGACTCATCCCATTTCTTTGGATTTCTCAGTAATCATTGTCCTTTGGCCTGATGTCAAGTATTTTGAAAACTGTCGTTTAATATATTTTGTTCTTTTATTGGTTGATTTAAGTAGACGGTAAACAGCAGTGGTTGTGAGAAAGGATTTAATTGCAAATTAAATTTCTTTAATTGATAAATGACAATTTTGATGTTTCTTGTTTCAGCTTTGCTATTTTATGGTTTTCAAGGAGTTCTTCCATTTCAACTAAATTCTAAATTTATTGGCATAAAGTTGTTCATTATATCTTCCTTCTCCCTTTTTATTATAACAATTTTAGTAATGTTGCCTCTTTATCCTAATTTAAATAATTTAAGATCTCTCCCCCTCTCTCCTTGAGAAAGGCCCTACTAGGGGCTAATTAATCATAGTATTTTAGAGTCCTTCTCTGTTCAGCCCAATGTGTGAATAATCTTTGGGTCTGCTTCTGCTCTCCCCACCCTTGATTACTGATTACATTTATCTACTTTTTCATAAGACTTTTAGGGATTTTTCTGTGCATTTAAAAGCCTCTTGATCTAGCCTCCCAGCTTGCCATTCTACTTTAGGACTCAGGAAATGGGGAAAATTTGGCTCAAATTTTGTGCTTCACCAGTTTCTAATCTGCTCTGCCAACCTCACTGGGCTGCCAAATG
Organism: Lutra lutra; assembly: GCF_902655055.1. Lineage (NCBI taxonomy): Eukaryota > Metazoa > Chordata > Mammalia > Carnivora > Mustelidae > Lutra > Lutra lutra. The sequence goes on from NC_062290.1 coordinate 49,653,170, forward strand.
CTCTGCTATACACTTTCTACCTGGAAAAAGGCTGATCATTAGCCATGGCCAGAATCAGAAAATGCCCCCAGAGAAAGTAGTGGTGTTTCCTCATATATTGTATTAGTTTGCTGTGACTGGTTTAACAAATTACCACAGATTAGGTGGTTTAAACAAGGTAAATTTATTTTCTCACAGTTCTGGAGGCTAAGTCCCCCCTGATGACCTCATTTTAACTTGATTACATTTGCAAAGTCCCTATTTTGACATAAGGTTACATTCATAGGTAATGTAGGTTAGGACTTTCACATCTTTTTAAGGGACACATTTTAACCCATGTTCCCAAGAAGGATCTTTTTTCCTTTGGAATTTCAATTCATCTATTATACTTTGCTTTCAGATTTTCCAATTTTCCAGATGAAAAATTGTGCTAGTTTACCCACTTTGTTCTTATCTAGCAAGAAACACTCCTTTGTTGCTACTCTGTAGGAATGATTTGGCTAGAACTGGTATCCAACAGACAATTAATTATTTATATGCCTCTGGATGCAGGCGATGATGATCTTAATGCATTTTGTGGTTATTTTTTCTGGAACATTATGGTTTAAGCCTGTTGTAAATAGATTAAGCTAATTTTCAGGTTTCTTTATTTCCTTAAAAGTCAGACCACTAAATAGAATATTTTTTGACATGTACATACTATAGTCACTTTGAGTCTTACATCTACATCTTAAAAAAAATTCAAATAGCATAATAACCATGCTGGTGAACTTGAACAATTTTTAAAGCTTTTCTTCTGTTAATGGAGGATATTACCTGCTTTCTTTTTGACTGTGAAAGATTTGGGTCAACAAAGAGCTAGCAAGATGCATATTGTTCAGATTTCCTTCATTGTCACCTGTTGCTGGAAGCATTTTCAGATGTGAAAAAGAAAATGACTGCTTCTTTTCATTACCTTTCTCCTTCTTTTAAAATTAGATATCTATCTGGTGTGTGTTTATGGCAAAATATCATTCATGGGGTATGTATTTGTGTGTGTGTGTGGGTGTGTATGTGTGTGTGTGCGTGCAGGCGCAAGTGTGTGTGGGTGCACGCATGAGGCCCAAAGGAGAGAGAAAGCTTAAAGGTAGGTTTATCTCTTACTTTCCTTAGAAAAAACTGTTCTCCTATTTGGTCTTAGATCTGCTCAATGTTAACAGCAAGTTCTAAATCATGACTTTTGGAACAATACATTTTCAGGCAGAATCTATGCCATGACTTCCTGTTAGGACTTCCAGTTATGGATTCACATCTTCTGTTATTCTAGTTGCAGGAGTTCCTGGGTTTGTCAACTTGTGGAAGTGTGAGAACTATGTTATATTCAAAGCTATAGGCACCTTTATCCATGTGTTAAATTCCAATTTCTCTATATAACTGCACAATAAATATGCAGACTATGTTGTTCAGAAAGCAGCATTTTTTCTTTTAAAGATTGAGCTTTGGGTTTCCTATATGGGTAGAATATTAGGATTACAACACCTTCAAGATAATTTCTTCAACACTTCTATTTTACAGATGAGAGAATTGTAAATAGGAGCAAGCAAATTATTATGTCAAAGATCTTGCTGCTTCAGGAGTGACAAGGACCCTATGAAATACTGGATCTCACATTTCATAGTCCATTCTGTCTTCTGCTGTATCGCATGCCACCTCATAGGATTCCATGCACATCTCCAGAAATGAGCCTCAGGTTCTTGCACAGCCCCTAACCCCAGCTCCCATAGAAATAGATTTGTAGCTTGAAATTTCCTTGAGTTTTATAGTTTTAAAAAATCTCCGGGGCTGCCTGGATGGCTCAGTGGGTTAAGCCTCTGCCTTCAGCTCGGGTCATGATCTCAGGGTCCTGGGATCGAGTCCCACATCGGGCTCTCTGCTAGGCAGGGAGCCTGCTTCCTCCTCCTCTCTCTCTCTCTCTCTACTTGTGATCTCTCTCTGTCAAATAAATAAAATCTTAAAAAAAAAAATCTCCGTTCTCACTCGATGGTGCAGTGGAAAGAGAATTTATTTGGAGTCATTTATTTAATCATTTTTATCGAATGCCTTCTCTTTGTCAAGCATGAGACCAGCAGGACCTGGGAATTCAAAAGTCAACAAGAGATATGATCCTGGTGTTTATAGTCTGTTGGCACTTCTAGATATGTCACTTACCAGTTGTCTATCTTAGGCAAATCATTTCACCTCTCTGAAACTCCACTTTCAGATTTTTAAAATGAGGGCGATTTTATTTTTCAAAGTTGTGATCATTAATCAAGATCTTAAAAAAAAGATAACTGTCTTGGCACATTTCTGGCGAATGGTAGGCATTCACTCAACAAATGTTAATATCTTCCTTCCTACATCTAAGGGTTACTGTGAAAATCAAATATGATAATCAACTTGAAAATGCCTTGTGAATTGAAAACATAGTTCTAGACAAAGTTAGAGTTTTAGGGAGTCGACACATACTACCACTTTCTTCACCTTGCAAGTTCAAGTCAAATGAGAAGAGACAGACATCTCAAGGTCAAAGTAGCCACCTAATTACAGATTAAAGCGGTGCTGAAGATTGTAGTTTTGATGTGCTTTCTAATCCTTTCTCCAGAATTAAATTTACCCACTGAGGCATACTCAGGCAAGGGTAGGTGTAAGTCTTACTCACTGATATGGGTAACTTACTGAAAGGCCGAGAGCAAAGAGAATACATCCTGTACAGAGGCCAGGAAAATGCTGGAGCAGAGCTGCACATGGACAATTCTGTTTTCAAACACACCAGTCACCTAAGTCAGTCCACCTTAGGTGGGAAAGAAATTGAAAGTGCTCTTTTTGGGGGAAGTCTTTCTGCATGGAAAAGAAACAGGAGGACAGAAAATAGTAAGTTTCTCTAACAGATACACACATTGCTGTGAAGAAACTCAAATTCAGCTTCCCTCCCCCAATCTCCCATATTTACTTAAGCTTTGGAAATGGTTATCTCGTATATTGTGTTTCTTTTGAAGTGGTTTAATGATTATTAAGTGCTTATGATAATGCAGATTAGGAAATTCTGCTATGTTATAGTGTATAACGTATTCTGTAAAAACCATGTAGATTTATGCATAGTGTGTTGTGTGTGTGTGTGTGTGTGTGTATGTTTGCATACTAAAATAATGTTTTTTTTTATAGAGGACATGGAGAGTGAAATTACATTAAAGTGCTTAATGTGACCATTTTCAGGTGTGATTATGGATCATGATTATTATGCTTTTTATATATTTTTTTAATGCTTTTTATATTTTTCAGAATTTCTGAATGTTATGTTTTTAAAAAGTTGAGAATCCCCTTCCCCCTCAAAAAACCAACCAAAAAAAAGCACAAAAACCAAACCCAGCCATATTGTTTCTTCTCCTTTAATTTTTGCAAAGTTTTATAATTTTTCCTTTTCAGTTACGTTCAATACAAGTGATCTAACAAGCTCATTTTGTACACTTAACAGTGATGGAAGAAAAATTCACTGGAAGACTAATCAAATATTATTAAATTACTAATTATGATATTATAGGTGACATTGTCATTCCAAAATACCACCTTTTAATTATTTGTGAATAAAGATAAGTCCTGAAGGTAAAGTCAACATTTCTAATTCCTTTTCTTCATGAACTTCTTTTCACATTTTTAAGAGTTATCTGTATTTACAGTTCTGTGAAATATATGTCCATATTCTTTGCCTGTATTTTCTATTATTTTTTGACATTATTCTTGTCAAGATGCAGATGCTCTTTGTATACTAGGGAAATATTAGAAAAATATCTGTATATTACAGAAATATTAGTCCATTGTTTATAATGTGAATTAAAATATCTTCTCACTTTCTTATTTTGCTGACGATCTTTTGACATAACTTTTGGTGAGCTTTTTGTCATACAGATTTTATTCTTAAACTTAGACCCAATTTGTCCATATTTTCTTATATAGCTTCTCTGCTTTGCCATACTTAAAAAGGCTCCCACTTCTGGGTTATGAAGGTAATTTTTTCCTGTATTTTATTCTGAACTAATATATTTTCATTTTTAAATTTAACTATTGATATACTACAATGTTTATTAGAATAAGATATGGGGTATAGATGCAATTATTTTTACCCCAGATGGCTGTCTTGATTTACAGTATCATTTATGGAATAATCAGTCATTGCCTTATCTTTATTTTATACTAAATTTTTGTATGCCTGTGTAATTATTTCCTGACCTCTATTTTTTGTTTTCAAGATTCCATTTTTTAAAGTTATCATACTTTAAAAGTTATGTTATTATATTTGTATTTTAAAATATGGTTAGTTAAGTCCCATCTTTTTGTTCCAAGAATTCAGCCTAGAAGTGAACTCAAGAGTTGGTGTTTTGCTGGAAAATCACACATAGATCTATCATCTTTTATTCCAACAACTTCAGCAGTTTCTTTGTTTTGGTCAATATTATAGCTTTTGCTATCTTAGAAATATGCCACTTGCAATGACATTTAGTCAAGCGCCTATGATGCAATTGATCTTTCAATTATCAGCAATTTGGAATGCAGCAGAGTTTCAAGTAAAAGGAAAAGTCAAGGATAGGCAACTTCCTTATGTACAACTGGTTGTTATCACAGGGAAGCAGGGACAGAACAAGGAAATTTAGGAGGAAAATGCAGCCTTGTTCTTTGTCTTTCTCTGAGACAACTTTTCAGTATCTATTTGGATTGAGAAATAATTGCTTATTTCTCAATCAGAAAAGCCTAGTTGTGCCAGTTGGAATAAGATGCCAAATTTGTGTGTATAGGTATGTGACATGTTAGGTACTTGAAACAGATCATTCCAAAGAGTACAGGAGGTCAAAATGGTTACATAACCATTTTCCCAAAATGGGAATATTTCTCTTGTTCTAATTTGGTTAGTTTAAGTAACACTAAGCTGTATACCCCAAACTAATGTAACATTGTATGTCAACTACATTCAAATAATAATTAAGTTGTTACTGAACAGAAAAAATAAGTATATGGAAGGTGTTATCAGCTATTAACGTTACAGTATAATTGGAAATGATAGTAGTGGTCCTCTGAGTGTTGGGCTTGTAGATTATCAATGTTTTTTAGCTAATTCTTATGTTTTTTTCTAATTTTTTAATGATCAATGAAAAACACCATACTTTTTTGCTTTTTGGGGAGGTTGAGAACATTTAAGTTCTATCTTCTTAGCAAATTACAATGATAGAAGGCAATATTATTAACTAAAGTCACCATGCTATATACTAGAGTCTCAGACCTCATTCATTGATTAACTGAAAGTTTGTACCCTTTAACTAACCTCTCCTTATTTCCCCCAATCCCAGTTCCAGGCAACTGCTTTTTCTATTGTCTATTTCTATGAGCACAGAAATGAATGCTGCAATGAACATGGGAGTAGAAATATCTTTTCGAGATAATGGTTTTGTTTCCTTTGGATATATACCCGAAAGTGGGATTGCTAGATCATATGGTAATTTTATTTTTAATTTTTAAGGAAACTCCATAGTGTTTTCCACAGTGGCTGTACCAGGTTACATTCCCACCAACAGTGCACAAGGTAGGGTTCCCTTTGAAGGAAGGGAGAAGATTTGAAGGAAGGGAAGACATCTTCTCCAGCATTTATCGCTTGCCTTTTTAATGATTGCCATTCTAGCAGGTGTCAGGGGTTTTGCTTTGCATGTCCCTGATGATTAGTGATGTGCATATTTTTATGTACCTGTTGGCCATTTGTATGTCTTCTGTGGGAAAAAATGGCTATTCAGGTCATTTGCCTGTTTTCTAATTGTTTTATTTATATTATTTTGTTTTGTTTTGCACTATTTATTGGCATGAATGGGTTCCTTATATATTTTAGATGTTAACCTCTTATCAGATCTATGGCTTGGAAGTATTTTCTCCCATTCCATGGAATCCTTTTTCATTCTGTTGCTGGTTCCCTTTGCTCTTTTTAGTTCATAGTCTTACTGTTTTACTTTTGCTTTTGCTGCCTTTGCTCTTTATATATCCAAAAATCATTGTGCAGACCAATGTCAAGAGCTTTTTTCCTATCTGGTCTTCTAGGAGTTTTACAAGTTCAGGTTTTACATTTAATCCTTTAAGCCAGTTTGAGTTAATTTTTGTGAGTTGCATAAGATAGGGGCTCCATTTTATTCTTTTGTGAATATCCAGTTTTACCAATACCATTACATTAACTTATTTTTGAATATTAAACCAGTCCTGAATACCTGAAATTAATCCCACTTTGTCATGCTATAATTCTTTTCATACATTCTTGGATTCAATTTGTTAATATTTTATTGAAGATTTTGCATATGTGTTTATGAGAGTTATTGGTCTGTTGTCTGTTTGTTGGAAATGGTTTGCTGGTTTTGGTTGTAGGGTAATGCTGTCCTCATGGAATAAGTAAGAAAGCTGCTATTACTAAATTTTTAATCTCCACTCTTTGTTTCACCTCCTGTGCACATTGCTTCCTTTCTCCCTTATATTACCCTGCTAGATACCACCCTGATTAGATTCATTCACTATCAAGATAATATATTTTTTAAAACATTTTATTTTTGACAGAGAAAGAAAGAGAGAGCACAAGCAGGGGGAGCAAGAGAGGGAGAGGGAGAAACAGGCTCCCAGCTCAGCTGGGATCCCAACATAGGGCTCAATCCTAGAACCCCAGGATCATGACCTGAGCCCAAGGCAGACACTTAACCAACTGAGCCACCCTGGTGCTCCAAGATATGATATTTTTTAAAAAGTCTTTACATTTAACAAATTTTACTGAAGATTAGACATCCAATAGGGGGAGCAACACACAGTGAAGCACAGAACAACATACAATTCAAATTTATGTTAGATAGCCTTTCTCTTAAACACCTTTCAGCTATCTGAAATAATGTGAACCTTTTAAATTTTTTTTCCAGTAATTGTTCCACCTCATCTATCTCTGGACTTTGGTTGTACTGCAGGATCCTTCTTTCTTATCTCTCCTTAGCTCTCTTTTAAAAAATCATCTGGTTTTCTAATGTAAACAATTCTGTTTTCTTCCGTAAGTTCTGGGCTTATGTTTGTATATTATTTAGGGGAGACTCATATTGCTTGGTTAGTAAAATAAGCATTTAATATTTATGTCACAGTTTGCTGTTGGTCCACAGAGAGGCTCTGCCCCATTTAGTCCTTCAGGGCACCAGGCACTTTCCATGTATTGGCTCTACCATCTCCTTGGGCAAATGAGATAAAGAACTCAAAGGATGGCCCGAGAGATTTTAGGGTCAGGCCTGGAAGTATCATTTGTCCCTCCCTCCTGTATTCTATTATTCAAAACTTATTCACTAACTACAAGAGAAGGCATAAAATGATGTCTAGCTGCATGCTCCAGAGAAAATTGAATTTTCTTTGATGACTGTATAGGATTCTTTCTGTCAAACTTCAGAAAAATATTAGGCTGATCTGCTAAGTAGAAGCCCAATCGCGGTCTACTCCTTTATTAACATTTTAGCAAAAAATTCCTTTCTTGGGGCACCTGGGTGGCTCAGTGGGTTAAAGCCTCTGCCTTCGGCTCAGGTCATGATCCCAGGGCCCTGGGATTGAGCCCCACATTGGGCTCTCTGCTCAGCAGGGAGCCTGCTTCCTCCTCTCTCTCTGCTTGCCTCTCTGTCTACTTGTGATCTCTGTCTGTCAAGTAAATAAATAAAAATCTTAAAAAAAAAATTCCTTTCTTATCCATGAGCTCCCTATCTTAAATAGGCCTTCTTGTTTGATTTGATAATTCCAAATCCCTTAGAAAGAAGAGGCTCTCATAAATTTTGTTTCTTTGGTTTATTGTTTGTTTATTTAAGTGTCTCAAACTGCCCTTTTTATTGCTTTTGTACTTAGCCTAGTTTATGCAGTATGCATATATACTTTGGTACCTTTAAATTTTTCACTAAGCATACTCAAGGGATCTTTTCTTATAGATGGATGCTATCTACTGGACTCTGAAATGATACCAGCTGCTTTTAGTTCTGATTTTAACTAATAGGCTCAATGTTAATGTCTCTCGAGCTTTTTGATTATAGTTGGAAATCTGTCTGTACATTTTGTGAAAGCCCACTTTCCCTTACCGTCCCCTAAGGATTTCCCAGTCACCTTTTTCCGTTTGTCAGCTGCTTTCTTTATTTTTATTTCTTATCTGTTTCCAAGTTATTCCCTTTAGCTACCTTGATTTCTTGTTTCTTTCTTTTTTTTTTTTTTAAACTCTGATTGCTCCCCATATTCCCATAATCAAGTGGGTGGTTGTTTATCACTCCTTATACACTCAGTCCCCCAAAGTGAGAGGAGTTAATGAGTACTTCAATTACGTCTGTTTGCTCCCCATTCCCTGACCTTTCCATTAATTTTGGTCTCCCAGTGTGTTTTCAACATTACAGCTGCATTTTGTACAATTCTGTTTTTCAGAATTTTAATATGTGAATCAGTTCGACTTTGAATTCACTCTTTATGGGCTATTTTGTGACAGTCTTTAATTTGGGATCAGCCAATGCTATACAGATAAAGATTGTTTAAACTGAATTTAGGAAAAGATTTCTATGGATATGGTATGAATTGAAGAGATTATAATCCCAACAATCTAGGAGAAGCAATACAACATTTTGTTCAAATTCAGATTTTTTAACATAAAATATCTCTCAAATTGAGCTCTTTCAGTGCATATATCAGTTTAGAGTCTGACTACTAGCCTGCTGCTTTTATTGATGGGGTTGTCTTCTTTTTAAAACTAATGGGTTGAGTATAATGGGTGAGAATAGTAGAGTTACCAATGCAACAAAATGATGGAAACTAAGGTTTTAAAAAAATCTTCCTTGGGGGTGGTGATCATTTTATGAAGGGTAATTTCTTTGAAGGATATGGACAGAGAACTGTTTCTTGCCCAGTTACTGTATGGAGTAGCTAACATTTTTATCTCATTGACTGTAATAGGTGTACAGTTTATTGGCAAGCTTCCTCTTCCCCAGCATTCTAGAAGTCACCACTGACCACAGGGTTGAGCTCAGGTCGTGGTCTCAGGGTCCTAGGAATGAGCCCCACATCAGGCTCTCTGCTCAGCGGGGAACCTGCTTCCCCCTCTCTCTCTGCCTGCCTCTCTGCTTCCTTGTGATCTCTCTCTCTCTGTGTCAGATAAATAAAATAAAATCTTAAGAAAAAATAAAAGAATGGATGACTGCTGGAAATTCATAGGCAGAATGATGTGAATAAGCAAAATGATAGAGACAAGTGCTATGTAACAACTTTTGAGATTTCAGTAGATGTCGATGAGTTTTAGCCAATGTCATTGTGATGAATAGGCATGTTCAGCATTGTGGCTTGACTTTTTCATTGTTCCAGCCTGCTCCAAAGGTAAAAGGACGGAGGTTTTCCAGACAAAGTTTATGTCAGTGAAATAGCCATCTTCCATTCTCTTCTCAGTCTGTATGCCTTTTTTATTTAGTCTATGAAGTAAATATAAGTCTAGTTTCTTCTAGGAACCTGAATTCCTGTCTTGGCCTTCTCTAGCCAACTTCCTGCTGTTACTCCTACAGCCTTTTCTGGCCTCCTCTCCTGACCTTCCATTTCGCGCAGTTTCCCTTTAATGGGAAATTGTTTAATGAAACATTTGTTTAATGCAAATTAACATTGCAAAATATACATTGGGATGTCAAAAGCAGTTACTTTCCGGCCTCAAAGACTTCATCGTCTTGGATTGAAACAGAAAAAAATCCTCAGATTTATATTTTAACATATACAATTTTGTCCACTGGCCCTGGCCATCCTTAAGAAGCCATAATTAAAAAAAAAAAAAAAGAAGCCATAATTTTCCTTCTTTTTCTTTTTTAATGGAAAACTTAATGAATTTGTATTATTTATATGTAGGAACCATGCTAATCGTCTCTGTATCATTTCAATTTTAGTATATGTGCTGCTGAAGTGAGCCTCCTTTTCTCTCCCCTTCCCTTCCCCTGGCCTTCCTTTTTCTCTCTCTCTTTTCTCTCTCTCTCTCTCTCTTTTTTTCTCCTTAGAAAGGTATCTCCTACTTATATATGGACTATTTGCAATTGTTTAAAACTCCTTTTTACTCTGAAAAATCTTGCAAATCAAGTCCTGTATATTAAAAAAAAAAAAAAATCAGAGCTGCTTTTGTTGAGGTTACCATGGATCTAGACCTCTGACTTTTATCCCCATTATATTTGTGGGCCCTACTGTAGTAGCTACAAGGAGCCCCAGGCACGGGGAAACACATTTGAAAACACTTGGGTTAATGAAATAAGTTATTTATTTATTTTTTTTTAAAAGATTTTATTTGTTTATTTGACAGAGAGATCACAAGTAGACAGAGAGGCAGGCAGAGAGAGAGAGAGAGAGAGAGAAGCAGGCTCCCTGCTGAGCAGAGAGCCCGATGCGGGACTCGATCCTAGGACCCTGAGATCATGACCTGAGCTGAAGGCAGCGGCTTAACCCACTGAGCCACCCAGGCGCCCCATGAAGTGAGTTATTAACTAGAACTCTGAAGACTCAAGTTTTAGCTTTAGTGCTAACATCAAATTTGGATGTGTCACTGATAGGGTTAATTGTTTTATCTGTAAAACAAAGGTTTAGAACGGTGGTTCTCAATTTTGTCTGCGTGTTAGAATCACCTGGGGAGCTTTTAAAAATCCTGATGCTTAGGCCTCACTCTCTACCAATTAAATTAGATTCTCTGGGGCGTGACCCAGGCAACAGGCATTTTTTAAAGCTCCCTAGGTGATTCCAATTTGCAACCAAGTTTCCAAACCTCCCAAGAATTTTTGCGCAATAGTGTTCCACAAATCTATGGGGCTGTGGAACTTGTTTTGGTAGATGTAGTTAAATGTGCAGAGTCTATTCATGGAGAGAAACTGCTGAGTGAGGAGCTGGGATGAAGATGGGCATAAAGATTGGAAAGTAGGAAAAAAGTTTTTGATTATCTTAATAGCTCAGTGTGTTGGGTAAAACACTTAACTTTGTTATATCCCTGATGGGAGTGATTTTAACTTCCTGTAAAATGACGTTCTCATCTGAGAAATCATATTTAAATGATATTATTTTTATACCAATACCAACACCATTTGCTAATATGATCAGCAAGAGTTACACCGAAGTATTTTATTCACCAAGGAAATAGAAAAGGCAGATTGACTACTGAAATGTAAAATATGGTTAATATTCCTCCGTTGGTGGCATAGATTAAAGATAGATTGAAGGAACATGTTGATAGCAATGGAAATCTCTGATACTGAGATGCCAAATTAAAAGTGCATCCTTCAAAAAGGCAAAGGAAAAAACCCCAGGATTACTGCTATGGGCTTCTTGTAAATTATGAAAAACTATTCTTTCAACTGAGTTTTCAATTAGGAAAAAAAAATTCACAATATTCATAAGCAATTGATCCTAAAAAAATATACAAATTGGATGACGATATCTAGGCTATAATCTCCAAAGTAAAATGAATTTATTATGATTGGATAAATTACAATGAATACCAAATAGTTTAAAAATGACAGCATAGTTAGAGCAAAGTGATTGATATTACATATGTTAGATGTATAACTAAACAGGAATGCCTTTTCATTTTCTTATCACCAGAGCTATCTACATATTTTGTCTCACATATGTGCAGCTAATAGGTGTTCAAGATTTGTGTGCTTTGATCTCCCCTTTTAACAGAGTAGCTCTTTTCTGCAAGTTGATGACCTTTAAATATAAGGAAAAGTGCAGTTATCACTGATAGCAGGGCGATATATTAATAATTTTATACCTTGTTCTTAGGCTTTTTGCTGGAATAGATTTATCAACAACAGAATGAAAAAAAATAATTTTACACATTTTCTGGCTAAAAGTTCAGCCAGTGCTTAGTGTTTTTGTGTTCTAGTTCTCCCTACGCTGGGGAAAAGTTTACACAAGCTTTTTTTAATGTGGAAGTGGGCAATAAGGTTGGGCAATAAGCCCCAACATTGACTTGACAGATGAGGAGAAAGTCCATAGAGAGAATTTGACAACATGGAATGGAGCCAGTAGCAGCTTTGGCCACCTCTGAACGAACTCTGTTAACAAGGACAGTGACTACTTCTAGCAATGGCCATGAATGACTCCCTGATTGAAAATTTGCTCTGTTTTTCCTGAACTTTGTAAGTTCTGATGTTTTGGTACAATATAAAATGAATTAATGAGTGAGAAGAATGGGGTTGGGGGGACTGGGGGAGGGAGGAGGGAGAAAAAGGCACACAGGGGAGTGGAATGCAGTGAAGCAATTACCGATGTTGGTCTTTTCACTTAGTCAGTGGAGACTGGGAGCTAAATACAGTTTAATTTTAAGTAAGTTAAAAAGCCCATACCATTTCCCATACTTTATGTGTTACATGACACAATTTTTTTTTTTTAAGATTTTAGTTATTTATTTGACACAGAGAGAGAGAGATCACAAGTAGGCAGAGAGGCAGGCAGAGAGAGAGGGGAAGCAGGCTCCAGCAGATTCCCTGCCTAGCAGAGAGCCTGATGCGGGGCTTGATCCCAGGACCCCGAGACCATGACCTGAGTCGAAGGCAGAGGCCTAACCCACTGAGCCACCCAGATACCCCTACATGACACAATTCTTGTCACATACCTTTGAAAATGTAAATTTGGTACAAACAATCTCAGTATTTGGTTATTAGTGAGTTATCTTTTTTTAGAGGATACATCTCTAAAGCACTTCCATGAAATCTTAGTTTGCACAGTTCCATAGTGATCCCTTTCTACTCGGAACTTACTTATCATCTATACCATTCATTCCATGACTTATTAAAACACTGTTTTGTGGGTTTTTTGTTTGTTTGTCTAATCATTGAGCCCACATTTAATTAACATATGTAGATTTTAAGCTTCTACTGCAATAGCAACTGCCTAAAAAAAGAAGTTGAACAAGTGAAGGTGAGAACATTGCTTTAGACTGTGTTGTCTAAGAGCAGGAACTAACAATACCATTTATCGATGTGTTTTCAGCAACCAGTGCAGGACAGACACATGGAAAGTACTCAGGACTTACTTGTTGAATAACTGCATGAATGGATGATAGACTAATACAGAATGAAGACACAGGTGCACATACCCACTTGAAAAGTTAATTCATTCATTTCTCAGGGAAGATTGGTCTATTACACCTAGATATGGATTGCTAATCTGCTACAACATGTGCTTTTTACTAATATATTTAGGTAACCAGTCTGAATAGTGTCAATAATAGATGGAACTTTGATCAGACCTCACAAATGATAAGACCCCTTCTTAATTTTTCAACCAAATCTCACGTTTTGTGTTTATTTTTCTCTTTTCTGAGAAAATGAAGATAGCAGTATTCACACTCACACCAGTACTCACACTCCAATTTCCTTCAAGCTCCAGCTCTTAAGCTATGTCATTCTTCTCTAAGTTTATATCCTGAGTTGCCCCAAACCATCCTATTACGCCAATTCACTTTATCTCATGAGGATCTGAGAGATGAAGTCTAAAGGTATTTTTGGTGGAAAAGATGTTAGAAACTTTTTGTACAGTCTTTCTGTGACAATTTAATTTTTTGGCAGTTCTCCCATTGAGATATGGGGTCTCTGCCCACTCCTCTTGTACCTGGGTGGGCTAGTGACTCCTAAAACCAAGAAAGTGTGGCAGAAGTGTTACTCTGTGGCTTGCTAGATCATAAAAGGCATAGGTGTTCTGACATGTTTGCTGGAACAATCAGATGCCACGTGGGAAGCCTGACTATGCTGAGGGCCCAGGCTAGAGAGGCCATGCATACCTGTGCTCAGCTAATCACTTCATCTGAAGCCAGCTTTGCAGCCATCCATTCCAAGGTGCTGCAAGTGTGTGTGAAGGCACCACCTTGAAAGCGCATCTCTGGCCTTAGCTGTCCTAGCTCTAGCTATTTCAATCACTCACAGCTGAGGCCCAAAATATCAAAAAGCAGAAACAAGCTGTACTCGGATTTTTTACTCACGGTCTCTGAGCATAATAAAAATGCTTGTTTTATGCTATGAAATTTTGGGGTGATTTTTGTATGTGAGTATACTAACTGGAACAATTTCAAGACCAGATTTTGTATACTGAATATACTGTATATTGAGTAATCTGAGAAGTCCTAAGATAATAAGGACCTGTTTAAACCAGGCTTCGTTTAAACCAGTGCTTCTAAACTCTTTTGAGCACCCCCAGTTCATTTGACTTCAGAACTACTTTTTTTATTAAAAAAAATACATATATACACACACACACACACACACACACACACACACACACACCCATATATATTTTAAGATTTTATTTATTTATTTGACACACAGAGAGAGATAGCAAGAGAGGGAATACAAGCAAGGGGAGTGGGAGAGGGAGAAGCAGGCTTCCCGCTGAACAGAGACCCTGAGGTGGGTCTTCCGGTTCCTGGGATCATGACCTGAGCCAAAAGTAGACACTTAAGGGCTGAGACACTCAGGCACCCTGACCTCAAAACTATTTTATAGAATTCGTCCTTTAAAAAATTTTTTTTGAATTTTAAAATTTTTTAAAAAAGATTTTTATTTATTTCAGAGAGAGAGAGAGAAAGTAAGAGGGGGACAGGGCAAGAATGAGCTAGTGGGCAGTAGGCAGAAGGAGAAGCAGACATCCTGCTGAGCAGGGAGCCTGAAGTGGGGCTTGATCTCAGGACTCTGGAATCATGACCTGAGCCAAAGGCAGACACTTAACCCACTGAGCCATCCAGGTACCCCTAGAATATATCCTTAAATGTCAGTGTTATCCATCAGCATTTTAGAAAATGTGGATTGATCTAGATGTGTTAATAATTAGTAAATATTCAAAGAGTTTGCTTCATTTTTTTCCTTTAATTTATATATAATTCTTCAAATATATGAAGTATAAAAAAACATAAATGCTGGTCTTTAGAACTCCAAAGACGAATGAACGGTAATTGTGAAGAGAAATTGCAGGAAGTAGGATCAGAAAGAAAGGAACTAACACCAATTGAATACTACTGTAAGTAACCTAGTTCTGGTATTATTAACTAATATCCATTTCCCCAGCTCCATTCCCTGTACTTGGTTCCAGAGTTTTTCTCAGAATTTCGAGGAGATGCACAAAAAATGTTGTTTGAAATAGACAATAAAAATATTTATTAGTTTATTTGAGAGCGAGCGAGCGAGTGAGCAGGGGGCAGGGACAGAGGGAGAGAAATCCTCAAGCAGACTCCCTGCTGAGCATGGAGCCTGATATGGAACTGGATCCTAGGACCTCGAGATCATGACCTGAACTGAAATCAAGAGTCAGATATTTAACCACCCACGTGCCCCTGAAATAGGCATGTTTCATATTAATGTAATTTAAATTTGTCTTTAGTTGTATTATTTAGCTGTTTTGATATTTCAAATAATAACAGAATAGGGTGCAAGCATGAGTATAGGACAGTTGAGGGCTCCAGGACTAGGTAGAGCAGAAAACTGACAACTTTGGATGGTGAGGTAATAACTTGGTATCCTGGTCTGGTTGGGGAGTGGTAGAATCTGGTCAACCAAGTTTCCAGTTATTTCATTTTTGACAGTGAAATTGATATTACTGCTTAGGTGTGAGGGTTGAACTGTAGAATGCTCTGGATTGATTTTTCAAGTGGTATATACATTTTTAGAAAAGCAGCACTTTAACAGCTACAGATCTTTAATAGAGTTGCTAGACCATCAACTGACATGTCAACACACCCTGAAAGAGGCTTCATCAAATGCAAAGGTGAAGTTCTGTCAGATAATGTTAGCGGAGCAAAATAAACTCATAGGAAGAAGGGAATATTTCTTCTAAATATCCTGGTGTTATAAAACAGTATTCTTCAAAAGTCCTTGAGAAGGTGTTTCAAATAGGAAGTCTGGGTGAATATGTAAGAGATTGTAAAGGAGATAAAGTAAATGAAAGCACTTCTTGCAAGATTTAAATAAGGAGTGCTACAAATGCCACAGTAAAACTCCATTTAATAATGTGGAAAAAAACCCAAACTCCACTTACTTTAGGCTGAATCAACTATGGATTCCATGGGGTGAGAGCACAGATAAAAAAAATAATACTTCACGGATTTGGGGAAATAAAACATATATTACTAATACTAATTTAAATTAGGCTAGAAACTTCTTTTATTAGATAGTTTTTGACAAAAAGGGTTCTATGGTCAAGGAAGTTCAGGAAACTTTTGTCAAAAAATATTAGATATCTTTTTAATCTACGTTACCTTGACTACAGACATTTCTTTTAAGAGATAACCTTTTTGGGACTTGGTTTCCCAGGCGGCAAACTTTGGGAAACACTGATTTAGCCCTTCTGTTTGACATAAACTTGTTGACCTTTATTATGAGACTAGCTGATACCTGTAGGTACCTCATGGTTCCCCCTTTCTGTATTCAGAATTCTGTATTATCACAACTAGCTTAAATGGTACTTGTGCCTTTCCCTGGCTTAAATCACTGACTTAATTTTTTATTTCTTTAACTTTATAAGACCAAGATTATTACCTTTTGTAGAGGAGAAAAATGAGATGAAGAAAGGTGAGCAGGCTCTCTCAAGGTCATGTGATATATGTTACTCTGTTAGAATTTGGAATTTATACTTTTTCCCTGTCTGCTGAGTGTTGCATTCTAGATTTTTTATTTTTAATTTAATTTAATTCCAGTGTACTTAACACACAGTGTTATATTCTTTTCTGGTGTGCAATATAGTGATTCAACGACTCCCTATATTGCTTAATGCTCATCAAGATAAGTGTGCTCTTAATTTCCGTCACCTCTTTTACCCATACCTCACCAATCTCCCTCTGGTAACCAACCATATGTTTGTTCTCTGTATTTAAGAGTCCCTTTTGTGGTTTGTCTCTTTATTTAATTTTTCCTTTGCTCCTTTGTTTTGTTAAATTCCATATGAGTGAAACCAAATGGTATTTGTCTTTCTCTGACTGACTTATTTCACTTAGCACAATACCCTCTAGTTTGATTCATGTCATTGCAAATGGTAAGATTTCATTCTTTTTTATGGCTGAATGATATCCCACTGAATATATATAACACATCTTCTTTATCCATTCATCTGTTGATCAGTTGCTTCCATAGTTTGGCTATTGTTACGATAAACATAGGGGTGCTTATATCCCTTTGGATTAGCATTTCCATATTCTTTGGGTAAGTACCGAGTAGTGTAATTACTGACTGGATAATATGGTAATTCTATTTTTAATTTTTTGAAAGACCACTACACTATCTTCTACAGCAGCTGCATACGAACCCTCATGCATTCTTGGTGGGAATGCAAACGTGTGCAGCCGCTGTTACCTTCCAGATTAAAACAAAAACAAAAACAAAAACCAGACAAACTTGTGTTTGTTAATAAGTGAGTTCTGGCTTGGACTGAGAACTTGTTCTCTCAATGGGACTCTGGTTTGACTTAAATTTTGAGAAAAAGGTCTGAAGTTTTTGATGAAAGGTTGTATATATCTAGAAGAGGGTCTACCTATTAGATACTGGATATCATGCTAGCAAACAATAACAGAGAAAGAAAGGAAAACCTGTTTCCAGTTTTGAATATAATGAAGAAGACTTTTAGAAAGTGAGAGTAGACTTTACAAATTGAACAACCATGAAAAGGTGAATCCTAAAAATGAATACATTTTGAAGGATTTTAGATATGCTTGGTTTCATATGTAGAATTATTCAAAAGATGGTTAGAAATGAGCGTGTGGACCTTGGAGGAAGGACTAGGTATAGATATGCTAGTCATCTTCCTAAAAGGGAAATTTGAAGATGAAAGGGCAACTGTTGTTATATTAATGGTTCTCAAGTTAGATTTCTATCTCTCTCTCATGTTTCTCCATAATTTTACTGCTTTCTTTTTCTCTTGCATAAATTCATCTTTATGAATCAGATATCGTATTATGGGACAGCAGTGGGATTTTCTAGTTCTGTGGTCCATTTGTAGAGAGCTAGTCATTCTATGGCAGGAACCTTCTTTGTGCAAGGCCTGATTTTGCTGTGGTCATAGTAGTGGAAGTCTATTTGTTCATTTGCTTATATTTCCAAAATCAAGTGTTATTATTTTATTCACATGCTTTCCTCTATTTGATGGTTTGAATTCTCCTAAATAGTTCTTTGCATGTAGACAAGGCCTGTTAAGGTTTGAAAGTAGATTGATCTATCTGAAAACTGGCTGTTTTCCACAACAAATGTACACCATATATCCCTAATTTGTGGAAATTATATGCTGAGAGTTAATGGCCGATGTTCTCATGCGAAGTTTTAAGGAGGGCACCTAGGGGAGGAAGAGAAACTTGAATTTTCTAAAATCAATCTTTGTGAGGAAAGAAGGAAATAGCTTTTAGGAGCCTCTCCTCCTGGGTTTAGTTATTTACTTTTTCTGTTCATGCTCAAGTAGAGTGAGCTCTTCACCCTGGAAAACTCAGGCAATATATTATCTTCAAAACAAGCAAACCAAAGGTTAGCTCATCACTTCTTGCTCTTTCATGTTGAGGAGGAAATTTTCCCTCGTGCAATTCCGCAGTTATGTTGATTTTCTGTGAGTGAATGAAATGTCTTGTGTGAGATACCAACGTTTCTCTGGGAGTAGGTGAGCATTAACTTAGATGAAAGTGAATATGGTTAGAAACAAGTGAACCTTCCCTCCCTAGTGTAAAGCTGTGAAAACTTAAAGAGAAAAATTCCAGTTCCTCAGAAATTAGGTTGCCAGGTGGATTCTTTTCATAGCACCTCTTGTTTTTGTTTGTTTGTTTTTCTATTTGCTTTCTGGCTTATGGGTTTACACCCCTCCTGTCTGCATATATACAGGGAGGTAATTACACATTTACTGTTGCATTGTCAGTGTCTAAAATAGTTCAAAGCTCATAGTAGGCTTTCAATAAATACTTGCTGACTGAACAAGGGGATTAGTAAATAAACACGTGTCTTCTTCATTTTAAGAAGAAACTGAGTCAGCTGAGGTTAAGTGATTTACTGAAGGTCAGATAGCAAGCTCAAAGCAAGACTTGAAACTGGATCCTGTCTCCACATTCTCAAACCAGTACAGTATGTTGGATGTTTTCCATTTTATCTATTCTAACTGTGTGTGTTTACACAAAAAAAGCATTTAGAAATTCAGACTGGTTATATGCCAGACCTAAGATAAGTCGTGTCCGACGATGACTCTTTTAAGAACCTATTGATATTGCAATTTTTTTGTAATGTGACAGTGCAATTTTCGAGTTGTCTGAGGTTTTTCCTCACACTTTGGTATTATTGGAGAAACCTTATAAATATGAAACTTGTATTCATCTTACATTACATGGAATTCTAGATCATTCTTCCATTAGATGATCTAATAACAGGATTATAATACTGACTTAAGAAATAAATTTATGTTATTATTCCTGAATTACTTATGGTTCTGAATCTATAAGATACATTTAATTTGTATTAATATTTTCTGAGATAGTTATGATTTACTTTAAATGGATTAATTTTACATTTTCCTTTTATACTTTTATAACAAAATATAGTTCATTTTAGTGGATTAGATTAACTATTTACATTACCTCTATCCTTTTTGTCTTACTTTCTTTTTGCCTTCCTGCCTTCCAGGGTGCCTGCCTGCCTTCTTTTCCTTGTTCCATGACTCAGGAATTCTCTAATTGTTGTAGGGTTGGCAATGCCCTATTCTTGATCCATGATGGTTATATAGGAGTTAGTTATTATACTAAAAATTTTAAACTGTATAATGACTGTTTTTTGCACGTATATTTCATAAAAACTAAAAAATGAAAAGCAAAGCCATATATTGCATATGTTTTTAGTCTATAGTGGATGTCAATTTGTTAATGAAAACATTTGTATACATTATCATTTCTAATTCTCAGAAAGCTGTGTAAGTTCAGGGTGTTGAACTTCCTATTTTTGTTCCATTTTATTCATGAATGAACCTCTAACAGACAATGCTCAAAAGTAATTTATTCTACTTAAAATCTACTTTGATTAAAGGATAAAAATCATTGTTTAATAATAAAAGGATTTTATTTTTTATTGTTCTGGTATTAGTAACCTAGTAAATTTTGGTAAAATTTCTAATGTGCAAGGTAACAATACTTTCAAGTGTTTTGCTTCCAGTATCTGTAGTTTATATGTAAGGACATATAATTAAGAACTTTTTACAGGCTTTGGTGGATGAAACATATCTTTGACAAAATTTTGTTCTTTTACTGCTTTGGACAAATATATTATCCCATATTTGCCAACATAATGTAATTTTGTTTCAGTTGTTCTGTCAACAGAAAAGAAAAAGCATATTTTTTTTTGGTTACAAATATAATCTCATATTATTACTCTCATACTTTATATGAGATTATATTACAAATATAATCTCATATTTATTACTTTCTAGGTATTCATGGATCCCAAGTCCAAATATGAAGTTTATCTTGTGTAGATAAGTAATACTTTAAATAAAGAAATTTAAAAGCCTACTATCATTATAGCATATAACACTTGTAATATTCAGTGCAAAAACAACATGCTATATTCACTTATATCATTTTATTTCCCACATGATGGGATGTTTTTGCATAAATATAGCTCTACCCATAAATAAAATTTTGTGTTCTGATCATTGGAACTTAGGACTAGAGAAGGATTTTAATATTAACTTTATATTGATATTTAATTGGAGTAAAAGAAAGTGAGGATCATGAAAAAGGTAAAAAGCATCTCGTTCAAAATGTAGTCTTTTGTTCATATATACAACAGTAGATGTTGCTTCTTTGTTGTACAATAATTAAACTTCAGTGGTTAAAAAAAAAAAGAACCAAAAGGCAGGCTACAGCTGCTAATGAGCTAGTCTTGGGAGTAAATCAGCCACTTGGGAATGAACTCCCACTTCTGAAAACACAACCTGAGGAACATATTAACTCTGATACTTGATGACAGAAGTAAGGGGATCAAATTTATATAAGGAACAAATTCTGACTGTATTGTTGGGACTGCATTTATTCAGGTTGCTTTGAGACTCATAGCAATGCTTTGTCTTTTTCCTTACCAAACAATATTTGAAATTGGGAGTTACCAAGCCATGGTCTAAGTTTTCTTTCTATTTGTTATTTCTTGGTTATGCCTATGGATTTGCGCAGATATTTAATTTCAGAGAAAATACATTTTATTTATTTATTTATTTATTTATTTTTAAAGATTTTATTTATTTATTTGACAGAGAGAGATCACAAGCAGGCAGAGAGGCAGGCAGAGAGAGAGGAGGAAGCAGGCTCCCTGCTGAGCAGAGAGCCCGATGCGGGGCTCGATCCCAGGACCCTGAGATCATGACCTGAGCCGAAGGCAGCGGCTTAACCCACTGAGCCACCCAGGCGCCCCAGAAAAGACATTTTAAATAATAACTGGAAAACTATTTTTTAAATTACCAGATATTTAATTGGTCTAAAATCTGCAAAGCTTCTGCCAGGAGATTGGATATATGAAGAAGTATAAAGATCACATGTTTTGAGCGTAGTGCCTTGTGCATTATTATTATTATTATTTTTTTTAATATGAGCAATCATCTGATTTATTAAAAAAAGCAACAATATTTAAAATGATACAAAATATCAATTTCAAAACAATACCAAAAAGTGAGTGTATTTAACCATACTCAGCTCATAACAGGAAAAGGGTAAGAAGAATAATTCCTGCTATAGCATATTTTTTGTTGATGGAATGAATGATAAGTATATGAAAGAGGGAAGGAAGGCAGGCAAGCAGGAAGGGCAATGAATTGGGAAAAAATGTAAATGACTTTTATAAATTGAAGTAAAGTAGGTGCTATAAAAGTAAGCCAACCTTACTTTTTGTGGCAGGCTAAGAAGGGAGTAAACATATAGTTGGGAGAATCAGAAAAATTTATGGAGTAGTAGATTGAATGTAAGGTGAATTTTGAAGAATTACAGTCAGGGCAAATCTCATAGTGTTGTTGGCAGTTGAGGTAAATAAAATGAAAGTTTAAGATAGTGGATATATTATTTTGTAGACCTTTTTCCAAGTTGAATGAGAACAGTGAATCATCATCCTTAACTTGGACACTCTTTATTTGGAAACTAGGATATTTTAAGTAAAATCACCCTTCCCTAGTGAGGGCAGGCTTTCCTCATCAATCTTATCGTCATTATTAATGCAACTTAGTATTATAAGACTTTGACATTTTAGTTGAAATAGCACCTAGCATTTGATAAGTGCTCTATATTTGTTAACTCATCTAATTCTACCTCAAATTAGTCACAGAAAGCCATGAACCAAGAAATCCTCCTTTTTTGGTTCCTGTCTTTATCCCCTTTACTGGCTTTTCCTAAGGCTCAGTTCTTGGACTTCTTCCATTCTATGCCTGAATTGATTGTTGGGGTCATCCAGGCTCATGGCTTTACATTACCATCTATGCACTGACTATTCACAAATGTACAACTCTAGCCTGAAATTGTTCCATGAACTCCAAGCTCTTACATGTACTATTTATGTTACATCTTCTGTGAGCTATCTAGTAGTCGTTTAGAATATAACGCATCCCAAACTGAATTTCTCAGTCTGTTCCTACCAGTTTTGTTATCTCATCTAATGTCACCTGAATCCTCTCATTGCTCAATTCAGAGAACTTGGAGTTGTTATTGATTTCTTTCTCTCTTCTATACCCCATGACCAATTCAATAGCAAATCTGTGTGTCTATATTCATAACACATTCAGGATCTGACCATTTCTCTTAATCTCCATTGCTACCACTCTGGCTCATTCTACTACCATCTCTCTCCTGGGCTGCTGTAATAGCTTCTTACACAGTTGTCCTGTTTGAACATGTTTTTCAGTTTGCACAAGATGAATCTATTCTCTGTAGATAAACCAGAGTGATCCTGCTAAAATGTGTGTCAGATCATGTCACTCTTCTACTTAAAACCCTCCAAGGGCTCCCACACCACTGTGAAAATCCTACAAGCCCTCATATTATCTGTCCTCCTCATTCTCTCATCTTATTTCCTTGTTCCTTTTCACCTAAGGCATCATGTCTCCTTGCTGTGCCTTGAGAAGCCTGAGTGCTTTCCGGCCTCAGGACCTTTGTACTTGCTCTTGCTTCCCCATGAAAACTGCTTCCCTCATTTCCTTTAGGTTTGGGCTTAAATGCTTGCATCTCAGTGAGACTTTCTCTGACTATACTATTTAAAATCAAAACCCTGAATATTCTCTACCTCTTTTAACTTTTCTTTATAGGACTTACCACCATTTAATATACTTATTTTAATTACCTATTATGTTCTTGTCTACCCTTTGTAAAAAAGTGTCATCTTTATTTTGCCTGATGTTCTGTTCATATTACTTATTGGATACACAATAAATGTTTGTTGAGAAATGTAGATGTTAACTCTGTTAATCTGAGGTTTTGTAGGCTTATGTTCTCATACTTGCTAGTGTTATATTTTCATTTTAACACTTCTGTATTTATAAATTTGGTGGACTTGGATAGAGGGTTATTCAGATTACTATAAGCATCTGACAGTGGTGGGTTGCAGTTGGCTTTCACAGTTTCTCCAGAGCTGATTATACACATCTCATTGTAACTCTACATTTGGTGACATCATATTGGTAGTTAAATGGGAGTATTTACATTTGCATCTCAGAAATTGGCAAACATTACAGATCATTACTTTTCTTTTCCCCTCATTGATTGAGTTATTAAATATTTTAGCACAACCCCTCATTGTTGGATAGTGTGTGAAGGGTTAAGGAAGGTGATTTGATACTGGAGATACCTAAACCATTTACCTACAAGCTGTAGCAGGTCCTTCACCATAGAAAGTACTTGGATTTCATTTTGCCACTCATGATGAAGGAAATTAAGGGAGACAGATCAGGAGAACCTTCACTGTACAAGAAGATCAGGTAGTCATGAGTTGGAAGGAGGTAAAAGAAGCATTGGTAGTTAGAAGCAGTCAGTACATTCATGATGGTATTCAGGGGATGATTGAATGGATAAAGGTACAAGATCTACATCCTTGATAATGGAAGAATGGTAATAGCTAGATTGTGACAGGATCTCAGCCATAGGAGGTTAGAGATAGAGGAGGAAATGGTTCCATTCCTAATGAGGAACTGGAAAAATATAGATAGGGACATTACACAGAATATTAGTCAGAGATGGAATACTATCTGTACCATAAATTTTGTTTTTTACTCTTTCATTTTTATTCAAACCTTGGAGCAATGGTTCTGAAGTTGGAGAATGCATCAACATGATCTGAAGAACTTGTTAAAACACAGATTCTACACTATAGTTTTTGATTGGATAGATCTGGAGAAAGGCCTGAGAATCTGTAATCTAACAAGTTTTCAGGAGACACTGCAAGTCTGGAGATCTCACTTGGAGGACCACTGACTTAAAAGCAAGGGGCAAGCAGGAAGGTGGAGACTGAGTACTAATGGTGGCAGTGTCTCGCCTCTCTAACATGGTTCTGAGCAAGTCCACCACAGTCCCAAGCTTATTCACCTCAAAAGTCCTGCAATTAGCCAAATTCTTACTCTTTGGCAAACAGCATCCTTGATGATCTTATTTCTCCTTCCTCAGAAGGTGGCTCATTCCCACCAATGGAGTATAGTATCTTCTTCACAAGAGTTCTGATTAATTGGTTTTCTCATTGCATTTCCAGTAATAACTCTAATTCTTATAAAATTTTATTGTCCCTGACTGGCAAGTCTGACAGTCTAGCTCTGAGTCAAATGGTGATGAGACAATATAGTCTCAGCGATGGTTAAGATGCCAGTTCTCAGGCACCAGGATGCTCAGTGCATTAAAGCCTCTGCCTTTGGCTCAGGTCATGATCCCAGGGTCCTGGGATTGAGCCCTGCATCCAGCTCTCTGTTCAGCAGGGAGCCTGCTTCTTCCTCTCTCTCTCTCTCTGCCTACTTATAATCTTTGTCTGTCAAATAAATAAATAAAATCTTAAAAAAATAATGTGCCAGTTCTCATCCCCAGCCCAGTATATGTTAGGTCTGCAGGAAACAAGACTAATTCTAGGCTCTGCTAGTTAGGGAATTGAAATGATGACACATGTACATTTTATTTTATTTTATTTATTTATTTTTAAAGATTTTATTTATTTATTTGTCAGAGAGAGAGAGAGAGCAAGCACAGGCAGACAGAGTGGCAGGCAGAGGCAGAGGGAGAAGCAGGCTCCCCACAGAGCAAGGAGCCCGATGTGGGACTCGATCCCAGGACGCTGGGATCATGACCTGAGCCGAAGGCAGCTGCTTAACCAACTGAGCCACCCAGGCGTCCCGACACATGTACATTTTAAAAGATGGTGTGTGTGAATGAGAGAGAGAGATAGAGAGACAGAGATAGAAAAACAGAGAGCTGGAATGAGAAATGAGTGAGTATCTGCAACTGACTCTACAGGTAGAAGAAAGTATCAGAACCTCCCACCTGTAGTTGGGAAGAATTAGGAAAATAAGGACTTCTACAAATATAATATTTGTCATATTCATCTGATCATTATTACAAATATATTAACATCTTCTATGCAGATAATATTCTGCTGCAACCTACTGCTAATGACATTTTATTTTTTATTTTAATTTTTCTCATGTTATTTTATTAAAAAATTTTTTATTAGAGTATAGTTGACACATGTTACCCTAGTTTCAAATGCACAGCACAGTGATTTGACACATATTTAAAAAACCTATTTGTTGAAGGAAATCCCTGACGGCCCTCTACAAACCTCGCTCAATGAATGAAAGATGCATTGGTTAAGCTTATAAGCCTTTGTTTGAGTAAAGATGGTATTTTTGAGGCAGAAAATTAACATTTCTTTTAAAAGTATCTTAACATGTTGAATTTCCCTTAATTTAGATAGGCTCTTCTAATTAGTCCAAATTGTGGAAATTTGGGAATTGGTCCTGATTTTCTCTCTTCACTAGTCCTTTGGTCTTCCAAGCTTTATTAGGTGAGATAATAATTAGAAGCTTAGTGGAAAACTGCACATAGGAAGAAATATAAAGGTTAGGAAAATGTTTGCATCACATCCTGGAGCATGCCTAGCTTTCATTTGTTAGCTGTTGGCTCTTTAGTTTATTATTATATAACTAGATTTGCACTCCATTAGTGGTTCTCTGCTCTACCCACACGTTTGAAGCACCCTTTGAAGATAGTAATTTCTCAGTTCCACCCCTCGATCTTCTAGTTTAATTGGTCTAGGATGGGGCTGGGAATTGGAAATTTTTAAAAAGCTCCCTGGATGATTTCAATGTGCAGCCAAGTTGAGGACCAACCACTGCACTAGAGGAAAGCAAAAATCACGATAGCTTATAATAACTGAACAAATACTTTTTGACATGTTTTTAAGACTGGGGCCAAATCTGATGGTTCTATACTGATTTGTAATTCATTTCTTTAACATAAAAATCATATTTAAACCCATTAGGGTATTGTGATACGAGTAAGAGATGATGCTATACTTATTTTACAGAAGAAAATGCTGAAACTTTATATTTTAAAAATTTCATTAAGAAGTTAATTTTCAGAAGATTTGTGTTGGGTTATATGTTGACTAGACTGGAAATTTTCAGTTTCATAGCATGAAGATGGTACATCTGCATATTTGATTAAATGCTTTTCTTTCCTTGCTTTTTTTTTTTTAAAGATTTTATTTATTTATTGACAGAGGGAGACACAGGGAGAGAGGGAGCACAAGCAGCGGAGAGGTGGGAGAGGGGAAAAACAGGCTTTCTGGCAAGCAGGGAGCCCGGTTGGGGGAGGTAGGGTTTGATCCCAGGACTGACCTGAGGTGAAGTCAGGAAGGCAGATTCTTTTTTTTTTTTTTTTTTTTTAAAGATTTTATTTATTTATTTGACAGAGCGAGATCACAAGTAGACGGAGAGGCAGAGAGAGAGGGAGAGAGAGAGGGAAGCAGGCCCCCCGCTGAGCAGAGAGCCCGATGCGGGACTCGATCCCAGGACCCCGAGATCATGACCTGAGCCGAAGGCAGCGGCTTAACCCACTGAGCCACCCAGGCGCCCAGGAAGGCAGATTCTTAACCACTGAGCCACCCAGGCACCCCAAATGCTTTCCTTTTCATATACAGATTTGATCTTCAATGGATACAATCTTAGCTTATGTTTTCCCTTTATTTTGCAGTCAGTATTAACTGTAAATAATTTCAGGCACAGTTTGCTTTTATCATCCTTGTTTATTTTGACTTATTCATCACATTCAGGATGTTTACAGTACATTCCTAACTCTGGGGTCATTATTAAGCTTAGAAGTGACATTAACGTTCCCAGAGAGAATTGTTGACACAGAAAGGCTGACAGCCTGATCCTCTAATATGAAATCACAGGTTTGAAAGGTGAGGAAATTGACCTTGAAATCTTCCTTTTGCCACCTACTGGACTGAGCGGTCAAAGTCGTTCTCACTGAAGGGCAAGCTGGGCCACTTGCACTCTGCCTTTCACTACACTTTTTGTGGCAGACCAAACCTCCATCAGATGACTATTGAAAATGCCATAAGCCCAGCTGCAAGAAAGATTTCTCTGTGGTAGCACAGAAGCACAGTTGTTTCCAGGCTTGTGTGAATACCATGGAGAGTGCTTTTATAGGACAGCTCACATCTTCAGAACAAACATGTGTCATAGCTGGGATTTGAACTCAAAGTTACTGACTCCCAGACTTGTGCTCAGACCAGCGATCTTGCTGCTACTCAGATGTTTGTGCTTGTAGAGTTGAGCTGAGCAGCAAAGAGAAAGAAAAAGAAAAAGCATAGCCTGTGAAATAACATGGTTGTGTCACCAGCTGCAAATATGTGGACCAGGAGCTTGATGCTTCCACCAGTGATCAATGAATAAAAAGAAAACCATCAGTGGCCATTGTAAGAAATACTTTGATGAAAGGATGGAAATGTGGAAAGAATATACAGTGGAATGCTTAATCAAGCAGGTTTTCTCTAGGCTTTCAAACGACAAGGTAAGGGGGAGTTTTCAGAAGCCACAGTTGGGAACTTTAGATCCTGGAGTGAGTCTACTGACTGGAGAGAAACTGAGACCATTTTTCAAGGAAGAATTCTTGTGGGGTACCCTGTGGAAACACCTTTGTTTCATTTATTCTTTCCAGCATGAATGGATGCTTGCAAAAAGGGCAGAGACTTTTTTTTTTTTTTTTTTTTTCTGGGTCTTATTACTCTCTTATCCACTGCAAGTCTAACCAAGGATGTCATTAGCTAAAAATGGATCCCAATTCAACCAATCCAAGTATAATGTCGGTGTTACCCTTCCATGAATAATCCTCTCTCATTCTATTAGTGTTGTAAACCATTTAGACACTGTTGCTAATCCTACTCTCATCAAAACATGAAGTTAATTAAAAAAAAAAGTTTTTCATGAGAGCATTTGAAAAAAACAACTACATTCCCCCCCCCAAAGCTTTCCATAATTAACCCTACAAATTCAACAATTCCAGATGTTCACCATGTCTTGTTAAGGGAGATAGCTTTTTATTGGATCACCTTCCCAGGATTTGGGGGACTTCTTGGGGGAATGCCCATGCATTATACAAGTCTGTTCTGGGATAATTCTCCACTCCACCCAGAAGCCATGTCTCTTCTGCCAATCTCCTTTAGTAATTTCCTGGTGAGAGATGTCCCTCAGGCTAATATGTTTTCCATATATAGAGACATAGATACTTTCCATTAATTTCAGTGATCGCTGCAACTAAGTTAACTTTAAGTGAAAAGTTAGTGAATGGTTAGGATTGACAAGAAAAGTATTATTCACAACTTATATATAATATGCAGCCGCACATATGTGAATATATGTTTGAGTGTGTTTATGCAATATATACTTAATAGCTCTACTGCTTCAATTCTAGCTCCCTTATGCATTCTTTCACTCAGGTACTGACTCTGAGGGAATGTCTGTTAGTAATGAGGGTAGCACTTTGAAGGGGAGAAGAGGGAGGGGCAGGTAAGTACAAAATAAAAAGAGGTACACCATTTAAGAGCAGCCCTTCCACCAAACAGCATCTTCATAGGGCACATAGTCTCTTTTTGAAAGAAAACAGTTTCCTTAGCAGCAGCTGAATGTACTGTCTGGCTAGAAATGTGTGATTCTAACATGATTTGGCATATGTTGGTAAGATGCCATTTAGAATCATGGCATGCTCTAGCTGGAAACCATCGGAGAGAGCTTGCCGTGCAAATGTCCTCTCTGCAGGTGAGAGACCACGGCCCAGAAAGCTAAGTGCCTTGTTATAGAGCATCGAAGCGAGTTAGTAGCCCAGAGAGGCCTAGAAGCTAGAGAACTCCTAAACCAGGGTTACAAATGCCTTGCCTACTCTCTCTGAAAGGGATGGGCAAATTAGGGAATTGTTAATTTATTGTAAAATGGCACCTCAAAGCAAGTCTGTTGGCGAATTGCATAAACCCTAGGGATACCCATAAAGAGAATCATAAAGTGGTCTTCCTCCGTGCCCTTTCATTCCTCCTCCTCCCCTCCTTTCCTGTTTCTTCCCAAGCTCAGTATGCAGGAGCTCATGCTCACTGTCAGACCCCGGTTCTATAAATACTCTCTATTGTCAGCCTAGGGCTTGCCATTTTGGCTGTGTCCCAAGATTCATAACTTTCCTCTTACTCTTAATTCACAAATGCTGGTTTGTTGTTGTTGTTGTTGTTGTAAGTTATTTAGCAATTCTGTGTTTTTTTTAAGATAGTGTGAATATACTCTAAGAGACAAGCAAACTTTTACTGAATTACCTTTCAGAGGAATGTGTGTGTGTGTGTGTGTGTGTGTGCGCGCACACGTGCTCGTGCTCGCGTGCATGTGTGCACATGCAAAATTGTGTCTTAAGGTTTCATGTGGTGTAGTTCATCCAGAGATCTTCTTAAAAGGCACACTCTGATTCAGCAAGTCTGGGTGAAATCTGGGAATCTGCATTTCTAAGTTGTCTCAGGTGATGCTGCTGCTTCATGACCACACTCTGAATGACAATTGCCATAATATTTAAAATATTTGCATTTTAGTAGAGGACAGCAATATTCTAGCCTATAAAGTGACTCAACATGGGAATTTCGGGCAAGAGTGTTTTTGACAATCCTTGTATCACAACATACAGTGAGGGGGTTATTGCCTCTGCATGAGGTCCGTTCTGGTTAAGACCTTTTGAAGTCCTTATATAAGAGAGAGCCAGAAGGTCAAAAAAGTTATCCCTCACTGATCACAGATTTCAACCATGAGCGGACAACTTCCTCTTCCTGTGCATTTCTTCTGCCTTCTCCCTCTTTCATAACTACATTAAGAATCCCATGTACAAGATGCCAGTTTTGTTTATTTGCCTTTAAAAGGAAAAAAAGATATATTTATTGACTGGTCTTTATTTTATAGGTGACAAAGCAGTAGATTCTCATTTTAATTTGGAAGATTTGTTTTCTTCTTCTTGCTCCAGGCCCCATGGTGATCCATTTATTTCACAACTGTCTTATACTCCTCTTTTCCCTCTCTGTAATTGTCTTCTCAAAGCCAGAATTAGAATTTGTCTTCCTCAGTGTTATGGAATGTACCTAAAAGCATGGCTCAGTTTTGTCCCAACACCTACCATGGAGGCTTCGCATATTAATGTGTATATTAATGTATATTAATAAATCTCGATGAATAAATATGCACTTAATACATGTTCATGGTATTTAATCACCTTGGCTCTTTGAGATAACTCATCTCCATGCTGGTTTTCAGCGATGTAAGGACAATACTTGTGGGTTTTTGTCTGTCCCCCTGTAGACTCTGGTGATACAATAATTTTCTATTCTTTATGTATTTGTGTATTTTTCAATCCGGATGTCAACATCAGTTTTATAAATAATATCTCTAATCTTACCAGTCCTGCCTGTGATGTTGCAAATCTCCTCTTTGGGGCATGCGTGATACAGAATAATCTCATATACATGCTTCTCTCCGTATACTTTTGTGTTTTGAGGCAAGTAGGAAAGGTAAGTAGGTGATTCATATTTATAATTGTTTCTAAATTGGAGGCTCTCGTGTGGATTAAGTTGTGAAGAGAATGCAGATAATAGAAGTGCCAGGGCCAGAATACAGGTCTTTTGAGTGCCTGTAATCTAAGTGACAGTTAGAACTCATTCTTTTATGAATCGTTTCTTCATTCATTCAGTACTCACAGAGTATTATCATGTACCTGCCTTCCTGGATCCAAATTCTGTTTTTCTGTGTGTGTGTGTGTGTGTGTGTGCACGCGCGCGCGCACGTATGGAGGCACATGCGTGTTTCATCAATTTTACAAATTAACAAATTTAAAATATAGTTTCTGGTAGTGGTAGGAATAGTGAAACTAGATAAAGCAGGTTAAGAAGATAAAGAGGAGTGGGGTTAGCAGTCCCTGAGTTTGTTTTTTTAAGGAAAGTTTTGTCTGAGAAAACATTTGAGCAGACACCTGAGAGGATGTGAGGGGTGGGACGTGTGGGCATTGAGAAAAAGAGTCCCAGGCAGAGGGAACTGCAACAGTAAAGACCTTGAGGTGAAAAGAAGTCTGGCGTGCCAGATGCGAGGGAAGGCTTCCGTGGCAGATGGAGAAAGTGAGGGAGTGAAGAGATGCGTGAGGACAGTGGGCCAGCCCGTGAGGGTTGGTGTGGTAACCACTCAGTAAATGGAGATCATGCTAGTTTTATGCTTAAAACTTCCAATGGCTTTTACTGCTCTTATGATAAAGATGAAAAAGCCTGAATGAAAACTAAATCCTCCAGCCTCGTTAGGCATGCCAGATTCCCCCAGTTTCCGTGTCAGCCCTGACCCCTCCTTCTTTTGGTCCTCCCCTCTCACTAGCTTTTTCCCCACAAGGCCTTTGTATGTGCCATTCCACTGCCTGGAGGCTCTCCACCTACCCCCGCAAACCTCTGCTCCTTTACGTCTCAGCTTCATGATCAATTCCTTAAAACAGGTGTCCCTGACCTCCTGTAATCTCTGCTCTGTGCACTCAGAGTGTTATGCACTCTTCCATGACACTTATCAGCCTTTCAACTTTACATTTCTTTGTGTGGTTGTTTGATTAAGGTCTTTTTCTGCTGCCGCATTATAAGCTCCATGAGTCCAGAAACCAGGATAACTTTTTTCCACCACATTCTCTCTACTGCCTTGTGTAGTATCTGTCACAAGGTAGTTGCTCTGTGCGTACTTGGAACAGTTGATTTTAAAATTCTCCTACCTTTGTTCCTTTCCTTTTACCTTTTCTCTTCTTATTTTAGCCTCATCTCCTCCTTTTGCCCTTTGTTTTCTTTCTTTATTCCTCATTTCTTCCTTCTCTCTTCTTAATTTGTGATGACTATTTTAATGCTGAGTTCAAGATCTGTGACTGTTTCCTACTAACTAAAGAACAATGGTAGAATATAGTTGGCGGCACAAAATGGCACGCTGCCACGATGGCCCCTTCAGAAGAGAACATGACTATTATATCTTCCTTAAATGAAGACCTATATCAAACACTGCAGCAAGGGTGTTTTTCCATTTCATTTCTTTTGTTCTGCTTATGGCTTTGCTGAATCCATCTATCATTAACATTTATAATTTAGCACTGTCTTCTGGCTCAGTGTGATGCTATCTGTATTGCTGACAGTTTTGTCTCAGTCTTGGTCTTGGGTCTTTCAGCTGTCTGGTTTCCCGAATTTTGCTTATCCAAGCATTTCATTTGTCAAACTACCTGCCATTGTCACCCCGTTTGTCTTTATCCTCAGTCATTAGTTCCTATGCTCTGTCTTAATCCCATTACAGGGCTTGTTCTTGCTATTTTTATTTGTCATGGTATCTATTTTAGTAACAGATGTAGTTGTCAGAACATCTCCTTTACTCCCATTACTGGTGTCATTTGTGCATTTGGTATTAGAGTTTGTCTTATGTGCTATTCTGGGTCTTTCTCTGTACCCATGTTAGTCTACTTCATTATTTTAATTCTATCAGATCTTTTCTTCTCCCAGTGATATATGACCATGCTTCATTTATTTCTTACTGATTTTGAATATTGTTGGGTTGCTTTGTCTTTAAGACAAGCATATTTAGAAGGCCAGATCAATGGAGCAATAGGCAAGAATGCAAATTTATGAGCATTTGCTCTGAACATATGTGCATTCAGTCAGAGGGTTGAGCTACAGTGTGTGCAGTTGATCATGTGAGGAGAGTATGTTCATTTATTGGGGTTTGACTTTCACTGTGAGCTTTTCATATCTCTATTAGTAACATATTGTACAAGATGAGAGTTTTTCTTTTTGTACTATTTGAAGTTAGTACATTTTTACTGTAAACAAAATCTTAAATAAAGATACACTGTAATTTTTCCCACTTTTGGGTGATGGATTAACAAAGCAAAGAAAGACAAATTTATTCTAAAATGAATTGATTGCTTGGGGAAAAATCTCTTTAAGCAATGTTTAACCAAAAAGTATAAGATGAGGAGAAACATAGAGAAGTGCAGATAATAAAAGTAAAGAGAATTTGTTTTGAGGATGGGTACAAATAGTATTAGCTTCTCAGAAGCAGCTATCTAACATTTACCACTGATTCTCAAATGATTTAACATGACTCAGAATATGTGGGGGAATTTAAATTCACTAAAAGTTGGAAGGACAACCCATTGCCCAGGAGTTGCGGGTACTTGCTCAGTGGAATTAGCCACAGATTTTCTAAGATTTAGATCTACCCAAAATTTGCAAAGGAAAAGAGAAATAAACAAGCCTAATCATAGAAATCCTGCAAGTGCTTAAAATGTTTTATGTCCAGTCCACTGATTTAGAACCAGACCTTGCTGAAATTCACATCCTTTTTCTGCCACATGATTTCACCATTGCCTTTTTTTTAGTTTATATCAAGTTTATTCCACAAATAACATTTAATAATATTAATTACATATTAAAAATTTAAACTTTTTACCCATTTAACAACTGATCATAGTTTTTTTTAATTTTTAAATTTTTTAATAAACATATAATGTATTTTTATCCCCAGGGGTACAGGTCTGTGAATTGCCAGGTTTACACATTTCACAGCACTCATCATAGCACACACCCTCCCCAATGTCCATATCCCCATCACCCTCTCCCCTTCCCCCTCCCCCCAGCAACCCTCAGTCTGTTTTTTGAGATTGAGTCTTTTATGGTTTGTCTCACTCCTGATCCCATCTTCTTTCATTTTTTTCTTTTCCTACCACCTAAACCCCCCACATTGCATCTCCACTTCCTCATATCAGGGAGATCATATGATAGTTGTCTTTCTCCAACTGACTTATTTCACTAAGCATAATACCCTCTAGTTCCATCCACATTATTGCAAATGGCAAGATTTCATTTCTTTTGATGGCTACATAGTATTCCATTGTATATATATACCACCTCTTCTTTACCCATTCATCTGTTGATGGCCATCTGGGTTCTTTCCATAGTTTGGCTATTGTGGACATTGCTGCTTTAAACATTCCGGTGCACATGCCCCCTCGGAGCACCACATTTGTATCTTTAGGATATATACCCAATAGTGCAATCACTGGGTCATATGGTAGCTCTATTTTCAGTTTTTTGAGGAACCTCCACACTGTTTTCCAGAGTGGTTGCACCAGCTTGCATTCCCGCCAACAGTGTAGGAGGGTTCCCCTCTCTCCGCA
Organism: Lutra lutra; assembly: GCF_902655055.1. Lineage (NCBI taxonomy): Eukaryota > Metazoa > Chordata > Mammalia > Carnivora > Mustelidae > Lutra > Lutra lutra. The sequence continues at coordinate 49,687,896 of NC_062290.1, forward strand.
TCCTTGCCAGCATCTGTCATTTCTTGACTTATTAATTTTAGCCATTCTGACTGGTGTGAGGTGGTACCTCATTGTGGTTTTGATTTGTATTTCCCTGATGCTGAGTGATGTGGAGCATTTTTTCATGTGTCTGTTGGCCATCTGGATGTCTTCTTTGCAGAAATGTCTGTTCATGTCCTCTGCCCATTTCTTCATTGGATTATTTGTTCTTTGGGTGTTGAGTTTGCTAAGTTCTTTATAGATTTTGGACACTAGCCCTTTATCTGATATGTCATTTGCAAATATCTTCTCCCATTCTGTCAGTGGTCTTTTGGTTTTGTTAACTGTTTCCTTTGTTGTGCAAAAGCTTTTGATCTTGATGAAAACCCAATAGTTCATTTTTGCCCTTGCTTCTGTTGCCTTTGGTGATGTTCCTAGGAAGAAGTTGCGGTGGTTGAGGTCAAAGAGGTTGCTGCCTGTGTTCTCCTCAAGAATTTTGATGGATTCCTTTCTCACATTGAGGTACTTCATCCATTTTGAGTCTATTTTCATGTGTGGTGTAAGGAAATAGTCCAATTTCATTTTTCTGCATGTGGCTGTCCAATTTTCCCAGCACCATTTGTTGAAGAGGCTGTCTTTTTTCCATTGGACATTCCTTCCTGCTTTGTTGAAGATTAGTTGACCATAGCGTTGAAGGTCTATTTCTGGGCTCTCTATTCTGTTCCATTGATCTATGTGTTTGTTTTTGTGCATCTTGATGATGACAGCTTTATAATAGAGCTTGAAGACTGGAATTGTGATGCCATGAACTTTGGCTTTCTTTTTCAATATTCCTTTGGCTATTCGAGGTCTTTTCAGGTTCCACATAAATGTTAGGATTATTTGTTCCATTTCTTTGAAAAAAATGGATGAGATTTTGATAGGGATTACATTAAATGTGTAGATTGCTTTAGGTAGAATAGACATTTTCACAATATTTGTTCTTCCAATCCATGATTATAGAACATTTTTCCATTTCTTTATGTCTTCCTCAATTTCTTTCATGAGTACTTTATAGTTTTCTGAGTATAGATTCTTTGCCTCTTTGGTTAGGTTTATTCCTAGGTATCTTATGGTTTTGGGGGCAATTGTAAATGGGGATTGACTCCTTAATTTCTCTTTCTTCTGTCTTGTTGTTAGTGTAAAGAAATGCAACTGATATCTGTGCATTGACTTTATATCCTGACACTTACTGAATTCCTGTACAAGTTTTAGCAGATTTGGAGTGGAGTCCTTTTTGATTTTCCACATATAGTATCATATAATCTGCAAAGAGTGATAGTTTGACTTCTTCTTTGCCAATTTGGATGCCTTTAATTTCTTTTTGTTGTCTGATTGCTGAGGCTAGGACTTCTAGTACTATGTTAAATAGCAGTTTACCATTGCTTTTAAGTCAGTATTTGAACTACTTTGTTAGCTTGATTCTTTTAAACTGAGTAAACTGGAATATTGATCACCTTGAGAAAAAATTCAATATCATTGTGAAATCTGAGGAGTCAAGGAATTTAAGGAGAGAGTGGATTCTTGAAGGTCATGAAACGGACTGTATAGTCTCCATTTGTTAGTATCTGCCTTCTATGTCTAATTTTTCTAAAAAGATATTTATTTATTTATTTATTTATTTATTTATTTATTTATTTATTTATTTTGAGAGAGAGAGAGCACAAGCAGGAGGAGTGGGAATGGGGTTAAGGGAGATCCCACGGTCCTGGGATCATGACTTGAGCCGAAGGCAGATACTTAAATGATGGAGCCACCCAGGTGCCCTTCTATTTCTAATTTTTATAAGATTTAAACCAGCAAGGAAGCCTTTTCACCATTAGATCATAGGAAAATGGGTTTTTGTAGGAAAGAGGGAGATGTACATGGGGGTCTAGGTTTTCTATGACTATAAGATGCCTGGCATTTATGAATGATAGACCTACATAAGACTTTTTGAATGTAAAGAGAATATCCCCTACATTTGTCCTATGAAGAAACAGAACACCCAAAAGCAATTTATGCAGGAGAATGTTTCATGTATACCTTTAAATACCCTTGGAAGAATCTGCTTGTCTGTATTTTATTGAGTAGTTCCCACTTTGTACCTCTGTGGTATTTGGTGCACAGCTCTCTTGTAAGACCTTTTATTTCATCCTGATTGCTTATCTTTTACCACTCTGGTTATGAGTTCCTTGGGTGTGGGGTTTACTTATCCACTATTTATTATGAAATTAGTGCTTTGTGGATAATTGGTTTTCAATATATGATTGTTAACAAATGGTCACCATGCCAGATAATTAAGTATTTTGGATACATGGTATAAGTCATTTGCCTGTTTGAAGATGCCAGATCAGAGAAAAAAATCTATGTTGAAATATTTGAGGGCAGACTTCTAATCTTCATGTATGTGTATGTAAAATACTTGTAAACGTAACTGAAAACAAAAACAAGTCTTTGAATTGTCTAACAAATACTTCACACTGTGCAGAATACTATAGGTATGACATCTAGTTTACTCCCTGTAACAGTTTAGTGAGGTAGGGATTTGTAGTAGGTACTTCTTCAGTGAGCTGTTGGCTCAAAGTAATCTCCCCTTTTCTGGGAAAAAATATATGAACCTGTAATGATTACATTTCTACTCTTAACCTTAAACTTCTGGCCATAGTTTGTTCATCCAGGGTTGGATATGATCCAAGCAGGGATAGTCAGATTTTCTCTTCCAGGAACTGGAAATATGGGTCAGAGAGAGACTAGGAATTGTTGGAGAGGAATCACATTAATGGCAGTCAACAAAGAAGTTTTCTGCATGGAATTGTTGAATCTCTGTACTGTATGCCCAAAACTAATATGTTAAGTATACTGGGATTTAAATTAAAAAAAAAAAAAAAAAGGAAGTTTTTTTTTTTTTTTCATTCATTCACCTGACATATATATATATATATATTGAATGCCTTCAATGTTCCAGGTACCAAACAGAGGCTAGGGTTAAATAACAGCAAAATCAGGCGTAATCTCTGTTTTAAGGAACTCATAGATGATTAAGAAAGAGAAAGACTATAACTAAACACCCACAAAATTAATTAAAACTATAAACTAGTGTAAATGGAAAAATGGAAGATAGTCCTATGATAGCAAATAACAGTAGAATCAGTGGCACAAAAGATTGGGAATTCTTCTATAAAGAAGTACGATTTACTTTTCTATCTGACCATTTAATGTTTAGAAAGAATATTAAGCAGGTGAAAAGGTGGGTGTGGTTGAGCATGAGACATTTAAGTGAGAGGAAAAGCATGCCAGATACACTAGGATATAAGAAGGGAGCATGGTACAGTATACCAGTGCACCTGGACAACGAGAGCTGGGAAAGAGTGGGAGTTAAGCATGGAGGGTCTTGACTGACATGTTGAGATTTTCATCTCTATTATAAGAGCAATGGTATTCAAGGGAAGGCAGGCATCTAATATGATCAGGTTTAGTTCAGTGAAGAGTTGATTTTAGTTTGTTATGGCAGAAGCAATAGAGAGGGACAAGAAATGGATGGGTTTGAGAAATATTTAGCCAATAAAGTTAACAGAATTTGGTGATAAAACCAAACTTGTGGATAATAGGAATAGAGGCGTCAAGTATGATTTCCAGATATTTGGTTTGCAGAATGAGAGATAGAAAAATTCACTGAATTAGGGACCTTAAATAATATTTAAAATATATAAAATATAAAAATAGACTATTTCAGAGTTAAACAATGTAGGATCTTTGTATGTCCATTTGAGATGGTGATGATAGTCATGGATTTCTGTTTCTAGTATATATAAAGGGTTAGCTGTGTCAATTTTAATGTTTGGTGTTTAATACTAAAGAGTTCACTAGTAAAAGGTGATGGCTAAGACTTAATTTTCTGAATAATCTCCAGGAAAAGAAATACATGAATTGTCTTCACCAAAGTGAACCAGAGTGCCATCTGGTGACTGTTTATACAAATAGCAGGCACATGTTCCCTGAGGACAAACTTAAAGAGCTAAATTTATTGAGAAATTATTATGTGCCTGGAACCCCTGTGCTAAGATTTATATATAGCATCACATTTATTAGCCCATTATAAAATATTTAAAATTAAATAACAATATAAGGTAATATTAAATATAAAGAAAGTATATAATTAAATGGAATATATATGGTTTAAATTTAAAAAAGTTATAATAAGATTGATGATGAACTACATACTTTCTTCAAAAGACACACGGACATTCACATCTTTTATTAATTTAGGAGAAAACCTATAATTAATTTTGTTATAGGAAGAGTTCTAAAAAAAAGTTGTCTGTAGCTCTTGAGTTACTCTTTACAATGTAAATCAGGCTTAGGAAAAAAGTCCAATGTTATTTTGCACAATTCAGCCATTCATTTACACAATAATTATGGTTATATTTTCAGCAAATATTATTATGATTCTATTGAATATTGAATATTCTACCGAAGATGCAACAGTGAACAAAATATGTCAGAACTTGTATCCTTATGGACTGTCCCATGAGAGGAGACAGAAAACTGGTGTCTGGTAAAATATATAATAGGCCAGATAGAGCTAAGTGGTGAGGAAAAGAAAAAAAAAAAAAGCAAAGAAAGGAAATAAATAGTGTGGTTAAGGTGCAAGGTTATTGCTATTTTAAATATAGTCAGATCCCATAGAATAAAAACTTCAAGGAAATAAAGAAATAGACCATATGGACATTTTGAGGTAGAATGTCCAGGTATATGGGAGAGAAATTGTAAAGACCCTGAGGTAGAAGTGTGCCAAGTTTATTTAAGTAAGACCAAAGATGCCAATGTGGCTAGAGTAAATTAACCCATAGAATGAGTTAGGTAGTATTCCTTCTGCTTCTATTTTCTGGAAGAGTTTGTGAAGAATGGACATAATTTCTTACTTAATTATTTGGTAAAATTCATCTGGCCTGGTCCTTTCCTTACAGAAATTTATTAACTACTGGTTTAATTCTTTTAAACTAATAGGTTCATGCTGATTATCTAGTTATCTTCATATGTCTTTTGGTAGATTGTGTCTTTGAATTGGTTCATTTCTAATTCATGGCTATAGTGTTTAAAGGGCTTCTTTATTATCTTTTTAGTGTCTAGGTGATCAATACTGATGACATCTCTTTAATTTATGATGTTGATAATTCATGTCTTCTCTCCTTTTTAACTTGTTGTCCGATATAGAGGCTTATCAGTTTTATTACTATTTTCCAAATAGCAGGCTTTTGGTTTTATTGACTTAAAGCATTTTTTTTGGGGGGGGGCACCTGGGTGGTTCAGGGGTTGAGCCTCTGCCTTTGGCCCACTTCATGGTCTTGGGGTCCTGAGATCAAGCCCTGCATCGGGCTCTCTGCTCAGCGGGGAGCCTATTTCCCCCTCTCTCTCTGCCTGCCTCTCTGCCTACTTCTGATCTTTCTCTCCGTGTCAAATAAATAAATAAAATCTTTAAAAATTTGTTTTTTTTCATTGATTTATGCTCTACTTTTTATTATTTCCCCCTACTACCTTAAGGTGTAAATCACTCTACTTTCTCTAGTTTCCTAAGATGGAAATTTAGATTATTGTTTTTAGGTCATTCTTTTTTTCAATACATGCATTTAATGCTATAAATGTCCCTCTGAGCACTACTTTAATTGTATTACATAAATTTTCATGAATTGTAATTTTTTAAAGTAGGCTCCATGATGGAGCCCAATGTGGGGCTTGAACTCATGACCCTAAGATCAAGACCCGAGTTTAGATCAAGAGTTGGACACATAACTGACTGAGCCACTCTGGTGCCCCTTGATAAGTTATATTTTTATTTTCTCTTAGTTCAATTAAAATAAAATTCTCTTGAGATTTCTTCTTTGACCATTAGAAGTATGCTATTTACTTCCCAAACATTTTGGAACTTTTGCCTTTCTTTCTGATTTATAGTTAAATGCCATGATGGTCTGTGAACATACCTTGTATGAATTCTATTCTTTTAAAGTTAATAGGGTGTGTTTTATGGCCCAGAATGTGGTCTATATTGTTGAATGCTCAGTGTGAAAAGAATGTGTATCCTGCTGTTTTTGGGTGGGCTAATCTGTAAATAGCAATTAGATCAAACTGCCAGGTAGTGCTATTCAGGTCCAATTATGTTCTTACTGATTTTCTGCCTGCACGATTTATCAATGATTTGAAAGAGATGTGTTGAAGTTATGACTAATAATGGTCAAATTGTCCATTTCACATTAAAGTTCTTTCATTTTTGCCTCCTGTACTTTAATGCTGTACCACTGGATGCATACACATTAAGGATTACTATGTTTTCTAGATAATCGCCCCCTTAATCATACACAATGCTATTCTTTAAAAGACCCTTGATAATTTTTCTTGTTTTAAAGTGTGCTTTGTCTATAATTATAGTTATAGCTTTCTTTCATTGCATGCTAGCATGCTATACCTTCCTCCATCCCATTACTTTCAACTTTTCTGAGTCTATATTTAAAGTGAGTTTCTTGTACACAACATACTGAATCTTGTTTTTTATTTCTAAGCACTCTGACAATCTCTGTCATTTAATCGGTATATTTAGACCATTCAAATTTAAAGTGATTATTCATATAGTGAGGTAATATATCTTATATTTGAAACTATTTTTTCTTTATTACATTTTTTCTTACTTCTTTTATTTCCCCCTTTTTTATGCCTTCTCTTATTTTATGTTATTCCATTTTATCTCCTGTCTTTGCATATCAATTATAGTTCCTTTAAAAAAAAAATTAGTGATGACTCTGAAAGTACATTTTTTTTTTAAGATTTTATTCATTCATTTGACAGAGAGAGAGAGATCACAAGTAGGCAGAAAGGCAGGCAGAGAGGGGGGAAGCAGGCTCACCGCTGAGCAGAGAGCCCAATGCGGGGCTCGATCCCAGGACCCTGAGATCATGACCCGAGCCGAAAGCAGAGGCTTAACCCACTGAGCCACCCAGGCACCCTGAAAGTACATTTTTAACTAATCTAAGTCCACTGTCAAATAAGACCAAGTCACTTCATGGGTGATGCCAGCAAGTTACAGAAGAGTATTTCCAATTTTATCTCATTTCTTGTCTATCATTCATTTGTTTTCAGTTTCAGTAAGAGTTCAACTTTTACTTATCGTAAAGATGAAAGTCACAGCTTTTATACTCTCTACAAATTAGTGGATCATCTTTTTTAAAAAAAATCATCTGCTGAAATAACTGTTCATGATTTTTTTTGGCTATGGGTCAAAACAATTTCCTTGATTTCAATATCCTTTTATTAGAGCAAATAGCATGGTGGAAAACATGTGTCCTGGAAATTCTAAGATTTCAAGTCTATCTATCTATCTGTCTATCTATTTACCTATCTGTCTACCTAACTCCTTTTAAACAGGAGTTTTAAACCACTATAAATGAAAAAGTTGGGTCATGAACAAAATAATACAGCTTAAAAGATATAATAATAAGGCTTATATATTTATCCACTATGATTAACTATTCTACTTTGCTAGTAACTTCAGTTTCACATATATTATTCTCTTCTAAGCGCTGTAAGTATATTAAAAGCATAGAATTCAAAGCCCTTGTAGATGTAAATAATTAGAAATTTATGGGTAAAATAACCAAAATAAAGTTGCACTTAGAATTGTTGATCAACCAGTTATAAGGATAAATATTCACATTTTATGTTTTAAAAAACATATAAGCCAATCCTCTATAACATTTTAAAAAACTCAGTGTCTTTCTTTTCTTCATTGGATTTTTTTTTCATGTTTCCTACTGATCAGAAACAAAGGTATTTATACAGTGGTTGAAACCCTAAAATTTTTGTTTGCTGCCTGCACAGTATGCCTAAAGAGTCTATAAATACTTTGAGTGAAGCTTAACTGATGTTCCTACTGAAACACACATGGACTGGGGCACCTTGGCTGAGACTGGCCTCTATGGTTTTTAAAATCTTAAGAAGTTAGGACTCTAAAAGCCACTTTTTCAAAGCTCCAAGCAGTTTGATTGTTCAGAATGGAAGCCTTCAATTCATCCTGAATGGAATACCACTGCTAATACTTTCATTTCAGACTAATAGTTCTAGTGTGCTATTTCTGAGTCTGCTTTCTCAGGAATTTTTTTTCTTTTTTGTAGAGAGAAAAAAAAAATGCTTTCTATGTATTTAGAATGCATTCTGCCATATACAAACCATGACGTGTCCAAGCAGAATTTTGGGCGTTTTTCATTTGTCCCGATTTAGCGTACAATGAAAAATACAAGTGGAGAGAACTATAGGCTTAACTCACTCATGCTGGATTTAAAACTATAAAAAAGGAACTGGCATATTAACATCTTATATCCTATATTAATAAAGAATGGATAATCCAGAAAAGAGTGATTATGGATTATTGGTGTGGATATCATCATCATCATCATCATCATTATTTTATTAACATATAATATATTATTTGTTTCAGGGATACAGGTTTGTGAATCATCAGTATTACACAATTCACAGCACTCACATAGCACATACCCTCCCCAATGTCCATCACCCAGCCACCCTATCCCTCCTCCTCTGCTCCTGAGCAGCCCTCAGTTTGTTTCCTGAGATTAAGAGTTTCTTATGGTTTGTCTCCCTCCCTGGTCCCATCTTGTTTCATTTTCCCCTCCCTTCCCCCCATGAACCCCCACCCTGCTTCTCAAATTCCTCATATCAGAGATAATATGATAATTTTGATTCTCTGATTGACATTTCACTTAGCATAATACCCTCTAGTTCCACCCATGTCATTGCAAATGGCAAGATTTCAGGGTTTTTTGATGGCTGCATAGTATTCCATTGTGTGTGTGTGTGTGTGTGTGTGTGTGTGTGTGTGTGTGTGTAGAGTGTGGATATTATTATCTAGACTTAAGCCATAACTAAGTGGGTGTGTAGAAGGTAGAAGATATAGTATATTTTTCTTTAATCATGTACTTACAAGAAGTTGGGCAACTCATGTCCTACTCTCCAAATTTGTGACTCAATTTACAGCTAATAAGAAAGTCTGGGGATCACCAGCCAGGATTCCTATCTTTAGTAGCCATTAGTGGTGGTAACTGATAGCAGTTGAAGAGAAAGGGCAATTCCAAATGATGTGGGAGGCAAATGGTGGGTAAGAAATTCTTCCTGTCAAAGATTAATTGAACATGTAATTGTGGGTTCATTTCTGGGTTTTCTATTGTGTTCCACTAATCTATATATCTGTTTTTGTGCTGGTACCATACTGTATTGATCACTCTAGCTTTGTAATATAACTTAAAGTCTAAAGTTGTGATGCCTCCAGATTTGCTTTCCTTTTTCAAGGTTGTTTTTGCTATTTGGGGTCCCTTGTGGTTCCATAAAAATGTTAGGATTGTTTGTTCTAACTGTGACAAATTCTGGTATTATTTTGATAAGGATTACATTAAACGTGTAGATTGCTTTGGGTGATATAGACATTTTAACAATATTTGTTCTTCCAATCCATGAGTATGGAATGTTTTTCTATTTCTTTGCATCATCTTCAGTACCTTGCATCAGGGTTTTATAGTTTTTAGGATACAGGTGTTTTAGCTCTTTGGTTAGGTTTATTCCTAGGTATCTTATGGTTTTTAGTGTAATTGTAAGTAAGATTGTTTTCTTACATTCTCTTTCTTTGCTTCATTCTTGGTGTGTGGAAATGCAATAGATTTCTCTATGTTGATTTTTATATCCCGTGACTTTACTGAATTCATTTATCAGTTCTAACATTTTTTGGGGGGAGTTTTTCGGGTTATCTTTAGAGTATCATGTCTTCTGCAAACAGTGAAAGTTCGACTTCTCTCTTGCCAGTTTGTGTGCTTTTATTTCTTTTCCTTGTCCAGCTGCTGTCAATTAATTTTTGACAAACAGTAAAGAAGTCTCTTTAACAAATGGTATTGGGAAACTGGACAGCAAGGTGCAGAAGAATGAAACTGGATAACTTCCTTATATTATATACAAAAATAAATTCAAAATGAATTAAAGACCTACATTTGAGACAAGGAAATATTAAAATTCTTGAGGAGAACACAAGCAGTAATCTTTTTGACATTGGCTGTAGCAACTTCTTACTAGATAGGTCTTCTGAGGCAAGGGAAAAAACAAACAAGAACTATTGGGATTTTTGTCAAGATAAATAACTTCTGCACAGCAAAGGAAGCAATCAACAAGAATAAAAGGCAACCTACAGGTTGGGAGAAGATATTTGCAAATGAAATATCTGGTAAAGCATTAGTATCCAAAATCTATAAAGAATTTACCAAACTCAACACCCCAAAAACCAAATAATCCAGTTAAGATATGGACAGAAGGCACGAGCAGACATTTCTCCAAAGAAGACATACAAATGGCTAACAGACACATGAAAAAATGCTCAACATCACTCATCATCAGAGGAATAAAAATCAAAACTGCAATGAGATATCATCTCATACTCGTCAGAATGGCTAAAATTAATAACACAAGTAACAACAGGTGTTTGTGAGGATATGAAGAAATGGGAAACCCTCTTTCAGTGTTGATGGAATTACAAACTAGTACAGCCACTGTGGAAAATAGTATGGTGGTTCCTCAAAAAGTTAAAAAAATTGAACTACCCTATGATCCAGCAATTGCACTACTAGGTATTTACCCAGCGAATACAAAAATATTCGAAGGGATACATTACATATACCCCAGTGTTTATTGCAGCATTATCAACAAAAGCTAAATTATGGAAAGAATCCAAATGTTCATCAACTGACGAATGGTTAAAGAGGATGTGGTTTATGTATTTATACACTGGAATATTACCTGGCCATAAAAGAGAATGAAATCTTGCCATTTGCAACAACATGGATGAATCTAGAGAGCATACTGCTAAGTGAAATAAGTCACTCAAAGAAAGACAAATACCATATGGTTTCACTCATATGTGGAATTTAAGAAACAAAACAAATGATCATAGGGGGAAAAGAGAGAGGCAAACCAAGAAACAGACTCTTAACTATAGAGAACAAACCGATGGTTACAAGAAGGGAAGTGGGTGGGGCATGGGTTGAATAGATGATGAGGATTAAGGAGTGCACTTGTGATGAGTACAGGATATCGTATGTAAGTGTTGAATTGGTAAACTGTGCACCTGAAATGAATATTACACTGGATGTTAACTAACTGGAATTTAAGCAAAAACTTAAAAAAAAAAAAAAAAGATGTGTTTGGAAAACTGTGGGTATCAACAGTGATTCTTCTCGACTGGGAGTAATTTTGCCACCTAAGGGACATTTGCAATGATTTGAGACATTTTTGGTTGTCCTAACTTGGGGTCGGGAGAGGAGAGCTATTGGTATCTAGTGGGTAGAGGCTGAAGATGTTAAATTAAACATCCTATAGTGCACAGGACTATCCTTCACAATAAAGGATTATCTGGCCCAAAATGTCAATAGGTTTGAGGTTTAGAAGCCCTGAATTTTAGATATTCTAAGGGGATTCCTATATGGGCAAGGGTAAGCCTCAAGCCAGTTGTGATTTATATGTTTACAGGAATATATTTTATGTTCAAGGTGTATGTTCTAGTTACAAAGTAGAGCACCTGACCATATGTACATGTATGCATGTGTGCATGCACACACATACATACACATACCAGAAATAAGCTCTCCTACAATTATCTATCATTGTGGTAATGACCTTCACAAATAATGTTGTATACCTAATAGTCCCTCATCATCACTAGAAAAGAAACCAACAAAGCCCAAGTTAAGCTTGTGGGAATAAAGCTTATTCTGGACTTCTTTCCTTATGATTTTGTTTGAAGTAAATACATATTTTACTTTGCTTTGAAACTTTCTTTTTAAAAAATATTGCTCAAGCCTCAGCTTTATATTCTCATTGTGCCTGAATACTCTGTGTTATTACTACAAATGTTCACTTTTGGTGAATGACTATATAATACAATGAAGCCCTCTCTGGACCTTCTATAAATTGATGATAGGAATTCCTGCAACAGTGACAGAATTTGAGATAAAACATTCCTTGGAATAGGACCTTCTAATGAAACCCATTCTTCCATGTTCAGCAGCAGAAGTAAAGTTTTACTTCCCATGAGTGGTAACTGGAATGGTAGATGACAGTCTTTACTACCAATTATTTGATCAATTTGACCTATCAATAAATTAGTTCATTATGGTCTAATTTTAGGAACATTGGAACAGAAATCAAACCTTATGTTCTGTTTTAATTTATGTGATTATAGTAATGTTAAGATTAGTGAAGATATTTTGCAATTATTTAGAAATTAAAAAGAATTCTAGAACTACTAAAAGTCTTCTTTTTTCCTCCCTGGTGTGAGATAGCATTTTCAGAAAGAGAAGCCCAAGATGCTATGACTGTTAAGGTAGTTTGAGAGGCCATATTGTGACTCTCCTGGTGGTAAAGAAGCTGTTGTCATGTGACAGGTCTCCCATGGATAACCATTACCTCCTGTCAGTGAGAAATGTGAAGATTAAAAACAGTGTCACCAAACACTGACACCATCCTGTATTTTTTATTTAAGAGCTGCTGAAAGATTTCCCGCTGGCTGATCAAATATGTGAACAGCTGGCTCCTGACCATAATCTGTCACTTGCAGCACATTTCAGACTGCCCATTTAAGAGCAGCATAACATCCCTGGGACCTTCAAGCTAGTCAAAGGGGCAAGAGAACTTATAAGGAAGCATGAAGCTAGTCTAACCCATGGGTAGTCCAAAGCCCATTAAATGGTTTGTGAGTATCAGTATGATGGGTAAACCAGGGACTCATAGATTCTCAAAGTTTTTTTTTTTTTAATAGCATAGATAATAAATCCTGGGATTGGGGTTGGGTCTTTGGGAATCTAAATTCTTGTGGTTGATTAAAAGAGGATTATATGATAGTTTGTTGTTACCTGAATAGCATAAGCAATGGTCTGGAATTTTTGAAATGAATGTCCTAGATATGCTTGCTTATTTATCTAACTGTCTAAGAACATAGAATCTCTTTAAGAGATTTATAAATAAAAAAAAGAATGGTTGTTTTATTCTTTTTTTATGACCCACAATTAATCCTACTCTCCTCTATCAATCAGTGATTGGAGTGCCAGTTTGGCTGATATCCCTGTAATAGAAAGTCTCATTTGGGTTGATTGATCAGCTGGATAACTTAGATAAAATGCAGTCTGCTTTTATTCATCTTTCTTTAATAATGAGCTGTCTGCAATTTCTACTCCTCTGATATATGTTGTATTCTAATAAAAAGCAATCAGCTGCAGAATTTGTTCAATTCTGTGCTCTTGGTTCCTTGATAACATCTAAACTTCCTTGCTTATTTTTGTGCTGTTAAAATACTCTTTTTTGAATCAAGTACTGATATCAGCCTTTTTAAGTGAATATTTTCAAAATATTGGGATTCCATTCTCAGCCAAAATAGGACTGACCCTCTTTGGCTGCTCTCTCAAAGTCAGCCTAGAAAATTGCCATCTACCTTCGCCCAAAATGAGACTGGAAAGGTAGATAAGAGCTCATTTGTGAAATACCTTACTTTGGCAAGACAGAATGCTTGGATCCTGTCCTGTGTGACAATGAGCCAGGTGAAGTTTTTAAGAAGGGACTGATATGTAGCATTTCTGGTTGGAGTAAAAAATAGTAATGATAAAATGAGAAAGCAGCTGTTTGAAGTACCCAACGAAGGCTTTCTCAGTGATTGAAAATACCCTATCTGCGATCCCACCCCCAAGTTTGTCAGTAAAATGTATTAACATTTTTAACTATATGATACCTTTTCTTCCAGCAATAAATGATATTTGAATATAGAACAGGAAAATACTTGGGAACACAAATCTTTTTTTTTTTTAATATTTTATTTATTTATTTGACAGAGAGAGAGATCACAAGCAGGTAGAGAGACAGAGAGAAGGGGAAGCAGGGTCCCCGCTGAGCAGAGAGCCCAATGTGGGGCTCCATCCCAGGACCCTGGGATCATGACCCGAGCCGAAGGCAGAGGCTTTAACCCACTGAGCCACCCAGGTGCCCCGGGAACACAAATCTTATGGAAGACCTATATTCATTAAACATACAGTATCTCTTCTATATTTCACTTTATTTCATTCATGTTTAAGTTAATCTTACTGATGGAAAAAATGTCTTTTTCAGGACATGAAGGGTTACAGACAGGATGAATGAGAAAAAAAAGTTTGATCATTACTTTGTATGATCATAATTTAGGATTAACATTTATGATATAATTAAAATACCTGAATATTTGAAAATATTAATATTGTTGTCTTTCCATCAAAGTTATAGGGTTTTTAAAAGCAAACCTCTCATTTTATACTTTGTTTATTCTCTGTAATGCATAAGAATCATGTATGATACACAGAAGATTGTCAGTGATTATTTGATGATTGACAAATTCTTCATTTGCAATTTTTTTGAGCATTAACTCTGGTTTTATGAGGAATTGAAAAAGGCATAATACAGTCACTATTCATTCTTCAGGTGTTACACCTGAATCAAACCAAACAGAACTGAGAGACACAAATGTACTTTATGTCCACATAGCATAATAGTAACATCTGTCTTTCTTTTTCTGTCTCTCTAAGGAAAACATGAGGGCTACTCACAATAGCCAAAAATCTTAAGAGAGATTGCTGTGAATCTAGTGAAATTGTATATATGTCTTATGCAGTACATGCTTAAATTTCATTAAAATATATCAATATGCCCACTTAATATTTGAGGAAACATTTGCAATAATATATTCACAAAAGCAGAATTGGTAGGAGGATTAGATTCCCTTAAAAATAAACAGAACTGATTTTCATGTTAGTAGATCACCGTTACTCCTTCCATGTATGCCAAAACAACTCAATACACTGAAATATCTCAAAAGAACAGTTGGGAGAAGCTTCTAGGGGATTGGATACAATTTTCCTATAGCAGAAGATTTTTATTTACCATCCATTAGAGAAAAGCAAGAACTCTTTGGGCAATTAATTGCTCTTTTTGCCATTAATACAGAGCTAGAATGTACTTTGTTAAATAAATCTTGGGGGCATTTCAGATCCTCCTTCAAACTATGCTGGAATTTTTGCTCCCTTTCCTAACCATATTGGGTTGTGTAATGATAACTTTTAAATGAATCGTTATAATACAGAGACATGTCCTATAAATTTGATAATGGTCACCATGAACAGCAGTATGCAATAAGGTTTCCTCAGCAGGGACATATTCTTTCTGGAAGGGAAATTTAATTATCTGGCTTGACTACTGTGTAATTCAAACGCTAGCTTTTGCAGCTTTTTTATACTACACAATGGTGTTAGTGGCAAACAGAAAAGTGATGGTCACCACTCCATAGGCCTACTCAAAGAACTGAACTAACCAGTGCTTTGCTTTTACTCAATTTTTGAATTAATATCCAGCTTTTTAGGCATTCCTCTCTCATAAACCATGTATGATAGATTGAAACGGTGGGGACTTTAATTATGTGATGATCGCATGACACCTTCTTTTTCATGTTCTACTTTTTTGGTAGAGGCACGGAGTCAGAAAGAGAAAATACCATGGAGTCAAATAACAGCGTAGAGGGAAAGACAGATACACTACAAAAACTCCCCACCAATTCTCCGTAAGCAATTACAAAAGTAGTTTGAGTTTCCAAAAAAGAAATATACTGTATCAATTTAAAGCTTATTGTTATTAATGTGTTGATTAGACTTCTGATTTTTTTCTTTTTCTTTTTTTTTTTTTTTAAGATTTTACTTATTTAGGGGTGCCTGGGTGGCTCAATCGGTTAAGTGTCTGCCTTCAGCTCAGATCATGATCCCAGGGTCCTGGAATTGAGCTCCCTGTGGGCCCCTGTTCAGCTGGGAGTCTGCTTCTCCTTCTCCCACTCCCCCTTCTTGTGTTCCCGCTCTTGCTGTCTCTCTCTATCTCTCTCAAATAAATAAAGATTTTATTTATTTATTTATTTGAAAGAGATAAAGCAGGAGAACACAGGTAGGGGGAGCAGCAGAGGGAGAGGGAGAAGCAGGACCCCTGCTGAGCAGGGAGCCTGATGTGGGGCTCCATCGAAGGACCCTGACCTGGGATCATGACCTGAGCCACCCAGGTGCCCTGGCTTCTGACTCTTGATTTCAGCTCATGTCATTATCTAGGGGCTGTGCAATTGGGCTCTGCACTCAGCATAGAGTCTGCTTTTCCTTCTCCCTCTGCTCCTTCCTGCACTCACTCGCTCTTTCTCTCTCTCTCTCTCTCGCTCCCTAAATAAATAAATAATCTTAAAAAAAAAAAAAACCCAACAAAACAAAACAAAAACAGGTGGTAATTCAATGGGAGGAGATGATGAGATGGAAACGGGAATATTGGGGGAAAGTGGTACTGATATCATAGGGAGTGTCTGGTGGGTTTCTTCAAGACGATCTGTTTACCTGAGCATCTTTGGTTGCTGAGAGCACAAAAAGATTGGAAAACTTGAGGTAAGCTTCCTCAATCCATTGAAAATTAGTTAGCTTGATTTTCTTAGTTGTTAAAGCAAACGATGTGAACAAATGTGTCATTTTGTACATACGTAGTATTGAGTAATTAAAAAACCCCAATAAGCCTAAAGTTTGAGGACATGGATTCAAGACCCACTACTTGGATTCTGCTCTTTCTGCTAGCTTCATGGCCTTAGTTTTGACATACATAAGAAATGGAGATAAAAGAGTAGGCCCTATTTCACTCTCTAGGTCATTACATGAGATGTTGTATTGATTATATGAGATATTATATTTGAAAATAATTTATAATTTATAAAGATCTAAGAAACATGTGATATTATTATTGTTTTAACTAAAGAAAGAATGGTACCTCATGTGGAATTAAAGCCTTATGACTCTCATTCCCTTTAGAAAGAATATATATTCTGTGATTTTTTGGTTGAGGGTGCTAATTTATTTACTCTGGCATTTTCTTGTGCACAAATGTCACCCCTCTCCATCCAAAAAAAAAATGCTTGCTAGCATTTCTTATAAATCACTTCTTTCTTTAGCTATTGAAGTGAGTCCAAGGACAAGTGTGTTTAAGTCTAGACTATTTTTGATATTGTAAGTGATATACAGTCATTGTACTTTTCTGTGTAAAGTAGATAGCAAACGAGGGATTGTTTAACATAACTGGCCCCCTATCCTGAGAATGCTGTTCCCTGAGCCTTCTGATTGAGGTCGTCTTTATGGTCAGACTACAGTGCTAATCTGATCACACCCTCCCTTGCTTTGAAACTTTCATTGGAAGTCATCACCTTCAGAGAATAAAGTATGGTATTATTTGCATTGCACACAGCTCATAGCTGGAGTTCTTATCCACTAGCCTCATCCCCTGCTTCTTACATTTGAGACTTCATTAATATTTTTTTGTAGTTATTCAAGAAAACATTGCCATTTCATGTGCCTTTGCACATGTTGTTTCCTTTACCAAATGTATTCTTGCTGCTTTGCCTTCATGGGAAAACATATATTTATTCTTTGAGAGCAAGTTCTTCTAGTCTATTAAGTGTTCTTTTCTTTTCCCAGGCAGAGAGTTTCCCTGCCTCCTCTCTGCCACAGTGGGCCTTGTACATGCTTCTGTTATGGCACTACCATTTTGGACTGGTCAAAGAAGAATTTCCTAAGTCTAAGGATGAAATTAAAAGCAGGTGTTTTGCTCTGATTAAAGAGAGAAAGAACAGAGATTCACACTATGAGATCAAAACAGAAAGCAAGGAACTCCTACCTCTCACTTCTTGGAAAGGGGGCAGGGTACAGTTTCCCACTGCCCCATGCTAATGTTGGACAGAATGTTGTTTAGGCAAGACAGAGACTGTTCTTAGCACATTTCTGTAGATGCAACCACAAAAGGGAGGATAAAGATGTGTCATGCTATGTTAAGAGGTCCTCTCCTCCAGGGAGAGGACCCAGAGGACTCTTTCCTTTCTAAAGCTGATCATAACTGTTGCTCTTACTGATAGCGGAGAGGGATTTCAGAGATGGGCTATGCATATATGTAGTTAAAACAGAGGTTCTCTTATATCTTCAAAAATATCATTCTCTTATGAGTCAGACATAACATTTATGCCTAAATTCAAATTATTTTATTCTAATTAAATTATACATATATTTTATTTATTTATTTATTTATTTATTTATTTATTTATTTATTTATTTATGGGGGGGGCAGGGACAGAGGGAGAGGGAGATTCCTAAGCAGACTCCACTCCAGCATGGAGTCTGATGCGGGGCTCTATCTCATGACCTTGAGATCATGACCTGAGCTGAAATCAATATTTGGACACTTAATCTGAGCCAACCAGGTGCTGCACTAATTAAATAATATTTTGATAATGTAGAACCTCCATAGGCTGTGATTACTCTCATTAGGAGATCATTTTGTGACCAGTGGAGACTACCACTTATAGTAGCATTTTCTAGGAGGTCCTGGATCTTGTAGGAAAGTTTCCCCTTTGTGGAGGAAATGCACGTATTTTTATCTCCAGTTGGACTGTGCATATCCTTTAGTTTAGTTCCTGAAATGCATTCCTGTAATGCTGGCCCTAATGATGATGCTAATTTTCTGACAAAGGATGTTTCATTTCATTCAAGAATTGGGTTTCTTTCAAATCACAGAGAACTGTGAAATACTTCAGGGAAGTCATTTAAATACACTTACAGCTTTGCACTGTATGGTTGAGAAGAAAGCCAGGTGTGATCTGGGTTAAGTATTCTGCAATCCGGTGAAGTCACTCAAAACTGCACACTCTGAGAGAAGGCAGACTCTTCTTCTGACCTCTTAGCTTTTATACTTTTCTTGGCAACAAAGAGTTTACTGAGAATGAATATATAGTTCCATGCCTCCTGAGTTTCTGTCGTAAATGTGAAGATCTAAGTGTATCCAATTGTTTAAAATAATGATGGATTTCTACATTAAGCAATGACAAGCCCCAAATGGTTTTATATTCATGTGAATTATTCAGGTTAAATCTCCCAATTTCACCTCCTTAAGAAGGTACAATGGAGAGAGCCCTCCCATAATTTAACCTTGAGAGCTGAGAGTGACTTGAGAAATCTGCCTTCTGCCATCAGTTACTTGGTTGACCTCTCTATATTGCATACAATATAGTTGTCTGCCACTGCTTAACATGCTGTATATGGATGTGCACAAAGGATTCCTCTTAAAAAAAAAAAAGGGATTCCTCTAAGCCGCCTAAAACTCTGGTTATTAGCCCTGTAGTACACCCTTAAGGCCAAGGGAGTGAAACAATTTCTATAATCCTATTTTTGGAAGGTCAGAAAAATGGTTCTTCTATCCTGGATGGAAATTAAGTTGTGTCTATTCTTCTTTGTGGATTCCCTTTTGTGTTTTCATTGGTGTCTCTCATGACTCTCTTGGGCCGTCTTCTATCTATAAACATACTTTTGGAGTGAACTCACCCATTTTCATGGCTTTAATTACCCAATGAAGATGTCAGCAGCCCAGATGTCTCCCTCGGATCAAACTCCTAATATCTATTTTCTTGACATTTTTCACTTGGGCATACTACAGGAACCCCATTCTCAGTATGGTCAAAAGTGAACTTGCTGTGTTTTCCTGATGCTCTTCCAGTGAGCTCTGTCTGCTGGGTTTTCTCCATCAAGGAATGGAGCCAGCAGCCAGCTGTTGGCCTAGTCAGTCATAAGAAAAAGAGTCATCCTTCTTCCACATGCTTTACACCTGTCCAGCCTATCTCTTACTTCTTTTGTACCAGTCATTATATTTTCCACCTCTTTTGCCCCACTTTGTTCAGGTTGCTACTGTGCAGACGATGCTCAGTAAGTAAATGAATCTAAATGTATTTACATTGGTAGAGGCTTCAAGCTAATTGATTACTTTAGGTATCAGGTTTTCTGCCACAACCCCACCCTCAAGCCCTGATATTGCTTCCAGGAACTAATTTTTGTGTCTTTCTGTTTTAGTGTTACTCAGTCTATAATTTGCGGATTTATTGGGAAAATAAATGGCTCTTTTAACTGAATTCTGTGGGTCTTTGTTTTGTTTTGTTTTGTTTTTGGTGAGGCCTTTGAGAAAGCCAGTCATGTGAATAATTTTACCTCTAAATTTATTTTTATTTTAATGGTAAATATGGACACTTAGATTCATCTTTTCTTTTCTTTTTTAATATTATTACAGTAAACAGAGTATTTTGTAATAGAGGAATATGAAAAACATTGGTTTTCCGGTTTAATATGGTAGTAAACTTAGACTTTAGCCCAAGTAATTCTCTTTTCTGTTAATAAGTACTATCTGTTCTTTAAATAGTCAATTGCCAAACCCTCAGATGGTAGAACAGAGCTCATTTTACTAGCCCAGCTATATGCCTACTACTTATGTAGGCACAAAATGCAATGACTGTGTGCTTTGTCTGTGTTGACATTGGGTTGAGGTTTCTATCAAAAGCAAGAAAAGATTTTTTTTTCTTCCATTGAACTATGTGGGGAATGGAGAGTGAAAGGTCTCTTGACTTTTGGCTTCCAATTTACAAATTAAGACCTTTTCATTCAAGAAAAAGGAAAATGATCAGTACTAATGGAAACACATCCAGGACAGGTTAAATGCAAGATAAGTTCTAAAGCAAGATCTTTATCAGCCCACATGTCTAGTAGTCTTAAAGTGATGACATCATTCGGAAAGAACATAAAGTCCTAAATTGCCCTTCACAATGTGCTAATCTACCTGCATGTCCTATACCCATATGTCTAATTTTCAAAATAGCAGATTGTCATGAACTGTTAAGTGAAGTATGTAAATCTATTTTCTCTGATTTTACATTCAAAAAAGAAAAAAATTATTAAAATATGTCACTAAGTATTTTTCACAAAAACCAACTTTTTTATTTCATGAAATGTAGAGATGGATTTAGAGTATTTCCTTGAAATTTGAAAATTTTAGGGTCAATAATCCATATTTTCCCTCTACATTTCTTCTTGCAGTGTTTTTTTGGTAGAATTTCAAATTCCTTTGGGTTATATTCATAATGTTTTTTTGATTACCTAATTTTGTTAAATACTCCTTTTTTCCATCTTTCATTAACTTTAGTAATTCCTCACTATTTCTTTCCTATTCAATTTGTTGGAGACATTATTTGTAATCTGTTAGCATATGCAGTCTTTAATCTCAGTTATTTTGTTAGGCAGTTATCCGTCTTTTCAAATCATTAGGACAGTTTTAGCACTTACATAAAATTTACCTATGTATATATTTATAAATATACATTAATGTATAGATAAATTATATGTTTGTGCTATTATAGAATAATGCAATATGCCATTGATACCTATAGATGTTTATTATATGCATATTTACTTATAGTCATAGAGTAGATATATAAATGGAGAATATAGTATGTAGAATTTTCAAAACTTATTTAATCACAAGCCTGTCCTATTCCTTTTTTTAGTAGAGCATCTCATAGGAATGGTGTTCTGTGGATTGTGTTTTGGAAAAATGTCATTTATTCATTCATCCTACGAATAAATATTTATATGTCAGTCATTAGGAATACAACAGAAATTAAAACAGTAGTAGAAAGAATCCTTACCCTCACGGAAGTTACATTTTTGTGGAGGAGACAGTCAATAAGCACAATAACAATGAAAATTGTGAAGTGTATTAGAAGATGACAGGAGCCATGGTGTGAAATAAACCAGGGAGGAGATGTGGAGTGCCTGAAATAGGTCTAGAATTTGAAGTAGGCGGTCTTGCAAAGATTTCTGGAAAGAGTGATATTTGAACAGAAATTTGAATGAAGTAGTGGGGGGAATCATGCTGATATTTGGGGACTGGGAGATGTTTCCAGTAGGACAAAGAGCAAGTGCAAAGGCCCTGAGGTTGCAGACTTTTAAAGATTGACAAAGAGGCCAGATGGCATATTAGGGGATGGATAAATTTTGGAGCTGAAGATTAAGAGATAATGGAGTCAAATTATATAGATGATTTTAAGATTCTGGCTATTAGAGGTTTTGGGACATGGAAGTAATGCATTATCTGACATATTTAATATGGATAACTCTGGCTGCTGAATAGAGAATAGATTATGGTGGGATGGATAGAAGAAAGGAAACGTCTTAAAAATCTTCTAAAGTAATTCAGGCATGAGTTGGTGGTAACTGAGATCAGAGGAGTAACTAATGATGAACTAGTGAGAAAAGGTCAGATTATATGTATATTGTTATAATAGAGAAAACAGCATTTGCTGAAGGACTGGACATAAGACAGGGAGAGGAAAGGAGGAAAAAAGGAAGGAGAGGAAAGAAAGGGAAATGGGGGATTGGGTGGGTGGGAGGGAAGGAGTAGGGAGGAGAAGAGAGAAATATGCCTGAAAACAACTAGAAGAATGGGGCTGACCTTAATGGAGATGAGGAAGAATGAAGAGAACAAGTTTAGGTGGCCATGAGCAGAGAAGATGGGATTTGGGTATGTTATATCTGAAAAGTGTATTCCACATCCAAGTGATGATGTTGACTAGGTAGTTGGATATACCAATCTTGACTTGACGATTGGGGTTTCATCTGGAGATAAAATTTCTCCATTCTAAATTACCATTAAATTGTGTCATTTTACAGTCTGGCAATGCAGAATGAATTCTTTGGTGAGATACCTTGGAAGCTTTCCTCACATATCTGCTGCCTTGTACACCATACTGGAGAATCATGGGATGCATGATATTGAACAATTGCTGGACTGATACAGATATTTACAATAGAAACAGAGAACATAATTATGAATATATTCTCAATGGAATGTGGTAGAGGCAGTATAGCTTAGCAAATGGAGGGACCTTGATTCAATCCCAGATCCTCCACTAACTAGTGGTATGGACCTCAATTTTTTCATCTAAAATCATAAGCCATATTATCCTTCTTATAGGATTATTGTGAGTATTAAATTTTACATGTACATCTAAGCATACTGTTCATACTGTTCAAACAGGCACTCCATAAATTAAATAATTACACAAATTTTGAGGTGTTTCAAAGTGACAAAAAACTAGTAATAGTAATGTTATTAATGTTATGTAATAGCATATGCTGGCAATTGTGATGAGTAATGGTGTAAAAACACATCCAGGTGCTTCCATTTTGTAAGTGGTTATGGGTGAGAATGTATTGACAGAGATTGAATGATGGTTGATGGCTAATTTCTAAATTATTGTCAGTAATTTTTTCCTTTTATTTACAGATTTATTTATTTATTTAAACTAAGTAATTTTTAAATAGGTAATATGTAACATATAATAAATATAATAAGTGTAGAAAAATATAATGAAGATTAATGAGTTACATTTACCTAGCCCTCCCACTACCTTCCTTTTTTTTAAATGCAGCCATTATTGCCAGTATAATCTATACTCATTTATCACATATTTGTAAGCCTATCTGAAATAGGAAATGTAACTGTTATACTTAAGAGTATATGTGCATTTACAAAAACAGACACATAGATCAATGGAACAGAATAGAGAGCCCAGAAATAGACCCTCAACTCTATGGCCAACTAATCTTTGACAAAGCAGGAAAGAATGTCCAATGGAAAAAAGACAGTCTCTTCAACAAATGGTGTTGGGAAAATTGGACAACCATATATGCAGAAGAATGAAACTGGACCATTTCCTTACACCACACACAAAAATAGACTCAAAATGGATGAAGGACCTCAATATGAGAAAGGAATCCATCAAAATCCTTGAGGAGAACACAGGCAACAACCTCTTCGACCTCAGCCGCAGCAACTTCTTCCTAGAAACATCACCAAAGGCAAGGGAGGCCAAAATAAACTATTAGGACTTCATCAAGATCAAAAGCTTTTGCACAGCAAAGGAAACAGTCAACAAAACCAAAATACAACTGACAGAATGGGAGAAGATATTTGCAAACGACATATCAGATAAAGGGCTAGTATCCAAAATCTATAAAGAACTTATCAAACTCAGCACCCAAAGAACAAATAATCCAATGAAGAAATGGGCAGAGGACATGAATGGACATTTCTGCAAAGAGGATATCCAGATGGCCAACAGACACATGAAAAAGTGCTCCACATCACTCGGCATCAGGGAAATACAAATCAAAACCATAATGAGATACCACCTCACACCAGTCAGAATGGCTAAAATTAACAAGTCAGGAAACGACAGATGCTGGCGAGGATGTGGAGAAAGGGGAACCCTCCTACACTGTTGGTGGGAATGCAAGCTGATGCAACCACTCTGGAAGACAGCATGAAAGTTTCCTCAAAAAGTTGAAAATAGAGTTACCCTATGACCCAGCAATCGCACTACTGGGTATTTACCCTAAAGACACAAATGTAGTGATCTGAAGGGGCACGTGCACCAGAATGTTTATAGCAGCAATGTCCGCAATAGCCAAACTATGGAAAGAACCTAGATGTCCATCAACAGATGAATGAGTAAAGAAGAGGTGGTATATATATACAATGGAATACTATGCAGCCATCAAAAGAAAGGAGATCTTGCCATTTGCGACGACATGGATGGAACTAGAGGGTATTATGGTGAGTAAAATAAGCCAATCAGATAAAGACAATTATCTTATGATCTCCCTGGTATGAAGAATTTGAGAGGCAAAGTGGGGGGGTAGGGAAGGAAAAAATGAAACAAGATGGGATTGGGAGGGAGAGAAACCATAAGAGACTCTTAATCTCACAAAACAAACTGAGGGTTGCAGGGGGGAGCGGGAGGGAGAGGGTGGTTGGGTTATGGACATTGGGGAGGGTATGTGCTATGGTGAGTGCTGTGAAGTATGTAAGTCTGAGGATTCACAGACCTGTACCCCTGGACTAATAATACATTATATGTTAATAAAAAAATAAAAAATTAAAAAAAGAGTATATGTGCATTTAAAATTGTTGATAGATATTGTCAAATTACATTTCCTGGATGTTACACCAATTCACAAATCTAACCTCAGTGTATGAAGCTGCCTCTTTCCCTACAAGCTCATCAAGAATAAAATTTTTTTTTTAAAGATTTTATTTATTTATTTGACAGACAGAGATCACAAGTAGGCAGAGAGTCAGGCAGAGAGAGAGGAAGAAGCAGGCTCCCTGCTGAGCAGAGAGCCCGATGCGGGGCTCGATCCCAGGACCCTGGGATCATGACCTGAGCCGAAAGCAGAGGCTTTAACCCACTGAGCCACCCAGGCGCCCTAAGAATAAAATTTTTAACCTGATTTTTTTCTATACTGCCAGATGAAGCTAATTATTTCATTTATTTTTAATACTATTTACTTATATTTTATGGATATTTTTACAGTAAAACAACTTTGAGTGTTTCAAATCAATGGCAACATATCAAGGAAATTTGAAGTGCCAAAACTGCTCTCTTGAAATCATGGCTAATTATTTGCAGTTATAAAAAGGTCACTGCAATAGTTGCTGGTTATCAACAGATAAATTTATACAGTTGTTGCTCTCAGATATGTCTTTTTTTTTCCTATTGTTTGCTGGGCATATTTGCAAATGCCAAATTATTCTTTGTCTTTATCATTTCACTAGGAACATTTTAAGATGTCATTTCATGTATGTGTGTATATATATATATATATATATATATATATGAAAGATAATTTATGACTAAACAGTAATAATGAGCACAAGTTGATGATTCATATTCGTTTAAATAAATATTCAATAGATTTTGGTGACAAATGTGTTTCCTTTTAAATCAAGTATGTTAAAACATTTTGAGCTAAAAAAAAAAAAGAGAGATGGAAGACCATATGAAAGAAGATAGGGGCCAGATCTAATAAATGACAGTCAGCATAAATTCTGCACAATTGTTATTTCATTGCTTTGTATCATTCATTGCTTCTCAATGTCAGGTCAGAGGGGTTTGTTTCTGTTAGGTAGAAATTCCTGAAATCCCTCAAATTTTACTTCTGTGATATGACTGTAATGTAAAGTTTGATTTGGGAGCAAAATTTTAGGTGCAGAGGGAGTGCCATTTCTATGAAAATTTAAAAATATCCCTATGCTTTAATTACTACTGATGGGAGTAGGACAAGTTGTCTGCTGAGGAACAAATTCTCTAGTTCAGGTAGATGCTTCCTTAAAAACTCTTAGTAATATCCACAGTACTGTAAGGTCTTGCACATAGTAGGTTGTCAATAAATATCTGTTGAATAAATTAAAGAATTAGATAAAAGAAAAAATAAAGACAAAGGGAGTGCTTTAGGTAAAGTATTTAATCGGTTTGGTCTTCAGTTGCCTCATCTATAAAATGGAGATAGTAACAGTACTTACTTTAAAAGGATTGTTGTTGGGATTACATTGTACAATACAGGCAAAATACATTGTAACTTGTCAAACACATGGTAAAAGGTCAATAAATATTAACTGTCATGGTGATGATTTTCTTTATAGTGAAGGAGAGAATTTCATAATTTTCATTAGTACTTTCATTTATACTCTAAAGGGGGAAATAATGTTTCCTAGAATAAGTCAGGGCTTTGTAACAAAGATTTCAAAGAGGACCAGAAAATTTTCATTTGTTTTGTGAGATTTCTTCAGTGTCTTCATTATTATTGGTTGCCAAACCGACATCTTAAATATTAAACCATTTAGTCACTAGCTTCCACTTTAAACCCGTATCATTAATGCTGGAAGAAGCTGTATTATTGAATGGATTTCCCACAAAAGTGACTTGAATCTAGTGTATATATTACTCATGTCAGTGCATTCTTAAATTTCCCAAATAGTTTCTTTCATGGTTGACTATTTTCACCTAGCTTACTTCTATAGAAAAGTGGGAGTATGTAAAAATAAATTTTGAGCATACTAAGCTAGATAACTATGATTATAATTAATCATAATCATTAATAATTAAAAATGGCATATGGTAAACATGAAATAAATCTTTTCATGCAAAGTCCAAATTCTCTATGCTTCCAAAATTTTAATCTGTTGATACTCTTCGACTCAACCATGTATTTGAAAGGGCAGGACTATTTCATGGGTCAGCTTGATTCTCATCTATCATTCAAGAACTTCTATCTTGTATAGTCTATGATGGAGGTTCCAAAACCAAAATGATAGTCCAAAGATGAGAGTCTGGCAAACTGCTCTGGTCAGTCAAGAAATTAGAAAAAAACAAAACAGAAACAATATAATGTGTTCTCCATAAAGTAAAATTTAGTCCATTTTTATAAAAAATTTAAGATATCATCTCATTTTTGATGTTTAAATATCCACTATAAAAGGGAATAATGATCATAATACATAATTATAATCATTATATATCAGCCAAAGAAAAATGGTTTATTGTTCCACGTGTGTCCCCAAACACTTTTTTTACTTAGCTGGTTGGAGAGTAAATTCTAGTCTCTTTAAAGATTTTTTAAAAAAAGATTTTATTTATTTATTTGACAGAAAGAGATATCGCAAGTAGGCAGAGAGGCAGGCAGAGAGAGAGGGGAAGCAGGTGCCCCGCTGAGCAGAGAGCCCGATGTGGGGCTCAATCCCAGCACCCTGAGATCATGACCTGAGCCAAAGGTGCCCCAAGGTCATGGGTGCCCCAGGTGCCCCAAGATTTTTTTTTTTTTTAAGATTTTACTTATTCACTTGGCAGAGAGAGATTGAGAGCATAAGCAGGGAGAAAGTCCAGCAGAGGGAGGAGTAGCAGGCTCCCACTGAGCAGAGAGCCCGATGTGGTGTTCCATCCCATTACCCTGGGATCATGACCTGAGCTGAAGGCAGACACTGAACAGACTGAGCCACCCAGGCACCCCTCTTTAAAGATTTTATTTATTTATTTTATTTAAAATAATCTCTACACCCACCATGGGGCTTGAACTCACAACCCAGAGATCAAGATTTGCATACCTACTAACTGAGCCAGCCAGGCACCCCTCTAGTCTCTTAGAGTTGTACTTCCCATTTTACCAGCTAAAGACCATCCCTCCCTATAATATTCTATTAAAATCATGCTACATTTATATTTCTTTTTTACTTGAATTACGTCAAATCCATTCCTTTAATGAATATATATTGAGCTTGTTTTCTCTCTTTTTCTTTGTATAGGTATATATATGTATGTATGTGCATGTTTATTATACATACGTAATATATATATATAATTATAATATATAATATAATATATATAATATAATATATAATTCCAGTATAGGGGTTGATGCCTTTAGGTGAAAAGCAAGTGCTGTAGATAAACTGTTATGTTTTTGGCTTATCTTATGTTTTATACACACACACACACACACACACACACACACACACACATACTCATACGTCTACACACATCCACTAACATACTCTAAATAAATAGCATATCATTAGTGTAATGTGTAATGACTGGGTATTTGATTGCTACTGCCCAGCATTGCATCTAATTTGACATGTTTTGTTGATTTGAGCTTTCCACTTTCACCTTTTTAATTCTCTTTATTTCCTGCTATCGTGTTCAAATAAAACCAATTGTTTTATAAGCATATAGTTGAAGCGTACTTAGAAAGCTAAGAAACAGAAGTCACAGTCAGAATCCCAGTTTATTTTATATTCACTGAGAAATAAAAACAAAAGCAAAGAATAAAAAGTACTAAAATTAGAAGTATATCTTAACCAAACCTTGCAAAAGTACTATAGAGTTTGAGTTATTTTTCTTAAGAGGAATAAAGCCTACACATCATTGAGCTCCAGATTTTGGGGAGAAGTTCTAGCCCACTGCTTTTCGGCACTTGAATCGGCTTAAAGGGAATTGTCTGTCGTGCTTGATGGTTTGGCAGATTCTGGAAGCTGCTGGATGTTCTGGGCTCAATGGAGTAGAACACCATAGGCTAAAACTGATTCATGATCCACTTAGTGGCAAAGGAAAAAGTTTTCACCTGGGGGAGTTATCTTTTCCTTTAACACTATGTCCTGAGTTGTGGCTCAGAGTAATTTCACAAAACATTCCAAAGTGGAAACATTTTTCCATGCTTCCAGTATAGTGGTTGATGCCTTTAGGTGAAAAGCAAGTGCTGTAGTTAAACTGTTATGTTTTTGGCTTTTCTTCACAGCTTATTTCTGTTGTTGTTTAGTAATATTTAAAATATTCTGAAACAAGATTGATAAGTCTAGAAAAATCTGTCCCCTTTTCTAGGTCATAAACTAAAAGTGAATTCCAGAAGTCTGCAAAAGTGCCTTTGACTTTTGTGGAATAGTTTGCAAAATGCCTTCGGCTACACAATTCTTTTTTTTTTTTTTAAGATTTTATTTATTTATTTATTTGAGGGAGGGAGACAGTGAAAGAGAGAGAAAGAGCGCAAGCGGGAGGAAGGGGCAGAGGAGAGGGAGAAGCAGATTCCCTGCTGAGCAGGGAGCCCCACATGGGGCTCAGTCCCAGATCCCTGAGATCATGACCTGAGCTGAAGGAAGAAGCTTAACTGACTCAGCTGCCCGGGTGCCCCAAAGTATACAGTCTTATTTGATAGACAGTGCTCCCATGAAAGAGACCCAAGAAGTGACTTGTCTACGTTGGCTCAGCTCTTAAGTGTTCCAAGATGTACTCTCTAACTCCAAGTTTTCTGAGGACACACTGTTTCTGATGTATTGTATTATTTTTTTCATCTAAAATATTTTTTACAGGGTGCCTGGGTGTTTCAGTGGGTTAAAGCCTCTGCCTTTGGCTCAAGTCATGATCCCAGGGTCCTGAGCTCAGCAGGGATCCTGCTCCCTCCACTGCCCCCGCCTGCCTGTCTGCCTACTTGTGATCTCTGTCAAATAAATGAATAAAATCTTTAAAAAATATTTTTTACCCATATATATTTTACCTATCCATCTTGACTTGATGATCCAATGGAAAAATTATAAGGAAATCAAACCTCCTTAATTATTTGATACACACGTTAGAAACTTTCTCATATATTCATTTCCTTGGATATTCATTATCTTTCACCTTTTTAATTCCTTTTCTGTGTTTAGAGAAAAATCGTGGTTTATGAAAGTCACTGAGAGATAATTATCTGCCTGTAATTGATGGTAACTGCTTGGAATTTTCCAGGGAGTATGTGGGTTATGGCTGGTCATCACATTAGAATCCATCTCATGGGGTTCCATCATGCTGTTTGAAAATAGTGTGAGAAATAGTAGGAAACTACTAAGAATTTCATGCTAAAATGTCCCAAGCGGCTTACTCTGGATCCTGTCTGATATTTTTCATTTTTAATATGAAGACTGGGATTTGTGATTCAAATTTTATTTGGCCAAAACCTTCCTGCTGAAAACTTGAGCTTTAGTTTGTCTATTCTTTATTTCTATGCTTCCTCCCTTTTTATTATTAGAGAATTAGAATAATTATAATGCAAACAATCACTTCCTTTATAAAGTCTTTTTAAATTTTTTTTTAAAGATTTTATTTATTTATTTGACAGAGATCACAAGTAGGCAGAGAGGCAGGCAGAGAGAGAGGAGGAGGAAGCAGGCTCCCTGCTGAGCAGAGAGCTCAATGCGGGGCTTGATCCCAGGACCCTGAGATCTCGACCTAAGCTGAAGGCAGAGGCTTTAACCCACTGAGCCACCCAGGCACCCGTCCTTTATAAAGTCTTTTTGATGAGTGCCACTTCCCGTTCTTCTGTACTTGTTCACTAGCTTGCATGATCATGAATTATCTTTCATTTTCTAGTTAACCTATTTTTACTTTGTGCATCTTTTCCCCTTCCCCACCCCAAGTTCAGTTTTGTTTCCCTAATAGTTCATGTGACAAAATTTTCTGACTTCTTGGTCTGGTGAGATTCAGAGTATACAAAATAAGGATTGAGGATAGTAAAATTAAAAAATGGATTAGGTATACCACAGTGCATGCCATATAAGAGACCACAATATGAGATAGGTGAAAGCAATTCTCAATGCTCCTCAAATTTCTTTAGCTTAGAGATGCCATTTCTATCCAGGCAGAATTTTTAAAATTTTATTGTATTGTGAATATAATGGATTAGTAGGAAAGTACATAAAATAAAAAATGCAGGTGCAAAAAGTACATCAGTGTCACACCACCTAGGTTAAGAACTAGTACATTGCTAGAATCCCAGAAAATCTCGGTATTACCCATTTCAATGCTGCTGATTTTTATGCTATCTGCTTCCTAGCATTCCTTAAAATTTTACCTTGATTATGCAGTCTGTAGTGGATGCTGTTAGCCCTCTACCCTGCATCTCACATTTCCTTTAGCAGATGCTGTGAGTTTTGCATGGCAAAAATTCACAGCTGTTCACTTATTTGGAGAATTGTCATTGGCCGAATGGGAATCTCCACAGCCTCAGTACTAACTGACTAGCACTATGGCAGAAAAGGCCATTCTGGAACTCAAGGTGGAACTAACTATGATGCTCCTGTGCTTCACCCTGGGATCAGATAGAAGCTAGTCTTTAGCTAAGACCTTATTCTTTTTTAAATTTAATTTAATTTTATTTCTTTTTGCTGTTCCAGAATTCATTGTTTATGCACCACACCTAGTGCTCCATGCAATATGTGCCCTCCATAATACCCACCACCAGGTTCAACCAATACCCCATCTCCCCCTCCAAAACCCTCAGTTTGTTTCTCAGAGTCCACAGTCTCTGGTGGTTTGTAAGACCTTATTCTTATAGTAGTCTTTCCCTTACCTTATCTTGCTTCCTTTACTTCCTTCTCCTGACAGCATAGCTCCAATGAATGAATCCCTTGAACCAGAATCTCTGTCTCAGGCTCAGATTCTAGGGAGTTGGAGCTAAGACACATTCTGTATTAGTTTTCTACTATAGTTTAACAAATTGCAACAGACTTTGTGACCTAAAACAACACTTATTTATAATCTTACAGTTTCTGTGGGTCAAGAGAGTCCAGGCATGGCTTAGTTAGGTATTCTGCGAGCCACAGTCAAGATGTTAGCAGTCAAGATGTTAGGTGGGGGTCTCATCTGAAAATTTGACTCTGGAAGAATCCGCTTCCAAGCGAACTCAGTCTGTGGGCAGAATTCACTTCTTTTCAGTAGGAATGGGGGTTTTATTTTCTCGCTGGCTGTCAGTAAGCTAGAAACCCTTGCATGAACTCAACTGGAAATCCTTGCCACATGGGTCCCTCAAGATGGTGACTTGCTTAATCAAAACTAGCAAGGGAAAGAGAGACTCCAACAGGACAGGTGATATATTCTTATGCAACATGATCAGGTATAGTCCATCATTTTTGCTGTATCCTGTTGGTTAAAAGACAGTCACAGGTCCCACCCACATTCAGAAGAAAGGGGTTTAGACAAGAGTATGAACATTAGGAGGTAGGGAGTCTGAGAGCTACTTTAAGAGTCTGCCTGGGGCACCTGGGTGGCTCAGTGGATTAAGCCGCTGCCTTCGGCTCAGGTCATGATCTCGGGGTCCTGGGATTGAGTCCCGCATCGAGCGCTCTGCTCAGCAGGGTGCCTGCTTCCCTCTCTCTCTCTCTCTCTGCCTGCCTCTCCGTCTGCTTGTGATCTCTCTCTGTCAAATAAATAAATAAAATCTTAAAAAAAAAAAAAGAGTCTGCCTGCCACACATCTCAAGCCAATTTTGAATAGTTTGGCTGTTTTTGAATTTCATGTAGTTGGGATCACACATTATATGTTTGCTGTCTATTTTATTTTATCCCCCTCTCATTTTTGTTCATATGCTTACCAGTTTTCTCAAATCAATTATTATGTTTTTAAGATCCATCTGTGTTTTGCAAGTGGTTATATTCATTTTTTAAATTTTTATTATTTTTAATTAACATATAATGTATTACTAGCCCCAGGGTACAGGTCTGTGAATCCTCAGGCTTACACACTTCACAACACTCATCATAGCACATACCCTCCCCAATGTCCATAACCCAACCACCCTCTTCATCCCCATCTCCCCCCCAGCAACCCTTAATTTGTTTTGTGAGATTAAGAGTCTCTTATGTTTTTTCTCCCTCCCGATACCATGTTGTTTCATTTTTTTTTACTTCCCTACCCCCCAAACGGCCCACTTTGTCTCTCAAATTCCTCATATCAGGGAGATCATATGACAATTGTCTTTATCTGATTGACTTATTTCGCTCACCATAATACCCTCTAGTTCCATCCATGTCGTCGCAAATGGCAAGATCTCCTTTCTTTTGATGGCTGCATAGTATTCCATTGTATATATATACCACCTCTTCTTTACTCATTCATCTGTTGATGGACATCTAGGTTCTTTCCATAGTTTGGCTATTGCGGACATTGCTGCTATAAACATTCTGGTGCACGTGCCCCTTCAGATCACTACATTTGTGTCTTTAGGGTAAATACCCAGTAGTGCGATTGCTGGGTCATAGGGTAGCTCTATTTTCAACTTTTTGAGGAAACTTTCATGCTGTCTTCCAGAGTGGTTGCATCAGCTTGCATTCCCACCAACAGTGTAGGAGGGTTCCCCTTTCTCCACATCCTCGCCAGCATCTGTCGTTTCCTGACTTGTTAATTTTAGCCATTCTGACTGGTGTGAGGTGGTATCTCATTATGGTTTTGATTTGTATTTCCCTGATGCCGAGTGATGTGGAGCACTTTTTCATGTGTCTGTTGGCCATCTGGATATCCTCTTTGCAGAAATGTCCATTCATGTCTTCTGCCCATTTCTTGATTGGATTATTTGTTCTTTGGGTGCTGAGTTTGATAAGTTCTTTATAGATTTTGGATACTAGCCCTTTATCTGATATGTCGTTTGCAAATATCTTCTCCCATTCTGTCAGTTGTATTTTGGTTTTGTTGACTGTTTCCTTTGCTGTGCAAAAGCTTTTGATCTTGATGAAGTCCTAATAGTTTATTTTGGCCTCCCTTGCCTTTGGTGATGTTTCTAGGAAGAAGTTGCTGCGGCTGAGGTCGAAGAGGTTGTTGCCTGTGTTCTCCTCAAGGATTTTGATGGATTCCTTTCTCATATTGAGGTCCTTCATCCATTTTGAGTCTATTTTTGTGTGTGGTGTAAGGAAATGGTCCAGTTTCATTCTTCTGCATATATGGTTGTCCAATTTTCCCAACACCATTTGTTGAAGAGACTGTCTTTTTTCCATTCCAGAAACGGACCATTCCAGGGTCTATTTCTGGGTTCTCTATTCTGTTCCATTGATCTATATGTCTGTTTTTGTGCCAGTACCGTACTATCTTGATGATGACAACTTTGTAATAGAGCTCGAAGTCTGGACTTGTGATGCTACCAACTTTGGCTTTCTTTTTCAACATTCCTCTGGCTATTCAAGGTCTTTTCTGGTTCCATATAAATGTTAGGATAATTTGTTCCATTTCTTTGAAAAAAAAATGGATGGGATTTTTATAGGGATTGCATTAAATGTGTAGATTGCTTTAGGTAGCATAGACATTTTCACAATATTTGTTCTTTCAATCCATGAGCATGGAACATTTTTCCATTTCTTTATGTCTTCCTCAATTTCTTTCATGAGTACTTTATAGTTTTCTGAATACAGATTCCTTGCCTCATTGGTTAGGTTTATTCCTAGGTATCTTATGTTTTTGGGTGCAGTTGTAAATGGGATTGACTCCTTAATTTCTCTTTCTTCCATTTGTTGGTGTATAGAAATGCAACAGATTTCTATGCATTGACTTTATATCCTGACACTTTACTGAATTCCTGTACAAGTTCTAGCAGATTTGGAGTGGAGTCTTTTGGGTTTTCCACATAGAGTATCATATCATCTGCAGAGAGTGATAGTTTGACTTCTTTGCTGATTTGGATGCCTTTAATTTCTTTTTGTTGTCAGATTGCTGAGAATAAGACTTCTAGTACTATGTTGAATAGCAGTGGATATAATGGACACCCCTGCCATGTTCCTGACCTTAGCCAAAAAGCTCTCAATTTTCCTCCATTGAGAATGATATTTGCTGTGGATTTTTCATAGATAACTTTGATGATATTGAGGTATATACCCTTTTTCCCTACACTTTGAGAGTTTTGATCAAGAGATGATACTGTACTTTGTCAAATGCTTTTTCAGCATCTGTTGAGAGTATCATATGGTTCTTGTTCTTTCTTTTATTAGTGTATTTTATCACATTGATTGATTTGTGGGTGTTGAACCAACCTTGCAGCCAGGAATAAATCCCACTTGGTCGTGAATAATCCTTTTAATGTACTGTTGGATCCTATTGGCTAGTATTTTGGTGAGAATTTTCGTATCTGTGTTCATCAAGGATATTGGTCTGTAATTCTCCTTTTTGATGAGGTCTTTGTCTGGTTTTGGGATCAAGGTAATGCTGGCCTCATCAAATGAATTTGAGTTTTCCTTCCATTTCTATTTTTTGGAACAGTTTCTGGAGAATAGGTATTAATTCTTCTTTAAGTATTTGGCAGAATTCCCCGGGGAAGCTGTCCGGGTGCGGGCTCTTATTTCTTGGGATATTTTTGATGACTGCTTCAATCTCCTTCCTGGTTATGGGTCTGTTCAGGTTTCCTATGTTTTCCCTGTTCAGTTTTGGTAATTTATATTTCTCTAGGAATGCATCCATTTCTTCCAGATTGTCAAATTTGCTGGCGTATAGTTGCTCATAATATGTTCTTAAAATTGTTTGTATTTTCTTTGGTGTTGGTTGTGATCTCTCCTCTTTCATTCATGATTTTCTTTATTTGGGTCCTCTCTCTTTTCTTTTTAGTAAGTCTGGCCAGGGGTTTATCAATCTTATTAATTCTTTCAAAGAACCAGCTCCTAGTTTCATTGATTTGTTCTACTGGTTTTTTTTTGTTGTTGTTGTTGTTTCTATTTCATTGTTTTCTGCTCTGATTTTATATTATTTCTCTTCTCCTGCTGGGTTTAGGCTTTCTTTGCTGTTCTTTCTCCATCTCCTTTAGGTGTAGGGTTAGGTTGTGTATTTGAGATCTTTCTTCTTTCTTGAGAAAGGCTTGTATCGCTTTATATTTTCCTCTCAGGACTGTCTTTGCTGAGTCCCACAGATTTTGAACCATTTTCATTTGTTTCCATGAATTTTTTCAGTTCTTCTTTAATTTCCTGGTTGACCCATTCATTCTTTAGTAGGATGCTCTTTATCCTCCAGGTATTTGGGTTCTTTTCACATTTCCTCTTTTAATTGAGTTCTAGCTTCAGAGCATTGTGGTCTGACAATATGCAGGGAATTATCCCAATCTTGGTACGGGTTGAGACCTGATTTGTGACCCAGGATGTGATCCATTCTGGAGATTGTTCCATGTGCACTAGAGAAGAATGTGTATTCTGTTGCTTTGGGATGGAATGTTCTGAATATATCTGTGATGTCCATCTGTTCCAGTGTGTCATTCAAAGCCTTTATTTCCTTGTTGATCTTTTCATTAGATGATCTGTCCATTTCAGTGAGGGGGGGGGTTAAATCCCCTACTATTATTGCATTATTATTGATGTGTTTCTTTGATTTTGTTATTAATTGGTTTATACAGTTGGCTGCTCCCATGTTAGGGCCATAGATATTTAAAATTGTTGAATCTTCTTGTTGGACAGACCCTTTGAGTATGATATAGTGCCCTTCCTCATCTCTTATTATAGTATTTGGCTTGAAATCTAATTTATCTGATATAAGGATTGCTATGCCAGCTTGCTTTTGATGTTCACTATCATGGTAAATTGTTTTCCACATCCCCAATTTAAATCTGGAGGTGTTTTGGGGGTCTAAAATGAGTTTCTTGTAGACAGCATATTGATTTTTTTTTTAAAGATTTTATTTATTTATTTGACAGAGAGAGATCACAAGCAGGCAGAGAGGCAGGTAGAGAGAGAGGAGGAAGCAGGCTCCCTGCCGAGCAGAGAGCCCGATGCGGGGCTCGATCCCAGGACCCTGAGATCATGACCTGAGCCGAAGGCAGCGGCTTAACCCACTGAGGCACCCAGGCGCCCCGTATTGATTTTTTTTTTTAATCCATTCTGATACCCTGTGTCTTTTGATTGGGGCATTTAGCCCATTTACATTCAGGGTAACTATTGAGATATATGAATTTAGTACCATTTTGTTGCCTGTAAGGTGACTGTTACTGTGTATTGTCTCTGTTCCTTTCTGGTCTACTACTTTTAGGCTCTCTCTTTGCTTGGAGGACTCCTTTTAATATTTCTTGTAGGGCTGGTTTGGTGTTTACAAATTCTTTTAGTTTTTGTTTGTCCTGGAAGCATTTTATCTCTTCTTCTATTTTCAATGATAGCCTAGCTGGATATAGTATTTTTGGCTGCATGTTTTTCTTTTAGTGCTCTGAATATATCATGCCAGTTCTTCCTGGCCTGCCAGGTCTCTGTAGATAGGTCTGCTGCCAATCTAATATTTTTACCATTGTATGTTACAGACTTCTTGTCCCAGGCTGCTGTCAGGATTTTCTCTTTGTCACTAAGACTTGTTAGTTTTACTATTAGATGATGGCGTGTGACCTATTTTCATTGATTTTGAGGGGGATTCTCTGTGCCTCCTGGATTGTGATGCTTGTTCCCTTTGCCATATTAGGAAAATTCTCTACTATAATTAGCTCCAATATACCTTCTGCTTCCCTCTCCCTTTCTTCTTCTTCTGGAATACCAATATTCTAATATTGTTTCATCTTATGGTATCACTTATTTCTCGAATTCTCCCCTCGTGGTCCTGTAGCTGTTTGTCTCTGTTTTGCTCAGCTTCTTTATTTTCCATCATTTGGTCTTCTATATCACTTATTTTCTCTTCTGCTTCATTTATCCTAACAGTTAAGAGCCTCCATTTTTTATTGTACCTCATTAATAGCTTTTTTGATTTCAGCTTGGTTAGAGTTTAGTTCTTTCATTTCTCCAGAAAGGGCTTTTATTTCTCCAGACAGGTTTTCTCTAATATCTTCCATGCCTTTTTTGAGCCCAGCTAGCACCTTGAGAATCATCATTCTGAACTCTAGATCTGATATATTACCCAAAACTGTATTGATTAGGTCCCTAGCCTTCAGTACTGCCTCTTGTTCTTTTTTTTTTTTTTGTGGTGACTATTCCGCCATGTCATTTTATCCAGATACGAATATAAGAATGAGAGAATAAAATACTAAAAGGGTGGCAAAGATCCCAGAAAAATGTACACTAACCAAATCAGAAGAGACCCCAATCAGGGGGAGAAGAAAGGGGGTAAAAGGAAGTTTAAAAAATTCAAAAAATTACAAAAAAAATATTAGACCAGTGAATAGAACAGAGCCACCCACTTGATTTTGGGTGTATTTTGGTCTCTTAGAAGAAACTACCTCCCAAAATTTTAAAGAAAGAAAAACATATATATACAAAAATAAGGGTAAACATGATAAAGTAATGGAATATGACTGTAATGATGAAAAATTTTAAAAAATTCTAAAAAAGGAATTGATAAGTTGGTTGGAAAAAGAAAGAAAAAGAAAGTAGAGAGAATTTGCTCAGGCTGGAGACTAGAACAAAGCCATGTGCTGGATTTAGGATATATTTTGATCTACTAGAGGAAATTGTATCCCCAAAATTTTTAGAAGATAAAACCCTATGTGTATACAAAAAATAAAGTTAGGTACAATGAAAGATAAAATATGACTATAATAATGAAGTTTTTAAAAGAGTTTTTTTAGAAAGGTTTTGTTAAAATAAACTAGTTAAAAAATGTTAAAAGAGGAAAGAGGAGAAGTCAAAAAATTAGAATAAAAATAAAATTAAAAAAATTTAATTAACTTTGAGAGACTAAAGAATCATAGGGAGAAAGCCATGAATTCCATGCTTTGCTTTCCCCTCCTTTGGAATTCCACTGTTTTCCTTGATCTATGAGCTTGGTCTTGGCTAGATGGTCTTGCTGATCTTCTGGGGGAGGGGTCTGTTGTAGTGATTCTCAAATGTCTTTGCCTGAGGCAGAATTGCACTGCTCTTGCCAGGGGCTGGGCTAAGTAATCTGCTCTGATTCACTCTGGGGAGCTTTTGTTTCTGAACGCTTTCTGTAGAGCTCTGGAGGACGGGAATGAAAATGGTGGCCTTCCAATCTCAAGCCTGGAGGAGCTGAGAGCTCAGGGCCCCATTCCTCAGTGTGCCTTGGGAGAAAAGCGTTCCAACTACTCCCATTTCCCTGGTCTCTGGCTGCACTCTGAGCTCACCCAGCCTGTGACCGAGTGTTTCTCTCTCTGGCACATAGCCTCATTTGGAATCTTCAAACCCAGCAGATCCTGCCACTCTGCTCTTTTGGTAGATGAAGTTTGGTCTCCCTGGATCTGCCACTTGTGGGGTCCCTGCTCAAAATGCAGTGGTCTGCCTGTGCCACGGATCACAGGTTAAGATAACCCCAAGCTGAGAGCTCACTCCTCAGCTCTGTCTCTGAGCCAGCTTCCCTGCTCTGCTACCTGCAAGCTCTGCTACACTCAGACACCCCCAACCCTTCTGTGACCCCATGGGACCTGAGACCACACTGTCCCCATGAGGGCTCCACTCCTGCTTAGCCTCTGGAATGAAGCCCCTCAGTGGAGCAGACTTTTTTAAAAGTTTGAATTTTGTGCTCCATTGTTCCACTGCTTGCCAGGAGCCTGCCCCTCTTCCTGTGGCCAATCTTCCCGGCGCTTTGGATCCACTTCTCCACACATCCTACCTTTTAGCAAGTGTCGATTTTCTGTTTCTAGAATTGCTGGTCCTCTTCTCTGATCTCCTGTTGGGTTTTAGGTGTTCAGAATTGTTTCACAACTATCTTGCTGAACTCCTGCGACCTGATAGCATCTCCATCTGCCACTCCCCTGCCATCTTGACTCCGCCCCCATCTTTGTCAGTTATATTCATTTTTATTCCTGTGTAGTATTTTATCTAATGAATACCAATAAATTATTTTTTTCATTCTAATATTTAGTTGGAATATTAATGGTTTTGATTATTTTCACTTTTCTTGCTATTGCAAACTATGCAATTATGAAAATAATTGTGCATATGTCCTGATGCACATAGTCTCCCTATCTTGTGGAACTTGCTTCTTAAGCTTCAGAAGCTTCTCAAGCTTCTTGTGCTTAAGAATCATTTGATAGACTTGTTGAAACCCAAATTCTGGGACCCAACCCTAGAGTTTCTGTTTCAGAAGGTCACAGGGGAGCTTTGTATCCTGAGGTCTTCACAGGTGATGTTGGCTCTGCTTGTCGGGGGTCCACACTTGAGGAACCAGTGCTGTAGGGTAGCATTATTAGGTGTGCAATTGCTGAGTCTAGAGTATTGGGGTGTCCGTTAATACAAAGTTCTGGTGAGTTTATCATTTTTTTCTCATATAGACCATTTTTCTAATAATTCTCATTGCCTTAAAATTTGCTTTGTTTGATATTACCATAATCACATTAGCTTTTTTGGGGTGTTTGATTTATCTTTTTTAAAAAATCATTTTACTTTCAAGCTTTTAATAAATTCCAGTTTCAAATGTGTACCTTATAAAGGGCTTATAGCTAATTATTATTTTAAAAAAATTAGTGTAACAATCTGTTTTTAGTTTGAGCATGTAGCTAATTTACATTTAATACAGTTACTAAAATATTAGACTTTGAATTGATTATATTCTTGTTAATAATTGTTTTCTTACTTTATATTCTTTCTTATTTTTTCTATATGTAACACATATATATATATGCATACACAAAAATACATATATATTCACAATATGTAAATACACACGTATTTATTTAAGAGTTTGGAAGTTATAAAATTTTCCCTTCCAAATGTTTTAATGTATGTACTCATAGCTCTACCCTAGAGATAATACTATGTGCCTATGATTTATCAAAGATTAATAATTATCTTTATTTGAATTGTCCTTCCAGAAAAGGTAAGGATCTTAGAGTACTTTTTATTCAATTACCTGTTTCCAATTTATATGTTCTTATATTATGTTTTTTAATTCTTTTCCTCTATATCAAACCCCATAAGACACTTTTAATTTTATTTTCTATTGTTCATTTAAATTTACCACATATATACTATTTTACCACGTTTATACTATATACTAATTTCTCTGTCTTTCCATCCTCTGAGGTCCTGACCATGCTACCCCCTGTCCAAAACCAATTAGAAGCCAGGGGACATGGGAGCCTGAATGAGGTCGTCAATTAAGAGTCAGTGACACTGATTAAAGAGCAGGGAAGGGAAGGGCAGAAAACAAATCCGGAGTGGAAATGTGAAATTACAAGTGTAGTGGATGTAGTTTTGCTTCTCTTGCTCCTTGCTGGGGCCAAGGCTTGAGTTTTTCTGGGACATCTAAGTAACCTATTGGAATAAAGTCCAACTTCTCACTGTCAGTGTGGGGACCCTCCAGGGCTAAACTCAGAGGGGTGGTGACTCACTGGAGTTTCCTCTCTTGATGAGCACTGTATGCCCTCCTCTGCTGAGTCCACTGAAAGTAAAGCTTCAGCTTCCAGCTGTCTTTAGTCAATCTTTAGTGTCCAGGGCAGAAACAGGACTTAGCTATAATGTTCTTTGGTCTCTACCTGATTGCCCACTTCCTGTAATATTTGTATTAGAAATTTTGGGGGGAGATGGTGAGGACCTTACTATTTTGTTGGTCTTCAGTAGAAAGGTTGGACAGGGACTGGCAAGCCAAGGCCCATGGGACAAATCCAGCCCAATACTTGTTTTTGCAAATACTATTGGGAAAAAACCCGTACCTATTTATTAGTATATTGTCTGTGACTGTATTCATGATGCGATGACAGAGTTGGATAGTTGAGCTAGAGACAGTAGGACCCACAAAACCTTAATACTTACAATCTAGCCCTTTACAGGAAAAGTTTACCAAATTCTGCTAAACATGCCCAGCATTGTCAGAAACCCCCATCCTTCCCACAAGAAAACTTAAAATATATATAATTTACAATGTGAAGCATCTTCATATATACCCTGTAATTAAATTTTAGTGGCAAACTTGATTGAGTTTCTTTGCCTTATTATTATAGATCTATCTAATAATGGTGATATTAATGAGATGTTCAGGGCTCAAATTGAAGTTAATTGGAAGGAAAATAAGTAGAAAGAAGTGGTGTAGATTACTGGAAAAAGCTAATGACACTGCCATTGATAGAGATAAATGGAAAACTATAACTCTAAAGTGATTAAAAATATGATTAAGGGATTTAATTAATGTAAATACAAAGAAATATTAAGCTTATAATCATTTAAATCATGTTTTGATAATATCTAGCACCTACTATGTGGCTGAAAATGTGCTAGGATTTTTATGGGCACTATCCCAATCAATTTTTAATCTCTATTGAGTTCATTCTAATTCTTCTCATTTAACAGATGGGTAAAGTGAGTTCCAGAAAGTGTAACCAATTTGATTGTGATCTCAAGCTTGTAGGTAACAGTCTTGGGATTTGCATCCTCTTTAGGGTAAAAGCATCTGATGGACCATCTGGGGCCATTTCATGTACTTCCTTTAGAAAACAGGATTGTGCAGCCCCAACAGTTTTTTGTTCATGTTATAAACACAAGGACAATCCTGTCTCTGACTTTTTGATGCTGCAGTGCTATACTGGAAAGAAAAAAATCAAATAGCAAAGACAGAAATGTTTCCCTCTAAGAAACAGTAGGACAAATCTGATTGATTTGGGCTGAGGCGTACTGACAATTCAACAGTAGCCAGCTGAAATTACCTTTCCAACTGAGGTAGTTCAGCCTGGCCTGGAGCACCATCGTCAGCCCGCACCTGCCACAGGAATCCTTCACGGTATTTCAGAGGCAACTCGAGTCTTTGAGGTATCTTAGGAGTCTGTTATGTATTTATTATGTTCATGAATATCAAAGAAGTGGAGAACATGTTGGAAAGCTTCAAATAAACTACAGATAGGCTCTGGGAACTTCTAATTGCATTTTTCAAAAGTTGTGTTTTGTGTGTACTCTTTATAAAACATTTCTTCCCCGTCAATTCCTATGAGACTCTTCCTTAGCCTGAACTGAACAACTGGGAAGTTTTGTCTCTTAAAATCCAATTGATGTTTAGGTTTCAGTGCCTTTCTAATGTCCTCAATTGCTTTCCAAGCAAGATATTTGTACTTAGGACTTTGTTTCGCTTTAACTTTGGCAAAGATTTGCCCCGAGTCTGAGGCCAAGAAGGAAATAATTCAGCCCCCAGAATGACTTCGTCTTGACTGGTAAATTGCAGGAAATGGGTTTGTTCCTGTAGAAAGCTTACAGGCTTCACTTCGGCAATTGTGAATACTGCAATAGATTTAAAATGTTTTTGTTAAAATAATTAACTGTAGAAACAAATGCATAGTTATATTCTAAATAATGTTATGCCAGTAGGTGTGTTTACATATTATAATCAGCCTGAGGGAAAAGAAGAGCCAGTTAGGTTACTGAACCACTAGAATACTGCAGGGATAGAATGCTTCTTCCTTTCCTTCCCTATTTTCTGCCCCAGTCTCCTACTTTCTTACTTCTTTGTCTTCAAGAGAGAGAAATATAGGAGAAGAAATTGTAGAAAAAGAGAGGTTGGTACTTTTTAGCAATGGAAATCCGAGTCTTAGGACATCACTGGAGAATCTGTTCACTTGGAGATTCTAATATGTGATCTCTATATAATGTAACATGAATGATTACTGAATGTTGATCTATGTGTTTTTTAGAATGTGTCCTCTAGCAAACACATAGTGAAGTGCATAAAGTCTTGTCTCAGGCAGCTTGAAAACATTGAAAAATATTTTTGTGAGTTACTTTCACATTTCCTCTCTAGGACAAAGACAAAATGAGGGGATGACCTAGAATAATGAAATGGCCTTCTTAAGGGTGGAGAAAAGGATTGGAACAAAAATGTATCAGTACATTTGA
Organism: Lutra lutra; assembly: GCF_902655055.1. Lineage (NCBI taxonomy): Eukaryota > Metazoa > Chordata > Mammalia > Carnivora > Mustelidae > Lutra > Lutra lutra. The sequence goes on from NC_062290.1 coordinate 49,731,729, forward strand.
CTTTAAGTTTGTTTGCAATGATTGGTTCAGTTTTAAACCCTCTTCTGCTTCATTACTGTTCTGCCACACACACACCCTTTACCCAAAGGTTACTACTATCTTGAAGGTTTCACTGTTGTAGATTAATGTTGCCCTCTTTGGAAAATTATACACATGGAATTGTATAGTCCATACACTTTTATGTCTTTCTTCATTCATGAGATTCATCCACATCATTGCATTCAGTTTTAGTATGTTCATTCTCACTTTGTGACTGTACTACACATTATTTCTTAATTTTACTGTTGAAGAATATTTAGCTTGTAAGGCTGCCTCTATGGCATGTGAAGTTTAGGACAAACGGGTTTTGTTTGTTTTGTTTTTTTTTTTGTTTTGTTTTGTTTTGTTTGTTGTTTGTTTTGTTGCAGGGTCTATGCTGATATAAATGATTAGAGTAGACATGAATTATAATATTCATGGGCTCATATGAATATACTGATGTATCAATAAACATTTAGAATAATAGGGAGAGAAGAGGTACTTACATATTTGTTTATTGTCCAATCAGAAGTCATAAAGATTCTTTATAATGTCCAGATATCTTCTTGATAAGGTCCAAGAACTATGTCTTAGTGTTCTTTATTATCACATGTTTTATTCCTAGATAATGTTTTTGTTCTTACTGCAAGGAAATTTAGCAACACTGTTACTATCTACAAGGCCATGGCTCTTCAGACTCTGTTGATACTGAAACAATATAGATCTTCTTGCCTTTGGCTTTTCCTTAATACCTTTTTATTAAACGCTGGTTACCTTGTCACCCATGGTCTTGCATCACCTCTTGCATCATCTGTGAACACTAGCTTCCAATGCCTCTCTCAAAGATCGATCGTTGCTTTACGTCATTGATTATGACCATACGTGCAAGGCTTATCCATAGTATGCAATAAAGTATCAACAAGAACTCATTTTTTAGTCATGGTAAATTTACCATTCAGAATTTTATAGGATAAACATAAAACAAGACATCATGTAATTATGTCTTCTATTATAGTCTTTTTTTTATTTGGAAAAGCATCTTTTTTCTTTTTCTTTTTTTTTCTGTATAAAAATTTTTAAATTAAAGAAGTTTTTGAAGTATAATTGATACACAATGTTACATTTGTTTCAGGACTATAACATAGTAGACCTGAACTCCTCTATATGCTTCTTTATGTGCTGTGCAAGTGTAGCTACTACCATCTATCACCATACAACACTATTATAATACCATTGACTATATTTCTTTTGCTGTACCTTTCACTCCCCATGTCTTATTTATTTTATAACTGGAAGCCTGTATCTCCTTCTCCCCTTACCTATTTTGCACAAACCCCACCTCTTCCCTCTGGCAACCATCAGTTTGTTCTCTGTATTTATGGATCTGTTTCTGCTTTTTATTTTACTGGATACATTGCATGCTGTGTTGTGAAACTGGTCTGCTTTTAAGGAAGACACTTTCAGAAATACTCACGTGGCAGCAAGGCCAAGGTTGCTCAGTTAAGGGAGAAATAGTCAAAGGCTGACTTGGAGAAATAAATACAGAAATGGAAAAGAAGGGAAAATAAGGAGATTTATCTTGGTGGTAAAATTGGCAGAGATTACAACAGGTCATTTATGAGAGATTTCTGATTAATCTATTTTTTCATAATTCTTAAAAACATATTCAATAATTGTGAAATATATGATAGGAAATCTTTTGCCTTTTATATGACCAAATGCTGCCCTTTCTGTTTGGAACCAAGAGCCAAGAGCCAAGATTCTAAATATTATGATCTTGCACTATGACCTGGTGGTACGTATGGCACCCTACACAAATATCAAATGTCATCAGCATAAAAATCTAGGAAGAAGAATCAACATAATACATAATTTAATACTCAGCAAAGTCTATATAGTATTTCCTCAATTTCCCTCTTCCCTTGCCATCTCATTCATACATTTGTGATTTGTTTTCAGATTATCTGCAGTGCCTGAAGGTGAGGGCCAGCTTTCCATACCATTTTTTTCAGCATTTCTGTTTATTGTCCATATCGCAATTGGCTCCAATCCACACAACTCAGACCCACAGTTATGCAGTTTCTGATTTCAGCAGTGCCTCTCCAATACTTTAAGATACCACATGACACCCTGGCCAGTTTCTGATGTCCTGAGCAAAATGGCATCCTAGTTTTATTTTCTCATAATTGCCGTCATTACCCCACCTCTCTATGAAGCTTTTGTCCTTGAAGGAGAGAGTATCTTCCATTCCCTTTTCATAGATTTCCCCCCCCTCATTTAAACCCTGAAAGATTTCTGTGTCCATAAGCTCCATCCCCACTTCTTTTTTTAAAAAAAGATTTAGATAGAGAGAGAGAGAGTGAGCAGGGTGGGGTGGGGGCAGAAGGAGAGAGAGAGAGAGAATCCTCACTGAGTGTGAGCCTGACACAGGGATCCATCTCATGACCCTGAGATCATGACTTTTTTTCTTTTTTGTGAGCAAGTTTTTTATTTTTAATCATGTTATATTAGTCACCATAAGTACATCGTTAGTTTTTGATGTAGTGCTCCATGATTCATTGTTTGCATGTAACACCCAGTGCTCCGTAAAGTCCATGCCCTCCATAATACCCATGACCAGGTCATCCATCTCCCCATCCTCCTCCCTTCTAAAATCCCTGGTTTGTTTCTCAGAGTCCATAGTCTCTCATGGTTTGTCTCCCACTCTGATTTCCCCCCCTTCATTTTCCCCTTCCTTCTCCTAATGTCCTCCGTGCTATTCCTTATGTTCCACAAATAAGTGAAACCATATGGTAATTGACTTTTGCTGCTTGTCTCTTATAGACCTCTAACCATAATCACTATAATCCTATCTTTCAGTGTTGGTTATAACCCCTGCCTTGTACATCCACCTACCACTGGGGATGATAGGCTAGGAGTCTGTCAACTTGTACAAGCAATGTGGTTCCTATTCATACAAGGAATGTCCTTGCCTTGTTTGATACAGCTTAAGAATAATCAAGGGAAGCATCAAAGTGACCCTTTGGCATTACAGAGCATCGATCTGGATAGTCCATGGAGGAGATAGACATTACAAGCTCTGGAGGACTTGCTGATATACCATATATGTTCTGTGGAGAAAGTAGATGATATACTGGGTGTTCATGGTGGGATGTGTGCAGCCAGGTGCAATAGACTAGAAGTGGCACTGAGGTAAGAGCTGATACATGGTTCTACAACCATGCAAGTGCAGAGGTTGGCAGTGGACTCTTAGTAGCCTAGAGCCTGTGTCTATCATTCGCCACCCAAAATCACAGTACTAGCATCACTCTGGTGACTTAATCTCTTATGACTCTATAGAAAAAAAAAATCCAGCCAAAGAGTCTGGGACCTCCTTGGGGTATCTGGTTAACCCCATGAATGGGGTAGAGTGTTGGAAAGCCCTCAGGAGAGGGGAAACAGGGAGCAGGACCCATGAGTCTTAGTTTGGGCTAAGACACCCCACATGGATGGCAACACCAGCTCCAGCTATCCTACTCACCAGAAAGAAACAGATAATTTCAAGGAAGTCGCTCCAAAGCATGGGGTTCCTTGAGGCATTGCTAGGTACAGTCCTTCCTGTCTAAGGACAATACTGTTGGGTTGTTGCTAGTTTTAGCCATTACAAATAAAGCCATTACAAATATTCTTGGTACACATATGAACTGATTTCTACTGGCCCTATACCTAGGGTGGAATCAACTATAATTATTTAGTTATAACTGAATATAAGATGAATGCTCACTTTAGTAGATGCTGACAGTTTTTCAGAGGATTTGTGTCAAGTCACATTCCCAGAAGCTTAGCAATATCAGATCTCCACATCCTTGTCAACATTTGATGAGGTCATTGTTACTATTTATTTATTTATTTTAAAGAATTGATTTATTTGACAGAAAGAGCAAGCACACAAGTAGGGGGAGCAGCAGGCAGAGGGAGAGGGAGAAGCAGCCTCCCCACTGAGCAGGGAGCCCAAAACAGGGCTTGATCCCAGGACCCTGGGATTGTGACCTGAGCTGAAGACAGATACCCAACCAATTGAGCCACCCAGGCATCCCTATTGTTATTATTTAAAACAAACAAACAAACAAACAAACAAACAAAATTGGCTGTTCTGATGGATTCAGTGGTACTTCGTAACGGTTTTTGTTCAGATTTTTCTTCTTTCTTTTTTTTTTTTAAAGAGTTTATTCACTAATTTTACAGACAGAGATCACAAGTAGGCAAAGAAGCAGGCAGAGAGAGAGGAGGAAGCAGGCTCCCTGCTGAGCAGAGAGCCTGATGCAGGGCTTGATCCCAGGACCCTGGGATCAGGACCTGAGCTGAAGGCAGAGGCTTTAACCCACTGAGCCACCTAGGCGCCCCAGATTTTTCTGATGAATAATGATGTAGAGTACCTTTTCATATGCTTATTAGCTGTGTTGATAGCTTTGCTGATTTTTTTTTCAATTTTTCTATTGAGTCTATTCACTAGAAACATGTCTTTTTTTCTTATTGCTTTGTAGAAGTCTTTTTCTTATTGATTTGTAGGTCTTGATATATATCCTTAACATATTGGTCTTTTATTGGTATTTATATTGCATATATCTTTATCCTTTGTAACATTTGCATTTGTATTTTCTTAATGGTGTCTTTGAGTGACAGAACATTTTAATTTTAATACAATCCAACTTATCAACATTTTCTTTTATTGTTAGTGCATTTTTCTCCTTGAGAAATCTTCATTTAACCCAACGATATAAATAAACCCTCTTGTTTTTCTGTAGATGTTTTATTATTTTATTATTCTCACTATTTCAGTTGTTCTGGCATCAGTTATTGAAATGAACATTCTCTCCCCTTCTACCTCAGCATAGCACTGACATTTGTAGAAGAACAAGTGAATGTGTAAGTATGATTCTGGAATCTCTTTTCTGTTACAGTGAATCTTTTCCTTTTAACCTTTTGTCAGTACCAGTGTTTTAATTAGGGTAGTCACACAAGAAATCTTATTATCTGGGAGTGTATTCTCTCCAAATTTATTCTTTTTCTTAAATATTTCCTCTATTCTCTTGACATCATTCATATTTTTATGTCAGGATTCCATCTAGGATCATTTTTCTTATACTTAAAAACTTCCTTTAGTTATTTTCTTTCAGTGTATGACATCCTGGCAATAATTAAACTCAGATTTATTTGTCTAAAATGTCTATACTTTGCCTTCGCTTATGAAAGATACATTTGCTAGGTGTTGAATCCTAGCTTGGCAGGGTCTTATTTTTAGATGGTTTTAAATTATTATTAAGAAGTGTTTTTGTTGCTGTTGTTGTTGTTGTTGTTGTTGTTATTTGCTCTCATTATTTCTGATGAAAAGTTAGCTGTGGATCTCATTAGTCCTTTTGAAGATAATTTTATTTCCCTCTCTGGCTGCTTAAATTTTTTTTTTTTAATATTAAAACCGCTTTAGATTAACAGAAAAGTTACAAAGTTAATACAGAGAGTTTCCATATTCCCTGTACCCAATTTCCCCTATTATTAACATCCGACATATGGAATGTTGGTTACAATTCCAGAGCCAATATTGATACATTATTTACTAAAGTGCATACTTTAGTTAGCATTTCTTTTTTTTTTTTAAAGATTTTTATTTATTTGACAGACAGATCACAAGTAGACAGAGAGGCAGGCAGAGAGAGAGGAGAAGGAGGCAAGCTCCCTGCTGAGCAGATAGCCTGATGTGAGGCTCGATCCCAGGACCCTGGGATCATGACCTGAGCCGAAGGCAGAGGCTTTAACCACTGAGCCACCCAGGCGCCCCTTTAGTTAGCCTTTCTTATCAAACCTCTTAAATTCTTCAGTTGCTGTTATATTCTCTGGTGGGATTTTCCATTTTACCTCTTTTCTTGACATTTTAATCACAGTTATTTTAAAACCTCTGTTTAATATCTCCAATATCTTTTCTACCAGTGGCTGCTTTATGTTTTTATTTTTGTTTGTGATCATGTGGTCTTCAATCCTGATATGTCTTTTGATTGAGTGCAGGACATTGTGTATGAGCACTTAGATGATGTTACCTTTCTCCAAAGAGTTTGGCTTTCTTCTCACAGGCAAGTAAAAGAAGGACTGGTTATCTTACTAGAGTCAAGGCTCAGTTTCAGCCTTTCATTGGGCTGTCTTTTTTTTTTTTTTTTTTTTTTTTTTTTTAACTTTTTATTCCAATGGGGGTAATCCTTTAGGGTCTTTCCTGAAAATTTGGATTCTTTATTGTGAGAACCTTCACCTTGGCAGGTCCTAAGCCCTAACCTTGTCTTTTCAGCACCAAAAAACGTCAGATAGTTTTGCTCATCATTTTACCCTCTTGGTCTTACTCTCCACTTGTCTTTTTGGTGACATGCATATGAAGCTTGGGTGTCAGCTAATATCTTGTTGGGAAATTGCATGTAGAATTTTCTAACTCAATTCTAGTGTAGTTCCTTCCTCTCTTTGATCTTGGCCCTGCAAATCTGGGCATCTCCAAATTCTAACTTCTCTCTCTCCAGCCCAATAGGACTGCCTCCAGCTTTAGATTGCTTTCTGCTTCTCTCGTGCTACAAATTGGTTAATGCCTCAGGGAAAAAGCAGAGACAAATGTGAGTCTCACCTCAGTGAGCTTACTTTCTGTTTGTGATATCAATCTTCCAAGTCCTGTTTTCTTTAGATAATTTATGATGCCTTCAAATATTCATTCATTCATTCATTCATTCATTTTTGTATTTATTCAAAACACATCTGCTTTTATTGTTGATCTGAGAGGGAGAGTTAATCTGATGCCTGACACTTCATCATGTTAGAGGTGGAATGAAGTCATAGTTATTCCTAAAATAATCCTTTGACCATGCCACACCAAGGAGTTTCATTGCTCCCAGTTAGTATCTAGTTCCAACTTTTCTCTGACTTTTTGGCCCCTATATCCTGATCCCTTCTCTCTTTCTTTCCTCTAGCATTATTTTTTCCTCTTTGGCAATAACAAATTCCTCCACTTATCTTATGCAGAGTACTGCTGCTCTTTTTTGTTTGTTCATTTGTTTGTGTTGTTTTTGAAGGCTTGAACTCTGTTGTCACCTTAACTAGCAGGAATCATAATCCACCCCAAGCTTTTAACTTCCATGTGAGGGCAGTTCCTATTTTTTTTTTTTTTTTAAGATTTTATTTATTTATTTGACAGAGATTACAAATAGACAGAGAGACAGGCAGAGAGAGAGGAAGGGAAGCAGGTTCCCTGCTGAGCAGAGAGCCCCATGCGATGCAGGGCTCCATCCCAGGACCCTGGGGTCATGACCTGAGCCGAAGGCAGAGGCTTTAACCCACTGAGCCATCCAGGTGCCCCAAGGGCAGTTCCTATTTAAGAGGAACTCTAATTTGGTTGTTAGAAAATTATCCCCCTACTCTTACCAAATTTCTACAAGGGTTTTTGTGTATAAGTGTTTTTATAAAAATGTTGCCTAGTTCCAAAGAGAAATTGAAGGGGCTTGACAGAAGGAAGTCAAAGTCCTTAAACCCAAAGTGTATTTTTAAAAAAATTTATCTTGCTCTCAATTTGGGGAGTATCATTTCATGTATGTATTCCACTATGTTCTAAAATCTTAGAGAATATTTAAAATTTCAAGCCTGACTTGAAGCTTCTTAAAATTGAAGGAGACTTATTTATTTACTTACTTATTTACTTATTTTTTAAATTAACTTCTAAATGAAGCATTGATACTATGAATATTGCTTTGTTAAGCCCAAGTTCCCTTTCCATTTTATTTTCTTAGGCGAATGTTCTGAATTCACTTAGATAACTTATCATTTGAGCAGATTCTCCATGTGTAGATGCTGTTCACCCATTCAACAAATATTTTTTGAATGCTAACTCAGTGCCATGCTCTGTGCTATGTGCTACACATACAGTGGTGAGCAAAACACACAGGATCTCTGTCCCCAGGGAGCCTACTGTTCTGTGGGGAAGAGTAGATATTAATAAAATGACATAAAAATGCAACTACAAACTGGAAATTGTTGAAAAGTAAATGTGTAGCCTCTGTGAGAGCAGAGAGGGATTACATCTTGCTGGGAGTTGCTAAACAAAACCTCGTTATGTTGAAATTTTACCTAAGGTTACATGTAATTTCTGTAATTACCCTGAATAATCAGCAAGGTGAATGGTTTTGTTACAACTGGAGTCAAAGCTTTTTTTCTGAATGTAGCATAAAACTTCTAATCATCATGAGATCATCACATTAATAAAATTCCAGTGAATGGGAGGTATCCCACAAGCCTACATCTTGTATGGCTAGGATGTCCTTTATTTTGAAGATCACTCTATTTAATGGCATAGGTGGGTGGCACAGGGATTGAGAAAAAGAGAGTTCTTTGTTGCACAGGACTAAGTAAATTTAGATAGTATATTATTTTAAAAAATTTCTTTTATGCTTCTAGCTGGTGTTGATAGGTGGAAAGAACGATGTGCTAATATTTTCCAGGGAAAACCATGTTCACGCCTGGTCTTTGAGCATAAACTTCAACATATATGCAAAAATGATGAAAGTTGAATACCTCAGAAGAGAATACCTGCCAAACACTATTGTCACTAGAAATGCTACTAATTTTGTTCTCACAGCTTTGCCAAGGGAACAGTACGAACAAAGGGATGGAGGCATGAATGTGTGTAGTATTCTCTGGGAATGGTGAACAAAGTAGTGAGTACAGGGACAGGGAGAAGGGAGTGGAAAAAATAGAGGGTACCCATATTACAGATTGAGAGGTGTCTTACTAAGAACTTGTAGTTACTAAGGGAGCCACTGAATTGTGTGTGTGTGTGTGCGTGTGTGTGTGTGTGTGTGTGTGTGTGTGTGTGGCAGGAAAGACATCTATTATTTGGTAAGATTATTCTGAGAAACCTGATAAAGTGGATTGAAAAGAGGAGAGCTGTGGACTGTGCCACGTGGAGCAGGTAATGTCTGGTAACAGGTGATGCTCAAGAGTCTCATAAATTTCACCCCTGGGCGCCTGGGTGGCTTAGTTGTTAAGCCACTGCCTTCGGCTCAGGTCATGATCTGGGAGTCCCAGGATCAAGTCCCACATCAGGCTCCCAGCTCTGTGGGGAGTCTGTTTCTCCCTCTGACCTTCTCCCCTCTCATGCTGTCTCTCTCTCTCTTAAATAAATAAATAAAATCTTAAAAAATAAAAAAGAAATATCACCCCTGATTAAAGATAGTCTCGTTGTTTGTTGTTTTGTTTGTTTGCTTTTTACTTCTGGAAGAAGCTCAATGACTTTTAATGAATCTGATAGGATTGTGAGATACTAATTAGCAACATTTGATCTGCATTTAATATTTTGGGGTTCCTTAGGTGACTTTCATATTACTTTAAGCATTATACATTCTGACTTTTTGCTTTTGACTTCCTCAAACCCTGCTGCCCACAATTGAAGAATACATTAATGTAAATATGAAACGAAATCCTCATCTTTATCATTTGCTCCCGAGCCTTGAACAGTTCTGATGTAAATCATTTTAGAAGCCTCCCTAATTAAAATGGAAACTCATTGTGTCAGTTTGTCCGAAGGAACTAGGGTGATGTACATTTGAATGTTTGTTTGAATATAGCTTTTAGGCTATTGACAGAAATTTGAGGAGGAGGCCAAGTTTAGCAGCATGGGCCCAGAGAAAGACCAAAGCCAGGCATGAATATTTACTGACAGGCAGTTAAGCAAAGCAGCCAGTCTGCTGTTTGTCTTTTCACTGTCCTGGATATTTGCTTCTTATTAATCTTTTAGGATGTATTCTTCCTTTGCTGAATCCATTATTAAACAGAGAACAGACATTGTGTTAGCATTGCTTGTTCTTGCTCAGGTTGATGGATAAAAAATATGTTGGAGGTAGTTAAAAGAAGTTGTATTACTTTTCTAATTATGTGCATTTACAAACAGAACAAGATTTCTAAGAAGACACCCTATATTTTTAGTTGTTTTTAGGTGAGGAAAATGTATGTCCAAACACTAGACTGCAGAGAATTGTCTCACAAATTCTTTAAAATCTGCCCCCTGCTTCCTGGGAGTGTTAATAGAATTAAAAAAGCTATTATGCTGATGTGTTTTTGTGACAAAAAAAAAAACAAAACAACAATGGATTTTGTATTTCATGGGCCAGCTAAAGATTGCTATTCTAGGATGATTTTGCTGTATTTATCTGCAGTATTATTGTCCTATAATAATGAAACATTATATTATTTTATTAAAATCAGGTGTCTGTATATCTGCAATTTTCTCTTTTAACAATCTTGCACAAGATTAGATAAATTAGAGTTTATCTCTAAACTATCTGCAGTTTAGAGATAAAGTAGCTGAGGCCCAGAGAGTGTAAGTAACTTGCCCAATATCAGCAAACAATAAATAAAGACATTGGTATTCAAATTTAAATCTGTCTTCAAAGATCCTATTTTTTCTAATACACCTTGAAGTTTTTTTCAGAGAGATAGATGTCACACCAAATTATTTTTCTTCTACTAAGGAGAGGAGGTTGAGGCATGGAGGAATTGCGTCTTGACAATACGAAGCAATACAACCTCATTGTGGTAAAAAATGGCAGCCAGTCTTTCGATGGTTTGCTCATTAGTGTCTCAAAATAAAGATTTCAGTTCTGATGATGGCAAATTCTTGGCAACTAACAAAAAGAAACAAGATACAAATATTTTGAAGTAGTCTTCCACTGATACGTCTATCTGAGAGATTTATACTTTTGTCTTTTTGTTTTCCCAAATTGTCAGTTTCAGGAAAACCAAATCTCCACTTCAGTCTGACCTGAATGGGTTGTGTGAAGCCTTGTCACTTACTGCCTGATGGACGATGTCATGGGAGTGACATGTACAAGGATGGAGTCAGTGATCTCAAACTTCCCAAAGCTTGATTTGTATTTTAAGAATGTATATGTCTAGCCAAAAGGAAAGATACATTCAGTGGCGAAGAAGCAAATTTTGGCATTTTTAAAAAGCCCATATTGTTAAATTGTGCAGTTGAAACTACATCAGGGATTAACATGCTACAAGCACTCAGACCAAATCTCCATCATTTAGGGCCTGCTTTTGCATGGCTCTCTAAGTTAAGAGTGGTTTTTACATTTGTAAAGGGTTGTAAACCAACCAACCAACCAACCAAACAAGCAAACTCAAAAAGAGCGTCTCATGTGCTCCACGAATCCTAAAATAGTTACTATCTGTCCATTTGTAGGAAAAGTTTGTCTATCCCTGAACTATACAATGAAGTTAAGATATACCAATTCTATTTCATGTAGGTAGCCTTAGAGAAACAATAGATTTGTACTTGAATTCTATTTACTGCTTATGTGAACTTGGATAGAATAGACAATGTTCTTGAGGCACTCTTACCCATTCTTGAAATAGGTATAATATTATCTGTGTTGTAGTGTAGTCAGAAAGATTCTGTATGTGAAGAAAGTTTTAAGTGTCAAAGATCACAAAGTTGGATGTAGAGTATAATCTCATTTTCTAAAAACATGTTTATTTTTATGATTGTATTCACAGGCAAAATGCTGGGAACATAGCCACTGAATTGTTAACAGTGGCAAATACTAGAGAGTGAGAATAAAATAAAGATGGTTACTCTTTATTTTATATAGTTCTATATTAAATTTTTAAAAGGTACTACTTTGTTAATTATAGATTAAGATAATTTAAAAACTTTTGGCGTATAATAGGGATAGGCTAAGTGTTGATCCTTCCTTGTTCCTTAAAGAAGGGTAAAAGATTCTCCTGATGGCCGATTCTAATTTGTGGATTAGGACAGCATTACAGAAAAGTCTTAAATCTAAGACTAGAATAGCAGAGCTCAGATTTTTTAGGAGAATAAATATGTAAGTATTTTTAAAAGGTACTTTATCATTTAACAGTTTGTAACGTCTTGACTTCTGAAAGGAAAATCAGTTTCAACATTTCAAGTTTTAGCCTCTATATGGTGGGATGGGGTATCCTCAAATAGGATGCCATCCTCTCAGCATCTCAGTTGGGGGAAATTCCACCACTAATGTGTCCTTCTGGACTTTCTTTTATCCCTGAAGTCAAATTCGTGGAAATCTCATCCTGACCTCAGTGGACCAAACACTTCTGGTTTTATAGACTGTTAATATGACTGAAAATATTTCTGTAATTAATAAGAAATAAAATACATAATTAGCCACCTTTCCCTTCCATTACAGCCCAACTGGGGCTTTATCAGGTCTCTAAAAATTTTTGATTCTCTTAGGCAGTAGGCAGTGCTGTTTGTCATGGTTTGGCTTTACCCAGATATACAATGTAAGTTGAAAGAGTCCAGTGTCACTTGAAGTTGAGGGAACATGCCCATTGGCATCAGCCCTAAATTCTATGACTTTTTACTAATGCTGCTTTGACTGGTGAAGTTCCAAGACATTCAAAATCTCCCCCATTGAATATACTCAGACATCCTCGAGGCCCCATAAGCTGTGAGATCCTAGGTAAGGTCAGTTGAGCAGGCTCTCACCAAGATTGCTGGTTACCCATGTCCTTTGTAACTGCAACACTCTTTTGTTGTTTGCCTAATGCACAGGCCCTGCTTATCATTCCCTAGAAATCCCACTCTTTCAGGAGCAGCTTGCCTGCCTTAGACTCTTCTCATACCCGTGGTTCTGATTCACCCTCACGCTTAGTCTCCCTGATGTGTGGGTCAGCCATTTTCACTATGGCTCCTGCCTGACACTTGCTCTACTGTCTCTAGGAATACCATGACTCATCTTTTAACGTGTTTGGAAAAGGCTTTCTTTCTTGGAGATGTTTCTTTTTCAGGATACAATGCAGTTAGTTTAATTGTATTACTCACTTCTCTTGAATAGGATTATCTCAGTGGTATGACTCTCTCCTGTCAAAGGGACACAAACAGTCTAGAGATGGGGAAAGGAGATAGGCTGGTTTAAATTCAGGTATAATTTCACTTTGCTTCCACTCAAGACTCTACTAAGGCCTGAAGAATCTCATTCCTCACCTCTCAGTGGCTGTTCCTCAGAATGCTGTGTTGTTTTCCTGAATCTGACCCACCACCATTTTTACCCTTTCTCAGCCAGGCCTTCAGTCATATCTCTCATCTAGAACTGTGAACAAGGTTTGGGCCTTTCCTGTAAGAACTTTGTTTCTTGGAAAAACTTTGGGAGAGATCTAGTCTTCTGATAGAGTTTCTCTCTGTATTCTGTGACTTAAAAAAAAAAAAATTTATTTGAGAGAGAGAAAGAGAGAGTGTGTGCCAAATGGTGGGGGCGTGGGGACAGGGGCAGGCAGAGAAGCCTACAAAGAGGGAGAGAAAGAGACTCTCAAACAGACTGTGTGCTGAGCTCAGAACCCTACATGGGGCTTGATTTCATGATCCTGAGATCATGACTTAAGCTGCAATCAAGGATTAGAACATTTAACTGGTTGAGCTACCTAGGTGCTCCTATGATTTTTTTTTAATCTTTAAAAGTTTTTTTTTAATTTATTTTACAATACTTTGCTTTACTAAAAGCTGCAAAAGCTAATACAGACTTCTCATATACTCCTTGCCCAGTTTTCCTTATTGTTAACATCTTATATTACTATAGTACACTTGTCACAACTAAGGAACAAACATTGGTAAGTTACTATTAACTCAATACTTTATTTGGATTTCACCAGTTTTGTGACTCTTTGGAGATATTTTTGCCAAAACACAATAAATATATGGGACAGTGTTTCCTGTTATATTTGGATTCAGCTCTATTCATTTCTTTTTATTATTATTATTATTATTATTATTATTATTTATTTATTTTTATTTTAAAGAGAGCAAGAGGTTATGTGCCCACACCAGCATGAATAGGAAGGAGAGGGAAAGGAGAAGGAGAGAATCTCAAGCAGATGTCCCACCGAGCGTGGAGCCCAAGTGGGGGCTAGATCCCATGACCCTGAGATCATGACCTGAGCTGAAACCAAGAGTCCAACACTTAACCAACTGAGCCACCCAGACACCTCCAGCTCTGTTCCTTTGCAGGGGAAACTTGGGATGATGGGTTGCTTGGTTGAAAATTAACTATATCGTTCTCTACGTGTGTCCTGATCAAATGATTTGAAAAAGATTTTCCATGAGGGACAAACATTATTTTTTCACACAGCAGTTTTTTGCATTTTTAGAACTCCAAAGTAAGAGGACAGGTGGGGTAATCTGAGTCTTTCTTCTTTTAGTGAAATCTTTTGCTGAGAAAGAGTGGGCTGAGGCAGCTGCTCATGTGGCTGTCCCTGCCTTGGGGTTTTATAGAAATGGTGCTGAGCTCAGTCAAAACTATAATAACTGGCAAAGCAATAGGGGGCTAGGTAAGGCTTACAAATGGGAAAAAAAAATTTGGAGAAAGTAGAATGAAGTGAAATCAGGATCAATTGAAAAACATATAAAGCTGTTAAAGTGCCCAAAGGGATTTAGGTTAGTAGTCATAGAAAATTTTGCATGTTTACTGTACCTCCTTTAAATGTAAAATCCATATCTGTGAATGCTGGGAAGATGCTGTGTGTTTGTTTGTGTGTGTGTGTGTGCATGTGCATATGTTTGAGCTGGCAGGATGACATTCATTGAGTAAATAAATATTGAACAGCTAGCTGCCTGCGGACTAGACACTGGGATAGTTGCTGGGGATACTGAAGGCTGTTCTTGTCCTCAAGAAGCTTATGGCTGGCTGGTGGTAAGCTTACACGTATAAAACCTAGCAGTTTTTCTTTTTAACTATTTCTCTTCCTTCAATTTATATTTGATTTTATTTGGCATGGCAGGAGATGTCCAGCCATTGGCAATATGACCACTGTTCCAAGTTTGTCATTATCTGTTAAGAGAGAAATAGAAATACAAATTACACCTTCATTAACAAATATTAAGTTCTTGCTATTTATAGCACTTTTGCCAGCCATTAGGCCAACCCCACCCCCTCAAAAACCCAACCCCAATATAAGACATACGCTACCCCTTTATTATCCATTGTATTTTTCTAAGAAGAAAAACAATGCTGCAAGTTCGCCTTAGTTCATTTCAAAGACTGTTTTAGATTTCCATTCTCAGGGAGATTAGAAAAGGATGCAATCACTCCTAGTTGGAACTGGAGATGAGACTTTATGGAGGAAATCTTCAGATTTTGCCCAGAAATAAAATCTGCACAGGGTTATATATATGCACAGGGTTTTCAAGGGTTGAACTAGACCAGTCAAATTTATGAAACACCACCCCCTTTTCTTTGGTGTTGCTCAATTCCTTGCCTTCATGTGCCAAGATGACTGACTGATGATGGTGAACCATCATTCATTTCTCATTAGGTGAGTTAGGAGAAATGGTTAAGATAGATTAAGATGGGCAGCAGCAGGCCATGCTACCCTGAGAGTTAATTAAATGTAACACAGCAAGTGTGGAGATTATCCTGGTTTCATCATTTCTCTGGGTTCCAACGCAGGCATCGAAATCCCCTATATTGGTGATTAACGAACTGGTTTTCTGAATATTGTGCCACAATACAGACTTTTGGCCTGGAGTCCTAGTTCATGGTAGAAATGAACACTTATTTTATGCCTTTTCTTGAGGTCTCCAAATGTTGTTTCACCCGCAGGATATAATTGGAGAATATCTGTCATAATTCCGTCATAATATTCTAAGTTTAGTTTTCTAATAGTCTTGGTCACATGCATTTTTATTTTTAAAATGTAAATGGCATATGATTTATTATGCCATAGTCATATGTATATATATGTGTGTATGTGTATAATTTCCCATCCCCTAAAGAGGTGAATTCTTTAAAGGAAATGAAAATAAAAATTTCATAGGGTGTAGGGCAGAGCAAACGCTCATCACAGACTTATCTGACAAGTCTCTTTCAAGAGCCTGTCCACAGATTGAAGATTCACTCTTTGCTCAATTTGCATCCTTGGCCCAATAAATGTTTTATGACCTCCCTCTATGAGCACTCACAGCCAGAAGGAGGTAATGCAAAATTGATCTGTATATTAAAACTGCTGAGCCAAGCGGGCTTGCTCTTGGAATTACACTGATTATGTGTATGTGTGATTCAACAGGCTCTATTGAGACACCATAGTATTTTAAAAGACACCCATCAGCTGCATTTTTCATACACACAGTTTCTTCTTTTTCTCCCCCTCTTAACCCTGTGGACCAACTCTTATATTCACATTTTTAACTCCCTTTGGGTTCATGAATAGCAATAAGTGTTTTCAGAAAAGAAGATGCTTCACTATTATGCCCAGCAGTCTATTATTTCTAGAGTACAAGGAAGGACATGGACCTTTGAATCAAACACACAGAGGTTGGAATCCCAGCTTTACCATTTATTTGCTATGAGGATTTGGGAACATTATTATATCTTTCTGGGCCTCATATTGCTATTTTAAAGTAGAGATAATAACATCCACCTGCCTGAATTGTTGCAAATATAACCGGTATAGTCAGGCTTTGGCTGTCTGTGAATATAAAATGAGGTCCATTTCCTTTAATATCCATGTTATGATGGTGGAGTTAAGGCTGGCATGATAGATCCCCTTAAAGCATGCCCTAATTAGTTTCTGGAAATGACACCAGGTTCTCTTTTACATGGGCTAAGAACAGATTCATTCAGGTTTTTCATTCTGTCCTTTTTTTTGGCAAGCTGCCAAGATATTCATTTATATAACAACTATTTCTGTTGATATCTATTTTGTGTTAGGAATTTTTAGCACATAGGTTATTGGTGAAGACACCGTCCTTGTTTCCATGAAACATAGATTATGGCAAGTAGGGGGTGAGGGAGTCAGACCACCTAGAGAAATAATTATAAATAAGGGTAAATACTTTGAAGGAAATAAGAGCAATCCTGTAGAAATTGAAGGTGGTATAAAGGAACAACATTAGAGATGGTTGTCAGAGCACTTTTCTAAGGAGCTGACATGTGAGCTATGATGTAGATGGTGAGATGGAGCCTACCAAGTGAAGATCAGAAGGGGAGGAAGAACATTCCATATAGAAGGATCAATAAAGGCAAAGTTTTGAGAAAGAGCCACTGAGTTAGAGCAACTGAGGGAAGAGGAATATGATTCTGATCACAAGTTTTGACATGTCGGTTTCTTCCCACACCACCAAGCAATTCTTTGACACCAGCTGAGTGT
This sequence comes from Lutra lutra, assembly GCF_902655055.1. Lineage (NCBI taxonomy): Eukaryota > Metazoa > Chordata > Mammalia > Carnivora > Mustelidae > Lutra > Lutra lutra. The sequence goes on from NC_062290.1 coordinate 49,748,928, forward strand.
CTTATAATTCAGCTCAATTTTGACACCATCTACGTGTGAGATTGCATCAGATTCCACAGGTTAAGAGTTCAGTCCCACAATGCCCAACACTCCCCCCACCTGACCTTTTGCTTCCGATGCAGGTTGTTACCTCTGCTTCCGACTGACTGGCTGCTGTATATCATAGGTTCCCATGACCCCCTCCTTTGGTTTGACTAACTGCTAGAACAGCATACAGAACTCAGGAAACCAGTTGACTCACTAGATTACTAGTTTGTTATGAAGGATGTTAAAGAATATGAAGAGATGAAGAGATACATAGGGCAAGGTATGGGGAAAGGGCATGGAGCTTCTGTACCCTTTCCTTGCACACTATTCTTCCTAAATCTCCATGTGCTCACCAATGAGGAAGCCCTCTGAACCCCATCCTTTTGGGTTTCTATGAAGGCTTCATTATATAGGCACGAATGATTAAATCATTTGCCAGTGGCAATTGATTCAAACTCCAGCCTCTTCTCCCTTTCCAGGGAAGTCAGGTGAGTGGGACTAAAGGTTCTAATTGTCTAATCACATGGTGGTTTACTCTGGTCCCCAGCCTCTATGCTCAGATGACACAGGGGCTTTCCAGGAGGCACCACATCAGCATAACAAAAGACACATTTGTCTTCTCATCACTTATGCAATTCCAAGGGTTCTAGGAGCTCTGTGCCAGAAATGGATATGAAGATCAAATACATGTTTCTTATTATAAATCACAGGGAGTATAAATAAAACAGCAAGAAAGGGATAAGGTGGTACAAGGTGAGTCAGAATTGTGCAGGGCCTATTTTGTTTGTCCCTGCAGGGCATCAAGGGGCAATTGGATTGACTAGAAGATATGGGCATGTTTTAAGCAGGTAAACCACAGGATCTAATTTACTTTTTAACAAGATAATTCTGGCTGCTGAGTGTGTAAGACTAGGAGTGGAACGGTGGAATAGGGGAAGTATTTTGGCTATTATCTTAGTCCAGGTAACAAAAGATGGTGGCTGGTTTTGTTTAAGGAGGTAGAAGCAAAGAGAAAGATATGTCAAAGATTTGAGATCTACTTTGACTTAGAATCAATATGATTTGTTGATAAAAGGGCAAAGAGAATTCAGAAATGATACCTAGGTTTAGTTATTTAGTAGTATTTATGTTTGTCATATTATTTATTTAGTAGTATTACTTTCCTGAAGGGAAAGGGGAAGAAGGGATAAAAATTTTGTTGGCAGTGGCTGGGTGGTATAGTACAGAACACAAGTTCTGTTTTTTATAAGCTATGCCTAGTCTTTTTATAAGCTGTGTCATGTCAAGTAGTTAGATATACAATCTGAAATTCAAGTTTTAGTGAGAAAGGGGGATTTAAATTTAAGAGTAATGAAAATATGTATGGCATTTAAAGCAATGGATGTGAATGAGTTATTGGGGAACATGAACGGGAGATAAAGGAAAAGGTTATGGGATCAATGTCTAGAATGCTCTAACATTTAGAAATTGGCTACAGAAGAGAAAAAATAAAGAATATTGAGAGAATAATGAAGTCAGGAGAAAATGAAATAATGTATGATGTTCTGGAATTCAAGAAAAAAGTTTTTTTTTTTTTTTTAAAGGTAAGAGTGTTTGAGTGTACTGCTAAGAAGTGAATCAAGAGGAGACAGAGAAGGAATTATAAAATTTGGCAGCATGGAGGTCACTGACAAGATCCTGACAAGCTATTTCACTGGAGTCATTGATGTATAGAGAGTGAAAACCCCCTTGAAGTGAGCTGAGGATAAGGTAGGAGCTAAGGAAGTAGATATAGACAAGAATTTTGAGACATTCGGGCTGTTGAGGGAAATAAGGAAAGGAGATATTTTTCGGCAGGAAATGAAAGGTCCAGAAGGCTTTTTGGGTTTGTTTGTTTGTTTTCTAATGTCAGATCTAGAACCTGCATATTTGTCAATGTTAATAACCCTTGGAGAAGAATAAATTCAGTCTTGGAGAGAGAGGTAATAATTGCCAGAATGAAATCTTTGAGAGAACAAGAGAGGATGTCTCTAGAACATAGGTGCTTTGCCTGGCATTTTGTTAAATAGGGATTGGTCTTCCATTGTAGGAGAAGAGAAAGCAGAGGCTGTAGGTTCATTTTGTGGGAAACTGAAGACAATTCTATCTGATTATTCTGATTATTTCTATTATCTCAGTGGAGTACAAGGTAAGATTATTATTTGAGAGTGAGCAGGGAGGAAGAGAGTGTTCGAAGGGTTTGGGGAGAGAAGAGAAGATGTGAAATAATCTCTGAGGGGAAAGGGAGTGTCAGCCTTCAAAGAAATGTTCCAGTCTTGCTGGGCAGGCTTGAGTATCCTTGGAAAAGGAAATGAATTTAAAGTAAGACCTATATTGTAAGGTGGGGCACTCTGCTCCTGCAGAGCCTCTTGAAAATGCTACTCAGCACACAAAGCTCTACTGGTGGCTACTGCTGCATTTCTCTTCTGGGAGGTGCTCGGTGAGGGACTAGTCCCTTTGGGATCCCATTCCAAACATAAAAGGAGCACCCACACAGCAAGATTAGGCTACCATTTTACACAAAATTTTGGATCTGGTAGAAGGAAGTGATGATGGTATGAATTTAAAAGTATTCTTTAATATAGCTACTCTTGCAGTTGACAGGAGCATTTCCCAGGAAGGTCTGGTGAGTATTTTGATGCTTATAAATCAGTTGGCTTCCATGAAGATAGTGAGGACCAGTTCATCCTCTCCAAAGAGAGTGCCCTTGAGAGAGACTATTCTGTGTCCAAGAACCACATACTCCAAGGAGATGAAAATACTCCATTCTCATCCCAGCCTGAGTTCAGTCTTCCAACTCCGCATTTTCTGTCCCCAGAATTTTCCTCTTACCAGGTTGACTGACAGTAGTAAAATCAAATCACATTTGAAGAAAGTCTGTCTTAATGAAAATGGATGTAGTCTCGCCTAATGGTCAGAATGAGATAATAATACTAGTGCATTTGGATTACTCTCTCAATGACATCACATAGAGAGCATCAGTGGTCAACTCAGATCATATACTTTTTAAGTCAACTAATAGTAGCGCAAGGGGGAAAACCATGTCTGTATGCTTTTCTATACTTCTATCTCAGCTTCACACTTCCCATTTCAGCTACTCAAGAACATACATGACTCCAATAAGCAATGCTGTTTTTTAAATCTACACACAGTCCAGGAATACAGTTTGCAGAAACACAGTTTTTATGCAGGGCAATTTACATTGCCAAATAGAATTCATGGCAGTGAATATTTTACATTTTTTCCCTAAAGAAAATATGTGTGTGCTGGTTTTATGTTTGCAGAACTATGGCTCATTCAAGAGGTTTTCTCCCATCCCCCAATCACAATAAATGTTTTCTATTTCCTTCCATAAAGAAGAGTTGAGGTCTTGATGGTACATTGATGGATAACCCCAGTAACTTTTAAATAGCAATTTTCTGAGGTCTCAAAAATGTTTAGGGTTGAGCTGCAGTCTAAGGGCCATGCTAAATGAATTTTAAAGATCACATATTTAATGTGGCAAGCACATACCTACAAAATAACAGGGGCCCTATCTTATAGATTTTAAGTTATATCCAAGGAGACATAAACTTTTGTTATAAGTTGATCATACAGTGTTACGGTACCTAGATCATTGGTAAATACCTAGAGAACATGTAGATTCTTTTACCTATAATAATCATTGTTACTTTCAAAATACTAAAATAGATTATTGTATATTACTATGAGTACAGGTGCCTAAATTTGTATTATATACTGGATTTCTGCTACTCTATTGGCTCTTCTTCAGATGCTTATTATCCCAATTTATTAAAAATTGGCATTTGGCATAAGATGGATTTGTCTCAAAGCTTTCCCAGTGGATCTATCTATCAAAATGGCTTATTTTAACTTCCAGAATATATTAAAAATAGTTAATTGTAATAGGAAATTTTTATTATGTCAATTTATTAAAAGATATATTGTTGGCCATAATGAGAATACAAATTAGTGAAAGGCTTACACTGATAGGGTGATTACAGTAGGGTCAAAGAAAGAATGGGAGAAAAAAAAGAAAGAGTTTACCATAAATGACAGCAAGAAAGTAAAGCACTAGTGTGTGGCCATGTAGGTTAGCAACTATAACCATAGAAAAAGAAAAAAAAAGGAAGCTGTCTTTAATGACTGGAAAAGAGGTAATTGCAAATAATGCACCAAACTCAAGGGTGCTGCATAAAGAATACCATGAAGCAGAAAATATTGGCCTATTGTGGAAAACATTAATATTTCTGATACTCCTTTGTTCCTTCATTTAATCATTTATATATCAATGCTTGCGTTGTTTTTAGATGAGAAGTTGATGTCTAAGTTCTGAAAAAAGGTAATGAAATAAACATATCTGGTTATACATCTTTCCCTTTAGAGGCATTGGTATACTTGATTGGTAATTATAATGAATTCTACCACTTTACAAAATGTTAAGGATGCAAAACTATAACACTCTAGTAGAAACATAGGAGAAAATCTAGGGATGCCTGGGTGGCTCAGTCAGTTATCTGCCTTCGGCTCAGGTTATGATCCTGGGATCCTGGGATGGAGTGCTGTGTTGGGCTCCCTACTCAGCAGGCAGTTGGCTTCTCCCTCTCCCTCTGCCTCTCCCCCTTCTCTCTCTCACTCTCAAATAAATAAATAACATCTTTTTAAAAAATCTAGATGTCCTTGGGTACAGTGATGCCTTTTCAGATATAACACTAAAGATATGATCAATGAAAGAAAAAGTTGATAAGCTTGACCTTATTAAAGTTACAAACTTGTGCTCTGCAAGAGACAATTCCAAGAGAATCCAAAGACAAATCACAGACTGGAAAAAATATTTGCAAAAGACACAGCTGATAAAGGACTATTAACTAAAATATACAAAGAGCTTTTAAAACTCAATAATAAGAAAACAAACAACCCAATTAAAAAATTGGCTGAAGACCTTAACAGACACCTCACCAAAAAAGAGGCACAGATGACAAATAAGAACATGGAATGCAAATCAAATATTCAGGGAAATGCAAATCAAAACAATAATGAGATACCCCTACACACTTATTAGAACGGCTACAAGTCAGAACACTGACACCAACTGCTGACAAGGATGAAGAGCTACCTGAACTCTCATTTATTGCCTGTAGGAATACAAAATAGTACAGCTACTTTGGAAGACAGTTTGGCAGTTTCTTAACAAACTAAACATATTCTTATCCTATGACCCAGCAATAGTGCTCCTTGGTATTTACCCAAAGGAGTTGAAAAGTTATGTTTACACAAAAACCTGCATGTAAGCGTTTATGGAAGCTTTATTCATAATTAACAAATTGTGGAAGTGACCAAGATATCCTTCAGTAATTGAATGCAGAAATACACTGGTACATCCAGACAACGGAATATTATTCTGTGCTAAAAAGAAATGAGCTACCAAGCCATGAAAAGACATGGAGGAAACCTAAATGCATATTATTAAGTATTATTAAGTGAAAGAAGTCAATCTGAAAAGACTACACACTGTATAATTCCAACTACTTGACATTTTGGAAAAGGCAAAGCTATGGAGACATTAAAAGATTATCAGTTGGCCGGAGTTTGGGGATGAAGGGAGATGACTACACAGAACACAGGTTTTTTAGGGTGGTGAAAATACTCTATGATGTTATGATGATGGGTATCTGTCGTTACACTTTTCTTTAAGCCTATAGACTGTACAACACTAACGGTAGAACCTAAGGTAAACCATGGACTTTGAGTGATTATGATGTGTTGAGTAGGTCCATCTTTGGTTAAAAAAAAAAAGTACTGTTTTGTTGAGTGGTGTTGATAATGGTGAAGCCATGCATGTATGGAGGCAGTGTTAGTGAGAAATCTTTGTACCTTCCTCTCAGTTTTGTTGTAAACCTAAAACTGCTCTAAAAAATACAATCTTAAAAAAAACCAGGCCCTCGGCATCATAAATCCATATTACCTTTGTTCTCCTGGGCTAATATGGTTACTGTGAAATGGAAATGGAGATGTGCTGACTCTAAGTATAAAACACTTAACTGATTTTTGAAGTGTTAGCAATAATAAAAAAATATAAAATACCTCAATTTTTATGTGGATTATATATTAAAATGGTATTATTTTGGATATACTAAGTTAAATAAAATACATTATTAAAATTCATTTCACTAATTTCTTTTGCTTTCCTTCAATGTATCTAATAGAAACTTAAAAATATAAATGCAGCTTAAATTATATTTAATACATATATTTTTAAAAGGATTTTATTTATTTATTTATTTATTTGACAGAGAGAGTAAGTGAGCGTGTGCACAAGCAGGAGTTGAGGGCAGCACGCAGAGGAAGCTGAGCAGGGAGCCCAACATGGGGCTCGATCCCAGAACCCTGGGATCTGACCTTGCCTGAAGGCAGACCCATAAACGGCTGAGCCACCCAGGCATCCCTTAAGTTATATTTAAAGACAGTACTGCTCTAGACCATTCTGTCCCCAAGTAGTAATTGTTGGAAATAATGTAGGAAATTAAAATACACATGCATAGGTATTTAAGAGAGGTTATGTGACTTTTAAAGTGCAAACCACACTTCTCAGATTAGATGAATTTACAGATTTATTCTGATTTTGACTTAAAATTTATTTCTTACAGATTTGTTTTACAGATTGTGTTGACTTTTTTATCTCTTCTAGTAAATTAATTGTGCTTGCAGAATTTTTCTTCATTTTTCAGTACATCTCTCCTTCCTTTCATTTTTGTTATCTACTCTCCATCCTGTTTCGAGGATTTGGAAAGGGCTCCATATATGACACTCCACATGGTAAATTTTGAGGATCCTTTGAGAAACTATGACTCTAGAGCTGGATCTTTGTTTCTCACTGCAGAGTTGTTTATAGCTTTCTACTCCGAGCTGTCCCTCGGGCATTGCAGTTCTGACTCCGTCCACCACCTCCTTCGCTCCTTCCCTTCATCCTTTGTGTGGTATGTGCATGTGTACTTCGGATTTTGTGGATTTGCTGAATGTGATGTTTAAGAATGTAAACTAGTCTATGTTAAAAAGCCTTTATAGGAAATAAGTTTTCAGACAAATGCTGTGGAGGATTTTTTGAATATCAGTAAGGAACCCTGTTATGTTTGAAGTGAAGTAGCATCCAGCACTATTGACATGAATGAAACTGACACTTGGATACAGAAAATTGACTGAATATAAATTTAAATATTAAAGAATAATGAGGTTATAAGTGCCTGAAAAATTGCTTTTGCTTGTGCCCAGTAGGAATTTTCATGAGCATGGAATTAGGCAACTGTTTCTGTATCTAGGAAATATTGCAAAAGTTTAATTGGTAGTTGTATAATTGGGTGGAAATTTTTAGATTTTTTTCTATAGACTGAAGTCTTCCTTATTACAAAATGTCTTCATATATTCAATAGCAACAAAACCCAGACAAAATGAAAATATTGCTAACTTAAAAAACACAAGATATTGGTCAAATTTATACATATGGAAGGATCTGTTAAATATCCAGGAATGTTAATGTTTTTACCCTCTACTTATTTTAGACAAAAATATAGTCACAATTTGTAATTGCTTATATTTAGACTATATTACATGTGTATTTATAATTGTATAGCAGTCTGTAAAATAAATGGCAGGATATGTTATGTCATTATTGTCATATCTTCTATGTCTTTATATTTTGAAGTTAGACATTAATTTGGAGGTTTAATGAATGAAATATTTATATGCAAATTTACTGCATAGGCTTCCCCATTTATATATGTTCCTGTAAATCAATGAACAAGTCTTTTTGAAATATTTTTTTAAGTCATCATTTTTAGGTTATTCACTCATTATACCTAAGCTTGGGAATGGAAATATTTACACCTTAACTATCTTTTGTTCAATGAAATTTGGAAATATTAACTGATGTCTACGATGTGCAGGTGCATCTTTCTATTTCCTAATGGAGCCACAGATATGGATGGTTGTATTGTGGTTATGTATGAAAATGTCCTTGTTTTAAAGCATTTGGGTGTGATGGGACATCAGGTGAACAGTTCTCAATAGTTCAGGAGGAAAATCTTTTTTTTTTTTTAACTTATACTTACAATTTTTACCATACTTATAATTTTTCTGTAAGTTTGAAATGTCTCTAAAAAAAATAGAAGGAAAAAAAAAGACCCTCACTTGGTAGCTGTTTGAGCTTGGAAAAGCCACTTCAATATTCTGAGCTCAGTTACCCCATGTATAAATTAGGAATACTAATATCTTAAAAAGTTGTTTTAAGGATTGGGATTGTAGGTTAATTCCAGATTTATGGTTTCCTGTTTCATTCAGTGGTTTATAAGTTGTTTGAGTCATTATTTACTTTGATGTTCATATTGTCCAATATTTGCTAGTGGGAGCCCCTTCCTAATGAAAGCCTGTTTCAACATCCTTGCAACAATACCACTTTGTGATTTTAAAATCTTTAAATTGCATCAGAATATCACATTAAAATATACATGAGATAAGGGCATTTTTAGACATCTCAGGATAGAGATGCAGACAGTGGTTTGCAATCACACAAAACTATTATAAAATCCCTGAAGAACCACCTTTGTTACAGAGGATGCAGCACCTGTAGGAGGAGTCTGTGATAGCAAGCATTGGAGCAATAACCTAAAGTGTTGTTTGCTCTATTCATAGGTGGCAGGCAGGGATAACCCTCTGATTTGAGAGGGAAAAAAAGAAGAAGTTTTCTGATATTTCAAAAAAATATTAATTCCACAGAAAAGGAAAATCATGGTTAGAAAAATAGAATTCTGATATTTTTGCTTAGAATTCTCTGGAAATTGAAGAGATGAAATGAACAGAAGGAAACATGGGTGGGGAAGGGGTTGAAATTTTCTTCTTTTTCCTATCTTTAGGAAAAATCAGACTGAAGCTATTCCAGATACATGACGGTATTGCTTAAAGACTTCTCCAAATAGGACATCCCATAACCTTCTCAGTCCATTTCAACTTCTGCTGATACTTATAGCCTGGAATTCTATGTCTCTAAACTAAGGATCATGTACTGCTTCAAGATGAAACCTGCTATTCCTGTTCTGTAGTCAAAAAAATAAAAATTGTGGTCATCATTCTCTTCAAGTTATCTGTAATAGAGTAGTTTTCAAATTAAAAAAAATTTTTTTAATTTATTTGACACAGAGAGAGATCACAAGTAGGCAGAGAGGCAGGCAGAGAGAGGGGGAAGCAATTTCCCTGCTGAGCAGAGAGCCCGATGCAGGGCTCAATCCCAGGACCCTGAGATCATGACCTGCGCCGAAGGCAGAGGCTTAACCCACTGGGCCACCCGGGCACCCAGTAGTTTTCATATTTATAGCTGCCTTGTTCATTCTCTACTTTCAAGGAGAATGGACCTAACATTTTATGGATTTCTATTCTCTTCCAGAGAGGCAATTTTACTAATGTTTACTGAGTACTTACTTTATGCCAAGGATGGACCTTATCTAATTTGTTAAAAGTCTGGATAGAATAAAAGGCTGGGTAAGAAAGAATTCTTTCTCTGTTTATTTTCAAACTGCAACATTAGTCTTCTGCCTTCACACTCAGACTCAGGTTGGAATTTACCCCATCGTGTGGATCTGGACTTCACAGCCCCCATAGTTGTGCGAGCCAACCGCTCATAATATCCATCCATCTATCTATCCATCCATCCATCCATCTGTCCATCCATCTATCCATCCATCCATCCACTATCTAGTTAGCTCCTGTCAGCTTGGTTTCTGTGAAGAACCCTAATACAGTTAACAAGTGGTAGAGCTTTGACTCCAGGCAGTTTTACTCCAGCATCTTTGCTCTTAACTAACACACTGAGTTGTCTCTGACCCAATAAACATTGTGTGATCTTCACAACTCAGCAAAATTGGTGGGACTTTTCTTCTCTCTTTTACAGATGAGGAAATCAAGACTTAAGAGAAGTTAAGCAATTTACCTGTGATCAAATAGCTGAGTTAATAAGTGGCAGATATAAATTAAAAATTCAGATAAACATGTCTCCCAAACCCATGGTATTTGTCTCCTAAGTTTATTGCACTCCTTCCAAGCAGTACTTATTTATTTATTATTTATTTATTTTGGAGGTGGGAGGGGGTTGGAGAATGTTATCTACAACGAAGGGCCTGCTCAGAGAGGAGCAAACACCATTACTTTGGCTGGACAAGAACCACATTTATCAGGTATATTCCTTCATGTGGGCCCCAAATTAGATCTATAAAAGGCTGCAAAGGTAAGAAGACTTTCAGCTCCCTTCTTAAAGAGAAGATAGTAGTTGCCATTTATCAAAGGCCTATGATGTGGTCAGCACCATTCCTAGATATAATCATATTTCATTTAGTTCCCCACAGAAATCTTTGAGGTAGTTTATTTTCTTAGGCTGCGTTTCCAAGAGGCAGACCCTACAATAAGGATTCAAATGTGATTGATATATTAAGGTGATACTCCCAGGAGAAACTAAGAAGGGAGTGAGGAAAGCATGACAGACCAGGGGAAGAAGGAAAGTGAGGACTCACAGAAAGTGACTTCGGCCAGATCCCACAGGGGACACCTGGAATGTAAGGCATGCCTCAGGGTTTATCCCAGCCTGAGGCTTGGAGGAGTGTATTCCTCAGCCCCTCATTGTCTACCCTCAATAAGGGCTGTCCCGGCATTGGGGAAAGGCAGGGATATAAACTCCCCGGCACATATGAAGCTCTCTGCTTAGGATAAGGGGCTTCAGTAGCCTGAGGGCAGACCAAGGAAGAAAAATCAAGCATGTTGGGAACAAAACCACATCAAATCTTCGGAGACTGCACAGAAACAATTGAGATCTGAGGGAATCTGGATAGAGCCATGATGTGAAGGTCAGACTTCACATGGAGATCCATCTCTCTGATGCCAACAATATGTATGCTTTGTCCATTATCCTGTTTTGCCTCTTCTTGTTTCCTGTATACTAGTCTGTCTTCCATTATTCCTGGCTCAATTAACAGTCACAGACCTAAGGGTTGAGTTATCCTATATATCTTGGGAACCAATAATACCTAAGGCAGTCTAAAGAATGAGCAAACTCAATTCCATTTCCCAGAAAGTTAGTAGCCTTCTAGGCCTAGAACTCCAGAACTAGTGGTTTAGCAAAGTGTTTTCATATGTTCTAATTTATAAAATTTCAAAACATTTTTGAAACCTCATTAAAAATCATTGAAAAGAATGAAACCTTGCCATTTGCAATGACATAGATGGAACTAGAGTATATTATGCTAAGCAAAATAAGTTAGTTCTAGAAAGACAAACGTCATATGATTTCACTCATATGTGGAATTTAAGAATCAAAACAAATGAACATAGGGGAAGGGAAGGAAAATGAAATAAGATAAAAACAGAGAGGGAGGCAAACCATAATGGACTCTTAACAATAGGAAACAAACTGAGGGTTGCTGGAGGGGAGGTGAGGAGTGGGGTGGTGTAACTGGGTGATGGGCATTAAGGAGGACACGTGATATAATGAGCATTGAGTGTTATATGCAACTGATGAATCACTGAATTTTACCTCTGGAACTACTAATACTCTATGTGTTAACTAACTTGAATTTAAATAACAAAGAAAAGAAAAACCTCCTATAAGCTAGCCAGATCTCTGCTCCCTCAAGGCAGCAATGCCCTCTATGTGCACTTTGGAAGACTGCCTTTTCTTGGGCATCATAGCATAGCAGCTTCTACCTAGGTTATTTGTGCTCCTGATGGGAGCAGATCCTAGACAAAGATAAGTCCCCTCCCACCAGAGAGACCAGATACCATGTGGATTTCTGACATAGGAATGCACAAGACACAACAGATGGGATCTCTGAATTTTGGTTTTCTGAAAGTCTCCTTTATTTTTCTCTGACAAATCATATTTATACTTCTCTAGACTTGAATTAAGTAAAGCTTTGTGGTCTTGTGCATGCTGCAACTTGACAAACAGAGACAATAGCACTAAGTAAAGGTGTGAAGAACAACTTTACATTTTTATAGCATTTTTCACAACCATTGTATCCCGAGGCACTTCACAAGAAGTAGCAACACCAACTTTTCCTATAGGTTCTCTTGGGGTGTGAATTCTGAAACCCAATTCTGGCCTTCTAAAGTTCATTTGATGGTGTGGGAGATTAAAAATGGCACTCTTTAGCTTTTTTTTCTTTCTTTTTTCCCTTTTTTTTTCTTTAAACATTCCTTTGAATTTTTTTTTTTGATGTTTTTATACATCTCTCCTTTAAACAAATATTTACTTAACATCCGGCAATGTACTAAGCAATAGGGCATAAAATGGCAAACGAGAGATAATTTTGAATTTCACTTTTGCTACTTTGTGTCTAAGGTTTCGTTATATATAAAATGGAAATAACATATTTCCTATGGGGGATGAAAAAGAGCTGCACATAAAGGTCTTAGAATAGTATCTGGGAGTCAGCTAGTGATTAGTTTTTTTTTTTTAATATTTCATTTATTTATTTGACAGAGAGAGAAAGATCACAAGTAGGCAGAGAGGCAGGCAGAGAGAGAGGAGGAAGCAGGCTCCCCGCTGAGCAGAGAGCCCGATGCAGGACTCGATCCCAGGACCCCGGGACCATGACCCGAGCCGAAGGCAGAGGCTCAACCCACTGAGCCACCCAGGTGCCCCAGTGATTAGGTTTTGAGAACTGACTGTGGTGTGTCAGGCATTGTTCTAGGGAACATGAAAATAATACAACACTGCTCTCCTCAAAGAACTTACTTTCAGTAGAAGGACACAGATATAATGTAAAAATATAACAAACTTAAATGCCAATAAGAACAATGAATAACATAAAATAATAATCCAAGTGGGAAAATTTTAACTGGGGTGGCCAAGGAGGGTGTCTCCAGTGAGGTGACCTTTTGAGTTGGGACCTGAATGATGAGGAGACAACCATCTGAAGACCTGGGGTTCAGTCACTCCAAGCTGGAAGTGCTAATGCCCTGAGATAAGAATGAGTTTACATATTTAAGATTCAAAAAGAAGGTATGTGACTGGAACACAGTGACTGTGAGTGAGTGCAGGAAGAGGAGCCCAGAGAAGTAAGCAGGGGCCAGATCACCTATGACCCCTCTATTCCATGGGAAGGAGTTTATATTTTATTGTGTTTGCTATGGGGAGCCACAGGATGATTTTAAGCTGAGGGGTAATGATTGGATTTATATTGGATTGTATTGACTTAATCTCCCTTCTGAATGGAAGAAAGAACATAATAGGGTCAAGTGTATGATAAAGGAGAGCATTTGTGATGGTGGTCCAGGTAAGAGAGGACGTTGCTAACTAAGTCGGAATTAAGGAGTAATGATCAGATGTGGGATACCTTTTTGAGGTAGAACTCATGAGGCTGCAGGTGGGAAGAAAGTATCAAAATAAATAAAGGGTGATGGATTTTGGTTAGAGCAAATGGATTTTTCTCTGAGGAGGAAGACTTGGATTGAGCTGAAAGTCCTGCTTGGGTCATGCTAAATTAAAGATCCCTATTGCGCATCTAAAAAAATGAAACAGCCAAGTAAGCAGTTGCCTATTAAGTCTTGAGTTGAGGGAAATTTCAAGGCTGAATGCATACTTTTTGAAATTATTAGCATTTAGGTGACTTTTTTTTTCTTTCTTTTTTTTTTTTAAATTTTATTTTTTATAAACATATATTTTTATCCCCAGGGGTACAGGTCTGTGAATCGCCAGGTTTACACACTTCACAGCACTCACCATAGCACATACCCTCCCCAATATCCATAACCCCACCCCCCCTCTCCCAACCCCCCTCCCCCCATCAAACCTTAGTTTGTTTTGTGAGATTAAGAGTCACTTATGGTTTGTCTCCCTCCCAATCCCATCTTGTTACATTTATTCTTCTCCTACCCCCTTAACCCCCCATGTTGCATCTCCTCTCCCTCATAGGTGACTTTTAAAATCATAGTATTAACTGAAATCCTCTAGAAAAAATAGCTATTATTTATTCAGCACCTACCAAATACCAAATACTGTTGTAAGTGATGTACATGCATTAATTTATTTATTTAATAGTCATAATAATCCAACAAGGTAAGAAATATTACATTATATCAGTTTTACTGATGGGGAAAAGAGGCAAAGAGCAGTTAAATAATTGCTCAGTTAAATACCTACTCAGTGAAAAAGTCAACATGTGATGGTAAGTAATTTGGCCCCAGATTCTAGGCACTAGAACGCAGAGAAAAAACGAGGGTATAGGATTCAGTTCTAAAGCAATTTAACAGTTCGTGGTCAAATCAAAGGAGCTGCGGTCTGCAAGAGAACTGAGGAGGGGCAGTTGTTGGGGAGGGAGGAGTCTAATTGACCATGAGTTGTGGATGCCTAGAGAAGTAAGTCAATAAGTAAGAGGTTAATGCATCAAATGTTACAAGAGCACCCGTTTTGGCACTAGATATGTTAAAATTGGAACAATGCAAAGAAGATGAGACATTATCCTTGAACAAAGGTGATATACAAATCTGTGAAGTGGTCCATGTGTTTTTGTGGGCCCATATCTCACACTTTACAGAAATATAAAATTTATGTGGGTTAAAGATTTAAGTCTGAAATTCAAACTTTAAATCTTTTAGAAGAAAATATAAGAGAATGTATGATGAGCTGGGATTGAGAAAGAATTTCTTAAATAAAAATAGCCAAGGGGCGCCTGGGTAGCTCAGTGGGTCAAAGCCTCTGCCTTCGGCTCCGGTCATGATCTCAGGGTCCTGGGATCCAGCCCCGCTTCGGGCTCTCTGCTCAGCAGGGAGCCTGCTTCCCCCTCTCTCTCTGCCTGCCTCTCTGCCTACTTGTGATCTCTCTCTGTGTGTGAAATAAATTAAAAAAAAAAATAGCCAATACTTATTAAGTACTTAAAATGTTAAGTGTGGTTACAATAATTTAAACATATTAACACATTTAATCCTCACAACAATCCTATAAGATTATCCCTACTTTACAGATGAGGCAACTGAAGCATATAAGGCTTAGTACCCGGGTTGTACAGCTGGTAAAACATGGAACCAAACCCAGGCTAGCAGAAGAACTCTGCAAACCATGCACTTTAAATGCCATGCCTGATGTAGTCCAAGATAAGATACAAGTACACATTCCATTAAGCAAAGTATTAATAGACTTTAGTACATTTAATTGAAAATTTTTTTATCAAAAGTTATCATAGACGAAAGACAAACTGCCTACTGAGAGTGTATGTCTATAACACAGGTAACCAATTATTGACTAGTCTCCAGAATATATAGACAGCCCTTAAAAAGATCAATAAGAAAAAGACAAAGAATTTCACAGAAAAAAGGGCCAGAGGCCTAAACAGGCATATTCACAGAGAGAGAACGTAAGTCATCTATCAACTAAAAGTTATTCAATCTCCTTAATAATTACGGACATGCCCATTATAGTCATTTGGTCACATAAGTAACCCTTTGATACTTAGTAGGTTGGCAAACATAAAAACATCTGGTAATAATAAGCTTCGGTGAGAGTATGGAACTGTTTATACTGTTCATGGAATGCAAACGATTACGATTCCTTAGGAAGACAATTTGGTGTTACCCAGTAAAATTGAAGATGCGTACCATCTAGGCCCCATTAATATCTCTGGTAAGTATTTGATCTAGAAATACTCTCATGCATGTTTATCAGAAGACATGTCTGAAATGTTTATAGCAGATTTAAAAAATTAAAAAAAAAATCAAAGAAATAGAACCTGGAAATAGCCCAAGTACTCACTGATATGGGAATAATGAAATGAATTGTGATGTATTCATACAATGGAAGGTTTCTCATTGCCACGGTTGTTGCTGTTGTTGCATAGTTATTGTTCTGTTTCGCTTTGTTGTTTTCAGATGCGAAGTATAAGAAAATGCTAGCATGCTGGTGCAAATAATTGAAAAGAAAGTGCTGAATTGGTGATACAGAGTAGAGGGAAAAGAAGAGTAGAAATAAAGCCCTTAAGAAGGCAAGAGGAAATAAGATTAAAAGCTCACATGCACGTTGGACATCGGAGCAGGCAGATGGGACATAGGTAGGTGGATACCTCTGCGAGTTGTGAATGAGGTGGCGAGACGGTGAGGTGGCTCCTCTGTTTGGATGTTTTTTTCTATGATGTTTGAAGTCAAGTCATCGTATGGGGACACTGCAGGAAGACAGATTGTTGAAAAATTGAGGAAGGAGGGGAAGTGTAAAAGAAAATTCCCAGAGAATTGGAAAATGGGTAAGACAATTGTCAAGATATTAACACTCCCAAATAAAAGAGAAACACAATGCTCAGAAAGATAAAATAAATTCAAATGAAGTCCCCTGGCTAGGCAGTGACAAGGCTCGGCTTCTTACACAGGTCTCTGTCTCAGCTCTGGTATATTTTCTCAACTCCAGAGAGGCTGAAATTTGCTTCTTTTTTGGATCCTAATGATCCTTGGAATTTCTGGGTGAATTGGAATTGTTTCAAAGGTCCAATCTGCTCCAGGCACTATTAGGGAAATCAGATACCTGTTGTTGAAAGTAGACTGCCTTGGTATTTTTATTTGGCTTATTTTAAGAGTACAGTTTCAAGCACTCAGCACTCGTTAGTGCTTGTTCAAGGATTTTAATTTTCATTCATGCCTTCATTTGAAATATTGAGTGCCTACTATGTGCTCTAAAGCAACCATGTGCCATTATATATTTATAAGCACCTCTATGTGCTTTTAATATTTATTCATTGAAAACATTGGGCATCCTAGTGTAGGTGGAGAAAAACAGGTAATTATGCAAATGGTGGCAATTTCTATGGAGATAAATGAAGCAGAGTAAGGGGTTGAGGGAGAGATTAATGTCTTATATTGGCCTGCTGAGGGAACAGGCTTCAGAGGAGAATGGGAGGAGAAAGATTATACATTGTGGGTGTGGGTACCTGCGAATCTTTACAGAAATTTTACTATAAATGAGAGTGAAACGGATAAATAGTTGGAAAGAATATGGAAATCAAGAAAGAGTTTGTTTCATTTTTTTCAGGTGGGAGAATATGATGGTTAATTTTATGTATCAACTTGATTGGGCCATGGGCTGCCCAATATTTGTTTAAACATTATTTTGGGTGTAACTGTGAAGATGTTTCTGGATGAGATGAGAATTTCTACCTATAGACTAAGTAAAGCAGATTGTTCTCCCCAATGTGGGAGGGTCTCATTCAACCCAGTGAAGACCTGAAAAGAACAAACACTGTGCTAGGGAGACTTCATTGTCTTTCTGCCTGCCTATCTTTTTTTTTTTTTTTTTTAAGATTTCATTTATTTATTTGATAGACGGAGATTACAAGTAGTCAGAGAGGCAGGCAGAGAGAGAGGAGGAAGCAGGCTCCCCGCTGAGCAGAGAGGCCAATGCGGGGCTCTATTGATTGATCCCAGGACCCTGAGACCATGACCTGAGACCATGACCTGAGCCGAAGGCAGAGGCTTTACCCACCGAGCCACGCAGGTGCCCCTCTGCCTGCCTATCTTTAAGCCTTGACATCATTCTTCTTCTGCCTTTGGACCTGACTTAGAGTAGAATTTATATCATTGGTTCTCCTGGGTCTCAAGCTTGTCAAATAGGTCTTGGGATATCCCAGCCTCTGTAATCCTGTGAGCCAATCCCTTATAATAAATCTCTTTATTTAAATAAGTTGGAGTGCTCTAGTAGAGAGGGGAAAGTGATGATTTTGGAAACAGACAATTGCTGGTTTAATATTCTTGATTCATAGAGAAGGAGTGGGATTTGGTGAACAAATGGAGATATTACATACAGATGGTTCATAAAAAATAGTAAGGAAGAACAGGTTCAGATACAGGTTGGTATATGTTTGTGGATGTCTTAGTGTATGCCTGTGGAAGTTGTTTGATTGCCTCCGTTTTCTCAATGGACTAGGAAGCAAGTTCCACAGCTGTGAGTGAAAGGGAGATATGGGTGTGGAAAATTTGATAACAGGGACGCAGGTATTTAGTTGAAAACTAAATAATTGTAAAGGAAAGAATATACTAGCAAATAATGCCTTAGATAAAGTAACTTTCTATAAACTCTAAAGTCTGATTTTTGTCTCTTCAGCTTCCTCATCAATATTAAAATCGAAAAAAACATTAAAATCTTATTGTAAATGAAAAAAATTGTACTTTACCCTATATGTAGTGTGGATAATAAGCTCTAAGTATTGAAAAGGCTAGTGGGGAGTCCTTGAGTAACCCACAAAGAGATCCCTCTCCCCTGAATATGTTCATTTTAGACAGAGATTGACTTTGTACTTGGAAATTAGACTATGAGACTTGATATATGTTCAGTTTTTTCTTTAAAGATTTTATTTATTTATTTGTCATAGAGAGAGAAGCGAGAGCGAGCACAGGCAGACAGAGTGGCAGGCAGAGGCAAAGGGAGAAGCAGGCTCCCTGCCAAGCAAGGAGCCCGATGCGGGACTCGATCCCAGGACGCTGGGATCATGACCTGAGCGGAAGGCAGCTGCCCAACCAACTGAGCCACCCAGGCGTCCCTGTTCAGTTTTTTTTTTTTTTTAAAGGAAGCTCAAGCATGTGCTTTCCATCTTTCTCTAAAGTGGGGAAATGGTTTAACATTTATTTATGTGCAAATATTACTCTTACAATCTTAGAGTGTTGTGGAAACCTTGGTTTATCTACCACATCCCTTTCATTTGCCCATGGGTGGCTTTACCTTCTGTTTAGTCAACATTTCCAAGGATCCCTGCTCTTTCCAGATGGACGGTAACCTGTTTTTTGCATTGATCTCCAACTTTGACCCATGTACCTGTCTTCTTGACAAAAAGGTAGACCAGCATATAATAAAGTATTCATACTGAAACACACAATCCTGAGTTTTAACATTTTTAAAGACTGAAATTTTAACTTCCTTGGTGCTAAGGTATGGGGAGAATCAGGTGCTGAATCGTAACTAGGTAGAAATAAATAGAAATGGATAAATCTAGGTGGAGAAATCAAACCACCCATGGGGATTGCCAGAAATAGTTTGGGGAGTTTAATTTTTTTTTCTTCTACTTCTGTGTTACCCACCCCCCCCAACCTTTGTCTATAAGATTAAGATTGGAAATTTGAGCACAAAGAGCTGTTTGCCACAGTTTTACTGTGAGTTTTGCTCATTCAGGTGAATCTTCTAATCCAAAATAAACTTTCAGTCTTTTATTAATTTCTAGTAGCATCATTCTTAAAACCAAGCCGAAAATAATGTCGAAAGACATTAGCTTAATTTGAAAAGTACTTTGCTGTAAGTAGATTTTGTTCCAATGACATAGTCATTGATTTTTTTTTTTTAACTTGTTCTTTTCTGGTGTATGTGTGTTTGATTAGCAATTGTAGTGTTATTTTTGCTTGGTGGAGGCTTCTCTGGATTATGAGCTGTTTTTTGTATGTGATTATAGATGTTTTTGTGACACATTTATGTAAAAAAGAGACATATAAATACCACCCAGGAAATCTGTGACAACAGCACCTCAGAGTTATTTGTTGTTGTTGTTGTTGTTGATATTTAATTTTATTTTGCATATATATTATTTATGAAAACTTTATAAATCCTACCAAAACACGTGATAGCAGAATTGGAAATGGCATCACAAGAAGAATTGCCTGGTGAGGATCAAAAGGCTTTGTGGCCTGTTTTATAAATGTGCCTTTTTGTTGTTTACTTTATAAATCATGTATGTAGAAAGAAGAAAAAGAGTGATTTATTAAATGTTTATGAGAAACTCTAGTACACCCTGTTTTTAAAGTGCAAGGAACAGACAATTAGCTCAGGGATTTGTCATTCAGGTTATTGATCACAATGGGAGTCTAAATGGAGGGAAAACGTGAATTTCTCCTCAAGTCAACAGTCAGTGTAGAGATGAAATAACCCTAATTTTGAATTCCTTTTCCTTTCTCAAAAGTTTATTATCACTCAGCTTGCAGCACCGAGACCTTTAGCCTTTGACCAAGAGAGAGAAGAATTTCTGAAGGGGGCTATATTTATCCCCTTTTATCAGTTTCCTTAAGGAAGGAAGACATGTTTTTGTCTCTTCTTGCTTAAGAAAAGGCTGGCACAGTGCTATAGATCTTGTTTGCTGTGAGAGAAGAATAACTATATCAATTTGATTGAAGGTGTCAGAAATGTTTTGGGAAACAGCAGAAGCAGAGATCTGAGGTGGGAAAGGTTTGACATATAGCAACAGCCTTGCCTGCTTTGTTTGTGTTTTGATTTAATGCACCCACTGGGTTTTTAAGCGTATTATGCTAGAAGAGTGAATTGCTTATTTGCAAAGCTGGCCAGAGTGTGTTTTGTGGACATTTGTCCTTGTTTTACCTCCATGTTTAAATAAATAAATAAATGTAATTTTGAGATTTTTGTGAAGGGTCTGGTAGTCTTTTCCCCCTGACTGAAAATGGTAAGCATTTTATGGGCTTTGCTCAGCTGGATAAAAATGAGAGGAAGGAGTGTTTTAGTTAACAGATTGTCTTAGTAAAAAAGTGTCCTTTACCCACAGAGCTTCTCTGTTGTATGCGTGGTTGCTGCTGGAAATATTTGCGTTTTAATGGAAACAAATAGCTAAATATCGCACCTCCAGCTAAAGAAAGTGAAAAACACCCATAATTATCCTTATATTCTTAATTTTTTCATTTGTTTACGTTTGTGCATTTTGATGAGACACTTCACTTTCCGGTGACTTAGTTTTCATATTCACATAGTGGGGTCCATAATATGCTTTTATAACCCTGCTGCGAGGATCAATGAGGTCCGTGTACATGAAGGGGCTTAATAAATAGTATGTGATTTGAGCTTTCTGGATGAAAGGTGCTACGTGAGTACAAAGTAGAACAGCCTCCCACAGGTAATGCCTTTGCCTGGATAACTCTGATTATAGGCTTTCTTTATCTCTTCAAAGCAGAGATTTTCTCCTTGATTCCTTCCTATATCTTTGTTGCAGAAGCTAAGATGCTTATTTACTTGGTACCGTTTCTTTTTGAGCATGCACACACCAATCAAGGAACACACTTGCAAAAAGATTTGTTTACTTAGTGCACACACGGTCAATCACATACATGCAAAGAGGAAAAAGGAACAGTATGAAAGGAATGTTCACATCGTGTCAAGCCAGATGGCTCTCAGAACCTCTGCCATCTCAGGTGGAATAGAATTTTAGAATACAGATTTTCAAGTAAAGCCATTGTATTCCAAGAACACTGAATAAAGTATTTTTTAGAGTTATTTACATTTCCTGTGCTGCTCTAGATGAAATTGATAACAAGAAATAATTGTAGGGGCGCCTGGGTGGCTCAGTTGGTTAAACATCTTCCTTTGGCTCAGGTCACTATGAAGGGTCCTGGGATTTAGCCCCATGTTGTTTCTCTGCTCAGTGGGGAGTCTGCTTCTCCTTCTCCCTCTGCCCTTCTTATGTGTGCACATACGTTCTCTCTCTCTCTCTCTCTCTCTCTCACTTTCTTGCTGTCTCTCTCAAATAAATAAATAAAATCTTAAAAAAAAGAAATAATTTTATACAACACTTTAAAGTGTTTACAAAACATTTTCACAGACATTATTTACTTTGTTCCTCACAGCAATCTTGTGAGACAGGAAGAACCTGTGTGCTCGGAAAAGTTCTGTAACTTGTCAAAAACTACCCTGCTGTTAAGTGGCAGTATGTAATTTACAACAAACTTCTCCAGTGCTTTTCCCCATTTCCTGGGATGGCAAGTGGGTTTCATCAGACATTTCATATCTTATTAGTAAGTAGTGGTTCTCTGCAGTGCTGTGTTCTGTATCTGTTATCAGAGGGAAAGAGTGCCATAATTGACTAGTGATGTCTGTTCTGGATGTGCGTAGAGAGCAAGGTCATGAGTGACATATATCTGCCAACTCAGAAATGTGCTGTAATGTGGGTGCTATGAACTGAAAGTTTGTGTGGGCCTTTCTCACCCACTCATATATTGAAATCTAATTTTCTTTTTAAGATTTATCTGTTTATTTGTGTGTGTGTGAGAGAGAGAGAGAGAGAGAGAGAGAGAACGCACGTGCACAAGCCCATGCTCAAGTAGGGGGAGGAGCAGAGGGAGAGGGAGAGAGAATTTCAACTAGACTCCAGGCTGAGCATGGAGCTGACAGGGCATTTGATCTCATCTCCCTGAGATCATCACCTGAGATGACATCAGGAGTTGGATGCTTTACTGACTGAACCACCAGGTACCCAGAAATCTAATTCTTAATGTGATGGTATTGGAGGTGGAGCCTTTGGGAGATGATAATTGGGTCAAGAGAGTAGAGCCCTCATGAATGGGATTAGTACGCTTAGAAGAAGAGGCCAGAGCTGAAGCTTGCTCTTTCAACCATGTGAGGACCACACAAGAAGATGGCCCTCTCTCTAAAAGGAAAGAGGTCATTCACCAGAACCAGACCTTACTGGGCACCTTGATCTTAGACTTTCAGCCTCCAGACTGTGTGAAATACGTTCTGTTACTTATAAGTCACAAATCCATGGCACTTTGTTTTAGCAGCCTGAATTGACTAGGCCAGTTAGCTGTTTTTAATCTCTTTTGAGTAATGAATTAGTCCCTGTAGTTCTCAAGTAAAAGAAGTATTTGAGAAATTTTACCAAGGGTGTGGACTGGGCCTGTTAGTCAGCCACAGCATGCAAATATATCTGCCTAATCTGGAAGAATTTAATTGAACTACTCTTTTACCTAGATTTCTGATGTTGACATGTGGCAGATAATCATGATATAGGTATACATTTTTTTGAACTTTCTCTCAGTCTGTTGTTTATTTATTTATTATCACAAAACCTTCTTTTATCCTTAAAAACTCTTACAGAGCTTGGGTTACGTGAAATCTACTTAGAAAAACTGATGCATGGAAATGAGAATATAAAAGCACTGGGTAACAAACTGCTTTCTAAATATTGGTTGGTAAAATGAAGGAGAAAGAAGGGGAGATGATTTGAAATAGAAGTAATATGGCAGGGAATCTTCTTAGTTTCCTGACATTATATCAGATGGGTGACAGTCTGTCTTCAGTTTTGTAAGGATTACATTGATTGCCGAAGTAAGTTATTTTAGGAGGGCATTAATATTATGGTAAATAATTTAGGCCTATCAACCACAGGAAGTATCCTATCTTGAAAGACACATCAGAAGACATGTCTTTTGGCTTTTAAGAAAATGATATAAGACTCATGCAGTTAAAATTATTTTTGAAGCTGACTATCCCTAGGTGCATAACTGTACTGATATTTTCCCATCAGTTTGCAGACAATTGGCCCACTTTGGTGATGAGTCATTCAGTTTCACTTTCAATCTTGGCATTGAAAAATACATAGATAACTCTAGTGTGAAAAAAGATATTTCCATATTCTTACCTTAAAATTAGATTTGGAACTATATGACCTGCTCTTTTGTTTCTTTTACCAGAAGGTTTTTGCAATGAAATTTTTATAAAATTGTTCTAATACATTTTTATAGTTGGGAAGGGCCATTTTAAAATATGAATCAGAATTCATCACTGTGTGATTGGCTTCCAAATTTGTATCTTCTGCCAGATACCTCCTTTGAGTTCTAGAGCATATATACTGATACAAAAGGAGATTTCGGGTGGATGTCATTACGGATACTTGCTAATTCTTGACCCTGCTATAACAACCCATCACTATGCTCCATGATTTTACTTCTTAAACATCTCTAAAATCTGACTGTGTCACTCTGGGTCCGCTATTATAAATGTTAGGGTTAACATTAAACCAAGCTACTAATCTCTCTCTGGACTTTTGATGATGTCATAACTGATTTTCCTATATCTCTTGCCCTTCTCCTATTCACTGTCCAGATGAGCTTTTGAAATGAAGCTGCTATAGATCCTTCTCCGCAACACTAGAGGGTAAGGCCACTTTTATTTCTATAAACAAATCGAAGCTGCTCACAGACCCAGTCACCTAGGGCCCTGGAAAATTCAGTCTCAGGTCGTACAGTAGATTTAGATCAGGGAGGCCTGAGTCAGACTCCTCTAGCTCAAGTACTGAATTTATAAGCCAGGTGGTATTGAGCAAATTATATCTTAAAGCCTCCTGCTCTTCCCTCATGTGTAAAATAGGGACAACAGTAGTCTTTAGCTTACACATGGTTGTCAGTATCCAATGAGAAAATCCTCATAAAGATATTAGCACAGTCTTAGGTATGAGGTAGTGAAGATCACACTCAAGTCTGCCAAGGACAGTCCTCTCTGCCTGCCCCCAACCCTCAGAGCCTCAAGTGCCTGGCCACACCCACAGGAACTCTCACTGTGGTTTTTCTGGTCATGATTTATATGGTCCACCTTTGGTAGGCATCCTACTTTGCAAAATTGAGACCCGGGATTCTGCCATAATGCAAACGCTATACACCTCTACCCCTAATTTCATCCCTTCTCTCAGTCTGATACTATATAATGGACCTGATTATAGAGTCAGAGAGTGGGGAATAGGCAAGGAGTTAGAGATAAAATCACTACTTAGCCCTTGGATAAATAGTCCTAGATATTCTTTCCTTATGTTAGATGGAACAGGGAAGCTAAGTTTTATTTTTTTCCTTAATAACCTCTTGTTATCCCCCACTCAATTCTTATTATGTCATGCACCCTGACTCCACATCCTTTAAGGCCAAGATCCATCCAGGCACAGAGCCCATGCTTATGCTATTTCCATGTTCTTCCTCTCTTTCTTTGCCTGCTGAATTTCTACTTGTTTATTTATTTATTTATTTATTAAAAAAATTATTTATTTATTTGACAGAGAGAGAGAGATGGCAAGTGAGGGACTGCAAGCAGGGGGAGTGGGAGAAGCAGGCTTCCCTCTGAGCAGGGAGCCCAATGTGGGACTCGATCCCAGGACCCTGGGATCATGACCTGAGCCAAAGTTAGATGCTTAGCTACTGAGCCACCAGGTGCCCCTCTACTGGTTCTTTATATCTCAGATCAAACTTTCTCAGTTTTCTCTGATGCACCAGGGGAGGACAAATATACCTGTTTGCCACAGATTTTGTGTTTCCATGTATTCCTCCACTCAGTCCTCATCAGTTTGTAATGATCTTTTTAATGTGCATATGCTAACTCTCTCCCACCAGACTGAAAGCCCTAGGTGCGTAGAAACCATATCTGTAAGGACAGAAATTTGTGGAATTCACAGGGTGTTGGCATGTAGTATTAATAAATATTTGTTGTCTGACCGAATAGGTAATTTTTCATAAACACTGAGAATTTATATTGTCTGTCGTACCCTACTGCCTTTTAACATTTATTTTTACTTTTAAGATTTTTAAATCTGCAAAGGACAACAAATATACAATAGCATATTCTTAATTATGTTACAGCTGAAGAATAATTTTCATGTTTGGATTTTCCTATTGCTGCCATTGACCAAGCATAGGAGTTAGTTATTACTGCTTTATGTTGTCTGCATTGTTTATTGCAAACTACTGATATTTAGGATTAATCTTTTGATAAAACATTATAAGGTTACATATCAATTCACAAGGGCACACATACACAAATATAAATACTTCCTTTATTTTTTTACAATGACATTAACTATGGATTCTCCAAATCTTCTTTCTTCTATTTTTCCTTCTCTTGCCTCCCTTCCTTCCTCTCCCTCTCTCTCCCTCCCATTTCTCCCTCAGTCCCACCCTTAATACATGCCTCCTGATCTGAAATTTTAACTGTAGGAAATAATGGAAGCATCTACCCATAGGTGGCCTGGTTAGCTTGAAGTTAAGATACATGCAATTTTGGGGCGCCTGGGTGGCTCAGTGGGTTAAGCCGCTGCCTTCGGCTCAGGTCATGATCTCAGGGTCCTGGGATCGAGGCCCACATCGGGCTCTCTGCTCAGCAGGGAGCCTGCTTCCCTCTCTCTCTCTCTCTCTCTGCCTGCCTCTCTCTCTGCTTGTGATCTCTCTCTGTCAAGTAAATGAATGGAATCTTTAAAAAAAAAAAGATACATGCAATTTTGAAATATTCTCTTTAAACTTCCGGCTCTCCATTGTGATTTAAAAATTTGCATTATCATTTTAAAGGATTAATTTTATTTGGCAGTTCTTCCAGGATTCTGCTCTTAAAATCACTTTGGGAATTAACAAGTGCATTTGTTTTCCAAATCTGCTCAACTCTGCACCTTCAGCTCCAAAGCGCTCAGAGCTGGCTTCCCTCATTCTCTGCTTGCCACCTCAGTTAACTCAGAGGAGGAATAAGTCCTCAATAGACTATTAAAAAGTCTGCTCAGAGATCTCTCCTTTTCTCTTCTGGGGGGAGAATTTCTTTTGACAAATTTGGCATAAGTGTTATCAGTCAGTTAATACTTCATAAAACATGGATTGGAATAAAATTAACCTTCACCGTACTGGCAAATCAGTTGCACTTCTGCTAATTAGGATTCAGTGTGTGTGAGAATCTTATTGGAGACTGAATACATCTGTGCATTGTGTAGTTAATCTGATTGTTCCTAGCCCACTCTACTCAGTAGCATCAGTATAACCCACAGAGCTAAGTCTGGGTAATATGTGGGTCTTACCTTCCATCAATGCTAAGAAGGAATCTGTAGTTACTGTGGGATGAGGTGGTGTTGGAAGTAATTACCATCCTGCTTAACCTCTCAAGTATTCAAAAGATTGCTTAACCCTCTGATAGGTTGCCAAACTTTAATGTAAGGTGCTACTTTTAAAATATCAGTTCTGTTGTCTTACATGTAGAAGTACCAGAGAGACGTAAGGAATGGGAGGAAAAGAAGAAAAATAAAATCACTCTTATGCTACTGCTCTAATACATCTGGTATTGTTTTGATGTGCACTCTTCTAAGTTATGTCTACGTGTATTTTTAAATAGCTGTATTTACAAATTTGTACACTAATTTTTCTTTGATAACATTTCAGAAATGCTCCTACATTATAATTTAGAGGTCTTAAAGTATCAATATTAGATTATCTAGCTAATAGCTATGGCATAATTTGCCTACACATGTCCTATTGTTGGACATTTGGGCTGCATGCAACTATTCAACATTTTAAATAACATTGTAATGAATAGTTTCGTGAATAATTTGATTTATTTTCTTAAAAGAGATTCACAAAGTGGTATTATCTCTGCTTGACTTATGAAGGGTTGAGGTTAGTAATATTTTTCTTCTTCTTGACTTGCCATGGAGTCTTAGAAGGAGAAAACTGTGAGCTTACATGATAATTCTTTAAGAACTTACTTTAACTGGATAGTTTCAAATACCCTTTCAATTGTGTTTCTTATTTTCCCTTCTTGGAACAAGGTAAATCAATTTCATCTGTAAAACTATCAATGGCAATAGCTGCAAATCCATACCGAGTATTTCTGCCAATATGCCAAGCCCTTCATTACATTGTTAGTCAATCCTTAAGACAATCCCACAAAGTAGACATTATTGCACCCACTTTGCAAATGGAGAAGGGAAGGTTCAGGATGGTTGGGTAACTTGCCTAAGGTCACGCTAGGAAAGTGGTAGAGCTGGGATTCAAGCCTTACTCTTGGGATGCATTTCACAGCCTAATTATATGGACTCTCTGAAATTCTGGACAGTTTTTCACAGTGTTCCTAAGGAGAACCAAAGCTTCATGATCTGCACATTTAAAATACCACTCTCACTGTTTATTGAAGTTGATATATGCCTTTTCATCAGGTGAGTAAAAACTCTGTAGATACAGTAATCACTTAAGGAGAAATATTGGATATAGGTAAATAATGGATCACATATTTCTGGGTATCTGAGTGGCTAGATTGAAAACTTCATGACCAAAAGTCTAAGCCTTTCTGTTCATTGCTACCTTTCTTTCTTTTTTTTTTTTACATTTTTTATTTATTTATTTGACAGACAGAAATCAGAAGTAGGCAGAGAGGCAGGCGAGAGGCAGGCAGAGAGAGAGGAGGAAGCAGTCTCCCCGCTGAGCAGAGTCTGATGCGGGGCTCGATCCCAGGACCCTGGGATCATGACCTGAGCCGAAGGCAGAGGCTTTAACCCACTGAGCCACCCAGGTGCCCCCATTGCTATCTTTCTAATCTTGAGTAATAGTATTCAGGCAGAATGGACATTCACTATGTGTTGAATGAATAAATACTCATCTCCAAATACTAACCAATTCTTTTAAAGCAATCTACTACCAATAGCATCTGAGCTATTTACTGATCCTTGACCAGGCTTACTTATAAGTTACTCCAAGTCCTTTTTTAATCCATGAAATCCCTCTCATAAAACATTAAAATGTGGGACACCTGGGTGGCTCAGTGGGTTGGGGCCTCTGCCTTCGGCTCAGATCATGGTCCCGGGATCCCCATGTTGGGCTTTCTGCTTGGTGGGGAGCCTACTTCCTTTCCTCTCTCTCTGCCTGCCTCTCTGCCTACTTGTGATCTCTGTCTGTCAAATAAATAAATAAAATCCTGGAAAAAACAAACAAATATTAAAATGCCTCTTTGGAGGATTACAAAATTCTGCCACCTGAAAAAAAAAATAAACAAAACACCATCAGGCCTGGAGCCTACCTAAGTATTTGTAATTAGAAAAAAGAACAGCTGAAAATAATTTAAAAAACCAATAGAATCAAAATTGATAAATATTTAAATAGATATGTAAAAGGTAAGAATGCTACATAGTCAAATGCAATTCTACTCAGCTCTTAAAGTATTATAAATTGTTTATGGTGATTACTAGGTATGCTTTATTATGTTTAAAATTATGTGGGGTGGAGCCTTCAGTGTTAAGAGTTCCCAGGGATGCTGAAGTCCTAACCTGATATGCCACTGTTATTGGTTTGACTAAAAGCCCATCAACGGCCAGATTCCAGAACAGCAGGTGTAACCAACAGACCAAAGTAAGACTTTCCTACTGTTGAGGATTGGAGGTCAGCAATTGGTAAGCCAAAACAAACAAACAAACAAACAAACAAACAAAAAAACCCCGAAAACAAAAGCAAAAAAAAACCCCCAAACCTTTCTTCTTTTAGTTAAATACTGCAATGGCCTAGTACAGATTTTTTCTTTTCTCTTTTTTTTTCTTATTTCTTATTTGGTCAAATTGGTGTACATATTTACATTTCCTGAAATTATTTTCTGCTTAGGGATTATCTTTTAAATACTCTTTCAGATGCCTCATGTACTTCATGGAGTCTCTTAATCCTGTCACATGTTAATCCCTACCCTTAGTTCTGGGAAATATTTGCCCTAGTGGTGGAAACATTAGACTTCCTGGATCCAGAGCTCATGAAGTCCATCCTATGTCAGTTTTGCTTCTGGGTTTGGTCTTGGATGTCCTAGCTGGGCTTTGCTACTGATCTTTGGTTGTTGTGGTTGTGTTTCTATATGAGGAGCTAGATCGCCCAGATGCCGTCTGTCTGACTGATTGAACTTCTCCTTTTTGCTGGCCCTTAGTCATGGGACAATAAACTCTGTTCATCTGTGGGGCTCTCTACTTGTTGTCTACTTGTAGACTATATAATGCTTAACACCTGTCTGCCTGAACGTCCTTCCGTATCCTGTCAGTCTTCCTTTAGTTTGCTTCGAGGCTTTTCCTAACAGCCTCTCCATCTGTCCAGTCTGGCTCCAGTGGGATTGCTTAACGTCTGTGTCCAGTCTCCTCCAGATTGGCCATTTGTGTTACTGACAAAATCCCTGGTCATGAAGCAAAAGAGAACGCCATGCAGTTGAAATGTGAAGAGCAGAAAGTGGTGAGTATATAATATTTAAGTAAAACAGGAAACTTTCTTTTAATGTTCTTTTTAAGCCACCGTAAAACCTAGTAGGGTTTTTTGTTGTTATTGTTGTTTTTTTTTTTTTTTAAAGATTTTATTTATCTGACAGAGAGAGATCACAAGTGGGCAGACAGGCAAGCAGAGAGAGAGAGAGGAGGAAGCAGGCTCCCTGCAGAGCAGAGAGCCCGATGCGGGACTCGATCCCAGGACCCCGAGATCATGACCTGAGCTGAAGGCAGAGGCTTAACCACTGAGCCACCCAGGTGCCCCTTATTGTTGTTGTTTTTAAAGACCATCCTCACCAGCTTTTTTCATTTTGTTCTGTATAGAAATCTTTGGTTTCAGACAAATGGAGTCAGAATGAAAAATGAATTTTCTTTCTTTTTGCTTTTTTTTTGGGGAGTGGAAGTTGTGGTGTTTAATTACCAAAATATGGTATTGGAGAATTGCTCAGATTTAAATATAAATATGAGAACTTTTTTTCAAAAATATTTTCTGTCTTCGCTTGAGTTCTGAGCGTTTTTTCGGTAACTTTTTTCCCCGTTTCCCCTTTGCTACTCTGGACTGCAGTACCTCAGCCTTGCTTTCTCTCCCTTCTAAAAGAAGTTGCTGCTTCCCTTCCTCGGTATCTGGTTAGCCATTTCTGGTATTGGTTATGGCAGTTTGCTTGCTTTTTCTGGAATTGAAGACCCCTGTATTGACCCAAGCCAGTCATTCTATATGTATGTGTAGTGTATTACAGTGGGAACCCTGCTAGAAAGTGGGATTGGATTTGCATGGAATTCACATGTGAATAGTGCTTCTGATGGAAGGTCAGTCATAGCACCCCTGTGTGAAGGAACGCTTTAATTATTCTTAATGAATCCACTTTCCTGTCTTGTTTCTCCTTTATTTTTTGTTTGTCATCCACGGATGCCAGAGTTATCAGTTGGATGACATGTTTGTGGGAGTGAAGCTTTCTTTGCTCCTATTCTTGTTTGGTGTTTGGCTTTATCTGACAAGTGATAACAATTTTCCTCTTGGATTTGTATATGCTTCTTCCTCACTTCCAGGATTCATATGGAGACAGAAAGCACAACATGGCAGCGTTCAACATATGGCAAGCTATGTGGATCCTTGTGCCCTGGCTTTCCTGCCACCTGATAACTGTCCATTTACCGTCGAGTATAGCCTATTTTGTGGCTCCAACAAGCTACTTTTTTTTTTTTTTGAACATAGTAATGGGAATGAGGCCAAATAAGCTGAAGCAGAAAAATTATGCTTTTTAATCAGAATTGCCTAAAACTATGGTTGCCCTTACCTTTTGGTGTCCGAGTGGTTGGCTGGTGTTCTATTATCCAAACATCAATTACTCAGCCCAAAATGATTTAGATTTAAAGCAACAGCCGTACCCTTCTGTAATTCTGGCTACTTGATCAATGATCTTGACATTTTTACATTTTCAGTATTATGAGGAAGAAAACCCAGCATAAAGATTTGCCCTTTAAGAAATTAGAAAATTAAAAATTAATCTGATTGAATATTGCACGTCTGCAAAACAGAAAATTCCAGATGTCATTCTAACCATTAAAGGACAGGTGTTTCCTTCCTAAGACGTGACATACACAGTGAATACCAACTTTAATATTTTGATAATATCTTGGGATAAAAAGTTTAAAATCTTGTGAAATATTTCCAAATCTCACATAGCTAATAGGATTGAAAAACAAGGCAACCTCTGATGAATGGGTCTTTCCCATAAAAGAGTTCCCTCCCAAATTCTCAGTGGTTCATGAAACGTCTATTGGCAAGATTTGTGTAAGGCAGTGAATCCTAGTTTTCTAATACAGTATGTGAATTATAATTTTTACATATGGGATGTTATGTAATTTACCAAAAAGTCTATTTGGTAAATAATAGGTGCAGATTTAGAAAGAAACACTATCTTTTAATTAAATATTTATTTGGGACTCATTTGAGGACTCAGGTGATCTCATTTTCCTGTGAGGTAAAACATGGAATGTCAGAAAGACAAGAGACTGGATTATAAAGATATGAGGTTGAATTTTATTTTTGATTCTCACTAGAAATGTGGTTGTAGCAATTTAACCATTTCTTTTACAGTAAAATTTTCCTCACAGGATCATTTTAATTTAACGAGCAAATAATGTATTTTAAGGCAAGTTATAAGCATTAGCTTAGTTTTCACAACACCACTGTAGCATAGATACTATAATCTACATATTACATATAAGGAATTGAACGTGGGAGAGGCTAAGTGATCAATTTCCTAGACTGCCAAGGGTCAACATTCAAAGACCATTTCCCCTTTGTGAGAAATGGTATTCTCTTGCAAGTTTGTTGTAAGAATTTAATGAGATAGTGCTATTTTCAGCCATATAAATGCTCTATTTAGGAATCCTATTTGCCCTTTCTATTCTTCACTCTTTCTAATCATTTTCTAATTTCTGCTTTTTATATCTTTTAGCCTTCTTTCCCTCTTCTATTTCTCAGTGTCCTGATTTAGGACATTACTTTTCTTTGAATTGTTTTCCTTGGCCCTGCTTCCTCGCATTTCGTGTCCTCTCCATTACCTGTATGTCTTTGTATCCTAAAATATAGCTTCAGTTATATGACCACCTCTACACTTCTTATGAGCCTATCCAGAAACCTAGACTAACCTCCCATGACTAACAAAGTAGTTTTAGTTCTTAGCATAACTTTTAGGATCCTCCCCAAAGTGACCATGTACTACCTCCTTTCCAAGCTTATATATACCTCAGGGCAGCAAACTTAACTAGTCTCATTCCCTGAGCAAGGTGTGTATGTATCTATTTTTTGCATCTCTAGCATGGCCCACACTATGATTTCCGTCTGCTATGTCTTCCTTTCCTATTCTCACTGTTGTCTGTCATTTCTGTGCATGAGTTTTATTGGGCCGATTGAAAACTACCTCTTGCATGAAGTGTTTCTTGCCTTTAGCAATTCCTAGAACCTCAAAAACCTGTATTACTTGTAGTTTTTTTGGGTATTAAAATAGTTGTCTCCACATTTTCTGGTGTTAATTCTGCCTCCTTGAAGAGAGACATTATGCCTTGTTCAACTTTTTATGTTCTAAGTGGCAACACATATACTCCTTTATATTTACTAGAATCTTGATAAATTCGTCTGAATTCAGTAGATGCTCAAAAGAGAGATGCTCTGGGGTAGGGTAAAGAGCAAAAACCTTAGAAATAGGTATAACCAATTTAAATAAGATATCTGACAACTAAGAGCTTAATTAAACCTCAGCTTTCCTATCTGTAAAGTGGGCTGATCATATATATCTCAGATGACTGTGGGGAAGATTGAGGTAGCATATGCAAGTAAGATATAGTGATAGCTAACGCTCTAGTATGTGATATGTGTCAGGCCTTGTTCTGAACGTTACATACATATTTGCCCTATGAGGTAAATGCTATTATGATCTTATTTTTAGAATGGACAAACTGAGGCACAGGAGGTATTCGGTCTGTATTATTCTTGCCCCAGGCCACACAGCTAGGCAGAGCTGGAACCTGAATCCAGGCAGTCAAACTACAGAGAGCTTATGGCTAAGCACTGCCTTCTTTACTTTCCCTCTAAGTTGAGGATTGTTTGTTTCCGAACTGAAAGGGGGATTATTATAGCCATGGATTCAGCAACCGCTTGTACTAGATGTCCGTGTGCCAGGCGAGATGTCTCTGCCCTGCAGGAGCTCGCCGTATCATGGGGTAGCTGGGCAGCAGGTGAACAGTGTGACAGGTCCGGAGGTAGCGGTAGCCATAGTGTGCTGTGGGAGAAGAAATTTTATTTCCTGGACACTCAAGCTTTTCTTTCAAGAGTATTCTTTTTAAGGGACATTTCTTCTGTTTTTTTATGCCATAGCAATTAAATAATTTAGAGAAGTCCTGGTATAGGTTAGGGCACTAGGCCCTAAATAGCCTATGATTTCTAAAGTCTCCTATCTTTTTTCTGTTACTTAGTTCTTTGAATTGTTCAAATCAGAGGGGCTGCTTCATGGACTATGATCTGTAGATCAAATGAAACCTGAGGAAAGAGAGTTCTGAGACTTTCCCATTCAGACCCTAGTGAGGAAGTTTCTCTCTGTCTGAAAATATAAGTAGGCAAATCTGACTCATTGTGTTTTAAATTGAATATTCTCAGAAAAGTGGAAGAAATAGCCATATATCTATGAGACTCTGTGTGACAGAATTTAACAACTTTAATGGTTCATATTAAGATTTTTTTTTCAGTATTCTTTCCCTACCAACTACCCCAAAATAACAAGAAGTGAATACACACAAAAAGAAGTTTATTCTAATAGCACTTATCCAGTCTAATTGAAGGTAAAATGATGAAATATTTTCTGGCAGCCAGCCAGCTACCAAGTACCTGTTTGGCAGAATAGTTGGTTTCCTTTTGGAGTGTAATATGTAAACAATTAAACCTTGAAGGAGGTGAGCATTGGGAGTCTAAAAAGGTCTTGTTTAGTGTAGATACAACCCTCAGTGCTTGTCATATCGGCTTTCCCTTTTCATACCCTAAGTTTCCATATGTATCATGGCTCTAAGCATATTGCCTTGCAATTTTCAGTCTTTTTTTTTTTTTAAGATTTTATTTATTTATTTATTTGTCAGAGAGCGAGAGAGAGAGAGAGAGAGAGTGCCAGCGGGAGAACACAAGCAGGCAGAGCTGCAGGCAGAGGCAGAGGCAGAGAGAGAAGCAGGCTCCCCACTGAGCAAGGAGCCCGATTCGGGACTCGATCCCAGGACCCTGGGATCATGACCTGAGCCGAAGGCAGTGGCTTAACCAACTGAGCCACCCAGGCATCCCGCAATTTTCAGTCTTTTACATTTTTTTCTGTCTGTAGGTGTCCTTGTCAGAGTGAGAGGAATTCTATTTGTTTAATAGGTTTCTAGGAATTGACAACAGACTGAGCACTTGATGGTATTCCAGAAGTAGAAGTTTAGACAAATCAGAATTACTCCCAAAGCTACCCCAGAAGGATTGGAAAACTTTCCTAAGCAGACAGTTTCTGTATTTAAATAGGTCTTCTTTATATCCAAGACACCAAAAAGACATGAAAAATGTCTTTTTTCCCCCTCAGCATGTTTTTTTGCTTCTCATTTCCCTAGTCTAGGTTCAAGGGTTAGATATGACTTGGTGATGTTAGATGAAGGATATCATCCTATGTCTTAGTAGAACAGTGATGTCAAAACTGAGATGAATATTAGATTTAAGATGCTTCTAGGAAAAAGTTCCATAGGCCCCACACCAAGTACATGAATTCTGTTGGTCAGGGTGAATTATGGTGCTGAGGAGCCTGCTTGGTGATTTAAATGATCAGCTGTATTTTAAAACCATTATAATCATGAATTTGGTATTTTTAAAGTTTCATGATTCTACTCCTCAGGAATGAGAACTACTATTTATGATAGTTGGGAAGTCAAATATAGGGGTAAAGTATATGCTAGTATATAGATGATTGGGCTAAACTAAATAAACCTATCTAAAGACTAGACAAAGATGGTAATCGATTTGGAATCAGCAGTCTTTAAAACTCCAAGGTTCTTCATAACCCTACAGCAATTCATTTATCACCTGTCTCCATAACTCTATAGTGTAGGAGTTCTGACATAACTATATTAGTGTGGTTGACACGGATGGGGAATGTGCCAGACTGTGCAAATGGAAGAGAAGATCAAGGGTCCCCATATTTGTTCAAAATTCAGTGAGGGAGAGAGGTAATGGAAAAGAAGGGATTTTTTTTTTAAATTGGGTAGCTACTGTGTGATAATTATTTTACCACACTACTATTAATAAAAAAATCATAGTAATAACTAATTTTTATTTAATTTTTAAAAGATTTTGTTTATTTATTTGATAGAGATCACAAGCAGGCAGAGAGGCAGGCAGAGAGGGAGGGGGAAGCAGGCTCCCCGCTGAGCAGAGAGCCTGATGCTGGGTTCGATCCCAGGACCCTGAGATCATGACCTAAGCCAAAGGCAGAGGCTTAACCCACTGAGCCACACAGGCGCCCCAATAACTAATACTTTAATGGGGTTATCTAATATGCCAGACACTATTCCTAAGCATTTTATTATGTGTTAACTCATTGAGTCCTTGCAAAAACCTTGCAAGTTTGAGACTGCTAGGTTCTCCATTTATAGCTGAAGCAGCTGAGGCCCAGACATGTTGTGTGACTTGCTCCAGCTCACAGAAGTAAATAATGGCTGAGTTTAGATATCTTTTAGATCTGCACTTTCCTTGGGTCCATGCTTTCAGCTTCTTTCTTAGATAATGGACTTGGGTGAGGGCTTTATAATTTGCGTATAGACGGATGAAAGACTGAACTGCTTTCTGAGGAATGCGTGGAATTCTGAATGTTGATCACATGACACCTTACTATGTGTTTCAAGGACGTTTTTAAAGCAAAGGCATGAACAAACACAGCAGTGGTTTTAGAATTTCAAGAATCCTACTCATGGTGTCAGTGCTTTAAATTTATTAGCCTGATTTATTTTCCCATAGCCCTCATCCTTAGTCTCTATCCAAATCTCCTTTTAGATATTTGGCTTTCTTGTTCTGTTTCTTCTTTCCATGTACTATTTTTCTACTTATCACCTCAGGCAAATATATAAGAAGGTCAAACAAACAAAAACAAGCACTCTGTATGATATCCATCCAAAATAATATATCATAAGAGATCCATCTTTATTCATTCTTTTTTTTTTTAATGATTTTATTTATTTGACAGAGAGAGTGGGGAGAGAGTGTGTGTGAGCAGGGGGAGCAGGAGAGGGAGAAGCAGGCTCCCTGCTGCATAGGGAACCTGATGCAGGGCTTGATCCCTGGACCCTGGGGTTATGACCTGAACTGAAGTCAGACGCTTAACTGACTGAGCCACCCAGGCACACCTGCTCATCCCTTGATAGCACATAATATATTCTGATTTAATATATCCAGTTTAGTCCTCTGTATTATGTCATTGTGGGCTTTCTATGCTCATTAGTAAGAGACCTGTTCTATGTGCATTACTACAGCATTGGCTGGCTGGGTATCCTATACCCTTTAATGTTATAAACAAGCAAGTAAGGCAAATCCAGATAATCCTGCCATTGCTATCACCAACTGGTGATATGCCCATTTTGGTGGAAATACCATCCTTTACTTCCACCCCTAAGAATTTCTGGATGGCATAAATTTCTTCTACACCCTTGCCTAGATTTCTTCTTTCTCTTTAAATTTTTAAGTCTTTTGTGTATCTCATTTTCTAAAACTTTTTTTTTTTTTTAAATCTATGTCAAGTCAATCCTGGCCCTTTTGCTAACGTAACATTAGCAAAAACGTTTTTGCACATTAAGATTTTATTGAGGATTTGAGGACATCAGAAGCTGGTTGTCTCCCAGCCCTGCAAATAAACTACGTTTACATAGGAGACATCCCTATTTTTCAAGTCCCCAGGCATTATTGCCCCAGGTATTTCTCAGCAATCATTTTTCTTCTCTGGGGCTTCAGCCTTCTCCCTGGACAGGCGGCTTCCATTCTTTTTATATTGTGTCGCAGTGACCCAAATTCTCATTTTTTCCTCTTATTTTCTCACTGCCTATTTGTGGATTCTTGGAAAAACAGGCTGTTAAGTTTTATGGCATGACAACCCTTCCTTCATCTACAGACAGATTTGATCTATTGTCATTAATGCTCCTAAAACAAAGAAGCTTCCACTTACCAAAAATACATTTACATAAATTCCAACTGAGAATGAAGAAATCTTACCAACATATTTCTAGGACAGTTATATAGGCGGTATCTGATTATTCTTTAATATTCCTTTGAGTAGAAAATTTAAAAGACTTTATTGAAAAAATGTTTTGACTGGTATCTGTCTTAGAGTTCTAAATCTTGTTCAATCCCTCATAAAAGGAACTGACCAATTTTAAAAGGCATTGGTCAAGAGAAATCTACCTGATATTTGGCCAAGAATTCCTAAAACTTACCCCAAGAGTCAACTTCCAAGTCCCGCTCATTTCTATATCTAAAGTCACCCAAATCTCTCATTTCTTCCTTACCTTCTAGTTCTTTCCCTGGACTGACCTTTCACATCAGAATTACCCATCAATATGTATTGTGCATCGAAAAATAAATTCCTAACATTCAATTCATTGTGTGGCTGTTTTCTATAAATAGGTTTTACCCCTCCGTGTGGCAGGATTGTACAACACTGCACTGCATACTTATTTTGGACACTATGGTCTCCTATAGCCCACTTACTCTGACATTATTTGTAAGCCCCCT
The DNA here is from genome assembly GCF_902655055.1 of Lutra lutra. NCBI lineage: Eukaryota > Metazoa > Chordata > Mammalia > Carnivora > Mustelidae > Lutra > Lutra lutra. The sequence continues at coordinate 49,787,052 of NC_062290.1, forward strand.
TCCTCTCTTCACTCTTTACTCTTCTTTGGATGATTCATTTTTTAGCACCTTCCCACCCCATTCAAGTATTCTCATCTGAAAAATCAGAAGTCCGCATTAGGGTATTTTTAGAAACATTGGCCAAACGAAACCAAGCCAAAAAGCATGTGAGCACAGGAAATGAAGCTTCAATATTTGGATTTCCAAGATGGAGTTGACAAAGACCGGCAGGGCCGCCTGCTGTATGCTCACTGTTTCTTGACCAACATTCTTCATTCTGTGAAATGAACTGAGTGAATTAGTCTCATGACATAGCTGAGGCAGCGTGAATAATGATGAGCTTTAAATAACGAAACATTAATAATGTAAATTTTGAGGTGCCTGAAGTTTCAAAAAACTTATTTAATCATAGTAGATGAAGAGCATACTTTCGATGTAAACCACTCCTGTGAACATTTTTTTTTTAGAATTTGGTCAATAGAAAGTATTCCTCCAAACGAAATTTCACTTTTTATTTCTTTATTTTGCCATTAAAATGACAAACAGAATGCTATGAAGCATCTGTTACCACCTTTTATTCTCCTGGCTCTTTGATGTCCTAAAAAGTATTAAGTTTGCCTTATACTTATCAGAATCGTAACTCTAATATGGTTTTCTCCCCACTGCCTTATTGACTACACACACTACATGCCAACAACCTAGAGTCAAAGCCATCCAACCTTCTGCTGGTTGGTTGGCATTGGCCTGGTAAATCTGCCCTTTCACCCGTCCCCAGTTTAGGTGTTAATTCCCCCCCCCCACTCACTTTTTTTTTTTTTTTCACCAGCTTCTTTTAAATAGAAAAAAAATAAGACTAAGCAGAAGTGTCTTAAGTAGAAAATAATAGAGGAAGATTCCATAAGACCAATATGCCAATCTAAAATCCTAAATCCAACTGTTCTAAAGAAATGCTAAATAGTTTATTGAATGCCTCCCCTCAAATAAAATGACAGTAGAGGAAGAGTTTAGTTTAAAATAACAGAATTTTTCAAATACCCCAAAACCTGGAGGAAGGAAAGGAAATTGTGGTTAGTGAGAAGAAACAATAGCTCTGCCTATTAAGTAGGATTAAATAACTTAAGTATTCATTACATGTATATGATATACAATATAAAATCAGTGTACTCCATCCTGCCGCTTCTCTAAAGTACTCTGGAAAATAGAGATTTTCCGAGGTATCTCAGTGAATTCTATTTTCCATCCTTTAAGTATTTGTTTAATAGTATAAACAAAATAATGATTGCAATGGTAGCGTTAATGACAAGAATTGGTACTGGAACTCATTTATGAAATCCTCTGTCCACATTGGTGCCAGTTTAAGACAAAAATAACAAAAAGGTTTAAAGGGTTAACAAAAATCTCTTCAAAGGATTCTCTTGTTGCCAATAAAACAAACTTTAAAATTCTCTGTGTTCAAAAGTCAATTATTGCCAATTTCATGGACTCCTCAAACATGGGATTTTCATTTAGCAGAGCAAACTTTACCTGCCCAAAGCCTATAAAATGGCCCCTTTCCATCTAGTAAATGTTCCACAATGAAATTAGAACTGTTGGAAAATAATGGAAATCTATGGACATATGTATACTGTGACTGAAATGGGAAAATTCGTCAGTGATAACTGGTATAAATTACTTATTTAAAGACCAGTGTTAACTCTTCTAGACCAGTAAAACTTGGGTTCCTATTATAGCTGATGCAATTTCCTATCTTTAGGTAGAAGTAATTCAAACACTTTTAAAGAAATAAGAGCCCCCACACTACCAAACAGTGGTTCTTAAATATTTTTGGTGAGTAGCATGACCCTTTGGAACATCAAATGACAACTATACACATTCAACCCAGAAAAGAGATGCTATGCAAAAAATTAGAAGCAACTTGTGCATTTTAAAACAGAAACAAAAATGATTCCAAGTACTTTTTTGAAAGAGGGGTTCTACAGAGTCCCTTAATGAATTTAGCCTTTCTGAAGATCTTGAGTCCAACATACAGGTTTAAATAATTTCCCATAGGTTTATCTACCAACTCTATTTATATTACTGGCTTTTTCCCCTTTGATGATTTGAATGAATTTCTCATAATTTTCTATTACTTTATGAATGAGTCACAAAGGAGACAACTAGTGAAAAATGGTTTGCCTTTTTCAATATACCAAGAAAAGGAAAGCTATAATTAAATGTTTGTGCCCGTATGCACACCTATGTGTAATTCAGAGAAGGTGAACAGGCATAAGTATGTAGACAAGGTAAGAACCTAAAGATAATATATGCATTTTTAAATTTTTGAAATGTAATATATATGTGTATGCTAGCTCTTTTACCCCAAGTTCTTCTGGGGGAAAAAACCCTCTTCTGATTCATGAAACTTTTTATTTTATCAAATGTTCTTTATTGAAGTAAAATGATCTCCAAGGGCAGAAAGAACGGTCTAACCTCACAGAAGAGGAAACATTGTGGGGGTAGGGGAGAAGGGGACAATGGATGGTCCTTGGCAAAATTAGGTTAGAGAAATGATTATTTTTCTAAAACAGGAAATAGGCTTTCAGTACATGCTTCTGGAACTAATCTGGTTTACATTTAGTTGCTCAATTTGTTCCTAAGCTCTTTGAATGATTTCTTTTATGATTCTGTAATATTTTGTTTTCCAACCATATTGAGGGCCCTGTCAACTGAATGGTTTCCAAGACACTGGTTTTATATGGTGAGGATGAAGAGAAGTCCTTTCAGACTTAGGGGAACCACATGATTGTTTGCACAGTTGGCTGCTGGGGAATTCCTACCTAGCAGTCGACCGCCACATCCTTTCTCTTGATTCATAGCATAGGGAATTCCAGCTCACTTTGAAGTATATTCAAAATGCTTTTGCCCATCTCATTTTCAGACCTGCCCTTGGTTAGTTTGATTGACAAAAAGACTTTGGAAGCCATTGCAGTCTTATTTTAGGAAGGATTGAAATCTTATCTGAGTTCTTCAATCTGTTTGGAGACCAAAGGCTCTATGTTGAAAGACTTGTAGATACCTGTACTTGCAACGGGCACTTCTATGGCAGATTTACAACCTTTGGGTTATTTGAGGTTTCTAAGTTAAGACCTTATGGAGAGCGGGACATAGAGAGACAGCTGTAATATAGACAATGTACCCATCAATTTTTCCCGGAAATAAGTGTATTCTCTAGATCTGTCATAGTTAATACAAAAACAGAGTAATACAAATGAAGACTTAAATTGATGAGGCACATGTGTAAATTGATAAAGGAAGTTTGATGCATCATAACATTGAAATTTATCTAAATTCAATATTGTTAAACATTCTTAAAGATCAGATGAATTATACATGAAGTATATGGATTATTTGTCCCTGGCAAACAATGGTGACATTTCTGTCTGTCACTTAGTATGACAAGGTTAGCATGTTTTATTCAAAACTTTTAAACAGTAAAATGATTTGTATGCATTACTCTTTCTTTGGACTGTCAGGGAAGGCAGAAAGCAACACAGTTATTCTATGACATTGAGTCAGCATGTGCATTAAAAAAAAAAATGACAGAACACGATTGCCTCCGACATCTATAAAGCTCATACTTTGGTTTTCTAATCACCTGGTGGAAAAACAATAAAACCATAAAGATAAAAATATTTTCCTTCCACTCTAAAAAGAAATATTCCCCTTTATACTGAAATATAATATTGGTGATATAATTAATATAGAATATTGATGAATGGGAAAAGCTCTAGAAATAGTATGTTTTGAGTTTTAAGGAAATTCAATGAAAGAATACTCTTTTTTTCAACAAATAACAATAAGGGTCAGATTTTATTGTTTGTTTAGTTAAAATACTCTTCAGTGATGGGATGGGATGGTAATTTGAGACTTCTGAAATTTGTGCTGTGTTTATGGGATGGGCATATAGAAAGAAAGTAGAAGGCACTGTTCAACACGTAGATGGTGATAGACGACTTCAGTGATTTGTCTACAGTTTGTCATAGCTGACACTAAAGTGTAGTGATGATTTATGATAGAATGAATCTTGGAGAAGGGGCAACCCTTAGGCAGCCCTAAAATTGTCCCTGAACCCACTGTTTCCTTATCCATCCAGGTCACCAGAGGAACACACTCTTCACTGTTCTGTTCTTCCTCTCATGAAGATCTAAACAAAAAGGAGTTTTGGGGAAATTATGGGAGGCTGGAATAAGGTAGGACCTAGGGATCTTGGTGCAATATTTATACCCAGGGAAAGATAATACCCGAGACTTTCTGTTCAGTACTTTACATTCACAGGTGGCTCTAGGAACCTCAAGGTTGTAGCAGCCTTTCCACAAACAATGTTCCATGGACACTTTCTGAGAATAAATTACAAATTAGTGACTGTGAATAAAATGATGACTAAAACAAGTTCTTGCCTTTGTAGTGTTTGCAATAGAGGAAGAAAGGCACATTAGCAAGTAGGCACAATGGTGATACAGGTGCTACTGTGGCTTATTGCACAGGGTGAGTGGGTACTATCAGTGGGAAGGGGTCTGCAAACTATACCTTACTGTTTCCTGTTCCTCCGCTCCATACCTTGGAACGTTAAGCACAGTTGATATTTTATTTCATAGCATCAGCAATATATTTATTGTAGCTTCAAAAGCACTACAATTTCATGTATCAAGCATATGCATTTTGTATTTCATATCTTCCCATGACCTAGAGAAAAATAAGTCCTCTAGATTATGTATTAAGCTTTCTGATCATTATAACAACTAATGGCTATATTTGATGACACCATGTCTAAGGCAAAAGATTGAAGTGTGCATTTTTTCCTGGAATTTTTTAATAGAGATCTCTTTATGAAAGGAAGAAGAAATTTTACAGTAAACTCCATATTTGGAAATGGACACTTATTCTCACATTAAGCTGAACCTCATTGATATTAATACATACCATACCAAGTACAAGGTAGGTAATTACTGGTTGCACTGATGAATTGTATTTTCATTTTAGTTATACACAGAAACTGTCCAACCTATTTCAGTCCTTTATCTCCATTTTCCCCAAGCCCCCAGGACATCTAGCATCAATCCAATGGTTAGAAGGAATAAAAGAACAGTACAGTTTTCAAAGATATTTATCCTGACTCAAGCAAATTTATAGAGATCTTTGGAAGCAAATCATAATAACCCAGCTGAAAGGGGATTAGAGGTGCCGCCAAACTTTTGGGATGCTATGCAGCCTTGCTGGGCTGTCATTTTAAGAAATGTTGTCTCCCTAGAGGAAAATGTTTCCAGAAATACTTTGACCTTTCCATTTTTTAGCATGAAAGTGAGGTGATCTAAGAGAAGCCATCTTCCAAGTAAACGTGGTGAGGCTTAGTGTGAAATATTCATCGTGTTTCTGTTGTGAATAGCCAAACCAGTGCTAAAATTCAGTTTGCTGGTCTATTCAGCTTATTCATTTCATGCAAATCCCAATGTGCATGAAATGAACAAAAGACTTCCTTTCTATTTGTATGCATTGTTAGTTTGCTATTCCATTTTTATTCCCAAACTTGTTTTTCTCTTTCAGTATTAGTACTTCATGCTTTCAACAAATATTGGTAGCATCCTTAGGCATGACGAGGCACCAAAAATGAATACCATTCCAGCATGACAGCATGACCCACAGGTTTCATTTTTTCCTGCTTTTTTAGATGCACCATTTAAAGAGGTTTGGAGATTACCTAAGGGCCACATCTGTGAAAAGGGGAAAGAATGAACTGCTCAATTACATGTGTCTGCTGTGGGAATGGCATGGGGGCTCATTGCCTTACCGACTCAGGAAATGGGAAGAGTGTGCACTGGGGAGTCCAACAGATATGGATTCTAATTCTTGTTCTGACACTTGCAAGCTCTAACCTGGAGCATATTACTCCTCATTCTGTGGAAGGGAAAGGGGAGGAAAGATTCTGTGGTGATTTAAGTCGATGATTCTGGATTGAAGCATCTTGCTACTTAGAGCTTCCTTATGTGTAAAAGGAGAATACTTTATAGTGTTGTTGAATGAATTACCAGAGACTCAGCATCTAAGACTCCTTCAATAAGTGATCATGCTCAGTGACTTTCCTAGCATCTACAGTCTAGTATTTATTCAAATGAGTAAAAACTTTAGTAATAGTGAAAGGCTAAAATGTCCTATTAATGCAGGTACAGGAAAGTGTTCTGGGATTTCTTGAAGGATGTGTAAATTGTAGACTGATTAATTATTTTTCTTCAATTTTTGTCTTTGATGTAATGGTTCCCATCATGGGAGTTTTTAACTCACGTAAATTCAACTACAAGTACACAATGGGAAGACAGAGAAAGAATGAGTTTAAGGAGTTTAAAATAGCATAGTTGATTACACATACCTTTCTACTCAAGGAGTACTTGTATCCTCATTCATCTGGGGGGAATCTCCCCACACTGCGTTTGCTCCTATTGTTGGAAAGACATGTTTTTTTATACTATATGGCCCTACAGTCAAACTAACTCAAACATTAATTTGTGCCAATGCTGGAGGAAAAAAACTGACTTTGTTAGACTTACTGAGATATGGCATATTTACCTCCATTATGGTACCTTTCTAAGGCATTATGAAGGGTATTTTTGAGTATGCATGGCTATTAACTTTTTGTGGTATAAAATTTAACCTTACTATACTTCTTTGCTTTTATTCTTGGTAATTCCTTTCTTCTTTTACTTACCTTGACTACCTTGGTTTTTGTTTTTGTTTTTCTTTTTTCCACATAATTTCTGCAGGTGAGTTCATCCATTTTTTGCTTGGGTTATTTAATGGCTATTTAATTATTTTTCCAAACATGTGATTGGGCTGTGTCTGAAACTGAAATCACTGTATGTAATGTCCCCAGTGGGTCTTGATGTTGAAGGCATTATTTCTGTAGGAATACCTGGTAAAGTTTGTGTTCCTAGAGTGGTATGTGACAGTTTTGCAGGTTAGAATGAGTGCAGGGCTTTTTTAACGCTAAAATAATTACTCTTTGCTGCCTGACCCTTAGCTCTCTTTATACTGCCAATACAAAGGATCTTTAGACTGTTAGTACAAGGAGGCAAGGTTCTGATCCACAATAAAATGCAAAGAACACAGGGACGTAAGATCCCTTTATCAGTTATTAACATCTCTGTGAATCAAGTGTGGTAAGGGACAGAGGAAAAGGCCTAAAGGCTCTTGTAGCAGGTTAGGAAGAAGGAGGCCCCTCTCACAAGTCCTGGGATGGGATGTAAGGCCAGCTTTCTTACTTCACTCACACCTTGCCAGGTGCGGCTATTTACCACAATCAGTCTCACTGCCCTCTTGTCCCCATTTTACTTTTGTTCTTTCTTTTATTCTGTCCTGTGTGATTTTTGGTTTTCAGTTCACTTTCTTTTAGGGAAATTGTTTTAGGCTCTTTCCCCATATATATTAATATTGAATATTCTTTATTAATTATAATGACACCAATGATTGAGTGTATGAAATGCATGAATTATGAGGATAGAAACTTCATAAACATCTCTAATTTTCACAATGATCCTGTAAGAAAAGTATTTTTCTTCCGTGTACCAAAAAAAAAAAAAGGAGAGAAAATAACTTACCATATAATTTAGCAAATGGTGGAGCCAGATGAGTATCCATATGTCTGTATTGCTTGTGCTCCCTCCACTATCATATGCTGCCTTTATCAGTACACTAAATATGTTTATAAGTGTGTGTGTGAGAGAGAGAGAGAGAGAGAACACGTGCTTATCAGTCTTTGTATACATATATATGTATTTTAAAACAGTGACTGACTTTCAGATTTTTTTTTTTTTTGTGGTGCTTGCAAACCAATGCTGCTAGACCTTTCACTCTAAACATGTACCCCCACCCTCCAGTGACTTGAAAGTTGCAATTTATACATCTGATGGATTCTTCTCTGATACAATGTTTACAAATAAAATGAAACTTTGTATCTTATTTAAAAAAGGATTCTGGGGCTAACAATTGCTTTACTTCTCACTGGCTGGTCTTTGATGGCACTAATACTATTTCCTTTAACATTATTTGCTCTTTGCTATAAGGAGCAATACCCCTTTCCTATTGTGTCCATTGAAGCAGTTTCTCATTTCTGAAATTTTAATGCCTTATAAGATAGGAAAAAGAGGGGAGGAAAGACCCTGTGGTGATTTAAGATGATGATTCTGGATTGAAGCGTCTTGCTACTTAGAGGAACACCATATTTCATAGTGTATTTGCAGAAATGCTTCATGGCACAAACTCCTATTTCATGTCCTTGAAGGCCAATGGAGTAACAGTTTCTGTTTCAGTGCCTATCTGATCAATAATTCTATGACTTTTTGGAGTTGTCATTTATCTTGTGATACATTTTTACTGTGTTGATGTGCAATGACTAATACCTACAAGTATATACATTTTTTGGTCTCTTGCAACTTAAAATATTTTAAAAATATTTCTATAGGTGCTTAAATTATATAAAACATACTTTCCTTCATTTCATTGGTGATATGAATAAATCAATTTCACTAGAAAAATATACTTGGAATTTAATTAAACTTCTCTTGAGTTTAGGCTTTAACTCAACATGCAGTAGCAGGCACCAGCTATGTGGCTGGCAAATTGTTAGGCACAGGTTACAAAGTTGGATAAGATATGGACCCTGCTTTTCTAGAGCTCACAGGCTTCAGGCTTGAAATAGTAGTTAAGAACATACATGTTGTTACCAATATGCCTTAGTTTGTATCTTCTTACAACTTGGTAGGTGCCAGACAAATTATTTTACAATATCTCAATGATCTCCTCTGTAAAATGGGGATAATGATAAATGTTATTTAAATGTTTATGTGAGAATTAAATGAGTTAATAAAGGTAAGGCATTTAAAGTGTGGCCAGGCACATCTCAAAAAATTCTGAGCATTATTACTGACGGTAATATTATCACATGAACCACAAACATTTAGGTATTGTAATATTCTACAATAAGTATAAAGTAGAAATGTGTTCAAGAGAAGAGTTCCAATCTCCTTCATGAGCTGTCAAGGAATCTTTCCTAGGAGAGATAAGACTTAAAAATCTTAAAGAAGTTCTATTTCACTAGACATATAAGGAAAGTTATCATACTCTAGGTGCAGAAATAGCATTTAAAAAGGCAGGAAGTCTTGAGAAAGTAGGCCCCATTCAACAAACTGTGGATGGGGCCATGTGTGTAATGGGGAGGAGAATATAAGGTAATAAGTAGAGTCATGAAGAGCCCTGCATGATGTATTAGGAATTTAAGACTTAATTATATTGGCATTAGAAGCCATGAGAGGATTTTTCAAAAGGAAGCTAATGTGATCAGATTGATATTTTAGAAATATTCCCTTAGCATCACTGTAGGGGTTAGATTAGAATGCTAGCTGGAAGAAGCTAAAACTTGAGGCTGAAAGGCTTTTGTGATCAGTCCTAAGAAAGCTGGCCAGGTCCTTAAGGCTGTGGTTATGAAAATGGATAAAAAGAAACACATTTGAGATCTATTTAAGAGACTATTGACAATGCCGCAGGATCCTTTGGCTGGAAAGAGGAAATTAGAGAAAGAGAGGGATCTAGAATGATGCTCAAGTTGATGTTCTAGGCAATTTGGTGGTTGACATTGCTAGTAATAGAGATAAGGAGTAGATCTGAAGGGCAGAACAAGGGGTGCAGTATGGCGGGTAAGGATGAAACTCTGGGCAATTATCACTTACTCATTCATGGGCTGGTGGAGAAGGACCACTGGGGTGGGGGCGGGGGGGAAGACCTTTAAGAAATGTACAAGGAATAGGAGAAGAACCAAGTGTTACAGAATCTAGGGAAGAAAAAAAATGTCAAGAGAAGGTTTTGTTAAGATTAGGAAGCTATGTGTGATCTTGATGAGTATATTCTAAAGGTATGAGGAATAAAATGAACAGAAGGAAGTGAAGACAAAATTATTGTCAAATAGCTTGGTTAGGGAGGCACATAGAAATGAGTTTTTTTCCCCCCTTTTAGGAAAATGGTCTTGAGAACTTTTATATGCTATGGGGAAAGAGTCACCAGAGAGGAGAGATAGAGAAAATAGGAAGTAAAGAATTCCTTTGAGATAAAAATGGGTATGGAACCAGAATATTAAATGATTCATTTTCAACTGAGGAAGGAGTCCTGTTCATATCTATATGGGGGACAAGAATGAAATGCATGGGATAGATTATGTGGATCTGGAATAGGAGTTTGGAGGGATTTATATATGATGGTTTCTATTTGTAAGGTAGAAAGTGAGGTCATCTTTATGAGTAGTCAAAATTTGCTCTTTTTCCCCCCCCTTAAGATTACATCGTTTTAACTAATTCACTCCAGTAACCAAGTAGTAAAAGCAATAATGTGTATTTTAAAGAATCTCCAGGTCTTGAGGGTTTCCTAGTATTTCTAGACTTGTGTATGTCTCTTTTCTAATGAAGCTTTAACAACTGAAGTGTTAACAGTAAGATAATTTCCACTGCCTTGACCCTATGCCTCTTCCATTTCTTCATTTTATTGATTGGCAATATAGATCTCTGTAAGGACCAACCACTATGTCATTATTTTGGTCAAGGTCACCTGTGTGCTGATGGAAATTATTAACGGAGAGAAAAATGACTTTTAATATTTGGGACCAGCAGTATCTCCAATATGGATTCTTCATTTAAAATCCTGGGACAGCATGTCTTGTACTTGGAACTAAGCACTCTTCATACCTACTGCTTGCTAAAGGACCACTCAAGAAACATTTCAACTTAGAATCAGGTTTAAAAAATTAGATGAATCCACTGAAGAACAAAGATGTTAAGTACATCATTTCCTGGTTTTATGTGGATATATGTTTCAGGTTTGCTTTTGATTACTACAAAGTTCAAGTTTTTAACCTTATGGTATTAACTCCCCTGTCCAGTCCCAAGCTTTGTGCTATATGACTCTAGTTCTGTCTTCTGCAGTAAAACAAAAACAACTCTACCTTTTCTTCTGTAAGAACATCACTACAAGTAATTTAATAGTACTGTAATTGTCCTCTTTAAATCCCTTATGTTTTCCTCATAGGTAATGTTTTGCAAATCCTTTCAATGTCCAAGTGGTCTCTGTGAATAAGCTTTCCTTCCCAATTTGAGGAAAGTGCTCATAAGATGGAAATTGCATTAGATTTGAACACAGAGAATGGATTCTGTTTTTAGCAAATTCCAGAATTTAAATTTGAAAAAAAGACTTATGAATCTTTATTTGTATATAAGAATGGTACCTTAACAAGATTTTTTCTTTTTAAACAGTTTGATTTGTCTATAGTTGACATAAAGTTTACCCATTTAGAGTACATAATACACTGGTTTTTAGTATATTTGTAGTGTTTGCAAGAATCTCCATAATCTAATTCAGGGATATTTTCATTACCCCAAAGAAACACTATAGGCATTAGCAGTCACCACTCATTATTCCCATCCTATCTGTCCCCACCCTCAGTCCAAAGTAAACACGAAGTCTACTATCTTTCAATATAGATTTGCCTATTCTATAAATAGGCCTATTTTTTTTTAAGCCTAATATGCTCAAGGTTCATCTCTGTTGCAACATGTGTCAATACTTCATTTTTATCGCCAAATATTCCATTGCATGGCCATGCTACGCTTTATCCATTTTTCAGTTGATGGACATTTGGATTGTTTCCACTTTTTGACTATTATGAACAATTCTGCTATGAACATTTGTGTACAAGTTTTTATGTGGACATATGTTTTCATTTCTCTTGAGTAGAATCCTAGGAGTAGAATTGCTTCTTACGGAAATTTTGCATTCATATGGTAACTCTGCTTAGCATTTTGAGAAACTGCCAGACTGTTTTCCAAAGTGGCTGTACTATTTTAAATTGCCACCAACAAGGTTTTGATGATGACTAAAAGATTGAGTCAGAGGGATAGTCAGAGGAATAAGTAAATGCTAAAGTACTACCCGTGGACTCTTTTATTATCCTGTTTTATCTAACTCTTCCCAGAGAGCAAATGGTAAAGAAATATTTAGCATGCATTTAAAAAAAAAATCTCCAGATCACTCTGTGGGTTTCTTTAGGTATTTACTTGACCTAGTGTTTGATTTTGAGCTCACATTTTGCTGGGAAGCCTCTAGTGAGGCCAAGAATGGATGTGTGTCTGGTATATTCAACTGTTTAGTTAGCGGATTGTTTTCTCCATTATTATTACATTTCATTTAAAGGTTTTCAGAGATGAGTGGCAGAGCTTACAAAAGTTATTTGAATCTTTGGAAACCACAAAGTTGAGAGAGCTGTTTTTTAAGTAGATACCAAATAGCTTTTAGGAAGATGACCCCGTATTAATCTCCTAAATTGTTGAAGCAAGCAAAAGAAGATTTAAGATCTGAAGAGTAAAAGTTATAAACATGCTAAAGAATATATTAAAAAAATAGAATGATGAAAAATACATTGTTTAATAGGTTAAGTTTGATCATAAATGAACACCATTTGTTATGTTATGAAACTTTTTAAGATTTGAGAGCATGCACAAGTGGGGCGGGGGGTTGGTGTGGGGTGGTGGTGGAGTGGCAGAGGGAGAGTGAGAAGGAGACTCCCTGCTGAGCTGGGGGCCCTGCCTTTGGATCCCAGAACCCCGAGATCATGACCTGAGCCAAAGGCAGGCACTTAACCAACTGAGCCACACAGGCACCCCTGAAACAACTAACCTCTTTCTGTGTACATTTAAAACTTTTGGTTGGACCTTTGAATTTCCCTCTGAAGAAATGAGAAAAAAGTATTGGGTGTCCTATCTCCTCCCTCACCAGCCCAGTAAGTTCCTGCTGTAATTTCTGTTGCTTTTGAATCTTGAAGTAACTAGCAAAAGAAAGGGCATCAAGAGTTAGTGTTGAACAATGGCATGGACTGGGCTGCGGGCATGTCAGGTGGAGCATCCCATGTCTGGACAGTCTCCAGATGTCGTGAGGAGAATGTTAGGTGGAGAACCCCATGTCTGGACAATCGCCAGGTGTTGTGAGGAGAATGGGAGTGCTCGTTACTGTTCTGGATCCTTGGGTTGGTGGGGACAGGTGTGGCATCTAGTCCCACTCAGGTGGTGGGGGCTGCTGGGAAAGCTGCCTTCAATTTGTTTAGGAAGTTGCCAGGGGGCTGCAATGCCTTCTTCGGGCCTTTGCGATTGTGAGTCTCTGCTAACACCTGATTGGGGGGCTAGGTCTGTGGAAGGGTCTGGATTTGCTGGTGGTTGAACATTCTTTGGGGGAAGATACTGCTGCCTGTGTGGGACCTCAGGTTGGTAGCGAAGCCAAGGGATTCATTGATTGACAGGTAGGCCTTCAGACCAACCTAATAGGGGTGCTGGCCACTTGGGACTCCTCTAAGACAAGGCCCCATTCAGGACATGTTCCTGTGTACAACATAGTATATACCATCAACCACTGGTTCCAGACACTGGATCTCCACAAGGTAGACGAGCTCCATGAGCCAGGGCTAGAGCATCAACACATGGGTATAGAGGCAGCGCCTCTATGAGGCTGGATGACCTGGATGCTGTCCTGTGCACACCATGGACAGGAAGGTACATGCCTTGCTCATCCTTTTTGTGCAGGGCCACTTCTGTGTGGTGTTCCTGCAAGGTAAATCTTCTATTGGCTCCATGTAACAGCCCATCCTAATGACTGTTCTGTGGATCAGCTTCAGGTACAGGTCCTCCTTCTTCCTGGGCATGTGGTTGGTGGTGTGTATCGTGGTGATCATTTTGAAATACATAGGGTTATCTAATCATTAGGTTGTATACCTGAACTAATGTCCTCACCTTGTGAGCTCCCAGGAACATGCAAATGATATCATAGATGTGTGGGTCAGACAGCAATTATGGTCAATCTGACCCCAGAAATGATGGTGGGAAAAAAAAGTTATCGTCCTCCCAGTGATGGAAGGTGGTTAGTAGTATGTTACAGATTATATTAATTAAAACATCAGAACTGAGGAATTCTAAGGAAAACATGACTGAGCAGGGACTAGTCTTCCATTATCTTTCATTCCACATGAGACTGCATTCTTTGGGGACAAAAATCTCACCATAGCCATTTGTTTCTGCAGTGCTAATGGAGTGCCTGTTACTTAATATGGTCATGAGTATTAAACAATCAAAACAAGAAGTTCTGCATCTTTTAGAAATTTATATTTCAACTATGGTTAGCCGTATGCATTTAGAGGGAAGGATTACTGTTACTAACCTTTTCCAAAAATATTTCTCCTTTAGTACCCAAACTATAGAAGTGCTCTTTATTCTTTCTTTCTTTATTTTTTTAACAGATTCCACTCACTTGCATATCCAGTGTCTGGTGCAGATTAATATCTGTATTAATCTTATTAATCTTATTAATTAATCATATTAATTTCTGAACTATTAAACCAAAGAATCAAGCAAGAATACAATCACTTTAATAATAAAAATGATCCCATTTTAATACTTCATCAAGTAGGGAACCATTCTGGGACAAATTTTATTATCCAAGACAGAATTTTTTTTTCTTTTAAATAAGTTGACTAGATAAAAAATCAGTTGACCAGATAGAATTAGAGTTTTTCTTAGGTTATGAGGATAAGGAGTTTTTGAGATTAAATATGGAAAACATGGTTTTCTGTAAATGGTGATTTGAGATACTTAGATTCTGGTTTTTAATTGTGGGTACATAGCAGGATCATTTAGGAGATTTTTGTTTTTGTTTTTTATCCCCCAATACATCTTGCAGGGCACTAGCACAAACCAGTTAAATTAAGATCTTCAGTGGTGTTCTCATACCTGTTTGGTACACAAATCAATGTAATAGAAACCCTTTATGCCATTCATGTTAAATATCTCTGCTAAATCTCTCTTGTTTGAATTCAAACACTTGATCGTAACTTACTGTTAGCTTTACTGAGTTTAGTGTGCTATTACCTTCATGGTTATAATCCTCCCTTTCACTGTCTGGACAATACTAATTTAAAAAAATCCAGATTTTAATAAGTATGATATGTGGGTTTAAGGATGTCTAGCCAAAGACAAAGGCACAAACCACTGAATTGCATAAACAGAATGGGTGTGGACTTGGAGAAAGATGGCAAGGACATCACAGATATATTTTAATTGGCTGAGAAGTGAAGAAGTACAAGAAAAAGATAGGCCCACATCATGGAAAAAGTTTCTGAATAAACTTGAATGATCTAACGTATGGTTTTCTTCTTTGTTCTTCATCAAATAGAAGAAATATCAAAATATAGGTAGGTGAGGACCTCATAAATGAGTACAAACCTTCTCTAAATAAAAATAGGGGAGACAAATATGTATTTTGGATGACAGAGATGGGAAAAAAAAGGAAATAGAACACCCTGAATGAAACATGAACATCTGTGTGCATAAATTGTAATCTAGCACCAGAGTTTCGGGTCAGCTACCTAAGCAAAGACTGGGTAAAACCTAGTACAGTGGGAATTCATATTAAAAATATCCTACAGTTTACTGAAAGATAGTAAGAATTTCCAATGTGGCATAGTTGTTTTCTGTTCTAGGATAGGAATATAGTAGCCTGAACAAATAGAGTAGTAGTTCCGTTGTCTGTTTTGTTGAAGTTTATATTTGTTTTAATTCTATTGTGCACTAATGTAGCAGTGCTCAGAAGACTTCCTGGTCAGAGGTGTGTGTCCTAGAAGTTCCCCTTTCCAATCCTCTGAGATATTAGTACCAGCAAAGCTGTCATCTTTTCTTCAGAGGTCTGAGTCCTAGCTTTCTGGACACTCTCACAAGTATATAATTTCTAATAATTTTGTCCTCTTTTGTTCCCCCAGTCATAGGGTAGTAGCTGCAGTTACTACCTTCATGTTTCCTTTTGCCTTTTCAGTTTTCTGATACCTGGGTGATAGGTCTTTTAATTAAATTCTATTAAAATAACTTGTGTAGTTTCTATCTTCTGACTGTGCCCTGATGATTGCAGCCAGGGGTTAGTAGATTATGGAATATGGGTAATTAATCTTCTCAAATATTAAAGGCTTGCATGTGAAAGAAAATGTATCAGATATGCCTCAGAGTTGGTTTCTTTACATTTCCTTCTGGGAGATTATCTGCCCCTATTTTCTACCAATGTGGATAGTCATGTTCTAGATAGAGCACGTGACCTAGTTCTGTGGGCACAGCTAATTGGCCCAGATTGGGCACTTTACTTAGCAGAGATTCTAGGCAGATCAATTTGCCTATGACAAGGTTTGGCATAAAGTGCTCTGCCCAAAGATAGATGAACTCAGCCAAATGGATTCTTTCTTTTATGATTTTGAACCAAGTGTCTCAGTTCAAAGCTGGACCCAAAGAAGCATGTGATGCAGTCAAATCGATTAATTGCACAGCATTAGTGGCTCATGAATTCCTGCCATGGAGTTTTTCAGAGACATTTGACCCATGAATCATTCTCTTCTACCCTCAGCAAAAACATTTCCATAATTAAGACTGGGTTTACTTTGTGAGATGGATAGATCTCTATCATTTGAATGTTCAAGCAGAGAATGGGTACCTATTAGGTTTGCTTTTCATGTTAGAATATAAGATGTGCATGTATTTCTGGGCTCTGCTCTAGACCCATTGAAGAATAATATTCTAAAAATGAAGTCAAGTTATATACACGAAAAATAGCAATAAGAGCAACTCCCTCCTCCATGTTATAATGAAGATCAGTCAGATACGGGGGGGAAAAAAAGGACTACAGGATTTAGGCTATCAGTTGTTGAATAATAAACTGCCAGCACATAGCATCTCTCCATTTTTATTTTGTCTTATGACTTTATAGGTCAGGAATTCAATTGCCCCGTTTCTCCTGGGTAATTCTGTACTATCTGATATTAATTAGGGCCACGCGGTGATATTGACCTGGAAGCTGGTTTCATTTGGAGTATATAGGATGGTTTCACTCGTACACTTGGCATTGTAGCAGGGAGAGCCGGAAGTTTTCTTTTTTTTTTTTTTTTTTTCTTTTTTTAATTTTTTTACACTCCATATAGTTTCAAGACTTCTTGTATTTTTTCCAGCAAGGCAGTTGAATGTCTTACATGGTAGCTCAACATCATGTGGTGACTTGGGGCTCTCAGGCGAGGCAAAAACTGGATCTGGCAAATACAGCTTCTGTGGTTCTCTATTGGTTAAAACAGGCACAGGCCAGCCCAGTTTTGAGGGAGGGAAATTAAACCCTATCTCCCAATCAGAAAAGAGTTAAAGAATTCATGTCTGTCTTTAATCTGTCAGGAAGATCTCTTAAATCATGGTAAACTCCCTCTTTAAATCCTGAAGAGAGGGCATTCAAGAAGGACAATTCTGATGTCCGGGAGCTGCCTGAGAAGACCCATCAGGCAGGGTATGGCTAGCAAGAGGGATGTCTGACTTGTCCTCTGGGAGAGAAAGTAAATAATGAAGAGCATACAAAAAGAGGGAGAGATGGGCGCCTGGGTGGCTCAGTGGGTTAAAGCCTCTGCCTTCAGCTCAGGTCATGATCCCAGGGTCCTGGGATCGAGGCCGCATCCGGCTCTCTGCTCAGTGGGGAGCCTGCTTCC
The DNA here is from genome assembly GCF_902655055.1 of Lutra lutra. Taxonomy (NCBI): domain Eukaryota; kingdom Metazoa; phylum Chordata; class Mammalia; order Carnivora; family Mustelidae; genus Lutra; species Lutra lutra. The sequence continues at coordinate 49,804,639 of NC_062290.1, forward strand.
TCCTCTCTCTCTGACTGCCTCTCTGCCTACTTGTGATCTATCTCTCTGTCAAATAAATAAATAAAAAAAAATCTTAAAAAAAAAAAGAGGGAGAGTCATTAAAGATAATCTTTTTTTAAAAAATTATGTTATCATTGTATACTATATCATTAGTTTTTGATGCAATGCTCCAAGATTCATTTTTATGCATAATACCTGGTGCTCCATGCAATCTGTGCCCTCCTTAAAACCCATTACCAGGCTCACCCATCCCCCCCATCTCCCTCCCCTCTAAAACCCTCAGCTTGTTCTTCAGAGTCCACAGTCTCTCATGGTTTGTCTCCCCCTCCGATTCCCTCCTCCCCCATTCACTTTTCCCTTCCTTCTCCTAATGTCAGTTAAGATAATCTTACCCTAAGCAGAGTTTTATTTGAGACTGTTTTCTAATTAGTCTACTGGAATAGGATGGAAAAGAATTTGAGTCTATAGGCTACTTTTGGATTGGAAGTAGGTAATATTTGCTGAATTCTTAATTGCCAGTAAATGTTATCAATCACCAGTAATAGTGATAGTAACTATTACATTAATGAATTCTATTTGTCATTCTTTCAGTATGAATATATGCATTCTTTCTACTGAAACAGGCTTTGTCTTTTAACTGAAAAGGAAATAAAAATGTTTAGTTAGAATTCCTTTAGATTTTAAAAAGGTATTATAAAACATAATAAATAAGGTCACTGTTAGAATTTTTTCTGGAAAGCTAGACTGGTATCATTTTTCCTATTGTAACTTAAGTTTTAGATTTGCCTTTCTTAAAGTTACAGCAACTTATTTTTGAAATATGAAGCATGCTGTGATAAACTTGTTTTCCTCCTTTATTAAATTATTTCCTAAAATCGCATTTCTGAGCTGTGACTGCTGTTGATGTTATTTATACTTGAGAACAGATTAAACATGTTTTTGTTTATATTAATTATGAAACTGAGGCACTTGGGATTATTATTATTTTGTATTTAATTTTTCCTCTTGTAGGGGTTGGTTATTACTTTGCTCTAAGCTGCTGTGAGTAACTCAGAAATGAAATTGACAGAACTATTCAATATCAAATATGTTGATTTAAATTAACAGCACAAAAGAGTTTCAGTGAAAATGCTATGTCATTTAATAAATTAACAAACTAATGCTAATGTTTGGTTTAACAAAGGTACTTAAGTGCTCGCTTCGGCAGCACATATACTAACAAAGGTACTTAAAGTTTTGTTTTATTGAACAAAGTCTAGGGAACTAAAATGATTCTATTGATACTCTCCCAAGACAATAAAACAAAAGTTCCAAGAACAAAAGGTTATGTCCTAACTGCCCCCTTACCAACCTCCTTAGGTTTAAAAAAATAAAAATAAAAACAAACAAACAAACAAAAGATTGTTTCTTGCAACTATTCTGTTGGTGACTTGACCGGTTGGAAAAGTAATGATCTCTTAGGGGAAAGTCCTATATTTCTTCTATGGAAAATAATTACTATGGACAGCTTTTGCATATGAGTTTTAATCGTCTAGCCAGAGTTTCTATTCCAGCCACTGCTGTGGCAGTGAATTTTTCACAGGCTTCTAGCATCTTCATGCAGGTAAACCGGATAGCAGCTTGCCACTTCATTTCAGAGCCTCAGGCCCGAACTGAGTGCCTTTAACTTCCTGGGCCTGACCTTCTCTCATATGATATCATAGGAGACCAATGGTAATTTCTTGTGTGTAAAACCTAGAAGTGCAGGGATGCAAAGTGGAGGGGTAAATGCCTCCCTCTCTCTTCCTGTGGGCAGATGGTTCCTAGATACATTTCTTAAGCTTCTCAGAGTCCTGAGGGATGGAGTAACCAGGTTCCCATAGTAGCAAACACCTACCTCCTGGTTAGCACTCTTTTACTTCCCTGTTTCATTCCTGTTACCTGTGGTCATATCCCCCAGTTGTTTACACATAAACTTCAGTGTCTTAGATATGCTTTTTGGGGGCAGAACTTAAATGGGCCCTTTAACCTTGTTTCCTCCTTTTACATTACCAGTAATGTGTTGGAATTTAATTAGGGCATGTTTTCTCAAAATTGAAACCAGGAATATCCTAGGATAGGAGACTGTTCAGCATACTGTACCATCCGTTCTTATCTTGTTTCAGTTTTCTCTGTTGGTACATCTCTGATCTTTGTTCCATTGGCACACTGACAAGAACTTTTGGATGAACACTGTCTTCTTGTGAACTCATATTTTGGAGAAAGATGTTTTGAATTTCAGAGGTCTGGAAATGTTCATGAAATTTTTAATTCCACCCCGAACGATAGAATGGCATCAAGTCTGACTTAAAAAAAAAATCATACCATGTTTTCTCCTCTCTGAAACCCTAAGTATTATATAGAGGAGAAATAAACATTAATTGAGCTGGAGTTTAAGTTGGAGATGGCCCAGTTGCCAGCTTTGCAAATCATCACAAATTCCTTCTTAGACCCAACTTTCACTTGTTGAGATTAGTTGTGTGTCTTATAATTTCAGTTTTTCTCAAGTGTTACATAGAAAGTATCATTCTAAGATTAAAAATAGTTTTGAGTAAATAACTGGAAGAAATGTACATACAGTTCACTGCAATAAAGCTTTTTAGGATCCTAGGCTAAAGTATTTCAAAATTACATAGTCTCATGAAGATATAGTGTCACCCTTGTGAAATCTCGGTAGTATAGCATTTTATTTATTCATATTTGCAATATCCTACTCATGTTGGTAAATACATTTTAGAGGACTTGATAGGTAGCTTAAGAAAACTGTATGCTTTCTAATGTTATTAAAAAAGATATAGAAGAATTTTGAAGTTTAGTGCTAAAGACCAACATTTTAATTACCTAGAACATCTCTGTTTATTGGTTGGACAGATTTCTGGCTGTTTTAGAAACTTAGGATGTTATAGAATCCAGCAAAAAATAGCATAGTTGGTAGTTTACATTGGAAAATAAGCATCAAAATTATTGGGGACATAAACTGTTTCAGGAACTAGACATTGAGAGAAGTGCTTTAGATGTATTTCTCTCATTTAATCTTCAAAGTCTTACAAGATCAGTCTGATGAGATCAATGTTACTATTAGTCTTTGAAAGAGACAAGAGAACTGGAGCTTTAAAGAAATTAATAATTTTGATTGAACTCACCTAGCTATTAAGTTGCAGGCCAGTATCCATTTCTTTTCCACTTCTAGTTCTGGTGCTTTGAATGGTCACTCCCCTTGAGAAGACCTAAATCTGATGGCCACTCCAAGGAGAAACTGATCATTGGTTTGCTGGCCAAATGGAAATCAGATTTACTTGAAACAAAAACCAGGGACTGTAAGAGAAAATCCAGAGAATAAATAGGAATTACAGGATCTAGAGTTCAAAGAGAACGATAGAAAGAAGAAAGTAGAAGGTAAGTATCTGGTCAATAATAAAAATGATAATAAGAGTGACCATGGCCATACACATCAGAAGATGAAAGCAAATCTGTAACAGGAGTAGTTCTATGGAGCAGTAGCAAATGGATCTGTTAACTAACTTACTGGTTATCAGAGTACAAATTGGTAGTGGATTTTAAGTTGAATATGCTGCCTTCTGTTTAAGAAAGTGGAGAATAATATAGTAGGCGTTAGGCATACACCAATGGCTTATATCATTAAAATAGAAATCTTTTACATAAAAAGTTGTCTTTCAGATATCTGAAAACCTGTGTCACAAAAAAATAGCCCTTCTTTCAGTAATTCTGTTCTTTGGATATCATTATTTAAGGTTCTTGACATAGAAAAGATTGGGAAAACTTTAAGTATCACACTTCAAGGCATTGTGTATTTCCCATTTATTACTGTTTAGTTCTCAAATGAATAGGACACCAAAAGGTAATATCAATTTCTATTTAAAAATTCCTTCAATGGAAAACTTTATATTTAAACCACAGTAAATGTTGACTACTACTGAAAATTTTATTATTCAGGAAATGAACGTAGAGATTTCAGATGATTATTTCAAGGGACAGAATTGTAATTGGTTTAGGCAAGAACACTTTATACAATTTTATTATTTCCTTTCATATTTTATCACCAAGCCTATTCCCCATGCCTTCTTTCTATATATCTTATCCCTCATTCATCTGCTGTATGTTCTTTTAGTTCCTATTCCATATATGTATATCTGTAAAATATGGGTAAAACTGTTCTATTTAATCTTCATAATAGTGATGTACTCTGAACTTCATTTTCTCTAAAAGATGTTCCTTAAATTTTAGTTACTGTATGTAGATCTAGTTCATTCTTTTTCCTTTTCTTTTATGAATATAGCATGTATTATTTATTAATACCCTCCTATTTCCTTCCTCCTTAGGCATCTCTGTGTTTCTTGGGTGGTAACCCACAGCCTGAATAGCTATGTTACAGGTTACATTAACACCGTGTTTTACTAAATATGAATACATTATACTCCAAAATAATTGCACATATTTGCATCCCACTGACAAGATTTCCTAGATATTCACTAACCTTTTTGATATGCTGTTTTTACCTATTTAAGGATGTAAAATACTGCATTACCCTTAATTTACATTTGTCTTATTAGTGAGATTGAATATTGCTTTATATAATTATTGTCAGCCAAAAATCACCTCTTCACTGGCCCGTACTTCTGCTTCCTTGACTAAGGAGGGGCTTAGTAACTCCTTCAGTTGTAAATATTGGTGTGTCAGAAGGCTCAGTATTTGAACACCTTCTCTTCTTAATCTATAATCACTCTCTTGACTTTTAAAATCCTCAGTTTGGATTAGATTACCATCTATGTCCTGATGACATTTAAATACTTATCTTTAGGTAGGACTCCAATGAGTAACTTAAGACTTACATGTCCAAAAATGAAATTTGATCATATTTTCCTATTGTTACCTATAAAAAAGATTCCTCTTAGTCTGAAAGTTATGTATTATATTCAAGGCCCGTATTCTATATTTTTCTGTCAGTATTGTCTGACCCAAAGGAAGTCTTTGGTACTGTGCTGATATTGTAAGGAGCTTTAGGATTATAATGTCATTCCTCATTATATTGAAAATAACTTAAATTGTAACTAAATATTTATTTTCCATTCATTTTTCTTCCTGCAGGAATCTCTTTTAAAGAATCTTTCACCGCTGGGGCAAATAATACATTATATGTTAGTAAAAATAATTTTTTTTTAAAAAAAGAATCTTTCAAAGATGATACTTATATGATAAAACTTCTGAGAATTTTTCTACTGAAACTTTTATTTTATCAAAAAATTATACAAGGGGAAGGGTAGGAAAATATACTCTTCCATTGTGCCCAGGAGGTGAGAAAAACAGTTTGATACAAACAGAATCCTCTCTGCCACAGAACACTATCAAATTGAAGCCTAATATAAAGACTTTTCTAGTTTTGGAAAGAGTTTTGCTTATAATTTTATCAGCTATTTTATCCCCTGACTGCACCATTTATTTTCCCTTTTGGCTTTCCAACTCAGTGGATTTTGACACTGCTATTTCTGTTCTCCAAAATTCTTGTCCTTTTCTTCTCATTTTCTCCCCTGCTCATATTCTCTTGTCTCTTGGGAGAATGCCCTGACCTAATATTCTAGTTAAATGAGTACATTCAAAATTGCATTACTTATCTACTCCATTGGATTATTTAATAAATCTTACATTGTTTGTCTGATGTTTCCATTTTAGAAATATCTGATTATCCTGCTGCATGTTGCAAATAAGTTCCCTTTTCTGTTTTACGTATATTTTACTTGTTTGTTCAGTTTGTTTTAGATTTCTGTACTTGTCCTTTCCTTTGAATTCATTTTCCCCCTTTAAAAGTTTTTCTCTGTTGTCTTCTAAAATAGTTTTCATGTTTCTCAACGTCTCTTAAAGATTTGCTTACAGAGAAAAATTATTTCCTAGAAAGAAAGGAAACAACAGATGGCCTGGTCTGCCATCTGTTGGGTGGGTTAGAATTATGATACGATACTGGTAAGTTTGGGGCTTATGCTTACCATTCCCTTTTTTCACCTACTAGAGTGTGCTTTTCAAACCTTGCACTCGGGCACTGCTCTAGTCCTCAGTGGCAACTTGTCTTGGTAGTTTCCCAGTCCTGCAAACTGGGAGGAGGACTTAAGGAGCAGCTGGCTGGGGGCAATCCTTGTGTTGGCTCTCTGTACTAGCCAGGGCATTTCTGCTACCTGGTGGTTATCCTATACCTTCCAGGTGGAGATCTGGCCTTCCTGCCCTGTAGTATTAACAGAATGGACAATGACTGGGGAATAAGAATTTCAGAGTAATATGAAAAATGGGTTTGCTGTTTTTAGAAATAATAAAATATCTGAAGTTGTGGAGAAGTATGATATAGTGAAGACATCTAAGATTTTGAAGGAGAGAGGAATCTGTGTCCATTTGCCCTTTTATTTATTCATCAAACATCTATTTAACAAATATTGATCAAAGAGTTATTATGGGCCCCAAACTGTTAAACTGTTACATTGACTGTGCTAGAAATTCAGTAGTGAACAAAATAGAAAAAACACCATGCTTGCAGACTGTGGATGGAGAAGACCAAAGAAACTGACGTATAATCTGTTAGGGGAGGATACGTGCTATGAATGAAAGCAAAACATTTGAAGGATAGAGAATGTCAGAGGCTAAGAAGGCAAGAATAAAGGAGAATGAAGTAGGTTCTCTCTCCTTTCCTGAATGGAAGGAGAATTCAAGTAGGTTCACTTAGTCTATATCACTTAGAATCCATGTAATTGTAGGCAAGCTTTGTGGTGGAGATTGAGTGGGACAATGCATGTGAAGGTCATTGTACAGCATTGACTAGGGACTCAAAGAATAGGAGCTACCAATAATACACATTATTAAAAAGCCCAGATTAATAATTAAAATACTGCCTTAGCATATATAACTTTCCTGTTATTAAAAATTGCTTTTCATTTGTTAAATTCCTGTGGGATTGGCAGCAAACTCACATAGCAAATCTTCTTATTCACTTTGTTTTTATATCTGAGGATCATTAGTCATGGTTTTGAACATGTATGGTGAAGTTAAGATTCTACTGGCAGGAAACAGTGATTTTCAAGGGCCACTCAAGGAAGAATATGGATTAGTGAAATATATAGAGGAGAACTAAAACATTTACTAAATTCTTTCCAGTTCTTGAAAAGGAAATAGGGGTATTGCTTTTCTCCCCCTTCTATCTCTCATCTCTCGTGTGCTCTCACTCACACATGCACACACATGTGCACGTGCACGCAGACACACACATATTAAACCAACAGAAGACTTAGAATAATTTGGTCATATACACATAATTAAATATTTCCTGTCCTGTTCAAGATTTTCATCAGCATAAATATATAAGCAACATCAAAGGACATATCCTTTCCATCTTCCAACATCTCCCTGGCACCATCCACATGAGAATAAACATCTTGTTTTATAGTTACATTTGATCAAACATGATATTAATCATTCAGCTTAATCTCCTACCTCGAACATCAGAACAGGTCTGAATAAATTGACTATTCTGTAAGACTGTCCACTTTTAAGAGTAGAATATCTTGCATCAGAGATGAAGCTATAAAGTTTGGGCCACTTTGTCTAAAGACATTTCTCAGAGAGGCGTCTAAAAGACTTCGAGTGGCCTCAGCACTTCAACAAATGTATGATTATTCAACTTTACTCCTTTATAGGGAATAGAACTCCTTTAGATAAGTGATCACCAATTTTTAGAATCCAATTTTTTTTAAAGATTTTATTTATTTATTTATTTATTTATTTTTTTTAAAGATTTTATTTATTTATTTGACAGACAGAGAGAGATCACAGTAGGCAGAGAGGCAGGCAGAAAGAGAGAGGAGGAAGCAGGCTCCCCACTGAGCAGGGAGCCCGACGCGGGGCTCGATCCCAGAACCCCGGGATCATGACCTGAGCCGAAGGCAGAGGCTTAACCCACTGAGCCACCCAGGCGCCCCTAAGATTTTATTTATTTTTTTGACAGACAGTGATTACAAGTAGGCAGAGAGGCAGGCAGAGAGAGAGAGGAGGAAGCAGGCTCCCCGCTGAGCAGAGAGCCCGATGTGGGGCTTGATCCCAGGACCCTGGGATCATGACCTGAGCCGAAGGCAGAGGCTTTAACCCACTGAGCCACACAGGTACCCCAGAATCCAATTTTTTTGTTCCAAACGTAATTTTATTTCAATTGTTATATATAAAATATGAAAAACAGTTACTTTTTCTGGCTGAAATTTGGTGGAAAGGGATGGTAGTTTTGAGAAGCCCAGATGCCTTCTATTCAGTTTTCTCCTGACTTCCTGAGGCAGCTTCCTTGGGGTCTGGGGAACACCATTTGGAGACCACTAATTCAAATGTCTGAATTCTCTAATTGTTAGGTGCAGGTAAATAAGAAAAAAATAGATGTGGTCTCCACTGATACTTTATAACATGGGCTTACCATGCCCAGATTATATTTCCTATTACATATTTTGATTGTAGAAGGATAAAACAAGAATATTCAACTACCAAAATGAAGTATTCCAGTAGCATGGGCAGCTTCTAGCTATTCAATAGTCTCTTACTGAGGAATAGATTTACCTGAAAAGGGAGAGTTGAGAAATAATCATCCTCTCTGTGCCGGATGCTCGAGTGGGCACAACAGGTTTGCAGTGTTTATGTGTAATTGTGTCCTCATATTCCAATCTTCATTCATTTATCAACACTTTTTAAAATCCTCTATATACCAGGACCACTGTGAGGGTTTAAAGACAAAAAGGAAATAGAAGAAGAAAAAACACAAGGTCTGTAGGCTTTTGATGTTCAAACTGTATGACTTATTTGATACTGAAATATATCTAATTATGAAGGAAAAGTACCCACTGGCAGTGAAAAACATTTTTTTATTTTCAGGTTGGCTAGAATTGCCCGAAAAAAACAAAACAAAACAAAACAAAACAAAACTATGTTACAATATCATCGAATTAATGATCCTCATTGCTTTAATGATAGATTATTTTTTAATGTGATAGTTTCTACTTTGAAGTTTTCGGGTACTGATTGTTGGGGGTATAAAAATAACTTACACAAACAACCATTCTGTATTATTTATTGGTGTCCTCCATCTGTCCCTTAATACTATGTGTGAGGTATGGCCTGGGTACTTCTCAAGGAAAGGCTAGACATTTCTTTAAGAGATATATTAAATGAAATCCAGCCTACCCGATTATATACTTGAAAACTAAGGATGGGAGACATGATCCTGTAGAAAGCAATCATGTCCTTTGTGTTGCTAGTAGCACCAATATTATGGTAAATAATTGGTATTCAGTGCTTTATTCGCTGGCTAATGGGTTGAAGCCAAAAACTATTGGCCATGAAGATCCTACAAAGAGGGCACTATTCTAAGAGGAATAGCTTGAGGGTCATTAAGTTCCACAACTTTCACTGTCACTTCAGAAACCAGATATTAAGCAAAGGCATTCTGTACAATTTATTTCCTGAACTTTGGCCAAAGAATATGATTTTCTCCTAATTCAAACACTATCAGCTCCAGTAAATGACAGTTCACAGCTGCTTTCTTAGCCTTGTTTGCACCCAAGTTTTCAGGAGGGCACACAATTGCCCTTAGACTCGGTTCTAAATTTTAAGGATTTGTGATTTGTTAGCTAGGATGACTCAGATGAAACCCCCTTCTGAAGAGATGACTCAGTGGTATTTAAAGAAATACCGTTAGATTAACTGGAAAAATAAAATCTTTGAAGATAGTCCTTCTTTGTACTGTTTTATGACATTAGATGACATATTGCTCTCTGTGACCTATTTTTATATCTGTTGTGGTGCTATTGGTGCTTTAGGTGGTGGTTGCAATAGCAACAATACATTACCTCCGACCTTGCTGATTCTTGATAATTTCCAAAGGGATTGGCTGACATTGACTTACTCTTGTCACCCAAAGACCTAGATTGCTGAGCTGAATAACAGTCTTAATAAGAGTATTATTTTCTATATACTATATATATATATATATATTTCTATACTTTCTAGAGTATTTTGATTGAGAAAGAAAATACATAGGCATTTTAAACATTTGTTGGGTTGGAAATCATTATTAGCAGATCACAACCTGTATTTTTCCAGTTATTGGTTGTATGATCTTAATTTTCTTGTCTGTGAAACAGTGATCATAATATCTACTTCTTGGCGTTTCAACTCTTTTTGTCCATTAAATGGTGGTACTAAGTAAGTCTACATCATGGAATTGTAAGTGGTAGTGGGTTAATAAACATAAAGTGCTTAAGCAATACCTGGGATATCAGTTCTTCCAATGTTTCAGCTGTTTCTGAAAATTATTTTTAGCAGTATGATTATTACTCTTTGTTAAAACTATAAAACATTATTTCTGGGCCTTCTTTAAATATCACAGGAAAAGTTTAGTCTAGACCTTTACTAATTACAATGATATGGATCAAATGTGTGTATTTAACTGTAATGTAAATATTCTAAACTAGACAATTCACTAATGTAGTCTCCCCCAGATTAATGAAATTTCCTCCCATTAGTCTAGGTCTTATGCTAAGAATTTGAATTGCACTCACAGCTTGTGCCAAGCATTATTATATATATTAAAACACTGATTGTATGCTGGAAAGTGCATCATAATTACAATTGTCATAACTTTTATTCTGAATGATTTTTCTAATTTCCTCTTTTCCTTCTTAACTTTGTTAATAATTGTTTTGACTCTTCTATGGTAGTGGTATATGAGTAACTGTTAAACTTGCTTTGGGCAAATGTTGTTTGAACTTAATCAGTGTACATTCTTCTTTTATCAACAGCTGTTTTTCTTTGTTGTTGTTTTGTTTTGTTCCTTTAGGCCTAACATCTTTACTATGAGATAGTTTTGATGCCAGTTGTCCCCCCCCCCCCCCAAAAAAAAAGGTGTCCTACTCCCCCCGCCCTTTTTTAAAAAAAGATTTTATTTATTAATGAGAGAGAGAGAGAGGCAGAGGGAGAAACAAGCTCTCCACTGGTCAAGGAGCCCAATGTGGAACTGGATCCTAGGAACCGAAGATCATGACCTGAGCCAAAGGCAGACACTTAACCATCTGAGCCACCCAGGTGCCCTCTACCTCTTTTTTTAGCAAATTTCAAGAAATGGATCCCTGGAATTACAAACTTAAGCAGAGACACAAAGACCAAAACTGATCCTGGTTTTTTAATCATCCAGAAAGCATCAGAGAGCTACTGTGATTACTTCCGGTTACCCTATCACTGGCACTACTTTTGTTCCTTCTCTTTATTGACCTAGTTCTTTGGTTCTTTCTTTGTTTTTCTCAGTGTTGCCATATTCTTCCAATAAATTCCGTTTGCTTATTGAAGATAGCCAGAATTGGTTTTTGTTGCCTGCAGTTAGATTCTGTAGTGGTATGGTGTCACAAAAATAGATCCCGAGTTGGTGAGAACGCTGTGGTCCCAGGAATTTGTTGAATTTAGCCCTGTGAAACTCACTCAGCTGGACATAGCTGCTGCTTCTTCTAGAAATGGAAATGTTTGTGCTTCTTCATTTTGGAATTTTATTCTAGCTCAAATACCACAAAAACATTTCTGGGATTAAAAAAAAAAAGTATTAAAGATGGAAGCCCTCGGGGCGCCTGGGTGGCACAGTGGGTTAAGCCTCTGCCTTCAGCTCAGGTCATGATCTCAGGGTCCTGGGATCGAGCCCCGCATCCGGCTCTCTGCTCAGCGGGGAGCCTGCTTCCCCCTCTCTCTCTGCCTGCCTCTCTGCTTACTTGTGATTTCTGTCTGTCAAATAAATAAAAATATTTTTTTAAATGAGTACTTAAATAAAGGAGATGCCCGACTAGGTCCATATCGATGATTAAAATACCTTTGTACAGGGTGCCTGGGTGGCTAAGTGGGTTAAACCTCTGCCTTCGGCTCAGGTCATGATCTCAGGGTCCTGGGATCGAGTCCCAAGTCGGCCTCTCTGCTTGGCAGGGAGCCTGCTTTCTCCTCTCTCTCTCTGTCTGCCTGTCTGCCTACTTGTGCTCTCTCTGTCAAATAAATAAATAAAATCTTTAAAAAAAATACCCTCGTACACTAACATGTTAGATCAAGACAGCACTGAGGAAATGGCTTGAAACCTAGAGGATGGCCACATCAGATAAATGGAGAATATGTATAACTTTTCCCTACTGAGGGGAAAAGAAGATTCAGGAATTATTATCGGTAGCAACAAATAAAACTTTGCTCCTGAGGTGTTGTTTTTTATTCTCCCTCTGTGGCCTCTAACGTTAATTGTAAAAGAGCGGTGAGGACAACTCCTCATTAGTTGTCCTGTCCTCTGACCAAGAGCAAAGTCAGGAAACCAACCCAGAAGTGCCTGTAATATTGCCAATATTGCCAAACCTTATAATTCTACCAAATTGTTGTTGTTTTTGGATGTATATATCAAAAAAAATCCAAAAAACAAATATATATCATATATATATTTTTTATATATATCATATAGATATACATACATCATATATATATACACACACACATATATATATATCATGCTGTTTTATTTCATTTTTTGTTTCAAACCATTTTATTGAGGTAGATTACCATATGGAAAGTTTTACATATTTAAGGTATAAATTTGAGTTTGGGGTAAGTTTAAAACTGTGAAACCATCACCATCATCAAGGCTGCAAACCTGTCCATTTCCTTCAAAAGTTTCCTCCTGCCTCTTTTATTACTATTATTTTTGTGTGTGGTAAAAACACTTGATGTCTATCCTGTTAGCAAACTTCAAGTATGTGATATAGAGTATAGAGATATTTAACTATAGACAGAATACTATATAGTCCATCACCATAACTTTTTTATCTTAGATGACTGAATCTATATACCCTTTTCTTCTTCCCAGCCCTTGGCAATCACCATTCTACTTTCTGCTTCTGTTAATTTAACTATTTTAGATTCCATATGTAAGTGAGATTATGGAGTATTTGTCTTCCTATGTCTGGCTAATTTCACTTAGCATAATGATTGCCAGGCCCATCCATGTTGCTACAAGTGGCAGGATATTTTTGTTTTTAAAGGCTGAATAATATTCCATTATAGGTGTATACCCCATTTTCTTTATCCATTCATCCAATGATGGACATTTAGATTATTTGCATATATAAGCTATTAAAAATGTTGTGATGAACATGGGAGTGCAAATATCTGAGATGCTGATTTCAGTTCCTTTGCATAAATACTCAGAAGTGGAGTTGCTAGATCACAGAGTAGTTATATTTTTAATTTTGGGGGAACCTCCATACAGTTTTCCATAATGCCTGTAGCAATTGATATTCCTCTAATGTGTGCCACAGTTCTCTTTCCTACTCCTCTTTGCTGAGATTTATTTTTTTTTAATGGATATCCTAATGTGAGTGAGAGATCTTATTGTGGTTTTGATTTGCATTTTTCATAGTTACTGATGTTGAACAGCTTTTCATGTACCTGTTGGCTCTTTGGAAAAAAGTCTGTGCAAGTCCTTTGCTTATTTTTTAATTAGGTTACTTGTGTGTGTGAGGGGGTTTTTGTTTATTTGCTATTTGTTTGAGTTCCTTATATTTTTTTGGATATTAATCCCTTATTCAATAAATAGTTTGCCATATAAGTAAATTGGTTGAACATATAAAAATTTTCTGCCATTGTGTAACTTCCCTTTCCATTTTGTTCATGAATTCCTTTGCTGTGTGGAAGCTTTTTAGCTTGACATAATACCACTTGTTTATAGTCTATGTTTTTGTCACCTATATTTTTGGTCTCATATTAAAAAAAAAAATATCACCAAGACCAATTATCAAGGAGCTTTCCCCTGTCTTTCTCTCCTAGGAATTTTACAATTTCTGTTCCAACGTTTAAGTCTTTAGTTTGAGTTGATTTTTTTTTTCTTTTAAAGATTTTATCCACACACTTGAGAGAGAGTGCAGGAATGGGAGCACAAGTGTAGGGAGGGGTAGAGAGAGAGGGAGAAGCAGACTCCTCACTGACCAGGGAGCCCAATGTGGGGCTCCATCCCAGAACCCTGGGATCAGGGTCTGAGATGAAGGCACATGCTTAAATGATTTGAGCCACCCAGGTGCCCCAAGTTTGAGTTGATTTTTATGTATAAGGGTCCAATTTTATTCTTTTGCCTGGGGCTACCCAGTTTTCTCAACTCTGTTTATTGAAGAAGGTATTCTTGTTTGTAGGAGGTTGCCGAAATTGGTGTTTCTGTGTGGTAATGAGGGCTACAACCTCTTATTCCACCATGTTGTTGATATCATTCCTCAAATTGTTGATAAAAGCTTATTATCAGTCGACTTATTAATATCTGTGATGAGAGGAGAAATTGTTACTTTCAAAGAGGAAGTTGTTACTTAACCTTAGACTCGCTAATAGATTGCTAGTTGCTTCCACCATTGTTTCAGAAATAAATTGTTCCAGGGATGGAGATGGGGTGGGAAAGTGTAATCCTATACTACATGGCCTTTTCCTAAGATGTACTTTTTTATATATACATTTCAAAGGATGTTAAAAGGAAAATATTTTAAAACTAGGTCTAGTATTCATTTATTAATATGTGTATTTATTTTACCTATCCTGTTATTGATGTACATCTAATAAAAATGATATCTTAGGAAATGTTCAGCGGATACAGGACATAAATATGTACATATAGAAACAAATATAGCTATAAAATATATGTAATGCTCTAATATGCACAAACTACTGAGTTAACACCTGCTTTTGGAAATGGGAAATTTGAACTTCTATGAGGTAGAACAAAACTTCCAAAATAGAGCTAATGGAAGTTCTATATCACTGAATCCAACTGAGTTCACTTAAGGCGGTAGACATAGTTTGTGGAACTCATGATTCCTCGAATAATATCAAGGGCTCTGTAGGTATTTAGTCATCTAAGTTGATGATGATAATTCAGCCACATTGGTGTTTAATCACATCACCTATAGTTTGGAAATGATACCATTGTCCTTCATTTTCACTGTGTTAGGATATGCTAAATTGTTACTAAAATGGTATTCATCCTAAGCTGTAATCTAAAACACCTGTATCTCATACCTTATTAATATTTTGTAACCCAGATAACAAGGAGATCTCATTTAAGTTTTTCTTATCTATATGTAAATCCTACAACAAAAGCATACATGGTAAAATTTTAACAAGAAATTGATACTTAAAATAAGTGTATTCATGCTCATTTTAAATACTATTTATTGGCTAAATTGTATATTTTGAGAACATAGTATTGGAATACTTCCCAATTTAGAAAGTTTTACCATATTCTCTCTTGCCTTGTCTTGTTCTGTCCCACCCAACCAGACTCCACACAATCCTGAACTGATTTAAGAAAAAGAGTTAATTCTGATTCTGCAAACCTTGAAGCAACTAGCCTAGCTATTTCCATGACTGGTTCAACAAGAAGCACAGAAAATGATAGAAAATGCATGCAAGAATAATTCTTTCATTTTTAGAAGAATGCCCCAAAGTTCACCTAATGGCTAAGTTTTAAGGAAGGCAGAGCAGAAGGGCTGAATGTGCTCTCAGTTTCCCTCTGCAAAAGAAGAGAAAAGCTCTCTTCTATCCTCAACAAACTTTTTGGAAGACTTCCTGACCTTATAAATGCTGGTCTTGGATCATCAGATCAGAGAATTAGAACAGTGACTGAATCTTTTATATCCTCAAATCATTTGTCATTGATCTGCCACTTCCCCTAAAAACAAACAAACAAAAATAGACAATATAAGAACTATGGGAAAAAAAAATAAAAATACATAGAAAAATCCTACTCAGAATTTTTTCTGTTCTTGACATATTGTTTAACATAAAGATGGAACTCTAAAGAAAAGCTCTAATCTTTCTTTTAGAAACAAAATACCTACATGAACATAAAACTGACCAACAGTGCCCAAGAAATTACCCAGGCCCAGGAATACAAAAATAGAGCTTTATTTTATAAATTCAAAATCGGGTGACAGAACCGTAGAAAATTTGTGCTCATTAGGATGATACCAAGAGGTTTCCAAATTAGAAATAATCCAGAATGCATGGAATAATAGTCAGCCTAAACTTTGCAATAAGGCGAGGAAGGAAACAAATATATTTTGGAATGATTTGGTAGTCAAAATTGAAAAAAAAAAAAGCTTAATTTTCAATTAACCAGGTGACCTTAATCCATGAGCATTTTAGTTTTTAGTTTGGAATTATGAGAGTAAAGGGTAGTTCTAAAGTAAGACAAGTAGAAATTTCAGGTAGACAACTTCTTAAATGTCAGTTCTGTTTTAATTATTATTTCTCTTTATATAGTGATTTGGTAATTATGTACATCACCTGGTCTTCATCAGGACAAGTGTACTCCTTAATCCCCATCACCTATTAAACCCATTCCCCCACCCTTTCCCTCTCCAGTAATCATCAGTTTGTTCTCTATAATAGTCTGCTTATTGTCTCTCTCTCTCTCCCCTGCCCCCTCTGTGTGTTTGCTTTGTTTCTTAAATCCCACCTATGAGTGAAATCATGGGTGTTTGTCTTTCTTGGACTAGCTTATTTCACTTAGCATTGCATTTTCTAGCTCCATCCATGCCTTTGTAAATGGCAAGATTACATCTTTTTATATAGTTGAGTAATATCCCATTTGTGTGTGTGTATCACTACTTTATCCATTCATCAATTGATAGGTGCTTGGGCTGCTTCCATATCTTGGCTAAACACAGGGGTGTATGTATTCCTTTGAATCAGAATTTTTGTATTCTTTGGGTAAATATCCAGTAGTACAATTGTTGGAACATAAGGTAGTTCTACTTTTAACTTTTTGAGGAAACCGCATTCCGTTTTGCAGAGCAGCTGCATTAGTTTCCATTTCCACCAACAGTGCAAGAAGGTTCCCTTTTCTCCCCATCCTCACCAACACTTACTGTTTATTGTGTTGTTGATTTTAGCAACTCTGACAGGTGTGAAGTGATACCTCATTGTAGTTTTTATTTTATTTTTATTTTTTTGAAGATTTTATTTATTTGATAGAGATCACCAGTAGGCAGAGAGGCAGGCAGAGAGAAGTGGGAAGCAGGTTCCCTGCTGAGCAGAGAGCCCAACCTGGGGCCTGATCCCAGGACCCTGAGATCATGACCTGAGCCAAAGGCAGAAGCTTAACATGCTGAGCCACCCAGGTGCCCCACTCAATGTAGTTTTAATTTGCCTTTCCTTCATGGTAAGTGATGATGAGTGTCTTTTCCTGTGTCTGTTGGCCATCTGTATGACTTTGGAGAAATATCTGTTCATGTCTTCTGTTCATTTTTTTAAAATTGGAATATTTGTTTTTTGAGTGTTGAGTTGTGGAAGTGCTTTATGTTTTAGATACTAGCCCTTTATCAGATATGTCATCGGCAAATATCTACTATAGGTTGCCTTTTAGTTCTATTGTTTACTGTGCAGAAGCTTTTTATTTTGATGTAGTCCTGAGGGTTGTTTGCTTTTGTTTCTCTTGCTTCAGGAGATCTATCTAGAAAAAAGTTACAGTGGCTGAGAGGTTAGTGCCTATGTACTCTTCTAGGATTTTTATGGTTTCAGGGCTCACATTTAGGTCTTTAATCTTTTTTTAATTCATTTTTGTTTATAATAAAAGAAAATGATCCCATTTTTTAGGGTTTTTTCTTTCTTTTCTTTTCTCTCTCTCTCTCTCTTTTTTTTTTTTTTTTGTATGTAGCTGTCCAGTTTTCCCAACACCATTTGTTGAAGAGACTTTTTCCTGTTGAATATTCTTTCCTACTTCATTGAAGATTAATTGGCCATATAGTTTTGGGTTTATTTCTGGGTTTTCTACTCTGTTTTATTGATCTATGTGTCTTGTTGTGCCAATACTGTACTGTCTTGATCATTATAGCTTTGTAATATAACTTCAAGTCTGGGATTATGATGTTTCCAGCTTTGCTTTTCTTTTCAAGATTACTTTGACATTTTGGGGTCTTTTGTTGTTCCATATAAATTTTAGGATTGTTCTAGCTCTGTGAAAAATGCTGTTGGTATTTTGATTGAGATGTACTAAATCTATAGATTGCTTTAGGTAGTATAAACATTTTAGCAATATATTTTCTTATCCATGAGCATGGAATGACTTCCCATTTCTTTGTGACCTCTTCAATTTCTTTTGGCAGGGTTTTAGAATTTTCAGAGTACAGGTTTTTCATCTCTTTGGTTAGTTTTTATTCCTAAGTTATCATCTGGTTTTTAGTGTAATTAATTATAAATGAGATTGTTTCCCTAATTTCTCTTTCTGTTGCTTCATTATTGGCATATAGAAATGGAACAGATTTCTGTGCTTTGATTTTGTATCCTGCTACTTTATTGAATTCGCTTATCAGTTCTAGCAGTTTTTTGATAGTATCATGTTATCTGTGAATAAGGAAGGTTTCATTTCTTCTGATTTGGATGCCTTTTATTCTTTTTTGTTTGATTTCTGTGACTAGGGCCTCCAGTACTCAGTTCAATAAAGATGGTGAGAGTGGACATCGTTTTCTTGTTCCTGACCTTAGGGGAAAAACTCTCACTTTTTCCCCATTAAGAATGCTGTTAGCTGTGGGTTTTTCATAGACGGTGTGTATTATGTTGAGGCATGTTCCCTCTAAACCTACTCTGTTGAGGGTTTTTAATCATGAATGATCTACTTTGTCAAATTCTTTTACTACATCTATTGAAATGATAATATGGTTCATATCCTTTCTCTTACTGATAGGATATATCATGTTGATTTACTTGTGAATTTTGAACCACCCTTGCAACCAGGAATGGTGATTTTTTAAAATGTATTTTTGAATTCAGTTTGCTAGCATTTTTTGAGGATTTTTGCATCTGTGTTATCAGGAATAATGGCCTGTAGTTCTCTTTTTTAGTGGTGTCTTTATTTGGTTTTGGTATCAAAATAATGCTGGCCTCATAGAATGAATTTGTAAGTATTCCTTCCTTTTTTATTTTTTTGAATAGTTTGAGAAGAATAGGTATTAAATCTTTTTTAAATGTTTGGTAGAATTCACCTGGGAAGTCATCTGGTCCTGGAATTTTGTTGCATGTTTTTTGATTACTGATTCAATTTCTTTGCTGGCTATTGGTCTGTTCAGATTTTCTATTTCTTCCTGTTTCAGTTTTTTTAGTGTATATGTTTCTAGGAATTTGTCCATTTCTTCTAGGTTTTCCAATTTGTTGGTATATCCTTTGTATTTCTGTGGCATTAGTTGTTATTCTCTCTCATTTGTGATTTTATTTATTTGGGTCTCTCTCTCTCTCTCTCTCTCTCTTTTTTTGATATCTGGCTAAAGGCTTATCAATTATAGTTTTTTTCCCCCCCAGAGAACCAATTCCTGGTTTCATTGATCTATTTTTTTCTTATTTTTTATATCCTTTATTTTTGCTCTTTATTATTTCCTTCCTTCTGCTGGTTTTAGGTTTTGTTTATTCTTTTTCTAGCTCCTTTAGGTGTGTTTGAGATTTTTCTTCTTGAGGTAGGCCTCAGGTTATGAACTTTCCTCTTAGAACTGCTTTTGCTGCATCCCAAAAGTTTTAGACTGTTCTCATTTTCACTTATTTCCATGTATTTTTTAAATATCTTTTTTGATTTCCTTGTTGACTAATTCATTGTTTAGTAACCTTTATTTAACGTCCATGTATTTGTGGTCTTTCCAGGGTTTTTTTTTTCCCCCCTTGGGGTTTATTTTTACTTTCATAGTGTGGTGAGAAAAGATGCATAGTATGACTTCAGGCTTACTGAATTTGTTGAGGCTTGTTTTGTGGGCCAGTAGGTCACTTATATACATGGAGAATATTCCATGTGTACTTGAAAAGAAGTCATATTCTGTTTTAGGATGGAATGCTCTGAATATATCTGTTAAATACTTGTGTTCCAGTGTGACATTTGAAGCTATTGTTTCTTTGCTGATCTGCTTAGATGATTTGTTCATTGATGTAAGTGGGGTGTTAAAGTCTGCTATTGCAATTTTATTGAGTAGTTCCTTCATATTTGTTATTAACTGTTGTATATATTTTTGTGCTTCTATGTTGGGTGCATAAATATTTATAATTGCTTTATCTTTTTGTTGGATTATCCTCCTTATGATCATACGGTGATCTTTTTTTTTTTTTCTGATAGAAGTATTGCTAATGTGGCTTTCTTTGATATCCATTTGCATGACAGGTTATTTCTCTATCCCCTCACTTTTTTAAAAATAAATTTTATTTATTTATATGAGAAAGAGAGAGAGCACTAGTGTGTGGGCAAGGGGCAGAGGGAGAGGCAGTAGGACAAGCAGACTCCCTCCTGAGTGAGGAGGTGATGCAGAGCTTGATCCAAGGACCCTGTAGATCATGACCTAAACCAAAGATAGATGCTTAACCGACTGAGCCACCCAGGTGCCCCTTCATCCCTCACTTTCAGCCTCAGGTGTCTTTAGGTCTAAAATGAGTCTTTTGCAGGCAGCATTTGGATAGGTCTTGTTTTTTAATCCATTCTGATATCCTATATCTTTTGGAGCATTTAGTTCATTTATATTCAAAGTAAGTATTAATAGATATGTATTTATTGTCATTTTCTTACGTGTGGTTATTTCTGAAGATTTTCTCTGATTCTCTTTTATGTTTTGCCGATTTTCTTTAGTGATATATTTGGTTTTCCTTCTCTTTATTCTTGGCATATTTGTGGGTTTTGATATATGGTTACCATTAAGTTTGTATATAACCTCTTGTGCATATAGCAATCTATATTAAATTGATGGTCATTCAAGTTTGAATCCATTCTTTACACCTCTCCATGTTTTAGGTAAATGTTGTCACATTTTACATCCTTTTACTTTGTGGGTTCCTTGGCTGTTCTTTTTTTTTTTTAAGATTTTATTTATTTATTTGACAGAGGGAGAGATCACAAGTAGGCAGAGAGTCAGGCAGAGAGAGAGGGGGAAGCAGGCTCCCTCATGAGCAGAGAGCCCAAAGCATGGCTTGATCCCAGGACCCTGAGATCATGACCCAAGCCAAAGGCAGAGGCTTAGCCCACTGAGCCACCCAGGAGCCCCCCCCCGCCCATTTTTTTAAAATAGAAATTCTCATTTTGACTGCTTTTGTGTTTCTTATCTTCATACTATCACTTTTAGTTTCTCCTTTGTACTCAGAGTCCCCTTTAATATTTCTTGCAGGGCTGGTTTAGTAGTCATGAACTCTTTCAGTTTTTATTTGAGAAACTTTTTATCTCTTCTTCTCTTCTGAATGATAGCCCTGTCGGATAAAATATTTTTGGCTACAGACTTTTCCCATTCAGCATATTGAATATATTGTGACATTCCTTTGGGCCTGGAAAGTTTTTGCTGAAAAATCTCCTTATAGCTTATGAGTTTTCCCCTGTAAGTTACTATTGTCTTTTTCTTTCTCCTTCAAATTCTTTTCTTTAATCATTATATTTTGCCAATTAAGTTATAATATGTCTTTGTATGGGTGTGCTTTTGTTAATTTTTTTTAAAGATTTTATTTATTTATTTGACAGACAGAGCACAAGTAGGCAGAGAGGCAGGCAGAGAGAGAGGAGGAAGCAGGCTCCCCGCTGAGCAGAGAGCCCGATGCGGGGCTCGATCCCAGGACCCTGAGATCATGACCTGAGCCGAAGGCAGAGGCTTTAACCCACTGAGCCACCCAGGTGCCCGTGCTTTTGTTAATTTTGATGGGAGTTCTTTATGGCTCCTGGATATGGATATCTTTTTCCTTCCTGCAGATTAGGGAAATTTTCAGCTATTATTTCTTCAAATAAATTTTTGTCTTCAAATATTATGTCTTCAAATAAATCTTCGCTCCCTTTTGTCTCCTCTTCTTTTTCTGGGACTCTTCTAGTAGGAATGTTAATATGTTTGATGAAGTCACTTAGTTCTCTCAGTCTATTCTAATTTTGCATAATTCTTTTTTTTCTCTTTTGTTCAGCTTGATTACTTTCCCTTACTCTATCTTGGAGGTCACAGATTCATTCCTCTGCTTTTTCCAGCCTGCTGTTTATTCTAAAGTATATTGCTCATTTCATGTACTGAGCCCTTTATCTTTGCTATGTTATTTCTTGTCAGTATGTTAAGGGTCTCATATCTTCCACTCTTAAGTCCAATGAGTATCCCTATGATCATTACTTTAAATTCTCTATCAGTCATGTTATCTGTATTTGCTTTGCTTAGATCTTCAGCCAAGGCCTTGTTTTGTTCTTTCATTTAAATTAAATTCCCTGTCTTCTCATTTTGTCTGTCTCTTTGCCTGGTTCTGTGTGTTAAGAAAGTTTGTTACATTTCTTGTTTTGAGGGTAATAGCTTTCTGAAGAAGAGGTCCTTTAGTACCCTGCAGTGTGTAGTGTCCCTTATTCCTCAGGGCCTAGCTCTACTGAACATGTTTCCAATGTGTCCTGTGTATGCTCTGCTATTGTTTCCTGGCTACTTTATCCTTTAGGCCTGTTATCTGTAGAGGCTCTCCTCGCCTTTTGTGGGAAATGTTTGGTCCCTGGCCTAATATGTGTGTTTCAACTAGATTGTGTTCTTCTCTGTGAAATGTTACCTCTTGCCACTGGAACCCAGTCTCTGAAAAACTACCTGGGTGGGGAAACATGGTGTTGGCAAGGGGTTTAGGTTGGTCTTCTAGGGGAGGGGACCCACCATGCTTGGACTGAGGCAAGCATACCTGGGAAGTGTGGTTCCACCAGAGTGCAGCTGGGGGGTAACTTGGGGGCTTGGTGCAAGAAAGTCAGTGTTGGTGTTGTGCTGGTTCACATAGGTGGCTGTCTCTGTGTTAATGCTAAGGGACAGGAAAGGGAAGTGGCACCCCCCAGTTCCCTTCTCCTTGAAGGGTCTCTCCATGAGCACTGTCTCTCTGGAACATGTTCACAAATGAACAAATAACTTCACCACTATGTGCTCCAAGCACCCTTCATATATTTCCACACTGTATATCTGCAGGCAGTTTGCCTTGTCTTTCCTCCAAGGATAGCCCCAATGTCCTTTGAACTTTCCCAGAACCAAGCTGGCTGACATTTATAACTCCAGGTTTTAAGCCCCACTGGTTGTAAGAACTTATAAAATGTGGCCCCTTTCGCTTTCCAAGCCAGAGGGAATTGGAATTCATTTTTTCCTGTCTACTAGTCTGTCTTTTGCCCTTCTCCATGGCTGTGGCTCATTTTCCATCTCAGCAGCCACGTCTATTTCTCTCTCAAACCAAGTCTCTGAACATCCTACCTTCTTCCCTGTGGCCTCTTCTCTGTATATATCTGCAGTTTATTCTGCCAGTCTTCAAGTCAGTTTCTGGGGGTATTTAGGATGATTTCATAATTACCTAGTTATATTTGTGGGACGAGGGTGAGCCTACTCCTACTCTGTCATCACCTTGGTACTCCTGTTTTAGTTATTCAAGAAACCTGGGCAAGTCACTTCATATCTATTAAACAAGGGGTTTAGATTAGCATTCACTTCCAGATTTAAAGGTTATATGATTTTAGAGCATTTTCAATATCCTCTTCTTTGTGTTATGAAACCTCTTTGTTTTATAGACTGTATCTTTTTTTTTTTTTTTAAAGATTTTATTTATTTGACAGAGAGAGAACACAAGTAGGCAAGAGGCAGGAAGGGTGGGGGAGCAGGCTTCCTGCTGAGCAGATAGCCCATTGTGGGCCTCTATCCCAGGACCTTGAGATCATGACCTGAGCCAAAGGCAGAAGCTTAACCCACTGAGCCACCCAGGTGCCCGACTGTATCTTTTTTAAGAATAGACAGGAGGAAGTTTTCAGTTTTTAGTAGACAGAGCAATGCTAATGTACCAAAAATGTAGACTAGATCTTGTCATTAACTTAAAATGGCAGTACTCTAGATAAGATTTTTCATTTTCTACACTCCATAGTAAGCTTCACTTTATGTTACCAAAAATTTAATATTTTGTAAATAAAATACTATTAAAATCACTGAATCTTCATGGCCCATTTAATAGGAGAAATCAGTTTTACAAGTACAATAATAGCTTTTCTCCAACTCTCCTGCTTGGAATTGAACATTCTTACTTTCATATATTATTTATAAATGTAGTCAATTACAAATTCTAAAATTCAAAGGGCAAGATAGTTTACACAGGGAAATTGCAGTACCATTCATATTTGAACTCTAGATGAGACAAAGTACTTCCTTTATTTTGGCTTACATAAAAGGAAATGGAGTTAACTTAGAAAAGTTGTATGGGAGAAATCAGATTGAGGAAAGAAAATACCAATTATGTTAGCTGTGTGCATTCAATTCAGAAGAAGAAACTGATGCTGTTGGTTGCTACCATAATTCTCTCTCATTCTGTCCTTGTTACCAGAACTTGAGTTGAGAGTGCCTGTAAGTCATGGATATGTGACCTACTGATGGATAATGCACTTAAGAAAAGTCTTTTGGAGGGCTTTTGGGAAATAATTCAACCCTGAAAAGAGAGAAGGAGAAGGAGAAAAGGAGGGAGAGATAGAAAAAATTCTCTTACCTGTATTTTTACTACATGAGATCTATCAAATTGTGATAACCATTTTGTAACCTGAATAGACAAGGCAAAGGATTAGGGAAGTAATCCAATGGGATGCCAGAGGAGGAAAGTAAAAAGTCTGTGTTTGGCTACTGAACCAATCCCTGAACTACCTGCCTGTAGATTCCTTTTGAGGGAGATAATTTTACTTATCATTTAAACTATTCTAGTTGACTGTTTTTTGCTTGCAGCGGAAAGGGTTGTGACTCCTCCATTTTTAACTACTAGCTGCCCTTTGGGATCATTTTATCTAAAGCCCCCTCCCACATGCTTGCTGTTGCTTCTATAAGATTGTTTTGCATCAGGGGACCTCAATGGTTGGTGTGTGTGGGAGTGTCTTTTAGTTCCAATATGTGCTTCCTGTTATAATTTGGAGCAGTACTCTCCACTCAGAATATGCATGTATTCAAAACTTTTAATTGAATATGCTGTAAAGGAAATAAAGGAAGTTTAATTATTACAATCATAGCAATAGAATTATCTCTAATATTTTGTAACAAAGAAAAGTTGAGTAGATAACATTCACTGTGTTGGTTAGTAACCAGTGCTGTTAAGAAAGTGACTAAAGATGATTTACTGAGGACTAACCATTAATTCACAACATATTATCATGAATGAGTCATTTAAGTTGTTGCTTCCACATTGTAATATCTTGCCCCTGTCGGTGCTGATTTTGTTTGTTGTCATCTTAGTCACTTGTTCAGTTATTTTTGGCTCTCTCTTATTTTTCTAATAATTCTTAGTAGAGTTTAGTCAGCTAAATACTTTTTTTGGATAATATAAGCAAGAATGCATCTAAGGGTTGGACAGAGGATTTTTATGTTTGCTAATTACTGTAAAACTTGCCTTTGGTTTTTCTCAGATGATCAGTTAATATTTATTTTTGCATTTCAATTGATTCTTTCTCCAGAATCCACCTCCATTTTGCAGGCTCTATAATGGAAATATTGGATAATTCTAGCTCTTGTCTCTGGTGCCTCATTCATTCATTCTTCCATCCATCCATTCAAAAATATATTTTGAGCAACTCTTCTGTGCCAGTCATAATGTTAAGTGCCAGGACTTAAAATAGTAGAGAAACTAAATTCATTTCATGCCCTCATAGAGCCTATAATGTAATGTTATAAATTCATAACAGGATTTCAGCAAGATTTGGCCTAAGTGATGACAAATATACTTTTTTGGGGGACAAATAATTATTTAGCTCTTATGTCCATGACCACTCCTTTTCAGTTTGTTGTGACATAGGCATTACTAACAACCCAATTTCAAAATAGTAGAAAGTCACACTTCTACTATAGACTGCAAAAAAACCTACTTGAAGTTAAAAAAACAAAAACAGATATTGTGACCAGAGGTTGCATATGTATGCATTCCAAGGTATCAGAAAAGGGTAGAGGATGCTATGCTAATCAAATGGTTACGCTTTAGACTTTTCATTTGAACTTTCAATAGAATATAGCACAATTGAACATGTCATCCTTGATAAACTTTTCTTGGTTCTCCTTAGACCATATTTTTGAATTTTCTATCCATCTTACTGTCTATTTCGGCTACTCCTAAATAATTTTAGGATCCTCTTCCTTTGTTGGCTTTCTTTCTAGTTTACATCCTTTACAAGCTAAAATTGGGCAATATTGGTCACTCCCATGACTTCAGTTACTGTTTGTGGGAGAGTGTTTCCCAACTCTATATTTGTAGCTTTTTTCTCTCCTGAACTTTAGTCAAGACCCACACATTCCACTGCTTATTTGATACTCAATTTATATGTCTGCTTGGTCACTGAAACATCAATATGTCCAAAATAATTTCTTTAGCCTCTTCTTCCTCCTATGCTAATATCTAAACCATCACCCACATATCCAAAATATTACCAAGTACTTTCTTTTCTATCTCTTTAACATTGCTCAGTTTCAACGACTTTGTTCTATCTACCTATTCATTACTCTAAGACATTCAACCACTTTGTTCTATCTTCCTATTTATTACTCTAAGACATATCCTTCATCATCACTTATCTGATTAGCCTCCTAAATGGTGTGTCTCATAGTCATGACTCTAACTTGCTCTCAACTTGGAAGGCTGAGTGAATGTATTGAAAGACAAAACTCATTTGTTCTCTTCATGGTTAAAATCTTCTGGTGCTCCGCATTTTAAGGTACAATCTAATTTCTTAGTATGATTTCACAACTTATAATCTTCTAGTTTGTATTTCTCTCCACCTACTACAAAGTACTTTACTATGCATTATTCGGCAGTTTCCTGAATGTATGTTACTCTGCCTCTAAAACTTTGCAGGCATGTTTCCTGGAATATTTATTTTCAGTCTGAATGAAGATAGCTTTATGTGTCCTTGTAGTGATTCTCCCTAGTACTCTTTACTTGTGTCACACTGACAAGTTGCCATACTTGTCCTTATCTTTTACTGGAAGGTATTACCCAAAAGAGCAAGGACTAGGACTGCATTATTTAATACTTTATCCTCTATAGAAAACATGGCACAAGATCAATACTTATTCATTACTTGTTTAATGAAAGTATGAAAATTAAATCAAATATTAAATCAGATATGGAGTGATTAATATCATGCTAGCATTGAAATGTTGCTCTTCCCATTTTTTTAAGGTTCAATAATATTAAGCATTGAGAGATGCTAAAAATGTTTGTTGAATATGGATCACATTGCTGATTTTTTCCCCCCTTCAGGAATTAATCAGTTTTTCTCTTGTTCATGCTTAGTAAGTCCATGATTTTCTAAGTGAAGTTAGTGTAAGGTGTGAAATAATTCTTATGTTCATTTTTTTTTTTCCTCAAGGAATTCCTGTAGTCCGTGTTTTCCCTTGGGAGAAATTTCCCAGTGTATAGATAGAATGTTAACCTGGACTGCCATCTTCTTTAATTCTTGATGAAGTATGGCTCTCAGATCTCCCACAGGAGGAAAAGAGAAGGAAATGTACAGGAAGTAGACCAGAAGTATGGGGAAAGTGTTGAGTGAGAGAATTTACATGGTGATGTGTGATGACATTCTTTATTTCCGTGTGGTTCCTACCATCTTTAATCCACAGAGCAGTCCTTCTAGTAGCAGCTCTTCATTTTTGTCAAAATTTAAATGTTCCACATGGCCTAGGCCAGTGGTTTGTGAAGTGGTCCACAGAGTGACTGTGGCAGGGTTCAGGAATCTATCATTTTTTTTTTTTTTTTAAATTTCCCTGAACAGCTCTGATTTGCAGTCACATTTGACCAACATTGACCAAATAATCCCTTTCCTGAAAACTACAGACTAAGTCTGGGCACCAACAGAGAGAAATTCCCACGAATTTGCAGCACAGGTTACTTGCACAACTTAGGAATTACTGTAAATTTATTCTTCTATCAACTTACAGAAGAATTGACAGGGCACCTGGGTGGCTCAGATGCTTAAAGTCTGCCTTCAGCTCAGGCCAGGATCTCTAGGTCCTCAGATTGAGCCCCATGTTGGGCTCCTAGCTCAGTGGGGAGACTTCTCCCTCTTCCTCTGCCCCTCCCACTGCTTGTGTTCTCTAGTCTCTGTCTCTCAAATGAATAAATAAAATCTTTAAAAAAAACTTAGAGAAGAGAGAATTATATCTCTGTGTAGAAAATTTAAGTCATAAAATATATTTTTTGGGATTTGTAAACATTTATGAAGTGGTCTATGTATCTACCTGTCTCATTTTCCTTACACAACTGCAATGTTATCAGTAGTGATATCTTGTTTCTTTATCTCTTATCTAACAAAATGCTTGGCATATAGTAGTTTTATAACTAAAATTTTTACATGGAATGGGTTGATATTTTTTCTCCTTATGGTCCTTTCCTACTTTATACAAATATTTTATGTTATGCTAGGTATGTGGAACTTCAAACAATCCTGCAAGTACGTAGTAGGATTTTTACTGAATTAATTGCTCACTCTTCTGAATTTAAACAGTGTGCTCTTTACTGAAGTTACTTAAGTGCATGGTTACATCCCCCACTATATTTTTAAAATCTCAAGGGCAGAAGTACATCTTTGTACCCTCAAAGAACAGTGCCTTCATTAATAGGAAAGACTCTATTGAATTGATTGATTGTCATAAAGAAAAAGACAAAAGTGTTTTTGGTGACAATCTATAAAATCAGGTTGTAATTGCTTGTGTCCTGTAAACTTGCCTTTAGAACAGTTATTTGTGCCCATTATATGCCCTTTTCTCATATTCATGATGGACAACATTAGTCCTTGGATGGATCACTGAATGCTATAATCATAAATTGGCAACAAATTTTGTACTCAGTTCTTCATTATACTTTGATATTGGAAGGAGAGTTTAAGTCTAAATGAATTATAGCTACTGGCTCTCTTTTTGCCAAGTCCTACCAATACTCAATTACCCAGGAACTGAGTCTATAGTTTTCAGTTTATACAGGCCATTACCTCTTCCCTCCGTACTTCTTGATGTCTACCTTTGCACCATTTCACTGCTCATTAGAGTGTCTGGAGGAAAGAAAAAACTACTTTGAGAAGGCAATGAAGGTGAAACTCAGGTTGGCCATTTTGTACTTGTTAGTAGTCCTGATAAAAGATTTCATGGAAGATGTGATTAGTGAAAACTGGTGGGATAAAGTCTCGACTATGCTCTATGTGGGTTTGAGTACTTACTGGTCCTTCTATCATCAATTATCTTGGAACATTTTGAGTTTGCTCACAAAATTGTTCAAGGAAACAAAATCTATTTTTCTCTCATAAAAATAATATATAGACATATAAATGTACCTTTAATACCAAGTACAGCTGAGTTCATGCTATTTGATAAGTTAAAAAAAATACAGTGTTTGTGGCAGGATCACTTTCACTTGTTAGAGGGCATGGTGAACCATATAGAAGTTTTTGGAATTTTTATTGGAAAGATCTGTCCTTTGATTCAAGAACTTTGTTTGGTTATGTGTAAGTTCGTATTATAACTTCATGTCCTATGGCAATTAGCATGGATAAACTATATTTTGAATTTTGATCATATTTTTTACATGTATATAAAAGTAAGATAAAAAGAATCCATGTATATTTATTTCTGTGTTCTGATGATGCAGAAGAACTTCTCTTTCTCACTCTGATGTAAATGATCAGTGAGGTGGAAACTTTATATATACAGTGAAAATGGGAATTGAACACTGGAAGGTGTAATTTATGATTCATGGGATAATTTATGATGAAATACTGCAGAAAGCAGTGCCTACATATTTTCTGTACAAATCATGTGGGAAACAAACATGGGATACAATTTTTTTTTTAATAATCACAGAATTGGCTGCTTCATTGTGAAGAAGTTCTTTGAATTGTCTTTTTCCTGTTTAAGTTCTTTTTTTTTAAATAACTACACAATATGGCATTCCATTTTTACTGAAAAAGTTAAGGAAATGATCAGAGCATCTTCTAGAATGCCATGCATCTCATTTCTCTAGAAGGGCTGCTAGAATTTTACAAGGTCCATACTTCTTAGAAGTGCCATATATATTTTTATTTTAAATACGTGGAATTGAGACTAACATTCCCAGATTATTTTTAAGCAATGTTTGAGTCTCATACTGCTTAAGTAAAAAGTGATTTTGCTCTTATTTTTTCCCCTTCAAATGTATCAAAACAAGGTCCTCAAAAGCCCACATTCCTTTTTTTTTCCTATTTTAAATTCTGTGTTATATTTTACCGTTTGCAGTGCTTCTCCTCTTTAAGAATGTATTACACTGATACTCCTCTTTAGAAAATGTATGCTTGTGTTTCAGTTAGTTTGCCATAATCTGGGTTTGATCAATCTAGTTATAAAATAATGGGCATAAAGGCAGAACATATAAAGTAAGTAATAAACCAAGTGTCAAGCTTAAATAGCCAGGAAACAAAACTGTTTACTTTTTCCTATGCACTGAGTATTTATGGGTTACTTGGTGTTCTTTAATTCTTTCCTCCTTTCATGACTGGGACAGTGATGGTGAGCCTCTTCAACTCTTCCCTGTAACCTAATTCCACTCCCTTTTGCCCTACCCTGCTCAACAAACTTTCCTTCTTTGCATACTTATATGGGATTGCCCCATCACCCACCCCTTAATACCCATAGCGCAGTCCAGGCTCTGATACCCTCTTGACTATTTTAACCTTAACTTCCTCAGGCCTCTGTTTCCTCCTCAAATGCTTAGGGTGGCATTCCCAAAAGTATTCTATAGAGCAGCTGTTCTATGATGCCTTCTGGTAACAAAAAGTCTCAAGCCTAAGAAAGTTTAAGTATCACATACTTTATATATTTCTTTGACACTTAAACATTAGTATGTTCTAAAATTAGACATAGCCTACAATAAACCCACTGACTTTGTGAATTTCTGTTTAATGTTTTTCTAGTCTCCACCCCCTCACCCCACCCAAAGCTTCTGATAATGTCTTCTGTAGACTCTGAAAACTACTACTTTCGAGGTCTGTGAAGAAAACTTTTCTCAGTCACCAAACTGGTGGTTTTACATAAATTTGAAAACATAATGTTTTCCCTTTTCTACTAACATAAAAAATAGATCCTCACAATGTAGTTATATCTTTTACTAAAGAGTTAAAAACATCACAACCTCATTTTTCTCCCACTGTTCCTGTTTGGAGAGTTCAATGAGTTGGATCACACATAGATGGGTAGTTCTAGTTAAAAAGTGTGGTAATTATTTTGATAGCAATGAAAACACACATTAAAGAATTCCATTTATCAGCAAGGGCATGATTCCAATTCTTAAAACAAATAAAACACCCAACAAATTTATTAGATGTAGTGAGGAGAATGTACTAGGGTAAGAGTGAAGAAACAGGCTGAAGGGGATCTACTACAAGGCTGTTTTAATAATCTGGGAGAGTTTTAGGTTGCATTGACTAGGATGACAATGTTACGTAAATTGAGGTAAGTGAACAGATTCTAGAGATGGTAAGAGATAAAAGGAACATTAGGCATGTACATGGAAGGTTGAATAAGAGGCAGAGAGATGAAGGTAGGAGTGCTACTCTAGTTCTGGCTTGAAAGAATGGAGATTACAACTAAAGAGCTGGAACTGGAGGAGGTATAATATACAGAAAACTACAGATCTAAAGTTTTGCCCAGGTTGAATCAGAGCTGCTTTTGAGGATTTAGGGGTAGAGCTGTCAAACAAGCAATTGGATATACTGACTATAAGAGTGACCCACTGTAGGGAAAAAAATGAAAACAAATGGGATTCTTCAAAGTATAGATGGCAGTTACATTCAGGGCCTGATGAAAGGTTTTTTAATCTTTAGAAATAAACATTTTATTTTTTCATTTTAAAACTTCATTTCATACACCATAAAATTATTGAGCTACATTAACAAATACATTTCTTGCTATTAGTGACTGACCTCCTATGAAGATTTGTATGCAGCTAAGTGGTAATTATCCCTTAAAATATACCAAACATTTTCTAACATGATTTTCATGTTTGATTTTAATACTTGCTATCAGTGCACTCAGCAGAGATGATTGCTATTTTTTGGAAATAAATTTTAATAAACCCAAACACCTTTACTTTGTTGTAAATGTAAGTCCTTCACTTGTGTGTTAGCTATGGTACCCTCTGTCCTACTCAAGGACATTGGTGCAGATCTCCTGTCTGTTGCCATGTCATCATTTTTCTCTGTCTCTATTAGGTCAGCATCTGTGTACTTTTGCACTGGATCAATTTGGCTAGCTGTGACTAAATGTTGCAGAAACCTCTTCTATGTATTGCTCCAGGTTAGAGAACTTTGCACGAGATTTTTGGAAAGTTGAAGTACAGCAGCAGATGTCATTCTTTGGAGGTCATTGGGAACAGTTGTGGTGTGAGACAGGTATATAGGTTCTTGTAGGTTCTAGATTTTCTTTGTTCTCTTTTGTGGTGTGAAACAGATGAAGAAGTTCTGGCAGATTCCAGCTTTCCTCCATCTTCCCTTTTTGGCTCTTCTTCCTGGCCATCATTCCTATTGGCCTCCAGGCCCAATACCAGATGCAGAAAGTAGATTTCATCGTCTTCTCCATTAGCTCTTCATTATGGTCTTACTCTGACACCTAGCCATCCTTGGCTTTCCAGGTTTCCTTTTGAGCTTTGATTATCCAATCACCTGGGTGCTTTGGGAAGGCTGGTTAGTGTTTAACTCCAACTCTGTTTTGGTTTTTTGGATACATATTGTCTCAGCCTCTTCCATAAATGTGTGCAGTTGGATCAGTTGGAGTTCTCCAGAGGAACAGAACTGAAACATATCCTACATGCAACATATAACATATATACAACTGTATTCTGTTTCTCTGGAGAATCCTAACTGATATGTGCTATGTAAATGTGTGTAGAGTTGGACATGGGTGGGAGTGTAGGAATGTGTGTGTGTGTGTGTGTGTGTGTGTGTGTATCCAACTGGTTCTGTTTCTCTGGGGAGCCCCCTCCTCCCCCCACACAAACACATGCCCTTATGTGTGTTTCATATGGTATCATATCATCATATCATATGATGATGGAGGCTGAGAAGCCCCATGATCCACTGAATATAAGCTGGAGAACCAAGTAAATCAGTGGTATAATTCAGTCTGCGTTTAAAACCAAGAGCACTGAAGTCTGAGGGCAGGAGAAGATGGATGTCACAGCTCAAGCACAGAGAGCAAATGCACTCTTTCTCCACCTTTTTGTTCTATTCAGGTTCTCAACAGATGTGGTGGTGCCCAGTCACATCCATGATGGCAATAGTCTCTACTTAGTTGATTCATTGAAATGCTAATCTTTTCTGGAAACACTCACAGATACATCCAGAAATAAAGTTTTATCAGCTACCTGGGTGTCCCTTAGTCCAACCAAGCTGACATATATAATTAGTCCTCACAAAAATAATATTCCAAAAAACACTTATTCTATAATTTATAGAATACTTATTCTATAATACTATAATATTTTATAATATAATTCTACAATTCTATATACAATTATAGAAAAATATACAATATATATTGTATATATACAATTCTATAATTCTATAATTTGCCTCCCTGGTTGAATCTTGATTAATGCAATGCATAATTATATGGTTCTGATATTAAGGTATACAAAATCCCATTCATCAGCAGCCACATCTCCTTGCTTTTCTTTGGATCAAAATCCCTTGCAAGAGTTGTTTATCCTTTCTTCAAATTGTCTATTCTTTCTTAACTCACTCTAACTACACTGTCCTATCACTCCATGGAAATAACTGAGTTAAGGTAAAAAGTGATATCTACATTTTTAAATAAAATGGCCAGTTTTCAGTCCTGTGTTATGTGAACTATTAGCAGCTTTTTCCTGCTTGGCACAGTTCTTCACTTATCTTCTGGGATACCACACTTGTGTGTGTGTGTGTGTGTCTTAATGGTTGCTACTATGTGGTCTACTTTCCTGGTTTCTTCTTTACACTCCCTTAATATTTCGGTATCTCAGATCTGTCCGTGGTCCTCTTCTCTTCTTTATGAACAATCACTCCTTTAGTGACTTAATCTTGTTTCATTACTACCTACAGATATGCCCAAATGATATATCCAACCCAGAATATCTCAAAGTCCAGCCTATTACGTCTAACTGCATGTGCACCATCTCTCCTGGAATATCTAATAATTTTCTCAAAATCAGCTTCCCTGAAACCCCTATTTGTAACTGCTTTCTCCCAAATTCAGCTTTCTGCAACCTTCTTCATTTTATGTGATGGCAGTTCCATCCATCCTGTCATTCTGTCCAAAAATATGTTGTTATCCTAACTAATCTCTTTCCTTCACATCCCAAAATACCAGCAAATTGTGTTAACGCAATTGTCAATACATATCTAGAATCCAAACACAAACTCCATAGCTACTTTCTGGCAGAGCCATCATTCATTCACCTAAAGTTACTGCAATAGCCTTCTGACTATTCTTTTTGCTTTCAAATTTGTTTACCTATAGCTTATTAGAAATACCACAGGCACCTGACCTTTTAAAAGTATATGATATATCATTCATTTCCTTTCTCAAAGTTCTGTAGTTGCTTTTCATTTTCCTTTAAAATAAAACTAAAATTCTTAGTGGCCCACAAGACACCAAATATTTTGAGGTTCCCTCACCTTTCTCTTTGCCCTTATGTCCTCCTCTTCTGTGCTTCAACATTTGCTTCTGTGCTGTACTTCAATCATGGTATAGTGTGGCCTTTGATGCCACTGATGCTCTTTCCCTGCACCCGCATATATACTTGGTTGACTCCATCACATCCTTTAAATATTTTTTTTGAAGACCTTATTTATTTATTTGTCAGAGCACAAGCAGGGGGAAAAGCAGGCAGAGGGAGAAACAGGCTCCCCACTGAGGAGGGGGCCTAATGTAAGACTCGATCCCAGAATCCTGGGATCATGATCTGAGCCAAAGGTAGATGCTTAACCTACTGAACCAGCCAGGGGTCTGGGTGTCTCCAAATATTTACTCAAGTCCAACGTTACTAGTAAAACATACTCTGACATGCGTAATGCTATAAACTGCCTTTGCTTCTACACTGACACTGTACCCACCCCCACCAAACTATTCCACTTCAATTTTTTTTTATGTAGCACTTATCATTATTAATTCAAGATATAATTCACTTAGTTATTATGCTTGTTTATTTTCTGCCTAGCTCAGCTAAACATTCAATTCCATTTGGAGAGTCTTCATTTGTTTTGGTCATTGATGCATGCCAAGTACTTAGGATGGTGCCCGGCTCATAGTAAGCCCTCAACAAAAGTGTGCCATGATACTTTTGTTAACACTGCTCTCGATTACAGCAGCCTATGGATACTAGCTTGAATGTTATTTTCCTGCTATGTAAGGGGTATAATACAGTCTGTTTTTCAGGGTATTTTGCTTTATGAGTCATAAAGTTGTCTTCTACATAATTTAGGAATGCATTGATATTGCTTGTTTGTCACTATTATTTATCCTCACCCCAGAAAAATATAGGAGAATTGGAAATCCCTTTTGAATATGAGAGCAATTTAGAGTGTATAAAGAGTTGACTTAACAGTTTTTCATTGTCACACCTTTCATACTACTGGTCTGTTGCAGGTATCCATTGTCATATTCTTCAGGTTTTATTCCTTGCATTTTTAAAGTAATTGTTTTTTTTTTAACCATTTCACTCTTTATTGTTAAATTGTATCTCGCTGACATTGTAAATACTTTTGATGTATAATACATTCTCTTGCCATTCTCTCAGTTGACATTCCAGTAATGGAATGAACCCTCCAAGTTCTGGTTATGCCCACTGGGTTATGACCTCCTTTCAGTGTAAGCACTTTTAATTTTCTCAACTGTATGCCATATGCCATACATTTGTGCTTTGCCACTTCAGCCAATGCATAACATTTGTCCCTCAATGCAGGGAGAAATTGTGATCTGTGCTAAGATCTAGAAAATAGAGAATTGTATATTTGGGCTAGATATTTGTGACCTATCTTACCTAAAGCAAAACCATTTTAATATTTCTACATTTTTGGATAGTAAGAAAAGAATAATGCAAAAAAATTTAGTCATTCATAAAATGGCAAACTAGAAATATTTAGAATGTTTTTTTTTTTTAGATTTTATTTATTTATTTGAGAGAGAGAGAGAATGGGAGAGTAAGAGAGCATGAGAGGGAAGAGGTCAGAAGGAGAAGCAGACTCCCTGCCAAGCAGGGAGCCTGATGCAGAACTTGATCCCAGGACTCCAGGATCATGACCTGAGCCAAAGGCAGTCGCTTAACAAACAGAGCCACCCAGGCGCCCCTAGAATGTTTCTTTAAATAAGATTTATATGGCAGATATTTCCTGAATAGAATAACTATAAAAATGCAGGTAGAAATTATTATAACAAATCAATCTCTGGAGAAGAGGTGTAGAAAACTCTAGTACTAGATGAAGGTTGTTAATAATATTATAACAGACTACTTTTATAGTTTCATATTTTTAAGGGACCCTTTTCTTTCCAGTCTTAACAATGGCTAGGTATGTCTCATATTTTATAATTCAATAAGGCCAAGTTGCTCTTAGTTCCTCTAATATCCCGGTTTTATGCCAGATATTGTTCTTAATCTGTGAATTATCCTTTTGGACTCTGACCACAATTGCCCCATTTTCTTGTTGTTGTTATTTTAAGCACCTTACTTCTCTTTTTAAACTTAGCTCAAGTGTTGACTCTTTCCTAAATCCTACTTGGAAGAAATGACCACTTTTTCTTCTGAAAATGTAGCATAATTAATATCATAATATCCATATAAGATATTGTGGCTTATTTATATATAAGTCCTTTTTTTTCCCCACTAGACTAAGGTTTTTTTTTTTTTTTTAAGATTTATTTATTTGACACAGAGAGAACAAGCAGGGGAAGCAGCAGACAGAGGGAGAGGGAGACGCAGGCTCCCTGGTGAGCAGAGAGCTTGATGTGGGGCTCATTCCAGGACCCTGAGATCATGATCTGAGCCGAAGATGGATGTTTAACAGACTGAGCCACCCAGGCGCTCCTAGACTAAATCTCTTAAAGGAAATAATAGCTTAATTATCCTAATGTGTCCAGAATATAATATACTGCGGATATGTGGTAATTATTTAATTAAATTTTCAAGTGACTGAAAAAAGTGGCTAAATAGGCAAACTGAGTTAACAATAAGTTGAGCTCGTCTGGGTTGCAAAGAGCAGACTAGATGTGCTGATAAAATTATCTCTGACTTTCAATAAAGTACGTTTGTAAGCAAAAATGTTAGCAGCTATTTAGAGTAAATCTAATGACCCATCTAAAAGAAAATAGAGAAACCATGTTGTTTCATCCCTATGTTCTGAGGTCTGAAAAAAAATCAAAATGCAGCAAAACCATAACCTAATAAACTAAGCAAACTCTTAATTTAGTGGAAACTAACCTTGGTTAGAACCAAGAATTCACTAATCCATTATCAGCAGTGCTTCTCTTTCCACATCCCTTCAGAGAATAATTTTCCAGAACAAAAACAATAGACAAGGGGATAGGTGAAAGCCTATGGCAAATTTAAGTGCTTAGTCACATATGGAAAAGCTAATGGGGATGGGACAGAAGAGGGCTGGGATTATGTGTGCCAGAAGAGGTCTTCATGCTTTATGCTGCTGAGAAATGGAGCCAACTGCATCTTACGCCCTAGCTTAGTCAGAGAAAGCTGCCACTTTGAGCAAGAAAAGATCTAATTTTAGTCCTGTGGAATTAAAGTTGCTGAATGTTTGTTAAGTATCACAAACTGCACTAGATGCTCTTCAAGGCAACTTGATGTTCAGATGAGAAGTGAGATGGGGAAGCCATCAGAATGTCTCCCATGTGGAGAGTAAAGTGGACCAATGGCACTTCACCCACACTGTTGCTGTCAAACCATAGACTGACACAGATTTCGCCCATTCAGAATGGTGGGGACAAAGCCCAAAAAAGGAAGAAAGAAACCATATAGAAACAAAAGAGAAAAAAAAATTTCCCCAAAGACATAGAAAAAGCAAATATCTGAAAATGAATTTTTATGGGAAGCAGATGGAGACTTAAGGAGACATCTGCGTGGTGACATCTAAAATATGGAGTAGACAGGAATCATGGATGAGAAGTAATTTGAGCATCACTATATAAATCTTCACTCCTTGCTAAATCACCATCAAATGAACAAAAGAATATAAAAGCAGAAGGTAAATGCAGCATTTTTAATAGAAAATATGGAAAGATTCCGGGATGCTTAGGTAGCTCAGTGGGTTAAGCCTCTGCCTTCGGCTTAGGTCATGGTCTCAGGGTCCTGGGATGGAGCCCTCATTGGGCTCTCTGCTCAGCAGGGAGCCTGCTTCCACCTCTCTCTCTGCCTGCTGCTCTGCCTACTTGTGATCTCTCTGTCTGTCAAATAAATACATAAAAAAATCTAAAAGAAAAAAAATATGGAAAGATTCCATCCATATGTTGGTAATATCAAGAATGGGACAATGCTAAATGAAGGTAATGGGGGAATTTCTTATAAACTTTTCCAGAGAAAGTAGGATAGGATTAAAAGAATTAAAGATGATCATGAAAGAAACTAATACCTCCCTAGTCTATGTATTAAGACTATAGTTGAAGGCAGGCTGTAGAATAGGAGAGAAATCTGTTAGAAATTCTTTATGAATATAGATCAATCAAATTCAAAATCAGGTTACACAGGAAAAATAAGACCAAGAATGTTTGTTTTAAATAGAATGATAACCTGGGGGCACCTGGGTGGCTCAATCTGTTAAGTGCCTGACTCTTGTTCATGAGTTCAGGGTCCTGAGATGGAGCCTGGTGTGGGGCTCCTGGGATAACAGGGAGTCTGCTTCTTTCCCTCTTCCATAGCCCTTCCCCTGCTCACATTCTCTCTCTCTCTCTCTCATCTTAAAAATGACAACAACAACAATAACAACAACAACAAAACAGAATAATTACAGGATATTTGCAGACATGGAAGGAGTAGGGGTGGGAGAGAGCAGAATTAGAAAGTTTGATAGTTGCATCATGTGGAAAATGGAAAATAGACCATAGGAAAATAAAATTATCCTCTCTCACAGGAGATTCACCTATGACAACATGACTATTATG
The DNA here is from genome assembly GCF_902655055.1 of Lutra lutra. Lineage (NCBI taxonomy): Eukaryota > Metazoa > Chordata > Mammalia > Carnivora > Mustelidae > Lutra > Lutra lutra. Next base: position 49,843,839 of record NC_062290.1, read on the forward strand.
GTTCTAAATTAGACCATTAGGTCACACAAAACGGATAATATAACATGAAACCAGTTTTTAGTCTGAGATCTGAAAAAAGTTTTAAACAGTTTCCAAGAAAACACTAAGATAAAGTAAAATACATCTTTGCAGCTATTGGTCTAGAATGTGCCTTCTCTTCAATTTCGTGTGAACAAAATTAAAAAAAAAGAAAACACAGACCCTGTATATAGAATCCTCTATATAAAAGAAGATAAATGTAACTTCTGAGGTAGAGGAAGACCATAGTTTTGAGGGAAAAATATTACTTGTGGGAATATTTTTAAAGAAATTTATGTTGTGCTCTTAGATAATTAAAAGGTATGTGGACTCTGATGGAGCTCAGACATAGAAAAAAGGCTGGTAGAGTAAAGAAAAAAATAGAAAAAAAAACTATAATAGCAGAATGAATGAAATTGAAAGATCAGAAAATTGGACAAGTTACAAGTGTAAAAAAGTTAAACTCTTGTAGAACTTGTATAAGGAAAGGAATAAAGAGATAGGAGAGACTGGGAAAGAGACAGATAATAAAGATTCAAAATATGAATAATAATTTTTCTGAAGAATGAGTCAAGATTAAAAATGTACAACTAATATACAATGATATACAGAAAACTCTGACTCTGAATTTGAAAGCAGCTCATCATTTGGCGGGCAATACTGATGTGTGAAAATGTACTTAAACCTCAACCTATTTTGCTGAACTATGTAAATTTCTATTTGTTTCTTTTTATTTATTTATTTTAAAGATTTTATTTACTTGACAGCGAGAGAGGGAAGACCAGCTGGGGGCGGTGAGAGAAGGAGAAGCAGACTTTCTGCTGAGCAGGAAGCCTGAGGCAGGGCTCAATCCCAGGACCCATGGTTCAGGGCCTGAGCCAAAGACAGATGCTTAATGACTGAGCCACCCAGGGACCCCTATTTTTTTCTTTTTAAAACCTATCCTAATACTCATCTAAAACTCATCCAGGCAGAAAAGAAAATAAGGTAAAGAAATCAAATTTGTGGGGGGTGCTCAAAATTGTGGGTGGCTCTGTAGGTTAATCCTCTGCCTTTGGCTCAGGTCATGATCCCAGGGTCCTGGGATTGAGCCCCACATCGGGATCTCTGCTCAGCAGGGAACTGTTTTCTCTCTCTCTCTCTCTCTCTCAGCCTGCCTCTCTGCCTACTTGTGATCTCTGTCAAATAAATAAATCTTAAAAAAAAAAATCAAATTTGTGGATTTGTTCTAATAACAATCAAAAGGTAAGAAGTATAATCTAAGGAACTGAAGGAGTAGTGCTGTGAACAGCAACAAAAATATGTAATTACTGTGTTATATATAAACATAAGAACATTTATAGAATGTATAACCCATTTCTTTGTTTGTAGTCACATTGTTACCAACTGAAACACTAAGTGAAAATAATAATGAATTAGAGTGAACTGTTAAAATTATGGTTATTTAACATGGTACACCTATTACGAATAATTATGGAAGAGAGTTTATAAAATAATACTAATTGTAAGTGGTTTAAAATTGCAGATTATATTCTCTCTTCCCTGCCAAAAGGGGAAGGGTTAGCAGTAGGATGCAAAGTGGACAGACTTCAAATATGTTCCTGTTTGTGTTTTGGATATTGTCTGGTAAACCCAAATTGAGTGTGTTTTATTGTTGATGGTAATTGGAAATGTATGCAGCCAGGTATTTTAAAATATCAAGGATATATATTTGTAGAATAGAGGTGATACATGCATGTTTTATATTAGTAGAGTAAAGGAGGGACACCCTTCCTAACCCTGTACAACATATCTTCTTGGCCTACTGCTCGTTCACTATATCTGCAGTAGATGGTTCCTGCACATGCTGATAGCTTTGCACCACAAACACCCCTGTGTCTTACCCTCTTCCACTTTTGCCCAAGGATTTTCTCTCAAACTATAGGAACTTTCTTAGCTGGCTCCTAAGATAGCTCAAGAGTGCCAGAAATTCAACAGCCTCAGACATAATTCCATCCAATGAGGGCTGGGAATAAGCAGATAAAATCCTGTTTTCTCTTCTTTCAGTGCAACAGCCCGAGATCCATTGTATATATTCCTTGGAGGATTTTAAGTACAATTGATTTTCAGTTCTTCACACTTGTCCTGCCTGCATTCATGTGACTCTAATTGCTTAAAACAACAACAAACTATTTCCTTTCTCACTTCCTCATTTCTTTGACCTTCCTGTGATCACTTTCTAAATAAACTTGATTCTGTGGTACTTAGGGGGAGTCTCAACTAAAACATAGAAAATAAAATATAGCAATCAAGAAAGCATTAAGAAATGAAAGAAAAATAAATTTATGTATTTTGACAAAGAACATGAATATATGTATTAAATTTCCCAAAAGAAAATAAGACCTTCAGATTGGAGAGAATCTCAGTTGTTTAGGAGAGAGAACAAAACCAACTGACCAAGATAGGCTAACTATAAAAGAATAGGTAAATTGTTGGTCCTATACGAGGCAAAATAAGGATATGGTCAAATTGATAACAAAATTCAAGGCATAAATGGGTCATCCTATATAAAGGTTACCATTTAAATCTAAAAGATTGACATAAAACACTAAACTTTCCATAGCTTGCACTATTATAGGAAAAAACAAAACATTAACCAATGTGATGAAAATAATAATTAGTATAAAATAGGACAATTTTTTTTGTATTTTTTTTTTCAGTGTTCCAAGTAGGACAAAAATTTTAAAAAGAAACACAATAGAAATGATAACTGAAACTAGAGGAGGAGTCCTTAAAAACAGGTAAAACTTTTCCTAATCATTAAAGAATATTGGTAAAACATATATGCAGATTTAGAGAAGGGATATTACTACAGGCATAGGAGTGATTTTAAAAAATAGGTGAATAAATCTCAATTTGGAATTTTTACTATTATAGATTATCATTTTCCAGGATATAAAAATAACCAAACTTGTTATCTCAAAATAAATGTAGAATCCTTATCAGAATAAAAAGGTAAACATAAATTGAAGAAATTATCAAAGAAATAGTTTCATACCAGTTGAGTTTGTATCATTCTTTTGTTGATTTACTTTTTCTGCAGTTTTTTAAATCTATATGTCTAAAGAACTTGAGATGATTTTAAATTTTAAAGTAACAGATATGCTTTGCTTTATCTGAGCATCTCACAGAAGAAAAGGAAAATAAGTTGTTTTAAAATTAATTTTAAGTAACTAAAATGATCATGATCCCAAAAGCTAACAAGAGAAATGAAAAGCCAAAACTACAGACTTATTTGACATGTTGAAAAAGGGGTAAACTATCAAATAATAAACTTGCAAATAAACTTAATAGCATGCTAACCTTTGAATATTTTAGAAATGAAGTAATAGTCTAGCAATTTATTAAGCTTTAGTAATATTAAAAGATACAAGGAGAAATATTTATCATTTTCTTGAATGTTTCCAAAAGGACATTAAATAAAATTCAATATGCTTCTCATTAAAAATAAAACCTCTTAAACTAGGAAGAGAAGGATATTTCTTCAATATGATAAATTATTTCTTTGTCAAACCATCAGCCAAGAACTCTTTAGTGTTTCATCCCAACAATGAAACACTAAAGAAACCCCCATTAAATGAAGTTTATGACAAAAGTTACAGCTATTAAAATTATTAAATATTCTACTTAAATCAATAAAGCAGGAAAAGCATTGAGTACATGTTTGGAAAATGAAGGTAAAATTACCATTATTAGAACATCATTTGATTATTACCTGGACACCTAAGGAAAGTGAACAGTACAAAATTTTTTGAGTTTTCTGACAATAAAATTAGTATATAAAAATTAGTAATTGTCCTGCATAGCATATTGACTAAGAACATAGTCTTGGAATCAGACCAATAAGAATTTGAATTTTTATTTTTGGATGATTTGAGGGCAGTTAGTTTAAAATAATTCTAAACTGCAGTTTCTTTCTTTATTTTTTTTAATTATGTTAGTCACCATATAGTACATCATTAGTTTTTGATGGAGTGTTCCAAGATTCATTGTTTTACGTATAACTAAACTACAGTTTCTTCTGTATAAAATTGTCCTAATTATGCCTACATCACAGAATTATGTGATGAATAAATAAATTAATGTCTGTTAAATGAGTAGCAAAAAGCAAATGCTCAATTAATAGTAGCTACATGCTATTTTACATTGAGAAATGCAGTTTTAAGTATATGATAAGTATAATCAGTAGGACAAAAGCATGATTTATCATATCTAAATCACTGTGGATCGCTAAAAGTAAAGAAAACAAAACAGAAGAAACAAAGAGTAAATCAACAACAGAAATCACACCAAGGGAATAGATTGACAGTGTTTAAGTGTCATAAGATAGGCTCTACCCTCATGGCTCCTGCCTTCTAGTGTGTCTTCAAAAAACAGTTAATAACCAAAGAATCCCTCCAACCCCCCCAGTTGGGATTACAAGAATTGTGAAACACTACAGTATTTGTTATTAACATCAGGAAAAACTTAAAGATTCCCACTATCATACTCTTTATTAAATGTCACTCTGGAAATTCTAGCATGTGGAAATAAGATGTAAACTATTAGGAAGGATGGCACTACATTGTTGCTCAGTGTGGGTAGGATAACTTACTAAACAACAAAACAGAACTATTAGAACTAAAGTAACCAGAATGGACAAATGTATAAGTGAAAAACCTAATAAAATATAATTAAACTCCCATTCATAGTAACATTAGGATAGATTTAAACAGGATTGTTACTTATATGAGGAAAATTACAAACTAAAAGTCATTACTAAGCGACCTCAAATAAGATTTGAATATGGGAAAAATGACTCATAATTTGGATAGAAAAAACAGAACTGAAAAATAGCAGTACTACCTAAATTAAATAAGTGGTTAACATCTTTAAATAAAAATCCAAATGGAATTTATTTTGGAACCTGAGAAAGACTTTCCATGTAAGTTTATCTGAAAGTATAAGAAATAGAGAACAGCTGAGAATTTTGGGAAAGAGTGGCATGATAGCTAAATTTTGCTAACAGTATAAAGTGTAAGTTTAATTAAAAAACAGAATACAATTGCAAGAACAAAGAGAGACCATTTTATATGTGAATGTTAATGGCATCAAAAGCCTAAGAGGATCTGAAAAAAAAAAAAAAAAAATGTAGTTAAGTATAACATCCAGTGCTCATCACATCATGTGCTCTCTCCTTAAAATACCCATGAACCGTTGAACACTACATCAAAAACTAATGATGTGCTATATGTTGGATAATTTAACATAATAGAAAATGTGGTTATATCAAGTGCTTAAAATATAAACAGAAGTATATTTAAGATAGAGAAAAACTAAACAAACAAAAAAAATATACAAAGGACGCCAGGTGGTGGCGCCCTCTGGTGGCAGAAGTAGTGGCGCTGGCTGTGATGTAGCTGCGTGTGCAAGGCTGTATCTGCCTTCTGAGCTCTTTCTTGGTAACAGACAGGGTTGAGGTCAAGAAGAACTTGAAGGGAAGCCATTAGGAAGGACTCCGAGCACTGGACTTCACATACACTAGTCGTCCAACAGCTCAAAATCAGGCATGTTGTATTGATGGTTACCAGTGCCAGTCATCTTAAGCTCTTAGGACTGAAAAGAAAACCGGGAACTTTGGGGTTCTTGCGTTTCAGAGCATATTATTCCTTCTCAACAAGGTGAGCCATGGACAGAATAGGAGTAAGTTTTCCAGGATTGTGTACATGAGGATTTGGCTTAGAATAAATGTAATCAAAACTAATGATAAAGATTACATTAAATCATAAATAAACATGAAGGTAAAAATAAAAATCTTCAAGAGCATTTCCAAGAACTGAAGGACATGCATTTCTAGAATTATAAGGGCCAGCCAAGTGCCTAGTGCATTGAAGATCCAAACAAATTCCATCATTGGCAAATTTTAGAATTACCAAATACAAAGAGAAGGCCCTAAAAGATTATAGAGAAAAGTTGTTCTAGCAATCATACAAACAAAATAGGGTTTAGTATTAAGGATTAAAGTCCCAGTGGCATTGAGCTTATGGTAAAATGGGAAACTGGGAAACAATAAAGCAATGTCTTTAAAAAGCTAGAATTTTACTGTAAATTCCGTGGAAGCTGGTTCAATAAACAGGAATGCAAAAAAGGAGAGATGGGAAGGCAGTTTATAATGTGATGATGATACAGCAGGGGCTTGAAGATTGTGTGGAGGGTCTGGAAAGAAAGCGATCATATCTAGATGTGGAAAGACTCCATCTATGGTTGATGTTTCAAATGGGAGGAAATGCTCCCACGTGTTTACCAAGTGGAAATGAATCTCCATGTTCTGTTGGAGATAAATACATGAAAAACAAAGAAAACAGGAAATCACACGATTATTATATCCAAGAAAGAGAGGTATTTTAGGGATGCTTGGGTGGCTCAGTTGGTTAAGTGTCTGACTCTTCATTTCAGTTCAGGTCATGATCTCAGGGTCGTGAGGTTGAGTCCCACATCAGCAGCGGGCTCCCCACTAAGGGGGGAGTCTGCTTGTTTCCCTCTGCCCTTGCCCCTCCCCCCACTCAGGTGCATATGTGGACACTCTTTTGCTTTAAAAATAAATGAATGAAAATCTTAAGGAATTTTAGGGGCACCTGGTTGGCTCAGTGGATTAAGCCTCTGCCTTCGGCCTAGGTCATGATCTCAGGGTCCTGGGCTCCAGCCCTGCATTGGGCTCTCTGCTCAGTGGGGGGCCTGCTTCCCCACTCTCTCTCTGCCTGTCTACTTGTGATGTCTCTATCAAATAAATAAAAATTTTTTTTAAAAAAGGAATTTTATAAGAAAATAAAAATTCTAGTGTACTTTGTTGCTTATAAGTTTTAGTCACATAATTATTTTAATGTGAATGTCAAATATTGACTTAAAAGTAAAAGCTTTGTCATATAACTGTTGGGAAGATGAAGCATGGGAAGCATGCACTTTAGGGGAGGTATAGGAGGCTTGATGTTGATATACTAATGTATGCATTAATACACAATATTTAAGCATGTTTTAGCCTCAAAAAGAAAATGATTTTATCCTCCTTTCCTCTTTTCTTCCCTTCTTTCTATCCCTCTCTCCATCTTTTCCCTCTTTCCTCTCTTTCTGGAAGCAGCAGATGAAAGGCCTTGTCCTCTGAGGTTCATTAATACAGAGGTAGAGGCAAGGTGATAGTGATAGATAAAGGGTAATTTATGCAGTGTGGCCTATTGGACAATAAGCAGTGAAAGTCTTACTTATTCAGGGAGGAGGAATAAGAGATGGAGAAATGTCTGAAGCAAGAATGAGTTTCTCCAAATTTGAGGAACAGTAAGAAGGCTGAAGGTACCTATCCTCAGGGCCTGTTGTTGTAGGAGGTTTGGATAGGAGAGAGAAATCCAGATGTGATCACATAGGGTTTTATAGAACCTGGGAACAAATTTGGCTTCTCTGTGCGTGAAGACTGTGGATGGCAAAGCAGAAGCCTGGAGAGCACAGGAACACTGAAGGCCTGGGCAGGGATGGTAGCCATGGAGGTGGTAGACATAGAGCTCTTCTGCCCAGTGTCAGTACATTCTCAGCCAGCTGAGAGAATCCAGCATTCTGAGCTCTTGGTGCCTATTCTCCGAATGAGTTCTTTATCGAGAAATGCCACTGGCTACATGCCTGAAGCTGCCGGAAGTACGGCCTTGGAACTCTGAGGTTGGAGAGGAGATGATCAGTGAGTGAATCCTGGGGAGTGATGAGATGTCAGAGAATATGGTCTGATTATTCTCAAACCCAGTGCCTTTCAAAGAAAACCATATTGAACCGAAACACTGAATCATCAGCAACAAATCAGTGTATTAGAATTACCTGAAACAGCTTCTAAACCTTTCAGCACATGGGTCAATATCATGGATAATCACCAATTAGAAGCATTGCTTCTAGAATGCCAGTTCCTCCAAGGAATGTCTGCTACCCGTGCTATGCATTATGATGGGATGTTTTGCAGAAGTGCTATGTAGACCAGCTTGTACCACCACCGAACAGGGAAATTCTTAACAAACATGTACTGCTTAAGTGCATACCAATGCCACTTTTTCATTTTGTCAATGTAATACGGTATATTTAATGCATTCAGTCTAGGCTGTTGAAACTGAAACGGTTATCCTTTAGTGTCCCAGAAGTCTAATTACAAGTCAGCTAATTCTCTTTATCTATGTTCTGATAGCTTCTCTATTAGAATAAAGAAACTGTAATAGAATGACTTTTGACTGTATGTTTCAATGTTAATAAGATGTGGTTTAACTGCTTCTACAAGTTTCTCTCCTTCCTAACACTCTAGTTGAAATGAAACAGGACAAACTGGTTTTGCTGAATCTTACGTAGTATTTCAGTACTACCTGCCACCCAAGGGTAGAAAGCAATTTTTGTTTTCCTTCTTTTTTTTCTTATGATAAATACATGGTGAGCACCTAAGATTCTAAGCAGTGAACAAGGTAGAAACAAATTCTCTTATAATCTCATTCAAGTGGAGAAATAAAGATAACAAGAAGCACTAAATAAAATATATAGTAAATCAGATAAGTATTATGGAGAAAAATTCAGCAGGAGGGATGATTAGTTGGTGTATAATTCAATGGCAGGGAGGGGGGAGTATATTTTGAAGTCTGGCTGGATACTTACTAATGTCCAGATTCCAACACTATTCATTTAATATTTAATGTTCTTTACCTTAGTCTTAGAAAAAGGTTCCTTTGAAAAGCTTGGTGGAAGCTCACTTTAACAAGACGAGCTATTTAACTTTTGAACTTTCACTGCTCTTAATGGCTCTGCTTTTCCCTCCCTCTGGATTATGTTATCTACTCCCCAGCTCTCACTAGTATGCCAGGGATAATGACTCTGTTTACTTCTTCCTGATCTGACCGAGGTTGACTTAGATTCCAGGCTCCAAAGTGTGTTGGACTCTCACCCACCGGAATGACCCATAGGCATCTCAAAATCAGCGTGTCCAAATATGAACTCACTACTGTACCATTCATGTCGCAACACATGTGATCATTTTTCCTGAATTCCCTATCTTGTTGAGGGGCATCATAGTTAAACTTATGTGATCGAAAAACACTGTTCTTTCTGCACCTTTCCTTTATTTTCATATCACATAATGTTCCCCACGTGTAGCTCTCACTTGTGGCTTCCTTCCTGTTGCATTCAAAGCGACGGAGTTTAAAAAAAAAAAAAAAAAAGTTAACTGAGCTGACTCCCCCACCCCCTTAAATTTTCTGGATTGTACCAAGCACCATGTTAAGTTTTAGGAATGTGAATTGAATGAAGATGATTTTGCTAAACGCAAAACAACCAGGCTTGTTTGGTTGGACCCGAGACAGACTAATGGCTGATTTGTGTGGTGGTTTTTGTTCTAGAATGCTAAGGGAGAGCACCTGTAAAGGGTGACGATCTGAGAGCAGTAGAAGAGAGAGAAGCAGTAGAAGAGATTGGATGAGATACTGTCTCTGCACGCGTGGGGCATTTCTGTGGGTTTAGGCCTATTTGGAAAGAGTGGTTAGAGGTATAACTCTGGAAGATAGCTTTTCATGAAGAGTTCTGTGAGACACAGACTATGACATAAGGGTGGGCTAACACTGTTGATTAAGTCGTTTGGCAATAATGTGCGACACAGGTGGAGGGAGGGGTTTCCCTGCTTCATGGCTGTGCACAGTACCGCTCTGGTACCCCATGTTGGTAACCCTTTCTAGGGGGCTATCAAGTAACAAGGAGAATTGCACTAGGGGCACCTTGAGCAAAAGACAATGACAAATGGAGCAGGAGCAAAAAAAAAAAAAAAACAAACCCAGGAATTTGTTTGTTACCATATGGGTCAAAATTAGAAGCCCATTATTCTAATGAAAACAACATGAAATATATCCAAACTTGTCAGTGGGAAAGGTAAGCATTCTCTGAAATCAGATTGTTCTAAGTACACATCTCACCTCCTCCCATTTCCTTCTGAGCAATCTGAGAAAGCCACACATCTTTATTTTTTAAAATTTTTTATTAACATATAATGTATTATTTGCTTCAGGGGTACAGGTCTGTGAATCCTCAGTCTTACATAATTCACAGTGCTCACCATAGCACATACCCTACCCCATGTTCATAATCCAGCCACCCTATTCCTTCCCTGACCCCCTCAGCAACCCTCAGTTTATTCCTGAGATTAAGAGTCTCTTATGGTTTGTCTCCCTTCCCAACCCCATTTTGTTTCATTTTTCCCTCTTTCCCCCCATAAACCCCTGCCCTGCCTCTCAAATTCCTCATATCAGAGAGATCATATGATAATTGTCTTTCTCTGATTGACTCATTTGGCTTAGCTTAATACCTTCTGGTTCCATCCATGTTGTTGCAAATGACAAGATTTCATTTTTTGATGGCTGCATAATATTCCATTGTGTGTGTGTGTGTGTGTGTGTGTGTGTGTATCACATCTTCTTTATCCATTCATCTATCAGTGGACACCTAAGCTCTTTCCACAGTTTAAGCCACACATCTCTTCTGAGTATTAGTGTCTTCAGATGTTTACCCATAACCTATTATAGCTATGGAGAATACATATATTAAAGCGTATAAAGTTATATCTACAACACAGTTTCTGGAGTATTCTATATGCCCAACAACTGGTATTAATAATAATCACAACAGTAAAAACAGTGAGGTTGCTTCTTTGATCCCTAGTCCTGTAGGAGAGTAAGGGATACAATTTTTGACACTATTCATGAAAGCTATTTGAAGAAGGTATGTAAAAGGAAGGATATGTATCTGTCTTATCACCCTTTCGGTGAAATTTAGAGTAACAAGAGAGAAAAGGTGGCAAGAGGAAAATGTGAGCTATCCATAGCACTGCCATTGCTCTTTGATAGCAGGTGCATAGCGGGCTCTTGAGCCTGCAAAGTAAATTCCAGATTTTGTCTAACCTGGGATTGAGTCCCACATCTGGCTCCCAGCTCTACGGGGAGTCTGCTTCTCCCCTCTCATGCTCTCTTTCATTCTCCCTCTCTCTCTCAAATGCATTAAAAAAAAAATCTAAAGGACAAAAATTAAAAAAAAAAGAAGAAGAAGAAGAAGAAATGTGAACTCTGGAAAAAGGTCCTCGAAATTTTCCATTTTGTTTGATGCATCATCACACTGATGGTTTTTGGAGGAGCTGGAGGCACAGCGCTAAAGGCTCCAGAGGTTCTGTTAGCAGCCAGTGGTCTGACAATAGGTGAGCTTTAAAATAAGACACCCAGCCACAGTGTTTATGATATTTTAATTCCTCCAGAAATTTTGCTGAGCTCCATACTCAAATTTCTAGGTGCCTCTTTTATAAATAATGCAGAATTTTTAATTCCCAGCAACAATGATATATAGGATAATTAAGAATAAATTTAAATAAATAATTTAAAAATTTATTTAAGATAAAATATTTAATAAAACTGAAAAACTGGTACAAGGACTCTGAAAAGTCATCTGCAATCCATAGTGAAGCTGAATACATTCATGTACATAGACCTGTCTTCTGTGTCACCTGAACCAAGTTTTCCTTTTCTTTTTTTTTTAACCTCTCTGTGCTTCATTTTTTCTTTATTTTAAATGAGGATAATTTTAATAGTTCCTATTGCACAGATTAATTGTAATTATTGGATGAGTTATATATAAAAGATTTAGAACAGTGTTTGGCATAGAGTAAATTCCTAAAAAAAAAAAAATCATGCTTATATCTAGGCATTCATCATGAAATTAAAAAGAAATTTTGTAAGAAAGGAAATTAATGAGCTAATGACTGGGTAAATGAGATTAGACATTGAAAATGGAAACCTCTTCACAAATTAAATCCATAGACAAAGTTTAAAATGAGCTTGGCCTTAAGGGAACTTGCCTCAGCCATCTGGTTAAAACTCAGAGTCCATTGCTTCCAGAAAGATACACGCTGGCCCATCTGAATTGACATCTGTGTGCACACTGAAGTCCCGGAGGATAATTAAGAGAGCAAACTCCAACAATACTGACATAAGCCTGGAGAATGAAGCTATAAAATTCTCTATATAAACAAGTGGCCTATATAACTACAGGACTATAAATTTTGGTCTTGCCCCAGGGGCACCTGAAATACCCAGATGATCAAATAAAAATAAACTCATTTCTGAAGTAGATGGCAAACAAGATTCTAAAAATCACGCCTTCTATCACTTTTACTCACTATTAGGTAGATGAATTCATGCTACATTTTTTCGTGGCAGTTTTGAATGACATGTCATGACCAAAGCATGGAATATATTTCTCCTGTTTGCCACAGATTTTTAGACTTTTTATTGAGGTCTAGCATACATAAATGCATTAAGCATCCATGTGTAGCTGAATGAATTTTCACAAGTAAATGTATCTATGTAACTAGAATCTATTGAAGAAAAAGCACCCTTCTGGCTCTCCTAGTTACTAATCTCCCTCGTTTGTAACTACTATCTTGCTTCTTACCTACCACTAGAACATTGATTTTGTTTAGTTTTGAAGTGGTAACCTGCAACTTGTATTTATTTATTTATTTTTTTTTGGTCTTTCCCTCAACACTGAGATCCACAATAGTTCTATTCTCATTGATGTTTAGAATGCCATTATATAAATAAACCAGAATTTATCCATCCCATTGTTGGGTAAGCCTAGGAATGGTTTCTAGCTTGGGATATTATTAATACAAAAAAATGTGAACATGTATTTGGTGAACATTTTGACTCGTTTCTGCAGGTTATACGCCTGGGAGTGTAATTGCCGGGGCTATGTACATGAATGTACTCAGCTTCACTGTGGATTGCCAGATGACTTTCCAGAGTCCTTTTACCAATTTTCAGTTTATTGAATGAAGTATCAGAATCAGGTTAATATTCTTCTCATTAAATTAAAACATTGAGGGGAAATGCACAGATAGTAAGTGCATAAATCAAAGAATGCGGCAAATGTGTGTATTTGTGTAACCACAACTTTAAACAAGATATCATACATTCTGGGGCGCCTGGATGGCTCAGTTGGTTTAATGGCCAGCTTTTGATTTCAGCTCAGGTCAGGTCATGAATTCAGGGTCCTGAGATCAAGTTCTGTGTCAGGCTCCATGCTCAGCAGGGAGTCTACATGAGGATTCTTTCTCCCTCTTCCTTGGCCCCTCCCCCAGCATGCATGTGCACAGTTTCTCTCTTTCTAAAATAAATCTTAAAAAAGATAGAATACTCTTCCATTACCTGAGAAGGTTTCTTCATGCCCCTTCTGATCATTCTCCCCCTTATAGGCCACCGCTGTTGTGATCCCTGTCACCATTGGTTAGTTTTGACCATTCCTGAATATTCCTTTAATGGAATGATACTCTTGTGACTGGCTGCATTTGCTCAGTATGATTTTGATAGTCATCTCTGTGTTGTTTGTATCAGTAAGCATTCTTTTTTGTGTATATGCAGTCTGTTATATGACTATGTTATAATTGCTTTTCCATTCCACTGTTGATGAACTTTTGAATTCTTTCAAGTTTGGGCTTATTACAAATAAAATTGCTATGAAAGCTCTCCTAGAAGTATTTTTGAGAACATCTGCTTTGGTTTCTCATAGGTAAATGCTTAGAGAAGAATTTCTTGGTCATCAGGTAGGTATGTTTAACTTTTGAAAACTAACAAATAATTTTCCAAACTAGTTAAACTATATTTAAACCTCACTACACATATCAGGAAGATCTAGTTGCTATACATCTTTGCCAATATTTGGTCTTGTCTTTTTTATTATAATCACTCTCATGGGTATAAAATAGTAAACATCATATTGTGGTTTTAACTGACTTTTTCTCTGATGAAAATGATCTTGAGGGGCACCTGGGTAGCTCAGGCCTTGAACATCTGCCTTTGGCCCATGTCATGATCCCAGAGTCCTGGGATCAAGCCCTGCATTGGGCTCCCTGCTTAGCAGGAAGCCTGCTTCTCCCTCTCCCTCTCCCCCTGCTTGTGTTCCCTCTCTCGCTGTCTCTGTCAAATAAATAATTTAAAAATCCTTAAAAAAATGATATTGAATACCTTTTTAATAAACTATTGCATAATCCTTTGGAAACATGCCCGTTTAAACCTTAGTCCAAGTTTTTATACGTTGGATTGTGCTTTTTGATTTATAGGAAATTCTATATCCTGGATTCAAATCTTCTGTCAGATATATTTGTAACAAATATTTTCTTCTATTCTGGCTTGCCTTTACATTTTCCTAATTGTATATTTTGGTAATCAGAAATCCTTAATTTTGAGGGAGTCTGATTTGATGGTTTTATTTTTCATGTTTATTGGGTTTTACAAAATAGCTTCTCAAGAAATCTCTGCTTATCAGAGTTGTTACAATCATCTTCCAGGTTTTCTTCTAGGAGATTTAAGGTTTTATCTTTTATATTTAGCTCCATGACCCATCTTGAATCAAATCTTACATGTGGTCTGAGGTAGGAGTCAAGGTTCATTTTTCTTTGTATTTATTAGGTTATTCCAGGACCATTAATTTTTTTCCCCTTTGAATAGTTTCAGAGCATTTGTTAGAAATTTAATGTTTGTGGGACTACCTGGGTGGCTCAGTGGGTTAAGCCTCTGCCTTCAGCTCAGGTCATGATCTCAGGGTCCTGGGATCGAGTCCCACATCAGGCTCTCTGCTAGGCAGGGAGCCTGCTTCCCCCCAACCCTCTCTACTTGTGATCTCTCTCTGTCAAATAAATAAAATCTTTAAAAAAAAATTTAATGTTTGTGTTTTCCTCTGAACTCTTTATTTCATGGACTTATTTATTTATTTATTTTTTAATGGCAGTAACCCATTGTGGTTACTGTAGCTTTATAGTAAGCTTATAATAAGGCAGCAGATCTTCCAACATTATTGTTTTTGAACAAGTATATTTGGATTAGTACATACTGTTCTCCATATGTGATTTAGAACCAACATGATTATTTAGCAAAAAGGCCTGCTGATTTAGATTGTGATTATAAGGTACTATAGATAAATTTGGGGGAATATTGACATATTTATAATGTGGATATTCCCCAAATTTATCTATAGATACCTTATATCTATATATCTGTATTTATAGATACCAAACATTATAAATATTCAGTCTTCCAATCTAAATCATGATATTTCCCTTCATTTATATAGGTCTTTAATTGATTTCAGTAATGCTGTGTAGTATTCACTGTTGAAGTCTTTCATTTTTGTATTTTTTTAGGAAGATTTATTTATTTGAGAGAGGGAGAGAGAGAGCACACACAAGTGGAGAGGAGGGGCAGAGGGAGAGGGAGAAAATCTTTGAGCAGACTCCCTGCTGAGCTGGGAGCCTAATGTGGGGCTCCATCTCATGACCCTGAGATGATGACCTCAGCCAAAATCAAGAGTTGAACGCTTAACTGACTGAACCATGCAGGCACCCCTGCATTTTTAAACTTAATTTTAAGTGTTCTATTTTTAACACTGTTATAAATGAGGTATTAAAAATTCATTATTTTTCTGGGGCATCTGGGTGGTTCAGTTGGTAAAGCATTGGACTCTTGGTTTTGGCTCAGCTCATTATCTCATGGGTTATGGGATTGAACCCCACATCAGGCTCACCCTCAGCCAGAGGGTCTGCTTGAAGATTCTCTCTCCCTCTGCTCCTCCTCTTGATTGTACTCTCTCTCTAAAATAAGATAAATCCTTTTAAAAAGTCATTATATTTAGTTAGTTCCTACTGCTATATATATAGACAGACAATTGGTTTTTGTGTATTGAACTTGTGTTCCATGATCTCCATAAATTCATTCATTCTAGTATTTTTTGGCATATTCTTGAGGATTTTCTATATAAACTATTATATCTTTTATGTAAAGTAGTAGGTTTGTTTCTTCCTTTTTAAGCTTTAAGCTTTTTATTTATTTTCCCTGCCCATTGCACTGAGTAGGAACTCCAATATAATAAATACAAATGGTAAGAGTGTATGTTTTTACCTTGTTTCCAAACTTAGGTGGAAAATATCTGGTCTTTCATTATTTTTCATAGAAATTCTTTTTCAAATTGCAGATATCTTCTTTTTTATGCAACGAACATATCATAAAGGTTTTCTACTTTATTCTGTTGTGAATTATAGAGTGAGATTTTGTTGTTGTTTTGTTTTGTTTTTTGGTGTTAAATCAACCTTGCAAATCAACCTTGTAAATGTCACTTGGTGATGATGTATTATACTTTTATACTTTGCTGAATTCTCTTTACTATTAGGTATGAAGGAATCTATTTGCATGAAGTGTATGAAGTGTATTGGTGTATAACTTTCTTTCTCTTAATGTATTTTTCAGGTATTTGTGTCATAGTTTTCCTGGTTTTTGTTTGTTTGTTTTTTGCTTTATTTTGTTTTTTGTCTCTTAATTAGTATGAGAGTATTTCCTCCTGTTTAACTTTCTGGATTTGTTTAGAATTTGTATTTCATTCTTAAGTGTTTGATTTCCTGAGTGAAACCATTTGTGTCTGTCCGCTTTTTTCTTTGCAGAAGATGTTTGATAAGGAATTTAATTCCACTGATGGATGTAGAGCTAAACATTTCCAATTTCTGTTACAAATTTGGTAAGATGTGACTTAAGACATTTTTTTTAAAAGACTTTACTGATGTATTTGACAGATGGAGATCACAAGCAGGCAGAGAGGCATGCAGAGAGAGATGGGGAGAAGCAGGCTCCCTGCTGAGCAGAGAGCCCGATGCGGGGCTTGATCCCAGGACCCTGAGATCATGACCTGAGCCGTAGGCAGAGGCTTAATGACTGAGCCACCCAGGTGCCCCAAGAGATTTGTTGACTTTGTTTTTTGAATTATTGAATTAATTTGATAATATTGCCTTATTTTTAAATATCTGTAGGTTTGTAATGATAGCTCCTTTAATATTTTTGGTCATTTATATTCTTTTCTTGACCTGCTTTCCTATTGTTAATTAATCTTGTTAATTTTCTGTAGCCCCAATGTTTGGTTTTGTTAATTTTCTCTTTTGTTTGTCAGTTTTATGCTCTTGATGATTCTCTCCTTTCCACTTACTTGGATTGACTGTGTTATCATTTGTGATTTTTATTTGTACCTTGGATTTTCCTTCTCTAATGTAAGGAATGCAGAAGAAGACACAATAGAGTAAGGGAAAAGCTTCCCTGCCTGTCTTACTAATCTAATGGGACCTTTAGAAAAGACCTTAGTGGTATATGTGCTAATTTAACTTAGTCAATCTGCTCAATACAACATCTGATATAAAGCCATTCATCAACAGCATAGCAGCATCCCTCCTTGTAGGAGAGTGTAGTGAAGTGGCCCAAGAGGACAGTAACCTGCTACTTTTAAGTAAAAGATGGATTTGGCCATAAGCACTGAGAGAATTAATAAAATAATAGCAATACTACCACAGATAATCAAAAAGGAAACAACTATACATTGAAGGCTTACTATTTTCTAGGAACTTTACATTATATTTGAAATTATGTCTGGCTGCTTTCTCTCAATACTTATGAGATTCATCTATGTTTTGTAGAGTCTTTCTAATTGCTGGATTATATCTTATTGTATGAATATATTTACCTATTCAGCTGTTGATAGCCATTTGGTGAATTTCTATCTTGGGTCTATAGCAAATAATGTTGCAATGAATATATTCTTATGTTTATATTTTCATGTACATTTGTATACATTTCTGTTGGGTATATACAAAGGAATATAATTGCTAGGTCCAAAGATTTTTGTACTTATGTTCACATTTAGTAAGCACTATTAAATAGTATTCTAAAATGATTAATAAGGAGAAATTTCTTTTTAAAAAAACCTTTACTCTTTTATAAAAAGGAAAACTAATACCACTGACCATAATTAGAAAACTAATCACAAGATAAAAAAATAAATACAAGCTATGTTACATTTCTGCTGCCTTGTATAAATTTCATTGCCACAACATGTGTTGGTACCATACTTTGGGTAATGCAGGTCTGTGCCACTTATTAATAATTAATCATATATTGTCTAGTTTTATATTGCCTTGGCACCTATTATATTTTTGAAATGAAATGTAATGTTCTGTCTTCTTTGCTTACAAATGGTAAAGACATTATTTTATCATTTGTATCATCAAAATGATTTAGTAAAAAGTCGTAATGATTTCAGGAAATACTTAATGTAAGCAATTTTTAAGTTGGCTATTTGCCACACCACGTTTTTTTTTTTAGCCTTAAACCAGTGATGGTATTATATTGTAAGCACATGCATGCTTGTGTCATATTTCTTTATTTTTTTAATAAATTTTACAGAATTATACAAGGAATTAGTGTAACACTGATTTTCCTGAATGTTCTCTTACTACAGTCTATGTGCCCAATACTGTGTCAAGTTTTTGTTTTGTTTTGTTTTTTATTTTTTTTTGTTTTGTTTTTTAAAGATTTCATTTATTCATTCAACAGACAGAGATCACAGGCAGGCAGAGAGGCAGGCAGAGAGAGGCAGGCAGAGAGAGGAAGGGAAGCAGGCTCCCCGCTGAGCAGAGAGCCCGACGTGGGGCTCGATCCCAGGACCCTAGGATCATGACCCGAGCCGAAGGCAGAGGCTTTAACCCACTGAGCCACCCAGGCACCCCTTGTGTCATATTTCTTTTGGTACATCTTAGGGGTTGTTGGCATGTTGAAGCTTAGGAATTGGAGTCAATAACTAGATTTAAATACCGTATTTTCTCCCTTCACCCTATTTTTAGTCATGTAATTTAATCATTGAATCTGTTTTTTTTTTAAATAAGAATTATAATGCATTGTAACATAAAGTTAAATGAGGGTTAAATAAGAAAATAGGAGTTAAGTTCCCGGCACATAGTAGGTGTTTAATAAATTTCCACCTGTAGACTATTTTTTGCATGACCTTGATTGAAAACTAAATGACTTAATATATATTAAAAAATAAATTTGCTTCTGGAAGTTATTTAAGTGTAAGAAACTATATATTTTAATATGCATAGCTCTATATTTATTTATTTATTTATTTTAAAAAAGATTTTATTTATTTGACAGACAGAGATCACAAGTAGGCAGAGAGGCAGGCAGAGAGGAGGAAGCAGGCTCCCCGCGGAGCAGAGAGCCTGATGTGGGGCTCTATCCCAGGACCCTGGGATCATGACCTGAGCCGAAGGCAGAGGCTTTAACCCACTGAGCCACCCAGGCGCCCCCATAGCTCTATATTTAAAAATATGTCTCAATTCTCAAAGTCTATGCCGCTTCTGAGAGTGTCTTACTTATTCCTCCTTTAGAATAATTAAACAGAATGGGAATCTGGCTAAATGAGCCATACAACACCTTGATAATGGCCAGACTTATATAATGGTCAGTGTAACCTGGGCTTTGAAATCAGAGAATGTGGAGTTAAATCTTGGCTCTACACTTAATTGCTATTATGGCAGGTTATGTAACCTCTTTGGATTTAAATTTCCTAATCTATAAAATAGAGATTATAATACCTACCTCAGTGTCTAATACACAACACAATCACTCTTAAATGATGAGTTTGTATTGAAACTCTATTTTCTTAGTGGATTTGGTTGTTTATCTTCTGCTTTCCTAGCAAAGTCCTATCTTTGTTTCATGTATTTATCTATAAATTAAACAATGAGAAAAAGACACTGTTCATATACCTGATTATACGTGGTCTTTGTAGGCTGTCACACATAGGATGTGGTGAGTCCTGTGTTCAGTGAACTCACCTTTGTTCTGAGGATTTCATTTCAGGAATAGAAAGTACATGGATCTAATGTTTTAAATTGCTGGGAACAACACAAGGTGACTATCTGATCTTTTTCTTTTTTGATCTTTTAAAATGTCAATTTGAACTTGTGAATTTAATAAAGGCAAAGATAAAAAAGAAACCAAAGTAGTAATTTTGAATGTAATCCCAGAAATTTTTTAATTTCAATTGTTTCAGAGAGCTGTCATTCTGAGAAGATTAGGGATACTCATTTTAATAAGTTCAAGTTAAGCAAACATTCTACATGCACAAAAGCTGGGGTAAAATTCACTAATAAACAGAAGTTAATTGGAAAGTCTGACTTTGTTGATTACATAGCATTAAACATGACTTTAGAAGTAGCGGGAAAGAATATAGGGAAGAAAAACAGATAAAGCAAATACATTTGAATCTGGAAGTCATCTGGTTGCTGACTTGACACTTCCAAGGCCATCCTCTGGGGACTCAATGAACATTAGCTGCAGTAGTGTTTTAAGTCAGGCACTGCCAAATGCCAGTTTCACTCTTGAAAGCTGTTACTTAATTTGGGTGGCAGATACCCAAGATGACTTTTTCATTTGCAAAGAGCAGCAAACTACCTGGGTTACTGGTGAACTGTGTGTAACACTTGCTAACCACTGCTTGATTTATTTGCCAGCATATAGTGCTTGTCTCCATAGATGACAGGAGGGAATTCCTGATTGTGGAAGCAATGGAGAAAAGAGCAGTCGTGTCCATTACCAGCACAAATAATCACCATTGAATGAACTGGCCAGGAATGAGTCTTACTGTTATCTCTAGTGCTTGTAAGTGATTACATTGATCATTTAATACATAATTCCAAAGATAAATATCCCCAAAGTATCCAATAAAATCAAATATACAGGTTTGATATCCGTATTTGGGAGACCATCGTTTATGTGAGAACTTCCACTATTAGGGGAGGTAGTATTGGAGACGTGCTTTCCGTTCTTTCCAGTCTTACTCTGAGAACAGTGCTTTATCTGATTCGAGAGGTGAAGGCCTAACAGCTACTGTTTCATGTTATGCTTTTGAGTATGTGGCAACTAGATGGTATCTGTGCTGCAGATCAAATCTTATTGTAAAGTAGGATCCAAGGGACTAGAGAAGGAACAGGGAGCCCATAGGTTTGCGTTAGTGGCAATAAAGCTGTTACATAGATTGCCATTACCCCAGCTCCTGTACCTGGTCTGAACTGGGTCTGAACTTGGAGGGAGAAAGGTAAGTGATTTATTGGTTCTCTTATCTTCCAGCCTAAATGTTATAAAGATATGATTCCAATGGACATATTAAGGGATTATCTGAGAACTCTAGGCTGGCTGTGAAAGCCGAGCTGGTGCTTGGAAGGGAGTCAGTCATTTGCAACGCGGCAGCAGCTGGGAGGCACAGGGATGGGCACTGCTGGCTGTACTTGATGCAGGATCAGTGGGAAGAGCTCAATAAATCTCTCCTCCTCATAGGAGAGTGGGAGCTATTGATCGCCTGTGGCTCCATTAGCTCTGTATGACTTCACTGAAATTAAAATCTTCAGGGCTCGATCTTCCCTCAGATAGCCCTATGTACACAGGGACCTAATCTAACCTTGTACTGGGTGGTGCTTTTTTTTTTTTTTTTTTTCTTCTTTCCCCTCTTTCACCTACCACCTAGGTATTTGAGATGAGCAAGCTCCATCCTTCAGAATTTTAATAGGCCCCCGTTTAAAGTAACGCCTCTGACCTTTATGAAATTAAAGAGTAGGGAGAGTATTGCCAGTAAGGCCTAACCGATAATTCTGTCTGCTGGCCAGTCTCCATTTCTGTGCGTCTGCTCTTTCCGAGGAGAAAAAGAGCCTTTCACAAAACCACCTCTAGGGCTCATCAGGATACAGTTGACATGTTGAAATCAGGTAAATCAGTTGTTACTAAATATGATAGACTGAGGCACGAAGATCTGGGATTACTCGTATTTCATGCTGGAGGTGTTATCACCCCGATCCATACACTGTGGCCTTGTTTTATTAACGGCAGTTCCTAAAATGTTTATTTTGCTTTTCTCTTGATTCTTGACTCCATCATTAGGTACAAACTGAAATTGTTTCCTTGATATTATCAGAGGGATAGTACTGTGCAATTGCTATTGAAAATTCAAGAGCCTCTTGATTTAAAAAAAAAAAAAAGCAGCAATGCCTTTTTTCTAATGTAGCATTATGTTCCTGTTACCTAAAACTCAGAGATAGATAATGAAACAACTGTTTCTCATGGGAAATAATACTTACTATCTAATGGGACCACTTAAAAGCATGTATATGGAGTCTGAGATTTGGAGTAAGGCTTTCTGCCAAAAGTATACCAGCATCACTGTAGTTGTTTGATGGAAAATCACAAAGCCATATATTTGTGGAAACCATTAGGAAAATAATGTAATATATCACAGCAACTGTTGGTTGAATTTTAAAAATACAAACCACAAATGCATATTGTGAAATATATTGACCTGTATACTGTCTAGACATCCTAAAGAACCATTTCCTTTTATGGAGATTATGAGGGATATTGGAGGCTATCTGTTGTGAGATTAAAATTTATGCCAAACCAGCGATAAACTAAAGGTAATACAATTTGTCCGTATATTGCCTTAATCAAGTCAGATAGACTAGATGACCTCTGAATTTCCTTTAACTTCACAATTTCTGGGAATCACTTTTCCAAACAAAGAAAACAGCTAGAAGTTTTTATTTGTCAAAACATCCAGGTCAATTCAAAACCATCATCTATAGTGGCCTTAGTTTGAATCTTAATGATGTTAGTTAAGAACCATTGAGCTAAGTCCTCAGAATAACTTGAATAAAGATAGGAACGTTTTTAGTTACGTATCTGTAGTCTTTTTTTTTTTAAAGGATTTACTATAATTAGAAGTATAATTTCTACGTTTTCTAATTGTATGTCTTATACAGAGTTAAAAATTAAGAGCAGTGAGACTCCTCTCCTTCTCTTCCTCCTGCCAAGGACACACACAAATGCAAGTATATTCATGAAAGTTCTAATACACAAGGATGTTTGGGTTCCAAAGCAATTTCTTACGGTTGGTGTTTCAGTTACAACTTAGTGGAGTAAAGGCTGAAAGGAGCATACTTTACTTTGCAGGGAGGGCATGAGTGATGGGTTTGGCAGGGAGTGGAGAAAAACTTTACCTTTAGAATCAGGTCTGATCTAAACCTGCAGGTGACTCTGTGGCCGATTTGAAAGCATTACTGCTCTACTCCTCAAGCTGAGATAAAAAGAGAGATCTTGAAAAAGCAGAAAGGATAAGCCAAGATTTAATGATTTAATTCTCCTGTTGAGACAAGGCATTAAAAAAAGTGAACTTGAGCCCCTCCTCCTATGTTCGAGAAGTGAGCCCTCTGTTTACAATTTAGTAGATGGGGTGCCTGTTGTTTTATAGTCCCGTCCTCAGTTAGGGTTCTTGTTCAGCACTGAATGGTTGTTTCATGATGGGTAAGTCACTTAACCTTTGTGTGTTGTATTCTTTTCATCTGCAAATAGAGATGATAATGCTCACTGGGGATGTGTTGCTAAGATTAGGCAATATATGATTGTGAAGAGCAATATATATGCTAAATAACAATGATAATGCTGTCTATCAGAGCGAATATTTGGATAAGAGAGCCTAGGCAGTTTTGTGAATAGCATCTCCTGCAGAGAGAGGCTTTAGCAAATGATTACCTGGTCTGTGGGACTCGTGTTTTATAATAAAATAAGGCTATCCTTCTCAAACTCTCCCCTCACCTACCTTCTCACCCTCACCCCTGTGAAAAATTTTGGAAATTAAATACCAAATTGTTCTTTCAAGGAGGGGAAATAAATAGAATATCCTGTCAATGTCATTTCTGCTAGGTCCTCTTTATAATTTTCTTTCAGAAATCCTACATTTAGACATTGGGTGCCATTGTAAAATGCAGTGGAAAAGCCCAAGCCTGAACAGCCAGTCTGTGTTTGAAGGTTATCAGTTTATTGAACCTTTAATCTCAAAATCTCTTTTCTATTTCTGGAGAATGTAGTTTCTAAGCAACTTTTAAAATTCTATCTCTGTTTGTCACCTAAATCCACCTTACTTGCTCAGATCCTTAACAGGGTTAAATATGTTAGAGCTCGGAGGAAGAACCTCTCATCCCCAATTCTGTGGCAGAGACCAGCATTTTGTTAAGGGCCAAGAAACTGCTACCACCTCTCACTTGTGTGAAATGTTCCTAATGGCACGCTGCCATGTTCTGAAGTGAGTGTAATGACATAAGGTTATGGCAAGAAAAATACACCTCCCCCCAATAGCAGTGATCCCATAGATAGTAAGAAGAAAGAAAGATCTTCAGTTGGGTTTTTAAGAAAACCACACTTGATAGAAAGATGGGGGTCAGAGCAGAGGCATGACCGCTTCATTTCAAACTTGATTTTTTACTTCCTCCTTGAAGCTGACACTATGATAACAGTATCTCACACCTACTTAGTAGTTTAACCATTTCAAAATTAACTCCCATGAACTTTCTTTCTTTGAGCATTACCACACAGTCCTGTAAAGCAGTTAGGGTGATTTTCTTCCCATTTTACAGGTGAATAAACTGGGACCCCAGAGACAGTTGCATATTCACAGCCTTCCAGTTCTTTTGCAGTCAACAAACAAACCAAACAACAGAACTTTTTTCATTATGTGATACAACTATTTCAAAAAAATTTGTGTCTCTCATCCTAAAGAAAAGTGAAGTCTCTGAGAGACATTTTATTTTCGAAAGATTTATTTATTTGAGAAAGAGCAGGAGTTCAGGCAAGTAGGGGGAAGGAAAGGAAAAGAGGGAGAATGAGAATCTCCAGCAGCTCCCCACTGAGTGCAGAGCCCAACACAGGGTACAATCTCATGACCCTGAGGTCATGACCTGAGCTGAAATCAAGAGGTAGAAGCTCAGATCCGCCCAGGTGTCCCTCTGAGAGCCTTTTAAACTTCAACCTTAAATGGAATAAATTCTAGAATAAAATGTGGAGTTTATTCTGAGCAGATTAGACAGCATAATATTTCAAGAGTATCAGAAAAAGTCCTTCTATTCCTTAAATAATCCTACCATATGTTCACAGAGGAATTCTCTTTCCTTCTCTATTAGAGAAAAGGCTCAAACACAAAGACTTCTGATGAAGGTGACAACAATGGCTGAGATTTCTAAGGCCTGATTTGAGGGTTTTTTCCTGTAAGCATGTTAAAGAGGGAGAAGGGCTATATTGGCAGAGGTTTTGCCCTTTAAAGGAATGCCAAGAGTGAAGAATAGTGACTCAGGTGATGTAGAAAATGTTTCACTTAGATTACAGTTTAGCTCAGGGGTATCCTATGGGCACCTTGTCTGTATTGATTGGAGCCCATGCTGTGTCAATGGAATGCCCTTCCTTGGATATACCAATCACCGCATATGCTGGAACATTTGGCAACCCTTGGGGGCCCCTACACTGTTACACCGCCAGTGACAGCACAGGCAGCACAGATGGGCAAAACTTGAAATTAAAGAAAGCAAATATTTTCCTCTTATCTGGAGTCCTCTGCATCAGTTTACTTAGGCAAGGTTTTCAGGTGATGATTAAAAATGGCTGACCTCTTATTTCCGCAACTGATCTGTGTATTCCTTAAGGTTAAGCTTAGGGGGTATGGGTATTCAGAACTGTCTCTAATGTATCAGGCGGCTTCCGCTTTATACGAAGTCTTAATTGTGGGATGTGGTCTGTGACAGCCATCTGCTGAAGCAGTCACATTTATCTCTCATTCAGACAAAGTGAAATTAAAATATTGACAAGAATAATTTCACAAGGTGAGGAAGTTAATAGAATAATTGGAATTGGTATGCTTTTTGAATTTAAGCTGAACATCCAGTTTTGTCCGTGTTTGTGCAATGTTTTATGCTGTTGAGCATCAAGTCATTTTGAAATTGATACTGTATCTCTTATGAGGAAGAGCCTTTCGTCACCCCAAGAGAAGATGCAGGTAGCAAAATGTTTCCATTTTTGTATGTGTGTTGGAGGTTTTTGTTGGGGAGAACTTATGTAAATTCAGAAGGATGTTACTCATTTGCCCAAGAAATATTTATTGAGATCTGACCAAGATTTCCAACAAAGGAACTCTTCAGAAGCATAAGTATATAATTATACATATAAATAAATAAATAAATAAATAAATAAATAAATATATATTTTATATATATTAATATATAAATTAAGTATATACTTGGTTGAAGATGAGAGTTTTGGCTGGTAGTTAATTGGGCTGGGTGGATAATTAGTTTCCCACAACAAGTCTTATAATTCCATTAAATTCTTTATAAAATTGCTTAAGGAATAAGCAATTTTATAACTTCTTTAAGAGAGATTCAGTACAATTTTTCTTTTATATATGTGATAGATACCAAGTATTTGCTGGGACTACACAGATCAGTGAATGAAATTCTGAGTCCCCTGAAGAACAGAGTATGGTCTGAATTAACAGAAAAACAACTGTGTGAGAGGAGTAAGGAATAACCCATGACAATTCCAGAAAGATTCCAAGGGGGAGAGTGGGAAACCGTATAGTGGGGTCTGGGCAGTGGATCAATTATATGAAATAACTCTTCTTAGAATTCACTTATGACAGGGAATTTTTGTAAGTTTTTGTCAAGAAGGAAGGAAAATTTGGGAAACTGGAGAAAGTGGAGTTACGAACTTAACTTGAAGGGGCAAAAAAGTTAATAATCTGCATTGTGAAACTTTTGGAATTCTGGGTTCTGTAAGCATTTGCACACTCAACGACAGCGTGGGGTGAAGGCTGGGAAACGAGGAGACCGTTGTTGCAGGACATGAGTTGAGCAGAGTCAGACTGGTCTTTGCCATACTAAGGAATTTACATGTTACTGTGTAAGGAATTCAAGGTATCGTAAATTGTGATATAATTTTATTTTTTTAAAGTTTTATTAACTTATTTTTAAAATTCAAATGTAATTAACATACAGTGTGATTTTACTTTCTGATGTGCAATATGATTCAATGATTATATATCCAGTGGTCCTCATGATAACGGTACTCTAAATCCTCTTCACCTATTTCACTCATCTTCTCCCCAACTTCTGCCCCTAGCTCCCCTCTGGAAACCACCAGGTGTTCTCTATGTTTAAGAGTGTGTGTGTGTGTGTGTTTGTGTGTGTATTTTAGTGTTCATTTGTTTCTTAAATTCCACATATGAGTGAAATCATAGGGTATTTGCTGTTCTCTGACTGACTTATATCACTCAGCATTATATCCTCTAGATTCATCTATGTTTTGTAAATGGCAAGATTTAATTCTTTTTTATGGCTGGGTAATATTCCACTATATATACATATACCACCTCTTTTTTATCCATTCATCTGTGGGTGGACACTTGGGTTACTTTCATATCTTGGCTGTTGTAACTAATGCTACAATAAATATAGGGGTGCATATAACTTTTCTAATTTTCTTTGAGTAAATATCTAGTAGTTCAATTACTGGGTCATATGGTAATTCTACTTTTAATTTATTGAGGAACCTCCATACTGTTTTCCATAGTGGCTGCACCAGTTTCCATTCCCACCAACAATACATGAGGGTTCTTTTTTCTATAGGTCCTTGCCAACACTTGATGTTTCTTGTGTTTTTGATTTCAGCCATTCAGACAGGTGTGAGGTGCTATTTCATTATGATTTGAATTTTCATTTTCCTGATGATGAGTAATGTTAAGCATCTTTTCCTGTGTCTGTGGGCCAATGTATGTCTTCTTGGAGAAATGTCTGTTCATGTCTTTTGTCCATTTTTAAATTGGATTTTGTTGTTGTTGTTGTTAAGTTGTAGGAGTCCTCTCTCTCTCTCTCTTTTTTTTTTTTTTTTGCGTATTAAGTACATATATTTTTTTTGCATATAATAAGTTCTTAATTTTACATATTAACCCCTTACCAGATGTATCATTTGCAGGTATCTTCTCCTATTCAGTAGGTTCCCTTTCGTTTCATTCCTGATTTCCTTCACTTTGCAGAAGCTTTTTATTTTGATGTAGTCTCAATAGTTTAATTTTGTTTTTCTGTCCCATGCCAAAAGAGACCTACCTAGAAAAATGTGTCTATGGTTGATTTCAAGATTACTGCCTATGTTTTCCTCTAAGAACTCTGTGGTTTCAGGTCTCACATTTAGGTCTTTAATTCATTTTGAGTTTTCTTTTCTTCTTCTTCTTTTTTTTTTTTTTTAAGATTATTTATTTGAGAGAGTGAGAGGTCATTGGGAGAAGCAGACTCCCTGTTGAGCAGGGAGCCCAATGTGGGACATGATCCCGGGACTCTAGGATCATGACCTGAACCGAAGGTAGTTGCTTAACCAACTGAGCCACCTAGGCGCCTTGAGTTTATTTTTGTGCATGGTGCAAGAGGGTAGTCCAATTTCATTGTTTTCCATGTAGCTGTACAGTTTCACCAACATCATTTTCCCATTGTATATTCTTGCTTTCTTTGTCATAAAGTGATAGGCTATCTAATCACAGATTTATTTCTGTGACCTCTGTTCTATTCTATTGATCTATGTGTCTGTTTTTGTGTCAGTAGCATACTCTTTTGATCACTACAACTTTGTAATATATCTTGAAATCTGAGATTATGTTACTTTCAGTTTCTTTTTCAAAATCTCTTTAGTTTTTTGGGGTCTTTTGTGGTTCCATACAAATTTTAGGATTATTTTAAATAGTGTGACTGAAAATGCTATTGGTATTTTGATAGGGATTGCATTAAATCTGTTGATTGATTTGGGTACAATGGATGTTTGTTGGTTCTTCCAGTTCATGAGCATGGAATATCTTTCCATTTGTTTGTGTTGTCTTCAATTTATTTCATCAGTGTTTTATTGTTTTTGGAATATAAGTCTTTTACCTCCTTGGTTAAGCTTGTTACTAGGTATTTTATTATTTTGGGTACAACTGTAAATGGAATTATTTTTTTAATTGGGGTATCATGCTTTACATTCTGTTCTTGTGCCTTTCTTGACTGATTTTATAGATGCAATTGTTTCTACTGCTTTTGTGCTTTAACCTCCATACTGGTTATATAAGTGATTAATCTACCACTTCCATTATGTTATAGGTACCTGTGAAATTTTTTTCCTGTAATTTTCTTACTCCTGATTATGGCCTTTTCTATTCACTCAAAGAATTCCCATGAACATTTCTTATAAGGCTGATGTAGTGATGATGAATTCCTTTAAATTTTGTTTGTGAACTTCTATCTTTCCTCCTATTCTGAATAATAGCCTTGTTGGATAAAATATTCTTGATTATAGGTTTTTTTCTTTTTAGTACCTTGAATTTATCGTGACACTTTCTACTGGCTTGCGAAGTTTCTGCTGAAACATCAGCTGATATTTTTATGGGAGTTTCCCTTTTCTCCTGATGGTTTTAAAATTCTGCTTATCACTAATTTTTGCCATTGTAAAAAATATTATTTGTCTTGGTGTGGACCTCCTTGGGTTGATTTTGTTGGGGGCTCTGTGTGCTATCTGGATCTGAATTTCTGTTTGCTTCCTCAGATTAGGGAAGTTTTCAGCTGCTATTTCTTTAAATAAGTTTGCTGCCCTGTTTTCTCTCTCTTCTTCTAGGATCCTTATAATGTGAATGTTAGGCTTAATGGTGTCACTGAACTTCCTTAAGCTATTGTCATTTTTCTATTTTTTTTTTATTGTTCAGTGTGTTTGCTTTCCATTGCCCTGTCTCCCAGCCCATTGATCTGCTTTCTCTCATCTACTATTTATTTTCTCTAGTGTATTTTTTAATTTCAGTTATTGAGTTCTTCATTTCTGGTTCTGTTTTATATTTTTTGTCATCTTGCTGTAGGTCTTAATGAGCTCTCCAGTCTTTTCTTAAGTCCAGTGAGTAGCTTTATGACCAGTATTTTGAATTTTCTATCAGACAAATTGTTTATCTCCATTTCCTTTAGCTCCTGTGCTGTGGTGTCCTGTTCTTTAATTTGGGACATAATCTGCTGTCTTCTTTCTCATTTTGTTTTACTCTCTGTGTCTCTTTCTATGTCTTAGGAAAGTCAGCTATGTCTTTTCATCTTAAAAGTAGTGGTTTTATGAAGAAGAGGTCCTGTTGTGTCCTGCAGTGCAGTGTCACCTGTTCACTGGAATCTGGTGCTTCAGGGGTGTCTCCTGTGTGTGTTGCATGCACCCTACTATTGGGGTTGAGACATATTTATCTTCAGTCCAGTCATCTATAGTGGCTCTTTTTGTCTGTTTTAGGCAGGATTTGGTTCCTTTTTTGTTAAGGGGATGCCTTGGGGTTGAATTGACCAGATGCCTGCCCTCTGCTTATTTTCCAGAACTGTTCTTGCCCTGAACTGTCAGGGGCTCTCCCTGCATTTCCCCTGCAGGGCTTTCATGGGTGGGCAGGGTCTGCAGTCAGCCCAAATGTCTATCCCCAATCTCTTTATTGGGGTTGCATTGACCCCAGACTACCCAGCTCTATGTGCTTCCCACTATGAGGTTTTGTTGGTAGGAAGTACCAGTTGTTGGATCAGCTATCTGCCTTCATTGGGGGCTGCAGTTGAACTGGTGTGTTCAGTTATCTTCCCCTCTCTTGAGGGAAAGGGTCATTGTGGAGTGGTACTTGTCACACTAGGGGTTGTTTGCAGAATGAGATGCATCAGGTCCACTTAGAAGCAACCCCTGCTAAATGGAGTGGCTCAGATAGGGGGAGTCTTCAGGAGAACATGGGGACAGGCAGGACCCACAGTTTTAGGAAGGTATGCACTGGTTGCACTTGTTTGCTTGTAGAATGGGACCTGGAGCAGCTTTGGAGGGACTTCAGCCCAGTGGATATGTTGGGTGTAGGGTTGGAGCACATGGTATTAGCCAGCTAGGTGGTAAGTGCTTGGGCTGGTTCCCTCATGTTGGGGTGTGGGGGAGGGAAATGGTGCCCATCAATCTTTCTATTCTTGGAGAGGTCTCCTAAAGGTCTCTGGCCCTCTAGTTTACCTTCAGAGATTAGTAAACAAATCTCCTTCCCATATATCCCAGGCACTTTTCAAACTGCTGCTTCTGTGCTATAACTAAGAGCAGTTAAATGCTATCTGTTTAAGGTCAGGGACTCCGTTTCCTATTGCCCTTCAGTTTTTCCAGAGCCAAGCCCATGATTTTTCAAGTTCTTGGTCTTAAGCCCATTGATTGAACACCTTGTCAAGTTAGGCCCTTGTGATTCTCAAAGCCAAATGCTAGGGGGAGTTGTCTTTCCACTATAAGCCCCCCTTGTCTGAGTTGCCTGGTGTGGTCTCTGTTCCTGTCTTTTCTCCATGCTTGTGATGTCTCTTCCTTTCACCCGGTAGGTTAATTTCCCAGCATTTTTGATACTACTTCTCTACCATTAACTATGGACAGCCTGTTCTACCATTCTTCAGGTTGTTTTCTGGGTAGTTTAGTTACACTGATGCAGGTGTTATGTAGGTGCATCTGTGAGATGAGGTCCTCTTACTCCAGTTTCTGTGAGATGAGCTCAGGGTCCTCTTACTCCAATATCTTCCCTGGAACTCTGATGATGTACAATTTTAGAGCAAATTTTGAAAGCAGTTTATTTTTTCATTCCATAAATACTTATTGCTTAGTTTTCCCTAAATATTATTTTAGCACTGGGCGTACAGAGGCTAAGAAATAGTATGGCTCCTGCTCTTGTGAAGCTCAGAGTTTAATACGGAAAAAAAGATACTAGACAATAAACAACTGATGTATGTATAGAAAAAATTGAGTCAATGTTATGATGCCCTCTTGAAGTGGTATTCAAATCAAAACCTCAAGAGCTAGTA
This sequence comes from Lutra lutra, assembly GCF_902655055.1. Taxonomy (NCBI): domain Eukaryota; kingdom Metazoa; phylum Chordata; class Mammalia; order Carnivora; family Mustelidae; genus Lutra; species Lutra lutra. The sequence continues at coordinate 49,875,484 of NC_062290.1, forward strand.
CAGAAGTAATTTGATACTAAATTAGGGGAAGGATATTCTGTCAGCACAGTTAGCGTCTGTGAGTACCAGCTAGGAATCAGGAAAGAACTAGCTGTGTTTGAGGAATTTAGAAAGGCCACCACTGTTGCAGTAGAGTTAGTGAGAGGCTAAACTAACCCAAGAAAGTTTAATTAACAGACAGTCAATGCATAAGTCACATGTAACATATTTATATTTTTATATTTATATTTTCTGTATTGTGAGAAGTTTAGGTAATTATCTAGATCAGGATGGGGGCAAAATATAGCCTGCAGGTCACATCTGGCCTGTTATTGTAAATAAAGCTTTGTTAGAAGACAGCCATGCTCATTCATTTATTGTTTTCTATGTTTTTCTATGTTTTACGCTACAACAGCAGAGTTGAATAGTTATGAAAGAAATTCAATTGCTCTGAAGCCTAAAATGGCTCTTCACAGAAAAAGTCAAGCTCTGATCTTGATCCTTGTAGTTTAATATAAAGTACACCAGCATACATCGACACATACACATATACATGTATACACATACACAGAAACACAAAATGTTGCTTCAGCAGTCTCCATGAATATAGACATGAATATCAAAATCATGATTTGTGGTGAGTGGATTCTTCATTAGCGCTACAATTCTCTTTGTTAAAATAGTTTCCTATGCTACGAGCATCAAGTAAAGATCATGATTCTTCTAAGATGATGGTCAAGGAAGACAGAAAAGTCTAGATGATAGGAGAATAATTCAGGGTTTGTAGTTTTATTAAATATGCCTTAGGATCTGTGTGATTCTAAAAGAATTATTACAATGAAATCTTCATATTTAACTTCAGCCAAAAAAATTTAATGTGTAGAGCTTTTGTGGTAGAAAAGTATATGATGCATTAGTATATGTAATTGCCAAAGTATTAGATTTGGAAATGTAGAATTACATGTGTCAGAGCATACTTCATCATTAATAGTGCAGTATAGCTCAAGGTGCAGCAAAATTTCAAATACTACATATTTTAAATGCTTTCATAAAATATTGACCTTTGATTTTTAAGTGAAAATGCATAAAGCCAGTCCGTGTATTTGAGAAATAATATAAAATATATCTGTTTTCAAATGCAGCATTACACTTTGCATTCCCCAAATAAAAAGGAATGGAAAGACATGAACATCTCAAATATTACAATCCTTAACAATTAATTTAGAATAAAATACATAAATTCTATTTAATACATATACAGTTTAATGTACAATAATAAACATTTGTGTACTTCTTTCCCAGCTTAAGATATCCCTTGTGAGATTTGTAATCATATTCCCTCCAATCTTATTCTTCCTCTTCCCTAGTATAACCAATAAGTTCCTTAATTTTATAATGATTTAGTGTTTTTCTTTGTAATTTAACCATATATGCATGTATCTGTAAATCTTGACTATTTAGTTTCTCTGTATCTATTGTGATGGTTGCTTATTTGAACTACCTGTTGGAGTTCAGTTTTGTTTAGGTGCTATGAGAAGAATCTCAGCAATAAACCAGATGCTTTCTTTTTCATCTGTTCACATGTATCTAGATGTCAGGTCTTCTGGGTGATGTTGACAGCTAGGATGTAAGCTTGGAGGGAATTCCTTGATGACATCTCCAGAACCAAATGCTACTGAAAAGAAAAGGATGTTTCTGAAAACAGATGTTCTAGAGAGAAAGAATAATACATCAAACATGTTTTAAGCATGTCTGAGTCTACATTTGTAATGAGAAGTCAATAGGCATGGTCTTTTTTTGTTTGTTTGTGGAAATGAAAGTGAGTGTTTGACCTATGAGGGACCTGTGTTGCATGACACTAGATATTGCCTAACATGGAGTATAATCATGGAGACTCAGTAGGCACAGTACCAAGTTAGAACACACTGATTGCTTACGAACAATTTCCATACCAGCCAGACTGCTGAAGTTGAGTGGAAACCCATTGTTTGTAAACTATGGTTCCTATCACTATTAGCTGAGGGGATTGGTGCAAATACACTGTGCCTCTCAACCCTCTTCTGTGACCAGTAAAAAGTACATGGTCAGTACTTCATGCAGGGGAGAATATACATGCCCCTAAACATTCTTTTTTTTCCCCTAACAGATCAAGTGAATAAAAGAAAAGCACAGTATAATATAAAGCAAGTAGTACTGGTCATATATAATAATATCACCCACATTTTAGAGCTAATCCTTCTAAATTAAATAGAACTGAACTAAACTTCAGTGTTTTGTTCAACGTCCTCACAATGAAAAGCTTGGATGAAAACCTTGTGTGGGAAAATTTTTTTTTTTTTAAAGATTTTATTTATTTATTTGACAGAGAGAAATCACAAGTAGGCAGAGAGGCAGGCAGAGAGAGAGGAGGAAGCAGGCTCCCCGCTGAGGAGAAAGCCCGATGTGGGGCTTGAACCCAGGACCTGGGATCATGACCTGAGCCGAAGGCAGTGGCTTAACCCACTGAGCCACCCAGGCGCCCCTTGTGTGGGAAAATTTACATGGACCATCAAATTCTACAGCAGTTGGAGAGTTAACATTTCTTGCTCTGGTGCCTCCACTATATCATTTGTTTCTGGATCTAAAAATTCAAATCTGCCATATTAAATGCATACAGGCAATCTTTAAGCAAGAGTATCACTGCATGACTTCATTGCTTTCCAGGAGTAGCTTATTCTTGTTGAGAGAGTTCTGAGTTCATAGCATGGGCAAATGATGTGTGCCAGATTTTCAGGCACAAAGAATAGAAGAAGAATTGATGAGCATCCTTGTTTTGTCTTGCTAAGTGGTAGGTTCAAGATACTCTAGACTGTTTTAGATTTGAGTAAGATTTGAGTAAAATATAATGAGCAATGTTGCAAAAATGAGCCTGGTTTAGCAACACCTGGTGACAGTTTTTGCTCACCTAGTCAGCCAGGTCTAGGCACTAGAATGTTGACTACAAGTGTACTTTTGCTTTTCATACACCTATAACCCCCTCAGAGGACTCTCGCCATTCTTGAAAGTTTTTAACAATACATTCGTCAAACACTTACAGTACACAAATCTATAAATATCACTGTGGATTATAACTCCCAAGACATTATAGTAAAATATAACTAAAAATCCTTGCATAAATGTTAGATTCATAATTGTGTCTAGAAGAAAGGACAACTTTCTAGGAATCTTGAACCTTCAGAACTATCTGTTCACATACAATAATTTGAAATGGGTTCACAAAATACAGGTTTAAATATTTCAACATCAACCAAATGGGACGAAGAACTTCCAAAGGTATTTGCCTATTTGGTGGGAAATCCTTTCCTCAACTTTAAATTTTTCATGCAAATAAACCAGAGATCCATGAGTCACATTTCCCCTTAGCAATTATTGCAATGACTTAATGTTTGAGGGTCTTGAAAATGGACCTAAGATACTCCTTTTTCTAAACCACTGTCTCTCGGATGTATCTTCAAACATGTGTCCATGCATATTAAATGAATTAAAATTCACATGTAAATATCCTAACAGTACAATATCAGTATTTTACCAGTGTGTCCTAGAAATTGGTAAAACTCTTATCTAGAAGTAACAAACAGAAATGTGTCTGGCTAGTGTCAGTGCAATATTCTTAATTCTCTGCTTCTAGTATTCTAGTTTTGGGGTTTGTGTTTTGATCCCCTTCTGTGTTTCAAAATTATCTATGTTTTTTTGGTAATCCATGTTGAAACAATTAATTTTCTTGAATCAGAGCCAGAACTTGCAAATATTCCCCTTGTAGTATTTCGAATTTAAGAGATTTTTTTTCTACTCTAAATTTGGAGTTTTAGTTATTTGCATTCAGACTTCTTAAAGCCTAGATCCATGCAGTGCTTGAAATTGTACTTCAGCCTCAACTTCTGACTTCAACTGTGAATGTTAAAAGTTCTTTCTCCCCTATTTAACAAACACATGAAAACAAAACATATAAACATGAAAAGTCACGACTCAATCCTGAGAAACTTCCTCCAGCATCTTGGTGCTGGTTGCTATGGCCCAGAACTGGGTTGTGTAATTAAACTACCTCATGCCAACTTCTGGGAAGAATATCCTGGTCTTGAACAAAAAATATATAGTAGATTTTAGATTAGCTAACAGGATCGATTCTCTCAAACCATTTTTGTATTTGAAAGTATGTAAAAATGACTAGAATTTGTAGAGTAACAAACTCAGTCCCATTATCTTTCTTTAACCATCCTGTCAGTATCCATGGATATTTCTAAAACTGTGATTAAGAATAATTTTGTCCCATATTATTCTTTCTTGCGTTGGTGGTATAGTGGTGAGCATAGCTGCCTTCCATATTATTCTTTCTTCTTCATCATATGTTATTACGTTTTTTTATCTGTGTTGCGGAAAACTTCTCCCTACAAATTTCTCTCATTTCCTTCCAGCCCCTTCTTCATGACATCACACCATGTACAGAACTCTTTTTTTCCATAATACTAAATCACAGCTTCTGGGTTTTCAGTGTTAGGTTAAAAAGTGTGTTATTGTTTTTTGTCTTGTTTTTTAAAATAATTCTTCCTGAGGCTTTTGTGGTATTTTCATTCTGTAAATACTGTCTTTTCCACTATATTTCCACTATTGAGAGTCTCATTGTAAAAGGTAAGATAGCAAATACCATCCATATGAGCAATTTAGCATTTTCTAAATAAATTGCCTCAATTTATTCCTATCATTTTTTCAAGTGCTTCAGGCATCAATGAAAATAGGCTCATTAATTGCTAAGTAAGTAATTTTTCCACAAATACAGTCTTGTTCCAAACACTCATTTGTGCATTTACTGTGCGTGACCGGAGTCACCAAACACAAGCCTAGTTATTAAGTGAAATACACATTTCCTTGGAAAGTGGGCACCAGGGTCAAATTAAAATCCCACACAAATCATAGCATCCTTATGATCATTGCTGGAAAATCAAAATGTTGACTTATTTACTTGCATGGAAAAGCTGAGAGTCATCCACATTGTTGGAGAGGGTAGTGTGGATGTAAAAGCTTTTTCTCTATTTCTTTTTTTTTTTAAAGATTTTTTATTTATTTATCAGAGAGAGAGGGAGAGAGAGCAAGCACAGGCAGACAGAATGGCAGGCAGAGGCAGAGGGAGAAGCAGGCTCCCCGCCGAGCAAGGAGCCCGATGTGGGACTCGATCCCAGGACGCTGGGATCATGACCTGAGCCGAAGGCAGCTGCTTAACCAACTGAGCCACCCAGGCGTCCCTTTTTTCTCTATTTCTTGACCCATGTTGAATGTTTTCTCCTCCAAATCTTTCTCTGTCCTCAAAATGAAAGATGATCTCTCTGATTCATCATAGCATTTTATCTATGATCTTCTGCCATATATTATGTTTTTGTCTTAGATTTATTTAATACATCATCTTGTCTACCCATTGGAATGTGACTTTTTTTTTTTTTTTTGGCTGTGTGGACCTTTGAACCATCCTTGGATTAGTACCTTGGATGGAGTAGATGCTCACTACTTGCTGAAAGCATGAATAATGTAATAGTTGTATAAAAATATTCATTATAGAGAAAAGGGCAAGAATAACAGGGGAAGGAGGAAGTTCTTTGTGTGTGTTTCTTCCTGATTCTGCTCCTATGCAAAGCATAAGTCTCTCCTTTGTTTATTTGGATCTTCATTCATTGGGCAGGAATGATGCATCAGACACAGAAGGACGTGTTCTGCCAGTTTTTGAGCTGCTTAGAATTCATGTGCACAGAATTCTGAAACAGACCCGAATATGTTGGCTTGTCATAGGCAAAACACAATTTCCAAGTTTTTAGGAAAATAAAGGAGTTTGGAAAACTATGAGAGATTTATAAGACTCAGCAGTCTCATGGTTCTTGAATGTTGTTAATTTGATTGCTATTCTTAACACTATACTTCTCATCGGCATTTATAGAGAGTTCTGTATTTGCCTTGTGTTTCAAAATAATGTGTGTAATACAGTGGTTGTATTTTAGGGTTTGTTTATTGATCCCCCTCTGTGTTTCAAACTTATCCATGTTTCAAACTTACTCATATCAATTGATACTCTTGGGGTTTTGTGACATAAACAAATGAATGCAATTCAATTAAAACTTGTTGATTGCTTCCTATATGGAAGATTTTTTTAAAAATAAAATTTATTTATTTGACAGAGACCGAGTGAAAGAGGGAACACAATTAGGGGGGTACGAGAGGGAGAAGCAGGCTTCCTGCTGAGTGGAGAGCTCCATGCAGGGCTTGATCCCAGCACCCTGAGATCACGACCTGAACCACCCAGATGCTCCTATGGAAGACTTTTTTAAAAGTCTGCATGCTAGATGGGGCAGGGAGATGAACAAGAAAGTTATAATCTAGTGGAGAAAATAGGTATACTTATACCTAGCATTATGAGGGAAACAAACTATCTTAAGTGGTATCTGTCTACCTGAAGACAAGGAAATAGACTAGGGAACTTGAGGTCTGTTTAGATCCTACATGGCTCTGGTTTTATAAATCATGAGTCCAGGAAGACAAAAATTTTGAATTCCAATATTGTTTTTAAATCACAGAGAATATGGTGGCAAAAGGCAATATTATGGTTGCTTGATGGCTTCAGCCAGTATCATGATGCTTTTAGGTAGCATTTTTAGATGTTTCTGGAATGACTTCTATTTTCCTGGTTCTTTGAAAAGCTTGAATATTTTAATCCATAATAACCCTTTTAGATATTACTCTCACTATTTCAGATGAGGAAACTGAGGCTTGGAAAGGCAAAGAAATGTGTTGACCATCCCAAAGATAGGAAAGCAGCAGGGATAGGGGTGAAACAGCATTGGACCCTCAAATCTACACTCTAAGCACTAACGTTTCTTTATCATAGAGGTTGTTTCTATAAATTCATACATTGTGAATCCTAAATTTATCTTTTTAGCTATGCTCATTTAAAAATAGCATAAAATTTTAACTCCATTAAAAAGACAACATGAAGTGAGAAATTGAAACAACTGGAAATTGCATGAAATTTTGGTGAGGAGTGTGAATTGGTGCAAGAATTTTGAAAAAACTGTTGGCATTATCTACTACAGTTGGAAAAACAACTATCTTGTGGGCCCATAGTTTTATTTTCTTGTATATAAACCTTAAATGGTATGCTTTTATGCTTACATACCACAGACATGTACAATAACATTTATATCAGCATTATTTGTAATATCCTCAAATTGGAAACCATTCAGATTTTCAGTCAACATTAGAATGGATAAGAAGATTTTGGTATATTCATAGTAGTAAAATAACAGATGGCAATAAAAATGAATTAAAAACCTGCAACACTATGTTAATTATCCCAAAATATTAAACCAAAAGAGATAAAGTAAATAAATACATATGAGTCCACTTATATACAAATTTTACATATAACCCAAAATAATCTGAGTAGTAAAAATAAGTTTCCTTGGAAGTGGCTCTGAAGTATTAGTGGTATACTCTTTCTTGACCTATGCATTAGTTACCCAGATAGATTCCTTTTCGGATTATTCATTGAGCTGTTATTTATTAGTTACACACTTTTTGAGAAATATTTTTGCTTCAATAAAATGTTAAACATAATAACCATCATTTGTTGGGAAGGAGATGTTCTTTTTTTTTTTTAAGATTTTATTTATTTATTTGACAGATAGAGATCACAAGTAGGCAGAGGCAGGCAGAGAGAGAGAGAAGGAAGTAGGCTCCCTGCTGAGCAGAGAGCCCGATGTGGGGCTCGATACCAGGACCCTGGGATCATGACCCGAGCTGAAGGCAGAGGCTTTAACCCACTAAGCCACCCAGGCGCCGTGGAGATGTTTTTATAAAGAAGTGATTAATAACAAGTGAAACACAAAATATCTACATAGCTCTTATAATTGGCTTAGTGATGTTTTCTAAGATGGGTTATTTTACTTTTTTTTTAATTTTATTTTTAATAAACATATAATATATTTTTATCCCAGGGGTACAGGTCTGTGAATCACCAGGTTTACACACTTCACAGCACTCACCATAGCACATACCCCCCCCCAATGTCCATAACCCCACCCCCCTTCTCCCAATTCCCCTCCCCCCATCAACCCTCTGTTTTGTGAGATTAAGAGTCGCTTATGGTTTGTCTCCCTCCCAATCCCATCTTGTTTCATTTACTCTTCTCCTACCCCCAACCCCCCATGTTGCATCTCCTCTCCCTCATATCAGGGAGATCATATGATAGTTGTCTTTCTCCGATTGACTTATTTCGCTAAGCATGATACCCTCTAGTTCCATCCACGTCGTCGCAAATGGCAAGATTTCATTTCTTTTGATGGCTGCGTAGTATTCCATTGTGTATATATACCACATCTTCTTTATCCATTCGTCTGTTGATGGACATCTAGGTTCTTTCAATAGTTTGGCTATTGTAGACATTGCTGCTATAAACATTCGGGTGCACGTACCCCTTCGGATCACTACGTTTGTATCTTTAGGGTAAATACCCAGCAGTGTGATTGCTGGGTCATAGGGTAGTTCTATTTTCACCATTTTGAGGAACCTCCATGCTGTTTTCCAGAGTGGTTGCACCAGCTTGCATTCCCACCAACAGGATAGGAGGGTTCCCCTTTCTCCGCATCCTCGCCAGCATCTGTCATTTCCTGACTTGTTAATTTTAGCCATTCTGACTGGTGTGAGGTGATATCTCATTGTGGTTTTGATTTGTACTTCCCTGATGCCGAGTGATGTGGAGCACATTTTCATGTGTCTGTTGGCCATCTGGATGTCTTCTAGCAGAAATGTCTGTTCATGTCCTCTGCCCATTTCTTGTTTGGATTATTTGTTCTTTGGGTGTTGAGTTTGCTAAGTTCTTTATAGATTTTGGACACTAGCCCTTTATCTGATATGTCGTTTGCAAATATCTTCTCCCATTCTGTCAGTTGTCTTTTGGTTTTGTTCACTGTGTCCTTTGCTGTGCAAAAGCTTTTGATCTTGATAAAATCCCAATAGTTCATTTTTGCCCTTGCTTCCCTTGCCTTTGGCGATGTTCCTAGGAAGATGTTGCTGCGGCTGAGGTCGAAGAGGTTGCTGCCTGTGTTCTCCTCAAGGATTTTGATGGATTCCTTTCTCACATTGAGGTGCTTCATCCATTTTGAGTCTATTTTCATGTGTGATGTAAGGAAATGATCCAATTTCATTTTTCTGCATGTGGCTGTCCAATTTTCCCAACACCATTTATTGAAGAGGCTGTCTTTTTTCCATTGGACATTCTTTCCTGCTTTGTCGAAGATGAGTTGACCATAGAGTTGAGGGTCTATTTCTGGGCTCTCTATTCTGTTCCATTGATCTATGTGTCTGTTTTTGTGCCAGTACCATGCTGTCTTGATGATGATAGCTTTGTAATAGAGCAAAGTCCGGAATTCTGATGCCACCAACTTTGGCTTTCTTTTTCAATATTCCTTTGGCTATTTGAGGTCTTTTCTGGTTCCATATAAATTTTAGGATTATTTGTTCCATTTCTTTGAAAAAAAAAAAAAAGGATGGTACTTTGATAGGAATTGCATTAAATGTGTAGATTGCTTTAGGTAGCATAGACATTTTCACACTATTTATTCTTCCAATCCAGGAGCATGGAACATTTTTCCATTTCTTTGCGTCTTCCTCAATTTCTTTCATGAGTACTTTATAGTTTTCTGTGTATAGATTTTTAGCATCTTTGGTTAGGTTTATTCCTAGGTATCTTCTAGTTTTGGGTGCAAATGTAAATGGGATGGACTCCTTAATTTCTCTTTCTTCTGTCTTGTTGTTGGTGTAGAGAAATGCAACTGATTTCTGTGCATTGATTTTATATCCTGACACTTTACTGAATTCCTGTACAAGTTCTAGCAGTTTTGGAGTGGAGTCTTTTGGGTTTTCCACATATAGTATCATATCATCTGCAAAGAGTGATAGTTTGACTTCTTCTTTGCCGATTTGGATGCCTTTAATTTCCTTTTGTTATCTGATTGCTGAGGCTAGGACTTCTAGTACTATGTTGAATAGCAGTGGTGATAACGGACATCCCTGCCGTGTTCCTGACCTTAGCGGAAAAGCTTTCAGTTTTTCTCCATTGAGAATGATATTTGCGGTGGGTTTTTCATAGATGGCTTTGATAATATTGAGGTATGTGCCCTCTATCCCTACACTTTGAAGAGTTTTGATCAGGAAGGGATGCTGTACTTTGTCAAATGCTTTTTTAGCATCTATGGAGAGTATCATATGGTTCTTGTTCTTTCTTTTATTAATGTGTTGTATCACATTGATTGATTTGCGGATGTTGAACCAACCTTGCAGCCCTGGAATAAATCCCACTTGGTCGTGGTGAATAATCCTTTTAATGTACTGTTGAATCCTATTGGCTAGTATTTTGGCAAGAATTTTTGCATCTGCGTTCATCAAGGATATTGGTCTGTAGTTCTCTTTTTTGATGGGATCCTTGTCTGGTTTTGGGATCAAGGTGATGCTGGCCTCATAAAATGAGCGTGGAAGTTTTCCTTCCATTTCTATTTTTTGGAACAGTTTCAGGAGAATAGGAATTAGTTCTTCTTTAAATGTTTGGTAGAATTCACCCAGGAAGCCGTCTGACCCTGGGCTTTTGTTTGTTTGGAGATTTTTGATGACTGTTTCAATCTCCTTACTGCTTATGGGTCTGTTCAGGCTTTGTATTTCTTCCTGGTTCAGTTGTGGTAGTTTATCTGTCTCTAGGAATGCAACCATTTCTTCCAGATTGTCAAATTTGTTGGCGTAGAGTTGCTCATAGTATGTTCTTATAATTGTCTGTATTTCTTTGGTGTTCGTTGTGATCTCTCCTCTTTCATTCATGATTTTATTTATTTGGGTCCTTTCTCTTTTCTTTTTGATAAGTCTGGCCAGGGGTTTATCAATCTTATTAATTCTTTCAAAGAACCAGCTCCTAGTTTCGTTGATTTGTTCTATTGTTTTTTTGGTTTCTATTTCATTGATTTCTGCTCTGATCTTTATGATTTCTCTTCTCCTGCTGGGTTTAGGCTTGCTTTCTTGTTCTTTCTCCAGCTCTTTTTGGTGTAGGGTTAGGTTGTGTACCTGAGACCTTTCTTGTTTCTTGAGAAAGGCTTGTACCGCTATATATTTTCCCCTCAGGACTGCCTTTGCTGTGTCCCACAGATTCTGAACCGTTGTGTTTTCATTATCATTTGTTTCCATGAATTTTTTCAATTCTTCTTTAATTTCCTGGTTGACCCATTCATTCTTTAGAAGGATGCCGTTTAGCCTCCATGTATTTGGGTTCTTTCCAAATTTCCTCTTGTGATTGAGTTCTAGCTTCAGAGCATTGTGGTCTGAAAATAGGCAGGGAATGATTCCAATCTTTTGGTAACGGTTGAGACCTGATTCAGGACTGAGAATGTGATCTATTCTGGAGAATGTTCCATGTGCACTAGAGAAGAATGTGTATTCTGTTGCTTTGGGATGAAATGTTCTGAATATATCTGTGATGTCCATCTGGTCCAGTGTGTCATAAGGCCTTGATTTCCTTGTTGATCTTTTGCTTGGATGATCTGTCCATTTCAGTGAGGGGAGTGTTAAAGTCCCCTACTATTATTGTATTATTGTCGACGTGTTTCTTTGAAATTGTTATTAATTGGTTTATATAGTTGGCTGCTCCCACGTTAGGGGCATGGATATTTAAAATTGTTAGGTCTTCTTGTTGGACAGTTCCTTTGAGTATGATATAGTGTCCTTCCTCATCTCTTATTATAGTTTGGCTTAAAATCTAATTGATCTGGGGGTACCTGGGTGGCTCAGTGGGTTAAGCCACTGCCTTCGGCTCAGGTCATGATCCCAGGTCCTGGGTTCGAGCCCCGCATCGGGCTTTCTGCTCAGTAGGGAGCCTGCTTCCTCCTCTCTCTCTGCCTGCCTCTCTGCTTACTTGTGATTTCTCTCTGTCAAATAAATAAATAAAATCTTTAAAAAAAAATCTAATTGATCTGATATAAGGATTGCCACTCCTACTTTCTTCTGATGTCCATTAGCATGGTAAATTCTTTTCCAACCCCTCACTTTAAATCTGGAGGTGTCTTCGGGTTTATGATGAGTTTCTTGTAGGCAACATATAGATGGGTTTTGTTTTTTTATCCATTCTGATACCCTGTGTCTTTTGATTGGGGCATTTAGCCCATTAACATTCAGGGTAAGTATTGAGGGATATGAATTTAGTGCCATTGTATTGCCTGTAAGGTGACTGTTATTGTATATTGTCTCTGTTTCTTTCTGATCTACTACTTTTAGGGTCTCTCTTTGCTTAGAGGACCCCTTTCAGTATTTCCTGTAGAGCTGGTTTGGTGTTTGCAAATTCTTTCAGTTTTTGTTTGTCCTAGAAGCTTTTAATCTCTCCTTCTATTTTCAATGATAGCCTAGCTGGATATAGTATTCTTGGCTCCATGTTTTTCTCATTTAGTACTCTGAATATATCATGCCAGCTCTTTCTGGCCTGCCAGGTCTCTGTGGATAAGTCCGCTGCCAATCTAATCTTTTTACCATTGTACGTTACAGACTTCTTTTCCCTGGCTGCTTTCAGGATCTTCTCTTTGCCACTAAGACTTGTAAATTTTACTATTAGGTGACGGGGTGTGGACCTGTTCTTATTGATTTTGAGGGGAGTTCTCTGCACCTCCTGGATTTTGATGCTTGTTCCCTTTGCCATATTGGGGAAATTCTCTCCAATAATTCTCTCCAATATACCTTCTGCTTCCCTCTCTGTTTCTTCTTCTGGAATCCCAATTATTCTAATGTTGTTTCGTCTTTATGGTGTCACTTATCTCTCGAATTCTCCCCTCATGGTTCAGTAGCTGTTTGTCCCTCTTTTGCTCAGCTTCTTTATTCTCTGTCATTTGGTCTTCTATATCGCTAATTCTTTCTTCTGCCTCATTTATCCTAACAGTGAGAGCCTCCATTTTTGATTGCCCCTCATTAATAGCTTTTTTTATTTCAACCTGGTTCGATTTTAGTTCTTTTATTTCTCCAGAAAGGGCTTTTATATCTCCCGAGACGGTTTCTCTAATATCTTCCATGCCTTTTTTGAGCCTGGCTAGAACCTTGAGAATCATCATTCTGAACTCTAGATCTGACATATTACCAATGTCTGTATTGATTAGGTCCCTAGCCTTTGGTACTGCCTCTTGTTCTTTTTTTTTGTGGTGAATTTTTCCGCCTTGTCATTTTGTCCAGATAAGAGTATATGAAGGAGCAAGTAAAATACTAAAAGGGTGGCAACAACCCCAGGAAAATATGCTTTAGCCAAATCAGAAGAGATCCCAAATCGTGAGGGGGTAGAAAGGGGATAAAAAGAGGTTCAGAAAGAAAAAAAAAAGAAACAATTAAAAAAAGAAAACCAATAAAGAAAAAATATTAAATGGAAAAAATATATATATTAGATAAACTAGTTAAAAAACATTAAAAAATTAAATGGTAATAGTTAAAATGTTTAGCAGAAGAAGAGAAAAAAAATTGAAAAAGAAAAAAAATTAAATTAACTGCAAGGCTAAAGAATCATGGGGAGAAAGCCATGAGTTCCGTGCTTTGCTTTCTTCTCCTCTGGAATTCTGCTGCTCTCCTTGGTATTGAAACTGTACTCCTTGGTAGGTGAACTTGGTCCTGGCTGGGTTTCTTGTTGATCTTCTTGGGGAGGGGCCTTTTGTAGTGATTCTCAAGTGTCTTTGCCCCAGGTGGAGTTGCACCGCCCTTACCAGGGGCCGGGCTGAGTAATCCGCTTGGGTTTGCTTTTGGGAGCTTTTGTTCCCTGAGCGCTTTCCGTAGAGTTCCTGGAGGATGGGAATGAAGATGGCGGCCTCCCGGTCTCCAGCCCGCAGGAGCCGAGAGCCCGGGGCCACACTCCTCAGTGCGCCCTCAGAGAACAGCGCCCAATTACTCCCGTCTCCCTGGCCTCCGGCCGGGCTCCGAGCTGACCGACCCTGCGACCGGTTCAAGGTAACCCCAAGCTTAGAGCTCACTCCTCGGCTCTGTCTCTGTAGCCGGCTTCCCCGTTCTAATACCTGTAAGCTCTGCGACACTCAGAAACCCCCGATCCTTCTGTGACCCTGCGGGACCTGAGGCCACGCTGACCCCGCGTGGGCTTCACCCCGGTTTAGCCTCTGGAGCGATGTCCCTCAGCGGAACAGACTTTTAAAAGTCCCGATTTTGTGCTCCGTTGCTCCGCTGCTTGCCGGGAGCCGGCCCCTCCCCCCGCGGTCTATCTTCCCATCGCTTTGGATTCACTTCACCGCCAGTCCTACCTTTCAGAAGGTGGTTGATTTTCTGTTTCTAGAATTGCTCTTCTTCTTCTCTTTGATGTCCCGTTGGATTTGTAGGTGTTTGCAATCTTTAGATAAGCTATCTAGCTGATCTCCCGCTACCCGAAGTAGTCTCAGCCTGCTACTTCTCCGCCATTTTGACTCCTTCCCTTGTGTGTTCTTCATAGACACATCTTGTGTTATTGAGGAAGCTTCCTTTTATTTCTGGTCTTCTGAGAGTTTTTTTAAAGTTTTTTTTTTTTTTTTTTTTTTTTTAAATTTAACATAGAGAAAGAGAAAGAGAGAGAGCACAAGCGGGGGAATAGCAGGCAGAGCAGGTAGAGGGATAAGCAGGCTTCCTGCCCAGTGAGGAGCCCAATGCGGGACTCGGTCATAGGACCCCAGGATCATGATCTGAGCTGAAGCCAGCCGCTCAACAGACTCTATTTTACTTTTATGTACAAAATACAGAAATAATATCACATTACTTCAAATATTTGAAATTTTTCTTGAAAAAGACTGATAGTAGAGGATGCTGAGTACATGGAACAGTGACTCAAACATGCTTCTCTAATTTCCATTTGATTCCCTACCGCTGTCTTCTCTGAGAGTAGGAAGGACCTCAAATTACTGTGGTAATTTCGATTTGGTTGTGTTGAGATCCTACTCCGGTGTCTAGTGAGAAATTAGAATGTTGTTGCAGCTCCAAGTATTTCATAATCTGTGCCAAGACCAGACATTTTAGGGACCATTTACTTTATTTATTTACTTTATTATGGTTTATTTGGAAGAATAAACCATCTAATTTTTTTCCCCAAATAAATAGTCATTGCAGCCCAAGGTATTATATACCCTCATTGTGAATGCTCCTGGCCTCCTCTTTCTAGAGTAGAGGTTGGTCTCCAGTGATCTTTGGTGGTCTGACGGACATGAAACTGGCTTTAGTCACACTGGTGGTTGGGTCCACTCACCCCCAGTGCAGGCGCTTCTCATGACCTGGGCAAGGTTTTGCCCTGGTAAGAGCTCTGTCCTTTTAATTAAGTTATCCATAGCAAGTGTCAGTTAAGAACAAAAGCTCTAGAACCTAACTAATCTTGGTTCAAATTCCATCTTTACTACCGTCTATATGCTGACTTTGGAAACTTAAACTTTTAAGTGGGGAAAATAATAGACTTACTGATATGTAGATTTGTTGAAATGATGCATCTAAAACTCCTAGCACAGTATCTGCCACAAAATAAGCTTTCAGTAAACATCAGCTGTCATTGTTAATAGCTATTACTATTACTTAGATACATGCTGCTTTCATATCTAACATAGGACCACATTAACTCAATTGACACAAGTACACAAACCAAGGGAAATAAAGCAGAACCAACAAAGTGCTTTAAGTAAGATATTACTAATCATGTAAATAAAAACAATATACTTCTTTATAAGAGGAAATTTTATTTAGAGTAAAAAAACAATTTCTGTAAAAGCTACACACAATGAACATATATTTCTATACGCTTAGATCTAAAACAAGTTAAAACCAGTTTGAAGATCAGTGAGTTCTCGTTAGTTCTTTAAGGCACAAAATGTGTGGGCTTTTTTTTTTTTTTTAAGATTTTATTTATTTATTTGACAGAGATCACAGGTAGGCAGAGAAGCAGGCAGAGAGAGATGGGGAAGCAGGATCCCAGCTGAGCAGAGAGCCCCATGCAGGGCTTGATCGCAGGACCCTAAGATCATGACCTGAGCCGAAGGCAGAGGCTTAACCCACTGAGCCACCCAGGCGCCCCCAAAATGTATTTTTAAAGTGCCTTTAGTTAGAAAAAAGTCACTGATGTACCTTGAAATGAAAGATTGCAACCAAAGATTGAAGAAGATATTTTACCATTCTTCATTTTCTGTTTAAGCTTTGCAGAGATCGATGAATTTCAAATCATTATGCATCAGTTAGTAGGTGCAGAGAAAATGCTTTAATGTCTGGAAATTCCATCAACCTTATTCCTCTGGCAAAAAAAGGAATTGCTTAGATGAGTGTTCTTGAGACCAACGTGCTATAATTACATATCAGACATCTAAGTAAACACAAACATTACAAAGGTGTGCAGTTTCAGCAACACATTCTGGTTTTCAGAGAATTAATTTTAGACCAGATCCACTGGTTTCTCAAAAGACACAGTTCACCATTTTTGGCTAGTGCATGACAGTGGAAGTACCACAGTATAACAAGGTGCTCTCGGCTATCAGATAATAAATACAACACATGTTTCCCGCTGCTTTATTGTACGTGCACTTTCTTTCCAAAAGAGTTCGGCAAATGTTTGCCCTCCCACACACAAACTGCAAGAATGCTGACTCTCTCAGGAGACAACTGAAATCCACAGCTACTCGATTCCCCACTACCCACCCCCTCTTTTTAAGAGGAAAAGTTTAAAAATAACCAACTTTTCTCAGCCCTCTTAAGTGCATCTTTTCCCTGGGAATCACTTTGTTTTTATATTTTCTGCCTCTCTTTTAAAATTGAAAGCACGAATGCTTCATTGCCTAAGAAACTGAGTAAACTTGCTTTCTGAAATGTACCTTTTAATGTCTTTTATGATTTTGTTTTTCTTCCCTTATTTGTGCTCTCAGCTGTGGATGAATTTCCGTGCAATGCATCATTTCTTTAGGAGTTCACACACCGAAGAAATAGAAATGGAAAATGGTTTCTATTAAGAGAGAACAGCTTTCTCGAGTCCCCAGCAGATGCTGTCAGTGAGCTGCCCTCTGGTTGCTCAGCACAGCAGATCAGCTCAACCCTCCATAGGGCTGCCAGGAAGAAAGGAACATATTTCTGGTTGTTAAACAAATGAAGGCATTCTTCACTTGACTTTACCCTCTTATTGTTGCAGAATACAGCGTATACCTAGGGGTTTGTAAATTTAAGTCGCACATCACTCCGCTTTGTCTAAAATGATTCCTATTATTACAACCCCCGGCTTTCGTATGATTGGTTGCCTGTGATTAACTTGTTTTTAAGCTTTCTCCCCACCATGCCACACATCATATCACATAGCATCTGCATACACCAACACACTGCTTCTGTTGTTATTAATTTGTTCTAATAGACTAAAAGCTATTGTTTCTATCCCTATTTCTCTTCATAGCTGAGGACAACCTCAATGAATCTTTCCATGGTGGAGGCAGCCAGTTGGTTTGTACGTAGTGTTTGGCCTATCTTCATTTGGAGAGCGGCAGGATGAGATCCAAACATCTATTTTAGCAGATTTGTGATGTGAAGGATAAATTGGACTTGGACTAAACAGAGCATGACTCACACAAGCAGTATTAGAAGGGATGAGGCCAGAGGAGGAATAGGGTGGTGGAATATCTGCTTTATAATCCACACTAGTGTTTTGGTTTTTTGTTTTTTAAATTTATTTTTATATAAGATTTTTATTTATTTATTTGACAGAAATCATAAGTAGGCAGAAGCAGGCAGAGAGAGAGAGAGGGAGAAGCAGGTTCCCCACTGAGCAGAGAGCCCGATGTGGGGCTCGATCCCAGGGCCCCAGAATCATGACCTGAGCTGAAGGCAGAGGCTTTAATCCATTGAGCCACTCAGGCACCCCTGGTTTTTTGTTTTTAACATTGGCAGGGAAGGTGTGTGATAAAATGGATCTGTGGAGTGTGGCATAATGCTCCTTATTCGTGACTATTCTGTGGTTCCTGGCTTGTCCCATCCCTGTTACTAGTGGGGAACTTGCCAGCTTCTGTGTAAGCTAAGTTATCTGCACCGTGCCCCTCAGAGTGCTGTCCTCGGCAAACCAAGAACGGGGTCTCCCACCTCAAGATGCTCTGGGGATAAATGTGATTTCATACTCAAGAGGAGTCAGGAGGTGTCAAAATCACCTGTTGGACCTTGAAATAGGAATGTTTGTTCACAATTAAGAAGTTGAAAAGGAAGCAGCAGCAGACTTTTAAATCTTCCTTCCTAGTCATTTACTGTGAAATCTAACTCCATTCCTGGAGCAGAATTGATGGCATTTTAGGACTTTAGTGTTTTTCAGGTATCAATAAATTTCTGCTAGTGTCTCTCAGCCTCTCTAATAGCCAGCAGGGCCAGTAATAAAACCTAACAAAAGGTTTTAGTAAAAGAAGCTAACATTCCCCTATATTATTTAGACATATTTTAGGCATTCTTTTGACATTCATTTGACTTGAGTAACCATATATTTCTACAATTATTTTTTTAGCCATTTTATTTTAACATGGAGCAAAATTAAACAAATGTATAGCTTTTTGTTTGACAGAAAGCCATCACCTTTCACATCAACAATGTCAAGTAGTAGAACACTACCAAGATAGCAGAACTCACAACTTTTCCACTTCATTAGCTCATGTCTCCCCCTCACTAATAATGACTCACTTTTGTTTATAATTAATCATCTAAGTGCACATTACTAAACATTAGTGTTACGCCTTGCCCATTTCTTCAAACTTCATTTATGTGAACTCATATGGCATGCCTTTGTGTCTACCTTATTTTTGAGCTATAGGTTATGTTTGTGAGTTTGTTCATGATGTAGCATGTAGCTACTGTTGATGTGTAATATTCTTTAATCTGATTATACTGAATTTATAAAAGCATTTATACTATTGGATTAGCATTTAGAATATTTCCCGTTTTGGGCTCTTAGAAACAATGCAGCGATAAATATTCTTGTTCATGTCTTGAGGTACACAGTTGGGCAGATTTCTCATGGGTGTATAACCAGGTGTAAAACTGCTGTGTGATAGTCTCTATATCTTCAACTCTATTAAATGAGATCAAACCATTTTCCAAAGTGGTTATACCCATTTTTACTATTAGCACATGATAGCTTTGTTTTTCGGCTCTCTGTTTTTTTTTTTTTCTCCTTGTAAATCTCTTCCCAAATACATTTTCATAATTCTGTGGCTTTAAAATAAGTTGAAATATCTAGTGCAGCAAATTAAATTCCTAAAGATTATCTTGGGTATTCTGGACAATGGTATATCCAAATACATTTTAGAACCCCCTTGCCAATATATAAACTTTACACACATGCAACCTGTTGAGATTTTGATTGGGATTAAATCTATAGATTAGCAGGATATTTTATATTTTTGTGGTATTGAATCTTTGCAGTAGTTCATCATTATGTTTATTAGGCCTTACTTTTCAATAATGTTTTCTAATTCTCTGGGTAGAGGTATCCCATATCTTTTTATAGACTAATTCCTAGTTATTTGAATTTTTATTCTATTATAAATGATCTCTTTTTATGTTTTCTTAATATTTGACGTTGATACATAGAAATAGAATCACTTTTTATATATTGATATTTATAAATATATATGTATCATGCAACTTTTGTAAACTCAGTAATTTATGCTAGTAATTTTGTTGTAGAATGTGCATGTTTTTCTTTAAACACAGTTAAGTTCTATATGAACAATGAGAGTTTTACTTTTTCCTTTCCAATCAAACAATACCCCTGATTTGTTTTTCTTTGTGAAACTTTCAGTATTTCATTGTTAAATACAAAATCTTTGCTTTTGTGTATCATTTATCAGTTTAAAGCATATTTTTTGACTTCTGTGTGCTAAGTGTTCTTTTCATTCATCAAATCTTTCTGTTGTATGATAAATCTTGTCAATACAATATTTACAGTAGTAAATATTGTAAAATACACAGCATAAAATTTACTCTCAACCATTTTAGGTGCACAGTTAAGTTTATTGGTACATTGTAGAACCATCACCACCATCCATCTGTAGAACTCTTCTTCTTATACAACTGAAACTCTGTACTGACTAAACAGTAACTCCCCATACCCTCTTATCCCCCAAACCCTGACAGCCATCTTTCTAATAGAGATGTCTATGAACTTGACTCTTCTAGGCACCTCATAGAAGTGGAATCATATAGTATTTGTCCTTTTCTGACTGGCTTATTCCACTTAGCATAAGGTCCTCAAGGTTCATCCATGTTGTAACATGTGTCATAATTTCCTTCCTATTTACAGCTGAATAATATTCCATTGTAGGTACATACCACATTTCATTTGCCACTTATCCATTTATGGACACCTGAGTTGCTTCCATCACTTAGATTTTTTAAGTAATGGTCCTATGAGCATAGGTATACAGACATGTTTCTGTCCCTGCTTTCAGTTCTTCTGAAGTGGGATTGCTGGATCATATGGTAATTCTATTTTTAATTTTTTAAGGAACCACCATATTCTTTCACATGGTGGTTGCACCATTTTTACATTCCTACCTACAGAGTACATGGGTTCTAATTTTGTGACATCTTTGCCACTAAGCATTTTTCTTAAATTAAGAATTAATGTTGAATTTTACAAAAGATCTTTTCAGCATCTATTCTGATGACAATATGCTACTTTTCCCTTTCTTTTGTTGACATGGTAAATTACATTGATTTTTAAAAATAATTAATCCATTTTACCTTTCTAGAACACACATTGTTCATGACATTTTAGCTGTTTATATATTATTGGCTTGAATTTCTAATGTATTGTTTAATGTTTTGGCATTTATGTGTATGAGAAAGAATTGCTTATAAATTGTTCCTTCTAATTGCATTTTTATATCAAAATCATGCGGCTCTCATAAAATCATTTGGACAACATAATCCTTTTCTGTTCTCTGGGAAAGTTTGTGAAAGATTGACGTAATTTTTTCCTTAAATATTTTGTGGAATGTGCTGGGAAAACCATTTGGGCTGAGACTTTGTTTTGTGGGTGATTCTTAATTTTGAAATTAAGTATATTTGTAAAATATAAGGCAATTCAGGATTTTTGTTTTATCTTTGATCTGTTGATCTGTTGTTTGCTTGGACTTTGTCCATTCATGTAAATTTTCCAATGTTAGTATAATGGTACTCTATTATGATTATCTTAATATCTTTTGGACCTTTAGTGACCTCCCCTATATTCTTGACTTTATTTTTGTGTTTTCTTTCCATTTTCTTTAGTATTTTCACCATGGTTTACCAATTTTAATAGTCTTTTCAAGCAAACCAGTGTTTGGCTTTATCAATCCTTTCAATTTTATGTATTCTTTCTAGTTCTTTTTTTTTTTTTTTTTTTTTTTTACTGCCTTTGGTTTTAATTTGATGTTGCTTTCCTAATTTTTTTCTTGGATACATAAATAGCGTATTCTTGGTCATCTTTTCTAAAATATACATTTAAATGGTTAAATTCTTTCTAAAAATATTTTATTTATATCCCATAAGTTTTAATGTGTAGAGTGTTAAAATGTATTAATTTAAAAGTATTTTCTAATTTTTATCATTACTTCTTCTGGAACCAATGTACCTTAGTGGAAATTTTTTATCTTGGGCAATTTCTTTTTATTCCTAAGGTAAAGTTATTTACTCACTTCCATTACTTCAATAATTTCTTGGTCTAGATTTCTCTTCATTGGGATATATTTTTTAATTACATATTTTGCTGATAGGATAAATTTTGGAACTAAGTCGTTTCCAAAGCATGGAAAGAAAGGAGAGAATGCAAAGATGCTAAGATTGCTCTAATGTGCACCATATTCTTTATATGTTCTTCCTTTCTCCTGCACCTTCCTACCACCTCTTACTTCTACCCATTTCTTCCTGTTTGTGCTCTTAGTCACCTACCTGATCAAATTTTTTTTCCTTGCTCCAGGAAAACCTTGATATTGTTCTCTAGATCCATTGACAAATTCAGTTTGTAGTCATCACTTACACTTTATTCCTTTGCTTTGATTTATATGATATTTATATCCAAAAATATTTGCCAGGAACTTATAAAGGAGTAACTTACTTCATGAAATCATAGACACTGGACATCATGGTTTTTCTTTTTTCTGGACTTACTTTCTACCTACAGAAATCTTAACTATTGCTGTCATATACCATCTGTCTTCTCAGTCCTTCTCTCCTTAGTTCTGTGTTTGTGCCTCTGTGTTAGCTTTCTGCACACTGTAAATTGTTTTATTTTGGGTATTGCCTCTCGATTAAAAATTTCTCAGGGTGAAGAATCACATTTTATGCATCTATTATTCCCTACTGCCTCATAATAATGAACACTTTCTAACCATGTTAAATGCCCAACTAGAGCCAGAGGACATAAAAGAGAGAGGAAGAAGCTTCCTATCTCTGCAAAGCTTCATA
Source organism: Lutra lutra (assembly GCF_902655055.1). Classification (NCBI taxonomy): domain Eukaryota; kingdom Metazoa; phylum Chordata; class Mammalia; order Carnivora; family Mustelidae; genus Lutra; species Lutra lutra. The sequence continues at coordinate 49,897,957 of NC_062290.1, forward strand.
CCCATGCCAACTTAATTAATTTTAATGTTTAAGAAATGATCCTGTCATATATATATGTGTGTGTGTATATGTATACACACACACACACACATATATATAATGTTTGTAAAACACTTTTATTTATGTGCACTTATGAGTGTAGTATTGAAAGCTACAGATATATTTTTTTTGGTTTACAAATTTCCTACATTTGTTTTCTGCAAATACCTCACTGTCTTTAGCATATCGAGGTGCTTAAAAACAAACATAATTTCAGCACATAACATATGTTAGAGGGCCAACGCAAGCACTTTGCTGTGTAGAAGGCACTCTGTAAATGTTCCTTTCATTTACTTTTTCAATGGCTATCTACTCTAGGTGTCATGCCTACCCAATCCGTTTCAGCAAATATTATTTTCTTTTTTGTAACTTTTCTCTGTACTCTAAACAAAAAGAATAAATTTTTTGAAAAAGGTTGTGAAAAATTGCCACCAATTTAACCAATTTGATAGAGCATCCTTCCCTGGATTAAATAACTATTAATTCTTGTATCCACCGTATCAATGACAATATTGTGTTTCTGTTTAAATAAATATGCATTTTCTTTGTATAAGCCCGGGGGCATACAATAATGATCTATGACTGTAGTGTAAATTGAGGTAGATCTTAATAGCACCCACCTCTGTGTCACAATGTGGGACTAAATGGAGAAGGATATTACAGCCTAAGATGATCACTTCTAACTTTTATATATAAATCTAACAGTTGACTCTTACATATCAGAGCACCAAGAAAAAAAGGAATGCTCAAAATTTTCTTATAAAAAATCTTTAAGAAATGTATTTTCTATGCGACTTAACACTGAGTACATCTTAAATAAGTGCGAAAGAATAATAGCCAAATAATGAAAATATATGGAAATGTATGTGTTGTTAGGTTATATTACCCACACATAGAAAGGAAAACAAGACCAATGCTGAGGGGGAAAAACCCAGCTGTCATTTACTCTTCTATGCTGGGAAAAATCACATAAGAAAGAACTTTGCAAACCTATTCTCAGCAAAGCACATAGCTTGACCATTAAAAACAGCAACAATAAACAAATAGAAACTATACAGCAAAAGGAAAATAACAGTGAGCCTCGTGCCTGATATTATTTATTTAAACATTTTGTAATGCTAAACTGAAGCCTCCCAACAGTGGCAAGGAGCTGCGCACTCTCCTTTGCCTCCTTGCAGCCCTTCTCCTCAAATCTTTGGTTACAGCGCTATGACAAATAGGGCACATCCTCTAGCAGACTGAAAGGTCACTACTTTGTTTATATGACTCTTACAGTCTGAAATTTCAACAGAACAAATCCCACAACAGGCTCTGGTCCCTCCAGGGATGCAGTCTTTTTATGGCATTGTTTGCCTCTCAGAAGTTTTGTGAGATAGTGCTTAGCATTTGGCATATGTTGACTTTGCCTGCGTGGATGTTAGGTCCGCACTAAGTAATGGTTCAAAAACCCAAGCAGAGCCACCCAGGAAAGCCAGGGATGCCTGGAACTACCATCAAAATGGATTAGGTGCAAACTCTTATATTTAAAGTTGGTTAAAGGATATAAACTTTTAGTTACAAGGCAAATAAATTCTGTGTATCTAATGTAATAATGTAATAACTGTAGTTATTAATAACATTGTGTATATTTGAAATTTGCTAAGATGGTAGATCTTAATGTTCTTACACACACACACACACACACACACACACACACCCGTATGTGAGGTAATGCCTGTGTTACTTAACTTGTGATAATAATTTCACAATATATAAATATATCAAATCACGTGATATACCTTTGATATATACAATTTCATTTGTCAAGTATACCTCATGAAAGCTTCAAAAAGACAAAACAACACAAAAGCTGTCATTTTTGTCACTTGATCTGGAAGATCCAGTTATTCTCTGTGTTCACCCCAGGTCCTTTGTCTCCATCTAAGTTCAAATATTTAATGTCCATATTTAGAGGTTGGGGTGAGGCTTGTTTCTTCAAACAGATCATGGGCTAGTGATAGTGGGGCAAAGGAAGACTGGATCAGTTGAAGAGGAGTATGTTATTTGGGTTTGGAATATGATAAATGGGACCAAATACCTTAGCTCGGATAGTGGCCATGTTTCTTTTATGCGGATAGTAATGGTTCAATCTTGTAAGGATATTCCCCTTCCTAGTGAAAAATTGCATTGCTTATGGTTGAAGGGAAGTATGCAGGGACTGGGCTAGGGAGGAGATGAGTAGCATATTTAAATTGTAATAGGAATCCACAGGTATTGCCAAGGGAGAGTCAGGTGGAGCTTATCAACTATACTTTAAAAAAAATGAATCTAACCTTTCATTCATCAAACAGAACCCTATATAAATGTCAGTGAGCATCCACATTCAATTAACATTGTGACTTATTCATCAGTTAGGGATATAGAGTGTGGGGACTCCTGTGGCTCCTGAATCATAATGGTAGAGACCTTTCTTCAGCTGTCTTCCGGTGAGGATGCCTCACCTGCTGTATGTTGAGCACCTTTCATTCAATCTCTACTTCAGACATTTATCAGACAGTCCCTGGGCAATACGCAGGTAGGATCTCACATTGGGTTCATTGCCCATCAAGACTCCAATGAAAAGCCAGCCCCCGGGAATGCAGAACTGACAGCCTACCTCCCCCATCCCTCCCTGCCTCTTGCAAAAACAAAAAAGTTGAGGGGAGTTGTTCTGTGGTTCTTAATATGTGTGTTGTTTACGTATAAACATTTGTTAGAGGGGGGAAAAACAGTTATACTCTCCTGATGTATCTGCATTCAACCCTTCTTCGGGGTGCACTTTTAATTCTGCAGCCAGAGTATTAGCAATATTAAACTGAAAATGTCACAGAATGTCAAATCTGAAAATGTCACTGGGAAAGGGGAAGAAAAAGATGGTGACCCCATACCATCCAGAGATGAAATAAATATGCTGCTCTGGTACTGTACAATGGTTTTTTTTTTTTTCTTTTTCTTTTTTCTTTTTTCTTTTTTTTTAGTGGGTATAATTTTATACATTTTGCATCCTATTAATTTTCCTGGCATCGATGGAGAAATATTAGAACAGTGAGAGTGCTGAAGACAAATTAACTCATCAATTACATGTATGGGACAGTGGAGACTGAGTTTATTTCACCATTTCAAATTGCAATAAAACTGTAATTACTAACTCGTGGAATCTTCATGGAAATCTGCATTCATTACCACTTAATTTGGAGTCAGTGGCTGCTGTATACTTTTCTCTAATATCTGCCACCAAGTAGAAGTAGTAGGAAAGACTTTAGAATTAAAGCAGCTGTCCCAGTCAGTCCCCACAGAAGCATTTTTCTAATCATTCAAACTAAATTTTGCCCATGAAACCGGTGAGATGAGTTTGTATTTAAATAGTGCAGAAAATGGAAAATGAAAGTGTTGTTTGTTCAAGGACACAAGTCCCCTTTCTCTGTCTCTTCTCTCCATTTCTAACTTGTTGCCACTCAGCCCTCTTCCGTCCTTTCCTTACGACCTTAAGTCCCGCACAGTGAGAGTGGGTTCCTACAGGAAGAATGGCCAAGGGGGAAGGTGAAACCAGGAGAGGCAGCTTCAAATTCTGTCTATTACATTTTCCAACTTTATGGTTGTGAGCAAGTTATTTCACCTCTTGGAAACTCTGTCCTGTCATTTGTAAAGTAGGGATTACGATGCCAACCTTGAAAGGGTTATGAGAGCATTAAGTGAACTAATACATGCAAATACCCCTAGTGTAGCACAGAGCACTTTGATGCTGGCTTCTCTTATTTTAATCTTTAAAGAAAACTAGAAATTATAGGTCTTCCATACTGTGTCATGATTTATGGAGTGGATTGAATTTCCCGGAGAGTTTTGCATCTAGGAGGATCAAAACTGCATTTATTATACATAGGCCGTTTGTTTTTGTTTTTGTATCCTTAATATGGTTGAAAAACAAAGTTCTATATAAAGGGAAAACTGATCTTTTAACCAGATATCTTTCCCTTGCCACTATGAATTAAGTCTGAAAGGCATCATTTAATGTTATTATTTTTATTTCTTTAGTCAGTAACTGACACCTGGGAAATTATAGATCACAGGTGTAATGGGTCATATGAGGGCAGAAATCACCTGCATTTTATTTTGGGATCAGTGATGTTTTTCAAAAGTCTGTTTCTGTCAACTACAGGTTTTGATGTATGTGCAGAGAGAAGCAAGGGAAACAAGTGTCTGTGGTGTGTGCACTGAGGAACAGAGGCAATAAAGCCTACTCTCTGATCTCAGCAACAAAAAAAGAGCACAAGGGTTGGGGACCTAGTTACAAACATAAGATGCCAACTAGAATCAATCTTTTAAATGAGTTGAAAGTAATGACACATGCTTAGTTAAGAGTTGTAAAATTCCATCCACAAACAGTGTTAGCCGTCTTTGTTCATCTCAGAGTACCTTTCCATTGGAGAGACTTCTAAAGCTTATTAGCCCTTACTAACACAGTTAACTGAGCACAGGTAAGGGTGAAAAAATTAAATTCCATGCATTCACTGTCATTTGCTGGCTATTTCTGGGTATCACTCCATACCTGTGAAAGGTGCACATGCTGCCCCTTTATCAAGCCAGACTAGTTAAATGAACGGATCATTTCTTAAACTACTCTAGCAAATTACTATGGACTCCATGCGCTTGAGTTGATCCACCTATATGTAACATTTACATTGCTGGTCAGACCCTGTTGAGCAAATGCCGTGCCCCTGATTTCAAACTGCTTGGGCTGAGTCTCCTGAACAGTGCCAATTCAGCACGGGAAACAAAAATCGAGGGAGTCAGGGGTTTGGGGATTTTGAAGATTCCGTTCAAATAACAACTGCTATCTGCAAAACTAATAAGATTTAAATGAGTTAATACTCAGCTCTTCTAAGAGCTCCTTCCACATAATAAGCTCTTAGTTAATATTAGGCATTATTACTTTACTGCTTTTGCTGTTTATATGGTTAAAACTAGGATACTGTTGTCAACTAGATGTAATATCTTAATGTAGAAAAAGGAGAATTCAGCTTTTTATGATATCTGATGGAAAATTCCAAGCAAGAAAGCTTGTGCTCTGACTTCAGTAACTTGTGGACGAGCTACCACAGTTTACTAGTTGATGTGTATAATCCATTATATAGCTAAGAAAAAAAAATAGGATTTAGTGGGGGAAAATTGTGTCATTTATAAATTGATGTCTGTTAACTTAACTGATTAAAATGCATATTTTCAGTATGAACTCAAAATTGAAAATAAAGCAAAGATAATCTTTACTCTAATTCTTTTTAATTCCAAGATCCTATTACAGAAGGAAAATTTGTTGGTCTTAGAGATAGGAAGGGGTTTCTAGAAGTTTATTCATCAATGTTTTTTCCTGAATTGATCTAAGCTGTACCTGCCAGTATCCATCATACCATCTCTGGTCCTTGTTCAACTTTTCCCCCCTTTGAATATCCTGAACTGTGTTGATAAAATGAAAGGAAATAGAAACACCATTAATGGCCAGGATTTGTTTAAAAAAAAAAAAAAAAGTTAGTGCACTTTGAACAAATGAGAGGGATGGCTTTTTGTTTTTTCCAGAAATATAAAGCCTTATTATCCAGCTCTTGCTTTGGACTGTATGCAGCAATATATAGGAAAACCCTGATACCACTATTTTTCAATAGTTTGTTTTGTTTCAAATTTTCATTTAAATTTTAGTTAACTTAAGTGTAATATTGGTTTTAGAGTAGAATTCAGTGATTTTCATCGCTTATAAACATACAACACCCGTGATCATCGCATGTGCCCTCCTTAATCCCCATCACCCATCTAGCCCATCCCCCACCTATCTACCTCCATCAACCCTTATTTTGTTCTCCATAGTTAAGGGTCTCTTATGGTTTGTTTCCCTCTCTCCCCCCCGCTTCCTGCGTGTTTGTTTTTTCTTATATTCCACATAGGAGTGAAATCATATTTGTCTTTTTATGACTTATTTCACTTAGCATAATACTCTGGTTCCATCTGTGTCATTGCAAGTGGCAAGATTTCATTTTTTTTGATGGCTGAGTAGTTTTCAGTATTTTAAATGTACCTAAGAACCTTAGGATCTCACATTATGTGCTGTATTTATTTCCCTATTTTTCTTGAAAGTAGCTTGTCTGTTGGCTTGTGCAGTTTTCCTAAACCACGTCTACTTTTCTGCCTTCTTTGTTGTCTCCTTCTAAATGTAAGCCTTTCCTAAGGTTGATTCTTCAAGTTTCCTTTGCCCTCCCTTCCCCTTGCTCCAAGCTCTCCCTTTTTTTTTTTTTTTTTTTAAGATTTTATTTATTTGACAGATGGAGATCACAAGTAGGCAGAGAAGCAGGCAGAGAGAGAGAGAAGAGGAAGCAGGCTCCCTGCTGAGCAGAGAGCCCAATGCGGGGCTCGATCCACGGACCCTGGGATCATGACCTGAGCTGAAGGCAGAGGCTTTAACCCACTGAGCCACCCAGATGCCCCAGCTCCAAGCTCTTTTGTAGACTACCTCTAGTTCAGTGGGCATTTTCTTTTTACACAGATAATGTCCAGCTCTATTTGACATGTTTCTTGACTCAGCTTTCACACTAACTCCCAGACATCTTTTTTCAGATATAATATCAGCAGATTTTATTCAATATTTGAAACATCATTTTTCCCCCCTCCAATACCAGCATTTGTCCTTGGGAATGGCATTGCTATTTTCCCATGTTAAAAAAAGAACTTTGACCTCTTACATGTAAAAACTTTGAAATAACTCTATATCAAATTATATTTGACCTGTGGGATTTCTTGTTTTTTTTTTTTTTTTTTTTTTTTTTTTTTTTTTTTTTTTTTTTTTTTATCCCCAGGGGTACAGGTCTGTGAATCACCAGGTTTACACACTTCACAGCACTCACCATAGCACATACCCTCCCCAATGTCCATAACTCTACCCCCCCTCTCCCAATTCCCCTCCCCCATCAACCCTCTGTTTTGTGAGATTAAGAGTCACTTATGGTTTGTCTCCCTCCCAATCCCATCTTGTTTCATTTACTCTTCTCCTACCCCCTAACCCCCCATGTTGCATCTCCTCTCCCTCATATCAGGGAGATCATATGATAGTTGTCTTTCTCCGATTGACTTATTTCGCTAAGCATGATACCCTCTAGTTCCATCCACGTCGTCGCAAATGGCAAGATTTCATTTCTTTTGATGGCTGCGTAGTATTCCATTGTGTATATATACCACATCTTCTTTATCCATTCGTCTGTTGATGGACATCTAGGTTCTTTCAATAGTTTGGCTATTGTAGACATTGCTGCTATAAACATTCGGGTGCACGTGCCCCTTCGGATCACTACGTTTGTATCTTTAGGGTAAATACCCAGCAGTGCAATTGCTGGGTCATAGGGTAGTTCTATTTTCAACATTTTGAGGAACCTCCATGCTGTTTTCCAGAGTGGTTGCACCAGCTTGCATTCCCACCAACAGGATAGGAGGGTTCCCCTTTCTCCGTATCCTCGCCAGCATCTGTCATTTCCTGACTTGTTAATTTTAACCATTCTGACTGGTGTGAGGTGATATCTCACTGTGGTTTTGATTTGTGTTTCCCTGATGCCGAGTGATATGGAGCACTTTTTCATGTGTCTGTTGGCCATCTGGATGTCTTCTTTGCAGAAATGTCTGTTCATGTCTTCTGCCCATTTCTTTTTTTTTTTTTTAAATTTTATTTATTTATTTATTTTTAAACATATAATATATTTTTATCCCCAGGGGTACAGGTCTGTGAATCACCAGGTTTTCACATTTCACAGCACTCACCATAGCACATACCGTCCCCAATGTCCATAACCCCAACACCCTCTCCCAACCCCCCTCCCCCCATCAACCCTCAGTTTGTTTCTGCCCATTTCTTTTTTTTATTTTTTATTTTTTATTTATTTATTATTTTTTAAGGTTTTTTTTTATTTATTTATTTGACAGACAGAGATTACAAGTAGGCAGAGAGGCAGGCAGAGAGAGAGGAGGAAGCAGGCTCCACGCTGAGCAGAGAGCCCGATACAGGGCTCGATCCCTGGACCCTGGAATCATGACCTGAGCCGAAGGCAGAGGCTTTAACCCACTGAGCCACCCAGGCGCCCCAGTTTCTGCCCATTTCTGATTGGATTATTTGTTCTTTGGGTGTTGAGTTTGCTAAGTTCTTTATAGATTTTGGATACTAGCCCTTTATCTGATATGTCGTTTGCAAATATCTTCTCCCATTCTGTCAGTTGTCTTTTGGTTTTGTTAACTGTTTCCTTTGCTGTGCAAAAGCTTTTGATCTTGATGAAATCCCAATAGTTCATTTTTGCCCTTGCTTCCCTTGCCTTTGGCGATGTTCCTAGGAAGATGTTGCTGCGGCTGAGGTCGAAGAGGTTGCTGCCTGTGTTCTCCTCAAGGATTTTGATGGATACCTTTCTCACATTGAGGTCCTTCATCCATTTTGAGTCTATTTTCATGTGTGATGTAAGGAAATGATCCAATTTCATTTTTCTGCATGTGGGCATCCAATTTTCCCAACACCATTTATTGAAGAGGCTGTCTTTTTTCCACTGGACATTCTTTCCTGCTTTGTCGAAGATGAGTTGACCATAGAGTCGAGGGTCTATTTCTGGGCTCTCTATTCTGTTCCATTGATCTATGTGTCTGTTTTTGTGCCAGTACCATGATGTCCTGATGATGACAGCTTTGTAATAGAGCTTGAAGTCCGGAATTGTGATGCCACCAACTTTGGCTTTCTTTTTCAATATTCCTTTGGCTATTCGAGGTCTTTTCTGGTTCCATATAAATTTTAGGATTATTTGTTCCATTTCTTTGAAAAAAAAAAAAGGATGGTACTTTGATAGGAATTGCATTAAATGTGTAGATTGCTTTAGGTAGCATAGACATTTTCACAATATTTATTCTTCCAATCCAGGAGCATGGAACATTTCTCCATTTCTTTGTGTCTTCCTCAATATCTTTCATGAGTACTTTATAGTTTTCTGTGTATAGATTCTTAGTCTCTTTGGTTAGGTTTATTCCTAGGTATCTTCTAGTTTTGGGTGCAATTGTAAATGGGATGGACTCCTTAATTTCTCTTTCTTCTGTCTTGTTGTTGGTGTAGAGAAATGCAACTGATTTCTGTGCATTGATTTTATATCCTGACACTTTACTGAATTCCTGTACAAGTTCTAGCAGTTTTGGAGTGGAGTCTTTTGGGTTTTCCACATATAGTATCATATCATCTGCAAAGAGTGATAGTTTGACTTCTTCTTTGCCGATTTGGATGCCTTTAATTTCCTTTTGTTGTCTGATTGCTGAGGCTAGGACTTCTAGTACTATGTTGAATAGCAGTGGTGATAACGGACATCCCTGCCGTGTTCCTGACCTTAGCGGAAAAGCTTTCAGTTTTTCTCCATTGAGAATGATATTTGCGGTGGGTTTTTCATAGATGGCTTTGATAATATTGAGGTATGTGCCCTCTATCCCTACACTTTGAAGAGTTTTGATCAGGAAGGGATGCTGTACTTTGTCAAATGCTTTTTTAGCATCTATGGAGAGTATCATATGGTTCTTTTTCTTTCTTTTATTAATGTGTTGTATCACATTGATTGATTTGCGGATGTTGAACCAACCTTGCAGCCCTGGAATAAATCCCACTTGGTCGTGGTGAATAATCGTTTTAATGTACTGTTGAATCCTATTGGCTAGTATTTTGGCGAGAATTTTTGCATCTGAGTTCATCAAGGATATTGGTCTGTAGTTCTCTTTTTTGATGGGATCCTTGTCTGGTTTTGGGATCAAGGTGATGTTGGCCTCATAAAATGAGCGTGGAAGTTTTCCTTCCATTTCTATTTTTTGGAACAGTTTCAGGAGAATAGGAATTATTTCTTCTTTAAATGTTTGTAGAATTGGGGCACCTGGGTGGCTTGGTGGGTTAAAGCCTCTTCCTTCAGCTCAGGTCATGATCCCAGGGTCTTGGGATCGAGCCCCGCATCGGGCTCTCTGCTTAGCAGGAAGCCTGCTTCCTCCTCCCTCTCTGCCTGCTTGTGATCTCTATCAAATAAATAAATAAAATCTTTAAAAAAAAAATTCTCTCTCTCCCTTTCCCCTGCTCTCTCTTTAAAAAAAAAAAAAAAAAAAAAAAAAAATGTTTGTAGAATTCACCCGGGAAGCCGTCTGGCCCTGGGCTTTTGTTTGTTTGGAGATTTTTGATGACTGTTTCAATCTCCTTACTGCTTATGGGTCTGTTCAGGCTTTGTATTTCTTCCTGGTTCAGTTGTGGTAGTTTATATGTCTCTAGGAATGCATCCATTTCTTCCAGCTTGTCAAATTTGCTGGCGTAGGGTTGCTCATAGTATGTTCTTATAATTGTCTATATTTCTTTTGTGTTCGTTGTGATCTCTCCTCTTTCATTCATGATTTTATTTATTGGGTCCTTTCTCTTTTCTTTTTGATAAGTCTGGCCAGGGGTTTATCAATCTTATTAATTCTTTCAAAGAACGAGCTCCTAGTTTCGTTGATTTGTTCTATTGTTTTTTTGGTTTCTATTTCATTGATTTCTGCTCTGATCTTTATGATTTCTCTTCTCCTGCTGGGTTTAGGCTTGCTTTCTTGTTCTTTCTCCAGCTCTTTTTGGTGTAGGGTTAGGTTGTGTACCTGAGACCTTGTTTCTTGAGAAAGGCTTGTACCGCTATATATTTTCCTCTCAGGACTGCCTTTGTTGTGTCCCACAGATTTTGAACCATTGTGTTTTCATTATCATTTGTTTCCATGAATTTTTTCAATTCTTCTTTAATTTCCTGGTTGACCCATTCATTCTTTAGAAGGATGCTGTTTAGCCTCCATGTATTTGGGTTCTTTCCAAATTTCCTCTTGTGATTGAGTTCTAACTTCAGAGCATTGTGGTCTGAAAATAGGCAGGGAATGATTCCAATCTTTTGGTAACGGTTGAGACCTGATTCAGGACCGAGAATGTGATCTATTCTGGAGAATGTTCCATGTGCACTAGAGAAGAATGTGTATTCTGTTGCTTTGGGATGAAATGTTCTGAATATATCTGTGATGTCCATCTGGTCCAGTGTGTCACTTAAGGCCTTTATTTCCTTGTTGATCTTTTGCTTGGAAGATCTGTCCATTTCAGTGAGGGGAGTGTTAAAGTCCCCTACTATTATTGTATTATTGTTGATGTGTTTCTTTGATTTTGTTATTAATTGGTTTATATAGTTGGCTGCTCCCACGTTAGGGGCATAGATATTTAAAATTGTTAGATCTTCCTGTTGGACAGATCCTTTGAGTATGATATAGTGTCCTTCCTCATCTCTTATTATAGTCTTTGGCTTAAAATCTAATTGATCTGATATAAGGATTGCCACTCTTGCTTTCTTCTGATGTCCATTAGCATGGTAAATTCTTTTCCACCCCCTCACTTTAAATCTGGAGGTGTCTTCGGGCTTAAGATGAGTTTCTTGTAGGCAACATATAGATGGATTTTGTTTTTTTATCCATTCTGATACCCTGTGTCTTTTGATTGGGGCATTTAGCCCATTAACATTCAGGGTAAGTATTGAGAGATATGAATTTAGTGCCATTGTATTGCCTGTAAGGTGACTGTTATTGTATATTGTCTCTGTTTCTTTCTGATCTACTTCTTTTAGGGTCTCTCTTTGCTTAGAGGACCCCTTTCAATATTTCCTGTAGAGCTGGTTTGGTATTTGCAAATTCTTTCAGTTTTTGTTTGTCCTGGAAGCTTTTAATCTCTCCTTCTATTTTCAATGATAGCCTAGCTGCATATAGTATTCTTGGCTGCATGTTTTTCTCGTTTAGTACTCTGAATATATCATGCCAGCTCTTTCTGGCCTGCCAGGTCTCTGTGGATAAGTCTGCTGCCAATCTAATCTTTTTACCATTGTACGTTACAGACTTCTTTTCCCGGGCTGCTTTCAGGATTTTCTCTTTGTCACTAAGACTTGTGAATTTTACTATTAGGTGACGGGGTGTGGACCTATTCTTATTGATCTTGAGGGGAGTTCTCTGAACCTCCTGGATTTTGATGCTTGTTCCCTTTGCCATATTGGGGAAATTCTCTCCAATAATTCTCTCCAATATACCTTCTGCTCCCCTCTCTGTTTCCTCTTCTTCTGGAATCCCAATTATTCTAATGTTGTTTCGTCTTATGGTGTCACTTATCTCTCGAATTCTCCCCTCGTGGTCCAGTAGCTGTTTGTCCCTCTTTTGCTCAGCTTCTTTATTCTCTGTCATTTTTCTTCTATATCGCTAATTCTTTCTTCTGCCTCATTTATCCTAACAGTGAGAGCCTCCATTTTTGATTGCCCCTCATTAATAGCTTTTTTGATTTCAACCTGTTTCGATTTTAGTTCTTTTATTTCTCAAGAAAGGGCTTTTATATTTCCCAAGAGGGTTTCTCTAATATCTTCCATGCCTTTTTCGAGCCCGGCTAGAACCTTGAGAATCATCATTCTGAACTCTAGATCTGACATATTACCAATGTCTGTATTGATTAGGTCCCTAGCCTTTGGTACTGCCTCTTGTTTTTTTTTTTTTTTTTTTTTTTGTGGTGAATTTTTACACCTTGTCATTTTGTCCAGATAAGAGTATATGAAGGAGCAAGTAAAATACTAAAAGGGTGGCAACAACCCCAGGAAAATATGCTTTAGCCAAATCAGAAGAGATCCCAAATCGTGAGGGGGTAGAAAGGGGATAAAAAGAGGTTCAGAAAGAAAAAAAAAAAGAAACAATTAAAAAAAGAAAACCAATAAAGAAAAAATATAAAAAGGAAAAAAAAATATATATATATATTAGATAAACTAGTTAAAAAACGTTAAAATGAAAAGGGTAAAAGTTAAAAAAGTTTAGCAGAAGAAGAGAAGAAAAATTGAAAAAGAAAAAAAATTAAATTAACTGCAAGGCTAAAGAATCATGGGGAGAAAGCCATGAGTTCCGTGCTTTGCTTTCTCCTCCTCTGGAATTCCGCCGCTCTCCTTGGTATAGAAACTGCATCCTTGGTAGGTGAACTTGGTCCTGGCTGGGTTTCTTGTTGATCTTCTGGGGGAGGGGCCTGTTGTTGTGATTCTCAAGTGTCTTTTCCCCAGGCAGAGTTGCACCGCCCTTACCAGGGGCCGGGCTGAGGGGCTGAGTAATCCGCTTGGGTTTGCTTTGGGGAGCTTTTGTTCCCTGAGCGCTTTCCTTAGAGTTCCGGAGGACGGGAATGAAGATGGTGGCCTCCAGGTCTCTGGCCCGGAGGAGCCTAGAGCCCGGGGCCCCACTCCTCAGTGCACCCTCAGAGAACAGCGCCCAATTACTCCCGTCACCCTGCCTCCGGCCGCGCTCCGAGCTGACCGAGCCTGCGACCAGTTCAAGGTAACCCCGAGTTTAGAGCTCACTCCTCGGCTCTGTCTCTGTAGCTGGCTTCCCCGTTCTAATACCTGTAAGCTCTGCGACACTCAGAAACCCCCGATCCTTCTGTGACCCTGCGGGACCTGAGGCCACGCTGACCCCGCGTGGGCTTCACCCCGGTTTAGCCTCTGGAGCGATGTCCCTCAGCGGAACAGACTTTTAAAAGTCCCGATTTTGTGCTCCGTTGCTCCGCTGCTTGCCGGGAGCCGGCCCCTCCCCCCGTGGTCCATCTTCCCGTCGCTTTGGATTCACTTCTCCGCCAGTCCTACCTTTCAGAAAGTGGTTGATTTTCTGTTTCTAGAATTGCTCTTCTTCTTCTCTTTGATGTCCCGTTGGATTTGTAGGTGTTTGCAATCTTTCGATAAGCTATCTAGCTGATCTCTTGCTACCTGAAGTAGTCTCAGCCTGTTACTTCTCCGCCATCTTGACTCCTCCCTTCATTCAAGCTTTATGCTTTCATTGCTATCACTCTTACTCAGACCCACGATCCTTAACACCCACATTACTATGGTGACCTTCAAGCTGGCACCCCATTTCTAGCATTTTTTCTGTCCTAACTGCTGCAACATTAGACAGAAATACTGGTCATGCCCCTGCTTTCTATGGCTTCTTAAATAGATTACTCCTAGATTTCTCATTTATGGCCCTTATTTTGCACCTGTGCACACCCTATGTTCTAAGGCAAGGGTTGCCAAACTACCAAGGGCCAAATTTGTGCTATCCCCTGTTTCTATTAATAAAATTTTATTGGAACATAGTTTCATTTATGTTCATATTGTCTTCACTATTTTCATACTAAAATGGCAGAGATGAATAGTTGTGACAGAGGTTGTATGATCTGCAAAGCCACTAATATTTACTACCTGGCCCTCTACAAAAAAAAAAAAAAAAATTGCTGATTCTTTCTCTAGACCTTTTGAAATTTTCAAGTTTAATAATTTAGTATGTCTTGGGTTAGGCCTGTGATTCTGAATTTCTAGCATGATGCAAATGCTCTTGTACTACAGATCATACTTTGAGAAACAAAGGTCTAAAGCAAATTTACCAAAGGCTAGCCTCATAAATTATTAGGAGAGAGAGAAAGCATCTATGGTTTCATGACCAAATCAGGCTATGAATTCACCTCGGAGCCTCCTGGTACATATAACTATACTAACAACTTTAAGAATCTCTGACATAAAGACAAACAGAAAATAAAATAAATCACGAATCATGGACTCTTGTTCTCCTGGTTCGGTTACTTCTAAAACTCCCAAAATCTGTCCTTACTTTGGTTCATTTGGTTCTTTTCTAATGTTCCCTCTTTCATGAATCTTTTCTTGGTTCCATGAGCTATACCTCTCCTCTCAATCTTCAGGGTGTGGTTTCCACATCTCTCTTAAGAATTTGTAACCAGAGCTCTAATTCTCATAATTCCCTACACTGTGTTCAGCAAGGGCGGTAACCGTCCAGCCTTCCTTATGTTTGCAGATAGTCTTCCTCTCCTGCAACTGTACCATATTGGTCAATAAAATTACTAAGCTGAATTTCGTAAATCCTAAAGATAGACTCAAAACAGATATGATACATAGTAGTTGGTATATGTACCCAAAAAAAGATTTTAAAATAACTTACCTGAGGGGACAGTCTAAGGCATGACTTGATGAATTGAACTTAAAAATATTTTGTTTCTCAGACTGACGTTTATCTGATATCATGTCATGGTCATTGTATTATGAGTCTACATGACAATGTCAGAATATTGTGAAGAGAGAGAAATTTGGAGGCAGAAGGCAAATCTGATTTATTTTCAGGATGTATATGTGTGTCTCTGTATTTATATTTAGATTTATAAAATCCATTATTTCTCACTTGACTTCCAAGATCTTCCGTGACCTCTCATGGTCCTCAGGTTATACTCCCCTTTGAGACAGTGCTTAAATAATACTGAACTAACTACAGTTCTCTTCAAATACCTCACTCTTCCTCACTTCCAGGTCTTCGCACATGTACTCTCTCTGCCTGGAAAACTATTCTCTTTGTTTGTACTGTCTTGTCATTACTCCTAAGCCTTTTGCTTCTAGCTTAGGTATTGTTTTTACACAAGAGAAGCCTTCTCTGACCCTCAAAACTGGGTTTAGGACCCTTCCTCTGTGCCTCAAAGCACTCTCTGACCACCTATATCATGGAACATTACATATTGCATTCAAAATTCCTCATTGATGTCCATTTACCTCACAAGACTAGAACTAAGCTATAGACAGCTGTCTTATTCATTATTTTTCTCAAGCAAAACACATTATGTGTATGGAATGTCTGGTAACCATTTGTTAAATGGATTCTGGTTATTTGCATCAGAACTGAGTTGGGCTGAGAAGCTTTGTTCTTGGTCAGGTTTTCTTTGGATTCATGTGCTTTGTAGGAACTCAGAGCCCGGTAGTGTTTCCTTGTATCCTATGCTGGAATCTATACTTGGGGATCCTTAATTTGCCTGGTAAAGTTCTGAGTTAGAAGGGACCTCTGAGGCATGTGTCTCTCTTTCAGAGCCTCTGACTGGAATCCAGAGATGTAGAGAGGATGTTGTAATTTTCAGGGTCTAAGTGTAGGAAAAAATTTGAATATATACTATAGTTCAAGGATGACCCTTGGTATTCAGCTGGGCATTTAAAAAAATGTGACTAGTGGTCATGAATCTGCCTTTGGATAAGGAATGGAAATTACAAAAAGTTTCTACAATGCAGGGAGAACAGTGGCAACCAAATTTCCATTATGGATTTCAGTGTTTTGATGTTTTTGTGGCATTCTGTAATCACTTAAGGATGATGCAGTATAAAAAGTTAGGTTCATTCTTATCTGTTGCCAGTGTGTACTGTGAAAGCCTACATCCATGCATTTGTATCTACCACAGGCATGTTGATATTTATTTCCTATAAATTCTACCCATGTTTATTAGATTACTAATTACATTGCTGTATATTATTCTCATATGTCCAACACCTTTGAATGGCTACCCCTGTATATTATCACTTAACATAGAGGGTGTTGTCTCTAGTCAAAAGCATTTTCCTAATGTAGAGTTACTAGACAATGAACTATCTTACCCTTTTAATGAGTTCTAATTCTATGGAAGAGACCAGACAGCCATTTTCTTTTTATTGCACAATTTGGATAGCACACATTTTTCTGGTGGCTATAACCATTTACATTGCAGTAAAACGCACAAATATTTTATGGTCTGAATTCAATAGTGTTAAGAGCTTTCAATTTCTGAAGTCCTGCCCTGCTCTTTCTTAAACACAATAATCAATAGGCTCTGTGTCATTGAGCAATCTTTTTTTTAAATAGAATTGCATTGGTAACTGTTACTAAAGTCTTCCTTTAAGAACTGAAGTTCTGGGATAAATTCCTTTGTGCCAGTGATAATCATATTCCTTGAGTACCATCTTTTCTCAGTCTTTTTAGAATTAAACTTCCACTTATTTATACCATACCTTATAAAATTTCTCTCTCTAGATTTTCAAAGGTAGAATTTATATTTGTATATATTTTTTAAAGTCATACTTTTTTTTTTCTTACAGAGCAAACAAGGAAAAGTTTTCACTTATAAGTTCTTCGAGGCACAGTACTATTTTCCTTGCAAAATGGGAATACTTTCTCCCCTTGTCCTCTTCTTCCTTCTCCTCCTTTTTTCCTCTCTTTTGCTTTGGAGACATTTTAATAGGTCTATGCATGAGGCCATAAGTAAGTGCCCCTCCATATTCTTTTACAGGACCTTTATGCATACCTCTCTCATTTGCAGTCCTTGGTCCTTTATTTCAGCAGATTATTTTATCTTGTTATCATATAAGTGGTTTTTTTTTTTTTTCTGTGACAAATTTGGATTAGTTATGGTCAGCAATGTAGGAGATATCCTGAGAAATAATAGAAATTCACATGACAGTATTATTTACTGAGTGCTTATCATATTTCAAGTGATTTTCATATATTTTCCATTTTGATCCTCATAACTAAGCATTTTTTTTTTCTTTCCTTCATTTTATAGATGGACTTCCAAGAATTTAAGTAGGTTGATAAAGGACAGTCATAGTGAAAAGGAGGCCTGGTACTTAACTGTCTTTTCCTAATGCATTCTTAAAATTCAATTAAAATTCATGCTTTTTCCATGTAACAGACCGTATTTGAGATGGTGAAGGATGGGAATAATGAACTTGAAGTCTAAGTCATAGAAACAAAGGTATGAAAAGTTTCAGGGAAGATTATAATCACAAAATGAAACTCTTTTGTTTGTTTTGTTTTTGTTTTTATTTTTGTTTTTTGCTTGCACTGACCACTCCTTGTCACTCCCCTCTGTTGACTATTCCTCCTCTGCACATCCTCTAAAGATTGGCTTGTCCTAGGCTTCTCTTGGTTCCTCTGTTATCTCTACTTTTATCTGTTAGGAGATTTAAACCATTCACATGGCTTTAAATACTATCTACACTATCATGAATCTTAGTTGTCTACCTCTAGTCCAGAACTTTCCCCTGAGATCCATACTCCTAAATCTCGCTTTTAATTTGATATCTCCATTAACAGCACTTACAATTTTATGGCACCAAAATGGTGTTTAATTACTATCCCCCCAAAAGTCTTTTTCCCAGTCTTTTACATGTCCGTGAATGTCACATTATAATGAAACCAAAATTATAGGAAATATTCTTGATTATTCCTTGTTTTTAGTCTTCCAGACAGAGTTTAACAGCAAATTTTACTCAAATCTATCTCCAGTATTTACCTTGAATCTATTTATATTGCTCTCTACTCTTCTACTTAGATTTTAAGAACTATGTCTTGCCTGAACTAATTCCGGAAGCTTCCATCTGGCCTTACTCCTTCTTCCGGTGCACTGCTCCTGTTCATCACCCTTTAGCAGCTAGTGATTTTATTTCAAAAGTTTAATAAGATGGGAACCACCACTACCACACAACACACACACATGTCAATATCACTTAATGGCTTCTTTGTGCTTTTAGAATAAAATCCAAATTGTGTAATATGACCTCCATGGCCCCATTCTTGCTCTAGCTTCCCTCTCTAACCACATTTCATGGTCACTTTCCTTCTGCCTCATATACTCCAATGATTATGACTTTCTTTTGTCCTTGTCCTTTCTAACCTGCAGGCCTTGGCCTGGAATGCTCTGCTCGCCTTGTTCTTAATGTGTCTGATAAGTTCTCCTTACTGAGTTCTCAAGTACTTTCTTGGGAAGGACTTCATTGTTTATGCTTACTGTTATCCAGCTCCAGGTCCATAGTATCTTGTCTCACTATCCTAGATAGTTTCTACTTGTTAAAATTTGCAATATTTTGATAATCATGTGTAATCGTTTGCTAGAATTAGACTCCCGGGCGCCTGGGTGGCTCAGATGGTTAAGCGACTGCCTTCGGCTCAGGTCATGATCCTGGAATTCCGGGATCGAGTCCCATATGAGACTCCCAGCTCCATGGGGAGTCTGCTTCTCCCTCTGACCTTCTCCCCTCTCATGCTCTCTCACTGTCTCTCTCTCAAATAAATAAAATCTTAAAAAAAAAAAAAAAGTAGAATTAGACTCCCATGAAAGCAGAGATGTCTTTCTTCATTGTATTCCCAGTTAACAGCAAAATGCGTGTGAGTTGCATATATGCAATATTTTAGAAAAAAAGGTGAATTAATATTTGCAGAGATGTGCTAACCAGTGATATAATTATGGGAATATAATAGTTTAGATTATCTCAATAAACTGGTACTTTTTTTTTTTTTTAAATCTGGTCTGCATTCTGTGTGGGATTTCTGAACTGAGATTAACAGGGTTCTTGACACTGTATGGCCACATCAGTATTATTTTTATCTCTTAACAAAAAAGGCTAAATCTTGAACACCCATTCCAGTCAACTTTTTGGCCTTTGTTCCTTGTTCTCTTTGATAATTTGATTTTGGGAAGGCCCATTTTCCTTTCACATTCTATGTGATGGCTGTTTTGTTAATAGGAGTTTATTGAACTAGACTTGTTTTCCTCTTTCTCACAAATTAATTGCCACATGACTTATAAGAGATAAGAAATGGTACTACCACTAGTAAAATACATAGAAGATGAAGTATTTTTAGTTACCCTGGTTTTCGCATTCTGCTAAATATTTTACATGAATACTCCATTAATTTACATGATACCTTCTTTACAGAGAAGACAAATGAGGTTACATTGGCCAGAAGCACAAAACTGGAAACCAACTAGTATCAGATCCTATGCTCAAATGACTACCTCATACTTCCTTATGTGCCTTCTCACCAAGAGTGCCTCATCCTTCTCTATACAACTAGATAGGAATGATATCACATAATAGATAAAAGAGTGATACTAAATTACTTTTTCACCACTGGGATTGAATACTGCTCTGATTCTACCGTCAATTTGATTCTCCTGGCTGGTATATGTCCTATCTACCAATTATACCTCTATATTTGTATACACAAAACTAGAACCAAAATTCTTTCTTAAAACCATTTTATTTATTTATTTGCTTGTTTGCTTATTTAATTTTTAAAAAAAGACTTATTTATTTGACAGAGAGAGAGATCACAAGTAGGCAGAGAACAGGCAGAGAGAAGGGGGGGAAGCAGGCTCCCTGCTGAGCAGAGAGCCCGATGCGGGGCTCGATCCGCAGGACCCTGAGATCATGACCTGAGCTGAAGGCAGAGGCTTAACCCACTGAGTCACCCAGGTGCCCTCTTAAAACCATTTTATTTGCATTTTGGCAGAGCCAGTGTTTATCAGAATTTTTAGGGAATTTGTAAGTTTTAAAAGAGGGCCTCTGGAATGGATTGTCCCCGCATATGGTATTGTTCTTCAAACTTAGTCCTCAGGCTTTGTTTCCTGTAAACGGCACATTTCAGTTTGACATCACAGTCAAACTGAATCAAAATTTCTAATCCATCCAATCCTACTGCAAATTCCTGCAGGCCTACCCATTTAGATGGCCCCTTTTAACACCAACTGAAAGAATAATTTTTCACTTGGATATTTATCAAGACAAGAGAATTTATTAAAAAGAAGGGAACTCAAATCATGGAACAAACATACTACCTACATAGGTGGTTAAGAATAAGTACATATGCAGAATCTACAAGTAATGTGGGTTTAATGTTAGCCACCAGTTTATGGTAATAAATTAGAGAAAACTGGCTATGTAGGGGCGCCTGGGTGGCTCAGTGGGTTAAGCCGCTGCCTTCAGCTCAGGTCATGATCTCAGGGTCCTGGGATCGAGTCCCGCATCGGGCTCTCTGCTCAGCAGGGAGCCTGCTTCCCTCTCTCTCTCTTTCTCTGCCTGCCTCTCTGTCTACTTGTGATCTCTCTCTGTCAAATAAACAAATAAAATCTTTAAAAAAAAAAAAAAAACTGGCTATGGAAGCCCCTATGATCTTTTTGGATTTGCAGGATTCCTTGATGTGTTTCTTTGTCCCATTTTGGTCCACACAGATTTCTACTGCATTGGTATTTAATTTATTCACCTGACAAATATTTGATCCAGACATTCACTGGGCTCGGTGCTGGTCACTTTCTGTATCAGAGATAAGGTACTAATTATAAAGAATCGCTCTGTCTGTTTGCAGTTGCCAGATATTCCATTTTTGAAGCCCAGAGCTTTTTGATCTGATACACAGTTTCATCTCTTGAGTTTTTCTCCAGCTATTTCTCTTTTTTCAATGTGCTGTTGTATAAACTTGTGTCTATGTCAAAGCTGCTAAAATCAAGGCTCTTTTCAAATGCAAAAGTGCCCATTGTATGCATTTTGAAAATGTTTGCAAAGGATTCCTGCAAAACACCTCCTTGTAATGAACCTCCCATAGCTGTGCTGTAAGGAGTTTCATAGCAATACCTGATTTTTAGGTATAAGAATTTTTATGTTCCAAGTTGTAGATTTCCTTGAAATTCCTCATTTAATAGACTTCCTTAATATTGTGTTTTTTTCCCCCTCTTATGAAATTATGGTGAGCTCTTTGGAATTTTTTGCTGTTCATGTTTTAATCCCCAGTACCTGGCACATAGTAGGTACTGAGAAATACTAGTTGTGTGATAAAATGAATGCATCAGTAAATAAAATGGTCCCAAATATGCAGCAATAACACTTTTATAACACAATGCTGCCTCTCCAGAGTTTTGTTAATTATTATGTGTGTTGCCAAAGAAATGGACTACATGAAATATTTTATGCTTCCAACTAGAGTTTTCAAAATTGAGCATGCTTTGTAATGTAAAATAAGAGAAAATATAATTAAAATAAGTACATGGAACTCTTCCAATGCGGACCCTTGGCGTATTGTCAAATCTACTTCTCATTAGTTGTTTAGATTCTAGAATAAAAAATATCCTTTGACTTTTTCTTAAAAAGTGAATGGCCACCTCTGCAACCTTTGTATTTTAACATAGTTAGAATTGATTTTTCCTGATCTTTATTGATGTCTCCTTTAGTTTTGTTTGTTTTTATGTGTTTTTTTTTTCAGAGTCCCAGTGCCCTACCACAACTATTTCTGCAAACTCCTTCTGCACCTGACCTCTTCGCTATTATTTTCTTTAGTCAGATCATGAGTTTCCTCTGCTCCTAGATCTTCCCTTGTCCTTGAATCTGGGCTAGACAGAACACTGTAAATGCTAATGCATTCAGTGTCGTTTTCTTGGCTTTCCTTGAATTTTTCCCCTTGCTTCCTCCCTGCTGGCACTCTGCCTCTGTGTGAGTACCTTACGTTCCTGGAGGTCAAACTTATTTGACTTTGGCTACTCCTTTCTCAGAGTTAGGACAACAGCGATCATTTCTCTAGATTTTCCTCTTCTGTCAGTTCCCATCTATAACCACTACTCAAGTTTTCCATACATACAAGGTTCTCTTACCTCTGAGATTTATACTTGGCATCTGAAAATCTGTAGATATCATCTCTCTTCATTTCACAGTTGAGCAAACAGAGTTGAAGCCTGGTTAACTTTGGTGCATTAGAAGGATGCTTTGCCTCCTGAAGCCCAGCTAAGATAACAGAAAGGAATACGAGGGATAAAATGCTACAGGGAAAAACCAGAGTAAAAACCATAGCAGCTAAGAGATGACATCAAACTTTAGGGGGAAAGCAGATAGTTGTGTAATGAATGATTTGGCAGAGTGCATGTGGAACTCTAGGTACCTACAGAGAAGGGTACCAAGGAAGAGAAGTTCATCTTAGCCCCAATAGAACTTGGAAAGTCCCTCAGGTTTTAAGCCATTAGATGCACCTAGTTCTGTGTAAGGCAAACTTTGGGGGAGACAAATTCAGGATCATTGGTTTATTTTTGTAAAAAAGAAGCAATTAGAAACATCAGGTGTCTTTTTCCACCTCTGACAGTCAGCCAGCTATGGCTTTTCCGGCTTTGAAAGGGAAATTAAGTCTATTTTCCAGAGAATGGACTTGAAAGGGATTTTGAATGAGGGATCTTGGGCAAAGCAGAGAAAGGAGGAGCTTCCTTTCTGAAAATAGGGGGCTTAAGCAAATGTCTCTATATCTAATGATGAGAAGGATACATATCTCTTTACTTTGTCTAACCCTTGTAATGGAAGCAATGACATTGCCAGAATCAAACATTAGAGGATTTCTTTAAATGATCTGATTTGGCGAAGGATACAAAATACAGATCCAAAAGGGCACATGCACCCTGCTCTTTAGAGTAGCATTATTAACAAAAGCAACTACAGAGAGAGCCCAAATGTACATCAACTGATGCATGGATAAGGAAGATGTAGAATATACATATATACACAGTGGAATATTACTCAGCCATCAAAAATGAAATGTTGCCATTTGCAATGGTGTGGATGGAGCTAGAGTGTATTACACTAAGTGAAATAAATCAGAGAAAGACAAATACCATATGATCTCACTCACATGAAATTTGAGAAACATATAGAAAGGGGAAAAGAAAAAAGGGAGAAAGGGAAACAAGCCACAGGAGACACTTAACAATAGAGAAGAAACTGAGGGTTGATGAAGGGGTGCTGGGTGGTGGATGGGCTAGATGAGTGACGAGTCATTAAGGAGGGTACTTGTTTGATAAGCACTGGCTGTTATATGTAAGTGATGAATCACTGAATTCCACTCCAGAAGCCAGTCTGGAGTTGTTTCACAGTCTGTTAACTAAAATTTGAAAATAAAATAAAACGAGGGGTGCCTGGGTGGTATATTTTGTTAAGTGTCCAACTCTTGGTTTCAGCTCAGGTCATGATCTCAGGGTTGTAAGATTGAGCCCTACATTTGGTTCCGTATTGAGCATAGCATCTCCTTGAGGTTCTGTCTCCTCCTGCTTCTGCCCATCCTTCTTGTGCACTTTCTCTAAAAATAAATAAATTTTTGGTGAATAAACAAAATGATGGAAGTAAAAATAAATCTGACTTGAAACCCTGTTAACCTAAAGGACAGCCCATGAAATCATGAGACTAGCCCATATACAGAGTTCCAGATTAGTTTTTCAATTTCTCACTTCATTAGTGAATAGTCAAGGATTACTAGAAATTTGGTTAAAAATGTGAACATGAGAGAAAGAAACAAAAACAAAAAGTGAAAATAGAGTCTATGCAGTAATGATAGAATGCATCATAAAATTAATATTCTCAAAGAACTAAGAGAAAATGCTGTACTTATCAAACAGATAGGATGATGATAATCCAAAACTATGAGGGAATGAAGAAAAGTTCTTTGAAATTAAAAACAATAAATTGAAGTGTCAAAAGAAAAAATTGGGTAATCCAGATGATAGAACAAAAAGACAAAGAGACGAAGTTCTATGCACAA
Organism: Lutra lutra; assembly: GCF_902655055.1. Classification (NCBI taxonomy): domain Eukaryota; kingdom Metazoa; phylum Chordata; class Mammalia; order Carnivora; family Mustelidae; genus Lutra; species Lutra lutra. Next base: position 49,922,224 of record NC_062290.1, read on the forward strand.
CTAACAGGGGTTTCAGAGAAAAAGGAGCGAAGACTCAGATGATGGTAAATATCAAAGAAATGAAAGACTTTTTCAGAAGGTGAGGGATATGAGCCCCTAGAATGAAAGGGCCCGTGATGCTTTTAGCAACATGGTTGAGAAAAGACTCATTCCAAGACAAGGTAACATGTCCAAATGCCAAAAACAGAGAGAAGAATCCAGAAATTTACTAGGTGTTGTATCAAGTGTTGAATCACTGTATCATACACCTGAAACTAATATACTGTATGTTAACTACCTGGAATTTAAATAAAAACTTTACAAAAAGGAAAAAAGTGAGTTACATGTGATGGATCACAATCAGACTGTCATAGAACTTTTCTTTTTTATTAACATATAATATATTATTTGCCCCAGGGGTACAGGTCTGTGAATCATCAGGCTTACACAATTCACAACATTCACCATAGCATATACCCTCCCCAGTGTCCATAACCCAACAACCCTCTCCATACCCACCCGACCCCCAGCAACCCTCACTTTGAGAACTTTTTAGTAGTGATAGTGGAAACTGATGATTCCTTAAAAATTGGAATAAAATACTTGCCATGAATACTTATATATGCAGCAAAACTTTCAATCAATGTGAGGCAGGAATCAACACATTTCTAGACATACATGATTATAAAAATGTACTTTCTACATATCCTTTCTTAGAAAATTTCTGTGCATAAGATCTACAGTTGAGGAGTAAACAACAATGACAGATCAGACTGAGAAAATAGGAGCTGTAGTAAATACATAAAAGAGGACCTTCTGGAGCAGAAGTGTGCGCCTTACACAGAAGGATCCATCCAGCACACCCGAAAAGAGGACAATGGGAAGGAGAACCCCGGAGAAACACTATAATTGACAGATTTCTCAGGGAATTCATACTGGTGGAATGTAGTCTTGTGGAGACCATTTACAGTTTTATTGAAGGGCTTGGGAGGGACTATTGATAGGTCCCCTAGAAAAATGAAGGACTGAATGAACTGACAATCATTAATCTCACCCACTTTTGCTTCCTCCATTTGTTCCTGCACTGTCAGTTGGTATCCGCATATATGGCTCAGTTCCGTGTCCACCAAAGGATCTTGATTTGCGAATTTGGTTATAGTCCTTTAGTTCTTTCCTCCTGAGTGCTTCATTTCTATTTGTTATTTAGCTGGGATCTTTATACTTAACAAATTGTTAGATGTTTTTGGTGCATAAAGTGTTCATTCATTTTAAGTAATCACTGTTTGATTGTCACAAAACACTAATTCTGTAACATCATTTCCTTCTTCTCCCCCTACTCTTTCCGCCCCCGCAATTTAAAGGGTACATGCTTGTTGAAAGCAGGGACTCTGCCTTTAGAATATCTATTTAAAAAACCCAGGATACCTCATTTTAATAAATATTAGGTGTTTATTGTATAAAGTTTCTTGCCATTTTTGCTAAAGCAAATTTTTAACACGCCAGCAAGACCCTGAGAATTCATCCTCTTATCTTCAGGCAGAATTGTGCTTAAATAGTCTAGACAAATTAAAAAATTTTTTACAAGAAAATTTACTCTTCCCTCCATGACCCATTGTTAATACTTAACCACTCCCCACCACTATGAATTTCATGTCTGACTTAAATCTCTTGAATTGATATTTAAGTCCATTCTTTTCTTTTTGGTGCTGTCATACCAACTGGGCAATGTACCCTTTCCCTCCTTGTGTCCCTCTTTCTCTTTTTCCAGGTTGAAAACAAATTTTCGTCATAATGTAGCATGGTATCTTGAAAACAAAATCAAAGAGACTGTAATTGCAAAATTAACTTCAGGCAACTCACAACTTTAGCCGACTCTGGTCTTCTGATGTGGAAATTCTTCAGTATAATGGCCCTTTTTGAATCTTGTAAATGGGAAGAGAATTTGATCATTTATTGACCTTGAATGTCGTGCTAGTTTAGCCTTCTACTTGTGGGTATGTACTTAAATAATTTCCTGGAAATTCCTATTTTGGTTCATTGTCATGACTATGGGACTATATTATTAGCCATTCAATCAAACTGTAAGTTTAATGCTAGAAATTACTATTAATTGCTATCGACTTCTTCCCTCTCTTCTGTAGTAAACAATAGAATATTTAGGGAGGCTTATGAGATCTGATTTACTGAAAACAAATGGTTAGATCTTGAACATATGTTCTTGTAGAAAATAAGAGCAATAGAAAATTTAGATACACAGTAAAACTACCTACTTTTGTTACATGAATATTAAATACTTCTGCATAATTTATGAAGCATAGGTAATAGCACACATTTATCCTTTTTTTTTTTTTTTTAAATAATATCATGATTTTGTTTAAGTGTTGGTACCCAGGGATAAATTCCCCACTCTCAGGGGTTGATACCAATAATGAGGCGGCTGAGAAGAAAACTTCTCCGAGATGTATTCTCCAAGTGGCTTGTAGATGCGCCAATGCAAAAGATGTAAATAGGATGTGTGTTGTATTATTAATGTTCTCTGCGTTTCTATAGACCGTTTTTGTGACTACCCTTAAAGTCCTTCACAGTGTGTGGGCGGTCAAAGAATTTCCGAGCTACTCCCTGTTGCTTTCAGATTATTGAACCAATTTGACTCTAGTTAATAACTCTATTTACTGGATAATGGTTACTGTCCTTTTATCGGCTCAGTAACACCACATCCCCATTATAAACAACTGGTTGGGGACATAAATCTCTTTATATAGTAATACACAAAATACTTTGTCTCTTAAGGGCAGTCTTACAGAAACAGTAACCAGGACTGCATTTGTCATTGGAAAAAGCTGCCTCAGGCCTCTGTGGGGCTGCAACTGGGTGGCATCTTCTAAATCTTTTCTCTGGAGTTGAGCAGATGGCAGCTTTCAGATTGGAAACTTGATTCAGTGCTGCATTTAGTGTGATTAAAACAAATGATGAGCCTGGAGCTGGGTCTCTACAGCCCCACAGAACAGGTTTCAAAATGGAAAATGAAGGTAACCCGTTTGTCTACACAACACCAAAGAAATAGCTTGATGAACTTTCCACTACTGGAGTGACTGAGTTTTTTTTCTTTTTTCTTTCTTTCTTTCTTTTTTTTTTTTTCTCCTCATCAAATAAATTGAATTGACCGGCTGTATTGGCGTCCTGTAGACACAGCCTGAAAAGTCTCCTGCTCTAACAGGCTTCAAACTAGTGGGGGTCTGTAGTGACACAGCAGGTGCAGTGAGATCTAAGCCCTTAAATGCAGTGTATACACAGAGCTCTGCAGACAGCCCTGTGGAGCTACCACATAAGATGGTTTTTCATGTGTAAATGAGAAGGCCTTTCATTTTTCAAGCTATTGCATTATATCCCCTTCTGTTGAAAGACAAACACAGGAAATCAACTGACACTGAGTTAATTACAGAAGGGTGGCCAGGATCGTAGTCCGGTATTGTAGGCTTCAGTCATGGGGCTTAGATGCACTAGTATATTTTGCACTTTGGTCCTCAGACCTTAAGCTACCCTGGGGAATCATGGTTTTCATGAGATAGCTTTCTGGGAGATCCTTTCTGGGAGCAGGTTGATATTGAATGAAATGCCTACCAGGATGGGGGTTGAGAAGGGGAAATAGTTTTAGGGCTAAGAATTATGAATAGTTCAATGGCTGACTTACAAAGGGAGAAATTACCTGGCCTCGTGTTTTAGTAGAAACTCCCTAAACCCCTGAAACTTGCTGCTAGAAGACAAAGTTGAAGTCCCTTAGCATGAATAGAAATAAATGTAGATAAAAAATATAATGGACTCTATGTGATTTTCCTAGTCATGGAATGAACAACTCTTGCAAATTACTATACAAGGTATTTAAATTTTAAAGATTTCCAATATTTTTGATTAGTATTTGGAGGAGTCCTACTTTGAGGTTTTTACTTACATGTTTATAATTTCCTCATATTTAATCAGGCTGTATAACTATAGTGGGACTTTAAAATATTTTTAAAAATTTTCTCATGCTACATGATTATGTATGTCTTTGTATGTGTACAAACACACATCTTTGTGTTTCATGTATATAGAGATATATACAAAAACACTATTTGTTTATGTACTATTCTCTCTAAAACACTTAAATTTTATTTGTAATGACTTTAATGAAGACTAATGAATGTTAAAGCCTTTCATGTGTGGAATGTCCTCTCTGACAGCCATTGGAACTTGAAGTTTTGATAATACTATTATCTCTGTTTTATTAGTTAGAAAGCTGATTCAGAGATGTTAGGTAATTTTCCAAGGTTATAAAGCTCGTAAATGACAGAGCCAGGAATTTTAACCTAGATCATAAGTCTTTGAATACTGTCATATACCTTCTCTTGTTGAATATATATTTCAAGGTAAATGTTTGAAGTAGATTTCAATATGTGCTACAAAATGAATATGATGTATACATATGCTCAAATTTTGCATGCTGAACATTTCTTTAATGAATTATGTTGGCAGATTTCTAATATAGACTGTGTTAAAGTCTGATTTTCTTGAATAAGGTAGAGATCAGAAATGATTTTTTTTTTAGTGTACATCTTAGAGTTGGTCTCTTTTATATGGCTCACATTCATATTTTAAGTTTAGCCTCAAAAGATCTATAATAGAAACATAATTTTAAGGCCTTGTTTTGGTTTTCTTTCTGTTGTTGTTAGCTGCTGGAAAAGAGGATTTGCTTCTTTTCTGTATATCATCCCTATGAGATGTAGGTCTCCTGAGTGGCAGGTGGTATTTTTTGTTTATTTCTTTGAATAAAGGAATGGAGGTAAAAATCTGTGATGGAAATATTTAATATTTATGACACAAAGAGACTATCAAAGACAAATCTGTGTCTTAGGGACTCCTTTGAGAAAGTCCACTCTTAAGCTCCAAGTAGCCAAACACTTACACAATTTGGGAAAATATTGTTTGTAAAAGTACTAACAGAGCTCTTCCAAATGTTTTGGAAGATGTGTCTTGGGAGAGGTCAGATGGGCTCAGATCCTATTGCTCTATGTTTGTTGCTATTAGACTCTATTATATCCATTGACTTTCTAAGCACAAAAGGGAAAATGAAAGGATATCAGTCATGCTGTAGAGGATAGATAACTTCAGCATGATCCTCTTTGCTGTTCAACAAGTGTCTCTTATTGGGTCTGCTCAGTCATTGACAGCCAGGGAATTGATGTCTGCATGACAACAATAAATGCTAATGGAGTTGTGCATGTTAAATCCCACTGCACTGATAGAGGACAGATTCAAGTGCTGATGTGAGCCTTCTGTGGAAACCAAGTTGGGATTGATCTTGCTAAAATAACTTCCTTTTGCAGATCCAGAGCATTTCTCAGGACAAATTGGCTTTTTTTTTTTTTTTTTCTTTTTCCACTTGGTATTTCTTGGGAAAGGAAAATTGTAGAAAAAGGTAGGTGTGTCTTGGTGGTGCTTTACTGCTATAACCAATTTTAGAAAATGCATTTTTCAAAATATAAAAAGTACCATAATAGTTGTCCTAGTCATTGTCTCTGAATAATCCCATTTATTGAGATTAAAAATTAGAGATTCCATAAACTCCAGTTGTTTCTAAATATCTGGGTATTCTTGTTCTTCTAAGAAAGCAAACAAGATGATTAGATCTTTTTCAGTCTTGTGAAATTTTTGAAATTAATTCCATCCATGTGTGATTTGAGTGATGGTGATGGTAGGGAGCCATGCATTCTAGTTTAGAATTTATTATTTAAACAAATTTCCCAAGTTTTTTTTTTTTTATCACTCTTGGGTTTATTTTAGTTTGTAATAGACTAATTCTTTAATACAACTATCTCTCTTCAGATAAAGCACTGAGAGAGCATATAGATTATTTCCTTATGAAAACAAAGACTGAAGTAATATTCTCCGATTTCATGAAATTATCCACTCATGTCCATATGTCTTTTGAAAGCTCACTGTGTAACAGGTGTACTTCTAGGTCATGGGAGGGGAACAGTGAACAAATAGATAAAACAATGCCCTTATGAAGCTTACCTTTTGGTGTGGGAAGATGGAAAACACAACCAAATTATTATATAATGTCTGGTGGTACTAGGTGACATGGAGGAATACAAAGCAGGGTGTGTGGATTGGGAGTTGTGGGAGATGAGGACTACTGTTTTACATGTGGTGATAAGAACTCAGGTGGCTATAGAGGTAATGGGCTTGATGCTAAGTGTTTACCATTGGCTTATGTGGAGTACTAGACCTTGATTATGGAAATGGGTTTCCTTTATCCCTTTCCAAAGAATAGAATGCCATTTTACAAAGTGATATAATGTCACATCTTTCTCTCATCTATCGAATATGGCATGACGTTGAGGGATGGAGCCTTGAATGTGGAAATCTATCACTGGTTCATTGTCCTATCAGACAAAGGCAACAATTGGCTTCAGAATAATCAAGCTTTAGAATAATTCACATGACTGAAGAATGGCAGTAAAGATTTTGCTATCGCCCAAATTAGCTCAGGAAAAATACTGCTTTGAGATTCCTTGAGAGATTTTAACCTCTCCTCCTTTGTCCATTCCCTAGCTTCCTCTTCCCCTCTTCCCAGTGGTGGATGCGACCATCATTCTTTATAGAATTCAGCTTGGCATGACCTTCCTCAGGGACCAACACCATCATTTCCTGATTACTCTCTGGATTCACCTACTTTATTCTTCACACCTGGGCGTTGAAAGGAAACAAAAAAGAAAATGATATCACATGTATGCAGAAATTTCAAGAAAAGGCATTTAAAAAAGTAAACTTCATACTATCTCAAGACTCTTTTAACTTTCAGCAAATTTAATATTAGTTTAGATTATTCTATTTTTAAATTAAAGGGTTGCTGACCTAGATTATTAGAAGACTGTCAGCAATCAGAGTTGGGCAGTTAATTCATATATTTGTCACTGCCTTCCTTTTATTGTTTACTTGGTCTGAAGAAAATACAAATTATCTTTCATGCATTAAAAATTTGATGACAACAATAGTACTTTTTGAACCCACACAAAATTTCCAATCATACTGAGTTCTCACAAACATTACCTCATTTTACCCCACTGGGAGTGTATATGTGGGAGAGACTATACCATGCCTATTATAGAAGTGAAAGAACTAAGGCTTGAAAATACTAAGTAACCTGCCTAAAGTTATAAGGCTAGTAAACGCCAGATCTAGGATGAAGACTGAGGAAATTTAAATCCAAAGTCTGTAGAAAGCCACAGCATTAAAATACCATTTTCAGAGATTAGTGCAGAGAAAACAGAATTCCAAGTCCAAGGCCTATAGTTAGCTACTGCCAGTCTCAGAGCTTAGTGGTTTCAAGTATTAGAAGCCTTAAATATATTTTTACAAAGAATTAAAAAAATGATATCCATGAAAGACTGACTTGGTATTAAACCAGTACAATGCGGGACTTCCAAGTCCATTCTAAGGCACCACTTGAAAGTAGATCAGTTGGGGAGCTCCTGAGTTTGAGTTTGAGATATGCTCAAAGCAAAGAGGCTGGAGTCGGGTTTAAGATTTGGTGAAATGCAGTTTTCCATCTAGGAGCAAATGCATGTTTGTCTTGGAAATAGCATCCAGAGTCAGCTTTGCCAGAAGTGCCAACATTTGATTTTTCTTTTTTAATCGGCAGCCAGACACAAAAGAAGGCTGTGAGTGAGCACAAATCTAACCTCATTTCTCCTTCCTCAGTTCCCTTAGTTTCACCCTCCTGTCTTGATTCTTGATATTCTCACCTCTCTTGATTCATCTTTAATTCCACAAGAATTAAAGTGCTTCCTCTTATCAGGCATTGTTATGGGTGGTAGGAAAATCATAGTGAGCAAAGCATAAGATCCATGCCTTCAATAGAGTTTGTATTTTACTAGGAGTGCACAGATAACCTAAATAAGTAAAAATGATAGTGATGAAGATGACAACATATCAGGGAGGGAATAGAAGTATAACTTTAGGATAGGGTATCAGAGAGGGCCTCGTTAAGAAGGTAACATCTGATTGAAAAATCTTCCTGTCGAGGGGTAACAGTTGAGGGAGTAAGATGGGACAGAGGTCTCTCTCACTCAGTCACAAGGTCTTCTGATTGGGCCACCCACTCTTCCAGCAAGATCTGGCATGACATGACATTGTTGGTTTCATACCAGACCAGTATTTGTGCATTTTTTTCAAGATATTTTGTCTAGTCTGCTTACAATGAAAACATGAGATAGCTTGCTTTATACACCTATGCAAGAAATACATGTTCTTCTGTATAAATGATTGTAAATTTTTGCAGGACTTTAATTTTTCTCAGCCACATGCTAGACTGTGTTGTACCAGTTGCTTTTATTTGATGAGCAGGTGGGCAAGGAGCCAGAGACTTCAGAATTGTTAGGAAGGAGGAGGCTAGGGACACATACCATAAGCCATGACATAAAACCCTTAATGTAGGTAATATTATCCTTATTTTACTAATGAGGTAATCAAGGCTGAGTTGGCCAGCCTTCCTCCAAGTGCAGCATTCTGAAGTTTTATTTGAGTTATTAAATTTCAAATATCAATTACATAATTTAATTTTTCTGTGCCTTCATTGTGTGTGGGGGAGTACATCTGTATATCTAATGTCATAATGACATCATAGATTACACAGGCTTTCAGGTGCTACAATGATAGCACCTCTCTTAATATATGATAATATCTTTCAACTTTACTTTTTAAGATTTTATTGAAATGCTGAAATCTTGCTATTCAAATAATGTATTCTAGTATCAGTGGGATGCTGAATAACTTACCACAGAAAATAACAAGCTTTGTGCAACATAAAATAAAATTCTATTTCATACTACCTAGAAATCTTTATCCTGTAGTAAATTTATGATATGATCAAATGATTCCATTTTAAAAACACTTGCTTACTAAGATCACGAGAAAAATAGGACATAATCATAGTTAGACAACTAATAAATGCACTTATTGCATTCCTCTCACCTTTGACTCAGGATTTACAAAATAATGATTACTATTCATACATTTAAAATATAATAGTAAAATATTAAATAATTACTGGGGATGCTGTATGTTTTGGTCTTATGCTAAGAGTTTTGTGTCCATTATGTCATTTCTTCCACATGAGACTCTGGTGAGGAGGATACTGCTGTTTTAAAGATGATAAAGAGGGCGCCTGGGTGGCTCAGTGGGTTAAGCCGCTGCCTTCGGCTCAGGTCATGATCTCAGGGTCCTGGGATCGAGTCCCGCATCGGGCTCTCTGCTCAGCAGGGAGCCTGCTTCCCTCTCTCTCTCTGCCTGCCTCTCTGTCTACTTGTGATCTCTCTCTGTCAAATAAATAAATAAAAATCTTTAAAAAAAAAATAAAGATGATAAAGACATAGGTCGACCAGGTAAGAAAACTTGCTCAAGATTACATATCCAAGCGTGGGTTTAAGATTTAGGCAGTCCCCCTCCAGGGCATATACATAACTACAGCACCATCTGGATTTACAGAGATTAGTGGGAAAAGGCATGACATTGAGGATTGTGAGTTCATTATCTTAGTAACTCGGTGGTTTTAGATTTTGTTACCTTTGACTCATAAAATAGGAATGGTCCATGGAGAAAGTGGAACCATTTATGTGACAGTGCTTTAAAATTTTTCATACTACCCAAAAATATATTTTTTCCTTAGAAGCAGTTTCTTAATTGTTGCTTGTTAATTAGGAAAATTATGGAAACTGCACAAAAATCAGTGGTTGCCAGAGGTTGGTGCGTGTGAGCAAGGGATGAACAGGTGAGCAAAGAGGATTTTTAGGGCAACGAAACTACTCTATATGATGGTGTAGTGGTAGATACATGTCATTATACATATGTCCAAATCATAGGAGGTACAATTCCAAGAGTGAACCCTAATGCAAACTGAGGACTTTGGGTAATAATGATGACAATGTAGATTCATCAGTTGTTAACAAATGTACCCCTCTGGTGGGGGATATTGATATTTGGGGAGGCTATGCTAATGAGAGCTGGGTCATGTGGAAAATCTTTGTATTGTCCACTCAGTTTTGCTCTGCCCTAAGACTTTAAATCATAAAGTCTATTAAAGTCTAACCAAACATGTTGTTTGATACAGGGAACTTTAATCTAAAAATTAAATTAAAAACAGAAAAGTTACATAATTTTGTTTAATGCATAGCTTCTAAAAACAGCGTTGGAAGTTTCACAGCTTTTATACAAGGAAGATCTTTATAATTTCCATCTAACAGAAAGGTACAAATAGGAAAGTAAGACACTTGGTCTTAAAAATAGTATATAGCAGCATATATATTTATCATATGGGACAAATTCTTTTCTTCTAATGGCTTATCTATAAGAATATAACTAGGCTGTTAAAAACACAGCAAAGGAGTTTTGGCTAAATCTTAGCAGTACAATGATGACAGGCATACCCTTTTCCATATTTAAATGAAAATACTGATTAAAGAAGGTAAAAATTCCAAATAGATTACCCTGAAAACCAAGAATCTACTGAACGGCCTTTAGAATTTATGTATATTTCTAACAAAGTGGAAAATTGAAAAAAAATGCATAATCTCAGTGATGCTTATAACACAATAAGTCACATAGAAAATCTTAAGAAGAATTATATTTAAATTAGCAATAAATATATTTAAAAGGCTGAAGTAAACTGAATAAGAAGATAAATCTTTTATAGGACATGAATCTTGAATATCTGGATCTATGGAAAGACCATGTGCCTAATATTAAATTTATAAGCGTAATGATCATCAAGAGACTGAGAACACTTGAATGAAAACACAATAGTATTTTGGTATGTTTTAGTGGGTGGCCTACTTTTTGTGGTTTAAATTCTTAAAAAATACATGATTGCAGTATAATTAACTTGCAGTAAGCCGAACATATTTAAAGTGTATAGTTTAATGTTTTCTAATATATATGCACCAGTGAAACAATCACTGTAGTCAAGATAATAAACATCCATCAAACCTAGAAGTTTCCCCATGGCTTTTATAATGCTTCCCACCCTTCCTTTTCTTCCATCACCTACTTCCCCAAGCAATTACTGATCTGTTTCCTGTCACCACAGATTAGTTTTTATTTTCTAGAATTTTATATAAATGGAATCAATCATATATTATGGACTCTTTTTTGAATATGGCTTCTATCACTCATCATAATTATATTGGCATTTATCTATGTGTGTGTATCAGTAGTTCATTCTTCTTTTTATTGCTGAGTAGGATTGCATTGTAGAAATAGGCCATTATTTGTTTACCCAGTTTTCTGTTAATGGACATGTGGATTGTTTCCAGTTCTTGGCTGTGACAAAGCTGCTATAAACCTTAGTGTATAAGTGAACAGTGAAGATGTGGTAGGTGGAATATTCTTGTCCCTATGTGATAAGTGTTATATTGATGGTGGTGATAAATAATAATAATGGCAACTACCATTAAGTAAGTACTCATTATGTGTCAGATATTGTGTCATATCCTATATGTCAGATAGGTTTTACATCTATAACTGTAATAGGATAAAATTAATATTTCAGCTGAGGTACCAAGATAAAATTGTCCTCAAGTAAGGGTGAAACAACCTTAGAGAAATCATCAAATTTCATGAACAAGTTCTGTTTCCAGGACTCTGGGGTGAAGATTTCTTCCTAGAGTGAGGAATTAAGAACATACTATCTCTGCCTTGAATGGGATGGTGCTTCAGCTGGACTTTTTGGAGGCTTGATATGCATTCCCTGGGGTTGAAGGACCCTGTGTGATGCCTGACCACACTGGGGAAAGCTAACGCCAAATTTGATTGGGCAAAGTATAAAATCAGGAGGCTGCTGTTTGGAAGTAACCATGTATACACTGAACACCATAGAGAATGATGTGGACTGGAATGTTGTGTTGCCTAGAGGGACTCTGCTGGGAGGGTTGAAGACCTCCAGGAGGGTGAATTGTGGTCAACCATAGAATCAGGTCTGAGTGGAGGATTGGCCAGGAGGTTAGAGTCAGGAAGACCGAGCAAGAGACCACTGAGGAGCCCCCTGATGGGACACACATGCTGAACCATCTCTGTGGCTCAGAGAGCAAGCAACTGAGGACATTCCTCTTCTGACTACTCTTTGCCCATGCATGCTCTTTGATTTTAGTGGACCAGAAAATCAGCAGTGGATTTGAGGTAGAGATGGGAAACTGAGAAGAGCAAAAGCAGGATCCACAACATACCCATCCTGAAGGCAGGCAGGCTGGGTACGAACTATTGGTCTTAACTCTAGAGAAAATAAATTAAAAAAAAAATTGAAGTGTTGATAACTTAAATTGCACATATTTAATTACTGAAGTGAGACAAGGCTTAAAGTTATTGTTCAATTATCTGTTACCAAAATAGTAAAGGAATTGCTTTCCCCATTGGATAAATTTTAAGTGGGCAGTGGGAGGCAAAAAAATAAAATTTAGTTATATCCTAGGTGTCATTCTTTTTCAGAGTTTCAGTTACATCTGAATCATTAGCTGATATAATGCATAGTTTCTGAAATTTTACTCGAATACAAAAATCTTAAGCACAAATATATTCATGTGAGAGGCAAGAAATGTAGCTTTTAGGTGAGAAATTCAGAAGAAAATAATTCTTGCCCCCTACATTGCCATGAAACCAGAATCACAAACAGCTTAGTGCTGACCTGCCTTAGGAGATAAAAAACTAGTTCATATCTCAAAGAGCAAGATTTTAGAAAGCTCTTTGCGGATAAAGATTTAAGACGTGAATCCTTTGAGAATTGTTCATTTCATTTCTGAAAATGCCACTGTTCTAGCGTAAGTTCATATCAGCTAACTTCATGTCTTTTTCTGGAGCTCACTGTTTGTTTTTATGCAGGAGACATGAAAAATGAGGGTTCTGTATTGAGATGTAACTTGGTCACAGTAGAATGATCTCCATCTAGTTATATCACAGAGCTAGCAGAGCCTTAAGAAACTAGAGACAGGGCTTTGAAATGACAATTGCAAGTAAAATGAAATAGTCATTCTCTTTACCCAAAGCTTATGAGTGAGGACTTTTTTACTGGCAGTTTTATCTTTTCTTTATAACAACCACCTGCTAAACACACACACACACACACACACACACACACACACACACACACACACGTGTGCTCTCTTGATTCTGAGGTGCGTGTGTATATGCATTTGGTACATTTAGCAGTTGGGAAGGAATGTAGTTTTATTTTTTAAAGATTTCATTTATTTATTTGGGAGAGAGAGAGAGAGCACACAAGTAGAAGGGAGGGGCAGAGGAAGAGGGAGAAACAGACCCCCTCTGCTGAGCAAGGAGCCTGATGTAGGTAGGGCTCCATCCCAGGACCCTGGGCTCATGACCTGAGCTGAAGGCAGACGCTTAACTGACAGAGCCACCTAGGTGCCCAAGAATGTCGTTTTAAAGAGAAGTCAGTCTTGCCCAGCTTTACCTCACACTTTATACTAAGATTTTGTATTGTCTTTTCTCAAATCGAAAATGAAAAACTAGCACATCTTTAATCTGAATAGCAATGGAAATAAATCCCTGTAAAATGATTTATCTACATTTAAAATGTGTCCAGTTGTTTTTTTTTTTAATCCCGCATATATCCTGAGCAAGAAAATTCCCAACAGGCATTTTCCATTCTAACTCCACATGTGAGATCATTACAAAGTGAACTTTAAAAAATCTTTGTCTAAGTTATGATTATAACCATGTAGAAAAATTCCTGACATACTTGGATAGGAAATACTCCAACATATTTGACTTGAATATTTTTCTGGAAAAAATTTGTATTACCTTAATTTCCAGTTTTAATTGTTTTCCTTATGTTTGAATAAATTTTCATTAATTTTATAATAAAACTAGCTGTGTGATTACTTCTAGAAAAAGATATTTTCAGGAAAAATCACAGTCATCGTATTTAGTTGAAATACTCCAACACTTAACCAAGTTTTGTTTTGCTTTTTTGTTTTGTTTTGTTTTGTTTTGGGGGAGAGAGTGAGAGTGCACAAATAGTGGGGAGAGGGCAGAGGCAAAGAGGAGGGAGAAAGAGAAGCAGGGCTTGATCTCAAACCCTGAGATCATACCTGAGCCAAAATGAAGGGCCAGAGGCTTAGCCAACTGAGTCACCCAAGCCCGCCTCCCACCCCCTCCTCTGTGCAAGAGCTAACATTTTAAATTGGGGGAATATTTGAAATTTGGGCAAATAATTATAGATGAACAAATAAGATAAATTGGATACTCCAAACTCATCATTTTCCAAATGGGTGGATTGAGGTCCAGAGTCATAAAAGGGGAGAGCCCAGCATTCTTCTGTGTCAAAGTGTTGTTCATTCCCCTAAACCAGGTATACTATTTATTGTTTCATTATTGAAGACTTCTTTGAAATCAACAGAGAGAAGCTTGGGTGATTATTTTTTTTTTTAAGATTTTATTTATTTATTTGACAGAGAGAGAGATCACAAGTAGGCAGAGAGAGAGAAAAGGAAACAGGCTCCCTGCTGAGCAGAGAGCCCAATGCGGGACTCGATTCCAGGACCCTGGGATCATGACCTGAGCCGAAGGCAGAGGTTTTAACCCACTGAGCCACCCAGGTGCCCATGGGTGATGAATTTTGATAAGCATCTGTCCATATGCACAATTCCCTGATATTACTGATATGAAATAGGGTAAATACACAACAATTCCAAAGTACAATTATCTTTCAGCAGGAGATGTTTTCTTAATTTCTATTCTTCACTTGGTACTGTTTTGTATAAAATTTTCAATTTATGGACACCTGGGTGGCTCAGTGGGTTAAATGTCTGCCTTTGGTTCAAGTCATGATCTCAGGGTCCTGGGATTGAGCCCTGCACTGGGCTCATTGTTCAGTGGGGAGTCTGTTTGCCCCTCACCCCTGTTCGTGCTCTCTCTCCAATAAATTAATTCTCTAAAAAAAATTCTCAATTTATATTTATTAAATTAACTTGGAATTAGGACATTTTTTATGGATAGTATGGAATGGGAGTCAGTGTTATGAATGATGTAAGTTGAAGATAAAGAACCAAACTTGGGGATGCCTGGGTGGCTCAGTGCGTTAAAGCCTCTGCCTTCGGCTCAGGTCATGGTCCCAGGGTCCTGGGATCGAGCCCCACATCAGGCTCTCTACTCGATGGGGAGCCTGCTTCCTCCTCTCTCTCTGCCTATCTCCTCTGCTTACTTGTAATCTCTGTCTTTCAAATAAATAAATTAATTAAAAAAAAAAAGAACCAAACTTAACTAAATTTTCTAATTCATGTGGCACTTAATGACAGGGTGGCTTGACAGATGGAGGAACTTTTACAGCCCACTGATTTGATTTAGGATTGATTCAGGGTTTTTAAAATTAATTTTTTAAAAGATTTTATTTGACAGTGAGCACAAGCAGGAGGAGAGGGAGAGGGAGAAGCAGGCTCCCCACTGAGCAAGGAGCTCTACTCGGGGCTTGATCCCAGGACCCTGGGATCATGACCTGAGCTGAAGGCAGATGCTTACCCAGCTGAGCCACCCAGGCCCCCCCCTGATTGGTTCAGGATTATCCTAAATCAGTTCATTTGGAGTTTGTGGGCCTAAGGGTTTTTTTTTTTTTGTGTGACATTTATGGAGGATACATACTCAGGGGAAGTAGAAGGGTACACACACATACATGCATATTTAATAATACTTATATATTAAGTAAGTGTTATATACTTCTAATACCTATATACATAAAACCATACTTATCTGATATTTTATGTTCATTGTCTCATTTGAGCCAAAACAACTCTATGAATTAGGGAGTAATATCAGCATATTAGCACTGAGGAAACTGAGGCTCAGGGATTAGGCAACCTGCATGATTTCACACAGTTAGTTCAATTCTGGATTTTAATTGAGGTCTGCTCAATTCTAAGCTTCTGTGTTCTTTTTTATTGGCCTTCTGCTTAAGAAATCAAGCATTTAAGAATGCAAACCACTAAAAATCTATTGGCAAATGTTGACAGTTTCAAGATATACATGAGCTTAATCTATTCATTAGGAAATCATGATCAGTCTGTTGATGGTAGAACCTGAGCCCTAAACATCAAGAACCAGCTTCTTTGAGGTAGGGTGAAGGGGGAGATGGTATCCTGAAAGGGCAATGCACTTGAAGGAATTACCACAGTATGGTGGCAAATTTTGATAAGCGTTTTTAGAGTTACTAATTGTAATATTTGAATTCCTATCTCTTGCCCTGCAGGTATGAGGCACACTAAAATTACTGTACTCTGTGTATTTTTGTGGTGAGCAAATGGCAAAGACACATTTCCTCGGGATACAAATTTTTTCCCATATGCAAACAATATCCTCCTTTATTTGATGAGAACAGATGGATGAAGCCTCAATATAAATACTTATTGCCCATAGTAATGGATGATTTTATGAGACATTCAAATTGGGCTTAAACAAGGGTATGAATTAGTAGATCTGCTTAGCTTGATATTTTTATTCTGACAACAAGAATTTCTATAAGAAAGGGTGAAGCTGAAAGGGCAACTGAGGCCCCTTTGAGTGAATTAGTATTCCTGTTGCATTACCCTGGTGGATAATATTCTTTACCTCCGATGTGACCCTTACAAATTTAATTAAATTTGATGGCTGGCCAGCATGTAGATTATTCCTGCTGTAGACAAAACTTCGATGTTTTCTGGCTATGGATAAAATATTTGTGGAAGTTCCTATTAATTTATGTCACTCACCTAACTTTTCTAACATTAGACGTCAGAGTTGAAGAGCAAATGATATTTGCTGCCTTGCTATTATGTGCCTCATGTCTATTAATGGTAAACCAAAAAAGTGTGATGGTACTGTATGGCCAGGGTCAATGGAGATGTTTTATAAAGTGTATTTGTAAAACTGTTGGATTTTAAACAAACCTGATATATGAAAATTAGAGGTTATATTTATTTTTTAATGGAATTTATTCCCTGTGTGTGTGTATACAAAATTAGGTATCAGAATCCCCAAAGTAAATCCAAAAAAGAACCACATTCATATAACAAGGTCCCTTTTTATTAAAACATCAACACTTGAATGTTTTCTATTGAAAACCAAGCTCTAGTGAAGAGATTATTTTCTCATCTGTACAAAGCTTATTCTCAGCATCTTGATAATTAATATTTCACATACACTTAACAGCATTTGGTGATTTTGAGATGCAACATTGTTCTGAACCAAGCATTCCTACTATCACAGTAGCCTCTACGTGGAGCTTTTTTTCTAAGTGCACGTTGACAAGGCTACGGTGGGGTAGAAGCTGCATGGTACAGTGAGACTGTAGTTTCAAAATTAAGCGGATTGCTTTCTGGTGTTATGGCTCTGGCAAAAACCAGCCAGTTCTTTCGCGTCTCTATTTCCTCATCTATGAAATAGGAATGATAACACCTTCCCTGTGATGACTGACAAGTGGTATATTTGGAGAAGCAAATAAAATTTTATGTCATCATTATTGAAGCATTGACAAACCCTACTAATGAATGGTTGAGGGGAAGAGGAGTATTGGAAAAGAGTTCCTTCCCACAAAGTACAAACTACACTTGTGCACTGAAGGGCAGGATGGCAGTGTGGTAAGAATACAGGACAATAGGCACTGAAGGATCTGCTTGTGACTCAGATTATGCTGATCTCTTCTCGTTACCTTATGCTATTCTAGAGCCCCTGGCTGCCGTGCTGTCTCTAGAGCACACATTCTTATAATGATGTTCTGGACACCTACGTGCCTCATTCCTTGACTTCCCTTCAGAACTCTGTTCAAACAGGACTTCATTGCAGAAGCTGTTTCTTGTGACGCTGCATAAAATGAGGCCCCGTTCTCAACCACAGTGACTTTTATCCCTGCTTGATTTTGCTTTACTGTTACATGGTTTATTGACTGTTGATTTTCTTTCAATGAAAACACAGGCTTCATGAGCACAGGAACTTTGTCTCTCCTGTTGACCAGTACATCTGCAGAAGCTATAGGACATGGATGTAAATGAGGGAAGAAATTAGGCTAGGAGCAGAAGAGTTGGATTCCAGTCTTTTCTCTCTGTGAACATGGAGAATCTGTCAGTTATTTCTGGACTTCAGTTTTCTCACTGTAACTGCTAGTATCAATTTTTATTTTTTGCATAGTAATTGGGAAGTTAATGAAAGGAGCAAACTATTTATGTGTACCTACTACAGGGCATACCTTGCTGCAAGTAATTTGCATTAATTATCCAAGCGCCATACTAACTTGAGGAATGGATGGAAGTATGCCTATTTTGCAGATTAAGAAACCAAAGTTAAAACAGTTTGCAGCTTGTAAAATCTAATGAAAATGTGTGAAATAAGTATTGAAGATAAAAGTCTTTTTATAAAAATAACATCTTATTAGACTAGCAAAGAAATTAATGAATAGCTATTTTTGTTAAAACCATCCTAGAGTTGTAACTGAACCAGTGTTGAGTTCACTCCTTGGTGAATCAGAACTACACCAGGCTGGGTTGTCCCACAAAGAAAACTCTTATTTACAGCAAATGGGGAGATCACAGCGAGTGACTTCTAAAGCTCTGACTCCCCAAGTAAGGGTGGATGGGTTCCTTTTATTTAGGCTAAATAAAATATCTAGGATGGTATTTTATAGTTAGGATGAATATTTAGACAGGGAAGCCTTGTTATCAACTGTAGAGGTGGGCATAAAGTGTGTGTGCCTTAAGGAAACATGTGTGTACATACATTATACTTTATGTAAATGAGGCTTGTGCTCCCCTCCTTGGGTGGAGATTTTAGCATTACAATGAGGTAAAGGTAGTTGTTGGTCATTCCAGAGGTGACCGTTCAGGCACCAGTCAGGGGGTAGGGTTTAGCCCAACAGGTCTGGGTGGTCTAGGCCTGTGGAAGGCCTTTTCAGGGCAGTCGCCATCACCTAGATTTTTTCTATGTTAAGAGGAAAGGGAGAAAGGGGGAAAATGTAAGACTAAATTTAGTGAGTACAAGTAGGTGTGTAGTAAAGGCCATTTCTTGGGGTCTGGCTGGTGACCTAATTTGCTAGATGAAAATAATATATGATTAGAGTAGTTTCTCCATTTGTATGATAACTTTAAGCATGGACAAGAAATAAGTAGAACAAAAATAATTCGTTTGGATATATTACCATTGGTACTATCTGCTGAAAAGTTTATAGTTTCCATTTTTTTAAATAGAGATCTGTTATAACCAGAGCAGTAATTCCCTAAACATTTCAGATCTGTTGTAATAGAAATTTTTTCAGACCCACTTAATTTTTTTTTCAGTAAAGGACAACTTGTTATTTTGATAGTGCTTTGAAATTTCTACTTTGTACACTTTTGTATAATTTTAAATTAATGTATAGGGTGTATACTCTGTTCAGGGTATAAAGGACTTTGATCACATATTGACTTACGGGCTTTGGTAATAGCTTAAAGGCCTTCTAATGTCTGTAGCACAAGGTCTGGCAAATGTTCAAGAAATTAGATGGAGGATACTTTGTTTATGCCCAAGCCTTTTTGGCTAATTCAGGTACAAAAATAAGAGGTCTCAAAATTCTTTTATCCGAAGAAGAAATGGAAGAAATCTCTTTGAATGAGAATTTTCAGGTGTAAGGTGGGAGAGAACACTCAAGAAAAGACTTTCCATAGAAAACCATTTAAATGACAAGATAGCTGAATTATCCTCACAAAAGCTTACTGGGTAGCAAGGGGAAAATAGTGGTCTTCATGAACTCAGAAAAAAGGAAACATTTCTATTCCTAAGTGCTTTATACATCATATCTCTTTTATTAAAATTTGGAAGAAGTAATCTTAACTGGGCTTACAGCCATTTAGAAAAACTGAATAATTAATTTCTACTGTTTGTTTTTCTATACCAGGCTAAAATATTTTATTCTATTCACCTAAATGGCTTCAGGCCCAGCAAGCAATATGCTAAATGAAAAGTTTGTCATGGGGAAAGATCTTCAAAAATTAAGCAATTTTCTCATTTAAATAATTTTAAGAGACCCAGAGTAGATCACATTTTAGGTACATGGATAAAATTGAATTACCTTTTAATTTTGATTCTCCACTCTTAAAATGTATGGAAAGTTTAATTAGAAAATACACATATGATTTCCATTGATTAAATTGAGGATGGTATTGAGATGCTAAAAAGTTTCTCTGTTAGTGATCTTAGGTCTGTCACCTTGGACATGCTCTTTCAGATCCTCTGGGGCCAGTTTAAATGAAATTGGCCAAGTGAAAATGACAAGAAGAAATGCTTTTTATTCTCCTCTAGAGTTTAAAAAAAAAAAAAAGGTGGTGGAGACATGAGATGAATGGGGAAAATAAGTATCAGGCATCAAGTTGTTGGCATAAATACATTGTTTGATTTTTTCCGATGGAATAGATCATCATACAAGGAACTTTTGACTTCAGTCTGTCATTTTACTTAATTATTTATTTGACAATGACAGTGTGAAATAATGTTTAGTAAAGTTTTTTTTTTTTTTTAAATCCTCTATTTTACTAAGTGGAAAGGAAATTCAAGATTTGCCACATTATCTTGTATTTATTGAAATGCTTGTTCTGATACTCTTTAGAAATATGCAACTCCAGGTACTGATTTTTGATTAAGAGGAAGCATTAAGTGTGGAATCGGGGCAAGATAGGGTAGGGGTGTGACTCTGTGTGTATGTGCACATGATGATTTAATTAAAAAGGATTTAAATTATAGTTGTAGAGGACAGAAGAAAGGGAACTATATCTAGGTGCTTATGTTTGTGTTTTCTTTGCAACAATAATATACTGAAAGCTTAAATGGATGAACATAAATTCTGGAGAGAAGAACATCTTAATGTAGACCCATCAGCTGACTAATCTGTGGTCTAATCAGTATGTTACCATTATGATTTGAAAGGAAAACATGCTTGGTCTGTAAGGATGCTTTGGAGAACAGAACCAAACAAAAATGAAAGTTCAGACTTTTTTTTTTTTTTCCCCTATCATACATTGCTTTTTTCATGAGCAGCAGTATTCTAGCAGTTTTTATCTGAAACATTAGCCTGGCCCAGTAGGTGTCAGATTAGATATACATTACTCCATTATCTTGGTATACTACTCTGCATCAAAGGATCTATGGACTTGGAAACTGAAAAGGAAAGAGAATAAATAAAGGATATCTTTTTTCAGTTTTAGAGTAGCGCTTTTAACATTAAGAAAAATCAATAACTGGATTGACTGCATTCAGTAGGGAGCATTATTGTTTCCCATAATGTATCTAATGCATATCATTACCAGAGTAATCACATTATTATCTGCCTCTGCCTTGCTGCTTGCTTCGCTAGATATGAAGCCAGAGCTATTTGTAAAGTAAGGTTTTTTTCTCTTCTGCAAAATTGCTGCAAATTGTATTTTTCCCATTTTCTTTATTAGTTGTTTGAACTAGCCAGAACCTCTGAATTCAGATTAAGTGTCTTGGTTTGTTGTGGTAGTTATTATTTTTCTCCTTCAGGATTCCTTTTTGTCTCTTACTCAAATTAATCTTGGGAAACGGGACAAATCGTTTGTGGTTCATCGTACTGTCTGGTGTGGAAGATGGGGTAGCATGAGCTGAATGTGGGGGTGGGCTTTATGTTTGTGAGATACCTTTTAAAGTCAGCAATTGCAAAATGATCCTGAAAAGCATTTCCAACAGTGTTATATTTCAACCCTCCAGTCCAGGGGGCTCAGGCTAAAATAATAAAGAGTATCCAGAGATTAGAACAATCAATTTCCTTTCTGTATCTGATTATGAAGGGGGTAGAAGATATGCCTCTCTTAATATGAGATGCACATTTCACTTACGTTTAACTCCTTCATTCATGAACTTCATGACATTCAATTAAACTGTGTGCACCCCTCACTTGTATCACCGGAGCCACACTCCATTCTATTCTTGGTAGAGATTTGCAACAATGTGTGTTAGGATACCCAGCCAAGACTATGGTGGTGGTGTTCTTCTCAGTGACAATGTAATAAAATGGTGGCTATTCCCAGTGACAATATAATAAAAGAGGGTCAGTGGAGCAGAAAAACTGCCCAGATGATGACTAAAGTGAATACATATGGGGTGTTTCTCTGAAGAATTCCTTATACTTCAATAACAACTGAAGTTGCTAGTGATGTCTGATTAAAAAGCTAAATGGTGGGAAAGAAAACAAATGCAGTATTCTTAAAAATATGACACCAGGAATAGGAAACAAGTAGGGCTTCTGAAGGCTGAAAGATTCAGTCAAACTTCCATCAGGTAGGAAATAAAGGGGAGGTAGAGCTGGTCTAATTCATAGGCCTCACAGAAAGGCTTCGTGGAGAAAGAGAAGATGGCTTTTTTGGTAAAATAATTGTTCTCAGGAAACCCTACTTTGCTCTTGGACCTTAGATTCCTCTATGTCTCATTTCACTTGCATACTAAAAACATCATTACTTAAGGGCAGATTTCAGAATTTTCTTTACCAGTAATACAAATCACACATTTTCTTTTTTCCTCCCTTCCTCCCTCCTCACCCCGCCTTCCCCTCTCCTCCCCTCCCTTCCTCCCTCCCTTCCTTCCTCTCCCCTCCCCTCTCTTCCCTTCCCTTTCCCTCCTCCTCCCCTCCTCTTCTCCCTTGTCTTCCCTCCCCCATTCCCTTCCTTTTTCATTCCTTTCCTTTCCTTCTTTCCCTGCCTTCCATTTTTGTCCGACTATTCTAGAGTATGGGTAATAACAGACAAGAGCCCCATTTGACAGAAGTCTGAACGTTGGGAGGCAAACTACTTTCTGGTCACGTAGAAATACTTACTTGATTACAACCATTTGTCAGTTCAGTTTGTGGAAGCAGATTAAGCCAGAAAGCTGCCAATATTTTTCCATATTCAATTCTTTCTCTCCATTATGGAAAGGAAACCAAAGTACTTGGGAATTAAAAACCTCTTTGATTCCAGAGCAACGGTGTTGCTCCATTTGGAACTGGCAAGGGGTATAGCGGTACAAAGGAAATGGATATAGAAAACGGAAATTCTAATTTTCCTTCTAGCTCAGATGGAAGCTTTTAGGATCATGCTTTTAGGATCCCTAGAAAAAATAATTGGAATTTGGAGTATGATCACCAGACATTACTGGGATGTTTAGGGAATGCTTTTGCTATGATCCTTAACTTCTAATCTATATTCTGACATTTTTGCAGTGTAAATATATGTATTTATGTTATGTATTAAATCTACATTTAAATATTACATATTTTAAAATATAATTATGCACAATATATAATTATTAGGAATGTGTTTTAAAATACATTTAAAATATACAAATATATATTCAGTTATATATATATATATATATATATATATATATATATATATAAAACTAAAAATACAACAGAAATAAGGACATTTTGCATTTTCTAGAGGGAACCAGTTTGAGAAATACATGAAAATGAAAGTATAGGAAAATTGTGTCTGTGTATATTTTTACTTGTTTGATTTGTTTGTAGTTTCCCTCAAGAACATGTTTCAACAGACGTTGGTTGATAGTAAGTGATCTTTCAACCCAGAACAAAAATGAAACAAGTAACTCTAATGAAACAAACTGTTAATAGCCTCTGGTTAGTGAGTTGTCTTCTAGCCAAGTTTAAAAATCAGTAGTGGCCACTCTAAATTTGAGTATAGTTATAAAACAGCAGACTTAAACACATTCTCAAAGATGAGAACTTTTTTTCAGTAATACAAATACGTCAGAATCTGGGGGTAGGGAAAGGAATCAAAACCTCAAAGAGAATTAGGGTGTTTCATGTTAGATACATAAAATGTACTCAGAAAAACTAATGACAAAGTTATCAAGTACCAGTGACCAAGTTACAAATGAAGATTTCAGTAATTTGGCCTCAAAAATTCTTATGCTTATGAATGATAGATTTATATTGTATTTGCCTAATGTATCTAATGCCTATCATTCAGTGGAAGCATCCTCAGAATTAGGAACTCCATTGTTTACCCATCTTGCCATCTAAGATTCTGAGAACCAGAGACCTGAAGAGGAAGTGTTGTTGTCCAGTAGTTAGAACTCTAATTTTGCACTCAGACACAGGTATGTTCAAACCGTGACTCAATCACTCGTCTCTGAAACAAGTATTTCTTCTTCCAAAATTTCACTTTACTTGTTTTTGCTGTGGGGCTACTCATAATGCCTACTTCATTGTATTTAATTATCCTCATAGGATAACTAGAAGATTATAGAATAATAAAAACATTCTAGCTAATGTATATAATACCTAGTATAGAGTAACTATTGAATATTCCCATTTTATTGTAATATATAGTAGCTAATAAAGCTATTATGACTCTTGGGTTTTGGTTTGGACTGCTTAACTCACTTGTTACACTATTAGTGAGGTCACAGCCTTACAGAGATTCATATATAGTCCACATATTTTTATGAAACATCTACTAAATGTAAGTTACATCATTGCTTTTTATAAAATAGGAAAATATAACATCGGTCCTGTTTCTAAGAAGCTTATAATCAAGCAGGGGGTACAATGACTAGTCACAAGATGCTGTAATAAAAGATAAATTGTGGTAGGCAAAACCAAATAGGAAAAAAGTCTTGTGGTTGTAAGAATGAGAGGGAGATACCTTTGACTTGGTGGAAGGTGATCAATAAACATAGTTACTCTATTTGCAATAGTTATTGCTAACTCCAAATCCAAAGCTCTCTTGCAGAGCTAAATAAATAAGTCTTTTAAAATATAAGAGAATCACAGAATGATTTATTAAATCTATTAACAACATTCACATGAAATCTCTTTTGTTAAAAATAAATAGGAAGGAAAGGAAAAGAAAAACTACTGTAAAAAGTTAAGACTCTATGACTATATTGTGCTTAAGGCAAGTGGACCTCATTGAGAAGAAATCTATGGCTGATTAAAATATGAGCTATCCCATTAATCACACAATACATTAGATAATAAATTGTGGTTGCTAACTTGATATGCACCATTGAACATGGAGAAAATATCACATAGGCAGACAAGTGCACCAAAGTATGACAATGTAATAGCTTGTGGATATATTCTTTTTGTAAATATGTCTGCAGCACATCCAGTGTCTTACTAAACTATGCTGTAAAATAAGGTTATTCTTTAAGTCACAGAGATTAATGCTGCAGATTTTTCAACACTGAAAAAAATCATACATTTGAATAGAAGGGTGAGATAGAAATTAATGTTTTTCACTCAGAGTGTGTCATTCTAATAATCTCATTCAATTTTCTAAGGGAGCTCTGAAGATGTTAGATTAAAAAAATGTTTTGGAAAAAGAAAATCCAATAACATATTCCACTGACAGATAATTATGTGAGCTAATTTCAAGGACTAGTTTGAACCATGATAGGATATTTAACTCTTCTGTGTGGATCTAGTGAGCCCACCCTGAAAATTTGCTGATAGCACATATAGGAAATATAAACAGTGCTATACATTCTATAGGCCAGCAGTCCTTTTTACAGAAAATCATAGATTTCTTTCAGTTTTGATTTGTTAAATATGTAAATGTAACATTTAACTGATTGTTAAACATAATTTTCACCTGGTCTTGTGTTTCCAATTTTCTTGACGAAGTAACACATTGAACAGCTTGACCAGGTTTCACTGTGAATATTGTCTTCTTATATGCTGGTGTGTCGTCCAACATTGCAGCCAACTAGCCACATTTGGCTACCAAGTACTTGAAGCATGGTTAGTCTGAACTGATATGGCTGTCAGTATTAAATACACACCAGATTTCAATGACTTAATTTAAAACAGGCAAGATATCTCATTTGGATTTAATAAAATGCATCAGTTACACCTATTTCTTTTATACATATCTCATATATATATACACATATATATATAAATTTACTTTAAATGTAAAAGTAAAAGACTACAAAATTTAAAACTGCTTATGTGATTTTCATTTATGGCTTGCATTATACATCTGTTGGTTAGAGCTGTCTATGGGATCCATAAAGTAAACTAGTGGTAAAGGAGATAAAATTCTGAATGAAGATATTTGACATGCTCAGAACTACATTGAAATAGCTCACATTCTCCCTTCTCATGGCTGCATAATATTTCATTGTATATATGGACTATATCTTCTTTATCCATTTGTCTGTCGAAGGGCATCTTGGCTCTTTCCATAGTTTGATGGTTGTGGCCATTGCTGCTATGAATATTAGGGTACAGATGGCCCTTCTTTTCGCTACATCTGTATCTTTGGGGTAAATACCCAGTACTGCAATTGCAGGTTCATAGGGTACCTCTGTTTAATTTCTTAAGGAATCTACACACTGTTTTCCAAAGTGGCTGCACCAACTTGCATTCCCACCAAGAGTGTAAGAGGGTTCTCCTTTCTCCACATCCTCTTCAACACTTGTTGTTTACAGTCTTGTTAATTTTGGCCATTCTAACTAATGTAATGTGGTATCTCAATGTGGGTTTGATTTGAATTTCCCTGATAGCTAATGTTGATGAACATTTTTTCATGTGTCTGTTAGCCATTTGTTGTCTTCTTTGGAGAAGTGTCTGTTCATGTCTTCTGCCCATTTTTTGATATGATTATTTGTTTTTTGGGTGTTGAGTTTGAGGAGTTCTTTATAGATCTTGGATATCAGGCCTTATCTGTAGTGTCATTTGTGAACATCTTCTCCCATTCCGTGGGCTGCCTGTTTTGTCGACTGTTTCTTTTGCTGTGCAGAAGCTTTTTATCTTGATGAAGTCCCAAAAGTTCATTTTCACTTTTGTATCAACATGGATGGGACTGGAAGAGATTATGCTGAGTGAAATAACTCAAGGAGAGAAAGTCGATTATCATATGGTTTCACTCACTCTTGGAGCATAAGGAATAAATAACATGGAAGACATTAGGAGAAGGAAAGGAAAAGTGAATTGGGGGAAATCAGAGGGGGAGACAAAGGATGAGAGACTGTGGACTCTGAGAAAGAAACTGAGGATTTGGAGGGGTTAGGGGTGAGGGGATGGGTGAGCCTGGTGGTAGGTATTAAGGAGGGCACATATTGCATGGAGCACTGGGTGTGGTACATAAACAATGAATCTTGGAACACTGAAAAAAAAAACTCATGTTCTGACCTTAAAGCATGTTTAAGTTATATGTAAATGGTTGTAGATAAACTATATAATTCAAAGTATATGATGCATTAGAAAAAAGCATAAGAAAAATAGACTACAATTATGTATGTGTAGGAAGATAACATTGCAAAATCTAAAACACAAAATACTCATTTAGTTACATATTTCTTATCTGAAGGGTAGGCCCTACTTGTGATTCCTGCAACCATATTACTATATTGAGATTACAAAGGACCCTCTTCTCCCAGATAGTCTGAAATTTTGTGGAAAATTTATTTTCTCACTGAAGAATTTTAAATAGAATCAATACAAATAAAAAAATACAAGAATCTTTGTTCAAGTTCTTGTATCCTCTTGTAGAAAGAAGACAAAATTATTTCCCCTCCCATTGAAAGGCCACATAAATCATCTGTTCCTTTTCTTTTTTTAATGTCTGTATTTGTCAATATTGGGATCCAACAAGGGGAGAAAAGCCCCAGATATAGTCATAGCGAGAACAATACAATAGGTGACTCTAGAATTTATTTTTCTGTGGTACTACAATAGTCTGCCTTTGGGTTGGTAACTTAATAAATCAGTCTTTATTGCCTGAAAGAGTTGATATATATTCTAAAGCAAGCCCATTTATAATTATACTTGTATTTTCGAAGATGAGACCTTCATTTATATTTTTAAAATTATGTGTTTCTTCCCAAAATTATCACCATGTAAATTCAGAATATAATAGTTGTTCCTTAAGGGCCTATTATATGCCAGGAGTAACCATTAGGTGGGGGTGTATCTTGAAATTTTTTCATGTGTGCGTGTGTGTGTGTGTGTGTATGTGTGTGTGTGTGTATGTGTTGGGGTGGTTATTACCTGAAAATGTTTCCTCTGGAAGGTCTGTAAGGGTCACAACTGGACTTTGATGCATGGGCCAGATCGAGGGTTAATCCTCAAGGAGATGGGGGAAAAACCCCCAACTTTTAAAGTCTGAAACAGAAAAACCTTGTGGATTCTAAACCTGTGGTGTCTAATATGGTAACCACTTAAAACCTGTATCTACTGACTATTTCACTTATAGCTGGTGTTACTGAGAAACTAACTTTTTAATTTTATTTAACTTTAAGGTAGATTTAAAAACTGATACTAGATTCAGTGAATGAGAAACTTTTAAGCATGTTTAGAAAAAAACTTGGATTTACTTTTTCAATTGTACACTTTATGATATATAAATGCAGATTAAGTATTTCCAATTACAAATTTCAAATTGAGATATGCTGAAAAGAATAAAATACAAGCCAGATTTTGAAACTTAGTACCAAGATAAAGTAAATAGCTCATTAATAATTTTACATAGATCACATATTGAAATGGTATTTGGATTGAAAGGTATAAAAATTGATTTCACCTATTTTTAAGTATTTTCTTAATGTGGCTACAAGAAAATTTAGAAGTCTATCTTTGGTTTATATTATGTTTCTATTAGACTGTGCTGTCTAAAGAAGAGGAAAACACATGGAAATAACCATAAGATACCAAGACTGTAAATGGGATATGACAACAAAAGGGAGAAACTAATGGCAAGTTAAGAGTTGGTAGCAAATAAAAGAGAAGGAGGTCCTTAGCTTATCTTATTGTGTTGGCAGCTGACCAGTGTATGTAATGCCTGGACTAGTTTGAGGGTTTAAGATTAAAAACATAACTTTTAAGTCTTTTGTGCCTTGTAATCAAAGACAAGTAGGTTGTTGCTTTAATAATAATAATTTTAGTTATTATTAGTTTTACTTTTAAAAAGTGTTAACTGAATTTACATCTCTTTTTAACCTTCCACATGGTATTAAGTACATTACGTACAGGCATTGAAAGAATTTTACCACAATAAACCTTGAAAAAAAAAGATACCAGAATTATAGGATGGGAAAAATAATGTTAAATCAAATTTAATTCCAAGGGTAGAAATCTTATGAAGCAGTAATATGGGCCACTTTGTTATGTAAAATCTATTCCATGAACAAAATACTGTATTAACATTGGACAGTTTGGAACAAATTAAATTACATTGTATTTGCCAGGGATGTCCTATTGCCCTCATGTTGAAGTTAAATAGCATTTTTTCCCACATAAGATGCAAGTGCACTGTAGAAAAGTTGGAAACACAAAAAACAACACGGAGAAAATAATAATGACTTATAACCTACACCACCCAGATATAATGACTATAAATTTCCCTTGTATTTTCTTTCAAAGATATAAAGTTAGTTTTTAGACAGGGTTTGGTTTGTCTTAATAAGCACTGCATCACAAACTCTGTATTTAATACTTTTCACCCCTTTCTTTGAATTCTCTTTGGATTGGTTTCATAGCCCAGACTGAGGTTATCCATTATAGAAACAACAACTTAATAAATGATGTCTTGTTGACTTGAAAGTATTCACATAGATTTCTAAAGTGACAAAGATACAACCAGAAAGTGTTTTATTCACTAGAAAATCTTGTTGAACATTTTCTGACACTATTAGTAAGATAAAGAGAGTATGGATGAAAGAGAAAACATGAATTCTGAATCCTGAAGAGCTTGTGCTTATTAGTACTTTCAGCAGAAACCATGAAAGTCCACCTCATCAGGTGGACTGATGAAGCCTCATTAGGTAAAGGCTTGAAGTGTTTTAAGAGCAATGCCTCACAGAAAAAACATCCCAAGTGGAGGCTAGACAAACATGCCTACCTGTCATTGCTGCCTTTTGATTGGAAGGAGTTTGTATTTGTTTCCTCTTTAAGAGGAAGGTGTTCATGCAAGTAAAAAATCACTTGGCAGTGTTAGCAGTGCTAGATGTGAAAATGCAAACCCAAGGGCTTGAAGTTAGGCAAACTCCTTGAGATGAAGTGGAGTGCAAAGTGCCCTTCATTTATTCTTGAGATATTTACTTCCATTCTCTGGCTTTACACTAGCTACTGTCCTTATAGTCAGTCTTGCTATTCAGCCTATTTTAGGTGATTTGAAAAATAAAAACATTCATCTTGAAGTCAGGAAAAGCAAAGACTCAGTGCAACGTTCCAGAGTTTTCTGTGTTTATCGCTTTTAAGACCATTAGGTACCTAAATGTCAAAATCATGCACTTTATCCAAATTCCACTTTAAACCCATAATCAGGGTAATTTGGGGGGGGGGTGGCAGGATAGGCTTCAGTCTGCTGATCTCTGAGATAATTTCTGGATTTAGATAATGTTAAAAATTCCTGAGAACTCTTAGAAAGCTTAGGGTTTCTTCAGATTTCTGGTCTAGCTGACATTAAGGCTGGCTGGTAGGGCAAAGTCAACCAGGCTCCTCGGAAGTACACATGAAGGAGCTGAGAACTTCTCATAGCCCTTCAAGTAAGTTTCTTACTAGGAACCTGTGCACTTGATTTGGAAATTTGGTATTTATTCAAATTCTGATCTAAAATTTCATGGAATGTGTTAATTCCAAACAATGTTATGGTAGCTCTTATTTCATGATTTCACTGCAGTGTTGAACATCAAGCTGCAAATGTTTTCAAAGACTGAGGTTATAGTAGGCAGTCTGGCAGACAAAGTGTATGTGGTAATATTAAGAATATCTAGGGTATGCTCAGTTCTAAATAACAGGATTCATTAATGCTTCATTTATATATTCATATTTGTATTCAACTAATACATTTTTTTTCTGTGTTAAGTGTTACAATGAGCTGTATGCACAAACAGCAGATGTGATTTCTGACCTCTTGGAATCAAACTTGATTCATGATTATGTAATTCCTACAAAGCAAAAAAAAGAATGTCAGTGATTCAATGTAGTTGGAAGTGCTAACATAAGGTGAGGGGGCCAGGAAAGTCTACCTTGCATAAGTGATACTTAAACCAATGCAAAATTTTGTGATACATTGCTAGTTGTTGGGAATATGAAGATAAACATGGCATAGTCCCTGTCCTTGAGGAGTTCATGTCTAGGAAAGAGATGTGCCTAGGAAGGCAATTGACCAAGGGTGAGATTGTGTATAGGGTGGGATGGTAAATTGAAGGCATGTGAAACACTATATGAAAGAGTTTATACTTCTTTTTTAGAAGTGGAGGAGCCACTGGAATATATAAATTAGGAGCTTGAAATCAATTTGTGTTTGTAGACTGATCATTCTGCATGCAAAAGGAAAGATGGATTTGGCTTATGGAGAGGTAGGATTCAGAGAGCCTGATTAGAAGGCTATTGCAATAGGCCCTAAGAGAAGAGGGCAGCAGCCAGAGAGATTAGGAGATTTAGGAGTGAAAATCAATGATAGTTGAGGACTGACTGGCTAGAATAGCTGAAGAGGAGAGAGGATTCTAGCATAGGCTGAGGTTTCTACCTTTTGGGTAATTTACAGTATCCATAGAGCCATTGCTAGCTAATGGAAAGGCTTGAGATTGGGTGTTTGAATCCTGACTCTGCCACTTAAAAAGTAACCACTTGGAAGAAGTTACTTAAACTTGCCTAGCCTCAGTTTTCTATGTCTATACAAAAATGGCTGAAAATAATTTTGTGGGATTTATGGGAAGATAATTATGAAATCTAGTGAATTGCCCTTGCCTATAGTATACATTCAACATGTATCTTCTTCAGTTTTAGGCATATGGAGTTTAAAGCCATTTATTTTGTGTCTGATGGATATATCTAGTATGTATTCAAAAACAGAGGTTGAGGCCTTGGGAAGGGGGGTGCAAATAAAAGCCCAAGAATTTGGAGATAGGATTATTAGATGATAGTTGAGATCACTTAAACTTTATGAGTTTCCATTATAAGAACAAAACCTGCCTCATGTAAGAGGTGTGCTTAAAGAAACCTTTAGCACTCTAAAAAGACTTAGAACTGACAAGTAACTTGAGGAATAAAGAGAACTCTTTGAATATAACAATTAAAAGATCACTGACAACCTTAAAGCAATTTCCATATGGCGGTGAGGAACAGAATGTAGATTGTGGTGATTTGAGGGTAGATTAGAAATGAAGAAATAGTTATGATATAGAATGTTCTTTTAAGAAAGTTGGCATGGCGATTTGGGGTGGTAGGTAGAAGTAGATAAAGGATAAAGAAAAGAGGCTTTAATTTATAGTAATAGACACTGAGAGGAAAGATCTAGTATTGAAGCAGAGGGAGATGGGAGAAGTGATGGGAGATAAATAATGAAGTGAAGGAATATTCTAGAAGAAGCTGCAGCTCAGGAAACATAAATCACAAAAGAATGCATTTGCCTGAGATGGAATGTGTCAGAATGTGAAGGCGTGAAGTTGGAAAGACTATCAATTATTGGAATTTAAGAAGCTTCCAATATCAACCCAGCTATTGTTTTATCCTCTTACTTAGCTTTTATTTTTGTGTTCCAATAACGTATGTTTTGAGTACCTTAACTGGATTGGCTAATACCTTTTAATGTTATCTCCACATAAGATGAATTATTAAATTTTCATTTAGTAAAAGTCAAGTGAAATCTCACCTCTGTCCTTTTTTTTCCCCTGAGAAAAGACAAAAGAACCTTGGAAAATACTGATTCTTAAAAAAGTAGCCCCAAGAATGATAGGGTTGCAAAAAATTACCTGTGCCAGGGTCTTAGACTATCAGAGAAATACGTTACTCTAATGATTTATATATCCTATGGAAATATTAGAGCTAAACTTCCTGCAGTGTTGACATCAGGACATCAGGACATTGGAATATATATTAGCTCTTAAAATATGATTGTTCCAGTAATAAAATGATCTGTATTGTTTCACTATTGCTATCAATGAGTTTTTGGTTGAGTGTTTGCTTTTTGGAAAATGGTTTTACATATACTTTTTATAAATGTTAACTCTTAGCTCACGCTTAAATTGGGATTGTATCAAAAAATAAATTAATTTTGTATCATGTCTACATTTGAAAACAAGTACCACAAGACCTTTCCTAGTAGATGAACACAGTTTAATTAGATCATCTTCATTTTATTGTATTACAAACACATAAAAACACAACACAACCAACCCCTCCTCATACTGGCAATTCTGGAAATGATAAAGACCACGCTTGGATTTATTATAAAGTAATTACAATAAGGTGGAAGAATCATACACTGGAAAAGCAATAGTCCTAAAGCTGATGGGACTTCAACACAAGGTCAGCATCTCAAAGTCTTTCAAAGGAGTAAGACTATATAGAACAGTTATATTTAAATATTACCATCATGTGGGGATTTGTAGTAATCTATCCTTGGTCTTTCATGACTTAATTCTCTACCTTCTATCTGGAGATCTAAGTCTTACTTTCAGGGTCACTACTTGCTTTGTTCAAGTGCTTCGAAATACATTTCATTAGCTTTGATCTTCTTGCTATATTCTTAAATGTAAATCCAAACAGTCAATGAATATCTGTTTTTGAAAGCACAACAAAATCAATACTTAGTATTTTCAAAACAGAACTTTGGCCATTTCAATCAAATTTACTTGTTCTCCTGTATTCCCTACTTTAGTAAATGATGCAATGAAGTACCAGACACTAAATCTGGGAAGACATCATAGTTTCACATTCCAGGTAGACATCAAAGTCAACCTGTTGTATATCATTCAAGGTTTTTCCTTACACATGGCTGTTTTTTTCAGTAGTGCTCATACCATTTAAATTTCTTTAAAGAATATTGGCAATTGTGGGTTATTTTTTTCTTCCTATGTCAATATTACTAATTTGTACCTGTATTAAAAGTATCCAGATTATCCAAGTTTTAAGATTATTGTGAGAGTTCTGTTAGATATAGATATAAAGCATTTCATAGGCTGCCATCCATATAAGAGGTATTCAGTAGAAACAACTCAAAGGAATATAAATTAATATCCAATTCAGTCATGGAACATAGATTTAGAGAAAAATGGGCAATTCTCAACTATTCAGATCTAATATTTTGGATGTGTGTGTGAGATAGCATGATGAAGATTAATTGTTACATATTATTGAAGAAATTGTCTATGTTGAACCAAATGATGAATACAGAAACAGTAAGAAAATAAAAAGAAGTAAGCAGCCTTAGAAACTGAAATACTCTAATTACAGCCACTGATGAGAGTTACCAACCATGCATTTTTATTATCATGCAGTGTATCATCTTTATGTACATTGCAACATACCAGCATTCCATTCTGTACAACTCTGGGTATATCATTTGCCCTTTCATTGCCTCCATTGCCTCAGGATAGCATAAGGCTCTTTACTAGAGAACCTCCTTTTCAGTTTTTTAAAACACTATGACTTTATGACCACAAAACAGCTTAATTCTGAGTTTTCTGTTCTGAGTCAACACTTAAGAGAATTGTGAAAGACCTCCTGTATTGTATTTACTATCTGATTCCCAAATCATCCTTTGCCTTCTCATCTGTCATCCCCATTAATTCTTCAAGTTTCTTCTCCAAATATTTCTTTAATGACCTTCGTATTGCCTTCATTTTCCTCCGATGAAGCACACAAATATGGAATCTAGAGTAGAGAAACAACATAATCCTGACTTCATTATTAGTAGGCCAACTCTTAAGGACAATTATGTAACCATGTTTTTTTTTCCCTTCTTTTTCTGGATACTGCTCCAGGAGTTTTCATCATATTTAATTGTACTTCCTCCATTTCCTGTGGTTCAACTTTTATCCCATAAACTTCCATCCATTTCATTCCTGTCAGTATTGTACCCCAGACTTTGAAATGATTTCTTTCCCCTTATTGCTTTTGGAAGGTGGGGATCGGGTAGTCTCTTTGCCAAAGGAATGCTTGACCCAGTGTGTGTGTGTGGAGGGAGGAAAACTCACAGTATCAAAGCACTTCCCAATATCACAACTTCTGTTAGCAATATCAGAAATAGTGCAATCTCTCGATTCTCAGCCTTCTTTGAATCCTCTTCTAGAGGGAGAAAGAGGAAAATGGTGAGTGAGTTTGGGAGAGGAAATATACTAACTTGAGAACTTGATCCATAATAGATGATTCTTTTTAAACATCAGATAATTTCTCTGCTCATCACTTCCATCACTGTTTTCTAGTTATCCTGGTATTTATTACACTTAGATCGCTAGGCTCTACAAAATGGTTGCCCTTACTGCCCCAACCTAATTTCTCCACCTTTAGCAGAGCACCTTTTCTTTCATTTCTCAGCCCTTCAATTGATACAATGCCCAGTAATTCATCCTGGTACAAATTTTGCCCAATAATTTAGCTCTCATTTGTGACATTACCATGATCTGTATGGAAGGTGCTCACCAAATATTTGTGGAATGAATGAATGGACAACTCAGTACTTTGATCCCTGACCCCTCCAAATGCTATACTACAATCTTTGTTACCTCCACAATACTCTCCTCTGAAGCATGGGGAGGTGATGCGAAGGCAGGTCCAACAATCCAGGATAGGACCTTCAGTCACGACTGATAAAGAAAAGAAAAATAACGGAAGAGGGCCATGGCATGCAGTTTTCTTAGCTCAGACATGAAGTATGGATTAGATCTCAGGCATTTCCAGGATTCTTAATGTTACATTGCTATGAATTTCTTCTTCCCCTAACAATCAAATTTCTTGATGGGTCAAAACCTTCTGTAACTTATGTCAGATCTCTGGGGGAAGAAGTAGGAAAAATGATGCCTCAGTGTATATTGGTCCTACGGGTTATAAACTATACTTTAGAAGGCCTAAGCTCCTCTAAACTGTATGTTTGAGATTGCAGAGAGACACATTTTGTTGTCAGGTCTGATTGATATTTCCACCCCCATAATCCCAACTCTAGAAATTGGATTCTTAGTATGACAGGTAGGAGAGATATGGCCATATAGAGCAAATGAGATGGGAAAATATGGAATGAATTCTTAAGGTGTTGCATGTACTGTACTCACCGCAATCTTCAGAACAAGCTAAAAGAGAATCAGAAAGTTCTAATGAGCTTATAGTCAACTCAGAGTTTGCTGTATTTATACCCAGTAATCTTCGTTTGGTTACCCATGAAGTTCCAACCACCCCTCCATCCATTCTAAACAACTGTAACATGAAACCACCTTCCTCCTCTCACCCTCATTTCCTATTCCTTTCACATAATTTGAGTGTTGTTAGATAGATATCTTTTATTACCAACTTCAGAGAAGTTCTTTAACATCTCTTTCAGTTTGGATTCCAGGTTTAGGCGGACATCGAGAAGCTTGCCTTGAAGGATAAAGGCACCTAAGAGGGGGTAGAAGGGGTGTCAGAAACTAGGGGTAGACTTCCCCTTCAGAATTTAATCCTAATTGTTTGTTTTTCCAAGGGAAATTTCCTTATACTTGCTTGGGAAAGACAGTCTTTTAACATTGAAACTCTATCTCACCTTTCCATGTTTCATTGCCCAGTTTATAAAGTTCATTCTTCAGCCATATTCTCAACTTGATAACATCATCAACAGCTAGAGAAGAGAAGTAAAGGTACATGTAGGGGAATAATCACATCTGTGGAGGAAATTATGTGGACTCAGGTGCACTCTTCCCTGCCTCCCCTTCTCCCTTTAATCCACAAAACTCTCAGGGACTCAAACTTCCCTCACCCAATACCCGAAGCATCTTGTCCCTGTGGGAGACCTTGATGCTTAAACGGATCATCTCCTTAATTTGCCGTTCAAGCAGATGAACTCGGCCTGGGACTTCTGAGGGTACAATCTCTGCCAGCAAGAACCCAATATCTTCTGCAAATTTGGGGTCACATTCCAAGCAGCCTTTGACCCCATGGAAGCCTGCCAGGGACAGGGGCAGGAGCAGGAGCAACCACAGGTCTCCCATTTCCTTGCCCCAACAGTCCGTTGTCCTGGCAACTAGTTCACCTCGTTCCCTTTTCTTCAAAAATCCAGGAATAAGAGCTTTGTCCTGGATAGTCTGACTTCACCTTCCCCTGCATTTCCATCCCACTTCTAGGCAATCTCATTTCCCTAAGGCTCTTCAGTTGTTTTCTGACTTTTATCCTTCATTCCCGAGAGAGGGAACTGCCAATTGGGAAGCAGATACCTGAGTTCTGAGTGTAGAACACAGAAAGTGAGAGAAATCTTGAGCTCACACAAGCAAAGTTCCATGCAGGGGGAAAAAAAAAAGCACAAACTTTTCTCAGGAAAACGTTTTCTTCAGGTTTCTTCTTTACTTGTGTCTTCAGAAATTTCTAACATTCCTCCGGACCATAGGAGTAGAGTAGTGTCTCAAGAAAGAGATCTCCTAGGACCTTAGATTCTACTGCTATAGAGGAAGTGAGAAAAACCTGGAATATTAAGTTGTTTAGCATCCCAGTCTCTGAGGGTAGCAGTATTGTTGAAAATTAGCCATGGGTTTCTAGTTGTAATTGATATATCATTGATGATAATTTTGATGTAATAGCCTCTCAGAAATTTAGGCTATCTTTGTAGGATGATTTCCCTGCCATGCTATATAATAGCCTTCTTATATCATTCTCTTTATAAAGAGTCTGGAGCAAGGAGACTAGAAACAGCCATTGAGGAATATATGGTGATAAGTGAGACTCCAGTAACACTCAGGGTTCGTTAGTGGGTACATCTTACAAGTACTAAGGATGGGATGTGAGACATGTTAGAAAACCAGCACAGTTACTGTGGGCTGCCATTTCAGGCCACCGTGGAAGGAGCCCAGATAAACAGTTCAGCTTAGGGCTCTTTGAATAAGAATGTTCTCTGTCATTTAAAGAAGTTAACGTTGCTTTACAGACTTTACAGGGTACCAGTAACTTCTCTGTTATATTGCTTGTATGTCTGTGACCTCCTGGAAACCAGGGAACCTGGGATCTTAAAAGGTTGGTGGTAGAATTGAGAGCTAAGGTATGGGAGAGTTAGGGAATGAAAAGTTGTGAGGGAAGTACAAAGAACTGTTACAATGATATGCCTACCATGTGCCAGATATGGGATGTGCTAAACACTTCTGATAGATCATTGTGAGCCCTGATGGCACAGCAATACTTTGAGAAATTATTCCAGTTTTATAGATAGGACTCTGAGGCTCAGAAATATGAAACAATCCTTTCTACAAAATAATTTAGTAGTCATGGAATTAAGATTTGAACTCAGGTCTCTCTGATTCTAAATTCTCTATACTTCATTCACTGTCTGGTCAACATTTTCTGGGATAATGCAGAAAATAATTTCTTGGAATTATAAATCAGATGACTGCAAAGGAAATTCAAATCCTCTGATGATCCAAATCCACACCTCTGGTCTGATTTTATTTCCCTTGGCTAGATGATCTCATCTTTAGATGACCCTCCGGAAAATTTGCACATGCTGAGGTCTGAAGACATTTGAGGTAGTGGGGTTAAACTACCTCTGGAAATCAAAGTTGGATACTAAAAGGGGCTAAAACTTGGCAGGCAGGTAGCCAGGTATGAGGAAAAACTGTTCTTTAAGGGAAAATATACATTATAGATGTGATGTTTTCTAGTTAACAGTACATACTTTTACTTTCAGCTTGGATACTTGAAGAGAAAGTGATGGTATATTACTGACTCATTCTGCTCAGTGGCACATTATCTTGAACCAGACCACATGTTCTACTATTTTTATCCTTGCCTCATTCTTTCAGCTTAATTTGCAATCCAGGATTTGTAGGATGCAAGAAAAAAAAAAATGATTCGACTTCCGGACAGTGTTGGGAAGACGGAAAATAGCAAGCCACTTTCTAAAAAGACAGAAGTTGTAATTGAAAGGGACATATAAGACAGAAAATAATGGAGGAAATAGCACCCTCGTGAAGGAAACAGTAAATGGATAATAATAGTGTGAGCTGATGATCCAGGCAGAGGTACACACAGTTTGTACTTTCTATAGGAAGACCAAGCAGCACTAAATCTGGAGGAATTTCTTCTAGAGAAGCTGGATCTAGGACACTAGAAACAGGAGTTAACAAATACATGATGGGAAGTGGGAACCCAGAAATATTCAAGATGTTTTAAGAGAAGCATCCGGAAAGTGCTGATGATGGAGTGGATGACGTATAAGAGAATGACTACATTATCCTGGGCTGGTTCTTTAAATTTAGTAGATGTCAACTATTTGAAATTTGGAAAAGAGCAATCTTGAAATAGACTGATAATATAATGATCATATTACTTAATTAAAATAATGATACTTGTATCTAGGAGGCAAAAGGCTAATACCAGATCCTTCCTTGATTATGCTAATATTTGGTTTGGATTGGCATGGAGAGGATAGGATTATAGTCAGTGTGAATCTGTGGAATAGCTAACCAAACTCTTCATTTGCTTAAAATAGTGTAACAGGTATATAGTAGCACACGCATGCATAATATTTTAGCAAAGATATATTTATTCATTTGTAATTCTTAGATAAGACTCCAGGTTTTTCACAGATAGAATATGTGTTGTATATGTTCTTTTTCTACAAAACAATTAGTCCTATTATTTAGTCCCTCTGAAAGGTTAGAATCAGTTGTTTTGTACACATTTGACCTTTGTTATAAATCAAATGATACACTGAGGTTTAAAATCTAAAAAACAAGTCTCATTAAGAAAAGCAAGAAGCTTCTTACAAATAATTTCCCTCAATCCATAGCAAATCTGATTACCACATCCACACACAAAAATGAAAATAATGAATCTCTGTGGCTCAAGCTTCTTATAGCCTCTTTTCTTGTGGGTTACTTGTCCCAGCCAAGCCCTGCTGCATTCTTTCTCCATCTGTAGCTCTTCAGTGGATGCCCTAGAAATTTGGCAAATAATCCAGAAACCTCTTGTAGTTAAGTGTGATTAAATTATTTCCTGACTATAATCTGGGACTAGGAAACCCATACTTGGTATCTGGCCATGTTAGAAGCTAGCTATCTAGGCAGCATAATAATCATAATTATAAATATTGAAATATTCCTATAGTCCAGATCCTTCACAAGTAAAGAGATTTTAATATTTTCTGTATGCCTGCCCATTTATATTGAATTGCCATTAAGCCAGTTTCTCTCCCCATCTTCCACTCATTCTTTAGAAAAAGTCATAACGGGGACACCTCATTGGCTCAGTTAAGTATCTGCCTTTGGTTCAGGTCATGAACCAGGGTCCTGAGATCAAGCCCCATGTCAGACTTTGTGCCCAACGGGGAGCCTGCTTCTCCTTCTCCCTCTGCCTGCTCCTCCCCTGCTTGTTTTCTTTCTCTCTCTCTCTCTCTTTCTCTCAAATAAATAAAGTCATACGAAAAGAAAAAGTTCTAAGTTTGGAGCTTGGAAGACTTTGAAGGAATTGTTCTTTGGTAGGAAAACAAACCAAAAAAAGGTGATACTGTTAGGGATGAGGAAAACAGGGGAGACAATGGCAAAAGATTTATGTCATAACCTCTGCTCTCTAGACTAGGGTCCCAGAAGGGGAGATTATATTAGTTAGGTTAAAAGGAATACTACAGGAAAGATTAGTTTCTGTCCTGCATCCTTGAGGAACAACCAAGGCTACACCAGTTATGCACATATGACAACTGTACCCGAGGAAAAAAATAGTATCATGTCAGGACTGGCTAATAGAAGGCACTCTGGAGACAGTGATAGTACCTTGCACTGTGGAAGCACCACTGTCCTTCCACCGGCTGCTAGGCAAGGATGTGCAAGTGAGCTCAGGATCCGCCTGGGAAACTTGCCAGTGTATATCATCAAGGCTTCAGGTAATGGGACCCTGTCTGAAAGATGGATAGCAGACTACTACATCAGGAAAAGAAAAGGCATCTGCAGCAACCCCTAAGAACCTGATGGGGCCAAATGGTCAGGAAAGACCGCCAGACCCTGAGGAAACAGAGAACAGGCCCAAAGTGCTCTGCATGCCGTTTCCCAGAAAATACAAGAAGATTCAGAGATAAGGTGGTACAAAGCTTGCCTTAGAAGATACCAACACATTAGGAAAGAACAAAACAAATATACTCAACATTAAAATATATATCATTCAAGGAAGGGAACACCTATTAGTGAAGAAATCCGCTGGATAATTTACTGAAGAGGACAAGGCAGGGATTTTAAATGGGAAGAGTTCATGGTAATTGTACTTACTACGATTTTAGTATGGTTGGTAAGATGGATTGAATTCATAGTTGGATTGGTAGTTAACACAAGCCTGATGTTTCAGTGATTAGGACAGTGTTTTCTTAGGCTCAAGAGAGATCTAACATTCCACAGTTACTCAATGTTCATAGTTCCTTATCAGTTTTAGGTGGTTAGAGCCAGTTGGAGTAAAACTTAACAATTGCCCTTTATCCCGTTTTGGAAAGAAGCAGGGAATGGGAAGGAAATATAAAAGAATGATTTTTTTCAAAAGGTATTTAGTTACCAAAAAAAGTATTTAAATATTGGGTGGGATTGAATTTCTCATATTCTGCTGTTAGTGCCTTTTTTCTTTGTTCTCTTGTGAGGTGAGAAGTGAGTTGGCTCAGAGAAAGCACAGACCAGTTATAGAACACAAAGAAGCTATGTCTCCTTTGTATATCTGAGAAAAGTGCAGATAAATGTGTGACCTTGCAACATAAACACTGTCATATTTAATTCAAGACAAGCTTGCATTAGTATTTCCACTTTGTAAAATATGAGCCTGGTTTTCAGACACACTAAGGGAAGTCTCCCAAGTTCACACACCCAGTAAGTAAAAGATTTGCAGTAACACAAATTTGTCTGCTTTCATAGTTCTGTTTCCAAAATACCAAAATATTTCTTGAGTAGAGTTAATCCAAGGTACAATCATCATTACCTCAAATTAGTAAGAATTTCCTAAAGGAAATTATTTTTGCAAGGAAGGAAAAATGGTTTCTTATTTCCCATTAGTTTATTTTTTAAAGAAGTGGAGTTCATAATCCTAAGTAACTTTTAATATTTCTTCCATACCCAATTCTTGTTTTTCCCCTCCTCTCTAATTACCTGAATAAAGGATTTAAAGACTATTTATATTCTACTGTAGCTTGTTCACCTGTCAACTGCAGTACTCAATTTTCTTTAACACCATGTATAAAAAGGCACAGATGTTAATCTAGTTTACCTTAAATAAGTACCAGGCAAATACAGTATTACTGCTTTCCTCCTTTCAAAGCAGATTAAAAGACAACAACAACATAACAACAATAAGAACACAACAGCAACAAGAAGTAGCATCATTGAACACACAGTCTGTTATCAAATAGCGTTTTTATATTCGTTGTGTGCATGATCTTATAAAATCCTTATGCTAAGAGGTTGGCACTGTCATTGCTATTTAGAGATGAGAGAACTGACACTGATTAGTTAAGGATGCTGCAGGAGATCACACAGCCCTCTGGTGGGGCAGCTTGAATTCTTAATCTCATTTTGACTGATTCTCCATGTATGTTCTTTTAACTGCTAAACTTTCTCTTGTCCTTTATTGGCCAAAAACAGAAAAACCCCCAAAATACCCCTAAAGTGAATGTCCTGCTCTTGTGCATAATGAATTGTCATATTTCTGCAAAATCAGCATTTGGTGGGTGAGGCATTGTGGTGTAGTACACGGCGCTACATTCAGTTCTAATTCTGGTCTTTATAGGAACAGATTTCTCTTCAAAGTATCTAGTCAAGGAAGAAACTCTGAGTTGAACTTGAACTTCCTCGTCACTACCCTTTGATAAATGATCTTGTTGTTGATAATTCCTTTGCGTTATACTACCTTCCATTAATATAAAATTTTACATTTGGAGCTTTCCCTATTTGGGAAGCTCTCTGTTGTCTTGAGATGACTGAGTTTCTTCTTGGTTTTCTCTAATATGCTAAGTAAATATTTCTGCTTAAATACAATCCCCTTTAAGCACTATAGCTATATTAGGTTACTAATCAGTTTGTTTTAAGTTAGATCAGATTTCATTGTGTCTTGCGTGGTCTTTTGTAAAAGGGTCTCAACAAAATGTACTGCCTCCCTATTTACCACATAATGACATAAGACAAAACCGAATCAATCAACTCTGAGGCACGATGGCTTCAGTTCAGTGGAGGAAAGAAGATCTTAGTGGATTGGGTTATTGATGGTAACTCTTGGAACAAGCTATGATAGTAGGTGTGGAATCTCCTTTCCTGGAGAAGATTGTTGGTCACCTCTCTCAGTGCTGGGCAGTCTAGTCTAGTAGTTTGGGCTTCTCCAATGGAATTTCTCCTAGCTAACACAGCTACACAGAGAATATAACTTGAAGTATATTTCATAAACATTTTTCCTTAAATTTATTGCAAGTTTAATAACCGATGTATGGTCAGTTCCTTTTTCAAAAAAATGGAAATTATGGTACAACATACACTAGATGGGGAAAGAGTTTATCACGTTCTGTGCTCTAGAAATTATTGCTGTTTCTAGCATAAACATAGTCACCAAAATAGATTCTAGAAACCACCCCAGTTTTTTGAATGGTAGGGGGACAACTTGAGAGAAAAATATTAACTGTTTTTCAGTTGCCGCTACCTGAGAATTTAACCGTTTCATTTTCTTGCCCTGGTGCTGTAAGAAAAGACCTTGACAAAGTGTGCATTGACCACTTCTCATTTATGCCAGGTGTAGCTCTATGTCTGAAGGGCATATGCGATAAATGGGTCATACATTATCTCATTTGCAGTCTGAGTTTTATGGGCTCCTGTAAAACAATTACCATATACACATTTTACAATAAATGGGCAAACAAAGTGGCTGCAAACAATATGGAAAAGTCAATAATTAATTTCAGATTTCCAAATGTAGCAGAGACACTGGAGCTTTCTCTTCTTTTCAAAAGAGATGGTTTCTTTGTTAGGAATATGCAAGCATGTTAATTCATTACTGTGTGGTTTCTCTTTTTCCAAAGCTTGTTGAAGGCCTAATTTATGTGCAAGACTGAAAGCTGTTTAAACGGATAATATGCCTCCTTCATGAGAAATACCACCCCTTTATGCTCCATTAAATTCAGACGTTGACTCTATAAGCTACGTACCAATTATTTCTTTCCAGAAACAGCAGCATAGTTTTTTCCACAAAGGACAACAGATTATTGCAGGCTGCTATTAATCTCCACATAGTCCACAGAATACATAGGACACTAGGGAGAAAACAATTGAGAAGCTATTTTAACATTTGCAAAACCGCTATATGCAGAGGAAATAAAAAAGAGATGCTTGTCTGTTTGCTACTTGTAAATTATTTCAGTGTTCCCCCCAAATGTAGAAGCAGCCCTTAAATTCATCAATAAAGACCTGCTAACATTGAAGCAGTGCCTATGGAGGAACACAGATGGCTCTTTATCTGGTTGATCTTTGTTTTCCCTAACATCATGTATCGCCGACCACTGCACATTCTTCTACATGCTCCATTCGGTGGATGGGGTAATAAAAGTGAGA
The DNA here is from genome assembly GCF_902655055.1 of Lutra lutra. Classification (NCBI taxonomy): domain Eukaryota; kingdom Metazoa; phylum Chordata; class Mammalia; order Carnivora; family Mustelidae; genus Lutra; species Lutra lutra. Next base: position 49,966,714 of record NC_062290.1, read on the forward strand.
TGCCTATTAACAGCTTAAAGCGGGTTCTTTTCTGGTAACAGCATTGTTTGGTGCGTGGAAATGGGTCAATTCTCAGTGCAAACCAGAAGAACATACTAGTCCATCAGCATAGCCTGGCCTAGCTTAGATTTTAATATAATGACTGTGGATCATCATTTTAGAGGGTATAAATCACTCTAACATGACTGTCTACAGAACTATTGTTACCGATACCAGCCCATGTGTCAAAGTCCAAGGAAAACTTTAATGAGAAGCTAGTCATTAGGTTATTTAAAAATTGTAACTTTTACAATTTATCCAGTCAAAAATATTGAGCACCAACTACTTTCATTCCACAAGTACTGAACATTTATCAGGACTATCAGTAAAAGGGAAGATGAGTATAGAAATGCCTCTACTTTCATAGAACTTGCAATCAAGTAGTATAGAGCTGATCATGGAATCTGAACTGGTTTTCTTTTATGTGATTTTTTTTTTTTTTTTAACTAGCAGTCCTCTTGTTTCTGAATGGGATTTTCACTCAGTTCTATGCAGATGAACATTTGGGTAGTCTTGTCCACAGATCAGAGTGAACCCAGGACTAGCTTAAGCCAATTAGTTTTTTATTTTATTTTTTTTATTTTTTTATTTTTTATTTTTAAAGATTATTTATTTATTTATTTGACAGAGAGAGAGAGATCACAAGTAGACAGAGAGACAAGCAGAGAGAGAGAGGAGGAAGCAGGCTCCCTGCTGAGCAGAGAGCCCGATGCGGGACTCGATCCCAGGACCCTGAGATCATGACCTGAGCCGAAGGCAGCGGCTTAACCCACTGAGCCACCCAGGCGCCCGCCAATTAGTTTTTTAATTAGTATTTTTAATTCCCTAGAAACTGCATCAAGTTATGGGTATGGAAACAAATGAGATATTGGCAAAAACTAGTGGAGGGTTTCGGGGAGAAAAGACAGTTCCTCCTTTTTGCTCAGTAGCTACTAAGAAGAAACTTGAGCTGTCCTTCAGGACTTGGTGATGTAAAAAATCTGAACACTGGAACTGCAACTGCCAGAGGTCAGCTGACCCTTAACAGCTCATGATAGCTGATCCTATAATCCACTCTGTCTTCGGTGACATCATACTGGTAGCTTGAAGTGGCCATGTTGGGAGTATTTACATCATAGAAACCACAAATGCTTTAAACGAAGGCGTTGGCCCCTTTGCCCCTTTCTCAGCCCCCTGCAACACCTCCACCATTGTTTGTTTGAGTAACTGCAGAGAGTTCATAGTGTAGAGACAACATGAGGCCAGCAGAGAGCCTTGAGAAACTGGGTCTTGGTAATACCCTTTGAACTCTTAAGATCAAGCTATTTGAGGAACCTGCCCTCCTTCTCTGGAGTTTTCAGTTAGGTGTGTATATAAAATCCCCATGAAATAACAAAGGTTTCAAGGTTAATATCATTTTTTGAAGGTAGAACATTCTAAATTTGCATTATTTAAAGCGTTCTCTTAGATGCTAATTGAAGTTTCTGAAAAAGGGAGTGTGCGTACTGGGACTCTTAAGGGAGGAATTGACAAATTTGAATATATAACTCTGCTTTTCAAGGTACATCTGGTGGACAGGAGCTCAGGGGGTTGATAATCTGGAAAAGACAGTTTAATTGTTAAAGACATGTGTTGCCTGCAGAGGTAAAGGTTAAGTAATTAAACAAAAGGTGGTATTGACTTAAGCACTGATTCCAATTATCAGATCTACTCCAGCAAAATTTGCAACACATACTAGCTAAGTATTGCATCTGTAAAATTTGCAGAGCCACATCTCTGTTTCTATACCAGTTACTAGCCAACTAGGCAGTGAGTTTTGAGTGGAAAAATCCAAAATAACTGTGATCAAATTAAAACCTCTCTTTTAATATGATAGCGACACAACAGAGTCGCTTGATTGTACTGAGGCTAAAATAGAATTTTTAGTGAGTCTTAACAATGAACAAATAATTTCAATCCTATTTTTAGTAATATACTCAAAGAAAAAAATAAACTATGATATAACAAATTACTAATAGAGAAACATTGGTATGTTTTTTAAAGCTAATTTTTGTACAATATTTTTTCTTGTGAATTTATGGACAATATTAGCAAGGGAGTAGATCTTAAATATTTAATGAAGTCCTGATATGTGTCAGACACTTTTAGAAGTACTATGCCATTTCATTTTCTTGGCAGCCCCGTGGACAAAGGTTTGATATTCTCAATTTGTTAAGTAAAGAAATTGATCTCCAAAAGGAAAAATTACTCGTCAAAACTTATGTGTCCTGTGAGGGGCAAAGTTGGGTCCGACTCCAATGTTCATACTTAGCTGAATTAAATCAACTAAATATCTTGATGTATATTTAATCCTAATGCCATCAAAAGGATAAATGGATTTAGAGATGAAAACTAAGGGGTATTTTGTTTGTGTTGGAGGATATGAAACAGAGGGCAAGCCATTGAGACTGTTAAATTAATTATCACATGTGTCCAATTTGAGTTAAAAAAAGTTTGATAACAGTGCTTAATATGAACCTGAAGGCTTATCCTCTGACCTGAATTTCTACTTGGAAAATATTGGTAGTGTAGAAGAAATGTCCAAACGTGATTAGACACATGATCTTTAATGTGTGGGATAAGATAAATAGGGAATTTTAAAATTAGGATAAAATAATCAACTACTTCTATCTCAGCATCAGACAAATGACTGAGAAAGACAAGAATCTGGAGAAGCAGAATTGTCCCATCAAAAATATCCTTCAAAGTACTATTCCTGTGACCTTGGGCACGACATTTATTTAACCTTTAATAGCCAAATGTTCCATGACATGGGAATAACAAAACATATCTCATAAGGTCATTGAAAAGATTAAATGAGATGTTAATGAGCAGTATTTCATGCTTACTAAATGGGCACGTATAATGTTATTACAAATAAAACTGTGTTTTTCCTGGCTTTCTCATTTAGTAGCTGTAAGATCTTGCACTAATAATTGGGTCTAAGTTTTGTTTTTATTTGTAGACGTTCTAATATACTACCCTGCTAATCTTTTCTGTTTTGTTTGAGAATTAAACTGAACAATGGATATAAAAGTACTTGATAGAATGTAAATTGAGGAGTAATATCTTTATGATGTCCTGAGTATAAAATCCTATGGAGCTTCTCAGTCCACATCTTTTTGGCCTCTGTAGTACTGGGCAGAGAAGGTCACTACCTTTTGCTTAAACAGCATAATTTACACTTCTCAATTTTCTTTACCTCCTTTCCTGTCTGGCTAGCTCTTTTTATTTTCCTTGCAGAATGCAGTTACTTTCCTGACCCCTTAATCGTAAGCATTCCCTAGGGCTATCCTCAGCCTCCTACTAACTCTGCTTCATCTCTACTACCCCTGTGACTTGGACATCTGAAATCCCTATCTACAACCTGGTCCTATACCTGAATCTCCCCATCTTAAAATGAAATTTCCCAAGTGGGGCTTGAAGACTTCATGGTTACTGATTGTCAAAATCTAGTGAATAAACTTTATAAAGCTATACTCAACTTCATTTTCCACTAGATATTGATATAGGAGTAACTGAGCTATAGTATCAGACACCATTTAGAATGAGAGATTTATCACCCTTCTTGGCTATAGCTTTTATAGGAGAAATAAGTAACCTCAGAGGACAAACTATGCAAATCCAGCCTAATTCACTTATGGCAAGGATCATTCTGGTGTTGAATTTATAGCATCGTCTTCTTCCTCATCCACTTTCTTCATGAAATATTTATTTCATATTCTGTGTAGAATACTAAGTTTTCCGAAGGAACAGAGGTAATCATAGGGTGTGAAGATTATTTTTTGCTTCAAGTTGTTCACTTATTTTAAGTCCTATCCTTCTTGCACTAACTTTAGCTTTTGGTTTACCATAAATGTGAGTTACACTGAAAATAAAAGTCCCTTTGTAAATATTCAATTGGACAAATAATCTTCTGACTTGAAGTCAGTCTGAAAGAAGAAAATAAGGTAACTTTCAGTGAAAGTTGAAAAAGTGGTTTCCGGGGCGCCTGGGTGGCTCAGTGGATTAAGCCGCTGCCTTCGGCTCAGGTCATGATCTCAGAGTCCTGGGATCGAGCCCGCATCGGGCTCTCTGCTCAGCAGGGAGCCTGCTTCCTCCTCTCTCTCTGCCTGCCTCTCTGCCTGCTTGTGATCTCTCTGTCAAATAAATAAATAAAATCTTTAAAAAAAAAAGTGGTTTCCTTCTAAATTGGAGGATAATTCTTACCTGGGAGGTAATTACTTACAACTGGAAACTACTGATTTTTTAGTTTATGTAAGGCCATAATAAGAAATACATAAGTTGACATAGGACTGATTTGTTTAGTACAAAAGGTATGTATTTTACCTTATATATTTGAAGCACTGAAATAGTTTTAAAGCATTTCAAATAGTTCCCTAATTTTAGGATGCAAAACCCCTCAGACAGAAAGGACAACAAAATTGTTCCCCAGAAGCCAACTCATTTATTTGAATTTTGATATTCAGTGAGTGAGAACCTCCACCATTGCTTGACCAAATCCAGACATACTCTATTCCTATACTCTGTTAGAATATAAATATAAACTATTTGTAATTTGTGTTAGCAGTTGGTGGTATATTGCAAAGAGAGAACCGTCAGGTTATTTAAAGAAAAGAAATGATTGCCAAATTATGACCAAAAACTCTTTGGAATTCTTAGATAGAAAATGTTTATTGTTGAAGTTGTAACTGGAAGATTATCAATATGGGAAAACTGAAGGGTTGAGATAAAAGTAATCTCTATCTAAACATCGGTTAATTTAGGGTTAACCAATCTATGGGCAATTTTTTGGTTGCTGAAAACTCAGCTGTAACTCAGGTCTTATATCCTATATAATCTTCTTTATAATTCTATGAAGAAGTTACCTATAATTTCCATTTTTGTAGATAGAATGCTAGGTTTATGAATGTTAAGGTGCTTTCTCATGGCTGTATAGTTGGTCCTTGGCAGAAGCAAGATTCCAATCCAGATAGGTGTGATCCATGGGCTCAGGCTATTTTCACTGTCCTATACTGTCATTCCATTACCCCTTTGCAGAATAAAGCAACATTACTATATTGTAGATAATGTGATGTGATATAATGCTAACCAGTGATTTTTCAAGCTAGGGAAATTAATTTTGTCCTAATCCATTTAAAGTGAATCACCCTGGGGCGCCTGGGTGGCTCAGTGGGTTAAAGCCTCTGCCTTCGGCTCAGGTCATGATCCCAGAGTCCTGGGATCGAGCCCCACATCGGGCTCTCTGCTTAGCAGGGAGCTTGCTTCCTCCTCTCTCTCTCTCTCTGCCTGCCTCTCTGCCTACTTGTGATCTCTGTCAAATAAATAAATAAAATCTTTAAAAATAAATAAAGTGAATCACCCTGTCTTCCCTATGGTCCAGGCCATGTTTTGTGGGACAGATGGTATGATCTGAGGTCATGGAAGAATGATACTGACCGATCCATGTGGGGATTATTAAGATTTTATGAACTAAAAGAATCCATCCATTCTTAACAAAGTTTATGAGTATGCAGAAATATAACTTATATCCTCATATTTTTCTTAAATATATTTATGGACCTATGTAATGATTTTTGATCTTTCTAATTAATACAATGCTGAGATACTGAATACTTGTATTATTTGAAGGGCAGAATTTTTTAATAAATTGGATGTTATACTAATAGACTTTGTAGCTTATAAAGCATATTATCATAGTTATGTTGCTCACTGGCCTAACATTCATCTAGTTTTCTATAAAGTAAGCAGGTATTGAGCTTGTTGCTAGGGATATATCAGGGAGTGAAATAGGCAAAATCTCTGCTACAGTCTAATTACACAAGGAAATGAATGATTAAAACGTATGTAAAGGCCCTTATGGACAAAAACCTGATTTTAAGAGCGCAAAGGAACTTGACTTATAATGACTACTTAAGGGAGTTTTTCTCCTGATAGAAATAAATTTAAGCTGAGATCTGAAAGATGAATGGGAATTAACTAAGGTAAAGAGTTTTCAGAGAATGTTCCAGATAGAGAAGGGAGTATGTGCAAAGGCCCAGAAGCAAGAATAATATAATTAATTCAAGGAACTGGAAAAAGTCTGATTGAATCAAGGCAGAGAGTAATGTGAGGAGTATGCAGAGAGAGAGAGTTGCCAGACTACACAGAGGCCCACAGGGCAGGTTAAAGATTTTTGTTCTGGCTTCAGAGAAGGGAGTATCCATTCAAGAAGTTTAAGCAGCAGCTGATCTGATCAAATTTATGTTTGGAAAGATCACTCAAGCATGAGTTTAGAAAACCTCCAAAAGTACCAGGGTGTATGGTGGGAAAGCAGTAAACTATTGAACAATAGTCAAGATGAGAGAAAATGTTTAGATTGGGCCAGAGGTGTAGAAGTGGAAGCCATATACATAGATGACATATATTTTGGATTTTGTACCTGTTAGATGGACTTTGGTAACTAGTAAAATTAGATATTTTTAGTGTATCTTGACTGAGCAAATAAGACACAGAGTACACTGAAGATTTTTCCAAAGGAACAAGGGGAAAACTGTCTCTGTAGAGCATAGTTGACCTGGCAGTCAGATGAGGTGGAGGAATGATGAAGTTCTTTCTCTTGTACCCTATGATAAGTTACCAATAAAGGACAATTTGGATAATACTGAAAGACCAGGTTTAGACAGGAATTTGGAAGGATTACAGTATAATGCTTAAGAAATCGATCTCTGCATCCAGGAAGCCTGGATTTATGTCTTGGACCTGGGACTGGTTAGGATCTGCGACTTAGACAATTTGTGTGTATTCTTTTTGCCTCATTTTCCTCATCTATGAAATGAGGATTATGATATTAACTAATTTAGTGCACTATGTGGCACAGAGCAAGAGCTTAGTAAGTTACTGTTACTATTATGAGTCATTTTGGGTATCTTGAACTTTAGGTCCTTTTAAACATCCAAATAGAGATGTTAAGTAAGTTTTTAGAAGTATGGGTCCAGAGTCAGGAGTCACTACTGGTTAGTTGGTAATTGAAATCTTGGGAGTGGCTGAAAATGCCCCCTGAGAAAGTATAGAGCAGTACAGAAAAAGAAAGTAAGACTTAGCTTGGAGGAATACTATCTTTTAATGGCTAGGTAGAAGATGGGCCTCTGAAAAGATGGAAGAAAATTAACCAGATGGCTAATGAAGAAAACCAAAAAATCTCTTATTATGTGTATCAAGAAAAAAGTATCTGTGAAAAAGAAGATAATTGTTAAACTTCTCCGATAAAGTCATATGAGACAAAAATTGAACGTGGCCTCTTGAATTTAATTACATGGGAGATCCTGATATAAGGTTAAGCGTGACCTTAACAAGGGTTGTTTCTGTGGAATTATAAGGTCAGATGTCAGAGCGTAGTGAATAGAGATGAAAAATAAATAAAAACAGAAGAGGTAACCCAAAAGTTTAATTGGAAGGATAGGAGAAAATAGAATTGTTATTCTTAGGGATGTGGAATGAAGAAACCTGAAGATTTTTCAACATAATGTAAAAAACCTCTTACTGATTCTATTAGGAAATGGGCCACATACTGTAATTTCAGTTAGGAATTGACAGTTATAAAAAAGTAAAGTTTTGAGTGTCCATACTGACAAGACATGACTCAAATATTGGTCTTATATTATCGGCTTGGTCAGATGCTGATCACTTCAGATAGCTTACAGTGGGACCAGGCAAACACATCTGCCACATTCGAACATCTGTTTATGTCAAGATGCTGTTCACCAGAAATAGATTAGAGTGCCCTAATTCCCTACATAGGAATACATGACTGCTTTGATTTCTTGTCTTATCCTCAAGCTCCGAATTTTGAGTTTCTCTGTTAATAGGTCCCAGTTTTGGACCCAATCTTAACACTGACTCTGGCTTTCATTTCCTTTGGCCCTTAGTAGTTCCTATCCATTAGTTGGTTATTTATTTCATACCTTCACTTTACTTGATAGTTGAGCTGTCTTTTGTTAAATATTTCGAGTACCTACTAGGGTTGTAATTATTGTTCTAAAAACTAGGTTACAGCTGTGAACAAACCCACCCCCCACCCAAATCCAAGCTCTCAAGAAGCTTACTTTCTAGTGAGAAAGATAATACATGCATACACATCCATGTGCATAGATGAATGAAATTGCTTATCCAGGATTACATAGTAGGTGAGAAATGTACACTCTTGTCAATGATTCTACTGAATTCTATTTAGAAACTTCAGGAGAATTTCCCAAAATCTGCCCAAGAGCAATTCTGCCTACATTATGTGAGAGTCTAAGAATTACACAGAAAAATTACATAGAAAATCATCAAATTTTGACATTTGAGTGATTCTGGTATAATTTTTGTGGTGCAGTTGAAACATCTTTCATGGTTGTTGGAATATACTTAAGGTTGCTTTGCATTACTTGCTCTATTTCTGGGTCTTTGTAACTCAGAGGCCACTCAGTCTGACTTCCTACTAGTTTTGGGTTAATCACCTTTAAGATGGTCACGAAATAGTGATAGATTTTCAGAAATGATCTTTCACTAGAGAGATTTTTCTGTTGCTACTCCAGAAACGATTGTGGTTAAGCTCCTGTTTTATGTCATGCAGCAGCTTGAAGCCAGTATGGTAGAATCTCACTAAGTATGATAATATATTTTTATTTCTTTAACAACCATTCTCTTCAACAGTTGTGAATGGAGGATAGGAAGGAATCAGGGGTGAGGTCTGTATGAGCCTAGGTCCAGTGTTTTGACTGCTTGAGTGTCCTGTGGTGTCAACATATAGAGTGATGAGCACAAAGGAAGTTCTTTAAAGCTGCTCTTCTACATATGAGTCTTGAAACTGGATTTTTCTGCCATTGCCTGAGTTGTTTCACTTTTGTTCTCAACATTTCCCTCCAGCATTCAGTAATAGAATAGTTAAAACACTAGGTATCTCAAGAAATAGAACATTATTTATTTATATGCTTCTTTATTTCACATTTTAATGACCACCTATTGTTCAAGGTAAGTATAAAAACTGTGGAGAATCCAAATATCAAAGATAAAGTTAGTGCATTTAAGTTGATTAAAATTTAGTGGAGAGAGAAAATTAAAGATAATAAATGATGATAAATGGGAATATAGCATAGTAGTTAGCAGTCTCAGCCCAGGAATCTGATTATACAGCTGGATTGAGTGTAAATTATATCACTTAGGGCTATCTAGCCTTGGATGGTCATTCAGCATCTGTAGTATACCATTAGTAACTGAGACATAAAGATGTTATATAGATAAAATGATTCAGTAAACTATTAGAGTGTCTGGCATATAATAGGTTACCCAGCATTATTGTTCATATTGGTTTTTATTATTATATAATAGAGACATACACATGGTGATACTTGAACAAGAAGAAGGACATTGGAGGAGGAGTGTCACAGAAGACCTCCTGAATAAGTGACAAGATCTGAGTCTTGATGCTTGAAAGATGAATAGGGATCAGGAAAGACAAAAAATGTAGAGAAGGAAAGGAAAAGTGTTAGAGCAATGTCTGGAAGTACATAGTGAACATTTGGTGGAGTGGTACAAAAAATTCTATGTATTCGGGAAAAAAAAATGTTAAAGTGTGAATGTGGGAAAGTCCTACCATGAAAGGCCTGTGTGGTATTGAGGTACTAGAAAACCACTACATTCCATCTTTTCATGGGTCTTGGCTATGTGTTTGTGTGACATTGGGATGCCCTCCCAGTGAATTCATAAATATTCTCTTAATTTCAGCATTCTAGCAATTATGTTGCTTGTAGTAAAAATAATCTGAGATATTTAGTTAAAATAAGTTTGAAATTATTTCACTCATTATTGTGTTAATGGAAAGAGTTAAAGTTGAGCTCACATGGGATTGCAACTTTTCTAATCCTCTTTTTTTATGAAGTGGGAGGTAAAAAGTCTCTTAGAAATGGCACATTGTCCTCTCTGTTGCTCTTTTTACTTCTGAGAGAGTGGTTAGGTGAGCCAGAGAAGTAACCAGTTCTTTCTGGATGGAAGCCCAGACATCTTCGACTCCCTGCACTTTTTTATGCTTTTAAGTATGTAGGTAAGGGGACCTGATATAACTCCAAAATGCTGGAAGAGTATAAAGCCAGTTAAGGTCCAGCATTACAGAGAACCTTTCTTTCTGGCTTGTTCATTCATTACATCTGGTCTAGGCAAAAATGCCTTCCTACATGGGGCTAGTTCAGGTCACCCCAAGGAATATCCTGGAGTGTGGAGCCAAAGATCAGCTAGAAATAACATACTCTTGTATTATTCACTCTCTTGAATGTTTCCTCAGTGGCAGCAGTGGTGGTAGCTGCTTATAGACCAAACTGTTCCAGGACTTCTGGGTTTTTCTGTCTCCCTCTGTACAAAATATATCAGTGTATACCACCACTTTAGCATAATCTCTGATCAACTACCCCATATCATTACTGTGAGAACTGAATGAGCTATCATATGTGAAACTTGGTAGGAAGTTGGCTTAGATATGGTTGGCCATGTCCATTCATTCTGACCTATCCTACTGAGTAGGATGAAGGGGAAGTATACACGAGATCTGACTTCCCTTCTTCTTTTCATCATTGTGAATGCAGGGTGGGGCGGGAAGAAACTTAGACTTACTTTTTCCCCCCATCTCTGTTGAGTTCATATGAAAAATATGTCTACCGTTAAGTAATAAAACCTGCATATTCCCCAGAAAAGTTCTAGTATTTTCAATTTAAGATTATTTATTCAAGATGAAAAGATCTCATTCTTAAGTTCTTTTTTTTTTTTTTTTTCATTCTTAAGTTCTTTTTTCTGATTTTTTTTTTTGAGGCATTTTTTTCTTCGGGGAGAAATCTTTATTATCTTTACTAAAAACAAATGGACATCAACAGCAAAAACAAGCTTGATGTCAATAAAGTAATCTTAAGTTTTCTTCCCTTTGTTTTTTAGTTTTGTGTGTATTGTGGGGGTGGTTTGGAATGGAGGTTATTACATAGGAAGTAAGGGACAGAAGAGACTGAGCTATTGATTGCTCTACATTGTTGGGAAATTTGGAAACTACTTTTTCTCATGTTTGATTCTCTCTTTATCAGGAAGTGAAGTTATTCCTGAAGTGAGTGTTAACAGTGTCACTTGAGGCTAAAGAAAATGCTAGGCTACTTTAAAGCAGGATCTCACCACTTTGGCATAGGGTCAAATTGGCAGCACCAGCAATTCTCTTGTAGTCTGTGTTCTCCAGAGTTCACTGAAAATGAGTAATTCCATGAGTCTGTAAGCTTGCTCCTTTGTTGTTAAAAATTTCCTTCCATGAATCACTTGATAGCTATTTTCTCACATCATTGTGTGCTCAAAATGTTTTCTCTTTTAATTAAACAAGACAAAAAAACTTAGACTTGGGTGGATATGGGTCTCCCAATGCTCTCTTTAAGGATAAGAGAACAAGTAAAATAACACCAAAAAAGTTGGCTTAATGCCCCCATTAGAGAATAATTATCACCTATACTGGAGATACATGTGTCCATCCCTGAAAAGTCTAACCGAAAGTCAACTGTCATTTCTGTGTCTCCACCAGGCTTATCCTATCTATAGCTCAGAGTCAACAGAAAAGAAATTAAATGCCTTATCAAAGACCAAACTTGCTCATGTAGTCACCTAATACAGAACATTTAAAACCTCATCTTCCATGTAAGAATACTGTTTCTCTTCCTCATTTATTGGTTCATTCCACTAATATTTATTGTCCACCTGTAATGTCTTAAACGTTGTCTAGGTTCTGGCATTAGTTTAGTCAAAAGTCTGACAAAGATATTGCCCTCATTCTAATTCTATTGCTGGGGTGACAGCCATAAAATAAAAAATACATGGCATTATACCAGATAATGATAAATGAATGCTATGAAGAAAATGACTAAAATAAAATTAGCTTCTTTGGTCTTACAGTTAATGGCATTTGATAACTTTGTTCTGCCAGGATTGTTTTCGGTCTTATGAAATTCATCTTCTACTAGGTCTTCAGAGGGATTTTAGTGAGTTAAAGACAGAAGCTGGTCAGTCCTCCCACTGGAATTCCCTGTTCCTCTTTCTGTAGGTGGTGCTATCCATTTCCCAGGGTTGCTGGATGTCTTGTTCAGTCTTGTCTCTTTGGTTCTCTTTGAATATCTCTTTCATTTCTCTAACTTGCTGCAGATAGGATTTTTCTTTTGCTCAATTCCTATAATAGCTGGATGTCAATAGACTCAGGCTTTTATTTGTTATGATATCAATCACCTAGAGACAGATAGGTGGTGGTGGTGGTTTCATGAAAAGAAGACTTGATTTTGTATTTCTAGATTTCCACGTGTCAGTACTTCATCATAGCCAATTTCAAGCTACCAAAATGACCTTACTGAACATGGAGTTGGAAAAAGTTCATATCCTAACTATATAATTTTTTTTAAAGATTTTACTTATTTATTTGACAGACAGAGATCACAAGTAGGCTGAGAGGCAGGCAGAGAGAAAGGAGGAAGCAGGCTCCCTGCTGAGCAGAGCCCAATGCGGGGCTTGATCCCAGGACCCTGAGATCATGACCTGAGCCAAAGGCAGAGGCTTTAACCCACTGAGCCACCCAGGCGCCCTTAACTATATAATTTTTAAATATGCATATCTACACAAGTGTATCAAGTGTACACTGAAGTGTCTACTATCCTTTGACAGAGATATGGAATATTTGCATTTCTTTAGAAAGTTCCTTTGTGCCTTTTGCATTCAGTACCCCACTCCCCAACGAAGCCAGCCAGTGATTTGATTTCCATCACCACAGGTTAGTTTTTGCTGTTACTGAACTTTATCTAAAGATAATCACAGGTTATGTGCATCTGATTTCTTTTGCTGAGCATAAAGTTTTCGATTCATACATGTTGTTGCATATGTCAGTTTTGTTTTTTTGGTTTGGTTTGAGTAATATTTAATTGTGTGACTATGCCACATGCTGAGTATCCATTCTGTTGGTGGACATTTGAATGGCATCAGTTTGTCATGATTATAAATGAAGCTAATACGAAATTTTTGGATATATATTTTTGTAGACACATGTTTTTATTTCTCTTGGATAACTGTTGAAAAGAGTGAATTACTGGATCATGGGGTAGATACGTGACAATAGCTACAAACTCTTTTCCAAAATTTTTGTATAATTTGACGTCCCATGAGGGATATGTGCTATTTGCTCTAAATCCTTAACAATTCTAGTATTGGTATTGACAGTCTTGAATCTTAGCCATTTTTGGTGTAAAGTAGTATCTCACTGTGGTTTTGCTTACATTTCCCTACAACCAATGATGCCAAATACCTCTTCTTGTCCCCACTCGCCTGTTGTATATATCTTTTTCTGTAAAGCATTTTTACAAATTAGCAGTTTACTTCTTTTCTTTGGGTTAATCTCTTTTCTTATGGAATTATTTCTCTTTTATTATTAAGCTGTAAGATTTTTTATATATAATTTGGATAAAAACCCTTGTCAAATGTTCATACTGTTAATATTTTCTCCATATATACCACTTTTCTATTTTCCAAATGCTCATATTTTTTTAATAACAGTTTCTGATATTGATGGAACCCAGTCCATCAATTTTGGAGACATTTTGTCACCTGTTTAAAAGATATTTGCCCACTTCACGCTTATCAAGATACTCTATGTTTTCTTCTAGATTAGCTTTATGTTTAGTTTTCTGATTCATCCCAAATATATTTTTGGTTTTGGTGTTTGGTAGGAGTCAGAACTGATTACTTTCCATTTATATATTCTGGTGTTCCAGCACCATTTAATTAAGATTTCTTTCTTAGAGACTTACATTGGAAATGAGGAAAATTATTTGACCATAAGCATGTGAGTGTATCTGGATTTTCTGTTACATTCCACTGATCTTTTTGTCCATTTTTAAATTGGTACAAGATTATTTTGATGAATGTTGTTTTACATTGAGTCTTGAAATATGATTATGTGAGTTCTCTTTGTTCACTTTCACGTATATTGGCTGTCTTTGTGTCTGTGTTTTCATGTTAATTCATAGGATCTGTTGATCTATTTCTATAAAATATGTTTTGTAAGTTTGATTTGGAATGCATCGAATATTTAAATCAATTTTGGGAGAAGAGATATTTTAATAATCTTGAGTCTTCTAATCAATGAACAGGACAAGTCTCTCCATTTGTTTATTTAGTTATGTCATAGTTCTTAAAGATTTTATTTTTTAAAAAAGAGTGTCAAGGTGGGTGTGGGGTAGAAGGAAAGGGAGAGTGAATTCCAAGCAGACTCTGTCCTGAGCATAGGGCCCGACAGAAGGTTCAATTTAATAACGTTGAAATCATGACCTGAGCTGAAATCAAGAGTTTGACATTTAACCGACTGAGCCACTCAGACGTCCCTAGTTTTGCAGTTTTTAGATAAAAATGCCATTATCTCTAAGTGGTTCAAGTTTTTTACCAATATTAGTAACGTTATTTAAAATTTTATTATCCAATTGTTTGCTGATAATATGTAAAAGTGTATTTGAAAAAATAAAGAGGATACTGCACCCTTGCTAAACTTACTAGTCTTGGTCTTTGTTCTATAGTCGCCTTAGGATGTTCCATGTAGATGATCATGGTTTTTTTTTTTTAATTTTTATTAATTTTATTTTTTATAAACATATAATATATTTTTATCCCCAGGGGTACAGGTCTGTGAATCACCAGGTTTACACACTTCACAGCACTCACCATAGCACATACCCTCCCCAGTGTCCATAATCCCACCCCCCTTCCAACCCTCCTCCCCCAACAACCCTCAGTTTGTTCTGTGAGATTAAGAGTCACTTACGGTTTGTCTCCCTCCCAATTCCATCTTGTTTCATTTACTCTTCTCCTACCCCCTTAACCCCCCATGTTGCATCTCCTCTCCCTCATATCAGGGAGATCATATGATAGTTGTCTTTCTCCGATTGACTTATTTCGCTAAGCATGATACCCTCTAGTTCCATCCACGTCGTCGCAAATGGCAAGATTTCATTTCTTTTGATGGCTGCGTAGTATTCCATTGTGTATATATACCACATCTTCTTTATCCATTCGTCTGTTGATGGACATCTAGGTTCTTTCCATAGTTTGGCTATTGTAGACATTGCTGCTATAAACATTTGGGTGCACGTGCCCCTTCGGATCACTACGTTTGTATCTTTAGGGTAAATACCCAGCAGTGCAATTGCTGGGTCATAGGGTGGTTCTATTTTCAACATTTTGAGGAACCTCCATGCTGTTTTCCAGAGTGGTTGCACCAGCTTGCATTCCCACCAACAGTGTAGGAGGGTTCCCCTTTCTCCGCATCCTCGCCAGCATCTGTCATTTCCTGACTTGTTAATTTTAGCCATTCTGACTGGTGTGAGGTGATATCTCATGGTGGTTTTGATTTGTATTTCCCTGATGCCGAGTGATATGGAGCACTTTTTCATGTGTCTGTTGGCCATCTGGATGTCTTCTTTGCAGAAATGTCTGTTCATGTCCTCTGCCCATTTCTTGATTGGATTATTTTTTCTTTGGGTGTTGAGTTTGCTAAATTCTTTATAGATTTTGGACACTAGCCCTTTATCTGATATGTCATTTGCAAATATCTTCTCCCATTCTGTCAGTTGTCTTTTGGTTTTGTTCACTGTTTCCTTTGCTGTGCAAAAGCTTTTGATCTTGATAAAATCCCAATAGTTCATTTGTGCCCTTGCTTCCCTTCCTTTTGGCGATGTTCCTAGGAAGATATTGCTGCGGCTGAGGTCGAAGAGGTTGTTGCCTGTGTTCTCCTCAAGGATATTGATGGATTCCTTTCTCACATTGAGATCCTTCATCCATTTTGAGTCTATTTTCGTGTGTGGTGTAAGGAAATGATCCAATTTCATTTTTCTGCATGTGGCTGTCCAATTTTCCCAACACCATTTATTGAAGAGGCTGTCTTTTTTCCATTGGACATTCTTTCCTGCTTTGTCAAAGATGAGTTGACCATAGAGTCGAGGGTCTATTTCTGGGCTCTCTATTCTGTTCCATTGATCTATGTGTCTGTTTTTGTGCCAGTACCATGCTGTCCTGATGATGATAGCTTTGTAATAGAGCTTGAAGTCCGGAATTGTGATGCCACCAACTTTGGCTTTCTTTTTCAATATTCCTTTGGCTATTCGAGGTCTTTTCTGGTTCCATATAAATTTTAGGATTATTTATTCCATTTCTTTGAAAAAAATGGATGGTACTTTGATAGGAATTGCATTAAATGTGTAGATTGCTTTAGGTAGCATAGACATTTTCACAATATTTATTCTTCCAATCCAGGAGCATGGAACATTTCTCCATTTCTTTGTGTCTTCCTCAATTTCTTTCATGAGTACTTTATAGTTTTCTGTGTATAGATTCTTAGTCTCTTTGGTTAGGTTTATTCCTAGGTATCTTCTAGTTTTGGGTGCAATTGTAAATGGGATGGACTCCTTAATTTCTCTTTCTTCTGTCTTGTTGTTGGTGTAGAGAAATGCAACTGATTTCTGTGCATTGATTTTATATGCTGACACTTTACTGAATTCCTGTACAAGTTCTAGCAGTTTTGGAGTGGAGTCTTTTGGGTTTTCCACATATAGTATCATATCATCTGCGAAGAGTGATAGTTTGACTTCTTCTTTGCCGATTTGGATGCCTTTAATTTCCTTTTGTTGTCTGATTGCTGAGGCTAGGACTTCTAGTACTATGTTGAATAGCAGTGGTGATAACGGACATCCCTTGCGTGTTCCTGACCTTAGCGGAAAAGCTTTCAGTTTTTCTCCATTGAGAATGATATTTGCGGTGGGTTTTTCATAGATGGCTTTGATAATATTGAGGTATGTGCCCTCTATCCCTACACTTTGAAGAGTTTTGATCAGGAAGGGATGCTGTACTTTGTCAAATGCTTTTTCAGCATCTATGGAGAGTATCATATGGTTCTTGTTCTTTCTTTTATTAATGTGTTGTATCACATTGATTGATTTGCGGATGTTGAACCAGCCTTGCAGCCCTGGAATAAATCCCACTTGGTCGTGGTGAATAAGCCTTTTAATGTACTGTTGAATCCTATTGGCTAGTATTTTGGCGAGAATTTTTGCATCTCTGTTCATCAAGGATATTGGTCTGTAGTTCTCTTTTTTGATGGGATCCTTGTCTGGTTTTGGGATCAAGGTGATGCTGGCCTCATAAAATGAGTGTGGAAGTTTTCCTTCCATTTCTATTTTTTGGAACAGTTTCAGGAGAATAGGAATTAGTTCTTCTTTAAATGTTTGGTAGGATTCCCCCGGGAAGCCATCTGGCCCTGGGCTTTTGTTTGTTTGGAGATTTTTGATGACTGTTTCAATCTCCTTACTGCTTATGGGTCTGTTGAGGCTTTCTATTTCTTCCTGGTTCAGTTGTGGTAGTTTATATGTCTCTAGGAATGCAACCATTTCTTCCAGATTGTCAAATTTGTTGGCGTAGAGTTGCTCATAGTATGTTCTTATAATTGTCTGTATTTCTTTGGTGTTCGTTGTGATCTCTCCTCTTTCATTCATGATTTTATTTATTTGGGTCCTCTCTCTTTTCTTTTTGATAAGTCTGGCCACGGGTTTATCAATCTTATTAATTCTTTCAAAGAACCAGCTCCTAGTTTCGTTGATTTGTTCTATTGTTTTTTTGGTTTCTATTTCATTGATTTCTGCTCTGATCTTTATGATTTCTCTTCTCCTGCTGGGTTTAGGGTTTCTTTCTTGTTCTTTCTCCAGCTCCTTGAGGTGTAGGGTTAGGTTGTGTACCTGAGACCTTTCTTGTTTCTTGAGAAAGGCTTGTACCGCTATATATTTTCCTCTCAGGACTGCCTTTGTTGTGTCCCACAGATTCTGAACCGTTGTGTTTTCATTATCATTTGTTTCCATGAATTTTTTCAATTCTTCTTTAATTTCCTGGTTGACCCATTCATTCATTAGAAGGATGCTGTTTAGTCTCCATGTATTTGGGTTCTTTCCAAATTTCCTCTTGTGATTGAGTTCTAGCTTCAGAGCATTGTGGTCTGAAAATAGGCAGGGAATGATCCCAATCTTTTGATAACGGTTGAGACCTGATTTAGGACCAAGAATGTGATCTATTCTGGAGAATGTTCCATGTGCACTAGAGAAGAATGTGTATTCTGTTGCTTTGGGATGAAAAGTTCTGAATATATCTGTGATGTCCATCTGGTCCAGTGTGTCATTTAAGGCCTTTATTTCCTTGTTGATCTTTTGCTTGGATGATCTGTCCATTTCAGTGAGGGGAGTGTTAAAGTCCCCTACTATTATTGTATTATTGTCAATATGTTTCTTTGATTTTGTTATTAGTTGGTTTATATATTTGGCTGCTCCCACGTTAGGGGCATAGATATTTAAAATTGTTAGGTCTTCTTGTTGGATAGTTCCTTTGAGTATGATATAGTGTCCTTCCTCATCTCTTATTGTAGTCTTTGGCTTAAAATCTAATTGATCTGATATAAGGATTGCCACTCCTGCTTTCTTCTGATGTCCATTAGCATGGTAAATTCTTTTCCACCCCCTCACTTTAAATCTGGAGGTGTCTTCGGGTTTAAGATGAGTTTCTTTAGGCAACATATAGATGGGTTTTGTTTTTTTATCCATTCTGATACCCTGTGTCTTTTGATTGGGGCATTTAGCCCATTAACATTCAGGGTAAGTATTGAGAGAGATGATTTTAGTGCCATTGTATTGCCTGTAAGGTGACTGTTATTGTATATTGTCTCTGTTTCTTTCTGATCTACTTCTTTTAGGGTCTCTCTTTGCTTAGATAACCCCTTTCAATATTTCCTGTAGAGCTGGTTTGGTGTTTGCAAATTCTTTCAGTTTTTGTTTGTCCTGGAAGCTTTTAATCTCTCCTTCTATTTTCAATGATAGCCTAGCTGGATATAGTATTCTTGGCTGCATGTTTTTCTCGTTTAGTACTCTGAATATATCATGCCAGCTCTTTCTGGCCTGCCAGGTCTCTGTGGATAAGTCTGCTGCCAATCTAATATTTTTACCATTGTACATTACAGACTTCTTTTCCCGGGCTGCTTTCAGGATCTTTTCTTTGTCACTAAAACTTGTAAATTTTACTATTAGGTGACGGGGTGTGGACCTGTTCTTATTGATTTTGAGGGGGGTTCTCTGAACCTCCTGGACTTTGATGCTTGTTCCCTTTGCCATATTGGGGAAATTCTCTCCAATAATTCTCTCCAATATACCTTCTGCTCCCCTCTCTGTTTCCTCTTCTTCTGGAATCCCAATTATTCTAATGTTGTTTCGTCTTATGGTGTCACTTATCTCTCTAATTCTCCCCTCATGATCCAGTAGCTGTTTGTCCCTCTTTTGCTCAGCTTCTTTATTCTCTGTCATTTGGTGTTCTATATTGCTAATTCTTTCTTCTGCCTCATTTATCCTAGCCGTCAGAGCCTCCATTTTTGTTTGCACCTCATTAATAGCTTTTTTGATTTCAACTTGGTTAGATTTTAGTTCTTTTATTTCTCCTGAAAGGGCTTTTATATCTCCTGAGAGGGTTTCTCTAATATCTTCCATGCCTTTTTCGAGCCCGGCTAGAACCTTGAGAATCGTCATTCTGAACTCTGGATCTGACATATTACCAATGTCTGTATTGATTAGGTCTTAGCCTTTGGTACTGCCTCTTGTTCTTTTTTTTGTGGTGAATTTTTTCGCCTTGTCATTTTGTCCAGATAAGAGTATATGAAGGAGCAAGTAAAATACTAAAAGGGTGGCAACAACCCCAGGAAAATATGCTTTAGCCAAATCAGAAGAGATCCCAAGTCGTGAGGGGGGAGAAAGGGGATAAAAAGAGGTTCAGAAAGAAAGAAAAAAAATTAAAAAAAGAAAACCAATAAAGAAAAAGTATAAAAAGGAAAATATATATATATTAGATAAACTAGTTAAAAAATGTTAAAAAAGAAAAGGGTAAAAGTTAAAAAAATTTAGCAGAAGAAGAAAAAAAATTTGAAAAAGAAAAGAAACAAAAAATTAATTTAACTGCAAGGCTAAAGAATCATGGGGAGAAAGCCATGAGTTCCGTGCTTTGCTCTCTCCTCCTCTGGAATTCCGCTGCTCTCCTTGGTATTGAAACTACACTCCTTGGTAGGTAAACTTGGTCCTGGCTGGGTTTCTTGCTGATCTTCTGGGGGAGGGGCCTGTTGTAGTGATTCTCAAGCGTCTTTGCCCCCGGAGTAGTTGCACCGCCCTTACCCAGGGCCAGGCTGAGTAATCCGCTTGGGTTTGCTTTCGGGAGCTTTTGTTCCCTGAGCGCTTTCCGTAGAGTTCCGGAGGGCGGGAATGAAGATGGCGGCCTCCCGGTCTCCGCTCCTAGGAGCCGAGAGCCCGGGGCCCCACTCCTCAGTGTGCCCCCAGAGAACAGCGCCCAATGACTCCTGCCACCCTGGCCTCTGGCCCCGCTCCGAGCTGACCGAGCCTGCGACCGTTTCAAGGTAACCCCGAGCTGAGAGTCACTCCTCTGCTCTGTCTCTATAGTCGGCTTCCCCGTTCTAATACCTGTAAGCTCTGCGACACTCAGCCACCCCTGATCCTTCTGTGACCCTGCGGGACCTGAGGCCACGCTGACGCCGCCTGGGCTTCACCCCGGTTAAGCCTCTGGAGCGATGTCCCTCAGCGGAACAGACTTTTAAAAGTCCCGATTTTGTGCTCCGTTGCTCTGCCGCTCGCAGGGAGCCGGCCCCTCCCCCCGTGGTCTATCTTCCCGTCGCTTTGGATTCACTTCTCCGCCAGTCCTACCTTTCAGAAAGTGGTTGATTTTCTGTTTTTAGAGTTGCTGTTCTTCTTCTCTTCGATCTCCCATTGGATTTGTAGGTGCTTGTAATCTTTAGATAAGCTATCTAGCTGATCTCCCGCTACCTGAAGTAGTCTCAGCCTGCTACTTCTCCACCATCTTGACTCCTATGATGATCATGTTTTTTGTGAATAGAGACTATTTTAATTCTTTCTTTCAAATTTGCTTATCTTTTATTTCTTTTTCTTGCTTTATTTTCCTGGTTAGGACTTCCAGTATAATGTTGATTAGAAGTGGCAAGAGCAGAAATTCCTGACTTATTCTGATTTTAGGGGGAAGCATTCAGATTCTCACCATGAAACAGAATGTTAGCTGTAGACATCTATTCCAATGATCATGTTTTCTTCTTTATTCTGTTAAGAAAGTGAAAAAAATGATTTTTGAATATTACTCCAACTGTACATACCTGGAATAAACTTCATTTCATATAGTACTAGATTTCATTTGTACATTACTAGATATGACTTTTTGATAATTTTATAATTTTTACATCTATTTTTAAGAGGAAGGTCAACCTATAATTGCTTTTGTGATAATTTATTTTTTAGTTTTTGGTATCAGAATTAGGATTAGCTCAAAAAAAGGCATAGAATATGATCTGCCCACTATTTTTTAAGAATTAGTGAAAATCTGCTGTTTTTTAATTCTTTAAATGTTGGGAAGAATTCACCTGTGAAAACGTCTGGGCTTAGTTTTTTCTTTATGGAAAGGATTCGATTACAAATTAAATTTAAAAAGTAGATAACATTTTTCATTTCTTATGTCAGTTTTGCTAAGATCTATTTTTCAAAAAATTGTTATTTCATCTAAATTGTTAAATTTGTTATTATAAAGTTTATAAAACTGCCTTCCTTTTAATGTTTTTAGACTGTAGTAGTAATATCTCTCATTATTTAGTTTGTAAATTTATGTTTTCTTTTTGTTTGATTACTATTGTTATGATTTAGCTATAATCTTTCAACAATTTCATTTATGTTGAATTAGGTCTTTGCTTCTTGTATTTTATTGATCACTGGTCTGTATTTTATTGTTTCCTTCCTCCTACTTTGGTTTGATTTGCTCTTCTTTTTATAACATATTAATGTGGAAAATTAGATCATTTAATTTTCTTTTTTCTAAAACAAAAATTAAAATTAAAATATCCTCTAAGTCTTGTTTTAACTGTCATATGTTGTAATATTTTCTTAATATTCTTTGTGGTTTCTTTTTAAATTCATTGTTTATTTAGAAATATGCTGCTTAATTTCCAAATACTTGAGAACTTTATCTTTTTATTATTTTGTAATTACTTCCATAATATTAGAGCTTCAGAGAACATAACTGTTAGGACTCAGTTTTGAATTTACTGAGACTTGTTTATAAAGCCGGATATGGTCTGTTTTGGTGAATGGTGTGCATTGAAGCTGGTTAGAGTTTGGCTGTTATATAAAGGTATTGTTATGTAAATGTCTATTCACATTGATAAAATTGTTCAAATCTTCTCATTCTTACTTCATTCTTTTCTAGTTTTTCTACCAATTACTAAGACAGAATTGCTAAAATTTCTTGTGGTTAAAGATTTGTCTATTTCTCCATTTAGTTCTGTCAGGTTTTGCTTCATTTATTTTGAAACTCTGTTTATGATGCATATACATTTGTCATTTTTATGTCTTCCTGAATAATTGATCTCTTTAGCATTATGAAATTTTGTTCTCTGTCTCTTAGAAAGTCTACTTTGTCTGATATTATTACAGTCTCTCTAGATTTCTTATGATTCATGTCTGGAAGACATAACTTTTTCCATCCCTTTATATATTCAACTATCTGTGTCTTTATACTTAAATTAAGTCTCTTACAGTTGGCATATCATTAGGTACCACTCTATTATATAATCTTATAAGCTAGTTTTTCCTTGTAGTATTTGGACAATTTAAATTTACAATAATTTTTGATGTGTTTGTGTTTATATTGGCTATCAGAGAATTGTTTTTCCTTCCTACTTGTTCTCTTATTTCTCCCTCCTTTTCTGGATTAATTGAATGTTTTCTTTTTCAGTATTTAATTTTTATTATCCTGCTCTTTATTTTAAACCAATAACTCTGTGTATGTATGTGTGTGATTAATCTTGGCATTATATAGTATGCAAGTTTATCACATTCTACTTAAAATTTATATCATAATACTTTTTGTCAAATATAAGAACCTTACACCAGTGTAATTCCATTAACCACCTATCCTTTGTGTTACTATTTTCCCATTATTTTATGTTATAAATTCCAAAATATGTTATTTTTATTTAAATAGTTGTTTTAATTAATTATAATCATAATTAATTATGTAATATATCCTATATAATTATATATAATGTAATAATACAATAATAATTATAATTATAATTAATTAGTTTACTTTCTATAGACTCACATTTTTTTTTAAAGATTTTTTATTTATTTATTAGGCAGAGAGGCAGGCAGAGAGAGAGAGAGAGAGAGAGAGAGAAGCAGGCTCTCTGCTGAGCAGAGAGCCCGATGCGGGGCTCGATCCCAGGACCCTGGGATCATGACCTGAGCCAAAGGCAGAGGCTTTAACCCACTAAGCCACCCAGGCGCCCCTAGATTCACATTTTTATTTGGACTTTATTTTAGCCTAAAAACTAACAATGGATCTTTATCCAGTGTTAGCCTTTGGAAATGACTTTCTCATCTGTCACTGGTTAATAAATACATAGGCATAAAAATATATAAAAAGAACCAATTATATAGTCTTATACATAATGAGTGTTTTTTGTTTAAGCCCTTAAATAGATTTATACTGACTGCTTCCAAAGTTCTTTTCTGTAGTCTCTTTTTATTGATTGCTTTCTTTCTTGAATTTTGGTTTCTGTTCTCTGCTTCCTCACATGTGCAGTAATTAAAGCAAATAGCCATTGCTAATGGCATATTGTAGGTAGTCTGAAATATGTTATCCTCCTTTAAAAGTTTCTGGATTTTGTTCTGAAAAGAAATGAACGTCCTGAGAGCTCTTTTTTATCCTGACAGGCTGGCTTTACTCTTTATGAGAATAACTGTATTTCCCTTTGTCTTTAGTACTAGTGTATCCCCTACTCTAGGACATGATCCTTACTTCTAAGTTCCCACCTTCTGAGGTCTCAACTGAATGTACAACATGCTTGTAAGGGGTCTCTTTACTCTTGCAGAGCTGGGATTCTAGTATAACCCACCATGATGAGACTTCTGATATCTTTTTTCCAGTTTCCATCTCTGAAAGAGTTTTTCTTGGCTAGTGTTTGTAGACTTACACATCTGCAACCCAGACATTGGCCAAGGACATGTAGCAAACCCCTCTGAAGTTTTTTGTGCTCCCCTCCCCCAATAACTCCCTTCTTCACTGTTTCGCTCACAAATTCCAATAGGTTTAATGTTTTTTTCCTTAGATGGAGTCCCGCATGGGGCTTCCTTCTCAGTGGGGAGCCTGCTTCTTCTCCCCCTGCTTGTGCTCTATCTCTTGCTATCTCTCTCTCAATAAATAAATAAAATCTTTAAAAAAAAGAAAAGAAAAAGAATCTGCTTCTAATTTGAGCAGATTCTGAATCTGTGACCTCTTTCCCATCTTGTATCTATGCCCGTAAAAAGAGGGAACCAGATTAACGGGAGGACTCCTAATAGGGTCAACATCATCTTATATTTATTTTTTTATGGAACCTATCACAACTATCTTTTGTGTTCACTACCTCTGATGGCTTTAAGGAAGGCACACAGGGAATGTAGTAGGGTCTGTTTGATATTGCTGTGGAGGGTGATAATATTTACACTTTAAAGAATGTCTAATTTTGCAACTGACTAGTTTCCAGAACTTCAGAGCCTTTTCATCATTCTGATACTAGAGCCCCATTTGTTGAACGAATGAATAGATAAATTTCTTCTCATTGTTCAAAAGTATGATCCATTCTATTTGAAGTAAGGCCATTTGCTTTACTGGCTTTGAATTCATACAGATCTGAGTTTTAAAACTTGGCTCTGCTTTTCTGTGATCATAATTACATAATCATAATTCCCAGAAATTATATGAAATATATAGAGAAAAAAATTAGCAAGCAAATCTAGTTAATGAGAAATTATAGATAATAGTATTTTGGTGTAAAAAAAAATCACATTTTCATCCAAGAAAACAGTATTAACAAATAAGGAACATTTTTACATGCATTTAAACTTCATTTTAAGAAAATGGCCTAATAGATTTGTAAATGAGTATATTTTAGTAAAAGATTAAAAAATTTCTACATTTTCAACAGTGTTATTTTAGAAAATCAATAGATAGGGAGAAAATTTATAAAAGAGAGAGGTAGCCAAATCAGGAGTAAATTAGAACACTATAATTGTGAGTTTGGAAACATGTGTTTTATATCTGGACTGTGCCATTAACTAGTTGTGTTCTTTATGAAAATAAATGCCTTTTATAATCTCAAAGAATTACAAATGTCCACGTTCCTTTTACTTCTAAAAATTCCCCAATTCAGCATTTTTGGTATGCTTCTTAGCTACCTTAGGATTATACAACTAACCAAATGTGGTTCTAGGTTATAATGAATTAAATTTTCTCATCTAATGACATTCCTTCTATATTTAGCTTCTTACTTTCTAAACAGTGATTCTTGTACCTTCACTCCCGATCACACATCATTTCTTAAACCTCTAGAAAAAGGGGTTCATGTGAAAATTCACCTTGTTAGCACACCAAAACATTCCTTGAAATAACATGTACGGGTCTTGAGTTAGATTTCTTGGATATTTCTTTGTAAAACTGAACCAAGAATTTTGCCCTTCATGCTTTATTCAAAGTGTAGGTCATTCCATAGCTAAGTCTTACCTCTAAAGCATCAGTGCCTTTTCCTACCTACTTCTTGGGATTCATTTATTAAGAGACTGAGATGTGAACATCTGTCCATGTTCCAACTGAACAAATCATTGTAAGTAACCTTTCTAACCCAAAGTTCAATGGCAGAGACAGACCATTATTTATATCTGAAGGTTTTTGTTTTGTTTTTGCAACAAAAGCCATTCTCTTACAGTACTCTCAACAACTGCTTGTATTGCATTAATCAGACCTTAATTAACAAGGAAGAAAGGTGATAATTTACATTTATTTCAAATTGACACATTGTACTTTATTTAGCAAATGAGACCTGTCAGGCACTGCCAGTGATGCTTAGATTGAAGACAGAGTGTCGAAAATATGTCTTCCACCTGCCTGTGCCTTTGTAGGAGGGAGCTCTCAGTGTGTTTACACAGGGATCATTAGACGTACCTCATGCTAAGCTTTCATGAATCTTTGAATAAGAAATGCTCAAAGGTCATCAGGTATGAAATATTTTATAATGACACATTGCCATAAGGCATGAGAAACTGTGATTTATCCTCCAAAGTAAACTCTGAGGATAAAGGCAAGAGAAACACACAGGCCTCCAAACCATTCTAGATCTCTCTGAAACAGAAGAGTGGAGGGTTGAAACTGAGGATGGAAGTTAGGAAAAGTGTATTTACTGAGTATCATTGTGCAATCCAAAGATGAGTTGGGGTCTTAAATAAACAGATGTGTACTCTAGTTTGTCATCAGCTTTTGAGAAAGAACATAAATTGCTATCAAATGTTAGGAAGATAAAAGAATTTAGGAATCAGAAACAGCAATCTGTTAATTCTATGAGATGAAAATAGAAAATTAGAGAATTGGTTTGCTCCTTCTTACCTTTTACTGGGTATATAAGTAAAGGTTGAGTTTGAAATTTAAGAAGGTTGAAAAAAGGGGCGCCTGGGTGGCTCAGTGGGTTAAGCCGCTGCCTTCGGCTCGGGTCATGATCTCAGGGTCCTGGGATCGAGTCCCACATCGGGCTCTCTGCTCAGCAAGAAGCCTGCTTCCCTCTCTCTCTCTCTCTCTGCCTTCCTCTCCATCTACTTGTGATGTCTCTCTGTCAAATAAATAAATAAAATCTTTAAAAAAAAAAAAGAAGGTTGAAAAAAGTGAGACTTATAGGCAAATTAAAGTGGATCCATGTTCTCTCCTTCCCTTTAATCTAAGCATATTTTCATGGTTTTTATTATATATTTGACCCACAGTTTAAGCCAGGCAATAAGAAAGATCCAACAAGGTTTTCTCTTACGTATTTGATAGGCTTGGACCAGTGGGCACCCCCTAGAGGATGCTGTGTACATGTAGGCATCCATGCCTTTGCTCATGTTGTCTCCTTTGTTGAGATGACCACTGCCTATACTCTATATGGTAAACCTATTGGCAGCTTTAAACTGTGGCTCATATCTCATTCTCCCAACCCTATCCCGAAGCTTTTGTTCTTACCAGTGTTTTTGTGCTCCCAGAGCACTATAAGTTGCACTTATCACATTGCATATATACCTCTGCTCTGTCTATATGTAAATTCTTGTTAAGCTTTGTTTTCCTCATTGCTTAGTACAGTGTCTGGCACAAGGAAAATCTTTCAATGGCTGCTGATTGAATTAGGTTAAATTTTAAATGAAAACTCATATTTTTTCAGCTAATAAATGCTACTTTGTTATGGTGAAAATTTTATATTTACTTTTTGAACTGTGTCACTGAACGGATCCAGAGATAATGTATGTACACTGTGGAGTGAAATTGTGCTGCTATACATAAAATTTATGTCCTATATGCCATATGTAAAAAATATATATGAAAA
The DNA here is from genome assembly GCF_902655055.1 of Lutra lutra. NCBI lineage: Eukaryota > Metazoa > Chordata > Mammalia > Carnivora > Mustelidae > Lutra > Lutra lutra. Next base: position 49,994,306 of record NC_062290.1, read on the forward strand.
ATACTAATGCATATAAAAAATATATGCAATTTTCAAAGTTTTAACCCCCCACAATTATACAGTTTTTAAATTTGTAGACTCTTTAATTTTCTTCAATTATTTTTATCAGTTTATATTTTTATTAACATCAACCATTAGAGGAGTTTGTGTTTGCAGTCATTCAGCTCATGACTTGAATGGTAATTTACCTCCTTATTTCTTAATATGTAAACTTAAGCAACTTACTTGATTCCTTTTGGTAAAGTTTTTAAAGTTTTATTTTCCTTATCTAGAGATAAAGAAATCAATCATGGGTTACTTCATTTTTTTATTTGAAAAGATAGAATAGATAAAATGCACAAAATCTCATGCAAATCTTAATTGTTTGATTAATGTTTACTATCCTCTCATCACCCATATGATCATATTGTAGAAAGTACATAAACTTACAGGTCGAGGAGCTGAAATTCACATCAATTAATGACATTGAACTGGTCTCTTAACCACTCTGGAACTCCGTTACCTCATTTAAAAACATGTTTCATTGAAATAGCAGCCATTCCATGAATGAAAGATAGAGCTCTTTGGAGAAAAGGGGATCTCTTGTTCGATGAATGTTGAAGTTATAAAGACAAATGCAGATGGAAAAGACATTATAAGACATGACAGACTATAATGCCAAATCTGCATAGTCTCAGTACACTGAATTAATGATATGGTTTGAAGTAGAAATTTTTGCTATTACTCAGGATCTGTAAAATAGGAATATTGATTTTTGTTTTCTCAGGTATGCTATAGAAAACATTTCTGGATCAAATCTGTAAATTTTGCTTTATAGGTGAGTCAGGAATTAGGATAATATAGTCCACTTTTTAAATAGATTTCATTATTGTAGGTTTTTCTATGATTGTTCAATAGCAGAGCTTGGGCTAAAACTAGGTTCTCGTTTATTGCCATGATTTCAGCTCTTGTCTCTAAGGTAATAATTTCCAGATCTCAGTATCTAGCTCCAAATTCTCTTTTCTAATTGATTGGTGACATATCTCCAGAGAATTTTACACTTGTATTATAAACATAATATATCAAAAACAGTTATTTATAATAAATATTACAGTACCCATTTCCCACATATTTATTACTTATCTTGATTTTCCATTCTCCTTGTCACAAAGACTCAATATTTGTTTTATTTCACTCCATCTATTTCCAACATCTGTACTGTCTCATTCTGGAGTGTTGCTTACAGTCCTTTCTTTTGCACCTACACCTAGACCATTGTTGATGATCACAACATACAGTTACTGCATCTGGTCCTTTTCTGAAATCTTTTTTTTTTGGGGGGGGGTGGTGTATATTTTATCTGTATAAAATTTTCAGAAAAAAGATCATAGGCCATATTGTGGCTTATCACTGCCTAGAAGATTAACTTTAATTTCCTCAGCCTGGTATGCAAGACCCTTCCAAAATGGTTTAATGATTTCTATTTTTGAGAATTCAGAACATATCTCTCAAAAAGGATAGCTGGAAAATCTGAACAGCATACCAAGTACTTATATTTGAAGATATCAAAGATCTAACAATATATTTAAGATTTCTAGAGCTAAGATTAGGGAGAAGACAGAAATCTGGAGAGATGAGACTGGAATTTGTCCTAGTAATGCATTCAGATTTTGGCAAGAGGTAATGCTCTTTGAGAGTCTGAAAAGCCCTTTTGAAAGGCTCATGAATATATAGGCACAAAGTTGGAATTGTAGGTCCTGACGTGGTCCTTCTAATACTTTTGTGCTGTGAGGTGGAATTTTTTTTTTTGTTGTTGTTGTTTTTTAGATTTTATTTATTTATTTTAGATTTTATTTATTTATTTTTGAGTGAGAGAAAGCATGCATGTGCATGAGTGGGGAGGGGCAGAGGGAAAAGCAGACTCCTTGCTGAGCCAGATGTGGGGCTTGATCCCAGGACCCTGAGATCATGACCTGAACTAAAGGCAGACATTTAACCAACTGAGCCACCTAGGTGCTCCCAGGTGGGATTTCAAAGATCTTCACCACGGAAGTCAGTCTCAGTGACAAGTAGACAAGCCTTCAGAATCTGAAGTCTAGTATTAAATAATTTCTGTTCTTCAAATTCAACTAAGGCAATCTTAGATTATTAGTGTCCCTGGGAGCCTGGCAAATGCAAATGTAAATCCTCTCTGGAAGAAGATAACATTATTCTAGTTCTTGCATTATTTCAACAAATGAGTTTTCAAACACAAGTTCTGAGATAAAACAGAAAATGACAAGGCAGATAAGTAGACAAAACAACCTGAATGATAACAAGCAGAAGCATTAAAGAGAAAGACCTTCAGATAATGGATGTGTTGGATGCAAACTCTGAAATGTCATACTATATTCAAAATGATTAAAAAATCAAGACTAAAATTATATCAAATAATAACGATAAAAGGACATTAAAATATGAAATTAAAAAAACTAAAAATATTTAGAAGTTGAGTTTATCAACCAGCATTGGTGATATGAATAAGTGAATCATCCAAAACAAAACTGAAACTTAAAGATGAAAAACAAAAATAGATAGGACATATAGAGAATATAGTATAAAGTTCATATATATGTATATATGTAATTTGAGTCTGAAAAAGAGGAGAAAAGGAATGTGGCAGAAGTCAAATTTGCAGAAATGTTTGAACACTAGATTTCTAATACTCTTGAAATCATTACAGCCTATAAACCCCAAACTTTATTGTCCATGAGTCAAATAACAAATTTCAATGAGTATTAGAAAATATTTTGTACTAAAATATGGTAAAAAATACTACAAATGAAAACTTGTATGATGTAGGAAATCATGCTTAGAGGGTCCTTTTTAGACTTAAATGTACATATTAAGGTGAAAGAAATTGAAAATGACTAGTAAGGATTACTGTATTTCCTTTGGAAATTAGAAAAAGACTAGTAAATTATATCTAAAGAAAATTGTATGAAGGATATAAAAGGGTATAAATTAATAGAAGAGTAAAACAATGAGGAAGATTAGCAAATTAGAATACTTTTAACAATTAATGGAATTGGTAAACCCCTGGCAAGATAAATTAAAGGAGAAAAAACACAAATAGCCTAAATATATAAAGAGAAATCACTACAGATCTGGAGACTAAAAAGTTAACAAGATAACTGTGATATTGTGAGCAACTTCATGACTATGTACTAGAAAATGTTGAAACGAACACATTTTTAGTAAACTAAAATTGTTAAAACTAACATAAAAATAGAAAATCTAAATAATTAGGAATTTTAATGTGTCATTACCTTTCTTTTTTTTTCTTTTTTTGTTTTTAAAGATTTTATTTATTTATTTGACAGAGAGAGATCACAAGTAGGCAGAGGCAGGCAGAGAGAGAGGAAGGGAAGCAGGCTCCCTGCTGAGCAGAGAGCCCGATGTGGGACTTGATCCCAGGACCCTGAGATCATGACCTGAGCCGAAGGCAGCAGCCTAACCCACTGAGCCACCCAGGCGCCCTCATTACCTTTCTTTATACACTTAAACAAAGACACAAACTTTCTCAGATGGGTAAATTTTACAAAAAGATGGAACATTTTTTCAACTTGTTTTGTGAGATCAGCATAAACTTGACAGTAAAATTAGATATCATCATTAACTATAGATCAATAATAAACCCTGAAACAAAAATTCTAAATGAAATTAGAATTCACCACATTAATAAAGAAGAAAATCACATGACCTGCTCAATAGAGACAGGAAAAAATCTTCCAATAAAATTCAATATTAATTCATTAAAATGAAACCATTAGTAAACCTGGAATGAAAGGAAATTTCCTTAATCTGATAAAGGTTATCTTCAAAGACCTTCAGCAAATAACATGGTAATAAAGAATTATTAGAAACTTTTCTTTCTAGATTTGATCACATGTTCACTATCTCCCCTCCTAGTTGACATTTTTTGGAAGTCTATGCAATATTAAGATGTAAAAAAGAAATAAAATGTAGATAATGAGAAGGAAACCATGAAATTATAATCATTTACATTTAATATGATTATGTACCTAGGAAACCTCAAATAATCTAAACAATTAGAATTAACAGGTGAATTGGCAAGTATATTTCCAAATAGTAACAGTAAGGATTTAGAAAATGAAATAAAAAGAATACATTTTAATAGCATAAATAATGTGAAATATATTGGAATCAATACTATGAAACTTATGTAAGACTTCTATATAGAAAACTATAAAAGTAGTGTCAAGAGAAAGAAGGTCTAAATAAATGGAAGAACATGTATATTTGTATATTAAAAGACTCAGTATTGAAAAGGTCTAAATTATCCCTGTACAAATCCTAAAATCCTGTGGTTTTTTTTTTGGGGGGGGAGAGTATTAAGATTGATTATAAGATTTACAAAGAAATAAAGATTCCCAAAATAGCAAAGACACTAGAAAAGTAGGTAGGGAGGAATTGCTCAATCAGCTGTTAAGACTTATTATAATATTACTGTAATTAAGACACTGATATTGTCAGAAGAATTGGAAAATAGATCAAAAGTTCAGAGAAAAATCCATGTTTTTAATGGATATTTAGTTACAAAGTTGGCACTGCCAATAGTGGCACTCCCACCATTCGGTAGGAAAAGGATTTTTTTTTTTTTTTGTGATCTCTGAGAGATCACAAGCAGGCAGAGAGGCAGGCAGAGAGACAGGAGGAAGCAGGCTCCCTGCTGAGCAGAGAGCCCGATTCGGGACTCGATCCCAGGACTCCGAGATCATGACCTGAGCCGAAGGCAGCGGCCTAACCCACTGAGCCACCCAGGCGCCCAGAAAAGGATTTTTTTTTAATAAATTTTTAATTTATTAAATAAAATTAAATAAATTTAAATAAATAAAAATTTAAATAAAATAAAATTTTAAATAAAATATGGTAGGACAATGGCACTTCTATGTGAAAATAGTAAAATCTGACACCAAATGCAAAAATCAGGTAGTTCTTAGATTTAGACCTAAGTCTTTTAGAAGGTAATAGAGGAAAATATGCTCATGACCATGGAATAGGGAAAACCACCATTCTGCACATAAAAATCATTTGTCTGCTTACTTAATTTCTCACTAGATTAACCTGTCTTGTCTATCCTGGTGATAATTTGTTGACAGGACAAACTTTTATACAAATAATACCTACCTAATAAGCCACTGGCAGGCTATAGTATTTAAAGTCTGCTTATAAATAGATGAGAATCGTCAATTCTATTTTTCTCTCAATTTTTTGAAATAAGAGCTATGAGAGTATGTTGCTCATCAAGTGGTTTGCTCCTAATTATACTCCATTAATTAACTCCATTAAAATTTTCAGAAAGAAAATTTAATCAGGTTCTATTTAAAAGTTGTCTTCCTGCTCATATGCCATTTGTAGGTGGCTCAGAATTTCTATAGTGCAAATTGGAATTATGTTTTAATCTCTTCAGTAAGATTTATATTATGAATATTTAGTCTTAGTGGTAATTACATTTGAATACCAAAATCTATATTTTACCTCTAACTGTAGCAGATTCACCTAATTTACAAATGTTTATTAACAATATATATGATATAAAAATAAAATTTTAATTTTAATTAATTTTTGTTTCCTTAAAATATAAACATTACAAGTACAGCCATCTAAATATAGATAATCCAGAAAGTTCAACACGAATAAAAGGTAAAGAAATAACTGAATTACTAGCCTCTAATAAACTAGGGGTATTTAATATAAATACCTTCGTTTATGCTTCATAGACATACAGATATGAAAAATAATATAGCCCCAAATTTCAACAAAAAATTTAAAAAGTGAAGTCTTTCATTGCTCATGGAGGCTTTCTGCCTCCATATTGAAATCTTCAATAAATTCTGTTTCTTACATTCAAGGAAATCACCAATGTGTTCTTTAAAATACTTTATCATTTCCTCTCTCATCTCTACCACTCATTTCTTAAATTCCAACAGTTATCAAGTTATTATTCTTTTGTAAATGTATTCATTATCTATTATCCAATAAGTGATTTTTTATTTACTGTTCCAAAATATTAGCACTTTAGTAGCATTTAAATATTCAGTCTTAATTGACTCAAAAGCTTCTAGGCATCTCCTACCTATTCCTATTCACTTCTAATGCTCCTTCTGTCAACTATGGGTAGATTGTAGCTTATTTTAATTCCTGTTCCTAAAGTTTTTAATTAGCGAAGTATTGCATAGCATTTGAATTCTGTTGATTAGTTTCTAGTAGAATATCTCCAATAACATTCCCATTGTGTATTACATTAATCCAATTTTTGATAGATTTTTTAATCTTACCAAAACCAGTCATTTTTCCATATTAACTTAGTTTTAGAGAGAATAGCACAATTGTCACTCATCTCCTTGTAGAAGCTACTAATTTTTAAAGTGTTTCAAATCTGCTGAAAGCCAACTCACTACTAGGAATTAAAATGGACAGATACACAACATTAAAGTTGCTAGGAAAGATTTAGATCAGTGAGCTATAAAATGAAATGTATATACTCCCCAAATCAAAGCCTCTTTCCTCCAAAACGCTGTTCTTTCATTCCTATTGTGACACAGTTATGAAGTCGTCAAAAAATAAGTTGACAGAAGTCACTTTCTCCTGCTCTTTATACCCACAGAGCTTCAGTATCCTCCTTGTCAAAAGTCATCAGCTTGGTAACATTTTTATCTTTCTCTGCCCTAGGATTATAGAATCAATGGGAATCTCAGGTGGCCATCATCTTAGCAGTCACTGGAGCCCCATTTTCTACATGAAGGCATTGAGGCGACATAGGGATCACTTTGAGGTCACCTGTCGAGTTACTTTAAAAGCAGGGATGGTATCAAGGCTTATTCTTCTAGTTTACTTGAGCTGCTAGCAATCAAGTCTGCGTTTCTCTTATGTTGTCTTTTACATGTTTACTTTTCTGGCACATAGGTAAAGTGACCGCTGCTTTTGGTACCATAACAGGTACCAAAAGGTACCAGGAGGATGTCTGCCTTCTCTCAAAAGTCCTGCTAAGTGGGCAGCTGAGAGAGGGAGGCTGCTGTACATTCCAGCTTACTGGATGAGAGAGAGAAGCAACTGATGCACACTGACTAAATTTCTATCCTATGAATTATAAAATGTGAGATGGGGCTCCTAGGCCCACCTATAGATCAGCTGAAGCAGAAAAACAAGGGTGAAGCCTACACCATTTAAAATGCCCGGTTGTTTCTAAAGGTTAGAATTGAGAACCACTGATTCTGATCATGGTTTTCTTATACCTATTTTCATAGGCTACTTTCTGTGTGTATATGTGATTTTTTTGTGTTCATATTATGAACATGTATGAATGTATGGCTACATTCATATTCATTGCTACAAAAACATTGACTTTGGCATTTACCCTCATTTCTATAATTCTCTCATATTTTTCACTAACCTAAATGAATGATCTTGAATGATCTCCTTTCTACTATATTACTCCATTCGGGATTTAGTTGTGTGTCAACTAGACCTTAATTACAAAACACATCTATTTCTCTGCTGCATAAAATATGATTAGAATTCCAAATAGTAAATTAGCCCTTAAAATAATGCATAAGTAATTTATCACATATAACACTTTTCTGATAAAAATATATTGATATAAAATGATAAACACTATTTTGATTAATAGCTTAAATTGAACTTTTCTTTTAATTCACTTTTTCTATATTACATTTATTAAAAATACTACAGAATTTAATGAATGTTTAACATGGAAAATTGTGTTTGGTAATTGGCTTAATTTTTTTGCTAATTGGTTACATATTAAATCCTCATTTTCATAGAACACTGCTCATTACCAAGAATAATAATTCTAGTCAAGAAAATATTCATCACTTTGTTGGAGGTTTTCTCCCTAACTTAATAAGAAAAAAAAAAGTTAATTTTCACTGAATTATTTCTAGTTAGTGATATTAACTTCAATTAGGCAAACTTCTTACCATGTTTAACTTACAATTTATATGTATATATATATATATATATGGTTATGTGTGTGTGTACTTACCAAAGGCTTTGTATATTTAAATAGAGAAATTGTCATCCAAAAATGCCTGTTGGTTAATTACTTAGTAATTATATTACAGGCTCAAAGTAATATATTTTTATGCATTGTGTTTTTTGTATTAGATATAGATTGGAACCAAATCCTGTGGTGATGAGGAATATATTCCTTGATGAGACAAAATATTAATTCAAACACCAATGATTGATATTTCATATAAGCATTTACCTATTTATAGCCTAGCTTGAAATTGACCTGAAATTTCCTATTGGCCTATTGTTAGAGACATATTTGTCCTATGGGTACAGTTTTCTGCTTTTATAAGCCTCTACTTATATAAAAATGATGCATTTTCATTGGTTATTATTGTCAGTCCCACATTAATTGACTTAAATAATAAGCCTACAATCTTTGAAAATGTTATAAATTCATGTTTTTCAATGACAAACTATACTTTTACCAAGTTTGCATTTATTTGTGAGGCCTATTATACTTTGATAAGAAAACGTTAATTGAAAACACATCACATCTTTTATTTTTATTTTATTTTTTTTAAGATTTTATTTATTTGACAGACAGATCACAAGTAGGCAGGGAGGCAGGCAGAGAGAGAGAGAAGGGAGGAAGCAGGCTCCCTGCTAAGCAGAGAGCCCAATGCAGGGCTTGATTCCAGGACCCTGAGATCATGACCTGAGCCAAAGGCAGAGGCTTTAACCCACTGAGCCATCCAGGAGCCCCATATCACATCTTTTAAAACATGGTTAAATACTTTGAGAAATCTAGAAACAACTCTAAAATAGTTTATATTTGTATAGACAATGTATTTTTAAAAAGGTTGAAAATATTTTCCCTCAAATTTAAAGTAACTGTTTTGAGGTTTTTTTTTTTTTTTATAAGATTTTATTCATTTGAGAAGGAGAGTGACGGAGTGCTGGCATGAGTGAAAGGGGAGGGGCAGAGACTCCCTGCTGAGCAGGGAACCTGCTATCAGGAGGGGTGGGCTCAATCCCAGAACCCAGAGAGCATGACCTGAGCAGAAAGCCGACACTTAACTGAGCCACCCAGGTGCCCCAACTGTAATGAATTTAAACTGATATCTAAATTCTTGACTAGAATAGCTATATCCTTATGCTTAATAGAATATATACACATATGAATTTCATCCTTTTATTAGAAGTGCATGAAAGTAGTAATAAGACTACATCAGACAGATAATATAGGACATATTTTCTTAACTGTCCATAAAGAAATAGATTTTGGTTCTTCCCAGTCAATGCAAAATAAGCACCATTATTATGGTGGTTTATAATAATATTAAATATTAAGGCAATATTTTTATGACACAAATTACTTCTCCTTTGTATGATATATCATATGGTCCAATGATACCTCTTTTTGACAACTGTATATCCAATGAGGAAAAAGTAGTAGAGACTTACTTACATGGGAGAAATGATTTGGGTATTTCATCTTTCAGAGGAGTCATAATGAGTACACCTATGCATTTTGAAATAACCACTGGTGGTATAGTTACAGAATGGAATAAATTATATTGACAGAGGCTAAACCTCACATAACCACATAGAACTAACCAGAGGTTGTATTCACTTGTCTTTCTGATTCAGATAGGGTTCTTCAGGCATTTCCATTAAAAATCATGAATAAATCTTTATTAAGCCCTTTAATCCTCATATGAAACAGAAGAAAAATGAGCATATGAAATTGTATTTTTAAATTTTGGGGGTGTGTGAAATATAACACACATACAGAAAAATCCCCCACCAAAGTACCGGTTAATGAATTATGACTAAGTGAGTAGCCAGATAAATTCTAAGAAATAAAACCTCTTTAGTGCCTAGAAGCCTCCATTATGCCTCTTCTCATCTGTTTTTCTCTAAAAGGTAATCTTCATCCTGACTTTTATGAAAATAAGTTACTTGGTTTTCTTCAAAATTTTACCACTAAAGTATGTATCTATAAGCAGTATAGTTTTGTCTGGTTTCAAAGAATATATAAATGGAATCATAGAAAAAGTTTTATCTGATTTTTTTCACATGGTATTTTTTGTTTTGAGTCACTACAATTCATTTTCATTATATTATTGCATTCTGTGAATATGCTATGCTGTCCTTATTTTAATACTGATGGACACTTCTATTTTGGAACTATCATAAATAATGCTGCTATGAACATTTTTCTAATATCTCTTAGTATACATATTTTTTTCTTCTAAGATACATTTGGAGGAGTAGAATGGGTCAGAAAGTACGCATTTATACAACTTAAGTAGATGCTGAACTGACTTCTTAAACCCATTTAAGAAAAGTGACTTTCAGAATGATTGTACTAATTAACACATTCCATTCTTTACCAGAAACAAACATACAAACTCCTTCATTCCAAAGATACCCCTGCCTGCCTAAGATGACTAAAAGAGATATGCATACACTTCTACTCCATTCCCAAAAGGAGGTGTTTGATGGTAACTTTTTTTTTCTTTTTTAAAGATTTTATTTATTTATTTGACAGAGAGAGAGAGAGAGAGAGAGATCACAAGCAGGGGGAATAGCAGGCAGGGAGAGAAGGAGAAGCAGGCAGGCTCCTTACTGATCAGGGAGCCAGACGCAGGGCTTGATCCTAGGACCCAGGGATCCTGAGGATGGTAACTTCTAGAAACTACATCCAAAGTTGATATCATGGGATGCCTTTCTGAGTTCACAGCTTCCAAATGAGGTTGATTATTCATCCAGTGATTCCAAAATCCACTAACCACTCAGTGAGACCCAGGACAGCATTTTCTTTCTTTCTTTCTTTTTTTTTTTTTTTGAAGAGCAGCATTGTTTTTAATGAATTTTAGTCCAGAATACAGAGGAAGGTACTCGCTGTTGCCCAACTTGTTAGTACAAGTATAAACAATGGCTTTTTGTTCCTCATTGACGATAAGACACTTGAATCTAGTTTTGAAAAACCAGCCTGAAAACTAGCAGTACTGCTGGCATGTAAAAAGCTTTCCCGTACTCTTTGCCCCACACCCACTCTCATCTAGCAATTCAAGTTCTGAGACTTTCTTGATCAAGAGATTTTGTGAGAAAATTTCTCTTTTGAGACTTTTAGTGTGCCAGGGTCATTCTACTTGATTTTGCTGCTGATGTCCTTGACCTCCGCTGCTGGATGAGGGAGTCATCACAGTTCTTCAGGAGTTCTTCTGAGGCACTTTGATCGTGACCGTTTTCACTTCGGTGTACGCCTGCAGCCCGTACTCACCCAGCTCCCGGCCGCTCCCAGACATCTTGTAGCCACCAAATGGGGACTGGGCCCCAAACACATCATAGCAGTTGACCTAACAGTGCCTGCCTGGAGGGCTTGGGACAGATAATTGGCCTTATCCAAGTCCTTGGTGAAGACAGCTGCAGCTAACCCATACTTGGAATTGTTGGCTCTCCCAATGACTTCCTCTATGGTCTTGAACTTCAGGATCTGCATCACTGGCCCAAAGATCTCCTCCCTGGTGATGGTCATGCTGTCTTGCACGTCTCCGAACACAGTGGGCTGAATGAAGTAGCCACGGTCAGCAGCCGACCCTCCACCACACAGCAGCTTCGCCCCCTCCTCCTTCCCAGATTTGATATAACCAAGGACCTTCTTTTTTTTTTTTTTTTAAAGATTTTATTTATTTATTTGACAGAGAGAGATCACAAGAAGGCAGAGAGGCAGGCAGAGAGAGAGGAAGGGAAGCAGGCTCCCTGCTGAGCAGAGAGCCCGACGTGGGACTCGATCCCAGGACCCTGAGATCATGACCTGAGCCGAAGGCAGCGGCTTAACCCACTGAGCCACCCAGGTGCCCCAACCAAGGACCTTCTTAAACTGAGTTTTGTCCACCTGCAGCCCTTGCTCAGTCTGGCTGTCAAAGGGGTTCCCAACTACACGATACTTGGCCCGGGCAACGCTCTGCTCCACAAACTCGGCGTACCCATCTTCTTGCACAAAGGTCTGGGAGCCTGCACAGCAGCACTGGCCCTGGTTGAAGAACAGGGTGAAGTGGGCCTGCTCTATGGCCCAGTTCATGTCTGCATCTGACATGATGATGTTGGGGCTCTTTCCCCCCAACTCCAGGGTCACTCTCTTGAGGTTACTGCTCCCTGCAGCAACCTGGACTAGGTGGCCAACCTCGGTGGAGCCCGTGAAGGCCACTTTGTCCACATCCTCATGGGAGGCAATGGCAGCCCCAGCTGTGGGGCCAAATCCAGGAATAATATTGACCACGGCAGGGGGAAAGCCGGCCTCCTTAATCAGGTTGGCCACATAGAGGGCGGTGAGCGGAGTCTGCTCGGCTACCTTCATCATGACCACGTTTCCAGTTGCCAGGGCAGGACCCAGTTTCCTGGCTTGCATCAGGAGCGGGAAGTTCCACGGAATGATCTGCCCACACACCCCGATGGGTTCATGGCAGGTATAGCTGAAGAAGTCCCCATCGATGGGAATGGTTTTCCCGTGGTACTTATCAGCCCAGCCAGCATAATAACGGATGCATTTGAGGACCATGTCCAGATCCACCAAGTAGGAGATGACATAAGGCTTGCCGTTATCCAGGGTCTCCAAGACTGCTAGGTAGGTCCAGTCCGGCTCAATCAGATCAGCCAGGCGGTTCAGGAGGCGGCCCCTGTCGGACGCATTCATGCGGCGCCACCGTGAGCCCAGCTGGAAGGCGGCCCGGGCAGCCTTCACTGCCCTGTCCACGTCTTCCTTGTCTCCTTCAGCTACCTGAAGGCGGGGAATGTCTTCTTGCTTACAGCATCATGCCACTCGTTGTTTATGAAGATCTGGTTGTAGAAGACTTCAGGCTGCTGATTGGGGGCCGGCACCACCTCGGTGGCAGCGGCCGACAGGAGACGGTGGCCCAAGGCGGGGCCCGAGGCCGGCGGCGGCGAGCACAGCAGCACGTAACATGCTGCGGAGGGAGCGGGCGCGCAGGTCTGTGTGTCCAGGACAGCATTTTCTAAAGGTGAATTGGATCCAGATTACTTACCTTGGGTGAGATTTGACCTTTGAGATGCTATTCTATGCTGAAGAGCCTGATAAGAGTGTCAGAAGGCAGATAGCATCTCAGACCTGAAGTAGACAAGAGGAATGTGGGAGAATATATACATACATAGTGGTTAAGAAATATATTTAACCAAGTAAGTCAGTGTTTATAATTGAAATTTGATAATTCACTTTTCTGTTGCAGTGCACATAGCGCAAATTAAAGGAAGGTGAATAAAATTCATGAATAAATATTTACTTTCTGTTAAAAAAAAAAGAAAAGAAAAAAAAGTCTTCGGTAGAATGAACCCTTGTTGGGGCAGCCTTTTTACTGAAGACACTCAAATTTCAGTATGAATCTTTTCTTACTTTTCTGCTTCCTAAGTGCCATTTGGTTTCTGGTCAAATAGTCTTCCAGTCCACCTCCTGGATATGTGGTTTTTGGTTGGTGAGCTTGGATCAGTGTGGAGGATTATGTGTGGCTGTCAAGATTCTGAGGAGGTTAGGGAAAGACCAATATGCTGCCATTCAAAATGAGCTTTTTAGCTCATTTCTCTATTTGCAGCCCTGTTTCTAAAATCTGCCCTCAACTAGGGCAGTGATCTTGAGTCTGGAGCCTTTCCAGATCAGTTTCCTCTAGGGGGATATGGTGGGTCCCTCGGCTTCCCTTGCCCCGTTGGCATTTATATTATTATTTCTCTTGTTCTTATAAGCCCGTTATCACTTCTCCATATACTTTCTTTCTTTTAACAAGTAGAAATGACTTGTCTGCTCTTTTCTCTTTGCTCTTCTTTTCTATCCTTGGGTTTATAATAATTTACTGTCACTCGGATGAGCCTGGGTAGACAGATGAAGTAAATTCATATAGGCATCCAACCATGTTTAATTAGAAATATGACTCGTTAACTGTGATAAGTAGACTGTAACATCTATGGAGAGAGGAGGTACGGCCATCTTATTTACTGTTCCATACCCATGGTCTAACCCAGTGCCAGGCACATCATTAGTACTCAATAAATATGCATCGAATAAATCAATGACTGCTTCAGAAAGAAATACTTTGGTGATATTTAGATGTCTGTTTAACAGAGTCTGTGTGTTTCCTATCCAAAAGATAGACAAATGCAGACGTAAAATGGAAGTCATGTTAGACCCTTCTGCAGATCTGGCTGAATGGCATGGATAGACGGACAGTTGCTGTTTAAAATAACTTTGGTTCCATTAGTCTTTCTCTTAGTTGAAATTACCAGATTTGGAAGGCTATTTACATTTAATTCTTTCCTGGGAATACTACTTTATTTACTTATGGGGTATATGGATCACATTCCTGTACCAGTAGTAAATATTTTGAAGTAATTCTTCTTTTCTTTATCCTGAGAAAGTAGGAAGTCAAAGGAGTATTTTTCTTGTTGTAATTTTTATTTTTTTTTATTTTTTTTTTTTTATTTGAGAGAAGAGAGAGACAGTGAGAGAGAGCATGAGCAAGGAGAAGGTCAGAGGGAGAAGCAGACTCCCCGTGGAGCTGGGAGCCTGATGCGGGACTCTATCCTGGGACTCCAGGATCATGACCTGAGCTGAAGGCAGTCGCTTAACCAACTGAGCCACCCAGGCGCCCTTGTTGTGATTTTTAAATGCATCATGATGAATTAAGAAGTCACCCTCCCATACGTTCTGGCTTTCTATGATCTGGTCTGCTTTAATTCTTAGGAAATAACATTTTTTTTTTTAAATTTGAACATACCTGTCAGGTAACTCTCTATTCTTACAGTCTTGGGAAAACATACACAGGTTTATCCTGAAATACACTGATGAAAGATGTAGAAAGCAGAAACAGGTTTGAATATTCCTCTAGTCCCTCTCAAAATATTAGAATTTCTTAGCATCTTCAATCTGGCACTTTTATGAGAACATGGGTGTGATGAATGAGCACTTATCAGAAAAAAATAAGTTAGATTACTTTATTCTCTATTGTTTTTAAAGAACTTGAGGATTCTAATTTGATTTAGGCCTTTTGACTAATGTTCATATGGCCCAGAATTACTTAGAAAATCTGCCTTTATAGATACGTGCTTATTGGTATATGTTTGATACATCAAAACATTTATAAGAGCAGGCAAATATTCTTCAGAGAAATCATACCCTTCCTAAGTATTCCCTCTGGGGAAAGTAACCAGTTTGGTAGTTAAAAAAATTCAAAAATATTATGCATGTTTACAAGTGAAAATACCTCAGGAATAGAAAATTTATTGGCAAGTGTGTAATGAGTGGGTAGAGTGTTATATAAACCTATGGTTTCTTACTGCCTGGAGAATCCCAAAGTTCCCTTTCTCTTACCACCTATGTACCCTAATTTGATATTAAATTATTGTATAAAGGAAATAAAATGAAGCAGTACCAAAGCCATGATGTGTCTACTTCAGTTCTAAAATTTCTACTTAGTACCCAGATGTAGGTGACACACTCTATAGATAGCCCAGAAGCCTTTGCTGTGTTCACAGGATCAAAATTAGTATTGCTACCATCCTGTGACTATGGCCACTCTTAATGACTCTTGCAATGTTTATGGATGAAACCAATTCTCAATTATCACCCTGGTAATTGAGCCTGCATTTTTAGCATAAGTGAAAAACCATGGGGGGCCCAAAACTTCACAGTCGCAGAGAAATTCAAAGCCTCCTCACTCTGTCCTTTCTTTATCATTTGACCTTTGTTTTATTTCAAAATCTTGCTCTGATTTGATCACATTCCTCTGTGATTAGAAAAGATCTCATGACATACATTAATTTACCATCATCATCTTACTATCCTTTTTTTCCCATTCTGAGCTATTAGGCCCATTCCCCTTTTTCTGCTTTCCATGATAGAAGCTTTGTTCACACGCCTCCTACCTACCTTTTCCTCTAGAGCATTCCTAATAGAGACATACAGGGAAGTATGTAGAGCTGATACTCTGAATGATAGATATCGGGGGCTACATTTGTCTTTAAGTTGTGCTCTGTCTGTAGACTAAACCCTTCAAAGCCGGAGCTTTGTTTATCCTCATAAATGTTGTATCCTCATAGCCTAGGGCAGCACATGGCATGTAGTAGGCATTTGGTACATATTTATTGTGTGAATGAATGCAACTGTTTGTGATTCCATTAACTTTGAACTTCCAAATGACAAGGGCTATCTCTTTAGTCCAGCTACTAAGGGGTGTGTCTGAGAATTGCAGCAGGATCTGACTCACATTGCATCATGAAAGGAAATAATTGACTGTGTTCATGGTTGCCCTTAGCAGCAATATCACAAAAGTGCTTGTAAATGCTTAATTGTCTATGGAGATATATGTGGTGGCATATATGAGAAGCACAAAATTTAGAGGGTTTCACAGACCCCTCTGATGTACACTCAGATATGGTACACAGATTAAAGGCAGAATTTGGACCAATTGGATGGCAAAATTAAGAAAAAAAGATTTGTTTTTGTGCCTATTTTTCCTCAACAAGTTTATTTTATTAAAAAGTTTTCAGAGCAGTGTATATGTATAGTTATGTGTAATAGTTGCAAAACGGTCAAGAGAATCATAGAAAATCAACCAACCAATGCACACAGAAACAAAACAACCAACATATTCTTGCTGCTGTTTCTATACATCACTATACATGAACAATAACTGTTAGCAAATTAGTAATTAAAAGCCTATCGATAATAAAAGGTAGTAGCTTAAGGAAGTTTCTAGTCTTGCTGATTGAGGGGGAAAGAAATGTTTTGTAAGTTTTTACCATGCATTTGGGTAGTTCAAGCATGTAAATTCTAAACAACAATGTCTTTAATAATACGAGGAGACATTTGTTTTTTTCTTAAGATATTGTAATTGACAATATATGTGCTGACATCATCCCGATTATTTGAATTTGCTAATAATTGTCCTCCACGTAACAGTAGCACAAGTTCAACCATAAGATGCATATGTTGTGCTAATGTTAAGATTAGCTGATTAATATTGATGGCAGCTAAGGCCAGTGGCTAATGTCTGACATCTGTTTGGGAAATCAGTGTTCCAATTCAGGAAGCTGACATTTCTGTCGGGGTTAAAATGAGGGGTTATTGTGTAAGGAATTATGATTAGGGTTTCGTGTATGGTTAAGGTTAGGAAGAGGGACATGATCTATTTCATTTCTGTTCATCTCAGTGTATTTCTGGTGTCAAGTTGCTTGCTCTGCTCTGTGTTAACAGGGAGGTCTTCCCCTCTGTTCCCTGGTGGCACATTCACAGTGGTACATGATTTCACTTGCTCCTTCTATGTTAATGGAGTGATTGATCTCTTTTTCTTCTTCTGTGGAGTCCTTACCTTGTCCTTAAACAATCTTTTCATTTGGGACAGAGGCATTTTTGTTGATGTTCCTTTGTTCCATTTTTATTTACTTTCTTATTTTTTAATGTCACATGTAGATTCTTGCATTGATTCAAGGCCAAGGATTAATTTTTATGTCATCCTTTAACAGGTACCAATCTCAGTCATGATCATGAAACCATGTCAAAGGGCATTAGTTTTTGGATGGAAAGGCAAAAATACATTTATCCCCAAAATGTCTGGAGTATGTGTGAATCAAAAACTCGAAACCAAAAAGAAAATAAACAGTGTAAAATTCTTGAAAGTTTTCAGACATAGAGATTATTTCTTTTATTCTCTTTCTCTAAGTGGGTTTAAATTGGCTTCAAGTTTTAAGGAGGGTACAGAAGGAAAAAAGTAGAGTTTGCCCAGAGCTTATACAGAGGGAGCAATGAAAGTTTTACAATGTACTTCTTATAACAAAAGGGCAATAGTGAGGTGAAATAGCCACAGAGATTCGGAAGACGAATCAAATGGGAAAGCACAGAACACTGGGACTTTTCAGTATATTGAACAAACGTTCAATTAAATCCACTTTATTTCCGCTTTGCTTCAACTGAAAAATCAAGTAGAAAATCATCAAAACCTAGAAAATTCAGGAAAATTTCTCAGCTTTTGAGGGTCCAATATACATTGCTTGTGTGATGTTTGTAATGAAATCCCCGAAGCCGTGAGCCAACGCGATCAAGACATTCTGTGCAGTAAGGCAGAAAAATGAAATTTGACCACACTCATGGAAGATTTTTTTTCAAAAACTACTTAAAAAAAAAAAACACAAGATGGTTTTATATTAAAGTTCCATTTAACACAACAGAATAGTTCTGTAGTGCACATCTCCTGTCTATGGGGGATAGGAAAGCAAAATGAAATCAAAAGAA
This sequence comes from Lutra lutra, assembly GCF_902655055.1. Lineage (NCBI taxonomy): Eukaryota > Metazoa > Chordata > Mammalia > Carnivora > Mustelidae > Lutra > Lutra lutra. Next base: position 50,012,625 of record NC_062290.1, read on the forward strand.
AGTTGAAATTAACTGTGGGCATTCCATCCCAGTTGGTGTGAGGAAAAATAGTACTTTTTTGTTAGGATCTGTCCAGATTACTGTTAACTTTGAGACAAGAATCTTTTGTTTGCCTGTTCAGTAAAATATATCTGAATTTCACCCTGGGCAAGAGGTCTACTTAAAACTTCTTGTACCTAAGATAACACATTTTTAAAAATGTACCTCAGATTCCATATTTTAAAATTTTTAAAAAGTTCCAGTTTTTGTACCCAAAGATTCCACATTTTAAAATGGTAATAAGGATATTATGATCATTAATGAAGTAATACATGTAACACGTTTAGACACATGGTAAGTGCATGATAAATATTGTTAAGTATTCACCTTATCTAATACAATGCCCATTTAGCTTATATATTCAATAAATTCATGAATGAAGAAAATGTCCACATCATTTTTGGAAGAATAAGATTCAAGGAAATTATTTAGTGTATTCTCTTACTAATATGGTAGTCCTCTAATTTGTCCCAATGGATGAATATTGTCCTGCAAAATAGTTTCCTTAAATTAAGATGAAATCTGAATATACTCAGCTTTTCCTCATTGGTGCTAGCTTTAATCTCTGGAGCTTTGGAGTTGGTCTACCTTCCACCATTAATAACATGATGCCTCGGGTTACAGGAATTACCACTGTTTTATATAGACTTCTATCTGGGTAAAACATTTATTTATTCTCAATTGACTTGGTATTCTTGATAGAATTTTTCAGTCATTCTGATTTATAAATATCTCTTTGTATGTACCATGTCCAGAACATAATAGAGACTCCAGAAAGACCTGACTAGTTTAATTAATTAATTAATGACTTACTTTATTATCACTTCAGCTAACAAGAATTTATCATTTGCTCTGTGGTAGGCAACTCTAGGAAGGCTGTAGATGATTTAGTTCTTTTTTCCCAGAATCCTCATAAGGCAGATGTCATTATTGTAATTTCTTCTATTTAGAAATGGAGGTATAGCCTTTTTATATTGCTAGCCTAGGGACTTGGATCTAGTTTCCAGGAGAGCTGGATCTGAAACCTTTGTTTTTTTCTGACAGGAAAAATTGAGCTTTCACCTCTGCACTTTTCTACTATAATCTCTGCCTTTTTCTGGACACCATGATATAAACCTTGGTATTCTCGGAAGACATGGCTAAAACTTTAAAAGCTTACCCAACATTTAAAAAACAACAACAACAACAACAACAACAACAACAAACTTGCTAAGAAGTAGAATTTGGATGGTTGATTAGGTTTCTCTATACCAAATAGGATTTCAATCCAGAGGGGGGCTTTAAATATATCATTTCATTTAACTCTTAATTATGAAGATGGTATTATTGCTATTTAAATTAATACATATCATGTATCTCCCTGGTCATGCCCATGAATTGCTAATGCAAAGGTATTTAATTTGCATATGTCAAGGGTCTTCACCAATTTGTGAATACTGTTTAAGATTGCATTAGCATTTTCAATAGTTATGGCATAGTGTTATCTCATATTAAGTTGTGCTGACTAAAATTTAACACCTTTTTCAGATGAACTATTCAGTGGGCATTATCAGATCTCGTACCCCAGTGACTCAGGACCCAGAGGCTAGGTTCCTGAGAGAACAACTTATCAGATCATTGCTTTAATGTGAATCTTCCCCTAGTAGAGATTCATATTCAGTCTGTACCAATTCACTTCTGGGACCTTAAAGTTACTTTCTTGGCTCTGCTATCAAGGAAAAGTAGAACCAAATAACAGCACAATACAAGTATGGAAGCAAAGAAAAGGAAAGGAAGGAAATTCAGTGGTTTGGTATTTTGACTGATAGTTGGAGGGTTCATGCCGATAAAAATCATTATTTGGAGAGCATTAAAGTAGTTAATCAGTGTGTTCACCATGCAATATTTTATTTTGATATTCCTAATCTTTTGATAATAAGGAACGGATATACTTTTTTTCTGAAAGAAAGACAGTAACAGTATAAGGCAGTTTGGACATGAAGTTTGATTAAATATAGCTAAAATACAAGTCATGAGAATGGGAACTTCTATATCTGCTCTAGTCACCGGGATATGATTATTCCAGATCTTTGAATTAATTTGATAATATAACCATCAAATCACATGCTTTAAATTTTATAAAATGAAATAAATGATGAGAATTATTTCAGCCCAATGGATATTTTTTAAACAGAGAGCAAAGTGAAACATAACATAAAAGAACCAATAAATGAAGATAATCAATATGCTCAAACAGGAAAGTATGCTTAGCACACAAAAGTGAGCAGTTTCTGAGGTTGCTGGTGCAAGGGAATTATCTCTTTCAAGAAAATGAATTAATTGTAACTAAATTTCTAAATAATCCTTTAATATTTGATTTTTTGATGCATGAAATTAATTTTACTGCAGATTTTTAATATAACAATATATTTCAGACATGGAGGACTTTCCTAATTTAGTATTCGAAACCTTGTGTAAAGAAAAATGTCTTCCCGTTTCTATGTTTTCTTGTATTAGCCATAACTCTTGACACGCTTTTGAGGAAGCTTTTAGTTTGCTTTGCCAAGTCTCAGTAAATATCATTTAGTTGAATTTGATAAAACTAGATGCATACGATGAGGTAGGTAATTTAACTGTCAAGCAAACTGTAAGTATTTAGGCTACATAACACTTTTTGTTTTTCTTCCAGGAAAGTATCATTTAAAAAGCATTCATTTTCTTCAAAGTAATTCTTCACCTTATCCCCTCTAAAGAATTTCAATACTATCAGTAAAAAATATCTTGAAATACTGGTTGTAAAGTAGTTTTAAAACATTGCAGTGAAGTGCTTTAGAGCGTCACCCCATAGCATTGGGAGTTTTCATTCCTGTTCACACATGAGAGCGGAAAACAGGACTGGCTGGAGCAGTTGCCTGCTTCAAAAGATTCAAGTCGAGTGGAAATCAGAAAAAAGAACAGGCAGCACAGATGGTTAAAAGTAAGTTAGTGTTTCTGAAATTAGCTTGAATTGTTAATAGCTATTTATATTTTAATAGCATCCTTTAATGATTCATATTTTGAAAGTATTTCTATGAATATAGGTGCCAAATTGAGAAAGTATTTGCATATTTATGGGAATATTAATTTCCAGAACTGGATTCTTAAGATTGATATGAATCACCCCAAATGCCAAAACTAGAAAAATAAAAACTCCCAGTTTTTATTATCTTTGTTTTCTGATTTTGTAAAAAAACAAAAACAAAAACAAAAAACAACTATCTAAACCTTTAAATTTTCGCTAAACCCTATAGAGCCTGGCTGTATTTCTAGGAGAATGTTCTAATCATTCATTTTCATTTATGTGGTGTATTATGTTACCTGAAAAGCTATTAAGGTAGCAGAATACAATAACAGAAAAACAATCCCAGGAACAGAATTCTATTGCATCAGGATCCATTATACATTTTTCTTTCTTTGTCAACTCAGAATGGACAGTTTTTAGAGATCTGACCTATCCTTCCTGCTTTAAGTATTTTTAAATTCTAGTCATTGTGTAGTGAGAATTTGCAGGTGTTTCTCAGAGAACTTTTTCCCCTCTAGCTGGATGTGGAAAGGACAATGCAATTAATAACAGATGGCACGGGATGACCACGTCCTTGAGAGAACGCCTTATTGGCACCTCCTGCTAATTGTATCGCATATAACACAACTAAAAGCATAATAAATCTGAACTGGGGGACATTTTATGCAAGAGCTCTTCTCCTTTTCCAGACGGTAAATTGCTCAGCTCTTGAAATATCTATAACCTTGTGACACCTAACTTGCATTAGCTTAATTGCCTTTTTCCCCCTCTCCCTACCCCGCTACCCTCTTTCTCTCTCTCTCTCTCTCTCTCTCTCTCTTGCTCTCTCTCTCTCTCTCTCTCTAGCTCTTATTTTTTCCCCTCTTGGGTATCAGGGAACAACTGGGCTTTTGTTTTGCTACCTAGTTTAGTGCTGTGTCTAAAACAACTATATCTTCAGGCTGGTATAGAATTTGGTTCTGAGTTTTATCTAGCTTTAATGAGAAATTATTCTTTTAGAGGGCTTTAGAACACTTTTCTTAACATTAATGTTGGGAAAGAAAATGTATGTCTCCATGCTGATTTAATAAACCTGGGGAAGAGAAATTGGAAAAACATGTAAGCTTCACATGGATATGTGCAAGGCTTTCTTTTTTGTACAATGGCAGCAACTCACAATATCCTGTAGCAGTAAAATTGAGTTTTCACTCACTCCATAACTCCATTTTGTTGTTATTAACAGTTTGTAAAGTATAAATTTTATGGTATGTCAGGATGTAACCTCCTAGCAAGCATTTTTTTTTTTTCCTTCTTCCTCTAAGAAAATGCTTTAGTGAGTATCCTGAATTTCATGTTTAGTTACTACACATCTATTTTTGGTTTGGAGGTGTGCCTATAAACACTCAAAAGGCAATGAGAGGTACAAGTACCTCAGAATTGGGGAATATATGTTGAAATTGTGTCTTGGTTGGCTGTTTGGTGTGTGTATGTGTGTGGGTTGTATGTGTGTAGGTTGTGTGTGTGTGTGTGTGTAGGTATGTGTTCTTTCTTTCACTATGTAAATGTCTATTCCTCTGCAGTTATGCAGCCTCACTGGTGAGAGTAACCTTAATATTTGTGTCAGTTGGATAAAACAACCTTAAAATAATAAGAGAAATAATAGCTCATACAAGAGATGATGTAAGGGAAAGCAACCATATTCTGAGATCTTTCTGATACTAGTACTGTCCTTGGATCCACTGTAGAGTACTTATACTTTGAAGCAACAACTTTTAGGTCAGTTCCAGACCTAGGACACACTTGAGACTGAATGCAAAGGAAAATGGAAGGTGGTCATGATTCTGATCAATTTCATTTGTTCTCTGGTGAGATGTGAGACATACTGATAAGTTATCTGGTAGACCTATAATCCCCAATACTAGGTTTGCAATGGAATAAATAAATTGAGAGTTTTCTTTTATTAATAACTTAGAGGTGGATTTAAATCATGGTTTGCATGTAGCTAATGAATGACGTTGGGTAAGTTTCAACACTTCTTTGATCAGCATGGTCTTTCCTTATAAAGTGAGAGTAATATTCAAAGAGCACTTTCTTGAGGATTAGGGGTTCTGCAGACCCCTTCTTATAGATGGTGTGGTCTTGGTTGGGGGGAGAATGTAGACCAGGAAGCCCCTATTCTCAGAGCAATTTTGGTATCGTTTGTTGTGTTTGTTTCATATAAGATTTCCTTTAAGAAGTTATTGTGCATACACATTACGTGACTAAAATTTTTCAAAACAGTTAAAACTACATACTTGCTAAGGTTTTCTATTCGGTGAGAAATTCTAAAGTATATGCATGCATCCTCTTTAATATGAACTAATTCAAAAGTGCAGAATGACTGAAACGTGGCATTTAGAAACAATTACTCTACTCCTTCTTGTTCTGCAGTTCCTTTGAATAATAGACAATACAGGGATGAAAATAAATAAACTCCTTTGCATTAAAGGTGTGTGTATGTGTGCATGCATACATGTGCTTGTTTAAGGTGTATGTCACTTTGTGTCTCTATATTTTGAAGAAGCACTCATTCCTGTAGCAGGAAGAATCTCTAAAACCCATGTGAATAATGGGTCTTATGTTTTCCTTTAATTTCATGTTTGTTATCTTCATCCCTGGGTATTAGTCCTCAGGTCAGTGCCGATGGATAGTTGCTTAGTGGAACCATAAAGATAGTTTTCTCACACTTAGAAAAAAAGAATAAAATCATAGTATTAATTATAGTGACATTTGGCCTTTGTCTCATCTGTGTCCCTGTTCATACCAGACATTTCCTAGGAGCAAATCCTTATTTCTGGGTCAGTAGTCAAGTAAAGATGTTCCCTATCTACAGCGGAAACAGAGGCTAATGTGATAGGCAAGATACTCATTACCATATATATCCGCACAATAACTCATCCCATTCCTGACTTTCTCACTTTTGGTTGCTGTGAGGACTGGAACAATTACACAGTGAAAGCATTTGAAAAATATAAATTCTGGAATGAATAAAATAGTCTGCTTGAGGGTGAGAGAGAACCTTGGCTTTCTTTCTTCTCTAAGCCTGATCACTTAACAAGTCTCTTAAGGTATACTTGATGCTCAGTAAATAAATCTTTGATAAATATAAATAAATGAACAAATAATAATACTATGTTATTTGGGCCATGCATAAGATAAGGTGAATGCTACATAGACATGAGTTTCTATTAACTCTTTATAGTATAAATACACTGGACAAGGGTGCCTATGCTGTTTGTTTATTATCATATGTGATTGCAAGGACTAAACATAAAAAAGATGACTCTTAAAAAGGGGGATGCTCGGGGGGAGGGGGTTGGGAGAGGGGGGGTGGGGTTATGGATATTGGGGAGGGTATGTGCTATGGTGAGTGCTGTGAAGTGTGTAAACCTGGCGATTCGCAGACCTGTACCCCTGGGCATAAAAATATATGTTTATAGATTAAAAATAAATAAATAAATAAAAAAAGGGGGATGCTTCCTATATACAAATATACTGTGGCTAGGGTGGAGACAGTGTCAAAGAAAAAAGTTAGAAATCGAATGTTCCTTTCTTTGGTTATAATCTTTCTCCTCTGCAATTCATTATGGGTTTTGCCACTTGTTTTAAAACTAAATTTATCTCTGGTCCACACAACCAGGTGATATCTCACCTATATTATTGTAAATTATTTACATCACAAATTCTGGGTCATGAAGCAGAGGTGATGGAATATTTTTACATAAAAATGTTGGGATCATGCTTTATTTTAAGCTTCTTACACTGATCATTTTATTTGCAGTGTAAGTATGTCCTACATTAGATTCTGGATTTAGGTATTAGTGCAGTGAATGGGATCAGTTAAATAGGAAGCATTCTATGCCTCCTGATTAATGTTATACCTTAGGTATTTGGGTAATTGCGTATATATTTGGATATAATCAAGATGAAGTGTTATACTTTTCTATTATTGTATGACTTTGGATAAGTTATTTGAAATTGCTCAGATCCTTGTTTTCTTCAAAATAACAGTGTTAATACCAGGTATAGATTTATTATTCAGAGTTGGAGGACATCATAATATTTGGTACTGGTATTGATAAGCATTAACTATTAAAAAGTAGGTAGTGGAAAAATACTGGCTTTGCAATCTATCTGACCTAGCTTAAATTTTTGACTTTTCCAGTTACTATATGATATTGAAACAGTTTCTCATACTCTAGGCTGCTTACCTATAAAATAGCATTAATAACCTCACAATGGATTGTGTAGAGGATTAGAGATAATAAAAACAGAATGCCTACTACAGTATTTCTTCACCTGTTCATTCAAGATGCATTCCTTTTATTACCATTGCATTTCTTGATATTACCATAAGTTAAAATATTGGTTTGGGTTAGTGGTTTTTCAACCAGAGGAGGTTTGGGAGGAGTTTTGTTTTTGTTTTTGCCGTCCCATTCACCTTAGAGATGTTTGTTAGTACCTGGAAACACTTTTGGTTGTTGCAAGAATTTTGGTTGAGTGAGGGGACTACTGAAACTTGATATGTAAAGTCTAGAGATGCTGCTAAATACTGTACAATGCATAGGGCAGTCTCCCCTAGCAAAGAAGTATTTGGCCCAGAGTTTGAATTGAGAAACCCTGATTTCAGTTATTTTGAGTCAAGCTGCTGTCTTGAAAAACAAGTTGTAATTTAAATTAACTGCTTCAGATTCCAAGGAAGTAACTAGACCAAACGACCTCCTTTCTGTTAAGTTAACCTTGGTTAGGCTGAAGGAAATGTCTTCTCCCCTTAATAGCACATAGTAGGTATATCTCACAATCTCACAATTTCCAGTTATTTAAGACATATAGCATCTGAATTATAATTGTCTCCTGATCACATTGACCAAGTAGTTAAGAACTGAAGCTCCCATTGACCTGAATTAGTTCTTCTGTGGTGTGTGTTTTGCACCACCTTTCGACTTAGCTATTTCCAGGAAATGAGTGGGATTATGGAGAATCAATGCTCAGAGGATGGCTAAAAGCATAATTACTTTAGCACAACTTTCTTTACTAACATGAGTTTTAAGTGTGTATTATTTATTGTTTAAGCTCACGTATTTTATTCATATTAATTCAATTTGGAATGTAGTCATTGGTATTGTAAATGAATGATTTAAGTTGGAGCACAGATGAGATGAAGACCTAATGCCATCATAATTTACAGTAGCTTTTTTTTTCCTTTTAAGGCTAATAAAAAACTACCTTCATGTTGTCATTGAATATTCATATACTTTAGAAATACTCTGAAGATTATAGACTTAAGAGAACAGAGATAACATGTATGAAAAAAATCAAAGAAAAGCAGAAGAATCTGTGACAATCATTCATTTTATTTATCTTTGTTAAAAAATCAACACTGTTTAAAATACTTGTATATATCCACATGGCCTTTTAATCCTCATAAGAAAAAAAATACTATTCTGCAATTGAAATGGGTCTGCGATTGGTGTGTGGATGTAGCAACGAGGAGAGTTAAAGTTCTGGTTCTCTGCAAGTTTATACTCTATTCCTTCGTTCTGACAAGTGGTCTCAGACATTTCTTGATTTGTCTTTTTTATTTTTTTGTAAGTAGATGGCAGTATTTATAGAAACAAAGAGTGGCACAAACTTCTTCAAACCAGAATTTTTCCCCCCTAAGCCTTCAGTGCCTTTACTCTGTACAATCTCCCTTCTTTTTTTCCTCTCTCATTTCATTATATTTTGGACTCTTGTCTGTCATGTGGAGTATAAATAACAAGCCCTAACAAAAGACACAATAGTTGCATCAAATAGGTAAACCAGCTGAAGGAGTCAGAGGGATAAGCAATGTTATATTGACAAGCTGCACTAGAGGGCAAGAGAGGGAAGAATTCTAGTTTCAGCTGCATTACTACAGAAAATACAGAAGGTTAGCTTGTACATTCACCCTGGGGAGGTTAGTTGATGGAATTTGTTTAAAAGTCTTGTCAGATGTCTAGCACTTACTTGGGAATAAAAATGATTTTATAAAATAGGAAAAATTTTTTTTTTCCTATCTATCCCAGAAAAGAATCCATTGGTTTGCATGAAGAAACCTTAAAAACAAAACCAAAGCCAAAACAAAACAAATCAAAAAAACACTGGGGAGGAAAATCTGGAACAAATGAATAAGGAAGATCTTGTGAAGCTTCAGTAGGGAAAAGAATCTTGCAAAAATCTTTAAGTTAGAAAATTCCTTGACCTTTTCTTTATTCAATCTAATGGTCATTTGAGTGTGTCTCCTTTCTCCTGATAAGATTTTGTTGGAAAATCAATGTGGTAACTATGTCTTTGAAGAAAGTACTGTCATGTGCTGGGAACCACATCTTTTATGATAACAAATATGAATTCAAATAGATAGCAAGGAGATATCCTAGTGGAAATTGTGACCCTTGATTATTTATCTGTTATCCAACTATACCAAACCATAAGGGAAGAGAAGATGAACTATCATCTGCTAGATCTGCTTGCTTGAAACCACATTTCTACCTCATGTGGCTAGAAATGAACAAAAAAGACCTCTTCCTTAAAATGGCAGCACTGAAAACCAATCTCTGCTCTTCCCAGTGTCTCCATGTCACAAAAGCTGACTGTAAATTACCCTTGTGTTTGTGACCTGGGTTGGGAACCGAGTTTTGAACAATCTCTAATGGGTTAAATAAATTGGAAAGTGTTATAAATTCTAAAATCCAAACATATTGGAGACCTTGAATTGATTTGTAGAAGTAAAACCTATTGCAATTACAAATGATTAATTTCAATGAAAAAATGTATATAAATAAAGAATATTATATTGGAATTTAGGGTCTATCAAGAGTTTATTAAAGGAGTCTCATCAAAGAATTTGGAATGCCTTAAGAATAATCCTTTAGGAATAACATCATTAGCATTCCTTAGGAATGCTCCGAAGGAAATGAACTTTTATGATAGCATGTAAAAAGAAAAAGAATAAAGGGGATTCTTAGACAACTGAAAATTCTAGAATTGAAAATTTAGAGAATAAACGTTAGCTTTCTAAAATCTATACTTCATATATTGGTGTATTTGTGTATAGAGAAAAATTGATTTGGACAACTATTTAATATTCTTTAATTTTCAGAACATTTTGTCTTCCATTTGGTATATAGGAGTAAACTATAATCCTATGGCATACATTAGGGGAAAAAAAAACAGTAAAAAAATTAAGAGATTTCTAATTATAGTATTTAACATTAAAAGAACCATGGAAACATATTGAACACTTTTCTAAACATTGCTAACCTAGCCTGGTGATTCTACTGACTTCTTAAAATGAACAAAATTCCATAACAGGGGAGAGGTGTTGCCTAAGGAAGTGGAAATCCAAATTGTCTTTGTCATTTGAAAGCTTGAAAGGAGTCTTCTTTTTCTTGAGTAAACGTCATCCTTCGGTATTTAATGAAAATTTGAGGAAACCCTGAGGGGACCTGGTGCTTTTAGTAATGGTGCAAGCCCCATTGACTTAAAATGAAAATTAGATTGTGGGCTTATTTTCTGCTCCTTTTGGCTCGGGAGCTCCTTCCATTCTTCCAGAGTAAGTAAGATAAAGAGGCTGAGAACATGCAGCTTTGTATCGGGGTCTTGGCAAAGAGAATGTACAAGCATTGGGATACTTAGAAAGTTTGTGTTTCCCTGAGAATGGGCTCACATGGCTAATCACATATGAGCTAGAACCTGTGATGCCGTTTAAGCTAAAGAAATATCAGTTGATTTGGGAAGTTGGTTGATCTAAACATTAAGTAGATTAGATATTTTGTATTAAATTGGGCAACTTTTCTCAGTTTAAAATATTGTGCTTCCAAACAAACATTACACATATACTTTTTTTTACATAATTTTTTTTCTCATTGTTTCAAAACAAGTTCTATTAAGTTAACTCTTGGTGACTTCAATCAAATACCTTCTATCTGGCATTGGGTAAAGAAAAATATAATTTTAAACACTTCTTAATGTAGAATATCAAGTTGAAAAAACACAACTCTCTGTCTTAAGAAAAGTTGTCTAATCAACTAACCAAGGTATTGACTTTTCCATAAAGAAAATTGAGTCTTCTTTTTCTTCCTCTCATGTGGGGTATTTATATTTGCTTCATCAACAGAAGATTTCTCACAAATTCAAGTGTTCAGAAGAAGCATGTGGGGGTGAGTTTTCAGGAAGGAGCCATTTCTCTTGATGTTTACATGATCTTAGGATTTCTGAGGTAAATGGTTGCCGGTGTAAACTGGTTACTACCCAGGCAGTACAAATACAACTTTCATACTAAAATGGCATTTTTAAATTAAAAAATGAAGTAATAAAGTAAAATAATTAAAAGTTACTTATATAAGACCACCACATTATTTGCTGTATTACACAAATGAAACATATTTAAGAGGTTGTTACTACCCTTGAAGGAGGGATATAAAAGTGGAGATACATGGGGCACCTGGGTGGCTCAGTGGGTTAAAGCCTCTGCCTTCTGCTCAGGTCATGATCCCAGGGTCCTGGGATTGAGCCCCGCAGGCTCTCTGCTCAGCAGGGAGCCTGCTTCCACCTCTCTCTCTCTCTCTCTCTCTCTACCTACTTGTGATCTCTGCCTATCAAATAGATAATAAATAAAAATCTAAAAAAAAAAAGTGGAAATACATGAAGGATAAAACAAAAAAGTTTTGACAAACTATGTATTTATAACATGCAATGACTGTATGCAGCCCTGTTCATCAGTAGGACTTGTGCCAGCTGTGCTTGCACATGGCACTGAGATGTAACTAGACTATTGGTCAGTGAGCTCACTGGGGAGTACTAGATACTGTCTTACTCTTATTCAGTCTGTAAAATCATATAGCTTGATTCCCTTGGCCCTGAAGACAGAGTTAGATTCCACATACACAAGGAATATCAAACCAGGAGTCAATCATATTTCTAACCAAAAAGGTCAAGTATTGATTGAGCTTCACCAGCTGAGTAGAAACAAGCCACTTGTCAACTTTGTCTTAGGGACAGGTTGTCAGATTGTTTTCTTTGTGGCAGCAGTGTCTTGGGTTTGGGGTACTGGAATAGCCGAACAGAAAGACCATATTTAGTATTTTAGGACTAAATACTGACATTTTTAAGTAGTCAAGTGGGTTTGGGGAATATGTGAAAAATCAGTGTGACATATAAAGAGTATTCACTGAAGTATTGTGAAGTATATTTCATATATATATATATTTTTGGTATGGTGATTAAGTGGCTCTCATTTACCAAGCAATGTGATGAGAACGTTATACATCATCTCATTTAATATTTCACACACACAAAAACATGAAGGACATCTCATCATCTACAATTTATAACTGAGAAAATAGATGCTAAGAAAGGCTTATGAATTTGGTTCAACTCTCATAGTTACTGTGTGGGATAGCCAGAAATTAGATCAGTTCTCTCTGGAGCTAAAATCTATGTTTTTACCAGCAACTAATACAAACTTCATTGTTGGGTATTTTCTAAGACCGTGTTCTGTTGTTTTGCCCTTAATTGTTGAATATGCTTGGATATTTAATTTTTTACTAATGTTAATAGGTTAAATGTTGATTGGGTGGAACTAGATCTTTTTTTTTTTTTACTTTGATCAGCAAAAACAACAGACTTCAGTTGATTCTCTTTGATATTATTGTTTTTAAGGATGAAGAAAATTTTTTCTCTTTTGCAAAATCAGACAATTAGAGTGTTTCCCTTGGAATAAATATTATGGCACAAATGTAATAGTTTCAAAGATAATTAAGTTTTTTCTCCTTCAAGATTGGACTTGCAGGATTAATATTATATTCAAGACATAAATATAATCACATAGCTTGTAAATAGTCTAATAATTAAAGAAGTGTGTTTTATTGCTTTTATGAAAAAAATGGCTTTTAAAAAATGTCCAGTGCTAAGCAAGCAATTAACTTGATTCTGGGTAGTGTGAAATTTAGAAAGTATTTTAATATATGTGTTTTTTAGAATTTTTGCTATTCTATCCCTCTGCTCTTTCCCTTAATTAATTGATTTATTTAATGGCAAGATAGAAATATCAGAAGATTCAGAGAAAGAGCATTTTTTGAATATTTCTTAGGTACCAGTAACTGTGCCAGGGTGCTTTTCATTCTTTGTCTTATTTAAGGTTAGGTAAATTTAGTATTATTCTCTCCTTAGTATTGGTGTAAGCTGAACTTAAATAGGTCCACTGATGGGACCAACAGATACTTAAACCTATATCTCTCTGACCATAGAGGCTTGGCATTTCCCCACTACTTTAGAGTTTTCATGGAGTTGCAAATGTATCACCAACTTCATCGATTTTCCTATTGCTTACAGAATAGATGTTGGAATAGCATGAGGGGAAACCTGGGGAAATAGTGTTTACATTTTAGGCTGTCTCAATACTTGAGATCAGTTGCTAACATGCTATCTATAGTTGAACACTTGTACGGTGAATTCAGTTTTTTTTTTTTTTTTCTAAATTGACTTCAGTTTTTTATCAGTTAGGTAAAAATTTTTTTAAATTTTTATTCTTGTTTATCTTCAGTAGACAGTGTTTCTTAATTATTTAAGCTTTACATTTATGATTTAGTTTTTAAAGTGAGATATATATATATATATATTTATATTTCAGTATACTTTTTAAGGGACTATTTCTGTAAATATGAATGCCATTGTTCTGTAACTCTACCCCCCTCAACCCCTATATTTTAGAAGTGTTAAACTTTCTGTTGGAGCCTCTAACTGCTTCTAAGGAAGGTAACTTAGAACTTTAGGAAATAAAAGCCCTATGTAAGCCTTATGAGGTTTAATCTCTGTCTAACATTAGAGAAGTTCTGTTTAGGCATGATGTATTATAACAAAGAGATAAAGGCAAAAATTAAAACAGTATGTCAGGCCACCATGATATGTAATTAGTATGTTGAAGGCTGTATTTTTCAGAAGTTTCAAAATGTATTTCATTGAATATTACTCTTGTCCATTGCCCTGCCATCCCCAAATGATACAAGTACATACACACAAAAGAGCTTTTTGCCTAAAAATCACCTAAACATGCATATTTAGCCCATTAAATGCCATGGCAAACCTAGCAAGTCCCCCCCCCCCCCCCCCCCCCGCTTTTAAGCCAAAGTTCTCTCCACACTTATTTGGTCAGAAAACTTGCCTTTTCTGTCATACCTATTAGTAACATGTGTAACCAGAACTCAGGATTCACTGCAAGAAAACACTTTTCTTAAGGACGTTTCTAGACCCACAAAGCCAATTTGAAAGGATGATGAGAAAAAAAGATCAGAGGAACTTGAAATCATCAAGGCAAGAGATAATGAGGGGGTGAAGTAAGGCCACAGAATAGGATAGACTCAACAACTAACCAGATTAGGATGTAGAATAGACCTGCTTTAGTGATTATTAGAAGAAGAGGAAAGAGAAGAACATCCTAGGTCTGGCTCAAGTGATAGGTTACAGGGTAGTATTATTGGGCAGTAGGAAGTCAGGAGGAGGAATTGCTAGATAAAGGTAAGGAGTTTACTTTTGGACAGTTGGCTGGGAAATACTTGGAGTTCATCCAAGTTGATTTTTTTTTTTAAGATTTTATATATTTATTCGACACAGAGAGAGATCACAAGTAGGCAGAGAGGCAGAAGAGAGAGGAGGAAGCAGGCTCCCCACTGAGCAGAGAGCCTAATGTGGGGCTCGATCCCAGGACCCTGGGATCATGACCTAGGCCTAAGGCAGAGGCTTTAACCCACTGAGCCACCCAGGCACCCCCATCCAAGTTGATTTTTCCAGTAGAAGCTAGGAATAAGTTTGGAGCCTACTGAAAAAAAAAAAAAAAGTCGCAGGAAAGATAGAGTTGTTCGAGTCACCATGCTGTATACAGCTCCTGGGAGATGGATGAGACTGTGGATGACTTCATCTTTAACTGGTAGGCATCCAATTACTTCATTAAATGCAGCAGTGGAACAAGATGCTGAAAAGGCAAACTATCTTGCTATTATAAATCCTGTTTTTGAAAAAGATAATAAAAAATTACCTACATATTAAATATTTTAGATAGTGCAGGTAGCAAGGGATCCATGATTCTGAACCTGCATTGCCTCACGGAGAAACAGGTGAATTAAAGTTAGTGTTTGAAGATGTTTAAACTTCTCTATGGACTCATGCCAACGAATACTGCATTAAGCTTATAAATACATTAATCAAGAAAAGAGGTGTTAAATAATGATTCATCCAGAACTTAAAAATCCTGTGATCTATTTGAAGCAGGCTGACTACATTATAGGAAATAGTAAATGCATTTCCTGTTAAGCATTTGCTTGTTTCATTTACAGTAATTCCCTGTTCCTGCTCAGCTATTCACTTTTTTTCTGAAACTTCTGTATTTATACTCAATTCAATAATCAGTGACACCTAGTGATAAATGGTGGGTTTGAGAAGGTTTGTGTGCTTTCAGGTTAGATGAACCTTGAGTTGATATCACTTCCCATTTCAAGAGGATAATAATAAGAGTACTGATTATTGTATGCTAAGTACCCACCTAGTACACACTTTAGTAGGAGATTTGTGCAGATTATCAAATCTTCGAATCAACTTTGTAAGCTGAATTTTATTATCCTCCTTAAAGACCTAGAAACTGGAGCTTTGAACATATCCAAAAGTACAAAATCAGTAAGAAGCAGAACTCAATTTTGATTACTGGGTCAAATGATTCTATAGTCTGCCTGTAGTCTTTCCATTGCTTTGTGCTTCCTATACATGGAAGATAAAAAAAAAGAGAGGTGGGAATGATGCCTTTCTACATCAGCTAATTAATACCATTAAGTGGCACTTATATGCTAATCTTCATACTGTATTTCCCTAATATTTTTGTAAAAACAGTTAACAGAAACTAATACATGTGAGCAAGATTCTTAGTTTTTGAGCTTTGCTTTGTTCTAGAGCAGTGGTGGGCAATGATTTTAAATACCATAGAAGGTAAGGATTGAATTGATGAATATAAATAAGGAATGGCAGATAATTGTCCCAAGTGAGGAACTGATTTGATCTCTATTAAAAAAAAAATACTGTTGGTACTGCCTTTTTCAGAAATATCCTTGTGTAAGTTTTTTTTTTTTTTTAAAGGACATTAGAAACCGTATTTCATTTTCCACAAAAACTGCTTTGCTTTGCCTTTTGGATACAGAGGAAGGAAGGTATCAGTCAGCAGACCATTTATTCAAAATCTACTAAGCAAATTAACTCACCATTGATTAGTTTCTCATACAGCATGATGAGTTGGTGGACTAACAGGATTCTGACAACAGAGAAATGCACAACTCTTCTTGGCTCATGAAAGTTCCTGATTATAGTTTGTTTAATTTACTGTAACCATTGAAATTCATTATGCTTTCCACATCAGGTATATATGGAATTAAACTTCTAAAATTTATATTCAAAATGATTGAGTATTCTCTTATAGCCCTGATATTAGTAAAATGTTACCTCAAAATTTACTGTTGTATTTTAGTCCCTAACATTGATCTATTTTTCTTCACGTACATGTCTAAAATGAATTCTCACAGATAAGACAAGTAGAATTGAAAACAAATATAGCCAAAGGAAAGATGTGTGAAAATATTGATATAGAGTGGTCTTAAATGGTACCAACATGCATTAAGAAATGTGTTATATAAAGGCAACTTTCCTTATCTCTAGGTGAAATATCTACAGTCATGCTAAATGCTTTTTGATAAGTTTTGACATTTTAAAATGAAAGCTATTTTAACAAAACCATATTCAAGAAAACGCCTAAATATTTTAAATGCTGCCTAATAAGGTGAATATATTTTTTGTTTCTCTTAAGGATAGGGATTTTGTCAAATGACATTTTTTGGTGTGTTATGAAAAAATTAGTATGAGAATACTAATTAAATGTTTGCATGTTGGAGATGGAGAAAGAGAATAATGGAACAAATAACATGCAAATATTTCCTTTACTCAAATAAAACTGTCATCTCTAATATTTCCACTATCTCATCCTATTTGTTTCCATTCACTGTATTATATCATAACCAAACAGAACACTATTTGTAATCTTCTTCATGAACAAATCAGAAATACAAGTATTCACTCTGTAGAGTGAATCATTTTTAGGAATATTTTACTATTCAATGACTGCTTTTTAACTCAAAACTGATCTTAAAGAGAATTAATGCTTAGTACTTCTATAATGCTTTTTGTCTTTAAATAACTCAACTGATTAATTCTAATTAATCTTTACAACACCTCTGTGAGGTGACAAATTGACCAGAACTGTTCCCCCATACTGATATGATTAATTATAATCATGTGCATATATATTAAAAACAGTTGTATTTTACTTCTTAAATTTGAAGCTTCTAATGTAAATTGCATCACATTCATTTGATAAAATGATGTTACAAAATGAGAACAGATTTACAATCCTGTCTGTTGATGCTTTAGGAGAAAATCAGACATGGGCTGTGTTCTTCCCATTTGTGCGTGGAGACTGTTTGAAACAGTGGAGTATGATTGGCTATGTTCTGGCTTAGGACTCAAGGATCCCTAGATTTCAGCCTTAGTTTTTTTGTTAACTTACATATTTGGCCTTGAAACTTACTTTTCTCAGCTATAAAATAGTGATAAAGTTACCTGTCTGGCCTATGGGATGTTTGAAGGTTAAATGGGACAATCTATGTGAGATTACTTTATCATTTTAAAGCACTTAAAAAAAATAAATTATAGAATTATGAAATAAATAACTACAATTATAAAAATATCTTCATAGGGCAAAAATAGTGAGTGTATGGGGACTTGCCTTTTAATTCATTAATTCAACATTTAAAAATGTATTTATTGAGTATCTACTACTGGAGAGAACACACATGGTGAAGGGTGTGTGTAGCATGTAAATAATGTGAATCTGTAGAAGATGAAGATAATATGAATCGATTGGACTTGGCATATTTTAACCTTAAGTTTCTTTTTTTTTTTTTTAAATTTTATTTTTAATAAACATATATTTTTATCCCCAGGGGTACAGGTCTGTGAATCGCCAGGTTTACACACTTCACAGCACTCACCATAGCACATACCCTCCCCAATATCCATAACCCCACCTCCCCCAACCCCCCTCCCCCCATCAACCCTCAGTTTGTTTTGTGAGATTAAGAGTCACTTATGGTTTGTCTCCCTCCCAATCCCATCTGGTTACATTTATTCTTCTCCTACCCCCTTAACCCCTCATGTTGCATCTCCTCTCCCTCATATCAGGGAGATCATATGATAGTTGTCTTTCTCCGATTGACTTATTTCGCTAAGCATGATACCCTCTAGTTCCATCCACGTCGTCGCAAATGGCAAGATTTCATTTCTTTTGATGGCTGCATAGTATTCCATTGTGTATATATACCACATCTTCTTTATCCATTCGTCTGTTGATGGACATCTAGGTTCATTCCATAGTTTGGCTATTGTAGACATTGCTGCTATAAACATTCGGGTGCATGTGCCCCTTCGGATCACTACGTTTGTATCTTTAGGGTAAATACCCAGCAGTGCAATTGCTGGGTCATAGGGTAGTTCTATTTTCAACATTTTGAGGAACCTCCATGCTGTTTTCCAGAGTGGTTGCACCAGCTTGCATTCCCACCAACAGTGTAGGAGGGTTCCCCTTTCTCCGCATCCTCGCCAGCATCTGTCATTTCCTGACTTGTGAATTTTAGCCATTCTGACTGGTGTGAGGTGATATCTCATGGTGGTTTTGATTTGTATTTCCCTGATGCCGAGTGATATGGAGCACTTTTTCATGTGTCTGTTGGCCATCTGGATGTCTTCTTTGCAGAAATGTCTGTTCATGTCCTCTGCCCATTTCTTGATTGGATTATTTGTTCTTTGGGTGTTGAGTTTGCTAAGTTCTTTATAGATTTTGGACACTAGCCCTTTATCTGATATGTCATTTGCAAATATCTTCTCCCATTCTGTCAGTTGTCTTTTGGTTTTGTTCACTGTTTCCTTTGCTGTGCAAAAGATTTTGATCTTGATAAAATCCCAATAGTTCATTTTTGCCCTTGCTTCCCTTGCCTTTGGTGATGTTCCTAGGAAGAAGTTGCTGCGGCTGAGGTCGAAGAGGTTGCTGCCTGTGTTCTCCTCAAGGATTTTGATGGATTCCTTTCTCACATTGAGATCCTTCATCCATTTTGAGTCTATTTTCGTGTGTGGTGTAAGGAAATGATCCAATTTCATTTTTCTGCATGTGGCTGTCCAATTTTCCCAACACCATTTATTGAAGAGGCTGTCTTTTTTCCATTGGACATTCTTTCCTGCTTTGTCGAAGATGAGTTGACCATAGAGTCGAGGGTCTATTTCTGGGCTCTCTATTCTGTTCCATTGATCTATGTGTCTGTTTTTGTGCCAGTACCATGCTGTCTTGATGATGACAGCTTTGTAATAGAGCTTGAAGTCCGGAATTGTGATGCCACCAACTTTGGCTTTCTTTTTCAATATTCCTTTGGCTATTCGAGGTCTTTTCTGGTTCCATATAAATTTTAGGATTATTTGTTCCATTTCTTTGAAAAAAATGGATGGTACTTTGATAGGAATTGCATTAAATGTGTAGATTGCTTTAGGGAGCATAGACATTTTCACAATATTTATTCTTCCAATCCAGGAGCATGGAACATTTTTCCATTTCTTTGTGTCTTCCTCAATTTCTTTCATGAGTACTTTATAGTTTTCTGTGTATAGATTCTTAGTCTCTTTGGTTAGGTTTATTCCTAGGTATCTTCTAGTTTTGGGTGCAATTGTAAATGGGATTGACTCCTTAATTTCTCTCTTTCTTCTGTCTTGTTGTTGGTGTAGAGAAATGCAACTGATTTCTGTGCATTGATTTTATATCCTGACACTTTACTGAATTTCTGTACAAGTTCTAGCAGTTTTGGAGTGGAGTCTTTTGGGTTTTCCACATATAGTATCATATCATCTGCGAAGAGCGATAGTTTGACTTCTTCTTTGCCGATTTGGATGCCTTTAATTTCCTTTTGTTGTCTGATTGCTGAGGCTAGGACTTCTAGTACTATGTTGAATAGCAGTGGTGATAACGGACATCCCTGCCTTGTTCCTGACCTTAGCGGAAAAGCTTTCAGTTTTTCTCCATTGAGAATGATATTTGCGGTGGGTTTTTCATAGATGGCTTTGATAATATTGAGGTATGTGCCGTCTATCCCTACACTTTGAAGAGTTTTGATCAGGAAGGGATGCTGTACTTTGTCAAATGCTTTTTCAGCATCTATGGAGAGTATCATATGGTTCTTGTTCTTTCTTTTATTAATGTGTTGTATCACATTGATTGATTTGCGGATGTTGAACCAGCCTTGCAGCCCTGGAATAAATCCCACTTGGTCGTGGTGAATAATCCTTTTAATGTACTGTTGAATCCTATTGGCTAGTATTTTGGCGAGAATTTTTGCATCTGTGTTCATCAAGGATATTGGTCTGTAGTTCTCTTTTTTGATGGGATCCTTGTCTGGTTTTGGGATCAAGGTGATGCTGGCCTCATAAAATGAGTGTGGAAGTTTTCCTTCCATTTCTATTTTTTGGAACAGTTTCAGGAGAATAGGAATTAGTTCTTCTTTAAATGTTTGGTAGGATTCCCCCGGGAAGCCGTCTGGCCCTGGGCTTTTGTTTGTTTGGAGATTTTTGATGACTGTTTCAATCTCCTTACTGGTTATGGGTCTGTTCAGGCTTTGTATTTCTTCCTGGTTCAGTTGTGGTAGTTTATATGTCTCTAGGAATGCAACCATTTCTTCCAGATTGTCAAATTTGTTGGCGTAGAGTTGCTCATAGTATGTTCTTATAATTGTCTGTATTTCTTTGGTGTTCGTTGTGATCTCTCCTCTTTCATTCATGATTTTATTTATTGGGTCCTCTCTCTTTTCTTTTTGATAAGTCTGGCCACGGGTTTATCAATCTTATTAATTCTTTCAAAGAACCAGCTCCTAGTTTCGTTGATTTGTTCTATTGTTTTTTTGGTTTCTATTTCATTGATTTCTGCTCTGATCTTTATGATTTCTCTTCTCCTGCTGGGTTTAGGGTTTCTTTCTTGTTCTTTCTCCAGCTCCTTTAGGTGTAGGGTTAGGTTGTGTACCTGAGACCTTTCTTGTTTCTTGAGAAAGGCTTGTACCGCTATATATTTTCCTCTCAGGACTGCCTTTGTTGTGTCCCACAGATTTTGAACCGTTGTGTTTTCATTATCATTTGTTTCCATGAATTTTTTCAATTCTTCTTTAATTTCCTGGTTGACCCATTCATTCATTAGAAGGATGCTGTTTAGTCTCCATGTATTTGGGTTCTTTCCAAATTTCCTCTTGTGATTGAGTTCTAGCTTCAGAGCATTGTGGTCTGAAAATAGGCAGGGAATGATTCCAATCTTTTGATAACGGTTGAGACCTGATTTAGGACCAAGAATGTGATCTATTCTGGAGAATGTTCCATGTGCACTAGAGAAGAATGTGTATTCTGTTGCTTTGGGATGAAATGTTCTGAATAGATCTGTGATGTCCATCTGGTCCAGTGTGTCATTTAAGGCCTTGATTTCCTTGTTGATCTTTTGCTTGGGTGATCTGTCCATTTCAGTGAGGGGAGTGTTAAAATCCCCTACTATTATTGTATTATTGTCGATGTGTTTCTTTGATTTTGTTATTAATTGGTTTATATAGTTGGCTACTCCCACGTTAGGGGCATAGATATTTAAAATTGTTAGATCTTCTTGTTGGACAGTTCCTTTGAGTATGATATAGTGTCCTTCCTCATCTCTTATTATAGTCTTTGGCTTAAAATCTAATTGATCTGCTATAAGGATTGCCACTCCTGCTTTCTTCTGATGTCCATTAGCATGGTAAATTCTTTTCCACCCCCTCACTTTAAACCTGGAGGTGTCTTCGGGTTTAAGATGAGTTTCTTGTAGGCAACATATAGATGGGTTTTGTTTTTTTATCCATTCTGATACCCTGTGTCTTTTGATTGGGGCATTTAGCCCATTAACATTCAGGGTAAGTATTGAGGGATATGAATTTAGTGCCATTGTATTGCCTGTAAGGTGACTGTTATTGTATATTGTCTCTCTTTCTTTCTGATCTACTACTTTGAGGGTCTCTCTTTGCTTAGAGGACCTCTTTCAATATTTCCTGTAGAGCTGGTTTGGTGTTTGCAAATTCTTTCAGTTTTTGTTTGTCCTGGAAGCTTTTAATCTCTCCGTCTATTTTCAATGATATCCTAGCTGGATATAGTATTCTTGGCTGCATGTTTTTCTCATTTAGTGCTCTGAATATATCATGCCAGCTCTTTCTGGCCTGCCAGGTCTCTGTGGATAAGTCTGATGCCAATCTAAT
This sequence comes from Lutra lutra, assembly GCF_902655055.1. Taxonomy (NCBI): domain Eukaryota; kingdom Metazoa; phylum Chordata; class Mammalia; order Carnivora; family Mustelidae; genus Lutra; species Lutra lutra. The sequence continues at coordinate 50,035,128 of NC_062290.1, forward strand.
ATTTTTACCATTGTACATTACAGACTTCTTTTCCTGGGCTGCTTTCAGGATCTTTTCTTTGTCACTAAGACTTGTAAATTTTACTATTAGGTGACGGGGTGTGGACCTATTCTTATTGATTTTGAGGGGGGCTCTCTGAACCTCCTGGATTTTGATGCTTGTTCCCTTTGCCATATTGGGGAAATTCTCTCCAATAATTCTCTCCAATATACCTTCTGCTCCCCTCTCTGTTTCCTCTTCTTCTGGAATCCCAATTATTCTAATGTTGTTTCGTCTTATGGTGTCACTTATCTCTCGAATTCTCCCCTCGTGGTCCAGTAGCTGTTTGTCCCTCTTCTGCTCAGCTTCTTTATTCTCTGTCATTTGGTCTTCTATATCGCTAATTCTTTCTTCTGCCTCATTTATCCTAGCAGTGAGAGCCTCCATTTTTGATTGCACCTCATTAATAGCTTTTTTGATTTCAACTTGGTTAGATTTTAGTTCTTTTATTTCTCCAGAAAGGGCTTTTATATCTCCCGAGAGGGTTGCTTTAATATCTTCCATGCCTTTTTCGAGCCCGGCTAGAACCTTGAGAATCATCATTCTGAACTCTAGATCTGACATTATTACCAATGTCTGTATTGATTAGGTCCCTAGCCTTTGGTACTGCTTCTTGTTCTTTTTTTGTTGTGAATTTTTCCGCCTTGTCATTTTGTCCAGATAAGAGTATATGAAGGAGCAAGTAAAATACTAAAAGGGTGGCAACAACCCCAGGAAAATATGCTTTAGCCAAATCAGAAGATATCCCAAATCGTGAGGGGGAGAAAGGGGATAAAAAGGGGTTCAGAAGAAGAAGAAAAAAAAGCAACTATTAAAAAAAGAAAGCCGATAAAAAATATAAAAAGGAAAAAAAAAATATATATATATTAGATAAACTATTTAAAAAACGTTAAAAAAAGAAAACGGTAAAAGTTTAAAAAATTTAGCAGAAGAAGAGAAAAAAAAAATTGAAAAAGAGAAAAAAAAATTAAATTAACTGCAAGGCTAAAGAATTATGGGGAGAAAGCCATGAGTTCCATGCTTTGCTTTCTTCTCCTCTGGAATTCTGCCGCTCTCCTTGGTATTGAAACTGCACTCCTTGGTAGGTGAAGTTGGTCCTAGCTGGGTTTCTCGTTGATCTTCTGGGGGAGAGGCCTGTTGTAGTGATTCTCAAGCGTCTTTGCCCCAGGCGGAGTTGCCCCGCCCTTACCCGGAGTCGGGCTGAGTAATCCGCTCGGGTTTGCTGGGTTTGCTTTCGGGAGCTTTTGTTCCCTGAGCGCTTTCCGTAGAGTTCCGGAGGGCGGGAATGAAGATGGCGGCCTCCCGGTCTCCGCTCCTAGGAGCCGAGAGCCCGGGGCTCCACTCCTCAGTGCGCCCTCAGAGAACAGCGCCCAATGACTCCCATCACCCTGGCCTCCGGCCGCGCTCCGAGCTGTCTGAGCCTGCGACCGGTTCAAGGTAACCCTGAGTTTAGAGCTCACTCCTCAGCTCTCTCTCTGTAGCCGGCCTCCCTGTTCTAATACCGGTAAGCTCTGCGACAATCAGACTCCCCCGATCCTTCTGTGACCCTGTGGGACCTGAGGCCATGCTGACCCCGCCTGGGCTTCACCCCAGTTAAGCTTCTGGAGCGATGTCCCTCAGTGGAACAGACTTTTAAAAGTCCTGATTTTGTGGTCTGTTTCTCCGCCGCTTGCCGGGAGCCGGCCCCTCCCCCCGCGGTCTATCTTCCCGTTGCTTTGGATTCACTTCTCCGCCAGTCCTACCTTGCAGAAAGTGGTTGATTTTCTGTTTCTGGAATTGCTGTTCTTCTTCTCTTCAATCTCCCTTTGGATTTATAGGCGTTTGCAATCTTTAGATAAGCTATTTAGCTGATCTCCCGCTACCTGAAGTAGTCTCAGCCTGCTACTTTTCCGCCATCTTGACTCCTCCCGTAACCTTAAGTTTCTTAATTAGTACCTTGAAAGGAAGAAGCATGGGACTGAAAGTCCATCAAGTGGATGATGTGATTTATGAACTATGGATAAATACATGGGTCTCATCCTCTTCATCATTTGGAACATCTTAAAAAAAAAAAAGATCAGAACAAAGGATGGTGCTGAGTGTATTCATGCAATGACCTATGTGATAATCACCTCAGGACCTCTGTCCACTGTCCTGAACCTCATACCTCTCCACCTGAAATGTACAACCTGAGAAACACTGCCTTAAGTCAGAAACCTTTTTGTCTCCTTTAGAGGGGAACAGCTCCCATCTTAGACACTGTCATCCCTATTTATTTTTCTTGGCTTCTCCTACATGGTTGGTTGTTCCTTGTGAGGCTCCTTTGTGCCTTTAAAATTGGAATGCTCCAGAGACCACAGTACTTGGGTCTTTTTTCTGTTTGCATTGATTCCCTAAGTTGTTCCATTCATTTTCATGTCTATAATGCTGTCAACTCTCAAATACAACTGTCAATTTCATATTTCTTGACAGGACATCTCCCCTGGCCTATAGAATCATATTTCCAATACCTACTCATCATCTGGACTTGAGTATGTTTAGCATATGTATCACACTTAAGAAGTCCAAACCATATTCTTGACTCTGTCCTGTATTTGGTCTGTTCCATCGACATCTTTTTAGTTTGTAAATGGAAATTCCATTCTTTAAATTACTGAAATGAAAGCCTCAGGCTCACCCTCTTTTTCTGTCTCATATACTTCACATATCCTGTTGGCTCTACTTTTAAGATTATACCCACAGTTCAGTCCCTTCTCATTGCATCCACAAGAACATCTTAACTCAAGCTATTATTGTCCTAACTTTTCTGATAGTTCCTAACTGTTCTTTCTTCCACCATTACTACCCTGTAAGATAATTATAATAAAACAAAGTTGTGGTTCTCAAACTTCAATATGAATCAGAATGATGTGAACATCTTACTAAAATATAGATTGTTGGGCTCCATTCCCAGAGCTTATGATTCACTAAGTGGGACCACAGAATGTGCATTTCTAACAAGTTCCTGGGTAATGTGGATATTTATGGTCTGGGGACCATCCCTTGAGAAACCGTGGTGTAGAGTTTTGCTTCTCAAGTTATGGCCCCCTGACAAGCAATATCACGACGACTGGGGAGCCTGTCAGAAATGCAGAATTTTTGACTCCACTCACACCCAGTGAATAGGAATCTGCCTATTAATAGGATTCCAGTGTGATTGTTCTATATGTGACAGTTGTAGAAACACAGATCTTCATGTCCCATAATATTATTCCTTTACTCAAAATAGATGTTCATCTCCATATGGATAAAACCCTAAATCTTGACCAGGTTTAGAAAGTTCTGCATGATCTGGGTTCCTGTTAAATCCTCTGACTTTCTCTCATCCCACACATCTTCTCATTTACTGCCTAACTGCTACCTTGGTCTCCTTTCTTCAACCCAGCTATGCTGTGACTATAGATACTTGCTTTATCCCAGCTTGGAATGCTTTTATCTCCAATAACAATGTGGTTTATGCCCTCACTTTCTTTGTCACTCTGCTCAAAAGTCACTATTTCAGTGGAGTCCCTTTTACAAGCAATATTTGGTAACAGTACCCTTCCTTAACCTGACATTTCATTTATTTCTTAACCTGCATTAGTTTTCTATGTAGGACATCACAATCTGACATACTATGTATCTATTTAGTAGCTAATCTCGAACATAAATTCTTTTATTACAGGTGTTTTGACTCTTTAGTTTACTTTTTTACATCCAGTGCTTAGAACAGTGCCAGGCACATGATAGGCATGACTAATTTCTTGAGCGAATACATTTTTAAAATCTTTTCACAGGACTAAATTTTGATTGGAGAGGTATGAGAGCCTCCCAGTACAGGGTGTTGAAGATAAGGGAAAAAACATTCAGGATTAAGATTCAACAAAAAAGAGGTTGACTAGAAGATAGAATTTTCCCATAATTTTTCTTAATGAGAAAACTGATTTTTAATTTATATATAGTTCTCTTTAAATTTTTTTATTTTTTATTAACATATAAGGTATTATTAGCCCCAGGGGTACAGGTCTGTGAATTGCCAGGTTTAATTTATATATAGTTCTTATGTATAAGACCCATTTTCTCCAGTTTTATACTTTATTGTAGGATGATAGACTAAAATAATGTACAATTTACTAATGCATTTACAGCCTGCTTAATTTACACCATTGGAGCCAGCTGTGACTACTTTTGGCTAAAGAATTTTAAATTAATGGAGATAATATATATCATTGTGTGCAGTGGGAAGGAGGTAGCCAGTGAGAAGATGCAGGGATAGGTGTTAGGACTGTTTTTACTTAATGCCTTTGTTAATGATCTGGAAAGAAGAGTGAGAAATTCATTAATTAAATTCACTGGTTTACTAAATTGGGAGGTGCCAGTGACACCAGGGAGGAGAAGAAAAAAATGTGGAAGGTTTTAGAGGAGTCAGACAGAGTGGAGGGATGTGATTTGGAATTCCATATGTAAGAAAAGAAGTTCAGATTTAAATATGTGGGACATATTTAAACACTTGTCTGTGATAATATTCCTTCGATAATGATGGTAGCATCAATATTGTTGGGGAAAATAATTATGGCCGAACTATATCAAGAGTGGCTCAGCCACTGTCGTTTATGGGCAGTAAGCCATCACCGAAGGCTTCCGTGTAGTGAAAGACAACTCTTATTCTTCAACAGTAATTAGATTTGTATTTAAATATGTCTAGGGGTGTTGGTCGCAGGTGGCCCATATGGAGAAGTACACTGTCTTCTGGGAAATAATTCTTCCTATGGAAATGGATGAAGGGCTGTTTAGGTAATGGGTTGGAGTTGGAGAGGAACTCAAGTCTTCATTCAAATTGTGTTTTGGCCCAACATCCATGGATTCATTTCTGAATCCCAGAGTAAAATTTTCACAATATAAGAGACTGTAAAACAGGTTGAATAATACTTAATTGGTCATAAATGGTCAAATAGTGGTAGTTTCCTGTGTTTCAACTAATGAGCTGTTTGGTGGAAGGATCCTGAAGTCATAAGGTATCAGCTAGCCTACTGCCCTGGGTGTGGGCCCCTGCACTGAGAAGAGAGCCTCCCAGCCTCAGTACAGACTGGTGTTAGGGAACCACTGGTGGGCAACAGATGTATACTTCCGGTGATAGTTAACAGAGGAAATGGAACTTCTAGTAAGAGTTAGCAGCTGAAGGAAGAGAGAAGGGAAATGAATTTTAAGACATGCCCTAGAAAACTAATCCATAGATGAGGAAGACTTAAGGTTTCTCAAGCATAATTGGGAGTTCCCTGAGAGAAGATATTTGGGATCAGAAGTACTCCTTTACAGTTCTTATTTGCATGTTTGTATTTTGTCTCAGGCTGTTGTGACACAGAAATTGTAATTACATACTTGGTACAGTAGGGACAAAAGCAGGGCAGAATTAGGATTTTCTGGATTTCAGGAAAGCTATGATGGGTTCAGGACTGTAATTGCTCTGATTCTCCTGTCTGCTTTCCTGAAGAATGTATCTAGGGCATCAGATGATAATTTCAAACTTTACGTTCAGCAACTCTGAAGAGGTCAGAGTGAGGTAGAACTATGGTTTTGTTGCTCTTGGTGCTGTTATCTTGTGTGTATGTTGGAGCATTTAAGAAAACACATTGTTGACACTCCCTCAAACCAGAGTGCTCAGAATACCAGGTGTTCTCTCTCTGAAGAGCCAGTAAAACTTCTAGACTCCTAGCATTCTGCAGCCTTAGGTAGAATAAAGCAAAAGAGAAATGCATGCATACCATACTTCCATGTAGAGTATCCCCATTTTGAACTACGTATGAGGGATATTAATCAACACACTATATCACTCTGATTCTTAGTTGCCTTAGGTATAAAATAACAGAAATGCACCAGATGCTCTTGATTGCTTCTTTTTTTTTTCCTCGTGTAACATTCTATTATACTTTTGTATTGGTACTTTAAGTGGAATATTAGGTGTTGTCTACATATTTCACTTCACTAGAGAGCAATTTTGTGACTGATGTAATTTAAAATAATCAACAAATACAAGTGAACAATAATAACAATAATACGTAGCTACCATTTAATGATAATAAATGGCTATTGTATACCAGACATTGTGCTAAGGGATTTTCATGAATTACCTGATTTGAAATCTTAAACAAGGTTAGGATTCACTTAGGGCCCATAATAAAGCATAGAGTAACAAGGTTAGAATGAGATACATTTTGAATTTTTTCATTCCCACTATCACCACCAATTGTGCACAGTGGCTTTTTCTGGTATAGAGAATGCTTTCCTGCCTTTTTTTTTTTTTTAACTAATAGAAGATGCATTGAATAAAATGGAAGTAAAGAATACCTATAAGTACAGCACACATACAGAGTCAGCATGATTTTTTTTTTAAACATAATTGGAGCAATAAGGTCAGAGGGCTTTCTTTCTCATGCAACAAGAAAATTGCCTTTAATACAATTTCTTTATCGTTTTCTATACTACCAGCATAGAGACTATAGAAGAACTTTATCAAGACTCCTTATTGCCACTCTATCTAGAAGTCTTTCTCAAAAGGCCCATTCATTCCAATGCTATCTCCCTGACTTTGCATCATGTTTAAATCATGATGAACTCCTAAGAGAAGCATGCTGGATTAAAACATTTTCCCATTCTTTTAAAACTTCAAATCATAGTGTAGGAACTATTGATTTTTATCCAAGTGTCCTCTCTCTAGTATATTTCAGAAACTTTATTCAGACGAAGTAATTGGTAGTTCTAGGCTCCTTATTCTCACAGCTGCCAGGTCCCCTAATTTGGAGTAGAGAGTCAACCATCCTTAATAGATGATTTATAGCAGGGCAAAAAGAGCTATTGGACACCTGGAGAGTAGAGTAAATGTAGTGTATTTGAGCAGCTGAGGATGTTTCTTGACAGATTTTGTTTCAGGTAAAAATGTAAGACATTTTCTTCTATAGATTTCTTAAAACATATATTGTAAGAGAAAGAAAATCCATATGGTATTGATTTATTTAAATGTTTTAAAAATTAGATATTGAGAGAGCCTCTTGTATTTGTATTTTTCTTAGAGAGAACATTTTATTTCTCCAAGAATAAAGAGAAAGAAAAAAGACCCAAAAATTCATGTTTAGTTCCAAATTTAAAGTCAGATTTGACATGGTTTTAAAAACATGACCAAACAAAAATAAGTCTGGTTTCAAAGAATAAAGTAAGCTTCAGGGGGGAAGCAGGCAAGCTGTTTCTCTGAAAGACTCCTTATTCCTTTAGTCAAAACAGAGCAGCAAACAAATAAACAGAGCCCTCAAGTAGTAACACCAAATGGTAGTTTGGTACATAATTCTACAGAATTTATAGCTTTAACGATACAGAACTGGGTATCCATTCATGGTTTCTTTCTCCTTTATGCTACAAAACAAAAGAACTCTGTTAAAAGAGGTAATGAATTGTGTGGGCTGTAATTGCTATTCTGTCGCTAACTGTTACTGGTTTACAATGCTTTAGACTGAGCTGGAGGTAGGCTGTACTGTGTAGTCTGCTAATCCATACTTGTTAGTAAACAGAGGAGAGAAGGCAAAATAACCATCATCCAGAGCTGTTTGTAAAGAGCACCTTTACTCTGGCTACAGGGACTAAAATGTTACCTAGTTTTATTCAGTTTGAAAGTAATTTTTGTAAAGACACACAAAAAATTTATAAATACTGTGTCCCACAATGTGAGGTACAGGTTGATATTATATGAAGAATAATATAAAGGAACTTAATTCTTCTTTCTTTTTTTCTTCTTTCTCTCCCCCTTCCCTCTCCCCTTCTTTACTTCTTTCCTTCCTTCCTTCCTTCTTTCCTTCCTTCCTTCCCTTCCCTTCCTTTCCTTTCTTTCTTCCCTCCTGCCTTCCCTTCCTCCCTCCACTCCCCTTTCCTCCCCTCCCATTCCTTCCCCTTCCCTCCTTTCTTCCTTGTCCTTTCTTTCCCCTCTATTATCTATACACACATCTACCTAGTTTGGTGTATTTTTAATATATTTATTTAGGGATTTATTACATTTCAGTTAGATGTGGCCCTGAGAACATAGAAATACTGATTTCTTAAACCTGTTCCCTCAAAACTTCTTTGTACTCAAAAACACAAAACAAAACTCCTTTCTACTCAAACTCTGGTTAGTTTATTTCATGCTGCTATATATATCTTAATTTGAACCAGACTAGAATTAAAATATTGGTTGGGGTGGGGCATCTGGCTGGCTCAGTCAGCAGAGCATACAACTCTTGATCTTGGAGTTATAAATTTGAGCCCCACGTTGGCTATAGAGATCACTTAAAAATTCTTTAAAACAAAACAAACAAAAAAACAAAAAAACACTGGTTGGGTGAATAAAATGGAATCAACAAAAGCCTGATAATAGAATAGAAATAAATTATTTTTAGTAGTGTCCCATTTATTATGTATTACAGATAATTTAGATCTTTATTTGGACAATTTGATTTTCTACTTTTTCCTAATAACTGAATGAGTAGAAATCACCTTATTTTTTTCACTTTTGCCATAAAATCTTTGAGGGTGGATCAAATGCCTATTTTAAAAATATGTACTCAAGGAGTCAAATACTACGGCAAGAGTATTATGTTTCCTTATTACTCACCTACTAATTGTTGACCAACTAACAAGGCAAAGAAGAATGCTTTTAGAAAATATTTCTATAAATATTATTGTGCATTCACTTCTTTTATATTTGTTTCTGAACACACATATTATAAACATCAGCAATACAGTTAAAGCAATACAGTTAAAGCACGATATAGAAGGAGGGATATTATTAACATCTATTGAACGTCATATATAAGTTTTCATGAATACGTTGGGGATTAATATCCCTATGCTACAGTTAAAGAAGAATTTTACAGATGAAGAACTTTTCACTCCTTATTTAAAAAGTTTAAGTCTTGAATTGAGCTTACATCTCCTTTGTTCCTTTCTTTGGTAAAGAAAACAACAACAACAAAAAGGCAAAACAAATACAAAAGTAGTGGATAATGTGTATACGTACACACACACACACCCTTTTTTTTTTTTAAAGATTTTATTTATTTATTTGACAGAGAGAAATCACAAGTAAGCAGAGAGGCAGACAGAGAGAGAGGAGGAAGCAGGCTCCCTGCTGAGCAGAAAGCCCAATGTGGGGCTCGAACCCAGGACCTGGGATCATGACCTGAGCCGTAGGCAGGGGCTTAACCCACTGAGCCACCCAGGTGCCCCCACACCTTTTTTTTTTTTTTTAAATAAATAACCTATGGTCTTTAGGAGAAGGAATAATTTAATTATAATTTCTTCTGCATATCTGAGGACATACCTGGTAAAATTGAGAAAAAAAATATATTTTCTCCATATTAAAAAGTAGTCATCTTCTATCAAGTATTATACCTTGAATGTTCTCAAATTCATCTCTGAATTTTCCATTTGAGATTTACTTATCTCCTAAATAAAACTCTTTAGGAATTAAAAATCCTCTGATTTTCAGGACACCTGGGTGGCTCAGTCAGTTAAACATCTGCAATTGACTCAGGTCATGATCCCAGTGGCCTGTTATAGAGCCTGGGATCTGGCTCCCAGCTCAGTGGGGGAGTCTGCTTCTCCCTCCACTTCTGCCCCTCCCATTACTTGTGCTCTCTCACTCTGTCAAATAAGTAAATAAAATCTTAGAAAAAAAATCATTTGATTTTCATATTCCAAATAAGAGGCACATAAATGTTGTATTTTAGTCTGGTGAGCCCTAATGTAATACATTACGAAGAGAAAACATGAGTGACTTGTGAAAACATATATACCTAAGTACATTTACAGATATAATAAAGTAAAGGAATATATCATAAAATTTTACTGTTTAGCTTTAATTTTTATCTATCCTGGCACAAGTTTTAGAAGGTTGTGGTTGGGGAAAAACACAAAAAATTAATAACAGGTTGTAAGGCAAGTAGGATAAGTAGCCTTAATATATGTGGTTCAAATCCAAATTTAGCTACAAAATTATTCTGTGTTTCCTAGACTAAAATATGTTTTTGGCTAATTTTTCAGATTGGGTTGTTTGTTTTCTTACTGAGTTTTGAAAAGTCTTTAGATACCTAGGTAGAAGACTTTTATCAGATGTATAATGCGATTATTTTTACTGTTTGTGTTTTTTCTTTTTATTCTTTTAACAGTGTCCTTGAAGAGCAAAAATTACTAAATTTCCTGAGGTCTAGTTTTTCATTTTTTAATGGAACATGGGTTAGAAGTCCTATTTAAGAACTCTTTGACAAAGGCCACAAAGATTTTCTCTTATGTCAACTTCAGAATGTTTTTAAAATTTCAGTTTTAAATTTTGGACTATGATCTATTTTCAGGTATTTTTTCCTATATTTTGTGAGTTACAGATCAAAGCTATTATTTTACAAAATAGGAATCCAACTGTTCCAGTGGTATTGCTGAAAAGATAAACATTTCAACCATTTGCACTTTACACTTTGGCAAAATCAATTGACCATATACATATGAGTCTATTTTCTAGACTCCATTATGTTCCATTGATCTGTTTGTCTTTATGCCAACCATGTTATCTGACCTTTCTAGCTTGTCAGTTTAAGTCTTCTAACTTAGTTCTGTTTTCAAAGTTGTTTTGGTTATTTTAGATCTTTTGCGTTTCCATATACATTTTATAATAACCTTGTCAACTTCTACAAAAAGTAGTGGTATTTTGATACTGGGTTGAAACTACATGTCAGTTTGGGTAAAATTGAAATCTAAACAATACTGTCTTCCAATTCAAGAATGCATGATATTACTACATTTATCTAGATCTTTAAAAATTTCTAAGTGTTTTTTTTTTTAATTTTCAGATCTGGCAGACTTATTCCTAAATAGTTTATATTTGCATATTACTATAAATTGTATTTTAAAAAATAACAGTTCTCATTGTTCATTGCTAGTAACAGAATTATAACTCTGTAACATTTATTGATTAGTTTTTGGTTTGTTTGTAGATTCCATTAGATTTTCCATATAGACAACCATATTGTCTCTGAAAAAGGCAGTTCTAATTCCATCTGAATGGTTTTCTTTCTTTTTCTTGCCTTGTTGCACTGGCTAGGATATTCATTATGATGCTGTATAAAAGTGAGGACAGGGGGCATTCTTGTTTTGTTTCTGATCTTAAAGGAAAGCAACTCAGTTTTCTCGATTAAGTACAATGTGAGATCTTTCTTTGCATAGTTGTCCTTTGTCAGGTTAATTTATTTGCTCTCTCCTCTGTTTCCTGATTTTTTAAAATCAGTTATGCATGTTGGACAATTTTAATTTTTTTCTTCCATCTATTGGAAAGATTATATGATTTTTTCTTTTTTTAGTTTAATGTGATGAATTGCAAGTTGTATATTTATTGGTGGTTTCTGTGTGCTAGATTTAATTTGAAATATTCGAGGTTTTTTTTAGCTATTTTTTTTATTAATTTTATTTTTTATAAACATATATTTTTATCCCGAGGGGTATAGGTCTGTGAATCACCAGGTTTACACACTTCACAGCACTCACCATAGCACATACCCTCCCCAATATCCATAACCCCCACCCCCCCCCCCCCCCCCCCCCCCCCCCCATCAACCCTCAGTTTGTTTTGTGAGATTAAGAGTCACTTATGGTTTGTCTCCTCCTATTCCATCTTGTTTCATTTACTCTTCTCCTACCCCCTTAACCCCCATGTTGCATCTCCTCTCCCTCATATCAGGGAGATCATATGATAGTTGTCTTTCTCCGATTGGACTTATTTCGCTAAGCATGATACCCTCTAGTTCCATCCCGTCGTCGCAAATGGCAAGATTTCATTTCTTTTGATGGCTGCATAGTATTCCATTGTGTATATATACCACATCTTCTTTATCCATTCGTCTGTTGATGGACATCTAGGTTCATTCCATAGTTTGGCTATTGTAGACATTGCTGCTATAAACATTCGAGTGCACGTGCCCCTTCGGATCACTACGTTTGTATCTTTAGGGTAAATACCCAGCAGTGCAATTGCTGGGTCATAGGGTAGTTCTATTTTCAACATTTTGAGGAACCTCCATGCTGTTTTCCAGAGTGGTTGCACCAGCTTGCATTCCCACCAACAGTGTAGGAGGGTTCCCCTTTCTCCGCATCCTCGCCAGCATCTGTCATTTCCTGACTTGTGAATTTTAGCCATTCTGACTGGTGTGAGGTGATATCTCATGGTGGTTTTGATTTGTATTTCCCTGATGCCGAGTGATGCGGAGCACTTTTTCATGTGTCTGTTGGCCATCTGGATGTCTTCTTTGCAGAAATGTCTGTTCATGTCCTCTGCCCATTTCTTGATTGGATTATTTGTTCTTTGGGTGTTGAGTTTGCTAAATTCTTTATAGATTTTGGACACTAGCCCTTTATCTGATATGTCATTTGCAAATATCTTCTCCCATTCTGTCAGTTGGAGGAAATATTCGAGTTTTTATTCATAGATATTAATCTCTAATTTTCTTTCTTATAATAGCTTTGTGTGATTTTGGTGTCAGGATAACTTTTACCTAATTGAATGAGTTGGGAATTTTTCCATTCCCTTAAGTTTGCAGAAAGAATCTGTACAGAATTCTGTACAGAATTGTTACTATTTTTTTAAAGCTTGCTGAACTTACTAGTAAAGCTTTATAATAAAGGCCTAAAATATGTTTTGTGATGTTTCTAAATGCAAATTCAGATTTTTCAAATAGACATGCAGTTACTCAATTGCTTTATTTTTTCTTGAGTGAGGTCTGATAGTTTTAGTCATTTCTTCATTTCCTCTATGGTGTTGAAATTATTGGTAACAAATTCTTTATAATATTCTGTTACTACTATTTCCATATCTGTAGTATCTCCAGTGGTATTACCTCATTCATTACTGGTATTCATAATTTATATATTTTTTATTTCTTGATTATTCCAGCCAGAGGTTTACTGATTTTTGAAATTCTCAAACACCCAGTTTTTGATATGATTTCTTTCTTTATTATTTTTCTATTTTACTGATTTTTCATTCTGATCTTTTTCATTTTCTTTCTTCTGGTTACTTTGGATTTAATTTACTGTCTTTATAGTTTATCTACATCTTCATCAACACTTGTTATTATCAGTGATTATGATTTGTTAACTTTTTGACTATAGCAGCCCTAGTGGGTATGAAGTGGTATCTTGTGGTTTTGATTTGCATTTCACTTAAGGCAAAAGATAGACTTTCATTTTGCTTCTAATCCTTTCTCAGAATATCTGTTATCAATGTGTCTATCTGGACTTAAGCCCTTCAAATGGCAATAAATACATTATTCTTTTCTAAGAGCCTCTATTGCTTATACATATGTTAATGATAAAATTGCCATTAATAATAGTCAACACATTTTAAACACAGTGAAGTATAGGCTTCTTATAGATCTCATTCAGTTCTCACATAATCTCACAGATGAAGAAGGCTATATTAAGTGAGTTGTTTTTTTTTAAAGATTTTATTTATTTATTTGACAGAGAGAAATCACAAGTAGGCAGAGAGGCAGGCAGAGAGAGAGGAGGAAGCAGGCTCCCTGCTGAGCAGAAAGCCCGATGCGGGGCTCGAACCCAGGACCTGGGATCATGACCTGAGCCAAAGGCAGGGGCTTAACCCACTGAGCCACCCAGGTGCCCCAAGTGAGTTTTAATAATATGGAATAGGAGTTGTCTTATAGGCCAACTCCATCCCACTATCTGCTTCTCAGTGGCTGTATGCTAAGAATATTACATTTTAAAGTGTCCTTAAAGGAAACAAGAATATGAGACAGAGACCTATGTGTCCTGGAGGCTTAAAATATTTAATATATGGCCCTTTGCAGAAAAGATTTGCTGACTTCTAATTTATATGACACACACACATGGTTCAAAACTAAGTTCATGAATACTGGGATATGGATTTCACTACAGACAGTATAGAGTTTACTCTTGAATCCCACAGGAGTTGGGGGCACTGGTCCTCTGAACAGTCAAAATCTGTGCATAACTTGACTCCCCCAAAACTTAACTACAAATAGCCTACTGTTGACCAGAATTCTTACCAATAACATAGTCAATTAACACATATTTATATGTGTTAGATACTGTATTATTACAGTAAAGTAAGCTAGCAATAAGAAAATGTTATGAAGAAAATACATTTGCAATGCTATACTGTAGAAAAAAATGCACATATTAGTGGACCCACTCAGTTCAAACTCATGTTATTCAAGAGTCAACTTGTAGACCTACGGCCTCCAGTTTATCTCACTTAGGAAAAGAGCAGGGAAGACAAAGCAAACATAGAAGACAGAATTTTTTAAAAAGATAAACTGTGCTGGATATTATGTGCGTAATATAAATCCTGTGACTTGATGTATAAAATAGAAGGAAATTTGAACATGATCCCTTGAACATACATGAAGAAAGAGATGACTCTAGTTGTATAAGATATGAATAGAATTTGAACAAATTCTGGGAATTGGTACATGATTTTACTTTTCCATAGTACCTAAGGAGGCTGCATTTCTGTAGATTAGATGCACTCACCCAGAAAGATAAAGAAAAGTCACTAGGTACTACATGATCTAGGAAGACAGATTGGCCTAGGGTAAGAATTTATAGTAGAAAATAAAATCACCAATATGAGGGAATGGATTAAGGACAAAATAGGAGAGTTGGATGGACTGTACAAAAGTAATACCCACTCTGACATTTTAAGCCAAGGGACAACTCTAAATAGTGACAAAGCAAGACTCACAATCAAGGTACTCAATTTTTTGTTGCTGTGTTGTTAGAACCATTTTATATGTCTTCTGTGCCACCTAGAGATCTGAGTTAATTATCATGGTAGATTTTCTCCTGTGATGATCAGCACTGGACCATACTTTGTATTTTTAACCTTACCTATCCTTCCCGTTTATCTCCTCTACCTTTCTTTAAAGAATCAAATAACAGTTCTATGGTTGAGCCCTCAATGATAAACACATAGTATCTTTGATCTTTTTTTAAAATTCAATGCCATTTTTTTCCAAATAATGTTTGCCCATTGGAATTCATATCGAAAAATATAAATTTTCAATTCTCAAGAAACATTATTTACTGTTTATGGAATAGTCACATTTTAAGGAACTTATATATGAAACTGAAATTACATCCCATCTTTAAAGAAGGCTTTAGTTGGTGCTGTACTCCTTATCATGAAGCTTGAAATTTTATTATTAGTGACTAGATTTTTATATGCTTAAGAGAAATTAAATCCATTATTTTTTTCACCAGAATGAAACACCCTTAAATATAAACAACTTAAAAAAATCACAGTATCTCTGATCAGGCTGAATGCTTGCAAGAATCTCAATATTCACATTGTGTTTCATTGATGACTATGCTGACACAATTATAATATTTTATATTTCAGAATGGCAATGTAACCAATCCCAAAGGACACATTAAGCCCTTTTATTCACATCCCTTTGTGCACTGCTAGGTCACATCAGTTCCTTTCTAGAATATCCTCTAATTTAATTTTTCTTGGCATAATTGTTTACTTGATCAAATCTATCTTTTTTTTCCCCCCGGAAATCCTTTTGACCTTTACAGAACACTGGACTTATAACTGCACATTATGCCAATGGATATGATAAGATTTGTTCTAAGACTTCAGAAATTTGCTTTGAGATAGTGGTATATTAGCAAAAGAAGTTCTTTTCTTATATAAGTAATATTTTTAGTAAAATAATGTAATGTTCTTTAAGCGTTATTTGTGAGATTTCTTTAAAAAGTAAATTATTTTTTTAATTCCCAGTACAATTTTCTTTCTTTTTTCCCCTAGCTAGGACATATATATTAACTTATTTTATCTTCTTTTGTTACCTTAGGCATTCACTATAATTCCTGGATTTAGATTTGAGACAAAAGAGTATGTAATGAAAGAGTCAAACTAGTGTTCCTTTTTAGGGACAAAATTATATAGACACTGAGTCAGGTATGTTGTCACAGTTGTGTTTTAAATCACCCATTTCATCTTTGCATATTAAAATCATAAACATCCTTTGGTCATGTTGAAACTATGTTTTCAAAAAAATTTTCTTTGGCCAGCCTGTATTTTCCCTTCTGTTATTCAAGGCCCTTCATAATTTGCTGCTTTATTTTTTTTAATTTACTTCATTTTCTTTTTAATAAACTTCATATTTTTTCAGAAATGGTCTCCACATTTTGTCTGAAACTGATCGACTCACTGATATTTATGCTTTTGTTATTAAAATGCTTTTCCATCTCTTTGTTTATGAAAGTCTTATCTTCCCCCTAAAGCCCAGTTTGTACCTGTTCTATGAAGTCAACAGTAATAATCTAACTTACCTTTTTCCTAAACAAATTCTAGCACTTGTATTCTCAAAAACCATTGGTTTCAAGTTTTTATAAAACAAAACCAAACCTACTGGCCCTTATGCTATTATGTGCAACTCACTGTATATTTCTTCAGGCTCCTCCCCTTAGATGGAGGGATCAAGGGCACAGAAAAAGATTTGTATCTGTTTTTATATCTCTATTGCCTGTGACATTGTAGATCCTGAATATACATTATTGCATTTTTAAAAGGAACATTTATTTTTAGTTATAATTAATATTTGTGCAAGAATTAAATCATAGGCAACTGAACATAGGAAAAAACAGAAATGAAAGCATCCCAATTAATGAGTGGGGACAAAGGGAGAGTAGAAATTAAGCTGGTAGAAACAGTGTGGGTACTCTTTGATCTTTTTTTAGACTAGGTATGTGAGTCACTTAAACTCTGTTTTGTTTAAAGACTTGTTTGTGCCACCCTACCTCAGCAATCACATTTTCAATAGTATCTTCTGTTCAAGAGTTTTTACTCTTGACCAAGGCTTTTCTCCTATTCCCAACAAAGTAGAGTGATTTTGTCTAAAATAAGTAAAATTACTTCACACCTATCTTGAGCATGTCTGCTGGTTTTCCATTTTACTCAGAGAGAAAGCAGAAGTCCTTAATATGAAGTATGTATGAGTCAGGGTATTTTATAAGCAGTAACAACTCAGAATCTTAAGATGAGTTAAACAACCAAAGTTCATTTCTACCTTCCGCTGTGTTTTTCTTCTGGAGGACTTGAGTTCTGCCCTTCACAAGCATTCAGGGACAAAGACTGTGGAGCAAGTCATATCTCAAACACACTTGTCACCATGCTGAGGCAATTGTATACTCTGGTCTATGAGAGACACACAGCATATTTTGATCACAACTCTTTGACCATAACTTTTCTTAATTGTTCCTCTGCAGCATGGAAATAGAAATTTACCTGAATGAATACATGAGAAGGGCAAGATCAATCCATAAGGACTTCTATGGTCACTCCTATATTTGTATTACTTCTCTGATCTAATCTCCTGTTATTTTCCCTTTACTTGATTTTAATCCTGCCACAAGAGCCTCCATCCTAAACACCCCAGGCATGTTCTTCCTGTTACCTTACCCTGAAAAGCCTTCTCCCAGATATCTTCATGGTTAGCTCCTTTATTTCCCTCAGGTCTTCACTCAAATGCAGGGGTCTCAATGAGTACTTCCTTTGCTATCCCATCTAACAAAAATACTTCCCCGCCAAGCCACCATGCTCCACCACCCCCACACACTTCTTTGGCCCTTTTCCTTATATAGTATGTGGCTAATATCTCCTTGAAAACTAAATTTAATGAAGAACAGGGATTTCAGTTCATTTTGCTGTGTATCAGCTTACAGAATATTGCCTAGCCATGGTGAATGTTTAATAAATACTTGTTGCATACATTTTAAGTAAAAATTATGAACAATTAAACCTCTTACTATAATTATAACTACAGTAATATATTTAGGATTACAATTTATCATTATTTGTTGATAGTTACTACATGACATCTATTTTATGCAAATATTTTACTGGGTACTTTCTGATGTATTAACCCATTTTGCTTCATGATAATCCTAGAAAGTAAACGCAATTATCCCCCATTTACAAATGTGTAAAGAAGTGATAAGAATTAGTGTGCTTAAGGTCATCCAGGAATAGAAATTTAAGATATCTCAATGTGGTAAGGTTTTCATTTAATGTTTGTTTTAATTAAAGAATTATCACTAAATACTTGTAAGTCCAAGAAGGGCATTGCTCTGGTAATGAAAGAAGATGGGAAATGTAGTTACCGGCAATGATTTTCAAGTCATGCAAATAAACTCATGTTCACATTTCAACACCCTTTGTATGGATTAGCAGTAGTCCTCAGTCCTAACATCACATTAGAATCCTATACGGAGCTTTAAAAAAATGCTGATGTTCCATTCCCACCCTAGAAACTCTGATTCAGGTTCTCCTACGTGATTCCAATTTGCAGCCAGTGTTGAGAACCATTGGGTTAAAGGATTAATTTAGTCACCATGCTTCTGGTGCTGGTGTTGGTGCTGAGGATTTATTGATACTATTTGTCAGAAATGAGGAGTGTCCACCCATGGGTGAGACTAGGTTAGGTTAGATACACTGGCTCATTCCTTCCACTGAGCAAGGAAAATGATGATGTAAGCAATAGTTTATCAAAATATTACATCTGTTGAAACATCTTTCTTATCAGTCTTCTGTGGCTGTTGTATGTTTTCTGATTTTGGTAAAAATTAACTGACAAAGTTGTTGGAGAACAGAGAAAAATTAGATCAATTGTTCTTCAGTTTCCTTTTCATGTTATTGGATGGTTGTGGTTGGTAGAAGCCCAGAGTTTCAAAAAGTCATTGTTTTATCTGGTATTACTCATTTCTTGTCACATATCTAGTTCTGGTTCTTTACATTAAGGAAGCCTAGTCTGGGGAATTGTTGGAAACATATTTTTGTTACTGAATTGGTGGAATTCTGGTCTTATTAGGGGCAGATGCTAAATTTCAACTAATAAATCACACCCCTCTTAGTACAGTACTAGAAAAGTTTTGTGTTTCCTTATGATGGTCAAAACCATGAGAGGATAGTAATTCTCCACATTTTTCAGGAATTAACAATGATGTTTTTTTTTTTTTTTTATTAAAGATTTTATTTATTTATTTGACAGAGAGATCACAAGCAGGCAGAGAGGCAGACAGAGAGAGAGGAGGAAGCAGGCTCCCTGCTGAGCAGAGAGCCCGATGCAGGGCTCGATCCCAGGACTCTGAGATCATGACCCGAGCCGAAGGCAGCGGCTTAACCCACTGAGCCACCCAGGCGCCCCCAATGATGGGTTTTTTAAATGAGTGTTTGGTTCTACCTGCAATGATCAATTTAATTTTTGGTTGTTATCTCAATTATGTTTAAATGAATTAGGGTGTCCACTATAGCATCTAATTCTCTATTTTTTCTTCTGGGGTATCTCCACAAAGTGGTGTTGCTTTAACTTTATTCAGACATTAAAATATTCATGATCCTGGTGGTGAAGAATGGCCCATTTTTTTCAGTCCAGCTCATGAATTAATTCAATAGCTGGGCTTAGTAACCTGGAAAGGTGTTGGCTTCTATTTCAGATAAATTATTGTGAGGAAAGAATACAAAAGATTTATTACAAATCATATGAATGATACAGCATCTTTATGGCATGCAGCTTGTAGTGTTAAAAAACAGCAATTCTCTACCTCAGTTAGTGCAATGTATATGCTACTCAGTGTTTCTAAGGTTGCAAAATACCTGCAGAACTGTCCCCAAAGAGATTTACTCTAGGATTCACTTCTGGAATATATGAGGAGGGGGGTAATTTTCATTTCCCATTATTTATGAACTAGCCTTGGTTTATCATTCAAGCTCTCTTTGTTGATGTGCCTCAGACGCCTCACACCTTGTGCTTCAAATGCACACTGCAAAACACTATACATCATCCCCACCATGCTCCATCAAAACAAATCAGAACTTTCTGAAGGGCTTGCTTGACTTGAACCATGTTATCTTCCGGGGATTACCATATCTTCCTCTAATGGCTGCCCTAAAGACCTATGTGGTACAGGCTAAATTAACAGAACCTGCTATTTGGATTCACTGTGGATCTGTTAATTTCACTTCTTTCTTTAGGTAGTGTAGGGAGACTTCTTTTGAATCAAGGAACTTTCTAGGTTGTATCGGAGGAGAGCCAGAATTCTCACTCTGCGTTACAAGAGGGCTTGTTTTCTGGTGTTGAGATCTCCTGTCAGTTTCTTCAGTCGCTTGTCATTAACAAAGCAAAATGTAGGTGCTGCTATTTCAGTGCAGCTCTCACTATGTCCTTGTGGAAGGGTTTTGGGGGTCTTAGATTATTTTCTGTATTCTTTTTTTAAAAGATTTTATGTATTTATTCGGCACAGAGAGAGATTACAAGTAAGCAGAGAGGTAGGCAGAGAGAGAGAGGGAAGCAGGCTCCCTGACTGAGCAGAGAGCCCCATGCGGGACTCGATCCCAGGACCCTGAGATCATGACCTGAGCCGAAGGCAGAGGCTTAACCACTGAGCCACCCAGACACTCTATTTTCTGTATCCTTTACCATGTTTTCCAGCATGTACTTCACTTGTGGATCTCTTAAAAGATTGATGCAGAGCTCCCAACATCTGTATGATTCTTCTATGGAAAAAATGGACGCATGACTAGTGAAGTTTTATTTGCAGCTCGTATCTCTATTACACACTTCATTTCTACTTGAGTATTTTCCAGACCCCGCATGGAAGAAGAGAAAGCATTCCAAAGCATCTCTTCTAAGCTATTTAGATTTTCCTACATCCAGATTTCCAAACTAGCCTGAAAATACTGTGGGTGGAATTAAAAGACAGTTTAATTACTGGCTCTGTTACACATTAAATGGGCAGTGTTGAGAAACTCTAAAAGTCTTGAACTTCAAATTTCTTTTTTTCTACTTCTCTTTCAAGGCTGTTTGAGTTAAATGGATTTTGGTGAGTGGTTGTTGAAAATCTAAAGAGCACTATATAAATCTATGCTAAGTGTTGTCCTTTTGCCTCTGCAGGTGCATAATCGGCCTTTCTCCACCCTGCTTGCTGCCTGAGTCGCGGAGCCCCGTAGACCACTTCAATGAGGCTCCATGGCCTTCTGGCTTTCAGCTGGCGAGTGGGAAGCTTGTCCAAGGTAGGAGAGAGGGAGGATGGAGAAGTCATGGCGTGTTTTCCCCTTGCCCAGCTGCAGTTTCTTACTGATTCTGTGTCTGATCTTTTTCACTACCTATATCTACAACTTCCTTACGGTATTCTCTCTCCTGTACCTATAGGTACGGAGGGGACCCTGGTACCTGCTCCTTCTTGGCACCTTTAGGCCCAGAAGTGGCAAAGGCTTTCTGCTGTTGCTAGCTTCAAGGCAATTCACAGTACTTTCTGTAGTTTCCCTCCCTAACCCCTTTTGAAAATAGCTCCTTCAGTACTCTCTTTGATCATTTATTTTGAATGTGTCCTGTTTCTTGCAGGAATCTTAACTAAGACAAAAAACTGCATTTATTATTGTTAATGTATTAATAACCAGATACTCTATATCTCAGTATAAATCCACATACAGAAATTTATATTTTTCCTAAATTTTCTAAACACACATAACATTCCTAAATATATGGTTTTCCCCCTTTCCAGACCATATGATCTGAGGGCTAGGTTAAATTTTAAGACCATTTTGTGAATTTATATTGAATTTTATTTAAAATGGTAATCTTCTGTGAGTCCTGATTTTTAATTTTAACTACTTTTAGATTAACTTCAGTGTCATCAAAGCCATATGTAATTATTTGTATCAACAATACATTTGATCTACAGTTTTAATAAGTTTCTATATATAGGTATATATATTACAAATATAAATCACATGCAACTCTATGGCTAGAGCAGATGTATTCATAATCCAACAAAATTCTTGGAAGTGACACTTCATTGTTATCATGAAATTCTTTTCCCATGAGAATGTGAGAAAATTTGGGGTAGCATACCTCACAGGTTATGGACATTGGTCCTTGAGGTTCACGTGCAGTAAATTCTATAATGGGAACGTCACATCCACATACACCTCTGCTCACCAGCTCTGAATCCACCCTTGCTAGTCAAGTAAGACATTGGTAGACTTGCATTATCCAAATAGCACAGAGCTATATATATATATAGTTTTTTTTTAATAATGAGGATATTTGCAAACATCATTACTGTAACCAGTGACTCAAGTTACATAATGTAGAAATGGTGATGTCACTCAACTGAATATTATTGATCTTAAAGTTCAGCCCATGGTCATTCAGGTGCAGTGCCAGTGGAAGTCACTGTTTCAGGAAAATTTATGAGAGCATCAGGGTTTACTGGGTTTGACATGCAAGTGAACTCTGTAGTTCATCAGTCACATGTCTACTTCCTTAGCTCCATTCTGAGACAGGATAAAGACAGGCTTCTCCACTGCAATATTATCTCAATCCAAGGTTACACTATTGTTCACTGTTCTCCATCTTGGAAAACAATAAAAGACGGAGGGCACTCCAGTCCCTCTCTCTGAACCAGGCTTTGACTCAGCTATACAAGGGACATGGCAATAGGATATATATTATGTATACGTAATAGGCGTATATAATATACACTATATAGTCCCTCCCTGATATTTTTCTCCCTATTTTATTCCATTGCAAGTGTTATCACAATTGTCTTAGTGCTTATTCAAATTTTTAATTGCACTTACATTATCTATGAGTCCTTGGGCTCTCTGAACCACAGAAGATGATCAGAGGTCAAATGGCAGTGCCAGGTAAGGCTTTTATTCATCCAGCACAAGGGAGACAGCAAAAAGGAAAGGGTCATTCCATCTGGCTCAGCCAACAAAGGCCAGGGAAAGTTTTTAAAGCAACGAAGACAGGAACGGAGTTCTGTATAAGCAAGTAGAGGTGGGGAGAGACACAGAAAATTAGGTGCACCAGCGCAGTGGACAGAAAATGCTTCTTCATGCATTGCATGTCTAATTAGCATGTTAAATCTCCACCTCTGGGCATGATTTTTAGTGTTATAAGGAGGGAAAGTGTAGGAGAAAAGATTAGCACCTTGGCACAGACTGGCTGTGTTAGATCTTTGCCAGTCTTCCAAGTAGAGTCCCTCTTTGGTAGCATCCTGCTTGGACATTCTTGCAGGATCTGCTACATGTAAGGCAGAGGGTTTCCATTATCAAGGAGCTCCAGGTTTCCTCGATCAGGGTAGAGAGGACCCAAGTCCAGCCCCTGCTCTGTCTTGCTTTGTTGAGATGAAACCCATCTTCCTGGAGAAGATTAGTCTTTGGTTTTAAGCTTACTATCTCAGTTATTGTCAAACACTAAAGTGAGGGTTCGAATTTGTGATGATGTGTTTCTTACCTCTTTGGTGTGGGATATATTTTTATTAAGATTAACTGAATTAAATTGGTAACCTGGAGAATAAAGGGAGGTTGCTTATATATCTAAGCTCTTGTTAGATATTAACTTCATGAGACTTAAAGTTAGCGTCAATGAGATCAATCATACTTGAAGTTCTTGAATTCTCAACTAGGTGTTAGTCATTATTTTCTTTTTGAGCACCTACTCAATATAAATAAGCCTTTGTTAGTCTGATAGAGTTGCATTTGGTGTGATATTTTGAAAAGGACTCTCATGTAAGAGAAAGAGCTTGGATCCTTCCAAAATCATGCTTGCGTATCAATTCTAACACTTCCTGGTTAACATTAGATTGAACAAATGTTATATTGACTTTAATTTATATTTAAAAATGAGAAGGTGATAATGCTTAAAACAGATAGCTGCAAATAGTTAGTTTACCAAAGTTTTAGTTTCCCCACTTCTATCCTCCTCTTTCACTTTTCCTTTATAGTAAGTTGAGAAAAGATTCTATCTCCAACTAGCAGTGCAGGAAAGAGATAACTTCTTTCCTTTATTTTTTTTCTCCTTTAAAAAAATGGTGATCAAATGACGTACACATAATGTAAAATACAGTATCTTAACCATTTTAAGTGTGCAATTGAGTAGTGTTAACTACATTCACATTGTGTGCAACTAATCTCTAGAACCTCTTTTCATCTTGCAAAACTGAAATTCTATATTGATTAAATAACACCATCCCTTTTGCCTCCTGCCTTCCCCCCTAAATTTCCTTTTATAGTATTGGTTTTTATGATTGCAGCAAATTTAGTAAAAATCAAAGGTTTATTCCAAATTACTATGTTTCATTAACATGATTAATAATCACATTGAATGCACACCTCTACTTTGCAGAACAATTTAAGAGATCTTACTTTAAGTAAAGTTGATTTCTTAAGTGAATAATTTGATTATACCTGTTTCTACATATCTATTATTATACACCTATTACCCACTAAATATAAGGAAACCGACAAGTCAAAAAAGGAAATTATTTTTCCTGTCAGTTTTCTCAGCCTTTGGTTTAGAAAGCATAGTAATTATGTTTGTATATCGTAGTTGCTTAGTACATAGGATCAGTGGGTTAAGGTCTTTGCTACAGACAAGGCCATGCTTGATAACTGGAGACGTGGGGCCACTGAATCTTGTACTTTTTGCCAGCTCTGTCCTGACTATAGCCTTTGCTGAAAATGTGAATTTTTTTAACTTACATTGAGCTGTACTCCAAGTAGGTTAATGTTTATTTCTAAAGTTTATTTCATAACTGCTTTTGAATTCCTTCCTAGCTTTTAATATATATGTGTTACAGGTTGAGAAAAATAAGTAAATAATTGACTTAGGAATGTAGAAACAGCAATTTCTAAGTTATTTATGTGCATTTTTAAATTTCAGAAATATTGATTTGAGTAAGTAAGAACATGCTTTTTATTAATCTATAATTTAGTTGTAAGGATTAAACATGCTAATAAATGTAAAGCCCTGAAAGGGGGCACCTGGGTGGCTCAGTTGGTTAATCGTCTGATGTGGTTTCTGCTTAGGTCATGATCTCACAGTCCATCGGGCCCTCTGGGGTGGGGCTCTGCACTCAGCAGGGAATCTGCTTGAGATTCATTCCCTCTGCACTGCCCCCCCATGCACACTCTCTCTCTCAAATAAATAAATAAATCTTTAAAAAATGTAAAGCAATGAAATAATGCCTGATACACAGAAAGTGCTAAAAATTGTTATATTGTCATTATTGCTGTTATTATTGTTATTAAATTGAGGTATTAAATTGAATGGACAGCAAATCTGATACTTATCAAAGTTATAGCATTGGACAAAGCTCAGAGGTACTTTTCTCCCCCAATACCTACTTATAAAAATATGTGCCCCAAACCTATCTTACAGGGAGAAATACTATATATGACCCAGGTTCTTTAATTTTGCGCATGAAAGGTATTTTCATAACTAAAACATTTTCTCCACATAATTCTGGGGCTTTCTTTCAAAAAGTAGCAACCAATCTTTAAGCTTTTCAAATTTGAAAGATATTTTAAAAAACTTTTTTATTCCTCCTAAAATAAATTCTTATGTATGTAACTAAAATAGTAAATCTTCTTTGCCTTTCTGTAGATATTTTCTGTATTCATAACTCAACAAGAGTCCTAGCTAATTTTTTAAGTAAAGAAAGGAAGGAACATTATATTTTTTCTTATTACTACAAAAAGTGTATTTGGGTGTAAAAGGGAAGATGCCAAGGATATTTAAAATTGTCCTGTTCAGGGTGGTCTACCTATAGCAGAATTCCATGGACTGGGAATCTTAAACAACAATGTATCTGTCAGAGTTTTGGAGGCTGGGAAGTTCAAGATCAAGGCTCTGGGCAGATGTGGTGTCCGCTGGGAACACTGCTTCCAGTTTGCAGCAGGGTGTTCTTAGATCCTCACAGAGTAATGGTAATGAGCTCTACTCTCTTCCTCCCCTTATGAGGGCATTAATACTCTCATGGGTCTCTGTTCCCTTACCTTTCCTACACCTAGTTACTTCCCAAGGTCCCTACCTCTTAACACTGTCCATTGCGGGTTAGAATTTCAGGGAGGCACAAATGTGCTGTTAATAAGGGTTCTCCTTATTATGTATTGAACTTTTTTTTTTTCTCTCAGGGCACTTTAAAAAATTTTATAGTACATGTAATTTTTTTCACAGTATATTACTTTTAATTAGTTCCAATTGAATCCTACCACCACTTTCAGTGTCACTGCGTTTCACCCTCTAGGATCTCCCAGCCCCCTATATTATGATCATTTACATTTGGAGAGATTATTCAGGATGATAGTTACCACTGGTCAAGGCTATATGGGGTGTAAAGTTTAGCATCTCTTCTACTTCTCTGATACTTTAGGTAATGTTTTTGGAGGCTGGGAAGGAAAGTTAAATTATTAGAGAGAACATGCACCAAAAACATGCACCAAAAACATCCACTTCTCCATGGGCCAAAGAGTCATGGGTTTTCCATCGCTAGCAGAACTTTAGACCTTCATGCTATTCCAAGCATTGACAATATTTCTATTCTAGCAAAGAGCCCAGAATTCTAGAAATCAAAAATGAGGAATCAGTTTGTTTAGCGTTTTGCAGTCTGGAGGTTCTTTTTGATCCAGCATCAATGAACCTTCCCCTACATCAGTGCTTCCACAAGCTTAGCGTGTAGCAGAAATCACTTGAGAGTTTGATAAAACACAGATTGCCGGGCTTTACCACCAGAGTTTTTGATTTTAGGTGGGGATGGAGAATTTGCATCGCTAGCAAGGTCTTAAATTGAAGCGAATGCAGCTGGCTCAGTGTTCTCACTTTCAGAAATGCAATCCTAAGGGAAGAAGAAGAAAACAATTTGACTATAAAAAGACTGTATGGTGAGACATATGCTATACAAGAAGGAAAAAAATGAGAAAGATATCTCAATACATTATCATACCAAACTGTTTGTAGGAATTAGGGAACATATTCACAGGATTTCAAGCCAGACAAAGAATAATTGAAACTGTGACACCGACATACACTTGGACAGTTTAACTTACGGAGTCTTGATTTTTTTCATCTGTTTAATATGACTAATGCCAGCTTCTTAGTATATTGGTTGTGAACATGCAGCAAGATGAGTGAAGCCCCTGGCACCTTTAACAAATGCCAATTACCCTTCTCACTTTTATAGGTCTTCCTGAGATATCAGGGCAAACAATGGAACAGCACAGGTTTTGTCCTGTTTCGTTTTTTGGTTTTGCATAAGACAAGCTTGAATTCAAATTTCTGCTCTATTATTGACTGCCAAATTGGTATTGAAAGAATTATTTAACCTCTGAGCCTTAGGTTCCTCATCTCTAAGATGGTATTATGGGGGTTAAATAAGACAGGTTTGGAAAAGGAGTCAGATGTATCTTGCCCAAACGAGATACTCCATCAACACTGTGCTCTTCTTCTACCTCAACAGAGAAAAATGAATTTGTCAAAATGTGTATTTCTTGCACAGAATGGAAACAATATCTGCTCTGGACTTGTAGCTGTGATATTTGTCAAGAAATCTGATGTTGAGAGATTGTCCTCAGTCTTTAGCAGTTTATGAAAAGCGTAGGGAAAAACTTATATTCATTTGAACCCACATTTCCCCCCAGGTATTCCAGTCTTAGTGAAGGTTGACTGAAAGTAACAGTCTACCTCCAGAAAAGGGAAATAAACCAAATCCTACCACCTCAGAAACTGTTAATTTTCTTCATTAATTTTCTTTGTTACTTGTTTGGAAAATTTGATTTAGGCTTTTTGAAAAAGAATGAAGAATTTTGGGTCTCCCCAAGCATTGAATGAATCTCTTTATAGGATATTTTATGTATTATTGTGGTAAAATTTACATAATATAAATTAACTTAACCATCTTTAAGTATACCATCAGTATCATTACTACATTTACAGTGTTGTACAAATACCACCACTTAAATTTAATGTGTCAGGAAAGAAGAATCAAAAACTTTTAGAAGGTTAATGGTCAACTGAATGGATAAATTATAATATATCAAAAAGTAGACTACCAACAATAAACATGTATGGATCTCAAAACCGTGAAGTTGAATGAAAATAACAAGTAAGAAAATGGACAGTTTGATTCCATACATAATTACATTAAAAAGAGAACAAATTCATATCTTGTGTATATAGTTAACAATTGACAGTTATAAAGAAAATCAAATACATGATTACATTGGAAATCAGGAGAGTGGTTATCCTCTGCTGGGATGAAGGGGGTGGAACATCATCAGGGAGGAAAATTCAAAGAACTTATAAGATATAGATAAAGTTCTATTTAAGTTGTTTGGTAGGTACATGAGAATTCATTTGATTATTAAAACTTAGCATGGATACATTTATTGTGTCTTTAATATTTTTAGAGAATCTCCTTTATGAAGTATGAAAGTAAAAACAGAAAATAATTAGAAAATATAGAAAATATATACATGCCAATGGACTTTATTGTGCTAAAGAAATTAATTTTAAATTGTGTTTCCAGCGTCTAACTAACATTTTCGTTTTGGGGCTGGAATATGAAAGATAGACTATCACATCTAAGCTTCCTCCTCTCCTTCCAACATCCTGCTCATCCTGATGGATTACCTGCAACACCTCCCTTCTTGTGGAAACTGGAATAATCAGTTTATTTCCTTTGAATAGCAGTTCATCATTTTCATTGATTTTCTTTCTGTGGGTAAAATATTCTTTGATTTCTTATGTTGCTTCACTTTTCTCTCTAAACTATCCATCTCTTCTCCGGCCTCATAACCTCTGGGGACTCCTGTTCTCCTTCTGCTTGTCTGACTGAGGTAAATTCCCTTCTGAAACTACTGAGGCATTTTTTTCTTCATCACCCCGACTATGTGTGTATTCTACTCTATCAATATCTGCTGTAATTTGATGTAGTTGAAACTCCCTTTCTTTCTTGTTCCCGTCTGTCATGGCAAGCAACATATACAAAGGATATATACAATAAGCAATTTTCTTGCTGGACTGCTGTGGGCAGGGACTTGGGCTTTGATAGTAAGTACTTATGCTGTTAGTGCCAGGAAGATTTAAGAGAGCATTATTCTGAGAACATCAAGCCCTGTATTGCACTTCTATTTCAGAGAGAATTATTGGACAGGAACATGGAAACTTTACTGACAAAAGATCATCCTATTCCCTACCAACCAGGTTAAACGATTCCAGTGATTGCTAATAATCCACATGATTAATATATATTAGAAATTTCCTATATGCCAGACACTCTGCTATGCTAATTATCTCATTTTATCAATGTAAGAGCTTTGATCTGATGATGGTAGGCAAAAGTCCAAATGCAAATAGAACAAGGGAAAGATTGTAAAGAGAGAGAAATGAGTCCCTCTCAGTATTTCATAAAATCTAATCTGGAAAAAAAATCTGAATGAAGACTGAGTAGGAGGAAAATTTTAATTTATTTTTCTAAGGATAATGCACACCTGCTCCATAAAAGCTAAGAAAGCGTATCACATAAGATAGTTTACTGATGAATTTTTATTTACTTTTATTGTTTATTTATTTAATTTTCCAGGTGAATTTTAAAATTAGCTAGTTAGATCAAAGTCTAGAACAAATACCTGAAATTTGTAATCATTTTAGTTTTTTAATAAAATAGATTTATTCTTAATTTTCATTTAAAAATAAGAAAATGCATAAAAAAGAACATATAAACCTGAAATCTTACTATAAATGATAATATAATATATGTAAAATATTGGCTTCTGCATTGCAGTTGGGTTCATAGTAATAAATCTGAATATTTTTACTTATTTTACCAAATACTTAATATTTTACCAATTACTTGAGATGCTTATGCTATTTAAATAAACATGTAAATATACAGATACACATATCTCATGTAGCTGTGGAATACTTGTTACATAATATAAACATATGGATATAACAAAATTTTTTTTCTAAAGAATTCTAATCTATTGTCATGAGCAATGCTTAAGTAAAAAACATATATAATATCTGTACTCTTTTTTCATAATTTTCTATATATTTCTAAAGGGAGAATTTCTAGAATCAATGCTTGTATACTTTAAAATATTTTTCTAAATGGCCCCATAGAAATTTAGTGTCAGTTTACTGTCAATTAACAGTTTCTGAATGACTGTTTTCATATCCTTAACAATACTGGATCATATTGATATTTTAACCTTGCTGATCTGATAGATACAAATGGTAGATATTTTGCATTTCAGCTAATTTATTCAAATGATACCAAAGTTTAACATCCCTCTTAAGTGGGATTCCTTGGGAGACAGACTTGCATGAAGGATTTTTACTGGGGAATGCCCACAGAAATAACTATAAGAGACTGGGTTGATCTAGATGGAGAGAGTTGAATTGCAAAGTGGTTGGAAAGATGTAGTTATGATTCCCCAGGCTGAAGAAGATCTAAGATTGACCTTCTGAGTTTTCTTGAGTTGGGTCTGTACTCATTCAAAATGTCTGTATATTTCCCTTTCCCGAATACGTATTTAAACAAGTAAATGGCCATTGGTTCTTTTGGGAAAGGAATTTGGAGTCACTCTAATACACAGCTGCTGAGGTGTTGCAGGGTTGTTCCTTTTGCGGACTGTCCTCTTCTTCAATCTGTGGGTTCTGGCTCAGGTCCAGAAACCGTTCAAGGATTGTTATTTGTATTGGAATGGATGCCTTACTCTCTTCACTGCCTGTCATTGACTTCTTTTGATTGTATAGAATGAGTATTACCTTACTCGGTGCCCATTGGTTCTTGCCTGTAAGAACAACAAGTTCTTAAAAATCATCTTTGTAGATGTCTGTGGAGCAGGCTTCTATGGATATCGCTCAAACCTTGGTATTCATTATGATTTCGGGACTCACTTTGCTTCTAAGAGCTCAGCAACACCACCTGTCCTATATTTTCCTAGATTCTATCATCCCCAGCACTGTCAGTGAGCCAAAATTTTCATATTCAGTTCTTTCATGAGAACTTGATAGTTCAACTAAATCCTTTAACAACTCTAATTACAGACTTCTCTTTTGCAAAAAAAAAAAAAAAAAAATAGTTTCCTTCCAACCCCATACTCTGTTCCAAGATAAAATGAATAAAAATTTGGGAGTATATTTCATAAAACTATAGTCCTAATAAGTGTAACATAGGACTTTTATTTCTCATTACAAAGTCATGCAGTGGTAGTGCATCAAAATATCCTGTTATAAAATGTTGGAAAGTCACTGTATATTCTACCATAGCTGAATCATTGCAAGGGTTAACTTAAAAACTTGCATTCATAATAAATAAGATTTCCCTTTAGCCACAGTTACAGATTATAATCCTAAAAACACTGTGGGCCAAGATACCTAAAATATGAGATAGAATCAAAGAACGAGATAGGACACAAATTGCGTGGAGAAGATAGTTTGACTGAAAGAACATTTCTGGGGACGCTTAGGGATGGCTATTTATGGAATCATACTGAGAGGGAAGAATACTCCATGTGTATACCCAGAGTGGAATGTACTCTTCTGTTTGTGATTCAGAAGTCTAATGAAAGAAGCAGCACCCCTCTTTCTCTAGCTCATACCTTCTTCTGTGGGTCAGGATTTAAATTTGGCAATTACGTTGCTGCGTTGAACTTTTGATTAGTTTTAATGAGTATTTTCATTATTGTAAGACCCATATGATTAATATTCCATATACAATGACAAAAGTGCTTCACCTGAAGCGAAATTAAATTTCTGAAAGAAAACCTTCAATCTTGGCATGCCTGGGTGGTTCGGTTGGTTATGCATCCAACTCCTGATTCTCCTCAGGTCATGATCTTGGGGTTGTGAGATGGAGCCTGACACTCAGCATAGAACCCTACTTGAGAGTCTCTCTCACCCTCTACCCCTGTCCCCATCTCTCAATAAATAAAATCTTTCAAACAAACAACAAAACCTTCAGTCTCATCCTGATAGTCTAAAAGAGTAGAATCCTTTACAATGAGAATTTTTTTTAGGATGCCTAACATTTTTCTTATCATGAAACAATATTTTTCTGATTTTCAATATTATTACCTCAAATTGAAAAAAAAAAACTTTCTATAATGGATGTTAAAATATATAAATACACATACATCACTGTGATGTACAAATTTTAAAATTTTTTGGCAAACGTTGGAGGAAAAGGAATTCTCATGTCCTCTTGGTGGGAATGCAAGTGGGTGCAGCCACTGTGGAAAACAGTATGGAGGTTCCTCAAAAAATTAAAGATAGAATTACTGTATGATTCAGTATTCTGCTTCTGGGCATGTACCTAAAGAATACAAACACACTAATTCAAAAAGACCCCCTATATTTACTGTAGTATTATTTGTAATAGCCAAACTATGGAAGCAACCCAAGTGTCTGCTGACAGATGAATAGATAAAGAAGTTGTATATGTAAGGCAGATGTGCTAACCACTACACCATGGGACCAAGAAGTTGTGTATGTGTGTACACACACACACACACACACACAACAGGAATATTACCCAGCCATGAAGAATGAAATCTTGCCATTTGCAAAAGCATGGAGTAGATCTAGACAGTATAAAGCTAAGGGAAACAAGTCAGTCAGAGAAAGACAAATGCCGTACAATTTCATTTATATGTGGAATTTAGGAAACAAAATGAGCACTGGGAGCAGGGAAACAGAGAAACCAAGTAACAAACTCTTAACTGTAGAGAAAAAGCTGGTGGTTACAGAGAGGAGGTGGGTGGAAGGATGGCTGAAATACGTGAAGAGTACGCTTATCATTTGAGCACTGAGTAGTGTATAGAATTGTTGAATTATTATATTTTATTACTATATTATTATATGTTTATACCTGAAACTAATATAACATTGTATGCTAACTCTACTGGAATTAAATTAAAAATAATTTTTGAATACCCACATTTTAAAGGTTTGCCGCCTTTGCTGGTAATACTTTATTTGGGGGTTTATTATTATCATTTTCCTTATTTTTAGGAAATATTATGTTACATTACTATACAATTTATAATTCAAAGTTTTAATATTTTCTGATTGAGGCTTGGCTTCCAACTATAAAGAATAATTTGAGTGCCTTAATTTACTGAGATAATTAAATCAATCTTTATATTGTCTAGGAGACAATGAATTGAAGCTTTATGATTTCTTCAAAGCTATCACTGTAGTTTTCATTTGAGACTTCACTTTTCTTGAGTTAAAATTTGTACTGTATTGTAGCCATTTAAAAATGAAATGGATATCTGGAATGGTGACAACAAATCTTTGTCACAGTTTTTTGAAAATAAGTGGTTATCCCATATTATGTTCCTGATCTGGCTGTGTTTAATGATTTATTCAGAATTATTGAGAATCTGGCCAGGAAACATCAAAATAAATGAATGGAAACACTTGTATTAACTAACCATTCACACAATTACATTAGAACATAATCACACAATTAAAATTAGAGCAGATGGATGAATTCTTTTTTTTTTCCAGCTTGCATACTTGTCGACTTTAGAGAAGCTATTGAAGAAAATTAAATATTAAATCTGGAGGTGTGACCCTTTTGACCAGCTTTGAAAATAGGGCGCCTGGGTGGCTCAGTGGGTTAAGCCGCTGCCTTTGGCTCAGGTCATGATCTCAGGGTCCTGGGATCGAGTCCCACATCGGGCTCTCTGCTCAGCATGGAGCCTGCTTTCCTCTCTCTCTCTGCCTGCCTCTCTTTCTACTTGTGATCTCTGTCTGTCAAATAAATCAATAAAATCTTAAAAAAAAATAAAAAAATAAAAGCAAAAATTTGGGATCAAGTCATTGAAAATTGGAGACAAATGGAAATATTATATTTTTTTAAAAATTTATTTATTTGAGAGAGAGAGAGAGAGAGATCACAAGTAGGCAGAAAGGCAGGCAGAGAGAGAGTGGGGAAGCAGGCTCCCTGCCGAGCAGAGAGCCTGATGTGGGGCTGGATCCCAGGACCCCGGATCATGACCGGGCCGAAGGCGAGGCTTAACTCACTGAGCCACCCAGGCAACCCCTGGAAATATTATTTTTTAAAAATATTAATATTCAGGAAATTCTGATTTCAAGGAAGCAAAAAAACTAAGAACTTTATTTAATAACTAGAAGTTATCTGAGTTTTTAGGATATGCATAGTGTTTGGCAGTTCAACATGTCATACCTATAGTGGCTAGACTTATTTTCCCCCTTCTTGTTTTGTGTTGTGAAGCTACAGTAAAGGCAATTGTTTTTCTTACCTAACTTCCCTAAGGAATACCTATTTAAATATAAATACAAATAATATATTGTGAATTTATACATAAGTATATCATATAATGAATGACAATTTGAGCATAACTTTTGGGAAGGTAGAAATGTAGGTGAAGTGATAAAATATAGCTTAACGATGGACAAGGTTAAGGGTTTGTACCCTGTAACAATCAATAACAACGCAATTAGCAAGCTGTAAAAGAGAACTACTAACAGAACAGAATATGTAATCATAAAAGAATCCAAGAAAAGAGGGGGCACCTGGGTGGCTCATTTGGTTAAGCATCTGCTTCCCACGTAGGTCATGATCCTGGAGTCCTCGGATCAAGCCCTACTTTGAGATTCATTCTCAGTGGGAGTCTCCTTCTCCTTCTCCCTCTCCCCCTCCCCTACCCTTTTCCTACTTCTGCTCTCTACCTCTCATGCTCTCTCCCAATAATAAATAAATAAATAAATAAATATCTTTTAAAAATTCAAAAGTAAGGACAAGGGAAAACAAATGGGACAAATATAAAACATGGAGTAAGATAATAGAAACAACCAAAATACATCCATAATCACGTTAAATACAAAAGTAAATTAAATTGAAATACAGATTTTTGTGAGGGTGGCTAAAAAGGAAGACAATTCTTTTTTTTTAAAGATTTTATTTATTTATTTGACAGAGATCACAAGTAGGCAGAGAGGCAGGAAGAGAGAGAGGGAAGTAGGCTCCCTGCTGAGCAGAGAGACTGACATGGGGCTCAATCCCAGGACCCTAGATTGTGACCTGAGCCAAAGGCAGAGGCTTTAACCCACTTAGCCACCCAGGTGCCCCAAAGGAAGACAATTCTATAGTGATTATAAGAAATACTCTAAATGAAGACTTAATGGATGAAAAGTAAAGAGGATAGAAAGGATAATATAATGCCAAGACTCATTAAGAGGTTTATACTATATATACTATAAAAAGTATATTTTGCAACAAAGAATATTAGTAAGGATGAAAAAATCTATTCCAACAGGTTACAAAAAAATATTATTTCATCAATAGGACAGAAGATAGCATTATAACTTAATAACAGAGCTTTAAGTATGTGAATCAAAAACAGATGAAGTTTTAAGGGAGAATTAGACAAATCAGTTGTCGTTAAAATCTTTAACTCTCTGCTCTCTATAATTGAGAAAATATAAAATCAGTAAGAGAATGGAGAGTTTGAAGCACACTACCAACTAACTTGATCTAATTGACATTTATAGAAAACTTCAAATGTGACAGAATGTACATTCTTTTCAAGATCATGTGGAACATTTGGCAAGATAGAACGTATTCTGGACTAAAAACCTGAATCAATAATTCAAAGGATTCAAGTTGTATGAAAAATTTTCTTTGACCACAGTGGAATTACGAGTAGAAGTCAGTAAGAGAAAGATCACTAGGAAATTTTCCAAATATTTTGGAACACAATTCTAAATAATATATGGGTTCAATGAAGCAAGCACTAGGATGCCCTAGATAGTAGAAATATGAAGGAAATTTATTAAATACACGGGGGTGCCTCTATCTCTAAGAATCCAGCACTCAGGATGTTAGAACTATACCCCCATACCCTACATTTTCTACTACTACAAATGCAATGCTCAGGTACCAGCAGTATGCTGCTCTGCCTCCTTTGTTCCATGTCATCAAAATAAAAGTCAACTGCACTAAAATACCATGTGGGTTTGTAGTTATACTGCTATAGTTTACATTGGAGAGGAATACTTCAAAGTGCCCCTTCCTTAAGATGGCATTATGAAGTATCATTTCCAGTATTGCTGTTATCTATTTTCCTGTTTTTCTTTTTCTTCTGTATTTCTATTTATTCATGATCTGGAGCTACTTATGAATCAGTCGAAAATTTGCAGTAGTTATTCTTGAAGGCTAAAAGAACATTTTATAATATTAAAAAGTCCATATTATTAATTTGGGATATTATAGGGACAGAGGTAATATGTAAACATATAATGCTAATTTTTTCATTTGCACAGAATAAAGGACTCATATAATTAATTACAGAATCAGAAAAAAAACCTAAATACAAAACAGCATGCAATAAATACAGACAAGTGAATAATATTTTAGGAGTTCAGCATGACTTTCTTGCAAGAATAATATTGCGTGCTCAGTATTCACAAAACATGTTTCTACTTTCACAGTGCTCACAGCAAAGCATTTCAAATTTATAAATAGAATAGATATGATTTGGTAGTTGACTTGTAAAAAATAGAAATAATCACTATCAAGTGGGACAAATTCCAAATAAATTTACTAATTCAATTGATAAAGTTTTGAAAAATATCAAGTAGAAAGTAAATAATCTCTACTTTTACTGGATTGTACCAAAGACAAAAGTCTTTCAGTTAGAGGTTAAAAACGTGTTGGAAACATTTTTCTACCAACCTTATAATTAAATAAACAGGAAACAAGTTAAAATTAATGAGTACTTTATTGGTTTTACACTTGTTTTTAAAGTATAGGCTTAGACTAACATACACTGAAAAAATTTCAGTTTGAAGTATTGATTTGAAGCACTGTCAAGGACAAGTCTATGGAGATAACAAGGTTGGTAAAGAAAAAGTTTTTCAGATAGAATTTGTTGCCCCAAATCATAAGACCCATATGCCTCTTGTAGAGCATTAATTAAATGTTTACTAAGACATGACAGTTTCCACTATGCTGGTAACAGTTACATCCGTTGGACTCGTGGAAACTAATAAATATTTAGTGATTCCTGGATCTTCCCTAACAGGAACTATTTGATGAAACATATCAAATCTGACCTAAAAACCATTCTGGGCACGCTATGGAATTCCAAATGAATACTGTCAAAACAATTAGATTTGTATCAGATTTTATGAAATATACTGAACAAATTAAGCAAGCAAACAATAAATTCTGTTTAAAAAAATACATCATGTCCTTAACAGAAAAACAGAATTAATTTTTAATTTGCACTATACATACTTGGTATGATTGTTGCTTATAACTAATGCTGTTGGTTAAACCTTCCCACCACAGTAAGACAAACAAACAAAAACAAACAAAAAAACTAAGTTTCATTATTTCACTTTTTAAAAGATTAAATGCTTAAACATAAAATTTTAGAGAAACTTGCTAAATCAAAACATTTAATATGAAATGTAAAATAGGATATTTAATTTATATGAGGAAATTAAAACAAGGAAAATAGGTTTGCATAATTAAGGGGAGAATAACCATGTAAAAATAATAAAATTCTATAATACTATTTCTGTCCATTGTAGATTGCAAGTATAGTTTAAATTGAGAAGACCTTTTAAACAAACTGATAGACTCTTTTCAGTTTTCTTTATATTCCAACACTGAAAAATGGCAAGAAAATTAAGACACACATTTATACCACTTGGTATTTCTTTAAGAGTTAGTAAAAACCATAATACAATTGACAGTGATTTTTTATTGATAATATTAAAATAATTTAATATTTTCTGGAAATACTTTATATATGATTCTTCTATGCTTGGATATTCTATGTAAATTCTGATATATTCAGAAATTGTTTAAATTTTTACCGTTTCAAGTTGCCACTGACTCAGCTGGGTAAATTTTCTTTGAACTGAAATTAAGAGAAATTAATATTGACAATTACACAAAAATTTTATCTAATTAGGCAAAAATGTGTCAAATTATATGAAAATCTTGATTATAATGTCAATATTAGTGACTTTACTAAAGTGCAGGCACTTTTATCACTAAATATACAAGGCTTTATTATGTTTATATTTTATCATATTTCTTATACAAACATCACCAGCTTATCAGCAGAACTCCCATGTGAGAATAGTGATAAAGTTATTCTTAGATGTTTAGCCCAACTTGGTCAATAAAACTGTACATTTACCCATAGTTTTCAAATTTTATTACTATGATGGTTTATTTGTCAAGTTAGGAAAACATAGTCAACTGTGTATATCTTAATTTATATCACTGAATATTTATATATAAGTATGTGAGCTCCATTTAAACTTTTGCCCTCCTGGGTCCTGCAAATAACAGGAACCAGCTGCTCCTAGTGACCCGCGTTGGACTTGGACCGTTCATAGAGGAAACAACAGAAAGAATGTTAAGCCTCTGAGATTTCAGGGCTGTTCTTACTGTCCATTCTAATTAAACCAGGACCATAGTTTTCCATTTTAATTAATTCATTATTATCTTTATGAAATGAGTATGATTGTGCCTAGCAGGCACATGATTTATAACCTCAGAACTTCCTGTAAGCCCTTTTTCCAATTTAGAGTTTTTGGAACTAAATCCCACAGTATACTTGGCAGCAACCAGACCCCAGTCTGCAGCCCACCTTGTTTCTTTTTGCTATGCCTTGGGTCTCTGACATGATGAGGAACACCTAGGGATACCCGCTCTAGCTTTGCATTTCCCTATGGAAAGGAAGACGAGGAAAGGGCTCACTTTGGCTTCAGTTGGGGATTCTGGGCCATTTTTGCCAGGGGACTCAAGGACCAAGAAAATGCTAAGCAACAGTTGGAGATGTTGAGCTCAAGTGAGTAAGTCCTCTTCACACTGAGGACTCTGTCCTATGGTTAGAAGCGGGGGTGAGGATCAGAGTTGCTGCAAAGCCCCAGGCTCAGATCCAGATCCCATTTTGTCTAGTTCTCAGTAGTTCTGGTGCTGGCCCTGCTAGAAAGGAAATGCAGAGCTAAAATACACATTTCCAGATGTCCAAGAACTTAAATTGTAGTGTGGTTACTGTTTGGAATGTTTGCATGATTTCTATGTAATCCTTTTGGAACAATTACTGTTGGAATGAAATAAGGAAAGGAAAATACTTTAATAAGATGATAGTTATGTAGGTGCACATCATTTTTTTTATTTTTTTTGCTGTTCTTAGGTCATTGATTTGTGTCATTAATATTTCCTCTGAAATTATTCTTTGAATTAGAATTTTAGAAAAAATAGTGGTTTATAACAGTGCCAGGTATGGTATATTCTCAGCTGCCTCAATGGAGCTTAGTGCATAGAATTTTCGGTGATCATACTAGGTTTTGAATGAAGGTAGATTTTGGAGTAATAGTACTTATCAGTTCTTGTATAAAAGATATAATTCAAATGGAAAAAAAAAACACCTAGTTCTGTTGAATGAACAGAATCAACATTTTTCCAGATAAATCTTGTCCTTTTCCTGCTTTGTTATCTTTGACCCATTCTTTTATACTCACCTTTCCACCACCTCACGCCCATCTCTGTTGATTTTCCATATCCAGCTACCTACTTAGTTTCATAATTCTGCTAACTTGTGTTAAGATGTTCCTTTAGAGTTGTACATTGCTTAGATCTATATTTATTCTTGTATTTAAAAATTTGAGGTACTAAGTTTTAGGGAAACCCAGCTGAGATAACCTGCCCACTCTGTGTGATATTTGCATTTTATTCCAGGTATATCTATAATAATCTCTTCAGAAAGTGGAAGCTATACTCCTACATGAGCAGAGAGTGCTAAATTTTTAATAACTTCCTTAGGGTTTTCATTTTTACTATGATACTTTCAGAGATTACAGTATAATTTAGGAATGAGAAAAAATGTTAGTGTTTTTACCAGGAAGTTGTTAAACTACCAGTTACATTCATTTGTCAGTCTTCTGTACTTTGATTTCCATTTTAAACATAGGTAAGCTTCTAAAACTACATGGAAGGGAGATATCTAAATCTTGGTTTTCTTCATTTCTGTAATAAAGGATAATGATAGTATTGCTTGTAATGGGAGGTAATATAATGGAATTTTAACCCTGTCATGCAGTTGAGTTCCTGGCTCAGATCACCTATTCAGTATGTTTTAGTTACTATTATTACACAGTTACTCTAAACATAGACAGTGATCTCTGTTGTCCATTAGGTTGGCTATTTGGAGGTTGATCACCAATTAGTATGTCAGATCCCTTACAGATAAATTGTTGTTACCCTGAATTATGCCAATAAGGCATTTAGTTAAAAGTGAAATTTGACAAACAGTACCATTGATAGATTGTTCAGTAATTAACTCTTTGTATGAATGAAAAATACAGTCTAGCCATTTTAAGCCAATTACCTTGGGCGTTACTATTCAATATATAAGCAATTTTATAAGGGACATGAATGCCATAGAATAACAAAATATCTGGCCATAAAATACTACAACTCAAATAGTGTTCATATTTTAAAAATATTTTTTGGTTCACAATTCTCATTTTTTTAATACCAATTTTCATTTTCCTTTATCTTATTTTCTGGTAGATGATATACTATCTCTTCCGTTTTTGAGCCACATTTCAAGCTTCATATGAGTTTCTTAAATTTTAATTTTGCTTTCTGTGTAGCCTTAATTATTTCTTAAGTCATATTTACTATTTCACTTATACAAGGATCTTAGAATTTTTAAAAATCTCATTTATAGAAAGATTTTCTAAGGATTATGGGATTCATGAATATTATAATTTTTATTGTGAAAATTATCAATCATACACAAAAATAAAGTGAATTGGATGATCAACATTATGTATGTAACACATGGCTATAACAACTGTCATTTTGTTTATTTCTTTCAAGAAATATATATTTTGAAGGATATACTGATAATATAAATATATGATAAAATACATGAAATAGAAACATATAGTGCATCTGTGGCTCAGGAGAAATATTTTTTAAAAATTCTCAGTGTATCTTATTTCTTTTAGACCTCTGTAAAAAATGACTAGTGATTAGCTGACCACTGAAGAAAAATAACACAAACTAATAATTGTCCTATGGCCTTGTCTAGCTACAAATTATATAGTCATCCTCAAAAACTATTGAGCATATGATTTGTAGGAGTCCTGAGTTAATGTCTAATTTTCAACTCACTTTCTTGGGCTTGTAAAGAAAGAAAGTTCGTCAAATGCAAAGGAAAAATAATCTCTCCATCAGGTGTAGAAGTTATACTTGTTTATATTTCTAAGTGTAAAGAGTCTTCAGTGAGGAAATCTGTTTTACTGAATCAATCTAGATATTTATCAAAATAGCATAGTTCTCACTCTTTTTATTTTAAATGAGGTGTAAGTAATATACAGTGTTATATTAGTTTTAGGTGTGCAATATTTTCAACAATTGTATATATACATACATACTGGGGAACATATTTACAATCACAAATTGAGCAAAAGCTTATAATTTCAGAATACTGAAATCCCTATGGTCAACAATATGAAAACACAAAAATGAGTAAAAACTGAGCATGTCACAAGAGAGTATATAATGATGTCAAGTACATGAAAAGGTAATATCATTAATCACTAGAAAAAAAAACAAATTAAAACCATAATGAGATACCACTACATACCTTCTGGACTGGCTAAAATTAAAAAAAAAAAATGCAGTACTAAAGTCAGATGAGAATATGAAACAAAATGTAACTCTTTTCTTTGTTGGTGTGAAAGCAACATGCTTTCAACTATGCAGTAGTTTCCACCCTTTTCCATCCAAATGACCCAGCAATCCCATTCCTGTGTATTTACCCAAGGAAATTAAAACTGTTGATCACACTAAAACTTAGATATAATATAGGTAATAGTATTTGGTATTATAGGAGGATTTGTTCAACATCTCTATCCAAAATTACCCAATAGGAATTTGCCAAAAATGGAATTCACCTTCAGCAGGTGAGTGGAAAACTCATAGTAGTACATAGTACACCCTTACTACAAAAATAAATAAACTGTTGATACACATGCAACAACATGGATGTATCTCAAGATCTTTCTTTAGAGTGATAAATGCCAGTCTCAAAGTTTGCATATTTAATGCTTCCATTCTAGAAAAGACAACATTGTAGTGATGGTAACAATTGAGTGGCTGCTGCAAGTCCTGACTGGAGGAGGGTGTGACTATAAAGGAATAACAGGAAGAAGTTTTCTGGGGGTGATGGAACAGTTTCGGATTTTGACTTCAGTGGTGGAAACATGAATATCTCCATGTATTAAATTCATATGTAACAGTACAAAAAAGGAAGAGTCAGTTTATTGTATGATTTTAAAGAAGTGCAATCACACTTTCTTGCACATGTATAATCATTTTATGGTTTGCATAAGATCTAAAGGATGCGGAGTCAAGTAAAGGAGACATCATGAACCTTGTAAAGGTTACCTTCATTTAAAACAAAGGATTGTTAAATTTTTAAAATGAAGTAGTTAACAATCATTAAGATATTATAGAATACTAAATAATGATTTAAAAGAAACATTTGCTCCAGAACTTCCTATCAGAAATCAAAAGAGATGATGAAGAGATGACCACTATAATAAAGAGATAAAATGATGGAGACAGCTGTATGTAAACTGACAACAGAACAGACGGAAGTAAAATTGTAAATGTAGTAATAAACTACAATTCCCTAAACTGAGAAA
Source organism: Lutra lutra (assembly GCF_902655055.1). NCBI lineage: Eukaryota > Metazoa > Chordata > Mammalia > Carnivora > Mustelidae > Lutra > Lutra lutra. The sequence continues at coordinate 50,077,790 of NC_062290.1, forward strand.
CATTATACTTGTCAGATCAAAACGACAAGAAAAAAATTAAAAGAGATACATATCCAGTCTTACACCTGTGACACTTCTGGATTTCAAGAATAATAAATCATACAGTATATTTAGGGTTGGAGGAGTTGCCAACTTCTAAGAAAAAAATCTACATTGTTACCTTTTACTTGTGATTTTGTTATGTGACAGGAAAGATATTCCATATTTTGGTTGGTCCGAGTGTCTAACAGAAGCATATTCCTTTTTTTTCTGGTCCCTGTAATTGGTTCTGGAAGGATGACCTAACCTAGACCAGAATCATTCATAGAGCATTGGCCCTGGGAGCAATGACTGATTTAGGCTTGTTAAACTCAGAACAGAATAAACTCAAGACTTTTGTTTTGAATTTGCCTAGTGCTGTGATGATGTGAGCCTCAAAATTTCTATTGCAATCTTGCCATCATGCTGTTAATCAGCTTGAGGCTGAAGGTGACACACATCAAACAAAATCATGAAATGGATACTCTGACAGTGTTTAACCCAGAATTCACCTCTGAAGCAAGACTGCTCTTTGATCTTGAGTTCCATAAGTCAATGAATTTCTTCTCATGTTTAAGACCGTCCAGGCTGGATTTTCTCTTGAGTGGAATAAAATGCATCTTGCAGGATCAAACATTTTAATTTTCATATTTATATTTCTTTTATTCCTTACAATTAAAAAGAAGTCAATACTTCAAATAATTTTTACCTATTTTCTTTAATAATTTTCAGTATCCATAATTAAGATTGTATTTGTACATGTAAATGAGATTCTATATCCCATAACTAAAGTTAGTATTATTTCTTTATATTCAAATTAATACATCATAATCATTCCTACTTCTTTACTCTGTATGTTAAATCTATGCTCTAAATCTACATTAGACCACTTTTTATTCCTTTATGATATTTTGAAAGTGAATCGGGGAAACTGGGCTGAAAATATTCATGCAAATGTTGGTCTTACATATACATGGATTCAATTTGTGGATGATTTATTGACTATGTATATTGTATGTCGTACGAAAATGAAGCACTAAATCTTTGATATTTCCCCACCATACGGGAGGTCTAATGTGAATCCTTCAAAAGATTTATTTAATGTCTGAAAGTTTCACTCATTTTAAATATTTACTTACTTTATGATCTTGTGGCTAAAAATCTATATACCTTCTTAAGAGAATTTGCAATAAACCATTCAGTAATTTAAAAAGTATATATGAGAAAACAATCTTATATTTATAACAAAGTATTGCTTAAGATAACTTCATAAATCCATTGCAGGTTAGATCACTGTGTTCATTAGTGAGCAGATAAAAAACATTTTTAACTCAATAGTGATTTTTAAAGTAAGAGTACAGCATAGAGCAGACAGAAATATAAAGCAAATGTAAATTATTAGGTTGAGGGTATTTATTCACCAAACCATTCTGATCAATGATAAGAAAATCAACAAAGAATCACTGTTCAGAAAACTATCAGGATGCTGAAATTAAGATGAGAGACTTTGGTATCTAGAACCATGAATTTTTTTTTAAATGAAGATTATGCTATATGATCAGATTACCTTAGTATGTATAAAATTGAATGTGTATATGAACTTTTTCTGATAAATGAACATTAACAACAGGCCATCTGCATCTGTTGTTTGACATCATAAACTACATAACTACCTCACTGTCTCCACACGATAGACCACAATCACTCAAAAGTCAAATACTATACAGGGGAAAAAAAACAGTAGATTCACCATAAGTGGTTGGTGTAATATTATAAAAATCTTGATCCCTTACAGACATATATTCTAGACTTAGAAAAAAAAAATTACTTTTTTTTTTAACCCAGCTCTCTTCTTTTGTTTAAAGATTTTGTTTCTCATCTGTAAGTTATAAAAATGTTATAAAAATGGTGAGAAAAAATGAGTTCACGGTCTACAGATTCATGTTCATAATTTATTCTCATTAACCATTGTTGATTAAAATTGAAATAAATGAAATGGCCACATAAGTATTACTGAAATTTATCTTAGAATTAATTTAAGTACATTATTTCTATAAATGTCCAGAACCTTAAATGAAGAGGCATGTTTGGGGGCACCTGGCTAGCTCAGTTAGTAGAGCATGTGACTCTTGACCTCGGGGTTGTAAATTCATACCCCACATTGGGAGTAGAAATTACTTAAAATCTTTAAAAAATAAATAAAGGAGCACATTTGTATTCCTAGAAAGACAGTTCAATAAAAACCTAAATCAAGATTTTATATTTTAAAAATAAATATATATTACAAATATAAAATGTAAGTATATGGTGATATATATTTTATATATTACATATAAATGATATTTGTAGGTAGGCATAAAATCAATTTTATTGCCAGTATTCCTATCAATATAATTTATATTTTAGAGATACAATTCTTTTCTTTAGAGAATAACATATTTTTCTGATTAAAAAATACATAATATTGTGAATAATTTGGGAAACAAAGTGGAATAAAGAAATTAAAAATATTGATTGATGAATGGATAAATATATAAGATGAAGGGCTAATAAGACAAATACAACACATATACACACACGAATATTACTCAGCCATAAAAAAGAAAGAAATCTTGCCATTTGCAACAATGTGGATGGAGCTAGAGAGTTATGCTAAACTAAGCAAAATAAGTCATAGAAACACAAATACTTTATGATTCCACTCACATGTGGAATTTAAGAAACAAAACAAATGAGCAAAGGGAACAAAAAGCTGCAAACTGAGAAACAGATTTTTTTTTTTTTAAATTTTTGAGAGGTCTTCTCATTCTGCGTATTTTCTTTTTTTCTTCATTTAATTTGTTTTTTTTTTTCAGTGTTTCAAGACTCATTGTTTATGCACCACACCCTGTGCTCCATGCAATACATGCTCTCCCTAATACCCACCACCAGGCTCACCCATTCCCCCACCCCACTCCCTTCCAAAACCCTCAGTTTGTTTCTCAGAGTTCACAGTCTATCATGGTCCATCTCCCCCTCCAATTTCCCCAAGTTCACTTTTCCTTTCCTTCTCCTAGTGTCCTCCATGTTATTCCTTATGCTCCACAAGTAAGTGAAACCATATGATAATTGACTCTCTCTGCTTGACTTATTTCACTCAGCATAATCTCCTCCAGTCCTGTCCATGTTGATAAAAAAGTTGGGTATTCATCCCTTCTGATGGAGATGTAATATGCCATTGTATATATGGCCCATGTCTTTTTTATCCATTTGACTATTGAAGGGCATCTTGGCTCTTTCCACAGTTTGGCAATTATGGCCATTGCTGCTATAAACACTGGGGTATAGATGGCCTTTCTTTTCACTACATCTGTATCTTTGTGGTAAATACCCAGTAGTGCAATCGCAGGGTCATAGGGTAGCTCTATTTTTAATTTTTTGAGGAATCTCCACAGTTTTCCAAAGTGTATGCACCAACTTGCATTCCCACCAACAGTGAAGAGGGTTCTCCTTTCTCCACATCCTCTCTAACACTTGTTTACTATCTGGTTAATTTTGTCCATTCTAACTAATGTAAGGTGGTCTCTCAATGCGGTTTTGATTTGAATCTCCCTGATGGCTAATGATGATGAACATTTTTTCATGTGTCTGTTAGCCATTTGTATGTCTCCTTTGGAGAAGTGTCTGTTCATATCTTCTGCCCATTTTTTGACGTGATTGTCTGTTTTTTGAGTGTTGAGTTTGAGGAATTCTTTATAGATCTTGGATATCAGCCCTTTGTCTGTAGTGTCATTTGCAAAAATCTTCTCCCATTCTGTGGGTTTCCTCTTTGTTTTGTTGACTGTTTCCTTTGCTGTGCAGAAGCTTTTGATCTTGATGAAGTCCCAAAAGCTCATTTTTGCTTTTGTTTCCTTTGCCTTTGGAGACATGTCTGAAAGAAGTTGCTGTGGCCAATTTTGAAGAGGTTACTACCTATGTGCTCCTCTAGGATTTTGATAGATTCCTGCCTCATGTTGAGGTCTTTTATCCATTTTGAGTTTATCTTTGTGTATGGTATAAGAGAATGGTCAAGTTTCATTCTTCTATACATAGCTGTCCAATTTTCCCAGCACATTTATTGAAGAGACAGTCGTTTTTCCACTGGATATTTTTTCCTGCTTTGTCAAAGATTATTTGGCCATAGAGTTGCGGGTCAGTATCTGGTCTATGCTTCTGTTTTTGTGCCAGTACCATGCTGTCTTGGTGATCACAGCTTTGTAGTAAAGCTTGAAATCAGGCAATGTGATGCCCCCAGTTTTGTTTTTCTTTTTTATCATTTCCTTAGCAATTTGTGGTCTTTTCTGGTTCCATATAAATTTTAGGATTGTTTGTTCCAGCACTTGAAAAATGCTGGTGGAATTTTGATCAGGATGGCATTGAAAGTATAGATTGCTCTGGGCAGTATAGAGAAACAGATTCCTAACTGTAGAGAACAAACTGATGATGACCAGAGTGGAGGGAGGTATAGGTGAACTAGGTTATGGAGATTAAGGGAGTGCACTTATGATGAGCAGCACCAGGGGTTGTATGGAAGTGCTGAATCACTGTATTGTACACCTGAAACTAATATTACACTGTATATTAATGGAATTTTAATAAAAACTTAAAAATCATTTATTCACTTAGCTACAGATAACATCAGTTCAGATTTTAGTTGATATTCTCAGAGTTTTTTAGAAGCCAATTCATTTCTTAATTGATAATACACCTTGTATGAATAAAAATATAACCATTTGTCAAAAGAGTGGGTTCTTTTCAAAATTATTTGATTTAGTCAGAATGGTTGAAATGACATTGGTGAAAACTTAAAGAAAGTAGGAACAGGGGTAATTTCTTTTCAAACTTGTGAGTTAGAAGAATGATCATTTCTTTTAAGAGGACATTTTATGTGTACATGTATGGTTATACATACATAACTCAGGGGTATACATTTCTATTAATTTTAATTGTTCAATGGTACTAATGACTAGAATCACAAATATGAAAATCTGCATGGCTGGATAATTTCCTTTGTGATAGAGCCCAGATACTTGCATCTTAGCTAGTTTCTGTGATTTGCCAGCAATTTTTGAAGTTAAAAAGGAGGGTCCAAAACAAACCATTTGGTTGACTGGTGGTACTAATGAGAGACTGAGAGTTCATTTTATATAATTGTGTATATTTTCAAATGTAGAACTATTCAGAGAGTTCAGCCTGCTGGGAGGAAAGCTTTTGGAACAATGCAGTTATTGTTGATTTTGTGCATGGTTGAGAATTATTAGTGCAATAGTTCCTTTTCATATTGGTTTTACAAAGTTAGTCTCTCAGAAATTTCATTTGACTAGTTGGAGTGAGGAATGAGGATTATTTCTGAAGAGAAAGTGTATTTTGGAAAAACAAAGTTATTTCTACTTTGTTTTCTTAAATAATAAATAACCTAGAAAAAGGTGTCAACCATTGCCACCATTATAGGCTTATGAAAACTATAGGGAAGGGGAAGATTGGAAAATGGAGGGGCACCTGGGGGCTCAGTTGGTTAAGTGGCTGCCTTTGGCTCAGGTCATGATCCCAGGGTCCTGGGACAGAGACCTGAGTTGGCCTCCCTCCTTGGTAGAAGCTTCTCCCTCTGCTCTCTCTTCCTCTGTCCCTCCCCCTTCCCCTGCTCACCCATGCATGCTCTCTCTTCTCTCTCATACACACACTCGCTCTCACTCTCAAATAAATAAAATCTTAAAAAAAAAAAAAAGATTGTAGAATAGAGGGAGTTTAGTGTAGTCTTTTGGGATTAAAGTAATGAATATTAATGCCAAATAATGCATGTGGGACAGTAAAGGAAGCCAGGGATACAGCATGAAACTATAGAAAATGAATAGATGAGAGAAAATAGATAGTAAATTGCTACCATAAGAGACATGATTACAGGAAGGAAGGAATATCAAATAAGACTGTTCAAAGCTGCTTTTCTCAGCAAGTTTCTCATTTAAAGGGTTAGAATGAGTTCTGTTTTCCACAGTCCGTATCATACTAGAAACTTGAGGACTGTTTAATTCTAAGTATTGTTTAATATTATTGAAAAGCTATCATATAGGTTTTGAAGAAAAAGGACTTAGCAGTCTCCAGGAGCTTCCTTTAGAAATTGGTGGGTCTCAACCTTGACTGCCCATTAGAATTACCTGGGGTGATTGTGAAACTCCAGTGCCCATGCCATACTCTAGTCTATTTAAGTAAGAACCTTCAGGTTATTCTGTGGGTTCAGACTTCAGTGTTTTTTTTTTTTTTTTTTTTTTTTTTTTTTTTTTTTTAAGTTCTCCACATGAATCCAGGGTGCAATTACGTTTGCAAATCAAGGCACTAGAGCAGGATTTCTCAAGGTGTGGTGCTTAGGCTTCTTACCTCAGAATCAGCCCAGAACTTAATAAATACATTCCTGAACTGAACCCTAACTGTCTTGAATCAGAATAATGGGTGGTGAGGAAGGGGAGACTGCATTTTTTAATAAGCAGATATTTTTAGTTGTATCTATATTAATTTGGGCAAAGAAAATGATAACAAAATGAATTGGGTAAATTGAATAAACTTAATCTTCTTAAAGAAAAATTTTTTTTCCAAAGAAAATATTACAAATAATTTGTTAGGACAATAAAAGTTTTCTGTTAAGTAGAACTCTCTTTCTCAGAAATATAACTAACGTGTATTTACATTACCAAGTTTTACAAAACCTCTACAAGATAGTTCCTAGCACCAATTAAACTCAGAGAATATCAACGCACAAAATTACAGAATTCAGTTGTAGTAATGGAAAATGGACCCAAGATATGATTTTGTTTTATTAAATCTTAATTGTGTGCTTTATCCCATTAGGAAATTCTCCATAGTTTTTGTGTGGTCACCATATCCTAGCATCTTCTTTATTTCTTCCTTATAATCTATCTTTACTGTTATTTGCTGCAAACCACTCACCTTTGTCAGCACTCCAGTGTCTTCCTTTCAGTCTTATGACTTGATGTCTATAATATCATCACCCATTGTGTTGTCTCTGGTAACCACCTGAGTTCAAATTCAAGGCTAGAGAGGAAAAGAGCTACAAGAGATCTCAGATATCCTATTTTTCCAACAATTCATTTTGCAGCCACTGAATTTACAGAAATTCAATTTCAGTGACTTTAATCACTACTTCACTTACCACCATGGTTAAAACTTAGGCTTTGTTGTTATTTAAAATTCAGTGTTCATTGTCTTTCCCATTCCCAAAACACACAAGTCTTTTAGTGTAAAATTATAGTCTTTCATATTACTGTTTTGTAATAGCTAAAATAATGCCTGCTTTATGGGACAAAAACATAATAATAGGCATTGCCCAGGGTTTTCTTTTTTATTTTTCCTTTTATTATTATTATTTTTTTTAAATTTCCATCCCTAAAATCTTTCTCATTTCTTACGCAATATTTTTATTATGGCTTCTTATTACTCAGCAATCACATCCCATTCTACTAATTCATGATTCTGGTTCTGGCTTCTGTTGATTCCCTAACCTGCTTAAACTTCATGGTTAATTTTCAACCAGCACTACTTCACTCCTTGACTTAGCATCAGTTTTTTCTTTCATCATCAGCCTCTAGCACATGTAAACCCAGCTGCCAGATTTCCTCAGTCCTGGCTGAAAGCTCTCAGGTGTGTTTGGAATGAAATAACCTAACCGGAAGAAATCTTTTCTCAGCTAGGTTGCTCTAAAACCTTCATTTAAAAAAATCATTCTCCTTTAAAATCAGCCTTACTATATAGTTACCGTATTCTTCCGTTCTCTTTTCAAATTCCATCAGTTCTTTCATGTCCAGGAAGTTTTCTAGATGATCCCAACCAATCCTAAACTACTTTTCCTTGTACTGTAGTTTTTTTTTTTTTTTTTTTTTTTTTTTTTTTTTTTTAATCTGGAGGCACTTCCTTTTAGATTCGTTTCTATTCTTATCTCTTGTATTAGAGTGTAAGTTCTCCCAAAGTAATGATAATTTCTGTTCATCCTTAATACTTCTGCATGCAGATCCCATTACTTTCATAGAGGATGTTTTACAACAAAATGGTCAGGTGAATGGATGGGTTAAAGCGAGGGCTGAGAATTCTAATTCTCTTCTGTGGAAAAAACATAGAAACATAGTCTTTCATATCAACACCTCATTTCCACATGCAGGTGTAATTGACATGGCTGGTTAGTCAACATCCAACTTACTGCAAGTTGATTAAGTAAAAACATATATATGGCCACAAATTCGTGAATGGCAGTCTGAGGAGCTTCATGGACCCTTTCTGCAAAATAACCATATTAGTGAAAAATATTAGAACAGCAATTTAGAATCTTTGGAAATTGTCTCAAGGTTATAAAGTGAATTAGAAATATTTATTCAAGGAAATTCAATAAATATTAATGAAAGCACTGAGAGTCTATGGCTGTTGAAGCCAGGACCCACTCCCCTAGGCAACTCCCATTTCTCTCCTGCCTGACTCAGGATGACTGAACCTCACCCTTGATGGATGCAGCCAAGAACAGTGTTCTCTTTCTTCCCAATTCTAAGTTGAGGGCTATGGTATCTCCCCATGAACAGCAAACCGCTGACACTTCTTATATTTCACAGTTCTATACTGCAAAAGCTCTCTTCCAGAGAGCAGCCGCTGAGAGGTATAAGGCTCTCTTCCTTCAATCAACTTTAACTTGTAGGGTGAAATTTCTATGCCGGGGCCTCATGTCAAAACCACTAAACCCCCAGTCATTCACTTTAAAGCTCATTTGTAGAGAGGAGTTTCCACATCTGGAGAATCAAGCAGAGGGGATTAAAAGCTGCAGCTCCCACTGAGTCCCATGCCTATAGAGAAGTGTCACTCCGAGAGAAGCAGACCACTCTTCCTGTCTCTAGCTCAGGAACAGTGCTAGAGGTTTTGAACAGAGGATGGAGACTGCCTTAAGAACAGAGTTAGGAAGTTTTTCCTAATGGAACAGACATTAGTTGGAACAGAGTGTGAGGAAGTTCAAGTTTAATGGCTTCTTTGAAGAAAATGGAGATTAGGGGAGTAAACAGTTAAGACGAAAGTTTCTTCATGAGAGCGATAAGCTAACCATTAGTTGAGCTAGAATTTTACCAAAGAGAACCAGGGAAAAAGAAGGCTGGGAAGAGCCCTCCTGTCATGAGAAAAAATCTCTTAAGACTGGCCTCAAACAAATTTAATAAAGATACAAACTTAATAGGATCAGACTATGGAGCAATTTATGCCCCAAGGTATTGTCAAAAATAATAGAGTAATCAGCTAGCAGTCAGTGGAGGCTAAGAGCACCCTGTGATACCAACAAAGGCAGGTAGCTTAATAGAGAAATCAGAAAACGGAATAGTCAAAGACACCCTAAGACCACTGCCATCATAAGGTTAATGTGCACATCTCCAAGGCATTGGATATGATTCTAGAGTTCAAAAAAAAATTGATTTTGACAGTTTTTGCAAGCTTGTTCACTGCTTTATTAAAGGGACTGAGTTTTGGATCTTCCTACTCCACCATTTTCCTGTCAGAGTCCATCAGTCAATTGATTTTTTGACAGGGATGTCAAGACAGTTCAATGGGAAAAGGAATAGTCTTTTCAAAAACTGCTACTTTTAAAATCATATATAAATAATAAACTATAGAATTTTCAGAGGAAAATATAGGAGTAAATCTTAATGACCTTGGATTAGGGAAAGCGATCTTAGAGATGACATCAGCATTATAAGCAATCGAAGAAAGAAAATTGGTGAGTTGAACATCAAAATTAAAAACCTTTCTGCTTCAAAGGGTACCGTAAAGAAAGTGAAAAGACAACTCGTAAGGTGGAAGATAAGATTTACAAATCCTATATCTGATAAGGGATTTGTATCCAAAATGTATCAATGGCACTTCCAGTTCAATAATAACCCACTTATATAATGGACAAATGTTCTGAATAGATGTTTCTCCAAAGAAGATACACAAATGCCCAGTAAGCCCATGAAGAAAGGACTAATATCATTAACTACCAGAAAAATGCAAACCAAAACCACAGTGAAATACAACTTCACACACAACAGTTATAATAAAAAGAGATAGTAAAAATTGTTGGCGAGAATATGAAGACATTAGAACCCACATATATTTCTGAGGGGCACAGGAAATGATGCAACCATTTTGGAAAACAGTCCAGCTGTGCCTTAAAAAGTTAAACACTGAGCTCCCTTAAGACTCAGCAATCCCATGCCTAGGTGTATACCCAAAAGGAATGAAAATATATGTCCACACAAAAACTCATACATGAATGTTCATTGCAGCATGACTTATGGTAGTCAAAACAAGCCTCCTCAGTATATCTGTGCTATGTTTTGGGAGTTTTGATAAAATATTATCACTGGTGTCTTGGCTTTTATGGACCTAAAAGGAGCAAATTAGTTCTTTATTTTCTTTTTCTTTTCTACCTCTCTTGTTCCCTCTTTTCCCCAAAGTTCATTAAGAACCCCAAGTATGTAGTTATTGAAGAATTACTGAAATTATTATTAAAGTGAAGTGACTTAACTATTTTAAGGCAATCTACAAACAAAGGCATGTTAGTAAATTTCTTTATAGAGTAGTGCTGAGAAAATGCAACGTATGTCAGAGCAGAATGATGGAGGCTCCTGTGTGCTTCCTCTAAGATTTGTTAGAGCAGTTGCTGTTGTTGAGTATGAAAGAAGCAATATGGATTCACAGTGAGCATAAAATATAGGGTTAGACTCATGAAGCAAGTCATGATATATGACATTTTGCCAAGAATTTTCTGGAGGATCCTAAAGAAAGTGACAGGATTGGAACAAAATTGCTGAACTGGGGATTCTTAATGATAAATTTAACAGATTTTGAAAGGACATTTGAAGAGATTTGTTAAATATTGGATTTAAAGATACCAAAAGTACCAGGATTGGTTTGATAGGCTTTGTCCATGTATGTTTGTGAAATGATGCATATTCCTAGTAAAAGATAACATTGTGATTTTCAATTGATTGGGAATTTGTAAAAATCCAATAATATTAAGAAGTCTTTGTATTTAGCAGCAGTTTTCTTTGATGGAGAAGCAGCTTATGTGTGCTAAAGGGAAAATAAAGCTGGTGACATTAGCAAGTATTTCAGACAGATACTTTTTGCCTCAATATCAGGTGGATAATAAAAATGATCCTGGTTTACAGTTCTTTACCATTGTATGCTTTTTAAATGTAAGATGAAAGAAGCCAGTGTTGGGTAATTAATGCAGGGAGAGTCTGCAACCTTATCTACTGGAAATTCAATCAAAGAATATGAGTTAATATGGAAAGCATTCAACAATCAACACATGTATTTCTTCATGCACTATTAACATGATATGATTTTGATGAGCAGTTTTAAAGACTTCCATTCTCATTTTCTTCTCCTACTGCTTAGGAGGCTTAGTGACTCTGGGATGATGGCTAGTTTTCTGTTTCCAATACAAATAGCCATAAGCACTTGAGGCTCCCATGCAATTGCATGTACAGCCCTTATGGCCCAGCTGCATTGGTTTGCTGTGCATTTGTGCTCTTGCTATAGAAACCCTTAGGTTCAGTCATTTTAACTGAGTAGGCCAAGGGGATATTATGATTTCTCTAATCATGGAGGTATTTGGCGATGATCTGTACCATTAAAAAAAAAAATTCGGACTAGTTGCTTCCCTGTAGACCAGCATCTTCCATATGTCCAGTTTTATATTTATGTTTTATTTTTATTTTTTTTTAAAGATTTTATTTATTTATTTGTCAGAGAGAGCGAGAGAGCGAGCACAGGTAGACAGAGTGGCAGGCGGAGGCAGAGGGAGAAGCAGGCTCCCTGCCAATTAAGGAGCCTGATGTGGGACTCGATTCCAGGACGCTGGGATCATGACCTGAGCCGAAGGCAGACGCTTAACCAACTGAGCCACCCAGGCATCTCTATATTTATGTTTTTACTGAGAATGTTTGGAGAAAGAAGTCTACTACTTCCCCATGGTGTCTTATTGTCAATACCGCTGGTTTTGCTGCTGCTCTCCCTCACTCCTGGTATGCTGATACTACTCATATGACTACTAAGTACTACTGTTGTAGTAATGCTGTTTGATGTGACAGTGATGAAACCTGTCTCTGTTCCCTCTTGGCCTCACAATCACTAATGGTGCACCATCTACTCCACTGAGGACCACAGCTCTTTCTGCCCCTGAAGAAAAGGAAGGTGTTTCTTCTAGCACTTTCTGTCATTCTAGACATTCTTACCTTGAAGTGATTATAATTTTTAACCAGCTTTCTCAGCAGCTTCCCGAATTATATTTTTTAGTGGACACTTTTTTTGAGAAAATTGTTCCTAATTTCTCAGAGCTTAAAATGGTAAGAGTTGGATTTAGTGGGAATTTGTCTCGTAACAAGGATTATATTTTATAACAATCTCAGTCTTGAAATAGGGTTTCTCTTCTTTATATTGGAGTGTACTTCTTCTTTTCTAAGTGGCATCTTTCCCAACAATTTAATAATGTTTTGGAATAGTATTTTACTCACCAACTAAAGTTAAGAACTTTAGTCTCATTTTCCAAGAAATGTAAAGTCCTCTACACTAGCTCCTGAGGGAATTGAGGCATCCTCATACAAAGAGTCTTTTGTATCCCAAATACTTATTTGGAATGTGCCAGCCACTATAGAAGACATACTCAAAACCACAATTTCTGTTGCTGCTGCTGCTGCTGCTGTGTGTGTGTGTGTATGTGTGTGTGTGTTGTGTATGAGTGTGAATCAAATGATCCTGGTTTTATCTTATTATATTATGCTTTCTATCTTATTTTTTCTTTTCATTTGAGTATGGTTGACACATACTGTTAAATTAGTTTCAGTGGTACAAACTTCGTGATTTGACAAGTTTATACATTATGCTGTGTGTACCACAAGTATAGTTACCATCTGTCCCATTACATCACTATTGAAAAGTCATTGTATTCCATATGCTCTGCTTTTTATTCCTGTGACTAACTTATTCCATAGTGTGAGGCCTAAATCCCCCTCAGCCCCTCAGCCATTTTGCCCAACCCCCCGCTTCCCTCTCCTCTGGAGACCATCAGTTTGTGTATTTATAGCTCTGATTCTGCTTTATTTGTCTTTCTCAGTCTGACTTATTTCACTTAGCCTAATATCCTCTAGGTCCATCCATATTGTCTCAAATGACATATTCTCATTCTTTTTTATGGCTGTATAATATTCCATTATATACATATGAAATCGTCTTTATCCATTCATCTATCAATAGACACTTAGGTTGCTTCCATAGTTTGGCTATTGTAAATAATGATGCAGTAAACATAGGGGTCCATATATTTTTTCGAGTTAGTGCTTTCTCTGGGTAAATACCCAATAGTGGAATTATTAGAACATACGGTATTTCTCTTTTTTCAATTTTTTGAGGAAACTCCATACTTTTTTCCACAGTGGCTGTACCAATTTACATTCCCACAAACATTGCACAGAGTTCCTTTTTCTCTATATCCACTTGTGCTTTCTTGTGTTTTTGATGTTAGCCATTCTGACAGATGAGAGGTGATACCTCATTGTGGCTTTGATTTGCATTTCCCTGATGATGAGTGATGTTGAGCATTTTTTCATGTGTTTGTTGACCATTTGTGTGTCTTCTCTGGAAAAATGTCCACCCAGGTCCTCTGCTCATTTTTTAATTGGGTGGTTTGTTTTTTTGGTGTTAAATCATATAAATTCTTTATATTTTTTGATTATTAATCTTTTATTGGGTGCATCATTTATGAATGTTTTCCCATTCAGTAGGCTGCCTTCTTCTTTTTTTGACAGTTTCCTTTGCCGTGCAAAAGCTTTTTATTTTGATGCAGTCCCAATAGTTTATTTTTGCTTTTGTTTCTCCTGCCTATGGAGACATATCTAGAAAAAAATGCTGCTGTGGCTGGTATCAGCGAAATAACTGCCCGTGTTCTCTTCTAGGATTTTTATGATTTAGGATCATGTTAGGTGTTTCATCCATTTTGAGCTTTATTATTGTGTATGGTGAGAAAGTAGTCCAGTTTCATTCTTTTGCATATATCTGTGCAGTTTTAGCAGGACCGTATATTAAAAAGACCCTTTTCCCTATTGTATTTTCTTGCTTCCTTTGTCATAGATTGACCGTTTCTTTCTGGGCTCTCCATTCTGTTCCATTGATCTGTGTGTCTGTTTTTTGTGCCGGTACCACACCATTTTGATCATTACAGCTTTGTAGTGTATCTTGTTATCTGGGTTCCTGCTACCTCCAGCTTTTTTCCTTCTCAGTATTGCTTTGGCTCTTTGGGGTCCTCTGCGATTCCATACACATAATCTATGCTTTTATTCTAGATCCTCATGGAGGATTTCGGCCAATTCCTCAGGCAGTTATTTAAATCAGGCCCAAGATACTCTTAATTACAGAGAAAAGGGAAGATTGTCAGAGGCAGCAACCTGGAGACAGGCTTGTTGACAAATAAGTAGATCACGAATCGAAGATGAAGCCCAAACACCTTTGTGGGAGAGATAAATGTTGGTTCTGGCATAAAGTACATTTTTTTTTTGTCACCTTAAAAATGTAATGTCCCACCTAAATTTATAAGAAGCACTACTTGTGACTGTCAGGAAGAATTGTCGAGGACTGGAAAATGGACAAAGGAGACAATAGGGCATTACTGAATTCTTTGAATGACTTTCTATTATCCAGTCTATTTTAAACTATTTGGGAGTTAGAGGGTAAGCTGTGGGAAACTGATCACACTGAACATGATGATCCCTGACCATAAAAATTAATAATGAGTTTTGTCCAGTACAAATATTAATCCCTGCAAGTCAAATTCTCATTTGAACCAGTCTTAACAGCCTATTAGTTCTCTTATTAATTAATAAGGTAAAGAAAATATTTGACATGGTTCGTTTTATATTTGTACAAGAGTCATGATTTCACTTCTTCTGAAATCATAATTCACAAGGGCTGTGAATGAATTTTGATTCCTTTATTTTTTGACCCTCTTAGACTGCTTTGAAACTGCCATACTTCATACCAAAAGACTGTGATTACATTCACAGTAATGGACAACATCTAAAAAATAAAAAAATCAGTGGAAATTTTTAATTTAAAAGTCTAACTACTTTGTCCTTGAAACATTAAATGTTAGCTCATTGTAAAACTTCCTGTAAATAGCAAAGGAGATTTTAAGTTAATTCTGCAAAATTATTCATAATTTTCAAACCATTTTTCTAGAATTATGACTCTCCTAGTCTGCACAACTGATCATTTTTCAAAAAGGTCTTTGAAAACATTAATATTTTGATTTAATGAAATGTGGTCAATAAAGTGTTATTGTCCATTTAATTAACTTACAAAATGGTTATTTTTTTATGACCACAGGTTTTTTTTTTTTAAGGTTTTATTTATTTATTTGAGAGAGAATGAAAGAGTGAGCAAGAAAACATGGTAGGGGGCAGAGGGAGACACAGAATGCCTGCTGAGCAGGAAGCCTGATATGGGACTTGATCCCAGGACGCTGGGATCATGACCTGAACTGAAGGCAGATGCTTAACTAACTGAGCCACCCAGGCACCCCCATAATGGTTATTTTTAATGTTTTTTTTTTTTTTTTATTGCAAAAGAGACACATTTTCATAACTTATAAAATACTAAAATATTTAAAGAAGAGAATAAAAATTTCTCAACCAGGAATAGCAAACAAAATAATCATTTTAATAAAAGATTGTTTTTCACACTGCTTCCATAGGCTACATATGCACACACATGCACATATATACGCATATACATTCATGTGTGTATATATAGATATACACACACACAATTTTCTGCAACTTAACTGACTTTTCATTTAGCTAGTATATGAATTTTTCTGTATGCAGTCAACACTTTGAAAATACAATTTTTAATGATAGCATAATATTCTAAATGTTATATTTAATTATTCTTCCTTTGTTCAATACTTTGTATATTTTCAGAACTGTAATTATAAATTTATGCTATGATGAACATCTTAGCCTAAAGATCACTGATGATTTTTCAAGGATATTTACTTGGACTTCCAAAACAGAATTGCCTCTTCAAAAAGTATTTCCATTTTTAAGGCTCTTGATCTGTATCTTCAAATTATCTGAAGAGAGTGTACCAATTTATAATCCCAGCACAGATGATATGTCTCATAAGCATAAGCCAGATTTTTAGGGATGGCTGGTGTTTTCTGTATACACATAAACCCACATCCATACGTACACATTAATAGTTATCTTGGTGATCAGGAAGTTACTATTTAGAGTAGTAGAACAGTAGAATAGTAGAATAGTATCTATTATTTAGAGTAGAAGTCTAATAAATATTCTTAAATTTTATAGGTTCCCTGACATTGTGTTATTTTTTAATACCTTTAAGCATGAAAGAAATGCACTAAAGCTAGGCTGGTATAAAACCAAATTTACGAAATGTATATAACTGACACCACCTTTAAATAATTCTTAGTATCCTCTTTACTCATCTTAGGTAAACATTTCTAAGTTCTGGGTAAAGCCTTTCCTTTCCTGTAAATGTCACTTAATACATAAAAGGTTCTTGGACTTGGTCAGATTTAGGATGAAATATGCTACATTTAATTCCTAAAGTGCTGGCTGTTTCATATCTACATGCCTAAATCATTTTATTATCCGCTTAATAGCAGAACAAATTAGTCATCCTCTCTGATTCTGGTGCACATTATGCTGAGACATGCCCACCCTAATATGCTTTCTGATAAAGTAAATGCTCACCCTGTCAGAGCACAAATCTTATTTGGGCTTCAGGAAAGTCAAGGGAGAGAGAGAGAGCTGAGTCTGCAGTAGGATTGCTTACTCGAGGAGAACTGAGATTTATTAGCCGACTTCATTAAATATATGGAAGACCTCAGTACTCAAGGTTAGAAAATTAGGATGCAAACATGAAACCTCTGTATGAAATAAAACAGGTAGCAAAAACCAGAAAGATATATCTTTGCACTTCATACAAGTAAGGAAGGTGGGCTTATATTACAGCAAATGCTCTAGCTAGCTAAATAAAATGGTATGCTTTTCAGTTATTTGCTTGGCTCAGTAATCTGTAAGTATAAGATAAGTAACAACACTAATTAAATCTCAGAGAGATCTATGGTTGTTGATAAATATGAAATGAAATCTCAACCCCAATTGCATATTGCTTTATTCATATACAACTTTTTAAAAATCATTTAGAGTATGTAGTTTAACAAAGAAAATTTAGCATCCCGGTATTTCTCTGCAAAGGATTTATCTACCCAATGGTAAATAAGTTTCAACTTGGAATAAAAAAGATGTATGCTACATTTTAATGTAATGTTATTGAAATGGACATTTATAGAAATTGGGTTTTTATATTATCTAGAGATTTTCATTCAAGAAGTTAAATAATAATAAATAGGTGGTTAAAATGATGTTTATGTTTTCTTTTTTGTTTATTTCCCAATTTTGTGCCTTAAAATTGTTTATGGCCATGAGTTGGTTTTTCATAATTTTTGAAAAAAAAGTGTACATTCTGTCACCTAAAAATGCTGTCATTATCTGCCCCCTTCTCAGTCTCTTAATACTGTAGTTTGGGCATGAAAGAATAACTTTGTTGGTAGCTGTAGGATTAATTTGCGTTTGAATTGGAAAAAAATGACGAAAGTGGAGTTTGAGAACAGGGCAACTAGAATCTAAAGAGACAATATCAGCATTGTGGGGTTCTAAAATAGGAGAAGTAAAGTAACTTTTCCAGAGAAAGTATGGTATCCAAATTGTTGAACTCCAAATCTATATTCTTTCCAATATGTTTTTTCCAAATCAAGAAAGCAGGTGGGGAGACAGAATTTATGTTAGTGAATAATTAGTAGAAATGAGGTCAAAAACAGGGATCAAGTGATAGGACTGAAAAGAAAAAAAAATCCACTGGGAATAGGCATTGAGATAAGAGTTTATAGATGCAGGTAAATTCATGTAAAATAGCAAGTGATCATGATTACATTCTTTACATCTTCCTTATGTATAGTTTCCTTTCTGGTTTAGAAGAACCTTGTCTACAATAGACACGATATATAGTTCCTTCCCTTTGGCAACCTAGTTCATTATACACAGAGATAACGAAAAGCCTTCTAAGGAGGAGGCTGAAGAAGCCAGTTGAGAAGAGCCTTTAGAAGGCGATTTTTTTGGTGCTGTATTTATTTTGGGTTTTCACAGTAGTTTGGGTGGAAAGGGTTGTGTCCATCTCACTTTAAACTATGTTAGAAGGGCTTTGAGGAGATAAATGATAGAACCACGAGAGACTGTGAACTCTGAGAAACAAACTGAGAGTTTTGGGGTGGGGGGTTGGGTGAGCCTGGTGGTGGGTATTATGGACAGCATGTTATTGCATGGAGCCCTGGGTGTAGTGCATAAACAATGAATTTTGGAACACTGAAAAAAATTAAAAAAAAAAGAACCTCTAAGTTGCTTCTAAGTTTGAAAGATATAGTCATTGATATTTCATAGTTAACTGTTAAGAAGAGCACCTCTCTGGTGGATTAAGAGCATTTTATGGAAATACTATCAAGGGAAAGCTTCACTTGAACCAAATTTGAACCACACAAGAGGGATCTGGCTTTAGGTTATCCTAGTATTAATTTTGCTGAAGATAACTGTCTGAAAGGACAAAGAATATCCAAAGACTGGTACAACATTAAAATCTTGAGCCTAGGGGCACCTGGGTGGCTCAGTGGGTTAAGCCTCTGCCTTCAGCTCAGGTCATGATCTCAGTGTCCTGGGATTGAGCCCCGCATCAGGCTCTCTGCTCAATAGGGAGCCTGCTTCCCTTCCTCTCTCTCTGCCTGCTTCTCTGCCTACTTGTGATCTCTCTTTCTGTCAGATTAATAAATAACATCTTAAAAAAAAAAGTCTTGAGCCTAAGGAAGAGTCATGCATGGCCATTCAGCATGGCCATGCTTTGGGGAAGCATCAGTAGAAGATTTTTACTGAAGGAGAAAAATGTTCCACTAGACTTAAGTAATGTCAGTTATCTGTTGACATCCAGATGTCTCCAATAACAGATTAGAACTGTACCAGCCATGTGACAGAGTCCTATTAATCTCTAATGCTTTCTTCCTTTGGGTCTAATCTTGGAAGAATCAAGGAAGAGTATGTAGAATAAGGTAGTCAGTTGAGAAGGATGGAGAAGAGGTTTGAAGAAAACAATGCTTTCAAAGGGATAATTGCCTTCAATTTTTATTACAATTTCTCAACTCCATTATTCCTTAATATGACTTTCATCAGTTTCATATATAAGTTTATAGTGAAATTTGTCTCTTCAGTTTACCTTGAAGGAGATTCCTCTTCCTCTGGCTGACCTTCATAATAATTATTCTTCTTCTTACATTCATCTTTTAGGCAAGAAGAAAAGAGGTAAGGTTATCAATAGGAGGCCATTTCAGAAGTTCTTGTAGAGGACAGTAACCTCAGATTTCAGCTGAAAATGCAAGTTAAAACTACAAGGATTTGCTTATGGTTAAATATGTAGGTGAGGGAAAAGGACAAATAGCAGATGACTTTAGGATAGGAGGCAGGGCGTACATCATTTCTAAGAATGCAAGCTCTGTTACCAAACTAATGGATTTAAATTCCAATTCTAACACTTCCTAGCCAGGAGACCTTGAAAAAGTTACTAAACTTCTCAGAGTTTGCTTTTCCTGTATGTAGATAAGGAATAATTTTCATATCTAACTCTTAGGTTTCTTGTGAAGATTAATGAGGTAATTCACATTATACACTTAGAAAAGGACCTGGAACATAATAAGCAGCTAATGAATAGAAGGTACTAATTTCATCGATCTCATCATTACCACTACGACTACCACCACCATCACCACCATCATCATAACAATTCTTCTATGGCTTAACTTGCATATTTTGACTGAACCCAAAGGAATTTTCCATATTACATCAAAATTTCCAATGTAATCAAGCAAATTGATTAATATGAGGTCATTCTGTAACAGTCCAATTGACCAAAGGTTGCCCCTTCCTGATTCCTACCAGTTGTAATCTTAAATGGGAGCCTGTCTTAGCTTTATGCACATTCCTTTTTTCAGTAATGCAAGATAATCATGTCATTGAAGCTATTATACATCTACCATTAAATATGCAATTTAATTAGGGATTTACTTGATGTCAGTCTTCATATTATTTGCTTTACAAATACCATGTTTAATCCTTAGGAGAAGTTCCCCTTTCAAGATAAGTATTATTATCTCCATTTTTCAGTTGAGGAAACTGAAGCCCAGAGAGCTTATGTGGCTTAAATGAAGTTTCACACATTAAAACCAGTAGTGATAGGATTTAAACATACCTTCTCATTCCAAAGATCATAATTTATCTTGAATTGGTGTATTTTATTGAGATTTGTTTGACATAATCTATATGGTTACCTATAGATAGTGTCTAATCCCCTGTGTTGTTATTTTTCATGATACAATAATGTGCATAAGACACTGTCCATCCCTGGCAATCTCACATCACTGTCACCTCAACTTTTACTTAGTTATTAACTTCCTGGGATTTTTAACTTCACAAATTCCTTACACTGACCCAAACATCTATTTTGAACATTATTAGGTTCGTGACTAAAAAAAAACAAGATGGAAGTTCAACGATTTTTTTTTTGATACATCAGCATATGTGTGGTTACAAAACGGCTGAGCCAAAATGTTAGTCATAAAATGTGGTATAAAGGCATCTATGCCAAAATTCAGTGTTCACTGTAACTGCTGTTCCATAACTGGCTCTCCCTGATTATTTTACCCATGACCTCAAGGTGGCCTTAGTCATTGTCTTTTGTGGACTAAACCTGCAGAACTGTCCATATCAAGGGCCAGTTGTTCTTACCACACACTTAGTCTATGACCAAGTGCTTTCAGTTTGACTTTTGACGCCTGCTCTAAACTGTGTTTGTTCAGTCAAAAGCAATCTATGAAGATATCATGGACTTTATGAGAATTTGTCCTCAAACCAGATGAAAACATATAAAAAAATCTTTATATGCCAAGGGAAAAGGGCACTTCAAAGCAAAGTGAGCTGTGATTAGGGAATCTTTCAAAAATAAAGGATATTCCTCAGATCTCTAACGTGTGATAAATCTTTTTCGTTTTTTCCACTCAAGTAGAGGGCTTTTAATAAACTGGCCTTCAGGGCACCTGGGTGGCTCAGTCAGTTAGGTATCGGCCTTCAGCTTAGGTCATGATCCCGAAGTCCTGAGATTGAGCCACACATTAGGCTCCCTACTTGATGGGGAACCTGCTTCTCCCTTTTCCTCTGCCCCTCCCCTGCTCCCTGCTTGTGCTCTCTCTCTCTCTCAAAATCTTAAAAAAAAAATCAGCCTTCATCTTGCCCCTGGTTCTTTTTGAGTATAGTGATTTCATGAAAACAAAGTTTTGCTTCCCTCACATTGATATTTCACTTTCTCTTCAAGAAGTCTGACCAAGAATGTTCTAAGGAAAAAAAAATTGCTGAGCTTCACTGAGGACTGGCTCAGTGCTCTGTTATCATTATCTTTAATAATAGTTTAGAAAGTCTACCCTAATCTGGAACCAGTCCATTCTTTGCCCCCACTTTTTTTTTTTTTTTTTGAGAGTCCTGTCAAATGCAGACTCCTACACATTGGTTTACTAAAAACGGGCTTCATTATAAAATAAAACTGCCCTGAGGAAGTACAACTAATGGTACACTTTTGGATATATCAATAAATTTTGCTTCAGAAAATTAAACTATGTTCTCAAAAGGATTGCTAGTGATTTGAGATGAGATTATGGCCACTTGATTGATAGTAATGCTGCCACTCCTACCTTCCCTGATCCTATCCCCCTTCCTCTTCTGCTGTTCTGAGTAGGAAGAGGGGTTACACCATACATAATAGGTGCAATGTCACTAATTCAAAAGCAGAGTTCTAGCAAAAAGTATGTAGACAGTAACAAAGATGTTAGTTGGCTCATAGGAGGATTTTTTCTCTGGTTGGATCCTACTCTTCTCACTTCTACTATGGAGCCAGATTAGGTTTAAGGAAGTTCATACAGAAAACCTCTTGTTCATTAACCCTAGATTCTGTTCTCCTTTTAGAAATAGGATGGCAGAGACATTAAAAGTCTCTCATTCTGACCTGTTACTTACCAGTATTTCCAAGTCCCTCTGGGACTTAGATTGTTCATCAGCAGACATGGAGATAATAATTTCTATTTCATAGGGTTTTTATATTACAAAGTGTCTGACACATGATCTTTGCTTCCTAAATGCTAGCAGTTATTGTTGTTACCAACATGATAGCTCATGTGTCTCTGAGTGACTATATTCTTGCTTACCAATTATACTTCTAAGAAAATGATGTATGCTGGAATTAAAATGGGCGAGAAGAAGTACATAGGAAAGAATAGAGGATATAAATGATCTGTTCCCTATTTACCTTTAAATTAATTAAATTTAAGAAGCCACTGGAGAAGAGAGGCAAAGTCTGCGTGCCCTAGAACAGGTTGTTACGTGACAGAGGCCCAGAGAAGGTTAAAAGCAGATGTGTGGCCTCTTCCTTCATCTTTGGGAGAACCGAGATCTATGGAACCAGTAAGTGTTTTTGCTCAGTTAAGGATGTCACAATATCTTTTTTTAGGTGGGGTTTAAAATCATTAGGTCATGGAATATTAGAGTTGAAAGGGCCTTGGTGATCACCTCACCAATGTCTGAATTTTATAGGTGAAAGAACAGGCCAGAGTCATAGAATGATTTGTTCAGGGTCACTCAACTGGTCAGTGGTAGAGATAAAAAAAGAATTCTGGTAGCCTCATAGCCAGCTTATATATGAAAGTTTTATATCTGCAGACCTTACAAACAGTTTCAATAAGAAGCAGCTGGAGGCATGAGTGTATTTTATTGTATTCAGCAAGAAAAATGAATCTGCAGATAGTTTTATACCAAGAGAACAATATTCCACCCAAATTAGGTTCAAGGGCTGTCAACAATAAAATAATTCTATCAGCTATTTAAAGTACAATTATTACTGAGAAATACTTGGTAGTCCAAGGATGTCTTTTTATCAAACCAGAACATCTGGACACTTCAATCAACCGGATGTATTTACATTTTATAGACACAGCCCAAATGATGTAGCAAATTTAGATTTTTTTTTTAAACCACAGGATTAAGTGCTCTAAATGTCTGAAACAAGCTGAGTTGTAACATAGAGAATACTAAGTTAATATTGGATTTGCTTATCACTACCCTAATCTATTATGTTTTAACTCTCAGAGGCCAAATATCTCCTTCATTTGGAAGTTTGCCACTTTGGGGAGTAAAGGGAATGGAATATATGAATGTAATCTTTATATTTTGTCAGTAAAGACAAATTTTTAAAATTTGTCAGAGAAGCATAACTAGATATTGTTCTACTAATCCAGTGGTTGGTTTAGGATGTATTTCCGGAGAAATAGCCCTATAGTCACCTGCCACAAAATGAAGCCCAGAAATTCCTTCCCCTCTCTCATCTTCATGAAAGTAAGATTTAATTGATTCAGTATATATTTGTTTTGCTTGAGCTATTTACCAGGGAGTGTGCTAGTTGCAGTGACTAGGTTAATGGCCCTTAGCTTGAGAGATCTTGGCATTTGAAATGGAGTACAGAGAGGTAATTCCAAAGTGTGTGGTAAGAGCCATCACAAAAGATCATAGAGGGTGCTGAGGGACAAGAGGAGAGGCATCTTACACAGCTTTGAGTGTCTTGGATGAGGTCATGTCAAAAGAAAAGGATAGAATGAAACAGAAAGTGAGAAGGAAGGGAGAAAGGAAGTAAAGAGTGGTATAAAGAAAGTGGATGATAAAAATCCATCTCAAAATGTGGGAGGGGCCCACGGTAATTTTGAAAAGTCTTTTGGCACTTAGCCAGGTAGAGAGTTCAAAGCCCACTGTTCAGCCTGAAAGTTGGTTTAATTTTACTGGATATGGTGGAATCAAATTGTAATGCTGAAATAGAAAAACAAACAGAAATTCATATAGAAACAAACTCAGAGAGGGAAAAATAAAGGGTAGAAGGAGACGGCTGAGGAGAACTGGTTGTCAGAGCCATGGGCATCAGAACACAGACAAGATATAAGTGGTTGGGAAGTTGGCAGGCTCTCCTGGGCAGATAACTCTCAGCAGCCTGGTCTCCTGATTCAGAAATGCCCCTATCCTGTTTACAGTGTGTACTGAGGAACAGAGTCTAGGTTGTTCTCTCAGGATGAGGCACTCATCCCTTCATCTGTCAATCTAGGAAACTGGCTTTGGCTAAACGGAGCTGCCTTGGCTGAGGTCAGACTCCCCTGTTCCCTGTATGGGTCTACATCTAAGGACTGGTGGATGCAATGATACAAATTCAGGACACCCCCCTTTCCTTAACTGGAACCATGTCCAAAGGGTCTTCTCAGCCTTAGAACTTTTACTGGGATCAGTTGAAGCCTTTCCTGTGTCTCTGTGGCAAATTCTCTCTTTGCTCCATCCTGCATCTTTTACTCTTTCCCAGATGTTTTTACTAAGGGCCTTCCCTGATGAAATTTGTGCATGCATATCTCAATTTCAGAATCTGTTTCCTAGGAAACCTGGCCTAAAACATCTTTTTGGTAAGGAATTAGCATTATCGAAATTTGGTCACAGAGGCAGCTACATCTAATTCTAATGATCCTAAATGAATATTAAATGCTAGTTGATAATTAAGAATGTAAGATAAAATTCTGCCTTGTCTGCTTGACAATTATGTGTGATTTCATGTTTGACAGATAACAGTATCATCTTCATGGGAGCTATACAGTCAGTAAGTGTTATCCAATGGTGAAAATCGATTAAAAAAATGATAAAATGAAATTACTACTAGTCCTCAAATGTTGGGATAATCTCAAATTTATTGGAAATGCGACTTGGAAGACTTTTCTGTAACTTTAAAAAAAAGAGATGCTTTTTGGAATGAGAAATTCAAAGCAGAAGTTTTCTGATGAATCCTCCTTTCTTGATATCCTTAGAAAATTCCAGTCTACATGAATTTGCTTAGTATTTCACTATAGACTAGAGACTAAAAAATTGACATCAAGTGCTTTAAAAATGCAATAGAAAAAGTAGAGTAAAATCAATAATAGTGTGAGGAATGACTTGAACAGCTTGTATTTTCACAGTGGTCATCAAAAAGTAATTTTATATCCAATAATTTGTATCGATTGTTTGTGAAACTGTAATGCATTATGCCATAAGCCTGGTTGTGCAGTTATAAATATATGTACCATTTTGTTGGTCTTGTTTTCTTTTTTTTTTTCTTATTGAGTTTCATTTTCTCTAAAATGAATCTTATTTTGTAGTGTTTCTATGTGGAGGCAAAATTCAGAACCTTGGCTATTAATTCAAAATAACTTCAGCCCCACAAGGTACACTCTCGTTTTTAGGGCAGTGAAAAATAAGGGCAAATGTGTGAAATATTGCACTAGTTAAGAGAAAGTACTTTTGGAATCATCCATAGTGTGATTATCAACTACTGTGCCTTTGCCTAGGCCCATGTAAAAATAGTTCATTAAAAGCCTGATTGTGCCATTTAAAAGCCAAAAAGATGCATACCCTAGGATATATTCAGCATAAAATCTCCCAATATACATAGAATTTCTATGCTGGATAGAGAAGATATTATCTCAGAAAACTTTGTATTGCCCTTGGTTTCTATATTATGGCCTTAGCCAAAGTAAGATTCCTTTTCTCTTTTTTCAGTCAGCACTCTCTGGAAAGGGAATGCTAGAATAAAGAAATTTAATTGATATACTTATTAAGGTGCCAAGGCAGGACATGCCAGAAAGAAAAGACACTTCTTCCTTATAATCCTCACATGGATTTGAATTGGGAGCAGAAATTCTGGTTTTAGGGGTGTTCTTTGCTGATTCTATAGTGAATATGTGTATCAATTTAAAGGGAGAATCTACATGGTCCAAATTACTATGAGTAATAGTAATAATAATAATAATAGTAAATAAAAGGAACAGGGTAGAGGAGGTGGAGGAGCAGGAGGAGAGGAGAAATTGCATCAAGTCAAAAAAGAAAGGAGATGATGGCTGATGAGAATTTTTAATTAGTTTGCTACAGGATGCATGAGAAAAAGTCCTCTATTTCTTTTTCAATAGAGTACGTTTTCAATACTGGTATGAGATGAAAGTGGATGCTTTCTAGGGAACAAGGAAAGGAGCTGAGTTCTGATTTACAGAAGGAGGGAAGCTTTTGAAAGTAAAGACGTTAACTCTACAGCCTCTAAAGCTTAATTGGATATGGCTTTTAACTACCGTTCTGGCATTTACTGTTTGTGTGACCTTGAACAGCTTGTTTAACTTCTTTGAACCTAACTTTCCTTATCTAAAAATAAAGACTATCAATACTTATTTGAAGGTGGTTGTTAGGATTTAATGAAAACAGTCATTCATTTTTTCAGGAAATGTTTGCTTAGAATTGTTCCTAGTTATATAATTATGTCCTAATATAGAATAGTTCACAAAACAGGTTTCCTGTTCTCAACAAAAAAGTTAATAAATCAGCCAACAAATACTCAAATAACATAATTACAGATTAAAACGATAAAGATCTGGTGAGTGATAGATGAAAGATAATATGATAAAGGGTCATTGCTTTAGAGAAGCATGTTTTATTTTATTATTTATTCATTTATTTTTAAGAAGAAAAATGTTTTAGATGGGTTGATCAAACGAGTCTTTTTGGAGGAGATTATTTTATTATTTATTCATTTATTTTTAAGAAGAAATATGTTTTATATGGGATGATCAAACGAGTCTTTTTGGAGGAGATGACGTTTGGTTAAAAATGACTAGTAAAAGCCAGCCCCAGAACAGCCTTGAGAAAAGCATTTGAGTCATAGTGAACAGTAGATGCAAAGGCTCTAAAATGCAAATAAGCTGGAAAAAAAGGAATAAAATGGCTAAAGCAAGTTGGGAGAAGCAGAATGTAGGGCTGAGATGAATCTTTTAGTCAGCACACAGTAACATTGGCCATTGAAATGTTACGCAATTCATTAAAGTTCTAAGAGTGTTTCTATTATAGTTATATTGGAGAATTGATCTAATGTTGGCAGGATATTATTGTATCTAGTAGTGAGTGGTTTAATGAATAAATTGCTAAACTAGCAGACACTATATCAAGTTTTAATTCACAAACTTACTACTGAATTCTTATATGAACTTGTGAAAGTTGTATAGTCTTAGCTTCAATATTGATGATTCCCTACCTTTCACCTCTATGATTTTTTTAAGGTTATTCTAAGAATTAAAATTATAAAAATTGTAACTAGTAAGTTTCATATAGTAGATGTAAGGTATATTAAATATCTTAATCATAATATGTGGTTTATGATTATCAGTGTAAACATTTATAAGTTTGTAATTAATTTGAATTGTTTATAAAGTTAAGACTAATTTATTATTTTACTGTAATTAATTTATAATTTATACTTTCCAAAATTGTCCATTTATTTTTAAAAATAGCTTTAATGCAACAATCTCTAGTGTGGTGTAATTGTCAGTATGTAAAGTATCTATATAATACACACACACACACACTAATAAAAATGGAGAGGAGTATCAGACAATACTAGAATGTTTTGAAATATTCACATGATGTCAAGAGCTGTGAGATTTTACCCGTCATTATAAACTGAATTGTGTCCCCCTGCCATTCATACGTTGAAGCCATATCGTCAAGTGTGACCATATTTGTAGGCAGGGCTTATGAGGAGGTAATTAAAGCTAAATGAGGTCATAAGTGTAGGACCCTAAATCAATAGGACTGTGTCTCTATAAAAAGAGGAAGAGACACCACAAGTGCAATCGACAGAGAAAAGGCCATGTAAAGATATAGCAAGAAGGTGGCCATCTGCTACTCAAGGAGAGAGGCTTCACCAGAAACCAGTTATGCTGGCATCTTGAATTTATACTTCTGGCTTCCAGAACTGAGAAAATATATTTATGTTGTTTAAACCAGTAAGTCTTTTTTTTTTTTTTTTTTTTTATGGTAGCTGGGAGATAAATGCACCCTACTAACAACTTAGCCTACCACACATTGTTTCATGGATGTTGGCAGGAGCCCCAAGATTCTTTGGTCAGTGTCAAAAGCCTATATGACTATAGCAGTGGAGAAAGTATCAGCAGATTGTCTTGGGCTGGTTCTCTAGGTCTCATTTCCCAAAGAATGAGACAAAGTGGTATCGGCCCATACATAAGTTATGTTATATAGCAGAGGAAACTTGAGCTAAAGCAAACAAGTGGGGGCAAGCATTCCTTCCCTTGCTCTGAAGGCTATAATTAAACCTGACCTCTCTTCCGAAGGGTGACACTATTTCTATCTTCCAGGGCTATTCACTGCTATACAAACTTATTTATTTTTTTATTTATTCATTCATTCATTCAAACATTCTTCAAAATGTAGTCTGGAACAAAGAAAATCAAGGTCTTAAATTGCAATATGTGCAAAAGTGTGAGAGTCCAATGGAAAATTGTCTCCCAACACAGGGTTGCTCTTGCAAAGAAAAGCAATGTCTCAGGAGAATTATGTTCAAAGAGCAGCTTCATTGAAGAATCTCACACTTCTTATATGAAAGATAACCAATAGCTTCCATCTCAAAAGCCTAACATTTATACAATTTTGTATTTTATCAAATGAATTAGTTTTTTTATTTGTTTTTTGCTTTTCATTATTAAAATGCTCCTTCCCAAGTACAGTAACCTTGAGCAACACAACCAATTAGTTGGATGAACATTATTGATAAATTTAACTTCAGTCTCTTGGTCAGATAAGTAAGTTGAGAGAGGGCAGTAATTAAGAAATGGATCTTCTGACTAGAGTAAGATTACAGCTTTGGAGATGGAGCCATGATATTGAGATACATATATCTATGTAGATCTATATAGATATATATATCTATAAATTTTTTTTATTTCCATTAGAACTATTTCTGACCATTCTCAGTGGTTTCAAGGAGTCAGAATTTGTAAGACTTCTTTCCTCTTTCCACCTCTCTGCATAGTTTTTCCAGAAATAGATTATATTGATTCAGTCCTTCTCCTGGGCACATTCCATGCTTGTTCCATAAACATGGACTCCTTTAAAGCAAATAATGCGCCTTGTCTTTCATTTGTTTCTGAAATGCTGCTGATCGAAAGCCAAATCTATCATGTAAAATGATTTTAAAAATCCTAAATGAATTGGCAACAGGCTTTGAGATCAGACCTGGCAGAGTTCTGAGATACCTCACTCTTAAATGCATGGTTCTTCCATGTGGCTTAGTAAGCTGTATTATTGTGATAATTCTATCACTTTACATGAGATTCTGCTTTCAGGAAAGCTCTGGGACACGGTTTTAACTTTGGAAATAAGATTCATTCCCTTCTGAAGTCTGCTGATGTTTGATTTGTGGTGCAAGTTCAGTAATGTCACCATTAAATAGGAGGCAGAGCGGGGCTGTGTCATTCAAGATCCTCAAACCACTATTCTGTTTATTGAAGCAACAAACTTACTAGCATCAAACTTCACATTTAATTCTAAAGCACAAAATAGCTCAACAAGAACAGAGAAGGAAAGTACACTTGGACATGTTATTTCCAACCTGTATTTGTAACTTAACACCCCTCCCCTCTGCCCTCTCTTCCACTGACAGTTAACAATGCATCATTTTCAGATCAACACCTTACGTTTCATGAAACTCATTATTAATGTTCAGAGTAAAACTTCATTTATGCTATTATTGTCCACTAATTCTTTGACTGTTCTTAGTCTGTCAGTTTAAAACATTTCTGAATACTGCAAAGCCGTAAATTTTTCTGGCACTTCATTCCTTTCTCTATGAAGGGTCTTAAAATTATTATTTGTGAAGTGTTTTTTTTTTTTTTTTTAATACCACTGTGCCATTTCAATTAATCGGTCTAGTAATCAAATATCTTAAATCAGCTTGTATCATCTGAACAGTTTAAATATCAAACAGATGAAGGCCAACTTCAACCAAAAGAAGAACTTCCTTCAGAGTCATTAATAACCTACCACTTCAAAAGAACATGTATTAAGGAAATCATTCTTAGTAATATAAAATGATAAATATATTTAGGGCATCTACATGGGTATGCAAGTGGTGCAATCACACAGTGCCCTATGCTTAGAAGGGACCCATGCTTGGCTTAAAATTTGGCTGATACTATCGTGAAATTTGTAATTTTTGAGTAAAAGGCCCCATGTTTTTATTTTGTATTGGAACTCAGAAATTATGTAGCTAGCCCTGGTTACATTTTATGATGTATTTATGATCATATTTTCATTTTAACTTATCTGCCAAGTAGCCAGCAAGCACCAGCTCACACGACTAACTTACAGAGGTACAGAGCTGTGAAGTTTTTTGTTTTTCGTATGGATGATAAAGGCATTCCTTCGTGTTCTTCAAGTTTATATTCAAATATATAGATAAATAATTGAATTGATCTTTGGATGAAGAAATTTCTTGAATAACTATTTCTTTAATAATAGAAAAATATATATAATATTAAACTGTGTCCTTAAGATGTCTATAGTAAAGATGGGAATTTTGTAGTTCTTCTTAAAAATAATAATTGGAAAATATAAAAAAGAAAAAGCCAAAATAAATAAGTGTATGCAACTCAGAATGCATTGTCACAGTTAGATGCAACATCACATAAATGAGAGAAATCAATATAGACTTAAAATATTCAGGAAATGCAGATAAAGACCAGACAGGGAAGTGACCTTAAAATGCAATATGAGATTCTGATTAGGCATGCAGCTAATGTCTGTACAACATGGGTATATCTCTCTCTTAATTCTGGAGCTGGAATGCTGTAGTGGGCAATGGGTTCCATAATAGGCCTGCAAGCATTCTTCTTTTCCCCAGTTAAAGGATGATTGCTGAACCCCCAAGCTCCTATCCCAACTTTTCATGTTTCTTTATATTGCTCTCTATATTTCTAAATCAGCTCAACCCATCCCTTTAGCATGCTGTCACATTCAGCATCCACAGCAAAATCAGAATGAAAGGAACTAAAGTAAAGAGTTAGAGATGATTAAACTTTAACGTTCACTGCTTAATTCTCATTAGTCCTGTCCTGAATTCATTAAGGTGTCAGCGCAGGGGCCAGTACTTGTTTATATAATGGTTAAGATATTCTCCTGTTTGAAGATTCAAGAATAGATCAAGAAAAGCCCCCAAGGCCCCTTCTAGGCCTACTGTAGTATTTGCTATTGAATTCATAAAACGGTGCCCTTCAGGGTAAAATCACCTCCTAGCAGAGAGAGAAGATGAAACATTTATTTAAAATGTATAAGATGGCACAACATCAGGTAGCAGCATATATTAAAATATATGGAATTTTTAGATCTGTCAGCAGGGTACTCTGTTCTTTTTTAACTGTCATAGTAGCATATAGGGAAAAAAGACTGCAAAGATTATACAACTCTCAGACATTTAGGGCTTTAATGAACAAACATCTTTATTTGCACTGGATATAAATTAGACAGTATTAAAAGTATATTTACCACTAGTTTGTATGCACACTTTAAGGCAGAATTTGCTTACACCTCATTTTATCAACACTATAAGCATTTGGGAGATGTGTTAATTGGAGTACTTCTTGAAGAATGAACTCCTTTTGAGTAATTGAGGGCATTATGCACATATGTTTATGGCAAGAATTAAAAAAACCTTTTATTGTAAAACATTAAATTCTTAAATAATAAATGGGTAGCGATGTGTAGGGCAATGTGCAAAGAATCTTTGTCACTAGCTATTTATTTAAGCTTTCTAGGTCTCCCTTTCCCAGTTTATAAAATTACAGGTTAGCCAAGAGCTGAGGTTCATCTGAGCTATTATGTGAATCCGTCTTTAGAAGACCTGCAGAAAGATTTAATCGTTCTTTTTCTGTCATTGAGGTTCACAGATTCATTGCTTTACTTATTCAGTCATTTGTGTATTTATCCAAGTTTTCCTTGACGGCTGCCAAACTCTGTCCTTAGTTCTGGAAACTCAGGAGAGGGGAGCAGGAGGGGTTGGGGAAGGTGGCCTCATTCAGCTTACAGCCCAGTGAGTGAGGCAGACAATAATTAAAGAATGATCGAAGTAAATATGACCTTGAAACTATGGTGAATCCTGTCATGAAGGATTACATGGAGCTGAGAGTTGCATATTATCTAGCCAAGAGCAAGGAAAGTTCCGTGGAGGTTCTCCTAATAGAGCTGAGAGCTAGGTGGCAGTTAATGATAGGAGGATGCTAGAGTCAGGACTGGAATAGGGTAGAGCAAAATCTTGGTTGATAATGAAATTATTTAATAAAAGATAAATCTTATTGTTTCAAAAATGGAGTCTTGTGATCTTACTGGCCCTAAACATAATTTATGGATGAATTTCAATGTGCCTAAAAGTGTAAAAAGTTGTTCTCATTTTCGTTTCTTTTCCTTGAATGATTATCATTTTTTAGCATGTTGAAGGGTTGATACTTAGCTGAGACACCGTTTGTTTTAGTAGTAGCCAAGGATGAACTAATGCTTGTATTTTATGCTGATGATTATTTGATCAGCCTCTTTGTGACATTTTCCATGGTGCCTGTATTTGCTGCAAAGGGAAGGAGAGAAGTTGATCAATTGATTTCCTTGTTTGTAGGCCTGACAGAGCAGACTTAGCCCTGATGTGGTGGTCAACACTATAAATAGTTGGAGATACATTAATTGGAATCTCTCTAAAAGAATCAAGTTTCTGGGTAATTGAAGGCATATGTGTATGCAGTGTTTATCATGTGAATCAATAAATGCTTTCATAGTAAATCCTCACTTTCTAATAGCACTATGGAAAGAGAGCTTGTGATGAATTTGCTCATCTCCTTTTCACTTAGGAGCTGATCTAATGATTTAGAGTCACTGCTCTGTCCTTATACGTTAACAAATATTGCCTTGTACTCTTAAAGAAGTTTTAGCAATAGCAGATTTCCAGTTTCACTGTTCAAATTCAGAGTTGAACAGTCATCATAATACTTAACTCCAGTGAAGAATAAGTACACAGGAAACTTTTTTTTTCTCTTTATTTTTTAATTTCTTTTTAAATTATTATTATTTTTATTAACATATAATGTATTATTTGCCCCAGGGGTGCAGGTCTGTGAATCATCAGGCTTACATATTTCATAGCACTCACCGTAGCATATACGAAAATTAGGACCACATAGCAACCTTTATGTATTAAAAAAAAGCTTATAAAACAAACAGATTCTTGATTATGTAAGGAAATAATGATGGTGCAATAATGCATTTCCCAGAATGACAGCTAGTGATATCTGTAAATGGCCTTCAGTAGGAGAAAGAAAACACAGTGCTCCAATCAATACAGATAGTCTGTAATGTAAAGATTAGGATCAGAATATTTAAAAATTTAATACTTTGCCACTCTATATAGCACTTTGGAAGTCAATATCTTTGGAAACTTGGTCCATTTCCGTTCTTTGAGAGCATTATATATTTAAGGTTTTTAAATTATTTATCTAGTCCATGTGATTAAAAATGAAAAAAGTTAGCCCATCCATTATCTTCTGCAGCTGCTGTCTAGATATTAGCACCCCCCAACCTCCCTGCTTAAATCCTTGATTTTTTTTTTTCTTTTTACCCTGTGAAGAAAACTGGATAGATACATTAAGAGAACAAAAGAAAAAACCTTATCTACTTGCTAACATCAGAGAAAGTTGTTGTTTAAGCAGTGAGCCAGGGTGGCTGTGTGTGAACAATATACTTAAACATTGTTAGTTGTATTACTTTCAGATCTGATAGTCGAAAATTAGATGTAGTTAAATAGCGAGAAAGCATATTATGTATCTTTTCCTAGCCAGCTGTATTTGGAGGCTTTATTTATCTTTTAAAAAGTTTATTCTCAAAGTTACTTCAAAGTCAACTCTTGGAGAGTAACCTTTAAAAAAAATTAAATTCTTTTAGTCCTTTCTCCACTTACTGTCATGAAGGTAAGGCTCATATTAAAATAAAATGGGGAATTGTTTTAAAAATAGTCACTGGGTCCCCTGGGTGGTTCAGTAAGTTGAGTAGCTGACTCTTGGTTTGGGCTTAGGTCCTGACCTCAGGGTCAGGGAATCCAGAACAGGCCTTTGACTGCCCACTCAGTAGGGAGTCTGCTTCCCCTCTCTTTCCCTCTGCCCTCCTCTGACTCATGCACATACTCCCTTTTTCTCTCTGGAATAAATAAATCTTTAAAAAAAAATAGTCAACAAATTCAATGTAATTTCTCATACCAGTTTAATTTTATGGTTCTTAATTTTCTTGCTTTTTAAGATTTTATTTTCTTATATGTGTGCTTTAGGGTTTATGAGATCAGAATTGTTCATTCTCCAGACATTCTATTCAGTTTGGATTATAAAATATGATTTTTTTTTATTTCCTCTGAGACTTTCTACTATTAAGAATGAAATGAGTTTGCTTTACTATCTTAACACAACTTTTTTTTTCTCCACCCACACTCAGTAACCAAACGTTTTGTACTCATTTTCACATAGAAATATTTAAAATACCTAAAGAAGAGAATATTGGAAAAAATGATATATCTAAAATATTAAAGAAGCCTAGCAATTGTATTCAAAGATGAGAGAGAGAGGGAATGCTTTATATTCTTCTATGTAAGCTAAAAGATTTGGAAAGAAATTCCTTAGATTATTCCAGAGAAATTCTCCTTCTGTTTCGCAGAGATCCTATCATGCCACTTGGCTCTCAGGGAACATTGATAATTATAGCTTCAGTGGGCTGGCCACAATGAAGAGCAATTCCTCGGTTTAAGATGGAAGTAGCTCCAAGATTCATGTGTCTTCTGCTTTATCTGAAGCAGAATAAGCAAGAGATTAGGAAGAGGATCCAAGCTAAGATTCTGGGGGTTTCCATTGGTTATGAACAGAGTAAGAAAGAGCAGAGTGACAGTGAGTTATGTGTTTTACTTCTTTGAAACATTGTGCTCAAATACGTATGTTTTGTGGAGCTGAATTTTTGGCACGATACGGACTGAGAACATTCTAATGACGTGAGGCCAATAGGGAGACTCGTTGGAGGATTTTATTATTTCTTTTATCCTAAATCTCATTCTGTTATAAACAAACAGTTGATCTTCTGTTGTTCTTGAGATCAGATTTTGGCTGAGACTAGGAAGGATAAATGTGGTGCTTCCAACATTAACATTTTATGATTTATAAAGTGGAATGGATGATGAGAACAGAAATTTATATTCTTTAGTCCTACTTCTTTGGTTGTGCAATCCTCCATTTGTTCTCATACCTTTCTGAAATGGGTTCTTTTCACAGATCTTTCCACTGCAATAGTAGGTTATGTTGAGGGTGGTATTTTTGAAGGATAATATTAAGACTTGAAAAAAGTGAATGGATGTATAGTGGCATGAGAGCATGATGTACATGCTTTCTATTTAGTGAACATGACAATTGTAGGTCAAAGATTTTAGTACTTAGAAAGATTTAGATATAAGCTTACAATTTTTTTTTAAAGATTTTATTTATTTATTTGAGAGAGAGAGAGAGTATGAGAAGGGGGAGGGTCAGAGGGAGAAGCAGACTCCCTGCCAAGCAGGGAGCCCGATGCGGGACTCGATCCCAGGACTCCAGGATCATGACCTGAGCCGAAGGCAGTCGCTTAACCAACTGAGCCACCCAGGCGCCCTAAGCTTACAATTTTTTAAGGGTAGAAAAAATATCCTTAGTCAACCTGAATACTCACTTTTGGTCCGGTTCAGTTTTACTTCTTTTTGACTTGGCTAGATTTTCCTAGATCGTTTCTAATATGTCTCACACTATTCTTGTCCAATCTGGATTGCATTAGAGCATGGAAATCTCATATCTGGATCATAATTATTCTTTATTAAATATCCTTAGTCAGGACAGACTAAGCATCCAGCATCTATATCTATCTTAGCATCAAGACAACTCCATTACCTCCAGGATCCACCTGCCTCTATATGCCATATTAGTATTGTGTGACGGCTTCTTCAATGCACTATAGATGATCTATCATCTTTCAAAAATCTTCCCAAGTTATTAAAAATAACAAGGGCTAGTTTTTTTCAAGTTATTTTAGTACGTGCATGATACTGTGCTAAATGCTTTATGTATACTTTCAAACTGAATATCTCATATCTAAGAGGTAGGCAGTGTCATTATCCTCTCTTTGGAAATAAGCAAAAGCATAGAGAATTTAAGTAACCTGCATAAATTTTGTAATATTCTGGTAAATGAGACAATAGGATTTGAACATAGTTCTTTATAACCCAGGAGCCTGTGCTTTCTAACTCGTACTATGCTACTTCCTGGAAATATTTCACATTTACATTTACTTTCAAATAGTCTTTTCAAGTTCCTCATCAGGCTCTTCTTTTTTATGTCTATTTTTGAAACATCACTTGCAGGTAGATGGTAAGAGCTACCTTGCTGCTCTTTATCAATGTACTCCATGAGAAGCCTGGTCACCATTTTGGTGACCTAGAGCTCCAGGACTCTTGTATTGCCCTAAGACACTGGATTCCTTTATTTCCTCTTTAATTCTGCAGCTTTTTTAGTTGCTTTCTAATTTGAGTATTTTCTGTTTGCCTGCCAGCTCACTCTATGTTCCTGTGATCAGCCTTTTGTTCTGCTCTCATCACTGGAGGGCTATTTTATTAGTTGAAGACTTTTGTTAGAGTATTAAAGTATAATATTCAAAAAGTTAAATACATGATTCTCATAACAATATAAAATGAACATGTCAATTTTTATTTAATGAAAGAACCAGTAAGATATTAAACCTTATTTGAATAAGATTTTGAGGAATTCGGATTTTATAGTTTGTCAGTTAAAGAAATGCAGAAATAAATTTGTTAATTAGTACATGACTGGTTAGTGGTTAATGTCTAGTAGACAAGAAACAGTAACCTTGGGATTACTTTTCTTCTTGACCAGAAATCAGTAGAATTTGCTATTGTTGAGGAATCATTTATAACTCTCTTAGATAAGAATATACTCATGACTATCAGTTTTGTAAAAAGTAAACTCTAATATTTCAGAATTGTGAAATATCTTAATAATTAGTATATCTGTGGTCAAAGAAAGCTATATACCCTAGAAAATCAGATAATCCTCAGGGAATGTGAGCTACTTTCAACACTTAACTGAAAATATTCCCAGTAATTTCTTAGCCTGTTTTGAAGTTTTGGATAAATTTTCATGACAAGTTGAATTGCCAGGGTGAAATATGGCTGAAAAAATCCACCCTCTATTGTATAGAAACATAGATGTCATGACAAATTTATAAATCAATAAGCACTCTCTTATCTGATTCAGGTCAGGTTTTGTTTCGTTTTTGTTTTTTTGTTTTTGTTTTTGTTTTTTGGGTTTTTTTTTTTTCCTTCCTGTTTTGCCATCTAATGTTCACTGGCCTATAGTCTACAGTGGTACCCCTGTATAAAATATAGACTAAGAGTTAACTGAGATAAGAACATTTCTCCACTACTCAGGGTGACAGGCAACATTTCTCTGACCAAAATTTGAAAGCACACAACAAAGATAGGAAATAGCTGGACTGAATTTTGAGTCCTTTATTCTAGTTTGTTGTTGTTGTTGTTGATGATGATGTTGTTATTTTTAATATAGGCCCCCCCAAAACTAAAATGAGCTAACTTTTGGGGAAAAATGATCCTTAACATCAAACCAATTGAAGAAATATATTCTGAATAAAGTTAATAAACTGAGATTCTGAAGATAAATGAACAACTCTTTTGATTAGAATATATATTGAACCAAAAAAAAGGTCATTTTTTATTTAATTCAAACTGGCTAGTCAGGACTTGCATACATATTTTTCTAAGTAGAAATGTTTTACTCTTGTTTCTTGGTAACACAATAGAAGCTCAAAAGTATTTGTAGAATTTTAATGCTAATAAAAGCCAAAGAACTATTAAGAAATACCATTCCTTATTTTCAGTGAAAACTTTATCAACTATATTATTTGGAATTACATTTGGGTTTGCTGTTTCTATCCATTCTGTTTTTGTTCACCTCTCTTCCTCTAGCTGTCACCATATTGGAATATAATACCCTTAGGATCCTTTACAATTTCATCAGAACTCCTGGTTATAAGAAAAACAAATTGAACAATGAGAAAAGTATACAATATTTAAATATCATGGATTTACTTAATGCCTATTTAGGTAGCAATTCAAAGTATCCAACATGTGTGAATTTTAGGCAGTTAAAAAATTTCCCATCTTCTTTATTGATGTATGCTACACCATGTCAGTGTTGGAAATAATCAGGATTTCTATCTTCATTGGTGATAACAATTTTTTTTATTAAACCTTGAGAAAATTCACATGTTTTGCTTTCTTTCTACACATATAAACTATCACAGATTTATTTTGTAGTATGTGTTTAGATGTTTTTCCTTCAAATAATTTTTTAAGGCATGGAACTTCGGCAAATGACTATGAACAGAAACATGTATTAATAGCAAAAACTAATAAAACAATTTACCAACTCTAAGTGAGCCACCAAATTTACTTTTCTCCAATAGCATCCACATTAGGGGTCATTCTACTTACCCAATGACATGTAACTTTTTTTTTCTTTCAAATCGCTTGAAGGATCTTGTCATCCTAGTAGAGTCAACTGAATATTTTCATCAAAAAAGAAAAGGTTTATATGATAGGATTTTAGGATTTCCAGGTATCTCAGAAAAAGAGTAAGATAACAGTTTTCCCTGTGTAGTCAGTAGTTGGGAATATTAACAGAAAGTGACAAGTGGGGGCGCTTGGGTGGCTCAGTTGGTTAAGGGTCTGCCTTTAGCTCAGGTCATGAATTTAGGGCCTGAGATCTAGCCCGTCATTGAGCTTCCTGCTCTGCAGGGAGCCTGCTTCACTCTCCTCTTCCTCCTCCCCCTGCTTGTGCCTCCTTTCTCTGTGTGTCAAATAAATAAAATATTTTAAAAAAGGGGGGCACATGGAAAAATGATGATGAAATAAAAAACATAACCCCAATGCTATACTGGCCCATGGAGGAACAAGCACGAGGACAGAGTATAGGGAAGTGATAGTTGCTATCAGACATCCTAATATGATAAGCTCTAAATTTCTATAAAAGAACAACAACAAAAAACCCAAAACATTGTCTAAAATTCATAAGGAATAAGAGTCCACATGTTGAGAAGTGTTATACATTGAAGAGAGTCTGTTTTTGAAATAAATTTTCATATTTCCTTTAACAGGTTTTCATACCTGTGGGACATTGATTTTGATTTTTGTCACTTGTATTTTAGAGTTAGAGAGGGAACAGTGAAGAATTTAAAACAAATTTTAAAAATATTTGGATATTTTTTATACTGCTGTGATAGAAACTTTTGAACTGAGAATATAGAAGATATGATTTTCTCACACACACAACTGGTATACCCATCCAACCCC
The DNA here is from genome assembly GCF_902655055.1 of Lutra lutra. Taxonomy (NCBI): domain Eukaryota; kingdom Metazoa; phylum Chordata; class Mammalia; order Carnivora; family Mustelidae; genus Lutra; species Lutra lutra. The sequence goes on from NC_062290.1 coordinate 50,117,381, forward strand.
CCCCTTCACCCCCCACCAAGGCACATTGAGCCTCTTCCTGATAACTTTATGATAGAAACATTTTATGAAATATTTGATGTGAAAGATTTATTACAGCTATAATTTAAACTTTGGCAAATGACTACGAACAGAAACATGTATTAATAGCAAAAACTAATAAAACAATATTAAGCTGAAAGTTGACACCCAGTATTTGCTCCATCTACAGTTCAAGTGTGAAGAGCATAGCACACTGGAGGCAATTACATTTTCAGAATGAAAGGAGTTATAATTCCTGATCCTCGTGCTCATTCATTTCAAGGCTTGCTCTGTTGCAAAATGTAACCAGAGATTTAATAACTAGTGTTACCCTGGGAGGATGCTTTAGGAATAAATTTAGATTAAAATTATACACACACACACACACACACACACACACACACACACACACACACTCACATCATCTACATAACTTGCAGATTTCTTGCTCCTCTTGCTGAGAAGCAGGCTGATGGAAAACTTACTCACCTTTCTGTGCTCTATAGGCACTTAATGTATTTGCAGCATAGCTTTCAGCCATCCTGTCAAATCGCTCTTCTCCAAACCAACTTTTGTTTTTTCTTACAAGCTGTTTCAAGTTACCTGAGTGTCGGGAATTGGATAAATGTATGTGTAGAAAACCCAGTAATGGGTGAGCAAGACGTGGGGGATTCAGAATCTGATTTCACAGGATGAAAATGAAAAATACTATTTAACTTGAAGATGCGTGGGTGTTCCCTTAGTTCGTTATGAAGAAATGGAACAAAAGATGTATTTTGAGTTTAATGTAAGCTTTTTGAAGGCACTCTTTGCAAAGGTAAATTGATATAAATAGAATTTGATTTAATTCTGGGCCTTGGATTATCATCACCTTCTTCTTTTCTGCCCCTGTTCTTCCGCCTCTCCTCCTCGTCCTCCTCTTCTTCCTCCTTCTCCTCTTTCCTCTTGCCCTCCTTCTTTTCCTTCTTCTCCTCCCCTCTTCCTCTTCTTACTCCTTCTCCTCTTTGCTCTTTTCCTCCTTCTCATCTTTCCCCTCCTTCCCATGCCCTTCTTCGTCCTGCACCTACATGTGTCCTAAGGCTCCCTTACTTACTCTTCCTTTCTTCCCTCTAGTCTCTATAGTTTTTTCCCCGTTAAATCTCCTGCTCATCTAATGTTATCTCACCTCTTTCTGAGGACCTGAACACAGAAATATTCCAATTTCCAGCCCAGAAGGCAAAAGTCTGATAGCCCATACTGTAAGAGAAGTCCTAGCAATGCCATAGATGGTCATTTTATTCCTCTCTCTCCATTTCATCTTACATCTACCCTTACTATCACTGTCAATACTGTCTTGTGTCTCTAAATGTGGATTACTTTTGTTCAGCTCTTCAGAAAGTAAAACCTCCAATATTTAAAGGAGTGGAGGAAGGACAGTAGCCTTAGTGTTTGAGCCATGGAGGAGACAAAGAGTCTAAGAGTGTCTAATTCAGAGGTTCTATTGATAACCCTACTCCAGATACTGGCTTATGTGCTGAGTTTCAGCTTTTCTCATTGCTTATCTCCATTCCCATTCTGTCACTGCCTTTTAACTCATAAACAATGCAAACATATAGGTGTATGTGTGCACACACAAACACACATGCACAGAGACAGGTTTCAACCTGTTTATTGTACTTAAACTATTGCCACCAATCCAACTGCTTTCTCTCTCCGAAAATTCTATTTGTTTCATTTTTCTTTTAGTCATCTGGTCTTTTATTCAGCAAAAATTTACTGTTCACCCACTATGACCTAAGATTTGAGCTGAGAGCTGAGGGTATACATAAGCAAAACCAGAACGAATCTGTCTTCCCCATGGACTTTATAATATGAATGGATAGATGATTATGGAACAAATGTAAAATCACAATGGTTGATGTGTTTTACAAGTTGTAAATGCAGGGGTGCCTGGGTGCCTCAGTTGGTTAAGCGACTGCCTTCAGCTCAGGTCATGATCCTGGAGTCTCAGGATCAAGTCCCGCGTCGGGCTCCCTGCTCGGCAGGAAGTCTGCTTCTCCCTCTCCCACTCCCCCTTCTCATGCTCTCTCTCTCATTCTCTCTCTCTCTCAAATACATAAATAAAATATTAAAAAAAAAAGAATAAAAAAAAAACACAAGTTGTAAACGTAGAGATCTATGGCCTTTTGAGACTATATAACATAAAATTTGACTGGGCAGGCCAGCAAAGTAGTGAGTGAATTGATCTGTAAAGGAAGATGAAAGTTAAGAGTATTTCAAAAAGGAAAAGGCAGATGCCAAAGGTCAATAGTAGTGATCTACTGACTGCAACTCCAGAGAGGGCCTAAGATGTGAGGAGGAGGGATAGGGTTAAACGAGGGGGACACCTACCCTAATAGCTTAATTGAAGCATTTATGTGATGACTGCTGTTGAAAATACAGGTGTTGAAGGAATCCAGACCATCCTCCCATCACTCTTAGGGAAAGGTTTCATAGGAGAGATTGCTGGGATCTGCAGTTGTCCCTTTCATTTCAATGTTATATGTCCTTTAGACCACCACATCCAGGATTCTGTTTTGAACATGGGTTCTTTTCTGTAAAGTCAACTTTGCAAGTTCTAGCTTAGGTGTTGTGGAGTTATTTAAAATTTTATATATAGGTGGTCTCAGAATGGAGATAAAACCATGGCTGGGTGGCCCCCAGGTTGATTCACTGCAGCCAGCACCGCAGCAAGGAGGAGGTCCATGATCCAAAGGAACCAGAGCAGCAAGAAAATGGTTTATTGGTGGTTTGAACTTCGAAACTACAGATGATAGCTTAAGAAAACATTGTGAAAGATAGGGACTTTTACTGATTGTGTGGTGATGAGAGACCCCCAAACAAAATGTTGCAGGGGTTTTGGTTTTGTGACTTACTCTTGTGTGGAAGAGGTGGGTGCAGCAATGTGTGCTCGACCACACAACACAAGGTTGATGGGCATTTGTTTAGTGAAACTAAAGAAAACTGTTTGTAGAGAGGATTCTATAAAGCTTGGTGCCCATTTAACAGAGAAGAGAATTTTTCTTGATGGTATTAAAGAAGATACAGAAGAATATAATTTGAGAGACAATTTTGAAAATTATGGCAAGTTTAAAACCAGAGAAGTTATGGAAGACAGGCAGAGTGGAAAATAGAGAGGATTTGCTTTTGTAACTTTTGATGATCATGATAGTTAATATAATTTTTGTTCAGAAATACCAGCTATTAATGGACTTAATTGTGAAATGAAATAGGCCCTTTTTAAACAAGAAATGCTGTCTGCTGGATCACGAAGAGGTCATGGAGGTGGACCTGACAATCTTATGGGTTGTGTTGATAACTTTGATGCAAGAGAAGGCAATGGTGGGGGAGGTAGTGGCAGCAGAGGTAGTTATGGGGGAGGGGAGGGTGGATATAATGGATTTGGAGGTGATGGTGGCAATGATGGTGATGGTCTTGGTTATAGCAGTGGAGGAGGCTATGGTGGTGGTGGACCAGAGGATGGACACCCAGGAGGCAGATTCGGTGGTGGTGGTGGTGGTAGAGGATATGATGGTTACAGTGAAGGAGGAAATTTAGGAGGTAACAGTGGTGGTGGTGGTAACTATAATGATTTTGGGAATTAAAGTGGACAACAGCAATCAAATTATGGACCCATGAAGGGGGGCAATTTGGGTTGAAGAGGCTCAGGCAGTCCCTATGGCAGTAATTACGGATCTGGAGGTAGAAGTGGTGGAATATGGTAGCAGAAATTTCTTTTAAAACTCAGAAGTAAAGGGCTATAGTACTTAGCAGGAGAGAGAGTGAGAAATTGTCAGGAAAGCAGCAGGTTACTTTGAGACAGTTGTCCCAAATGCATTACAGGAATGGTAGAAATCTGCCACAGAAGGAATGATGATCCATAGTGAGAAAATATACTATAACTTAAATAGGAACCCCTTCTTGGTCATGACTATCATAGCCACAGTGTGCAAAACGTGCAGCTCTTGATGAAAGTGATGTAGCATCAATTAGATGTACATTCCCGAGGTCTTTTATCAATTGTAGCTTTTTCTTCTTCTTTTCATTATGTCAGGTATATTGCCCTGTAAATTGTGGTAGTGGTACCAGAAGTAAAAAAGCAATTTTTAACTTTGCAAAAAAATAAAAATAAAATAAAATTTTATAAATAAGATGTTTGGCATAATAAAAAGTCTTTGGGACTTAAAGAAATGCTTGTCATCTTAAGTAATTGAAACATTGTATGTAGAAGAGTCTGTTGGTTATAGAGCTCAGAAACAGAACCCCTGACGTGAGTAGAGTTTACTTCCCACATAAATAGGAGCAAAACAAAGAAGCAAGAACACCTTGCTGTTGACTCGAAGACTCTTAAAATGGAATTGACTGGTTCAGAATAAATTTCCCATAAATGGAAATATCAGGATAAGCAGTCATTTCATGGGATATATTTTATGCATTTTACATGTGGTCCTGAAGGGGACCTGATAAACTCAAAGATTATCCACTCCTTTGATTCTGTGAATCTAACCTACTTTGGTGCCCTAGTTCAATTCTTGACCACTTAAAAAATCATCACCTTTCTTTGGTAGCAGCCTAGACAATTACTCTGCCTGAGGCTTAAGATCTGAATGAACTGGATGCTATTCTTCTTCTTCTTCTTCTTCTTCTTCTTTTTTTTTTAATGCAAAATATGTTTTTGATTTGTAAATGAACTCAGGCACAACAATGGACATTGAAATTATTATTTTTTAAATGAAATAAAAATAGAGCTGACAGCGAAAGAACTTTCACAACAGTTATTATTATGTGTTATTATTAGCAGCAGCATGTGGTGACATTTTAGGCTCCAAATCCACAGAAATATATCCTAGATCATGTATATTCCAGATGCTAGGAGGAAGAAAACAGAAACGCTGCTGTCTGGCTTCACATGAGAGAATTTTGTAAAAAATGAAATAAGAAGTCTGATAGTTTCCTACTAGGTAGTGGAGACTGATTTATCTCTATCCTTAGAGGCTGAAAGGTTAACACTGGGACTTTTCTACAAATGTAGATACCTGCCACCAAGAACACCACTCAGAATATGCTGAGGAACGTATTTGGCTCTGTAAGCTGTATGAAATCCATCACATTATTAGTGACTTAATGGAAGAGTGTTTCATATTCTACGGATTTAGTTGGCATGGACCCCCAAAACACAGCTTCGAGTACAAGTAGAAACTTAATGTGCTTTGGCTTCATCCCCAACCAGAAGAGGCTCCTCTGTACATAGAAATAAACTTCTAGATTTTCTTAATGAAGTTTTCTGGTTTGGGTACTCAAATTTCTCTTAGCAGAAATTGGACATTGATGTTCTGTATGTGGAATCAGGATGGCGTATGTAGTCATTAGAAATGTGGATTTAGACTCAAATTCTGCTGCATTTGAGTCTACATAATTCTGCTCCTCCCTAGATGTGGACTCCTGGGAATTTTCTTCATCTCTTTAAACTTTGTTTTCCTCCTCTGAAAAATGTAGTAGTAGTCACACTTTACCACATAGAGGTGTTGTAAGGATTTAGTTAGGTAATGTCAAATCAAACGCTTGGGTATATGTCTGGCAATGTCACATAGCTCGCAAATCAAAAAGCCAAAACTTACACTACACTGAACACTAACTCAAGGGAAAAGCTCATGCTCTGGATCAGATACACCCACCTGAACTTGAACTCTAGCTTCATCTATAATTTTGTTACTAAGGCATGTTCTTAGCCTAGTAGCTGACCCAGAGCATGTCAGCATAGCATCTATTTATTACTATTTAAAAAATGTTAAACCAATTAGTGCATGCAAGATGGATTATGAAATCCTTTAAAGAAATTGATTAAAGGAAATTAGTTATATCAGATGAAAATTTAGTTTGGCTATTCCCCAAACAGTGACTTAAACAATTAGTATCTTTACTTTTTGTCACAAAATGAAGATTTGAATGTAGGGTCTAAGGGGTAATACAGTGGCTCCATGATGCAGTCAGGACTCGGGATCCTTCTATCATCTGTCAACCATCCTTAGCATGGAGTTGTGCCTCCTCATCATCACAGGTGGCTGCTCTATCTTCATGTTCAGGTGCCATCCAAAAAGTAGGGAAGGGCAAAGGGAAAACAGGCATATGCTGTGTCTCATATCCATGTAAATCCTGCAAGGCAACTTGCTTTTTTACCTCTCATTGGTCAAAGCCATGTCTGTCACCCCCTATTTATCTGGAGTCTGGGAAACAGACTTTTAGTAAATACAATGTCACCACTATCAGATTAGATTCTTTTGTTGATGTGGATGATATAGAATAGGCAAGTGGACATTGGGAAGGTATCTAGTATTCTTGGACAAGGTAAATGAAATGGATTTGCTGCTAAAATGCCTCCTCCCCCATACATTATCACATTTAATCCTCAAAACAAATCTAAACAAAATAAACCTTCTAGTAGCCATAACTTGAAGCCTTATTTTTAGATGTGGCCATGGAACTTAGTATGTCCCAATGCTGGGAATAGAATCCACATGTAACTGCATTCAAGGCCTGTGATCTTTGCCCTCATTGTCTCCCTTGCAATGCCATCTCTGATCTGGTGACAGAACATTAAATTCCTGGGTTTGATACTCATCATTTTTGTCTTCTTAGAAATAGTAGATAAGGGTTAACTGTGGTTCTGTTACTGAACTTAAAAAAAAAAAAAAGCCACCTGTACATCATAAAAGGTGATTATGTCATGGGGCAGGGTTATCCAGGGAACAAAGCAGTTAACTCAGATGTGGGAAACCTAGGGTCTTAGACTTTGTTCTGTCTCTGCTGACAATGCCAGTCTTACCTCTCGTCCTGAACTGTCCTCATCTGTGAAACGGAAAAGGTGATCTGACTCTCATATTTGACCCGGTTCTTGGAAGGATAAGATTAGACAATAAATGTGAAAGTACTTTTTGCCAGTGTAAGTGCTTGCTATACAAATAGAAGGAATTATTATTATCGATCCAGTAGCCCAAAGTGGCAATCTACTTGATGCTCTATCAGAGGCTTAATTGAGCAGTTTCAGTGCAACCATTGAAGCTGATAGCAGCTGAAGACTGATTCTCCAATTTGACAAAGTGCAGGATCCAGATGAATATATTCTTTCTCCTTGGCACATGCCTGTAAGGACGGATTATCAGCACCCTCCAGAAAAAAAAAAATACAAAGAAGTAGTCTTGAAAATGAAATGAGATAAAACCTTTGTTGCAGACATTACTCACTGAAGGTTATTTGTGTAAAGAGTGCTTGGGGCATAGGTTTTTTTCTTTATGCTTCATCTAAATAAAAACAAATCATTCGATTTACTATGTCAACAATTATTTATTAAGTGGTTACTATGTCTCAGACATTGTACTTATGTCTGAGAACAGGGTGGAAATAAGAAAAATATTGTTTCTACCTTCATGGATTTTCTAATCTGTCATGGAAGGATAATATTAAACAGTTAATTAAACATGTTGTGTTTCATTAGGTAACTCAGTGTGTCAGAAATCTTCACAAAATGGTGAAAAACAGGAAAGAAAGAAAAGCACAATGAAAACTCTCCACTGGGTAGCATAATTCGTACATGCATGCATACACATGGGACTTGACATAACCATGAGGAATGTGCCCTTAGAATTCTTAAATTTATAAATTCATAAAATAAACTTTAACACATAGTTTTACCCCCAATTCAGGACAGTATGCATGAAATATTTGACCAATTCAGAAACGTAGGATTTTATAAAAAACATATTGAATAAATTCATAAAACAATATAATAAAACAATCTATATTACATTATATATCTTGTTAACATTCAGCAGAACAGTGATTTTGGCAGATCTGAAGGTATGATAAGTGTGAAGGCATATATCAAACTCAGGTACTGTATGGACAACAGTAAACAAAATCAGTCAATCACAGAAAAACAGGAGCCTCTTGGCCATCTGGAGCTCAGTTCCCTTTGAGTTGAACACATGCTTTGGCTGGTAATTCTTCTGCAAAATATTTTAGCTCTGAAGGCAAAGCTTCTGAATCCTTTTCATCAAGTGAAGATGCCTCTCTTATTTGACAACAATACATGTCACTAAAAATTCTCAAATGAATTTTTTTCTAATAGTTCATATATAACCACATGTAATCTGTCTTCTAAATATCTATTTATATAAGTATTATGCATTTATTTTTCTTTATCTCTTAGCATAGACCAAATACTTCCATGTTGCTTATTCTATCTTGGCATTATAATATAGAGAAGTTTAATTTCAGGATATCATGCTATAGCATGATGTAAAATATAAGGAAGCATGCACATGCTAATATTGCATATATAATGATTCCCAGACTATCCTCAAATACACTGAGGATGACCTCTGCCTCCTGACCTTAACCATGTCAAGAGTGTGGGTTTCTGATTTGCATTTGAGGTTTGGTTCTAAAAATGACATTGATCCCTTCATGCTGACTCCAGATTTTGACTGTGCTTATATGATATTATGGACAAAAACTCTTATGTGACTTATGTATAGCATGTTATGAATAAAAACACACAATGTTCTGGATGAAAACTCTGTTTATGAAATAATTTTTGGTGGATTGCTCATCAAGTTGAACATTTTATGAAATAGTATGAGACAATGTTCATAAACCTACATCCCATGGCCAAATATAGCCCACTGATAATTTTTATAAATTAAGTTTTAAGGAAACACAGTCATGCCCATTTGTTTATGGCTTCTTTTTTTTAAGATTTTATTTATTTGTTTGATAGAGATCACAAGTAGGCAGAGAGACAGGCAGAGCGGGGGGTAGCAGGCTCTCTGCTAAGCAGAGAACCTGATGTGGGGCTCAATCCCAGGACCCTGGGATCATGACTTGAGCCAAAGGCAGAGGCTTTAACCCACTGAACCACCCAGGCACCCCAGTTTTTGGCTTCTTTTATGCTATAACAGAAGTTTAGTAATTGTGTCAAAGATCATCTGCCCCACATAGTTGAAAATATTTGCTTTACAGAAAAATTTTCCTTACTCATAGGCCCAGGGAAACAAGTACGTCATATCACTGTCTTTGATCTCTAATAGATAAAGCATGGTACCATGGAATCATACAGTATCATATTTGGATCCAAGCCCAACTATTTACGATTTATAGGATATTAAGTTATTTAACATCTCTGAATTTCTGTTCTTACTATGGAAAATGGGCTAGACAGGTATGTTGTCAGGATTATATAAAACCATGTCTGCACAGTGCTTGGCATATGCAATAATATAATTCTTCACATTATTATGAAATGTAAATGAAGGAAATGTCTTTAGGGTGTTGAGTACATGAGATATGAAACGGATCTTGAAGTTAAGGTCAGAATTAGCTGATTGTTTAGGTGAGTCAACACAATTTAGTAAGGGTGGAGAAAAACAGAGAGACAGGATGACTAAAATTATGGTCTAGCCTCAGAATCTCAGAAAAGGGCTGACCTTGGCTTACATATCTCTTTCTCACCCAATCATATGTTTATACTTTCTTCAGTTTGATTAATAAGTGGAGAACTGTCTTTTCTCTTTCTGTTTCATTATCAAATTGGAAGCAGAGACATTTATAACTTATAATTTCTTGATAAATTGATAATTTCTCGATAAACTGATAAATTTCTTGATAAAGAAATGGTCAATGTTTTGAGCAGTGGGTGTATCAGAAATAGTCACTCCTTTTAGAGTACATAATCAATCTGATTGTATTTGCTCTGTTACTAACAAGCATAAGAACATTCAAAGTTGATTTAGTTGTGGTCTCAGTATTAACTTTTTTTTTTTTTAAAGATTTTATTTATTTATTTGACAGAGAGAGATCACAAGTAGACGGAGAGGAAGGCAGAGAGAGAGAAAGAGGGAAGCAGGCTTCTTGCTGAGCAGAGAGCCCGATGTGGGACTCGATCCCAGGACCCTGAGATCATGACCTGAGCCGAAGGCAGCGGCTTAACCCACTGAGCCACCCAGGCGCCCCTCAGTATTAACTTTAAAGTGAGGGGCACCTGGGGTGGCTCAGTCGTTAAGCATCTGCCTTCAGCTCAGGTTGTGACCCTAGGACTGGTCCTGGGATCGAGCCCTGCATCAGACTCCCTGCTCATCAGGAAGCCTGCTTCTCTCTCTTCCACTCTCCCTGCTTGTGTTCCCTCTCGCTCTGTGTCTCTCTCTGTCAAATAAAATCTTTAAAAAAAATTGGATAAATAAGAGCAAAGTCCAGTTTATGGTATCTAGATATTGCTTCCATCCCAACCCCCCCATTTATATGTTCATATCCATGTTGATATACAGCAATTCCCGTTTTTCTCAAATAAAACTGCAGGTTTCTCTGAGATCTTCCTTCATTTAAATAATCTTGGAGAGGTTTCTCGATAATAAACTGGGACTTCTAGAATAGGCAGTAATGGTATCAACTCTTCCTTATCCAGTCATAGTATGAAAGTTATAGAGGGACTCTATATAATCCCACTGTCTGTGATACCAAAAATATGCCCTTTGATAGTGATTAATTCCATGACTTGCTCTTTGGATGTCACCATTTGCCATTGTAGTCAATAGCATAATAATCCTTATGAGTCATGCTAAGCTTCCATTGGCTGATCATGTAACAGGGAAAAGTTTGTTTCATAATATTGCCAAAATATGTTAACAACCATTGGTTACTTCATAGCAAATGTATTAATTTGTATCACCTCTGATAAATGTATATGAGAGGAGGTTAAGATGAATATGGATGTTGAATTTTTTTGTACAATGACAGTTTATGTCTGTTTTCACCATCTTTTATTTTTCTAGACTCAAGGACACCTAGAACATTCTCGTAACCTCTTAATGATCCTGAGTACCATATGCCTATTTCTAATCAACATGATCACTTGTTGCCTTTGCCATTTATAACTAGGGAGTATGATGAATATGCAGGGCCATTTGCACTGAGCTTTGAGTCTGCTTCAGTCTTTACATGATGTAAAGAAGCATCTGCTTGCCTTAGTCACCCAAACAAATTCCAAAAATGAAAGGTGAAAATCTCCAAAAGCTGTTGGATTTTACTTTTCTAAAATTTGCCAGTGTTGCATTTCAAGGAGATTTAATAGCACTTGCTTGTGAGGGAAATTATAGAAGAAAACAGAAGACAATGTTTAAAAAAAATTATGTAAAGAGATTCATCTGAAAATAACCTTTTTTTTTAATTCCTAAGAAAAGTAAATGATTTCTTATACCCAGTTTATATGTAGCTATTTATTTAACTAAATTCTCAAGGAAAATTTCTGCATCCTTAATTGTATAGGCCACAATGTCTTTTTATTGAGATGATTAAAACAAAGAATATCCCAGGGACATTTTTTTTCCCCACACGTAGATATTCCAATCCTCTCTTTCAAATAAATAGCCAACTCTCTTGTTTTGTGCGTGTGTTTCTCTCTCCCACCCCACATCCTCTTCTTCTCCTTCCCCTCTCCTTTTCTTCCATTCTTTCTCCAAAGCAACTATATATTGTTTTTTATGTGCAGTATGAAGACACTATTTAAAAGAGAGGGCTGATGTTCTGGAAACCTCAATCATTGCCTTTAAATACTGAAAGGAGTATTGTAAGAGGGATTAAACTTGGGAAGTATAGCCTTTACTGAATAAAAGTAGGTTAAAACTATACAGAGAAAAATTTTGACTTGATATGCAATGATCCTTCTATGTCAGAAATAATTAATACTGGAATGAATTATCTTAGCGATGTATTCAGCTTTCAGTGATGTTAAAACATAAATGCACACTCACTTGGAAGACATTTTGTTGAAATTAAGAATAGATCTGAGTGACTTTTGGGGTCCCTTTCAGCTTTGAAATTTTATGATTTTATCTATAACACGTACACACACTCATGCACTTACAAATGGAATGTGTATGTTCAGTAACATGACTATGGATGTCCATGATTTACTCATGTTGGACTATTTAATGCTTAGCTTGTTAGAATGAATGATGAGGCTTACATTGCACTAGTCTCCACTGTAAAAAAAAATGTCACTGCAATTCCAAGTTGTTCTGGAAAGAAGTTAATTACAGGAAGAAGAAACAGAGAGAAGTGACTGTAGGGTCAAATATCTCCATCGTTTCTTCTTGCTTGGAGAATTGAGTCTAGAATCTGAAGCATGAATAATACTTGAGTGGTTCTGGGTGTAGCATTGAGCTACCCCTGGAAGATTTGTGTAGAAATACAGTCTACAGTATAAATACATGTAAAAGGGGTTTCTATCTGAAGATGGGAAGATGGAGCAGATTATCTTCCCGGAGGAAATAATGTCTAAACTGTATTTAAGTGATTTAAAGATGGTACATACCAAGGAGATTCCAGGAAGAAAGGATAATCGTGAATAAATGGAGACTACAGTATTTTTTACGCCACCACTGCATGGGAAGTGATAATATGTAAGACTGGAGAGAGAAACTGGAGTCAGACAGTAAGTGGTTAGAATATGTAAGCTGTGTTAAAGAGTTTGGGAAGAAAGAATTGGGAAGCTTATTTTGTATTTCAAGCAGAGCACTGAAATAATCAGATAGAAATTTTAAAAGATTTTTTAAGGCTAATTTTTAGAGACTGGATTAGAATAGGACAAAACTGGACATAGGAAGGACCACTTAGAAGGTTGTGTTAGCAATCTGTGCAGGCAATAGAAGACCTCTTTGTCATCAGTTTTTCTTGGAATCATGCTCATTCCAAATTCTTGAACATCCAGCCTAACTTTAGCCACCAGCTGTAAATCCATGTGGATATGTGCCTTTGGTCATCTCTCTTTTCAGGTAAACGTGAAAAAACCAGGTACTCTGCTTAAAGATCTGCCCTTCAGGAACATTTTCTTTCTCAATCCTCCTCCAGGGCCACCAAAGACTGAGACTATTGTGCTTTAACTGTACAGATTTCCCACATATTATGTAGTTTTACCCATAAAACTGAGCCCAAATTATTTCTTTCTTAGTCAGCTGGACATAAGGTACACCCCATGATGCCATAGATGGAGCTTGAGAGGCAGTATAGCAGGGGTAGGTGCCATGAAATCTGATTCACCGATTTCTGCAATTTACATGTGCCTTCAGGGCTAATTTCATCTCTCACACACCAATTTACTAGATGTTGGAGTGCTCTTTTGCACTCATGCCTTAGAGTGAGGGAATGTTTAGACAGCACTCTTCAGCCTCTATCCATTATCCAGCTCTGAAGTGACATCCACATTTTTTAGGTATTTGTCCCAGCGACATATCTGCTGCTTGGTGCAATTTATTGTCTTAGTCACGTAAGGCTGCTTTAACCTTACACCATACACTATGTGGCTTAAACAATGTTTAAGATGTTTATTTCTCACAGTTCTGGAGTTTAGGAGATCCAGTGTCAAGATTTACAGATTTAGATCCTGGTGAAGAGCCCTCTTCTCAGTTTGCAGACTGCTACATTCCCTCACTGCTACATTCCCTCCCTTGTGTCCTCACAAGGCAGAGAGAGAAAGCTCTAGGATTGTTACCTTCTTATAAGGACATTAATCTTATCATGGGAGCAGTACCTTCATGACCTCATCTGAACGTAATTACCTCCAAAAAATTCTGCTTCCTAATACTATCACATTGGGGGTTTGGGCTTCAACATGGGAATTTGGGGTAGAGGGAGCACATAAACATCAGGTCTATAACAATATGTAATTATTAACTATTGTATTTTTTATCTAAAAGAAATGTGAACCTGTTTTACCATTTCAAGCAGGCCAGTGAAAAAATCAGATTTGCATTTTAAAAAACACACACAAGTCCTATTTTATGGAATGGGTTAAAAAGGGTACAACTGGGGATAGGAATACCTATTAGTGATTGAGATAGTAATTCAAGTAATAAATGCAGTTTATGTAGATAAGATAACTGCTATAGAAAGAAAAATTGTACCAACCATAGAGATGTTTAAGAGGTCATCCCAATAGCATTTTGCTATAGTTTCTGGCTTAAGAAATTGGGAGGTAGAATTATCTTCTGTTGAAATTTGGGTTGCAGAATGGGATCTGTGTTTCCCCCACTAAAGGACATTTCTATGTTCTTTTTTGGCTCATATTGAAGGTTCTTTCAGGGCATTTGCATGGAGATGGTGAGTATATTGTTGGGTATTTAGTTTTGAGAATCTAGAGAGAAAATAATTCATCACTAAACTTTCATAACATCCATGCTTGAACCATAGAAATCAGAACAGGGTTTTAAAATTTATTGTATGGTGTGTTGTTTATATAAGCTTTAACTTAAATTTTTATTAAAATAAAACTAAGGAAAGAGACTTGTTTAATATTTATTAGCTTCAGTTTTCTTTAATGTTTAATCATTTTATAAGTAAGGAAAACTGAGGCTAATAGATATAAGACAGCTTACCAAAATCTAACAGAATTTAATGGAGACAGAACTTAAACTCACTTCTCCATATTGCCCTGCCAAGGTCCTAACAGAAGCACCTTGTTGTTTTAGGACCTCAGGTTCATCATATATCAAAAGGATGTAGACTATCCCTTCCAATTCGAGAGCCTATAAATTGATGTCTAGAAAACCATTGTTTCTCTATAGCCTAGACTTCCATAAAACCAAGACAGCAATATTTATAGGCCATTTAGCTTCAACTATAAGTTTAGCCTACAGGACAAATTTGATATCTTTTTTTTTTTTCCTTTCCTTCTTTCTTTCTTTCTTTCTTTCTTTTTTTTTTTTTTTTTTTTGGTGGGGCAGGTTTGAAAGAAAGAGATGATCAGTATTTCTGCATTGTCAGTGAAATATCAGACTATTATAATAAAGTAAATGCCACTGTACAATTAGGATAATATCTCCTCATTTTACTTTTCATAGGAAACAACCTTCTGTACTTAAAAATGAGAGTCTGAAAATAAAAGTGAGAGTCTGAACACTTCTTTGTTCAGTATAATTTATTAGATCTTCAGAGTACCTTCATCCAGAACAATGAAATTTAGCTTACTAACTATAGAGAACAAACTGATGGTTACCAGAATGGAAATGGGTGGGTGGATGGGTTAAATAGGTGGTAGGGATTAAGGAGTGCACTTGTGATGAGCACCGGGTATTGTAAGGAAGTACTGAATTACTATATTGTACATCTGAAATTAATATTACACTCCATGTTAACTACGAGGATTAAATTAAAACCTGAAAAAGGAAAGAAAAATACAAAATAATAAAATTCAAACATTATCTGGACATTTTATCTGAAGAGTCTGAACTTTAAAAAAACACTACATTTTCCTTGAAAGGGTGAACATTTATTTATACATATTATATTTAGAAACACAAATACCAAGTCTTATTAAGGAATATTATTTGGCTGTCTAATGATTGCCAACTCCCTTAGGAAATCAAGCCTTATATAATGTGAAGAAATAAATTAAGCTGAAAATCAAGATTTTGAAAACAAAATAACCATCAACATATATGTTTTGGTCTTTGGTGTCCACTCTCATTCCCAAAGGATGCTTTAGCAGTATCTAATATTCCTAAAATGTAATAATTTTATGCCCAATTTAGGATGAATCTGCTTGCATGATCTTATTTTGAATGGCTTGCTGATTTTGACTGGTCTGTGCTTTGGCTTAGTAGTCAATGGGGGTAAAATGTATATTTAGCTCTATTAAATGAAAGAGCAAACTATCACAACACAGCTTGCTGTTTGCACTAATGGGAATCTTCCCAGTCAAAATAGTGGAAGTGATTTTATAAAATATTTATCTTTGGTAGACAAGAACTTAAGAAATTTATTGCCTCTTTGTGTAGATATTTTCCCACTGGTCTCAAAGAGGCCGTGTTAAACATAATTCTGGAAATGGATCTGCAATTACCACACTCTCTTTGAAAAATAGACAGATTATTCCATTTGTTTATTATTTCCAAGTGACCTCAACTTGAAAATGTAAGCTGAATCTAAATTAGCACAGGATTATTTATGCAATATCAGTCCATAGGTCCAGCAGTGTTCTGGACTATTTGTGTTAGATGACATGTGATAGCCAATAGGACCTCTTCACAAATCAACCTAAGATATTTGATTTGAGAGGGCCAGAACATTTTGGGAAATTTATTACAGAGTTTGATGCTTTTAAAGAGCAGGTAGAAATGGAATGAAATGAACAAGGTGTTATCATGGCCTTAATTTTATCTCCATAGAGGTGAGGTTACCTAATGCAAAAGACTCACAAACTACCAACTCAGTCTTCATACTTTATAAAAAGAATACTTAAAATAGGATTTTATTCTTAGAAATTAGTAAAAAAAAAAAGCAGTAATAATAAACATTTAAAAATCTCCTAAGAAAGAAAACAATACAAATTGCTGATCTAGTTCTAGTTCTGAGGATATATATATATATAAAATTAAAATAAAATTTACAATATGAAAGGATAGCTAAAAAAATGAGATGAACTCTGTGTGGAAAAAAGTATAAAACGTTTAATTTAATGTCTAACTCTTTTAAAAAGATCCACAGAGGAATAAACTGAAATAAAACTGAAAATACCAGGAGGACAATAAGAGCATGCAAAACAACTAAGTGGAGACTTGGCAGGATAGAAAATGAAGAACTCAACTATACACAGTGGATTTCATCATTTGCTGGCCTTCAGATTGCTTTTGACACTCTTGTGGAATAGCAAATAAAAACCCAGGCAGGTATAGAACTTTCAATGGATGCTGATAGAAAAATCCTACAATGGGAAATTCTTCCAGATGGTTAAAAGGAAAGGATCCAATAATTTGATCAAATAAAGAAACAGTGCAGAATTATTTAGTAATAGATTTTATAATGGAAATGGCTCCTAAGCAAACACATGTCCATTGCCTTTACTGGTACAGAATATTCTAAGTAAGTTAGAAGCCCTCATAGTTTCTGAAAGTACAGGTAATATAGCAAAAAAAAAAAAAAAAAAAAAAGAGAAATATCTCAAAATCAGTAAATGCCACTTTCTGATAAAAATACACTGTGATAAGGACTAAGACATAATTAAAATGCAAAGTCTCACCATCATAGCTCTCTTTCCATGAAAATCTTTTTGAATGAGGGAATCAAACTTGTGAGCAAAATGCAGCTTTTGCCTAAATCGTGAATTGTCTTTTCAAATGTTTCTTCAACAGAATTCTCATGTGAAAAGAGATGGGTTGAAATCTCAGGTTGCAGTGTTTTCTTTCTCATACCACATGTATTGTAAAGTAATTGGCTATAGTAAGAAATTAAACTACAGAAAAGTTATGTAGTTTTATGTAATCTCCCTATGTATTTATTAAAGTTGCATCCATGTCCTACACTTTTTATATTAGCTCTGGCACATTGGTGAGAAATGAAATGCTTCATGCTGTCAAAATATTTGCAACTACCCCTTTGTTTTAAAGTCACCAAAAACGTTTATGCTCATTGTTCTGACTGAGAATGCATATAATTTTATACTGAAGAAGTATCATAGGATTAATCACAGTTTGAGGAAAATTCAAGATTAAGAATGTAAAATAAAAGAACACTGAGTCTAATTATGAGACCAGTATCAGACCTGAATGGAGGTCAAGAAGACCAAAGCCTCTTAGTTTAGGTTGGGAAGAAGGAAATCTTGTGCTGACATTGGAGGTCAATAACAAATGTGATCAAAGGAAAGATATACTGAGGTCAAATTCACTGATTAGAATTTAGCCAATCATTACCTTAAAATAGAATTCCTGTTAGAGGTTTAATAAAAAATTGTATTTCTTCTACTGCATAACAGTCTCAGCTAATATATAGTTTAATGTCTTCATAACTATTTTAACCTCTTAAATATAGAGCTATGGGAGTTTAGAGGAGTGTTTAAGGTGTCAGATATATAATGATGGACCTTTGGCTATATTCCCTAAAATGATGGGGAAGAAATCTTGGTATTTCATTTGAATTAACAAATAAATGACTTGATTGGGAAATTATAGCTTTTTATTTTAGAAAACTCTAAGCTTTTAGTTTTTACCCTTGACTTTGTACACGATAGAAACATTACAAGATGGGTTGTAAAGAGGACAGATGATTAGACTCAAGCTTCTCATCTGTGGCTCTTCTCATCTCTTCTTTGAGTTTGATTTCAACTCTAGTACATCTTATAGGCTTCCTATATATGTATTCTCCTTTGTGCCTTCACCTGCTTGTTTTCCATAGTCTGTTGATTTCCAGATTATTGATTTACTCTTATGTGTGTTCAGATCCATAACAATGACCTATTAATTCCCAGTTTCTTATTTGAGTCTCAGATTGTGTCTCATGAACTATATCCATGGAGTGTGGCCAGCTATTTCCGAAAACCAGTGTCTCCCTAGCATCTTGGAATGTCAGATGTTAATAAGTTCAAAGGATCATTTGGAGAGGGTTTTACTTTTGTGTCAGAGATGAATTCTCTTTGCAGTATGTTGAAAGGTGTGATGGAGAAAACCTGAGAGAGGTGGGAAAATGAGAGATAACGAGAATCAAAAGGTGATATGGTAGATCATGGAGAAATTGGAAAATGAAACAAAACTGGAAAAGAAAGATTTTGGGGGGACAAGAAATAGATTTGTACATATGGCTAAATAATATGAGGACCAGTGAATACCAATTACAGCTCATTGGAGTATTATAACCATGCTATGAAGGTGGTCTTGATAGCAGTCTCTTATAAAGGATGTAACAACCTCTTTCATTTGTAGGTAAAATTTTAATGATAAAAATGACCAATATATTAAGGACTTCTCATTCCTTTTTTGAAAGAGTGTAGCTATCATTGCCATACCCTAATCCAGTTTTTTTTAAGTCTGTAAATTACCTAGTGCTCATAATGAAAATGTACTCTTTAATCCCCATCACCTATTTTCCCCATCCTCCCACCCACCTCCCTTCATAACCAATAGTTTGTTCTCCATAGTTAAGAATCTGTGTTTTTTTCTTTTTTTGTCTTGTCTCTTTGTTTCCTTAGCTCATTTGTTTTGTTTCTTATATTTCACATATGAGTGAAATCACATGGTATTTCTTTCTCTGACTGAATTATTTTGCTTAACATTATACTCTTTAGCTCCATTCATGCCTTTGCAAATGTCAAGATTTCATGTTTTTATGATTGAATAATATTCTTCTGTGCTTATATACCACTTTTTCTTTATTCATCTATCAGTGGATACCTGGGCTGCTTCCAAAATTAGGTTGTTGTAAATAATACTGCATTAAACATAGGGATATGTATATCCCTTTGAATTAGTGTTTCTTACTTTTTGGGTAAATATACAATAGTGTAATACTGGATCATAGGGTAGCTCTATTTGTAACTTTTTGAGGAAACTTCGTACTGTTTTCCACAGAGGCTGCATCAGTTTGCATTCCCACTGATAATACACCAAGGTTCCTTTCTCACCACATCCTTGCCAGCTCTTGTTTCTTGTGGTTTTATTTTATTTTATTTTTTATTATTTTTTTTTATTTTAACCATTCTGACAGGTGTGAGGTGATACCTCATTGTGGTTTTGATCTGTATTTCCCTAATGATGAGTGATGTTGACCATCTTTTCATGTGTCTGTTGGCCATCTGTATGTCCTCTTTGGAGAACTATCTGTTCATATCTTCTGTCTGCTTTTTAATTGGATTATTTAATTTTGGGAGATTGAGTCATGTAAGTTTTTTATGTTTTAGATTCTAACCCTTTAATGGATACGTCATTTGTGAATATCTTCTCCCATTCCATTCCATTGGTTGCCTTTTGGTTTGTTGATTATTTCCTTTGCTGTACAGAAGTTTTTATTTGTATCAGTCCTGGTGGTTTATTTTAGCTTATATTTCCCTTGCCCCAGGAGACATCTAGAAAAATATTGCTATAGCCAATGTCAGAGAATTACTGCCTGTATTGTCTTCTAGGATTTTTTTTATGGTTTCAGCTCTCATATTTAGGCCTTTATTCTATTTTGATTTTATTTTTGTGTACAGTGTGAGAAAGTGGTCCAGTTTGTGATTTTGCTTATTTGGGTCCTCTCTCATTGGGTCCTTTTTTAAAGTTTGGCTTTTATAGTGAGTGAATGGTTTTTCAAGACAGAATATTAAGATGAATAGCCTCTATAGAAATTCAATGAATTGTTTCTACTGTGGACCTAATATAAATGCTTTTAAATTTAAATTGCTGTGTGTGTGTGTTTAAAAATGTCATAGATTCTCCGAGAGTTGTTACCTCAAAACTTTAGTTGGGAGTCTCTATGAAGGTATTTTTGAAATATTCAGCTGTATCATGGCCTGGCACTCTCCACTAAACAAGCATGAGACAAAGAATCTCTCCCAATATCACCTCTCACAAGGGCTGTGAAGTACTTGACCTGACAACTAGGTTTGGATTCTTATGCTATGTTCACATTCTATGGCACTTTCTGCTAATCATTTATTATGGTACAAGGTGAGCACAGTTAACCTCTTTAAAAAACTCTGATCCAATATTGAATTACTTTCACGAAGATTCCTAGAGCATAGGATCAGGCAGGCTCAATGACATAAAACCCTGGCATAGTCATTGCAAAAATAGTCACAATTTTTAATCAGATAAATTGATTATGACCAAGTTAGGCAGGCAAAAAGGCAGTTAGGGTCTGGAAAGCTTACTGCAGATAATAAGTTTTTGCCTGAATTGGGGCTTAGAGCTCAATACCTTGGTGAAAAGAGAGGGGTTGGGAAGGGCCTTGCGGAACTCCAGAAATAGAAAGCAGAACCTAGCAAACAGGTTATTAAGACTGGGCTCAAACATAAGGGAACAAAGCAGAAATCCAGTTACCAGAAATTATGTCAAAGGTAGAACTTTAGTCACAGGAACATGGGAGAAAAATATTTTGCCTTCAGATCTAGAATTCCTGTTCCCTGTGGGAACAGAGAATTAAAATTTTGACTTCAAATCTCTTGTGCATTGAAGTGAAGGTCCTTGAATCTCTCCTGACAACTGGGTTCCACATTCTGGGGTAGTGCCTAGCCCAAAGGTGAGAGTCTAGTACTTTAACTCAAGGAAATGAGAGATTTGGGGACTGGGTATCTGGCAGACTTGAGAGCTATGTATGATCACTGAGTAAGATTCTTTTAATTCACAAAGTCAAAGTTGTATAATTCCTTTCTGTAGTGTTTTGATAGCTAATAAATTCTATTAAGTCATGTCCAAACTGAAAAATTAATGACAGAATACACTTATTTTTGACTATATCTATTTTCTAATAGTTTCACAGAAAATCATCCACATGTTGGTTATGTTGTGACTTTTTTTCTTACAGATAAGGGGTGAAGTTCCAAATTTTAAAAATTATGACAAGAATGGAAATAGGTACACTAGAATTATTATATAGCATATTAAAAATCAGGCCCCTTCATTTGTAGTTTTTAGTAAAGATAAAAATCCTAATCAAAGTAATATATGACTTTACTGGTATTTTTTGAGGGACCAGAAAATGGAAGAAAACCATAGTATTAAGGATTATTCCAAATGCTTAATGGTTTTTTTTTTTGAAAGAAAAAATAAGTAGATAAATCACATTTACCTCAGATCCAGTCACAAATCATCTTAACATCAACTTTTTAAATTGTTAAGTACATTTCTATACTGAAAATTTTTTACTACAGTCACATCCACTGGTATTTCACAGGTCATTATTTTAACACTATGAAATACTTCTCAGATATCCTCCTTAACAAAGGCATGAGGAAAAAGCCCAACCATAAATTAGCCACTTGGAGGCTCATAACAAGTGGATTAATGTAAAGGCATCCTACTTTGACTTACAACCTTTTTGCAGAATAATGGATGTAACTCTTCAACACAATGAGACAGGACTCACAAAGACCAATTCTAATTGAGATTAGGTATGACCATTGGCAGATTGGGTAAGAACTAATTCATGCATAAATTTTGAAGCCAGCATGTTACACATTTTTATGTCTTTTAGAAAATAGAGTCTATTTTTAATTATATCCAACTGCAACTGCCTCCTGACATGGAGAGTTTGAGTAGGCATTTGGATACATAAATTTAGAGTTCAGAGAAGAGGGCTGGGATACAACTCAGTGTGAGGGTTATCAGGATTTAGACAATACTTAAAGATCTTGGATGGGGTGGAATCTTCTGTGGAATAAAAGTAATGTAAATAAAGTTTAAAAGATATCAGAAAATGAAACCCTGTGACTTTCAATTACTTTAAAATTCAGGAATGTGAGAAGTAACCAGCAAAAGAACCCCAAAAGGGGAAGTCAGGGAGGTAAGATGAGACCCAATTGAGAAAGACTATTCCCAAAGCAAGAAAAAGGAAAGCTTAATAAATATCCCCAAAAGATCAAATAAGTGATTAAAAGTTGTTATTGTGAAGAGTGATATTGATAATAACAAATTCTAATTGGAGTGGGTTCTAAAGGGGATGGTCAAGAGAAGCAGAGTTATGGAGTGTAGACAGCTGTAAAGAATAGCAGAGAGGTGCGGTAGATTTGTGGTGTCATGAAAAGCAATATTTCTTGGAAAAAGATTGCTTATAGTTATGTTTGTCATTCAAAGCCTTTTTATACGTGAACCAAATATATGGGACTAAATTAAGAGCAGGAAAATTGTTCAGCCAAGAATATTATGTGTGCTCCCTTCTTTGAACTATAAAACAGAACAAAAACAAAACAAAACAAACAAAAAAACCCACTAGATCTCCTTAGGAGAGGAAAACACTGCAATCCTTATAGGCTGCCATTTAATTGTTAACATTTTCAATATAAGTTTTATTACTGCAGCAAAAATGATGATTTGGGGGTTAAGCAGACCCCAGTTCAAATCTGCACAGTATTTTCATGTATGTTGTAATTTTAGTGCAGAAGTTTGGATTATTTCTATATATCACCGATTACAAGGATAGATACCGAATCAGTTTGCAACCTTTGAGGTGGGGGTAATTGATGGCTTTTTCTTTTTGTGGTTGTTGTCTAGGCCTGATGAAGTAACATTTTAATAAGCTTAAGCTTTAAAACTGTTAATTTAAAAAAAATTCTGAGTGCCTTAGATAAACACTCAGCAATTGTTAATTATTATTGTAATAGGAGATATCATTTCCAACCATACAGATCAACTCATGGAAGCCAAGATAGTTTTAGAAGCTGCTTACTGTCACCGAACCTGTAGCTGAACTAACAAACTTACTTGAATTTGCTCCTTGGTAAGTCTAAAATAGAACTATAAGGCGCAGTTTGTCCCTCAAAATAAACTTTATTTGCAGCAAATAAGGACATCATGGGGATAACTTACAAAACTGTGACTACCCTAGTAAAGATGGATGGGTTTCTTTTTTTTTTTTTTTTAAGATTTTATTTATTTATTTGACAGACAGAGATCACAAGGAGGCAGAGAGGCAGGCAGAGAGAGACAGAGAGCCCCATGCGGGGCTTGATCCCAGGACGCTGGGATCATGACCTGAGCCGAAGGCAGAGGCTTTAACCCACTGCGCCACCCAGGTGCCCCTGGATGGGTTTCTTTTACTTAGAATTACAATGGATAAAGGAGCCTTATTATTTTAGGTAGAGGCAGGCACAAGGTGGTCCATGTACCTTAAGGAAACACGCCTATGCATACATTGTATGTTACATAAATGAGGTTGTGCTCCTCCTTGGGTGAAGATTTTAGGTTATAATGAGGTAAAGGTAACTGTCAGCCACTCCGTGAGTCTCTCCATGGTCCATCTATGCAGGCATGAGTTGCGGGTTAAATTTCAAACTGGTCTGGTCAATCTAGGCAAGCCAGAACTCTTTGTCTGGACAGTTGTCATTGTTTCAGTTTCCATCACCGATGCTATCCCCCTTGGCTCTTGCCTGAGTTAAGAGATAAGCTAGAAAGAAGAGCTTAAGAAGACAGTGGGACAAAGATCCAGGGTGGAAGCAGGTGAGCAGTAAAGGTCAGGTCTTGGGGTCTCACTGGTGACAAATTCAGTCTAAGGATTTTCGAAAGATTTACTAACAGGGAAATAACCTTAAAGATCCTTTTTATAACTGTACTGGTGTTTGGTGTGTACAAGAGATAATAATCCTCCTGTAGACATATTGCAAGGAAATAGTAGATATTAGCCCGTTTTTAGCCATCTGCAGCATAAATATTTCCTTCTTGTGTTTGGAGAATTTTTTGCAGTCTGAATCTTGTGAGGTGGGATTCTGCCTCCACCCATGAAAACTGTATACGGCCAAGTATCTGTTCTTTCAGCTTACAGAAGCTTGGGTGCATCAAAGAAAAATTTCACCAGACAAGTTAAACAGGCAAGGATGACTTTATTCAAAACTGATAATGAAGAGAGATTAAACTGAAGTGTCTTGAAGTGAAAGGTGGGAATATTTTAAAATGCTGGGATGAGTTAGTGTAAAAGTACTGGAGAATGTTACAGGGGAGGTGGGCCGATGAGCAAACATAATTAGACCATTTGTGTTTGCTAATTGGCACTTATCTCATCAAAATTAAACTTCTACCTTTCCACAGAGACTGGGAGATAGGAGTGCTAACTTCTTTGATGATTACATTTCAAAGGGATGGCTCTTAGGTCCTTGAAGTTCAGTTTTGGAGCGGGCAAGAGGCTAAGAGCAGATTTACATCTCAAAGGGACAAAGAAATAATGTACAATTGCAAGTTTTCTAAAATAAATGCTCTAAGAAAAGGGATGTCAGGGGACTATAGTGACAAAGGAACTTATCAAAAGTTTAAGTCATGTTGAGGGACTGTTAAGGCTGTGTTGGTCATAAGACAGATGATTAAGGCTTGGTCAATGGGATGCCCCTCTTGGAACCTTTGGAATTTACCCAGGTGTTAGTATCAAGAGTCCGGTGCTCACCGGAAATGGTAGAGGTGATGATGGAGTTTAAATTCCAGTCAGCCCATTAGACAATGATGTTTCATGGTGGCAGCCCCCAAAACATCTTTCCCATAACCAGATTTCCCCCATGATTATATTTGTAGCTTCTTAGATTATCTTGGTTCCTATCTGAATGATGAGCCTGGTTTACCAACTTAACTTTGATTTACTGAACTCTCCGATATTCACACAAAAATAGTCTTTCTGCTTAGTTAATGAGAATTTATTTTTTCTTTTGTTTGGAATGAAGCACACTGACTGCTCTTTAATGTTTTTCTGGACACATTTTGCACATTTTCATGCTGGATGACATTTCTTTTATGCCATTAAGAAGAGTTTTATTTACTCCTCTTTGGCACTCCACTGTCACTATCATAAATACAAATTCATTCTCATATTGCTTGGAAAAGTAACAACAGTTCCACATACCATAGCTTGTCCTCAATAGAATATCCTATGCCAGAATAAAAGATGAAAACTAATTAAAACTCTAAATGTGACTAAAACAACTGGGAACACTACATTCAGCCTAACTGAGGATGTAGAAGATCTGCCAAAAATGTGAATTTAGTTTTTTATTGATTCACGTGTAGATAGAAAAATAAGGATAAATGTAATAATTTACCATGCCATCATCATATTCCTTTATAAGGCTATTTATTATAGATTATTATAATATTTCCCAATATTATATTTTTCTCCCTCCTCCCTCTTCCTGTCTTTGCTTTGAAACAAATATTTCTTCAACACAAGTGATGTTATCAGTATAATGTGAGTTGTTCTGAGGAATATTTGAAATATAGAAAATGACTTAAATATAGGACTATATATATGTATATATAAATATGTAAATAATAAATGACTTAAATATAATGAAACATAGAAAATGACTTAACTCTGAACAGCTAAAAACTTAACTTGCCAGTGGTGAAGAGTGTTGTGTGGTCGTTACAACAATGGAAGTTTATAGGAACATAGAGGATCTATCTGCTGGTATAAAATAAGGAAAATTCAATGGCTTATCTATATGAGGCAATATAATATAGTGAATAGAGCTTAGTCTAGAAATTAGAGGAATCATTTTGTATTATTTTTATGAATGAATTAATCTCATTGGGTCATTTGAAAATAGGGATATTAATAATGTGTCTATTCCAGCAAATCAAGACAAAAGTCAAATAGGGTAGTAATACATATGTACAACCTCTCAATCAATAGTGAAGGCCTGTGTACATGTAGATCAGTATTTTAAAAAATTAATTATTATATAATACATCTAGATAAGTTAGGAACTGGCTTAAGTATATGTTACTGCTATTACTGTTACAATTAATTCCTTGTTGTACAGCTCGATAACATTATTCAACAACATCATCTTTCTGAGGTGTCAATAGTTGCTCCTCCTCGTCCTTTTGGACTTCCGAGAACGGTATCTCCATGCCTCCGGTTGCTTCTGTCAAAACCCTTGCCGTTATCATTGACTCTCCTTTCTCTCGTACATCATATCCCATTCCTCAGGCTATGTCTTTAAAATACATGACAAATCTGTACATTTCTCACCACTATGACAGTTGGCTTCTTCACAGTTTATCCACCCACTGTGATCTCTTTACTGAATACTCCAAGAGCTTTGCAGTGGCCTTCCTGCTTCCACACTCAGCTCCACACAGAAGACACAGTGATTCTGCAAAATGTAAAGCTGAGCATTGTAATCTTGCTTAAGATCTTTCCTTGGATTTCTGTCACCACACAATGCCTGCCATGAATGTCTCAGCTCTCGCTCTCCCTTTATCTCTTTTATTAGTTTCCTCTTTCACTGGACTTTGGCTTTTACTCTAGAAAGTCAAAAATATTCCTGCCCTGATGACTTAGGAGTTGCTATTCCCTCGTCTAAAACACTTATTTAGGGTATATAGAGGGTTTGCTTGCCACTTTCTTTGTGTGTCTGTTTAATACTCCCTCTTCCAAGAATCTTTCATTAACCATCCCATTCAAATCGCAAGCTCTGTTCCTCACTATCACTTGTCCGGCTTTATTTTTCTCCTGTAACACTTATACCTACCTGACGTTCTATAGTGTTTTGTATTTGTTTGGTACAAGCTCCTTGAAAGCACAGGTTTTGTCTGATTTACCACTTTATTGTCAGCCAAATCAGTGCATTATGTATGAATGGCACTCAATACATTTTTATCGAAAAAGTGAGTGAGTGAGTCAGTTTAAAACATGATGTCTTTTGATTATTTCTCTAGAGATCAAATTTTATGAATTTGTGTTCTATAAGATTACTCAAGTTGGGGGATGGATGTTTCATATCTAAAAAATGAAAGGATTAACACAAGATTGCTTCCAATTTTTATTAATCAAAGAAATATAAAAATGAAGACATAGTAAAGTCCAGAAAGTCCCTTATTATTTTTGATTACCAGGAACCTAACAATATTATTATATCTAGTTGATTTAATTGTAACTGAAGACAAAAATTTGGTGTCTTTGTCTGGGCACCTCTAATTTGGATAAAAGTTGCTTTGTTTGAAGCTTTAAAAAATATAACAAATTTTTTTTCAAAAACCAGAGTACCTCAGTGGATCCTTATCAGTGTGAGCCCTTAGGTTAGACAACTATTTTAAGGGCTATGGGAGATAGCACTATTCATTACCTTAATATTTTTACCTGATCGTGGTGTCTGGGTGGCTCTGTGGGATAAGCATCTGCCTGAGGCTCAGGTCATGGTCCCTGGGTCCTGGGATAGAGCCCAAGATCAGTTTCCTTGCTCAGCGGGGAGTCTGCTCCTCCCCCTCCTTCCTATTCAGGCTATCTAGCTCTGTCTCTCTCAAATAAATAAATAAAATATAAAAAAAAAACATTTCGACCAGATGGAAGAATACATTTTACATATATGCCTACAGATGTTGCCTGACCATACTACTGGAAATGTTAAACAAAAGGATAGTATAGCAAAGTTGAAGAGCTCATCTTTTGAATTCAGACTTTAACAGATTGGTTCTGCATCTTATTAGGTATGTAAACTATGGCGAATTATTGAACCTATTTTTTTTTAGTTATCAAATGAAGATAATAGTGCGTAAGAATTAAGTAACTGAAAGACTTAAAGTACTTAGGACCATGTCTGTGATATAAATCTATAAATGGTGGTAGTGAAAATAGGGTGATAATGTTTTCACTGGGATTGCTGTCTCAGATTCTTGTATCTTTCAATACTTAATGGTCTAGAAGCCCTCCCCATCACCAGCAGATGTCATAAAAGCCAATAAAAACATAAAGAAGTCTCCCATAATTGAAAAAAAATGCATTCTTGTATTTTTGTGCCATTGTGTTTCTAGTAGTAACATGCACCTGCTAGACCCAACTAGTCATCTGGTCTCAGGGTTCTGCTTTCCTCCTGAACTCTATTTGCTCCTCCCTATATTCCCTGAAGCCTGACCCTTAATCTTCTTCTGTGTCTGTTGTGCAGTAATATTATTTGACTTTGCTAAACTTCTCTTTCTGCTCTATTCTGTCTTCTCCCGCCCCTGCTTCCGTATGGATTTGAACAAAAATCAAGAAAAAAGTAAAGATATTAGTATTTTCATTAGTTCTGTTTCAAAGGAATTTCTTTTGTCCATTTGTATTTTTGCTCATTCTCTAATTTGCAGACATTAAGGATGAGAAAAAAGAGAAAAACAAATTAAAAAAATGGGGACCAGTTACATATGATTCCAGAGGTCATCTTGGAAAATTATCATTAGGATAACTAAAATTCATGATCTATATCTTTATTCCATCTATTGGTGAAGGTTTTTCAGTTTATCATTTATTTTCACAAAGACACAAGAATATTAATATTTGGGTAAAACACATGCAAACTGAGTGACTTATTTTACAACTCTATGAGGACTAGAACAGGATATAATTTTGTAGTAGGGAAGACCTGGTATTTTTCTCTATGTTCCTTTAATTAATGTCAGTAATTATGTTCAATAATCAAATGTCTAGGATATAGTAAGTGTTAAAGATAAATTTGTTGAGTGAAAATAAACTAGTTAATTTCTAACTTTGGGGAACTAAATGACTGATGTTCAATTCAAAATAAATCAGAAGGAATGAATAAGGCACCATTATTTTACCCATTGTTTTTACTTCCTAACTTCAAATGTACACATCTTTAGTAAGAAGAATAGACCTTTAATTTGGCATGGTTTTCAATTTACAGGGTACTTGGCAAATTTCTCAATTCAGTAGTAGTCAGAACTGTCACTGAGACTGTTCATTACACATGCACATGCATACATTTATGTCCGTGTATATCTCTGCAAACACAGTCATGTATATCTGCTATATGTATGAATATAAAATTATGGTTGTGAATTTAAAATTTAAATGAATACGTATAACTACACATAAATACATGCAAACAGTCTTATTATCTATTGAAGACAGACTGATTTTGAGCTACTTAACACATGTGCCAGAATTTTTTCAGTTGGTTTGATACTGTTCCCCAATAATTGTAATGTGATTCATTTAACATATTCTAGCACATAAAAGAGGATCTGGCACTTAGAAGGTACCCATTAAATAGCTGTTGAATAAAGAAATTACTTCTCTCAGCAACCTATACATGGAATATTTGGACAAATATTTCATGTTCACTTTTTTAAAAAACACTCTATTGAGGTATGATTGACATAGAAAATGCTGTATATTTTCAATGTACAAAACTGGAAGAGTTTGGAGTTAAGAATATGCTTGTGAAACCATCACCACAATCTATTTTAAACTTTGTTTTAAATATTCCATAGTGAAATTAATTATTTGCATAGTCTTAAATGCAAAGGTTGGTGTCACAATTAATGGAAAATGGTATGATGTCTTTTCTAGGGGACATTTTAGAGGTAGATATATTTATTTATAAGATTCTTCTAGAAAATTGTAGTGCATAAGGAATAACATGGAGGACATTGGGAGATGGAGAGGAGAAGTGAGTTGGGGAAAATCAGAGGGGGAGACAATCCATGTGAGGCTGTGGACTCTGAGAAACAAACTGAGGGTTTTGGAGGGCAGGGGGTGGGGGGGTTGGGTGATCCTGGTGGTGGGTGTTATAGAGGGCACTGGAGTGCACATGGAGCACTGAGTGTGGTGCATAAAGAATGAATTTTGGAACACTGAAAAAAAAAAGATTCTTCTAGAAATTAATTTACAACTAATCCATTTGGTGTTTAATATAATGTGGGATAAATGTGAGGGAAATTTTACTCATATCTGTGTTGTGGTGCTAATAGTAAAGGCCGTCTTTCTGTTAATATGTTTATATTTGTCATCTCTCTTAAAATCATAGAGAGGGTATCATTTCCCTCATTTTAACCAGGTCCTAACTCTGTCCTAGATAGTGTTTATATATGTTACTTATATAGCAAAGTCAAAGGGCAAAAAGGATAAGAAGAACTGATTTCAGCATTATCTGTTTATTATTATCTGAAAAAAAAAACCTCAGAATTTTCCCTCTCCTCCCATATCTGCAGATTTTGGTTAACTTAAACCAGCTTTATCTCTAAAATGTCAAAAGAAATGTAGATCTCATATTCCTAATGTTAAATTTGATGGGTATGATCAGATAGCCAAATAAATTAATAGACAAATAATAAAACTTTACTGAGGTTATAGTTATTCCATATGAAATTTGAAAGTGGTTTCTCAAATAAAATTCAAAGGTAATTATAACTTTTATTGCCTTGGAAAAGACTTGGCTAAAATAAAAATTTCATGGGAAAACTTCTACTGATCATTAAATACAGCAATGAGGAGAGATTGCAAGAGTGAGTCACTGGAGTGATGACTTAACAATGAATTCTAGGTGACCTCCATCAGTCTCCTTTTTTCTAACCCTATCAAAACAAAAATTGACTATTAACTTTTCTAATCCATTTCTAGATTGGGATCTTGGATTTCCAGTTACTTTGGAACCATATGGGTAGGGATTAAGATACCTATTAAATTCAGAAAACATACTTTTTCTATGAATTTATTAAGGGAGTTCATACTTAAGATATAAACTATTCTAGTGTCAAAGGACTTGCCTATGTTTTTTGCATTTTCTGTCAGTGGAACTGTTTCTGTGATATTCTTAGGAATCTTAGTGACCACTGAAAAATTAGAAGGAGAAACCCAGGGGCGCCTGGGTGGCTCAGTGGGTTAAGCCGCTGCCTTCGGCTCAGGTCATGATCTCAGGGTCCTGGGATCGAGTCCCGCATCGGGCTCTCTGCTCAGCAAGAAGCCTGCTTCCCTCTCTCTCTCTGCCTGACTCTCTGTCTACTTGTGATCTCTCTCTGTCAAATAAATAAATAAAATCTTAAAAAAAAAAAAGGAGAAACCCATGAGGAGACTTACTAATCACTGAAGATAGGTCCCACCTTCAAAGTTTCGACCCAGCAATAGCAGATCTGGTGCAGATGACTGAGGCTACTCCTGCTGTTAATGAGATTTTAAATTCATTGTAGGCTCATGGTTGATTCTGTGAAAGACAGATTGACCCCAGTAATTAAGGAGATGCTTTTATTTAAGTTATTGCTCTAGAGATAGCATTCATTCATGAGGAACATGTCAAAGAAGAGAAAACCTGGCATTTTATGAATAGGTAAATAAAGGAGTCCTTAGGAAACATGGACAAAGAACCTCCATTGGAAGGATGGGGGCTTATTTTGGGACTTGGCAGAGAAGACTGGTCTATTTTGGTTAGGTGTTTCTTGGAACACAAAAATATGCACAGAGGTGTGGTACATTCCTTAACAAACTTTGTTACTTTCTGGGAATTCAGAGCTTAAAGATCAACATCGCCAGTTGCTTTTAAATTAGATCAGAAAAGGGATTTAGATTTAGAGGGGGATATTTGGTTTTCCTCATTTTGATAAGACTTTTTATTGGCTCTGCTCTCCTCCTTATCTTGAGAGTAAGGTGAATAGAGATGTACTTGAGGACATTTTATTTCTGCGTTGGAATGAGTGGTCAATTTGATAATAACAGATCATGGTTCTTATTTTTCTGATTTTATAATTTATTTTTTTATGAACATATAATGTATTATTAGCCCCAGGGGTACAGGTCTGTGAATTGCCAGGTTTACACACTTCACAGCACTCACCATAGCACATACCCTCCCTAATGTCCATAGCCCCACCACCCTCTTCCTACCCCCCTTCCCCTGGCAACCCTCAGTTAGTTTTGTGAGATTAAGAGTCACTTACGGTTTGTCTCCCTCCCGATCACATCCTGTTTCATTTACTCTTTTACTACCCTCCAACACCCCCACGTTGCATCTCCACTTCCTCATATCAGGGAGATCATAGGATAGTTGTCTTTATCCTATTGACTTATCTCGCTAAGCATAATACCTTCCAGTTCCACCCATGTCATCGCAAATGGCAAGATTTCATTTCTTTTGATGGCTGCATAGTATTCCATTGTGTATATATACCACATCTTCTTTATCCATTCATCTGTTGTTGGACATCTAGGTTCATTCCATAGTTTGGCTATTGTGGACATTGCTGCTATAAACATTCGGGTGCACGTGCCCCTTTGGATCACTACGTTTGTATCGTTAGGGTAAATACCCAGTAGTGCCATTGCTGGGTCATAGGGTAGCTCTATTTTCAACTTTTTGAGGAACCTCCATGCTGTTTTCCAGAGTGGTTGCACCAGCTTGCATTCCCACCAACAGTGTAGGAGGGTCCCCTTTCTCTGCAACCTCGCCAGCATCTGTCATTTCCTGACTTGTTTTAATTTTAGCCATTCTGACAGGTGTGAGTTGGTATCTCATTGGGGTTTCGATTTGTATTTCCCTGATGCCGAGGGATATGGAGCACTTTTTCATGTGTCTGTTGGCCATCTGGATGTCTTCTTTGCAGAAATGTCTGTTCATGTCCTCTGCCCATTTCTTGATTGGATTATTTGTTCTTTGGGTGTTGAGTTTGATAAGTTCTTTATAGATTTTGGATACTAGCCCTTTATCTGATATATTGTTTGCAAATATCTTCTCCCATTCTGTCAGTTGTCTTTTGGTTTTGATGACTGTTTCCTTTACTGTGCAAAAGCTTTTGATCTTGATGAAGTCCCAATAGTTCATTTTTGCCCTTGCTTCCCGTGCCTTTGGCGATGTTCCCAGGAAGAGGTTGCTGCCTGTGTTCTCCTCAAGGATTTTGATGGATTCCTTTCTCACATTGAGGTCCTTCATCCAGTTTGAGTCTATTTTTGTGTGTGGTAAAAGGAAATGGTCCAATTTCATTTTTCTGCATGTGGCTGTCCAATTTTCCCAACAGCATTTATTGAAGAGGCTGTCTTTTTTCCATTGGACATTCTTTCCTGCTTTGTCGAAGATGAGTTGACCATAGAGTCGAGGGTCTATTTCTGGGCTCTCTATTCTGTTCCATTGATCTATGTGTCTGTTTTTGTGCCAGTACCATGCTGTCTTGATGATGACAGCTTTGTAACAGAGCTTGAAGTCTGGAATTGAGATGCCACCAACTTTGGCTTTCTTTTTCAATATTCCTTTGGCTATTCGAGGTCTTGTCTGGTTCCATATAAATTTTAGGATTATTTGTTCCATTTCTTTGAAAAAAATGGATGGTACTTTGATAGGAATTGCATTAAATGTGTAGATTGCTTTAGGGAGCATAGACATTTTCACAATATTTATTCTTCCAGTCCAAGAGCATGGAACATTTTTCCATTTCTTTGTGTCTTCCTCAATTTCTTTCATGAGTACTTTATAGTTTTCTGTGTATAGATTCTTAGCCTCTTTGGTTAGGTTTATTCCTAGGTATCTTCTAGTTTTGGGTGCAATTGTAAATGGGATGGACTCCTTAATTTCTCTTTCTTCTGTCTTGTTGTTGGTGTAGAGAAATGCAACTGATTTCTGTGCATTGATTTTATATCCTGACTGACACTTTACTGAATTCCTGTACAAGTTCTAGCAGTTTTGGAGTGGAGTCTTTTGGGTTTTCCACATATAGTATCATATCATCTGCGAAGAGTGATAGTTTGACTTCTTTGCCGATTTGGATGCCTTTAATTTCCTTTTGTTGTCTGATTGCTGAGGCTAGGACTTCTAGTACTATGTTGAATAGCAGTGGTGATAATGGGCATCCCTGCCGTGTTCCTGACCTTAGCGGAAAAGCTTTCAGTTTTTCGCCATTGAGAATGATATTTGCGGTGGGTTTTTCATAGATGGCTTTGATAATATTGAGGTATGTGCCCTCTATCACTACACTTTGAAGAGTTTGGATCAGAAGGGATGCTGTACTTTGTCAAATGCTTTTTCAGCATCTATGGAGAGTATCATATGGTTCTTGTTCTTTTTTTTATTAATGTATTGTATCACATTGATTGATTTGCGGATATTTATTGTATCACATTGATTGATTTGCGGATATTTTTTTTTCAAAGATTTTATTTATTTATTTGACAGAAAGAGATCACAAGCAGGCAGAGAGGCAAGCAGAGAGAGAGGGAAGCAGGCTCCCTGCTGAGCAGAGAGCCCGATGCGGGGCTCGATCCCAGGACCCTGAGATCATGAACTGAGCTGAAGGCAGCGGCTTAACCCACTGAGCCACCCAGGCGCCCCTGATTTGCGGATATTGAACCAGCCTTGCAGCCCTGGAATAAATCCCACTTGGTCGTCGTGAATAATCCTTTTAATGTACTGTTGAACCCTATTGGCTAGTATTTTGGCGAGAATTTTTGCATCTGCGTTCATCAAGGATATTGGTCTGTAGTTCTCTTTTTTGATGGGATCCTTGTCTGGTTTTGGGATCAAGGTGATGCTGGCCTCATAAAATGAGTTTGGAAATTTTCCTTCCATTTCTATTTTTTGGAACAGTTTCAGGAGAATAGGAATTAGTTTTTCTTTAAATGTTTGGTAGAATTCCCCCAGGAAGCCGTCTGGCCCTGGGCTTTTGTTTGTTTGGAGATTTTTGATGACTGTTTCAATCTCCTTACTGGTTATGGGTCTGTTCAGACTTTCTATTTCTTCCTGGTTCAGTTGTGGTAGTTTATATGTCTCTAGGAATGCATCCATTTCTTCCAGATTGTCAAATTTTTTGGTGTAGAGTTGCTCATACTATGTTCCTATAATTGTCTGTATTTCTATGGTGTTAGTTGTGATCTCTCCTCTTTCATTCATGATTTTATTTATTTGGGTCCTTTCTCTTTTCTTTTTGATAAGTCTGGCCAGGGGCTTATCAATCTTATTAATTCTTTCAAAGAACCAGCTCCTAGTTGATTTGTTCTATTGTTTTTTTGGTTTCTATTTCATTGATTTCTGCTCTGATCTTTATGATTTCTCTTCTCCTGCTGGGTTTAGGGTTTCTTTCCATTGTAGTCTGAAAATATGCAGGGAATGATCCCAATCGTTTGATACCGGTTGAGACCTGATTTAGGACCCAGGATGTGATCTATTCTGGAGAGTGTTCCATGTGCACTAGAGAAGAATGTGTATTCTGTTGCTTTGGGATGAAATGTTCTGAATATATCTGTGATGTCCATCTGATCCAGTGTGTAATTTAAGGCCTTGATTTCCTTGTTGATCTTTTGCTTGGATGATCTGTCCATTTCAGTGAGGGGAGTGTTAAAGTCCCCTACGATTATTGTATTATTGTTGATGTGTTTCTTTGATTTTGTTATTAATTGGTTTATATAGTTGGCTGCTCCCACGTTAGGGGCATAGATATTTAAAATTGTTAGATCTTCTTGTTGGACAGATACTTTGAGTATGATATAGTGTCCTTCCTCATCTCTTATTATAGTCTTTGGCTTAAAATCTAATTGATCTGATATAAGGATTACCACTCCTGCTTTCTTCTGATGTCCATTAGCATGGTAAATTCCTTTCCACCCCCTCACTTTAAATCTGGAGGTGTCCTCGGGTTTAAAATGAGTTTCTTGTAGGCAACATATCGATGGGTTTTCTTTTTTATATCCATTCTGATACCCTGTGTCTTTTGATTGGGGCATTTAGTCCATTAACATTCAGTGTAACTATTGAGAGATATGAATTTAGTGCCATTGTATTGCCTGTAAGGTGGCTGTTACTGTATATTGTGTCTGTTCCTTTCTGATCTACTACTTTTAGACTCTCTCTTTGCTTAGAGGACCCCTTTCAATATTTCCTGTAGAGCTGGTTTGGTGTTTGGAAATTCTTTCAGTTTTTGTTTGTCCTGGAAGCTTTTAATCTCTCCTTCTATTTTCAATGATAGCCTAGCTGGATATAGTATTCTTGGCTGCATGTTTTTCTCGTTTAGTACTCTGAATATATCATGCCAGCTCTTTCTGGCCTGCCAGGTCTCTGTGGATAAGTCCGCTGCCAATCTAATCTTTTTACCATTGTATGTTACAGACTTCTTTTCCTTGGCTGCTTTCAGGATCTTCTCTTTGCCACTAAGACTTGTAAATTTTACTATTAGGTGACGGGGTGTGGACCTATTCTTATTGATCTTGAGGGGGCTTCTCTGCACCTTCTGGATTTTGATGCTTGTTCCCTTTGCCATATTGGGGAAATTCTCTCCAATAATTCTCTCCAATATACCTTCTGCTCCCCTCTCTGTTTCCCCTTCTTCTGGAATCCCAATTATTCTAATGTTGTTTCGTCTTATGCTGTCACGTATCTCTCGAATTCTCCCCTCGTGGTCCAGTAGCTGTTTGTCCCTCTTTTGCTCAGCTTCTTTATTCTCTGTCATTTGGTCTTCTATATCGCTAATTCTATCTTCTGCCTCATTTATCCTAGCAGTGAGAGCCTCCATTTTTGATTGCACCTCATTAATAGCTTTTTTGATTTCCACTTGGCTAGATTTTAGTTCTTCTATTTCTCCAGAAAGGGCTTTTATATCTCCCGAGAGACTTTCTCTAATATCTTCCATGCCTTTTTCGAACCCGGCTAAAACCTTGAGAATCATCATTCTGAACTCTAGATCTGACATATTACCAATGTCTGTATTGATTAGGTCCCTAGCCTTCGGCACTACCTCTTGTTCTTTTTTCTGTGGTGAATTTTTCTGCCTTGTCATTTTGTCCAGATAAGAGTATATGAAGGAGCAAGTAAAATACTAAAAGGGTGGCAACAACCCCAGGGAAATATGCTTTAACCAAATCAGAAGAGATCCAAAATCGTGACGGGGGAGAAAGTGGATAAAAAGAGGTTCAGAAAGAAAAAAAAAATAAAAGAAGAAGAAATAGTTAAAAAAAAGAAAATGAATAAGTAAAAAATATAAAAAAGAAAAAAATATGTATATATTAGATAAACTAGTTAAAAAACGTTAAAAAAGAAAAGGGTAAAAGTTTAAAAATTTTGGCAGAAGAAGAGGAAAAAAAATTGAAAAAAAAATTAAATTAACTGCAAGGCTAAAGAATCTTGGGGAGAAAGCTATGAGTTCTGTGCTTTGCTTTCTCCTCCTCTGGAATTCTGCTGCTCTCCTTGGTATTGAAACTGCACTCCTTGGTAGGTGAACTTGGTCCTGGCTGGGTTTCTCATTGATCTTCTGGGGGAGGGGCCTGTTGTAGTGATTCTCAAGTGTCTTTGCCCCAGGTGGAGTTGCACCGCCCTTACCCGGGCCGGGCTGAGTAATCCGCTCGGGTTTGCTTTTGGGAGCTTTTGTTCCCTGAGCGCTTTCCGTAGAGTTCTGGAGGATAGGAATAAAGATGGTGGCCTCCCGGTCTCTGCCCGGAGGAGCTGAGAGCCCGGGGTCCCACTCCTCAGTGCACCCTCAGAGAACAGCACCCAATTACTCCTGTCACCCTGGCCTCCGGCCGCGCTCCGAGCTGACCGAGCCTGTGACCGG
Source organism: Lutra lutra (assembly GCF_902655055.1). NCBI lineage: Eukaryota > Metazoa > Chordata > Mammalia > Carnivora > Mustelidae > Lutra > Lutra lutra. The sequence continues at coordinate 50,155,144 of NC_062290.1, forward strand.
TTCAAGGTAACCCCAAGCTTAGAGCTCACTCCTCAGCTCTGTCTTTGTAGCCGACTTCCCCGTTCTAATACCTGTTAGCTCTGCGACACTCAGACACCCCCGATCCTTCTGTGACCCTGTGGGACCTGAGGCCATGCTGACCCCGTGTGGGCTTCACCCTGGTTAAGCCTCTGGAGCAATGTCCCTCAGCAGAACAGACTTTTAAAAGTCCTGATTTTGTGCTCCGTTGCTCCGCCACTTGCCAGTAGCCGGCCCCTCCCCCCGCGGTCTATCTTCCCATCGCTTTGGATTCACTTCTCCGCCAGTCCTACTTTTCAGAAAGTGGTTGATTTTCTGTTTCTAGAATTGCTGTTCTTCTTCTCTTCGATCTCCCGTTGGATTTGTAGGTGTTTGCAATCTTTAGATAAGCTCTCTAGCTGATCTTCTGCTACCTGAAGTTGTCTCAGCCTGCTACTTCTCCGCCATCTTGACTCCTCCCCTTAATATATTCTTTTTAAAAAAATGCTTTCCTTATTATTGGACCCTGAATAAAATTAACTTCTTAATTGTCTGGGGCATCTCTTACAGAATCAATCAAGAGTCTATGATGAGTTTGGATCTCATTAACAGTAGTTGGGCATATTTTGCAACATTATAGAGTATCCTCTCAAAAGGTTAGTCATTTGGTAAAAGTTAGGCACTGAAGAGTAGTGAACATGACCAAATGATAGCAGGATTGGGACTGTCCTAATATTTCAAGTTTCTCCCATTGGGGTGTGTACGCTGGTTATGCTCTGGTTAACCAAAGTTTGAAAAAGAAACTCCACATCTACATTAAAGAGAACAAAATAGGGAAAAATTAGCCTCTGATGGGAAGTATTATCCAAGGAAGTGTTTGTCCTTTGCTCTTTCCTTCTGCCCCTTCTTGGTGGACAAGTTACAAATTTAGCCCAGCTAAAAAACCCCAAACAATGATTGGTACAATTTATCTGTAAAAAGCATTAACATGCATGCAAAGACTAAAAGTGGACATGGCTCCTCATCTCTTTTCTTCTACTCAAATAAACAGACCCAGTATCTGCTTTACAGGCCAGTCGAGGCCACCTTTTTCTAATACCTATTCTTTCCTTTTGTTCTTCCTTCCACACAGGCTTCTGGGCTATGGGAGGCACTAAGGTTCAGATTTGGGCAGGGAAGGAGGTGAAAATGGAGATAAGTTGATGGGTTTGACAGGCGAGGAAACTCTTTAGGTTACAGCCTGAAGCCACAAACTTCAGTCATACTCTTCTGGGTTAACCTGATGTTTTTATATTCTAGGACTGCCATAACAAAGTCCCACAAACTGGGAGGCTGAATACAACAGAAGATTATTTCTCAGTTTTGGAGACTGCAAGTCCATAGGCAAGGTGTAGGCAGGCCCATCCTCTTTCTGAAGGCTCTAAGAAGAGTCCTTCTTGTCTCTTCCTAACTTTCTTTCTTTTTTTTTTTTTTAAGATTTATTTATTTATTTGACAGATAGAAATCACAAGGAGGCAGAGAGGCAGGCAGAGAGAGAGGAGGAAGCAGGCTCCCCGCTGAGCAGAGAGCCCCGATGTGGGGCTCGATCCCAGGAGCCTGGGATCATGACCTGAGGCGAAGGCAGAGGCTTTAACCCACTGAGCCACCCTCTTCCTAACTTTCTAACATCTCCTGGCTCCCAGGGATTCTGTTGTTCCTTGGCTGTAGCTCCACTACTCCTTTTCCTGCCTTTGTTATTCCACGGCTTTCTTTCCTGTGTGTCTCCACATGTGTGTCTTTTCATAAGGCAACCCACCATTGGATTTGAAGCCCACTCTAATGCAGCATAACCTCATTTTAAGTAATTACATTGCAAATTGTATTTGCAAAATCGGCAATTTCCAAATAAGATCACATTCTGAGGTTCCAGATAGACATGAATTTTAGGGGGATGCTATCCATTATACTGCGCTGCCTAGTAATTGTTACTTTGCTTTTTTCACCACTTTCTCTATGCATATATCTTATTCAGGAGCCTCATTATTAATGACTACTTCTAGGTGCATTGATTTGGGGGCATTTCTGATGTGCCTTGCTCTCAATGTGCCTGCAAACAGGCTAGTGTGATTTTGTGGCATAAATCCTTCAAGAAGAGAATTTTAGGGCGCCTGGGTGGCTCAGTGGGTTAAGCCGCTGCCTTCGGCTCAGGTCATGATCCCAGGTCCTGGGTTCGAGTCCCACATCGGGCTTTCTGCTCAGCAGGGAGCCTGCTTCCTCCTCTCTCTCTGCCTGCCTCTCTGCTTACTTGTGATTTCTCTCTGTCAAATAAATAAATAAAATCTTAAAAAAAAAAAAGAAGATAATTTTAAGCATTCACAGTAAGTGGCTTTTGGAAGGTAGAGGCAAATACAGAACAGATATGGGTGGGTCACTGGTAATGACTGCTACAGGAATCTTCTTTTAAATTCTATTTTTTCTGAATGACTTGGTAATTTTTAAAAGTAGATGTATTCCTTCTTCCTATTTAGCTTAGAAAAAGAAATATTTATGTGAACATTACATGTTTTTATAATTTGAATAGTCAATTAACTCTACAAGGTAATTAAAACTACAAAGAAGAACTAAATTTAAGATAAAGTTGGTATTATGTTTTTTTTGGTGGGCTTCCCAACTTTCCCCCATTATTAAATGACATTTAAAGTAACAATTTCTTAAAACAAGATACGTCACTTAATAACATTGTTTTTCACTTAATAAAGGATATATATCTTACAGTACAGCTGGAAGTAGTATACCTCAGAGTTATAAAATGCTGAGTTTTTTATTAAAATTTTAATCCATTCTGCTATGTATATAATCAGATCACTTAGAGAACAGGGTTCTTAGACCACCTTGTATTTCTCTGACATGCTCTTTCCAACAGTAGTTTTTATTTATTTATTTATTTAAAAGATTTTATTTATTTATTTGACAGAGAGAGAGAGAGAGAGAGAGATCACAAGTAGGCAGAGAGGCAGGCAGAGAAAGGGAGGGGGAAGCAGGCTCCCTGCTGAGCAGAGAACCCAATGTGGGACTCGATCCCAGGACCCTTAGACCATGACCTGAGCCGAAGGCAGAAGCTTAACCCACTGAGCCATCCAGGCTCCCACCAACGGTAGTCTTTATTATGGTTTCCTTCTTTATGATTTTATAAAAATTTGTAAAAGTTATTGTTGAATCCACTGCAATGATATGGAAAATTGCACCATCCCTTTTATCACTCTTTTATCATATATTATTGCCTTCATGTATATATATCCTAAAATTCCTTTCTAATAATAATCACTTATATGTGTTTATTTATTATGCAAACAGGGTGACAGAAGAGAGAGATCATAATTGTCAATATCAGAGTGTATAAATCCTCATGCTATTCATCATTTGCTATTTTAATCTCCACTGTGCCCTATTCTTTTGCCACTTTTCTTATAATTTGACTCCATTTTTATTTTATGATATAGTTACATTTTATACATATATCTCTCAGCTGCTTGAAGTTATTTTAGAAACAAGACGGTGTTTTAAAGTAAGGCATATGTGTTTATACATACAATGAAAAAGAGTAGCCACATATACTTAACAAAAAAACAGGCAAGCAATACAAGCCAAAAAAGACAAAGAATGGCTATTGGGAAGTAGTTGTCCAGGTGTGAAATGAAAACCTGAAAACAAACCTATTCTTGCTATGTGTTGATTTTTCTATTTATTTTATGAAGGTGTTAATTTGGGTATCTGTATTGGTTTAGATATCTTCGACATATGTAGGTGTATTTACTTCCTAGGTCTGCCTTAACAAATTAACACAAATTTGATGATTTAAAACAACACAAATTTATTACCTGACATTTTCAAAGGCTAGAGGTCTGAAATTAAGGTGTGGGTAAGTTTGGTTTCTTCTCAAGGCTCTGAGAGAAAAGCCATTCTATACTTCTCTTCTATTTTCTGGTGGTTTTAACAATTCTTGACAGTCTTTGACTTATAAATGCATCACTCCAATCTCTTCCTCTGTATTCATATGATTTTCCTTCTGTTTCTCCAAGTCTGTGTTCCAGATCTCCCTCTGCCTTCTTATAAGGGTACCAGCCATTAGAATTGACCCAAAAGAGTTGAGATATCATCTCAAGATCTTTAACTTACATCTGCAAATACTGTTACTCCAAATGAGGTCACATTCTGATATTTTGCATGGTCATATATTTTGGGAGCCAATATTCTATTCACTGCATTAGAGTTTTCATCATGTGAAGAAACTGGTCCAAAAACCTAAATACATCTCCTTTTAATAACCTATAAATATATTGAGAATAAGAAATTGTTAAATGTTTTAGAACCTCAAAATTCAACTATGTATTTGAATAGATGTTGACTACGAGGAAACCTTAACTCAGTGCTTGAATTCTGCTATGTTCTTAGCCCTTTTTAAGGACAAATGTTTAAACCACACTTCTTAATGAGGCATATCCTTGATATGCATATCCTCGACATTTGGTATTACATGATACAACTCTCAATTCTCCCAACCCACTTTATAAACTGGTCAAGGGTCCTATGTAGTTAGAGAAACAATGCTAATGAGACTTTTGTTTTTACAATGTAAGTTGGAAAGTATAGACAAAACAGTCACGTAGTTGAACAATGGGAGTTGAAACTCCAAGGATGCATTGAGAAGGATTATGGAGTAAAGTAAAAGTCATATCTCATTATGAACATGCAAAAATAATGAGAAAACAGTAATTAAAGTAGATCATGTACTGATGACACATGGAGAGTGGGGAACCCAACTGATTGTGGGACAGAAAAAAGAAATCAACCAGGCTCACAACTCACAGAATTTATTCTTGCTGTTCCCTTTTCTAGGAATGCTCTTCCTCAAATATCGTCATCATTTATTCCCTCACTTCCTTCAGGTTTCTACTTAAATGCCACATTTTCGTATACCCTGTCCCTAATTATATGTTAAATAAGCCCCCACTGCCATCACCACAGCCATCTGCACCACTCATTTCTCAGATTTATTTTTCATGTAGTACTTACCACACCACCCACCCACCCACCGACCCTTGTTAAATCTCTTCCCACTATAGTAAAAATCACCTGAAGGTAAAGGCTTTGTTTAGTGTTTGCTACTGTGAACTCAAATGCCTAGAAGAATGCCTGGAATATAACGGGCTTAATAAAACATTGTGAATGGAAAGAGTGAATGAATTAAATAGAATCTGTGAGATTCTCGAGTCGTGTTAATACATAAATGGAAAATTCTGAGAACTCTGGTGGGTCCCTAGACCCAGTCTTAGTGTCCCTAAGGTGGTTTTGTACAATAGACTCTTTTAGAATTCCATGATATCTGACTCTGTTTTTTATTATAATACACAGTCTATTTGATCTAGTGTGAGCAAATCTTATTATTCATAAGCAAGGAAATACGAGTTAAGTACACTACAGCTTCCTAGTGACAAAATTAGGGGCAGAACCTAGATTCCATATACAGCTGTCTAAGTGAAATACATTAAGAAAATATGCTGCAAACGGAAACAGAACCAATTTCACAGCCAAATACAATTCATTGGTAAGATTATCCATTGGCTTGGGATATCTGTGTCTTTTATCTGATATTTTTAAGCAGATACTCAAAAGTTGAAAACATTTGTAGTAAATAAGAAATGTGTGCCTTTGCAATAACATTTGTAATTCTCTAGCTCAGCAACAAGTTAAGTATATTTTTCTGTTCGAATTGTCAGTGGGACAAGAGTATACCCAATGTAGAATTGATCTGTGATTTTGATGAAAATCAGAGTTTACACTGCTATTTTCATGGCTATTATCAAAGGGATTTTTGTCATGAATGCATTTTAGTTATTCAAGGATGGTTGTTAAACCAAGTTTCATTTTTTTCTACTGAAAACACTGTAATTCTTTTTGTACCTTATTAAATTAAAGCATTATCTTCCCTAAAATGACATTGTATAGGGTGGATTCCCCTCTGAGAGGTCCAAAATCTATTCAAGTGAGATATGAATGGAATTTTCTGCCCTAAGCAGGATTACAAAATACATTTCTCCCTCTACTGCAAAAAGGTTCTTATTCAAATTAGGTAGGGTTTCTTTTTTTAACACTGATATATTAATTATATATATTAATATATACGTTAAATACATCAAGAAGATGTTTATAAACATTACATGCCCATTTACAAAATGCATTTTATTTTCAACCTATAGATTGGGACATATGCTTTATTCAAGTAGACATGTATTTTTTCCCAAAGAATGTGATTAAAAACCAAGATAAAATGACAAATCTTGGGCGCCTGGGTGGCTCAGTGGGTTAAGCCGCTGCCTTCGGCTCAGGTCATGATCTCGGGGTCCTGGGATCGAGTCCCGCATCGGGTTCTCTGCTTGGCAGAGATCCTGCTTCCCTCTCTCTCTCTCTCTCTCTCTGCCTGCCTCTCCATCTACTTGTGATCTCTCTCTCTGTCAAATAAATAAATAAATAAATAAATAAATAAAATGACAAATCTTTTTGGACCATTAAAAAAGACATCTATGTGAGATTATCAGAAATGTTACCTGCTTTCTTTCAGTCTCCATTTCTTACAAACTCTATTTATGTTTAATTAGGTTCCAATTAAGAGAATAAATATATGCCAAGGTGACACAAGAAAGGTATTTTCTTAAATATAAATACGGCTTAATATGTCTTTGCCTTTGTACTTCTTTATTAATTTTTTCAGTATATTTCATTTTCAGATTGGAGGGTAATATTCACAAAACCTAAATATCAATCTTTCAAAGTGCCAATCATTTGCTAATAGCTATTTATACAGTTATTCATTATACTACAAATTTGCAAATTTATAGCAAACAGTAATCATTTGTAAACTTAAATAAGATCTCTGCCTTGGTGATAAATGCTATTTTAAGAAAATACTGCCTGCTTTAGGTTCTTCATAAAATGTAATGTTAACTACTATCTAACATTGCATACTTTAGAAATAGAAGTGCAAGACCACTTACTGAGAGGAATAATAACTGACGGCCATAACTAAAAATAATTTATTTGAAAAAAAAATTGTATTTGAAAAAACAATGATCATAGTTACAATTTAATAGCTGTTACCCAGTTATAGATGTAAGTTCAAGTCTGTTTTTCCCTCAGGGACAAATATATTAGTTAACTAAGTCTCAGTCTTTACATTAAAAAAAAAATACATATATAGTGAAATACCTATCACTAGTCTTTAGTCTGTAGTGGGTACTCTTCCTCTGAGAGAACTTCAAATTGTTGACCTTGATTTTAAGGGTTTGGTCTTCTCAATGATATACTTCAGATAAAGTAAAATTAGTGAGAGTGCCTACCTGTATTATCCATTGTCTCCTTCACATAGGAAGGGCACTTTCTCTGAAATATTTGCATTTTTGTAATTTATCAAAGTTCACTTTTATTAAAACTTTTTTCTTTTCTCCTTTTTCTCTTACTAAAATTAAAATGTAGTTTTAATAAGCTTTTTTTTAAAATGATAGACTTTATGATATGAAACTCTAGGAGTTTTCAGAAACTCAAGTCAAATATTTTTAGAAGAGATGTTATATGATAAATGTTAGCATTTGATCTTCAATGGTTTTTATGAGAGCTGGTCTAATACCCTTTGGAACCCATCTATTTCTTTTGTAACCTCTTGCTATTATGGCATTTCTGCCCAAATAATCCGTCAATGATTGTTTCCTATAGGGTATCGTCCAAGATGATGTAAAAAGTCTTGGTATTCTTGTGAAATAAATATTGTGTGATTCAATGATAAAAAGATAGCCATGAAGTCTGAAAAATCTGAGTTCAAAGTCAGATCCATTTACTAATCATACAATGCCAGACAAGAATATTTAATCTTCTTGAATCTGCTTTCTTATCTTTAAAATAGAAATAATAATACATAACCCATCAGTCTGTTGTGAACATTAACTAAGATAGTACACTACTATGCCCAACTCAAGTATTCTGTGAAGTTTGGTATATTGAACAGGACTCTCCAGAGAAACAGCACCAATAGGAGATTTTATATGTGTGTGTGTGTGTGTGTGTGTGTGTATCTACATATATGCGTGTATGTGTATATATGTACATATACATATATACACCTATATATACATATATACTTACATATATCTACAGACATAGAAAAAATAGATATACACAAAATAAAAATAAATATAAAAATAAATATATACAAATATATAAATCTATACTACATATATATTAATTATAGGAACCTGCCTCATGCTATTATGGAATCTGTGAAGTTTCATGATCTGTTTGTTATTTGCAAGCTGGGAAACTAGGAAACCCAGGGGTGTAATTCAATACTAGGGCCTAAGAACCAGAAACTTGATCATGTAAATCCTAGTTCTAGTCCAAAGACCTGACAATAATGGAGGGAAAGTGATGTTGTAAGTTCTGGTCTGAGTCTGAGAGCCAGGAGCATGCATGTTCAAAAGCAAAGATACATGAGATAGAGAAGATAGATATTCCGGTTCAAGAAAATAGTAAATTTGCCCTTCCTTGACCTTTTTTTTTTCCCCTTCACACCTCAAGGAATTGGATTATGTCCACTCTCATTGGTGAGGGAAATCTTTTTTATTCAGTTTACTAATTCAAATGCTAATCTCCTCCAACAACACCTTAACAGACACCCAGATATAATGTTTTATCAGCTTCTTTAGCCCAATTGCTTTATCAGCATCCTTTAGCCCAATTAAATTGACTGACCCGTAAAATTAACCATCACATTTGGTTCCTTCTCTTCTACAGTTACCTTATGTCATAGGTCTAGATATTTGCCTATATAGTTTTTGTTTTGTTTTCATGTTCTCTGTAGTTTATAGAACTCTTAGGATATTTCCCAAAGATGTGTTTAGTCAGGGTAAAATATGTTTATCAATATTTCAAGAAAGAGGGGTGCCTGGGTGGCTCAGTGGGTTAAAGCCTCTGCCTTCAGCGCAGGTCATGATCTCAGGGTCCCGGGATCAAGCCCCTCATAGGGCTCTCTGCTCAGTGAGAAGCCTGCTTCTCCCTTCCCTTTCTGCTGCCTCTCTGCCTACTTGTGATCTCTGTCAAATAAATAAATAAAAAGTCTTTAAAAAATATTTTAAGAAAGATAAAAATCTTATTTGAACATAAGAAGGATGACCAAAGAAAATTAGCAATAATTATAAGAGTCCTACGTAGCTCAGGTGTTGTAAACTAAAAATAAAACTAGGCTGAGCTCTGGTGGCTGAGGTAAAACCATCCAACTGGAAAAATAGTCTGCAATATAAAAAAGAGTAAAGCCAGAAGCAAATATGAGGTGTCAGGATAGCTTATAGAAGGAACCAAGGGAAGAATATGGGAAAGTCAGACTTGTAAATGAAGCTAGTAAAAAGACTAGTAGCATTGTTTACTGCATTGAAGCCAGTAAAAAGACTAGTAGCAAAATAGAAGGAAATGACGGACATGGGTGCATTCTGATGGGAGTTTGATAAAGAGCCTCATTGCTTTCCTGACTCCTTTTCCAAACCAAAGCGATTTGTCCCTTTTGTTACTATGAGTTTATCTGACTTCTTTAAGAAACCTTTAAAAGAAAAGAAAGTGATTGAAAGGGACCTCTTCCTGTGTAAAGTACTCATAGGTCTTAAGCCCTGGACAAGAGCAAGATAACCTGGAATTTTTACTGACTGCACTGTATACTGCTTAGTGAGCCTATTGTAGTCCAGGAGGGGTAGAAATTAGGTTTATCCTTAATTTTCCTTCCTAGAATTAAAAGGGATTTGAAGAGGGGTCTGTGAAACCATTGCCTAGACCCCAGCATAGGCAAGTGTTTCTGACATCTTATATTTCTGTGTAGAAATGTTAGTGCTTTAACATATAACTTGGTGGTGAAACTACAGTGGAGCGCTAAGTATTTATATAATCTATAAGACAAAATTGTATAGTTCAGCCTTTGTAATATGAAATAATATTACTTGTAGGAAAACATAAGATGTAATTTTCAACTTCTTTTTGGGTAAAGCCTTGATTCCCATTTTGAAACACAGACAAGGTCATTAGAACTGCATGATACAACTGTATTTTCAATAAAAGCACTAGTAAAATATAGCTTTTAATTCTTGAATTATAATTAACAGAATTAATTATATTATAATTAATTATAAATATTTATATAATTCATATAATTTGTATATATTATATAAATATTTATAATTATACAAATAATTATAAATACCTAATTAACAGAATTAATTGGTTTTCTATTGGTTAAACTGAGCTTTTCATTTAACTATTGATAACATGTGAGAGTCTGTCCATCCTCACAGGATGATGGGTATATATTTCATACTCTATGATTGATTGGTTTATTATATCCAGAACATTATTATCTCTACATGACTTATAGTGAATCAAAATATTTCCATAGAGGGGTGTATGCATGTGCTTTTCTAATCAGTCATTGATTTATTTTTCCTTTGCCTTTTCCATATTTTTATGGTGAGATTTTCTAAGATGAGATATGATGGATGTGAAAACACAAAAATTATAAAGGGCTTGACAAATGCATACCATTATTGTTATTTTCTACAAAAATGCAAGTTATGAATTTTCTATTATTTGATTTTAAAGGTATCATGGGGCCTGGGTGGTGCAGTCGGTTAAACATCTGATTCTTGGTTTCTGCTCACGGTCTCAGGGTCATGAGATCAAGCAGGTCAGTCTCTGGTCATCATGGAGTCTGCTTAGAGTTTCTTTCTGCCGCTCTCTCTGCTCCTCCCCGTTGTGCTCTCTTGCTCGCTCTCTCTCTAAAATAAATAAATCTTTATGGGGTACATGGGTGGCTCAGTCAGTTAAGTATCTGCCTTCAGCTCAGATCATGATCACAGGGTCCTGGGGTCAAGCCCCCTGCACTGGGCTCCCTGCTCACCTGAGAACCTGCTTCTCCCTCTCCCTCTGCTGTACCTTGTGCTTTTCTGTTCTCTCTTTCTGTCAAATAAATACATGAAATCTTAAAAAAATAAATATTTAAATATAGCATAGAAATTTGGTGGGCTAGGATTCCATTACTCACCATTTCATTTTTTCCACATTTTATCCATTCTCTTATGCCTATCACAAATTCTTTATTTTACCTTCCCTGACTTTTTATTACTACCAGGATTCCAATAAATAAATGTTCAGAAAACCAGAAAGAAAAACTAGTGAATTATTATGGATTATGATATGTCAGGCTAAGGTATAGAGCAAAATAAATTATGAATTCCATACATTCCTGCATTCACATCCTATTGGGATATAATGTTATTCCCATCAAGATACAGAATCTTTTTCTCCATCTCTTGAATCTCAGGTTGACTGTTAACTGTTGTGTTAACAGGATATATACATGTTTGTACTTTCTTATGCACTGATTGAACCCTGAGACAGTGAGGTAAGGAAGCTTAGACTAGCTTGTTGAATGAAAGACCATGTAGAGTAGAGACAAACCATCATAGATAAACCTACCAACCAGTCTGACAACTTCCAAAAATGTAAGTGAGCCCTCAGAGCTGCCTGAAATCAGAAAAACTGCACAGTGAACCTAAAGAAGTATTAGAAATTATAAATGTTGTCATTCAATGTTTTGAGATAATTCATTGTACAGAAAAAGTTTACTAATACAGAGAATAGTACATATCTCCTGAAGGGATGAGTTGACACATTGAGAGTGTTAATTACTTCATTCAATTCCAAGCCTCTTATGTTAAAAAGAGGAGATAAAGGAAGAGTTTGAGAGTAGTAAGATGAAATGATGCTTCCTATTATCTTCTTAAATGATGCTTGGTGAATAGGAACTTTAAAGAGTCTCGGTTTCATGGAAATTTACAAGAAGCATCTTTAGCGAAATCATAAAAAGTATATTAGACCAGTGAGGAAGAGGGAATATCAGGACTGTTGAAATGATCTGTAGAATAAATGTTTTGTTCTGTGTTTATCTTCCCAAATAAAAGAATGACTTTTTATATGTAACATATGCAAATTGATTTTTCTATAGAAGAGAAGTTGAGAGAACTCATGGGATGCATATTTATGCTCTAGTTCAGCTTCAAAGTTGACAAATATTAATTCAAGAGGAAAAAAGTTAGTAATTTTTGGAGGAACTAGTCAAAATGAATAATAACAGTTCATTGGAAAAATAGTGTGGTATTGTTGAAAGAATAGATAAATAGATCATTGGAACAGATAGATAACCCAGAAATAGGCCCACATAAATATAATCAACTGGTCTTTGAGAAGGGAACAGAGGTAATACAGTGTGTACAGTTCTGTTAATCACAATTTTCCCCCCAGGTGCTGGAACCCTAACTTTCCTAACCATAAAAGGGAATGTATTGCTTTATATAACTGAGAAGTCTATGGATGTAGCTGTATTCAGGAATGGCTGGATTAGGGACTCCAAATATTCAATATTTCTCTCATTTTTCAGCTCCGCTTTATGCTCCTTTACCTACATACTTCAAAAATTCATAAAACACAATACTTACTGCTGGAAATCTAATATAAGTGAATTTCCAACTAAAATTCTGAAATGGAGTTTTGATATCCTGATCTATGTCACACGCACTCCCCAGGAGTAGGTTTAGCAGCTCAACTGAATAACATGGACTAAAAGTAGAGGAAGGGAAATTGCCCAAAGGACAATCAAAGATAGAAGAATGGGTATTCCTCATCCAAACAAAAATACTGATTACAGGCATTCTAAAACAGGTTGAAATATATTTAGAGGTAAAGATAAAAATACAACACATGACAAGAATCAAATCCAAATCTGTCATAGCCACTTTCCCTCAGGGGACCTACAAAGAAAACAAAGGAGATTAAATGTACTTTCATTATCACTACTGTACTTAGGCATTAATAATGATATTAAATTTAGTGAACAGAAGTTAACCCCTACGAGAACTCCTTTTACCTAAAATAGATTTTTCTTAGCTCAAATGTCTCACTCTAAATCTTACTCTCTTAACTCACACTTAAAGGTGTGAAAAAATGACTCTAGACTAGAGAGTATGCTAGCCAGTAAGAAGTAAAAGAAATCACAAGAACCCAGAAAATGTTTTCAATTACTAGAGGTAAAGAATTCCATATATTCTGAAACCGGGGAAGAGGGCACTTTCTCCAATTTGTTTCACCGTACTAGCTAAGTAAGAGGAGAGAGAGAGGGGAGAGGAATATGCTTATATATACAAGATACATATCTTTTTATTTTATTTTTTTTTTATATTTGGGCACAACACAGAGGCAGTACCAGCCTCTGGGATTATAGCCCAATGGCACAGAATCAGATTTGACCAATACACTAGGGTAATCTTATTTTTCAGTGAGATTAAGTATGGAGTATAGTTCAGAATATAAATTCTTTTCCTAAAAACCAAAAACATCAATTTTAGAATTTTTTCAAACAATATTCTATACCTTTATGATTTTGTAGTTTAAATTATTTCACTTAAAAATTGGAATGTAAAGCTTCCATTTCCTTCACTATTAGTGAGTCAACAGATACAACACATAGACATATCATATGAAGAAATTTAGATAACAAGATCATTTTAGACTATTATATAGTTAAGACTGAATTGGAAAATTACATAAAAGAAGAAAGCCAAACCATCATGGTCTCTGCTAACATCAGGAACAACAGCATTTTGTGCTATTGCCACTTCTATTCAACATTGTGCAAGAGGTTTTGGTAAGGACAATTGGACAACAATATGAAATAAGAGACATTTAGGTTTGATGAGTAAAGCTGTCTCCATTCACAGATGATGTGCTAAGGTATTTTGAAAATGCTAAAGAGTGTATAAATAATTATTAGAACTAATAGTGAGCAAGGTGGCAGGATAAAGAACCATTTACCAAGCGTTAGTTGTATTTCCATACACTAGCAATGAACAATTCAAATATGAATTTAGAAAAACAATTCCATTTACAATAGAGTCAAAAAGTATAACAAAATTAGGAATAAATTAACAAAGGATTTTAAAGACATGTACACTGAAAACTAAAAACATTATTGAAAGAAATGAAGAAAGTGCTAGATAAAGGGAATGAACTCCATATTCATGAATTCAAAGAATGTTTGAATTCTTGAATATTTAAATTTATTGTTAAAAGGACAATACTCCCCAAATTTGTATACAGATTTCACTCAAACCTCATCAAAATACTGCCTTGGGGAGGGAATTGAAAAGCTGATCCTAAAATTTATATGGAAATTCAATGGACTGAGAATAGTCAAAACAATATTGAAAAAGAGGAACAAAACTGTATGATTTATGCTTTTCAATTTCAAAACTTAGTATAAAGGGGCAGTAATCAAGATAGTTGTAGTACTGGCAGAGGGATAAACATATAGATATATATCTGTGGAATAGAGTCCAGAAATAAACTGTTCTATTTGTGGTGAACTGATATTTGAGAAGGGTGTCAAGACAATTCAATGGTGGGAAATAAAATTGTTTAAAACAAATGTATGCACACATACAAAACAATGAATTTGGACACCTATCTCACATATATGAAGTTAGCACAAATAGATCAATGACTTAAACATAAGAGCTAAAACTGTAATACTCATTTAGCAATTAATTCTGAGATATGACCACAAAGCACCATTAACAAAAGAAAAAAAAATAGATAAATTAGATATGATCAAAATTCAAAACATTTGTGCACTAAAGAGCAACATACAGTAGGTGGGAAAAAAAACCAGAAGGAGAAAAACATTTATAAATTATATATCTGATAAGGGACCAGTCTCCAGATATAAATAACTGGATCTCAATAATGAAAAGACAAACCAGTTAAAATTTGGGCAAAAGGTTTACATAGACATTTCTCTGAAGAAATAAAAATAACCAGTTAGCGCACAAACAATGATTAACATCCTGGGTCATTAAGAATGCAATCAAAATTACAATGATAAACAACTTCATGTCTCCTGGAGTGATGTTAATAAAAGAGACAATAACAAGTGTGGATAAGGATGTGGAGACACTGTAACCTTCACTGGTTACTGATGAATATGAAAAATGGGGCAACTACTTTGGCACACTGTTTGGTAGTTCCTCAAAATGTTAAATATACAGTTACATGAGACCCAGCAATTCCATTCCTACATATATATCCAAAATAAATGAAAACATTGTCCACTCAAGAGTTTGCAAATGAATATTCCTAATAGAAATTTTCATAATACCCAGAAAGTAGAAACAGCTCAAATGTCCATCAATATAAATGGATAAACAAAATGTGGTCTATTTACAATGATATATTATTGGCTAATGAAAATAAAGCAATGACACATGCTACAACATGGCTGGGCCTTGAAAACATGACACATGAAAGATGCCAGTCACAAAAGATCACATATTCTGTGATTCTGATTATAAAAAATGTCTAGAATAGGAAAAACTTCAGAGACCAAAAGTAGTTTTGCTATTGCTAGGGCTTGTGAGGGGGGTGGAGGAAATGGGAAGATATTGCTAATGAGTACAGGATTTCTCTTTGGAGTGATAAAATATTCTAAGCTTAGTGTTCATGGCTGCACAATTATGAATATACTGAAAAACACTTTATGCTTTAATAGGTGAATTTTAAGGTATATGAATTATATCTCCATAAAGCTGTGATAGCATGCATAATTGAATAAAAAGATACTATGATAAAAGCCAAGTCCAGCTTAAAAAAAAAAAAACAAAAATTTATTAAAAAATGGAGAGTGGGGCGCCTGGGTGGCTCAGTGGGTTAAGCCGCTGCCTTCGGCTCAGGTCATGATCTCAGGGTCCTGGGATCGAGTCCCGCATCGGGCTCTCTGCTCAGCGGGGAGCCTGCTTCCTCCTCTCTCTCTCTGCTTGCCTCTCTGTCTACTTGTGATCTCTCTCTGTCAAATAAATAAATAAAATCTTTAAAAAAAAATAAAAAAATAAAAAATGGAGAGTGATTGAAATAAAAACTTAGTAAGAATGCTAAGCCAACATTGTCTCTGAAGCAAGAACCATTGCTTCAGAAAATCAAATTGAGAAAAATTCCCCAGAATCCAGTGAAATATATAAATATAAAAATGTGCACATATATGTACATATTTATAGGTATATAAATATATAAAAATATATAACTATATGGAAGAGTGTTTAAGAGACTCAAGAATTTGAGAATTGTCTAAGAGATGTGAGAAGTTCCAATGTTATGTTGAACAAGATTTTCAATGGAGAATATTTCGATCTGTGGAGAGACAATATTTGAAATCTGTGGTTGAGAATTTTTCACAATAAGAGAACTACATGAATATTCACTTTGAAGAAGCAAAATGAGATGTGAATTGGACTGGTAACAATAGATACATACCTAGACACAATAGTGCGACTGAACAGAGAAGGTCTGAGGAAAATAAAGAAACAGAAAGATATGATTCATTTCCTAAAAGGGTAAATGACTTCTCAGTGGCAACAATGGAGGTTAGAAGGATTCAGAATAATAGCCTCAAAGTGATGATGAAAAATAACTGTCAACTTACATATCTATATTCAGCAAAATTACCTTTTACCAGATCCACATTTAAAAGAACAAGAAAACTCTAGAAGAAAATAGGGTGATACACAAAATAATTGGTAGACATGTGAATAAAACAAAAAAGATTTGATTATATTAAGTAATAACTATAACAAAGACTAATTTGAGAACTATAACAATAAATGAACAAAAATACAGGCTGACAGTTACATTTGAGATGAGCGTGCCACTGAAATTCAAGCTCTAATGTTCTTGTATAATAAGGATGGGGAAAGAGAGAAGGAGATTTGGGTGTCAGAAATGTACACATTAGTATCTCTGATCTGTCACAAATTAACTTCTCTTTGCTTTCATGCCTACTCTAGATTCTAAAACTGGTAGGGAGTCAATAGGTTTTAATGAGTGTGGACCTTAATTCACTTAACATTTGCATTTCAATAACATTTCAATCTGTTAAAGAAGAAAAACACAACAAAAAGAAAACAGCAAGAACAACATGAACAACAACAAAGAGACATAGTTATGACTTTCATTACCAGAGTTCCTCAAGCAGAGCTAGTTCCCACAAAGATTGCTCTGGTCCTATTGTTTAAGCAGTTGAGTACACTGGAAAATCCAAATTGTGGCCACAAAAAGGAGTTACAGTCATAACTTATGACTGGACTACGCATGATGACTTTGGCAATGTTGATAAAAAGAACATCAGTGGGGCGCCTGGGTAGCTCAGTGGGTTAGCCTCTGCCTTCAGCTCAGGTCATGATCTCAGGGTCCTGGAATAGAGCCCCATGTTGGGCTTTCTGCTCAGCAGGTAGCCTGCTCCTCCTCCTCTCTCTGCCTGCCTCTCTGCCTACTTGTGATCTTTCTCTTTCTGTCAAATAAATAAATAAAATCTTAAATAAAAAGAACATCAGTAATAAGATAAAATACTCAATAGATTGGATCTCATTAGCATGAAGGTTATAATATGGATAGGGACCAACAATCCAGGGAAGAGTGTGTTAGAATCCCATTTTTAGTAGTGCTGGTCATACACTACAAGAGCTAGACATGGGGTTTGAAGTACACAGCCAGATCTCAGTGTCTCTGTGGTATTATGACATGCCTCATCGTCTGCTTCCAATAATTTTTTTCCCAAGTAATTAGACCCAGTTGTTGCCCAAATGTAAACTAATAATTTTCCCACCAACCCTCCATTAATCCCTGGAACTTCTTGCCTTAACACAAGAAAGGTTTCCACTCATAACATTTTCTCAAGTCTAGAACTGAATAAAAGCTCTCATTGTGGACTGTTGAAAAGTTTTTCGTCTGGTATAATTCTGCTGGTTGTGCTAACCTCCTACCAGAACTTCTTGATTCTCTGGAACTCATATCTGGTATGGTTTTTAAAACTCCAGTCCTTAGAATACACTGTGTTTAGCCTCTAATTTGGTGATTTTGGTGGCAATCACCCCCAAGGTTGCATTGTACTCCAAATATCTCTGTCTTTGTGCTTAATTCTTCAGCCTAGGGAGGGAAGCTTGAGGACTGAGGAGAATTGACTATGGATGAGTGGCATCAGCACAAATCAGCTATTTGAAAATAGTTCACTAGTAGCAGAGGGACTTTTTTCATTGGTACAATTATTATTTCTCTTGGTTGAAGAGCAGACAGTTGCTGAAGGATATAAGGACTTTTAATCTGATAGACTGTTAAAACTTCATTAATTGTGGGCTATTAAACAAGCATACTTTTCTTGCAAGTTCCATTCATTTTTGAGGGGTTCAGAATCCAGTTGAAAAAATAACAAACAGTCCTACAACTCCAGCCCTGCATGAGAAGGTTTTTCCGAAGGTGTTCAGGAAATAGCGTTGGAGGTTACAATCTAGTGTGAGTTGAGGAGAAAGCTTCCTGAAGGAGTTGATGTCCAAGATGAGAAAGCAAGTTGAGAATTGGCTGTAATTGTTCAGGATAAGAAAGAGAGGAAGGAAATTTCAGGCTTGTCTTAAAGTAAACCTGTAAGAGAAGGGATACATAAAAGTAAAGAAACAGTTTAAGAAAAGTCAGGAGGGGGGCGCCTGGGTGGCTCAGTGGGTTAAGCCTCTGCCTTCGGCTCAGGTCATGATCTCAGGGTCCTGGGATCGAGCCCCGCATCGGGCTCTCTGCTCAGCAGGGAGCCTGCTTCCTCCTCTCTCTCTGCCTGCCTCTCTGCCTGCTTGTGATCTCTCTGTCAAATAAATAAATAAAATCTTTAAAAAAAAAAAAAGTCAGGAGGTAGGATGAAAGATTTGTTTACCTGTAGCCAGATAAAGAGAAAAGAAAGAGCAAAATGTAAAGTTTTTTTTTCTTTTCTTTCTTCTTCTTCTTCTTCTTTTTTTTTTTTTTTTTGCCAAGTTATTTGCACTGCTGGCTTTAAAATTAGAATGTAACCAATTCTTTACTAAATTGATAGAAGTAGTTGCTTGGGATCTATCGTAACACAATCCAAATCTTTTGGACAGTTATGATTCTGCTGCAGTTGAACTTGGGCTAATTAAAACCAGTAGCTGCCAGCAAATTCATTAATCCTGATCTGTTTATAGATCCATTGTGAGGAATGATCATTTATTATCTTAAGACCCTGTGCCTTCTGATAAATATTATTATGTAAAAATATGGACAGAGCGTGCCCATTGGCAAGAACTGTTAATCTCTTCAATTTACACTTGGAGAACTTGTAAAAACCAAGCACATTATCCCTCATTGAGAGGCAGAAATGACAAGTTGGTTTAAACCAAGGAGACCTCTGTATAAATTAGCAGATGTTTTAGTTGAAAATAGAAGTTGTCAACATGACCTTAATGAATTTGTTAATAGTTGTTCCCAGAATGAGGTAATAGGCCAAGTTCTAACCTAGGAATAGAGGAATAAATGCAGACTTTAAAGTTAGACTCAAATTGAAATGCCAGCTTGGACTTCATGATTTTCATGGTCTGAAGTAAGTCATCAGGTTAATTCAGGTGTGAGAATCACATTTCCACATAGGGTGCATTTAACTAGAATTTGGCCTCTAATGGTGCTCAGTGAAAATATGACTTTATTAAGTCAAGTGCATTCTCTTTAATTGAGGAATGTGTGGGTTCAACCCTGTGTATACATGTGTGCTTGAATATATGAACAGAGTGATAGAAGTATTGTTTCTTGGGGGAAGGAACAGACAGAATCTCAAGCAGACTCCCCACTGAGTGGCGAGCCCATTGTGGGGCACTTGATCTTGTGACCCTGAAACCATGACCTGAGCTGAAATAAGGAATCGGATCACTTAACTGACTGAGCCACGCAGGAACACCTTTTGACTCACTTTTAATTTTTTTTAGTTTTTAATTTTTTTTCATTTGTGTACTAGGCAGAGAACTTTATTAACCTTATTTAAAACTTTATTCCCGGACTGTTCAGCTTAATGAGCTGCAGAGGATGAATTGTGTGTAAGCAAAACCTAAAAAGAGCTGCAGGGTCCAAGAGGCTTAGACTTAAAAATATTAGAGATCTAGATTTTATCAGATCCATGAAGAAAATTTTAAAAAGCAGTCATAATATAAAATAACCATGTCTGTGTGGCTCAGTTGGGTAAGCGACTGCCATCAGCTTATGTCGTGATCCCAGGGTCCCAGGATCAAGTCTTGCATTGGACTCCCTGTTCAGTGAAGAGTCTGCTTCTCCCTTTCCCTCTGCCCCCACTTGAGCTTGTTGTCTCTCTCTAGTGCTCTCTCTCTCTCAAATAAATAAATAAAATCCTTTTTAAAAAAAAAGCTACTCTTAGTAATTCAAGTTTAATCTTCTTCAGAAATTGACTCAATTCGTTTGCTTTATTCTTGGGAGCTTTATCAAAATTCTCCACAAGATCTGAAACTTCATCCTCCTCCTCCTCTCTGGGAGTAAGTGGTGCTTTCCTTTTTTTTTTTTTTTTTCCCTTTAAAGATTTAGAGACTTTATTTGTTTATTTTTGATATTTTCCAGTTTTTATTTAAATTCCAGTAAGTGGTGTTTTTCCATCTACAGATTGGGCAGAGCTTCAGCCAGTCTTCTCAAACTAGAGGGACTATCTGCATCAGGCTGGTTTGAGATCATAGGTAGCATTTCTGGCAGCTGCTTTGCCCCTAAATGGCCTGGAATGGTGAAAGTGTTTGCTGCCCTGGATGCCTGAACTGTAGGGTTGTTAAAGTTGATCACTCTTCCTTGGTTCATGAATATATTCACTTCTTTAACACCAGAGATATTACTTACCCCTAACTTCTTTAAGGTGAGCTGAAATTTTCCATCATTGGCGATAGCCAATGCACAGTTCTTTCAATGCACAATTCCTTTCCCATTACTGAGCACTTGTGCTTATAGTTTGACAAGTTTGTGTTGGTTCATGATAGTTTTTTTCATCTTGTTGGGACAGAAATGGGACCACAGGGAGGACTAGGGTTAGCGCTCTGGGGCGGTCTCGGGCAGATGAGCTGAGATTCGGTGTGCACATGCCTGTTTTATTCACTTTTTAAATACCTCCTACCTAGTAGGTTGCCTAGCACAGAATAATTAATATTTAATTAATTCAAGTGTGTCATTTTCACTCTAAGGTATTGTTCATTGTTTGACAGTGCCCTATGATAGCCTCTGGGAAGATTTTTCTGGACTAAGTACCATGAATATTACTAATTCGTCTAAATATCTGATGTCATTTTTGACACATTTTGAATCATAGAAACTGTTTTTTCTTTTCTTCCTGGCTAATAGAAATTCAGTCCATTTGAGATTCTCTTCTTACAATTGACGTACATATTATGTGGTTTAACCATAAAATAAATTTATGTTCTTTTGTTTGAACATTTTTCTTTTTGCTTAATTTTTCTTACCTAATATAATTTTGTTGCATTGTATTACTTTTATAGATTTTAAATACACACAACATATATATCTACATTTATGTAAACCATGTTTGACATTTTTCTTAATAGATATATTAACTCTTTTTATAATGACCCGTTATTTTACTGTACTTTGAAGCTTTATTCAAATATTTTAAAATATATAAAAACCTATGTACTTTAATTGTGAAAGTGTTAAGGTTGTTAGACCATATCATCTAGCTATAAGGTTTTAAGTAGCAAGGGCAATTTAGTCTTAGTGAAATTGCTCACTGCTTCAAGGCACCTAATTGGAAATTAAAATACCTAGTTTTTTTTTAATTCCTCTCCAGCTCTATCTCAGCATATTTTAATCTGAACTATATTTCTCTGTTAAATATGATTACTGAGCAATGACAGAACTCATGGTCATTCATTGCTCAGTCATTACCAGTTTTCATTTATAGTTGAAATGAATACTTTCCTCAATTATATTTTTTAATCAATCCCAATCCTTTCTTTTTTATATAAGAGATATTAAGCCTTGAGAAAATTTCTGCAGAGTAATAAAACCTGTTAGATTAGATTAATATACATGGGCTGCTCTACTATTATTAATTTAGACAGACTTTCATTTTTCCCTTTTTGATTACACAGGACATTGATTTATGATACATGAAATAACCAATTGCACTTTTGAAATTTGAAATTCTAGAGTTCTCCCTATGTTATTGGCCTTGAACTCAGCTATTTTGTCCTTTAAATTATAAAATATATGCCCTTTTTGATTGAAAGGTATATATTGCCTAGTGCAGCAAGTATATTAACTCAATGTTTGCCTGAGATTAATGGGTCATTTTTAATGTCATTAATGTGCTATTGAATCACAATAGAACATAGTATATCATAAAACCTTTTATAATTTCTTCATTAGCCTCGATGTAGTGTACCTACAATGCCTAGAATACCATTTTTTTAGCTTGTTTTGTTGCTTATGTCTTTTGAGTTTTTGTCCCAAGTCTAGAAAGAAAAGATATTGATAATGCCTAAATGTGAGTACTGCTAGAAGAGTATAGGCTTTTAGTTTATTTTGCCCTGGTGGAGTGTGGGTACTCAGCATATTTAAGATGCAGAGATTACGAGGGAGAACCCATTTGGTAAAATTGCCTGAACTGGGAGAATACATGGGGAAATGACAGGATAATGCCAGACAGACTAATACTTGCTTTTTCCCACAAGCATATCAGGATATCCTAAAGTCTGAGGGTAGATTTTGGATTTACTCAGTCAGGACAGCATTTTTTTCCCTTTCTCAGCATGTGATTAAAAAAAAAAAAAGAAATCTCTTCTAAAATATGTTGGACTCATAGTCCATCAGTGGCCACATATATTTGGTTCCAACAGGCTTGCCAGGTTAATGCCCAAATTCCTTGGCAGGCATATGCAAAACACATGGCAGTGAAATCCCCAAATTTCATGTAACCAATAGTATTAAGTACCTTTTTTCTATCACAGACACTGGTGGTAGTATAAGGAACTATAGAGGTACAGCCACTATTCTTATGAAATCTGCATTTCAGTGGGTTGGAAAAGAGAAGGTTTAAGCAATTCATTAATTGGATAACCCAATAAATAAATTTGGAAACATGCAAGATGTTAGAGTAACTACCAAATGGGGAAGCCTAACCTAATTCTGGAGGGCAGCAGAGACTTCTTGAGTCAGGTGTAAAGCGTATACACATGAAAGGTCACGAGTCAAAAGAGTCTGATAAATTCTAAGAACTGTGGTAGAACTACTGTGGGTAAATCTCTATTAGAAGGCAAGAGAGTGAAAAGCACAAGAAGTTACTCGTGGTAGGCTGAGCCCAGACCCTGCAAGGTTTTAAGGCCATGCTATAGATGTTGATTTTGTCTTAATGCTAATGAAATCCAAAATCTGTGAAGATATTAGGACCCACTCAACATGATGAAGAGCAGATCAGGCATGGAGGGATACGGGTCCTATTCTTTCAGCTTTGATGTAGAGATTACAAATAATCCGAGACTTCTTTATAAACAGTAGCTTATTTGAGTCAAAAACATACAAGGTCAGACTAAAAGTACAAACAGATCTCTCTAAGAGACTTTTAAGTCCACCATCATCATTGACCCTGATCAGCATAAACATTTGAGTTTGATGTATAAAAATCCCGTGTTGGAGCAATATATACAAACTAGGAGAAAATGTTTTGGAAATAATAACAGCATGCAGTGTCCTAAGTTGCACGTTTCTCCATTTCTTTGTAGTGTCCATAATGCAGTCTAGCTTGTAAAACTTCACTTGGCTTTTTGGTGTGTCTTGTATTGCTCTAATGTGGCAGAGTATAATGGTCACAAGTATGAAAGGCTCTTTTACATTAAATTACACAGAATAAATTTCCCTGCTCAGAAGATGATAGTAGCTTATTTCTTCAATTTAGTTGCAGAAGATTCTAACATTAAATCTGAAGCTACCACGGAGTGATCTAACTTTGAAGATTACAGTGATGATAATGCGGCTTCTAGTGAACTAAATGAATGTTTATGGCTTTTTCTTTTCTGCGTTCATTGTTGTTGCTGCTGCTACTCCTGCTGATGCTGGTTTTGGTGTGTGGCTTTCTCAGTAACATTGGCTTTAAAAACAGAAACAAAATAAATGTACATGCAAATCAATAAAGTTCCTCAAAGACTTATATTTCTATAGGATTGACAGTGATATTTAATCGACTACTTGCTTTTTGGCCCCAAGTTTTAGTTTTGCTACCCAGCATAAACCTCTTTTTAAAACTTCCTTGAATTTGAAATGATACCAGTCATGGGTAATTAGATTCTCTTTCAGAACACTCTGTATCTCCTTAATTGATACATGTATTTTGTATAATGTCTATATGATTCCTACATTTATCATATTTCTTTCAAGTTAAATCCTATATTTTTCTGTTTTACTCTTCTCTCTAGGAAGCGAACTTATGATTTCTACAAAATTTCAAGTGTATTAGGTTCTCATATCTATCATATTTTGTAAGCTATTTTTATTTTTATTTTTTTATTTTATTATTTTTTTAAGATTTTATTTATTTTATTTGACAGACAGAGATCACAAGTAGGCAGAGAGGCAGGCAGAGAGAGTGAGGAGGAAGCAGGCTCCCCACTGAGCAGAGAGCCCGATGTGGGGCTCGATCCCAGGACCTGGGATCATGACCTGAGCCGAAGGCAGAGGCTTTAACCCACTGAGCCACCCAGGTGCCCCTGTAAGCTATTTTTAGACTTACTCTGAGTTGTTATTTTCCTCTTCAAAATTTAAATTCTCAACAAGAAACTTTGTTAAATTATCCTTTAGTTTTCCACCAAATGTATAAATTTAGCTTATTTAAACCATTACCAATCGATTACAATTTTTCACTCAGAAATGATATTTACCAAACATACATTTAATAGAACAATAAGGAGAATTACGGGCTTACTGGCCTCAGAATATCAAGTCACCATGCATTAGAGCAATTAGGAGAATAGGCTTCCTCCTCTTCAGCTGGAATGAATGAATGAAACTCAGTTTCCTACAGGACCAAGTTGTGCCTTTTCTTCAGAAGCTTGAATATAAATTTTCATAAGGATCTGGAAAGCTAGATTTAAAATACTCAGAAAACTCTCCTTGCAGCTAAAATTGAGATATAGATTGCTTGATGCTTAAGTCCTCCCTGTTTATCCCTGTTTATCTTTATTAAGATAAAGTATGTTTCTTTATTTGTACTGTAAATTGGCAAATTGTAAGAGGGCCTTGTCCCTCCTCAGAGACACTACCCCATTGGCCACTGCAAGTCTCTTCCTGGGACAATGATAATATGGTGAATCATGGGTCTTCTCTTTCTCTTGTTTGGCTTTCAGGCTTTCCTTACAAAGCCTGTTGCTTAACTTGTAGTGAATGACATTGTTATTGACTTTACTACAAACTTGGTACAGGAATTTTTGTAAGCATTTCTGATTGTTCCTCTAAATAACAAAAAAAGGGTAAATAACAAATACAGCATTTTATTATACTTGAAATGCTAGGAAATTTGCCAAGCATTCTTATGCTTTATTTTAATTAATTATTCTATTCCTTTTATATTTATTTATTTATTATTTTAGTTTCACTGTAGTTAAAACATAGAGTTACATTAGTTTTAGGTGTACAATACAATGATTTGTCAGTTCCGTATATTACTCACTGCTCATCAAGATTAAGTGTACTCGTAATCCGCTCACCTGTTTCACCCATCCTCCCACCCACTAATTAATCAATTTGATGGAACTTTAATAACCCCATTTTACAGATGAGAAGACAAAATTTAAGAACCTAAATGTCTTGCCTAGTGTCACATAGGTAGTTAAGAGAGAGCTCATTCACATCTGAGTTTGGACGAAACACACTTCTTTCTCTTCTGAAACTGGCAGAAAAGGAGTGATTAAGATCACTCTGAAGGAGTAGGAAGCAGGTGTGTGCTGGGATTAAGGACATAGGGCAGAGGGGAAATGGGAAGCTCTGAGCAAAGATTAGAGCTTTAAGATTTTGAACTTGAAAAGTCTGTAATGTCCTTTTCAGGTCTGCTTCAAGTCAAGTTTGTCAACTTCAAATAGACTTGAAACGTTGATTTCAAGTCCATTTTGGACTTGAAAGCTGATAGCTGAAGAGGAGAGAGGGTGAAGCTTATTTTCATATGATAGTAGGAGAAGCTTTGTAACTAGGGCATTGTGTGAGTTGTTCAAAAACATGTCTTAATTTCAGAATGAAGGCTTAAAATGAAAAGTATAACTAGTCCTTCTTACCAGTTTATTTGTAAAACTAAAGACATTGGTAAGATACTGATAGTGAGAATTATGAACAGAAATACAAAGTAAAGTGATGGGCATACAAGTCAAAATAGGAGGCATATAGGCATGTTGGTGCAAAATTAATGACCTAAAATTGGCAACAAGGAGATAAGTGAATATTCAGATGATCTCTGGCCTCTGAGATAAACAGAGGATGGAAGAATTTAAAAATTGCCTAAGGGGCGCCTGGGTGGCTCAGTGGGTTAAGCCACTGCCTTCGGCTCAGGTCATGATCTCAGAGTCCTGCGATCGAGCCCCGCATCGGGCTCTCTGCTCAGCAGGGAGCCTGCTTCCTCCTCTCTCTCTGCCTGCCTCTCTGCCTGCTTGTGATCTGTCAAAAAAAAAAAAAAAATCTTTAAAAATTGCCTAAAATACAGAAACTGAATGAGATCCAGGAATCAGTTATGTGAAGTGGTAGGCAAAAATTTCTGAGTAATGGCTGAAGATGTACTATTTCTTAACACATGGAAAGAGTCAGTATTCTGATAAGCAGTAGAAGAGACTCGGGGCATGGAATGTGAAGTTCCCTGGAGGATAGTGAGAAGGGAGAATATATTCTGATACTTACTTTAAAGAGGGCATTTATGAGCAAAATTCATAGGATCTGTATAGCTGAGAGTTCCTATTTAACTTTTCAATATTTCATTAATACAAGTTTCTAAAGTCACAATTAAACTCAGTTCTACAATAAACAAAATCTAAGTAAACTTTAAAAACCATCATATGTTATTATTTTGACTTTGGATTAAAATATAACTTTCTTGGCTCTGATACTTTAACTAGGAATTATAGGTCATAATCAAATCAATATTAACCAAACTGGATGAATCTTTTAATAATACATTTAAAATTTTGTTATTTGTTGAAAGCAAATTTGTCTATCTCCAGGCTAATAACATCACATATATATTAGACTATTTTTCATATCTAGAAAAGTACTTTTCTTCTACATTTCAAGAAGTTTCAGTAAGAATTGAGATCAGCTGTATAGTGGAGACATTAATTTTGCCTGCTTTTGGTTTGATATCTGAATTAACTGTGAAGAATTGATATGGCTGGGCAACAGAAGTTATCTGGAATGATATTTTTGGAGGATCACATGTATCTTTTTTGAATGGATTTATTGCATTCTGTGAGAGCTTTCTTCTTTGAGGTTCATTTTAAACAAAAGGAAAGAACCTGTAGTAACATCCAATAAAACAAACAAACAAAAAGTAATACTGTAAAAAAAATAAATAAATAAAGCCAGTTCAAAAGGTAGCAATGATTGTGCCCAGACCGTTAACAGAATAATACAAGGAGTGATGACCTTGTGAAGTTTGTTGGTGATGAGGTCATAAAATGTGACAAAAAGAGATTGCAGTTTTTATTGTTCCATTGATTTCACCTTTTCCCTTTTCGATATGAAGTTGGCTAAAAGACTTTATTTTGTTACTCACTGAGTCTAGGGAGTGTACAGAGAAGAATGATTTCGGCTTCTAATGGTGCTAACTACGTTTAGAGGTGGTCAAGCAACTTTACATGAAGAGAGAACTAAGTTGAAACTTGCATCTTGCAATAAATCTGGGATGTATGATGAAAATTGTAATAGTCAACTCATTAGATAATATGTAAAATCAAGAGCAGATGGGCTTTCAGAAAACAAAGGACTTATTTTCAGGAAATTGACTATATAAAGAGACTATATAAAGAAAGGCAAATATAGAACATTATTAGTGTCATAGGAGTGATATTTTGTGTTTTTTTTTTTTACATATTTCCATTTTGTTACATCTGTTCAGGTTTTTTGATCTCAATCTGTGCTCAACTTGTGACACAGACTTGGTATAAAAAATACTAAAATAAAATAAGTAGGGATCATTTCAGGCTTAATTTTTTACTTTTATAAACTTTCTTAATTGACCAATATTTTATTTAATACAATATGACTTTGAACTTCAAGATTCCATTGTTTAAGAGATAGAACACATTTCCAAACATTTTTTTTTTCTTATTGTTAACTTACAATGAGCCAGTAGGACTGATTTGAGTAAAATTTTAGAGATTGAATTAAAATGCAATGGTTATGCAGAAGACTCTGTATACTCTCCTGGGGTAGAATCAGTGAGGAAATATTACAACTGTTAATCTTGAGAAAGTCATTTAATTTTTCTGACTATTTACTCATGTGTAAAATGAGAGAATAGACTGGCTTTCCAGATCAAACATACTGTGTTTCTGTGATATGTGATGCACGGGTGAGATAAATTCTTTCTTCAAAGATACCAAAATCAATCTAAATAGATGAGTTAAGTCAACCACAAAGGAAAATATCCACTAGTGTTCAGCTTCTGCCCAAAAAGGCAAACGGCAAGGGCAGTAAATGTTTGAGGACCGTGGTTCAAAAGCGAAGAGGTATAGAAAACATATATATATAATATATAATACAGTATTATATATATATTATTATCATTAACCACATGATGTGCAAAAGAAAAATGAGAATAATCAAGATTAAGAAATAAATTCAAGGTTACTAGAGTCTTAAGATTGACGTTCAACCTCTCATACCTGATTTGTAAAATACATGCTTTTCCCATTATTCCTTGTGGTCTGTCCTTTCTCAGCAGCTCAGACTGAAAAGTGTTTAAATGACAGGGGTGATTGTTTTATTAGAAACTTCACAATAAATTGATTTACCTTCTCAATGTATTGTCTAGGCATGGATATTAGAATTAATTTGCATGTGGCGTGGTAATTTTTCCTTAAAAAATAAAATAATAGAATTTAATATAAGGGCACCTGGGTGGCTCAGTCACTTAATCACCTGCTTTCAGCTTGGGTCATGATCCTGGAATCCTGGGTGCAAGCATGGCATCCAGCTCCCCGTTCAGTGGGGAATCTGCGTCTCCCTTTCCCGGTGCTGCTCCCCCTGCTTGTTCATTCTCTTTCTCTCTCCCTGTCTCTGTCACAAAAAATAAGTAAATAAATAAAATCTTAAATAAAAGAATTTAAAATACTCCATTTGGACCTGACCTCACAGGGTATTTAATCTGAAGCATTTGATTTTTAAGTTTACAAAATAAACTTTAGATTCGAACTTAACATTTTTAAGTTCAGATGTCTAGTTAGAAAAATTATAGTGTAAAGCAAATTATAACCTGTAACCCGTAATTCTAACAGTTCTAAAAGCTCTTTGCTTGAAAAGCTTTAACAGAAAAAAAATAGCTATGAGCTTTTATTATAAAAAGTTTTAATATCATTATTACAAATTCTCATGGCCATATCCATTACAATTTGATCTCTTTGTCCATTATATTGGTTGTCCCCCAAATTCAGTATAGAATATGATCTAATCAAGTATGGGACAACTGCCTAAAAGAAGTAATAAATAAAAGAACAAGAACTTGTAATGTGAGGTGAGTAATTCATGGCTTGGAAACAGGATTTTGAAATCATAAAAATCTATTTGCAATCTCTATAATTGGGCTACAAGATGTCTTCCCCACAAGGTTTATTACCTTTTTCTCTTTCTGAGCTCTCTACTGCAGCTAAGTGTAGGCATCTCCCCCTGTAAAAAACCCCGTGTTTTACCAACTATGATCACTGGCTATTTCACTCCTTCGGAATGCCCTTTCTGTTACCAATTCTTGAAGCCTTACCTCCCCTTCAAAGATAATTTCTTGTGCATGATCAACCTCATCTATAAAATTTTTACTGATCAGTCCTTCTAGTTGTGCTTCTATATCCTCTGAACTCTGGGTAGTCTTCCCCATTTATACCAGTCTTTTTGATTTTTATCACCCAGGGCCCATGCTGTTTGTTTCTGAGGTGCAGTTGTTTACCGTCACCCAATATTTGAAGTACTTCTTCATCTGGCTTCAATTGCACTGAAGTCCCGGTAGTTCTGACTTCCTTTATGGTCAGGTCACTTAATTTCCTTGAGATAAAATTTTGTCCTAGATAGAAAGGAAATAAACAAGACCATAAATAAATTTGGCTTGATACAAAATGGGCATGCCAAGAGCAACTGCAAGTCACAGAGCTAGCATTTCAGTTAAGTCCTTCTTTATGTCTAATCCTGTGTCCTTTCTCATAGTCCTCACTGGAAATCCAGGCCACACTGCTACCCGATTTTGTGCTATTACCAATTCTAATTTTGTGGCACTTTGATTGCTTCTAGTTGGTAGCAAATAATTCATGGAAATCTCAAAAAAAAAAATCGTGAATTCATATCATTTTAAAGGTAGACTGTCAAACTTCTAGAGAAGTAGATACTTTTATGAAATTGAAACAAGAATAGTTAATAGTGTTTAAAGACATGAGGAGGTACAGATAGAAGAATTGTATACCTTCTCCTTTTATATGAAAGAAAATGAGGTCCTTTATATCACACATAGAGTTAATGACTGCAATTATTTTCCCAAGAAGCCACCCATTTGCTCTTTGGTTGACCATTTAATTTATCATCATCATGATTAGCATTGTTAGTAATAGAATTAGTGATAATAATAAGACACAGCAGGTGTTATGGCTTGATGATGATTTGGATTACTCTTCATTATAACCGGTATTTTTTTCCCTATTGTATTTTCTTACTGTTGTATTACAGTTTCCCAATAGATTATAGACCTTTTTAATACACTGGAGTCATCCTTATATTGTAGGTGACACACACAGAATCTGACACCTAACATATATTGAATGTATCTTCATTAGTTTTCACAATAAATGGATAAATGGATAATTTGGTTATTGAAAACTTATTTTGAAGGAAAAATGAGTCTATAAAGCTAAATAAATTAATGATACTTATCAGGCTGAAGAAAATCTCTTACTATGATATATAATTTACTTATACTCGTTGTCAAATACCAAAAAGAATCCCAGAAACAAGTAATTATTGAGGAATTTTGTCAAAATGGAAATTAGATCATGTCACTCTTCTGTTATAATCCCTCTGGTGACTTCCCAGTTCTCTCAGAGGCTAAAAGAACTTACATTTTATAGTGGTTTCCAAGGCAGAATCTTTTATGACGTTCTTCTTCCCCCATCTCCCTTAGTCTGCCTTAGTCACAGGCCCCCGGGCAGTTTCTCTTTGAGGCCAGGCATATTACAGCCTTAGAGCCTATTTTATTTATCTCTGCCAAGAATACAGAGGTAACTACAGAGCTATTTTTTGTTTGTTTGTTTGTTTCTTTTACCTCCCTCAGCTTCTTTTCTTTGCAGCAAGATCTTCCCTAACTACTCTATATAAAATCGCAACTTCCCTGTCCCATGTAACAAGCACACACACATACATACACACACACACACAGTGCAGTTTCTTTCTTGCTTGCTCTGTTAATTTTCAGGACACTGAACACATAACACTTCATAGCACTCATCACCCTCTAAAGAACCATATTGGTTATTTATTGCCTGTATTCCTTCATCAAAGTGCATGCTTTAAAATGATAGTGATTGCTTGGTCGATTTATTGGTATATCCTCTGCGCCTAAAACAGGATGTGGAACACAGTAAGTGCATAATAAATGAATAGCCAAGACAGTATTAGCTGGAGTGTACCTGGAGATAAATATTTCAATCTCAATGTTTCTGCCATTTATGAGGCCATATTTAGGTTTTGAATGGCAAAGAAAACTTTTTTGGAATGTTTTACTCCATAAAAATTTTTTCACTTACTTCCTTGTCATGAGTTTTTCCCATAGAGGTTTGTGTACTTTATGTCTTAGAATTTTTTGGATGATGGAAGTATTTGACAATTGAGGTTAGTTTCATAAAATAGAATTTTATTCTAAGGAATAATAGCAGTACTGATAGATGCAATTCCCAGATCATTCCTCATTTTAGCTGAGACTAAGCAATTTTTTTTAACCAAAAGAAGAGAAAATGGGCTGAGTTGTTTAACTTCTTTTCTCAATTGTAATCATATAGTTCAAGGGTGGGCCATGATAACTGGTGGCTTCGATCTGCCCTGCCATCTGTTTTTGGTTTTGTTTCTAATAGGCATTGAGCTAAAAAAATATTTTTTATATTTTTTAAATGGTTGCATTTTAAGTGACTATATAATTATCTATATAACATCCTTGAGTATTTTTTCTTGACCTACAAAGCCTAACACATTTCCTATCTTGCCCTTTAACTTTACCAACCCCTTTTCCAGTTATTTGATAAGGAACAAGGCTCTAAAATGCACTCATAAGATAATGAGTAGTTCCCATTCATCAAGAACCCACTATGTGCTTTGCACTGTGATACTTTTTATATATTATTTCAAGTCCTTAATATTTGTGAAAGTAATATTTTTAATCACAGCTTTACATGTGGGTGAATAAAGGCTCATAAAGGTAAATAATGGCCAACATCATTTTAGGGGCCTCCCCATCTGGTTAACAATGAACTAGTTGGGAATGGAAACCTTGGTCTCCCAAGCCCCCCAATTCTGTTTCCCCTCAACGTTATTGCCAAATAAGAGTTAAAATTGCCTCAACAACAACAATAAGGCTACTTAAGGGAAAAAAAATTAAGACTTAATGAAAAACCTTCGAACTATTAAAAGTTTAAAATTTCCTGATGGGCAGTCTGCTGCCTTAGCTTTCGGGACTGTCTTATATTTTCTGCTCTGTGTCAGTAGCATATGAAGCAAGGTGGAGTTTGTCACCCAGGGGCCAAGAAAATAAAGAATTCTTGCCAATATCCAGATATCCCATCTGGTGGTTGGTCATGACTCTGTGCTTCCCACATGTTGCCACACTGGGGGTGCATCCCAATTTCTGAAAGGTAGACCGTGAGCAGAAACTGTGGATCCTAAAACAAAATCAGATGTTCTCATGGTAAAGCCAATAGGAGCTGAGTGTCCCACCATAAATATTTTGAAATATATTGATCATATGAATAGTAATTCTTGCAAACTGCACTGTACATTTTTAAGTACTTAGGATTTTGAGAGATACTGCCTTGAGAGAACAGACTGTCTGCTTATTTCTTTTATGGGTAAAGACCAAATTAAGTAGTTCTCAGGTGTGAATTAACACTGGATGTTTTCATAGAAAAATATGTCTATGAATTTTTCATTAGATCTATATGAATTTGGAAGTATGGTAAGTGACACAGTGCTTAAAAGAGAACTGAAATAAGAATCAATGACAGATGTACAATCCATGCTTTCCATATTACCTTTTGTGAGATGTACCACTAACTTTTAAAATAAGCTAGTCCTTAGTGGGGGAGGGGGTCATCACCAGTTAATTTTTCCATGTGTAAATTAAAAAAATAATGTTCACTATTGTAAAACCATACATATATACATACATATATTCACATACAAATATAAACATACACATACCTGGCTACCTCTATTTACCTTTCTATAACATGTGGATAAAATATTTTTATCTCTTTTAAGTTTAGACAACCATTAAGATAAGTCCATTTCCCAGGGAACTGTAGCATATCCAGTTTTTAGTGTATGTGTTTACAATTCCTGCTGATTTTCCTGATTGAGTTGCTTGTTGTTATTTAGCATTTGCTGAGATGAATACCAGGGAGTCAGCTGAGAACATAACATTACATATGAGCCACTGTCTAATGATATAGACAGTGCTAGTCTAAATACGTATACATTTATATATATTTATGTGTATGTATATATCTTTATATGTATCTACACATACACAATCTATACAAAGGTAAATAAGTTGGAATATAAAGGTATAAATCTAAAACGATAAATAAATTAGGGAAAAATGGGAACAATTTACCAAGGGCGACACTTTTCTGGCAGTTCAGAATAGTGATAGGTGATTTCTACAGTATTTACCCAAATAATGCACAGTATTAAAAATATATCTTCTCCTGTTTGTTTTGCCATTCCATGTTATATTTATACAAAGATTGCAAGGGAAACCACAAGCCTGTATATTCTTAGTGAATAGAATTCTCTTTAAGTCTTTGTTTCCTCAGTGTGTCACATGGCTATTGAATTTGTTACATAGTAAATACAAGTTGAATTAATACTGTATTAATAAAGTGAAATGAGTTGAATATATTTTGAATTAACAAGGGAATTAAAAGGCAAAGATGGTAATGATTTGGAGACTTTCTAGCAGAGATGGTGGAAAACTGGGACTTCCATAACACAGAGAAATAAAAGGATAAGGAAATATTTCACCAAATCCAGTCAAATAGCTCTGTAACTAAAGATCAAATTATTAGCTTTAAACTGTACATAACGAGTGGGCCTAAGGCTATTTCATTTTGAAATGGCAGTTAGATATCTATTTAGTTTTAGGATAAAAGAAACTTAAAAATATGTACACACAATTGTAGCAATTATTAGAGTATTGGTATGCATTAGAATTGCCAATAAATTGTTGGACATTTGTAGAACCTGAAATTGTCACCTGAATCCAGTGAGCAATAATATCTTATCTTCTTAAAACCTGTGTTCTTGAAGTTCATCTTTGAAACCTGAAAATAAAATGTTACATAGAGTCTAAATTCTTAAGGCATCTCAGTAAAGCAATTTTTCCTATAAAATTCACTCGAATTTTAATTAATATTAGGATTACTTGTCTCCCTTACCAGTATACTCTGTTTAGAATCTTGGGAAGTAATACTGAATGCACTAATAAAGTAGGACCTTGGGCCATAAAAGTTTCTGCAAAAGGACAATTAATCCACTATATGCCATACACTGTGCTCTGCAACTTACAGCGTTCTGCTAGGCTGCATAACCTGAAGGAAAGAATCTCTGAAAGTCACTTTATCCTCTTTTAAGATTAAAGAAAAATGTTAGTGAAATCCGTACTTTTGTCCTTAGCCCCATTGTAAGCACCTAGCAAGGGCAATTTTCGTAGTAGACTTTGTAGCGTGAGGAGGAGGAAGATTTTGTTTTTTTGTAGTAGGTATCATTAAAACTTTGTTAAATGCATGGCTTTAACAATCTGCCAAACTGTTCAAACATACTGTGGTAGCCACCAAGGTAGTGATTTTGCTTCTTTGCATTATTGAAAAAAAGGGGAGAATTTTCTCTAGCTTTCAAATAGAATTAGGACCTTAATGTTGGGAGTAACTATGAAGACCATCTTGTGTATTGAGGTTTTACTCTTTTTTTTATACAATGAGAAAATTAGTTGCAAAGACTTAGAGAAGTTGGCAAATATTTTACAGCAGAACTCAAACTTTGATCTGAGTAACTGGACTTGCGTTCATCTATTCTTAATGTCACTTACTGCCACCATGTGTGATCCATGGGATGTTTGGGAGAAGAGGGAATAATAATTTTCCATGTTCTTAGATCCAGGATTGTGAAAAGGCAGTTTCTGTTTTGCTGGCTTTCAGTGATAAGAACCACTTATCTGAAAAATTTGTTTCCTTCTTTGTTAGTGAATAAAATTTGAATTTTATGACATTTGTTCTGTGGATATAACCTTGGCATGCATACGTTATTTAGATACTGAGTGCTAAAAAGATGAAAAGCACAAGACTACTTCTCAGTATTACTATAAATATGATGAAACAGTAATGTAAATAATATAAAAATCATCAATATGTAACACAACTTAAGGTTTTGGTTACTCAAAACTTTATTTTACCATTTAGGAGTCATTTAGGTTAACAACAGCATTAATTTTTTTTTTTTTTTTTTTTTTGGACAACATATAAGCTGATAAAAGGAAAGACATTGCAGAAGGGTATTTTGGGTCACTAAGAAGTTATTCTGCATTTCAGTATATGATACCACAGTCCACTGAGTGTATAGGCCACTCAGAGTTAATGTGGAGTTTATTACTTATTAAAGTATATTGCCATTTACTTTGACCCTTGACAAATTCTATTCTTCAAGGTTTTTCCTCTGCCTTCCTTTCCCCCTCTTGACAGGTAATGATTTCAAAAGATCTATTAGATATTATATGCATAATGAAAGTGCAAAGCTTGCTGTCAGGTACAATAGACTGCAATTTTTATTTGAGGCCTCAAAGTTATACTGTGTCCCAGGTATCTGGAAGGTCAGTGAGGACTGTGCCTTTTTCCTATCTCATTTCTTTGGCAGACATTGGCAAAGTGACTTGGCTAATGCACAATAGTTTTCCTTTCCTCCCCTTTTATCTTGAAGGACAGTTTACTCTTCCATTAGGAGAAGGTCAATGATTTTCTCTACCCTAGTTTCTTTCCTGTACATGGTTCTGTACTTTGTAAGTTTGTAGTGATATAGTATAATAAAAGTTGGCTCATTAATTTATTCTTATAAATGACATTATATCATCTAAATACAACCATTTGTTTAAAGACACATTCTCAAGGAATAGCAACTTTAAAACATCAGCCATAATTCTACCACTGTTTCCATTTCTGTATATTCTCTTCCATGTGCATAAAACATTTTTATATAATCACTCTCATAGTATATATTACATGTTATGGATCTCTTTTTTAATTAAAATTTTGGTCTTAAGAGTTATGAATAGTAGCTATGGTTAGTATTTTAAGGGCTTTTGATAATTTTACCATTTTGATGTACCAGGTTCTATGTAATGTGTCCTCAAAGTTTGGACTCTTTTTTTTTAGTATTACTGATAATGATGCAACAAATGTTTTCATGCATATTTTTTGAAACTCTACTAAATTATTTCCTAAGGTAAAATACTAGAATTAGAATGACTTAGAAAAGGCATGTACATTAAAAGACATTTGCTGTAAGTTCTCATAATTATTTCCAGAGTCTACAAAATGATAATCCCACCAGCTCTGAATGAAAATGCCAATTTCATGACAACTATGGCAACCACTCAGTAGGGTCATTTATATTTAGTTTGTTATAAAATTTTTGCTCACTATTCCAGGTGCTTTTTCGCAGTTCTTTGATAACTTGAAAGAAAGAATATTGACATAAGTTTTACTCTACTAATTTTATTTCTTTTGTATAAACTCCCATAACCTTTTATATACTTATATTGGAAACTTCACTTTTTCTGATAAATGTTTGAACTATTACATATCTTATTATCTTCCTTTTTTATTTTTTATAAGACCAAAGTTTGAAAAGTTTTTATCTTTAATTTTGTCACTTTTTTATGATTTATTCTGTGATTTAAAAGCTAGGAAATTCATAATTGTTCCACATGGGTAAGAAATAGTCCTTATCTCTTATGAGTGTGTTTATATAGATCTACAATGTTTGATTTTATGTGAAGTTTATCATGATGCATAGTATTATATGCCTATGCTTATTGCTCCTTGAGTTATTATTCAGTTTTCCTAAGGTTGCTTTTCTCTAAGTAATGCTTTTAACTTACAGTTTTGGGATTCTCATTATATGTGAATAAAAATTTGTCCTGGGTGTTGATTTTTTGGAGGTATCTCCATCAGGTAAAGTTTCAAGAACCATGGTTAATAAGTTGGTTATGTTTATCATGTATTTTTTTCTTGAATTTTATTGCAAGATAAGTTTAGGGAAATGAATCATGGACATTTTAAGAAATGGTACATAGTTTAGAGTGAAAAAAGTTTACTAGATGCTTGATCTCATATATTTTGTTTTTATCTAAATCCTATTTTACTTCTTTGCATTATAGCTTTTACAAGTTAAAACTTGGGTGAAATCTTCCTTTTTATTTTTTTTTTTTTGGTAAAATTTTCTCCTTGCATGTCTATTAGTTTTGACTTTATGCATTTTTATGAGATGAGTTGGAACATTTAGGTTTATTACTATTATTTAAGCATCATTTTTATTAAAATATTTGGTTTTCTTAAATCAGAAGCTTTACTTAGTCTAGCACAAAATTAGTACCACATATGTATTTATGAATTACTCTGGTCATCATTTCCCATATAGTCATTCATATTCTTATGGTATTTTGAGGCTTTGTTTTTAGTCACAAGTCACTGGGATTTTTTTTTTAATACTCTGCAAGTTTTTGTTTGTTGTCTTTGCTGATTTTATTCATTAGAAAGTTTAAATCATAATTGTATATACCACTATTGGACTGTCACTTTATTTGCTTTTAAATACAATTTTTAGAAACTCTCTTTTCAAATGCTCTTGAATAATCCACAACATTTTATTGTTTCCTTTCAAGTCTTATAAGATTTTGAATGCAAATATCAAATTAGCATTATTTGTGATTAATTTGCTATTCAAAATTTTTTCATGCTATTATCCCCAATAATAACCTATTGAATCATAATCATGTTCCTGCATTATTAATTTTTAAGTATTGAATTATTAAGGACTTAAAACCTTTTGCCCTAGTTTCCATTTCCACTATCTATTACAAAATTAAAAATTAGGATAATGATTTAGACTTTGGTTACAGCTCTGTTTGGACCCTGTATAATCTAATGTATATCTCAATTGCCAGATTACAAATGTAGGAATAGGAGATTGGGCCAGCTATTCCAATTATTTCAATATCTGGAATTATTTCAGTATCCTATTCTAAATTCGCATATGTAAGTTATTATATAAAATACAATTAACATACAATTTATACATGAACATAAAAGTTCAGTGAGTTCTGAAAAAATGTTTATCTACATCTAACTAGCATTCTAATAAGGATATAGAACGTTTCCATTCACTCCAAAAAGTTCCCTCATTCACTTTCCATTTCATTTCCATCCCCAAAAGGATGGAACATGGCTATTTTTGTCTACTGTAGAGCTTCACATAATTAAATTTATACTGTGTGCACTCCTTTGTGTTGTCTTTCCTTTGCTCAACATATCTGTGTTGTGTGTACCAGTAGTTTGTTTATATTTGTTGCTATGTTGCATTTCATTGTTTATCCTATCTTCTGTTGAAGGTTATTAGGGTTGTTACCAGTTTGGGGCTATTTTGAATAAAGTTACTACAGACATTTTTAAACACTTTTTTTTTTTTTTTTTGGTGGGCCTATATTTTCATTGTTGGTTAAAAACCTATATGTAAAATTGCTGGATCAGAGGGTAGGTGTATATTTAACTTTTCCTAAGTAGTTGTACCACTTTACAGTTCTTGCTATAATGTATGGGAATTCCAATTCTCCATATCCTAACAACACTTGAAAGTGTGATATTCTTGATATTTGTTATAGATGCTAGTGAATTTTATTCCTTTCTTGATCAAATTCAATATATTTTACCAAAGAAATTAGGCAAGAGTAATACCTGTTATTTTTACTTACTAACCTATCTAATTTTTCCTTTCCTTTTTGTAACATTAGAAAAAATAGTATAATACTTACGGAAAAGTACAGAAGCATAAATATTTAAACAATTATCATAAAGTGAAAACCAAGTAGACAATACTATAAAACCCCCTCTTGCTACACCTCATTCATTATGTTCTTTCTTCTTTTCAAAAAATAGCTACTGTCTTAACTTAGAATTCTATTATTTAGTTTTGATTGACTTATAATTTGAGTGTTATAAAAAAAGTCTTTTATGTTTGAATTATTTCATCCAATAAAATGTATGAGAGGATTACCATGTTATTGTGTGTGGCTCCAATGCAGTAATTTTAATTTATTTAGTTATGTCCTCCTTTATCTACTCTGCTAATGAACATTTGGATTGCTGTTATTAAGAATAAAACTTCCACAGGCACCTGGGTTACTCACTCAATTAACTTGACTCTTGATTTCAGGTCAGGTCATGATCTCAAGGTCCTGGGATTCAGGATCTATGCCCAGCGGGGAGTCTACTTGAGGATTCCACACCCTACCCCACTTGTGCTTGCTTACTCTTGCCATCCAAAATAAACAAATCTAAAAAAAAAAAAAAAAGGGGGAATAAAACTTCCATGAATGGTCTTAAAGATGTCACTTGATGCATTTCTGTTGCATATATACCTAGAAATAGAATTGATGGGTTAGAAAGTCAACATATATTACCCATGGTAGATAATAACAGGGTTTTAAAGAATGGTTTAACAACCTATACTCTATTAGCAGTGTTTACAAAATCCAATTTCTCCACACATTTTCAACAAGTTATATTTTTAGTCATTTTCATTTTAACCATATCAGTGAGGGAATTCATATGTCTGGATTATTGAAGAGTTTAATTCCTCTTTCAAAGTTTTGTAAGACATGTGGAAGTCTTTGTTTATTTGTTTAATTCTATTATACATTTTCTGTCCAGTTTTCAGTATTTTATCAATTCATGACTTCTTTTATATTATACTGAATAATAGCACTTTCTTATATGTATTGCAAATCTTTTCTTCCTTTGCATGGCTTGCTTTTTCAGTTTATCAGTTGATTTGATCAGTTTGGGTTAGTTCTTTCTCTGATAGCCATTGCTTTTGTATCCAATTTAAGAAATCCTTTCCTTATCTAAAGTCATAAAAATTGTCTCTGTATAGACTTCTATAAGCTTTATTGAAATGGTCTTCATAATTAGATGCAGAACTTAATAGAGATTGATGGATGTGTGAAATCTGAAGCTGAGAATTGGTATCCTTTCTCTACATTGATATTTTATTTACCAAGTACCCACATTTTATTGAAATGATTGTCATTTATCCATTAATTATAAAGTGTGTCTCCGTATGTAGGTGTGTCTATATTTGGCCCTCTCTTTGTTACTTTGGTTTTGTAGCTCAATTTTGGGCCAATACTTAATTACTATAGCTTTATATCAAGTTTGATATTCTGTAGAGAAAACCTCTGATTTTGTCTTGGTAAGTATTAGCATTTCTTGGCTTGTTTCACTGCCATATAAATTCTTGAATCACATAAATTTCTGCATTCTCACCTCACAAAACATGAGTAATTTAATTTAAAAAAATGGTAATTTTTATTATGATATAATTGAAACTGTATCACAATTTGGGAAAACTTAGGTTTACAGTGTTAATCTTATTGCATTTTATTTTCTTGTGTTTTGTATTTAGAGATGAAATTGATTTTAATGTAATATTTAACAAATTCCTGATGGATTCTAAAATTTATGAAATGTTTATAGATGGTCCTGTGATCTGGATATAGTGAGAATTTTCTTTATTTTTTCAATCCTCAATTATTTTATTTATTTATCTTGTTTGTTATATCATCTAGAAGCTCCCATACACCATTCAATTGAAGTGATGTTATCAGGTATCTTTATCTTGAAACCAATGTTGGAGGGAAAATGTTCACTATTTCACCATTAACTGTAATTAGGATATGTTCTTTCTCTTTACTGTTCAAAAAGTAAGGATTCTCAAGTGTTGGTATTTTATATTCCTTAAATATACTTGTAAGATTAAACCATTGAAACTAAAGTTTTCCCTGTCAGAGGGGTTTTGATTATATATTCAAATTATTTAATAAATATAAATTTTTAGTTTCATTCTTGTATCAGTTTTAGCCTATAATCTTAGGAGTTTGTACACTTTATCTACATTTTTAAATATAAGGGTATAAAATCACTCATGATGTAGTGTAGTCATATTTTCAGTGTCCATTGAATCTCTAATTATGTCTTTTTTATATATTCCTGAAACCATTTTTTTGGATACCCCCTTCCTCTCACATTTTTATTGATCAAGCTTGTCAGAATTTACTGATTTTCTTACTTTTTAAAAATCATTTGATTTTGTTAAGCCTTATTTTATTTTAAGTGAGAGAGAGCATGCATGAATGGGATGGGGAGAGGTAGAGAGAGGAGAGAGAGAATCTTACGCAGGCTCCATGCCCAGTGTGGAGTGGGATGCAGGCTCCCTCTCATGACCCTGAGATCACGACCTGAGCCAAAATCAAGAGTCAGATGCTTAACTGACTGAGCTGCCCAAGTGCCCCAATTGAGTCTTTTTAATTAAATACATTTATTTTTTAAAATTTTAACTAATTTTTCTTGTGTACTTTCTTACATACTTTCTTATTTGGCTTAAACTTGCTGTTTCTTTTTAATTTCTTGAAATGATACCTAGCTAATTGCTTTTTAGCATATCTTGCTCTAAGATATGAATTTAAAGCTATAAATTTCCCTCTACACACAGCTTAAGCTACA
The DNA here is from genome assembly GCF_902655055.1 of Lutra lutra. Lineage (NCBI taxonomy): Eukaryota > Metazoa > Chordata > Mammalia > Carnivora > Mustelidae > Lutra > Lutra lutra. Next base: position 50,197,398 of record NC_062290.1, read on the forward strand.
TTCTACACATTTGTATGTATTGTATTTTTTATTTTAAAGTATTTTCTAATTTCTTTAGTGATTTCTAACTTGATAATATGAGGTACATTTATGGTTTAATTTCCAAATACTTGGGGATTTTTCCTTTTTATCTTTTATTCTTAGTAGCTATCTTAATTCCATTTTTGTCAAAAAGCATGAGTTTAAACCTTTGACATTTCTTGGGGGCTTTTTAAAGCTCATATATGCTCAAAGTTGATAAATGTTCCATGTGCATTTGAAAAGAATGTGTATGCTGAGTTTGTTTAGTGCCTTGTGTTATAGAATCTGGTTAGGTCATTCTTTTAATCTTATTATTTAAATAGATTTATCCTTCCTGACTTCTTTTTCCTGTTTGTTCTATTAGTTACTAGAAAGTTTTTCAAAAATATTTTTGTGATTTGTTTTTACTTTTAGTTCTCTCAGCTTTTGCTTTATCATTTTTGGACAATGTTATTAGGTGTATACAATAATGCTTTTTGCCCTAGTCCATTTTTGTTTGATAGTAATATAGCTATATGAACTTTGTTTTAGTTAAAGTAACCATTACATTTTTTTTCCATTGTTTTTCTTTCAGATGACTTACATACCTGTTTTCAGGATCCTTTGCAAGCAGCATGTAGTTGGGTTTTATTCAGGTGTATAATTTTTGTCTTTCTGTTATAACATTATTATAAAATAATTACTTCTTCAGTTTAAATTTATTGCAATATTGCTTACTTTTTAAAAAAAGATTTTATTTATTTATTTGACAGAGATCACAAGTAGGCAGAGAGGCAGGCAGAGAGAGAGGGGGAAACAGGCTCCCCGCTGAGCAGGGAGCCTGATGTGGGGCTTGATCCCAGGACCCCGAGATCTTAACCCACTGAGCAACCCAGGTGCCCCATAATATTGCTTACTTTTAATTGCTTTCTTCTCCCTCCCCTTTTCTTTCTTCATTTCTTTTTGATTATTATTATTTCACCTTACCTCCCTGAAAGTTTGGCCATTATAGACTCCTAGTATTCTTTCATTTACTCTAGAAACTGAGACTTGCAAACTTGATTTCTCAAGGCTTTTAAAGTGTTGTATTTTTATCTTTTCCCCCCAAATGCAGAGGTCTTAGACTTCATTAGCACCATTTAACCTGTTTATACCTATGTGTTATTATTGACAATTTCAATTCTATGACTATTTCAAACCTGTAAGAAATATTATGTTTATTTTTAAATTTCATATTTATTTTCATTTAATGACATTTTTAACATTTCTGTTGTTTTCATTACATTCTTGGTCTTTGGCCTTCTTTCTGAGATTTTTTTCTTCTAAGCAATACCCTTTTACTAAGTCCTTGGGTGAACATCTGTTGGAGGCAAACTATGCTAAATTAATACATTTCCTTCTAAAAACCAATGTTTCCCAAACCAGTGGGCAATCTACATGTTGCTCTATTGAAGGTTTTTTTTTTTTCTATCTGATTTAAAAATGTGCCTTGTTCTTTTCTGCTCTTTTATATCCTCAGCCATTAGTGCCTCAAAAATGCTTCTCCCCTATCATCTTATTTTTTATGGCTGAGATTCCAATTACAAATTTGGTTGGCTTTATTTTTCTTTTCTATGGGTCAGTAAACATTTTCTATAAGTAGCCATGGAATATATATTTTAGGCTTTGTGGGCTACATTTAGTGTCTGTTACAAAATAGGCCAAAGGTCAGTTTTTTTGCCTATTGGCCTGTTTTGTTAGAGATAGTAGTATATTTAGATTTTTGGGGACAGTGGGCAAAAATGCTAGTGTAGCTGGAGCAAAATGAATGGAGATGAGAATAGCAGGAATGAAATCACAGTAATAATAAGGTGATAGACATTGTACGATATTTTTCAGGCTTAGATCCACAAAATGGGTCTTAGTGGATCATTTTCATCTACTGAGAATTATTCAAACTTCTTATGACCCTTAGTCCCAGTTTCAGTAATATTCCTAGTTCCTGTTTATTTTCCCAGAGTTTTTTAAAAGCACTTTGTACTTTTCTATGTAACTTTGATTAACTTCACACTGTGAGGCTCAGTTTTACTCTATTTGGTTATACTGTAGTCTCTAATTAGACAGTTTAACTATGATTATGTTTAACACATGAATACATTAATATGAGTTTGTCAACTTATTGAATGATTGGAATAAAAGATATTGACCAATCTCAGATATTGACATTTAAGCCAAATACTTGTATTTCTAATATGATTGGATCAACAGAAGAAACACTTTTGTGTTTAATGTAAAACATTATAGACCAGGCCAGGAACGAAATTGTCAGGGGATATGTATTGTCATATGTATATTCCCAAGTAGATAGCTGCTAATTGAACATCTTTATCACAAACAGTGAACAAAAATCCATGAAGACAGACTTTAGCTTCTAATTAGAATGTGGAAAGTTGCAAGAGATGTCACTCTTGCCTTAACAAAATCATCTAGATAACTACAGATATTATAGTGGTGGTGGGGGTGGTTTTGTTTTAATCCATCTGAGAGATAAAGAGGAAAAGAAATGGTAATGAACTAAATTCTAAATAAGGAGCCTTTTATGGGAGCACAGCGATGCATGATTAGTTTTCATACCTGGAGGAGTCCTAGAAAAAGTGGAAATTTGCCATATCCTTGGGTAAGGAGAAACTTGCTGAACCTTCAGAAACTTTTAGCCTGAAGAGCCCGGTCACAGCCTGAGTCTGCATCTACATGTTTTTTCTTTCCCATCTAGTTGTCCTTTAGCATAATACAGTATTAGGCTGAAGACTGGAAGGGGAAAGGGGAATTTGAGTGATACTTCTCCTGGGTATGTGGGCCCTTTTGCAAAAGCAAGGAAGGACCCTCTAAAGGCTGATGAATGAAGTTCTCTAGGGTATTGCATGCCTTACAGAGAGTAAGACAGCTCTCTTCTAAAAGCTTGGAAAGCTGAAGCAAGCCTGGAGAGTAAAATATCCTCATGGCCTTCCAAAAAAAAAAAAATTGATTGCTAGGAATTAGAGTAATTTGAAAAGCTGGTCAGTAAGCTATAAAACAAAAGAGATTACTTGATTCTCGTCATTGCCCAGATTTCATTTCTACTGAAGGCAAGAAAATGTCTCATGTTTCCCTCAAATCATGTCAAGCCAGTGGTGATCTGAGTTGAATAAAGTTGCAACAAAGCCCAGACCCAGCTGAACTCAGGTCATATGGACTCAGCATCCTAAATCTAGTGGTCTTTTTCTGGAGGTAAATATTATGTACTTGAGTCTTTACTGCTCTTATTGGGTAAAAATGTTGAAAAGTTATAAAATATGTAAACATTTCGGATTTTGTGAAGGTAAATCTGTCAGTTTAAGGGCCTTTGAGTATTAGAGTATTCTATTCTTAGTCACTTAAGTACAGGGTGAAAGAGAATATAAGGCTGAATAGGCTCAAGGAGGAATGGCTTTGTCTGAGGGGAAAATGCTGAGGTTTAATTGTGTTGATTGGCATCTGTTCTAGAATTTTTGAAGATGAAAAAATGTAACTGCACCAGTTCAGTTAGCTACTGCTGTCTAGCAAACAACACCCAAACTGAATAGCTAACACAAAACAAAACAAAACAAAACAAGAACAACAACAAAACAAACAACAACAACAACAACAACAAAAGCCACTAAAAACCAAAGAACTCATTGTTTAGCTCTCTCAAAAACTAGCTCTCTCTCTCAAAACTATGTATTGGCTCAGTTCAGTGGTTTTTCTGGAGTCTTCTGGGACTTCTCTTCTATCTGGGTTCAGTTGCAGGTTTAGCAAAGTGTTCTGTTGTTGAGAGTTGACTGAATTTTGCTTGGAATGACAGGCTGGGGACTAGAGAATGGTTTATAAGGCTCTCTTCTCATCCATCAGGCTTGCATATACGTATTTTATGGTGACTGGGCAGGTTTCTGAAAGAACTAAAAACTGCAAGGCTGCCTGAAGCTAGAAAATGTCAGTTTCACTATTTTTGATTGGATAAAATAAATCAAAAGGCAAGGCTGGTTTAAATGGCTAAGGAAATGGTCCTACCGCTTGATGGGAATGACTGCAAAATAACATTGCAGTGAGCTGGGGAGATGATTTGGTGGCAGTAGAACCATTATGTTTTGATAATCCAGGAAAGAAGAGTTCCTGAACTAAGGAAGTGACACTTCTAAGTGAAAAAGAGGAGAACATACTCTTTATATGTGGAATACATATAGAGTACATGTACCTGCAGCACATTTTCTCTTTAATCTCTTCCATGTCTATTCCTTTTTTAAGTTGTGATTATCACACAACACACAGCTGCTATTAAAAAACATGTATTTTCTGCCTAAGTAGCACTGGGCATTCTATAGAGAGAATTTGGAGCTAGATGTCAACAATGCACAACTTTATAATTTTTCTTGGAACCCAGTAATGTTATTGAATAGCAAGAAACAAAGCTTCTTCTGCCAAAAGCTGAATGCTCTGTGTTACAGTATAAGCTATGCCATCCTTTTTTATTTGATAATATATATTTCAGAAAATGATAGTGTATTTTTTGAAAAGCTCCAATCCATAGGGCATTATTTGGTTACATTTGGAGTCAAAATATTCTTTATGTATGTATTATAGACAATAGATTGACATTTTAAGTGTTTTATTGCTCATTTTTCTGCCTGAACATCTCTATTTTTACAGTCACCTTTGGGTGAAATGTAAACTAAATAGAAATTTGACTTTATATAAGAAAGTCAAGAAGTAACACAGGAAATCTTGATTAGAAAACAAATACTAGTGCTAACACTGCCTAAATTTGATGAAGTGAGAAAACTGCCACCAGAATATCTCTCAGAAATCATGTGATGAATGAAATATTTTGTCACCATTATATGAATAAGGAAATGTTTATTCTGATGCAAAATCTTGTACTTATTCCTCTCTTAAAAGAAACCTTAAGAAATACTGAATCTTCAAAATATTCAATATTGAATGCTGGAACTCAATTAAGCATGTAATTTCACACTGTTTTAAATTGAGACTCTGTCATTTTAACATGACTATGATATTTAATGACCTATGTCCTTTCTTTTGCTCTTTTAAAAAAATGCATTACAATTAACATACAGTGTTATATTCATTTCAGGTGTACAATATAGTGACTGAACAATTCTTTACTCAGTGCTCATCACAATAGGTGTACTCTTAATCCCTTTCACTTATTTTACCCATCCTCCCATCTCCCCTTTGGTAACCACCTGTTCTTTATGGTTAGAGACATTAAATCTGTAGTTTACGTTAGGTAGTATGGACATTTGTCTTATTTTATTTTTTAATTGCATTTTATTCTTAAATGAGGTCAATAGTATATGTTCCAATGGTTTACAATGAGGATTTTTTTAGTTTCAAGTTTTAAATTCCAGTTAGTTAACATACAGTGTAATATTAGTTTCAGCAATAGAATTTAGTGATTCATCAAACCGACAACACCCAGTGCTCATCAGAACAAGTGCTCTCCTTAAGAACCATCACCCATTGGACCCATCCCCTTACCACCTCCCCTTGAGCAATTGTCAGTTTGTTCTCTATGGTTAAGAGTCTATTTTTATGATTTGCCTCTCTTTTCTTCCCCCATGTTCATCTGTTTTGTTTCTTAAATTCCACATATGAATGAAATCATATGGTATTTGTCTTTCTCTGATGGACTTATTTTGCTTAACCTAATACATTTGAGCTCCTTCCACGTCATTGTAAATGGCAAAATTTCATTCATTTTTGTGGTTGAGTAATATTACCATATATATATACCACAACTTTCTATCCATTCATCAGTGAATGGACATTTAAAATCTCTTTCCATATTTTAGTTATTGTTGATAATGCTACAGTAAACACCAGGGCGCATTTATCCCTTTTATTTGGTATTTTTGTATTCTTCAGGTAAATGGCTAGTGGTGCAATTTCTGGGTTATATAGTAGTTCTACTTTTAACTTTTTGAGGAACCTCTATACTGTTTTCCAGAGTAGCTGCACCAGTTTGCATCCCCACTTAGAGTGTAAGAGGGTTCTCTTTTCTCTATATCATTGTCAACATCTGTTGTTTCTTATTTTAGCTATTCTGACAGGTATGAGTTGATATATCATTGTAGTTTTGATTTTGATATTGAGTGATGTAGGGGATTTTTTCATGTGTGTGCTACTATCTGTATGTCTTCTTTGGAAAAGTTTCTATTTGAGTATTATGGACATTTTAGCAATACCTGTTCTTAAAATCCATGAGCATGAACTATCTTTCCATTTCTTTGTGTCATCTTCAATTTCTTTCATCAATGTTTCAGTCTTCAGAGTTTGCTTCTTCTTGGTTCAGTTTGTTTGTATGAATTTTATTACTTTTGGTACAATCTTAAATGAGACAGTTTTCTCAGTTTCTCTTTCTGCTACTTCATTATTACTGTATAAAAATGTAATGGATTTTCATATAGTGATTTTATATCTATTGACCTTACTGCATTCATTTATCAGTCCTATAAGTTTTTGGGTGGACTCTCTTGAGTTTTCTATATATACTATCATATCATCTGTAAACAGTGGAAGTTTCATTCTTCCTTACCAATTCGGGTGCCTTTCATTTCTTTTTCCTTGTCTGATCACTGTGGCTAGGACTTCTAGTACTATTGTTGAATGGAAGTTGTGAGAATGGATGTTCATGTCTTGTTTCTGATCTTAGGGGAAAAGTTCTCAGTTTTTTACCACTGACTAAGGTTCTTTGTAGGTTTTTCATATAAAGCCCTTAGTATGTTGAGGTATGTTCCCTCTAGGCCTATTTTGTTGAGGGTTTTTATCACAAATTGATGTTATTCTTTGTCAAATGCTTTTTCTGCATATATTGAAATGATCACATGGTTTTTATTCTTTCCTTTATTGATGTGATATATCAGATTGATTGATTTGCAAGTATTGAACCGCCCATGCTTCCAGTAATAAATCCCACTTGATTGTGGTGAATGAATTTTTTAATGCATTGTTGGGTTCAGCTTGCTAATATTTTGTTGAGGATTTTTGCATCTATATTTATCAGAGGTACTGATGTGTAGTTCTCTCTTTCTTCCTCCCTTTCTTTTTAAAAATTTTTTAAAATTTTATTTTATTTTTTTAAATATATTTTTATTAACATATAATGTATTATTTGTCCCAGGGATACAGGTCTGTGAATTGTCAGGCTTACATACTTCACAGCACTCACCGTAGCACACACCCTCCCCAATGTCCATAACCCAACCACCCTCTCCCTACCCTGGTATTAGTTACATTAAAAAAAAATTTTTTTATTTATTTTCAGCGTAACAGTATTCATTGTTTTTGCACCGCACCTAGTGCTCCATGCAATCCATGCCCACTCTAATACCCACCACCTGGTTCCCCCAACCTCCTACCCGTGCCCCTTCAAAACCCTCAGATTGTTTTTCAGAGTCCATTGTCTCTCATGGTTCACCTCCCCTTCCAATTTCCCTCAACTCCCTTCTCCTCTCCATCTCCCCTTGTCCTCCATGCTATTTTTATGCTCCACAAATAAGTGAAACCATTTGATAATTGACTCTCTCTGCTTGACTTATTTCCCTCAGCATAATCTCTTCCAGTCCTGTCCATGTTGCTACAAAAGTTAGGTATTCATCCTTTCTGATGGAGGCATAATACTCCATAGTGTATATGGACCACATCTTCCTTATCCATTCGTCTGTTGAAGGGCATCTTGGTTCTTTCCACAGTCTGGCGACTGTGGCCATTGTTGCTATAAACATTGGGGTACAGATGGCCCTTCTTTTCACTACATCTCTATCTTTGGAGTAAATACCCAGTAGTGCAATTGCAGCATCATAGGGAAGCTCTATTTTTAATTTCTTGAGGAAACTCCACACTGTTCTCCAAAGTGGCTGTACCAATTTGCATTCCCACCAACAGTGTAAGAGGGTTCCCATTTCTCCACATCCTCTCCAACACATGTTGTTTCCTGTCTTGCTAATTTTGGCCATTCTAATGGTGTAAGGTGATATCTCAATGTGGTTTTAATTTGAATCTCCCTGATGGCTAGTGATGATGAACATTTTTTCATGTGTCTGATAGCCATTTGTATGTCTTCATTGGAGAAGTGTCTGTTCATATCTTCTGCCCATTTTTTAATATGATTGTCTGTTTTGTGTGTGTTGAGTTTGAGGAGTTCTTTATAGATCTTAGATATCAACCTTTTGTCTGTACTGTCATTTGCAAATATCTTCTCCCATTCCATGGGTTGCCTCTTTGTTTTGTTGACTGTTTCCTTTGCTGTGCAGAAGCTTTTGATCTTGATGAAGTCCCAAAAGTTCATTTTCACTTTTGTTTCCTTTGCCTTTGGAGACATATCTTGAAAGAAGTTGCTGTGGCTGATATCGAAGAGGTTACTGCCTATGTTCTCCTCTAGGATTCTGATGGATTCCTGTCTCACGTTGAGGTCTTTTATCCATTTTGAGTTTATCTTTGTGTATGGTGTAAGAGAATGGTCTAGTTTCATTCTTCTACATATAGCTGCCTAATTTTCCCAGCACCATTTATTGAAGAGACTGTCTTTTTTCCACTGTATATTTTTTCCTGTTTTGTCGAAGGTTATTTGACCATAGAGTTGAGGGTCCATATCTGGGCTCTCTACTCTGTTCCACTGGTCTATGTGTCTGTTTTTATGCCAGTACCATGCTGTTTTGGTAATCACAGCTTTGTAGTAAAGCTTGAAATCAGGTAACGCGATGCCGCCAGTTTCATTTTTGTTTTTCAACATTTCCTTAGCAATTTGGGGTCTCTTCTGGTTCCATACAAATTTTAGGATTATTTGCTCCATCTCTTTGAAAAATACCAGTGGAATTTTGATTGGAATGTCATTAAAAGTATAGATTGCTCTAGGCAGTATAGACATTTTAACAATGTTTATACTTCCGATCCAAGAGCATGGAATGGTCTTCCATCTTTTTGTGTCTTCTTCAATTTCTTTCATGAGTGTTCTGTAATACCTTGAGTACAGTTCCTTTACCTCTTTGGTTAGGTTTATTCCCAGATATCTTTTGGTGCTATAGTAAATGGAATCGATTCTCTAATTTCCCTTTCTGTATTTTCATTGTTAGTGTATAAGAAAGCCACTGATTTCTGTACATTGACTTTGTATCTTGCCACATTGCTGAATTGCTGTATGAGTTATAGTAGTTTGGGGGTGGAGTCTTTTGGGTTTTCCATATAAAGAATCATGTCATCTGCGAAGAGAGAGAGTTTGACTTCTTCATTGCCAATTTGGATACCTTTTATTTCTCTTTGTTGTCTGATTGCTGTTGCTAGGACTTCTAATACTATGTTGAACAAGAGTGGTGAGAGTGGGCATCCTTGTCGTGTTCCTGATCTCAACGGGAAGGCTGCAAGCTTTTTCCCATTGAGGATGATATTTGCTGTGGGTCTTTCATAGATAGATTTTATGACGTTCAGGAATGTTCCCTCTATCCCTATAATTTGAAGTGTTTTAATCAGGAACGGATGCTGGATTTTGTCAAATGCTTTTTCTGCATCAATTGAGAGGACCGTGTGTTTCTTCTCTCTTCTCTTATTAATTTGTTCTATTACATTGATGATTTGCGAATGTTGAACCATCCTTGTAGCCCAGGGATGAATCCCACCTAGTCATGGTGGATAATCTTTTTAATGTGCTGTTGGATCCTGTTTGCTAGGATCTTGTTGAGAATCTTAGCATCCATATTCATCAGTGATATTGGTCTGAAATTCTCCTTTTTGGTAGGGTCTTTGCCTGGTTTGGGGATCAGGGTAATGCTGGCTTCATAGAAAGAGTCTGGAAATTTTCCTTGTGCTTCAATTTTTTGAAACAGCTTCAGGAGAATAGGTGTTATTTCTTCTTTGAAAGTTTGGTAGAATTCCCCAGGGAATCCATCAGGTCCTGGGCTCTTGTTTTTTGGGAGGTTTTTGATCACTGCTTCAATCTCTTTACTAGATATGGGTCTATTCAGGTTGTCAATTTCTTCCTGGTTCAATTTTGGGAGTTTATAGTTTTCCAGGAATGCATCCATTTCATCTAGGTTGCTTAGCTTGTTGGCATATAACTGTTGATAATAACTTCTTATGATTGTTTCTACTTCCTTGGTGTTAGTTGTGATCTCTCCGTTTTCATTCATAATTTTATTAATTTGGGCTTTCTCTCTTTTCTTTTGGATTAGTGTGGCCAATGGTTTATCGATCTTATTGATTCTTTCAAAAAACCGGCTTCTAGTTTCATTGATACGTTCTGCTATATCTCTGGTTTCTACCTCATTGATCTCTGCTCTAATCTTGATTATTTCCCTTCTTGTGTGTGGAGTTGGTTTGATTTGTTGTTGGTTCTCCAGTTCTTTAAGGTATAGAGACAGCTGATGTATTCTGGATTTTTCAAATTTTTTGAGGGAGGCTTGGATGGCTATGTATTGCCCCCTTAGGACCACCTTTGCTGTATCCCATAGGGTTTGGACCGAAGTGTCTTCATTCTCATTGTTTTCCATGAATTGCTTAAGTTCTTCTTTGATCTGGTTGATCCAAGCATTCTTAAGCAAGGTGGTCTTTAGCTTCCAGGTGTTTGAGTTCCTTCTGAACTTTTTCTTGTGATTGAGCTCCAGTTTCAAAGCATTGTGATCTGAGAATATGCAGGGAATAATGTCAGTCTTTTGGTATCGGTTGAGTCCTGATTTGTGACCAAGTATGCGATCTATTCTGGAGAAGATTCCATGTGCACTTGAGAAGAATGAGTATTCTGTTGTTTTAGGGTGGAATTTTCTGTATATATCTATGAGGTCCATCTGGTCCAATGTGTCATTCAATGCTCTTGTTTCTTTATTGATTTTCTGCTTCGATGATCTGTCTATTTCTGAGAGGCGTGTTAAGATCTCCTACTCTTAATGTATTCATATCAATATGACTCTTTATCTTGATTAACAGTTTTCTTATGTAATTGGCTACTCCCATATTGGGGGCATAGATATTTACAATTGTTAGATCATCTTGGTGGATAGTCCCTTTAAGAATTATGTAGTGTCCTTCTGTATCTCTGACTAGTCTTTAGTTTAAAATCTAATTTATCTGATATGAGAATCGCTACCCCGGCGTTTTTTTGAGGCCCATTGGCATGAAAGATGCTTCTCCATCCCTTCACTTTCAGTCTGGGTGTATCTTTAGGTTCAAAATGGGTCTCTTGTAGACAACATATGGATGGGTCCTGTCGTTTTATCCAATCTGCAACCCTGTGTCGTTTTAGGGGCACATTTAGGCATTCACATTGAGAGTGATTATTGATAGATACGTTTTTACTGACATCATGTTACCTTTGAAGTCTTTCTTTCTGTAGATTGTCTCTATATTTCTGTTCAATGCTATTCTTAGGATTTTTCCTCTTTTATAGAACCCCCCCTTAATACTTCCTGCAGTGTCGGCTTGGTGGTTGCATAGTTTTTTAAGCCTTGCTGGTCTTGGAAACTCTTTATCTCTCCATCCATTTTTTTTTTTTAATTTGTCTTTACCTGGTTTGGTATCAGGGTAATACTGACCTCATAGAATGAATTTGAAAGCTTTCCTTCCTCTTCTGTTTTGAATAGTTTGGGAAGAATATTAACTATTCGTTAAATGTTTGGTGAAATTCACTGGTAAAACCATCTGGTTCTGGACTTTGTTGGGAGTTTTTTTGTTTACTGATTCAATTAATTACTGGTAATCAGTCTGTTCAATTTTTCTATTTCTTCCTGCTTCAGTTTTGGTAAGATATGTTTCTCTGAAATTATCCATTTTGTCTAGGTTGTCCAATTTTTGGCATGTAATTTTTTATAATCTTTTATAATTCTTTGTGTTTCTGTGATATTGGTTATTCTCTTTCATTTCTGCTTTTCTTTGGGTCTTACATCTTTTTAAATGTTTTTTGTTTGTTCTTGATTGATTGGTTTTGTCTGGCTAAAAGTTTATCAATTTTATTGATCTTTTCAAAGAACCAGCTCCTGATTTGTTTTATTGATCTGTTTAATTAATTAATTAATTATTTTATTTTATAATTTGTTTATTTCTGCTCTAATCTATTATTTCCTTCCTTCCCCTGGTTTGGGGATTTGTTTGTTCTCCTTTGTTCTAGCTCCTTTGGGTGTAAAGATAGGTTGTTCAAAGGTTTTTTGTTTGTTTCTTTTCTGAGGTAGGTCTGTATTGCTATAAACTTCCCTCTTAGAACAGCTTTGGCTATATCTCCAGCATTTTGGTCTGCTGTTTCTTCATTTTCATTTGTTTCCATACATATGTATATTTTATTCATTCATTGATTTCTTGGTTGATCCCTTCATTATTTAGTAGCATGTTTTTAACCCCCATGTATTTGTGTTCTTTCCAGACGTTTTCTTGTGGTTGATTTTTAGTTTCATAGCATTGGGGTCAGAAAAGCTGCATGGTATGAATGACTTCAATCTTTCTTATTAATGTTCCATGTGCACTTGAAAAGATATGTGTATTCTGCTGTTTTAGGATGGTATGTTTTAAATATATCTCTTAGATCCATCTAGTCCAATGTGTCATTCAAACACAAGGAAAACCTGTTTCCTTGTTGATTTTCTGTTTAGATGATCTGTCCTTTGATGGAGTTGGAGTGTGAAAGTCCCTACAATTATTGCATTACTATCAATAACTTCCTTCATGTTTGTTATTAGGGTGCTTCTGTATTGGGGTGCTCCCATGTTGGGTGCATAAATATTTACAATTGTTATATGTTCTTTTTTGATTGTTCCCTTTATGATTACGCAGTGTCCTTATTTGTCTCTTGTTACAGTCTTTTTCTTGAAGTTTATTTTGTCTAAGTATTGCTACCTTGGCTTTCTTTTTTATTTCTATTGCATGATAAATGCTGTTCCATCCCTCACTTCCAATCTGCATCTATCTTTAGTCTAAAATAAGTCTCTTGTAGGCAGCATATAGATGGGTCTTGTTTATTTTTTCATCCATTCTGTCATCCTATGACTTTTGATTGGAGTGTTTATTTACTTTTAAAGCAATTATTGATAGGGATGTATTTATTGCCATTTTGTTATTTGTTTTGTGGTTGCTTTTGTAATTCTTCTCTGTTCCTTTCTTTACTTGCTCTCTTCTCATGGTTTGTTGGCTTTCTTTCATTATTCCTCTCTCTCCATTTTTACATATTAACAATTTTTGATTTGTGATTACCATTAGATTTATATATAGCATTTTATGCATATGGAAGTCTATATTATGTTGATGGTCACCTAATTTTGAACCTATTCTAAAAGCTCTACATTTTTACTCTTCCTCACTTCCATGTTTTAGGTATATGGTATCGTATTTTAAATTCTTTTATTTTGTGAACCCCTTGACTGATTTTTTTCACTTTTTAAAAAAATTTTTAAATTTTTTAATAAACATATGATGCATTATTAGCCCCAGGGGTACAGGTCTATGAATCGCCAGGTTTACACATTTCACAGCACTCACCATAGCACATACCTTCCCCAATGTCCATAACCCCACCACTCTCTCCCTACACACCTGCCCCGGCCCCCCTCAGTTTGTTTTGTGAAATAAAGAGTCTCTTTGGTTTGTTTCCCTCCCGATCCCATCTTGTTTCATTTATTTTTTCCTACCCCAAACCCCCCCACCCACGTTGCATCTTCACTTCCTCATATCAGGGAGATCATATGATAGTTGTCTTTCTCCAGTTGACTTATCTTGCTAAGCATAATACCCTCTAGTTCCATTCACATCATTGCAAATGGCAAGATTTCATTTCTTTTGATGGCTGCATAGTGTTCCATTGTATATATACACCACCTCTTCTTTACCCATTCATCTGTTGTTGGACATCTAAGTTCTTTCCATAGTTGGGATATTGTGGACATTGCTGCTATAAACATTTGGGTGCACGTGCCCCTTCGGATCACTACGTTTGTATCTTTAGGGTAAATACCCTGTAGTGCAATTGCTGGGTCGTAGGGTAGCTCTGTTTTCAACTTTTAGAGGAACCTCCATGCTCTTTTCCAGCGTGGTTGCACCAGCTTGCATTACCACCAACAGTGTAGGAGGGTTCCCCTTTCTCCGCATCCTCGCCAGCATCTGTCATTTCCTGACTTGTTAATTTTAGCCATTCTGACTGGTGTGAGCTGGTATCTCATTGTGGTTTTGATTTGTATTTCCCTGATGCTAAGTGATGTAGAGCACTTTTTCATGTGTCTGTTGGCCATCTGGATGTCTTCTTTGCAGAAATGTCTGTTCATGTCCTCTGCCCATTTCTTGATTGGATTATTTGTTCTTTGGGTGTTGAGTTTGCTAAGCTCTTTATAGATTTTGGACACTGCCCTTTATCTGATATGTCATTTGCAAATATCTTCTCCCATTCTGTCAGTTGTCTTTTGGTTTTGTTAACTGTTTCGTTGCTGTGCAAAAGCTTTTGATCATAATGAAATCCCAATAGTTCATTTTTGCCCTTGCTTCCCTTGCCTTTGGCGATGTTCCTAGGAAGACGTTGCTGCAGCTGAGGTCGAAGAGGTTGTTGCCTGTGTTCTCCTCAAGGATTTTGATGGATTCCTTTCTCACATTGAGGTTTTTCATCCATTTTGAGTCTATTTTTGTGTGTGGTAAAAGGAAAAGGTCCAATTTCATTTTACTGCATATGGCTGTCCAATTCTCCCAACACCATTTGTTGAAGAGACTGTCGTTTTTCCTTTGGACATTTTTTCCTGCTTTGTCAAAGATTGGTTGACCATAGAGTTGAGGGTCTATTTCTGGGCTCTCTATTCTGTTCCATTGATCTATGTGTCTGTTTTTGTGCCAGTACCAACTGTCTTCATGATGACAGCTTTGTAATACAGCTTGAAGTCTGGAATTGTGATTCCACCAACTTTGGCTTTCTTTTTCAATATTCCTTTGGCTATTCAAGGTCTTTTCTGGTTCCATATAAATTTTAGGATTATTTGTTCCATTTCTTTGAAAAAAAATGGATGCGATTTTGATAGGGATTGCATTAAATGTGTAGATAGCTTTAGGTAGCATAGACATTTTCACAATATTTGTTCTTCCAATCCATGATCATGGGACATTTTTCCATTTCTTTGTGTCTTCCTCAATTTCCTTCATGAGTACTTTATAGTTTTCTGAGTATAGATTCTTTACCTCTTTAGTTAGGTTCATTCCTAGATATCTTATAGTTTTGGGTGCAATTGTAAATGGGATTGACTCCTTAATCTCTCTTTCTTCTGTCTTGTTGTTGGTGTAGAGAAATGCAACTGATTTCTGTGCATTGATTTTATATCCTGCCACTTTACTGAATTCCTGTACAAGCTCTAGGAGATTTGGAGTGAAGTCTTTTGGGTTTTCCACATATAGTGTCATATCATCTGCAAAGTTTAACTTCTTCTTTGCCTATTTCGACGCCTTTAATTTCCTTTTGTTGTCTGATTGCTGAGGCCAGGACTTCTAGTACTATGTTGAATAGCAGTGGTGATAACGGATATCCCTGCCGTGTTCCTGATCTTAGCGGCAAAGCTTTCAGTTTTTCTCCATTGAGAATGATATTTGCAGTGGGTTTTTCATAGATGGCTTTGATAATATTGAGGTATGTGCCCTCTATCCCTACACTTTGAAGAGTTTTGATCAGGAAGGGATGCTGTACTTTGTCAAATGCTTTTTCAGCATCTGTGGAGAGTATCATATGGTTCTTGTTCTTTTTTTATTAATGTGTTGTATCACATTGATTGATTTGCGGATGTTGAACCAACTTTGAAGCCCTGGAATAAATCCCACTTGGTCATGGTGACTAATCCTTTTAGTGCACTGTTGAATCCTATTGGCTAGTATTTTGGTGAGAATTTTCGCATCTGTGTTCATCAAGGATATTGGTCTGTAGTTCTCTTTTTTGATGGGATCCTTGTCTGGTTTTGGGATCAAGGTGATGCTGGCCTCATAAAATGAGTTTGGAAGTTTTCCTTCCATTTCTATTTTTTGGAACAGTTTCAGGAGAGTAGGAATTAGTTCTTCTTTAAATGTTTGGTAGAATTCCCCTGGGAAGCCGTCTGGCCCTGGGCTTTTGTCTATTTGGAGATTTTTGATGACTATTTCAATCTCCTTACTGCTTATGGGTCTGTTCAGGTTTTCTATTTCTTCCTGGTTCAGTTTTGGCAGTTTATATGTCTCTAGGAATGCATCCATTTCTTCCAGATTGTCAAATTTGTTGGCGTATAGTTGCTTGTAATATGTTCTTATAATTGTTTGTATTAATTTGGTGTTGGTTGTGATCTCTCCTGTTTCATTCATGATTTTATTTATTTGGGTTCTTTCTCTTTTCTTTTTGATAAGTCTGGCCAGGGGTTTATCAATCTTATTAATTCTTTCTAGGAAGCAGCTCCTAGTTTCGTTGATTTGTTCTATTTTGTTTGTTTGTTTGTTTGTTTGTTTCTATTTCATTGATTTCTGCTCTGGTCTTTATGATTTCCCTTCTCCTGCTGGGTTTAGGCTTTCTTCGTTGTTTTTTCTCCAGCTCCTTTAAGTGTAGGGTTAGGTTGTGTATTTGGGACCTTTCTTGTTTCTTGAGAAAGGCTTGTACCGCTATATATTTTCCTCTCAGGACCGCCTTTGCTGGGTCACAGATATTGAACCATTGTGTTTTCATTATCATTTGTTTCCATGAATTTTTTCAATTCTTCTTCAATTTCCTGGTTGATCCATTCATTCTTTAGAAGGATGCTGTTTAGTCTCCATGTATTTGGGTTTTTTCCAAGTTTCCTCTTGTAATTGACTTCTAGCTTCAGAGCATTGTGGTCTGAAAATATGCAGGGAATGATTCCAGTCTTTTGATACCAGCTGAGACCTGATTTGTGACCCAGGATGTGATCTATTCTGGAGAATGTTCCATGTGCACTAGAGAAGAATGTGTATTCTGTTGCTTTGGGATGGAATGTTCTGAATATATCTGTGATGTGCATCTGGTCCAGTGTGTCATTTAAGATCTTTATTTCCTTGTTGATCTTTTGCTTGGGTGATCTGTCCATTTCAGTGAGGGGAGTGTTAAGCTCCCCTACTATTATTGTATTATTGTTGGTGTGTTTCTTTGATTTTGTTATTAATTGGTTTATATAGTTGGCTGCTCCCACGTTAGGGGCATAGATACTTAAAATTGTTAGATCTTCTTGTTGGACAGACCCTTTGAGTATGATATAGTGTCCCTCCTCATCTCTTATTATAGTCTTTGGCTTAAAATCTAATTGATCTGATATAAGGATTGCCACTCCTGCTTTCTTCTGATGTCCATTAGCATGGTAAATTGTTTTCCACCCCCTCACTTTAAATCTGGAGGTGTCTTTGGGTCTAAAATGAGTTTCTTGTAGGCAACATATAGATAGGTTTTGTTTTTTTATCCATTCTGATACCCTGTGTCTTTTGATTGGGGCATTTAGTCCATTAACATTCAGCGTAACTATTGAGAGATATGAATTTAGTGCCATTGTATTGCCTGTAAGGTGGCTGTTACTGTATATTGTTTCTGTTCCTTTCTGATCTACTACTTTTAGGCTCTCTCTTTGCTTAGAGGACCCCTTTCAATATTTCCTGTAGAGCTGGTTTGGTGTTTGCAAATTCTTTCAGTTTTTGTTTGTCCTGGAAGCTTTTAATCTCTCCTTCTATTTTCAATGATAGCCTAGCTGGATATAGTATTCTTGGCTGCATGTTTTTCTCATTTAGTGCTCTGAATATATCATGCCAGCTCTTTCTGGCCTGCCAGGTCTCTGTGGATAAGTCTGCTGCCAATCCGATTTTTTTACCATTGTATGTTACAGACCTCTTTTCCCAGGCTGCTTTCAGGATTTTCTCTTTGTCACTGAGACTTGTAAATTTTACTATTAGGTGACGAAGTGTGGACCTATTCTTACTGATTTTGATGCACCTCCTGGATTTTGATGCTTGTTCCCTTTGCCATATTGGGGAAATTCTCTCCAATAATTCTCTCCAATATACCTTCTGCTCCCCTCTCTGTTTCCTCTTCTTCTGGAATCCCAATTATTCTAATGTTGTTTCGTCTTATGGTGTCACTTATCTCTCGATTCTGCCCTTGTGGTCCAGTAGCTGTCCCTCTTTTGCTCAGCTTCTTTATTCTCTGTCATTTGGTCTTCTATATTGCTAATTCTTTCTTCTGCCTCATTTATCCTAGCAGTGAGAGCCTCCATTTTTGATTGCACCTCATTAATAGCATTTTTGATTTCAACTTGGTTAGATTTTAGCTCTTCTATTTCTCCAGAAAGTGCTTTTATATCTCCCGAGAGGGTTTCTCTAATATCTTCCATGCCTTTTTCAAGCCCGGCTAGAACCTTGAGAATCGTCATTCTGAACTCTAGATCTGATATATTACCAATGTCTGTATTGATTAGGCCCCTAGCCTTCGGTACTACCTCTTATTCTTTTTTTGTGGTGAATTTTTCTGCCTTGTCATTTTGTCCATATAAGAATATATGAAGGAGCAAATTAAATACTAATAGGGTGGCAAAGACCCCAGGAAAATGTGCTTTAACCACATCAGAAGAGATTCCAAATCGTGGAGGGGAGAAAGGCGGTAAAAAGAGGTTCAGAAAGAAAAAAAAAAAATGAAGAAAAGAAACAATTAAAAAAAAAGAAAACGAATAAAGAAAAAATATAAAAAAGAAAAGAATATATATATATTAGATAAACTAGTTTAAAACGTTAAAAAAGGAAAGGGTAAAAGCTTAAAAAAATTTTAGCAGAAGAAGAGAGAAAAAAAGTTGAAAAAGAAAAAAAAATTAAATTAACTGCAAGACTAAAGAATCATGTGGTGCTTTGCTTTCTCCTCCTCTGGAATTCTGCTGCTCTCCTTGCTATTGAAACTGCACTCCTTGGTAGGTGAACTTGGTCTTGGCTGGATTTCTTGCTTATCTTTTGGGGGAGGGCCTGTTGTAGTGATTCTCAAGTGTCTTTGCCCCAGGCGGAGTTGCACCGCCCTTTCCAGGGGCCGGGCTGAGTAATCCTCGGGTTTGTTTTCGGGAGCTTTTGTTCCCTGAGCGCTTTCCGTAGAGTTCCGGAGGATGGGAATGAAAATGGCAGCCTCCCAGTCTCCGGCCCGGAGGAGCCGAGAGCTCGGGGCCCCACTCCTCAGTGTGTCCTCAGAGAACAGCGCCCATTTACTCCTGTCTGCCTGGCTCTGGCTGCACTCTGAGCTCACCGAGCCTGCGACCAGTTTAAGGTAACCCTGAGCTGTGAGCTCATTTCTCGGCTCCGTCTCTGTAGCCAGCTTCCCCTTCTAATACCTGCAAGCTCTGTGACACTCAGCCCCCCCCGATCCTTCTGTGACCCTGCGGGACCTGAGGCCATGCAGACCCCGTGTGGGCTTCACCCTGGTTCAGTCTCTGGAGTGATGTCCCTCAGTGGAACAGACTTTTAAAGGTCCTGATTTTGTGCTCCGTTGCTCCACCGCTTGCCAGGAGCCGGCCCCTCCCCCCGTGGTCTATCTTCCTGTCGCTTTGGATTCACTTCTCCGCCAGTCCTACCTTTCAGAAAGTGGTTGATTTTCTGTTTCTAGAATTGCTGTTCTTCTTCTCTTCGATCTCCCGTTGGATTTGTAAGTGTTTGCAATCTTTAGATAAGCTATCTAGCTGATCTCTTGCTACCTGAAGTAGTCTCAGCCTGCTACTTCTCCGCCATCTTGACTCAAAACTAGAGATTTCTTTAAAAAAGCATTAATTCTGCCTCTAGACTATAACACTGCAACTGTGCTTCAGTTTCTTGTCTGCAGATTTTGGACTTAAGTCTGTAATACCAACTCTTCTCTGAATTTCTAACCTGTTGCCCTACTCTAAATTTTGGACTCACCAGCCCCCACAATTGTGTGATTTAAGATAATTTCTTAAAATAAATATCATTTGACATATAGATGATTAAATAGATTGATATCCTATTGGTTCTGTTCATCTAAAGAACCCTAATACAATAACTGCATACAGAGAAATCATTCTCAGGTAAATAGGCAAAGGGCACTATGCAGCAAATGGGAAGAAATCTCAATTGTCAGTGGGCTATCTCCATTCAGTAATACAGTAAATATATAGTGAGCTCTGTCATATTATATAACGTAGATTAATGAGATACAGTCATGCCTTCCAGGAGTTCATAATCTAGGGACAAAGTCAAACATGATCACCCAAAGAAAAGCAATAAGGTGACAGAACTTACTGTAGCAGAGAGAAGCAGGGCCCAGGATCTGAGAAATGTGTTTCAAGAAGGCACATTTCAAACATATTAAAAGAATTATTAGACACCGTAATCGAAGTATGACAATTGACAGGAAAGAACTAATACAACCAAAGCCTTGGAGATAAGAAAGCTACGGACTGGAAGTTTAGGTAATGTGGGGCTTCTGTAACAACAGGTATAGAGAAAAGAAGGCAGATGAGGTCTCAGTTGCAGAATGGAGATCTTCTGCACTTTGGACAATGTCTATTCTATTTAGTTTTGCCCTTCATCTTCGTTTCCTGGAAACCTTGCATTAATCCTGGTATCTATAAATCCTCATTAAATCTTTACTTCAACACAAAAAGAGGACATACATGAAGGGATAATATACATTTTAGTGGAAGGATATTGTAGTGAATCTCCAAATGATAGAGACCAAGAAAAACAGGTATTGATTCAAAAGCAATTGTTAAGTGTTCCAAATAGCCCAAGTACTGCATAAAATATTCTGTGAGAGGGGCGCCTGGGTGGCTCAGTGGGTTAAGCCACTGCCTTCGGCTCAGGTCATGATCTCAGGGTCCTGGGATCGAGTCCCACATCGGGCTCTCTGCTTGGCAGGGAGCCTGCTTCCCTCTCTTTCTCTCTCTCTCTCTCTCTGCCTACTTGTGATCTCTCTCTGTCAAATAAATAAATAAAATCTTTAAAAAAAAATATTCTGTGAGAGATTGGCAATTTGGTTTTAAGCAAGGGATACAGAATTCTGTTTGACTGAGCTTAATTTGTAATAACAAAGAGGATAATAAATGAAAAGTTCCAGTGAAGTATAAATACAGTACATTCTTCTTTAACCTTGCTAAGTAAGATTTCCTACTTTCCTAGGAAAAGGATTTGGGGAAATACATTAGTTGCACAACATATTTGGCTATATATTTTTGTAACTTTTACCTACATAGAAAATATTGCTTAGTTCTTTGTGCAATGTGGCTACAGCCAGGCTTAACCTTTTTGGTGTAATGAGAGCTCTCTGAGATAACACCAATTTTACATATTAATATGAATAGAATTAGTTCAGGTTAACCTTACTTGGCAATTTCAGTCAAAAATCTGGTGCCCCTGGTACACAAACTTGATAAAACATACAGCATATATAATGAGGACTGATAAAACCTCTCTCTATATGGGTGTGGTCCATATTTCATACACATCAGCATATTGTTCTGCCTTCGATAGTATTATATCCCTCATTAACTGAATGCCCTTGTCCAGACTCATAACCCTATGCCCACTCCTGAAACTTTATACTTCATAAGGTCTGTGTAGGTCAAAAGATATGTAAGAATCATAGCTACATTCATGTTATTGCAATAGTTACTTAACACTTTGAAAAAATGTAAATAAATAGACTCTTGGACAAGCCAAACTTAAAAATCATTCAGCATTATTTTAATCCACAAATCTTTTTTATATGACATCTTGCACGCAGAAAATGGAATACATATTATAAAGGAAATTAAATCTAGAACATGATTTATTTCCTATTCCAATTCACTTCTTCATATATTTCCTTTTCTATCCTCCCTCTAACACAGTTAAGCAAGCACCTGTAGACTTACCATCTCATTTTACCTCATAAACAGATGGAGAAGTCAAATACAGAGTAACCAAGTCACTTCTGTCACTTCTTTTTTTTTTTTTTTTTACGACAACCCTGTTATATGTTTTTTTTTTCTTTTCTTTTTTTTTTTTTTTTACAGCTTTATAAACATATATTTTTATCCCCAGGGGTACAGGTCTGCGAATTGCCAGGTTTACACACTTCACAACACTCACCATAGCACATACCCTCCCCAATATCCATAACCCCACCCCCTCTCCCAACCCCCTCCCCCCATCAACCCTCAGTTTGTTTTGTGAGATTAAGAGTCACATATGGTTTGTCTCCCTCCCAATCCCATCTTGTTTCAATTACTCTTCTCCTACCCCCTCAACCCCCCATGTTGCATCTCCTCTCCCTCATATCAGGGAGATCATATGATAGTTGTCTTTCTCCGATTGACTTATTTCGCTAAGCATGATAACCTCTAGTTCCATCCACGTCGTCGCAAGTGGCAAGATTTCATTTCTTTTGATGGCTGCATAGTATTCCATTGTGTATATATACCACATCTTCTTTATCCATTCGTCTGTAGATGGACATCTAGGTTCTTTCCATAGTTTGGCTATTGTAGACATTGCTGCTATAAATATTCGGGTGCACGTGCCCCTTCGGATCACTACGTTTGTATCTTTAGGGTAAATACCCAGCAGTGCAATTGCAGGGTCATAGGGTAGTTCTATTTTCAACATTTTGAGGAACCTCCATGCTGTTTTCCAGAGTGGTTGCACCAGCTTGCATTCCCACCAACAGTGTAGGAGGGTTCCCCTTTCTCCGCATCCTCGCCAGCATCTGTCATTTCCTGACTTGTTAATTTTAGCCATTCTGACTGGTGTGAGCTGGTATCTCATTGTGGTTTTGATTTGTATTTCCCTGATGCTAAGTGATATGGAGCACTTTTTCATGTGTCTGTTGGCCATCTGGATGTCTTCTTTGCAGAAATGTCTGTTCATGTCCTCTGCCCATTTCTTGATTGGATTATTTGTTCTTTGGGTGTTGAGTTTGCTAAGTTCTTTATAGATTTTGGACACTAGCCCTTTATCTGACATGTCATTTGCAAATATCTTCACCCATTCTGTCAGTTGTCTTTTGGTTTTGTTCACTGTTTCCTTTGCTGTGCAAAAGCTTTTGATCTTGATGAAATCCCAAAAGTTCATTTTTGCCCTTGCTTCCCTTGCCTTTGGTGATGTTCCTAGGAAGATGTTGCTGCGGCTGACGTCGAAGAGGTTGCTGCCTGTGTTCTCCTCGAGGATTTTGATGGATTCCTTTCTCACATTGAGATCCTTCATCCATTTTGAGTCTATTTTCGTGTGTGGTGTAAGGAAATGATCCAAATTCATTTTTCTGCATGTGGCTGTCCAATTTTCCCAACACCATTTATTGAAGAGGCTGTCTTTTTTCCATTGGACATTCTTTCCTGCTTTGTCGAAGATGAGTTGACCATAGAGTTGAGGGTCCATTTCTGGGCTCTCTATTCTGTTCCATTGATCTATGTGTCTGTTTTTGTGCCAGTACCATGCTGTCTTGATGATGACAGCTTTGTAATAGAGCTTGAAGTCCGGAATTGTGATGCCACCAACTTTGGCTTTCTTTTTCAATATTCCTTTGGCTATTCGAGGTCTTTTCTGGTTCCATATAAATTTTAGGATTATTTGTTCCATTTCTTTGAAAAAAATGGATGTTACTTTGATAGGAATTGCATTAAATGTGTAGATTGCTTTAGGTAGCATAGACATTTTCACAATATTTATTCTTCCAATCCAGGAGCATGGAACATTTTTCCATTTCTTTGTGTCTTCCTCAATTTCTTTCATGAGTACTTTATAGTTTTCTGAGTATAGATTCTTAGTCTCTTTGGTTAGGTTTATTCCTAGGTATCTTACAGTTTTGGGTGCAATTGTAAATGGGATGGACTCCTTAATTTCTCTTTCTTCTGTCTTGTTGTTGGTGTAGAGAAATGCAACTGATTTCTGTGCATTGATTTTATATCCTGACACTTTACTGAATTCCTGTACAAGTTCTAGCAGTTTTGGAGTGGAGTCTTTTGGGTTTTCCACATAGAGTATCATATCATCTGCGAAGAGTGATAGTTTGACTTCTTCTTTGCTGATTTGGATGCCTTTAATTTCCTTTTGTTGTCTGATTGCTGAGGCTAGGACTTCTAGTACTATGTTGAATAGCAGTGGTGTTAACGGACATCCCTGCCGTGTTCCTGACCTTAGCGGAAAAGCTTTCAGTTTTTCTCCATTGAGAATGATATTTGCGGTGGGTTTTTCATAGATGGCTTTGATAATATTGAGGTATGTGCCGTCTATCCCTACACTTTGAAGAGTTTTGATCAGGAAGGGATGCTGTACTTTGTCAAATGCTTTTTCAGCATCTGTGGAGAGTATCATATGGTTCTTGTTCTTTCTTTTATTAATGTGTTGTATCACATTGATTGATTTGCGGATATTGAACCAGCCTTGCAGCCCTGGAATAAATCCCACTTGGTCGTGGTGAATAAGCCTTTTAATGTACTGTTGAATCCTATTGGCTAGTATTTTGGCGAGAATTTTTGCATCTGTGTTCATCAAGGATATTGGTCTGTAGTTCTCTTTTTTGTTGGGATCCTTGTCTGGTTTTGGGATCAAGGTGATGCTGGCCTCATAAAATGAGTGTGGAAGTTTTCCTTCTATTTCTATTTTTTGGAACAGTTTCAGGAGAATAGGAATTAGTTCTTCTTTAAATGTTTGGTAGAATTCCCCCGGGAGGCCGTCTGGCCCTGGGCTTTTGTTTGTTTGGAGATTTTTGATGACTGTTTCAATCTCCTTACTGGTTATGGGTCTGTTCAGGCTTTCTATTTCTTCCTGGTTCAGTTGTGGTAGTTTATATGTCTCTAGGAATGCATCCATTTCTTCCAGATTGTCAAATTTGTTGGCGTAGAGTTGCTCATAGTATGTTCTTATAATTGTCTGTATTTCTTTGGTGTTTGTTGTGATCTCTCCTCTTTCATTCATGATTTTATTTATTTGGGTCCTTTCTCTTTTCTTTTTGATAAGTCTGGCCAGGGTTTATCAATCTTATTAATTCTTTCAAAGAACCAGCTCCTAGTTTCGTTGATTTGTTCTATTGTTTTTTTTTTTTTTTTTTTTTTGGTTTCTATTTCATTGATTTCTGCTCTAATCTTTATGATTTCTCTTCTCCTGCTGGGTTTAGGGTTTCTTTCTTTTTCTTTCTCCAGCTCCTTTAGGTGTAGGGTTAGGTTGTGTACCTGAGATCTTTCTTGTTTCTTGAGAAAGGCTTGTACCGCTATATATTTTCCTCTCAGGACTGCCTTTGTTGTGTCCCACAGATTCTGAACCGTTGTGTTTTCATTATCATTTGTTTCCATAAATTTTTTCAATTCTTCTTTAATTTCCTGGTTGACCCATTCATTTTTTAGAAGGATGCTGTTTAGTCTCCATGTATTTGGGTTCTTTCCAAATTTCCTCTTGTGATTGAGTTCTAGCTTTAGAGCATTGTGGTCTGAAAATATGCAGGGAATGATCCCAATCTTTTGATACCGGTTGAGACTTGATTTAGGACCAAGAATGTGATCTATTCTGGAGAATGTTCCATGTGCACTAGAGAAGAATGTGTATTCTGTTGCTTTGGGATGAAATGTTCTGAATATATCTGTGATGTCCATCTGGTCCAGTGTGTCATTTAAGGCCTTGATTTCCTTGTTGATCTTTTGCTTGGATGATCTGTCCATTTCAGTGAGGGGAGTGTTAAAATCCCCTACTATTATTGTATTCTTGTCGATGTGTTTCTTTGATTTTGTTATTAATTGGTTTATATAGTTGGCTGCTCCCACGTTAGGGGCATAGATATTTAAAATTGTTAGATCTTCTTGTTGGACAGATCCTTTGAGTATGATATAGTGTCCTTCCTCATCTCTTATTATAGTCTTTGGCTTAAAATCTAATTGATCTGCTAGAAGGATTGCCACTCCTGCTTTCTTCTGATGTCCATTAGCATGGTAAATTCTTTTCCACCCCCTCACTTTAAACCTGGAGGTGTCTTCGGGTTTAAGATGAGTTTCTTGTAGGCAACATATAGATGGGTTTTGTTTTTTTATCCATTCTGATACCCTGTGTCTTTTGATTGGGGCATTTAGCCCATTAACATTCAGGGTAAGTATTGAGAGATATGAATTTAGTGCCATTGTATTGCCTGTAAGGTGACTGTTATTGTATATTGTCTCTGTTTCTTTCTGATCTACTACTTTGAGGGTCTCTCTTTGCTTAGAGGACCCCTTTCAATATTTCCTGTAGAGCTGGTTTGGTATTTGCAAATTCTTTCAGTTTTTGTTTGTCCTGGAAGCTTTTAATCTCTCCTTCTATTTTCAATGATAGCCTAGATGGATATAGTATTCTTGGCTGCATGTTTTTCTCATTTAGTACTCTGAATATATCATGCCAGCTCTTTCTGGCCTGCCAGATCTCTGTAGATAAGTCTGCTGCCAATCTAATATTTTTACCATTGTACGTTACAGACTTCTTTTCCCGGGCTGCTTTCACAATCTTCTCTTTGTCACTAAGACTTGTCAATTTTACTATTAGGTGACGGGGTGTGGACCTATTCTTATTGATTTTGAGGGGGGTTCTCTGAACCTCCTGGATTTTGATGCTTGTTCCCTTTGCCATATTGGGGAAATTCTCTCCAATAATTCTCTCCAATATACCTTCTGCTCCCCTCTCTGTTTCCTCTTCTTCTGGAATCCCAATTATTCTAATGTTGTTTCGTCTTATGGTGTCACTTATCTCTCGAATTCTCCCCTCGTGGTCCAGTAGCTGTTTGTCCCTCTTTTGCTCAGCTTCTTTATTCTCTGTCATTTGGTCTTCTATATTGCTAATTCTTTCTTCTGCCTCATTTATCCTAGCAGTGAGAGCCTCCATTTTTGATTGCACCTCATTAATAGCTTTTTTGATTTCAACTTGGTTAGATTTTAGTTCTTTTATTTCTCCAGAAAGGGCTTTTATATCTCCCGAGAGGGTTGCTTTAATATCTTCCATGCCTTTTTCAAGCCCGCCTAGAACCTTGAGAATCATCATTCTGAACTCTATATCTGACATATTACCAATGTCTGTATTGATTAGGTCCCTAGCCTTTGGTACTGCCTCTTGTTCTTTTTTTGTTGTGAATTTTTCCGCCTTGTCATTTTGTCCAGATAAGAGTTCATGAAGGAGCAAGTAAAATACTAAAAGGGTGGCAACAACCCCTGGAAAATATGCTTTAGCCAAATCAGAAGAGATCCCGAATTGTGAGGGGGGATAAAGGGGATAAAAAGGGGTTCAGAAAGAAAGAAAAAAAAATAAAAGAAACTATTAAAAAAAAGAAAGCTGATAAAGAAAAAATATAAAAAGAGGAAAAAAATATATATATTAGATAAACTATTTAAAAAACTTTAAAAAAGAAAACGGTAAAAGTTAAAAAAAATTCAGCAGAAGAGAAAAAGAAAAAAAATTTGAAAAAGAAAAAAAATTAAATTAACTGCAAGGCTAAAAAATCATGGGGAGAAAGCCATGAGTTCTGTGCTTTGCTTTCTTCTCCTCTGGAATTCCGCCGCTCTCCTTGGTAGGTGTACTTAGTCCTGGCTGGGTTTCCCGTTGATCTTCTGGGGGAGGGGCCTGTTATAGTGATTCTCAAGCGTCTTTGCCCCAGGCGGAGTTGCACCGCCCTTACCCGGGGCCGCGCTGAGTAGCTGAGTAATCCGCTCGGGTTTGCTTTCGGGAGCTTTTGTTCCCTGAGCGCTTTCCGTAGAGTTCCGGAGGACGGGAATGAAGATGGCGGCCTCCCGGTCTCCGGCCCGGAGGAGCCGAGAGCCCGGGGCCCCACTCCTCAGTGCGCCCTCAGAGAACAGCGCCCAATGACTCCCGCCACCCTGGCCTCCGGCCACGCTCCGAGCTGACTGAGCCTGCGACCGGTTCAAGGCAACCCCGAGCTGAGAGTCACTCCTCGGCTCTGTCTCTGCAGCCGGCTTCCCCGTTCTAATACCGGTAAGCTCTGTGGCACTCAGACACCCCCGATCCTTCTGCGACCCTGCGGGACCTGAGGCCGCGCTGACCCCGCCTGGGCTTCCAGTTAAGCCTCTGGAGCGATGTCCCTCAGCGGAACAGACTTTTAAAAGTCCTGATTTTGCTCTGTTGCTCCGCCGCTCGCTGGGAGCCGGCCCCTCCCCAAGCGGTCTATCTTCCCGTCGCTTTGGATTCACTTCTCCGCCAGTCCTACCTTGCAGAAAGTGGTTGATTTTCTGTTTCTGGAATTGCTGTTCTTCTTCTCTTCAATCTCCCATTGGATTTGTAGGTGTTTGCAATCTTTAGATAAGCTATTTAGCTGATCTCCCGCTACCCGAAGTAGTCTCAGCCTGCTACTTCTCTGCCATCTTGACTCCTCCCCCCCAAGTCACTTCTTAATGTCAAACAGGTTATATGTTTTAGAAGAAAGAAGATCAGTGAAGCAAAGTATGCAAAAAAAAAAAAATTATTGGCCAGTAATAAACAACCTTTTCTTAACAATAGCTAGCCCCTTCAAGGTCCTGGAAATACCATTTCCAAAATTCCTCAGAGGCTTACACTATCCTTAAACCCCTCCTAATTTGAAAGTATATAATCAGCCATTCCTCTTGATCCCAGTGCAGCTATTTCTGTCCATGGGTCCTCTCCCCGTGCTTTAATAAAACCTCATTTTTGCACCAAAGATGTCTCAAGAATTCTTTCTTGGCCATTGGCTCCAAGCCAAGTATCTTTTCTATATCACCCAGGATTTATTTAACTGTATTTACTGAAAAACAGTACCATACAAGTTCATGTATAACATTCAATTATACTTGTATACACTGGTTAAACAATAAAATTGGAAAATGATTTTTTTAGTCTAAAATACATGAAATTCTTGAGGATAAATTTAACATGTATAAGTACACACTGAAAACTACAAAAAGAGAAATGAAAGATAATATGAGTAAATGGCGAGATGTACCATATGCCTGAATTAGAAAACTCACTAAGTTGGTATTTTCTCCAAATTTTCTAGTTTCAGGGTAATTCCAATCAAATTCACAAATTCATTTTGTAGAATTTGACAAGCTGATGCAACAACAATGCCAGGGACCTAAAATAGTCACAATAATCATGTAGAAAATGTAGAAAATTAAAGGAATCTAACTATCAGATTTTTGATTTATAGAACTATATCAACTCAGACAATGTGAATTGGAATAAGGATAGATATGTAGATCAGTGGAAAAGACCACAGTACTGAAATAAATTCACATGTATATAGTAAATTGATTTTGATAAGGTAACAATATATTTCAAAGGGAAAATGGAGTTTAAAAAACCCAGATATGGGGGCGCCTGGGTGGCTCAATGGGTTAAAGCCTCTGCCTTCAGCTCAGTTCATGATCCCAGGGTCCTGGGATCGAGCCCCGCATCAGGCTCTCTGCTCAGCAGGGAGCCTGCTTCCTCCTCTCTCTCTGCCTGTCTCTCTGCCTACTTGTGATTTCTGTCTGTCAAATGAATAAATAAAAAATCTTAAAAAAAAAAACCCAGATATGTATTTGAAAAAAATCATTATTTTTGCATTAAAAAAATTTTAACTCAAAATAGATCAGAGACAGAAAAAAATTACAGAAGCCAAGATTTCATAGATAGGACCAAAAAACCCACAAGTCACAAATAAAAAATTATAAATTGGAATTTTTCAAAATTAAAACTTTGCTTTTCAAAAGATTTTCTGAAGAAAATGAATCACAGAGACTACAAGAATATTATATATATGTGTGTGTGTGTGATATATAGTACATATATAAAATATGTAGAATTTAAAAAGAGAATACATAAAATGAACCACGACTAAAAAATAAGACAATTTTAAAATGAGTAAATAATTTGGACACATTTAAAAAGCAGATATACAAAAGGTCAAAAACACTTAAAAATATTCATTATCATTAATTACCATGAAAATGCAAATTAAACTAAAGTGGCATATCCATTAGAATGACTAAAATTAAAAATAATGTTAGTATCAAGTATTGGTGAAGAGCAGCTGGAATCCTTATATATCAATGATGAGAGCATAAAATATGTATAATAATTTTGGAACACATAGTGACATTATATTATAAAGCTCAACATTTACTTATCATAAGACTAGTCAATTTCATTCCTAGGCATTTGCACAAGAGAAATTAAAATATGTGTTCAGAAAAAGACCTAAAGATGAGTGGTCATAACAGCTTTATTTATAATAGTCACAAACTGGAAACAATCCAGCTCTCCTTAACAACTGGAAATAAATTGTGTTAATACAGAAAATGGAACACTATGCAGGAATACAAAAAAAAGTAAACTACAAAATCATATACCAATACAAATAAATCTCAAAATAATTATTCTTAGTGAAATATGCCAGGCACAGAAGAATGTATCTTGAATCTATCTCTTTATACAAAATTCAAGAATAGGAGATACTAAACTAAGTGACAGAAAGACGATTTGTGGTGTTAGCAGACTGCTCTGGATTGGGAGGATTCACCACAAGACTCTGAGGGAAACTTCTGGGATGATTAAAAATTTGAATAATTGGTTAATTTTATAATATATAAATTGTACTTCAATAAATACTAATGACAAAAAAGAATAAGCTTAATTTGTACTATTTTTTCTCTGTGAAATATGGTTTCCTCCCCATAGGATCAATGGTCTGAGGGAAGATAAAGTAATGAAAATACAGTTGCATAGATAAGAAACTATCTAGAGATGGTATTTAAATTTTTCCCAATTGTGTTAGAGACTAAAATGTAAATATTCTAGAGTATTTTAAAAATGAAATAGATGTTTGGTCACTGGTTAATTGAAATTATTAATTATAGGATAATGGCAATCCATCAGTGGCTCTGACCATCTATGTATTTTCAGCACATGGAGGAAGTCAGGTTTTTCTACAGTTAGAGTATCACAAAGTGACCATGTTTAATGAAGCCAGGCAAAGTGTTACTATACTTCCATGTGGACATTTATATTATGTCCAATATAAATGGACATAATAAATACCATTTATTTTATTTCCCATCATTATGATTCAGCAGGTATTTTACATATTCAAAGGGAACATTTCAGTTTTACAGTTCTAGAGGCAAGATTTGCACAAATGAAAACATGGATGCCTTGAGGAAAACCCATGAGTGTAAATATTTTGTTATTCCTATGAGGGGGAAAAAAAAAAGGTGAGAGATGAGACTTCTGTCAAGTATAAAATTATCACAAAGAATGATGAAAAGACTTGATTTTCTGAGCAATGAATCAAGAGAAATCACTTAAACTTCAACAGAAAAATTTCTCAATTTTTAAAATTCCATAATAGAAGAGTTTGTGAAAAAAATTAGGAAACCTCTCAGAATTTAAATAAGTCCTGTTCTCATATGCTTAAAAGACACTGAGTAGTATGCTTGAGTAGACACTCAAGAAATTAAAATATTATGAATCAAACTTTAATAGATCAACCTAATGAAGTGAATTAATCACTAAGAATCAGAACAAATTTTGAAATTTAGGTAAATTCTAATATCTTCAAGGGAAAATAGATTATCAAGAAATTAAAATATTTGGTTTTCACTTCAGCTTTGAGGATAGGATTTGACTAAATTCTTTCAATATAAGTTTGATGAAAATTCAATTTCCCAGAATATTTCTCTAAACAGACCCTTGGACAAAAATATGGTCACTAAAAAGATGCTAAATTTCACTTTATCATGCAAAAAGCTTTCTGCAATTCTTCAAATAAGATTGCTCTTGATGATATAGAATCAGAAAGGAATTTAATACCACAGAACTTGATAAATTACTAGATTACATCATTACCCAAACTTGCAGTCAACCCAGGGTCTATACAACCAGTAAAGGAAACAGATTTATTGTTGTTGTTGTTATTGTTATTATTATTGAAAGATTTCAATGAATTAGAAATTTTTAGTAGGAAGGTGATAGTCACTGGCATTTTTATAAGGGGACAAGGCATCACAGTTTTTCTTTCCATTCATTTTAAGTGGTACATCCTGTTGCTAATTACTCTGTCAGTCAGTGTAACTAAAACTTACCATGGTTGTTAGATGCTGACTGGCTTCTGAGCCTCCCCTCAATGTCATGTCAAGCAAAATTATGGTGGCAATATAGCAAAACTAATTAAGGCACACTGACCTTAGCAGTGGGCAGTTCTTATAATCTCTTGTTAGAATTTTGAAAAATGAAAACAAAGTAGAAAAAAATTTCTACTTGTTACTAGCCCTTTCTAATCATCTGTTCATTCCAAGAAAGAAATGAGAGGTAAATCCTTTGAGAAGCACTTTTAATTGCTCAGTCAATATGGGCTGCTATAACAAAATACCATTGGTTGTGTTTTACAGTTCTGGAAAATGTCTTGTGACAGCACATTCAGTGCTGAAAACCACCTTACTGGTTTGCAAGATAGTCACCTTCTTGTATCCTCACACGGCAAAGAGAGATATCATCTCTCTCAGGTCTCTTTTTACAAAGGCACTAATCCCACTCATAAGGACTCTTTTTATGACCTAATTACCTCCCAGGTCTCACCTCAGAGTACTATCACCTTGGGGATCAGGACTTCAATATATGAGTTTTAGGGGGACATCAACTTTCAGTCCATAGCAATATCAATCGCCCATTTAGAAGTGGAGGCTGTATTATTTAAAAAAATATATATTTTATTCATTTAGTGAACAATTTTAGTATAAATAATCTTTTTTAAAAAGGAACAACAGAGAGGGAAGATGGTGGAGTAAGAGGATCCTGGACTCACCTTGTCACATGAATAGAACCAGATAACACCAATATCAGTATAAATAATCCAGAAAATAACACAAGACTGTCAGAATAAACTATCCACAACAAAATATAGAGAAGAGGCCACATCAAGGTGGGTAGGAAGGGCAGAAACAGTCAGAAACTAAACGGATCCATGAGACTACCCATGGGAGAGAGGGACAACATGGATGTGGGTAGAAGAAAGGAGCAGATCCCACACCAGTCACCCAAGGCACTGGAGAATGTGCACTGAGAAGACAAATACCCTTAACATTTGGTTATAAAATAAAAAAACCAGAAGGACTTGGCTTTTCAGTTCTTATAATCTGTAGGACTTAGCACCTGGAACTTTAAACATCAGCAGCCTCAGCCCTGGCAGGCCTAGCAGGTAATAGGAAACTAATTATCAGCCTTTATTTATTTATTTATTTATTTATTTATTTAAGGTTTTATTGCATTGAGCACTGTGTGTTATACACAAACAATGAATCATGGAACATTACGTCAGAAACTAATGATGTACTGTATGCTGACTAACATAACATAACATAATAAATAAATAAATAAATAAAATAAAGATTGTATTTATTTTAGAGAGACCAAAAGTGATCACAGAGGGGGAGAGGGATCACAGAGGCAGAGGGAGAAGCAGACTTTCCATCCAGTGGAGAGTCTGAGGTGGGGCTTGATCCTAGGACCCTGAGATCATGACCCCAGCCAAAGGCAGACACTTAACCAACTGAGCCACCCATGTGCCCCTGATTATCAGCCTTTAAAGAGACAGCACAACAAAGACCCATGGAGATACAGTACAGAAGAAACTATTTGAAAATTGTCTGAGGTATACAGGAAGATTTATTTACCAATCTCAGAGCACGTACCGGAGGAGAAAGGATATTTAGGAGACTTCTCCATGAACAAAGGATCTGGAAGTCACCATTCCCCCTTCCCCTATCCTCTAGCCTAAACTCAGGGACAGACACCTGGAGGAAGCAGCAAAGCATCAACACTCTGCATCTAGTTTGTTAGCAGTGCATCCTGACCCACATAGTTCTGTAGATCTACACCTTCCAACCCAGGTGGCCTCAGCAGAAGTTTTCCCATGCTGCTGCAGATCCCTTCCCATAGTAGACAAGCACAAGCCTTACTCACACCATGCACCCCACTCCCTGCATTCAACTATAGACCCTCACCCTCCAACATGCCCTTGTAAAGAGTCCATCAAAGCAGTGCTGTAAGCCTAGCAGGGTGTAAGTAGCTCCCATAGGAACCAGAACCACTCCAAAGTGACTCCAGGCCCAGAGAGAGGGAAAGAAAACCACACACACTAGTCAGAGAGAGTTCCCAGCACTGGGCTGGAGACAGACAGCTGGTCTATCTACAGGTCCCATCAACAAAAGCTTCTCAGGGGACAACACAGGGAAACACCCTGCCATTTGGTACTACTACAACTCTGGAAAATACCTAGTCTGAGTCAATTTAAGCCCAAGGTGTCCCCAGATGGGCCCACTAACACCACAGGGATTACTGCTCACAAAAGCAAAGACAGACATTGTAAATGACAGGGGGAAAAAAGTGGCTCTCTCACAATAGAAGGGCACATGCATCACAGAAGACAACCCTCAAGTGTCAGTTTCTGGTGAATAGAGGACATGCATGGCAGGGTATTACAAGACCTCTTCTTCATAAGGAATTTACTTTCAAGTGCAAGAGATGGAGCCTTTTTTCCTAAAACAGAGAGACTGACACTGAGAGTTAGAGAAAAATGAGGAGACAGAGGAATACGTACCAAAAGACATAACAGGACAAAAATCATCATAAGAGAACCAAACAAAACAGGTAATATGCCTGATACAGAATTTAAAGTAATAGTCATTAAGATACTCACTGGACTTGAGAAAAAGTGGAGGACATCAGTGAGATTCTCAGTAAAAAGACATAAAAAAGAACTGAACAGATTAAGAACTCAATAACTGAAATTAAAAATACATTAGTTGGAATAAGCAGTGGACTAGAGAATGCAAACGAATAGATTAGCAACCTGGAGGACAAAGTAATGGAAAGCAATCAAGCTAAATAGGACAGAGAAAAGAGAATAAAAAATACAAATAGATTAATGGAACTCATCAACATTATCAAGTGTAATAATATTCACATTATAGGGATCCCGGAAGGAGAAAGAAAAGGAGGAAGAAAATTTATTGAAGAAATAACAACTGCAATCGTCCTGAATCTGGGAAAGAAAACAGAAATCCAGATCCAAGAGGCACAGAGAACCCCCAGAAAAATCAACTCAAGGATATCCAAGCCAAGACACAGAGTAATTATAATGGAAAAAAAAAAATAGTGATAAAGCATTTTAAAAGCAGCAAAATAAAAGAAAATGGTTACATATAAGGGGAAACCCCCGCAAGGCTGTCAACTGATTTTCACCAGAAAATTTGCAGGTCAGATGAGAGTGGAATGATATATTCCAAGTGTTGAAAACAAAACAAAACATAAAAACTAATCTGTAGCCAAGAATTCTCTATCTAGCTATCATCAGAACAGAAAAGATAGCTTCCCAGAAAAACAAAAGTTAAAGGAATTCACCACCACTAACCCAGCCTTATAAGAAATGTTAAATAGGACTCTAAGTGGAAAGGAAAGACCATAAGCAGGAGTAAGAGAAATAGAAAGCCAAAAAAAGCAGTAAAATTAAGTATATCTCTAAAAATCAGTCAAGGGGACAGGCTTGAAGATGGCAGAGAAATAGCAGGCTGAGATGACATCAGGTAGCAAGAGATCAGCTAGATAGCTTACCAAATATTCTAAACATCTACAAATCCAACAGGAGATCAAAGAGAAGAAGAGCAACAATTCTAGAAACAATTCTAGAAAAAATTTCTAGAAAGAATTCTAGAAAATCGACCACTTTCTGGAAGGTAGGACTGGCAGAGAAGTGAATCCAAAGTGATGGAAAGATAGACCATGGAAGGAGGGGCCAGGTGCCAGCAAGTGGCAGAGCAATGGAGCACAAAATCAGGACTTTTAAAAGTTTGCTCCACTAAGGTACATCACTCCAGAGGCTAAACTAGGGTTAAGCCCAGGTGGGGACAGCGTGGCCCTAGGTCCCGCGGGGTCACAGAAGGATCGGGGGTGTCTGAGTGTCACAGAGCTCATAGGTATTAGAGCAGGGAAGCCAACTACAGAGACAGCCGAGGAGTGAGCTCTCAACTCAGGGTTACCTTGAACCGTAATCTGTGGCACAGGCCACTGCTGAGTGGGGTCCCCACAAAATCTGAGGAGACCCGCCCTGGAAGAGCTCAGGGATCTGCAGGGTTTGGAGACTCCAGGTGGAGCTGTGTGCCAGAGACAGAGATGCTTGGTCACAGGCTAGGTGAGCTCAGAGTGCAGTCAGAGGCCAGGGAGACAGGAGTGATTGAGGGCTTTTCTCCAAGGGCACACTGAAGAGTGGGGCCCCAAGCTCTCTCGGCTTCTCCACGCCAGAGATCAGGAGGCTGCCATTTTCATTCCCGTCCTCCGGAACTCTACGGAAAGCATTCATGGAACAAAAGCTCCCAAAAGCGAACTGTAGCGGATTACATAGCCCAGCCACTGGTAAGGGAGGTGCAATTCCGCCTGGGGCAAAGACATTTGAGAATCACTACAACAGGCACCTCCTCCAGAAGATCAACAAGAAATCCAGCCAAGCCCAAGTTCACTTACCAAGGAGAAGAGCAGAATTCCAAAGGAGGAGAAAGCAAAGCATGGAATTCATGCCTTTCTCCCCATGAATCTTAAGTCTTGCAAAGTTAATTAATTTTTTAATTTTTTTTTCCTTATGCCTTATCTTAAGAAATTTCATTAAAAAATCCTTTTTGAACCTTCATTATTATAGTCATATTTTATCCTTCATTGTATCTAACTTTATTTTTTGTATACACATAGGGTTTTTTCTTCTAAAAAGTTTAGGGTACAACTACTTCTAATAGATCAAAATACACCCTAAATCTAGCACGGGGCTTGATCGAGTCTCCAGCCTGAGCAAATTCTCTCCACTTTCTTTTTCTTTATTCTCCCAACCAACTTACCTTATCGACCCCTTTGTTAGAAATTAAAAAAAAATTTTTTTCATCTTTATAGTCATATTCCATCCCTTCATTGCATTTACCCTTATACAGGTTTTTCACTCTTTAAAATTTTGGGAGGTAGTTTCTTCTAAGAGAACAAAGTGCTCCCAAAATTAAGGGGTGACCCTGTTCTAGTCACGAATCTAATTAGTATATATTTTTTCTTTTTAATATTTTTTCTTTATTTGTTTTCTTTAATTTTTCTTTCTGAACCTCTTTTTACCGCCTTTCTCCCCTCCACGATTTGGAGTCTCTTCTGATGTGGTTAAAGCACATTTTCCTGGGGTCTTTGCCACCCTATTAGTATTTAATTTGCTCCTTCATATATTCTTATATGGACAAAATGACAAGGCAGAAAAATTCACCACAAAAAAAGAATAAGAGGTAGTACCGAAGGCTAGGGGCCTAATCAATACAGACATTGGTAATATATCAGATC
The DNA here is from genome assembly GCF_902655055.1 of Lutra lutra. NCBI lineage: Eukaryota > Metazoa > Chordata > Mammalia > Carnivora > Mustelidae > Lutra > Lutra lutra. Next base: position 50,234,691 of record NC_062290.1, read on the forward strand.
TAGAGTTCAGAATGACGATTCTCAAGGTTCTAGCCGGGCTTGAAAAAGGCATGGAAGATATTAGAGAAACCCTCTCGGGAGATATAAAAGCACTTTCTGGAGAAATAGAAGAGCTAAAATCTAACCAAGTTGAAATCAAAAATGCTATTAATGAGGTGCAATCAAAAATGGAGGCTCTCACTGCTAGGATAAATGAGGCAGAAGAAAGAATTAGCAATATAGAAGACCAAATGACAGAGAATAAAGAAGCTGAGCAAAAGAGGGACAAACAGCTACTGGACCACAAGGGCAGAATCGAGAGATAAGTGACACCATAAGACGAAACAACATTAGAATAATTGGGATTCCAGAAGAAGAGGAAACAGAGAGGGGAGCAGAAGGTATATTGGAGAGAATTATTGGAGAGAATTTCCCCAATATGGCAAAGGGAACAAGCATCAAAATCCAGGAGGTGCATCAAAATCAGTAAGAATAGGTCCACACTTCGTCACCTAATAGTAAAATTTACAAGTCTCAGTGACAAAGAGAAAATCCTGAAAGCAGCCTGGGAAAAGAGGTCTGTAACATACAATGGTAAAAAAATTGGATTGGCAGCAGACTTATCCACAGAGACCTGGCAGGCCAGAAAGAGCTGGCATGATATATTCAGAGCACTAAATGAGAAAAACATGCAGCCAAGAATACTATATCCAGCTAGGCTATCATTGAAAATAGAAGGAGAGATTAAAAGCTTCCAGGACAAACAAAAACTGAAAGAATTTGCAAACACCAAACCAGCTCTACAGGAAATATTGAAAGGGGTCCTCTAAGCAAAGAGAGAGCCTAAAAGTAGTAGATCAGAAAGGAACAGAAACAATATACAGTAACAGCCACCTTACAGGCAATACAATGGCACTAAATTCATATCTCTCAATAGTTACGCTGAATGTTAATGGACTAAATGCCCCAATCAAAAGACACAGGGTATCAGAATGGATAAAAAAACAAAACCTATCTATATGTTGCCTACAAGAAACTCATTTTAGACCCAAAGACACCTCCAGATTTAAAGTGAGGGGGTGGAAAACAATTTACCATGCTAATGGACATCAGAAGAAAGCAGGAGTGGCAATCCTTATATCAGATCAATTAGATTTTAAGCCAAAGACTATAATAAGAGATGAGGAGGGACACTATATCATACTCAAAGGGTCTGTCCAACAAGAAGATCTAACAATTTTAAGTATCTATGCCCCTAACGTGGGAGCAGCCAACTATATAAACCAATTAATAACAAAATCAAAGAAACACACCAACAATAATACAATAATAGTAGGGGAGCTTAACACTCCCCTCACTGAAATGGACAGATCACCCAAGCAAAAGATCAACAAGGAAATAAAGATCTTAAATGACACACTGGACCAGATGCACATCACAGATATATTCAGAACATTCCATCCCAAAGCAACAGAATACACATTCTTCTCTAGTGCACATGGAACATTCTCCAGAATAGATCACATCCTGGGTCACAAATCAGGTCTCAGCTGGTATCAAAAGACTGGAATCATTCCCTGCATATTTTCAGACCACAATGCTCTGAAGCTAGAAGTCAATTACAAGAGGAAACTTGGAAAAAACCCAAATACATGGAGACTAAACAGCATCCTTCTAAAGAATGAATGGATCAACCAGGAAATTGAAGAAGAATTGAAAAAATTCATGGAAACAAATGATAATGAAAACACAATGGTTCAATATCTGCGACCCAGCAAAGGCGGTCCTGAGAGGAAAATATATAGCGGTACAAGCCTTTCTCAAGAAACAAGAAAGGTCCCAAATACACAACCTAACCCTACACTTAAAGGAGCTGGAGAAAAAACAACGAAGAAAGCCTAAACCCAGCAGGAGAAGGGAAATCATAAAGACCAGAGCAGAAATCAATGAAATAGAAACAAACAAACAAACAAACAAACAAAATAGAACAAATCAACGAAACTAGGAGCTGCTTCCTAGAAAGAATTAATAAGATTGATAAACCCCTGGCCAGACTTATCAAAAAGAAAAGAGAAAGAACCCAAATAAATAAAATCATGAATGAAACAGGAGAGATCACAACCAACACCAAATTAATACAAACAATTATAAGAACATATTACAAGCAACTATACGCCAACAAATTTGACAATCTGGAAGAAATGGATGCATTCCTAGAGACATATAAACTGCCAAAACTGAACCAGGAAGAAATAGAAAACCTGAACAGACCCATAAGCAGTAAGGAGATTGAAATAGTCATCAAAAATCTCCAAATAGACAAAAGCCCAGGGCCAGACGGCTTCCCAGGGGAATTCTACCAAACATTTAAAGAAGAACTAATTCCTACTCTCCTGAAACTGTTCCAAAAAATAGAAATGGAAGGAAAACTTCCAAACTCATTTTATGAGGCCAGCATCACCTTGATCCCAAAACCAGACAAGGATCCCATCAAAAAAGAGAACTACAGACCAATATCCTTGATGAACACAGATGCGAAAATTCTCACCAAAATACTAGCCAATAGGATTCAACAGTGCACTAAAAGGATTAGTCACCATGACCAAGTGGGATTTATTCCAGGGCTTCAAAGTTGGTTCAACATCCGCAAATCAATCAATGTGATACAACACATTAATAAAAAAAGAACAAGAACCATATGATACTCTCCACAGATGCTGAAAAAGCATTTGACAAAGTACAGCATCCCTTCCTGATCAAAACTCTTCAAAGTGTAGGGATAGAGGGCACATACCTCAATATTATCAAAGCCATCTATGAAAAACCCACTGCAAATATCATTCTCAATGGAGAAAAACTGAAAGCTTTGCCGCTAAGATCAGGAACACGGCAGGGATATCCGTTATCACCACTGCTATTCAACATAGTACTAGAAGTCCTGGCCTCAGCAATCAGACAACAAAAGGAAATTAAAGGCGTCGAAATAGGCAAAGAAGAAGTTAAACTTTGCAGATGATATGACACTATATGTGGAAAACCCAAAAGACTTCACTCCAAATCTCCTAGAGCTTGTACAGGAATTCAGTAAAGTGGCAGGATATAAAATCAATGCACAGAAATCAGTTGCATTTCTCTACACCAACAACAAGACAGAAGAAAGAGAGATTAAGGAGTCAATCCCATTTACAATTGCACCCAAAACTATAAGATATCTAGGAATGAACCTAACTAAAGAGGTAAAGAATCTATACTCAGAAAACTATAAAGTACTCATGAAGGAAATTGAGGAAGACACAAAGAAATGGAAAAATGTCCCATGATCATGGATTGGAAGAACAAATATTGTGAAAATGTCTATGCTACCTAAAGCTATCTACACATTTAATGCAATCCCTATCAAAATCGCATCCATTTTTTTTCAAAGAAATGGAACAAATAATCCTAAAATTTATATGGAACCAGAAAAGACCTTGAATAGCCAAAGGAATATTGAAAAAGAAAGCCAAAGTTGGTGGAATCACAATTCCAGACTTCAAGCTGTATTACAAAGCTGTCATCATGAAGACAGTTGGTACTGGCACAAAAACAGACACATAGATCAATGGAACAGAATAGAGAGCCCAGAAATAGACCCTCAACTCTATGGTCAACCAATCTTTGACAAAGCAGGAAAAAATGTCCAAAGGAAAAACGACAGTCTCTTCAACAAATGGTGTTGGGAGAATTGGACAGCCATATGCAGTAAAATGAAATTGGACCTTTTCCTTTTACCACACACAAAAATAGACTCAAAATGGATGAAAAACCTCAATGTGAGAAAGGAATCCATCAAAATCCTTGAGGAGAACACAGGCAACAACCTCTTCGACCTCAGCTGCAGCAACGTCTTCCTAGGAACATCGCCAAAGGCAAGGGAAGCAAGGGCAAAAATGAACTATTGGGATTTCATTATGATCAAAAGCTTTTGCACAGCAACGAAACAGTTAACAAAACCAAAAGACAACTGACAGAATGGGAGAAGATATTTGCAAATGACATATCAGATAAAGGGCAGTGTCCAAAATCTATAAAGAGCTTAGCAAACTCAACACCCAAAGAACAAATAATCCAATCAAGAAATGGGCAGAGGACATGAACAGACATTTCTGCAAAGAAGACATCCAGATGGCCAACAGACACATGAAAAAGTGCTCTACATCACTTAGCATCAGGGAAATACAAATCAAAACCACAATGAGATACCAGCTCACACCAGTCAGAATGGCTAAAATTAACAAGTCAGGAAATGACAGATGCTGGCGAGGATGCGGAGAAAGGGGAACCCTCCTACACTGTTGGTGGGAATGCAAGCTAGTGCAACCACTCTGGAAAACTGCATGGAGGTTCCTCAAAATGTTGAAAATAGAGCTATCCTGAGACCCAGCAATCGCACTACTGGGTATTTACCCTTAAGATACAAACGTAGTGATCCGAAGGGGCACATGCACCCGAATGTTTATAGCAGCAATGTCTACAATAGCCAAACTATGGAAAGGACCTAGATGTCCAACAACAGACGAATGGATAAAGAAGATGTGGTATATATACACAATGGAATACTATGCAGCCATCAAAAGAAATGAAATCTTGCCATTTGCGATGATGTGGATGGAACTAGAGGGTATCATGCTTAGCGAAATAGGTCAATCGGAGAAAGACAACTATCATATGATCTCCCTGATATGAGGAAGTGGAGATGCAACATGGGGGGTTAAGGGCGTAGGAGAAGAATAAATGAAAGAAGATGGGATTGGGAGGGAGACAAACCATAAGTGACTCTTAATCTCACAAAAGAAACTGAGGGTTACTGGGAGTATAGGGCTTGGGAGAAGGGGGGTGGGGTTATGGACATCAGGGAGGGCATGTTCTATGGTGAGTGCTGTCAAGTGTGTAAACCTGGTGATTCACAGACCTGTACGCCTGGGGATAAAAATATATGTTTATAAAAAATAAAAGAAATTAAAAAAAAAAGAAATCTCTAGTTTTGATCTTAAGACCTTCAACTGATTGGAAAAGGCCCACCAATATTATGGAGGACAATCTGCTTTACTTCAATTCTAATTTAAATGTTATTCACATCTAAAAAGTACCTTTTCAGAAACAACTAGACTGATGCTCGACCAAAATACTGGGAACTGTAGGCTAACAACAAAGTTGGCACATGAAATTAACCATCACAATTGCTATATCCTATGTCTTTCTGCCTTCCAAACATGATTTTTATTAATTCATGTAATAAATTACATAAGTAATTTTAGAAATTGGTGAGAAAAGAAAAGCATTCATTCTATGTACAATAGGGAAAGAACTCTCTCTTGTGCAGAAGTCTCTAGTCATAAGATACTTCCCATGTCTTCCTCTCAAATATCACTCCTGGTGGTGCCTACATGTTTAGGAGTCATTCTGTCTAAATGCCCATCTAAAACACACGTTGTTAATGTGTTTGTTAAGTTGGAGGCTGTTCTTTTGTGGACTGAGTCAGAGGTATATTCTGTAATTGGAAAACATCCACATTGGAAGAAAACAAACTTACTGTGCCGAATCATTTTTCAAAAAAGAGTGGCATAGGGTCTAAGTTATGGAAGTGCATAACATTAAAAAATTTAGAAGTTGAGGTCTATTAACAATAACAAAACAGTAAGAGGTTATATTTATATAATGCTTCTGTGGGCCAGCATGTACAAATCATCCTAAGTGATTTACAATTAGACTCATTCTCATAAAAATCCTACAAAAAATAATATTAATCTCTCAGAACAGATGAAGAAATAAAAGCTAATTAAGTTATTTTTAAGTTACATATACAACACTTGCTATGGTATCAACTAGCTATTGCCATATTAATGCTGCATAATACAAAATCGTGACATTTAATGGATTAACTCAGTGGCTGACAACAGAAATAATTTCTTCTCCATCGCATACCTGGTTTGGCTAGGTAGATCTGTTTCAAGGCACAGTTCCTCACTGAGGAACAACGTCAGGTTTTTTCCAGGTGCGGAGCACAGACTGGAAGGGCAATGATAGTTTTTCTCATGGAGATGGCAAGCCCAACTGTATATGCACATTTAAAAAAAATTTTCATTGTGTTATGTTAGTCACCATACTTCCATATTTTGAACCTTTTAGTTTGTCACATGTGGTAACATCTCATAGGCTGAAATAAGTCACATGGTCAAATTCAAAATCACAGCTGAACTGCAAGTAGCATGGTAAAAGGTAGAAGCAAAAACCAGTAAAGAGTTTGAGTTAAAGTATGCTTCTATCAAGTGCCTTTGTGAGTTAAGAATTATGGCAGCAACTTTACACATTCAATTCCCTCACTCACCACTATATATCTATAAAGCAGATAATATAAATACCATTTTATAAATGATAGAACTGAGACTCACGTATTTTCTCAAGGCTACACAACTAATAAATATTATAATTCCATGTATTAAGACATTCTGAAAACATGGTTGTGGCCTATTATAATATATATCCAAACTTCTTTGTAAGGTTAGTTATCATTCATGTGAATTTCAGTTGATCTTATTTCAGTATTCAGTATTTTAAAATTTGAGTTCTCTGTGTTCAAAAGTTAATATAAATGAGATTGCATTTGAGAAATAACACAATATATTGGAAACAAGTTTCTGTTCTTCTAAGCAAAATTCACGGCTGGATAGTGTGAAAAGATAAAATAGAGATTAGTTTGAATCTGAGAGGTCCCTTAAATCATTATAATTTGGAAAGTATTTAATCTCTAAAGTAGGGAAAATTTATTAAATAATTTATAAATAATTCTTCTAACAGGAATTTTCCAGTGACAGGTAATTTACTGATTTAGATATAATTCTGAATGACTGCTCCTGACAGTCAGTCATAACACCCTTATGGAAGTGTGTTAGAATTGTTTATTTAAAACTGCATTAATTATTTTATCAAAAAAACCATCTTGATTTTTATGGTCCTTTAGGGCTTCCCTTTTTAGGGATCTGTCCTATCATACATATAACACTTTACAATTTTAGTCCAATGAGAGTTTAAATATACTTCTCAGAATCTTGAAGAGCAGCAGATCATTCAAGAAACCTCCAGGGAATTACTTCACCCTTTTCTCTAGCTAGAATCTCTTTTGTCCCAACAGTGTAGTTTGTAAGGATAAAGAAATAATCATAAATGAGTGCAGGACCAGACCTAATAGGAGAACCAGTAGCAGTTTTGATTCTCTTGGTTTTAATACACTTTACGACCTTAGCCCTTCTGGAAGTGAAAACAGTGTAAAACTCTGGGTTCCTGGAATTTCCAAGGCACAGGGATAGCCATGAGTGCCTGCTTTCTTCCACCATTCAGGATTTGGTATGAGAAGGCTGAATTCTGAATGAAAGGAACACTTCCCGTTTAGTAACCCATATTTGTTTGTTCTTCCTTTATAAAGGTAGCAATTGACAGGTAGAAAGACTGTTGTATTTTTTCTTGGCCAAAAGGCTGAGAAGTGATAAACTGCTGTATTTCTGAATGACAAATATAATAGAGAAAAAACTCTCATTGATCATTCACTATGTTTTAAACAGTATCTTAAGTTCTTTAATAGTATTTCATTTAAAATTCACCCCATTCCTGAGGGAGATAGGATTACCCCCATTTTACAGAGATTTAGTAAGTTTACCTGAAAATTAGTAAATATATCAAGCTGATAGCAAGGAAAGGATTTTATTTCAGGTATTTTGACTCTGGGACCCATGCTCCGAACCTTTATGCTTTGTGTTTATGACAGATATATTCACTGGGTAATAGGGAATCCTAGGAAAAAATCCTAACCCAGAGAAGGAATCTGGAGCAAGCAGTTGGAGGAAAGTCTTGTGGGAAAGATGACATGTTTAGATTTACTGAGGGGACAGCATAATGTAGTAGTTAAGTTTATCATCTGTGGGACAGTTGGTCTTTTCTATACTGGATTTGCCATTGATTGACAGTGGCACCTTGTGTCTGTTCTACCTGAGTGCCTTAAACTCTGTGTCCCCTTCTGTAAAATAGGTTTGAAGGTACTTACCTCACACTGTTTCTGTAAGGGTTTAATGAAAAAGTTAAAGCATTTGGTACATAATTTGGTGCTTAATAAATGTTTGCAAAATTATTGGAGGTTAATTATGAGTGGGTTACTTGAAAGGTAAGAGGAGGAGGGAGCTTGGTAGACAGAGTGTGACAGGCAGAAGGACTTGCATGCTCTTTCTCTCTGCCCCTTAATGTCTTAGGCTTGTCTTTAGAAAAACAAGATATCCAGTTGGTTTAAGCCAGAGAATAAATAGTTGAGAATTTGTGTAAGATGAAAGAGATGTGGGCTTATTTACATATGGAGAGAGATGGAGATATTAAATATGATGGCTTCCCTCTGAGGGTCTCTTCAATGTGGTTTCCAACTGTGGGAGACAACATCAATATAACCTTTAAAACAAGTTCATTCCTCTATAAATGATTGAGATATACGTTGTAAGTAAAAACTGTGCTGTTGAAGAGACCAACAATTTCTTAGATTTATGAGAAAGTGGATTCATTGACTATTTTTGAAGAAAAAGCACTAGTTTTGGAATCAAAGGCATTTTAATTTCATCATTCTTTATCAACTGTGTGACCTTGAACAAGTTGTTCATCTTTTCTGAGTTTTGCTTTCTCTTATTTTCTATTAATTATAAGAGATATATACACAAATAGGAATATAAAATTTATATCCACATTTTGGGGAAAAACCCCCAAATGCTGTAGTGTATTCATTAACCTTTCTATTCCCCTCTTTCTGTTTGGCAGTTCCCTTTTTCCAAACCCACACCTTCCAGAAGTAGCGTATTTTTGTGTTAATTCTACTGATTTTCTTTATCTGTCTTCCCTGTGTATATGAATCCCTTAATCATTCAGCATAGTTTTACTTTCCTTCAATGAAAATCACTTTCACTTTTTGTTCTGTGACTTGATTCTTTTGCTCAATATTATGTTTTTAGGATTGGACTATGTTAAAGATAAAGCTTTAAAGATTTATTTACTTACTTATTTGAAAGAGAGAGAGAAAATGAATGGGGAGGAGAGGCTGAAGGAGAGGGAGACAAGTGGCTTCCTACTGAGCAAGGAGCTCCATGTGGGACTTGAGATCATGACTTGAGATCATGACTTGAGCTGAAGGCAGAGGCTTAATCCACTGAGCCACCCAGGCACCCTAAAGATAGAGCTTTATTTCATTTTTTATATGTTGTAGAGTTTTGATGGTATGGAAATACCACAGTTAATGTATTACTTGTGCATTCTACTATCCATGGGCAATTTTATCCTCCTGCATGCCTGTGTGTATCTCTTAAGAGAAAAGCTATTCTGAATATTCCTACATGTATATTTTGGCATGTCAATATAGACCTTGGAGTATTTTTGCTGCGTAATTTAATGTGAGCATCTGTAGTTCGTTAGTTAATTAATGCCTAACTCTTTCCAGAGTAGTTGTACCAATTTATACTTCTACTAGAAGTTGTACTTCCCATGTCTTTCATTCCACCATTTTTATTACCACTCATTATTTTATACCAATCTGGCAGGTTTGTAATCTTATCACATTATGGTTTTGATTTTCATTTTCCTAATTATTGAAGTGGTTTGTCTTATCATATGCCCATTGGCCTTCCTATTCAAGATTCCTAGCAGTTGTTATTTTAATTGGTTCTGAGTAATAGATATTAATTAGCTATATGTGTTGCAAATATCTTAGCTCAGTGTGTGTGCCATGTTCTTTCATTCATTTACTGAATCTATTGAGGAACAGAAATTCTTAATTTTAATGTGGTCAAAATTATCAGTATTTTCCTGTATAGTTAGTATTTTGGGTGTCAAGAAAATCCTACCTACTCCAAAGCTGGAAAATATTTTCTGTATTTGTCTTTTAAAAATTTTGTAGTTTTTTTTTTCTTTTATTATTTGTTCTTTACTCCACCATGAAATGATTTCAATGCATGGTGTGAGGTCAGGGTATGTGGTGACTATGAAAATGTGTCACTCATATCTCCTGATTTGGGAGGGTAATCAAGGGATGACACTCTGAACCTACTGTGTTTGTACGGGGCATACTTCCTCATGAATTAGTGTAGCAGGGATACTAAGGCTCCTTCCTGGGAGAGAGTGATCCCCTCTTGTGACTTTGGCTCACTCCATTGACTTGACCAGACATTAAAAAATTGAACTGAAGGCTGGGCTCTTCCTTCTTAGGGGTCAGACCTACATCACAGTCTGATGTTTCTCCCTTCCCCTTTTAACTCGCAAGTGTTTCTCTCAATAAATCTCTTATGTGGCAAATATTTATATTTGCTTCTTGGAGGATCTATTTTAATATATATGTATATATTAAATATACATATATATTAAATATGTATATGTATATATTAAAATATACATATATATTAAAATAGATAAAATAAAGATAAAATTAAAAAATATACATGTATAACACTTGTGTATATATAATATATTTTTTCTTCCCAAAGAGATAGTTGTTCCTACATCTGAGCTTCAGTTTTCTTATCTGTAAAATGGAAATTTTATGTCTACCCAGTATGCTTCCTCTGAGGGTCAGAGAGCTAAAGCATTTATCACAGTGCTTCAAGATGTTAGCTATTAATTTATTTCCGTACCTCAGGATGTCCTTTACAGAATGTAGATGAATTGTACCTTGGTTCTCATGAACTAAGTACTTTTGGGTAAACTCTACCGTAGAGTATCTCTGTGCATTTGAGCCAGCTACTTGACCCTCCTGAGTCTCTCCATCCTTGAGTAAAAAGCTAAAAGAAGATAATCTGCTCTACCTAGTTGATTACTTCAGTTTAGCTAATTAGTTACTGTATTTGACTCTTTTTTTTTGGTAATTGGTAACTAATTAATTAGTTAATGGACATGAAAATATTTTTAAGGCTGTGAAGAGTTACATAAAAGTAAAGGACAGTCAAATCTTAGTAATTTAAAACTATTAATTACAAGCCAGTACTGTATACAGTGTCATCATGTATTTGCTTATATCCTTTCTACCTATTCCATGGTTCCAGACTACTAAATTTAAATAAATTGCATGCAGGTGATTTTTTTCTCAATAATAGACAAAGGTTGGTAGGTAGACACATGGGGATATTAGTGTAATAAATATTTCTTAACTCTATAATGGAAGCTTTGCTTTGTGTAAGCCTATAAAATGTAGCTATATATTTATGGATTATATGGTGATTAGAAGAAGATCTCGGATGTGCAGCATATAGTTTTTCTTGATTTCTCTTCTGGTAGTTTCATTGTTTTGATAGCACACCATATAATATCTGATAGTTGTTAACTTTGAAAAATGACATCAAGTACTCACTCGGAATATAACCACATTTCCAATATTTAAGCACTGCCTACAGTAGAAACAAGAAATATGGAGGAGGGCTTTGTTTTCGACAATTACAGATATTGCCTCAACTTTCAGAGATATGATTCAAAACTTATTTATGATTTAATTTTAACTTCTCCCATTACATTTAATGTTATCTTGTTTATCTTTGATATTTAAATGTAGCTCAATATCTTTCTATTATTGAATTCCATTTCTGTACATATTGCTTCTTAAAAAGTTCTCTATGAAAATACAAAGGCAAAGATTTTCAATATCTGGTTACATTCAGTGTACCAATTACATATTTCAAGAAGTATTTGACATAGATTTCATTGTAGCCAAATAATATACAGTGATCTCCAAAATGATTAATTAGTGTATATAATTCTAAGGTAAGGCCAGATTTGGATTTATACAGGCCTGGTGAGTGATGACCAAATAGGCCATTCAACTGAATAATTTTTAGAACCCCAAATTACCATGGTGATGATATTCCAAAAAAATTGTAAGCCTCACCTTCTTTTTAGTAAACTGAATTTTTAATAGAGCATAAATTAGGTTGTAAAGATTCAACTTGAGAAAATAAATAAATCATTTGATTTTCTGTCTGAAATTTTAGTGTGATATTTGCCTCTGAGAAGAAAATCTGTAAGAAAGATGAGGATTTAATAAAAACTTTATAACTTCAAAATATACACAAAGCATTATGATTAATTCCATGATAAAATTGAAGATGCTGATTATGTTCTCAGTTTGTATCTCCTAGAAACATAGATATATGTTATTAGATATAACCCAAGAAGAGTCCCCAGGTGCTCTTCTAATAAGAGGTTCTCTGGCTAAATAACTTAGGCAAATGTTGACTTTGGCAAAGTTAATCAGGTTTTGTTTGTTTGTTTGTTTTCTTAAGTTGTAGAGCTTCTCAAAATTCTATGATAATGTGAATCCTCAATAGGCAGCTCGAGTTTCCCATGGTTTCTAAACTTATTTGACAATGGCACTCTATTTTCCCTCAGATATTTGTGGTACACACACTGACAAATGTTGGTATAGGCATTAAATGTAATTGGACTTTGAAGATGAGAGAGGTGACTCTGGGTAAGAAAGTGGACAAAATTTCTGAGGAATTAGTAATTAAATATTGGGTTAGACTTGGGGAATGGGAGAAAAAGGAAAGAAGATTCTAAGAAACAGTTCAGGAAGCATTGTGGTATTGATGGGTTCATAGAAGCATGAGAAAGTTTTCCTATTAGGAAAAAGTGGGCAATATATCCATATCTAAAGAATATCTATAACCAGAATTTGTGCAGTTCTTCACAAGTAGAAAAGAATATTGGTTTTTATCTTAATTTTGACTTTCCTGTTTGACTCTTTAATCTATCTGTAATAAAATTTCATGCATAATGTGAGGTAAGAATTGAATTTTATCTTTTCACCATAAGGTTAAGCAGTTATTTCAACACGTATATTGAAGTGACTGTCTATTCCCTACTTTTGGGTAATTAAGTTGTATCATAAATCATATTTCCAAATACTGTGTATTTCTGTGCTATGTTATTTCATTTGTCTGTTTGTCCATCTCTGCTAATAATGTGCAATTTAGTTCCCAAAGTTGTTAGGGGTAGTCCTTGATCATCTTCAGAAGTATGTTGGAATACTTTGTGCTTTTTTCATCAAGCTCAACAAAAACAATTAAATAAAAATGGGATTTTGGTTGAGATTATGTTGAATCTATTGATTTATTCTGTGTTAGTTGACATTATTATGATAATGAATCTCCCAGTTCATTGACATGGATTCACTGCATGGATTGAAATTGGTAATCCTATTTTTATTAGGTCTTTTAAAATATATTTCAGTAACATTTTGTATCCTTATAATAATCTTATATATGATTTATTAGACTTATTCCAATGTATTTACCATTTTGATTACCATTTAAAGTATTTTTTTAGGATTTATTTATTTATTTGACAGACAGAGATTACAAGTAGGCAGAGAGGCAGGCAGAGAGAGAGAGAGGGAAGCAGGCTCCCTGCTGAGCAGAGAGCCGGATGCGGGACTCGATTCTAGGACCCTGAGATCATGACTTGAGCCAAAGGCAGAGGCTTTAACCCACTGAGCCACCCAGGCACCCCAAAGTAGTATGTTTTTAAATATACTTATTTCAAATGTCCTCTGTTGGTATAGATAATCAAATGATTTTGTATCCTAATTTACTTTCAGCAAATATATAATGATCTCCTGTTAATTAAAATAATTAGTTTTTTTAAATTTTGGATTTTCTTCATAAAAAAATGTTAATTTCCTATTCAGCTAGATGGTTCCCAACTAGAATGACTGGGTCCCTCTTGTTCTCAGGTTGTAGGCTTTTTTCAGAATTACAGGAGCTGGCTGGGCCTCAGGCAGGCAAAACTCAGTAATGTGAGAGAATTTATAACACAGAAAAATCCTTAAGCAATAGAAGTCGGGGTTAATGGATTGATCTCGCATCATTCCTTCCCTCAACTGAGGTGATCTGAGGCATGTCCCAAAGGGTTTCTTAGGTGTATAGTATGATTGAGCTCAGTTGCTCACAGCTTCTTATTAATGGTCCTTCTTTGGCTTTCTCTCTTCTCTGCTTTGCTTTTTTCATATCATCATTTGTCCTTCTCGGATTGCCTCTGAAATAAATTGCTTGTACTGAGATTTTTTTTTTTTAAACCCTTCACCTTTGCATTTGGTGGTATATTAATTAGCATTCTCCAGTGAAACAGAACCAATAGGAGATAGACACAGAGGGCAAAAGATAAGAGAGTGCTCTATTCATATTTGTATTTCTATTTCTATTTACTATTACTATTTCTATTTACCTATTTATTTATAGAAAGTTGTTATAAGATTGGCTTATGTGATTATAGAGACTGAGAATCCAACAATCTGCTACCTGCAAGCTGGAGACACAGAGAGTCTGAAGTATAAAGAACCAAGAGAACTGATGGTGTAAATTCTAATTCAAGTCCAAATGCCTCAGAACCAGGAGAGTTGATAAAATAAGCTTTAGTCACAAATGCAGAAGACCAGTGTCCTAGTTCAAAAAAGTCAGGAATATGCAATAGAATATTATGCAGCCATCAAAAAAAACCCACACAAAATCTTAACATTTACAATGACGTGGATAGGACTAGAGGCTATTATGCTAAGAAATAAGTCAGTTAAAGAAAGACAATTATCATATGATCTCACTGATAGGAGGAATTTGAGAAACAAGATGGAGGATCATAGGGGAAGAGAGGGAAAATGAAATAAGATGAAACCAGAGAGGGAGACAAGCCATAAGAAACTCTTAATCTCAGGAAACAGAGGGTTGCTGGAGTGGAGGGGGGTGGGAGGGATGGTGTGGCTGGCTGATGGACATAGCGGAGGGTATGTGCTATGGTGAGTGCTGTGAATTGTGTAAGACTGATGAATCACAGACCTGTACCCCTGAAACAAATAATACATTATATATTAATGAAAAAAAAAAACATTGGACAAAAGAGTGAATCTCCTTTATCCTACCATGTATTCTATTCAGGCCTTCAGGAAATTGCATGAGGTCCACCTACATTGAAGAGAGCAATCTGCTTACTCAGACTACTAATTCAGATGTAAATCTTACCAAGGAACACCCTCACAGACATAGTGAGAATAATGCTTAACCATTTATTTGGGCTCCTTACAGCCCAGGCCAGTTGGTACGTAAAATAAACTATCAGAGCTAAGAACCTAGTCTATGGTTTTGTCCTCTTAGGTTGGTAGAAAGGATCTTCTTGAACCTTTTCTAATAAGAGATAAGCTATCTATAGTCTTTAATTTAGTAGAAGTCCCTCTGCTCAATTTAAATGAAACTGGACCTTGTTGTTTATCTCCTAAATCCTATGAGGGTCTGAAAAGTGAGGATCAGATTTATGGGGTTTAGGTATAATCTCCAGACAGGGATTAACTTTAGGATAGAATTTTCCTTTCTGGATTCCCTTCTTGGCTTTGAATTTTGCTGGTTCATTTGCTTTTGTTTTGTTTTCTTTTTTGAGTAATCATTTGTTATTTTCAGCTTAGAAATTCATTTAATGGGCCACCCAGGTGGCTCAGTTGGTTAAGTGACTGCCTTCAGCTCAAGTCATGATCCTGGAGTCCCAGGATCTAGTCCCTCATTAGGCTCCCTGCTCCTTCTGGCCCTCCCTCCTCTCATGTGCTCTCTCTCAAATAAATAAATAAAATCTTAAAAAAAGAAAAATTCATTTAAGAAAAATATATATGGTATATGTGTAAATATATATTGTATATACATAAAAAATCATTCTGTGGAAGGATCACTATGTATCTAGTAATGGACATGGCTAATTATAGCTTTTTAATATTGAATGACAGTCTTCTTTAAAATTATTTTTGTATAAACCAGCTTCCATTTTTATTTAAATTCACCTAAAATACACTTTTGGATTTTTTTTTTTAAAGATTTTATTTATTTATTTGAGAGAGAGACAGTGAGAGAGAGCATGAGCGAGGAGAAGGTCAGAGGGAGAAGCAGACTCCCCGTGGAGCTGGGAGCCCGATGCGGGACTCGATCCCGGGACTCCGGGATCATGACCTGAGCCAAAGGCAGTCGTCCAACCAACTGAGCCACCCAGGTGTCCCCACTTTTGGATTTTTAAAGATTATATTGTAGACAATAGCCAACTCTCTCTAGAACCAATAGTAATGTTTTCTCAAGAATTTACATAGATATGGTCTTTATCATAGATATCCTGTAGAGATTATATTAGTCCTTGGTTCCTTTTGTTACTTTATCATGCAGAAAAGTTCCATTCAGAATTTATTGGGTAGTGAGTTGAAATTCACCCTGCAACAATTTTTAGAAAACTAGAAATGTGCGAAATTGGCCAATTTTCCTGATATTTAAATATATGCTAATGTGCAATTTATTTGGACTATATTCATTTTGTTGGACATGTTTTATACCTAAGGATTCATTTTATGAAATGTAAAATGCATGCAAATGTATGCCTCATCAAAATGCTGGTCAGATTTTGCTTTTTTTTATCTGTTGCTTTAGATGCCAATTTTTTCTAATGTATATAGGATATCAGTAGTGTGGCTTATGATTATTTGAAAATTCATCATATCTAATCCTGGCCCAAAAGTGAAAACTCACCCTGCTCAATAATGAAATATTGTGTTGTTTTGTGTCCTACAGTGACACTATGGGGGTTTCATTAATTTATTTATTCACCACATATGTATTGATCACCTATTATGTTCAAAGCAGAAGAGATATAATAGTGACAAATTAAGCAGAGTTAGTGTCTACTATCAGGGAGCTTACAGTTCAGTAAATGAAACTTTAAGCTCAATAAATAGAACTCGCAGTAAGCAATTACACGTTTTGGTAATGTCACTGAAGGAAAGTAAAGGTAATCCCAAAAAACAGTTTCAGGAAATACCTGGTTTGGATTCAGGGTCAGGGTGTTCTCTGTTGCAGTGATGCTAAGACATAAAGGACAAGATGTATTAGTAAAAATTCAGGGTAAGAATGGTTCTGTAAAAGGGAAGAATAGGAGTTGAAATAGGGCAAGGTGGTTTGAGGGACAATAAATAACAGAATAAAACTCATGTGGTTGGGGCGTCTGGGTGTCTCAGTTGGTTAAGAGTCTGTCTCCAGCTCAGGTAATGATCCCCAGGTCCTGGGATCCAGCCCTGTATCAGGCTCTCTGCTCAGTGGGAGCCTGCTTCTCCCTCACTCTCCCTCTCCCTGCTGCTCCCCCTGCTTGTACACTCTCTCTTTGTCAAATAAATAAATAACTTTTAAATTTAATTTTACTTTTTTAATAAATAAATTCTTGAAAAGATAAGAAAGAAAAGAAATTCATGTGGTGAGCTGAGGCCAGATCACATGAAATCTTTGTCATGCTAAATATTTGAGATTTATCAGAAGAAAGAAAGAAAGGCCATTCGAGGGTTTTATATTAGGAATTACATGATAAAATTTTTGCTTCTAAAATTTACTTTGGTAGGATGCCTGGGTGGCTTGGTGGGTTAAGCTGCTGCCTTCGGCTCAGGTATGATTCCAGGGTCCTGGGATGGAGTCCTGCATTGGGCTCCTTCCCCAGTAGGGAGCCTGCTTCTCTCTCGCCTCTGCCTGCTACTCTGCCTGTTGGTGTGTGCATGCGCTCTCTCTCTCTGACAAATAAATAAATAAATAAATCTTTAAAAAAAAAATTTACTTTGGTTACTTTGTGGAGAATGGATTAAAGGAAAAACCTGTGGAAAATGAGAACAAGTTAGATGCAAGAAAAGCATAGACTTGACAGACTAATGGACTAGATGGATGCCCTCTTATCTTCCTGCCATTCCATACCAGCAGTTGAATCCACCATTGCCATCTTGTTAAATTTTAACTATATTCCAATGTCCTTGGTCTCTAAGTTATAACGTGATATCTAGAAAGCATTACATACAAGTTGATGGCAAATAGAAAGACTGTCCCTTGGTATGCCACCATAGTGAGAGTGAGAAAGTGACCCAGGCAGGAAGACAGAGTGAATGTAAACTCAGTACCTGGGAGACAGAGGGAAGTGGATGGAAAAAGAAAGGTCCAGGTAGTATGGTAAAGACAGACTAATTTATTTCCCAGATCCCTTTCCTTTTCCTAAGTATATAAATATGCAAATGTAGTTTGGAAATCTGATTTCTCTTCATTTCTTATCAATTCAATAGAATATGATTTAATAAACAAAGAGTTTACCTTTGCTTGCTTGCCTGGCTCAGTTGGAAGAATATAAGACTCTTGATCTCAAGGTCATGAGTTGGGGCCCCATGTTGAGTAAGAGTTTACATAAAAACAAAATCTTAAAAAGAACAATAAGCAAAACCAAAATTTATTATCTTATTTTCTGTCCTGCCTGGTAAAGATACTGCTAAACAAAACAAAACAAACACACAAAAAAAACGAGGTGGAGGGAGAAAACCCTTAATTGTATTTACATACTGTTAAAAAACTGCCATCTCTAGTATCTAAGGTGATAGGAAAATGTGGTTTTGGGGAACATGAAAACAAGAAATTCATAGATTCTAAATTCTTCATTTTTCTAGTTGCAAGCTTCTATCCCTTCCCAGTAATATTTTTATTTAACTTACTTTAAAGTAATGAGATCAACTGGCTTTATACTTGACAAGCCTCATTAATCTTTTCAGTATCTGCGTCTTCAATTATACTCAGTGACTCTTTGCCTGGAAAAAAAAATTAAACATACTCTTACCATACGACGCAGCAATTGTACTCCTTGGTATTTACCTAGGGGAATTAAAAACTTGTGTCCACACAAGAGCCATACCCAAATGTTTGTAGCAGCTTTATCCTAAATTGCCCAAACTTGGAAGCAACGAAGATATCCTTTGATAGGTGAATGGATAAATGAACTGTAATATATTGAAACAGTGGAATATTATTCAGCACTAAAACGAAATGAGCTATCAAGCCCTAAAAAGACATGGAAGAAATTTAAATACGCATTACTAAATGAAAGATGCCAGGCTACATATTATATACATATATACATATTTGTGTGACTCCAGCTATGTGACATTTGAGAAAAGGCAAAACCGTGAAGACAGAAAAAGGATTAGTGTTTGCCAGGGCTTAGAATAGGGAAAGGAGGAATAGTAGGTAGTGCACAGAGGATTTTTAGGACAGTGAAAATATTCTGTGTGATATCATAATGATAGCTATGTATGTGTCATTATACAATTATTCAAATCCACAGAATGTACACTAAGAGTGAACTGTAATGGAAACTGTGGACCTTGGGGGATTATGATGTGTCAGTGTGAGTTCTTCAGTTGTAACAAATGCACCATTCTGGTAAAATTGTTGGTAAATAGGGAGGCTGTGCATTTGTGAGGACAGGATATATAGGGAAAATCTCTATATCTTTCCCTCAAACTATCTGTGAATCTTAAATTGCTCTAAAAAAGTCTTAATAAAAAAAATATGGACTACTGATTTTTGCTCTGGAAAATTTGTTAACTTATTCTAAATGGAAATAAGGTAATTTTAAGTTCTAGTTGTTGTTGATATGCAGCTAGATTTTAAAATTATTATATAAAATGTTACTTTCTAATTTAAAATTTAAGGATTTTCATAGGCAGTCCACTTGGGAAGCATGCTACTCCTTGAGATACATTTTAGCTTTTCATTTTTAGAGATTTATTTATTTAAGAGCTATTTATTATGAATGTACTATGTGTCTGAGATTGTTCAAGGTTCTGGGTAGCATGAGTGAACAAAGCAGAAAAAAATCCTTGCCCTCATGGAGAGATAAGATAAAAATGGCTATAGTAGGGCAGCTGGGTGGCACAGTTGGTTAAGCGACCAACTCTTGATTTCAGCTCACGTCATGATCTCAGGATCATGAAATCAAGCCCTGCATAGGGCTCAGTGCTGGGTGTGGAGTCAGCTTAAGATTCTCTCTTTCTCCTTCTCCCTTTGCATTCTCACCCCCATCTGCCCCCGTCCTCCACCCTCTTCCTCCTGGTCCACTAGATCATGCACTTGCCTTCTTTTTCTCTCTCTCTCTCTCAAAAAAAAAAAAAAAGTTGTTTTTTGTTTTTGTTTCCTTTCAAAAACTAATTTGAGACCCCTATAATAGGGTCCTTGCATCACTTATTTTCTAAACCAAGACACTTTTGATAGTATAAGGAATTTTATTAACAGTTACTTTTAGGCAGTGGGCAAAATTAGGGATGGATTGTAACATTACTTTAAAAAATAATGGTTCATAGTATTAGAAGTAGGAATGTCTGAAGATTCTGATTCAGTTATGAAAATATGCATACAAAAAACGATCATCTGAGGATTCTTTTTTTTTATAAGATTTTATTTATTTATTTGAGAGAGAGACAATGAGAGAGAGCATGAGCAAGGAGAAGGTCAGAGGGAGAAGCAGACTCCCCATGGAGCTGGGAGCCCGATGTGGGACTCGATCCTGGAACCCCAGAATCATGACCTGAGCCGAAGACAGTTGTCCAACTAACTGAGCCACCCAGGCGTCCCTATCTGAGGATTCTTTTTTTTTTTTTTAAGATTTTATTTATTTATTTGACAGAGAGAGATCACAAGTAGACAGAGAGGCAAGCAGAGAGAGAGAGGAGGAAGCAGGCTCCCTGCTGAGCAGAGAGCCCGATGCGGGACTAGATTCCAGGACCCTGAGATCATGACCTGAGCCGAAGGCAGTGGCTTAACCCACTGAGCCACCCAGGCGCCCCCCTATCTGAGGATTCTTATAGCTTTCTGAGGAACTTGGAACGTGTGCCGTTTATATTTGATTTCCAATGCAAGGAAACATTTTTTGTAGGGGATGCTTCAATTCAAACAACCACTAAAACTGCAGTTTAGGCATGGCTTAGGGCTATAATGTGTTATATTCCCCTGAGGTTCTTGTTCAGAAATGAGATACTATTGTTCAGAAATACTTTGTTGTTTAATATCCCCAAACATTCTTTACTTTTTTTTTTTTTGCCACTGAAAAGTGTTAGAAATTTTTTGAAAATTGGTTTTTATGATCAAAGGCTACCCACTCTCAAAAGTGTCTTCAATAAATTATCAAAGATCTTCCCTGCAGTTTCTTTAGGATATATTGTGTTTTTCCCACCGCGGTTACTTTAGTTGAGAGTTTTATGTTTCAAAGAGAGCAAGCAAGGAAAGAGATAGTGAAAATGTGTGTTGTTCAGGTTTCTTCCAATACATGATTGTATTCTACTTAGGCAGAATGGACTCCTAATAACTTGGGATGTGTTTTGTTGTTGTTGTTGTTGTTGTTGTTTTCTGTTTGATGAGTGAAGGGGGAGGTGGGGTGGTTTATTTAATTAGAAAGGAAAATTCATCTTGTGTTAATTGAAAAACCTAATTAAATTCCTTGGGAATCATAATTTACATTGCTTATTTTTTTATTGCCATATTTTAGCCCTTGTATCCCTTTTTGTGATCTGATGATTTATTAGTAGAAATTGATCTGGAAGAGAAAACAGGGCAGGATCATGCTGCATTAGATTTACTAGTTAAATTTTTAATTCAGTGCTGATATTGAAAATACCAGTAAGTTATCTTCCTGACACCATCAGGGAGTGTCATTTGAGTGACGCACTTTATTGGTCTAGTTTACTATATTCCAGTTGTTTAGGTTTTCTCCCTTCTCACTGATTTATTTAAAGCCATAGGATCATAATTAATAGAAGGAACAAAATGAGCCTTCAGCAAATTAATTATAATTATGCATGCCATGCATATAAATAATCTGGTTGATAAATTTATAATGGTGGAAACTATTATCTGGATTAAAATGATAAAGGCAGTTTTAGCAGGGAATTGGAAAGAATATGTAACTTAAAGATACTTGCTCCCTGATATGAGGGAGAGGAGATGCAACATGGGGGGTTAAGGGGGTAGGAGAAGAATAAATGTAACAAGATGGGATTGGGAGGGAGACAAACCATAAGTGACTCTTAATCTCACAAAACAAACTGAGGGTTGATGGGGGGAGGGTTGGGAGGGGGGGGTGGGGTTATGGATATTGGGGAGGGTATGTGCTATGGTGAGTGCTGTGAAGTGTGTAAACCTGGCGATTCACAGACCTGTACCCCTGGGGATAAAAATATATGTTTATAAAAAATAAAATTAAAAAAAAAAAAGATACTTGCAATCTGTCCTTCAGTCTAATTTGGCTCCCAGCTGTTATTCAAGTGTTGATATGAAGCTCTTTATTTTGAGTGCAATTGTCATAAATACTCAGAGTTGTTATGTGGTGCCATTGTGTAATATTTGACCAGTGAACTGTTCCACAGTACAATACTGTGCTTTGGGAATTATTCACTTTACCAGAATTTGCCAGGCACATTAAACTAGACTTTTAAAATTCTTTTATGTATGAAGCACTGTTTGTAATAAAGTAACCATTGTTTTATATACTAAATTTTAATGATAAGACAGTGGCATAAGTGCATAGGATAAAATTTTTATTATTTCTTGGTATCTGTTTTTAGTCCACTATCGAGCTAATCAGCTAACCCATTTTTATGACAAAGTTTGCATAATATTTTGATAAGGCAATAGTTCTAAGGAGTTGGTTGTCTTTTGGCTTCCTTGTCTATATGGTAGTTATATTTTTGTAAAGTTGATTTTGGTCATGTATATTGAGTATCCTAAACAGCATTCTTACATCTTTTCTATCTTGGATTCCAAAGTTGGCCATACAACCAATGGTGGATTTTAATCCAGTTTAGTCTGGAGCAAGGAAGTGGTAGAGAAGTAAGCTATAGTAAAGTTCACTAATGAAAACTGAAATCTGATTCTGGAAGAGATTTAAAGTGAATGCTAAATTCAAAGAGTTCAAAGCAAAAGTCATAGAGGTTGTGGAGACAAGAGTAAAGAGTTGAGAAGATATTATCATATGACATTAGGAAAAAGTGAGTGTAACTATGTTTGTGTGAATATGTAGAGATTGCATGTATGACTGGCCATGAAAGTTAATTCCATAGTAATCACCTACAAATCAGTTTTCTGATAGTGTTTCTCAAATGTGACTACTCAGTATAATCACTTGGGGGAATTTTTTAAAAAAATTTAATTACCTAGAGTCCCATGCAAGACCAATTTTATCAGCGTTTTTGGGCATGAACACAGATAAGAGTATTTCTTAAAAAACAAATATTTTTGTTATGAGGGCAAAACAGAGAAATCGTGCTTTATGACAATAATATGTACTTAGACTACTTGTGATCTGTCTCTGTCAAATAAATAAAATCTTTAAAAAATAATATCCAGTTAGAGAGGTTTAGGGTAATAATCCTGCCTTTCTGTCATAATTTACATTGACATGAGCCATAGGAAGCAAAGGTTTGATATCAGTATCCAAATGGATCATACATAAAGGAAACTATTGCCTCCCTCCCCACCCTTCCTTCCTATTCTAGAAACTGATATTATTTGCCATCACAGTAATTTCTTCTCTACTTTATAGACTACTTGGTAGGTCATACAGATTCTGGAAGGAAAAATTATGTTGTTCTATTGAATGATAAAGCCGGCGTTTTCATGTACAGTGAACTAACTTGAAAAAGTTATGCAGTCCCAAAACAAAATGATTGTCTGCCAATCAGTTATATCCTGAGTGGTTCACCCATGTGAACACCATCATGGGCTTTCCTGCAAACTAATTTGCATCTGTTCTTTACTTTTTTATTTATTGGTGTATATGCTGTTGAGGAAAAGACATGGATTTTATAAAATGTATGGATTAGCTACAGTGATTATGTATAATTAGCTTAATATTTTTACCCCTAATGGTTGTTTTTCCTATGAGCTCTACTGATAATATTACAATGCTTAAATACTATATGTAATTCATTTAATATAGTATTTCTCAGAGTAGGTGATTGAAAAATACCTTCCATCCCATACTTTTTCCATTTCTAAGAAGATTTTAAGACATTTTATGATGAAAACCTACCTACAATAAGATAGACAAATATAAACTGGAATGAAATTAATGAGGTGAGTATATTGGCCCTAAGAATTTATTAGTTACATGAGTTAGTATTGACATCCCACTCTGAGCTTCCTGGCATCCAGGACAAAATTAGAAAACAAACTTTCACTTTATTTGTAACAAGAGAATGCAAATCACTTCTACAGAAAACATTTTCCCCCCGATATGATGTCCTAAAAGGATATCACTCAAGGTCTTTTTTACAGGGAACATTGAATAATGTAAATGGATAATGCCTTCAAAAATGATTTTATAGCTGATGCAGAAGCCATCTGCATATGACTGTTCCTTGCATCAACCCTCAATAAAACCCAAGGGCATGGCTTTAAAGGGTAGCAACCTGATCATTATTATATTTTTATGGATGACTCAAACATCCTTCTCCATTGTACAGGGAAAAAAGTCAAATGAGAGATCATCTGGCTTCATATAACTCAAAAATATTCCTCTATTAGGGACTAGGATGCATCCTACATTTACAATTCTTCTGAAACTCTTCTGTTAGTAAGTTTGTACACTTTATCTCTCATATATTTCAGAAGATTAAAATAGAACATATTATAATATTTTAGTGCAAATAAAATATATTTGTGTTCCATGGCCCATGCTTTGATATCACAGAAATAATAATGACCTTGGTCTATGAAAGTAACAAGTTATACAATATACTAAATTAAGGATGTGCTAAAATTATGTTTCAGCAAAAGAACTGAAGATTAGCAAAGCCAACAAAGTGAAAAATTTCTTAATGTTTATTTTGACTGTCACATTACTTGAGATGAATCTATAAATATGTAGACTTTCAGAAAATTTAACTAATAGGTAGTTGTCAATGGGAGAAGGTAGTGAGGTGTAAAACACATTTCTCTTCATTTGCTTTATAAAAGATTTTTATTTTTTGAATATTTGTAAAGTATTTCTTCTTGAATGCATTTGTCCAGTTGCTGACTGTATGGTATTTATAATGTGACACCATGAATGCAACAAATGCATTTCAGATCTGTACTCAGAATTGCAATGTTAAGATGATGGTAAGATGCGGTGTGAGAGCAGTGTAAAACAGATTATTCTGAAGTATCAAGAAAATGGTTCAGATGTTCTGTGTCTTTAATTCATAGTAAAACTGAAAGAGAAAAATAGAAAAATCACCCAATTTATGAATAAATTATACACTATAAATTTCTCAAATTATGAAATTCTTAAACAATTTGTATAATTTCTCTGAGGCCACAGAACTAGATAGAGGTAGAGTCAAGAATTCAATTTCTTTTCTCCTCCTTATTACCCCAGCAGGTGTCGTTTGATGGATTGGTGTCATATGGTCATTGTGTCCAAGTAACCATGCCTAAAATGTTCCTTTCAGACCGGACAGCTTGGTTTCTTTTAAATTGTAGAGAAGGAATTAGATTGTGCATTCAATTTTTCAAAGATTCTAACTTCAAAGTGTATAAGTGAGTAACAGAACGTGATGGCATATACATATATTATATAATATATACAAAATATACATATATTTCTGTGTGTAAATATATATATGTGTGTGTGTTTGTAATCAATGACAGACACTTACGCAATTCTGGCTCCATTGGTGAGAATAGCTGTAGGAACTGCCACCTTCCCTACTACAATTGTCCACTGGAAATAACGTGCTACCTCTCACTGTTAGCAAACTGCCCAAGCTACATGAAAGTTCCTGCACCCATTGTTTTGATCTGAGAAAGAAAACTGAGACTAGTCCCCTGTCCCATTCAAGGCATAAGCAGATAAGTCCCTGGTATAAGATTGTATCAAAAGACTGCATTTCATTATGTTTAAGAATCGGTTCAAATCTTCGAGCAATGCCAGGCACACTCACCCTGTGAGCTGGAGCAAAACTCATATAACCTCCCAGTGCATTGGTTCCCCATCTGTAAAATGGGGTAATACAACCTATCTGGTAAGGTTGCCTGGATGACACATGTGAAGTGCTTGGCAAAGTGAGTTAAGTGTCTCCCAAAGATCAATAAATGTGAACCATTTTTATTATTAGACAAAAACTACAAATGTTTTAGTTCTAAATTATTAGAATTGTAGAGGAGGTAATTTTTTAAAAAAATAAGTATTAATGGACTAGCAAGATAAGTCAACTTCAAATGGAAACAGGGAGTTGTAGACTAAAAACCGCTTTTGGAATTTTCTAGGCTTGTAAGTGCCAAGAGTTAAAAGGACCTTAAAATTGTTCGAGAGCAATTGCCATTTTCTATTTGGTTACCAAACAAAATGACCTGACAATGTGACAAAACTACCCTACATGTGGACACTTCCCACTACCCACAATTGCATCTTCATACATAAAACTCTAGACTGATTTGAATACTACAGAACCGTGCTTCATTGTGTTGAAACTGAAATCTGACAACACTTTTTATTACAATTTATTAGCACTTTGTTTCCTTTATTTTTTTTAAACAATGGGTAAGAAATACATACACATTTTAGAAAAATTTATTTAGAATTCCATCTTCTGAATAAAGCTATTGTTAGTATTTTAGCATGTGTTACTCCATTTTTTCTATGTACGTTTTCATTGTTTAGGTATTACATAGTCATAGAATCATTACTTTTTTTAGCTATCATGAATTGTATTAAGGACTGCACCATGTGAAAATATTATATGATTTTAGTGGCCACATAATTTTTCATTTTGTGAATTTGTTGCTTCTATTGCTATATAGTAAATTGTCTACTTTTGTTATCGTAATCTCACTAGGAATATACTATGTGTTAAATATCTGTTGCATAAATTATAACATTAGAATAGTCTCTGAGATTAGCAGCAGGCGATCAAGGCTATGAATATTTTTAGGGCTCTTGATTTACATATTTACAAATTACTTTCCATAACAGTTGTGGCAAGTTAGAACCACATTAGTGGGGTGTGTGACTGATTACACCACTGCCATCTAGCCACACTGACCTTATTCTTCTGTCAAAAAACACTAACTGATTAATGCAGATCATGTAATTCCAAATCGTAATTCTCCTTAAAAATTAATATGCCTAATTTTTTTTATAAAATGAGAAAAATAATTAGATAGTAACAGCCAGGTTTTAACAGCTAAAGAACTAGAAGTACAAAGAGGTTAAACAATTTAGCATTTGTCATAAAGCTAAGGCCAGAACCAGGATTAAAATTTAAGGCTTTTCATTCTCAGACTACTGCAAGTAAAGAAAAAAAATGTTCTGAACTCCAATTAGGTTTATGAACCAATATTTGTAACACAACACATTCAGTAAATTTTATCCAGACTGGATATAGTAAAAAAAGTTTGGATGGGTTAGCAGTATTAGAACAAAAAGCAAATGGCAAAGAACCTGGAAAAATTATCCTAATGAAAATATTCAGATTCCTTAAATATCAAGGAGAGAAGTTTAAATATACATATAATATTGGAATGATGGTGATAACTGGGAGAAGTGAATATTTTGTAAACTCAAGGGAAAACAAAGAAATACTAGTGGTCTAAACAATGCATAGGTTAACAGTGAAGCATGTGAATTCAACTAACATTTATTAAGATTCTGTTATCTGGTAAACCGATTCGCAGCATATCATATATACATTATCGTAGAGGTATAGATATTATTGCAATATTAGCCGCTTGATATTCACCATATATATGCATTCGCATTTAATTCTCCAAACAACCACCTATGTACCTGTTGAGCTGATCAGATACTATACTGGAACTCAGGGAGGACAGATGGCTACACAATACATTTTTACAAGATGAGAGATTCAAACATGGGGTAAATCTTTTACTCCATGGGAAAGTGGATCTCATCTTCTGTTTTAGGAAATGCTTCCTGCTGTTCTTGACTTCAGTGGCTTAGCATACAGGGTTGCTGTTGCCTGACTCAAGATTTTACTTGAAATGTCATTTTACTTAAACCTTCCAAGTATGAGACATCCCATCTCTTTACATGTGTTAAAGTATCAGGATGAAGGTTTGTTTTATAATGCATTCATCACAAATTTATTGAGCACTTGTTCTGTGTACCGCATTCCAGTAATTATTAAGAAAATGACAAATGATCTTCAAAATATAGATCCTACTCAAATAATTGGTAAGTATATTATGGCAGATAGGACCATTGAACTCAGAAATAGGATTTGGGGCTTTATGACTAGCTTTGTGTGTAAGTAGTTAAAGGACTCTATATATTGTAATTCTCTGAGCCTTTATATATGGTTTAAAAATATACATACAGACTATACCTTATGTGATCTATCTTTAGTATATATGGCATCTATGTTGCATTATTATATAATTAAATATTTTATGTAATGTTTATATGAATGCATTTATTTATATCTAGATATGAATCTTCTCTCTCACCTTTATCCACGAATATGTTCCTTCTAACTCCAAAAGTTGCAGATTGGCATTTCCAGATTTCTAGATTTGGCCTGAGAAGACCTACTGGTTTATGCTAGGAAATATTCCCTACCTGGATCTAAGGAGACTGTATTCTTAGTAAGCAGTGGATGGTGGGAGTCACCTTTGCATTTTCATTTATTCTCTTTTTTCCTCATCATTGAGATCATTTACAGACCTCTGTCATTCTGCATTCTGTATTTGATCCCAAATGCTTGATTTAACCCTCTCTAAGTTGACATGTGATAATTATGTAATTTTGGAGTTCATCAGGTATATTGAGACTGAAACAGGGATTACTCCAACTGCTATCGGTGCTGGGTGTTAGGTGTTGAGTAAAGCTCAGTTCTGTGCAGCAAAATTTTTAGTGCTCTGAGTGCTTTGAACTTGGGAGTGGACGGTTATAGGAGCTCTCAGAGGCCAAATGTAGGTCTACCTATGACTCTCGCAGCATCTCTTGCTGTATAGCTCTTTGCCTTTATTATAAGGTTGTGTATAGTGATGAAGAAGATCATGGAAGTGATAAGCACCAGAACTGGGAGAATAAAAAAAAATAGTCCAACAAAAAAGGAGGAAGTTTGATGATATACAAGTTCTGTTTCCAATTGCTCTAAGAAGGAGATGCTTATGTCTGGCTCCTATGAGGGTCTAGGCAAACTGATAGGAAAAATATGAATACGATATCCCAACATACTGTAGTGGTAAACTGGTTTTAAATGTCTTTGGGATTCCAGAGGCCATATTTATTCAGATTATATCTTGGCATTGTAATAGAGATGACCTTTTGCTTGCATGAGTCATTGTGTATGATGAGGAGTGACAAAAGTGAATGACCAGAGGAGAATAGAGCCTCTTTTGCCAAATATTTGAATTTAAACATAACTAGTGCGATGTGCCCATGTGTTTCTCAAGATATAAAAAATAAGCTTGTGTAAATTCCACCCCTCCCCCCATTTTCCTGGGAAGAAATAGAATCACTATATTCCAATCCTGCATTTGATTTTTCTTCTGTAATATAGATACATCCTGAGTGATTTACTACGTGTTTTTCTCCTCTTATTTCCAAGACTGTCTGACAGGTGAAGGAGAGAGAGTCTGTCAAAGCATAACATTTGAGAGGTCGGATTGAGACAGAGAAGAGTTCATTCTTCTGACAAAGATATAACAAGACAAAATGGATTTTTTAGTTGTCCCTAGCAGATATCTCTATAACACAACATATTAGACACTTTTAAAAGAAGTGGGGAAAGAGAAATCGGAGGCATGAGTAGGGAAGTGATTCTCTAAGACTAACCACCTGATTATGAAATTTTTAAGAGCTGAAACATAAAGCTTGACTTTAAAGAGAGTTGTTATTCTTATCACGCCTTGTCTCTGCTGACATAAATATATGTGATTCAGCAAAAGAAAATATAATTAGAAGTATATGATGAGAAAAACTAGATATAACTGAAGTGAAGATAGGAGTGGTCGGGTGGGAGAAGGTATAACCCATGAGCTTGAGAGCTCGAGCTAGGTCCCAAATTTGACTTTAAGCATTTTTGAGGTCATTACAAAGAGGAGCACATGGCCACTTATAAAATTCATAGACTTCATTACATAAAATCAAATTAATTACTTAAAAGTCACATGGCCATCTTTAATATTGGTATAAACTTTTCTTTCAAAGTGCAGTCTACATTAAAGGGATACAGATAATGTTTTGAAAAGCTTCCTTAGTATAAATGGTATCCAACAACACACTTTGTCAGAATACTCCATAAATGTCTTACATAGACTAGTTGTGTGATGCCAGTCTGTATTATGGTAGATCCAGCCCTGGCTTTGGATTGGAGAGTTACTTTGATCTCTCTGAGTCTTAGTCTCTCATCTGTTAGATTAAGAGAAAGGATGATTATGTCTTCTGGTACAAAGACAGCCTAGCTAGTTCCAAGTGTAGAATGCACTGAGTAAAGGTCAATCTCCTTCCCCATGAAGTATTGTATAAAATTCTACGATAGTCGAGTAGTGCAATAGTATTGTGTATCATCCCCCAAGTGATTATGTGGTGGTTGCAGTGGGGTTGTGAGATTATTAGTATATAAGGACTTCCATTTGCAATGCATACCCCTTTCCTCTGCAATTCCAGGACTCAATCATGCTTAACTCCAGGACTGAGAGACCTTCTGAGGCCTCCTTCCTTTTGTTCTATGCAAAGAGCTTGGCAACCATGGAAACAGTCCAGACTGTTCATTTTGCACATTTCTTCCCCAGCGTATTAATCAGACACAGCAAGCAGATAACATCCAATGCCCTGTGTCTGCTCACTTTAGAAAGGAAACTACTCTAGCTTCTCCCTAGTACCTTTCCAGCAGTCTTAAAGTGAGAGAGAGAAAGAGGTGACAAAACATGTGATATACTTTGAGTCAACATTTCTCAGAGAGAAGGTACTGAAATCCAGAGAGGCTATTTGGAGGCTAGCACAAATTCCAGCTGAAGTGGTGGGTGTTTTGTTTATTTCTTCTGAAAGTGCTATTTAGTGTGATTTCACATAGCGGGATGCAGCATTACTTTTCGTTCCCTAGCAGATGAATAAGGCAATGAACTGTGTGAAATAATACAGACAGAGAAGATAGTAGTACTGAGCAGTATGTTCACAGCATCAAGTAGTTTTACTGGTTGAATATGGTCCATAACAGGAAAGAGAAATGAAAGAGAAGACTGCAAGTAGTTAAAAGGGGGGCGGGGGACTACAAACCTTAAAATAAAAGTAGGTGAAGCCAAATAGTAAACAGTGCATTGTCTTCCTTTGGTGTGACCAATCCTAAGTTTTGTGATACTAATTTCTTGTTTTCTTTACAAATATGTGCATCTTTAACCACATTTTGAGTTTTGCCTGAGGTTGCGCTCTACATGAATGGAATTACACTATGTGTGTTGTTTTGTACCTGTTTCTTTTGTGTAACCATATGTTTTTGAGATTGATTTGCTATGGGTCAGTGTAGTTTGCTCTTCATTTCTTATAGTATTCAATTATAGGATTTTATTACACTTTATTTATTCATGTTAGTGATGACTACTGAGCATTTTCCAGGATAGTTCTATGAGGAACAATGCTAATATGAACACTTTTACACATATGCAACAATCACTAATTTCTTGAGCGTATATATCAAGGAGTCAAACTGCTGGGACAAAAGATAAGTATATTTTTAAATTAACTTGCTAATGTCAAATTGTGTTCCAAAGTGATTTATCAGTCTACATCCCCTCATGCATCCCCCCCATGTATTGGAACTCTCATTGCTTCATATACTCACTAATAGAACTGTTGGTGAACTTAACATTGTTTGGGGTGAAGGTATCCACACTGGACCCAACCAACCTGAACCTCAATGGAATGGATCATATACACATTTTTAGAAACTTCCAAGGTGTAACAATTGCCAGTCCACGTTAGATTTTAGATTAAATCTAAAATCACAATCTTTAGTCTTAAAATTGTGATGCCTACTTCTTCCTGCCAATGGGAACGAAATCACTATATGTATAGTTTTAAGTTTCATTTGCTTAGTGTTTTTGAAGTATATTAAGAAGCATTCGACATATATATATCTAAGGCAAATCAAAATTAGTCCCTTTCTTCCTTAACGAGGGAGTATATAGATCCTTTTCAGAAACATACCCTTTAAATATTTTATAATGAAAGGTTGCATGTAAAAGTTCACTACTCAATTTGTAATTAAAAACTGGGCAAAAATCAGGATTATTTTTCTTTTACTTTATTTTGTACAGCAATAAAGAAAGTAACAATAGTAAAGTGGGGAATGAGTGAAATCTAAAATCCATAAGTTAGATTATTTACTGACCATATTTTGTTTTTTAGCTTCAGGGCAAATACAAGGACAGAGAAATTTTCCTAATGTGTCTTGCTCAATTCATGCCTGGATTCAGGTGCTCTCAGACATGATCCCGTATTGATTGGCTAAACTTCACCCGTAGCAGAACATGGCTGACTGCTGCTGTTCTGTTTTTATTCCCAGCATCTGCCGGCATCCCGCACAACAAATCTGATTATTTTCCTTTTGTTATTTTGTTTTCTGTGAGGTCAGCCAAATCATCCTATTGTCACAATCCATATTGGAACTCCAGGACACAATACAGAGAAATAGACTTTTTTGAACATGAGGGCTGTGCTCTTTGGGGTACTACCACTTCCCAGATTGACTAGTTGATTTACCATATTGTAAGAGGAAATGCTGTGCAGGCAAGTGCAGTGTGAAAGGAAGCCTTCTATCTCTCTGTAAGAACTGAGAACACTCACGCACCTTCACACAGTACTCCCAGACCTCAGGGAATTCAAGAAGTATCCAGAGTCACAGACATTTTGCTGTCTTTAGCCTCCACAGTTCCCATCCAAGAAACAAATGACCAGAGCGGTTGCTGTTGATGTGCTCTACAAGAATGGAGGACTTTCTTTTCCTCAAGCACACAACCGTTCACGTAGGCTATTCCAAAACAGACTGAAGCCCAGACTTTAGTCTGAGATCCATAAAAGGAAAAATTAACCAGTATTCCATATATAATAACTCTTTATAACCAGTGTTTTTTCTTAGATACGTAAGCAGGTGGTTTTTTTGTTAACTGGGGTTTTTAAACAATGACTTTCACCAATTTTGTAAGATGAGGAATATGCAAGGTAATATATTGAAATAAGTTATTTTTAAAAAAATAAGTTCCATTCATATATTGCAGTCAGGTCTATCTCCTATACTTCTTGTAACTTCTTTTCAAGCAGATGAGAGACCTTTGGATGATGACTTTCTAAGTATTATGTCCACTTAAATATAGAAAATAAAGAAGCAGAGATTGCTTAGCTTGGAAAACAGCTGCTTTCAAACCAATGTTCATTCAACATTCAAAATCTGTATTTTTAATGCCTACTATAGTGCAGAGAGTAAACATCGAGGATTGCTCTTAAGTTGGGGATGAGGATCAAAGGTTAGGAATTACAAAAAGGGATGTCTTGACTCAGTATAAAACACAATGTCTGGGGTGCCTGGGTGGCTCAGTGGGTTAAAGCCTCTGCCTTCAGCTCCCAGGATCCCAGTCATGATCCCAGGGTCCCGGGATCGAGCCCCGCATCGGGTTCTCTGCTTAGCAGGGAGCCTGCTTCCTCCTCCTCTCCTCTCTCTCTCTCTCTGCCTGCCTCTCTGCCTACTTGTGATCTCTGTCTGTCAAATAAATAAATAATAATTTAAAAAAAAACCACAATGTCTGATGGCAAAATGGAAAGAATAGTGGACATTAAACCTAAAACTGTTTTTTAATTTTTTTTAATTTTTTTAAGATTTTATTTTTCTATTTGACAGAGAGAGAGAGGGAGCTCACAAGTAGGCAGAGAGGCAGGCAGAGACAGGGGGAAGCAGGCTCCCTGCTGAGCAGAAAGCCCGATGAGGGACTTGATCCCAGGACCCCGAGATCATGACCTGAGCCGAAGGCAGAGGTTTAACCCACTGAGCACCCTAAAGGTTGTTTTTGTTTTACCTATCAGCTGACTGATATTTCTTGTGGTATTTGAGCTCTCCAAGCTTCAGTTTATTTCATTATTTCACCTGTAAATGCTTTTGGGAAAATAAGTTATTATTTTTACATTTTCACTTTTTTTTTAGGGGGAGAACAAGTGCTTTTTAAATGTCAATTTAATATTTAAATTATTTTATTATATAATCATGAACTATTATGTAATGAATATTAACCTTACATAATGATATAAACTATTATATCCTAAACAGTCAATATCATATAATTATAAATGTGTGTGATATTCTATAGGTAGAGATATATATTATATATGCACTATATGATAGAATTAAATTCTATATTAAAATAAATTCTGTATTTATTTATACAAATATACATATACTATATATACATTCACAACAAACATGGACACCCAGATCAGACACATGGATTAGATGTATATAAACACGGATCAGACATTCCAGGAACACAAAAGCAATATGTCATTGGAAATGCTCAAGGAGAGATAGGATTCACATTTATCCATAATTCTGTCAGGAACTTAAGTCAATTTATTATGCTTCCACTATCCATAATAATTCAATAGTTGAAGAAATTATGAGTTCAGAATAAGAGAACAGGATGCATTTATAACGAAGAGTTTCATCTAAACTCTCAGGTCAGGAGATTGAGGATAATATACAGATTCTGCCACATCATAATTGTAGGCCTTGGACATACAGGTTACATCTCTAAGCCTCAGTTGCCTCAATTGTAAAATGAGGACCTATGAAACTACCTATTTAGCATGATGCAATGATTAAAGAGAAAATGAATTTTGATCATTCACGGTTTTTAATTACTCGTGGAATCTGCAAGAATGTTAGAAAGGACCAATACTGAATGCTAGAAAACCAGGAACAGTGAAACCAGAAACAATGTAGTCACAAGAAAAAGCAAGACACCATATGAGTGTAATAATAATTTGTGTCTGTGACTCCATGGAATGGATGCTAAAAACTACATGACAGAGAAACCATATTTTTGTTTGTTTATTTTTTTTTTAATTAGGCTCTATGCTTCTCATGTCCCTACTCAGGACCCTGAGATCAAGACCTGAGCTGAAATCAAAAGTAGGACATTTTTAACTGACTAAGCCATCAAGGTGTCCCATAAGAAAGCCTATTTTTAAATACATAGTAGTTGTTAAATACTTTTAACATGTGGTACTTTACAACTTCCCAGATAGTTTCTTTAATATAGATATTATTATTACTATTGAACAAAAAGGAAACAGAGCCTCCAAAA
Source organism: Lutra lutra (assembly GCF_902655055.1). Lineage (NCBI taxonomy): Eukaryota > Metazoa > Chordata > Mammalia > Carnivora > Mustelidae > Lutra > Lutra lutra. The sequence goes on from NC_062290.1 coordinate 50,269,874, forward strand.
AGAATATTTTATGCACGATCCCTCATCTAAGTAACTGGGGTAAGCTTCCACATATACCAATAATAACATAGAAAGTGGAAATGTGACTCATCATAGTTTTCATTATTCATTAACGGTGAATACATCATTCATTCATTTCATTACTCAATACTTATTTAGGTCATGGTATATCCTAAGCATTTTGAGGAGTGGTAGAAATAGAACTGTCTACAAACCATATACAAGTATTCCCCATCTTCTAAGACTAGTGTGAGTATTAAATATATATTCCAGGTGTGCCTGGGTGGCTCAGTGGGTTAGGCCGCTGCCTTCAGCTCGGGTCATGATCTCAGGGTCCTGGGATCGAGTCCCGCATCGGGCTCTCTGCTCAGCAGGGAGCCTGCTTCCCTCTCTCTCTCTCTCTGCCTGCCTCTCTGTCTACTTGTGATCTCTCTCTGTCAAATAAATAAAATCTTTAAAAAAAAAATATATATATATATATTCTGAATTGTTCTCATGTTTTCAAAGATACCCTCTCTTTCAAACGAAGATTCTCTGCCCTTGTACCACCCCAACCCCTTTTTGCTTTATATCATTCACTAACTTTGTATTTTATTTAGTTATATACAAAAGTTTTGTGTCACTTTTTAAAGTACATCAACTGCATGAGGATAAGAACACTATCTTCTTTACACCTATATTCCCCCTGACCACTACACTCAATAAATATTTGCCAGATAAATGACAGTTCAGGGTCATGCCCATTAAACATGCCATAGAGGCTTAGAGAGGATAGTGTTTGTCTTGGTGGTTCCAGAAATTCTTTCCCAAAAAGAGTTGAGGCTTAAGCTGGATGTTGAATAATTAATCAGAGTTGCCCAAGTGAAAAATGGGTGAGTAAGAAAAATTGACTAAGTTTGTTCCTGATATTAGAGATTAGATGTCGTTGACACCAGATGAAAGAAAAGTTAACGAGAGGGAAAAGGATATGAAAGGAGGCCTTCAAGTCAGAAATTTGTATTTCCTAGTCTCAGAATTTAACCAACTGCCGAACCTCTGAAAAGCAGACCAGGAGATGGAGGGCGTGCAGGTTGATCAGAGTTAGATATTTCTGCCTTCTGAGACTGCTAACAGCCAGGCATAAGGTCCTGAATGAAAGTGTAATAAACAGGCAGAGGGTGTGACTTGATACTGCCCTCTTACCACCGGGGGCATTGACTTTACTCATTCTAGATGAAAAGTTTTATTCTGCTTGGAGCAAAGTGCTTAAAACATACTAATTTTTATTAAGCCTCTGTTACTCAGTTTTGGTTGCCACTTCATTAAAAACAACACATAAATTTTTAAAGCAGGTAAGAAAATATAGTTACTCCTTTTTTGGTTTCTTTTTAGAAATAGAACATGCAAAAAATGAATTTGCCATATCCAAACACAGTTAAGGAAAGGAACTGAGTGGGACCTGGATAAAAGGAGGTGAAGATAGATCAGAATGCTGTTACTTACTTTACTTTCTAGAAATCATTAAGTTCACGAAGGCAATAAGGAATCCTCCTTTTTAAGGCCTCTGTTTTCCTTTTTATCCTTTTTGCTTCCAGAATTGAACTTTAAATTTGCATTACAAAGTCTGTAATTGGAAGTCTAACTTGCAAATATGAGCTACTTTCCACTTTAATTTCCATGAAAACTAAGAATCAATCTGTGGAAATAAAGTCTATGGAGATTTCTTAAAATGTATACATAATTTTGGCTTATAAAACTTCTGTGTGTAGTTTGTAAGATGCTCAGAGAAATAAAACATTTTAAACTGATTTGTCATCAAGTTATAGGCATATTTCCCATTGACTCGTGAACTTTTCTAGCTGGAAGGAACATTATAGATTATAAAACACCATTTCTTCAGTAGGCAGAGGGGACTTGGGGCACAGCAAGGTGAAGTAAGCTTGACAGGTGGGGCTGAAGGGAGGGCTTCTAGACATGTCGACCTCATAGACTCTGTCCACTAGTGTAGTCTGATGTAGTTGCCAGTGCAAATTGCTTTGCTGATACTTAGGAGTCCAGACTTTTTGTCCAATGATCTCCTTACAAGCACTTTACCTTTTTCCTGCATAATATATAAAAGACAAAGATAACTATTCCTTTCTTATAGGATTGTTGTGAGAATTAAATGAATGTAGTTACTCATCCTGGAGCATGATAAGAGATCATCAATACATGCATTTATTTAAAAAATGATAGATTTCTCTGTTGACTTTCATCATCATTATATTAAATTAACATAATATTTTATAGTTAACAAATCTGCTGTATATGTGTGTGTGTATTCCTTTATGATCCACTTATGCTTCTTAGTGCAAAAGAATATTCAAATAAACAAAATTAATTAATCTCCAAGCAAAGGAGGGGATTACAGAACAGGAGTGCAAAGGGAAACGGTACCTCAGAGATTGTGATCAAGTTTTTCAGGGGTTTTGAGGAATATAGAGTTGATGATGTGACAAGCAAAATGGCAAGGCTCAGGAGATCTCCTTTTTTATAATGTAACAAATGACTGGATGGCTTTGTTGAGGATATTTGAGAACACCACACACATTGATGTACAAGTGCAATTTCCCAAGCATTTTCCTTTTCACTATTCTCAATGCGTTGCTGTGATGATTTTATTCATATTCTGTTTATTGTCTGTTCTCCTCCAAAGACTTCAAAAAAATCCTCAAAGTAAACATAATCCTCTAAATCACCATGCAAAGTATGTAGAGTTGCAATTATTTCATTAAAATTCTAATTAAATTAAAAAGAAAACCAACAACAAACTTAAGCATCCTGTGACTACTGATAGGAAAAGTGACTCTGATTTTAAACCCTTATTGCAATATTGGGAGCAGGGAGGGGGGAGATGATGTGAAGCAGACAAAAAGCCAGAATCAGAAAGTATGTCGTAAAGAACAAAACAAAACAACAAATTGTCTTTTGCCTAGCGATCATGGTTTACATTTGGATAATATTTGCAACATTTTCTCTCTTTCCTTTCTTCCCTTTCTTTCTTTCTTTCTTTTTTTTTTTTTTTAAGATTTATTTGTTTTAGAGAGACAATATGAGCAGAAGGGCAAAGGGAGAGGGAGAGAGAATCTCAAGCAGATTCCCTGCTGAGCACAGAGCCAGCACGGGTCTTGATCTTAGGACCCTGAAATCATGACCCAAGCTGAAACCAAGAGTTGGTCGCTTAACCAACTGTGTCACCTAGGCTTTCTTGGAACATTTTCAAAGCATTTTTTCATCTGTCATTTCATTTAATGTAAACATGATGGACCTGTGGCTTCACTGTCATCATCTTTTGTTGCTAAAGGAGTTTGAGAGTCAAATGGTAGATTATTTTGGGATTTGTTGGAAATATCAGATCTGGGACTCAGGTTTCTGAAAGCTTTACTTTTTTTTTCTTTCTTTCAAATGTGTAGTATATAATCACTTTATGGCATAAATTCAGAGTATACTTAGGTCTAGAAATACTAGCTTTTTATCCAAGTCCAGAGTTACATGGAGTATTTGATTTTATTAAAAGAGAGAGCGATGGAGATTTCCCTAGAGAAGGGACAAATAAAAAGTCTGCCCTTCTAGATGGGTGTGGCCCTAGGGAATGTGCCTAGGAGAGTGAAGGGTGCTTTGGTAGGAAGAAAAGAGCATCTTTTCCTCCAGGTTCACATGACCCAGAGTCAGGATTCAAGCTTGCATAGTGGCTTGTGGTCGCTCCTTAGCCCTTGGCTGAGTTTTCGTATGATGTGCAGCCACATTCAGTGGGCTCATTCTTTTCTATCTTAACTTGCCTGCCTGGGGCGCCTGGGTGGCTCAGTGAGTTAAACCTCTGCCTTCAGCTCAGGTCATGGTCTCAGGATCCTGGGACCCAGCCCAGCATAAGGCTTTCTGCTCAGCAGGGAGCCTGCTTCCCCTTCTCTCTCTGCCTGCCTCTCTGCCTGCTTGTGATCTCTCTCTGCCAAATAAATAAATAAAATCTTTAACTTTCCTACCCTGTCATTTTTTGTTTTGTTTGGATCTCCAGTTAAAATTCAGGGATAGAAAAACAGGACATTCTTAGGCTGACACAAGAGTAAAGTGATCACAGAAAAGTCAGTGTTGTCTGATTTTTCTGAAATGAAGTTATTTCAATAAATTAAAGATTCAGACCTCCATTATCCTGGATTGAGATCATGCTTCTGTGATCTTAGGCAAACAAGGCCCACCTGTAGAATACAGCTTGCTCCTTGTTATTTCTCAAAGGTTAGGCCCACCAGTCAACAGGGGGAATGCATATCATATGATGCAGTGGACGAAAGAAAGCATAATCTTCCTGAAGTATTTCACCAGAATTTTCCAGGTTATCACATTTAAGTAGCCTTTTTTTTTTTAAAGATTTTATTTATTTATTTGAGAGAGAGAGAGAATGAGAGAGAGAGCATGAGAAGAGAGAGGTTAGCGGGAGAAGCAGACTCCCTGCTGAGCAGGGAGCCTGATGTGGGACTCGATCCTGGGACTCCAGGATCATGACCTGAGCCGAAGGCAGCTGCTTAACCAACTGAGCCACCCAGGCACCCCGCCTTTTTAAAAAATGAAAATGACTTATCTGGGAAGCACGTGATCCAGGATTTTCTGTTGATGAATGTTGATTCAGGAAACGCAAGGTTTGTGGTGCAAAGATTTTACATAACATAAGGGCATATGTAGTTGTCACGCAAATGTATTTTACTTTGTTTTATCTCCTTAAGAACCTAGTTTCATGAAGAAATCATATATAAACAGTACCACATTATAAAATTAATTATGTTAATTTTGAATCACAATCACTAATTGATCGAAGCTAGTGGTTTGAGACCTAGTAGCCTTTGCCATTCTGGGATATAAAGTAAAAGAAAAATTACACTGGATACTTGTTAAGTATTACCAGTTTTTCAAAATATTTCTATCAATTTACATTTCTATCACTGGTATATAAAAGCAATGCATGAGAATTCTGATTACTGTACATCATCATCTGTACTTTGTATTAGCCATCTTTTAATTTTTATTCAGGTTCTTGTGTAAAGAATCTTATATGGCTTTAATTTACATTTCTGTAATAATTAATACTGAGTGGCTTTTCACAAACTTACTGGAGGTTAGAATAGCTTGTGTGTGAAATACCTGTTCAAGTCCTTCAGCCATTTTCTAAAATTTAGGTCTTCCTGTCTTTTATTATTGATTTATGGGAATTCTTTACATATTTTGGTATTAGTTCTTTGTTTATTATATGTATTTCCTAAATCTTCTTCAATCATATTCTGTGTTTGACATTTTCACTCTCTTAATATTTATTAATTTATTTTTTTATGAACAGATTTTTTAGCTTTGATGTAATCCTAAATAGCAATTGTTTCCTTTATGGCTGGATGATTCTGTGTCTTATTAAAAGATCTTTGACTAGCATATGTTAGGAAAATGTTCTGCTATTTTATTTTCCAGAACGCATATCATTTTACCTTTGACAGGTCTCCAGTCCTAACAGAATTTATTATTATATATAGTGTGAGGTAGGGGTTTTTATCCACTTTTAATATCCAGAATGTGGGTACAAGGCAGTAAACTTTATAGCAGTATAGTTTGTTTCTATTTTACACCTTGACATTTTCAAATGTGCATATCACTTTCAGTTGTGGTATTGATCATGTTCAATGAAATAATTATTTTTCTATGTTTTGATGATTGTATTGATGATTATCCTTGGTTATCTCTTGAATACTCCAGAAAACTTTAAATACTTTTTTAGGTATGTTCCTATATAAATTCTTTCAAAATTCTTTCTGGCCCATCTATCTATCTTTGTCTTTGCCTTAGAAAGGTCTTTGCTTTAGCAAAAGGTTTCTGTTTTTTTTTCTTCTTCCTTTCATAGTATAGATAATATGGATTTTGAGAATAATTATCTTTTCAGGGTTTTCTAATGAATAGAAGAAATGGCCACATCCAAATCCTCCTTCTCAGCTGCTGATAAGATTAATATACTGATAAATACCTTTTCCAAGTTGGACTGGAGGTGAAAGTAATTCCATTTGGCAAAGCCTCATCCCATTTGCTGACATCTTCATTAACCTCACTGATAAGGAAACCATTTCACAATACAAATTTCTCAAGGCTGGAGATTTTATCTTCAGAGTCACCTAACAATACTAATTTGAAGTATGAAACATGCCAGTTCAATTGCTTCAATAATTTCACTGTGCTCTATCCTTTTATTTTTCCTTTTTAAAAGGCTGACAAAAAGAAACCATTTACTTCACACTCACTAGTAAGAGCTGATTTTCAAAAGGACATTTCACATTTTCAGAAAAGAAGCTGCAGAGATATAGTTTAAAGTGAATGAGTGTCATAGTAAGGGAGAAAAATCAGCAAGGAGGGAAAGTAATACCATACTGCCTGGAGCTTTATTAAACAAGAAATAAATCTTAGACATTTACCAGAAGTTTGCATTTCAGCCATGTACCCTTTCTTTTGTACAGTAAGTTTTTTATTAACTGAAAAAAATGCCAATGTTTTATTTTTATCTTACAATCAGTTGAATAAGAAATTTTTTAGCAGAATAACTTTGGCTTTTATGACTACATGACATTTCCTCTCTTTATGGTAGTTTTTCCACAGTGTCTATTGTCCGTTCCTCAAAAGCAGTTTTTAATAGGACTTCTAGAAATCTTTAGTCATAGCCAGTGGTGTGCAGGTAAATATTTAACAACTGACTCTCAAGAGAGAAAAAGTCATCATGATTTGTCATGTTTGTCAATTTTCATGGTATAAATACGCCCCTCTGACTGATGTGGACTGCACACACGATGTCACTGCATGCAGAATTGGGAGGAAATGTGCAATATACATCATTACATAGTGTTATGATGTTTGGGTACAATCAATGTAGATGACCTTAAATCACAGAGGTTACTAAACAGTAGGTATTTCAGTATATATTTAGTATATATTGCAGTGCATATGTGTGTCTGTCTATTTTAGTATATATATAGATTTTGTTTTTTGTTACTGTGTTTATTTATATATTTTCTAATAAGTAGCCACCTTTTACAACTGGCTTGTGAGGTTCCTATTTAAAAAAAAATTAAAGATCTATTTGAGAGTGTGTGCAAGAGTGAGCACATGGTGGGGGGAAGGGTAGAGGGAGAGGGAGAGAGAGAAATTCAAGCAGACTCTGCACTGAACATAGGGCCCTACACAGGGCTGACTTCATACCCTAAAATCATGAAATAAGCCAAAACCAGGAATTGGAGGCTCAAAAGACTGTGCCATCCAGGTGCCCTCGCTTTGCAGTTCTTTAAAAATAAATCAGTTCTGTCTCCGATTGACTTATTTCGCTAAGCATGATACCCTCTAATTCCATCCACGTCGTCGCAAATGGCAAGATTTCATTTCTTTTGATGGATGCATAGTATTCCATTGTGTATATATACCACATCTTCTTTATCCATTCGTCTGTAGATGGACATCTAGGTTCTTTCCATAGTTTGGCTATTGTAGACATTGCTGCTATAAACATTCGGGTGCATGTGCCCCTTTGGATCACTACTTTTGTATCTTTAGGGTAAATACCCAGCAGTGCAATTGCTGAGTCATAGGGTTAGTTCTATTTTCAACATTTTGAGGAACCTCCATGCTGTTTTCCAGAGTGGTTGCACCAGCTTGCATTCCCACCAACAGTGTAGGAGGGTTCCCCTTTCTCCGCATCCTCGCCAGCATCTGTCATTTCCCGACTTGTTAATTTTAGCCATTCTGACTGGTGTGAGGTGATATATCATGGTGGTTTTGATTTGTATTTCCCTGATGCCGAGTGATGTGGAGCACTTTTTCATGTGTCTGTTGGCCATCTGGATGTCTTCTTTGCAGAAATGTCTGTTCATGTCCTCTGCCCATTTCTTGATTGGATTATTTGTTCTTTGGGTGTTGAGTTTGCTAAGTTCTTTATAGATTTTGGACACTAGCCCTTTATCTGATATGTCATTTGCAAATATCTTCTCCCATTCTGTCAGTTGTCTTTTGGTTTTGTTCACTGTGCCCTTTGCTGTGCAAAAGCTTTTGATCTTGATAAAATCCCAATAGTTCATTTTTGCCCTTGCTTCCCTTGCCTTTGGTGATGTTCCTAGGAAGATGTTGCTGCAGCTGAGGTCGAAGAGGTTGTTGCCTGTGTTCTCCTCAAGGATTTTGATGGATTCCTTTCTCACATTGAGATCCTTCATCCATTTTGAGTCTATTTTCGTGTGTGGTGTAAGGAAATGATCCAATTTCATTTTTCTGCATGTGGCTGTCCAATTTTCCCAACACCATTTATTGAAGAGGCTGTCTTTTTTCCATTGGACATTCTTTCCTGCTTTGTCGAAGATGAGTTGACCATAGAGTCAAGGGTCTATTTCTGGGCTCTCTATTCTCTTCCATTGATCTATGTGTCTGTTTTTGTGCCAGTACCATGCTGTCTTGATGATGACAGCATTGTAATAGAGCTTGAAGTCCAGAATTGTGATGCCACCACCTTTGGCTTTCTTTTTCAATATTCCTTTGGCTATTCGAGGTCTTTTCTGGTTCCATATAAATTTTAGGATTATTTGTTCCATTTCTTTGAAAAAAATGGATGGTACTTTGATAGGAATTGCATTAAATGTGTAGATTGCTTTAGGTAGCATAGACATTTTCACAATATTTATTCTTCCAATCCAGGAGCATGGAACATTTTTCCATTTCTTTGTGTCTTCCTCAATTTCTTTCATGAGTACTTTATAGTTTTCTGAGTATAGATTCTTAGTCTTTGGTTAGGTTTATTCCTAGGTATCTTATAGTTTTGGGTGCAATTGTAAATGGGATGGACTCATTAATTTCTCTTTCTTCTGTCTTGTTGTTGGTGTAGAGAAATGCAACTGATTTCTGTGCATTGATTTTACATCCTGACACTTGACTGAATTCCTGTACAAGTTCTAGCAGTTTTGGAGTGGAGTCTTTTGGGTTTTCCACATATAGTATCATATCACCTGCGAAGAGTGATAGTTTGACTTCTTCTTTGCCGATATGGATGCCTTTAATTTCCTTTTGTTGTCTGATTGCTGAGGCTAGGACTTCTAGTACTATGTTGAATAGCAGTGGTGAAACGGACATCCCTGCCGTGTTCCTGACCTTAGCGGAAAAGCTTTCAGTTTTTCTCCATTGAGAATGATATTTGTAGTGGGTTTTTCATAGATGGCTTTGATAATATTGAGGTATGTGCCCTCTATCCCTACACTTTGAAGAGTTTTGATCAGGAAGGGATGCTGTATTTTGTCAAATGCTTTTTCAGCATCTATGGAGAGTATCATATGGTTCTTGTTCTTTCTTTTATTAATGTGTTGTATCACATTGATTGATTTGCGGATGTTGAACCAACCTTGCAGCCCTGGAATAAATCCCACTTGGTCGAGGTGAATAATCCTTTTAATGTACTGTTGAATCCTATTGGCTAGTATTTTGGTGAGAATTTTTGCATCTGTGCTCATCAAGGATATTGGTCTGTAGTTCTCTTTTTTGATGGGATCCTTGTCTGGTTTTGGGATCAAGGTGATGCTGGCCTCATAAAATGAGTGTGGAAGTTTTCCTTCCATTTCTATTTTTTGGAACAGTTTCAGGAGAATAGGAATTATTTCTTCTTTAAATGTTTGGTAGAATTCACCCAGGAAGCCGTCTGACCCTGGGCTTTTGTTTGTTTGGAGATTTTTGATGACTGTTTCAATCTCCTTACTGGTTATGGGTCTGTTCAGGCTTTGTATTTCTTCCTGGTTCAGTTGTGGTAGTTTATCTGTCTCTAGGAATGCATCCATTTCTTCCAGATTGTCAAATTTGTTGGCGTAGAGTTGCTCATAGTATGTTCTTATAATTGTCTGTATTTCTTTGGTGTTCGTTGTGATCTCTCCTCTTTCATTCATGATTTTATTTATTTGGGTCCTCTCTCTTTTCTTTTTGATAAGTCTGGCCAGGGGTTTATCAATCTTATTAATTCTTTCAAAGAACCAGCTCCTAGTTTCGTTGATTTGTTCTATTGTTTTTTTGGTTTCTATTTCATTGATTTCTGCTCTGATCTTTATGATTTCTCTTCTCCTGCTGGGTTTAGGGTTTCTTTCTTGTTCTTTCTCCAGCTCCTTTAGGTATAGGGTTAGGTTGTGTACCTGAGACCTTTCTTGTTTCTTGAGAAAGGCTTGTACCGCTATATATTTTCCTCTCAGGACTGCCTTTGTTGTGTCCCACAGATTTTGAACTGTTGTGTTTCATTATCATTTGTTTCCATGAATTTTTTCAATTCTTCTTTAATTTCCTGGTTGACCCATTCATTCTTTAGAAGGATGCTGTTTAGTCTCCATATATTTGGGTTCTTTCCAAATTTCCTCTGTGATTGAGTTCTAGCTTCAGAGCATTGTGGTCTGAAAATATGGAGGGAATGATTCCAATCTTTTGATAACGGTTGAGGCCTGATTTAGGACCAAGAATGTGATCTATTCTGGAGAATGTTCCATGTGCACTAGAGAAGAATGTGTATTCTGTTGCTTTGGGATGAAAAGTTCTGAATATATCTGTGATGTCCATCTGGTCCAGTGTGTCATTTAAGGCCTTTATTTGCTTGTTGATCTTTTGCTTGGATGATCTGTCCATTTCAGTGAGGGGAGTGTTAAAGTCCCCTACTATTATTGTATTATTGTCGATATGTTTCTTTGATTTTGTTATTAATTGGTTTATATAGTTGGCTGCTCCCACGTTAGGGGCATAGATATTTAAAATTGTTAGATCTTCTTGTTGGATAGTTCCTTTGAGTATGATATAGTGTCCTTCCTCATCTCTTATTATAGTCTTTGGCTTAAAATCTAATTGATCTGATATAAGGATTGCCACTCCTGCTTTCTTCTGATGTCCATTAGCATGTTAAATTTTTTTCCATCCCCTCACTTTAAACCTGGAGGTGTCTTCAGGTTTAAGATGAGTTTCTTGTAGGCAACATATAGATGGTTTTTGTTTTTTTATCCATTCTGATACCCTGTGTCTTTTGATTGGGGCATTTAGCCCATTAACATTCAGGTTAAGTATTGAGAGATATGAATTTAGTGCCATTGTATTGCCTATAAGGTGACTGTTATTGTATATTGTCTCTGTTTCTTTCTGATCTACTTCTTTTTGGTCTCTCTTTGCTTGGAGGACCCCTTTCAATATTCCCTGTAGAGCTGGTTTGGTGTTTGCAAATTCTTTCAGTTTTTGTTTGTCCTGGAAGCTTTTAATCTCTCCTTCTATTTTCAATGATAGCCTAGCTGGATATAGTATTCTTGGCTGCATGTTTTTCTCGTTTAGTACTCTGAATATATCATGCCAGCTCTTCTGGCCTGCCAGGTCTCTGTGGATAAGTCTGCTGCCAATCTAATATTTTTACCATTGTACGTTACAGACTTCTTTTCCCGGGCTGCTTTCAGGATCTTCTCTCTGTCACTAAGACTTGTAAATTTTACTATTAGGTGACGGGGTATGGACCTATTCTTATTGATCTTGAGGGGGCTTCTCTGAACCTCCTGGATTTTGATGCTTGTTCCCTTTGCCATATTGGGGAAATTCTCTCCAATAATTCTCTCCAATACACCTTCTGCTCCCCTCTGTTTCCTCTTCTTCTGGAATCCCAATTATTCTAATGTTGTTTCGTCTTATGGTGTCACTTATCTCTCGAATTCTCCCCTCGTGATCCAGTAGCTGTTTGTCCCTCTTTTTTCTCAGCTTCTTTATTCTCTGTCATTTGGTCCTCTATATCGCTAATTCTTTCTTCTGCCTCATTTATCCTAGCAGTGAGAGCCTCCATTTTTGATTGCACCTCATTAATAGCTTTTTTGATTTCAACTTGGTTAGATTTTAGTTCTTTTATTTCTCCAGAAAGGGCTTTTATATCTCCTGAGAGGGTTTCTCTAATATCTTCCATGCCTTTTCGAGCCCAGCTAGAACCTTGAGAATCATCATTCTGAACTCTGGATCTGACATATTACCAATGTCTGTATTGATTAGGTCCCTAGCCTTTGGTACTGCCTCTTGTTCTTTTTTTTTGTGGTGAATTTTTCTGCCTTGTCATTTTGTCCAGATAAGAGTATATGAAGGAGCAAGTAAAATACTAAAAGAGTGGCAACAACCCCAGGAAAATATGCTTTAGCCAAATCAGAAGAGATCCCAAATCGTGAGAGGGGAGAAAGGGGATAAAAAGAGGTTCAGAAAGAAAGAAAAAAAAATTAAAAAAAGAAAACCAATAAAGAAAAAGTATAAAAAGGAAAATATATATATATATATATATATATATATATATATATATATTAGATAAACTAGTTAAAAAATGTTAAAAAATGAAAAGGGTAAAAGTTAAAAAAATTTAGCAGAAGAAGAAAAAAAATTGAAAAATAAAAAAAAATTAAATTAACTGCAAGGCTAAAGAATCATGGGGAGAAAGCCATGAGTTCCGTGCTTTGCTTTCTCCTCCTCTGGAATTCCGCTGCTCTCCTTGGTATTGAAACTACACTCCTTGGTAGGTGAACTTGGTCCTGGCTGAGTTTCTTGTTGATCTTCTGGGGGAGGGGCCTGTTGTAGTGAATCTCAAGCGTCTTTGACCCAGGCGGAGTTGCACTGTCCTTACCCGGGACCAGGCTGAGTAATCTGCTCGGGTTTGCTTTCGGGAGCTTTTGTTCCCTGAGCGCTTTCCGTAGAGTTCCGGAGGGCAGGAATGAAGATGGCGGCCTCCCAGTCTCCGGCCCGGAGGAGCCGAGAGCCCGGGGTCCCACTCCTCAGTGCACCCCCTGAGAACAGCACCCAGTTACTCCCGCCACCCTGGCCTCTGGCCGCGCTCCAAGCTGACCGAGCCTGCGACCGGTTCAAGGTAACCCCGAGCTGAGAGTCACTCCTCGGCTCTGTCTCTGTAGCCGGCTTCCCTGTTCTAATACCTGTAGCTCTGCAACACTCAGACACCCCGATCCTTCTGTGACCCTGCGGGACCTGAGGCCACGCTGACCCCATGCGGGCTTCACCCCGTTTAAGCCTCTGGAGCGATGTCCCTCAGCGGAACAGACTTTTAAAAGTCCCGATTTTGTGCTCCGTTGCTCCGCCGCTAGCCGGGAGCCGGCCCCTCCCCAAGCGGTCTATCTTCCCATCGCTTTGGATTCACTTCTCTGCCAGTCCTACCTTTCAGAAAGTGGTTGATTTTCTGTTTCTAGAGTTGCTGTTCTTCTTCTCTTCGATCTCCCGTTGGATTTGTAGGTGTTTGCAATCTTTAGATAAGCTATCTAGCTGATCTCCCGCTACCTGAAGTAGTCTCAGCCTGCTACTTCTCCGCCATCTTAACTCCTCCTGCTTAATAGTCTTTAATGTTCAGAAACTTCATTTTGGATGAATCCTTCCTTGAAAACACCAAAGCTATTAACCTGGATTTTTAAAGTCTTATCAAGTCCTGAATGATGGGAGAAAAGTTTTTAATGTTTAAAATTGATAAATAGGTGTTTAATAATGTTTATGGTTAATTATTCCATGTATAAACCATCCATTTTCTTCCTAAAAAAACTGTTCTGAAGAGATCAGTCATTACCAAATTATCAATCATTTAATAAACATTGTGCTTTAGAAAGAGGGGTGCTGAGAGGTGGTACCAGAAAATGAATTCCATTTATTTGGCTGTCTTAGCAATGACTGAATCCTGCATTCTGGTACCAGGTCCTCTCTTGAAGTAGTTCTGTGCTCTTTTGTCAACAAGCATGTCACAGGATGCAATACTTTTTATTTCCTTGAGATATGTAAGGATTGATAATTGTTTCTTGTCACTTACAATATCATAAACCAGAGCCTAGAGATATAAAGACCTTGCTGAAGGTTTCTTAGCTAATCAGTCATAGGTAAAGTTCAAGTCCCCTGATTCTCAGGCTAGTACTATTTCCACTGCACCATGCAGTTTGTTACGAATGGAGCAATCACTAAGTGGAATAACATTGCAGCGTTGGAAGGAAGTGGTGATTCTTTTTGATGTTGGCAGCAGTGCCTTAGGAATAGGAAAGTGAGCTGTTAGAATCGTGCTGTGTGCTCATTGAATCCTAAAAAGCTAATTGATTCTTCTGGATGCCTTGGTGTCCAGAATTCATACCAGTGGCTCTAATGTAGAACTTTGTGCTACTCAGAAGGTATGCAGGGGTACAGGAAGAAAAAGTAATTAAACTATTACTAATTTAAATTAAGAAATCTAGATATTAATATTTAATATACAGACATAGTTCATGTACATACATTTAAAAAGATAGGTCTATATCAGAAGTTTAGGCTCAACATTATTTTAGTGGTAAAAGTACATAAAAACATATGGAGATCAAGTTCAAATTGTCAACATTGATGAATACACTGTTTACCTTGATGAAATTAAGATGTCCAGGGTAAGTTTTTGGGAATGCTTTTCTAATGTATTACCAAATTGTGAAGGTCATACCTTTATCTTTCAGTTGATTAATTCAGATTCATAATTTTAAATATTTGTTGAGTGATTTTGTATGCTAAACACCATGGCAAAGGCTGGGAATGCGACAGTAAAGGAGAATGGGCCTCACCCTCATGGAGCTTGTTATTTAGTAACGGAAAGTTTAAGGTTTAGGAACTAGATGTAGCATTTCAGAGATTGTAGCAACAGCAAGCCCCTAATGTTTATAATAGGGAAATAGTGGTTAGATGTCTTCTATGTGTTTAGCTTAAAGGATTTTGGTTTCTAGAGTTCTCATAAATTTCCATCTTCATCAGTCTTCTTGTTACTCCTTTTCTCTTCAAACATCAAGCACTTGGTGGGCACCTTGTACCCTGGTTTTTACCCAGGTAAATTCCTAAAGTCTTTGCCAATACTGGCTGCCATAGGCCTGCCTTCCAATGACAGTGTTCTACCCCCTCTCCCCAATTACATTCCAATTCTCAGAGCTAGTTATTGGGAAGAAAGTATCTAATAAAATTTATATTTCAGTTATTTATGACTTATAGTTTATTTATATTAAGTAAGCATAAGTGAATACAGTTCACATTTATTGAGTGGTAGTAGGTTTCAGAGACTATATTATCAAAGGGGAATGATTCATGGAGTCCCTACTCTGTGCTTAGGATCCATAGTATAGAACTCTCCACAGTCTTGGTGCTTAGTAAATGTGGATTAAATGGATTAATAACTTTTCCATAAGTGTCTGCATTTTATGAAATGTATTCTACTAGAGTGGAAATAGGATGAAATTTGGAATTAAAGATTGATTTGGCTCTAATTTTTTCTACTTACTTTCTAGTGACCTTCGCTAAGCTATTTAACTTTGATAAGCAGTCTCTGACTACTTAAAATGGGACTAGGAGTATCTCATTTCCAATGTTACAAGTAACATGGTGTTAGTATCACAACAAATACAGGCAAAGTACCTTGAACATCGCATACAGTAGGCACTTATTAATTTAAAAAAAGAGTTAAAGAAATAAATCTCTAATAGGAGAATTTTAGAAAATATGAAACTTCCAGGGAGAATTGATTAAGTCAAGTGTTTCTCAATGAGGGAAAGAAGAACACTGGCCCTTTGACTGAGGACGTTGTATGGATAGAGGTAGATCATATAAGAATCTTGAAGTGTGGAACATATGTTTTAATAAAATTCACTTTATGTGGTTTTTGCTTCCTAAGAGAGAAGAACTATTTTTCCTTTAGATGATAAACAGGAGGAAGTATACAGATGTTATATAGATGGAGGTTAGGGTTCTTTACAGATTATTGTGCGGTCCATAGTCTTTGTTTCGAGCACATTCAGTAGTCCTGAGAACAGCCTGAGATAAGCAGGTTACAAATACCAGTAATAAATTACTCTTCTAAAAAAGCAATATTTTAATATTCATGAAACTTTGTTTCTAAACCTTTAATTTTTTCCATAGAAAAATAAAGTTCTTGGAAAGATGTGAATGTACCTCATAGACTTAGAGAATAATTTGAAAGGTAAGCATCCAGAAGCCCAGGAATGAGGGAGGCTTTAGAGGTTCAAGTACCAACAACTAAAAGTCAACCTCTTTGGCGTTCCCACCTCAAATCAGTCAGTTCCACAGATGGATGATTGGGGCACCTTGACTAACAATCCTACCAAGTTTGTATGAGGTGTGGAGTGAGCAGTTTACTCAAAGAAAATTTAAGAATCCTCAGGTATTTTTGCAAGTATTTAAAAAAAAAACTTTTATGAGCCAGGTTACTGTAATAAATGCATGTTTACTTTAAATTGAAATATGTGACCTTAATGTTCTTATAACTAATATATGGCTATGGTGTGAAACAATTTTATTTTCATTAGGGTACTCCAAAAAGCAGATACTTAGATGTGATTAGAAGGAAAAAAGATTAACAAGGCAAAACAGCTATGAAGGGTAGAGAAGAGAGCAATAGTAGGGAGGGAGAGCTTTCAGTCCACTTTGCAGGGCTGATAGCTGAGAAAGGAAATGAATTATTTGCTAGGAAGATTCTGATTACCGAGTAATTTTAAGAAAATTTTAGCCAGACTGATGGGAAGTCTTGTAGTCAAAACTGTCAAAGTACTGAATAATAACTTATTAGTGGAGATGGCACTAGAACCACAGAGATGGTGCTCAGTAATTGGCTCTGAGCAACTGGGGAAAGCATAGCTTCTGTATGAATCTAGTTGTGCATCCAGAGGGTGGCATCTCAAGCCTTCCATTGACTGTGCTTCCTGTTCCAGCAGATCTGAGTGATGCCTTTCTGTAGTTGCAACAATTACACAGTAAAAAAACCAACCAACCAACCAAACAAAAAAGGCAGCTAAGACTCCTCTATTCCCCAGTTTCCCAGGCACTCAGTTTTCCTCCTTCCATCTTTCTACAAAAATAAATAATGACTCACTGTACAAAAGGTTTTGTAACATATCTTGCAGATCGTTCCCTATCCCTTCAGGAGAGGTACTTCATTCTTTTCACTTTTTTCACTTTCACATTCTTTTTGCATCTCACACAATGAATAACCCCATTGTGTAAGAGGCAAAAATGTCCCGGTCCTCTCTTGGAGAATTTTTAGGTTGTTTTTCAATCTTTGGCTATTTTGAACAATGACAAATAAATTTTCTTTTATTCACCTTTTTTGGTTTTTTGTTTGTTCATTTTTGGCTTTATACTGATGTGGATATAGTCTAGAAGTAGAATTACCAAGACACAAAGTAATTTCTTTTAAAATAAAACATTTTATTTACAGGTAGATTCCCATGTAGTTGTAAGAGATAATACAGAGGCCTGCCCAGTTTCCAAAATGGTAATAATTTGCAAAACAGCCATCAAATACAGAAATGGGGATATTGACACTGATATAATGCAGCTATCTTATTCACATTTCCCCATGTGTACTCATTTGTGTGTATGTGTAGGGGTGTGTGTGTGTGTGCGTGAAAGTGTATGTGTGTGTGTGTGTGAAAGTGTATGTGTTTGTGTGTCTATGGTGTATATAGATCCATGCAATGTAATTTTAAGTATAGGTTCATGTACTCACCAAAACAGTCAAGATACTAAATAGTTCCTATACCACAAGGAAAGCAGCAACTTGCTCTAGGAGTTACAGTTGAATCAAAGTTAGATTGAAGCGTCATATCGTAAAGAGCACAACCAATCCCTTTCTAATCAGTGATCTACCCATAAGCAATCAAAGCAGTGTTGTCTTCCTCAAGAATTTAAGAGACAAATTATAGTCCTGAAGACAGTTGGTGAGATAGAAATATTATGCAGAAGTATATACATGTCAAAAATGTGAAGATTTGTGCAATTTATGTTAGAGGTTATAGGGTGCCTGGGTGGCTCAGTCAGTTAAGTATCTCCTTCAGCTCAGGTCATGATCCTGGGGTCCTGCGATGGAGTCCTGCTTCAGGACTCCTCTTCCTTTGCCTTCCCTGCTCCTGCTTTCTCCATCTCATGTGTGCTCTCTTCCTCTCAAATAAATAAAATCTTTTAAAAAGTTACATTAAGATGATACAGTATATTTACAACTATAAAATTCATTTGTTTCAACTTTGTTTCTAGAACTTAGGGTATTCTGAAGAATAATGCCTTCAAGTATTAAGATTTCAATGTTTATTGCAAGTGTCTTGACATCAATTTCTGGTATCTTTGAATTCATGCTGATTTCTAGTTATAATTTAACCTGGTCAAATAAAGTTGAAGGAATGAAGCAAGAGAATAAGGAAAAATGGGGAATAAAATAAGGGAGGAAGGAAAGAAGGAAGGATTAATAAAAAAACAAAACAAACCTCTCTTTTATTTTTGAAATTTGTTTTTTTACCCTCTACCTCCAATGCCTTTGCACAGAGTTCACAACTATTCTATTGGAGTGGCAATTGCTATGCCTTTTTGGAAAAAGCATGGGGATTGCTAATGAAAAATTAATGGGTGGGGCATGTTTCTATTATTTAGACCTAAAATATTTTTATTTTCACAGTTTCCTCTTAGGACCACATTTGATTATGGGGGTTTCATGAGAGTTCAGCGTGGGTTCCATACCCACGTGGAACTCTGCAAGGAAGGTCATTATTGATAAATGAACTATCTATGGACTCTTTATGGTGATATTTATGATTCATTTCTGAATAACTGCTAGGAAATAAAAGCTTTATTTTTATAATTTCTTGTATTTTTCCTATTTAAGCATATTTTATTTATAGGAGCCAAGAACTATAAAGTCAAAAACATTTGATTATTCTGTATTGTTTGTGATACAATATATGGCTCAATAAATTCAACAAATGCAAAGTTGATGAGAAGGAGAAAATGTGTTTTTGTTTATTTAATTTGGAAGGTAGCAATGTGGCCATAAAATTCATACTAAACTCAGAAAAAATACATTAAATCATCGCTTTTTAGTTTTTTTATTAAATCCCAATTGTTTGCTTGGTGGGGATAAGGGAAGGGAGGCAGTGAGAAGTTTACAAACCTCCCTTACAAATTCAGGAAACATTGAATAAAGATTTCACTTTCATTTTAGATGTGATAGTAAACCAATGTTATTTCATGACTCATCCTTATAAAAATCATCCCATGATATGATTTTATTTTATGGATAAATTTTTATCAATCTCAATCCATCCATTCATCCATTGATCAATTACTTCTCTCCTTAGAGCCGTAAGAATATGAAGTGAATATATAGCAAAAAATCGAATCATAAGAACCAAAAGAGACAAGTGAAACTGCAATTGTTAATATAAGGCCAATTATTATGTAATATAGTGTGAAGAATTTTGAAAACATTTTGTAATGAAGTGCAAAAATGACAAATTATAATTGTGTCCCAATGTATTCCTGCTTTGGCTAGAAGGTTTCAAATTGACTAAAACTCTTATTAGGTGCTTCTGCACTCATCAGTAGTCTGAGGCACTACAAAGCATTGAAGATGAAGGAATTTCTGTGTTTTGCTAAATTGTAGAAATCTCTGATGATGCAGTACAGGATGGAGAAATTAGAAACTTTTCCTAGATGAGTATTAGACAACTCGACCAGACATGAAGGGCTCCCTGTTCATAAATGCAGGACAACAGGACCATCAAGTAGTAGGCATTGGGGGAAAGTGTTTAAAAGATTTTTGGGACATATTTTGATCTAGATTTGACACTTACTAGTCATGGAAAAAACCTTCAGGACTATCCTGCCTCCTGATTTCTATTGTATCTTTTTTATTATTTGTCTGTTTCTCTGCTAAAATGTTAACTCACTGAAGGCAGTTACTATATGTATCTCCAGGTGTACTGGAGATGTACTTTTATCCTTGAATAGGTCTTAGAGTACTGAAAGTAGTTGCTATATTTTTCTTTTGGGATATGAGTTATTCTAGACTTGATTAAAAGGCTTCAAATACACAGATTAAGCCATGACTTGAAAGGAAAAGAAATTGCAGTTTTCAGCTAGACAGTATATAACTTCTCAGTGCATTGAGAAGCAGTACGATGTAGTGGTGCAGGTTAAACTTTCTGTATGCAGATCTCAATTATTATCCTTTAAACAGCTTAATCTTTCCATGCTTCTATTTTCTCATGTACAACCTGCTGATTAAAAATGTAAGCCAACGGGTTAAGTACATTATCAAGTTTTAGAGAGTACAGAATTACTTGTGTTGAATTGTTCTGTCACAGTCTAAATTGGTACCACCATGTTATAGGATATTTCACAAATTATACATAGTTAATTGTTAGATGCTACATGAGTTTTACTTAAATGGTACTTCCACACCAAAATTTGGCAATCAGAATACTTCTGTGAGCCATATAAAAATTTAAATCAGAGCTATGTTCACTACTTTTGCCCTTGTATATTAAAAGTTGATACTACTCAATGCCCACAGTGTTATTGTACATCTCTAGCTATCCAATTTGCTGCAAAATTGCTAGAAACTATCCAATAGTGCAACTCTGCATGACCTCGACACTAAGAATTAATAGTTTCCATACGGGTAGAATCTTAAGGTCATTTGAGTTTTTGTTACCTAAGTAATTTGTAACATCGAGCCAGTCAAAATGCATATATTTTTTTTTCAGGCAACAAAATCAGTAAAGCTTTTGCAATTAGAAATTTTATTGACATCAGCTATATGACCTAAGCTTTAGTGGAATCCCTTGTTGTTATTATTGGATTCTTATCAAAGAATCCCACTGATAAGAACAAGGGATTCTTTGTTCTTTGGTTCCTTTGTTCACTTCGTAAGGTTAAACAGGATTTATTGTGCTAGGTTATCAAAGCTTGTCTTCATAAAATGTATATACAGCTTGATGAGTCAACTGATGTTGAGGACCTGTTACGTTACTATTATGTGTAGAGTAAGTAAAGAAAAAAGTGATCACAGAGCAGTTACTGTGCTTTGAAAAAATGTGATTAATAAAAAAAGAATCAATGTGTTCAGTCATACCACAGACTTCTTCAGGAAGCCTGGGTAGCCAAGGATGTTTTCGGTTGACTACAAAAAGCAATCAGGGTGTTTTTGTGTCTGTGGGAAGAAAGTATCAGAATCATAAAATGTATGTTGAACCTTCACGTATTTGCTACTTAGAATTTATAAATTTTCTGTGGTGCTATGCAGGATAAATAACATCAGAGGTATACTCTGAACTTTTGTCTCCTTGGAGGTTTTATCAGAGAAATAGATACTAAGCAAAAGATCCTTTGACAAATATATGTGAGGTAGCTCTCCCTGCCTGAGATAGTTACTAACATTTTTTTTGAAAGGGGTACAAATTATATTATGGTTTAAGACCCAGCAAAAAAAAAAAAAAGAAAGTTGATTCTTCTGCCAGTAAATGTGGTAAATATTTTTTTCCATAAATAAGGTCAAAAAACATATGCACATAAGTGGGAAGAACACATTAGAATACAAATAGGGGTTCTGAAAAAACATCCGAAAAATATGTGTTAAATAAATTATATTTTCTTGAAGGAGCATTTGTTTTAGAAAATGAAAGACTGCAGTGATTGATGTGACAGTATCGGATCCATTTCATTTCTTTTTTTTTAATTTGTCAAGGGATCCTTTCCTTAGTATCTGTTCCTCTGATAAAACCTCCAAGGAGACAAAAGTTCAGAGTATACCTACGATGTTATTTATTGCACATGGCTCTGTAGAAAATCTGTAATTTAAATTTATTGACAAAGTCTAAGTTAATGAAACTTGAGTATTTTCTTTGTTCAATTAACTCTGTTATAACTAGCAAAATAGCTACATACACAGGAATCTGGAGTGTTCTATTTTAGTGTATGGGTATGTAAAACGCTGTCCCCAAAGATATCCCAAAATATAGGATGCTTCATCCCAACTGTCCAAAAGACTGTCAAAACTGTCAAAAAGTTTAGTATTTTTTTCTCCCAAGATGGCAAGCCTAATTGCTCTTCCCATCCAAAGAATGAATGCTGTTTGCTGCTGAAACCCAAACTATTGAAAGAGAACTTCAGCTCACCCAAGTGTTTGCTGTTTCTGTGGCCACCTTCATCTCACTCTGAATGGAACACGACCCTGTTAATTGTGTCCAGGATCTCATCACACTGGGAAGGATTACGTGCCAGGACTGGTGGTGGAGCTGAGCTTCTTGTTTCACTTTTGTGAATTTGGGGACTAAAGATTTCCTTCCCAGGCTACCCTGGACCCTTCAGGCTCTATGAAGGAACATTTGACCTACACCCATGATTCTTTGGTCAGCTGCCTTACACCATCACACTGTCCTGGATTTCCTTCCTAGCAGCACATTAGATTAGACTGAGCCACATGAACACATCCTTAGGGAGAGAGTGTGTCCTCTGTTGGGCTGTGGCTAAACGTGATTCAGAATCTGCAGTTTCATAGGCCACAGGGAGGTGCTCCCTTCACAACTAGACTTGAGGCAGAATCAACCAATGATTGTTTCATTTTTACCTCCATGGTGATTTTTCATACTTCACTTTTTCTTGTCCCTGCGTTAGGGTCCCCTGCTTCAACCTGATAGATGATGATAATTTAGAATGAGTGATGGGATTCTCATTCCCTTCTTCTCAAAAGATCTCTGGGTTCCTTAGTCAAGTTCCTCAGCCCCCTCCTCTTCAGAAATATTTTAGAAATACTGATCAATGCTTCTGACAAGAGAAGAAAAAAATCCTGCCTAGTGGATAAGACCTTATTTGTATTTGACATGGGAAAGTTGTCACCAGTATACATCAGTACCAAGACTAGCAACTGCCTAAATGGGAGTGATAAAGTACATCATGGCAATTCCCAAAATAGTTCCTCATATCTTGACTAATATTGAATAATGCAATAATAGGAAAGACCCTGACCCAGTTAACTCAAAATGGTTAAGGCACACATTTTATGTATTATCATTGCCTCAAAACTAAAATATATTCTAATTTTTTGTTGTTTTATGGTTTAAAATAAAACAGCATCAGTGAGTTTTAAAGAGACAGGAGGAATTTTGAAACAAATTGTAAGAAAGATTCAGACTCACTGGTCTGGCACAGATTCAGCCATTTGAACCATATTTATGAAATAAATTAGAAGATTAATGTGATTTCATTAATGCAGAATGAATAGAATTTACACAATAAGAAAACCTATAAACATTATTTGAAAAGATTCTCCAGTCTTTGAATTTGGTAGAAGGAGGAAGAAATCATGCTCGCATCTTTAAAAATAATACTAAAAGCTATTTGAACAGTGTTTTCATAAGTATAGTCAATAACTGAGAAAAACTGTGATGAACAATTAAGTGATTTGCAGGGTTTTAGATAGTTTATTTTAGACAAGAGGAGGCCAACGTGACCTGTTCTCCCTTACAATCTGTATTAGGGCTTAGAGCTCAAATATTCTTATACTTTAGGAAATGCTGTTCCTGCTCAGGGAGTAGGGGCACCGACACATGCATGCTCTTTTGAGACCTTCTCAGTCCTTATATTTAACTGAGATTTTCTCTGAAAAGCAGAAGTGCCTTTACCATACCTTAATGATTGATAGAGATGATACTCTTTTGTATCAAGGAGAGATGGGTCATACAGATCATGTAGGGGATGCAGATTAGGTAGGAAAAATTCCTTCTTAGAGAGAAAGAGACCTGCACAGAGAGAATAAAATAACAGAGGCACTGAAGGGATTAGATGGAATTCAGAACCTTCATATTCTGTCTGACATTGACTCTGCTTATCTTCACTGCCACACAGAGTCAGCCCTACCATAACACAGCTAAGAATCAAATCCTAAGAAATTGTGCCTAAAAGAATTCAGAACAAAACTAACTCATGATCTAATACTGGAGGGTATATGCCTCTAAATAAAGGATTGCATTTACATAAAGGCAAAACTAATTTTAATTTTTTTTTTTAAGAGAGAACTGGTGCTCATGTGACTAAGGGAAGGAGAGAGAGAATCATAATCAGGCTTCAAGCCCAGGGCAGAGCCTAAGGCAGCGCTTGATCTCATGACTCTGAGGTCATGACCTGAACTGAAATCAAGAACTGGATGTGTAACCGACTGAGCCACCCAGGCGTCCCTTAATTTAATATTGAATTAACTGTATGCTACCAGACTTCCAAACCCCTGTCATTTGTACTTGTATTAATTTTACATGAAGTTTTAAGCAACACCTCAGATCATATACCAGCCTCAGTGAGTCAGAATGAAGCGTGGTAGGTATAAAATGTCTTTTTATACACGCTAAAATATCCACTGGTTGCCTTTTATTTTACCAGTGGCTTAGCATTGTGTTTACCCTTTAATCAGAGTGTGACATTCACTTAGTCCTCTGTGTCCAATAGGTTCATTAAAATGGTGAACGTTTGCCACCAAAAGTAAGGAGATATTTTCATCTCAGTACAATTCCAATGCTTTAAAGATTAAAAACAATCTTATCCCTGTCAATGTATTGTGAGCTCAAAGTAGGAGCGCAGTTTCAGTTTGGTAAACTCTGATTGACTTATCTTTTATTGTACGTGGTCTCTCTCCTTAAAAGGCCTACCTTGTTTGATAGCATTCTCACCAATTATAGCACTCCTTTGTACTAAGGCATTGTTTCCAGAAGGCCCCTGTTAAAATGCAAATACGCCATCTGGCAAGCCTTTCCCTCATTAGCTCCCACCATCACAGCAGCACGTATTATGTATTATATTAGATATGGAAGAGACACTGAGCTGATGAAGTCTGACTAAGAGAAGCCGGTTGGAAAAATCCCAAGTAGAGGGTGCTTTGGGATATGGCCTAAGGGCGATAGAGCAGAAAGAGGAGAGAGAGTAGGAGGTGTGGTTGGGGGGGTGGTGGGGAGTGAAGGATGTGATTCCACATTTGGCATTTCATCCAGGTCCTGGCTGTGAGGGATCCGCAGAGACACAGAATGCCTGAGCTGGAAGAGAAATTTGAAAACATGTAATCACACACCTTTCCCTTCCAGATGAGGAATGGGAGGTTGCAAATAGCTAAATGACTCCTCTAAGTGCCCTTGGCTACGTTCTCATCATTAGCCATTGAAATCCACAGGGCCAGCGCTCACCTCCAGCTGTAGCATTTCACGATGCGGAAAGCTGCAGAATTATTCACATGTAATTTCTTATGCATACTTGGTGGATTTTATTTTCTTCAACGACACTGAAATCCCCTTAAATATTTTCTTTTGTGTCTTCCCACTTCTGTTGAGAGTTAGGTTTGTCCCCGTCCCAGTCACTGCTGCCCAAGATCAACCTCCCAGCAGAAGTAGAGTTCAGTGAAGAATTGGGACAAAGTAAGCTCCCAGACAGCCCTGTCCAGAAGCCTGTGTGTGGAAGCATTTAGTGACATTTCTCCTGGGTTCATAATCCCAATCCCAAATCCTGACAAACAGGGAGAAAAGTCTAGTGTCCTGTCCTGAGAAGCACCCAACACCCCCCTGACCCTCCCCCGATCGACTGCTGTCATTGTGACTGAATGGTCAAGCTGGGAATATGAGATGGGTGCCTAAGTGGTCCCTAAGGTACTTTCCAGAGTAGGATTAGGAGAGGCTTTATTTCTGTAGGTGCATGGGAAACCTTTTCTACTAATATTTGAGCAGAAATGGTGTATTTGTAACTGAAGAAATGGTTGTGTTTGGGGTTTGAGACAGCAGCAGATAAGATTTCTCAGAAAGTATCCAGTAAACCTCTGGGGTGCTGACATGCTTTATTAGGGAGATAACGTGGATTTCCTTCAAAAGCTCTCTTTTCAAATATTCTCTTTCATTGTTTGTACTCATTTTAAACATAAACACTTTTTTTCTTGATTATAAAACCTACGTGCTCAGTCTATAAAAGATATGGAAACTAGGAGAATATTAAGAAGACTATAACAGTCTCCCGCATTACAATTCCATTACTGAGAATAAACTTGGGGAACCTCATATTCTCTCACCATGCAGGATTGTTAGTTGTGAACTCAGCAGTTCGCCATTACCTCCCAACATTTCCTCAGATTAGTTGAGAACTACATTTCCCCAAATCCTCTTCTCTCAGTGAATCTAGGTTAGAGTTTCTTAAATGAGATTTGACTAGTAGAAGAAAATGAGAGGCCCGTTCTTTGGAGAAGTGGCAGAGAGACTCAGGGGCCCTCACGAGATTGAAAATGGCTCTTCTCACTGGGCACTGAAGAACAGAACTACCCACTTGTCTGCTTTTGACTGAAATAATTGGTTAGAGTTTTTCCAAGATTATTGAGAATTGCTAAAAGTGAAACCCTTCATTCCTGGAAAATATAGAGTGCTTTCTGCCTCCCTGAGTGAACTCTGACCATATAGTATTTAGTTTTAAGATTTTTACTTATATATGTAAATTCTTATTTCATTTCATATCATTATATTGAATGCAGTCTACCATTAAATAATTGAATGTTTATATTTTATTTAACTAGTTTGGCATATTTTAATTGTTCTTCAGTATTTGGCATGGAAGATTATTCTATTTTCAACAGTAACAAAACTGCTGACATTTACAAAAGAAAGTATAACTTTTGTCTACATATCTGATTATTTCCATAACAAATCCAAAAATAAATTCACTGGAGCAAAGAATAGAATCACTCTTGAGGCACCTGGACAGCTCAGTTGTTTAAGTGTTGATTCTTGATTTCAGCTCAGGTCATGATCTCAGAGTCTTGAGATGGAGCCCCACATTGAGCCCCACCTCAAGCCTTAGGCTCTGTGCTGAGCATGGAGCCTGCTTAAGATTCTCTCTCCCTCTCCTTCTGCCCCTTCCCTCCTGCTCGCTCACTCTCTCTCTCTCTCTCAAAAAAAAAAAAAAAAAATCATGCTGTAAGGCATTTGATATATATTGTTGGTTTTTTGTTCAGAAAGATTGTATGGATTAAATTCTTCTTAGCAATACTTCACTGCTTTCATTATTCTCCTGCATCATTAATATTAAATAATAAACCTATTCTTGTCATACTATGTATTCTGCCTGATATGTATTTTAGGAAACATAGCCAGCCACCTCTTGTGCTTGGGACAAAGTAGATGTTCAATAGATATCTACTGACAAAATGATAATAGGAAACTTGGCAGGGTCTTTGTAGAAATAAGAATTGGTTTTGAAAGTGATATAACATTGGTTTGCACCTAGGAGTTCCAAAAGGCAACCAAAAATATCTTTTTTGGATGGAGAGCTGAATGCTCCCATTGATTATCTCTGTTCAGTAGCAGACTGCTGAGTGACTCTCTAATTACCAAGCCAATTGGCAAGAATTTCAAGAAAAGCAGCTTGTTCTTTGGGAATTAAAATGGGGAATACAGCAAGGGACGCCAGATGCCGCTGGTAGCCTGTGACGCGTGAATGGCACGCAATCTTCTCGTAGATCGTTAAGATATAAGCCCACCTATAGATTTTAGGTGAAACATTCAGTCTTTGAGTTATTTAGTAGTTGTGTAAGACCTTGAGAAAGAGTCTGGGCACTCTGAAGAAGAAAACCGTCATGATTGTTCCTGTAGCTCTGGTCCACCACTGAGAGTGTAGAAAAGATCAATATCCTGAAAATACTCAACATTCATTGTGGTAATTCAGAAGTTTAAAATCAAAGTAGAAATGGAGGACAGCTATCTGACAAGAACGAGGTTTTTTAAAAGTATCTTCAGAACAGGCTCACTAGTGCCCCAGAATTCTTCTAGGAAAGGAAAAAAAAATCAAGCAAACTTGGTTGACATTCAATAACCAGAACGGACTTTTTGAGCTTTGAACAAATTGAATGCAGAATCACAAATAGCAGTAAGACATACAACTAGAAACTGTACATTTCTGGGTTGTAAACTTCCTATCACTTATTTTAAATAATTTCACACAAAAACTTATGACCTCACTTAGGTATTGCAAATATGAAACATTATATATAAAAATAAGAAAATACTAGAGTAGATTTTAATTAAGTATATCCAAGTAAAGTTATATTCTGGTAACTTTTTATCTCATACCCATTATTTCTTCTTGCTTTTCCCTTGATACTGATCTCATACACCTTATTCTATATCAGAACTTTGAATTTTGGAGAGCCAAGTTCTTGGTCTAAGCGCTCATATTTTCCTATGGAAAGTGGCTGTAAATTGTAACTCATAGACTCCCTCAATCCTTTGATAGATGGGAGCCTATAACAAAATGGAAGCATAAGGCAATGTCTTGTGTTTTTTTTTCAGTCAATTTCTGTCACAGTTCTCTTACCTTTTTGCTTTCTCTTTATGCACAGAAAGTCAGATAAGGATGAGTCACCTAAGATTTCTCAAACCAGTTTATTTTCTACCTTATATTGTTTGTTTTTTTTTTTTTTTTTGAAGAGGAAAAAGACTATTCATTCTTTAGACCATTTAGCTTTGATTTAATTTTAGTTTTGAGCTGTCTTTGTTGAGTTTTTTTTATAAAGTGAATTCATGTTCCTCAGCTGATAAAAGTGTTTTCCTTTGCACCATCAGATTTTCAGACTGCTTTCTAGGAGAATTTTGAATTTACCTTAGCAAGATAAATCCTTAGAATTTCTTTGTAATATAGAAATATCTCATTTAGCACAATAATTTTAAATGAAGTTTAAAAATTGTGCAGAAATATATCATCACCCCCAGAGAAAGCTACATCATCTGCAAACTCTGGTGCAAAATGAAAATGTGGGACCTCCTGATAGACAATTACCAAGACAGCAGACAGCAACAGCAGTACACCATTAGGCCAAGCTGGGCCCTTCTAAGTATGAGCTCCTGTGGGACTGTACAGTTTGCATACCAGGAAGCTGGCCTTGCCATTACCTGTAAAAGAACTATTAAAATACACAATAAAGTAAAAACCTTGGAATATAAAGGAGACGATAGGCAAATTTCAGGGAAACTGAAGCCATAATTGGATTCCCTGTTCCATTCAGGTAAATGGTCTGTGTTCAGTAGATAGTAAGCCAAAAATTGCAGTGTGTTCTACAGGTTTGCCATTACAAATTATTGATCACTGTAGATCAGGATTTCTCAGCCATGGCAGTATTGATATTTGGACTAGATGATTCTTTGTTGCAAGGACTGTCCTGTGCCCGCATATAGGATGTTTAGCAGCATTTCCTGGCCTCTATCCAGCAGCACCTGTCCCCCAGTCAAAGTTGTGATAATCAAAAATGACATTGTCAAGTATTCCCTGGGTGGTAAGATTCACTGAGCCACTGTTCTAGATACTAGCTCATTTCTGGACTTTACTGTTGACAAAGAGTCTCTCCTTAAGCAAACATTAGTCGGGCTTCCCCAAATCCCCTTTCTGACTAGATCTCCCCTGAGCTCTACCCTTGGCCCCTTTAGTCCAGTTTTAGCGAGAATTCTGCTAGCTAAAAAAAAAAAAAAAAAAAAAAAAAAAAAAAAAAAAAAAAAAAAAAAATTCTGCTAGTTCAGTTTAGTGAAAATCTCCATCCTTGCTATGTGATGAAATTACTCACCTTTCGCCCATGGTATCTAATGTACTCTTGATACCTGGTCCAAATTCCTAATTCTCCTCCTTCGATATCTTATTGCCCTGGTCTACCTTCAGCAAAAATCCTGTCAAGTTGGGTTAGCAGAGTCTCTCTAACCCCTCATGTTTCCTCTCAATAATTTTCCATCCACTGACTTCCACCCTGCTTGTTGGCTTTAAAACTCCACTT
Source organism: Lutra lutra (assembly GCF_902655055.1). Lineage (NCBI taxonomy): Eukaryota > Metazoa > Chordata > Mammalia > Carnivora > Mustelidae > Lutra > Lutra lutra. The sequence goes on from NC_062290.1 coordinate 50,299,518, forward strand.
GTCCTTACTGTATTCAGAGTTAAGCTCTCTCCCCAACCACAAAATCCCTTTGCAGTAGTCCCCTGAATAAAGTCTTCCTTACTGTTCTTTAATAAGTGACTTGAATATTTTTGTTTCCTCTTGTACTATTCACGAGAATCTCTGGGGCTGTTTGTTAAAAATTCAAATTCTCCAGCGTTCAACATCAGATATTCATAGTGTAGGTCTTGGGTATAGCCCACAAATGTGCAATTAAGAAGGTCACCAGCTGACTCTGAGATAGATAATCTAACTTTACCCTTAGAAAAATACTGATGTATAGAGGAATCAATGCAGATAGAGCTCTACCATCAGATGAGTAGAGCTTAATGATAGTTAGATGCTATTGTCATATTTACTTAGGACAGCACACACACATATGGCCTCTAGATTAATGTTCAAGTCTCCAATTCAATTTGCTTTTGTAGACACAGACACAATCTGCTTTGCAATTAGGTAAGCACCCATCTGGCAGAGAGAAAATTTGGAGGCTGTTAAATAAAACAGGTAAAGATTTTTCTTTGTCAGCAAGGCTGCCTGAAATAATGATCAGCTAATGAAAGTACTATAGGACTGAGCATTTGTGTTTCTTTCATGGTGAATTGGAATGGATGGCCCCATTGAAACAATATCTGATGTCGGATTATTAATGGTACCCCTTTTTCTGACCAAGTTTAATTAGTTAAATATTTTTTTGAACATAAGCAAGGTCAGCTACTTGAAGGAAAGCTCAACAAATTCACCTGATTACATACTTTATAGAACTGATTTTAGAAATTAGTTAATTTCCATGTAATTGATGGAATTTTAAAATTTGCTTCCAGGTGTTTTGGATTTCATACTACAGCATGTTCAAAAGGCTAACAGAGAACAAAAACAACAGGGAGTCTCTTTCCGTTTTGGGTACCCTCCTTACTTCTGGGAATCTACAAGTCTCTCTCAGTATATTTCTGCCTCAGGGACTCTGTCTTCAGGTTCTGCCTTCTGATTCTGCTGTTTTGCATGCCCTCATTTAGGAAGACAGTGATCAAATCTGGTTAGTGTCAGTTAATGAATAAATGAAATCTCAAAAATTTTAGTATTAACTTTAGTTACTTTCCTAATTACTACCAGTGAACAGCCTGTCATGTTTAGTCTCACAGTTAGGTATGTCCTCAAAGAACCCAAGTCAAACTTCTACTCTCATCTCGCACTCACATGGAAGGCCAGAAGTGTTTAAACCAGGATTGTTACAACCTTCTTTTCAAATAGCCTTTATAAAGGAGACGGACCCTAGATGAAACTGAAGATCAATTAGTTGAAAAGGAGAAGTAAATCAGGTATACAGAATATTGTCATTTTCACTGCATAAAGGTACAGACTTGTAGGATCTTTAGAAATTGTTTCCTTTGAAAAGAAAAATCTATCTGGGTCTCAAAATTAGCAATTTCTTTGCACACATCTATCAATGTCAGATGGTTTTCATTACGTTTCATTGGTTTCTTTCGGGGATCTGCATATTGGTCAAGGTTCATTTCCCTCAATGCCATGAATGTTGCCCATTGAACAAAGCACTACCAGCAAAAGATATATAAATATGTAATATACAAAACATAAGGTGACAAAATCTGGACATAAGGAGATCTGACTTCAATTCAAAATATTTGTTATTTTTTGCATTTTATTAATATGCTAAAGAGTCCAATAACTGTGGGTTAAATTCTTTTTAAAACCCCCTCTAGTTATGAGTACTAATCAGAATCAGAATATCTAAGTGAAGACATTCTCAGAAAATCTGAAATACATATACCATTCAGAATGAATAAAAGTATACAGGGAAATATATGAATATGTATGTGCACAAACATGGATTTTATGAACATGCATTTCAACTTTCCATACTTCACTGCAACAGTAAAGAATTGAAAGTCATGCCCAAAGTGAGGAAAAAATGTAGATTTGGGGACAATGCAAGACTGTCCTGATACAGATAAATTCTTCATACATGCTTCACATTATTTCAGTTGAAACTTAATTTGTGGGCTTGCTTAAAACTTTTCTGGAGCATAGAGGGGAAAAACTGCTAACAATTTGAGAAAGGATTTGTCCCTAGAAAAGTTTGATAAAGGACCGAGTCTGACCATTAAGAGAGATGTGTTCCCCTGTAAGTCCCTAGACCTAAGACAAGGCAGAAATTTGGATAGGAGAGAAAATCCTATATATGCACTGCCACCTTTCCTACTCTTGGATTGAGTAAGTTATTCTCAGAGATTCTAATGGCCCTGGATATGCCTTGGATGTGATGAATTCAGTTTCTCCTGCTTCCTAAAGTTATAGCTTCAAGGGCATTTTCTCTTGGAGATCCAGATTCTTGTCCATTGAAAGCTCTTTGTCAGAGCACCCCACTGTAGAAATTTTCCAAGACCATGTGACCCATATTTCTTATTTTTCAATTATTTTTTTTAACTCTTCTGACTTACATCAGGCTATAGTCCCAGAAGATCTTAATGGAGAGATAACTAATTTATCTAATATTTGTAAGGTTTCATTTTCCTATCACTTTCACTTTAAGGAATCCCTTTCATACATATATTGTCTTAGTATTTTTTTCCTCACAGTAACCCTGTGAGGTGGATAGGGCAGTTACTATTTTCATTCCACAGATTGTGAATTTTATCTTGGAACTACTGTCACTTTCCTGAGAACATACACAGAATAAATGACAGAAAATGGGTTTAGCCTAAGTCTATGGATTCCCAATGCAGTGCTCTCTCCATTACTCTAAGCTGCCAGCTTGTGCCATCTGTATCTCAGGGACACAGGCAGAGTGATCACACCTGAGAGAAAAGCCTATATGATTAATAAAGAACTTCATAATCCCTCAAAAGAGGGAGAAAGAATAAAAGTGAAGACTCTGAAATGAGGCAACTAAATGGTTAATTTTGTGATAAAATGCCTTTTATTACTTTTATTTTAAGCCCTATTCAATAGGGCCATAGTTCAGAGTATAGCCTCACACAGGATTTTCTGAAGAGAATTGACATGTGACTTATGGATCCACTTAACCATCTTAGCGGAAGACAAGAGTAGAGGTAGGGTGTGACTTATCATTTATATTTACTAAATCAATGCCTGACATGACTGCATTTTTCTGTGTATTTTCTATATAGCCTTGATCAAAATTAGATTGAGATGATTATTTTTTAGGAAAACCATAAAGTATGCTTGTCATCATATCATATGAAGACTACACATTGTTAAGATGATTTATCTCTGTTGATGTTGACCTTGATCATCTGACTAAAGTGGTAGTTATCAGATCTCTCCACTATAAACTTACTCTTTTTATCTACTTTTTCCATACTTATTGGAAGGAAGATGCAATGCACAGCCCACACTTAAGGAATGGTAACTTAGATATTTGTCTTTCTTATTTTTTTAATTTAAATGTATTTATATCAGTTTGAACTCATCGATATTTATATTTAAGATAAAACCCAGTGCTCCTTTTTTTTATTGTCCATATTTGGCCATTGTTTATACTTTCAGTTGGCTCCTGTGTTTCTTCTGCATAGTTCTTTCACTGTGGTGTTTTTGAGCACTTCCTTTCTAGCACTATGCATATTTCAGGCTCATCTTAAGTTTTTCCTAGAATCAGTCATTTATCCAAGAAGCCCTGATTTTTATAATTAGGGAATATATTAGAAACCAAGATCTGCATTCTAGATAGGCTTATTGCTACCAAGGTGTCATTGCTTTTAGGTTCTCTCAGTTGTCGGCACAAGAATATATGTGCATACGCTAACCCATGTATATACATACATTAGTTTGGTAGGACTGCCATAACAAAGTACAACTGACTGGATGGTTTGAACTACAAAAATTTATTTTTTCATAGTCCTGAAGCCTACAGTCCATGATCAAGATGTTGTCAAAGTTGAACGCTTCTGAGGCCTCTCTTTTTGGCTTCTAGACTGCCGCCTTCCTCTGTCTTCACATGGTCTTTGGTTCCCCAAATTTGTGTTGTAATATTCTCTTTTTATAAAGACTCTGGTCATATTGGATTAAGGACTACTTTAATGGCCCTGTTTAACCTAATTGACTCTTTGAAGGCCCCTTCTCCAAATCTAATAATATCCTGAGTTGGTGGAGGTTAGTACTTGGACACATGAATTTGGGAAGACACAGTTCAGCTCATAATAATACACATAACTATAAATATTTCTATATGTATCCAGGTGCTTCTATATTAAGGCAAATATGATTTTATACTGATGCCTCCAACTGTAGTCCATTAGCATGTGGATTATTCTATTTTTTCCACTATTGTCGATAAACTTATACTGCACAAGGAGTAACCTGGCTCCTACCATCTATTTACTTTTTTAAAAAATTCCAGTGTGTGGGGTGCCTGGGTGGCTCAGTGGGTTAAGCCTCTGCATTCAGCTCAGGTCATGATCCTAGGGTCTTGGGATTGAGCCCCACGTCGGGCTCTCTGCTTGGCTGGGAGCCTGCTTCTTCCTCCCTCCCTGCCTACTTGTGATCTCTCTCCCTCTGTCAAATAAATAAATAAAATCTTTAAAAAAAAATTCCAGTGTGCATTTATAGTAGTTTTAGAACTGTTGACTAATATGCCTGTAAGAAACAACTTTGCCAGTTATAATACAGTGCTGACATACAGTTGATTTTCTTTTCATCTTATAAAATCCATATCCAAAGTTTCTTAAGTCAACAACTCCTAGCCACCCCCCTCCCCCGGTGAGGTTGTTTTATATATTTGGAATAAAGTTGGATTTCTTTGTCACATTTGTTGGAACTCTACTTTATCCTTGAATTCCTCAGCCCTAGATGCTTGCTTTAAATTATAAACAGTGAGACTAACTTATTTTACTATGGGTATTGACAAGGTTCATGTATTTACCATTATAGCCTAATGCAAAGTAGTTTCACTACCCTAAAAAAAACTACCATATTTCAATTACTCACTTCTCTATTCCTTCCAAATCCCTAGCAACTACTAAACTGTTTACAATTTCTTTTGTTTTGTCTTTTTTTCAAATAGTCATATAAATGGAATCATACAGTATATAGCCTCTTTAGACTGCAAAATGAATTCAATATATATTTATTCTATAGCTGAGTAGTATTTCATTGTATGGTTGTGCCACAGTTTGTACGTTTAGCAATTGATTAAAATTCTTAGTTGCTTCCAGTTTTGGTAATTATTAATAGATATGCTATAAATGCTAACTTGAGGATTTTTATATGGCCATGAATTTTCAGCTCAGTTGAGTACACTTGATGTGGAGTTGTGCTACTTGCTGAGTATGTCCATTCCAGTTACATATTCTGGGACTGGAGAAATAACCACAGGTTGGATTTGCAGATCCACTGGACCCACTGTGAGATGAACCTAGGCTAAAATTCCATTGATCACCTGACCTCCATAAACCCCTTCTCTGACTGATAAACTACAGTTATGTTTTGGGTCTACTAGAATTAGTATCAGTTCAGAATCAGTGTCTAATAATCCTTGAAAAGGTTTACAATTTCCTTTCGCCAAATGCTCAGTTGCCCTGGGCAAAAGCTGTAGGTCCCTATGGGAAAGACTGGGAGAAAAATTAACAGTATATCATTTTGGTACAATAAGGTGGTCATTCTCAAGAGTACACAACCTCTCCTTCATTCAAGGGTTTCTATATATATGCATGCTTGCCCTGGATTCCTGACATACAGCTCCTAGGACTCGCAATTCCCGAGTGATAGAAGAGTCTGACAGAGGGCTTAAACCCTTGGAATTTCCTCAGATTTCTTTTATAAATTTAAGGATAAGTTGCTCCATCAGCCTCTTCCTACAACCGAGAAAGAGGCACAATACCTAGTGGGCCTCCTTGCTGTTTGAAATCAACATCCTGCTCATCTAGGCATATTGTTCTGGTTGATTTACTGAATGACTCAAAAAAGCTGCTAGTTTTGAGTGGTGTTTAGAACAAGAGAAGGTCTCATGATAGGTCCAGGCTTCAGTGTGAGTGTGATGCCACTTGGTCCATATGACCCAGCAGGTCCAAAGCTACTCAAAATACCAGTGGGAGGTAAGAATGCTAGTTGGAGCATTTGGCAGGCCTCTAGGGGTGAATTGCAGCGTGGATCCTAGGGTTTTGGAGGAAAGTCCTACCATCGTTGACAGATAAGTACTTTAATTTTAAGAGACAGCTTTGGGCCCAATAAAACTCTTGGGCCATAGTAGACACTGAACATTTAACCATGGGCAACAAAGTTATCATGTGACCTAAATTGCCCATAACGAACTGGGTGTTACCGGACCCACCAAGTGACAAAGCTGGGTGTGTGGAGAAGTAGTCCATCATCAGATGGAAGTGGTACATGCATCATCTGGCCAAGCACACTCTGAAGACCCAAGTTAAGTTATGTGTAGCAGCTCAAATGCTCACGGCCCCTAATCCTGCCACATTGCCGCCTTCTATTCTGCACCTGTGGCTTCATGGAAAGTTCCCTATTTATCAGTTGACAGAGGAAGAAAATACTTAGGTCTGGTTTACACATAGGTCTGCATGATCCACAGGCACTATCCAAAAATGGAGAGCTATAGCACTACCACCCTTTTTGGATATGTGCATAATTCATATCCACAAAGGAATAGACATATGGCACATTGATGCTTGTATAATCTGCATTATCAACACATAGAGTGCTTATATAGTTGAACGAGGTGTAAATGATATCCAAATATTTCTCTTATAATTTTACATATTGGATGCCTGAAAATGTTTCCAAGGTTAATGCCTAGCTCCATACATCCAAATCCTGTTTTTCCTCAGCAACTTAGACATTTTGTGGAGACCTTGCATATACTCATATTAGCCCTGGCCTTGCCATATTTTTCATGTTTCTGGGTGAGTCAGAATATTGGGTAAGTAGTAATATTCTTGGAAACCATTCCTTCATCTGGGTGGCTAGCGATAACATCATTATACATGAAGGTAACTGCCCATCACATAAAAGTATTCCACTAAATTAAATATTTCTATAACTCAAATTTCCCATATCCAAGTCCTAAAAGTACTGATGGTTATTTTCAAAACCTCTAAACAAACAAAAATGGTTGTCTGCAGGTATATATTTTTAAGTGAAAATGACTAGTAGCCTGAGTCATGGTTAAAATATTTTACTTTTTCATCTATCTGTCTTTCTGTCTTCTGTCTGACTATGAGAATATGCTTCCAGGGTTCCTCCCAAGACCTTGGAAAGGGCTCTTTGAAAGTGAGGAGCTCTGAATATTAATCTTCATTAGCTTTATGGTACATCTATCTCTGCTGCATAGGAGATGTGAGTTATATATTTAAGGATGAAATGAATTGGCCAGAACTAATGGGGAAAAAAATGTTTTAAGCAATAGCACCACCCTTCTTTGAATACATAAAATAAGTTTAGACATGGAAAAATGTGAATGTCTGTGTGTGGGAAAACGTAAATATCTGTGTTTGAAAAAAATGGAAGAAAATTTTAGAAGATAGAAAGAAGATGTTAAATCATAATTTTTAAAACAATTAAAATTAAAGCTATTCATCTCATCTACCCATCTGTCTACCTGTATCTAGCATCTATCTATCATCCATCATCTATCCAATATTGGGATAAGATTGCAAAGTTAAATATAGAACTGGTTAATAAAAACATAATATTTTCTACCAAAGAAAAATAATTTGCACCTCTTGGACAAAAATTAATGGCAAGTTAACAATTTTCTAAGTTCCCATTTCTTTGCCATCTTAAATAATAATATTGATAATAAATAGATAATAAATAGTAACAAACAACATTTCAGAGCCTGTATCACCAGAAAACCCAACAGATGGGCTTGTTAGATAGTGTTTTATTGTATCATTGAAAAGGCAGAAAATAACTTTTCTGTTTTATTTTCAAGTTTGGTTAGTTTTTCTCAAGGGGTAAGGTAGGGTACTCTTTAATGTTAAGTAGTCTGGTTTGATGTCCAGGACAAAGAGAAATATTTGGGCTCTTCTAAACAAAGTAATAATAAAATTGTTGTCATTTACAATTAAAACAACTGCTTTGGTAGTTGGGGAAACGGCAAGTTGTACCAAAATAGACTGGTGATTGAACTGTTAAGCATTATTGTCAAATTATATCTGGGATAGGTAGGTGAGGGTAGGAGTTTATGATACTGTCATAGAACAGAATTAAAATGAATTGGCATAAACTGGGTCTGAACTTTTCAACCAAGTGACCAAAGTTAATTATGCTGCTGATATTCATTGGGTGTTCTTTGTATGAAAGTTTTCTACTTGGAAAGGATTTATGAGATTTTTTTCCTTTTTATTGCAAAATTCATAAAGTTTCTACTGTAATTCATTGAAATCTCTTCTATCTGAAAAAATATATTTTGTAGACATTCTAGCATTGTTCTGAAGATTTATGTTATGTAAGTTTTATACTTTCCTGTAAGCTTATGTAATTGATTTCCTTTCTTTTGAAATGTAGAATTGTTTAAGTAGGCATTAGGGGTATTACTATTATAGACTCATTTATAAATGTTACTTTTTTTTTTTTCATTTTGACTCCTCACCAGTACTCCCAAATGATAAAATGTTATCATGCTTTTTTAAAAACCAAACTTTGAAGGAAGAATAATTTAAAAATTTCACAAAATATAATGATTCAGAATTGCTATTATCACTCAAAGATTTTAAGATTACCACGGCTTTTTTCTACAGCAGTGAGCTTTTATCCTGTGTGGTTCATATGGGAAGTCAATCCAGTTTTTCAAGCTGGATTTCCCTTGTTGACAATTTATCAACAGAGTATTCCCGAAATATCACTTAACTCATCTCCTGATGCCCTGCATGAATCATAGGTCCGGAAAAGTATCATCAGCACACTTCACTAATGGGATCAAATGACTAAAATGATAGTGCAACCCCAAGATTGCATCTAATTGAATTTAGAATTTGTTATGCTCAGTCTAGAACAAGGCTTTCCAAATATCTATATATAAGTTATCATTTGCCTTTTTTCTGTCTTTCCATGGAGGTAACTGTTAATATGCTCTTGTATTCTCCTCCCCTACTATTTCTAGACTTCAAAGTTTGAATTTAATTTTTGAATAATAATATCTTCTAGTGATAGATAATATCAAGCCATGTAGATAATTTAATCCTGGTGAGAAAGAGGAAACACAGGTGGATCAGTGCATTATTTTGTTACTTTTGTTGAACTGTAAAATGTCATAGTTTCGAGCAACCAAAATTAGACCTGCCTGCCAGATTCTATTCTGGGTAAGCTGGTTTCAGAGACAGTAACAAGATTTTTCTCCTGGATCAAAGCTAACAGATGAAATGATGACTATAGTTATCCACTAGAATTGAGTGGCATTTATTTCAAGAGAGATTTTGGCAATTTAAATTTGTTGCATAATCTGTGAAGAATAGAAATATACGGAGAAAATATAGAAAATAACATATCAGTTTTCAGACACCTAATTCCTAAGCATAATTTCCTATGTGATTTTACCATGCTGATAAAACTGATTTCTTTTCCTGGTGCTTGTCAGCTTGTTTATTGGCACATGCCAATTAGTCAAAAACTAATAGTGAAAAATAGGAAAGAGATATTCTTTGATTTTGGCATATGCTAATGATTTCAAATCCCATTTAACCAAATATTTTATGCTTGTAAAATAACACAAGTACTTCCCTCTCTCTCCCTAAACATATATACACATATACACGCACGCTCATTTACTTGTTACTTGAGAATATAATCTAATTGATATATGGAAAATATTTTTCTTAATGTTTGTAGTACTTTTAACCTCTACATATAATAATATTTAAAACTCTTTGGGGAAAGGAAAATATTCAATTAGTAGGCTCTTGTAAATACTCAGCTTGAAAGATGCAGTCTTAATGGAATTTGTTTTTGTGCTTTCCCCTTCCCTGCCACCAATGTATCTCACTAGAATGAAACCTGATATATTAAATGAAATTACTGGATCCATTTCCTGAATATGACTGTACAGAATTCCCATAGTATTGAAAACAGTCATTGCAGTATTCCTTATTTGTAAGCCTTTTCTGAAAGTTACAAATTATGTAGAGTTCTGATAAAATGTCGCATGATATCATGGTATTACTGTAGAGTTATTTTTTCATCTGTTTTAAAAAACATTTAGTGATTAAAGATCCCTCATTTTTATCCACCCGTTGGACAGAATTGGGCAAGGCAATGAACAAAAAGAATGGAAGTAAATGCAAAGTTAGGTTTCACTCATTATGTCAAGTGACAAAGGTATTTAATATTTAAAATGCACTGGCATGGCAGAGATTATTTTCAATAAAATGTGAGTGAAAATGACTTCATTAGAGAGCCAGTAATATAACCCTTCTAACGAGATAGACCTTAGAGATGTCCATATCCTTATTTTTTGAAGGGCTTCAATAACAGAATGGTGTATAATGTCAGTGAATTTAGAATGCATGTATATTATTTAAAAGCATACGTACCCCTGAAACAAATAATACATTTTATGTTAATTTAAAAAATTAAATAAGGGGCACCTGGGTGGCTCAGTGGGTTAAAGCCTCTGCCTTCGGCTCGGGTCATGATCTTGGGGTCTTGGGATCGAGCTCCTCATCAGGCTCTCTGCTCGACAGGGAGTCTGCTTCTCCCTCTCTCTCTGCCTGCCTCTCTGCCTACTTGTGATCTCTGTCAGATAAATAAATAAAATCTTTAAAAAAATAAATAAAAAATTAAATAAAAAGCATATTAATTGCATTGCATATATTAGTAGCTACATCTATTATTACTATATGCCTTCTACCATTCTTTCTTGTAGCTATTATCTCATTTAATCCTCAATAATAATCATAAATGGTATTTTTTAAAAGATTTTATTTATAATGAGAGAGATCACAAGTAGGCAGAGAGGCAGACAGAGAGAGAGGGGAAAGCAGGCTCCCCGCTGAGCAGAGCGCCCGATGCGGAGCTTGATCCCAGGACCCTGAGAACACGACCTGAGCTGAAGGCAGAGGCTTAACCCTCTGAGCCACCCAGGCACCCCTCATAGATGGTATTAATAATTTATTATGAATTTGAGGAAATTAGGCATAGAGATATTTATTGGTCACTTGCTGAGTACCTTGCTTCCTTCTTCCCCCAAATATACAAACATTAAAGTTGCTTTTTCTTTTAATGGTTTATGAATTCATTTCCCCTTCATAATTTTCCTTGGTTTCTGGAATGCGATATTAAAGTGCAAGCTTCTGTCACCAGGTGCATTTACAGAACATATGTTACACATCTGATACTAGATACTCAGGGCAAAAGAACTTCATGATCTCAAAATTAGGTCTTCCTTATTCTCCCTTGTACCCCTCAGCTTCATCACAATAGTTACCCTAATATGGGATGGTCATATTTTCTCTGTGTGGCTGTGTGTATGTATGTGTTTTAAAGATGTCCAATATCTAAGGTTCTACATTCACATTTCTGCTAGAGCTCAAAATTATAATTAGGATTTGAAATCTCCTTGTTAATTGTTCATTTTGCATTCTTTATAGTTCCAAAAGTGGTTTATTTATACTGTAAATTTAAAGTCCGCTAAAAATTTTAAAAAAAAGCTTTGTGTCTTTTTTTTTTAAACCAATTTTGACTTTAAGATTTTGTTTATTTATTTGATAGAGAGACAGCAAGAGAGAGTCGGAGCACACAAGCAGGGGGAGTGGCGGAGGGAGAGGCAGGCTTCCCGCCAAGCAGAGAGTCTGACATGGGGCTCAATCCTAGGACCCTGGGATCATGACCTGAGCCAAAGGCCACTGCTTAACAACTGAGCCACCTAGGCGCCCCCCAGTTTTGACTTTAAACAGTAATATTCCCTAGCTGAGGAATATATTAAAACAAAGCAGAATTTCTGTTCTTAGAGTCCTTATCAGCTCTTCAAATGTTTTTGAAAAGTACGCTGACAGGTGATTAGTCAAACTGAGAACCAACTGCTCCAACTGTTTAATCTAAATGATAAGTGATTGCTTTGTTTTGAATGCATTTTAAATAAATACTTGAGTAAGTTACTGAGACACATAGGGCAATTTATTGTAATATGTTATCTCAACTCACATGTGTGTGTTTTGTACACAGTGTTCCTAGACACTAAAAAAATTCACCAAATTTTTATTTGTTCCAAATATATTCCCCATTAAAGTTGCAAAGTCTAAGAAATATGAGGCAGTTTGACAATATGCTTACTATTTTAAACCTAATTGTTATGTAAAAATATATAAGGTACGGTCAATCAATTTGGAACCAAGTATTGACAGAAGTATATTCACATATTCTTAAAGGGAAAAAGCTGTTGTTTCAGAGTTTTTCAACAGGAGTCCTGGGAATCCTAGGGAGTCAACAAGTGGGGTTCTGAATTGTATACAATAGTATCAGGTTGTTCTCATGTTGAGTGTGTGCGTTTTCCTTGACAGTGGTTGTAGAACTCCGTATTTTCATGGAATTCATAACACCCAAACCACTATGAACCTCAGCAACAAACGTTGCTGGCTTTTAAAATTATTTTATTAATTTCAGAATCATGGTGAGTAGTATCACTAGTCAGTGAAACAGTCTGCAAAACAAATTCCTCACTCATGTTCCCTGTCCATAGTCAGAATGTTCCTTTAGTAAGTAGGAGGTAAAATCTGGAATGTAAACTTAGTGACAACTCTGAAATTAGTTCATAACTAGACTGATGCAAACCAGTGAAGATGTTAATAGGGCATGTAGTAGAACATAATAAAGTTCACTGACTCAGTTATTTTTAAGTTACATTCTATTACCATTAATTTACTTTGACATCTCTCTTGGAGCCAGATCTTTATTTTGATATGAGAACTTATTTTTCTAGTTATGGTACCCTTTGCCTTGACTGGGTATCTCAAGGCTTTACTCTAATTATGTTACTTTATTTCACTTTCACACTGCAAAGTAACTCAAGCTTTCTATTTAGTTTATATTATAGCCAGGTGCTATTGTTGCTTTCCTCTACTGAAATCATTATGTTCCTGTTCCAAATCCCTTTATCTATTTCATTTGCATTTTTATAACTTTTCTGATTTGTCAATAATCTAACACCCCCAGAATCACCAATTCTCAGGGAGTTTAAGCTGAGCATGTAACAATTGTGGTATTAACAGGAGAGAAGCATTATCCTTTATGACATGTTCTGAATAGTGGAAAGAATGTGAAATATGGAGAAAGATACTTTTTTTCAGGAGGATTTTCCTTTAGCTGCATAGCCCTCTCCTCGGTGAGTGTCCATTTTCACATCTGTAAATAGGATTTCACAAAATTGTTGAGAGGGTAAAAATGTGAAAATATATCTGAAAATATGTAAGTTCTTAAACTGTACATTCCTGCTCAAATGTTAAAACATTGTCATTAAAGTTAGGCTTAGCTTACTGAGAATCTGAATCCTTCCAAGGGCTCCAGGGTTTTCGACTGTTTTTGATGACTTCACCCTGAGGAAACAGCTTGCCTAAGGCCTGACATGGAGGCCTGCTGCATTGCAAGCTCCCTTTGCTCCTTTTTGGCAGGTTGTGCTGATTTATTGAGCTATTTGATTTATTTAATGTACCATGCCTTTGACTGCATCTACTCTATAGCGGTCCCTCAAAATGCAAACAAACACATCATATGCTCTTTAATTACACCCGTCCCTCTTAGTATCAATCACTGCCAATATCAATGGAACAGCTGTGATTCATGCTATAAAATTAAGGTCAGAAAACTTGCCTTTGCAGAAATGAATAGCAGCAGCTCTGTTTATACTCCTTCACTTAATGTTTTAATTCAAAAACTAGTTCTCAGGAAAATGATATTCAGCATCAGTCTTAAGATAAAAATAGAGTGGGAAAAAAGTATGATTGGATAAAGAAGAAGGAAAAAAGTGGAAGTAGAAGAAGAGAAAGTTGTTGAGGGAAGTGAAGAAGGAAAAAAATGATAATATAGTAGGTTTTGGGGGCATTCATTCTGATTTATGAGAGAATGTGATATTCAACCCACATTCAACACTTGTAAAAGTCCAGGTGGGCCAGTCTTTGATCCTAAATTAATACAGTTCAAGTTCATGAATCTTATTCCATTTTCTTCATCTCTATTTTTGTTGATCCCTTATCTATTTTCTATTTTTTTTATTAACTCTAATCCTCCTGAGGTTAGTATATCTCTATACATGTACTTTTTTTTTTTAAAGTATTTTCTTTATTTGAGAGAGAGAGAGAGCATGAGAAAGAGAGATCATGAGCAGGGGGAGTGGGAGAGGGAGAAGCAGTCTCCTTGCTGATCAGGGAGCCATATGCGGGGCTCAATTCCAGGGCCCCAGGATCATGACCTGAGCTGAAGGCAGATGCTTAACCAATTGAGCCACCCAGCCGTCACTATACATATACTTCTGATAAGAGAGCACGTGTGACCAGTCTCTGTGATCTCCGTAATGATTATTATTACTGCAGGAAGCTTTCTGCCATCTTGATCTTTCTCCACACTCACAGAAAATATTCAAGTTGAAGGAAGGGACTAATAGTTAAGATAATGGAAATGCAACCAGTTTTCTGAAAGTATTTTATAAGTGCTATAGAATTTCAATTCTGCCCTAGTTTCCTATAGATGTATGGATGAAAATATTGTAGTATACCTAGACATCTCATATGCATATTTAAGTGATAGCAATATATAATTCATTTAATTGCATATGGTCATATGCACTTTAAAATTCATACGATGTTGAATATGCTGAATAACTTAGGACAGGATAGTATTTTTCTACTATTGGGAAGAAGACAGAACTTAGCCTATAATTTAACCCTAGCAATGCTCATTAAATACATACCTGTTAACAATGGCAATTGCCCATTGAGATTTTCTGAGCTATTTTGCTAGGTAGACCCTTCTGAAAAATCAACATTTAAGGACTCTCTGTAATTGTCCTCAGGTTCTGCAATGCTTTCAAGTTGTATTTCTTCTCTAATTTAATCTGTCAGTTCAGCCTATTACATGGTATGGTTAATCTTTTAGAATAGTGCTTTTCAAGCTTTAATGTATATTCAATTATAATGTATGACAATAAGAGGTATTTAAGCAATACTTGTTGATTTGACAATTTTTCCCTTTGTTAACAACTCTATAGGAAATTTTGCTAATCAGTGTATAAAATTAATTTTCAAATAGTCAAAATAACTGCCACAAATATGGAGACCAGTATTTATTGATAAATTATACGGTCCACTGATTGTATGTTTTTCCTTTAAACATCACAACAGGGACACCTGGGTGGCTCAGCCAGTTAAGCATCTGCTTTTGGCTTGGGTTGTGGTCTCAGGATCCTGAAATCGAGCCCCACTTCAGGCTCCCTGATCAATAAGAAGTCTGCTGCTCTATCTCTCCCTATCCCTCTGTGTGCTCTCTCTCTCTCTCAAATAAAATCTTTAAAAAATAAAAAATACTAACAACAGCCATTTGATAGAAATTATTGACTCAGTTTTCATCAATGAGTAAAATGAGATTTAGAATACAAGATAACTAATAGTGCTCGGTCCCTCTGTGAAGGAAGGGAATGGCAGTCAGAATTTTCCCCAAAGTATCTCTGAATGCAGAACTTTGCTTCTTCCCCTATAATATGGTCCTTTAAAGGTACATGGCTTAGCAGGAAGAGAATATGCAAATGTAAAAGAATTGCAATTTGTAGAAGTTTTGTTAACTGTTTGTTTGTTTTTTAAGTTAAGAAACCCATCCCCAAATTTCCGAAATTGCTTGCTTGGTAAGTAGATTGGATGATTTTCATAATGGACAACAAGTTTTTTTTGTGTGTCCACTTTTAAAATCAACACATGTTCCTAAAGTCAGTGAAAAATAGAAAGTGCATCTGAAAAAAACGCATGAAGTAACAAAGTAAGTTTGAAAAGGCTAGTTTGATTTTCTATTTTTGTAACTCCTCTCTTATTTAAGAGGATAAATTTTGGGGAGGGTTTCTTTTTCTGTTTTTTTTTTTCTTTTTTTTTTTAAATTTCAGAATTTGCCTCTGATTTTTGATTTTGGAACTATTCAGAGGAGACCAGTTCTTTAAGTGAAAATTGTCATTTTGAGAATTTGGATGATTTATCAGGTGCAGAATTTTTTGTTTCTTGCAGAATGTCTGATGAGGTAAGAGTATTTCCTAACAACATCTTACAAATTAGTATTAAAAGCTGTGAAAAATACCATTGAAATCAAGGACATTCCTCGGAAAAGCAATCAATTGTTATGGAATAGATAATGTGTTTTCTTGCAAAGCAAGAGAATAACTATCATGTGGATGTTATTAATATTCCTTGAAATCATTTTAATATTCTAATGTGCTAAGTTAAACTTTTTTCTTTTTTTTAAGGAAACATAAAACATGAGCTGACTCATTGTTAGATTATATATAATCTGACTATATAGTTCAATCAGGGATATTAAATTAACTATTTTCCAATAAGTCAGGCTTATAGTTTGTACTAGAAAATATAAATATGTCATAAAATTGCCCTTTTCTATGGTGAAAAGGAGTTAGACTGGTAAAAAGGAATTTTTGCCATTTGGTAGCCAAAGTCAGATATATCTAAATGTACGTATGTATACATGTCTGTTTCTTTCCTAAATCAATTATACCTGAGTGATTTTTTAAAAAGGAAAACATTTTAAGGTCTGTGCTAAGCAAATAGAAATCCACTTTTTTTCAATACTATCTAATTTTGTCATTTCCTCATAATAACTTAGTGACAGAGATTCTTAAGAGAATAAATTGTGAGTACACTATTGCTGCTATAAATCACTTCGATTGTAATAATTCTAGTTTCCACGTGCACTTTTAAGTTATCTTCATTTAAGGATATCTTCTGTTGGTTGATCTAAAATAATACATATTAAGTATTAATACAATGGGAGTAATATATTTTTTAATAAGTTAAAATCTTCTGAATTATTTTTCCTTCTGATTTTATATGTTTGTAGTTAACAAATGCCATTAAATTGCCATGATTCACATTTGATACTACTTAACACTTTTTATTCGCTTAACACTCTCTTGCGCAGAGTACACTTAATTTTATTTGAAGCTTCTTTAAATTCTGAGTGCTTGATTTTACTTTGGTTTATCAGTACTTATAAGTTTGGTTTATCATTTGGTTTATCAATACTTATAGTGATAGATTATGCATATTCATTCATTCTTCATAGCCTATTCTGTGATGAGAGTGTGGGAACAGTAGGTTTGTACAGTAACTAAACATTTTTTTTTAAAATACGGGTTTATTTATTCCCTCAGAAAGCATTTTTTTTAAAGATTTTATTTATTTATTTGACAGAGAGAAATCACAAGTAGGCAGAGAGGCAGGCAGAGAGAGAGGAGGAAGCAGGCTCCCTGCTGAGCAGAAAGCCCGATGTGGGGCTCGAACCCAGGACCTGGGATCATGACCTGAGCCAAAGGCAGCGGCTTAACCCACTGAGCCACCCAGGCGCCCCTATTCCCTCAGAAAGCATTTTTAAGCATGGTGTTGGACTCTGAGTATAGAAAAGAGGTGAAAGCTTGTTCCCTGAGCTAAAAGAGCTCATAGTCTCAGAACAAATATATTTATGAACATTACAATAAAAGATCATAAATATTAGGATAAAAACATAGACTTCCCAACTCAGTGTATTAAATAGATTTCCCATCTCTGTAGTAGTAAAGGAGATAAGTTGTTTTGAAGTTGAGAGGTGGAAATTGTATCACATTATGTAATATAGACCAGTGCAGGAAATCAGCAAGGGAAACAGCATACCCAATGACTATGAGGCTTACAAAGTTGAGATTATAAATTTGTGTAAATTCAACATAAAGTGCACTATCCTACAGAGGGTATTGATAGGTGTTTGTTGAATGGTAAAAGGAACAGTTTAATGGAATATTAATAGCTTAAATCTAAACAGTGCTGACTGAAGAATGACAAGTGATAATCAACTATTTTGAAGAGTGTTTTAAGAATCTACCTGACACTAATGACATGATATCACATTTATATCATATAGATGACTTACCTCCTGTTACTTCAGTGCTTAATTTTTTTATTTCCAACTGAGACATTAATATACTGAGACATCTCACCATGAATGCATTTCACTTGGAATACTACTCAAACAAAATAGATTAAGAAAACTATGTATCCTAAAGCAAAGTACTGTTGAACTTTAGTGTGTTTCGATACTGAGTCAGCTATAACATCTTAGTTGATCAGTTTGGCTAATAGACATGTCTGGGCACACGACAAGATTATTGGGGGTAAAGATGAGTATAGAAGAGATAATCAGTGCAGGAACTATGCTATGGTATGGTAGTATTCACCAAATTATACCCACTTGGTTTTGTATTCCACTGTAGAGGTAAAAAAATACTGCAAGAGAATTATGTAAAGTCAGATTAAAGAACCAAACATAACTTTATGAAAGAATCATCCAGGACTTCGCAGAAGAAAGGTTTTGATGTCTATGGGATCAACCCTCAAGAAGCTCACAGTCTAATGTGAGAGTTCAGTATGAAAGCCATTCAAACAAAATTTATAAATTTGCAATTAGGATAAATGATATGAAGCAGTTTGGGATGAATTGAAAGCATATATTAGGTAATACTGGAGTGTTAGGAGAGGAATGGTGCTTAACTGAAATTGAAGCACAGGTAGGTTGCCCAGGTAGAGAACATTGCATTTCCTCATCTTCTCTTCCCAACCCTTCCTATACCTACTCCTTTTCTTGAGGTAGGCCTGTATTGGTATAAACTTACCTTTTAGAATTTTGCTGCATCCCAAAGGTTTTGAACCATTGTGTTTTCATTTTCTTTTGTTTCTTATGTACTTATTAATTTCTTATGTAATTATTAATTTCTTTTTTTTTTTTTTAAGATTTTATTTATTTGACAGACAGAGATCACAAGTAGGCAGAGAAGCAGGCAGAGAGAGGAAGGGAAGCAGGTTCCCCGCTGAGCAGAGAGCCCGATGCGGGGCTCGATCCCAGGACCCTGGGATCATGACCTGAGCCGAAGGCAGAGGCTTTAACCCACTGAGCCACCCAGGCGCCCCATGTAATTATTAATTTCTTATGTGATGTTTTCATTGACCCATTCATTGTTTTAGTAGCATGTTGTTTAATCTTCATGTATATATGGTCTTCATGAACTTTTTCTTGTGGTTGACTTACTGTTTCATTGAGTTGTGATCAGAAAAGATGCATGGTATGACTGATCTTTTCAAATTTGTTGAGGCTTATTTTGTAGCCTAAAGTGTGGTTTGTTATTGAGAATGTTCCATGTGTACTTGAAAAGAATTTTTGTTCTTCTGTTTTAGGATGGATTGTTCTGATTTTCTGAACGAATCTATTAAACCCATCTGAAAAAAGAATCCATCTAGTCCAGTGTGTCATTCAAAGCCATTGTTTACTTATTGATTTTCTGCTTAGATGATCTGTCCATTGATCTAAGTGGGGTGTTAAAGTCCCCTACTATTGTTGTATTATTATCAATTAGTACACCCAGTGCTCCATGCAATACAAGCCCTCCGTAATACCCACCACCAGGCTCACCCCCTCCTACCCCCAAAAAATCCTCAGTTTGTTTCTCAGAGTCCACAGTCTCTCATGGTTTATCTCTCCCTCCAATTTCCCCCAAACTCACTTCTCTTCTCCATCTCCCAATATCTTCAGTGTTATTCCTTATCCTCCACAAGTAAGTGAAACCATGTGATACTTGACTCTCTCTGCTTGACTTATTTCACTCAGCATAATCCGATTTTTTACAGAAATATCCATTCATACTGCTTTTGTGTTTCCTACCTTCGTAGTATCATTTTTGGTCTGTCTTTTCCATTCAAAGAGTCCCCTTTAATATTTTTTGCAGGGCTGGTTTAGTGGTCATGAACTCCTTTAGTTTTGTTTATCTGGGAAACTCTTTATCTCTCATTCTATTTTGAATGTTAGCCTTGCTGGAGAGAATATTCTAGGCTTCAGGTTTTCCCATTCAGCACTTTGAATATATTATGCCACTTCTTTCTGAAATGAAAAGTTTCTGCTGAAAAATCTGCTGATAGCCTTATGGGATTTCTTTTGTATGTAACTGTCTTCTTTTCATCTTACTGCTTTCTATATATATATATATATATATAAATTTACCATTATATTTTGCTATTTTAATTACAGTATGTCAAGGTGTAGGCTTTTGTTGACTTTGTTGGGGGTTCTCTGTGCCTTGATCTTTCCTTCCCCAGATTAAGGAAGTTTTCAGCTATTACTTCTTTAAAAAAATTATCTGTCCCCTTTCCTCTCTCTTCTTCTTCTGGGACTCCTATAGAACAAATGTTATGTGTGATGGAGTCACTGAGTACCCTAAGTCTATTCTTATTTTGCATAATTCTTTTTTGTTTTGTTCAGCTTGATTGCTTTCCAATACCCTGTTTTATAGGCCATTAATTCTTTCCTCTACTTTTTTTCCAGCCTGCTGTGATTTTGTCAAGTATGTTTGTCATTTTGTTTATCAAGTCTTTTATCCCTCCTATGTTATTCCTTATATCTGTTAGTGGTCTCACTGATGTTCTTATTTTTTTCTCAAGTCCAGTGAGTGTCCTTAGGATCATTGCTTTAAATTCTCCATCAGGCATGATACTTACATTTGTTTCACTTAGATCTCCAGCCATGGCATTGTTCTGTTTTTTTAATTTGGGACAAATTGCTTTGTCTTCTCATTCTCTCTTTGTTTCTGTGACTGTTTCTCTGTATTCAGAAAGTCAGCTACATCCCCTGTTCTTTTTTTTTTTTAAAGATTTTATTTATTCATTTTACAGACAGAGATCACAAGTAGGCAGAGAGGCAGGCAGAGAGAGAGAGGAGGAAGCAGGCTCCCTGCTGAACAGAGAGCCCGATGTGGGGCTCAATCCCAGGACCCTGGGACCATGACCCGAGCCGAAGGCAGAGGCTTTAACCCACTGAGCCACCCAGGTGCCCCACATCCCCTGTTCTTGAGTGTAATGGCTTTATGAACAAGAGGTCCTATAATGTCCTGCAGTGTCATGTCCCCTGTTTCCTGGGGCCTAGTGCTTCTGAGTGTGTTTCCAGTGTGTTCTGTGTACGCTCTGCAGTACTGTCCTGGCTAATTTGTCCTTCAGGTTAGTTGTCTGCATTAAGTCTCCTTGACTATTGTGGGCAGTATTTGGTCCTTGGCCTGAATGTGGCATGTTTTCACTGGGTGTGCTCTGGTCTATTTGTAAAATGAGACCTGTCACCGCTGACACCAGGATCTGAGGCCGTGCAAAACTCCTTTGTTGGGAGATGCCATGTTAGCAGGAGTTTGGGTCAGTCTTCTGGGAGAAAGGGCCCACAGTGCATCATGAGGCAAGAGTGACTGGGAAGTGCTCTTCTTCCAGAATGCAGGGGAGTGAGACTTTGTATAAGGTAGCTAATGTCAGTGCTGTGTTGGTTCCTTCAGGTGGCTCTGTTTATGCTGAGGAGTGGTGAGGGGGTCAGAATGACACGTGCCAGTTCCTTTGTTCCATGAGGGGTTTCTCTATAAACACAGATTCTCTGGGACAAGCAAATAACCTCCCCACTATGTAGCCCAGGCACTCTTCACATCTCTGTTTCCATGATGTATCTCTACAGACTATTTGTCTGCCTTCTCTCCAAAAGCAAAGCTACGGCCTCCTATTTCTCCCAAGCCAAGACTGCTGACCTTTAAAACTCCAAGCTTTAAGCCCTGCTGGTTGTAAGAACTCACAAAATTTGGGCCCTCTTGTTTTCCAAGCCAAGTGTCCTGGGAAGACAAATCCCTGTGCACTCCCCTGTGTACTCTTCTGTCTTTCACTCTTCTGTGTGGTCACAGCTCCCTCACCACAGCAACAGCCATGAACCGTTTCTCTCCCAACCCACATCTCTGTATTTCTTAGCTTTTTGAATGTAGCCTCTCTTTACTTTTAGTTGCATAGTTTTTTCTTGCAGTCTTCAGATATATTTCTGGGTTATTTAGGATGATTTAATAGGTAACTAGTTGTATACATGGGCAAGTCGAGGGTCCGCCTATTCTATCACATCTTCTCCGAACTATAATTTAAATCTTTTAATAAAACACCCTGCATGAATTCAAGGCTGCACACACAGAGCCAAGACATATTGTCATTCAGGAGATATTTTAAGTTTATATGTCTATAGACCCCAAATATGCTAGATCTGAAGGTAAAAAAGAGAGAGAGAAAAGGGGACAGCTAATCTGAGGTTATGCTTTTATCCTGCATGTAGGCTACTGAATACAGGTTTTCTTGATTCTCTGATGTCATTCTTTATTTGTTGAGACCCATATTATATTTAAATTCAATTAAGTTTAAAGCAAGAGCGGTTATTGGGAATTCATAATTTTCACTTCCCACTCCCCATGATGAGTAAAGAGCCACTCTTTATCTCCTAAGCTTTCATTTTATTTTTAAATTTGAAATATAAATGTAAATATTCATGGACTTATATATGTGTGATATTATACTTTTTTTTTCTTAAGGTGGATATGTCATAATGTATTTTGTCAGTCTCATACTGAATAATATTTAGGCATTCCACATTTTTTCTAGTTGTAAGAATGTAGTAATTTAAGTCTATATAATTTCCTAAGCATGTACCTTGGGGATGCCTCATAAATGTTAATGTGAAATATTTTTATTGACATCGTAATATAAATAATAAATACAAATATATGATATAAAAACTTATACTTTTGATTTTCTTATTTTATTCAAATGTATCCTTTAATAATACTTGAAAATTTTCATATTTTCTAATTACTTGTTTCATAAATATCACTGCAACAACCTTCTTTGGTAGAATTTATACATATATGTTTCATTTTTTTTCCACCAGATATATTTTTGTCTTATAAGAATGCGTAGTTTTACTGCTTTTAAAACAGGTAAAAGCTTGTGCTAATTAATATATCCACTAGAAATGTGCATATGCATGTATGGCTATATGTATGTATATATGTGTAGAGAGATATTGGCATTTGCTTAACAACTACCATTGCTTTACATAACCAATAAATGATAATCCAAATCCTTCACCCTGCTTACTTCCCTAACATCATCTTGGGAAATTATTTATCTTATTCACTAAGTGCTAGCCAAGCTTCAAGGCCTTTATACAGGGTTTTTTGTTTTGTTTTGTTTTGTTTTGTTTTTGTTTTCACCTGGCAGACTCTCCTTTGCTCCTTATGTCCTAAACCTTTCTTATTCTTCAGTTCTCTGCTTAAATTAAATCTCAAAGGATATGAACCTGATTTATCCTATGTAGAGTAGCCCCTCCTCCAGATCACTTTTCTTTTTCACAGTCCCTTTGTACTTCATTCATCACAATTTGCAAAATTTAATTATATATTTATTATAAAACTTGTTTACTTTCGGTTTAGATTCCTAGGTTTAAACATCTTTAGGGCCTAGACACCTTGTCATTTTCATTCATCACTGTGTATTCAGGTCTTACTACAGTGTTTAGAAGTTAATAAAACTGGGTAACTATTTGCTGAATTGATGAGCAAATGAATGTGTGAATGAATGAATTGTGGTAGAAGACTATTTCTCTTTTCAATGAATCCCTAAATGAAACTTTAACTATATATAACTAATCATACAATCCTTCAAAATTCATTGTGGTTGCAAATTTTATTTTTTGGGGGGGTAAGGCAATAAATTATATAATTAAGAAACATCCACATGAAACACAATTTTAACAAGTAATCACCAGCTCAATGATAGTGTAGTAGTCTTTCAATTCATCTTGTCATTGACTTGTTCATTGACGTTGAACCAGATAAGAAAATCAGGAGAATAATATATTACTATTGGAAAACCTACTACAGAATGACAATATTTAATCAATTTAATAAGTATTTTTCAAACGTAGCTTAAGAGAAGTGATTGTTTTCATAGCAATATTGGAATTTCCAGGTAATTGTAATTGCAGTAAAAAATTGATTGCTAATGAACTCTGTTTTGAGATCTGAGTAATGCACCACTACATATATTTCACAAATGTTTACTACTGTCAACTCTGTTCTGAAGCAAATGTAATTTTAAGCTATTTAAATTCATTTTTCCCTTGAAGTTTTTTCTGACATTTTGCTGGGCCTTTACTATTATTATATTGTTTGATTAGAGAGTATAATCTGGCAATAGTAATTACAAAATACAACCTTATAAGAGTAGCTTGAATGATTTTCTTTTTCATTTAGACATGTAACTGGTTCATCCCTGCATATCACCATAACAGGCATATTTAAACTCTGAAGAATTTGGCAGTTATTCAATTCACATTTCTCAGACATTATGTGTTTTTCCTTTCCACTTTCTTCTTTCTCTCCTCTTTTGCTCTGCCTTTCAATCTAAAAGAGATGCAACCATGCATTTAAACATAATTAGTAATAGTTAATAGCTATTCAATAGCTGATAGTTACCTTCAAGTGACCTTCAGAGTGTCCTTTTACTGCTCTTTTTCTGGGTGCTCAGATTTTAGATTAACTTTATAAGAAATACATGTCCACTTTTAATGACAGGGTCCAGGTTTTTCTGATGAATGTCTGTCCCCTAGCCCTGATTGACATCAGCAGGCTATGGAGGATGACAAATTGTCAGACAACAGATCAATCTGTTTTCTCCATTAAGTAATGAGGAATGAAAGAGCAGAGGCATGGTGGGAAGGGGGTTGTTTTCTGCAGTGACCTGGAGGCCTACTAAAGATGTTTGTAAATCAAGCATGTTAGCAGTCTGTGTGTACTTATTATAATATGCAGTAGTGTGCATGTTTGACTGATGAGGACCGAATACTCAACAGATACCTTTAACAATAAAACCAGGAATAAAAATGAGGAGAAGAAAGGTATTGCACAAGCTGTGAATGTAAACCTTAGTATCGCCTGAGCATGGTGAGAATATGCTGAGTACAGAGATGGAAGGTATTAATAAAGTAGCCTGGATTGTAGATGTTTGAAGATTAGGAAACTGCATTAATTATTAGTTATTACTTGTTTTTTTGCAAGTTTTTTGTTTGTTTTTTGTTTTTATTTTTGGTTTTGGTTGATAATACAGATTTATGGGAATTGCTAAAATTATAAAATGATTTTCTTGGGGTACATTTCACAGAGGTTGTGCCCATTCTGAAATGGGAATTATCACGCAATATGCATTTTACCCAATTTTGTCAACTCAAAATTCTATATAAAGAGAGACCTACTGGGG
The DNA here is from genome assembly GCF_902655055.1 of Lutra lutra. Classification (NCBI taxonomy): domain Eukaryota; kingdom Metazoa; phylum Chordata; class Mammalia; order Carnivora; family Mustelidae; genus Lutra; species Lutra lutra. The sequence goes on from NC_062290.1 coordinate 50,324,840, forward strand.
CTTTCGATGGCTCAGTTAGTTAAGTGTCTGCCTTCAGTTTGGATCATGATTCCAGGGTCCTGGGATCCAGCCCCCCATCAGGCTCTCTGCTGGGTGGGGAGCCTGCTTCTTCCTCTCACTCTGATGCTGTTGTTGCTTGTGTGTTCCTTCTCTCAGATAAATACATAAAATCTTCTTTTTTTTAAAGAAACCTGCATAAGATATGTAGTTTTTAGGAAAATTATATTTTCTAGACTCAAAAATAATTATGGATATTTTTCTAGACTCAATAATGTGCCATTTTTGGTTATATGATGTTCTTGTTATAGAATAATCAGAATAAAAATTTGGAACTTAGAAGGGACACCTAATATCACAGTTATTAGACGAATTTAGAACCTATCTTCTAAAATGGGTATGTATCACCTTAGGAATTTTTTATTTGTTCTCTTGGTTTCAAAGTGAATACAGTGTAGTGAGTTGAACAAAAAATCTAAATTTCTTAAGGCAGAAGGAGTTATCTATGACTATCTAAGGAACAGGATACAATTAAACCATAGATACAGATTTTTAGCTTCCAACCCAGGAAAATAAATCTCTTTCAGTCCTTCCCTTCCCTTCTCTTCCTTCCCCGCCCCACCCCTTTTCTTCCCTTCCTCTTCTTATCCCCTCCTTACCTTCCCTCCTACTCCCTGCCGGTTTTTTGCTTTATTCCTTCATACAACCCTTTCTGTGCTCTTCATATAGACCGTATACTTTTTTCTTCATATAGACCAGATGGGTACTTTCAATGTCTTTTATTTTTTTTTTAAATCTTCCCTCTTTAAATGTTCAGTCACATAGAAGAAATTGTTAAGTCTACATGCCAAATCTCCAAACCAAACTTCAGTTGGCATGCTTATATCAAATGCAGAACAAGTTGTGGTCCAAAAAATAAAATACCAAGTATTCTGGGTGTGTCTATGATCATGTAGACAAAGGGAGAATCTTCCCTGAGAATGGGAGACAGTTATTCTCACAGGGAGCTATGCCCCAAAGCAATTATATCTCTACCATAAAGAATGTTTTTGAGGGGCACCTGGGTGGCTCACTGGGTTAAAGCCTCTGCCTTCGGCTCAGGTCATGATTCCAGGTCCTAGGATCGAGCCCTGCATCGAGCCCTGCATTGGGCTCTCTGCTCAGCGGGGAGCCTGCTTCCTCCTCTGTTTCTGCCTGCCTCTTTGCCTACTTGTGATCTTGGTCTGTCAAATAAATGAATAAATAAATCTTAAAAAAATGTTTTTGAAAAATTCCAGTGAAAAGAATAATGTATATGGAAACTTATTTCCCATAAGCTTTCATTACAGGATTGTTGGTGCCTATGGAAAAAATTATCACCCTAACACAAATATTTGAGATTGAAGCAAAATTTTATTTCCAGAAATTTTAATGACAAAACATATATTTTCATCATATATATTTAGGAGGGCATGTCTTATTAGTTGCAAATGAGTGAAAGTGTATACATAAGGAAGCTAGATTTTTTAAAACTCACAAATGCCACTGGTGTTTGGAAGTGAGTAGGTCAGTCTACACTAACTGCAACATGGTTAAATAATCATACACACACACATACCATAAGCAACAATTATATTACACGTTATTTAGGATGAGGAGCATTGGTGATTTGCTAAATTTACCCGGAAAAATGTTTTATTAAATATAGGTAATAAACTATATGCTGAAATAAGTCCTTGACCTATACATTTTATAACTACAATTTCCATATATTAAGTTCATTTGAAATGAATGAGGATCATAGAAATTTGGACTTGGAGAATGAAAAAAGGGGTCCTAAACCAAGTTGTTTCTAGATAAAGCTTTGAAGGATAAGAAGACATTAGCATAGTGGACAGGCTGGGGAAGAAATTTGCAGACACAGAAACTAGCTCTGAAGCTGAAAAAGAGCATGGGTCACATAAGAATTAAGAAGTTGAGTGGGAGTATGAATGCTACAGAAAATAGAAAGAAATTTAGAATATTTCTGGAGATAATTAAAAAAAAACAGATTTAGATAAATAGTCCTGATGTTGAAAAGTCATATTAAAAATGCTGGCCAATTATGACTTCATTTTAAGGGCAATCACCAGTCATTGAATAATTTTCAGTAGGGACTGTATTTGCATGTAAACAAAGAATTTTCTGAAAAAGTGCACATTTTCAGCAGCAGTGTGGTGTTAAGGAAGTTGTCTTAGGTAGGTGTATTGTGCTCACACATATTAATACTTTAAACATATATATAGAAAACGTACTCTCAGGAGAGATATAGGTATTTTATTTAACCCTGTTTTTCTAAGATGAAATTTAACTTTTGTTATTTTCATCTTATAGGTAAAAATACTGAGTTACAGAGTGATAGATATGTATCCCCTGATTACAGTTTCAGGAGTGAGCAGGAAATACAACTCAAATCTTTAACTCCACCATCTGGACCCTTCTCTTACCTACTGTCATGCTTCTAACCAAATGGGAGAAGCTGAATCATTTAATCCAAGGGTAATTGATCCAAATTTTAATTCAAGCGGATGCATGTCAGTTTTATTAAGCCAAGAGGACTTGCTTTTAGCAACCAAGGATTTTTTGTGTTATTTGGAATTTCATGGACATGGACTTATAACTACAGCCTGCTTTTTCTCTTCAGTTGTAAAATTATTCCCATTTACCCTTTAGAATGTCCATACATTTATATAGTTACAAACCTACAAATTCTCCTCTTCACTCTAACAATATATATTCCAACAATCTTCAAGGCCTTTCTCGCACGGTCCTAGTTCTGGGACCGACCGGTTTTATTGGATTACTCCAACAGTAACATTATACTGTAGGCCTGTACATTAGAATGATGTATCAGCATAATTCTAATGCAGTTATTCTAGTATGATTTAGGTTGTAATCCTAAAGCATTATCTAGATATAATACTAAAGCAATCTCTGAGGAAATTTGTTCATTCCAGCCAGGGAAGGGAAAGTCCTATTTCGTGCATGCATTATTAAATATGTACTTAAAGGCGTAGCTGTCCTTTTAATTTGGCAAAGATCATTGTTTTAATTGGTAAAAATGACAAGTGACCTAATGCTTGCAGGATCCAGATCTAAGGGAAACAAAAGAAAAGGAAGCAAAGAATGTAAACCTGGCCTAGAACTGAGCTGTGTCTCAATAAGAAGTGGAAAAAAAATTCTAGCAGTTGTTTGACAAAGCTACCAATTAGTGTCCTACTCCATAGAAGAGATCACAAGTTTGAAGGGATTTCTGCACAATTAAGGGATGTAAACATAGGCACTTTCATAAAACACCGTTCAAAGAAAATAATGTGTCAGGCTCTTGTAAGTGACTGAACATGCTATTAAAGCAGATGAAAAACTAGTGAAGCAGTATGTGCTTGTATTAAGGTGAAACACCTATGGTCCCCTGCTTTTAGAGCTTACAATTTCATCCTGGTGACATTTGTTTTATCTTAGTTTAACCAGATATTAGGAGAATACAAGGCAGAGAGCAGCTCCTGTTTCATACCCTGACACTTCTAAGATGATTCAATCATCCCCGCAGCTCTCAGACTCTATTTTTTTGTTTTTTTGGGTTTTTAAAATTTTTAATATTTATTTTAGAGGGAGAAGGAGAGAGAGAGAGAGCCTCCAGCAGGCTCCCTGCTGAGCGCAGAGCCTGTCATGAGGCTTGATCTCAAGACCCTGAGATCATGACCTAAGCTGAAATCAAGAGTCTGGAAGCGTAGAGACTGAGCCGCTCAGGCGCCCCTGTTGTGTTTTTTCTTTTTTCTTTCTTTTTTTTTTTTTTGTTTGTGTTTTGTGTATTTTTTTTACTTTCACAGTAGAGATCCAGGCTGAAGATGTAGAGCTGCAGTCCTCACACAAAGTCTGAACAACTATGATAGGAAAATTTATAGAGTGGTTTTCCCCATCTTTTTAATCTAAAAACTTTTTAAAAATTCAGAAAGGTTTAAATAATAGTACTAGACATTAGTACAATAGTACAATAGTTCTAGTACAATAGTACTAGAATAGACATTCCTACACACCCCACCTTGACTTAACAATAGTTGGAATGTTATCATATTTGCCTTTACCTCTGTGTGTCCACACCGCATACGTACACATAGAACTATAGTTGTGTTTGTTGCTGAACGATGTGAAAATAAGTTTCAGCTATAACTACTAGCCTTTATCCCCAAATACTTCAGTATGCAAAGCCTGAGGGAAAGGACTTTCTCCTATGTAACTAGGTATTGCATATATAATGACTACAATTAAGAAAATTAATAATTATATAAGATAAGCCTATCTACACAATATTCAAAATTGCTTGCTTATCTTTCATTTACTTTCCAAATCAGAATTCAAAGCCTACATGTTATATTTTTAGTTAACAAATCTTATTATTTTAGAGCAGTTTCAGGTTTATAGCAAAATTGAACAGCAAGTACAGAGAATATACATTTTACAAATATATTTTTATAATTTTCTCTTAATATCTTTTAATCTATAACCTACCACCTCCTGCCTTCTTTTTTTATTTTTTTTTACAACATTAACTTTTGAAGAAACCATGCAGTTATAGAATGCCCTAGTATGGATTTGTCTGATTTCCAGTGATGTTGTATAATATAGACCTCTATCAACCTTATTTTTTATAAACCAAAAAATAGCTTTAAGACTTGATTAGATTAAAGTTAAATGTTCCCCCCAATACTACTTTCTTCACAGGAGATACTTTATAATTGTATCACATCAGGAGTCCCATAAATCAGCTGGTCATGGTATTAGTGATGATAAGTTGGACCACTGGTGTAAAGTGGTAACCTATATGTTTCCCCATGTTAGAATGATTTTTCTGAGTTTTACAAATAATCTCTGTGGTGATAATTTTGGCACTGTGGGAATATCTTTTCCCCCAAGAACTTTTTAATCCAATAGATTTCAGTACACTGATGAACCACATCTAAAAGAACACTGGCATTGCATATCAATAATTTAATAATTCTGTCATTTTTTTTTACATTTATTTGGTAGCATTACTCTGTAAAAAAGAGTCTTTCCTGATGAACACTTTGTGATTCTTAAATATAAATTATTCAATTGTTACTTTGGAAAAAGTGTTGAAGGATTTGTTACCTGCTATTAACATGAGGGCTAGATGATCTGGGTGGGGAATGGGCAGATTTACTTTTCTTTATAATGTTTTTATTGTTTTATAATAAATTGAATATACATAAATGTGATTAAAAATTAAGGGACATTGAAAATTAATTATTCAGATTTCCAGTGTTACTCAATTACTTATCTTGGTAATAAAAATTTGCATTTTTTGAAATCTTAGTGTTTGTAAATTGACAATTTGTAAATTAACAGCTATGCTTGCAAGTAGAGATCATCATTTTGCAGAAGAGAAACTATATAAGAAAATATATATGTTTAAACATATTACTAAATATTTAATTACCAAATAAGTTTCAGAGCCAGGGTGAAAACCTAAATATCCCTTCAAGAAAATTTTTCTTCTTGCATTGTTCCTTATTAACTCTCTTCCATAGAGTCCTAAGTTTCCCATTATAGACCTCAAACTTTCCAATGCAGAAAATTGAAGTGGACTTGGAATCTATTGAAAGAAAGTGGAATTAATTAGTGTTTTAAAATGTACTCAGAATTTTGTTTTTACTCAGTTTGGTGAGGCCAACACATCAGGAGACTACTGCAACTGAAAGGAATAAATTGTTACAATTCCCAAGAGGAGGGAGCATGCCATATCCCATAAGGCCACATAGGGAAGCTACAGGGATGGGAAGGAGTCAGAGGAGCAGGACTTGACCTGGGGTAATTTTTGTGGTTTTCAAAGGAAGGAATGGGCAAAGCAGAGTAGACATACCGAATGGATTTGGGATTGCATAATTTAAGTAATTCCAGCGGGCTCTGGACTATCTAGATAGTTGCCAGTTGTCCCATGTCTGGCCCTGGGGTGATTTAGGGCAGGGGGCTGCAGGAGGGTCATGAAGAGAGGCAGATTGGAGGGAGTGAACTGGGTATTGGTTGGTTTGCTTTGGGTATCCTGGGTGGCTCAGTTGGTTAAATGTTAGAATGACAACATTTTTTATTTCAGGTCAGATCATGATCTAAGGGTTATGAGATTGAGGCCTACATTGGGCTCCATTCCAGGTGTGGAACCTGCTTGAGATTCTCTCTCTTCTTTATCCTTTGCCCCTTCCTGACCCCATGTGTCCTCTCGAGAGTATGTGCTCTCTCTCTAAATAAATAATAAAATGAAATGAAATAAAGGCATGCTTACTGGCAAGTTGTTTGCTATCTCTAGGAATTGGAGAGGGTCAGCCCCTGCCTGAGTCTGTCAAGCCCCCAGATGTGAAGACATCATAAAATAAGGAAAATAAAAAACATGATTGATACAATTAGTGATAGACATTGTCCAAAATTTAAGGAACTATATATGAATGAGTTAGATTTCCCTCATTAAATGATTCAAGTCATTAAATACCACGAGGTTATACACTGTGATAACACATAGCCATAATGAATACAAACTTGGCATAAACACTATCAATTAAGAAATTTTAAACCCCATTTCCTATTAGACGATTTGTCTATGTTAGAGAATGGATTTTGTTTTTAATCTAGACAAAAGTATAAGATACATTTATACAGGGCGCCCGGGTGGCTCAGTTGGTTAAGCAAGTGCCTTCTGCTCAGGTCATGATCCTGGAGTCCCAGGAGTGAGTCCCACATCTGGCCTCCCAGCTCCACAGGGAGTCTGCTTCTCCCTCTGACCTTCTCCCCTTACATGCTCTCTCTCACTGTATCTCTCAAATAAATAAATAAAGTCTTTTAAAAAAAGATACATTTATACAAAAGTATATTAGGAAATTCTTACCAGTTATAGAACTGTAATTTTATTTTTAGGGAAACCTAAATATTATATCTAAGAAAACAACAGTTTTTATCATAGTTTGGCCTATTGTGCTGAATATTAGCATATGGATTCCAGATGTTCCAATGCTTTCTTTATTAAAAAGATTCATGTTTATACGAACTTTAGTCTGTACACCCTATGAGCATTTTGTACACTTTATAATATTGTCATGATAAATAGTGATACCATTTGAACCAAAACAAAGTAAAAAGTATTTGTTATTATGCTTTTCATTCCCCATGTATTTATTTATTTTAGTAGCAATCCTGTTACTGGCATAGAGTGACAGTTGTACTTTTATCAGATGTCAGCAGTAATGATATAAGATTTACAGGATATTAGGTGACTTCCATCTGGGTAGCACTGGGGCATCTGCCAATACATATGACCAAACAGAGGACACAGACACCAAGTGCTGAAAAGCAGCAGTCTGATTCACGTCCTGCTGGATAAACAGAATATTTTTGGCTCCACCAGCATATCAGTGGAATTAAAATAAATTTATGGCAATCAAATTAGTGTCTAAAAGTAGTTACAGCTTTATTTTTAACACCTAGGATATTAATGTAGAAATGATAAGTGATCAGAAATCACCTTTCTGGTGTTTAAATGCTATCATTTACTGAATCTACGATAAGCTTCAGAGGATCTCCTGCTCTGAATAGCCATTTCTCCAGAAAACTGAGACTAGCTCATGATCTCTGGGGTCAGGTTTCCCCGTTAAGTCTTCCACATGCCAATTACTCAGGTTTGTTTTGTTTTGTTTGTTTGTTTAATATTTAATGACCTATGTCTTGCACACTCTAGCTTGGTCTAAAAAGAAGATTCAAATAACCATAGATCAATTAACAGAAATTTGCCATTTCTGTTATTTTTCTATTGGGCTTATCTCTATCTATTAGTTAGATTAACTGAAATCAAAGAAGTGTGCTTGCTTTCAGAGATGCAGAAGTATAAGAGGATAAAAACATGGAGAAGACAATTAAAAGAAAGATACTATTTTTTTAAAATGGGAAAAGAGATTAAAGCTAATGGTAAGACTGTTACCTAGAAATTCCAATTTTAACAAGTATTTGACCATGAACTGGGATGATGTATTTTCAGTCAAAGTTAGAGGATAACTTGCTTAGTTGTCAGAAGCATAGCAACACTAGCTCGTAAGTGGTGGCCAGTGGCAAGTACAACTATGGTATCCTTCAGTGCTAAGATGACAAGGTATAATAAAGTTACAGGGTAGAAAGCTGGAATTTACAGGCTTTACTGCCACCATTATTTATTTGCTGGTTTGTTAACTGATAATGAACATCTTGTTAAAATCTTTTGAAAATGCTTTTTTGAAAAATACTTCTTAAATCATTGACCAATAGTGAAAGTAAGTAGAAATGGCACTTAGCACAATCTTCTAAAAATTACTGGGTACTTAGTGAATGATAAGTCTTTTGGAACTATATTTTTCCCATGGATTTTGTTTGTTCGAGGAATATATTCTATTAAAATGACATAATTAAGTTTAACTGTAGCCAAACATAAATACAAGCCAGGTTTATTGATGGCCTCTACAAACGTATAGGTACCTATGTCTCTCTTATTATGATTTTGCAGGACCCCTTATTTCATGATGGTAACATGGCACAAGGGGAAAATGAGATAAATTTAGCCAGAACACGTGGGTTTGAATCTCAGCCTTTGCTTGATATCCTGGTGGCATTTTAGGCAAATCCTTTTACTTCTTTTATAAGCCTCCAGAAACTCTTTCTTATACACTAGTTCTCTCTCTTATGGACAAAATTTGGGAGGCAGTGTAGCATTGGCAAATGTATGCGTTTTGTAACTAGCCCTCCTCTACCCTTCTATCACTTTTTTTTTTAGTTTTTTTTTAAATTAAATTTAATTTTTTCCTTCTATCACTTTAAAACATTTGGATTTAAGCCAAGTATTTAATCTCTATGAGCCTCCACTTTCTCATCCTCATGGAGTTAACGATCCCGACCTTTGAAATTGCACACACAATTAAACATGGTTAATCCATGTTACTTGCTGGCACTTGCTGAATGAAAGTAGGAGTTGCAGATACTGTTTCTGTCATTATTAACATTATTACTAATATTATATTTTTATTCAAGACATTACTATCTTTCTCTTCTTAACCTTAGTTGTATTAAATATTTCACACGACTTGATATCTGAGAAAAGCCTTGGAGACAATAGAGTTTGGCAGTGTTGATACTTTAGGCAACAGGATTTCCAGTACATAAAATATACATCAGAGTAGTCCTCTGAAAAGCAAATAAGGGGCCATGATCTCCGTCTGGTCATCTTTCTCCTCATTAAATGCATAGAGACACCTGAAGTCAATCAGTAGAACCCAGGATCTCTAAAATATATATTTTAGAAAATACTACTCTAGTGTTTACAGGCTTATTTTAGAAATAGTGAAATTGATTCAGAAATGTAATATGACTGACCCTAAATCCTACAATTAATCAATATTAAAACTGATATTAGATATAAGTATTGCTAGCTCTTAGTCTAGGATATTTTCTTCTATTTTATAATGTCTCTCTCCCGACGTTTGTCTTCATATTCACCAGCAGTATTTCATGTTACCACTTTATACTAACTCAAATATGTATGTAGATAAGACCTTTTTATTCCTTCTGGCGTATGAAACAAGTATAGAGAAATTAAGATCTTAAGTAAGAGGTATAACATACAACCACTCTATCTAGAAATGTTTCATTTAAATAAATAATGTAGGATCCATTAATGTAACCACATTGTCTTAATAAAAACATACATGAATTAAAACATATTTTGCCAATTATACATCTTTGACTTTAATAGGAAATATATAGAGGACACGTGAAGCCAGAAAAAAAATCTCACATAACGTAAACTGATATATTTCATTACTACATTATAAACCATATTCAGAGTCATCAAGAAAGAGAAACATGGTAGCGCAAGAAAACATGAAATCTTCAAAGTCACATAGACATTTTCTTGAATCCTACTTCTTCCACTTTTTGGTGTATGTGTGCCCAAGTTATACTTTTCTGAGCTTTAGTCTCTAGTTCTACAAAATGGAACAAATAACACTTACTCATCAGACATAATTAATTGAGATATGCAATGTAGTTAAATAGCATAAACACTAAATCATCAGTTAGTTTCATTCATTGGTCCCTGAAAGGGACTACATATTGGGAAATCCTGAAATGAAAAGAAAGGTGATAAGGATTATATGTGCACTGGTTAGTTCATGGGAATGAAGTCCACTGTATTTTTAATCACTCATATTTTATATTTAAAATATGAAGTATATTTCATATTTGTTAAAAATTTTAATATTGATTTTTACCCCACTTAAGCCCACTTATTTTACTCTCTAAGTACTTTTAGTGAGATTATCTTTTTTCTTATAAGAAATTACTTTGATGATGATATAAAAATTAAGAAAACTTGTTTAAGGCTTTATCTTTCTACTTATGTGAATTTTATTGTAAAGACTTAAAACATCCCCCCAAAAGCAGAAAGTTGTACAACACATCTTCATATAACCAAAAACCAGATTTTTAAATTACCAGGATTTTACCACATTTAACCAATAGAAGTGCTTTACTTCTTTGTTGATTTTTCTTTGATAAAGAATCAAAAGGCAAGTCCCCTACACTATAGCCATAACTACTTGGGTTTTCATCTTCAAAAGTATGAGTATTCTCTTACATAGTCACAAAGATATCATACTTCATAATGACATTAATGCCTAAGGACATTAATACTTGTTCTCTTCTTCTGGTTTTAAATATATAAGCGGTCTTCAAAGTAAAAGTAAATTTTTGTATGTTGGACTTTCTTCTGCAATTACATTGAATCAAGTTGCAGGCTTAAAAGATTATACTCATCTAAATGAAAATAAGTATTTATGGCCCTAAAAATATATAAAATATTCATGGTAGAACCAAATATTAGTTTATAGAACACAGGGTTTAATAAATCATCAGCCATTTAAAAAATGTGTATGGAATCCAACACATCATAAAAATATTAGAATGCAAAATATTTTAGTGATAACTTGGGGTATGATGCCTTTGATTAATATGATTCACAGACAAAGATTTAAGTCATGCTTATCTTCACTTTATGTTTAGTAGCCTATTGATCTGATTTTTTAGAAAAAAATCAATAATCTATCTACTTAACAGTCCTACTGGGAATTGTGACTTCTGAAAGCATTGGTTTTGGCCACCTAATTATTTTAAGTTCATGAATACACTTACTAAACCATGTAAAATCATCACAAGGGCATTTGGGCAAAACCTGTATTAAGAGAGCATTTCTAATGATGTTTTCTGAAACAGGCAGGGTTAGGTCAGGGAAACCAAAGATATTGTATATTTTCTATTAATGAAGGATTTTAACACAAGAAATTAAAGAGTTGTACAACCATTAGAAGCTATGTGAGAGCAAAGGATGGGGAAGCCTGTGCTGAGGATATCAACTTCTAGAAGCAATGTGCAGCTCTCAAGAACATTCCCCTGAGCAGCTGGAATCACAAGAACTTCATAGGGAATCTTTGAAGCAACTCATGTAGAAGCTACTTTGAATACTGTAAACCATCACTGAGTACGTGATGCTCTAGGAACACAGCCTAGGCAGTCAAAGTAAGTGATTGATGGTAACATTCTGGGAAGCTGCTGTGAACTTAAAGTCTGCCGTATGCCAATGTCTCTACCTTCTTGCCTCCAGAGAATAATGGCTCCCTCTGCCCTTTTTTATTTTAGTCTTCCAGTCTCACATGAGGGTATCTCATTGGTGTATTCTAACTTAGAACTATATGGGGAGGGAAATTGTAGAAATGTAGTTCTTGCCCATTCTTCTAAGAAGGAGTGGTAGTGATGGTGGATTGACAATGCATAATACATACACACAGGCCCTTGGTTAAGGAGTTTGTGGTTTTTCTTCTACTTTGGTTTATCTTATTGAATATGCATTCCTTCTGAAAACTTCTTGGGTGAATAAATGATAGAAAATAAACCAGACATGGGGATAAAATTTTTCCTTGATTCCTAAAAATCAACTGATTTTTAAAAATCCAGTTGACATAAGATGGCATAAAATAGCATTGAACTTATGAGATATAGGCTCTAGCCTGGCTTTGTCACTTAGAGTCATCCATGTGACCTTAAGTTCGTCACTTAACCTGTCTAAGATTTGATACGTTCATCTATTAATTGAGGATAGTCAGATCTCTCTGCTATCACCTGTTACCATGGGTTGCTTGAGGAATAACACAAGCAGTACGTGTGTATACTGTGTCACACAGGTGTCAGAGAAATGAATGATTGATTTCCTTTCCAGTGTTGCAAGGTACAGCGATGTACATGTATAGGAAATCCTCAGGAAATCAACAATCAATCAAATTGTCCAAAACAGTTTCCAGCCTTCAAAAGGTTTCTCTCCCCAGCCTCTGGAACGCAGGCTTCTGATTATTTTTAAAACCACTCATTTAAATCATGGATGTAAAAGAAACAAGAGTGTCAGGATACTATCTTTTTTCTCCCTTTTGGTTTATCCTAAAAAAAAAGAAAAATGAGGAAAATGCCTGCCTGGTCTCAGGCTAAGCATGGACTGTTATTTATTACTAATTTTATTACTCACTGAGTAAATATATAAGGAGAAATGTGTTTTACTAGGTGAGAAATAGACTGAGGAAGGAGTAAAATGGCATATACACAGATACAAATAGACTATATAATACAGAGCAATACTCAGAAAATCTAGGATTGCATATGGGAATGACCTTCAGTACCTACCCTATAAGTCCTCTATGACGCGATGTGCCAAGTCATCTTCCTGGGGACGACCTTTCAGGGAGGCATCCGTACTGCCATACTTCCTGAAGTGATGTCATCATCTTCCGGAGTCCCCCTTTTTCAAGGTCCTGGGGAACTGCCCAGAGAAGCAGGTGGGCTCTTCTTTCTCTCACTTCTGATTTCTAATTCTTGAGTCACAGAGAAATTTCTTCCTCGAGTTTCCTGTTACCCAGAAAGGTGTTTCTAATCAAATAATTTTAGAATTGTAAGGTTTTGTAAAGGAAAATTATTTCTAACAATTTCTTCTTTGTGCCATATAAATAACTGCTTCAATCAAATAAACACATATAAAAAATGAAAAATCTCTTTGGGGCCATAGGAGTAAGGAAGGGAAAAATACAATATAACATCTTGGTAAAGTTTTCTACTATGTCTCTTGGAGGAGAAATTATGAGAGTGGGAGTTTCAGTCAAAAGATGGTACAGAGAGGATCAAAATAAAGATGGAAAAAGTTATCACATGATAGAAGCATCAACACATGTAGGTAAATCAAAAAAGAGGACAAAGGAGAGTAAGGAATCAGGATGAGAATATGATTGGTGTAGTATGGATGTGCTAAGATTTGTTTTCTTTCTCTCAGAAAACATAACTAGAAAATACATATTCCCATGAATATTTCATTGAGTAAATAAATGCACAACCATTTTTTTAAACCATGGTTTATTTTCTATTTAGTGTATATGGAGAAATGACAATCCACTGTGGTATTATGTGTGAGAAAGATTCTGAGTGTGCAGGCCAGGGCACATATTCTGGTTGCCTTCATGCTGTCACCAAATGCCCTTCATGGGAACTGGCGATTCTCAAATCTTTGATCTTGTTTCAGCTTTTGAGGGCACAAAGACAAGGCACTTCTTAAATAATGCAGCTAGTGCAATCTCCTAGACAAATGGCAAATTAATCAGTCTCTAAATCCTTGTTTTTTTGAAGACTTGTGCATTTTTAAAGAAGACAGAGTAATTGTTTAGTGACTTGGTGCCATTGATTTTCATTATGGATGGTGTTGGCTGGGTCTATGTCAGGTCATCAGGGAGAGATAGCCTTTGCATAGCTAACTAAAATGGGGGGAAAGGTACTTCTTATTTCATATTCACAAGAAGAAACTCTAATCCTTGAAGAAGTTTTGTATGACCTTCCTTTAGAAACTACTTTTTCCCATTGCATGATTTTCAGGAAATGACAAAAATCTTTCGGCACAGATATCAACAGGATGTCTTGCCTTCAGTGGAGCAAAAAATTCCTCACCTGCGACAATTTTAAAAGAAAGACGAGTTTAAAACAATATGAACAAGATGATTTAAAATATTCTATTGAAATCCATAGTGAATTTCATGGCTGTGATTGAACATGTTTAGAATAGAACACTCAAATCAAATGAACACTATTTGCTTCAGCTAATGGATAGAGCAGAAGTTTTGTGTTTTCAGAAGTTCCATTTAAGTTAGGTTTTCTGCTATTTTATGAAGGTGTAACCAAAAATTTTATCTGTTGTTGCTAAATTGGTTACGGTTTAAATTCCTCCTGTTAGTCCCAAGGTAGCTATCCCTTATGATATTTTCTAGATGGGATTCTCACACTTTGACTTGGACATGAAATTGTTTAAAATTTATAAGCAAATTTCTCTCATCCTTCTCCATTTTGCTGAAAGGTTGGTTAAACTTTATTCACTGTTGATTCAGTTTTTTTTCTTTTAAATGTAACCAACCTTACATATTTATTCCCCAACCCTTAATTTATTTAGTGTGTGTAGACTTAGGCATCAAAGTTTCTGGAAATGAAGAGTTTTCATAGACTTCAGTCTTTTTTTGAAATAAAATCTGTAATTTTTTTTTTAAAGATTTTATTTATTTATTTATTTATTTGTCAGAGAGAGAGAGAGGGAGAGAAAGCGAGCACAGGCAGGCAGAATGGCAGGCAGAGGCAGAGGGAGAAGCAGGTTCCCTGCTGAGCAAGGAGCCCATTGTAGGACTCGATCCCAGGACGCTGGGATCATGACCTGAGCCGAAGGCAGCTGCTTAACCAACTGAGCCACCCAGGCGTCCCTAAAATCTGTAATTTTTTTTACTTCACAATTGCTGCTGCTTCCCCCCGACCCAAATCACTCAGTTGTCATATCGTGATGACTCATTGAATTATTCCAGATAAAAAGTGTGACTCTAAAAGGATTTTTGCCTTGATTTTTTTTATATATATATCATAGCAATTCCCTCTTTTAATGATAAGTAAATGATTTGAGTCACTGAGCTGTTACATAGCTCAGTAAAAAGAAAGCAGCTGTGCTTTACTGGAATGAGGTGTCTATGAGATTTGGCCTTTCCAATCTATGTGATAATTTCCTTCTAATATAGTAATCGGTAGCTGTTAAATAAACATATCAATTAAACACATATTAAACTCACTCTCAAATAATGGCAAGGGAATCTTATTAGATGGGATGTTATAATATTGAAGAAAAATGGACAGGTAATTTAAGAGTCTGCAAAGATTTTTGATTCATTGACCAAATATACCTTAAGAGTTTAATTAAGACCTATTTAGAAGACAGTTAACCATATTTAATGTTCTTTGTGTGGTCCACATCATAATAATAACAGTTCCAAAGTATCAAATAATTGTGTCATTTTCATCAGGTCAGGGAAGATGGGGGTTAATATTATCTTGGCTATCCATTTGAATATTGCTATCCAGAGAGAAAAGTAAACATTGAGATTTCTATCTGAAATGTCTGTTCTCCAGTATGTTCTAAGCAGTACCAAATTTTCATGATAGAGGATGACTTTTTTTTTTCCTTCGTCCTTTGATCAATTACCATTTCAGGGAAGCTCTCAACTAAACTCAGGCAGACATTTTCAGGAAATGGGGAAAGTAGACTCTAATTTCATTTGCTTCCAAGTTATTTTGTGTATTCACAATATACTCTTAGGTTAATGTTGTAACTCCTTTTGTCACCTTTGTTGCAGATTTTTGTCCTGCATCACATGGAAAATAATTCATAAGGATCCTCAGAAATCAATATAATGGTTATGATATCAAATACTTCATGACACAATTCCTGTGTTCTTTATTTTTGATAACAGACTACAATCTACTGTATTACCTGTGTGAGAGAGAGGGAGGAATGGAGATAGAGGAGAAAAGAAAGAAGAAAAGAGAAAAGTAATAGAACAAAGAGAAATTTGGGAGAACCCACTTTGCATTTCTACTGCTTAGCAATTGCAAGCATAATTAGAAGATAATTGAATTAATTAAGAATGATTTGACAACCTTAAAACCACACTGAGGGACACCTGACTGGCTCAGTCAGTGGAGCATGTGACTTGATCTCAGGGCAGTGATTTCGAGCCACATGTTGGGTGTAGAGCTTACTTAACAAAAACAAAGCAAAACAAAACACTGATAAGGTTGCAGTATTTTGCTATGTGGATGACTATCTCCAAGGTTCATTTGAATTTGGAATTCAACTAATAGACAAGATGCAGGAGACAGTTCTCTCTACCCTGTTGCTGAATATGTTCTATTTTATTGAGAATACAAGAATGAGAATATGTACTGAAAGTATTAGTACTTTTCACTTCCACAATAGATATTTCTCTTTTTTAAATGATACATCTATATAGAAAATGGTGATATAAATTGAATATTGGTGATTGATGATATACATTACTTACTGATGATTTATTGGTATAAAATTTAGAATATATATGTACATATATGCATATGTTCTATGTGTGTATTATAAATATATTTAGAGGTCTTGGTTATATGGCAAAAATGGCATTAGGTAGGGTATCTCAGAGGTCTTATATGAAGCAGAAACCAAAAGCATGTGTGTTTCTGTCTTTCTGTACATGAGAAAAAAAAATACTGAGGTACCTTTGTTAAAAAATCAAGGCCTAGACATCAGGTGGGAAGGCCAGGAAGTAAGCATGTTTAAAGAGCCATAAAAGGTATCAAACTAGGGTAGAAACCCTGAAGCTGAGGTGTAAAGGATAAGTTTAGGACCATAAAATGTTAAAATAATTAAAATAATTATCTGGTTACATTGTAGATGGTAGTTTTTTATAAGTTGTGAAGACCCCAGGACAGGAAGAGTCTGATTTTTCAGGGCCAGAGACCAATTGGAGTAATGGGACTAGAAAAAAAGAGAAGGTGGATATCTGGGTATTCTGAGGTCTAGTAAAACTTCTGGGAGAAGCAGATTCCTGTGGATTTGAAACAAACCACAAGATAGAAATACATAGAACAGACTCAGGAAAAGACTACTAGCATGTGTAGAATTGTCCACTGCCACAGTGCTAAAATGACAGCAGGCTTAATGGATATGGAACACAACACAGAAAAGCTCTCTATAACAAATAAATCTCAACATTCATGCTTAGAATTTCAAAAGCATAGAATAAATTTTTGGAGGAGGAGGACATCTTTTCTGCTTTACATTTTTATTTGGCATGCTTTGCACAGTTCCTGGCACATACTAGAGACTACAAAATTGTAGACTTGTTGATTTAAAGTACATTAAGCTACTGGTAGTTCCTAGAGAACTGCTAACAGATACATGCTGAAATTTTAGAGTGAAAGTCAGTATACTGTATTCTTTGTAATTAGCTCAGCATAGCAACATTGTCAAAGTAATCCTCCTAAAAACTCTTGTTTTTTAATTATTATCTTAATATCTTTTTGGATTGCCTAAATACTCTTTGTACGTGATCAATGGTAAAAAGCCATAATATTATAGGCTATAGAACATCTTTTGTGATTATATAGGTGCTATTTTATAGTATAGTTATAATGGATTTATTTTCATGAGAACCTGCATATACAAAAATTCCATGAACAAAAAGAAAACAATTGCTTATGCTCTCTCTTGAGAACCAGAGTTGTTTGTACCAGCTATAAGGTAATATCTCTCTTCCCTTTAGGTATACCCTAAATAGGAGGTCCTGCCCAAAGATGTATTTGTAGGATAACTTTATTTTAACTATGACCTTAAGCTTGTTTAATTTTTATTCATCATTATTTCTATCATATTTTGAGATTAAAATATTAAATTATCATAATAGTCCATGAATTAATATATCTTAAATATAGTTTTGTTTAGATATCAGTGAGTTTTCATAAGGAATATCTATGCTAAGCAGTTCTGGGCAGTACCGCTATTTTCTCACAAACATATTTCTTAAGGGGGAATCATGGTCTCGCACTGTGAGAAGACAAGGTATAATCACCTGTTATCTTACAGGAAACAGTGGAGTTGTTAGAACACATGCCAAACAAATAGTCTTATTCTTAAATAGCAAGATTGAAGTATGATTTTTTGGAGAAAGAGTTCCAGCAATATAGGACAAGATTATCTCCTGCAAAATCATGTACAATTTCAAAAACAAGAGATTAGGGTGATGACAACCTTTTGTCGAATACTGAAAACGATCTGTGTCAGAGTTTCATTGTTATTTCTGATTGTTGTTTCCTTCTGTTTTATTTAAGAATTGAGTTACCAGATAAATCACTAAGTCAAGAGTTAATCTAAAATTAGGATCACTCTTTTTTCATGCCATCCAAAATCCCTCCCTCTGAACCCTAATAACTGTGCCTAGTTTATAAAATAAAGTGGCTAAGAAAGAACTTGTTGAAAAAAAAATTTGAAGTAGGCCTAAAATAATAAATATAGATGATGTTAAGCTTCCTCATGATCTTGTTATTTTGGCCTAATAGATAACTGCTCTCTTTTTTTCCCCAAGTTTATCTTACAATAAAACCAAAAATGCAGACACAAACACCTATTTTCATACGATAAAAGAGTATTTGGGATATTTCAGTGCTTTTTGTAAACAAACACTAATTTGTAATAACCATTATGATGTGGTTAATCCAACAGGCTAATGAACTCATAGAACATACATTTTTACTCCTGATATTACTATGGATGCCACGTGATACACCACTCAAACAATCTTCCTGTTCCTCTCTATCGGTCAGGCTATAGGAAGTGCAGACATGTTCTTGTGGTTCAGTTGCATCCAGTTTGACCCATTAACAGAAAGTTCTTTCAATTCAGGTTTGAGGAAAGAGTATAATTTCTAACCACAGAATGTCTGTGGACTGGGAAAAAATGTGTCTTAAAGTCAGTAGAGATGTTAAAAGGCAAGGAAATCTTTGGAGTGTCCAGCAGCATCTCTAGGCAGAAACTGAATAGGATGAAACCAAGTTATGTTGAATTCAGGAAGTGTGGGCTTTCTCTAATGAACTTTTAACTCCCTGCTCTGTAGTTATATTGCATGGCCTCAGAGACTTTCAGTTTGGTTTCTTTTTTTAAATTTCTTTAGACTCAAATGTCCTTCCTCCTCCTTCACCTTTATTTCCCAGCAGAAGATTCAAATACATAGAGGTGAGCAAGTCTGGGAAGCATTGCAGAATTTGTGTTACTATTTTAGCAGGAACAGCTATTCTATAAGACTATAATAAAAATAACCAGAATTTGTATTCTTCCGAGACTCCCGTTGGATACTTTCCACCTCTGCTCTAATAAAAGAAGCCCACTGTAAATGTCTCTTCCCTGGTTATCAAGGGAACCTCCCTTTGGCTTCTGTAATTATTATTGCAATTATATTTTGATCCTACCTACACTTAATGCTGAATCCATCCTTCCTTTAAGGCTCTTAAAGTTTAGTTTGCAATACTGGACATGCCTAAACATGACTCAAATTCAACAAGAAGTGGAACCAATGTTATGGAACCTAATAGTTCTTACAGTAGAGCTGTATCCTTGTTCAGAGAAAATGGCACAGCATTTTTGAGACAAAAATTAAAAGTTTTTTTTTAACTATGTGTATGAAATTTGTAATGATCACCTTTAACCAGAGAGTTTCAATTTTTTAAAGATGGGAAAGGTTGTGTTTTTCTCCACTTCTTTACCATCCCCCACTCACTTTACATCCCAGGTGGAAGTCACCTCACCTTTACTTCGTGTCTCAACTTTACCTGGACAAAGTACTGTCATCATATTTATTTAAATACCTATGTATCTTCATTTAATTACATTATAAGTCCCTCAAATGTGAGGAGACATATTCTCCTGACCTAATGTCTGACAAATAGTGGCTATTCGGTAATGTTTGCTTAAAAGAATGGAGTAGGAGGGCAAGAATATCATTGTAATTTTTAAAATGAAAGTTACTTAATTTTTTATTCTTCTGTTTATATTTGTTTCTTTGAGGCCTTAATAAAATATTTTATTAAAGTCTTTGTATCATAGGTACAGAGACACCAGAAATTTATTTTTAGCCAAATATTCTCTAACCTTTATCCAATGACCCAAGAGGCTCACACGCTTTTAGGATCTTGGCATACTGATAGTTTTATTTCTTGGTTTCTTGGAATTTTCTTTCCTTCTTTGTTTCCTTTTCTTCTTTCTTTGTCCCTTTTCACTTTGTGTCTATTTTTGGATTTATGTACAAATGTATTTTTAAGTTGTTATTTCTTCATTGAAGTGTAGTTGACAAAATTATATTTGGAGTGCACAATGTGATGATTTGATATATGTGTACATTTGTGAAAGGATTCTATCCACTGAATTCTTTTAACACATCCATCATCTTCCTTGCTTGCTTATTTACTGATATATTGGTCAGAAGATTTCAGTTCTGCTCTCTTAGCAAATTTCAATTACACAATGCAGTTTTATTAACTATAGTCACCATGTTATACATTAGCTTCTCAGATCTTATTCATCTTATAACTGAAAATTTGAACCCTTTTACCAACCTGTCCCTTTTTTCCCCCAGCCCTGGCAACCATATTTCTATTCTCTATTTCTTTGAGGTGTTTTTTTTTGTTTCTGTTTTTTTTTTGTCTGGTTTTGTTTTTTTTTGTTTGTTTTTTTTTTTTAATCCCACATTTAAGTGATACCATGCAGTATTTGTCTTTCTCTCTCTGGCCTGTTTCACTTAACATAATGACCTCACGCTCATCCATGTTGTCACATATGGCAGAATTTCCAACTTTTAAAAGCTGAATAATACTCCATTATGTATATATACACCACATTTTCTGTATCCATTCATCTGTCAACAGACATTTAGGTTGTATTTTTGTTTCTCCACAAGGAGTAGTGCTGATACTTAAAATAATATTTAAGAATGTACAGAAGGATTTCTGGTTGTCATATCTGGAAATGTTGCTAGGATTCAGAACCCAAAGTCCCAGGCCATCATACACACCCTGTACTACATGTAACTTTCTTACACAATGAAGAATTCCACTCCCCTAAAATGTCAACAGTACTCCCACTGAAAAATTCTACAAAGTCTTAAAATGGAAATCAACATTTCTTGAATAATTTAATAATCTTGAATTGATTGTACAAGTCATTGTATTTGAACTATAAAGGGGGAAGACTGGGAGAGAGGCACAATAGCTTAATAAAGTGCTACTTCTTTTTGTCTGGGAGATTAAAATCCATTTAGAAGGGTATAGAGAATAAGGTGGCTGGAAATATTAAAATTAGTATGTTGAGACAGCTTACCATTACTTAATTCTGCCTAGCTCACTCTACATTATAACTTGCCCTATTCAATGACTCGATGTAGGTGATGGGTGACAAATTGGCATAGCAAGAATTACGGGGTTTTGAGGAACATCAATGGACCGCTTAGATTATAGAAGCTATGCTGACGTTATGGGAGAATGTTCACTTCTGTATAGCTCTGCTGGTCACACAGAAGAGTACTCTCAGTGATATTAGGCTCTCTGTTGTTAGCATTGGACAATACAAAAATAGGGAAAAGTCAGCATAATTTCTTGGATTATCAATTTTACTGAACAACAATTTTTTAAAAAATTTTATGTTAAAATAAACATGTATATTGCTACTAATTAGATTATAAAATTCAGATGACTTTTAAACATAAGGCAGATAACTATGGAGACTTTTAATTCCTGTAAGTGGATGTTTTAAGTTATATTCTTAGACTCAGGGTTGTATATGTTCATTTTTCTCTTTCATAGCAGACACTTAGTGAAAAATTTTAAGAACATTAGAGTTAGCTGATGGCCTCCTAATCAGTTCTTTGCCAAAAGTAAGTCTATAACCAAGATCAGAGAATGGTAGGAGCACCAATGAGCCCTTTTAATATTTGTCAACACAATTCTCAGCTCTTCCATTATGTAGAATTGCTATGTTCACCAAGGAAGTGTTGACAAATGAGTTAGAAGAGAAGAGAAG
Source organism: Lutra lutra (assembly GCF_902655055.1). Taxonomy (NCBI): domain Eukaryota; kingdom Metazoa; phylum Chordata; class Mammalia; order Carnivora; family Mustelidae; genus Lutra; species Lutra lutra. The sequence continues at coordinate 50,346,885 of NC_062290.1, forward strand.
AGATTGAACTATCTCTCTGAGATTTGTAGGCCCTCCCTGATGAATCAGGGGAGCTTTTAAACAGACACTAATCTTGCTCCCCAAAATCACTTTTTGAAAGGGAATAGGCTTTCTTGTGGGTACAGAAGCTCAAACTCTTGAAAATAGGTGCTGCAATTCAAGAGCCTCTAAGTGCTGAAACTATAAGTAACTCAGGGAAAGAGGAACACTGAGAAGCTCCTGGACATATTGATGAGACAACACAAAACTTAGTTGTCTCTACCTGTGTGTTGCTTCGGTGATCTTGGTAAACTATAAATGAATTTGCAAATGAATACTTAATGACTTCTGATGGAAATTTTTGAATGAAACTGACAGCTACTCAAGTAGGAACAATGAGTCCAGCACCAAAAGTAATTTTCTACTAAGATTTATTTTTCTTAAATGCTATGATAATTTGCTTACAGAGAGTGAGAAGGCATCAAAGATTTATAGGAAGGAGTGCTCTGCTAGTTTTTCTTTTCTTGAATAATTTTACATTGCTATTACTATGGATTTGCCTCAGTTTTGTTATCTCTAGAATGAGCATAACACTCTCCCCCCGACAAGGTTTTGTGAGAAATAAGTGAAAGTAGTAATTACCCAGCATAGTGTAGTCACAAAGTACCTACACAGTAACCATGAACTGTTATTAAACAAGGACATTTTGCAACCCTGTCTCCCTTTGCTATACTGTAGGAACATGGTCTGCCTATTTCTATTGTTAGTTCTGCTTCTGCTTGTCAGGAGTCCCATATTTATCCCTTCCCTGCACCTTAAGCAAGTAGAAGTTGTTTATTAAAATTATTTAAATTAGAATTTCTGCAAGATGATGCTGCATTATGTAATTTAATGTTTTTGTTTTCTCTGTATACTTGTTTGTGCTTTGGATTTTTAATACAAAATATACCATTGAACAGATATTTTTCAATTAACCCTTATGATTTAGGCACTATAGTAGTCACAGGAAAGGCTAGATGATTTGAGGGAAAAGGATATAGGACTGAGCTAAAAGGGCATGTCTAAGTAATATAGTAACTATAAGAAATATGCCTACAATATTTGGGAGCAAAGAATAGTAGCACGTATCTCAGCTTACATGTCTATACAGAATAAGAAGAGGACGCTTGTAGAGAGGTTGCTTGGCGAAGCTACATCTTTTTAAAAAACGTTTTTATTTAAGTTCCAATTAGATAACAAAGTGTAATACTGGTTTCAAATGTGCAATGTAGTGATTCAGCACTTCATTCAACACCTAGTGCTCATCACATGTGCACTCCTTAATCCCCATCAGCTGTTTCACCCATCTCCACTACCTCCCCTCTGGTAACCTTCAGTTTGTTCTTAATAGTGAAAAACTTGTTTCTTGGTTTGCCTATGTCTCTCTTTTTCTGTCACTTTGCTTGTTTGTTTTGTCTTTAATTTCCACATATGAGTGAAATCATACGGTATTTGTCTTTCTCTGATGGACTTCTTTCACTTAGCATAATACTCTGTATCTCCACCCTGTCATTGCAGATGGGAAGATTTCATTCCTTTTTTTATGGCTGAGTAATGTTCCTGTGTGTGTGTGTGTGTGTGTGTGTGTGTGTGTGTGTGTGTGTGTGTGTGTACACACCACATCTTCCTTATTCATTCTTCAGCCGATGAACACTTGGGCTGTTTCCATAATTTGGCTATTGCAGATAATGCTGCTAGAAAATTTGAGTGCATGTATCCCTTTGAATTAATATTTTCATATTCTTTGAATAAATAGCTAGTATTGCAATTGCTGGTCCACAGGGTAGCTCTATTTTTAACTTTTTGAGGAACTTCCATACTGTTCTGGAGTGGCTACAGTGCAGTTCACATTTCTATCAAGAGTGCACATCCTCACCAATGACAGGGGAAATGGCATCTTAAACAGTAAAAAGGATTTAGCCTGGCAGGAAGGAAACTACTTGATTTGGGGCTGTTCTCCTGTTGTTATTTGGTATTTCATTATTGCCACATCCAACTATTCCTTTCTCATTGCATACTCTCACATCAACAAATAGGTTTTCTGCTTTACTATGTGCTTGTATGTGTGTAACTTCTATTAAAAGGTATCTAATTGGGGGCACCTGGGTGGCTCAGTGGGTTAAAGCCTCTGCCTTCGGCTCAGGTCATGATCCCAGGGTCCGGGGATCGAGCCTCGCGTCGGGCTGTCTGCTCCGTGGAGAGCCTGCTTCCTCCTCTCTCTCTGCCTACCTCTCTGTCTACTTGTGATATCTCTCTGTCAAATAAATAAATAAAAATGTTTAAAAAAAAAAGGTATCTAATTGAACTATGACACATTATCCTGCTAGACCTAGAAAATGAAGCAGCATATGTAATCCTGTCAATCATTGGGAGTAAAGATAGGTCCCCCAAATCTGAAGTAGAGAATTTGATAGGGAGATTAAATTTTCAAATGATGTAAAGTAGATAGAGAGTAGAGGAAGTAGAAAGTAGATGGAAAATAGAGAGAAATGTTTGACATTTGTAGGTCTTGTCCGTGAGAGGCATTGTGTTGTTTTTGGTTTTGTTTTTGTGGCTGACACAATTCTAACCCCTTTTTCTATATCTGGAGGGTCCACCAACTTGTGAGTTTTTCCAGATGGCAGAGCCTAGTTCCTATTATAAACAATGAAAATGACAAATGTTTGCTTCGCTTCCTTTGCAACCAATACATGGACATATGACCTAGACTTCACCCATAAGATACACTATCCCAAAGTTCAAATAAGAATGGTGAAAGTAAGGGCACAGGTGCTCTCAGAATCCATTCTGAGAGCAGGGGGCAGTAGCTGGAGAAGCAAGATGAAGTTGGGTGATGTCAATGGGAAAACAGCAACATGTCATGTTCAGCAGCAGAGCCTGAACTTAGTAGAGATGTGGCCCTGGCTGCTAATGAGGCTTCCTTAAATTCCTGCCCGTGTCTCTAGTTCTACTTGGCAGCCTTCCTGGCAATTCTGTGGACTTCCTAAAATTCTCTCAATCAATGTATTTTATGCATCAATTATAGAAGAGTAGTTTCTGCTCCTTGAAAATAAAAACTGAAAAGTTTTAAAATAAGGAGGTTTTGAATAGTTGTTACTAGCACGATGTCTTCCATGTGTAAGTATGCCAAGTATGGGAAAGCAGTGCCCCTGACAAGTTCTGTAAACTTGAGCCAGTGATTTATGACTGCCTGGCTGTGTAAGTAAACTCTTTCCAGACTCAATTCTCTGAATTCATATCTAGGCTGCTAACATTAGCTTTTAGTAGATATTTTTAAATGTTCTATTTACAAAATTTGTCCTAAAGAGGACGCAAGGAAAATAATTTATAAACGTATTAGATCTATTAAAAGTTGACTCACACCAGTCTTTACAATGGGAGCAATGGGAATGAGAACAGATGCCAGAGTGACTAACTACCATGGTTAATATGTACTGAATGTCTATTTCTGAAGTACTACACAAAATGAATTGCATGAATTAATCTCATGTTATACCTACTCAATCCTAGGAGGAAAGAACTACTATGTTTTATATGTAATGAAACTGATAACTGAACACTAAAAAAATACACCTAAGCCATGTAGATGTCAAGTGGAAGAGCAAAGATTTAAATTAAGGGCTGTCTGTCTTTAGAACCTGAACTCCTGGCCTGTGTACTCACTGGGAAGTATTATACATTTCTGTCATTTTTATACTCCAAAAAGATAATTTTTTTTAATATTTTTACTTTTATTTATTTGACAGAGATCACAAGTAGGCAGACAGGCAAGCAGAGAGAGAGGAGGAAGCAGGCTCCCTGCTGAGCAGAGAGCCTGACGCGGGGCTCGATCCCAGGACCCTGGGATCATGACCTGAGCCAAAGGCAGAGGCTTTAACCCATTGAGCCACCCAGGCACCCCCAAAAGATAATTTTTCTAGTCAATTATACTTAAAGAAAGAAAAGAAGAAAATTCAACAATAACAAAAAAACACAACTTCGTATGCACACACACACTCTTCTTTGACAGGCAAGCTCAGAAGGATGTTTTTGTTTAAGAAAATAGCCTATACTAATAGAAACATTTTTTGCTTTTATCTAAGGATAGTACATCATGCTCAAATTTTTACTCTTTTTATGTCTTTTTATTTCATTAGTAGAAAGGAAATGAATTTCAATTTTTTTTCTTTTTCTAATAGTATTGAAATATAATTCACATATACATGGTGCTAGTTTAAGGTGCACAATGTGATGATTTGATACATGAATATATTGTAAAATATTTATCACAATAAAGTTAATTTAACACATCCTTCATCTCACTTAATTACTATTTTGTTTTTGTTACGGTGAGAACATTAAGGCTCTATTGTCATAGCAACTTTCCAACATACAGTACAATATTAATTATAGTCATCAGGCTGTACATTAGATCCCCAGAACTTATTCATTCTAAAAATGAAAATTTTTACCTTTTGATGAACCTCTCCCCATTTCTCCCACTTCTCAGTCCCTGGCAATCACCATTCTACTCAGTTTCTTTTTTCTTATTTCTTTTTCTTTCTTTTTTAAAAAAATTAACATATGGTGTATTATTTGCTTCAGGGGTTCATGTCTGTGAATCATCAATCTTACATACTTCACAGCACTCACCATAACACATACCCTCCCCAATGTCCATAACCCAGGCACCTATCCCTCACCCCTCCCCCTCCAGCTATCCTCAGTTTGTTTCCTGATATTAAGGGTCTCTTACAGTTTGTCTCCCACCCCAGTTCCATCCTGTTTCATTTTTTTCCCTCCCTTCCCCCTATGACCCCCCACATTTCTCAAATTCCTCATATCAGAGAGATCATATGATAATTATCTTTCTCTGATTGGCTTATTTTGTTTAGCATAACACCCTTTAGTTCCACCCATGTCCTTGCAAATGACAAGATTTTGGTTTTTTGATAGTTGCATAGAATTCCATTGTATACATATACCACCTCTTCTTTATCCATTCATATGTTTATGGACATCTAGGTTCTTTCCATAGTTTGGCTATTGTGGTCATTGCTGCTATAAACATTTGGGTGCACATGCCCCTTCGGATCACTACATTTGTATCTTTAGGGTAAATACCCAGTAGTGCAATTGCTGGGTCAAAGGGTAGCTCTACTTTCAAATTTTTGAGGAACATTCATGCTGTTTTCCAGAGTGGTTACACCAGCTTGCATTCCCACCAACAGTGTAGGAGGGTTTCCCTTTCTCCCCATCCTCACCAGCACCTGTCATTTCCTGACTTGTTAATTTTAGCCATTCTGACTGGTGTGAGGTGGTATCTCATTGTGGTTTTGACTTGTATTTCCCTGATGCCAAGTGATGTGGAGCACTTTTTCATGTGTCTGTTGGCTATCTGGATGTCTTCTTTGCAGAAATGTCTGTTCATGTCCTCTGCCCATTTCTTGATTGGATTATTTGTTCTTTGGGTGTTGAGTTTGATAAGTTCTTTATAAATTTTGGATACTAGCCCTTTATCTGATATGTCGTTTGCAAATATCTTCTCCCATTCTGTCAGTTGTCTTTTGGTTTTGTTAACTGTTTCCTTTGCTGTGTAAAAGCTTTTGATCTTGATGAAGACCCAGTAGTTCATTTTTGCCCTTGTTTCCCTTGCCTTTGGCAATGTTTCTAGGAAGAAGTTGCTGCGGCTGAGGTCGAAGAGGTTGCTACCTGTGTTCTACTCAAGGATTTTGATGGATTCCTGTCTCACATTGAGGTTTTTCATCCGTTTTTAGTCTATTTTTGTGTGTGGTGTAAGGAAATGGTCCAGTTTCATTCTTCTACATGTGGCTGTCCAATTTTCCCAACACCATTTGTTGAAGAGACTGTCTTTTTTCCATTGGACATTCTTTCCTGGTTTGTTGAATATTAGTTGACCATAGAGTTGAGGGTCCATTTCTGGGATCTCTATTTTGTTCCATTGATCTAGGTGTCTGTTTTTGTGCCAGTACCATACTGTCTTGACAATTACAGTTTTGTTTTTGTTTTTTTTAAGATTTTATTTATTTATTTGACAGACAGGGATCACAAGTAGGCAGAGAGGCAGGCAGAGAGAAAGGAGGAAACAGGATCCCTGCTGAGCAGAGAGCCCAATGCAGGGCTCAGTCCCAGGACCCTGGATCATGACCTGAGCCGAAGGCAGAGGCTTTAACCCACTGAGCCACCCTGGCACCCCTGATTACAGCTTTGTAATAGAATTTGAAGTCTGGAATTGTGATGTCACCCACTTTGGTTTTCTTTTTCAATATTCCTCTGGCTATTTGGGTCTTTTCTGGTTCCATATAAATTTTAGGATGATTTGCTCCATTTCTTTGAAAAAAATCGTTGGTATTTTGATAGGGATTGAATTTAATGTGTAGATTGCTTTAGGTAGCATAGACATTTTCACAATATTTGTTCTTCCAATCCATGAGCATGGAGCATTTTTTTCATTTCTTTGTGTCTTTCTCAATTTCTTTCATGAGTACTTTATAGTTTTCTGAGTACAGATCCTTTGCCTCTTTGGTTAGGTTTATTCCTAGGTATCTTATGGTATTGGGTGCATTTGTAAATGGGATCAACTCCTTAATTTCTCTTTCTTCTGTCTTGTTGTTGGTGTAGAGAAATGCAACAGATTTCTGTGCATTGATTTTATATCCTGACACTTTACTGAATTCCTGTATAAGTTCTAGCAGTTTTGGAGTGGAGTCTTTCGGGTTTTCCACATGAAGTATCATATCATCTGCAAAGAGTGAGAGTTTGACTTTTTCTTTGCCTATTCAGATGCCTTTAATTTCTTTTTGTTGTCTAATTGCTGAGGCTAGGACTTCAAGTACTATGTTGAATAGCAGTGGTGATAGTGGACATCCCTGCCATGTTTCTGACCTTAGGGGGAAAGTTCTCAGTTTTTCCCCATTGAGAATGATACTTGCTATGGGTTTTTCATAGATGGCTTTGATGATATTGAGGTATGTATCCTCTATCCCTACACTGTGAAGAGTTTGGATCAAGAACTGGTGCTATACTTTGTCAAATGCTTTTTCAGCATCTGTTGAGAGTATCATATGGTTCTTATTCTTTCTTTTATTAATGTATTGTATCACATTGTTTGAATTGCAGATGTTGAAGCAACCTCGCACCACAGGAATAAATCCCAAGTGGTTGTGGTGAATAATCCTTTTAATGTACTGTTTGATCCTATTGGCTAGTATTTTGGCGAGAATTTTTGCATCTCTGTTCATCAAGGATACTGGTCTGTAATTCTCCTTTTTGATGGAGTCTTTGTCTGGTTTTGGAATCAAGGTAATGCTGGCCTCATACAATGAGTTTAGAAGTTTCCATTCTATTACTACACTTTGGAATAGTTTCAGGAGAATAGGTATTGATACTTCCTTAAATGTTTGGTAGAATTCCCCTGGGAAGCCGTCTGGGCCTGGGCTCTTGTTTCTTGGGAGATTTTTGATGACTGCTTCAATGTTATTACTGGTTATGGGTCTGTTCAGGTTTTATATTTCTTCCTGGTTCAGTTTTGGTAGTTTATTATGTCTCTAGGAATGCATCCATTTCTTCCAGATTGTCAAATTTGCTGGCGTATAGCTGCTCACAATATGTTCTTATAATTGTTTGTATTTCTTTGGTGTTGGTTTTGATGCTCCTCTTTCATTCATGATTTTATTAATTTGGATCCTTTTTCTTTTCTTTTTGATAAGTCTGGACAGAGGTTTATCTCTCTTATTAATTCTTTCAAAGAACCACCGCCTAGTTTTGTTGATTTGTTCTTCTGTTCTTTTGGTTTCTATTTCATTGATATCTGCTCTGATCTTTGTGATTTCTCTTCTCCTGCTGGGTTTAGGCTTTCTTTGCTGTTCTTTCTCCAGCTCCTTTAGGTGTAGGGTTAGGTTGTGTACTTGAGACCTTTTTTGTTTCTTGAGAAAAGCTTATATTGCTATATACTTTCCTCTCAGAACTGCCTTTGCTGTGTTCCAAAGATTTTGAACAGTTGTGTTTTCATTTTCATTTGTTTCCATGAATTTTTAAAAATTCTTCTTTAATTTTCTGGTTGACCCATTCATTCTTTAGTAGGATGCTTTTTAGCCTCCATGTATTTGAGTTTTATCCAACTTAGAGAAAAACTTATATATATACAAAAATAAGGGTAAACATGATGAAGGGCTGGAATATGACTGTAAAGATGAAAATTTTAAAAGATTCTAAGAAAGGAATTGGGAAGATAAGAAGTTGGTTGAAAAAAGAAAAAAAGAGGAATGAATGTAATCAGGCTGGAGACTAGAACAAAGACTTGCACTAAGGATAAATATAATGAAGGAATAGAATATGACTATAACAGTGAAAATTAAAAGATTTTTAAAAAGGTGTTGACAAGATAAGATAATTTTAAAAGGTTAAAATAGGAAAGAAAGATTAAAAAAGAATTAGAAAAAAATAAAAGTAAGAAAAAATAACTTTGAAAGACTAAGTAATCACAGGGAAAGAGCCATGAATTCTATGTGTTGCATTCCCCTAGCTCTGGAGTTCCACAGTTCTCATTAATTGGTGAACTTGGTCTTGGCAGGATGTACTTGCTAATCTTCTGAGGTAGGGGCCTGTTGGTAGTGATTCCCAAATGCCTTTGCCCGAGGCAGAATTGCACCACCCTTGCCAGAGGCCAAGCTAAGTAATCTGCTTGGTTTTGCTCCCAGTAGCTTTTGTTCCCTGAATGCTTTTGTACAGCTCTGGAGGAGGAGAATGAAAATGGCGGCCTCCTAATCCCCAGCCCCAGAGGAGCTGAGATCTCAGGTCCCCACTCCTCACTGCCCCCTCAGAGAAAAGCAGTCAAATCACTCCTCTCTCCCTGGTTTCTGGCTGCACTCCATGCTCACCCAGCCTGTGACTGAGCATTTCTATCTCTGGTTCACAGACCCTATTGGAGTCTCCAAACCCAGCAGATTCCTGCAGTACACTCCCATGCTGCTCCTCCTGGAGAAGGAAGAAGAGGGTCTCCCCTGGAGCTGCCACTTGTGGTTCCCCTGCTTGAAGAGCAGTGGCCTGGCTATTCCTCAGATCACAGTTTAAGGTAAGCCTGAGCTGAGAGCCCACTCCTTGGCTCTGTCTCTGCAACTGGTGTCCCCACTCGGATTCCGGGGAGCTCTGCCACACTCAGACACTCCTGGTCATTTTGTAATCCCATGGGTCCTGAGACCACACTTTCCCTGCAAGGACTCCAACCCCTGCTTAGCCTCTGGAGTGACATCCCTCAGTGGAGAAGACTTCTAAAAGTCCTGACTTTGTATTCCTCTGCTCTACCACTTGCCAGGAGCTGGCCCTCACCATGCAGTCTCTCTTCCCATATATCACCTCAGATTCACTTCTCCACACATCCTACCTTCCAGAAAGTGGTTGCTTTTCTGTTCCTAGAATTGCTGCTCTTCTCTTTGATCTTCTGTTGAGTTTGTATGTGTTCAGAATGGTTTGATAACATCTAGCTGAATGCCTGGGACCTGATAATATTTAGGACTCCTACTCCTCCACCATCTCGCTCCTCCCCCTACTCTGTTTCTTTGAATATCATGCTGCAGTGAACATGGGGATGCAATTATTATTTCAAATTAGTGTTTTTATTTCTTTCAGATAAATACTCAGAAGTAGATTTATTGGATCATACGGCAGATCTATTTTTTTAAATTTTTTTAGGACTCTTTATGTTGTTTTCTAGAGTGGCTGCACCAATTTACATTCCTACCAACAGTGTGCAAAAGTTCCCTTTTCTCCACATATTCACCAACATTAATTATCTCTTCTCTTTTTGATAATAGTCACTCCAACTGGTGTGAGGTGATATCTCATTGTGGTTAGGATTTTAATTTTCCTGATAAGTGGAATTATTGAGTTGAGCACCTTTTCATATGTTTGTTGGCCAACTGTATGTCTTCTTTGGGAAAATATTCAGTTTGTCTGCCTATTATTTAATTGGATTTTTTTTCTCCTGTTGAGGCATATGAGTTTATGTATTTTAGGTATTAACATTTTATTAGATACATGATTTGCAAATATTTTCTCCTATTTATTTGGTTGCCTTTTCATTTTATTGATGGTTTAGTTTGCTGTGCAGAGCTTTAAGTTTAGTGTAGACCTACTTTATTATTATTATTTTTTAATTTTGTTGTTTTTACTTTTGGGGTCAAATCCAAAAAAACACTGTCAAGACCAATGTCAAGGATTTTATCCTCTATGTTTTCTTGTGGGAGTTTTATGACTTTGGGTATGAGATTTAGGTTTTTAATCTGCTCTGAGTTGAATATATATATATATGTATATGTATATGTGTGTGTGTATATATATGTATATGTGTATATATATGTGTATATATATATATATATATATGGTATAAAATAAAGGTACAGTTTTATATGTGGCTGCCCAGTTTTCTTAACACCATACTATTCTTTCACCTTTGTACAGTCTTGACTCATTTGTCATAAATTGACTGTTTTGCATGGGTTTATTTCTGGGCTCTGTATTCTGTTCCATTGTTCTACATGTGTGTTTTTATGCTAGAACCATAGTGTTTTGATTACTAGTTCTGAAATATAGTTTGAAATCCAGAAGTTTGGTGCTGATTTTGTATCTTAAAACTTTCTTAAGTTTTCTTACTAGGTCTAAAGCTTCTTGGTGGAGCCTTTGGCATATTCTCTTTATGTAATTATGTCATCAGAAAATAGACAGTTTTACTTCACTGTAATAAACATATGACAGACCCACAGCTAATATCATACTCAAAGGTTGAAAGGTGAAAACCTTTCTTCTAAGATCAGGAACAAATCTAGGGTGTCTGTTTTCACTATTCCTACTCAACATAGTCCTGAAGTCATAGCCAGAGCAATTAAATATGCAAGAAAAGGCATTCAAATTGGAAAGAAAGAGCTGAAATTTTTGAAGCCAAAATCAACTATTCTCAATTCCAGTGTGCACAAATAATTCCTAATCACATTTTAAATAATTGGTCTGGCATATTTTCAGTGAAGTAGAATGAAAGCTTAGGTGAATATTCTTTTGAAAGTTTCTCTTTGCATAAAATAGATGGATTGATTGCTTAAACTTTAATTAATACTATCACTGTCATTTTGAGCTGCTCTAACAGAATACCACAGACTGGGTGGTTTATAATTTATTGATCACAGTTCTAGAAACTAGAAAGTCCAAGGTCAAGGCACCAGCACTGTCACCTTCTAATGTGGGCTGCCTTCCTGATTCATAGCTGGCAACTCTTCCTTATGTCCTCATGTGGTAGATGGGGAAAATGATTTCCCTGGAACCTTTTTTTGTAAGCCACTAATCCCATTCTTGACAATGCTGTCCTCATGCTAATGCACCTCCCAAAGGCCTCACCTAATTATTACCATTACACTGGGCATTTGGATTTCAACATATGAATTTTTTTTAAAAGATTTTACTTCTTTATTTGACACAGAGAGAGAGATCACAAGTAGGCAGGGAGACAGGCAGAGAGAGAGGGGGAAGCAGGCTCCCTGATGAGCAGAGAGCCCAGTGCGGGGCTTGATCCCAGGATCCTGAGATCATGACCTGAGCCAAAGGCAGAGTCTTAACCCCCTGAGCCACCCAGGTGCCCCTCAACTTATGAATTTTGGTAGCAGATGGTATACAAATCCTCAGACCATAACAAATACTAATAATATGTCATACTTTTAAAAAATGTGTCTATGGTAATATATTATTCAAAGTGAGAAAGGGGAAGGGCCCATGGGTAGCTCAGTTGGTTAAACATCTGACTCTTAATTTCAGCTCAGATTGGATTTCATGGTCATGAGTTCAAGCCTCATGTTGGGCTCCACGCTGGGTGTGGAACCTACTTAATTTAAAAAAAAAAATGGTGAGAGAAGGGAAAATGGGCTAAAGACATGCTTATATTTCTTCTCTATGAATTTGCTCTATTTAGATCTAGAAAATGAGTTTTCACCACTCAGGAAGATTCTAATCTAGTCCCTTCGTCAATTTATTGAGTCATTCACAGGAAAGCATATAGTAATCGGATTTTATTTTAATGGTGAAAATTTAGGCAAAAAAGAAATAGTGAAACACGCAGGGTAAGAGATGAAAGGTACTGTAACAGAAATATATGTTTTTAAGATGTGCAATACCATTTTAAGCCAGTGGTAACATACAGATAGTCAAAAAGTCTTGACTTTTTGATGAAATGAACTCTGTGACCTGCTGGTATTGGAGAACTATCAGGAACCAGTGAAATGGTAACTGAGAAAAATGTTACAATACAGATGGACTCTTAACACCAATTTCCATAAGGGGATACTAAAATATTAGGATTGAGTGACTTAAACAGATTCCCAAAGGAATATCAGTCTCTCAACATGAACATGCTTCTCTATGAAACACTTAAAAATATTAAAGTTTATAATAAATAAAATAATAAACCTCTGAGAGCATGTATCAGTGTAGCCCTAAGGTTAAAAACTTATTTTTCCTAGATTTACTTTACTGTAAGTTATTGATACATTCAGATAAGATAAGAAAAGGGTAATAGGTTGGCTAATATATGACTGTTCACATTATAAGGCAATGAAAACTTATATAGTGGTTTGCCAGAGAGGTTATTTTAAAATATAATCCTCCAAATTAGGTGCTCTCTCACTGTAAAGAGTCATGAAAACAATTCTCGAGTTTTTAAGATTAGTGGCTTATTGAACACCTACCACAAGAAACTTGTGTTCCATGCTAACTTGGAAAAGTAGGAAGCAGATGGCCAGCTTCTTTATCAGATTTTTTTCAAAGGAAAAAGTATTTATGGCTATGATCATCAAGATTTAAATTCAAATCTAACAAAGATTATTGAGGATGTATTATGTACAAGACCCTGTGCAAGGTATGGCACTTATATGTATTTTTTAAAACTTTACAACACTTATACATATGCATCAGTAAAAAAGTTGATCATTACACCTAACTTTGGTTATTTATCTTAACTTTAACAGACAGTTGTTAAGGAGACCAATAAACTTGGTTGAGGAAAAAGCCAAATCTATATTTATTTTTTAAAAGATTTTCTTTATTTGGGAGAGAGAGAAAGAGAGAGCACATGAGGAAGGAGGAGGAGCAATGGGAGAAGGACAAGCAGACTCCCTGTGGAGCAGAGATCCTGATGTGGAACTTAATCCCAACACTGTGTGATCATGACCTGGGCCGAAGGCAGATGCTTAACAAACTGAGCAACCCAGGTGTCCCTAAATCCATACTTGAAAATGTCAAAATAAATAGCTTATTAAAGAGTGAAATACAAATAGCCATTTGACAAACAATATATCATAAGTCTAGGGCTAATTATAAACCTCTCTTCACCATTCTGCCATTTCTGCCCTTAATTTATGTTGTAGAACTTTGTGCATAGCTGACAGCGTTGGAGAGATGAGTCTTGTTGAATGTGCAATACATTTAGGCAGTGCCAAAAGCCATGTGCCCTCTGCATGTCAATGCCTTCTGGAAATGCTCCTTGCTTTCTGTCATGGCTTTAGAGGATTAAAGAACATTTCTAGCTTGAATATCTCTAGGAAGTGTTTTCAGTTTATTCCCCAGTGTTATTTCTCAGTGTTGGTTTTGTATCCTTTTAGTTGTAGACTGACTACAGCAGAAGGAATCTTTTTGCTTGGCTCCTCTCATGCCTGCTGCACTTGGGTAACAGCAGCAGTTATTAGTGTGCTGTAGCAAAGGTTATCATCTAAGGTTGTCTTGTGGATAGGAAGGACAGATCATTTAGATGTGGAAAGGGCAGCAGAATATATCTGCAAAGAGCAATTAAGGAAATGTCTTGAGAAGGCTGGTGGATGAGAACAGATGTTCTAAGTGTTCTGGTTCATCAAGAAAATTTTCATTTCAGTTGGAGGTGACCTGGTTCAAATACTCCTTTGGATATGGTTTTGAAAATTTATAAAACAGATTGAGACCATTTCACTCGTGTATGCTTGTTCTCCATGTAGGAAGATATTCTCCATCAAATAAATCAAATTCTCCTTCAAAGAAATCTTTGGCAGTTTTTCAGTTGTGGTGGGAGACATGGGACTCCATGTGTCACATGGTACAATATACCAAAAAGATAGCAAATTTTGTCTGCCTGTCAGCATTTACTTTTATTCTTAACAAAGATGTTCCCTATCTACCAAGGCAGAACCTCAACATTTTCAGGTCTGGCAGAGTGATCACATAATATGTAATTTAAAAAAAAAACTGAGTTAGTCACTAACATCTAAAAGTTAATGGCTTTTATTTAAACAAGTAGTGATGTCTGGATTCTCTTGAAAAAGTGGATAGTGTAGTAAGATTCAGCTATTATTGATACATGGTACCTTATTCCAAATTTCCCTGTACTCCTAAGAAGTCTTCCTCGCACTGAGACATTTTGATCAGTTCTAATTTATTATTATATTCAAACTGTTTTTCTCTGTGGTAGAACTTACAAGGAAACAGGACATATCTTATACCCATGCCTCTATCAAATGTGGGAAAAGTAAAGATAGACCAAGAAGGCTATAATTTTCACTAGCTGTGATTTTCACTAGCTGTGGTAATCAATTTTGTGAGTTATGCAAGAACTCACTATATGTGTGTGTATATCTATATCTTATCTATCAATTGATTGATCTGTATTCTATCATCTATCTATCATCCTCTATCTATATCTTGCATATCACTGTATAAATCTTAAGGGCTGGGATGGTTTCTTGCTTCCTTTCTTTCTTTCTTTCTTTCTTTCTTTCCTTCCTTCCTTCCTTCCTTCCTTCCTTCCTTCCTTCCTTCTTTCTTTTTTTCATTTTTGATATTCCAATGTCTACTGTCATACTGAGTATACATTGGACAATAATAAAACTTAGTGAGTAAACACTTAGTTGTTGGGAGCCACGAGACCTGGTAGAGGGCATTGCCCCACCAGGTTAGGGTTTGAACTAATGCAGACCTAATCCTGCCGAGGGCCGGATTGCCCTGCAGATAAGCATGGTCTGTTAGTCTCTTGCCTTTTCCTCTAATACCCATATCTCTCTCTCAAACAAAGAGCCCCTTGCTAATCTGCTGCAAACATCTCTCAGGCTTGTGGTCCAGAGCAACTCCAAGGAGGTACATTATTCTGTACCTAGGACTATGGAGAACTCTAGATGTGTACAACAGACGGTTTCCCCCCTAGGTTGATGTTTGCCCAAGGCTTTCACAAGCTGAGCCATTAAAATACACCCTGCCTCCTGCAAAGGCAAGTCCTTCTCATTCCCACTTCTCTCCTATATACATAGTTTCTTCACATAGCTTCTAGTTTTCCATTAACCCATATCTTGTTTCCCTGCAGACCCCAAAATAAGTTACCAAAAAACACTATATTTGTGCTACCTCCCATGGAATTTAAGCTAAATTCTTTAAACAGACTTGTGGTGAGGCATCTATGATCCTGAGTTGTAAATGTGTATAGTGGTGAGTTTAGCTATGTTAGTTCTTAGCACTTATAATCTATTTGGAACAGAAATTCCACCTGATGTTAAAGATTACCAGTTTCTTATACGATGCCTTAATCAGTGTCCCTTTGCAAAAATAATTTTTTTTAAAAATCAATCTTAACTTACAGTTTCAAAGACAATTGCTTTGAAATGCTTCTGCCTTTACATTTTTTGAGTGATGAACTGATGTTTTCCATCTATTTCTGTGATTTGGTTCTTTTTCTTAAGATAGCAGCCTGATCACAGATGTAGGTAGTCTCACAGTTCCTCATGCATTATATTTATATTTTAGCTGAAAAATTAAGGCAACCATAGCATGTTCTTGGAGATTCTCTTTATGTCCAAAGGGCCAATAGGCAATTCTTCCTTTTTCCTTCACTAATGAGAATTGGATTATGTTTTTCACTACATCTGCAACCAAAGTCTATGAGTTACACATAATAGTATATGAGGTATAACATATACGTTATATAACTACATGTTATATAACTTTATACATATGTTACATAACTAAAACATAGTTATATACATTATATAACTATAAATATACATGTATGTGGGTACAAATAACTATGTTATGCATAGTTAAAAGTACTATGTTTTAGTGTACAGACATCGATGAAATTGAAACAAATACATAAATACAAATTTGTGTCAAAATATTTTATGTAATTAAGTACTATATATAAAAATATGATATAGTTATATTACTATAAATGTACAGATATTTAAATAATTATATGTCTATATACACATATGCACATATTCAGGTATTATTTAAGTAAATATATGAGGCTTTGTGCATAGTTTAGGTGTTCAGTGAACATAAAAGATCATTATGTACCCCAAAGACAAAATGCTCCAATTCTTAAAATGGTTGGTTTCTGTCTGAAAGCATATTTTTAGTAGTGAGTTGTTTATAATCTTTGACATAATTTTCTTCATCTGTTAGAGTGGGAATATCACACTTGTCAGAGAGTTGTTGAAAGAATTACATTAGATTACCTATGTATAAAACAAGGTAAATTATCTTGTTTGGAAATGAAAAACCAATAAAATATTAAATGGATGTCAAGGAATATGTACAAAATATTTATGATTTATTTGCTGAATTGAGAATTGTTTCTTTCCTATTTCAAACCATTGCTTTTAGTTTCTTTTTTGAAATAAAATACCTGAAAAAATTCACATTTAAGCTAATATTAATAATACCTGAACTTTATCAAATTACCTTTTTTTCCCTCAGTTGATCAAAAATAGTCAAGAAATTTTTATTTTACATTTGTTTGTAGCTGGGTATATCCTGTAATCATGTTGCTTTTAAAATCTGTAATAGATCTTTTATTAGACTATTAATATATTTTATAAATGTATTTTGATATTGTTAAAATAACACATTATACATTGTATCCAATTACAAAAGGGTTTGGCTTTTGCAAAATCTATGCATCCTTGTAGGATGTGATTAATCCCTGCTATTTCTAGGGGTGTAATTTTGGGAACAATCTTTCAGGAAACTGCTTGTAAATTTGAAGTCATTTGGCACAATATTCACTTAACCAAATGACTGTGTTAATAGTAATTTCTCTTTCTAAATAGTTTTCATAGTTGGTGGGTATATGCCCCTCCAGCCTTTAGTATTTGTGACTTGACCAGTGATTGTCTAGTGCATAGGATATGCAGTTTATTTAACACTTCTTGGTCCTGATCTTCTTTATCTATGGCTCCAGAAGTTATTAACATGAATTGAAGCCTTCTGTATAGTCAGTTTCCTCAAGGAGAAGAACACATTTTTAATTTTTTTTAAATTGGGGTATAATTGATATACAACATTATGTTAATTTCAGATATACAACATGATGATTGATGTTTGAATATATTGTAAAATAAATACTACAATAAGTCTCGTTAACATTTGCCATCAAAGTTATAATTATTTTTTTCTTGTGACGAAACTTTCAAATATGCAGTACAGTACTATTAAGTATAGTCACATCTCCATGACTTGTTTACTTTGTAACTGGATGTTTCTACACTTTGAATCTCTTCATCCATTTTGCCCACCTACCACACCCACCTTTGGCACCAACCAATCCGTTCTCTGTATCTATTAGCTTGGTGGGTTTTTTGTTTGTTTGCTTAGTTAATTTTTTTTTTTTAAGATTCCACATACAAGTAAATTATATGGTATTTGTCCTTTTCTGCCTAACTTATTTCATCTAGCATAATGTCCTCAAGTCCATCCATGTTGTCACAAATGACAAGATTTCACTCTTTTTTTAATGGCTGAATAAAATAACAATATAATAAATAAACCAATGTTCCATTGTGTATACTTATCACATTTTCTTGATCCATTCATCCACTAATGGACACTTAGGTTGTTTCCATACTTTGATTATTGTAAATAATGCTGCAGTAAACATAGAGATGGATATATCTTTGTGAGTTAGTGTTTTCATTTTCTTTAGATAAATACCCAGAAAATAGAATTTCTAGATCATACGATAGTTCTATTTTTAATTTTTGAGGAACTTCCATACTGTTTTTCACAGTGGCTGTATCAGTTTGCTTTTCTACTAAGAGAGCACAACAGAGCACTTTTCCACATCTTCACTAAATTCTTGTTTATCTTGTCTTTCTGATAATAGCTATCTAACAGGTATGAGGTGATGTATCATTGTGGTTTTGATTGCCATTTCCCTTATTATTAGTGATATTGAGCATTATTTTATATACTGGTTGGCTTTGTATATGTAATCTTTGGAAAAAATTACCTGTTCACATCCTCTGCCCAGTTTTTAATTGGATTACTTCTGGCCATTGAGTTATATGTGTTTTTGACACATTTTGGATATTAACCCCTTATCAGTTATAGGATTTACAAATATTTTCTCTTACCTTTTCATTTTGTTGATGGTTTTCTTTGCTGAGCAGAAGCTTTTTAATTTGATGTAGTCCCACTTGATTTTTGCTTTTGTTGCCTTTGCTTTTGGTGTCAAATCAAAAAAACAAAAATAAAAACCATAAAAATAAATGAACCAACCAACCAACTAACCAACCAACAACAACAACAACAACAAAAATACTGCCAAAACCATTGTTGAGGAGCTTACCACCTATGTTTTCTTCTAGGATTTTTATGGTTTCAGGTTTTAAATTCATGTCTTTAATTCGTTTTGAGTTTATTTTTGCATATGGTATAAAATAATGAATTCAAATTATTTTGCATGTGGTTGTCCAATCTTTCCAGCATGATTTACTGGAGAGACTGTCATTTTCCTATTGTATATTCTTGGTTCCTTTGTTGTAAATTAACTGACCATACCTCCATACATACATGAATTTATTTTTGGGTCTGTACTATTCTGTTGATCTATGTGCCTGTCTTTAAAATACCATACTATTTTGGTTATGATGGCTTTGTAATATAGTTTGGAATTGGGGAGTGTGAGGTATCCAGCTTAGTTCTTTCTCAAGATGGATTTGGCTATTCAAAGTCTTTTGTGGTTCCATAAAAATTTTATGTTTGTTCTATTCCTGTGAAAAATGCCATTGGAATTTTGATAGGGATTACACTGAATCTGTAGATTGTTTGGGTGGATATTTTAACAATATTAATTAGAAGAAAAAATTTTTAAGGTTAATATTCAAGTCTTTTAACTAACCAATATAAATAGAAATTTCTTTTTCCATTAAAAATCATTAACAGCCTTACGCATAGAACATTAAAGGGTGAATCAAATTCAGGGATACATAAGGTTTAGACTCTGATTAGGGGAGATGCTTCTGCAAGGTGGCAAAGAATAGGAAAAAAAAAGTTTTATGAGTGCTAGAGTTAAGGGAATTAAGGAATTGTTGGTAAAGGAAATAACATTAAAATTCAATTTATAAACAAAGTCATAAGGCTAAGAAAGTTGAAGGCATATTTATCTGGCTGAGATGAGATTTATGTAGCACTTAGAGAATGAGAAGGAGAGACATATCAGATCCTGATGTGGGCAGAATATGGAAGGTGTTCTTTTTTTTAACTTTAGGATAAGGATATTATTCAGTAAGTAATATCTTTACTTAATATAGAATATAGAATAAGATCTTATTATTTAACATAGAAGAATCTGAATAGCAGAAGAATATGGACAAAGGTAAGCTTTAGAAACCATACCTAGGAATGTATAGAATAATTTTAGAGAAAACTTTAGATATGTGAAGAGACTGAAATAGGATGATGACAGTATGAATAGAAAGAATATTTTCAAGATAAAATCTGAAGAATTAACAGGACTTATTGTCAGACATTAGAAATAAATGAAAAGAGGCATCAAATTTGATTTTGAGAGTTTATAGTTTAATTGCTATTCATACCGTAAAAAAATAGTTGTTAGGAAAAATGTTGCAAGTTTTGGATAGTTTGAAAGTGACATCTGTCTGGGCACATATGCTAACAGAAAGGTGAGCCTAGGAAGAAGGTAGCTTTTGGGAAACATGCGGGCTAAAGGCAAATACTTATAAATGATTCTAACAGAGGTAGCAACATGAAGTCATGGGATTCCTGGAATTCATTGAGGGAACTTGAAGAAACAAAAGTAGTCAGGCACCAATTTATGGGAAAACATAATCAGGTGTTTAGAAGAATAAAATGAAACAGAGAATAAGAAAAATAAAGACAAGGAGTTAGAGGATTCAGGGGAAGTGAAATTTCACTTTCTCAGAAGTGAAATTGAAAGAATTAGGAAGGCCATTCGTTCTGGGAATTCAGCAGAACGAGGAGAATGCATCCTCTCTGTCTTCATGAACAAAAGCACTAATTTGGGGGGAGGAATTCAGTCTCACTGAGAGTCACATGAAAGTTTTGACTTTCTGCCTAGGAAAAAACAAATGATCTATACAAAACTTTTTATATTTCATGTCAGTAAAGATCATCCAGAGACTCTGGGTTAAGACAACTCTGAAAGAAAAAAATATATATATCTTCAGTAACAACTTCAGCAAATTCCAAAAATTGGGCATAGGTTAGGTTTATATAACAGAATATATGCCTCTCTCTTTTCTAATCCTGCTCACTCACAATAATTGCCTTTGTTTTTTCTCCTTATGTATGATTAATTTGCAGAATTACTACAATGATGGAAATGTATATGATCAAAATGACTGGTGGTTCTAGTGTACAACCCTAAGCCCAAGGAAAACCTCATTTCTTAGTCAATCACTGCTTGGTAAAATAGAAGGCGTTAAGAACACTATCTTGAATGGAAATTGGGGAAAATACTATATATATAATTCTCAAAACTGTTGGGTTTATGCTTTCAACATTTTAAAAATGAACTCTATGATTTTCTTTCCTGCTTAACATTGTCCTCTTTTCAGAGAAAGCTTCTGGACTGTCATCTTTACCAATATTTCCATCTCAGCTCAGTTTCCAAAGGGTAAAATCCTGAAAGAAGGATTTTTGTACATGCAAATGATTTACTAAGGAAATGCTTCCAAATGAAACCTTTAATGGAATGGGAAAAGCAGGACAGGAAGGAGAAAAAGTTAAGAAATGATTTCAGGCTAAGTACCAGACCCAGCCTGGTTCATAGGGTAACTCTGGACTAAGCCTTAAACTTCAAAGTTTGTCCTAATTGGAGATATGGGGAGTATAGAACTGTAATACTCCTGCAGATGCATAGGTCATTCATTCTAAGGCCATGGAAAGGAGGGACATGGTAATAAACTCCAAAGAGTTTAGAGATATCATTCGATCAGACAGAACATAGCAGTAGACCTTTGGGAATCCTGGATACTATTATTGTAGCATTTGAAAAAAAATTATTATAACATTGGTAACAATATCCAAAGAATATTATGTTCCATAGTACTCCTTGTTCTGCAATGAATTTCAATATTAGTATAGTTACTATAGTTTTCTTTGCCTAACTATTAGCCAAGTAGACCTTTTTTAGTTAATCTCTATTCATCTTTATGTTTTGAATGTATTTCTTGTAAGTGACATAAGCTTGGTCTTGTGTGTGTGTGTGTTTTTTAATTTATCTGGCAATCTCTGTTTTTCATTGGAGCATGTGAATTAATAGCTTTTGATGTGATTATTGATATGGTTGGATTTAAATATATCATCTTGCCATATGCTTATTGTTTATATCATTTGCTATCTGTTCACTTTTCTACTCTTACTGCCTTCTTTTGGACTTAATGGACTTTTTTATGATTTCATTTTATGTTCTCTGTTAGCTTATTAGCTGTAACTCTTTGTTATTGGTATTTTAGTGGTTGCTATAGGAATTAGTTCATATCTTTAAATCATCACAGCCTACTTTTAAGTGATATCATCATACTTCCATGTAGTATAGATACCACATGCAGAGTTAGCCTCCTGGTTAAAAACCAATGTGTGATTTTTCTGGCCTGACTATAAGCAAATAAAAGGTTTCGCCTAACAAGCCTCATGAAGAATAGCTGCCCTCCCCACACCTGCTCTACTATACAGCCTGTGCATTATAGTACCTGAAGGGAGGTGTAGGCAAAGACTCATGTCCATCTGGTTGGTCATACTCTTCCTATGCAGCACCCCTAGCTCCAGGGCCTTCAACCACATCTCATCACCTGGGACCTTCGGCATCAGTCTCCTTCAGGTGCCTCTTTGGAGGCTGCTTTAAGACAGTTTTCTCCACTTTGACTTAGTACCCAGTACTTTCCCACTCTTGGTCCTCTGCTATTGCCTTGACTCCACCCCAGGGTCTATAAAACTATCTAAACCATTTGTTTAGGACTGTCTACATGGTGAGATAACCTCCATGTCTGTGCTAACCTACCTGATCTTCTACTCATTTGCTGTCCATGAGGGAGGCAAAACAAGGTGAAGTCAGCACTTTCTTTGGTTTGAGCCTCTTAGGCCATTGCAGTAAATGATTTAAGTCTTCACTGCTGCTTTTATTTTGGCTCACTGCTTTAATTGGCTATTCTAACACCTAATAACTCAGCCTTCTCTCCCTGCTCAGCTGAGTTCCTGACCCTATAGTAGAAGTCCATTTCTCCTATCCTATCCCTTCTGCCATGACTGTCACACATTTCACTTTTAAACATATCATAAACCTCACATTTTTTATTTAAATTGTCTATTGCCTTTTAGAGTGACTTAAATATGTGGGGAAAAAATCCTGTATTTACCCATGTTAGTTGCCATTTTCAGTGCTTTTTGCTCCTTCTGCTTTTTGATTAATATTTCCACCTAATATCATATCCCTACTGTCTGAAGTATGTCTTTTAATATTTTTGGTGATGCAGTTTGCTAGTGATAAATTGTTTCAGCTTTCGTAGGTCTAAAAAAATGTTTGTAGGGTTTTTTGTCTTCATTATTGAAAAATATGTTTGTTTGGGAAAAGAATTCTCAAGTTTTGTTGCTGTTGTTTTTAAGTCCATTATTATAAAGATGTACCACTGTATTTTCACTTCTATTTTTTCCTGTAAGAAATATGATCTTTGTTCATCTGCACACAATATTTTTTTGACAACTTTTAAAGATTTTCTCTTTATCTCTCATTTTAGAAATTCACACTGTCCCTTGGTATAGTTTTCTTCTTGTTTCTGCTTATGTTCTGTTACACTTGTAAAATACATGGATTTGTAGTTTTCATCAGATTTGGAAAAGCTTTGATCATTACTTTTTTCAAATATCTTCACCGTCCCTATACCCATTCCTTTAGGTCTTAAATTACAGATCAGGCTACTTAAAATTTTACTACAGTTGTGTTTATTTTGCATGGTGTCTATTGCTTTGTCTTCAAATTTGGTATTTTTTTACACTGGCCATTAATTTCATCCAGTGCATTTGTCATCTCCTTCATTGCAGTTTTCACTTGAAAATATCCTAATTTGATCTTTGCCATAACTTCCATGTCTCTACTTACTTTTTTTGAATATATAAAATACAATAATAACTCTTTAAAGTCCTTATCTGTTAATTACAACAGGTTTGTCAGTTCTGGTTAAATTTATTTCCTAATTATTGTTTTTTTTTTCCTGCTTTTCTGATACCCAATACTGACTATCAGACTCTGTAAACTTTAACTATTTGGGTGTTAGATATAATTCCATTCCTATAAATATGTTAAGGCTTTGCTGAAAGATGCAGGTTAGTTATTTGGGAGCAGTGTCATCCTTTCAAGTCCTGATTTACAAGATTTTGAGAGGTAGGACCGGGGCAGTATCGGTGTAGGCCTAATTACTCCCCACTACAGAGGCAAGGCTCTTCTTTGGAATGTGTAGCTTTGCAGGCTGGCTGCTAGAAATAAATGGTATTTCTAGTCTCATGTGAGTGCTGGACACAATTTCATTTAAGCCATTTGGTAGGCTCTCTCCTGAAGATTTTGTAAAATAATTAAAATCGGGGAGGAGTGAAGATGGCAGAGAAGTAGCAGGCTGAGACTACTTCGGGTAGCGGGAGATCAGCTAAATAGCTTATCTAAAGATTGCAAACACCTACAAATCCAACGGGAGATCGAACAGAAGAAGAACAGCAATTCTAGAAACAGAAAATCAACCACTATCTGAAAGGTAGGACTGGCGGAGAAGTGAATCCAAAGCGACGGGAAGATAGACCGCGGGGGGAGGGGCCGGCTCCCGGCGACCGGCGGAGCAACGGAGCAAAATCAGGACTTTTAAAAGTCTGTTCCGCTGAGGGACATCGCTCCAGAGGCTTAACTGGGGTGAAGCCCAGGCGGGGTCAGCGCGGCCACAGGTCCCGCAGGGTCGCAGAAGGATCGGGGGTGTCTGAGTGTCGCAGAGCTTACCGGTATTAGAACGGGGAAGCGGGCTACAGAGACAGAGCCGATGAGTGACTCTCAGCTCAGGGTTGCCTTGAACCGGTCGCAGGCTCGGTCAGCTCGGAGCGCGGCCGGAGGCCAGGGTGACGGGAGTCATTGGGCGCTGTTCTCTGAGGGCGCACTGAGGAGTGGGGCCGCGGGCTCTCGGCTCCTCCGGGCCGGACACCAGGAGGCCACCATCTTCATTCCCGCCCTCCGGAACTCTACGGAAAGCACTCAGGGAACAAAAGCTCCCGAAAGCAAAACCGAGCGGATTACTCAGCCCGGCCCTGGGTAAGGGCGGTGCAACTCCGCCTGGGGCAAAGACGCTTGAGAATCACTACAACAGGCCCCTCCCCCAGAAGATCAACGGGAAACCCAGACAGGACCAAGTTCACCTACCAAGGAGTGTAGTTTCAATACCAAGGAGAGCAGCGGAATTCCAGAGGAGAAGAAAGCAAAGCACGGAACTCATGGCTTTCTCCCCATGATTTTTTAGCCTTGCAGTTAATTTAATTTTTTTTTTCTTTTTAAATTTTTTTTGCTTTTTCTCTTCTTCTGCTAAATTTTTTTAACTTTTACCGTTTTCTTTTTTAACGTTTTTTAAATAGTTTATCTAATATATATATATATATATATATATATATATATATATATATATATTTTCCTCTTTTTATATTTTTTCTTTATCGGCTTTCTTTTTTTAAATAGTTTCTTTTTTTTTTTTTTTTTCTTTTTGAACCCCTTTTTATCCCCTATCTCCCCCCTCACAATTTGGGATCTCTTCTGATTTGGCTAAAGCATATTTTCCTGGGGTTGTTGGCACCCTTTTAGTATTTTACTTGCTCCTTCATAAACTCTTATCTGGACAAAATGACAAGGCGGAAAAATTCACAACAAAAAAAAGAACAAGAGGCAGTACCAAAGGCTAGGGACCTAATCAATACAGACATTGGTAATATGTCAGATATAGAGTTCAGAATGATGATTCTCAAGGTTCTAGCTAGGCTTGAAAAAGGCATGGAAGATATTAAAGCAACCCTCTCGGGAGATATAAAAGCCCTTTCTGGAGAAATAAAAGAACTAAAATCTAACCAAGTTGAAATCAAAAAAGCTATTAATGAGGTGCAATAAAAAATGGAGGCTCTCACTGCTAGGATAAATGAGGCAGAAGAAAGAATTAGCGATATAGAAGACCAAATGACAGAGAATAGAGAAGCTGAGCAGAAGAGGGACAAACAGCTACTGGACCACGAGGGGAGAATTCGAGAGATAAGTGACACCATAAGACGAAACAACATTAGAATAATTGGGATTCTGGAAGAAGAGGAAACAGAGAGGGGAGCAGAAGGTATATTGGAGAGAATTATTGGAGAGAATTTCCCAAATATGGCAAAGGGAACAAGCATCAAAATTCAAGAGGTTCAGAGAACCCCCCTCAAAATCAATAAGAATAGGTCCACACCCCGTCACCTAATAGTAAAATTGACAAGTCTTCGTGACAAAGAAAAGATCCTGAAAGCAGCCCAGGAAAAGAAGTCTGTAACGTACAATGGTAAAAATATTAGATTGGCAGCAGACTTATCCACAGAGACCTGGCAGGCCAGAAAGAGCTGGCATGATATATTCAGAGTACTAAATGAGAAAAACATGCAGCCAAGAATACTATATCCAGCTAGGCTATCATTGAAAATAGAAGGAGAGATTAAAAGCTTCCAGGACAAACAAAAACTGAAAGAATTTGCAAACACCAAACCAGCTCTACAGGAAATATTGAAAGGGGTCCTCTAAGCAAAGAGAGACCCTAAAAGTAGTAGATCAGAAAGAAACAGAGACAATATACAATAACAGTCACCTTACAGGCAATACAATGGCACTAAATTCATATCTCTCAATACATACCCTGAATGTGAATGGGCTAAATGCCCCAATCAAAAGGCACAGGGTATCAGAATGGATCAAAAAACAAAACCCATCTATATGTTGCCTACAAGAAACTCATCTTAAACCCGAAGACACCTCCAGGTTTAAAGTGAGGGGGTGGAAAAGAATTTACCATGCTAATGGACATCAGAAGAAAGCAGGAGTGGCAATCCTTATAGCAGATCAATTAGATTTTAAGCCAAAGACTATAATAAGAGATGAGGAAGGACACTATATCATACTCAAAGGAACTGTCCAACAAGAAGATCTAACAATTTTAAATATCTATGCCCCTAACGTGGGAGCAGCCAACTATATAAACCAATTAATAACAAAATCAAAGAAACACATCGACAAGAATACAATAATAGTAGGGGATTTTAACACTCCCCTCACTGAAATGGACAGATCATCCAAGCAAAAGATCAACAAGGAAATCAAGGCCTTAAATGACACACTGGACCAGATGGACATCACAGATATATTCAGAACATTTCATCCCAAAGCAACAGAATACACATTCTTCTCTAGTGCACATGGAACATTCTCCAGAATAGATCACATTCTTGGTCCTAAATCAAGTCTCAACCGGTATCAAAAGATTGGGATCATTCCCTGCATATTTTCAGACCACAATGCTCTAAAGCTAGAACTCAATCACAAGAGGAAATTTGGAAAGAACCCAAATACATGGAGACTAAACAGCATCCTTCTAAAGAATGAATGGGTCAACCAGGAAATTAAAGAAGAATTGAAAAAATTTATGGAAACAAATGATAATGAAAACACAACGGTTCAGAATCTGTGGGACACAACAAAGGCAGTCCTGAGAGGAAAATATATAGCGGTACAAGCCTTTCTCAAGAAACAAGAAAGGTCTCAGGTACACAACCTAACCCTACACCTAAAGGAGCTGGAGAAAGAACAAGAAAGAAACCCTAAACCCAGCAGGAGAAGAGAAATCATAAAGATCAGAGCAGAAATCAATGAAATAGAAACCAAAAAAACAATAGAACAAATCAACGAAACTAGGAGCTGGTTCTTTGAAAGAATTAATAAGATTGATAAACTCCTGGCCAGACTTATCAAAAAGAAAAGAGAAAGGACCCAAATAAAATCATGAATGAAAGAGGAGAGATCACAACAAATACCAAAGAAATACAGACAATTATAAGAACCTACTATGAGCAACTCTACGCCAACAAATTTGACAATCTGGAAGAAATGGATGCATTCCTAGAGACATATAAACTACCACAACTGAACCAGGAAGAAATAGAAAGCCTGAACAGACCCATAACCAGTAAGGAGATTGAAACAGTCATCAAAAATCTCCAAACAAACAAAAGCCCAGGGCCAGACGGCTTCCCGGGGGAATTCTACCAAACATTTAAAGAAGAACTAATTCCTATTCTCCTGAAACTGTTCCAAAAAATAGAAATAGAAGGAAAACTTCCAAACTCATTTTATGAGGCCAGCATCACCTTGATCCCAAAACCAGACAAGGATCCCAACAAAAAAGAGAACTACAGACCAATATCCTTGATGAACAGAGATGCAAAAATTCTCGCCAAAATACTAGCCAATAGGATTCAACAGTACATTAAAAGGATTATTCACCACGACCAAGTGGGATTTATTCCAGGGCTGCAAGGTTGGTTCAACATCTGCAAATCAATCAATGTGATACAACACATTAATAAAAGAAAGAACAAGAACCATATGATACTCTCCATAGATGCTGAAAAAGCATTTGACAAAGTACAGCATCCCTTCCTGATCAAAACTCTTCAAAGTGTAGGGATAGAGGGCACATACCTCAATATTATCAAAGCCATCTATGAAAAACCCACTGCAAATATCATTCTCAATGGAGAAAAACTGAAAGCTTTTCCGCTAAGGTCAGGAACACGGCAGGGATGTCCGTTATCACCACTGCTATTCAACATAGTACTAGAAGTCCTAGCCTCAGCAATCAGACAACAAAAGGAAATTAAAGGCATCCAAATCGGCAAAGAAGAAGTCAAACTATCACTCTTTGCAGATGATATGATACTATATGTGGAAAACCCAAAGACTCCACTCCAAAACTGCTAGAACTTGTGCAGGAATTCAGTCAAGTGTCAGGATATAAAATCAATGCACAGAAATAAGTTGCATTTCGCTACACCAACAACAAGACAGAAGAAAGAGAAATTAAGGAATCCATCCCATTTACAATTGCACCCAAAACTATAAGATACCTAGGAATAAACCTAACCAAAGAGACTAAGAATCTATACTCAGAAAACTATAAAGTACTCATGAAAGAAATTGAGGAAGACACAAAGAAATGGAGAAATGTTCCATGCTCCTGGATTGGAAGAATAAATATTGTGAAAATGTCTATGCTACCTAAAGCAATCTACACATTTAATGCAATTCCTACCAAAGTACCATCCATTTTTTTCAAAGAAATGGAACAAATAATCCTAAAATTTATATGGAACCAGAAAAGACCTCGAATAGCCAAAGGAATATTGAAAAAGAAAGCCAAAGTTGGTGGCATCACAATTCCGGACTTCAAGCTCTATTACAAAGCTGTCATCATCAAGACAGCATGGTACTGGCACAAAAACAGACACATAGATCAATGGAACAGAATAGAGAGCCCAGAAATGGACCCTCAACTCTATGGTCAACTCATCTTCGACAAAGCAGGAAAGAATGTCCAATGGAAAAAAGACAGTCTCTTCAATAAATGGTGTTGGGAAAATTGGACAGCCACATGCAAAAAAATGAAATTGGATCATTTCCTTACACCACACACGAAAATAGACTCAAAATGGATGAAGGACCTCAATGTGAGAAAGGAATCCATCAAAATCCTCGAGGAGAACACAGGCAGCAACCTCCTCGACCTCAGCCGCAGCAACATCTTCCTAGGAACATCACCAAAGGCAAGGGAAGCAAGGGCAAAAATGAACTTTTGGGATTTTATCAAGATCAAAAGCTTTTGCACAGCAAAGGAAACAGTGAACAAAACCAAAAGACAACTGACAGAATGGGAGAAGATATTTGCAAATGACATATCAGATAACGGGCTAGTGTCCAAAATCTATAAAGAACTTAGTAAACTCAACACCCAAAGAACAAATAATCCAATCAAGAAATGGGCAGAGGACATGAACAGACATTTCTGCAAAGAAGACATCCAGATGGCCAACAGACACATGAAAAAGTGCTCCATATCACTCGGCATCAGGGAAATACAAATCAAAACCACCATGAGATATCACCTCACACCAGTCAGAATGGCTAAAATGAACAAGTCAGGAAATGACAGATGCTGGCGAGGATGCGGAGAAAGGGGAACCCTCCTACACTGTTGGTGGGAATGCAAGCTGGTGCAACCACTCTGGAAAACAGCATGGAGGTTCCTCAAAATGTTGAAAATAGAACTACCCTATGACCCAGCAATTGCACTGCTGGGTATTTACCCTAAAGATACAAACGTAGTGATCCGAAGGGGCACATGCACCCGAATGTTTATAGCAGCAATGTCTACAATAGCCAAACTATGGAAAGAATCTAGATGTCCATCAACAGACGAATGGATAAAGAAGATGTGGTATATATACACAATGGAATACTATGCAGCCATCAAAAGAAATGAAATCTTGCCATTTGCGATGACGTGGATGGAACTAGAGGGTATCATGCTTAGGGAAATAAGTCAATCGGAGAAAGACAACTATCATATGATCTCCCTGATATGAGGGAGAGGAGATGCAACATGGGGGGTTGAGGGGGTAGGAGAAGAGTAAATGAAACAAGATGGGATTGGGAGGGAGACAAACCATAAGTGACTCTTAATCTCACAAAACAAACTGAGGGTTGATGGGGGGAGGGGGTTGGGAGAGGGGGGTGGGGTTATGGATATTGGGGAGGGAATGTGCTATGGTGAGTGCTGTGAAGTGTTTAAACCTGGCGATTTGCAGACCTGTACCCCTGGGGATAAAAATATATGTTTATAAAGCTGTAAAGAAAAAAAAAAGAAAAAGAAAAAAGAAAAAAAGAATATTTAAAATCAATTGAGATTTATTTTATAGTATATGTCCTATCTTGGTGAATGTTTCACATGCATTTGAATGGTGATTGTATTTTGTAGCTGTTGGAGCTACTGTTGTGTAATGGAGGGGAATAGAGATGGTAGACAACAATACTCACACAGGATTTCATTGTTGTGGTCCTTTACTCATACTTGCTTTTTCTGTTTGAAGACTTACTGAGAAGGGGTGTTAAGAATTGCAACAGTGATTGTAGGGTTGCCTCATTCTCTTTTAGCGTGCTCTGATGTTAGGGATTTTTTATATCTTCCTGATGAATTAATCATTATTTCAAATTTTCCCACTTATACCTGTTAACATTTTATGTTCTGAACTCCATGTTCTTTTTGTCTGATATTAATATATGCTGTTTTTTAGCTTTTTACATTCAAGTCCATTCAGCTACCTTTATCTTTGTATTTAATATTCATCACTCATTGGCAGAACAGAGTTAGGGCTTGTTATTTAATTCAGACTGAAAATCTGCCTTTTAATTGGAGTGTATAGTACATTTACACTTAGTGTATAAATTGATGTACTTGGTTTTAAGTCTGCCTTCTCTGTATTCATTTTTTTTTTTCTCTACCTGTTCTTTTTTTCCTGTTTCCACTTTCCTGGATTTTTATGTGTTAATAGTATTATGTTTGATTTAGTATTGTAGTATTACATTTTATTCCCGTATTACCTATAAAATTGGTGATATTATATAACATTATCTTACAGATTTTAATATATTTCTTTTTTTCTATTCCTAAATTCAGGACGGGCTCCACCATGTAGGCATCTTAGATAGGCACCTCATATTCTTGGACTTTTCTTTTACCTCACCTTCAGCCAGAAACAAATCTATTTTTGCTTTCCCAAATATTTGAAATCCAACATTTATACTTTAAAAGCAATCAGAAAAAAAAATAAAAGCAATCAGGGTGACTGTCATAATTTACAGTCACCTCACCCCTTACCTGATGAAGTGGAATAACCTCTTAATTTGTCCTTTCATTCATCCATTCCCAGTTGGTCAACATTCAATGGATCTGTTTGTCCTGTGCAGCTCATTTTATAATGGAGAAGCTACTGTGAGAAAGGAGGAATGAAAATGTGGGGTGGTGAATTGGGGATGTGGGAAGGGAATACTGAAGACTAGTTGTAGTGAGTGTATTTATATGTATTAATTTTGTATAGTATCAACATGGTTGTAGGAAACCAAAGGCTGGCAAATGGGTCGAAGGGACTCCTAACACCAGGGAAAAGAAGATGCCACTGGGAGAAAATCTTCTTCAGTGTTAAGGCCTTACCTTTGCAGGTCCTTAATCTGTTCAGTATCATGGTTATTTGTGTATAGTGAGTGCTTAAATGGTTTAAGTGGGAAGATAGGTAAATTACTAATGATGGATAAATGAACAGTTTCTCACTATTTAAACAAGATATTTTTGTTTGTGCCTTATTTCACCGGGCTCAGGGTCAAATACTTTTTCCTTTAGTGCAGTAAAGAGAACTAAGGTTCTTGAAGGAATATATTTCTGAAATAGGCTTGTTGAGAAATTTAAGGTCATTGCCATAAAGTGAAAGGCATCAAAAAAGCACAAATTGGAGACTGGCAGGGAAAAATTGAAATTGCTGAAGGCATCTTGAGGAACATGACATTTACACAGTGGCTATGTAAATTTAAATGGCATGTCATAGGATTCAAATAAGTTTGAACATTTATTTTCAAAATGTTTTCTTTTAAAAATATTTTATGTCTATTATGCTAATTATAGAAATCAAAAGGTAATATAAGCAAATCTATTTTAATCTGGATTGATGTACAGCATTAAAGTTCTAAGCTAAATTCAAGCATATTCATGCTTTCTCAAAATTACAGTATTTTTATGATCTACGTTGGTAGGCTTTAGATACTTTATCATATGTATATATTCATACAAAATAGAGTATTGAAACAATTACCAACTGAATACTGAATAAGAAATATCATCTGGAATTTGCAGTTAAAGTAAAAATAACTTCTCTCTTAATTTTACCTATATGTAAAAAATTCTCTAGTCCATTCTCCATGTATGAGACAGTTTTTTCTCTGTTTAAGTAATTTTTAAGGCTTTAAAGGAGAATTGGTGATCACGTGTGTGTTTGGAAGCTTTGAGAAGATACTTCACCTTTCTTAAATGTACTTCTCTCTTTATCATGCCAGCACCTCCAATCTTCAAGATTTAACTCAAGAAATACCTCTTCATAAATCTTTCCTTACCCAGTGGATCTGGTAAAATTAATCACCACTTCTTTGTGATCTTACTGTATCATCTACAAATGCCTTTTGGCCTTTGGTCCTTCCCTTCAGGATAGAGGCATTCATTCCCCAGATGCCTGAACTGTTACCTGGTAAGAGTCAAAGCAGAGTCAGTTTCTAAGGATAGCCTTAAGTTATCTCACATAAGGTTTCACATTCATCCAGTTGCATCTTGCATTCAATAACTTGTCAGTGTGGGGTAGAAAGGCTTAAACACTGATTTATTTATAAAAAAAAACAAAAAAACAAAAAAACCTAAGAAGACATCCAAGCCCCAGAGCTTTCCATAGGATCAGCTGAATCCTCTAATTCAACTGTTTCATAGTTTGTAATTCTCCTTCTGACCAATCATACTCCCCTCAGTCCTTTAAAGGGGCTAATTATTAAAGTACTGATCAATAAATTTCCTGCATTCAAATTTTACAGTCTCAGAATCAGTTACTAGTGAACCCATCTAAGATAGCCTTTTTCTTAAATCCAGACTTTAATGATCTCGGCCTGCCCACAGCAGGAGAATGGGACTTATATTTACCTAAAAACTGTGATAAGTGATTTACATACCTCATTTCCTTTAATCCTCTTAAATCTGAGGTGCAGGCTCTTCTATTATATTAACTTACAAAAAGTTATTCCTGTATTCAGTTGAGGGAGCATAGTTAAACTTCCAGGCTATGGATTCATATCAAACAAAGAAGATTATTCCTTGGACCTTTAAAACTAAGTATACTTTTCTCCTTTTTAACAACCATAGTTTATATGGCATTTTTTTCCCCTCTTCCAAATAGAACATTGTTTAAATTTAAAAATCTCTTGATAAGTCAGGTTATACTCTTCCCTGATAATTCCATCACAATTCTCTACCTGTACTTACCTTCCCTGTACACACTTTACTGTGCACAGTCAAGCAGACCTCTGAATTATGGAATAATTCCTTTGCTCTCCATTTTTTGCTACTAACATTTCTTCAAGGGTTCTTTTAACCATATTTAGGCTTTATATTCTGAACAAACTTCTGGCCTTCTCTTGAATTAACTTTCAGTAAATAGACATCCAACACTGATATTGATTTTCTGGTCATAATATTAAACCTTTCAATTGACAAAATTGGAATATGCTGTCATTATTACATATTACTGAATGTGTGATGCCTTTCCTTTTCCTGTGATGAATTATTTACATGAGCATATAGTACATTGCATGATTAATATTTTATCCTCCAAAGAGCTTGCCAATATTGAATATGTTATATATGCTGATATGCAACATGTAGTTTTCTCATTTCCACTTTTCTTTATTATCTTAAGTTTCATAATCATTTGCCACTTCATATTAGCATTAATAACTGTCATTGAATTTATCAGATAAATTAGGTTAATAATACTTCAAAAACT
Organism: Lutra lutra; assembly: GCF_902655055.1. Taxonomy (NCBI): domain Eukaryota; kingdom Metazoa; phylum Chordata; class Mammalia; order Carnivora; family Mustelidae; genus Lutra; species Lutra lutra. The sequence goes on from NC_062290.1 coordinate 50,380,893, forward strand.
CCTCTATACTGAGCATACACAGTAGAAATCTGAACAATGACATCATTGACACAAGACTGAATTCTGTTTTGTCACATGTTTGGCAACTGAACTGATACATTTTTCTATAGAGTATAGGCTTGTTTTCATTTCTACTTATTCAGAAGTTGAATTTTGGAAGTAACAAAGCTTATGCAGGTGGATCCCCCTTCTAGCATGCCATTATGAGGATCCCTGTGGAACTGTTGACCAGTAAAAGTGGCAAAAAAACTATTAAAAGACACTCATCTAAAATTTCTGAAAATGTCCCTGCAGCCCACATTTATTTTGCTTTATGATTTATGGAGAGGCAAGACAGAGAACCCATGTCAGACCTACTTAATCAGAATCTTCCCTGACCCCAGATGCCCAGGTGAATTGTGTCCACATTACAGTTTGAAAGCTAAATTGTTGATGCCCCTTCTAAATATGCTCTATTCTTTCTTTTCCTTATTGTCTTTTCTTTCCCCTATTATACCAGGTAATTTTTTTTTCTCATTTCCCTTTTCTATGGACCCACATAAGCGACGGAGCTTGCAGCCTCTGCTAGCTGTTCAATTAAATGAAGTTTCTGACCATCTCCTGATGCACTTGCTAATGGGTATAAATCTTTGAGAGTAATGACTGTTAGTGGTATTAGGATCCATTTAGAAAGAAGGGAGAACTAGGATTAAGCTGATTGGAGAAGGGATAGAAAAGTAAGGAGCTAATACTCATTAGAATTTGGCCATTTTTATATTAACCCTTTTTTACTGTAGGGCCAGACTGATTATTAGTACTTCTCCCCACATTTTGTGGATTCCAATAGATCACTAGCAAAAAAACAACAAAAAACAAACAAACAAAACTTAATTCAAAGTAACTGTATACATACAAAGGTACTATTAAGTTATCTTAAAAAGCATAATTTAAAAAACTGCTGAGAGGGGGTGCCTGGTTGACTCACTTGGTAGAACATGGACCCTTGATCTCAGGGTTGTGAGATCAAGCCCCGCATTGGGTGTACAGATTTTTTAAAAATTTGAAAAAAAATACTGAGATCAAATTGTCATATAACAGTTTATTAGTTTTAGTCATTCAACATAATGATTCAATATTTGGTATATTCTAACGTCACAATAAATCTAGTTAAGTCTATCACAACACATAATGACACATTTTTTCTTATGCTGAGGATTTTTAAGATCTACTTTTTAGCAATTTTCAAATATAAAATATAGCATTTTAACTGTAATCACCAGGCTGTGTATTATATCTCCATGACTTTAATTTTATTTTTGATTAGGAAAAATGTTCACATTATCCTCAGTACTATATGTAATTGAGGGAGATATATTCAGTCTCTCTTGGTCCTATTCTTTGGAAATCCTCATCTTGGTTTATAGTATCTTAAGAAAACATAGTAGAATCTTGTCAGGAGTCAATAATAAATAATAAATTCAATAATAATAATAAATTAATAATTTAATAATAAATTAATTATTAATAATAATAATTAATTAATAATAATAATTAATAATAATAATAAATTCAATAATAAATAATAAATTCAAATTAACTACACTAAGCTAACTAGATTAAAAGAATTCTGCATTTTATTGAAGAGGAGTAAACTTAAGCTGTGAAACTTTAAGTATCTAATAACAGCACAGTGGCAGAGATGTGATCTGAGTAACTGCTGAGTGATTCCAATGACCACAGGATTAGTCACTCTACTATAATGCTTCTCTTGAGTCTCTATGATTTAAAAAAGAAAGAAAGAAAGAAAGAATGGAAGCAAAGAGAGGATACATCCCTACTAGTCTATTCAATCTATGATGACTAAATAAAAAGATAAATAAATATTCTTTTTCATTTGATTTATAGACCACTGGGTAAAATGCATGAACACGTACACTTAATGGCAAACAAGCAATGAATGCTTACATATTAGCATAAGCAAGTAAAAAGCATATTTAACCTTAAGAATATAGAAGATAAAAGTACTAGGTCAAACTGGAGGAACTGTTCTGTAAACTAAGGAGTCTAAAAATCCATGAAGAATATGAAATGTAGTGTGTTAGAGCCAGACCCTTTTTCTGCTGTAGAAGATACAGATGATAAATATCAATGTGATAAGACACATCTGAATATATTCAAACTATGACAATTCTTAATTGAATTCAACAGAATACAGATGAACACATTTAATTTATTTAAACCTGTCTACTGCAGCCCATGTAGCATTAACTCCAAACTTGTTCTTGTTCACTAAGCCAGCCAATGTTTTGGATAACAATTCAAATAGAAATATATTTCTGTTCCTGCTGTGGTTACCAACCAGTGTTGAGTCCTTGGCTCTGAACCTGTTCTTTGCTGACAACTACTATTTTGTCCCTTACAGTGGTACTGTTTTAATCTATTGTTCAACATGCACACTTCATCACTGAATAGGGATGAGATTTGCCTTCCTGGGTGGGTTTTATAGCAACCTACTTCATTTATACATGATTAGAAATACCACTCCCACATTATAATGTAAATTTTGTCTTCAGAAATTTAGGCCTTCAATTTTAGAAATTTGCCAATTAACCTACACATTCCAGTTTCTAACTATAGCTTTAAGTTAGTCAAGATGACTTAGACCTGCATGTTATTAATATTAAGAAGATGGCTATGAAATGTTTCCATGGTTGATATCTTAATGCTTAAATATCCATTTAGTAATTGCTTAGAATATGTATATATTTTTAATAAATGTATGTTCTTATGAATGTGTGGTTTTGTGTGTGTGTGTGTGTGTGTTATTATTTTTATTATGTGCTTACAGTAAGTGACCAAACAGAGCTTGATGTCTTTAGCAGGGAAGAAAAATTTAGCAAATTCCTGAATCAAAATTTTATTTATACTGTTATTAAGGAAAGAATGAGCATTCTAAGAGAAAGTGTTTATCAAAGTATTGACTGAGGCTAGGGTTCTGCTGTGGAAATGGAAAATAGTAAAAACTCAAATTAATCATTAATAATCTGTATTTGTATTAATGAAAGAGGAATAATTTATATAAGAAAATGATCAGCTTGGACATGAAAAGTAAGAAAATGTGATTCAATGAATTTAAGAATAGTTCCTTTATGGAACGTAGGTTGATCACTTTCTGATCTTTATCTTTAAGGTAAATATATTTACACCACTCTACATTTGCTTTTGGTAAAAGAATGTGTATTTACATGGAGTACACAGTTTTATGACAAATTTATTGATAAGTTTAGAGACCAGTTAATAAGCCAGACATTTATTTGGGTGTAAGTAATTTTCACTTAATAAGATTTAGTATTTTTTTTCTTCCCTCATTGCCTTTGCCAAGCATTTCCTCTCCTATGGAATACCCAGCCTTTCAACTCACCCAAGGCTACTCCTTTGTAACTCATTACTTAATTCTCTTTCTTGAGTGATGTCTTTCTAAGCCATGTCAGTCCATACATCTATCATTCCTTTGGATGTCTCTAGAATTTATTATCCAGTACACTGTTATTTCCCTTTGTGTCTGCATTGTCATCCATAACCCAAAGAGACTGGGAGTTGTTATAGAATGTGTTATGTCTTGAAGCTTTTGTTTAAAAAAAAATTTCATTGTCTAGGATGCTTATTTTCATTTGTCACCCTTGGATTAACCACTCCTACTCTTCTGTTAATATTCCTTTTAGGTGTCTCTACTCTTTTGATTATCTTAATTCATTCGTACTCATTTATTTTTCTTCTCTAACTTCATAGCATTTTACTTGCATTTATTGCAGAGAAATTTTTGTGTTCCTATTGTAAGTTTACATGTCTGCCTTTATATTTTATCTTTGATTTACTTTACAGTCATTCCACATTTACTGAAGATTTTCTATGATTCTGGACATCATCCTTTTCCAGGGGGTTTTTCCAGAGGGTTTAGCAAATCATAAACAGTTAGTAGAATATATAATATGCAATGAATAAATGGATGAATGAAAAACCTTTTATTTGGCACACTCATAATATTTACTGATATTGGCCGTGTTCAGTAAGAATGGAAATGGAAAAAAGTAAAAAATAAAAAATTATTTTTCTTAAATTATTAATAATTTTTATAGGAGACTTAAGTACAACTTTAATTTTAGGCAGCCATTTATCTGGCCAGTTGCTGAAGTATGAACTTACAAAGAGTAGAATTGGCTATCAAGTAGCTAGGTTCACTTACTTGCTTGAATTACTTGTAATATTAAGTCTTAACTTTTCCTAGTCTATAAAATTAGGCATTTAGATCAGTTGAAAGCAATTGTCTATTGTAAGCCTAGAGTTTTCTAACACTAAAGCTAATTATATTTGTGCTTTAGTGGACCATGGAAGTTGAATGCATCCAATATATAATATGTGACTTCAGTATATTTTGATGTAGAGTTCAAAAATAGTGTTTCTTCCTGAAAAATTCAGAGGTGGCGGGATTATATCATCATAGGGACTTCGATGTTGAACTCAGACAGACTGAGTTCATGTCTAAGTTCTGCCATTTATTAGCTATGTAAACTTGGGCAAAAATAGGTAAATCTTTCTGAGTATAAGTTTGTTCATCTCTATACTGGGGAAAATAATAAGTTTACTTCATAGGTCTGTAACTGTCAGTGTGATAAACTATTTAGTACATGGTTAATTTAACATATGTGAAGTACTTAGCACGTGCCTGGCACATGGTTAGTAGTTAAAGAGTATCAGCTATTATTATCATCATATTAATACTAGAAATAATCATATATTAAGAAAACATTTCACTGGAAATATCTGACTCTTTTTATCATTTGATCCTTTTAGTCCCTGAATACTAGTCCAAATTTTAAAATTTCACTTGAAAAGTTTGGATTTTCATTTTTTGTTGTGTATTTCATTAGAGATTTTCAAGTCTTCCAGGACTATAGTTTGCTGCATAAAGTCAGCTAAATAATAAGTAACCTTGAGCAATATTTAAAAGTTAGTAGGATTCATTCACTAAATTCTGTAAATTGGATATCATTTACTTAAAAAAACTCAGAGTTGTCACCTTTGTATTATATTCATTATCTTTCAATAATATTGAAACAATGCATTTGGCTTTTATAGATAGAAGTACCAAAGAAAACCCATCTGAGCAGATATGAAAATGGGGATGATTAAGTTCTATTATATAACCTAATGGTTACTTGATCATATCCTAATAATGTATTTAAACTTCTTTTATTCTCAGAATATCTGAGAAGCAAATACATGATAATACTAATAAAATCATACTATCCAAGAAGGAAGAACTTACGGTCATTTAACCAGGGAGTTGCTTGTCTTGACTAGCTCATGGCAGTAGTAACTTCTTTCCTGCTACCAAGACCTTCTGACAGTTTTTTTTTTAAACAACATTTCAGAAACTCTTTGAAACATTTGGTTAGTGGCCTTTAAGATGTGGAGCCTGATATAGGGTATGCTAGGAATGTTCTCTGAAAAGTTGTCAACTGGCTTGAGGTTATTTCTTTTTTAGAGAAGTAATAATTATAATAAAATTGTCATGTTTTCAACTACATCCAAAGCGCTTTGCTAGACAGAACAAAAAGATAGTGAAAATTTAGTCCCGGTCTTCAAAGAACTTATCATCAAATATGAGAATGTATTGTCAGTACTTCCTGGTTCTATCAGTATGCAGAGCATCATACCTAATCCAGGTGAGTATGGGTGCTGAGATGGTAGAAAGGAGACATTCAGAAAAGTTTGCCAAATATTCACATTCTGGGTTCTTCTTAATGGAATTTGTTGCAATATGTAAATCTGGAAGCTTTCTGATACAGAACAACCCTGAAACAAACCAGTCTCTCAAATGGCTCTGAATGGGATCGGTAAATACATTTTTTCCATGAGATTTGCACTTTATATGTAAGTCAGCACCAGCAGAAGAGTGGGTGAAATGATGCTACATGGTTCAGACTCATAGGCCCCCATGTTTCATAAATGTCTCTAATATATCTCAATAACATTAGATACGCTGTGACAGAATCCAGAACCCCATATCTGTCTGCCTGGAAAAAGGAATTTTCCTTTTATGAAGAAGCAGTCTGTTTTTGGGAAATCATATAATTATTTGGAGAATAAAGAATCTTTGAAATAAAGGCACAGGCACTCTTCCTTTTCTCTGACCTTGCCTCTTAGTGATTACAGGTACCCAGTTGGCCAGCCAGAGTGCTTCTTTCATTGCCATATTTATTTTCTAATCATTTGACATGACAAAAAATTGTCATTAGTACTAGAATACTAAGACAGGATAATGGTTTGCCACTTTGAAAGGAAATGTCTCTAGAGCTTTGCCTGTGGGAGATCAGAGTCCTGTCAAAACATTCTATTCTGTAGGATTAATCTCTTAAATATGTTAGAATACTTTCATTTATAGAACTCTCTTGTGCCTTATAAGCAGTGATATTCAGGTACTGACAAATGGATTGATAAAATCTTTCTGTGGCTTAATGATAGAAATAGAGTAAGAAAAGCCATGTCTGTGTTTTTTCTTTTTTTCATGAATTTTATAGACATGCATTAGGTTTAAGGGGGACAGCCATTTCTCTCTTAGATTTCCCTTGCGCCTTAAAATTCTGGGTGAATTTTAAAAATATTAGGCAGTGATACTTTTTTGAAATATGAATATTTTTACAATTATTAGATGGGATTATGTTTATCATGTCTAGTGCAGTAGATCTGGAGACATATATTGTTATCTAATATTTGAAAATCACTCTACCAGATACTATGGAAGATAGCATACCTCATAATTCCATGTAGCATCCAGAAATTTCCCAAATACTTCTTGATGAACCAACTTTTGTTGCAATAAACATAAGTAGTGATACTTTTCTCAAAGCATATAAATATGCTAACACAAAATTATAGAGTTTTTTTTTCATTCAAGATGGCCGTTTGGGCAAAGATACTGGCTAACCTTCCTGGTAAGCTTATTAAAATTGTAGGACAGGGAAAAAAATGATATTAGTAACAAGAGCAGGAGGACAATGATTTATCAAACCCTTGTTTGATAAAAACATGGAGGGGGTTTTTGCTTTCCCTCATCATGGTTTAATTGGTAAAGGAATAGTTCCCCACTGAAAATAACTAAAAACTTTGAAAAATAAATATGAAATAGCTTTATTTTGGTATTGAGCAAATGACAAAGAAAGAAAACATAGGAAAGATAATCAAGTTATTACCCTGGCTTTCTGCTTGGAGATAATTCCAGAAGCCTGCCATAGAAGGGGAAAAAGCAAGCCAACAAAATAGTTATGCCGAGTTTGGGAGGTTGAGATCAAAGTTCAGCAAGTCTAGGACACTGGAAGATTACTGGACAGGAGGCAGCTATGAAAAGTAAGAGCTTCAGAAATTTGCATAGAGTCCATTGGAATCTGTTGCTAAGTGACACATGCATAGATTGAAACTCTGTAGGACAAAGCAAAGAACTGTCAGAATTCTAGCAAATGAAATTACTTCAGAATACACAATATTAGGAAATATTTAAGTTCTAATCAGTGAGAGTAGACAGACTGTTCAAACCTGGGGCCTTCAGTAGGGACTCCTGAAAGGTCATGTCTAGGAGGGCTAAACTAGTCTACATACTAACAAAACCTAAATATAAATCTCAAAAAGATAAAGCTGCTCTACAGTTAACTGTCTTCCAAAACAACTATCACTTTTAAAGACAACAGAATCCAAGCAGACAACAATGTATTATTCACAATATCCAGTATATCCCAAATATTCATATATATCCAAATAACTATAAATTTATATTCAATAATCTCAAAGATGCTCCAGCTATTTTAATAAGTCAAAATAAACCAATAATATAGAGATTAGAAAATAATTAGTAAAATGTCTTCATAGCATGATCATTTATATTAGAAGAACCTGAAGATTCAACAAAAAATATAATAACTAGTAGAAGATTTTCAGTAAATATTGATAAAGATGTGGAGAAACTGGAACCCTCATACATTGCTGATAAAAACATAAACTGAATCAGGCACTTAGGAAAATAGTTCAATAATTTATAAAATGGTAAACACATACTTAACATAAAAGCCAGAAACTTGGGGCATCTGGATGGCTCAGTGGGTTAAGCTTCTGCGTTCGCCTCAGGTCATGATCTTGGGGTCCTGGGATCAAGCCCCACATCGGGCTCTGCTCAGCGGGGAACCTGCTTCCCCCCTCTCTCTCTGCCTGCCTCTCTGCCTACTTACGGTCTCTCTATCAAATAAATAAAATCTTTTAAAAAAAATCTAGAAACTCTACAACTAGGTAGGTATCAGCTGCTAGGACATATGAAAACGTATATCTACACAAAGACTTTATACCAGTGACTATAATGGTGTCATCATAATAGCTCCCCAGTGGGAACTGTACATACATCAGCTGACAAGTGGATAAGCAAAATGTGATATAAATCTATATAATAAAATACTTATTAGCAATAAAAAGAAAAAATACATATGTAGAACAACACAGAAAGAGTGTAATTCCATTTATATAAATTTCTAGAAAAGATCTATCTATAGAAAAAGAAAACAGTGATTTTCTGGGGATGGGAGATGAGAGTAAAGGGGCATGAGGAACTTCTTTGGGGTGGGCAAAAATGATCTGAATATAGGGTTTGGCAGTGATGCAGCTTTATAAACACACTAAAATTTGACAAATAATCCTTGAAATAGACATAACTGGTGAAAAATGTGTATATATGTAAAATGTCTATATATGTAAAGTATAACAGTATAACTTTTATTTTTTAATTTTTAAATTTAATTACAGTATAGTTAACATATAATATTACATTTACAATGTACAATATAATGATTCAACAAGTCTATATATTACTCAACATTTATCACGGTAAGTATACTCTTAATCCCCTTTACCTGTTACCCATGCCCCTTCAGAGATATTGGCCTGTAGTTCTCTTTTTTTGTAGTGGCTATCTGGTTTTGGTATCAGAGTAATCCTGGCCTTATAGAATGAATTTGGAAGCTTTCCTTCCTTCCTCCTCCTCCTTCTTTTTGGAATAGTTAGAGAAGAATACCTATTAATTCTTTAAATGTTGGGTAGAATTCACCTGTGAAGCCATCTGGTCCTGGACTTCGTTGGCAGTTTTTTTATTTCTGATTCAATTTCCTTGCTGGTAATTGGTCTGGTCAAATTTTCTATTTCTTCCTGAATCAGTTTTGAGAGGTTATATGTTTCTAGAAATTTATCTGTTTTTTTCTAGGTTGTCCACTTTGTTAGCATATAATTTTGCATAGCGTTATCTTTTAATCCTTTGTTTTTCTGTGGTGTCATTTATTTCTCCTCTTTCATTTCTGATTTTGCTTATTTGAGTCCTCTGTCTGTCTCTCTTTATTTTTTTCTTTTTTTGATAAGTCTGGCTAGAGGTTTTTCAACTGTGTGGATCTTTACAAAATATCAGTTCCTCCTGATTTTATAGATTATTCTATTGTTTTTCTTTTCTATTATTTTCTTTTACTTTTTTTTTTTAGTTTCTTATTTTGCTTACTTCTGCTTTAATCTTTATTATCCCCTTCTACTGATTTTAGGTTTTGTTTATTTTTCTTTTTCTAGTCTTCAGGTATAAGGTTAGGTTTTTTATTTGAGATTTTTCTTGATTTTTCAGTATGCCTGTATTGCTATAAACTTTCCTCTTAGAACAGATTTTGCTGCATCCCAATGATTTGGGACCATTGTATTTTCATTTTCATTTGTCTCTGTGTTGTTTTGATTTCTTCTTTGATTTCTTGGTTGACCCTTCACTGTTGAGTAACATATTATTTAACTGCCACGTATTTATGTTCTCTCCAGATTTTTCCTGTGATTTATTTCTAATTTCACAGCATTGTGGTCAGAAATGATGCATGGTATGACCTTAATCTTTTTGAATTTGTTGAGACATTTTTGTAGCCCAATATGTGATCTATTGTGAAGAGTGTTCCTGTGCACTTGAAAAGAATGTGTATTCCACTGTTTTAGGTTGGAATGTTCTGAATATATCTGTTAAATCTGTTAAATATATCTGTTAAATCTGGTCCAATGTGTCATTCATTCAAAGATACTGTTTTCTTGTTGATTTTCTGTTTGAATGACCTATCCATTGATATAAGTACGTGTTAAAGTCCTCTGCTCTTATTTATTGCTATCAGTTACTTTCTTTATGTTTTTTATTAGCTACTTAATGTTTTAGATGTTCCCATATTGGATGCTAAAATATTTATGATTTTTATATCTTCTTATTAGATTGTTCCCTTTATGATTACATAGAATCTTTCTTTGTCTTTTGTTATAATCTTTGTTTTAAAGTCTATTTTAACTGATAGAAGAACTGGTCCTCTGGCTTTCTTTTCACTTTCATTTGTATAGTAAATGTTTTTCCATCCCTTCACTTGTAATTTGCATGTGTCTTTAGGTCTGAAATTAATCTCTTCTAGGCAAGTCTCTTGTGTGTGTGTGTGTGTGTGTGTGTGTGTACACACACACACATATGGGTTTTGCTTTTTTATTCATTCTGTCACCCTGTATCTTTAGATTGGATATTTTAGTTAATTTACATTCAAAGTAATTACTCATAGGCATGTACTTATTGCCATTTGTTACTTGTTTTAAGGTTCTTCTTTTAGTTCCTCTCTGCTCCTTTCTTCCTTCACTCTCTACTGTCGTGGTTTGCTGGCTTCCTTTAATGTTATAGTTGGATTCCTTTCTCTTTATTTTTTTGCATATCTATTACTGGTTTTAGATTTGTAGTGACCTCTGGGGTTATATATAACATCTTATCTATATGGCAGTCTATATTGCCTAAATTGATGGTTGCTTAAGTTTTAACCTATTATAAAAGCACTAAATTTTTACTCCTCTACCCCTCCTTGTTTTAAATATATGATATCATACTTTACATCCTTTTATTTAATGAATCCCTTGACTGATCTTTATAGATATATTTAATTTTACTACTTTTTGTGCTTTCTACTCTCTTACTCCTGTTTTTGTCTTTTCTTTTCACTTACAGAATCCTGTTTAACATTTCTTGTAAGGCTGACTTAGTGATGCTGAATTCCTTTAACTTTTGTTTGTTTGGGAAACTGTTTAACTCTCCTTCTATTGAGGATGATGGCTTTGATGAATATAGTGATAGAGTGTTCTTGGTTGCCTGTTCCTTGGTCCCCCAGCCCCCATTTTGAGTATATCATGCCACTCCCTTCTGGCCTGTAAAGTTTCTGCTGAAAAAATGATTTTTGATTTTGATTGGGGTCTCTTTGTACCTCATGGATTTGGACTTATTTCCTTCCCTAGATTCAGGAACTTTTCAGCTATTATTTTTTTCAAATAAATTTTCTGCCCCTTTTCTCTCTTTCCTCCTTCTGGGATCCCTGTAATGCACATGTTTGTTATGCTTGATGGTGTTGCTGAGTTCCCCTAATTGGTTTTCATTTTTTATCATTCACTTTTCTCTCTCCTGTTTTTTATTTTTTTATTTATTTTTTATCATTCACTTTTCTCTCTCCTGTTCAGCTTGATTACTTTCTATTACTCTGTCCTGCAGGTTGCTGATCCATTCTTCTGCTTCCTCTAGTCTGCTATTTATTCCATGTAGTGTATTTTTAATATCAGTTATTGAGTTCTTCATCTCTGATTGGTTCTTTTTAATGTTTTCTATCTCTTGTTGAGTGTCTCCCTGAAGTCCTTTGCTCTTTTTCAAGTCCAGTGAGTATCTTTATGGCCAATGTTTTAAATTATATATTAGGCATATTACATGTTTTTGTTTCACTTAGGCCTCTTGCTGTGATTCATCTTCCTTGTTCAGGCTCCCTAGTCATGGGGTACTTGGTGTGGTCCTTTCCTCTCCCCTCTCAAGGCCCATAGCTCCCTTCCTCCTGAGGATAGTCCCACTGGTCTATTTCACTCCTGACCACATCTCTGCCCTTCCAACTCCTTTTGATGTGACCTCTTCTCTTCATGGAGTTGTGGAGAGTAAGTTCTGCCAATTTTGGGTCATTTTTTGGTTTACCTATACTGATGTGCTTGTTATCTAGGTATATCCATGGGTTGAGATGAGCCTGAAACTTTTAACTCAGCCATCTTTCCCAGAAGTCCTTAGTATGACTTTTAAATAAACCCACACCAAGGTACGGCACCATGAAATTTCAGGGAATTAAAGAAAATTCTTTCAAGGAGAGTTACAATTTTAGCTCACAAAGTAAGTCAAACAACTTGAAATCTGGCTGCCTTTTGGAATTTTTATTAGAAATTTGATGATAAAAGAAAGTAAAGGAGACCAATGCTGAAAGGAAACTTTTTGAACTTAAACAATGTTACCTTATAATATCTTTAATTATAATACTATTAGAAATGCAACTCAGAAAGCATACCAATAACACATTTTTTCCTCAGGAAGTTTCTTAAGGATATTTTCCAGCAAAATGAAACAGCAATCAGAAATAGGATATAATTATATAAGAAATACTGGAACTCTACTCTGAGTATAATGAAAAGAAATTGGCCTAGATTTGAATAATAGTCAACAAGTATGCTTCAAGAACAATGTCTTCTAAGAATTCCAAACATGCAGAATGGCTAGTAATAGACGTAAACTGAAAAGAATCAAAATATTCATCAATAAATCAATGGATAAATGAATCATCAATAAATGAATGGGTAACTGTGATATGCCCATACATTGTAATGCAGGTTACCAATAGAAAGTAAATTAACTATTGTTACTTGCAACAACATGGGTGAATCTCAAAATCATGCTGAGCAAAAGAAGCAGACAAAAAAAAAGTGCTAGTTTTAAATATTTCATAAAATTTTCAAAAATGCAAAATAATTCATAGGGAAAGAGTCAGTTGTTTCTTCAGGACAGGAGCAACGTCAGGGATGAATTACAATGTGGCATGAGGAAACTTTTGGAAGGTGATGGATATGTTTTTTATCTTTATTGTGGTGAAAGTTTCACAAATTTATATATGTCAGAGCAGAACCAATTGTGTACTTTAAACAAGTGAAATTGAATATATTTCAATTATAGGCTGAATGAAATTATAAAACACAAAATCCTATTTGAGTTAAAGATTACATTTGGATAACTTCACTCCTCTTTAATATGTCCTGTGCTACCAAAACCTAGTTAATTGTTCAGCAAAATAGCAAGTTAAATGTTCTATTGTCCATTAAAAAAAGTGAAGTGGAACAGATTGTTCTCCATTCTGCAGGTAGAGAATATATATTTTGTAAATTATTTTTAAATAATTTTTACATTTTTACTTGTGTACATAGGCTCCCCACCATTTTCAACCTCCATTACTTAACTGGCATTGAAACATTGTAAACTGGCATTGAAACATTGCAACAATGTCTGGTTGCACCAATTTTATAAACTTACAGTGCAATACATATTATTTTTCTGAGACAAACCAAAGGTTAATATCTCAAGTTTCTTGCTGCCTGCTTTACCAGCATTTGATGGGAGGATCTTTTATATACATTTGTAATGGATGAAAAATAAACCAGATTGCCAATCCTTTTTTTTTTTTTTTCTTTTTTAAAGTTTAAACCATATACCATGTCCTTGGTCCAAATTGTGTAGGATGAGTTAAAGTTAAATTGCATTCTATTAACCTGTATGAGTGTATTCTACTAACCAGTATGAGGAAAAAATCTGTAGTATAATAAGCACACTGTAAATGTATTAATTCTTCATCCCTTATAACCATTTGATAGGATAATTTTTTATCTCTTGGTAGGATATTATTTTTGTTTTTAATCTTTAAATAAAACTCACTCTTTGGCTTGAATTTGAGGTTAGGTTTTTAATAATAAATCATGACACTAAATATACACAAATATTTTATGTCCCTTAATGTTTCAGTTATTTATTGATCCATAAAAAAATGACCCCAAATTTCTGGGTATAAACAATAATAATCATTTGTTTTACTCAGAGATTTGCTTCTTGGGCAAGGTTCATTGGAAACAAATCATGCTTGTTTCAAAAAGTGTCACCTAGGGCAGCTCAGCTGCAGACTGGGATCACAGGAAGACTGGCTTGCTTACATTTTTGTCCTTGATGTTGGTAGTCAGCTGGGATCTCAGCCGGAGCTGTCTTTCAGAACATCTACATATGACTGCTTGGTATCCTCATAGGATGCTAGCTGGTTTCCAAGAGCAAGTATTCTACAGTACCAGGTGGAAGTTGTTTATTAGCTTTCTCTTCCTGTGTAACAAATTAGCACAAAATTAGTGGAATGAAGCAACATCTTTTATTGCCTCATGGTTTTCTGTTTGCTTGCCTTTTTGTTTTATGTTCCTTGTTTTTTCTTTGTTCTGTTTTTGCTTTTTATTCCATTTTGTTTTCATCTTAGTTGGGAATCTGAACATGTCTTTTAAGTATCTTCTGTGTCAGGGTCTCTCACAGGCTGTAATCTAGTGTCAATTTGAGGTGTAGTCTTCCTAAGATTTGACTGGAGACATTTCTGCTTCTAAGCTAGCTCACTTGGTCATTGGCAGGATTCAGTCCCTGATGGGCTATTGAACTGAGGGTCTTGGTTTCTCACTGGCTACTGGCCAGAAGTCATCCTCATTTTCTTGATGCTGGGCCCTCTGCAACAAGGTAGCTTGTTTCATCAATACATGCATGCTGACAAGGCAACAGAGAAAAAAAGTCCAGCAAGAGAGATTAGTTTCTGTTAACCAATCATGAAAATCACGTCCCATCTCTTTTGGCACATTCTATTGCTTCCACACAAACAGCAGTCTAGGTCAGACACAAGGGAAGAAGATTTCACAAGGACACAAATACCAGGAGGTGGGGATTACTTCTGAGTGTCTTTGAAAGCTGTCCCCTATAGCTTATTTCCATTTATAACTGAGCTTTAGAAATTATATGACATTTGTCCCATTTATTTCTCCCATATTTCTCCCAATTATGTGACATTTTTCCCAAGGTAGGCACAAAGTTCTGCCCAGGTTCAATATTGAACCCAGTACTGGGGCGCCTGGGTGGCTCAGTCATTAAGCCTCTGCCTTGGGCTCAGGTCATGATCCCAGGGTCTTGGGATCCAGCCCCGCATCAGGCTCCCTGGTCATCGGAAGCCTGTTTTTCCCTCTCACACTTCTCCTGTTTGTGTTCCCTCTCTCGCTATGTCTCTCTTTGTCAAATAAATAAAAATCTTTTAAAAAAATTATTGAACCCAGTACTCAGAGGAGTGTTAATTTTCCCTTAAATAAAATACATGCTGGGATATGATAGATTGTGGAGAACATCTCTGGAAAATGCAGTTGTCCATACTTGGTAATTAAAAATAGGTAGTGATTTAATTGTTAGAGCATATGTTCCTGATTAGTATTATTGTTAATTTATATTAATATTATCAAAAATATTTGGATTTGTTTTTGTCTCATTTTTCTTTAGGAAACATATAGGCCTTTCTAGAAAATGTGAAATATCATTATATACTACAAAAAATATGAGAAAAAAATCTATGAATTACATACTTTTGAGGCAACAAACAAATCTTGTGTTAATATGATAAAATAGCCTGATGATTAATTAATAAGCCTTTATACATAGCTTCTGCATATTCGGTTGTAAGCTATGTTTTGAAAATATGCTTTGGCACCAGAAAAATCTAAGTTTTAATTTTCATACTACAAATTGAGTATATGGCCTTAAGGAAAGTGTTCAATTTGAAATTTGATTTCCTTATTAATAAAATACCATAAGCTTATAGGGTTGATAGAAAATTTAAATGAGAAAATGAATGTGTAACATGTAACATACTTAGTATGTTCAGTCTTGTAAGATGGCATTTTATAAAGAATGATACCTGCTTAGGGTTGCTTACTTTGAATGTTGGGATTTTGACTTTTAAACAAAGTGTGTTCAATCCAGTTATTTATATCATATATGGGATTAGAGTTAATTCATGATTTATAATGATAGGAAAAGAAAGTCATTATTAAGGATGTTTCACAAAGAAAGATATAAAACAAACTAAGCATTTTCCTAAAGGATATACTTAGGGTTTCAGTGTAAGACTGCACTAAACCACTAATAAGTGTGTCCAGGCTAATGTTGTCTCTGTGTTCAGATGGTTCTTCTTTAGTGTTTCTTACGGTGTTCATGATTCAAAATAATTGGTCTGAAATTTCTGCCTCTTTCTGCCCAAGCCCTTATTTATAAGTCACATGCATTTTTTTTGTTGTGTGTGCATTTTAAATTTAATTAAAATACTTACTATCCCTTAGTGCCCTCCACAGATTGTTAGCGCTTGTGAATGCACAAATTTTCTCTTCTTAACATTTTGTATTTGCATTCTTTTTTTCTGTAACTATCATCTTCTCTAGAACAGTGGTTCTCGAACTGTTGTCACTGGACAGACAGCATCAGCAACACATGGAAACTTATTAGAAATACAATCCTTCAGTTCCCAATTAAGACCTATCTAATAGGAAACTTTGGGAATGAGGACCAGAAATCAGTGTTTTAAAAGTGATAGTGAGGGATGCCTGGGTGTCTCAGTTGGTTAAGCATCTCACTCTTAATTTTGGCTTAGGTCATGATCTCTGAGTCCTGAGATCCAGTTCCACATTGGGTTCCACATTCAGCGCAGGGTCTACTTGGGGGATTTCTTTCTCCCTCTGTCCCTCACCCTGCTTACACTTTCTCTCTCTAAATAAAACAAAAATAAATCTTAAAATAAAAAGAGATAGTGATTCTGACATACAATTATGTTTGTGAGTCACTGATCTACAGTCCTCATCCTTCATGCATGGTTTGCATTATTTGTAACCTGTGGCAGTGGGAATAACATTGCGGTGTCCTTTTGATGGAAATGACTTTTCCACAGTTGAAGTTATTGTTGAAGATTGTTCCCTAATTTTACAGAGACATATTTGTTTTTAAAGCATTACCCTAGCCTAGCAAGAGTAGTTGTTTGTTTTATGTCTATTACATAAAGAATGTATCTGTAATTCAGGAAAACTATAGAAGAATTTTAAATGCCATTTGTTTTTCCTTTTGCAAAAAATTCTTAAGTTTTTAAAAACTAATACCTGTACATGTGGGGAGTTGGAGACACAGATTATAGGATGCATGGTACAAACTTTAAAAAGATAAAAGGGTTCATGAAAGTTATACTAATTCTCACTGGTATAATTTGTGACCACTCAGAATTCCTCTCTGAAAACAAATATGATTATCAGAATCTTATGATAAAATTTTAAGATAATCTATAAAAATATGAAGATAACATATATTCAAATATACACATACTAGCATATTATGTATCTTTTCTTTTGTTAATGTAAAAAAACTGTAAAAATTATATATTGGTGCATATAGTGCTGCATTATTTTAGTATTTCACTATATGGACTATTAAGCAATTCCTCACTGATGAATATTTAGAATATTACCAATCTTTTGTTATTATAAATTATTTTATAATGGATATCTTCATATGTTACATTTGTTTGCATGTGACATTATTTGTAGGTTAAAATTAAATGCAATTGGTGAATGGTTTGTTAACTCTTTGTTTGGCTAGGTATTTTAAAATAACTTTGCATAGAAATTGCCCAATTTTTACAAAGTAAGCAATATACAAGCAAAACAGTTTTCCATACTCTTCTCAGTGATGAGTTATCAAATATTTAGTATTTTATTAGACTAGAGTATTATTTCATATCTGTTTTAATTTGCATATCTTTTTTTTAGGTTTAAATAACTTCATATATTGAAGAGACATATATATATCCTTTTCTATGAACTGTTTTCTCATGTCTTTCACCTGATTCTTTCTCTTACAATATTCATATGTTTACTTTTTTATTTGTAAAATCCTTTAATTAATATGAAAATTAGCTTTATGAAATATTGCAATTATTGAGATAACTAAAAATGAAGAGAATAATATCATAGAGCAGGTATGAGCGAAAGAGAACTAAGAAACATCCTATTATTGTATCTTTTAGGAGGATGCAATATTAAGTAATCTTAAATTTTGTTAAGTATGCGTCTATAAATTCCGAAATGCCTAAAAAGTGTTTATAAAGACCAAATGTTTAGAAGAGAAAGAGTTTTTTGCATGTTTGGCTTGTTTCGTTCTTTTAAGTCTTAATTCAAAATCGAAAATATTTAGTTTGGCTTTGATAAAGATTCAAGTGCAAGTATATTTTATTTAGAATATTATTGTAGGAGGGGCACCTGGGTGGCTCAATCAGTTAAGTATCTGACTCAATCTCAGCTCAGGTCTTGATGTCAGGGTCATGAGTTCAATCCCGGCATTGGGCTCCATGCTGGGTGTGGAGCCACCTTAAAGAAAAAAGAAAAAATTATTGTAGGAAAATCCAGTAAGGGTGTAGAAAGGGAAGATAAAAAAAGGGAAGATAGGCAGCCAATTTCTTTATTTTTTATTTTATTAACATATAATGAATTATTTTTTTCAGGGGTATGGGTCTGTGATTCATCAGTCTTACACAATTCACAGCCCTCACCATAGCATATACCCTCCCCAGTGTCTGTCACCCAGACACCCCATCCCTCCCATCCCCCTCCACTACAGCAACCCTCAGTATGTTTCCTGAGATTAAGAGTCTCTTATGGTCTGTCTCCGTCTCCGGTTTTCTCCCCTTTAATTTATTCCTCTCCTCTCCCATGATCTTCTGTCTTATTTCTCAAATTCCACATATCAGAGAGATCATATGATAATTGCCTTTCTCTGATAGACTTATTTCACTTAGCATAATACCCTCTAGTTCCATCCACATCATTGCAAATAGCAAGATTTCATTTTTTGATGGCTACATAATATTCCATTGTGTGTGTGTGTGTGTGCGTGTGCATGTGCGTGTGCGTGTGTGTGACATCTTCTTTATCCATTCATCTGTCGATGGACATCTAGGCTCTTTCCATAGTTTTGCTATTGTGGACATTGCTGCTATAAACATTCGGGTGCACATGCCCCTTTGGATCACTACATTTGTATCTTTGGGTTAAATACCCAATAGTGCAATTGCTGGGTTGTAGGGTCGCTTTATTTTCAACTTTTTGAGGAACTTCCATCCTGTTTTCCAGAGTGGCTGTACCAGCTTGCATTCCCACCAAAAGTATAGGAGGGTTCCCCTTTCTCTGCATCCTCACCAACCTTCTAACTTGTTAATTTTAGCCATTCTGACTGGTATGAGGTGGTATCTCATTGTGGTTTTGATTTGTATTTCCCTGATGGTAGGCAGACAATAAAGAGTATGTTAATAAACAAGTTAACACTGTAGGAAACTGAAGCTTATTCCCTCTGGAGAATTCTATGACCCAGTGGAAAACATGTTCCTCTGTGTTATTATCCTTTGTAGGAGAAAGGGACCTTCACCACCTTCCATCAGTCATTGGTTGAAGGCTGCCTTTTTTGGAAAGGGACTGACATGAAGAAATGAAGAGTACTTCCTTTGCAGGCTACTAGTTATAGTGAGATGCTCTTACCTATGGAGAATGGAACATTTCTGCCTTGCTGGTTACTCGTTCTCCCATGCCCTATGTCCCCCAGCCACATATTGTCTTAAGGTATGAAGGGAGTTTCAGGCCCAGCTGGTAAGAAGTGAATTCTATATGACTTCTTATTGTTAACAGGACTTCTGATGTTTCCTCCTTCCCTTTTCTTCCATGCTAATCTTTAAAGGCAGAACTCTCATAGACTGAGAAAAGTGAGCCTACTTTCCCACCACCTGTTGTTAGGTTGCGGATGGAAAGATTCTGGGTTTGGATTATCACCACCATCAGTTGGTAGAGAGGATAGTAAAATGCTCTGCTGCTATGCTGTTCTCCAGTCCTTGGTTCCCAACCTTAACCACCAACTTTTTTTCTTTTCATCTTTCAGATTTCTCCTTTGGTTACCACTTAAATTATTTCTAGGATTTATAGTTGTAATTAAAGGGAAGGAACAGACAGAGATGGGTCTATGTAATCTTATTTGGACTGGAAGTCTGTGGTTGCCTTTTTTTTTTTTAAATGGAATATGTTTTTCTCTGTTTTATTTAATGGAGAATAATAACATTATAAAAACACTTGGACTAAGAGTCTTTTGAAAATTAATTTCAGAACCGTTTAGAGTTTTATAGATATCTTCCATGTTTGCTATAAATATGAGAAAATCGAGTTGTTTTGACAGATTCTTGATTTCCGCAAAATGCTTTGGGCCATTAATGGTATCACTAGTCTGAAGATGCTCCTTGTTTGAGGAGGCAATATCTTTAAAGGCAATATCTTTAAAATAAACAGTGGAATGTGCACATGAACAATGTAAAAATTGGATGGAGGAATGCTAAAATCACAGTGTAGTTTTCAGATTTCTTGCTTACTTATAGGAAGTGCTTTTAATTTGCCACATCTGAGGAGGCAGAGATGACTGACATACTTTCTGCCTTTGAAGAACCAATGATCTGGTAGATCAGAGTGAAAAATTCCTAAGTATAATGCCTTAAAAAGGGGGGGGGTAGTGCAACAAAGCAAAAATGAAAAGAGGGAGTAAGTGGAAATATGGAAGTATAGGAAGATGAGGGACATGTGAGGAGTACTGAAACAGAACAATGGTTAAGAAAGAGAGAGAGAGAGCCTTGTTCTGCAGAGCTGTTCATGAACATGAGCATTGCAGCAAAGTTATAAACCCATACAAAACTCACTACTTGTGCCCTCAGAATTCTTTCTCCCCCCTCCCCCGCCAAAAAAAATCATGGGTTGGGATAGCGTTCCTGTTTTTTGAAGTGGGTCTAGGTGCATAACATAACTTCATGAATACTAGCTGTACAGAAAGCTGTGCTACACTGAGATTTAATTTAAGCTAAATCTATTTAGGGCAACAAATACATTTATTTTAGAAATGATCCAAATAAAGCTTGCCTATTATGAAATTCTGGAACACATTTTACCCTAAAAATTTTTAAACTTTCTCTCCATTTCCATAAGTATTATGTCCATTTCCTTCTAATATTCAAGATATTGCTGAGTTAGGAAAGAGATCAGATGACTTATTCAAGACCAAGGAGTTCACCAGCCACAAGTTTTATCTCTTCCTGTCATTTAATGCCTCCTCCCCTAGACACTAATTCTCAAAACACCTAACTATGGCACACATTGGGACATACACATGCATACACACACCCCAGCACTGTACTACTATATCTTAACCCAGGAGAAATAAAAATGTATGCTCACACAAAAGCAATAGGCAGATGTTTATAGCAATTTTCTTTATAATTATGCCAATCTAGAAATAACGAAAATGTTCTTCAGCTGGTGAGTGAATAAACAAACTGTGGTAGATCCTTACAATGGAAAAATCAGCAATAAAAAGGAACCAATTGGGGCTCCTGGGTGGCTCAGTGGGTTAAGCCTCTGCCTTCGGCTCAGGTCATGATCCCAGGGTCCTGGGATTGAGCCCCACATCGGGCTCTCTGCTCTGCAGGGAGCCTGCTTCCTCCTCTCTCTCTCTGCCTGCCTCTCTGCCTACTTGTGATCTCTGTCTGTCAAATAAATAAATAAAATCTTTAAAAAAAAAAGGAACCAATTATGCCACAATAATATAAATGAACTCAAATGTCTTATGCTAAGGAAAAGAAGCCAGGCCCCGATA
Organism: Lutra lutra; assembly: GCF_902655055.1. NCBI lineage: Eukaryota > Metazoa > Chordata > Mammalia > Carnivora > Mustelidae > Lutra > Lutra lutra. The sequence goes on from NC_062290.1 coordinate 50,402,569, forward strand.
TCTACAAGATGTATATTGGTCTGGCTCTGTAATTTGTAGGGCCCAGTACAAAGTAGAAATATGGGACCTAATGTTGAAAAATTAAAGACTTTCAATATAGTGACAGCAGAACATTAAACCAAGCACACGGCCTTCATAAGTACAGATGGATATGATTGTATGGTTTACACTCCCATGAAGCTGGCACTGACTACATCATTTTGTTGCTATGACATTCTCAAAAGGCAAATCTGTAGAAAGAAAAAACACATCAGTATTGCGAAGACCTAGAGTAAGACAGAGGAATTCACTACCAAGGGCATAAAGGAATAGGACTGCTCTGTCTTGCTAGAAGTGGTGGCTATATAGTTATGTGTATGACAAAATTCATACAACTGGCCTTGGAAAAGGGAAAAAAAAATCCTGGTAAACTATATAAATCTGACTTGAAACCCAAGCATATATTAACATTTTATCGAATGGTTATAAATAATTACAGGAATAAAAATAAAATAAAAATTTTTAAAACGTGGAATATCATACAACTAACACAAGAAAATATAATGGAAAGGGCAGGGATAATGACCTGGATTGGAATATCATCTTTGTTTCTTACCAGCAGAGTGAAATATCTTCAGTCATTTAATGTCTCTGGTTCACAATTTCATTATCCCCAAACAGGGTAGCAATGGTAAGTCAAACTTACAGGGTGCTGAAGGATCAGTTAAGGTAATGTATGTGAAAAATTTTTTCAAAAATTTTTAATATTAAAGCACTCTGGGATTATTATCAGCAGTGGTAATAAAGGCACCAACTTACCCCCTTTTTTCCCCTCAATTTTAAAGATTTGTCACTCATTGTACACTTAATTCTGGAAAGACAACTGAAATCAGAAAGTCACTTTAGTAATGTTCTTTAGAACATATAACACATTTAATACATAGCACATTTTAAGCCTGGAGTGGGTTACTTGTTTTCATAAATTGTTACATTCTTTGGAATAAGTCTGTTCAATACCTGGTGGACTAAATGTTGAATTCCTATTTCTCAGTGCAGTGGGTATTCCCATCCCCAAGGCTAAATTGAATTTACAAATGAACACCATTCTCCCATTTTACTTTGAAGTTTTAGTACCCACTTTTTACAGTTTTGTAATCTTAAAATAATATGAACAGTATGACTAAACAATAATTGATTATAAGTATGTATGGGAACTAGATGGTCAAAATTTGCACAGTTCATTCAATTATTGAGATACTCTTCACATAAATATAACCAGTCACACAATAATACATATAAATACTGGCAGGAACATGGCTTAAAAATTATTACCTGGGACATCCTATAACCTAATATATGACTCACATTTGTCTTTTAACTTAATTAGGGAGAAGAAAGGAATCAGATAGAGTCCGAGTTACTTTCTGTTCCCATTGTACCTTATAGGAATGTACCTCCATAAAGCACCTCATCACATTTCAGTGTAATTTTTTACTTAAATACATATTAGCTAGCATCTGATTTATGAACATCAAATGCAGGGTAAGGGCCTTATTTATTTCTATTTTTCAGCTATAATATCTTCTGCTAGCACGTAGTATTTGTTGAATGATTTTTGCTTTTGAGGTAAGGAAAACCAGTTGTTATTGGTAGACGGAGTGGCAAAACTGTATAGAGCACTGAATATTCTTGGAATACTTTAATACTGTTTTCTTATTAATTATGCATCATGGAGTATGAGACTCAGCCTCTTTTGAGTCTGAGTTTTCTGAATAGTTAAGTGCCTAGAAAAGTACTTGACTTGCAACATTCTCTCAATAAATATCAATTGTTAGATATCAATTGTTGGACATTTTTCCCTAATGCATCATCGTGTACTACTCACAAGAGTGCTATAGTGGTCAAGGGTAATAATGGATGTGAAGTGTAAAAATACTCTCTTTTTATGTAACACTCTATTCAAAAGATGGCAAAATTAGAGGGCGGGACTTGAATAAAGAGAGTTTGACCAGTAACACAGCTTATGTCACCAATCAGCTAAATTACTTCTGGGAAGACTTATAGTATCTCTGGATTTTTACTATAAAATGAGGGGTTCTGAATATCATTCCATATTCCAAAATATGTATTTTAATTGAACAGGGAAACATATTCTATAATTAAAACAAGTTAAATACACAATTTTGCATAATGTTATTTGCTGCTAGTTTAAAATATATCATAACTGGCACCTAATTAGAAAACTCAATAATAAGGTTAATAAAATACAAACTGATTTAAAGATTCAATTTTCAAACAGTTTTTTGCTATAGTATACCAAGAATGGCTTGTGTTATTTTGCATTCTGTAAAAAACAGATTCTGTACCATCAACATTTTGCATTGGTATTTTGTCTCAACTATATTATAAAATCCATAAAAGCAGGATCATAGGTTATATAATTTTTAAAACCCCATACTAGCTAGACATTGTCTTGCACTTAGTAGTTGCTTAATAGATATGCAATAGGCTGTTTCAAATTTAATGTCTCTGTAATCAGTCATACATTTTAGAGTATTGATCCATGATTGAATATAGTTAATGGGCAGGCTAGACAGAGTCAACAAGCTCCTAAATTTCACTGCAGAATAAAAATTTAAAAATTAAAAAAAAAAACTCTGCTTCAAATAATTTGAGAATATAATGAACTGTAATCAATTACAGTCATTTGTTGTTGGACATCTTAGTTTATTATACAGTCCAGTGCAAGTGTAATTGTCTTACAATAATGATACAAGTAGAAATTCATAGAGATAAGACTAATACATCTTCCTGAGACAATTATAGTCCATTTTCCATTAGCCAGAATGAAGTAAGTTCCGTCTTTATTAGTCACAACTTCTGACTCTGGAAGGATAGAGAGAGTGAAGGACAACATCTGATGTTCATGAGTCATTCTGTTTGTCCTTTCTTTGGCTAGTTTCCAGGCCCTAAGTGAGGAAAAAACTCACTGTGGCTTTAAGATCATGTCTTTCTTCCCACTCCATAATCAATTACACATTACTGATAATAAGTATGATGCTTTGCTTTTGTCTTAGCCTGAGTGACCACTTACCTGCTAAAAATGGTATCCATACCACATGGAAGTCCTCAATTTTGGCACCTTCATTAACTTTCCAAGGACTTACAAACTTACTTAAATCAGTTGATGTAATTATTTAATAACACACAATCAATATAATCCCGTCCTATTAATTTGGCTTAATTATTGCCCTTGCTACTTAGAAATTTTAGATTCATTTTAAGTGAACTAAGAACTTATTATTAGTTTCTTTCTCCTATCAGTTTGGTTTATTTATATAATCTTAAATTTTAAGTTTCACCAAAAAGAGCTTTCAAATTTTCAATGTCATTATCATCTACAGTGTTTATTAAAAATAAGTTGATTCAGAAAACACCTTTTTTACAGTGAGAAATTGTATCCGGTAACTAATTTTGGTAATGACCATGGATTAAAATTTGTGAAGTGAGTAAAAGTATAGTCTTAAGAGCAGGCAGTTCACACGTTGGAATATCAGGGCAAAGACTCTGCTGGCTCAGAGTAATACAAATGTCCAGATTGCAGTTCAAGACACGACCTTTATTATGCATAAGTATTTTTTCCTTTGCAAGAAATAACTTTGCACATAAAATTTTATGCTATTTTCAGGCTTGGTTTGACTACAATAAATCTTTTACTGAATAAGACTTAATACCAGTATGGAGAGCACAAGTGAGTAAGTCAGAAAATGGTTTGACTTAGCAAATCTTGAAGTTATTACATGATTAGGAGAGATTTATGTGTTCCACAATCTAGCCTGGGGAAGACACTGATTTGTTCCATCTAAACTCTTTAATTAATAAAGCCCACATTCTCAAAATGTAATCTGACTTGAAAATATTCTCATTTTCTTTTAATTTTTAGGAGTATAACATAGAGAAAGAACATGGAATTGTGTTTTAGATGGTTATTTAAATGCTGTTTCCAATTTCCTGACCTTGAGCAAGTAATTTATTCTTTCTGAGCTTCAATTACTTCATTTTTAGAAAGAATATAGAATACTAACTCCATCCACAGCATTGTTGTCAGAAGAGTGATGACATACGTAAGATGCCTAGCATGGTGACACATATATAGTTAGTACCCAATAAATGTCACTTCATTTGGGATTTCTTGTCTGTTTCCTATTTTTACTGATCTATTCATATGAGGCTATTGTCTAAGCATTATGAGTTTTCGCAAACTACATTTTTGTCAGTTGGCTGAGAAAGCCAGAGTTACCATCACGTATTTCTGGAATAATTCTCATCCTTTTAGCTGTAAAAATAATGGACTGTTCTAATTCTTATTTGAAATTGCATAAGAAGTTTTGGGATGTTCGAGCATCTTTATCCTGATTAATTAAGAATGTCTATTTCTGTGTTTTTCTCACTCCCTTTGGCCTTTAATATACATTAAAAGAATTAGAGTCTGGTTGCAGAAAAATACGAAATGGACAAACAACCCTAGGTCTGGAAGCATTCATTTTTTTGACTACTGTTAAGAGAGGACCAGATTACCTGGCAGTAGGAGGTTGGTTTCCCCAGTAAGCAGATTAGCATGCAGGGAGTTGCTTAGGAATCTTTAGGATTTAATACCTGAAGAAGAAAAGGGAAGGGAGAAAAGGGAGAAAAGAAGGGAAGGGGAGGGCAGAAAGGGGGAAGGACAGGAAGGGTGGAGAAGGGAAGGTGGGAGAGGAAAAGAAGCAGAACAGAGGGAGAAGTTGAGTAGAGAAACGTCATTTCAAGGGAAACATCAGATGGTCCCACAGGGAATTTTAACTTTCCCATGTTGAATTGAGGTGACTGGTTCTTTATATCCCTGAAATGATCAGTCACTAAATGCAAAATTCTCAATGAGGGGACTGATCTTGAACAAGGCCAGCTCTCTTCAGTTGAGGCCATAACCCAAAGTGGGTGGAGAACTGAGAAAGGTCTCTGGGTAGCACTGCCGGCAGCTGGGGAAATAAATCCTTCATTACTGAAGGGGGATTGGTATGGCACACCATGTTACCTTCCTGCACTTTTACTTTGCATAATGATTTAAATATCCTCAATTCCTCAATATATGTACACAATGACCTTCACCCATTTCTTCTGCTGATTTTTGCTGGCTCATCAGTTCAGAAGTACCAGACTCTCCAAAGTCCTGATTTACTGTCTGCTCAGAGCTTAGCTATGCCTCATCTCTCAAGAGATGCCTGAGTTGTTCATCTTGTAAGAAATGCTGAATTAGGTCTTGCCCAAAATACCTCAGTAATGCAAACACCCATGCTTAGGCAAAACAGTGAAGTAGCTTCTGTTTCTCTGTCCTCATACCTATCTACTAAACAAGTATGTGTGTGTGTATGTGTCTGTGTGTGTAGAGAAAACAAAATAAAGATAATATTCCATCAGACTGTGTTAAGTTTGAGTGGATAGAAATCCCAGGTTAGTAGATGCAGATATGATTGTTTCAGCCCATCTGACTGGAAGTCAAATCTAGTATATAGATTAGTTCCTGGATTGAATTATATCATAGCAATAGAGGAGAGCATTTTCCTATTTCACAACAGAATAAAAGAGGGAATTTTCCATCCTTGGTGGCAGTTGCTGCTTCTTTGCCTAATAATTAAAATTGTTAAGTAATGATTCTCAGTGTTTTAACCACCCTCTTAGAATTTGGGCTAATTGCAGCACCTAATTTTTTCTTCTCTCCATATCCTTTAAGCCATAATAATTGACTCAAAAATAATATTGCAGTCCTAAATAGGGGGAATGGAAGAAAGAAATTTATCATACCATTATAGTCTATATGACTCCTATCTGTGGAAGGCACCAATGAGTCTCAATAGAGGGAAACCTGAAGAAGATGGGCAAATAGTGAATGAATGCAAGAATATGGTTGGGTTAACAGGGCTTCTTGTTACCCGTTCTCCTTTGCCTTCAGTTTTCCAACACCGGCCAACAACTACTTTCTTCTGATTGACACAGAACAATGTAAACAAATATGATTCTTTTATTACAGAGCAAGTGTTTTCTCGTTATAGAACAAGTTCATTTGACTTTCTGCACAAGTCAAATGTTCAAAACTAAATTACTTTTTTTGGGAATTGTTAAACTGAAAGGTTTCTCTGTACTCTTTTTTTCCTTGAAAAATCAGAACACTGAAATTTGATTACTTTTCATCCTCATCCTGTATTTTTCTAATAGGTGGTATAATGTGAAATAGATGGAAAACAATGTGTCCAAGCGTAACAAATGGGAGAGCACTGTGTCATAAAGGTTGAGGGGTTTTGTTTGTTTGTTTCTGTTTTTATTATTTTTTAAAGATTTATTTATTTATTTGAAAGAGTGAGAGAGTACCTAAGAACAGAAGGAGAAGCAAAGGGAGAGGGAAAAACAGACTGCCTGCTGAGCAGGGAGCCCGATGTGGGGCTTGATCCCAGGACTCTGGGATCATGACCTGAGCTTATGGTAGACGCTTAACTGATTAAGCCACCAAGCCCCCTGTTTTTTGTTACTGTTGTTGTTGTGGTTTTAAAGGGGCTTCTCTGGTTCAGGACAATGCAATGGTCCCTGCAATGAGATTTGTTCTAAGAGATACTTTGTGTTTCTTTATCTGATCCTGACCATCAGTCTTTATGTTGCAAAGGGCATTGGATCTTTCATAGAAAATATGGTAATTAGCTTTCTTAATCCTGAGAAATTATGGGAACAGTATTCCACTGTGATATAAGACAAATCTATTAAGTTCTAGAATATTAAAGAAAACTTGCTAACTGCATGTAAAATTGTTCATTTTGTGAATGAAACATCATTCTCTTTCTTGAGATTGGAGAAAGTTGTAGTTTTTTTTTTCCTTTTTTTGCAATCACATTTCCATGCCAGAAATATTTTGTTTTCAATCCTGTTGGTGTCTTCTGACACTCTTCATTTTCCTTTTATGGCTTTTTAATTATTTCATTAATTTCACCTATCAGCATGAAGGATAATGCTCATTCAGCATACGACATTTCTCCATTTGGCAAATTGTTGTTGTAGAGGGGATTGTCGGTTTGGTGTTGATTTGATAAAATATCCCATTTAAACATTCAAATTTTAAGTTCACATAGCCTTATATATGAGGACATTTCCTAATCAGTGTCATTTAGGAGGTTCTTACTTACAATTATTTTAGCATCCAGTTTTAACAATGAAGAAAATAATAAGGAAGTCTGGGGTGGGGGAGATGGGTGAAAATAAGTTGAGACAGAAAACAGAAATAACTCTGTTTACAAAAATAGCTCAGTGCTGAAATCATGCTTACAAGTCACCACAGGGAGAAATAGAACATGTGCTGCAGATGCGTATGATAACTGATGAAACATTGAATTTATTGTCTGGAAAGAAGTCACAAATAAAAATTCAAATATATTATGCCTAGTAGAAAGGGTGACATCTACAACTCAATTCAGTGCAACCAAGGACCCTGAAACTCTGCCATTTTTGAATTATCAGGTCAACTTAATTCCAGGGAGACCTGTCATTTCTCTGAGAAATAAAACCCAGCTGATGTTATTGTTAGATACAATCCATTCACAGCATACCATGAGGGCAAAGAACCTTATTCTCCAGGGAAAAGATTAGTGATTTTTCTCCTTTTGGAGAAAAAAAAATCAGAAAGTGCCTCTTTTGACCAGGAAAGAAAATGCAGAATGCCTCCAATAGCAAACTAATAGATTGAACTCGATAAAGGGGAATGGGAATTTCAAAGACCCTTTGAAAATCCCTTTAGAGACCGTTAGGAAACCGTGGCCAAATTGGGTAGGCAAGAGCTCTTTCTCCACTCTCCCCTCAGAAAGGAAAGTAAAACAGATACTAATGAGTGACTGCTCTTTTCTTAGTTTTAGTGAGCAATTAATGAGTTCAAAAATAGAGACACCAGTATATTTTATGCATATATAGAGTTCTTGGATGTTTTGACATAGAGTATTAGTTTGAATTTACACTAATTTCTTTCCATATGGTTTAACCAAAGTGTATTTATAATTGAAATACTCTCTCCATACTGTGGAGGGAAACACAACTTTTCATGATGAGAGACATAGGAAGTTAGACAGGAATTATACAAGAGGAGAATTCCATAGCTACATTTGAGCTGTTGATACAGCAGCTTGCATACCATCAGCTTGGATTATCCTCCAAGGAACAACAGTATGTTGAATGTAACACCATGTAGAGAAGAAAGGAAGAACCTGAGGGAACACCACAGTAGTTCTGTCTGAAATTTTTGTGTGGCTCTAAATACAGGTGAACTGTATTCTAATTCTTTTTCTACTGTCAGAAACGTCTTGAGAGAATGTAGATGATAGATGAGAGCAACAACCTGGAAATCACAAGGCTCTTACGAATATTGAGGTTCTGAGTGCATATTTAGGTCCTCTATTTTTCTTGATTAGCTAGCTAAAGGTTTGCCAATTTTTCTTTTCAAAAAACCAATTCTTACTCGTGTTAATATTTTCTATTGCTTTCCTATTCTGTTTCATTTATTTCTGCTCTAATCTTTATGTTTCCTAACTTCTGCTTACTTTGGACTTTGTTATTTTTTTCTAGTTCCTTGAGATATGCAGTTAAGTTGTTTATTTAAGGTGTTTTTTTTTTTTTTCTTGATGTATGTGATTAGCATTTTAAACTCTTCTTTTAGGACTGCTCTTGTAGCATCCCAAGATATTGATGTAATTTCTATGTGTTCTTAAACTTGTTGAGACTTGTTTTCTTGTCTAATATATGATGTATCCTAGAAAACATTCCATGTGCACTTGAGAAAAATGTGCATTCTACTACTATTGGATGGAATATTCTGTATATGTCTGTTAGGTACATTTGGTCTTTAGTGTTCTTCAAATCCACTGTTTTCTTATTGGTTCTTCGAATGGATTATTTATCTGCTGTTGCGAATGGCATGTTAAAGTTCTTAACTATTATCATATTGCTATTTATTTTCCCTTGTAGTTTTATTTGTTTTTGCTTTTTATATTTAAATTCCCTGAGTTTAGGTGCACAGATATTTACAGTTGTGATATCTTCCTGATGGATTGACCCCTTTATTATATAATGAACTTCTTTGTCTTGTTTGTCTATATTTAGCTTAAAGTCTGTTTTGTCTAATGTAAGTATAGCTACTCCTACTTTTCTTGGTAATAATTTGCTTGAAGTATCAATTATCATCCTTTCACTCTCAGTCTGTGTGAGTCTTCAAGGCTGAAGTTAGTCTCTTGTAGTCAGCATATTGTTGGATCTTGTTCTTTATTCATCAGCCACTTTGTGTCTTTGAAGAATTTAGTCCATTTATGTTTATATAATTATTGATAGATGAGCACTTTCTATTGCCATTTTTTTTCTATTTTATATATCTTTTATTCCATATTTCTTATCCTGTTGCCTTCCTTTATGTTAGATATCTTTTGAAGCAGTGTGCTTTGACTTTTTATCATAATCTTTTGTGTACCTACTACAGGTTTTTCATTTGTAGTTATCCTAAGGCTTATATAAAATATATTTATCCTATTTTAAACTAATGCCTATAATTCATTTTGTGATGAAGTAAAACCCAACCTCATCCTCAAGTAAATGCTCTTGGAAACATGAAAACCTACCCAATTACTGCTACCTAACTCTGAAACACTGTCCCAAGTCCTCAGGAGCTAGGATGAATAAGTTCTAGAGATCTTTTATAGAACAATGTTCCTGTAAGCAACAGTACTGTATTGTGCACTTAAAAATTTAAGGTAGGCCCCATGTTAAATGTTTTTAACCATGATAAAATAAAAGCAAATTTTAAAAAAGAACAACAGTTCTTTTTAAAGCGAGAGCTCACCCCTCCCTTTTTCTTAATTTTTTAGAATTTTAGATTACATATTTAGATTTGTGAAATACATATTTATCTTTATTTGCATGTTCTTCAGTCCTTCACTTACTTGCTCTTTATTTATTTATTTTTTGTTGTTCATAAGTGTGCTCTTTAATCCCTATCCCCTATTTAACCCATTCCCCTCATCCACTTCCTCTCTGATAACTATCTGTTTGTTCTCTGTAGTTAAGAGTCTATTTCTTGGTTTCTTGTTCTTTCTATTTTCTTTTGCTTGTTTGTTTCATTTCTTAAATTCTACAAATGAGTGAGATCATATGGTATTTGTCTTTCTCTGACTTGTTTCACTTAGCATTATACTCTCTAGCTCTATTCATGTTGTTGCATGTCCTTTTCTTTTCAAAAATAAAATACAGTATAGATGACCCAAACTATTGACAAGAATCCAAAGTTGGAAAAGCTAATATAAAGTTTCAGTTTTTAGGTAGAGGCAATCAATTGTACAATTGTACAATTATATATGTACAGTCTTCCTTGTTGTATGATAGGTCAATTGTCTATGAAGCATATTATTAAGTTATGTTTAATGCTCTTAGTATATCTAATATTGGTTTTCATTTCACAGGCCTGGGGCCTTTTTTTTGTTTTTTTTTTTTAGCATTTCATTTGGAGACCTATCTTCAGAGCCTCATACTGTATAATGAGTAACACCAGTGGAGGCAGAATTATCACACAAATTCACTGTCATAATGCTAATGTTTCCTGAACCTCTTAGGGACTGTTCAGTTTGGCACTGGTCAAGAAACCTCTGTCAATATTTAATCTGTATTGACTGTTGGCTTGATTATAATGCAGAATGCTGATTACATCCATCTTCCCATGCAGCATGGCTCTTTTTGGTGACAAAATTCTATTGATATATTTGCCCTGACCATGCAAAATTTCAAAACAGCTGAGATTTTTATTTTCACATAATGTATTAGTCCTCTCACAGTGCACAAAAGCATTAAGTTTCTAACATTTTTTTCACTCTGTTATATGGTGGTCTTGTAAATCAGATATTAACAGGTCCCTTCAGAAAGCCCTTTTACCACTTTTGCCTGTACTCTATAGAATACCATTTTTCAAATGAAAGGAAACATCATTTTGTTGTTTAACATCCATATGAAATGTAATCTTGCAAAATGCAATGTTTCATGGAAACTTTTTAACTACAATAACTGAATGAACAATATCTGTTCTTAAAGTTCTACATGCTTTTGTTGAAAAATCACCTAAATGCACTCAGAAAACTTCGTATTACTATAAATATAATAATTAGATGATACTCAAGTTTTAAAATAACAGAAAAGAGAGTGATTCCCTTCCTTCGCTCAGAAATTATCAAAAGCTCACACTGTGTTGAAGTAAAATTTTCTAGAAACTATATATGAAAGAGTGGAACTAATGCCCTAAAGGTCAAGTGAAGATGTTGGAATATGCCTGAACTTGCAGAGTCTAAGCAAAACCACTAGTGTTTGATTCTACAATAGAGACAATGTATCCTTTGTGGGAAAACTATAAATATCTTGTTTAGAAATGCAGAGAAGTGTTAAGTCATCTGATGGTAAAAGATTCTGGGTGTGCACTATGACACCCGGGTAGTGATGCAGTTTCACCTGAATGAGACATCAAACAGTGGAGTGGGGATTGACTTTAGATGGATAGCAACCCTAAGCTGTTAATCTCTATTGGTTGTTGAAAGATAAAAGCTAAAATAACTCCCCCACACACATACAGACAAGATACAAAATAGTATAAGCACATTCATACATACAAACCCACACAAAAGTATATTTTCACAATTTTTCTGGATTAAGAAGAAATAAACAGTTAAAACAAAAGGCACGAAGGGATAAAGAATTCAAGGAGAAAAAATTTGCATAGCATTAGAGAGAAAAATCATAGGTATGGAACAAAGACAAAGGGGAACCAAAAATTTGTAATTTATATCCCCCAAGATGAGAACTTCCTAAAACTATCAGATAAAATTATAATTTTAAATTATATAATTAATATATAATATATTAGATATAATTTAAATTTATATTAGATATAATTTATAATTTTATCTAATATCCAATAATGAAAATTAAAAATATATATTACTTGAATTTGTGTCATTAAAGGGGCCACCATGTTTCCTGTCCTCTTATCTTCTAATTGGCATTTCTTTGGTTACTAAAGAGGTAGAAGAACTTTTTATATGTTTATTGATCATTCTGTTTTCTTATTCTGTGAATTTCTTAATGTTTTTCTTGATCTGTTTTTCCTTTGGTTTGTCTTTCTTTTCTTTATTTGTTATACACATGCACACATATATTTGTTTATATTATATATATATAATATATATATATATATATTATGTTTTCTTAATATTTCTTCTTAACCTATGGATTGGCTTTTCATTTTTAACATCATTTTTTATTGACACAAATTATTTTAATTTAGTTTGACTACTCAGTCTTTTCCTTTATAGTTGGTACCTTGTATGCCTTTAAAGAAGCATTTTCTACCTTGAAATCAATAGTCTTATATATTTTAATCTAATTTTAAAAATCAGGTTGAAATAATTCTTGATACATGGAAGATCCAAAGATAATCTCTCTGTACAGGGAAACAGTTTCTCTGTACCTTTCATCCAGTTTCCCCCGGTGGTCACATCGTATGTAACTATAGTACAATAGCAATAGCAGATCAACATTTCACACTGTGTGTGAAAATATTATCATTTTATCTTATGTGTAGCTTCATGTAACCGCACTAATCAAGATACAAAAATATTCCTTCACCACAAAGATTCCCTTTCTACTACCCCTATTCATAGTCACACTTACTCTCTTCTCTTCACCATTCTTAACTCCAGGCAACCACTAATTTTTTCTCCATCTATACAATTCTGCCATATTGGGAATGCTATATAAGTGGAATCATATAGTATACAACCCTTTAAATTATTATTTTTCCTTTAGTATAAATCCAAGTTGCTGCATTTATCAGTTTTTCCCCCTGAGTATTCCATGCTATGGAGGTAGCAATTCATTTAACTGCCACCAATTTTAGAGTATTTTTATTGTTTTCCATTTTCTGACAATTACAAATAAAACTACTTTAACAGTTGTGTAGAGGCTCTTGTGTGGAAGAGATATAAATGCCGAGGATTATGATTTCTGGGTCCTATGGTAAATATATGTCTAATATCAAAAAAAGAAAAGTTTTGGGGATGCCTAGGTGTCTTAGTCGGTTAAATGTCTGTCTTCAACTCAGGTCATAATCTCAGGGTCCTGGGATCAAGTCCCACATTGGGTTCCTTGCCCAGCAGGGAACCTGCTTCTCCCTCTGCCTGCTTGTGCTCTCTTTGTCTCTATCTCTAACAAATAAACAAAATCTTAAAGAACAACAACAACAACAAAAGGTTTCCAGAGTGGCTGTACCATTTTATATTCCCACCAACAGTGTTTCAGAGATTCAGTTTCACCATACCCTGGTTAGAATTTGTTTTTATACAGTTTTTTTTTGTTTGGTATGTTTTGTTTTAGTTCTCATAGGTGTGTGGTGAAACAATACTATAGTCTTAACTTGCATTTTCCTGATAGCTAGTGATTTCAACATCTTTTCATATGTTTGTTTGTCATCTTTGTATCATTTTGGTAAAGCAAATTGTGGCTATATTTTTACCCATTATATATAAGATATGATATATATAAATAATATATACCTTTTTATATAATATACATATATAACATACATTTTATACTATTTATACATATAGGTATATAATTGAACTTTGAGAGTGCTTTCTATCCTCTATATGTAAGTCTCTTGTCAGATATGTGGTTTCCAAATAGTCCATCTTAGTCTGTAGCTTGTCTTTTCACTCTTTTCACCCTTTTGATTTATTTTTTTTTCCCATGGTGCATCATTTGGTAGAACATCTAAACCTTTTTCTTCCTTTTAAAAAAATTTTTATTTATTTATTTTTAATTTCCTTTCAGCATTCCAGAATTCATTGTTTATGCACCACAACCAGTGCTACATGCAATACGTGCCCTCCATAATCCCCACCACCAGGCTCACCCAACCTCCCATCCCCCTCCCCTCCAAAACCCTCAGTTTGTTTCTCCGAGTCCACAGTCTCTCATGGTTCATCTCCCCCTCCAATTTCCCCCAACTCCCTTCTCCTCTCCATCTCCCCATGTCCTCTGTGTTATTCCTTATGCTCCACAAGTAAGCAAAACCATATGATAATTGACTCTCTCTGCTTGACTTACTTCATTCAGCATAATCTCTTCCAGTCCCGTCCATGTTGATATAAAAGTTGGGTATTCATCCTTTCTGATGGAGGCATAATACTCCATTGTATATATGGACCATAGCTTCTTTATCTATTCATCCATTGAAGGGCATCTTGGTTCTTTCCAAGGTTTGGTGACTGTGGCCATTGAGGCTATGAACATTGAGGTGCAGATGGCCCTTCTTTTCACTACATCTGTATCTTTGGGGTAAATACTCAGTAGTGCAATTGCAGGGTCATAGGTTAGTTCTATTTTTAATTTCTTAAGGAATCTTAAGATTCCAAAGTGGCTGCACCAACTTGCATTCCCACCAACAGTGTGAGAGAGTTCCTCTTTCTCCACATCCTCTCCAACACTTGTTTACTGTCTTGTTAATTTTGGCCATTCTAACTAGTGTAAGGTGGTATCTCAATGTGGTTTTGATTTGAATCTCCCTGATGGCTAATGATAATGAACATTTTTTCATGTGTCTGTTAGCCATTTGTATGTCTTCTTTGAAGAATTATCTGTTCATGTCTTCTGCCCATTTTTTGACATGATTATCTGTTTTGTGTGTGTTGAGTTCTGGGAGTTCTTTTTTTTTTTTTTAAGATTTTATTTATTTGACAGAGAGAGATCACAAGTAGGCAGAGAAGCAGGCAGAGGGGGAGGGGGAAGCAGGCTCCCTGCTAGCAAAGAGCCCAATGTGGGGCTGGATCCCAGGATCCTGAGATCATGACCTGAGCTTAAAGCAGAGGCTTAACCCACTGAGCCACCCAGGCACCCCAAGGAGTTCTTTATAGATCTTGAATATCAACCCTTTGTCTGTACTGTCATTCATGAATATCTTCTTCCATTCCCTGGGTTGCCTCTTTGTTTTGTTGACTATTTCCTTTGCTGTGTAGAAGCTTTTTATCTTGATGAAGTCCTAAAAGTTCATTTTCACTTTTGTTTTCTTTGCCTTTGGAGATAAATCTTGAAAGAAGTTGCTGTGGCCAATGTCGAAGAGATTACTGCCTATGTTCTCCTCTAGGTATCTGATGGATTCCTGCCTCATGAGATCTTTTATCCATTTTGAATTTATCTTTGTGTATGGCATAAGAAAATGGTCAAGTTTCATTCTTCTATACATAGCTGTCCAATTTTCCCAGCAACATTTATTGTAGAGACTGTCTTTTGTCCACTGAATATTTTTTTCTGCTTTGTTGAAGATTATTTGACCATAGAGTTGATGGTCCTTATCCAGGCTCTCTACTCTGTTCCACTGGTGTGTGTATCTGTTTTTGTGCCAGTACCGTGCTGTCTTGGTGATCACAGCTTTGTTAGTAAAGCTTGAAATCAGGCAATGTGATGCACCCAGTTTTGTTTTTCTTTTTCAACATTTCCTTAGCAATTCGGGGTCCCTTCTGGTTCCATACAAATTTTAGGATTGTTTGCTCCAGCTCATTGAAAAATGCTGGTGGAATTTTGATTGGAATGGCATTGAAAGCATAGATTTCTCTAGGCGGTATAGACATTTTAACAATGTTTATTCTTCCAATCTATTAGCATAGAATGGTCTTCCATCTTTTTGTGTATTCTTCAGTTTCTTTCATGACTGTTCTGTAGTTCCTTGAGTACAGATCCTTTACCTCTTTGATTAGGTTTACTCCCAGGTATCTTATGGTTCTTGGTGCTATAGTAAATGGAATCGATTCTCTAATTTCCCTTTCTGTATTTTCATTGTTAGTGTATAAGAAAGCAACTGATTTCTGTACATTGATTTTGTATCCTGCCACGTTACTGAATTGCTGTATGAGTTCTAGTAGTTTGGGGGTAGAGTCTTTTGGGTTTTCCATATTAGGCATCAAGTCATCTGCGAAGAGAGAGAGTTTGACTTCTTCATTGCCAATTTGAGTATCTTTTAATTTCTTTTTGTTGTCTGATTGTTGTTGCTAGGACTGCTAATACTATGTTGAACAAGAGTGGTGAGACTGGGCATCCTTGTCCTGTTCTGATCTCAAAGGGAAGGCTGTCAGCTTTTACGCATTGAGGATGATATTTGCTGTGGGTTTTTCATAGATAGATTTTATGAAGTTGAGGAATATTCCCTCTATCCCTATACTTTGAAGCATTTTAATCAGGAACAAATGCTGTATCTTGTCAAATGTTTTTTTTTGCATCAGTTGAGAGGACCATGTGCTTCTTCTCTCTTATTAATTTGTTCTATCACATTGATTGATTTGTGAATGTTGAACCACCCTTGCATCCCATGGATAAATCCCACCTGGTCATGGTGGATAATCTTTTTAAGGTACTGTTGGATCTTATTAGCTAGGATCTTGTTGAGAATCTTAGCATCCATATTCATCAGGGATATTGGTTGAATATCTTTTTGGTGGGGCCTTTGCCTGGTTTGGGGTCAGGGTAATTCTGGCTTCATAAAGAGTCTGGAAGTTTTCCTTCTGCTTTAATTTTTTGAAACAACTTCAGGAGAATAGGTATTATTTTTTCTTTGAAAGTTTGGTATAATTCTCCAGGGAATCCATCAGGTCCTGGAATCTTGTTTTTAGGGAGGTTTTTGATCACTGCTTCAATCTCATTACTAGATATTTGTCTATTCAGGTTGTACCTAAGCCTTTGTCATTGAGCCAAAGCTTCCAAAGATTTCTCCTGTGTTTTAGTGTTTTATGTTTTACATTTAACTTAATGATCCATTTTGAGTTAATTTGTATAGAAGGCACAAGGTTTACATTTAGGTTTTTTGTTTGGTTGGTTGGTTGGTTGTTTTTTGTTTGTTTGTTTGTTTTTGTTTTGTTTTGTTTTGTTTTTGATATGCTTATGGATATCCAGCCACTTCAGCACCACTTGTTGAAAAGACTGTCCTTCCTCCAATGAATTGCTTTTACACTCTATCAAAAATTACTTGATTATACACATATAGGGCTGCTTCTGTGTTCTCTTTTCAGTTTTATTGATTTATGTTTTGATTCCTCTGTCTAATGCACATGATCTTGATTACTGTATCTATATAGAGAGTCTTAATATTTGGTATAGTGAGTCTTTCGACTTTATTTTTTCTTTGCCCCCCCCCCAATTGGCTTTTTTATTTTTTTTTTATTTATTTTTTTTTTTAAAGATTTTATTTATTTGTCAGAGAGAGAGGAGAGAGAGCGAGCGAGCACAGGCAGACAGAATGGCAGGCAGAGGCAGAGGGAGAAGCAGGCTCCCCGCCAAGCAAGGAGCCCGATGTGGGACTCAATCCCAGGACGCTGGGATCATGACCTGAGCCGAAGGCAGCTGCTTAACCAACTGAGCCACCCAGGCGTCCCCCAATTGGCTTTTTTAAAGATGTATTTATTTATTTTAGAGGAAGAGTGTAGTGGAGGTGGGGGCAGAAGGAGAGAGAGAGAATCTCAAGTAGACTCCCCACTGAGCATGGAAGCTGATAAGGGGCTGATCAAGCTATCAGAGATCATGACCTGAGCCAAAATGAAGAGTCAGATGCTTAATTGATTCGGCCACCCAGGTGCCCTTCAAAAGATTGTTTTTTTTTAGCTATTTGAGGAGCTAAGCCTTTCCATGTGAATTTCAGAATAAATATGTCTATACTGACAAAAACTCTGTGGCTATTTTGATAGGAATTTCATTAAATCTTTATATCAATTTAGGAAGAATTGACATCTTTATAATGTTTATTTTTCCAGTCCATGAATATTTTGCTTATGTAATTTTCCACAAAATTTTCTATGTATTTCCTGCACCATATCCTTAAAAGTCCATCTTTTCTCTAGTGATATGCAGCAAACTCTTTAAACAAAATTTCTTTCATTTATTAGAGGGATCCTTGCTTAATTTGATTACCTGATTACCTGATTAATTTGATAACCTGCTTACCACCTTGTTTTTATTCAGTACCACTTTGTTTTTAATCACATTGTTTTTTATTAAGGTTATAGTAAGCTTAATAAAAAGCTATGGTATCTAGAAGGGTAAAACCCTGATCTTATTTTTCTGGAAAATAAACTTTATTATTCTTAGCCATTTGATTTTCCTATAAATTTCATAATAAACTTCTTGATTTCTATGAAATTAAAGATTGCTTTAAATGTACAGGTTAATTTGGATTTAAAAATCAGCATATCAAAAAAGATTAAGAAAACAAAAATCAGCATATCTATGACAAAGAGGCTTCCTAACCTTAAGTATGGTGTATTTCTTTGATTATGGAGTCTTATTTAACATCCTTCAATAGAGTTTTATTATTTTTATTAAGGTCTTTCACATATTTTGTTAGATTTATGCCTATATACTTTATGTCTGTTACTATTGTAAATGTCATTATTTTAAATTAAAGTTCTTCTTTGATATTGGTATAAAAATATACTTAGTTTTCAGATATTGATCTTATATCCAGTAATACTTAAGGATTCTCTTTACTTCTATTACACAAATGATAAAGAGACTAGAGCAAAGAGGAATGGAAGATGGTCAAAGTGTGTAGAATAGATCAAGGAGTAAAGTCATAAGAGTCCTCTCTTTGTATTTTCTTGCTGTAATCACTCACAGCATAGTCTGATTATGGTTCTCCTTTTGTTTTGGGCACTGGAACACCAAAAATAAATTCAGCTACTCCTCACAAATCTATGGATCTTATTGAATGTCTTTTTGTGTGTTCTGTTTACCGGTATCTTCACTCCATTTCTACCATGTCACTTAAATGGTGAAATTTCACTTAACCTGAACTTTATATACAATTATTAATAATTGTTGAGCTCTCTTCACATGTTCTAAGAAGGTAAACAAGTTGTCAATGATCACATAATAAATAGATGGCAAAGCCAATAATAGAATCCAGAAGTTTTGGCTTTAGAACTTGTATTGAACTATTTGACTGCTGCTAACAAAAAAGACATATTTTTTTCAATGTGACAAGGCACTGTGTTTGTGGTTAATACAGCAATCAGTGGGGAGATACAATATATGTTTCCTAGTAAAGGTGTGGCAGGTTTAGTTTCTTTATAGATGACTTTACCACCAATGTGGAAACCTGACCAGACTGAAGGATTTAGAAAATATCACAATAATTCATGCTATTTGTGTGATTCTGAACACAGACAGCCTCCATTAAGATGGAACAGTAAAGTTACATTTATGTGATAGTTTTATGGCAGAATCAATGATACTTAGAAATTAATTACAGTGAGGAACTAGACATATGTGGGAGTGACTGTGACTCTAAATTTTCTGACATGAATAACCAGGTATATGGTAAAATAGAAAAAAAGAAAAAGGTAGAATTTTATAGATAATCAATGGCCAATTATGAATAGGTTAAACTAAAATCTGTGCAGAACTTCAAGATAGAAACATCTAGTGTACAGGTAGACATATGGAAAAGAGTTGGGAATTTGGAAATCTTTAACTGGGTATTTCAACTCATCAGCATAAAGAAAGCAGTTGAAACCAGGTCTCTGATACAATTCCTTTGTAAGAATGTATGGATAGAGAAAACAAGGGCAGGAGGAGGCCAAAACAAACCCCAGCAGCCTTGACAATTAAGGATAATGTTGAATGGTACACATGCAGGAGACCAACAAGGAACAGTCTGATATAAAACAGTAGTTCAGAGAGGGTTCCATGAGGAAGTAGGGAACAGTCACTCAGGTCAGTCTATATGAGGAGGTCAAGTAGGATATGACTGCAGATATGGCACTGGATTACATTAAAGTGGGGCATTGGATAATTCAAATGAATGAAGGAATTAATGGAATTTGAATAAGACTGTCATTTTAAAAGTTGAGTTTTTTTTTTTAAACATTTTATTTATTTATTTGAGCATGAGCGAGGAGAAGGTCAGAGGGAGAAGCAGACTCCCCGTGGAGCTGGGAGCCCGATGCGGGACTCGATCCCGGGACTCCAGGATCATGACCTGAGCTGAAGGCAGTCGCTTAACCAACTGAGCCACCCAGGCGCCCTAAAAGTTGAGTTTTAAAGAAAAAGAGAGAGTTGAATGGTAGCTTGGAGATTAATTTCATAAAAGTCCCACTATCTTTCTTATACTTTTCAGACACCAGAACTGTTTTGTTTTGTGAGTTGTATATACATGAATGAGAAATTTAAATATTTTGAGCAAGGGGGAAAAATGGGTAGATTTGATTCTTAACATTTAGTTTAAAAGGTGCCTAATATTAATCTAAAAGATTAATTATTCATTTATCAAAAATGATAATGAGGTTAGGCAGATTTCTTAATATCAATCAGAATGGAATAATACTGTTAAATTTTGTGTTTCTACATGACATTTCAGAGATTATAAAGTGATATCTGTGAAGTATTTCAGCTTTGTCTCTTTCTAATGCTGTGATATTATACAAGTTCCTTCTCTCTCAATTTTTCATCTCTAAATGATGACATGAGCATAAAAGTTTTTCACTCAGCATTTACTTGGCCAGGATTTAGCTCTAAAGAACTTCACATGCATTATCTTATTTAAGCTTCCTAACAAGCAAAAGGAATAATTATGACCACAGTGGATCTTAATTTGTAAATGAGGGAATAGCGACTTGCCTGAGGATAGTTACACAGCTAATTAGCAGAGGAGCTGGGATTTGAAATTCTGGAGTCCGCACTTACTCACTGTGTCATGCTTTTTCTCCAACATAAGGCGTAACTTGATATTGTCCTAATATAGACTCCACTGAGGCTTAAATATAATAAAGCATGGCAAGTGTTTAGACGAATGCCAGTCTGATATTTGTTTCAAATAGATTTTGCTGTTAAAGTTACAGCTTTTGTTATATGATTTCTTTTGTCCTGTGGATACTTCACAGTTAATTCTAATGTTTCCTACAAAACTGAAATTGTAATCTAAAAATCATCCATTTAACAAAAGGCTTTCTGCCTGTATAATATATGCACATATACAAATGTACTGTATCCATATATTTTGTTCTCCGTTTTTCTACATTTTTAATGATAATTCAGATTTCCATCTGTTCACTGTCATATTAAACTTAAATTGAGACAATTTGACTAGGTACTGCTTCCTCACTCTCTTCATCTGACATGAAAATCTATTATCAAAAGCTGTACAAATTGAATCATTATACTGACTTTAACAGCATATTTTAGTTCAATTGCAGTATCTCCATTGCCTCTGAAAGCAGTGGAATGAAAAGAAATCATGCCTTTATACTTTATGGACATGTAGGTTTCCTGTCAGGCCAGTGTGTTATTGACTTATTTCAAAGAGCACAACCAAACTACCAGAAGAGATTCGTTTCTATCTGGAAGCCTTTCTTCAGTAGTTTGGCTAGAGTTCTGCTCTCCAAAATGCTCCATCAGAATGACCTCCAGGAGAGGTTCTTCCACTTCAGATGGTGGTAGTGGCTGTTCAGTGACACTGATAGAGAAATAATTTTCAGCAGTTATTGTCATAGATGTTGCAACACTGGGCATAACCTTTGCCACTTTGCCAGTTAAAAAGCTGTGTTTATGGATCTAACATTTATTCATTTGGCTGTTATCTGATGAATTGATGAACTAACTAGTTTTGTGAATTGTTTGTATCTCAGCTTTATCTTTCACCATCCATGTGATCTTGGACAAGATCCTTAACTGTCTAAGCCTTAGTTTTCTCTTTCACAAAATAGAGAGAGTAAATCATGTGTTCATCATGCTGTTTGTTTTAAGAATTATCTAAGTGCATCTTAACTCTCCAACACTTGACAATAGGTCATACCCTCCTTCATATTCCCTTAAATACATCAGCTTTCCCATGTTTCTTTCTATTGTTTGAGATTATTCTTCTTGTTACTTGAAGGATTCTTATCTAGGAGAGAGATTCATAGAGGTGCCTCGCTCTGTCCCTTACTAGAGAGGTCTTTGTCCCTTACTAGAGAGGACTTATTGGTCTAGAACTTAATTTCTGGGTGTTTTGAAGTTTATTGAAATACTTGGTCTTGGGGTTGCTGTGGATCCCCACAAAATATTTAAAAAGATCAATGTAAAATTAGAAAACTCAGTGTGAAAATAGAAAGCCCTTCCTGATATTCCTTAAATTGCAGATTAAATTGCAGATCAGATGAACCTGGAAACTCCCCATAATGCCACCTAAATTGTCAAGGAGAATTTACCTAATAAAGGCTTGGAGTTTAAGACAGCCAGCAATAAACAGACAAACAAAAGAATCATCATTGTGATTAAAAATGACATAAATTTGACTATTTATCTTAAAACTGACAGTGATCCCCCTCCTGTTAATACAGTAAAACATAAAGTCTCAATTTGGGGAATGTTTTATATTCCTGAACTCATGGACTCAAGTTTCCGTGGTTCAGCATGAATTGGTTTTCAGTAACTTCTTCCAAGTTAGATCAACCTTCAAGTGAGGCCATGAAAAAGTACTCCTATATTACTGTCACTTGCTTCTAAATTTGTTTCAACTTCATTGGTGTCTCCTGTTTGCATTTTCTAAACAGTTGTTACAGGATTTTTTATTTTTAATCTGATATGTGGATTATCATTTTTCTCTACCCTTCTGAGCAGGACACAGAATCCATGGTATCTCTCTTGAGAGTTCAGGCTTATAGACTGGGATTGGAATTTGCCATTATTTATTTATGTTTTAGAGTTTATAGTCTTTTTCTTTTTTAAAGATTTTATTAATTTATTTGAATTAAATATAGAGAGATCACAAATGAGCAGAGAGGCAGGCAGGAAGAGAGGGGGCAGCAGGCTTCTCACTGAGCAGAGAGCCCTATGAGGGGCTTGATCCCAGGACCCTGAGATCATGACCTGAGCTGAAGGCAGATGCTTAACCCAATGAGCCACCCAGGTGCCCTTAGTCTTTTTCTTTTTCTTTTTTTTTCTTTTTTTTAAATGCAGTCCATGGCATTCCTACCTTGTCTTTAAGAAGTACATAATAGTCCATGCAATGTTGGTTTAGTGGTAGAATTCTTGCCTGCCACATAATAGTCCCACTTTATTTGCAAAGATGAGATGCATCAGATGGCTTACATTTAATAGTATTTGTAGGAAAGCTTTTCTATCTACACCTAGTTTTAAACCTCTTCTGAGGTAATAACCATCTACTTGCCCCCTCCCTTCCTCACCATCAGTGTTTTCCCAAACTTTGTTTCCAAAATTTTGAGTGTCTTAGGTTGCCTGTACTGTCTTTACTTACACTTGCAACACCAAATGTGTGGGGATGGCCAGATTTCCAACTGTCTGGACCCCAACTTTGCATCCTAAAGTTCAATTCAGTTTTGACACTAACTATTATTGTTGCATTGACACTCTAGTTTAAGGTTCTGTCCCACAAGACTGCCACTCCTTCAGATGCCACTCACAAGACTATACTTCTGACCAACCAGCTTTTAACTCAGGCATTCCACAACCCTCTCCTCAGTTTCAATATCTTGGCTAGAATGGCTCATATAAATTGGGAAAACACTTAATTTATTATTACCACTTTATTATCAAAACTCAGGAACAACCACATGGAAAAGATATACAGGACATTGTCTAGAAGGGTCCAAAGCACAGTACCTTCTGTGTCCATGGAACTGAGGTATGCCAACTTCCCAGCATGTGGATGTATTCACTAAACCAGAAGCTCTCCAAACCAGAAGGGTTTTTATCTGGTTTGGAGAAGGGTTCTTCACCAAACCAGAAGTTTCATGACATAGGCATGATTGATGAAATCATTATCCATCAGTGATTGAATTAATCTCTAGTCCTTCTCCCTTCTCCAGAAGTCCAGAAAGTTCCAATCCTCTCATCACGTGGTTGGTTCCTCTGGCAACCAGCCCCATCAAGAAGGTATCCACAGGCTCATCAAGAGTAACTTTATTAGGGTACCTGAGTGGCTTAGTTGGTTTAGCATCTGCCTTCAGCTCAGACCATGATCCCAGGGTCCTGGGATCAAGCCCTGCACTGGGCTCAGGGAGTGTGCTTCTCGTTTTTCCTTTCCCTCTGCCCTTCTCCTCCCACCCACTCATGTTCTCTCTCTGTCTCAAATAAATATAATAAAATACTAAAAAAATAATTTTATTAAAACAAAAGATACTCTTGTCACCCTGTAACACTCAGGTAATGCATAGGATTTAGAGCTCTGTGTCAAGAACTGGAGACAAAGACCAAACATATATATATATATATAATAACACAGATTTATTACATCCTCACTTTATACATTTCAGTGGCTTCTCTTGGTAGTTTGATAAACTCTTTGAGTTGCTACATGGCTATATTGAATTGGGTTTCTATTGCTCAGCAGCATTTTTACCACTCTTCTGTAGATTGCTATACAGTAGCTGTAGTGGGCTTTCTGTTTCTCTGTACTTTTATACTCTCTCTCCCCCATTGTCTTTAAACAAACAAACAAACAAACCATTTTAGGTTTACAGAACAAGCAAGCAAAAAGTACAGCGTTCCCATATCCTCTTTCACCCATTAACATACAGTGTCTCTTATTATTAACATATACATACATATTTGTTAAAACTGATAAGCCAATATTGATAATTATTATTGACTAAAATCCATAATTTGCATTAGGATTCACATCATATTGTACCTTCTCTGGATTCTGACACATGTCTAATGACATGTATCGACGGATACCCTGTCACAGTATCATCCAGAATATTTCAACTACCCTAAAAATTATCCCTTTTATTCTACCAATTCTTTTCTCCTTTCCCCCTCTCTGAGTCTTTGGCAAACATCTTTTAACTATCTCCATAGTTTTGCCTTTTTCAGAATGTCATATAGTTGGAATCATACCATATGTAGCCTTTTCAGATTTGCTTTCTTTTACCTAGCAATATACTTTTAAGATTTCTCCATGTCTTTTCATGTATTAATATTTCTTATTTCTTTTGAGTGCTGAATAATATTCTCTTGTCTGGATGTACCATTGCTTATTTTTCTATTTACCTACTAAAAGGCTTCTTGGGTGCTTCCAAGTTTTGGTAAAGGATACGATTGCTGAATTGTGTAGTGAGAGTATATTTAGTTTTGTAAGAAATTACCAAGCTGTTTTTCAAAATGGCTGTACCATTTTGAATAAAAATATAACAATAAATGAGAGTTCTGTTGCTCTAAATCCCCTCCAGCATTTGGTATTCTCAGTGTTCTGAATTTTGGCCATTCCAATAGGTTATGTTCATTGTTGTTTTATTTTTTAATTATTACTGAAAATGTACTTTTCAGTAAAGAAAAGTAAAGAAAAGCAGTCTTTATTTTTCAAGTTAGTTTATGAATCTGAACTTAGAAATGCTACATTTAATAGAAAATGTTTCATGTATTTATGTGTATATGTATATATGAAGTTTGGAATGACTTGAAATTCTTACAGCAAATTTCCTTGATTTTTAAAAAATAGTCTCTTTTTTAATATAGTTAATATACAACATTACATTAGTTTCAGGTGCACAGCATAATAATTCAACAATTCTATATGTTATGGTATGCTCACCACAAATGTAGCTCACCATGTGTTACCATACAATGATATTACAATACTATTAACTCTATTCTCTATGCTGTACATCTTATTCCCATGACTTATTCATTTCATAACTGGAAGTCTGTATCTCCCACTCCCCTTCACTCATTTAGCCCATCCCTGAGTTCCCTTCCCCTCTGGAAACTGTTCTCTGAAGGTCTGATTCCATTTTTACTTGTTAAGTATGTGAAATCATATGGTATTTATCTCTCTCTGACATTTCACTTAGCACAATACTTCTAGGTCCACACATGCTGTTGCAGTTGGCAAGATCTCATCCTTTTTTATGGCTGAGTAATATCCCATTGTATATGTGTGTACCACATCCTCTTTGTCCATTTATCTATGGATGGTCACTTGGATTGTTTCCATATCTTGGCTATGGTAAATAATGCTGCAATAAACTTAGGGGTGCCTATATCTTTTTGAATTAGTCTTTTCATTTCCTTTGCTTCCTAATGACATACGATGTAGAGCATCTTATCATATGCTTATGATCTATGTGTCTTCTATAGGAAGGTATCTGTTAAGGTTTTTGGCCCATTTTTTTTAATTGGAGTGTTTATTTTCTTATGGTTGAATTTTAAGAATTCTTTGTATAGTTTGGATATCAGTCTTTTATCAGATGTGTGTTTTGCAAACTTTCCCCTCAGTCCATGACTTGTCTCCTTATTCTTTTGAATTATTTTTTGTAGAGCAGAAGTTTATAATTTAAACAAAGCCCAGCTTATCTTTTTCTTTTCTCTCTTGTATTATGCTTTTAGTGTTGCATCTTAAAAATCATTGTCGAAGCCAAGGTCACCTTTGTTTCTTTCTTATGTTATCTTCTATGATTTTATAGGTCTGTATTTTACATGTAGGTGTGTAAGCCATTTTGAGTTAATTTTTCTGAAGTGTATAATATCTGTATCTAATTTCAGGTTTTTGCATGTGCCTATCAAATTGTGTCAGCACCATTTGTGGGAAAGACTATCCTTTCTCCACTGATTTGCCTTTGTTCCTCTGTCAGTGATCAGTTGATGATAATTGTATGAGTCTATTTTAGGGATCTTTATTCTGTTCCATTTATTTGTTTGTCTATTCTTTGCTAATCCCACAGTGTCTTAATTACTATAACTTTATAGTTAAATCTTGAATTTAAGTAGTCTCAGTCCACCAACTTTGTGCTTTTCCTTCAATATTGTATTGGCTCTTGTGTCTTTTGCTTCTTTGTATAAAATTGAGATTCATTTGGTCAATATCTATAAAATAACGTCCTGGAATTTTGATTGGGAATATGTTGAATCTGTAGATAAGTTTGAGAAAGGCTGACATCTTGACAATATCGATTTTTCCTATCCTTGGATATGGAATGTCTCTACATTTTTTTTCAGATATTTGATTTCTTTCATCAGAATTTTGTGGCTTTCCTCGTATAGATCTGATACATATATATCATTGTTTTTCAGATTTATACATATTTACTTATTTATTTGGTGTTAATGTAAATATGGTTTTCAACTATAAATTCCAGTATTTCATGGATTTTACCTAAGAAAACAGAGGGCTTTTGTATATTAAGTTGTAGGCAACAACTTCATTATAGTTGCTAATTATTTTTTTTTTTGTGATTCTTTGGAATTTGTTATGCGGATAAACATGTCATATGTGAGCAAAGATGGTTTTAGGTCTTCCTTCCCAATCTGTATATCTTTTATGTCTTGTTTTATTGCCTTATCTAGGATTTCCTGTATGATATTGAATAGAAACGATGAGAAAGGACATATTTGTTTTTCATTTTGTTAGTAGGAGAACATCTGGTTTTTCATTATACAATCTTAGCTATAGGGTTTTTTGTATATGTTCTTTACTAAATTGAGAAGATAATCTTCTTCTCCAGATTTTCATTATGAATGGATGATAGATTGTGTCTAGTATTTTTTTCCTCCTGCATTTACTGATATCATATGATTTTTCTTAGGGAGAGAAGGTAACATGTGATTCCAAATTTGCTACATCCCTTCTCTTAATCATTTGGTTCCTAAAGGTTAAAATGTGCTTTATTATTATCTCTAGGATTTTTTTCTGAGCCTGAGAAATATGCTCTGTAAGTCTAAGCTTTTGCTTTTGTGTTTGCACATATACAGACAAAGATAACTACATCATAGTGGACAGCTCGATAAAGCAATTATAATACATCATCAACTGGAAGATGCACTACAATTTCGGAAATACTAAATGTGATCAAATATGCATAATTAGTGAAATATGGTATTAGTATCTGAAAGCACAATTTAAGTACACAACTAAAATGTTAAAAAAAATTATTGATTCAGAAAAATTAGCATAAGAAATTCTGCCAGATTTCTAAGATCATTATTTCTGGAAGCCAGTTCAAAAATAATTCCGAAAAATACATTGCATCATAAATGCCCATGTTGGAAAGGGATTCTCTTGAAAGAAAATTGATAAATACGGGATATAAGTGTAAAATCATGAGACAAAATTTTATACAGCTTTAATAAGTCTAAACCACAAAACTTTAATTATAAGTGTGTACCATAAAAATCATGCTCAGATGTGGTCAAGTATTATAAGACTGAATGAAATTGCTGATTTATAAGGGTGAGATAATGATATGTTTGCTTTTTCATTTTTTATTTAATTTTGATATCAACATATGGTTGGTGTACTAAATAAAACAAATCATAAAAATAAGGAAAAAGAACAAAATGAGTGGAAAAATTATTTATTTTCTTTTGCTTTTCTCTAAATGCTCTGAGTATGGGAAGAACACCTGAGCACTGGGAGAGGAAGAGGGGAATCTCTTTCAGGAAGGTTTACTAATTATGACCATTAGTTTTATGTGGGGTGAGAGCTGCTGTCTCACAAGGGACTTGGTGGGGGTCCTGGTTACTAGTTCATTTGGATCCAACCTGGGATCCAAACTGCATAGGCAGTAACTCAGATTCTAAGAAATTCTAAGAAAGTAAAAGGTTTGATGCTAACATCAAATGTATGGATAAAATGTATTTATTTTGGAGACTGTGTAAAGAGATAAAGGACAAGCCTGCTTTTAGGAGTCTGTGGTGTGATGTCACTGAGCAGACTAACACCAGAGTGCAGGTGGGTTTGGTATGAAATCTCTAAAATCCTGAGATTGAACATAAAGAAAAAGATGATAACCCCTTGCCAGGTGTTTTCTGTTTAGATAGAGCACCTATTCCAAAGGACCATCGAAAGCCTCTGTCAAGTGAGAAACTACCTTAAATGTAGCGTATAATACAAACTTATGTTTCAGAAGTAGGGAGCAAGCAAATTGTGGTACCTGTATAAAAGAGGACTCTGTGTTTTCTGTGAAGATGAAAATTGTTACGCTCAAGGCAATGTTGTCCTAAAAGAGATGTACCAGTTTAAGTGTGTTTGGCTAACTGCCAAAACAGCTTCCTAACTCTCTGGTCTGCTGCAAAATTATCATGGTCCTCAGAGCATTCATAAAGCCATGAAAGATTATCTCTTGTCATCCCATTTGCCAGAAATAGAACTCTTTTATTGGATATCATATTATTTATTCACTGATATTTTTTTCAATTTTTAAATTAAAAACCTATTATGTAACACTCACTGCAATTGGCTTTGTGGATGCAATGATGAGCAAGCACCATTAAACCCCTGAAAAGTGCTATGATACACATTTTACATGATGTACATGATGCTCTAAGAGTGAATGAAGGGCACCTTACCCAATCTACAAGGAAGGTAATTATTTTATTAGGAAGTCCCATTCATGCTGCAACTTTGAAAAATAACTACTAGAGGTAGGGGAAGAGCATGTGGGGCACAGAAATAGTACATGCAAAAGCCCTTGGTGGGGAATGAGAGGAAATGGCATGTTTGAAATTAATCAGTTATCTATAGATAGATGATAAGTTGGTAGGTGGGTAGGTAAGTAGACAGACTACTCCTAACCACCACTTTTTACAACCTCACAAGCATCCCAAATTCAGCATTTAAGATTTCCTTATCCTACTGTTTTATGTTATCTACTGAAGCTTACTTTCCTTTTTGTTAGTAACTAATAGCACTAGGTAAACTGTAAGAAGAAGGAGACATCCTCAAAGTCATCATTGGTAAAGATGTTTTGTCTCCTGATGTGTGTTAATCTCTTGTATGAGTTACCACTAATAATGATCTGTGGTTTGGCTTTCTTAACAGATTATAGAGATAAGCAAATAAGACCTGAGAGATAAAATAGTAATTTGTCAAACATTAATGCCCAGTGCTCAGGGTTTGCCACCAATAATACTCACTCAAAAATCCAACACTGCACAAAATTTGATTTATGATCTTCGGGACAGGAAAAAAAAATCATATCCAGAGAATATTGCAATCTAAACTTCCTACCAATACAACATAAATGTTTTACATACATGATATATATATATAGTATATAGTAGAGTGCTATATACTGTATATTATTTAATAAACTATATATAATATATGGCATATAAATATATAATATATAGTATAATATTCTATGCTATGTAATATATATTATTTAAATTAATCAACTTACCTCTTTCATCAATACAGACAGCTGAGGAAATTAAGAAAATTCTAGAAAAAGATACATTTTAATTTGAGTTCTGAGTATGTTTCTTATATGTTATTTTCTTGAAGATTATTCAATACATTTGCATTCATTTAATTCATTAATAAAATGATGTCCTGTCACTAAATGGCTTAATGAATATAAACTGAGTAGCATAATTTCAAGCACATAGTACTTGTTCAATGAATGTTAACTCATGAAAATTATTGGTTTTTCTTTTCTCTTTTTATTTTATTTCTTTTCAGTGTTCCAGAATCCATTGTTTGTGGACCACACTTAGTGCTCCATGCAATACGTATTTTTCTTATTCCCATTTTGTTTCTTTAATTGCAGTGAGCCCTGGTATTATATATTGAAGGTTGATTGGATAGCACAATCTAAGCCAGCACACCACAGGCTTATATAGTCGTTATGGCCAACTAGAAGGTAGCAGTTGGGAAATCCTTAGGTTAGTAAATCTGGAAATCAAAGCAGTTGGGAGTCTGGGCTATCTAGAGTTCATCTCTATGGGCTAACATTATAACATGGGACGGGACAAGTTGCTCAAACAAATATTTTTTTTTCTTCTGCTTTGATGAGTTCTAATAGGGAACCATACAAAGAGAGCAGTATAATTTTTCACATAAGGTAATACCTGAAAGGCAATAATTAAGGCCCACTTGACTATGCATCTATAAACATGGATCTCAAACATAATTCTCACACATATTCCATGATGTCTTTCCCTCTGGACACTAGACTTCAATATCTATTGCTTTATGACAACAGATTCCATGGTCATAGAACTAAAATGGCAAGAATAAATCCCATGAAGGCCTAGACAACACAATTGTGCAGCTTCTTCTAAACTGAGCCTAATCCTGGAAGACTGCAGTATCCTTAGATTCATTGCTGAACTCCCTACCCTCTTAGTAACACTGTTTTGTAGATTTGTTTATGTATATAATAATGGAAATTTCATCTTTCAGAAATGCACAATTACCATAATTAATTGTTTATATACTGAGTTGTCATGTAATATGATATTAGGTACATCCACATTTGTATTTACAAATACATATATAACAAAATGATTTTAATTGTCACATAACATTGCTATGAATGGATTATCCATCATGCCTTTAATAAACCCTTGGTTATTCCACGTCTAAGTTACTCAGATTTTTCCTACTGTAAATAGTATTGTGCCAAACATCCTTATATTTTTTCATATTTGCATAAGTATTTCCTTAGTTAGTGAAAATGAAATGCAATTTTCATAAAGGATATTTTCCTACTATATATTCAAAGTATGAAAGTGTGCATGCTCATGAAACTATGCATTCCTTTAACCCATAATTTCACTTATGTTTTTATGAAATGCTTCCCTTACAATGTTCTTTGCTATATACACATGGATTCACATAATTATTTTTACATATAGATTTTTTTCTGTACTTCTTATTATGCTTTCTTGATTAGCTGTTTTCCCAGTGTGCCCATTTAACAATTCTGTTTTTGAAAAACTCATCTATTTTCACTTTGTGTTCTTATGAGTGAAATTTGCAATCACTTACTTACATTCTAAAGTGAAATCCACTGTCATTTTGAATAATGATGTTTTTGAGTTATATCTATATTTGGAAACAGTTGACATTCTAAAAGTTATATTTGAACAAAGGTTGATCCTTTTGTTTTCTTGATTTTCATTTTAACTTCATTAGTTTCTGGTGGTGTTGGTGAAAGTAAGTATCACTGTCTTATATTTGAGCACTTCTGACTTCAGAGAAGAATTTCCAACCTGGTCTATGAAAAGTTATTTCTGAAAAATGTTAGTGCATTTTACGAATGCCTCATTATTTTCATTGGGATGGAATTAAGGTCCAGTGGGGAGAAGTTATGTATCTAAATTTATATAAGATGAGGAAGAATCTGCTATTACATCAAATCTCCTAACTCTATTAGCTTGTTCTGCTCTGATGGATCAATTTGTTCCACATATGCCACTAATCTCTTTAGAAATGGCAAATGTGCATGCTGCTCCTTCCCTGTTGCACCAGCTGTCAGTCATAGTATTCTTTAACATTGAGTCTGCATTTGGCCTCAGAATTCTTCTCAACATGTTGGACATCTTACTGGCATGCAGTTGATGTTGGTAAATGGAATAAAATCTGTATACTGTCCATGCCTACTCTCTGCTCCCTGCTTTCATATTTAGAGTTTATAGTATGGGTGTGTGTGTGCTTCAGTATCACATGTTTGACTTTAAACGTACTAATCTTCCTCTAACTGATCTCATGGTCTTCTCTCCTTACTATTTTTTTAAAAGATTTTATTTATTTATTTGACACAGAGAGAGATCACAAGTAGGCTAGAGAGGCAGGTGGGGGGCAGGAGGGTAGCAGGCTCCCTGCTGAGCAGAGAGCCCGATGTGGGGCTCCATCCCAGGACTCTGGGATGATGACCTGAGCTGAAGGCAGAGGCTTAACCCATTGAGCCACCCAGGTGCCCCCTCTCCTTACTATTTTGAAGAAAGAGCCAGAACATACTTAAAAACAAAAAAACAGAACATGCTTATTTTATTAGGCTTAACAGCAACTAAAATATTGGGATATCATCCAATACAATTATGTGGGTACATAGACACAATTTCTATATCTCATTTTCTCCACTTTTACTTTTTAAAAATCTGTATACA
Source organism: Lutra lutra (assembly GCF_902655055.1). Taxonomy (NCBI): domain Eukaryota; kingdom Metazoa; phylum Chordata; class Mammalia; order Carnivora; family Mustelidae; genus Lutra; species Lutra lutra. The sequence goes on from NC_062290.1 coordinate 50,435,509, forward strand.
GTAAAATTTACTAGTGACATATAGTCCTATGACTTGAAAACTGTACAGAGTCACATATTTACCACGGTCAAGATTCAGCTATTCCATCATCCCCTCCCACCCACATTCCTAAAGTTGCTGTGTGTGGTCAACTCCTCTTAACTCATAAATGCCTGGAAACTGTAGGTCTGTTCTCCATTCCTATTCATCTTACCTTCTCTGAAATGTCATAGAAATGAATTATATATGACACAGCTGTTTGGGTCTGACCTCTTTCACTTGGAGAGATGCATTGGGAATTCATCTATATGGTTACATGGATCAGTAGTTACATTGCTTTTGATTTCTGAGTAGTGCTCCATTGCATGGATGTGTAACATTTTATCCATTCACCAACTGAAGGGCATTGGATTGTTCCACATTAATGGCCAGTATAAGCATTTCTATAAACATTAGAATAGAGATTTTCTTTGTGTGTGTAAACTTAAGTTTTTATTTCTTTTTGGACAAAGTAGTAGGGAGTGGCAAATGTGCCACTTTTTGTTTTTCTTTTTCTGCTGTATTCTTTCTATAGGATTGCTGTTTTATTGTTGCCCTTTTCTGTTACATAGGGTGTACACATCAGTTGGTAAAAGGTACAATACATTCTACAGCTGAGCACCACTTTCTGAACTGAACAGGCAAAGAAATTACACTGAACATCAGCATCTGGCAGTATTTTTCAGAAAAAAAAAGTGACTAAAATGGGTTTAAATTGATTAACACTATTAAATCACATCTAATATTTGATACTACATGATTCAATACAGCTATATGATACAATTATACAAAATGTGTTAACATCAAAGAATACAACCAAAATTAAGAGAGCAAACAAAACCTATATAACTTTATTTTTTACAGGAAAATACTTTTGAAGTATGCATGTAACTGCCCATTCTTTAAAGAAAATCTACTGCAAGCAAAGTTATCAATCTCCAGAAAAATCACACATAGCATTACTAAGCATATTCCCAAAAAGTTTACAATATGCACACCTGGAAAATACAAAATTAAAAAAATTGTGAGCAACAGGTGAGCTTCATATTTATAAGAATGTGAAAAGAAGTCCCATTTTTAGCACTGTTGTATAAAAAATTGTCTTTTGATGCAAAGTTCATGAACTATCCTCCTGTTGGGACCACACTTTACAAAATACTAATAAAAGTTTAGTAAAAGTTTATAAGAAACTGCCATGCAGTTTCCCAAAGTAGTTACAGCATTTTGCGTCCCCACTGCAATATTGTTCCACCTGTTCACCAGTACGTTATATTTCTCTTTAAAAATTTTTATAAATAGGGGCACCTGGGTGGCTCAGTGGGTTAAGCCTCTGCCTTTGGCTCAGGTCATGATCCCAGGGTCCTTGGATTGAGCCCCCCATCGGGCTCTCTGCTCAGGAGTCTGCTTCCCTTCCTCTCTCTTCCTGCCTCTCTGACTACTTGTGATCTCTGTCTGTCAAATAAATAAATAAAATCTTAAATTTTTTTTCATTAGATTGTTCATCAATTAGAACAATTTTAAATAATTTTTATAATTAATAAAATCTTAGTTAATAGAGATAATATGAATTCAAATTTGAGATGAATGAAATACATGGAATGAAGGGTAGCAGGTAATGAATCAGTAATTATCAAATTGTGAAGAATTTTCTTCCTGCCAACTGCATCTAACTTGCATCACCTTGATTTATATCATGACGTATCAACTGTATGATAACAGTTTGGTTAGATAACAAACTTCATGGTTTTAAATAGCCTTTTCTTAATAATTAATCACATTAATGACTTTATCATGTATTTGTTTTCTGTAACCTTCCTTAGTTAAGTGTCTGTTTAAATCTTTTGCCCTGGGGTGCCTGGGTGACTCAGTGGGTTAAGCCTCTGCCTTCAACTCAGGTCATGATCTCAGGGTCATGGGCTTGAGGCCCACATCGGGCTCTCTGCTCAGGCGGAGGCCTGCTTCCCCCTCTCTCTCTGCCTGTTGTTCTGCCTACTTGTGAACGCTCTTTCTCTGTCAAGTAAATAAATAAAATCTTAAAAAAAATAAATCTTTTGCCCAATTCTTAATTGGGTTATTTATTTTCTTATTCTTGCTCACTTTGTAGCATTATTTTGGTATCTCTGTATTAGTTCCACTTAAGGCCCTGTTCTGTGGCTCTTTATGCTTCATTTTAGGCTATTGTTGAATAAATAAATGAGTTAACCATTACTAAAGAGTTAGATGATTGTAATGAAACAGCCACCATTCATTTATTACTGGCAATCTTGGGATACTTAGAAGGCTATATGGGCAGTGGGGGTTAGGGGTAAGTTCAATAAGTATGTTCAGTCACACCATACTTAATGAAGCAAGCTCAACTAACATAGAACTTCAGGCCATTGCTTTAACTAATTTTAAGATGCTTGAGAAACCAACATAAGCATTGGAAAATGTATTCATATATACACACATGTGCACATTTAAATATATAAACCACTCAGGCTCTCACTTAGAGATAAGTTACTCCTTATTTTACAAATAATTCTATCAAATTGCATTTTCAATTCTTAAATCATAGACAAGAAATTTGAATTGAAGTAGAGACTGCTAAAGATAGATTCAATACTTATTATAAGGGAAGACTAGTAATAATCTTCCAGAGTGATAAATAAGATGTGTGAAAGAATATAATAATTTTTTTAAAGCAAGCAGTTTGAGGTGAATCCGTTTATAAATTGGTATGTAACATGTTCAGTAGTTCTAAACTGTGATGAGGTAATACATTTTGCTAATGATGTTGAAAATTGAAAGTAGCCTTTTTGTTTAACATTCTCTGCTTAATAGAGGAATCTGTATAAATTATCTTAAAGATAATTTGTATTTCCATAAAATATAGAGACTGTTAATATGTGGTGATGGGAATGAACTAATTGAGAGTTCACCTCCTGTGACCATAGTCCCTTAGATGTTAGAATTAATTTGCTGACAATATCACATATACACCTATGGCATATCTTAACATTTAAGAAAAAGAGTTTCTGCCACATTGAGATAGATGCTAAAGACAATTGGGATACTAACTTTGAAGTAGTAAAAATATATTCAATATATTAAAACAACAATGAAGAAACACTAGTATAGTAGAAAATAATATATGCTTGATTATAAGTAGATATTTAAAGAAATATATTTTGGAAACGGCCAAGATATCCTTTCAGCATACCTTCATTTTTGCAAATTATTCTCAATTGTTTATTTGAATGTCTTAGAAATATCCAGAGCTTCTGTTCTGTTGCTTTGTTGCTCTCTCACATGCTAGTCCCAGGATAGCCAGTGAGTGCTTTAATGATGATTGTAGCTCAGTCCTACTCATGCTGAGTATTGCCATTTCTTAAAATCCAAACTCTTTTTTATGCTAGGATGAGTTGGTTTTACCCAATTATTCCTTTGTCTTCTCTTCTGATTTCAAGTTGTGATTTCCATTATGCCTTCTTCTTTTATTTAATTTCCTAGCTCCTTCAGAAAGCTAGAAACTTTCAAGAAAGAACTTGAGATTTTTGATTTAGACATTAGAATTCCAAATAGGTCACAATACTCACCCCCCCTTTTTTTTTTTAAATATTTTATTTATTTATTTGTCAGAGAGAGAGAGGGAGAGAGAGCGAGCACAGGCAGACAGAATGGCAGGCAGAGGCAGAGGGAGAAGCAGGCTCCCTGACGAGCAAGGAGCCCGATGCGGGACTCGATCCCAGGACGCTGGGATCATGACCTGAGCCGAAGGCAGCTGCTTAACCAACTGAGCCACCCAGGCGTCCCCTCACCCCTTTTATAATAAGTAAATATTTCAGATAATTGCATGCATTTTATTTCTTGTAAATTATCTTTTTAACTTGAAGACACCCTTTACTTTCTGTGAGCTTTCTAAGAGTGGCAGAAATTGACATAACTATCAAGAATCACCAACACATCTGAATAAAGATGGCCTCTTGGTTAATAGAGGTAATTTGAATTCATTGTACTTTCGAGATGCGTGCAACAGTCAGCTTTTTTATTGGCAGGTGATTAATCAATGTGTATCAAATTGTGAAGAATCTTATTCTTGCCAATTGCTTCTTACTTGCTTGATCCTGATTTATATTTTTGATGTACTAACCTAATTCAAATAATTTGCTGTCTTGGGTTAAATAAATTAGTTCAATAGAAATATTCAAATGAGCAGCAGGAGTTTCAGAGTTAAATATATTCATTCCCGAACCTGAATTCAGCACTGCATGTCTGAGTAATTGTTGGCGCTTTATAGCAAAACACTTAGCTGTGATCAATTGTAGCTTTCTCAGTAAAATCCCAGAGCTCATCTCTAGGAAGAACATGTGGTTAAAGCAAAGGGGGTGTACGGGTGAAGGATGTTAAAAATTGCTTAGCTGAGTCTGACATTTTACCTTTTAAATATTAATTATACTGTGGGCTTCTTCCTATTTACATACCTAAGTGTTTGCTTGGGACATAAATGGTACTAAATTGTCTTGAGAAAGCCATAGAACAGCTTTGTTAGATAAAACTTCTTGCAGCTGGTAATTTTTGGCAATTAATATTATGAATGCTAATGTGATGGGGAGAAGGGAAGGCACTTCCAGGATGCCACTTATCTCTGTAAAATGAAAGAAAATGTCAGAAGTGGTGAGCCTGCTGGGAGTATTACTTCTGGGAAGGAAATAGATGGCAAATGTTAAAATTATCATATTTATGGACAGGCTAGAATTTTAAGACTGGAGTATCTAATAAATAGTAAATAGGGTTTATTGTAAATATTTTTAAATGCTTATTTTGGATTGTTTAGTATAACAATGAAGGCTTTTTTTTTTTTTTAAGTTATACTGAGTGTGTTACTGACCCAAAGTAAAAACTGAAAGCACATTCACAGAGTTAGCTCATATGATTATCTCAATTGGTGAGAAATTAGGGGCTGTTCTGTAGATGTTTAAGACCAGTGTTTAAAATAAATATTGAAGTGAGATATATATTAAGATAAAGGTGTGCTTGATATCTAAAAATGTTAAAGCCTAAAGTCATGAGAAAGAAAATCACCAGCACTATTGGAAGCTACTATTTAGGTATTAGAATTGTTATCGTAAGCTTCAAAGTAGTTAAATTCTCTTATAACTTTCCAAGTGAATAAAAAATGTAAAAATAAATAAATAAAAAAAATAAGGGGCACCTGGGTGGCTCAGTGGGTTGGGGCCTCTGTTTTTGGCCGAGGTCATGATCTCAGGGTCCTGGGATCGAGCCCTGAATCGGGCTCTCTGCTCAGCAGGGAGCCTGCTTCCTCCTCTCTCTCTGCCTGCCTCTCTGCCTACTTGTGATCTCTATCAAATAAATAAAATCTTTAAAAAAAAAAAGTAGCAATACCATCATGGCTCATTAGGCTACGTAATTTAAATGAGACTAACTCTTCACTGGAAAGAGTGGATGAGGAGAACAGTAACAAGCATTATTCACATATTAGCTGTTTACAATTCAGAAATGAAAATGAATTATATTATCATTTTGCATGTTTTCCATTTATGATTGGAGGAACTCCGAGTTTCAGCTTATGCTCATTTCTCTGAGATTTCAAATTGCTAGGTCATATAATTTTATAAAGACTTAGGAAATACATAGTTTTAAATATTGTCTATTACATTTTGGACTCAGATATAGGCTTGACTTATAGTGACTGTGAAAAAAATATTTTCATCAGTAAAGGGATGTCTTCTTTTTATGTTAAAACAGCAATAGAAATAAATATATTTACTTAGTTATTTTACTCTGCTCATTTGTATATGAAGAAATAACAATGAGGAACGTTACTGAAATTTTTAAAAATTCTTAATTTCAAGGGATAGTTGAAATCTCTAGTTTCAATTATTCTGTCCTATCATGTCCACAAGTGCATTCACAGGTGGCAGGCCATGTATAATAATTTTTTGTCAAACATGGCTACTATATAAAGAAAACAAGATTGGTAAATTAAAAAAACACTCTTCTTCTCTTTATTTTAACTTGCCAAGTCTTTATTAAGCATCTGCTTTATATCTTCAGGATGGTAAAGGAAATAGATAATATTTCTGTGTTAAAGAAACTGCTTATTATTTTTTTCAGAAACAAATATGTGAATGTGGAAAAAATCAAAATTTAAACATGAGCGGCCACTGGAAAGGATACATACAAAATAGCATACCATAAAGGTTTATTGGAATAATATATAAGGAAGAAATACTAGAATTACTTCCAGTTAGGTAGCACTAAACATTGATACTGCAAGGTTGATAGTGTGCTCTAGCTTGGAATTCATTACTGGATTCCTAAAATTCCTTTGGGGGGAGGCAAGAACACCCTATTAAATAGAGTTATTAGTCAAATTTTTATATATAAAATATTTATTGTGAGTTTATTGATCATAGCAAACAATTTGAAAATAACTAGATGAACGGTTAAAATATAAAGTGCCATATATCCTTGTCTGCTTGGATTGCTATATCAAAATACCATGGACTGGGTGACTTATACAGTAGAATTTACATTTCCCACCATTTTGGAAGCTGAGAAGTCCCATGATCTGGTTGTCAGCTAATTTGGTTCCTGGTGAGGACTCTGTTCCTGGCTTGTATTGTCACATTGGGACAGGGAATGAAGGGGAGAGAGGTACATTCAATATTTCTTTCTAAATTGAAGATTAGGGATACCTGGGTGGCTCAGTTGGTTAAATCGCTGCCTTCAGCTCAGGTCATAATCCCTGGTTCCTGAGAGTGAGCCGTGCCTCAGGGTCCATGCTTAGCTGAGGCTGGGGCAGGGGAGGTTTCTGCTTCTCCTTCTCCCTCTGCCCCTTCCTCCCTCATGCTCTCTTTCTCTCACTCTTTCAAATAAATAAATAAAATCTTTAATAATATTTCTTTAAAAAATGAAGATTAAATATAATCTCAATCTTAGTATTCTTTTTTAAAATGTAGAAATTAACAAGTGGAATCTAAAATTCTTCCAGAAAGGCAAGGATAAATATCCAAAACAACTTTAAGAAGAAAGTTGAAGGAATATATATGACCTTGATTTTAAGACTTATTATAAAAACATATTAATCAATACATGAAAATACTGGTATCGATAAAATAAACAAATACAACCAAAGAGAAAGTCCAGAAAAAAAAAAATAAATGAATGACATTCAGTGAAGTTACAAAAGCATTTTAGTAGAGAAGGAATAATTTTTTAAATCAATATTAATATAACAATGGGTATCCATATTCTAAAAAAAATAACTTCCAAAGACTAACTCAAAATGAACCATACACATCAATGAAAAAACCCTAAAACTATAAAAATTACAGAAGGAAATATAGGAAAATATGTCTTTAATTCAGCAAAAGGAATAGCCAGTAAAAGAATTAATGGACAAATTAGATTTTATTAAAAGTAATAATGTCTTCTGTGGAAAAGCTATTGAAAAGACAAGACCAAGGCTAGGAGAATATATTGATGATATTTCCATTAGAGGATTTTTATTGAAAATACATGAAGAATTGTCAAAACTCAGTAATAAGATGACAAATCAGATGAACAGAAAATTTTAAAAAAAGATAGATTGTTGGCAATTAACCCAGGAAAAAGCACCCAACATCATGTCATTAGTAATGCAAATTAGAATGACAAGATAACACCACACAGCTCACCTATCCCATCACTAGACAATGTATTGGTAAGGACCTAAGAGACCTGGAACTGGTTCTTGCGATAAGAATATAAAATGAGGGGCGCCTGAGTGGCTCAGTGGGTTAAGCCGCTGCCTTCGGCTCAGGTCATGATCCCAGGTCCTGGGTTCAAGCCCCACATCGGGCTTTCTGCTCAGCAGGGAGCCTGCTTCCTCCTCTCTCTCTGCCTGCCTCTCTGCCTACTTGTGATTTCTCTCTGTCAAATAAATAAATAAAATCTTTAAAAAAAAAAAGAATATAAAATGATACCAACACTTTAGAAAAGTTTCACTGTTCCTTAAGAAGTTAAACATTCACCTACTGTATGAAGTATATGGGCAGCAGAGGAGAAGGGAAAAGACAGAGGGAGGGAGAATGTGTGCACACTTGTATGCTCTCGTCTCTTTTTTAAAGGGCACTGATCTCATCATAAAGAACCTGTTCTCATGATTTCATCTCAAGCTAATTATCTCCCCTATGCCGCATCTCCAGATACCATGACCTTGGGGGTTAGGACTTCAACATCCAAATTTTGGGTAACACCATCAATTCATAGCACCATGAAAAAGTAAAATATTCAGCATACTTGCATAGCAAGATATTCATGTAGCATTGTTAAGTGACAAAGCAAGTTGGGAAATATTCAAAATATGCTACTAAGTCTATAAAAAATAGGTAAAATCAAAAGCATTAAAAAGACAACCCAAAGGTATTTCCATGGGAAAAGAATCCTAAAGATTTTTAAAAATTTTTTGTAATTCTAGGGCACCTGAGTGGCTTAGCCAGTTAAGCCTCTGACTCTTCATTTCAGCTCCGGTCTTGATCCCAGGGTCATGGGATCAATCCCTCTGTTGGCTCTGCATTTAGCATGGAGTCTGCTTGTCACTGTCCCGCTGCTCCTCTCCCCACTCATGCATGCTCTCTCTCTCAAATAAATAAATAAAAGTAAGTGCATTGAGAAAGAGAGGAAATACACTATTCCATAATAGATAATGCGTGATTTCAGAGATTTCAGAGTATAACTGCACAGATTTAGCATATGCTAAATTGATAGTAATTGATAGTAAATCATTTCTTATTATAGTGGGATTAGAGGTCAGAAAATCTCTCATCTGCTGATTGACTGCAGAGAGGAAAATGGAAGCAAAAAAAACATTGTGGTTGGGCGCCTGGGTGGCTCAGTTGGTTAAGTGTCCGACTCTTATTTTCAACTCAGGTCATGATTCCAGCGTCATGAGATGGAGCCCTGCATCGGGCTCTGTGCTGGGCATGGAGCCTGCTTAAGATTTTCTCTCTCCTTCTGCCCCTCCCCCCTAAGAGAAAAAGAAAATTGTGGGAAAGGCACAATATGCCATTGAAGTACTTCACTATTTTCAAATGAGGAGGTCTTTTCTGATTAGATTATTCCATATTAAGTTTTATCTCTAGGGGGAAAATGAGTGTTGACCAGAATTATGAGGAGAAGCCTTAGAAAACAGTAAAGGCTTGAGAAATGATAGAACTTAAAGGCTCTATGAAACTGTGGGTCTCAGACACAACCACATATTTGAGGAAATTTCTAGTGTCCCAGTCTCTATGAAAAGAATTCCTAATTTAATTTGCATTCAGTGGGTTCTAAGGATGGATAATTTTAAAAAACTCCTGAGTGTTCAAAATATGCAGCCAAGATTGTGAACCAATGATGGCCGAACAATTCATAAATTAGGACTAATTGACATATGGTTCTTCTTTTTTTTTTTAAGATTTTATTTATTTATTTGACAGAGAGTGAGAGAGAGAGCAAAAGCAGGGTCAGCAGCAGGCAGAGGGAGAGGAACAAGCAGGCTCCCCAGTGAGTAGGGAGCCCAAGGAGGGGCTTGATCTCAGGATCCTGGGATTATGACCTGAGGCAAAGGATGACACCTAACTGACTGAGCCACCCAGTTGCCCCAGACATACGGTTCTGAATGGATGAGAGCTATTATCTGACCCAGTAGACATTCAAGATCCCATCTGCATTGTTCAGTAGGTTCATGGTCTGATGAAAATCATATTCTACCCTACTTGATAACTGTGAAGAATTTGAGTCAAATGTAAATAATCTTAGTAAGAATTTAGGATATCAATTTAGAATCAAGGTGAGTAGGGGGAAAAAGAGATAGTCTATATTTTCTTTTATTAAAAAAAAGTCTACAATTAGAGCTAGTTAGCAACTTGATTATCTTCTGATTAAATGAATTGCGTATTAAAGAAAGCATCAGGAATAGGCTATATGAATAGCCATGTAATTGGAATATTTCAGAATATTCTTGCTATTTCATGAAGGGGTTATATAACATGAACTTTAATATTCTTTAAAACTCCAAGATTTAAAGGCAGTGGAAAATTATTTTAAAAAATAGAATTGAAAGCATCTTTAAGGCTCATTATTGGTAGTTTTCTCCTCCCTCCCTTTGTGAATGCTTACTGCATATTGTACCTTTTAAAAATGTACACTGGGTGTGGTGCAAAAACAATGAATACTGTTACACTGAAAAGAAATAAAACATTTATAGAGAGAGAAAAAAATCTTTTACATATTTGATAAAAGTTTAAGAAAAAGAGCAATATTTTAAAATTTATATTAAACACTGCCTAACTGCAGAGTAAATCCTGTCCATGGAGAAATAAATGTTTTATAATTCTCAAAGAAGAAAATAATATAAACTTTAATTCATGGCAACATAGTTGGCTGAAAATGCCAGTTTGACCTCGAAGCTTTCCCTTCCACCAATCGAACTGTGAGTCTGTTTTTGATATAACTGTGATTCTGTCTCCGACTTAAAAATTCAAGTCCCCGGGCTGTTGTCCCTCGAAAGAATACAACGCCATCACTTCCACGGGCTCGTCCAGATAGCCTGGAACAAACAAGCAGAGGTACTTAGACTACGCACATGTCTGATGGGAAAGCCTGGGAAGGGTGTGGAGCTAAGACATAAATTAACTTCCGTACTTGATACTCTAATGCCTTCACACATGGGGTCTGTGAGATTTTCATCCTATTATTATTATTATTTTTTAAAGATTTTATTTATTTGTCAGAGAGAGAGGAGAGCGAGCGAGCACAGGCAGACAGAATGGCAGGCAGAGGCAGAGGGAGAAGCAGGCTCCCCACCAAGCAAGGAGCCCGATGTGGGACTCGAGCCCAGGACGCTGGGATCATGACCTGAGCCGAAGGCAGCTGCTTAACCAACTGAGCCACCCAGGCGTCCCTTCATCCTATTATTAAACTCGTGTTTTTCTTCAAAAAAAAAAAAAATAATAATAAAATAAAATAAAAAATTAAAATGTACACTTACTTTGCTCCAGTAAGGGACTCCTTGTATTTACAGAGCACCACGTGACCACAAGTCAGATAGCCTTTCTCAAATTTGAGAAACACTGAATTTGAAGTAAGTTTGTATATTGAAGGATGACTAATTTGAATAGTTTGAAACTTGAGACTTGATATCAGGGAAAGAACTTCTGGAAAGATGAGCTCAGTAAGAAGAGACCTAAACAAGAGGCAAAATGGGCAAAATACAGATGGAGTTTAATGATCAAGGCAAGCAATAGCTAGACTGAAAGCCTGTTGAAAGTTTGATCCCATTATCTTGCTTTATATGGAAACCTATTAAGTCCTCAACAAGGAATAGGCTATATGTTTAAAAAGAGAAATTTTAATTCTACCAGCACTATAATGACTCTGGATCTTGATAATTATGTAATATCTCTCTCCTAATGTAATACCATCTTGCCTTCCATATAAATATGAGACCTCAGAGATCTTAGAGTGAGAATAAACTTAAAATTTACCCAACTTTTCAGGGGAATGCTAGGAAATTTTCCAGTCTCAAATTTTAGTGTCAAATGACCAGGTTAAATTATCCTTGAGAATTTGTTACTTTAATCTAGCCCTCAGGATGATTGATAAAAAAATTCATCTTACCTACATTGTCCAAAACACCTCAGGAAGATGAGAATTTAAAATGTCCCTGAATGGTGACCCCAGGTTCATGGCAGAAGCAAACAGAATCCTCAGGGGAGGAAAAGATAGAATTGATTAAGATGACTAAAAGAAGCTGCATACGGGGGTGCCTGGGTGGCTCAGTCATTAAGTGACTGCCTTCAGCTCAGGTCATGATGCCCCCCCCCCAGCGTCCTGGGATTGAGCCCCGCATCGGGCTCCCTGCTTCTCCTTCTCCACTCCCTTTGCTTGTGTTCTCTCTCTCACTGTGTTTCTCTCTGTTAAATAAATAAATAAAATCTTAAAAAAAATCTTCATACAAAAGGCACAGGTAAACATAAAGCGGCAGAAATGTTGAAAGTAAAAAAAAGAATTAATATACTGGAGATATATTAGGCAAAAGAGAATCATTATTATTACCATGCTAATTTTAATATAAACTATATTTAAAGATATAAAACTTTATTGAGGTAAGCAAGGTTGTTATATAATTATAAACATTTCAATCCACCAGGAAGATACAATTTTTAAACTTGTATGCATCTAACAACATAGCCACAGATTTGAATAAAACTTGATAGAACTGCAGAGAAAGAATAATCTACCACCTATTTAGAAATGTTATATAACATGTTTAATAATTGATCAGGTAGGCAAAAATTAGTTACAAAATACAGAAGACATGAAAAATAGTCATTTGGGGAAGGCTATGTTGTATTTTTGTGTGTGTGCAAATAAAATAAATAATGTATTTTGAGGTTAACATCTCACTTGCAACCACCCTAATATGGTCTGCCTATTGTTCCTATAACTGGAAAAAAAAATTCTAAGACCATCTAGGAAAAAAGTACTCAACCAGGTATCTAGGAACATTGTTGGACATTTGATAGATGGGAAAAAAATAGACTTTTGCTAAGTTAAAGTCTTTGTCCTTAAATTCTAGAGTCTTAGTCCCAGGACAGAACAGTAGCAAAGTAAATTAACATTTTTAAAGGTTTTCAGGTCTAGTCAAAAATGCATTTTGAATGCTTTGTAATGAAATTGAACAGAATCTTGACAGCATTTGTTCTTCATCTGATGTGGCTGCTTCAGAGTATTACAAGATAGAGAAATCTGATGGTCCATAAAAATAGCTCAGATACTCCTTTCCATGTCTTTCCAACTGAATCAGGTTGGGTTCTCTGCCCTCCAAGTTTACCTTACACTATTTTCATATATAGTGATCCACAACTTTGCTTGTGTGTATCTGTATGATGAGGGTTTTTTTTCTTTTTTAAAAATATTTTTTAATTTATTTGAGAGAGAGAGAACAGGAGCAGGGGGACAGGCAGAGGGAGAAGCAGGCTCCCTGCTCAGCAGGAAGCCCAATGTGGCGCTTGATCCCAGGACCCTGAGAACATGACCTGAGCTGAAGGCAGAAGCTTAACTGTCTGAGCCACCCAGGCATCCCATGTGTGATGAGTTCTTGATGGTGAATTTCAATTTCTATTTTTGTAAGGAAAGGATTTCTTCATTTCTGATTAGCCAGAGCAGAGAAAAATTAAGAACCTATTTCTTTTGAACAAACCTTTATTTTGTTCCCTTGGTCTTCCTTCTGAAGTGCTTGAAGCTTGTTTATCCTACTTCTATGATCCTTAGCAAATGATGCTTGGTGACATATCTTTGGATGTTGAACTTCCAATTCTACACTTCTAGCCCCTTCAGAATGTAAGTGTGCCTTGCCCATCTTTAATATTTAGACTCTTGTGGGGCACCTGGGTGGCTCAGTGGGTTAAGCTGCTGCCTTTGGCTCGGGTCATGATCTCAGAGTCCTGGGATCGAGCCCCGCATCGGGCTCTCTGCTAGGCAGGGAGCCTGCTTCCTCCTCTCTCTCTGCCTGCCTCTCTGCCTGCTTGTGATCTCTCTGTCAAGTAAATAAATAAAATCTTTAAAAAAAAATACTTAGACTCTTGTATAGTTCTGTGCACATATTAAACATTAAAGATGCTTATTGAATGGATGGATGCATGAATATATGCATAAAAGTCTAACTATTTAGAATATAAGTCCTCTAAGTTAAGTAAGTGCAACTCTTTGGTCCAAGACATCTTTCTCTGTTCTACTAGCTGCCTAGCCAGAGACCAAGGTAGTGCTGAAAATGAGTTCTGAAGTCAACTAGAGTATTTGACAAAAGTGCAAAAGGATTTTAATCAAGAAAATTCTTTCTTGGGCATTAAAATGAGATGGCAATGTTTAGGAAGAACTAATGAAGCCATCTCCATTGTTACAAAAGCAGTGTAAATAATGTACAAGCACTTCCAAAGGAAAACTAGGGGGGAAAAATAAAGGGTTATTTAAAAAGAAATCATCTTTTGGGGCACCTGGGTGGCTCAGTGGGTTAGGCCTCTGCCTTTGGCTCAGGTTGTGATCTTGGGGTCCTGGGATCTGGCCCCACATAGGGCTCTCTGCTCGGTGGGGAGCCTGCTTCCCCCCCTTTCTCTTTGCCTGCCTCTCTGCCTACTTGTGATCTCTCTCTCTCTCTATCAAATAAATAAAATCTTAAAAAGAAAGAAATCATCTTTATTAATTCTTTTATAATGTGATTCATGATAACATAAGGAATTTCTACTTAAAACTCCGACCTTATAAAAAAATGTTTATTCTTCTGTAACTTCAAATTTATGAAATTCATTTGTGTTTTGTGTTTTTATCCCAGTGATGTCTCTTATAAAAGATGAGTTCTTCCTATTATGGGGCTATAAAAATAAACGGAAACAACCAGGATATTCTTTCCTCTAGACAGCCAGATTCAACCAGGTCCGATGGGACCCCCCCCCCCCCCAGGAAGTAAGTAATAAGGTTGCCTGGAATTATACAAATATGCTGGATAATTCCACTAGAATTTTCACACAAAGATGAATACATTTGGTTTATTAACACATACATGTAAACACATTTACTTACAGATATTTAAAAACACATGTACAACCATGGCACATTATCTACTTAGCATATAGGAGTGCCTGATAGGGAGGAGGAACAAGTAATAGACTACATTGTGAGTGTTAGTAACTCTCAGACGTTTGGGAGTGTGCAATTTGCCATAACAAATAACTACAACGATTTTACATGTTTCCTTAGCTTGGGTTTCCTAGTTTAATAGCATGAGATGATTTCTGTGCACATGATTTATTGAGTGGTGAGGTGCTCAGATGACCTGTAAGGGGGTGAAGGAAAAAGGATGAAGAAAGAAGTCAGACAAAGATATGGGTTTAGCTAAAGTCTACTAGGCATCACCTGGTGAAGAGCATTCTCTAGGTCCTGGGTCATCTGAGACCAGGTAAACTGAGCCATTAGCAAACAACACTCATGGAAGCTAAGGGTTAGTGCGCTGTCCCAGTAGACGAGTATGCACAGAACTCTAGCAGTGTCAACTATGTCCACCCATTCCTAGTTTTCACATGTGTATGGGGGCAGCCCTTGGAAAGGAAAATGTGAATGTTAACTTCAAAAATGCCATACTAGTCATCCATATTATATCCTTTTTTTGTTTCTTATATTCTAGGTTATATAGCAAATGTCTAGCTAGTAAATGGGACTGAGGATACACTAAATTGATGTTTTATTTTGTAATAAAATTAATATGCTCTGGTGATATATTAATAAAAAAGATTTAGACTCCTTGAGGTTCACTTCCTGTCAAGACAATATCCACTTAAAGCTTTTTTTGTTGTTAAGACTTTACTTATTTATTTCACACACACACACACACAGATAGCACAAGCAGGGAGAGCAGCAGAGGGAGAAGCAGGCTCTCCTGCTGAGCAGGGAGCCATTGCTGGGCTTGATCCCAGGACCCTGGGATCATGACCTGAGGCGAAGGCAGACGCTTAACTGATTGAGCCACCGGGGCTCCCCAGTTCAAAGGTTTGATCATGAATTGGAGATGCAAGGTCCTAGAGCTGTAACATTAAATCATAGAGTGGCTAGACCTGCTGAAGTTTCTAAGGAATGCTAATTACCCATGGAAGATAATTCCCACATTTTCTGTATCTTCTCCAGACCCTCTAATCTACCACATTAAATATATTTAAGAAAGAGTACAACAATCAACTATAGAATAAAACTATAACTATAACTATAAATAAAACTAAACTATAACTATAACTATAAATAAAACTAAAACTATAACTATAGAATAAAAAAACTCAAAATCTAGATGGTATTTAGTTGTATGAAGTTGCCCTCATTAATCTTTCACCAATCGCATATGGAAACATTTAAACGCCACCAGAGTTTAGATAGCCCTTCTTGTTTTATTATCCTAACCTCTTTTACTAAATCTTTGGAAGACTGTCTATTATTTCTGTTGGCTCATTCTCGTGGTACTTTTTGTCCTCAGTTCTTTTGTGATTTTTGACTATGAATTCACTTCAGGATTTTTTCTGTGGAATGTTTGAGACCTTAGTTTAAGGTCCCCCCCCCCCCCCAAAGAAGATCTGCCTTTTCTTTTCTCAGGCACCAAGGGGCAATTTTTAGCCAGAGTTTGACTGTGGGACACAACACTGCACAAAAGCCTACTTGTAGTTAAAATTTTCTTCTTAGATTGGTATTTTTCCCTCTTTTACCCAATGTAAAAGCCTTTTACCCAAAGTAAATATTTTTAAATTGCCATATGAAATCCATAAGTTTCCATAATGCCCTATTCTATAGGATTATTTTTTTCCCAGTTCATACTTGATAGACTTCAAGTCTTGGCTTTAGGTAGAGTAATCCTATTAATGTGGGCAAGAAAATTTGGTCGATCCATGGAGTCTTGCATCATCAAGGGGGAAAAAAAAATCTAATAGCCACCGGGGAATGAAAGATATTCTCAGGTTATCTGGAAACTTCAACTCTAAATTACTTCTTTCAATTCTTGCTTTTACTTCATTTATGTCCTCTGAATATTTCCCTTATTTTCTGCATTGTACAATGATATTAGATAAATGTATAAATATATATAGTTATTAAATATTTATACATATAAATTATGGGATGCCTGGGTGGCTCAGTAATTAAGCATCTGCCATCAGCTTGGTTCATGATCCCAGGGTCCTGGGATCGAGCCCTGCATTGGGCTCCCTGCTCCACGGGAAGTCTGCTTCTCCCTCTTCTGCTCCCCCTGCTTGTGTTCCTTCTCTTCATTGTGTGTCTCTTGTTGGAGGCTACGGCATGGTTGGAGTCGAGGATCAAACCAGGCCCTGACTTGTGTCTCCTTCAAAGTCCGGACACCTTGACAAGGTTAAGGACAGGAACGTTGAGTAACACTGAGAAAAGGGTCTGTGCTATGTGTCGTGCGCTCGCCTACGTGACTTCCCACACACTCACCCTACAGAAGGGAACAATGTGGTCAGGGTCATGAGTTCTTAGTTGGTCCTTGTTGTTCCTGTACCTCCCATAACCCACTCCTTGGCTGATTGTCTTGCTAATGGCTTTAGCCGAAACTACCTGGCATCACGAGGTTTGCTTGTAGTTAATGTAAACTTGTTACAGAAACTTGCAGTCATCTGACTAGGTACTGATGTATTACTCCTCCTATTGTGATCTGTCTTATAAATGATTGTAAGATGTGGAATAAAATCGGCACTGTTGGACATCCTCCTCAGTGTCCCTCCTGCCCCCATCTCTTTGTCTCTTAATTTCTTTTCACCATCCTCTTACCCTCACGTTTGTCCTGGTCAATTTGTCACACTGGCCGTGACAGTCTCTCTCTCAAATAAATAAAATCTTTCAAAAATTTTAAAAATAAATATATATATAAATTAAATGTATATAAGTGTTTATACATGTCTATAAAATGATAATAAATTGATGCATAGATTATTGAATATAAGGTATAATATATGTCTATGAGGTGTTAATTTTGGTATTGCTCTATGTATTGGTGCTAATACATTAATTACTTCAATCTCATGTATAGGCCCCAATATCTTCCTTGTATTTTATCTACTTTTTTTTTTCAATTTTAGGGAGATGACTATTTCAACATCTCCAGAAACAACTGCATTTATAATTTTTCAGCTCAGATATTTAGATACAGGGCCAAGTTTTCATTATTTAAAAAAATAAATAAGAGAAAATTGAGGTTTTCTGATTTCTTTTTGTTAATTAGACAATAGATTTTCTTCCTGAATACTAATAAGAACTTTATCTCTGATATTTTTAAATTGCCATATGAAATCCATGTGCTATCCTCTTTGTATTCATTTGATCTGGAGCAATGGAAGATTAACTTTGCACATGAATTTGTTAAGGAGGCTACGGTTTTCAATTCAGTTAATTATTCTATTGTGCCCTTGCTTGTTTTCAACCTATTTACTTTCAATACTCCAGATGCTAATTATCAATTGAAGCTGCAACACTCAATTCAACTTGTTACATTTTCTTATCTTGATTTTCTTCCTTTGAATTCTTAGAGAGTATTCTTATATTGTCATTTCTAACACTGTTTTTATTATCCATTTTCTCATAATCATTTAAAAAATTATGATGAAATCTCTCAAACATTAAAAGCTATAGAGAATCATGATAATCATTGATGATCCAGCAACTGGTTTGATAAAATATTACAAATACAGGTTTAAACTTTTTGCATACCCTTCATTTTCCTCCAAATCCTGAGTTACCAGTATACTGAATTCATTTATTATTAATTGCTTTGTATTGTTTTAATTGTAGGTCTAGTGGTGAAAATATCTTTAATTTTACTTTATTATCAAATGATCATTTAGTTTAATACATAGCTCAAAGTTGATAGTTATTATTTCTCAGAACTTTCAAACAGCACTCATCACTGTCTGATTCCTATTAACACTCTTGAACAATCTTCTGTCAAAGTAACTATATTTCTTTGATTGGTAATCTGCCTTTTCTTTTTGAACTTTTCAACTTTTTTCTTGACTTTGTTGTTTTCATCCTCTGTTCAATTTTATTCAATATGCTATATTATCTGTGTTTTGAATGGTTAATATTCTATAATAATGATTTTTTTGAGGTTCTGTTTTGTTCTTGGAAAATGTCCTAAAGCATTTTTAATAATTTTTTGATCCTTAGTTGAAGTTCCACTTTCCTACTGTATCTCTATTTATATATACTTACATTTTGTAGTTGACAATTCAATAATGAAGTTATTGGGATTCAATTCTATGTTATAGTTGCTGTCTTTCACAGTAGTGTCTTTCCACATCTATTTATTAGTTTGTGGTTAAATTTGATTTATTATAGTTTGTGGATGTTCTGGGTGTCCTCCGGTAAAGATGCTTTCCTGGGGAAAATATTTCCGTTTGTTTCTGCAAGGTGGATTTCTTTTTTATTTTTTTTAAGATTTTATTTATATTAGAATGGAGAGGGAGGGAGAGAGAGAGAGAATAAAAGAGCACACAAGGACGAGTACAGGAGGGGCAGAGAAAGAAGCAGCCTCCTCACTGAGCAGGGAGCATGACATGTAACTCAATCCCAGGACCCTGGGATCCTGACCTAAGCTGAAGGCAGACATGTAACCACTGAGCCACACAGGCACCCCTGTAAGATGGACTTCTAACTCAAGACCATTTAAAAAAAAAATTTAATGATTTTTTTTTTTTTTTGGTAGCCTCTACCACCAATGTGGGGCCCAAACTCACAACCCTTAGATCAAGAGTCACATGTCCTACTGAATAAGACAACCAGGTGTCCCTCAAGACTGTTCTAGATTAATTTCTCACATAGTAATTTCATGGACCACACAGATGATGTAAAATTTAAACCCTAAATGTAAATGAGGACAGAGTTGTGACTACTAATATTCAGATTAGTTTCCTTTTTTGTGGCATGGGGTTGGGATGGGGGTAGGATGGAGACATTTTTACTAATCAGAACTGAGGCCAAATAAACAGTATATTTTATAAACTTTCATTGCTAGAAGGTATGCTGGGTTTCTTTTACCCAACCCATTTATCAAGAATAAAATTTTTCAAAAGATCCCAGTTAAAGTAGTTACATTTTATAACCATAGATCAATCTGATACACCTTAGATTCATATTTTTACTAGTATTGTGTAGATGCTATAACAACTTACCACAAACCTCATAGCTTAAAACAACACATAGTCATCATTTTAGAGTTCTGGAGGTCAGAAATCTAAAATGGCTTTCACTGGGCTTACATCAAGGTGTTGGCAGGACTTCACTCATTTCTGGTAGCTCTTGGTGGATAATTTGCTTTTTTGGGTTTCTTTGTTTTCTGTTTTTGTTTTCTTCCATGTTCCTTTTCCTAGGGACCTTCACACTCTCTGGATCATGACCCTATTCCATCTCCACAGCCAGAAATTGAAGGTTGAGTCCTCAATCTCATCCCATCCCATCCCACCCCATCCCATCCCATCACTCCATACCACATCTCTAATCTTGCTGTGTCATCACTTCTCTGGCACTGACTCACCTACCTCATATAAGTATCCTTGTGATTACATTGGATCCACTTGGATAATCCAGAATACAACCTTACCTCAAGGTCAGCTGATTCCGTTAATGGCACCTCAATTCCTTCTGTAAACTTAGTTCTCCTTTACCATGTGACCTAGCATATTCACAGGTTCAAGGGATTAGGATATGAACACCTTTGGGGGTTGCCATTATTCTGCCTACCACAGCATTTGTACCAAAATTAACTAAAAACAATTTCTTTACAAAATTGTATGTGGCCAGTTTATACTTTTACTTTCCAAGAGTTAGTAATTTTTAATATAAACTCTGATCATTATTTGATTTTGCTACGTTCTAGTGACTTTATTTTATTTCAACCACATATTCTATAAATGAATAAATAATATGGCAACAAATAAATTTATTTTTCTCATGTTTACCACTTTGCTACCTAACTATGCCAGTTGATGGCAAGATACTATACATGTCAGACAAATCAGTGTATGCATTTTACAAAATTATATAATACATAAAGTGAAAATTCTCTATCAAAATACTCAACATATCGTAGTTGTAATTATATGCTAAAAACCAACTCAATCTTGTGTATTATACTCCACAGAGTTTCAGCTCCCAGTTCAAATTTCGAACCTGTCGTCTTTCCACTTTAAGCCCCATTCCTCCACATGAGAGTCCAGGTGTTCTTCCCAGACATCAAGTCACAGTATTTCCCATATAGGCAGCAAACAGGAACACTTGGTTTCTTGGTTTACAGATGCACAGAGAAGACTCTCCATACTTGGGGACTGGCCATGGAGAAGGGGGCTAGAATGGAGGCTCCTTAATAAAGGCCCAACCATTTTGGGGTCTTAGGGTGGTATTGTCCTCTAACGTCTCAAATAATATATTAATTTATTCTGTTATTGTCTATATCTCCTCAAGTAGAATATGTGCTCTGTTGAGTTCAGAATTTTTTATCTGTTTTTTGTCACTGATTTACCTCTAGTGGCTAGACTAACACTTATCACATTGTAGGTGCTCAGTAAATATCTAATGAGTGTTGAGGAAAGTGCTTGACTCTGAATAGACCCTCAAAATGAGATAGTTTCCTTTTTGCTTTCCTGCGTGAGCTTCTGTTTTTATAAAGTAAATGTAGTAATGTTTTTATAAAGTACTGAGAATTGTCTTAAGGTATTTGTTTTATTCTGCAGGTAACTGGTGTTATGTTCTTTCATTTTGAAATAATAAAAAAAAAAGGTTCCATTACAAATATTCATAACTGATTATTGAGAGGATGTTTATGATCAAAGTTTCAACCACTGGGCACAGATTCTGAAATGAAAGTAGAGAATCAGAAATGCTGAAGGAAGAACAAGAGATACAAAATAGGGTTTTACATTATACTCTGCCAGGAGTGACACACTTATTCTATTTTTGGGGTTATGGCAAGCGAAGTATCTGGGTACACAATTTAAGGAAGTATCCACTATTAAGATCATGCAAGTACTAAAGGG
The DNA here is from genome assembly GCF_902655055.1 of Lutra lutra. Lineage (NCBI taxonomy): Eukaryota > Metazoa > Chordata > Mammalia > Carnivora > Mustelidae > Lutra > Lutra lutra. The sequence continues at coordinate 50,457,129 of NC_062290.1, forward strand.
TATAAAGGAAATTAAGTACAGACTTCCTGTTATAAAATAAATATGTCACAGAGATGAAAAGTACAGCATAGGGAATAGAGTCAATGATACTGTAATACTGTTTGGTGACAGATGGTGACTACACTTAACATATTGAGCACTGAGAAATGTATAGAATTGTTCAATAAATATGTTGTACACCTGAAAGTAATTTAACATTGTATGTTAATTATACAAAAAGCCCATGGAGATCATTCAAGTACTGACTTACATTTTCACAACTCTGAGACAAAGCACCCCTTTAAATTTTTCCTCTAGGCACTTTACTAGCCATGCCACCCTTGTCCTGGCCCACAGGGTTCATCCATGTGAACCAGCATGCATCTGCAAGTTATAGAACAGATGCATTCCCATTTTCAGTTTGTATATAATTTCTTGCCAATAATACCAACATTTCTACTGACTGTAACCCTGAGCATTTAACATTTCCAGCTCAAGCTTAGGTTTTTGTATTTGTGAATTGGGTATAAGTCAACTTCACAAGAATTTTTTTTGTGTGGTATAATTGATATATAGCCTTAGGTCAGTTTTAGGTTACATTACAACTTGATTTGCTATGTAAATATATATCACAAGGATATTTGAAGGATTCAGTGATTTAAGGTAAATCAAGCTCAGAGACCTATTACACACTTAATGTGTGTTACTTTATTATCTTGTGTTTATATATTTTTCCAACTAGGACTTTAGAAAACTGTATTTTGACAAATTAGAGTGATTGTGAAAAAATGTTTATCATTTATCTCCTTAACTATAGATTTAATTTTATTTATATTAAATAATTAAATGTGAATCCCCAAAGAGAAGTATCTTGTTATGAAGTTATAATATTGGATATGTATGTATGTATGAAATTATTCTATTTAGTTAAAATTTAAAAATTTCCTAGAAATATCATATTTTCCCAATGGTGAGATTTGAATGTATAGCTAGTGAAATTTTTATCTTGAAAGCTGATTGCTACAAAGAGAAACACAAAAAGTCAACATAAGTCAGTTTTTGATTAGCTTTTATAAACAAGAATCACCAACATACTTATACATATGCATAAAAATATGTGGGAGCATGTAGGAAGGCTGAAGGTACAAGTTAGAAATGATTTTTATATTTGATATTTACATTTTCCCTGTAAACTGCAAATATCAGTTTTCCCTTCTCTTTTGATTGCAGTTGCTTATCTTTGCTTTATCTGAATTTCAGTGTTAGAGCCATTTTATTTCAAGCATCTTACTAAATTTTATATAGTAATCAAATTCTTTAGTCATGAATCAAACATTTTATTATTGGTTTTGCCAAAATAGAATACCAAACCCTAGAAATTCCCCCTGAATAGCCTAAACAAACTAGTACCTATTGAGAGAAAAAAGAAATAGAGTTAGAAATGTACCTTCATAAAAGTACATCATTACTACTTTAAATGCTTAGGTAGTTTTTCCAAGAATTGTATTTTCAATAAAAAGCACTCACAATAAGATTAATTATGGAAGCCAGCTGAGGGGTGCCTGGGTGGCTCCCTTGGTTAGGTGTCTGTCTTTGGTTCAGGTCATGATCCCAGGGTCCTGGGATTGAGCCCCGCATTGGGTTCTCTGCTTGGTGGGGAGTCTGTTTCTCCCTCTCCCTCTACTGCTGTTCCCCTTACTTGTGCTCTCTCAGTCTCTGCCAGCTGAAATTTTAAAACAGGTTTATCCCAAAGAGAAAGAGTCCATATCATCCTCTGCCTTTTCTCTTCACTTAAAGATTCATTTTTAGGACTCATCTGCTGTGAAAGTATAGAAGTTTTGCAGCAGGCTCTGCGGGACCTGGTTAACCCATCATAGGAACCCTGCCATGTAAGAGACATGAGAATTACAAGGTCATATTCAGTTTGGAGATGGATCTTATATCCACATCATCCCCATGGTGCTAGTAACCTAAATTTGTATGAGCATTGTGGATCCACTATTTCTCATTATCTTGACTTAGAAACATCTGAAAAGTATACAGAAGCCACTAACCATAGGGAGATATTTAGCAAATGTTCAAAAAGCAAATTGTAATGAGTAATAGTGAAAAAAAATCTTAACATTTATGATGCATTGTCTTGAGATAGACATTTACTTTGTTTTTTAATTTTTTATTAACATATAATGTATTATTTGCCCCTGGGGTATAGGTCTGTGAATTGCCAGGCTTACACACTTCACAACACTCACCATAGCACATACCCTCCCCAATGTCCATAACCCAACCACCCTCTCCATACACTCCTCCTCCCGACAACCCTCAGTTTGTTTTGTGAGATAAAGAGTCACTTATGTGGGGCGTCTGGGTGGCTGAGTGGGTTAAAACCTCTCCCTTTGACTCAGGTCATGATCCCAGGATCCTGGGATTGAGCCCCACATCGGGCTCTCTGCTCAGCGCGAAGCCAGCTTCTCGTCCTCTATCTCTGCCTGCCTCTCTGCCTACTTGTGATCTCTGTCAAATAAATAAATAAAATCTAAAAAAAAAAAAGTTAAAAAAAAAGAGTCTCTTATGGTTTGTCTCCCTCATGATCATATCTTGATTCATTTATTCCTTCCCTATCCTCCAAACCCCCCACTTCACCTCTCAAATTCCTCATATTGGGGAGAACATATGATAATTGTCTTCCTCTGATTGACTTATTTCACTCAGCATAATACCTTCTAGTTCCATCCACGTTGTTGCAAATGGAAAGATCTCATTTCTTTTGATGGCTGCATAGTATTTCATTGTATATCTATACCAATCTTCTTTATCCATTCATCTGTGGATGGACATCTAGGTTCTTTCCATAGTTTAGCTATTGTGGACATTGCTGTTATAAACATTCAGGCACAGATGCCCCTTCGGATCACTACATTTGTATGTCTAGGGTAAATACCCAGTAGTGTGATTGCTGGATCCTAGGGTAGCTCTATTTTCAATGTTTTGAGGAACCTCCAAGCTGTTTTCCAGAGTGGCTGCACCAGCTTGCATTCCAACCAACAGTGTAGGAGGGTTCCCCTTTCTTCACATCTTCGCCAGCATTTGTTGTTTCCTAATGTGTTAATTTTAGCCATTCTGGCTGGTGTGAGGTGGTATCTCATTGTGGTTTTGATTTGTATTTCCCTGATGCCGAGTGATGTGGAGCACTTTTTCATGTGTCTGTTGGCCATCTGGATGACTTCTTTACAGAAATATCTGTTCGTGTCCTCTGCCTATTTCTTGATTGGATTATTTGTTCTTTGGATGTTGAGTTTATAGATTTTGGATACTAGCCCTTTATCTGATATGTCATTTGCAAATATCTTCTCTCATTCTGTCTATTGTTTTTTGGTTTTGTTGACTGTTTCCTTTGCTGTGCAAAAGCTTTTGATCTTGATGAAGTCCCAATAGGTCATTTTTGCCCATGCTTCCCTTGCCTTTGGCAATGTTTCTAGGAAGAATTTGCTGTGGCTGGGGTCGAAGAGGTTGCTGCCTGTGTTCTCCTCAAGGATTTTGATGGATTCCTTTCTCACATAGAGGTCTTTCATCCATTTGGAGTCTATTTTTGTGTGTGGTGTAAGGAAATGGCCCAGTTTCGTTTTTTTGCATATGGCTGTCCAATGACAACACCATTTGTTGAAGAGATTGTCTTTTTCCATTGGACATTCTTTCCTGGTTTGTTAAAGATTAGTTGACCATAGAGTTCAAGTTCTATTTCTGGGCGCTGTATCCTGTTTCATTGATCTATATGTCTGTTTTTGTGCCAGTACCATACTGTCTTCATGTTGACAGCTTTGAAGTCTGGAATGGAGCTTGAAGTCTGGAATGGAGATGCCACCAATTTTGGCTTTCTTTTTCAAAATTCTTATGGCTATTTGAGGTCTTCTCTGGTTCCATATAAATTTTAGGATTATTTGTTCCATTTCTTTGAAAAAAACTGGTGGTATTTTGATAGGCATTGCATTAAACATATAGATTACTTTAGGTACCATAGACATTTTCACAATATTTATTCTTCCAATCCATGAGCATGGAACATTTTTCCATTTCTTTGTGTCTTTCTCAGTTTCTTTCATGAGTACTTTATAGTTTTCTGAGTACAGATTCTTTGCCTCTTTGGTTAGGTTTATTCCTTGGTATCTGATGGTTTTGGGTGCAATTGTAAATGGGATTGAGTACTTAATTTCTTTTTCTTCTGTCTTGTTGGTGTAAAGAAATGCAATAAATTTCTGTGCATTGATCTTATATCCTGACTCTTTACTGAATTCCTGTATGAGTTCTAGCAGTTTTGGAGTGGAGTCTTTTGGGTTTTCCACATGAAGTATCATATCATCTACAAAGAGTGATAGTTTGACTTCTTGCTGATTTGGATGCATTTAATTTCTTTTTGTTGTCTGATTGCTGAGGCTAGGACTTCTAGTACTATGTTAAATAGCAGTGGTGATAATAGACATCCCTGTCGTGTTCTTGACCTTAGCAGAAAAGCTCTCAGTTTTTCTCCATTAAGGATAATATTTGCTGTGGGTTTTTCATGGATGGCTTTGATAATATTGAGGTATGTGCCCTCTATCCCTACACTTTGAAGAGTTTTGATCAACAAAGGATGCTGTATTTGTCAGATGCTTTTTCAGCATCTATTGAGAGTATAATATGGTTCTTGTTCTTTCTTTTATTGATGTATTGTATCACATTGATTGATTTGTGGATGTTGAACAAACCTTGCAGCCCTGGAATAAATCCCACTTGGTTGTGGTGAATAATCCTTTTAATGTACTGTCGAATCCTATTGGCTAGTATTCTGGTGAGAATTTTCACAGCTGCATTCATCAAGGATACTGGTCTGTAATTCTCTTTTTTGATGGGGTCTTTGTCTGGTTTGGGGATCAAGGTAATGCTGGCCTCATACAATGAGTTTGAGTTTTCCTTCCATTTCTATTTTTTTGGAACAGTTTCAGGAGAATAAGTACTAATTTTTCTTTACATGTTTGATAGAATTCTCCTGGGAAGCCGTCTGGTGCAGGGCTCTTGTTTGTTGGGAGATTTTTGATGACTGCTTCAATGTTCTTACTGGTTATGGGTCTGTTCAGGTTTTCTATTTCTTCCTGGTTCAGTTTTGGTAGTTTACTCTGTCTCTAGGAATGTATCCATTTCTTCCATTATGTCTAATTTGCTGGTGTATAGTTGCTCATAATATGTTCTTATAATTGTTTGTATTTCTTTGGTGTTGGTTGTGATCTCTCCTCTTCCATTCATGATTTTATTAATTTGGGTCCTTTTTCTTTTCTTTTTGATAAGTCTGGCCATGGGTTTATCAATCTTCTCATTCTTTCAAAGAATCAGCTCCTGGTTTCATTGATTTGTTCTTCTGTTCTTTTGGTTTCTATTTCATTGATTTCTCTCTGATCTTTATTATTTCTCTTCTCCTGCTGGGTTTAGGCCTTCTTTGTTGTTCTTTCTCCAGCTCCTTTAGGTGTAGGGTTAGGTTGTGTACTTGACCTTTCTTATTTCTTGAGAAAGGCCTGTATCACTATATACTTTCCTCTCAGGACTGCCTTTGCTGTGTCCCACAAATTTTGAACAGTTGTGTTTTCATTATCATTTGTTTCCATGAATTTTTTCAATTCTTCTTTAATTTCCTGGTTGACTCATTCATTCTTTAGTAGGATGCTCTTTAGCCTCCATGTATTTGAGTTCTTTCCAACTTTCCTTTTGTGATTGAGTTCTAGCTTCAGAGCATTGTGGTCTGAAAATATGCAGGGAATGATCTCAATCTTTTGGTACCATTTGAAACTTGATTTGTGACCCAGGATGTGATTTATTCTGGAGTATGTTCCATATGCACTAGAGAAGAATGTGTATTCTGTTCCTTTGGGATGGAATGTTCTGAATATATCTGTGATGTCCATCTGGTCCAGTGTGTCATTTAAGGCCTTTATTTCCTTGTTGATCTTTTGCATGGATGATCTGTCCATTTCAGTGAAAGAGGTGTTAAAGTCCCCTACCATTATTGTATTATTATTGACGTGTTCCTTTGATTTTGTTATTAATTGGTTTATATAATTGGCTGCTCCCATATTAGGGGCATAGATACTTAAAATTGTAGGATCTTCTCATTGGACAGACTCTTTGAGTATGATATAGTGTCCTTCCTCATCTCTTACTAAAGTCTTTGGCCTAAAATCTAATTTATCTGATATAAGGATTGCCACCCCAGATTTCTTTTGATGTCCATTAGCAAGGTAAATTGGTTTCCACCCCCTCACTTTAAATATGGAGGTGTCTTTGGGTCTAAAATGAGTTTCTTGTAGATTGATAGATTTTGTTTTTTTATCCATTCTGATACCCTGTGTCTTTTGATTGGGAATTTAGCCCATTTACATTCAGGGTAACTATTGAAAGATATGAATTTAGTGCCATTGTATTACCTGTAAGGTAACTGTTGCTGTATATTGTCTCTGTTCCTTTCTGGTCTACTACATTTAGGCTCTCTCTTTGCTTAGAGTGCCTCTTTCAATATTTTCTGTACAGTTGGTTTGGTGTTTACAAATTCTTTTAGTTTTTGTTTGTTTGTTTTGTTTTGTTTTGTTTTTGTCCTGGAAGCTTTTTATCTCTCCTTCTATTTTCAATGATAGCCTAGCTAGATATAGTATTCTTGGTTGAATGTTTTTCTCATTTAGTTCTCTGAATATATCATGCCGGCTCTTTCTGGCTTCCCAGGTCTCTGTGGAAAAGTCTGCTGCCAATATAATATCTTTACCATTGTATGTTACCGACCTCTTGTCCTGAGATGCCTTCAGCATTTTCTCTTTGTCACTAAGACTTGTACATTTTACTATCAGACAATGGGTTGTGGACCTATTTTTATTGATTTTGAGGGGGGTTCTCTGTGCCTTCTGGATTTTGACACTTGTTCCCTTTGCCATATTAGGGAAATGCTCTACTATAATTCACTTCAATATACCTTCTGTCCCTCTCTCTCTTTCTTTTTCTTCTGGGATTTCAATTATTCTAATGTTGTTTCATCTTATGGTATCACTTATCTCTCAAATTCTCCCCTCATGGTCCAGTAGTTGTTTGTCTCTCTTTTGCTCAGCTTCTTTATCCTCCATCATTTTGTCTTCTATATCACTAATTCTCTCTTCTGCCTCATTTATCCTAGCAGTAAGAGCCTCCATTTTTTATTGTACCTCATTAATAGCTTTTTTGATTTCAACTTGGTTAGATTTAGTTCTTTTATTTCTCCAGAAAGCCAGAAAGATCTTTTATTTCTCCAGACATGGTTTCTCTAATATCTTCCATGCCTTTTTCAAGCCCAGCTAGCACCTTGAGAATCATCATTCTGAACGCTAGATCTGACCCCACCTCTCTGCCTGCCTCTCTGCCTACTTGTGATCTCTCTGTCAAGTAAATAAATCTTAAAAAAAAAAGATCAGTCCCGGATCCTTATGGAAATTGCTGTACTTCATAATCCTAGAAGTTGGTGTTGTAAAGAATTGACTTTTTGATATCTTATTTTCAGTACTTTTGGATAAATATTCAGAAGTGAAATTGCTAGGGGGTGCCTGGATGGCTCAGTCGGTTAACTGTCTGACTTCCACTCAGTTCATGACCCCAGAGTCCTGGGATTAAGCCCCACAAGCCCCACATTGGGCTTCCTGCTCAGTGGGGATTCTGCTTCTCCCACTCCCTCTACCACTCCACCCTCCCCATTTGTGTTCTCTTTCTCTCTTTCAAATAAATTAATAAAGTCTTAAATAAAAGTGAAATTGCTAGATCATATGATAGTATTATTTTAAATGTCCATTGACACTGAATGGATTAAAAAATGTGGTATACATATATTGATGGAATATTATTTAATTAAAAAAACCACCTCCTATTATACTATAATATAAGACGTAATGCTGAATGAATGAAGTAAGTTAGTCATGCAAGGATGAGTATTACATGATTCACTTACCCAAGATATCTAAAGAAGCCTAACTCATAGAAGCGGAAATTTAGAATGGTGGTTGCCAGCGAGTAAGGCAAGGAAGAAATGAGGACTCACTAATGATATAGTTTCAGTTATACAAGATGAATAAGTTCTAGAGATCAGACAATAGTGTACTTATATTTTTAAATTTAATTTAATTTTGTGTGTGTGTGTTCCAAAATTCATTGTTTATGCACCACAACCAGTGCTACATGCAATACGTGCCCTCTTTAATACTCTCCACCAGGCTCACCCAACCCCCCACCCCTCCAAAACCCTCAGTTTGTTTCTCAGAGCCCACAGTCCCCCCATAGTTTGTCTCCCCCTCCGATTTCTCCCAACTCACTTCTCTCCATCTCCCCATGTCCTCTGTGTTATTCCATATGCTCCACAAGTAAGTGAAACCATATGATAATTAACTCTCTCTGCTTGACTTATTTCACTCAGCATAATCTCCTACATTCCCATCCATGTTGATACAAAACTTGAGTATTCATCCTTTCTGATGGAGGTGTAATACTCCATTGTATATATGGACCATATCTTCTTTATCCATTCTTCCGTTGAAGGGCATCTTTGTTCTTTCCAAGGTTTGGTGACAGTGGCCATTGCTGCTATAAACATTGGGGTACAGATGGCCTTTCTTTTCACTACATCTGTATTTTTGAGGTAAATACCCAGTAGTGCATTTCCAAGTTCATAGGGTAGTTCTATGTTTAATTTCTTTTTTTTTTCTATGTTTAATTTCTTAAGGAATCTCCACACTGTTTTCCAAAGTGGCTGCACCAACTTGCTTTCCCACCAACAGTGTAAGAGGGTTCCCCTTTCTCCACATCCTCTCCAACACTTGTTTACTGTCTTGTTGATTTTGACCATTCTAACTGGTGTAAAGTGGTATCTATCTCAGTGTGGTTTTGATTTGAATCTCTCTGATGGCTAATGATAATGAACACTTTTTTATGTGTCTGTTAGCCATTTATATGTCTTCTTTAGAGAAGTGTCTGTTCATGTCCTTACCCATTTTTTGACATTGATTATCTGTTTTGTGTGTGTTGAGTTTAAAGAGTTCTTTATAGATCTTTATTGGTAGTGTCATTTGCAAATATATTCTCTCATTCTTTGGGTTGCCTCTTTGTTTTGTTGACTGTTTCCTTTGCTGTGCAGAAGCTTTTTATCTTTATGAAGTCCCAAAAATTAATTTTTGCTTTTGTTTCCTCCGCCTTTGGGGACATGTCTTGAAAGAAGTTGCTGTGGTGGATGTTGAAAAGGTTACTTCCTATGTTCTCCTCCAGGATTTTGATAGATTCCTGCCTCACATTGAGGTCTTTTATCCATTTTGAGTTTATCTTTGTGTATGATATGAGAGAATGGTTGAGTTTCTTTCTTCTACACATAGCTGTCCAATTTTCCCAGCACCATTTATTGAAGAGACTGTCTTTTGTCCACTGTATATTTTTTCCTGCTTTCTCAAAGATTATTTGAGCATAGGTTGAGGGTCCATATCTGGCCTCTCTGCTGTGTTCCACTGGTCTATGTGTTTGTTTTTGTGTCTGTACCATACCATCTTGGTGATCACAGCTTTGTAATAAAGCTTGAAATCAGGCAACGTGATGCCCCCAGTTTTGTTTTTCTTTTTCAACATTTCCTTAGCAATATGTGGTCTCTTCTGGTTCCGTACAAATTTTAGGATTGTTTGCTCCATCTTTTTGAAAAATACTGGTGGAATTTGGTCAGGATGGCATTGAAAGTATAGATTGCTCTAGGCAGTGTAGACATTTTAATAATGTTTATTCTTCCAATCCATGAGCATGGAATGTTCTTCCATCATTTTGTGTCTTTTTCAGTTTCTTTCATGAGTGTTCTGTAGTTCCTCGAGTACAGATCCTTTACCTCTTTGGTTAGGTTTATTCCTAGGTATCTTATGATTCTTGGTGCTATAGTAAATGGAATCGATTCTCTAATTCCAATATTTTTTTATTGTTAGTGTATAAGAAAGCAACTGATTTCTGTACATTGATTTTGTATTCTGCCACATTACTGAATTGCTGTATGAGTTCTAGTATTTTGGGGGTGGAGTATTTTGGGTTTTCCATATAAAATTCATGTCATCTGCAAAGAGAGAGAGTTTGACTTCTTCTTTCCCAATTTGAATGCCTTTTATTTCTTTTTGTTGTCTGATTGCTATTGCTACGACTTCACGTACTATGTTGAACAAGAATGGCAAGAGTGGACATCCTTGTCGTGTTCCTGATCTCAAAGGGAAGGCTGTCAGTACATAATAGTGTACTTATAATTAACAATAATGTCTGGTCACTTAAAAATTTTTAGCATAGATTTCATATTATTTGTTTTATTTATCACAAAAAATTCAAAAGAAAAAAATAAAAATCATGGTTCAAAAAGAGAGAGAGAGACTGTACCTTGGTGCAGGGATCTGGCATTGGTTAGACAGGTTTAAGATAACACCAGGTACCTAGATCACAATATCCACAACTCATTTTAAATTAGAAGCAGATATACTCTATGAAAACATATTCTTCACCTAAGATCTAGAGGAACAAGAATTATTTTCTCAAGATGGAGTATATTGAAGAAAATGTTATTTTGTTTGTTATTTTGAAATTGTTGTTATTTTTAATGATCATTTTTCTGATGGGCATATGAATAAGCCCTTTCTTTTTCCTCTTAAATTGCTTGATTTAAAAATTCTATTTTTGAAAAATGAAACATTTTTAATGATTTTCAATTCTTACTAATTACTCAAATTTCAGAAACAGATTCTTTTACTGAGGTACTCTGTTTTCATGGTAACGTAGTTTTTTCATAGGTACAATAAGAATATTCATAGCATTAGACTAATTGATTTTGAGACCAAGGCCAAACCTACTGTGCCATATTTAAAAATACATTTTATTTCATATAATCAACTATTGCACACCATCATTAAAGAATGAGAATTATATTTCATATGTAGAACCACTGCCTCCAAGTCCCTTCTTGAATTCCTGAGTACTAACTGAACTTGATTTGCAAGGAGAGACTACCTGCCTCAGAGGCTGGCTAGAGGACCAGAATGACATATTCTAGAAGTAGAGAAGCATTGGGCCATGGGGAGATGAGAATTGCTGTGTGTGTGGGCGCAGATCCAATGGATAATTTCCTCCAGTGATACAATGTTTTCAGCTGCAATTCTATATGACTTCTCTGAAGGTGACAAAAAAAAAATTGAACATTCAGTTATATTTGTTGCAAAGTTATGGTCAACTCAGTAATGAAATAATAAATCCACCTTTATTTATTTCCAATGAATATTATAAACATATATTTAAAAATACAGAAAGAAACACAGAAAGTTGATATCATAGTTTTAAACCCAAGGAATGAAGGGAGATTAAACATTTGAAGTAGAAATAGTTAAAAATAAGACTTGGTGTGTATCTGCATATCTACTATATCTTCCTCCTTTTTAAGGGTACTGATTTATATAGCTATGGTGCATTTTAAAATAATTTTTGGCTTTAATCAAGCATTTCCTGAAATGGATATTTTAAAGACTCCTTCTTAGAAAATTATAAAATAGAATGACATCATGAAACAGAGTAGAGCAAAGAAACCGAATGGCTCCATTTTTAGTCTGGCAAACTGCAATGAAAATCACTTAAGAAATTAACAATAATCTTAAGCATAGTGGGCTATTTTCAAATACAAGGGACAGTTTCACAGATATATATCCTTCTTTAGTTGGGTAGACACTACATTGTTTCTGAGAACTAAAATCTTCCCTTGAACTATGTGTAAGGAATCCCTTTGATTTATTTTTTAAGAAATGGAACAGGGGTGCCTGGGTGGCTCCGTGGGTTAAGCCCCTGCCTTCAGCTCAGGTCATGATCTCAGGGTCCAGGTATCGAGCCCCACATAGGGTTCTCTGCTCAGCAAGGAGTCTGCTTACCCCTCTCTCTCTGCCTGCCTCTCTGCCTACTTGTGATCTCTCTGTCAAATAAATAAATAAAATCTTTTAAAAGATGGAACAAACAAACTTGGGGAAACATACATAAGAGAAAGGAGTGATTATGAGAACGAGATACTTCAATCAAAGAAGTGAATTTCTTAAGAGTGAAGAAGTACCCTCTTGTGAGAGAAGCAGCTAAGTACAGGGGCCTGATGTTAGACCCTCAAAGATCTACCCAAAATGACTCAAGGATATTCTCTTGTGAAGAATGAAAATCTGAATTTAAATATTGAACCTGAAAATTGTCTTTAACTTAACCAGAAGACTGTCTTTATCTACATTAGACTTTTTTTTTTCCTAACTTGTTACACTGAATTGAATCAGTTTATTTGGTATTAATAGAGGCCTGGAGTAATACTGTTGTATTATAAGTCCTGAAGAAAATGAAAAGATGCAGGGCCTTCCCCAAATCCTGTTCCTGTCAGCCCTGGTAGCTTTGAAGCTTGAGCATCATCTTATCAAAACACTTCCTCCAGGAGATAAAGGAGTTTTCCTCATCACACTGCATGGTGGCAGGAGCAGCAAATAGTAAGCGAGGCTGGAGCTCCAAATACAATGGAACAGCGTGGGCACCAAGAAGCCTCTCTTAAGCAGATAGCTCAGAAATGTGATAAGACCCAACTTTGGTGTATCCTGCCAAATCAGAGGAAACAGGCCTTTAAGACAAGAAATAAAAAAGGAAATATCTGTTTCACACTGAGATTTATTTACTTTTAAATGTGGAACTTTTCCAGGAAAAAAAAGAATATCTAGAAATATTGATATTAAATCTGTGGCCTTTAACTAACACCTTTTGTCAGAAATATAAATCTTTATGTTCCCTAACTGTAACCCTAAAATAAAAATGGGAAAAGTGGGTGAGTAACATAACATAGTGATATATTTTTAACTATTATTAAAATGATCATTTATTTTAATAACTTTGTCATAGTTGTCTACATAATTAAGAAAAAGAGTATCATATATAGTCTTTATATTAAAGAGAAATGCTGGCGAACGATGAATCATTCTGTGCTACTTTATAATTCCTTGTTATAGTTAAAGACTATGTGTCTACCTTCTTTGCTACCTTTTCTACTCTCATCATCCAGTCTTAGAAGCAATGAATAAATCCACCCTACATCCTACCCCCTTGACCTCTTAATTATACTTATATCCAGCCACATGTTATCAGTAGGGCTTCACTTCTTATCTGCATGTCCCTTGGCATACCCCTGCAGCTCTCCCTAGCATAGCCCCATATCTGAGTTTCCTCATAGGTGACCCTAATTACATGCTGTCTCTCTTAGCGTTTCCCCAAATTCCCCTGTGGATAAAAATTATTTGAAATAGTCATTAAACACGTTCCCAAGCTCCACCTCAGACTTATAAAATCTCTGGATCTCATGATAGGCAAATTTTACATTAGGCAAATCTAGGAAATGTAATCTGTAATGTATTACTTCCTCTCCATTCCCTTTGTGTTGGCTATCTATTAAATGACTGTAGTTGCCAATGAATTTTGTTGATTTTAATCTCTCTTGTATTAGATATACTGTAAACAACATAGTCAGAATTTGCTTTCTATAGTTGAAGAATTGATGAACGCACTTAATATTTCAGAAGTCTGTGTTGCCTTGTAATTACAAGGAGATTGGAAACAAAATACATTTAATGTGGTATGAAGCGGAAAGCTAGTTTGGTAGTTTTTGAGTTTTGCTCAGTGCAAATGCAGAATGCTGTGAATTAACAGGGGCCCAACCCTCAAGAATGTGCTACATCTAAGTTCTCTGCACACCTGGCTGCCTCATTCTCCCAGTACTCCAGAAATTCTGGGGCTTCCCTCAGGTTACTTGTAATGTACAATTTTCAGTTTCTCAAATGATGAACTATATTTAAATTCATTTAAAACAAAGTTGACTTGAAAACAGCCAAATTCTTTGAAATTGCAAGTTGATTTTGCTGAGTGCCTTTCATATTTTTAGTAGCCAAGAGGCAGGGGAAGCCAAGAAAGATTATTTGAGAAGATACTGAAACTTTAAAGATGCCCTGCTTCTCCCAAAGTGCTGTCAACTACTATATCAAATAGAAAGAAGCTTTCAACCAGGGAAACTTTTTGTCTAATGCCATTCTAGGGAAAAAACTGAGCAGGGAATTGTGGCTGCATAGGGGAATGATATGATGACTATTTTAAAAGGTATAATAGCTGATAAGTTCCTGAGGAAAACAGCAATGTATTATTAATATTAGTGCTCAACACTGAAGTTGGCTGGTTGAGATTTCTGATTCTGACTTCTCCTCACAGAAGAGTTTTAAATAACAAGTGGATCAGTGTTGCAGTACCTCATGAAACTCATTTCAGATTCTGTTTAAGAATATAAACCTAGACAACACCATTGAGATTTTTCTGGTTTTAGACTAAACCCTGATGCATACATGTTCTTTAAAGAAAATGAATGGTTATGAAAGGAGAAGAATCAAAATAGATGACAATGATGACGATAATTTTTTTTTTTTTACACAATGCGGCCTTGAAGAAATGAAAACAAAACAAAAAACCACAAGTACACCAGAATCTGAAAGATATGTTTGTGTCCAAGATAGATTCAACTGAGATGTATGAAAAAGGAATTGATGAAACTAAGCACTAAGAATCTAGTAGAAAATAGGGACATCACCAAGATGGCATAATAGGTTATTACTGCCTTTCCTCTTCCTCACCAGAACAACTAACAACTATTCAAAGACACCACTGAGAGAATCCTAGCAAGTAAGGGTGAGGCTGAAGCACTCCCCTGCATCTGTCCTGCAAGACATTCTGCATTAGAATGGTTAGAAAGTGGCTACTCATTGACCATGTTGCCACTCCCCCAGGCCGGCACAGTACCACGCAAAGAAGTCTACCCACCCAGGCAAGAGAGCTGAGACACAGCCCCACTCGCTGTGGAGAGTGTTGTCCAGACCTATCTGACTAGAAAGGCTGGTGATGACTCCTTGAAGCTATGTGGTCCAGAGGCACTGGAGCTAGAAGTGGGCAGACAGGGCCAATACTTTGTAGAACAAAGCCAGTTCAGTCAGGGAACTTGGGGTACAGGTTGGCTTGAATTAAGACAACAAAGAACTTTATCAGCTTTAAAGGTGCTTTTCCCACTGCATCTGGACAGGGATGCTAATTTGTAGTCCTCCTTATCAGTAAATTCGGCCTGACTATAGAACATAACCAGAGCACATAGGAAGCTGTATAGCCCATAAAACAGCCCGTTGTACAGGGCACTTGAACAGGGAATGCAGTCTGTGTCTTCCCTAGTCTGCTGGGGAAAATCAGTGGCCTCACTTGACCAGGGAATGTGATGTATATTCTGGCCTGAGTTGGGTCCCCAGTCAATGAGCTGTACAGGTCCTGAGTTTTTGGGAAACATTTATATGTTTACAAGCCATATATCTGATAGGGGATAATATCCAAAATGTGTAAAGAACTCATAAAACTCAATAGTCAGGAAAAAAAAAAAGCACCAATTAAACACATGGGCAAAGGACCAGAATTGACATTTTTTCAAAGAAGATATACAAAAGGCCAACATGTACATGAGAACATGATCAACATCACTAGGCAATATGCAAATTAAAACCACAATGAGCTATCACCTCCTGCCTGTTGAATGGCCATTAACAAAAAGACAGACATAACAAATGCTGATATGGATGTGGAGAAAGAGAAATCCTTGTATACCTGTTGGTGGGATTGTAAATTGGTACAGCCACTATGGAAACAATATGAAGATCTTCAAAAAATTCAAAATACAATTACCATAAAATCCATTAATTCCACTTTCAGGAATAGATCCAAAGTAAATGAAATCACTAACTCAAAAGGATATCTGCACCATCATATCCACAGAAACATCATTTACAATAGCCAAGAAGACATGAAAATAACCTAAGTGTCCATGGATCAATGAATGGATAAATAAGTTTGTATGTATACATACACACACACACATATATATATGTATATATGTAATAATATATGATATAACAAACACATTAGAATATTAGCCATAAAAAAAATGAGAAAATCCTACCATTTGTGGCAACATATTGGACCTTGAAAGCATTACGCTAAGTGAAATAAATTGAAAAACAATGCTTAATGGATGATCTCTCTGACATGTGGAATTATAAAGAAAAAAAACTTATGACCTCACGGTAAAAAAGATCAGACTTGTTAGAGGTGGAGAGTGGGGACAAGGGAAATTCAAAGAAGATAGTCAAATTTGCAGCTAGAAGATAAATGAGTACTTGGAATGTAATATATGGCATGATGACTATAGCTAACACTGCTGTATAGTATATAAAGTTGTGGAGAGTAAATCCTATGAGTCTCATCAGAAGAAGAATTTTTTTTCTTCTCTTTTCTTTTCTTTTTGTATCAACATGAGAAGATAGATGATAGCTTAACCTAAGGTAGTATTCACTTCACAATATATGTAAAACTACCGTACTATACGGCTTAAATTTACAGTGATCTATGTCAATGATTATTAGTAAAACTGAAGGTAAAAGAAGTCTAATTTTTAAAATTGAATTACCATAGGGATCCTCAGTCTATCTGAATCCTACATAGTGAGAAAGGTTTGGGGAATTTTCTGGACACTACATGAGGATTTCCCACTCTACTCTGCTAATCTGAGAAAGTTAAGTAGTTTGCTCTAATATTTTTGTGTTTGAAGCATCAAAATTTCTCTGCATATCTGGCCCCATGGTGGGTCCAGGTAACATAAGCCAGATAATCCTATTAAATAATTGCTTTATTTAGTTGACTCTGATTAGAGACAAACCCCAGTTCCTCCCCCTCCCCCCACTGGATTCAAAGAGGCATTTACACAATTCCTAGAGATGTAATAGAAGGAAAGTGAGGGAACATATCTATTAGTTAAAGTGCATGTTTTTCTTGAATGCACATCAAGAATCACCAGAAAGTTCTGGAGGTGAAGGGAGGAAAAGGGACTGGATCTATTCACGGTTGCCCTTTAGGGCTTAATAAAGTTTCTTGCCGTTTTTCTCTCAGCTTGATAGAAGTGGACTAATGGTGAAGAGATCTGTGATCCCACTCCACAGCCTCCAGGCTAAACAAGCTAATGAAGTAGAAAAATGATATTGATAGAACTACCCTGCCTTTTAGAAGTATTCCCCACCAGGTGGAAACTGCTCAGTGTTTGTGTTTAATCTTATATGACCTCAATCATCTTTTTTTTGGCTCTGAATACTAAATGGCTGGCTTGTTATTTAGCCACCATAAACTTAAAAGAATCCCACTCTAAGTTCCTGACCATACTTTAATACCACGCACAAAGCAAAGCCAACAATATATTTTTTTTTTCCTTTTTGTCTTAAGAGATAAAAGATTAAATGGCTATTTCAAGACTGAATGCTAGAAAAGTCATAGAGATAAGCTTTTTATATGATGGCTTCTTTAGTGTAAATGTTCCCTTTCCCATCTCTAGGTACAACACAAAACTAAAAAAAAGGGGGGTGGGGCTTTTGTGAAATTCTGGACATTGGTATATTAAAATGAAAAGTTATTTCCAACCCTATAGAATTTATCAATTGAATATAACCCTCTTGATAGGAGTGGCTTTCTCTATTTTGCTTTCTACCATCTCTGCAAAAGCCTGGAAGAGTGACACATGATTGATGTTCACAATTACCCAAATAGTTTAAAGAATAAAGCCACTTTGCTCACTTCCCAGTTGTTAATTAAATGTTATCCCTATCTATTCTGTCTTTCCTGGAGAATGCTTTGTTTTACTCTTCCGAATTTCATTTTAAAAAACTTGGTGTTATTTTACAAAACAGAGAAGTGTCTTTGATTCGCATTCTCCAAATTATGGGAAGAGAAACCGGGATACAGTAAATCATTTTCAAGAACACTTCAACATACTTGCCCTTAACTTTCAACAGAAAATTTATTGAACAACTCACAAAACTGTGTAAAAGTTATCTTGTAGCTCAGCCAGAGAACTACAAGGCCACATCAGTTAAACCTTGGCATTTCTTATCTACTGATATGCCAAATAGCCCTCCAAAAAATAGTTGTACAAAGTTAACAGACTATTTCTATCAAAAATGGGGGGTAGGAATGTCTGAAAAACTATAAAATACCTCTAGAGAATTGTACTAAATGTCTAACTGTTGGGTTGGTTAAAAGAAGACAATACTTTAAAATGTATCACTTCAAAGGAATCACAATAGGTTTCTAGAAGCAGCAAAGCACTTATGCTCTACTCTTCCCAGAATTTTTAGTTTCCCCAGCACACCAACTATTAACAGTGATTCACATTTTTTCTTATTCTTTGACATTTTAATAAGGAGAGATGAAATTATGTCATGTTCAATAAGAATTAGTAAAAATTGATAGGTGATTGTTTTCATCAGGAACTTCTCTACTTTTTTTGGGTAAAGATCATACTTCTTTTGCTGTTACATTTTGGAATTGACTTTTCAGAAAAAAACTAATAAATTTCATTTAAACAAATGTCAATTATCTTTAGAGATATGTTTGTTAAGCCTTGTCTCAAATCTACCTCAAGGTATCAGGTTGATCTCAGGTTCCCAGATTAGTTCTATTGTGATATTTTATACTTGCTAGGTCTTCTCTGTTTGGGGAAGTCGTCCCAGCATACTATTGTCATGAGGCACTGGACATAAACTCTTACATTATGGCAAAAACTCGACAAGACAGAATAATTGCATTTAAATAGGTATTAGAAAATAAACATGTTGTGTTATGAGAGTTAACATTGGTAGGTTGGAAGGGAATGGGCACGCATATGGTCAAATACAGAATGTTTCCAGTGTTGTGCTGTAGGGTTGTTGTCAATTCTGTCAATCAGACTGGGGCTAAAGGTCATTCCTTTTTTTTTTTTTTTTCCAACAGCTATTAGGGTGGTCAATAATAATAATGACTAGCACTTATCTACCCTCTACTATGTACTCCGAAAGATATAGTAAGATTTCTATTTCACAGATGAGAAACATAAAGCTGAAGGTAATTGCTCTTTGCTCAAGCTCCCAAAGTTAAAAAGTGAATGGATCTCACGTTGAAAACAAGGTCTCTCTTATGCCAGTGTTTTAGCCAGTGTGCTGAAATAGGTATGGAAGACTAATGTGGGAGTGCTGAGGAAGAAAACTATTTATATTCCCACAGGATAATTAGTCCCAATAAAAAAGTAAGTCAAACTTATTGAAGGAAAATTATCAAGTCATTCCTTTCCCGAATTCCATTTCTCGTTAACATAAATGAGATCTCTAAGAAAGTTCTGAAGTAACAGCCATAGATTTTAAATAATTAATTATTAATATACAATTGGTAAGTTTAGTATTTGTCATTTCTCAATAATCACTTTTCTATGTTAATTATTAACTATGCTCCTTCTAATAAACAGCTGTTTTACAAAGTCTAGAGCGAGATATTTATAGGCTCTCTAGAGTATAGGCAGGAGTGGAGTGTTATGAGCTGGAGTAGGCATGCAGATTTATGTTAATAACAGTAAAGAATGAGTTGTGGAGAATTTCTGGAAATGGGAGGGCTAGATTGAGTAAAATGAATTCTAGTAGCATATACTTATATTTCCACTATTTAGGCAGTCTTGTTTAGATTTGAACTATGTAATTTATTTACATTATCTGCTTCCAGGGTATGTTGTCCGATATATACTATATATATATACATATATAGAGAGATAGATAGATATCAGATATATAGTATCTGTATACATAGCATATTGTATATGATATTGTATATATATAGTGTGTTTGTCTACATATCTCAACCAATTTTTTTCTTTTAAAGATTTTATTTATTTATTTGACAGAGATCACAAGTAGGCAGAGAGGTAGGCAGAGAGAGAGAGAGGGAAGCAGGCTCCCCGTTGAGTAGAGAGCCCAATGTGGGGCTCGATCCCAGGACCCTGAGATCATGACCTGAGCCGAAGGGAGAGGCTTTAACTCACTGAGCCACCCAGATTCCCCTCAACCCATTTCTGTACCTTATTGGTCTAAAGAAATGAGCTAAAATTTTCTAATATTGCATCTCTGTAAATTTTTCCCTTACATGTTCTACTAGTTTGGTGTATGAATTTATATGTCATTTTTGGTCATTTGACACAAGCAGATTTCTGACATTTTATCTTCTCTAAGCCTTGTAATCTTTCAGTAAAGGGTTACAAAGTAGTATGTGATTGCTTCAGTTTCTCCCCATTCTAGCCAATGCCCACTATAGTCATCCTTTTTTTATTTTAAGCATTTTAAGGAGTAAGAAGCAGTATCTCATTATGATTTTCATGTGCATATCCCTGGTAAATAATAATGCTCAACACCTTTTCATATGTTTATTTGCCATAGGGATATATTTCTTGCTTTTCACCTCATGGTGCCCTAATTTTAAGTCAATTCACTTTCTTTTTTTAACAGAATTAGAAATTATTTTTATAAGTTCTATACTATCTTTTCTTTCTGCTTTTTAAAAATGTTGTTTTACTGTCTTCTGGCTTTTGTAGTTTCAGGAGAGAAACCCACTGTAATTAAAATAAATTTTTCCTGTATGTAGTATGAGATATTTAATTGATTGCATTTCCTTCTTTTCTTTCTTTTTTTTTTTTTTTAAAGATTTTACTTATTTGACAGACAGAGATCACAATTAGGTAGAGAGGTGGGGGCAGTGGAGGGGATGCAGTCTCCCTGCTGAGCAGAGAGCCTAATGTGGCCCTCAATCTCAGGACCCTGAGGTCATGACCTATGCTGAAAGCAGAGGCTTAACCACTGAGCCACCCAGGTGCCCCTTTGCCTTTCTTTAAAACAAAACAAAACAAAACAAAAACCCAAAAAATTTTGACCATTATATGCCTATGCATTATTCTTTTTTAATTTATTCTTTATGGAGTTTTCTGTATTTCATGAAACTATAAATGTATATTTCTATATTTCACCAGATTTGTCAAGTTTGAGGCCATTTGTTTTTCCAGTTTTTCTCTGCCCCATACTCATCCTCCTTTCCTTATGGAACTCTGGTGACGTAGTTGTGGAACACTGATACAATACTATAGGTTCCTCTAGCACTGTTCATTTTGTGAAAATTTTTGCATTTTCTAATTGGATAATTTATATTGATCTTTCTTCAGGTTCACTGACACTCCCGTTATCTATATTTTGTTACTAAACCAATGAGTGAATGTTTTATTTCATATACTGTATTTTTTTATTCTTCTTTTTTAAAGTTTTATTTGTATATTTGAGAGAGAGAGAGAGTACAATCGAGCTGGGAGAAGGGCAGAGGGAGAGCCCAAGGCTGGGGTGGGTGCAGGCTCTTGATTTCACAACCCTGAGGCCATGACCTAAGCCAAAACCAAGAGTCAGATGCTTACCGGACTGAGCCACTTAGGCATTCCTGTATTTTTTTTAATTCTAAAATTTAATTTTGGTCCTTTTCATGTTTTGTATTTCTTTATGGTGGATTATGTCTTTTCATTTATCTTGAGTATCTTCCTTTACTTCCCTAAACTAGGTCTAATAGCTTTCATTCTTTGTCAGCCAGCCCTATACCCAGTTACCAGGGGGCTGCCATGCTTGTTCATTCTCTTTTCTCTTGAGAATGGGTTACATTTTCTGTGCTCCTCTTAAATTGAGTAGTTTTCATTTTTAGTAATGGGGCAGTATGAATATTAATGTTGTATATACTCATGATTTAATTACATTCTTCAGACATCTATTGATATTTTTTCTCTCACTTTTTTTAATTTTAATTTTTAAAAAAATCTTAGCAGTGAGTTAACTTAATCACACTTAAGGCTGCAGTGGGCAATGTCTCAGTTTAGTGCTTTGTTTTCACTGTGAACTACTTTGAATTTTAGCCTGTTTTTGCACGGTTCAGGAGTTAGCCAAAAATTTGGGCTGAATTTATACAAAGAATTAGGGTTCCCTTTCTGTGGCTATCTTTTCTGGGGTTTCCTGCTCATGGTTTGGTGTCTCCAGTTGCCCCAGTGTTCTCTGTCCTGATTCTAGAAAGATCAGAGTTTATTTACGTGGGAATTACATCCACCCTGAGCTACTACCAGGGAACCTGTGCTAGCCATCAGAGTAAGGCCTTAAATAGATTACTTCAAATGTTAATTATCTCCCCAAAACAGCCTGATTTGTTTTTGAGGAGGAGGGAGGAGGTTATGTTTTTGTTTTTTTTAGTCTAGAATTTATCACTGTTATTTGTAGGAGCATTAGTTTATGAGAAGCTAATTCCCTAATCCTCCTTTTCCTTTTTTCTTTTTTTGTCTATTTGTGCCATATTTTGTTCATCATTTTCTATTCAGTCCTTATGAATCTCTGTATTGTAGAGGCATATCCTAGTGTGTAGTTTATTCTAATCCCCTTCTTATTCCCAATGGAGTAGCATCTAAAAAAAATGGAAAAACTGGAAGTAGATAAATTATTCTTATTCAAGTAAACACTTGAACAATTAGAAACAAGGCCTTCAAAATTGAGGTAAATACACATGTATACAGTCTAAACAAGGAAACCATTTAATTCATGTCAAAAGAAAGGATGTAAAGAGAATATGAAAATAAATAAACCTTACTCACAATACAATGATAACATTAAGACAAGATGTCATAACAGTACATGTTTCAAAAGAACAAAGTACACATTCAGGCCTTCTGCTATTTTAAGTATTTGTCTTCAATTGATACCTTTGAGTTTTTTTCTATTTAAAGAATACTAATTATGCACTAAATATTCTTTGAATTATCTAACTATCATATTCTCTTTTATCACATTTATTTTTATTCTTGTTTAGTGTGGTTTTCTACAAATTTTGCTTTCTATTATGAGCTCTGCTCAGCATTTCCTCATTGCTGTTTCTGTAATAGCTTTAATATTTAACTAAAATTTGTCTCCTCAACTCATCCAATTAATCCAACTTACTCTATTGCTTTATCTTTTTGTTTAAATAACTATCTCTTTGTCCCTTTTTTCCAGGTATTTTGACCTTAATTACTTTGAGAGAGCAGAAAGGCATTTTTCTCAGAGTCTACTATGTTTCCTTTGATAATTCTTAATCTGATGGATATTATCAATCTATTTGATTTTTTTGTCATTTTGTTTATTTTTATTTCATTTTATATTTTGGTACTATACATATCTTCCCATTCTAGAGTCTTTCAATTTATGACTGAACTTTGAATAAACTCAGCCTAATCTAGGTCTGCTCTTTGAACACACACACACACACACATATATATATATATACACACACTGAAAAAAGGATTGGTGGTAGTAGAATAGTAAAAAGGGGAGAGATAGGACAGCCAGCTATTAAAATGTATTTTTCTGATACTTAATTATCTTATCTGCCAGCCTATTTTTATTCCTTGTATTTTTAGAATGTTTTCTCAAAACTATTTAGAATATGCCAAGAAAATCAATAAAGTGATTTAAAAAAAAATTTTAACAAACACTAATTTATTATTTTTATGTGCCAAGGACTAACCTAAGATCTTTGCAGATACACTTCCTTTAATCCTCACCATAACTCCACAGAGTTTATTAGACGGTTACGTCTATCTAATTTTTGCAATTAGGTGAAGATATTTAACTTACAGAGAAGTCTTGCTCAAAGTCACAACTGATAACTAGTGGTATTAAGACTCAGACCTATACATCTATAAAACAATGTGGTAGAAATAATATACTTGTCATCACTAGTGTGTTTATCAAGACCAATGTTGGTTGTGTCCCTTTGCCCTGAGGCATGTTTAAAGAATCACCTTTACTTTTTTTTTTTTTTTTTTTTTTAAGGTATAAGCCAAGCTGGCCTGTTAGATGCTAGTACTTCTTTGCTTTTTATTACAATTTCCCAGCTTCCTAGAATCTTCCTTTCTAAGTAATCTTACAGGATGGGCTAGTCTCATTATTGGTCTCATTATGCAACCTTCTTGGGTGGGCTAATCTCATTCTTCTCTCCTATGGCAAAAACATTGACTGTCCATGATTATCTGTGTATTCGCCCACATTTTGTAACCCCGTTATAATTGAGCAGGGCCATTGGACTAGTTCTGGCAAGTGAATTTTGAAAGGCAGTGATGTGTACCTCTTCTAGACTTTGACAATATAAACATCCATCATAACTCTCCAGCTCTCTCTCTCTCTGGAGTGATTCTGGTGGCCACGTGTTGGCATTGATGGACTCAACAAGAGCAGCAAGTAGGCTGCTAAGTCACTGCTTAGAGGAATACTACTCAGGGAATTCAGCAAACTATATCAGACTTTGAGTGAAAAATAAAATTGGGTTGTGAGCATTTAAATTTTAGATCAATTCCAGTATATCCTAGCCCATCCTGACTAATATACTTGCTGCGATTGCATCTTAGGAATTGCTGCCCATGACATACTCAAATTAAATGGCGGTAAGAGCCATGTGTAGAAAATATACCTGAATAATTTACTTCAATAGTTTAGGTCTTCAGAGGATATTTAATATAATTCGTGTTAATAAAGTAACATATATATTTTTTTCCATCTGTGTACAATAAAGTAAGACTCTGTTACCAAGAGCACTGAGAGCATTAGCTATTCTGATTAAATTTCTAAGGGGAGGACAATGAAAAACATTGCTTGTTTTTGGTTACTGGTGTTAAAAAACTTTACCAGATATATTTATTGGCTTATCTAATTACCAAAAATATCTTGACTTTACTTTGATCACTTATAATCTGAAATATACTTGTATTCATGATTGGTTCAACTATAATAACGAGACTCTATGGCTGGCACTATTGGTTAGCTCCAAGTTTGTAAAAAAATGTAGCTCATAGGATTTGATGATATAATACACAATATATAAATTTTTGTTGTTGTTGTTGTTGTTTTTTATTTGACAGAGGGAGAGAGAGATCACAAGTAGGCAGAGAAGCAGGCAGAGAGAGTGGGGGAAGCTGGCTCCCTGCTGAGCAGAGAGCCCGATGTGGGGCTCGATCCCAGGACCCTAAGATCATGACCTGAGCCGAAGGCAGAGGCTTAACCCACTGAGCCACCCAGGTGCCCTCACAATAATTTTTAATTACCTAGTAAGCACCATAGCAAGAACATAAACAAAGTATAGTGAAAGATGAGAGACAAGAAGGACAAAATCAGTTAGTGATAACTGACCTTAATAAGTGAGTTAATATTTGAATATGTATTTAATTTTTTAAAATCTAATTTTAGCTTATCTTGTATTCGTGTCTGTGAAAAGCAGACTTTTTTCCCAGATGTTTTAAAAATAGATGATACATATTAAAACAGTTATTCCTAAGTGCTTTTTTTGTGAGAGGATGCTAGAGAATAGAATTGAAAGAATAGAATTTTTAATGCCATAGACTATTTGGCATTTATAATTCTTTTTTTTTTTTTAAGATTTTATTTATTCATTTGACAGACAGAGATCACAAGTAGGCAGAGAGGCAGGCAGAGAGAGGGAGAGGAGGAAGCAGGCTTCCTGCTGAGCAGAGAGCCCGATGTGGGGCTCAATTCCAGGACCCTGGGATCATGACCTGAGCTGAAGGCAGAGGTTTTAACCTACTGAACCACCCAGGCACCTCTGGCATTTATGATTCTTTAACTTAACTTACTTTTCCTTTTTTTTTTTTTTTTTTCTTCTTCAGGGTAGGCCTGGCTTGGTTCTCCCTAATATGTGGACATTTATAGAGTAATTTTGATGTACATGGTCTTTAAAAAGCTTCCAGGTAAGAAAACACTGTAATCTTTTAATTTTACATCTGAAGAATGTCAAAACAAGAAAAACACAGTGGATTGTCCAAGATGACCCAAGTGGTCCTTCTCTGCATCACTCCACTTGGAGGAAATAAAATATCTATATTAGCTATATATACAGGCTATAACCCAGGTCAAGACAATGAAAGAGCTTGAACCATAAAGGATTATGAAATAAATAGCAGAAGATAATGTAAGTGTAATCTAATGTAAAATAAATGGAAGAGAACCATGTTTGTTTCAGACAACCCACTCAAAACACACAAGCTGACAACATTGCCAAAAATTTCTAGGTTTACAAAAGCACCCACACTGTGATTCTAACATGAACATTTATATCATTTGCAATGATAGTTCTGAAACTGTGTATTTGGTGACTTGTCTTTTTCTGTTTTCCCTTCCGCCAAAACCATCCAATTGAGTTGCTGATGCAAAAGTCTGGGCACATTCTAATGTAATAAAAAATGTAACACAAAGCCCACAAAGCCAGTAAATACCCTCTTTGTCTCTGATGCATGTCAGGAAATTGAAGTAAATAGATTTAAAACTCTAACATTACAGACGATGAGATTAAAAAGCCATTAGTAGTCATAAGCCCATTAGAACTCTAGGCACCAAAAGACTCAGAGAGAAATTTCTTGACCAGATAAAAAACATATTGATATCATCCTTCTTTCATTATTCAATAAACGATCTTATTGGATGCCTTGTTGTTGTTGTTAGTATTCTATTCCTTTCTGTAACGAGTGCTTTTAAACAGGAAAGTTTCATGAGTGTCCTTCTCTTTAAAGACGCACGAAAATAAAACAACAGCGAGCACTTGTTTCATTAACATTATAAGTGAGGCAATATCATTTAATGGTCTTTTTCTGGAGGAAAAAGCATAGCTACTTTCAGTATCCCTGTCAGCTTTTTTAGTCTTTTCTCTTGCTGCCCACATTCTTCACAGTGACCCATGATAGCTACAGCCATGAATGTCTTTTCCAGTCTCCTGAAAATAGAACTTTGTACTCCAGTAGATGACCAAGTTTTTATTCTTATTGCTTCCTGTCAAAGTATTCATTCAAAATATTGTTTCAAGTTGAAATAACCCTAAGCCCATCACTTAAGACAGGACCAGAATGGGCAATGATGGGGGAAAAGAGCATGGGATACAGAAAAGGAAAAAGCGCTGGTTAGTAGGTATGATCATCTAAGGCACTGGTGGATTGACATAATGAATTAAGTGGAATGCAGTATTTTAAGATGGTAATTCATTTTATTTGTGAAAATTGCCTTCTGGCACATCCACTAAAATTCCAGATTTTTGTGTAAAATAGGGTTACATGTATTTTACCTTATTAAGTGAAATGAAACCTTTATAAATGAGTGCTTATGCAACATAATTTGCCACTCCTATACCCACTGTCCTGCGAGGAGTGTGGGCAGACTAGAATGCAATTAAGACTAAAGGGGAATTGTGTCATGATATGACTGGTAATTATTGCACTTGGCATAATTGTTTTTATTAATACTCCACTTATATCACTGCACTCTCCAGTTCCTTCTCACCATTTTACTTTATTAATATCTCACTTTGCTACATTTACAGTTATTTCCCCATCATTTTAAATTCACTCCAGTTTACTAGCATTGCCCTACAAAGAATAGGGGACATTAACAATTACTGAGATAATCTTGCAGTTGGAAAAGAAGCTTGGCTTTAATTATATTAATATGGCACTAATTGAAAATTGAAATTCTGTCCTATCTTTCAACAACTGAAGTCAAAAATATTGAACTAGAGCTCAGTCAAAATGTTTATTTGAATAGTACAGGACTATATCCTGGTATCAGAATAGGGTAAAAAAATGCCAGAATGTGGTTTTAAAAATTTGACTGCCTCGGGGCACCTGGGTGGTTCAGTCAGTTAAGCATCTGCCTTCAGCTCAGGTCATGATCCTGGGGTCCTGGAATTGAGCCCCATATCGGGCTCCCTGCTCAGTGGAGAGCCTGCTTCTCCCTCCCCCTCTGCTGTTCCCCTGCTTATGCATGCTCTCTCTCTCTCTCTCTGTCAAATAAATAAAATCTTTAAAAAATTTTTTTTGATTGTCTCATGACAAAGAACAGATTGTAATTTGATTGTTTAGTAAATTGACCAACAGTTGGATGAAATTAGCATATGCCATTTTATGTAGATGTAAATATCATTAATTATATAACTAAAGAATTTGAGCTTCTTTGTATTTTCAAGAATTTTTTTTTTTAGAAAAGTTCTACTTATTGTCTTATAACCAGGACAGCATCCTTAGATGTAATCTAATCAAAATACTTTTTGGTTATCTTCCAAACAGAGAACGGCCAGGGGTGATATTCCCGTCCTCAATAAGCAACTAATGAACTAGCCAGGTCCTTGTGTCTACCCCTGTATTAACAGGAGACCCAGAAACTGTGGACGCAGCAATTGTAACTATCAAGGCCTGAGCCTCTTGTTTCCATCATACTACACAGCCAATCCATTACAAATGTGCTAACCACACATGGGGTGTTAATTGGAGCTTGGCACCCCCTGGAACATGACAAATTAATTCTTCACTAGTTAGAAATAAACAAAATCCAAAAGGGCTTTTATTAA
Organism: Lutra lutra; assembly: GCF_902655055.1. Lineage (NCBI taxonomy): Eukaryota > Metazoa > Chordata > Mammalia > Carnivora > Mustelidae > Lutra > Lutra lutra. Next base: position 50,485,509 of record NC_062290.1, read on the forward strand.
CTACAGTGAATTTGGGGCTCTTTAACCCTTTTTGTACTATTCCGTTTATTTACCACAGGTTTAAATGAAATTAAATTTTTCTTAAAAAAATCTCTATTCTGGTGACACAGAACACATTAAAGTAGAATGGCTAACATGTGAATTGTTTAATGTACTCTTGTCAGTTGTATGATATATGTCTTAGTAATTGAAAAGTGACTTCACAGATGGACTCTAATGGGAAGGCAACATTGCATAATGGTTAAGAGAGCCACTGAGAAGATAAGAGGGTCTTGACTCAGATTTTCCAAGTCTGAAAACTGTCTCTACTAATTATTTTTTATGTAACCTTGGGAAACTTGTCCTCATATGTAAAATGAGGATGCAAAGTATCTCAGGATTGTTGTGAAGATTAAATGTAAATAGCACACATACTGCTGAATACAAAATCTCTGCACATGGATCACAGCAATTCATATGTTCAGGTCATGGATTATATTCAGTAAAAGTCATCACATTTTCTGTTCTTGAGCAAAAATATTGCATCACAGAATCATGAATTTTTTAATTTCCTTTCAACATTTGGCAAGGCTATAACTTCTTTTGGTCATATAATATAGTTATCACAGTAACCTTTGTCCATATGCCAGAATGTGTTACTTCTTTGTACAAGATTTTTCCAAAGCTTTTTATTCTAACCAGCATAATAGTCACAGTCTCTTAATGGCCTGTGACATCTTCTATTCTCTACTGCTCTGTCCACTACTCGATGTGCTATTGGCACACCAGCCTTTTTACTGATCAATGGACCTTCCAAGGAAAGTAAGCTCCTACATCAGGATTTTAAATGTTTCATTCCCCAGGTTCTGCATGATTCACTTCTATACTTCCTTAAGCTTTCTGCTTAAATGTCACTTTATTCTGGAACTTTGCTAGCTTTCTAGAACTTTCCATAGAAGGGGAAACTCCTCCATCTTGGATTTTCCCATCCTTTTAATCCATTTTTATTAGCATACCTCAGAATAAATCCATGAGAGCAGGGGATTTTGTTTCCTCTACCTTCTTCAACAGTTCCTGGTATAGCATAGGGATAAAAGAGAATAAGGTTGGGTTGACAATTACAAAATCCACAGTAACAATGGCTTAATCAAACAAATGAACAAACAAAAGTTTGTTTTGCTCTCACATAAAAGTCCCTCACTTTATAGGTGTTTCAGAGATGGTATGATGCTCCCACTGTCAGGGTTAGAAGTTTCTTAATTTCAAAGCCTTAAATTTCTAAGTGTATCCTTAACTTTACTTCCAGCTCTCCAGCCACCGTGCTTGTATTCTAACCACGGAAAGTAGTAAACAGAAGTTTACCCTCCCCTCCGCCTAAGGATATTTTGTAAAATTTTTACACAACCACTCCTAATGTATATCACTGGCCATTAATTTGTCGTATAACCAAACTTAACCGCAAGAGAGGTTCTAAAATAGACTATTCTGAGCAGCCAGATGAGCAACCGAAACATCATAATTCTGTTATAGACAATGGGAAGAACAGATATTGATGGACAATTAGCAGACTCTGGAACATGTCTAGATAAATATTTGTGGGAAAACTGTATTCAAGAAAGACTCATTTTTAAATTCAAGTTTGATTCTATGAACTGCAAAACCAGCTCATCCAAAAACAAGATGTTGTCAATTCTATGGAAACATGATGGTGGTGACCCAGACATAGTTGCTTTCATTCTTAACCAACTATTGCAAGGGTGAATGGTAAATATTCATTGAAATACTTCACTTTGGCTAGGAGTAAACACTGTTTATAGAATCTAAATGTGTGGATTGAACTATTTGATTTTCCATAGACACAGAGAATAATGTTCACTAACTCACTTAGCCTCATTCTTCTTTTTGATCCAACCAATAACGAATAAGGGTTATTTAGCTCAATCAGGTAACTTAGAGTTTAATAAATCCTCTTCTATTTTGTCCCATCCCATTTTATGTCTTGAAGTTTTTAGTGGTAAAGTCTGCTTTTAAGCAATCAAGCAACAATAACAAAAAACTCCTTAAAAATAATCTCACTTAAAAAAAAAAAAAAGGTTTCAATGAATTTCCCCTGTCAGTTGCATTTTCTGCCTCTGAGCCTTCTCTGAGCTATTTCCCTGATCTGTGAGGCAAGGGATTCTGGCTGCCAGCTTCCTGAGCAGATCTAGGGGAAAATTAACACATCCACAACTGAGCTCAAGCATTGCTGACATCTGGTTTACTCATTTTCACAGCACACTTGCACTGCACCCTATTGCCTTCTTCTTATGCACTGTTTCATCATGTGGCTCATTTCAAGAAAATGCATTTAACTTTTAGGTACTACTCTGTGGTATGAAGTGTGGCAAATAGGAAATAAAACAACCTTGAAAGAGCATTTCCACATATATGCAGCTATAATATTCACTGAATATCAAACCTCAGAACTTATGCTATGCTCTATTTAGTAAAAGCTTATGAGACCAGGGACAATGTTGATATCCAAAGAAACCAATCTCACTTTTGAAGAGAATGAGAACAAATTATTAACAACAGATCATCTCTTTACATGGATTGGAGTTTATTGCTATCACAGAAGAGAATAAGCAATCACTTTTATGCATTTATTTGTTTAATGGCGCTTTTTTAATAATAGGAAAATAAAACCAAAGTTCAGAACCTTGGGCTTAATTTTGAATTGTGCCTTTGAAAAGTATTCTTTGTGTTTTTCTATGCTCTACTTAAAATTGGTTTGCCTCATTTGGATGATTAATGTAGAGAAACCTCTTTAATGCAGACCCCAATTTAATTTAGAATATATGATAAAGGAAGTAGTATTACAATTGCTTTGATTCTATGGATATGTTTTGCTAAGAAAATTTATATTACACAGATTTATATCATATCATGCACAATAGGAAACATAATGAGCACATTTTGCTCCATCACTAATAAGAAATTGATTAAGACTATCTGCCAATAGTTTATTTTGAAATGTTCTATAAACTTAGTATTATTGAAACCATAGTTGAAAACGTCTCTTAGTCCAAATTTGTATCAGTTGTGATTTGTTCTTCTAATGAGTTACTAATCAGTAACTAAACTAATCAGTTTAAATCTTCTATTTAAAAAAATGGAAAATTTTCTAGTCCTATATTGATCAGTATCAGAATTTCAACTCACATAATACTTATATGCTCTTTTGGAAAAGAAGTACAGGGCACAGAAAGAGAATATAATTATTACAGCATTGTATTTATGAGGAAAGTTATAATAAGAAATTAAGTATGTTATAAAACCAAGAAATGATAATTTAAATACCTGTAAGGTATTCAACAACATTTGTAAACTGTCACTTGTAAAAGTATAATAAATATGTTTTTGTAATCCTAATCATAGGGTATTATGTAGGCATAGATATTTTGAGTGTGGGGTATTAAACTCAACCAGATTCCCTATGTGGTCATTAGGAAAGTTTTTAAAATATGACTTAAATTTTATTACAAATCACACATTTTAGTTGTAAATTTATATAGTTGTACTGTTAATAAAACTCTATACTTACTAGAGTACTGTTGGATAAATCTTACTTTTTCATGAATAAAGGTTAGAATATCTAAATTATATAAGTGAATAATAATTTTTCAAAAGAATTATTTCAACAATGTTAAAAGCATATGAAAGTTAAGTAACATTAATTCATAAAGTCAAATTATTTAATATATCAAATTTCTTCTGTATTTTTTAACCAAGTCCCATATTATGTAGATTTGTATCCATGAGAGAGATTGTCATGTTTTGCCTTCCCAAGAGAATACCAGAGAAACATTTTGATCAAAAAGCTCAAAGATTCTGAACAGTGCCTTAAGTGGAGGTGTAAGAGGAAAAAATGATTTTAGGACATGGACTGGATTATTTTAAGATGTGTCTTGCAAGGTAGGGTATTGGTGAGAGTTGGCCAAAATTTTTAATATAATAGCTCAGGATTGGTTCGCACAGCAAGTCAGGGATCTTGTAGCATGTGATGAGTAGCTGTTTAGTTTTTATAAGTATACTGTTAAGTGGTTCATAGTCCCGTCTTCTAGAAGCAAATAGTTCAGTTATTTCAGCTTGAACTCAGTATCATCTAACATATGGATCAATGTCTGTACTGTTGTTATTTAACATAGGGACAGGTAATTTTTTCCATTTAAAGGGTTTTCTAGTTGCATGAACTTGTTTGGGATGTGATCTTCTATGTCTGAAATCAGTTAACCCAGATTTCTGGACAACTGTGTCTCTCGCCCTTCTGTGCTTTCATACATATAGTATGTAGCCTTTCTTTTATCTTCAAGGCATTTTGGATCCCCCTTTAGCCATGTTTACTCTGGGCTGTGGCTTTCTCCTCTCTGCATCTATATGTACCACTCCTTAAGTTACTTTTTATGTTATCGAAAGTATTGAGATTTTTCCTTGATTTTCTCTATATACTCTGCATTGCTCTATGTCCAATAGTCTTCATGTTCATTTCTGGGGGTTTACATCTACTAATTCCACTCTGTAATCTTACTGTTTGAACAGAAATTTGGGTGCCTGGGAAATATGCATCAGAGGAAGCTTGGCCTCACTGCCTTTTTATTCTTTAGTGTCCTTTCAACTAAATCTCACAGTTTTCATCCCCTGTAGCTCACTTAAAATAGTTTGTGGTTTGGGCTGTAGGAAACATTATAGGAGAGTACAAGATATGGTAAATGGATAGAGCAGGCAATGTGATGTTCTGGAGAAAGTTAACACCATGGAGTAGGGAATCTAGCAGGAACATATCACAATTATAAGCATATCTAACAACAACGCCCTAAATTACATGAAACGTAAACTTACAAAATTCAAGAAAGAAATAGATCATTCAACTATAGTTGGAGAATTCAATATTCTACTTTTAATAATATACAGAATTATTAGGCGAAAGATCGACAAAGAAATAGATAATTGGAACAATACTATGAAGCAGCTAGACCTAAGAAGCATCCATAGATCACTCTGTCCGACAACAGCAGAATAAATATTCTTCTCAACTGTACGTGGAATGTTCTCAACGTAGTAGGCCATAAAACAAAACTCAGTAAATTTAAGAGAACTGAAATCCCACTAACTATTTTTTTAATGAAAATGGAATTAAATTGGAACTTAAAACCAGAAAGAAATTTGGGAAATTAATAAATACGTGGAAATTAAATATACTCCTAAATAGCCAATGGGTTAAAGAGGAAATCACCAAGGAAATGAGAAAATAATTTATGGTGATTAAAAATGAAGATAGATGGGGCGCCTGGGTGGCTCAGCGGGTTGAGCCGCTGCCTTCGGCTCAGGTCATGATCTCAGGGTCCTGGGATCGAGCCCCGCATCGGGCTCTCTGCTCAGTGGGGAGCCTGCTTCTTCCTCTCTCTCTCTGCCTGCCTCTCTGCCTGCTTGTGATCTCTCTTGTCAAATGAATAAAAAAAAAAAAAAAATGAAGATAGCTTATTAACACTTAAGAGATGAAGTTAAACCTGAAAACAAACAAACAAAAATAACTGGTGAAATGGATGAACTCCTGGAAAGCTACAAAGTACTGAAACTGACTCAAGAAAAAATAGAAAATCTGAATTCTTTCATAATAAATAAAGAAATTCATTTAATTTAAAAAACAAACAAACAAACTACCCAAAAGAAGGTCCAGGCCCAAATGCTTCACTGGTAAACTCTACCAAATACTTTAAAAATCATTAAATACCATTTTTTTCACAAATTCTTCCAAAAATGCAGGAGAAAGAAATACTTCCAACTCATTACATGGGGCCTATGTTACTTTGATTCCAAAAATAGATAAAGGTATAAAACAAATAAAGGAAACTATAGACCAATATATAGATGGAAAAATCCTGACCAAAATGTGAAAACACTGAATTAAGCACATAAAAAGGATTGCACAACCATGAAAAGTTGGAATTTATTTCAGGGATACAAGTTTGGTTTGACATCTGAAAATCAGTTAATATTTTACTATATTGGTAAAATAAATGATAAAAGCCACATGATCATGTCAATAGGTAAAGAAATAGCACTGGGCAAAATTCAACACAGTTTCATTATAAAAACACTAAAAAAACCCCTCTAATACTAGAGCATACCCAATAAAAGGCAAATAGCACAATTTAAAAATGGGCAAAGCATCTGGATAAACCTTATCCAAAAATGATATATGGATAGCTGTTAATCCCATGAAAAGATTTTCAATATTACTAGCAATTATTAGGAAAGTTTAAATTCAAATCCCAGTAAGATTTGATACCTACACAGGTAAATAGAATCAAAATTACATAAAACAAGCATTGGTAAGAATGTGGAAAATTGGAGCCCTCATATATTGCTGGTAAGCTTGTAAATGATGTACTAGTTTGGAAAACATCCCAGCAGTTCCTCAAAACATAAAACAGAGTTTCACTAATTGACTCAGCACTTCTACTAATATACCCAAGAGAAATGAAAACGTATATCCACACAAATATGTATGCAAAAAAATGTTCATAGCAGCATTATTCTTAGTAGCCAAAAAGTGGAAGTAACCTGAGGTCTGCCCATGAGTTGATCCAATGGATAAGCAAAGCATGATATATCTATTAAGTGGAATATTATTTATGAATAAAATAAAATAATGAAGTATTGGCAGATGCTATAAAATGGATAATCCTTGAAAACATGCTATGTATAAGAAGTCCGTAATAAATACCACCTATTGTGTTATTACATTTATATAAAACATCCAGAATAGTTTATCTGTAGATACAGAAAGCACATTAGCAGTGGCCTTTGTTTTGGGAAGGGGAGGAAGGAAGGGCTTAAGGAGAAATGGGAAGTGACTGCTAATGTGTATGGGGTTTCTTTCTGAAGTGTTAAAAAAAAATGCTAAATTGATGGTAGTGATGATTGCACAACTCTGTGAATATCCTGAAAATCACTGAATTGTACACTTTAAATTGGTAAATTATATATATATATATATATATATATATATATATATAAAACATACTAGTGAAGCTGTTATAAAATATAATAAATATATAATTATATATAATATATAATTAGTATAAATATCTATTTCACTAATTTTTATAAATTATTAAATTTTTATGTACACTTAGTAATACATTTGTCTATTTATGTGTATGAGCAAAAATAAATAAGCATATGTATTTATGTGTAAGGGAAAGTAAAATATACAGTATGTACATCTTCAAATTGTATTTGAAATCCTGAAAGAATTACTTTCCTTTATAGAGATCACCTTTCATTTTAGTGAATAAGATTTATTCATTTTAACTTATTATAAAATCAGTGCCTGCTAACTGAAAATGCATCCCTTTCTAGGAGATTTCTGATGGTTAGCAATGAAAATCCCAACTACTGAGTTTTTATCATTAAGACTAACAAACCCATGGGGAAGGACAGTAAGAAGACCAAAATTCTATGATATTTTAGAATTTCCTTAAGGAGATACTAATTTTGAATAAAACATGAACATTTTGGTCCCCTGGTTTTTAAACAAATGGTTGCTTAATTGAATATGTGTCCTAAAGCACTGTGGTGATCATCTCACTTCCATAATATTATTCAGACTTTGCTTCAAGCATATGCATTTCGATACATATTTTGGCATTTTGCAATATGTACATACTACATCATCAAATGGCATGAAATATTCAGATAAAACATAGTGTGTTCAACCAGTGACTTGAGAAATAAAGTTATGACAAGTGTGTTCACTATGAGATTATAACAGTATATATATGTAAGAAAAAAATGAGTTTGTTTACAGTGTTAGTAATACAAGAATTATTTTTTTATCATGTGTTATACATATCTGTTGCTAAATTGGTAATTATTCTTCCAAAGTCACAAATGCAAGAACATATTTTTTAAAGTATTGTATGTATATTAAATTCACCTCTTACTTTTGGGAATTTAGAATTCTTGGCCCATAATTTTGGAAACTTTGGACATTCTTTTCCCTTTCTATGCCAGTATCAGGCAACAGTAGCAATTCATTTAATTTTGTCAACCTTGAATGAGTTACATAAACATTATGATCTTTGCTCAGAATCTTCTTTGAGAGTGTCTTCATTCATAGCTTGCTTTTGTGAATTTTCCTAAAATAAGAAAACAAGTCAAGAAAAAATGTACAGTGAAAGAAAATCCAGGCTTTCATGTTCTGCTTTTGATATGAGTTAAAAGCCCAAAACCAAAACCTGCCTCTTTCCTGCAAATAGATTGTGATATTGACCCATTTTTAATCTGGTAAGTTAATCAGAGAATGGTAATAAACTTCTAGTATTTGAGCAGTGTTCTGATTCAGCCCCACCTAAAACAGTTGGATTATTTTATGTTCCAAAAAGATTGGACTCTAAGGACTAGCAGCAGGGTCTAAAAAAGTCTGAAGCAGCCTATTCCCATTGGACTGAAGGCTCCCTTCCTATTGAGGAACAACTTCAGAGGATGGTGTCATAATTAAACAAGACAGAGACCAGGGAGAAACAGGCAAGAGAAGGTCCAAATAAAAGTGGAGCAAGGGAACAGGAAAGAGAAAATCTCACAACGGCAGTTTACGGAAATTTTTAACACTACCCTAACATAACAGAAGGGGGAGCTCTGGGAAGTTAGAAAAAACTATTTGAGTCCAGCCTTTTTTTCTCCCCGCTTGAGAAAACTAATCTAAATAATATTGTACAACAGAAAAATATCAAGGTTAAATTTTGTAGAAAATTACTTTAAGGAAATATAATATGGATCGTTATAACACCCTTATAGCTATCGGAAGTATTGAAGTACTAAGGGAAAAGATTAGATACAGATTGCAATGTACTTAATCAAAACAAGTTAGACATTAAGAAAATATACGGAAAAAAAAGAAATAACAACATAAACAGAACTACAAAAACTCAAAAATAAGGTTGCAGAATTTAAAACACAACTAGAAATAATATGAAATAGCTTTGAAGCTGAAGGATAAACCAAAACGAAAACATATGAGCACACAATAAAAAATATCTTAACGGAAATAGATACAGAATATAAGAAATTCAATGTAAAGTAACAAAATAATGATGGAAGATTCAAGAGAAAGGAAAGGACATGTATTGAAGATGGATAAAGAGCATTGAGGTACTAGAGGTCCTAAAGAACTTGGGAAAGCACTGGAGAAAATTATGGAAATGTACATTTCAAGGAAACTTTTCTTAAGAAAATATTTAAACTTTACATTAACAGACATACTGTGCACCTGAGAATATTGACAATAAAGATCAACAAGACCTCTTCTAGTAAAAGATGGAGCATGTCACCTGGAAGGAAATAAAGTTAGGTTATCATCAGACTTTTCAACAGTAATTTTAATGCAAAAATATAAAGTAACATACTTGAGTTACTCAAGGAAAGAACATGTGAACCATGAATTTTATATCCAGGAAAGTTGACATTCACGTATAAAAGAGTAACTGTTATCAGCTAGTGCAAACTTAGAGAATATGGTTTCTATGACACCTTCCTAAAGATTTTGCTCAAGAACAAGCTTCAGGAAAACAAAATGACTAGAGACAAAAAGAGAAAGGGAAGAGGTGATGTGTATTAAATATATTGCTATTATAGAATCAAAATTAAATAAGAATTAAAAGGGGGAGAAAATAGCATGTAATGCCTATTTGATCTGATTATTTAGATGCAGTACAATGACTGAAAAATGGGGAGGATGATGGGACTAGCATATATCAATGTTTTTAAACATTTTCAGTAAAAAAATAATTGGTGATAACAGAATTAATATCTAATACTAATATTCATCTAAAACTAGTAAAAGTAAAGAAGACACTGAAAGTATATAATTATGAATTACTTAATTCTATCAGCCTCATTCTTCTAGAAAACTAGAACTATTGGTGTGAAAGTAAGGAAATTCAGATATAATGTAGAAGAGGATTAGTAAAAAATACTGTAATGCCACATATAGAGTAGAAATAGCAGTATAAAACATGAGGTATATACCTTCAAATATTTATGTGTAGCAAATGTATATCTACACACATATATTTCCTACCTAGTATATGTTCTTAGTACATATCCTGAGTTCTATCCATTAAAAACATCTTAGAACAATGACTAGCATGGCGGCAATTTGCTTTCCTACCACTAATAACAATCTTGGTTTATCATTTCTTATTTGAAGAAACCAGAGTTTTGTGGAAAAATGACTGCTTTCCATTATGGACAGAAAACATACAAGATAAGGCTAGGACACCTTGACATCCCTTTATCAAGAAAGCTCTTCAAGAAAATAAAAGGACTTGGGCGCCTTGTCCCCGCCTCCAAAATAAATAAATAAATAACACTGCATACAAATATTAGAAACTAACTTATTTTAGCCATGTTTTGGATTAAAAACATGGTACATAAAGTAACAAGTTCAGGTAAAATTTCTAAAGGAATTAATATTTCCTTGTTGGTAATTTCTTTGAGAATCAACTTCTGTGGCAAAATGCGCATCTCCTCAAAATACGAGACCCTGGGCTAGGTCTTCAAAAGAATGCAGTAATATTTAAGAGAGTGGCTTGCACACGGATTGCTCTATAAACACAAATTGATTGTTATACCATCTCCAAGTCAGGTGGTTATAAAACCATTCAAAAATGTCAGTGTGTTTCTCTTTGTTTTGAATTTGGGTTATGTAACAAAGAAGTTGTGTTTACCTAACACAGGTCACAGGATTTTGATATACCAGCAACGTGACTAGAATAACAGGTAGATGTGTGGGATTTCTAGGTTCCTAAAAAGCAATGACTTCCTACTGCTTACCTGTCATATCCAAATCTTAATGAATGACTGATATAGATAATATAAAATAGCTTTCGGGGCGCCTGGGTGGCTCAGTGGGTTAAGCCGCTGCCTTCGGCTCAGGTCATGATCTCAGGGTCCTGGGATCGAGGCCCGCATCGGGCTCTCTGCTCAGCAGGGAGCCTGCTTCCTCCTCTCTCTCTGCCTGCCTCTCTGCCTACTTGTGATTTCTCTCTGTCAAATAAATAAATAAAATCTTTAAAAAAAAATAGCTTTCATCATAAAATAAAACATAAATATTCATCTGTTACATATCTATAATAAATTATTGTTTGTCAGGAAGCCACCTCTGTTGTTACCTTGACTAACATTCAAGACAATGTAAAATTTTTAATGGGCACAGCCATTGAATAGCTACCACTCCTACTCCTCACATATCAACTTCTCCGATTGCAGAAAACACAGGAATTTTTATACTTCCATTTTTGTAAATTGAGTCAGAATTTTTTTTAGAAATCATTATGCATTTAATTATCTTAAATTCAAACTTTAACTGGCCCATAAAAAATCATAGTGCATTACTCAAATTCATATTTTAATCAAAAATAGTTCAGAATTGTGAATACCTTAGCTGACTGATTAATCTATAAATATTAATTTTTAAATATTAGAATAATCCAGAAAGAGACACAAGTCTAGTTTATTATTGATTGCATCCTCAGCCTCTGATTACTCTAGAAAAATTACTTCCCAAATTATCGGCAGTGTCACTGCTCTAAGATTTGATGCCTCCTTTAGCAACCTTACTGATAGCTAATTCAACACTTATTTTTAACTGCACCTGTATTGGATTACTTTGTATGCACAGAAGTCCCTGGAAAACTGAGCGCTTAACCCTTCTCCTGTTTTCAATGCTGAAGTGAAAAATCTCCCTACAAAAGTGTCAAGTAAGTTAGCAGTTAGAGAATAGGTAAATTCTTCATTATTTATTTTGGAACATCTAAGTAAAAAGCAGTTCATTATTTGTCTTGAAGCATTGCCAGCTACTAAATATTTGCCACACCCATTCAAATGTAAATACAAAGATATAATGAAAAGTTCAAATTACATTATCCCAAACCATACCCATCTTAATCTAGCAGCTTCTGAATTATATATTTAAATTTGGAGAATTCCAATCTCACTTACTTAGTACAAATCCTCCTGCATTTTCTGCACTGAACACAGGAGAAATAATAGGTAACCTCTTGTTTCAGAAGTACTTTCATTCCTGATAAATTAAGATTTGTCCTTCTCATCTCCAGCTGAGGTTTGGAGATGAGGCTTGGACTTAAGGAGATAGAAAACTACAGGTTAATAAAATTAATGTATCTAAGGTGAAACTCTTTGAGCAGTACTTTTGACCAGAAAGAAAAAAGGTATACCAGTAATACAGGTATAACACATTAACATGTGTCTGTACATAGATCTGAGATCTCAATGAGGTAAAGTATTTTTCCTGAAATAACTTATGTTAAACCTGAACTTCCATGGCTATGTATATCAAATTTATAAGACCTGTGGTATTAAAACCAATAAAATACAATTATAATAAAAATTAGTCCAAAGCTATTACAATGACACCCAACAGATGCATATGCAAATCCACTATGGAATACAAATGGTAAAACTCATTTTTTTGGTTTTCTAGAAAGCAAACAGAAAAGCAGTTTTTAAATGATGTCATTCATAACAGAATCAGAAAACATTAAATGCCTGTGAATAAATTTAGCGAAATGTGTGCAAAATCTTTACCCTTACAGACACAAATCACAATTAGTTTTTTCTAAATAATATGCATAAATTTTCTTAGATTAGAAAATGTTCAAATACTTGAACATTTGTTAAAAAAAACTTTATTTTATAACTGACAAATAAATTTAATGAAATGTTCAGAATCCTATAAAAGTTTGTACTTCTGTATAAGTCCACAGTTTCTTTTTAAAGTGTCCATGGTAATTAAAAGACCTTAAAGTCAAGGAAAACTAGAAAAAGAAACACGAAGCTGGAGAAATTAGAGATTTAGATATCAAAATCCATTATAAACATGTAGTATTTTAGAAATCGTGGTATTTAGTATAAGAACGGACAATAAAAAATAGAATATATATCATTGGTCTTTTGACTATAGCAAGAAAAGGAGAAAGTTATGTCTTAATTGGTTTTAGTTCTATTAGACATACACTTTTTTTTAAAAAAGGGAATGATAACCTTTGATAAATATCAGATGCAAAAGTCAATTACAGATACATCATAGACCTAAAGGAGAAAAGTAAAACAATAAAGCTTTTATATGAAAATATATTGCCTTGGAGCCCGCAAAGTTTTTAGCAGAGTAAAGTGTAAAAGGATATTTCATAAATTAAATTCCATTGAGACTATACCATTAGGAAGGTGAAAATCAAACCAAACAACGTGAGAATATGTATACAATACATATATCTAGGAAAGACCTGTACCCAGGTAATATAAAGGCCCCCACAAGTTCTCAGAAGCAGACAGGCCTATAAAAAATGTGTAAAAGTCTTGAAGGGGCTCTTCAAATAAGGATTTTCCAATGGTCAATATATACGTGAAGAGGTGTTAATTTGCTTATTCATCAGAAATGAAAATTAAATACAACCACACAGCCAAAAGAATGGTCAAAATAAAAATGACACATGGTATAAAGTTTAATGAGGGTGTAGATCAATGGAAATTTCCATGAACTTCAGTTGGGAGTATAAATTGATAAAAATCACTTTGCAAAATTGTGCTACAACATCTACTAACATGGAATGAATATTTACTGAACCAATTGCAAGAAAGTAAATCCCCTTTACTCCAGAAATGCATGCACATATATATGTATAGGGACGTTCCTAGAAACATTATTTATAATAACCGAACACTAAAAAAAAAAAAAAAACATCCCCAATAGTAGCACCTATCAATACACTGGGGAACAGATAAAGGGCATTGAACAAACCTCACGATATACAGCAAAATGGATAAAATCTGAGGCATAACTTGAGGAAATAAAGCTAGAGATAAAAAAGTATATATGATTTTATAAAGTTTTAAAATGGGCAACACAACATGTAATGTGTGAAAATGCATACTCATTAGGTAACACTATACCAAAAAGGAAGAGAACGTTTATTTATTGTTGCTGTCAGAATAGTCGTTGTATCCAGTGGGAAAGAAAGGAATTTTAATTGCAAAGCGTCATGCAGGGACCACCTGCAACGCTGGCCATGTTTTATTTCTCGACCTGGTGGGCGTAATATAAGGGGGACTTTAGAGTAAAGTGAGAGTACATACCTTTTTGTGTACTTTATTTTGGCATATTATATAATAATTTCATCATGAAAAGCTTAAAATTAAAGAAAGCTACAAAATAGGCGTGACTTATTAAGAGATGTTTCAGGTGAAGTGGGCCATCTGATTCTTAAAGGAAGATTGACAGGTGCTGTGAAAATGACACATTGTGTCATGATATGGAAATTATGCCAATTTTAGTTTTGAAAAGCTTATTTCTAAGATCAGTTAAAGGGATATTAGCAAGGAAGACAGTTCCGTTTGAATTAGAACCACAAAATCTAGGTGGCAGTTATAATAATTAAGATAATTATATTTAAAATTGGAGTCAAAGACATATTTCCCAAAGAGGACCTCTCAGATATAGAGATAATATGCTCTGCTTCATTATCATTTGCTTATTATTATGTGGACCCCTTAAAAAGTTTGAATATATTTCTTAGACATCGAATATATCACAACTTACCTGCTTATTATTTATTTAAAATAGCTTAATTTGGGGGGGGGGGCGCCTGAATGGTTCAGTTAGTTAAGTGTCTCTTTGGTTCAGGTAATGATATCAGGGTCCTGGGATCAAACCCCACACAGGGCTTCCTGCTCTGCTTCTCCCTCTCCCCTGCCCCTCATCTCCCCATGCTCAAGCATGGCATGTACTCTTTCAAATAAAATCTGTATAAAATAGTTTAATCTTTTACATTTTTTTCTAGTTGAATAGTTTACATTTTCTCCTAATGTGGTATCAATCTGTCCAAATGTCTGTAATACCTGAGGACCTAGTGACAGTTAAACATTTAAGCCTACCTTTTTTTTTTTTAAGCCAAGTTATATGATGGTGAAACAAGGAATTCAGAATGAAAACATTCTTTTTTATTATTTTTTAAATAACACTTATGACACTTATTTAGCTCAAAGGAACACATTCTCCCTTAACTTAATAAATTAACCAGAAGAGCCGTAAAATCTTTATCACTGAATTTCACACACATCAAATTCTCTAACAAAAACTCTCAGGATTAAGATAGTCTAGGAAACCCTGCATTAATTATTTTTATTTTTTAAATAATTCTTTCTTCTAACAGAGCCTTTCTGTTTTAATTTGTTGATAGATTAATAAGCATGATATGAAATAAAAGTTCTATGCGTAAATGCTGTTTGACCAATGGAAATAGATTTCTTGAATGCAGGATTTCTCTTACACTTGTATTTGCTAGTGCATACATGACCCTTTAAGAAAAAACTTTCAAGCATATAAGATCATAGAATCATTTTCAAGTAAGTTCTTACTGGTCATGATTTGCAGACTATGCATTGGTAAAGTTGAGCTTAATTCTAAGTAAAAGCCACAGCAGTCATTTCTATCATTATGTGATGGGTGTCATGAAACAAAAAGATATTTTACCTATTACTTTTGTTGGCTTACCTGATTTACCTCCTTCAGTTCTTTTTAAGGCATTCATTTATATTTTACAAAGATACTGGCTTATCTGTCTCAAAGTTCTTATTTCATCTTGGCAACTGGGAGGTTATGGGTAAAAGAATTGAACTGTGGGAATTTAGGGTTAATATGGCTGTGATGTGTATTTTACACTGAAGTTAAGACCTCTTTTACCTTAATTGTGCAAAGTTGGCTTATCTGTTGGTCATAGGAGTCAGTGGTGGATTGGATTATAAATGTTATAAGCTTCCCAAGACTGTCAGTAAGATTAAGATTAAAAGAGATAAACTAAATTTACAGAAGTATAGTTTAGGCAGTTAGCTATATTTCTTTTTTTTTAAATTTTATTAACATATAATGTATTATATGTCTCAGGTCTATGAATCATCGAGTTAGCTATATTTCTGAAAGCACATATTCTGTCTTGGATCTGAGCCAAAGACATAGAGCCACATTCTGGGTTTACTTCATTTTTTTTTCTTAATTTGAGGTTTATAGGCTTGAATACTTTAAATGAAGAGAGAATTTTTAAGACTGCTTAGTTTCTGTGGAAGGGTTTATTTGGCTTTATAAAATAGTACATGTCAATTATGCACCAATTGACAGTTAAGAGAGTATTGAGATTTATTATGAGAGATGCTGTGTAATCAATTTTAAATTATAGGACACTAAAATAATTAGATTTTTAACACATAAAAATTATAAGGAATATTTAGGCACTTAATCGGAATTTTTAAAGCCAGCGATAACAAGTTAATAATTGTGACAACTAATAGAGTATCTATATAAATGTCACTATTTTTATTAATTGATATTTAATTTGCTCTAGCCTGCCTTGGTAAATGTTAATTAAATGCCAGAAAATTCCTTATAATTTTAACATATTAATAATCTTATAATTATGTCTTTATTGCTTACATAATTATGAGTTAATTACACAGCTACTAGATTTACTGTACCCTTTATAGAGAGCTCAAGACTATCCATTTTTCTCCACAGGTCAATAAACTTGATTGCCTGTTAACCACTTTCAGTCATAGGACATCAAAAGCTATTTGTGAATAAGTATACATTTCCATCCAACAGAGTGCCATTATTCCTTTTATTAATCTATTATTTTGTACCTTAGAAGGTGTCAATTTAGGAGAAAACAGGAAATTGTATCTCAGGCTTTTCTAAAATGATGTATATAAAGATTGTGTTCTTTCAAAGTGCTTTTATATGTATAGTTTCATTTTATAGATACAGTAACTTTATAAAATTCAGTTATCCTCATTTGACCAATAAGGAAGCTGATGTAGAGATTAAGTGACTCTCCCTTTATAATCCCATATTATTATTGCTTAACCCACACACTGACCTTTGTCGCTCTCCGTTCCCTTGCATTTTTACCACCCACCCTCCCGACTGTCCACTTCCAATCTAGATAAATTGTCATGCCCTTTTAAATCCCTATTTTTTTTTAATTTTTTTTTAAAGATTTTATTTATTCATTTGACAGACAGAGATCACAAGCAGGCAGAGAGGCAGGCAGAGAGAGAGGAGGAGGCAGCTCCCCGCTGAGCAGAGAGCCCGATGCAGGGCTCGATCCCAGGACCCCGAGATCATGACCCGAGCCGAAGGCAGCGGCTTAACCCACTGAGCCACCCAGGCGCCCCTAAATCCCTATTTTTGGTAGAAAACTGAACACATAAAAAAAGAAAAGCATAAGTATATAATTGGTTCTTTGATAAACCCAGGTTTTTCTCAACTTTTTACCCCTGGAGTCAAGCCTAGTGATGAAGAGACCCATGGTCTATTCACCTTTGAATTCCTAGCTGGGGCTCTTCGCCACAGTATCTGGCACAGATGCATAAGTGAATTCAGAACTTTAAATCAAGTGCATTTCCTAGTTCTCTTGATGATCATAATGGAACATCAGTAACAATCCTCAGATTTTAACCCTGCTGCTTTCTTGCAGGTGGGACAATATTTTCTGCTAGAGAGAGAGAGACCTTCAATAACCACTTCCTCATTTCTGCCTCTCATTCTCAAATTTCATACCCGTTCTCTGCTATTCTTTCTTACTGCAGAAACAGTGATCCTATTTTATTTTTTTAGGGTAATTTCTCCATTTATGTTCTTGATCATCTCTATTTTTATCTTGTATTTATAGCCAACCACTGATTTTATAAAAAGTACAAATGAAAAGCATATAGCACTAATTAAGCAATAAACAGCATAATTTGCATGTCAAAATCAATGAAGAGAGGAGAAACCTCATTATTATGTACTTTATATTTACAGAAATATTTTACAGATAAACTTGGATTTTTAAAAATTTTAATTACATGTTCTAAAATAAAGCAACCATAACTCAGCACCCTAGAGATATTAATATATAATATTAGTCTTTTTTCAACACATTGCATCATGGAAAAAATGAAACTAGATATTATGACGGTACTGTTCAAATTTTGCACTAGAAAATGAGGTAAGTGAATTAGCTTTTGTAGACTTTTCTAATTCTAGATTTAAAATTAAGATTCTTCTGTACATAGTATATTAAGTTAGAATAGATTGTTAAATAAGCAGCAATCACTTCTTACATATTCTCATTCTTAATATTATAAAACAGTCTTTTATTCATGATTATATAACTTTTATCAGTGATTCGTGCATCCCATGGAATGGTTTGCATATTCAGACAATGCAAGAGACAAAGTTTTACAGGAATCAGTGTAGAATCTGCTACTCAGGCTGGTTTCCAATTTTCTTCATAACTTGATATCACCTTACTTACTCAATATACTTTCTCAGCTCTCTTTAACATCTAAATAGCATTCTGATCTCATACTATCTCCATACTTTGCTATTCTGCAGTTTGACCAAAAAGACTCTACTCAATTCTGAGTATTCAAATTTGCTCTCATTTTTAAAGAACGAACCAAGTCTTGGGGCACCAGGTGGCTCAGATGGTTGGGTGTCTGCCTTTGGCTCAGGTCATGGTCTCCAGGTCCTGGGATCAAGCCCCACATTGGGCTCCTGGTTGGCTCAGTGGGGAGCCTGCTTCTCCCTCTCCCTCTGTTTCTCTCTGTCTCTCTCTCAAATGAATAAATAGAACCTTAAAAATATATATTTAAAGAACCAACTAACCAAGCCTTATATTCTATCATTTTTGTGACATGTTATCCGACATTCTGACCTTCACTAATCTCCTTTAACACCAATGTCCCTCAGTAATTAATGTTCATTTGGTTGATCACCCTTCTTATATTGTTACTTTTTTGTGTGCATTTTTAATTTTTCCCAAACTGTATCATTGGCTTTTTCAGGTTAATGACCAGGACTTTAGGTTCTCTTTGTTCTCTAACAGCCTCTGGCATTGCCTCATGCAAGGCAGCAGGCATTGTTTAATTCTTTTTTGAATCTTGTACTAGGGCAACATTTTTATTCTGTGGTTCTTTGGTGAAAGACCGTGAATTACCTAGAAGGTTGTAGAATAGACTCCTCTGGCCTGTTCTAGATCTGAGAATCATGGAGTAAGATACTTTTCAAAAGGACCCTCATTAATTCTTGTGCACACTAGACTGGGGCAACTGAGTCTGTATCTAGATTTCTAACACACAAACATTACTTCTCACCTTATTTTAGTGTTGGTGAATATCAAAAGGAAAAAAGATACTGTAATTTGTCAAACACTTTTTGACTCTTTAGACTAACTAGATATTAGAGTAAGTAAATGTACTTCTGTTTCCATATATGCCTTCTTTTTAGGTAACATTTAGAATATCACAACAAAAAATATTAAACAACAATGAAAAATCTTTTGACAATCTTAACAGTTGGTGTGCTTTGAAATCCAGTTTGTATAGTGAAAGAAACACCTCTTATGCTGAACAAGCTAATTTTAAATCATTAGAAATAGACCTATTCCAAAAAAAGTAAATTAAAGAAAATTCAATGTATATCATTTTGTTCTTCCTAAAGATATGTATCATTTTTTAGGAGAGGAAGAGTTTACATAAAATATAAGAAAAAAATGGAACGACCCTATTTTTGTTTGCTTTTGCTTTCCCATGGGTAAAAGCCACACTGTGCATTTTATCTGGGGGTAAAATGTATCTTAAAAGGCTATGTCAGTGAAGTTCCATTCTCAAGTAAAAGTTAAATTTTATGGGAAACCAGTTTCTCACAAGTTTTTCAACTTAAAAATGATTTTTTCCAGTCAGTCATTACCTTTAGTTTAATCCAACCAGCCACACATCAATCCAGTTTCATGAACTTTCTTTATAGAGGAAGTTGGATCACAGATTCGAACTTCAATTTTTAATTTCTTGACTTTCAGTGCATAGAGAGAGATAATATACTTTCCAGGTATGCGTTTGACTTTTAATTTCTACTTCTGCCCCTCTGGAGGCCATTGGGCAGCTTCATCCCGCTACAAAGGCACTGTTCCTGGAAGACTGGACATTTAGGCCCTGAAAATGAACAGCTGCACAGAGTAGTGGTTTCCAAAGCTCACATTAGTACCACGTTAATCCATGTATATTTGCAAATTGTTATGATCATTGCTCAGAAATGGCATCAGTTGCAGCTGCAGCATTCTGAAAATATTTCAGACTTGTGATGGCTGGAACAACAACACAGAAATTATAATCATCTGACATCCATCACCACCGCTCCTTCACTTGATTGCACCAGTCAACAAATCCTGGGCAGGAAGACAGTGAAATAAGTAACTGCACAAGCTTTGGCTATTAAAGAAATCTTTATTTTTTTTCCTCTGATTTTCACCATTCCATATTTCTGCCATCTCTCTTAGTCCATTTCAAACAGTATCCAGTGCACAAATAGAAAATCAAATAGGATTTTTCAAAATGTCCATTAATGTGCTACTTCTTAAGAACTGTATCAACAGCAACCTTCTAAAACACCTGCCCTCTTGTAATGTAAGGTTTTTACTCAGTATTATTCTGAATGTGATCTTATTTTAAGTGTAAACATATTTATCTGACTATTTTTCTCTTCTTATTCTCCCTCTTTGTTTTCTCTCTTCGTCTTACTGGATGACTAAGGATTCTCAATGTGCAAGTAGACAGGATTTCTTTTTCAATGCTACTGTTTTATCTATGATCTCTTAATCCATATACTGTGGCTCAACACTTTTCTACTAAAGGCTATTCTGATAATCAATGTCTATGAAACCACTATAGACAGTTCAACCTACAACATTTTTTAAAAAAATATTTTATTTGTTTATTTGACAGAGATCACAAGTAGGCAGAGAGGCAGGCAGAGAGAGGAGGAAGCAGGCTCCCCACTGAGCAGAGAGCCCGATGCGGAGCTCCATCCCAGGACCCTGAGATCATGACCTGAGCTGAAGGCAGAGGCTTTAACCCACTGAGCCACCCACGTGCCCCTCAACCTACAACATATTTAAAAGTCTCAGTTATTATAACCTAGTGTTACTAGTTTTTGTTTAATCTCTCAGACAAGCTAAACAGCTTTGTAAGGTCCAACACTGAGCGAAACCCTTTTACTTAATATGTGCTAGATAAATGCTGTAGAATGAACTAATGGATGAATATCTAAATATTCTGATGACCTATTATAAAAGTATATTTTATCTTTACAAATTAAGATTCAATTAGACCAAAAAATATCCTAGTGTTGTAGCATATAATACAAAATCTTTCATTGGCTGACTTTTGCTTATCTATTATTCCTGTTCAGATTCCCACATTTACCACATCACATATTATACCTGAACACTCTTAGATTTTAAGTGTTGTATTTCCTGCTTTGTACATACCTTCTTGGTGAGAATTCTGTTCACTAATAACGTATCTCAAAAGACACTTTCTCCAGGAACTGGTTTAAAGAATACAATTCATTTTCCTTCTTTTTCTTTTTCTTTTTCTTTTAGTAAAACTACAGAGCTAGGCATCTTTTACCTTAATTTAATATAGAGCATTTTTCATTACCCCAGTTTAGAGTCTCTTAATTCTTCCTATAGATTTGTATCACTATTTTTTTAATTCAATTCCATCTTTATTCCCACCTGCCTGCTTTGTACGGCTGTTGTATAGTATGCTTGTATAATATAATACAAATTATATATATATATATATACTAATAACACAATTATATGCATATTTATATATATAAATATCCTAATACATACATATATATATGTATATATATATATATATATATATATCTCCTAATAACACAATTACATACATATTTTTGTATTTAGTTCTAGTCAGTTAAGAGAAGGGAGAAGAAATTTGTAATCACACTGTCTCTTCTAACTCCGTGTGTGTATGTGTGTGTGTGTGTATTTTTTTTTTAAACCAGAACTCTGTCTTTTCTTGTGGCTTTGAATTTATATCTCCTATTCCCTGCTTTCAACCTACAGAATTTTCTTTCATTGCTTCTTATAACATAGATATGATAACAAATTGTCTATCATTACTTCTTATAGATATAACAAATTATCTGTATCTTACTTTCGATTTTGAAAGATTCTTTGTTTTTTACTTTTAGAACCTTGAATATGTTGTCTGCTGCTCTCTGGTCTCTGCTGTTTCTGACAAGAAGTCAATGATTAATCCTACTAGGTTTCCCTCAAATGTGATGAGTTGTTCTCTTTCTGCTTTTATTATTTTTTTCTTTCTGCTTTTAAAATATTTTGTTTTTCATTTTCAGCATTTAATTATGATGTATCTGAGTATAGAGCTCTTCGTATTTACTCTACTTGGTGTTCATTATATTTTTGGATATATATATATTAATATTTTTCATCAAATTTGGAACATTCATAACCATTATTTTTCCAAAAAAAATTCTTTTGTTATTTTGTCTCTCTTCTCTCCTTTTGGAATTATGTATCTGTTAGTGTTCTTAATGATGCCCCACATTTTTCTGAGGCTCTGTTTATACTACTTCACTTATTTTTATCTCTGTTCTCAGAATGACCATATTTATAATCTCTCTTCAAGTTTGCTCAATCTTTGTTTTGCCTCCTTAAATCTATTATTGAGCATCTGCTGATTTTTCATTTTTATTAATTGTAGAATTTCCACTTAGTTCTTTGTTCCAGTTTCTATCTCATTATTGACACTCACTTTTTGCTGAGATATCATCGTTGCGATTTTCTTTAATTATTTGCATGTGGCTTGCTTTAGTTCTTGGAACAAATTAATATAGCTGCTTGGAAGTCTGTGAAGTCCAAAATCTGGGTCTTCCAGAAGCAGTTTTGTTGAATGTTTTTGTTTGTTTCATTTGTATGAGGTACATGTTCTAGAGCTTTTCATGTCCCACAGTTTTTTTTTTTTTTGTTTTGTTTTTGGTTGAAAACTATATCTTAATATATTGTCAAAACTCACCTACAAACTCATTCTTACCTACAAACTCCTACAGGGTTTTTTGTTTTGTTTTGTTTTGTTTTTGTTTTTGTTTTTGTTTTTTGCTCGGTCATTTACCTCTTTGTTTAATGACTTGGTTGAACTGACTCTGAAGTTTATTTTTCATGCAATTTGAATCCTCTGTGTCCCTGCCTAGATTTCTTTCTTTTTTTTTCTTGTTTTATCTTTATCCTGTCTACTAAGGGTTTCCCCCTTGGCCAGCATAAGCCACTTAATGATCAAAGACTGTGTTATAGCCCCCTGACCAGTTAGATTTCTACTCTTCATTGTTGGCTATCTGTGTGGCTTGTGGACTGTTTTAGCCGTCAGTTTTTGGCCAATATTCAGCCAGAAACTAGTAGCTTGGAAGTTCCCACTCCAATTATTTCTGAGAGGGCATGACCTTGGGCTTACACACAGTCTTTCAGACTGCCAGGACTGCATGTTCTTTTATTTATAATAAATAAACTTTCTAGAAGTTCTTCCTTGATTAGAGTAACTTAATATTTAGCCAACATCTGTTTAGAGATTTTATTTAGACCCACTGTGCCAGTTGTTTTCTCCTCTCTGTTAATGGATAGGTGTGAGGCGCGAGGTGGTTTTCAAGTGTTCACCACATCCTGCTCTGAGACTGGGTATAGCTTAGTGAACTTGCACAACCTTCCTGGTTCCCAAATTGAGTGTGACCTCAGGGGGCTCCTCTTGTATCTTTCCCTTTTGCTCTCCATTAAACTTCTGATCGCTCTATTGTGTAGCTTGGTGCTGGCAGTATTATGGAGCTGCCAGACTCCTTTAATTGCTTTCTCCCAAGATCTTCGTTGTTTTTGACCATGAAGGTAGCATCAGTGAGAGTTGCCAGCACTGAAAGGAGTATTTCTGCAACATGGGCCGAGGGAGCATGAGGTACACTGATGACCTTCTCCCCTTGCTATGAAATCAAAGCCTTAGGGAAAGACAGGGAGAGGGAGCTTCCTTGTTTGTCACACCCACCCAGAGTAGAGTTTCCATAGACATAGCTGGGGAGTATCCTGGTTAGGTTGTGCTTCAGATGCCATAGACTCTTGCTATTCTTACTAAGATTTAGAAGATTTCCTCGAATGAATGTTTCTCTGATTATTATATATCCTTAGGACAACTTCTAGGGAGTTTAATTATCATCATCACCATCACTATCATCATCATCATCATCAATAATACAGAATGGGCAAGTGGGACTTAAAGGCATTTAAGCACTTCTTTTCATTAATGTAATATAATTCACCCAGCATTAGACCAAAAACTTTTATTTATTTATTTTTTTAGTTTTTTGAAAGATTTTATTTATTTGAGGGAGAGAGCATGAGCAGAAGGGAGAGGGAGAAATAGGCTACCTGCTGAGCAGGGGGCCAGATGTGGGGCTTGATCCCAGGACCCTGAGATCATGACCTGAGCCACCCAGACACCCCTAGAATAAAAATTATTAAAATATGTGTGGCAATTCCCTTAGATTCTAAAAACTCATAGATAAGACACACACTTCAAAAAAAAAAGGCTCATTAAAGTACTTTCTCACAAAAAATATTTTACAAGCGTAATTTTACTTATTTATGTATTTACCTATGATTTCAACCAAGGAACCACATAAAGACCTCCTTTATCATCACAGTCATTTAAAAGTCTTCTGAATGTATGTAAAAGAAAGGGATAAACCATAAACAGGAGGAAGTAAAATTACTCTTACTTGTAGATGATAATACTTTTTATTTTGAATGCCCAAGAGAATTAATTAAAATTATAAGTGGTACGGTAATTCAATGAGGAGGGTGGGTAACAGTAACCAGTGAGGTAATAAAATTAATGAAACGAATTATTTATAAAAGCAAAACCGAAATAAAGAAAATACCTCAGAATCAATAAGAAACCTACAAGATCTTGTAGAAGAACAAATTTAAATGCCACCAAAAGTCACAAAACAATACTTGAACAAGCATGAAAGCGTGGTTATTTTTGTCTAAAGTTGTATGGCAGGTAGAGCTGAACGCTAAGCAGGGACTGATTATGGTTAGCTGGACAGCCAATCTGTTTAGTGACCAGATACTCTCCCACAAGGACTGAGTGGTTGCCTGACATCTTTATCACACTAATGCACCGTTAGAATGCTGACGTTGTTAGAACAAACACAGTAAAGAACAAGCGTATTCTGTACCATGAAGACATATTAGAATTCTGTTGGAAGACAACTCCCTAGAAACCGAACTGCTCTTTTGAGGGTGAGTAATTTTTTTTTTTTTAAACATCATTGCTGACCTTCATAGATTTCCCCCCCCCAACCACCAACAAGCCACCCAGGAGTGTAATAATTGATGCATAATAACTCCTAGAATAAATGAAAATGCTCTGAGGCACTGGATAGTCTTCTAGGATGAGTATATATAGCCTCATCTTACAAACGAGTTTAGTGAACTTATTTACTGATGTTAAAAATATATGTATGACTTTTTCTTATAAGGTTAATTAACTGTATCTTAAAAAGGTATTCATCTTTCTATACAAATAATGTCCGAATATAGTGCCTCTATGTTTGGGTAATGTTAATAAAGCATTTTCTTTTTCTGGAGTCCAGAATAGAAATGTTTCTGTGGTTCTGCTTTTACAGAGGAAATTTATTATATTAGGCCACAGCTGTAAATTTTCTCCCTCCAATCCTATAAATTTCTTCTAAATGTTTAATGGTTTATAACTGTAATTATTCTTGTGTGCCAACATTAAACTTTAAAAAGTTTAATTTGGAGACTATTCGGAGAAACTCATCTTTTTTACAGCCTCATAAATAGTTCTTTGATGAAATGAGCAGAGGCTCTGTGTCTGCCCGAGGTGAATACAAATGACACCACATAGACTATGCTTATGGAGAGGAAACAAATGCTCTGATGCCTAAAGTGATCACCTGGTGCTCAGTAGCAATGGGGAGTGATATGTTCAGAGATGGGAAATGACAGAGTTCTCAAGGCTTAAGTCTATCCTCCTTGTTCCTGTCCTCCATGTTCTCCTCCACTTTATTTTCCTGAAATATTTTAATATTCCCACCCAGTTCTAATTTAAATAGAGGATGGCGTAGGGGTAGTCACATTGGGACATCCAAATTCCTAATCCAGAATATACAGTTCATGGCTTCTATTTAATCAATATATCTCAGTGTCACTTCTAAATACTATCTAATGGAGAGTGCATGACTATATTATATCTTACTAAGAATATATCTTAGTAAAATTCAGTTGCTGCATTGTCCCAGTTCTGGAACTAGGGTGAATGAGAACTTCTTTAGCTTCAAAGTGGGCTATGAAAGTTGAGATGAATATTGGAAACACTCAAGTGAGCAGTAATACACAGAATGTTTCCAAATGTCAGTTTATACACGTTAGTTCTTTTAAGTTCAATTAAGATAGAATAATCAGTCCATTTTCTTTAATTAAATTCAAGGGACAAAAATTGAAAACTTTTCCTATCTAGAGGTATACAGAAAGATATGGGCATGCCCTGAATAAGACTGAAGTTTTAGTTTTCATTTTTTAATTATTACTATTATGTGTTCATCTATATTTTACCACAAAACAGTGCATTTTCATTCTGTATAATTTGAATTGAAAATATCTCAAATTAATTTATAATATATTAACATCCTACTTAACCCAGAAAGCATTTAGGATGACAAATAATGAAATATATGTATATCTTAATTATTTCTTCAATATATTAATATATACATATGTTTGTAGCATATGCTTTTTCATAATTTTAAAACCCACACATAATTAAGAACAAAAACATACAGAAAAAGAGATTTAAGCATAATTGAAATTCCCTTTCAAAGGAGTCTGTTCATTGTACCGGTGTAATTCACCTATCATGGGAATTGCTTAGCCCAGTGAGATCTATGTCCAACTTCTGACTTACAGAAACTTAAGAGAATTAATTTCTTTTTTTAAGCCACTAATTTTGTGGTAAAACTTTTTATAGCAGTAGAGGAAAAGAATAAAATAAAAATGCAGCATAGGGGTTACATGTAAATATAAAATGTATGACAAAAATAGCACAAAGGTGGAGAGGGGAAAAATAAAAGTGCCAAAACAGCCAAACAAGAGTTAAAGAGAATGAGCCAACAAAGAAAATAAAGTAGAATCATAAAAATATATAAAATGACCCCCAAAAAGTCAGAAAAGGAGAAAAAGGGATAAACTAGATAAGATCAGTAATAAGCATAAATGAAGATGATAGATTTGAGGATAAAAATGCTAACAATCATATTAAATGCAAATATACACCAATTAAAAGTCAGAGAATGTCATATTGAATAAAATGCCAAGGTATACTTATATGCTATCTATATGAAAGAAACGTCAAAAATAAACACACATATGAATTTAAAAATTTGTATGGGAAAAAGATATACTATGGTAAAAGTAATCATAAAAAGGTTGGTGTAGTCACACTTCTATCAGACAAAGTAGATTATAAAGAACATCACCAAAAACAAAATGGCTATTTTATCAGGGTAAGAGGTCAGTCATTCAGGAAGTTAAAATAGTCTTGTACATTTATGCATATAACAGAGCTTCCAATACATGAAGCAAAAATGATAGAATTGAAAGAAGGAGAAGCCAATCCACAATTAAAAGTACAGATTTTAATACTCCTATCTCAGTAATAGATAGCCCGAGGAGACAGAAAATCAGTAAGCATATAAAAGATTTAATCAATACTATCAGCAAAATTAACGTAATAGACACTCTCTATCATCAACATTCTTTCCTAGGACACATGAAACATTTGCCAAGATAGGCTGTATTCTGGGACATAAACAAGTCTCAGTTGTTTAAAAGGATTCAAAATATAATTTTCTGACCAAAATGGAAACAAAGGGAAAATCAAAAACAAAAAGGTTTCTGGACAATCAAACATAAGCATCAAAATGAAAATTAAAAAGATACTCTGAATTGAGTGAGAATGTAAACACATATAACAAAATTTACAGGGTAGTGTTAAGTAGTAAATTAATAGCATAAAGTCTTATGCTACAAAAAAAAATATCTAAAACGAATGAACTCAGTCTCTACGCTAAGACACTATAAAGACAAAATACAATTAAATGTAGATTAGCAGGAAAAAAAAAACCCAAAGCAATCAGAATGGAAATATGAAATCAATTAAATAGCAAAAAAGAGAAAACCAAGGAAAAATAAAATATGCTTATTTGACAATATCAATAAAAAATTCTTCTAACTAGATTAATCAGAACAAAAAGTAGAGAAAACCACTATTTCCAAAATTATGAGAGAGATGATATCACTACATATTTTACAAATAATAAAAGTATAGGTAAATATTATGAATAACTTTATGCCAATTTTTCAAACTTGGATAAAATGGAATGTTCATTGAAAGGCACAAACTGATATAGCACATTCAAAAAAAAAAAAATGATAACCTAAATCTCTCTATGAAAGAAATTTGAATTTGCACCTAAAAACCTTTCCACAAAGAAAATGCCACATCAGAATTGCTTCCCTGAGGAATTCTACCAAACGTTTCAGGAAAACATAATAACAACTATGCAAAACTCTCCTAGAAGATAGAAGGAAATTTCCAATTAATTCTATGAGGCTAATATTACCCTGATATCACAATCAGAAAAATAAAAGGAAATACAACTACAGTACTCTTCATGAACATTCTAAATAAAAGGTTAGCAAAAGAAATGTATCAATATATGAAATATATTTTATTCATGAAAATATGGGATTTATCATGGGAATAAAAAATTGGTTTAATGTGCAAAATCAATCAAAATGTAATTCAACTTATTTATGACTTTTTTAAAAGAAGAAACTTGTGGTTATCTAAATAGACATAGGAAAAACATTTGACAAAATTCAACATATATCCAAAGATATCTCAAGCTAAGAATAGGAACTTTGTCAACCTGATAAAGGGCATCTACAAAAAAACCTATAGCTAACAACTTAATGGTGAGAAACTCAGTTTTTTCTAAGATTGATAATATATAACAAAAGAAAAATATCTCCTCTTACCACTCCGCCCATCATTGTACTAGAAGTCCTAGTCAGTGAAATAGGGAAACAAAGGAAATTAAAGTCATACAGGTTAGAAAGAAAGAAATAATACTCCCTAATTTCAGATAACGTGATTATGAAGAAAATCCCAGGCAATCTACGAAAAATATCATAAAGCTAGTTGGTGAGTTTAGTAAGGTCACAGAATGAAAAGTCAATACATGAAAAATCAATTGTATTTCTATTTACTGGCAACTGACAATTGAGAACTAACTTTTTTAATATAAAAAATCATCCAATAGCTTCTTTAATCATTAAATATATCACTCTGTCTTTTAGTTCTCCCTGCCATAATTGCTGTTTTTTCCATTGGCTGATAATTTTTTCTGGCATACCTGATAGAAAGAGGAGGATTGTTTAATCTCTCTGACAGAGCCATTTCCTTATTGGGATTCAGTTGAAAGTATCTTTCTGATCCTCTTTGCTAGACTTTTACGATCTATCTATACTCATCTGAATCAAATCAGGAATTAGAAATCATACAGTAGGTTAAACAGGGTAAGTTTGATATAAAGAACTGTGAAAGTCTGCTAAAGCACTGACTATAAGCTTATGGAAACGCCATATCGTGCCATAGGGATAAGAGATAGTACCCAAGGAAAGAAAAACTTAGACGTTGTTGGAAAAGCAGAACAGAAAAACATTTTGATGTTGTTGGAGAAGGTTTAGTTTGGTCTACTGTATAGCAGAGAAGTTTAGTGGTTTGCCCAAGCCAGAGATGGTCTGCAGTTCCTGTATAAGCGGGAGGCAACATCCGTATGCTGAGGGTGAAGCACCCTTCTGGGAACACTCTGGAAAGCAGCACTAGGTCCTGCCTTAGAAATCATGGTACAGGTACGGGCGGGAGATCTTTCTAGAGCTGATTTTCGTGTGCAGGGCCTCCTGAGGGTTATTGCCAGGCCTGGCCTAGCCTAGATCACAATGTTGGGGCAGATATCAACCAGAAGTTTCTCACTTACCCACCAAACAGCAGCACAAAATAGTTAGGAAGCTGGTCCCGAAACCCTGCCCCATGTCTCTCCTGCGCCCTCTACTGAGAAGCATAATATTACGCTCTCCACTCAGGAAGGATGCTTAAGAGTGCTGTCCATTAAGGACCAGCATGTATTGAAGGGCAAATTTGGAGTAGAGAGGGAAGAAATTGATAACTGGCATACCCTTTAAAAAATCGTACGTTCTACACTTTATATAGGTCAAATGAAAAGTGAATTATCCAACCGTATTCTATATAGATGTATTTCCACAGTCATGATCAGTAAGGAAATACAAAGTATAAATTTTCTAGACATAGTTAATATGAGGAATTCTTAAATGACTTTTTAAAAATTTTATCCATCTCTTTTTATCAACATATTTACAGTGATCACTACATTTGCTATGTGCATCCTTCCACTGTTCTTTCATTGCTTGTCCTTTGTATTCTCATAACCGTGTACAACTTTTCCTTTCTATATGCAACCTCATCTCCTTTACTGTCCAGATTTTTTTCATGACCTCATCATCTCTTAATTTTTAAAACAGAATTATTGAGGAATAATTGACATAAAATAAACTGTACATATTTAAAGTGTACAATTTAATAAGTTCTGACATATGAATATAACTGGAAAATCATGACAATCAAGGTAATGAACATAATCATCAACCCCAAAGTCAGGGCATGCTTCATTGTACTCCCTCATTCTTTTTCCTCCCACCTTTGTGGCTCATCTGCAAGCAGCCGCAGATCAGCTTTCTGTCATCATAAGATTTACTTATTATCCTTTTAATAACTCTAGAATCTGTAATGATACCACCTCTCTCATCCCTGATTTTGGTAATTTGTGGATTCTCTCATCTTTTGCTGCCCAGTCTGACTTGAGGTTTATCAAGTTTATTGATCCTCTTAAAGAACTAGGTTTCAATTTCATCTCTTCTATTTTTTTCCTATTTTATTGATTCCTGGTCTGATTTTTATTATACGATCTATTTAAAGGTAATTTAATTTACTTTTTTATGTTGTAAGATGAAAGACAAGTTCATTGATTTGAGGTGTTTTTTTTCTTTTTTAATATATATCCATTTAATGATATTTTTAAAAATTTTATCAATTATTAATAAAATTTTCATCATCATTTTATAGCTGAAGCTACATCCCACAAGTTATATGTTGCATTTTTATTTTCATTTTGCTCAATATATTTTCCAATTACACTTTTGATTTCTTCTTTGATACACTGATTATTTGACAAGTATATTACTTTGTTTCTGAGTATTTTGGAATTATCTGAAGATCTTTCTGTTATTGGCATCTTATATCTGATGTATTTATTCACACATTTGTACTCTTCATCTATTTGTGATATCATTTTCAAGATACTCCACCCCTGAAAATATATCCTCACTACTATGTAATGATACAACAGGACACTTGAAATTAGTAAAAAGTTCAAGTAAAGTATATATAATAGAACATATAAATGGAGGTGGAAAACATACACACACACACACACAAATAGTTTGACCAAATGAATACCAAATAGTATTCATTTAAAAGGAATTAATTTAAGCTCATATAATACTGATTAATGTAAGTTCACTTAACACTTGTGACAGCTGACTAGTCGTCATGTCAATATTTAGTTTTTGAACAGTTCAGGTCCTAAAATCTGCTTTAATAATGATCATTTAATGACCTCCCATGTCTATTATAACTAGATCTCATGAAACATAGTTATATTTATTAAATATATAGTATTAATGTAAGATGTTTGTTGAGGATTTACAACTACATACTGGATATATTGCTTTATATACTCATAAGTGTCTTTTAAGAAATAATTAAAGTATCTATTTAACCTTAATAATGATCCTATTAAATTTCAATTTAATGCCTAGTTAAGTATGTTTAGGGCAAATCATTTAGGCTATGCCCATACAGACAAAGTGAATTAAGGAAGCAAAATAGTTATCTGAATAACTTCCCCCAAAAGTAAATTTTAAAATCTACATTAGCTAGGACAAATGTATTCTTTGATTATTTATTTTATTTCTTTTTTAAAATATTTATTTATTGAGATAGAGAGAGTATGTGTGCACATGAAAGCTGGAGTAGCAGAGGGAGTGGGAGAGAGAATCCCAAGCAGACTCTGCTATGAGTGTGAAGCCAGATGTGGGGCTCAGTCTCCTGACCCTGAGACCATAACCTGAGCTGAAACCAAGAATTAGATGCTTAACTGCCTGTGCAACCCAGGTGCCCCAATAATATGTTTTAGATATCTCTGTAATTCTTGGATTTTTTTTTTTTCAAAGAATGAAGTTTATGTGCCATTAAAACTATAATAGAAGCTCTTCAGGATAGTTTTCTTTTTTTCTGTTTTTTGTTTTTGTTTTTATTTTTTTTTCTATATTCTTTGCAATGACATAACCAGCTGGATCAATCAGGATATATAGAGGTCAAACACAATAAATTCTTAATACAAACTACCTAACTCGAATTAGAAACACTAAAATGATACTGATATAGTGTCAGTTTTTGTGGATTATAAAATTGTATAGTTTTTTTAAATTAAAGTCTTACAAAATATTATACTGTAATTTTCTAAGTGTTGTTAATGTAAAAACAATTCAAGAAGTTATCCTAGTATTATCTGCATTTGTATAAGAAAGAATTACTTTGTCTCAACTATATAGCAAAGAAAGCATATTATTAATTCATTATTTGACTCGCTAAAATCATTAGTCATATGGTAAAAGATAAACTGAGGCATATTAAAAACATTAAAGAGTTTATTCCAAACCAAAAATGGTTAGGAGCATGCCTCAGATAGGAACTAGGGGAAAGACTTCTGCAGAGAAGGTTTAGAAGCAAATGGGGTACCAGGGTGGCTCAGTAGGTTAAGCATCTGCCTTGGGCTCAGGTCATGATCTCAGGGTCCTGGGATCAAACCCCACTTCGGGCTCTCTGCTCAATGGGGAGTCTGCTTCCCCCTCTGTGCTCACACTCTCTCTCAAATAAATAAAATATTTGTTTGTTTATTTGTTTTTTAAGAAGTTTTAGAAGCAGGAAAAGGAAATTATTTGATTGGCTACAGCTGAAAGCCTAGTTGACTATGATTAGTTTTCCTTAGATTTGGATTTCTTAACCTTGAGGCATTCATAGGCTTAAATTTTGGTTTGCTTATTTAGGTCACCAAACCATTAAAACCACTTTAGTGTAATGGCTTCCTTGTTTAGTTAATTTAACATATAATATTTATTTTTTCATTTATTATGTAAATACCATTTTTCTGAATGCTACTCATGTTTGAAGATTAGAAGTGTGTAGAAATCTTTTTCATTTTAAAGGGGTAATACATATGCAAATAAGACTATTAAAAGTAAAAACATATTGTCATAAATGCAAAAAAAGTGTATAATTGAAAATATTTGGGTATTTAGGGAAATAGGCAATTATCTCTAAAGGAAAGAAGGGAGGGAAGTGTTATGATAGGAGTAGCATTTGAACATGTTCTTGAAAAACTGTTAAGATTTGGAAATACAGAAATCAGCAAATAAAGGACTGAAAATAGTCCCAAATAACTAAATTATGGGAATGGAAACACTTTTTATGAGTCCAGGACATATTTTCTGACAAAAATGACTATGTTTCAAGAAGGAAATCGTGCAGGAGATCATTAGCAATGGTCAACATTGACCAGCAAAACTGATATGAATGTCCAGGCAAGGAGTTTGGATATTGATGAGGTTTATTAAAATGTTTTGATTATAATTTTTTTAAAGAACACATTGTATTTAATAACCTGGATGCTTCCATTGACTCTGTATAACTCATATATTATTTGTTTAAATAAGCATGGAGTGCCTGGGCGGCTCTGTCAGTTCAGCATCTTGACTCTTGATTTTGGCTCAGATCATGATCTCTGGCTAATGGGATGGAGACGCACACTGGGGTCACACTCACTGAGGAGTCTGCTTGAGATTCTCTCTCCCTCTCCCTCCCCACCACTTGCACACATGTACTCTTTTCCTTTCTCTCTAAAATAAATCTTTTAAAAAAAAAAAGCTTAACTATACTTTGGAAGGGAAAAAAATGAAAACTATTATTTTTCTTTTAGAAAAAGTCTAATATTAAGAGGACCCCTGAGAAGACTAATCATGTGTCAGATTTTATTCCATACTCTTTTAAATAGTCATTGTAAAAAGACTTGTGGTGTCCAATCAATGAAAAAAAAAACCCAAATTGTAATATTTTGAAAGTCTATGTCCAATTATTTCCCTAAATCTCCTTCCTATACCATTCCTGCCGCATGATTCACCTCTAGTCCCCACTGTTTCTATGGTAAAACAGCTCTTCAAGTTCTCATGAACTGATCTATAATCTCATTGAAATTGATAAAGTAGTGACTTAACATGTAAATCACCACCTTGGAAGAAGAGCAGGAAGAAGGCTAGGTAGTTCTCCATAAGAATTAAATGCTAATACTGAACTTTTGGCATCAATGAATTCTGTTGGTATTTTAGTTAGGACTCTGGTTTGCAACTGGTATAAAATTCAAACCAAACAAGGTTAAACGGGGAATTATTGGTTGATGTAACTATAATATCAAGTGCAAGTTTCACTTAAGAGGCAATTAGATGGAGGCACTCCAACAGTGTCTCATTACCACAGTATTTTCTTTTTTTTTTCTACTCACAGCCTCTCCTTTTTCATGATTCACTCCTTATTCAGGGGGATTTTCATCTTTCCAAGACACTAATAACAGCTTTGGATCTGATATACCTCAGGTATGAATCAGGTGGTAGAATGCAGGTTTCTTTCCCAGAAATTCCATTAATGGTATTAGTATTATCTTGTTTCATTGGTTTCAATTAACTCAGAAGTTGCCTGTTATGATGACAGTGAATGCGATGCTCGATGAGCCTGGGCCCAGGACATCCATTTACCACCTGTGGGTAGAAGTCCCTAGAAGTGGGAGAAAAGGTGTATTTTTTGGGATGGGGGGCAGATTGCCGGTGCAGCTATCAGGGAAGACACCAAATGCCAAGTAAAACACAAACAACCAAACACACCTAAAATTTAACTGACCCAATCTGACAGGTGAAAAATTATTCTTTTTCTACAGAAACTTCATTACTTTTGCAACAAAATTCGAATGTTTTGTCAAAACGTAAAGTTGACTTTGATTAAAATTCCGTGACTTGTGAATTGTTTGTGCTTTCAATAATAGTGTCAGGTGTGGGCAATTTATGTGGCAATATGATCTATTCCTGAGACTTCTCTCTCAACCAGAAAACTAATATTTTGTTAAGTGTCAAGTTTTAGATTTCACAAGAGGCTGTACCTGCTGTTCCACTTTATAATTCAGACTAAGTCACTTTCAATTTATCTTTCTGTTTCACTGTTCTTCAACAGTACTATCAAATGAAGCCAACTG
This sequence comes from Lutra lutra, assembly GCF_902655055.1. Classification (NCBI taxonomy): domain Eukaryota; kingdom Metazoa; phylum Chordata; class Mammalia; order Carnivora; family Mustelidae; genus Lutra; species Lutra lutra. Next base: position 50,521,036 of record NC_062290.1, read on the forward strand.
ACTCCTGGTACAATTTCTCGACCCAGATCCTTCCTCTCATTATCAAAATGAGTTATCTTTTGCAGTCCACTTATCTTTTAGAGTGGTCATTTTTTTAAAAAAATTAGTTTTTAGAAGAATGTTTGTGAAGGTCTTTATTAAATTCCCACAAAAGATGATTTTATAATACTTACTTTGACTAGAAATTGAAAGAATCACTTCTCATCAAATGTGTTCAGGATTATGAACCAGCAGCTTCTACCTTTCATACCTCAAATGTGTGGTCTCTTCACACAGAAGAAATCCCACCATATTATTAGTAAAAGAACTAGTGTAAAAGAATTTGACACCTCATTTTGTAGCATACAGAATAAATGGAGAGTCAAATATACTCCTTAAAGTGGTCTAAAGATGATGTTAAGACTCCCTAGGAGTCTTAAAGAATTTGAACTAAATCTGTGTCACTGTGTTGTTTTCTCATCATACTGTTTATGTTTTAGAGACACACCAATATTTGGAATGTTTAGAAATGTTATATGCTATTTCAGATTGATTCGACTTTAAATTTGATCTCCACCGGTAATGTTACCCTTTATCTTTTATGTTACTCTTCTCTCCAGGATCTTCTGCTTATATGACTCCTTGTTCAGGATCTCTTCCTGCTGGAAACCCCTCTTACCTCCACTGTAGTTATTTCAAGGACTCCATTGATACTTCTGTCTCTATACTCTTAATATCTAATATAACACTTCTAAGTGAAATTCTGTGACCAGGCACAAGCAAACTTTCACTAAAGGTCTCTGTAACCTATTCAAACTAAATGTAAGATTTCAGGGGGAAAAATGTCTGTTCTGTCATTGTTCCTGTGTTTTCTTTTCTATGGGTTGTCAACAGGGAATCTATGGGTTCCAAAAAGTTTTTCAAATCTGAAAGCAATGCAACAAAGAAAGGTCAGTCACTTTTACTCCCTTAAAATTTTACTGTTATAATGTTATAAATGGCCATATATATATTTAGATGCCTTTACAAATAGATAAATATTAATAATACACATATTTATATTCAGCAAAAATACATATACAAACAGTTGTACTTTTTGTTCATCTCCCTTCTTCTACATGAACATGATAAATTTGGGATTTATATTGAAGTCATAAAATATTGTCCCCTATTGATTACTGACTATAGTCTTCAAAGCTGAAAAAAAAGTCAAAAAACAAAAAGGTACAAAAAATTCTATATTATTTCTTAGAGAAATCTCAAGACATAAAATAGAATGTTATATTCTTCTACCATATATTTGCCTTTTTTTCTACTAAGCACCAAAAATAGGGAAAATCATTTCAATTGAAGGGGAGCAAAATTTATCACCCCAAAACATGCCTCTTTGGCATAGGATTATTTTGAGCTCATTATTTTTAAGAAACAGACAAAGAAGCTCTGAAATTGAGAAATTACCCTTTCTAAGGGAAATTTACATTTATAAGGAAAATTACCATCTGTAAGGGCATCTTCCTCTCTGAACCAGGAAGGAGATGACCAAATCTCTGTAAACACTTATCAGTGAAGAAGGCACCAACTTAAATGTGGATAACAAACATATCCTTGTTTATTGTGCTTTCCTTGATAATTTTCTATAACTCTGCTTGCCCCACCCCCAACATCTTTCTTTCCTCTTTCGCTGTGTGATGGTATTTAAGGTGGTACCTTGGGCTATTTCAGGGAGTTACTCAGTTCTTCTGGTTATCTCATATAGATAACAGGAGGTATACATGTTATTCAGTTTCTGTGGTTTTTTCCTCCTGTTAATCTGTTATCGCCAGCAGCAGTACAGGGCAGAAATGGGGAGGTCTCAGCCAAGAACAGTAAAGGAATTTTTTTTTCCTCTCTTACACAATCTAACCAGGGACTGGTATTTGAGAATTTTTTAGAATTGATCCATGGTATTTACCAACATCCCACTTTTTTGGTGGTGTGTTCCAATTGGGTGGGGGCTGGTGGCTCAGATGAAGGAATTCACCCAGCATAAAATGAAGATAGATATTTATTGAATACACTTCAAGGGAGCGATGGGCAGAATGGCAGAGGAGAGACTGCCAGGAGGAGGTGGTAAGAGGCTATCATTACAGGGTGGAGTGAGGAATTATGGGAACATAAGGAATTTTCCCTTTTTTGATAACGGTGCCTAGTTGTAAGTAGCCTATTGGTTAGTTAGGGCTTATGGCCATTTTGAGGTGGGTTGCTTAAGGAACCTGTTTGTATTCAGCTCTGCGTTTACTGTGCGCCCTTTAGGCTTGCTCAAGTTTCCATTATTCAAGCCTGTTTCCTAAAAGCAGCCTCTACATTCTTTATAAATACTAAACCCCCTTTTTTCCTTTATCTTGGCACTGTGTTATTTACTGAAAGTTCCAGTGAGCTTTTTATCATTATATGTGGGCCTCTGATCCCCCGTTTGGTGTATTTGATGAATAACAAACAATTTCAGGATAAAACTGGCACAGTGTCAGGTTTATTTAATTAAGCCTTCCTTCTACTTGGGATTTGGGTGTCTTACCTAATTCCTGGTTCCTTGAGCAGGCTGGAACTTTTTTTTTTTTTTTTTCCTCTACCTGGGCCCATAAAATTGCCTAAAATTGGTAATTTTCTCTTGGCCAGCTACCCTATGGTGACCATCTTAGACTCTCACTGCATGTAGTGTACAAATTTGTTAATGCCCTGAGAGGAAAAGTGGCAAGTGTAATACTGGGTTTGGGACAGTGACCTCTTCTTCCCAGGATTTTGTCCTCTCTAATTTGACTGGCTCTGAAGCTCATGAATGTTTATAAATAGGTTTTTTCTTTCATATTTCATAGAGCTTTGCTAGGTCTTCTCAACCAGGTTTTAGTCTCCTAAAATTGATCCCATTATAGCCTACAGAAGCCCCTTAACTTACTCTAAAATATGTGTTTTTGTTAAATGTGTGTGTCATCTGTACATGTGTACCCACCTGTGGTATTAAACTTATATATCTGGCTTTTTCCCATTTCTAATTCAATCTGCCTAGTAAGTCATACATAATTTGGGGAAGAAATACATCTTTTAGATTGCATGGATAAATGAACATTTATCTTTGGAAATATGAGTATATCAAGAGTAGGTACAAAGTTTGAAAAAGTGTTGCAAAGAATAGAGTTTGTACCCAACGTGGCACAGACATCCAAATAAATAGTACTCGTTATATCTCTCTGGAGGAAAAAAAAATGTAAAGCTGTAATGATACAGTAAACATTCTTGCTGCACGCCCAGTAGCTACCTCTTCCCCCCAACTTCCACCTCTAGTTTGTGTTACCAGAAACACAAAACCCCAATTCTGGTCAGTTACTGAGTATCCATGTGTTTCAGCTGGCAGCTCAGGATAAGTTTATCTTTTAAAGAGTATATGAAGATTAGATGCTTTTCTAACCCTCTTCTGGTCTTTGGGTAGTTTTGTTGGAAAATGCAATTTCTGGAGATTTTAGTAGAACTTAAAAACAGAAGCCTCAGGGGTGAGGAAGAAACCAGCACACTGTAGATGTCAGAACGGTAAATTGGAAGGAACCAACATCCATCAAAATTTAGTTGAGTTACTGAAGTGACTTGCTCTGGAAAGAGTCCATCATTGGATATCACAGTAAGTAAGACAGTGTGGCCAGGTTGCATAATTCACTTGAAACTATGTCAAAGTCGAAAAATATCCCAACTATAACAGGGGCATTTAGGGATACCCTATGACCGTTCTCATGTTTAATTTTATTAATTCATTAAAAAAAAAAAGCAGTATGAAACAAACATGATGAAACACGATGAAACAAGCAGTATGAAACAAAATGAGACTGTTGCCATCAGGTGGATTCAATATGATGGGTGAGAAATTAGTCAGGTTGCCATTTTGTCTTTCAGCAGGCTTCTGTTTCTTTTAATCCTTGGAAACTGTATCTGTTTTGATTTCTCTATTGCTTTCTTTCTAGATCCATGACTTATGTCCCTGCTAATGCTTCTCTCTCATCTGTAGTTCTCTACCCTGCCCTGTCCCCTCAACCTGTGAAAATGTCACCTTCATTCAGTGTCTTCTCCAAATTGAAGTCTTTTCTTACATCTGCCAATAAAACTACTTTCGCTTTTCCTGGATTTTTCTAGCACGTTTCTTTTTATACCTTTCTTATGCACACTGACATTTTGCTTTCTATTTTACTCTGAGTTTACGATATGTAAAGCCAAAGATGACCTCATGTATACAGAGAGATCCTTGGAAGAGGGGAGGTTTTTCATTCATCATTATTTTAGGTGTTTAAGTGATAAGTATCTAATAAGTATTGATACTAGATAGTAATGATATTAGAATACTGATTTAGAAATAAACAAATTTCTATCTGAGACTCTCTCTTAGCTTGCAGGTGTCTCTGAGAGTAGTTACCCCTTTGGATCCAATTAATGTTTAGCTTTTGCTTGCAAGAACAATTCAGTCCTGAAAGTGGTATCAGCCATAAAAATGAGATACAAAAATTAACTTTTTTTTTTAAACAATTCATTTCCCCCATGGGAAGCAAATAGGTAGAAAAGTAAATGAAATTAGCATTCTTATCTTCTCTCCTAGCATAGATCTTAAGGCAGTCTGGATGAGTTTGCAAGATTAACATGCTAGAATTTCGCATAAGAATTGTTCACAGCTCTATGGATGAGTTTAAATGTAATTCGGAAATATCATGATGGAATTTAATTTCCTAAAAATGAGCACAGACATTGCAAGGATTAGAATGCAAAACACCACCAATTTTCAGTAAGCATTTGCTGGAGTCTACCTTGCTGTATACAAATATTCTGTAATTCAGTATGCACTGGTTATTTTTCTATCAGAGGTAGTACCTCGTTTAGTTTTTTTTTACACACACTGAGAATTTGTTGTCTTTTAATTTAGGGAAGAAGAGCATGTTGCCGGGACCTCCCTCTTTGAATAGGTTTATTCCAAAGGGGACATATTTCCTGTGCTTTAAGATTCATAGTCTTACTTAGCAGAAAAAGATGAAATCCAAGTCCAGTGGAATCTAAAAGGAAAGAAACTTGGGGACTTTGCAGGTTGTTCAGTTTAGTTTTCTAATTCCTTTAATAATCATGAGGTAGATATGAATTACTAACATTGCTGAGTACTTACTATGTCTCAGGTATCATGCTTAGTACTTAGCCTACGTATTTCACTGAGAATCAGTAGACATCACCATGTAAAGTAGGCTATATACCTTTGCTTTTGTCATTCTTGAAAATGAATAAGAAGAAAAGATCTAGGATCACTCACTCTGCCTCCAGTCATCCTCTACCTTACATCCTTTACTACAAATCATTTCATAACTATAAAAATGAGGGCCAATTAGTCCACAGCATTAATTTTACATTATATTTTAATCGGTATGCCTAACTGATAGTATTGTCCTAAGGACTTGAAATGTGGGTAAGATTTTGATAGAAGGGCTTTTTAAATTCTAATTTATTATATTCATTATCACCAAATCCATACTAGGTATTTTCATTTATGTTACCCACAGGTTAACTAAATTGCTAGCTTTTAGGAAGGAAAAGTAAATAGAGGCTGAGGGAAACAAGAGTAAAACAAGTGAAGATGTTTTCATAAATGACATGATGGGAGTGTAATGAAATGAGTTACCAGTTGGTCTAGTCTTTGCCAGGAGCTTCCTGCCTAAGTGTGGCCTCTGCGCTTCAGCTTCCTCATCTGTAAAATGAAGAAGATTGAATTCCATTTTCTTCAATATCCTTTAATTTAAGGTATTGCATGGTACTAGGGAACAAGAAGAAAGAAAGTAATTTTTCCTAAGACTTGAACAAAGTTGAACAAGACAGTTTGTCATTTCCTGAATATTTTGACACAGAAAAGGAAAAATAATTTATTTTTGGCTTTTTCCTTCCAGCGTAATATCGATAGTTTACACTGTAACCAAAGAATAGTTAGTACACTTGATTTCAGAAATATATTGAAAGTATAAATCCGGAAATATTGAAAGAGCAAACCATTGAATGATATGTAGACTTATGTTGATTCCTGCTACCTATAATTCAAGGATGATGTTGTAATAAACATTAGAAAGGAAGTTCACTGGAGTTTGGGCAAGATTGAGAAGACCTGGCTTTCTACACAAAACAAGTAAAGTAGTCTACATAGTTACTGAATACTTGGATATTGACATCTCATGAGACTCACAAACAATGCAAGAACCATTCACTTAAGTATAGATGTGTGGTAGTAGGGTGGCCTTGCTGTTGACTTCATCTCTTTTCAGAGACTTGGCAGAAAATTTCTACTCTCTATAGCAACTAAGGGTATGAAGTTATGTACTGAAAGGGAATTCAGGCCATTCTTCCTTCTAGTTTTGTAAATTCTTTAGCTTAAAAAAAAAATAACACGAGGGACACCTGGGTGGTGCAGTTGGTTAAGCGTCTGCCTTAAGCTCAGGTCATCATCCTAGGGTCCTGAGATTGAGCCCCACATCGGGCTCCTTGCTCAGAGGGGAATCTGTTTCTTCCTCTCCCTCTGCCCCTCACCACTGCTCATTCATATTCTCTCTCTTTCTCAAATAAATAAATAAAATATTTGAAAATAAAATAAGTAATAAAATAAAATAAAATGGTAGGGGCACCTGGGTGGCTCACTGGGTTAAGTGTCTAACCCTTGATTTCAGCTCAGATCATGATCTCAGGGTCCTGAGAGCCAGCCTCATGTCAGGGTTTGCACTGCTGTGAAACCTGCTTAAAATTCTCTCACTCCCTCTCTGACCCTATCAGCTCCCCTTTAAAAAAAATAAACAAACAAAAAAATAGTTTCAAAATAAAATGGTATTTTTAGGGACAAATTCACAATATATATTATAGACTCAGAGCTCACAAATTTATCATTTTCAGTTACTGAAACACTGTGGGGGGAGAAAAACAGTAATAAGCAAAATGTTTTTTGAGTCACAAAGAGATAGCATGTAAAATGCATATATTAATACCCAGTCTAACAAAAGACCATGGGTTTTTGGTTCAGACGACATGAAACATAATAACATAGAAATGACTCCTGGAGACAGATTGTTTTATAACCTCAGTAGATAAAACAACTTATTGAACGCTTACTATTTGGCATTTATTACCCTAGGTGTTATATTACCATAATGAAATGGAATTATTTCATAAATTATTATAATGAATTACTACTTATTTCTACTTCATAGATGTTGAACCTGAGGCTCAGAAAGATGATGTAACTTACCCTAAGTCACACAGCTATAAGTGATATTGTTAACAATTTATTTAATTTCATACAATTGTAGTATAGAACTCATACATGAAACTATGAAATTTTATCACTTTTCTAACAATGGAAAAGTGATAATATGTAGTTAAAAAAATAGAGATGACATAAGGAAATTAAAAAAAAAATTATGGAAGGGACAAGTATAAATATAAACAAAGACTCGTCTACCAGTGCCTGGGTGGCCTCAGTCCATTAAGTGTCTGCCTTTGGCTTAGGTCATGATCTCGGAGTCCTGGGATTGAGCCCCATCTCAGGCTCCCTGCTCAGTGAGGGAGTCTGCTTCTCCTTCCCTCACTTTGTGCTCTCCCTGACTCTATGAAATGCACAGATAAAATCTTTTAAAAAATGACTTATTGATTAATATATTTGCTATTGTTATATATTAACTGTTGCAGCAGATTATTTTACCCTTAGATTTCTATAATTTGTGCATGGCAGGACAAATTTACTGAATTTACTGACTGTAATTTTTCTTATATATAAAATTGGGTTGTTTCCATTGTGGGAGATACTGTGATAATTGTTTGTAAAGAGTCTAGAACAATGATCTGGAATATTTTGAACTCTCAGTACATGGTAGTCATTAATGACAATGTAATATAGCATGGGCTTAGATTCCGGTATTTGGGTTCAGGTGGATCATACCACATTTTTTTTGCCTGATGCTTACATCAATCAAAATGCTTATAATGTATTTTGCAATTGTTTTATATATAAATGAAGTACACCAATAGTAATAAAAAATTGCAGCACTATTCTTTTAGAAAAAATTTGTAGAAGATATTTCTAAATTTCCCAATACATTTGAGCATAAAAAAAGTCATGATCTGGGGCTGCCTGGGTGGCTCAGTGGGTTAAAGCCTCTGCCTTCAGCTCAGGTCATGATCCCAAGGTGCTGGGATCAAGCCCCGCATCAGGCTCTCTGTTCAGCAGGGAGCCTGCTTCCTCCTCTCTCTCTGCCTGCCTCTTCTGCCTACTTGTGATCTCTGTCTGTCAAATAAATAAATAAAACCTTTAAAAAAAAAAGTCATGATCTGTTTCCAACACTAAATGATTATTAGTTTAAATTCATCAGAAATACATAGTTAGTTGTTGAAAGTCATATTCTAAAATGCTGATGCATTATAAATGCTCACATTAAACATAAATTGCCCATGTCAGAGACAAACCATTTATATGGCACATAGTCACAGATAGTATTGGTTATTTTACAACCCCTTGGTAAAATTTTATAAATATTGAACCTATCTAGAAAAAATATATTTTTTCTATGTCAATTCAACCTGAAAAAAATATCCCTTTTTTAATCTTAAAAGAGTGAACCCTATTAATAAAGGGATAAGCTATTTTTTTCAACAATGAATGATATTCATTGTGCCTATATTTATTTTCATCAATTTGAGAGAAACACCTAAAATGCCAAATAAATATAAAAGCAATTATTTTAACATATGGCTGATCTGTAGACTACAAAGGAAAATTTTTGGTGACAAGAACAGAAATAAGTAAGCATCATAACTAGAGTTTTCCCCAAAGGTGTTTGGTGATATGATAGCTTTACTTTTTAGGACCTGAATGTATTTAAAAGTGTTTCTAAATAGCAGGGACAGAACAGAGCCTGAAACTATATCAGAATGGCCTATTAAAAAATAACATGCTTATGTGTAATATCAGGACCTAAGACTCCCAAGAAATAACACAGTCAGTAAGACACACACACACACACACTCACACACACCCCTGTGAAATCTATGAAGAGAGAATATAAAGATATATAGTTCTCTTGTGAAGGCTTGCTCTGACAATTTCACCCAGAATATTGCACAAATGAAGGCTAAATTTACTTAAAAGCTCTTCTCAGAATGGCAGTGTTTCCACGAGTTTGGCAAAGGAATCACAAGTCTACAATACAGGAACTCACTTTAAACCCACACCTCAAGAGCTTTCCACAGAGAAAGTTCCAAAGAATATGGCTTAGATTCAAAACTTACTAAAATCATAAAAAAAATAAGTCCTCATGAGTCAGTAGGAAAATATAATTTAAAAATCAGAACTGCCAAGCTCATACATGTTGGAATATCAAGAACAAAGACAGTATCAAAAATTATATCTAAGATATAATTTAACATCAGAGAAGAAGATTGAATTAATCAAGCTCCTCAGTTCATGGTATGCCTACATTGGTCTCTTTGAAGTCCTTTTTCCTTTCATTCATTTCCCTTTAATTACATCTTTTTTATAATCTTGTAGGCAGTGGTTGAGGTATGTAGATATATATGTCCTTGAATTGGCATGTGTTATTGGAAATATGTAGGAAGGTTTTGGGATCTGTATTTTTTATTTACATACATGCTACTTTTGTCTTATGTAATTTACTCTGTGCTGCGTTTTTAAAATATATGTTGTTTGTTTCCATGGAGTTTGTTTTAAACATTCCGTATCGGTGTTCCAGTTTACATAACTATTCTCTCTGTTCACACAAGCACTTTGTGATGAACATCCTACATGATCCTTTATAGGACTTCATGAAAATCTGAATGAGAGAATGAGGGAGAGAGGGAGGATTTGAGTCAGGGGAGAAATGCTTACTCTTAGGTACTTACTGAATCTGAGTAAGTTACTATTAGGAATGGCTTTTTTTGTCTTCCCTCTCCTCCATCTGACTTTATTCTAGTAATTAGGATTCTACAGTTCATTGTGTTTGAACAATAAAGGCCAGCTCCTAATTTATTGTTAGAAGTTTGGGGTTTGCTTAAAAGCTTTTAGGCAAGGTTGCCAAAAAAAAAAAAAAAAAAAAAAAAGTTCCATGTTGTCATTATTACACAGTGTCTAGGGAATTGCTCTGTGGCTTTAGTATATAATACTTAAATACTTGATACTGTTTCTAGTATTATATACTCAAAAGCCACAGAATTTGGTTTCTGACCTGAACTTAATCTCTATGTCTACAGCTTTCTAGCTCTGTAGCATTGGTCTGATGCCTTAACTTAGGAACTTTGATTTTATGATATGTAGTAGGAATAAATATTTGTTTTATATAATTACTGTTATGACTAGTAAAAATAACATACATAAAATGTCTTACCATAATAATCCTGAAATGCAAATTCCATTCCACCTTTCTGCCTTCCATAATACTTAGGGAAGTGGCTCTTCATAGTTGTAGGGCATTGAGTACTTTGAAAAGTAAGTGAAAGCAATTCCCCAGTTGTGTTAAAGAAAAATGTATATATAGTAAATACAAAATATACACACAACAGCAAGGTGATCATGGACCTCTTTTAGGGACCAAATGAGTTGTTATTTTTTTTAAGACTTTATTTATTAATTTGGCAAGGTTCACAAGTAGGCAGAGAGGCAGGCAGAGAGAGAGAGGGGGAAGCAGGCTCCCTGCTGAGCAGAGAACTCATTGTGGGGCTCAATCCTCGGAGCCTGGGATCATGACCTGAGCCGAAGGCAGATTCTTTAACCCACTGAGCCACCCAGGTGCCCCCAGACCAAATGAGTTTTTAAAAATATTTTCAGTTTTATCTGAGCTTCTGGCATTTACCTCTTCTCACAAAAGATAGTCCCAAAATATGAATTAGATTCACAGCCCCCATGATTGGGATGAAGAATTGTTTATTGGGAACTGATATAACTAGCTCAGTAGCAGCAATCCAGCCCAGCAGAACTCTTTACGCTCCATTTCTGTGTCAGGAGATAAAGAATGAGAGCTTTCTGCATACCTTCTACAAATTATAATTTGCTTTATTTAGAACCTTCACTAATGGTTTTTGTTTTCTTGTCCTGAGGCACACGTCTCTGTCTGTGCCTTTGGTTAATGATTTCATTTTCTGGCATTATTTATTACTTGTACTTGTCAGATTTTTAATTGTATAATTAAGACACCATTGGTCTTTGCTAATAAAAAATATCACCAAAGTGTTGTGACAGGGTTGTACCAAATAAATTCTAAGGTCACAGAATATAAAAGGAAATTTAAAGATTTCAAGCAACAAAGTTGTGTAACGTATTTCTCTCAGAGGCAAGCTTAATCCAGCAATAACCAGTTTTGCTAATAACAATTATAACATAATTATCGGGCTCTGTGTTATTCAGTGAAATGACATTAGACCACTGACCAATGTTTGAAATGGAGAATTTTAGGAAAATACAATTAGGGGAAAACAAATATACATTTTTCTCCAGTTCCTTTCTATGAAAAGAGCAATGCTGAAAAATATATGAGACCTATTTAGAACTAAGAGGAGTTTTCCTTGTAGAAAGTTTATGTCATTTGCTCAAGGTCAGGTACTAATAGGGTTTTCTCCACTCCATTCTCATCCTAGTCAACTTTGCTGGTAAGATTTTGTTTTTGTTTTTTTCTTTCTCTTTTAGTTTCCTTTTTCCCTATGCTTTGGGCATGCTACTGCTTGGCTCCACTAGTAATGCTAATAGTTCACGGACACCCATGCCTCTGGGATATGGAGGTTTGGGGAATGCAGATGAAAATATTTATAGCAAATTCCACAGGGCTATATACCTTTTTTAGTGAAGTAGATTTTCTTTCAAATGGATACTGATTTATACAAATTCAAACTGCTTAATTGTTTAAAAAAACAAATGCATATAGATTACCATCATCAGTTAAAACATATGTTCGTAGGTACTTATATAGATGGAACAATGTACACTATTTGGTCATGCATTATTTTTATATTTAAGATAATTTTTTTTTCTTTGGGGGAAATTATTTCTGAGTCTTGTCTTTCTTATACTCATGGTTATGAAATGAGGCTTTTTAAAAATGCTTTTATATTTTTTCTTGTACGTGAATTGTATCGTACAACCAGCTTTTTGGCCTTTTCTGCTTTTACTGTGAATAACTCTGAGACAGATGAGTACTGGAACAAAGCACTCCCAATTCTGTCTGTGAGAAATCTGTTGACACCTGAACTGGCTTCTATTGGAATTTGTTTTTGGCTGATCTTTACATGACCTTTGAAATCCTGGCATCTGACCTACCTCGGGCTTGGACTCTGTGGCTCTAAGCCTAGCTGCTTCAGGGACTTTGTCTTCCCAATCTTGAATTTTCTGGACCTCTCCATCTGTCTTAACCCTCTGGAAGCCAAACTATGAGGAGCTAGTATTTTCTGGACCTCTTAGCCAGCCTTTTACCCTATGAAAAATCAGCTATGTAAAGCAAAATACCACACACCATTTCTTAGTGGTTGTCATGTCCCCAGTGTATGTACCGGTGCTGAAAGTTATGCTCACTGAGGGGAAACCATGAGCAAAACTGGAAAATGCAAGATACTGAGAAACATTTGGTATTGTGTAAAAAAATTTTTAAAAAGAGCCTCAGCCAGATGATTCAATATTTTACTTCAAGAGTTTTTCTGGATGAGAGATGGCTGAAGTTAACAGAGAGCTAGATTGAAATTTTAGAAAATGTCCAAGACCATGTAGTCCAAAAATAATATTTTTAATAATACATTCTTTCACACTCTGATGCACTTTCTTGGTTCTGGCTTGGGCTATTGACAGATGTGCCAGCATTCTCCTGGGGAAAAAATGGAGTCCTCACAGGGCTTCTGCCCAACTGGAAAAGGGAAATTCCAGCCATCTCTTAATAAAGCATGTGCTCCAGAGATTTGCAACTCAATTTTGTAGACCTAATGAGTTTGAAGATGACTGGAATAAACATTGAAACTTTGGTAGCAGCTTAGCCGAATTCTGGCTAATCTCTATGTCCTCTGTGGTTTGCCCTTCACAGATGCAAACTCCTCACAGCTATTGCTAACCAAGATTATTAGTGCCATACAAAGCCAATTGAAAACAAGTCGAGTGACAATCCTTGTTGTGTATCTTTAATTTACAAAGGGAAATTCTCTGGGCAGTTTTCATTAGCTTCTAGCAAGTTTAATTGGATGAAAACATTGCTTTCATGATCTTTGATACCATGTGTTGGTACAAATTAAAGCATAGCAGCTTCTAGTCACGGAATTTTGCCTCTCAAATGCCTCCAGAGGGTTAGACTAGACAAAGGGTCCTTAACAGAATTATTATAAACCTCCAAGGGTACAAATTGATACTTGTGAATATCAAGATTCAGTAGCAAACAAAGGAACAAAAGTTCAGATAAACACATGCATAATCAAACATTCATGAGAAACATATAACGTGTTCAAGATAGATATTACATTTAAGGGTTCTGTATTACATGAAATGGTGACAGGCACTTTTATGGAAAGATTTGTTATAATGCATCACAGTATATGAATCTTGTCTATGTGGTATCATAACACATTGACAGTTTGCTTACTGATTTGAATTTGTATAATCACTGATGGCCTATTAACCAAATTTGATCAATAGGAAGCATTCAACCCTGGTTATTTTGTTTATGATAACATTGATTATCCCGATGAAGTAATCCTTTGGCCTGAGAAATAAATTAATCTCCTGCAGTTTGGAGAAGGTAGAGAGAAGGCAGCAGACTAAGATTTAATGTATTTGTCTAAGACGATAATCACAGAAATAGTCATGTCCAGATCTTCTGGTTGAAAAACACCGCTATGTTAATATTTCTTAGCTGGTCAGTTCCTGAAAGGCAGATCCTCACTAACCAAAACCACAACTTCCTAAAGCAATGCCAATTACTAAATATGCCTGCTTCACAGACCAGAATACTTCAATTGGCTTTTAAGGGTGTTCACTCTGCTATAGACATCAGCCATCTCTTTGTGAATTCTTTAAAAAAGAGCAAGAGGAAATCCTGAGGTAATTGTCACAGTCATGATAGTACACATTATCCACTTGCGCTATCTGGGACTATATCTGCCAAACAGAATGAATGTTGATGTCATCTACTAACTCTTCTTGGTGTTGATATATTCAGACTTATTGTATCTCCCATTGACTAGAGTCCAGTGGGTAGGCCTTAGAACATGCCTTCATGTTCTGAAAAAGGTCATCACCTTAAGCAAACAAAAAACACCTTAATGAAATGAGTCCAAGGATACATTTTTAAAACATAACGAATAGGTATCATGGATGGCTCCATTCCCTATTCCAGGGGTGATGGCAGACATCAGAGCATTGTGATCCAGGCATGTGGAAACCTTCATGAGAGTCATTCTGGCTACCACTACCAGCCCATGAAGATGAGTAGTTGAGTGGAAAAATTCGGGTCTTATTCTATGTCATGAGCTTTGGAAAGTGTTCTGGTCTTATTAGGAAAACATATCCAAATGATCTCTATGGGAATAATCTCCTTATCAATGGCAAGACTCTGTCATAATTCTTAGTAATTTGAGATTCTGATGGTAATACTTTGACTTGTCCCTGATTCCAGTGCATATGTTCTATTTAGATCATGCAGTTTCATATTTTATAATAATCGGTTCAACCAGGCAGCGGTCAAGTTAGCAGAAAAATTTTAAAGTTTGGAAGCATTCAAGTGATGTCTAGAAACATTTTAACCTTTTTTATATAAATTATGCATGAAATTAAAACATTACTAATAATTCATTTGCTTGAATAGTCAGAAACTTTAAATATGATATGTAGCTATTTGATTCTACTCCATTTTTTAATTAGAAAAAAATGAAATCATTTTTAGCATTAAAAATCTTTAATAATGTTTTAAATGAAAGATCATGCCAGTGGTTGTAAAGAACTAATTCTAATTTCCAGAATAAATCAGCAAAACACATTTTGCTGTTTAGAAAATGTTTCCTAAAAGAAAAAAAAAGGAGCATTTGTATGCAAGCACATGCTTCCCCTTCTTATGCAAATCTCAAAAATGTTTTAATTTTCCTGAACACTTAATTGACATTATACATAGCAGTGAAGGATTCATACAGAATCACGTTTATGTGAAAGCAAAAGTTCCTGTTGAGCAGTGCAGACTTGAAAGCCAAACCAGGACATTATAATCAGCAACTGAATAAACATTGAAGTAAAACGTGTGCTATAGCGATGGTGGTGAATTAGGGTGATTCTTAGTGGTTGCATAGGAGACAGATGATGAGAAAAGATGTTTCTTGTACCCTGTGGCAGTGCTGTTTTATCTCTTCTATTGTCCCCAAATGTTTATGGTAGATGACAGAGTATTTCTTCCATCTCTTCCTTTTCTATGTCTGGCCAACTAAAGAGAAAAATTCTTTATCTCTGATCATGCTTCAGACAACTTGCAGAATGCTCCCCAGATACCAGTGGACCTCTGTGGGCAGAGATTGGGAAGGTGGGCTCCAAGGGGCTCTAGGCATTCTGGAGTACCATGCTTATGGCTCTTTCTCTTCTTGCTTCCTGACACACGGCTCCATCAGCTACCACTTCTCCCTCTGAACCGAATGGGAGAAAGCTTAATAGATTTCAGATTTTGCCCCTTTGTGGTTTTAATTCTTTTGATTCACAGAAGGCAAGATTTAATTCTCCCTTTAACTGTAAAATTGAACTGGATTCCCTAGGATCTGGCTAGAAAACCATTCTAATTATCATACTTTGTTCAGAACCATTAACCTTTCTAATTTGTCCTGATCTCATGTTCTCAAATTGGATGCAAAACTCCCCAATTCACCTCTCCCTCATAGCCCTGCCTCTCTAGAACACCATCTTCTTCATGGATCTGGACAGGCTTACTTGAAGGCCTTAATGAATCATTCAATCTTTCGTAGTAGTGCCCACATCTTCTTTATTGAGACTTGCCATTGTGAGATGGCTCAAACACATAAAAGGTAAGGAGGGATCGGGATCCAGTGAACATATTTTTATATCACCTTGGTTCCAAGAAGCACAGACTGAGGCAGAATGTGCAGTAAAGAAAACTCAGGTCTAGAATGGGTCCTCTGGGTTTGAATCCTGGGTGCCACATACTGGCTAAGTGCTCTTGGTAAGTTACTTAACCTTTCTGGGCCTCTAAACTCTCATCTGCAAAATAAGGGTTAACATTCTAGGGTTAGTGGAAGGAATAAATGTATCAATTTATGTAAAATAAAATCCTAGGGTTACTGGGAGGAATAAATATATTGCTATATGTAAAACACTTGGACGTGTGCCTAGCATTTGGTAAAGCACAATGTAGGTATTTTCTACTCTTACTTAAAACTGAAATGTAATGGAAAGCTTAATAGATTTCAGATCTTGCTCCTTTGTGGTTTTAATTCTTTTAATTCACAAAACGCAAGATTTAATTCTCAACATGAATACAGTTAAATCACCCAATGCTCATCATCTATCTATCTATAGAGAGAGGAATATATGTGTTTATATATACTATATAATACACACACACACAGACATACACTCACACACACATACACATATATGTGATATATCCCAGTCTCTGCCCACGGAGGTCCATTGGTATCTGGGGACCGTTCTGCAAGTTGAAGCATGATCAGAGATAAAGAATTGTTCTCTTTCCCTGGCCAGACATAGAAAAGGAGGAGATGGAAGAAATACTCTGCCATCTACCGTGAAGCTATATATATATGTGTATATATACACATACATATGTATATGTATATATAAATTTATATATATATATATATATATATATACATAAATTTAAGTAGTATACAATATTTCACATGTTCTAATGTCACCCTACTATATATATTCTTTGGTGACTCACTGTTACCCTCAGCATTATACTATGAGCTTTATTTATACTGATACAGGTGGCTCTAATTAATTCATTTCTAATGAATTCATTCAAGTATTCTAGTATGTGAATATACCACAGTTTTATTATTGATTCTCTTGTTAATAAACATGTATGTTACTTTTAATTTTTCCTGTGAAAACACAGCTGCCATGAACGTTCTTTAGATGTCCCTTTCTTCTTGTGCCTCATGCTTTCTGTCACGTACATACACAAAGGAATGGAAAAGCCGAGTCTTAGAATATATGTAGCTTTTCTACTCTCTTAGACAATATCAAGTTGTTCTTTGAAGTTGTTAAGCTAATTTGCTCTGCAGATAGCTATATTTAAGACTTTCCATTGCATCACAGATTCAACAAAAACCAATGCTTAGCATTTTCAGAGGATCCAATATTTTGGTGAATGTCATATTTTGGTGAGTATCATAGTATGAATGATTCTTCACAGGGTATGTTTTGAAATATTTTTATTCTTGTCCAATTTGGCATTTTTACTTAGGTTTACTGACCATTCAGATTTTCTCTTTTGTGAATGTTACTTGTGTATATTCTATGTTGTCTTGTTCTTGATTTTATAAAATATTCCTTATACCAATAACTTGTTGTTTATATGTTTCAAATATATTCAACAATTGCTTATATTTTCATTAAGTTTTTAGTGATAGGATACACACAACTTTAACATTTTAATATAATCACCAATTTTAGTATTTTTTAATAATTT
This sequence comes from Lutra lutra, assembly GCF_902655055.1. Lineage (NCBI taxonomy): Eukaryota > Metazoa > Chordata > Mammalia > Carnivora > Mustelidae > Lutra > Lutra lutra. The sequence goes on from NC_062290.1 coordinate 50,538,711, forward strand.
AGGATTTGGGAATTTTTTCTAATAAACATTTTGTTTATGCTAATGTGAAATAAAACAAAATACAACATGTATTTTTAACATATTTATCTTGAAAATATGCATGGAAGAGGTTTGAAATAGAAATCTGATAGAAATGTTGAAAGTGCTGCTATAGACTCAATGTCTGTGTCTCCCCAAAATTCGTATATTGAAATCTTAACCCCTAAGGTGATTTTATTAGAAGGTAAGGCCTTTGGTAGGTGACTAGACCATGAGGATGAAATGCTCATGAATGGACTAGCATTCTTATATATAAGACCCCAAATAGCAAACTTGCCCATCTACCATTTATGGACACAGAGAAGGCAGCCATGTATGAATCAGGAAGTGGGCTCTCAGCAGGTGCCAAATTTGCTAGTACCTTGGTCTTATAATTTCCAGCCCCCAGAACTGTGAGGAGTAAATGTTCATTATTTATAAGCCACCCAGTGTCTGGTATTTTGTTCTTAAATAGATAAATTCAAGTGGCTTCTACCATGTCATGTTACTTTAGGCAACTTTTTTCATCCTTTCTACTTTGCTCTTCACAAAAATTCAGTTATTCTATAACAATTTTGCCAAGAATTTCCTAAGTAATAATAAAAGTTTAAGAGACTATGAGTTCTTCTACAGGCACAAACACACATACACACACCCACATAGACTCAAGGCAGCAGTCTAATTGTCAACATGGAAGGCATAGGGAAGAAAATACAATCCATGGAGTGTGACTTCCTCTTCACTTGGAATCCCATGGGGATCAAACTTATTGAAGATGCTCTCCTGATTAAAATGACAATCTCTCTAGAATCAGTATGCAAAACACTCCCTACAGCCTTCATCCAGATCCTTCAAGTGTTTTGATAAATAACATCCTCTGATGGAGTGTGTTTTGAAAGGGGATCTAACTAGGGAATGAGAGAAGAATGAAGACTAACCTGGAAAGAGGAGGACAATTATCAAACAGCAAGCAGCCTCCGTATAAATAATGTGTATCTCTCCATGACCCATGCTTTGGCAGCCAGTCGCTGCTTCACTCTAGCAAGCTGAGGTCTCTCCTCCTGATTAGGTCACCTCCCTTGATGATCATAATTCTTAGTGTCACAACAACACAGAAACAACAATAAAGCAAGGATAACAACAAAGCCTTCTGGGCATTGACATCGCTTTCATCTCTACAACTTGCATGGTTTTGTAAATTGTCTCCACTTTGTAAATGTGCAGAAGCAGACTACTGGGTTTCTTTTCAAAGTGGAACTTTTATCTAACAAATGATGCCATCAAAATCAGACAGTAGTAGGGGATCCTTTACCCCTCTCCTGGCAAAGCACTTTTATCATTATTCTCCAACTGATAAGTTTGAACTGTTTGCTCCAGAGGGATTAGACAGGATATAGTTCATTTTTAAGGATGCTCTGTTGGTTCATTGTGAAGTGTGGAAATTCTCTACTGAGTCTGGACAGGTAAGTAGTTCATAACGATAATTCAAAGCCTCTCCTTCCTGAAACGAATATGCATTTATCTCAGTTACTCAGTTTGAGATAAAATACGAATGCAGTTGCTATGGAGCCTTACAGTTTCCTAAACTTCCCGGCAGGCTCTAACATCCCACCCACCAACATTCTCCTTGTAGGTTCTTCTCCATATTTAGCTGTGTATGGAGAGCTTCTCTCCCATCCTTCCTTTGATACCTATGGGAAGCAAACACTCAGGCCATTTCTTTTGCAGGGAAACAGATAGATATATAAGAAATGACAAACTTGGGGACGTTTAAAAATATTCCAGCCATGCTTCTTGATTAATAGTCCCTGATTCCCTTCTGAGATGGTAACTAGACACCACATTGTTTTTATGGCTCCAAGAAGACCAATTTTTCCCCAGTATAGACTGAGGAGACAATCCAAGGGAGAAATATAAATGTCTGTTTTTCTCATTTGGGCAATTTCCGTGTCTGGGGATTTGCACTGGATAATACTCATTTTCTAAAGCCTCTACACCTCACTGAAAAACGCTTTGAACATTTCTTACCTATCCGGACAATCAAGTAGATTCTTTGAGTTCCCCATCTGTTACCTAAATGTTTTATGTGGGGTGAAACATATTATTGGTATCTTGGAAAATTCTTCATTGTTTTTATTTAGGACAAAATGGAATTTGTAACTTAATAAAACAGGTGCTCCCTATACTCTACCTCCTACACATACACACACACAAATTCTGTATGAATGTAGGCTTCATCATAGTGCACTATAAAAGAAACAAAAATCTGTAGATATTGTAAAAGCATTGTTATTATAGCTGCTATATACCTCATGATTTTTTTTACACAACCTTTGTTTTAAATATTTAAAGTATGGAAACAGAGCTTCTGATTTTATTAATATGGATTTAAATATTTCAGGTAACTTTTTTTTAATTCATCATAAATTTAGTATTCATTATCTCTGGTAAGATGTGCTATCACTGATGATAATATTAAAATTAAGTATCATTTTTTGGACTATTAAATGATGAAGTTGAAAGTTAATCCAGTGACATGCAAGTAGTAGTTCATTCACCCTACTCACTCATGTTAGCTTTCTGTTCCTCATTAAAATTATTTATTCAGATTGCATGGTGTGTGTTCAAAAGCAAACCTAAGTAAGCTCAAAAAGTTATATGTATTGTTTAAATGTTGATTTTCCTGGATTCAGAGCCTGTTCAGCTTAAATTGGGTCTTAGAGAAATTAATATTCAAATTACACATGAGAAAAACTAGATTCCAAAGTTTCAATTACTTTGTACAGACCCATGAAAACCCTGGTTTCTGCATTTCTCTATAAAGGTAGGCATCAATGGACACCATCTCTGTCACTAACGAGTTGGCTGATTCTTAGGAACTTTTCTACCTTCACTTGCCATACCTGAATTCAAAATATGGAGGCCAGCTAGATACTTTCTAAAGTAATACTTGTCCTAATATTTTGATCCTAATATTCTGTGATTGCATTAATATGTATTCCACCATGCCTACTTGCCTTCTTAGTTCAGATGTTCAGATTAAAATTAAGAGCTCTTACCCCCCAGAAGGACTAATTCTGCAATTAGAACTGGGGATTCTTGAACACTAATGGGGAACAGTTACCATATGAGTTTTCAGATAAAAAAGAGTATTCTAACTTATGTGTTTGCACTGCATATGGTACAAATTTCAGGTATAGAAATAGAATTCTTCTAGTTTCCTCTCCAGAGTTGAGGAGTAAGCAGTCTTTCTGTGGAATATTAAAAATGCAATATCAATTTTTGGCTAAGTAATTTGATCATTTAGACCATTAATCAATGCAGTTTTCAGAGTGCATTGAATAACTGGTGATCAGTGATATGGCAAGCGTATTCAGTCAATGGTCAAGACATGCAGCAAGATGGTAGGCAGAAAGAGCAATTAGAAATCTTAAAGTGGTTTGATATCGCTAAGATGTTCTATTACCATGGAACCAATAAAAGAAATGACTAAGGTGAAAATGGCATACAGGGTGAGTGTTCAAACTTTTCTACTTTAGGGAAGACAGACCCATATGTGAATACTTCAGAGATGTTCAGGAAAGACATTCAGAAATTAGTTTATTCCTGCAGTTGACACATATGATAATTACATCAAACAAACCCTTGGTGATGGGCAAAATGAGACCGAGTATTCAGTTGCTACATACTTTCTACTAAAAGTGTGATCCATTGATTTGCTACATGGCAACACATGCCTGTGTTAGAAATGCAGAATCCCAGGCACCATCCCAGGCAGAAATGCATGGCAACACATGCCTGTGTTAGAAATGCAGAATCCCAGGCACCACCATTCTCCAAAATACAAAATTAGAATCTGCTTTTAACAAGATATATATACAGTTTAAGCTTTGTGAGGCACTTGTTTGGAAACTTTTGCACTTTAAAAATCGTGTTTTCCAAAGTCAGGCCAGAATAGCTAATAATGAACTATTTGAGGGGAAACATTATGACAAACTTCTTTAGCATGGAGGACACCTTTCTTCAGAAGAGGTATTTTCTCCATCTCATTTCCCCTGGAGGCCAGAGGCCAGCAAGCTAGATAATGTTGCCACCAGGAGCTCCTGCTCTCCCCCCCATATCTGGCCTTTTCCTACTCTGAGATTTGCATTTTGGGGGTTTCCTTTGGGAGAGTAACAAAGCTACCAGCTTCCTTATTCTTCACCCCAAGAACTTTAAGTCAAATCCTATCAATAGGCAGCACCCCACCACTGAAAATTTAATTTTTTAAGGAAATAAAAAGTGATTATTTTCCAAGAAGATGGAAACTTGGGGCATTTTGGTTTTGATTTTGTTTTTTCTTGATTAAAAAAAAAAAAAAAAGATCCGTTGCTTCTTGTCAACATCTGTGACTCAATCACAGAAGCTTCTCTTTCCCTGGCCAAAATGGCTTTTTATTTCTGGACTTGAGACAAATTCTCTTCCCTTTATAATACACACTAAACCAGATTCATTTTCCTTGCTTTTGTTGAATCTCCGAGAACCATGATCCTTTTTATAGCACTCATCTGAATGTATAATACACTCTCACTTGTGACACTGATTCTTACTGTCTTGCCCCTAGAAAGCAGCAAGTATGCCTCATCGCTGCATATTCCTTTTGCTTAGCACAATTCCTGACCCACAAGAAGGATTTAATAGTATTTGCTGATTAAAGAAACAAAGGAATATGAGACTCAAAGAGGTTAAGTAATTGCTCAAAATGTCACACAGACATGACATGTTTCTAAATATAAATTCTGCACTGTTGCTTCTACACCAATGTTTTTTCCAACCTGGCTGTGTCCCAAACCAATTAAATCAGAATCTCTGGATATGGAATCTTCGTATTGGTATAGTTAAGGTCCTCCAAATATTCTAAGTAGAACTAGGGTTGAGAGCCACATTCTATACGTTGCACTCTTGTCTAATATAATGGTATAAAATCTTCTAGTATAATAAAGCACAGTAATTGAGGAAGTCAAAATAAACTTACAAATTGGTAGAAAGGGGCGCCTGGGTGGCTCAGTGGGTTAAAGCCTCTGCCTTCAGTGCAGGTCATGATCCCAGGGTCCTGGGATCGAGCCCCACATCGGGCTCTCTGCTCAGCAGGGAGCCTGCTTCCTCCTCTGTCTCTGCCTGCCTCTCTGCCTCCTTGTGATCTCTGTCTGTCAAATAAATAAATAAAATCTTTAAAAAACAAACAAACAAACAAATTGGGAGGAAAACACAAGGAATGAAAAATGCCTAGTCTCATGTAATGAAATTTCAAAAGGAACTTGCTACCTATCTTTTGAAAAAAAAAAAACAACTATTTGAAAGTTTTTTTTTTTTTCTTTAAAGTAGGATATACTTATTCTATATATTCTGAGGAGGCACAACTCAATTGTATGTGGGCAAATTGCAGGAAGGCAGTTTGGGGCTCAATATGAGGAAATAGCTTTTTAGAATTGAACACTCCAAATATGTTGGTCCATGTTTAGAGGTGATGAGGACTAGGCTGTTAGAGATGTTTTGGTAAATCTTGCTGGGTGGGCTGGTAAGGTACAAATGCTGAATTAGGATAGTTAGAACCCAGCTACATGAATGACTCTGTGATTTCATATATCCCAGAATATCTATAAATTTAAAATTTATAAAATTTTAAAAATTCAGTAATAATATATATAATATATATAACATATATAATATATATTATATAATATATAATACTAAAATTTGTAGATTTAAAATTTATAAAATTTTAAAAATTCAGTAATAATAATACTAAAAACGATGATAGTGAATATTTGTTAAAAGTTTATTGTGGGCCAAGAACTATCTTAAAGAATTTATACTATCATATTAACTCTTATAAGTCTAAAAAAAAACTTGATCTTGCTGGTATAATTAATAGCCCCAAACACAGACACAGATTAGTAAACCTGCACAAGGTAATTAGCCAGAAATTATTAAAACAGAAATTCAGACTCAAGCAGTCTAACCTTGAAGTCTAGTTTCTAGGTCATTTGTTTCTAATCATCCATACAGATTTTCATTATTTATCAAACAACTGGATGCTATCTTCTGCTATTTTTTAGACATGCATATATCCAATCTACATGTTTTCAGGCAGAAAAATAAATCATTAGGGAAGAAGAGATTAAGTTTAATTCTTCTTTTAAAAATTGAGAGACTATGACTGTATATTTGAAATAGCAAAGGATGAAACTTTTTTGTTGGTTTAAGATATTAAAGAGATATGCTTGATCTTTCTTTTGAATGACTGAAAGACCAGTTCAGGTGCAACTTTTCAAAACCTCAACTCAGGAATTTCAATAAAATAAAAATATCTAATGATCTTCTAAATAACATCACCAACAATTTTTAAGGATAATACTTTCTTTGTCTGAATCTTCCTAGATTTTTTTGTTATTAAATCTTCACTAAGCCCACAGTTGAATTACTTTTTGTTCTTAGATGCTAGTATGAGTTTTCTTATATGTATCATGTGATTAAACATGTTGGATGTGTATGTCTCAATAAGAAACAGGTGCACTGGGGATCGTATTATATAATGACCTTTCCGAAACCTATATACCCTCCAAGGGTAAATAATAAGGTAAATATCTTTGCTTTTCAGTCAGAAAAAAAAAAATAGAGTATCTTCCTGATTAACTTTGTGAACTTTTGTAGCTTATCTTTAATACCTCAGTTTTCGCCTCTCTAAAGTGGAAAAAATTGTGCCAACTTCAACAGATTCGATGAGAGTGAAATGCAAAAATTATCTAAAATACTTGGCATAGTTCCTGATTCTCAACATATGTTAAGCAAGTTTTGATTGCCTTTCTGGTTCCCTCTTTTATTCTTTGTTTCATCATCTTAAAAATGGAGTCACTGAAACTCCACAACTTAATCCATAGTGGGGTCATGAAGATAAAAGTGAATTAATATATGTTCAAATGCCATGAAAACTATCATTTACTATTTGCACTGATCACTGTTAGTCATCTCCCTTTTAATTATTTACTTGCCTATCACTTTTGGTTTACTCTTACATTTTGAGTCTCCAGAAATAAGTAAAGAGCATGTCTTGGGGCAACTGAATGGCACAGTTGTTTAAATATCTGAATCATTATTTTGGCTCAGGTCATGATCTCAGGGTTGTGAGATTGAGCCCCACATCAGGCTCATTGCTCAGTGGGGAGTCTGCTTGGGATTCTTTCCCTTTCTCTCTCTCTGCCCCCCGCCACTTTCTCTCTTTCCCACACACTCTCTCAGTCTCTCTTTGAAATAAATAATTAAATGAAAACTAAAATATGTGTCTACTCTGTTGAAGACACTATAGAAATATTACTAAGAAGAAAAAAAAATCTTCATAAAGTTTAATACATCCCAATGTTTTCCCAGGGAGACAAAATACTAGAATGCGGAAGAATGTTGCTGTAGTAATTGTCATTTACATGCCGTTCAGATCTGTTCTCATCTCCCACACAGATCCAGTATTAAGCAGCAATGGAGGTCACCGTATAGCCAAAGAGTATCTCCCTTCTTCCCTGCTTAGTCCTACGTGGGTTTAAGTTCCCTGTTGCCATTGTCTATAGGAAGTGAATATTTCTACTGGTATCAGGGAAATTGACCCATTTCTCCTCTTATTCCAGTTTATTAAGGCCAGGCTCATTCAATTCTCTTTCTTCATAAATATCTACTTCTTCTCCATGTATACATTATTTTGATTCCTTTTGGAACTTTTACTACAATGATGAACTGCTTGTGCTTGCATTTTTCTTTACTAGAAACACATAAAGAGAAAGGATGCAACTTTGGTGTGAAGTTAGACCAATGGCTTTTAATAATAAAAGCATTTTTCCCTGAATAAATCATGTTTGCATTCATCTGAAAAAGAGAAGAGCTATGTTTGACAAACCATATTTTGATTATGAAGTTCTCAATAAATAGGACAAAGAACAGACTGAGGAAATATGTTTTGTTTAGGAGTACATTTATAAAATTATTAATAAAAGGAATATTGACTTCAAATAAAAGGCATAGTGCCTAGTTATTTTTTATATACATCATCAATAACTACAGATAGGTTTCACCCCAATACTTTAGGCTAACAGAAATAATAGACTTAACTTTCCCAGGGAGTAGGAGTGAATTCTCATGTAACTAATTTAATGAAACTGATTAATGCATCATCACAGATCAAAATAATAGTTTGGCAAATATGTCCTTCTGTACATGATTTTTTAAAAAACTTTTTAAAAAATTTCAGTCAGCTGGAATATGCAATTTATAGGAACAAAGATATCTTTTGTTTAGCCAAGAGGGGAAAAAAATGCTACATATTTTCTGGCAATAAGGATCAGTGCCTTGAATTTAGGAGTAGGAAGAGAGGGGTTTAGTCCTACAATTTGGAAGGCACAGTGTAGAAGTGTAAAACTTCTCCTGAGTGTGCAATTTTATATTTACCTGTGATCCAGATCCTCATTTTGAGAGCCCATTTAGAAACAGACTAATTCGTTTAGGCCAGAGGAGCAGGCTTACCCACCAAAAATCATGCAAAATCATCAGGAATTTTAAACCTTAGCCAAGAGAAGTAAACTTCAGTGTCACAGTATCCACAGTTTAAAACCAATAAGGGCTTCTTCAAAAAGTACTCAGGCGATTTAAGAACAGAATTCATCCAGAAATCATCCTGATAATTTTCTCCCCTAAACAGAATATAAATTGGTGGTGATTTTCTATTTCCCTGATGCTATTTCAAAAGTAGTTTTCATATCTTTGTTATAACAGTTAGTGGTTTATCCTGAGATTGATCTGTATTTTTTTAAAGGTTTGTTTTGTTTTATTGATTTTTTTTCTTTTTCCTTTTCTTTCTTTCTCCAAGTTTTGTTTGTTTTGTAACAAAGCAATGACATATTGAAAAGAGCCTTTTTGCTCAGGTAGAACTGAGTTCGAGTTACTCTCCTGCCTGTGTGATTTTGTACTAGCTTTCTAGACTTTCTGAATCTCGAAATTCTCATTTATAAAACCTGGGTAATAAAATCTATCTTGCAATGCTAGAGATTAAAGTCAGCATAATACCTGACACTTAGCCAGTGCTTTACTCTCATTATCTGAGCAAATGAAATGAAGACCGACACTGATGAGAATCCAGCAAGGTGTGTTCTTCTGAGGCATAAGGGATGACTGATGAGATGTCTATGCATTTTTCAAATTCAAAAAATGTTTTCCAGATCCCTAAAATATCCCCTGATGCTTTGGATTATTGCAATAATAAAACAATAGATTTGAAGAAAAAAAAAAGCATTTGTTTATCTCAGCGACTCCTGCTGTTTTCCTTAAGAATTTCTTAAACTGTTCTATTTAAACTTTTTCTGAAACTTTTATTCCTTGTCCCACTCTTTTTTTCCCCTTCAGAGCACCCTTATATCAAGCAAGTGAAAGACAATTTATACTGAATCGTTCTAGCATGTCAGAGTTCTATTTAGCGTCATGGTGAATAACACGACAGCTCCCAAATCCCTGTCCTGTTTTTGGTCAGGATTTTCCATCCACAGTTCAAATGAAACTTCAGCATTTTCCTTAATGTCCAAAGCAATTTGGCAAACAGAATTTGGAAGAAGAACCTTTCTGCTTCTGCTATGCATGGCCCAGATGCTCCATAAATATAATTTAGCATCTCCATGGTGCATTCTGTGTGCACTCTGCTCATAATCATTGCTATGGCCATTAGCATAAAAATGCTTTTCTCCAGTCTTTTTTTCCATGCTTTAGCTTTGAAATTTTATCCTTATTCATAGTTCAAGAACTTTGCAAACAAATAAGATGCACCACAGAATACTTTAGGCAGCTTCGATCCCAGTACTAATCTGTACTTTGTAGCATGAAACGAAAATTAAGCAAGCATATGGCCCAAGACTGTAACAAAAATGATATTATGCCACAAAACATAAAAACAGAAATGTTTATTAAGGTCACTGACTCTTAAACTATTGTTGATTTCTCTTACAAAATTTAAGTCCAGTCATAAAAATAGACATATTTGTCCTGTTACATGTATTATATAGAATGTATGTGTAAATTAATATATGTATATTATATATGTCTATTTGTGTGTATATAGCATAGTGTACATTTGTCTCATCATATATATTTTACTTACTATGTATGAATTTAGTTAAGTGTATATATATATTTAATTTTATATATATTATGTATTTAGCTTACTGTATATATATAAAACATTAACATAGTATATTTATATATGCACATACATATATACTCATGTTTCTTTTTTCATTTTTATATTGATCCTATATTTTATATAAAATGTTAATAGAAATATCTGAAGGAAATTGCAAAGAAAAGGCAAGCATAGGTTTAGTAAGGAGAAATGTATACCTAGAGTCCTTTATAAGTTTATAAATGTGAGGTAAACATTTGTTGGGAAACAAGTAAAGAGAGGGACACAGTCTGTCACAGAAGCCACGGTACTCACAGGAGAAAACCAAGTAATTTGCCCAGCACAGATTTTTCTCATTCTGAGCCTTGAGGGCAGCTTTTTCTGTGAAGTATAAAAAAATATAAAAGATGAAGTAGACACAGAGAATAATTTTTTTTTAATATACATATTTTGACCATTGAGATCACACACAAAATATATAACTCCTAATGTGCAGACTTTTTTTCTCCGATGGATCTCTTGGGCAAAATACAAGAAAATGCAAATCTTTGAGTCAAGGTTTCCTCTATGGAATATTATAACCATGTTCAGAAGTGCCCTATATTTTAATCTTATTTCACTTAACAGACATAATTTTAAATATCTGAGTGAAAATCACATTTGGGTAAGAGAGGGTCTCTATTTTTAAATAATATGCTGTTTTTATTTATAATCTCACAGTTGGGCCCATTGATACACAGAAGTTCTCAATTTTAATGAAGTTTATAGAAAGGAAGCAGGGGTAAAGACAACCAACTCATTAAAAAAAAACAAAAATGTTTACTTTATAAAATAATGGTAACCACATAGCCCATAAATCTGTCAATATGTTCTCAATATCATCAGTTGTCAGTAAATACGAATTGTGATAACTATCAGATATAACTACACATCCATCATAATGACTAAAACAGAAGACCACACATGCATTTATTAGAAGAAATATATACAAGAATATTAATAGCAGCATTTATCATACTGGCTGCAAAATTGAAACCATCTGAATGTCCATCCACAGTGTAATGGATACATGTGTTGTGGTATATTCATTCCATGAAATTTGATATCACAATAAAATTTCACAAACTCCAGCTACATAAGACAATATGGGTTTCCCTCACAAACATAATGTTAAGAAAATCAGACCTACAAAAGGACATATGATTCTTTTATGTACAGTTCAAAAATAGGCATCAGTAAGTTGTACAGAGAAAAGACAGAACACTAGTTTAGCTTTAGGTGGTGATTGGGACATAATGATGGAGGAAGCTTGAGGGAAGTTTCCAGGGTGCTGGTAATATTTGACTCATGGCTGTGCTGATGGGAAACTTTAGCTGTATACTTACTATTTGTGCATTTTTTGGTAATTCAACATAAGTTCTTAAAAATTTCAAAATTAAGGGAACTTCCTATATAGACTAAATCAACTTCATTAATAAAGCAAAAAATGAAACAGAGAATAAAGCCTCCAAAGTGTGTGCAACTTTGCTGTGTATGGCAATTCCTCACAGTTACTCTGATGGCTGTCCTTCATATTCACCTCTCTTACGGCACTGATTCCACTGTGTTGCATTTATCTGTTTTATCTTTGTCACTTTGATTAGCTTGGAAATTCCTTTTGGGAAAGGAAGGCAATATTACAAATATAGGAAACACTTTTCTGTGCTGTGCTGTGCTGTGCTCTTTAGAAATGGGCCTCCAAGCAAGGCGCATCTTTCCTGTGGTGTGTGCTAGAATCCCTCTACCCAGCCTCCTGGTACCTAGAAACTATCACTGAGCCCATTCCAGTAAGCGGGTCTGGACTCCATGACTCTGCCTTCAAACCTACCCACTCCTACCACCATCAAGACTGGGCAAAGTGTGGACTCTAAAGCTGCAATCATATGATTTCTCTTGGAATATTGTGAGATGGGTTCAAAACTAGAAGTCAGTGATCTGTTTGTTTCTGGTCATGAGAAAAATATGTGTTTTCTTAGCTAAAACAAACTTTCTTCTGTGAGGTGCATGGTGGAACAGAAAGACTAGTTAGCATATAGAACTAAAAATGAAACAGAGAAATAAAGATGAGACCATGATACCTTGAAAGCTGGAGAAAAGTAACTTCCTTTGTTTAGATCTTTTTCTCCTTCTAAGTAGCTCCATGTAAAGCCAAACTACTCTTCTTGTCTTACCAATAGACGCATCATTTTAATTTAATGCAGTTTCACCGTCTTCTATTACTTGCAAAACCAAGCCAAATCCTCACCTGAAAACATATATATGTTGTTCCAATACTTTCTTGAGGTTTGGAAATTCAATCCGTATATGCATATTTATCTTTAAAATTCATACTGCATTGATTTTGTTTTTCTGAATTTAAATAAAGTCACATCATGATGTCTTACCTCCCTCAGATTAACCACAGAATAAAATCTGGTTTTCTAAAAGGTGAGGTTCCTGAAAGCAAGGGAATCTTCATCTTTTAGTCCCAAAATTTAGTCGGATTTGATAGAAAGAAAACTTCCAAGAATGTTGACCGGATAAATGAATACATAATCCTCACATGCAGAAAGTTTACCCAACTGTGTGATGGTGGCATTGGCTGTTCTAAGGGAAGAATTTAGGATAAAACTTTGGGGGTTTGTTAAAGGGTAAGGTAAACTCTTAACAGGAATGAAGAGGAAGGAGCCTGGGTCATTTCCTTCGGCTGAGAAACTGGCTCCGTAATTCCAAAAATAACATCAATTTTGAAAGGTTTATTTGATGTCCAAATAGTAGCCAACTTTTCAAAAAAATACTTCTGTGGATTCAGAGAACAAAATGTGGCCGTTAAAGGAGGCTGTTTGGAAGTTTACATTTGAAAAACAAATTTCCTCTCTTATTTCTGCTTACATTTGTTCCAGAATGCCTAATTTTAAGGCTCGTGATTTGCTGAGGTAATGTGGCAGCCCGAGTTGTCCATACAGCTGTGTGTTTATGTCTGAACTACAGACAGGAGGATGTGTCCATAAAACATGAGAATATGATTACCAAAACTTGGAAATGAGCAACACTCTGTAAGCAGACACATGATAGGCAACGCTCGACCTACCATCGGCCCTGGATATCAAAAATAGTGCAGAACACTCAATTTCAATTTTAATTTCCAGAGGGCTTAATTTATTGAAAACTAATAAACAGCTGTTATTTATTATTTATTCCACCTTTATGCAGTCTCTCATCTTTCATTGAAACCCCATTGTTTCCTTAAGATAAGGAAAGCCTGTGCCAATAAGTAAGTAAGTAAGTAAGTAAGTAAGGCAGGCATACATTCTTACATGGCCAAAAAGTATCTCCTCTCTGTCATAACCACTTTTTTTGTTGTTGTCATTGTATTGGAAGGAAACTATAGGTGGGTTTAAGAGACAGGGAAAGAAGATGATGGAATGGAGTAAGACATGGATCTAAACTGTAGGATCCAAAGCACACTGATGCATCACAATCATTCCTGGGGTGCATGATAATGACAGTGTCAGAGATAATATTCAACTTAGTGCACATTTTATATCGTTTCCTTTTTAAAATGAATTCTGTACTTTGCTTTAAGATACATTTATGTGATGCTCTTCAAATTAACTTGCATTTTTCAAACCGTCTTTGAGAGAAGCTGAAGCTGTGGTCAGGATGCCAGAGAGGGGTCAAGTGCGGGAGCCATCACATTGTACTGAAAGTGAACTTCCTCCTTCATTTATCTGGCAAAAGGTAAAACGTTTTAAATAACTGAAATGAAAGGTTCTCGGATATCATTAGTGTCATTCTTCATGGCTAAACGAACATGAAAGTCTACCTCAGGCGTTTCTTATTTGCTCTTGAAGGATTATTGGCTTGCTGAAATCAAGTTGATGTGTCCAGTGTTTGGGACAAAAGTAGAGTTTGGAAATGACTGGGTTGTATACAAATTTCTGTTGTAATTTTATTAAACTCAGCTCTTCTGAGAAAATTGCTAACAGTCTTCAGGGAGGGCACCTGGATGGCTCAGTCGGATGGACAGTTGACTTCAGCTCAGGTCATGATCTTAGGGTCCTGGGATCCACCCCAGCATCCAGGTCCCTGAGCGGGGAGGAGTCTGCTAGTCCCAACACCCTTCCCCCTGCTCATGCTCTTTGTCTCTCTCTCTCTCTCTCAAATAAAAAAATTCCTTAGGTTAAAAAAAAAAAAAATTCTTCAGGAAATGTAAGAACTTGAAGGCATTCCCCCTTGAGGATGAGGAACAGGGATAATGAGAATAGAAAAAAGGCTAAAGTTGCCTTTCTGAAGGGTCTGGTCCACATGAGGTGTATATGCCTTATATGGCATAAGTGATGGGGATATGACACTGAAAGTTTCATGGTCATTTTTCCTTTTTATCTTCTGAAAGTTCCAAAAATCGTTCATCCCATTGAAAATGGTTGGTCTCAATTTATGTCTCTTTCTTCTAAGAGGAGCCATGCATTGAGCATACAGATGTTGTAATGCAGAACATGGATATATGATCTGATAAGTGATTATTGTTGTTCTGCTATTGTAGTTCTTTTGCTATATCTTAGTCCAAAAGACAGTTTATGTTAGAAGATAATGTTTAGAAGTTTAGATAATGTTAAGAAGTTTAGATGAATTTTCCACTGTTCATGATTTGTGATGCCATACAAAGGAATGGTTTATAACAAAACTGTACCCAAAATTCAGAACCTCTGTTGTTTAGGAAATACTTTAAATATAGGTATTGCTCAGAAGATGCCCAATTCCTTAAATGGATATAGTTGGATTTAAGTGGACTCCCTTTTTTATAGCTCAACATATGATAATTGTATAATTTTAGTTTTGTTTTTATTTTTATTTTATTTTTTTTAAGATTTTATTTATTTATTTCACAGAGAGAGATCACAAGTAGATGGAGAGGCAGGCAGAGAGAGAGAGAGAGAGGGAAGCAGGCTCCCTGCTGAGCAGAGAGCCCGATGCGGGCCTCGATCCCAGGACCCTGAGATCATGACCTGAGCCGAAGGCAGTGGCTTAACCCACTGAGCCACCCAGGCGCCCCTAGTTTTGTTTTTAAATAGAGGTTGTAGTGATTTGTTTTTGGAAGTAAAATGGTAGAATGATTATGGAGTGTAAAGTTAGATTTTAATCCTATCTACTAAGTGGGTCAGGAAATCTTTTAATATTTCAATATCCTGGCCTAAATAAGGATATGATATCTAATTCATAAAGTTTATGATGATCAGTAAGCTCTATAAAATGTTTAAATTCCCTGTCAGTGATAGTGATATATAAATGTTTATATATATTTTCCTTATACTTAGAAAGATACTTATATAATTCCACACATAAATGTGAATGAATATGCTAATATTAGGTAATAAGAGGTAATAAGAGTAAATAGTTATTGATAGCTTTTACCCTAAGAAAAGCATTTAGTGGAGATTTCTCACGTGATCCTTATTATAACTTTATGAGATAAGTGCTACTTTTGTCCCCACCTTACAGAAGATTATAATGAGGAAAGAAAGTCATTGTATACATGCCCATTTTTTAAAAAAAACATTCCTGGCAGTTTTTTTTTGTTTATTTAATTTTTTAAATTTTTCCTTCAGTGTAGTATCATTTTACTTCAACCAAAATAATGTCCTTAAACATTTATTACAGTTAAGCTCTGCTGATAGGAAATACCTCAAAATGCAATCTTATTTGGAAATAGGGCTGTTGCAGATGTGGTTCACTGAGATGAAGTCATACCAGAATTGCACGGGCATCTGCTCCAATAGATGACTTATGTCCATATGAAAGAATGACACGTGAAGACACATATACACACGCAGGAAGGACACCATGAAATCATGAAGGCAGAGATTTGGGTGACTGGCTCTTCTATAAGACAAGGAATGCTGAAAATGGCCAACAAACCACCAGATCTAAGAGGGCCGAGGGGAGAGGCATAGGGCAAAAATTTCTTTAATAACTCTCAGAAGGAGGCAACCCCGTTGAACCTTGATGTCAAACTTCTAGCTTCCAGAACTGTGAGTTAATTTCCGATGTTTAAGTCACCCAGTTAGTGGTATTATGTTACAGCAGCCGTAGCAAACTAATACACATGGTTTTACCTCCTATTGTATTTAAGGCTATCTTCACTGGATAAATAATTCAGAGGTGACAGTTTATTTTATTTTGCTTTTGTTGCAACTGCAAGCACTTAAAAGAGTTCCTTCCATTGTTTTCTGATATAACATTAGCGGCTACTCTCAATTACATTTCCAGGTATAAGTTATGTGTCCTTTATCTCTGACCACATACAAAATTTTCTCTTTTAATTTGGTATTTGGTAGTTTGGCTATCATGTGTCTAAGTCTGTTTTTCATGTTTTGCTTACTTGAGGTTTGCTAAGCATCATGAATCTGAAAGTAGATGCTTTTCAGGAAACTTAGAAAAACTTCACCTATTATTTTAACAAATAATTTTCTGTTGGATTCTTTTTTTTTTTTTTTAGGACTCCTATTACATATATATCAGGTTATTTAATACTGTCTCACATGTATCTGAATCTTCCTTCTTTTCTTCCTGGTGTTTTTCAAGTTGAATGCTTTACATTGATTTGTTTTCAAGCTCACTGCAACTTCTACCTTCTCACATAGATCATTAAACCCATTTGGTGAATTTCTCATTCCATTTTCTGTTTTAAAATTTCCATCTTATAATTATCTTTCCTTTGCTAAGCTTCCTTATTTGATTGCTCAGGAAGACTGTATTTATTTTTTAAAATACTTTTGGAGTTTACTTGGAACACCTTTATTAAGACAAAATTTATATGCCACTTAAGGTATACAATGTAATTATTTTTTTTTAGTAAATTCATGGTTATACAGTCATCACCACAATTTGAATTTAAAACATTTCAAACTCCAGGCGCCTGGGTGGCTCAGTGGGTTAAGCCGCTGCCTTCGGCTCAGGTCATGATCTCAGGGTCCTGGGATCGAGTCCCACATCGGGCTCTCTGCTCAGCAGGAAGCCTGCTTCCCTCTCTCTCTCTCTCTGCCTGCCTCTCCGTCTACTTGTGATCTCTCTCTGTCAAATAAATAAATAAAATCTTTAAAAAAAAAAATTTTCAAACTCCATAAAAGGAAGACCATATCCATTATCATTCCCTTCCTACTTCCCAACAGTATCCCAGAGGCAACCACAAATTTCCTTTCTTCTATGGTTTTGCCTGTTCTGGATACTTAATACAAATGGAGTCATAAAATATGTGATCTCTTATGACTGTTTTCCTTCACTTGGTGCAGTGTTTTCATCTGTGTTCACGATTATCAGTATTTATTTTTATTGCCAGTAAATCTCCATCGTATGCATGGTTTATATTTATCCAGTTTTCAGGTCATAGGCATTTGAGTTGTTTCTATTTTTTGGCTATTATAAATAATGCCGCTATGAACATTTGTGTGCAAGCTTGTGTATAGATATCTACTTTTTTTCTCTTTTCTTGTGTATATACCTGGGGATGGCATTAGTCACAGTCCCCTATTGTTGCAGTAACAAGTCACCACACACATATTGGCTTAAGTCAATGCATATTTATTATCTCACAGTTTTTTTTCTGGGTTTTACCAGAAAAAAATTCAAGTTGTCAGCAGGGCTGTGTTCCTTTTGGAGCCTCTAAGAAAGAATCTTACTTTTTTCAGCTTTTGGAGACCATCTGTATTCCTTAGTTCCTGTGCCCTTTTCCCATCTTCAAATCCAGCAAGGTCAAGCTTGTGATTAAGCTTCCCGTTGAGTCTTCTACTTCCCTGCTTCACTTATAGAGGTCCTCATAATTACATGGGGCCCACCCAGGTAGTCCAGAATAACCTTCCCATCTTGAATTCCTTAGCTTCATCCATCTGCAGAGTCCCTTTTGCCTTGTAAAATAGCATATTCCCAGGCTCTGCAGATTAGGACGTGTATATGCTTGGAGGACAGGGAATTATTCTGCCTACCTATTCTGCCTACCACACTGTGTCATATGCTAACTCCACGTTTAACTGCATAGGAACTGCTTATTTTCCAAAGTGGTCGTTCCATTTAACATCCATATCGACAATATAATGGCTTTAATTTCTCCACGTTCTTACCAACACTTGTTTATTGTCCATCTTTTTGATAACAGCCATCCTAGTGGGTGTGAAGTGTTATCTTTTTGTGATTTTAATTTGCATTTTCCTAATGTCTAATGATGTTGATGAGCCATTAGTATGCTTTTACAGGCTTTTTTTTTTTTTTTAATAAAGGAATGTCTGTTGGTATCCTCTGTTCATGTTTTAATTGTGTTGTCCTATTTTGCCATCTTGGCATAATGGTTACTGTTGACATTTTTTTCCCCTGGACTATAGGTTGCATTTTCTCTTTGTGTTTTTCTTAAGTTTTGATTGTGAACTAATCCTGCTGATAATTACATATGGAGGCTCTCAGTTCTGTTATCTTCCTGGGAAGATACTAGTTCTAGCTAGTTGTCCTTTTAGTGGTTGATCACTTTTCACTTTTGTAGAATGGATCTTTTGCTTTAATAAGGCTGTTTCTGAAAAGCCCAAAGAGTTTTTAGGACCTTCTAACTTGGAGGTACTAAATACCCAAATGTTGGTTTATGTTTGGTACTTGCGGTTGGTTTTAGGTTTTAATTGGGCAGGTCCAAAAGGAGACTTTTTCTACAATACGGTTTTTATTCCCAAACCTTGGCCCTTCTTGTGTCTCAGATAAATCACTAAAGCATAATGAAGGTCTAAATGAATTTTTCCACTTTAACAGAGCTGAACCTCTGATGTCGGCCTACTGCTTGAAACCATGTATGTCTGTTCCATTTTCAATCCTGTAGCAGCTACTTTTGGAAAACTTTGTGTAACATTATCCTGCATGTGTGTAGCCCAGCTATAGTCTGGAGAATTACAGGGGACCCTATATAGGCTTCTGGCATGCCCCCATCCACATATCTTTGAGTTTTGTCTAGTCCCTTCAGTTATTTCAAATTGAGAATGCTTCCCCAGCTCAGTGGGAATTCTGGGTTCTGCTTAGATTCTAACTCTCTGGACCATAGATGGAAAATTGTCCCCAATTAGAAAAAAAATGCAATTATAGAGATCACTCAAAGTTTCCTTCTTCTCAGGAATTATATTATTCTAGTGCCTCCTGTTTAACATTGGAAAACTTTTTGCCTCCCATATTTTCCCCAAGACTGGTTATTTACAACTGAACACTAGTCTACCATCAGTTACTTTATCATAACTGGAAGTAAGACAGAAACTTTTGATAAGAATTTTAAATGATAGTCATCCCAACGTTTCTGAACACTGGAAATACTATAACCTTTTCTAAGCTATGTAGTAATTTCTGTTGATTTAAGTTTTATTGTCTGATATGTTTTAGGTAGGTAGTTTCATGGCAGTGCTCATAGTGAACATAGTGGAACATTTTAAACACTTTTAAGTGGCAAATAAGGATCCAAATCTAAATTAAAATATAACCATTTGTACTTGTAACAGTGCATATACAGTAAAATCTGTGTGTGTGTGTGTGTGTGTGTGTGAGTGTAGGCACTCACGCACGTAATTAAATGACAAAGAATTCACAACTTCTCTCCTGGACCAGGGCTGATATCTTTGGAAATGAATTTTAAGAACATTCCAGTCTCTGGGGCACCCAGCTGGCACAGTCGATTGAGCGACCACTCTTGGTTTCAGCTCAGATCATAATCTCAGGGTCATGAGATCAATCGAGTCCTCCTGTCGGGCTCTGCACTCAGCATAGGTCTGCTTAAGATTCTCTCTCGCTCTACCTGCTCCTCTACCTGTTCTCTCTCTCAGTCTCTCTTGGTCTAAAATAAATACATAAACCTTTAAAAAAAATAACATTCTAATCTCATTAAATTGGGGTGGGGGATTTGAAATAAATGCTTTACTGAATCCAGCAAATGATATAACTATAATATTTTCTAGAAAGAGATCATACTATAAATAATTCAGTTTGACTCCTTTCTCACTTAACAGTTATTAGACAACTTTATATGTCACATATGCAGATTAATAATATTCTTTTTGAAAATTTTCATAAAACCACATTATATTAATATACCATGAAAATTTTATCAAATTCTCTTTTGATAGACATTTAGATGACTTCCATTTTTTTCCTATTATAGTTATCTAAAAAATGAAATCCTTATACCTACATCTGTGCGTACTATATGTATATTTCAGAAATATTTTCAGAAATTAAATCATATAAGAACAGTAATCATATTTTAAAATATGAAACACAGTGACATGTTGCCCTTTAAAAGAGTAGATAAACACTCTCACTGTGTTTATATAACAATAAACATTTAGGTATTGTTAGATAAAGTTTGTCTAACAATTAATTAGAGTGACTGCTTCCAAAGGCAAACAGAATTTTATATGCTTTTCATTTTTCCAATCTGTTAGAAGGGATAAAAGACTCTCTTTTTTTTTTTTTTTTGCTGTAATTATTTCTAATTTTGCTTAAGTTTCTATGTTTAGTATTTTATTTTTATTCCAGTAATTTATTTTTATGTTTTACATTCATATTGTTGATATACATGTACTTTTTTTAATATGATGTATGTGTAAGGACAAAGTTAGATATTTAATTTTCATTTTGTAATCTCAGTCATCATGCAGTTGTCAGAAGTCTGGATTTTTTTTTTTTCTTTTTAGCTTTTTTTTTATTCTCTTCTTGTACCCATAAATCATATATCTTTAATTACTCTTAAATATGTGTTAATATCTGATATAAGTACTTCCCTGTTGCTCTTTTAGAATTTTACTATTATTGTGTGTACTTTTTTCCAGTGAGGCCTTTAAATAATTTCCTCAAGCTCTAAAATATATTTTAAAATTTCGTTTGATGCTGCATTTAGTTTATAGATTTGAGAGAAATATTTATTCTATTGAATTATATGATCTGAGAAAAGGTTTTATCTTTCCCTTTTTTGTAGGTTTTCATTTAGTGTTTAATATCCTCTTAATATACATAATAAATATTACTTCTGTATTTCCTCCCAAGTTTTTCACTGCTTTTGCTTGTCAATAAAATTAATATATTTTTAAAGTATAGCAGTAAACTCACTACCATCTGTCATTAGGAAAAATATTTTATATAACTTTCACAACCAACCACCATACTCTTTTTTTTTACATTTCTTATAATTTTCTTTTTTAAGTTTTCCAAATATACAGAAATCTTCTCTCCATTACAATAATATATTCTACTTCCTAGTATCCTTTCTTATAAAAATAATATATATATTTACTTACAGTTTACTACGATATTAATAGAGCATAGATGTTTGATTTTGTCAAGTAACAGGTCAGCATCACACTGATGACCATACACTCCTTTGACCTATTAATTTGATGTATTTTATTAACATATTTCTCAAAATTGGCATAGTTTCACAGTCTTCTAAAGGAAGCCTGTTTTTCATGTCATTACTAGATATTGACACATCTACTCTTACTTCTTGAGTCTGTGATAATATGTACGGACGTTTATATCTAATGTATTCTCTCTCTGGAGATTTGGAGACATTCTGTGCTGTGTTAATCAACGGTACTTTGGATGTAGAGTCCTTATCTTCATGTGTGTCTCTTCATCCTTCCTTCCTTTTCGGTAGTAACCCGGCAAGACAAATGTGCTTTCTTTCTCTTTGTTACTCCTCCTTGAATGAAGTCCATGCTTTCTATTCCTTTAGAATTCTCTCTTTTACTCTTCTCTCCATCTAGTTATGCAGTGTTTCCCTGAGATTTTTGTTAAAATACTGGATTTTGATTGTTCCAAACACCTTTTGCTCAGAGGTTACAGAATGAGAGGAAATGAACTGGAGTACCCAGAGTCTCCATTTACATACGTTTTCCCAAGACATCTTTCTGCAAAATACAATGAATTCTTTGTACCTCCCTCAGTATTTAGTAGTTTCTTCTTGACTGGAGACAATCCTGAAGCTTGAAATCAACACCTATTTCACATAGATCTTTTGTTTAGTTATTTGCTATTTATTTAAGTCTGCTATTTATCTCTGCAAAATGGAGTGAGATATGTACTTCTCTCTTTATCCCTTTGACAAGCCTCTAAAGTGATGATTTAGGTAGGTAGTTGTGGTGGCAGAGGGGTAGGGGAGGGGAGGAAAAGAAACAGAAAGGTGGGTTTGCCCCTCTGGGGCAAGAAAAGAAAGTAGGTGACCTACCTTAATTTATTTGTCAACTGGATCTCTTTATATAGTGGGAAAATTTTTTTAAGTTTTTATTTAAATTCCAATTAGTTAATATACAGTGTAATACTACTTTCAGGCATATAATATAGTGATTCAATGCTTCTGTATATCACCCTCTGCTCATCACAAGTATACTCCTTAGTCCCCATCACCTATTCAACCCAGCCCCCCTACCCACCTCCCCTTCAGTTACCTTCAGTTTGTTCTCTGTAGTTAAAAGTCTCTTTCTTGGTTTACTTCTCTCTCTCTTTTTTCCCTGTGCTCTTTTGTTTTGTTTCTTATATTCCACATATGAGTGAAATCATATGGCATTTGTCTTTCTCTGAATGATCTAGTTTGCTTAGCATAATACTCTTTAGCTACATCCATGTCATTGCAAATGGCAAGATTGCATTCTTTTTCATGGCTGAGTAATATTCTATTGTATATTTATACCACATCTTCTTTATCTCTTCATCAGTTGATGGACACTTGGGCTGATTCTATAAATTGGCTATTGCAGATAATGCTGCTAGGAACATTGGGGTGCTCGTAGCTCTTTGAATTATTATTTTTGTATTCTTTCGGTAAATACCTAGAAGTGCAATTGCTGGATTATAGGGTAGTTCTGTTTTTAACTTTTTGAGGAATCTCTGTACTCTAGAGTGTTCTCCAGAGTGGCTGTACTAGTTTGCATTCCCACCAATAGTGCAGGAGAGTTCCTCTTTCTCCACTAGGAATTATTTAGTAATCCTGATACTCTGTAGAGGATCACTGGTTGTTAAAGTCTAATTTAAGAATTTGGTCCTATGTGTTAGCTTATCTTCATTTTACTCCTTCCTGGAATCCACAGAAATATCAAAGATCTCTGGTTCTATTCAGTGCCTGATGATATATTCCTTTCTAAAAATAAAATAAAAATTATCTAGCGCAAATCCACTATTCTTCATTGGTAATGAGATGGGACTTAGATTTCTACTCTTGTCTCCAAATCCCCTTCTTCTCTCTATTACCTTCCTAACAAGAGCTATGTTATAGTGAAAATGTAATAGATGAAGAAATTAATATGACATGATTGGCACTTGAGGTATTTGCAGGATCCAACAAAAATGTACATGAGAGAAATAGGAAATCAGAGAGTGAGTGAAAAACTTAACTCTTCAGAAATTTGTAGAAGAATTGCCTGACAAATAACTTAGACTTGTATTTGAAGTGAAAATACTTATTAAGTACTCATTTGGTGCCAGAAATTGTGCCAAAGTCACATTTTATAATTTCCTTATGAAGAGAAGTTCGGAATATATTATGAAGCAGGCTGACTGAGAGATGTAGGGTTGGCTGAGCCAAGCCTTTTCTAATGGCCCAAATTTCTTTTGATGCCAATAAACAGTGTAACTAAGCCAATGTAAGCTAGAATATTCATCCAACTATCCACTCTTTTGATAATCAAATATTTACTGGGCATCTCTTAAGTGGCATACATGAGACTTATGTATATTGGAGAATAAACGGACATTGCTTATATCTTCAAAAAGTTTTACTCTAAGAAGAGTAAATGAAACATAGCATACAAATAAGTGTATAATTATAAGTTGTCGTATATATTCTGAAGGAAGAAAGTGTGGGCTTTTAGTTGTTTCTGATGACAGTAGAAAAAAGACATCATTTCAAGATTAAACTATGTCATTATAGTCATACTACATTGGTTAACAGAAAGAAGGACAAGCGCCTCAGGCTTTCAGTAAAAACCAGAGAGAATGACTCAGTCATGAAAAATATCCCTAAATTAAGTTCATCACCAAAAATCATAAAAAAGAAACTTTCTGACAATATGTTAAAATATTTGGATATGCTTAGTCACGCTGCCTTTGTGCTTAGGAACTTAGCATTCTATCTCATAGGTCGTTTATACTGTAACTCCTCTGAGCAGTTATAATGCTGATGCAATTCAATATATTATAACAAATTCAAGTAGTGAACAATAGTACAACATATTCTTTAAGACCTTAAAAGAAAGCACTGAGTGGAAACAAAAGACTGCTATGAATAACCCAAATGTGTGGTGGAGAGAAGGAGCTAATCCCTTCCAGTACTTTAGGTGATAGAAGGTCCTTGTAACACCAGTTGAAAAAGGAATCAGTGAATGCCACGAGATTTAAGTGGCAGGTGCAAGAGTATATATTTTTATTCACTATTTCAACAATGGCAGAAAAACCATATTAAGCTTAGGGGTAACTTTTCTTTACCAGATATTTGCCAAGTGACATTTCCTGCTATTTAGTGAAAAAAGAAAACTATGATACTACCTTCCCAATTAATATATTTAGCTGAGACATTTTTTTTCTAGTTGTATTGATATATAATTGACAATAACATTTTATTAAAGTATACAACATAATGATGTATGTACACACTGCAAAATGCTTACCTTAATAACTTTAGAAAACATTCATCACCTTACATAGTTCAACGATTTACTCTCTTACCATCTCTCAAACATACAGTACAGTATTGTTAACTGTCATCACCGTCTTGTGTATTAGTCCCCAGAACTTATTTAGCCTATAACTGAAAGGTGGTACCTTTTGAACATCTTCATCTACCTTTTGAACATTTCCCTCACCTCCGACCCTGCCCCCACCTCTGATAACCATCAGTCTCTTCTCTGTTTCTATGAGGTTTGTTTGTTTATTTATTTATTTATTTATAGATCCTATATATAAGTGAGATCATACAGCATTTGTCGTTCTCTGTCTGACATTAGTATTTTTAAGTGACAAAGATTTCATTGGGGCACAGAGGGAGGAAAGAAGGGGAACTCTCCTAGGAGCCAACTACAAGTCGTCAGCATATTTAGAAATAACCCAAAGTGATCTTAGGTTTGGTTGCATGTGATTGATACATTATACTAATGGGATTAAAAACAAAATAAGGCATATTTCAAAGATGCCTGCCTGCAATTTTGACAACAAACATGCTGGAAAAGGTATAACCTAAGTATATAATCAAAATGAAAGTGGATACAGCTATATGACACATTGACAGTCTTCCAAGGAATCTTCATCCCCCGACCTGCATAGAATATGAAGCCTATTGAGAAATTATTCATGTAAGATAAAGAATGTCTTTATTTTTTTCTTACTTTTGAACAGCCGTGAAGGTGTGGCAGGGACACCCATGGAAACATAGCATGACTAGATGTCTTAGTGAAGTTTCTGAATGTTTAAACATTTAAGATTTGAGACCTCCTTAGTATGAGAGTCTAATTCATTTTGGCAGTTGACAGTTTGCTGGCTGTTTACACCCGGTAAGTGCACCAGACTCTGTCAGTCTGTTTTCACGAGCTCCCCACCTGTCACATTGTGAGTGGCCTTCCTTCCACTTTTACAAAGGCTGTCTTTTTTATATGCTTTTCCTCACGGAGATTTAAAGTGACTCTGTGGTGAAAGGCCACATAATCAGTCTTTGTGATGACACCGTGCCTGGACTCTAGATATCAACACATCATAAATATAATAGTAAGAAAACACACTGGTTCAGAAACTATTGCTTAAGTTACAATGTCCAGTGAATGGACATTGAACCTAAGGCATATGTTAACAATCTGTGATTTTATGTTTGTTTGTTTGTTAACCCAGAATGTATTACTCCACAATAAAGTAACAAAGCACCCTGGAAGAAATAAAAAGATGAGAAGATAGAAGGAGGAATGATTATTTATAATCCTAGAAGTGAATATATTATTAAGCTCCCCCCACCCAAGCACTTCTGTGAAAGGGCATTTGTATGATCCTGAGATCTGTTATGTGATAAAGACAGTGATGCACAAGGAGAATCTTGATGTCCTTGTGATAACATTGCTAGCCAAATTGCACATAGCTTCAGTGATTCCAAATGCAGGTGATATTATGAAGGCTGATACAACACCATGAAAGAGAAGGTTCAGAGGAGAAAGGCAAAGAGTTACAGAGCTCTTGGATCATTATAGAACACATTTTGTTCCTTGACAGCCTGGAAATGCACTAGAATAATGCTGTAGAGGGTAGCCGGATTATTTGGGGAGTAGAAGTAAATACAGGCATCAAAATGAGCAATATGTGTTACAGCCCATAAGAGCTGAGAGGTGTAGCAAGAGTGAAGGAGGGAGGTCTCACCTAGGAATTTACGTCAAACAGAATTGATTCTATATGAACATAACTTCTCAGCCTTAGTAAATCTAATAAGTCTTCTCTGAACGCTTTTAAAATGCCTAGCCTAGCATATAATCAAAGAAGTAGGATTGGAAATGTGATTTTCATATCACCAGCAAGTAGAGTTCCTAAGTTTTTTTGTTTGTTTGTTTGTTTGGTTTTTGTTTTTTGTTTTTTTTTCCAGTAGAAGTTAAGGTTGTCTATAGTAGAGAATTTAAGAGCATGGTGCATTCATAGTTTCAATATTTTCAAAATCATGCAAAATGAAAATTAAAACAAAAAGATGTTTGATGGCTAAAAATGGATGCTTAACCAAGCCATTGTATACAAAATAAATTTGCAAAGCTCTTGATCATAATATTAAAATTAGAGAAATATTTAAACATTCAACAGACCAGGTAACATTTACCTGGTAATATCAAGTGACTTCTATGTTATCAACTATATGCCAGGCATGAGAAAAATTAATTTCAGAGAGAATATTAAAATGAACAAAACTGAAATACATTCAGTATTAATCACATCAGAAATTGTTAAGATTAGAAATGTTTAATCTGAGAAGAGAACAGAAAGATAGAGATTTTAGTGTTTTAACAACTGAATTATTAGTCCACAGTTAAGTATTAAAAATAAAACTGACACTGACTCTATCAATAAATAATTCATTACTGCCAAGGGAAACTTTTTTAGTATTGAAATTGAGGATTATCAAAAGAATGATGATAAAGACTACATATGAAGAAGTGTTTTATTGTAAAGATTAAAAGCCATGGTAAGAGAAGAGATAATTGTTTGTTTCAATGCACAAAAAAGGGATTAGAAACAAAAAGCCAGGGGCGCCTGGGTGGCTCAGTGGGTTAAGCCTCTGCCTTAGGCTCGGGTCGTGATCCCAGGGTCCTGGGATTGAGCCCCATGTCGGGCTCTCTGCTCCGCAGAGAGCCTGCTTCCTCCTCTCTCTCTCTGCCTGCCTCTCTGCCTACTTGTGATCTCTGTCTGTCAAATAACTAAATAAAAAAAAAAGAGAGAGACAAAAAGCCACTCTCGTTTGAAAAATAAAAGTCTGAGAATTACTTCAAGCAGGCAATAGAAACTGCCAGCAAATTTTTATTAAAAATAAGGAAGAAGATAAAAGGAAAAATTAAGAATGCAAACACAAATCACAACACATCAATTACTTGAATGTGAAAGCTGGCAAGGAGATTGAAGTCTTTCTAGAACCCTATTATTAACAAAATATTAGATATATTCATTTGAAAAACCTATATCAGAGAGGGTAAAGTAAGTGAGAGAAAGACAAAATACCATAATTTCTCTTATATGTGGAATATAGAGGAAAAGAAAAGAAAATGTTCACAGATACAGATGGGTGGTTGCCGGGGGTGGGATGGGGGAGTTGGTAAGAGAAATAGGTGAACTGTTTATTTGCTTGTTTGTTCATTTAGTTTAATTTTGTTTAAATAAACTAATTTTCTTTAAGGGAGCCAAAGGTTGAGTTGTATGTCATGTGAATTATATTCGGTGAAGTTATTTTTTTTAAAAGTGAGAAAAAAACTTGAAAGACTTCAAGAAAGAGGATAATTGGCCAATAAATATATGAAAATTTGCTCAATATCATTAATCATCAGGGAAATGCAAATTAAGACCACAATGAGATACTACCCACTAGACGGGGTAAAATTAAAAAACACTGGTAATACCAAGTGTTAGTGACACGTAAAACAATTCGATTCCTCATGCTTTGCCAGCAGGAATAGGAAACTGGGAATATTTATCCTATGACCTACCAGGTCCTCTCGTCTGAGTTAGTGTTTATGTTGACCATATGATAAGAATGAGAATAGTTATAGCAGTTTTATCAGTAACAGCTTCAAATTGAAGTAATCTAAATACCTATCAACAAGAGAACAGAGAAACTGTGATATATTCTGTGATGGGATGATAATATAGTATTTAAAAAAGAACTAAAAACTGATACACGTGGATGAATCAAACCAAAATGACGATGAGCTGAAAAGGCCAAACACAAAAGGATTTCATTTTTATGGACTGTAAGAACAGGCAAAACCAATTGAGTAAGGTAGATGTCAGACTCGTAGTTACTACGGGGGAGTACAAATTGGGAAGGGTCTTGAGGGTGCTTTTGCTGGTAACATTTAGAGATCTATAGTGACTTGGGTGGCCATGACATGAGTAAATCAATCTATTTAAAATTTATGTCCTTACTGAATGTATGTTCTACCTCAACAAAAATTTTGGATGAGCAATGAAATAAAATTACCACCTTGTGCTCTGTGATGGCACAAATCATGACTTATTTACCTATTTGCACCTTGCAGGGCCTAATCCAATGTCTGCTCAATGTTTGTTGAATTTAATTAGATTGGCCAAGTAGTCCCACCTATATGTTCTTAACTAGATGATTTTAAGTACAGTAGGTCTGAGCTGTCAACAGAATGATAGCTGTGTGATTCCTACAGACTCCTTTCAAATTCCTGATGCTTTCATATTTAAAATATCCGCCTTTTTTTTTCCCCAAAAAGGGAAATTGGAACATTTGCATATTGAAAAATAACCCAATTTTCAGGGTTTAACAAGATTCACATTTAAAAAAAAAAGAAGTAATTTGCGTATGCTTTGAGGATTCTGATAGATTGTTTTGTAATATGATAGAGAAAGTCGGAAGTTTTGCCCCTGTTTTTTTCTTTCAGATATCCATTTCCCTAAGAACTCCTTAATGGTACATACAGAGTACAAAATGTTATTTGCACATACTGAACCCACAAACCATGCTGGAATTACAGTAATTCACATCACATATCTTATACTAGATAATGGAAAAATTAGAGTTATGGAGTATAGAAGAGAGAAGGACAAAGGACCATTTAGGAAAGGAAAATTTAATGGAGAGAGGGAAATTTAAATTTTCCGTAGCCAGGGACATCGGCCAGTCTTTTAAGTAACCTATGCAGTAAACCACCACAATGTCAGGGGCTGTACAGATATTTGGCAAATACTTTGTTGAAGGAGAACTACAAAATATACTGAATGTTTAGAGGGGACTGGATCTAAGAAACTTATGATTGGAAGATCCCTTGGTCCCTAAATAACTTCTGATTTCTTGTCCAACTTCCCTAATTTCTTCTCTGATTTCGCATCTAACATCTAATAAAAGTAGCCTTCTCATCAGCTTTGCAGGTGATTGTTCAGTTTCTCATTAAGCTAATTGTCTTGTCAACTACTTATGACAGGATTTGAAAATTTTAGCTATAGCATTTTTAGAAATTAAGCCTTAATTGGGTTAAAATATATATCTTCTTAGGACGCCTGGGTGGCTTATTTGGTTAAGTGTCGGCCTTCAGCTCAGGTCATGATCTCAGGGTCCTGGAACTGAGTCCTGCTTTGGGCTCCTTCCTTAGCGGGGAGTCTGCTTCTCCTTCTGCCTGCTGCTTCCCTGCTTGTGCTCACTCTCTCTCTATCTATCTATATATCATGTAACTTCACACGTGGTTTCATTTTGGGCTGCAAAATCTAATTGTTCTCACATGCGTGCTTTGAAATATTTGAAAGACATTTGTCCTTTTCAAATTGGTATCTTTGGTTATTTTCTGTAGTTTCTTTAGTCGTTTCTTTATAAATTCACCTTGGATAATACTGAATTGTCACACACGAAGGATATCACATTTTGAATTACATACCTCATTTGTATAAACTAAAGATGAAACTATAACAAAAATTTTAAACTGGTAGTCTACTTCTTCTTTCAGCTATTATGAACTAGTTTTATTAGACCAATCCTCATCCTAAGAACAAGTGGAAAACTGAATCAGTCTCCCTGTCTCTCACTCTTTCTCTACACATACTCACACACACATACACACACACACACACACAGATACTGATTTAAGCCAGTTACTGTAGTATCCAAAACTCCTTTAATGGACAACTTTGTTTTAAGGACTCCACACCAGTCTTGTTGAAATATTCTTATAACTGGTGTAGTCACATCTTTCCTACAAATACTCCATCCTTCTAAACCCTTTGCTTCATAGGAGTTAGACTTAAAAGACTCTCCCCACCTTCTCTAAGACCCTCTTTTCCCCAAGGATTCCAGCCAATAGCTGGGTTTTATTTATTTATTTTTTGTCTGATCTTGTCTTTGTGTCTAATTCTTGGAGGACTCTAAGAGCCTAACATTCTGTGCCACATTTCTCCTCTACTTATAACTGGTGGTTAGAGACTAAGTACAGCTTTCTCCAGTCCCACAGGGCTAGAAAGGGGCGAAAATGGAGTTAAGTGATTGGGTAAGAGAAGCTTTTGAAAAACTCCTGGGCTTTTAGTGTGAACCTCTAAAATCCATGCTATACATAACCTGAAATGAATCTTTCAATCAGCTCAATCTCATGTATTTTCTTAAGATAATTTACTCTTAGCCCAACTTCTTGTCAGAATCAAAAGTAAATGCTTTCTTGAGCAGCTAAACATAATTCAGACACGAGGTTTTACTATGGTTTTTCACCTATAATGTACAGTGCTTAATCAATAAATATCCAGACATATAAGGAAACCCCTGAGAACAAGAAAAAGGGAACAAACCCATAGGCAATTCATATGATGGCATTATTAGAAACAAAATTTAAAATAGTTATGATTGATATGTTAAACATCAAGATGAATTATTTTGGCTGAAAACTGGAAACTGTAAAAAGATCAAATGGATATAAAATAAAATGTAAGAATTAAAACTGAGAAATAAATGGATAGATTTAATAGCCAGTTGGAGAAAGAGAAAATTTATTAGCTTGAAGGAACATTAGTAGAAAATATTCAAATAGAAGCATAATGAGTCAAAAAGGAAAAATAGAGAAATGACTATGATTTATAGAACATGGAGAAAAATCCAAATTATGTGTAATTGGAGTGACTAAACTTTAAGGGAAAGAAATGCAGCAGATACAATGTTTAAAAGGATAATAATGATATTTTCAAAAATGATTAACAACATCTAGAAAAGAATAAAAGTATCATAATACTTCTGCTTCTGGATATAACCAACAGGAACTAGATATATCCCTACCCATTACTTTAAAAAACAGAAAAACTAGGGGTGCCTGGGTGGCTCAATCAGTTAAGCAACTGCCTTTGGGTCAGGTCATGATTCTGAGAATAGCATTTTATCTTGTTAGGAAATTGAAATCATTATATCTCCTCCTTAAAACAAAACAAAAGAAAATACACATAAACAAAAATAAAACAAAAAATACAACTACAGGCCCAAATTGGGGCACAAATTTAAGATGGAAATAATACCAATCTACATAAATTCTTCCAGAAAATAGAAGCTGAAGAAATGCTTCTTAGCTCATCCTCATCAGTATATATTACCAGGTAGCACAAAGACATTAGTGGAAGAGAAAACCATGGACTAATATTTTTCATGAATACAACTATACACACTTGCATCAGAATGGTTCAAATGAAATCCAGAAATATATAAAAACCATGATAGTTTGTGACTATGCAAGGTTTATTCCAAAATTCAAGATTATTTTAACATTCTAAAATCAATTTTTAAAAATGAACCTCAATGGGAGACAGAAAGAAAATTTTTATATTGGATGTGAAGATATATTATTCACTTCAAGTGGCTACATAGTTGTCTCTCAGTGTATGCCTGTTGCATTGAGTTGAGAATTGAGTCTATAATCCTATTTGCAGGAGAAGAATTTGATATGATGTTCCTTTTGGAGCTAGATAGGTATTGCTATTGTATTCTCTGTGGATTGTCCTAAGATTTAAGAGGCAAGGATTTAAGAATAATTCCAGAGACTAGCTGGAAGTAGAAAAAGCAAGAAATTACATGGTCTGGCTAAAAGTTGTAAGAGAAACAAACAAACAAACAAAAAAGCATTCTGAAAACATGGCCAACATACTGATAGATAGGTTGGAAAACAGAGAAGTAGGAAAACTAAAATGAGAAATCAGGTTGAAAAGGGCCAGTAAATGCTGTTATTTGGGCCTAGAACAAAACCGAAAAGTAACAATTAAATTTTAAATTAAAGACATATTGTTGTTTGAAGGTTAATATTTTTTAAATGTATAGATTAAAAATACCTATTCAATTGTCAATATTAGTACATAAGATAGTTTCTACCAGGAACAAGTAAGAAATAGTGATCATTAAACATGACAAATCAATTAATAGGTAGATAGTTTATATTGTGTAAAAAGACAACTATGCAATGTATAATCTAGAATATTTATTGTTTTCTATATTAGTGAGCTGTAATTATTTTAAGGACAGAATCTTAATTTAGTCATCTTTGCTTACCCTGTCAAACGTAGTACAGTGACTTGCACCTGTTAATTCAGTAAAGATCTTTATATACAAGCAAATAAAAGGGGGAAAAATGAACCCCAACCCTTATTTCATACCATATCAAAAATTAACTTGAAATGGATTATAAACTTAAATTTTAAAAAGTCAAAGCTACAAAACTCCCAGGAAAATTATTACAGAAAATGTTCATTACCTTTAGTTAAACAGAAAAACAAACAAAAAACAAAAGTTATGCAGCATACCCAAATTAAGACCTGTTGTTCTTCAAAAGACTCAATTAAGAAACAAAAAGACAAACCACAGATTGGGAGATAATATTTGCAAAATAACGTAAGTCACAAAAAAAAACCATGTATATAGATTATGTAAAGAACTCTTATAATGTAATAAATATAAAATGTTAATAGAACCAAAGCACTGAGAAACCAATTTTTAAAATGGTAGGATTTTGACAGACATTTCACCAAAGATATGTAGTTGGCAAGTAGGCACATGGAAATATTCTCAGTGTCATTGGTCATTAGGGAATCACAATGGTATACCACAAGAATGGTTAAAATTAGCAAGTTTGAGTATATCAAATGATGCAAGAGGGTAAGGTTAGAATCCCTCTCCAGTGGTGCTGGATTTTAAAAAGAATACAACCACTTTGCTAAAAACACTTGACAGTATTGTGAAAAGCTAAATATGAAGTTTTGACGTATAGATATATTCAGCTATTGCTTAAGACTAGTGAAAGAGTATTAAAAACATACATCTACACAAAGAGTTGTGTACAAGTGTTCCCAGGACCTTTAGTTATAACATCCCTCAACTAGAAACAACTCAATCTCAAATCTTAAAAAAAAACAGGGGAAGGAATAAACACATTTCAATATATCCATTCAATGCAATATTATTCATCAGCAAATAGGTACAAATTATCGATGCACATGAAAACAAGGGTGAGGGACGCCTGGGTGGCTCAGTTAGTTAAGCAGCTGCCTTCGGCTCAGGTCATGATCCCAGTGTCCTGGGATCGAGTCCCACATCGGGCTCCTTGCTCATCAGGGAGCCTGCTTCTCCCTCTGCCTCTGCCTGCCATTCTGTCTGCCTGTGCTTGCTCTCTCTCCCTCTCTCTCTCTGACAAATAAATAAATAAAATCTTTAAAAAAAAAAAAAAGAAAACAAGGGGTGAATCTTGAAATAACTATGCTGAGTAAAAGAAACAAGCAAAAGAGAACCTCATATAGTTCAATTTGATGGAATGCTGTAAAATATAAACTAATCAATAGTGATAGAAAACAGATCAGTAGTTGTCTAGAGATTGAGGTGGAGTAAAGTGGAGTGAGTGGTGAATTACCAAGAGGTTAGGAAACCCTGATGGGGAAAAGAAATGTCTTTTATTTTGATGGTTACATGAATGCATCTATTTGTCAAAACTCATGAAATTATGAATTCAAATTATGTTCAATTTGTTTTATGCCAATTTTATGCCAATTTTATAACTCAGTAAAGCTATAAAAAAGAATTGTGAAATAGCTACGAAGAAAACCACAACTGGCACATGGTAACTAAAATGTAAAAATCAAAGACAAAGAGAAAATTATCTGTAAAGCACTTCCCCCAGAAAAAGGACATCTTATCTTCAGAGAAGCAACAATAAAACTGGCAACTCATTTCTCAACAGAGACAATGGAAGCAAAAGACCAAAACAAAACAAAACAAAACAAAACAACAGCATTTTGAAAGTCATTTTGAGTGAGAACAACTGCCTAGAATAACTAACCTAGAATTCTATACCTGATGAAAATGTTCTCAAGAATGAAGACATTTTCAGCTAATTGAAATCTGAGAAAATTTTACTAGCCCAGACCTACACTAATGGAGTTCTTAAACGGAGTATTTCAGGAAGGAGAAAACTGATCCTAGATCCCAGGTCAAATATGAAGGAGAAATGAGGAGCTATTAAAATTATAATTATATGGGCAAATGAAAAATACCCATATAAAACAAACTGTAATATGTTTGTGGTTATAACTATTATTTATATATAACACAATTAAATATAAAACAATATTATTCCATCAGTTCAAAGGGAGTTGAATGTGAATAGCATATTGTAACATCTTTCCCTTAAGTAAGTGCTAAAATCACTTTATTAAATTTTAATGTCACAAATACATGTCATGATACCTAGAGTAACCCTTAAAAGAAAGAAGATGCCTATTTAATAAGCTAATAGATGGGTAAATATAAAATTTAAGCAATTGATTAATTACAAAAGAAGAAAAGAGGAAGAGCTGTAGAACAGGTAACACAAAGAAAAAACTAATAGTAATATGGCAAGTTGAAATTGAAATACATCAGTGAGTTCCCCTGTTAAAACAGCAGCAGTCAGATTCAACTTAGCAAAAAAATAAACAAAACAAGAACTTCACTCATATGTTGCTTAAAAGAATATACACCTTAAATCATTTTTAAAATGGTCTTATATTTAAGGGTTTAAAATTTCAACCTTTGAATACAATAAAGATCTTTTGAGGATCCAACTCAGGTCAGCCCACAGGTTTCTAACATACAAGGCTAACAAAGACAAGTTATTCCCCAAAAAGCTCAGCTTCATTTTGGAAATATATCTAAGCTAAAACTTACAGAAAAGAAATATTGATACATGCCTTTAATAATATCGATACATTAAATGGAGTCTATATCTTTCTTTTCGATTTTATTTGCATTTAAGCTTATTTGGGAGGTCATGCATATGCCTCAAAATATATTGCTGTGATTCTATTTCTGAGCTCGGCAGGTAAGCATATTTATGCAGAATTAGCATGAATGAACCAGTTTGCAGCATCTGTTCAGTGCAATGTGGCTTTCCTCCAGGGTGAAAATGTCAACATAGCATAGCAACTTTTTGGAAAAGGGAAAGTGAAACTTTTATTGTTTCTAGACAGACATAAATATCATAGGCAGTGTCATGACAGACTGATTAATGGACTCAGAAAAGAGGGAATAAAATGGATCACTTGTATCATTTGACCAGTCTTGCACATTCTTTCCTAATTTTCTGGTTGTACCAAAACATGGAGTTGTTTTTTAGATTAGAAGGATCAATCCGGTTACTCTTTGTGAGCACTGTGCATTAAGGAATGTCATGTTATTATGGAACTCTAGAGTAGAGGATGCTGAAATGCTTAAGGTGTAGGTCAGATATGGTTCCATGTTCAAGAAATAAGTTTGTTATGTAGTTTTTATATGTGTTTATAATATTTCATATAAATTCATATATATGTATATATTGATATGGAAATAAATGTGTACATATAACAATATATATGCATTTATAAACACATGTATATGTATGTACATGGGTGCACATATAATTAAGCATATAAATGTTAAATATACATAGATATATTAATATATATGAATTTATTAAAATATATATACAAATAAATACAAATACCATTACACACATCCACACACAATTCCTGTCTAATGTTCTATCATAATACAAAAATCTCTTCTAAATATCAACAGAAATTCATATTACCACTTATGATACATGATCAATTGTTCTCTGTTTTGGTGTATCTGGATTGAAGGAAACAGTCTCAAATACAGCTTTCATTCCATTAACTCAGTTCTTCTTAAAGTCAGTATGAGCTTTATTCAATTCTAATTGTTTTTAGTCTATCTTCTTAAATGTACCTTGCTCAAGTACTATTGTCTGTTTGAGTATGAAATGTTTTCTAATATAAAAATTTGTCTTCTAGAGGAACATACTTTTAAAAAGTTACAGGTAGTAGAACTTTCAAACCAACTTCTTAAAACTCTATCACTTTGCAAATGAAGTATGCTTCCGAAAGTTAAAATTATGTGATTTGTCATTGAGATTTGGATTCAATAGGCAGAAAAATTGCAATCAGTTTAAAACTTTGAGAGGACTAACATGAGGGAAAGCAATCTTACTACTGCCAAAAAGGACTTTTTTTCCCCTGTTTACAACAATATAAATTATTTTCTGCCTGAATTTATTCTGATCTTAATTTCTTATCTAAGCAATTTGTCATCTCAATCTGCTTAACTCTACTAGTAATTACACCTTATTTCAAATGTTGTGAATATTTGTGTGGCATAGGGAAAAAAAATATATCAACTCTTTCAATAGTTTGAACCTGATTGAATGCCGGAAAATTGTATGTTTTAAGTTGTAACTTGGACTGTAACCTTCTGATGAAATCTTAAAGTGACTTGTGGGGGAAAAAAATGCTTCTTAGGTTTGTCAAGGAGAGCAAAAATAAATTTAATGTAAATTAGTCACAAATACAAGTTTATGGGTTAAGCACAGGTAATTATATATTTAATGTCAGGGAAAATTGGAAGGTAACTGAGTTTCAGCTTATTTAAACTCTAACATACTTTGTAATGTTTTGAGATGATAGCCAAACATGAAGTGTTTTTAGTTCATTTATCTAAATGGAGATAATGAGAAATAAACTTAGTTTGAGTCATAAACCTGGATATTACTTTACTATCATTATCCTCATTTCTGTCACATAATAATGTTATATTGGAGATTACACAGGTCAGCATGGGTTTATACCCATAGACTTACTGTGAGAAATGAAAAAGAGAGAAAAAAAAATGGTCTTAAAAGAAAGAAAATTATCAGTAGAGGTGATATAATGAAAAAAAAAATTGTTATAGGAATCATTCACAGAAGAGGACGTTACTTCCCTTCTTCCTTCTCTTCCTTCCTTCCTTCCTTCCTTCCTTCCTTCCTTCCTTCCTTCCTTCTTTTCTTCCCTCCTTCCTTCTTTATTCTTTGTTCCTTCATTCCTTCTTCAAATTTCCATCCCGCTCCTTCGGCACAGTGTGGAACACATGGTCTCCATTCCCTTATAGTGATTTACTCTTATCTTACAAGTTAAACTGTTTTCTTTTCTCTGTACTGTCAATAGACAGGAAGATACTGTGTTCCTAGTTATCGGTCCTAAGGTAACTGTTGTTCAGCAAACTCATAGGAAAAAAATACTTTCTGCTAAATATGAATAGCACTATTAATGATTATTAACCTCTCCCTCAAAAGTAATATGCCAATATATTTTCTTCCCCATTCACAAGTAACATCTTTTCCACAATGACTTATGTAAAACAGGAAATTGTATGTTAGAGCTGGGCCTCAAGAGTTCTGAGAATCTTATAAAGGCAAGAGTTGGCAGAGCAGAGTGGAGTTAAAGAAGAGCAGAGAGGGATGAATCTTCTTGCCAGAATAAGAAAAACACTTAAAACACAACTATTGATTATGATTCTGAAACTCAAATGTGTCTTCCTTGGCATAGAACCAGAGATGAATGAAGCAAGCAACATCTTTTGTTTGGCACAATTTCAAAGCGTGCTTCCAAAAAAACAGACATTTGGTGAAAAGAGACCCCAAACATTCAAACGAATGTCTAAATTTTTCTCTCTTTTCCTGAACAGAATGTCATTTCACTTCAGAATGCCATGTGAGCCTCTGTGTACATGAAGTAATCTCTCCATGTGCATCATGTTTCAATACCCAGGGTTACCACTCTTCCCTCTCTATTTTGATCATATAAACCAACAGCTTCCAATATTTGTTGACAGTTGACAGGGTGTGTGGTTGTGTGAGGGAAGGTGTGTCCAGGGTTATAGCCTGGGTAATTACATGATAAAGCATGTAACATCATGTATTGTCAAATTGTGAAGAAGTGTCAAAGACCTTTGAAGGAGTTCCCATTGGCCAAATTTGAAACAATTTGAGCATTAAAAAAATCATTGCTGCTAAGATAGTAGATCTTGAAAATTTTCATTACAAGAAACATTTGTAACTACATGTAGTGATGGATGTTAAGTAGACTTACTGTGATTATTTTATAATATACACAAATACTAAATCATTATGTCGATAGCTGAAACTAATACAATGTAATAGAGGTCCAAACTTAGATATATTCTACAGAAAATTGCTCTATACTCTTAAAAAAGAAAAAGGAGATAAAAGACAAAGGAAGAGGGACAAACTGTTCTAAATTAAAAAGGACTAAAAATCTGTTCTAAATTAAAAGGGACTAAAAATGCATACCAACTGAACACTACATATAATCCTGGGCCAGCTATGTTTTATTTTGTTTTTCTTTTTGTTTGAATCAAAAGTCACAATTAAGTTTCTATAAATTTAAATAATGGATTTACTTACCACCATTCAGTCTACTTTCAATAAAGCCATCAATTATTCAGGTGAAGCCTAAGACAGATCATATAACTTACCTGTTCAAACGATCCAACGGCAGATTCTGTTAGGGTAAAATTCAAACTCCTTCCTATGCTGACTTATTATTCAAACTGGAACACTTTTGAGAGTGAAACTATGTTATTAATAATTACAGTAGAACAGCAGGAATAAACTGGGGTATATAGTCACGGTGATGACAAATTCTTATGTGGTCCTTGTTATTTCTCTGATCTTCTCTCACTGCCCTCCCTTAATTAGGCTGTCATAGTTACACTGGCCCTTCTGCTCTTTTGAGCAAATCAATAAATCCCCCATCACAACAGGGTCTTTGCAAGGATTGCTTCTCTCCCTGGAATGCTCTTATCATAGTTTTACCCACTGTGCACTCCTTTATTTCTCTGAAATCTATTCTCCAAAGTCATTTCTTTTTTTTTTTTTAAGATTTTTAAATTTATTTATTTGACAGACAGAGATCACAAGTAGGCAGAGAGGCAGGCAGAGAGAGAGAGGAAGGGAAGCAGGCTCTCTGCTGAGCAGAGAGCCCAATGTGGGGCTCGATCCCAGGATCCTGAGACCATGACCTGAGCCGAAGGCAGAGGCTTAACCCACTGAGCCACCCCAGGCGCCCCCCAAAGTCATTTCTTTTTTTTTTTTAAATTAATTTATTTTTTTTAAAGATTTTATTTATTTATTTGACAGAGAGAGATCACAAGTAGACGGAGAGGCAGGCAGAGAGAGAGAGAGAGGGAAGCAGGCTTCTCGCTGAGCAGAGAGCCCGATGTGGGACTCGATCCCAGGACCCTGAGATCATGACCTGAGCCGAAGGCAGCGGCTTAACCCACTGAGCCACCCAGGCGCCCCCCCAAAGTCATTTCTTAATGATGCATTCTCTGACCATCATTATCTAAAATTTCATTATCCCCTCCCCAACATTTCATGCTTCTGTTCTATGTCTTATCATAGCCACTTATCTACATATTTATCAATATAACAGAATATGTATTTTAATGATTTATCTTATTATCTGTATTCCACATTAGATCATAAGATGGCTGAGGGCAACTATTTTTATTTCTTGGATATAGTCATGTAACTCCTACAGGAACCTCTAGCACTTGGTAAGTATTCAATAGATGCTTATTGAAAGGGTTAAAGAGAGTATTTTATCATTTCAATGAAAAATATTCAATTTACTGAATTTTATGAAAAATACATGAATTATATGAAGAGTCAGC
The DNA here is from genome assembly GCF_902655055.1 of Lutra lutra. Taxonomy (NCBI): domain Eukaryota; kingdom Metazoa; phylum Chordata; class Mammalia; order Carnivora; family Mustelidae; genus Lutra; species Lutra lutra. The sequence continues at coordinate 50,579,183 of NC_062290.1, forward strand.
TTTTACTTCAATGTATATCTTTACCTGTAGCAACAAAAAGAAATAACATTTATTGAAAATAATCATTTATTTTTAATTTATTAAAAATAATCATCTATTTACTTACATAAGAATATTCATAAAATATGAAGAGTGAATTCTGGGTACCATTCAATGAACTCCATCCTTGGATTGGGTTAAATGGGTAAACAATAAAATGCTTTATTGTTTTGGTTGCATTTCACTGATTAATGATTAGATCAAATATTGTATTTTCATTGATTTAACTGAGATTTAATCACATGTAACATTATATTAGTTTCAGGTTTAAAACATAATAATTCAGTATTTGTTTACAATGTGAAATGATCACCACAATCATTCTAATTATCTTTCACCATATAAATTAATAATTTTTTTCTTCTGATGAGAAATTTTAGGATTTACTCTCTTGGCAACTTTGTCAAGTATGCATTACAATATTATTGAGTATAGTCTCCATGTTGTACATTCTTTCCCCATGACTTACTTATCTTATAATTGGAAATTTGTACCTCTTGACCCCCTTTACCTGTTTTGCCCAATCCTCACCCTTCCCCGCCCCACCCAGCAACCATGTTCTGTTCTTTGGATTTATAAGTTCTGTTTTGTTTTATTCCTTCATTTCCTTTGAATTTTTTGATTCCACATATAACTAAAATCTTATGGTATTTGTCTTTGTCTGTTTTTCATGTTTTCCTATTCAGAGTACTGTCTTAAAGGTTCTTTTTTTATTTGGTTCTTAGTGGTTAACTTGTTTTCTAAAAAATCATAACTTAATCATTATGGTTTCTCTTAAATATAACACTTCACATTATTCTACTATAAAGAATAGGCAGCAGCATTTTATAAAGGTTAGGAGACAGAGAAATGTTTAAGGGATTCAGATGTAAGCTTACTATCCTAATTTCAATTTAAATTTGAAGCAAGCAACTTGGGTTTAAATTTCAGAACCACATTGACATCCTGTATGATTATAAGACATTTGCATAAAAGTTTTAAGCTTTAGGACTTCTTTCACATTGTTATTATAAAATGGAATGAAATAATGAATTTTAAGCACTTCATGGTACACTGTTGTTTATTAAGTACATAGTAAGCTGTCAGTTACTAGGGTACTGTATTATTATTAGGTTTTATTTTTATTGGTCATCATCGTTGTCCAATAATTTCCATATGTATGCATATTTGCATATTTGCAATGATGGAGTATATTCAATTTTATATCATGTGTTTTACTTAATAGCATATCATCAATAAGTTTAATGTTGCAACATAATATGCATAATTTTAACTTTAATGAAATGCATATTATTTCATCTAGTGATAGTATCATAACTTATTCAAATCTTAGAGTAGTATTGGGCAATTAATTAAAATACAAATCTGGTAGGGTGTAGTAAAAGAGCCATGGTCATAAATTCATGATAGGTATACAAATATATTTATAAAGCCTTTTAGGAAAGCAAGTTTGGAAAAATATCAAAACTTTTAAACATATTCATCCTCTTTGACCCAGCAATTCCATTTCTGGGAATCTCTTTTAAAGAAATTATCAGAAATGAGGACAAAGATTTATGTGCAGAGATTTTATCATGCCATTATTTATGGCAGCAACCATCTGGAAGCAATCCAAATGTCCTGCAATAAATGATTAACTATATCATGGAGCAGCCATAAGAATAAAGAGTAGGCAGCTATTGCAAAATATACTTATGAAGAATTTTAAAGATATGGAAAATGCTCATAATGTAATGTCAAAAAAATAGAGCAGAAACAGATTTTATATTTACGGAATTATAGCATGTATGTAAAAGTACACATACGTGCAAGGAAGTATTAGTAGTATCTCTGAGTAGGGAAATTATAGCTGATTTTTTATTTTGATCAATTTTTCACATCTTCTCTGATTAGCATATATCACTTTAAAGCTAATTTTTAAAAGAAAATAAACCTACTATTAAATTACTACTGGTGACATCTATGTTTAGGTAGGAGATTATGAATGATTTGGCATGCTGCGTATTACAGTTCAACACTAATGGCATGAACCTTTGTTGATGAGCATGATAGTGCATCCCAAAGGTAATGTAAGGCTATATCCAACTATTTTCAGCTACTCTCAGCTCTATGGAAAGTTTCCAAATTGCAGTGTTGTAAAAGGAGAATAGAGTTAAAGTCTTATGAAGTTACAGACTAATGAACAGTAGCAGCAGGTTCATCCACAATCCAATTACTTGGAAAGTAAATGTACCATATCTAGTTAGTGATATTGTTTAATATTTAATCTTGTGAAACCAAAGCATGGACATTAAAGTTCTATAGCAAACCCTAGAAGCATGAAAATAAAGTATAAAGGTAGCAGATCTTAATATTTCTACAGAAAAGAAAAACCCTATAAAATTGCTTTATGTAGATGTACTATTACAACAGGATAAATGAAAACTGATTCAGTTCTCATTTTTCTCCTTTTGTCAAAAATAATTAAAACTAGATTAGTTCTGTTGCTGTCCCTACAAAATACCTTCTCAGATTCTATAATGCTTGGTACCCTATTTAAAAATGAGCATTACTTAAGGTCATACAGTTTTGAACTTGAACTTAATAAAAATAAATTTTTAGTAAAAATATAGTAGAAAGATGACTCTGTAGACTCACTATTACAGGTGTTATTGCTTCCCACTCTCCTGACCCCACATAGCTAGAGAAACTGAGGCCTCCAAATTATGAGCTCAGTCTCATCAGGGACTTAAGCCAATTAATCTGAATCTTGGGGATAGAACATAGTAAGCCCTCTCACTACCAGCGGTAGATTTGGAACTATCAATTTTTTTCTTAATCTAGTATGTGGTATGTGTGTAGTGAGTCCACTGAGAACAAGCACATGTCCTCAATTACAATTTAAGCTTATAGGAATATAACTTTTGCTTCTTCACTACAACTAGATCCCTGGGTCAAATTCTTATTGTACTGCACTTCTCTCAAACTCAATTATCTTAAATCTATTATTTTCCTAGAACCCCTAGAATACCTCATTTTCTTCCTCTTACCTATAGAAACTGCAGCCCATTTTTTATGTATTCAGATGCTACCTGTAATCCAGTATCGAGCCCAATATATCACACTGAATTGGGAGTCACCCATAGAGACTAAGATACCTGAATTTTGTGTCCCATTCACTATAATGAGCTCCTTTTTTATTGCCTATAAACAAAATAGACAAAAGCAAATAAGCTATCATCTGGGAATATTGTCTACCTTTAGCTGCAAACTGCTTTCCCCAAGTTCACACCATGTAGCCTGACTTAAAGCTTCCTTCCTTTCTCAAGAACCCATCTCCCTAGTTGCAGGGATTTAGTCCAGAAATAACTTATGCCAGCCCTAGCAGACTTCTCCTTAGGATTTTTCAAATTTGAATTGGAAGAAGACTACTTTCCCTTATACGGTAAAGATAAGATCATGTGACATGCACAGCTGGCCATAGCTGTAGGATATAGTATTGTAGGTGACATTGATGACCCACTCATGTCCTCTTAGTCATTACCATTTCTATGCACATTGACCCAAACTCCATCCGGTAATACCTGCATCTCTTTGTGGACTTCTGTATCCTCTAGAGCCCTTTCTACACAGGTATGGCATGTCAAAAGTCATGAGGAATTAACACTCCATGAGAGAAGCCCTCATTTATGACTGAGAGGAGCTAGTGGGTTAAATACCCTAATTCTGTCACTTTGGGGTGGAATAAGATGGAGTTGCAGGAACAATACTGTCTCTGATACCTCCTGTTGAATAAATTGCAGTGGAACTTCGTAATATACCATTTTTTATCTTTTTTCCCTGCTGTGGTTTGTTTGTTTTTTCCCCTCAGTCTCCTACAAAAGTCTCCAAGAAACATCTTCCAAAAAACTACATGCACTCCAAATATACCACTGTCCTGGAGGGTCTGCTTTTGGGGAACTCAAAATAAGACATCCAGGAGTATAGAGTAAGACGGTTTTAGGGAATAAAACCATCAATCAAAAGGACAAGGATGTCAGAAGTGGAGACTCCTTACCCAGTAATCCTAATGGATCTCCAAAACTTAGTCAGTTTTTCTCTATTTCTGTTTTGTGAACTAGTAGTACCTGTTCTTTTCTTCTAATTGCAAAATTAGTGTTTGAATCCAATAATAGATACAAGAACCATCCTCAACTATGTTCCTGTGGTAGGCTAATAATGACTGTTTCAAAATTCCCATGTCCTAATCTCTGGAACAGGTTATTTTATATGGAGAGAAAAACAGTTTGGGAGAGACAATTAAATTAAGGCTCTTGATATAGGGAGATTGTCCTCCATCCTCTAGATGGGTCCTAAATGAAATCAAATGTATCCTTTTAAGAGGAATGCATAGGTTAGTGGACTACATGGAAGAGGAGAAGACACAGAGGCAGATATTGGAGTGATTTGGCCAAAATCCAAGGAATTTTGGTAGCCACCAGAAACTAGAGGAATCAAGGACAGATTCCCCCACCTAGAGTCTCTGGAAGGAATGAAGTTCTGCCAGCACCTCAAATTGGACTCAGTGATACTGGTTTCAAACTTCGGACCTGCAGAACCGTGAAAGAACAAATTTCTGTTGTTTAAACTACCAAGTTTGTGGTGATTTGTTACCGTAGCCACAGGAAACTAACACAGTCCCCCTGAGCATTCATGTACAAACCATGTATTTTAGAGACCAGATATCTAATCCTGCTGGTCCTCTAAACCATTTTTCTTCCTTTCAGAACCTCTTTTCTTTCTCTAGCTGCCATCCACTGAAATCCTAGCCTGCGTCCTGGCTTGATCTCAGGCTAATCAGACTCAACTGAATTTATGTCAAACCCAATAATTTTATGAACAATTTGCATAATGACTAGTTACCTAAAATATGACCACACTCCACACTTTTTTGTTTCATTTTCTTTACCTCTGTGTGTCTTATTTACTGTTAAATTCTTTATTATTTTAAATGCACTCTAAAATGTCAGTGAGAACACTGAATTTTACATATGTATGTACATAAATACAAGTTATCCCATGTACTACATGTGAGATTATTCTAATTTATACATGTGCGACAATCGAAGGACTCGTGATACATTGTTTTCAGGTCCTTTAACTTCACATATTAATATAAACACATTGTATTTTACTTTGTCACTTATTTACATGTTTTCATTTTTATTGGTCATCATCTTTGTCCAATAATTTCCATATGTATGCATATTTGCATATTTGTAATGATGGAGTATATATTCAATTTATTCAAATTATATTGATTTTAGGCAAACTGAATATAAGAAATATTGGATTAAAGACCAGTGGCTTTAAAAAAGTGATCTGTTGTATTTTTTGACTTATGTTTTCACCCTGCAATATCTATATTAAGATGATAATAATGGATAGCAAAAAGGTAACAGTTTGAATGTAGTTTAATCATTTATTAGCTATAAAAAAATAGAGAATTTGCTAAATCTTTCTTAGTCCGTTTCCTCATCGATAAAGCTAATGTAATTTCCCCTGACACACAGAATTTCTCCAAGGATTAAAGTAATGTATAATGTACTAGTTGAGTGCCACATACAACATTAGCACATCCAGGGACACCTGGGTGGCTCAATGGGTTAAGCCTCTGCCTTCAGCTTAGGTCAGGATCTCAGGGTCCTGGAATCAAGCCCCACATTGGGCTCTCTGCTCAGCGGGGAGCTTGCTTCCCCTCTCTCTCTCTGCCTACCTCTCTGCCTACTTGTGATCTCTCTCTCTGTCAAAAAAAAAAAAAAAAATCTTAGTACCTCCAAATTTTGTGATACACTAAGTTTGAAGAAGATGTTAAATCAGTGTCATAAATCAGGGTCTAGCTACTTGACCTCCTCCCTCAGTTTAATCATCATAGGAAGACGTGATATCGGAAATTTGTATTACATTTCAAATTAGTACTTAATAAAAAATTCTTCATGAAGTTGGTATCAGTAATAAAGTACACCTTTAAATAATAAAGGTAATTTATAAATATTAACAGTTAAAAATTGATGAGGCCACATTATGCAGCTTGCACTGACCTCAGGACAAAATTATTTGACTCTTCAATGGAAGAAAGGTTGAAATCTGTAATATACAGCTGTAGAAATGGCCTTGACCGTGGTACCCATGATTAGCTAGAACTTTCTCCATTCCTATAAAATGCAAAAATTCTGTTCCACAACTTACCCATTTTGGCACCAGAATCTAAGCCTACCTTTGTGCCACCAAGTAACAACCCCCCTCATTTCTGTCTCCATATCCTTACAGGTCTTAAAATACCATTTCCTAACTACCCTTCCATATTCATACTCTCAAGGAATTAGTAGAAATTTGCTAGACTCTTGCCCATTCTGCTCCCTTTGCTTTTCCCAATTTCCCACTTTTTATTTCACTGAGCTAACATACTCATTGATTCACAGAATTTTGGCAGCATTTCATCTAGTAAACTCTCCCTGGTACCTCCATGTAAATTAAAGTCTTCTTTCTGCTTTCTGTTTCATCATTTGGAAATTCCTATTATTGAACTTAGCATGCTATTAAGTGAAAATAGATTAAGACATGACCCCTAACCAGGATTAGGGGCTCAATAAGTGTGCATTGAATGAATAAATAAGCAAGAGTCCAAAGTAATATAGGAGCTGAGAGTACTGCATTTTCTCATGGCAGAAATATTTTGAATAACACTTTGCATTTTCCAGGAATGTTCACTAAAATTAATTACTACAAAATGTCACTGAACTATAGTTTTGCTAGACTGGTAGTGAAGTAGAATAGGCACACACTCATTTTAATATTTAGGTGTTATGCTTTTTGCATTTCTTAGCTGGTTGTCTTTAGAAGAGCTTAGTAATAATGTTAGAATGGCAGAAAATCCCCAAAACAAAGAGTTTCGGGGATAATATACTTGTCATAAAATTCATTTTATAAAATAGAGTGACAAAATTGTTTTTATGAAAGAAGGCAAAACAAACTTCTCTTCTTAGCTCAAAGAACATTCTTAAACCTGTATGAAATATATACATACTCTGAGGCTAAGAATAAAGATATACATATGTGTGTATGTAAATATATATGTATGTATGTAAATATATATGTATGTATGTAAATATATACATAATAAGTTTTATATGTTATATAAATATATAATTATTTAACTATAATTATTTATTTAATTCATATATATACATACACACATATACATATATGTATATATATACATATATATGTATATATATATAAAACTTGCATTGTAAGTTATTCACAGAGTCACTGAAGATATTTAGCTAATGAATGAGTTAGCAAGACAAGTTCCACTTTCTATTACTTAAACACGGAATGGTCCAAAGTACAAACTTTTTAACTTCCATTAATTCATATAATGTGTTATGTATTAAAATCATTATTTGTGTAGCTGTACAAAGCCATGCATTCATTACCTGTACCAAGGTCATAGGGCCCAAACAGATTTAACTTGAGGATTTGTTATCTCCTATACTACTACAGTTAAATACCTTTTTTTTTTTTTAAGATTTTCTCCATTTATTTGACAGAGAGAGAGAGCACAGCAGGGGGAGCAGCAGGCAGAGGGAGAGGGAGAAGCAGGCTCAAGGAGCAGGGAGCCCAATGCAAGGCTCCATCCCAGGACCCTGAGATCATGACCCTAGCCCAAGGCAGATACTTAATGACTGAGCCACCCAGGTGCCCCTACAGTAAATAGCTTGTATTGACTGTGTAGATCTGCCATTTTCTATCCCACTATATGAGTTATTTGTTTCATTGACCCTCAATTTATTCATAAGGAAAATAAAAATATATATGTCAATATTGGTATGAAGATTTAAAAAATGAGATAAATCCTCTGGCATGTGATAGAGACTAAACATTCTTCTTTTATGTAACACAGTAAATGTGTTGGCATTAGTTTGGGGAAGGAAGAAAACTTTTGGCAAATTTGGCTGATTCATCAACCTTGATTTCTGTCAAATTCAGGAGAATTGTGAATGGACATTCATGTTCATATAAAACTATGTAAGTCTTCATTCTCCTTAATGTTCATAACCTACCACCAGCTGTTTAGGCATCTGCATTGTTAGTCAGGACTAAATTTAAACAAATGTCACAGAGTGGAGAATTGAATCAAACCGCTAGATTGAGTCAGCAATTTGTAGCCTGCCGGCCAAGTCCAGTTTGCAGCCCATTTTGTAAATAAAGTTTTACTGGAACACAGCATGTTCATTTATTCACACATTCTCTATGGCTGCTTTTGCACTACAATAGCAGAGTTGACTACTTGCAACAAATATGGCTGACAAATATTTTCTATTTAGCTCTTTACAGAAAACATTTGCTGAGCCCTGCTCTATACAATTCAGGAAAACAAAGCCATACTACAGTGGAGAATGGCTTTGTGTGATTGAAGGAGATTATTTTGAATGGGGATATGATTTGGAATATACATGCAGGAAGTTCAAGAATAATTCAGTTTCTTGAAGCAAAACTTTAGAGAATGGCTAGATTTCAGCAGTAGTAAAATGTGACAGTTTCCATATAGAACAGAGTAAATCTGATTGATTCAATTTAAAGGATTTCATCAGGCAGCTAAAATCACAGAATGGTAATCTAATGATACCAGCATGATCAAATTGGGCTGACTATCCATATTTTCTTCACAAGTTACTATAATTTCATGACTGCCAAAAATCTATTAACTTAACAATCACAGTAACTTGGTAAGAGTTCTAACACGGGTGTGCTAGGTTTATGGTCAAACTGTAGACCTTCTTTTTAAGGGTATGCTGTTAAGTTCCCTATTTGCAGTATCAGTAGAGAGATAAACAGATAGGTAAAAGTAATACTTCACTACTTTTTGTGCCCTGATTCCTCTTACATTAGCTATTCAAGATTGAAATGCAAGAACTGAACCATGATTACCATCTAGAATCTTTCATATTCAAAGCAATCAACAGATGTTTGATGATGGCAGTACCTCAAATTTATTGTATTTGGTCTATGTGGTAATTCAGGGTAGCTTCCCTAACCTTTTCTATTGGGGAATTTTTAAAATGTATACGTTCCTTCTTGCATAATCCACCATCCGAGGGGTGACTACTATTATTATTTTTCTCTGAACATGTTTAATATTCTGTCTCTGTGTTTGTTTCTGTGAACATCTATTATACAAACCATTCTGTATGTGTGCATATTTTTCAGTTATACCACATTATCAATACACTTCTATACCATAATTTTTAGGATTCTAATATGGAAGTATAATTACTTTTTAAATTCCCCATTATTATTTAAATGAATTAATACATTATTTCAATTATTTGAATGTGTAAATAAAGCTGGGATATCTGCCAAAGCCTTCTTCGTCCACATCTCTAGCTTCTTTACAGGATAAATTCCTATAGTGGAAATGCTGGGTCAAAGTATATTTACTTAACTCATTTGCTTACTTATGTGTGGTTTATGATAACCACTCTATTTTTTGTTTTTGAATATAACCTTTGCATATTACAAATATATCAAAAAAGTGTATAGACTTATTCTTTTTTATAGTTCAGATATCTAGAGGCTAGCATTCACACAAAAATATGCTAGAAAATGTTTGCTTTGTCTGTACTGGTCCTAAAAAGTATTTGCCCAAAAACACAGAACTTCTTTAGCGACATAAAATTCGGGGGTATATACTGTTATTCCACATTTATATCTTTGTGTATATGAGAGGAATAATAGCAATATGCAAATACTTACATTATGTCTAATATAATGGGAGCTGATCTACTATAGGAATTAAAATCAGCAGAGAAATGGATTATCATGACTTCCTAAAGGTTATTATATGGAAGAGGGAATGAAATAAATCATAAATATTACTTCACAAAGAATGAATATTTTTAGCCTGATTTAAATGTAATGGTCTTGTGTTTCCTTTAAGGTATTTTCTTCCTAAGATTTATAGCATTTATTCTAAAATATTTCCAGTACATCTTTAAAGAAAAAAACTGTGTGCTGATTTTGCACAGGAAGCAAATGAAATTTCTTAATTTTATTTTTAAAATAAGCTATTATATCACCTATTAAGTAACGTAGCCAAGATCCCGATTGCTTTATATAGGGAATAGAAAGATTTGAGCATTCTGTAAATCACATAATGAAATTGCCTATTGTCTAAAACAAGCTATTTTTTCTTTAATCTCTCTGCCTGTCTTTATATATTTATAGATATTGTACAGAAGTCTAGATTGATATTCTTTCAAAAATTACATAAGCACAGGGTAAATTTTATTTATAATATTTAATTGCTAAAAATATACATTTGGGTTATTGATCTAATGATTTTCAATTTAGAAAAATATGACCTGAAAATTTATAAATAAGCATTTGTCTGCATAAAAATCATGACTTGTAGTAAGAACTATAGTGAATTGGTCATCTAAATAATGTTGATGTGGTTCTTTCTGGTCCCATTCCCATTTTTCTCCTCTCTCCCATATCCTATTTGTTGCCATATTCTACCTTTGAGACACATAGCCATGGTGGAGAAATTGTGCCCAAGCTATAGAATATATCTTGTGGAACCAGGAATATTTTATAGAGAACATAAAGAAAAGGAAAGATGATGAAGGAGTTGCTTTGAGACCAAAAGAGTCAGAGTAACCAATAGACCTGAGTGGTTTCTCTGAAAGACAGTTGAGCACAATATAAGAAATGATGTAATACGAGTACTTATTTCTCCAGCAATTTTGTTTTGTTGCTGTTATTGTTGTTTCCTGCACTCTTAGCCCTCCAACCCAAAAAATAATTTCTGTATTCCATAACTGAATGTATTAGTTTGGGTTTATATTTATTTCTTCCAGAGGTTTAAGCAATGGAGAATGTATCAATTTTTAGAGAGCTTTGTGTTCTAAACTTGCCTATAGACTGAAGATGGAATGGAGTGGTAAATTAGATAGTCTCAATAGTCACAATAATTTCCATTCAGGTAGAAAGATTGTTGGTCTGTTAAGAAGTCTCAACGACCAAAATCTTCACTTATTTACATGCATCAACTCATTTAAACCCGTAACAACCTAAGAAATAAGTTGGAACTACTTTTATCTACATTTTTTGTAATGAGACAACAGAGTCACAGATGATAAAGTGCCAGAATGTATATCTATGCTGTGTCACTCCTAAATGCTGAATATACACCTAAAATAATATTAGTTACAATAGTTACAGTTACAATAGCAGCTAACATTTATTTAGTTCTCCTTGTGTCCAAGAGACTTTGAAATACATTATATGAATTGACTCAATCCTTAAAACAATCTTTTGGTATAGGTACTAATACTACCTACATTTTAAAAAAGAAAGAAAAAAATAAAAAATAAAAAGAGAGAGAGAGGCAAACTAAAAAAGAGACTCTTAACAATAGAGAGCAAAAAAGAGACTCTTAACAATAGAGCAAACTGATAATTACCAGACAGGCAGGGGAGGGAGGGATGGGTGAAATAGGTGATGGAGATTAAGGAGTGCACTTGTTGGAGTACCTGGGTGGCTCAGTTAAGTGTCAGACTCTTGGTTTCTGCTCAGGTCATGATCTCATGGTCATGAGATTGAGCCCCATGTTGGGATCCATGTCTAGTGAGGAGTCTTTGTCTCATTCTCCCTCGGCTCCTCCCTCCCCTACACTCCATGGCTCCTACTCTCTCTCAAATACTCTGTTAAAAAAAGGGGGGGGGGGAGTGTACTTGTGATGTCTCTTGAAAGGTTTATATTCAGTATACTTTTTTTTTTCTTTTTCAAGTTTTTATTTAAATTCCAGTTAGTTAACATGTACTATAATATTAGTTTCAGGAGTAGAATTTAGTGTTTCATCACTTAAATCACCGGTTGCTCATCTCACCAAATGCACTCCTTAATCCCCATCACCCACTTAACCCATCCCCTGCCTACCTCCCCTCCAGTAACCATCAATTTGTCCTCTGTAACTAACTGGAATTTAAATAAAAACTTGAAAAAGAAAACCTAAAACACAGAAATGTCTGCTATCAAGCCTACTGCCACATATGCATGAATAACAAAGCTAGAAAACTCAGGCTTTCTTTTTTCATTGTGCTACCTGGAAGCAGTTTATTTATTCTATCCTGAACTAGAGCAAGCCCTCTTCTCTCAATTTGTTCCCAAATTATTCTTATTCCTGTGGATAAATTTTAAAATCACTTTAACTATATATTTTAAGCTGTAAATTTTAGTGGAGGTTCACCTCACTTTAGGGACTATAAATTCACTTTTTATTCTGTTCATATTAAGATTTTATAATCAAAATATTACAGAAATTATATATTACTGAGGTATTCACTGTGCATTTTATATTAAAAACAGTAACAGTAAAAAATGCCTGTGTTCCTATTTTGGAAATCATTAATGGAAGTATCATCTCAATGTTGTCAAGTGGTTGTAATAGAGTTGCCTTATCTCAGTTTGAATGTATGAGGTTTCTAAATTTGACCAAAACTTTCCTGTTTTAACTTAATTCTGTGAATGGGGATTATGCAAGCTATTGTAGAATAATCTATAGATGTAGGCGCAGAATTTACAACACTAACCAAAATGAAGATTAATTATGCGTTAGTATAATCTCACCAAATCTCTCTACCAGTTGATTAAACTTCAGTGTGTGTAGCTATAATGCCAAAAATAAATTTCAGAATGACCTGAAATTTACCGAATGTTTATTACTGGGAATACAAAATATATAACCATCTGCATTTTACAATATATAAATACTTATGGGAACTTCACTAACCATGAAGCATCAGGTTTAATAAAGGCATTCAGGGGTAAGATTTATGTAAGAATTTGGACAAATCCCAAGGATGGATGGATCCCAGAGACCTCTTAAAGTTATATTGTATAACTTAGTGAATGTTTCTACCAAGACAAAAAAGGTATTGAACTAAAAAACAACAACAAAGAACAAAACCAAACCAAACCAAAACAAAACAAAACAAAAAAACCAGAGGCTATTAAGAAGTGTAACAGACAGTGGTGGTTATATTTCACATAGCTCCCATAACCATCCAACACACGACATATATTTCTTTTAATTAAAACATAGTAGAATGCAGGAATTTGGTAATCTGTCTCGTAATGCTCATAAGCTTAGTAGCAATAAACTTTGCTAAATACGAAGTTTGAGAAAATGCTGTGCAGGCAGATGGTGACTATGAGCCTCAAGTCTCTCCCAGAGCTGCAAACAGTACCATCTGCTGCTCTGCAGATTTCTTTTTTGTTCATTGGTATCAAATTTAATGGAGGATCACAGTTTACATTCTAATTTCACACTCTGGCCACAATGGTGGGAGTTCTTATCTCCCTCAATGTAAACTTATTCAAGTTAATAAGGAATTTTGTTCTTAAGAAGAAAAAAAAATTAAAAAAATAACAGGCTTCCCCTCTTCCATTCATAATGGAATACCAAGAACCAGATTTACCCCTCTGTTTGAAACAAACTAACATACCATATCAAATATATGAGCAACACTTTTCCAGACACTGGTTGTCCAGCAATAAAAAGGGCAGATCCCCAAGGGATGGAAAATAAATGAGATCTAAAATTACCTCAGCTTACTGCTCTGACAAAGTTTTCAAGCCAGCGCATATGAGGGGAAAGCCTGGATGGAGCTCAGTAGACTTATTAGCTAAGGGCAGAGACGTGGAGTGTGGGAGAACAAGGAGGGTAGAATCATGGGGAAGAGTACTAGACAGGAGAGAATAGTATACAGCAATAACTCAGTATCTACAAAGGGATTGCCTCTGGTATTCAGCAGAGTGCTAATCAGCATAACTGTGTGAGGAAACACCAGTAACCTGGGCGTGGCGGCGGGTGGGGGGTGGTCAGAATCAGAAAAGATTTAAAGTAACTGTGCCTGGCACTCACGTTGGCTAGAAATAACGCTTTTCTATTGTCTAGATCAAGTTGGTAAACCACATGATTTGGATGGCCTTGGGTAGATTATATAGAAATAATGTTCAAAGTAAGATTGAAAGGATCAAATTATTCCCAAATATCTATTTTGCAGATCAAAACCCAAAATAATGGAAATAAATACCCAGAACTCAAATAGGTAAAGCTTATCATGTCTGCTACATAAACAAAAATTAGCAGGAAGGCAAAGAAGCAGGAAAACAATGAGAAAATCACATCAGTTGAAACTGGCACAGACATTACAATTTGCAGAAGAGAACACTGAAACAGTTACTAGCCGGATTTCCCTCTGCTCCAAAAATAAATCAGAGGCTAAACTTTCGGAGTGTAAACTTTTCTCAGTAACAACTTTGAGACTCAATAAAATTGACAAAATTAATAACTTGACAGTAGAAGTCAAACAAGATCTGTAACACTATGAGAATTATTTGTTTGTAACCTGCTGAACTTAAAGTGAGAATAGTAAGGATCTGTACATTCCTATCTGAAGCTCCACCCGAAGTTTCCCCATGTGGTAGGCAAGGAGGTTTACCGTGCTAGGACAGGCCATGATAACTAGCATCCTCCTGCAAAGACTGAAGGAGATTTACTAAATTTAGAGCAGTGGGTGATGCCTGTGCTCAGTAGCACTGACAATGGATTCATAGAATTTATGTAATGTGATAGTACATAATGAAGTGGGGAAAAAATTAAATGATCAGAGACTCAGAAATCAGTGCAATGCCATCCAGTTGCACCAACATGTATGTAATTGGACCCAAAAGGAGAGGAGCAAGAAAAAATATTTGAAGAAAAATATCCAATTTGATGAAAAATATTCATCTATACATCCCAAAAGCTCAAAAACAAAGATTACATACAAAGTGATCCTCTCATAGAGGATCATATTTGAAAGAAGATTTCAAAGAAAAAAATTTGAAAACCTCAAGGGGGAAAAAAAAAAACTTTTCTCAAAGAACACATAATTAGATTAACATGATTTCTCATCAGAAACAAGGAAGCCAGAAATAAGGACAATGGCTTATTGAAAGTAGTGGAAGGGAAAAAAAACAGCCAAATATTCTGTATCCAGCCAAACTATACTTCAGAAGTTAAGATGAAATAAAAATATTCCCAAAACAACAAAGAATGAGAAATTGATTGCTACTAGACTAGAGCAGCAAGTAAATCCAGACCTGCTTTATAAGAATTAATAAAGGACAAATGGAGTCATACAGTGTGTGCTCTGTTGACTAGCTTTTTTCATTCATAATTATTTCTAAATATATCCATGTTATTATATGTATCAATAATTCCTTTACTTTTATTAGTAAGTAGTATTCCACTGTATGGATATAACCATATTTTTTTTAAGAGAGAGAGCTTGTGGTGCCTGTGGGCATGGGTAGGGGGGAGGGAGAAAGGGCAAAGGGAGAGGAAAGGAGAGAATCTTAAGGTCTTAAGGAGGCTCTCTGCCCAGCACTTTCTTCAGACAGAAAGAAATAACAGGAAATGATTACTTGAATCTTCAGGGAAAAAAAGATCACTGGAAATGCTGTATATGTGACATATTATAAAAGATCAATAGATACACATTTTTTCTCAGTCTCTTCTTTAATACACACAAGATTTCCCAAAGTGATATTAGAACTCTGTTGTTTGGATTCTAATGTATATAAATTTCATGTATGTAACGGTGATGGCATGAAGGATGTGGGGAGGAAATGCAGTCATACTTGAGCAAATTTTGTAAATTTTACCAGAAATAATTATTAATCTACGATAGTGTGTGATAAGATGTACCTTCTGATGTCATATCTTTTTTTTTTTTTAAAGATTTTATTTATTTATTTGACAGACAGAGATCACAAGTAGGCAGAGAGACAGGCAAAGAGAGAGGAGGGGAAGCAGGCTCCCTGAGCAGAGAGCCCGATGCGGGGCTCGATCCCAGAACCCTGAGATCATGACCTGAGCCGAAAGCAGAGGCTTTAACCCACTGAGCCACCTAGGCGCCCCTGATGTCATATCTAAAGAATAAAATTAAAATGTAGTAAAAATAAAATCAACAGGATAATTAAGTTGATAAGCCAAAAAATTACTTTAAGAATTTTATTAAAGGGCACCTGGGTGGCTCAGTGGGTTGGGCCGCTGCCTTCGGCTCAGGTCATGATCTCGGGGCCCTGGGATCGAGTCCCACATCGGGCTCTCTGCTCAGCAAGAAGCCTGCTTCCCTCTCTCTCTCTCTGCCTGCCTCTCTGTCTACTTGTGATCTCTCTCTGTCAAATAAATAAATAAAATCTTTAAAAAAAAAAAGAATTTTATTAAAGACAAGAAAGAACATTTTATAATGATAAAGGATCAGTATAACAAAAAAAAGTAACTGCATATTCACTTGAAATGAGAGCCCCAAAATATTAAAAAAGAAAAAGGAAATTGTGTCTACCTCACAAGACAGCCTAGAAAAACCTGTCATGACATTTAGAGGTGAAAGACGGAATTCCTTCTTCCTAGTATCAGGAAGAACGAAAGTTGTCTGCTTTACTACTTCTGGTCAACATTGTACTGAAAATGCAGCTATTTCAATAAAGAAAAAAAATTTAAAAACACCCTTGTTGGAAAGGGAGAAAAAAATTGTCTTTATTTGCAGATGACATGATATCCTATGTGGAAATCATGAGTGATACACATAGAATAAAACTACTAGAACTAATGTACAACTTTAGCAAATTCACAGGATACAAGATCAATATACAAAATCAATCAAATTTCTATATGCTAAAGAAAAGGAAACTACAAATAGGTGGATGTATAAGTAAATTATAGTATATCCAGTACAGTAGATAGTATAAAATATAGTATATCCAGTATAAATAAAATATAATATGTGCCTGGGTTAAGCATCTGATACTTGATGTCAGTTCAGGTCATGACTCAAGGTCGTGAGATGGAGCTCCCTTACTCACCCCACACATCCCACCCCCATCAGTGCTGGGCAGAGAGCTTGCTTAAGATTCTCTCCTTTCCTCTCCTTCTGCCCTTTCTCCCTCCCCCCTCCCCATGCCCACAGGCACCACAAACTCTTTCTCTTAAAAAAATATGGTATATCCATATAGTGAAATACTGCTCACTAATAAAAGTAAAGGAATCATTGATACATATAATAACATGGATATATTTAGAAATAATTATGAATGAAAAAAGCCAGTCAACAGAGTACAAAATGTATGACTCCATTTGTCATAAAAATCTAGAAAATGCAAGCCAATCTATAATGACAGAAAACATATCAGTGGTTCCTTGAGGACCAGAAGGAAGTATCGGGGTTGGGACAGTCAGGAGGGATTACAATGGCCACAAGGAAAATTTTGGGATTGATGGACATGTTCCTTATATTGATTACTATGATGTTTTCATAGAAATACACATATTTCATAAATATATGCATACATAGATATATACATATGCTAAAGTTTATCAGTTACTACACTTTTAATATGTACAGTTTATCCTATGTCAGTAAGGCTGTTAAGGGGCACCTGGATGGCTCAGGAAGTTGGGTGTCTGCCTTCAGCTCAGGTCATGATTCCAGGATCCTGGGATGGAGCTCTACATACAACACCTTGCTCAGTGGGGAGTCTGCTTTTCCCTCTCCCTCTGCCCCTCCTCACATGCATGTGTGTGCACATGTTCTTGCTCTCTCTCTCTCTCAAATAAAGAAATAATCTTTAAAAAATAAGGCTGTTAAAATATTGAATCCATTGGGGCGCCTGGGTGGCTCAGTGGGTTAAGCCTCTGCCTTCGGCTCAGGTCACGATCTCAGAGTCCTGGGATCAAGTCCCACATCGGGCTCTCTGCTCAGCAGGGAGTCTGCTTCCCACCCCCCTCTGCCTGCCTCTCTGCCTGCTTGTGATCTCTGTCTGTCAAATAAATAAATGAAATCTTTAAAAAAAATATTGAATCCAGCTATAGTTTCATACTGTACACTAAAGGATGTAAAAAAAAATGAGATATGTGGCTTTTATTCATAATTTACTTTTCAGTGGCTGCACATGCATTCTTAAGGGATTTCCTTCACTTGGGCAGAGACATACTAATCAAGGATCAATCTTCTCAAATAAAGTTAAGAAATGTCTTATTTCAAAGCCTAGTCCAACCTTGGTAGAAAATGTAAAATTTTTCACAGCAGTGATTTGGAAATGTGATAAAAAGGACAAACTGTCTTAACTTTCTTGCCAATATTTAACATATTTCTTGGCCAAATCAAAGGAAGACCTGACATTCATTGTATAGTTTGAGGGATAAGAAGATAATCTGGGGCTATGTTTATTGGAATTGAGAAATTTTAAGGAGACCATCTTCACATAGTATTAAATTTGGTATGAAATGACAGAAAGATAAAATGTGTTGTGTAGAACATTGTCCTAAGTAATTAGAAGTCTGTGGTCTCTTTGGAGTTCTGCTGATAATTATCTTTCTTTGAGCAAAACCACTTAACTTCTTTAATTTTTTTCTCATACATAAAATGAAAAATTTTATCAGATAATAGCTAGAAATATTGTCTGTCTGTAAAGTACTGTGCTTCTAGAAGGTATGTCACATATGCAGGTTGCATTTCTATCCCCTTTGTTAATGAACATTTTTAGATGAGCAAGGTTTTATATTTTTGTTTTTATTAGGTTGTTTTTCAGAGTTTGTTTAAGTATTTCATATTTTAGGCCTTTTTTTGGATGAATGAAGAATTGGGTTATAAAATAGTTGTCAACAACCTATTTGTTTTTTTAAACAAAAAACATTTCTGACTATGAGATGATAGCCTAGAACCCTAACATGTTAATTATCAAGAAAAAAAAAAAGACACAATGTCACCACCTGGACAAAATAACCTTGATTTTTAAAATGAATAAAATGACTCTCAAAATGAACAGCTTTACTATTTTAATTATATTTAATACTAAATTATGTAGACTCTAGTAATCTGATTTTGGTTATAAATATTTTCATGAATATTTTTAAGGAAAAGTTTAATGGAATTTATGTTTTTAATTTTTTTAATTAAAATTTAATTTAGTTAACATATAGTGCTTTATTAGTTTCAGAGGTAAAATTTAGTGATTCATCAATTGCATTACATCAAGTGCCCTCCTTAATGCCCATAACCCAGTTACCCCAGCCCCCTACCCACTTTCCCTCCAGACACCCTCAGTTGATTTCCTATAGTTAGTAGTCTTTTATGATTTGCCTCCCTCTCTGTTTTTATCTTATTTTTCCTTCCCTTCCCCATGTTTATCTGTTTTGTTTCTTAAATTCCACATATGAGGAAAATCATATGGTATTTGTCTTTCTCTGACTGATCTTGCTTAGCATAATACATTCTAACTCCATCCATGTCATAGGAAATGGCAAGAATTAATTCTTTTTGATGGTTGAATAATATTCCATTGTAGATTGATACATATAGATATATAGATCTCTCTATCTATATATATACACACACCAAATCACCTTTATCCATTCATCTGTGGATGGACATCTGGGCTCTTTCCATATTTTGGTTATTGTGAACATTTCTGCTATAAACATTGGGGTGCATGTGCCCCTTCAAATCACTATTTTTTTTATCCTTTGGATAAAAGTGCAGTTGCTAAATTGTAGGATAATTCAATTTTTAACTTTTTGAGGGAACTTCATACTGATTTTCAGTTTGGCTACACCTGTCCTTGCCAACATCTTTTGTGTCCTGAGTTGTTACTTTTAGCAACTGTCAAAATGGAATTTATGTTTCTTATACCTATTGTGATCCAGTTTGTGTAAGGTTACCTATCATAAATTGAATAAATATTATTGTGTTGACAATTGAATTGCCTCATTTTCCAATGCTATGGCAAAATAATTTTAAGAAGTTCTTTCTCTGGTATTCTTCCTTCAACACAATCCCAACTGGAAGCAAATAAACTTCACAGGGTGTCCAGGGTGATAAACTCCTCTCTATCTCTCTCATTTGAAATATTGTGATGGGAAAATAAACCAGTATGACATTGGGATGGTTGAGGTCCGTACTATTTTTCCATTCACCCTACACATTCACCCTACATAAAGTAGCCTGATTCTGACAGGATTTGAGCTATCAAGAATGTCACAAAACAAATACAATTTTTGATGTTGTTGAGATGTTACATTCATTTTCTATATAATGGTGTTTAATGTCCAGTACCTGAATAAGAGAAACAATGTCAGAGATTTTAGGTTCAAGCTCTTTCATTTCTTGGGACTGTCTTTAAACACTACCAGACAATATGTTTCTGAGAAATTACCATTTTGAACTTTCATGGTGTGCTGTTATCTTAACATAGTATAAATTTTTCTTTAGCACCACAAGAGTAAACATGTTAAGCAATACAAAATATCAAGTAGCATGTAGCTACATTTTTCCTAAAATTATTACCACAGTAGATATTTTATATAGGATGTTTAAAGGTAAAGATGATAAAGATACACATAACCGTTCACTCCTTGCCAGCAACTAAAATAAAATAAGATCATGATATTTAAAGACAACTATGACATTTTGGGGGCCTATTTTATTTTATACTTAATTGAGCATAGAGAAAGTTTTTTAATGTGTTTTTAAAAAAACACATTACTGCTTTCTTGATATTTTTATTATTCAGATGACTTTTATAAAAGAGAGATCATTCTTTTATGATATCTGGGCCATTGTGTAGCCAAATTATTAGTCTTGGCCTGGGTAATATATTGTCCTAGTAACCATTCCAACTTCTTAGATTAGAATGTTTCAATTTGGTTTGTCATTATTAAGTTTCTCTATATTTGAGAATATTAATCCAGGAAAAAAAATAAAATTGACATCTCATAAATGATGATTTGATGGCTGGTGCCTCTTAACCCAATTGTGGTTGACAACTTTTGCACATTAGTCCACTCCAAGAAACTCTCTGTATTTCATAATTGTCACTTACTCTCAAAATCTGGGTTTCCATACTTAGTTTGATATGCCTGTCCCAACTCCATAAACCACAGAGGTTTGAATAAGGAAAGAATAGCTTAGCTAATCAGACACTCCCTGAAAGAAATTTGAATTTGGATTAGAAATGCTAGATATAAGATCATGCAAATTTTAGAGTAGAAGACCAGTTGTGAGACTAGAGAAAATAAGATAACCTATCTATAAGGAATGAATCAGGCATGAGAGAAACAATGTGACATCTGAAAAAGAATTTGTCTTAGGCCCCAGCAATTTTTTTTTTTTTTTTTTTGGCCTCACTCTTTGTGGGTCTTTTTTTTTTTTTTTTTTTTTTTTGACAGACAGAGATCACAAGTAGGCAGAGACACAGGCAGAGAGAGAGAGAGGAGGTAGCAGGCTCGCCACTGAGCAGAGAGCTGGACACGGGGCTTGATCCCAGAACCCTGGGATCATGACCTGAGCCAAAGGCAGAGGCTTTAACCCACTGAGCCACCCAGGCGCCCACTCTTTGTGGGTCTTGACTCTACTCTTTCTAGTTGGTTTAATGAACTAAACTTGTATTTTCATAAGGTAAAGTATTATAAGTTCTTAAGCTAATTTTAATTAAAAATAAAAATAAGAAAAGGATATACTGCTTTCTATTTACTAGGTGCTGTCCTAAGAACTTAATGCATATTAATATATTTAAGCTTTATAACCCCTATGAGGTAAATATAGTTACTGTCCTCATTTATAGATAGGATACAAAGACGTTATACAGTTTACCCATAACTTAAGCCTTTTTTATATAAGGCAGTTGAGTAAAAATTATCAAAAATAAAATTAAGTATTTAAACACAAAAAGTATTTCTCCATGTTCAGTTAAACATAGACTTTCTGGGTTTGCAGCTAGAAACCAAAAAAATAAAAGGGATGGGCAGTTTGATACTAAGTAAATTAAGCCAAGCAAAATAAAACAAATAAAGCAAACAAAATAGAAACAATTTTAAGAAACCTAGTGAAATAAGTTTTATGAAATTAATGGCATATATTTTTACTTCCAAAGGCCAGAAAAAAACAACTCCCTTTGCAAATCTGTCACTTTAAAGCATGAATTCTCAAAGTGATGGCAGTGATATTGCCCTCATGGCAGGAAATTTTGTTCTTTTTATGTTTAAATCACAACTATTTTTGTGTTCAAAATACGTTTATGTTTAAATCACAAATATGCATATTGTACATATCATAAATATATTGTATTTATGATATCAAAAGTGCATGTGAGAGGCAGTTAGAAAATAAAATGTCCTAAAAGTCTATTTAAGGGGTGATAATGAAAAGAAAAAAAAAAAGATTGAGAAACACTGCTTCAGATAAACTAAGGTTTTTTTTTTTTTTTCCTGAGTATCTTGACCATAGCTTCAACCATGGTACAAAGTATATATTTTTTGTCTTCCAAAAACGTCTCTAAGAATTCATAGTTCTAGGATTTGAGAACAGCTTTATATCTATTCTTCTCAAGTTCAAAAACAGTATGCAAGCTGTTCTCTGAATTAAGGAGCTGCAAAAAATATTTATGTTTCCCGTCATTAAAAAGCATTTTAAAAACAGCACTTTTTTTTTGCACTCTCATTTGACTAAAAATAGCTTTTCTTTTAAATGATGAAACTTGTCACTGGCTCATTCTTCCATGGGAACAGCTGCTCATTGCATGTTTGAACATATTTGCTTAAGAAATACAAAATTATTAACATTCTAATCCTCTAACCTTTTAAAGAAAGCCAGCTGTGATTATTCACAGCTAGACCCATAGCCTTTGGTTTCAGCTTTGTGGAAATTTCTTCCCTTAATTTCTCAGAGAATATTATCTGAACAATTTGATTTTCTGAGGAAGAACTATACTATAAACAAAGTATATTAAACTATTGGCCCAAGAACTAGAGAAAATATTTTTAAAATTATTAATCTGGTATAGCTAATAATAAGAATTTTATTACATTTATTTTGTTAGAAAAGTTTATAGCACCTACTATGTGCTAAGTACGAGTATTCTTTTAAAAACTTTAAAATATTAATTACTTTAATCTTAGTGCAGTAGCTACCTTCATTAGCCTTGCTCTTCTTACAGCTGAAAAAATTGAGCCAGAATGCTTAAGCATACTGCCAAGGGCCACACATCTTTTAAGTGCCATTGCCAACAGAAACAGAGGCTGTCTGGTTCCAAACCCTCATTATCATTAGACTCCAATATTACAACCACCAAAATAAGTATGTTTTTATACTTTCTTATTTATCCTCACAGTGACTTAAAGAAGTAGCATGGTTATCGTCTACACTTTGATAGAAGGAGACGGTGAAGACGAGAGTTTGAGCACTTGGCCCAAAATGTCAATACTAAGAGATAAGCATCAAATTTGAACCCAGATCCTTTCTGACTCCAGAGCCCCTATGCTGAATGCCACAGTTCTTGTCACCATTTGCTTCCCAACATTTCAAGGTAATATGTATATTCAAGGAGAATCACCACCCTGACTTGTTTGTATCACCCTATAGTTTGTCCTAAATTAAACTGGCAGTCACTAAGCGTTCCTTTTCTACCCGTAATACCGTTTTTTACCTACGGGAGTAACTGCGCTATCAAACTAGTTGGGGCTGTAGCCAAAGAATCCCTTTTGTTGTTGTTGTTGCTTTATTCACAGGATTTGAAGATACCTAGGAAACAGTCTATTTACAGTTTTGAACTATTTCTGGAATAGCCTTATGATTTTGACCTCATAGATTCCGATCCAATTGATGATAACCTACATCTAGGCTTTGGGTATATTGGGGTCTAACCCTGCATGTTCAACATGTTTTGAGTCAGATATGAAAGCAGGCAACCTCTATAAATATATGTATTACCTAGTTACCTGTGGGAAGCCATGGTAAGGCTTGAGACGAGGACCAAACCAGGCCCTGACCTGTGCCTCCTTTAAAGGCTGAATAGCCGAACAAAAGGCTTAGGTCGATAAAGTCGAGTAGCACTGAGAAAGGGTCTGTGCTATGTGTTGTGCGCTCGCCTACGTGACTTCTCACATCTTTGCTAGTCAGATAGAGACGATTTGGCCGGGGTCAAAAATTCTTGGCTGGTCCTTGCTGTCCTTGCACGGGCTATAGACTACACCACTGTAAGACTGTGCTGTGCTTACATAAACTATGTCTTGAGTGGCCTTGAAGTCAGTACATCTGGTGCTAGAGGGCCTGCTATTGGTGCTTGGGAAATAGATAATGGGAAAGCTTGAAGGATTTTCTGTGCATGTTGCAAACTCTTTAGTAATCAGCTAAAAATAGATACTTTTCTTATGATTGTTTCTGTTAGTTATAAAATGCCTCACAGCCTTGAATAAAATTGGCACTACTGGACATCCTCCTTGGTGCTCCTCCTGCCCCAATCTCTTTGTCTCTTAATTTCTTTTCAGCATCCTCTTACCCTCTCGACCCTGGTCGATTTGTCGCACAGGCCACGACAGTTACCAAAAAGTAACTTGTCCCAATCCAAAGTGACAACCATTCATACCCTAATAATTATAAGTTATGCCATACCTTGCTTTATATTGTATTAAATAGCTTGCCTATAATCTTATGTCACATTCCAATTATGTTGGCAAGGTAGATATTTTATTACCATCTTTAAGATGATAAAAATGATGGCCAGATGATATCTAATAAAGTTAAACTTGAGATTTGTTATCATTTATGTGGGTTCTAATATATATTTGGTGAAAGGGCCAAGGCAAGGATGCTACTTTCCATTGAGCAGGTGGGCAAGCTACTGTTTTTCTGTTACTCACTGTGGACTCAGACAGCATCTATTTCTATACCTACCTATATTTATATCTATATCTATCTCTATGTGTATTTCTATTTCTATATCTCCAGTATAAAAGACATTTAAAAACTGAAAAGTGATTTGGTATGTTGTTTTGTCCACAGATCAATAGGTTCCAAATACTTTATGTACTCTACCTGTATCCTGTATATCCATTTCTGACCCACCCTTGGCATTACTCATTCCCAGTTTCTGGTCACTGTAATAGATGTGTGCTTCCACATACACATTTAAGGGCCTAAGGAAGTTTTAGTTTACCAAAGTTCAAGTATCACCTAACATACACTGTCATTCAAATCACCTATGCTCACAGTTGCTAAGATAACGTTGTATTATGCAGATGTCTCTATTCACTTTCTAACCCAGGGGAAATAAAAAGACACACCGAAAGTAGTTGCCATAGAGAAATAAAACTACAAGATATTCCACAGAACCAGAGTATGTGACTTTAATGATATCAATGAATTAATTATAAGGTCTTGTTGCTAATTCCTTTCTGTTCCTTTCATCCTCATAGAA
Organism: Lutra lutra; assembly: GCF_902655055.1. Classification (NCBI taxonomy): domain Eukaryota; kingdom Metazoa; phylum Chordata; class Mammalia; order Carnivora; family Mustelidae; genus Lutra; species Lutra lutra. Next base: position 50,604,548 of record NC_062290.1, read on the forward strand.
TGTTAAAATGGAGTTTCTATACATTCAACACAGTAAATGCCTTCTCTCTGGAAGGTTATTAATATGTAACTGGAACCCCAGAAAGGAACAAGGAGATAGCTTTTCAGTCCTGGATCCAATCTCAGCTTTAAGGTAGGACAGAAAATGATTTTAACTTTATTTTGCCAACTATAATCATTTGGGACAGACTTTTGGAGTGCTCTATTGCCACATCCTAGCTCATCAAGAAATAATAGTATTAATGAATACTAATCTCTTTCATAGTTATGTATTAGGAAAGAAATAACCCTTATTCTGAAAAGTACCAGCTGTGCTTTAAGGGAATGAGTTTCCAAGTAGGTCCCTGAGAATTCACATGTCTCTGTTTAGTTCACTTGAGCAATACAGATAGAACAGTGGGTCACCTCCTTTGACTTTGCATTTGAGAAGAACATTCATTTCTTCAAGCAATAATTATCTAACTTTAATGTACTTAAGGATTACCTTGGGTTTTTAGAAAATGTAAATTACTTAGCCATATCCTTAGAATTTATGACTTAGTAACTACTGTGATCCAATGACAGAAAAATCAAGAAAAAATCTCCTAGGGAACCTAAAAATGGTAGTGAACAATTGAATTGACTACAAAATGTGGTTCATACAAATCATGCTAAATACATTTCTTCCTAAAAAAGATTAATTGGTTCAGAGTAAGAAAAAAAGATAATTAAATTCAAATATTTATACACATTTATTTAACTAAAAAAATGTGTTGTATTATATTTTAATCTTGTCATTTTAATTAATAATTAAAAGAAAACTGATTAACCCAGTATACAACCCAAGAAAGGGAGTATAACTTAGAACTTGGAACTGCTCACATTCTATTTTCCTGTGTTATCAGTTAATTTTCACTCTAGAGAGAACAAGTATATTTTGTTTCTACTTCATTTTCTTCTGTTCTTGTTTTTGCTATAGTTTTAGGACACACATATATAAGCATAAATAATATATTGTAGATTTTTTTTCCTGTTTGAGAGCTTTATAAAAAATAGTGTTGAATTATATACAGTTGTCTAGGTCCATTTTCCCCTCCGTGTTACGTTTCAAAGTTTTATTTGTCTCTTTGCATATATGCAGTGGTCTGTTTTCACACATCATGATTTCTTTAACCATTCTCTTGTAGATGGTTATTCGGGTGTTTTCTGGTTTTGTTTTTAATTTGTTTTAATTTTTAATTTGTTTTTAATTTAATTAGTTTTGTTTTAAATTTAATTTTAATAGGGCTGCTATAGATACTGTTACGTTCATCTTTTTTTGTTTGTATGTAGAATTGCTGGGTCAGTGGATATGTGAATATTGAATACTATTGGGTGATACTTTTTTTCCAAAGAAATTATCCAATTCACCTCCAGCAGCAAATTCTCATTGATGTTCATTCTTTCAATATTAGTATTCTTGGACTTCCAAATTATGGACAATCTGGTGAGTATAAAAATATATTTATTTCATGTGCATTTTTGAAAAAATAGTTTTATTAGGTGCAGAGTTCTAGGTTGACATTTATTTTTCATAAGAACATGGTAATATTTTTTTTCTTTCTTGTATCATTTGTTGATGCTACAAAGATGCTGTCTTTCTAATTGTTACTTTTTAAATGATTTGGATTTTTTTTATTTTTAAGGGTCTTTTACTTTGTGTTTTCAAAGCTTCAGTATACTGATTTTGGGTCTATTTTCTGCTTGTTCTATTTAGAATACAGATTTACAAATTATTTATTAGTATTACCATTTTTGTCAATACTGGAAAATTTGTAACAATTTTCCTTCATTTTTTAAAAATTCTTTCCCTTTACACCAATTAAATGCATGTTGTACATTTTCATTCCATTCTTTATATCCCTTATTTTTTTCCCCCTAATTTTCTTCTTTTTCTCTGGGAAATGCTTACATATGGGTAATTTCTTCAGATACATCTTCCAACTTTCTAATTATTTCTTCAGTTGTTTATTAACTCAAGATTAATACACTCATTTCTTTTCAAAGACTTTATTTACATCTAGAAAATCTGTATAAATGTGATAATTGTTTTCAAATCTTCCTACTCAGATCTCATGCCCTTTTGTTTAAATTTCTCTAATTGCATCTTTTTTTTTCTCTAAATATTTCTGACAGAGTTGTTCTGTATTATATATTTGATTATCCCCGTATCCCTCAAGGTCAAAATCAGATATTTGCTTTCATGCTGACTTTCACATAGGGTTCTTATCTACTGGTGTGCTTGTTACCCTTGGTTATGAACTGATTGCTTGATCCTAATCCTTATGAATATGGTGGGATTAGATTAAGGAAGCTTTATTCCAGAGGATTTGATTTTACTTCTACCAATATTCAGTGGTCATGACTGAACTGAAAGCATGCCTGGCCCCTTTAAAATTTATGAATAAGTGTTGGGTCCACAGTCAGACTTTCTACTTTCCAGCTGATCCATGACTCAGTACCCAATGCACATCTGCTGTTCGCATTTTCCTCTAAGGAAAACCTAACCTTGTTGGGAACCAATTCTCTGCCAACAGAAAATTTTTGGAAGGCAGAGGGAAAGGAGATTGTCTTTGGAGACCTTTTCTTCCACTTAAGAGACAGCAGTGTTCCACTCTGCGTTTTCTATCCATAGCACATTCTGTAGGTTTGTTCAAAGAAAGCCTGTTTAACCATAAGACTGGAAGAAAAATTTAAGATAATGCCATTGCCAATTTGTAATATTACAAATATCAGTGTTGTACAATTTATAATTATGGTACAGAATTTGAGTCATTAACCCTTTTACAGAAAGAAAAAAGTTTTTCTGAATTGGATTTGTAGAAATTGACATTTATATTGCTACGTATAGAAAAAAAACAATTACCTAATTCTTCCCCCTTTTCCATCCTACTGGATATTTGCAGAGGGACTTCATTAAAAGAATATAAATATTTGAGAATGAAGGTGGATAGACAAATGTGGATCAAACAGGATGGCGCAAAGGCTAATGAGATTAAAAAAAAAAACTGTGCAAATAAAACCTTGGTTGAATCTGCATGACAGTTTCTTCCTGGTGACATACACACATTGTAAATTCAATATTTAAGAGAAACAATAAAATTACCCATCAATTATACTAGGTTTGATAAGAATCCCGAATGGCATGCTGAAGTGGGAGAGGTTAAAACTGACTGAATGGATGAGTTAATAGCCATTTTTTTTTCATCTTTATATATTTACTTTCAGTAGTTCTTAAATTTTCCTCCTAATTTTGTTTTCCAACTAAGGGGTTGAAAAAAGTTAACTGTCGGTGTTTCCTCAGGGAAGCGGAACTATTTTGAGTTATCAGATAAAGGGTTTATTATAGGATTCGAGCTTTACACAAACGTGCAAACAAAGCTAAGGAGGTAAAAGTCGCAGTGGGAGGAGAAAGACCAAAGGAGACATCAACCAATGAATGTGAGAGGCCAAGTGTGTGTGTGTGTGTGTGTGTGTGTGTGTGTGTATCTGTCTCACATAGAGAAAGAGTGACTTTACAAAATGTCCTGAGCCTGGGTGTAACAAAATCATGAATTATTTAATATCAGAATTAATTCTTCCTATTCTCCAGACAATGTTTGTCAGGTAGCAAATAGCACAAGAACTTTTCTTGATAGTTTAAGAACATTATTACAAAATATCTGTTGCTTCTCTGAAAATATATAATATGTTCCATTAACTGTAAAAATTTAAAAAACTTGATAGGTTTCAATTTGATATATCAAAATGCACCAAGGAATTTCCCAGGTGAAACAGGGAGAGTAAACATACACTCAGTCTTATTTCTCTGAGCTTTGTTCTCATTCCAATATGAGAACTTATTTAACTTGTGTTATCTCTGCTCCTTGGAAGTAAGTGCAGATTTTGTGGCAATATAATCTGGTGATATTTAAAACATATTGTAATAGGGGCATCTGGGTGGCTCAGTCCATTGAGCGTCCAGCTCTTGGTTTAGGCACATGTCATGATCTCAGGGTCATAAGATGGAAAATCAGGTTAGGCTCTGCCCTCACTGAGGAGTCTGCTTGAGATTCTCCCTCCTCTGCCCCTTTCCTCTGAAAGCATTCTTTCTCTCTTTCTTTCTCAAATAAATAAATCTTTTTAAAAAGCATATTATAATAAATAGCAAGCAAATTAAGATAGGTAAAGAAATTAATATTTAAAGTAAGATAAATAAGCTTATATTTAAGTAAGTAAAGATCTGTTCTACATCTTTGATATATTCAAAATATAATATTTGGAGGAATTTTAAATAATGATGAATCAATAAACATGCAGCTCTCCTCATGTTATTTCCTCAATACATGTTTTAATAGCTATGCCTCTCCTTTGCAACAACATACACTCTAGCTTGACTGTCATATGTTTTATCTGACTAAGCTATATTTTGGGGCTTATCCTCACACCTTCTCAGAGGCGCACTATCTCCAGGATCCTAATCTAAATGATTCATACATTTCCCCATCTGCCAGGCTTACTATCACTCATGCTTTCATGGGCAATTCTTATATGTTCTGAGAATTTGGCGAGTGGCAAAATAGAGTGGTTTAAATCAAGGAAGTTGATGTCTTCTTGAGGCAAGACTTGCACCCTTATCTGTAACTGGGGGATTTTTTATCCTCTCTCTTATGCCTTTTCTTTACTTATAAAGTAAAAATACCAGCAGTGACTCTATTTTAAAACAATGATTTAGGTTAATCAATAACTGTGTATAATATGCCAAGCACAGTGTGACATATGGTAAACAGTGAATTTTTTTAAAAGATTTTATTTATTTATTTGACAGACAGAGATCACAAGTAGGCAGAGAGTCAGGCAGAGAGAGAGGCCCTGCAGAGCAGAGAGCCTGATGAGGGGCTGGATCCCAGGACCCTGGGATCATGACCTGAGCTGAAGGCAGAGGCTTTAATCCACTGAGCCACCCAGGCGCCCCTAAACAGTGAATTTTTTTCTACCACTTATTTTTATCATTATTATCATCATCATTTTATTTTTAGTCTCCTCTCAGAGAGAGTTAACCATTCCTTATCATGATGTCATAGCCTTTTTCTTTAAATCTATTCATTCACATTTTAAAATTCAGCACTTTTATCGAGGGTCTTTTATGTGTTGGGTGCCATTTAATACACGGAGATTCAGCAATGAGATAAAACGGAAATAGTTCTGCTTTTGTGAAACTTCTATTCTATCAATGTATATATTCAACAAATAACAAATTAATATACATTTTTATTTTTTTATATGTCTTGAAGTTATTTTTTAACATTAATATCATTGGCAAAGATGGTGTTCTTATAAAGATGGGGAAATTTTATTCCTCTTTTTCCTCAGTGCTTTTCATAATGCTTGGCCCATAGTAAGCATTCAATAAATAGCTGTTGCATAAACATTGGTTAATGAACAATAGCTGGAGAATTATAGAAGTTTCTCTAATTTTTTGACATATAATTCCTGATATCCCCAAGTATATTATTAGGTAATCTCTCAGCCGTATACAAGACAGAATCATTTTGTAATAAGTTTGTCTACTCAGGATGATGGAAGGTTTACAAATACTATACACTTAAGTGTAAATTATCAAACAAAAACATCAGTAATATTAAAATGGATATTTGCAAATCTACACATCTCTATATATTTCTCTACATGTGTGTGGGAGCCCATAACTCTAGAAAAATATAAGCCTTTATGAAATAAAATTGAATATTTCTGACAGTTTATGGAGGTTGGAGAAGCAAAGAGTTGAAATATATGGAGATAAGTTAGTACATGATGGCCATCAATTCTTATAAGCATTATCTTTTATCCTTTGCAAGATTTTTGATATTTCCCTGACTTAATTGTTTTGAAAAATAGTTCATCATCTAGGGGTACCTGGGTGGCTTAGCTGGTTAAACATCTGCCTCTGGCTTGGGTGATGATCCTGGAGTCCCTGGACTGAACCCTGCATCAGGCTCCCTACTCAGTGGGGAGTCTGCTTCTCCTGCCCTCTCTCCCCCTCCCCTGTGCTTGTGCTCTCTCTCTCACTCACAAATAAATAAATAAAATATTAAAGAAAATAGTTCACCATCTAATGCTCTAATCCTTACTTTGTTAGAGGAGATCACAAAATAAATGTATATTATAATATAAATAAATATAACTTATATTAAAGTATTTTTTTTAATTATCATCCTATGCCAGGAAAGAAGACAACAGGGTTAGTAAAGATTCCTTTGTAAGCAACTGAGTGGCTGTTCTAATGATGTGATGATGCCACCAGGAATTTCTAAACATTTACAAATTGTTTTTGGCAGGATGAGCTTCTGCTTACTTACCTCTCTTGTCAAGTCTCAAGTTATATTTTATATCAGTCATGTTTTACTTTTCTATTTATTTTAAGCAGATCTCTAGAACTCAGTTCCTCACCACTTGTAATGGGAGTGTGAATCTTGGTAAACTGATATTTGATGAATGACTTGGGCTTATCGGGAAGCCTTGGGTATGCTGGAGATCCTTCTCCATGTCTGGGTCTCCCCAGGATGACCTGTCTACATAGATAGATTCCCTTACCTCTGGCTTCTATTTAATTCAGCAAGCAGGGAACACAGATAATGTTCTAATGAGAGTGAAGAGTGAAGCTTTGAAATTAATTTTTCTCCTGGCCAAGGCTGGGTCCAGGGTGTGAAACTTGTGCATTTGTCCCAGGCTCCATACTCAGAAGGGCTCTATGCTTGGTTTAATGCTTTGCAGTCAATGTCTTCAAATTCTTAATAATAATTTTTAACAAGGGGTCCCTCATTTTCACTCTTCATTGTGCCTTGTAAATTATATGTCTTGCTCCTGGTTCCTTCTGTGCAGGACTGACTTAGGCTGACTGAGTTCTTTGCCAGAAGACTGCTCCTGTCTGGTTGCTTTTTCTACTTAGACCTTTCTGTCTGTAGTTTGTAGAATAATTAATTCCCCTTCTGGCTAAAGATGGTGGCAGGTTTCCATTGTCATCAGCTCTTGGGGTCTACACCATTTCTAATGCTTTTGTACGTTTTCCAACTCACATCTTTAAAAACTTTGCTAAATGCTTCTGTTAAATGTTAACATACTTTATTCTAATTCGAGCATGGCATTTCTTTATAGCTAAGACCCTAAATGCTAGTACTAATAAGAACAGCTTAGCTCTGCTGTATATAGTGAAATATAACTCTGCAAAAGACAAGTAAGAGTGGAAGTATAAGATAGTCAACCAAAGTTTTCTGTAAAAACTTAGAAGTATATAAATTAAGGTAGAAAACTTTCCAAGGGTTGACATTGCCAATGATTTGACTATAGAGAGAGCTCTGAAAAAAGCATAAAGAACAATCTGTCCTCCTTTATTCTTAAAAGCTAAATAGATAAATGATTTGTCTTCCAATAAAGAAAATCAACCATAGCAGAAACAATTAACCTTATCCATCCTTTGTGCGCTCAAAACACTGGACAAATGATGTATGATAAAACCATAGGAAATTGGATGTACCCAAAAATCATCCAAGTCAAAAGAAGAAGCCCTACAAAATAGAAAAAAAAAAAAATGTATGGAGCTTCAATGTAGTTTGAAAGAACATAAAATGATAGACTTCCTAATGCTTCTACTACTTTGAAAAGTTACTTAGATTTGTGAGTATTGTATGCATAAAGTTAATAATGAGAAAATTATAGGCCTAAAGATAGATAGTTGTAGGGTAATAAATTTCAACTCTTACTTGTGAGAATACATTTCAAAAAAGAATAGTTTGTTAAGCATGTGAAGGGAACACTATTGTGGCAACACATCATGTTTGTATTAATTTACAAAAATTCTAATATATGAGCTTTACCATCTCATTTACATATGATAAGAATACTGTGAAATATTAAATACTGTCTAATACATATTTTAAAATACATTGAGAATATATTGTGTGCCAAATATTGATCTGAATGTTTTATACCCACTTACACATTTATCTTTACAATAATCGTAAGAGATAATTATTATTTTTTCCCATTTTACATATAAAAAATTGAGGAATAAGATGTTTAGCTACTTTCTACAGGTCAAACAGCATTACTGCATGCTTTATATGCTTACAAAATGTTAGAAGATTGTCTATAGAAAACTAGGTGTACATATCTTCAAGGGTAATTTTTATTCTAGGTTTTTGTTTCACTCTTTGCATAGAATATGACCCCAAATAAGATGCAACTATATCTTTTTCAATCCAAAAATACATATCAGTTGGTAAGTCATTGGCTTTATCATTGAAAAAATTGTAAACTTTACTTCTTTTCTTAGAAATAATTTCAACACGGAATATCTTCAACAGAAAGTAGCAAAGCCTAGTAGGACTGAGTTTTGAGGAAATGCCTAAAGCTAATGTGGAAGTATAACAGAAAAGAAAGATCAAAGCAACACAGATGTTGTTAGAATATGAAAATGAAGAGTCAGAGAGGAAAGAGTAAGATCCAGGAGATAACCTATCAAGTGTTAAACCCATATATGTCATATTTTGTGATCAGGTTGAGAAAGACAGTCTAGAGAACACGGACCATTCCCCCAAACTTTTATACAAAATGTTAACATTGAGTAATGGTGTCACACAAAAACTTTAGTGCTGCATGGGAAGGTAATGTGTGGGGGAAATGTATGATGCTTGAGAAGACAAATTATACGTATATAGGCTTGAGTCCCTAAGTGAAAAAAGATACCAGCAAGAAATGTGACTCTGTAATGGATCAAATTAAGATGATTCCAAGTGTTCCCAATGGAATTCACTTATGTCCTCCTTAGCCATGAAGAATAATTTTTCCTCTTCAGCCACTGGCTATTCCTTCTGAACCTGCTGAAATTTCATTTCCCTTCTACTACTCCATGAAAATTCTCCTTTGGGCATGATTAATAATGTTTTTATTAGGAGTACTATAAGTTTTTCTAAGTCCTCACATGATTCAAACTTGTAAACCAATGATACGATCTTCCAAGATCATCTAGATCTCTGCTTCTAGAGATTTGATAGCTCATTGGGGGCATTTCATCACTAAAAGGTAACAGTGTAGCTTATGTCATAATAGTGAAAGTTGTATAAAGTGTTTGAAATATTATACTTCCTTAGAGACTGAACTGTAACTATTGGTGCTGTTTTTTTTTAAACATTTTATTTATTTATTTGAGAGAGAGAGAGACAGTGAGAGAGAGCATGAGCGAGGAGAAGGTCAGAGGGAGAAGCAGACTCCCTGTGGAGCTGGGAGCCTGATGCGGGACTCGATCCTGGGACTCCAGGATCATGACCTGAGCCGAAGGCAGTCGCTTAACCAACTGAGCCACCCAGGCGCCCTATTGGTGCTGTTTTAATGGTATTTTGAATATATGCCACATATTAGTAGTAACATATGCCACATGTTAGAAGTAACAAACCTCTGGATTAGAGTATATTCAATTGTGACTGAAAATGACTGGAATTTATCCCTTGATATTGGACTATAGGAAAGATCTAAAGAGTCTTTCTGGCTATACTAAGGTGTTTGGAGTTCACCTCATTAGCAGTGGAGTAGACACCAGCAAGTTTTAATTGAGGGGAAGAACTGGGGGTGCCTGGGTGGTTCAGTTGGTTAATGGAACGACTCTTGGTTTTGGCTCAGGTCATGATCTCATGGTTGTAAGATAAAAATCCCACATTGGGCTCCAAGCTCAGCAAGGAATCTGCTTGTCCCTCTCCCTCTGCTCCTCCCCCTGCTTGCTCTCTATCTCTTTTTCTATCTCTCTCTCGAATAAATAAATAGATAAAATCTTTGTGGAAAAAAACAGGGAGAACTGGATTAATTTATATTGTGGGAAAAATAATTCTAACAGATATATGAAGAATAAAATACTAATTTTGAAGAGTTAGAATTTCAGATCTGTGACATTTTCCATGCCAATTAATGGAAAAACAGGGTACAAACTTTTTATCTAACTTGAGAAATAAGTAAGTAAGCAAATAAATGAATGCACAAATACAAGTATTGGCTGGTGTGAATACACTGTATTAGAAAGACAAGTCTACTTCAATATTTTCTTTACTTGGAGAAATGTATATTATGCAGTATTTGAAATTTCATCCACAATACAATATTATAACCTCCCCCACTTCTGTCCATATATTTAAAAATATATAAACATTTAATATATTTATATTTTAATATTTATACAGTATATTAATGTATAATATACATTTATAAATATAAATTATATATAATTCAAAAGAGAGCCTGGAAAATGTTTTCAAATGGGTATTACCAGGAATAGGATTTCCAATCAATAGAGTTCTTCACTTCCTAGTTTGTTTTGAATTTTTACCTGAACATGAAATTCTTACTTCATTTTAGAAGCACTGTTCCTCAGTGCACGTGTCTTAGAGTGGTAGCTTTTCCCTTCAAGTAGTTCAGCCTCAATCTTGTTATTTCATCGACAAAGTACTTCAGAAGCTGTGTTGTTCCATTGATTCCTGGTGGATAGTTACCATCCTTTCTTTCTATGTCCAGTGGATGGACTCTTATCGTAATTATTATAGCATGGTTCACCCAATATAAAGTAGAAAAAAGTAGAGCAAGTCTCACTTTAGTTGCTATAGTTGAGATAGTTTTGAAAAGTACATCTTATAAAGTCTGTACATTTCAGAACATAGCAATGTGTTTTTATTTTTTGTTGATAAAATCATTTACATTGTTATGATTTCCTAACTTTCACCACAATTCCATGAGATACTTACTTTTGTATAAAAATAACAAGAAACGAAGAGATATTCACCCTCCATAAATAATGTCCAATTATACGGGGCACCTGGGTGGCTCAGTGGGTTAAGTAAGGCCTCTGCCTTCAGCTCAAGTCATGATCCCGGGGTCCTGGGATTGAGCCCTGCATCGGGCTCTCTGCTTAGCAGGGAGCTTGCTTCCTCCTCTCTCTCTGCCTGCCTCTCTGCCTGCCTCTCTGCCTACTTGTGATCTCTGTCTGTCAAATAAATAAATAAAATCTTAAAAAAAATAATGTCTACTTATATGCAGGTTATGTCTAGGTCCTACAGGAATTTTTATGCATATGCTGTGTTGTGAAAAAAATGCAAACGTATAGTAGTATAATGCAATACCCTTTATTTGAAAGAATTAAATATATAAAATTTGGCAATAGAGAAAAAGATCTTTGTGTAGAAAAAAATATTAGCCAATAAGCTTAATTTACTGAGGCAAACATTGGTTTTCTGTACTGGTGTTACCATGACTCAGATAGTCTGGAGACTTTGTTCATAATACCAGTGATTAAATGGGGTTTGCTTTTCTTTTCTTTCCTTTTTTTTTTTTTTAAGATTTTATTTAGTTATTTGAGATAGAGACAGTGAGAGAGAGCATGAGAGGGGAGAAGATCAGAGGGAGAAGCAGATTCCCCATGGAGCTGGGAGACTGATGCGGTGCTCAATCCAGGGACCCCAGGATCATGACCTAAGCCAAAGGCAGTTGCTTAACCAGATGCCCTTGGGGTTTGCTTTATTAAAGGCTACCAGTGTAAAGCATAATAATAAGGAATGGGAAGAGTCTTAAGGACTTTTTTGCTATGTACCTTTTTTAGAGTTGATATTTATTTGTGTTTCAGCAGAGAACACAAGAGCATTATAAGGAATAAATTATGTTCTCTTTCCAAGAGCAATTCCTTGAATTAATAATTTCATCTTTTTGAAATAGCATATTAGGCCTTTAATAAAAAGAGCATCACCTTTCTTTTTCAAAGTGTGATCAACTTTGAGTACCTAATATATGTAAAGTAGAAAGAGGAAAACAAATCCATTTGCAAGGAAGGACAGGTTTTCTGGGTAGCAGTGGGGACAGCTAAATTCTTCTCAGCTGTGTTCTCCTTTAAAGAACTTTATTGATATTATCTGTTAATAAAAAAATAAAATAATTGGTACTTCAAAAAGAACTTTATTGAAATAAATAATTTCCCAACAAGCAAATAATTTGTCTTTGTTTTTGAAAGATATTTTTTCAAGAATGCAATTCGAGGGGGCACCTGGGTGGCTCAGTGGGTTAAGCCGCTGCCTTCGGCTCAGGTCATGATCCCAGGTCCTGGGTTCGAGCCCCACGTCGGGCTTTCTGCTCAGCAGGGAGCCTGCTTCCTCCTCTCTCTCTGCCTGCCTCTCTGCCTACTTGTGATTTCTCTCTGTCAAATAAATAAATAAAATCTTTAAAAAAAAAAAAGAATGCAATTCGAAGTTGAATCTTCCCTACCCACCCCACCCCCAGCCCACCAGGACTTTGATAATTTTTTAAGTCAGCCTTCTGGCTTTTATTGTGTGTGGCTTTGTTTTTCTGGGTTTTTGTTTGTTTGTTTTTGTTTGTTTTTAAGATTTTATGTATTTATTTGAGAGAGAACATGAGAGTGAGTAGAGCACAAGCAGGGGGAGAAGCAGAGAGACAGGGAGAAACAGGGTCCCCACTGAGAAGGGAGCTGATGTAATGTAGGTCTTGGTGGATGCACGGCTCCATAGATGTGGGGATCCATCGATGTGGAGCTGGACCCAAGACCCTGAGATCATGACCTGAGCTGAAGGCAGACATGTAACTGACTGAGCCACCCAGGTGTCCCTGGCTTTTGTTGTTTCAAATGAGAGGTCACCTATCATGTCTATCTCTGTTCTTCCATGTAAAATGTTTCTTTTACTCTATATTCCTTTAAGATTTATCTCTGCTTTTAAGCAATTTAATTACAGCATTCTGTGTTATAATTTTTATCCTGTTCGTTCTACTTGGAGTTGGTTGGGCTTCAATCAATAGATCTATTGTTTCCAAGAAATTTGGAAAATTTTAGTTACTCTTTCTTCAGTGTTTTTGTTTGAGGTTTGGTTTGGAGGTTTTGTTTGTTTGCTTCTGTTTCTGTCCTTCTTCGGGAACTACAATTGCAGATATATTAGGGAACTTCAAGATAGTTTCCCGATGCTCTGATAATTTTTTTTCAGTTTTTTTCTTCTGTCATTTTAGATCATATTTATTGTCATGTCCTCAGTTTCACTAATATAGATGCAGTATTTCTTTTGCTATTTATCGTACCCATTTTATTTTATTTTATTTTATTTTTTTTAAAGATTTTATTTATTTATTTGACAGAGAGAAATCACAAGTAAGCAGAGAGGCAGGCAGAGAGAGAGGAGGAAGCAGGCTCCCTGCTGAGCAGAAAGCCCGACGTGGGGCTCGAACCCAGGACCTGGGATCATGACCTGAGCCGAAGGCAGCGGCTTAACCCACTGAGCCACCCAGGCGCCCCAATCATACCCATTTTATTTTTAATCTCTGACATTATTATCTTGATCACTAGAATTTCCACTAATTCTTCTTAATGTCTCTCCTTAATAGACTCATGCTTTCCTCTAGCTTAACAAAAGATAGAATACATGTATTATAACTATTTTAATATCCTCATTTACTAATTTTATCATCTGTGTCAGTTCTCCATTGGTTTTGCTTGATTGACTTCTCTTTTTTTATCAGTTGTATTTTTCTACTTCTACGCATTCCTAGTATTCTTCAGGTGGATGCTAGACATTGTAAATCTCCTTTTGGTCTCTGAATATCTTGTTATTACTATGAATGTTATTGAGCTTTGCCCTGTGGCACATTTAAATTATTTGTAAACACCTTTTTTAAAAATTTTTAAAGCCTAGTTTTAAATTACTGGTAGGTGGTACCAGAGCAACCTCTAGTCAAGGGCTACACTGGCCCCACAATGAGGCAGTATACTTCCAAATACTCTTCCCAGTCACCCCTGTATTCTGAGGTTTCTTTTACTCCAGCAGTTGGAAAAGTGAACCATATCCAGCCTTGTGTGAGCCACATATATTGCTTGCTTTGCTCCATTTCTGTCATTCCTTTTTTTTAACTTCAAATGGTTTTCTCACATACATGCACTTATCTGTATTTAGCCGATAGCTTAAAGAGGGATGCTCTGAAGATTTCTGGGGCTGTCACTCTAAGCTGCATGCTCTTCTCAAGTATGCTGCCCTGTGAATGCTAGCCACTTTGGTCTTCCCAAATCCTCAGCTCTGTCTTCTTAGCATAGGAAACCCAGCAAGCTCTGGGCTGTCTCTCATTTTACTGTTACCTGGAAACTTTGTACAGACTACAAGCTGAGGCAAATGTCAGGATCATTAGGTTCTTTTCCCTGTCTCAGAGGTCACTGCCCTGGACTGCTTGATATTCAGTGTCTGAGCAACCATTGTTTCATATATTTTCTGGCTTTTATTTAGTTAAGACAGTAATATAAACCTGGTCTCTTTTATCCCAACTTGTTTAAATGTGGAAGTCCACGTTCTTTTATTTATTTATTTTTTAATATGAGAAATTAACCTATTGGGTCAAGCTAGGAAAATTTTGAAATATGTTTATTGTATCAGCTAATATTTACTGAAGTTATGTATCATACCTAATCTATGTCAGGAAGTTCCTAGAATATGTCTTGGTATATAGAAGCTATCAGCAGGTCTAAGTAAGATTGAATTCAACAGGTAGGCCTTAAATAATTTAAAAGGTTTTGAAACATTTGTTTAGAATGTTTGCTTAAATACTTTTTGCTGTTATCCTCTCTTGAGTGAAAGTGAACTCACATCTGTTTAAGGAAAATGTTAGAATTCTCTGGTTTCCCATATCCAAACAGGCTAAATTTTCAATTTTCAAATCTCTGCTCTCCTGATTGTAAATGCAATGGGATCAAGATAATTACACAATATTACAAAGCAAATTTGCAACTGAAAGTCCAAATGAACTGTGTGGTTGTCAGAACAAGAATAAAGCCATTTTTTTAAAAAGGACAAGGATTATACAGTGATATATATTATAATAATAATAACATGAAGAATACAATAATATGTTGTTAATGATTTAGGAAAAATGTCAAAAAGAAGCCATATCTCAATACTATTATCATTACTGGATGGGTGGATTTGAAGAAAACAATTTTTGTAAGATTTTATTTATTTATTTGACAGAGATCATAAGTAGGCAGAGAGGCAGACAGAGAGAGAGGGGTAAGCAGACTCCCTGCTGAGCAGAAAGCCTGATGTGGGGCTCAATCCCAGGACCCTGGGATCATGACTTGAGCCGAAGGCAGAGGCTTTAAACACTGAGCCACAGAGGCGCCCGTGAAGAAGATTTTATGTTTTTGTTCTGTTTTATGCCACGGCATACTGCTAAATTTTGAACATTTATTTTTTTTTTAAGATTTTATTTAGTTATTTGACAGACAGAGATCACAAGTAGGCAGAGAGGCAGGCAGAGAGAGAGAGGAGGAAGCAGGCTCCCCACTGAGCAGAGAGCTCAATGAGGGCCTCGATCCTAGGACCCTGAGATCATGACCTGAACCGAAGGCAGAGGCTTTAACCACTGAGCCACCCACGCACCCCTGAACATTGATTTTTTTTTAATTATTATTATAAAAAGTGTTACTTTAAATCAATTACACAGACAAGCATATGGACTGGATTTTTACTGAGACCATGTATTTGTTGGGATTTGTGTGGGGGAAAATGGAGTTACTAAACCTACTATGTTTCACTCAAACCCACATTTGAAAACCCAGACCATTGGTCATGTAATAGTTTAAGGGATATCAGAAGCAGTTTCGAGTCCAGGACTGCTGATTTTAAAATGTGAAGAGGAATAAAAAGAAGAGAATCAAAGGTATCTAGCTAGCCAGAACAACAGATGGTTATAAAGAAATAGACACAAAGGATTTGCTTCCTCATCAGATTTCCACCCAAGATTTTAGAACAAGATAACTGGGTAATATTCCAAGATTCATGCTAAAAATAGGGCTTCCATGAGAATATCTATTGCTGGTCTATTACTAGAGAAACTAGTTTTGGCAGCACTAGGAAAAGAAGGGACTCCATGTTTCCTCAGGGCCTGTACAGCAGGATTGTTTTTCTCCATAGTCTGTTGAGCAGCCAACATGACTCCAATGAATTCTGGACTTAGTCCGTGAAAAAATGCCAAGTATGTTAACTAAGCTTCACATTGGGAGCATCTAAGATCGAGTGATCATAACGTCATTAGATTTAAAATGCTCGTGAGGCTAACTTCTAAAGGAAGCAACAGAAAGATTATCAGAATTTTAATAAAAATGCCAACTATGAGAAAGGACAAAGTGGTTTAAAGAATGCTTATCAGAAGCTTGCTCTATATGGGGGGCATCATAAGAGAAAACAAAATAGGAAAAACTTATCAAGCAACTAACAGAAAAAGAAGAAAGAATGTGAGTTAATGTATTTTATTAAAGTCTATCTGTATTTAAAAAAAAAAAAAAAACAGAAAAAGTTCAATGAGGCTTTAGGAGCCAAATTAAAAACTAAGGAGAGTTGTTGAAATATACAGAGAATAACAAGGAATTCAGGTAAGCAGCTGTCTTATTGAAGGTGAAAAGATTAGCTAATATCCACCAGTTAAGAACTTAAAAGTATGGCTTAAATTCTCCCTCTATTACTTCTTTTCTGATTGAGTTTCAGGGAAATTTGTTTTTGTGGATAATGTCTGATCAGGGTCTGCCCAGGTGGTAGCCCACATGCTGTAACTTAAGAATGATTGGATTAACCTTATTTCCCACAAAACCAATAAGGACAAATCCCATGGGACTAAGTTGTAATCCTCCTTTTAAAAATGCTAACATAACTTGGAGAGTTAACTTCTTAATTCTACTCCGTTCATTCGTAATTAAGATGAATGGATTTATATTTAGATAATTTTTCCTTGTTGCTAAAGGAAATCAGCTCCCCAAAGGTAAAGCAAGAGCTGTTTTGATGAAGTTGAGGTATAAACAAGTCACTTGTTATTCAGCATATAAAAATGACCAGAGAGATTAAGTCTGCAGGAGAGAAAGAGTGGAGACTATCACCAAAACAAAAACCAAACAAAAAACCAAAAATTAAATAACAGAAACATGCAACCTAGGGATGTTAGGTTCCTGAGTGATTAAAGGAAGACCTATGATGTGAAGGTTGTGGTCCAAAAGGGGTTTGTTGGAAGAATAGAATATAGGAAAGAACATAGGAAAGACAATTCTTATTTACCTCACTTTCTTCTAGTAAAATCAATTGCTGTTTTTCTGTGTAGAGATGCAAAAGAAATGTAGAGGCAGTACAGACATTTAGAGCTTTGCTATTCCAAACCCAGTCTGAGACCTAGTAGCATGGACATCACATACGAGCTTAATAGAAATAGAAAATTCCATGCCATATTCTAGACCTACCAAATCATCAAATCAATAAGATCACTTAGTGATTTGTGGGCATATTTACATTAGAGGAGTGCCAATATTAAGTACAGACTTTGCTATCAAAAAAAAAAAAAAACCCTGCATTTAAATTTGTGTTCTGCCATTTAAAAATTGTGTGACAAGGTATATAAACTCTCTGATAATTAGTTTCTGCATAAAAAATGGAGATAATCCTAGCACCTAACTCAGGATTTTATTGGTTTAGATGAAATATCACATGAAAATGACTTACCACAGTGTCTATAACACCAAAGAAACTCAGTACAAATTAAAAAGCATTGCGATTGACTTGGATTAACAAAGCTACAAAATATGTAAGGGATAAAATTAACTTTTTCTATTTCTCTATTCCATTTACTGGTCCTATATCTGGTGTTGATATGAATTTTTGAAGTGAACCCTTCAGTATTAATGAATTCATGCTGCGTTCAGGCTGTGGCTATAAGGCAAAAGTCATTCATTTAAAACAAAGTAATATTTGGCCATTTTATCATCCAAGTCAGATCAGCTGCACAATATAACCAAATATATGGGCAGATATTTATCATTGAAATAAATGAAATAGTAACAATAGAGTAACAATGAAGAGAGTAACAATAAAATTGCTTAACTGGAAAAAACAAATCTCATTTTTAAAAATATATATTAAATTTTTGTAAAGCATATTTTTCAGTAAATGTTAGGTACTGGAGTATTGTATTTGTTTTTTTGTTTGTTTGGCTCATGGCAAGCTAAACTGGGAATGTGAATATTAATTCAATAGACACTTAACCAGTACTTATTTAGTTAAAAGTGTTATAATATTTCAAATGTTATACATGTTAGAGTGGTTAACCTGGGATTTGAAAAGTTAAGGTAGAAAGTAAGGACTTGGTTATGGGAGATCCTTTCTAAAAGCAAAAAAATAGCTGTTGATTTTCCACATTTCTGTCTTGCCAGTAATATTTTATCTCCAACTATTTCATTCTTTGCATTTGCAGAACTGGTAGCATAATTTTGGCAGTTCCTTTGAAAGTATCAAGGAAAACTGTTTCATTAGTCCATAGCTTTAAGACTGTTCTAATGATGTAGGTCCCAGCCAAGGTTGCAATTGCTAATGAATCTTGGCCAGTCCTTGCTATCTATGGAAAACTTTAGGGGGTAACATCTATCTGCATTTATATATTTTTGTCCAAAGAACGAACTTCATCAAAGGAAAGAAAAAAAAATCCCCTGGAGTGCCTGGATGTCTCAATTGATTAAGCATTTGCCTTTGGCTCAGGTCATGATCCTGGGGGTCCTGGGATTAAGCCCTGCATCAGGCTCCCTTCTTAGCAGGGAGTCTGCTTCTCCTCTCCCCCATCTGCCTCTACCCCAGCTCATGCTATCACTTGCTCTCTCTGGCTCTCTCAGATAAACAAGAAAGAAAGAAAGAATGAACGAACGAACGAAGGAAAGAAAGAAAGAGAGAGAGAAAGGAAGGAAAGAGGGAGGGAGGAAGAAGGAAAAGGGAAAGGAAAAGAAAAGAAAAGAAAAGAATCCCCTTTGACTTTAAAGCTAGGGGACAATTGCAACATGGAGAGATAAGTGTGATCTATCTCTTAAAGGAATAGGAACCACATTGGTGATCACCTTGGCAATGGATATTATAACAAGATATTACCAAATCTCTTGGGTCTCCACTAATCTGAAAAATCAAAATTGATGATTTTACATAAGAAAACTATTATGAGTCTTAAACTGAAAGTGAAGTACCTGTCAAGTACTTACTGAGGTGAGAGTCCTGTAAGTGTTAGTTTCCTCCCTTCTTAGTAAACTAGATTACTTCATACAGACATGCTGTATAAATACATTGCTTTTTGCATTTTCCTCTGGAATGACTAAGTTAAATATACTTAGCAGTGCAAGTGATATGGCACACTTGCTTCTGACACACCTGTTTCTGCTTTAATGCCTAAGTACCCATTTTACCCCATCTCATAAATGAACGTTGGTGACAAAACTTCTGGCACAATCTGTAAACTAAGTCAGCTTATTTTCTAATTTTAATCTAACTTCAAAGGAAATCCCTTAAGTTTCTCCTATCCACGCATCATGATGAGACACTGATGGAACTACCAACTTCCTACTGTCTGTTCCAGCTATGTGCAATTTTTGGCCACCTTCAAAAACTGGATTGCTTAAGAGCAGAAAATTCAGGGAGACTTATTTCGTACAAAGATGGTGAACATATGGAATAAATTGCTAACTTAGACCATTGGAGCAGATAATATAATTTAGTTTAGCAGCAGAAAATTTTTTTCTAAAGGCGGGTAAGGATGGCAGTAAGGAACTGCAGAGAATTCATGCCAGTGGCTTGGAGAATGTCAGAGAAACCCAGATGAAGAAGGTTTTTTAATGCTCACATGGCCTCTCCCCTACCTCTGTGTTGATATTCTTGATGTCCTTAGGATCTTTTAATTTTGTGAAAATGAATATAACTGTGACTAGCTTAGCAAAAATTGCTGCTGTATACCATAATGCATGCTATAAACCATGCGGGGATCTTAAAGTGCATAATCGGGCTGCAGATGGCACTGTTAATTTCTATTACAGAATCTAAAACCACGAGGGAAATAGTGTGTGCCTCACTGCCTCACTGTTCTACAAGAATGATTTTTGATAGTTTCCCTTACTGCACAGCTTTTCTGCAAAGTGTTTGTCTTTTAGGAAGGCCAAAAGGAACTTACTGGCTTTTTAAAATCTGTGCAAAATTGCCAAGCTGCTCTGGGCCCTGCCCCCTGCAGTCCCCAGTTTGCTAGCCTTATTTAAGAAGGTACAGGTATCTGTTCACTCAGAATGAAATGAGCCTTCTTCTGGGTTTTGGGAATTTATGAGAACACCAACTACCTGCTTTTTACCAAATGTAGAGCATAGTATGAAATTCTATCCATGAAGATTCTTTTGAGGATGGGAAAATTAAGAAAGAAGATAAATATTAGAAACACACACACACACACACACAGATTCTGCTGTGTTCTGCCGAACAATTCTTTGTTCTTTAATGGAATATTGCCCCTGAAATTGTGTCCAACACCTGGTTTTACCCAATTGACTATACATTATTTAATTCTCTTTTTATTTTTGGATTTTGGAGGGTTTGAAACCTCCAAAGACTTACCAAAATGAGGAAATCCTTCTAGTCAACTTCCCAAACAAATAATAGCAGAGCAAGGGCTTCAGAATCAGAAGACCTGCTCTGCTTCTTAGCAGTATCAATGAATATATAGGATATATAGTCCCCCTAACATTTCTGTGTCTTTGCTCTCTTATCTAAAATATCTGAGTATATAGTCACGGATATTAACCAGAAGAATGAATGAAAGTGCTAACCATAATGCATACAATGACTGACTCAAAGGCTGTTTTTCAATGTTTCTTTCACAAGAATGTGGCCACTCATTTCCAAGCAGGTTTAGGCAAACTACAAAAGTTGGGTTTGCCTAAAATCAGTCAGTGTTCTAAGACTGAATCTCCTTATATCATCAGCTCACTAGAACCAAAATATTTCAAGTATGCCTTCATTAACTACCAATAAAATATCAGTACTTTCGTACCTGAATCTTGGTAATTTAACCTTTTATGATATATCATTAGATGATACTAATTAGATGATAGTAACATAATTAAGATTATGAGTACTTTTTAAATTTTTGTTTTTCCGTAAAATAATATTGCATAGATTTATAATATGCTTCTTTTCTCAATTTTTCCATGCTTAATTTCAAACAGTGATTAACAGTAAAAAGCTACTGCTTTTGCTGCTTTCTTGATAACAAGGATCATAATTACAACTTTCAATGAACAAGTCACCTTGCTGTACAATAGAGAGTATAAACTCAATATATTTCAAACTTAATAATAACTCTCCACTAAGGATCTTGTCTACCTCCTTACTTATGTATTGGCTAATGATATTTTTTAAAACAGATTCATCCAAACAAATTCATGAAGCTTATATTACACATCAAACATATACTGAATTTTAGAGACATAAAAATGAACAGGATAGAAATTATCTCTGCCCTCGAAGACCATACGTTCTAAAAGGAAAGACAAGTTTTAAAAAACATTTGCAACTCACAATAATGAAAAATCCAGCCAAAGCAAGATATTTCTGACAGCTTTATCAGAATATAATTACTATACCCTCAAGTTCACCTGTCTAAAGTGTTCAGTCAAAAGTGTTTAGTATTGGGGCATCTGGGTGGCTCAGTGGGTTAAAGCCTCTGCCTTCTGCTTAGGTCATGATCTCAGGGTCCTGGAATGGGGCCCTGCATCAGGTTCTCTGCTCAGCAGGGAGCCTGCTTCCCCCTCTTTCTCTGCCTGCCTCTCTGCCTGCTTGTGATCTCTCTCTCTCTCAAATAAATAAAATCTTAAAAAAAATTTTTAAAGTGTTTAGTATAATTGACAGAATAGTGCAAACATAACTATAATTTTAGAACATTTTATCACTCCCCTTTGACCTCTCCTCTTTGTCCTAGGCAACCACTAATCTTTCTGTCTCCAGATATGTTCCTATTTTATACATTTCATACAAATTGTTAATAAAATACATGGGTAGTTGTGAATAGCTCTTATCATGTAGCATAATGTTTTCAAGTTTCATTCATGTCGTTGCATTTATCATGACTCTATCTCTTTTACTGTCAAATAATGTTCCCTTAAATTATGTATTGAACATTTGATACAGCAATTTAGAATTTCCTGAATTAACGTTCAAAAGGATATGTACTTTTCATAATATAGATGCACTGTTTTTCTTTAAATTGTCCAGTAAATTTCCTTCTGTAAAGATCAAGATACTGCAATCATGTCAAGTATTTAAAAGTTTAAAAATACTCATTGCTATTGGGAGTATAACTTGATACAACTTTTTGGTAAGCAATTTATAGTACAAACCACATTATTAAATGTTTTTAATAATTGAATATACTTTGAAATTATTTAAAATATATAAAGGATACAAAAATATTTCTGGGTATGCTATTTGATGGATTTTAATATTGAAGGCCAACTACTAACAAAATCAGATTGCTTACAAAAGCAAAAATGTACAATCAAATGAAGGAAGATACTTCAATAATGAAAATTACAGTGTAGGTCTTTGTTATCATGAAAAGATTCAAATGCTACAGTATGTTAAAAGTAGATAGATAGATAGATACCTAGCTATGTTCTTATGCATAAAAAGAAGGTTAGTGGGTATATGTAGGGAATGGGGTGGTTATTGGTTTAGGGGAGTAGTAGTAAGATGGGCTCCTATAATCTTAATTAGTGATAGACACACAGGGGTGGAACGATGGGTCTTGGGGCTATAGTGGTGAAGTTTGGTTATTGTAACTTGGGCATACTCCCCCCACCCCTCTCACAAACATACAGACAGATGGAAGCTTGCCAGAGAGCACAGACCTTTACTAAAGGAGAGAGGAAGAAAAATAAATTACTGCAGTTTGTGAACTTATAGTTCACCAGGAAGCTAGGAAGAGTGTGACAAGGATAATTGGGTCCTTATGTACTGTTGGCTAGTGTTGACTCAAATGGTGGGGAACAAGAATGCTCACAGACAACTAGTACAATGTAACTGTGAGTCTCTGCTAATCCATTCTGCCAGAGGAACAAAAACATAGCAGGAGCAAAAGCACTGCAACTCCTGGTGTATGTGGAAACAAAGACGTCTCAAAAGGAGGCTCAGGAAGCAAAAGAGACATTCCTGCCTCTGTTACCCAGTATACAAGTCAAATGTGAATGCATTTAAAATTTGGGTATTTGAGAAGCAGGCCTCCGTGGAAAGGCCCAGAGGGGACTTTCAAGTATATGTGGCTCATAGCTCAAGAATGAAAATTGGTTTTGCTAGAAAAGGCAAAAATCATCTTTCATAGAAAGATAATTTTTTGTTTGAAAATCACACCTACCTATCTCAAGTGTGAGTCTGGCAGTTAGCAATTCACAAGGGCACATTAGACACAAAGCTGCAGAGAACAGTTAGAGAAATGGGCTTCCTGACCATTGTCTGCTCTCCTGGAACAAAATTTTCCTGGGCAAGGACATAGAATATGTAAAACAAAGGAAGCTGAAGAACACCCCTTATTAAGATTTTGAACGTGAAAGAGATGTTAGAGGAGTTACATTTTAAGAAGTTACCATATGTGGGGTGCTTAGCTAGCTCAATATCTCAATACGTAGAACCTATGACTCTTGACCTCAGGATTGTAAGTTTGAGCCCTATGTTGGGTGTAGAGATTACTTAAAAATAAAAAATATATACATATTTTTAAAAAAAGAAAAGAAAAAAAAAGTTACTATATGTTGGGCAAAATCCCAGGTTCTTTGCATGTATTTATATATGTAATCCTTATACCACCCACAAAATAGGTGTTTCCATGATTTCCATTTTATCAATGATGGCTAAGTATGGGGAGGTAAGGTGATTTGTCCAAGAACCCAAAACAGAGGCAGGAGAAGGATTCAAAGTGTAGCTCTTCACTGAACTTGACCAAACACCAAGATGAAGAAGAGAAGACTGGTCTGACACTGAATTTTTTAAGTGTCTGTGTTCAGCTTACCTATAGTAATTAAATCTATCCTTTATCACGATTTTTCCTTGATTATACGAATGCATTTTAAAATATTTAAGGTAAATTCAATGTTAATGCATTTCAGAGGTTAAATGTGCACACAATATTTCCACCTGGAAGGTGGTAAACAGATTCTTTTTGACACGTATTCTTGAAACTGAGATGGGTGTAGTAGATGGGGTGCTATATATTGACCAATGACCGATGTTCAGAATACTTTTCTCAGCCTTCTACTAAAATTGCAACTCTGCCCTACTCTTCCCTATATCTTGATTTAGTGTAAAACTTAAAGTTAAAATGTCATTTCTGAATATATGCCTTTAAGCTGTTATAGTATACTCACAGCCTGAGAAAACTCTGAGGTTCCTGGCTCATCTTCTCAAGCAATTCCCTAACAATTTGCCTTCCAACTTACCACTCCACTCATGAGCATCCCATGATTTGAGACATGTGGCTTTGCATCTTGACTTGTCCTTTACAAGGCCTATTTAGGATTTATCCAGTTACTAACATTCTTCCTAGGCCCTATTCATAATGTCCATGACTCCTCTCATATGCAGATCAACTTTTCTATCATAACATCTGCATTATAATGTCTGTACTCAAACCTTTGCAATGTTTCCAAATATTCCATCTTTTTCTTCCTTTGTCCTGCCTTCCTTCCTTCTTGTCTTTCTTCCTCTCTTGCTCTTTTCCTCTCTCCTTTCCTTCTGCCTTCTGTCCCTTCTTTATTACCTTCCCTCTTTTTCTCTCTCTCTCTCTCCCTCCCTCATCAACATGTAACATTCTATTTTACAGTTACAAGTTCTTCTGCTAAGCATTTCCTGCCCTACTTCTCTTTCTAGAAAACTCACACACATCTTTTGTATCTCATTTGATCTCTGAAATTGATTCCAGTCTCTCTGATTTTTAATAAAAAATGCAATAGCATCTAAAAATAATAATTACATTGGATGTATATATTTTTGTAGGTGCTACCCTCCATTACATAAATTTCCCTTACTCTAATCTATTAAAAGCAGTATTTCATATCTTATACATTTTCATGTTCAATATATTGGATAGAAAAATCTGTGATACATAACAACCATCCAATAAACTTTCTTAATGAATAAATGAATGTCAGTCAATCATGTGAAATTATGGTTATTGGCATCACCCAAAATCCTGCCTCAAACATTATTTTTTTAATATCTAAAACATGAATATCTGTTCTCAATAATATTAGCTTAAACATTTGTATCACAAAACACCAGGCAAGGACTTGTATTTGTAATCCAGAATGCACTGATGTATGTATACTTAAGGATATACAAAAAGGAGAATGTGACCAAAAAAAAGGAGTATCAAAATACCCCTCACCATGTAGCCATTATGCAAGATATTATGAATTAAAACTCAGGAGGAGTAACATATTTCCCACATAAATGACAAAATGTTTATGGTTGACTTCAATCCCCAAATGATATATATGGAGTTTACTGTTAAAAATTATAACTTTTAATTTCACAATTATAGAGTAGCAATTATGCTTTGTATACATAATACTTGATGAGTAATTTATAGGTTTTTTTAGTGTTTTTTATAGATGGTTCTTAAATAAGATGGTCTTTCTGAGGAAGATAAACAGTAACCAACAATTGTCCTAATCAGGATAATAGCAATAACAAGTATAAAAATCATGCTGGCTTTTAAGAGCACCCTGAAGTCCACTGGGTTGTTGAAATGTTTGCTTCTGATAGGAACAGAGGCTTATTTAATCACACACTCAATTATTTATTAGGGCCATATGATCTTCACCATCATGCATGTGGAAAAAAAGCAAAGGGCACTGACAAGATGGAGAACTAGCTTAGCTGGCTCCCTTCCTGCAAATAGAAACCAGAGGAGCTATAAATCCAAGCATGAGCATGAATTTGAGAAAGGAACATAAAAAATAAAAAGCCAGTGAAGATCAAAGGCTGTTAGGAGTTGGTATTGGTGGCACTGCTTGTGAGAGGTTGGGAATGCATTAATATGAGTGTGGCTCATAATATGGCTCAGACCACCATCACAAAATACCACAGACTTTAGTGGCTTAAACAACAGAAATTTATTTCTTGCATTTCCGGAAGCTAAGAAATCCCATCTCAAGGTTCCAGTCAAGGTATCAGGAGTCCAAAGTTCCTGGTAAGAACTCTCTTCCTGGCTTGCAGACAGCTGCCTTCCGGCTGTATCCTCCATGACCTCCTCTTGTGCATGTGCGTAGAGAGATCAAGCTCTCCGGAGTCTCTCCTTAGAAGGACACTAATCAAATTGGATTGGGACCTTACCCTTAGGACGTTGTTTCACCTGAATTACTGTTGTAAAAGCCCTTTCTCCAAATACAGTTAGGGTTTCAACATGTGAATCGTGGGTTAGGATTTCAACACATGGATCCTGTTCATTGGGAGACACAAACATTCAGTCCATAATAGGAAAGAATTTCTACGTTCTGTTCTTATCTCTTCCCATATTGCATTGAAAATGTGGAAGCCTGTCCCCTTACAGCAGAAACAGGCAGATGTTCAAACTGAACTTCAAAGAAGTTCAAAATTTAACTTCAGTTTTTTCAAAGCTAGGAGTATAGTGTTGATGTAGGTGATACGGTGAAATGTGTAGGTGATACAGTATACTTTCTATTCTGATTTTTCAAGAGACATAAAGGACTTGGTTTTCCTAATTTTAGTGATATCGAGATTGATTGGTGCTTTGGTTGTTGTCAGCCTGCCTAATCAATTCATTATTAATTTTCTCCATCAGCTCAATCATTAGGCTGTGGTTTTAGCAGCTGTTGATGATCGTTGACTACATGCATTATTTCAACAGGAAAACCATAAGAATCTTACAAAATGAGAGAGAGAGAGAGACATATAGAAAGAGAGTGAGAAAGTCAGTCTTCAAAGCACACTTGAAATAGGTGTGAAATAGCACACTTGAAATAGATTACAACTGCAGCAATAGGATCATTTCTGCTTCTACTTCACCTCTCTATTCAAGGCCACTCTTTTCCAGTTACAAACAAGCCATGGATAGCATCCCATATATGGAAGGAACACTGAAACAATGAAGTGGTGAAATAATTTGTTAATTTATTTTTTAAGAGTCTATTTATTTATTTGAGAAAGAGAGAGGAGAGCCGAGAAGCAGAGGGGGAGAGAGAGAGAATTCCAAGTAGACTCCCACTGAGCACAGAGACCAACACAGGGCTCAATCTCACCACCCTGAGATCATGACCTGAATCAAAATCAAGAGTTGGACCCTTAAATGACTGAGTCACCCCGTTGCCCCTGACGTGGTGAAATAATTAAAAAAAAAAAAAAAGAAAAGAAAAGAAAGAAAAGAAAAAGGAAAACAGTCATACATTTCTTCTCTCCACAATCTGAGTCATTTTTTTGACTGGGGAGAATTTTTATTTTTTTTTATTATTTTTTTTTTATTTTATAAACATATATTTTTATCCCCAGGGGTACAGGTCTGCGAATCGCCAGGTTTACACACTTCACAGCACTCACCATAGCACATACCCTCCCCAAGACTGGGGAGAATTTTTAAAATGAATGAGAGACTGAAGATTTGGTAAAGCTGGGTTGATGTTTGAAAATCTAAAAAAATGGAATTTGTCCTTGGTAACTTAAAATGTTTGAAAAGCTATGGAATGTGTCAGGATGCAGAGAAGGAAAATCAGGGGTTAAATGAATGATTCTTTTGTCTTTCTCATACCTCACAGAGTTTGTTAAATAAAATATATATGAATATATCAAAAGATGTCCAGTATACTGACTGGACTTCATGATTTAAGGTAACACTGAAGGAGTTCTTAAAATGCCATCCTTACTGAATTGCATCAGTTCTCTTGTAAACCAGGACTTCCCTAATGTCAGAAAGGAAAAGTTTACAAATCCGTGTAGATGTCCAAACTATGGAATTACAACGTTTATCTTATTTGGGTACACATGTAGAATTATAGATGACTGCCACAGTATTTTTCTTAATTAAAATATACTCTGAATATGTTAGTTACACAGTTATTATTGGTAGAGATTACAAGGTGTTGGTTTAATCTCTTTAATTAAATTATTGTGAAAGAATGAAATTCTTTCAGTGATTTTCCAGACTAGTTGACACATGCATGGTAGGAGTGCCAAGCTAGTAAGTCAGTGACTTTGTGGGATGCATGAGCATGAACATGGGCAAATGGGACTAGCAGAGGGAGATCTCTAGTCACTTAGCAGAGATCATTTAGAAGAGGGGGATCTGGAGAAAAGGGGAAAGGTCAATACTAGTGAGGTAAATTTTGCAACGTACTGTGGAGCAAAGGATCAGAATTATGAAGACACAGTAAACAAGGTCATAATCATATAAAGCTGGAAAGGAAAAGTAATTGAAGAGCCATATTTTAGAGTAGGAACAAACTGTATGTGCTGCATTTTTATCAAGAATTTTCAGCCCCCTATATATATTTTGAAGATTGCCATTGCCGATATAAAATTATTTATAATATTTTTTACTGTAGTAGGTGTAGAGTATGGTAGTTGATCAAGCACTTTCCCTTTATGGACATTTGGTTTGTATTTTTTAAATCATCTCTAATTATAAGTAACACACAAACAAATATGCTTATGTACAAACTTTTTAACTGTTGATTTTGTTTATTTGCTTTCCTTAGTTAAGCATGTTTATTAAATGTGCATGTCAAAGTATGCATGATCATATTTATTCTAGCTTTTGGAATTTAAATTTTATTATCTTTGGAAATTATTGTAGGTCATGGTGTAGCAAAAATGTTAAAAGTCAGGAAAATTCCTAGTCTATCTGTTAAATAAAATCATCAGAACATTAGTAGTTTGATGGGACACCTGGGTCTCTCTCTTGTTCAAGCATCTGCCTTTGGCTCAGGTCATGATCCAGTGTCCTGGAATCAAGCTCTGCATTGGGCTCCTTGGTCGGCAAGGAGCCTGCTTCTCCCTCTCCCTCGGCCTACTGCTCCTCCTACGTATGCTCTCTCTCCCTGTCAAATAAATAAAATCTTTAAAAGAAATAGTGTAGAAAGATAATCTTAGTGTTAAAAGAATTTTAAGGGCAATAGATGAAAAAGAGATGAAAAAAATACCACTGCTTTTCCTTAAATTGTGAGGATTAAATCTTTTCCCCTGCTTTTTTACAAATGTATGTGCATTACAAATTTTCTAACATGAGCTCATCAACATTTATATTCAAAGCAAAGTAAATGCACAGTTTATTTATTTATTTATTTATTTATTTATTTATTTATTTATTTATTTATTTGACAGACCGAGATCACAAGTAGGCAGAGAGGCAGGCAGAGAGAGAGAGAGAGAGGAGGAAGCAGGCTCCCCGCTGAGCAGAGAGCCCAATGTGGGGCTCGATCCCAGGACCCTGAGATAGTAAATGCACATTTTTAAAAAGATTTTATTTATTGAGAGAGAGAGCACACACGTGCATGTGCACAAGGAGGGTGGGACAGAGGGAGAGGGAGAAGCAGACTTCCCACCAAGCGGGGAGCTCCATGTGGGGCAGATCCCAGAACTCTGGGATCAGGACCTAAGCTGAAGGCAGACACTCAACCTACTGAGCCAACCGGTCACCCCATGAATGTATTAACAAAACCTTCCTTGATGGCCCTGTTCAGGGTTGACAGAGGTTCAGATTTCTCTACCGTCTTAAAGAAATAGCTGTGAAGCCAAAACAACATAGGTCAAATTAAAAAGATAGTACTCTTAGAAGTACAGAAGAAAACACTGAGATACTAGTAAACTGGGGTCCACTTTTCAGATGTGCTTTTAAAGCAAAGTGATCTACCTAAGGGATACTGCATTATGAATATTTTTCTACCTCTGTATTAGACACAGCTATACTTAAACTTTTACATGAGGATATATTTATAGCCATAAAATTACCCAGATATTGTCATTTTGAAATAAATCATCCACAAACAAAATTAGTGCTTGTATAAAAGCATGCCATAGGGTCCTAAGTTATAGAACCGGTGCCTTATTTTTTAGTACTTAAATTGCTTTTACATCTTCATTACTGTAATCACAACTGTAATATCCTTGTGTGCCTTAGTGTGAATTTGGGGTCATATTGTTAGGATAGATTCCCATTTAAAAAATCAGTGTGTATTTGCGAAATTGCTCTCAGAAAGTTGGTTCTAGGGACACCTGGGTGGCTCAGTGGGTTAAAGCCTCTGCCTTCGGCTCAGATCATGATCCCAGAGTCCTGGGATCAAGTCCTGCATCGGGCTCTTTGCTCAGCAGGGAGTCTGCTTCCCTCTCACTCTCTGCCTGCCTCTCTGCCTACTTGTGATCTCTGTCTGTCAAATAAATAAATAAACTCTTAAAAAAAAAACTTAAAAAAAAAAAAAAGAAAGAAAGTTGGTTCTAGTTTAAACACCAACTCTAATGTATGGGAGACAAGATTATATAACTTGCCAGATTACATTTCTTCTTTTTGGTCTTTGATTGTTTCGTTAGTGAAAAAAAAAAGAAACTTATACCAAAATGTTATTATTTTTTTTTATTTGAGTAGAGCTAACAAGATGTTATATTAGTTTGAGATGCACAATTTAATGATTTATTAATACTTCCTGTGCTATGTTCACTACATGTGTAGCTACCATCTGTCCTATTACATCACTGTTACAGTATCATTGACTGTATTCCTTATGCTGTGCCTTTTGGTCCCCTTAGTCCTTCCATAACTGGAAGCCTTTGTCTCCTGCTGCCATTCGACCTTTTGCCCAAGCCCCTCCCAACCTTACCTCTGACAACCGTCATTTTATTCTCTGTATTTACAGGTCTGATTCGGCTTTTTGTTGATTCATTTGTTTTCAGTTTGTTTGTTTGTTTATTTATTTATTTATTTATTTATTTTTACACTCCACTTATGGATAGAATCATATAGTGTTGTCTTTCTCAGTCTGACTTATTATACTTAGCATAATACCCTCTATGCCCATCCATGTTGTTGCAAATGGCACAATCTCATCCTTTTTTATGGCACCATGGTGTTTATGTACATATATATGTGTATATGTGTGTGTATATATATATATATATATGTATATATATATATATAAATTCATATATATATGAATATCACATTTTCCTTATTCATTTGTCCTTTGATGGACATTTGGGCAGCTTCCATCTCTTGGCTATTATAAATAATGCTGCAATAAATATAGGAGAGCATATATCTTTTTTTTAATTAGTGTTTTTTACTTTCATTGGGTAAATACCGAGTTGTGGGATTACTGGATCATACTGTATTTTTATTTTTAATTTTTTGAGGAACCTCCATACTGTTTTTCACAGTGGCTATACCAATTTTCATTCCCATCAATAGTGCACAGGTGTTCCTTTATCTCTACAACACTTGTTACTTCTTTTTTTTAACTTTAGCCATTCTTAGTAGTGTAAGGTGATATTGTGGTTTTGATTTTCATTTTGCTGTTGATGAGTGACATTGAATATATTTTCATGTGTCAGTTGGTCATCTGAATGTCTTCTTTGGAAAAACAACTAGTTAGGCCCTCGGCCTATTTTTCGTTTTTGTTTCTGTTTTTGTTTTTGTTTTGTTTTTAGTCAGATTGCATTGTTGGTGTTGAGTTGTGTAAGTTCTTTATATATTTTGGATATTAACCCCTTAGAAGGTATATTATTTGCAAATGGGAGAAGTCCCATTCGGTAACTTTTTTTTGTTTTGTTGTTTCTTTCACTGTGCAG
The DNA here is from genome assembly GCF_902655055.1 of Lutra lutra. NCBI lineage: Eukaryota > Metazoa > Chordata > Mammalia > Carnivora > Mustelidae > Lutra > Lutra lutra. Next base: position 50,636,232 of record NC_062290.1, read on the forward strand.
AAGCTTTATATTTTAATGAAGTTCCACTAGTTTATTTTCCCTTTTGTTTCTCCTGCCTGAGAAGACATACCTAGAAAAAATCTTGTTACATGTGATGTTAAAGACATTACTGCCTGTGTTTTCTAGGATTTTTATGGCTTCAGGTCTCACATTTAGGTCTTTCATACATTTTGAGTTTATATTTTTGTGTATTGTGTAGAAAGTGATCCAGTTTCATTCTTTTGCAGGTAGCTCTCCAGTTATCCCAAAGCATTTATTGAAGAGAATTTTCTCCATTGTCTATTCTTACCTCCTTTGTTATAAATCAATTAAACATATAATAGTGATTTTATTTCTGAGCTCTCTATTCTGTTCTATTGATCTATGTTTTTTTTTTGTTGTTGTTGTTGTTAAAGATTTTATTTATTTATTTGACAGAGAGAGATCACAAGCAGGCAGAGAGGCAGGCAGAGAGAGAGGGAAGCAGGCTCCCCGCTGAGCAGAGAGCCCGATGCGGGGCTCGATCCCAGGACTCTGAGATCATGACCTGAGCCGAAGGCAGCGGCTTAACCCACTGAGCCACCCAGGCGCCCCTGATCTATGTGTTTTTTGTTTATTTGTTTTGTTTTTTGTCTTCTTGGGGTTTTGGGGTTTTTTTGTTTATTTGTTTGTTTGGTGCCAGTACCATACTGTTTTGATTACTAAAGCTTTGTAGTTTATCTTGAAATCTGGTATTATGATACCTCCAGCCTCATTCTTCTTTCTCAAGATTGTTTTGGCAATTTGTGGTCTTCTCTGTTTCCATACAAATTTTAGATAATTTGTTTTAGTTCTGTGATGAATGCTGTTGGTATTTTGATAGGGAATGCGTTAAATTTATGGGTTGATTTGGGTAATGTGGACATTTTAGCAATATTAATTCTTCCAGTTCATGAGCATGAACTATCTTTCCAGTTGTTTGTGTTGTCTTCAATTTCTTTCATCAGTATTTTATAGTTTTGGGGGTACAGGTCTGTCACTTCTTTGGTTAAGTTTATTCCTAGATATTTTATTCTGTTTGGTGCAGTTGTAAATTGTGTTATTTTTTTTTAATTTATCTTTCTGCTACTTCATTATCAATGTACAAAAATGCTATTGATTTCTGGATAATAATTTTGTATCCTGCTACTTTATTGAATTCATTTATTACTTCTAGTGGTTTGTTGGTAGAGTCTTTAGGATTTTTTATGTATAATATCATGTAGTATGCAAGTGGTGGTAGTTTATCTTCTTTGCCAATATGGATAACTCTTATTTTTCTTGTCCAATTGCTGTGGCTAGGACTTCCAGTACTATGTTGAATAAAAGTGGCAAGAATGGGCATCCTTTCTTTTTTCTGACCTTAGAGAGAAAGCTCTTGGTTTTTTACTATTGAGTATAATGATAGCTGTGGACTTTTCATATATGCCTTTTAATATGTTGAGGCATATTCCCTCTAAACCCACTTTGTTTAGATTTTTTTATAATGAATACAAGTTGAATGTGTAATACTTTATTTTCTCATCTATTAACAAAATTAGTTTGATTTGTACTTATTTCAGCACTTCCAAAGCTCAATATTTACCTAAATTTTGTGTGAATTATGCATTTAAATTTACAGGGAATATTTTAAACTGTTTATGTATTTTATCAAAAATAATATTAGAAAATTCTAAAAGGTAGCCAAGAACAAGTACAAACTTCTTTAAATATAAAAGACTGTTGATAGTATCTGAGAGGATTTTATTTCTTATCTATTTCTTTAGCTATCTACTTTCACCATCCTTGCTGTATAGGCAGTCATTCTGAGAGGGATAATACTATGAAAAAGAGTAGCACTCTCTTATGTGGAGTCAGAAATAAAGGTGTAAGCAAGGGGGTGCGCCGGGTGGCTCAGTCATTAAGCGGCTGCCTTTGGCTCAGGTCATGATCCCAGGGTCCTGAGATCCAGCCCCGTATCAGGCTCTCTGCTCAGCGGGAAGCCTGCTTCTCCTTTTCCCACTCCACCTGCTTGTGTTCCTTCTCTCTCTGTCAAATAAATAAAATCTTAAAAAAAAAAAAAAAGAGATGTAAGCAAGGGAAGATTAGTGTAGTAGGTTGAATTGTGCCCCTCAAAAAGATATGTGCAAGTCCTATTCCTCTGTACTTTTGAATGTGACCTTAAGTGGAAATAGGTCTTTCTAGGTGTAATGGATATAAGATATGTAAGATGAAGCCATACTGGATTAGGATAAGCCCTAGAATATCCAGAACTGTGAGAATAAATTTTGATTGTTTTAAGCCATCCAGTGTGAGGTACTGGGTTTGCTATGACAACCCTAGGAAATGAAAAGAGTCATATATTAAGTAACTAATAGAGATGGCCTTTGAATAGATAATGGACTAGAAGAAGATGAAGAGAGCAAACCAATATTTACTGAGTATGTAGTGCAGCCTTTGCACTAACAACTTTTTTTTTTTAATTGTTATTTACATATTTATTTCAGAGAGCACACAAGCGGGGGGCGGAACAAAGGGAGAGGGAGAAAGAAAAATCTCAGACTCCATGTTTAGCATGGAGCCCGATGCAAGGCTTGATCCATGACCCTGAGATCATGACCTGAGCCTAAATCAAGAGTCAGACACTTACCCAATTGGGCCACCCAGGTGTCCCTGCACTAACAACTTTCACATGTAACTCATTAAGTTAAGCTTTATAGAAATGTAGTAAAATAGATATGATTGCTGTTTTTAAATAGTATAATGAAAGCTTATAGAAGATTGGTAACATGCTCTCTTTTAAGATCATATATAGTCTTTCTTTGAGTATTCCAAGGTTTATACTGATAAAGTTCTTTTTGGTTTTTGTTTGTTTATTTTTTGATAAATACTGAGGAGGATCAGTACTCTCAGGCACTGTTCTAGACACTGTTCTAGACAAAAATATCTTCTCTGGAGGAGCTGCAATATAATGGAAGCAGAAAGATAATACATAAGAAAAATGTGTAGTATGTACATGGTAATATGAATGATGGAGCAATGTTTGTTAAAAGGTCAAAGATTTCCAGAAATGAGTTTCAATTTTCAAGAAAGTTTTACTGAGTAGGAGCTATTTGAATAAAGGCATGGAAGATGAGAGAGAGAATTGTGCATTGAACAAAGGCATTTCAGCAAATACCTGAGTGACAGATTGTATGGCATGTGTGAGTAATGTACTAGACAACATTTTAGCTGGAGAAGAGCCAGAAGAGAAGCCAGAAAAAAACTAAAAGGGTGCAATTTGGGTAGGACATATAAGTAATTGCAAAAATGTCATCTTTATTGGAAATAAGTGGGATTCTTTTAGAGAATTTTAAGCAGATGAGGAATGTGAAGTTATTTAGTGATAACTTACCTAGAGTGGGTATGGTTAAGTAAGGCATGTTCATTTTTAGTTGGTAAATCTAAGTTAGAGCTTTAATTCAGGTTTTCATTTTAATAACTTTAAAGAACAATTTTTGACCTGGAGTTCAACTCATATACAACCATTACATTCTGCAGTAGAAGTGAACAATTGGTATTAAATCTTTTGAATTCATACCTATTATCAAGGGGATAGAAAAACAGATAAGCAAGAAACATATATATTGCTTTTTATCAGTTAAGCATTTAGGTTGGAAAGAAATAGGTTGGTCTTGTTACTTTTTGTTTTGTTTTGTTATGTTTTTAAGTGCTGGGCATTTATTTCACATTTTCTCTTTCTTTCTCCACCAGTGGACACTGGGTATAATGGGATTGATAAATTGTTTCATTTAGACAGGGAGGTACTTTAACCAGTTCCCTTGAAGAGAAATATATATTCCATAAAGATCCAAGATTTAAAGCTGAATACAGTAATAGATTAATATCTGGAATTTTTCTTTGGAAAAGTAGTTATTGTATTTTCATGGCATGTGGGTTGCCTATATCTTTTAGAGGTGTTTGTGAATTAAAAAAATGTGTATAAGAATATTGGGTTGGATTACAGTGGACTTTTTTGGGGGGGGGCTCTTCATAGTACATTATATTTACTTTTATTTTCATTAGTGTAATCACCCTCTCTTTGGATTCTCAGTTCATGGTTTCTGACATGTAATTTAGACCTGGTTAATTCTGAATGTGGATTTTTTTTCTGCCTTCTATGATTAGCTCAGGGATACATGCATCAATGATACACATTCAGAATCAGAAAAAGATAAAGAGCCTTTTCTCTGGATTATTGGAAGATGTTGTAGGCACTTTTTTAACATAGAGGAATGTGAGGCTAGAATTGGTAGAACACCACATGCAGAAGGTAAAAAGACAAAGAAGGAATGTGGAGAGATAAGTGAACTCCTGCATAAGCCTGTTTTAAGTTTGATCTACCTATAGATTTCTTAGTTGCCTAGCAAATAAATTCTTTTCTATTTGTTGTGTTGCCCAATTTGAGTTGGATTGTGAGTCCTATGGAGTTAAGATAAAAATATCTTAACTGATCCATTACAGAATTCAGAAAACTCTGTTGTAAATCTAAATCAATGTATTTACACCGAATCCCCTTTATTTGATCATTATAACCTCATCTGCCCTTATAAACTAAACAGTTATATATCCTAAAAAGTTATATAAGATTTTTATAGAAAATGTGTAGTAAATCATATCTACAAAAGGTTTTCCATGAGAAAAATATCACAATCAACCCATCCCATCACTAATATATGTATAAACCCATCAAAATATATAAATAGATATACACATATTTCTTTTTTTCTTTTCTCTGCAACAATACTCATGCTTTGGCTTTAAATTAACCATCCGATTGTCTCTAACATCCTCTGCAAATATAAAGGAATTGAAGGAAGAAAAAGTACATGATACTGCCTTTCTATCAGACACATTTATTAGTTAAATTACTTAGCATGTATAAAATCTTTCTACTGTCTCACCCAAGAAAAGTAAAAACACTCTATCACAGGTCTACCTTAGGTCCATCTCCTTGAGCCAATTCTGCTATTTAAATTCCTTCAGCTTTCTCCATTTTTCTTTCATAGTATGATATTTTTTCCTGTCATGTTGCTATTTGTTGTTCATAAATTCAAAGGCATAACCAGTGCATGCAAATCACAATGTTTTTATGAGAAGAGGAGTTTAGTGCCAGTACAAAGATTTATGACATTATATATTTTTTTACTTGCTATTAGTCACACAGGCATTTTAATGTAGAGATTAATTTTTAATAACTCTTCTATTTGCATCTCTGGACTTATTGATTTGAAACGTGGTGGTGGTGATCAGGATGTCTTTTTATAGTCAAAGGAACTTTAAATTAAAAAAAGCTTTCCCATAAGTCTGCACATTTCTTACAATCATATTCACTGAGCTGAAAAATGCTTTGTTATTTGAAAATGATCATAGTGGACATATTATGTGACTTCTCCAAACTCTATTTAATTTTGAAGGGACTACATAATATATTCATTTGGCAATATGAAGAAAGAAACTCACCTGGTCTTTTTTCTATTTAAAAACATATTCAAAATAAATGCAAAAGACCATAGCTTAGTAAAACCTAGTCTTTTTAAGAGGGTAAAGATTCCATGGTGTACTTTCTTTCATTTTACTCAATCAAAAACTTACTCCTATTGTTTTGTAAAGTTATAATCATAACACATCAGTTAATAAAATAACCAAGATCTTACAAGCAATCTATTATTAAATTTAGCTTACAGTGGAATTCAACAAGCAAAAGTCTGACTTAAACAAAGAAAAAAATATGAATCAGCTAGAAATCAGCACAACACACACACACAATTATAACGGACAATTTTTAAAAAGCTCTAAATGTCTAAATATTGAACAACTGGAATTGATTAATGGTACATTCACAAAATGACATATTTTGTAGTTATTCCAATATAGATTGTAGAATAATATTGATGACATGAAAAAGAATTCATGATATTTTAAGATAAAAAGCATCCATGATTAAAAACTAATACTTGAAATGAGAGATGTGTATACACGTGTGCAGGAAATGCTGTCATGATAAATTATAGTATGCTAATAATTGTTAGCACTTGGTGATATGACTGCAAGCTGTTTTTCACTTTCATCCATATTTTCCATCATAAAATTTATTATTTTAATATTGGATGAGTTATCTTAAAAGATATATACATGCAGGCATCTTGAGGGATCTACAAATAAGTCAATCCATACTTACACTTAAGAAGCATGAAAACAATGATGTTCTCTATGAAGCTGAACAGAAGTGGAATAAACTCCCTTGAGAGTAGACTTACTTTTGCAGTAATAATAGTCTTGGTTATTTGGACCAACCTTCATAATCCATAAAGCATGACAACTAGGAACACTTAAGAAAAGCTAAATACATCTTCCCAGAAGCATAATAGTTACAAAGTGCTATGGACTAAATTTTGTCCTCCCCCTACAAATTCATGTATTGAAGCCCTAGTCTTGAATGTGATGGTATATGCAGATAGGGCCTTTGGGAAGTGATTACTTTTAGATGAGATCATATGTCCAGAGCTCTCATGAGGGATTTATAAGAAGACACATGGGAAAGTGAGCTGTTTACTATGTGAGGATACAACAAGCAGTTGTCTAGAAAGCAGGAAGAGGGTCCTTACTAGACAGTTAATCTGCCAGCACATGATGCTGGACTCTCCAAGCTCCAGAACTGTGAGAAAAACATTTCTGTGGTTTAAGCCGCCCAGTCTCTGGTGTTTTGTTACAACAATTTGAGCTAAGAAACTAGGAGCAGGGGTAAGTATTGTGCACTTGCCTGGGAGAAGGAAGTTCAAAGGAGCAAGACAGCCATTAAAATTATTACTGGGAAAGAAGATTTTCTGATTAAAAAAGAAATTGCTAAGAGACTGAGAAAGACTCTGTGAATCTTAATTGTCTCAAATTTACAAATGATGAGGCCCTGGTAGTAGGAAAAGCTATAGAACTTAATGTCCATTGACAATAAATCAGCTTTTACATGAACTCTGACTGATCTTTGATTCACTTAGGTCATCTAGAATAATCTCAGGACTTCACATTTACATGATTCCAGATTGCTAGTGCTCCTAGTTGTGTGCAGAATAAAATAAAACTCCACATACATAAAATAGCATCACCCTAGACTTCACATTCCTTTTTTAAAAAATATACTTTCCTATAACTTGAGGTATATCTAGGCCTATGAAGAGATAAAACAATAGAAATGAGAACCAGCACTGCCAACAGATAATAGAAAACAAACCTTCATGTACTACAAATGGTGGAATTACTATTATAGATAGTAAAGCAGGTATAGTTAGTATGTTCATAGAAATAATAGCTGACATTAAAAATTTTAGCAAAGAAGTGGAAATTTAAAAAGGCATTATTACAGATTTGAAAAAAATAATCTAGAAATTCTAAAAATTAAAAATATAATAACCTGAATTTAGAACACAATTAGATTTCACTGTCAATTAGACAGAAGAAACTATCCCATATGAAGTCTGGGAAAATAATATAGAAGAGAGAACATAAAAAATACATTAATACAGTCTAAGATTTATTTCATTAGAGTCTCAAAAAAAAACAACAAGAGAGAATGGGACAGAAGTAGTATATAAAGAGACAAGAGAGAAAACATCTCCAAATTGATGAATATCATTTACAGATTCAAAAGGCCAATATTCTTCAAGAAAGATACATAAGAAAAAATTAGCACCTATAAACATTATAGTGAAAATACTATAAAGACATTGTAGGATGTAGGTAGATGGAGGGACCCTTAAAAATCAGTCAGAAAAAATAAAAAGATCACATTCAAGGATAATCAGGTTATTTTTATTAATTACTTTCCAGTTGTAACCATGAAAACCAAAGAAAATACTTGCCAACCTAAAATTACATACAAAGTGAAAATATATTTTAAGAATAAGAGTGAAATGCATATTCAGTGAAACAAATAGAAACTCACATAAAAATAATACTAAAAGCTGAGCTTTAGCCTTAAAATGAATTCAAATGGAAAACACGCACAGAAAGAAATAAGTAAGAATGAAAAGGTTATTATATGCATAACTTTAGAAGAACATAGATTGCTTAAAATAATAATCACATCTTGTGTCTTCTAATATTCATAACATTTTATCAGTGAACAGTTAAATAAAATTAGAATTTTGTAAGTTATCTGCATTTTCCTTGGGGAGGAGGGCAAAATTGTAAGTTAACAACCAGAATTTGATAAATCAAGAATTTTTAATCTCTAGAACTGAGTCTTTAACAAACTAATACAGAAATCAAAATATATAAAAGATCATGGATCACAAATCAGGAAAGGAAGGAAAAAGAAACAGAATAGGTGTAACAAAGAGAAAGGTTCTTAAACTAGATAATTTAAACCACAAAATAACTGCAGTTAAATAAAATGCAAATGGACTAAACTTTCCCATTAAAAAGTGAGCAGATTCAGAAAAAAAACCCACTTTATGGTCTTACAAGAAACACAACAACAGTAAAAGAATATAAAAGTAAATAAGTAAATAAAAAATAAAATTCTAGAAGACAACTCTAAGATAAGCCAGGTAAACCCTTACGAGGTCAAAAATACATAAATGTATTAATATCACACAATATAGATGTTAAAGAAAAATTATAACTTTAATTCATAATGTTTCAATCAGGAAGATATCAAATTTCAAATATATATTTACTAAAATAACCTTAAAAATATATAAGTAAAATTGACAGAGACAAAAGAGGAAATACACAATATACTTTAGAATTCTAATATAATTAAGAATATAATTCTAATATAATTTAGAATTCTAGTGAGAAATATCTTTAACTTCAACTCTTCTCAATAATTTTAGAATCCACAGACAAAAATCAGTAGGTGTATACAAGATTTAAGCAACATGTTAACAAATGCCATAATTGACATATATAGATTATTATACACTATCAAGCAGAATATACATTAAAGCATACATCCACTAGTCACAACAACAAAAATTACTATATGCTAGATCATAAAGCCAATCTCTGGAAATTCCAGATATTTGAAATAGAGCATGTTCCTGGTGACGGTGCAACCAGTGTAGAAACAAAACATGCAAAATGCCAATATGTTTAGAAATTAAAAACATTCCCCCAAATCCTCGATGAATTAATGATTCATTATTAATAACAATAGGCATTTAAAAATAATTTAAAATCTAAAATAAAAATACAACCTATGAACATTTGGGGTTAACAGCTAACATGATATATATAAAGGAATTTATGGCATTACACTTGAACTAATAAAAGTTTTTCTTCTTAAAATATAGATATAATTATAATTAGATTTAACTTGTTTAGATCTTGATTTCACTGCTTTTCATTATTTGTCTTACATGGAGCATTTTAAACTTTATTTCCAGTAGGTTTTTCTTTTAAATATGGTTTAAAACATGTATTAACACATTTTTCAATGGAAAATCTAGTTAGACTGTTTCTAATAGAAAATAAGTCTGATATAGCTGATGTTTTGACAACAGGATTGATTGTGCCAATTGGGATAAATGAGTATAATCTTCAGCTCTAGGATTTAGAAACCATTTTAAGCATAATATGAGTTAAGGCATTAGATTAAAAAAAAATCTTATGGGAAAAGGTATTTAAATTACTATTTTAACCCTTTCTGAACTGTTTAGGCTTAAAATAGAGGCTCCTAATAATAAAACAGGCTGATTAATCCTTTTTAGAATATTTCTGCCAAATTAAGAAAGTGAGTGAACTTAACAGCTAACATATTTTTGTACAAGCAAGATGGTTTCCAACCTATTACTACCAAAAATTTCAAATTGTCTCTTAACCTAGTCAGGTGAAAGGTTATTAAAAATTAGTTTTATGACAGTGTCATGCAATTCAGATTGTTTTCAAAATCAGAGCAACCCAGCAATTATTTTAAAAAGTCTATCTCCATGTGCTTTTAATATTTCTATTTTTTTATGAAAATAAAATCAAAGCCTTTTTTAAATTAACATATAATGTATTACTTGTTTTAAGAGTACAGGTCTGTGATTCATCAGTCTTACACAATTCACAGTGCTCACCATAGCCTATACCTTCCCCAATGTCTATCACCCAGCCACCCCATCCCTCCCACCCCATCCAATCCAGCAACCCTCAGTTTGTTTCCTGAGATTAAGAGTCTCCTATGGTTCTTCTCCCTCTCTGGTTTCGTCTTGAGGAATTTGAGAAATGAGACAGAGGATCATAGGGGAAGGGGGATGGGAATGAAACAAGACAAAATCAATGTTTTTATCAAAATGAGAAAATGGAAAAAAATAAAAAATAAAATGAGAAAGTAGAATAGAGTTGATTCTATTCAAACCCTATTTTGTTCTACCAATAAATAATATTTGTAAATTGATAAATAATGAAGTTATAAAGTTCAATATATCTCATTAAGTCACTTTTCTACAAATTACCTCTTTATACTTAATAATTATCAAAATGCATAATATATTATTTGGATTCATTGGTCATGCTTTGTAAATGAAATTTAAGCTACAAGAATTTTAATAGTATCTTCCATCATAGGAAATGGAGAAAAATATGTATCTATTATTTCAAAAAATTAGGATTGGGTGATAGATACTGTGACAGAGCCTTAATTAATTTTATCAGTGTAATTAGTATGTCCAGCATATACATGGGGGAAAATTCTGTGTGAAGATCTGAAGCTCTGCCTTACTTTTATAAACCTTCCCCCAAGACTAATTTATTCTTTGACAATAAGTGATCTCATCATCCAATTTACAATAAATTTAAAACCATTAAAAACCATTAAAAGAAGGGCGCCTGGGTGGCTCAGTGGGTTAAGCCGCTGCCTTCGGCTCAGGTCATGATCTCAGGGTCCTGGGATCGAGTCCCGCATCGGGCTCTCTGCTCAGCAGGGAGCCTGCTTCCCTCTCTCTCTCTCTCTGCCTGCCTCTCCGTTTACTTGTGATCTCTCTCTGTCAAAATAAATAAATAAAATCTTTAAAAAAAAAACATTAAAAGAGCCTCCTTTAGCCAATGTACATATCTCAGTAAATGTGTATTGAAATAGGGGGTGTGTTTAATTATGGCATTAATTAATTATGTTTAATTACTCTATAAAATGATATACATTATTTTATATAATAATGTATAATAATATTTATAATATTATATATTATAACATATATTATAGTTATTATAATTATTATATATTATATAATAAATATTATAGTTATTTTAATATATAATATGATATAATTTATATAATAATGTATAATAACATAATATATTGTTTTATATAATTATATATTATATTCTATAGTATAAATATAAATATTATTTTATATAATAATAGTATATAAAATAAATTATATTTATTTAATTATGGCACTGCCTCTTAGAGAAGAATGCCAACAGTTTTCTTTTTTTAAAAAGTTTTATTTATTTATTTATTTTAGAGAGAGAGCAAGAGTGTTATGGGGAGGGGCAGAGGGACAGAGTAAGAAAGAAAAGTAGACTTCCTGCTGAGCATGGAGCCCAACGTAAGGCTCCATCCTACAACCCCAAGACTGTGACCTTAGCTGAAATCCAGAGTAGGAGGCTTAACTGACTGAGCCACCCAGATGCCCCCTTTTTTAAAGATTAATTTATTATTTCAGTAGGGGGAGAGAGAGAGAGAGAGTCTTAAGCAGACTTCCTGCTAAGTGTGGAGCCCAAGGCGGGGCTTTTCACAACCTTGAAATCAGGACCTGAGCAGAAACCAAGAGTCCCACACATAACTGACCATACCACCCAGGTGCCCCAATGCCAACAGTTTTCTGATTAATCTTTATTGGAATTACACTGAAAGCAGTTTCTCTTGAACCTCCTGTGGGTTTTTCTTCTCCATCTTTATACCCATAGTGCTAATTAGCACATTGCAGTGGCACATAATATGTATTAAAAATCTATCTGTTAGATGTGTGGAGGAATGAATTAACAAATGACTAGCTAGTTGGATGCCTGGCAACATTTTAAAAAGATACATTCTTAATAGCAGAATATGGAAATAACTTAGAAATGGGCTTCTAGAATAGAGACCAAGGATGAATACATTAAGTGTTGTTCAAGAATGATTACCTTATGGGACACCTGGGTGGCTTAGTCAGTCAAGATTCTGGCTCTTGATTTCAACTCACATCATGATTTCAGAGTCCTGAGATTGAGTCCCATGTCAGGCTCTGTGCTAGGTCTAGAACCTGCTTAAGATTTGCTCTCTCTCCCTCTCCCCTTTCCACCCTCCCCAGAAGCGCCATCCTCTCTCTCTCTCTAGGAAGAAGGAAGGAAGGAAGGAAGGAAGGAAGGAAGGAAGGAAGGAAGGAAGGATGGAAGGAAGGAAAAAAGGAAAAAAGAGAGAAAGATAATGACTGACTTATGGAAATAATAGCTTATTTTATTTAAGAGGAAGATAGTCATGATAAAAAATCTTAGTCATTCACATACTCCCTCCAGTTAAGAATTAGATTGTCAAGACAGTTTCAGTGAGAATATTTGTAAGGACCAGAAGTTTTTGCTATATTTTTTTACCATATGTTTTTGCCATATTTTTTACTGTATGTTTTCATATGCCACAGAAGTAATGCTTTGGATAATATTCTTATTCATGAAAGGTCATTATTTTGTCCCAGAAAATCTGAGTATACTAAATACCTTGGTCTCGCATCTCTTAGATTTTATAAATGTGTTTCAATTTTTTAACTTATGTATTTTTCATGAACATTTGGTTTTTCAGTCTTTGCTAAAGATAAAAATGAACTAGTTATATACTGTAATTTGCCTATGAGGCAATGCCAAAGGGCAATCCTAGTTTATATAGCTAAGTGGATCATTAATATACCATAAACAGCAATCATTTTTTAGTGTCAGTGGTCCTATTGTAAGTGCAGTATTCTAACAGTGTTCTTAAAGACCATATTTTCTAAATATCTATAGCTTTTTTTTAAAGAATTTTTTTTTTTTTTTATGTAATCTCTACATCCAATGTGGGACTTAAACTTACAACCCCAAGATCAGGAGTCACATGTTGTACCAAATGAGCAAGCCAGGTGCCACCAAATTTCTGTAACATTTTTGAAGTTTGTAATTTATCCCGTTTTCTATATTTTGGAAGAATCAGAATAATTACAATGTTTCTTCAAGTATTAAAATAAAAGTAGCCTTAATATCTGTGAATATCAAATATATTTTTATACATTGTTTCTGGGCATATTTCCAGTACAGTATAGCTTTATTAAAAGTTATTGATTTCAAAATTTCCCATGTATTTATATGCTTGAGCCCTTTCTATCACATGGAAGGGTTATGTTTTCATTAAAATATTTTGCAAAAACAAGTTATACACACACACACACACACAACACCATTCAATTTTATAAAGTAAGGCAAATAGTTGCAAACAATTAGCTGGCCTTTGTAAAACTTTAGCATTTAAACTAATGTCAAAAACAATCCAAATAAAAATGATTTTTGTACTTCATAAGAGAAATGCATGCTACAGTCTCTGGTTTTAAATATACATAAGACATAAATGGAAACATACACGTGCTTTCTATCTACCAGGGCAGGTAGAGATCAGAGGTAAAAAATAGATGAAGTCACAGCAGACTTTAGAAGGGTTCATCTTTGTGTGGTTGTCAGCCCTGTGGACATTTAATGTCCTAGCTATATCCAAATACATTATTTTTTAATGGAATTTATTAGTGAATGTAGCTTTATTTATTAGCATATCAACTAGATAAGATCAAGGATGTTTCTTTTTTCACCTCATTCTACCTTTTTAAATCACTAAATATAAGAGAATAAAAATTTCATAGATCTGAAAATACAGTTGGAAAGAATTTTACCCTTTTCAAAAATAGATATGCACACCAATATTCAACACCTTCATAAAAAATCCATCCTATTTACAGCTCTAATAAACCCCCATTAAATCACAGTAATCATGTGCTAGAGAACAGGTGTTTTAAATCACTAAATTTGGAAGTGGAGTGAAGTTGAAGGAGCATGTTGGAAGCTTTTCATTGGCTGAGTGTGGCTGCAGTTTCCATGGCAATTCCACCCTGGTTCCCAAATCTTCTTCTCACTCTTTCAAAATGCAGTGGAAAATACTATTTAGTATGAGGACAAAAAAATTGGGTCAAATTATCATCACTTATTTAGCTAGAAACAGCAATAGGAATAGTGAGAACCATGTGTGGACTCTCCTTTACAATTTACTCACATTTTATGTCATCTACGTTCATTTATGCATATTTTCTATGCCCTCTTCTGTTAACATATGTTGCAAAAGAAAAATACCCATAGGGCAACAGCTTGTTTCAATAATCATCATTTATGGAGAGAAAATGCCAGTCATGCAGAACACAATCACACTTGGTGTTTATACTTAAAGTGTTACATATTTGGATGCATTAAAATTATTATCAAGTAACATTAACTCAATACTCCAAGGTCCTATGACATTTCCAAATTGGGTTGCACCTGACCTGTTTTGTAGAGTTGGCATTACCATTAGAGTTGGAGCAGTAGAGGGACATAGACCAAGAGCTATTACTAAGTAGCTCAGTTGAGAAAGGAAGGACAATATAAAAGACATATAAACAACATGGGAATCCTCTTAACCAGGACTCTGCTCTTACAGGGCAAAAAGGCAAGGTCCTTCTAGACTTTGAACTGTGATAAGACTACACATGCATAGGGGCTACTCTATGAAAGTTGAATATGCCTGAAAAAAAAAATATGACTATGATTTAATACAGTTTAAACAGTCTCATACTATTTCCTATTTATGACATAAATTACAATTTCAGCTCGTAACCCAAGAAGAGAAATAACCACGCTGTGGCTCTTAAGTTTTGTGAATCTGTAAAGACAGAAAAGAGTAAAGACAACTGTAGGAGCAGAGATAACAAAGGGTAAATGAGCAAGGTTGAGTTTCCCACTTGTGATTACTTCACTGAGGAACTTAGAAAAACAGCTCTCATATATAGATATGACTTTAAAATGAGAGTGACTATAGAAGACAAGACAGGATAATAATCCCCAAGTTTAGACTGTTTGGGTCTTAAAAGTGGCACCAAATTGGGGATGAAACTACAAGGATCTGGCGAAGACAGGCAGTAATGTAAATCAGGATAAATTAGGTAAAGACAGACTCTGTACCTCAGATTACACTTTTCAAGAGCCTGTCCCTTAAAAATCTTTCTTTCTAAAATGCTTAGGTATTTTGAATATCTCAGAGAGCTGTAAAATAAATTCACAATCTTCAAAGTCAGAATCCCGCTTTTGAATTTTGACTGAATCAGCTAAATTTCTTCTTTTTTACCTCCGAGTTTTGGTTTTCTCTTTTGTAAAGTGGGAACAAGTATATAAATCTTGCATGTTTGCTGTGGCGACTAAAGACAATACATGTGTTGCCTCAGGTAGAGAGCAAATACAAAGTAAATATGTTTCTCTCTATTTTCTTCCCTTCCTCTGACCCCTTATCTGATGGTATAGGAAATGAATACAGTATAAGCAGGAAGAAAAAGCCATGAAACATAATGGTGACCTTCGTTGTGATGATGCTTCCCCACGCCAGTAGTAAACACTGAGGTAGTAAAGAAGGGGGAATTATCAAGGCTCTTAATTAACACTGGCTCATGGAGGTCTTCTATCTGGGACTGTTCCCTTTCATAAGTGTGGCTAATACCACTTGTTTCTTTTTGGCAATAAAACACCTACGTCCTCAGAGAGACTGAGTGTTTTGTTTCAGAAAGTGGGGTCTGTGAGCATAAAGAATAAAGTTCTGATAATTATCTCCTGTCACCTGAGAAGTTTCTGGTGATGGCTCTGAAAGTAGGGGTAAATGTAAGCCATAACTTCCTTTACTTTAGCCAGATGGTTTCCCAATCCAGCCCAATATCCACACTGTGATCTTTGAAGCTAAATTACCTATGCTTGCATTTCAAATTCCTAATAGAGTTAACAATCCTTTATCTCTGTTAGCTCCTTCAGTCTTCATTATTCTAAACCTAGAGCAATTTAATCTTTTTACATCCTTTATCACTCTGTTTTCCCTAGACCATGTTCCTCTTTTTGGTATTTTCTAGGAATTTCAGCTTTTAGAGGCCTAGTCTTGCCAAATCCCAAGTCTTACCACCTCATGACAATTATTCCAGGAAGGGAAATATATTTTTAAAAAGTGCAGAAGGTGTTGGGTCCCCCCCAAAATGGGTACCCCAATAATGGGTCCATGATTAAAGGAGCGAGACTGATACAAAACGAAAGTCAAGCAAAGCTTTATTTCACGCCAAGCATCAAGAATCAAACCAACCGTCAAAGAGACCGGTGGGGGCCGCCCCTTACAGAGAGGTCGACCCCTCCCTGCTTTCCAGACTAACTCTTATAGAGCAAAGGCCATGTGGTTGGGCCTGGCCACCCACAGGTGGCCAATGAAATTGTAACACAGAGAGAAAACTGCACAGTCATGCTAGGTGACCAACTGAATTACAATTTACCCTAGTAGACATTTGAACCAGCCTATCACCTTGTTCAGAATTCAAAGGTGCCCAAAGCGGGGGGCCCACACTCCTTGGTAGCTAGGAGACAATATGCGCCCTCCACTGGTTGAATACCTCCACCTGGCCTGACCCACCCTTGAACTTGGACTTTGTTACCTGGGACTGGTAACAAAACTTACTTGTTTTAAGTAAGTTCCCCTGGGGGTGGGGGGGCAAAGTCAATTTAAGTTTTACAACAAAGTGGCAGTTCAACCGGGGTGGGGCTGCTCTGGCTGAATAGGCCCTTACAAAGGAAAAAGTTTTTCTTAAAGTTCCTGCTCCCCTGATGCTGAAATGTTTTATAGTGTAACCCTAAAGAAGAGGATGTGTTATTCCTTATTTTAAGGAGGCCCTGTTGTGTTTCCTCTAAAAAGAGAGTTGAGAAATTTGGGGAGGATGTTTATAAGGAATAGAAGTGGATCTTCCACTCTTAGCATACTTCTCTTTCTGTGATTAAAGGAAGACTATCCAAAGAGAGGAGTTAATTCTTCCTTCTTCTGGTTTCTTACCTAATTTCATTTTTATGAGAATATGACTGATGCACCTGGCCTTCCCAGTGCACCTAACCTGAGGGATCATGGGGAAGTATAGGGTGCACAGTGGACATAGGAGAGACTGGGTGGGATTCTTACATCCCCCCCTCCACAAATGCATACAGTATCACACTTTACTGATAGCTTATTCTTATAAGAATATCAAGGCTTCCTGAGCCTATCCAGATCCCTGAAGGACCATTTACCATTCTGCATACATCATAGCATGGGAAATTCCAACTGAAGCAATATTGCAAATGTGATTTATTATAATCTTGTACATGTCTGTGTTTTATAGCACTTTAATGCACGCTTCTACTATATTGTCCATGTTTCTGTATTGAAGTTATTTTATTGCATATATTTCTTTCACCTTCTTTACTATAAAGTTCAGGAAAGTAAGACATTTGCTTATGTTTTTGTTTGTTTTAAAATTTCAGTCTGTGCCCTTATCCATTCAACATTCATTTAACAAGTTCTACAGGACAAATAGAGCTAAAAAATAAATAAAACATGATCCCTTCCCTCTAGAATCTCATATTGGTGAGCTGTTTTGAGCACTTACTATGTGCCAGAGGCATTATTGCTTTTCATTTAAACATTAACCTTAAGGAGGAAATATTTTATCCCATTTTATGTAGATAGACACCAAGAATCAAAAAGAATTCCAACAAAGGGCTTTCTGGAAGCAGTCCCAGAGAGTTGAGAATGAACTGCTTATAAAGAGAAATCTAAAAATATATAGAAAAAGAGAAAGTAAATTCAGAAAAGTTGGAAAAAAAAGATGAAACACACACACACACACATACACACGCGTGCACACACACACACACACCCCCTAGAAAAAATGAGCCTAAATGGGTTATCTGAAGTTTTTGCTTTATTTAGCATGCTGTCAAGGTGGTAAATTAGCAGATAGAAAGCTATTTCAGAGAAACACCTGTCTAGAAATTAAACAAGAACCTTGGTGTATAGGTCTATTTAACCCAAACTATACTATAATTGCCAGTTCCAAAGTTGTGAGATTAAGGGGCAGATATTTCTCATATCTTTTTGCTGGTCTTTAGATAGTGTTTTCACACCATATAAATAAGTAACCAAAGAGCATCTATATATGTAATTGACATGCATTTGAGCAAATTAAGTCTATTTACTTCATAACTTAGTAATAGTACAAGAAATTAGAAATGTCAAATCACTTATTCCATTTCTACTGTTATTCAGCTGATGGTGCCATACCAAAAATGTATTTTTTTTCCAATTTCTAGGTCTTCAAATCTTGAACTCTTAGCACTTTGTAGAGATTTCAGATTAAAGACCATTTAAAATGTCCCTTTATTTGGAAAGTAATTAATAATGACACTGATTCATCCCAAACAATGAGGTACTGTATGTCTATGATGTCCTTGTTGATATATCTTAAGAACAAGGATAACACTTTTATATATTTATTTTAGTTTTATAGAACTGTGAAATCGTTGGATTCTTTACAACCATCTGCTTCTGTCAATGGTCTTTTTTCTGTCACTTCCCCCATAATTGCTCCCATTTATTGATAAGTACTATATTAAAAGCAGAAAGCTAAGTATACAAGTTTTACCTTCTCATATCATACATGAGAACAATTAGCAGTGTCTTTACGCATTATCAGGAAGACACTAAGATAAAGTTCAAAGAAAAAAAAAAAAAGAAAGCCCAATCTTTGGATTTAACTCATCTGAGTCCAAATCCATTTTGGCATTTTTTATCTTTAAGGCCTTGTGAAAGTTATTTAAACTTATGAGCCTCTGATTTTTTAATAATGTCACTATTCTGTTTTGTGAGAGATGTATAAGATACATGCAGAGTTCCTGGCCTACTACTATCAGACCCAAGTAGTTGCTAAGTGAATGGTAATTCCCACCTTTTCCTCAGACCTCACTTCTGAGCCATTGTATCTGCTCTTTAAAGAGCCATTATATAGGAGCATTCCCTCTTGCATTTGGAGAAAGCAGAGGACATTTGGACTACTCAGGGATTTAGGACTTCTGCATTCAGCTTTTGCCTATTCTGTGCTCTTTTAAGTACAAAGTGGACCCTGACCTTGGATATAAGACAGTATATTTAAAAGCACCAGAGAACCTGGCCCTGAATATTTATCAGCTCAGTCTTAAATAACAACCACTGGATTCCACAGAAAGAGGATTCTGCTAGCTTCCTAAACTTGGGAAAGATGCATGATTGATCTGTGTGGTTTCCTAAGTCAGTAAAATGAAGCATTTCTAACATGCAAGGCACTGCTCCTTTTTCCAGAGCACCTAACAAATATCTGATCCATTATGAAGCTCCTTTCTTCTGGGATGGGGACTCAAAATTCTGTTCAACACGGCATTTCTGTTGGAGATGTAAGTTGATTGTTATTTGTCACTGCTTGGGTTATATATTTCTTTAACTCCCTTCCAATTTTTAATCGCACATTCTATGATTATTATTATAATGAGACCCATTCGTTATACTACGTTAGAGTTACATCCTCAAGGGTCAATCGAGTGCATATGGCTTTTTGTCCCAGCCTACTGTGCTTTTTTAGTCTTCTGTTTGCTCTATAAATATAAAGATTATTAGCCATAAAGCAGTCAAAATTTGGGGAATGGCTGCCAAAAATCATGATTAGTTTTATAATCAATGATCTATAGTCCTTCTTCTGGCAGTAATTAGACAAAATAATTCATGCTTGTGGAAATAATAAAACCATGTCTTATAAAGAGGAAAAAATTCCTGTCTTTTTTCTCCATAGAAGAATAGCATTCAAGTAACTGAAACAGTGGTATGAAATCACTGTGATATAAAATTTAACAAGGACAAGGACTTCTCAGAAGTTATCCTTATCTTTTACCCACTATAGTTTATAACTTTATCATTTAAGCTATTTTTCTGTAGAATCTTCTTAAGTTGTAGGTTTTGGATCAGAATAATCAGGAGAGGTAAATATTGGGTTCTCGGAGGTCAGTCTGCCTTGTTTCTATGCAGTGTACAGATCTCTGGATTCTAACAACTCTCTCATGGGTCTATCATGACAGTACCATTGAAAATACTTGTATTACCCTAAAAGTTTTCCATGTTTCAAATATTAATCCCCCAGTCCCTGGGAATCACTGATATTTTCATTGTTTCTATAGTTCTGCCTTTTCCAGAATGCTAAATATTTGGAATCAGATAGTATATAGGCTTTTCAGACTATCTTCTTTATTCATTATTTATTCATTATTTATTCAATATTTATTCAACATTTATTCAATATGCATTGAAAGTTCTAGATCATTTTGTGACTTGATATACCATTTTATTATCGGACTTGATATATCAGATGTATCATGTTCAACTATATGAATGTACCACAGTTTCTTTATGCATCACCGACTGAAGGATAGCTTGGTTGCTTCAATGTAAGCAATTGTGATTAAATCTGCTATAAAAATGTAATCAGGTTTTTGTGTGTATATAACTTTTGAAATAATTTGGACAAATACCTAAGATCATACCTGCTGGATCATATGATAGTCTAGTTTTATAAGAAACTGCCAAACTGTCTTCTGAAATGATGGCACCGTTTTGCATTTTCATTAGCAATGAATGAAAGTTCCTACTTGCTGCATCACATCCTTGTCAGCATTTGGTATTGTCAGAATTTGGATTTTAGCCATACTAATCAGTATGTAGCAGTACTCATTTTCTTTCAATTCACAACTCTCTAATAAAAAATGGTGCTGAGCATCTTTTCATAGACTTATTTGTGATCTATGTACCTTCTTCACCGAAGTATGTTCTTTTTTTTTTTAAAGACTTTATTTATGTATTTATTTGATAGAGAGAGAGATCACAAGTAGGCAGAGAGGCAGGCAGAGATGGTGGGGGCAGGGAAGCAGGCTCCCCACTGAGCAGAGAGTCCGACACAGGCCTTGATCCCAGGACCCTGGGACCATGACCTGAGCCGAAGGCAGAGGCCCAACACACTGAGCCACCCAGGCACCCTCTTTTTTTTTTTTAATTGGATTGTATATTTCTTTAATGTTGAGTTTTAAGAGTCTTTGTGTATATTAGATCCAAATTCTTTATCAGATATGTTTTCAAATATTTTCTCCTATCTTGTGCATATCTTTTCATTGTCTTAATAGTGCCTTTGCAGAGCAGATAATTTTAATTTTAATGGAGTCCAACTTACTTTCTTTTTCATGGATTTTACTTTTTATGTTGTATCTGAAAACAAATCATCTAGAGCTAAAGGTTACCT
This sequence comes from Lutra lutra, assembly GCF_902655055.1. Lineage (NCBI taxonomy): Eukaryota > Metazoa > Chordata > Mammalia > Carnivora > Mustelidae > Lutra > Lutra lutra. The sequence goes on from NC_062290.1 coordinate 50,657,621, forward strand.
AGATATTCTGTATTATTTTTCTAGAAGTTGTATTGGTTTGCATTTCTAAATTTAGGAATGATGAATCTCTAGCTAACTTTTGTAAAAGGTATAAAATCTATGCCTTTGATTCTTCTATTTTATTTTAATAGTATTAGTGTTGTTTGTTTGTTTGTTTGTTTGTTTTCCTTGACTAGTCTGGATAGAGTGTGATCAATTTTATTTATCTTTTCAAAGAACATGATTTTGATTTTATTGACTTCATAGTTTTCATATTGTCAATTACACTTTGTTCTCCCTTAATTTGTATTATTTTCTGTTTGCTTTAAGCTTCATTTTTTTTTTCTCTCGTGTTCTAAGATAGCAGCTTAGTTTGTTGGTTTCAGATCTTTTCTTGTCTAGTAAATTAATGCTATAAATTTCTTTCTGATAACTGTTTTTGCTATATTCTACAATTTTTGATGCATTTTGTTTCTATTTTCATTTAATTCAACCTTTAAAATATTTATCTTGAACTGCCTTGACTCATATGTTATTTATAAGTGTGTTGTTTAATCTCAAACTATCTGGGGACTTTTCTCACTATCTTTCTGTCTTTGATTTCTAGGTTAACTCCAGTGTAGCTAGAGAAAATACATTGTATGATTTTTGTGTTTTTAAATATGTTATGATGTGCTTTCTTGACCCAGAACATGGTTTGTCTTGGAGAATACTCCATGTGAACTTGACAGAAATGGGTATCCCACTGTTGTTGGATGGGTATTCTATAAATATCAATTAAATCAAGTTGATTGATAGTGATTTTGGGGTCAAGTGTATCCTTTTTTACATTTTCTACTTGCTGGATCTGAACTACTGTAAGGGGCGTGGAAGTATCTAATTATAATAGTGTCTGTTTCCCTTTAGGGTTCTATTATATTTGTCTCTTGTATTTTGACACCCTGTTGTTAGGTACATACATGTCAAGAATTCTGTGTCGTCTTGGAGAATGGAGCCTGTTATCATTATGTAATTACCCTTTTAATTTCTGGTAATTTTCCTTATTTTGAAATGTGCCTTGTCTGAAACTAATATTGCTTCCCCCAATTTCTTTTGATTGTTGTTAGCATGGTATCTCTTTCTTCTTCCTTTTACTTTGACCTAATGTGTCTTTCTGTATTTTTTTCACTTTAACAAACTCTGTCTTTTAACTGATATGTTTAGATTATGCACACTTAAAGTGATTATTAATATGCCTGAATTAAAATATAGTATGTTTATATCAGTTTCTCATCCTTGTGATTGTTTTTTGCTTATTTTTGTATTTTCCTCTCTTTTTCTGCCTTTTCTGATTTTAATTGGGCACTTATATATTATTCCATTTTCTTTCCTCTCTTAGTAATAAGGATTATACTTCTTTTAAAATGTTTTTAGTGGTATCCAGAGGGTTTGCAACTATATATTTTCAACTATTCTGAGTCTACTTTCAGATAACATTATATAATCTCATGAGTAGTACAGGTACTTAGAGTATTATTCCCAATCCCTCCTTCTACCCCTTATAATATTGCTGTAATTTATTTCACTTATCCGTGTATTAAAATCATGCAATACATCTTTGCTATTATTTGAAAAAAATATTTTGAAAAATCTCTTTGATGAATTGAGAATAAGAAAAATTAAAGATTTCATTTTAACCTTTATTTATTCCTTCTCTGAACTCTTCCTTCTTTGATATATGTTTCTGATCACATCATTTTCCTTCTTCTTGAAAAACTTCTTGTAACATTTTTTACAGATCATGTGTGCTGAATTCACTCAATTTTTGTCTGTCTTAAAATGCCTTTATTTCTTAGTCACTTTTGAAAGGTGATTTCACTGTAATATAGAAGTTGAACTGGTATTTGTTATGACTGTTGTTTTTCTTTCCACACATTAAGTATATCACTCCAACTTCTTGCTTGCATGGTTTCTTATGAGTCCACTATTATCTTCCTTGTTCCTCTATAGGTAAAGTGTTTTATTTCTCTGGCTTCATTCAAGATTTTCTCTTTGTCTTTGGTTTTCTGTTGTTTGAATTTGATTTGCCTGAATGCAGTTTTTTTTTTTAAATTTATTCCATTTGAATTTCATTTGTAAAAAACAAACAAGACATGATATATTGAGTAATAGGATATAATGGTTAAAAATAGAGCTTCAGTGTAAGATTGTAAGGAAATGGACTCTGTTTCTTCTGAGAACTCTCAGGTCATATTTCAAATGGTTACTTTTCTCTTACCCTGTCAGAAATGCAAGTGGATTTTTCTTGACTCTTCTTATGATAACCTGCTAGAGTTCTTGATTTAAAGCTCATAAAAGTTTGAGGTTTCCTCTAAGACTAGGCCTTGGGAGTTTCTCACTCTCAAACTAATTCACACTCAACATCCAGCAATTGGTGAAAATTACCATTTAAATGAGCTATCAGTTTATGTTCCCAGAGACATCTGCTTCAGGTGTGCGGGTCTTATCTATGTTTCTCTGTATTTTCCTGTATCTCCAGATGTCTCAGTGGCTGTTTGCCCTTTGACCACAATTTCTGAAGGATCAAGAAAATCATTGATTTTCAGTTCAGGGTTTTTTTTTTCTTATTTTAAGGATGGAGGTGGTGATCTTTATGCTTTTTATATGCCACAGTTGAAACCAGAAATCTGTTGAGTTTGTTTTTAATAGAATGTCTAGTATTTGATGGTTGGCTCTGCACTTTATGGACTCATGTCCATCATTAGAAGTTACAATGTGTTTATTATGTATATCCACCTCATTAAATACTACATGGTTTTTTAAAAAAAGAAAGAGGATAGTTCTAATTACTGGTATAGGGCAAAGAAAAGTGATCTCCAGGATAAATTGTTTTATAAAAAGTAATTTTCAGAAAATTATGTAGTAAATAACAACTTATATAACATAAGGGGGAAATAAGATTCATCTTCATGTTTGTTTATATAAACATAAATAATCTTGAGGAGATATCCAAGAAAATATTAGAAGTACTTACTTACAGGAAGCGAGGATTAAGATGATGAGAGAGACAGAAGGAACAGGGAATGAGGTGGGAATTAGACAGTTCAACATTTTAAACAAAATCTTTACTTTTGGACCTTGTAATTGTATTATGCTCTCATACACACATATGCATGCACACACACAGGCACACACAAATATTCCCTTGAAGATTTCTTTTTCATTTATAAACCTTGGGAAAGTTAACACTGGTTTATAAAGTTAATAATAATGATGAAAGTGTCCTACAGAAGAATATGAGGCTTTTGACATTCTTTATCAACTCTAATCTCTGGTATCTGGGGTCCCACCATCCGCTTGGCCTGGCTTGAATCAGAGACACAAAATAAAGTCTACTTGCCTGAATACTGTAGATTGTTTACAGATGGGAGGATACTTGTAGTTTTAGTACAGATGAATTTGAAATAGCTACTTCTATACATCAGAGTTTCTTTGTTTTATCTTGTTTACCAAATAACAGTATTTTACAGGCCAGGACCTAGGATTAGAAGCCCTTTTACTTTAATTGCGCTCTCTTGGGTAGATAGTGAAAAAAGTCATCTCTTCCAGATAATCCAAACAAACAGTGTTCTAACAAGTTATCAAAATAGTCTGAATACCCATTAGTCTATTTTATTCTTCTCCGACCTTAAGGTTCTTAGTTCAATCTTGAATAAATTTGCTTCTGGATCTCTTAGGTTAAAGTTGAAAAGGAGAAGGAAATGTTCACTTTTTAAATGGTCCACAGTAGTCATTGTGAGAATTTTTTTTTTAAGCACAATTTCCTAAAATTGTTGATATAGTTTCAGATAAGAAAATGTTTATGACACAGTGAAGTGCTTCCATCACCAAATCCCCTGTCAGTGGAGCTTGCCACATTGCCTGAAAGAGTCTATCAACCACTTAAAGTGAGAATGGCAAGTAATTTCTGTCTCATTGTCAAATTAGATCCATTGTGAGTGGCTACAACTAGCAGTGCTGAGACAGATGTTGATACAACACCTTGACTTTAAGATGAGTAAAGTCAGAGTGCTGTGATCTCATTAGTAGGTGAGAGAAGGCATGGTGGAAGAAAAGCCAGGCATCTACCAGCTCCAGTGGAGCTCACAACAGTAAGAAGCTCAGCTTTGTCAACTTTATACATATTAGTAATTGTTGCTAAAATATAAACCTTATAAAATGTATACAAACTAACCATTATTTATTGAGTACTAATTGTATTCCAGGCACTGTGCTAAGAAATTAAAAGGCACTTAGTTAATCTAATCATTACCAGAACCCTATGAGATATTGTCCCCATCTAGTTTATCCACAATGAAATTATTTTCTCTTTAAAATGCCAGTCTTGGGGTGCCTGAGTGGCTCAGTGGGTTAAAGCCTCTGCCTTCAGCTCGGGTCATGATCCCAGCCAGGGTCCTGGGATCAAGCCTGCATCAAGCTCTCTGCTCAGCAGGGAGCCTGCTTCCTCCTCTCTCTGCCTGCCTCTCTGCCTACTTGTGATCTCTGTCTGTCAAATAAATAAATAAAATCTTTAAAATAAAATAAAATGCCAGTCTCAGGGCACCTGGGTGGTGCAGTCAGTTAAGCATCTGACTCTTAATTTCAGCTTATACATGATCTCAGGGTCATGAGATCGAGCCACGTCTGTCTCATGCTCAGTGCACTCTTAAGATTCTCTCCCTTTCCCGCGGTACCCCTCCAAATCAATCAATCAATCAATCTTTTTTTTAATGCTAGTCTTAACAATAATATTCATTTAAAACTTTTTTTTTAAACAGGAAAGTAGTTAACTACTACTTTACTAATAGTGTTAATCCTGTTTAAGATATAATTGTTCTTAAATATATATAGAAACAACTACTCTATGTTTCAATAAGTTTACTAAATGTGTTATATAATGTTTGCAGAGTATCTGAATTATCCAACCTACTTTTCAGAGTTTAATAAATTTTCATGATTTTTATACATTCTAAAACAGTATTGTATTGAAACAAATTTACAGTATTTTAAAGTAATTTTAACAAGAAATTTTAAATTAAATATTTTTACTATAATATTGGCTTAAATAATATTTGTACTGATGAAAGAAATCAACACACTAACTAAATAGAAGGAAAAAAAAAAGAAGAAATGGGAAACAAAAAGCTAACTATGAAGGAGAAGGAAAGGTGTCTCAAAATCTATAATGGAATATGCACATCTCCCCTTGGTTGTTTAAAAGAATTCCCACCATAACCTTTATTCCATTAAAAAGGGTAAGTATTATGACATAGGACAGGTGGTGTGTTAATGTCTTTGATCATAAAATAAACTAAATTTCTATTGCAGAAGAAACTATTGGAAATGTAATGAAAACATAATGAAGTCAACATTCTTGCTTACCAAGTGGGACTTTGCAGAACAGTTAATTGAATGTCAGTGTAAAATGTTGACAGACAGAGAACAGAATGGAGGGAAAGACTTTAAGGGAGAATGATTTTTATCTAAGCATTTATATTTTCAAAAGTAGCTTTCACCATCTGGATATTTGCAGTCATGTAGATAAAACATATAGTTGGATGAGCTTTTGGTTTTAATCTAGATTTTCCTGTATCCTCTATGGTACTTAGACAGAATTGGACACTCAATAGACAGTCAATAAATACTCACTGATTAATATTTGCTATCCTCTACAACGAATCACAGGTTCTCTCTCAAACTGAATCTGTTTTGAAAATTAAGACATAAAATGTCAGCCTGCTTTTCTCTTTTCATTTCTTTTACATGTTTGAAAATAGAGGGGTTTCACCAGTTTTGAGTTTTATTTAGATATAATCATATACATAAAATTCATCATTTTAAATACACAACTAAATGTTTTCTTATTCCATTTACAACCACCCCTGCAGGCATCAGCTTTTGAGTATTTTGTTTCCCTTGAAAGAGACCCCACTCCCAGTAGCAGTCAAACTTGATTCCTCCCTATGCTCCACCATTGTCCGTCCTAGGCAACTACCAATCTACTTTCTGTGTGCGTAAATTTGCCTCTGTTTGATATTTCATATGGAAGGAATCATGAAGACTGTGGTCTTTGTGACTATTGTTCACTTAGCATAGTATTTCAACGTTCCTCCATGTTATAACTTGTATCATTTACTTGTTTTGCCAAATAGTATCCCACTGTATGAATATACCACATTTTATTTGTTCATCAGCTGATAGATGTTTTTGGCTTATGAATGCTGCTGTAAACATTGGCATACACGTTTTTGTGTGAATGTATACTTTCACCTTCCTGGGTATATTCTCAGGAATATAATTGCTGAGTCTTACGGCAACTATATTAAACCTCTTCAGGAACTACTAGAGAGTTTTCCAAAGGAGCTACACTATTTTAAAATCCCACCAGTAGTATGTGAGAGTTCTAATTTCTGCTGTAGTATAGGCCAGTGGTGCCTGGAGACTTTTTTTCCTACAAGTAGAGGCTGAGTGGGGGAAGAGAGACTCAATTTTCTAAGCCTGTTCTGTTTGTCTGGTGTTAAAACTTCTGTAACATGGGACTGGCAGAGGATGAGAAAGGCCAGCAGCCTGACCTTTCTGGGGTGAAACCATAGCTCCAGACTGAGAACTGTGAGAAAGGGAACTCCTGTCTTCTTGGCTATACATCCTGGAAGCAGAGTTTCTAGAACACAGATGAGTGAAGGGAAGGAGTGACCCAAATGCCACAGACTCTCCCTATTATTACCAATATTAAATAGACTTTCTTTAATAGATGTCTCCATTCTCTGTGTGTCTTTAAGATAATTTCCAGGGACTTTGAATGATTTTTTCCTTTGTATATATAGTTTCAACAGTTAAATTGTTTTACTGTGCAGAACAACTGTGAAGGTCTTTACTCATCTGCTCTGGATGTTCTCCCTACCTTCATTCTTTTAAGTCACTGTTTCCTCTTCTGATACTTTTCACTGGAAGTAGTTTCTCCAAACTTGTTGCCTAACACTTAATGAGCTACCATATATGATATTTATACCTCACTGACTTCTCATCAGAAACAATAGAGCCTAGAAAAGATTCAATAAGGCATTATATATCAAGTGGAAACACTATTCAAAAGGAAGGTGTATAAAGACATTTTTAGAAAAAAAGAAAAGTGAAAGTTTTTTTGTTTTTTTGTTGTTTTTGCCAACATACCTGCATTTCAATAAGTAATAAGTTTTTCAGGCTAAAGGGAAATAACAGTAGATGGAAACTTAGATCTTTTGTAGTGAATGAAAACCATTGGAAATAGGAAATACATAGCAAATGGTAAGAATATATCTTCATTTATTTAAAATACATGTGACTGCTTTAAGTAAAACTTACAGCATTATCTTGAGATATCTAAGAATGTATATAGATGTGACACATATGACCACATTAGCATAAATTGTGGAGTGGAGGTAAATGTACCTACAATATTGCAAGATTTTTACATTTTATGTGAGGTTCTATAATATTAACTCCAAAGGGACTATGAGGAGTTAACAAGGAATAGGGCAATTCCTAGCACAAACACTAAAATATTCATGCAAAGAAATGTAACTAAAAAGCCAACTGATAAATAAATTACAAATTCAAAAGATTCCAAATAATAATAATAAAAAAAGATAAAAGGAAAGAGAAACAATAAACAAAGGGGAAAAACAGAAAGCAAAATTTATAAACCTAAATCACATATTAGTATTACTCTATATATTAATGGAATGAACACACAAATAAAAGGTGGAGAATATCAGAATGGATAAAATACAAGTTGCAACTCTAAACTGTCTATAAGATTGCACTTTCAATATAAAGACATTTGGAGGTTGAAAATAACTGGATGGAAAAAGGTAATGTAGAAATTGTGTAAGCATAAAAAGATTAGGATGGCTCTGTTAATATTAATTAAAATAGACTTCAAGACCAAGTAACTTGTATGATTAAAGCAAAAGAGGGATATTTTATAACAATTAAATGGTCAATTTGTCAGAAAGAGAAAACAGTAAGTATCTGTTTCATAAGAAAATTTCAAAATTATTTGGCAGAAATAAATGAAGACATAGATAATCCAAGAAGCATGCTAGAAAAATCCCTTCTTTCTGCAACTAAGAACTTCTAAGGAGAAAGACCAGTGAGATATAAAGGTTCTAAACATCTCTGTCAACCACCAGAATCAATATTCACAGAACACCATATTCAACAATTGCACATATATACTTTTTGAGGCACACATGGCAAATTCACAGGATACACACTATATGCTGAGCCACAAAACAAATCTAAATCAATTTTTTAAAAATTGACCTCAAAGTATGTTTTCTAACCATAATACCATTAAACCTAAAATTTATAACAAAATATTTCTAAAACCCCAAATATTTGGATATTAAAGTATATACTTTAAATAACCCACAGGTCAAATAAAAATTCACACAAGAAATTTAAAAAGTATTTTTGACTGAATGAGAACGAAAATACAACATTAATATTTACAGAATCCAGCTAAAAATACTTTGCAGAAAGTGTTTAGCTTTAAATGCTTATATTAAAAAAAAAGATTTATGTTCTAAAATTCCACTATAAAAGCTAGGGGGAGAAAAAACAACAAAGAAATCTAAAATGATAAAAGGAGGGGCGCCTGGGTGGCTCAGTGGGTTAAGCCGCTGCCTTTGGCTCAGGTCATGATCTCGGGGTCCTGGAATCGAGTCCCGCATCAGGCTCTCTGCTCGGCAGGGAGCCTGCTTCCCTCTCTCCCTCTCTGCCTGCCTCTCCGTCTACTTGTGATCTCTCTCTGTCAAATAAATAAATAAATAAATCTTTAAAAAAAATAAATAAAATGATAAAAGGAAATAAGGACAGAAACCAACATAGAAAATAATAATAATAGCCTGTATAATTTTATTATCATAAACCAACAAAGACATATTTTGAAAGATTTCATTTGTTTATTTGAGAGTAAGAGAGGGCTTGAGCAGGGGGGAGGGGGGGAGGGGCAAAGAGAATCTCCAAGCAGACTCCACACTTAGTGTGGAGCTCAATGAGGGGCTCGATCTCACAACCCTGAGATCATGACGTGAGCCAAAACCAAGAGTCGGATGCTTAACCAACTAAGCCACCCAGGTGTACCCCCCCAGACAAACACATTTTTTAGAAAAAGAAAATTGCAGAATAAAATTCCTCATGCATATCAAAGCAAAATTCCTTAATGACATATTAGTAATAAAGGCAGGAAGATCACACAATAAAGTCAGAAATGAATATCAAGAATACATGTCCTGGGCACCTGGGTGGCTCAGTGGGTTAAGCCTCTGCCTTCAGCTCAGGTCATGATCTCAGGGTTCTGGGATTGAGTCCCGCGTTGGGCTCTCTGCTCAGCGGGGAGCCCGCTTCCTCTCTCTCTCTGCCTGTCTCTCTGCCTACTTGTGATCTCTCTCTCTCTCTGTCAAATAAATAAACAAATAAATAAAATCTTCAAAGAAAAAAAAAAAGAATACGTGTCCTTAAGGAACAGACAGTGATTTAAAGATAACTCCAATGTCCTCTGCTCTCATTGGATCTGAGGCTGTGGAGAGTATGTTTGGTAGAAAGTGTGATTGGGTTTTACAAGCTGTTAAGACAGTAATTGTGAAAACTGAAATATTGGATATATTATTAATGGGAGATGTTGAATGTGGGAGACTGAAAATGACCTTCCAGTAAATGGGAAATTCTAGAGAAAAGCCTACAGAAGAATTAGAGAAATGATGATAGGATTCGTCATGATTAAATAAAAAAAAAATCTCAATGTTCTTCTAGTGGGTCAGGCCCAGTTTACCTGAAGTCAGTTTTTTAAGAAACTAATTCTGGAGTTTTAACGTGAGCACACAGACTCACATAAAATAAGCTTTCAAATAGAAGAACATTAATAGATATTAATAATTTATTTGTTAAAAATTTTCCCACATCGGGGCTCCTGGGTGGCTCAGTGAGGTAAAGGCTCTGCCTTCGGCTCAGGTCATGATCCTAGGATCCTGGAATCGAGCCCCACATTGGGCTCTCTGCTCAGCAGGGAGCCTGCTTTCTCCTCTCTCTTTCTGCTTGCCTCTCTGCCTCCTTGTGATCTCTTTCTGTCAAATAAATAAATAAAATCTGTAAAAAAAAAATTTTTCCCACATCATGACTCTCAGGGACCTGAACATGTGAAAGGATATAACGTAGAGTGGATACCCCAAAGTCTCCTGGTGAAATTTGTCTGAAAAACAGAGTAAATGAATACCTGTAAGGAGTTTGGAATTTTAAATTATGTCCCCATTTCCTGAAAATTTCTGGTTTGGGGGCACCTGGGTGGCTCAGTCAGTTAAGCTTAAGTATCTTACTTTTGGTTTTGGCTCAGGTCATGATATTAGGGTCCTGGCATTGAAACCTGCTTCAAGCTCCGTGCTCTGCAGAGTTTGCTTGTCCCTATTCCTCTCCCCCTGCTCCCCCCCCCTTTCTTTCTCTCTCAAATAAATAAGTAAAATCTTTAAAAATAAAAGCATAAAAAAATGAAATCTCTGGTTTTATTCTAAGAGACTTTGCTTTCTAATCAGTATATTCTATTAGTATATAAAGAGTAATATTTTTATTTGATTTACTAATTAAGTAATTCTCTCACCAGATCTTCAAGTAAAGTGCAATTTCAGGATGCTGTCCCATTTTCATCTGATGACATACCTGGACAGCTGCTACTCTCCCACATGCTTCTAGGAGTGTTTATACATTGCCTAAGAAACACCTGAAACAATGCCCAGATATTTCAGGAAAGCAGAATAAAGGGAGGACATTATAAATTAGGGCTATGCAGTGCTTTAATGAGCTGCTCTGAGACTGAAGACCATTTGTTCTATTATTTTTTTCATCCTCAGTGTTAGACAGACATGAGTTCTCAATATGCACATTTAACAGTTTTTCTACTAACACTTGTCCCAGTAGCTCATTGACATGTTGTGTCAAGTGCATTTTAAGGTTAAACTTTACCTTCAACCCAAGCTTTTAATTTAGTGAGTCTAGAAAACATCCAGCAGGTACATATTTGGAAATGGAGCCTCTATTTACATCATGTACATATGACAAGCAATAGATCTACCCTTAAGGACGAGAACACTGAAGCGATGTTTTACTACTTTTTATTTTGTATTACAGTGAAATGTATCATTATTAGAGTAAATTATTGTGAAAATACAGATATTTCCATAACTCCACTGTAGTTTATTCATATTTACAATTGTAATAAATCTTTCCAAACCCAGCTGTAATAACCTGATTGAGGCAAAAAAGAATTGCAGAAGAATGGCATCAGCAGAGTTGCCACAATTTTATTGCAACATGTAGAAGCAAAGTATAATTATGCAGTAAAAATAACCTTAAAGAATTATGAGCCAGGTTTACTGATTAAGACATTAATGCCTTCGATATATGAGCAGTCTGGGTAGTTTTAGTTATGTAAGGCAGTTCCTCAGTTCCACAATAAGAATTGTAAGTCATTGGTTATAAGGAATTCACTAAATAAAGCCCAAACATTTAGCTTTCATTACAGTCTATCCAGTTGAAAGGAATGCTGTACTAATTAGTTAAGACCCAATGGCAAGGGTCTTTTTACTTTGTTGATGGGCTATTTTTGCAATGCTGAGATGCCTTTGGGGGGTCATCCCTCCAGAATTGCTGTGTCAACCTCCTGACTTCAGTTCGTTTTCCTCTTTGGCCTCACCAGAGCCAAGTGATTACCTTTATCACAGAGTTTATCCCACTTGGTTGTAATTTTCTTACCAAAAGCCTGGCTCCTCCACCAGCCAGAGTACAAATCTGCAGTGTTCTTTTGTGTGTCACTACCATGGTGCCAGCAAATTAGGAAATGTGCACAGAAAGAATGGAGCAAGCATTATGTCAATGTAGGAAATATATATTTGTTCTAGATGCATCACCAAGGAGATTTTGGCATTTGTGGTGTTTTTAGACAACTTCAGTCAGTTTACTTAGCCAGGGACTATATCTTGCATTTCCTTCTCCCCCAGACCCTATTCCCTGCTCCATCCCCAGCTGAGGGAGCAAGCCCCTGGTAGCTATAACAAGGAGCCCCACAGTTGCACCAGCCCTAGCTGATTAAATGCCCACACCCTGATGGGTTCCTCAAAATGACCTGGTCATTCTCTTCTGGGAATTTGAAATTGAGATTTAGCACTAATTAGAAAGTATCTGTGTGTAACTGGAGTTTTAATGTAGGGAATTAAAACTGCAGACCAGCAATATGCTGGAGAATACTGAGAATATGGAAAAGAAGAAAAGCCAGAGCCCAGAGTGAGGGAAGTGGCCAGAATGAAGCGGAGAGAAAGGCAGGGATTATTTGCTCAGATCTTCAAAAATTTATTTTAGTCCTTATATTAGTCAGGTTTCTCCAGAGAAATATATATATTTCTACATTACCTATTATATGTCATACATATAAATATTGTATATATAGGTTATTTCTCATAATAGAGAGAGATTTGTTATGAGAAATTGGCTGACTTGATTGTGGAGGCTGAGAAGTCCTATGATCTGCCATCTGTAAGCCAGAGACCCAGGAAAGCTGGTGGTAATAGTTCCAGTCTACATCTGGAGAGCTGATAGTGTAAATTCAAGTCCAAAGGAAAGAGAAGATAAGATGAGATGTCCCAGTTTAAGCAGGCAGGCAGGAGGACGACAGATCCTTTCTTTTTCCACTTTTTGTTCTATTCAGTCCCTCTATTAGATGTTGCTCACCTACACTGGGGAAGGTTGTCTAATCCACTGTATCTACCAACTGCTGATCACTGATCTCATCCAGAAATGGCTCAAAGATATACCTTCAAATAATGTTTAATCTGGGCACTCTGTGACTCAGTATATTGATATATAAAACAAACCAGTATAATCCTATCTTGAGATCACATGTGTTTCTTCTCTTGCTTTCAGTGAAACATTCTGTCTTATATTGATTGGCTGTATGGCTTCATCAAAAGGGGTTTTGTTACCAGTAATGAAATGTTTTAACTAACATACCATCACTTACTACTTTTAGTTCACTGTGTCAACAATTGACGAGCTGTAATTCTCAACCAAATGATTTTTCCTCATTATTTTGTGCTGCTACCAGGTCATAATAGGTGGTTTTAACACAGGCACAATGATGGCACAGTTTAAATCCTAGTCATGCAAAGGAAGAGGGAGTGGGGTTGTCTGCTTAGCATATTTTTAATCATTGTGTTATTTCAATGAAGATCAAATTATTTGTTTAAATAACTGAACTTCATTTCAACAGGTAAAACGCCCTTCTCTGAGTAGAAGCTTTAAAAAATTATCTGCCTTTAGAGGCAAGTCAGTATGTTAACCACTGAGCATGTTTCAACATTTATGGTACTCTCCCAAACCACATATTAAGTTTTCACTTTTCACTGCTGACATCTGTGAAAGGGGGAGTAACCAGAAGCAAGTGGCAATATCAAGGTTTTTGAAATGAACTGAGGCTTTCATACATAAATCCTAACCCCTACCAACTCCTACCCTTGCTGCGATAACCTTACTTGGCGTGTTTCTTTATAATTCCTATGCTGCTGTGATCACTTTGCTTATAAAGAGCCTGTCTTAATCAAAAACTTAATGAATTGACAAAATTGATGGTAGGGAGAAGGAATATGTGATCTGTGTTTTTTCATGATTTCAAAATTTATGCAGGATTCTTAATATTTTAGGGAACTTAGATATCATGGAATACAATCAACTCATATTATAGATGAAGAAACAGAGGCCCAGAGATCAACCCAAGATTAAAAGTTAATCAAAATCTGCCATTGAACAGTGCGGAGGTCCTGAATTAATGTCTGATATGCCACTGTGGTTATTTTAGGTATATCAATTTGGCAAAAACTCTATTTATTAATAGGGAAAACATATTTGTGGTAAATGGAAAGTATTCTTCCTAAATCAACCTTGAAATGTCCCAAGGCATTTAATTTTTTTTTAGAAGATTTTATTTATTTGAGAGAGAGAAACAGCATGAGCAGTAGGGTGAGGGAGAAGTAGGTTCCCTGCTGAGCAGGGAGCCCAATGTGGGGGTCCATGCAGGGCTCAACCAACCTGAGCCAAAGGCAGACACTTAACTGACTGAGCCATCCAGGTGTCCCAATAACCTGAAGCATTTAAAAGAGTATGTGAGGGATGCCTGGTTGGCTCAATCATTAAGCGTCTGCCTTTGGCTCAGGTCATGATCCTGGGGTCCTGGGATCGAGCCCCACATCGGGCTCCCTGCTCCATGGGAAGCCTGCTTCTCACTCTCCCACTCCCCCTTCTTGTGTTCCCTCTCTTGCTGTCTCTCTCTGTGTTGAATAAATAAATAAACTCTTTACAAAAAAAAAAAAAAAAAAGCATGTGAAACCTCATCCCTGACCCAAGGCATCTAATTGTAAGCAACTTCCCTCCCTTTGGTACTACCTGACCTGACTCCATTGGGTATATTTATCCACCCACTTAAAATAACAACAATAATAAAATTTAAATCCACTTACCAGTGCAAATAACCTGTGCTCAAGTGACATAAGATTCTGTCCTTTTTTAGCAATTTCTCTTCAAATGGATACCTATAAATAAATAAGTCAAAGCAGTTGTCTTAAAGTATGAGAATATTCCAAGGTATTTACAAGTTGAATCTGCTTACAACATTTATTGAGCATCTTGTTTTGGGATTATTTTTGCCTGGAGTGTTAAGTAAAGAGACTTCTCTTTGCACATACAAGACAGGAAGAAAATGTTAATTGTCCATATGACAGGATGTTGTTACTGGGAGTGGCTCTATGATGTGGACTAAAAGAATTTGAGTATGGATGGGTATGGCCAAATCTCCCTAGGCTTCCCCTTGTGACCACTACTTTACCACTCCTTTACATCCATATCTATTCAGCTATGGAATATCTTTTATAATACATACACATAGGCATCTTCTTGTGGAGTTAAACCCACTTGGGAGTATGATGGGTATGTGAGGATGGTCCAAGATCTGAAAGATAGATGATCCAGATCAAGTTCTAGTTCTGCTACCTTACTGAAGAGATGATCTTGGGCAATAAGACTTTATAGCATGACTAAGCTCCATATAAAATCCACGCAGTTGTGAAAATCAAGTGAAATTGTCATGGAAGCCCTTTATAAAAAGTAAAAATCACTCAACAAATATAAGTTACAGGCCCAACAAACTTAACTGAGATCAGAATGAGTAATGTTTACTTATTCTCACAATAAAAAGAGATCATCTAAGATACTTCTTTTAAATATTATTTACTAAGAAAGAAATGCCCAGGTTGTGGGGGATGCATTTGGTGAGTCTGCCTAATAAGAAACTGTGATTAATCCCTTTAACAAATTAGTGGGTGGTGTTGGCTATGGCGCTGATCATCAAACCCATTTCAGTAATTCCATCAATAAAATAAAGATAGGTATTTCATCCAAATTTTCTGAGCCAGTGGTTGGCTTAGATTCAAATATGGAAATTTCTGATTATGTTTTTTTCAGTAAATTGTGTCTTGTGACAGAGAAAGAAAAGATATTCTCAGTTTAATTATTATAGGGGTTTTCTGGTGGTTCTTAGGTGCAGAATTTTGTTCAAAGGAAATTTTACTAGAAGGTCTTGTATGTAAAAGTACAGTTACTTCAGTTGATACTGGAGGGCTCCCCATGACCACCCACCCAACGTCCCATTTGCTCCCTTTGCTCTAGAAACATTGGAGGAGGAGCCACATGTGGCTGTTAGGAGCACAGTTTATAAGCTATTAGTTTATTGAAAACAAAGAACTTTGAAGTAATTTGGAATGAAGTTTAATCATATTACAATTTCACAACATTGCCAAATTTGTTGATTGATTAAGTTCAACAGGTCCACATAAATAACCAGTACAAATGACATTTTCTTTTCTCAAAGTTCACATTGATTTAACATTATCTTCTAAAAATTCTGACCTCAGCGATAGCAGATACTCCCTTAGTGACTGACTACTGACTACTACTGACTACTTCTCACAATATACTTAGAAATTGATGAGGCATTACACTTATTATTTTGTTTAATAACAACCTGTTTGTAATCCACTTTCATTCACTTTGATAAGTTAGTTAATGAAAATGCTGCACATTTTATAAAGATACATTCTCCCTATTTTATAGACAAGTGCACAAACATTGTTGGTTCAACATATACTCCAACTGGTATTTAGAACCAAAATTTATATTTGAGCATATGTTTCAGAAATATGTTGACACTATAGCTATGTAAAATTGGGAAACACTCGAAGGACTCTGATTTGATCCAACAAAACTAAAGTCAGGAGACTAAGGGATAAACTCCTACTTCCACAGACTTTCATATTCAAAAGGAAAAAAAAAAAAAAGGGAGAATGTTACATGAATTAAAACCACTTGAGAATTATGAAGGTGCCCATAAAATTTTTCTTTGCCAACGGATCCCAAATAGAGCCTGACCTAGGTGGAGTAAAAAAGGAACACTCTTTCCTCAGATGATAGGACTTCTTTCTAATCCTGGTTTTTCAGTAAGCCTTTGTGATCCCTATTCCCAGGTACTCGGCAGACCAAGAAAGAGGAGAGAAAATCAGCAAGCGTTATCATGCAAGTTCCCTTATTTTTCCGTATCCATCTTAGCTTATTGGAACCTCTTAATTGATGAATGAGGACTTTATCAAGCCTGGCAGGAGTTGTTATGTCTCTGATTTTCCTTGAAATGTATCTGTCATGCAGCTCAAAATTGAATAGCCAGTTTGGGGCTTAACCAGAGACATGGTACTGACTTAAGACGCTCTGAAGGGAATGAATGATTAATGCAGTTTATAGACAGGATAGCGCTTCTTCTGTCTCATGTGCTTTTTGTATGTAATCTCCAGTGGTTCAAGTTCAGATGGATCTAATGAAAAAGGACTAGATGTTTTCTACCTTCCCTTCAGAGCATGCTGTACGATTTATCCACTGACAAAATGTGCTAATGAAATGTCACCTTGGACAGCTTGCTAAAGGATTGATGGGCTGAAAGTTTTGCACTTTATTTAACTTTTGCAGGAAAAATGAATAAGTCCTCCAAACTCTGTATGATATAGAGATCCATTATGGTTTTCTAACTTAGGAAGTAGCTATGCCACTGATGGAATAGAGGATAGAGAAAGATGCTGATGGGGCAAAGTTTATAAATAAACAAATTGAGGATGTGTGGCTTTATTATGCCTCCATTCTAAATTATTGTCAAGTTACATGATTTTATGAAGGCATTTCCTTATATATACTTTATGCAATTGTTTTCAATCCATTAGTCTATCAATGAGAAATAAAACCATCAGGCTTTGTAGACAATTACCCTATTTCTTTATTTGTTCTTTGTCCCTTCATTACCAGAATCCCAACTATAAAACCCATCCTGAGAATGGTTTTAAGCCTTTTAATTCTTTCCACTCGTAAAAACTTCATAATCTGTGAGCAATGGCCACTGGAGATCATTAAAGAGAATTGAAAATGGTAGACAAAGAATCAGGATGTGGAAGGAAATAAAACTGTACATAATCAGAGAGTCTGATGATAAGAGGTGAAGGGGCAAAACACACAGGACTAAGGGAAATCAAAGAAGCAAGTAAGAAACATATAAGAATATTGGGAGGCAGATAATAGCTATCTATGTTATGATTTGTGTACATCTATACTGACCAAAATAAATAAAAATAACCACATAATGTAAGCATGTACACTCACACAAACACACACACAGAAGCATAAAGTGATAGGCGTATAGAGAGTGTCTGTTAAGCTAACGCCTCATTTTATCCAGAATGGCAAATGGAAGAGAAAAAAGAAGGGTATTTTCTTACTCTGTAGTCCAAGAAGAAAATCTGGTAGAATCTACCAGGACAAGAAAATTATCTATGATCTAGTTTTCAATTCCCATAGCTGTTAAAATGAGAATGATTATATTGTTAGTAACCCTAGCTGCTTTGGCCATTAAGTCCCACAACTTCAGAGGCTCATTAGAATAGAAATTGATTGCTCACACAATAGCAAGTTCAAGATGGTGAGGTGCTATCCTCTGCTAAGATTGAGGGATCTTGATTCTTCCCATCTTGGGGCTTAGCTATCTTTGATATGTAGCTTCTAGGACAATTATATCAAGTAGCCCTAAGGAAAAGGAACATGAAGGACAGCCAGACCTAATACAGATCCACATTCTTTTTGCCTATCAGTGGGATACATGACTAATCCTTACTACAAAAGAGTCTCGAAAATGTGGATTAGGTGAATGTCTAATAATAAGAAGAAATAAGATAGAAAATCTGATAGTAGTTCCTTTCATTTTTGTTGGAAAAATCAAATAATATAATGCATATAGTAAGGCCATTGTCTCATAAGCATTTCTTCCTTCATCCATCCCTCAAATATCAGTGTTTCATAGCTATGAAACTTTGTTGTCATTATTATTTGGTTCTAATTAAGATAGCTATTTTGTAGCCATTGGGAAGAAAAAGGTATACCAAAAGGACACTTTACTTAGTAAATTAGAAAACAATAGATTATGATCTTGAGTAAAATCGCTGAAAAGAGAGGAGCTACCATTCCAAAATCCCTGAACTTCACAGTCATTTTGGAACTGAAAATATGTTTTCTTTGACTTATTAATATTCTGCCATATTTCATTCTCTTTTAACACATATTCTGTGTTTTGCATCTCAGCGTGATTTCTTAATTTTTTATTATGTACATACTTAGATGGCAACCATGACATAAAAGCCGCTCAAAGGTATATTAAATATTTACATTTGTTTCATTTTTAAATCCAAAAAGATAATCTGTCTTAAATGCATTTATGTCACATTGTGGTTGCCAAGAATTTTGAAGCATATGAATCTAAAAATCTGAAAGTTACCAATTAGTGATTAGAAATTCAAAGACCAGGGTAATTTTTGTCTAATGTATTTTGTTTTATGAGTTAGATATTTTCAATTTTTGAAACCCATATGTCTTGTGATATAAAAATAAGGCTGTCCCTGTGGCCTATACACCATCACTACCTATCACCTTTCCCTCTGAGGGAAATGTACTTGAGTATAGATACTAGTCCACTTACTGGTGTTCGTGTAAGTTTTTGTGACTTTGTACATTTTTTAAAATTATGATTGATGTTACCCTTTATTAAATGTGGGTGTAAGTGAAGATGGTGGAAAAGAAAGCAAGGTTTGGAGTTAGCAGAACTTAAGTTTGACTCTTGTACCACCACTTTCAACTTTGTACATTTGAGTATTTTTAAACTCTGAGTCTTAACTGACTCATCTGAAAACTGGGAACAATAATACAATGTCTAAATTATACATTTTATAGGACATAAATTTTAATGGGCTTAGAATGTTTCCTGGTACATAATTGATTCTCAATGAATATTTTTGAGATATATTGAAGTTAAATTCTACAATATCAGTAATATGTTAGTATAGTTTGTATAATAATTCTGATGCTGTGACACCAATTTATATAATACTATTGAGTAGTTGAATATTGTAGGATATCACTTATACATGGAATCTGAAAAAGCCCTCTCAAAGAAACAGAGTAGAATGGTGGTTACCAGGGTTGGTGGTTGGGGAACTGGGGAGATGTTCAACAAAGGGTAAAAACTTGCAGTTAGAAGATGAATAAATTCCGGAGATCTAATGCACAGAATTGTAATTACAGTTCACAATACTGTATTACATATTTCAAAGTTGCTAAGAGGGTAGATCTTGTGTTCTCACCAGAGAAAGAAATGAAAGGACACATTCTTTATGACTCCTTTTTGTATACTTTATATCTGCCTGTTTATATCTGTTATTTTTTAATTAAAAATGACATTCCTCCCCACTAAAATAAATAAATAAACCTACTTTTAAAAATGGGTTGCAGATACAACATTCTGAGCCTGAGTATTTCTTTACTGTTTTCCCAGAATTATTGCTTTATTTTAAGACCTGGGTTGTTAAATTATGATGAAATTACATGGCCAACGTTTAGTTCCTACTACTAATAAAATATCCCATATGTTTCAGAACTGTGCCTGGTTCTTTACCTAATTATCAAATTTAAATTTATAATTATCTTACAAGGAAGGTTTTGTCCACTTAAGATAAATAGTTCATATATAATGGAAAATTCTAAAAAATAAGAGGTCCACGGGTGCCTGGGTGGCTCAGTGGGTTAAGCCGCTGCCTTCGGCTCAGGTCATGATCCCAGGTCCTGGGTTCGAGCCCCACATCGGGCTTTCTGCTCAGCCTCTCTGCCTGCCTCTCTGCTTACTTGTGATTTCTCTCTGTCAAATAAATAAAATCTTTAAAAAAAAAAAAAAATAAGAGGTCCAGAGTAGGACATATTCCAATTTAGAGTTTTCATTCACACTAGGTAGTTAGGAAAAGAAGCAGAAATGCTAGGAAAGATGTTAAGTGTAGAATAAAAACAGGGTCTGCTGTGAACCTTCCTGGACCACAACCATGGAAACCACATCCTGTAAGATCTTTCACACTTAGTGAAGATGAACCACAGATTTTGCACTGAGCTTTCTAATGACAATCATAAAAAAGAAGCACAACACAAACTCTTACAAGATTTATGAGGTTTATAAGACCATGGAGTGAACCACTCATAAAATTTTTTTAAAATATTAATTAATTATCAGAGACAGAAGTATAAGTTAAAAAAATAATGCATTTGAAACATTGTTGTAGTAAATATCAAAATAAACTCCAAGGGTTGCTCCTAAAGTAATTTGAAGTCTATACTTGGAAAGCACTAAGATGTTTTCATAATTGTTTAAAGAAAGATTTGAGTATCAAGTGTTCAGAACTCCAGATTTTATTAAATGTTTCTGGCAAAAGAAGGTAAGCCTTCTTTTAACCAGATTGAGCCTGATTTTGTGTATTTTAGTGCACAAATTCACAAATGTATTTAAAAATACATAGAGTTTGGAGACAACAAAAACATTCTGTATAATTGGTTCAATTCCTTTAGCTCTTCTCTATCCTTACTCTACCTCCAGCTTACAGACTCTATCAAAACATTTTTCATGGGGCACCTGGGTGGCTCAGTGGGTTAAGCCTCTGCTTTTGGCTCAGGTCGTGATTGGGTCCTGGGATCGAGGCTCTCTGCATCGGGGCTCTCTGCTCAGCAGGGAGCCTACTTCCCTGCCCCCCACCCCCTGCCTGTCTGCCTACTTGTGATCTCTCTTTCTCTGTCAAATAAACAAATAAAATCTTAAAAAAATAAATAAAAAATAAACATTTTTCATTATATTTGTGCTTTATTTACCTGGGTTTTGAGTCCTTGGATATAGAAGAGTATGCAGCAATGAGATGATTGCGTGGAGAATCCAATCCAGTCTTTAAAATATTTGAAACAATTTAAAGAGTAAACAGGAAGAGTCTAAGTCAGTAACATCCCAGCACAGCATTGTTCAGAATGAAGGAAAAACTGGGAGTTCTGCCGAGTCACCAGTTACAGCAGAGAATGAAGCACTGAGTGTAAGAGTTAGTTCTAGCTTTAGGATTCTATTTAATATTCACTAGAGTATTCCAAAAATGTCAGGTACTGCTCTTCAAACTTTTATTGTGCATCTGTGCATTTTCTGCCCTTTAAAGCCCCGATTCACTAACTTTTTAAGCCAATGGTGAAAATATTTCTAGTTTCCACTGAGACATACTGAGGAGAAAAGGTATTTAATTTAATAGTAATTAACTGAAAAATGTTTCACAGGGTCAAAAGGAAATTCAGGAAACTTTTCTGAAGGGGCAGTCAGTCACACAATGCACCGTAAGAGCTAACAACCTGCATATAATAAACTATATGGGAAAAATACTCTAAATGTTGTAAACTTACCATTCAAAATCTCTTGGTAGGAAAAGCTTGCTACCTGACTCTTAAATACATACAAAAATACTTGATGTGTTGATTAAACAGCAACTAAAAGACATTGTGATGTTTTTCTCGTTTATGTTAGTTTGTGTGAATCTTAAGTTTTCAGTTGTCTTATGAAAGTGTATTCCTTCACTCAGTAGTCATTTATCAAGCCTAACAATACAGTTAGATACAAAGATTAGAGGCATGATGCTTGACTCACAGAAATGGTGCTTTTGTGAAGAAATCAGACATATATATAAGTAATCATACCTGATGGTCTGAAGGAAGCATAGAGAGTGCCTGGTGAGAACTGACAAAGAAAAACCCAACCTGGTAATTTAACAGAAAATGTAACTCAACTCTCCTATTAAATGCCTAACTAAAAGAAATATTGGCAAAGATTATAAAGATGTTCAAGGTGATAAGCACTTTATCTTGGTATCAACTTGACCTTTTACCTTTTAACCTTGAATAAAATTTGAGCACAATGAGGCCACCTCCTTGAACCTTAAAACTTGTCTTGATCGAATTGTAATTTAATATTTCCTTTTTTAAATAGGAGGTACTTGTTTCATTTTTGGAGGACATAATTTCAAAAGAGTGTCACCTATATCTTCCCTGTCATTGGTTCACAACTGTTGAAGAAAAGTATGTCAGATTTACCTGCAAAATTCTTTTTTCAAACTATATTCATAGTCTTTCTGATACTCAGATATTGCACCTTGATCTTTTGCCCAAGAGCCAGGAATCTCTGCCCTGGTTTCAACAGCTAGAGTAATAATATTGTCATAGCTTTCTGGTATATTGAGTATACAAATATTGTTTTTTTTTTGTTTGTTTTTTGTTTTTTTTTAACTTAATACCTGGGATTTTGAAAGAACTAAATGAAAATGGCTGGATATTTTTTTCTTTATAATAAAAAAATCTATTTAAATAATTTTCATTTTTCCTTGCCTGCCAGAAAGATTTATGTTATATTAACCCTCATAGTTAACATATTTGCTGCTTCTTTTTCTATTCTTATTTGCCCTGGTATATTATAGATATCATTAGAGTCATTGTATGGTGTATTTGGTTCTTATTCCTACTGAAACAAATTACCACAAACTTAGTAGTTTAAAATACCACATATTTATTATTTTACAATTATGGAGTTCTGCAGGTGAAAGTCAGTCTCATTCAACTTAAACCAAGGTTTGGCAGGACCATGTTCCTTTCTGGAGAATCCATTTTCTTGCCTTTTTGAGATTCTAGAGGTTGTTCAAATTCCTCAGCTCCTAACCCCTCCCATCTTCAAAGTCAGCAATAGCCACAAGTCTTTCTCACAATTCCATCTCTCTGGTTATGACTCATTTACCATTCTGCCCCCATTTAGGAATGCTTGCAATTACATCAGGCCCACCAAAAAATTCAGGATAATCTTTTTTTTTTTAAACTTTATTTAATTTTTTTTCAGTGTTCCAAAATTAATTGTTTATGTACCACACCCAGTGCTCCATGCAATACGTGCCATCCTTAATAGTCACCACCAGGCTCACCCAACCCCTCATTTCCCTCCCCTCCAAAACACTCCATTTGTTTCTTAGAGTCCACAGTCTCTCACAGTTTGTCTCCCCCTCCAATTTCCCCCAACTCATTTCTCCTCTCCATCTTCCAATGTCCTCCATGTTATTCCTTGTGCTCCACAAGTAAGTGAAACCACATGATAATTGACTGTCTCTGCTTGACTTATCTCACTCAGCATAATCTCTTCCAGTCCTGTCCACGTTGATAAAAAAAGTTGGTTATTCATCCTTTCTGATGAAGGCATAATACTCCATTGTATATATGGACCATATCTTCTTTATCCATTCATCTGTTGAAGGGTATCTTGGCTCTTTCCACAGTTTGGTGATTGTGGCCATTGCTGCTATGAACATTGAGGTACAGATGGCCCTTCTTTTTCTACTGTATCTATCTATCTGTATCTTTGAGGTAAATACTCAGTAGTGCAATTGCAGGGTCATAGGTTAGCTCTATTTTTAATTTCTTAAGGAACCTACACACTGTTTTCCAAAGTGGCTGCACCAACTTGCATTCCCACCAACAGTGTAAGAGGGTTCCCCTTTCTCCACATCCTCTCCAATATTTGTTGTTTACTGTCTTGTTTTTATTTTTTGTTTTGTTTTGTTTTTGTTTACTGTCTTATTAATTTTGGTCATTCTAATTGGTATAAGGTGGTATCTCAATGTGGTTTTGATTTGAATCTCCCTGATGACTAATGATGATGAACATTTTTTCATCTGTCTGTTAGCCATTTGTATGTCTTCTTTGGAGAAGTGTCTGTTCGTGTCTTCTGCCCATTTTTTGATGTGATTATCTGTTTTGTGTGTGTTGAGTTTGAGGAGTTCTTATAGGTCTTGGATATCGGCCCTTTGTCTGTAGTATCATTTACAAATAACTTCTTCCATTCCGTGGATTGTCTCCTTGTTTTGTTGACAGTTCCCTTTGGTGTGCAGAAACTTTTGATCTTGATGAAGTCCCAAAAGTTCATTTTTGCTTTTGTTTCCTTTGCTTTTGGGGACATGTCTTGAAAGAAGTTGCTGTGGCCAGTGTTGAAGAGGTTACTGCCTATGTTCTCCTCTAGGATTTTAATAGATTCCTGCCTTACATTGAGGTCTTTTATCCATTTCGAATTTATCTTTTTACATTTGATCAATTGATTAGCAACTTTAATTTCATTTGCCACTTAATTCCCCCATGCTATGTAATATAATACTCACAGATTCTGAGAATTAAGATACAGGCATCTCTGAAGGGGCAGACAATATTCTGCCTACCATATATAGCTTTTAAAAGTAAACCATGACAAGAGGTACATGATCATCTAGATCTCCAGAGAGCTCATGATGACATGTGAGCTATGCTAACACTTTCAGCATAGATTTATTCATTAAACATGTATCTGCTAAATGTTTGCTCAATGACTGGCACTGTTTCAGCCATTTTAGATATGAATTTCCTTGGAGAAATACATGGGAAGAAGGAAGATTCCTTGGGAAAAAGCAGGAACTAGACATTCCTAGAAACCTTGTTATCCAGCCACTGAATAAATATTTATTGAGCTTCTAGTTTGTACTAGATACAATGCTTGATATTGGGTGCAAATTGATAAAAATAACAGTCTGACCCGTACTCTTGCTAAGATTACAATCTAGTCCAGCAGATATCAGATAAACAAGTGACTCAGTAAATGTAAAATTACAAATGAATAAGACTAAGGTTTTAAAAATAGCAAAGGATCCTAGATAAACAAGGTCAGAAAAGTCAGAAAAGATTTCTGAAGAATATAGCATCTAAGTCAAGTTACATAGAATGACAATGTAATGCCATCTAAAACATCTGTCCATATCCTCCAGGAATACTTGTAGAAATACTACGTGTTCTTGCTGAAAATTAAGATACTTTTGCCTCTTCATACACTTTTAAAAATCAGATTCTCTAGAATGAGGTTCAGGGAATCTATATTCATAAGACTATGAAATGATTCAGTCTTTAATGCTATCAAATAGTGTTTGACAACACTATCAAATGATCCTTTTGAACATTAAGTTCATAAATTAATACTTAATGTTGGAAAGATCAACCTGTTTTTGTTTTCGTTTTGACTGCAATGCAAACAATGGTATTTTTGTGTTGTAGAACAGTCATATTTTAGAATCAATATTCTTCACACAGCTAGAACCTGTTGTCTCTGAGATGATGGTTCTTGGTGAATAGGAAGAAACACCTCTGAAGAAAAAGGAAATGTATTAGTCAGGGGTCTCCAAAGAAAGTGAACTAATAGGATATATAAAAACATATATAAGAGGATATTTAGCATAGGGGTTTGCTCAAGTACTTACATAGGCTAAGTCCCAGGATTTGCCATCTGCAAGCAAGCAAATCAAGAATGCCAGTGATATATTTCAGTCCAAGTCCAAAGACCTGAGAACCAGGAGTTCTGATGTCCAGGACCCAGGAGAGGATAGAAGGACATTTCAGTTCAAGAAGAGAGAAAGGAAATTCACCCTCCCACTTCCTGATTTCCTGCTTTTCTTTCTTTCTTTTTCTTTTTCTTTTTCTTTCTTTCTTTCTTTCTTTCTTTCTTTCTTTCTTTCTTTCTTTCTTTCTTTCCTTCCTTCCTTCCTTCCTTCTTTCATTCCTTCCTTACTTACTTCTTTCCTTCCTTTTCTCTTGAGGCCTTCAGTAGATTAGATGATGCCCACTCATTGGTGAGGGCAGATCTTCCTTACTCAGTCCACTGAATCAAATGCCACTTTCTTCTGGAAACACTCTCAGACACACCCAAAAATAAGTTCTATCAGCTATCTGAGCATCCCTTAGCCCAGTTTAGCTGACATATAAAATTAGTCATCAAAGGTTGTATGTGAAGATAATTAACTGGTGTCTTCATTTTTCTGTGATCCATGGTAAAACTTGTGAGTTGTACAGTTTTAGGCCAAGTTCTAGGTTGTTTTTCAGATTAACTTCTCTTTTCGACTAAAATAAAAATCACTACTGAGTTTTACAGACCTAAGTAAACCTCTCCAACAATGGTTATACCATAGCAAGATAAGAAGTAATACAATTAAACATTTTAAAGCAGTTTTCAGAGTGATTTCTTTGGTTTCCAAGGCCTTTTGATCTATGCTCCACTTATTTCTACTTCTTTGAATGCCTCCTTTCACTGATAATATAGTTACACTTATTCACTTAAAAACAAAAAGCCATGGAAGTTTATAAAGTATAAGCATGAGTATAAGTAATTATTAAATATCTGTTTTTTTTAATCCAACTAGTAATTGCTGTTTGTATCAAATGGATATTTAAGAGAATAATTTTTGGGAAAAGATCACATATAGGTAACATCCATTTAGTAAATAGAATCAATATATTCTTCCTGTAAGAAATCCTCTAGTAATATGATTTAAAACAAAACAAAACTAAACTAAACATAAAACAAACCCCAAATTTAATAAGATGAAAAGTATAAGCAGAAGAAGAGGAGTGTCAAAACTGACAGAATGTTTTAATTTGGGAGTAGGTAAAACTAGAGCCCACAGGTCAAATCTGGCCCACTACCTATTTTTTGTATAACTATTGACTAAGAATGTTTTTTACACTTTTAAATACCTGAAAAACTATTCAGAACATAAATATTGACTGATATGAATATTAGATGAAATTTTAAATTTCTGTGTCCATAAATAGTTTTATCGGAATATAGCCCCAGCTCATTCCTATACAAACGGTCTGTGGTTTCTCAGCTGGCACAACAACAGAGTTGAGAAGCTGTGACAGAGATTTTATGTCCCACAAAGAACATTTAGTATCTGGACTTTTACAGAATGGGTTTGTCTACCCCTGTTTTAATCCATAAATAAACATAGATAATCCATAGATTAAAAATAGATTTGCTAATTATTACTTGTTTGAAGAATAACACTGGAGGATATATGGGTGGTTCAGTTGGTCAAGCATCTGCCTTTGCCTCAGGTCATGATCCCAGGGTCCTGGGATCCAGCCCTGCATTGGGCTCCCTGCTCAGTGGGAGTCTGCTTCTCCCTCTCCCTCTGCTCCTCCCCACCCCTTTCTCTAATAAATAAATAAAATATTTTTTAAAGAGAAGAATAGTAACAGGTATGTGTTTATGTCACATTAGTAAAGTTATGTCATAGTACATAATACCTATCACATACTGTATATGTGATATATAGTATGAACATGGGTGCATATTGAGTCCTCATTAATTGTCATGTCCTATACCTCTGTTATATTCGTCATCTTGTTTAGTTCTTCTGTGTCATTTTTGCAATGTCAGAGTTATTCCACCTAACCCTGGATATAATCATGAAAGCAATGCTAGAATTAAACCCTTTAACATGCAAATACTGAACTTTTACATAGAATGTCTGATTTCCAGAGTTATATACCTGGAACTCCAGTCCAGTTTAGTCCAACTCCAAAGCTCATACTCTTGCCCATTGTTACTGCTTTGTACGTTTAGTTACATATTTAGATAAACAGAAAATTTTACACCCTCAAACACTGCCTAAGGTATCAAAGTCTAAAGCAATTAGGCAGGGTGCCTGGGTGGCTCAGTGGATTAAGCCTCTGCCTTCAGCTCAGGTCATGGTCTCAGGGTCCTGGAATCAAGCTCCACATCGGGCTCTCTGCTCAGCACGGGCCTGCCTCCCCCTTCCCTCTCTGCCTGCCTCTCTGCCTACTTATGATCTCTTTCTCTCCATCAAATAAATAAATAAAATCTTTAAAGCAATTAGGCAGCACATTTATTTTAACTTTTTAAAAAATAAATTATTTGCTGTTTCAAGGAAATTTATTCTTAAATGATAAGCAAGGCACTTGATGTTGCCAGATAAAACCTGTGTATGCAGGCAAAGGGCCAATATAGTTTCCTGTTTTTCTCCTCACATATTTTCTATATAAACAGAGTGAGTAGCCACACTGAATAGCACAGGTTCTAAAAGCCTCCAGGGAATATTCCTAAAAACACCATAAGATTCACCTAAATTGAATAAGGAAGGGAACTGAGGGATATTAAGTAGAGGAAAACTGGCTGTCTACTTACTAGTCTGAAATTCAGTTTCCTTCTGTAAATTTATACAGATTAATTTGCAATGATTAAATTGTGTCATACCTTCCTAAATCTTTGAATCAAGAATTCATTATTGGTAGGAACAGTCATCAAGATTGTCCTGACACTTAGACCCACAAAACGCTCTTCTCCAAGCCACTCTTTTAAATATGTTCTTATGAAAAAGAATACCCTATTCTGGTTCTTAAGTTGTAACTGACTCAGAATAGAATTAGAATATCTAAGGATATTCTAGTAAAATTTTTAACCTATAAAAACTATACACTGAAACTCAAAAACAACTGTGATGAATTTACTACTGCGCATTATGGAAGAGAAAATGAAGACACAAGTTAAAGAAAAAAATGATGTTATATGTATACATTTAAGATGTAAAGTCTGTTTTTGTCCTTGATGAATGACATTTAATTCAGTTAAAAAAAAAAAAGGAACATTTAAAGAATTTCTGCAGATGCCAATGTCTGTATCTGATGTTTCACATAAACTATGTTATATAATTTCCACAATAACCCTGTGAAGCATACATTTTTCTTCCATTTAAAAACTGAATTTTAAAAGACAAAACATAAGTAGCTGTTGTAGCTTAAGTCATTCTCGTGTTCACTATTCATTTCCTTTTTCCTTTATCCATAGTGGATAGAGTGTACTGCCTTTATCCTTGACTTTAAGTTTGGCCATGTGACTTGCTTTAGCAAATGGACTATCATAGATAGATATAATGTGGACTGAGGACAGCAGAAGCTTAAATATTCTTCCATTTTGGCTTTCTCTTTTGTGCTTCTACCATTGCTGTGAGAAAGGTTTCTATGGCATCTTGATACCCTTTAGCTGAGCCCACAGCTGATCCAAGCTTATTCAAGAACATGGGCAAGAGAAATGTTTAATGTTATATGCCACTGAGAATTTATGTTGCATTTTTTCACAGCAAAATCTAATGAAAAATTGCTGATGGGGTGATACTATAAAACAAAATAAAACAAGCAAGTGGAAAAGCTAAAATATACACTATTTTATTTGGGATTAGTTGGTGGGCAGCAAAGAGACTCATGAGATGCTGAAAGAAGGATCTATGTTATACCATGATGAAGCATTCGATAAATTTTTATAGTTAAAAGAGAGAAAAAATTTGAGGCAGGATATTGACTGTAGGAGTTGATTTCTTATTAAGGTGCTACAAGAAAGTGATGAGTTCATTAAAGAACACAAAAAAAACAAGTTGGCCAGTTTGCAAGGAAAATTTAGAGACAATACAGAAAGCTTAGAGATTGCATGGATGGAAAAAGCATATGTTTATCTTCAAATCAATGATGTATCTTAACCAAAATGGCTTTAATATTCCCCTCAGTTTGACCAAACTTTAGACAGGGTTTTGTTTTGTTTTGTTTTGTTTCCTGATTGTAGGTCCCTGGTCTCATATTTCTTGGGATATTTACTTTTGAAAACATTCTATTGTAAATTCTTTCTCTGTCCCTTTAAAATGTAAGTGTTTTGCCAGCTTCTTGCCTAGTTTTACAACCTGGAAATGTCTTCCTAAGACCAGGAGCCATCCGTTTAAAATATAATTATCATGGAAGATAGTATTCCCATCTTTCAGTCTCCATGGAAAGGGAGGAACTTAACTTCTTCAGTGGACATCAGTTAATAGACACAGGAGGCCTAATCACAGAGAAAAACATTTGCAAACTCAGGAACAATTCAATTTAATGACGCTTCCCTTTGACCAATCTCCTTTCCTAATGTTCTCCAGTACTGTTCCAGTGGTTTACATACCCCAACACTTAAAAATATTCCCGCCTTTAAAAAAAAATCCCCAATTTTTTTTTTTCCCAACAGAGTTGCATTCAATCACTTCTCTTGGAATAATCCTAAATAAGGCTTTCCTGGTCTGTTTAACTTCATCCACTGCAATTTTTCTCTGACAGTCCATTGAAAAACCACCTCAGATAAAGGACAATTACTCTGAATATTAGAGTAAGTCATGACTTCAGAGCAAAGACCAAATCAAGCCTGTGGCTGTGACATTCTTTGCCAAAACTTCTGAAAGGTTTAAGATGCATCTAGAAGATCTTTTAAGCCAAGCAAGGATCCTAGGAAACATAGGGGTGTAAGCGCATAGCACCCTGATATACCCAATCTACTAGTAATTAAAAAGAAAGAGATACTTTTTGAAAGAATTTGAGGGGTGACTTTTGGCACATGGGATTGACTGGAATCAAATATATGGAAACTTACAATGTTTCAAGGGAATTTACTGGCAAAGGTGCCACCTGCCTACACTAAAAGAATATGAGAGTTTTGAGAATAAAAAACATTCAGCAGGAAGCCAACCAAGAAATCTGCTCAATGTTCTTTTCAAAAGTGGCCAAGGAGAGTGATGTAAAGGAGAAATTTCCGGAGACTGGAGTCAAGATCTATAAAGGACAATGCACTGAACTGAACTGAGGCCTAGTCAAAGGGTATTTCCTATCTCTCGTATATAGGATTCTGGTAATACTTGCTCAGTAGGATCTCAGAATTGCTATAGACTGGAAACTGCTATTTGCCTCCTCTTCTTTCCATTTTGAGTAGAAGTGTTTATTATGGTTATCCTGTCCATGTTCTACTATTGTATTTTGGATGCATGGGAATCGTGAGGTATAGACAACTTATCCAGCTCTCTAGATCCATAGGGAAAATATCTGGACCTGATCAAGCCTGATGCCATGAAAACATGGGACCTTGGGTATGTTTTGGAAAGGAATTGAGTATTTTTCACGTGGGAAAATAGAGTGAATATTTGTGAGGAAAGGAAGCCTGAGTGTGGCAGCTATAAAGATATCCCACTTCAATCTCCTGATTGTGAGGAGGGTGAATAGGATGCTGGCCTGTGAAACACTGAGTGGTCTGTATGAAGGGCTGGCACCCTGGCGTGACAACTGTCCCTGTTAAAGTGACTCAGGGATATGTTGTTAGTTCCAGTTTTACATCTGTATTTCTTAAAAGCTTCTAAACTTTAAAAATTTTAACTTTTACCCACTAAGTAACAGCATCCCCAAGAGAGAGAAAGTAAATATTTAAATATTAATTATTAATAAATAATTAAAATGTTATTCTACTTGTATGACAACATATTTTAATTAGGTCAAAATTGCATACTTATTTGTAGATCTAAATTGAATAGAGTCTCCTTGGAAATATACATTTAATTTTACAGAGTGTTTTAGGTAGATTTATCTATTACATTTGCATGTTTGAAGAAACTTGTGCTTGTGCTAAAATATTTTAGTATTATGGCTATGATAACCACAACTGATTAATACCTGTAAAGAAAAAGAGTACAGAATTCAGAATGAGATGTTCTACCTAACATTTCTGTAGCCTGTAACATGCATTTAACTTCCCTGAACATCAGTATCATTTTCTATAAAATGGGGCTGATATTAAATGTCTTGCAGAGTTAGTGTGAAATTAATTGCTATAGTATATGTAAAGCTTCTATTGAACAGTAAGCTCTCCGAAATTTAATTTCACACCTGTCCCCCTTTGAACACCCACACACAATTTTTCCTCAATGCATAATGAATTGTTTATCTGACATAAAATGTAAAGTTGGAATTTTTTAAGTGAATCTGTGTGGTTAGGACATAAAATATTCAACTCCATTCACTGTTAATTTCCAGCCTGTCTGTCACATAGTGCTGATCAGTTATATCAGAGCTAGTTGTTCTATTTCATGGCTGCTTCTCTTGTTCACCATAGTAGCTTGGCAGATCAAAGTATTAGAAATTATATTAGGTTAAATCAACAAGTTATTTTAAAATAAATAGACTTTAAATTCAGGGGAATTTAAGTCATAGTGGATAGAAGTAGGAGTTAATCTGTGCTTATTAAAACCTAACCTAATCTACTGGGAGGCATTTGGATGACATGGTGCGTTAAGGGACTGACCTTTGGTTTCAGCTCACATTGTGATCTCAGGGTCATGGGATCAAGCCCCACTTTGGGCTCCACAACTAAGTATGGAGTCTGCTTGTTTCTCTCTCCTTCCTCTGCGCACCCCACCCCCACCACAGTATATCTCTCTCTCTCAAATAAATAAATAAGTCTTAAAAAAAAACTTATCTACTGGATAGGTTTTTAGATATCCTTCCTTAAATTTCGTGTGGTCTGTTACTACATAGTTGGAGATGAGGCAAAGAGGACAGATGTGACACTGAGCTCACACAGTGATACCTGTAAAGTGACCAGTGGTGTGTCTGAAATAGGTTGATAATCTAGAGACGACATCTCTCTTGTTGGAAGGGCTCCAAGAATGTTACTATTTCTACTTTTACTTTTACATACCCTTTCTTGCACAAGGCCCTTTCTGGTGATCTGTCCTCTCCATCTGTTGCTCACCAAACCTTACCTATCTCTCTGGGTTGGGGGCTGTTAAATAGATTTGGATTCAAATCCCAGGTCTACTATCTCAATAGTCATAGAATCTTGTGTAAATTTTTTAAAATCCTAGAACTTAATTTCCTTACCTATTAAAGAAATAAAAGTATCCAGCTCTTGAAATCCATACCCCTTCCCAGATGAAATGAAACAACCTATGTTTGTGATATAGCATGACTAACCTTTAGTAGTCACTCAAGAGAAAATAGCTAATTTTAGCTTTGATAGTCTTACCTATTTTAAAAATATATTATTATATTATATTATTATATATATTATATATAATATATAATTATATATTATATTATATATATTATATTATTATATATATATTATATATATTATATTATATATATTATATTATTATATATATATTATATATATATTATATTATATATTAAAAATATATATATTTTTTAAAAATATATATATATATATATATTTCATCTAAACCTAAAGCAAACGTGTCAAAGCTCCCGATTTTTAAAAATATCCTTTGGGAGTAGGAAACAGAAGGGAATCAGGAATTGACAAATTTCCATTTGGTTATTATTATTATAGATTAATTTCTTAGTGAAGAGAACTAAGGGGATCACTTCTAGTAAGAGTGTAGTCCTTAAAAAATGTTCTCTTAGTGGGACGCCTGGGTGGCTCAGTTGGTTAAGCAGCTGCCTTCGGCTCAGGTCATGATCCCAGCGTCCTGGGATCGAGTCCCACATCGGGCTCCTTGTTTGGCGGGGAGCCTGCTTCTCCCTCTGCCTGCCATTCTGTCTGCCTGTGCTCGCTCTCCTCTCTCTCTGACAAATAAATAAAATCTTAAAAAAAAAAAATGTTCTCTTAGTGAAGAGAACTATAAGGGGATCACTTCTAGTAAGAGTGTAGTCCTAAAAAAATGTGGGTCCTCAGTATTGGTTATTTAGATGACAAAGTGAGCTTTCTTTCATAATTCTGCTTTAAAATCCTATTATATTTTGTTTGAAGGTGTTTTAAAAGCAACTGCTTTTGGTGTCCTTCTAACTAACAAGATCCCTTTATAAAAAAGTATTCTGTATTAGAAAGCAAATGTATCAGAACTAATACTTTGAGTTAGGACTGGAAGAAGGTACACAGATAGTTACCTTAACCATTGCATTTAAACTGGTCCAGAAATGTCTGGCAAGTAGAAGCTTATAGTGAGTAAATATGAGGGAAAAAGTATAAAGACTTGAATTTTTTTTCCCAGAGAACATATTGAGAATATTCGTGAGGGTGTGGGGGAGGCAAAAAAAAAAAGGAGGGCCTTTCCTAAGCTTACAAAGTTGTCATAAATACAAATCTTTATTGAGTGGCAACACAAACTGTATCTGTTTAGAAATCTGTGAAGAAGGAATTCAATGGTAAGAGGAATCAAACCTGACTTATGAAAGTTTGGGTGATATCAGTACAGATAAAAGATCCAACAGATAAAAGGACAAAGAACTAGGAAGACTCCCTAACACATGACAGACAGATTTATATGTGACTATAATGGTGGAGCTTCACTTCAATTGTAAAAGTGTCAGCTTGGATTGGACTGGCAGACAAGAGAAAAAAAAAAAAAAAAAGAAGTAACTTACTAGACCTTTGGGTGCCAATCTGTTATCTGTTCCAAGGAAGTGAAGTATCCATAGTATATTATAATAAGAAAAATTTAGAACTACATTTTTTTTTAAAAACTCCCTGATTATTTCAAAGATAACCTTTGAGTCCAGCCTATTAACTATGCAAATTTATATTAGAGAATGAAGTGTGTCATCTGATTTGGAAAGCTGAAACGGGAGGGCAATAGATCATTAGTTTTCTAGCATCCAGTATCCTGGGTTTAATATAGATTGCTAAAGAAAATAAGCAGGAGTTTTGTGGGTTATTCAAAGACCCAAACTTTGGAAGGAAAGTTTTTGGAAAGTTGTATACTTGTAAGTAAGAAAAAGAAAATGGACATACTTAAATCCCCAAGGTCAGCAAGAGATCAATGGTAGCCATCTTTCAGTCTAACCAAGGGGTGTAATTCATAGGAATACTCTCACACTATGTCAACAATATAAATGAGAGAAAAACATGGTTAGAAGAAAGTGATGAACAGACTTTATGACTCCAACTGCTGGTGTTCTTGCCCTTGTGTTATCCTCTCCCAGTTGTGAAGGAGACCTGTGACTTGCTTCTAACTACAGAATATGGCAAAGATGATAAGATGTCACTCCTTGATTAAGTCATGCTATATAAAACTTCATCTTGCTAGCCAACTTGCTCTCCTTCCTGACTTTGAAGAAGCAAGCTTATATGAGTTGTATGGTCACAAGGACATTAATTCTGCCAACAGTCAGAGTGATTTTGGAAGTGCTTCTTCCCTTCATCGATCCGCCAAATGAGAACCCAGTCTTGGCTGACATCTTGATTTCAGCCCTGCAGAGGACCCAACTAAGCTGTGTCCAGATTCCTGACCCAAAAAATCTGTGAAATAATAAATGTATCTATTGTTTTAAGTCGCCAAGTCTGTGATGATTTGTTATTTAGCATAAGAACTAATAAAAGTAAAACCATCAGTCTTCACAGATTAAGAATATCTTGGTGAAGGTGGAGGTTTCTGTGGAATATTGTTAGGTTTAAGGATCACTACCTTATGAGCCCTGGGGTACACATTATGCTGATGGGGGCTTATTTAATGCGAAGTAACTATATAAAGTTAGGCTTAAGCTCCAAATTCAAAATAATGAAGGATAAAGGGGAAAATCTTATCAGCTTGGTTACCCAAAGAACTTAATGGTTTCAATAATTTATTTTCTGTTTTTTTTTAATTTGTTTTTAATTGTGGCAAAATAAAAATTCATCATAACAAGTTTGTAAGTATACAGCACTGTAGTGTTAAGTACATTCATATTGTTGTGCAACTGATCTACAAAACTTAAACTCTATAATCATTAAACAACATTTCCCCATTCTTCCCTCCCCTCAGCCTTGGGTAACCACCATTCTACTTTCTGTCTCTGAATGTGACTCCTCTAGTTACCTCATGAAAATGGAATCATACTGTATTAGTCTTTTTCTTATCAGCTTATTTCTCTTAGCATAATGTCCTCAAGGTTCATCCAGGTGGTAGCATATGACAGGATTTCTTTCCCTTTTAAGGCTAATAATATTCCATTGTACTTTTTGCATTTATTTATCCATTCATCTGTTGATGGACATGTGGGTTGCTTCTACCTTTCCACTATTGTGAATAACTCTGCAATGAAATATAAATATACAAATATTTCATTTTTTTAAGATTTTATTTATATACTTCAGAGAAAGAGAGACAGTGAGCATGAGCATGTGGGGTGGGAGAGGTAGAGGGAGAGGGAGAGGGAAAAGTGGACTCCCCACTGAGCAGGGAGCCCAACATGAGCCTTGATCCCAGGACCCTGAGATCATGACCTGAACTGAAGGCAGACGCTTAACTGAGCCACCCAGGCACCCCTAAATATAAAATTTTTTTTATTTCCTAATGACCTTCTTTCAGTACTTTTGAGTGTTTACTGAGGAGTAGAATTGCTGAATCATGTGGTAATCTAACTTTAATTTTTTGAGAAACTTCCATGCTGTTATCCATAACAGCTATACAATTTTATATTTCTACCAGCAGCACACAGAGAATTTAATTTCTCTACAACACTTGTTATTTTCTGGATTTTGATGGTAGCCATCATGATGGGTATAAGGTAGTATCTCACTGGTGAGGACTTTATACAAAGTAACTGTTTGGCAAACTATTAACTAGAAAGTTCATCTTAGAATTGGTATTATATTTAGCCTACAGACCATAACTACCCTCTGAACAAGTTGCCCTAATCAGGAATATGGAGGAAGCTAATGTTCCTCAAAAGCATTTTTAATTAAAACCAGCATACCAGAGTCTAAAATTTAAAAAACCTTGCTTTGTGACCTCTAGTAATTCCTTCTCTGGGTCTTTGTTCCCTTACCTGTACAACTGATGTTACATAAAATGAGTTAATTTTAATCTGTCCTTGAATTTTATTCAAAATCAATAAAGTATTTTGGGAAAGCAGATGCATGGGTGTGGACATGCTTACATGACATCATACACCTCAAAATGAGTTTTGTCTTCTTTAGAATCCAAAGCAGACTGTAAGCAAAGAGGTTAATTACAGCATCTGAGACAGTTAATGTGGTGTTCTTAAGTGTGGATGTGAGGGCACTGCAGAAGACAATTTCCTCTTAGTAAATTCACCAAGTCCACGTTTTACACCTGGCAAATTTCTTTTTTTTTTTCTTAAGATTTTATTTACTTATTTGACAGAGAGAAAGATCACAAGTAGACAGAGAGGGAGAAGCAGGCTCCCCACTGAGCAGAGAGCCCGACATGGGGCTCGATCCCAGGACCCTGAGATCTTGATATGAGCTGAAG
The DNA here is from genome assembly GCF_902655055.1 of Lutra lutra. Classification (NCBI taxonomy): domain Eukaryota; kingdom Metazoa; phylum Chordata; class Mammalia; order Carnivora; family Mustelidae; genus Lutra; species Lutra lutra. The sequence goes on from NC_062290.1 coordinate 50,695,021, forward strand.
GCAGAGGCTTTAACCCACTGAGCCACCCAGGCACCCCCGCCTGGCAAATTTCTTATAGGTATCTAAGGTCTTGACCTAAGAAACTTGCATAGCATAACTATCTGTTAATATTACAAGAACTCCTTACATTTGTATAGTTTATTTTGGTTATAATAAAATCTGCAGCTCACTCATTACATGCAATAAATGTATAGGCTCTACTTCTTTCTGAGTCTTTAACAAGTATCTTTACTACTGCAGCAGAATATTTGAATGAAAATGTATGATTTGTGAGTGCTCAGTTTAGAGATGGAGTAAGAGAGAATGGCCTAGTGGTCTGTGTTGTTACTATAGATGCATTCCCTGGTTTACTAGATAATCATTTATCAACAATAATTAAATTAAACTCATATAGGAGCTGTAACTTTTGAGAGCCAGGAATACAGAACTACAGAAAAATGAGTCCACTGATCTCATTCTTTTATAATCATACTGGCCCACACAGACTCCTACACAGTGTATGTACCAAGCACAATAAAGGATGATAGTGAAATATTTCCTTTCCCTCTCCCTGTTCTTTTCCTCTCACTTTTCATTTTCATTGTGAGGTGTGCCCAGCTATTCAACAAATAATTATAGATGACAAACTATTGTGCTAGTTATGTCATGAGTAGCTAAAGAGTATGCTGGCAGAGACATGAATAACACTCAGAACGTTTCACTCAATCTTCATGTGCAGTATTACATTAATTTATTTTAGAATTACACAGACATTAGTAAGGTACATAATTATGGTGGTAATTTTCTGCAATATTATAATGTTATATAAATGTTAGGATTGCTTTTCTAGAAGAGGAAAGATAAAAGTTTCTATTATTCTGAACTTTATCATCAGTGAATGATTTACCCTAGTTGCCATCTTAAAAGGCTACCTATGGAATTTAGCTAGAAAACACTGTGTCCTGTAGCAACAAATGTTGCTACATGAAGTTATTGGTTTTAAAATACCATTCTTGAAAACAAGAGGAATTATGCAAGAGATTTGTTGCATATTCTGGATGAAGACAGGAGAGAACATAAATCTGGATATATTGTGCTTTGTTCTATAGTATAAACATGCAAATGGAAGGTCAAGGATTTATTATTTTAAATGAATTCAAGTAGGGAGGGATATTATGGCATTATTATTTTTTTAAGTTCAGAGTGTCATACATGAAGTTTTATTAAAGTAGAAAACATCTGTATGGGATCTGAATGGAAAATTGAAATGAGTTTATGTTTAATGCATTGATGAATTAATGAATTATTCATTCATTCATTCATATGTATCTCACATATTTACCAAACATATACCTAGCCTCTGTTTTGTTAAAAAAAAAAAAAAAGTAGGTATTACTGCAGGAACAAATAACCCCCTATTTTATTGATATCAAACAAACAAACAAAAGATTTGTTTCCTGTTGGTGACAGCATGACTAGGATCTCTCTTCATCATCATGTCACACTTCTCCCAGGCTGGTGAAGCAACTACACCATGCCAGACACTGGTAGAACAGAAAGAGAATGTGTTGAGGTATGTACTGTCTCTCAAAACTTCCACCCACAAGTGAGACATGTCGTGACACACATTTCATTAGCCAATGCAAGACATAAGATGTGAGTGTGAGTTTGAGTTTATTGATGAAAAACACAATAAACCCAATTTCCTATTCACGTGTTTAGTCATATTTTCCTGTCCCTGAGTTAAATAATGCATAAAACAAACACAGATCATTTTGTTACTTAGTCCAGAAAATACTTGTCCCTAAAAGACATGAGTACCAATCAAATAAAAGAATTTACTGATCAAAATTACCACCTCACGGGGGTGCCTGGGTGGCTCAGTGGGTTAAAGCCTCTGCCTTCAGCTCAGGTCATGATCCTGAGGTCCTGGGATCGGGCCCCGCATCGGGCTCTCTGCTCGGCAGGGAGCCTGCTTCCTCCTCTCTCTCTGCCTGCCTCTCTGCCTGCTTGTGATCTCTGTCTGTCAAATAAATAAATTAAATATTTAAAAAAAATTACCACCTCACTACCAACATTGACTCTATACCCTTCACCTTATTATGTCCACCAGCCCAAAGCTATTATGTCATACACTTCCTGAGCTCAACTAATTCACATTTTGCAAGACCAACTTGAAAGGCCCTAAAATCCTATAAATATTCTCCACACAATATTAAGACTCTCAAAGCAGTATTTTCTTTATACAGCTAGTCAAATAAACTTTGCTTTGCTTGATCATTAAGTTTTTCTACTGGTCTTTTTGAATAGTAAGCATTTGACATATACCTATTCTACAACTGGAAGAAGACAGGAAACCAAATATTGCTGAATAGTGCTAAAGGCAATCATAGTATTGAAATGTCAGGTAGAGTGATAGGTATTCAAGACACAGAGTTGACTAAGGCCCAGGTTTTGCCACAGTATAGTTGCTCCATAATGTTTGTTAAATGAATGAATGGAATGTAGAAAGGAAGACAAGCATGTCTTAATCTTTTAATACAATATGAATACAATGATAATAGAGTTAGCAAAATAGATGATAAAGATATATAGAAACTCACTGCCATGTTGTACCTGGGCTTAATTTTTTCTGATTCTCTTGTTTCCCAGATATGGGAATGAGAGTACCCCACAAAGAGGTTGATGGTTTCCTCTTGTCATAGTCCCAAACACATCACTTTGTAAGAATTGAAGAACTTCAGTAAGAAAACCTAGTCTAGAAGAGAATAATGTATTTGATGGTTTCTCAAATTTTAGTCTCTGCCCTACCTATTAAACCCATGAAGACATAATGCTTTGTTCAAATCACCTTTCAACAACTGATACAGTATAGATGTACAATAAATATTTTTCTAACGAATGAATGAATGTCAACCCCGTTCATTCTGGTTGCCACACATTGTGCTCACACTATATGCAAAACTGTGTGCCAGTGTTAGAGACCCTTTTGGGTCTTTGGAAGCATCTTTGGAAGCATCTTTATACAAGTAGTCAAGTCTAGTGGCACCTGGGTGGCTCATTCAGTTAAGCCTTGAACTCTTGGCTTCCGCTCAGGTCATGACCTCACGGTGGTGCATCCAGCTGGGCATTGGGTTTCCCAACCAGCATGGAGTTGCTTCTCCCTCTCCCTTCCCTCTGCTTCTCATCCCCTCAGCAAAGGCTCTCTCAAATAAAACAAAATATTAAAATAAAACAGTCTGAATCAGAGGAGAAACCACTATGGCTTCTAGGAGGCGTGGAATAGCTGAGATTTCCCGTAACCCCAAGAGGCTAACTAAGCACATTCTCTAAATAATTCTATGATACACAACACAATATGATGGACAGAGTTCTAACCTTAGAATATGTTTCCAATGCCAGTTTTCACCCAGATCCTCTGTGTGAATATTGGCAAGTCTCTATGCACCCCAATCTTGGTTTCCTGGGCTACACAAAATGAAAGATGATGCATTTACATTATAAATGTGGAACAAGCATGCAAATGTGTAATACTTAGAAAATAGCTTAGCATCATTTGCACTTAAAACTAGTAAAGAGGCACCTGGGTGGCACAGTCAGTTAAGCTTCTATCTTCAATGATTTCAGGGTCAGGTTCCTGCTTAGTGGGGAATCTCCTTCTCCCTCTGCCTCTGCTCTCCCCAACTTGTGCTCTCTCTCTCTCTCTCTCTCAATTTAATAAAACCTTAAAAAAGAAAAAAAAAAACTAGTAAACTGTTTTTGTGTCCCCCTTTCCTATCTCTTCATCTCTTATTTATGGTCCTTTAGTATCCTCTGGCATTTTCTATTCTGGAGTGAACTGTAATCCTCTGTTGATTTGTTGTGTACTTCCTTTTGCAACTTCTCTGTAGATAAGGCTATTTTATTCATCTTTATATCTCACATATTCAGTACAGAGCCTGATATATAGTAGATGGTCAATAAATGTTTGAAAATGAAAGTGTATGTATAAGTATATAGATACTAAGTGAATGAATAAATGAACTGTGAAATTAATAATTGTCAACAAAATTTTCCGTTAAATTGTTAAAATCAAAGGGTCGCTGACTCCTCTCCTCTGTGAAACTTTTTTGAAGCTAAAGATATAATTGATGTAGAGCAAAGAATGAAAATCAGCACTGTTGTCTCAAATTTCTTTCATAATAAGAATTACTTGGGTTATTTCTTGATCATAGAGCTTCCCAGACCTTTGCCTTGAAGATTACAATTTTTCACTTTGGAATATCCTCAAGGAATTTGTATTTCTACCAAGCTCTCCTAGGCAATACATAACATGAAGAAGATTTGGTAAATACTGATCTGGATGAAAGGTAGTAAGAGTTACAGCAAACTTTATGTTGCACGTAATAGGTTTAGATTATTTTACCCTTTTAATTTTCTTCATTAATTCATACATGTGGATTCATTTAATCTTCACAACAACCCTAACAAGAAATTATTATTATTACCTCTAGTTCACAGATGAATGAAACTGGGATACTGACCAGTTTAGTAACTTACCCCCATGACAGAGCTACACGTGGAAGAACTGGGATTTGAAATTTGGCCATCTGAATTCTGAGTCTGTACTCATTAAACATTCTTGATTACTTCTGCCTTAGCAAAGCAAACCTCATATTCGTACAGTGCTACACAATTTAAAATATGTTATTTTAACCACTGCTGAGAGCAAGTGATGCTCACAGAGACACATTAAGAGAATTTCCAGAGTAAGCACCAGTTTAGGGTGTGGATTTGGTAGCACATATTGGAGAGCATCATGTAGTTACCAGGCTTTTTGGAAAAACTATTGTATTAGTGTTCTATTGCTGCTGTATCAAATTACCACAAACTTAGTGGCTGAAAAGCCCTGGAAAATGTTTTGTCTTATAGTTCTGGAGATATAATTCGAAAACGAGTCTTATAACCCTATAATCAAAGTGTCAGCACAGCCAATTCCTTTTGGAACCTGTAGGGGAGAATTCCTTTTTTGCCTCCTCCAAATTCTAGAGGCTACTAGCATAACTTATATTGTGGCTGGTGCACTTAACTCTCTAGATCTGTTGTCATATTGCTTTCTCCTCATTTGTTCCTCTTTCTTCCCTCTGTAAGAACCCTTATGATTACATCAGATCAATTAGACAATCCAGAACAGTCATCCCCGTTTCAAAATCCTTAAATCACATTTACAAAGTGTTTTTGCCACGTAAGGTGATATATTCATTCTGGGATTTGAGTATCTTTGGTGGCCATTTTTCAGCCTAGCACACCAAGAACAACACAAGAGGCTACCATGAAATAATAATAATAATAAAAAAATAAATTTTTAAAAGTTTCTTAATCTAGATGTCAATTGATCAAACTATCCCCTGTAAATACACATGAAGAATAGTAACACCCAACTAACACCAGTCAGCAACAGTTTTTTTCTTTCTTACACTGCAACCATCCTGTTATCCCAAGGTTAAATTCTGGGAACTGGGTACTCAAAGCTGAATCAAACTAGTTTTGGAAGCCTAAATATAACTAATGAAACAAATTTCAGACCTAAATCAAACTAATTTTTACATTCCAGAGGAGTCCACTGGGACTTTACACAAAAACTCAGAAGAAATCACCCAAAATATAAAGTCATAAAAAATTTACTTAGCAAACTATTACAGGTGCAGGTCAGGTCCAATTGAAAGATTCTACCTCCCAAGACAGGAGTGTTCATATAATACACAGAAAGTTCTATAGAGGGCTTTCTTGTATTTTAATGATGAGCGTTCTTCTCCTGTTGAAAATTCTGCAGCAACAAGTTTTAGGAAAAGACTAAACAATAAAGAGGGTCCTAGAGGTCACAAAGGACTAAAATCCGTAATAATTTGCAAGTCTCTATCACATAATAGGAAAAAAGATGTTCACTGAAACCATTTTGTTTCAAATGATCTCAGTGATATTGATCAAATTGAGAGCATGCCAAATAGAAACATGTTTTCTTATTAATTCCTAAATTGCTTCTCTCATTTTTGCAAATTTAAGTTAATGCATTAACAAGAAGAAAATGTTACTTAAACTAGAAACAAATATGAATTGGCTAACCAGATGCAGGTTGCTAAATACCGTCATCTTCAGACTAAATTTTCTAGGCTTTGTTCCTATTTCATGGAGCCAAGAAGAAAATGTTGAATTTTCCTATTACAAAGATCAGAATAAGCACCACTTCAGGTTTTGGATTTTGCAGTGCATGATGGGACAGCACTGAACATCCCTGGATGACTTGTGAGCAGTGAAATTAAGTTGTTTGCAAAGTTGTCTTTTGGATCAAGGCAAATGAAGTGATCTGAAACTAATGGAGGCTTGGCTTAGGTCCTGGAACATTACTCTGAATGGCTTAGAGGTATCACTTGAAGCAAATCACTTAATATTTTGTACTTGAATCTCTCCATTTGTGCAAGACAGATATTATATACCTGCTTTGTCTTTACCTTCCAAGAATACTTGAGAGACTTGTAAGATTTCTTTTTATTTTTAAGGCATTCCAAAAGAAAATTGAACCTATAGGAAATAAACAGAATATCTTCATATCATATTCAATATAAGTTAAAAATACTTTTTACTTTTATATTGACTAATATCATTCTGAGGAATTTATATTGAAGAATTAACAAAAAGATAGAACATGCCATAGTCAAAGAACAAAGATGTTCTTTTATGTATCATATAATAAATACACGAAAGCAATCAAATTGTCCAACTATCTGTTGACATTTGAGTCAACAGATAATAGAAATGTGTTTGATGAACACTTTGATTATAGGTAACAATAATGAGATCTGTGTGTCACCATTGAAAATTATGTAATATCACATGAAGTAAAAATGAACCCTTTTTACTAATATCCAAATTATGTTTTTCATATGGATGAATACTGGATAAGCTAGGCAGAACTCAAAATGAATGATGTGTTTGGATAGAGATCTGAGTGATATTTATTTATCCATTAATTTATCCCATTTCTTAAATATCCTATAATGTTATATAGCCCTTAAACTTTTTAAATATTTAAATTAAGACTTTAAAACAAAAGAAATAAAAACTCATGTAGGAACATGCTAGAACGTTTCCCAAATTTTTGCTCTTGCTGTCCTGTTTTTTCTTTTCCATTCCCTGGACTCAGCCAATATCACTGTCTTCACTGGAAGCTTCTCTGTAACTCTCGGGACTGTTTAAAGGTTTATCATTCACAGTGTTCTGATAGTGGAAGAACTCTATAGAGGCCTGCAGGCTCTATCTAGCTGTCTCCTTTCCTGGCTGCCCTTGGGTCATCCATACCACGGGCTGTAAAATGCCGACAAGAAAATTAATGGAGCATCCGTCTATACCCTGATTCCTTCCTGCCTCTGGGGAACCACTAGAAGGGCAAGGAAAATGTGCAGAAATCTCATGGGAATGAAAAGACATGAAGACAGCTGGTGGATCTCGCAAACCCATGTCCCTGCAAAAGCCTGTCATTCAGAAATAATGTGACCCTGTTCTCTATGAATATGTATTTTAGTAGACCAAAAGTGGAGGGAGCCTCTCACTCTGTGAATGCAGCTATTTTAAAAAAGAGTGAACTGGGCGTTGTGCTCAGAATTCTATCTGCATGCATGATCTCATTGAATTCTCATAACAACCCAAGAGACAGAAAACATAATCCATATTTAACAATGAGCAAAATGGGGACCTAAAAGAGCTAATGACTTTCCCAATGGCACAGTATTAACTTGGGAGTACCTCAAGCTTCTACAATTTCAGTCAGTGTCAGAAGACAGTATAACCAGGATTATGCAGAGAATATAGCAAAACAAAACACATTTCCCCTCCATATGAAGAGATCCACATCATGCCACTGGAGCTATAATGGAAATGATTCAGTGGTCTGGGGCCTTCACATTAGCTGCTTCTGTCTGTCAATTAGACACCCTTAAAGAAATCAAGTTTTCCTAACTAGTGAATGTTGACATCTCATTTTGCTTCTTCAGACACCTCAAATAACATTCCTGAGGCGAGAGAAAGTGTATCATGTGTAAGACCTCATATGTGGATATTTTATTGCGTGATGTTGTATCATAGAGTATGTGTGAGCAATAAATGTTCAAAATGGTAAGTTTCTTCTATAACCTAGCATCCCATTTGTATTCTTGATTTTCATGTGCCTTCTCAAAGGCACATACAGTTCATTTTTTATTTCAGTTTCTGGATATTCATTTTCTTTTAACATCTTTTACCACTTTGGCCAGACCACTCTGGTGAGATAGGAGAATTTAGGTAGTGGTTAAATATGCCAAATGTGGTTCTAGACACAGGTTTTTGCAGTCTTTATGAATAGGTAATGGTATTTCCATTAGTACTTTTGGGAAGACTAAGGTTTAGTAATTCACCTAATAAGATCACACTACTAGTAATTTGGTAGAACCAAGACTCTGAGATAGAGATCTAAAGTCTTTTACAAATGCACCCATATCCTCAACTATCTCATGAACAGTAATATTGCCCAGATCTCACTTCCCTTGCTGGTCTTGATATGGTGCATGTTCTTAGCTATAAGCAATGGAAACTGACTCTGATGAATTAAATTTATTTTAAAGGACATTAGATAACTCAAAGAATTACTAGTAGGGCAGCAGACTGAGACATGGAAGAACAACTAGAACAAGAACCACCCCTAAGACCATAGCCATAATCAGGCCACAGAACTAGGCCTGTAAAGATAGTATTGCTGCCACTATTATCCACTTGATGCCACAGCTTGAAACTTGCCTATCACCACTGGCTCCAGCTAAGCACCAGATACCGCCTTTGTCCATGGTCATTACTGCCCTGGAAACTCGGGATTGCCTCTTCTACTGCAGCCTTCCACCAACATGGGTTCTTTAGTGCCTCTCTTTCTTTGCCTGGCATTTCCTAATTCAAAATTAAAGTGGGGTTGAGGGGTGTCTGATTTGTTGAGCTTATGTCCCATATCTGTACTCTAATCCCAGATGGGACTGCCATATTGAGCATCTGATTTTCTCAGCTTCTGTCATTATAGGTACACCGTCACTGCTTTTTACCAAACTCAAAAATGCTGTCACTACCAGCTCTCCCACTGTCCCCGATAAATGTCAACTTCACATCTCAAGTTTGTTTCTCATTCTTTTGGCTCCAGAATTTAAGTTTCCTATTAAAATATAAAGAGGATCACCTATAGAGGATAACACATTGCTATGAATAGGACAAGTCCTTAGATCCTTCTAGTTTATATGATTATCTCAAGTTTATAACAAAGTTCTAAAGAGATGGGATATTGAAAAAAACGCTAATTTAGGTTTAAGGGTATGAAAAGAGTACAGGAAGAGAAGAATTACTAGAGGAAGGTAAAACCATTTTTGTTTCTGTACGGTTTGTTTTGCTCATGTGGAAAGTAAAGATGGGAGAGTGACTGAAAGGGAAAAATGCAACGAGTATAGAAAGTCACTTGAATGACAAATGGGCCTTCATTCTCTGAGCCACCAAATATTTTGGAGTTGCTGTGCTGCCAGGCACAGCACTAAGTTCTGGGAATAGGAAAATGTGTAAACCCTACTCACTTTTTCTGTTTCTTCATGTATCAGGTGCTCAGTACTTGCAGATATTTTCCCGTCAGGGACTAATTCTCAGCAAACTAAACTTGCCCACTTTCTTCTAAAATATCTACCTGGCATGAAATGAAACTAAATTGCACCAGTTCGGTCTGTGTTTAATATTCTGAAATCATAATTTGAGCCATAAATTCTGCTCCTTTCAAGCGATTCCTGTCTGGGGATTCTCCTTGCAGCCTTGAGTTTGGAAGGACTCGGAGCCTTTCCTGGCCATCATGAGCTTGTTTAAGTGACCCTGAGCAAATGAGTTAAGCATCTGTGGGACTTAGTTTCTTCATCTCTGAAAGATGGATAAAAATACCAGCCACCTGTTGTGAAGATCAGCGAGCTAATATGTCTCAGAAGCTTTCAAATCTCTGGCTCTAAGCCTTTTGCTATCTGCGTATTAAGAACAAAGACAAGTCCTCAATGCTTCCACCCAAATGCTGCATTCAAAAGAACAAAAAAATACAATATTTGAGTTCTATAAGACTTGAAGGTTATTTTGTGTTAGTTTGAATTTCAAACTGTTTTTCTCTGTTGTACTCTTGGCACTGCCATTTTTTAAGTACAGCACTTCATTTGCATAGTAATTACAAAGTTTAACAAATAGCATTAATGTCTGAAAGAAAGAGGTACACTCCATTTAAATTACTGACAGTATTACATTACACATTTTTAACAGCAATTTAAAAAAAAAAAAAAAAAGGAAAGCTATTCCATCGTAATGTGCTGTAAAGATTCCCAGAGCTCAGCAATATTTGTGCTTTAAGGAGGTAAAATCTCTTCCTGTGCTCTTTAGTGACTTCTAAAACCCTATTCATAAATACTGATTAGGCACTATTTCACTATAGGACACAGTGCTGTTGGCACAACTCCCTATTCAGGGCCAAATTGGAAATGTTAGTATTGTAAATTAGGGCAAATGTCTTAGTTGTACTGTACATGAAAGATCATCTTTAATAAATAGATGCTAATGTAGCACTTGGATCACTTATAGCTGTAAATGTCAGCCCTTGGTCTTAGTTCCAGGAAGTTAAAAAAAAAAAAAAAGGAATGTGTGCAATTTAAATTCAAAAAGAATAATAAAGAGCAAACATGTAATATCTTTTGTTTCCTGAAATAATGGTGAATTTGAACAGAAGCACACTGCTTAATAGTGGTTTAAGGGAAAGGGAGAGGAAAAATAGAAAGACAAGGTCTTTAATTCTTCCTACTTACGTCTCTCTAAATATTTGTTTTGCTTTGTTTTTGTCTAGCCCTGCTCCTTTGGGCATTCTAGGCTATGTATTTGTAACTAGTTTCCTTTTCTCCTTAATTATTTGTCCATACTTCCTTTGAGCAAACTTAGTTCCTGAAGAAGCAAAGCATCCTTGGTGAATGAGTCCTGACTTACCATCCTACCTCTCTGCTAGCATGCTTTTATATCAAGCCAAGGTGTGTGCACACACACATACCCACGGGACCCCACAAACTCATGGGTGAACTGGACATAAAGAAATTTAGTTTGGAAAACTTGGCGGGGGGGCCAAGTGATTGTGGTGTTATTTTTGTGTTTGGCCAAGGATAAAACAATTTATTAATTTTTTAAAAGAATTTATTTATTTATTTGTGAGAGGGAGAGAACCCAAGCAGGAGGGGGTGGCAGGCAGAGCAGGCAGAGGAAGAATCATGCTCCCTGCTGAGCAGGGAGCCAGATGCGGAACTCGATCCCAGGATTCTGGTATCATGAACTGAGCTGAAGGCAGACGCTTAACCGACTATGCCACCCAGCCATCCCAAAACAACTTACTTTTAATTGTAAAACTTACCTTTGAAGAATATATGAGAGTTTCAAAGAAAAAGAGACTGTGTGTAAATTATATGAAATAAATATTAAGAAATTCAACCAGGTTTGGTACCTATTCAAATATCGTAATCTACCTATTTATTATCATGGAAGTTAGGCTGGTTCAGTTTTCTGACTTGAGACAGTAGAATATAATAACAGAAAAATTACTTATTCCTCATTTCCAGCCAACAGCTAGCAACTAGTCAGACCTCTAAAAGCCATTTAAATTTCTCAAGTCTCACTTTCTTCCTCAGTCAACCAGTGATAAGTGCACCTCTCTCATAGATTCATTGATCTCATAGATTGAAAAGACTCAGTGCAGTTTCTGACATCTAAAGGGAGCCCAATAAATGGAGGACATTGGCAATCACTATTTATAATGGAGTCATTTTGAATCTTAGTCCTTAAGGGTTTGATATTTTATTCATAGCTTTAAGCTGAAACACTGAGCTCTTTTTCCATGATTGATCCCTGTCTTCATGAAAAGTTATATCTTGTTTTTGGTATATCCTTAGTGTTATTATTCTACACATGTAATAGATGTTTTTTGTTTTTGTGTTCTGTCACTGACTTATACTCTGGAAGCTTCAGGAAAGCATTACATTTTTTGCAGTCTTTATTTTCCAGAACTTACTACTGTAGTCGTATTTGTCATTGTAAAAATCATGATATTTTCATTTAAAATAAAGTACTTTGTGTTATAATTTTATCTTTATAGTCAAAATTGTATTGTTTATCATGGGAAGACATCTATAACAGACATTTAAAGCATTATGCTAAAGAAGCTCTTCTGCTCTGTGCATCCAATAATAACCCTATCTTGGGTAAACTCCAAGAGGAGTCTGGTGTAGTCTTCATTATAGTTAACTGTTTTAGTGAGAGTTTTGTGATTTTTTGATCCCTTACTCTGTGCCAGGCATGATTCTATGTCTTCCAAAAGACTTCTAATCTTTACCACGGCCATTCAATAAAACAACTATATTCCCATTTTAATATTAGTAAGGGAGAACTCCATAAGTTTATATAACTCTCAAGGTCACATGGATAATATCATCCTCACCTGGATTCAAATCTAGGCCTTTGTCTCTAATCCTATTTCACAGTACCAATCTATGTTCTAATGTTAAAATTGTAGGGGTGATTTGCTTAGTAATATTGATTATTCAGGTAGAACAGATCCTTCGGTGTGAAAGAAATATAATTCCTTTTTGGTAGCTAATTCAGAGGTTATTTCTAAATGCATAAAAAAATTTTGTTTTTTGTTTTGGGGTGCCTGGGTAGTGTAGTCAGTTAAGCATCCAGTTCGTGGTTGTAGCTCAGGTCATGATCTCAGGCTCATGGGATGGAGCCCTGTGTTAGGCTCCATGCTCAGTAGGGAGTCTGCTTAATTTTCTTTCTTCCTCTCTCTGCACCTGTACCCATGCTTGTGCTTTTTCCTCTCTCTTTCTCTCAACTAAATAAATAAATCTTAAAAAAAAAACTTTTGTTGTTGTTGAAATGTCCTTTGTAAGCAACGCAAATCTGAAAAGAATGGATTGGCTGTTTCATGATTCAGCTCCAAGAAATAATGCCAGATAGATTCTCTAGGTGAATAGAGTTAAGGGATCCTAAAGAAGTTCGTAGGACATGAAGTTAAGTGGAATCTGGTGTTATCTTGTGACACAGTTTCCAGACAGGTAAGGCAGCAACAGCCACATAACCATGTGGGCCAGAAGAATGTGTGACATATTATGGGTCCTGGCTGGAAGCCATAGAATGGTATATGCCTGACTTTATATAAGAATATTTCAAAAGCAAGTTAGCCACGGGCAGGGTGAGTGCTAAGGACAAAGTCTATTCTTAGTGAGAGGATCAAGGACTTGATGTTGCTAATACCAGTACTGATGCCAGCATCAGTATTAGGCTTCATGGTGGCTCAAATGGGAGGAATTGTTGGATACTGAGGTACTGTTTTGAATTCATGAAAGTCTTTGGGGAGCACAGTGTTTTCAATTACATAGCATTATTTAGTTTTCCACAACAGGACAAGATAAAATTAATAAATATTATAGATTAAACATTAATTTGGCAGAAGGTTATGGTGGGTTCTAAGCGAAAATGATTACAAATAGATAGCACAATATTAAACTAACCTATGTGAGTTTCAAAAGAATATTGTAATAAATAGAAGTATCATTTATGAGGGACTCGGAGATTTTGAAAGGTGCTGTTATATAATATCAATATTATTTGTTTGATAAATTTCTGCAGAGGCCTTAAATTGAATATTTACACATCTGTAAGAGCAAGCAGTATTCAATGAGTGTTCATCCGCAAAAAGAAATGAATACTCCTATGAGCTTAATAAGCACTGTTGATTGCTTAATTAATGTCAATTGTTCACACGTTCATCATTCTTTTCTTATAAGAACATAAATGTTCTCGGGTTTTTCTTTCATCTACATCTCCATGGAATATGCTCATCAAAGGGATTATGACATTCCCTTTGGTCCAGGGACAAGCTTGTGAAGGAATGGATTTGTTTTCCATGCTAGAGGAGGAGGGTAGTATTTTTATTACCCTTTCAATATTCTTTTCTCCCTCCATGGGTGAATCTCTCTCTTTCCTCAAGACAGGGACAATAAATCACATTAATCTGAATATTACTGGCAGCTGTGTTGCAACTACCAGATGAGTCATCCTCAGTATAAAGTTATTCCCAAGGAAAGCTAAGTATACAAATGGAAAACACTTGTGTCTTGATGACATCATTTAACTGTAGAACATTATACATCTGACTCCACCTCACCTTTTATTGCTTAAGCCAGTTTGCATGTGTGGTTTCTGTCGCTTACAGCCAAAAAGATCCTAATACACATGTTTTCTGCTATGTTTTGAAGATTTTAAGAAAAAAAAAAATGGAGTTTCAGCTCCCAAGGAGCTTATAACTATAAGGAAGCAAAAAGGTATATACATTATTACATTCAGATAAAATAGTCACTGTAGAATATAAATATATGCACACACACATATATAATATACATGTCTAATTTTCATATATAGAAATCATATAAAATATATACATAATTATAAAACAATGTGATAAATATTAATGAAGATGTTTACTGTGCTTAGACAGCAAAAACTCTCAACTATCACCTTGCAGGTAGAGTATGAAAGACACTACCAGAGTACATGATCACATCATGACTTACTCAATTTCAGACATAAAACACGTTTAGTGGCTTCAGTAAGCACCAGCAACAGTGAATATGGAAACATGACCCCCATGAACATTACTTCCCTCACACTCAAGAGTCTGAATAGGTTATCAATGAATAGAAAGGTAAATTATTCCTCATAAAGCTCTGCTGTGAAATATATAAGTACCTCTATAAATTTTAATTTACATTGTTTTCATATTTCATTTTTATTTAAAAATACCCTTGTTCTGAGGCGCCTGGGTAGATCAGCCAGTTAAGCGTCTGCCTTCGGCTCAAGTCATGATCCCAGGGTCCTGGGATCAAGCCCATCATCAGGCTCTCTGCTCTGCGGGAGCCTGCTTCTCCCTCTCCTTCTGCCTGCAGCTCTGCCTATTTGTGCTCTCTCTCTGTCAAATAAATAAATAAAACCTTTTTAAAAAATAATAAACATAATAAAATACCTTTGTTCCTGCAAGAAAAGCATATACACCACAATTTACAGGAGTGTTGTGGTTACAAATCTGTGTTGAGGGAGGAAATAGTCGTGGAAGTCTCTGTAGAGTTATTAGTTTGGGGTTCAAGGCAACATCGCACCATAATTTAGGAAGCATTAGTCAATATTAACAGATATTTATTGAGCACTTATCCTATGGCAGACACTGTTCTTGGCTCTGGAGTAGCTCTGAATAAAAGAGAAAAAACTTATTTCATATGTGGCTCCTATTTAGTAGGGTTGAGAGAGTCAGATAATAAAAGAAGTGGGTTATATGATACATTACAGTGATCAGTGCTGTAGAGAAAACATAAAGTGAAGTGAGGTAAGGAGTGTTTGAACTGGTGTGGGGAAGGGAGATTGTAATTTTAGATGGGGTGGTCAAGGAAAAGCTCACTGAAAAGGTTTTATGAAAGGAAAGACACCTAAAAAAGAGCATTCCAGGTAGACGAGTTGGCAACAGAGAGTCCTTGAAGCTAGACCATATCTTGCGGGTACAAAGGACAGCAACAGCAAAGAGCATCTGGAGAGAGTAAGCAAGAGAACCAGAGGAAACGTAATGGCTCCCTAAATCAAGTAAGGTCTCAGGGGCCTTTGCAAGTTCTTTGACTTTTTTACTCTGAAATGGAGGCCATCAGAGATTTTGAGCTAGAATAAAGACACCGAAGCTAGGTTTTAGTAGGATCATTTGGCAACAGATTTAAGTCTAAATGGTAGAACATGATGTATTTAGAAAGCACGTAATACAGAGTGGCTAAAGGGTATTCTGTGGTTGTGCTGCAGTGGGTGCCAGGGATGTAGGAGCTGGATTATGATGGACCTTGTCTCTTTGATGATAGATTTTAGGAACAGGAATAACATGTTAATATTTATATCTCAGAAAGCATGATTTTATGGCAGTATTTCCCTCTCTTAGAGATAAATAAGAGCGAGGCAGAGGAAATGGTTAAGAGGCTCTGATTGTCATGATTTGGTTTAGCTACAAATTAAGAATATGTAACGTAACAGTAACAAACAAAAGGAAGTATAAACATTGTCTGTCAAAGGTTATCAAAATTGTTCCTCATCTGACAAAATCTAGACATTTTCTATTATTGTTCTATCATCAACAACACTGGGTATTTATGTTTTGGTCTAAGATAGTTGTTCCATTTCCATCTATCACATGTGTATTCTAGCAGCAGAAAGAAAGAAAAGGAGAAAAGCATGTCACCCTGCTGCCTTGAAAGACATGTCATGAAATTTGCTCATACCATTGCTCATACCAATCGTGTCCTGTTGGCCAGAATTTAGCCTCAAGATGGCCGCAGCTAGCTGTAAAAAAGACTAAGAAATGCAGTTAGCATTCTGGGAAGTCATATATCATGCTAAAATCCAGGATTTCTATTGCTCCTGAGACAGAAAGGAAGAAGGGTAACAGGGCGACGACCTGACTGCGGCAGAGACAATGCCGTAGTCCAGGTTAGAAGCATCAATGCCTGATCTCAGCTGCTGGCTCGATAGACAGGGGAGAGCAACAGATTTAAGAGATGGAGAAATCAGAGACGCCTGGGTGGCTCAGTCATTAAGCATCTGCCTTCCGCGCAGGTCATGAGCCCAGAGTCCTGGGATCCAGCCCCGCATCCGGCTCCCTGCTCAGTGGGAAGCCTGCTTCTCCATCTCCCATTCCCCCTATTTGTGTTCTTTCTCTCTATGTGTCTCTCTCTGATAAATAAATAAAAACTTTAAAAAATAATAAATAAAAGAGAAATCAACCAGACTTGGTGAACAAGTGCTACTGCACTCTTGATTCAATGGATGATGAAGAGATATGCCTAATCTAAGATTTCTGGCTTAGAAATTGATTTTATGACAGCCTCATTAAGTGAGGTAGGAATTGCTGAAAAGGAACAGATGTGTGCAAAATACAAGTTTGGTTTCATACAGGTTGTATTTTTAATTCTTTATGAAAGTCAATGTCTGGCAGAAATCCTTATTTTTGCATTGTATTTCCTTTCTTTTTTTTTAAGAAGAATATAAACCACAGGACACATATTCTTTAAAGTATAATAGTACTATTTGAATGCCTGAACTCCTTTGTCCTTCAGCCCGGGAAATTGCTCTAGGAAATACATTGATATTTATTTAAGAGCTACCTGTTATTTTATTTTGACCCTTCTGCCATTTGCTAGCATATAAGCATAGGTTACTAACTTATTCTAACCACTTTTATTTTATTTTGGAGAGGAATAATGTTAATAAAATGTCTTAAAGCCTAGCCTCTCTTCTTTTACATCTCCTGTGGTAATTATCCATTCAGGAAGACTCACCTCTAGAAAGAAGGCTCTTTCTGAAATCAATACAAGAGCAAAAGCAAACATTTGTGTAACAGCATTTCTGCCATTGCTCTCTGTCAACAGAGATGCTTAAACCATAAATGCCAATTAGTTTTAGAGGGTTTAGGATTTCACCCTTGTAAGTAGGAGCCAGCAGCATGTAACTGGCTTCTGAACCTGCTCTCCATTTGCCCCTTGGCCTTCTCAGATCCAGTCTTTCCAGAGACCTTACCACAAACATGGAACATCCTAAAAAAATAAATTCTGAAAAATACAAAAACTTGATCTGAATCAAAGTGGTTAAAAACTGGAGGGATATTACAAAGTCTTAGATAAATGATGAAGACCAATTGTTGGTCCATTAGATCTCCTCACTGGAGAACACAATGCTGCTACAATTACTACTACTACTCTGAGTTTTTTCTTGTGACGTGAACAGTCATTGCATTGAAGTGAGTATACAGACAGCAAAAAAAAGTTTTGTTTTGTTTTTAAAGATTTTATTTATTTGACTAGAGAGAGAGATCACAAGTGGGCAGGGAGGCAGGCAGAGAGAGAGGAAGGGAAGTAGGCTCCATGCTGAGCAGAGAGCCTGATGCAGGGCTTGATCCCAGGGCCCTGGGATCATGACCTGCACCAAAGGCTAATGCTTAACCCACTGAGCCACCCAGGCATCCCTCAAAATAAAGTTAAATTTAAAAATAACATATTATATATGATTTTCATTCATATGTGTGATTTTCAATCTCTTGATGCTTTTCTGATAATTTCTCCCTTCTTGCCCTATCCTTCTCCCTGTTTTTCTTAGACACATCATATATCCAACCATTTCTTATACTCCACTGGTTTTCTCAGTTTTAATGCCCACCCAAATCTTGAAGCACATGCTTTGTCTCATTGTAGCCATAGTCGACCAACTCCTTTCCCATTCTGAGTTCAGTCATATGTCCAGAGCCTCTGATACTTTTTCCTGCTACTTCTGGGGCCCAGTGAATGCAACACTGCATGATACAACCCTAAAATGTAGAGGAGTTTACATCCTAGGGGAAAAATTTGGAAATGGAGTTGGGAACAGAGGTAAGGGACAGAATGGATGAGATCTAGGCAGACAAATTTTCTTACTCTTCCTGCTCAGGAAATGGTTATTCTGGCTTTGTGTCTTATGGCTCGTTGTAAAATGGTGGCTGGTGTGGTAGGATATCTTCATGCTTTGTTTTTGTTTTCTCCTGCCTCAGCTTCCTCTTTTCCTTCATTCTTACTGCTTTAGGATTGAAGCTTTCCCTCAAAAAATATTATAGTTAATTCCTTAGTCTTTGTTTTCCAGAAAGGAAGACATTAATTTTTATAGTCTCTACCCTCATGCACCAAGTGTCTTCTTTGAATGTCTAGACGAAGGCAGTCAGGCAGTTCTTTATATTTGTTTAATTCTTCAGGCTTGTTCTTGCCATTCTTTGTGCTAACAACCAGCTAATTTGGAAGCAGCACAGCATAGTGGTTTATAGAACAAATTTTGAAGTCAAACAGATACTCTTTGCTGTGACATTTACTGCTTGTTTGCATTTTGAGGAAACTATTCAAATTTTAGGAGCATCTGTTTCATGAATAAATTGGTGATAATAATATCAATGTCACAAGATTTTTGTGAGGATTAAATAAATGATGTTTAGAAGTCCTTAACAGACCACCCAACCTGTAATTAATATTAATAAATGTTCTAACTCTTCTCGTGTTCTTCTCAGCAGTGATTCTTAACCAATGACAGTGGGTCATTTGGGGGTCTTACTGCGTCTACAAACCATTTGCCCATTCTTGTTTGCTCTAGGGCTATTTCCCAAATTGCCACCTTAGCAACAGAATGAAAAGGAGCAGTACTTGAATACCCCATAGCCAAGTGTTTATACTGCTAACCATGGAAACAGGGAGCTATTTTACCTTTGTTAGCTTTACCCTTCTTGTATGTAAATGAGAACAGCACGATATTATGAGGATTAAATAGATAACATTGATTCCAATACCTGTGCACGTGATCATGGCATTGTAGTGATCCTTTCTTCCTTCAGTTTTTTAATATTCCACCTTGCCCTGAAGTTCTTAATCTCTATAGGTAAGACTTACATATAGGATTTCATTTTAGTACTTTGGTAACTGGTATTCCATGGATATCAAACTTGGAAACATCTGTTTATGGTGTTTTTTAAGTTCCACAGTTCTATGGTAAGGCACTAGTATTTTTATATAATAATATATAAATATAAGCAAACAAAATCAGGAATTAGGTTACTTGATATATTTTTATGTGGTTTTACTATAGCAGTTTTCAAAATTCGGTGTCATAAATCTATTTTCATTCATGAATGTTTGATATTCATATGAAAGGATATCATTGCCCATGATTTTAAAACACAAATTATGTGTTTGTGGTATGCTGGAAAATGGGCACAAATAAATTGCTGCATAACTACTGAATGTCGCTATTTAGGATTACCCTTAGTGTAAAAGAGAAGAAAAAATGTAGAGGGGGGGAATCCCAAAGAAAATTAATAAAGGAAAAAAATAAAAAATAAAAGGAAAGCTCTTAAAGGAGCATTATTACTACTGTTGTTCCTCCCAAGGCTGAAACGTGGTATTCACCAATCTCTACAGCTTCCTTCAAGTACATTCGCCAGAGAGGAGAATAATAAATTTAGTACTAGCTGTTTCTCGTATTGAGTTACTTACTGATGTTAGTAGCGGTGGAATTACCGTGCTCAAATGAGCACATTTATGTGCACCTGTGTAATTTAAGTGAGACGTTAAATCACAAAAATGTAAACAACAGTGTGTGCTATTTGTCAGAAACTTCCTGGGAAAATTGTCAACCAGGATTTCACTGCTGCTCTAAGAAGTGGTATGCCTTGCAGGGAGCAGCCTGCCTGCTCCAGTACCTCCCTGAGAGGCCTTGCCCTGACTCTCTGCTAGGATGCAAGGCCCAACGCCTCCTGTCCAGTGTGCTGCCTCAGGTCCTCTGTATGGACAGAGAGACGTAATATATTATTTAGTTTGCCCAGTTAAGATCCACTTCTTTTTTTCCCTCCACAGCCATTCCCAACTTGTTTTTCTTTGTTCAAAAATCAAATAATTGGCAAGAAATGTTTATAGCATACACATTGAAGCTTTGTCTATACTCATGATTTAATTTGATCTTCTAGACAAAGCTCAACAGTCTCAACACTATTTGGATACATTAGTAAGGAGTGAAGTGGTCGTCAAAGAGATCTGTTCCTCTCGAGTAGTACTGTTGGGTAGCAGGTTACTATGAAACATATATATAATTTTAAATTTTCTTGTAGCTATAGTTCAAAACAGTTAAAAAATAGGTAGGCAATATTTCATACTTTTGGAACATCTCAATGAAGACCACACTCACTTTAATTGCTTAATAGCCTCATATGCCTAGTGGCTACCATATTGGAAAGCACAGCTCTGCGACCAAATACATGTAAGCTTAAGTGGTATAGAATTCTGTGAAAGACCATAGGATATTTCTGAATGATGGCAGACAACCACAATCTTAAGAAATAATTTGAAATGTTTGGAGCAGATATTTAAAATTTCAGTATTCCAGATGCAGAATTGGGTTTTGAGGTATGTGGATAGAAAGACAGTTGTAATATTTAGCAGATTACTTGCTTTAAGTTTTAAAGTTAATGATTTATCAAGATGACAGATAAAGAGGCAATCAGGCTGAGCTGTGGAAAATAATTCATGTCACTGAATTTGCAACTCAATGATATCAGGGTTAAAATTAGAACTGAATTGAATTAAATTTTCCTGGTTATCTTCCATACACCATCCTTATGGGAATATAAAGATGGATGAGGAAGATGAAATTCTTGCTCTTGAAGGACTCAAAATCAAGTGGGTAGAGGGCATGATCTATTTGGAAAAAGATAATTTAAAAACAAAACAAAACCCAACTAAGTCTAGAAAGATTTAGTTCAGGAATATTGTTAGTTTTTAAAAAACAGTAAGATGATTGTAGGGAAAATTCCATTTCCCCATTTTTCAGCATTTAAATTTTTTTTTTTTGGTATGGAGACAAAAATATTTAATTTGGGGATGCCTGTTTTAATAAATAACTTGATATATAACAAAGATGTATCCAAAAATGCTTTTTCTACCTAGGTTTGTTTTTAAATTCACAAGTTTGGAAGGTGATTTGCTTTATAAATTATACTATCTCCTCACAATGGAAACAAAGAAGTTCAAAGGGTCCTTAAAAACATAGAAAATGGGGATGATATTTTGTGATTAAAATAGGACACAAAATTATAGATATATTTTTTTTTTTTAAGATTTTATTTATTTATTTGACAGAGAGAGATCACAAGTAGACAGAGAGGCAGGCAGAGAGAGAGACTCAGGGAAGCAGGCTCCCTGCTGAGCAGAGAGCCCAATGCGGGACTCGATCCCAGGACCCTGAGATCATGACCTGAGCCGAAGGCAGCGGCTTAACCCACTGAGCCACCCAGGCGCCCCGATATATTATTATTTTAAATATATAAATATTACTTATAAAATATATTCAAGTCAAATTATTAGTAGTTTCTCAGTCATTTATTTCAATTTTTTCTTTTCCTTTTCTTTTTACTTTTCAACTGTTATAAAAGAGTAATTTTCATTTCATAATAAAGTCAGTGAGTCTTATCACAATGAAAAAAAAAACACTGGATTTGAATTCATAAAAATAAAAACTTTTATTAATCAGTAAATGTCAGGGGAAAAAAAGATAAAATGTCTGAAAGAATTGTATGTGGCAAATATAAGAAATTAATGCCCCACTATACAAATTTTCACACAAATAGATTAAAAATAAGTATTACAAGCAAATAGTCAAAGCAAAGGAAAATAACACACACATGAAAGAAGCAACCTCACTAACAATCAAAGGAATTGGAATTTAGCCATGAGATACCATTTTCAAATATTAGAAAAAGTATTTTTGAATAGTAAGTACTATTATTTTAAAGCACTTAATGTAACATTCAATTTTTTTTTTAAAGATTTTATTTATTTATTTGACAGAGAGAGATCACAAGTAGACGGAGAGGCAGGCAGAGAGAGAGAGAGAGGGAAGCAGGCTTCTTGCTGAGCAGAGAGCCCTATGTGGGACTCGATCCCAGGACCCTGAGATCATGACCTGAGCCGAAGGCAGCGGCTTAACCCACTGAGCCACCCAGGCGCCCCTGTAACATTCAATTTTATAAATTTTCTGGGATGTAATTGTGCAATACTACTCATAATTCTAAAGAAATCTTGTCTTCATTATAAAGAAATAGTAAGATATTTGTACGAATATTTAAATGTGAAGGTATTTATTTTCAAGTTTACCATTTTTTCTTAAAATATTTAAATGTTAAAAAATGAGGCGCCTGGGTGGCTCAGTAGGTTGAGTGTCTATGTTCAGCTCAGGTCATGATCCCAGTTTCCTGGGATGGAGCCCTGCATGGGATTCCCTGCTCATTGGGGAGCCTGCTTCTCCCTCTCCCTCTGCCCTCCACCCTCCTGTTCTCTCTCTTGCTGGCTCTCTCTCTCAAATAAATAAATGAAATCTTTTAAAAAAAATAAATGTTAAAAATATTATAATGGCAAAGTAAATAATGGAATATAAAAATAAACATCATTATCCAGTCATCAAAAATTATGTTTTCAAAGAATGTAAGAAGCTTCTACTCTTAGTAAACAACAGAAAAAAAAAAAAAAACCCAAAACTCCTCTTTATTCACAATTAAGTTAGCAGCAATGACTAACCAGATTTCAAAAGAAGTGATCCAAAAGTATCAAAACTGTAAAATAGCCATTACCACATTGGGTTGATTTGCCAAGCTTCTATAAAATGATACCTCTTTTATTTTTCATTAATGTTTTAAATCAGTTGAAACTTAATCTAATACTTTATAAAAGACTCTAAAGCAAATAATAAGTTTTTAAAAGTCTTTCTGAGGGTTTCTTGAAAGCAAAAGGCTGAAAGAAACATATCAGGTAAGAAATTCATATCCATCCTGGTATGCTAAAACTGGCTAAAATAATATATGGAAAACAGTATGACAACAAATTGAAATGTAGTAAAAACTGCTTGAAGATATAGAGCATCACTGCTAAAGATTTAAAAAAAGCAAGTCTTAAATTATGTAAGTTGAGGTTTGTTATATGGATAGATTAAAGAAATTTCTACATGCCCTGTATTACATTAGATTTTCATTCTTTTTCAGTTATAACACATATAAACTACTTTTTGTAATAGCCCAAAGAAAAATACCAATTCACCAGTAAATAATAATTTAATGAAAACACTAAGTTATGATAAAACTGTGAAGTAGCTGTTTCTACTGGACACCCACAACCTGTAATATTTTGCAGATTTAAAACTTCAGTTGAATTCATCCAGTTATTATTTCTTAATAGCAAACTTGGGAGCAGAGAAGTTTAAGAAAGAAACAAAAACTACTACAAAATTTCATGGATGTAATTTGATGTTTTAAATACAGCTGAATTTTTTTTTAAATTTATTATGAAATACAATGTGATCATAAAAATTATATCGCAGATAAATGTTTAGATTATAACACAATAAAGATCTTAAGAGAGGGGCGCACCTTCGTGACTTACTCCATTATGTGTCTGCTTCCCACTCACGTCATGATCCCAGAGTCCCAGAATAGAGTCCTGCATCCAGCTCCCTGCTCAGTGGGGAGTCTACTTCTCCCTCTGCCCTTTACTCAGCTTGTGCTCTCTCTCGCTTTCTCTCTCTCTCTCATAAATAAATAAAATCCTAAAAAAAAAAAGTCTTAAGAGAGTTGCTGACCTTAAGAATGAGGTCAAGTATTCCAAATTTCCTGCAATTAAAAACACTTCCAGTAATATACTAGCCACCTAGCAGATATTTTTGAAAACAAAACAAAACACTAAAGGGTCCATTTAAGATAAAGACAATGCCTTAAAAATACCAAATACTTAAAAATACCAAGTACTTTGAAAGATGATTTTAAAGACTAGTGTTCAAAATCTTACATGATTTGTTGCCCAAAATAATTTACTAGTCTTACCTATTTTTTTTTTAAGATTTTATTACTTATTTGACAGACAGAGATCATAAGTAGGCAGAGAGGCCGGCAGAAAGAGAGAGAGGGAAGCAGGCTCCCCACTGAGCAGAGAGCCCAATGTGAGGCTTGATCCCATGACCCGAGCCAAAGGCAGAGGCTTTAACCCACTGAACCACCCAGGCACCCTTAGTCTTACATATACTTAATCATACTTTGAAAATTGGATATCTGATTTTTCAAATATTTGATATTATTTAAAATAAATAATTTTGTGAGTAATGAACCTACTTATTACATGTATGAAAAATGACAACTATGGTTTTATTAAAAGCAAAACTATTTTCTTTAAAAAAATGGAAATTTAGTTTCCCTCAATAATTGTATAATTGGCAAATGAGTTTGAATTATGAGTATCATGATTTAGAAATGTAGCCAGCGAACAATTCTTCCACCTGGATCTACTTTTCTTCATAAAATACATATTTTAGCTATGATAGCTATTAAAATATTTAAATAAATTGAACTCAGAACCAAGCCATTGATTGCTATATGAGAAAGTGCTGAACAAATATTTCATTATTATTTAACATTACTGCTATTATCATTAGTAATATATTAAAAACAATATTGTAGAGACAAAACAAATATTGTTTCATCCTTTCTAAATTCTGAGTTTCTATTATCAACTCCTTTACAATTTTTTTAAAGGTTTTATTTATATGTTTACAGAGAGTGAGATAGAGTACACGTGAGCGGGGGAAGGGTACAGGGAGAGGGAGAGGGAGAGCGAGAATCTCAAGCAGATTCTGTGCTAGAGCCCATCAGGGACTCAGTTTCCTAACCCTGAGACCATGACCCGAGCTGGAATCAAGAGTCAGATGTTCAACTGACTGAGCCACCCAGGGACCCCTCAAATGCTTTAGTATTTCTAATACATCAGTGTAATAGTGTATGGCGTATGTGTGTGTATATACACTGGTGTATTTTTAACATCTCATACTGTATAAGAACTATTCTAATCTGAGGGTAGTCACTGGCTTGTCCTAGTACAATCGCCACTGAATTTACAGAATTTTGAGGCTAAAAAGCCTCATAAAAATAAAGATTTTGCTTTTGCTGGTCATTGTTCTCTACCATGTATATTACCGTCATGGACCTATAGATGATTTGGATAAAAGGTTGACTTTACATTACTCCATTAATCCTTATTGTATGAAAAGTTAGGATATAAAACATATATATTATATGATCTTAGTTATGGAACTCTATGGAACTTGTATGAGTCATACAAACATTGGGAAGAAACAAACTAAATGTTAATGGTATTTATCAGTGGATTATAAAATTTTATTTTTA
Source organism: Lutra lutra (assembly GCF_902655055.1). Lineage (NCBI taxonomy): Eukaryota > Metazoa > Chordata > Mammalia > Carnivora > Mustelidae > Lutra > Lutra lutra. The sequence goes on from NC_062290.1 coordinate 50,720,903, forward strand.
ATTTCAGCATTATTGAGTTATAATTGACATGAAATTGTAAGATACTTAAAGTGTATATTGATCATGGTGACTTGATATACACTGTGGAAGGATATCTCCTATCTAGTTAATTAACACATTCATCACTTCACATATTTTATTTTATTAATTTATTTATTGGTAAGAACATTTAAGTTGTACTCTTTCAGAAAATTTCAATTATATAGTACAATGTTATCTGTAATTACTATGTTTTATTCATCTTTTAAAAAAGATTTTATTTATTTATTTGAGAGAGAGAGAGAGACCACTTTTCACCATTTAGTATGATGGTTACTATAGTGGATTGTAGAATTAATGGTGACATCTATTGGCATTTATACAGCTTGGCCACATTTATTAAATTCTCTATACTAAGAAATTAAGCTGCATATTAGGAAAGGTAATTAATTCAATTATTTCCAGTATTTATTATCCTATAATAATATAGGATAATAATTTATTATCCTATATTAATATAGGATAATAATTTATTATCCTATAATAATATAGACATGGTCTCACCCTCATTTATGTAAAGGCAAAGAAATCTGTAGATTGAAAGTATTGGTTATCTGCTGGCTGTCTACTCACAATGGAGGAGTACTCCCTGGACAATAAAACTTTTGTTTTTTGTTTTGTTTTTGCTTTTTAAAATTGTGTCATGTGTTCAGAAATATGATGACTTAGACCCTTCAGTCATGAATGTTCAAGTCACTGCACTGAGCAAGGAAACATGACCAGCTGAGGTGGGTGCTGAGGGTAAAGGGAATATGAAATGAATTGGAAGAAAACAGTTATAAACACTGGATGCAACCATTGGACCAGTTTCAGAAAAGAGGGCTATAATAGTTACAAGTATTTCTTCCATAATTTTAAATGAACATGTTTGAATATGTGTTAACCAAGTGCTGTGTTTTCCCCTCTCTTATCCTTTTGTCATTCACCTCAATGTTTAAGTCACAGGAAATCAAAAGAGAAGAGTATCATCCAGATACTTCATATCCTTTTCTGGGGAATATTTTTGATAGAATATTTTTTGATAGAATACAGGATATTTGTATCATTTTAGGCAGAAGTATGACTCTTTAACTATCTTATTGAAAGAGCAATTATGATTTTAAGATATGTGTATGGGTGCTAAGTTGGCAAGGGGTGAACTGTGATGGCTTCTATTGTGTCTAATTTACTACTATGTACTACACTTCCCGGATTTCGCTTCATAGTGTGTTCCCAGTTCCTGTGTTCCCTGGGAGGGATATTCTCTTATCTTAAGAGTTGGAAGACAGAAGGAAAGGAGCCATTTTGTGGCATGCATATACCTTCTCATATTTATTCAATCAAATAGTAATTTAGTTGCTGCTGTGAAGTGATTGTGCAGATGTGATTAAAGTCTTTCATCAATTGACTTTAATCAAAAAAGAGATTATCATGGGTGGGTCTGATTTAATCAGTTGGAAAGTCTTTAAAAGAGGGCTTAGGCCTTTCTTGAGTTAAGATAATACTTCCTGTGGACAGTAAGTTTTAGCTTGAAATTCTCCCATGCCTGTGAACTTCCCTTCCTCATTGTCTGCCCTAAAGACTTCATGCAGTTGTATTGTATTGTGTATATAGCATATACATGTCCTCCTGATTGTGCTTTCTGCTTCTCAGGTTGAATCCTGACTGATACAAGCAACATTCAGAAAGGTTTCTAGTAGTTGAGTGGTTCCTTTGCTGTCATGTAGATAACAAACATAACAGTATCAACAGCATAAAGCACATTAACCCAGGTTTTCTTTTCTTTCCTCTTCTCCCCTCCCCTCCCCTGCCTCCCTCCCCCTCTCTCTCTTTCCCTTTCTTTCTTTCTTTTTCTTTCTTAATCTTTCAATCTCATAGGCTCAAATGCCATAGGTTCTTTATGGATTTATCTAAGCTTCAACACAGATTTAATTCATTGTTTCTGTAACAAAGTAGTATCTAGTCTTACTCAGAAATATTATTATCTCTAGTTATTATTTAGATTCTACAGTACAGACTTCTGTTTCATTGTGTGAATTTAGGAAGGAATTTACTTACTGAGCATTATAAAGAAAAATTTAACATAATAGAGCAAAATAGTAATTTGATTATATACTTATATCTCCATTTTCTCCAGGCCTGGTAACTACAAATGTTGCTTTCAAGGTCCCTCCGACAGTATCAACCTATTAATCATCTTATTCTATTTTATTCTGCTATGCAGACTGTGCAAGAGGGATTTGAGCTAGAATGATTTAGTGACCTCTCTCAAATGGCTAAGATGGGAGCCAGGAAAAAAAAAAATCAGCAAGCTTAATAGGAAGAGGGCAGATTACCCTTAACTGCTTTTCCTTCAAGAGATACTGTTTTTTTAGTTGCCTTGTAATGTAAGTAACAAGCAAAATGAGACAAGATAGAATAGTTGACTAATACTGAAAGAAGACATTTTATTTTAATCACCTTTTGACAAAAGCAGCACATGGCTTCCATTTACAAAGAAACATACTTTTAAAAAATAACATAAAGGTAATCTTTAGAGCTAGTATCCAACTGAAATAGTCAAGAATTCTGTTTAACTTCACCTAACTAGGTATTTTCAGAATTCAGACCAGAACCCAGGACTCAGCTGGCCAGTGTTCTGGTACTGTTTTGGCTTTCCTTTTACCGGGATATTTAAATGATAGGTCTCTACTTCCCATGTATTAGGCACAGTTTTGATGGTGTGTAGTGCCTGGTGTATGTCTTGTATGAAAATCCCAAATTGTACAAGCATTAACTGTGGTCGATTGCCTAAGCCTACCACTAAGAGTTGTATGAATAAATATGTTAAAATAAAGATTTTCATCAGCTAGTTTGCCCAAAAGCCCTAGAATCCCCAAACAAGGAAGCACTTCTATCATCCGTCCTTGCTGCTTTTCTTAGACCAACCAGAATGAGAAGCCTCTGCATTTCTTCTACTTTTCTTTCTCTGATATGAAACAAATGGGTATTCTAGATACAGTCCTAAGACTCTCCTTAACACTTTGTTAGACTCTAGTTCAACTCTAGTTGAAGAGTCATAGTTGCCTCCTCCCCGCTCTGCAAGAAAAATATATTTAAAAACAATGTTTGTGACCTTTGCAGCAGAGAAAGACTGTAATTATATCATCTAAACTACATAATTATGACCTCTTCAAAAGTGTAAAATTTCTGCTTCTTCAGATAAGTTGAACGTGCCATAATTTATGGGTGTGGATATTCATTACAATTTAGGGTAGCAAATATATTAACATGCAAAAATGTTCATGTCCAATATGAAATACGTATTTGGATTATTCTAAATCCATGTTATAGCATGAACAAATATATACATATTAGTAATCCAAATATACATATATATTTACATATATATACAAAAATATACATATATAGTTGATTCTCATTATTCCTAGTAACTATGTTTTATAAGTCACTGTAAACACTGAATTAGCTATTACTAAACTGTCGTTCCTATGAAAAATAAGTACATTTCATATATATATATATATGTATATATACACATATGTGTATGAAGAGTTACATATATAGCTCAATAAATAATAAACTTAAACCCTAAAAACAGCTCATCCTGGTAGGTTCAATTTTTCTTTAAAAGAGAAAATGAGGGGGTGCCTGGGTGGCTCAGTGGGTTAAGCCGCTGCCTTCGGCTCAGGTCATGATCTCAGAGTCCTGGGATCGAGCCCCGCATCCGGCTCTCTGCTCAGCAGGGAGCCTGCTTCCTCCTCTCTCTCTGCCTGCCTCTCTGCCTGCTTGTGATCTCTCTGTCAAATAAATAAATAAAATCTTTAAAAAAAGAGAAAATGAGGTTCAGGGGGGTTAGAGACTGAGGGTGTCCTACTGAAAAGTGCCAGAGGTGGGGTTTGAATCCTGTCCAGCCATCCCCAGAGCTAGAGCTCTGTGTACTACTACATTGCACTGACCCCTACTTTTTCCATCTTCAGGTCATCTTTGTATGAGAGCAGGCTCTGTTCCATCTCAGATGGGAATTTGGGCCCTAGCTAATTCAAATTTTTTATCACTGGTCTGCACATGCCCACGAATGAGTGAACGGACTACCAGTATTGATTTGGGGGTTACAAATAAATTTTAGCAAGTAGTCAAATTCACAGAAATGAAATCCATGAGTGATAAGGATCAAATAAATATGGTCAGTAAGCCCAAGTCAGTAAACCTGTATTTATATATAACTGACTCAGTGAACCCTAAGTCAATAAAGTATGCTTTGCAAGATGTAAACACATACAGATGTCATAGCATAGATATGAGGTTATGGATAAATATATTCGCTATTTACCTTTCATTAACTTAAGTGGAAATACACTAGTTATAAAATAATGTTGTAATAGAAAAACTAATCTTGTGTTCTTTGCTCTAGGGTCTAAATAAAATATCATTAAAGGCATTCAGATTTTTTAAAATGTGTTTTTAAAAATCTAAATAAAAACTGGTACCGAACTATCCCTTTTGGAGCATTCACATTAAATCCCAGAGTGGATAATCAGAAGTCATTAACTTCACGTTACACAAAAGGAACTCAAAAAGTTAAAGAGGAAAGATACTGTAATTATTTAACAGAATATTTTTACTTTCAATAGCATGGATTTCTTTGTACATTCCTGATACGTTGTTCAAACAGTTTATTTTATGTCTATGTGACACAATGAGTGTGTCTGTGCATGTGTATGTGTGTCTTCCTCTACCAAGGAAAGGCAGAATTTTAAAAAAGGAAAATGAATAAGAAAAAAGCAAAAATTCCACAAGTGGCATTTCTACAATACATTTAATTTTTATTCTAATGTTCTAAGCAATCTATGGAGATAACTGCTTTTCACAAAGGCAATTTCCTTTTTGGCCTGATGAAAATTCCTATATGTTCAAATTCATTTCAAACTTCAAAGGACAGAACAGCCTTGGCGTTGGCGTGCTTCTTGCAAGCAGTTGGGTAAATTGACTACATAATGAGTCCTTGGCTGTCCCTAACCAAAACTTTGTTGGACAGGTTCATTTACAATCCTCAAACAGAATGACCTTCCATCTGGCTTAATGGCCCCTGGATTGTTGCAAATGCGACCTGACATTTCCTTATGGGTGAGTTATTAAATTATATCACAGAACACAATAACATAATTTGGTTTCAGAGCCTAAGTGAAAGTGATAGTCCAGCAGATTAAGATGTAAAATTCCTTTGCAAAATTAAGTTATTTATAATCTGATGCATACCCCCTTGTTTTATCTGCCATATAATATAATTACTTTCCACAGTACAGTAGCTGCAGATACTGGCAATGCTGACAGAACAGAAACAGCATTTGAAGAGGGGGAAGGACTTCAGCAGGCAGGTAGCTGACTTTTATGGCTAGCTTTTGAAAGTGAAACCACTTGCAAATTTTGCTTTTTTTTTTTTTCTCCCCTAATGGAATTGATCCATTAAGTAGTGCTTCTCTCTTCCACCTAATAGTATTAGACATACTTAACTCTATGAGCTACAATTCCTTAATTCATCCTGAAATATCTGCTTTGAGATGACTAATACCAATATACTCTGAATTTGGGGGGTTCACCTATTTAGTTTTTTCTAGCCGTTATGATTGAGTGAAAAGTAAACCAATGTTTCATTTGTTAACTCCATCAGACACTTGAATTGTTATCACTAATTCTCTAACAGGATACATTTCAAAGACCAGTAAAGCTGAAAGAACAACATATTTCTACAATAACTCATAGATAATGTAAATTTTCAGTTTTCCCTTAGTTTTTTGTTTGTTTTTGTTGTTGTTTCGTTTTGGTTTGGGGTCTTTTGGTTTTGTTTTTTTGTTGTTGTTGTTTATCCATTAGAAGAAGAAAGATTCAAAGGTGAGATTTGTTTGGACAACTAGAATTTCCATTCTAGTAAATACATTGCTTTGTTATCATTCAGAGTCAAGGATACTATTCCATAATCGGGTCAGTATCTTTCCTAGTCCCTAATTTTTCAAAGGGGTTTTTTTCTTTTCCAAGATTTTATTTATTTCTTCATTTTGAGAGAGAAAGAGGAAAAAAACAGAAGTGGGGAGGGGGGGATGCCTGCTTGACTCAGTCTGTTAAGCATCTTCCTTTGGCTCAGGTCATGATCCCAGCGTCCTGGGATCGAGCCCCACATAGGGCTCCCTGCTTGGTGAGGAGCCTGCTTCTCCCTCTCCCTCTGCCTGCCGCTCCCCCTGCTTGTGCTCTTTCTTTCTGTCAAATAAATAAATAAAATTTTTTAAAAACAAAACTCTGTCAAATAAATAAATAAAATCTTTAAAAACAAACAAACACAAACACACGTAAAAGCAGGGGAGTGGCAAAGGGAGAGGGAAAAGCTGGCTCCCCTCTGAGCACAGAGCCTAGTGCAGGGTTGAATTCCAGGACCAACGGTTCATGACCTGAGCCAAAGGCACACACTTAACTGACTGAGACAGCTAGGTGCCCCCCAAGTATATTTCTTTATTGTGCTCTCCGTTGTGTGCTGTTTATCAGCCCTCAACCCAGCTTTAGTTGAACATTTATTCAGCAACTTTTTTGAACACCTACTAGTCAGTCACTATGCTAGGTTTTATGAAAGCAAAGATAGAAATGGAAATAATAGTAATGTTGGCTAAAATGTGATAAAATACAGATATGTTAGGACAGAAGCTGATGTTAATCACATATGAACCCCAAGTGCCTAACATATATCCAAAACATAGTAGGAGTGCAGACATCCTTGGGAAAGAGCTTACTATACGGTTCACATATGTATTCTCATTTAACCCTTTAAATATATCTACCCTGCTAGGTAGATAATAGCATTTCTCCTTCCTTACTCCAGAAGAGGAACATGAAAGACAAACATGTTTAATCATTTCCCAAGGTCATGGACCTAATAATGGCCAGCCATATCTTGAGGCCAGAGAGACTGGTTTCATGTTCTTTGAGCAATTGTTCTGTTGTCTGTCTCTGCCCCCAGGAAGCTCACCCACATGTGTGAACTTATCTACAATAAAGATGTCTCAAATTAAGCTTAATTGGTGATCTTTGCACATTTTTTAGGGCATTTTTTAATATTTTGTTCTTATCATCCAGATCCATGATATAAATTACATTATATATATGGCATGGAATTTCAACTCCCCTTAACAATCAATTTGTGTCAAGGAGAGCTGGCAACTTTATTTGAAGGAGTATCATTCTCATGTCACCGGTTTTATCAACAGTTAATTTCCTCACATTCTGTTTTCCATACTACATCATTTATAGTTGTAAATCCAGGATTAAGTCTAGTTATAAATCCAAGATTAAGGCTAACCTCCTGCATTAAACTGTCCTTCATTTAACGGGATTTGCCAGTTCATATTTCTCTTAGTCTAACTGGGCTATGGCTATACACATATCCAAATAACCTCATGTCAGAAGGCAAACATCAAACTCATGTGAAGTCATGTCTTCATGACTCCAAATGATTTTTTTTTTCCCTTCTAAGTTGTTGAGTAACAACATTTCTACTGATTACCTGTCCTTTCATTTTATACCTGTGTGTTGTTTTATTTTGGAAGGCATAGAGATTTGAACTCAATGACTAAACTTCATGAAGTTATCACATACTTTCAGTAAGTACAGAAACCAGATTTTCTCTATACTGGTAACATTTCCATGTGGTTTTTTCCTAGACTTAGTGGGATTCATGGACTGTTCAGTAAATGCTATAGTCATTTCCGTATCTTGGTATTTAACACTTGGAAGTCATTTTCCATACTAAAACCAAGACTGTGTTTGTAATTCTTTAGGGACACTACAAGGAAGTTACTAGAATCACTATTTTGAAGATGAAGGAAACCACCGTCAGAAAGGTCACAAAACATGACCAGGATCAGTCATCTAATAGAGTAGATTTCCACTTTGCCTCTTTAAGATGAATGCTTAAGCCAAGACTATACAGTATTACCCTCTTGTCATGCAGTTAGTATGAGCTAAATCCTCTACCACTTCCCCATCCTGCATACATTCCCTGGACATCATGTATGCTCCAGCCAAATGAGCATAGTTGGTTCAAAGCTGCTTTTCTGCCCCAGAAACTCTGTTCACTTGCCTTTCCTCTGTCACGGTCCCTAACCCTTCTTCCTTCTTATACCTCCACAGAGGAAGTCCCACTAGCCCCTAAAGGTCAAGTTCAAATACTAGCCTTTGATATATTTTTTTAAGATTTTATTTATTTATTTGACAGAGATCACAAGTAGGCAGAGAAGCAGACAGAGACATAGGAGGAAGCAGGCTCCCTGCTGAGCAGAGAGCCTGATGCGGGGCTCAATCCTAGGATCCTGGGATCATGACTGAGCCGAAGGCAGAGGCTTTAACCCACTGAGCCACCCAGGCACCCCTAGCCTTTGATATTTTATTTATAAGCTGAATGTGAGTGCTCTGTGTGCTGCACACCTGTAACCACAATTTGTCCCTAACAGAAGTGACCACATACTGTCTTATATTGTAGTCTTCCCTCTTTACAACTTTGTTCACCTCCTAAGTTCTAAGTCCCCTAAGGCAGGGGGAATATTTGTATCCTTCCTCACTTACCACGTGCTCACTCTCTCATAAATGCACACACAGTGGTTGTGTTAGTAAACTGGCTCTCGAAAAAGGAAGAAATACAGTGATTTGTTGTGTTTGCCTATGTTAGTGACACAAAGACTCCTCCCTGACTGATTTCGAGCTACTAACAGTTTAACAATAAGCTTGCAAAATTTCTCAATGTTTTAAAAATTGACTCTTGCTAGTTTTAGGAGCTGGCTCATATATCCACATTCACATTTATTAGCTTAGTTCCATGTACACAATCAACAGTTGATGGTAAGCAAGAAAGAGGGCGAGCAAGAAGTACCATACAGAAAGGTAGGAAGGCAGGAACCTAAGTAGGAAAATCTCTGTTTTTCAGGTTTCCTATATTACTAATAAGGGAGGACAGCATAATATTAGTCTTCTTGCCAGTTATTCTCAAAACTTCTCCTCGTATCCCTCCCTCCTTCCCTCTCTCCCTCCTGCTCTTCCTCTCTCTCTCTCTCTCCCTCCCTCTCTGTCACAACTGTTTTTACTTTCCTTGGCCCCTCTCATTCTCTCAAAATTATCACAGCAGGAGGAGGAAACTCATGGGAGTAAAATTGGATACATCGAGCATTAGCATCGTCCACCATTCACAATGGCCCGTTCAACAGCCTGTTCTGCCGTGCTTCCTTCAATCCAGGCCTGTAAACTCAGGTCTTAACGAGTTCAGGCATTTTACCTTTCCAGGAGAGGACCCATTTTGTCACTTTCCACTGGCAGTTACCCTGCCCTTGATGTATTTGCAGTTAATGGCCCTTCAGAGAATTCTTGAAATGGAATTACTAAAATCTTCATTTGGCTTTTGCTCAAGCTCTTGCCATTGGGCAGATAGAGGTTCAGGAACATGATATTCAATTCCATCTGGACCAGCCTGCTAGCTAGGAGGCGGCTGTAACATTTATTTAGTTATTCAGTTGCTTTATAAAATTGCATCCCTGATGAAAATGCCTTAGGGAATAAACCAAAGAATTAGCACATTAATTATAAATAAAGCATTATAGAACAACAGCGATTAACAGCTCAAACTAGTTTTTTAGTGCTATCATTCATGCTGGGCCACTAATAAAAAAAATAACAAGAATGAGAAAAGACAATATAACCACTAAATTGTATGTGTCTGTTTACCTACCCACCTACCTACCTACCTATCTCCCTATCTAAGATCTATAGTCATATTTCCTTGGGAGTTTTTATCCTGATTCTACCACAAGCCACCTCCGAAATACTAGCCAATTAATTTAAACTCTCCAATTTCTATATGCTCACCTGCAAGGGTGATGTCTGTTGTACCAGTGATAGTGCTGCTAATTTCTGGCTTTACATCACTCCCAGTATTTGTTTCAGTTGGCATTTTCCCTAGTTTGTAATAAAAATGGCATACTATGAAAATCACATACAACTATCTATTTCCTTTGAGATGGAAATAGCCTAACCTGCAGCATAAGACATGGAGGCTAGGTAAACGTGAACTTTATGAGAGTAAAATTTTCAAAATGAAGTAAAGATTAGGTTCATAGAAAAAGATACAGAAGAGAATTATAGAATCGCTCTAATTCTTAGAGATTATTATCTATGTTTGATGCTTTTGTTTATTGGTTCCCTTCTAGACCCTCATTCCAAATATCTATTCCTGCCCTTCCTCCAAGGCCTTCTACAAAGATACTTCCTATAGGTCTACATAATACCAGCTTTTCAGAGAGACCTACTCTGACCAGCCTCCTAGAATAGGCTTTGAGATTTATATTACCTTTTAATACTTTACCACAGTGTGTGACTATATTATTTTCTTGTTCCACTTTTTAAATTATTTTTGGTACTTCTGGCACACTACAATATTAAGCTCTGCATGGGCAATTTCAGTGTGTAAAGATTGCTTTATATCCCTAGAACCTAACATCATCCATGGTATAATAACTGCTGGTTGACTGGATGAAAAACAGAATCTACTATATGACCATCTCATTTTAGAAACAAGAAAGACATTTGCTCTAATGGAAGCAAAGAGTACATCATTCTACATATAGGTCATACTGATGCATCCAAATAAATTAATATACCAGCTAAGAAAGATCCTAGCTGTCTGTGTCTCTCAAAATTTTAAATATTCAAATAAATGTAATTTCTAATCATTGTCTCGATTTCACTCTTACATATGATTTAGAAAAAATCATGGTGCTCTATTTAGGTTCCACAATTAATCTTTCCTTGAGAATAATACAAGGGTAATTTTTATAGCCCTATTGTGATTTAAAACACCTACATGTCTTCAAACCTCAAATAATAGTAAAAATAATTCCTGGGGCGCCTGGGTGGCTCAGTGGGTTAATAAGACTCTGCCTTCGGCTCAGGTCATGATCTCAGGGTCCTGGGATCGAGTCCCGCATCGGGCTCTCTGCTTGGCAGGGAGCCTGCTTTCTCCTCTCTCTCTCTCTGTCTGCCTCTCTGCCTACTTGTGATCTCTCTCTGTCAAATAAATAAATAAAATATTTAGAAAAAAAAATTCCTTTGTATTTGGTTATGTGCTAAACTTAGGAAAAGTTAATTATGTATATTAAATCAATGTATATTTCACTTAAATTCAGTATTCTTTTTCTTGAGGTTAAATGGCCTTCCTGCTTTGAGGGTGGGGTAATATTAAAAAAAAAAAAAAGACTTGGCTTCCACTTTTGTATTTTCAAATGGAAAGGATATCTCAGTCACTTGTAACACATTTTAATTGCTTCATTATATTTTTATAGAGCACCTGAATTGCTTGGAAGCAGCTTAATTAAAATGGTGCTTGTTTTATAGTTAACGGAAATGCAAAAAGGACATATCCTGCAGCACGATCAATCATATATATATATTTTTTTCTGCAGTCTCAAAGACAGTGTAGACTGAGCACATTAATAAAGCACTGAAACATTTGAGCACCCTCAGAATTTAGACGCCTGCATCTTCTTGGACCTCAGCTTTTCATAAACTTTAACATGTCCTTTCCCTGAATCTGCTACATCACTTAATGAATGGCTGGCTGTAATATATTTTGTGGTCTGACTGTACATTACCAATTCTGTACATTAGGAGAAAAAGGGAATTTTCAACAAAGCAGCAGTTACCATTAGGCACAATTTCGCACCGCATGTGTACTTAGTTTCCCTAGTATTTTCCATAGAAATTATCAGGAAACTAAAGGTCACAGTGTTGAGTCCTAATTCAGTGGTAGGCATGCTGTGTGGTCTTCATTAAATCACTTAATTTGTCTGTGCTTATTTCCTTTTTCCAAATAAAATGGTTTCTTTCCTGGAACTACATGAGCAAATAAACTTTGTGTGTAAGGCCATTACAGGTAGAAGGGGTAGAGGTATAGACGTTGAGAGGGTTTATGTGGAGAAAATGTGCTTGCAGAACCTGAGGGAAGCAACTGCATGGCAGACCCTACAGCTTTCTGAAATGACAGAGTAGCTCTCCGTAGGACTCTTGCAACGTTGTTGGTCTGACCTGCCGCTGACATTTTTCTCCATTACAATCACAAGCACATTAAGAATTTCCAAGTTCTTAAAGGTCTATGTCAGAACCTGCTTCAGTTCTATTCTGCGAGTGGAAAATTTGGCAATTTTTAGAAGCTCTGAACTTGCTCTGATATTTATGCAAACCTGTAATAAAGCACTCAGTCATTCATTTTTCATTCATTCAATAACTATTAACTGAATATTTACTATGATTCTGGCAGAGTTGAGGTCAGCTTTTATTGTTTTTTGACATCAGGGCTCACTTATCAAATATAAATATAAGATATGTACAATGTGATCCACAGAGCAGGAAAGAGATTTTGAATCTCTTTAAAATCTGTATTTTAAAATGTGTATATTTGGGAGGGAAAATTCGTAAACAAAATTTCTGGTCAATACAGTATTATATTAAATTTTCTGCTATAAATAAGGTGATCCAGTTCTGATTTATTAAAAATGCCAGTGCACAAGGAGACTCATAGAGTTACATAAATGTCAGAGCCAGAGTGGCCTTGTTCTCCTTTTTTCTCCCCACATTCCCGAGGCCGCTGTGTTTTTATCAGCCTCCGACCCGCAGTCGGCCTGAGACCGAGCACCATGCCTTCAATTAAGTTGCAGAGTTCCGATGGAGAGATATTTGAAGTTGATGTTGAAATCGCCAAACAGTCTGTGACTATCAAGACCATGTTGGAAGATTTGGGAATGGACGATGAAGGAGATGATGATCCAGTTCCTCTACCAAATGTTAATGCAGCAATATTAAAAAAGGTCATTCAGTGGTGCACCCACCACAAGGATGACCCCCCTCCTCCTGAGGATGATGAGAACAAAGAAAAGCGGACAGATGATATCCCTGTTTGGGACCAAGAATTCCTGAAAGTTGACCAAGGAACACTGTTTGAACTTATTCTGGCTGCGAACTACTTAGACATCAAAGGTTTGCTTGATGTAACATGCAAGACTGTTGCCAATATGATCAAGGGGAAAACGCCTGAGGAGATCCGCAAGACCTTCAATATCAAAAATGACTTTACTGAAGAAGAGGAAGCCCAGGTACGCAAAGAGAACCAGTGGTGTGAAGAGAAGTGAAGTGAAATGTTATGCCTGACACTGTAACACTGTAAGGATTGTTCCAAATACTAGTTGCACTGCTCTGTTTATAATTGTTAATATTAGACAAACAGTAGACAAATGGCAGCAGCAAATCAGTTGTTTAAGCAGAATATTGTCCTCCTCGCATGTGTAGTTTGAGTACAGATTCCAAACTTATGGCTGAGTTTCTTCTAGTACGATCAAAAGTTTTTTTTCTTTGCTCTAAATAAACCTGAACTGTGAGTTCTCTGTAGAAGGTGGCATTTTGGGCTTTCCCTCTCTTTGTAAAGCGATTTCTGCCTAGTTTATTGTCTAGTTAACTTTAGTTTAATGACCTTTTAAAAGTTGGCATTGTAAATAAAACAAGTTGAAAAAAAAAAAAATGTCAGAGCCAAAAAGGAAACAACTCTCCTTTCCTGGAACTAGTATTGAAATTTAAAATATAGTAGTTAAAATTTACAGTATCCACGCCCCTAAACACACACACACACATTCTAGAAATAATTCAGTTAGAGAAGAAAGAACAGAATTAGAATACTCTAAGCTTGGGATTAAAAATCACACGTTCCTTTGACTAGAACAATCTACCATAATGGAAAAATATTTCTCTCATTGAATAAATAACAGCTCTGGCATAGTGGGTTGAATGGTAGATGCCAAAAATATATATCTACATCTCAGTGACCTCAGTTAAAAAAATGTCACCTCATTTCAAAAAAGTCTTTGCAGATACAATTAAGTTAAGGTTATCTAGTTGAGATTATATCTACGGACAGGAGAAACTCACAGGGAGAAAGAGAAGAAGGCCATGTCAAGAAAGAGTAGGAGATTGGAGGTGAACAGTCCCAAGTCAAGAATGAACAGCTGTGGCCACCAGAAGCTGACTAATTCAAAGAATTCTCCTCTCAAGCTTTCAAGGCTGGGTGGCCTTGCCAATACATTGATCTTAGATTTCTGGCTTTCAGAACTGTATGGGAACAAATTTCTGTTGTTGATAAGCAACCAAGGATGTGATCCTTGTTATGGCAGTCCTAGGAAACTAATACATCTGACAAACACTTTATTTTTTCATCTGACCCACTACTCAAGGAAATGAATAGTATGAACCAATAATAACTTCATTGTAACTTGATTGGCATTACTGAATTTGTCTAGAGATGTCTAGGTGTTTCCAAGAAATCTCAACTTCATACAGGATGGGATCATTTTTTTTTCCAGTTTATTTGCCTTTTAAGCTTCTTCATTTTGTAAAATACACCGCTCAGTGTTATTTAACTAAACCTATCATTGTTCTTCTGTAAAGTTCTTGTCTTTGCTATCCATCTTAGAAATATACCAGCAGTCCGGGAAAGAATTATTAAATTTCATTTTCTTCTAGTTCTTGTGGTTTCTGCTTAAACTCTCAAGCCTATTCCCTACACCACCATTTCTGTTGTACTTGTCCAAAAGGGATTTTTATTACTATTCTGCTCTTGTTCCCTTATATTTGTCCTTTGAATCTGTTAACTTCCCTCACTGATCCAGTTGCCACATTATTTTATCTTTCTTATCTGTTATTTTATTTTTCTTATTTTAAATTTTATTGAGAATACTAAGCATAATGTCTAGCTTTCCATTTCAGTTTTTACTCCAATATAAATTTTTCATTTGGTTCTTGCATTATGGTCACCTTCTTATTGCAGAATTGTTTATTAATTCTATGGTAATGTTTTATTCTATTAACTGTCATTGAATAAGGGGAAAAAGCTATTTCGCTCTAAATACCCTGAGTATATTTTTCATGTATCTCCACATTTTATTTGCAAAAGCAGTAGTCAACTGCTAAATACATTATACAGCCATTCAGTTATCTCAATAACTCTATAAACTAGATAATGGAAATTATTCTCCATTTTTGTTAGATGAGGAAACTGAAGTACACAGGGTTCAAAGATTTATTAGAAGCCCCACACGTTGAGACCACATCAAAGATGGGTTGACTTCAGGAAGTTAGCTAATCACATGCTATGTATCTTGGTGTTTCCTTAATAGATGGAAGACCCAGTAATGAAGAGGTATATTACCAGTTCCATTCTTTGGAAGTCTGATGTAGAGAGAAACAAACTAGTGAGCATCCACACAGAAAAACCTGCCCCTTCGTGTTCTGGAATTCTTAACAATGAAACCCTATCTTTGGGATACTTAAATCCATCTCACATTACCTCCATCTAGGTACGACATTCGTTTAACAGCTCCCTTTGTTTTAATCTTTTCATTCCGGAACCAGGCCTAATTTACTTTTCATAACCAAACTGTTTATCAAAGCAATTTTCTTAAAAAAGACATTGTTTTTCCTCTTTCAACCCTAGCTGTCATATGATTCTATCTTACTCAGCAATGAAAGAACCCAATTCCAACCGCAGCCATCAAGAATGTAAGAAATGACTGCACCAGCTTTTACATTTGTCTTTTCCTTCTTCTCCTATATATAGTTGTTTTTGTATTCCAATATTCATTTCTGTTGGAGCCCACAGCAGGAGTAGTGAGATGTGTATGTTTACATTGTTGTCATATCTAGAATTTTCAACAGTCTGTCTTTTTGAACTACCATTTCACTAGCACTGGCAGCTTTTCTTTGAAATCTGACACTCTGCAAGATATACATAACTTTGAAGTTCATGAACAAAACTTTACTGATCACCGCGACCCTCATTCTCCCCAGCTAAGGGACCATTTAGCTCTTTCATGTCTGCCTGTAGACTTGGAGGAATATTTGCATAACTATTTATGTATCAATTTCTCAATCTTTACAGAGGATTCCTAAGGATTTTCTGTGTCTTATTGCTGTTGTATTCTCTCTAACCTACATGGGTTGATGAATAAATGGATAGGTGGAGGAATGAATATTGCTCGAAGCCATCCTGCTATTTCGCCTCATTTGTTCAAGCTTTGTACCTGAAATACTTTTCCCTCAATAACTTCCTTGAAGAACTGTCCATCTTTCGAGGTTAGTGCAAAGGTTTTCTTCTATATTCCGTGATACGTAACTTGACTGAGCATAAGAGTTACGATGATTTCTGAAGGGGAAAAAATTCTCAAGTCCTTCTGAAGGTACCAAATGAGAACATCCAAGAAAACGTGGGGAATCTCTGCTTTTTACAAACATACCAATGAGTCTTGTGATCAAACACTTTTGAGAAAAGTTGAATTGCGGGGCGCCTGGGTGGCTCAGCGGGTTAAAGCCTCTGCCTTCAGCTCGGGTCATGATCCCAAGGTCCTGGGATTGAGCCCCATGTCGGGCTCTCTTCTCAGCGGGGAGTCTGCTTCTCCCCCTCTCTCTCTCTGCCTGCCTCTCTGCCTACTTGTGATCTCTGTCTGTCGAATAAATAAGTAACATTTTAAAAAAAGTTGAATTGCATGAAATCTATAAATGCCAACAAAAAATATTCTTCTCCAATAGTTTTGTGCCTTTTTTAGGATACTTCTAGCATTCTGCTTCACAACAGATTTTTAGGGGCACCTGGTGGCTCAATTGGTTAAGCATCTAACTCTTGATGTCTCAGGTCATGATCTCAGCATCCTAAGATTGAGCCCTGAGTCAGGCTCCTTGACTCAGTATGGAGTTGGCTTGGGATTCTCTCCCTTTCCCTTTGCCCCTCACCTGCTCTCTCTTTCTCTAAAAATAAGTAAATAAAATCTTAATTATTAATTTATTAAGTAAAATGCACTTTTAGGGGGTACCTGGTTGACTTAGTTGGTGAAGGGTCTGACTCTTGATTTTGGCTCAGGGTCATGAGATGAAGCCCTGTGGCAAGCTCCATGCTCAGCAGGGAGTCTGCTTGAGATTCTCTCTCTCCCTTTTCCTCTCCCAAGCATGCTGTCTCTCTCTCAAATAAATAAAACTTTTAAAAAAATGTACTTTTATGTATAAAGTCTAACTCTACTATGAAATTGTACCCCTTAAGAGTTAGAAATGTGTTTGGGTCAGATTTTGGATTCACCATAATAGAGCCCAGTGTCCTATGAATAATGATTGTTGAGTGGAATCATTGCATACACTTACACAGTCTTCTCTCCACACACAACTCAAAGAGATACAAAAGCTACAATTTTCTTAAAAGACAAGTTTTAACTAAATGTACGATAACCTCATTTATTCATCATTTCTAGTATATAAAACATATTAACATAATGCTTACTATAAATTAAAACCCAATGACATTTTGTTGCAAAAATT
The DNA here is from genome assembly GCF_902655055.1 of Lutra lutra. Taxonomy (NCBI): domain Eukaryota; kingdom Metazoa; phylum Chordata; class Mammalia; order Carnivora; family Mustelidae; genus Lutra; species Lutra lutra. Next base: position 50,738,351 of record NC_062290.1, read on the forward strand.
AAGGAGCATGGTATATTTAGTAATCATTTCTAATGTTAAATCATTATTTACAATTTTTTTCTTGACTTCTCTTAATAGTCAGGAGACACCCAATTATAAATTGACCTCAGAATATGTTAATTAAATAACTGAGATGGGTGATGCCTAAGAATGGGTTTTAAAAAAGGACCTCAAATGAAGGAAATAATCAAAGAGATTGAAACACAAGCACAAGTTGAGAAAAACATGGATCTTCTAAGGAACTGAAGTTGACACCTAGCAAATGAAACATACTGTTGACTAAATGCAAAACATAACACACCAGCTAGGATGGCCAGATAAGCAGAACCACGGCAGCACAGTAAAAATGCAAAGGAATGAGATCTTCAAACAAGAACTCTTCTCATCAGGTTCACTGACAATTAAGAAGAGTCTATTTTGACAATGGAGAAAAGAAAACAAAGGGAACCCTGTGACAGTGATTTTCACACCAACATGTATGTGTGTATACTCCTGTGATGATGAGTTCAGGCCATATTATTAAAATGATAAGAGTGATTTATATCAAGGAGGGTTTTTTAAAATAAATCTTTAAAAATTTTTTAATTTATTTTTTACTGAGGTTTTGCATTTTAAAGTTTTATTATTATTATTATTGTTATTGTAGGTTTTGAACCTCATTTATGTTTCTTTTTCTTTATGTAAATTTCAAACACATAACAAACCAGTGTAGCATAGTTACTAAAGCCCCAAATTCTGGGGACTTTCAGCAAGCAGCCTACTCTGTCTATCCCTCAATTTTCCCTCTGTGGAAGGATAATATTAATACCTGGCTCACAGTTAAATCAATTAAAGTGCTCACTTTCACAAAGGACTTAAGAAGTGATACCCAATCATGGTAGCAGCTACAAGCAGTTGAAGAATAATGTGTCAGGAAAATCTTAACTATCTAGTTTAAACATAAGGGAAATTTGTTCTCACTAGGCAATGTAATCGTTCCCCAAAGATGTCTTTGTTCTAATCCTAAAAACTTATAAATATGCTATTTACATGGCCAAAGGGAATTCAGGTTGCAAATTGAATTAAGGTTGCTAATCCCAACTGACTCTGAGATGAGATTATTCTGGATCACCCAGGCAGGCCCAATTTTATCACAGGGATTCTTTTAAGTGATGGAAGAAAGCTGGAGAATCAGGGTGATCATCAGTGAAAATGGAAGTGGGAGTTGGAATGGTGTGATTGCTGACTTTGACGGGGAAAGGGGGCCACAAGCCAAAGACTATAGTCAGTCTCTGGAAACTGGAAAGGATAAAGAAATAGATCAACCCCCCTCTTACCTTCATTAAGTCAGGCAGCCTTCACAACACCTTGATGTTAGCCCACTGACACCCATTTTAGATTCTGATCTCCAGGAGTATAAAATACCAAACATTTGTCCTGTGAAACCACTACGTTTGTGGTAATTTGTTATAATAGCCATAGAAAACAATGTATCCCTCAATAGCACCCATGACAGTGAGTCTCCAAGATTGCTTAAACTAGCAGCTTGGCAACATTAAGAACTCACATCTCTTCCATCCTTTGCTTTGTCATCATCACTGTAAGGCCAGCAGCCTTGGGAGACATAAAATGGCATTACCAGCTTCCAACTATTTGACAACTTTCAGAACTACCCAGTAAAATCTAAGGGCACATAGCTTATATGTCTTCCTTATAATTTTTTTTGAACCTTGCCAGTTTATTTTTGGTATTTTTTTAAATTAACATATAGTGTATTACTTGTTTCAGGGGTACGGGTCTGTGATTCATCAGTCTTATACAAGTCACAGCACTCACCATAGCACATATCCTTCCCAGTGTCCGTCACCCAGCCACCCCACCCCTCCCATCACCCTCCCCTCCAGCAACCCTGTTTGTTTCCTGAGAACAAAAGTCTTTTAAGGTATTTTTGGTATCTTTGTCATAAATTTAATTTTATTAAATATATCACTCTCTTTGTAATTTGCATTCTATTTTGGCCTTATTTGCAGTTCTTTATCACCAAGATCATTCCTCTAAAAACTGCTGTTGTTGTTGTTGTTGTTTATCCCTTTGGTCATATTTTTAAATACTTGGATTTAATTCCATATGGTGTGAGGAACAGATCTACTTTTTTGATATATACCTAAGTTTCTTAATGTTACTAATTAACTAATTATACAGCAATCCCCTTTCTCAGTGCCTTATAGAGTACTACCTCTGACTTATTTAAAGATCCCTTTGAGATGTCTCTTTTTGTGCTCTCCAGTCTGCTGTCTATTCAAATGGTTTATTCCTGCATATTATACATAATTTTCATTGCTATGACTTTGTAAATATTCTTTGTTTATGGTAGGGCAATTTCTTTCTCTGTATTCTTTTTAAGGATTTTCAGCACAATTCATTTCAAGTGCATTTTAGAATTAATGTGTCAAGTTCCATAAAATAGTCTCTTGAAACTTTGTGTAGAGTTGCATTGTGCGTGCAGATTAATTTAGAACTATGTGTTATCTTTACATTTTTTTATGTGGAAACATTGTTTATTTTTCTACTTGTTCAGGTTCAATTCTACTTTATATCATTCCAAAAAAAGTTTATAGTTATTTCCATAGTTTGCATTTATTTTAACACATTTATTTCTAACTACCTTATGGTTCTTGCATGCCTTTGAAATTTTTTGAATCAATTTTAATTTTCTTTCCAGTTTAGATTGGTTATTGAAAGAATATGAGAACACTACTTGTATTTGTATCTAGTAAACTTGATTTCTGTTATAAATTCTAAAACAAATTTCTTGAATTTTATACATAAAGAATGACAGGTTTTCAATTCATCTTCCATCTGTCTGATACTTACGTCTCTTACTACTGTCTATGGGTTTATCACTCAGATAATGACTTCAGTGGATATATTAGGAGTAAAAATAGAAAATTTGTCTTGATATTTTGATTTATAAGGGAAATTCTATGATTTCCCTATTAAATATGCTATTTCCTCATTTTATTAACATCCATTATCAGCTTAAGGAGGCTTCTATTTCCAGGGTTTTTATTTTTTTATTTTTTTTAAGATTTTATTTATTTATTCTGAGAGAGAAAGAGCAAGAAAGAGAGAGGCAGAACACAAATGGATGGGAGGGGCAAAAATAGAAGGAGAGGCAGACTCCCTGCTGAGCAGAGAACTGGATCTGGGACTGGAGCCCAGGACCCTGGGATCATAACCTTAGCTGAAGGCAGATGCTTAACCAACTGAACCACCCAGGCTCCCAGGCTGAAGTTTCAGGGAAAGAAGCTGTGAGGTATCAGTTAAGCTTCTTTCAGAGCACATTTGTGGCAGCTTTTGTTTTAACTTAAGTCCCTCAATTACCTGGGAATAGCATACAATAAAATCATTTCTGTATATTGAAGAGGATTATCCTCCCCAATATCAAATAGTTTTCTGGGCTTGTTTCTGGAAGATAAGAAGATAAAAACATTTGCAAAACCTAGAAGTATCACTCAAAAGGAGTGGGTTTATCCTGTTTTAAAAGGACTGCCCCAGTGGCTTTGGGGGAATCTGGAGCAGTGCTGGAATCATTTAGCAGTTAGTAAGTATACCTCTTACTACATCTGTTTTTGTTTGTTTTTTTTTTTTTTTAATCTTTTTATTTTTATTTATTTATTTTTAACATATTATTTTTAACATATAATGTATTATTAGCCCCAGGGGTACAGGTCTGTGGATCGCCAGGTGTACACACTTCACAGCACTCACCATAGCACCCTCCCCAATGTCCATAACCCCACCACCCTCTTCCCTCCCCCCTTCCCCTTGGCAACCCTCGGTTTGTTTTGTGAGATTAAGAATCTCTTCTAGTTTGTCTCCCTCCTGATCCCATCTTGTTTCATTTATTCTTTTCCTACCCCCCAAGCCCCCCACATTGCATCTCTACTTCCTCATATCAGGGAGATCATACGATAGTTGTCTTTCTCTGATTGACTTATTTCGCTAAGCATAATACCCTCTAGTTCCATCCATGTCATTGCAAATGGCAAGATTTCATTTCTTTTGATGGCTGCATAGTATTCCACTCAATATATGTGTATATATATACCACATCTTCTTTATCCATTCATCTGTTGATGGACATCTAGGTTCTTTCCATAGTTTGGCTATTGTGGACATTGATACTGCATCTGTTTTTAAGAGGGACAATGTGTAGCAGAAATTGCAGTAACCACAGTAGAGAATGTTGTTTCCTCTTTTTGAATTTAATGTTAATGCCAGGAGTTTTTCAACAATGAGGCATTTGGAAACAAGAATATCTCTTTGTGGGGCACTTGGGTGGCTCAGTGGGTTAAGCCTCTGCCTTCAGCTCAGGTCATGGTCTCAGGGTCCTGGGATGGAGCCCCACATTGGGCTCTCTGCTCAGCAGGGAGCCTGCTTTCCTCTCTCTCTCTCTGCCTGCTTCTCTGCTTACTTGTGCTCTCTCTCTCTGTCAAATAAATAAAATCTTTAAAAGAAATAATATCTCTTTGTGATGCTTAAGTCTCTGGGATCCCAGAACAACTTCTGGTGGAGAAATGGGACAGAGAGATTTTGAAGACCATTGAGTGTTTAAATAATTGATTCAAATTTCAAAATGAGATAAGACTATATTTATATGACAAGTTGTGAAGTAGTACATAGTGGTTAGAAATAAATGCTCTTCCAGATATATCAGAAAAGAAAGGAGTCCTTCCTTTCAGTGTACACCAGGAAAAGATGAGTATGACAGCAGAGCATGAAATAAGAACAATTACAATCACAGACTCATACTTGAATAGCACTTTAGACATTATGAGAGACTGTCATAATTTAATCTGTCAAGTGTTTTTATGAGTTGCTTTGAATGGGTACCTATGCATTAAGTTCAGAGATATGTTTTACCTAAGGCCACATGCTAGCCAACTTCTGCCAAGTAACTATGCAAGCCCCATAATGGGTAATAGAGAAAGCCACTTTGTAGTGGTCCAAAATGAAAAGGGGGTGAGATTATCTCTAATCCATCACAGAAGGACATTGGAAAATGTCTCCTGTTGGGGTACCTGTGTGGCTCTGTTGGTTTAGTATCAGACTCTTGATTTCAGCTCAGATCATGATCTCAGCCTGGGTCAGCTCCGTGTCCAGCATGGAGCCTGCTTAAGATAAAATTCTCTCTCTCCCTTTCCTTCTGCCACTACCCCACCCCATGCACACGTGCACATGCTCGCTTTCTCTCTCTCAAAATAAATAATAAATAATTAAACAAATTTTTTAAAAGAAAATGTCTCCTGTAAAGTTGGGAAGAAAATGAAAGTGTAGAGGAGAAATAAATATAAGAACAATAAGACACTAGATAAGCACAACCTTTAGATAAAATGTTTGGCCCCTTGAAGATTGTATAGAATATATAAAACCTAGTATTGGGCCATATGTAGTAAAGATCATATGAACATTAGACATATATAAACTTGATACTATACTCAAATTTAGTGTCTCTATGTCATAAATTCTATCATTCAGTAATATATAAAAATCAGATTATAGCATCCAAATTTTTAACCTCCTAATTATATGTGTGCATGTCCTTAAACTCTAAAAGATACTACCATATTAAAATATTTTTCTCACAAGTCTTTTTTTATTCCAGACACATTCTGCCAAATATATGTTGCTTCATTCAGTACAATGCTATTCCTGATTGTTATGACTTTGTGACTATAAACTGCCCCTCTACTTTTTGTTAATTATTTTTGTATTGAGTTTTATCTATAAGAAGTGTTATTCCTTTTATATCAGTTTTGCCTTTGGTATTCTCTAGTTTTGGCATTCCTATTCATTTTGTTTTGTATGCAGATCTTGAGATTGGAGGCAGTTTTAATACCAAACTAATAAAATAGCAATTTTGGGAATTTCCCAAAGCTATGTGACAGATTGTATTTATAATGATGTATTCATTTTCTTAAAAACAGCCACAAACTTTTACAAGCTTCAAGTCCGATCAAACCTGGATTTTACTGTTCCTAGCAAGACATAGCTGGATTTTTAAAACTCAATCTGAGATTCTTTTAACATAGTATTTAATACAGTCTTCATGGTCGAGATACTTGATCTTATTTCTGTTGTATTCTTTTATAATATTTACAGTGTTTTTTTGATATAGCTTCATCTTTTCGTTTTTGAACCTTCATTATTTTCAGGTTTATCCCAGTTTTAAATCAAATTGTTTGTCTTCTTATTTTATCATATTTTAAGACTTCTTTATATACTCTACATGTTTAATCTGTGTTAGATCCATATTTGCAAATATTTTCATTTGATCTGTGCCTTGACTTTTCATTTTCTTAATTGTGTCTTACGAAAAGCAAACGTTTTAAATCTTGATGGAATAAAATTTAACAAATTTTACTTTTACAATTCATGCTTTTGTGTCTTATTCAAGAAATCTTGGCCTAACCCAAGGTCACAAATATTTTCTCTTATCTTTCTTTCTAGAATTTTTAGAGTTTCCTCTTGTATTTAGGTAAATGAATCATTTTATATCAGTTTTTATATATGTTGTGAGACAAGGGTCAAGACTCATTTATTTTGCAGTCTTTAGCAAGTAGAAAGACTTTATAATATAGGCATTAGGTAGACTTTTCAGGAAGAACTGCCTTAGTAGTAGGACTAAAATAGTTCTACTAAAGTCTATCTTAAACTTGCCCTTTAAAAAAATGTCCTGGGGCGCCTGGGTGGCTCAGTGGGTTAAGCCGCTGCCTTCGGCTCAGGTCATGATCTCAGAGTCCTGGGATCGAGTCCCGCATCGGGCTCTCTGCTCAGCAGGGAGCCTGCTTCCTCCTGTCTCTCTGCCTGCCTCTCTGCCTACTTGTGATCTCTCTCTGTCAAATAAATAAATAAAAATCTTAAAAAAAATAAAAAAATGTCTTAAGGGGCGCCTGGATGGCTCAGTCATTAAGCATCTGCTTTTGGCTCAAGTATGATCCCAAGGTCCTGGGATCCAGCCCTTCATCGGGCTCCCTGTTGGGCAGGAAACCTGCTTCTCCCTCTCCCACTCACCCTGTTTATGTTCCCTCTCTCCCTGTGTCTCTCTCTGTCAAATAAATAAATAAAATCTTTAAAAATATGTTTTAAAACAAACCTCAAAAAGTCAAACTGATTCCAAGTAACTGCCAGGTAGGTGCACTAACTATTCCAAGGCCTCTGTTAGCTTTAAGGATTCTTTGCCCTCTTGCTCTCTGGTGCTTCCTTCCCTGGCCTCAAGTAGTTACCTGTCATGCATGCACAGATTAGTATTCAACAACAGGCTTGAAGAGTACTCCTCTTCAGATCTCAGAAAACTGAAGATCACTCTATTCTGTGAAGGTACCTTTTCTCTGGTATCCTGTTTCACATTCTAGCCTCCTCTACTGTTGCCTGAAAAGTGTTTCCAGGAAGTGAACTGGGGCAGTGGTAGGGCTCACTTTATTTACATCCCTTTTCTCAAGGTTACACATTCTGTTCTGTTTGCTGCCCAATATCTGAAAAGTGATATTTCTTATATATTATCTGGTTTTCTGTTTATAAAGTATTGTTGGGAGAAGAGGGTTTATGTAAAGCTGGTGCCTCTTTCTCCATAACAGCAGGAACCCATATACGTTTAGAGCAATATACTTGTGTTACCACTTTAAGGAGTAGAACTCTTTTACTTCTTTATGCTATAAATGAATCAGTGATTATACATCTCTCTTCAGGAAGCTTTAATTTTACTTACATCTCAGTCCATTATGGAAAAACTGGAAAGTCTTACCATTCTTTCTAGCTGTTTCCAAATGATTACTTTATTGAATTGGCTGATTTTCAACTTAGAGAGCCTAAGATGCCTGATTATCATAGGTAAACTCACAATGAAATTTCATTTAAAGTGTAAGAATGTCTCTATACCCAACATCTAAACAATTGTTGAATGAAGAAGAAACATAATTAGGGAGTGAAAGTAAGGAGAGAGAAGTCAGGAGAAAAAGAAGTTAGAACATCTTGATGGATAGTAGGTAAGAGAATTTGGGGCTTATCTTCAAAATAATGAAATTTTAAAAAGTAATTTCAAGTACTTACCATCCTCTAATTCTCAGTGCAGGACTTTGTTCTTCATACCATGCAACAGCTTTCTTAATAAACCCTTTTAGTGGGCCATTTACATGAAGTTTTTCTAGAATGAATTGACCAAGTTTTTATACTGTCCATAGAATATTACCTCTTCTCTGACCCATATGAAATACTGAAACACAAAGAAGTTCTTGCTATGAAAAAGGACCAAAATAATAAAGGAAATATTTATAAAATGCCATCTCTGTTCAAACTTAAGTATTTAGGGCACAATAAGTACTTAGAGAAACTTAAGATTGAAATAAACATCATATATCCACAGAGCTATAAAATGAAACTGTAATAACTATGACCAGTAGTGATGAATGCACACTAAATTGTCCATCAGTAGTTATAAACCCTGTATGTGGTTTGTATGAGGGAGAATATTCACATAGCCTCCCTTTTCAAATCTTACTCTGAGGATTCATATGCATTTTGAATAAATCTCTTTGAAGGCTGACATTGAATTTTCTCCAAATATTCAAGTGGGTTTAAGATGAATAGAGTTATAATTTTCATGAGGACAGAACAGTTAATATGATTTCCTATTTATTTAGATATTTATTTCAGCTTGACTAATTATCAGTATATGTTTCAAATATTCAAAGAAGTTTAAATGAAGTTGACTACTAAGGAATAGGTTTCCAAAATGACAATGTATTTTCAGAGTAATATTACACATGGTTTATGCAAATATCTGATTAGTTGTAGCAACAATACAAATCAACCCTAGAGGGTGATTTTCTTCTCTCTCCCTTACTTCTAAGAGACACTATATGTGTGTATGTGTGTGTATGTGTATGCATACGCGTGTGTGTTATATAACATTTAATAAGACTACTGACTTGATATAGATAAAAGGAATTTAGAATAAAGGAATAATGCCCAAAATGCCTGTGTGTTAAATACAGTGTATTTTCTTATAGACCATAGAAAAAGACAAATCATAGATTGCTTCAGGGTGCTATGTCTGTCAAAGTAATAATAGGTTCCACTGAATCATTCTCATTGTCCTATTCAGTTCAGACAATCATCTGGATTTGTGAGAGATATAACCAGAGATATAGATGAATTCCATTTGTTGTAACTTTGTTTGATATATGTATAAAATTAATTGGGCCATAGCGCTATCTTGTTACTGACAAATATATTCCATTTGTATATGCATTTATCTTAAGCCTCCTTCAAGCTGGAATTGAGATCATTTACAAGGATGCATGTGTAAAACATGGTAAAAAAAATAAAATCAGAGAAAAATAAATATACAGACAATAAAAATAATATAAACTCAGAAGGAAAAATAGCATCTCAAACACATGTCACATATTTCCTCATATACTTTGGAAATTGTCAGAATAAATAAACTAAGATAGGTCTGACAGTAAAAATTTATTATTATAACTATTACTTTTACATAATTCATATAGAAGTTTTTCATTAAAAAAATCCTCAAAGGTTCGCCAAATGCTATTATGTGGCATAAAAAGCCTTTTGCATCATGGTGTCCACCCTCTTTTAAAAAAAAAAAAAAAAAGACTTATTTGTTTGAGAGAGAGTATGCAAGTAGGGAGAGCGGCAGAGAGAAAAAATCTCAAGTAGACTCCCCGCAGAGCATGAAGCTTAATGCAGGGTTTGATATGGGGCTGATCTCATGACCCTGAGACCATGACCTGAGCCAAAATCAAGAGTTGGCTGCTTAACTGACTGAGCCACTCAGACACCTCTGTCCACCCTCTTTTTAAGTAACATCTTGACTGTTCTCCTGTGTATACAGTATGGTCTGGCTACCCAGAATCTTTTCATTTCCCATGTCATGTTCTTGTACTCTGTGTCTCTACATCTTTGCACAAGCTAGTCTTCCTGCATGGAGAACCAATCTAAGTCTTTCTTGCTTGGTGAAATTGCATAAAACCTTTAAGATCAAACTTAGTGTTTCTTCCCCTCTGAACACCTCTCCAAGACCACAGAACATGTGATTCACCCTATTTTCTGTGGACCATCTGTCTCTATTTTAAGTCACTCTCCATGATAGTATGATAATACCTCTCCAAACCCTCCAAATAATTTCTTAAATGTTGATTAGCTCCAACATAATGAAGGAATGGAGACTATATCTTGTTCAGTTTTGCCTTTTCAACTGTGAGCCCCTTACAAATGGATATTCTGTGAGTACCAGATACACAATGAATTGTGCTCTCCCTAAATTAGCTTAAAAATGGAACTAACAGTAGCAGTAAGTGAGAATCCAATGTTAAAAAGAGTCTAACAACAACAACAAAAAAAGTCTAAAAAGAGAAAGACTCATGTGAGGACTGAATGCCCAAAGACCTCAAAGGGAATTATGATTTTAAAAATATAAACTCAAAAAAAAATTTTATTAATCCACCTGGATTAATCTCTAGATTAGTAGATTCATTTTTAAAATCCATAGCAATATGGACAAATTTTTTTAATGCTTAGTATTATCAATAATCCTAATAAATGTCACCTAATGTGAGTTATATTTTTTAAAGAAAGTTACCTCCCTTAGACTGCATACTGAAAGCATTTTTATTTTATTACATATGGCCTTTCTTTGTAATTGTGATGAGCTATCACAGTCCAATTTTCTTCCAATTGTATAGTACAAAGAATTTCTCCTAGGAGCTGCTTTGAAGATTAAAGCATAGAAATAATTTTATTAATGCAATTTTATTTTATATAACAGCACAATCAGCAAGCTTAAATTCTTCATGAATATCGGTATTGTCTGTATAGAATTTAATTTACCAATGGTACAATGTGAAAATGCCCTGGTTACCTGTTTGCAAAATGAGTAGGTATCCTAACAGTTACTGCTTGCTGTGAATCATCAAAGTTTTATCCTAAGCTGAAAAACTAGTAGTACTGGGCTCAGTAGCATACTTCATTGGTGTCCATGCTATCTTTCAGAAAGTGCTTACCCATAACCTTATTTAGCCTTACTGCAATTCTGTCACTGAAGAATTATAAAGTTGGTCCCTCTTGCTCCATAACAGCAGGAACCCATATATGTTTAGAGCAATATACTTGGGTTAGCACTTTAATTTGTTTGCCAGAATAAATTGTTTTTTTTTTTTTAAGATTTTATTTATTTATTTGAGAGAGAGACAGTGAGAGAGAGCATGAGCTAGGAGAAGGTCAGAGAGAGAAGCAGACTCCCCGTGGAGCTGGGAGCCCGATGCGGGACTCGATCCCGGGACTCCAGGATCATGACCTGAGCCGAAGGCAGTCATCCAACCAACTGAGCCACCCAGGCGTCCCCAGAATAAATTGTTTGCCAATTTATTTTATATAAATGACAAAAAGAGACTCAGAGACCTTAAAGTGACTTTCCAGGATCATGAGAGAGAGTTGGAGCTAGAACTGAGGCTGTGTGACCTCTGGCTCAGTAATACTTCCCTTCTTGAATAACCCTCTATCTCAGCTTTAGAATGGTTCATAAGAAATGATGGTGTCAGGTTTAGAGCTATGGAATAAAAAAATGTACAGAAACATAGAGTAAGCTAAAAGAAAGTCAAAAGTCACTTGGGAAATATTCTTTCATGCATTGATTCTTACGAGAAATATCAAGTTTCTATCATGGGGTTTTTACTCTTCTAAGTATTAAGAATTTGGCATTGACAATACATTTTTAAATATTCAAGTTTCAACAAAAATTATGAGACATGCAAAGGAGCAGGAAAGTATGGCCTATGTACAGGAAGAAAAGCAGTCCTTAAAACCTGTCCCTGAGAGACTTCAGGCATCAGATTCACTAAGAGATAAAGACTTTAAATCACCTGTTATAAATACATTCAAAGAACTGATGGAAACAATATTTAAAGAAATAAAGGAAAATGTGAGAATGATGTCTCACCAAATAGAGAATGTCAGTAAAGAGACTGAAATTATATTTTTTGAAATTATAATTTTAAAAAATAGGAATTACAGAGTTGAAAATAAAATAACTGAAATTGGACATTCATAAAAGGCCCAGAACAAATTATAGCTAACAGAAGAAAGAATCAGAGAACTTGAAGATAGGTCAATTGATATTATACAATCTGGGAAGCAGAAAGAAGAAAGAATGAAAAGAAATGAACAGAATCTTAGAGACCTGTGGGACACCATAAAGCAAACAAACATACTCATAATAGAGAGAGGCCAAAGAAGGGAAAATAAGAGCCGAAAAGGGAGGCAAAAAGAATATTTGAAGTAATATGAAAAATATTGATCTACACTGAAAAAGCTCAACAAACTCTAGGAAAGAAAACTCAAATTCATACCCAGGTACATCAAAATTAAACTGTGAAGGGGCGCCTGGGTGGCTCAGTGGGTTAAGCCGCTGCCTTCGGCTCAGGTCATGATCCCAGGTCCTGGGTTCGAGCCCCACATCGGGCTTTCTGCTCAGCAGGGAGCCTGCTTCCTCCTCTCTCTCTGCCTGCCTCTCTGCTTACTTGTGATTTCTCTCTGTCAAATAAATAAATAAAATCTTTAAAAAAAAATTAAACTGTGAAAACACAAAGAGTCTTCAGAGCACTAACAGGTGACTCAACACATTTTCTGATGGTAAAGCAATTCTTTATCACTTGTATGTGTTGAGTCACCTCTGTAAAGAGTTGCTTTACCATCAGAAATTATGAGGCTAGGAGGTAGTGGGATTACATATTCAAAGTCCTGAAAGAAAAAGATTGTTAATCAAGAATTTTACATCCAGAAAAACCATCTTTCAAAAATGAAGGAGAAATTAAGACATACTCAATAAACAAAAACTAAGCAAATTTGTCTCTAGCAGACCTGCTCTACATGAAATACTGAAGGAGTCCTTCAGGCAACATGAAGTACCACTACACACTAATTTGATTCCACACAAAGAAATAACACTAGTGAAGGTAACTATATAGCTTAATATAAAAGAAAATATATAGCTTAATATAAATATAAAAGTATTTTTTATTTGTAATTCTTTCTTTTCTTATATGATTTGAAAAAAACTGCACAAAGTGATAATTATAAAATTATGTTGATGAGGTTATTATGTACAAAGATGCAATTTATGTGATAACAACACAAAGTTTTGAGGAAGGAAGGGAGTTAAGTAAAAGGAAAAATTTGATATTCTCTTCTAATTATGGTGATTTTTATCTGAACTAGATTGTTATAAATTGAAAGGTTAATTGTAATCTCCACAGTAACCACTAAGATATTAACTTAAAAAGGAGGTATATAACATACAATATAAATAGATAGCAACTGTCTTCCCAGAGGAGAAGATAAATTTAGATGATAAATTGGCAGCATTGACTCAAAATGATTATTTATAATTATGTAGTAATTAAGGCTGGTTCAAAAATATTCTGTTCTCTTTTTGAGTAGAATTGTGCTTACCTACTACCTTTGAGTCAGGGAGCCATGCAACTTGCTTTAGCCAATCAGTTGTACCAGAATGGTATGTTTCAGCTTCAGCTATAATTTTATAGTTCAGTATGTTGTCTGCCAGACCCCTTTTTCTGACTTAGCATTAATAGAAGTATGTGTAGAGACTGAGTCTTCCTCATTCTTTCTGAGTGGCCATGATATTCCGAGACCTTAACTGATATGTTACACATGTACTGTTAGTGGGGATGCATTTTTGTTGTGTTAAGCCACTGAGATTAGGGGGTAATTTGTTATTGTAACATAAATAGCTTGCCATGTCTGATAACATTAAAAGTGGAATTTATTGCAAGAACTTTCCTAGGATTAGTAATTCTATGAATATAATTGTTTTGGACAAAAGATTTAGATAATTTGGGGACAAATAATTATTTTACATGATCTTTATTAGGTGGCCTATTTGACATTCAAATTTATTATCAAATTTGTGTTCTTTGCAAGAATCTCTTGCTAATTGGGCAGTTTTCTCTGTTATCTCTTGGGGGAAGCACATGCATTCCTATTTTCATGCCTTTGTTTGTTGTCTTCCTTCTAATTGGACTACCTCTCCTTTAGCTCTCATACTCAAGTTACTTTCTAAGATTCTCTCAAGTCTTCTATGACCAATTCAAAAGGAGCTCAGGCTAAGGAAGCATTATATCCGCACCATGTAACTCAGACAGTGCTAAACCCTAGTTATAGAGCCAGGATTTTTTAAAACTGCAATTCTGTCCTTTTAACTACTTCCCCGATTCTGAGCTCCAACTGTACTCACTCAGTTTATCTAAGAACCTAGTAATTCTGGAGGCGCCTAGGTGGCTCAGTCAGTTAAGTGGCAGATCTTAGTTTCAGTTCAGGTCCTGATCTCACTGTAGTGGGCTCTATGCCCAGTGTGGAGTTTCTCCCACTCCCTTTCCCTCTCCTCTGCTCTGCCCCTGCTCGTGCTCTCTCCCTCTCTCTCTCAAATAAATCTTAAAATAAAAAAAGCCTAATCATTTTTTTCTTCTTAATTCCATTATGTACTCTACCTCTGTATTCTAGGTGAATTTTAAACTCTCACCTCATAATGATTTATTAATGAGGGAATCTCACTCCACCCTCAGGGGCAAGTATTATTCTAAATATCTCCATTTAGATTTTAGGGTTAATAATAAATAAAGAATATGTGATTCTTCAGTCATAGAATCTGATACAAAACCTTAAAACTTAAAACATCAGTTTTAGCTGAAAAAATAATTTCAGTAACTAGAAGGAAAAAAGGGAGGTTAAGACAATTATATGAGTTACACTCCATTTATTTATAGAAACCAAACAATAGATAGATATCAGTGATGACTTTTTCACTTTCTGTTCCGGTTGCTCTGATGCACACATAGCTGCAAAGCTTGTGGTTTATTTATGTTTCCACAGGGAAAAAGATAGGTAACTAATGTATATTAAACACTTCTGTGGAAGAAGGTGGTTACATGGCTAGGATCACTGACTATTTTTAATGTTATTGAAATGATCAGAAATGCCATTTTAATACCCTTGCCTATAATGGGTGTTTTGGAATCAATCACTCTTTCTGAAGGTTGTATAATTAGCAACAGAGACAAAATCTAAACCCCACTGTGCCTCCAAAATCTGTGCATTTTTCCCCATACAACCTGGTTTTTGAGTTGTCTGCAAGAGATAATTACAATCCCCATCAGACTGATTGTGTTTAAATATGATTTCTTCATGCTGTTGAGGCTTCTACTCTTTGCATTGGGGTATGGTAAGCTGTTAACAATCTGGTGTCTCTTGACACTACTTTGCCAAAGATAAAACAATTCACCTTCACCTTTGCAGGTGGTGTAAGGTCTTTTCAAAAGGATATGCACAATGCTAAGAAATTGAAGCTGAGGAGTTTTTCCTTGGGTTTACATTCCACTGATCATTCCATTGGAGTAATCATTTCATCATTTCTCTTGCATTTGCCAGATCAGTGCTTCGGTACTAATATCTATTTCTCTCTGTCATACTCTTCCTCTTTTCCCTCTTTTTTTGCTGAGTTTTGATCAGAATCTAAGCAGTTATATTTTATTTTTGCTTTGTTTTGATTTTCAAAATAAGCTCTAAAAACTCTCAGTTCTGAACTTTGACTGTCAAAGTCAGTATCAGTGTTCACCTTTTACTTTACACTTATGAGACCAGAAAAGTGACTTTTTAAATTATATAATTTCTTTCCAAACTATCTTCTCACTAGTGCTTTAAAGTCATGGTCATATGTTCTTAGTTTCTTCTCAAAATAAAGTTTCTGCTGCTTTTTTTTTTTTTTTTAAAGATTTTATTTATTTGACAGACAGAGATCACAAGTAGGCAGAGAGGCAGGCAGAGAGAGAGGAGGAAGCAGGCTCCCTACTGAGCAGAGAGCCCAATGCTGGGCTCGATCCCAGGACCCTGGGATCATGATCTGAGCCGAAGGCAGAGGCTTAACCCGCTGAGCCACCCAGGCGCCCCTCTGCTGCTTTGAATACCACAATGTCATGATGAATGTGGAGAATTCTGTTCTCCCATTTTCCAAATTGTAGCTGAGACCTCCTTTTAAAAAAAAAATGCATCACTGATAATAATGCAAAAGGGAAAATATTCCAGCATGGTATCACTGGAGAGCCCCAGCAGCGATAGCACTGGAACATGGAAAAATAATCTCTTAAGTTTTGACAGAAGTCAGATGGGAGCCACAAAAAGAGAATGAATACTGAAATATACCCTACTATTCTTTGGTAGGGTCCCTTTAAGTTAGAATCATAGTTAATATCAGTTTTGATATCAAAGATTCTTTAGTACTAATGAAGTTTTGTGGTCATGCAAGTATTTTTAAAACTTTCCAAGACTGTTGCATTTCTAGAGTAGAATGAAGATTGAGAATACTGACCAGCTCTGAAAGGTTTTACAAACCATCCTAGGGGTAGGATCACAACTCCTACTAAGGAATATATCCAAGCTCCAGTTTCTAGGAGCAGTTTTCAATCCATGCCTAATGCACTGCTGACAACAGATAAGGAATGTGGCCCAAATCAGAATTCCTTTTAAAGGATTGCTTCACTGATGCCCAATCATAAATTAGGCAAACACCCTTTTTGTTTGTTTGGTTTGTTTTTTGGATGTGTGCTGAAGTTGCATGATAAATGTAAACTGTAAAATTGTGGTGATTCTCATAAGTAATATGGGTATAAAATCTGTGGATCTCAAGAAAAAAACTTTGTGACTTGGGTCAAATAGTAATGACCTCAAGTGTTCTGCTTTGATCTAGCATAGGTAATTGTGGGATTCCTTCACTTTCTTCCCTCCCTCCCTCTTTTGCTCCCTACTGTCCTTCCTTTCATTACATCTTTTTTTCTTTCATTCAGATGAGGGAAAAAAATTCAATTTCTAACGGAGCTCTAAATCCTGTTGAAATTTTGTCTGTTGGCATCTAAACTTTGAGGTGTTTTTAATGATATTCTTAAGCAGAATTACTTTAGAAAGTTAAATTTACTCCTTAAGTATTATTAATACAATGAAAACAAAGCATTTTTATAGAGAAATCAGAAACTTTTGGTGCATGTCTTCAACTCATTAAGATTTCTTTTTTTAAAAATATTTACTACACTGAGTTACAGCTAAATTAAATATGGTGAATGGATCTCTCCTAAGGGGATAAACTAAATTAAACTGGGAAGAGACCAAATCTAATTGTATTGCATCTTTATGATCTAGCATTAAGAATTCTTAATCTGCCTCCATCCCTTTGCTTTAGTAATGCTAACACTTTATCAGTGAAGCTGATAGTTTGCATTTTTTTCTGAAGGGAATATGAAATTAAACATTAAAAACTAAAGTACTCTTAAATATTACTCATTTTTTGTTAATGATATGCATTCATGTGTCTGGGACAAAAGTGTTATAAAATTTACTATTTATATATAATCATTTTCTTCACATGATCTTCTTGATATTTGTCCTTTTATATTTTATGCATTTATTTATTTAACAACATTCATTAAGCAGTACAAAAAAGAAGAACATGTATTTCTTGCTTGCAAGTTGGTCTTTAGTCTATTCTTGCTTGCAAGTTGGGCAGACTTATAAACTAATGAAAGAAAATAGGTAGACAGAGTAATAGATAAATAGGTAGCTAATAGATAGGGAAGACTCTTTAACAAAGCTATACAGGAAATGCTTTCAAAACACAAAAGAAAAAATGATGCTTCCCCCGCCCCCCCGCAGGGGAAATCCAGGAAAATTTTATAGGGAAAATGATATTTACACTGAGTTTTTGAAATCAAGTAGGGAATGAGAAGTCCCATGTAGGCAAAATGCTAGCTAACATTTACTGAGCACCCAAAATACAGTATGTGGAAAAACTGAGATCCAGACACACTAGTAACGGATCAAGTTCACATAGCTGGTGAGTGGAAGAATTGAAAGTAGAGTTCAGATCAGACTCTGTGACTTCAGACTCTCTACTCCTAATCTAGTAACAACTCTACAAATGAATGGTAACACAAGATTTCATAGATTGTTCTGGCTCCAAAGGTCTAAGATGTTTGGGAATCTGTGGTGATGAAACTAAAAATGTTATCTGTGGTTTATTATGAAAGCCCTAATATTTTGCCCAAGAATTTAGATTTGCTGTATTAAAAACTAACCAGAATTCTTAACCAGGGAAATCAAAAGCTCAGAAGAGTGTTGTTGTTTTAAACAGAATCTACAACTTGAATTTAAAAATGAGAGAAAAGACAGTTGTTTCAAAGAATAGCTAGCTGCTTTGCAGAAAGGAAGTGATAGACATTTACCCAGCCACAAGCTGGGATCAGCACATCACAGCCTCCTCAACTGTTACTGTTGTTGACTCAGTGTCTCTGTGGAGGAAGGAGGGCCTGGTCCTTCTTAGTCTGCCATCTAACATATCTAACAGTCTGCTGAATGTCTACTGACATCCAGCAACTAACTCTTCAAACCAGAAATAATCAGTTTGTACTATAATATTCACGTAAAAGCTTCAATTCAGGATTACCTAAAGTCTATATCTAAAAATTTATTAAAGACTTTTCTTGCCTTTCGGATATAATTCACCCTTCAGCACAGATGACAAGGTTCTTCATGACCTGGCCTCTGCATAGAATTCCAGGATCCATTTCTTCCCTGAACTTAAACTCAACAATATAGCAAAGACTGAATTTTTAGTCAACATACTCACTGGAGTTTTGCACATAACTTCATTTTCGTAGGATATTTTGTTTCTTCTGCCATGTTTTATTCTGCTCGGGCTGCTATGATAAAAATAGCATAGCTTAAACATTAGAAGATTTTCTCACAGTTCTAGACACTGGGAAATCCAAGATCAAGGTGCCAGCCAGTCAGTTCCTGGTGAAGGCACTGTCTTTGGGTTACAGAGAGCCAGCTTCTCCCTGCGTTTGCAGATGGCCTTTCTTCTTTGAGTTCATATGAGAGAGAGAGCAAAATCTTTCTTTTCTTATAAGGCCACTAATCTCATCATAAGAGCCCAACTCCTAGCACCTAATCTAACCCTAATTACCTCCCAAAGGTCACACCTTCAAATATCCATCACACTGGGGCTAGGGCTTCAATATAAGAACAGGAGGAGGTGTTCTGTCTGTAACACACCTCAATGCCAACTCTACCTTCCCTCTGACTAGCTAACCTCCTCTCAATTATTTTCCCCATATTTCCTTGCCACTAATTCCTCATCTTTCCTTCTGTAATTCTAATTCACCTAATTTCCAACTTTTAATTCTATTGTCTATGCTTCTTAATCTATCTTTTTTATTTCATTTGTGTGTTTCTTCATACTATGGTCAATGACTTATTCATATTTCTATACCAGTTTGTTAATCTTCTCTTCAAGTGTGTTCCATATGCTATATAATTTCTCTGATGCTCTGTTATAGTTAACAATTCTTTATAGTAAGCTTTCAAATTACTGTATTGTTTTCCATTCCTAACTGGACGCAGATTGATTCACTATATAATGCCTTCTCATAAGACATTTTGTCCTCTCAATTTACTTATCCCTTTGTATTATAGCCTCAACAAAGTCTGTCTTCGTCATAGTTCTCTAGCTACTTCATAGTTTGTGCCTAATAAATATACTGAACAAAAGAAAAACTGAAAAATAAAGCATTGCCCAACATTTGCCTATATTATGAACAACTGAAAATCTTATCTCCCTAAAATACCTATTAATATATAAATACATGTGTGTGTGTGTGTTTATTAATTCTCCTGTTCAAATATAAATGAATGTTTTCCTCATTTTTTTAAAGGTTTAATCCAAATTAACCAAATGGTATGAAAGATAAACATAATAGTAGAAAGGTTGAATACAAGGTTATAGAAACTTATTACTTATGTCTGTCAGTGGAGTTAGTCTTACTAATTTATCCAAGCCAGGACCTTATAAGAACATCCAAATGGATAAAAAGCTAGAATTCAATGTACTTACATAGCCTGTTGCTTCCCAGTGAAACAAATTAAATATTGAGATTGTTCATAAAAAAAAGTTTCTTTGTAAAGAATATAGCATAATGTCATAGTTATGATATACCTAGCTTTATCTAAATAACTTCTGATTCAGCTCTCTGGCAAAGGAAAATAGTGACAGTAACACAGGGGAGAAAAAAAATTAATAACATTATCTGAAGAAAAATATTTAGAAAAGCAATCACTGTATTTTTCCTTAGCTTCCTATGCCCATTTTCTCTTCCCCTCATAATTTAGACAAGTAGGAAATTCACCGTATTTGTCTTGAGAAGAGGGTAATAGAGCAGAACACAAAGAAAAAGACAATATTTTTTTTAACATCTGATTTAGGCATAAAATCATAGATTTAGAAGAATGTGTGATTATTCAAAATCAGTATTCTTTGTTAATAGTTCTTCAAACCTGCAAAACTAGATGGAACTTTCCTGTACAGGCAAAGGCGAGAGTTATATAGGGAAAGAGGGAACCATAGTATCTAGAGGATCTCTATTCAGAGTCTACGGCATGTTCTTTCCCCGCCAAATACCAATGAGTAGGAGTGCCAGAAAATTCATAATCCAAGCTGAGATAATCAGAATAGATATTCCAGAAAATTTATAATATAAGATAAGGAAATTAGAGTCAATCTTAGGCCCAACTCAAGAGCATGGACTTCAAAAATTCTTTAAAAGTTGCTTAGCTGATTAAGATATGCTCAGTTAAACTTTTGTTGGACTAGATGGCTCAAGAAAACAAGATTAAGGGCCACTAATACCTAAAATGATCAAGTATCTTATAAGTAAGTCTAGAGAAAGAGGCATATATCAAAATGAAGGGTGGGTTTCACCATTGTCATACAAAATTTACTGGGGTTAAATAGATAAAAAGCTAACTTGTTTTTTGAAAACTTGTAATATTCAAAGAGCTCCATGGGGGATTGAACATGATTGTGACTCTTCAAGACAAAATAAGTTTCACCCAGTCTTTCATTTCTATAGGCAAGAAGCAGCTCTCTCCATATGTGTCCATTCCAACAAAGATACTATCAAGAAGAGATCATGTAAGAGGTGGAGCCAGGAACATAGAGATTAACGGACTGAAGAACAACTAGGGGTGGGGAACATTACTGGGACTTCTCTAGGAACAAGATTTTAGAATATTATGAGCCAGGGCCTATGTACTGGATGTATACCTTCTGTTTTCCCTCTTTCTTAATGAAAGAATTTATTTCAATTATCTTGTCCTTTTCCTATGACTATGTACTTTTGTGGGAGAGAAGACGCAAATAACCTGACATCTATTTCATAAATCCCAGATCAAGAGTAGCTGTAATGAGCCAGATGTAGAAATTATCAGAAATTGTAGAAATTACAAAGTCCTAGACTTTTTTTTTTTAAACTTTCTAGAAGAGAAGTAAACATATTCTCTACTTTGGAAGGGGAAAAATAACAATTTGTAACCAAAGGTTAGTGTGTGACAGATTTTATTATTTCCAATTATTTGTTGCTCCACTTGTAATAGGATTATACATCTCTACTCAGTGTCATGTTTCTAGTACTGGCTCTGTTCTGTTACCATGAGTTTCAGACACATGACTCGGTTTGATCAGTGAAATAGAAGGGGTGACATAAAATATTCTGAGCAGAAGCTTTACAATCCATCCTGTATCCTTCTAGTTATCTTTCATCTCACTCTGTGTCCCCCAGAATACCATGTCCAGGTTCAGGTGGATCCTAGGATACAAAAAGATCCCACTATAAGCTGGCAAATGAAATATAACTGGCATTATGTCCAGCCCAGAGTCTGAAAAAAATATTAGTCTACAGCCTGAGACACTAATAAACTGGAGAAATCTGACAATTTTAATCCTACATAATGATGAGATTGTCATTGATCTTTTATCCCTGATTTCTATCTGAATCCATGAATTTTTATTGAACGTTAAGTATTTTCAGATTGTAAGCTTCTGCAGGGGACCATCCATGTTCAGCAGTATTTCTTGTATTTCCCCAAGTACTTTCCTTGTACTTGAAAGGGTACATGATAGGGTATGTACATGATAGGGTATACAGATCAATAAATATCTGCAAAGGCTCTTCTAAGGTGCCTGGGAGTTTAGGACAGAGCTAAAACATTGAGTACACAATCACAGAGCTAATGATCTCCTACTTAACACTCAAAGGAAGAGTAAAGAATCAGAATGGGACTAATTTTCTAAAAGGATTGAGGAAAAGTAATCAAGCATAGTACTCTAGGAGGCAACAATACCATTTTTAAAGTAAATTGCAAATTGTTAAGATGAGTTCTAAGTAAGAAAAGTCAATAGACATTAGTAACATGCTGAGATACTGTATAAATGGCATTGAGTCAGGGAGAATTTTGTGAATAAAGCCTGCTGATTTAGGTCAACATTGAGAAATTACTGGGACAAAAACAATAAAGATGATAATCTTTAAAATCTTTATTCTTCTACTGCATGAGATCATGCTCATTGCCTCGTGGGGAAAAAGGAGCTCAAAGATTAGCGCTTGAATTTTCATCATACCTTTATAAACTGGTAATAGGAAATGTTTATTTTTAATCAGTATAGAAACTGAATTATGTGCATGGTACTTTGTTTCCTAAAGTTAATAATTTAGTAATAATTGTCCATTCCAATAACATATTAAAGCACTTTTTTTTTAATAAGCCAGGGTATAGTTCTATGCCTAGAACAAAGGGAATACTTACATATTGTAAATGCTGAATGACTGAATTGATGAACCTAACACCCAATTATCTTGCTTCTAACCATTCTCCTATAAGTTACATACACATACTATGCCCATGGAAGTATCTTTTTTATTTTTTCTTTAAATATTAAAGTATTGAGCATTATAGCAATGAGCAAATATTGAGATACTGCCTTATTTATTTTGTTTTTATGAATAAAATGGGGATTCAAATAGTAAAATTATGATCACTCTTGAAATCCATACAGTATAAAAGTAGAAAGATTATGATTTAACTTTTGTCAAATATTTATTAAAATTACTAAGAGCAGGGACGCCTGGGTGGCTCAGTTGGTTAAGCAGCTGCCTTTGGCTCAGGTCATGATCCCAGCGTCCTGGGATCGAGTCCCACATCGGGCTCCTTGCTCATCGGGGAGCCTGCTTCTCCCTCTGCCTCTGCCTGCCATTCTGTCTGCCTGTGCTTGCTCTCTCTCCCTCTCTCTCTCTGACAAATTAAAAAAAAAAATTACTAAGAGCATAGTAATACTAATAGGCAATGGAAGCCTGAATAATTTAGTGCCATCATGCTTTTTCAAGGTAGCACAGAAGTTCTAATAGCCTATTGTTTATTTCCAGGCCAATACATATTGCCTCCAAATAGGGGGGGAAATTCTTGTAGAAGTTGGAAATTTTTAACTAAAAATAAAATACATTGCTATTTCTTGCATAAAGTCTCATAAAGGTGTAGATGTTTATTTACAAAGCATATCATAGGCAGAAGTAGAGTGAATGTTACAGGGGTAGGCAGTTGAGCCATCAGGTGTTATAGGCAGAACTAGGAAACATTCCTATGAAGCTATGACATACCATACCATGCCTACTAGTATTTAATTTGGAATCCAAATTCTTTGCCTGTGCCAATGTTTACATTTTTATATTATATTTTATATATTATATAATAAAAATATATAAGTAATATATAATATATATTATATAAAATTATTATATATTATTATATAAAATTATTATATATAATTTATAAAATTATTATATTTTCTTTGAACAGATATATTACATATTACTTGTCTAATCTATTCCAAGTTAGACAGATACTGTAGAGTAATGGAAAAGCCCAGGATTGGGAACAAAGAATCAGGGGTAGGAAGAAAGAACAGGAACTAACATTTGTTCAAAATTGACCACGTGCTAAATACTATTACAGATATTACCTAATTCAATTTAACTACCCCTACCTCTAATAACAGATATAGTTGTAGTTCACTCTGAAAGATAGGAAATAGGGGAACAGGTTCAGAGATGTGATGGAAACTACTAGATGTCACACAGCTGTTTTGTTGCTCTGCCAGAATATAAATGCATCCCTGCCTTAATGCCAGTTTCCAGATTATGTCCTTACTTCTGCTAATGAGCTCTACAAACTTTTATGAGCTGCATTTCCCAAGTTTATGCTTTGGTTTCCTCTTCTGTCATTTTTAGAGAATATCATTTATTATTATTATTATGGTATTATTATTTTTTTTCTTTTAGCAAGGGAAGGAGAGAGGGGTGGGGGAGGAGTAGAGGGAGAAGGAGAGAGAATCTTAAAGCAGACTCCACACCCAGCATAGAGCCTGACTTGGGGTTCGATCTCATAACCCTGAGATACGACCTGAGCTGAAATCCAGAGATGGATGCTTCAACAACTGAGCCACTGAGACTCCTCGATACAATGATGTTATTTCGATAGTGGCCATTGCTCTAGATGCTTTTAAGTGTTGTTTTGATGATAAAGTGAGATAAAGCTTTGAGTTCATTTTTTTTTTTTTAGAGATTTTATTTATTTATTTGACAGACAGAGATTACAAGTAGAGAGAGAGAGGAAGGGAAGCAGACTCCCTGCTGAGCAGAGAGCCGGATGTGGGGCTCTATCCCAGGACCCTTGGATTATGACCTGAGCCGAAGGCAGAGGCTTTAACCCACTGAGCCACCCAGGTGCCCTTGAGTTCATTTTTTTTTTTATTTTTTTATTTTTTTATAAACATATAATGTATTACTAGCCCCAGGGGTACAGGTCTATGAATCACCAGGTTTACATACTTCACAGCACTCACCATATCATACACCTTCCCCAATGTCCATAACCCCACCACCTTTTCCCTGACCCCCTCCCCTCTACCACCCTCAATTTGTTTTGTGAGATTAAGAGTCTTTCATGGTTTGTCTCCCTCCTGATCCCATCTTGTTTCATTTATTCTTTTCTTACCTCCCAACACCCCCATGTTGCATCTCCACTTCCTTATATCAAGGAGATCATATGATAGTTGTCTTTCTCTGATTGACTTATTTTGCTAAGCATAATTCCCTCTAGTTCCATCCACGTCATCACAAATGGCAAGATTTCATTTCTTTTGATGGCCGCATAGTATTCTATTGTATATATATATACCACATCTTCTTTATCCATTCATCTGTTGATGGACATCGAGGTTCTTTCCATAGTTTGGCTATTGTGGACATTGCTGCTATAAACATTCGGGTACACGTACCCCTTTGGATCACTACGTTTATATCTTTAGGGTAAATACCTTATGACCCAGCAATTGCACTACTGAGTTCATTTTTTTTTTAAAGATTTTATTTATTTATTTGACAGACAGAGATCACAAGTAGGCAGAGAGGCAGGCAGAGAGAAAGGGGGGAAGCAGGCTCCCCACTGAGCAGAGAGTCCGATGTGGGACTCAATCCCAGGACCCTGGTATCATGACCCGAGCCGAAGGCAGAGGCTTTAACCCCCTGAGCCACCCAGGTGCCTCAGCTGAGTTCATTTTTAACAGAGGGAAGCACTCTGAGATATACGTCGCTTACAACTCAGTTAATTTACTCAAAATGGAAGGAAGGCCACTATACTAACCACACTCTTGGCCTCTTCCTGCCTCCTCATCTCTCATTGACACATCTGAAGACACAACCTAACTTTGTCATTATTGGCAAAAAATCTAAGATTTGTACCTAACTTCTTTGTCTCTCAGTTGTTTTATACCTTGAAAGAGTTTATTTTTTTCTTCTTTTTCCAGAATTTATTATTGCCATTCCTGTTGACTTGTGCTCCATTTTCAACTACCAATTTGAGGATATAAGTCCCTTGAAATGCCATATTTTGGATGTGACTTGATTTTTGAGACATATTATTGATATCTATTTTAAAATAGTTTTGTTTAACCACTTAAATCTTGGGTGTTACAAATGTTACAAAATGAAACTCAGCTGACTAAATTTAGAGAACTACTTGGCTCTATGTAATTATTCATGATCAGGCAGTATCCCACTTTAGCAGTAGAAGCAAGTTCCAGAGAGCTGTACAAAATAGAAGGCTTTTATTGGCATAAGGGAGTGGGAAAAGGAAGTTTCTAGCAAAGAGTAGACTTCTCAGGCAGGGTCACCTTTCTTTGGAGGAATTCAAGGGTCCATCAGGCGTATTACCCCACTAGTGCTAACCAGGTAATTTAAGATGTGTTTAAATGTCACACTCCTGCTGAGTCTGCTGGTAGGTTAGTTACTAGGTCTTGGTTTGTTGCTGTGGAGTTTAGCACAAATGACTCCACCTTGAGCCTCTTGCTTCTTTTTTAACACAAACAAATTAGTCCCTTGCATTAGAAAAACAAAAGAATGTCTGAGAACATATTTCAAGTAACTGCACAGTTGTGTTGGTTTTTTTTTTTTCAGGCACTAAACTTTAGTATGTGATAGCAACAAAATATACTTGCAACCTTTGAAAACAGATGGAAGCTTAAGTATGTGGTTATTAAAATATCCACTTATTCTTTCCTAGTACAATATGCTTTCCTGAATTTGGACTTACTATGGCAGTTAATGTGATAGTTAAACACACTAAATGGCCAAAAAAAAAAAAAAAAAAAAGGTAGAAGTTTAAAAGGCAGCTTATATGAAATCTCAAGAAATGCCTGTCATGTAAAAGTATATCCAGGCTCATAAATATATTTTAAAGTTCTTATTAACCTCAGAGTAAAATAACAAGTATCATTGGTTTACTGTGTATTCACTGATACTAAGACAAAGTATTTATTTATCTGGAGAAATACTCCCCTTTTGGATACTTCAATCAGTATTTCATATTTCTTTTTGTTAGGTTGAGATAAAGAAAAGAAAATGTTCTGATTACTATTGTACTTTTACAGTTCTGCCAAGTACTTAGAGGATAAGGTTGCTATAGCTAGGATATCTGCATTATTTTGATATGAGATACTGTGATTTTTATGAAATATATATTTGGTTTTTGTGCACAATTTCTGGCACAGAGCACCTAAAACACTTGGAATTTCCTAAGTATGGAAACAATAAATATATCTTTTGTTATATGAATGAGGGGACTTCTGGAAAGCACCTAAGGGTGGGGACTGATTACCAGAGGAGCCAACCATATGTTTAGAGGGTTAGAGCTTTCATTTCCACCCCCCTGACCTCTGGGAAGGGAAGTAGGGTTGGAGGTTGAATCACTCACCAAAGGGCAATGATGTAATCAATCGTGCCTATGTAATGAAGTCTCCATAAAAAAAACCCCAAAAAAAAAACAGGGTTCAGAGACCTTCTGGGTTGGTGAAAAGATTAAAATGTGGGGAGAGTGGCAGGCTTAGAGAGAATATGAAAGCTCCATGCCACTTTCCATATATCTTGCCCTATGCATCTCTTCCATCTGCTGTTCCTGAATTAGATCCTTTTGCAGTAAACCAGTCATAGAGTAAGTAAAATGTTTTTCTGAGTTCTGTGAGCCACTCTAGCAAGTTAACTGAACCTAAAGAGGGGTTGTGGGAACCTCTGATCTTTAGGGGGAGGAGGGTGTCAGTAGCACAGGTGATAACTACCAACTAGCTGCTGAAGTGGGGGGTGTAGGTGTCAGTCTTGTGGGACTGAGCACTTAACCTGTGAAATCTGATGCTATCTTCAAATAGATAATGTCAGAACTGAGTTGAATTGTGGGACACCCAGATGGTGTCTGGAACATTGCTTGTTGTTGGTGGAGGAAATGTCCCTCATGTTGGAAATGGTACCCCTTGTAGGTACATCTCCTGAGCTGGGTAGCATGCATGTAATAACTGCCAAGTCTCAGAAGACTTTTATCATGATCCCTTTTAAGATTATCCCTATAGTACAATCTCTGATGATGAATGGGTTTGAAGGCCCAGGTTAGGTGATCCTTAAATGGCAAGAAGAACATCTAGTCTATTAATGTGTTAAAGTTTAATAATTTGCATATTCCCTTTGGGATTTCCCCCTCATTTCTGAATCCTCTTTAATATCATGTACATGATATTTTTTCAGTAAATTATTTTATTAACAAATGAATAAGTAAATAAATATACATAATTGAAATCATCTTATATCACAGTTATAATAGGATATTAGTTCATTTTAAGATAAATTAATGTTGAAGTAAATTAATTATTTGCGTATAAAGTTCAACTAAATTTTATGTGTGTCTATACACACATACACACACACACAAACTCCCTAAGTTATCTCTTTTTATTAATGGGATGTATATACTGTAAACAGTGACCTTCTTGAAAACCACTCATTGTGTTTACCTCACTGTCTTCCATAATAGGACATGTCTGAGAACAAATAGGAGCAAATATCTGAATCCCTGTAATATTTGCTCATTGAACACAGTTTTACTCTTTTAAGTCACACAGAAGAGATTAAATGCTTATTCCAAATAGTACCTTTTAAAATATATTTAAATGGAGTTTTAGAAATTACCAAATTGTTTAAAACAAATTGCTTATCAGGAAAGCCAAGAAAAATGAGCATATAGTTGCCCAGCCATGGGGCCTCAAATATCTCAAAGATCAAACCAAGTGATGATGAAGAACTGGTCACATATTGTCAAAGCTTTTGGCATGAGTGGCTAACTAATTTGATACTACACTCAGTGGGAAAGCCTTTTATAACTTTTATAGTGGTATATATAAAAATAGGTTTTAGATTTCTTTTTTTTTTTTAGAGAATGCTACTACAAAGACTCATTTAATAAGCAAGCAAAACAATTATACTTCTCAGAGATCGTTTTCTCCCTATTTCAAAATCTTTTTTTTTTTTTTGAAGAAATGGCATATAGAGCAGTGATTCCTGGTCCACTCTGTTCATTCCAGATGGGTAAACTTTCAGTATGCTCATACTATACCCTTTTTCTTCCCAAACTTACAAATATAGATGGTGACTGAAGAGCTAGTGAATGAACTTGAAACAAGATGAGTATCTAGATGAGAGAATCTGTGCACCCTTACCTACATACAACCTTGACAACCTTCTCTTGCAGCACCTTCCTGCATGTTTGCTATTTTTCAAAATCCTTCATCCTCTAAGCCCATCAAATATATGAATATATTTACCCAGTGAGGTGAATATAGATATAAATAAATTTTTTTCCAAATTCACAAAAAGATCAATTTTCTTAGAATCTTCATTCACAAAGAATTTGAGTAAGAAGGCTTCTAAATTATCTAATGTCAGTCACAGAAGCTTAGTGAAGGTTTCATATGTCCCCACTTATCCTTGTTTATTGCAAGAGTCTCATTCTGATCCATAGTTGTTTTCTAAATACACACATAGACATAGACATAGACACAGACACACACACACACACACACACACACACACACACACCCCGGTACAACATAATGGCAATGAATACATGCCCACCGTATAGGAACCACACAATTGTCATGGTTGCTTGGCAACTACTGACAGGAACTAGTATATTGGAGAGCAAGGGGATACAAAGCAATAAGTGAAAGCCTTATCAACTGTATTGATTTCAGGTAGAAGGAAACTGTCTTCAAAAATATCTCATTTGGGTTATGAAAGACAAACAGAAAAGTTTATTTGCCTATTTTTTAGAATTCAGCTAAATCAGCAGTTATACTATGATAGACTAGAAGGTAATTTCATGAAAAAGTAACTGATTGCTGGTAAAAAAAAGAGATGGGTGTACCTAACATGTTATCTCTTAGCTGTACTGTCTTTGTGGTAAGATGCGCTAGATAATGCTTTGAACATATTGTTTTCCCCCTTTTATTCCCAGACTAAAGAAAATCTTAACAGACTTGAATTTTTAACATGTATTTTTTTTATGTTGGTCCAAAGTTAAAACTGTTTTTGCTACTTTAAAACATTTCATTTTTCTTTTCATAATGTCTATTTTATAGTTGCTAATATTTTAGATATAGACTCTAAGGAAATGCTTTAAATGAGCATGCTTCAGTCATTGCTGTTATTAAACCATTTTAGTTTTGACTTTCCTGGGTCATAAAATTTCATCTGACTTACTGAAATGGCTGTTTTCTATACTCTGCTTACACTTTTGTACTTTTGAGTTTTAGAACAGTTATTTTTTGTGCATTTTTTTTTAATAGTTACCTTTTGCTCTGAGGTCAGGTTTCCAAACATATTTTCACTTGACATCTATAAAAAAGCAATTGTGTTTCTTTTAAAAATGTTATTGTCAGGTGTTGCCAGAGGTATAAAATACCTGATATATAAAATAACTGAGAAAAATTCTTACCTAATACCTTCAGACACTATTATATATCCAAAGCAAAAATGGTTATGAATTTGAAACATTTAGTCCCATTGCTGATACTTTAAACTACCGTCTTTCTAATTTCTT
The DNA here is from genome assembly GCF_902655055.1 of Lutra lutra. NCBI lineage: Eukaryota > Metazoa > Chordata > Mammalia > Carnivora > Mustelidae > Lutra > Lutra lutra. Next base: position 50,768,780 of record NC_062290.1, read on the forward strand.
TAGTTGTAGGAAATACCATGAGTTATTTATATATATTTATATACACACACACACACACAGATACATATATATACATATACATATATAGATATATAGATATATATTTTTTTTAAAGAAAAGATTAAGAAAAGCAGATGAAAAAGCAATTCTACACTTCCATGAGTCCAGGAGGAGAGGGGATTAAACTGTGGGAGAGGCACAATTGTCTATTTTTTTTCTCCTACTCCTGTTGGCTCTCCCATAATAAGCAAATTAGAGAAAACAAATGATTCTAGAAGATTCTTTTAGCTAACAAATATTACTGGTTTCTTACATCCCACAACTAGCCTCCTTTCATGGGTAAGAAAGTAGAGCCACAGGGAGGTTAAATAACTTGACCAGTAAGAAAATATTAGCCAGTGATAGAGCACAAACTAAACCAAGTCTGTCGATCTGAAACTTACAACTCTTAATCCCTGAATCTCATTGCTTCCCGGGATCCCTTAGCTTGTTTGAGTGTCCAATGAAAGGAGTCATCATCCTTTTCTTTGATATCAGGTATTTGGCTGTGCTATCCCACAAGAAACTGAAATTATCAATCCTTACATTCATAGGACACTTCTGGGAATGCTTCTGCATTTATAACCCAGAATTCTGAATTCTCTGCAGTGCACTGAGATGGTCTTACCTCTTTAAACTTTCTACTTTTACTACCATTTGATTCCATTTCTTAGAGACTTGTCTTTACCTTTTCCCACCAGACAACCAAATCTAGAAGAATTCGATTCATAGTCAGCCAATCTATTCAGACTTCCTTGAGCATCTCACAATGAAAGCCATTTAAACAGATATAAATTTTAGAAACTTTAGATCTTTCTAGAAATGTTGAACTTCTCAGTAATCAACTTGTTTTCATTCCTTTGTAGAATACACTGAATGATTAAAAACACTGTTGTGGATGAATAGCAGGATTGCTTTAAGAAACTGAGTTTAGGCTATCAGTTTATTGTACTTAATGCAGGCTATTGAAAGTTGCTTAAGGGAAATTGAAATTTCTAGTCCAAATTTCTAGTCCAATCCAAATTGGATTTCTAGTCCAAATCCAAATGTGATTTCTAATCACAAATTTATGTTATCTGACTTAAAGAGAATAACTGTTCCCAGAATGGCCTGAACTATTTTATTTCATAATTTTATAATATTAGTGCTTTAATAGAGGGAGAAAAAACCCAGATAAATAGTTCCATTTAATATTAGGTATTTTGTTTTGGGGTTTCTAATCATAAATAGAATTCTATATAATTTTCTGTAAAGTGTTCATTAAGAGAAAATTCCCTGTACGTTTAAAAATTGTGAAGGGACTGCTTTAAGTAATGTCAAAGAAATTAATAGAGGTCATTAGCTTTGTCATATTTGAGTCAACAGTGATTGGTATTTCTTAACATACAATATAAAAATCATTAAGAATTCATTCATGTCTAGGTCACAGACAATGATAACATGTAATAATACCTTCAAGTAAATAGAATGAAGGAATTCACATTTTGAACTGCAAAAGCTCAATCTAGGTCTTGTCTTAAAACATGAAATATATTTGATGAAATAATTAGAATAAATGTTAGAATATCTTGATCTACCTGTAAATGTGGTTTAAGAGAATAAATACAGGACTAATAGAGGAGTTGGAATAATTTTTCTCCATTGGTTCTCAAATCAGTCAAAGAAGAGCTATATAGAAGGAAAAGTAAAATACTGGGAGGGAGCAGAAAACCATCCATAATTTAAAAAAAAAAAAAACTACCAAATTCCACTTACTATATAAATAGCAGATAGACATAATAGGCACATAGTTCACAGAGCAAAGACTTCTGGGTAATATTCACTGTGCACGTTAGCAGTTACCTCTACTTCACATTAGAATTACTTTGGAGCATTAATCCATACAGAAGCCAAAGATGCCTATTAAAATAAGAACTATTTGAAATTTTTGGTCATCTACAGGCTGCCCTTGGTTGTCATTTCCTTATCTGAAGTACTGAATCTGCCCATGTGAATGATGACTGGGAACTCACTATCTATACACAGACTACTCCCATGACCGGTAACTGCCTGATGAGATCTGTTATTCCCTGGTTGGTTTCTTGCATTTGATCCCCAATTACAATAGTCAGTTTACATGTAGAAGTAGGCTGCTTCCATGTCGTAGACTGTGACTTCTGCCCTGATGGGAAGCCTTTTAGACTGCTTCGGTACCAGACCTCTCCCCTTTGAACTGCTCCGTGGGGCAAATCCACTCCATGTATCTTTATCTTGCATGTTAAGAATCTTTTCCTGGGGGAACCTGGGTGGCTCAGTTGGTTAAATATCTGACTCTTGATTTTGGCTCAGGTCATGATCTCAGGGTTGTGAGATCAAGCTCCACGTGGGACTGAGCATGGAGCCTGCTTAAGATTCTCTCTCTCCCTTTCCCTCCCCTACAGTGCCCCAACCCCCCACCCCCAACTGTCTCACACATGCATTCTCTAACCAAAAAAAAAAAAAAAAAAAAAAAAAGACAAATCTTTTCCTTCCTTGATAACTTATATTGTGGATCAAACAAAATTTATAACTAGTCTACAAGTTCTGGGTTATGGAGTGTTTTTATGCATCTCAAATAATGTCCATGTATTAATGTCATTAATATTTGTGATTAAGTATGCTAGTCACTTTTCATACACACACACATACACATACACACATTTAAACCTTGCAATGATCATTTGAGATCAGTGCATATATTTCTTTTTATCAAATAAGGACACTGAGGCACAGAGAGTTTATGATCCTTAAGCTCTTATAGCAAGAAACTGACAAAGTCGGGTTCAAATGTAGGTGATTTGACTTCCAAGTTTAAGCTTGTAACAACTATATTTCACTTGCTTTTCAGAGTTACTTTTTAACAGGGTTACCAGTCTAGTAATTCAGAGAATGTGGTAGTACAGTCTACATAGAATTCAGTATAGCATTTGATGAGATATGTCATAGAAAAATACTTCATCTACTGTTGAGATGAAGTATGAGCTGAAAACTTAATCAGGTAGATCTGTACCTAGTCTCAGGATTAAAGCATCCATGCTAAACTGAAGGGAAATGTGTTGTTAGGCTATAAAACTCATCTCAATCTCAACAGTTAAACATATTTATTAATGGCTTGTGTTTACATATGCAAAACACAATGATCAGACTTACAAATGAGATGAAACTGGAAGAGAGTAAATGCTTTGAATTCCTGAACCAAAAATACCTTGATAGACTGCAATAAATGGCTGATCAAAAGATGACTCTAGGGTGGGGGGGAACCTAAGATTTTCTAATTTGCTTACATTTTCAAAAGAAGTATGGAAATCTAAGTAATTGGAGTTGTGGACAAGCAGCAGCATCCATGAGAATGAGTTAGAGGCATGACATCAACAATCAGATTCATGTAAATCACCCATTTGCTACAGCCATCAATAAAGATGATCCCTGCAGAGGTGTCATGAAGAAAATAGGACAGTATTGACAATGAAGGAAAAAATAGCTCCACTCTATGCTGTTCTAATCAAACCAGAGTTTTTAACATTTATCTCTAATTGCACTTGAAGGACAATAGAACCTGCCCAGAAATCTAGTTGGGGGAAGCAAACGGTTTGATGAAGATTGCCATGTGACGTAAGAATACTTGAAGGAGGTACAGATGTTTAGCTTGAACAAGAAATGGAAACCCGTTTGAACTTCAGTATCTAAAAGACTTTCTTGGAAAGAGTTATTAGACAGTTGTTCAACTCTCCCAATAATAAATCTAAGGGAAAAGGGTAGAAGCCACAGTAAGATACGTTTTTGGATCAACATAAGGAAGTGTTTTTAAATATCCAGAGCTGCCAAGTCAGGAAGTGGTGAATTCCCCAACAGAAGACTGAGAACTATCTTGCTGTATAGTTACGGGGAAATGTCAAGGACAAACTGGGATGTTAGATTACATGTTAACGAAAAATCCCTCTGAACCTTCAAAAAGTTAGGGGTTTTCCCCTTTCCACCACTCGGTGTGTTCCTGAAAACTGAGGTCAGAAAGGAAGTGCTAGGGCACCTGGGTGGCTCAGTTGGTTGAGCAACTTCCTTTGGTTCAGGTCATGATCCTGGAGTCCCAGGATCGAGTCCTGTATCAGACTCCCTACTCAGTCTGCTTTTCCCTCTGACTCTCTTCTCTCCTTCTCTCCCTCTCTCATAAATAAACAAAATCTTTTTAAAAAGACAAGAAAAGAAAGGAAAGGAAGTGCTAGAGAGAAAGGATAACTGCTAATAAGGCTATAGCATTTGAAGCTCTAGAAATCATAGGCCTGCTGAGCAGACCTGACCTCCTTAAGGAACATCATTTTTTGCCATGTAGAATATTTATATTCTAGTCCTTCATCTTCTGTTCTCTGCCTTCCATATACTAAGTCTCAGTCCAGATTTTAAAATTATTTAAAAATGTAGCTGTGCGTCTCTTTAACGTATGATAACGACAAGGACTCCATTATTCATCTGTACATCATCCAGTAGTATTTCTTAAATACTGTTGTCCTGATGCCACAAAAATGCTTAAAGTATTTGGTATAATAGGGAGTAATCACTTTGATGAATAATGTGGAGCTTTTTAATATGACTCCAAAGAGGACATTTTTAATGTAGGATCTGCCCAGTTTCTGGAGCAGAGTGCTGCCTGCTTACACCAATACCTCAGAGTAGATGTGTGTGGCCTTCCACTGGCTTCCACATATCTTTCAACAGAATCTTATCTTCATGCTTTGAAAACTGGCAGAGAGTAGAGATGAAAGGAAGGATATTACCATCCATTAAAGGCTTGCCGTGTGCTCAACACTGAGTGCCTCTTTTACATCTACTGTTGTGTTTGGTCCTCATGCCAAGTTAGGAGAATATTATGGTGATCTTGATTTCACAGATAAGAAACTAAAGTTCAGCTGTGGGGAGGGACCCACTCCAAAGCAGAATACTAGCTGGTATTAGAGCTGGAGTCCATAATTACACCCTCTGATTTTTATCCCACTGAGGAGGGTGGAAATACAAAAATCTAGTCCTTAATTGCTGCAAATCTACTCCCTGTAAAGATATGCCATTTATAGGCACAAGAATAAAAACAACCCCAAGATAATTAGCATCAGACCACAGGGTCTCTGGGAAAGCAGAACTACAGGAAGAAAAAGTAAGTCTATAAGCTTTTTCCAGTTCTCCATGTTAAGAACTGTAACAATACAAGTTTCCAAAGCTCCTAAAATAATTGCATAGGTTTTTATTTCAATTTTTCCGTGATTTAAATTTCTCATCGTGCCTGAAAGGAAGAAATCTAGCGAAATCACAGAAACTATACTCTAGGTTTTTAAATTTTGACTACTAAAACCATGGAACGGAATCTATTTATGAAATGATCTATCTTTTGTGGACACTGGGCTGAAATGAAATCAGATTCTGCCTGAATTAATGCTCAACTCATATGTGAGCCTGAAAAAGATAAAATTATATTGTTTTAATGATGGTACATCTGCATGAAAGTGATAAAGAATTTTTAAATGGCAAAAAATAGATGTTAAAAAAATTCCCACTTCACATTAAGTCCCTGCTCTATTACTTTGAAATAGACAATTAGAACTACTGAAACAAAAGCATCAATGTACCCACTGTTGTACAAAATCCCATTTGACTTGATTTTGTTTCTTTATGAAGAACCATATATTTCTTTCCTGCTCCAAGTTCCTTTCGAACAAGCTATAGCTTTATCAGACACATGGGCAAATACGAGACAATTGCTATATTCTTATAAATGGAATAGCTTCATAGTCTCTATGTGTGCAAAAACACTGCCTGTAATCGCAAAGCTTAGGAGCAGAGGGGAGAGCAACAACAACCACACACTATGGCCACTGACCATGCTGGGGAATTAGCTGAGATCCTCTGTTCTTGGGTAAAATGAGCGAGCTGGGCCAGTTCTTTCACAGGTATTTATCAGGTCTGATCTTTTATAACCTCATGTCTTCTGGATAGTACTTTCTGTGCAATTATTCAGAAGATAAGATACAAGGAAACCCCCCATACATAACTAATGTCATCAAAATCTTTCTCTTCCATGTTGTGAAATAGAATATAATATACTTGGGTGTATATTTTATATAACGGATCTTAAAGCAGCCCTTTCACGTAAGAAGAGCTTAGTGACTATTTCTTGAACAAATAAGTGAGTGAGTGAATTTGTAACAGTTTAATTTGGGTATTGAATTCATGTTCACATTTCAACCACCAAAATCCTATTTTCTGAATTCATCCTGGTATTATTATTTTTTAAGATACTTGTTGTCTAATAATAATGTTTTACAGGACTTCTCTTGAATCAATACAATTTAGATAATGTTCAGATGAGCATTATTTTATGCGCCCCTCCCTGTTCTCGGTGTGGGGATATAGTGTGGGGGAAGAGATAATATCTGCCCTCAGAGGTTTTGCAGTCTAGTCAGATGGATAGGTGAAATACACAGATAACAAGGACCTTAATAAAGGGAGAGACTACCATGGGCTAAATGGAAGACCATGCATCCATTTGTAGGAATCCAAGAACTTTCTAGAAGAGAACATTAAAGCTAGGTCTTAAGAGCACATGGAATTTTGACAAAGCCTGGTGGAAAGAAAGTTCTAACATTTTTCTACATTAACTTCAAAGTTTCTTGACCTGCCTCAACTGAGTCTGTGATTCCTTTACAGAATTAAAAATAACAACAATGATCTGAGTGCCTTTTGTAATGAACTTCATATTATTGAGTTCCCCTATCCACCCCACCTGTCAGGAAGAGTACTTTCTTAGATAATGAAATTGGGACTCAAAGATTCCCAAAGTCACAGAGATAAGAGATAATTAAATGGAGAAAGACACCATATACCTTGGGAAACCAATGTAGTTAATGCTATTGTACTTCTAGGCCATGTCAGCTGTGGAGAACTGTCATTCTGAGAGCCAGGCCAGGTTTTCACAGGAGTAGTGTCATCTATATTGTGTGTTTTAAGGAATTCCATTTACTCAACAATTTCTCAATTACCATCAGCCCACACTGTAACATTATGTTGTGAATAATAACAGCACATGCATCTGACCAGGAACTAGATCATCTGGAAGGTGCATAGAAAGGAGGAATCCTAGAATCTCTAATGAGAGTTTTCCAGAATAACACAGTTATCTTGCTTTCGGTTCCACAGGTAAATCTCAATGACCTGAAAGAACATCATGGACAGGGTGTTGATGTTAGATATTCGAGATGTTTAGGCAAATCTATATTCAAACTAAGAGCTTGGAATTATTTTCCAACAGAAAGCCTGCTCCTAGATGGGATTGTCCTTAAATTCTTGGGCTGAAATCTCTATGTCCTATGAAGAGGTTGAAAATTTAAAGGAAAATAGAAGCAGACAATAGGGAAACACAGGTCAGGTAACAGAATTTAAAAGTCAGGATCATTTCCCCTCATATCCTTGTTTTTAGAGGACTATTACAGCTGCTTACTTAGTGCTGACTTTGTTTTAACCTTGGAGAGTAGTTAAGGGAAGGAGGGATTGAACACTTCTCCTTTTCTCTTTGTCCTGTACAGTCAGATTTACTGAATGAGCAAAGAAAGAGAATTTATGCAAAATTACTGGAGTTTGGAAGAGCCCTCCCCATACTTCTGAAAAGTGCATCGCATTTGAAATAAGCAAGATGTGTGAATTTCCGTTATCCTTAATATCCCCAATACCACATAAGATTCTAATCATTGCATCCAAGTATTTCCAGAAAAAAAAAAATCCAGTCCCACACATCGATCATGAACCTCCCATCTGTCTTTCCTTACAGAAATTATATTTGGACTTCCTGAAGTCACTGCAAGCCTTTGTTTCTTCTCTGTCTGGAAAATAACAGACAGTGTGACCCTGGCTGTCATCTTGTTTTTGAACTGCTGATGTGATTTTGCCTAATAAGTAGCAACCAATGGTGACTATTACAATTCAAATTAAAAGGAGGAGAGTGGAAGGATGTGCAGACAAAGCTCAGATGTGGGTTTGTTGATATTTGTAGCAGGAGGTTAATTAGCATTAACAGAAGTATCAGCAGTTGCTTGGACTTACTCATAAGGTACTGACTGCTCTCAGCAGTATAGTACAGAGGAAAACAAGTCAAAATAGTTTTCTTTTTTCCTCTTACAGAAAAACCATTTACAAAAACAAACATAAAGTAATTGGATTCTTTTTTGTTTGCTTTTTGTTTCTCCTTTGCAGCTAAGTGTTTGATTTAGCTGTTTCTTTTGCTCCTTCCCAGTCCTACATGGTTGGAGTAGTAATAGAGTTAGTTGTACTTTCTTTTTTTCCTTTTTCATTTTTTTCCTCCTTGCCTCTTCCCCCATCCTGTGGTGGTGGTGGTGGTGGTGGTTTCCTATAGGCAACAGTTTTATTTTTTTTCTTTCATTTTCAATTAATGATGGGTATATTTTTATGGGTGGCTTATAAGTTTTGGGTGAAATCAATGCAAAACACATATCTATTTCTATGATCACTCTCTATCCATCTCAATGTTCTGAAACCGCTACCTTCCCCTCATCTTTGCAATGATTAGAATAACTGTTAGGGCCAATGTTTCAGCCTTAAACAAAGCCCCCCAAAGTGTTTTATTTGTTTGATTTCAGTTGTGATTTCCTCCATTTGCTCTGCAATAAAGAAGAAAAATGTAATTTTTAATGGCATTGCTTTTTATGTATATGCAGGAGAGTTAAGGATCATTTGAAAAACTATCCCAAATATTCTCAGATTAAATGTCCACTATTTAGTAGCTGTAAAATTATTTAATATACACATGTTCTTATATAAGTTAGTCACTCCTTGATGTTTTATAGAAAGCTTACTATTTTAACCTATTGAGAAATGTTAACTAATAATGAAAGATCAATAAATAATAACCATAGTGTGAATTGAAGTATCTCCTACTGTGTAAGATTATAGTTATTAGATTTTTGATGAGGATTTTAATTTCTTTGTTCTTTTCCTCTTTGGAGGAAACTAGAAATGGATCTCAAGGAAAATTAAGGATATATATTTAATTCTGACCACAAAGCAAAGACAGGCTTAAAATTCTCTCAGGAAAATTTACTCAGTGGTAATAAGTGATATGGGATTGGGCATGCCATCAATGTTCTGTATAAAAACATAAAAGGAAGCTACTGTGAAACATCATTTCTACTTACATTCATTCACCAATCAGATGGAACATACCTATAAATCTATGTCTAAATCTATATGTGTGTGTATATATTTGTGTATATAAACTAATTAGACAGATAGATGATAGATAGATATCAAGACATTAGCTGTGGACTATTTATACAAATGGTACCATGTATGATTCACAGATATTTGAGTATTTCTCACTAAGTATCATGGCTCACTGTATAAACCAGATAGAAAGACAAATCCCTCAAGAAATAATTTATTCAACCCTGTCACACAGAAGAGGTTACCGAGGTCCACAAATGCTAAGTTAAAACCCCAAAGCAGTAACTACTTGGGGTCTGGGCTAAGGCTAAAATCTAAATCTTTGACCCTTTCTTCAGCAAGCTTTCCTTAAATCTGCAGTGTCATATAAGCATTATCTTGGAAATCAGGGTAAAGAAATGCTTTGTTTTAATCTCATTTATCCCCTTCCTTTTCTCTGCAAAAATGCACTGCAGGGAAACATAGTACATAACTTATGGGCTAAGGAATTAGACACACAATAAAAGTACATAGATTTTAGGATCCTAGTCATGGATGTATATACGCAAATTTTCTTTCAAATTTCAAAAAAGTAACCCTATCTTGACCCCCCCATGATTGATGAAGCAAAGTGAAGGAAGAAGCCACACTCATAATTAGTCTTTGTTATTGTGGTGAGGAGCTGGTTGCTATGGTTTCTCCAGTTTGGTGATAGCCAGCTACCCAAACCTTTAAAGCAAAATGGAGATTGGATGCAGCTCTGTGGATAACAGCTGCACATCCACACTGTCCTTGTCTTGTTAGTGGAGATCAGGAAATGCTCAAATATTTAGGGTTCTTTTTGGTAGAGGTTGTTTTTGTTGGTTTGGTTTTATGTTTTTTGGTTTTTGTTTTAATGATCTGAGTAGGCTTTGGGAAATGGCCATCCCAAAATAGAAATTCGGCTGCTTGGAATTTGAACACTGAGTTACCACATAAAGTAAGTGGCAATTCCAAACTTGAGAGGCAGAAAATGTCAAGGTGTGTGTGTGTGAGAGAGAGAGATAGTGAGAGAGAATGAGAGATTGGAAAAGAAAGAGAGGCATCAAAGGCTGGTTTACAAATGCAAGAGTTTAGAAATAGATTGACAGAAGCAAAGAATCAGGCTTTATGGGTTGTGTTTGTTTATTATTTATTTATTTATTTATTAAGATTTTATTTATTTATTTGACAGAGCGAGCACAAGCAAGGGGAGTGGCGGGCAGAGGGGAAGGAAGAAACAGCCTCTCTGCAGAGCAGGGGAAGCCCAGTTTGGGACTTGATCCCATGACTCTGGGATCATGACCTGAGGCCAAAGGCAGGTGGCTTAACTAACTAAGCCACCCAGGCACCCATGGGTTGTGTTTATTTTTCAATAATAAAAATAGTTAATATTTTTTGAGCACTTCCAATTTCTAATGTTTCTACATAAGCCATCTCAATTAATTCTTATAAATTTGTGTGTATGTTAGAATAGTATTTATAATAGTTGTCCAGAGGAGGAAGAGTAAGATGGCAAAATAACTTACCCCAAGCTCACTCAACTAGAAAGTAGCTGGTAGAAGTTGCATTTGAACTTGGGAATTTCTGGGTCAGGAATTAGAAGTCATTAGTCATTATATTATACTCTTTCCAATGATCATTTGCCCCATATTCTTGCTGGTATCCAAGATCATCAGGTGTATGATTCATAGGTGATTTGGGTTGGCATAAGGAAATGAGGGCTTGGCAACAAACAAACAAATTAAGCAAGAAAACAACTGAAATGCTCCTAGAGTTTTACCATTTAAGAATATTCACCATGCAGAAGAATAAATTATTTTAGAAAATGTCTTTTTCAAATTCCCTTAAATGTCTAACAACTCAATGCCAGTAAATGTGCTATTTCCCCTTTCTTTTACTATATTCTACCTCACCATAATGCCATCGTCCTAACAGTTAGCACATGGTAATTGAGGGGAAAAATCCATAGGAAAAAAATGTGGCAAGAATACCGGGGTAGTGATTAAAAAACGGATGTTTTCAAAGCACAGGAAAGTTTTCAATAAATGAGAGCTCACGAGAGATTTGTAAGAATCAGTTGATATCCAAATATTGAGACGTATATGTGAAAATCTATCCAGGTCCAGCTCTATTTGTGTGTCACTGGCAGTAATAGTATATACCAAGTATTTTTGCAGAATCGCTAAATTTAAATACTTTTCTAGTCTTCATTTCACAATACTTTTAGATAGAACTCACCCCTCCTTTCCCAGCCTTGGGTTCTGACTGATAAGTCTTGCAAGCCAAAAAGGGAAAGTATGGCTTTACTACTAGATGAGCAAGCACCTTACCAGTGTCAAAATGAGATTTATAACAACTCGCAGTCTTAGACTTGTGGTCACTGTGGGTCCTCATACTCCCTATTTACCTCCAATCAAAGACACGTGGACCATCAGGTTCAGATAAAGAAACTGGGACAGAGGAAACATGAACTTCACCTAATATAGGAAGATCTTCCCGGGTGTGTTTAGTGTAGGGAAGCAGGAATTGCATGAGTGAATACCACTCCCAAGCAACAAAATTAGAAAGGACATGTGCATTCAGGTTCAGGGGTTTTGTTTGTTTGTTTAAAGTACAGTTGCCCTATTCACCAGCAAAAAGTGGCCTGGTAAATATATAAACACCAAAATTACTGTCTCTAAAACTGCCCTGAGGGAAAGAAAGGACCATGAGCAAATATCATCATCTCTTAATGGGTAGAGATAGAAACGGGGAGAGTCTAGAACAGCTTTCTCCCTTTCAAAAGAACCATTAGTGAAAAAGGCAGTCCTCAATTCCATTTGATGTCTATCTGAGATGTGAAGTAAAATTAATTTATTGATAGCTCCTCAGAAAGAGGCAGGACATCTAGTTTTGGAAGGTAGCATTCAGTCATAGTATCTAATTATCATGTGGTCACCTTGTGTGAGGTATTATATTGAGTTCTGTGTGTAGTATTTCATTTAATCTCCGTCATAATATACTAGAAAGAAAATATTATTATACCTATGTGACATATAAAAACTGAAGCAGAGAGTTATTTAAAGAATTTACTTTAGGTCAAAGCAAGAAGCAGACTGAACTGAATCTGGGAAGTCATGAAATCCCACTAAATGGAAAGGATTATAACAAAAGATAAGATTTACTTTAGGGGCATAGTCTATTAAGTGACTGACTTGGTTTCGGTTCAGGCCTTGATCTCAGGGTCATGATATCAAACCCTGAGTCAGGCTCCATGATCAGCAGGGAGTCAGCTTCAGATTTTCTCTCTCCCTCTCCCTCAGCCCCCATCCCATGTGCAGTTTCTCTTTATCTCTCTTTCTAAAATAAATTATAAATCTTAGAAAAAAAAAAAAGAGGGTGTTGACACTTTGGAGCATTCATCTTGCTAGTGGAGACAGAGGATGTAAATGCCAGAGGAAGGAGTTATTAGGCAATTTTTTCCTTTTCTCTTTCTGAGAAGGTCCACGTAAATGACAATGTACCAGAAACCATTTTATTCTTCCTTGTAAAATTTAATCTCAAAATACTATTATTTTCAGATATTTTCCCTTTATTTAATTAATTTCTTTCAGAGGCATCTTTTATTACATCATGTTCAACTGCAAATTGTTTTTGCATCCGGAGTTTGGTTTGCAATTCTCCAGGCAGTAATTTCTTAACATAAGTTTCAACAAACAAATACCATTTCCTACAATTTCCTTTCAAAGAGGAGTATTAGTAAAAACACCTCTGAATTCTAAGCATTCAGTATTGAAAGGAAGACAATGCATTTACTCTGCCAACAATGGTTGTTGAGTGCCTTGTATATTCCCAACCATGTCTTAGGAAATGTGAGTTTGCAAAAGACAGTATGGTTTATCTCCTTCCTACAAGACTGTCTTATCTCCTACTTCCCTATTTGCCCAACAAAGCAAAGTTAGGAGTTCATACATTTTGTTGCAAATATTCTGAGGATTTGATGAAAGTTCATTCATCCTACAGGCATATATTGGCTATTACGTGCTGGGCTACATCCAAGATATTCAATCTTGAATAGGTCATGGTGGCAGATATGGGAGCAAGGTTGAGTTTTAAAAACCTAAAATGGAAGTGATTCCCCAAGTGGCTGTACTTTGAATTTGCATCTTTGGCCTACCGTATATTAGCTGCCTGAGTTGAGGAAAATATAATTTCTCAAAGCTCCAGTTCCTTAATGGTAGCATGAGATTATTAATTCTTCTTTCACAGGGTTCTTATGAGAATTTAAGGACAATGTATATAAAATATCTACCACCTGACAATTTTTAATAAATATTAGTTTCTCTTCACTTTTTTTACTGATCTTACGTAAAAGTAGACCCAAAAAGGGAAAAAAAGCAAGTTTAGTTACGGAGGTAGAAGGTAAGAGCTACTGGGAAATGAGGGTTCTGCTGTAAAGTAGTGTCAGGAGACTAAGAGAAGGTCGCTTTTACAGGTCTTGCTTGCTTGCTTTCTTAGCTTTAACTCTTTAATCCTTTTAATCCATACCCATTAGAGTACACAGAACCAGAAAATATCCCATCAAACCTCTGGTAGTTTTGGCTTATTTTTCCCAAGCATGTTTTCCTTGGCATCTTTTGCTCATTCACTGAATTAATAGACTTCTCTTTTGAAGACAGATTAATATTTGTATTTGTTATGACACAACTATATGCCAAGGACTTTATCATTAGTCTTCACAACAACACTGTGAATTAGGTACTATAATTACATTTATTTTATACACACACAAGGGGAGAATCATAAAGAATAAATAATTTGCCCAAAGTCACATGCCTTTGATGGAAAACTGAATCAAGTTTTGTCTGGGTTGCTGTGGTTATACTATTGTGAAATTGCAAGAAAAAATAAGTATTCCACTCCCTAAACAAATTCACCAAGAAACAGAAGATAGGGGCCCTTGTTTCTTCACTTCAAAAGCTCTTGAAATGATATTGCTAAACTGATACTCTTCTAAATTGGCTTATCCTATGGGAACAATTAAGCAATAATCACTTATAAATGGCTTCAGGGAAATGCTGAAGCTGGACTCTGTTAGTCTATAACTCCTAAACAAAATAATTGCAAATATGGCTATGGTTAAAATAGATTTCTGTTTCTGTGGAATACATGACAACATATGGAGTAAATTAAGGCACATTTATCTGTAAAAACATAATACACATTTGATTCAGAGTTGATATTTGGAGCAAGACTGCACTGTTTTTGCCCTGATAGAAAGATAATAATGCCTCAAAATAAGAAGCCATATAAATATGATCAGAATCAATATGTTTACCAAGACCAATAGTTTCTAATGGCAGAATGAGTTATGTTTTAATAAATATTTTTTAATGAAAATGAATGCAGTGCTTACTTATCATTTGACCGGAAGTTTTGTTCTTTCTTCTTTTAGAAATTAAACTGCAGTTTCAATGAAAAAAAAAAAAAAGATAACCTATCAATTATGAAATTAGGTAGGCAGGATTAACATGTTGACTACACTGATTAAAAAAATCATAAGAGAACTTTATAAATCCTTCAAGGACTATAAACAAATAAGAATATCTTATCAAATTTTTAAAAGTTTAGGTTCTCCTGATGCTTAAAATATGAATAAGAATGCAAGTTTACAATGGAGCCATGGGGCAGGGATGACCCAGGTACTTGCACTTGTGGCTGTAATGGAGTAACTGGTACCAGACTAACACTCTGCCATTAAATTAAAGAAATAATCCTGGAAAACTGGATTAAATATGTGAAAAAATCTCTTTTCATGTATCAGACAAAAGACCATGCATTACTGTGAGTCCTAAGGTAAGAGAAACAAAAGATGTGATCCTTATGATCATGCTGGCTTTCTGTCTGGAGACATCTTCCAGATCTCCACACACAGGAGGGAGAACCCAACCAAAGCAAAACAGTTTTACTAAGGAGAAGAGACAGACATCAGAGGTTAGTAAATCAGAAACAGCTTGAATTCACTGGGTGTAGAATCAGATGGGAAGTAAATACATGGACAAAAAGCTCCAGAAACCTACATGAAGGGCTCCATTGAGTCTTTGCCTGGATAGTAAACAGTGCCTATACAGACAGAGATACATATAAATGTGTGTGTGTGTGTGTGTGTGTGTGTGTGTGCATCCGTATGGATCCAGTCAGGGGTCCGTGCAAATTTATAAAACCATGTAATTTTTACACGATCAAAATCATTCTCCCTTCTTTCCTCTGTCTCTCCCTTAACTATTCCTTAGAAACATGATTTAAATGATCTCAGTATTACATGTATATGTGTATTGTGTTTCATGGCATGGATGGATCATAATAAATAAAACCAGTCTCTTTTGGCTAAATACTTTTTTGTTTCCTGTCTTAAACACTTAAACATTTTGTGACTATCATTTTCTTATGATAAATTCCAGGAAGGTGAATCACTATAATAAAAACTACGAGAAGGGCACCTAGGTGGCTCAGTCATTTGAGTGAAGGCCTTTTGATCTCAGTTCAGGTCTCAATTTCAGGTGATGAGTTTGAGTCCTGAATTGCTTACTTAAAAAAAAATGCATTCTTGATAAATATTGCCTGATTGCCTCTAGGCGTTGCAACTATTTGTGCTCACATAGCACAGAATGAGTGCCAATTTTAACCCATCTTTATTAGTATTTATCTTTTCATTTTAAGCTTTTTCACATGTTTACTTGAATAGAGGAGAGTGTTCTGTCTGAAATCTTGCATCCCACTTTATTTTTAATATTATATTATAATATTATTAAAATGTATTTATATAATGTTGCTATAAATTTGACTAGCACATACATTTCCAAGCTAGACTCTTTTTTTCTTTGTTGAAAAACCAGCAGTTTGATGTTAGATGAATCTCATGTTGCCTTCAAAATCAAATGTTAAATGCATCTGCTTCATATAAAGGCAAAAGCTGACATTATAGTTATATTTCCTGTCAAAACTTGTTAAACTATTTAGTGTTTTTAAAATTAAAAAATAAGGGGTGCCTGGGTGGCTCAGTGGGTTAAAGCATCTGTCTTGGGCTCAGATCATGATCTCAGGGTCCTGGGATCGAGCCCCATGTCGGGCTCTCTGCTCAGCAGGGAGCTTGCTTCCCTTCCTCTCTCTCTGCCTGCCTCTCTGCCTACTTGCGATCTCTATCTGTCAAATAAATAAACCAAATCTTTAAAAAAAAATTAAAAAAGAAAACCTAACATTGACTACATCCCTACTAAGTGCCTGGTACTATTCAAAGTGCTGTAGATGTGTTACCAAATTTTTTTCCTCATAAAGTTCAATCTTCATAACAGTTCCATAAGGTAGGAACAATTTCCTCCCTCTCTCATGGATGAGGAAACTGAAGCACAGAGTAGGAACATAACTTACTTACTAAAGTTACAGACAGAGTAATTATGGAACTAAGATTTCAACTCACTCTTGTTGGGGTGCATGGGTGGCTCAGTCAGTTGAGTATCTGACTCTTGGTTTTAGCTGAGGTCATGACCTCAGGGTCATGGGATCAAGCCCCATGTTGAACCCCATGTTGGGCTCCATGCTTAGTGGGAACTGCTTGAGGATTCTGTCTCCCTCTCCCTCATGACCCTCCTCACACTTATCACTCTCTTGCTACCCTCTCCCTAAAGTAAATAAAGTCTTTAAAAATAAACAATAAATTATATATAAATAAATAAGCTTTTACTATATTATACTATCTCAGAGAGCATTTTTTTTCCTGGAACTTATTAAAAATACTGGATATCTTAAGCTAGAACTCTCTTTTTTTTTTTAAGATTTTATTTATTTGTCAGAGAGAGAAAGAGAGAGAGAGAGAAAGCACAGGCAGGCAGAGTGGCAGGCAGAGGCAGAGGGAGAATCAGTCTCCCTGCCGAGCAAAGAGCCCGATGTGGGACTCCATCCCAGGATACTGGGATCATGACCCAAGCTGAAGGCAGCCACTTAACCGACTGAGCCACCCAGGCATCCCTAAGCTAGAATTCTAATTCATGATTGTTTTGAGATAATTAAATATAATCGATAGAAATATGGAAATATAAATAATGATTTTAGATAACTTTTAACCTCCTGGCAAAAGTTACTTTCAATGGCCAATTCTTAAAATTTATTCACCATATGCTCCGGTTACAATAAAATGTCATAAAAATATGAAGACACATTAAAAAAACTAAGAAAACATAATGAAAAGAGATGAAGCAAAAGGAAGTTTACTGGCTGGGAAATGTTAAAATGAATGAGCAGATTTACAAAAGTATACTTGACCATTTTGCTAAGGAATTAGAACTTATTGAATGTGTGTATCTGCAAACTCAAGAAAAGCCAGACTCTGTGAGCCCAGAACACAATCGTCCTAAGCTAAGTTGTTTTAATGTCCTTTGAAACCAGTATGGTAATATAGAGTCAAGTTTTTTCGTGTTATTTATAGTTATTGCTTTCTGCAGCAACTTCCATCTAGACTTTCTGCATTTTTTTTTCCATTGTAGGTTTTAACTACAATCAAATTCCAGGCTTTTGTCCCACCAGTGGTGGGTAGAGTCTTCCTGACATCTAATATGTCTACACAGAATATTGGACATCCTTGGTCTCAGGTTGGCCAAGCTATCTAGTTTCCTACTGGAACCAGAGAACTGTGTGGTGAGACTTCATCCATTTGACTAGGGCTCTAACTCCTTACCTAGTTCTGGAAAGTTTTCAGAAAGCTAGATTCTAAGTCCTCTACCCCATGGATGAATCCCTCTTCTCTATGACTGGAACAATCTCTGAATAGATTGATATTTTCCTATAAAGATGCCTTCAGCTGCACATTCTATAATCTTGAGCTACTTTTTTTTTTTTAAAGATTTTATTTATTTATTTGACAGAGAGATCACAAGCAGGCAGAGAGGCAGGCAGAGAGAGAGGAGGAAGCAGGCTCCCTGCTGAGCAGAGAGCCCGATGCGGGGCTCGATCCCAGGACTCTGAGATCATGACCTGAGCCGAAGGCAGCGGCTTAACCCACTGAGCCACCCAGGCGCCCCTCGAGCTACTTTTTAAACTCATCTATTTGCAGAGCTGGGCCCCTGGAAACCAGTCACAGGCTAAGAAAAGATCAACTTTGTTAAGGCAAGATGGAACAAGAGGAAGAATCCATGCATTTGTTTATATAATAAAAGAACTCAGGGCTTCTTTGGATTAGAAATTTAAAAAGGGGCATAGTCTGTAATCTACCAGTTTACCTTGTTATTTCTACACATAAACCCACTGTCTGGCCGTGGTTTCTACCAGTAATCATAGAGTAGTACTGTGGACAAGCCATGGAGATATCCCCACAGGATACTCACTACCCAATATAATTCAGACTTCGGAGAATCTCCCTAGGCTTCCAAAGCTGAAGAGCTAGGGGTACACACCCCAAAGTCGTCTACATATCCATGCCACAGTAGAATTCCTCAGATCCATGGGCGCTAAGTGTAACCAAAATAAAGATCTCCACCACAGTTTAGTTTTTACAGTGTGTAGAATTCCATCACATCTTCTAATGTTCGTTACTTTTTTTCTTCCATATGTGCCACCTGGATCCCTGCCCATCTCTTCTTGAACAATTTGACTTTATCATCTCCATAGGCCCACTCTTCCCAAACACGGGTCTTTTCTTAATCTCCCTTGAAAGTATTTTCAAAGTATTTTCAGCTAGGATTCCTATTCCTAGTCCCTATTCCTATTCCCAACCTTAAGAACAGGAGGATCTCAGTCTGTTCTTCAAAAGATTCTTTTCTCTACTGCAATGATGTAACAAGTAGCAGAAGTAACAACAGAAATGGTCCAACGCCTCATGTTGCTGATGTCAAGTGTTGGATAATTCTTGTTGAAACTTGTTTGCAATATATATCAGTATCTACAGTTCTACTTTTTTTTATTGGATTATTTATTTGCCTACCTACATTGGAACATTAGATTATAAACTGTCTTCATTATTTTGTTTACTATTCTATCATCAGTATAAGAAAGTTCCTAATGTATAGGAGGTATTCAATACATATTTATTCCATACACACACACACACACACACACACACACACACATACACACATTCATTCTCTTTTCATTCTTCTTCTAATGCGGTACTGCCATTTTCTTATTCCTGCATTCATCAATGCATCTAAACTTCATCTCATACTGAATGCAGTCCATAGCATTTTCCTAGTTAATTCTAATAATCAATTCTGTCTCTTTCATCTATTCATTGAGTACTCAAAAGGCATATGTGTCACGTACATACAAATATAATATTTCTGTACCAAGTTATCATTAAGTGAAATCACTTGACTTTAAACAACTAGTTCACAAATAAACATTATTATTGTGTCCCTTCACTATTCTATGACCCTAGATTATCACACTTGATTTTTAAGCATCCCATCATACACTGGGAAGTCATTTTGAGTTTGACCCACTGTATAAAATTTGGTTCTTTTTGTTGTTGTTTATGTTGCTTTTCCCATAAAAAAGGCAGAGGGTCTTAAATAGAACATTATATACAGGGAACATGTCATGGATATCATAAAAAAATTTTTTTGGTGTTGACTTTTAAATGTAACATCAACTGATTAATGAACCAAAGAGAGGCACATTAGAAGCATATGAACACTGACCCCATTGTTATAACCTGATTTCATAACACAGTTTAATTAAAAAAACATTTTTAAAAAATTAATTTAAAAAATTTTAAAAATTAATTCTAATTTTAAAATTAAGAAAACACATTATTAGGAGTCAGACAACCGCGTTCTAGTTTTGGTTTTATCATCCAATGGCAAAGTTTTATATCATTTGTAGTATGACTCACTTGATGTAGTTTTGAAACATTCTTAAAACAGTGGAATCAATTTTCCAAAGAAATCCTTCAGTAGAACCTAGTAGATTACACAGGTAAAACGAAGGTGATCTGGTTAAAGCTGAGAAGGGAGAGCTGGGGACCAAATATGCTTGTCCATCTACTCTTCTCTCCTCTCACCTTTCCACTTAAAGCAGACTTCAAATCAACTTCATGGGACACAGTTTAAATTAGATGCTCTATTTAAAATTTTTCCTAGCTTTAACATTTCATGATAAATTATAACAACTATACACACACACACACACACACACACACACACACGCATATCAGATTGAGCTTTTTGTTTTTATTACTGTTATTTGTTTTGTTTTTCGGGTAGAGTATGATTATAGCTCATTAGGAGAAGGAAGCTATCTCTTTTTCTCTAATCCATTATATGGCCAGATAAGACATCAAGCCATTGCCTGGAGTCCACAGGGATGTTTTGACAGTCAGCTAGGATTCCTATACCTGTGAATTCCTCTAGCATAAATGGCCCCACATTCCAACTCTTTATTTTGTGTATGCAAATATTTTAGAGACAAATTCAAAGGCAGAATTAATTCTGAGCATTTCTTTTTTTGGGGGTAGGAGAACAGAGGGAACAAGGGTGAATGTTCATTCCTTTAAATTAGCGACAACAGATACAAAATTTAAGATCCCTTTGAAATGCAGAAAACGTTCAATCTCTAGACCATCTGCAACAAATTTACAGCAAATACTCCTGCATCCCTGGAAACAGTTTTATGCTACAAACTAGGAATTTCTCCAAAGTTACAATTACATGATTCAAAACAGGTAATTTTCACCCCAATCTCATGTTTTCATTCCAGGTTTTAGTTAATGCTGTCTTGATGGTTGCCGTTTGATGAATCAGCTTTCCTGTTAACTAGAGGTGCAGGGCCATCATCTAATGAAAACACTCTGTATTTTATGACTCCCTGGGCTGCAGTTCTGCATATTAAAATGGAATTTCAATCTCACTGTTAGAAATAAAATCAAAACTAGCATCTGTGGTTTGAACAGAACTGAGAAAAATGCTGCTCATTTAATTTTAACAATATTTTTCATGCTAGATAGTATAAAAAAAGAGGCCTGGATATAATTTTAAAATGCCTATAAATTAGAAATAAATTGGTAGAAATCAGCACAATAGTTCAGTGCATGGGTTAGTTCGTTATATCCACGAATTTGAATGCTAAAAGTTTTCTGTTCTAGTTAAAAGTTTGCCAAAATATTCATAAATTAAGGTTTCCTGCTGTTCCTCAGATAGCACTGGTAGCAACTCACTTCCATTCCTTCTATTACTACTATTGAGGCCCTCTGATCACTTTTTAAAAGTCTCTTTTCTGTCTAGGAATGATTGCACACTCACATTCAAGAGGAAAATGAAGAAGAAATAATTTAATAGCTCAGAATAAAAGTCATAGCCCCAGATTAGTTAAAAAAATGGAGCATCCTAGATGGGGTTCATTAATCGTATTTACGCAACAACATTACAAGATCACACTGACACAAAATGGCAAACTTCTCGTTAGTGAGATCATCAACAATCAATAACGTATTAACCAGTGTGCTCAATGTTTGCCTGTCCAACTCTTTCTCCTTGTCCTTCTCTTTTACTCTTCCTCTCCCCTTCCCATCACACACTACGCACAAACCCACAGACACGTACTCGCAATCCACTTTAACTAATTATGCAAACTTCTGAAGATTTGTGTAACTCAAATTTTATTTCAAGATAATATGACAAAGAAGAAATATCAGTATTGGATGCTATGCACTCCAGCTTTATTGCAGCTCGAAAACCTTCAACCTATTTGTTTTCACTGTCTAAGTCACTCTAGATGATCTTACTATAGCATAAATAATTATTATCACGGAAAAAGAATAATATACAACAAACATAAATGCAATAGCCACTATTTATGAAACACATATCATATGTATCATCCTAATCCTGTGTCCAGTCTTTGTCTCTCTATAATTTTCCCAACAACCCACAAAGTAGATGTTACTAATATCTTCCTTTTTAAAAATGTAGTAACTAAAGTTCAGAGTAGTTAAGTAATTTATGCCAGGCCATAAAACTGACGTTGCGAAATGAGGATTTAAACGGATGTTTTTGCAATTCCAAAGCTCATACTCTTGAATTTTAAATCATATTCCTTTATACAACTAGTCTTGTGGATATGTTTGAGTATTTGATACAGCTGGAGATCTCTGGAGTTGAGCTTATGAATGAAAAATGTTTTGAACTCAGATAGGAAAGAACTAGGACAATGTTTTATGCTTGTTCTCCTTTTACTCCCCCTTCTACTCCTTCTGCTGATTTTTCCTTTTTTTTTTCTTCATCTTCTTACTCTGTTTGCTCTACATTTTCTTCATTAGTGGAGCCCTTGTCATCATTAACAGAGCCATCTTCTTTCCAGTTAATTGTTACAAAGGTACTTAGACAAAGTACTACATGTGTATATAATCCTTCAAAATTATGTTCAATGCCATTGATAACAGTCCATTTTATGGACAAGAAAGTTGACTCAGAGAAGGTAAATGATGTTCCTCTTGTAAAAATTGCACACATAAGATGATTAGAATGTTCACATTTGATAGAACGACAGAGTAAGAGGTAAAATGTCAGCTGGTAGCAAGAAGAAAGGACAGTAAGTTTTATGACATTTCAGCTCAACTCATCTCTTTTACAAATCAAAGAGCACACCTGAGAACCTCCCATTCTCTTCAGCATCAAACACCTTATTTCAGAGCCAGAGCATATAGTTTGGTTCTCAAGTTTCATCAGGAGATTTAGATAGCTTAGATAGCTTATTGTATCAAATTCACCCTTTAAAAAATTCTTCTAATTTAACTGACACCTTTAAATGCAATATTCTTATATGAAGTACAACCACCAACTACATACTACCAGATTCCATTGAGTGTCACCTATCTTGCAGGATTTCTCCTAGAATACTACCAGAACACCTGCAATTACCCCAAGCCTAGACAGTCTCTAGGTTTGGACTTGAACTTTTCTTGATTTTTCTTATTTTCTACCAAGCAAATAAGTGAAACAAGCTAGTCCATGAAAAGTCCTAGAGGTTTTTTTTTATTATGTAGAAGATAAACATCCCTGGGGGGGGAAAGATTCATTGCCACTAGGGTGAGTGCTGCTAAAAGCCAACACCACCTTAGTTCTTTACAATAAACTCTAAAAAAGACACATATGCCATACATTAAGCAACGAGGTGAATTCATAGACTCATTCACTGATTAACAGATCTTGAAAAGCCTTAAGAGATCCACCTTCCTAACTTGAAAGAGTTAAACTAGTTTTCTCTCCTCCGTAGGGATGACTTAGTTGCTCCAAAGACCAGTAAGTGATGTCTGCAAAGTCACGAGACAAAGTTTATAGGCAGAAAAGGCCATTTTCCTTTTTCTTTATAAAACAAGGGAGTGTAGGATTGGGCATCTATTGTCTTTCCCCCAAAACTTTTGAAGATAGGTGTTATTCGCTACTGTTTTTACAGATGGGGAAATTGAAGCTCAGAATGGTTTACTTTTCTATAGTCATACTGTGACCTACCCATGTTCAAAGACCAGGATTTTTACACATTGTAGCAGCCATCCTAAAATATGTAGTATAAATAATCTCTACATATAATAAAAAAATGAGAGACATTCTAACACATTATGAGGATGAAAATATAACTAAACATCTAGGAAACTTTCACATCTTATTTCTTTTTTTTTTTTTTTAAAGATTTTATTTATTTGTCAGAGAGAGAGGAGAGCGAGCGAGCACAGGCAGACAGAATGGCAGGCAGAGGCAGAGGGAGAAGCAGGCTCCCCGCCAAGCAAGGAGCCCGATGTGGGACTCGATCCCAGGACGCTGGGATCATGACCTGAGCCGAAGGCAGCTGCATAACCAACTGAGCCACCCAGGCGTCCCTCACATCTTATTTCATATGAACTTGACTCACATTGTTAAACACAATCAGTCCAACTTTTTGCAATATTTATGTTTAGACAGTAATTTAAACTCTTGACATGAGTCCAGCTTGTTGTAGAGTGATATAAAATAAGACATGATACTCAGTCCCTATGTGCTTTGGGTCAAGTTGACCAAAATGAACACATGGGGAGTACTTATAGGATCATCTAATGTTAAAGTATGTGGGTCAGGTTTTAGGTGTAGTCGAAAGAGATGCACTGGGGTGTGTTCCTGCATCCAATTCATGAGGGATTTTGTCTTATACTGTGTGTTGAAGCAGGAGTAAAATTTACATATGTGGGTGTGGGAATAAGGTTGCATTTAAGATAACTAGATGACATGGAGATAAGGAACATAGTACAATTCTGAAATCTAAGAAATTCTGAAAGCTGAAAGTTTTTATAACTCATTTATTGGTAAAATAAGTCTTGAGCTGATGTAAAATTTTTAATAGTCTTTAGGTATCCCACTTGGTGTCAATATTTATGTAGCTGCAAAAATGTACATGTATTTATTGTGTTTAAAGATGCTGCTTCAGATCCAAATGGGGCTGGCAAATATTACACAAATATGCCTCCACTAGTATCTTTCTAACATCCACAATTTCTGAATTATTTTATCCACCCTGTCCCACATGTTCTGAGTTAGGAATCATGAGTTGAGAGTTCATTGTGTTGAGAGTGAGAGAAGAAAAGGGTACTAAGACATCGAGGAGGAGGTCAGAGTACACAATGAACCTAAAGATGCACCAGTGATAGGAACTAATGTAGTAGCATTAGGTGTCACTGATTCTGCAGGATGAGTGCAATATTTTGATGAGTGACATTTTTCAAGAAAAAATTGCCAGTCAATGTATTGAATAGATTGGACAGAAGAAAAGGGGGAGTAAAACAAACAGAAAAACCCAGCATTATGGCCTTTAAACATGTTTAAAGAGTCCAGTATAGCACAGAGAAAGTATTCAATAAATATTAGTTCTCCTTCTGATATCAGTGCCTCAACTTGATTTTCTCTATCCTTGATTCCCTGTGGCTTCCTGGTTCCTAATGTCAGCTAAGTCTTTTGATGACCCTGGGCTTGTTTTACCCATTAGTGATAAAAGTTAACTTTTATTAAGTTGGTCTTTCCTTATTTTTTCCTACACTAGCATTCATATTGAATGGGGCCAACAGAGTTAAGCATTTGCCTTAAATATAATAATAGCAAAAATTTTATTGCTTATTTTGCATCTAAGCACTATAAAATTACCCATTTTGCATCCAAGCACTATATTAAATATTTTCACATGCATTTTCTTATTTTGTTCTTAGAATAACTTTAAGAGGTAGATGCTATTATTTTTTCCTTTTTTTGTAGATAAAATAAGACTGTAAGAGATTAAAAAATTGCCTAAGAGTACAGACCTAATAATTCACAGCACATGATTTTAGCCGTATACTCCTGACCCCAGACCTTTGCTCTACCCAAAACAGGGGATAACAGGGACAGTCCCCAACGGGCCTGCATGCTTCAGAGATTTTATCACAGATTTTAAAACTACATTGTATTGGTTTCCCATCACTGCTCTAACAATTGACCACAAATTTCATCAATTAAAACAACACAGACTAATTCTTTGATAGTTTTGGAGGTCAGAAGTCCAAAATCATTTCAACTGGGCTAATGTCATGTGTTTGGCAGGGTTAGTTCCTTTTTGAGACCTTAAGGGAAAAAGCTATTTTTGTCTTTTTCAGCCTTTGTGGCTGCTTATATTTCTTGACCGAAAGTCCCTCCTCCATCTTCTAAGTGCAGGACTCATTTCTCCTTCTCTCATCACAGAGTCTCCTTTTTTTTTTTTTTAAGTTAAGCTCCACATAAGACTTGAACTCACAACCCTGAGATCAAGATCAGAGCTGAGATCAAGAGTTGAGCACATCCCCAGCTAAGCCACCAGGGTGCCCCTCTTGTCTACTGCTTATAAGGATGGTTGTGATTACACAAAGAGCTCACCTGGATAATCCAGGATAATCTCATCTAAAATTCCTTAATTTAATCACACCTGCCAGATTCCTTTTGCGATATAATGAAACCTTCACAGGTTCCAAGTTTTGGAGTGTGGGTATATTTGGATGGCCATTATCCAGACTGCCACATACCTTTTCAACTTATATTCATATTAATTCCCTAAAATTACATGAAGAATTACTTTGAGAAAGTTCTAATGGGATTAAATGTGCTCTTCTGCATCACTGTCATGACCTTTGAGCCACAGTAGGAATATTGTGATTCACGCTTATCTACTAAATGGAAAAAATGTGCGTTCTAAGGTATCGAGTGACAGAAAAGCCCTAAATTAATAAAGCCAAGATTGTTTAAAGCATGGCATTTCTCTGTACATAAAACAACAGATTTTCCTCCAACAAATACTTGTTAATAGAACAGATGTAGTAAAAGAATAGCATTTTCATGTAACAAGGTTATCTGTTAATTACTCAGGCTGCTTCTGTACTTTCTTCTTTTTTCCTATTCAAATACAGCACATTATTTTCATATTCAGCTGTATTAGCTGCAGTTCCCAATGTACACTGATGCAAGGTTAATGTAGTATCAGGAAACTTTATGGAATTACTATTTCTTGTTATTGAACAAGAGTTATAACATTATTGGAGGCTTTGTATTAGATGTGATAATAAAAAGAAGAAAAAAACTAAAAACTAATATAAACTGGGGGAGAATATTCTGATAATGACTTTCTGACATGGCATTTCATATTGTGCAGATTATGAACTGGTCCAGCATGTCAGAAAACTGTATCTTTAATTGGTCTTTATAACCATCTTTCCTACTGCTGAAAGATATTAGCTAATAAAGGAGAACATGGCTTGCATTATTTAGGGCCTGAATAATTAGCAAGTCAGTCTCCAGATGAAGCTGATATGCTTTATTATTGGAAAAATCTAGGCTACCATACGAACTACATCTTTGCTACCTGAAATATACCCATTAAGGCAGTAGTCCAAGATCTCCTGCAATCAAGTCCCTGATTGGAGTTGTTTTAATTATAAAGCAAGCTTGGTTTTCTTTAATTTGAATTTAAATAATGATCTCTACCAACTGGTTGAGAAACATTAATGTCCTAAGTTTCATCTGGGATTAAAGAAACCGGTTGACTTATCCCAGACCACATCTAATTCCTAGTCTCTCTCATTTAGTCAATAGAAGCATTTGTTATTACATGCAATGAAATTGGAAAATGCTGACCAAGGGAAAAAAAAATAAATTAAAAGGAAATTAAATACTCTCTAACAGATGGACAGAGTCAATTAGTTATATACTTCAGTGAGATAAAAATGTAATCTGTGGTGCTTCAGGATTTTGTTTGTGTGTATTGTGTGTAAGTGTGTCTGCTGCATTTGCATGTCTGTGTGAGATCAGGCCTTCTGAGAATGTTGGCATTGAAGGATTATAGGCTTCGGGTGTAGAACAAATTCTTTCACTATGGTATAGGTAACCATAGCCCCATGTTTAGGTGGGGACAGAAAGAGATGTATCCATACTTGGATAATAAGGGAAAGTTTTCAGTAATTCTTTAGATGCCAGTTCAATTCACCTCAAGAATTTGGTTCCTATTATATGCAAAACTCTTAGCCAAGTCCTAGGATATATCCTAAGTTATGTAAGACATAGCTTTGCTCATAATTCATAAACAATCTACTAGTCATGTTATGTAATTTATGCCGGGGAGACTTTAAAAAGACAATAATCCATGACTCATTTTCTTAAAAATAAATGTCATAAAAATGGAGGAGAAACACATAATTAGAAGATACTTAAAAGACATCAAAATATCTGTGGAATTTGTTTATATTCTAAATTGAACAAATCAACTATAAGAAGATATTTTTAAGACAGTCCACAAAAAGCAATCACAAACAGTATTAAAAGATACTGAAAAGAAAAATGTGATCTAATCTTTTTTAAAAAGGAAAATAATGAACTTGAATGGCATAGTTAGTTTGAATTCCCTATTAAAACGAGTAATGACCTGAGTCAAAGTATTAGATAATGTTACAAATACCACCATGCATTTTTTGTAGTTAAAGTATATATACACCCCTTCCCTAAAAAAACATGTTTGGATTCTGTTAGCCTTAAATTATTTGGCCTTTCCTTTGTAGCTAGTATGTTGGAGAGGTGACATGATGTGCTGATTGAGAGAATAGGTTTTGGAACTGGAAGGCAATAGCTCCTGGTACTGGGTTCCTCACCTATCAGCTGGGTAATTTTGACAGTGTTACTAAAAAATCCTTGAGATGCCTCATTCTCATCATCTGTGAAATGGGTACCATGCATGACTGTGGAGAGGATTTAATGAGTGTCTCACAAGGCAAACAGCTTAGAAAAAACAAAGTAGGGGATGCTTGGGTGGTTCAGTTGGTTAAGCTTCTGATCTGGCTTTCTTGATTTAGGCTCAGGTCATGATCTCAGGGTTGTGAGAATGAAATACCTGCTAACCCCTAATCCCCCACCCCCTGTCAGGCTCTGTACTGGGAGTGGAGCCTGCTTAAGATTTTCCCTCTCCTCTGGCCCTCCCCCTGCCCTAGAAAAAGAAGGAGAAGGGGGGACATTTCGAAGTAAATATCTTAGAATTTGGGACAAATGTTATAGCAGCACTAATTATTTTTAAATTATATATACTTTCAACTTCCTGTCATGTGATTTTTAAAGAAGGCTGAGGTTAGTAAGAATGGAATATACTATGGGAAAATACCTCAGTTGGACTATATACTTTGAAAGCCAGAGACATCAAAAGTCTCACTCCTCAGGGTTCTCAGCATCAAGACATCAAACAAACAAACAAACAAACAAACTCAGTTTCTATAAATTGAATTGATGTCTTTCAAATTATCACATTGATTCAAAGGTTCCTGGCTAGGAGGGGGGGAGGGGAGTGACTCTTAAAACTGTGAACAAGAGAAAGAATGTAAATATCATCAGAGAAATGCATACTAGAAGTTTACAGAGACTCAAAAGAACAAGAAATAATTTCCAGCATAAGAGGACAGTGAAGGCTTCATTTCATTGAAGCAGTAGCCTTTGAAAGGAGCTTGTAAAAAGCTTGTGATTTGGATACAAAGAACTGAAGATAAAAGTGGTTATTTAGAAGTAGAAACAAAGGCATGTAGAACCAGTATAATAAGGATTATTTCCCATATCTTCATAAATACTGGGTAGTAGATCATGGCAATATCACTAGAAGGTAATTTTTTTTTTCAAAATTTAACTTTGGACTCTTATGAATGTTTAAGTTATATTTCTGAGACATAATTGATGTACAATAAATCATGCATATTTAAAGATGCAA
Organism: Lutra lutra; assembly: GCF_902655055.1. Lineage (NCBI taxonomy): Eukaryota > Metazoa > Chordata > Mammalia > Carnivora > Mustelidae > Lutra > Lutra lutra. The sequence goes on from NC_062290.1 coordinate 50,798,279, forward strand.
TTAATAAGTTTGACATAGGTATACAACTGGGAAATGAATATCACTCTCAAAAGGGTGAATGTATCCATCACTTCTAAAGTTTCTTCATGCCTCCTTGTAATCTCTTGTAGTGTCAATCCCAATCAAGGGATTGACACTACAAAACACTACATAGCCCCCAAGCCCAGGCAACTAATGATCTGTTTTCCGACACTATTAGTGAGTCAGTATTTTCCAGAGATTTATAAGAATGGAACTACATGACATGTACTCCTTTATATCTGGCTCTTTCACTTGGCATAATTATTTTGAGATTTATCCGTGGTGTATATATCAAGAGTTTGATCCTTTTTATTGCTGACTAGTATTCCATTATATGAATACCCCACAGTTTGTTTATCCATTTGTCTGTTGACGGACATTTGGATTGTTTCCACTTCTTGCTATTTCATATAAAGCTGCTATGAATATTTATGTAGAGATTTTCTCTATGGACATATGCTTCATTTTCCTTTGGGTAAATACTTAGGAGTGAAATGGCTAGATCATATAGTAGCTGTGTGATCAACATTTTTAAGAACTGCCAAAATTTTTCCCAAACTGGTTATATCATTTCCTAAGTGTATGAAACTTTTAGTTGTCTCAAAATCTCACTACGTGATAACAAAGTGGTAACTACATGGGGAGCTAAATAAGATTTAAAACTTAGAATTTAAATCTCTCTAAAAGGTATTTAAACAAAATATTATTCTTTGGGGACTGGATATTTATATTCCTGTAAATCTTCTTGAGTTTTTCTTTGGAACTCAGTTAAATCACTTGGAAACAGCTTGAACCTTTAGGACAGGCTTTTGAAATTTGTTGGGCATATCAAAAATAATCAATCCTCACTACCAAGGCAAGATCCTTCTAAGTACTCTATCAATGTCCAATGAATAATGAGATCTTCCACTTTGAGTCTTAGGAGCAGGCACTACTTCTGGCCACATGTGATCTCTGGACAGTGTTTCCTCTAATGATTTTGGATGGTTCTTTCCTTGGCCTTATGCAGTTTCCGCACACCCATGAACTATCAGCATTCTGCTGAATATTTCATGGACTGCAAATACACAGTTCTCTGTTGTGTGCGGCTTTTGTCTCTCCAGTCTTCCATCCAAACTCTAGCCATCTTCATCTCTCTCAACATCAGCTCTTCTCCTCAATTCAGGGAGTCCTTTCTGCAGCTTTGTGGAAAATCTCTCAAGACACTAAGCTGAGGAAATCATAGAACTCGCTTCTCATGTTGCAGGTTATAAAACTCACAAGGACACTGTCCTTCAACATCTGGTGCCCAGGTTCTTGAAAACCATTGTTTGTAATATTCTGTTTGGTTTTGATTGTTTTAAGAGGGCAAGAATATCCAGTCCTTGTTACTCCATCTTGGTCACAAGTGTAAGTCTGAACACTTTAATAGAAAGGTCTTATGCTTTCCTGAATTCTTATGAAACACCTGTTCATATCAGAAAGAACAATTCCAGACTTTTTTTTTTTTTTTTTTTGATAAAAACCAGCATGTCAAAGGAAAAAGGAAACAGCACATATAGAAAGCACAGAAAAATCTCTGGTCCAGGATGTAGGTTACGTACCTATTTAACTTCTTCCCCTGGCACTTTGAACCCACCTCCCCAGGAAGGAGAAGCTAGCTGAATAAGAATACAGTGATTACCCAAGTAATGATTTATACTTCCTTTCCCAAGAAATATGGTTCTTGAAACCTCTCCTTCTGTCTGCTTAGGGCTTAATGTTTTGAAACCAGTTAAATCTGGGACTCTGGGTACATCTCTCTGAAATTCACTTTTCTCATTAGTCAAATGGGATAATAACCACCCCTGTTTTTAAAAAACTAAGCAAAATAAATTTCATTTGTTGAATACATGTTCAATAATTCTAGTTGAGAGTCTCAATATTGTTTTTGTTTTTTATATTAATATTTTATTTAGGTGTCAAGAACTACTTTTTAAAGACACTTTTAACATTGTCCTTACTGATGAATTATAAAATAATTAGAAAGGCTAACTGAATCACCATCTTCCATGTTCAAGTATTTATCTACAGGAGTAAAGTTCTGTGGTCCATTATATTAACCTTCGGCCACTGCCTTTGAGTCCATGCTGTGAGAGTTCCCTTTCCCCTCCACTTCCTCCTCCTCCTTTCCATGCTGTAAGGTGTATTTTCATTTGTGCTTAATTTGGGCAGGGAAAATAAAATATCAGTGTCTCAATATCTAACATTCTCTAATATTTTAAATGGGACCAAAAATCTAGACTTTCTAAATATTGATCATAAAGTAATTCTTGAAAAAATCTGCTTAGCATGCTTGGTTTAAAGCAAGAGCTCATAATATTCCCTGATTTGTTAGCTAATACTGTTATTTTTCCCTATTGAACATAAATGCACAGGAAAAAAACAGATTAAAATATCCTATCTTTTATCAAATCAAAGATAGTCTATATCTTTCCAAATTTGATGAAATATGGTAGTAATTCAGACATACTTTCCCTACTAACCAAGAACCCCAGGCTGCTTCTCCTGAAATTACAACTAGGCAAGTTTCCTGTGAATTCTTTTGCAAATTTTTCATGTCTGTCTAACCTGTATCATCACATTTTTATTTTGGAGAATTTTTGTTTTGTTTTGTTTTTTTGTTTTAAGGTTTTTGTTTTTTACACAACTGGGAGAGATTATATGCAATATATGCATTGCTCTGTCTCATACTTTTTTCACTTGATAATGTTAGAGATCAAATTCGTATTTATTATGGCATTTTATATTATTCGTTTTATTTTATCCCACCCCACCTGGAACATATTATATCCTGCTATGTCCTTTTTTCTTTTATCAACCTTCAGAGAAACTGTTTTGCTACCATCTCTCACTCACTAACTGAATGTCTGGAGGGAATGCCAGAGCTTTACCTATTCCAAAGAAGAAAAGCAAATTGGAAGGATGTTGTGTAGGTCAGAGTTTCCTGAGGAAACAGTACCAACAGGATAGATAGGGATATACATATGAAGAGATTTTTTTATAAGAATTGGCTCACTTAATTATGGTGGCCAAGAAGTCCCATGTTCTGCCATCTGCAGACTCCAGAATGAGGAAAGCCAATAGTGTAATTCAGTCTGAGTCTGAAGGCCTGAGAAACAGGAGCCGGGCCCACTGGTGTTGAGTCCTGGAGTATGAAGGAACTAGAAGCCTGATGTCCAAGGGCTTTCAACTGATTGGATGATAAGGATGAATTGTTCACTCAGTCTGCTAATTCAAATGCTAATCTCTTTCAGAAATATCCTCACAGACCATCCAGAAATAATTTTCTACCAGCTATCTGGGCATCCCATAGCCCAGTCAAATAGACACATGTATTTTACCATCTTAGATTTAATTATGAAACCCCATTTGGGTGCTCCTTTATCTGAATCATTCTATATAAAATAATTGTACAACTCCAGATATTTTTATTCCTTTGCTCAAAAGCCTTCATCTGTTTTCAAATACTTATTTAATTATGTACAATTTTGTTAGCATTTAAGGCTGTGCAGTATCTACAAATCTTTATGTTCCAGTATTCCTCTGCAGATATCTCATATGTTTTATCTAATGTGACCTTACTGTGTGTGTGTGTGTGTGTGTGTGTGTGTGTGTGTGACCTTAGTTTTTAAGAGATCACATATTCCTACCTCTCTGCCTTTGCGTAGTTTTACTCCACCTAGAATGCCTTCCTGTCGTCAAAACACCACAAAGTCTTTTTTGTTGTTTTCTTTTGTTGGTTGTTGATGTTTTAAGATTTTATTTATTTGTCAGAGAGAGAGTGAGAGAGAGCACAAGCAGGGGGAGGGCAGGCAGAGGGAGAAGCAGACTCCCCACCTGGGCTCATGACCTGATTCAGAGGTAGACGCTTAACCGACTGAGCCAGCCAAATGTCCCATGTTGTTTTCTTCCTTAAAACAGAGTATTACATCTCTTTTATCTGAAATCCCATAACGTATTTTTGGTATGTCTTTTAGGACATTGGTATTCTCCCTCATTTTAGAATTATTTGCCTACTATCCTTCTATAGTGATTATTGATTACTTTGGAGACATGCCAGTATCTTTGTCCTCTGTTTATGCCAGTGTTCAGCATATCTTAGGTAAGTGCCCAACAACTATTTGCTGATTTGAACTGAGTTGGTGTTGGTACCTCTTTACCCCAGTGTGGGAGTAAGTTTCTGTAACTGATCGAATGTTAGTTTGCTCCTTGGTGAGTTGCAGAAAGAAACTACACCAGGTACACTCTGGTGTAGTTAAATGTATTTGCAGCAAAAAAGGAGATCACTGGGAATAACTTCCAAAGCTTTGATGCCCCAAGTAAAGGTGGACAGGTTCTTTTTATTTAGGGTTAGGATGAATATTTAGATAGGGAAGCCTTGGCATCATATGTAGATATGGCAATAAGGCAATGCATGCACCTTAAGGAAATGTGCCTATACATACAATGTATGTTCAGTAAATGAGGCTTGTGCTCCTTCTTGGGCAGAGATTTTAGTATTATAATGAGGTAAAGGTAATTGTCATTCTAGAGGCTACTCCCTCATCCATCTGTGCTACACTCAAACTGGTGTGGGTGGCCTGGGCTAGCTAGAGGGCGTGTCTGGGCAGTCACTATCACTTGAGGTGTGAAATTGGGTTCCTTTTGCCTTTCTAACTAAGCTAGAAAGAAGAGCTTAAGGAAGACTATGGGACAAAGGTCAGTGATTGCAAGCAGATAGGGAGTAAAGGTCAGATTTTAGGGTCTAGCTGGTGACACTTCTGAGTTATAATGAAAATCATTGGGAAATATGTCACTAGCCTTGCTGGAATTTATCCAGTCCATTAAATGAAAGGCAACTATGCAGTAACTAAACAGGTAGTTTTTGGGGTTTTGTTTTCCAATAGAATAAGAAAGCTTAAGTTTCATTTAATGATGAAGAACAAAAAACAAAGGGAACTATCAGCAATAATGGTTCCAATTACCATGAACAAAATATTTGTCTTTTAAGAATGGACAGATCAGATATATATACAATGGAATACTACGCAGCCATCAAAAGAAATGAAATCTTGCCATTTGCGACAACATGGATGGAACTAGAGGGTATCATGCTTAGCGAAATAAGTCAATCAGAGAAAGACAACCAGCATATGATCTCCCTGATATGAGGGAGAGGAGATGCAACGTTGGGGGTTTGGGGGGTAGGAAAATAATAAATGAAACAAGATGGGATCTGGAGGGAGACAAAACATAAGAGACTCTTAATCTCACAAAACAAACTGAGGGTTGAGGGGGGAGGGGGAGGGTGGTTGGGTTATGGACACTGGGGAGGGTATGTGCTATGGTGAGTGCTGTGAAGTGTGTAAACCTGGCGATTCACAGACCTGTACCCCTGGGGCTAATCATATATTATATGTTTATTAAAAAATTTTAAAAAAGAGTAGACAGACCAGAATGGGATGGCAGAAAAAATTATGACAAATAGCAATTATTTTTCCCTACATCTGGCAAAGTCAGAAGAAAGGAATGATTATATGGTAACTATGTTGCCAAAATGAGAATAATTCATTCAATAAATCACAAGTAAAAACAAATTCTATCTAAAAATGTGTATATCATGTTTCCCACTTAGCAAGAGAACATGGACTTTATGGGTGGTGTGATTTCTCAACTTTTCAGTTATATGATTTTCTTACATCCAAAATAAGACATGTGAGTCCTCAATATGTTAAGTCTGATTTCTATCAAATGCATTTAACAAAATTTAATGAATTCACATTGGAGTCCCAGAACTGACATGTGTCTATAAGGAAATATAGTGAGGAAAAAACGGGGATTTTGTTACTTATCGATTGGAGAGAATAGCATTAAAACTGGGAAAGCCAGAGAAAATGGCCTGTACATGGCACTCATTTCTCACTTTATCATCATCATAATCTTCTCTGTATTGGTTTCCAGTCTGTCCATTGCAAATGTATCAGGTATCACATTTGTACAATATGTGTCAAATGAGCAGTAATCAACATATGCAAATTTCCATACAGGAAAAACTATGACTTTCAAAGGACTTTTAAAATCCATATCACTTGCAAATGGAAACTGACTGTATTCTGATCTAATAGTAGCTTAAGTGCAGGTTGGGGGAGTAAAATCTTGTATCCTCACTTTATCAATAGGCAAGTCAACTTGGGAAGAAGACATATTAAGGTGGAAGAGTAGAAAGAAGGCAATATAGATGCACTTTAGGAGATTCTGTTCATTTGCTGAATTCAGATTCCAAATTTGGGGGTTTGTTTGAGTTAGAGCAAACAAATTAAAAAGGGAAATATGGTTATTTACAAAACTAGCTATGGCTATAAGCGTTCTTAAAAAATATTAAGTAGCATAATCCTGACAAAATATCTCAGTAAATGATTTCATATGGTTATTTCTTATAGCCACCCCTCCAACACGCAGTTTCAGTAAAACAATAAAATATCAACTATCAAGCATTTAGTACAAGTCACATCCAGGAATAAATGCTATACACTTAATATCTCAATTTTTTGAAAAAGATTTTATTTATTCATATGACAGAGAGAGAGTGAGAGAGCACGAGCAGGGGGAGGGGCAGAGTGAGAGGGAGAAGCAGGCTCTCTACTTAGCAGGGTAGCAGGTGTGGGGCTCAATCCCATGACTGAGATCATGACCTGAACTGAAGGCAGACGCTTAACTGATTGAGCCTTCCAGGCACCCCTACTATCTCAATTTCTGTAAGAGGTGTTATTACTAAGATCTGCATTATAGACAAAGAAACTGAGATTTAGATCTGAACAAATTTCTTAACATTCCACACTTATCAAGATAGGCAGCCAGAATTCTAAGCTAAAAGCAGTGGACTGGAAGATGGATTTAACCATATGTCTCCTCTAAGTATCTTATAGAGGAACAAAATAAATTGGTTAATAATAATAATGAATGCTTATTGACTACTTACTATATGCTGGACAATCTCCTTTTACGTGACATGTAACAACTCATTTAGGCTTTATAACAATCTTATTACTCTGTCATCACCTGAGTCGTTAGGATGCTTGCTGCAATATTTTATTTGCTTATATAAAGAAAAGAGGAAGCTATTAAAGCAGAATGAATGTTACAAGCTGGTTCTGGTTCCAAATTCTGCTTTTCCCTAAACACATGTCATTGGAAAAATCATTTACCATCTCTTAACATCATTCTTTTCAGCTATGTGATATGCTGTGCACACTTACAGGAGGGCTGTAAAGATCAAAACAGTTCATACATGAGATATGGCTTTGTAACATGTAACAGATGAAAACTAGAATGATTATCATGGTTTGTCTAAGCCTCAATTCATAAAATGCACACACCCTTATTTCACTATCATTAAATAGTATCCTTGCTGGTGGTATGGGTTCATATCTTAGCTCCAGTATTTGCCTTATGTTTTGTAATCTTGAACAAATTACTCAAACTCTGTGCCTCTTGCGTAAAATCGGATACATAGAAGTACCTAATTCACAAGGTTGTACTGAGCATTCATAATACACTCAAGTAAGGTACTTATAATAGTGCCTGAAACACAGTGAGTCAATAAATGTCATCATTATTATTAAAATTAACGTTATTATTAATAAGTTGGTGATTTTTTTTATATTTTATTTATTTATTTGACAGAGATCACAAGTAGGCAGAGAGGCAGGCAGAGAGAGAGAGGGAAGCAGGCTCCCTGCTGAGCAGGGAACCCGATGTGGGGCTTGATCCCAGGACCCTGGGATCATGACCCGAGCCGAAAGCAGAGGCTTTAACCCACTGAGCCACCCAGGCGCCCCAGTTGGTGATTTTTATTGTTCAGTCATCTAATGCTACCATTATGGTCTATCATGGCCACATGGATTTCTCTAATTTAATATAGATAAAAGTAATACAAGTAGGGGCACCTGGGTGGCTCAGTGGGTTAAAGCCTCTGCCTTCGGCCCAGGTCATGATCCCAGGGTCCTGGGATCGAGCCCTGCATCGGGCTCTCTGCTCAGCAGGGCGCCTGCTTCTCCCTCTCTCTCTGCCTGCCTCTGTGCCTACTTGTGATCTCTGTCTGTCAAATAAATAAAATCTTTTAAAAAAAAAAGTAGTACAGTAATTTTTATACGTACTATGATGTTTAAGGATATTTATGATGATCCCTAAATATCATAATCTATCACATATAATTTCTTTTTTTTAGTTGTGCAAATAGGAAAAGTTGATGCATTGCCTTATACATATATCCACAATATGCTATGTTTATTTTTTATTGAACAACAATAATTATACACTACTCAGTTGTTTAAAATTGTTCACTATATAGTAAGGGAAGAGCAGGTCTGGTATGCCACAGTTTGATTTAAAGGCATAATGACCTTTGTATTTTTTCTCTTACTTTCAATGAGTATGTTGAATAATCCAATGGGGAAGGCATTTTCCTTGACGGAAATTTATCATACTCAAAAAAAAAAAAAAAAGATATGCTGAGATTACAAAATATTTTTAAATGTCCTATGAATATTATTTGAGTGCATATATTTCTATGTAATGACATTTGCCATCTAGATTCTTGCAAGTCAGTCTTCTCTCTTTACACACTGTACATCTTTTTGCCTGTCTTTCTCAGTTTGTGTCTATTAATAATTAATCTCTAGGTTCACGTAATAGGCCTCTCCTACATGTTCTCTTAGCTAAGGAAACAAGTACTCAGGAGTGCAACATCATAGGCAGGGAACAAAAGATTCACATTCCATTCTCTGTGTTAGAGAGCACTGATGTGATTCTCAGGAGCCAAGCTTCTTAGCAACGGACGGACGAAGGATTTACTGCCCTCCAGCTTTCTCAGCTACCAAAGCTCTTGAAGGCTTTCAAGAGCTGACCTTCTTAGCAAAGGGCTGGGTTCTTTTAATGCACTCACTTTCAAAAGGTAGCATACCTGTTTTTCCAGTGTGATGTGGATGCTATTAAAAGGGAGTTTCCATGGATACGGACATCAGTGGAAATGAAATAGGATTGTCCTCTTTTCAGACTCATTGTTGCTCCAAATATTCCTAAAACCTAGATCATGTTACTCCTTTTGTTCACATTTCTTATGGCTTTCTTCTTATTTATGAAGCAATGTCAATGATAAGTAATTAATGCCTTTTTAAATGTGTAGGTTCAAACGCAAGGTATTTATGAGCTTGTTGTAACATGTGCATGGAGAAGAGGTCAGTTAATTACAAAGAGTTTAGTAAGGATGAGTTTTGTTGTGTCTTTCATGCAACTTTAGAGAATACAAATAATAAGAGACATCATCCATTTCTTTGAAGTAATACATAATTTGTCAAATTTAGAACCTTCCTTAAATTATGTAAATTTGAAGCTGTATTACAACACCATAAGGGCCTCTCCCCCCTCCTTTTTTGGGGGGGGGGTATTTTGAGTGAGTTCATTCTAAGTATATACATCTATTATGCCCTTGTAAGTATACATTTCTGGAACATTATGATTAAAGTGTGCTAAATCGCCTTAGTTGAATGTCCAATGTGACCATATCCATTTATTTGTTGAGCATTTGTTATGTATCAGGCAATATGCTTGTCATTGGGACTTCTACAATGAAAGGAACAATAACTTTCTCTGGAGAACTCATGAAAGAGTCGGACCACTCCCTTTTAATGGAGATGAAGACCTTAGTGGTAAATATGCCCAGCCTTGAGAAAAAAGTTATGAACCACCTGAGCCATTTGTCATAAATCTATGGTGTAAAAACTCCTCACGTGGAAGAGGGAAAAGGATCCATGAAAAATAAGCAATTGAGTTAACTTTTCCATCTCAAAACAACTCCTCAACCTGGATAGATTTTCCAAATTCAGGAGAGTAGCACCAGTGATTTATAACCTTTCAATTGATGAGGGGAAAAAAATCAATCTTATCTTAAAGATATTGATAATCACGTTGATAGAAAATTCAACTGAACTTGCTAAGTTTTAAGGGAACGTAATGTGGTTGCTCAGTTGTTTCCCCCCCCCCTTAGATTGCATTTCAGGCAAATAAATAAAGGATATGACATAATTCTCATGATACCATGTAATTTCAGTTTACTAATAAGCTGAAATCATTTATGGAAAACTTCAAGTCAATTTGTGAAATGAGAAAACTTTACTTTTTTATCTGCTAATAATCTGGTCTGTTTTTCAGTTAAATATGTGTCCAATCACTATTTGATTTGGTGTTTAAGAAAATCAAAGAATTACAGTATTACTACTTTTCCTATAGCTATTAGTGCTTCCATATAAAAAGTCTGTGTCCCAGAAATGCCCTCCTAAGATGTGACCTAGGAATTCTATGACATCTTATTAATTTGTGACTTGGTATCTGTCAATTTAACATAAACATCAATAATTCCACAAGAAATTATGTGTTCTTAATTTGTTTTTCTTGCTGCCTTAATATTGAAAAATCTAAAAATGCAAGTTCATGTCAAAGAAGATGACTGTTCTGATAATAAAAATTCAACATTAACCCCCAATTTATAACTTCAAGACAATGGGTAGGTTGAAAGAAAAAAAAAATTACTTGTCTCAAAGTGAGGACAGGGGTAACTTAGATTTCCAGACAGCTTTTGAATGGTAATAATCATCCTTCATGAAGATGCAACCAAATAACAATATCTAAACTTTAATTTGCTTCCCTTTAAATTATAGAAAACCACCAACAAATTATTCATTATTTAAGAGATCCAGCTTTACTCAATTACTTTACTAAAAACTTTACTCAATTGGGGCGCCTGGGTGGCTCAGTGGGTTAAGCGGCTGCCTTCGGCTCAGGTCATGATCTCAGGGTCCTGGGATCGAGTCCCACGTTGGGCTCTCTGCTCAGCAAGAAGCCTGCTTCCCTCTCTCTCTCTCTCTCTCTGCCTTCCTCTCCATCTACTTGTGATCTCTCTCTGTCAAATAAATAAATAAAATCTTTAAAAAAAAAAAAAACTTTACTCAATTACTCATCAGAAAAAAAACTATATAAAATCAGACTCTGAAATTGGAGGAAACTTATCTTCAGATTATAACCTTTATTTATTTCATTAAATTATTGATTAGAAATCATTTTTCAAATACTTTTAAAAGGAAACATTTAACATATGCTTTCTTTTTTATCTTCTTTGGAAAAGAGATTAGAAAAGACATTAGTTATGCCCTTGAACATCTACCTACATTTCAGCCAAAACTTTAAAGGGTAGGGAAGGTGGAGAAAACTTCCACAGAAATTCATAAACCCTTCAAGTGCCAAATAGGTTTTAGGTAGCATGAGCAATTTATTAGATTTATTGCTTGTACTTGTTCACATAAAGGAAGTTATAAGGTATTCCACAAAAGAAGATAAAATTGAAAGTTGTTGGTAGAAATCTTTATTGTTGTAAACTATCCAAAGGAGGGATGTGACCTAGGAATAAAAAAGAAGTTATTTTATCTTTCCTGTCACCTGGATATGTCTCTCCTTTGAGTCATCTCTGAGTATTTTACATTGTTTTATTTTTCATCCTTGTTGCGAAAGCACTCTTATTGTTTAGTAAGCAGAATTAGGGTAGCTGAAGTTTATAGAGTCAATGGCTGACAAACAATAAGGTCAATGTCTGTCCCATCCTGGAAAAATTGAGGTTAGAACAGGTGAAATTATCATTCTGTTTTGTTTTTATGGCTCTAATAGAATGCCAGAGAGTCCCTGACCTCTGCTGCCAGTCATGTTTTACTCTAATAGCAACGTGTAACCTTTGACACTCAATTAAAACAGGAAATAAGGCAAAGAGTGGGTCAATATGCATGTTTGGCCAATGCAAGCCTCTGAAATAAATTCCAAGGGGCTTTCAAAGGAGCCATAACCCTTATTCATTTGGCACACAGGCATTAAAGTTATGGTCAGTAAAGTAAAAGAACATAGAAACAAAAAAAATAACCTGCATTGTTTATTTTCTTTCTGACCCTAAGACCTGTATATTAAGGTATGCCACAACAGAACGATTCACACTACACTTTCTGATTACTGAGGGCGAGTGCGGCTTGATGGGACAGGATAGGTATTTTGGGCATAGAAGTTTACTTACAAGAATAGTCAGATCTTTTTATTTAATGTGAATTTATGTTATAAGCAGAAAAGAGCCAGAGTATACTTTTTCTTTCCTTATGGAATAATAGCAGCATTGTTTTTGAAAAGAGTTAAGTATGTGAGTGTGAATGCTGCTAGATGTTTGGTAGTCAGCTGGAGAGCAGTCCACGTTAGAGACAACAGGTGTACCATAATTCTGATATATCTCAGAGTGACAATGTGTTGGTGGGTAAATATTCCTCATGGATGTTCAAGGATACTATCTCGGGTTTTATACCAGGGAACAATGAGAAAAATGTGGAAGAAAGAACATATGTGGCAAAAAAACAAACAAAAAAAAACAAAACAAAACAAAAGCAGAATGGTCTTGGGATTGGTTAGGTCTAGATATAAATCCCAATTTTCTTATTAAAAATGTGCAAAAATGTGCCTATGAATAAATTAAATGATCTTCTTTTATCTATCATTTTCTGTGTATTAGGAATAATATACACCTCTTTATATGGAATTTCTTATTGTTTTTGACTAAATGAGATGGTTCTTATTTAATTATTCAATGACTAGCATAGAAAAGACATAAATATTTTTTAGCCTCTCATTAATTTATTATGTTTCTCTATTGAACAAATTGATGTGATCTAATGTGATATTAGTTGTTAGAGCTCCAGAAATAGAGCACTAGACTGTAGAATTTCATGGAGACATACATTTTAATTTCAAGTAAAATGGTTTAGACAGGCCCTGGCAACACACAGAGACATACACAAACACACATACATACATATTAGAAAAGATCTGGAAAGATATATATAAAATGTCTATAGCAGCAATCTGCAGGCAATAAGAATAGGGTCTGTTTTTCTTATTTTTATACTTCTATACTGTAAATTTACTGCTTTTGTAATAATAATGCAAAAAAGACATGCTAATTTTTGCAAATCATCTTAGTTTAAAAATTACAAATTAGATTACTGGCAATCTCTCTTAGATATCCTCTCACCTGAAAATACAAGGAATATTATTTTAACACCATCCCTTGTTTCCAGTACTCCTGATGCATGATTTTCTCAATGCATATATTAATTGATGGCAAATGTGTGTTCTCTACATGCCAGCTGGTACTTATCTTGTCATTTTAAAGTAAAACTTTAGTGCGTCACTGCTTTAAAGTGGTGAATGTGATACTGGACTCTGCTAGACTTTGTCTTAGATATTGCATTAGACTTTGATTTGTGGAAAAATGAGATTGGTCTTTAGTTTCTTTTTTTGTGCAAGATTATGAGATTTATTATAAATGCTCTACTTGCCTTGTATGAAGAATTTGGATGCTTTCTTTCATTATATATGCTCAGAAGCATTTTAAGTAGTATCATGATTATTCACTTTTTAAATTTATACAATTCCCATGTGGAATCAGCTGGACCTAGGGCATTTTGCAAGGATGACTCTTTGTTTGTTTCCATGGAATGAAGTCTTCCATTTATTCTGGGTAATATTTGGTATAATTTTGGTAAACTATTTTTTCCTAGAAAAAAATCAAATTTATTGTATAGTTTTATAAAATTTTTAAAGCTTTCAATTCCTTTTGGTTTTGTTCTTTTTGTCATTGATTATTTTGTGTATTTATATATTATCCATTGTTTATTTGATTAGGCCATTCCGGGTCATTTTATTCATCCTTTTCGATGAACCTGCTCCTTATATTATCAGTTCTACTGTTTTCAAGCTTAATAGTTTCTACTTTTATTTTTAAATTATTTCTTAATTGTTCTCATTGTTAGGGTACAAAGTTCATTATATACCTGTAAGATCTACTTTTTATGCTCTTTAGGTTTTCTCTATTCTTGCTTTTTACTATTTGATCTCTCCTTAGCAAAAAGAGTATATTGAACTCTCCTGCTATGTCTGGGCTTCAGCCTATTTGCCTTGGATCTCTAATAGCTTTTGCTTCCTTACAACATCTGCTTTGCTATTGGGTGGATAAATATTCATGGCTATCATGTCATCTTTTAAGTTGTAGCCTTTAGAATTATAAACTGACTTCTATTGTTCACTTAATACTTCTATGACTGAATTCTTCCTTGCAATGTTGTATCCTCCATTTTTAAACCTGCTATATCCTTGACCTTCAAGCTTCCTGAATTCCTTTAATTATATATGTCTGTTGCATACAACAGATAACTGAATTTTGCTTTATGAGCAATCTGAAGATATTTTTATTTTTCAATAAGCAATTTAATCTTATTAAAAATTTTTGTCAGTTCTGTCATGTTATTTTATGTTAGGGTTTACTGCATTAGATGTGGTTCAGATGTAGACAGTTTAGTTATTCTTCTTTAAATATTCTGATATTTAGGATACTCTATTATTGTGTCCTATTGTTATTAGTATCAACATATGACACTCTTAGCTCCCTCTTTCTTGAGACAGTATATTCTGGCTCTCCAAACTGATAAATAATAAAGTTAGAATATATTCATTTCCTTGCCTTCCTTCTTTCAACAACTTCTGTGACTCAACTATCTAATAAAATGGTGTTATCTTTTAAGGGTATTTTGTTACTATATTATAACTTCAAAAATCCTGAATAAATGTATCTTTGACTTGCAGCTGACAGTATTATTTTCCTTATCCTTTTTTCTAATAATTTCATTAGGAAACAGTTTGGTACAGATGATTCTGTATCAATTCTCTTTGGTACAGAATGTGCCTTTTTAATAATGTGAATAAAAATCTTTTATTTCAAGGATATTTCATGAATTATAATTCTAAATATTTGTTTTGTCCCATTGCTCTGTTTTTCCTCTTAGGACTTCACTTATATGTTTGTTGTGTCACCATTGCCTATCTTCAATATTTATCACTTTGTCCTATGGTCCCTCTACATCTTCTTCTTTCTTTCTATCTTTCTCTCTTTTTTTTTTTTATTTCAGTTTTCTTTTCTTACCTCTTTGTTTTTGATCTGCTCTATGCCTTCCTGTGCTTTCTGTTAGTCAATTTTTTCTGAGCTCTTTGTAACTTTCTCATTGATTCAGAAATAATTTTATGTCTTCCACTTCTGTTCCTAATTCATATCCAGTTGAACGGGTATGATAGATTTCTTTGTTTTTTTTTTCAACTCTCCTGATGTTTCAATGACTAGAAACTTCTTATAGATGGTACTAATACCTCATTAAACTTCTACTTTCTGTGCATTTTTTTTTCTCTCTGCTTTGAGTGTTCTTCGATCAATCCAAAACCTTTCCCACAAAGAAATAGGGAGCAGCTGATCACATTGTTTTCTTCTCCAAGAATAAGAAATGGAAATGATGGGTGCCTGGGTGGCTCAGTGGGTTAAGCCTCTGCCTTCAGCTCAGGTCAGGATCTCAGGGCCCTGGGATTGAGCCCACATTGGGCTCTCTGCTCGGCAGGGAGCCTGCTTCCTCCTCTCTCTCTGCTTGCCTGTCTGCCTTCTTTTGATCTCTATCTCTGTCAAATATATAAATAAAATCTTTAAAAAAAAAGAAAGAAATGGAAATGAATCTTAAAAGTTATAAAGATTATAAGTGTAATAGGTAATAAGATTGTTTCTGAATATAATGCACATAAAAATTTATTGGAAAAATGTATTAGAAACTAGGACATACTATCTTTAATTTGCCAGGAAGATAAATTAAAAGAGCTAGAAAAAAGAAGACAAAAGATGAGACATAGAGACTGAATTCAGAATACTCTATAGCTTTTATTTGAATATATTGAATAAAAATAATTATAAATAAAAATAAAATATTTTAGAAGAATAGCAGTAAGACAAGAGAAGGGAAGATAGATAGATAATAGATATCTTAGGTTCTTTTAAGATAAACTCAATTCATAAGACTGAAAGGATGTCCCAAGAACCCATCTATTGAATTAATTATAAAACCCATGAGAATTAGTCTATCAAGACATCCATATTTTAAGCGGGGGGAAGGGATCAATAAATATTTTGTATAGACTCTGGTGAAGGTTGCTGGAAGTGTTACTTGCAATAAGAATCAGATTGGCATCCTTGAAAATAATGGAACAATAGCTTCACAATCTGAGGGAAAAAAAATTAAATTAAAATTTTTAAACTAGATTTCCATAGCAAGCAAAACTAACAATCAAGAACGAGAGCCAATGAATGTATTTTTAAATATAAAAGACTCAGATATCAACCTACCATGCCCAATTTCCAAGAGAAGGAAATAGATGCATTAATGTATTTCACATAAAGGAACAGAAATACGAAAAGAGGAAGTTAGAGGTCCAAAGAAATAATATATTTAATCCAGGCAAACAGTGCATGCAAATGTTTGTCAATTTTCCAACATCCTTAGAATATAAGTGAACTATATTATAAAGGCAAGTCAAAAACTCCATAAAAACTATCTTGAAAAGGTCACAGATTTAATTCCAAATTGTCTAACAAAGAATCTCTGTGGAGGTTACCTGGGTGGCTCTGTCGATTAAGCATCTGACTCTTGATCTCAGCTCAGATCTTAATCTCAAGGTCATGAGTTCAAGCCCCACTTTGGGGACCACAAAAAAATATTCTGTGTGATACTGGCAATGGGACAATAGCATGCTACTTTATTCAAAAAAGAACAGAGAAGAAAATTAGATGCCTTCAGTGGGTAAAAATATACACACGAGTCACGATTCAAATTTGAACAAAATGAATAAAAGCCATGACTTTTTAAAAAATGGTGTAAATGATGATAATATACTTAACACTTAAAACTTTTTTCTTTTATATATTTTTAAATTCTAGAATAATTAATATACTGTGTTATTTTAATTTCAGGTGTACAATATAAAGATTCAACAAATCTATATATTACTCAGTGCTCAGGATGATAAGTGTACTCTCAATCCTTTTCACCTATTTCACCCATACCTCACCTATTTCCCTTCTGGTGAACACCAGTTTGCTCTCTATAGTTAAGACCCTGCTTTTGTCTTCTTTTTTATTTTATTCATTTGTTTTGTATCTTTAATTCCACATATAACTGAAATTATATGGTATTTGTCTTTGACTGACTAAATTATTTCACATAATATACCCTCTAGTTGCTTCTAAGTTGTTGCTAATGGCAAATGGCAATGTTTCATTCTTTGTTATGGCTGAGTAATATTCCATTGTATGTATGTATGTATGTGTGTGTATGTGATATATATATATATATGTGTATACACACCACTTCTTTATCCACTCATCTATTGATGGACATGGGTTGCTTCCCTTTTTCACTATTACAAATAATGCTGCAATAAACAGCATTATATCTTTTTGAAATAATGTTTTCATATTCTTTGAATAAATATACATTAGTGGAATTCATGATCATGTGGTAATTCTTGATTGATTGATTGATTGATTGACTGATTGAGGAACCCCATACTATCCTCCACAGTGGCTGCACCAGGTTGCATTCCCATTAACAGAGCATAAAGTTCCATTTTCTCCAAATCCTTGGCAACACTTGTTGTTTCTTGTGTTTTTTATTTTAGCCATTCTGACAGGTATGAGGTGATATCTCACTGTGGTTTTTATATGCATTTCTCTGATGATGAGTGATGTTACGCATCTTTTCATGTGTCTGTTGGCTATCTGTATATCTTTGGAGAAATATCTTTTCATGTTTTCTGCCAATTTTTAATTGGATTACTTATTATTTGGTGATGAGTTGTGTATCATTTGCAATTATCTTCACTTGTGAAGCCATTCAATAGGATGCTAGTTTCCTTGATTGTTTCCTTTGCTGTGCAGAAGCTTTCATTTTGATGTAGTACCAACAGTTTAATTTTGGTTTTATTTCCCCTGCCTCAGGAGACATATCTTTAAAAAAATGTTTGTATGGCCGATGTCAGAGAAATTGCTGCCTGTGCTCTCTTCTAGGATTTTTATGGTTTCAGGTCTCACATTGAGGTCTTTAATCCATTTTTAGTTTATTTTTATGTATGGCATAGGAAAGTGGTCTAATCTCATTATTTAGCATGTAGCTGTCCAGTTTTCCCAACACCATTTGTTGAAAAGACTTTTTCCTATTGCATATTCTTACCTACTTTGTCAAAGATTAATTGACCATATAATCATGGATTTATTCCTGGGCTCTCTTCTCTATTCCATTCCATTGACCTAAGTGTCTTTTGGGGCCTGTACCATCCTCTTTTAATTACTGCAGCTTTGTAATATAACTTGAAATCTGGGATTGTAATGCCTCCAGTTTTGTCCTTTTTTCAAGATTGCTTTGGCTATTTGGGGTCTTTTGTGGTTCCATGCAAGTTTTAGTATAATTTGTTCTAGTTCTGTGCAAAATACTGTTGGCATTTGACAAGGATCATAAAATGTGTAGATTGCTTTGGGCAGTATATGCATTTTAACAATACTCAGTCTTCTAAGCCATGAATATGGAATATATCCCCATTTATTTTTATCTTCAATTATTTCATCCATGTTTTATAATTTTCAAAGTACAGGTCTTTCACCTCATTGGTCAAGTTTCTTCCCATGTATCTTATTGTTTATGGTACAATTGTAAATGGAACTGATTTCTTAATTTCTTTTTCTGCTACTTCATTATTAGTGTATAGAAATGCAACCGATTTCTGTAATTGATTTTGTATTCTCTGACTTTACTGAATTCACTTATCAGTTTTAATAGGTTTTGCTTTGTTTTGCTTTGTTTTGTTGTGGAATCTTTAGGGTTTTCTACATATAGTATGTCATCTGTAAATAGTGAAAGTTTTACATCTTTCTTACCAGTCTGGCTACCTTTTATTTCTTTTTCTTATTTGCTGTGGCTAGGACTTACAGTACTATATTGAATAAAAGTGGTGAGAGTGGACATTATTCCTAATCTTACAGGAAAAATTCTCAGTTTTTCCCCTCTGAGTGTGATGTTAGCAGTGGGTTTTTCATACACAGATTTTATGTTAAGGTATTTTCCTCTAAGCCTACTTTGTTCAGAATTTTTATCATGAATGGATGTTATATATTGTCACATACTTTTTCTGCACCTATTGAAATGTTCATATGGTTTTTATCCTTTTCTCATTGATGTGTATATCACATTGATTGATTTGTGAATATTGAACCATCCTGGAAATAAATTTCACTTGATAGTGGTGTATGATTTTTTAAAATATATTGTTGGATTTCGTTTGCTACTATTTTGCTGAGAATTTTTTTCATCTGTGTATATCAGAGATAATGGCCTATAGCTCATTCTCTCTCTCTCTCTATCTATCTCTTTCTGTGGCTTTTTCTGGTTTTGGTATCAGGGGAAACCTGGGCTCATAGTATGAATTTGGAAGCTTTCCTTCCTCTTCCATTTTTTGGCATATTTTGAGAAGAATATCTCTTCTTCAAATGTTTGGTAGAATTCCCCTGTGAGGTTGACTGGTCCTGCACTTTCGTTTTTGGGAGTTTCTAGTTACTGTTTCAACTTCATTGCCAGTAATTGGTCTGTTTTAATTTTCTATTTCTTCCTGATTCAGTTTTGGGAGGTTATATGTTTGTAGGAATTTATTTCTTCTAGCTTGTCCAATTTGTTGGCATATATTTTTCATAATATTTTCCTATAATTCTTTTTATTTCTGTGGTGTCAGTTGTTATTTATCCTGTTATATTTCTGATTTTGAGTTCTTTCCTTAATGACTCTTGCTAAATGCTTATCAATTTTGTTGAGCTTTTCATAGAACCTGCTCCTATTTTCATTGATCTGTTCAGTTGTTTTCTTAGTTTCTATTTATTTCTGCTCTACTCTTTATTATTTCCTTCCTTCTGCTGATTTTGGGATTATTTGTTCTTTCTGTAGGCTCTCTTTTGTAGGTTTAAGATTAGGCTGTTTATTTGAGATTTTTCTTGCTTCATAAGGTAGGTCTGCATGGCTATAAACTTCCCTCTTAGAACTACTTTTGCTGCATCCCAAAGATTTTAGACTGTTGTATTTCCATTTTCATTTTCATTTGTCTCAGTGTATTTCTTGATTTCCTCTTTGATTTCTTGGTTGATCCATTCATTGTTTAGCTGTTACTAACCTTCATCTGTTTTTGTTGTTTCCAGATTTTTTCTTGTGGTTGATTTCTACTTTCATAATGTTGTGTTTAGAAAAGATGCATGATAGAACTTCACTCTTTTTGAATTTGTTGAGACTCGTTTTGTGACCTAATATGTGATCTATTCTAGGGAATATTCTACTTGCACTTGAAAAGAGTGTATATTCTGCTGTTTTAGGATGGAATGTTCTGAATCTATCTGTTAGATGCATCTAGTCCAATGTATCACTCAAAGCCATAGTTTCCTTGTTGATTTACTGTTTAGATGATCTATCCATCGCTATAAGTGGATTGCTAAAGTCTCCTACTATTATTTTATTACTATCAATTATTTTCCTTATGTTCATTAACAGATGCTATTTGTATTTGAGTGCTCCCATGATGGGTACATAAGTATTTACAGTTGTTAAATATTCCTGTTGAATTGTTCCCTTATTGATTATATCCCCTTTAACATTTCTTGTAACTGGTTTAGTGATCATAAATTCCTTTAACTTTTGTTTGTGTGAGAAGCTCTCCTTCTATTCTGAATGATAGCCTTACTCAATAGAGTATTTTTGGCTATAAGTTTGGGTCATTCAGTACTTTAAATATATAATGTACTCCCTTCTAGCTTGCAAGGTTTCTGCTGAAAAATCAGCTAACAACTTTATGGAGCGTCCCTATATATAACTATTTTCTCTTGCTGCTTTTAAAATTCTCTTTTTATCACTACTTTTTGCCATTTTAATTCTTATATTTCTTGGTGTGGACCTCCTTGGATTGATTTTGTTGGGGATCTCTGTGCTTCCTGGATCTGGATTTCTGTTTCTTTCCTCAGATTCAGGAAGTTTTCAGCTATCATTTTTTTCAAATAAAATTTCTGCCCCCTTTACTGCCTCTACTTCTTTTCAGACTCACATAATGTTAGTTTTTCTACACTGCATGGTGTTGCTGAGTTCCCTTAATCTGTCCACTTTTTTAGAAAAAACTATTCTACTTTTTAATTCTGTCTTCTTCCTTCCGTTCAACTTGATTGCTTTCTACTACTCTTTCCTCCAGGTTACTAATTCATTATTCTGCTTCCTCTAGTCTATTTATTCCACGTGGCATATTTTTAATTTCAACTATTGAGTTCTTCATCTGATTTTTTTAATATATATTTCCTATTTATTGAGGGTCTCACTTAAGTCCTCTCCTCTTTTCTCCAGTCCAGCAAGTATCTTTATGACCATTACTTTAAATTCTCTATCAGGTAAATTGCTTTACTCAGTTTAGTTTAGCCATCTTGCTGTGACTTTTATCTTGTTCTTTCACTTGGGTCATATTCCTCTGTCTCCTCACTTTGTCCAACTCTTCGTGTCTGTTTCTCTGTGTTAGGAAGGTGAGCTGTGTCTCCTGCTCTTCCAAGTAGTGGTCCTGTAGTGCTGCAGTGCAATGTCCCCTGTTCACCAAAACTTGGCTCTTCAAGGCTATCTCCTGTGTGTGTCATGTTAACCTCTTATTGTGGCTGAGGTGTGTTTGCCTACAGTCTAGTCATCTGCAATGGCTCTCATTACCTCTTATGGGCAGGGAATGATGCAGTGTAGAGCTGCCTTGGGCTTGAGTTGGGTCAAACCAGGCATTTGCCAGAGCTATAGTCACACCAATCTACAGGGGGATCTCCCTGTGTTGTCCCTTTGAGGCTTTCATTGGCAGGTGGGCCCTGCAGTGAGACCAGATGTCTACCCACACCCCTGCCCTGGTTACAGCTGAGGCTACAGAGGTGAAGCTGGTGTGTGTGGTTATCTTCCCCGTCCCCAGGGCATAAGTCATTCTGGAATCCTGTGGATTACTGTGAGACTTAATTGCACACAACTAGGCCTGTGGCTCTGGTTTCGATGGACTCCTGTGGGGAGCAGGTTGAAGGCAGTGGAGTGGCAGGAGAATGTGGGGACAGGGCTTACCATATTAACAAGGTATGCAAGTGTCTGCTGTGGGTAGCCTAGGGCAGGTTGGAAGGAGCAGTCCATGGGAGTGTGGATGGTGGGGTGCACTGGTATAGCCAGCTAAGGGGAGAGTGTGCTAGTTCCCACAGGTGTCTGTATCTAGGCTATAGTGTGGGGGAGGGAAATAGTGCCTGCCAGCTCATTTTTTCTTGGGGAAATCTAATGACCCCTGCCTCTCCTGCACAAATTCTGAGATTAGTAAATAGATCTTCCTGTATACCTTAAGTATTTTTCAAACTGCTGCTTCTGTGCTGTATCCCTGTGGGGTTGTTAGGCAATCTCTTAAGGTCAGGGACTCTGTTTCCTCTCACCCTCCACCCCTCCCAGAGCCAAGCCCACTGATTTTTAAGGTTCCTGGTGTTGAGTGCCACTGACTATACAAACTTGTAAAAATTAAGCCCCTCTGGTTTTCAAAGCCAAATATTCTGGGGATTCATCGTCCCAATGTAGTTTTCCGTGTCTGGCATATCTGGGGTTGGGTCTGCTCCTCTCCCTTATTCTTGCCTGCAGGGGCCCTCCACCCTTCAAAGAGTCTGCTGGGGTAGTTTGGTTCTTGTCAGTTTCTTTACCCCTCCTACTCTTTCATTTGGCCTCCTCTCTATAATTAGCTGTGGAGAAGCTTTCCTATCAGTCTTTGGGTCATTTCTTAGGTTATTTACATTGATTTGTTTAGGTTCTTCCTACTCTGCCACATTCCCCAGAAGTCCAGTGCTTTTCCACTACAGTATCAAGGGCATAGTAAAATTGAAGTACATTTTCTGTTCCATATGTTATGGCTTTACAGATTATAACAAGGACATTCTTTACGACAGCTCCAGTACAATTATTTTTTTAAGTCACACTTTTATAATACTACTATCAATCCACAGGATATATTCAGATTTTGCAAATTGTACTTTGAGTGTTCTTTACAGCAAGACAAAATTCTGGACCATGTGTAACATTTAACTTTCGTGTCTTTATCAGAACTTTACAAAGTATCCTTTGCTGTGTTTGCTTTTTATAATTACTTTAGCTTATTTTGTACTTTGCCTTTTGGGTCAACTTTTCCTATTATACAAATATCACACATATCTAGACAGTAACGTTTCTTGTTTGCATTGTGTTTATAACTCCTTTAAATACAAGGCCATTACAGAGCTTCTTTAGTAGATACCAACTTTATATTGGTACTTCCCATTTTCTTACAGGGATAGAATTTTTTTTTAATTTCCTCAACTTTTGAGTCATTGTCCATTACAAAATTTCATGCCATAGATTCATGCCTCAGATATATTTCAATATTTTTAAAACTATCTTCTTAAAATCTATCCTGTGCATCTGACTGCATTCAGCACTCTACTCTTCCAGTACCATGTAGACTCTAAGATGACATAATTTCTTTTCCCCGAAGTTCCCATTACTGTAGCAATCAATTCTTCCCTGCCCAAAATAATTAATTCCATTCTAGGGGCACTTGGGTGGCTCAGCTGTTAAGCATCTGCCTTCAGCTCAGATCATGATCCCAGGGCCCTGGGATTGAGCCCTGCATCAGGTTCCCTGCTCAGCAAGAAGCCTGCTTCTCCCTATCCTACTTACCTTGCTTGTGTTCCCTCTCTCACTGTCTCTCTCTCTGTGTCAAATAAATAAATAAAATCTTTTAAAAAAGAATTAATTCCATTCTAAATGTCTGATCAGTTCCCCCCTCATCTCCTCTGAAAGGTAAAATTTTTAAAAGTTAGAATGTGTATATATATATATATATATATATATATATATATGAGACTTTCAGTGAATGTCCAGATGGTTAAAGCCTCAAATCACTATTATAATTTGCATCCTAGCCAATGTGTGCTCTGCACACAAAAAAGTTTTTATTTACTCCATATAGCAGATTAGACTGTAGTCTTATCTTTCAAAGAGGTATCACTTCTGCCATCGTCTATGCTTGCTTAAATTTTCATGGATTTCTGAGAGTGTATATATTGTTTTGACTTCCACAGTTTTTCTGCCTTCTGATATAACAGATGTTTCTTTTGAATAGGCCATAATTTTCCTTTAGTGTATTCTTATCCTACCCTACTGAGTTTCAGAGAATACTAAAAGAGGTTATTCACCATTTTATTCTATAATCTCAGATCTGCATTGCTTACCACTCATTCTTTATATTTTAGCATGATACAGAGCTTCCCAAGCCCTGTGCTATGCAATATTATATTCTCTGAGATGTGAGTGAGTATATAGTGAACAAATGGCTCCAGGTTAAATAATCTGGGAAACACCATCTACTCTGACTTTTTGGGAATTCTCAAATTGAATAGCATGTGAATAGTTCTGGAAAATGCCACAAATAAAAACACAAAACACTAAAAACTTTTATATCTGATATGTTAGACATATAGTATTTATGATATAATCAGAGTGTAAATATAGTATTGTTTGTACATTTAAAAGTTATTCACTAGAACTAATTTTATCTGAATCCTAAAGGAAAACTTCAGCAGGTGCATGAGTCTTGTCTATTAACTGCTACGTAACAGTTAGATACTCGTAAAGTTACTTTGAGTCAAAAAAAGAATTTCAGTACATAATCAGGTTGTCTATTCCAAGATACGAATCAAAGCTGTGAGTTTTATTTAGCACATATCTTCCTCCCAACCCCAACCTAAGCCTGCTTTAGACTGAAAGTTATTTTCTTCAACTTATGGCTCTCCTGCCTTTGCTCTCCCCCAGGTTCTGACCTTTTTGGGGATTCAGGGGATGAATGAAAGAGTGGTAGGAACATAGGAAAGGACTTGATAAAAAAAAAAAAAAAAGGTTTACATTCTTTGAGACTGGCAGATATAGCTCTTGGTCTCACAAGCATTTATTTTGTTGATGGGAATCTTGCTAAAAGTTAATTAAGACCCACTAAATTCCAACTGGTCATTTGACTTCTACAGTTTCCACATATCACACCCATCCTCCTTACGACTGGGTCCCTCTGCCTAACTGCATGGCTCTACTAGTTAGGACACAAGACTATGCCACCCTGTCTATCTTACATGATTATATCTATCTATAGGAAACACACATCCCTTGTCCTGATAAACTGAGTGGACAAGTCAATTCCCAGTAGTCTGTTCTATGCTGTCACAGGTCACTTTGATTTTCTCACACACAGTCAACAGATTTCAGGAAGCACATTTCAAACTCTCTGAGAGTTCAATAAATGTCCTCACCAGACTTGCAGATAAGAAGACAGCACACCTGCCACTCTCCACTGTTGAGTGTAGGGCTGGCAGAGACACTATACTGCATCACAAAAGGAAGTGATATGGTATGTATTCTACATGGATGACTGAGGGTTGGGAATGAGGGCATCACTCACAGAACTTATAGCACCCCCAAGAATTGGGCAGCATGGAAGTTTTGATGGGTGGAAACTCTCAACATAATAACGGCAATTGCCAAAGTTATGTCTTCACAAATCGTCCCTCCTTTTCACTAAACCCTCTGTGTCAGAGGGTTTAAAGTTCATTGAACTTGTTCTTGGATATGTCCTATGTAAATTCTGCACGGGAAAATCTTTCTCCCTCTTCCCTCAGGATCTGATATCTATCATCTTTGCAACTTAGAAAACAATAAAGTAGGGAGGAAAGGCAATTTAAATATCCTGTTAATCAAACATTTTACAAAATGATTTGATTACAGAAACTATATTCCCCCACAGGATATTGATATTTCATGGATCAATGATGATCCGCAGAACAGAGTTTGGTTAACACCAATATGCAACAATCTGAGGTCAATGTAATAGCCAAAATGACTTACTATAGGTCTTGTTTGCCTATAACAGCTCTCTATTCTCTCTTGATTTCTTTGGAGAATTTCACCTCTTCCCATATCTCGGGGGCCTGTCTTCTATCAAAAAATAAGGGTTAGCCTCAATGCAAAAATCAAACCAATGTATATTTCACAGGATGTTTTAGATATAACCAAAATTTTCCCCATGGATTTCATAAGAGGGACAGATATGAATCTGGGGGTTAGAGCATGAAGAGAGCATGTCTGCAGAATAAAGTCAATGTTTAGAGGGAGTTAGAGCTAAGAAAGGGTATTTTTTGAGTTCTTGAGCCTCAGAAGGTAAATAAAAATTTAAAATAAATAAAATAAATTAAAAATAAAAAAATAAAAATTAAGCTTGCCAGTTATATGAGAAAACACACTCTACTCTCCTTTTCCCTAGGATAATTTTGGTTAGCTCTTTCTTGCTTGCAACTAAAAGAAAATAATAATAAAAAAATTAAAAAAAATTTTTTTAAACTGACCTGAACATCCTGAATATACTAGAGGCTGCTTCCCAGTTGTTTTCCTTTGGGAAATAGGTACCTCAAGTGTGTGTGTGCCTGTATGCATGCATTTCCAATAAAGAATCCACAGGCATATCACACATCATTATTAGCAGGTTCATCATTTTCTTTCACTCTGTCTCCTATTTGTTTCCTATGATCCTTAATACAAAGTCAGGGACATTGCCAGGTAATTCTGCTATGCTAATTTAATGTCAGATCTGATCCTAAGAGCTCTTACTTTTTACAGGACATACTAAAGGAAATATCAAGGTAATATTAAATCTTTTGGCCTTACTCGAGAGCATAATTTATATTTTAAAGTTTATGAGTGCACCTAACTAATGCTAATGACTTTTGACCTGAACTTCATATCTGGAAATGAGCAAGCACCTTCAGTTCTAAAGGAATTATATACGTGTAGTACTTCCTACTGGGTCTTTCCTCCTATGCTTTGATAGACTTGGAACTATTTGCTATTATCCACCATTATATCCAGTATTATTCTTAGTGGCTAATTTACATGCTTATTACAATTAGAATATACCTCTAAATATAGAAGAACATGAAAAATTCACTTTAGGAGCCTACTTGTTATTGAAAGCTTCCCTGCATTGGATGAAATATGAGCAACCAAGGGAAATCAGAGAATGAAAATAAATAAGCATAATGATGAATTTAGGAAGCCAGATTTTTATTAAATCCCACCACCATGAAACACGATCATAGTTTCCTTTCCTCAAATGAATGTACTCTTGAGAAACAAGATAAATCATTAATACACTGGTGGGTTTTGTTTGTATTAACTAAAATGCATATTTTCAAATGAAGTGCTATATCAGAAAAAATAAGCGTATCTGGTTATATTTCCTTTCCAAAATTCAGCCTCATCTTATCAAGCAATAACTATGATCACACTATGTTGACTCTTAGTCAACTTAGACAAAAGAGAAAGAGAAAGGCCATAATATAGCGAGGCTAAGCTAAAGTTAGCACCCCCTAGAATTGTGTAGAATTGAAAATTTGGCAGGGGCATACTCACAAAGCAACACAGCTCTCTCTAAAGAAACTTATTCACAAATATTACTCACTATATATTTCTATAATCTCTAAGTGAGTCAGTCTGTCCAAAATCTTCTTTTAAGAAAATGGTAGAAACTCTACCAACTGCATTTCACAGTTTTGGATGGCCACACTATTTGGTTTAGGGACATGGGGTGGTTATTAACATCAATACGTGAACATGAAGGATAAAATAAATTGGAAAATATATTTTCATTTTAATTTAAGGGTTCTTTCTGAGGACTAAAATTAGTTCATTCTGAAGGGCTTAGTATTGATCTCCCTCTATCTTGGCAGAACAACAAATCACGGAGGCAAAAGAAAATAGACAAGTTTTTCCTAAGAGAATTTAACCACACCGTTATTACTGATGCGAAATTCATGTCTACGTCAAAGACTCATGTATCCCAAGAACTTTAGAGCTAAAGAAAATATATGATCACCAAATACTACTCCCTTAGTTTACAAATGGGAAAATAAAGATCAGAGAGTTAAAGTGATTTGGTCAATGTTGTACAAGGAGACACTAACAGATCTATACCTGAAATTTAGTTGCTAGGCTTTTTCTATCAAAGTGTGCACTTGTGTGTCTCTCAATTACTTAGAGGCATGAAAAATCTTACTCTGGCATCTTTTCCAAAATGCTAAAATCAGAATCTTAAGACTGGCAGTGAAGCACATAAGAACATTTAATCCCATCTCATCAGTGTGTGCCATGTGAAAGATCAGCTCTCTCTTTCTCAACAAAATTCTCTAATACAATAATCAGAATAAAACTATTTCCAAAAACCATTTGCTTTAGAAAAGCCCAATATCTTGCATGAGTATTCTAAAGACACCCTGAAGATGGAAATTTTTTTCCTATCATGCAATAATTTCATAGTAAGAAAATGCATTAAATGCCATTTTAAAAGCTGGAAGCAGCTATCAAACTGTTAAAAACCATTGCAGAGGAATTTGCATCATTTCCCCACTTAGTTTATGTTTATTCAACTACACACAATCATAAAATAGACTGTGAACAGTTTAACTACTAAGTTGAACTACATGAATCACCATTTTTGTACTTCACAAAGTATCAAATTGAGTCCATATGCTTCTGAGTGATCATGGAATGGGAGACAGTAATTCTGAACTTCTTGGTTCCTGTATGCTTGAGTATTTTGCTAAGCTGAATGTGACTCTAATATTTTAAATTACTTCCCTTTTTAACCATAGGAATCTTAAACACGATCCAGTGGCCTTATATTTACATAAATTTATGTGCACTATACTTTTGAAAATGAGCAATTTAAAGACATTATTAAGGTTAAATTGGGTTATGCACATTTACCACCTTTAAATTTATGACTTTAAAGTGTAAATCCGTATAAACCATGAATTCATTTATCTCTGGGTGTTTTAAAGTAAAAAGGTTTATTTTGACTATTAAAGTTTCATGTGGTTTATAATTATTTACACAAACATGCATTTATTTTATCTGTAAGGTATCAAAGACTACTGCCAGAGAAATTATCTCATCCACCTCCATATTATACCAAGGATTTCTAGAGGATTAAAAAAGGGGCTTATGGAGGGTTACCCAGTTCCTATGACGGTATCACTATCAGAATCCATCTCTCTTGAGGTGCAGCCTGCTGTACTTTCTACCACTTATCACTAGAGCATATATTTACCTCCAATAAATGGATCCTTTATTCTTCTTTGGTTGGTTTTATCTCATATGAAGGCCATCTTCCAGCCTGTCAATAGCTAGGCACAAAAATGTTTCATCTTCTTCACCTCACGTGTGGGAGCAATAGAAGCTGAGGTGAGAGCCTGTATTGGGGAGCATAAAGGACTATTAGAAATCAAGTGGGATTATTTCCACAGCCATTTGTTGCTCTTGGTTTAGGGAACTCTGATACCATGAGGGGTTCTTTGTTCTAATGGCTGGCGTCCCATGAGAGAAGAATCAGGACAAGAATACAACAAGAGCAGCTGAGGTCAGGAGAACTGAAACAAGACTTTAATGGATTGGGTGTCAAAATGTCATGGCAGGTGTTTTTGCAAACATTTAACAGAAGAAGCAATTTGCAAGCAGGACAACCTGATTTTGAAATTCGAGCAGTTTCTCCTTCCACTCAGGATCCTGACTGCTCAAAATTAAATCACAATAAAGATAAATGCAATGTGTTAAGTTGTCCCTGAGCTATCGGAATCAGATAAGAGGTGTGCAGCATTGTGGGGAGATCACATAAGACTGTGATAACTCAAATGTTCAATTTATCAAATGGTTCCTTCTGTTGGTGCAGAGAGCTGAAGCATTTTCATGAGCTTGAGATCAAGATCCTGAGCAAGTGCGAGAAATAACTATTTTGCTTTGTGGACGAACAAAGATAAATGTGTTCTGGATTATGAGAAGGAAAAAAGCAAGTGTGATTAAGCTTACATATTTCCAAAGTGTTTTTCTTCAGAAATAAAACACGAACATTTTATTTGTTCCCAACCCTCATCCCTCTGTATACTATTTTCAGTCTCTGTAAAAGTAACAATAGCTCTTTGCATTTATATAGCAGATTTGCCCCAAAACTCAGTAATATTATGAATAGAAATAGTTTAATTTATCTTTGCAGTGCATCTCTTATGTGAATAAAGGGTAGTTTTTCTGATTTTTATTTTTTGTTTGTTTTAAGGACAGAATAAGTCACAATCGGATTTGTAGTCTTGCAGAAAATGTAGCCGTAATAATTGAAAACCACTGCCCTATTTCATCATTACAGTTTCATCAAGGCCAGGGATTTGCAGATTTGGGGGCTGAAAATATCATAATAGAAATTTTAAAATACTCTCCATACCTTCAGTTCCACCAGTAGCTAACATGCTGCTTTTCTTACCAAACTACTACATCTCTCTTGGTTTGAAGCATTGCAAATCTCTGTCAATAATTAATTATATTGAATCTTCAGTGTGGTTTAAGGCCCAACTTTGAACCAGAATGAACCTTGATTCCCAAACTGGAAAAATGCACACTCAATTACGTAATCATAAACCAAACATAGTAGCCACTTTGTATGAACAATGGGCTTTTAAAGAATGGTCAACAAGAGTTTCAAGACATTGAAGATTTAAATGACTTCATAAATGAACATTATAAAAGTCAGAAATACTCTAAACTAGATGATGCTTGACTGAATATACCAGTGCAGAATGGCTCAGGATCATGTTCAAGGACTCAGAAGGAATTAGGCAAGGTGACAGTCAGGATTTTAGACATCTCAACAAACCCAGTGAATATCTTTCAAACACTGCTTTCTCCCTAGCAGTGAACTTTCAATGGCATCAAAAATAACTAGCTTCCCTCCCTCAAAATGGAACTCTTCTAAAGTCCTTTCCTTTATAGAAATAGTAACTAATTCAACGTGGATCAGATTTCTTATGTACACAGCACCTATTTTCTGGCTCAGGAGCCTGTGTTCAGGCGATCCAGCAGTATCTTAATTTTCCTTCTATTCCTCTTTTTTGTTGTTTTTGATTTGCATATTTTCTAATGTAAGGGAAAAGTTCTCAATGCTTCTGACAAATATATTTTTGTATAAACAATAAAAATAGTTGGCCCAACCTCAAGACCTTACAACAGTGGTAATGTTCTACATTAGAAACTGTGCTTTAAATATATTTCAGAAATTTGAAGCTTGGTGAGAAGAGAGATACAAAAAAGAAAAAATAAATGGCCATTAGATATCGTAGCAACCTGTTTTAATTCCCTGAGTATAAAAGGAGTGGTAGTAAATGATGCATATGGAACTCCAAAACATAGATAAAAGTGAATTAAAAGAACATTATTGAGTACGTATGAGTATATGTGTATGTCGATGAACAGCGTGGTCATGTCTTGCCATTGAGTTCAAATTCTATTTCAAATGTCAGGCTGTCAAAAGAAAGAAAGTTCTGCTAAATCAGCATCTATACTAAAGAGAGTGACTCTTAATCTAAAGTTTTAGTTCTCTAAAACATGTCATTATCCAAAGCCTCAGAGACCACAAGCAATTAGGTAATTAGGTAAAAGCAATGTTGTTCTCTAATGGTTCATGGACAGTGCCAGAAGACACAAATTCAAAATAAAAGCTCAGTATAGGCTATATTCTAAATTAAGGCAGCTTTAAATTAAGAACAGTCGTTTATTCAAATATTCATTTACTAAGCTACAAAAAATATGTATTGAATGCTCACTATATAAATGGCACTTTTTGAGGTACTGAGAATACATTAGTAAATAAAATAGAAATCCCTACCTTTATGGAGCTCCTGTAAAAAAGATAATACTCAAGTTGATAAATCTATACAGTAAGTTAGAAAGTAGGCAGTGCTATTGAGAAAGTAAAGCACGGGTGGGGAGTGGGGAGGTGGAACACTAGAGGCCCAGTTGGGATAGTGTGGGGTGGGGGGTAAAATTTAAATAGGATGGTCAAGAGGAGAACTCTTGAGAATATGACATTTAAGCAAAAACACAAAGAACCTGAGGAGGCTTACCATGTGGATAGATTCCTCATTCGACGGGAATAGCATCACAGGGAGAGGGGATAAACAAAAGCAAAATTGCTGAGGCAGGAGTCTGTCTAATATTTGAATATCTATATGGCTGAAGAAAAGTGGAAAAGATAGGAAGTAGAGGGAGAGGAAGTTAGAGAGGCTATAAAAGCCCAGGAGACAAATCATAGAGGGCTTTTAGGCTATTTTAAAGATGCTGATTTTCATTCTGACTTTTTTAATTCCTACATTTGATCTACTGAGAATGCTTTGTTTAGAACAGACATAAGGAGACAGAAATAGAAGAGATGGAAGCAGTAAGACCGGTTAGGAGGCTACTGCAAAAATGCATGGCAAGGTGAGTGTGGATACATCCAGGGTGATCATAATGTGAGGTAGTAAAAAATGGCAAGATTCTTGATCTATTTTAAAGATAGAGCCAACAGAATTTTCTGATGTGACATAGGAGACCAAACAGAAAGAAAAAAATTTTTAAGCAACAAACAGAACCCCTGGATAACTCCATGATATTTTGACTTGAGCTATTAGAAGTATAAAATTACCACTAACTGATTTGTGGGAGAGTAGAAAACCAGGGTTTCTGGCTTATTACCACCCATTATGTTTAGCTGCCTTTCAGACACTGTAGCAGATTTGTTTGGAGACTAGTGAGAGCTACACTAGAAATACAAAGTTGTCAGTCATCAATGTATAGTTGGTATTTAACACACAGAACCAAATAAGACCCCCAAAACAGTACAGATAGAAAAGAGAAAAGATTAGAGAAATGGAGAAATTCCAACATTAAGAGGTCAGGATGATGAAGATGAATCTCCATTAAAGAGATTTAAAAAGCACAGTAAATAAAGAAAACAAATAAACAAACAAACAAAAACAGGAGGAAAGAATATGATGTTAAAAAAGTCAAGTGAAAAGACTATTTTAAGGAGAAGGGAATTATTAGCTGCATCTTATATAGATTGTAGATAAATAATCTGAGAATCAAAACTCCACTACTGGATTTGCAATATTAGGGCATTGATAACCAAAGTCAGTAGCAATTTTCCAGTAGAGTTGAGTAAGGATTGCTGAGGGAACAGGAGAGGAGGAAAGGGAGTCAGAAAGTGTAAACAACTGTTTTGAGAATTTACAAGGAGGAAGAGAAGAGTGAGGTGATAACAGGGAGTAATAGGGTAAGAAAGTTTTTTCATTTTTCTTTTAATAGCATGCTATTTTGTGGAAATGGGAAAATAGAAAAGGGACATATGATAATGGAGGTTGGAGAGCAGGAGAAGACTAACTTACAGTGGTGTTCTTGAAGAGGCAAGAAAGGAGGAGTCTAGTCTACAAATGAATGAAAAGGCCTCTGATAGGGGTAAAGGGAGTTCATCTATAGGAAGAAAAGTAGAGAGATGCACATGGAGGATTTGAGGGATAAGCTTATAGGATTTCTCTTGTCCGTTTCAATTTTCTCAGTGAATTGAGAAGTAAAATGATTGGCTAAAAATATGTGTATATTTGCGAGAGAATAGATGTTTGAAACTGTTTCACAAGACAGTGAGATAATGAATGGACTAAGGAACTGCATTATGCTGAAAGTATCAAGGGTTCATTTGAAGTTAGTAGTTAATAATTTAGATGAGAACAATCAGCATGGTTCTAGATCTTTCTCCAGCCATAGCCAATGTCATGAATGCAAATATATGCAGTAGGCAGTTGTATTTTCCAGCCTTAGTGTTTTGTCATGTATGTAAATAAAGTGAGGGAAGAGGGAAGCAAAGAAGTTGCGTGTGTGTTTAACAGAATGGTTTTAGTGATAGTAAATTCAAACTAGGTGAAAAGGGCTGGGAGAACATGAAGAAGAGAGGTAGTAGAAATGTATTGGATCATTAGTTTTTAGGCCCCAGGGAATGAAACATCCACATAATAAAATAAATGTAGTAAGAATAAACATCTATGAAATAAAGCTACAGGAGGGCCAGTGTCCTTGAAAGTGCCATCTTGTTACCAGCAATAAGGTGAAAGGGAAATTCTTTCAGAAATTAATTTGAGATACAAAGGATTTTATTGATGACAAAGAGGGGAATATTTTGAAAAGTCTCAATTTCACATTTCATTTTCAAATTGGTACTTTGCTTACCAGTTCTGTGTTTGCTATTTATGTTTTTGCTTTGGCATAGAGTTAACTTTGGGGAAAAAAATGTTTCTAACTTCTGAACAATTATTGCCTAGGAAGATGTTTTCCCATGAGCTTGAAGTTATCTAACACTTTTTCCAAATCTGTCATCTGTGATTTTGATAACCAAAACAAGATCCCTTATAGAAAGATCTGAAGGCAATAGATCAAGGGTCAGCTGGGAAGATGGCCAAGAAGGAGACACCTAAACTCACCTTGTCCCATGGATACAACTAGAAAACACATCAGCATAAATAACCCAGAAAAGTATCTGAAGACTGACAAAACAAACTCAACAACTAAAGGTAGAGAAGAGGCCACACGGAAGAAAGTAGAAAGGGTGAAGATGTGGTCTGGGAGTGAAAGGGACCATGGCGGTCTGTGGCAGGGAGGGAGCCAGTGGCATGAAGAAAGGAGAAAAATAGGCTTTTCCAGCAGGGAGCCCATGAATGGCGGGGGTGGTGGTGGTGGTGGTAAAAATCCCTACACATTTGCCCTGGAAAGCAAGAGGAGCCAAATTTTGTGAGCCCTTGAAACCAGCAGAACTTAAAGTCTAGAATTTTAAAAATAGGCAGATTTGTCTCTGGAAAAGCCAAGAGAGAATTAGTAACTAAGTCCCAACCCTTAGGCAATAAGACAAATAGCCACGGTGGATTCAGCCTAAAGCCACAAGTTGGAAAAAGTCAAAGCAGATGGATGAGTTATTTGCTCATCTCAGAGCATGGCCTGGAGAGACAGGATCACAGGGAGACCCATCCAGGAACAAAGGAACTGGCAGGTACCATTTCCCTACTCCACCTGCCAGCATAAACAATGGCCACCTACAGTAACCAGCACTGCACCAACACTGCTTACCTAACTACACACATGAAGCCTCACTCCCCACAAACTTTAGTGGATCAACCCTTCCCAGTTACACTCCTCATAGTCCCCTCACTCTATGCCCCCTCCCCTAGAATATAGGTGCAAACCCTTCCAACACTGCACCTCCCAACCCAGTTCATTTTGCAGGACTTCAGTTCTGGCAATGGAAGCAGGTCTCATTTTGCAAGTACACTGTTGCACACCTTATTAAAATGTACCCCACCCCTGCTAGGGATAAAAACTGCCCAAAAAAATCAAAGAGAACCTTTGTAGACAACTGGACTGAAGGAAACAGAGGCCAAGACTAACACAGTCAGTAGGACACATGAGACACACAGGAAACACTCCCTGAAGTACCAGACCCTGGGGAGCAGGAGACACTGCACTGCAGGGCACTACATTTCTTCATAAGGCTATTATCATTAAGAGCAAGAGAATTAGCTGATTATTCCCAACATACATGAGGTAACAGAGAAATATGTCCTAAATGAAAGAACAGGACCAAACCACAGCAAGAAGCCTCAGCAAAACAAGTATAAGTAATATGCATGAGAGAGAATTGAAAGAAATGATCATAACAATATGCAACTTGAAAAAGAGTGGAGGATATCAGTGAGACCATTAACACAAATATAAAAAAGAACCAGAGATCAAGAAGAACACAATAAATGAAATTAACAGTGCTTGATGGAATAAATAGCAAGCTGGATGAGGCAGAACTAATTAATGACCTGGAAGAGAGTAATGGAAAATAACCAAGCTGAGCAAAGGAGAGGAAAGAAAATTATGCAAATCAAGAATAGTCTTGGGCTCCTGGGTAGCTTAGT
Organism: Lutra lutra; assembly: GCF_902655055.1. NCBI lineage: Eukaryota > Metazoa > Chordata > Mammalia > Carnivora > Mustelidae > Lutra > Lutra lutra. The sequence goes on from NC_062290.1 coordinate 50,834,190, forward strand.
CAGTTAAGTGCCTGACTCTTGGTTTCAGCTCTGGTCATGATCTCAGGGTAGTGAGATTGAGCCCTGCATTGGGCTCCATGCTCACGTGGAGTCTGCTTGAGATTTTCTTCCCCTCCCTCCCACCTGCTCCTCCCCCAACTCACACATGCTCTCTCTCTCTCTAAAACAAATAAAGAAAATCTTAAAAAAAAAAAATTCTTAGGGAAATCAGTGACTCCATCAAATGTAATAACATTCACATTATAGGGCTCTCAGAAGAAGACAAAGGGGGCAGAAAATTTATTTGAAGAAATAAGAGCTAAAAACCTCCCTAATCTGGGGAAGGAAACAAATACCAGATCCAACAGACAAAGAAATCCTCCCAAAAATTCAACCCAGGGAGGTCTACACCAAAACACATAGTAATTAAAATGGCAAAAAGTAGTGATAAAGAAAATATTTTTAAAGCAGCAAAAGAGAATAGTTGCTTACAAAGGGGAAAGGATTTCTCCTGTAAGGCTATTAGCAAAATTTTCAGCAGAAACTTCTCAAGCCAGAAGAAAGTGGCATGATACATTTGAGTTGCTAAAAGGGAAAAATCTACAGCCAAGAATACTCTATCCAACAAGGCTAGCATTCAGAATAGGAGAGCTAAAGAATTTCCCAAACAATAAGTAAAGGAGTTCATGACCACTAAACCAGCCCTACAAAAAATATTAAAGGGGACGCTGAGTATAAAGGAAAGACTATAAATGACAATATGAAAAATTTAAAAAAATTAAATTTAAAGCAATAAAAATTAAATTTAAAAAATTTCTATAAAATCAGCCAAGGGATTAACAAAATAATAGAATGTAAAATATGACACTATATACTTAAAATGAGGGGTGAAGAATAAAAAATGGGTTCAAACTTAGCCATCAACTTAATACAAATCGCTATATGCAGATAGGATATACAAACCTAATGGACCACAAATCAAAAACCAGTAAAAAATATGTAAACAATAAAGAGAAAGGAATCCAAGTGTATCACTATAGAAAGCCAACAAACCATAAAAGAGGACAAGAAAGGATCAGAGAAAATATATAGAAATAGCCACAAAACAAGTAACAAAATGGCAGTAAGGACATTTCTATAAACAATTACTTTGAATGTAAATGGACTAAATGTTCCGATCAAAAGACATAGAGTGACAGAACAGATTAAAAAAAAAAACCATCTATACACTGCCTCCAAGAGACTCATTTCAGACCTAAAGACATCTGAGATTGGAAGTGAGGGGATAGAGAAACATTATTTTGCAAATGGATTTTAAAAGAAAGCCAGGATAGCAATATTTACATTGGACAAAATAGATTTTAAAATAAACACTAACAAGAGACAAAGACACTACATAATCATAAAGGAGACAATAGAACAATAGGCTGTAACAACTGTAAATATTTATGTACCCAGCATAGGAACACCCAAATACATATAGCATCTATTAACAACATAAAGGAAATAGTTCATAGTAATCCAATAATAGAGGGTGCTTTAACACCCCACTTACATCAACAGATCATTCAAGAAGATAATCAACAAGGAAATAATGGCTTTGAATGACACAGTGGACCAGATGGATTTAACAGATATATTCAGAACACTTCATTCTAAAATAGCAGAATACACATCCTTTTCAACTGCACATGGAATATTTTCCACAACAGATCAATATAAGGCCACAAAACAAGTCTCAACATTGAAGTCATACCATTATCCTTTCTGGCCACAACACTATAAAACCAGAAATCGGCCAAAAGAAAAAAATCAGAAGGGAGCACAAATCATTGCTGTTAAAGAACATGCTACTAAACAATGAATGGGTCAATCAGAAATCAAGGAAGAAATTAAAAAAATTACATGGAAAAAAATGAAAGTGAAAACATACTTGTCCAAAATCTTTGGGATGCAGCAAAAGTAGTTCTAAGAAAAAGTTTATGGCAATAAAGGCCTACCTTAAGAAGCAAGAAAAATCTCAAATAAACAACCTAAAGTTATACCTAAAGGAGCTAGATAAAGAAGAATAAACAAAACCCAAAGCCAGCAAAAGAAAAGAAATATTACAGAAGAGAACAGAAATAAATGATATAGAAACCAAACCAAACCAAACAATGTAACAGATCAATGAAACCAGGAGCTAGTTCTTTGAAAAGATGAACCAAATTGATAACCCTCTATCAGACTCATTAAAAGAGGTCCCAAATAAACAAAATCACAAAAGAAAGAGGAGAAATAAAAACCAACACCACAGGGCGCCTGGGTGGCTCAGTGAGTTAAGCCGCTGCCTTCGGCTCAGGTCATGATCCCAGGGTCCTGGGATCGAGCCCCGCATCGGGCTCTCTGCTCTGCAGGGAGCCTGCCTCCACCTCTCTCTCTGCCTGCCTCTCTGCCTACTTGTGATCTCTGTCTGTCAAATAAATAAATAAAATCTTAAAAAAAAAAAAAACCAACACCACAGAAATACAAACAATTGTGACAGAATATTATTAAGACCTTCATGCCAACAAATTGGACAACTTAAAAGAAATTCGTTCCTAGAAATCTCTACAAATGTATGATCTACCAAAACTAAAGCAGGAAGAAAGAGAAAACTTGAACAGACCAAATACCAACAACGAAATTGAGTAAGTAATCAAAAAAATTCCAAAAAACAAAAGTCTGGGACCAAACAGCTTCACCGGAAATTCTACCAAACATTTAAAGATGACTCAATACTCATTCTTCTCAAATTATTCCACAAAATAGAAGAGGAAGAAAAACTTCCAAATTCATTTTATGAGGCCATTATCACCCTGACAGAAAAACCTGATAAAGATACAACAAAAAAGAGAACTATAGGCAAATATTCCTCATGAATAAAGTACAAAAATCTTCAACAAAATATTAGCAAACTAAATCCAACAACACATTAAGAAATCATAGACCATAATAAAGTGGGATTTACTCCCTGGACAAGGGTGATTCATTATTTGCAAAACTATCAACATGACATATCACATCATTAAGACCAAGGATAAAACCATATGATCATTTCAATAGATGCAAGAAAAGCAACTGACAGAGTACAACTCCATTCATGATAAAAACCCTCTGCCAAGTAGCTCTACAGGGAACATACCTCAGCATAACGAAGGCTGTATATGAAAAACCTACAGCTAATGCCATACTCAGTGGGGAGAAACTGAGAGCTTTCCCTCTAATGTTAGAAAAATGGAAAGGATGTTCTTCTCACCACTTGTATTCAACATAGTACTGAAAGTCCTAGCCAAAGCAATTAGACAACAAAAGAAAGAAAAGGCATCCAAATTGGTAAGGAAGAAGTAAAATTGGATTTTCAGATGACATGATACTATATATAGAAAACTAAAAATTCCACCAAAAAACTACTAGAACTGGTAAATGAATTAAGTCAAGTCATAGGATACAAAACTACTGTACAGAAATCTGTTACATGATTATATGCTAATAATGAAGCGGTAGAAATTAAAATTAAGAAATCAGTCCCATTTACAATTACATCAAAAACAATAAAATATCTAGGAATAAACTTCATGGAAGTGGCAAAAGACCTATACTCTGAAAACTATAGAACACTAATTAAATTCAATGATGCAAAGAAATGAAAAGATATTCAACCCATGTTTATAGGTTGGAAGAACAAATATTGTTAAAATATCTATACTACCCAAAGTAATCTATACACTTAATGCAATCCCTATCAAAATGCCAACAGTGTTTTTCCTAGAACTAGAACAAATAATCCTAAATTTTGTATGCAGCCACAAAAGACCTCAAATGGCTAAAGCAAACTTGAAAACAAGCTGGAGGTATCACAATTCCAGATTTAAAGTTATATTACCAAGAGGTAGTAGTTAAAACAGTTTGGTACTGGCATAAAAATAGACACAGAGACCAGTATAATAGAATAGAAACCCCAGAAATAAATCCACAATTATATGGTCAATTAATCTTGACAAAGCAGGAAAGAATATCCAATGGGAATAAGACAATTTTTTAAAACAAATTGTATTCAGAAAACTGGACAGCTACATGGAAAAGAATGAAACTAGATCAGTTTCTTTTGCCATACACAAAAATAAACTCAAAGTTGATTAAAGACCTAAATGTGAGACCAGAAACCTAAAAATCACAGGCGCTCATCTCTCCGACATCAGTCATAGCTGATCAGCCATAGCAACATTTTTCTAGGTAGGTCTCCCAAGGCAAGGGAAATAAAAGCAAAAAAAGACTATTGGGACTACAACAAAATAAAAATATTCTTCTGCACAGCAAAGGAAACAATCAATAATACTAAAAGGCAACCTATGGAATGGGTGAAGATATTTGCAAATGATATATCTAATAAAGGGTTAGTATCCAAAATATATAAAGAACTGATAAAACTCAACACCCAAAAAAACAAATAATCCAATTTAAAAATGGGCAGAAGATAGGAACAGAAATTTCTCCAAAAACGACATACAGATGGCCAACAGACACATGAAAAGGTGTTCATCACTCATCATCAGGGAAATACAAATCAAAACCACAATGAAGTATCACCTCATACCTGTCAAAATGGCTAAAATTAGTATCACAAGAAACAATAAGTGGTGGCAAGGATATGGAGAGAAAAGAACCTTGGTGCACAGTTGGTGGGAATGCAAACTGGTACAGCCACTGTGGAAAATAGTATGGAAGTTCCTCAGAAAGTTCAAAATAGACCTACCTTATAATCCAATCATGGCACTATTAGATAATTTACCCAAGAAGTACAAAAACACTATTTCAAAAAGATACATACACTCTTATGTTTATGGCAGCATTATTTATTTATAATAGCCAAACTAAGGAAGCAGCCCAAGTATGCATCAATAGATGAATGTATAAAGAAGAGTTGGTACACACACGTACATGCACACACAGATGATGGAATAATATGCAACCATAAAAAAGAATGAAATTTTGCCATTTGCAACGACATGGGTAAAACTAGAGAGCGTAATACTGAGCCAAATAAGTCAGAGAAAAACAAATTCCATATCATCTCACTTATGTATGAAATGTAAGAAACAAAACAAAAAAGCAAAGGAAAAAAGAAAGAGAGAGAGAGAGGAGCCAAGAAATCAGACTCGTAACTACAGAGAACAAACAGATGGTGACCAGAGGAGAAGTGGGTGGAGAGATGGGTAAAATTGGTGATGGAGATTAGAGAGCATACTTACGATGAAAAAATAAAATAATTTTTTAAAAAATATCTGAAGTCACTTTCTGGTGAAATTCTAATGGCAAACTTTACAGACTATAGACAAAACTATAAAATGAGGCTGAGAATATCCGTTCAGATTGGTCGGGCAAAAAGCTGAAGATGTGGGATACTTTATATTCTTTTCTATGTTTAGTTTTCTTTACCTTCTCAGTTCTTTTCCTTGAGCTCATCTGTATTCCTTTATATTTTCCATGCTTTCTCTTTTATTTTCTAATTACCCTCTTTTCTCCCAAACTCTAGATTTTCTTACCCCAACTTATTTTTCATCTTTTCTCTCCTTTCCCAGAATTCTATCCTTCAACTAATTAAGCAGTACATTTTACCATCTTCATTATTTTTGTCTTTCCTACCAGCATTGTAGGACTTCTGTCATTTTATATGATATCCCAGCAAATGTGCTTTCATTTGTGCTTATAGACTGTGTTGTTCACTATCCTTAGCATTTGTTAGCAAAGGTCTCTCGTTAATAATTCTGACTTCACTTGGTACCAACAGGTTGATACGCAGTGTGCAGTGACATTTCAAACATATTTAGAATTGATAGCAATTGCAGAAGTAAAAACAGTACTCCTCTGCTCATTCTATTTATTTTTCCTTAGACGAAAACCTAACTGAAACAAAGATGATGAGTAACTGAAAAGTCCTTTTATTTTATTTTTTCTTCTTTTTTTTTATTAGATTTTATTTATTTATTTATTTGACAGAGAGAGAAAGATCACAAGTAGGCAGAGAGGCAGGCAGAGAGAGGGGGAAGCAGGCTCCCCACGGAGCAGAGAGCCCGATGCTGGACTCTATCCCAGGACCCTGAAATCAGGACCTGATCCAAAGGCAGAGGCTTAACCCACTGAGCCACCCAGGCACCCCCCGCCTTTTTTTTTAAAGATTTTATTTATTTATTTGACAGAGATCACAAGTAGGCAGAGAGATAGGCAGAGAGACAGGCAGAGAGAGAGGATGAAGCAGGCTTCCTGCTGATCAGGGAGCCTGATGCGGGGCAGGATCCCAGGACCCCAGAACCATGACCTGAGCCGAAGGCAGAGGCTTTAGTCCACTGAGCCACCCAGGCGCCCCCAGGCGCCCCTTTTTTTCTTTTAGTGAACAGAAATGTTGATACAATTCAAGTAAATTTATTTTAGAAAAGCATTTGGAATATTGTAACTATTTCAGTGTTATAATTTTACAAACATCTTAATTTTTTGAAAAGATAAAAAATGTAAATAATATTAGATATAGCATCCCATAATAACTTAAAATATATCCCATAGTAGATCTGACATATTATGATCCATACTGAGATGGTATGTATAAAGGCTTGGTGGCTAACTGCCAGGCCTCATGAGACTGATTGTATCATTATGAATCTTGATCATGTCACCACTAGCTATATAACTTTGGATGATTCATTAATATATTTTTCTTAGGTAAAAATATATGGGCAATAGTACTCTTCTCATAGGCTTGTTGGGACAAGTAACATGTGTAAAGCATTTAAAACTGTGTCAAATACATAGTCATGACTCACTAAAAGTTTGGCATTGTTGTTGCTAACACTTTGATATGTTCAATGCTCATGGATGACCAAGACACAGAATGAGTTCAGTCTTATCCATGATATTTCTTCTCTCTCTCTATGGATTAAGCATCAATAAAGGCAAACTGATGAATGATATGGTTAATTAAATGAAAGCTAGGTCAATTTGCCTAGTCCAGCTTTTTTTTCTTTAAACATCATAAATTTACATGTCATCTTCACGTGGGGACCGTGCTAATCTAATCTGCATCATTCCAACTTTAGTCTTTGTGCTGCTGAAGTGAGCATTGTGTAGTCCAATTTTTGTTGATAAATTATGGTAATTCAGCAGCAACACAGGAGTCAGATATATTCAACAAAAATCTCTTTCTTAGAGTCTGCAGAATATGAGAACTTTCTTTTCCTCTCAAAGTGGTACTACCTAAAACTTCACAACATCACCTCAACTTGGGGTCACGTATACAACTGTCATGCTCTGACTTTGCCAACTCTGGGTTGCCAAAATACAAAGAACACTTTAATATTGATCAATAATTTAAGTGAATTTTTAATTTTTTAATAAAAAATTGTATTTACTTAGAAGCAATTTTAAGTGAATTTTAAAATCTGATTTATTAGCTTATATGCTACTTAATTCTTTAAAAATAAAATAGGAATTAGAATAAGGATTAGATAAATTTCCCAAGCTATTCTGTGTCAGTGCTAGCGTTTAAATTCTAGATCCTGACTCATTTTCCATTATGTTCTACTATTCCAGCTTGATTATGGACTATTTGACTACAAAATCAGCACAGGTAGAAAACTAAGATTACTAAGGCCTCCAACATTGTATTTTTGAGGATTACGTGACTACATTGTGAAGGAATGGATCTTTAGCTTCTTTAAGTAACAATCCTGTCATTTACCAAAAAAAAAAGGTATATTTTCAAAAATAGTGCTTTGAGGCTGGGCCCTAATAACAACTTTTAATTATTCCACCTTAGAGCCAAAACAATCATTAAACTGGACCCAAATGTGAAAGCACTGTCTGTTAAGTACATTTTAATAAAAGTTTATTTTAAAACGTAAGGATTACAAAATATCCAGTCTACTTAGATGGACTGTTGACACTATTTCTGACCTAGTTCCCTAGTCTCTCTTTTCCCTTCCCCCAAATTCCATCCTCTCCTCTCTCTGGAAGCCTGTTTTTCGTTCTTTTTTCCTACTCCCCAACCTCCTTAACACCTTCTACTCTCAAGAATGACACTCTTGGGGTGCCTGGGTGGCTCAGTTGTTAAGCATCTGCCTTCAGCTCAGGTCATGATCCCAGACAACTGGGATAAAGCCACACATCAAGCTCCCCGCTCATCAGGAAGCCTGCTTCTCCCTCTCCCACTCCCCCTGCTGGTGTTCCCTCTCTTGCTGTGTCTCTGTCAAATAAATCAAATCTTAAAAAAAAAAAAAAAAAGAATGACACTCCCGACTTTTCAGATGAAATGTTTTCTCTCCTATTCTTTCCAAACTAAATTCTTCACATCAGCTCTTCAGATATTTATAATTCTTTACTTAGAAATATTATGCTTCCCAGAAGGGTGGGGAGGAAAAGAGAATTGAAGGCTGGAAGTAAGTGCATGTGTGCACATACACAGTATAAACTTGACTTAGAGCAATACCTGTTAGCTTTCTTCTTCTCTTAAGAGAGTTAAAAAAAATAGGAGGAGTCAAGATGGCGGAGAAGTAGCAGGCTGAGACTACTTCGGGTAGCGGGAGATCAGCTAAATAGCTTATCTAAAGATTGCAAACACCTACAAATCCAACGGGAGATTGAAGAGAAGAAGAACAGCAATTCCAGAAACAGAAAATCAACCACTTTCTGCAAGGTAGGACTGGCGGAGAAGTGAATCCAAAGCGACGGGAAGATAGACCGCGGGGGGAGGGGCCGGCTCCCGGCGAGCGGCGGAGCAACGGAGCAAAATCAGGACTTTTAAAAGTCTGTTCCGCTGAGGGACATCGCTCCAGAGGCTTAACTGGAATCCCAGGCGGGGTCAGCGCAGCCTCAGGTCCCGCAGGGTCGCAGAAGGATCGGGGGTGTCTGAGTGTCGCAGAGCTTACCGGTATTAGAACTGGGAAGCCGGCTGCAGAGACAGAGCAGAGGAGTGACTCTCAGCTCGGGGTTGCCTTGAACCGGTCGCAGGCTCGGTCAGCTCGGAGCGTGGCCGGAGGCCAGGGTGGCGGGAGTCATTGGGCGCTGTTCTCTGAGGGCGCACTGAGGAGTGGGGCCCCGGGCTCTTGGCTCCTCCGGGCTGGAGACCGGGAGGCCACCATCTTCATTCCCGTCCTCCGGAACTCTACGGAAAGCACTCAGGGAACAAAAGCTCCCGAAAGCAACCCCGAGCGGATTACTCAGCGCGGCCTGGGTAAGGGCGGTGCAGCTCCACCTGGGGCAAAGACGCTTGAGAATCACTACAACAGGCCCCTCCCCCAGAAGATCAACGGGAAACCCAGCCAGGACCAAGTTCACCTACCAAGGAGAGCGGCGGAATTCCAGAGGAGAAGAAAGCAAAGCACGGAACTCATGGCTTTCTCCCCATGATTTTTTAGCCTTGCAGTTAATTTAATTTTTTTTTCTTTTTCAATTTTTTTTTCTTTTTCTCTTCTTCTGCTGAATTTTTTTTAACTTTTACCGTTTTCTTTTTTTAACGTTTTTTAAATAGTTTATCTAATATATGTATATTTTTCCTCTTTTTATATTTTTTCTTTATCGGCTTTCTTTTTTTTAATAGTTTCTTTTTTTTTTCTTTCTTTCTTTCTGAACCCCTTTTTATCCCCTTTCTCCCCCCTCACAATTCGGGATCTCTTCTGATTTGGCTAAAGCATATTTTCCTGGGGTTGTTGCCACCCTTTTAGTATTTTACTTGCTCCTTCATAAACTCTTATCTGGACAAAATGACAAGGCGGAAAAATTCACAACAAAAAAAAGAACAAGAGGCAGTACCAAAGGCTAGGGACCTAATCAATACAGACATTGGTAATATGTCAGATATAGAGTTCAGAATGATGATTCTCAAGGTTCTAGCCGGGCTTGAAAAAGGCATGGAAGATACTAAAGCAACCCTCTCAGGAGATATAAAAGCCCTTTCTGGAGAAATAAAAGAACTAAAATCTAACCAAGTTGAAATCAAAAAAGCTATTAATGAGGTGCAATCAAAAATGGAGGCTCTCACTGCTAGGATAAATGAGGCAGAAGAAAGAATTAGCGATATAGAAGACCAAATGACAGAGAATAAAGAAGCTGAGCAAAAGAGGGACAAACAGCTACTGGACCACGAGGGGAGAATTCGAGAGATAAGTGACACCATAAGACGAAACAACATTAGAATAATTGGGATTCCAGAAGAAGAGGAAACAGAGAGGGAAGCAGAAGGTATATTGGAGAGAATTATTGGAGAGAATTTCCCCAATATGGCAAAGGGAACAAGCATCAAAATCCAGGAGGTTCAGAGAACCCCCCTCAAAATCAATAAGAATAGGTCCACACCCCGTCACCTAATAGTAAAATTGACAAGTCTTAGTGACAAAGAGAAGATTCTGAAAGCAGCCCGGGAAAAGAAGTCTGTAACATACAATGGTAAAAATATTAGATTGGCAGCAGACTTATCCACAGAGACCTGGCAGGCCAGAAAGAGCTGGCATGATATATTCAGAGTACTAAATGAGAAAAACATGCAGCCAAGAATACTATATCCAGCTAGGCTATCATTGAAAATAGAAGGAGAGATTAAAAGCTTCCAGGACAAACAAAAACTGAAAGAATTTGCAAATACCAAACCAGCTCTACAGGAAATATTGAAAGGGGTCCTCTAAGCAAAGAGAGACCCTCAAAGTAGTAGATCAGAAAGAAACAGAGACAATATACAATAACAGTCACCTTACAGGCAATACAATGGCACTAAATTCATATCTCTCAATACTTACCCTGAATGTTAATGGGCTAAATGCCCCAATCAAAAGACACAGGGTATCAGAATGGATAAAAAAACAAAACCCATCTATATGTTGCCTACAAGAAACTCATCTTAAAACCGAAGACACCTCCAGGTTTAAAGTGAGGGGGTGGAAAAGAATTTACCATGCTAATGGACATCAGAAGAAAGCAGAAGTGGCAATCCTTATATCAGATCAATTAGATTTTAAGCCAAAGACTATAATAAGAGATGAGGAAGGACACTATATCATACTCAAAGGAACTGTCCAACAAGAAGATCTAACAATTTTAAATATCTATGCCCCTAACGTGGGAGCAGCCAACTATATAAACCAATTAATAACAAAATCAAAGAAACACATCGACAAGAATACAATAATAGTAGGGGATTTTAACACTCCCCTCACTGAAATGGACAGATCATCCAAGCAAAAGATCAACAAGGAAATCAGGCCTTAAATGACACACTGGACCAGATGGACATCACAGATCTATTCAGAACACTTCATCCCAAAGCAACAGAATACACATTCTTCTCTAGTGCACATGGAACATTCTCCAGAATAGATCACATTCTTGGTCCTAAATCAAGTCTCAACTGGTATCAAAAGATTGGGATCATTCCCTGCATATTTTCAGACCACAATGCTCTAAAGCTAGAACTCAATCACAAGAGGAAATTTGGAAAGAACCCAAATACATGGAGACTAAACAGCATCCTTCTAAAGAATGAATGGGTCAACCAGGAAATTAAAGAAGAATTGAAAAAATTTATGGAAACAAATGATAATGAAAACACAACGGTTCAGAATTTGTGGGACACAACAAAGGCAGTCCTGAGAGGAAAATATATAGCGGTACAAGCCTTTCTCAAGAAACAAGAAAGATCTCAGGTACACAACCTAACCCTACACCTAAAGGAGCTGGAAAAAGAACAAGAAAGAAACCTTAAACCCAGCAGGAGAAGAGAAATCATAAAGATCAGAGCAGAAATCAATGAAATAGAAGCCAAAAAAACAATAGAACAAATCAACGAAACTAGGAGCTGGTTCTTTGAAAGAATTAATAAGATTGATAAACCCCTGGCCAGACTTATCAAAAAGAAAAGAGAAAGGACCCAAATAAATAAAATCATGAATGAAAGAGGAGAGATCACAACGAACACCAAAGAAATACAGACAATTATAAGAACATACTATGAGCAACTCTACGCCAACAAATTTGACAATCTAGAAGAAATGGATGCATTCCTAGAGACATATAAACTACCACAACTGAACCAGGAAGAAATAGAAAGCCTCAACAGACCCATAACCAGTAAGGAGATTGAAACAGTCATCAAAAATCTCCAAACAAACAAAAGCCCAGGGCCAGACGGCTTCCCGGGGGAATTCTACCAAACATTTAAAGAAGAACTAATTCCTATTCTCCTGAAACTGTTCCAAAAAATAGAAATAGAAGGAAAACTTCCAAACTCATTTTATGAGGCCAGCATCACCTTGATCCCAAAACCAGACAAGGATCCCAACAAAAAAGAGAACTACAGACCAATATCCTTGATGAACACAGATGCAAAAATTCTCGCCAAAATACTAGCCAATAGGATTCAACAGTACATTAAAAGGATTATTCACCACGACCAAGTGGGATTTATTCCAGGGCTGCAAGGCTGGTTCAACATCCGCAAATCAATCAATATGATACAACACATTAATAAAAGAAAGAACAAGAACCATATGATACTCTCCATAGATGCTGAAAAAGCATTTGACAAAGTACAGCATCCCTTCCTGATCAAAACTCTTCAAAGTGTAGGGATAGAGGGCACATACCTCAATATTATCAAAGCCATCTATGAAAAACCCACTGCAAATATCATTCTCAATGGAGAAAAACTGAAAGCTTTTCCGCTAAGGTCAGGAACACGGCAGGGATGTCCGTTATCACCACTGCTATTCAACATAGTACTAGAAGTCCTAGCCTCAGCAATCAGACAACAAAAGGAAATTAAAGGCATCCAAATCGGCAAAGAAGAAGTCAAACTATCACTCTTCGCAGATGATATGATACTATATGTGGAAAACCCAAAAGACTCCACTCCAAAACTGCTAGAACTTGTACAGGAATTCAGTAAAGTGTCAGGATATAAAATCAATGCACAGAAATCAGTTGCATTTCTCTACACCAACAACAAGACAGAAGAAAGAGAAATTAAGGAGTCCATCCCATTTACAATTGCACCCAAAACTATAAGATACCTAGGAATAAACCTAACCAAAGAGACTAAGAATCTATACTCAGAAAACTATAAAGTACTCATGAAAGAAATTGAGGAAGACACAAAGAAATGGAAAAATGTTCCATGCTCCTGGATTGGAAGAATAAATATTGTGAAAATGTCTATGCTACCTAAAGCAATCTACACATTTAATGCAATTCCTATCAAAGTACTATCCATTTTTTTCAAAGAAATGGAACAAAATAATCCTAAAATTTATATGGAACCAGAAAAGACCTCGAATAGCCAAAGGAATATTGAAAAAGAAAGCCAAAGTTGGTGGCATCACAATTCAAGCTCTATTACAAAGCTGTCATCATCAAGACAGCATGGTACTGGCACAAAAACAGACACATAGATCAATGGAACAGAATAAAGAGCCCAGAAATGGACTCTCAACTCTATGGTCAACTCATCTTTGACAAAGCAGGAAAGAATGTCCAATGGAAAAAAGACAGCCTCTTCAATAAATGGTGTTGGGAAAATTGGACAGCCACATGCAGAAAAATGAAATTGGATCATTTTCTTACACCACACACGAAAATAGGCTCAAAATGGATGAAGGATCTCAATGTGAGAAAGGAATCCATCAAAATCCTCGAGGAGAACACAGGCAGCAACCTCTTCGACGTCAGCCGCAGCAACATCTTCCTAGGAACATCACCAAAGGCAAGGGAAGCAAGGGCAAAAATGAACTTTGGGATTTTATCAAGATCAAAAGCTTTTGCACAGCAAAGGAAACAGTGAACAAAACCAAAAGACAACTGACAGAATGGGAGAAGATATTTGCAAATGACATATCAGATAAAGGGCTAGTGTCCAAAATCTATAAAGAACTTAGCAAACTCAACACCCAAAGAACAAATAATCCAATCAGGAAATGGGCAGAGGACATGAACAGACATTTCTGCAAAGAAGACATCCAGATGGCCAACAGACACATGAAAAAGTGCTCCATATCACTCGGCATCAGGGAAATACAAATCAAAACCACCATGAGATATCACCTCACACCAGTCAGAATGGCTAAAATTAACAAGTCAGGAAATGACAGATGCTGGCGAGGATGCGGAGAAAGGGGAACCCTCCTACACTGTTGGTGGGAATGCAAGCTGGTGCAACCACTCTGGAAAACAGCATGGAGGTTCCCCAAAATGTTGAAAATAGAACTACCCTATGACCCTGCAATTGCACTGCTGGGTATTTACCCTAAAGATACAAACATAGTGATCCGAAGGGGCACATGCACCCGAATGTTTATAGCAGCAATGTCTACAATAGCCAAACTATGGAAAGAACCTAGATGTCCATTTACAGACGAATGGATAAAGAAGATGTGGTATATATACACAATGGAATACTATGCAGCCATCAAAAGAAATGAAATCTTGCCATTTGCGACGACGTGGATGGAACTAGAGGGTATCATGCTTAGCGAAATAAGTCAATCGGAGAAAGACAACTATCATATGATCTCCCTGATATGAGGGAGAGGAGATGCAACATGGGGGGTTGAGGGGGTAGGAGAAGAGTAAATAAAACAAGATAGGATTGGGAGGGAGACAAACCATAAGTGACTCTTAATCTCACAAAACAAACTGAGGGTTGATGGGGGGAGGGGGTTGAGAGAGGGGGTGGGGTTATGGATATTGGGGAGGGTATGTGCTATGGTGAGTGTTGTGAAGTGTGTAAACCTGGCGATTCGCAGACCTGTACCCCTGGGGATAAAAATATATGTTTATAAAGCTGTAAAAAAAAAAAAAAAAGAAAAGAAAAAAAGAAAGAAAGAAAGAATGAATACCCAAGTTTTGTAGCAACATGGACGGGACTGGAAGAGATTATGCTGAGTGAAATAAGTCAAGCAGAGAGAGTCAATTATCATATGGTTTCACTTATTTGTGGAGCATAACAAATAGCATGGAGGACAAGGGGAGATGGAGAGGAGAAGGAAGTTGAGGGAAATTGGAAGGGGAGGTGAACCATGAGAGACTATGGACTCTGAAAAACGATCTGAGAATTTTGAAGGGGTGGGGGGTGGGAGGTTGGGGGCACAGGTGGTGGGTATTGTAGAGGGCACAGATTGCATGGAGCACTGGGTGTGGTGCAAAAATAATGAATACTGTTATGCTGAAAAAATAAAAAAATTAAAAAAAAAAAAAAAAGAGAGAGTTAAAAAAAATAAAAAAAAATAAATCCTCTCCTTAAGTGTCTGTCCACTCTAGCATTCCTAAGTTGGCTAAATGAAGGAGGTCAAGGGAAGGACAAAAGAGAAAATAAAATTTGTGTATTTTTGCTAAAAATATACTAATGTCTTACGGTTTCAAAATGTCTGTCTTCTGTAGACTCATAGCTAATTATTAAAAGAGATGCCATGACAAATACTAGAGGAGGAAATTGATGCATTCATAATAGACAATATAAAATAAATCATGTAGGTGGAAGGCTAAAACTAAAGGCAGGACTGATGGACAAGTGGTAACTCACTTATAATAATAATCATAATACCTGTAAGTTTTCTCAAAACTGATTTTGAGGAGAGATTTATTCTTTCTAAACTATTCTGTACAAGACCTTCAATTGTAACTACTTTTATAACTTGGATTAAAGACTAAGACTTTCCTTATCAGAATTTCTCATGTTCCTCATTACCTTCCCTCATTTGAGAGGCTATAAAAATATTCCATTTTCCCTATTATAGTTAATTTGTCCATGACACAAACTAAAGCTGAATTTTCCAAGCAAGTTCCTAAGTAAAAATAAAGAAAGTAATGAATGTGATGTATTAATTTAGGACATTTCTATTAAGAGTTGCCACTTATTTAAAATGTATTACACTCTTAATCTCACTTCAGTTTTTCTACTTTTTTTCTCTTCTTTCTCCCCAGTTTTAGTTTATCCATAAAAAAATGTAGATATTTTTATTGCCTTTGGTAAGATTCACTTAATTAAACATCTCATCTGAAATAAAAATTTTAAATCCTTATTAATGAAAATGAGTTCTTCTTGAGTCAAAATCATAAAGAGATCAGTAGAATAGTATGCTATCATAAAAAGGGTAATATATTTCTGTATCATAGAATGAGGAAAAACTAAAAGTAACTCCCATTTTCTTTCTAGTCATTTTTGTTTTTTATTCTTGTTCTAGTTTGGACTCTGTCCATGAAATAAAGAAAAGTGACTATTCTATAGAAAAGCAATATCTCTTTGGAATAGGGGAGAATAATAGGATATGTGCTATCACCAAAAAGAAGGAGAAAAATCTATCTATAAATATATGAAGCAATTTCTGTTTATATTGGTAACTGTAGAAAAAATGCAGAATATACTGCTGGTTGCATATAAAGGGAAACACACACACACACACACACACAGGTGTCTCTATATTTTTACATGATCTCTAAAAGAGTTGGTAAGTTTTTCCCTCTGGGGAGGGATACTGGATAGCTTCCAGATACGGACAGAAGGAAGAGCTAGTCTTCATTGTATATACCACTGTATTTTTAATTTTCTTATCAAGTGCACATATTTCCTATTGAAAAAAAAAAAAAACATTTATAAAGAAGATATCTTTTGCTATGCAGAAAAAGGTTGACACTCAGTATTACTGAGACCCAACGCTAATTTTATTGCCCAGCTAGATATGGGACAGATCCAAGAGTTCTACAAACTCTCAGAAAGTTTTATTTGTTGTAAGCCCATAAATTTATACTTTTTAAAATACAAGCACTAACATTCCTACGTAATATGTAACCTGAATGAAAAATTGCTTTCATGATGTATTAAGCTATACATCATCAGGGCCAGCTGTCACTCTGATGATGTATTGGTGCAATAAATCTCAAGGTGTGACACATTGAAAAAGTATTACTCAAAAGAGAATGGTCTCCAAGTTAAAAACTGATCCAACATAAAATTCAAAGAGAAAACTATAGAGAAACAATTTATCTGTTGCCAAGAAGTGTTATGCAAGGAAAGATATCTTCTCAGGGCATTTCTGTTTTGAATGTTACAACTTTAGCAGGTTCAGGGGAAATCAAAACAATGTGCCCCTTTTTCCAGTATCCAAAATTGATCCTGGAGATAACTGGTTAAGAGCACGCCCAAGGCGACTTCAGAGGAAAAAAGATGTTGCGATGAACATTGAAGATTTAAAGGTGGTATGGGAAGGGGAAAAAATACCTGGGAGTGGGAAGCAGTTCAGAAGATGGTGCATGTATCATCTATGGGAGAATCTGACCTGAAAGCTAAGAGCTGGAAAACTGCAATGGAATATAGAACCCACGTCAAGGATGCAGGGGAGAACGGGGGAGGATGAAGTAGGACATCACAGGACAATTGAGAAAGAGTTTAGAAGATTCTCTCCAGATTAGACACTGACATAGAAGAGGGAATTTCATAGGATGACCTAGAATTTTGCCATTTATTAATCATTTGACCTTGGAAATTTTGAAATACAGTTCTGGCATTCAAATTAGAGAAATTGGGGATAGAGATGTAAAATGCTCACTTTCATCCATTACAAGTTACCAAAGAGAGTTTCTGCACAAATTTATCTCTCATTGAGTCGTTTAATTAAGCAAATACATAATGTGATCTTTTAGATGTCACCCCACTCACAGGCAAGGGGAACATCTCCCAATTCGTTCATTCATTCATTCACTCATTCATTCATTATTAGACATTGTCCATTGTGTTTCAGATACTGTGACCAGCCCTACGGCAACATAAATGAATACAACAGAAATAGTAATGCTTTGTTTTTGCTCATACTTTGTCTCCCTTTTGTATCCTTTATCTAACAACAACCTCTCAATCATTCAATGGTACCTCATGTTTCTTGTGCCCCAGGTCCAATAATCCATGGCCATATCAGCCCAAGATATAATATCCCTTTTCTGAGGTTCACTGAATTTTCAGAATTGAATGAGACATTCTAAACTAGTTCAACATTTCAATTTAGAAATAAGAAAATTATGGCCTACAAAGATCAAGTGCCTTACATGTTTGGGGGACATGGTTATCAAGTTATAACCTTGAACTAGGTCTTCTTTAACAAGAATTTGTCCACTTCATCATACCTGCATATTTTCGTGGCTATGCCACTTACTTGGCATACACTCTCTGTTTGTTTCTTTTATTTTTGTGTGTATGACTTTTGCTATTCCCAACTAAAGAGGCCATTTTTTAGTCTAAAGACTATGTCTCCTTTGTCTATGTACACTGTTTCCTTCCAACTCAGGCCCTCACAGTCTTCCTGAAAGAGGGATGTGACTGCAAATGTTATTGGACTTTCCTAAATCACTAATTTCTAAAATGGTGCTCTCTGATAGCCCCAGTCGTGCCACTTTCCTTTTTTTTTTTTTTTTTAATAAATTGAGAGTCTCTTCTAACATCACATTATGAAAAAGAATTCCATCTATATTTGGAAATGTGGCAAAAAGCACTCAAAGGGAAGGCAGTGAGCTCCAGGGAAAGAACTAGTAGATCAACTATTAAGCTGCCCAGTTCTTCCAGATTGATTTCTTTTGATCTAGAAAGAAAAAATTCCTGGGTATGATTTGAAAAACACACTTAATAAAATGGCCCCTGAAAATCCTAATGCTGAACCTGACTGAAATATTTGAAATAGGAAAGTAAGCCAGTGATCCAGACAGCTCAGTGGCAACAGAGAGAAAGCCTTTGGCTATAAGGATGGTTTCGCTAAGGAGTGAACTCCTATAATCAGCTCTTCTTAATGAAATTGAGGATACTGCCACAAATTTCTGCAGGATTATTTTGGAGATATCAACTTAATACAAATATTAATTACTTTTACACATAAGAAACACTTTCTGCTCTTCCCCTCTTCCAGGTTTCCTTTGAAAATCCAATTATATAGAAACGCAGTTTTAATTATAATATTGATTTTACTTCTTTGCTAGGAGTGGGACTAATTCAATTAGTTGTAATTATGTGCATAGAGTGGTCGGACTAATCTTTCAGGATGTTGGCCCACTAACTTCAGACCGCTTTTCTTCACGTCCAAGTCAGAGAGGAACATTCCGTCTCTGAAAGGCCTGAAATTGTGCAGACCTTTAAGAAAGGAAAACAAGGAAGAAGATGCAATAGTCTCTTTAAAAACTTGACAGTTTGACAGTGGCTTTTCAGATGCAAAACTGTGCAAATCAGATTTTATGTAGCCTTTGCAATTAGCAACTGATGCAGGATTTAAAGAACTTTTATAAGAAGCAAGAGGAAGACTAACAAAACAACTAAAGAAGAAATAATGTTAAGTGACAACAACTATTTTCCTATTAAAAAAATCAAAGTAAGATCAAATGAAATAAGTAGCTTTAATAATTTATATAAAAAATGTCTTTGAGCAGGGTGTTGTGTAGGAATAAGAGGGGAAATGATAATGTCAAAATAAACTGTACTACACTATTAAACAGTCCGAGAAGATTTTACTCAGGGCTCTTGTAATAGGAGAGAGAAGAGAACTCTGATTTCAGTTCTGCTGGAGCAAAGGGCAGAATGGGACAATTTTAGGCCATCTGTCTTCATGACATGAGATGGTTTTACAGCTTGAAGCAAAGTGCCCACCCAACTTAGACTCTTATTCTCCCCACAAAGATTGGGAGAGAGAAGCCTCATCTTCCCTGATGATTGTATTTCAAAAGAATGTCTCCCAAGCCCCTGAGAAAGACAGTCTTGGGTGTCAGACTGGCAAGAGGCCTTGAAAAAGATTTATGTCTCAAAAGTGTAGAGAAAAAGTTTACAATGACAAGTTCCTAATGTAAATACTCAAAGAAAAGGGCAGTTAGAGGCCTAGAGTCAGGCGAAGGCTGTCTAAAGTCTGGTCAAGCTGAAGGGATCATGAAGACCCTCTTGGTCAGTACCCTTAAAGAACATGAAATGTTTCTTTGAATACAAAAATTCAGGGCCCTTGCATCCAAATGAAAAAAAAAATCATGAAAATACTAACAATGAAGAACTTACTTGCGTGTACCTTAATCTTTGTTCACATTTATATCTCCTCTATACCTTGAGAAAAAGACAGCGACCTCTGGTGTAAGTTGCTCTGTTTGGAAACCAAGATATCCGTGCAAGCCGCATCTCTGTCACTTACTGGCTCTGAGATTTTAACAAATTAAAGTCACTTTCTTTCTATGATTTTATCATCTCCTCTACAAAATGAAAGACTTATTTCTTATAAATTCATAGAAATTAGATAATTTGACATGCTAGGATAACTGTATGTCATAGCCATTTATATTTTACTTTCACTTTACTTACCTGTACCCTCGCTAAACTCTAATTTAAAAAAGAGATATTATTTAAATTGATTCCATGGATTGTTATCAGTATAAAAATCATTTTCTCATTTAATAATAATAGTTTTGGTCCTGGCTTTTCAGTTAGTACACATCACTTTATTTTACGGGATCTTGCTTCTAGCTCAGTGTTCAATTTTTGTCTTATTCCTGATTTTATGAAAATTTGTCTAGAGTATCACCTTTACTCATTAGTTAGAGTTTGACTTGATACCTATATTACAAGTTTACTATAAAGTTTTTTTTATTATTATTATTTTCTGATTTAGAGTTGCTAGCCTAAGGACAGAATCTGAGTTCTTCTTGATTCCATATCTTGCTCTAAAGGGAAGATTTTTCCTGACTAGTCTGCAGCACCCTGGGTTTCTTTCCTAAATTATAAAACACTTACCCCCCAAGATACTGTTTTGAGGAATCCTCGGGGCTCATCCTTCCTTAACAGCCAATTTAGCAACTACGTAAACGTCTATCCCTTTTGTAGGACTGAGTTACCTGTAAAAATACTTCAAGAGTGGATATAAGAAAAATATTAGTCATGAATTGGGGAAGAGACTGGGGACAGGGACAACAGCCCTCTGGGTTTAGAAAAAGCTTTTAGCAGGGGAAGTAGCATCTGAAGTAAGAATCCAAAGTTAGGGGCGCCTGGGTGGCTCAGTGGGTTAAAGGCTCTGCCTTCGGCTCAGGTCATGATCTCAGGGTCCTGGGATAGAGCCCCACCCTGGGCTCTCTGCTCAGCAGGGAGCCTGCTTCCCCCTCTCTCTCTGCCTGCCTCTCTGCCTACTTGTGATCTCTGTCTGCCAAACAAATTAATTAAATCTTAAAAAAAAAAAAAGAATCCAAAGTTATGTGACTAAATGGCAATTTCCTACCTTCTTTTCTTAGGTGACCATCTTTTTTTCTTCTCAGTAGTTCATTTTCAATTTGAGGAGTGAGAATTCCTATTCAGGTATGGGAAATTACTGACCACTGAAAGCACTACCTTGGATATGTTTCACAAATTTCAGCAATTCAAGGAGAACTGTGGAGGGTGCAAAGCACACATTGCTAACTTTCTCTGTTGAAAACAAACATTCAGCACTTTATATAGAAATAGATATAGATACACATACACATATACATATACATATATTTTATATATATTTAACATTTATATAAAGTATTTTAGTGTAACTGTAATTCAGTATTTTTGAGATTTGAGAGTTCTCTGTTGAAGATGAATGAACATTCTATGTTTTTCATGTTTCTCTCATCCTTTAATCTGCAACCCCATGGTTTTCTATTTCACACCAAATATGTACATTTCTTCCTTAGCAGAGCTTCCCCAAGATTATTATCAATGCTATTGTGATGTTAAGTCTGTAAGATTAGACTTTCTTACTGTCATTTTTCAAAGTGCTGCTGACTGGGCTGTCTAAGGAATGGTAACTCACAAATTACTTCTGTGTCTGAAGACAGAAAAAATGTTAAGTCAATTTCTTGAATTAATTAAGAGATAACATTGATATAGGAATGGGCTAGTGCCACAAATAATTATCACTTGAAATTACACAGTCAAAAAGGCCAATTAAGGAACCAAATATAGCTAATGAGAAAATTTAATTGATAATTTTTCAAGCTGCTGGCCTGGTTCTGATATTTTTTTTTCCCTATAGTTCAGCAACAATAACAACAGCAAAACAACAACAAAAAGCTACAGAGGCTCAGCCGATTTTTATATGAGCATGATCCTTCTGGATCTCAGTTGAAATTTATTTTATCTTTAGCTACATAAATCCATTTCTTATTCCACCACATATGTACGTATTTACTTTACTGTTACTTTTCCCTACTCTTTCAGAATGGTAAAATTCAATGTAGAAGGGAAATTTCTATACTTTAAACTTCTAGTTAAGAAAAAAAATTTTAATTCACCATGAAGTTCTTGTCCTTCAAATTATCTTTTTGGTAGCATTGCAGGCTATATCCTCTGATTGACCTTCCTAAAGAAAATAGGTACAAATTCTAGTGAAAATCTTGAAGTGAACTTTTGAAATTTCGTTTCTAAGTAGGCATGTAGGAAGGAAACTTTGAGCCAAAACCAAGATGAGATCAGGGTCCAAGAGAAATAAGAGAATTATTCAACCTGGCTTTCATCATAAGGACATTTTCCAATGACTTATAACTTTGAGTTTATTATTTTTTTAAAGATTGAGTTTATTTTTAAAGTTGCACAGAGCACAAATAGAAGATAACCTAGAATTTATCCAGTAAAAGGTGAATAAATAGGAGACAAGGAGTCATAGCCACATAATCTCACTGAGGGAACTGAGAGTAACCCTGCTCTTTCCATACCTGGAGACAGAAGAAGCAAAACATGGAGAAAGAGGAGAAAGAAGAAAGAGGAAAAAGAGGAAATGAGGGAAGAAAAATTGTACATCTCAAAAAAAGATCTGTTTTTAGGATTCTGACTCATAATCTAGGTCTTTTAAGGGTTTGCAGCCTGAATTTACATCTGTTGCTTAAACTAAGGTGATTTGAAGTGACAAGCTCATTTGAAAGAAGTACAAGATTGAGAGTGCCCCTGGCAGAAGAAAACACAAATCTTTTTTGGAGGAATGCACAGTACTTGCCTCATACCTGGGCAACACTGGTTCACAAGATCAGCATTGTGAATGCTGACACTAGGTATGAACCGGCAGAAACAAGGCAAAACCACATCAGATCACCAAAGACTTCAGGTATTGGAATTACCTGATTTAGAATGTTTAAAAAGAACATTTATTTAAAGAAATAAAAAAGGAAAACAGAAGTAAAAAAATGGCGAAGGAGACCATAAAAATATTCAGCCAGATTCAAAAAATGTCTATATGCTACATCAAGACATGAAAAATAGTATAAATAAAATTATAAACACAGTGTGATGCTGAACAACATACCATAAAGAATCTACAGGAAAAGTAATAACCTGAAAGATCTGAAATAAATATCAAGAATGCAGCGGGGTAGAAGAAAATATGTCAAAAAGGAAAGGCATGCTACCTCAAAAGTAATGACTGCCAGCTAGTTTTTAAAAATCAGGAAATAGTTAACAGTATCTTTAATGTTACTACAGATATTTAATATCTATCAAGGCCACTGTCAACCCAAAATACTGCACAGAGCAAAAATATATTTCAAAGTGATTTTTCATGTTAAAAACTTGAGAGTTTGTCATATTTCCTCATAAGAGGGATTTCTAATGGATTTAATTTCATTAGAAGAAAATGAAACAGAGAATGGAAATCTGAGATCCAAAATGGAATTATAAATAGAATGATAAAATTTTACATAAATCTAAATAGATATGGACTGAATTAATCAAGAAAATTCATGATCCCAGGGTCATGAGATCAAACCCTACATTGGGCTCCATGCTGAGCCTGGAGGCTGCTCAAGATTCTCTCTCTCTCCCTTTGTACCTCCCTGCCCCTTGTGTGTGTGCACTTTCTCTCTCTCTAAAAAAAAAAAAGTGCTTTATTAGAGTACTAATTAATATCACCTTCTTTGTCCCTCCCAAGTGAACCCTTACTGAATACTCAATTCAAATGACATTATTCTAATGAAAATATCCATCCCAATTTCCTTTGAATTTTTTACTATGTTCACTTTTGTGTTTGTCCACATTGTTGGTTAATATCACCTCTGCCTCCCATGCTAACTGAAGCTCTCCAAGAAGTGGAAAGGAGATTGCGAGCTTTGACCCTGAAGTAGAACTATCCTTCAGGCCACCAGAACTATAGACAGGTTATTTCCTACTCTACCAAAGGCCCTGCAATTCCCTCAAGAATCCCTCTAATAAGTCACTCCTAATTGTGATTCCAGGATTTAAGCCCATAAAAGAGAAACCCCCAATAAGTCTTTCTATCATTGAGTGTATTAATGATTATGGATGCCCCCTCATGAAGTCTTCTGTTAATTCTGCTGCTATATCTTGATTCCAAGGGGTACAAGTCTAAATTCTTGTCCCCTTTTTCTTCCCCATCCCACTATGATACCACCATCCCCACAGTTGAGCAAATCCACACCACTATAGCTGCCCTCCATTCCTTTGCCTTCTGTATGAATGAAACGAGTTTTAATTTGTTCCATTTTTCTACTGCCAAGTCCAAACCATCATGCTTATCATAATTTACTGGAACTACTGCTAAAACCTCCAACTTCCATCTGTGCCTCTCTATCAACCCTGTTCACAAATTCCTGAAGAGATTTTTTTTAAAAGAATATATAAATAAGATCAAGCCCTTGTCTGAAATGTTCTATTTTATCTTCTTACACTGAGAATAAAATCCAATCTCTTTACCTTAACCTGGCTTGGTCTTTGATATCTCCACACTCCCCTTACAGCCTTCTCCTAGTTAATTATGGTTCAGCACCAGAGGTCTTTCCTTGTTCCTCTGTTACACCTCATATTCCCACACGAAGACCTTCCTCTTATTAGTTCCTTTACCTGCTATGCTCTTCCCCTAGCTTGTCACAAAACTGCTTCTTCTCATCCTTCAAATCTCTTTTTAAACAACATCTCCACAAAGATCTTACCTAAATGTCCTTTTCCTTAAAAAATATAAAAATAATAATTTAAAAATAGCCTTTCCTCCCAATTATTCTATTGGCACCTTTAAAAAATTCTTATAATTCTGCAGCCTGTATTTATTTAAAAAAACATATTTAAAAATATATCTTCCCCATAAGACTATAAATTCCAAGGAGCGAAGACACTGTCTTTATTGTATTCAGCATATTACACAGAAAATGCCTCCTATAAATGCCAAATTAATATTTTGAATGAAGGGATTAATGAATTAATGACTGAAACATCTAAGCACAATGCCTGTCACGTAAAAATTTTCAATAAATGGTAGCATGTGCATGTTGAGTACATCTCATTTACTTGGCACAGTGCTAAGCATAGACTGGGCTGTGGTGAGTAGAATAAAATATACATTTGATGAATAGAGGTGGGGCTATAGCAGATGGCCATGTGCTCACCAAATCTCATTTCATTTCCTTCCTGGCACTTAGCTAGAATGCATTTCCCAGTCTCCCATATAATCAGAACTCACCACGTGACTGAGTTCTGGACAATAGAATGCATATGGAAAGAAATAAAATATGCCATTTCAGGCTGAGCCCTATAAAATTCTCCCATTCAGCCCTTCTCTGTTTCTCTTCCTTTATGCCTAAGTAATCAAGATGACTATGAGAATCCAAATGAGAAAAGCCTGCATTCCTGACGACTGCATGGAACAGTCTCCCCCGACCTCTCCCTACATTGCAGTATGATATGAATGAGAAATAAACTTTCATTATATTAAGCCACTGAAATGTGTGATTGTTTTTAGCGCAGGTGACCTACCTTTATATATCCTCACAAAATTATAATCTCGTAGGATTATAATACAGTGTGATAATGTCTTACCATGTTTTGTGCCTCTTTTAGTTTCGGAATATAATTATTCCAGTAGCAAGGGCTGTATTAGAACTTGTAAACTGAAGCCAAACTCACATAATAGAAATTAAATGTCATTTTATAAAATGAGGCCAAATCTCACATGGAAAAGGAAACCACAGAAACACAGGATCATACAATAGGTTCCCAGAGACTGTTTTCTTTTAACTTGTTAAAACAGTCCTTTTCAGGCTCTTTCTCTTTTTTATGAAATTATAGTAAGAATCTGTGTTATGTCTAAATCTGTTTTATGCAGCTCTATGCTACTAAGTGTCACTCTTTCTCTGTCTTTGGCATTACATCCACCTATTTGAAAGCTGACCGTATACAGGATTTGACATTTCTAGGGACTGATGGGTAATTCCACTAACTGCATGAGGTACAATATCAGGATGATGGCAAGTCATCTTGTTTTGGGTCATAAGGCTGCTGGTTACCGGGGATCTTCAGCAAGACTTTTCATTACTATATAATAGCCTTTAAGTGAGTTTTTAAATTTTATTTTCAGGTATTAATTGGTAGCCCCTTAAGTCAAAGAATTGGAAATGTCAAGAGTGACAGCGGTTATTTTGTTGATTGTTCACACTCCCATTCACTTTCACTACCTGAATATACTCATTATCTGATTTTTCACCTATTGTTCATTTGACACCATACAAAATTCTCATCCCTCAGCCCTCTCTGTGGTTGGCCCCAGTGCAGAAGATGCATACGAGAGAACTCATATTCCTAAAGTTTAATGGGAAAATGGAATTCCCAGAGCATGAAAGTCAAGTTGTATATTTTCAATGAGTCCAGGATAATTATGAAACTAGAGCAACTGTCATCCTCACAAGCTTTGGACTTCTACCTCTTGGTAATGTTTGAGGCCTACCTCATTTTTCTAAAATATTTGAAGATAATTTTGTCTTCTGTGATGAACCTATTGATGTTTTCAATCCAAGCAAAGCAATAGTACTATTTCCTTTTTCTATACATTTCTGTGGTATTCATTTACATCATTTTTTTTAAACATGGGGACAATTTTTGACATTGATTTAAATATCCTTAATGTTCTAATTAGCAAAAATTCTTAGATAAAATTTTGCAGTGACACCAAAGACCTTTGTTTTATTCTGTTTGCAAATATACACATCTGAAAGAACAGAAGTCCTACTTCTCTTTAAATTTACCTTCATGTATAATGTTACTTTACACTTGAGACGTGTTCACTTCCATTAGGAAAGGTGTTCAGAGAAAATACCTCAAAATGCCTCACAGGTAAGCTTTTCATTCCAAAAGTAAGAATTGTGTCAGAAGAGAAAACCCGCTGAGTTAGAAAACTGAGGGCTTATACTCCAGTTTCCCACACTGGATGATGCTAGGCAAGCCATCTGACAGTCCTATTTTTATTCCCTTACCTGCAAAATGGTTCTTTTAACAAATCTGTGCCATGCCACACTAATAATTATTATCTTAGAAGTGGCCTTTGCAGTTCCCCTGGTATTCAAGAATATCATTATTAATGTGAGAAGTTACATCATAATTTGAAAACAATGTGTGAAATCCAAGGCTCTTGAGAAAACAGGTTCAAGGATGTAGGTGGAAGTTCAGCAGCAGAGCATTTTGGAACCCAGAGAAAATGAGCAGGTCAAGGCAAGCAAGTTTGCAGGAGGCCCTCCAACAACCTGAGCAGAGGATATCCTCTGAGGACTTTTTTTTTCTTTTATATTTCATTAATTTATTTGATACAGAAAGAGAAAGAACACAAGCAGGGGGGAGTGGGAGAGGGACAACCAGGCTTCCTGCTGAGCAGGGAGCCGGATGGGGGATTCCATCCTAGGATCCTGGGGTCACGACCTGAGCTGAAGGCAGACACTTAACAATTGAGCCACTCAGGCGCCCACCTCTGAGGACTTCTAAAGGAGGCTCCATTTAAACAGGGGACACCGAAGGAACCATTTTGCAATAAAAGGTGTGAATTAGGAGCCCCTGGGTGGCTTGGTGAGTTGAGGGTCCGACTCTTGGTTTTGGCTCAAGTCATAATCTCAGGATTGTGAGATCAGACCCTGGGTCAGGTTCCTCGCTCAGCATGGAATCTGCTGAGATTCTCTCTCTCTCTTCTGCTCCCCCTGCTCACTCATTCTCTTTCTCACTAAAATACATAAATAAATAAATCTTTAAAAAAGGGAGGGGGTATGAATTAGAACCCTGTTCTGGGTCTCTGAGTCATGACATTAGGAAATGTTTACAACAACTGTATTACAACAAACTTTTTATAAATGGAGGTATGATTGACATAACACTATTAGTTTCTGCCATATACTGTAATGATTAGATATTTGTATATATGGCAAAATGGATACCACAAGGAATCTAGTTAAAGTCTGTCACCTCACATAGTTACAACTTTTTTTTTCTCGGGACATGAACTTTTAAATTCTCTCTCAGCAACTTCCAAATATGTAATACAGTGATATTAACTATAGTCCCAGGCTATATATTACATCCCCATAATCTCATTATTTTATAAATGGAAGTTTATATCTTTTGACGCCCTTCACCCATTTCACCTACTCAGTTCCAATGCCTCTGGTAACCACCGACTGTTCGAAGTTTGGCCTGTGTGTGTGTGTGTGTGTGTGTGTGTGTGTCTTATAAGGAAAAAAAGTATTGGTATCTTCAGAAACCTATAACTCTCAATGAGAAATTAAAGTTTTTGAGCTTAAATAACCATTGACTTTTGGATTTTTGTAAAAAATATAATTTCCAATTTTCAAAATGTCCTTTTTGTTTCTTTGTAGTTTAATATTTTATTCTTTGATCCTTTTAAGATAATTTTCAAATTGTTTTATTGTATAATAACATTAACTGGCCAAGTTTTTATTAATTGAATTTAAAGTTTTTAAATAAACTTATGTATTACTATACTTTTTATCACCATAATCTTTTATTTTGATTATTTTTTATGATTTTATTTATTTATTTATTTATTTATTTATTTAGAGAGGGCGCCTGTGCACGAGTGAGAGTTGGGAGAGGAGCAAAGGGAGAGGGAGAGAATCTTAGGCAGACTCCATACCCAGTGCAAGCCTGCCTCAGGGCTTGATCTAATGATCCTGAGATCATGACCTGAGCTGAAGTCAAGAGTCGGACCCAACCAACTGAGATATCCAGGTGCACCTATCATTATAACTTTTTAGATATTTGGTTCCATCTGTTTTATTATATTTCAGTTAAATTTTTACTGAATTTTCTTACCTTTCATTTTTATTTAGTCTTTAGTCTATTTTGTTGTACCTTAGATATCATTTAACCTGACTTATTTTTTTTTATTATTGCATCCCATTATTTAACATTTAAAAGTATGTTTCTGTTGTTGACATTTTGCCTTATATTTTTACATGTATTGCATCTAGGTCAAAAATTGCTTTTATTTTTTTGAGAGAGAGAGGGTGTGTATGTGTTTGTGTGGCTGTGTGTGCAGTTGACTTGTAAGGAAAATATTTAGTTTTGTTTGCTTGTTGTTCATCTCAGTTTTAGCAAAGGGTCCCAACAGGATATTTTTTAGGAAATTATTATTCTATCTGTTAGATCCAGGGAGTCTCATTACTTTTGGAAATTCACCAGGAGAGGCCATTTAACCATAAAGGCCAACCCCAACTTCCTGTTCCTGCAAATGGACTGGGAGAACCATTTCTGCACACTGATGCTGCAAATTGAGATATTGGAGGTTCTGTTTGGTTGTATGAAAGGAAGGCAACTTTGGAGACTGGGCCTTAGAAACTAAAGACAGTTTTTTAAAAGAAGTTACTTTACCTAAAATGTTAGCCCTCACCTAGTTACTTCAACTAGGGGTATTTAAGGTATAAGTGGACACTTGGGGCACAGGACCATGAATTGTCGTGATTGCCTTTGTTAGGCTAAAGACAACATCCTGATCTGTACTTTTGAGTTCTGAGGGAACTTATTGCATTCTTTGTGGATTCTATAGTTAGAATTTCCAAGTTCATTTTGGAATTTTACTGTTTCATGATCTATTTTGATTTTGTTTTTGTGAGTGGGGTAGGAGTCTAATTTCATTATTTTCCAATATGGATATCCAGTTTTTCTAACACCAATTATTGAAATGACTATCCTTTCCCTATTGAGTGTTCTTGATTCCCCTGTCAAATATTAGTTGATCAGATATATGTATGGGTTTATTTCTGTGCTCTCAATTCTGTCCCATTTGTCTTTGTGTCAGTTTCGATTACTATAGCTCTGTAATGGAGTTTGAAATCAAGAAGTGTGATAATCTCCAGTTTTGTTTTTTCTCAAGATAGCGTTAGCTATTCAGAATCCATATTAAAGAGTGAAAGATTTCTTTCAACCATCATTCAGATATTATGCAATAAACATTTACTGACTACTAGAAAATCCAACCAAATAAGAGAGCAATGTGATAGGTACAATGAATATAATGCAATATAACTCAATGTAGTTTTTGATTATAAAGGAATTGGGATACCAGCAAAAAAGAAGGAAGATTTTAAAAAATGGAAACATTGAAGCAGTTTTTCAACCTTGAGAATGTTTAAGAGATAGTCTCTGGTCATGGGTGCCTGGAGACTTCATCCCTAATAATGAGAGGACAACTGAACTCAGATATGAAATTTCTCTGTCATTAAGACCCGATAGGCAGAACTGATGTTTCAAAACCCTGTATTTGGGAAATGAGGTTTAGAAAAGGCTCCTGGCATGTACAGAAGATGTTAACAATGCCAAAATAAGTATGTTCGTAGATTGCTGAGTGTTGACTCTATAGTTTTGTTTCTCCATGAGAGAATCCCCATTGTTCTCTGTCCCTTGTACTATGAACTAGTGAGTTAAAATTGATGAACACTCTATTGGTGGTCCCTTCAGGGGTCCTTTGGGAATCACAGAATAAGGAATGGCTAGCCTCTCTATTTACATGAATTAAGCAGATTATGAAATTATCCTGAGACTCCGTTTCTATTCAAATGACTCTTCTACCTACCTCATAAAGCAGTGAGGGAAAAAAATTACATACAAAATGCACCCCAGGCAGAGAGTAGCTGCAACGTTTATATTATCTTCATTGCTCTATGTTTTAATAATAATTAGGAAAAGATACCTAATATATGTGATATTCTGCTCAAAACCTTCATCAATGATTGCCTACTGAGAAGAGCATGCCTCAAATCTTTAGCCTGGCATTCAGACCTATCCCCAATTTGACCCAAACCTACTTCCTCACCTTTATTTTCCCCCAATAAACACATTCTCATGTATATTTTGGAATTCTCCCCTAAGATGCATCTTTTCAGATAAATAAATAAATAAATATGGGGGGGGTGCAGAAAACAAAATTTTTGTACATCCAGAATCCATTCATTCTCGTTCTGATGAATGAATCTATCATTTCTCTCTATGGGTCCACTTTTCCTCCCCATCCTCAGCACTTGTATCTGAAGCTAGATTATCTCCATGCCTACCTCAGATGTGATATGTGTGAACTAAGACTCCCCAATCATTTTATCATATTTCTCTGGCCAAAATAATTACTTTAGAGATGCAAAGGAGAGCACAGTCAGAACCAGTGAGAAATAATGAGATCTTTTTGCTATTATTTGTGGGAAATACTCTAGCTATTCTTTCTGGGAATGGAAAGGAAAGCATGGAGCCCTGGTGTCATAAGGTAATAGCTTATTCAAACTTGTCCAATGAAGAAGGGAAGTTAAACTAGGGGGAAAACTGGATTTTGATAAAAAAGTTTTTTAAGCTCCCATTCCAGTGTTATTAGAGATAAAATGAGGCATTTTAAACATTTTGAGTTTACTTAAGTATTTGGTAGACTATTCATTGACAGTATTTGATTTTGGTTGTTTTGTAGGCCACTACAGAATTACAATCATCTGTTTAATGGCCTCCTTGTTTGATTAATACTGTAAAAATCTAACTTTGAATTGTTTATTTAAGTGGGCCAATATTCCTTTCTTTCCTTTTTTTCTGCTTAGGCAAGCTTGGATCTTTTTTTCAGGCACTCGAAGATCCTCAACTGATACTTCTTCCATGGATACAAAAAGTGGAAATTTTATGTTTATTTCCTCAATAGGAAATTTACATCATTTTGGAATATGAGCTATTTATTAAAAATGAAC
This sequence comes from Lutra lutra, assembly GCF_902655055.1. Classification (NCBI taxonomy): domain Eukaryota; kingdom Metazoa; phylum Chordata; class Mammalia; order Carnivora; family Mustelidae; genus Lutra; species Lutra lutra. The sequence goes on from NC_062290.1 coordinate 50,866,176, forward strand.
TAAGAACATAATACAATTTATAAGCCCAATAAGGAGTTGGGACAATACTGTCAAAGATGTTTCAGGAAAGGATTTGAGTTGGGCCAGAAAGGACAATAAGATTTAAGCTAAAATAGCTAAATATTAAAAGTGAGCTGATGGAACTTTAAATCTGCCTTATATGTTTCAATCACTATAACTTATTTTAAAAACTTGGCATACTTTGTTCCTGTACTGAAGCATTTAGCAATTTCAAAAATTATATTCAGTCTGGCACTATGAAAAAAATGTTTTCCGTGGGCTTTTAATATGGTGTTACTTTTATATTTGACATCTGATTACAGGAGTTATGATCATATCATTTGGATAAATATTTATGTTTACCATAGTGTTTTAAATGGAATGCTGCCTTTAAAAAAATCCATAAAGTTAGCCAATCAACAAGACAAATGGTCTGCAGCTGTTTTGTTAACTCCTATTAACACTCTAGCCTTACCCATACCTTCATTTATCCTTCTGTTTTCAAAGGAGCTCTTAATTACTTCCATCCCCATTTCAGTTGTAAATGCTTCTTTATTGCCATTCTTTCATTAGAATAAATCCTCCAACCTATTCAAGGACCTGACACTTCACCACTGATTTACAAGTGATTCAATTTTATTAATCAGATGTTTGCCCTCGCTTTGGGGTATCTGTACTGGCATTGCTGGTAATTGTTGATAAAAGGCTCTTTCTTCCTTTCTATTTCTTGTAAAATATACAGGTACATTTTCAGCATTTTATTTCAGGAAGTCTGAAATTAAAAAGAACTAAGGAAAATAGAAAATCTTGTAATTGTCTTGAAAAGAGTTAGTATTTCATGCTGTTGGCTGAGCAGGCTCTAGTTGCAGTGGGGATAATGTGACCTATACAAGATTTATCTGAAATTTTCCATTAGAAATTCTTTCTTTATAGATTCCAGGCAACTTCTGAATTCACTATCAGAGGACCAAATCATAATACTACGGCCTGATATTCTAAAAGCAAAATGAAGCAACGTGCAGGAGGTTTCTTGCATGTTAAACATTAAACAACTTGGTGATTGGTTTTTACTATATCTTCTCATATTGAGAAAATTCCTCTTTAACATACATTTAAGAGACACTAAAGATTATACATATACATACACACACACGCAGATAAATTACACACACTATATATTCATGAATTATATCTGTATTATCCAGTCTTCCTTTATGACGTCACCATGTGGAACTTTCCAGTTAACAGTTATTATTGACCATGGACTGAAGTCCTTCGGACCTGAGACTGTAAATGGTCTAGTTATAGAACATGAAAGCTTTGTGGATACATTGCTAAAAGCAGTCTTTAAATAATCTCCTGTTAAATAGTAATCCTTGTGTAACATTTACATGTGAACTGCCACATTTTAGTTAAATGCTTTGCATTAAGTGTGCATTGCTGTTTTCTTCATTTGACATTGTAAGTTTTCCTTGAATATTTTCTATTTATAGTAGAGATACCATATTGCATGGAATCCACAATCCTTTTCAATAGTTTCATTTTTTATTTCACAAACTGCTTTAAATATTTCAATCCTAATTTTAATTTTAAATAAATGGCTGTCCTTGTATAATAGTGTTTTTTTCCCATTTCCTCCTTTTCTCATTACTGTATTAGTTTCTTATTACTACAAATTGTAGCAAATTACTACAAACTCAGTGGCTTAAAAACAATACAATTCTTATTTTCTTACCATTCTGGGGGTCAGAAGTTCAATAGTGGATGCCAAGCTGCTTTTTCTTAAAGCCTAAAAGGGGGAGTCTGTGTCCTTGCTTTTTCAGCATCTGGAATCCCCCTGCAATCCTCATGGGGCTCATGACCCCTTCCTTCATCTTATCATGATGGTATCAAATGGTACCAAATCTTCCTCTTGCTTTGAAATCTTGTCCTGTCACCACATCTAATTCTTTATCTCTCACCCTCCTGTTCCCTCTCATAAGGACTCATGATTTCATTGGACCCAACTAGGTAATTCAGGATGATCTCCCTATTGCAAGGTCCTTAAGTTAATCACATCTGCAAAATCCTTTTTGTAAGGGAACATTCACAGGTTTCAGGGATTAGGACATGGACAGCTGTGGGAAACTATTATTCTCTTACCACAATTATATAAGTCACTGTGTTCTTTGTATTCATCATCTTTTTTTCTATGATTTTTTAAAAGATTTTGTTTATTTATTTGACAGCGAGAGAGGGACACAAACAGCGGGGAGAAGCAGGCTCCCCACTGAGCAGGGAGTCTGATGCTGGGCTCTATCCCAGGACCCTGGGATCATGACCCGAGCCAAAGGCAGAACGCTTAACTACTGAGACACCCAGGTGCCCCTTTCCTATGATATTTTTAAACCCAAGAAAATCTCATCATTTTTCAAATCTTCCATAAATAAAGCTTTTCAATAATTGTATTGTAGCCTATTGAGTTGCAGAGCATGAGAATTTAGTTCCATTTATGCATTGTATCTCAACTTGAAAATTGTTGAATACTAGCAGTTGGAGTGTTATTCTTTTTTCTACTTTTAGTAAATAATTTTCTATTATCCTGGGATTTGTTTGATTTCTGATTACAGTTAGCCCTCAAACACTATGGGGTTGACTATGCAGGTCCTCAATAAATTTTTTTCAACAAATATGGTACAGTACGATAAATGTATTTTTCTTATGGTTTTCTTAATAGCATTTTTTCAGCTTACTTTATTGTAAGAATACAGCATATAATACATATAATATACAAAATATGTGTTAATCTTCAGTGTATGTTATCTATAAGCTTCTGGTCAACAGTAGGCTATTAATAGTTACGTTTTTAGGGAGTCAAAAGTTATATGTAAATATTCAACTATGTGGGAGTGTCAGGACCCCCAACACACCCAACATGCATTCAAGGGTCAACTACTTTGCTACTTAATATGAACCAGTCAATAAGTCACTTAGCATGTTGCTTAGTATGAACTGAGAGTTCATATTGGTTTATATCATGTTAATGAACAGAGCAGATGTATTCCCCAAAAATGTATCTATAAAGTTTAACTTAGGTTTAATTCTATTTTTCCTGTGCATTGGCTCATCTTAGCTACAACAGGCATCAAATGTGAAAATTTAAGGAAATTTTCAATCATTTCTTGTCTATAGAACTGTTTCAGTTTCTACATCTTTGCCCTTGCCGTATGTGTAAACAGATATTTCTCCTGGGCCCGATCTAAAACTTTTTAACACTACCTATCTGGCAATAGTTTAACACATACAAAGATTAGGCAACCTAAATTGTTGATCTTGGTAAGATGTAATGTCCTTCACTATATGGAATCATCACTTATGTTTGAGGCTGGTAGAGTACTACAGCCAAAACTAAGGCTTATACTCATAATGTGTCCACAAAGAAACCCTCCAAAACATACATTCAGTTAGATCAGCTAGTCCCACCTCCAAAACATAGCACACATAATCTGTCCGTTCCCTTTCATCTTCACTATCATGTCTTTTGTCCAAGGACTACAGGTTTCACCTGTATCACTGCAGTTGCTGGTTCTTTTGTCCTTCTCTTGCATTTGTCTGATCTATCGTGTTAGGAAAGTAAGGAAATGCAAAAGCAGTCATTGGAATGCCCAGGTCATATAAAATGCAAATTACTGGCATAGTCTTCAGAACTGCATGAATTACTCTCTACCTAGCTTTCCTCCCTTACCTCTTATCATTTCTATATTCCACTGCAGTCACACTGACCTGGCTGTCTGTTGGCTCTGTACCCAATGAACTCTTCTCCATAAAAGAGATTTGTCACTGTTTCTACCTGCCTTAAATTCTCTTCCCCAAAGTCTTCCCATTGCTGACTTTTTCTTGTCCTTCAGGCCACAGCTTAAATGGAACCTTCTTACAGAAGATTTCTCTGACTATCCTCCCTAAATTGGAGCCTCCCTAACATTATCTGCGTTTTACTTATATATTTCCAGACTCTTCCCTAAAATAGTAGGTCTGTGGCATTAAAAACTTTCTTTTTTTTTTTTTTTTTGTATCCCTAGCACCTTGCACAGTATCTTATGCATAATAGACAATCAGTCTGTATCTGGCAAAAATATGAATTAATAAATGAATAAATTATGAAAAGAGAGGAGTTCACCTTATTCCTCTCATCACTGGTTTTTGACTCATTCCAAAATAACAAATCTTACAGATGCAAAGCAATGCTCGAGAAAGAGACAGGGAAGATATAAAATCAAAGAGAATGCCCCACAAAGCAGAAAAAAACTGATTTCCAAATACTTCACCCACTAGTTATGACATTGCAACTGGAGAAAACTCCTATGCAAATTCAGTCATGCAAGCCCCATTTAGCTCAGGAAAATGTGTAGAAATTGATTGAGTGAGCAGCTGGTGATATTGTAGTCAGGCTCTCTGGAAGTTAATTGGGAAGCGTTGTGAAAAATCCTGACATTGTACATGTAGCTATACTGACTTCCATTGTGCCCCAGACACTCATCACACACGGTTGCTCTCCACTATTACAAAATAACTGGATGCCTCTGAGTCCCTGATGACTCTCATCAGTAGTCTGCTAAGAAAACGGAGGAGGAGCCAGTGATGAGCTGGATTTTGAACTTTTTATAATTGAAATGAAAAGCTCCTAATGTTGTGAGTTTTTACTCCCTTCATGAACTGTTTTTATTCTCCTATAGACGAAGACAAACTATTCCTTCCGAGGTCTGTTTTGATATTGTTTTCATGGAAAATCTAGCATTGAAATGAAGTTACTTTCTTTTCCAGGTGCTTGTATTTATTATCTGTTTCAGTTAGTTATTGTCATGAAACCAACACCCCAAATTATTTCTCATAAGTCTGCAGTTCAACCAGACAGTGCTCTAGAACAGACTTGCTCCTGTGTCTTTGATGAGCTGATGGGTTAGCTGGTGATCCCGGCCTCATCTGGAGTAACATGGCTATTCTCCACGTGTTTCTCAGATCTTTGGTGTCTGTTATAACCTAGCCATTGTGCTCTGTCCTGGGAATAAAAAGGTCAATAAAACTCTTTGATGTTGAACAATTTAGTGTCTGAAAGAAGAATGATGATATGTAAACAAATACTGCATTTAAATACCTTTGGTACTATGAGAGAAATTTGTGCTGAATAGAAAGAACATCAGAGAGAAAATACTCAATCCTGAACAGAGTGGGAAGGAGGAAACAGGAGGGACTTGGTGATACATGTTTCTTAAATCAAGTTTTAAAATATGAGAAACATTTTGCCAGGTTTCCAAGCTAGGAAACAAGGTTCTAGGCAGGAAGCGTGCAAAAACGTAGATGTGTGAGACATACAGTATTTCATTGAGCCCGGTAGATGTACAGTAGAATGCAATAGTGCGGTGCAAGACCAAAGGAGTAGATAGGTGCCGTGGGGCTTTATATGCCAGGCTCAGATTGAATTTTGCCTTTACACTAAAATAAAAACAACAATAATAAATCACCTGCAACATATACTATGTTTTTGCTATGTACTGCATACTGTCACTTAATGTTCGATAGACCTCTACAACATGAGTACTACTATTTATCCTCATTTTAAGATGTGGCTATTAAGGGTAGAGACTCTAAATAAGCTTGCACATAAATCAAATAAGTAGCAAAATAGGATTCAGTCCCATATCAGTTGGCCCAAATTCTTAAACCACTAGGCTATATGCCTATCAGGGAGAAATTAATGGATGGGTGTAAGTTGGGAAAAAAAAAACATGATCAAATTTTCATTTTATAAAAATTTTGCTTGCAGCCCTATAAAGGAGATAAAAGATTGAACACAAAGTAAGATATGGAAATAGTCCGGATTAGAAATAATGAAGATTTAAAGTTACACATTAGCAGTGGGGATAGAACAAAGGAAATGGACCCATGATCTGCTAAGAGGATTTGGTAACATAATGCACATATATGAAGAGAAAGAAGGCTAAAATGATTCCCAGATTTTTGACCTAATTGACTGAACAGATGGTGATAGCAAAGGTGCTGTATAACTTAAAGGTTAAGAGCCTAGAATCTGGAAAGGATTACTTACCTGAGTTTAGACCCCCAATCTGCCACTTACCTAAGTGGCTAAGTGCTTCCATTTCTTCATATGCAAAGTGGGATGACACCTACCCTAGTAAGTTGTTGTAAGGACTAAATGAATTAATGGATATAAAATGCTTATCAGAGTATCCAATAGATACACAGTTAACTCTCAAGTGATATTTAATACTACTCACTGAGAAAAGAACAAGGATTTGGGGAAAGTTGGTAAGTAGAGTTTGAGACATTTTTAGTGTGAGGTTCCATTGAATCAATGAGTCTGTAAAGTTCAGGAAAAAGATCCATGCTGAGAAGATATGTGGAGCATCAGCATCGAGACAGTTATTCAAGTTCTATGTGGTCATGATAACCTGGGAAAACAGGCAATCATAAGAGAAAAGCACCAATGGTGATGAGAAGACCAAAATGCTGATAATAATTAAAGGAAAAGGGGGAATAGTCAAAAAAGAAAAGCTTTTGAAGTGATTTCGTACAACACACCATCACCTGTTACAAAGGTTAAGATATGAAGGTCTGGTAGGCATTTCTAACCTAACATGCCTGAAAGGGGATTTCATTATTTTTTCCAGCCATTTGTCAATTTCAATAGCTGGCACTACCATTTATCCTGGGGTAAGGCCAAAATCATGGCCTTACATGATACAATTACAATACAAACAATTACAACTATAATACAAACAATTAAGTCTTGCTCTTTTTTACCACCTATACCACTCATCCCTAGTCAATAAACACACACACACACACACACACACACACACCTTCTTTTCTATTACTGAGAAAATATTAAATAAAATGGGAAGTTTCATACATGATAAACCCCCAACGTAAGCTGCTTGCAGTGCTTCATAGCATAGAAAAGGGTGTTAGACTAATAATAGGCATAACAAGAAATATTTACTGAATCTAATAAGACAATTCATCATGATGAGGAGATGTAAAATCTCTATAGGCTGATTTTGACAATATCGTGTTTTGTATCCTCACTATCAAGCTAAATGATTCTGGGGAGGAGGGAGGGGGGATAGTTCCAATATACTCAAGTTTCTTAAGCATTTCAATTAATTATATTTGTGTTAATATTTTATTAAGGACATTTTCTGTCACTTAATTCATCTATTTAAAGTTTAAAATTATTTATATATTTGTTTCCCCTAAAGAGCTAAGGTTTCTACTTTCTAATAACATGAGTTATGCATCGTACATAAGTTTTCCATTTCATTCTGGCTTTCTGAAACCTTAGAGATAAGCATCAATCCCATTACCTGTGTTGACCTTTTTGGAAATCTCTTTACTTGGTTCTGATGTTATGTATTTTACTAATTTGTTAATTATGACTTTGTTATAAGCTAGCTCAAATTCCTTGCAGATGAGGTAAGTTATAAGCAAATAAATTTTAGGTAAAGAAATAAACATCTAAGAAAATGTCTTACCTGAGCCAAAGTTGAGACACACACTGATTGACGAAGAAGTGACAAGTCCACAGTGGTCCTCTCTGCTCCAGGCAGACAGTGATTCTGAAACTGGTATGGAATGCTTAAGGACACCTAATAAAAAAACAGAAAACAAAACAATAAAAGGATTTTGTTTAATGCCCAGGAGTCCAATGGGAAAAAACCTGTAATACTATAAACAGGATGAGTGGTATATGTATCAGATATGTTATGTCTCCCCAAAGAAGCCAGATTATATAGGAAAGACACCTGGACCTCTAAGGACACCCCTGGCTAAATTGGGAAGTAACCTTGTGTGGTGGACTAGTCCTAGCAGCTCAGCCTTGGAGATTCCAGAGACAAGGGGATTCTAGGTCAGATATGAGGCTATATTTGAAGCCATTTCAGCTCAGTCCCCAAGGAACACTTATGTGACCTGGGAAGAAGAGAGGTATATGATACAATTAAAGATCTGTGTCACTAGTCACTAAACCTTCTACTGTAGGACCTCCTTTCAAAGACACTGAATACCATAATAAAAAGCCATTTCCCTGCAGGCTGTAAGAGGAATGAACACTGGAGAAAGGAATGAGGTAGTACAGCAATCTAGGATGTGTTAGAAGTAAGAATAAATGTTTCCCTCTGGGAAATTCCAAGAGACACTTGCTAGGGCAGTGTCTCTGAAGTCTTACAATTTAACATAGGGGTAGTAAGTTAGTAGAATAATCAAGAGAGTTTAAATGACTCAGAAACAGTCCAAGCTTATGGAAACATCCTGGAAATACCTAGTAAAACCTTATAAAAATCTGAGTGATTCTTCATTTCCTATATACTCATTACCTCAGAGCAACCCAGTATTTCTGCTCTCATAACAAAGGATTCTAGTATTCGTCACTAATGATCTCCTATTACCTAATCTAATGGATCCAGTTTTCATTATTCTATGCAATTTGACAAATACTTATGGAATCATCACTAAATTCCAGAAAGTGTTCTGGGCACATGTAATATAATAAATAATATTCCACTGGAAAGGGTAGAGAGGCAAAAATTTAAAATCATTTCTCAGTGTTTTGTTTTTTGTTTTTTAAATTGGTGGATTTAGGTTTCCAAATCTGCATCAGAAATATGGGTGAGGTTTCTATGGTATTTTGCTAGGGGACTTGAATATAAGTTAATTCTATCACAAACCATACTCGTCCCTCTCTGTAGAATTCCCAATGGAAGTAAATGACATAAGTACAAATTCAAATGAAAAGCGAGAAATAAATTGCTATTTTATTTCTCTCTTAGCTTATGCCCAATACTTTATAATAAAGATTTCTAATAAATATACTAAAGTATATGACCTGTGCTCAAAACATTAAGTCAAGCCCTGTGTTCCTAAGACAGATCTTCTCATAAATCAAATTCCAAGGATCCAACCAATTAGTATTATCTAAATTTAGAGGTAAACATTGTCAAAAGTGAGGATGTACTATATTCTGCGTATGTTGATAGGTGGTTCTCACTTTGTCACAGCACACATCTTGTAGGACATTCTCCTCAGTTATTCTGGGGTTATAAGACATCCTCCCAAGTTATCTCTCTGACAGGCAAGTACACAGTGCTTTTGTTTGGCCTATCGTGTTCCACCATCTAACATAAAAGCAAGTAAGGAAATCTCTAAGCACATCATTTATAAAGTGATGTCAACTTTTCAGGATTCTACCATAATCAATAACACATCATTTATCTGTAGAATGACATTTTTTGGTTCAAAGTATGATTTTGGGGGATATTTCCTAATTTAAAATGTCATGAAAACATTTAGAAAATAAAGATCAATGGTGACAGTTGCCCAATAAACCTTTACCCAGAGATAATTTCAATTAATATTCTGAAACATGTATATGTTTTAGTCTTTTTTAACACATATTTTCCATTTAAATAAAAATTACATTGGAAATACTGCTTTCTAACATATCCTTTTCATATAATAAAATCTCATGGGTATCTTTCTGTGGTAGTTAATATTTTTCTACATCATTTTTGAGACAACTTTACCTAGGATATACAATTTATATCACAAATGACCTATTGTTGACTTTCACATTGTTTTTTATATTATCACTATTACAAAGAATGATACGATCTGTAGTCTTTTGAAAAGATCTTTTTATACATGTATTATTTGTTCTTTAGGATAAATACATGAAGTAAAGTTATTGTGCCCAAAGGTTCATATATTTTTAAGTGTGTTGATAAACACTATCAAGATGTGTCACAGAAGTAAGTCCCCAGGAAAAATATGAAAGTGTTCATTTCTTATGCTTTCTCAAGTACTAAATATTGCAATATATTACTTTCTTTACAGTTTGATTGCTCATTGACATATCTGTGTTTGTTAATGGAGTTGAAATTAGCCCTGTAAGTTGGCCATTGGAATGTTTATGACAAATCACATTACTATTTCAAAGAAAATAAAAGACTTCAGAGTATAGAACCCCATCTATAGGTCTATTTGACTTCAGAAAAAGAGAAAATAGAAGTTCTTGGCATAGCAACATTTCTGTAGGCATTAAATCATCTGTTCTTTAATAGAACGTTAATAGCAGCTAATAGATGAATCCAACCAAAGTTAGCCTAGACAATAGGGAAAAATTATTAATTTCATTTAAACAATCTTCATGAGCCACAGAAATGCTAGAAGGAAAGGCTGAAATACCAGCATATGTCATCTCTCATCTCTGCTTCTCTCTACCCATTAGTTTTTATCCTCTAGACCTTAACCCTGGAGTTAAAGAGACATTATTTTGACTTATAAACTTAGGAATTATTCTCTTTCCAAGTTTTAAAAAAAAAAAATCTAGGAAAAGACTGTGAATGGTCTATCTGGGTCATATTTTTATAAAGAGAATTAGGATGCTATAATTGGCAGCTTTTATTACATTGTTATATTAGGGAGATTATATCTTCCCAAAGGAAAAAAAATACATTATTTCCAGCAAAAAGAAAAAGCTGGTTAGACAACTAGTATGTGATTACTACATATTAATCATATCATTTTCAAAGCCCTCTGTTCTCAAGATCTTAACAAAGAGTATTCCAATGATCTCTTGCATGTTTTACATCTGGAGATGAGAGAAAGATGACCACTTGTTTGAACATGATTTTCTGTCATGTTTGGCTTAAAACCTCTGTTTACTAGAAAGCAATTGGGCAGTTCATCCTGTTAAGTGTTGGAGACCTAATGGCAGAATTTTGCAGAAATTTCAGAAAGAAAGCATTTCCTTTACTCATCTACCCCAAGGTAGTAATGAGAGATTCACCAACCAAGTAGATCTGACTCAGAATAATATATTCAGTTTCAATGGAAAGACAGACCTCACTGAAAAAAAATCCATATGTGTGCTTATCAGGTCTGTCCTGATTGCCACTACTGGTTGGCAATGAAAACTGGTGTCACCACAGTACAGGTTCTACATGAGTTCACAGCTGTATGTTGATGTAGTACTAGGTTTCATTTATAAAGACATAAAAAAATCTAAGACTGTATAATCTATTCCATTTTCAAACCTTTAAAGGTTGATATTAACTCAAATTTATTGCTAAGTGAAGAGTTAATCCTCTCCACATGAACCATGGATATGTACCTAGTTGATTTAACTTTCTAAGAATCAAGATAAAATTAGAGTTTTATGCAAGGAAGAGTTAGTTACATGGGCTATACCCAATAATTGCTCACTAAAAGAACTATAGACTGCTTTTGCACAATACGTGTGTCAGATTTTCCTGTGGCCATCATCAATCTTAAACTAATTGAACTGCATGTAATTTTTGTCCTAAAGTTCCTAACCACCCTTACAACTATGTTTATATGAGTTCCCCATGTCTGCTCATAGATGATTCAAAAGTTAAATATTCTGCTAAAATGTAGAAATAATTAAGGGGCAAGCACTATTCAAGTACTCTTGGTAAGTCTTTCACAAAGAAATAAAATAATTTTCCAAAAAATTAAAAATGAAATGAAATATAGAGATCATGAATATAGAGGTCCAATGTTCCAACTCTTGGTCTAAAGGTTATAGTTCAACTCCAATATAGATGAGTAATGATGCATTATCATTATCCTTTGAAGGTCACTGGAAAGAAGTCAACAATTTGATGCTAGCTTCCAGGAAAAAAATGTCACAGAGGTCTTTTCTTCATCAGTTAAAACAGCTTAATTCACATAGGAAATAACTTTTATGGAAATCAAGACCAAAGTCCTATAGATCAAATTAGAGACAAGAGTAGAAAAAAAAACAACAAACAGTGCTCAAGTTCCCATTGTCTCCTTACACGAAGAAGGGTAATTTTACTTGATCTGTTACTAATATACAACCCAAGATGGAAGATATTTAATTTATTCTATATATGTTATTTATTTATAATAACCATCTAATATTTCAAAGATACATTCCTTAATTTAAAATAATAATAAATGCAGTACACTATAAAAGTGTGATTCTTTGGAAATAATTCAGTTGAAAACCACCTCTATTCAGTCATCAATGGAGAAATGAATCATGCTAGAAGATTCAGTACTACAGAATTTATCAGGAGTTCAGGCTCATGACTAGATAAACAGATGAAAATTTTTGATTTTCAAATTTGGAACTATGTAAATAATTAAGAACAACCAAACTGTTATGAGAGATTTTTATAATAATCTATCAAACTATAATTTACATACATTTGTATCTAATTGCAATATATTTAATTCCTATTCATTTGCCGACCTCACCATATTAAGGATTAGTTGAATACTGGCAAATATGGCAAAATGCCAATTCTAAGTGTTACCTACTTAGCCTCATAGGAATCAGTCCCCTTTTTATGTTTGTAGTAATAATTCTTGAAACATACTGAATCCAGAGGTTTTCAAATTCTGTTGGAATGTACTTCGAATCACTTTCAAATATGAGACTCATTTTGCCTTAAAAACTCTTGATGGTGTTCTGATCCTGCTACATGTAATCTTACTCTAATTATCTATGAGCCATAAATTATTAGTTTATTCATTCAATATATTTGAGGACCTATTATGTATCAGTCATTTTCTTTGAAATATTTAATCTATGGTGAGAGACAAAGAGAAAGTACGTGTGTGTAAATACTATGGGAGAAAAAGAAAGGAGTGACTGTACTTGAAAATTTGGGAAATGACAAAAGGTGAAGTAAAATGTATGGGGAGAGGAGTAAAAAATGGGTTCAAACTTAAACAACCATCAGGTTAATATACACTTCTATACACAGGAAATGTTATATACAAACCAAATGGTAAACAGAAATCAAAACCAGTAATAGATATGCAAACAATAAAGAGAAAGGAATCCAAGTATACTGCTGTAGAAAGTCAACTAATCATGAGAGAACAGAGGAAGAAAAGAACAGAGAAGAACTACAAAAACAACTATAAGCAAATGAAACAGCAATAAGTGCATATCTATCAATAATTACTTTGAATATAAATAAATTAACCTCTCCAATTAAAAGACACAGTAACAGGGGCGCCTGGGTGGCTCAGTGGGTTAAGCCGCTGCCTTCGGCTCAGGTCATGATCCCAGAGTCCTGGGATCGAGCCCCGCATCGGGCTTGCTGCTCAGCAGGAAGCCTGCTTCCCTTCCTCTCTCTCTGCCTGCCTCTCTGCCTACTTGTGATCTCTCTCTGTCAAATAAATAAAAAAAAAAAAAAGACACAGTAACAAAATGGATAAAAAACAAGACTTTTCAATATGCTGCCTACAAGAGGATCATTTCAGACCTAAAGACACATGCAGATTAAAAGTGAGAGGATGGATAAGTGTTTATCATGAAAATGGATGTAAAAAGAAAGCTGGAGTAGCAACACTTATATTGGACAAAATAGACTTTAAAATAAAGACTATAACAAGAGACAAGGAAGGGCACTATATAATCATAAGGGGAACAATCCAACAAGAAGATACGACTGTAAATATTTATGTGTTCAATATGGGAGCACCACATACATAAGGTAGCTAATAACAAACATAAAGGAAAAAATTGGTAGTAACATAATAATAGTAGGGGACTTTAAGACACCACTTAGATCAATGGACAGATCAAATCAACAATGAAACAGTGACCTTGAATGACACATTGGACCAGATCAATCTAACATATATTCTGAATACTCCATCCCAAAATAGCTGAATATATATTCTTGCCAAATGCACATGGAATATTCTCCAGAACAGATCATATATTAGGCCACAAAACAAGTCTGAACAAATTCAAAAAGTTCAATATCATAACATGTATCTTTTCTGACTACAACACTATGCAAGGACAAGAAAAAAATCTGGAAAGAGCACTTGCATGGAGGTAAACAACATTCTACAAAACAATGAATAGGTGAACCAAGAAGCCAAAGAAGAAATTAAAAAATACAGGGAGACAAATAGAAACCAAACACAATGGTTCCAAAGTACAGTTTATAGCAATATAGGAGTACCTCAAGAATTTCTAAAAATCTCAAATAAATAACCTAACCTTATACCTAAAGGAGTTAGAAAAAGAATACACAACCCAAAACCAGTAGAAGGAAGGAAACAAAGACTAAAGCAGAAATAAATGAAAGAGAAACTAAAACAACAACAACAAAAACAAAATAAAACAAACAAAACAAAAAAACTATAGACCATATCAATGAAACCAGGAGCTAGTTCTTTGAAAAGATCAGCAAAATTGATAAACCTTTAGCCAAACTCATCAAGAAAAACAGAGACGGTGAGCACCCAAATAAACAAAATCACAAATGAAAGAGGAGAAAAACACCACAGAAATACAAAGAAATGAAATAAGAGAATATGAAAAATTATATGCCAATAAACTGGACAACCTAGAAGAAATGGACACATTTCTAGAAACATACAACCACCCAAAACTGAATCAGTAAAAAATAGAAAATTTGAACAGACTGATTACCAGCAATGAAATTGAATCAGTAATCAAAAAACTCCTAATAAACAAAAGTCCAGGAGCAGATGCCTTCATAAATTCTACCACATATTTAGAGTTGATAACTATTCTTCTCAAAAATATTCCAAAAAGAGAGAGGAGAAGAGGAACGAAAGCTTCCAAATTCATTCTATGAAGCCTGCATTGCCCTGATACCAAAACCAAGTAAAGATCCTACAAAGAGAGAGAGAGAGAGAACTACAAGCCAGTATCCCTGAGGAACATAGGGGCAAAAATACTCAACAAAATATTAGCAAACTGAATACAACAATATATTTTTAAAAATCATTTACCACCATCAGGTGGGATTTAATCCCTAGATGCAAGTGTGATTCAATATTCTCAAACCAATCAACATAATACATCACAACAGGAGAAATGATAATAAAAGCTATATGATTCTTTCATAGATGTAATAGATACAAAAAAAGCATTTGACAAAGCACAACATACAGTCATGATAAAACCCCTCAATAAAAGTAATAAAGTATCTTTACATACAACATAATAAAGCCAATACATGAAAATTACAATGAGATTCCACCTCATACCTATTAGAATGGCTAAATCAAAAAGACAGGGGGTGCCTCGAGTGGCTCAGTCGTTAAGCACCTGCCTTTGGCTCAGGTCATGATCAAGGGTCCTGAGATTGAGCTACACATCAGGCTCCCTGCTCAGTGGGAAGCCTACTTCTCCCTCTCTAGCTCGCCCTGCTTGTGTTTGTTCCCTCTCTCACTGTCTCTCTCTCTCTGTGTGTCTAATTCATTAATTATTTAATTAATCAGGTTTTTTTTTTAAGATTTTATTTATTTGTCAGAGAGAGAGGGAGAGAGAGCGAGTGCAGGCAGACAGAATGGCAGGCAGAGGCAGAGGGAGAAGCAGGCTCCCTGCTGAGCAAGGAGCCCGATGAGGGACTTGATCCCAGGACTTGGGATCATGACCTGAGCCGAAGGCAGCTGCTTAACCAACTGAGCCACCCAGGCGTCCCATAATTAATCAGTTTTTTTAAAACAAATCAAAACCACAAGAAACATCAAGCATTGGAGAGGATCTGAAGAAATCAGAACACTTGCACTGTTGGTGGGAGTACAAACTCATGTAGCCACTGTGGAAAACAGTATGGAGGTTTCTCAAAAAATTAAAAATAAAACTACTCTATGATCCAATAATCACATTACCAGGTGTTTACTCAAAGAATACAAAAACAGTAATCTAAAGGGATTTTTGCATCCCTATATTTATTTTAGTTTTACGGAAGTAGCCCAGGTATCTGTGGATAGATGAGTGGATAAAGAAGAAGATATATAGATATAGATATAGATATAGATATAGATATAGATATAGATATAGATATAGATATAGATATAGATATATAATGGAACATTATGCAGCCATAAAAAGAATGAAATCTTGCTATTTGCAGCAACATGGTTGGAGCTAGTGAGTATAATGCTAAGCGAAATAAGTCAGATAAAGGCCAATACCATATAATGTCACTCATAGAATTTAAGAAACAAAACAAATAAATAAAGGAAAAATAAAGAGACAAACAAAACCCAGACTCTTAGAAAAACAAATAGATGGTTACCAGGGAGGAAATGGGTGGGGGAATGGATGAAATAGGTATAGAGAATCAAGAGTACACATACCTTGACAAACATTGATTAATGTGTAGAATTGCTAAATCCTTATATTGTACAACTGAAACTAACACTGTATGTTGACTATACTGGGATTAAAATAAAAACAAATAATAAAGCAAGGAAATAGAAAAACAACAAAAATGCTACAACTATTCCAGCAGCAACACTCTATTCAAAATCCTTAATTTGTCCATGTTTCACTGTGTGGTTCTTATACAGCATTAACTTGAATGAAAGAAATGAAGGAAAATCAGTGCTTATGGGTAATATCTTTAAAGGTTGAAAAATTAGTACCTAAACTTCAAAATTTTACACATATCATATATATTATATAAGTAAATATATAAGATATATATGTAGATCTTATTGACGAAATCTGACAAAATATCACTTTTTTAAATGTGCATAATACCAGTAGTTTTGCATACTTGTATGTAGCTGAAGACCTTTTGTTTAAAAATAAAGTGTTACTAAGTGAGGAAGGCCAGTGGATTTTGTTTACTTTTTTTTTTTTTTTGCTTTTTCTTTGTTTCTTTTAAAGTCCATATTGTACATAATACTATTTTGTGAGGTAAATTTGGGCCATTATACTCACTGAATTATTTTGATATTTCACCAATATATTCCATTTAATTCATTCTTTACTTGCACTTTAAAAAAAATCTCACAGATGCAATTCTGTATCATTGGTTCCTTTTATAATGATGTTCAAGTTCATCTTTAAGTATGGAAAGATACTGTTGCTGATGATGAATGTGGTTTTCAGCTTGTTTCACATACCAGTTCAATATTTTTGTAGCTAGTAAATATTCATTAAAATATGAAGTCGCTATATAAAAGTATTAAACTAAAATTAATTTGCATATAACTCCCATCCTCTACTCACACAAAATGCAGGATTTAATGGGACCAGGTAATATACAGCTGAATTCATTTCTACATTAGTAGATGTACTAAAATCATTTCTACATTAGTACAAGTAGCCCTTTATAAGCTAAGAATTCAATTCCCCCAGCTCCCTGGTATATGACTTTTTAACATTTCCTATTAATTTTAATGAAAATGATTAAAAGTAATATTCACCAAATGTTTTGGAAATTTTCCAATCTATGTTAATATTTAATTGAAATGTGCCTAAGGCACTTAACATATATTAGCCTTACACTGATGGTTGTTTGGTTTTGCATAGGACTAAGAAAAATTGTAAATAACAGCAATGCCTTTGGGCAGGGAGACTGGAAATTACAAACCTAAGGTTAATGAAAATGACCTTTCTGCACAAATGTTACTGTCAGAGGTAAAAAGAATGAGGTATGTGTTAGTTATGAAAAATAAACAAAAAAGCACGCTCTCATATCTCATTCTTATTTTGTAATTTCTTGACCTTTTACTTCTCTTACTATGTAGGGTACACTTCTGTATCAAATTTTGTTCTAACTTGTAGTATTTCATTTTTATCTAATTTATCTGCTTTTAAGTTGAAAATATTTATTTTGTTGATAACATGATGAAAAGTGTCCTTTTAGGGGCATCTGGTGGCTCAGTTGTTAAGCATCTGCCTATGGCTCAAATCATGGTCCCAGGGTCCTGGGATTGAGCCCAGCATCAGGCTCCCTGCTCAGCGGGAAGCCTGCTTCTCCCTCTCCAACTACCCCTGCTGTGTTCCCTCTCTAGCTGTGTTTCTCTCTGTCAAATAAATAAACAAATAATCTTAAAAAAAAAAAAAAGGAAAAGAAAAGTGTCCTTTTAGGTATATATAAAATAAGTCCAACTGTGAGGTTTTTCCTACAAAAATTCATAAAAGAGGAGATGGAATGACTTTATGTTTAATGAAAGAAAATAAAAGAAACAGAGGGACATTTAAAGGTAGAAAATTCTCTTGGATCCATCTAACAGACATTCAGTTACTATAGTGCTTTATGGGTAGAATATTGTGCTGTGACATGACAAATTAAAACAACACAAGAGAAAAAGTTACAAAAAATAGTGTCTGCCCATAATCTCATAGTTAAATTGGGCAAATATGACATATGTACAGAAGCCATTAAAGAATCAGCTAGGGGCACCTGGGTGGCTCAGTGGGTTAAGGTCTCTGCCTTCAGCTCGGGTCATGGTCTCAGGGTCCTGGAATCAAGCCCCACATGGGGCTCTCTGCTCAGCAGGGAGCCCACTTCCTCCTCTCTCGCTCTCTGCCTGCCTCTTTGCCTACTTGTGATCTGTCAAATAAATAAATAAAATCTTAAAAAAAAATGCTTCCTCTAAAAAAAAAAAAAGAATCAGCTAAAATATTTAAAAAATAGCAAAAACTAAGTATTTTAAATTAGAGACAAACTTTGTTCCTAACTTTTCCTTTATACTTAAGGAAAAAAAATGTCTTAACCACTTTCTTTATGTTTAACAAATTATCAAAAATGGTATTATGGAAACAAAAGCACAAGAATTCTGCAAGATTTCTTTACTTAATTATCACAAGGAGTTTTCTACCCAAAGATTAAAAGTCACCAAACTCTACTGTTATTATCATAGACATGAGTTGCTTACTAATTCCAGTGGAAGCATTAGGAATTTTTCTCTCAAAGATACTAAACACACATTTAATTAGAAATGTTTGGGTTCACTTGAGAAATCAGAGCTCTTGTTAGCAAATCTTTTGTGCAAAGAAAAACTGTGGTTGCAACAGAATATAAAATCATGTACAAGGCACTTGAGAAAGGATATACAAAGATAAATGAAATTAAAAAGAAGTACATATGTTCTGGACTCCTCTTTTCTGAAGTAACCATAAATGACATGGACAAAGGTATACAAATAAATGAAAAGATATTTACAATCAATAATTTAATCAGTCAGTGGAGACTAAGGGTAGGAGTGGCAATATTTGTACATAGCAAATATCTACTTCCAGTTCAACCACATTCATTCATTCACAAAACATTTCTTGATCCTCCTATAGCATTATGCATTTAAGACTGACCACCCTTAAATCCTCTCTCCTCTCAGGGTTCTGTTTCTGAGAACACTGTTCTAGTTGTCTACTACTACTCTGATTCCTCTTACTCTCTTTCTTACTTGTCTTTGTTTCCTCTCAGTTCATGATTGTAGACCATCCCTAAGTTCTCTGGACCCTTGTGTTATTCCTTAGCATTCTATCTATAACCCATTATGTCCTATCATAAAGCTTCAATTACCAACTCTCCTTGGATGGGTCAAATTTCTATATTGCCAGCACAGAGTTCTCTCTCTAACCTTCAATCTGAATATTTCCCTCCCTTCTTCCCTGGGGCCTTTGACATCTCTACTTGGACATACCACATCTTTGGCAAGCCTCTCTCAAACCCTCTCCCTGTAAGAGTTCTATACTACCCACTGTGTCTTCTTATGCCTAAATGTTACCCGATCTCCTCTTCCATCCCATCACTCCTCCTTAGAGTCTCAGGTTTGATGCCTCTTTTTTAAATGCCCAATTCTACCTCCAAGCAGAAGTAAAGATCTAGTTCCTCAAACTCCCACAAAATAAGACTGCACTGCATTATGGCTGATTGTCTTCTACTAAAATTTGCTTTTCATTTTCAAGTTTCTACTCATGATATCCATTTCCTGATCCTTCAACATTAAAAACTTTGAAAAGCTTGATTTTTCTTTCTTATGTTCACATTTAATTAGTGATAAAAACTGTAACTTCTCTCCAGCAAAAGCTCCTAGTCTGATACCTTGTTTTAGAATTTCTGATCCCCCTTCTCAAGCAGAAGTTGTCTCTTCTTTCCTCTAAACTCCAGCCAGCAAAGTAATTGTTGCTATTTGTGTTCAAATATTTTGTTTGTTTTTATTTTTTTTTCTTAGGATTTTATTTATTTGAGAGAAAGAGTGAGAGAGAGAGCGTGCACAAGTAGCAGGAGGGCCGGTGGGAGAAGGAGAATCAGGCTCCCCACTGAGCAAGGAGACTGGTATGGGACTCAATGCCAGGACCCCAGGACCATGACCTGAGCCGAAGGCAGACACTTAACTGACCGAGACACCCAGGCGTCCCTGTGTTCAAATATTTTATCCTCAATTATGATTATACTGGAGATAACAATAGTGTCTTCTTCATTTCAGTATCTGCCACAACAAAACCACACAATAAATGATAAATTCTTTATTTTTTAATTTATTTTTATTTTTCTCACCATAGCATATACCCTCCCCAGTGTCCATCATCCAGCCACCCCATGCCTCCCACCTCCCTCCACTCCAGCAACCCTTAGTTTGTTTCCTGAGATTAAGAATCTTTTACGGTTTATCTCCCTCTCTGGTTTCATCTTGTTTATTTTTCTAAAAGATTATTCTTTTATTCTCTGTACCTACACTGGTCTACCTAGAATACTAACCCCTTAACAAGAGGTATCCCACGTCTTTAGTATTCTAGTCAATTCTGCCCCACTTTAATTTTATAGATTTTATTATGATCTTCTTACTTTCACAATCACCATCACTATCACCATCATAATCATCATTATCACTATCATTCCATCATTGCTCCAGATTTCCATGATCAAAGAATTTTCATATACTTATTTGTTAGAGAGGACACCATAACATTTTTTAATAAATTATTAATTTTCCAGAGGATGAGGAATAACCTGAAGTACTTGGAAAGACATAATAATAAAAGTGTCCCTGACCTTAAGAAGTTTACATTTTATAACAATTAAGCAATAAATAATACATGTGAGTTTTCAACTAGGGTTTGGTGACCTGTGTCTTAAATTTGAGTAATTCTTTATCCATACTCTTTGAGGTATCTAAAATTTTTTCCTTCTAAAATTTTCTTTTTAACCAGTGACTGAAGCTGAAGGTATGCTAATGCAGGTGTAATAACATGAGGAAAGTGCACAAATCTCACTCTAACTATTTAAATTTTTTACTCTCAAATATCCCCACTGAGCCTGTATTAGTAGAAGATTTTTCACCCAATAATATTATATTTCAAGAATGCCAGGCTTTCTGAGATGCCCAGGAATTACAAGAAAAGAAATTCCAATTCTCAAGAGAAAAGACCATTACTATGTAGAAATAGTATCTCCTAAGTAGGCCAATGCTATTCAGCAAAACGTTAATAAGATTTAAGAAATTATTTTCTTTATTTCTCTAGGTTTGATGGATGTATCCTAGAGTTGCCATCCTGAAGATGTATCTCATTGCCCTATAAGGATAGGGGACCCTCTAATTTTCCTTTCTCCTCTGTGATATTTATATTCAAAGCCTCAAACCTTTTTTTTTTTACCCTTTATTTCATCACGATAAATGTCAACAACCAATTTTTCATCCTATGCAACCATAAGGTCTAGGAGGAAAGCAACACAATGCAACTTGGATTACTACCCTAGTTACTGAAAAGGAGGGAAAAAAAAAAAGAAAATACAACACAAAATTTTTTTTAAAAAATGAAAGAAAGGTTCTTACATAACTGCTATAAAAAAGATACTAGGTTAGATAACAAAATGTGTTACCTATTTTAATCATTGTAGCTTAGAGAGATGGGTGTTATTACTTTCTATTTATATCCAAGGAAATGAAAATCAAAGATCTTAAAAAGATGGGGCTGAGATTCAGTCCAAGTTTAGTGTTTAATCCTTGGAGTCTTCAGTAACCAAAGCAAAACAAATCAAAGCTAACTGAAAAAATTTAAAAACCCATTCATGCAGGTAATGCACAATATAAAGATATCCTGGAGAGTTTTAACTTCTTTGCAAAGTTTGGGTTGGTTAAACATGTAAAATGGGAGGCTTAATTTGATGACCAAATCTATTGCTTCCAAAACAGAGATGTGAAGCTATTTCTTAGTAAAAAGATGTTCATTGAGTACACAAAATTTATATAGTAACAGATGTTTGCAGTTCAGTAGTTAGCCATGCAATCTGGCTTACAAGGGGGTGTCTAAAATCTCATGATATAGGATGAATTGAGAAATGCAAATGTCAGTTTATTATTGTATCAGTCATTAGAACAAATATAGCCTTGGGGAGGATGAAGACTGATGCTCCAGAGTTTTCTCTCTCTCTCTCTCTTTTTTGTGCTTGAGAATTAAAAGAATCTTTTACTATGATCACTCTTGTTCCAAATTTATGCCCAATATATAAAATAAAGACTCCTTCACCTATCATAATTCACTGACCTATGCCTTTAAATATTCAGGTCTCATCAAAAACATTCCCCAAACCAATGACTTAGCAAAAGTATACACTGAGACCTTGAAATAAACAACAGGATAGGAAATCTTTTAGAAACACATGCTACAAACTATCTTGGCTCAGCATCAGTGAAAATGGTAATTTTTATGACAACATAAATATAATGTTAATTATTCCATGGTATTCAGCCTAAATTCTATTTGTACCATGTCAGTGAATTTTAAATCCAGTTTAAAAGATGAAAAAAATGGCTTTTGTTTATACATGAAACAGTGACCATCATGTCTGCTGACCAAATCAAATCATTTCAAGCTGTAAGGTCAGGGGGTCCTGACATAGTTGGAGTCAGATACCCCTCAGTTAAAAATTCATATGCTCAAATCAAATACCTAATACTTTTTCTTGACCCTGAAATGCTAAATAAATAAGGTCAGAAGAATTTAAAGAAAACATAGTAACAGTGAACTATGCTGTCATTTTTAATATGTTTTACACAGAAGCTGAGTCATTAGGTTCTGAAATTTTATTCACTTATAATTTATTTTAGAATCTACTTAATTAATATTCATAAGTATCCCTTACTGTCCTTTGTTTCTAAAATTAATACAATTCTAAAACTGGAACTCTTATGTTTGGTTAAGATCTTAAATCTATGTTATTTTAACTTATGCAAAATCAACTGGAGGACTAAGGATAATTATCCAAATAAATCAACCAAAAATAAAGTTTTGCACCACTTGTATGTAATACATAATGAAAAAGATGTTTTATACCCAAATTTTACAAATGATACTTTCAATCTTTACAAGGGTGGTCTAAAAACTAGGCACGGTACTTGGACTTTTGGAGTACTTGTAGCAGGCAAAATAATGGCATCCCAAGGATGTGCATGTTTTACTCTCTGCAACCTGTAAATATATTGTATGGTGAGAGGGAATTAAGGTGGCTAGTAAAATGACCTTAAAATAAGGAGACTCTGACGAACAGATAAGGAGATTTTTCCGGCCCAATGTAATCAGAAATGTTTTTATAAGTGAAAAAGAAAAATGGGAGAGCGAATGTCAGAGTGACACAGCCTAAGAAAGGCTGCACTGGCCAGCAGGTCCTTGCTGTCTTTAAAGATGGAATGCCACCTTGAATCAAGGAATGGCACTACTTCCAAACACTGGAAAAGTCAAGAAAACAGCTTCTCTACCAGAACCTCCAGAAGAAACATACCCCTTCTCCCACCTTGACGTTAACTGCTAAGACGTTTTGTACTTCTAACATCCAGAACTCTATTAAGATAACAAATATGTGTTATTTTAAGCCACCAAGTCTTTGGAAATTTGTTACAGCAGTAATGAAAAACAAATACAGATATTCTTACAAATATATTACTAATAACTCCTAGATGAATTATTGGTCGCAAATTCCTAATACCTAATACAGTGCCTGGTGCATTGCTAAAGTAATCACATTCACTGATAGCGAGATTCAATTTCGGTAATAGGTAAGTAACCAGACAGATACAATATTCAGTTCACATTAAAATCCCTGATATAAGTCACATGTATAAATTTGGTTTTTGAAGGAGTTTGGAAGACTAGAAAGACTTTATCCTCAATTTTGCCTCTTTTTTTTTTCAGTAGAGACAGCAAAATTCACATGCAAATAAAAGAAAAATACAGTGTCGTGCCATGTACAATGACATGTATATAAAAATGCTGAACCAAATCTACCAAAATATCACCAAAGTACTCAAGGTCAAAACTAATTTTATGAGAAATAAACCAGAACATTATTTCAGAAAGCATCTCAGAACTATAAAAGTAAAAATGGAATTCAGAATCTCCATTTTTAGCAGAGGTCAACTAAAAACTGATGGTAATTAGTAATACCAACTAACCTCAACATCTGTCTTGTTATCTATATCTGTATAATAATAAAATATTTCATGACTGTTAATTGTAAGGCAAATTCCTACTTCTCAAAAGGATAGTTACCTATCATAGCCAATACTACTATGAAAATAATAACTTGATAAAAGAAAATTCATACTTATTAGTTTATGATAATGTATAGACAGCTCTATTTTGCTACCCCCAAATCTTGTTTTTTTTTAAGATTTATTTATTTGAGAGAAAGTGAAAGTGTCGGTGGGGGGGAGGGAGTGGCAAAAGGAGAGGGAGAGAGAATCTTTTTTTTTTTTTTAAAGATTTTATTTATTTATTTGACAGAAAGATCACAAGTAGGCAGAGAGGCAGGCAGAGAGAGAGGGGGAAGCAGGCTCCCTGCCAAGCAGAGAGCCCGATGCGGGGCTCGATCCCAGGACCCTGAGATCATGATCTGAGCCGAAGGCAGAGGCTTAACCCACTGAGCCACCCAGGCGCCCCGGGAGAGAGAATCTTAAGCAGACTCCCTGCTGAGCATGAAGTCCAATGAGAGGCTCAATCTCACTGCCCTGAGATCATCACCTGAGCTGAAATCAAGAGTCAGTCTCTTAACTGACTGAGCCACTCAGGTGCCCCTATCTCCCAAATCTTTTTTTTTTTTTTTAAGATTTTATTTATTTGAGAGAGACAGAGAGTGAGAGCAGGAGAGAGCGAGCACAAGCAGGGGGAGCGGCAAGGAGAGGGAGGAAGCAGACTCTCCACTGAGCAGGACTCAATCCCAGGACCCTGGGATCATGACCAGAGCCAAAGACAGAGGCTTAACCAACTGAGCCACCCAGGTGCCCCCAAATCTTCTTAATGAAAGAAAATAATGCACTGGAGAAAGAAAAAAAAAAATTCATTAAGTACATGTAGTCTACTCCTCTCCAATAGTAATGGACAGATTTCACACAGGGGACTACTTCCTGGTATCCTTTTTTTACAACCAACAAAGCACAATTGAAAATGATGTATTACACATGGTAGAAAGGAAAGAGGGGACCAATGTCATAGTTGAAATGGAACTAGATTTGATTAGGAGGACCAGAATGCATCTTGGGTGTCCTGTTTGCTTCAGACACCAGAACAACAACAACAAAAGGACACCAGAAAAATGGACATATAAACCTCCTACCCTACTACAAATTATGGAAAACTGCTGTTTACTTGTTTGTTTTTTATATTTACACAAACCTGGTTCAAATTAGAGACTGGCTAGGGAGTCGAATTTGTTTTTTCTCTGGAGTCCCTCGAGGTCAGATGGGTCAAATATAGTACTTGCTAGAATTTCCCAAATAAATAAGAAAACTTTGCCTTCATTTCTTCTAGGTCTCTTCAATACCCACAAAATGTCATTATTTCTGGGGAAAGGTCAAACTACCTTAAGAGAATCTAAATCCATTATAATAAGTTAAACTGATGAAATTGAGGGAGTATCTAACATATTCTGAAGTCTGGGCAAATATAAACAGGGAATACTTTAAGGGAAAATGATAAATCCATACCTCAAAATAACAATTACCCTTGACCATGCGTCAAGACAATGGAACAGCAAAAGAGCATCTCATGATGAAGCAGTGTTTGTTAAAGATTTTTTTTTTTTATTTATTTGTCAGAGAGAGCAGAAGTATGGAGAACTGCAGGCAGAACAGACAGAGAAGCAGACTCCCTGCTGAGCAAAGAGCCCAATGTGGGACTTGACCCCAGGGCCTTGGGAACATGACCTGAGCTGAAGGCTGATGCTTAACCAACTCAGCCACCTGGGCATCCCAAAGCAGTGTTTGTTATATTTCAGTTCTTAAACTGAGTAATAACTTCATAGGTTCAGTTTTAGTATTATGACTCACATCTTTCACATATATATTAACCTATTTCCATGCATCAAATTTGAGAAACTCCTCATATGCTGCTTTCCAAAATGTTACTACCACTGTTGCCATTGCCCACAGACTCCCTGTGGAGCAGGAAGGCCAACCTGGGGCTCAATCTGAGAACCCTGGAATCATGACCTGAGCTGAAAGCAGTTGTTTAACTGGCTGAGCCACCCAGGACACCCCTGGACATACCATACATGATAGAAAAACCTTTTCAGAAAGCCCTCAACACTAAAAGAGAGTAAAGTTACAAAGGGATTGTTCCAAAACAGATTGAAACTGAACATCTAAAAATTTTACCTAATTATCAGCTGATAAAGGACAAATTCATAAATTCATAACACCAATTAAACAAATAGAAAAGTATGAACTATTGTCAAAGATAAAATTAAGGTTTTTGTGTCTTTATACTAGTATTTTTTAAAAAATTATTTATTTATTTGAGAGCAAGTGAGCGAGCATGAGCAGGGGGAGAGTCAGAACAAGCAGACTCCCTGCTGAGTGTGGGGCTTGACAGGGGTCCCAAGGGGTGGGGCACGATGCCAGGACCCTGAGACCATGACTAAGCCCAAGTCAGACGCTTAACCAACTGAGCCACCCAGGCACCCCTTTAAAGTAGTATTTCTAAACTCTCCCCATAACCACTGATCTTTAAAGATTCATCAATGTCCTAAAGATAAAAACTCTAGTGCTCACTTAAATTCCAACAGCTAAAGAATGACCACTCTAGCCCCTAAGTTATAATTCAGCCTGAAACTGTCACATAAAAATGGGATTACCTTAAAAATAAATTGCCACGACATATGATAATCACAATTCAAGTGCCTATCTTGCTTGTCCTCTGATATCAGATTTTCCGTAGTTCTGAGGAAATAAACTAGATGCATTTATCTGGCCTACCCCAGTTGTGATATGTTTTTACATCTTTTATGCGGGTGAACAGGAATACAGTCTGTGTTCGGTTTCTATATAAACATTATTTCAGGGAAACATAAATGTTAGCCTCTTTTATTTTAAACCCCAGCCTACTGTTGTACGGATAATCTCTTAGCTATCCTCCACAACTGCTCTAAATCCTGGGGACTCAAAAAATAAAGAAAATGTGACTAAATGATAGTTCAGTGTATCATCTGGCCTACACAACCCACTCATAAACCCCACAGTGTAAGAAGTGACATACAGTGATCAGACATCTGGGCTGGAGATAATCTTCCAACATTTAGAATTGCAGAGACAGCCGCATGTTTACTCGGAAGGAAAATGTAGAATCCAACCTTGGAAACTGGTTCAGACAGCTTCTCTTTCTTTGAGTCAATGCCTTTATTCCTTTTTTTATAAGAAAAATCTCCTCCTTTCATCTTGGCTGATGACCTTGCTTTACACTTCATTGAGAAAATTTAAGATAAAGAAAGGGATGCCTTCAGAGTTCCTTCAATAAACCCGCCATCCACCTGTCTCTCGTCAGGTACCACCTGCTTTTTTTCTTCTGACAAGGAATGAAGTGTCCCTACTTCCTTTTAAGGTCATTCTTTTCCTATCAGTTGAGGCTCCCATCCTCTCATTCCTGTCTACTCCCGTGGAGGATCTAGACTCTTTATTCATCTGCTCGAGGGCTATCAATCTGCTTCTCTGTTGTATCATCCCAATCTTGAAAAAACAAAAACGAAACACCACACACACAAAACCCACCAAAAAAACCCAAAACTTTATCTTAATCCTGTATCCACTCAATTACCATTTACTCTTGTTGTTGTTGCTGCTCCTTAAGTACGACAGTCTTGAAGAAGTTGTTACTAATTGTGCCTCCAGGACCCACACTTACACCTCCCCATCAGGTTCTTAATCTGCATTACGGAGACCACTCTTGTCAGTGTCAACCCGGGCCTCAAGGGTGACTCACGTCCTGGCTACCACTGTGCTCTCTTCTTATTCATCCTGTGACATCTGTCAGCCTTGAGAATCCCTCTATTCCTGACACAGGTTCTTGATATTGATGGTCCAAGGCATCCTGCTCCGGGTTTTTGTCCTGTCCCACAAGCTGCTGCTTCTAAGTTTTCTTCTGGTTTCAGCATCTCTAGGGGAAACCCGAGTATTCCAGAGTTTGGGGTTCCTTGTTTTTTTTTTAATATTTATTCCCAGAAGATTTCTTCCACTCTTTATACATTGATGTGCAAAGTTACTTATCTACTCTGGATCTACTACCTGAGCTTCATACTCCGACATGCATATGTTTATAACACATCTTCATATCTATGTCCAAAAAGGCATTATCCTAATTTCTCTCTTGGCTCCCAGAATAGTCAGACTGATGTTTTAGAATATAAAATGATTTTCTGTATTCCCAGGGCTCAAAATCAATGGTTTCACATTACATTTTTTTTTATATTTTTTATTTATTTATTTGACAGATAGAAATCAGAAGTAGGCAGAGAGGCAGGCAGAGAGAGAGGATGAAGCAGTCTCCCCGCTGAGCAGAGAGTCCGATGCGGGGCTTGATCCCAGGACCCTGGGATCATGACCTGAGCCGAAGGCAGAGGCTTTAACCCACTGAGCCACCCAGGTGCCCCTTCACATTACATTTTGAGCCAAATCTTAACTTTTCAGAATTTACAAGACATTCTGGCATTCATCTAGCTCTCCTACATCATTTCTACCAGGCTCTTCTTACTTCCCTCTGCTCACTTCAATTTGACATCTCCTTCAGACATGACTAAAACCAAAATGTAACTTATAAAACTTCTCATACGTGACCCATTTCAACAGACTTCAGGGTTTTGTTTTGTTTTGTTTTTAAACTGCTAAGATACTCTTCTCCATTTGTACTGCTTAAACTTTAGTTGACTTCAAGTTATGTTTTTTTATGGATGATTATATGACAAAAGTTTATTCTTAAAGTTTATTCTTTATTTACTTAAATTCTTAAGTAAATTCTTAAAAAGTTCATTCTTAAAGTTTACTCTTAAAGTACAACAAGAGCTAAGACAACACTTCATTCTAACTCTAGGTGGCAACAGATATCATGACAGGAAATCCAGATGTTTAAACAGGAATAGAATGAAGGATCATCATTGCCTCAAGCACAAGGAACAGCTTATTTTTTGCAAGATCTAAATTCCACCTGTGGCCAGGAGCCCCTTCCCCCCACATTGCATTCACTTTCAGCCCCTGGAGTTTCTTCTGCTCCTCTTTCTGCTTCTGCTTAAATGTCTTATCTCGTCCATCTGTTTGGCCTGTTGCACGGGCTGCTTCGGAAGCGTCCTCTTGCCACCTTCATGGGTGTACATGGCACCTGCTGTACCTTCCCCAGAACCTGCCACTGGAAGCTCGTGGTTATGTTTTTGGTTTGCTTTGGTTTGGTTATATTTTGATTAGATCAATCCTTGTATTTACTAGCCACTCACAGTATTGCTGAAAATCTTCACCACCGATTTTTCAAATACCCTATGGAATTTGATGAAGAGGGCTCCTGCTGCAAGTCATGTCACCATTACATCAGAACAAGGAGGCAAATGTGCAACTTAATCCATATACATAGGGTCATCAGTGAGATAACTAGATGCAGCAGCAGTAGTCCCCTGTTAAGGTATTGTGATTTTTCTCACCTCCCAGGATTTGTCTCCTTTTCCCTGTCCCATGCCCTGCCACCCTACAGAAAGATTTATAAGAAGTTCAGTTTCTATTAATGAATGATTCCAAATTTTGATTTTACTCTAACCATAAGACCAAGATGATGTCGGTATGTCTTCTCTTACTTCTTATAAGAAAGTTTGAGCTAAAGGATTAATTACTTTAAACATTTTATCTCAGAATGATACCTATTCTTCCTCTATCTTGTTTTGTTTCTATTTGACTTTATTTGTAACTATGGAGCTTAAATATATTTTTGTGGTAAGCTTTGGCAAATCTTTTTGCAAGAAATAGAATATATACATTTTTGATATACAGAATATATTGCAGGACAGTGTTGAGCTGTTAACCAGCAGCTCTCTTAAAATGGAGCTCATGGTTTTAGTAGATGAGAAGTTGAATATAAACCCACACTAGGGTTTATAAAGTCACTATTAATCTAAGGCTCCTGTAACAGAAAATGGTGTTCTAAAAGGGCCAAAAGTAATTCCACTAAAGTCTGTGCTTATTAGACAGTACTGTTCAGTAGAAGTATACAGTAAGCCACATGTGTGTTTTAAAAATTTTTTTAGCCACATTAAGTAAAAAAAAAAGGAAGAAATAGATAAAATAATTTTATTAATATATTTTATTTAACCCAATTATCAAAAGGTATTATGATTTCAACATGCATTATAAAAATTATTAACATGCTATTTTATTTTTTCTAAGTCTTTTAAAGCCAGTGTCTGTTTTACACCAACAGCACATCTCAATTCAGACTACTCAACTGACTAGAATTGAATATTCAATTCAGAATACTCAACAGCCCCCTCCGACTAGGTGCTACCATACTGGCCAGTGTATTAGACTGTATCTGTCAGTGAATATCAATTTAAGATGCACATACATTTAAGAGGCTAGTACAGAAACCCAAATCCCAATCACCATTATGTGGAATGCATATAAAGTTTGAATAACATAAACAGAGGACAGATACATTTATTTCCCCTGAACTCTATTTCAGTGATTCTATAATATAGCATTTTAAATATTTCTATTCAAATAAACATGATTTTGTACTTTACCTCCTGCTGTGGCAACTTTAAAATGTTGCAAGTAAAAAGCTGCTAAAAATTACAAATTGCCACCTAAGTTTCCCTGCCTACATGATGATAATTAGTCCTATTTTTGAAGGACCACAGATTATTGCCAAACAATTAGATGCATCTTTGGGAAAACTCTTTTCTTCCAAAAAATACCTGTTTCTATTCAGTTCAGAAATATTCACTTTTTTTTCCCAAAAGTCAAAAATAATTATTTATGGGGGATATAAGATGAATAAGATACTTGCCTTAGAGAACTCACAATCAAGCCAAATACCTGAGCTAACTTTATGTAATGCCACCCTTCAAAAATATATATTCAATTACTTCACCAAAATCTTCTAAGAGCAAGGACTCTTTTGAAACTACTTTACTGAGTTATGATGGACATAGAGAAAGCTGCACATATTTAATGTACATGACTTGCTAAGTTTGGAGATAAGTATACACCCATGAAACCATCACCACAATATTTATCATGCACATATTCCTCACTTCGAAAAATTTGTGGGGTTTTTTTGTATGGACCTCTTTACAGTTTTGTGATGGAGACACTTAGCATAAGATCGACCCTCTTAGCAAATGCTTAAGTAGGCAACACAGCACTGTTAACAATAGGAACTAGGCTGTATAGAAGATCTCCAGGACTGGGGTGCCTGGGTGGCTCAGTAGGTTAAGTCTCTGCCTTCGGCTCAGGTCATGATCCCAGGGTCCTGGGATGGAGCCCCGCATAGGGCTCTCTGCTCAGCAGGGAGCCTACTTCCACCTCCCTCTGCCTGCCTCTCTGCCTACTTGTGATCTCTGTCTGTCAAATAAATAAATAAAATCTTTTGAAGAAGAAAGAGAAGGAGAAGAAGAAGAAGAAGATCATCTCCAGGACTTACTCATCTTATGTAACTGAGACTTTGTACACTTTGACTCAAATCTCCCTATTTCTCCTCCCCCTCAGCCCCTGGCAGCCAGCATTCTCCTCTCTGCTACTATGAGTTTGACACTTTTTAGATTCAGCATCTAATTAGTATCAGGTAATATCTGCCTTCTGCATCTGGCTTATTTCACTTAGTATAATGTTTTCCGGGTTCATCCACGTTGTCACAAATGGCAGGATTTCCTTCTTTTCAAAGACTGAATAATATTCCAACATGAATATGATATATGTTGCATTTTCTTTTTCCGTTCAGGTATTGAGAATATTTAGGTTGCTTCCATGTCTTAACTATCGGGAATAATGATGCAATGAACCTAGGAGTTCAGATTATATATTTGACATCAGGATTTCAATTCCTTTGGATATACATACCCAAAGTGAGATTGCTGAATCATAGAACTATAAAAGTAGTTCTACTTTTAATGTTTTTGAGGAAACTTCATACTGTTTTCCATAGTGTCTGTACCAGTTTACAACATTTCTACCATTAGTGCACAAAGGTCCCCTATTTTTTCCCACCAACACTTGTTATAACATCCATCCATCTATCTATCTATCTATCTATCTATCATGATAGTCATCCTAGCAGGTGTGACGGGGCATCTCATTATAGTTTTCATTTGAATTTCACTGATGAATAGTAATATTGAGCACCTTTTTACATATCTTTTTTTTTTAGATTTTTAAATTTTATTTATTTGATAGAAATCACAGGTAGGCAGAGAGGCAGGCAGAGAGGCGGCAGCAGGGGTGGGGGAAGCAGGCTCACCACTGAGCAGAGAGCCTGATGCGGGGCTCGATCCCAGGCCCCTGGGATCATGACCTGAGCCGAAGGCAGAGGCTTTAACCCACTGAGCCACCCAGGCACCCACCTTTTTATATATCTATTGGTCATTTATATGTCTTCTTTGGAGAAATGTCTGTTCAAGTTCTTTGCCCATTTTTAACCAGATTGTTTCATTTACTTACTGTTTTATGTTGAGTTTAGGAAGTCCTTATATATTTTAGATTAGCCCTTTACAAATATTTTCTCCCATTCCATAGGGTTCCCCTTTTATTCTGTTGATGTTTCATTTTTATATGCAAAAGCTTTCTAGTTTAACATAATTTAACTTATCTGTTTTTGCTTTTGTTGCCTGTTTTTTGTTGTTGTTGTTTGCTATTGGTGTCATACCCAAGAAATCAATGCCAAAGCCAATGTTGAGAAGATTTTCCCCTATATTTTCTTCTAGGAGTCTTGTTTTCAGATCATATGTTTAAGTCTTTAAGCCCTTCTGAATTTTGTATATGGCATAAGATAAAATCATCCAATTTTATTCTTTCACATGTAACCATCCAGCTTTCCCAGCAACTTTTACCAAATACACTATTTTTTCTACATTGGTAGAATATTTGCTTTTATTTTTTTTTAATTATTTATTTGACAGACAAGTAGGCAGAGAGGCAGGCAGAGAGAGAGGTGGAGGCAGGCTCCCTGCGGAGCAGAGAGCCCGATGCGGGGCTCAATCCCAGGACTCTGGGATCATGACCTGAGCTGAAGGCTGAGGCTTAACCCACTGAGCCACCCAGGCGCCCTGAATATTTGTTTTTCAATTATATCTAAAATTAAGTGAGTTGGTGAGAAGTTATACAGATCAGGAGAATTAAATGGAGGAAGAGAGCTTTGTGCACATCAACCACAAAGACTCAGTTACTGTGAATTGTGACCACCTGCCCATGCCACTATTCCATTCTCTCTCTCAGTGTAATCATTTTTCATCTTGTCCTCCCAGTTAATCTGAACCAGAACTTGAAAAGAAATCTAAAAGGAAAAAAAAAAACAAAAAACAAAAAAAACAAAGTTGATTTTTTCAAAAGATATTTATCTTCCTTTATTTCTTTGTAAGCTTTCCAAGAAAGTGACCAGACTCTGTTTGGATGTCAACTAGCACTTAGCACAGGACCAGTCACAGAGCAGGCACTCTACATATATTTCACAGGTGAATGTTAGTTTTGTTAATAAAATGATGAATCATTTCTTTAAATTTCTTACCTCTTATGTATGTTCATGGAGACCTGAGCTCCATAATACTGGAATGAAAACCTTTAGGGTGAATTATGTTCTTTCCCTCTCTACCTAAGACAGCAAGGGGAACATATCAATGTTCAAAAATTATGTGTCAGCTGGCTTTATGCTCTATCCATATCATGTCACCCAACAGAGCAAATAATTCTCATCATGAAGGACTTGTTTTCAAGTGGCACAAAAATGAAAAGAAAAATAGTTCATATAAACATTGCATAATAGAAGCAGTAAGATATAGAAGCCTGGTGGAGTTAGAAGTAATTGAATTCAGGTTTCTTTTTTTTTTTTTTTTTTTTTTTTTTTTTTTTTTTTTTTTTTTTTCTTTTTTTAAAGATTTTATTTATTTATTTGACAGAGAGAAATCACAAGTAAGCAGAGAGGCAGGCAGAGAGAGGAGGAAGCAGGCTCCCTGCTGAGCAGAAAGCCCGATGTGGGGCTCGAACCCAGGACCTGGGATCATGACCTGAGCCGAAGGCAGCGGCTTAACCCACTGAGCCACCCAGGCGCCCTGAATTCAGGTTTCTTAGGTGACTGTTGAATACACAGAATGAAAGAGCATATCCACAAATTTTATAACATGTAACACTCAAGGTATTATTCTAATCTATGACAAATGTTGTAGATTAATTGTTTTGATCATTTTGAGACAGAACCAGTTATTTTAAAGCAATATATAAGGCTTATTTCTTGTATCATTTAAAAATCAATTTTAATAAAAGTTGTCTTGAATATTGTTGCCTTTGGCTTCAGCAAATCCTTTTCATTTGTATGGGGCTTTAGATTTTCAATGCACTTTCATGTACACTCATCTCATTTGATTTTCTCAACAATTCTAGGAGTTGATGTTACTATGCTGTAAGTAAAGATATCGAGTCCGATTGATTTTTCTGACTACAGGTCAAAGAAAAGAAATCCTGAGAGGTTACCATAAAAATCCAGTCTCCTTTTCTTATATAAATGTACATTCACCCCATTCTTTTTGCCTTTATCAACGTCTCTCTCTGACCAGCATCTTGGAGATATCAATAGTTTGCTGTCTCTACACAAAGGATCAACTACTGTTGATCCTGTTGTCAAGACTGGTAAGCAAACAGAGGGCACCGTTTTCTTTAATTTCTTAATAATATTTTATATTTCTTTTCCCAACACCAATCCTGGTTGCAAAGTCCCTACACCGTCCCTTTCTTCCACACTACACACGTTGCCAAGACTCCAAAATTATAAAATTTTTAACTCTGCACCTGCATGACCCATATTAATTCTGCTGATTACAACAGGATTAATTCAAGATATAAAACAAATAGAAGGAAATAATCCAAACTCTTAACAGTAAGACTGCTTAGTGAGGGGTGCTGGGCGGTTCAGTCATTAAGTGCCTGTCTTCGGCTCAGGTCATGATCCCAGGGTCCAAGGATCGAGCCCCACATTGGGCTCCCTGCTCCACGGGGAGGCTCTCTCTGTCAAATAAATAAGTAAATAAAAAGACCGTTTAGTGAAATCCAACTTTAGAAATACAAGAGTTCTCTTGTGCATCTTTCAGTTATTTCTTGCATGCATTTCCTCTTCCTGTCCAACATAATTTCTAGCGGTTCCTTGATATCCAGATTCACAGAACCACTCTCAGAGCTCTCAGAACCCCTCAACCATTCTTTGCTTCATTCCTCAATGGATTATATTTTAAATATCTTTCATCAATGTTTGAAACTTTACTTTTAGAAGAGAAAATCAGCGAACTTGAATCAACAGATGATTTTACTGCTTCATGGAAAAGACCTGACCTCACTCAATCTATCCCTCTCCAACCTAATTCTTTCTCTTAATCATCACCTATATGTTTCTCCTTATCTCTTTAAAAAATTAATCTTTTCCTTTATCAGATTGTTCTAATCATGCATGCATTTGAGCTCACCCATTCTTGAAAGTGCATTACTTCAGTTATATCTTCTTTCATTGGCCTGTTCATCTCACTTTCCATTAGATTTTTCTTATCTCCCTAAAACATGGTCAAATCCATTCTATACACATGATCAAAATAATAATGCCTTCAGCAACTTTTCCAACTCTGTTCTTTTAAGGAAGATATTTACTTAAAAATATCTACTGCCTAATTCCTGGTAACTCTTCAACAATTTATAATCTAACAGCTTGCCTCTTACCACTCTTCTCTAAACTTGCTCCTGCAATGTTTCTCTCTGTATCATCTATATCTATTCATACACAATAAGCTAACCCAAACCTAAGACTCTAATATAACCAGTAAGTGTTGGTCACAAGTTTACTTGTCAGTGATTCTGCTGATTTGGGCCTGGTTGAGTTGAGCTGCAAAGACCTTGCTTAAATCTAGGTGATCAGCTGACTGGTTGTTTTGGAACTGGCTGTGGAGGATAGTTGGCTGGCTGTTAGCTGTGGTCAGAGGAGTTCATATGGTAACAGTAGGATTCCAAGAAAGTATGGAAGCATGCCTGGTCTCTTGAGTCCTATACACAAAAAACAATATATTGTCATTTCTGTTGCATTTCATTAGCTAAAACAAGTAACAACAAGGTAGAGAAATAAATTCCATGTGTTTGCTGATGGAATTGCAAAGTTAGGCTACAAAGATGAGAGCTACAGGGATGAACAAAGAATTGGATGATATTTTATTTGGACACTATCACATCTTGCTTAACTTCTTTCTTATATCAAATCAGTCTTCTGTGGGTCTTCGGGAATTACAATTTCCTAGATTTCCCCTTACATTTCTAGCCTACTCTTTTAATCTCCTTGGTTGGTCTTGTCAATTCTTTGAATATATGCATTTCTTTAAGTGCATTCATTGGTCTTTTTCTCTTTTAACTGTTGATGTTTCTCCCATGACTGTGTCATCTGAATTTACTGCCTTGTCACAGACTCTGCTTTCAGAGAAAACAAATTAAGAAACATATTCTTCTCCATCAGTTTTTATTGTGTTAAAGCCTTATTACCTCTTAACTGAACCATGGCTCTAATTTCTTTCCCACATTCCCACCTCCAGCTTCACCTGTCCTCTGACCATCTGCTGCTGGTGGAATCTTTCTTAAAACTGTATCTGAATATGACATGAGATACCCTATAATTCTAAATCAAACATCTCCTCAAAGAACTTTAATTTTTCTTCACTGAAAGATTAAATTTTGTTTTGAATTTAGGGCCTTCCACTAGCTGACCCTAGTCTAGTTTATTCAAACTTAAAATAATTCTATATACCTTCACTTCAATCATATTACAGACTCTGTTCCTAGAACATTCCCTGTATATCCCTATTCATATCCCTTTCTCAGGTTCTCTGAGTCTTAAATGATTATCCCAGGAGACCCACCTACCTGATCCTCTACGTGTCTTAAGAATGAGCTCAAATAACCCACCATGTGAATCTTCTTCCTAGTTTGGAATCTTCTTCCTATTTTACATGATATATCTGCATCTCTCTACTGGATGTTAACCATTTCAAAAGAAGAAATGATCTTGTAGATTATACTACCAATGGTCAAGATTTTATGCCTGAGTTATTCAAATAATAAATATCTGTTGAAAAGTATTGAATCACTTGAGATAGAAATTAAAGGAAATCCTATTAAGAGGTAATATATACTTAGTATGTTTCTAATTTTCAAAACCTAATTTGCATATGTGCATTTTTAGTCAAATCAAGAAAATATCAAACTTAATTAACTAAAGATCAAATTTTGAGATGATTTCCTTTGCTCAATGGAACCTTCAAAATGCATTAAATATAATAAAAACTAAAGCATACTGGGGGTGCTGGGTGGCTCAGTTGGTTAAGATTCTGACTCTTAATCTCAGCTCAGGTCATGACCTCAGCGTCATGAGATCAGGCCCCACAAAAAACAAAACAAAAAAACAATGACAAGAACCCCACCACCACCACCAGAACAAAAAACCCTAAACCTAAAGCATAGAATCAATATCAATATTATTCACTGTTTATATATCGAATCAATCTGTGTCCCCACAGTGAAAGTGGGCAATAGTTTAATAAAATAGTTTAATAAGATGCCATTTATGAAAACTTGGATATGGTTTAGGAGACAGAAGTACCCTGAAGCTAGTAATACCTGCCATGGAGAACTTCACCACCCTTTGGCCAGAAGTGGTGAGGGGCTAGAGCCTTTATCAGAACCTGCAGAGAGGGCAAACTTATAGGAGCTGTGACCTTTGTTAGAAGGATATAAGTAGCCCAGAGAAAATTCAGAGCAACACTACTTCCTCCTTCTGATCTCATGCTTATATTTCCCAACAGCAAAAAATCCAACAGGAAATCAACCTTATCCTAGAACCCAAGGACAAAGGGAGGCTAGTAATGTGATAGGGAGCAGGATGGAGAAGGATGGAATGGACCTAGAAGACAAATGATTGATATCTGGGAGCTATGTTTGGACATTTTATTTTTATTTGACTTTCTTTTTGTGCTGCTGAATCTCAGTTTCAGAAGAATAACTCATAGAACTTATTTCATTGAAATACATTGGTTTAGTAAAATGGGTGAAGGGCTCTTTTTTGCTAAAAGGAGTCCTCAGGTCCAATTATTTTGCATTTTTTTTTAAGATTTTATTTATTTATTTGACAGACAGAGATCACAAGTAGACAGAGAGGCAGGCAGAGAGAGAGAGAGAGAGGGAAGCAGGCTCCCTCCTGAGCAGAGAGCCCGATGCGGGACTCGATCCCAGAACCCTGAGATCATGACCTGAGCCGAAGGCAGCTGCTTAACCCACGGAGCCACCCAGGTGCCCTATTTTGCATTTTTTGAAGAAACTCAACATCTGCATCAATAATATGGGGGAGAAACATTAAGGAAGGAGGGTGAATTCAGAAAAGTTTTTATTACATCTTTCTGCTTGAGTATATAATCAACTTCACAGTCAGATATTTTCATGTCTTGGAATTATTAGTAGTACCTTACTACTTATTATAAGCACAGAAATGTTTTTATTCTTCTCAGAAAATGTTGGGAAGCACATACATTCAGTAATATAGCCTTAAGGATTTTCAGTTTAATTTGGTAACTTTCTTATACTTGATAGATACAAACCTGCCCTGAGTTCTCCCTTGAAATATATCAAAGGCAAAAAAAAAAAAAAAAAAAAAAAGATATATACTCCCAAAAAATTCTGAGAAATTAATCCTCAACCTTAAGAATTAGTTGGGAAGATAACATAAGTCAAGAATCTAAAATTTTTTTTTTTTTCTTTAAGAGAGGGAACACAGGCAGGGGGAGTGGGAGAGGGAGAAACAGGCTTCCTGAGGAGTAGGGAGCCCAACATGGGGCTTGACCCTAGGATCATGACCTGAGCCGAAGGCAGATGCTTAATGATTGAGCCACCTAGGCATCCCTAAAATAATTCTAATGACTAATTTTTTATGTTCTAAAAGCCAAGGGACACAAAGAAATTATCATTCAGGAATAATAATTGTTTTTACTTTGGTTGTATTTTAAAGCATAAAATCCAAGTTCAGATATAATATCTAATTGAAGTCTTATAACAAGTCTCACTATGATACATATTTGCATACATTTTATTACTCAATTATTATATTTGAAAAGAACTGTGTACCAATGAGATTAAGTAATAAAGAGATTAAGGTCCAAAGCTAATAAATCCTGTAACTGTGGTGATTCCTAGTGTAGTATGGGATCTGTAAAACATTTTCGAGTACATACAAAAATTTATGTATCATTTACTGTACTAAGAACATTCTAGAACATACACAAAAAGAAAAAATTTAAAAGGATGAGATTAACTAAATGTAAATTGAAAATCACGTTTGTTTGTTTTTTAACCTGTCCACCGTTTTGAAGATTGTTAGTCAACAGTAGATACATCAATGTATCCTCTGAACTAAAATAAATTTGCATTCCTCAATGCTCACCTTATAGAAAGTGAGACCCAAAGGTCCTCGAATACAATAGGCTCAAAACTATAAACAAAAAAGAAAAAGTGTGACAGGAGATTTTGAGGCAAAGATTAAAGAATTTGGCAACCACTTACATATAAGGACCATAGAAGATGTTCAGAATGATTTCTACTTTTTCTTTTTTTTTTTTTTCCTTTAGCCATTAGGCAAATGCTGAGTCAGGTATGTAATACAAAAGACAGGACACCCAAGTTTAGTTTAATATTACTGTTAATTTGAAAATCTTTCCATATATTTTTTGAGATATCTAGCTTTTCTCTAATAAAAAAGATGTGTTAGGGACGCCTGGGTGGCTCAGTTGGTTGGACGACTGCCTTTGGCTCAGGTCATGATCCTGGAGTCCCGGGATTGAGTCCCGCTCCCAACCCAGATCGGGCTCCCAGCAACGTGGGGAATCTGCTTCTCCCTCTGACCTTGTCCTTGCTCATGCTCTCTCTCACTGTCTCTCTCTCAAATAAATAAATAAAATCTTTAAAAAAAAAAAAAAGATGTGTTAAATCTTTTGCCCTTTTCTAAACTGGGATGATTTTTTTTTCTTGTTTAATTTATACAAGTCTAAGTATATACATGGATATTAGTTATTTTGTTCATTTTATTTTCTTTTGTGTTTGACTTTTTCTCAACATTGTGTTTGTGAGAAACCCCTATTTTAGTATGTCCCTGAAATGTTTAATCTTGTACAGGATTCCACTGTGACATGACCTCTATTTTTTAAATACCCCAACTCAAACTGTATTAACCAATAAGGAAATGTATTTTCACATATAACTGCAAAATGTGGGACAGACCGCAGGCATGACAACCAGAGCAGCAAGGATGATATCAAGAAAGAAGTTTTCTTCCATCTCTCTGTACTGATATTCTTATGATCACATGACAGCTGTCAAAAGAAATGGGACTCTGTGCTTTCTTTCTTTGTCTAGCAAGCTAGGGGGGAAACCCCTCTCTGACAAAGGACTATAAATCTTTCCCTTTAGTCTCCTTGGGCTGTGTATGTAAAGAGATACATTTGAATCAAGTAAGTAGGCAAAATTTTCAAAGTATCTACCTTGCCCTCCCCAAATCATCCATCCATATATCCCCAAGAATCCCATATCTAAAATTTACAAAAATTTAAAGGAACATGTAACTCCATTGCTATTTAAACTGTACTGAAACACAAACAACAAAATCTTCTTATGGGATAAGTATAACCACGGCCATGATAAAGAGTATAAAATTAGGGAACTACTGGACAATAATACTATGGTTAATACAGAAAGCCAGACGCATTCTTATTAAAACCATTATAATAACTTATTTGAATAAATTCTGGAGTATAACGTGTAGTGTGGTAGCTATAGTTAACAAGACTGTATTGTGTATTTGAATGTTTCTAAGAGTAGATCTTAAAAGTTCCCATCACAAGGAAAAAATTATAACTATGTGTGGTTGTAAATATTAACTTATCGTTATTGTTTTGCAATATACCTATACATCAAATTATGTTTGTCTTAAAATATTGTTATATGTCAATTATATATCAATTAAATTTTTTTAATAATTTTTTTCTTGTTGACCTTGGAAAAGTTATTCATAGTCTTTGTTCCTTAGTTTCCTTATTCATAAACAGGAGAGAATAATATTACCTAGAATTGTGATGCACATATTCTAAGTCTTGGAGTGCTATATGTACCATAGCTTGCTCAAGTTGTTAAATTATTGGCACAAGAGTCTGAAGGATGCTAAGATGAAATTTTCCAAGGTATCTTTCAGCTCTAAAAGATTAGAATGCTATTATATAAGAAACAAGATGAACATAAATATTTCCCCCTCAAGTTATAAACCTAGATTTACATATGAAATAAAATTTACCAAGTATAGGCTCCTAAAAGTGTGTTTTTTTTTATGACACATACACTATTTAGGGATAGTTCATAATTTATAAGGATTTCTTATATAAAAGTAATAGCTGTATTTCCTTGCTCATTCCAAACAATATTTTGTGTTTTGTACTGTAAGTATGTTAAAGATGGGAATGAAAAAGTTGAACTTTTTTCAATCAATAAAGGAATCCACAATATTTCTATATTAAATTAAGTTATATAGTTTCAAAAATGCTATACCAGAATATATAAGTTCTTTAAAAAAATTAAGTAGATGTCAGCCTCTTTTAAGGGGGTTGTCCACTAAAACTTGTTTTCTCAGTCTTCTGTAATAATACATTTGTAGCTGGGCAAAAGCTCTACAGCTTGACTATACTTCTCAGCCTCCTCTGAAGTTAAACATGTTATACGAAGACGTTTTACCAATAGAATGTGTCCAGGGGGGAATTTATGTCATTTTCAGTTCCGGGCAGAGCTCTTCCAAGTTCTCTTTCTCTTGACTATATGCTGAAAGCTAGATCTGGAAGTGACCTATTTTTACCATGCACATGAAACAATGACCCAGTGTAAGACAGAGGAACATCGTAACAGGTTCCAAGACCCTGAATGACCATGTGGAACAAGGATTCCTGACATCCTGAAGCCACTGAATTAGACATATTATGTAATAGAGAAAAAGGAATTTTCCACTGTTTTTTTAATAGTCAGTGAATTGTTGGATTTCTTGATTCTTAGCAACAGTCTTCACTGTAACTAAAGGCAGATCTATTAAGTTTAAAATACAATAGTATATATGTTAAAAATTCTAAAAACAATGATAAAGTGAGGAGACCTGGAAAAATGAAAGGCTAAGGAAAACTTATACCAGTCGCAAGCATGAAAGAGAAGATAGTTTAAATTTCTTTTTGAAAGAGCTCAATTTTTGAGCAGAACAATTATCATTGAGATAAGAATCAAGCACCAACCACAAAACGGTTGTTCTTTCTCAAATTTTCTCTAAAGCATGACGGATGTCTGAGAGTTTGGGTATACAAAAGTACTTTCTTACTAATAGGTTATCATGAAATAAGCAAAGATTATACCAACAAGTAGATTCTGAACATGCATTTTATAAGCAAAATCTACTACACACTAAACACAATGTAGTTTAATTCTGATCATTCAGAGATGAAAATCTTATTTAAGCTTAAAACTTGAAATTTAAGCATGATTAATCCTTTTAAAATCAGAAATGGTTTTTATCTAACTTCTTCCTTGGTCCATTAATTCCAGTGTATAAATATATTCATATACTGTCTATATCAAATGGGTAAGATATATTTCAAAAAAGCAAGTTTATAGTAGAAAAATGAGAATTTGTAATTGATTAATCACTAAACAGGAAAATTAATAAATTGTGTCATTTATTCATGAAGATTTTTGACAAATTCTCAGTGAAAATCTGTTCCTTCTAGCAAAATAGTGAATGATATTTTGGCAGTGGAATCAAAATCGTGCTAGTAATTATTTAGTATGTATTCATAACTCAATTTATTAAAAAATTTGGTATGAGTTTCATCATGGCAATGCTCCTAAACTGACTAATCTATGTCTAAGACTAAACAAGACAAAACATGTATTCCAATATTCTTCAAATATGTTAAAAATATTATAAATATGTTGAAGAAGTTTAGCAAGGATAGCTCGTTCTATGATCTACAGATGTACTCATTCCAAATTGGTTTGATTTATATCCTAATTTTTTATAGAGGAAAAGATAAGAAAAAGTATGGTTTTGTGAATAGCAGCCATAAAAAATGCGGTGTTTAAAAATACCAATCCTTACTAAATTTGTTTGCTAACAGGGCATATTTTTGTTGCTCATTTCTTTAAAGTATAAGTCCTCTTCATTGCACAACAACAAATTATGAAAATAAAATGTCAAGGTATGATAATCTAAAGTTTTAGTTTATTTTAGATCAAAATAGATCCTACATCAAACTTTTCTAAATCAACTTTAGCCACTTCTTTAACAGGCATATGCTTTGATATCACAAACATCTTTCATATTATTCATGATGCTTTATCAGTTATCAGCAGAGAATTTGAACAAAGTTGAAATATATATTAGCCTGAACCCATCTTATGGGACATTTTGGTTCCAGAATTTTTTTCAGGAATTATGCTTAAAAGTTGTCCTCACTTTTGTGTATGTGTGCCTCATTCCTTTACAATTTTTGTTTACATACTTACGTTGTACATGATTTTTAGACAAAAAGTGCTTAAAAGCTAGGTAAACTAAGTATTTTGCTTGCTTATTCAAGATTCCCAACTTTGCCACATGTGGCAAATATTTTTTAACATCTTGATGCATTATACTCTTACAGGGTTTTAT
Organism: Lutra lutra; assembly: GCF_902655055.1. Classification (NCBI taxonomy): domain Eukaryota; kingdom Metazoa; phylum Chordata; class Mammalia; order Carnivora; family Mustelidae; genus Lutra; species Lutra lutra. The sequence goes on from NC_062290.1 coordinate 50,910,205, forward strand.
CTCCCCTATTTATTTATAGGGAGTGAAAAATGTCAACTCATTCAAAGAATATATTTCTCTGCTAATATAAAGTCATATAGGATCAAAATACAAAAAGCAAAGTGTCAGTAAAATATGCATTTACAACTTTCACATTTTAGATTGTGATTCTTATTGACAGACCACTTACTTTGATGCAGGCATTTTATATATAACATCTCAATAAAATTTTTATGTTTTGAGGTAGAGGTTGCGCTCATTTTAATGATGAGAAAGCTAAGGCTTGGGGAGATCAACTAATTTAAACCCAAAGTTATAATTAAGTAGCAGTAGGGCTGATATTCTTTTTTCCTATTCTTCAATTCCTACAGCCTCCTAAAACTGTTTTATTTCTTTCACTATTAGAAAATGAAGTAAAGTTGATAGAAATACTTTTCATATATCTACCTATCCTCACCAAGATTTTTCTTATATTTTTTGGTCAGAGGGTAAGATTTATATATTGACAACTTAGTATCAACTACCTTTAAGCAAAATGCACAAGCTGTCTTCAAAATCCAGGAATAGAAAAATCACAAAACTACATTCCCTGGTACCTTCTTTGTAATATATGTAATATATTTGAAACTTTTGGAATATGTCACAAATAAAATAAAAAGTCTAGTTTATGAAATAATTTCTAGCTCTAGCAAAAACTTATATTTTTTTCTTCAGCAGCTATTTTCTATCACTTAAACACTGTATTATACCCACGATTTTTGGGGGGATACAATGGTATCCTCCTTACTACTTAGTCCGCAAAAGTGCCTACTCAGCAAAATGCAAAAAAAGTGATTTTAGAACATTTGGTGTTGAAATCAACCACTTTTTCCCCCTCCCCAATGAAACCTCAATGGAGAAATCACTCTGGAGACTTCCGATATACAAATAATTTCTTAAAATTATTTAACAAAATAAGGCAAAGTAGCTGTCACTGACTACGCTCTAATGCCTAATATGTAATAAAAATAATGAAATAGTATTTATACTATCTAATCTTTAATTATTTAAAACTATCGCTTACATTAAGCAAAAATGGTAGCTTCCAAAGAATAAAGTCAGATAATAAAACGTAAAATTTATACATGTCATGAATATTTCTTAAACATGTGTAAAGACGTAAAACACTTCAAAGAATAGTCGCGGGATGTATCTAGGTTATTTTTAATGCATCAGATTTATTTACCAATTTAAAAGATCACTTGTAGGCAGATATTTTAAAAATTTCCTGGGGGTAAACAAATCAATGTATATGTTTAAGGACTAGAGCAGGGGGCAGACATAGGATTTCCTAAGTAATAAATATTATCTTTTTAATAAAAAGGTGGTACTTTATAGGATATTCAAGTAATACTGACTTACAAAAGCAAATGTTGACCATGTAAGAGATAATGGCTAGAGGTTTTAGGGGACTGAAGTATGAACAACAAATTCAACCAACTCAAAATGCATTATTCATTCCTCATAGAACCAAAACAGGAAGGGGGGAAAAGAAAAAGGAGAAGAGGTCATCACAACACCCTGAAAAGTTCAGACATTAGGACGTGTTGACTGGCACCCATTTCTTGCTGTTGTCAAACCCGCCCCTCGGTTTCTAGGCCTCAACCCTTGGAAGCCAGCAGGGGCAAGAGGCAGGTGCTCTGCACTGTGGGGATCCAGTGGGCCCCGCAAGCTCTCAACCGCAGGCGACCGACGCCGAACCTCGCTGGGTAGCGCGGGGCGGGAGGCGGAGGGCGCAGTGGTCCAGTCCTGCTGCGGGGGGCCCAGGGCGTTGCTAGGTGCGGGAGCCTCGAGCGGAGAAGGTGGGGCCGCGCGAGGCCCCGCCTCTCCCCGGCCGCGGCCTCCGGCTACAGCCAGGGCTCTGGGGCCTCCGGGTCCTGGGCGCGCAGGCCTGACTCGGGTGCGCGCAAAGGCGGTTCGTCCTTGTCGCCACACGGACGCGGCCCCCGCTGCTCGAGGTGCAGCTGCAGCAGGGCCCGGCGGTACATGGCCTCCAGCTTCTCCAGCCGGGCCCTCAGGGCCCTGGGGCTGCCGGGCTCGTTCTCCAGGCCGCCGCCTCTCGCCCTCCGGTTCGTGCTGGCCTCCTCGGGGACCGCGGTGGCCCTGGCCGCCTCTGTGGCCGCCCCGTCACCACCCTCGCCGGGAAGCCGCAAAGCCTGACGGAAGAGACTGCGGTTCTCGCGCTTCAGCCGCCGGTTTTCAAGCCGCAGCCGGGCGTTCTCTTCGCGCAGCCGCGCGTTCTGCCGGTCCCGCTCGTCCCGCGCGCGGATGGCCTCCAGGTGGCTCGCAGCCAGGTCGGCGAACCGCTCCTCCAGCTGCTGTCGGGCGCCGCCCGCACGGCCTCGCCAGCCCACGCCACCGCCGATGCCGCCACCCCCACGAGCCCGGCCGGGGCGGCCCTGCCCGCGGCTGTCCCCACCGCCGTCCCCACCGCCGCAGCTCCCGCGCCTAGTGGCGCCACCACGCATGCGCCACATCCGTCCTGTCCCAACCGCGCCGCCAGCGCCGCGGGCCAAGGGGCTGGCGCCAAGGCGCGGGCGACTTCGGGGCCCGGCGGGGCGGCCGGGGCAACGGCGGAGGAGGAGAAGCGGTGGCGGGCGGCTGCTGCTGGCTTGGGGCCAGAGGGGGCCGGGAATTTGCCCGCTCTGAGGCGTGTCTTGTCTCGGGTGGTGGAGCTGCCCCCCTGGGCCTGCGATCTGCGGCCAGCTCACACACAATGCCCCCGGGGAGCGCTTTGCTGCTCAGCCCTCTGGCAGAGAGGGAGGGAAGAGCGTGTATCCTCCGCTGGGTTCTGCCGGGCGCTTCCGTGCAGGCCTGGGCACTGCAGGAACCAGCCGGCCTCGCCCTGCGATCCAGCGCAACCACAGCTGGTTACCCTTCTCCTGACAGGACAGTCTCAAAGCAAATAATAATGATAAGATAGTAAGTTCTGAGACAGACATGCAGGCAAGTTGAAAAGCTGTAACTGCTTCATTGAGAACCGTACGGTTTAAACCCACCTCTAAGCTCAATAAAGCATTAGAATTAAGTGAGTACCTGCCATAAGGGCCGCAAGTGGGAACAGCCATCTCTCCAAACATCGGCGAGTCCCAGTTTGTGCATAACCAGTGTTCCACTCTGCAAACTGTTTGCAACTCTGTAAAAACTAGGTTATAATTAGTTGTTTTGCTCAAGCGGGTCCACAAACCTATGAACCTCAAAATGTGTTCAAGCATTCAAGAAACTTTGAATACTAAGTAGGCTCCAAAATTTCTGGTGACAGATGGATACAACTTACTGAATGAATCACATTCCTTATTTTTAAGGGATTCAGCGTATAAAATAACTGGAGTATTGCAAAATAAATTAAGGAAAAGATGCTGATGCCAGGATCTCATGGGGTAAAATGGTGGTAGCAAGAATATTTTTAACAAGGTCCCAGAAGAGAGGAAAGGACAGGAAGGGGGGGGGGAAACATATATATATGTATATGTATACATTGTATACATATACATATATATACATTTACATGTATATGTAAAATATATATAATATAATATATATAATATGTTATATATATTTATAATTATGTTCTATATATATTTATAATATTTATATGTTATATATATAATTGTATATTATATAAATATTTACATATTAATTATATAATTATATAGTATATACAGTATATGTGTGTGTGTGTGTGTATAAATAAAATATATCCAACCAAAAGCTATCAATAATGGCCATGGAAGTTATCTGTGCATAGCAATGAACATTCACCTTATGGTTAATGGAGATTCCACTAGTCTTTTGAATAGGAGGTAGAAACAACGGATGAAATTTCCAAGTTGAAAGAGGATTTGAAACAACAGAATTACTAAACTGATCACTGCCAAAATTATTGATTTGTATTCAAATGTATTTAAATATACTTAAATATACTTATATTAACCATACTTTAAATATACCTAAATATACTTAATATGTCAAGAATTATATGCCATAAGATGAACATTACATTATTTCTAAATATAGCAGCACAAACTTAGTAAAACTGCTCCTATCCATTATTTTTGTCAGTAGTCTGCATATGAAAATATTGCAAAAAATATAAACTCCAAAGGGACATTTGCACATTGTGTTTAGGAAACTCTAACCTTCACAAAGGTTATGAAACTTAGAGTAAAAGAGTAGAAAAATGTAAATAAGTCATCTAGAGTACTTGATTTTGCTATTTCCCTATAACTACGACTACTTTTTTTCCCCTTCTTTTTAAAAAAGGATTTTTCTTATATAGGTTTTTTGTTTCCCCTTCTGTACTTTCAATGCCTACTCTAATTACTGAACAACTTTAATTTTAAAAAAGTATTCTTCTTAGGTAAGAAAAAAGATGAACAGATGAGGTTATGATCACTGTGTTTCTTAATACAATGCTTTAAACCAACAATTCTGTAAATACCATGGTTGAGAAAAGCCGGGTCAGCAAATTGGAGTGGCACTGCTTTTTGCCTTACAAGTTATGCATCTATTTTAGTATTTCTCAAAACCAACTCTGATTGACAGCTGTTGAGTTAATTGCTCCTTTCTCCCATCCTCCAAAATATTTTTCTTTTCATACATGGCTGCTTTTTTTCTTTTTTAATGTAGTTTTTTTTTTTTTAAGATTTTATTTATTCATTTGACAGAGAGAGACCACAAGTAGGCAGAGAGGCAGGGAGAGAGAGAGAGTGAGGGAAGCAGGCTCCTGCTGAGCAGAGAGCCCGATCCAGGGCTCGATTCCAGGACTCTGGGATCATGACCTGAGCCAAAGGCAGACGCTTTAACCCACTGAGCCACCCAGGCACCCCCATGGTTGCTTTTATACATTTCTACGTGCTTGCTTGAGAAAAAGGCCCTATGATATACACAGTTTATTTCCTGTATCCCTAGTTTTCTAAGATCTTTTATTGTCATACTGTACTCATTTGACTCTCATTTCTCCATTTTTAAATCATGTTCCTTATAAAATGAGTCACATAGTAAGGTAATTTATGGCACATTTACATTGGACAAGGCATCCTATATCCAAAATCTCTCTGTTCCTTCTCTCCTTAGAACGTCCTATAAGATCTCACCACAGGAATTTTGGTTAACAACTTTATCAAGTTCAATTATACAACAAAGTTGACCTCCTTAGTCAGGAAGTTATGGCTAATCTGGATGTGCTGCATGTTTCTCTACTTACCTTCCATTTTTACTCTGCTGGTCTGCACTCTCCTACCAAGAGTCACTGAGTATTTCTGCCTTAGAGTTTCGTTATAATGTACCTTCTACGGACTGAACTGTGTCCTCCCAAAATTCCTGTGCTGAAGCACTAATAACTAACATGACAGTGTTTGGAATGAAACTTGAGGAGGTAATTTGGTTTAGAGGAGGTTATGAAGGTGAGGCTGTCCTGATGGGGTAAGTGTCCACAGAAGAGAAGACATCAGAAAACTTCATGTCTTCTCTCTCTCTCTCTCATTCTCTCTTCCTGTCATATGAGTACACAGCCAAAAGGTAGCCATCTACAAGCCAGGAAGAGATCCATCACTAGGGAACTGGATCAACCAGCACCTTGATCTTGGACTTCCCAGCCTCCAGAATTACGGAAAATAAATTCCTGTTGTTTATACAGTAGGTTTTTTTGTTTGTTTGTTTGTTTCTCTCCTCACATATCCAGATTGTAAAGAATCCACCAAGACAGAGTTTATGCTCTACCATTTATACATGAGTTTATATGCATACCATTTGTCTTAGATCCCCTCAATTCCAAGTATTCCCCCACTTTTAAACATTGATAAAGTAATACCTATTCCAGTAATTTGATACTGAGGTCCTTCCCTGTGTTAGCATTTCTTGGGCAAGTGGATCTGCAAATAGGATGTGAGTCTGTAATTATATTTATATAGACAGAGACAGACAGACTGAGAGAAAGAGAGAGAATGGGAGAGAAAGTGTAAGTGAGTGATACAAATATTTCTTGAATGACTAGAATGTTGAACAAATTTGTGCCTTATTTTCTCATATAATCTGAAAGGAAGATTTTACCAAGTAAAACTGCTAACCATTTAATAGTCACTAAAGTTAACCTATATATCTATCAGGCTGAGCTAACAAACTCACAAAGAAAGCTTTGTAGCATGATGGAATTATTCAGACTGAAACAACAAGAAGTCTGGCACTGCCTTGTTAATGACTTGTCTTAATAAATCGTGCATCTTGGGGTGCTTGGGTGGCTCAGGTGGTAGAGCAACCAACTCTTGGTTTCAGCTCAGATCATGATCTCAGGGTTGTGAGATCGAGCCCCCTGTTGGCTCCTCACTCAGCTCTGAGATTCTCTTCCTCACCCTCTCCCTCTGCCCCTCCCTGTGCTCTTGCTCTCTGTCTCTCTCTCGAATAAATAAATCTTTAAAAAAATATATAAAAATATGCAGTGGTCTTTATACATAGATTTTTAAATACGTAATAAATAAGAGGCATGGGTTTTGAAGTAAGACATACCTGGATTTGATAAATATTATACCTCTCCCACTCCAAATTATTGGCGTTGGACAACCTCCTAACAACACAGTCTCCTCAAAGCCACAGCTTCCTCATTTATACAATGAGAATAAAATAGTAGCTAACTCATGGGGTTCTTGTGCGGATCTCTGAATATCTTAAAAAGAGTCAGCCAGCAAGGAGTATTCATAACTGTTGATATTATCTTGTAGTTGTTTTATTTTATGAGATAGCCATTTATAGAATGAGTTCTCCTGAATAGCCCGTGCTATTTAAAAATCCTCTTTTGGGTGATTTGCCAAAGGACCCACCCTAAATATAATATGCAGCCCCTTTGCAGATATGATTCTTCTTTCTTGATAGTTCTCATTAAGTGTTTGGGTTTTAAAAATCCATATTTTGTAAGCCCCATGTGCTGAAGACTTTGGTTAATAACATTCTGAGCTTGGTTTGCTAATATTCTCTCTAAAGCCCAAGTTGAACATGGTTTATTTTCTAGGAGCAGATTTATTAGGGCAATGAAGAGCATGTATTGATGCTCGGTAGCATGAATATCTCTTTATTGGAATAATTACTGCAGAGTTAGGAATTGGGGATATCGATTGCATTTATTTAGTCTTTTGATATGGACAAAAATATTAAAAGCCATCAAACACTAGCATTGCCCTTTGACAGAATCATTTAATTCTAGCTACAGGGAAAATTGTGACATAAACAAAAGCTGCATGACTTATCTGTCTTAATTAGGATACTTTCTACAGTGGGGGAAACACCCTCCTTCCTTCAAATATTATAAAAGTACTAGCCAGATTAATAAAAGATGGCAAAAACATTTTAGGTTAACAGAAAGTAATGTAGATAAGAGCAAAAAGTATCAACACAGGATATTTGACCAAAATAAGAATCCAAAATACTTTTCTTTTTTTTTTAAATAGGTTCCACACCCAGTGTAGAGCCCAACGTGGGACTCGGACTTATGACCCTGAGATCAAGATCCGAGCTGAGATCAAGGGTCAGATGCTTAACTGACTGAGCCACCCTGGCACCCCCAACATAAACTTTTTAAGGTGGAAAATGGCTGGGAACTGTCTTTGTCAATTCTAAAGTAGTGTCATTTCATGCTGTGTGTAGCTTAGTAGAAGCCCTTAAAGAGTCTGGACCCATGCTGTCCACTAGCCACAGGTAGTTATTTAAGTTTAAATGAGTGAAAATTAAATAAAATGTAAAAACCCCTCAGTTGTACACTAGTTACATTTCAAGTTCTCAATGGTCACATGTACCTTAGTAGCTAGTATGACTAAAGGAGCAGATATAAAGAACATTCTCAGGATCACAGAAAGGTCTATTGGGGCAATTAACATATCCCACTTCTTACTCTAATTACTGGTCTCAACCTTCAGAAAGCAATATAAACATTGATAACAGAAAAGAAAGCCAAGAGACCTCTTTGGGTATTTCCAGCATTTTCTATATGTTTGATGTCATGCCAATAAAAATAGTTTTCAATCTTGTACACACAGGGCCATCTTATTCTCAAGCATATGTAACCTAAGATAATGATTCTGTCTCAATCTAAGTTCTCCAGCTATGTACACATCATTGAAGGTAGTAATAGGAATTTAGGAATAATTTTTAATTATAACTAAGTTATTCATGAGCTCTTTTCAGAAGGGTGCAAAAGACAAGCAATTTAGTTTTCTCCTATCACTGCCCTGCAAACCTATTCTGTCAGCTATCCCTTAGATAATATTTCAAGAAGAACCATTAATTTGCAATGACTTCCAAGCATTAATGAGCAGTCCTCATTTTCAGGTATTAAAAGTCCATTGCAATATAACTTAGAACTTCCAGTGCTCATCCAGTTCATAGCTCCTCATCTCCTCACAGAAGCATCTCTGCCCATGCCTCAGATCTGGGTTAACCAGTCTGCAATGGGAGAGGAGGGGGAAAACCATCCTTAGTTTCTTCCATGCTTCACCTACTCACCCTCTTCTAGCTGCTATTTCTAGCTCCTTCAGGGCAGGAATGGAGACAAGATGAAAGTGGAGCTAGAGGAAAAGGAAGAAAAGTCATAGGTAGCTGGTGCTGCCATTTTCTGGCACTGGATCTTCTGATGGCAGATGCCTGCATGCAAGCCTTTCCTCCTGTAGGGCATCTTTATGGGTTCTTTGGCCATTCCACATTGATCCTCTGGCACAAATAATTCCCTTTTCTTCACTTCAACTTCAGGGACTCCCTATTCCTTGCTCTGGTGGTAACCCACAGATACTCCTTTTGAAGAAGTCCTTTGGAGAAGTCTAACACCAGTTATATTTCTTGATTCCCATTAATCCAAACTCAGAAAGTGTCAGCCACTCCCCCTTGTCATTCTTCTCTACCATCAAAGTCATCCTCAGCTAGCCTTTAACCTTCAGATATATTTAAGCAACAGTGTCCCGCCAACACCAAGTCTCAAGGCGGTTTCATCACACTCCACCTTGTGGAAGCGGAAGAATATGAGTTTCTGAAGTTGAGAGTGCATTCTGCTTCAGGCTGAATGCCAGTTTCCATTCTGTGGATTACTCACATTATTTACCTGTGGTTCTTTTGAGGTACTTATACTTGGAATATGTAGGGAGCAAGGAATTTGGGAAAACACTGTCAGACTCTTCAAAGAAATTCATACTCCTCAGTCTCCTCTCTGTCCTCTTGCTGTCCTCTTGCATGGTGGACAATGAACCAGTTTCCCAGCCTCAGTCCCTTGATGAATAATCTGGATACAGTCTAGCCTCTTTTAGACAAAGAGACGCCTATACTCTATCCTTTAGTTTTGGCACTTAGTGCTAAGATGAGGACATGTTCTACCACATTTCTAACAGAAAAAAGTATTTGTCCAAGTGAAGGCTGCACATCTATTCAATCAAGTAGTATTTATTGAAAATTCTACAGTGAACTAGTATTTAAAATACTTAAAATGTATAAAGTGCCTAGCACACTGTAGGAACTTGAACATATGTTGTCATTATAATTATAAACTCTAAAACCACAAACTCTCAGCTTATGCTGGATTGCTTTATCCTTTCTTCTTCTCTATGTTTTCACTAAATATTTCATTCAGTCTAAGACCTTATTTTTTTTCTATGCTAGTGATTACCAAATTTATATCTTAGTCCAAAAACTGTACTCTGTTTTCCAGCTTCATAGGTCACTTCTCACCTGACATGTCTTGTTGACTATGTCAAAGGTATTTCAAACATTTTCAGAATAAAACTCTTAATATACTGCCGTCTCTTTTCACCTGTTTTTCTTCCATACTTCCCCATCTCAGTGATTAGTGCTACCATCCATCTGGTGGTTTAAGCCAGCTGTCTTCTCTGATTCTTCTTTCTTCCTTACCATTCCCACCCCTCATATTAGATCCATCTCAAGCTGTTCATTTCTTTCTCTAAAAATATCTTGATTTTCCTCAGCGTCTCCTCTGACATCATATTAATTCAAAGTACAATCATCTATCATCCGGCCCGTGACTCAGCTGCTTTATTGGTATCAATATTTATCCTCTCAGATCACTGTTGCACAGAGCTGCCAGTGTAACTCTTTGCAAAAATAAATAGGAACGTGTTGCTCTTCTACTTAACACCCCCTCCCAATGGTTTCCCATTATACTTTGGGTAAAATTCCAAAATCCTCATCACGGCCTGCAAATTCCTGAATAATCTGTGGTTCCTCCTTATTTCTTAAGACATCTGTTTTTGGAAAAAAAAAAAAAGAGAGACATCTATTTTTGTTCCCTCTATGTCTACTATACTCTAGCCATGCTGGGTTCCTTTAATTCTTAGAGCTTGTCAAATTGTTTCTTGCTTTGGAGATTTTGAACATTCATTTGCATTTAATTGGAACATATTCTTCCTCCACTTTGTGTGGCTTGCCTTAAAAAAAAATCCTTTAGATCACGACTTAAATATTCTTTCCATCAAAGTTTTCCTAGATAACAATCAACTTTGCTGTTTATATCCCTATATGCCTATCTATATTTCTTCACTCTATTCATTTACTTCAGAAAGCTGAAAATTAGTTACAACTATATTTTACTTTTTAATCTTCTGCTAATCTGTAAGTTCCATTTTAATGCTGTATTTTATTTATCTATTCCACTAATCTGTAAGATATAAAGAAACAGAGATCATATCTAATTTATTTATCCCTTTATACAATCTAAGATAATAAAAGCTAACATAGGTGCTCAATAAATATTTGTTGAATAATGAATGAATCCAGGGGTGACTGAGAGTATTTTTTCAACTACTAATTTATAAAAATCCTTGATTATTAAAAATGAAGTTATTGCTGAATTAATTTTTGCTGATCTTGATTTTTCCATATGTTAGAAAAATAAAGACTTTGGAATTCAAATGTTGATAAACAATGGGTTAATTTAATTCTATCTGCAGGAAATATCCAAATTTAGAGAGAGATTACCAAGAAGAGATAATAATCCATAAATCAGTAGAATTTAGATTAGAATAAAACAAGACTTGGGACATCTAGGTGGCTCAGTCAGCTGAATGAGTGACTCTTGATTTCAGCTCAGGTCACTGATCTCACAGGTCAAGCTCTGTGCCAGGCTCTGCAGTCAACACCGAGTCTACTTAAGATTCTATCCCTCTCCCTCTGCCCCTCCCCCTGCTCATGAATGTGCTCTCTAAAATAAATAAGTACATAAATAAAATCTTTAAAAAAACAAATAAGACTTGGGAGAAATAGAGTTGAGTAACCACTTTTAAAAACATTTGAGTTTAGGGAACTGATTCTACAGTGTTTTTCTAGTCCAAAAACAACTATAGTCTTAAGACCAAGAAAACAAAAGAAAAAAAGAAACTCACAAGCAAACAAACATAACCACCTTGTGTGTGTGTGTGTGTGTGTGTATTAAATGATTTTATTTTTTAAGTAATCTCTACCCTCAATGTGGGACTTGAAACTCAAAATCCCAAAATCAAGAATTGCATGTTCCACTGACCGAGCTCCCATCTTGTATAAATTTCTAAACATATCCTTTATAACTGGATTCTTCCCATGATGAAAATTGAGATAGCAGTTAAAAGGGAACTTTGGCCAACAAACAGTTGGTGATGAAGCAGCTATAGTATATTAAAAAAAAAAAAAAAAACAAAAAAAAACAAAAAAACTACTGACTTAGAAATGGGCAAACAATGTGGCAAATGTAGCAGGTGGAGTTAATTACCTAATTGTCCCTGAGGACACTGGGCAGATGAAATAACCCAGTCAGTCACCACTTTACAGTTACATGGAAGCTGTATCAAAGGGTTCACCAGGAATTATTGACACTGAGAGAAAAGTATTTGCATGAGATTGTGTAGAAGTGAAGAGTAAGAAGTTATAAAGAGTGTGTTCCTCAGAAGAGAATAATGGCATGGAAAGAGGCTACCTAAAATGTGTGCATCTGAACTGGGACCACACAGGGAAGGAAGAAAAATAGAGGCTGGCACTATAAAATTTTAGGTTGTAATTTCTCTTGAGGACATTTTGACTAGTGTGTAGATTCTGATTTCCTAGGATCCAGCCCAGAAGTTCACATGGGTGAAGTTCAGTAGGCTATTTTAAGAGATGGATAGATGGCTGAATGAATAAAATGGATAAGCAAACGGTTGGCAAATATGTGGCACAAGGACTGCCACTCCCTCCCTCTCCAATACCTGCGTAAATATCACCAATCCTTTTCCCTATTCTTTCCTGCTAAGATTGGATTTGCACTCAGTATATAAAACTTTCTCAACACAATGCTCTAAGCTCCTCCTACTAATATGGGGGAGATCTAATTTTAATTTCTTTCACAAGCAATTGAGAAAGAAAAGAGTAGTGACTGGTCCTCACCTTTCAAGGGCAGCACTGTTTGCATATTTCCAAATTATGTGCTTGAGGGTTGTTACTAGGTATTTTTAGCTGTAGCTAGGTGAAAATGATAATAATACCTCTTTGTATGTGCTGGGAATTCCAACTAACTTGGGATAAATCATTGAATATATTCCCCCAGATCCATAACTTCAAAAACTATCTATCTGAAGACTCGCATGAGACATCTGATTAAGTTTTAGGTCTCCTACTGTTTTCAAATAAATGAAATATCTAAATACATATAGATGTATATGTGTGTGTGTGTGTGAGTGTGTGTGTGAGTGAAATGCAAAGGCACTGATATATGCATTTTCCTTATGCAAGTGAAAATAATTATTTCCATATACTTTTATCTTTTCATGGCATGTGGTAGTAATAGAAAGACATTTATTTGTTCAAGGTCATTTGAGTTATTTATAAGAAGCACAGGATAAATGGTTGGTCATTTGCTTCCCTTTAATTTACTTGCTACTGAGAGACACACCACAATTTGGCAAGCTCTGTGGTGTGACATTAGTGATGATCCAATGAGTGGGATGAGATAGGAGCATCCTCACAGCCAGTCCTACTCTCAAAGCAAGTTCTGAAACCTTCCATTTGAAAGGCTAGAAATAACACTCTCCCCTTATTCCAAATATCAACAAACAACAAACAAAGCCAGATCTTTTCTAAAATCCTCTTAAATGTCTCCGATCAGGCCTGTCAGCTGAGCCTATTGTAGCTCAGAGACTTAGAGGTTTCAGGGGAGAGTCCAAAAGAAGAAACACTACTTTAACAGCTCTGACTTGAAAAAAGAAATTTTTTTCTCAACCACCTCACAAGCAAGAGGCATCTGTCTAGGGATGAGACAAAGGGGTGTCAGAACAGAGCTATCTATCAGAATATGACTTAAGGGAAAAGACTATTCATATTCAGAAAAATAAAGTAATTGAAGTCCATAGAAGGAAGATCAGGGCAGGCATTATATATGCTAACAGGGATAAGTGGGCTCAATGGGGAGTATCTGCAAGTGCAAATGTGCTTCTCATTCCATTCCCAGGGAATGTACTGTTGGATTGTTTGTTTGCTTATTTTTAAATTTAATTTATTTTGTGATAGCTCAGTAGTTATCATTTCACTCTGTCAGTTTTGTTTTGTTTTGTTTTCTATTTTTGTACTTGGAGTTGCCCAAGAAGGTAGAAGGCATGTCCATGGCCTCTAGCAGGGCTGAGGGCCCTGTAGCAACCACTCTGAGGCCTCCTGGGCTGGGCTGGGGCAGGGCCTGGGAACTGCCCACAAGCAGCGCTTGCTAGGCCATGTCAGAAAGCACTGGTCCCTGCTCACGCAGAATCTTACACTTCCAAAAAACAGAACTCTAACTTCCTGCTCCAGGTACTGCTTTATATTTTAGGGAAATGGACAGTAGTTTTGCTGCTAAAAAGGCTGGAGACTCCTGGCTTAGACCCTTCTTGCCAGAGAAACTTTAGCTCCAATCCATGATGATGAACTGGGATTGACTATTTCCTTTAGAATCCATCTTGCAGAGGTTTGAGGGAAGTGAGTTAAGTGAGATGATGTGAGTCCTGATAGATAAAGACATGATTAGAAAAATTACAGCCAAATTAAAATTCCCTGTTCTTGTTTCCCATAAATGTGCCTCGGCTCATGTCTCATAGGAGCTGTCCTCGTTTTCCCATTTTTTTTTTTTTTTGAACATAATGAAATGTTTAATAGAATATTTAGAGTGTTAATCCTTATGATGGTTTCAGAAAATTCTTTATGTATGGCCTAATGGCAAATGATAAAAGCCAAATAAATATTTAATAATTTCCAATCAATTCCTGTGTTCAGGGTTCACCTATGCATGAACTTTTCAGAAGTTCATACATATTCAGAATAAGTGGAAAATTAGTTCTCTTTCTCTTTCTTTTAGCCTGTTTTACCATTTCTTATTCCATTGCACAATTCCAATTCAAATCTATCTCTATCAAACTAAAACTTCTAGTTTAAGATTTTTTTATTTCTAAGTGAAAACTACAAAAAAAATCTAAGCTTACATACACAAAAAAAGAAATATAATTTAAAGCAACTGAAGAAGCATTAAACATACAAGCATAGGTATGTTTCTTTTTAAAAGAAAAAGAAAAAAAAACTTATCTTCATACCAAAAAAATCTATTTGAGCTTTATTACTCTGTATTCAAAGAAAATTCTTACATGCATTGGAAGGCTTCTGATTTGCTCCCAGCATAATCAGTATGACCGCTACTGGAACTTCTGCTGGTTTCAAATATGACAATTGTGAAAATTCCAGAAGCTTCTGATAGCATTAATTTATGAAAATGTCACTCTCTGACCTTGGCAAGTTGCAGTTCAATTTTTCAATGAACATCTAGTTCTCAGAACTTCAAATTCCATGTTGTCACTTAAGACCCATCGACTTGCCTTTTTGCCCTGTGTTCTGGATCTAACATATGGCTGTATGTGTCAGGTTCAAGGAAGAGACATGGCAAAGAAGCCAAGTTGTTTTTCATCTAAATATATTCCTCTAGTCAATCCTTTAAAAAAAAAAATCACTGCTTATTGAAAGAAAATAAGTAAGTCCAGTTGAAATCCAAGTTTTGTTTTGTTTTATTTTGTCCTGTATCAATTAAAATAAACTGATTTTGTCTTAAACAGAATTCACAGTCTTTAACCTCAGGATGTTTAGAGCAAATAGTGGACACTGACATTTCAAATCTACTTGTAATATAGTTAGTTAACATAGTATTCAATAGGATTCCGAACCTGTTGACTTTCTCTTTTTTATTTTATTTATTTATTTTTTAAATTTATTTGGCAGACAGGGATCACAAGTAGGCAGAGAGGCAGGCAGAGAGAGAGAGAGGAGGAAGCAGGCTCCCTGCTGAGCAAAGAGCCCAATGCGGGGCTGGATCCCATGACCCTGGGATCATGACCTGAGCCGAAGGCAGAGGCTTTAACCCACTGAGCCACCCAGGTGCCCCTGGTTGACTTTCTCTTATAACACTGTTGTTTGTGCTTCCTTTTGATTTTTGTTCCAGGCAGCAGTGCTTAACTGGTCTTCCTACCTGGTTATCTGAAAGTAGAAACTAACTAGGTGGGATGTACTTATAAATGAAACTATATACAGAGTTTAATGAGTTCATGCTCATATCTCACTGGAGACCAAACTATATTTCTTTTTATATTTAGGTCTTATTTAATACCTCCAAACTGTTATTTAAATATAGTAGTAAGTCACACACATTATATAGTATGATCACTGTGAGAAATTCATTTTATATAAAAATCTCAGTATACAAAAATATGTATACAGATAGGAGTATATAACTGAAACAAAAGTTTCACAAAGTAACACTTAACTTACTGTATCCAATGCCTTGATATTTACAGTATGTGTATGTTTGTGTTCAGAAGAAACATTTTTCTTTTATATTCTACTAATATGTTGCAACTTACAGCTTTAGAAACACTGCAATAGATAGCTAAGGAGTCATACTACATTATGTTACTAGTGGCAAAAAATGGCTCTAAAATCTAAAGCTTAAAATATGTTTTAATAGGAAATGTTATTTAAAATCATAATTTTTGCTGCTTGTTTTGGTCTCCTTTGATATAAGAATAGTTATTTTAATGAATACGTTTTGAGTGTAAAAATGTTAATTTCAACTGAGTTTTTTCCTTTAGATTAGTATTTCAATGAAAACCTTTCAGGAGATTTAAAAGGAAGGAGTTTGAAAATTTCTTGCATTATTTTCAGAAAGGTATGGTAAAGTGGCCAGCACTTGAAGTAAGAAAGTAGGAATATGAAAAAAATGATATCTTATCAATTTCAAGGACTCTTTGGCAAATGATTTATAATTTGCATAGTGTTTTTGTTTAAATGTTGCCTGAAGTTATAGGATTTTAGTTGTTAATTTGATGTATATAGAAAAGTTTTACACAGCCCATATATAGAAATGTTAATGGTAGGAAAATTTTATATGGAAGGATCTAAAGTAATCATTTTGTAGAAGAGGAAACTGAGGCCCAAAGAAGATTTAGTAATTGGGTCGTAAGCTGGCTAGTAGAGAAATGGGCCTGTATTTCATATTTCCTCATCCACAGCGTGTCATGTTTCTACTAACAATAGCAATTCCCATTCTTGGCTGATCTTAAAAATTATTTAGGACATTTATTAAAAATGAAAATTTCCAAACACTGTTCCAGAAAGTTGTGAGTCACTGAATCTGGAATGAGACTCTCAAGTTTGCATTTTAATTAGCATCCTAGATGATTCTTACACTGAGGCGAGTTTGGGCATCATCACCTCTGATTATTTTAATGACTGAATTATTTGTTCTTGCTACAACACAGACCAGTTGTTGCTGAACGTAAAAATGACAGTTTCAGTTAAAGTGCAACAAACTGCCCACTATCTCATACATATGTGAAGAAACCTAAAAAACCTGCAATGTTTCGAATAAGCTGTTTTGCCCATTTAGAAATTAGTAAAGACGTACTAAGCATAGAGATTTGAATTTAGCGGAACAACAAAATGTATACTTCCCATATGTTAAAATATATATATATCCATCCTAAGGAGACCCTGCCTCATAGTCTAGCTTTCTATAATATATCTAACCAGGTCTCAAAGACTCTGAGGACAGTCCCTTTAACAGCCTTTTCTTAACATCCCTTGATCTCTTCTCTTTTGATAACTCCCACAACATCACCACTTGCTCTGTGGGTCCCCTAGGTCACACCTCGTACTCTGCAGTCATCCAGAGCTGTAATACATCTGAAAACTTAAACGCTGTTCTTCCAATCTCTGACTGCAAATCTCCATCCTTCCAGATGCCATCTACTTTTGTCATACAGTTTAGTCACTGAGAACTCCAATTTCTAACTCCCATTTTGTTTTCTGCTTGTCGTTCCCTGTACGGTACTTGAGCTACACGGGTCTCCTTTCAGACTTTTGAACACTATAAGCTCTTTTCTCCATGTGGAACATTCTTCTGCTAGCTTTCATGACCTCTTCAGACTTGAGGTCCTAGCGATATGTTCACATCTGAGGCATTTTTTGTGACTATCTACTTGCAGAAATTGACCACTCGCCTACTATTTGTCTTCTTACCATCCTACTGCTACCTCTCACAGCTCTTTTAACATGTTAAAATAAATATTTTATATACATATTTATTTACTTGGACTATAATAGTTGGTTATAAGTTCTATAAGCATAAGTACCTTGATTTTTTACTCTTATAATAGTTCCACTATCCAACATAATGTCTAGGTTTTAGCAGTCAATATGTTCACCTGGACATACATTTTTTTCACACTAAAATTGCTTCTCCCATACTCTTTGTCTTAACAAAAGGAACATTTAGAAAGAAGATAGGATATCTCAGAAACTACTTGGTAGAGTAAGTCAACATCTAATCTGTCTCAGATGAGGATTTCAAACAGTGAGAAGCACAGAGGAAAAAGACAGATGACCATGAACACCTTGTTCATCAACTAGGCAAAGCTAATGTTAAGAGGTCTCAGGATGTTTAATCCCTGCAATTTATTTTGAAATACTGTATTTATTTTAGTTGCTATCCCATTAGATGTTCAAATCATTTTCACCTATCCCAAACATATTGTGCAGTGACTCATCAGACATCTGTGACAAGTAAACATACACAGTGTATTTTTGGAGGAGCAAATATGGGTGTATGCATTTATAGTACAACCAAAATTAAACCTGATCTGTGGGGGGGGAGTGAATTGTTCAGCCCCGACCACCTTTGTGTCATTTTCCTCTTTAGAACCGACATTTCCATGGTACAATTTTCAGATCATCTCTCACCTTTAAATGCCAGAATTAATGGAAAATTGTCCCTTTTTCTGTGTACTACTTTGCTAGAGAAGCCCTTCTGCAATGAATGTTGAACGCTGTTAAGCCCTATTTATGGCTTTAATAGCTCTGCATTAATGAAAAAATCAGATACCCTTTATGTACCCACCTCAGGGGTTCATCTAGAAGATATTCTATTGATGTGAGAAAGAGTCAAATTGATTTCTGCCGAAGATGAGAAAGTAGTAAAAGGCTCAAACTGCATGTGGATAATGAAATGACTTGTTTTATCACAAATATTCATTGCACGTTGTCTTCTGCTTATTTCTTCTAATGGCTTTCCCCTGCTTTTCATATAGCTCAAATTCTGATGTCTAAACTGTTATGTGTATCAACAGCAAGAGGAAATGAAGAGGATCTCATAACATTTCAGTGAGAAGAGAGTTAAACATAGAGCTGTCATTCCTGCATTTTGATTTGTGTGTTCAGGTTATTTGGATAATTGGAAAGTATGCTTTTTCAGATGAGTTAGACTTCCTGGAACAATTAATCAGGGTCTTAATTGCTGCGTCTGTAAAAATGAGGTAAGATGTGGGAGGCTCAGAACTTTCTAGCATAGAAGTGTATTTTTTTTTCCCCTCTCCCCTTTAAAGTATCAGGAATTTCCAAGCTATCAACATTTGCTGAACCTGGCCATGAACAGTTTTCAAAAATAGTCTATGTTTCATTTATTTTCAAAATACTTTCCATTTCAGTAGGTTTCCATGAAGTGAAAACATTTGCCATAATGGATGAATTTCATCAGGGAACTGCTTTCACAGTGTTCTAAATGAATAGAGTAAAATCATCGCAAAGATACAATCACAAGAAGTAAGCCTCTTTTAAGAAAAAAAATGTACTAAAATGTAAAGCTGAGCCATATTCTGCAAATTGGACAATATCCCAGGTATTTTGTTAAGAGTGACTCACTGCTGCAGAGAAGTCAGAGATAGACAAATTGAATCTGGAGTAGAGTCAGCTGTACTAGACCCAGCGAGACTATATCTAGTTGTAAAAACAGGACCACCCTGGTGTGGAAGCTTACAGTGAAAGACACAAGCTAGGAGTCATGGTGTTGCCAAGGTCAAAGCAATATTGAGGAAAGGTGCCTGGGGCAAGACAGAGAATGGGAGAACCAGACACTAATGACTCCGATTCAAATATGAGATCACAAAATGAAGCCAAAGTCAACTCAAGCAAGAAGTAATAGGAAGGAGGGCAATGATAAGCCCCAGCCAGAGCCTGTGCAAAGAGACAGTATGTTTTTCTGATCATGAAGCCAAGGAGGAGATAAAAATTCAGGCAAGAAGGCATGCAGCGTTTTGATTCAAATGTAAGTAGTCCTCACAGTCAATGAATAAAATTAGTCATTCCCACCAGTTTATATGCACAGACTCTCAAGAATGTTGGATAGTCGGGGCGCCTGGGTGGCTCAGTGGGTTAAGCCGCTGCCTTCAGCTCAGGTCATGATCTCAGGGTCCTGGGATCGAGTCCCACATCGGGCTCTCTGCTCAGCAGGGAGCCTGCTTCCCTCTCTCTCTCTTTCTCTGCCTGCCTCTCTGTCTACTTGTGATCTCTCTCTGTCAAATAAACAAATAAAATCTTTAAAAAAAAAAAAAAAAAGAATGTTGGATAGTCCAAATACATCTGGAAGAATGAATGAGAAAGATTTCTATGAACTGATGTGGAGTAATTTTCAGGATGTATTTTTTAAGTGCAAAAGAATACAGTACACAGCTTTTCATTAAAGAAAGAAAAGCAAATAAGAAAATATCAATATATTGCTCATTTGTACAAAACATAATTCAAGTAATAAAATTCAGAAACAAATAAAATGGGTTACCTATAGGGGTGGTGCAAACAGAATGGCAAGAATGGTGAAGTTCTAAGAGAATTTCTCAGAGAAATTTATCTGAATATACCTTAATGTATGTTACTATATCCCTAAATCATAGCAATATTTCATAAAAAGTACCAACAAATAATTAAACTCCAACTGGATATGAGGGAAGGACTGAAGTGGAATATAAAAATAAATGAACCTAAGCCTATTACAAGTGACTAACAGCCTCACTGAAGGGGTCAGAGAAAAATAGACTTAGTAACTTCATTAAAAAATATTTGGAGGGGTGGCACCTCAGTAGCTCAGTCAGTTAAGTGTCCAACTCTTGATTTTGGCTCAGGTCATGATCTCAGAGTCTTGAGATCAAGCCCAACATCGAGGTCTGCTCTGAGCACAGAGTCTGCTTGAGTTTTTCTGTCTCCCTCTCACTCTGTCCCTCCTCCTACTCACACTTTTTCTCTCTCTCTCAAATAAATAAAATCTAAAATAAACAAATATTTTGAAAGATACCATAAGGCTAAAGAAAAAAAAAAAAGCACTGTACATAAATACTATGCTCCAGTTAGTAAGTCTGATTTTCACTGGGGTATGGATTAGTAATTCTTAAGCTGTTTTATGTAAGCGTCTCTTATAGAAATAGACTGTGGGTCTATTACCTGGGTAATGAGACCCAGGTTTCTTGCAATCAAGGAAAGGAGCTACAAATAAAGAAAGGGAAAAGCTAGAATGAACACATACTATTGGACTGTAATTGGAAATATCAGTTGGAACTCATAGTTTTTGATATAAATAATGTGAATAAATAAGAAGTAGATGTAGATGTGTAGATACATGGGTTACTATTCATACAAATAGCTTCTTGCTCTAATCACTCAGAAGGCATAACAGCAATGACATCCCAGTAGTACTGATAACACTATCTGCCTAGATCTTAGTTTCTAGAATTTTCAAAAAGAACAACAAGCACTTGAAAAAGTGGTTGACTCTAGGGCTGGGAAATCATTAAGAAAGTACAAGATGGGTCTGGAGTAGCTCTGAGTGCTGGAAAGTAAGGAAGTGTTAAAACACAATGGCTGGGGATCGGAGAAGCCAATTTGAAAAAGCTCTCAACAGCCAAAGCTGGGAACATTTGAGGAATACACTAAACAATAAGAAGTGGATATCAGGGACGCCTCGGTGGCTCAGTTGGTTAAGCAGCTGCCTTCGGCTCAGGTCATGATCCCAGCATCCTGGGATCGAGTCCCACATCGGGCTCCTTGTTCTGTGGGGAGCCTGCTTCTCCCTCTGCCTCTGCCTGCCACTCTGTCTGCCTGTGCTCGCTCGCTCTCTCTGACAAATAAATAAAATCTTAAAAAAAAAAAAAGAAGTGGATATCAGCCCATCAAATAAAGTTCCATGAGTCTACATTAACATAAGTACATAACTGATGCATTAACAAATAAATGGGGTAAGAGCAACATCTCTTCCTTACATTAGAATTCCAATATAGGAGGAAAGATAGAAATTCGCCATTTGGTAAGTATTTTTGTAGTGTTACAGATAGGAGTCATCAATGAATACTGAAATTAGCAGGTAAATGTATGATGATAAACAAAATATTCACATAGTCTCAAAGTATGTCTGCACAAAATATTTATTACTTTCAAAAGGAAAAGTAGAAATTTTACAATGGAAAAGCCTGGCAAAAATCAAAACTTAACCTCATCTGGAGTAAGAGAGATCATCAATTACTGAATGTTTTCCTCAACTCTGTAGCCATTTTATCCAAAAACTTTAATATAGAAATACCACTTTCGGGCGCCTGGGTGGCTCAGTGGGTTAAGCCGCTGCCTTCGGCTCAGGTCATGATCCCAGAGTCCTGGGATCGAGTCCCGCATCGGGCTCGCTGCTCAGCAGGAAGCCTGCTTCCCTTCCTCTCTCTCTGCCTGCCTCTCTGCCTACTTGTGATCTCTCTCTGTCAAATAAATAAATAAAATCTTTAAAAAAAAAAAAAGATTTAAAAAAAAAAAAAGAAATACCACTTTCCATTGGAGTGATTCTTCTCTCTCCTGACTTTTCAGGTACATTATTCCACAGAATGTATCTAGTGGAACTGAATAATGTTGTGGACTTGCTTGGAGTTTCAGTCTGATGACAATAACACTGGTTTAATGTCTGCATTTATTGGGAGATTCTGGCATAGAATTAGAATTAATTAGAATTAGAATTAGAATTAGGTTAGAGAGTTTTGACCAAGTGATAGTCTCCTTCTTTTAAGGAAAAAGACTGTGAGAGGGATCATCTGATCCACTGAATGGAGCCTGCCTATGAAGGTGACAGACGTTACACCTGTTTCTTAGAGCACTCACACCACAGCTTCAAGTCTAAGTGAGAAAACTTAACTCCCTACCTACACGGATTTGCTGTACATCTTCCAGGAAGTTCCTATCACCACAGCCATGAGCCAAACAGATACTGTGTCCCAGATGTAGTGTCTACCTTCATTATACCCTTGGTAAAACCACTGGCTATAACATAGAAATGTACTTCCCCCAAATTATTCTATAGAATACTGGTTTCAAGGGATGCTAACTAGCATTCAATAAAGGGAGGAGGGGAGAGCTCTCATTTGGAAATATACTCAGATAAAAATTAAAATATCCAGGTATTTGACTGCCATTGTAAAAGCAAAGCCAAACCAAATTTAAATTGTTACCTCTAATACCGAATTCTTAATTCAGATACCTAAATTAAGATGTATTCCTTGAAGATTATATCTGATTGCATTAAACAAAGAATCAATTATGTTTAGGAAATACCAAGGTAAAAATTTACTTTTAACACATAATTTATCAAAGTCATCACTGTCTTCAAATTGTATTATATATTTCCAAGAGGAAGGAAAGAGTGTTTAGCCTTTCACAATGTAGTCTACTGTATCAACCACCTCCACTGGCCTTTTTTCCCAGAATCTCTTAAGGATTATGAAAAGAACCCAAATGTCTATCTATTGACTGATGAATGAATGAATAAGAGGTAGTACGCACACGCGCGCACACACACACACACACACACATACCACACAGAGGAATATATACTCAGCCATAAAAAAGAATAAAATCTTGCCATTTGCACTGATGTGGATGGAACTAGAGAGTATCAGGCTAAGTGAAATAAGTCAGAGAAAGACCAATACCATATTATTTCATTCATACGTGGAATTTATGAAACAAAACAGATGATCAGAGGGGAAAGAAAGAGAGCAGCAAACCAAGAAATAGGATCCTAACTACACACAAACTGATGGTTAGCAGCGGGGAGAGGGATGGGGAGATGGGTTAGATAGGTGACAGGGATTAAGGAGCTCATGTGTTGTGATGAGCACTGGGTGTTATGTGAGTGTTGAGTCACTAAGTTATACATCTTAAATTAATATTACACCACATGGTATCTAACTAGAATTTAAATAAAAACTTAAAAAAAACAGATACACAATTGATTAAAAATATCAGCATTTCTGGAACACATTTTGTGAAACAGTATCTTCTGCCACAATAATCACCAAGTAATCTTCAACTGTAATAAATAACCATAGAAAAATAAAGCTCTTATGCTTACAGTTACACTGGGCAATTAAGGGTTACACTCAGATATCAATAAAGAATCATATGGCAAAATACTCAAATGGCTCAGATGATCATTTCCATAGAGAATAAAAAGATGGATGAGAATCCTTAGATGAGCAGAGACTGAAGCTGGGCTTGAGGTGTGAGGAGATTTCGCATGGGTAGAGAACAGAATCACACAAAATTCTCCACACACAGTAGGTGTTGATTAAGTGCTTGTTAATTAACCAACTAGCCTTAGCGGTATAGCTCTCAGAGGAAGCAGGGCCTGGCTCAAACTGGAGAGGAGGCTCTAGTAAGCTTCCCATCTGGCAGTGATGCAGGGGCGGTGCCTTTGCAGGAAAATCATTAGAGCCTATGGGCTGAGCACTTGCTCCCGCCACCTGCTGTGACACCACTGGGCTGTTATGCTTATCCTGGAATTCTTCCTTGAGAGATGAAAACTTGGCTGAAATGTTGAGGGCTTGAGGGGGCAGTATATCATCTCCATCTGTCTCAAAGAGTATATATGAATATCTCCTTCCCGAGGAAGAACTAGACCGTTAAGTTATGACTCTGTCATCACTCCTTACACTCGCTTTCCACTCAGTCAAAAATACTGTCTAAGTAAGATCATGTTAGCAAGGCACCATGACAGATATTCTAATATGGCAGGTAGGAATACTTGTATCAATTTATCTGGAATGAAGAAGGCCAATATATACTTTGTTAAAGCCCCCGGAAGTGGATGATTCATACCTTGACCATCTCTGTATTCCACACCACACAGTGCACACGGTGTGTCACAGTAGATAGCTTCACCTTTAGTTCACTAGGACATGGTTGAAGTAATATGTTCAGAACACGATAGCAACAAGTATACCCAATCATAATTGATTAAGTGGTTTGAAATAAAGTTTGGAAATTTTGGCACCATGACATATCAAATAAACACCGATGCAGACCTCTACTTCTGCAAACATTTACAGCAACAATAAAAACACAAATACTAGAAAACATCAGTAGGAAATATAATGGTAAATTGAAGTGTAAAGTGTTTAAAGTGATTTTTATTTTGCAGGAGGAATTTAGAGACAAAGTAGTTTTAGACTCTGTTAACTAATATATGTGGTAAAAATATAAAATAGAATTCACATACTCTATCCTTATATATTCCACAATTGTGAAGGAAGAAAAATTGTGTAATGTATACTCAAGTCAATTCCTTTAAAAAGATCAAATGAAGGGAAAAAAATCAAATATAATGAACACTAAATAGAAAACATCTTAAAAGAAGGTAGTAGATATTGGCCAGCATCTATCAGTAATCACAATATAGAGAAGTGGGTTACTTTGCCTGTTAGACAACGATGCTGAAATGGGTTAGAAAAGATAATCCAGCTTACTTTTAAAACACATAATACATCTAAATGTTGACACAGAAAGGTGGAAAACAAAGGGATTATGTCGACATACACGCATATATACATATACTCACACACTGCAGTAAAATACTTAACCAAAGAATGCTATGGGGGTGCCTGGGTGGCTTAGTGGGTTAAGCCTCTGCCTTTGGCTCAGGTCATGATCTCAGGGTCCTGGGATTGAGTCCCACATCGGGCTCTCTGCTCCGCGGGAGCCTGCTTCCCCCTCTCTCTCTGCCTGCTGCTCTGCCTACTTGTGATCTCTCTCTCTCTGTCAAATAAATAAAATCTTAAAAAAAAAATCTTTAAAAAAAAGAATGCTATGGTAGCATTTTTATTATACAAAATATACATAAAGGAAAAACATGATCATTGATTTTAAGAGGATTGTTACTTAATGATAAAGTAAAAAATTCACTAAGACATCATAACAATCCTGATTCTGTTTGTACCTGCCAGCAAGGCTTTTATAAGGTACATAGGAACAAAGTATCAAAAATCAAATTGATAAATTCCTAAAGTTACAAAGGAATTTTAACATTTCCATTTGAGGACTGACAGGTCAAGCACTAAATGTGTTTCTTAGAAACCCACACTGTTGCTATTACTGTGGTCAAAAATGAAATCTGAGCTAGATACTGAAGGCAACAGACAGAGAAGAGAGAGAAATTCTGTAGAGCAGACTCTTTACGGTTTAAAGATATCAAGGTCTAATGCCTAACACATAATCATGTCATGTAACTGATATTTAAAGTAGCTTTCTTTTTCTTAAAGAATCCTACCTTTCTGATAAGATATGAAAATACACTACATTAAAATTCAATATTGCCACACGTTGCCACCATACTTATGAAAAATTCTGATTTGATTCACAAGTGACTTGGAATTTCTTTGAAGATACTTTGATATACACATTATGCCAATTTTATAATAGTCTTTTATTTTTAGATATAATAACATGAAAAGATAAAAAATCTCCAGGTATTAGGTAGTCTTTACAAAAACATGAATTAAAGAAAGCACCCAAATTGTCTCCTTTAATCTTGAATTATAAATTCAACTATCTATATACAGATACAAATTCCTAAATATTATACCTGATTACATTAAAGAAAAGATGGGTAATCTACAGATGATTTCCTTTGATCTTTTCTAAAACTGCATGTATTTACTGAACTCTAATTTTTGATGTACCTGGTTTGTCAATCAAAATATTATTGAATATTTGGAATATATTATTTTGGATATGCCCTTTCACAAAGATTAGGTCTTCAGTTACCGATAATCAGATCTCTTGGAATACAAAGGACTTTTCTTTAAAAGTTAGAACTGAAAAAATAAAAATAAATAAAAATTAGAACTGAGTGATATAAATTACTTATTTGTACATGGTCAAGATACTTCTATGAGAGTGGGGACCTTATTTGTCTGTTCAGCACTATATCCCATCATTTGGGGTACAAGTGAGGTAATTAATACTTCAATGTATAAGTGAATGAACAAACAAAAAACAAATAGCAAGTTGCTCCAGGAAAACCTTTATATTAAAAAATAAATAGTTCATTTAAATTGAAAGGTACCGGAGATTTTCAAGGGTCCCTTGATTAGGTCCCTGATCATCCCTGGCAGACATGAACTATGAAGAAAAATCAGGACAACTTTTCAGAATCTCCTCAGTGTTCCTCTATCCCCAGAACAGGTGCCATTTCTAGAAGAACCAAATATAGTCAGGATCTTTAAAAGCTAGAAAGAAACTATTCATACTGTGTACTCCTGGACAGAGAGTCATGTGTATGTTTTAATTCTGTCAGCCTCCAAAGTATTTGTTTAGGATGATATAACAATGGATTCTTTCTGGATGCTACAAGCATAGGGACAAGGGGACTTTATCTGCAGTGTTCATTCTTTGACTCCAGTGTTTGAAGTGTTCTTGGAAACTGTCTGGAATCTGCGCACAACCCCTAAGCCTCTCCCTCTTGCATTACTTTCTTGTTCAAAGCCTGATCTGTCAACACCAAAACAAGTTCTTGTATTCCTTATGTTTAATGATTTCAACTTAGCCTTCACTAAGATCTTTCAACCTACAATCTGTACCTGGAGCCCACACAAAAGCCCAATGAGCTGTGGTGAAAGGAAGGAAAGAAGGAAGGAAGGAAGGGGGAAAAGGGAGAAAGGAAGGAAAAAAGGAAAGAAGGAATGACATTAAAATTGTATTTCTTTGGGTTAAGCACCACATTCTCCAAGAAATTTTTGTTTAAAGACCAATAACACAAGATACCTTGAAGATTGAAAAAAAAAAAAAAAGAATCATTATGTCTTTCTTTATCTGAAACAACTGACCAATTATATAGTTTTCCTTCAAGGAAGAAAGGGACTGACATGGGAATAGATTACTGGCCATTCAGGAAGTAAGGGGCCCTAGAAAATAAATGAAAAGGGTACAGAAAGAGAGATAACAGGACTCCACAACCTAACTTGGCTTATTTCATATGTTTTTCCTGGAGTTTGTAGATGTGCAAAATTTGAATGCTCCTGAAGCCTTTAGAAGATTCTAGCATATCTTGTAAGCTCCAATTCTATTCCAAGCAAAATTTACTGACTTAAAAAGTACAATACTTAGTTTTATTTGGAATAGTGGAAGACAGACCTTTAACAGCTCTATTTGTGATAATAATCTGGAAAAGAAAAAGAATGTTTTGGCATATTTGTATATTTCTATCGAGTCTTACTAAGGGCTATGAGTCAAATAATATAAAATCTCTTATTTTCATCTATTTTTCTGTCTCCTGAACATATAAAACTCCATTTCACTAAAGACAACTAATTCATCTTTACCGCATAAAATGTGACTTTTCATAACTGCAAAAAAAAAAGTATACACATCATTTAAAACTAAAATGAGAAAATCTTTATATGAGCAATAAATATAATAAACATGTTTAAATGTAAATGTAAAACACGAACTTCAGACAATGAGCCTACATAAACACTGCGATATTTAGACATTTGTCAGGCTGCTTTTTTCTGTTTTGACAGCCAACTGAATGTTATATATAGAGAACTCTCTTTGGAAGATAGACTTCCTTGCCTCATTTCCTTTACTCTGAATGCAACTGTACGACATTTCAATGTGTGGGAAGTATCTATGGTACAGAAAGTTGGAAAACATTCAGGCAGGAGGTACCAAAACAGTTAAATACTTGCAAAACCAATATGCTCGTCCATAATGATTCATTCTATATTTAAAACACATGTTCAAAGCCCAGGACAACCCAACTTGCACAGTTAACAAAACCCCTTTGCTTTTGACCTTCTCACAGATAAGATTAAAAAGAAGGAATAGAGATTCTACATTTTAACAGGGTTTAGTTCTGGAAGCTGTTTTGTTCTAGTGCTCAGCGTGAGACAAAAATTAACTGCAATCATCGTATCTTTCCATCTTCTATAGTCTTTGTGGGTGTGTGTTTTAAATTCCTGCTTTATACTATAAGAAAAGAAACCAGCAATGCCACTTCCTACATAAAAGCAATGATTCCCCAAATCTTGGCTTTTATTTAATACTCTCAGCATGGGTTCCATTACATCTAGTTGGAAATTATCTTGAGATCCTTGGATATGGCAAATGTGTGTGAATTTTAAATTAGTGAAAGCAAAATAAAAATATTGTTGATGACTCATCATTTATGGCAAAACCTTGACAATTTTTGCCTTTTGTATTTTTTCAGAGACCAGAACTGTAAATAAGTGTATCTTCTCCCACATTCTGCTCATGTACTGCTTTCAAAGAGAGCCTGTTTGAATTATTCTAACCTGAGAGAGAATGTTTAAAATACCTTCTTTCACTTTTCATAATGTCTAGTGACTTAATTGCTAGAGTGAATGTTTTTGAAGACTGTAGAGTAAGGATTCAGAAGAAAGAAGAAACAAAGCAAACCGGCAAACTTGAGGATTATCAGGACTCTGGCAATATTCATTTCTTTAGCCTATGACAGAAAACATTCTAATATTCTGGACAGCTATTAGAACTCTCCGGGGTGCCTGGGTGGTTCAGTTGCTTAAGCATCTGCCTTTGCCTCAGGTCATGATCTCAGAGTCCTAGGATCAAGCCCCGCATCAGGCTCTCTTCTCAGTGGGGACCCTGCTTCTCCCTCCCCCTCTGTCTACTGCTCTGCCTACTTGTGCTCTCTCTCTCTGGCAAATAAATAAAATTTTAAAAAGAAGAAAGAAAAGGAGGAGGAGGAGAAGAAGAACTCTCATTGAGAGCATGAAGAAAATGAAAATCATAATGAAATCTGGACCCTGATCTAGTTTTGGAACTTTATTGAATTTGCAAACATAATAGGCACTGCAAATGTCACACTGAAAATTTCTTTCAGATCTGACCAAGTAAAGTAAACTCATTAAGGTGTGTGGGTGGAGTGGGAAGTCTGGATGGCTCAGTCCCTTAAGTGTCTGCCTTAAGCTCAGGTCATGGTCCCAGGGTGATGGGATGGAGCCCTGCTTTGGGCTCTTGCTTGGTGGGGAGCCAGCTTCTCCCTCTGCCTGCTGCTCCCCCTGCTTGTGCTTTTTCTCTCTCTCCGACAAATCAATACATAAAATATTAAAAAGAAAATAAATTAAAGAAATGTGTGTGGGATGAAAAGACCATAATTTTAAAAATGTAATCCTTCCATCTTAAGAAAAATAACAGTATGTTCACAGTAAGTTTCTTTCAAAGTGTTCAAGGACTGAGGAAATGAAAACCTATAGCCCCCAGTATTCTAATTGGATTGAGGTCCTTATATAGCACTACACCATCTTTCATGACCTATACATTTTTTAATCACTATAAACAAGAATGAGTAAAATTAGTTTTTAAAAGGTTTGGGAGTGCAAATGGTCTCCTAGATTATCGCACTGAACAGAGTCACTTGCTTCCTTTCTATGTCATAGCTTTTCACTGTTTTCATAAATGCACTTCAAATTTGTTTCATTTAGATACTTGTTTAAAAAACTGTAATCAACCTATGAACACACATAAAATATAAAGTGCTGTAATGAGTATATAAGAAAAAGACAATCAAAAGGAAACCTAGCCAACAGACTTAAACAGATACTTTACAAAAGAGGATATCCCACAGTGGTAAATGATGGACCTGGTCATGATGGAAATGCCAATGGCAGTATTTTCGTATTCCTAATAATAAATCCTCCAGAATTCCTATAATCAAAAAGACATTACCAAGATTTACCCAAGATATGCGAGTTAGTTAAAGAGCTTGGGAAAGTGTTTGGTAGTAGTTTCTCAAGTGGAACGACAATACTTTGTGGTCCAGAAGTTATCCCTGTCAACGGATAATGATCAAAACTTTATTCTACACCCAGAGACATATGCAATAATATGCAGAGCAGCACCATTAGTCATAGAATCAACTGTAAACTGCCAAAATGCCTAGCAATCACAGAATGAGTGTATAAATCGTAGCTATGCATGCAATGAAAAGTTACATGGCAAACAAAAGGAAGAAACCACACCATCAATGGGTATAAGTGAATCTCAAAAAAAATATGAAATGGAGCTAAAGGAATCAGACACAGGAATGCATATTATATAGACCTATTTCTAGAAAGTTCAAAAACAGATAAACCTGATCTGTGATTTTAGAAGTCAAGAAGTGTGGTTAACCCTGTCAGGGATAGTGATGTGAAAAGGTGCAAGCAATCTTTTGGGGTGCCTGGATTTGATCTGGTTTTTATCTGAGAACTAATAATAAGAGTGTGTACACATGAAAATTCATCAAGATATGCACTTATGATTGGGGGGTGAAGTTATCTTCAATAAAAATTTTACATTAAGAAGCAATTATGATAAGTGCCCAGAGGAGGCTTTATGCCAGGGAGGGATGTAAGAATGTGTTTAAATTGAATTATGAATTTGAAAAATTTATAAAAGTAAGATCTTTTGGCTTAATTACTCTCTCTTTCAATGGACTTTTCTCTCTATTTCCATGCCACTGGAGTGGTTGAGGGCATTTTGAGGATCCAGATATAAGAAAGTTGAGTTGGATACATTGTCTGTTGTCAAATAGGAAGGAATTACATAGTTTGCAGTCATTTACATGTACAGTTACATGATTGGTTGCTGTCCTTGTATAGGAATGACTTCCAGGAATTCTCTGAGGGCCCACTGGTAATGTGAGATTATGTATCACCACCAGAGATCCTGGGCGCCGGGGTGACTCAGTTGGTTAAGCAACTGCCTTTGGTTCAGTTCGTGATAGGGGAGTCCCAGGATCAAGTCCCACGTCCGGCTCCAGCTCCAAGGGGAGTCTGCTTCTCCCTCTGACCTTCTCCACTCTCATGATCTCTCTCAATCTTTCTCTCTCTCTCAAATAAATAAATGAAAAAAAAAAAAAAAAAAAAAAGGCCAGAGATCCTATGAGAAAAGAAAGGGTCTGTGGCACTCAGCGTGGGAACTATGAGGCTAGTGGAGGAGAAACACAGTTTGAAGGCACAGATCAAAAACAATTCTATGGAAAAATTTTCCAATGTATACATACCTAAGATTCTAAGTGAAAGATTTATTAACTTTTGGTGTCTCATCAAAGTGAGAGTTCTCTCATGTCAGAAATTTCTAAGGCAGAATACATAATTATGAAAGCAGCATAATTTTTATAGGAATCAGACAAAGTAAAATTTATCAGTATTCCTGTTTTTGGAGAGCAAAAACTTAGAGCAGCACTAAGAACAGTGACCATGTCTCTGTGCAATGCTCCCTGTTTTATGAACTTGGACTATCAATAATTCAAACAGATTGTGGTCCATCATGTTAGGGAATAACTGGATAATCTCTATTTTCTCTATAGAAAGTGCTATTAGGAAACTGTCATTGAGGAGACAAAGAGAATGCAACCAAAAAAGACTGTAGGGAGAAAAAGTAGTTCACCAATAAAAACACGTTTGTTATTTTCTGGATTTTGTGATCATTTGGTATTTGGTATTTTCAATTTGTAATTTTGTATTTATTCTCTCATTATAATACAATATATGTACTGATTTTTGTATTTGCAGTTTTGAATTTTTTTCTTAAGGAGGAGGGTAGCCTTACCCTGTATAATCTTCTGACACCACGAAACCCAAATCCGCGTCAGTAGGTTCCACTGTCCTGGCTTCTTTATCTCATCAAAATCTTTCTCTAATTCAATAAAATTGACCTCTCCAAAGAAACTCTTTCGTTTAATTCCACTGTCCTTCCTCTTTATACATGACAAAACTGAGGTTTGGAATAGACCCACGCTAACAGCTAGAAATGCCCAGACTGGGCGTGGCTATTCTAAACTCCACTCTGAGTGGTACCTTGTGCACCAATGAGAAGGAAACTTTGCAGCCAAGTGGTGGTCCCACTAGCGAGGCTCTATGTAGGTCACGCCCTTTCTGGCATGGATATCGACACATCTTTCCTACGCACCGATAACTTGAAGTTTGTTTTCATAATTTATTTCCCCATTCTCCTGCTACCTGCCTGCAGTAACGAGTTTAGAAGCGTTTCATTCAACACATACAGTCAAAGTGACTTTGCAGGGAGGCGCTGCCTGAAAAGCTACAGTAGAAGGGAAAAGCAGCAGGAGGTGAAGCGCTCCGGGTCTCCCCAGCCTGGGCAAGGCGTTCAGATGACAGAAGTTAGAGACCACTGCCTCGCAGTTCATGGTCACTGCAGAGTGAGATCTCCGTCTATTCTAGTTCCCAGTCAAACCCTCCTTTCTGTCTGAGGTTCCAGCAGGTGTTAAGACAGGGACTAGAGTCTGTACCCTTTCCCCTAAGGCTACTCCGAAGAGAAGGTCACAGAACCATCTCTTCAGAAATTCTAAATGGGAATCCTCATTGCTTTTATTAAAAGCATTTAGGCAGTGATAAGCTAGACCATACACACACAAATAAACCAGGAATTCTTTCAAACTATATGCCTTAAATCCAACCACAAATTTACTTTTCAACCACTGTCTTAGTCTCTAAATTCGGTGTGCTTCGCTATAGCAAAATTATTTAATCCTGCTTAAAGTTAAGTTCTATGGACTTTAATTATTATAACAATCTGGTGACTGAATTAAGTTACAAACAAGTACTTGCTTGTGGAAAACAAGGAAGATCAAGACCTGATGAAAATGTACTGTTTTGGGGATCCCTACCAATGCAGAGAAATAATTTAACTTTCACAGCTAAAAAAAGTGCAGAATTGGTTTTTGAACAAAAATTTTATGATATCTAGTGAAGTATGGTTTTCCTTCTGTTTCTCTGATCTAATAAACCCAGAAGACAAAAATACAAGATGATTTGAAAAGTTATCTCTTTCTCAGAAATAGTGAAACCCAAACAAATCCCCTCCCATGAGAGAATAACTACTAATATTCCAAAAATCCTGAGAAGCCTAATTACATCTCATTTAGTGAATGAGCACAAGGCATGACCCTAAGTGTTTCATGTACATTACCATATTTACTCTGAACAACAGTCCTTCTAGGTAATACTAAAAGTGATAATAGCTACTCATTTATTTTATGCTCACTATGTTCCAGGCACTATGGTAAGGATTTAAGTACACTGACATTAATTCTCATCAATGAAACTAAGACAGTACATATGATTTTCACCTGTACTTTGCAGTTGAGAAAAATGAGGCTCAAAGATTATGTAACTTACTCAAGATCACATGATAATGAACAAAAGAGGCAAGAGAAAAAAATCTAGCTGGATTTTTTCTAATGTCTGTAAGTCAACCACTATGTTATACTAACTCTGCTATTAGAATTTATCACTTGACAAATGAAGAAATTCAGAACATGTAACTTCAGAAACATTCCCAAGATTATGGAGATCATTAATAGAGAAATAGGGTTTTTCTGAAATCAGGTTCTGAGTGTTTCTCCTACTGCTCCTAATTTTAGTTTTGCTAGTAAGTATATGTAGAATGTCAGGCCACTCACTTCCTTCCCTGAAACTTGATTTTCACCAGAGCTTACAGAAGTTACTCTCTCATCTGTTTTATTTGTTTTCCATACATGGCACTGACCATGAACTTAGCAAACTACACAGTGTCATACAGGAGTATGTTCTTATTGTTCTTGTTAAAATAATCTCCTATTCCATGTTACCAGGTGTGATTTAGGATCATGGAAGAGAACCCCATAACATGGTTGTAGTCTGTGTCAACTTGGCATTTATATGTTCTGAAGTTCCCCTGATGGGATCGAGAATAGTTTGTCCAGGCAATTATCAAGAGCCAGAGATAGGCCACAAATTCATTCTCTACTTGCAAACAATAAAGTTATTAGAAAGCTGAGTTCTCCTTTCCTTCTTCCTTCTCTTCTTTCCTCCCTCTCTCCCTCCCTCCTTCTCACCCTCCGTTCCTTCCTTCCTACCTTTCTTTTTTGAAACCTGAATTCTTTTCTTTTTTTTTTTTAATTTAATTTTATTTTTTCAGTGTTCCAAGAGAAACCTGAATTCTTTATGAGGACTTCCCAAGAGATGGCTGGAGTAGAGGCAGGGTGGGGCAGTCGGAGGAGGCTCCTCTCTATTTGACTGATAAGATGTCATGGATTTCCTGCAACTCTCCCTTATGTATGTCTGTTGTGCTGGGTGACAGATGCAAATGACGCCACATGCCTCATCCCTGATGGCAGCCTCCTTCCGTACCTCAGCTCTGGGGTGGCAACAGTTTCTATTCTCCTTTCATGAACCTTAAATTCTAGTTTGTCCTTTTCGGCCCACAGCTCCTGCCCCTTGAGGATTTTCCTTGCTGAGCTTTCACCCCTTATGGGTAACACTGTCTTCTCTGTATTGACCTTCAGCTACTTTATCTTCATTTCCAAACAGACATGACAGTACTTAGAACCACTCATACAATGTATATGTCTACTGCCGACCTTACTAAAGGTAGTGTTTACAGGGTCTTTTAGTTTCTTGTGTTTTTTTGTTGTTGTTGGGCAGTGGCAGCAACACAAATTATTTAAACTAGCATATGAGGGGCGCCTGGGTGGCTCAGTCAGTTAAGCCGCTGCCTTCGGCTCAGGTCATGATCCCAGGTCCTGGGTTCGAGCCCCACATCGGGCTTTCTGCTCAGCAGGGAGCCTGCTTCCTCCTCTCCCTCTGCCTGCCTCTCTGCTTACTTGTGATTTCTCTCTGTCAAATAAATAAATAAAATCTTTAAAAAAAAAAAAATCTCAGGGTCCTGGGATGGAGCCCCATATAGGGTGGGGGGAAGTCCTTGCTCAGCAGGGAGCCTGCTTCTCCCTCTCCCTCCACTGCCCCCCTGCTTGTGTGCTCTCTCTGTCAAATAAATAACATCTTAACAAAATAAATTATGAGATTGCCTTGCTTTTGTAGCTATTCTCTCCAACTCATTCCAATCCCACCATCCCTTTCTCTTCCTGTTATGCCACTTACTTCGACGCCTCATCTCTGTTCCCAAAACAACAGCTCCAGAATATTTCACTCCACAGCCCAGCTCCCTGTCGCTCCAGCCTGAAATGTAGCCACAGATCTATTTTTGCCTTTTCAAGCCCCAGACACTGATTAATGTGTTCTGTTCAACAACATGCCCTCTCCCAGGGAGGGCACACCTCTTCCTCCCATGGGCGTGGGAGCACCAGCAACAGCTGGTCTCATTTTGTTTCCTCTGCTTCACACAGATGAGCGAGTGGGATTATTATTTGATAACTTAAATATTTTTAACTCTTGGACTTGTTATTTGATTATATGTCATTTGGGGGAAGTGGTCAGGTGCATGATGCCCACACAGCATGGCGGACTCTGATACAGTCACTTCATTTTTCAGACAATCCTGAGTTGTACACAGTGTTTTCCTAGACATTATCTCATCTTATCTCACAACAACCCTCTGACTTTGATAGGATAGGATAGTGTATCAGTCAGGATCAAGTCAGGGGACAGAAAACAGGAGAGAATTCAACGGGAAGATTCAACTAGGTATTAAGCTGTTAACTACTAGAAAGTGAAACAGAGAACTCAAGGTTTTGCAGACGTAGCTACTTTACAAAGCCCTCTGGGCTAAGGGAACAAAGAGAATAGGGAGCAAGGGGTGACAATTCAGGAGCCTAGAGGAGACATGTGGAGGTGAAATTCTGTCTTTGAGGAGGCTGCGGGATCCAGACAGGGAAGAGGGACTCAGATCTCAGAGGTGGCAGCTGGTGGTGACTGTACTTGTGTGTGGAGCAGGGAGAGGCAGCATGAAGTTGGCTCTGCAAATGCTGGGGAAATGCCAAGCAGGATTCAAAGTCTGTTTCTGGAAGGAACTGCCTCTGTCAGGGTGAAAAAGCCTTGCAGGCATGAATGACTCAGGAACTGCGGGCTGACTGGAAGCCCACCGGAAGTAGGGGCGGAGCGGGTGCCTCCTCTCCCTCCAGGCTCGTGGTCTCCCTCTAGTGCTCTCTATTGTCAGAACCTAATAGTTACCTACACTGCAAAGAGGCCCCCTGATGTGCAGATCGCAGCACAGTATACACAAGGTAGGTTTGGAGGTTAAGGCCAAGAACTTAGTAATTGTAACACAGAATTTCCCTTGCCCAATTTTGAATTAATAAAAAAAAGAGGGGGAGTTAAGGCTGAAAGAATGTAACCAAACCAAGCATGTTGCTAAGATAACAAAACTGGCAAGAGGTAAGGCTGCGATTTACATTCTGTATCTTGATTATGTATGTCATACTTTTTTCATTATGCCACATTTCCTGAGGCCCAAATGATTGAACTAACTCTCCTAGAATCACATAACATTTCTCTCTTTTTTTTTTAAAGATTTATTTATTTGACAGTGACAAAGAGAGAGAGATGGAAAGAGAGTACAAGCAGGGGGAGCAGGAGGCAGAGGGAGAGGTAGAAGCAGGCTTCTCACTGAGCAGACAGCCTGACACGGGGCTCAACCCCAGGACCTGGGATCATGACCTGAGCTGGAGGCAGATGCTTAACCCACTGAGCCACCCAGGAACCCCTGAATCACATACTATTTCACCAGCAAAGACTTTGAAACACATCACCCAATTTATCACCTATTCTCTATATCGCCCTGACTCAAAAATGTCTCATACAGATGGGGAGAAATCAAGTTTGGAGAAAGAGAGAAGTCTAGGTTGGGAATAGCAGAGGATCTCAAAGCTTGTTTTCAGCAGAAGACAGCTAAGCTGTTGGGATAACAATAAAACTGAGAGAACCAAACACCTCCTTCATTTACGATCTCATTCATACAATAGCCAATTATTGCATGCCTACTTCATTCCAGACACTATTGTAGATGATGATGGCTCAGATTTAGATAAAAATCCCTGCTTTCCTGAGGTTAACATTCTAGTGAGGGAGCCAGACAAGAAGTAACATAAATAGCACACACAGTCTGCTGGAGAATATAGAAATATAAAGCAAGGAAGCAGTTGCATCTCCCTTTATGGTTGTCGGGAAAAATCCTCATGGAGAAGGTGAGGTTGGTGTAGAGGCCTGAAGAGATATTTGGGGGAACATATTCTAGGTCATTGGAGCAACCTTTACAGAGGCCCTGTTGCAGAAGAGGAAAAATGAGGCAATTAGTATGGCAGGAACAGCATGAACAAGCAATAGGAAGTGGGGTTAGAGAAATAACGGAGGATCTGTGCACGCAGGACCTTATATGAAGATCTCCACTGCAACATGCTACAGTATTGTTCTGCAGTATCTGCTCCTCCTCCACGAGATCGCATGGGGCAATGTGACTTGTCTGGTTGTTCAAATCGAGCACAGGTGATACATGTCCTTTTACGCAGAAGCTTTAGGAAACAGCACCTGGTTCGACAATTTTTTTTTTTTTCACTTTTTCCGGACAACAAGCTCTTTCAGCTTGGTTCTCAGCAAAGGGGTGATGTGGAACTGAATGTCAGCCTACCTGAAATGCACATGTAAAGTAAGAAATCAACCTTTGCTGTTACAAGCCACCAAGATATTCAGTTCATTACAGCACCACAGTGAGGACTATTTTGGATGATAAACACTCCTCTTTTAGTTATGTAAGACTAGTAGATAGGTCTAGTTTTTCCCCCAAGGAATAGCACTAAAGGGGTAAAAGGAATATGTGACCTGGGACTTGGTGGGTCTCTAGAGCTGCCATGCTTCTGAGAGAACACTACTCGGATGGACAACAAAACTTTCAGTCAAAAAGGGATTCAAGTCACATCACTGCTTACTCTTCCACACAAACTACCACTTAAAGAAAAAAAAATGAGAATTCCATTTGGAAGTCATTCTATCTTTAAGAAATTGGACGCTGCATACTTAACAGAAGTGAGCATGAAGTAGTACCTTATCTTTCCTCTGGGAGAATCAAAAAATACAAGGGAGAAGAAAGGGAAGAGGAGAAGGAACATATCCCTCTCCTTTATGCTGCTTCCACCGCTCTCTCAGCTTTTACCTCAGAGGCAGCCATCTGTTCACTCAGCCTCCCAACCTCACCCACACATCTTTACAAGAATGATGGTCACTTGTTTTCTAGTTGTTTTCTAGTTGTTCCATTCTGGCTACAAACACATTAATTCTTTGTCATCTTTTTTTAGTAGGCTCCACACCTAGTATGGAACTCAATGTAGTGCTTGAACTCACGACCCTGAGATCAACACCTAGATCAAGATTTGGATGGACACTTGGCCGACTGACCCACACAGGTGCTCCCAGATTAATTCTTCTGATGAGTAAATGAAAAGAAAGGAAAGTCAGATCCTACGAATGACTTTATGAGATACCAAATATAATGATGTACTAAGAATTAGTTATATAATCAAGTAAGAGAATATACTGAAAAAAAAATACCATTAGTTTTATATGCCTCTATGAATATCATGAAACCTTCTGAGGCTATTTTTATAGCATTTCTTTTAATTACATACTATGACTTTAAGAATTAGGAACCTGAACTTCATTCAGTTTGGTAGCCCCCAAACCTAACATAGTAGGTAGGCACTGAGAAAAAGAGCTAAAATTTAAAACAAAAATAAAACCAACTGGATTCCTCAAGAAACTGATCATTTATTTGAAAATCTATCAAAATTTAATTTGGTTCTCATAACTCTCCCTTTTATTGTTCCATCTAGCACAGAAATTAGCAGTGACATGTCAGAGATATCTAGAAATTTGCATGTATATACCTATGTATTATAATGTGTGCTGTATTTGTGTGTAAAGATATATTCATAATATATTTAAGTATTTTGATATTTTATTCCCTATTGTATTTGATCAAGCCATCAGTTAACTAAAAAAAAAAAAAATACATTTTTTTTTACCTTGCAATGCAGGGAAAGCCTATTGTAAAAGTAAATTGATTGCCTGAGTAGACATCTCAATTTCGGTATCCTTTGATTCTCCTGTCATTTAACGCTGAAAGACAATATTCTCCTAAGTCTGTAAACTTTATTTTTATTTACTGAATTTCTGAAAGATGCAGCTGGGGAGGGGTTTAGAGGGAAAAATAATGTGTCTAGAATGTTGTTATTAATATATACAGGAGCTGTCATGTAAAGAATGACTAAAATGTTGTTAATGTGACTTTAGCACAATACACATAGCCTCTAAATGGTGACATAAATTGCATCTGGTGTTCATATTGCTGCCTGATGCTATTGCCTAAGACAATATAAATTTTACACTTGAAGTAAGTTGGCTACAGTCTTCAATAAAATCCAGCTCTCTCACGCTGCACCTCCTACAGCAAAACTAATTAGGACATTACACTAGTGACAGCTAGAATCCTCACGATGTTGTGTAATCTTCTGGGATTCAGTACTAGTTTGCCCCATTAGCTTTTTCTTACTCAAAAAGAAAATCCTGGATTTGTTATTCTTTGACACTTCTACAAATGAAACATGAACAGCATTACATATATGAATGTACATCTTTTCCATAGTTTTGGCTTCACAGATCCTTACTGAACAGTGAAATGAACAGATAGTGAAAACCATAGGAGGGGACATGGAAATTCAACTCTATTAATGACATTATTTATTCCTTCTTAATAGCTTTGATAGAGAAAGCATTTGGAAGGTCACTGGCCTTGAAGATGTGAGGGATACATATGAATATTTTTCACGGTGTCCCTGTATTATCACAATGAATTATTATAGCTTACTTTAAGCCTCATTCAGCAAATAGTTGGTTTGCAAAAAGATAAAATAAATTTTTAAAAAGTACTTTCAGTACTACTGAATCATTAGTATTTTCAAGTCAAGTAGTTCATTTGTTTTCTTTGAGTTTTTGTTGTGTTGTTATCATTTCCCTTTTTCTTCACCACTGTCTCCTAACAAGGAGAAATGCAATTGCACTTTTCCCTTCAGTAAAATCTAACTTAAGACTTCACTAGCTATAGTGATATATAGTGCAGGAATTATGCAGTCAAGATCCATTGTTCTAAGAAAAAATGGCTTTGGAGAAAAGAATAAAAAGGACATAGAAATTTGAAGTCATGAATTAAGTTTCATAAAACTGTACTGGAATAAAGACGATATACCGGTGAGGAAGGGATTACTCAAATGTTTTGGTATACATTCAGTTTCAAAATATCTGGAAGAAAAAAAATGACACAGCACTGTCTTACAGACGATTTTTAATCTTTGGGAAAAAAGCTAAAGATCTTGACCAAACTCTGAAAATAACTTTTCACCTACCTCCTCCTACTTAGCAAATATGTCTGTCACCAACAATTACATTTTTTATAATTGTTCACTTGTCCAAACATATATATCCTTCATCTCCACCTTTTCAAGCTGCCTTATTTTTAGATTATGAATAATGTTACCAATTCTCACACTTTGTTGTTTATATATATATTAGTAGACAACAGGAATCAGTAGAAAGAATGTGGATTTGGAATCCAGATTTTTAACTGCGGTTGGATTCCTCAGTTGGTCCTCAGTGGAGGACCTTGGACAAGATAAATATCTTCTCTGACTCATTAGTGAAGTGGGAACAATAATACCCACCCCTGGTGTGAGTTAAAGCTTAGAAAGTCTCTGGCCTTCTATAGGTACTTAAATATTATTCCCCTTTGTTTTCCCTTTCATTTATTTAAAAAAAAAAAAAAATTAGGGGCTTTCTCCAGGACTCTTCTGGAATTATTTTCTTCTCTGTCTATATAAGTCTCTAGATTGTCTCCTTTTGCTTTAATTACAAAAGTTTTATACTTTTTAATATATGATTTTAATATATGATTTTTTTTCCCTCTATGATAACATAACCTACATTCTTGGGGCCTCTTTGAGAATTTTTTTAAAAAAGAAAAAAAAGCAAAACCTAAATTTAAGTGAGTCTCAATTTTTTTTATTTTTTTATTATTATTATTTAAAGATTTTATTTATTTATTTGACAGAGAGAGAGATCACAAGTAGACAGAGAGAGAGAGAGAGGGGAGCAGGCTCCCTGCCGAGCAGAGAGCCCGATGCGGGACTCGATCCCAGGACCCTGAGATCATGACCTGAGCCGAAGGCAGTGGCTTAACCCACTGAGCCACCCAGGCGCCCTCAATTTTTTTTTTTTAAATATTTGAGTATATCATGGTTGAAACATACCACCTAAGACTTAAAAGCTATACATAATAAAAACCTGATACAACATTTGCAGTTTATAATTTAGCATTAGTAGTTTTATTGAAATTGCCATGCAATTCTAGCTACTTTTAAACTATTCAATATTCATTTAAAAGAAGGAAAAAAAAAGGAAGGAAATCATAAGAGCTCAGTACAATTTTTTTTTAATTCTATCGATTAACATAGTTTAAAATAGTTTATTCTCCACCTTTTGGTAAATAACTGCATTTCTTTTAAAAAGTTCAAAATAGCATTAGATTTTTGGATGGATTATAATTTGGTTTTGAGGATTTACTAAGAGCTATATTCATTAGATTACAACTAAATTTGTGTACCTACAACTTCCTGTTAGAGGTTTTACCATCTTATCTAAAAATTGGTCTGCATTAATCTTAATCTTCTAGCCCTACTATTACCCCATTGATACATTTTATATTAATTATGTATCCCTCTCCTTTAGATCCCCCAGGAATTGGTTTCTAAGCTCAGTAGCCCCAGTGTATGAAATATATCTATAAATCATGCTCATGTTACTTTCCTGGTCCATTTTGAAATTGCCTTTTTTGATAATGGTTTGAGTCTCTGCACACAAATTTCCCTCTTTTGAGCACTGACGATTTTTGTTCAATGGAACCATTGACCTAGAACCTGGTCGGTCACTGAGTTGTCTATTCTTAGACCTACATGTTATCACTCATTCTTCTTAAATGTGTAAATTTCTTGTAATTACACAGTAATAAGTGTGAAGCAACAATAAACTGATTGAATTCAACATGCTGAGTGAATTATATATAACTAGAAACTACTAACATTTATCAAGTGTTGTGTATTAAGTACTATACGTATCACTTAAAGTCTACCTTTTAGATGAGTGGTAACAAAATACTTTATACATTTCCTTATGTATGGAAATACTTCACAAAATGCTAAGACCATACAAAATGATGGATCATCACATTTAGTGTTTGATAAGTAGTTATTGCTTTGCACAGTAGTGCAAAACTGTAAAAATGAGAGAGGAAACTGAAAAGATACAAAGAAATATTAAACAATGGGAAAACTTATCATTTTCTTCTTGGTGTTAAAAATATTTTGTTAACAAACACTTTTAAAAATGTATAGGGCAATGAAAAAAATAATAGCAAAAATATTATTTCCTTAGTCAACTAACACTTAAAACACTAGAAACATTGATAATTAAAGTGTTTGTCACAAAACCATGAATAGTTATTTGAACAGTGCTTGCCTTCTTCTCATATAATTTATTATATGGAAGGAGAATCTTTTCTATGCCTTGGAAAATTGCCATACTCCTTTCTAAATTTGGATCAGTTTCTAACATTTTATCCTTCACATTTTCAATATTGCAAAATATCTCCAAGATTTTCTTTAATGTGAGTTTCAGCTGGTGTCACTTTCGCTTGGACATCTTAATGCTTTCCATTGCTACCACCTTCCTCATTTGTGTCAAAAAAAGGTCACCTTGACTAAGTTCTCTGGCTGCACACCTAGAATCCCATGAATGGCAGCTATTTCTAGTATAATTCCATTTACATTCAATTCAGATTTCATATTCATAGTTACCATTTTGTTTCTATGCTACTCTTTCATGTGTTTGGTCAATTTCCCACTTCAATTACCCATTTTTATAAAATATCACATGAGTTTATCACTGTGAAACAAAGAGGCAACACAACTACACATTTTTCTGTCTGTGCATGAACTGAACAACTGAAGTGGCATGACCAATCACCATGAGAGCTTCAAAGAAGTGATGTGACTTATAACTAATCATGGTGCCCATCTGTTAGGCAGTGGAATAGCTAGCAGCAATGTATTTTATGTAATTAATCACAGTTAATATACCATGGGAACTAAGATTTGGGCCATGTTCTCTGGAGAACTGTATTATTTAACTAAATCATAGTAACTGAAATGTGCCCATATTGAAACTATGAAATCTAAAAAATACATGACTTTTTCAAAGTTTGTACCATTTTGCTCTTCATGATTATCACAGCTAAAGTCTGTATATTTGCCCAATAAATATATGTATAAGACTGGGAAATTGAAAACAATGCTGCATGTAATCATGTGTAAATTATTTAGTAGAAATGCACATAGCACCTATAACTTATGTAAGCATTAATGCTAAATCTTCAGCAAAGGAATGTCTTATTCCAGCAGGCCTATGATCTACTGAGCAGTCTCTGGAACTCTGTAATCACTTTGAGGGGCAGTAATTTACCACCAGAAAATTCTCTGGGACTTAATCCCTTCTGACATAATTCCCTCTAAGCCCATGGATCTGCATACTTTTTCTGAGACAGTAATTATTAAGAAACATTCATTGAGACAACCCCCTCTTTTTAAATGTATCTTGTCTGTGTTGGACACCATATATTCATTATTTTATACATTAATAATGCTACAAGGTAGGCATTAAGTAGTAACTGTAATTTACAGATAAGAAAATAAAGACCTAGAAAGATCCAGTAACTTTTCCAAAGTTACAGATGCAGATTTCTGGCCTCCAAATCTGGGAACCCTTCTCTAAGAGGAGTACTACTATTCCCTGGTTGGGTAAATCTTCAAGGACTGCATACCGATAAACCAATAGATGGATCCTACCCTGAAGAAGGATGGGATTAAAACCAATTCTCATTTGTGAATCAAGAAGCAAGATTAGTATCTACCCTACAGCATATGGAAGTCTAAAAGGCAATTTTCTGCTTCCAGATTCTTTCTGTTGATCAGTGGTATAAACTAACCTAAACATGACCATACTCTCTCTTTCTCACCCTCTTTAAACTGTACTGAATATAATTGAGGGATTAAACGGTTTTCAGTCTTTATATCCCAGACACTCTATGGAAATGAGTGGAGTTTTATACAAATACAAAAGCTTTCTATTTACCATAGCTTATTTGTTTTCTTTCTGTGTTTAGACCATTGCTCATCTTTCTGTAACTGATCAACCTGTTTATTAAAAAAAAAGATCTAAGTGAAAATTGTGAAACTATCTTGAAATGTAATATATCTTGAAAAAGGAATATCAAAAGAATATAACTCATAATTCTACCACATGACATTGCCTTCCAATTTCCAGTGAAATATAAAATTTACTTTTAATTTTGAAATATAACAG
Organism: Lutra lutra; assembly: GCF_902655055.1. Classification (NCBI taxonomy): domain Eukaryota; kingdom Metazoa; phylum Chordata; class Mammalia; order Carnivora; family Mustelidae; genus Lutra; species Lutra lutra. Next base: position 50,955,069 of record NC_062290.1, read on the forward strand.
ATTGTATCTTTTTAATTACCGCAATAAATGTGGAAGTAAGGAACTGCATTTCAATTTTTTACTAAATGTCTCCAAAACTAATTAAAAGGAGTGAGGCTTTTATGTGGGTAAGACTTGAAGAGGGTGGATGAGACACGTGAGAATTGCCTTGCTGTCTTTGAAAATGTTGGAGCTATAAAGTTGAGGAATGGTGCTTTAGCATTTGATAGATGCTGTTTTAAAGCAAAATGAAACATAAATAGTAATTATTATTTTCTCCTATAATTCTTTTACAGCTGGTGTCCCTGATACATACACTTCTTCAACTTCTTGCACGTCACCCATAAGCTCATCTGCAATTATCTCCTTTCTTACCCCTTCCATTCCTGTCTGTCAGGATGTCATTCCTCTTATCTACATTTAATCTTTCAACCTGTGTCCTGAATTTTATCCTCTAAATTTCCTCTTGGCCCTTGTTCCATCAATTGTCTCTCCAGTTTTCTGCATCTTTAACATGTCTTCCTCCTTTCTCTTGGTCTTCAATATATACATTAGATCAAATCAGTGTTACATAAATATGACCATAGGATATCCCTAACTTACTTTCCTTTTTCTTCCTCAGCCAAGATGACTGAAAGAATTGTTTACCACAGAAATCTTTTTACTTAGTCAAACCACACTTATATTGAAACTGGATTCTGCTCCTGTTACCCCACTGAAATTGCTCTAGAAAAATCCAGTAACTTCCAAAATGGTAAATACTAAGAGCATATTTCAAATCCTATTTTCTGGACCTGGTCAAGACCCTCTGAAAGGGTCTTTGAAAAGGCTTACCTTCATTACTACAATGCATTTTCCTGGTTTTTTCCTTTCCTAAAATTGTCATTCCTTTCAACCTCCTTCCTATTTTTCCCCCTGACTTTTGGGTGCTGGTGTCCTTGACTGTCTCCTGTTCTCACGTTACACAAACGTCTAAGGGATCTTGTCCTCACTGATTCCTTCATCTAACATGGGTATTCCCACTTATACTCTGTCCAGACCTCTCCTGTAAGCTCCAAACTGTAATCTTAAAATGGCTCTTGTGCATTATCATCTCAATGCCCCTCTTCCCTTCAAAGCTGTTCTTCTTCCTGTTCTCCTTATCTTAGTTAATGGTACCAGTATCTATCCTGTTTCCCGAGTTAGTACTGTCAAAGCATTCTCCTGAACCCCTCCCAATGCAATGACTACCCATGGCCCTTATTATTTTGGGTCAGTAGCAGTGATGACATTGGCCTTTATCTTCTTTCTCCCCTAAATCAACTTCCCACTGCCATTGCAATGATTTTCTTAAAAACACATATTTTTGTGTTCAAAATTCATCAATGGCTCTTAATTACATTCAGGATAATTTGTGATTTCCTCAACTAATTAGACCACGTTCTTTTTGTATCCTGCCTGCCTTCCAGCTTCTTCTCTTTCTGTGGAGCTAACACTTAAAATATACCTTACAGCATTATCTCAAACTTAAGATGAGAAAATAAAGGCCAGCATCATTGGGTAGAAACTCATCCAAAGTTACACAGTTGGGAGATGTTCTTCCTATCCTTCCGTGAGGATACACATACTCTTTGCACCAGCCATGCTAACTACTGGCAAGTCTTCAGAGGTGCAGTGATCTCACGTACTTCTCTCATTTGAAAAAAGCCTTCCTCCTGCCTGAACAGTCTTCCTCACACATTCACCTCACTGCCTTTAAGAAATAGCTGCAGTGTGAACCCTCCTCTGAATCATTCCCTAATGTCCCAGTGATGATATAACACACCTCTCTTGTGTTTCTTCCTACTTCCATAACATTTAAACATCCCCTGGTTTTACCACTTCTTCTGTCTTTACTATGACCCTCAGTTTACGGTCTCATGCTAAACTCTGCTTTAGCACTGTGTGGGCCTCACCTCTGTATCTCCCACACTGTACAGAGTGTCTGGAATTCGGTAGGGCTTCAGTTCTATTTTTTAATACATTGAAAGACAGAGAAAATCACTGATTCTTATTTGTAAAATGAGAATTTGGGCCTACACCATCACTCAGATCCATTCTGTGACACTGTGATTATGACTTCTGTGTATTTGTGTAAAGTTCTGTATGCATTCTTGGAAGGTGCAACTATTCTAGGGCCTGAAATACGGTGCACTTGGGTTAAATTTCATTTCTTTAGGACACATAGGTATTGATTAATTTTATTGCTGCATTATATATGCTTGGGTATGCATAACTGGGAGTTTAGACGTGTTCACTGACAGACAAGGCAGACAGAGGTAAAATATGTATGAAAGAGAATTTCAACTGATTGGTATGTATGTTAGGCTGCCAATCTGACACACAAATAACTGGTGGGATCAGTCAGGTAAGTGAAACTATAGGCCAGTTTGGTGGGGGGAAGAAAAAAAACAGAACTTGAAGAACATTTCAAATTAGTAATTTCACTAAAATGAACTCATTCTATGCTAGGTTATTATTTGATGAAATTAATCAAATTTGTGCCCTTAAACTCATGGATATATATATATATGTGTGTGTGTGTGTATATACACACACACACACACATATATATAATAGTTGAGAGCATTAAAAGATACACAAAATATTTATTTTTGAAGGAAGGGATCTAGAGATAAATAATCATGCATTTTTCCTTTTAGGGTGTCATATTCAGATACTCCAGATCTTAAGAGAGGCAGAGATCTTAAAACAAAACAAAACAAAACAAAACAAAAAAACTCAGTTTGGAAAGAACAGCTATTTACTTGAATTGAGTTCCCTCGTTATTATCATATGTATCATATTCCAACATAAATAAGTTTTCAAAACCAAACTTGATAGGCATGCTGTTTTTAGATTTTGGCTAATCTGGGTAATAGGTTCTTGATTCTGATGGAAAAGAGATATCTATTTCCAGAGTATAAATATATAACAATAAGATATTAACTCTCAAAAGCGTACAAAGTTTGAATTCATAATATGTAATTAGAAAAATACTTACTTGTTGATTATGTAGGCATTTTCCTTTATATAAACAGGATTTATATAAAATTATATAAAATTATGCATTTATAATAAGGAAAATGAGACCAAAAATAAGTAAGTAAGAACAAACATAGGAGCAAGGATATGTTGAAAATGCAAAATTTAGGAAATGAGGCCCTGCATACTTTCTCAAGGAAGACAAAAAATTAATTATAAATTGTCTAGGAGCAGCAGAAGAAAATAAAATCAATTATATAAGACATAATATCTAAAACTTCTGATTTTCCTAGAAAGTTTCCTATATGATAAAAAATATTTTCAACAACATACTTAGAATAAACACAATGTTGAATGTTATGGAACTGCTTTTAATATGTTTTTCAATTTAGTCAGATATTTTTATGCTAAAATCAAAATCACTTCAGTACGGATATCAATTCAATGTGGTCTCTGTTTGTAATATCTTTCTGTGTTTATCTTCACACAAGGATACATTTTAGAGCAGAGACCATTAAACAAAATGAGTAGAATGCAGTCCAAGTCAGGCAAATAAGGAGAACTGGGGTAAGACAAGTAGAACTGGAAGATCTGTGAGAGCACATCCAAACTAAAGTGATTTAAGTGCTATTAAGAAAGAACAAATTGTGTAGACCCACTAAAGCAGGTTCAGAGATAAAGACCAGTTTTTCCCAATAGTTTGCAAACTCTGCTTTGGAAAATGAAGAAGAATGGATAGGTCACACATGCTTCAAAAATGCTGCATAAATAAAGCCTACCTCAACTAAACTTTGAAACTTATTGAAAATTAATAGGGTCAAAGTTGTACTTTCTGGAAGCTATTTGAAACCTAGCTATTGAATGTTACCAGTAAAACAGAGCACTATAAATTATCAAATAGATTAACTGGGGTAGAGTGATATTTATGTGCAAAATAATGGAGAGGGAAAAATCAGCACAGACCCGAATAGTAGAGCTATCTGATAGAAGTGTTGAAATTCCCCTTAGAATCTGGTTTTGGACCTTTTAGACATAATTAAATGGACACCTTAAAAAGAAAAAAAGTAATAATGTAGTTATGATAGAGAGTCAGAGAAGGAATCCTTGATGGACCAGAAATGTGAGGATTCTCAAAAAAGAGAGAAAATAGATAGATTTATATAAGGGAAAACATTTTTTAGTGAAAACTTAGAATATCAACCATAAAGGAAAAAGCCTAGACAGAAGTTTCAAGGTTGCCTGAGTTCAAGTACAGCTCCTCTTCCTTCTCACTGTATGGCCTTGAACAAGTTACAGTACTTTCCTATGTCTCATTAATTTTCACTTGCAAAATTATTATAAAAATAGGAGCTACTATCAGGGTTGCTATGAGGACTATATGTGTGTGTGTGTGTGTGTGTGTGTGTGTGTGTATAAAATAATATATAAGTAATTCTAAGTTATATATATATATATATATATATATTACTCAGAAGAGTGTCAGTTATAATAGGGCTTATAACACAGTTACATGTGTCTATTAGTGTCCAGCTAACAACAGGAACCTCAGAATAACTGTTCTGCTTTGCCCCAAAAATGAAAAGGCAAGGACAAATCTGGCAGACAAGGGGTTTCAAGGAAGAATATAGGGACATATTTCCAATTCTTCCCTTAATTTTTAAAGAATGGTCTTTGCCTATAATCAACCAAAATTATAGTCACAGATGCTATATTTTCAGTAATTAACTCCACACCATGTCCATCCCTTTCCCATGGAATCATCAAAGGAACCAAGGAGCAGCATTCAGCTCTGTCTCCCAGCCAGTAGCAATTACTTGTGAAGCTTTGACTGGAAAGCATATTTTCTCCTTTCTTATACCATTTCAGCCACATTAAATGGAGAAATTTATTATGTAATTCAGATTGCTACATTCAGTTCTTCACAGATTTCTTCCTTAAAATTCCTAAGGATTCCCTTATTTATAATCATGTCATACCAAATTTAGAATTAGACTTAATTGCATCCTTACCCTAAAAAAGGCAGAACTTAAAGATCTGTATGAGGTACTTGATTCTATATGAGCAAAAGATTCTGCCATTATTGGTCAGATTAAAGGATCAGAGTCCATTACGGTTCAGAGTGATTGATGCTCATCTTACTCATGTTTGCACAGTACCACTTGAAACTTGAAGCCAAGAAAGAATTGAGTCCATACTATAAGGACTAAGAGAAAAAGCAGTCTAAGTACTTGTATCCTACCAATACTTTGATCTAATAAAGTCAACAGACTTTTATTTACTTATTAAGATTGGAGGACTACGTGATAGTTATGTCCAGGTTTTCACAATGCAAAATCCAAATCCTCCTCTTTCCGGAATCCCAGCCATCTGCAAATGTGAACTTACATTCTTTTTTTCTTCAGAATATCCTTGGATTCAAGTATTTGGTATTTGTTCATTGTTACTTAGTAAAATTAGCAGTGCACATGGATTTTTATATCCCAATGCTTCAGTGATTTTTTTTTCCTTCCACAAATTCTTTTTTTTTTTTAAAGATTTTATTTATTTATTTGACAGAGAGAGATCACAAGTAGACGGAGAGGAAGGCAGAGAGAGAGAGAGAGAGAGACGCAGGCTTCTTGCTGAGCAGAGAGCCCGATGTGGGACTCGATCCCAGGACCCTGAGATCATGACCCGAGCCGAAGGCAGCGGCTTAACCCACTGAGCCACCCAGGCGCCCTCCTTCCACAAATTCTTAATTAGAATCTCAAGGACTCCCAGTTTCTTTATAATTCCACCATGATCTAATGACTTTTTATTAAGATCTGCAGGATCTTTTTGCTAAGGACATTCATTAAGATCCCCAAAAGGATAAAAATGTAAAGAGAAAGCTGCAATTTGGTCAGCACGTCATTGGTTATTCATTCATTCATTCATTCATTCACTCATTCATGATTTTTCTCATAGAGACAAATAACTTATCTTGGATTGACAATAAGCCATCCAGGTCTATGCTTGGCTAACTATTAAAGGGCAATTCAAGAGATTAGGTAGGTTCTTACTTACTGTTATAGATATTGAGTTCCCTTCTTTTTTGAAATTGCTCCTTCTCTTTATGACCTGACTGTAGGACCTGGTTAGCCAGAGGGAGCAATTTCGTTGTACACTTGGATTGACCCTACCCCTCCCAGAGGAACTTACTTGCAAAGCCCAGATACAAGAGCAGCACAGGCTGGGTGGAGATATCCAATCAGTAGGCACGCATATATTTACTATGGTAAATTGAAATTCAATTGGCCACCCATATTGCCGACCTAGCATGACTCTGCAGTTTTCCCTGTGTATTGCAATCTCATTGGCCACCTGTGTATAAGCCAGGCTCAACCACCTCTATAAAAATTAGTCTGTGAGGCTGGGAAGGGTCGTCGTCGTCATCATCGGGGTCGTTGTTGTCGTCTAGCCACCTCTTGAAAGAGAGACAGCCCTGACCAGTCAGTTAGATTCTTGATGCTTGGCCTGAAATAAAGCTTCGCTTGACCTTCGCTTTGTATCAGTCTCATTCCTTTGATTATGGACCCTAACACTGACCCAAGAAACCCTCAGTGACAGAACCTCTTGCTTAGGGAACACAAACATAAACAAAGACTTTACAAATTGAAGTTATCTCCTAAACTGTCTCCTAACTAGGTCCGTCTATCTACCTCTTTCTTCATAAATATTCTAGTCAGACCCATGTGTTTAAACTACTACAGGGAAACCACGAAATCTGTGGAGACTTCTGCTGAAGGTCTTGAGGTCTTTTTTGATCCTTAGAGTATATCAAAGCTATAAAATCTTCATTACTTACTAGAAATATACAGTATTTCTTCATGAGCTGGCTTCTATACTATGAGGTATTATTATTATTTCTTTCTCTTTCTCATATTACTATACATTAGTATGACACTTTGCACCTTGCCATGTCTTTCCTTACCAAAAGACAGACAGACAGATGTGGCTATTTAGCATCTGTCTAAAGACTGCCAATGTTTTATGATGAGGTATTAGAAACTGCTTTAGATAATTCAGACTTGGATTTATTTGTTGGTGGGTCATCAGAAATGAGAAATTAGTAAGCGGCTATGCCATGAAAGATCTTCGTTCACCCTTGTTGTGAGGGGTTGGGAAGGCAAATTGGCACAACTAATTGCCCTTATAAGAACCCGCTAACTGGGCAGAGATAAGATAGTTAAAACTTATAAAACAGTAGGATACTTTGGAAAAAGCAAGGCTTCTTAACCTCAGTAGGAACTCCTGAACAAGAGGGTGGGGAAATTCTAGATGCCTTAATGCAGCTAAAGGAAGTAACTATTATGTAGGCAGACATGCACAAAAATCAACTACTGATCTAGAGACTGAGGTAGAAATGCCCTGGGTAATCATTATGTCAAAACAGTACTTACACAAATTTTTGCCACTGTAATCTTGTCATGCCTCTGCAAAGGATTTATAAGAGTCATTATTTAAGTCAAAATTTACCCTAACATCAGGGTAAAAATGTTAGGGGGAAAAAATGTTAGGAAAGACCTGGCTGGGGTGCCTGGGTGGCTCAGTTCATTAAGCATCTGCCTTTGGTTCAAGTCATGATCCCAGGATCCTGGGATGGAGCCCCAGGTTGGGCTCCCTGCTCAGTGGGGAGTCTGCTGCACCCTCTCTCCGTGCGCTTCCCCCATTTGTGCTCTCTTTTACTCTCTCTCAAATAAATAAACAAAATCTTAAGAAAAAAATAAAAGGAAAGACCTGCATATAAATTAAATGAAGATACTCTCAGGCTTCTCAGAAGGGTACCAAGTAATGCTAAAAGGCCTCAAATGGAACCATGCTAAAATCCAAAAGAGATCACCCCAAACCACAAGGACACATTACTTTTTGTGTATTTCTCCCCTGGGAAAAAATAAATAAATAAATAAATAAGCCCTGACAAAACTTTAAAGGAAAAGCATGGATGCAGCAAAATCCCCAGGCCTACTTGAGTAACTCTAAATGGACTTTATATAATTATCTCCTGCAATGGAGTATGAGAATGTTCTGGTTGATGCGCATTCCTGTTCAGTGCCCCTTTGTAGAGCTATACCTCTGAAGTGGCTGAAAAAGTACTTAATTTCATGTTTTCTACTTGGGAAATCCCAATCTATCTTTATATTAATAGAGATGCTCATTTTCCTAGAAATGTCATTAAAGAGATCTACAAGGTATTAAGCTTGCTCAAAAACTCTGCTGTGCATACAATCTGATCTTTAGGCAAAGAAGAAAGGATAACTTATATTTTCAAATTATTTAGCCCAAACTTTAAGACATAAACTTCTTCACCCCAAGTTCCTTTCTTTTTACTTTAAAACAATAAGAAAATCTCTTTTGGAGTTTCCTCAATTCTGCTTTTATAAGTCAGTAATAAGTAGACTCATGTATCTAGGAATATCACCCATAATCCTAGACTCTGCCCTTTTCCAAGCAACTCTGGCCAAACAAAGTAGAGGACCAATGGCATACAGATGGTATTTTCATCAAAAGTTACAGGAGGCCATTCCTCAACCTTCTCCTAAAGAATTTTTGAAATTGAAATTTCTGAAACTTGGACGCTCAGTGTACTTGAAGAGCTATCAGAGAAAAACTGTTGAAAAGGACCTTGTCTGGTACTATGAACAACTAACAAATAAGTAAAAGGCCAAGGGGTTGATACATTCCTATAGCTGCGGAACTGCACATGACTCACTTGTCTTTGGCCTCACTTGTCTTGGTCATCATGTGGGGGAGGAAAACTTTTCCCTTCTTATTTCTAGGTTCATTGGCTAGTCTAATAATTAAATTGATGTAAGACAGATTAACAGGAGAAAAACAAAATTAACTTCATACATACAGAAGCCCATAAAAATATGAGATTCAGAGAAGTGACCAAAGCAGGCAGTTTACAACTTTTAGATAAATCAATAAATCCATGAAGAATTATCAAAACAAAGAAGTTAGGCCTTAGGGTAGTAAAATGGAGAGTAAATGACATGGTTTGTTTATATAGTCTTCTTGGCCCTTAATTCTCTATCTTTGGTGATAAGGATGCCTTCTGTGTTCCTGGTACAGGGAGGATATCTAACACATGAGAGATTTATGCTTTGTTTTTAGGAGGACAGCAAAGGGTCAGAGAGTCCTTCTTACTCTGGCTGTATCTTAAGTAACTTTAATTCAAAATAATGAATATGCCAAAGTGGCCCATTTTGGGAAGACATATTTTGCTCCCCTTTGTTCACCCTAAGAAATCGATCATTCCAAAGAGTCATACTACTACTGATGCTCTACCTCTACAAACTTGTGAGAGCAGCCTATAAACTGAATCATAATGTAAAACAAAGTAAGACATGTGCATTCACTTCCTCTTATAAATCAAACACCATTTTAGAATTACTTATGCAGTGCTCTGCCATGTGGCAGTCAGACAAAAGACCTCATTTTCTCATATCATAAGTGGCTTCTTTATCTGAAGAGGGATCTTTTCTCAGAGATAAATAATAAAATCCATAGTCTATATCTGGAGCATGTATTAAATAATTCTGGAAGCTACATTTGTTGGAAAACAAACTACAGAACTTTTACAGTGGGTATTTTAACTGTTTCATACCTGTTGATAAAAATCTTTTAAATATTACTAGAACAAGATAAAAAGAAGAGGAAAAAAGAAGGAATAGGAAAGGAAGAAAAAAGGAAAAATCAGAGAAAAACACAATTTTCTATCTTTTCATTAAGAAACTTAGATGGAGATGAGTCCAGATGGATATATGAGAACTAAGAAGCATAGTAGATAAAATTCCTAGCACACCCACATTTCGGTGTACATAAAGTTCACCTGTGGATATTAGCTCTGTCCCCCAAGATTTTATTTTAATAGGTTTTTTGCGGGGAGACACAAAATTTAAAATTTAAAGTAGTTCTTCTGATAATGCTGCAGTATGAAGACCTAGCTTTGAGAAATACTTCCTTTTATCAATTTACCATGAGGAAAAATTCAGATAAATTGGGATTCTTTCTTTTTGTCCCATTCTGTTCTTCTCTGTTCTTTGTAGTATTAGTACAAAGATGTTCGCTTTTCATATTTTTAATCAAGGTAATTTTAGTTTTTGTTACTAATCTTCTTGGAACTATTCTCCCTAAATATTATGTTTGAGTTGACAAAGGTAAATGTCCCTATATTATTTATTAAGAAAAATAGCTGCAAAAAGATGCATGTCTCTGTATCTCTCTCTCTATAAATCTGAGCCTCTATGTTTATATTTTCTCTGGTGGATATGTGCTCTCTATGGGATTTATGTTCTTTTGTGCATTATAGTGATAGAAGGACTATTCTAAAAATTCTTCACCAGAATAAGTCACTTCCTGTCTTGAAATACCAAGCACTTTCCTATATAACTTAATAAACATCCCTGAAAACAGCAGGTAATGGCCATTACCCACTTTGGGTTGAATATTGTACAAGTTATATTTATTTCCAGTAACCTGCATGTTGCATGAGGGTAAGGAACCTCAGCACTTGTTTTCGTCTACTTGGAGACATTGTTTTGTTTTTATTACTCTCAGAGGAAGTGTAGAGCCAATGCAGAGTGAAGGAATGGATTATATTGACTCTTCTTTGGAAGAACAGACAACATTAGATTCTTTACGTTCCCTTTGTACTGCTCCATCACCTGTTTAAAATATATTTTTTCTAGTTCTCTTTAACATAAGGAAATAAATAACAATAGTGACAATTTACACTGTTAAAAATAATTATTTTTACTTTTTCATTCTCTTCCACAGGCCTACCACTTTCAACTTACATTACACCATTTGGCAAGTAGATAAAGTACAAGAGAATGACCCAATTGACTGTCACTACTACAGAATAAAAATGAAGTTCCTGCTATGATACGTGTGCTGGGATAGATTTCAGCCTTGCAGATCAACAATAAAGAGACCTGATTCCCCTAGGAATTTTGTTCAGGGAGTTCCAAGTATTTTTTTGTTATTCTGTTGAGCATAAGTTATGAACCATTTTTGCGGGGATTGCCTGAGCCTACTTCTATCAAAAATGACTACTAGCAGGTAGAATTAAAGTAGGAACACCATGAGCAGAACTGTTGCCTGGGGTGTATACACACAAACCATGATCCAAATACAGCTGGGAGCCATGAGTCCACTGAAGTTAAGATCCTTCCCTGCCCCTACACAACCAGAGATGAGGAAGTATGGGTTCTATCTTCCTTGATGATTACATTTCAAGAGAAGTTTCCCAGGTCCTTGAGAAAGGTATTCCAGTTTGTAAAACTGGTGAGAAGCTTTAAAAAAATCGCATCTCAAAGGGGCAAAGAAAGAATTCATCATTACAAACCTTTAAAAGGAAATCTTCTAAGAAAATAGAGATCAGGGACGCCTGGGTGGCTCAGTTGGTTAAGCAGCTGCCTTCGGCTCAGGTCATGATCCCAGCGTCCTGGGATCGAGTCCCACATCGGGCTCCTTGCTCAGCAGGGAGCCTGCTTCTCCCTCTGCCTCTGCCTGCCACTCTGTCTGCCTGTGCTCGCTCTCTCCCTCTCTCTCTCTGACAAATAAATAAATAAAATCTTTAAAAAAAAAAAAAAAAGAAAATAGAGATCAGGGTGAGTCTGGAAGAAGCCTTTTTGGTCAAACTTATAGATACATTATGGTCATCTTGGCAAGCTGGTAGAAGTTTTCTAAGTTTCTGGTATAGGAAATGATAAAAATTTTAGACACAGAAGCAATGAATGATCAAATCCAATAGCAGATTCAAGATCTCTGTTAGAAGTCCCCTCAAGAGACATAATCTCAGGAGTTTGATTATTCATAATAGTAAGACCCAATAAGATCCTAGTATTAGGAATATGGAATTACTCAACTTATTTTTTAGAAGCAAGGGAAATGTTAGCAGTTGATGGGTTAATACTTGGGCTGTCTTTGCTAAAAGAAACTTCCAGACACTTTACTGGGGCCAGCTGTTTAAAATGTTCACATTCAGGGGTGCCTGGGTTACTCAGTGGGTTAAAGCCTCTGCCTTTGGCTCGGGTCATGATCCCAGGGTCCTGGGATCGAGCCCCGCATGGGGCTTTCTCTCAGTGAGGAGCCTGCTTCTTCCTCTCTCTCTCTCTACCTGCTTCTCTGCCTACTTGTGATCTCTCTCTCTGTCAAATAAATAAATAAAAAATAAAATAAAATAAAATGTCTATATCAAGGGTCTTATACAATGAAAACAAAGTTCTGAAGGGTGAACTGGAGGCACAATAAGATCTGTAGTGATCAAGGAAAAAATCTTGTTATTTTCTATACATGCTACTTACTATTTCAGAAAATTGTATGAATCACATTTAGGAGATTTCTAAGAACTGAAGCATAGAATTATTTTGTAAAGGAATTTAAAAAAAATGTAATCCAAACATTTTTCCATATTGTTTTAAAAGAAAAACCATTAACTGTGGTGAGTATCTGTCAAACGTAGATGATGTGTGAATGATTTTCTGGTTCTATTTCATACTACCTGCCCCTCTCTGCAAATGTTTCACTCCTAGCAGAGGTCTGTCTTTTTTTTTTTTTTTTTGTGGCTGGAGTTCAGTGAGTCAGCTCATTAGAAATGCTGCTGAGATAAATGCACAAAGTAAGATGGTTAGGAAGGGTTGGTTGTGCCAGAGCAGAGCAGAGAAATGAGAGAAATATATTCTTCCACATGAGTAGAGTCTTTTGTAATCTTTTGCTATAATAATTGCTATTTTGGAAGGGCTGAGTTCTACATACTTGCATTGAGCCTTAAGCATTTTTGAATCTGTTAGTGAAATTGCAATTCTTCCTATCCAGAATTAAACTATTTGACTTAGGGGAAAATTTGTGATCTTAAAATATAACACTTTAAGTTTCTTTAGTAACTTTCTGGAGTCATCCTGTCTGTTACCCTAAATTCACACAAGATTGCACTTATCCTCTTGAGCAGTAGGTATATATTTTCCTAAGGTCTCCAGTAGCCTTACTTTTAGCTGAATAGAAAGATTTCAAATCAAATACAGAATTGCCATTTATTTATTATATATGTTGGGGCAAGTCACTTAACCTCACTTAGCTTCAGTTTTCTTAAATGTAAAAAGGGTAAGTATTCACATAATTGTGCCTGTAAGGAAATAGTATATGTGAAAGTGCCCTGAAACTTGTAAAACACAATTCAAGTATATATATATATATATTTTAAAAGTAATTTATTTACTTATTATAAAGTTGCTTTCTTCATGGTTGCATATGTTGCCAGTAAGCCTTGAGGCAATGTCAGGGAAACCTCTTGCTCAACTATAGACTCCAAAAGTTAAAATGAGAAATAGAGAAGATTACCTAACTCTTGATCTAACCGAAACTCATTGTTCTTATTTGTTATTGCACTTTCTTGAGCATTAACGAAGATGTTTTATAGTGACTAGAACATTCCAACCGCCCATCCAGAAAAACGCTGCTAGCAACAGAATTCTAGGAGACTCCATTCCATCCCCTTCTCTGCCCATGATCATGGGATCAACACCTACCAAACCCCCACCCATCATCTCTCATTCCCTGCCCTGCTCTATAGCACATACCCCCCTGAACCTCTACTGTAAAACTCCAGGTGTCCATCTGATGGTGGAGAAGGTGGTTCTTACATCTTGAGCCTGATACCTAACCACCCTCTCCCACCCCACATGGGAAATAAATTTTTCCCCACCTGTTTTCCAAACCTTCCTCTCCGAAGTTATTGGCCTCTCTTGCACCAGTTTCTCTGAGCTTATTCAGCAACGGCATTGGCAAACCCAGCTAGTGGCTGAGCTTTCTATTTGTCCAGCCCCCTCAGGATTGCCCCAGAAGGAGGAGGCAGTGCCAGGGCTCACCAGTTCCTTTCCTGAGTTAATGCATGTGATAGACTGATTGTTAATAGATGAGATTCTTTTTTTTACCGTCTCAATTCCTTCAGAGGTTTGAAGACTTTTTGGAAGACTATTCTAATGCCAGCTTCTCCCTTGGGAGATGGAAATATCTAGAATTCGGACATGAATATTCTAGGCCCTTGAATTTACTTCCCTCTTATTTACTTGATTTGTGTTAAATATTCAAAGTATTTCTGTTATTTCCTGAATTTCCCCCCTCTTGGGAACTGCCATCTTGGAGCTAACAAGTACTTTGTTATTATCTTTCTATCCACTACTGGATCTTTGTACAACTGTGTCTGTCTGTGTGTATGTATCACATGCACACATATGCACAGAAGGGAGGGGACAATTACTACAGAGATAGTGTATTAAAAGTGTGATACATGAGGGGGAAATAGAGAATTAAAATGATTATCAGTGGGGCGCCTGGGTGGCTCAGTGGTTAAGCCGCTGCCTTCGGCTCAGGTCATGATCTCAGGGTCCTGGGATCGAGCCCCGCATCGGGCTCTCTGCTCTGCGGGGAGCCTGCTTCCTCCCCTCTCTCTGCCTGCCTCTCTGCCTGCTTGTGATCTCTCTCTCTCTGTCAAATAAATAAATAAAATCTTTAAAAAAAAATAAAAATAAAATGATTATCAGGAAATTCAACACTTTCAATAAACTTACAAGGTCTCGTGAATAAAATAGGACTACTTTTGAAATAACACGCAATATTTTTCAAAAGGCTAAGGAGAAACCTATCTTCTCTCCTCTCATGATAAACAGTTGGATGGTGTAAGAGTGCAAAAGGAAGGCTCATTTTCTTGACTTCTAGTTACTTAACTGCCTCACTTATCCCTTTTTGATCTTTAAGCTATGTCCTTCTTTGACATTATATTAGTAAAGAAAGATTGACCTGAAATCATAGCCTTTTAATCTAGAGAGTGGAGACTATTTGATTCCAGATTTCATTTTGTAGATCAAGGTGAATACAAACTCTGGTTTACCTCGTACAGTTGAGGTTCGGACCTGTCATCCTGGTGTAATTATTGTTAGACCCTTGTTCACTCTCAAACATGTCCTGGTTCAGATGACAAATTACGGTCATCCTATAGGCATGGAAAAGAAAACAGAGAAAGTCAAGGGACTTACTCAAATGTGAATAATTATTTCCCTCTGCCTTTAGGGCAAGAACTCAGACCAACTGACACTTTCCCTGGTCACTATACCCTATGACTTTGCCACTTTATCTCCTAGTCATTGCAATTCATGAATGATTTTTAAATATAGATGGAAAGTCCAAATCTCAACGACGAAAAAATAGTCATATTCTCCTACAATATCAACCACCTCCTACCTAAAGAAAGTGAAATGTTTTCAAATTACCTCCCTCTACACTGCTATGTATTATTTTATACATGAGATTTTTAGGATAATATGCTGACAACATCAAAAACAATTTTTTTAATATACATGAATAAAAGTCAGCTGCTGGGGACCAAGGGCAACATAACTTCTTACACTCTAAGCAAATGAACATCACTCGGCTCTCTCAGTTACCCAGAAATAAGCCAGCTGCAAAATATTTGCTGCCTGCTATTTAGCCCTTGGGAGGAAAGGAAGATCATGCTGGCTAATGGATAATTACATGCTAATGAAAAGAATGCATGTCCTGCACCTTCTAGTTTGAAGGGCTTGAACTTGAAGATTGCCTTCTGTCAAGGAACCCTTTGGACATGGGGCCCAAGTGTGAATAAAGCCCTATTGTTTCTATACTTATTTGCTATGCATCAGGCATTGGGCAATCTGTCATGCATCTGCTCTGTTCAGGCTTTGCCTAATGATGTGGGAGGATCACAAAGTCTAATCTGACACAGTGACTATGTAAATGTCATATGGGTCCCTTATACATTTGCCTGAGGGCTCCTTGATGGGGGCACATTTCAAAAACGATAAAGGTTATAGCACCCTGTGAAGGATTTATGCCAAGCAGTCTACTGGCCATGATTTAGTTTTGTAGCAGACATTTCATTTTAAATTTAGGAATTAATCATTTAGCATAGCTAGTTTTATTGGGTACCATAGAATATACAAGAGCGAATAAGGGATGAGATTTCTGTACACCATTGATTTTGTTAAATGAAAATAATAAATTCTTATATATTTTCTCTCTTTGATGTAATTCTGGTAAAAGAGATATTAAATAGACATTAATCAAAACTTTTCTTTTGCTAAAGAAAGGCCCAAGAGGCTTATAATCAAATAACATTGCCAGTTAATCATTCATATAATCCAACATTGCAAAATTCTAATTCTAGAAATCAAATATAAAATGCTGAAATTAAATACCTAAATAATTTATGATACTCTAATTCAAATGAGGTCCTATACATACAAGCTTACACAGTAACTGTTATCCCAAACCAATGTGTAAAGACATTTTTGATAGGGCAAAAGCTATTTTCACCTAATAAGCATGAATTAAACACCAAAAGAAACCTTCAAGATATCATCATCTATTAACATTGTTCTTTTATTCTCTCAGCCTGAAATTCATATCCCTGGCACATTAGAATTAGGGCTACTTTTAAATGCCCGTACCTGAACCGCACCTTCTTACTTTTGGGGCAGGTAGTTATTTCTGTAGCTAAGGAGAGCATCATCAGGGTCCATATTTAGAAGACGGCAAGGTGTAAGTCAATATAAAGGCAAAATGCCCATAGGAAAGTAAAGCTCAAACTCTGTTAAGAAGCATGCTTACCCCAACCTTAGGAATGTAATGATTAGACTTAAGGTCTCTCCAGATATCACATAAGTTATTTAAAGAGAATTCATAAAGAGTCAGCAGTATTGGAAATTGCTGAAAGATGCCAGAATTTGTATATCTGGGAATAGTATGAAGTTATCCTAGGAATAGCAGTTTGATTTCTGTAAACAATACTATGCTATTCAAGTCCTCCTTAAAAAGTGACTAACCACTCTGTTTGTCTGGTACTGAGAGATTTCCTGAAAAGTGCGATTTTCAGTGCAAAAATCCAAAAACTGTGCAGCCCAAGATGAACTGGGCACATTATTTCCTCCTTGCAACTACAGGAAAAGGGAAGCAGATATTGCCAAATGCCACCATAAAGTGCAAGTATATTCAGATCCTCCCAACAAAACAATAACTCAAAGCAAATGATCAGCTCAGGTGGTAGCTTTGATTTACAACCCAGTGGGTTCCTGCTGTTTCAGATATTCTCTCCCTACATTCTCCCACCTGCTTTCTCCAGCAAAGTGCCCTTTGATTCTGTTTTTTGTTTGTTGCCCACATTTCTAATAACACTTGAGTTGCTTCTGTGAGCAGACTTTGAAATAGGTTCCGATATATTTTATCATCTGTCCTCATTTATCTTTGTCTAGTTTTATTCACATTGTTCTCTTCCATTTCATACTCGGCATTTTTTTTTTTTTTTTACAAGTTGATTCATTTTCCGTTTTGAGTTTTCTGTTGGTTTTTCAAAAATGGATGTCTTTCTTCAATATGAAATGTTTCAGATTACCAAAATAAAACACTAAAGCATCCATTTACCCACCATCAAGGCTAAGTATGAACACTCAAATGAAGTTGAACCCCCTTACCTCATTTGCTTACTCTCCCTACTCTCCAGAACAAATGATTAAATTTGATGTTTACCTTTCCCAAATAATTTTTATTTACTTATTTACTTATTACTGCAGAGGCCTATATCCATAAAGAGTAGATTATGTTGTTTGGAATACTTTTAACATTAATATAAAGTCATCTATATGCATTGTTAGGGGAGGAAAAGAAATTTTCCCTCTAACCTTTTAGGTTCTTGGATGAGACCTCCACTGTATTAAGACAGAGTAACAAGAGAAAAACTAATAGAATGTATAATATATATATATAAAATATATATATTATATATTTTATATATATATATATATACCTCCTGTATACATGGGAGGTACCCAGGCAAAAGAACTCCCCACACTGGCCAATGTCTTCACCTTCAATACCATCTTCAGCCAAAGACAAAAATAAAATATTAGGGTGGAGGGGAGGCCAATTCTGGCAGGTTACCAGGAAAAGCACAGTAAACAAGGGTACAGTTGTTATGCAGGTTTAAGTCATTGCTTTCTTTCTTGATAAGAGTTTCCAGAGATGTAGAGTTATCCTCTTCCTGGTACAGAGATGGAAGACACCCTTATACATAAGATACCCCTTATAAATGTAAACTTCTTTTGCAAAGGAGTATTTTCTCCCATCCAAGTACTAACCAGGCCAGACCCTGCTTAGCTTGAGAGATCAGACCAGATGGGCCCTGAGTTTTCAAAGTTTCTCCTATGCCTGCAGTTTCTTAAAAAAATAATCAGTCCCAAATAATCAATATGCCAAAAAGACATATTTTCAGGGTTCCGAATATTTCTCCCCTGCAGTATCATCCCGCAAATGAAATGGGCCAATATTGCATAGGCAAGAGTCAGCTGTACTGAATACATAAAATTCTAACCTAATCATTCACCCCTCTAATAGTATCTCCTTTTAAATATATACTATAATGTATCATTCTATTGATAGACATTTTGATTGTTTTTCAGCTTTTCACTGTTTAAAATAATGTTCCAGGAGACTTTGTGGCTCAATCATAAAGTGTCTGCCTTTGGCTCAGGTCTTGATCCCAAGGTCCTGGTGGTGTGGGAAACAGAGGCAGAAGAAAATCATTAAAATTCCTTACCTGCTGACAAGCCCTTGAAACAGGGAGAGTTGCTCTCCTCTAGGGACTCAACTGCCCTCACCTTGAGGTTTTGCTAAGGGCAAAGGACAATCCTAGCCTGGCCTAACCCCTACCCCCAACCACGATCCTGTAAGTCTACTTTAACAATTCCTTTAGGAAACTTTATCTCTAAACCTCCAAGACAGTGTTGACAATCATTCCCAAGCATATGACTCACTGATACACATCTAAAAGGTCTCAGGAGAAGATTTTTATTACTTGTAATAAATAACCTTTCTCCCAAACAATAGCTAGCCCCTCAAGGTCCTAGTAACCTTGCTTCCAAAATTCCTTAGAGACTTACGCTATTCCTAACCCCCTCCCAACTTATAAGTATATAATAGACCACTCCTCACATCCCTAGGGCAGCATCTCTTCCTGCCCACAGGTCCTGTCCCCGTGCTTTAATAAACCACCTTTTTGCACCAAAGATGTCTTAAGAATTCTTTCATAGCCTGTTGGCTCCAGACCTCACCCTACTGAACCTCACCTAGATTCCAAAACTTCATCACTGGGATCAAGCCCCACATATGGCTCCTTGCTTGGGAGGAATCCTGCGTTCTCCCTCTCCCATTTCCCCCTGCTTATGTTCTCTCTCTCTTTCTCTTCCTGTCAATTAAAAAAATAAATAAAATCTTAAAAAATAAGATAAAATAATGTTCCTATGTACTATATATGTCCATGTGCACATATATATAAGGATCTGGCTAAAATATCTAGGAAGAGTCACTTGATCATGAGGGATATGCACCAAATACTGTGTGAAATACTGTGAAGACTAAGAGAAATAGTAATTCACACAATCTTCAGTATGATATGAGAGTCCCCATTAATGTAGAAAATGTTGGGGTTTGGAGCCTGCGGTCAAGAAAGAATTCCTGAAACATCTTGATTGTAAAGAGGGGGTTTTATTAAAGCATGGAGACAGGATCTGTGAGCAGAAAGGGCTACCCCAGGATTGTGAGGGGCAATTGATTATATACTATGAAATTGGGAGAGGTAAAGACAAAGGAAGTTTCCAAAAGGATTTTCATATGATAAAAAAGACTCAGGATACCTGAGACCTGGCTATTATCAGGCTAAGGTTGTTTTTCCCTCTAGCAAGGCACTAACAATAAGAGGGTTGGGAGTTTCCTAGAGGAATGTTATACTGGGTCTGTCTCAAGTACTTGCCAATGGGCTGCAGGTTATAAAGACACTTAATTTTATCTCCATTTCCTTCTGCCTTTGTTCCCCACACATCACTTCACATATTTGCAGACAATTTATACTTTCCACTTTCCAGTTTTGCTCATCTAGGTGTAAAAGTTTGTTCCCACCACCTCCCCACCACCCCACCATGGCATTTATTTGCATTTCTTAGTTCTCTAAGAAAAACATAAGCTTATCCTGAAATTTCTCTTGGTTTCTATTTGGCTCCCTGTTCATCTCCCCCACTTAGGTTTTACTCTCTACTTTTTTTTTTTTTTTTTAAGATCTCTATTGACTTAAAGTATGTGGGAGAAGGAAGTGATTTTCTTCTCCCCATGTATGTGAGGATGGGCACTTGCTCAACTGAAAATGGAGAAAC
This sequence comes from Lutra lutra, assembly GCF_902655055.1. Lineage (NCBI taxonomy): Eukaryota > Metazoa > Chordata > Mammalia > Carnivora > Mustelidae > Lutra > Lutra lutra. The sequence goes on from NC_062290.1 coordinate 50,975,309, forward strand.
TGATAAAGTCATTATGCTGTGCTACTTTATAGTGCATCAGCAGTGCATTATAATGTATTGCTTATGATGTGGGAAACAAAGGCCGAAGAAAAATGACTAAATTTCCTTACTATTTAGAGCTATTGACAAGTCCTTGAAATAGGCAGAGTGGCATTCTTCTAGGACTCCACTGCCTGGATGTTGACACTTTGCTAAGGGCAAAAAGGCAATCTTAGCCCAACCACTGGGATCCTGTTAGTCTATTTTAACATAAAAAGTTCCTTCGGAAACTTCCTCTATCTCTACCCCCCAAGATACATGTTGTTAATCATCCCCAAAGCATATGACCCACTGATATACATCTAAAGAGTCTCCTCACTAAGGTTTTCTTAGACAGTAATAAATGACCTTTTCCTGACAATAGCTAGCCCCTCGAGGTCCTGGAATCCATGCTTCCAGAATTCCTCAGAGACTTACACTATTCTTACCTCCTCCCAACTTGAAAGTATATAATGGGTCACTCCTCATGACCCCCGGAGCTCTCTCTGTCCACGGGTCCTGTCCCTGTGCTTTCATAAAATCATTTTTTGGCACCATAGACATGTCAAGAATTCTTTCTTGGTTATCGGCTCCAGCTCCTCACCAGCATTCCAAAACTACATCATTTGGTAAACACAAAGGGACAACTCTCACACTAGAGAACTTTCTTTCTGTTCTCACCTTCACTTAATAAACTCTCACTTCACCCTTCTGTGTCTGCAGGATTCATTCTTCTACTCCAAGAGACAAGAACCCTGCAAGCCTGGAACGCTTACATTAGGTAACCAACCCCTTTATTGTGTGATCAAGTTTGCAACATACAAGTTGATAGCAATCACCAGAAATATACCTGCTTCCCACATAGCATGTTTCCAGCCAATGTGCAATAGTAAAATATGGCTCAAATGCATTGCTTAAAATCACATTAATATCAATTTATTCTCCACATTGATTCTTGTTAAACATAAGTTTGGAGTAATTATTCTCCTGTTGGAAGTTCTCAGCTGGACTTCAACTATTTTCTATCCACTTCTAAAAGGATTTATACAGAAAGGTTCTCCTATCTTTTCTGTCCTCTCTCCTTTTAATTTTCTCCCAGAATCATGCTGAAGGAAGCAAGAAATAGATTATATTGAATTCTGTGCAGTGTTTGTAATTTTTGTTAAGTGATAAATATTAATTATTATTTTAAAATACAATAAAATCTTAAGACTCTTAGTTCCTAGCTATTGTGCACAGCCATCTACTGAGTTAATACAAATTTAATTTGTAATAATTACTTCTATATACATAAATTATATGGTACAGTATAATAAGTGATAATAGCACATATTACAAAATAGGCTGACATTTTAACAAAAAAACACTCTAACACATGGCTATTATACTGGAGGAAAACAGTATTGTGAAGTAGCTACAATTGCAATTTGCTTAGAAAATGAATTGTAATGCATTAATGCCTCTGAATAATTTGCAAGTAAATGAACCCCCCAAAATTACATAAATGACCAGCCACAGGTATTTATGTTACTTGGGGCTGGGAGACATGGTGGTAAAGGGGAGAGGAATTGGAATAGAGACTTGCATTACTAACTGCTTACATGTATGCTAAGACATCTTATAACATTTAACCAGCCGAGGCCTAATATGCAATTACTTTGCATTTATTATTTTGCTGATTTGTTTGCTAATAAAATGTTATTGCCCAATGACAATTTTGAATTAACTACATAATGATGCTCTTGAAGATTAGCTAGATTAAATGATAGAATCCAATGCCTGAAGAATTATCTCAGAGATCATCTAGTCACTCTTAAGGCTCCCAGTAGCAAAATTCCTTTTAAATCATTGTATAGAGATGCCCATTCATTTTCGTCTGTGGCAAATGCTCTCTACCCAGACCTCAGCCCCATCTTCCTCACTCACAGAATCTTGATTTTGGTCAGGGTTGCAAAGATGCCTACTTGAATCTTCACCATCTCAGCCACCTGTGTAGGCCATCTGACTTGATGTCATTTAAAAAAAAAAAAAAAAAAAGGCAAGCAGAAGTCTCATAGAGGTTCCTAGGAAAGCATTCTCTTTCCTGAAAAAAAAGGGGGCAAAAGGTCTCCTTTTTTCCATCTTGAATACTGATATAATGGAAGAAATTACAGCGGCCATCTTGTTGCCTTGAGGGAAAGGTCATGAGAATTACACAGATATTGATTCTCACTAAAGAGAACTGCCAGCCTCCACATCACTAGAGTCAGAAACTTGATAGTTATTACAGAAACCCCCCTCCTCAGAGTGCACATTAATTTGGAAGCTCACAATGTACTCAGCATATTTTCTGCATTAGGTTTTTTTTTTTAAGATTTTATTTATTTTTTTATTTGAGAAAGAAAGAGAGAGGGAGAGCACAAGCAAGGGCAGAGGGAGAAGCAGACTTCCCACTGAGCAGGGAGCCCAATCCAGGATTCAATCCCAGAACCCTGGGATCATGACCTGAGCCAAAGTCAGACGCTTAACTGATGAGCTACCCAGTTACCCCTGCATTAGATCATTTAATCCTCTTAAACTGATGAGGAAGCATGGAGGTGTTAAATATCTAAGTTGTTAAAAAAACAAAATTCAACTAAGTTAATTTTAAAGATCTTGTTGGCTTTATTTAATGATTTATGAAGCATCTTGTCTAGCAGTAGATGAGAAGAGCACCACAAAGCTATACAAAATCAAAGAACTTACAAGCAGAAAGACGTGGACAAGGAAGTTATATTAGCATGAGTGGATTGGTTGTGGCAAGATCACTTTCCTTCTCTGGATGGAAGGGATCTATCAGGCCAATTACCTTACTGTGTTGGTCAGTTAGTCCCTGACTGACTGGTTTAAGATCCCATTTCTGGGAGAGGCCAAAAGGGTAATAAAGTTTAAGTTTGGTTTGGTAATGGGGGCTTTCACATACGTGACTCCCCTTTTGACCTACTGTCTTATTTTTAAGTGTTAATACAGCCCTTTGGTAACAGAACTGGGATTTGAATACAGATAACCTGGTAACAGAATCTACATTCCATGATTCCTTACCCACGTCTAATAGCTTGTCACGTCCTGATGGAACGGTCTGTAGAGCTGTCATGGCAGCCTGCTTTCTCCCTTCCTACTGGCATTGCCAAGTCCTCTCCAACCCTGGTAGGATCCTAACATACCACTTCTTCCATACTACCTTCACAACGCAAAGATTATCTTCCTAAAATGCAAATTGAATCCTATTTCTCTCTTTCTAAGGCCTTCAATGATTCATAATTAACCAGGCATTCTTACTTAGTAAATGAAACAAATCCTGTATGAGACCAGCCTGCCTGCCAAATACTAGGCCAGAGCTCTAACAGCGGACTACTTTTATAATCACCTAGGATTTCGTTGTTGCTGTTTACTGGTTTTTAACTATATGCTTTCAAAAATTTGGTAACAGCCATCCCTTTAGATAGGATATTACTTATATAAAATGGAATCATCTGACACTGAACCAAGAAATAGAACCACAACGGCAAGATCCCGGGCACAGCATGGTTTTATTTGGCCTAAGTGGTACTTTTATTTTTTAATTTGTCAGAGAGAGAGGGAGAGAGAGCAAGCATAGGCAGACAGAATGGCAGGCAGAGGCAGAGGGAGAAGCAGGCTCCCCGCCGAGCAAGGAGCCCGATGTGGGACTCGATCCCAGGACGCTGGGATCATGACCTGAGCCGAAGGCAGCTGCTTAACCAACTGAGCCACCCAGGCATCCCCTTAAGTGGTACTTTTAAAAAGAAATTAGGATCTGAAGGTCTCGAAACAGTGATTCTGTATTGCTTTGTGGCAACTGTTGGCTAGAACTTAATAGCAGCTGCCCACCCAACAATTCACCTCAGCATTCACCAGCAATGTCCTTCTGTTTCTATATTTGGCCTATTCTGCTCATTACACTGTGGGCTGGAACTGTGGAGACTTGAGTTCGGGACCCTGGGTCATTGATATTCTAACCTTGTTATTGTAGTAGCTGCAATCTTTGCAGCAGGAGAAGCACTGCCATTTTTCCTTAGTGGCTATATTTTTATCACTGTAGGGACATACAGATGCCCCACACGCCTGTAACTGACAATCCAGATACCAGAAGGCCCAGTGTATCCAATATGGCAGAAAGAAACTGAGTTCAGAGACCATTCACAAGCTGTACAAATTAAAGTACTAATAACATTGTGTCACATGACTGTTACAAGGATGAAACCAGAGAATAGCATGAAAGCTTCTATCAGTCTTCCTGCCATCTATTAGGTACTAATTGGATTGAGGTTCCTTACGGTGAGATAGGTGTAGAAAAAAGGTACAGAACTCCTTTGAGGATCTAACTGAAAGCATGAACCCTCAACCTAAGGAAAATGAAACATTTATTTATATATACAGATTATGGCACAAGATGCAGGAAATAGAAGGTAGGAGGTCTTAGTGCATATGAATGTATTGTAACCACGAAGTATTTCATTGTTGCAAGAGAAATTAACTTATGCTGCAAACAAAAGTAAGGGCGGGTTTGTACATTGTTTACTGGAGTGTTTTCAAATATATTAGGAAAAATTATTAAACAAAATAGGTTCATTTCCAGGCATAGAAGCTTGCTAAATACACCCACAGCTCTACAAACACAGTTCTGTGATTAATCTCATCAATATTTTTCTCAAGAACCATATTGCTGTGCTTTCACTGTTTTATTTTTTTAGGAAGCCAGAGTTTCTTCCAGATAGGCTTGGGAAACAAATCCTCAATAGAAAGAATTTGCATATACAGAGTCTGCATGTAAATATAAATGCCATGATATCATTAATAAGTATCATGTGACAAACTATTTAAGTAGTAAACAAAATTGACTTTTCTGGGGTGCCTGGGTGACTCAGTGGGTTAAGCCTCTGCCTTTGGCTCAGGTCATGATCCCAGGCTCCTGGGATCGAGCCCCGCATCGGGCTCTCTGCTCAGCGGGCAGCCTGCTTCCCCGCCTCCTCTCTCTACCTGCCTCTCTGCCTACTTGTGATCTCTCTCTGTCAAATAAATAAAATCTTTAAAAAAAATTTTGACTTTTCTTCAGGTCTTAAAGTGTCTTAAGACAAATATCAGCGAGTTCATGCACTCAGAGAGATGCCAAAATCCATCGACAAGTCATAACTAGACTCCAGTTTCCTCAGGGTTTCATGACACTTCACTACACTACACTTCACACAAGTTGAGTGTGTTTAGCTCACACGCGTGTCTCTCTATTCAACCAAAAGGACTCAGAAGAGCAATGAAAGTGCAATCACGAAGAAAAAGAACACTTATATAGAAGGACAAGAAAGAAAGAAAACGAACACTTATTCTCTCTCTATTACATGTAGGGTTGTGTGCTGGTTCATTTGATCTTCATAATATCCCTGTGAAGTAGTTATTTTTATGCCTATTTTATAGATAAGGAATAAGGTCGTGCAGGTAGTCGGCAACAACATACTTAGAAACAAAGCAAAGGGGATGGAGTCAGTAATGAGATGTTAGTGATGAAAGTGTCATAATAATATCAATTAGTTTTAAAAGGGATCAGTTGTCCATATAGGGACAGCAGTTTAGGATTCTTGGCAGTCCAGTTATATAATATTGTGGCCACTGATTATAAGCTTGGCTAGAGTCATAAAAGTAAATGGATAAGATTGTTCACAAAAGTTTAAATATCTGAGCAATTCACCACAGCATGTCTTTAATATGCCACAGTGGCAGCTTCATAATATTCTCTAGGAGCCAAGCATAAATTGATCCATGTGTATCCAACTCTAATCACAATATTTCAGAGAGGAAAAAATATACTGGGATGCTTGATTTCTAGAATTTAAAAAACATATTGCACTATAAAACTGCCTTTGAAATCTCAGAAAGAAAAATATTCATTGAGAGCCAAATCAGATAAGTGCTCAGTTGAGTGATACCAGTGGCTTTGCCAATTTGCTAAATCTTAATATACTTGCTAACTTTAGTCCACATTTTTTTCCTCTTCCGCTTCTCTTTTCCTCTCCCACTTTGTCCTTCTCTCTTTTGTGTCCGATTATCATAAAATGAACATACCCCAGAGCTTTGCTATTTCTTAAAAATGTAAATGTAGAAAATAAAGACTTTGTTGGATGTCAGACTCAGGCTGCTTTTTGCTATTTACAGAATACTGGTCTCATTTTCCTAAGAAGCCCTGGAAATTGAGGGAGTTAGATAGCACAATGAAATGTCCTAGCAGGCTATTCCTGCGCAGAAGGCTACTGACAAATTTTATGGCCTTGGATCCAGAAATAAACACCATTCGGTGACTGTTTGTATAGTCAGGCCATTAAGTGCAATGATTTGTATTTCCTCAAGAGATCCCTTAAACTACAGTGCCTTGTGTTTGCAGCAGCTTGGCAGGAGTTGTATTTTTTTTTTTTTTAATCCTGCAGTTCATTGGCCAATAAAGTGTGTTCAAGGCATAATATCTCCCAGGAGGTATAAAAGAAAAGAGGTGGGACTGTAGGGCTTCACGCAATCCCTGTGAGATGGCCTGAGTGTAAAGCATGTTGAGCATCAATCTAGCAATAAGTTTCTTGAAGCAACTTCCTTCATGGGTGAGGCTGTTACCTGTTTTGTCTACTCTGTGCTCTGAATTCTGACCAAGATCGTTTTGACAGTGTTTCTTTAATAGTTCTTAAGGATTTTTTTTAAAGATTATTTATTTATTTATTTATTTGACAGAGAGAGACACAGTGAGAGAGGAAACACAAGCACGGGGAATGGGAGAGGGAGAAGCAGGCTTCCTGCTGAGCAGGGAACCTGATGTGGGGCTCTATCCCAGGACCCTGGGATCATGAGTTGAGCCTGGAATCATGACCTGAGCCTAAAGCAGACACTTAACAGACTGAGCCACCCAGGTGCCTCTTAAGGATTTTTTTTTTTAAGCAGATCCTTATAAAGATAACAAACAAAAAGAAAGCATGATAATGATGAGTCAACATCCTGAAATAAGGATTACTCTTTTAGCACAGACTTCTCATAAGCAAACAAATGCACTTATAAGAAAATACATTTATAAAAATTATATTCATTGGGGTTACTCTCACCTAAAAATTGGTAAAACCCTTCTCTGGTTAAATGGGCCTCATTTTCTAGCACTTTCTAACCTGTTTTGTTCTTAATGTGGATGCCCTGTGCTGTTTATATAATTCATCAGTTTGTGGATGTTCCCTCGTAGGTATAGGTCTTATTGTATTTACTTCAATGACTGCTCAAAGTTTACCTACAGATGTCCTCAATACATTTATATAGAAATATTTTTCCTTCCAATTTTCTCTGGAAAATGCTAGATTCCTGCTTTGCATACTACTTAAGGAATGGCTTTCCTTCACCCTCCCCATCCAATTCTGGGCCTTGCTATCCTTTTTCTAAGCATTCTGTATCCTGATCTCCAAATGTCTTCAGTGTCATCTACTGAAGTGTGGGGGAGTCGGGAGCATTGAAAACTCTCTCTGAAGGAAAGTATTCTTCATTGGGGTCCAGGCTGAAGATCAGTTTCCCACACTGAACAGAAACAAGTACCATGAAAACCTCTTACTTGTCTTCCACCCATGCTCTTAGATCTCCCAACACTGAAACTCAGGAGGGTATTTCAAATTTAAACCTGTTACATGTTCCTGGAACTCAAACCCGTAGGTGCACAGCACCCTACATAAAGTAAGAATTGAATTAGAGTGCTGATTTTAAACATGAAGTTATTTAAAAAGCTACAAATTTTAAAATGCAGTCATTCCTTTTACTGTGTGGTTATTATACATCAGGTACTATGCTAAGGTCTAGGGATAACCTATGTTATCCCTATGTTATCCCAAATGACTCACTTTCTACTGGAAGAGTTAATAGGTAGATGATAGACAGATAGATAGATAGATAGATAGATAGATAGATAGATAATAGATAGATAGATGATAGAGAGATTTACAGAGTATAATACCAAGTGTTAAAGTATAAACAGATAAACTGAATGGCTTTATTATCTGAAAGCTTATGCGTTCATAGGATACTCAACAGAATGTATTTTTTAGAGCAAAAAAGGATTTGCTTATACAAAGAGATAAATGACTCAGAAACAAAAGAAGGCATTGTGTGTGTGTGTGTGTGTGTGTCAGAGTGGGGATATTTTATCAAAACTTAAGATATTGAATGAATGAATAAACCTGAATCTGCCTACTATTAGCTCTTGAATGAAAATATTAAGAATAAAATTATAGAGTTGAAGGGCTCCACAGCCAGTGAAAAACTTAAATATACTTAAGATTGTAGGATATCTATAACATCTGTGTGGTAGTTTGATAATGGAAATACAAAATTTTAATTTAGGTAACAAGAAATAGCAAAAATGACCAATACTTCCATTTTTACTTGGCTATTCCAATTTTTAGGACCCTTAGTGCAATATACACTTAAAGTTTTTATTGAGCAACTACCACGTATGAAAAGACACACACATATGCAAATAAAATACTGAGTCATTAAAACAAGTGTTGTGTGCTTTTTTTCTTGATAGAATTATTAACCTTCATAGCCACTTATAGGGATTTTTTCCCCATTGTCCAGTTCTAATTACATTTTAATTCTCCTATGCACTACACACAGTGAAGGCTACATCTCAGTGTGCTTTAGCCATGTGTATCTCACTTTGTGTCATATAATATTTGAATTCTCCCTTTTAAGCTCCTTACTTTCCCCTTATACTATCCCACCTCGAATACCCAAATCCCTGCAAATCTTTGGCATACATTTTTTTCTTTGTCTCCCGGCCCTCCTCCACACCCTCACTCATTCAATGTTTTCTCTTGGTCCATCTTTGCTTCAGCAGACCACTCTCAGGAACTGATTCTTAGATTGGGTCTGGAAATCTCAACTGATATATCTGGGCTTCCTTTAAATGCACTTGCCTGTCATGTGTAGCACTTCAACAGCATCTCATGTGAGGAAATCATACATAGTTTACTTAAAAGCCCCTCAGCTCCCTTACAGCAATAACCAAGCTCTGGCTGTTCCATCGTTGAGTGCCTCTGTTGTTTGCTACAAATCAAAACATCAAATAAAGCATCATCACACACACCGAGGAGCACCCCAAAAGCAATGTATGCTGATGAACCCCAGCTATTATCCTAAGTAACACTGGCTCTGTCTGCCTTGCTGAAAGCCAGACTGGACTAGGAATAGAGGAATCATAGAACTAAAAGAGGGCTTGGGGCGCCTGGGTGGCTCAGTGGGTTAGGCCGCTGCCTTCGGCTCAGGTCATGATCTCAGGGTCCTGGGATCGAGTCCCGCATTGGGCTCTCTGCTCAGCGGGGAGCCTGCTTCCCTCTCTCTCTCTCTTTCTCTCTGCCTGCCTCTCTGTCTACTTGTGGTCTCTCTCTGTCAGATAAACAAATAAAATCTTTAAAAAAAAAAAAAACTAAAAGAGGGCTAGAATATCTAATGGCTTTACTGGAGTATAATTGTAGCAGGTATGCATGTATAAATCATGTTTAACGTTTTCACAGCACAATCATATTTGTCCTTTTCAAGAGCCCAGAAAAATGAATCAAATGAATAAAAAAGAGATAGGAGGGATTGAGATAGCCTCAAGAATTACAACTTTCCATAAAGATGAAACAAAACAATTACATTGATGAAAGTGAGTTTTAATATTGAACTGAAAGTGGGACGATTTTACCAAAATGACAACTCAAGAAATAAAGTGCCAGAAAAACTAAACAGGTGGCTGTTACTATGCAAGTGCAAAGAATCAGCAGAATTTTCAACATTTTCTCCATTCCTATACTTTAAATGAAAGATAAAGGTTTAAACTGCACAATGCCCATTTGGGATATAATAGGAAAGGCTGACCCAAGTATGGAAATACAGTTAAATCAGAGAGCTTCATCAGTGCCAATTACTCTGAGTCTATTTAACAATCAGATAGCCCTACAGCTGTAGCCAGAAGTGTGCATTGATGGGGTCCAAGACAGGCCACCCCAAAATATGCCACTTTGGCATATTGATTATTTTGAATTAAAGTTACTTGAAAAAGAGCTGGTACACGAAGGACACTCTGACCCTCCTCTCAGTTGCCCTGAAAGCAGGAAATAAATCTCCCATGTAAAGGACCCTCCTGCCCCAGGAGGGAGAGAGACATCCTGATTGCCAGAGATAGGGAGTTGGGGGCCAAGGAGTCTATATAAACAAACTTGGCTTAATTTCTTCACTAATTAGTACCCACATCCAAGTTTCTTTGTTTCTGCAGCTCTTGATTAATTTACTGTTTGTCTAAAGGGTGTACCAAAGCTGCCTACTTTGGTCACTTTAGGTCTCATAGTCTTATGGGCCCCCCATGTGTATATAATTAAATTTGTTTTTCTACTGAGAATCTGTCCTATGTTAATTTTATTACATCAGCCAAAGGAATCAAAGGGTAAGGGGGAAATTTCACCAACCCAACAGGGTTTAAGAGAGCAGGTATGAAAATATGTTCACTAAGTGAAGTGGCATCAGGGTCAGAGGCCACAGTGTTTTGGAATCAATACTGATCAATTTTGAAACAAATGAAAAGCTAGGCATGTCTATGATGGCAGGTGAGGTGTCATCTTTTGTATAATTGAGTTCCTAATGTCATGGCAGAAACCTCCACCTATGTCCTTCTATAAGACATATCAGATTCCAGGTTGCAGAAGAAAACATCCTACTGGAAGTGAGAAAAATGTCTGCCAGCAGGGTCATGGAAACAAGATGTTATATGGAAGAGGAGACAATCACAGGGATATTATACAGGGATATATATTTTTCAGGAAGCTTGACGGAGTTCTATAGCTGGAGCTCACCTAGAAAATATTTCATTGAGAAACATTATAAAATCTATAATCCAGGATTATTTTACTTTCTCACACTTAAAATATAATATTTAGCAATCCTCCAGTATACTGAAAATTTGAGCTTTGTAAATTGTCTCGTCAGAAAGAAAACAACACAATCCCAAACATGGTCTTTGACTACCCGAAGAAAAATGACTGATATAAATCACAAGTTTGTTTCCTTATTCTTTAAGTATTAACATATTTTCAGCCAGGAATTCAGGACATGCAGGATTATAGAACTTTTTTCAGGCTGTTTGCATCATGAGCCAAGTTTATAGTTTGGTTCACACTGGTTTTCCTTTATATCATAAGAGACATCAGACCCTGCAATAGCTTCTCTAACTTTCTTTCTCTCTCTTCTTTCTTTCCTTCCTTCCTTCTACCCTTGCTTCCTTTCTTTTCCTAAATACAACATCGTGTAAAATATCATTAAGATATTTTTGAAATTGAAATACCATTCAGGAAGATGTCACATACTTCTCCTCTGTTAAGTGTAACATATATATGTTTCAACAGTAACAAACTACAGGAGGGAAAAAAAAAAAAAAACCAATCATTTATTTCCCTCTTTGGCAAACATCTGGAAGAAGAGCAATACACAACCCATGACAAACTATATTCTCAAGCTTCTTCCTGGCATTCCTTGGGTAGGATGTGAGATATTCTGAGGAACATGCAGGTAACATCCACCCAACACATTTCTACCGAGCACCCATTTGTATTCAATCATGGACATACAAAAAGCAGGGATACCCTCCCGGGTGAGTTCAGGGGAGAGAACATGGAGCCAAAGAGAACTATACCTTTCAAATCTAATAGAATTTTTCTGGTTGGGTTTTGAACTTGCTTGGGATCTGTGGCCATTTTCTTCTGATCGCCCCTTTTAGAATTGGAATGTCTATCCTATGCCTGTTCTACCTTTGTAATTTGGAAGCCTGATTTGTCTGCATTCATAGGTTCACAGGTGGAGAGAATGAAATCACACCTCAGGTCTTACCCATAATTGACTCAGATGATGTTTAGATGAGACTCTGGATTTAGAATTGATGCTGGAGCGGGATATGACTTGGGGTTGATAGGATGGGAGCAAATGATTTTCGCACAGGAGAAGAACATGAATTTTGGTTAGAAGGCAGAGTGTTATGAGCTGATTTACATCCCCAAAATTCGTACTGAAGCCCTAACCCCACAATATGACTACAATTGGACAGAGAAAGGTAAAAGAGACATAATTAAAATGAAATGAGACTCTAAGGTAGGGTAAGGCCTTAATCTGACACAGGGATGCACTGAACACACACAGAGAAAAGGCCAAGTGAAGACACAGCAAGAAGGCAGTCATCTGAAACCCAAAGGGAGAGGCCACAAGAGGAACAGAACCAGCCAACACCTTGATCTTAGACTTCCAACCTCTAGAACTGTGAGGAAATATATTTTATTGTTTAAGCCAGTCTGTTGTATTTTACTATGGCCATCCCAGCAGACTAAAATGTTCTGGAAGGTGTAGAGAAGAAGGTAGACTGTCTGGGAAGCTTGGAATCCAAGGAACAGTATCAAGAAACTGGCAATCCAGAAATGCCAATGGATGAGAGTAAAATAAACCCCAACAAGAGTCTGTTCTCTCAAGGTCCAAAAAGGTATATAGAAGTATAATAATTCATAAGAATTATTTCATAAACTTCATCAGGATTTTATTTATTTATTTGTTATTTATTTTTTTAAAGATTTTATTTATTTATTTATTTGTCAGAGAGAGAGAGAGAGCACAAGCAGGGAGAGTGGCAGGCAGAGAGAGAAGCAGGCTCCCAGCTAATCAAGGAGCCTGATGCAGGACTTGATCCCAGGACTCTGGGATCGTGACCAGAGCCAAAGGAAGACGCTTAACCGATTGAGCCACGCAGGCGTCCTGATGATTTTAATAATAAAAAAGTACCCATCATTGGAAATGCTAATAGAAAAAAGATAACAAATGAATGCCAACACCAAGAATACAGAGATTTCAGAACTATCTGCCATGTATTTTAAAGCAACTGTCATAAAAGTACTTCAAAGATCAGTTAAAAAACAGTTTGAGGGATGCCTGGGTGGCTCGGTTGGTTGGACGACTGCCTTCGGCTCAGGTCATGATCCCGGAGTCCTGGGATCGAGTCCCACATCAGGCTCCCAGCTCCATGGGGAGTCTGCTTCTCCCTCTGACCTTCTCCTCACTCACACTCTCTCTCACTGTCTCTCTCTCAAATAAATAAATAAAATCTTTAAAAAAGAAAAAAAACCAGTTTGAAAAACAATGAAAAAAAAATAAAATGCTTCAGCAAAGAAGTAGAAATTATAAAGAAAAATCAAATGAAAATTTTGGAACTAAAAACACAACTGAAAAAAAATAAATAAACCCAATAGAAGGGTCCAACCAGTGAATCCGAAGAGAGACCAACTTAAATCATCCCATCTGGACAGCAGGGTAAAATTAGACTGGAAATATAAGTAAGTGAACAGACCAAAGAGACCAGCAGGACTATAACAAAGGAGCAAACATTCATGTTGCCAGAGCCTGCAAAAAGAAGAAGATCAAGAATAGGCCTAAAAAATTATTTGCAGAAATAATGGCTAAAAACTTTCCAAATTTGTCCAGTGGCATAAACTTACAGATTCAAGAACTGAACTCTAAACAAGAAAAATGAGAGAAATTCCTGCAAAGGTATATCGTAGTCAAACTTCTGAAAACTAAAGACAAAAAAAAATCTTGAAAGCCTCAAGAAATAAATGATACTTTACCACAGGGTAAGAAAAAATTGAACAAAAGTATACTTCTGTTTAAAAATCTTGGAGGTCACAAGAAAGTGGCATGAAATTTTTCAAGTGCTGGGAAAAAAAAAAAAGGAATTGCCAACACAGAATTCTACATGCAGTGAAAATAAAGGTAAAGTTAAGATATTAAAAAAAAAAAAAAAGGAAGCTTTCAACCAAAACAGGTGATTCAATAAGCAATTCATCTAACATAGGAGGAAGGTCAGTGAAAATGCAGGTGCTAGATGAACAGCAGACATAGAGAACCATCACACTGAATTGGAACAGATGGTTGAAGGGATCCAGGAAGGTTTCCATGAAAATGGGATCATTGAGATTCTTTATTTTTAGAGAAAACTTAGAAGGTATTGCTGATAAAGCAGTTGGGAAAAAAAATAGCCATTCATTGAAATCTAGCAAGGAAAAAGTGAACAAATACATATATATTTATATATAATATATGAAATTTCTAAAAATTATCAGAAAAAAAGGATCTGTATACTATACAGCTATTTGACTTTATAGTATAAGTGAGATATAGAATTCATGCTAATGAATGCTGATTTTTTTAAAACTAAAACTTTCATATAACTATGAAGGAAAGATAAAGACAAATAAATTCTGTCTATAGTTAATTAATTCATAATATGTAAAATTTGTAAGTAAATTAGAATATATATATATATTTTACTTAGATACTTAAATACTTAAGAAAATGGGTAAAAAAAATTACTGTCTTTAGAGAACAGAGTTAAGGAATTGTAATAGAGATGGCTTCATTTTATGTCTTTCAGTATTGTTTAATTTTTAAACCATGTACATTTATTATTTAATAAAAATATCCAATAAAAGACAAAATATCTTTTAAAACCGGTAATATGAAAGATTAATGCTTCTTTAAGAACTTACATGCACATATTAAGTGCAAAATAGTTGACATATATTTAACATTTTGTGATGTAGAAAGTCCAGATTTACTTTTATTAATAAACAATAAATGCTTCAAAATGCATACAATTCTCAAGCATTACTACTTGTCAGTGATCAGTGAATTCATTTATAATTGACCAAAAACGTGTTTGTTAGAGCCCTGTTTTGATCACAGAAAAACCAGGCTTACCTGAAACATGAGGGAATATGCCTGAGCTTTATTTAGCCATATAATGCTTTAATAAAGCTTTCATAAAATGAGATGTGCTGTACAAGATAAACACCAGGAAAACGGATGACACAATGGAAAGGCCAATATTTCAAATATATTTTGAAAGATCCAATGATGCAGTACACATTTTACCAGCAACTAACAATAATAAAAGCATACATGATCTATGACTAGCAAGCACTGTACTCCCAGTGAAAGCAATTATGAAAGAAGTCCCTACAGACTGTTTGTAATAAGCACACAAAGGAATTTATGATTGAGAAGAGACTAGTTTGTAGAGTATGTTACTATTCTAGCAACGATGCATACTGAGGTTTAAAATAAAAAAAGGAGCTATGCTGGATCTGAAAGTAATACCCAATCTGAAAACATAAGTGGCTGTATTCAGGTAACATAGACCTTAGGCTTGTGTTGAGAACTCTTCAGAGAGCCCTGATAGAACGTCACAGCCTGATTTCTCCTCACTGATGACATTTAGTTCCCCTTACGTTCATGACTCTTCTCACCACACAGTAAGACATGCAGGACGGCAGCGTCCTTAATGTCAGCTCCTCATTCCTTGGCATCTAACACAAAACCAATAACCAGTAACAAATCTGAGTGATCAAGGGAACATTTCACTGTTAATGACAGTTCATAAAACTTAGGCTAGCAAAAGTAGAACTTCCGAGAACTGAGAAAAAATAAAATAAAATAAATAAAACAACCCATAAAACAAAAACTACCTGCCTTTGTTAGAAATCTTAATTTGTAGGCTTTTAAGCATCAGTCCAAGGCAGTGATTTCTTTGCCCAAGGTAGATTTGATTAACTCAGTCCAGAGTCAAAGATCTAGCTCTGCATTCCTCTCCCTTTGTAGGTTTTCTCGCAAGCATGAAGACTGGGAAAGGGGGAGAGAAGGTGGAGCTGTTTCCTACATTCCATCTGCTTCTGAGTCCAACTCTGTGTAGCTCCCATTATCCTTCATGTCGTTCTCACAACACGTGCCCAGTGTTGATTTTGACAGATGTCACTTTCAGCGGCATGACACAAGAGACCTTGTGACCATGCAGCTAGTCCCTGCATTCCCAGGAGGCAGTCCACACAGTCGCCTGCATCCACCTTTTGCAGGACATCTGTAACTAATTTTCTTAAAAAAAAAAAAAAAGTGTACAAATGGTCTATTTTCTAAGTACCTGCAGCCCTGAAAGATACATATTTTGCCATCATACTTGATTAACATTTTGGTTGTGTACAGAATTTTAAAGTAGATTTTCCCAAAGGACTATGGGGGTCATTTCACCCTGGTCTTCTTGTTTTCAGTATGGCTGGAGAGAAGTCTATTTCCATCCTTCTTCCCAATGCTATCTATTAAGTGGCTTGTGGTGATGGTGGTCATGATTTGGTTTTAATCCAGAATCTTATAGGATCATCTCTTAACTGATGCTGTTCTGAAATGCCATGGTATGTGTTTGTGTGAGTCTGCTTTCATCCATTGCCCTGAGTGCTTGAGAGGCATTTTCAATATAGTATTTCATGTATTTCTCTTATCAAAATTTTTTTACTCTACATTTCTCCTCTATTTTCTCACTCCCCACAGTATTTTTTAAAAAAGATTTCATTTATTTATTTGACAGAGAAAGAGAGGACGGGAGAGATCACAAGCACAGGGAGAAAGAGAAGCAGACTCCCATTGAGCAGAGAGCTTGATGGATGCAGCACTCCATCCCAGTACCCTAGGATCATGACCTGAGCTGAAAGCAGATGCTTAATGGACTGAGCCATCCAGGCACCTGTTACTTTGCCATGCATTGTTGGTGTGACTGCAGAAGGTAAATACAAATAATGAAACCACATGATAGTGTACAACTTGAGCTCAGAGGAAGCATCCATTCCTTCTGTTCATATTAGCCAAAGCAAATCATATGAATAAGGTTTACGTCAATGGGATGAAACAGTTATCCTCCAAAGAATATGTCTCATGGAGAGGTCCAGTGGCTATTTTGGCAATAATACCATCTACTATACTTGGTGTCTGTTCATACAGAAGAGTCATTATTAGCTCTGCAAGCACATTGAGGATTGCTGACGGATGAGTTTCACTGTCTAGTGACTAACTGGGGCAAGAAGGAGGGAGCACCTCTTTAACAATGGTCACCCACAGGTTTGTATGTAATGGTATTTTTGCCTGTGGTTATCCAGTTTCAGCCATTCGAAGAACAAAGGGGACCAGGAATGCAGGACCTTCATGAAATCTCCATTTTCAGTCACATAATCTGTTTCCCAACACGTCTTAGTCTATCATTGCTATTTCCATCCCATTAAATTCTTCCAAAATGTAAACCTTTGATCTTCTGCTTGGCGGCATTCAACTAGGTAGGTGGGGTTATGGAATGATCAGACATAGAACTGCAGATACTTACCCTGTTTTTATATATTTTTTTAAAGATTTTATTTATTTACTTGACAGAGGGAAAGAAATCACAAGTAGGCAGAGAGGCAGGCAGAGAGAGAGAGGGGGGAAGCAGGCTCCCTGATGAGCAGAGAGCCCGAAGTGGGGCTTAATCCCAAGACCTTGAGATCATGACCTGAGCTGAAGGCAGAGGCTTAACCCACTGAGCCACCCAGGTGTCCTCACCCTGTTTTTACAAAAGCTTATACTCAGTCCTCTTACTACCCCAGGAATTGATATCTCCAAGCCCCAAACCTTTTAAAGTCCCTTGTCATGGAACAACTAGCTTCATTTCCAGTATTCTCCTGTCTACGCATCTGAGATTTTAGGTCTTCTACCCAGCTGAATTCATTATCACTCCTCCAACGTATCTGCCACTCTTTCCCATAATCTTTGTCCTTGTGGGTTTATTCCATTTTGTATCCTCAGTATCATTTTAGTAGTCATCTGGGAGGAAACAGAGATAAGCTTGTGTGACTAGAAGTCAAAATGTAAAGACTCGAAAAGTATAAAAAGAAGATGGGTAATGTTGAAGGATTTGAGACACTGGAAGAAAAGGTAAGACAGTGCTATAATTGTGTTCAACCCAACCTGGAGACTTACAGGACACCTGAGAATGATGGCAACAAACAGAGAACAAGAAAAAGAATGAATATAAGTTGGGATGGGGGGTAGGTGGAGAGCAGAATTCCCTAAGATAATGAAACAGACATAGTGGATGAGAGTAACCAAAAGCTTTAATTAATACAGAAGATGAGAAATGGGATTCAATAAATAAAGTATCTTAATAATAATCTCAGTGAGTTCTTATAAGTTTGTTTTTTACACATGATAAAGCTACTTTGAAAATCCTGTAATATGATCTAGACCTGAGGCTGGAAAACATGTTTTGTTCTCTTTTTTGTTTTTTTTTTCCCACTGCCAGCAGAGTGCCTGGAACATAATTCAATTGCTGTTGCTTGAAGGCCTTAATGCCTTCTTGATTTAATATAATTGAAGGTCATAATACCAATTTAGTAATTTTAATTCTGAAAATTTGTGGAATAGGAACCTGGCATCTGCAGAGTTATTTAGGCAGTTCATTAAGATACAGCACAAACTATATTTGGTAAAGGACCCCATGCCCAGGGAAATACGATGATGTTTACATGAGTCTTTTATTTGTAAAACATTTTATTTTCTTCTCAAATTGCTTTGTTTGATAATTTTGGCCAGGATTTAAGGTAGGGTCACTTATTTTGTATAAAGGAAGTATGTAGGTTTCATAAAACCTTGAACCAAACTAAAAGAACAGATTGATTTATGTTATTATAGACAAACACATTCATTCAAAAATATCATGAGTACCTATGTCTCAGAATTCTGTTTTAGATATACTGTGGTGAACAAAGTAGGGAGAAATCCCTTCCTCCCTTCCCCCTCCCATCCTTCCTCCCTCCTTTCCTTCCTTCATTCCTCCCTCCCTCCCTCCCATTTGTTCATTCTTTTCTTTTTTCTTTCTTTCCTTTCCTTTTCTTTTTTCTTTCCTCCCTCCCTCCCATTCTTCCTTCCCTTTTTCCTTCCTTCCTTCCTTCCTTCCTTCCTTCCTTCCTTCCTTCCTTCCTCTTTTAAAAATCTATTTCCTAACAGAGATTATAAGGTAGTCATGGCAGATACACTATGAACAAAAGAACAGTAAAACGTAGCATACTGGATTGTCATAAAAGTTACAGAGAAAAATAAAGCAGTGAAAGTATTGATGGAAAGTGTCCCTGAAAAGGCATTTTGAGTAGAATTTGAATTTGTTGAAAGGGTGTTCTCAAAAGAGCCAACAGCAGATGCAAAAGCCATAAGGTGCTACAGTCGGTATTGAATAATACAGGTTTAAACTACACGGGTCCACTTATAAGTGAATTTTTTTCCAATGAATACCTTAGAGAATCGTAAATGTATTTTCTTATTATTCTTTTTTTTTTAACATTTTCTTTTCTTTAGCTTATTTAATTGTAAGAATGCAGTATGTAAGTTTTCCAGTCATTGGTAGACTCTTAGCACTTAAGTTTTGGGGGAGACAAGAGTTATACATGGATTTTTGACTGCATGAGGGGTTGGTACCCCAAGTCCCCTCATTGTTCAAGAATCAACTGTTCATATTTTGCATTTCTTTTTTTTTTTTAAGATTTTATTTATTTATTTGTTAGAGAGAGAGAGAGAGAGCATGAGCATAGGCAGACAGAGTGGTAGGCAGAGGCAGAGGGAGAAGCAGGCTCCCCGCTGAGCAAGGAGCCCGATGTGGGACTCGATCCTAGGATGCTGGGATCATGACCTGAGCCGAAGGCAGCCGCTTAACCAACTGAGCCACCCAGGCATCCCCATATTTTGCATTTCTGAGTAATTAAAAGACTAGTAATTAAAAGGCACCTGGGTGGCTCAGTGGGTTAAGCCTCTGCCTTCAGCTCAGGTCATGATCTCGGGGTCCTGGGATCGAGCCCCGCATCGGGCTCTCTGCTCAGCAGGGAGCCTGCTTCCTCCTCTCTCTCTCTGCCTGCCTCTCTGCCTACTGTGACCTCTGTCTGTCAAATAAATAAATTAAAACAAAACAAAAAAAAAGACTAGTTTGACAAAAGTAGAGTATGGATAGGTATGAGAAGTGGAAGATAAGCTCAATGGCAGAGGAATAGTGTAAAAACCTAGGAGGCCCTTAAAAGAACTTTCAGTTTTACCCTGAGGGAGATGAGGAACCAGTGAAGATTTTGAGTTGGGGAGTGAAAGCTCAAGAATAATTTTTTTTTTAATCTGAGTTTATATCCAATTCTAATAGGAATAGATAGGCTTGTAAACCTTAAGTGAGTAAATTAAAATGAATAATCAGTTTGGCTCTTACTATGCGTGTCTCAAGTTGAGTTTCTATTATGATTATTAAATTTATCTGTTACAGAAGATTAACTACATTAATGATGTTGAATTTTAACCCTGCTCATATCTGAGTCCTTTGTCATGTAAATTAACAGGGCTTACCACTCCATTTGGGTATGAACATGTGTTTCCTTTTGTCCGATGGGAGTTAGTGTAAGGCATGCAGAGGCTTGATGTGCTTGCACGATTTCAGATTCTTGCTCTTACCCTCTGCCATGGTCATGAACAAACACTTGGTCTAGCATATTACAAAAAAATGTTACATGGAATAGAGTTTAATTGCCCCAGTTGTCCCAGCTACAGCTGTTCTAGATCACCCAACAGCCAACCAATCTCTAGACATGTGTATAAACCCAACCAAAGTCAGAAAACCTGCCTTGGTGACCAAACCCAGATCAACTAAAAGTTGCCGACTCACAGGTTAAACAAATGCTTATTATTGTGTGCCCCTAAAATTTTTGGTTTGTTCCAGAGCATTAAATTGTACTAGGTAACTGATATACATGTGAAGAAATTTAATTAAAAGAAATAAAACACACATAACCAAAATTAAAAATAAGAAAAGATATACCAAAAGATAAAAAAGATATTTGAAACTTGAAGAGCAGACTACATATAGATATAAAAGTAGTATATAATCTGTTTATAAATAGGAGAAAGATGGAAGGTTTCTCAATTTTATCAAGGAAGAATAACAAAGGACATAAAATATAACAAAACTCAGAAATTATAGGATTATATTTATACTTGTTAATTCAAATTCCTAAAAACTAAGCAAAAACCTTATCAAATGCAGTTAAAATAATTATCAAAATAATAATTACTTTTTTTTTCTTAAGTAGCCTCCGCACCCAATGTGGGACTTGAACTCAAGATCGTAAGATCAAGAGTCACATGCACATACTTACTGAGCCAGTCAAGTGACCCAGTAATTAGTTTTCTTAAATCTGTAATACATAAAATTCAGAGGCAAAGAAGTAAAAACTGTCATCATCTCAAAAGATGCCAAAATGTATTTAATAAAATGCAAATATATTTTTGTTTAACAGGAGACTTTATAAAAAAGATAGATACTACTGAATATTTCCCCATGTTATGAAGGATACTGATTTTAAGCCAAGAACTCTCATTCTACTTATTGTGGCTCCCACATTAAAAAGAATTCTAAAATGGCTTCCACATTTCCTGTCACCTGGTGTACATACTTTGGACAATGTCCTCTCACTGGTTGTAGGCAGTGCCTGTGAATATACTGGGTATCAAATCCACAATGAAATTACTAATTTAATAAGACAGGGGATTATCCTGGTGGGCCTCATCAGTAGGACTCCTGACCTATGTACCCTTTTAGGCCACTGTTTTATGGTAATTTGTTACACAGAAAAAGAAAACGAAAATAGAATGCATATCATCATTGTAATATAACATAATAAAAAATAAAAGTAGTGTAATTATTTAAGAAAAATTCTGTGATAATCAAGTGAAAGTTACTTAAATATAAGTTGATTTATACATATGAAAAATAGTGTTAGTAAAAGACCCAATTCTTGGTAGTGGCAAAATAATTTTTAAAACCTAATTTAAGCTAACTTAAAAATATGCTGGGTCCATATTTTTAAAAATTCACGAGACACTTCCTCAGTTAGTAACACCCACTCTTCCTATAACCTCTCAATTTCCATTTGATCAGGGAAGCCTTCCCTGAAGTTGATTAAATTGAACTCAATCTTTACGTGTTTTTGGTGTTCCATATACTGCATACCAGTTACCGTGTTAAAAACCAGACCTCTATGTGGTTAGTTCTTTATTATTTTTTCTAACACATAAGAATCTCTCTTTCTGTTCAATGTTTTTCTCCAGGACAACTACAGAGTTTAGTGCTCAAAAAATGTGTGATGGATGTTTATAAATGATAGAATTAAATAGCCTATTATTAATTACCCCTAAATCGGTTTATAAGTCAAAAAAGTATCAGTTAATGAATAGCACAGGTGACCTTCAACAGAAACACTTCATTATGCAGTGAAAATCTAATCAACAAAAGATAAAAGTAAAGGTAGATTATTCAAACACACAAAAGTATTTCTATACTTACTGTGTTATCAAGTTAATTTCCAAATTATGTTATATTATTTAATCAATGAGTACATAAAGGCAGTGTGGTAAAGAAGAAATTGTGATAGAATTTAATCAACCTCTAAATAGAGGTAAGAAAATATGGGATTATTAAGTCATTCAAATGTAAGCTGGAATATGAAATGTAGGGTAATAATGCTTCTAAGGACATATATAGAAAAAATCATGCCCTGGCTACTTTATGAAAGAAAATGTCCCAGGGTTCCCAGCTGGTTCATTCAAAAGAACCTGTGACTCTTGATCTCACGGTTGTGAGTTGGAGCCCCAAACTGGGTGTGGAGATTACTTAATAAACTTAAAAAAAAAAAAAAAGAAAAAGAAAGTGTAAGGACTGAGAGATTAGTAACATCACTTCCAACATCTACAAAGGAGACTATTCAGAGAGCAGAACTAATGAATGGAAAAAATTCTTATAAAACACAAACAAAAAACAAGATATCATATCTAAGTTGATTATTTCCTCATAAGAATAGAGAAGAAAGCTGAGGACAAAATAGAGAAGAGGAGGGAATTAAAACAAAAGTAACTAGCTGAAAAACATAAAGGAGACGAATAATCATGGAAAGGAGAAAAGAAATCTTAAAATATGAGAAAATGCAAAAACATCATTATATGAGGAACACAGAATTGTCATAGAGGGAGAAAAAGATCAGAGGACAAAAAAATGAATGAGAGATTAGGATAAATATAAGGACAAAAGAGAACTGATAATCAAGAGGGAGAGTAACTGAGTGGCATAGAAAGTGGAATGGTGTTAGAAGAAAATCAGAGTATAGGAATGGGAGAAAAATACACATGGGAGGCAACACAGAGAGAGGGAGAAAGACAGAGCAAGAAGGTTCAGAGAAAACAAGCAGTTTTAGGAGAGAAGGAAAGTGAAATGAGAAGAAAACACAAAACTGAATGAATGGAAAAGACAGTAGTTGAATATATGACTATACATGGGTTGATATTTCTAAGCAATTATTACAGAAGCAAATCAATGTTCTTAGGATTCCTTTTCCTGCTGGAGGTAATATGTGCTTCCATGGCCAAGAAACTCAAGGATATAAATCACTAAAATGATCATGCCTCTTTTATAATTACATTTACATATTAAATATATATTAGTGTTTCTTCTCCTTATATTTATTTATTCAACATGTAGAATAGACCAGTAAATGAATTTAAGGAATAACAAAATCAATCCTGTGTGTGTGTGTGTGTGTGTGTGTGTGTGTGTGTCTGTGGGCAGTGCTTTTTCTAGTCCTGTTAGGGGAACTTTTCAAAAACCCCTCTCATAGTGTGAGGAACCCGTGATTCATGAGGGAGGGTGTTTTGAAACTAAGGTTCTTTAAAAAAGAGAGAGAGAGAGAGAGAGAGATTCCATTCATTCATTTGAGAGAAAGAATAAGAGAAAGAGAAAGCATGAGAGGGGGGAGGGTCAGAGGGAGAAGTAGACTCCCTGATGAGTGGGGAGCCTGATGTGGGACTTGATCCTCAGACTCCAGGATTATGACCTGAGCTGAAGGCAGTCGCCTAACCAACTGAGTCACCCAGGCACCCGAAATCTAAAATTCTTAATGACTGTTCACCAGTAACAGCTACAGGAACAGTAGCACACCTCTGTCAGTCCTACCTAAAAATGAAAAATAAGAAGAGGAAAAAATACAAGAAGAAACCTTTCAAAAGTTCGTGGGGATTTCAGCATCTGGTATGAAGCTCAAATCCCCTATATGTACCTTGGAAATCAACATTCTGTATAGCTGGGTGCCTGGGACCCTTCCTGAATCAATGTTTCATTTTTATCAGTGATAGGTAAACTCCTTTGGGGTTGGGGGGGGTCTTGTAGGTATTCTCAAGGTGGTTTTATGTTGCTCTGTCTTCTTTCTATGGGCAGGTCCTGTATGCGCTGTGCCGCATAGCACACAGGGCATCTAAATGAAAACAACACGCAGAGTACTGTTTCAACGTGCACAGGAGTCCGTGTTCACTGTGCTATTATCTCTGTCTTCCTTCTGCGATCTTTCTATTTTCCAATCCATTTTCACCGACTTTTTAATTTGGTGTTCAGTAATACACTGCGATCTCATCAGAAAATACATTTAGCACAATGGCTAAATTACTGGGTTGGAATTTCATTTTCTTTGGCATTTTAAGATACTCTAAGTAAACTGATAGCAAATGCTTTGGGGACGATAGACGTCCTTTATCAGTGTAGAGCTCACCACTCGGTGTTAAATTATTTCTTGAAATGGTTAGTTGGTGAGAACTATATTGAGAAGAGAAACATTAAATGTGTTTGACTAAGCTAAGAGCTCTAGCATATATTTTAAATTAGTATGTTCAGTATTATCACCCTTAATTCAGTCCTATCACAAATATACTGTGATGGCACATTTTTCAAATAAATAGGGACCAGAGAGCAGTGGAATTAGCTGACACTAACTGAATAGCTATTTTATGGATTTTTTTTTTTATTCCTGTTTAAATGAGCTCCTAAGAATAAACATAGGAGACTCTTTGGAAAGGGACTGGCATGATTCAGAAATCTCTATTTACACTTCCTGGAGACAGATTCTTGGTTTAAACCCCGCCCTACTGCGTGCAGAATGAAGGTAAAATATCAGCAACAAAAGGGCAGTGGGGCATGAGGGTGACACACACCCAAGGACAGGTCTTTGAAGCCTCAGGTTCCACTCCACCATCGCCCTTCCCTTTTATTCAGCTTCTGCACCCACATGAAAGAGGAAACAGTCCCTGAAGCCAATTTCAGTCTCACAGTTTAGAGTTCGGTACTTCACATGCTTCTTTAAGATGTGTGATCTTTTTCCATCATCTCTAAGATCTCCTAGATGTCTGACCTTTCACTCGGGATGTCTCGATATTCTTTTACAGAAAATTGCTGTTGACTTATAACCTAACCTTTCTTTTTTTCGTTTTTTGGTCTTTCTATCGGCAAAGGCACACAATAAAGTTGCAAGTCAATATCAAGAATGAATCATTAATATATGTAAGCATATTAGAGAAAATATAAAGAACAAAGCTACTATATAAACATGTAGCAACATCCCAAAAAATGGTAAAATTCCATCTGGGCTTTATCACATAAAGTAATAAATAGTATACATAAGTATGTATACTGATGCATAATATACATAGATATGATTTACTTTGTCTACTCCTATTTAGCCGATCCAAAGTAATATGCACCCACACAAATAAAATATATACAAATGAATTTCTCAGTTGGACATACTTCCATATAGATGTGATGTAATGGGTTTTAAAAGATAAGCAGCTGTTCCCTTAGGAACAAGCTCAGTTTTCATCCTGCTGCGTATCTCTTTAGTGGACTTAGTGGATCTCTTCATGCAAGAAACATCCACTAAGAAGGGTGATGGATGATATTTGGTTCCCATTAGAGTAAGTTGCTTTGGCCTCAAGTAAAAGAACTGAAAGGAACAGGAAACAGCCTGGTATGTCATATTCAGAAGCTGAAGCACATTTACTGTGACATTTGACGATAGTAATGTGCCTTGGTACCATATTACTTGGTGTGTCATTCTTAGATCTTATGTTGCCATAACAACAGAATATGTGTATGTGTTTAGTAGAAAGACAATCCATTTTTCTCCCAGTCAATTTTTTTCTTTGATCTAAAGAACTTGCTTCTTTTCTTTGAAGTTGTTCACAATAGGACATGATAGAGGGAGCACAGGTAATAATTACAGAAACTTCGATAGAAAAAAAAAAATGTTTTAAATGAAAGTTTTAAGCCCCTTGCCTTATGTCCCAGGACTGTTAAAGATGATTGAAGAGATTCCTGCCAGTATCTATCACAATGCCCTTTTCCCCTTATCAGACACCAGCCAAAGATACAAAGGTTACCCCTTTCTTGATTAATCTATGTGACAGGGGCAAATTGCCTGTTGTTTCTGTTTTTTTCTACTGAGTGCCAGAGGCAGGAAACTACTATGCTTCACTAGTGACTCATAAGAAAACTTAATAGAAGGTCTCTAATGCCCACTGGCCCTACAATTCCTGATTGATGTAGTCCCAAACTCAGCAGGCTCCCCTCATTGAACCAAGCAAGTCAGAGGAATGGGAGTGTGTGTGGGGGAAGGGAACCCTGCACTCTGGTAGTCAGGAAGGTGGGACCAACATATTTTGCTCTTAATAATTTTATCTATATTTATGAAGACTACATTTTGCTATCATTGTTACCTGTCAAGTGACTACATTGGTGTGGTGGTTTTATTATCTTGCTGATTTAAAAATACAGTTAGTAGAGGGTGCCTGGGTGGCTCAGTGGGTTAAGCCTCTGCTTTCACTCAGGTCATTATCCCAGGATCCTGGAATCAATCCCCGCATCAGGCTCTCTGCTCAGTGGGGATCCTGCTTCCTCCTCTCTCTCTCTGCCTGCTTCTCTGCCTGCTTGTGATCTCTATCTGTCAAATAAATAAAAATCTTTTATATATATATATATATATATATATATATATATATATATATATATACACACATACACACACACATATACATATATATATGGTTAGTAGAGTTGGATGTCCCTGTGCAATCCTCAGTTTCCTAGACTGTAAAGTGGATTAATTAACACACACCCCATGGTTCTTTTGGGGAGATGATATTAAATAATTCTGCCAATATTTAAAAGAGAACCAGAAAAAATATTTTTTTAAAGATTTTATTTATTTATTTGACACAGAGAGAGAGATCACAAGTAGGCAGAGAGACAGGCAGAGAGAGAGGAGGAAGCAGGCTCCCTGCTGAGCAGAAAGCCAGACACGGGGCTCAATCCCAGGACCCTGAGACCATGACCTGAGCTGAAGACAGAGTCTTAACTCACTGAGCCACCCAGGCACTCCAGTACCTAGGAAAATTTTAAGAGCATAATCAATGGTGATTAACTCTATGAAGATACATGAAAGACGTTGAGAAGCACTCTTAAGGCTACTACTGAGTTGATGTCACCTGCTCTTCACCCCTGGAAGTCAATGCTCCCCATTTCGGTACCGTGTGGAAGTGGTGATCAAGTTTGCATTTGGAAGCTCCATGCTGACTACCTCCAAGGAGCTAAACCAATGCAACTAGCTACTGAGAGGCACTATGCTAGGTGTGTCACTCTTTGCAGCATTTAACTGCGATGTTGATTTGGGGTTGGAAGATACCTATCATACAATCATTCTTTTTTATACTTTATAGCTCACAAGAAACTTTACAAATATTTACAAATATTTTCAGGGTCAAATATGTACACACACTTAACATATGGTATGCATATCTTATCACAGTGTTTCTCAAATCTAACTGTACAGGAGAATCACCACGGAGAATACTAAAAATAAAGATTCATGGGCAACCCAACACTGGCGTTCTGATTCAGTAGGAAAAGATGGCACCCCCAAACTTGCATCGTGACCATTACTAAGACTGCTTTGATACCCGATGAGGTTTGGGAATTACGGGTCCACAAGGGTTCCAGTATGGATACTTAATACAACAGGGACCTATTTGTACTTTATTTTTCTTTCTTCTCAGATATTCATGTGCATGTCCTTCAGAAAAAGGCAATATGGCACCCATATGACAAAACACACTTGGAAGATATGGCAGAAAAGTTGCTGATCTGAGAGGAAAAGTTTGTGTGATGCTTTACAAACTTACTACCTCATCCATGTAGGAAGCACTAAACTTGATTTTTGCAAAATTTTCTTTTCCTTGAACTTTAACTATTGAAGCATTTTAAATATGCGCTGTCTCCAAATTTAACTCAGCAAAAGGCAAGGTTTATAGTCCATCACTGTAGCCTGTTTTTATATTTCCATTTATGGATTGGCTTTCATTATAATGTTAAGTAATTAATGAGATATGAAGAATGAAAATATTATGGAGTTTTATATCATTTAAAGTCTATTCAGCATTATTACATCTTTGTCAGAGGAAAATAAAATCCATGATAAAAATAAGAATTACGACCTCATCTAAACTAAAAACTATGATTTTTGAACATTTTTGGATCAACGCAGTAGTTCTCCCTGTTCCCTTTCAGTCTCAATACATACGTGACTGACCCAACTTTATTGTATTCTACACAACCTCTCAGAGATAGCCAACAGAACTGCAAAACATATAGTTATTTCTCATCCATATAACATGGTCCTGTGGGTTAAATTTGGCTAGATAATGTTGCATATTCTCTCAAGGCATCCCTCTTTTAAATATAAGCTCCCATGGATTCTTTGATTTTTTTTTCTTCAGTTATGACTTACTGGCTAAATCCTACCCAAACTGGTAGAGGCACCAACTAACAGCAGTGCTATCAGCGTTCAAAGAGCATCTAAGCTTCTTGGAGACATGGCAGTGTATTTTGTTCAGTCTGCATATAGGAAACGGGTCATGAAGCTGCTTGAAAAGTTGTTTCCCTGCTTAAAAGAGTGAAACTGTATGTGGTAATTCTTTTAGATTTCCTCCCAAGTCTCCTGTATCATCTCATGCATTCTCACATTTTTTAGCTTATGCCCTCTATTCTTCTTTGATTTGATTCCATTAAGACTTTGTTTTTTCAAATTTTATTAATTATACTTTTTAAGAGATCTTAAACTCCACATAAGAATACACACACCATAGTGATTTTCCATTTTATCATAGTAACTGTGAGACTGAGAAATAGAGAATGCACAAAAATAATACCACATAGGAGTTCAAACAATTTTGATTTTACTCTGTCAATCTGCAGTGATCAGGAGTCAGTTTCTTTGTCACTCTAAGCCATTCCATCATATGAAAAGGGACATAAAGATGCCTACCCTCTTCCTTATAACATTATTTTGAGTTTAGCACAAAGGTGATTAATGTGAAGATACTTTGAAACTGTGAATTATTATATAAAAGAAATTATGGTATTAAAATAAATCACCTCCAGACTAACACCTGAGTTTTTATAGAGTAGAAGAGGGAACAGGCTTCTAAATACAATGGATTTTAGCCAGAAATCAGTGCCGAGATTTTTAGATGTCTTTCGTGAACTATGGTTAATAACGCCTCTTAGGAGTGCTCTGAGGATGAATGAGATAAAGTTTATCTCTGGACTGCATTTGCTTCCCAACCTCCACTTTCTAAAACTCATCCTGTCTTCCAAATCCATCCAGCTCAAATTTGGGGGAAATTTTACATATAAAAGTTTGACAAAAACAAACAACAAAATCCTCTTTCCTTTGACTTCTATATAGTTCCATCATGAAATGTATCTGACAATGATAGTTATTTGTTCACTGCCTCCTAGGTTATACCACAATCTCCTTGAAATAGAGGAAAAGTGATTTAATTAACTTTATATTCCCAACATCTGACAAACATCAGCTACCATCAATAAGCATTTGTGGAATTAAAGTAAGTAGTTGAGTAATGGGCATTCAATTGATACTAAATATATAAACATTCTATTCTAATTTTCACTTAAAAATTAAAATTCAACTTTCTTTATTGTTTAGAAATTTTAAAAATACCCTCTCTAACAGCAGTATTACTATACTGAGTGTTATCATGTGAGATATTTTATTCAGAGGAAGGGCTCTTCTGTAATAAAGTGGATATTACAATAAAATTTAATTTCAAAAAAATCCTGCCACATCTTGAAAATTGCAACACTATCTCTCTTTAAGATGCTTGTCCTTAAAAATGAAACAAGATGGGATCAGAAGGGAAACAAACCATAAAAGACTCTTAATCTTACAAAACAGACTGAGGGCTGCGGGGGGGAAGGTGGGGTGCATAGTGTGGCTGGGTTATGGACATTGGGGAGGGCATATGCTGTGGTGAGTGCTGTGAAGTGTGTAAGCCTGATGATTCACAGACCTGTACCCCTGGGTCAAATAATACATTATATGTTAATAAAAATAATTACTAAAGAAAGATGCTTGTCCTTTATCTATATCCTTAAGGAGATATTGTTGGTGCTATTTAAGTTCCAAATTACCTGTAAGTTCCACCTAAGTGATTAATATATTTTTTATACAGTAGTCATAGAATCCACTGAGTGTGTTTATATACAATGGAAGTGTAGTTTGAATGGACGGTAGGAAATGAACTTTAATGCTTCCCAGAAATTCACAGCTTCAGAATAGCTAGCAAGAAAAATTAAAATGGGGAAGTTTCTCACATTGCTAACTTTTACCTTTCTCATTCTCCAAAGCTGGAAAAAAAAAAAAAAAAGCAATAATCAAGTCTACAGGGACAAGTAGTATTTGGAACTCCCACAGAGTACCGTGCCCAGCACTCTTCAAATCTCTTGCTGAATTTCTGAATGTATACACAATGCACAGTGAAAGCACCATCTTCTTCCTTCCCCATTTTCTTGGTTCTTTCTTTTTATTCCCCTCAAAAGCATATAGAAGCAGATATCAGAGATTGAAGGAGGTAATGATCAGAATTGGTAACTGAGATGGGAAGCTCTATCGATGATCCTAAGAGTTGCTATTTTCCCCCAGATAAACATTAACTGTGTTAGACACGGTGAGAGTCACAGATCCAGGGATGGACGATCCTTTTGAGGACAATAGAGAGAGAATTTGTATAAGTTTCCTGAGTGAGAAACCTTCCAGATGGCAGCCCTGAAAGTTAGTTTTTCCTGCTCAAAACACAGAGCTTCCTCAAGAGGAAGATAACACTTCCTTTCATCGGAGAGAGTAAGAGTTTGTAACAGAGTTATTCTAGAATTGGGAAACAAAACAAGTGCAAGGATTTTTTTTTTTTTTTTAACATGACATAGTTAGTAAAAGTCCCAGGGCTTTTCAGTTGGGGCAAAAAAAAAAAAAAAAAAAAAAATGCGCCAGAATATAACACGGACGGTACATCTGAGGAACTCCACCCAACACAGCCAATAGCACAGAATAACACAGAACTCAAAGAAAAGTCAACACAAGCCAGTGTATGAAACAAAATAGAAGCAATCAAAGAGAACATAGAAGTGACCCAATTCACCCCACAGTCTTCTCATCAGAGTGGACACTCCTCTAATAAGGAACATTACTGATCAGTAGTCATACTTGAATATAATAAATACTTGACTGTGTACATATTTAAATTAATCAGTGACTGCATTTGTTTACCCATTTTAAAACTGAGTTGTTTTTAGGCCACGTATATGATGAAAAGTTAAGATTAAAAACAAAAACCTCATATGTTCAAGTGTAACATCAACAGCAGATCATCCCTATAAGCCGATACAACTGAATACTAATCAACAGTAACACAGAATAAACTATAGTTATGTAGAACAGAAAGGAGGAGATTGAGTAGAAGAATCCAAACACAGGTATAAACTACATGATTTCATTTATATTACATTCCAAACCAATTGATAGTGATGCAATGGCAGAATAAGGATAATGACCATCAGTCGGGGCGTGACTAAAAGATGTTATGGAGAGGAGAACCTCTGGATGCTGGTGACATCACTTACTGAACAAGATGCTGGTTACAAGGAAGCAGTCAGTTTGGGAAATTTCATGCATCTATATGGCTTCTTCATTTTTTTGGTTATATGTCATTCTTCCTTTGAAAGGGTTTAAAATAAACACGCCAGCTATGATTATGGTATGTAGAAGAAATACATGACATTATAATGTTCTTGTCAATAACTCTCACATTTGACATCCCAATTGGCATCTCCAAGTATCCTCATACTTCTCCCTTGATGCTTTGGCTCATTTGTTCTCCCAACCTGGATCACCAGCCTTAACCTTCCCTGAGCAGTATCCTCTTCAGTCAATAAAACCCGTTATGAATGACCAATTGGTCTCTCTCCAAACCTCAGAGCTCCTCAACTAAACATCTCTGAACAACTCTAAAGGCATTCTTTTTCTGCCTATTACAGTTTATGTGCTTGCTCTAATCTTTTTTTTTTTTAACTTTAAGCTTCCTTGAGTCAGGGGCTATGCTGTAGCCCTCTTTGTGTTTCCTTCCTGAAGTACTTGACATAGTTCTTGGCCTATAATAGATGCTATATTCCGTAAATATTTGTAGAACTGAATTGTTAGCCATAGTCCATTTTTTTTTTTTTTGCCATAGTCCATTTTTAACTATAATATCTTTATATTCCACACACCTTTCTAGGTCATCTTTACAATTCCTCGGAAGGTAATGATCTTTTCATTTATGGTCAAGGATAAGATTACTTTTGGCATTTCATCGCAATATAAGTGATAAGAGCAAACTTTGATTGTTTAATATTTCAATCTGCCAGGATCTATCTAAAAGAAGAGAAAGTGTTCCTTTCTTATGGGAGCAGATGTTTCAAAGCAGACTAAATTGACGTTTTATGCTTTTCTCTCTTTTTTTTTTCTCCCTGATTGCTATTTTTCTTTCTTGGAGCTGGAAAGAAAAGGATTAAGAGCTAGTTCTAAGACTAGAAGGTGAAATCAAGGTGTATTCTCTGTGTTATTACACGAAATTGAGAAGGAATAACACATTTTCAAATCAGAAGGAGCTCTATCTACACCAGCTACTGAGGTAACATACTGTAATGATTCACTTCAGATCTACATGGATAGAAGCCAGTTCTGTCTCTTGGTAGAAGGGCTTACCAACATTTTCATTTTTTTATTTCGGGGGGTGGGGTTCATTTCCTCTGTGTTTGCCTTTTGTACCTTTATAGTCACTTAAGTCATGCCGATCGTTTTTTACATAACCTTCCCACTTGCCACTCATTTGGCACATTATGCCGCTTAAAGCCACAAACTAGCCATAAATATGTCCTGAGGAGAAGCTTCCAGATTGCAGCAGTTTAAGTTCTGATGGCTTCCCTCCTGGCTAGGAGGGTATGTTTCCCCAACACTGAAATACCATATTCTCTTGATACAAGTTTTGCTTAGTGCTTGTGACCCTGTGGCCTTGGGCTTTAAGAAATTAGTCTCCTTTAAATAATCCAAGAAGAAGAAAATATCATCCAACAGAAAGCATGGTTGCCAACTCAGTCTCTCTCATAGCTTGAAGCTGCACTAATTAGACATGCCTTTCTGTGGTTACAGATCTTCAACTGCCATGTTGGCTGAAGAAAAAAAAAATGCCATTTCTCCATTTTACTCTCACAGATTTCTATAGACTTGCTCCTGCTCTTCAGATACGCATTATGGAGAAATCTGTGAAAAATAACATTTATTTAAGAATGAGCCTGAGTGGGACGCCTGGGTGGCTCAGTTGGTTAAGCAGCTGCCTTCGGCTCAGGTCATGATCCCAGCGTCCTGGGATCGAGTCCCACATCGGGCTCCTTGCTCGGCGGGGAGCCTGCTTCTCCCTCGCTTCTGCCTGCCATTCTGTCTGCCTGTGCTCGCTCGCTCTCCTCTCTCTCTGACAAATAAATAAAAATCTTTAAAAAAAAAAAAAAAAGAATGAGCCTGAGTAACTGTAAAAACACAAAGTACTGATCATTCTTGCAAAAGAACGTTTTAATGTAACATAACAAACCTAACCAGAGGAAAAAAAAGAGGGTCAGGGAAACAGGATTTCATGATAGCAACAGATAAATATTTTTCATTAAACATTAAAAACAACATCTGTTACCCGCTTTAACAGTGTGAAGATTTCACTTTATTAAGTTTGGGGTGGTTAATGACTTTAAAAGTAATTTGCAATTTAGGCATGTCTCTTTCTAATGGCTAATTCATGACTAAGTCTTTGGCGGTAACTCTCAATTTTATTAATTTTATTAATGGTCTCTCTCAAGAAAAAGTGACAAAATGGTACATCATTCTTTTGAATTGTGAGAATAAGACATGTGTTTTCTTGAGATATTTGCAGCTTTTCTCGGTGCTTTCCTTCTCTAGGTCTTCTGCCTTTTCCCCAAGAAAGGGGTATCTGGAGACTAAAGGACAACTGATTGGCAAAAGAACCTCTCCTTTTCGCCTGTATTATTATTCTTCCTCAAAGCTCAGTTGATGGTAGTCATTACACTTCTTATCGTGATGATTTTATTCGGAGGTCTTGCGTAGGCCAAGGTGTTTCGCAAATGCAGATCAAGGCAGGAAATTTCAGCCCCAAAGTGAGTGGAGTTGAGAATTACTTTTGCTGCAACAGACCCATTGGTTGGGGCAGATAATGAGAATTCAGAAGCCTCTAGAGCCACCATGTTTGCCTGTATTGGCTCAGCCTGCATACCAGGTTTCAGCTTCACCTCCTTGCTGCCCACAAGAGCTGTGTTCTCAACTCCAACCTGATGAGTTGGACTCCTAGTCGGCCCAACCCCCAAAAGGGTGAAAATGGTCTTTCATGTCTTCAACCAATTTATACCTGAAGTCAGTAGTACAGCGCTGCCAGTCCAATTCAAATCCATGGTCTTCACGGTCCTCAGGACCATATGGTACCACTGATAATCTCACCTTGATAGTCAAACTCTTCTCTCTCTGGCTTTCACCAGTCTTGGTGTCCTCCCTTTCTTTACTGCTGATAGACGTCAGTTAAGTCCCAGCAGGTTTGTAGTCTGCTAAAAGTGTACTGGTAATTTAAAAAAGAAACTGTCTAAAACAATCTCAGTATGTGTTTGACACCTCATATTTTGTTGGATAAATTCATGGGGATTTTGTATTTGCCTCTATAATAGACACGTTTCTTACCTTGTAATATAAAACATTTCCTCAGATTTTGAATAGATTTTATGTTCCAGGGGCGCCTGGGTGGCTCAGTGGGTTAAAGCCTCTACCTTCGGCTCAGGTCATGGTCCCAGGGTCCCAGGGTCCTGGGATCGAGCCCCATATCGGGCTCTCTGCTCAGCGGGGAGCCTGCTTCCTCCTCTCTCTCTGCCTGCCACTCTGCCTACTTGTGATCTCTGTCAAAAAAATAAAATCTTTATAAAAAAAAAAAAAGATTTTATGTTCCAGGGGGAAAAAAACCCTCAGAGTCTTCCCACTATTTCAAGTAACCTTTGCACAGCCCTAGTTTAAGAGTCCGGAATCTGAAGAGTAATGCTGAAATGTTGAAATGTTGTTGAAAAGCCCTAGTTTAAGAGTCCAGGATCTGAAGAGTAATGTTGAAATGTTGAAAGAGTAATGTTGAATCATTACACCATACACATGAAACTAATATAATACTGTATGTCAATTATACTTCAATTTAAAAAAACAGCTATATTGAGGTATAATTGAAGACAAGTTGCACATAGCTAAAGTTCAAAATTCGATCTATTTTAATGGTAAATGATTATCATAATCTACCTAATATAATCTATCACCCACAAGTTTTCATATGCACATTCGTAATGACTTTCTTCCACTAGTACCTGTTCCACTCCCATTCCCATGCAACCACTGATCTCTTTTCTGACACTAGAGATCAGGATTGCATTTTCTTGAATTTTATATACTGGAATTATACAATATGCCCTTTTGTGTGTGCCTGGCTTCTTTCACACAGCATTGTTTTGAGAGTGACCCATGATCTAGCATGTATCAGTAACACCTCATTTTTTAATTCTGAGTAGTACTACACTCTATAGGTAGAATAGGATTTGTTATTTTCTTATCTATTCACCAATTGATGGGATTTCTGTACTGTTTAGAGGTTATGACTATTACTATAGTTCCCCCTTATCTGTGGTTTTGTTTTGTCGAGTTTCAGTTAGCCACAGTCGACCGTAGTGTGGAAACAGATGATCCTCCCTCTGACATGCTGTCAAAAGGTCCATTGTAGCCTAATGCTAAAACACAATACCTACATCCTCTACCTCACTTCATCTCATCACTTAGACATTCTATCATCTCATACCGTCACAAGAAGAAGGGTAAATATAGTAAGATATAGTAAGATGGTATAATAAGATTATATTTAGAGAGAGACTGACTACATTTGCATAACTTCTATTATGGTGTATTGTTAATGAAATTGGTCTACTTTATGATTGTTGTTAATATCTTACTGTGACTAATTTATAAGTTAAACTTTATCATAAGTAGGTATGAATAAGAAAAACACAAAGTATATATACGGTTTGGTATAATTCATGGTTTCAGGCATCCACTGGGGGTCTTGGAACGCATACCATGTGCATAAGGGGGCACTACCGTACACATAAACTTTCCATAACACACCAAATCTTGTTACAACATATGCTGTCAATTATTTTGGGTAAATAATTAGGAATGGAATGGCTGGGCCATATGATAGGTGTATGTTTCACTTTTTGAAAAGTTGGAATACTGTTTTCATAGGGCTCATATCATTTAACATTCCCACCAGCAGTGTAGGAGAGTTCCAATTCCTCCACATCCTTGAAATTAAATTATTGGCCTGAGTTCTCCTCTGGAGGCTCTGGGTACAAAATCTTCTTCCAAAACCATTCTTTTTGTTGGCAGAATTTAGTTCCTTGTGGTTTTAGGACCGAGTTCTCATTTACTTGCTGGTCGTCAGCCAGGGAAGGCTTCAGCTCCTAGAGGCTACCTGTACTCCCTGCCACATGGCCACTCCATCTTTAAGCAAGGACCGATACGTTAGACCTTTCTTGGGCTTCAAATCTCTAACTCTCCCTTTTGCAGCTGGGAAAGGCTCTCTTTCAAAAGCCTCATGTGATTAGGTGCAGGACCACCTGAATAATAACCCCATCCTAAGATTAATTATGCCATTGAACATAACCTAATCAAGAGAATAAAATTTACCACATCCATTTCCCCAAGACTTATTCCGGGTAGACTCACCAGGTATCAGGAAATCTTGGAGCTATGTTAGAATTCTGTCTACAACATTATTCAGATATGTTTTGCTCTCTTTCATTTACTTGGGGAATCCTATTATATGTATATTAGGCCTGTGACATTGGTCTACAGCTCACTCGTGTCTGTTCATTTTTTTCAGTCTATTCTCTCTCTGCATTTCATTTTCAATTATTTTTACTGCTCTATCTTCAAGTTAATGATTATTTTCTTCTATCATGTAGAGTCTTCTGTTAATTCCACCCAGTGTATTTCTCACACATCGTAATTTCATTTCTATAAGTTTGACTGGGTTTTTAAATATCTTCCATATCTTTAATTTTTGGATGATTTGGAATACAAGTATAGTACTGTTTTAAAGCCTTTTCTGCTAATTCTAACACCTGTGACAGTTTTGAGTTGGTTTGACTATTTTCATCATTATATTTGGTATTTTCATACTACTTTGTAACCCTGGTAATTTCTTTTTTTTTTTTAAGATATTATTTACTTATTTGACAGAGAGATCACGAGTAGACAGAGAAGCAGGCAGAGAGAGAAGGGGAAGCAGGCTCCCTGCTGAGCAGAGAGCCTGATATGGGGCTTGATCCCAGGACCCTAAGATCATGACCTGAGTGGAAGACAGAGGCTTAACCCACTGAGCCACCCAGGCACCCCTATAACCCTGGTAATTTCTGTTGGATGCCAAACATTATAAATTTCACTTTGTTGGGCCTGGCTATTTTTTTTACTTTCATACATATTCTTTGGTTTTTTCTTTTCTTTTCTTTTCTTTTTTTTCCGGGACACATTTAAGTTACTTAAAAACATTGGGCCTTGCTTTTAAGATATTTTAGGTAAGACCAGAGTACGAATAATACTCACTCTAGAACCAAAGGGGTGAAACATATCACCAGTTCAATTTTGGATATACTAAGTTTACGGTGCTTATTAAGCATTCAGATAGAGATAGAATAGATAGCTGACAGGTCTCAAAGAATGAGCAAGTTTCTAGATGGAGAATAGAGAAAGGACATATCACAAAAGGGGAGAAGCATTTGAAAAAACACTGGAATGTAAATGGCATCCAGACTAGTCCTTTACTATTTAATGTGCTTTGAGAGGTTTATATTATCTATACTATTTGAAAGAGCCACGTGTAAGCCCACCAAGTGCTGCCTCCTAATTAGGAAATTCAGGTGAAAATCCTTTTCCTCCTATAAGTTTTATCCCAGGCAAATAGAAAAAGCCAAAACACATTATGAAACCCTAAATTTTAGAAACATTTTATAACCTTGAAATGTGTAAATTATGATTGAATTCCTAACCCTATATTCCTATATTCATCATTTTGATTGTTCCAGATATCTTTCATGTTTTAACATCTGCTACAAGATTTCCAGACAGTGCCTGATAGATGGCAAGCATTCAACTGATATTAGGAGATATAATTTGTATTATTTCAAAAGCACTTTTCACTCTCTTTCCTGGTGCAAACTGTGAGTCACAGGGTCACTGTGATTCATAGCTAGTGCTCTACGTAATTTCTTGTCATTAGGTGTATGCATTTGCATGCCATAAAAAGTAGAGTATGATTAAATACATTATTACTCTATTAAA
Organism: Lutra lutra; assembly: GCF_902655055.1. Classification (NCBI taxonomy): domain Eukaryota; kingdom Metazoa; phylum Chordata; class Mammalia; order Carnivora; family Mustelidae; genus Lutra; species Lutra lutra. The sequence goes on from NC_062290.1 coordinate 51,013,939, forward strand.
GTGTTATTTTGAATAAATATGTCCTGCCCGTAAAGGTGTTATTAAACACTACACTTTCTTCTTCCTAAAAGGTAAGAGATATTACCTGTCCAAATTCCCCTTAGATGGTCTGAATCAGACTCATAAGGAGAGTTTAATGTTGAGACAAGTCTTGGAAGACCAGAAATGTTAACTTGGCTGTCCGGTACAGGGATACAACTGCAGGACTAGACAAGGAATATGAAGCCATGAGGTTGAAGGCAAATAAAGACAGGAAATGAGTGGGAGATAAAGAGTAAAGCAGAACCCAGGTGAGACCATCAGGATTAGGTATACTGACTTGATATTTCCCCATCCTTCCCAGAACTCTGTCTTGATGTCTGTTTTTCACTAAATGCTTTGCTTACAATCTGGTGCACACTTTCTTCCACTGCTGTTTAATTCAGGTTTCAAATAATTCCTCAACAAGAATTCCATTCTGTGTTGGGGATTAGGACTCCTGAAATGGATTCCACTTTCGTCTCCTTACTTTCCTTCGTCTGTTAAAAGTGTAATTATTTTTTTCACCTTGGGGCTCAAATTCCAGAATTATAGTTAGCAATTTTCTTTCCATGAACTACACCTTCCTTTCTCCCTCCATGTCAAATAATTTTGGGTGAAATGTATGAAAAGTCTAATACAATACAGCGGGGAGTGTTTAACACTTACATATGCACACTTAGGTTATTGAGGAGCCAGAGTTAGGCTCTTAAACAGCAAAGCCGTTGAGTAGTGACCACTGACCATTAAAGTTGTTCATGCCGGAAAGCCTCTTCCATAAAGTGCTGTATATAAATCTGGGGTTTTGATTTATTTTCCAAATGCTTTAGCAGATTCAAAACTCTGCAAATTCATTTTTGTGGAAAAACTCTTGGCCTAATTGCAAATATCCTTGTGGGCTATCTCTGTAAAGAAGGGTAAATGCCATCTGTCTGGGCAAGAATGAAAGTCAGCCTCCTCAACACTGACAACAAAATGTAACTTCTTGTTCAGCTTGTTTCTAAAGCACATGAATCAATGACCATACAACACTCAGGCACTACTTTCAGAACAGAACTATGAATTAGCTATGACACAGCATTTTCTAAGGGCTGCCTAGAGCCTCTAATACTTAGGAAGAGTAGTTTAATGGATATGTTAACCTTTTATTTCTCTAGCTCAAGAAACTCTCTCCTGACACTGAAGGACTCAGAAATAATGTACCAGTATAATATTGTTTTATCTCTTCCCAGGAATGTCTGTGTCTAGGAAAATGTCAATTATTCCACTGAATGACCCAATGTAGCAGATGCCATTCTAGGCACTTTGGAGTATCAGGTGAAAAAGAGTCATAAACCATTTAAGATTGAATGCTGCGAATGCAACTATTAGGGTTAATAGTAAAACTTTCTATATGTGGAATACTAATGTAACTTTTAGAATCACTGCTGAGGAAAAAAACACAAATTCTTATTTTTATCTCACCTACCTATTTATTCAATAAATATGTCCTGATTGCCTTCCATGTACAAAGAAATTTGGTAAGGAACCAGGGAGATTCCATCCCTACTTCAAGGAAAAAATGCACTAAAAAATCTCAGAAATATGGCAATTAAAGATGTAGCCATATTAAAACCCTAAGATCATTCTGTTTTTATGCCAAAAACATACTATTTATTAAATAGTAATTTACCATTAATAATTTAGTAATTTATAATATATATTTATATTATATAATATGTATTTATATAATATTTTATAAACTTAATAATTTACTAATTACTAAAGCTTTATAATATAATCTGAAATGTATTGTGGTTTGATTTGCATTTCCCTCATGATTAGTGATGTTGAACACTTCTTCACGTATCTGTTAGCCATCTGTATGCATTCTTGAGGAAAAAAAAGTCTATTTAGTTCCTCTTTCCAATTTTTAATTTGTTAATTTTTGTTTGGTTTGGGGTTTTCTTTTTGTGTGTGTGCTGTTGAGTTGTAGAGTTCTTTATATTTTTTGGATATTATCTGTTTATCAGATATATGACTTGCAAATATTTTCTCTCATTGCATAGGTTTGCTTTTCATTTTGTTGAATGTTTCCTTGCAGTTTTTCCATTTGAGGTTGTCTCACTTGTTAATTTTTGCTTGTGTTGCTTGTGAGGATCATAATTTGGTGGCATGGATTTTGTGAGGGTTAAGTGTGTCCAGCCCAGGGGAGTGTATTACATATCTCCTCTTCTCATTCTCCACTTTCAGGGTCTTTATTTCAGGTGGGGTTAGAGATGTGATCCAGTCAATAGCCAATGGAAACACAGGGAGTTTCAGAGAAAGCTTTCTCTTTCTTATAAAAATCTTACAGAATTGCCTGCTACTGCCCTTCCTCATACTTTCCCTGATCAGGGATCTAGGTTGAAAATGTGACAGATATTTTGTGGTGATGAAGTATCATAGGAAAGGGTAGAAATCAACAGCCTCAAGATGTTGGAGGAAAGTTAAAAACCCTGGTGACAATATTTTTCACAAGCTGAACCAACGTTAGTAATATTTACCTATGGTTTTCATATCACGTGAGAAAAATTAGCTCCTATATGTTTAGGCTACTATTAGTTGCAATTTCTGTTTTTGGCAGCTGAATATATTCTTAATTCATACACTGCCATAAATTTTTACTGGTAGTACTCAACAAAGAATTTTTCAAATTGTTCCTTAATGGAGATGTCATGTATGTCACTTGTCACCCTCCCACTTGAATGGTCTAATTTAGGTGTTCACTAATTTTTGCCTGAGTCAGTCAGTGGACCTTTAATAACTGTGTGATAAATGAAAATGAATTAGATTTTCGTAATATCCATTTATATTTTCTTGCTACATCAATTCTCTTCTTCTTCTAATAATATTGAGATCAAAGGATTTATGTTTATGGGGCATAATTTTGATCATGACTTTCTCCTGTTCATTAATACTAAATGGCTCCTCAGCATCTACTGAAATCTAAAATTCCTTACTCTATTATTTGAGTCATTCAAAATCTAGCCCTAATATCTTTCCAACCTAATTTCATGTTATTGATTATAATCCAAATAAATAAAACTGCTGTCAGTTTTTCTTACATACCTAACTAATTTCGAGAAGGAGATGCTATTTCTCCTGCTAGATGACCTGCTGTTCTTCATTTCTATTAATCACCTGCTTTTCAGTTTCATCTCAAATTTCATCTCCTCCTGAAAGCCTCCAATTCCATGCACCTTTCACCAAGATGGAACTAATCTTCTTCTATTCAGGACTATAACATGGTCATTTATTTGTAAGTTTCTAATAGCTAACATATGTTGTTCAATATTATAGGTTTCAACATACAGGTCTTTTCTACTCTAACATCTTTGGAGTAATATCTGTGCCTACATAAAATTCATTGAAGTATAATATATACAGAGAAATTATACACACAGAAAAGTATAAAAAAAAACCCACAAGTATAGATGTTGATGGATTTTTAGGACCATGGGCACTTCTATATAACTACCACTTAAATAAAAGGCGTAGAGCATAACTAGCATCCAGAATCCTTTCCCATATCTCTTCCCAGTGTCCACCCCATGCCGAAAGTAACCATTACTCAGACTTCCATTACCATATATTAGTTTTGCCTATTTTCAAACTACATATAAATGTTATTCATTATGTATTATTTTGGGGACTGGCCTCTATTGTTCAGCATATGTTTATGAGCTATATTCATATTGTTTAGACATTAGCAGTTTATCCACCTTCCTGAGTATAATATATCCTTTGTGTGAAGATACCACAATTTTTATATATTCTACTATTGATAATCATTTTATCTGTTTCCAGTTTTTGCTATTATGAATAATATTGCTATAAACATTTTTTGTACATGGATTTGGAGAACACTTTGGATGCATTTCTGTTAACTACATGCCTAAGTGTGTAATTTCCAAGTAATAATATATTTGTATATCCAGATACTCAGAATTACCAAGTGGAAACAACTATTTTTTCCTCTACCTGCATTGTAGGAAATTATATTCCTGTGGGTCTGTTTCCCAACTTTTCATTTCCAGTTATGGTTTCTTTACCTATTCTTCTGCCAAATACCATACTATCTCAATCACTGTAACTTCATAAGGAATCTAATGTCAAAAGAGTTACATCTTCCATTTTTCCCCCATGTCAGGACTTTCATTTAGTTGACAAGAATGTAGTAGTTAGAATTACATTTAACCTTTTACAGATTAATTTAGAAAAAAGGGATATCTTTAAAATTCTGAGTCTCCTAATTTATGAAAATAGTATATACTTCCATTTATTAAGATCTTTAAATTTTTTTTTGTTGGAAGTATTTTGTAGTTTTGTATGTGGAGGTCTTAAATCTCTTTCCTTAGAATTATTCCTAGGTGTTTGAGTTTACTTCTTTTTTTGCCTTATTAGACTGACAAGATTCTCCCAATGATATTGAATTGAAGCAACTGTAGAGGGAAACTTTGTCTTTCTCTCTTTCCAGTTTTCTGTCATTCAATATTTTACCTTCAAGGTGACCTTTTTAAAAAACTAAAGTATTAATGACATGTATTTGTTTCAGCGCACAAAATTATGATTCAATATTCGTATTTATTACAAAATGATACCACCATAAGCCTAATAGATTTTGTGGCAGGAATTTTGATATGTTTTATCATATTTTTTTAAATTATTGTTTCTGGTTTGATAAATGTCCTTAACGTGAATAGGGAGAATTCATATTCTGATCAGGAAGGAGCATGGAAATTGTACTCCCACAGTAAACAACTCAAAAACTGGTCAAACATATGATATAAGTGTTTTTAAATGTTGAGACAAGTGGGGCTATGATTCCTAAGAAAAGGGAAACAAGTCAAGTGGTACCTATTCTTTCCAGCTTTATCTTTGAAGGCCTTTCCAGACTGCAATGCAAGGAGGGGAATGCAAGGAGGGGAACGTTAGGAAAATGCTGTCATCACACTAAAGTGAAGAGCCTCATGTCAGAGTTTGGCTAGGCTATTACTGCTAGAATTTGTGAGATGTTACACCAGAGAGAGAGCTCTGGAAATCAAAAATGGAGCTGGATTTTTTTGTGCGTATGTTTCCTTATTAGTCTGCTCAAGCTACAATAGCAGATCACCATAGACTGGGTGGCTTAAACAACAAAAAATGTACTCCTTGAAGTTCCGGAGGCGGAGAGCCCAAATCAAGGCGCCCACTGATTGGATTCCTGGTGAGAGCTCTCGTCATGTCTTGTAGATGGCTGAGAGAATGTGAGCTTTTTAGTGCCTCTTCCTAGAAAGACACTAATTCTATGGGGTCAAGGTTCCATCCTTGTGATCTCAATTAACCATAAGTGTCCTCTTATAGAGCCCAACTCCATATACAGTTATGTGGGGGGTTGGAGCACCAACATATAAATTTTGGGGGAACCCCATGCAGTCCCTTACAATTTCTATTGTCTCAATGTGTCTGGTAATTTTTGATTAGACATCAGAAATTAAACATAAAAAGCTGTAATCTCTGCATCACATTTTCTTCCTTTGTAGGTATTTACCTGTCCTCCGGGGAGGTAGACTGAATGGGAGGCAGATCACTTTAATGCAGTGGAGTACAGTCTGATTCAAAGTTGGTCTATAGTTCTCCTTAGGTTCAAATGCCTTTAGTTTTCCTCCATTCCTACGATGTAGCTCTTTAGTGGCTCCAACTGAGAGCCTGGAGTGTTTAGGAGGGCCCTCCTTCTTGGCACAATCTGAACTGGAATGACTGTTTCCTCAGCTACTTGAGCATGCTGAAAACTCTTCCTTTTGCAGCATCCTATTGTTTTCCCTTCTTAGCATCTTACCATGTCCATCTTAAGTATATGCCTCAAAGGGAAAATGTCCACTCCCCACCTATGAACTAAGATCCTAGTCCCCAGATCTTATTTGGCCATCTTAAAACAAAAATTATTCCCTAGCTCCATGCAGCTACCAAAACCTTGTCCACTTAGTTGCCCTGGTTTGGGTTTTCTGCCTTTTTCTCAGATTCTCACCATCCCAGGACCCAAACTAGCAGATACCCTGAGGGGAACAAGTTCTTCTGCTCCCATCTCTAAGCTCTGTTCTTTCCCATATGCCTCAGTGGCAATTAAATCTTTCCAGTCAGATTTTTAAAAACCGGAAGCAGCTTATCTAATTGTTCTGACACAGTCCAAATAGTCTCCCATGAGCTTCTCTGTCAAAAGAACTTACAGTGGGAAGTGTTCTAACATCAGTGTCCTAAGAAAAGGGAGGTCAGGGGCCTAGGCTGAGGAAGAAACCTATGCAGAGTTTAGTCAAGCTGAGGAAAACTTTAAGGTTGACTTGGTCACAAGCAGACTCGAAACCTGTGTGATATCATACCAAAACTCCTTGAGACTCTTTTTTTTTTTCTTCAGTCAATATTGGAAATAACAACCTAACAACGTCTTTATGATAGTTCTATTTCCACACCCATTTTATGGAAGAAGAAACCCTTACTTAGGTGACGTAAGTGACTTGACCTTGGCCACATCTCTAGAGACATAGGGACATCTATCTTGAGGTTCAGGAGCCTATTTTCCTGAACATTGTGTTACAGAGATGAATTATATCTCATCATTACATCATTTCCCTCTTTACACTCTCTTTATCATTGTGCGACCTTCATCAAAGTCACTGTGTTGGGGAAGCCTGACAAGCCTAGCTTCTATTTCACTAATTTGGTACCCGTTAGTAGTTACGTTTAACTCCAAAGTTTACCATAGTTCAGTGTCACCAAATATTAAAAAGGAAATATAAATCCTTTGTGTGTATTATATAGTTCCAAAGGAAATGAGGCAGATTGGCATTTTTCTATTACTAGTGCTATCAGAGCCGTATTGTAAGCAGCTCCTTTCCATCAGGACAACAAAAACAGTAACTACCCATTTTGATGAATAACAATATGTTCGCCTCTGTGCCAGGAGATTTGCACCTTTTCTCAATGATCTTAATTATAGTCTTGCGAGGTAGTTTTTTCTTACATTTTAGGTATGAGGAAACTGAGCTTTAGAGAGGCTAAGTAACTTGCACAAGGAGATTCACTTTAATAATATCCATAAAGCATTAAAACTTGAATCTGAGATTTCATTCCATGCTAGCTGATTCCAGTGTTTTCACTCGATGGCTTTTCTCTACTGCTCTGGTTCTGGGCCATTTGTCAGCTTCTTCTTCTTCTTCTTTTCCTCCCTTCTTTCTCTCCTGTCTTTCCTACCCTCCTTCTGCCTTCCTTCCTTCCTCTCTTGCCCTCCAGCCTTCCTTGGCAGCTTTCCTTTCATTCACTCAATTCTCATAAACTTGAATAAATCAGCATTTTGGGTAATAGACTTTCATATTTAAGCAATTGAAACGTTATATATTTATTAATGTAATATATAATTTAGGCATCTCCCGAAATGGAAGTCTTTCCCTTAGGTACTAACAGTAATTGAAAAGGGGGAAAAATGTAAGACTTTTTTTAATTGCGGAAAAAATGTTTCTTTCATCACAGGCATAAATTTACGTAATTAAAGAGCTTTTATAGTATGTTTCATTGATGTATGGTGGACGCTATCTATGATTAAAAGCATTCTTTAAATTATGTTCTACACCATCAAAAAGATGCTTAGGAACCCCTGTTCCAATGTTTTTCCATCCTAGCTAGAGAATTACCTGAACAGTTTATAAAAAGAAAAATTACAAATATCCAAGCCCCACCACAGAATGATCAGACATTTATATTTAAAAAATCCTCATAACTGATTCTGATATACAGCCAAGCACTGAGAATCCCTGCCCAATTTTTTGATTAACGTTTTAACACATTGGCCAGTTGAGCATAAAAACCACCAAAAAAAGTATTTACTTTGCTTCTGTGCTATATAAATAACCATATTAATGTTTCTGGATGTTCACCAAATATTTCAGTTCTCTCTTCTGGGTATCTGATTGGATTGTACTTCTCAGCTCCCTTGTGGCTGGGAGGAGCCATGTGCCTAATGAAATTGTATTTCTGAGCCAGAACATTTAACTGCCAGTTGAGTTAGATTTCTACTACTGAAAAAAGGAAGGGAGGAAGGGAGGAAGGAAGGGAAAAATGGTGACTACTAGATTACCGTCAGCACCACCTGAGCTCTTCATAGAAGTAGGGTCTCAGACCCTGCCCAGGTGTACTGAATCAGAATTGGAAATTTCACGAGCTCCCCAGGTGAACTCATGCAAATTAAAGTTTGAAAAAGCACTGCTCTATTTGTAGCTTTTACTGGCACAGAGACCTGCGGCATTTGAGATGCTGGCTGGATTAGCAACGTTTGAAACGGTGGCCCATTTGTCAGCCTGGAACTCCGAGGGACTCTCATGGACAAACCTCCCTGCCAAGTGGTGACAGGCATGTCACATGAGCTCAGTCTTCATGTTTGAAGATGTGCGACTACCTTCTGCAGCACAACATATCCCATACTGACTAGATATCCTGCATGGATCTCCTTTCCTTTCTCTTTGAACTCAGTTATAAAATATATAGTGCCGAATTAAAATCCAAACACCTGTGACTATTTTCAATTTAAACAAAATTTTTAAACACCAAATCAAAGATTTATACTGGGAGGGAAATAAATTCAAGACTAGCCAGAGACAGGACAGAAGAAGAAGAGTACATAAGCCACAGCAGAGGAGCCCTAGGCAGATTTTGGATTCATTCAGATCTTTGAAGAAATGGCTCTAAGTTGAGCCTGTAGTGAGCAGAGAAGAATGGCTGCCTCTGTTTCAATATTTGAAACTCCCTGCTACTAAAACCAAAGCCAAATTCAAGGGTGGAGAATGGGGAGAGAAAGATTATCACATCTTGCCATATGGACAGCTCTGTTTACTAAGCAAGGAAAAAAACAGGTGGGTGAATAAGAGAGCAGGAAACAGAGAGAGAGAAGAGAGGAATAGAAATAGTAACAAAGGTTTCGGGCTTACCACAGCTTGCTCTTTTATTTCAAACCTAGAAAATAGCTCTGGGCATGCTTGCCTTGATGAACTGGAAAAGTTCCACACATTAAGGCCAGCAACCCTGACATAAGGCCATATCGAAAATGAATACATCTTTTCGATGAAGGGCTAATCTTGCACAAACACATTGCAGGGCGTTTTCAGGTCCTCTAATGACCCCCAGACTCTCTCTTGCACCATATTGTTAATGGAGAGGATATTTGTGTTAAACATTGTGCAGATTAAACTGGTGGATTATTTTAAAAAACATTTTAAAAATATCATTCGGCCTTGTGGCCAGTCCATTCCTGACTGAGAAATATAAAATATAACTGAATTTTCCTTGGATTCATTAGTGGAGGCTTGAGAAAATTTAAAGGGGTGTTACAACTTCCTTCCTTAAAACATGCCTGTATTTTTCTTTCTAGGGAACGACAGGATACCAGTGCTTCAGAATGGAAATGTGACTACTTTAGATGAGATGCCAAGTTCATTTAATCATTTTGGTACTCATATATTTAAAAAAAAAAAAGTGTCTGCTTTCTATATGTCAGACGCTATAGTGGGAGCTCGAGATAAAGTGGGAAACAAGATCCACAAAGTCCTGTCCTTATGCAGTTTACATTCAAATTTGGTATTGTGTCCTCTGTAAATTTAAGCCAAATACTTCCACCAGCAATGTTGATTTTCTGGTAACAGTCATGAACTCATCCTGCCTGGTAACATGGCATTTTATGATATACTAATTCCCATCTTCCCTGCTATATCAAGGTCTTTTTCCATTTCTGCATGTATTGTATTTTTTGACCAACCATTTATTTAGCATGTCTTATAACACAACTTAACCTTCTGACAGTGCTGTTTTCCCAGCACATCTCTGATTTCTCTGTAGCGTCTCCAAAGTGGTAGGTGAAATAACAACATGGTAACAAGATATCTGTATATCAGTTTTCAGCTTACACTGCAAATCTATGCCATATCCACAAAGGATATCAATTACTGGCAATACTTGGAGGCAGTCTTAGGACCAAATCAAGAAGTCTGCTACCCACAGTGTTTTCAAAATCAAGCTCTAGGCTAGTGGGAAGGATTAATGTAGTGACTGAGAAATTAAGCAAGGGGTATAATTTATATATCTATATAATTTATTGTTTGGGAAGATAATGAAAGAAAATGGTTAGGGATGTGGCATGGAACGAGTTAAGTTGGTCAAGTCCCTGTTGGAAATTAATTCTGTAATTGTTGGGTGTTCGAGCATCAGATGATTCCCTGTAGCAGTTTTATTCATTCCACTGGACCTGGCTGTGTCCTTAGAGTCATAAAACTGAGTCATACAATCATGTATTCCAAGAACATGAATGGGTTTCACTGCGGGGCTCAAGAAGTCACCAGCCTATCCATGATAACTTTGCTGCTTCCTTCCCTCACAATGCTGTTGAGAGAATCAAGAGAGGATATTCAGGAAATTGTTTCACAACCCATAAAGTACTTTACCTATGAGAAATGGTAAATTCTCTACCGTTATCATACCCTATTGTAATTATCACTGTGCTTGTTTTAAGGTAACCCAGACACTGAGATAACATGACTTGTAGGTCACAAGGGCAATGTTCCCCCAGGAAAACACATTCTGATATTGTCAGTGCTATCATTCTGATGCATTCGTGGTAGGTAACTCTGACCTTTCATCTTCTCCAATGTTCTTGCCCTGCTGAGCTAAAATAGGGCAGTGTTCCTTTTTCCCTGCTTCTAGATGAAACCGCACACATGGGTTACAAATTGAGACCTATTTATGATGGAGAAAATAGGAGGGTGAAAATAGACCGCTTATCAACTTGTCACAATATGAGGATGCTGGAAGGTTAAGTGTCATTCTCATGCTATCTTCAGAGGAAGAAAACTGATTTTCCTTTCAATAGATGTTAAAAGAAAACTTTTAGTCTGTCACACATGACCCATATTTCTAGAACCTGGCCCGACTTGGCAAATCCAAATCTTTGTGAACAGAGCCATCCAGAGGATACCATTTTGAGGGAAGCAGGTAGGACAGAATGGTGAGACATGAATGCAGAACCAGAGGATAAGAAAGTAAGTACACTAAGAAAACAGTCATGGAGACTTCTTGGGTCAAGTTTAGCCATGAACACTTACATGAACCGGAAATATAGAAGGCTATCTCTCAGTCTTTGTGCTTGGATGCTCCCAAAGGCAGACACATACATATCATATACAATACATTGTCTGAGCTATCAGGTTGACGGACTTGTGAAAAAAGTTTGTCCAGGAAGTAATCCCAGGAATTACCAGTAGGGGAGTAGGAAGAGAAGAAAGCTTGCACAAGGTATGTTAGTAAGCTAGTGATTGCTGTAAGCACCTGGGACTCCATAAGTGGGACACCTCTGGGAGAAGATGCGAATCCATCTCAGTGTAATTCCTCATTAGAAGCGAAGAAATTGGAACACTTATAAATGAATTTTCATTCGTCTTGGTGGAAGACTGCTCTCAAGGATGTTAATGCACAGGACGCTCCATCTTCCACAGTCCTGCTAAGGACATTCCTTCTATCACAACAACCTTCAGGAAGTGTTTGAATGTTTTCAGGAAGAAGCAATAAGTGTTTATGGGATTGTGAGTGCTAAAGGGACATGGGCAAGATATGAACAGTATCTGCTATATACACCATGTCCTCAGACTCTGCGATGTTTACTTCTGATTCTTTTTACTTGAATCTGATCCTTATTATTCTTATCCTTTTACTTTCACCAAATACCACCTGTGGAGGAATGCCTCAGACTGTTATACAGGACAAGAAGGCATTTCTTTCTCTATTGTCATCTTTCATCCATGTATCTAGTGTACCACTACCCAATAGTAATGTAAGGTAAGCCACAAATACAAGACACATATGTAATTTTAACTTTTCCAGTAACTGTTTTTTAAGTAAAAACATGACATTTTAATACTATATTTTATTTAACCTAATATATCTAAAATATAATTTCAAAGTGTAATCAACATAGAACTCGAGATATTTTACATTCTTTCTTTTCTCAAAGTCTTCCAAATAGATGTGTATTTTACACTTACAGCACATTTCAATTCAGACTACTGCATTTTTAGTGCTCAATAACCATATGTGGCTAGTAGCTAACATACTGGATAGAGCAGGTCAAGAGCCTCTCCACCTTTCATCTGGAATAAGGGATACATAGGAGTGTCCTAATATATTGAAAGTTAGATCAATAAATCTTTGGAGACGTAAACAGATAACACTGTGGCTGGGTGTGTTACTAATAGCTACTAGAGTTTGTCATCAGTTTGCAGGATGGATATATAATAGTAACAAACACCAGATATACCTGCTTCCTAAGCCCATCCTCCTAACCAGCAACATCAATAACTCTAGATTTGTTGCCATTTAAGCATTCAAACACAACTCTAAGAATGAGGGTTGGGGGGAATCTTTCATTGATTGAAATGAAGTTTCTACACAAAAATATGTGTGGCTGGGGCACCTGCGTGGCTCAGTGGGTTAAAGCCTCTGCCTTCAGCTCATGTCATGATCCCAAGGTCCTGGGATGGAACACCGCATTGGGCTCTCTGCTCAGCAGGGAGCCTGCTTCCTCCTCTCTCTCTCTCTGCCTGCCTCTCTGCCTACTTATGATCTCTGTCAAATAAATAAATAAAAATCTTTAAAAAAACATATGTGTGGCTTCCTCATGATTCACCTCCTGGTATTTATAATTTTGTCCTCTTCTACATTGTACCAGAGTTGGTCTCTGTGACCAAAAGAATAAAATATAGGTGATGGTACATAATTACTGAAACCAGGCTATAAAAGAGACCTCTTGCTATCTCTCCCTTTGCCCACTCTAGAGGAAGCCAGCTATGGTGGTGAGAGAATAGCCCTCTGGAGAGGTCTATGTGACAAGAAACTGATGCCTGCCAATAGCCTCATGAGTGAACCTGGGAGTGGATCTTCCAGTCCTGGTCAAGTGTTAGAGACAGTAAGTTCAAGAATCTCATAACACTTGGAGGCAGAACTACCAGCTCAGGCACTCCTAGGTTCCTGACCCTCAGAAACTGTGTGAAATAATCAGCATCAGTTGTGTGGCTGCTTTGGGTAATTTGTTACACAGCAATAAGTAACATACAACATCCAATAAAGTAATTTCAATTATAGATAAACAAAGGAAGTATATTTCTATGCTTACAGACTGAGAGTTATGTTCATTATAGTCAGACGGAGAAGAATAAGCATGAGCCAGAGTTGGAAAGATAAAATCAGACCCTGGCAGGAAGAGAGTAGAAAGTGAGGGACATGAGGGAAGGGACTAGAACCGTCCAGAATTTCCTCAAGCAGCACAAAGATACCAAAAAACTTGTTTTCATTGTTTCTAGCCAAATATAAAAGCATAGGGTCAGGACTGATTTATTAAGGGGAGGTACAAGGTGTAGAGGTCATCCGAGTGTTATCCAGAGCATCAACAATTAGAGAGAAAAAAAAAAAAGAATAAAAGGGGAAAAAAAGTCTTCCTCATAGTGTTCAGGGCTAGTCCAGATTCTGAGACTACCTATCAGAGGCAACTAAAAATATAGTTATGCCCTCAATCTGGAATTTAGCTAGAAGGATTAAAGAACGTTTTGGTTCTCCTTGGGACCAACATTGTAGAATGTTAACTACATTTCTAAAGTAGCCATGCCATGCCATTGGGCCTAGCGTACAGAATGCTTTACGCGAGATTCATTAATCTTATTAAATAACATGTCTTTGCTCTTCATTGATTAGACACACAAATCAAATCATTCATCCCCATAAGGAATTGCAAAGAAATTTAAAGTCACTCAAAACTCAGCCTTGTGATGCCTATGGTTGTCAAGGTAACAAACACCTTACAATTCCAAGCAACCAGACCCCTGCAGACTATTTTGAAGCCCCTAAGGGTATTAGCCACTCTTCCACCTCCCACCTCACGTAAAAGTTTTTGGAGGCATTCTCGGGAGAGCTAATCAAGATATTAAGTTTATCCATAGACCCCCAGAGTGCCAATACCCTGTAGCAAGTTAGAAGAAATAAATATGATTTTCTTTGTGTTCCTTCAACCTCAGATCCCACATTCTTTAGAGCCAAGGAGAAGCCCCTCCTGCTGTCAGGAATGGTCACAGTAGCTGTTTTCAGGTCAGTGACAGAAGGAGAGAGATCAGCAGTATGGGGATGCAAATTCTACTTGCTCCTTAATATTAAATGCAGTGATGATTCCAGATGGCGTCATTTCTTAGTTGCTTACAATGAGGTCAAGCACTTTTAAGAATTATCTCATGTTTCAGGTGAACCATGAGAGACTATGGACTCTGAAAAACGATCTGAGAATTTTGAAGGGGTGGGGGGTGGGAGGTTGGGGGCACCAGGTGGTGGGTATTGTAGAGGGCACGGATTGCATAGAGCACTGGGTGTGGTGCAAAAATAATGAATATTGTTATGCCGAAAAAATAAAAATTAAAAAAAAAAAAAAGAAATGGTGAACTGGAAAAAAAAAAAAAAGAATTATCTCATGTTTCAGACATTATCCTACACAAAAAATGGACATTTCCATGCTCATTTTAAAGACGAAGAAGTTGGGGCTCGGTGTATGGTTCAGTTCTTACTAAGGACAGGTTATTGTTAAGTGACAGAACCTGGACAGGAAGTCTGTCTGACTTCAGGGGTCATGCTCATGTCCTCTGTGATTCTTCTCACAGTCACCTCACCACTTCCCGCACTTGAGTCTCTCCCTTCCTATTTCCTTTCTTGGACTACATTTATCCTTATATGCTTTCTCCCCATGACTGCAAGAACAGTCTTAAAAATATTAAAAAGAAAAGAATCAAAAGCCACTGGCATGGCTTGGGAGTTGATGAGTGAGCATAGATGCCTGACATAGAGCATGAAAGGATCCTGAAGGTCCCTGAAAAGCCAGAGAGACATTGACCCTTTAGTTGCTATATTCTTAAAACTGAGGGATTACTGGAAGGACCATTAACAGTGAAGGAGGGTGTTCAGGGGCTCACGACAGCTCCTATTTACCAACTGTTACGTAATTCTTTTAATATTTTAATAGGAGGTATGGTTATACTGGTGCAGACCAGCTGAGTACCAGTACTGACTGGTGGAATAAATTAATAATCACAAGACAGAAATCCGATCTTATGAATAAATGTTTTGCTCTAGAGTTTCCACCTGAAAAAAAAAATGTAGAAGAGTTTACTGGGTAAGAATACATATTTAGTCTCTCACATAGGAACTTGTAATAGCAGTACTAAGAGTATGATACACCTAAAAAGAGGGCTAGTGGTTTTAGCCATCTATATAACCCTAGATCCCTCAGAGCTGAAAAACTCTGCATTTAATACTAGTAATTTATAAATAGGCTGATCTTCTTTACTGGTTTCCCATATTGCCCTTGTAAAGATAATATGTAAAAATAAAACAAAAAAACAACAAAAACAAAAAGTAAGAGTGTGTGCAAACTGTTCACTGAAGAAAATTCTAAAAATGAATAGAATTGGGGCTTCTGAAGTCAGTTTCATACTTTGGGCATAAATATTTTAGTATACTGCTTTAGGGATTCAACAAATGTCTGGTCATTTCTGTCATGATAGAGCTCTCTGATGAGCAAATAGTAGTATAATGTTTCATTTGACAATCATAGGGGGAAAGGGGAAAAAATGGGAGAATATTCCAGAAGACTGTTGACATTGTAGGACTGCACTGAGGAAAGCTTCTGGAGCTAACCCACACTGTCAGCCAAATGAGTACCATTAACAAGCCATATGAGAAAGTGAGTAGGTATATTTCTTTAAATATCACAATTAAAAGGTTCTGTATCATTAGTAGTATCCTAAAAAACTTCTATATCTAATGTACCATCAGGAATATCTTCAAAAACATTTTGTATCTATTCATATAGCTATGAAACAATAAATGGGAAACAACTTAAAAGCAGGTAAAAGTAACTTGAAATATCTTCAGGTAAAATAATTAAATTGTGCCTTAGAGATTTCCACGTAATACAATAGCATTTAATGGCCAGTAGTAAATATTTCTCTAAGAGGACTTCATTAATAAATGGACAATTCAGGCTAACCAAGGGAATGAAAATAAATATCATTTCTTTGGGGCCTTGCTATCTCCATTTAACACAAAACACCCATTGAGACACAGAGTTAATACTGTGCTAAGCATTTTATTAACGGACTTTTAAATTTCCGGTTGAGTCATGAATTTTAACCTTTGAGCTTTTGTTGTTGTTGTTGTCGTTGCTTTACAGAGTGAATCTTATATTGTCACTGCTGCTATTCCTGCTATCATATCCGAAGAACTTTGGGTTGCCATGATTTTAACACACAAAATCATTCTGGACATCCCCTATCTCGGCCTAAAGATCACACAAGTCCGTCGATGCTGGCAGTGAGAGACTAAAACTACTATTGCCACTTACTCCTCTTTTCTGGGCAGTTTTGCAATTCCTCCCACAAAAACAAAAACTGTAATTTCTTGACCTTTGAGTTCAGCAGCAGACTTGTTTGGGTCAAAGGAAGGTGGACATCAGTGACAGTGTTCTGGTTCCTAAGCCTGGCATTACGAGGCCTCCTGTGTTTCCAGTTTGCATTTCAGCCTCCCGTTACTGCCGTGAAAGCAGCTTCTTCTGGATGACTGCCCTCCCTTCAGCTTGGGCCCCAGACTAAGCACGCAAAGAGCACAGCCAGGGGAGCACGCCTAGCCAGCCCCATAGCCTGAAAGAGGGCCATGCAGCCAAGTCCAGCCCAGAGGAGCTGCCCCAGAGCACTGAGATGTGAGAGGAGTGGCCACTTACTGGTATGTGACTCAAAGACTTCAGAGTCACCTGTTACACAGCTATATGTTGTCAGTAATTAACTGATACCCGAGAAGTGGTCTTTACTTGAGCGTTAATGAGAGGTAAGGTCGTGCCTCAAATGACCTCCACTTTCTCCCTGATATAATCTTCCCATTAGTGCCCCCCATTCAAATTATGAGAATGTAAAACTTCTCAAATGGCATGAATAGCATCAGCAAAGATAACCTATGGTTCAGTATATGCTAGCAAATAAAAATGATTAAAAAAAAAAAACCATCGAGACGTAAAACTAAGTAAACCAAATATGTAATAGCTCATTTAACTGGTTTGTCTTACCATTTCATTTTTTAAGGTAATAGACATACTATCACAATATTTTTTTAAATTTATTTATTTGACAGACAGAGATCACAAGTAAGCAGAGAGGCAGGCAGAGAGAGAGAGAGGAAGGGAAGCAGACTCCCTGCTGAGCAGAGAGCCCGATGCGGGGCTTGATCCCAGGACCCTGGGATCATGACCTGAGCTGAAGGTAGAAGCTTTAACCCACTGAGCCACCCAGGCGCCCCTCACAATATTTTTTTTTTCTAAATGTCCAGTTTTAAATAAAAAGGACCATTAGAGTTCAGTAATTAGGGAGGACTTCCTAGCTTAAATATTCACATCCTTCAATCTGATCTTATCAAAATAAAAATCTATTTTCTTGGAAGAGTACATTAGGGAACACAGTAAGTAAAATTTCTCTAAATCCATGCGGTTTACTGCAAATAACGCAGTGAGGCACATAATTCATGTGCCGGCCTTGCCTGTGAGAACTCTGCAAATTTGTTTTGGGTCTAAATGCTTCTAACAGTTCCTCTTTTACATTATATTTCGGATTACACAAACTGTAGCTTTATATATCACATGTACATTCAGACGACTCTGTCTTCCCTGAGTGAGAACAAAAATAATGCAACCTGCCAAAAACTGCCTCGTAGCTTAGTGAAAGTTTCTAAAGAAGAAAAATAGCAGAGCTCTCAAATTTCTTCACTGTAGAAAGAGGTTAATGCAGTTCCAGACAGAGGTCAATGCATTGATCAGCGCCGCCTCAAACAAGAAGGCAGATCTTTTCACAGTGTTTATAATACATCTCAAAATTATCAAAACACTGTCAGTTTCACCTGGCTTTTTTGGTTCATTAAGCAAAAATTTCTATTTTAAAAATCTGCTGCAAAACAGTAATTGTGGACAGAGTTCCACATGCATCTCCATGAGATGTATTTAATTTAACTGCACCTAAGAACTTTTTAAAATAAATATCATAAAAAGTACTTTCACACTTTATAGACACCATATAAAAATGGAGGATTATAAATCGCATCAGCTGGAATTTGAAACTTTATACAAATTGAAGAATGTACGGAAAAGGCAAGGATATCTCCCTTCCCCATTTCCCATTCCTGGAAAGACTGCTTTTTAGTCAACAGTGGAATGTCAGCATTCTGTCTCCTTACAACACAAGGAACAAAGGAACAAAACAAACCCTTATTTCACAGTATTGACTGATATCACTGAGTCCAATACCACTGTCTTTCTTTTTGCAATTATTATTATTAACATATAATGTACTATTTGTTTCACGGGTACAGGTCTGTAAATCATCAGGCTTACACAATTCGCAGCTCTCACCATAGCACATACCCTCCCCAACGTCCATCAACCAGCCACCTCATCTCCCACCCCTCCCCGGGCAATCCTCATTTTGTTTCCTGAGATTAAGAGTCTCTTATGGCTTGTATCCCTCTCTGGTTTCTCCTTGTTTCATTTTTTCCTTCTCAAGAAGACAGTTTTCATCCATCCCCTACTGTGACTGCTTTCACTAACCACCCATTCATTCATTTATTCATTCAACAAATATTGATTCAACACCCACTGTTTTCTAGGCACTGGATAGGAAGCAGTTTATCTGAGGGGGGTGGGGGAAGATAAGGCCTGAACATTCTTGGAGTTTACAGTCTGACAGCGGAGATGCACACCAACCACAAAGATATGGAGATAAAGAAAGAAATCATGTCAAATAGAAATTAGTGCCGTGAAGGCAAAAAAACAAAAACAAAACACCCAAAACACACACAAAAAAAAACAAAAAAACTGGGCACCCTGAAAGAGAATAAGCAAGCTCACTTAATTTAGATGGGGTAGCCAACCTAGGAAGAACGGACATCTAAGCTGAGACCTGAAGAATGCAAAAGCACTGGCTCTTGAAGGCTCCAGTCAGTGGAGAATGTGCCCGCGTGAAGCAGGAGAGACTGGAGCTACCTCTCTGAAATTTTGGAGAGATTTCCTCTGCACCTTCGTTTCATTCATAGGTCACGGCACTTTAGACTTTTATTTTCTCTTAATATATATATTCTGTTTTCAAAGGTGCTTCAGGGCAGAGAACGAGTTTAGAGCCATTTTTATCACCCATCATAAACTATCACGTATTCCAGGGTCAGAGACTTAAATGCCTCCAGGGTTTACACTGGGGGAAAGCTGATGAGGAATAATCATTTTACTTTTAACCCAGAGGATAGGATTTTTTTTGTCTTCCCACTGGACCAGTCAGGCTTCAGTAAGGAAAACAGAAGTCAGTCTATGTATTCTAAGTATAATATAGCGGCTCTGAACCTCACCAGCTGTGGTCCGATCCAAACATCTATCTTCTATTCCCTCTGCACCTGTTCTCTATCTTCTCAATCTCACTGGTGCCTCTTATGTACAGACCAGAATCCGTGCTGACAGAGGGATTATAAAAGGGATTATATCTGGATTCTGGGGTGTGTAGTGTGGAGCATCTCTTCTGCATGTCCCTTTGTCAACTCAGCATCCACATTTACCATTTTAGACACAAACTTTCAAATAACAAAGTCAATACCCTTCTTTTATCTAGCATGATGTAACCCATTCCTTGATCAACCCCAGACTTGCCCCCCCTTCTTCCCCAAAACTGAGATGTAAATTCCATTATGTCCCTGTATTCATCTTTGGGTAATGTTCTTTTTCTAGCATAGTCATAATCTTGCTTTGTCATCTCGTAACTTAAAGATTAAATGTGTAGCATTAATCGCTGTTAATATTAATACAGCATATACTAAATAGTAGGGGGAGGAGAAATAGTTAACATATAAAAATATAATTATGAAACAAGAAAAACATTAATAGATACTACAAATCTCCATTTCTGTGAGGAGCCAAAAGGTTACAGCTCTTGCCTCCACTGCCCATTAGGTGATCCCTTTGTCCTGAACTTATATCTCAGTTGATTAGGATTCTTCCTTTTTAGGGTGACAAAAAATATCATTCGTGAAACATGTGAGCTATTACTAGTCCTGCCTATAATCGGTTGTAGTCTCTCACTTTTCACACAGTGTCCTGAAGAATCCCCTGACTTCCTCTGTGCCCTCATGGGATCAATCATTCAGGTCAGTTAAGTAATCCCATATTTTGTCTGTGTGTTCAGCATCAGAATGAATCCAGCAATCAAGTGCCAAACTCAGCAAACTCAGCTTCCAGGATAGGAACAGTTACTGTGCCTCCTGATATAAGCACCACTGTTACTAGACCCTATGAACAAGCAAACTTGAAGTTGTGGGTATAGAAAGCAAAAAAAAAAAAAAAAAAAAAAAAAATTGTGTGTGTAATCAGGGGCAATTCAAAGAGAAGCAATGCCCGCCTCCATCCTTTGTTCCCAGATTGGAGGAATGGCACCACTTATTATTCAGAGAATCAAGAATCAAAGATTGAATTCAAAGAATAAAATCAATTATAGCACAGCACTTCAGATACTCCACCTTTTACTTAAGAATTGGCATAACTGAGCCTTCGGTACACAGTTTACCTGTTTCCACTAGACCTCCATCTGTTTAGATTTTAGAGAATCAATGAGTGAATTCCAGGGGTATAAGCATATTGCTTTCCCTATTTTGCTATTAAATGACTGACTACACTAGTCAAAAGCAGTGTCCTATAGGATACCTTGACTGTAAACAAAGCATTCAGTAAGTGCTGACAGAGGTGTATGGGAGAGAAAAGGCAACTGTATACCCAGAATGAGAATCTATTCCAATGAGGACAAATTGCTGCTATTTCTAGAACTGAAGAAATCCAAATCTTGTCCCCAAATGACTAGTTCTATTCTGCCCTGAGGCATACTATTGTATCAAGGGTTCGGCATTGGCTCCTGCTATTGGCAGGCTGGAATGAATGCAGCTGTGGTGGTCGCCAGAAAATCCCAACTGGGGGTAATCAATCTCTTGATACCACACATAAATCTCCATCTCTATTACTATGGTTACATTGATCATAAATCCATGGAACATACATAGGGCTTCTCAAATTTTGGCAAATATTGGTGAATGCTTTCGGTAAATATTCCTAGAGAATGCAGAGATCTGCATTCATTGCCATTTTCAGAGGTCCATTTATATAAGTCTTCACCAGTTTTTCCAATGGTGTTTCTTCCAAATGTTGACTAGCGCCCACAAATTGATTCAGATCTATATTTCTAGCCATACCTTCTTTCATGTAATGTGAATAACAGATGTATGGTACAAAACTCTGCCCATTTGATGGAATTTCTCCACTCCCCCCGCAATTTCCTCAGGGCTACACCTAAGTGAAACTTCAATAATGCAATCATTTACTTCAGGGTTATATCAACATGTCACTCACAACCCCCTGTAAATCCGGCCATTTTTCCCCTTTTACACTCAGCTGGTGATAGAGAACTCCTCAAAAGGCCATAAACTCCTCATGAGGCCGTTTTCATGGGGTGAAAGAGAGCTGTTAATATAGCAGGAATGAATACTTGTCATGGAAGCCTAACCTGTTCAGGATACTTATGTCTTCATGTCCAACTTGAGTCAACTTCCATTTACCCAGTTGATGACTGAATGCTGCTGTGTATGCCCTGTTTTATGACTTCAATTTATCCACTAAATTATGAGCACCTCAGGGTGCATGTATCCCACTGTCAGGAATTCAGTCCATATGAAGGTTTGGTGGCAGGCCAGGAACTAATTATCAACAAGAGAATATTTTCCTATATGAGGAGGCAGGACTCTAGGGGGCTGCACTGTGCTCTAACTTTATTAATAGTTAGCAAAAATGCTCCAGACAGTATCCATAAACCGGTTCCAGGTATAGGGAACTTCAAACACTCTGGATCTATTACATGATATTGCCCAAATGGGAGACTTCAACAGCAACTAGGACTGGTTGCCGAGTTTCATTCTTTTCCGAGACCTACTTAAACCTGGCCTCAGGTAAAACTATCACATCACTACATTCATACAAACATCCCTTAGTTTACAAGGCCTCAGTCATTCATATACACTAGGGGGATTCACGATATTAAGGCACTTAAATATATCATACCAACTCAAATGAACCAAGTATAAAAAATATTCATATAAAATTGTGGGGCAGAAACTTTATATAGTCATATAAACTTATTGGACATGTTATTCAAGTCTCAGAATTCTACTCCTGTTTTATAAATGCCCTGATTTTTTTTTAAAGATTTTATTTATTTATTTGACAGACAGAGATCACAAGTAGGCAGAGAGGCAGGCAGAGAGAGAGATAGAAGCAGGCTCCCCGCTGAGCAGAGAGCCCGATGTGGGGCTCAATCCCAGGACCTCGGGATCATGACCTGCGCTGAAGGCAGAGGCTCAACCCACTGAGCCACCCAGGCGTCCCATCCCTGATTTTTTAATAGGAGACAAGATAAGGCTGTGAATTCAACTTACATTGTAACTCAGCCACTTACATGATCAAATTTAGCATGTAATTCTCAAAAGCCTCAACCCTCTAAGTTAGATAAAATAGAAGATGCCTTGACAGCAGTCAAAATTAGCTCTTCTGTTCTTGGTCTGTGTCATTATCTAAGACCTGTATACAAGCTTTACGGTAGAACTGGAAAAAAGATGCTCCATTTCATAATTCCATTCTGATGTCTTGTTACAAAAAAAGTTTGGTCTTGCTTTCATAAGCCCTTCATTCCAACTACAGATAAGTCATTATTTTTGCTACTGCATGCTACTGACCACCAGAGCGTCATTTTTCCAATAGCAATTCAGTAATGTCCTTACTACCTTAACATCTTTTGAAACCATCTCAAACTCTTCTATTTAATATTCTACTTCCCTAAAACTACTCCATGTATAAATACACATCAGTCAGAATTTGATCTAAAAATATCGTATGGATCCCCATTATGATTTTTTTTAATGAAAGAAATCAGAGTCTTACCTAACTATGAGAAGGTCCGGGAGGTGCAGGATCACAGAAGTCCTTGCAAACCGTCAGTGCAGCACAGATACAAAGAAAAGCGTAGAAGGTAGTGATGGTAATGCTGAACATATAGCTGACAACTCAAGTTCTTTACTTTTGATAGATACATGAGTATATGAAATATACTACTTTGCTCTAATGTAACAATTGTCACTTCATTCCAATACTGGGAATGCAATAGGGAACAGTGCAAACTGTAGCAGCCTAGAGGAATCACTACTCTTTTCCGGATGATTATATCTGAATAGAAATGTGGTTAAAGATTTCCTAGAATTTCTTGAAATTTCAGATGATCACGCATGTGGGTGACAAAGCATTCATTCTATAGAGTACCTACTCTAAGCACTACCAAGTGCTTATCATGAGACGGAGTGAGAGCATACAAGAAATCCATCAAACTACTTTTGCTGTCAATTCTAGTCTTACATTCTCCAATAAACCAATCTCACCCTCACTGTTCTCCTATCTCAAAGAAGAGAAACCAGTGACAGAGACGTCAGGAGGCCAAGATGACAGCTAGATGGGCTGAAGAATCCGTTTTCTAATGCAAAACCAAGTGTGTTGGAAACAAGGCTAGAAAGCAGTGTTGCTTACTGGCAGGAAAAGGCCAAATTTATAAGAAGAGTTACTGAAGGAGGCAAGGTGTCGACCTTGCCAATCTTAACCTAGCAAACAAAGGGGACTGTATGATCCAATAATGGCAAGCAAATTTCTGTAAGGTGTTTTATTCATTTACTCCCTCACTCAAAAAACAATTATGAAGCATAATCCATTGTGTTCCAAGAATGCCTGGTGTCTTGGCCGAATGAATACAGAAGATAACCTGATCCTCAGGCCAAGTGGACTGCCCTCTAGCACTTTTCCTATTTCCTTCTGACCGTGGCGTGTTCTGATCCCAAAGCCATCTGTTAAGGAAAATTTCAAGCTGGCAGAATGTCGAGCTATCACTACTCAACTTGTAAAAATGAAAGAAGGAAATGTGAATACTCGTAGAAATCTCTCTTTTCCCCAAATTGGTACCCAATTCTGAGATAAGTACAATAACATATTGCAACAAAATTGGCTTGCACAAGATAGACAAAACAAGGGAATTCAGTTCCACTCTATTCCATCTCCCAATCTGATAGCCGAGTAGAAAAGTCGGATCAGTATGCCAAAATTGGGCTCTAGGTCTTCATTAATGAAATGTTTGCATTCTCTAAGTCAGGAAATCATCTGCAGTGTAGATAAAAACTTGGGGATGAGTCCTTAAATCCTGATTTTAAGGACTCTTTTCTCTTTAAATTCTGTTTCAGTTGACAGCTTAACTTTGGATGTCACTCCTGCTTTAAAATTATCTCTCAGATTTTCCTCTTCAGTAAATTGGACTGAAACTTAATTTCAATTCAATAAGAGATAAGTAATAATTAAACAAATTCTCACTCTATAAACTACTTTGAGAAAAAGCCATATAACTTTTGAGCACACACATGCACACATAAGCCAACTACTTTAAATTTACTAAGAAATCATTTAACAAATAATTGCTTCTGCTCTGTCAATACTGTAATGACAAAAAAGTTAAGGAATTATCCCAAATGTCTCACATCCAAACTGGAGGAACTTGGTTTGAACTGCAGGTATGACAAATAGCAGAAAATAAAATAATAATAAGAGTAATAATAATGATGTGTTCCATAAATGACTAATATTATTATTCACTCTGCTGGTATTATCATATTATTAGCTTATTTACTTTAAAGAGATTTTATACAGATGCTCATTTGGAATAATACTGAGAAAATTTCAGTTATTATGAATTTAATAAAACTATGACTTACATTAAATATTAAATTTATTTTAAACAGTATTCACATTATTTGGTAATTTAACCCTACCCAAAGTGCAAATCTATGTGGCAATTTAGCTACTATCATTAATTCTTTATGAATTAGCTGTGACTATCTGCTTTGCTCAGGAAGGCTCTTATACATCTAATTAGTGCTAATAGCAAATGCCTTTAAAATGTTCAAATTGAAACAAAAAATATGACAGCAGTTATTCTTATCAGGAAAATGTGCAGACTCGGAGGCATCTTAGTAAAGGAGATAACATAGCAGTCAGTTTAAAGATGCCAAGGAGTCTATTTATTTTTGTGTGTGATTATTTTTTCATTCTGTGTACCTGTGCAAATCAGCACCTTCAAAATTTCTATCAGCTTCTCAACAAGGAGGTAAACTGGGAATTTTTAACCGTGAATTGAAAAGAAAGAAATAATAGAATGGAGGGAGGAAAAAGGTCGGGGAGGGCAGAGGAGAAAAAGACAACTAATACCAGACAAAGCAAATAATCTGTTCTCAGAAGAAGTTGGCTCATCCATTTATTATTTTTTTTCAGGAACTATATTTTCAGGAACTATTTTTCAGTTATTGTGGTAAACATTGGGAGTACTTTTATGTAAAGATAATGCTTTGGCTCAAAGGAGCTCATGATTAAATGGGGAGACAGACCCAAATCTAGTGGGGAGATTGCAAAGACTGCCGTATATAGGGGCTACAGAGCTGCACATGGGGGCTATGCAGGTGTGTCTGCCTGGGTTTATGGAGTACGGAACATCTGAGCTGTCTCTTGCAGCATAAAGAGGAGAAGTATGTCAAGTCAATAAGGGAAAAAAAGAGATGTTGCCAGCAGAGAGGCAAGTCTATGCAAAAGCATAGAAAGAGCACGCCGGGTTCTAAATGTTTATTATGACATGAGGGTAGGCTCCATTTAAACAATGCTCAGTTTCTGGTTATCACCACTTGGATGGTAGACATTTTGTTCTCTGAAAACATAGTGCTTCTAACCGTGATAGTTTAAGTTCAAGTGAAATGGAATCCAGACAGCCATCAAGGGCAAAATAAATAAATAAATAAATAAATAAATGAATGAATGAATAAATGCCATAGCTCCATTAGTGGTATAATGAGCCTGTGTATGTAGCTTGGGTCCCTGAGCTCAGTGAGAGAGGCCCCATCACCTGGCCACAGGAAGAAATATCTAAACAGGTGGAGTCATGGGAACCCCAGAGTCAACAGCAGGCAACAATTCACATCATGAACAAGCAGCACAAAGTGAGGTCTTCCTCGTGAGCCACAGAGCAGGAGTACAGTCTGAGCAGACTGTGGAACTGTTGAGTGTCTGGGGTGTTGGCTTATGCCTTCCCAACTTCTTAAAGGAAAAGGGGGAAATGAATTTTAGATACAACCACACAAAATCACCAATATTTGATCTTTTTTGATCTATAAAAAGAGCAATTTTATATGATTTAACCTAATGTTTGCTGAGTGCTTACCTGGGACATGTCAGTTCTGGGTAAGACTCTAGATAGACTATCTAATTTAAGACTTGCAAGCACCCCACAAGATAAATCTTCATCCTACAGAGAGAAAACCAAAGACAAAGTCCTGGATGACAAACCACAAGAGAGAGAGTTACCAAATAAATAAATAGTTTCCTCTTTGATTCCAAACTGGAGGATTTTGCCAGTGCCTAATCTGTACACTGAGCAGTTCAAGTAGACAACAACCACTCTGAGATCAGGGAACAAAAAGGATATAACTTACATCAAGAGAGCTAGTGAGCCAAGACCTAACTCTCAAGTCCGCAGGATTTGTTTCCTTATTCTCTCTCTCTTCTGCTCTCTACCATCCACCTATCGTTATTCTTATCTCCTGTCATCATCTTCTATTTTCTTTCTTTTTTTTTTTTGTTTGTTCGTTTTTTGAGAAAGAGAGAGAGAGTATGCAAGCAGGGTGTGAGGGCTGGAAGGAGAGAGAGAGAGAGAATCCCAAGCAGCCTCCATGCCCAGTACGGACCCAACACAGAGCTCCATTTCACAACCCTGAGATCATGACCTGAGCTGAAATCAACGCCTGGCTGCTTAACCGACTGAACCACCCAGGTGCCTATACATCTTCTATTTCACTTATCCTCCTTCTCTCACTCTTTCCCAACCTCTGTCCCCCTTGTTGTACAATCATGAATAAATAGGTACAATAAAGGTTGGAAGAGCACACGTTAAGACTATGCAGCAGGGGCGCCTGAGTGGCTCAGTGGGTTAAGCCTCTGCCTTCGGCTCAGGTCATGATCCCAGGTCCTGGGTTCGAGCCCCGCATCGGGCTTTCTGCTCAGCGGGGAGCCTGCTTCCTCCTCTCTCTCTGCCTGCCTCTCTGCTTACTTGTGATTTCTCTCTGTCAAATAAATAAATAAAATCTTTAAAAAAAAAAAAAAGACTATGCAGCAATTAGCTACATTCAGTAGGCTTACATTTACTATATGGAAAAACATTCAGGCTTTGTTAAATGAAATACAAATCTACAATGAAGTAAGGGTAGTCGACAAAGTATTCATCTGGCTGGCTACTGTGCCAGAGAAAATGGCTGAAATGGTAATTCTAACAGTCATGTCAGAGAAGAAAGATGCTTCTGTTAATCTGATTATTTTCTTTAGCTTTCTCCTGTTATTTTTATTAGTAAAAAACCCAAAACCTAATACCATTATTTTCAAATCATCTAATTTTATAGCCCTATTTTCAAAAGCAAAATCTCCTGACATATAGTCTGCTCCAAAGGCATCATTTTCAGTAACATCTCCCCATGCAATGTTTCTTATTTTAAAGGATTATGCTCCTTTGTTGAATAATATTTTAAGATATCTTAATTTTTTATCTTAAAACCAAAAACAAGAGTTTTTGTTTAGTTTCCAAAAAAAAAAAAAAATCATTTCCAGTGTTGAAAAAA
This sequence comes from Lutra lutra, assembly GCF_902655055.1. Classification (NCBI taxonomy): domain Eukaryota; kingdom Metazoa; phylum Chordata; class Mammalia; order Carnivora; family Mustelidae; genus Lutra; species Lutra lutra. The sequence continues at coordinate 51,041,875 of NC_062290.1, forward strand.
TGACCGTATTTTCTCTCTTCCTCTCCCATTCCTCCCCAGCAGCCAAAATAATTTCCCTTCACATCACTCATTTGGATTCTTGGCCTTTTCTGAAAAGAAGAGACTAGATACAGTTTATAAATGCAGTCAGCACAATGATTTCCTGAATAGAACCATTAGCCCTGCCCATTCAGGTGTCACTACCTTTTTTAAACAAGTTATCGATTTCCCCAAGAAGATAGAGATAGAGATCAAAATGCATCTAAGAAAATGAAGAAAGCAGAAGAAAATAAACTGGAAAGAAAAGCGAACCTAGGACAGTATTAAAATGGGAAAGAAGATAAAATTCTTAGAATAATAGACCCAGGAGAGACCGTCAGAGGTCACAGCATCCTAAGGTGTCTTTCATGCTGACAAATATTCCATAATGGCCACTCTTACCATGTGTCTTGGTTCATACATTGTTGTTGTAACACCTTATTCTATCTTTGGCCTTAGCATAAAAAATTCTTACTTTTCCTGACCCATCATTAATTAACAATATAACTTGGTGAATTCGGTAGCTTTTATTCACTAAGGAGAAAACCTTCCCTTGTGCCTTCATGATGTCAACATAGAATGTGGGAGAATCTAATCAGTCTGACCCAATGTCAACCCTTGAGGAAGTGTCCCTTCATTGGCTTGAACTCATCTGACCATCCAGGGTTAGACAGATGAAACAGGCTGCCACGTTTTACCATGATCCCTTCCTCCACAGAAGAGAACCCTCCCTCTTCAGCAGCAGCACAAGGAGGGTTAGTGTCCAGATCCTCTGATCGGTAGTCCTGTCTACTACCCACACATCATCTTTGGGCTAATCCTGAAATCTTACCGCAATTCACTTCTTTGACGAATCAAAGAAATGATATGTAGAGCCCGTGGAGTGAGCTGCCATTCCTCACTAGAAATGCTGCTCTCTTTTCTGAGCTAAAAAAGCATCTGAGCCTTTCATGGGCATTTCACACTAAGCATCGTAATAAAGACGTTAGTAATTTAAGATTCTCTACAACCTAAAACCCTATAAAATATAACATGGCTTTAAACTGAGATCCCCAGACTTTCAGAAATGTAACATTTTTCCATTCATTATGTTTTAATGTTATATTTATATTATGATTTCACTGAGATCAATGTGCCATGTAAGAACAAATCACGTTTTCATTTATCTATTATCTACCTATTTAATCTATACTTCATGTTGAATAAAAAGCACTTATGATGAATAACAAGCTAATGTAAATACACATTCAGGCAAACATTACATAGTGGAAAATGGTTTTGGATGTTTACTAAGAAGTCCTTTTGTTCTTTGCATGTTAGCCTTTAAATAGGATTTGAAAGAGTTATCCCTATTTGTGTATCACAGCATCTGGAAAAATTCATCATGTAGTGTTCAAATCACTATTAACTTCAATGTAATACATATTAACCACTTAGAAATTCCATGAAATATACTATACAAGATAATTTAGGAGAAATGCATGAATGTACAGCTGTATTCCTACCTTGGGGCTTTTTAATATCTTATAAATAACAAGTATGAATTACTTAAATCCCTCAACAGACATACAACTTTATAATGGTACACTTGTCATGCATTATCCTTCATGCAATTCTCATCATCACCTAATTAGGATGGTTTCCGTTCATATCAATCATATATTTTTTTTTTAAGATTTTATTTATTTATTTGACAGAGAGAGAGAGAGATCACAAGCAGACAGAGAGGCAGGCAGAGAGAGAGGAAGGGAAGCAGGCTCCCTGCTGAGCAGAGAGCCCGATGCGGGACTCGATCCCAGGACCCTGAGATCATGACCTGAGCCGAAGGCAGCGGCTTAACCCACTGAGCCACCCAGGCGCCCTCAATCATATATTTTTATAATTAATTTATTGCCTCAGAAAAAACTTCTTGTCCCATTACACTTATAATTCACAAGATATTAGAAGAAATGATATGGAAGAGGGGAGTCCAAGTATATTTATTCCATCCAACTTTGCTTTCAGAGACTTTAGAATGCTAAGTTTTCCTTTAAATATTTCCAGTATGTGCTAGCTATAGGATTTCCTTCAAGGCTCAGGATGAGAATGCCTACTGAAAACTAATATTCAAACTTGGCTCAGCATGCTTAAATACCATTTACCTCACCCCACCCCCATAGAGTCCCAGCAAACTTCCCAGAAGAACACCTAATTTCCTCAGAAATCTCTCAAGATCCTTTTTTTTTTTTAATTTTTATTTCTTTTCAGCATAACAGTATTCATTGTTTTTGCACCACACCAAGTGCTCCATGCAGTCTGTGCCCTCTTCAATACCCACTACCTGGTTCCCCCAACCCCCCACCCCCCCGCCCCTTCAAAACTCTCAGATTGTTTTTCAGATCCTTTCTTATTCAAGTTATTTAGCTCTGTCCTGGTGTGCCCAGATTCTGTTTTATACCATTGGCCATCCATACTACAAATAATACTATATTATTACTAATAGCATATTATACATGTCAGGAACTATAAAGTTTTTAAGTTTTATTTGTGATCATTTCACCTTGAGATATAAGTAAACAACACCAAGTACTAGGTTCATTCCTAATCCTAAGAACTATAAGAAAGCAAAAGGAACAACCTAATTAATAGACATTTAAAACAAAACTTTTAGTTCTAGTTTGACAAAACTTTGCATTCCTAATTCTTAGAGCCAATAAAAATAGATCCCCATATCTAATGAATGGGTCTTAGGGGGAAAATAAATCAATTACATCACATTCAAGCTTCTGGTGTATCAACCTTGCTGACCAACAAGGAACAGGTCTGTAATCTAGTGACAGGAACAGAGGGGAAAATACTAGAATACTAAGTCTTCATCATAGGGTGCACTGCAGTACTGAAATACTGTTTATTTAGAAAATGTGTTTTGAGGTTACTTGGTATCTTAGCTTCCCTTGGAATAAATAGGTTTGGGAACTAGCAACAAGGACTACCATGTAATGTTCTATAGACTGTGCAGAGCCTAACTCTAGGGAGCACAATTCACATCATAACATAGAGTTGTGACTGACCTGCACAGTGGTACCCAGTGATACTGCCGGCACTCCCACTGCATAGGCAGGTCAATGACATCATCCCAGGGCGCCTACATGACTCAGTCAGCTAAGCATCTGCCTTCAGCCCAGGTGGTCATCTTGGAGCCCTGGGATCAAGTCCCACATTGGGCTCCCTGCTCAGTGGGGAGTCTGCTTCTCCCTCTCTCTTTGCCCCTCCCCACACTCATGCTCTAACAAATAAAAATAAAATCTTTCCAAAAAATGACATCATCCCAATTGCAAGATTTATCTAACCCGAGAAAGAGCACTGTGACCAAAAACATCCAATGCTGAGACCACGGGGGGACGGCGGGAGGTAAGATGAACCCAGCAACAGGCTTTTGTTATTTTTGTTGTTGTTAGAAGTGTCCAGTTACTATGAAGGGTTTTCAGTGAATTAAGATCAAACATGTTCTCCTGCCCTTAAAATTCATTTAGAATTTAAAATTAATTTAGAGACCAAATGGAAGTTATTTCCTGGTATTATCTCACTCAATTCTTTTTTTTTAAGAAAATGGTTTTATTATCTCTAATTTTACAAAGAAGAAAATTCTGTAAAGAGAGCTTAATAATTGTTTTCCAAATGGTGCCTAACTAGTAAGCTGCAGAGTTAGGATTTGAATACAAGAATGCCCAACTCCAAAGTGATCGCTTTTAAGTACTTCTCATTCCTTCTTCTTAACCAAATTTACACAGGTCTTGAACCCATGCCTGGAATGGAATTCAGAAGGAAATTTCTGAAGTCACACAGTAAAGGGTGTGACTAATGGAAGTGTGCTTCAATTTGTCTAGCTTTCTCACCTGTAATTAAATGTTTTCCCAGAATCATCACATGAACCTTAATCAAAACAAAGTGCCAAAATAAGGTTTTGAGCGACTCTACATGATGTAGCAGCATATTCTTTTATGGGGCCTGTGTTCTACTAGAACAGCATTTCAAATTAATTCAAAATATTTTTGCCAAAAGTATTTATACATTGTACTGTCTTTTTTTTTTTAAAAAACCAGGGTTAGTGTTGTATTTGCTTTGTACTAAAAAATAACAACATCACATAGGTGAATGTCAACTTAACTAAGAATTGCAAAGTTTGATTTCTTTTATGCTTGGCCAGATTATCCTGAAATTCCAGATCATATACCATAGGTGTAAGTTTGGAATAATGAAAGATTAATGCAGAACATGCAAATGTATAAAAAGAAACACTGCCACTCTAAGAACATTTTGATAGAACCTAGCTTGCGTACAGGAACATCCACATCGTCAAATCAGGCTCACGTTAACCAGAAATCTCACCAAATACAAACTTTAGTAATAAATCCAAGGATACAGGCAAATAAGAGGAACAGACAAAGCAGACAGAGTTCTGGGGACATCAAGGGTGGCTCCCCAGGCCCTTCCTTCCTACACTGGCCCATGCTCTCTGACACAGAATAATAGCGGAGTTCTACTAAGGTTTTTGTGAGATTTCTCTTACAGCAGGGAGCATTTATGATATGAAAAATTTCCATTTTATACTCAGAGAATTATATAGCGTAAATGACATTCTCAAGGGAACCATGTCACATAGATTAGAGGCTTATTTACTATAAGTAATTCTTTAACCATGAACATTCTGCTAGGGGTGTTCTGCAGATAAGAAGCCTTCCTTAGAGCAAATGGTACCCCTTTATTTACCCAGAGGTCCAGCTGGTGAGATTAGACCAAATCACCTGCTCTTTTCTTTCTCTCTGGTAAAAAAAAGAATGGATAAACAGCAGGCTAGCTGCTGTAACAGCTTCCTCCCACAGAATATTTAGTAAGGTGCGAGTCTATTTTTTCCATCCTGTTTTTGCTTTCTCTTTATTTCCCAGGGTAAGTGCTATTCAAAAGTAGCCAGTCACATCTATGCCAAGTGGCTCTGTCTAAAGTCACTTTGGAGCAGATTTCCTTCGTTTTTGTGAGACTTCTGAGTGGTCTCTCTAATCATGAAACTGTAATGCAAACAATTATCCATATTCTGAGTAAAGATATAAGGGGACCATTATTTTAGGTCCTATTAAGGTGTTGGGACAAGTTAGTCAAGTTGCACCAGTTACCTTCAAAAAGGGGAATAGGTTGATCTTTTCTTTCATAGTGGGAGTATCTCTAAAGAAATGAAATAATGTCTAAGGAAAGGTATCTTCAAGAAGGTACTCATCAACAGAACAGTGAGGACATACATTTTTATTTCAGTATGTGGCAGTATGTGGCAGAAATGACCCAAGCACACTAGCACCACGGGAGTGCTCTGGGAATAATGACCATGCACGTGAAAGTAAAAGGAAAGATGCACCCCTGGGGATAAAAATATATGTTTATAAAAGATAAGATAAAATAAATAAATAAATAAATAAATAAATAAATAAATAAGGAAAGATGCATTTATAGAATCCCACTCTCATGGAGGTAGGAGACAACAGTAGCCATAATAATACTGAAAGAGAGATCCTCTCTTGCTTTTCTGCTGCATATTGAACAGCAATGTTATTGTGCCCTGATCATTTCTACAGGAAAAAGTAACAGCATCAGATTGTACAAATCTTAAATTAAAAGCAGTGGCAGCAGCTCCAGAGTCTGTCTCTATAAGGCACTGGCAAAGGACTGTCCTTTGCACGTGTTAGAGCAGGGTGATAGGAGGATCCCTAAATTTCAGAAGATGCACCTGAGTCCCAGAACAAAACAGAGGGGCAACAAAGAGTTGCCCTTGCGCATGAGCAGCTGGGGAGAACCAGCAGTGGTGGTTGAGAGGACAGGAGCTATAATTGCATTACAGGGCCAGCCATGCCTGCTGATGCTCTGGGCTCTATCTGCCTGATGCTTCAGCTGCAGCACCCTGTCCTGATAGCACGGAATCAGCGCTCAGGGGGCGGCAGGTGAGTCTTTCAGTCTTCAGTGTGCAGGCTTACATTTGACAACAGCTGGACAAGCATTCAGTCCAGGCTGATTTGGGCAAGGAAGGAAAAGAAGAAAAAAAAAAAGGAAGGAAGAAAGAGAAAGTAAAAGAGATGAAAGAAAAGGGTAGATACTTCGGGATCATAATGGGAGGAAAAATTCTGGGACAGATAAAACTGTTTCCCGTACTGACCAAAGTGTAAATAAGAACATGACCTTATCTTTTCGTCCAGATAGGGCTATCCCATACAGTTGTGCAAATTTTGCAAATGGGAATGCCCCTTCTCAAAATGTACAATACGAGGCCAATTCCAGATTGGCAAAGCTGATCTTATTGATCTTATCTAGATGCAGAAAAAGAAAACACTGAGTATCCTACAGTCACATCACCAGGGATTAAAGTCATTTGAATCAGTGAGATTTACTATTTGTCTATCCAAATCTCTACCTTAGCATAAGTTAACGAAGGAAAGATGGAATCCTGACTTCCAGCCAGATGACTTATCATGTTAAACCAAGACACTTGGTGAGCTATATAACGTAAGTGCACTTGTTCTGCTGTAGTGAAGGGAAAGTTCCAAAGAACAGTTCAGTCTACTCAGACTTTTTTGGACTTGCACTGTGCTTGGTATCAGTCTGGACAGGAAGGTCGCTGCAGATGTACTAGTAGCTTATCCACTAAACCACATGAAAGTCCATATTTATCATAGCTACCAAGCTTCATTTTAAAATACTTCATTTGTTGTATTATATGTATTACAGCATTACCAAAATGTTCACTATGCAGACAGATGAAGGGAAAACATGCTGATCCTGCGTTATTCTCAACACTCCTACCGCAGCTCGTGACCACGGATTGAACGGAGTCACCGTGAGTGAGTGCCTCCTCTTCTACGGCATGAATCCTCTGCCATGTTTTTTACATCTTCTTCTTTGCCTTCTCTCTAAATATGCAAAAGTTCCCCATCAATATTCCTAGCATTAATAAACATTAATCTATACAAATTAATATTAGAATAAAGTGTGCTGACAAGCAGAAACACATTAAAATCCTTCCCCATTCTTTTTTTTTTTAAGATTTTTATTTATTCGTTTGAGAGAGAGAGAGAGAGAGGGAGTGAAAGAGTAGAGGCAAGGGCAGGGGAGAGGGAGAGGAAGCAGCAGGGTCCCCACCGAGCAGGGAGCCCAAGGCAGGGTTCGATCCTACGACCCTGGGGTTACCTTGGACCTGAGCCAAAGGTAGATGCTTAACCGACTGAGCCACCCAGGGGCCTGCCTTCCCCATTCTTTCTAAGAAAATAACTGCCTTAAGTCCAAAAATTAAATTTTCAGCCTTTTGCCTCTAGACTTTATTTCAATACCCTTGGTTAACTTGGGTTAACTAGGTAATTGTGAAAAAACAAGCCTTGCTGATGCCCAGATTTTTGCCAGGACCCCTCTGATCTGTGAAATTTTTATCAAAGGAAACATTAAAAAGAGAAATGCTGGCTCTACAGAGTTTGGCTCTGGCAATGTTTTCCAACAAAATTCTCAAAACCTTACCAATGCAAAGCACCTAGAAATGTTGGATAAAATATAACAAATATCCTTTTTAAATGCATAACTGAACTCACTATAAAGTAAATTAGGTCTCCAGAGGCCAGGATTCAAAAGAGACATAGTGATCAGAATGGCAAGCTGATGTTTAAGCCATGGATGCCCTAGGGGAGCTTGTCAATCTCAGTAACCAAGAAGTTTAGGTTTTTAATGGCTGTGCCCTAAACAGTACAAATGACCTTAAGCCCAAGCAAGCTCATGTGTGAGAAAAGAGCTTGTTCCAAAGGGGCAGGAACTGAGTAGCTATGACTTCCTTCATAGGTAGACCAGAAAATGAGGAAAGGGGTCTGTTAACAAGAAAATGTGTCTATCTTCGCTGAAATCTGCTTAAAATATTAAAGTCTACCCCAAGAATTTGATATCTGAGAACTTTCCCAATGCAAGTTTTGGCTTAAATATTTCTGGAAATCCCAACATTAAAAAGTAACATAGATTGGTCCTTGGTTGGCAGTATCTTGGGTGCAATTGGAAAAAACAAATGAAAATGATTTCTGGAGGCCCCACCCTCATTTCAGGCCTCATTTAAATCCCACAGATAAATATCAGCACATATGAACTCACAATATAACAAACACATGAGGAAACAGGCCATCCCAGGTAGGATCAGCAGAAAAATAAAGCACACAACTAAATTTCACAGAAATTCAGATTGAAAAATCGTTAGACACAGCATAACAACTACATGTATTTAAAGTGCATGGGTAATGATCTGAAGGGGCACATGCACCCCAATGTTTATAGCAGTGATGTCCACAATACCAAAATATGAAAAGAGCCTAGATGTCCATCAACAGATGAATGGATAAAGAAGATGTGGTGTATATACACAATGGAATATTATGCAGCCATCAAAAAAATGAAACCTTGCCGTTTGCAATGACATGGATGGAACTAGAGGGTATTATGCTAAGTGAAATAAGTCAATCAGAGAAAGACAATTATCATATTATCTCACTGGCATGTGGAATTTGAGAAACAAGGCAAAAGATCATAGGAGAAGGGAGGAAAAACTGAAACAAGACAAAACCAGAGAGGGAGACAAACCACAAGAGACTCTTAATCTCAGGAACAAACAGAGTTGCTGGAGTGGAGGGGGGTGGGAGAGTTGGGGTGGCTGGGTTATGGACACTTGGCGGGGGTATGTGCTATGGTGAGTGCTGTGAATTGTGTAAAACTGATGAATCACAGATCTGTACCCCTGAAACAAATAATACATTTTATGTTAATAAAAAAGAATAAATTGTATGGGTAAGCATAAAGTACCAAAATTGGCAAAAGGAATAAAATATTACAAATGAAAACCAGCCTGAAGTAGGAAGAATTAAATAGATATTTTAGGGATAAAAATATGATAAAAGCAATTAAAACTGAACGAATTTATATTAGATAAAATTAAAGAGATAAATACTGATTGCAATATAGAAGGAAGTTATTCACAAACTGTATTTGAGAAGGACAAAGAGATGGAAAATATGTAAGAGACATGAAGGTAAAATAAGAAGTCTTAATATATCTAAGTTGAGTTAAAGAACAATGGAAAGCATAGTCAGAGAAAAGATATCAGTAGGCAATTTTCCATAATTAATGAAACAGATCTTGAATTCCAGACTCAGCTAACATAGCAAATTTCAATCTGAATAAATGCAAATAAACGCATGTAGACATCAGATCGGAACGTAGAACATCAAAAACAAGGAAATTTCAAAAGTCAGGAAAGAGATAGTCTGTAAAAATGGCACCTCAACACAGTAAGAGAGGTCTCTATAATCTCCACAGGTGGATGGCAAGTTGTGCTTTTCTGAGATGAAGATCCTCATGAGTATATACTTGAGGGTCCAAGGCTGTAACACTGTTCATTTGGTCCTCCATATGGTAGAGTGGTAATATGTTGTATTTATGGATGAAAATTAATGCCTAAATGCCTGCCTAACCACAAGAGCCATTGTCTGTTGAATTAGCCTTGATGTTGATGCCAATGAAATTAGATCATTTTGAGTCATCCAATTGCTATAATGTGGGTTTAAAGGACAGCTGCACTACTCTTCTGGGTACCAGCAAATCTCCATCAACTTTCCCTTCTCCATTTCCCTGTCAGAAAGCTGGTTTATCATCTCCCTGCCCTCCACTTAACCATACCAGGAGGTACTCCTATAAAAATGTGTTTTTTTCACTTACACTTTTTGTAAACACTTCTCAAATGATAAAGCGAATGGTGGGTTTAAATCAGATAAATCAGATAATATAACACACCTCAGACAGAACCAAAAACACTGTAGCCACTAAATCCTCTTCCTCCATGAATTATTTATTTTTCTTTCCTACACATAAAGTCAGGAAGCACTACTGTGTAGAGTTTGGTTGATGAGGTTCTTTTTATATTCATTAGAAACCTCAATTAAATCTAAGACATTTTCACATTTTTGATCTTCCTTAAAATGAAAGAAAAACAAAAAGTCCTCGAAATATATTCTAAGAATGTGGAAGTAGTATGCCAAAATCTCTTATACTACTCGTCATAATAGTAAGTCTTGGGCTGGGGTGAGTAAATTGTATTGCAAGGGAGTTTGTGTCTTTAATTTTGCATATACCATTCCTAGATGAGGACAGGGAGAATGACTGGGAAGGATTCTTTTAAGTTCACTTACACTTATAGGCATATCTTTTTGTCAAATAAATATACAACTCTAGTTTGCAACTGTATTCTGCTATTTCCAGATTTTCTCAAAGGCAGAGAACATGAAATTTAATTACAATGGCAGAAAAGAACTGTCTCTTAATTTTGTAATATTATGTATCATCTCCGAACCTCAGTTATGTCACTTGAAAAATGGGTATAATATTCTGGATTAACTCCCTTGGTTAAAACTTCCACTACTCTCAGGATAAGTGTCAAACTCATTTGTCCTGAATCTAGAACCTTACTGTTTTTGTCTCTGCTTCCTCTTCCCTTCTGGATGCAACCAGTGTCAGCTCCTTCCTCATACTCAACATCTGGTCAAGCTGAAATATTTGTTTTTTTTCAGAATGAGCAAAGTTCACTCAGCATATAGAGTTCCTTTTGCCTACAGAACACTTCTTCCCTTCCTCCATCACCTATATACTTTCTATTCTTATTTGTTCTTAATTTAGATGTTACCACTTCTTGCAATCCTCTCCTAACTCCTATCCATCTCTATATTAAAGATGCTTCCTCTGCACTACCTTAAAATCCTGTATAAACTCATATAAATGACATTTTTGCAGGTTGGCTATATCATATTTGTCTATATCCCTCACTAGACTTTAAAATTCTATAGGACAGGAATGATTGTAGCAAGATAACTATAGTATAGATTTTTAGCAAATAGTATTAATTTATTAATATCTGTAGAATGAAGAATGTTTATGATGACTTTTATTAATGATGAATTTAACTGAAAATCAGTAGTTAATGGTAACAGCTTATAAGAATTTAACTCTTAGCCTGAATGGGGTGTGTTTTAAGGACAGTCCATGCATTCTCTCTATAAGGTAACTACCTTAGTATTATTATTACTCCCATTTTATGGATGATAGCACTGAGGCCCAAAGAAGTAAAAAATTACATAAAATACACATAAAATACATAGCTATTTAGTGATGAAGCAAAGATTTGAATCTAGCTCTCTCTGTCCACAGAATCCAAATTTTTACAATACTTGCACCATAGAAGGTATCCAATAAATACTGGCTTTCTTCCCACTGTCTTCCTTCTCCAACCATTTTTCTTTAACTCCCTTTTATCTTAGGCAGTTCAAAGATCGCATGCTTGAAAAATCAAGTGCAGAGCAATTTTACCAACCTCCCCCCACAAAAGCCAGGCTCTTGCTAATAATTGAGGACCACAGCGGAATTCCAACCTCTAGATTACTTTGAAGGTAGCACAGACTGTCACCCATGCCCAGGGACCCATGAAGAATTTTCCTGGGACCTCAGAAAGGACTAGGAAGCTGAGCCCAGTAATTGCTCCATACACTGGACCACACCACCTCATTATCCCCTGATGCTTACTGAAGCTACATATGCAACAGGAACTGGTTGGAGGATAAATCAAATTGTCCTTGGAGAGATCATACATATGCATTAATCCAGACGTTAAAAAAGACTTTGATAATAGCAAACCACCCGGTTGAATTGTAGATGAATTCATGCATAGAAAGAATTCAGTCTTTTTTTTTTTAATCATCATTCACAAGAAAAGATTAAAACTAGAGCAAAGGTAAGTAATCTCAGCAGTTAATTATTTTGTCTTCACTAAAATATGTTATTTTCTTCATTTGCAACACATTTATGTCCCATGAAAATGCAATATTTAAAAGGTTGTATGAAAGGTACTATATGCAAATAAATAAAAGCTATAACTATTATCCTATAAACATGACTATTAATAAAAACCCCAAACTAATGCAACCAAACAAAAGCTCTGCATCCAAATCACAAAGGAAAAGAGTGCGAGCAGCAAGTTTAAGGCAGAAGGAAGAGGAAAAGAAAATTACTTTGAGTCTTTGAGAGCTAGGATTGCATTTTCCTCATATCTATTCTAAGTTCAGCAAGACACGCAGTAGATATTCAATAAATGCTGATGGGACTGAACTATTTGTTGAACAAAACTGGAAATCACAGAAGGAAAGGAAGATAGGCAACACCACAAGACACCGTAGACCCTTTATATGAGGCATCTACAGATCATTCCTTCCAACTCCTTTGGTAAGTAAAGTTTTACTGGAACATAGTCATACATAGTTAAGTATGGTCTATGCCAGTTTTTATACTACCCTGTGGCCTCAAGTCTAAAATAGTTATTATCCAGTTCTTTACTATCTGGCCCTTTATAGTAAAACACTGTGTGGTCCTTTACAGAGCCAATTCCTGCCCTATAAATTAACATATATGGGTTTGCCTCAGAGATATTGCAGGTTTGAATCAGACCACTGCAACAAAGTGAGTATTGCAATAAAGAGAGCAAATGAGGGACGCCTGGGTGGCTCAGTTGGTTGGATGACTGCCTTCGGCTCAGGTCATGATCCCGGGGTCCCGGGATCAAGTCCCACATCAGGCTCCCAGTTCCATGGGGAGTCTGCTTCTCCCTCTGACCTTCTCCTCGCTCATGCTCTCTCTGTCTCTCTCTCAAATAAATAAATAAAATCTTTAAAAAATTAAAAAAAAAAGAAAGCAAATGAATTTTTTGGTTTCCCAATGCAAATGAAAGTTAGGTCTACTCTATATGGCAGTCTATTTAAAGAGTTTAATAGCATTATTTCTAAACGTACATACCTTAATTAAAAAATACTTTTTTGCTAAAAAATGCTAAGCATCTGAGCTTTCAGTGAGAAGTAATAGCTGCTCACAGATCACCATAACAAATATAATAATAATGAAAAAGTTTGAAATACTGTGAGAATTGCCGAAATGTGACAAAGTGAGCAAATGCTACTGAGAAAATGGTACCTATAGTCTTGTTCGATGGAGGGTTGCCACAAACCTTCCATTTGTTAAAAAAAAAAAAAAAAAAAAGTGCAGGATTTCTAAAGTATTACAAAGTTAAGAGCAATAACATGGGGTATGCCTGTACTGTGAAATTAAAAGAATAGCCATGACCTTTCATGTGTAAACCTGATCAGCATCACCAGTTTCAGCCTTGTTTATAATATAAAACTTGTGTATCTTTAGACAGTAGGCATTGCAAAGGGTTGGGGGTGGAGTGTGGTGTTAGATGTGAATAAAAAAAATAATGAAAAGTAGATAATAATCGCATTAAAAAGCTCTGGACTCACAGAGTTCAGAGTTTGAATCCAAGCCTCTAGTATTTGTAAGCTGTGAGATTTGGGGCAAATTACTTAACTTCTCAGTATCCATTTTCTCTTCCAGAAAACAGGAATAGAAATATTCATTTCATAGCACTATCAGGAGGATTAAATGAAATAACATATTTAGAGTGCCTGGCTGGTAATGTGTTCAGTAAATATGTTTTATTATTTCATAAGACCAACCAGCTCATTATTCTCCAATGGCACTAAAAAAGCATGTGTGTGTGTGTATGAGTATATATGTATGCATGTGTATATATCTGTGTATGCATATGTCTGTGTGTCTGCATATATATGTGCATGTATGTGTATACGTGTGTGTGTGTGTATGGATGTGTGTGCGGGGGGGTGTATTCCTTCCCTTTCCATGTTGTCTCCTAACCTTCTGCAATCCTCAATAATAACAACATAAGATTATGAAACTGGAGTTCAGGTGCTTTGTTACGAAGGATCCTTGTATTTAAAATGAACAAAACTAGTGTAGTTTCAATAAAAAAAATCAAATATGAAAAGAAAAATTGGAATGGGAGGTTTTCTCTATAAAGCATAATAGGATCACTAAAATTAGAACAGTATGATATTGCTATAAGACTAAACAAATGGCTTAATGGAAGACAAAAAAGTCCAGAAATGTGTGTGTATGTGTATTCAGATCAATATGGAAAACTGACATTCAGTAAATGAATTGCCAACAAGTGACTAACCATTTGTAGAAAAAAATGAAGTTATATCCCAAACTCATTATGTACATAAAACTAAATTCCATATGGATCAAAGAGTTATTATTTTAATAATGAAAGTAACAAAAAGCACTAGAAAAAAATACAATGTATCTTTATATGAGACTATGGAAGACCTTCCTAGGCAAGTCACATCTTCCAGAACAAGAGGAGAAAAAGATGACAGGTTCGTTTTATAAAACCTGAAGACTTTTGTATGACTACAAAAATTCAAGTAAATTTAAAAGATAAGATATATAAGGGGAAAAACTTGCTGCAATATGTGTGGCACACAATGGTTAAAGTCAAGTATATATTTAAAAACTCTTACATAACAATGTATAAATAAAACAACAAGAGCAAAAACAGTAAGAGTAAGAGTAAGTAATTTATAGATGGCCAATACAGATAAAAAGTTACTCCCTTATCAGGAGTCCAAAGTTAGAAAATTTTTAAAAATTACATTTTCCCATATAAAATTTCTAAGATAAAAAAATACCCAGTGTGGGTCAAGATGTAGAAAAAAAGGACTTGTCTATAGCAATAACACTAATAAACAGTACTTCCAAGGTGATTGTTATATATCAATGTTTTATATATTTATATGTGTGTATATGCATACACACACACACACACACACGGAAGTACCATATGTTTATATTTATATATATATTCTTAACAGCCTTATGAGTATTCTTTTTAGTGTCATTTTACACATGATAAAATCAAGTCACAGAGGGGTTAAATAACTTCCCAAGATCATACCTACCAAATAGCCTTTTACATTTCTACTGACAGCATGCAGAGTTGCAATTTTTCCACAGCTTTACCAATACACTTTTTTTTAATGACAGGCATCCTAAGAGGTATGAGGTGACATCTCATTGTGGTTTTGATTTGTATTTCCTTGATAATTAGTGATTTTGAACTCCTTTCCATATACTTACTGAGCTGTTTGTTTTCTTTGGAGAACCATCGATTCAAGTCCTTAGACCGTTTTTTAAAAATCAAATTTTTGTTTCATTTGGTTTTGGTTTATGCTACTGAGTTGTAGGAATTCCTCATATTATTTTATATATTAACCCCTTATAAGGGGTCTTATCAGATATATGCTTTGCAAATATTTTCTCCCATTCCATAGGTTGCTTTCTTACCTTGCAAATTGTTTCTTTTGCTATGCAAAGGCTGTTTCATTTGATATAGTCACTTCTCTACTTTAGCTTTTGCTTTCATATGCATGAGATCACTGCCAAAACCAATGTCATGAAGATTTTCGCCTGTGTCTTCTTTTAGGGTTTTAATAATTTCGGGTCTTATGTTTTAGTTTTTAATCAGTTTTGAGTTGATTTTTATCTATGGTAAAAGATAGCATTCCAAAAATTCCATTCTTTTGCACTTGGATAACCAGTTTTCCCCATACCATTTGTTGAAGAGATTGCCCTCTTCCCTTGTGTATTCTGGGCAACCTTATCAAAGATCAACTGACTGTAGGTACATGAGTTTATTTCTGGGCTCTCTATTCTGTTCCATAGGTCTACTCGCCTGTCTTTATTCAGGCAGTTTAAATGGCAGTTACATGCCATTTTAATTACTGTACCTTTGTAACATATTTAGAAATCAGGAAATATAATGTCTCCAGATTTGCTCTTTTATCTCAAGACCACTCTGACTACTTGGGGTCTTTTGTGATTCTAAATGAATTTAATGCATTTTTTCTATTTCTGTAAAATATGCCATTGGGATTCTATTAAATATGCTATTTTAGCAGAAACAACATTAAATCTGTAAATTAATTGGGGTAATATATGTACACAATTGAATATTGATTAAGTCTTAAAAAAAGAAAGAAATCATACCATTTACAACATGGATGGACCTAGAAGACAGTATGCTAAGTGAAATAAATCAATCACAGAAGGATAAATACTGTTCGACTCCTTTTCTTTTCTCTTCTTTTCTTAAGATTTGACAGAGACAGAGAGACAGAGAGAGGGGATACAAGGGGGGGCGGGGGAAGAGGGAGAAGCAGGCTTCCTGCTGGCCAGGGAGCCAGACACAGGGCTCAATCCAGGACCCTGGGATCATGACCTGGGCGGAAGTCAGAGGCTTAATGACTGAGCCACCCAGGCGCCCCTGTTTGATTCTTCTTATGTGAGGCATTGCAAAGTCAAACTTACAGAAGCAGACAATATACTGATTGCCAGGGGGTGGAGGAAGAGGATAGGGAGAGTTTTTGTTCAATGGATATAAAGTTACAATTATACAAAATGAGTGAGTTAAAGGGTGCCTGTAGTTAACATAAGGTATTATGCATTAAAAATTTAAGAGGTGAGACTTTATGTCAAGTGTTCTTACCACAAAACAAACAAAAACAAACCAAAAGGGGCCCATGCAAACTTCTGGGGTTGATGGATACGTTTATTACCTTGATTGTGGTGATAACAACATTGGTGTATGTCTATGTCCAAACTCATCAAATTGTATACATTACTTATATGCGATTTTTGCAAGCCAATAATATATACCTCAATACAGCTGACCAAAAAAAAAAAAAAAAAAAAAAAAAGGAGATACATGTGTACACATATAAAATTACAGGAAAAATAGAACATAAAACATGAAATTAACAATTACAAATACCTCTGGAGGACCGTGGGATTCTAGGACAGAGAAGAAAGGAACTTTCGACATTTTACATTATATGCTTCTTTGGTATCAACTCTGTTACAAATAGAATATGTTCATAAATAAACAGTGATGCTTAAAGATCTATTTAAAGACATTTATACTATCATTTCATTGAGATCTTTAGAAATGAAGCAAGATAGAAAATTCAGTGGAATCATCTTTTCTTTGCACAGAACAGTTGAAACATTTAGAGACTATAACATCACATAATTTACAAGGGCCTAATTTTGGAGTTTGAGATTAAATTCAAGGAGAAAATACTCATTGGCATTTTAATTCAGATACTTCATATAACACATTAAACAATTTAGGTAATTCTTGCAAAATACTTGAAAACTGAAGTAGCACTTCCCAAAATGTGTTTTCTCTATTTAAGCTAAATTAAACCCCAACATTTTTTCTTGAATGGTCAAAATAATGCCAAGATTGTCTTGACTGGACTTTGATTAGCTCCCATTTGGTTTTGATTTCTGCCTTCAAGAAGCGTGATAGTTCCTTCTCTTTATACCCTGAGTCTTATTCCACAGCCTGCTAGAACAGAAAGAAATGTTAACCACTTCTCCTTCCAAGCCCCCAAATAGAACAGCTAACCTACAGGAACTGCTCTTTACCTCTAAACAACAAATTAATTCTCTCAAATCTTTTCTCCCAAGACACATACCTGAACATTGCACCTCACTGAACTCTTTGTGGTTTTACAAAAAAATTATTGAACTCATGGACCAAATGGAGCTGCAGGAGTGAGAAAGTAACTAGTTACCTGTGTTCTCAAAGCACTCATCCTTGATCTACTTCTGAGCCTGAGTTCTGATGCACAGGTTCCATTTTTTTAATGATCAAAACAGGGGGGAAACACACACACACACACACCAAAAATCCCTGCTCTCAGCTCTTCTCTCATTGACACTCCAAAGTCAGTTTATTTTGCTTGGTATAAAATATCTTGCATGGAGAGCTGTGCTCCTCAATTAAGCTCATCTTTAAGGCCTCTCAAAAACAGCTCCTTGGCTCCATGAAGAAAGAACCCAGAGCCAGGGCTCTTTGAACTAGCATTTTGACTCTCACAGTGAACATCCCTAACAAAACAGCTTGTGAAGTCAAATAAACATATGTCCGGTTCCTCAGCTTACAAAATGGAGCACAGCACCATCAGGGAGTTAGTTAGAGGATAGATGCTAGAGTCAGGCTGTCTGGGTTTGAATTCTGGTTTTCTGGTTTTCCACCCATTTGGTGTCAGGCAGGTACCTAAACGATGCTTTCTCAACTGTAAAATTTGGATTAAAAAACAAGTACTGAGAGACAGAGTTAAGACAGTTAAGATGGTGGAGGAGTAGGGGGACCCTAAGCTTGCCCCACCCCTCAAACATGCCGGATAATTGTCAAATCACTCTGAACACCCAAGAAATCAGTCTGAGGTCTGAAAGAACAAAACTGTAAGTCTACAAGTAGAAAAGCAACCACTTTCTGGAAGGTAGGAGGTGTGAAGAGTTGGTTGGGGGGGAGGTATAACTGTGGATACTGCGGGAGGGAGGGAGCCCTGCTTCCAGAGAGTGCTGAAAAGTACAATAAGCAGTGGAGCATAAAATCTGAAATTTTTGAAGTTCATCATCACCGGGGTCTTACGTAGCTTAAAGGTGCTCAGGTGGGAAAGCAGGGCAGAGACCCAGGGGTGGACAGAACTATCTAAAGTTCCCCTGGGTCGCAAGAAGACAGGGTGGTGTAAACATGCTGCACTCATCCCTGGCATAAGAGCAGGGACCCCAGGTGAGGGCAGCAAGCCTGGGTGCAACCTTGCCATCAACTCTGAACCACTGCGCAGTCTTGCAACCATTTTCCAGGCAACGGCCAGCAAACCCTCCCCAGGAGAATCAGCAAAGGTCCATCCATGAGAATCCCTAAAATCTGGACTTCTGAAACCCAGTTGCGCACCTGTGATAAGACAGCTTGGACACAGGTGGGGTGAAGGAAGGGATTTGATGGAAGCTGGGCTGATTTGTTATTACTTGATTTATATATTTGAGTGCTCCCAAGTTGGGGGCATAAATATTTACCATTGTTAGATTTTCTTGTTGGATAGACCCGATTATGATACAGTGCCCTTCTTCATCTTTTGTTACAGTCTTTGTTTTAAAATCTAATTTGTCTAAGTATGGCTACTCTAGTTTTCTTTTGAGGTTCATTAGCATGACAGATTGTTCTCCATCCCCCCACTTTCAATCTGAAGTATCTTTAATCTAAAATGATTCTCTTATGCTCCACAAGTAAGTTGGGAGATGGAGAGGAGAAGGGAGTTGGGGGAAATCGGGGGGCGGGGGGGAGACAAACCATGAGAGACTGTGGACTCTGAGAAACAAACTGAGGGTTTGTGGGGGGTGGGTTGGGTGAGCCTGGTAGTGGGTATTAAGGAGGGCATGTATTGCAAGGAGCACCGGGTGTGGTGCATAAACAATGAATTTTGGAACACACAAAAAAAACTGAATTAAATTTTAAAAAGAGCATAAACATGTATATGTTTATGTATATGCTCTTTCATGTATATGAAATGTATATGAAAGAGCATATGTAAATGAGCAAATGTACATGAATGAGCATAAGCATGTGTATAATAATCAGGTATATATGCAATGACCTTTGCCACATATTTGGGCAGCCCATAGGTGGCTCCAGAAGGTGGAGCATTCCTAACCACTTCTGGTTAGGCATTGCCCCATTGGAATTGATTTACTCAACTAAGTCATAAAATGTTTGATATACCTCAATGTATCTTTTAACCATAAAAAACCATTTATCGTATCCCTCAGTTTAATAAAAAAGGTATTTCTGCTGTGGGTTTAAAAAATAAAAATAAAAACAAAATAAAATGAGTCTCTTGTAGGCAACATAGAGATGGGTCTCATTTTTTAACCATTCTCATTCCAGCTTGTCTTTTCTTGCTACATCTGGATAAACTCTTCAACATAATCTTCCAGTTTACTAATTCACTCTTCAGCTAATTCCATTCTTTCATCAGTCCCCTGTTGTATCCTTTACTTCAACTATTGTATTTTAGTATCTAATATGACACTACACGTTCGTGTAGTCCCTTACTCTTTCACAACACTAATATCTTCTCCATCTCCTTAAAACAATTATTTGCCTTAGTTTAAATTATTAATTTCAGCAAAATATAAAGTGTTCAGTTTACTGTCTCTCTTTTGAGGACACTCTTCCTTTCAGGGTGTTCAGATTTTAGCTTTACCTGGTAAGCTTATGTTCTTTGCCAAGTATAACTACCCCATTTATTCCTACATGTTGGGGAAAAGCCTGTGTCCTGTTGTGGTGCCCCCTGCCTCTGTCAGTCCTGGTGAGTTTAAGGACAGGAGAAGGGAAAATCTGTGTACCACAGAGCCACTATTGACCATAGGTTCTGCTGCCCCAGCATCTGGCAATCCACCCAATCAGTATTTACTTTTAAACACCTAGGAGCACAGGAGCAAAAAGTCTAGGCTATAATCTAGAAGCCCAGGCGAGCTAAGAAAGGAGAAGGATAGAGGAGTGAATGCTGGAGAATAACCGGTCAGTAGCACCTATTTCCATCAAAGGCTATCCAGCGCAACTGCAAATGTTGCTCTTTCTTTCTGCTGTGAAGTGACAGGCAACAATTTCTCCCATGCCATAAGGTGCAAAGGCAGAGCAGAGTTCAAAACATCTTCCTTCCACCCGTTCCAAATAATGGTGGTCTTCCTCCTGGGCTGCACCCCCCTCTCTCTTCCCAACACACCCAACTAAAGATGGTCTTCAGCCCATCCTATGGTTTTCTCTATGGGAGTTGGGTCCTGCAATCCATGTTTTACTCTCTTATGCCTATAATTTTTTCCAAGTTGATTTCCATGGGAGAAGTAGCAAATGTCAGCAACCCCTGCTAGTTTACTCTCCTGGCAAAAATCAAAATTTCTGTATTCCAACTCTACATTTAACATCACTATATAAACATGAAAATATGCATTTGTTCACACACCCATACATTATCAAATAAGCATATCTCTAGATCTAAATGTCTACATGCTTATACATACATACCTAAATGGTATGCTAAATTCAATGCATATGCGCTGGTATCTCATTCTTTCAGTATAAACACTTTCACTAACCAGGGAGTGCTTCTAAGCTTTTCTTCCCAAAAGCAAGAAAATCAAGCCCCAATTTAATAATACACAATTACATCTAAATAGAATTGTACAGATTCACAGAGAAATCAATAACAGCATTCAAGAGGCAAAGGCACAACTCTTCCTCTGTATAAAAATGACAAGAAAATGGCTGTTTGCATATTGCAAACAAATGAAGAAATGTGGGATTGTAATGAATAAAAACAGGATGACATAAAAAAGGAATCCATGGGGGCTTCCAAACAGAAAGTAAAAGTGTAAGCCCATGCAAATTCCAGCAATTTAAAGATATTCCAGAAGCCACTCTTCACAGACATGGTAAATTTAATTTAAAGAATCAAATAGGAGCACCTGGGTGACACAGCTGGTTAAGCATTTGCCTCTTGGTTTAGGCTCATGTCATGATTTTGGGGTTGTGAGATGGAGCCCCATGTCTGGCTCTGTGCTCAGAGTCTGCTTAAGATTCTTTCCTTCTCTTTCTGCCTCTCCCCCTGCCTGGGGCACACACACTTTCTCTGTCTAAAATAAAGAAACCTTAAAAAAAAATCAAATAATGCAGACTGTGTATGAAGTACCTGATTATAAAAGATAATAAAAACAATTCATTTCTTTAACAAATTTTATAGATCAATCAAGCAAACTATAAACTACTAATCTTCAAACTTTTGATATTACTAAAGTTATTTGACTCAGCTTATAGATAAAAGTCTTATTTATCTTATCACACTGCAGGAGGTTGATTTTTTTTTTTTTACTTAATTTATTTTCTCTTTGTTAACCTTACTAGAACTCATATTTGGTAAAACAAAATGTTTCGTATTGTTTTAGAACCTGTACCTCAAAATACCATGCTGTTTTTTGTCCAACCATACCACCATTCCACCCTGAGTGCAGAAAACTAAGACTACTCCCATCCCTCCTCACTCACAGTGAGAGATTAAATAATTTAAAAGAGAAAATCCTCATCTTACTTTTTTTCAGCCAAGAGGAGGGAAAAGGAGTAAGAATTACAAGCTCTAGACAATTTATTCTAACATTAATGACACAAATTTATAAAAAGATGCTTTCAAAATTATGGGTAGGAGTTTCTAGGGCTGCCATAACAAATTACCACAAACTGGGTGGCTTCATGAGGCTTAGTATAACAGAAATTTATTCTCACTGTTCTGGTGGCCAGGAGTCTGAAATCAAAATTTTGTCAGAGCCATGCTTCCTCTGAACGCTCAAGGGGAGGATTTTTAATTTTATTTTATTTTGGTGCTTCTTCCAATCTCTGATGGCTCCAGGCATTCCTTGCCTCACAGCTGTATAACTATTTTCTGCCTCTGTCTTCCCATGGCCTTTGCTTTTTGTCTCTTTCTGTCCCCTGCACTCCCCCGCCCCGACCTTTCTAATGATCAGTCCTTGGATCAGGTCCCACCCTAATCTAGTACGACCTCCTTTTAACTAACTGCATCCAAAAATCCCCATTTCCAAATAAGGTCACAGGTACCAGTGATGAGGACTTGAACGTATCCTTTTTTCTTCTTTTTCTCTCTGGCTTAAACAAACAAAACACGTATTATACAATAGTAAGTCCATAATGAGGGCCATCTTCAGAGTTGCTTGACTCAGTAGCTCAGAAATATCAATGAGGAACAAGGTTGTGTTCGTATAGTGAAAGACCATTTATACATTGCTTTGTCTTCAGATTAGCTCCCCTCCTAGTAATAGACGGCTGCCAGTAGAAAATGAGAAAACCTATGCTTTGCATTCACATTAGAAGAAAGAGAAGCTAATGAATGAATGAGGAGGGAAGGCAAAAGAACTCCCTCAAATGTGGAGTATAAATCCTTCCATTTAATTTGATTTGGCCAATTTGGGCCACATGTCCACACCATAATCAATAAGAATCTCCAGGCAAATGTCATGTACTCACTGAATTAATCAGAATTAATACTCAGAGTTGGTAGGAGGTCAGCATCCCCTGAGTCATAAGGGCTACACAGAAGAGGGATTAATGATTGAATAGAACTTCTTTAGGAATTTCTTTAGGAAAGGGACTGGATGTTGATAGCCAGCTGACAGAGTCTCCTAAAAAAAAAAAAAACCATCCCGTTTTATTCCATTTCTTCATCCTTGTGATATCCCTGATAGTTCAGGCAATTTTTGTAACATGCTTACGGAACATATACTTTGGTGAATACAATGAAGCCCATTATACTACAAAATAAATTAGCTTACTCTACTAACCGAAGAACTAAACTAGAATATGATCTACTTTTTCTAAGGTAAACTGTATTCCCCAATTACTTCTGTCACTAAACCACACAACTCCAACATTTTACATCCTTAATTTGGCCTCAATGTACCTCATCTTCTCAATTCCTATCACTGTTGTTTTAATTCAAACCTTCATCAACTGTTTAGAACAATGGCAACATGTCTCAACTCATCTCTTTCTCCATTCTCTTTCCCAAGTTCAAAGTATCTCCTGTAGTGTAGAGAGATTAATCTGCTGAAAATGCAAAATGGACTATACAGTTCTACCTCTTAACACATTCCAACAGATGCCCAATTTCCTACAAGATAAACTTTAAAGTCCTTAGTAAAACATTTGATGTTCTCCATCATTTCTGCCTTGCTTACTTCTTCAGCCTTACCCTATTTTACTCTCAAGTCATAAAGAGCTTCTTGCCATTCTAAAACTATTCTAGTTTAATACACATCTATTTTCCTTTTGCCTGGATATTTCCGGTTTTGATTTAACACCTTTCCTTTCTTTTCCTTAAGGCCAAGTCCCAATCTTTTTCAGACTAATCTGGGTAAGGAGACACAATTGAATAATTTTAGCTGTCTACCAAGTTCAACATCAACTATCCACCTGGACCAGTGCTTTTTAAATCTGAGGAGGTCTAATTCAGTAGGTCTGGATTGCATGAACCTCCCGGTGATGGGTGCATATAAAGTGAGGACACAGACAAGAGATCCAAGTCTCTGAGTAATAAAAACTGGATTTCTCTGCAGTGACTTTTGACTCCTTCAGCATCAACTGTGGCTAAAGTTCTGAGTTCCCCTAAATTACATCCTGGATCCTGCTCCATTTATTTCTGTCTTTAAATTGCTACAGAAAATGACTATCTCATTCTCAAGTCTGAATTATAAGAAGAATCACAAAAGGAAATAAGCTACATTCAAGCTATGAAGCCTCCATGAGAGTTCTGGAATTTCTACATAGCAGAAATTTAAGAGTAGTCATCTGGTTTAAGAAAGTGGATTACTAGAGAACAGTGTCGAAGATTCTACATCAATGTTAATAATAAATAAGTAAATAAATAACTAGCAACAATACTGGTTTTCCATATTAAAGAACAAGGAAGGAACTGGTCAGGATTAGGGAAAGCTCTCACCTTATTCCAACTCTGAATTTGATGCCACCACTGTACAATATGAGATTAAATATAAGAATATATTTTGAGAGAGTCTAAAAGCTAGCCTTTTTTTCTTTTTTAAAATTTGTACCCACAAAGTCTCCTACAATAAAGAGCTATTTAATCTATGTAATACGGTTCTTGAAAGACTTGAAAGCGAGAGGTAGAGTTGCCAGAATCGACAGCCAGAATAAAGGAAAGTGTATGATGCGTATGTGTAGATAATAGTTAATTTCAAGAAAAACAAAATGTACAAGAAAAACTATGTAATCGTACTATATCGTGTAGCTCCTCCATGTGTAAGACTTCCCAAATTATAATAAGGTTAACCCTAAATACTGATTGATCCAAAATAGTGATACATTTGTTTTGATAGAATAGGGAAAGGGAAAGTGTTTAAATGTGTTTAAGCACAACAACAACAATAACAAATCTAAATTCTAATCCTCAACAGAAAATCAACAAATAGAAGCTAAAAGTAAAAATCAAGAAACAGCATTAGTATGTTGGTAATTAGTAATATGGTGTAAATAATGAAAACAAAAAAAGGAATGTCCTTGCAAATGGGATTTTTGGTAATTTTTATTACAAGTTTTGTATTCTCACTTTTTTGGAAGTATATGTGAATATGTATATTTCTTTTTTTTTTTTTAAGAGAAAGAAAGCACACAAGCTCGTGCATGCACAAGTGCGGGGGGGCCACAAGGAGAAGGAAAGAGAGATTGTTAGGTAGGCTCCACTCTCAGAGCTGAGCTGCACATGGGGCTAGATCTCAGGACTCAAAGATCATGACCTGAGCCCAAACCAAGAGCCAGACGCTTAACTGACTGAGCCACCCAGGCACCCTGAATATTACATTTAAATAGAACTACAAACATATGATTTTAGGGCTCCTTTCAGGATATTTAAAATAATGAAAATTGTGTGTAAACCTTTGTTACCATTGACTTTTCTTTCCAAACTGGTTTTTCAGCATTAGTTTTGTTCTCACAGTTTCCTCTTTAATTCAGAGAATCATAGATATCAAACACTCACATTTATTCTGATGATAAGGACTAGATTTCAGAAAAGCATAACCTAGAAATAGAGGACACTTGTGGTTCTTTCTTCCTAGGAAGAAAACAGGATTTTATATCACATGAAACTCTTCCTAAATATTTTCCTAAGAAGTGACACTGGCTTTATTCAATATTGTGAATGTTAAGCATTGATTGTAGCAATGTCACTTCCAAATCTATAATCCCTTGCTAAATCCAGTGAATGTTTTACTAAGAATAAAGACTATGACATTTCTTGAAAGTTGGAGACTTAATTAGCAACAACAGGAAGTGTCAGATCCTTCTTTGTTCTACCACTCTCAAAATGATCAGTAGGAGGTCCAGGTAGATGGGAAGGTGAAGAGAAGGGCAATTAACATGTGTTTAGATAGATGATAAGTAGATGATAAACAAATAGAAAAAGAGGAGAGATTTTTTTTTTTAACCTCACAAAATCTTTAGGGTGCTTCAATTTTCTAAGTCTTGCCCAAGGTGACTTACAGAAAGTAAGAGACTTAAGATTCAAATCGAAATCTGTCTCTCCCCAGAGTCTACATCTATTTCAGTTTGCCAAAAAGCAAAACAGGACAATTGGAAATCCATCCCAGGTTTGGGATCCTACATTTGGTCCCTGGTTATTAATACAGCTGAGATCTTTATGGATTTGTTTTTCATAAGACTTTGACTGCAATATTCATTTTCCCTAAATAATACCTAACTTGTATTTGTGAATATTTAAGATACTTAAAGCAGAAATCTAAACCTGTCACCAGCCAGATCTCAACACTTGACCTTTATTGCCCACCTGCTTGTACCAACCAACCTTTGTTTCATAATTTTCCTTAAACTCTTCTCTCTAGTTTATCTCTTAACTCAGGCAAAAGACCCAGCAGGCATAACATTCCAAGCCAGAAACCTAAACTACCCCCAAGCAATAATGACTGCCCTGAGGAAGAGCTCCAGTCAATCCAGACCACACCAACAAGTTTGAGCTCAAACTCCAACTCACACCTGTGCAGATGGACCATGTGATAATATATGGAATGACCAAGTTACTTTTACCTCATTATAATATTAAAATCCCTGCCCAAGGAGGAGCACAAAACTGATTTACATAACATACAACATTTCCATAGACATGTTCCCTTAGAGTTATGGATGACCTTATGCTAGCCTCTGCCTACATAAGGTTTTCCTCTTAAATATTCATCCTAACCTTAAATAAAAGGAACCCATTGCCCTTGCTCAGGGAGTTATGGCTCTGGAAGTTATTCCTCCATGTGATCTCCTTATTTGCTGCAAATAAAATTTGCTTTGTGTGATAAATCCACCTGGTGTGGTTTCTATCTATAATTCACCAAGGAGTGAACTCACGGTAGTTCAGTTGCAAACCCTTTCTGGATTCTTCCCTAAGTATCTCTGTTTGACTGTCTCTATTACAGGATAAGTTTTCAGCTCTCTTCCTCTTCAGATGATTCAGAGTTTGTGGTCATGGAAACTTAGGAATGATCAGAATAGTGGGAGGCACAGAAGGAGTGAAAATTTTCTGCCAACATCATCTTCTTTGAAAATCTTTGACTATTAACTAAAGAATGAAATTATACTCATGTCAAACTTCAAAGTTCTTTCCTAACTACCTATTTGAAAAGGCTTTTCTCTGGAACTAATAGTTTTCCTTTTTCTTCACAGCACAATGAAAAATACATTTCTGTTCATTTACAGTTTTTTAAAAATTATTTTTATTAGGATAAAGTTCTTTGAGTTTAGATGAGAAGATGAGTTCTTCTCCTGACCTTTCTTGTCAATGATTTTTCAAGGTAATAAACAAAAATACGTGTAAACATTTTTTTTCCAATTTGTGATGAGCAGTCAATAAACAGAAAATGTTAATCATACTAATTTCTTCTTGCTGGCAAAGTGATGCATAAATAATCTATTAACATGCAGGGGCCAACAGGGTTAAGCTGTTCAAACACTGTCATTGATTTCCTCCTTCTTCCCCATGCTCCCTTCTTCTTATTCAACCGGTACTGTGTAACCTTTCCTTTCCATTATATTGTAAAACTTTGCTCTCTAGAGCACCTCTGTGAGGCTCTTCTCTTAAAACATTAATTAAAGGGAGGTGAAGTATTTGACTAATCAGCAGAGGAGTCTGTATGGCTCCAATGTTGAATGACAAATGTCAATATCTGCTTTACGTTTGTTGGATCAACTAGCCAATATGGAGAAACTGATCCATCATCTTGTCACCAATTCCCGTGGCATCCCAGAAGCCTGCCAATTAAAAAAAAGTTGTAATCACAATACATCACTCAGCGGTGATTGCAGGAACATGATAAATAGGGACCTTTTTCTTTTTCTCCGTTGAGTATTTGATGTCTCTTTTGAAAATGTATTCCATTTTTCAGGTTGATGCAAAACTCAGATCCAAAATGCAAAAAAGATCACCTTAAGGTATATATTCCTTTGTTCTTTTTCCTGAAGCATAAATTAACATTTTGTTTAATATGTATAAATTCTTGTAGACTTTTGAAAAGTGACAGAAATTGTTACAACAGTAACCGGTATTACTGAGAACTGGCCCAATTAATGGTTGGGGTTTCTGTTGTTGTTGTTGTTTGTTTTTTTACGAAGGCAAAGTATAGAATTTTCTTTGGTGAAAAGTCAACTCCTTAACAAGGCAAATGTATGCTACAGAAATCATTCCAGCTACATTTCCTGCCTCACTCCTACACACACCCTTTTCTCTAGCTATCCTTAAATCTACAGGCAATTCTCAAAGTGTGCCAAACAGGTCTCTGGGCATGCATTTCTCTTTATCTGGAAGGCTCTCTTGACTTTGGGTTCATGTAGCTAACTCCTTTAAGTTCTTCCAGACTTGAATCAAATACGGTCTTTCATGAACACCCTCTCATCTTGATACCCACTTAAAGGCTGAGTTCAAGACCTTTTTCTTTGCTTCTCCTTATATCTCCAGTAATACTTGGTCCATGCCTTCATTCAAACCTAAACCCTTTTAATGCAATGGAAAATTTTCTTGTTTCCTGTTTAAGGTGGTAAGCTCTTGGAAGACAGGGACCATCTGACATTGACCTTATACCCCAATTGCCAGCATAATGATTGGTATCAGTAAGTGTTCAGATCTGTTAATGCATCAGTCTGCTCTTAAAACTCCCATGTGTACATCTCTCAGTAGTTACTACCTTAGAATCAAGCCTAGCTCCTTACCAGGACCTAAAAAGTCCTGGTAAATTAAACCCTGCTGTTGAGCCAACTTCCCCCTCACTTATTTTGACTTACTCCAAACTGATTTTTCTTCATTTCCTCTTGTGTGACAAGTTCCTCCTTATCTAAGAGTCTATGTACATGGTATTGCCTATGTTTGAAATACTCTTTATCAATTTTCATCTAGCCAACTCATCTTTTAATCTTCATCTTAAAAGCCACTACTTTAGGGAATATTTTCCTGATATTTCTCCCCCAAACTATTTTATGTCCCCTATTATATAATCCCATGATGTCTCTCAGGACTTTGATCACACATTACCACTGGTGTATAGATATAGACCTTTCTAGACCACGGGCTCTATGAGAGAAGGGATCTTGTTTCTCTCATTCATAGTTGTGTCTGTGGTATCTACAAGGAGACACTCAAAGTTTTTGAAGGTTATTTAAACAGATAAACCTTGGGGTGCCTGGATGGCTCAGTAATTAAGCCTCTGCCCTTGGCTCAGGTCATGATCCCAGGTTTCTGGGATTGAGCCCCGTGTTGGGCTCCCTCCTTGGCGGGACGCCTGCTTCTGCCTCACCCATTCCACCAGCTTGTGCTCCGTCTCTCACTCTCTCTCTCTCTCTGTCAAATACATAAATAAAACCTTTAAAAAAATAATCAATCTTGAATATATAAACACATTTGACAGCAGAAACCGGAATAAAGGCTATAAACCTGCCATAGTCTCTTTAAAAAATTAAGCTTTTGCAGCAAAATTTATGAAACTTGCTTCTAAAAAAGCCATATTCTTTCTTTTGCACTACTTCCACAGTGAACCAATCAACAAGCTTAAAACAAGGCTGTCTTAACTTTTAAAAGCCGGGTGTTTCAATTTTTACAACTCAAGCAATTGGCTTGGCAAGGGTCCAGAAACCTGCGGCTATCATCACATTAGAGTGCAAATGTGCATAATTGTTTCTCCTTAATGCCCCCAATTCAATAACTGCTTCCACCTGTAATTTCCTTGACAGGTGTTAGTGCCACACTCCTTTGCTCCCCATCCAGGTGAAGAGTAAATACCGTCACTTCATGAATTCTGACACACTCTTGAGGGAAAACGCTGGCACTTGCAGGCCGAAAGTTGCAAAGATTTCCAAATTCCATGGCCAGCATCTCAATCCCAAGACCCACTATTTTGTGTCCCAAAGTAGAAGACAAGACAGAAGAGGGGGAAATGGAAACCAGTAGTACTTGGTCAAATGTCTGAAAGTCCTGAGAAGGCGAACTGTGCCATGTCATGTGTCCTATCCTTACCAACCAGCAGCCTGGTGAGGCTGCTCACTGACTGTCCCCTTGCTTCCCTTATTCACGTTCAAAGCCTCTGCTCAGTAAACAGGTGGTGCGAGTCTTGAAAAGTAATCACGGAGGGCTGGAGTCTCTAACGCAATCATGGAAAACACTGATGATATTTTGATTTAAAAATAATGCATCCCCAGGGACATAGCCCGCTGAAATCGGTGGAATTTATGAACTTATTTATTTATTTACCTTCTGTCTGAACAAGAATCTCACCATGGAATTAAAATTCAACAGACAGAAACCCAAGTTGAGCACCGCGCTCTAGGTATTGTTTTTAATCTTTTATCTGATTCACGCTGATGAACAAGACAGCATTAAAGCTCCTCTAGTCATTTTCTCAAACATTGCAAAGCAAAAACAAGGACCAGGATTACTTCTAAAGTGACTCTTTACCAAAATATTCACAGACCAAACAAAGAAAAATAAGCAAACAGAAGGCCAGGAAAATTTAAAAAATTCACATTCTCAACTGGCAGAGTTGGTCTCTGGGCTAAAAAAGGATACTAGAGTCAAAATGAATTATTTAATGTCTAAATGTCTTTTCAATGCTCTTTCAAGAAGTTCTTATAGCTGATCTAAATTTCTAAAGAGAAAATGATAAAATTTCACCATCACTATAATTTCATGAATTCTAACTGTTGGTTTTAATTAAATGTGAAACTGTCTTAAAAAATTCCATGATATAGAAATATCTTCACAGGGAGTCTGCAATATAAACATAGTCTCTAATAGTTTCTTTAAAATACAATGGCATAACACAATGGTTTTAAGACAATATAAGGCATTTTTAAAATTAAGTGTATGTATGAGACTCCTTTTTCTCTTTCCTCACTCAACCATAATCTACTTATTTTAGTATATTTCATCTTTACCTGACCCTTCTTCCATGGTTAGGATAAAGATGATCTGGTACATAAAAGATCTGAGAGGTTTTCTAGTTCACTTACCTGATCTCTACGATATTTACATTCTTCCTCTATGCTATAGCTATAAGCTACCAAGATCACTACTTAACTTGCAATCAAATCGTCAGACATAACTCTTACTTGGTAATATATAGATCCCAAACACCACATTTATCGATCTGTTTACTCTTACTATTAGGGAATGATTTTCATATCTCCTTAACTATCTGGGATTAGGACAGGGCATGTCACATTCTCATTCATCCCACTCCACACTATAAAATTCCATCTAATTAGATGGGAAGACTCACTAATATCCATGAAGTATTTATACTTCAATCCCTTGGTTTAAAATAGCTAATGAAACTGAGACAAGAACAGGTATTGATGAGTTTATATTCATGAATTGTTGCCTCAATTTTCCACTTTGTGAAGTGACAGTTCTAGAAAATGAGCTCACGCTGGGTGCTCTTTGGGGTCTGAGACCAGAGTCGGCTCTGGCTAATTCTGCATTAGTAATGGGGTATCTCATTGCAGTCTATTAAATTTCTGATTTTCCACTAAAGAAAAAATGAATAAATTTGCCTTTTGCCCTTATGGGGCAGAATTTGAGCAGCAGCTGTCAATTCTAGGAAGGTCATATTGTCCTTACCTTTCTTCAGGGTCAGAGGCCCCAGGAAAACACCATATTACCCCCTCACCATCTAGTAAGGAAATGAGGAGTCTCAGGCATTCTGTGAATTGATCTTGGAATGCTGGTCCAGCCTCTCCTGGAATGTAGGCTGTTTGCTGCTTATAGACTGGCCTTTCTTGGAGCTGCACATACCATAACTGGGCAGAACACTCTCTCTTCTTTTGCTGCTGTGTCAAGCAGAGCTGGATCATGATGAAGTGAAAGAATTAATCCAACTTCCCTAAAGTAGTCCAGAAATTTACATCCTAGGAGTTGTGGCTCTTTTACTATTGCACTTGTTTTTACGTGTGATTGCTTTGGTTAGCTATTCACTAATGCGTGACTGCTATTTCATGGGAAGCAAACCATACTGAGTAATTTTAGTAACTTTATTACTTACTCATAAATAAAACTAGTAATTGTATTAAAGGAATGGCTAAAAGTTCGTGTCCACTCCATTAGAATTTGCTTTTTCTCCTCATTGCTTCTGTATTTTTTATTTTTTCTGGCTTAACTATGTGACAGTAATCTCGCCAGGCACTACAGTGTAAGTTAAGTTTAGTTCCTTTGAAATACTGCTTTTCTGTATTGTCTTTCATTTTTTTTTAGTAACCCTAAGTGATGGCATTCCATTTTTTCTTTCAAAGGCAAAGATAAAAACTTTTGTGAATGGAGTGCCTGCAATCCATCAGACCCTGTTCTGGGCACCTGCCTTACGGTGTTATCCTCCTTATTCTTACAACAAAATTAAGAAGCTGGCCTCATAACTCCTTCCAATTCTCCCATCTTAAGGAGAGCTTGATGTTATACCAAAATCAAAAGAGAAGGCGATAACATAAATATTAATAAAATTAAAAGAATAAAAGAATGACCCAAATCATCTAAAATCCTGTCCTCTGTTTAAGAAGAGAGATCTTGTGAGAGACCTAGCTACTGTTATATTTTAAAATTGTCTATGAACCAAAGTAGATCTGTTGTGTTCTTCAAAGTACATTCGTTTTGACAATTTCTGTCAAGTTTCAGGATGGTGAAAATTAACATGTCCTAGTTATAAATTGCTAAAAAAAAAAAATTGTTCCAGTAATAGAAGTGGCAGTTCAGCTAAAAATATATATTGACCAGGCTAAGTCCTACTATGGCATTACTGGTACAAAGGCTACAGCTGACTAGAAATTTTGAGCATTCCAGTTCTGTTTCTCAGGGACTTTTTACCCCATTTATTTGATTACTAAGATGAGTTTGTGTTTTAGAAACTCTGAGGTCAGATGCAAAGGCTTATACCTACTTTCAAACAATGTGTGGGATTTAATTAGGTGATATATTTCTCTTGTCTTCTGGAAGCCAGACAACATTATGTTTCCCTGCATTAGCATCTATGCTGAATAAGAACTGCTTGTATTTGACGTTTATGAGAAAGAAGGAACATTTTTGAATGGCTCTGTTATCTTTTGTGTAGACACAAGGCTGGTAGGCTATAAACTAATTAGCATGGGCACTAGATACTTGAGAGTGGTTTGTCACAGAAGCTGATAAGACACTGTAGTTTCAGAAATAGCACCAAATGATCGCTTTGTCCTCTGCTTGAAAGTGATAATGCTAATACCAGTTTATTAAAATTTGTAATCTAATATGCTCTGCTAATTTCCTATTGGGGATAGTACTTATATTGAAAGTGTTGCTTATTTCACATGTATTCAAAAACAGACTCAATGAATGTTTGAAGCTAAGTTTTAGGATTTTCAGCTCTTGTCTTTATTATCAGATATGATTGGTTCTGAGGGAGGAAATTTGAGGATGTAAAACCATCATATTTTTGAATTGATTGTTTTCAAGCCTTTAATTAAATCACTATGTTTTTTTATTGTGTTCTGAGCTCAAGCTACTGCAAAAATAGTAGAACTACTTGTCAGCTAAGGAGGATTAGGAATAGCTTTACCAGTTAGAGAAAAAGTATTAAATAAAGTAATAAGGAGGATCATTTCTCTCTGTTAATTAAAACACCACCAACAATACAAAACTATAGTTGCATATTTATAGAGTAGGCAGTGGGAATGGAGAATCCACAGTGAGCATGATATAGATGATCAATGCTTCAGAGTGAAAGAAAATAGGGTTTGAGTCCTGGCTTTGACACACACCTATTGAGTCGCGTTGGTCAAACAATTTCTGTATCAGTTTCTTCATTATAAAATAAAGATACTTAGACCTAACTCCAAGTTGTTATGTGTATCTAGGTCACAATAGGTAGCAATAAATATTAATGCTTTTCCCTCCTACCCAAGGCTTTTAAAACCTCAATTAAAAAAAATGTAAAATTAAGAAGTAAATTACTACATGACAACTCCAAATTTATGCATGTTTATAACTGTTTCTTCTTTATAGTTTTGATACCTGATGGATAGCTTGAGTAGAAAGAAAATTCTTGTCCTTTATGATCTGATCAAAAATACATTGTTCTACTATTTTGCTCTGTATGTTGCTGTTGAGAATTCTTTTAGTGACAAAATTGTCTTTACTTTGTAACATACTTAGTATTTTTGATCAGGAGTCCTGAAGCTATCTTCCTTATCTTTAAAGTGCAATTGTTGGTGCACCTGTGTGATTCAGTTGGTTAATCATCAAAATCTTGATTTTGGCTCAGGATTGTGACATCGAGCCCCACCACAGGTGCCACACTCAGTGTGGAGTCAGTTTGAGATTATCTCCTTCCCCCTCTGCCCCTGCCCTGCTAGCATCCTCTCTCTCTGTCAAATAAAATAAAAATATATATATAAAGTGTAATTGTTTAACTAGGATGTCTCAGAGGTGTTGCTTCTATGTCAGTTTTTCCTCATGTATGACATTTTGTCAACTTCAGTATCTAGATTCCACTCTTAGTTCTATGAAGTTTCCCTGGGTTTTGTTTGATATTCATTCCATTTTTATTCCCATTCAATAGGCCCTTGAATTTACACTCTTGTTTCCTCTGCTTTCCATAATACCAAGCTTTCAGGAAGAGATACCTCCTCCTTTCAAGTTGTTCTTAAGTGATACATACTGAAATATTAAGGAGAAAAGTATTATAATGGCTGCAATACTTTTTTTTAAGGATCTTTTTATTTATTTGAGAGAGGGATAAGAAGACTCTCTGCAGAGCAGGGAACCTGATGCAGGGCTTGACTCCAGGACTTTGGGATCATGAGCTGAACTAAAGGCAGACACTTAACCAACTAAGCCACCCAGGGGTCCCTGCAGTATACTTTAAAAAAATAAAATTATATATGAATAAAAAACAAAGAGAAAAGAAAGAAAAAAGAAAATTTATATGTGAAAAGATAGATAAGTAGACAGATGGACATTACATACACAAAGAATCAGATAAAAACAAATGTAACAAAATATTAACAACTGATGAATATTTGTAAAGGGTATATGGATATTCATGTGCGATCTGTTCAACTTTCCCAAAGATTTGAATTTTTTTTTTTGAAGTAAAAATTTGGGAGTAAAAATAAGCCTGATTTAGTCACTTATCTATTATATTTTTATGACAAGCTGATCTAAAATATCATAGTGGAAGAATTTCATGGATTACTTTATTCAATTTTATAAAGGAAAAGAATGTAGCACAAGTAGTTTTGTGACATCTTCAAAGCAATTTAAAAAAAAAAGAACCAAAGGGATATTATAGAATTTAAATATACAATAGAAATAAAACACTGCTGGATCCAATTCAATAGAAAAGTAAGGATGAAAGAGTATATATATGTAAGCTGTAGAAGAGATAAACAGAATTTACACAATCTAAATAGACTGAAAAATTAGACTGAAAAAAGAGTAAACAGATCCTCCAAGGTCTGTGTGATAGTAAAAAAAAATCCAACATCTGTATCATCAGAATCCCAAAAGGAGAGAAGAGAGTGGACTAAAAGAGTTTTCAAAGAATTAATGAGTGAAAACATTCCAAATTTGATGAAAGACACAAACCTACAAGTTCAAGAAAGTTACCAAATTCCAAACAAGGTAAATCCAAAGAAATCTACATCAAAATGTTACATATGAAAACTAAAGACAAGAAAAAATGGTCAAAGTAGCCAGAGAGAAATAGTGCGCTACATTAAGGTACACTAATCAAATAGCAGCAGATTTCTCATTTGAAACTATGGAAGTCAGGATAAAGTTTTACAATATTTTTCAAGTGTTCAAAGAATAGAACTGTCAAAAGTGAATTCCATACATGGCAAAATTAACCTTCAAAAATTAAGAGAAATAAAGACATCCTCAGACAAAGGAAAACTAACAGAATTGGTTGTTGGCAGAATGATCCTTTAGGGTTGGCTTAAAGAATATCTTCAACAGAAAGGAAGTGATAAAGGAAAGAACCTTAGAGCAACAGGAAGGAATAAGAAATGAACAGCAGAAATATGGGTACATATAATGGACTATAATTTTCCTCATGAGTTTTATCAGTGATATTTGATAATTAAAACACAAATTGTAACACTATGACACTCAAGACAATGATATTTAAAAGAGGAGAAGATAAAGGATCCAAAATGTAAATGAATTTTCCACACTTGATGGTAGTAAAATGTTGACACCAACAGACTCTAAGTGTATTGTAGAAACTTATGTCAAGTCTATAGAAGAAATACAATTTCAAAGTTTGTGGCAACCTGTACTGAGCAAGACTATAGGCACTATTTCCCTAATTGCATTTGTTCACTATGTGTCTTTGTGCCACATCTTGGTAATCTTACAATATTTCAAATTTTTCATCATTGTTATAATTTTTATGGTGATCTGTGATCAGTGATCATGACTCACTGGAACCTCAGATGATGGTTAACATTTTTTTCAGCAGTAATATTTTTTTAATTCAAGTATGTATGTTTTTTAGACATTGCAATGTTATTGCACACTTAACAGATTACAGTACAGTGTAATAGAAACTTTATATGTGCTGGCAAACCAAAAAATTCATTTGACTTGCTTTATTGTGATCAAGAACCAAACCTGAATATCACCAATGTATGCCTATAAATAATAAAGATGTGAGAAGAAATTAGTAAAATTTTAATAGAAAAACAACAGAGAAAATGAATGAAAGAAACAGCTGGTTCTTAAAAATGAACTAAATCAATGAAATTGAGAAACCTTTTACAAACTGACAAAAATTTAAAAAGACACAAATCACCAACATTAGTAATAAAATAGAAATATCACCATAAATCCTGCTCTTATTTAGAATATAAGTAAATACAAATAACTTAATACTCATAAGTTAAATCATGTAGAAGAAATGAACTAAATTTCCCAAAATCACAAACTAGCACAACTCAACCAAGATGAAAAATGTGTCTGAATAGCCTGAAAACCATGAAAGAAACTGAATTCATAATTAAGAGCTTCCCCAAAAGAAATACCTGGGCCCAAATGGTTACACTGGAGAATTTTAGCAAACATTTAGAAAGAATTAACACCAAATTTTATGAAATCTATTACAGAAAATAAAAGAGAGAATACTTCCCAAGTCATTTTATGAGGTCAGTACTCCCCTAATTTTGATATCAAACTGGAAAACAATATCTCCTATAATCTTGGATGCAAAAATCATTAACAAAACACTAACACACTAAATTCAATCAAGTATAAAAACAATTAGATTCTGTAGCCAAAACATGGCAAAGCTAGTCTAACATTCAAAGATCAATGTAATCTACTGTAACAAAAATTTAAAGAAAGAAAATTTTATGTTCATATAATTGCCACAGGAAGAAAAAAAAATCACTTGTCAGTATCAAATATCTATTCATGATAAAAACTCTCAGAAAACTAGAAATAGAGGATAATTACTCAACTTGATCAATGGGTATACGAAACCTACAGCTAACATATTTCTTAATAGCAAAAGATTGAATTCTTCTAGTATCAGGGACAAGGCAATGATGTTCTTTCTCAATAATCTTATTCAGTAGAGTACTGAAAGTCCTAGCTACTGCAATGAGATAAGAAAAAGAAATTAAAGGGATTCAATTTG
Source organism: Lutra lutra (assembly GCF_902655055.1). Lineage (NCBI taxonomy): Eukaryota > Metazoa > Chordata > Mammalia > Carnivora > Mustelidae > Lutra > Lutra lutra. Next base: position 51,079,468 of record NC_062290.1, read on the forward strand.
TAAAGAAAGAAATTGAACTACTTGTAGATAATATTCTATATTAAAATATCAACAGATCAAAAAACAAAAACAAAACACCTAGAAACAATAAATGAGTTCACCAAGCACAAAGGATACAGAGCAAACACAAATAGCAATTAGATGGTTATTAAAGGGTAACACAAAAGACCTTTGCAGTAAAGGAATTGTTTAAAAATGTCATTGTGGATACATGCAAAAATAATGATAAAATTGTATGGAACTAATTACACACACACACACACACACACACACACACAATCACACAAATGAAAGCAAACCCAACTGGAGAAATGTGAATCGCATTAGTGGGTTGTATCAATGATAGTATTCTGTGATGTTGTGCTATGATTTTGTTCGACGTTACCTTTACGGGAAACAGCAAAGTGCATGAGGGATCTCTCTGTATTATTTTTTTACAACTGCATGTGAATATACAATTATCTAAATACAAGTTTCAGTTAAAAATGCAGTATTTCCAGTTAAATTTCAGATTTTAAAAACTCACCTTTTTAGTATAAATATGTTCTAATGTATTGAATGGGATATATCAGTACTAAAAAAAAATCCATTTTTATTTGACTCATGGATGTCTCGACATGTGGTAGAGAAGCTTTGGCAGAGAAGCACGGAGCTTAGGGAATCAAACACTTTCATGGCAAGCAGAAAGCAAGCCTGCTCTTCAGACCCAAGGGAAGCAATGCATCATTCCTCAAGGTTGCTTGATGCAAACATAATCCTGACAAACTACCCAAGTGAAGAACAACCAGGGCCCGTTATTCTAGGTACACAAAAAATTGCAGGGCTCCTCAGGATCCAGAGAAGACTGTCTCTGCCAATAGGAAGGAGAATGAATACAACTTGCTGACAGATTGGATATGGGAGATAAGAGAAGAACCAAGACATTCTGTAGATTTTTGGATTGTGGAGCTCCATGGATGGTGGATGGTGATGCCATTTACTGGGGAAGATGGGGAAAATAATGTTTTGAAGTGGAAAAACTTATCAATATTTTGTTTTCACCATGCTAATTTTGAGAGTCTTATTATTAGACCTTTAAGTCCAAATGGCACATATGTTAATTTGAAATATTTTTCAAGTCACTTAAATTTAGAACACCTTTTAAAGCCAATGAAGACTATATCCTGATGCTCCCCAATCACAGTTCATACCTGCAGAAGGAAAAAAAGAATCCCTCTGCTACCATGGTCATCCCACTAAAACGTACATGGATAAAACCAAAGGTTTGGTTAATGTGGCCATGATAATTATCTACCAAATGTGAACATTAACCTTTCTCTTTTAGTATGGGTTTTGCTATTCTCTAAATCTGGCCCTATTTTAAACCATTTGGGTTTCCAGCTGTTTTTTGCACTGGGAAAAATTCAGAGTACTCTTAACCTGTTCAGTGAATCTTTAAGGTCTGTTCTATAATGAAGACACAAACATAATTACTGCCAAAATTTTATTGATTCATCCTATGACACCACATCCCTACTTAAATTTGTCATTTCTTTAAACTGTTTGTAAGAATACAGTACCCTTTATAAATTTTCTACTTACCATTAAATAAGATGTTTATTCTACACTCAGAAAATGTAAAATAAACAAACCCATACCTCTTTAATGAATGAATGATTTATGGCTAAATGACGCTTAATGCCAATAGCTGGAAACCTCCACCATTACTAATTTCATCACTATCATCCTCTTCGACTCCATTCCTTCAAGAGCTTTCTATTTTCCCCTTCGAGGGACCCTGAAGCTTAAGGACAGAGGATGCAATAAATGGGGCCTTCAGAGCTGGTTGAATAGAGAAATATAAAATGGATTTTTCCCCAAAACCCATTCTATGTAATTGAACCAAATGATGAATGAGTAATGTGTAAAATCAGTCTGAGACCTCTTCTTCCCCCCACCCCCCATGAAGGTCCTATCATCTGAATTCAGCTTGCAAGATCCAAAGATCTAAATGTGTTTCAAACAAAAATTAAACATCCCATTTCTTTTTCAAGAAGGTATGTGGCATTTGTTGGAGATATTTGTCAACCAAATTAACATACTGATCTCAGGGCTTGAGAGGAGATACCTGGTAGGGAACTTTTTTTTTTTCCATGAAGGAAAGAAAAAGCTATGGAAATAAATTTTGGGGGGTCAGGCACTATGATAGACATTGTCTGTTTTATTCTTCAAAGCAATCTTTGAATGAGGTATTATTCCTGGTAACTATATGTTTATGAGCAAGACCCATTCAACAAGTATTTTGATCATGTCAAGCACTGTGCAAGGCACTCAACATATACTGAATATATCTATAACTATAAATGATTATTGTCTCTACTGGGGAAGGCATATCATTAAGTGAACAATCACTGTACATTTCAATAAGTATACCTGTATCAGGGAAGTACAGGTGTTAGGACAGCTTCATCTAACTAGTTTTTCATTGTCATCTTATTTGTGTGTGCAAAGGATCAGAAAAGAGGGGGATAAGATCTCAGAAAAGGCTCTAGCAAAGTACTGACATAGAGAGTAAAGTTCACATGTGAATAACATGTATGAATTAGGTGGACCCTGAGAGTGTTAGAACCAGAGGTGAACAGCTAAAAATGAGAGAAAGCAGGGTACCTTCAAAAATTGAAATGATACTCTCATGATGCATAGAGAAGTGGTCATGAACCAGTCCCACAGGATTCATCACAAGGGCCTTCTAAGTCATGTTATCTGTTTCCTATTACCCTCAGGAATGGGAAGCCATTAGGTGTTTTTAAAGAGGAACGCCAGGAAGAGATTTGTATTGGCGGGGGGGGGGTGATAAAATCACTTTGGGTATTTGCAAAACTGTATCTCTTCCCCTCATACTCCCGTCCCAAATATTCCACACAAAACTTCAGGGAAGGATTGACAGTCTCTTTTTTTCTGCCCTTAGCCTTAATATCTTTAAAAAAATGGATCCCTCCCTACACCATGGAACTAGATATAGCATTTAGGTTTACTGTAACTTAAGAAATGTATCATTATGTAGTATCATTGCAAAATCTTAAGAATATTAACAACTGGAAACATGGATCCTAAGGATAATTGGGTCACTTCTACAAAGAATTGACCGATACAAATCACAAAGTTTTGTGAAACAAATTGCATGTGATAGTGGTGATATTAATAACAATCCTCATGGTACTGCTGATTAATTATGACAACGTTAAGTTAAGGAGAACTGTCCATTTCTCAAACAAATCCCATACACTCACTGCCTTTAATTTGATGGGGAAAAATTAATACCTTCTACATATTTGCCATTTCATCTCTTCAGATGTCTAGAGTTTACTCAAGAGATTTAGAATAACTTACTATTTCTGTTTTTTTTAATTCAGTAAAATATAGCCCACATTTGTTACAAAGAAGCTTTCTAATATTAGTTTTTCTTTTGTTCAGACCTTGCCTTAACAGCTGTTTTAGAAATCAAACTCAGTGTTTTATCTAAGAGAAGACAGAGGAATTTCCACAACAGCAATGCCATTGACATTATGCAACTGAATTTGATTCCAATGGATAAATAACTTTCAAAACCTCACATTTCTGACCATCAGTTTGGCTGAAATCAGCTTTTGTTCTACCCTGTTTTTCTTGCTAAATTGGGATTTCTATAATTATGAACTGAACTACTCCCCTGGCAATTATCTCACCTCTATAATTAAACAGAGGATTTGGCTCAGTAAAATGCCAGATCTTAATCTGACCCCTCCAAAAAAAATATCATCAACTTTCAAATCATCATTGGGAGAGGTTGAACTCATCCTGATGAGTTTCTCTTAGAATGTGCCTCTCAATCACTTTGTTTCTAAAGTGAACCTTAAGAGAAACAAGAATAATAATGAAGCTGTCTCAGAGTTCTGATCCAGAATTAAGTCAGATAAGACTGGTCTCCCTCAGAAGGAAAGGGATACCAAATTAAGTATCAGGTTAATGGAGGGCCTTGCTTAACTCACTAGCACAAATGAAGAGTCGTGCAGGGTATTTAAGGACAGATTTTATTTACCGGAGGATGATATCCTTGAAGACTTTCAGTACCTGGCAAAAAGCAAAATTGAAGTGGTGGTGTCAATTGAAGTTGTATGTAAGTAATTTGCCTGTAATTTATACCAATCCCTTTTCATAATAAGCTGGATCAGTTTTTAGTCAACCTCTATCTACTACTGTGAGAAAATTAAATTGTCCAATAGAATGTGGGAACCAAGATTGTCCTCACTGCTCTCAATTTAGTTGTGTCAAACTAGGTTGGTGCCTTGAAAACAGGAAGTGCTCAGTGACTACTGTTGAATGAATAAATATTCCATCAGCCCCCTTGAAAGTCCTCTAAAGGCTTTATGTCAATCTCTTCTCCATCCAATTCAGACAAAGCATTAAGGGAAGAGAATTGTTTCATCAAATAGAAAGTTCTCATCGTTTTCACCATCACTTTTAGTTATAGAACAGGCTCTTCAAGATTTTTTTTCCAAAAATGAAGCAGTTCTTAAAAATGGATAAAGCCATTTCATTTTGTCACAAGGAGCTCAGTGCCATTCCTTAAGAGATTTATTAGAGCACTGTAAATAATTTAGACTAAAGTTACATATTTTGAGCCATCAATAACTTTCTTGAATTTAAGAGAGCAGGAAAAAATGAATTTATAAGAACTTTTGAAAAATAATTTTCTAGTCCTCAGAATATCTGCAATTAAGTATTTATAATATATTCAAAGAGGTAAATATGTAGTGGTTATAAGTATGGGTTCTAGAATCAGACTTATACAAGCTGCAATCTCAGCTAGACTATTTACTGGAAAATGTATCCTTTTGAAGCATCAGTTTTCCCCTTGTCAAACTGGAATGATAATAAAAGTATATGACATATATGTGTATTCAAGAATGAAATATAACCATGAATTACTGCTAAATGAAAACAGCACATTACAGAACACGTAATATCTTTTGCAAAATGCTATCTATGCATTACCAAAAAAGGCCCTTGGTACAGTCACTATGGAAAACAGCATGGAGGATCCCCCCAAATTAAAAATAGAACTACCATGTGATCCAGTAATTTCACTTCTGTTACTATGCCCAAAGATAACACTAACTCAAAAAGATATTGTATAGCAGCATTATTTAGGATACCCCAGACCTAGAAACAACATAGTGCCCATGGATGGATGGATGGATGGATGAAGGAAGGAAGGAAGGAATAAAAACTTGTGTATATATATATATAAACAATGGGATATTACTCCGCCATAAAAAAAGAGAAAAGCCTACCATTTGGAACAATATGGATAGAACTTGAAGGCATCATGCTAAGTGAAATAAGTCAGACAGAGAAAGACAACTACTATATGATCTCACTTATATGTGGAATGTAAAAATAAAAGGAAAAAAGAAAACCCAAACCAAATTCATGATAAAAGAAATCAGACTTAGGGTAGCAAAGGTTGGAGGTGGGGAGAGATGGAATTAAAAGAAAGGAGTTATAGGTACAAGCTCCCAGTTATAAGTACGGAGGGTATAATGTATACCATGATAACAATAGCTAACACTGCTGTATGATATAAAAGATAGCTGTTGAAAGAGTAAATTCTCTGAGTTCTCATTATAAGAATTTCTTTTTCCTTTTTTCTTTTCTTTTTTTATTGTATCTATAGGAGAAGATGAATGTTAGCTGAACCTATTGTGACAATCATTTCACATATCAAACCACCATACTGTCTTAAACTTATACAGTGATAATGTCAATTATCTCTCAATGAAACTGGGAAAAAATAAAAGTGAAATGAAGACATTTCCAGATAAAAGACAACTTGAAGCAGCAGATTGATACTACAAGAAATTATAAAGAAGCGGAAATTCTTCAAGATGAAGCAAAAAGATATCAGATGTAAAACTTGGAACTTCGAAAAAGACTGAACGTAGGAAGTGGTATAAACCTGGATATGTGAAAAAGTCTGTATTTTTCCTTTCTTTTGCCATTTCTTATTTCTTTATAAACTACGCACCTGTTTGAAAACATTTTAAAAAGTTACTATGACATACATAACACTTAAAATGTGATTGTTAAGCATTCAAATACATTGAAGATAATATTGTTTTAAAATAGTACAGTGTAGATTTTTTATTTTGGAAGACTTTTAAGTTTTCATGTATAGCACACATGTTTAAGAAATGTGTCATTATAATTTTTAATAATTAGATCAATTTCAGGAAGCACTGGTTTATTTTATGATGTATAGATGTTGTTATAGAATTTTATCAGTTTAGAATCTTAGTTCAGAAAAGCTGATATTACATTGCAATTCTTGTGACAGAAAAGATAATTAAATAACTTATCTATGAAATGATAAGACTTTTACAAATATTTTCAACAATATAGCTCACTGTGATAAATGGAAATAGTTTACTGAAGAAATGCTTACTGAAAAAAAGGAAAAACTTGGAAGAACATACGCCAAGTGTTAATTCAAAATACTTCTAGGAAATCAAAGAGCAGAAATGAAAAGAGAGATCATTTCACTTTATATATTTATGAATTTTTCTTTTTTTGCCAAGTACACCTTTATAATTAAAAAATATAAAAAATAAGATTTGTTTTATAGAACTGTTTTGAGAATTAAATGAAATAATGTTGATAAGCTTTAAACTAGCACATCGGTTAGGAAAAAATGTTAAATACATTTCTGAGGGATAATTGTTGGCTCATTTATTTTTATTCCATATTCACATAGCTAATCACATGTACATGAATTAATAAAAACTGTTATATAACTATAATGTTCAATGAACCTATTATAAAGCTACGATGTTTCCTGCACTGGCAGAACTTCAGATGTATCTACAGGAAACAAAGTGACAGATTAAAGAAGAATATATAATATGGAGTGACTCAGGGTGTTGTGTTTCTCACAGAACTACCACCTCCCCTTGCCACATTTGTATCCACTTAAACATATTAGGACCCGTTATGATGGGTATAATCTCTTTTATATCTATGAAGAACTCAAAACCACAGTAACTAAAAATTAACAAGGAGAAAATGCTGCATATCAAAATAAAATGCCTTAATTGTTGGAAGTTTAAGAAAGAAAGATCTGTAACTACAGAGGCCATCTCACATCTAATTGCAAAGTAAACACTATTATTACTTAGCAAGCATCATCTTTTTTTTAAGCCATTGCTTCTAGAAGGCACTTGATGGTACCCATGAGGCAGAATGAGTCAATCTGCTTTCTTGTGCTTATTGAAAGCACCAGGAAATAGTTCAGGATGTTGGAAATATCTAGTATAGAAGAAGGCCATTCTTTACTTCTTTGCCTTTCCTTTACCTCCCCCTGTATTCCCTTTGCTAATAGTAGTACCTAAGAAAAATGTGGCTTTGTCATTAAGGAAAGTATCCTTTGGTATACAGGTTGAACTCATTTTTGTATCAAAAACTATTATCTTGCACAGCATATCAGAAATGCTGACACTCACCCTTCATCTGGTCTCATTTGGACTGTCAGTACTGTCATAATTTTAATGTACACACATTGGGATGTGTGGAACTAATACAAATGTATGTCTTTGGCATAAATAATATTCATTGTCGAATTTTCTCCTATGATGGTTTTATGACCAACAACCCTTCCACTAGGCGGATAACCGCAAATTGTGATTTTCAATGAATCATCTGGTAATAAAGAAGTATGTGCTGCGCAAATTGAACCCTCTTCCATGCGACATGAGCAGCTTCAACATAAATTATCCATAACAGGTTTATTTGTCATGAACTGCAGCCAAAATACCCTGATGGTTAAGTTACCTCCTGCATCTTAAAACTCCCCATCAAAAAAATTTTTATGCCTTTTGAGTTAGAGCACTGCCTTTAAAAGCTGTTCATCTCTAGAATCAGTTATGTCTTCTCCTAAAATTGAATAGGGAGGATTAGCAATGCCAAGTTGCTCAATTACGGCTTATTTGGCAGCTTGTGCCCATGTACAAAGAAAATAGGAAGATAAAAATAAATATATTAAATATTGAGCCTTAGTAAGTGTTAGCCTTTTACAGAGATTAGTTCATTTAATGTTCATGGCATCTCTAAGAGATAAGTTTTATCACTATCCCCATTCCATAGTTTCACATATAAGGAATCTAGGCTTACAGAGATCAAGATGGCTAATATCACCCAGCCAATAATTGATGGAATCAGTAGAAAACCCCAGAATTCTGAGTTCCATGTTTTTAACCCAACTGTTTTTCAATTCTACATACAAGTCTTATGTATTATTTTGTGCAAAGCAATCCGGGTCCTTAAGGATAGACAGACAAGGCACAGATCTGCCCTCAAATTGTCCCAAATATAATGGAGGAAACAGACATATACTTACAAACATGTAGTTAGGGGCAGAACATGACAATTTCTAAAATGAGCAGTAAGACATGTGAACTGGGAGGACAGATGTAAGACTAATGACTGCTGACACTAAGGAGCTAGGAAGTCTTTATGAAAAAAGTAGCAAGAACATACCACGTACATACGTTCTGTCCACAAAGGCAAAGAAATAAAGCATCTCAGGAACTATTAGGGGAATGCCAAAGTATTGTCTGTGGCTGATGTAAGATAACTTTATTCATTTCTTACAATTTTGTTCAATAGGTACTGATATGTCTGTTTTACATATAAAATATATATTGGTGATTTATCTGAAATCCTCAAACTAGTAAATGCCAGAGCTAGTACTAGAACACAGGTAGTCTGACTCCAAAGTCCTATATACCTATTCACCATGGGCAGCAAACAAACACTCTCAGTCCAAAAGGATAATAGGAAAACCAGTCTGCACATAAGACAATCAGCAGTGTTAGGTCCTGGGGCATACATGCCCCAACCAAAACATTCAAATACTTTGAAATAAATTGTGTAAGACCAGAAAAGGAAAAGGAAAAAAGTATATGGGAGCCAAATTTAGTCCACAGACCTTCATATTATAGCATCTGCATGCTATGATTTTTTTCTTTAGGTCTTCTAACCACACTAAATGAAGAACTGAGTTAATAGTGGGGGCAATTTGGGATGCCTGGGTGGCTCAGTTGGTTAAGCGGCTGCCTTCGGCTCCGGTCATGATCCCAGAATCCTGGGATCGAGTCCCACATCCGGCTCCTTGCTCAGCGGGAAGCCTGCTTCTCTCTCTGCCTCTGCCTGCCCCTCTGTCTGCCACTCTGTCTGCCTATGCTCACTCTCTCTGACCAAAAAAAAAAAAAAAAAAAAAAGTTTAAATAGTTGGGGCAATTTAAAGTGAGGAAAGCATTTTTGATATTTAAGAAGTATTATAAAAACTGGTTTTATAAAATGGTAATAAGATTCTTTTAAAGTGTAACATACCTTCGAAAGATGATGCTTATCTGAAATAAATAAATACAGAAGAATATAAAGACTATATAGGAGAAAGTACCTGAGATTATAACACCACATTAGCACTTTGATCTGTGCCATTCACTCATTCATTCATTCATCCTACACATATGTCAGGCACTATGCTAAATGTTAGGAGATATAATATTAAGCAAAAATAGACACAATCTACATTTATGTAGTTTGAAGTCTAATGATACAAGAGAGAGGATGGAAACTGATAGAAAGCTATCAGTTGGAATCAAATTTGGAGCCAAGTCACAGAGGTTTCATGGTAGAGTTTGAAGTGAAAATGGCATAAGCAACCTCAGTAACTTAGATGAGTGGAGAGAGAAAACATCCTGAAAATGAAGAATCTTCCTTGCACACCACACATACACACACATCTGAACTCAAATGAGGCTCCTCCTGGAAGAAGAAACAAATATGCTGTCCCTGAGGGAAGCTTCAATCAGCAGGGTCTGGCCAGTAACCAACAGGGAAGCCCAGCTGCCTGGCCCACAGCAAAATACATTGGGCAGCAATCCACTCTCTGTGAGCAAACGCTCTAGACCATCTGTGAATTTAGGAAGAAGAGGCAAAAACAGCATCAGCTCAGCCAAAAAGCAAGAGCATCCAAAAACGAAAGTGCAACCAAATCTGTGCAAAAGGACATTTCATCAGGGATCCAGCTTTTTCGTTCCAGGCTGACCTTCAGGTCAGTTCAGTTTAAATAAACAAACATTTGTTGAGCCACTCCATGTGCCACAGACAATAAGAGAGGCTGATAATACAGAGATAATAAGGAGGACTGCTTGCCCTCCAGGAGTCCACCGTCTAGTGGAAGAGACAGATGTGTGTGCAGAGTGCTCTGCAAAAAGCACGACTTTGTCCAAATGGAGAGATTTCGTGACTTTTCCCAAAGCAGGTTTCTCAAATGGGACTGTGTGTACAGACTACTTGAGAACTGTCCATGTGCAGACTGTCATTCTGTGCATCGGGGGTGGGGGCTGAGATTCCACATTTCTAACACATTTCCACATGAAGTGGAAGCTGCTGGTCTGATGACCATACCCTGAATTTCAAGGTCAGAGAAGAATCAACAACCAAGAATCCGGGAAAGGGCACTTTATGGAGGGTGAGCTATAGCAAAGACAGCAGATGGGAGCCAGTGATCTGTGGGGACACTCAGAGAAGTTGCCTCTTTGTAGGGCAGAGAGCATGAAGCTGAAAGGGTCTACGCAGGTTGGCAGGAACCTGGTCTGTGTAAGAACTTGAATTTTAGTCTATAGGCAGGTCAAGGATGCATAAATAAGCTTTGAGTACTTAGTCACTTGAGAACTTGTTTATGATCCAGGTTCCCAGGCTCTGTCCCTATTAGATTCTAATTCTAAAACCTTTGCTACGGTAACCAGAATTTTGCACAATACCTCCCCCCCCCCCCCCCCAGTGATTTTTAAGCAGATGATTAGCAGACCATATTTTGAAAAAATATGGCACAGATGCTAGGCAGGACTGAGGAGTTTTTCCAGAGAAATGAGATTTGTCTTTGGGAAACCCACTGTGGAGCTATTGGTTTGAAGTGGAAAAGTCTGGAAACGTGCAAACTAGTTAGGAGTCTGTTAAGATAATTCAGTCAAATGATGAGACAAGTCTGGAACAGAGCATTCAGGGGAGAGGACAGAATTGAAAAAAACGTGTAGGGTGGAAATGTCAGGACTTTTCAGCTGATTAGGAGTAAGGAGTGAGGAAGTTAGGGGAACCTCTGTGACTCCCAGCTTTCTGGCCTATGTGATCAATAAGATGGTGAAGCCAACAACTGAAATAGAGAAAAAATATATATAAAGAATTGTTCGACAAGGGTGATAAATTTCTGAATGAGGTAGCTAGCTTTTAGGCTTCAGAGGGCCAACCCAGAGGACATGAGCAGCAAGCGGGCAGTGGGCCATAAGATGGGAGCTCAGGAGAGAAACTGGGGATGGAGATTTCATGCAGAGGAAGAAATACAGCAGCCCCAATGTCACCTACCTCTTGCATCCCTCCTGATGAAGGCTAATGCCTACAAAGACACTGGTAAAATTTAATGCTCTTAGCACTACACTTCAGTCCCTTTGGAAAGAAAACTTCTATTTATTATCAGCCACAAACAGCCTAGAGGAAATTAGAATGAAAGTTTTAATAGAAACCACTGAAGGGAGGCCTCTGGGAACCCATGGATAAAAGAGAGGCTACATTACAAAGGAATCACCATTTGAGGCAACATCTTCTCATGCAAAGGTCAGGCAGTTAGCAGTGAATGGTTGCAGAGTACTGGCCAGTGTGTGATTCACCCTAAAAAAAAAATCTTATTGTAAAATTGAAGATTGGGAAAGAGATGGGAAGGTATGCATAATGATCATCAGGCAGAAATGAATCCACATAAGTTACACAAGCTCTGTGCCAGTACAGTCATTTATTTAATTAAGCTAACGTAGAGTAACTGATTCAAACACCACCCACTGCCATCAATCAATCATGGATTTTGGTTGAGCAGATCATATTTTCAATAATGAATTTCATCCTTCTTCTCAAAGTGAAATTCATCATATTGTTCAACTTCAGGAGAAGGCAGAGGTTGTACCTACTATAATTCAACTTTTGGTGTGCCTGAAGAATTACTTTTCTATTTTTGGGATATAGTCATCTCACAGAATATTCTGCTTTGATAGGCAGAGAAAAAAACAGTTTTAAACAACAGGGAGGTGATTTCTCACTTGCCTTCCTTAGTCTGCCCAAAAAGCTGAAGTCGAGGAGTTTCAGTACCCTCAAATCCTGCCCAACACTGGGGGAGCATTATGTACCCCAATCTACACACATATGCTAGAATGGAATGATGTTAAAAATGGCGTCAAATAACTTCAGAAAAATACAAAGGATATTACTTCAGTTAAAAAAGCAAAATATGTGTGTGTGTGTATGTGTCTACAGACCACCTAAACAGAAATGTTTGTGTTACACTAAAAATGTAACAAAAATGTGTATGATACTAAAATAATATAAAAGAAGATTTCACAGCGATGGGGTTATAAGGCTTGGGGGGTTTTCTTCCTTTTTTTTCCAGTTTGCTTCTCTTTTTTCTGAAATAAGCAAATGTCAATTTTATAATAAAATATAAAAGATTACACACAAAATAATTTGGCCTTCCTGGCCATATTTATTTCCCCTACGATCCTGTTCTGGGTTAGTTCTCTGAAGGCTTAGACACTGGGGGGACAAGGGGTGATCAGCAGAGAAGGGTCACAGAAAACAACCAGACCTAAGAGCTGGGTCAACACAAGAGGCAGGAAGGCCCAAAGCAGATGAAACAACCTAGTTTTCACCGTCCTCCTCAATGAGCCCTTCAAATAGCTCCTCATGACCTTCATATGATAAGAATTTCAGGTCGCTCTGATGGCTCAAACCAGCTTTTTTGTTATTATATTTATAACAAAATCAATACCATGTAGACATCTCTGTTTAAGCTATTTTTCATAAAAAGTAATGTGGTGTATTATGCTATATATACATGATATGCTATATATATATAATTATATATATGTATATAATTATACTTGTATAATTATATATATTATATAACTTAACCATAAAAAAGAAAAAACTCTTGCCATTTGCAACAACATAGATGAACCTTGAGGGCATTATGCTAAGTAAAATAAATTGGACAGAAAAAGGCAAATCCTATATGATCCCACTAATATGTGGAATATAAAAAAATGAACTCCTAGAAACAGAAAGCAGACTGGTGTTCACCAGAGGTGAAAGGTGGGAGAAATGGCTGGAAGTGATCAAAATGTACAAAATTCCAGTTATAAGTGAGTAAGTTCTTAGTGTACATTATGGTGACTCTAGTTAACAATACTATGCTATACTTAAAAGTTGCTAAGAGAGTGAATCTTAAATGTTCTCACCATAAAAAAAAGTTAACTATCTGAGGTGATGAATTGTGGATACACTACCTTACTATGGTAATTGTTCTGTAATACATACATATATCAAATCATCACATTGTACACCTTAAATTTACATAATATTATATGTCAATTATATCTCAATAAAGCTAGGGAAGAAAGATAAAACATGTAAACCTTTTCCAGATACTGATATTTTAAACCTTTCCATTATAAACAGAATTAATTTTTGTCTTCTTTACATCAAAATGTGTCACTTCCACTGAGAAAAATGTGTAAATTAAATATTGATGATGATGTTCTTAAAGCACTTTTTCCGTTGTACAAAATGATATTCTGCTTAGGAATTTATGAAACAGTGATCCTTATAAGAATTTCAGAACCAATCTGTTCTATCTTTAAGAACAATTCTATTTGGTATAGTTCTTGACAATTTGATTTGCATACTATATTCATGAAGCTTAATTACATTAGCATAATTGTAGTACTGGGCTTTAAAATATGTAATGTAACTTTGTCCCATTTAGATTTTCAGGGACTTTGTGTAGCATTTGAAAAACTTTCAATGACAAAAACAAAAATAATAAGCAGAGAGTCCTTTTCCAAGAGTCCAATCGAACTTGTAATATCACAAACAAAAGTAGAAAGTTAATAATACTTGACCTGGACCACCTTTTTCTGGAGGCAACCCAAATAATACTTCGGATTTCCTAATAGCTCAATGAAACAAGTCTGGATTCCTGCTGTTTTCTCCTTCTCTTTTCCACCTTCATCAAGCAATAAGCTTTATGCCTGAATATTAGAGCATCTGTTTTATGTAGAGAAGAAAAAAGGTGAAAGGAAGTTCCTGAAGAAAAAAGAGAGCATCAGAAATTATATAAAATGGAAAAGAAGAGGAAAGTCCAAAATGTGAAATCCATGAATACCTCTGTATGATACATACTGAGAGAATAACGTTATAACAAACAGACCTATAACTCTCCTACCTACCATGTTTTCATGCATATACATATTTAATTTGCAAGGGTCTAGGCTAATCTTTCCTGCTTAAAACATTTTCAAAACTGTGGTTTAAAAAATGTTTCTTAAGACATATGACAAACCATGAGATACAGGCTTGTATGTGCCAGAAATTCAGTACAATTCAGAGCTACACAGACTACGAGAAATCAGATCACCCAATACCCTCTACTAAATGTGAGCACACGGAGGTCTGAGCGGTCAGTTACTCAAGACCAGCCAGGCAGAGGCTCAGAGATACTGATTCTGTTTTATAAGAACTTTGCCAGTGGTTTCACTTTGTTAGCAGTAGCGCCAACTCAAATATCACTATTACATTCAAATAAAAAGTTTCCTGGCTCCTTTTCATTGCAGCCTAACAGCAGCCCTGGGCCAGAGCCTGGATGAATCATAACACACCCATAATCTTTCATGGCTCAATGAAAGAACTTGGGTAATTTATAGTAATGGCTGATAACAACTAATATAACATACTATGTCATTTAATCCTCACAATCTTATGCGGTAGGCACTCTTATTATCCCCCACTGGCAAATGAGGCAATTGAGACAGAGAGTTTGTGTGGCTTCCTGAAAGTCACTCAGCTATGTTAAGTGTACATTATTACAGTATTGGATTTGACATTTACAACTCTGATAACTCATTAATATTATTTCCATTTTAAGACTGGGAAATAGAACACCCAAGGAATTAAAATGCTACTGTAAGATGGCTTCAACAGTTGGGGGTAAAGCCAGACTTTGAACCAAGTTCTCTCTGGTATAGAATTTATATGTTTATACATTCTTTATAGGTATTACCTACATAAGTCATCCTTAAAGGAAATTAATTTTACAGGACATTTCTGGATGTTGCTTTGGCACATTACCTCTCGAGTGTCTTCTACTGTTTCCTGGACATCTAAACATCCCATTGGGGGGCAGGAAGTGGAGCAACACATTTATTAAGGCACCTCCCTGCCAATGATGCTCTGATAGACATCATGCATGTGACCTCTTCAGGTCAGTACAGCTTGGATGCCTTATCACAAAGAGGTGACCAGGACAGATTAGGTCTGGACCATAGCCCTGGGCCGCACTGTCCGTGAACTGTTAGAGTTGCATGGCAAACTCCAGAAGAATGTGTAATTTTTGCCATAGACTAGGTCACCCGTTGGTTAGTGAAGTACCAGAATCTCTCAACTAATGAGCTGAACATAGCTCTAGAGAATTCGAAGGGAGTAATCTTCATTTATCCAGATACACAGGCAACTATTTTTGACAATGATGGCTATCAGTGGAGAGACGGTTCTGGCCTGTTGGACTGAATTTCAGCTTCTATGCTGGTGAAAGGTTTTACAAGAAGAAGGCAGAATCCATCCACTGGAGTACAGAATGGGCTTCAGATGAATGATGAAGCAATGGGACATATGGGGGTATACATTTAGAAGAAGGTAGATGCCAATAAACATAACTAATATGAATAAGGATAAGTAAAAACCAGGATAACATAAGGTGGAGCTTCATCAGCTGGGGCTAGAGGTAGTAAAATATTTCTCAAGTCCGCTTTAATCCTGGGAATTGGGGAATGACTAAGTGAAGAAAAAGGCATGTGACTGGGAATCCTGTGAACGTAATCCCACCTAGGTTAGAAACAGACACTCCTGCCTAAAGACTCTCAAATTTACAGATGCTCACTGGTGCTTCAGAGTGCAGGGAGGCATCCTCAGAAAGAGTATCAGCCGTACCATCGAGACGCAGATTTTGAAACTGAGAACAAGAATGACCAAGAGCATAAATGAAGTTGTATATCCTACAGTAAGAACAGACAAAGCGACTTCTGACCATGTGTGACCTATAACATTAGAAAATCAGCCATTTATAATGCATCTTCCGAGCAAGCAGCTGTAATAACCTCCATTTTACAAATGAGATAACTAAATTATGAAAAGGTAAAGAAGGCTGTTTCAGGGACGCAAGATAGCACAACTGGGAAAGGCAACTTAAATTTAAAGCAGGCAGGGATGAGAACCCCAAGATGGAACTAGAGAATTTTCTTCTAAACATGCAAATTTATTTCCTAGTTCCTTTTCTTTGGAACCTAATCATAGCCCTTGGCCACAGGAGCTACTGACTCCTTAGCACGGCACATTCTGCCCTTCAGTGGATCCCAACGGCTAGCAGGGACTGGTTTCTTAATCTCTGGCCAGCAATGCTCTGAGTGTTTTATAACCTGGGACAGAACCAGTTAAATATTGATGTTAAACAAACATTCCTTTTTTCCTCCTCTTCAGGGGGCTTTTTTCAGTCAGCCAGGGATGGCTGAAGTGGCATGCGTCACTCCTGGGATGTAGCCGGGAGAAGCCCCTGCCAGTCCTCCTGCTTCTCTACTAGGTCTTTTCCCTTGCTGTAGCAAAACAGAGGCCTCCTGTCCAGATGGCTGAGCTACAGGATTCAAGCAGTCCGGGTGCTGAGCAGTTGCATGGAGGTTAGATGACCCGAAGGCCTACCCCAACCCATAAGTGCCTTCGTGTGAATGAGAAGTCAACCTTTGTTGCATGACGCCACAGCACCCTTAGGTTGCTTCTCAGTGTCCTCTGACATCTCCTGACTGGTAACACATATCTGACTCACTTAATTTTCCTGATAGTCTCATGACTGTCCAATGAGGAAAAGGAGGCCCAGAGGAGTGGAAGGTCACCAAGCTAGGGCATGGTAAAGCCACATGCAAATTCACACAGGCTCACTCTGGAGATGGTGTTCTTACCCATTACACTCTCACTGATATTTACAGTCACTAAGGATGTGCATACTGACATACTCTATTAAGGTTATTAACAGTCCATTTTGAACCACACTTTTTTATATTCCAGTGTGTCGGGTTACTGATAACATGTAATTCCATTGAGCCACTCTCATTAAAGTTAGAAATGGTGCTATGCCTTGTTCTATCTTCCCTCAAGACTTTCTAACATGGCATACTTGGAAAATGATTAAGGCAACGATAGTATAAAGGGGCTGGTTTCAAAATTAGAAGGGTTCTAACTTTAACAAGCTGCAGATAGCACTAACAAAACATGTTGTTCAGTTGAGATAGAGAATGAGAATAGGAGCAAACAAAATCAATTTTTATGAAAATATCCCATAGAGTAAAACAGGCAGGTAAAAACAAACCAGTGAAAGGACTGACTTCATTAGTAGAAAGTTCCTAACAGTAAATAATGATCTCTAGAGGAAATAAATTTGTTTTTTAATGAGAGAAGGATTTATCTTATGATGATTAAATGGTAAGCAATAGAAAAATGTATCTGGAGAGAGAAAGAGGGCAAAGGTTGAGAGAGAGAGATCAGCTGCTTTTTGCCCAGGAGTCCATAATGAGGATGATTACAGGAGACATAATTGATTATTAATATCTCTCAGCCTGGACATAAGAGGAATTATGGAAAATTTATCTTTGGAGTTCTTATAAAATAGATGATGATAAATATCCCATGTACAATGTGGAACAAAACAACAGATGAGGAAGAGAAAGTTAAACTGATTTCTTCCCTTTTTGTCCTAAGGACTTGGTGAAGGCACTACACAACTCCTAGAAATGCGTCATAAGGGGCGCCTAGGTGGCTCAGAGGGTTAAAGCCTCTGCCTTTGGCTCAGGTCATGCTCTCAGGGTCCTGGGGTCGAGCCCCGAGTCGGCTCTCTGCTCAGCAGGGAGCCTGCTTCCTCCTCTCTCTCTGCCTGCCTCTCTGCCTGCTTGTGATCTCTGTCTGTCAAATAAATAAATAAAATCTTTTAAAAAAATACATCATAAAAAATAAGATAAATTCAGATTTAAACTGCTAATGTTTATGGGGTGCTTTCTATGAACTAAGCATTTAGTTCATAAGGCATAATGCAAAGTTCACTAAGCAATTAAGCATTTGAGGCATTTTACCTGAATTGACTCATTTAATCCTCATAATTCACATAGTACTATTATCCCATTTTCAGGAGAAGGAAATTAAGACACAGAAACTTCAGCAACTTGCCTAAAATCTCAAATGGAGGAAGTAGTAGAGGCATGACTTAAGCTCAAGGTTTGGCTCCACAGGCTGTACTGTCAACTACCTCTCTCCCAAATTGCTACTTGGCCAATAGGTGGTCATGAGTGAGGCCTCCTGTCATGGAAAGAGCACAAGCCTTGAAATCAGAAGAGTCGAGTTTCATTCCCATCCACCTCCACCACTTACCACCACCTACCAAGGTTGTGGCCAGGGGACAGATGTGTTATGATTTTAAGACATCCATGATCCGTGATCCCCATCCCTTTACAGGGCTGTTGTCATGATCAAGTAAGCAAGAGAAAGATGTGGAAAATCCTTTGTAAAATGCTAAGTGCTTGATACATATGAGAAATTAAATCCAGGGTATAACAGCACCTAAATGAATGTTTAAAGATTGTAATTTCCTGGGAGTTCAGGTTTCCATTACCAAATGCCTCAGACTGGCCGGCTTTCACAACAAAAATTTATTTTCTCTCAGTTCTGAAGGCTAAAAGTCTGAGACAAGGGTAAAGGTGTGATTAGGTTTTGGCAAGAGCCGTCTTCCTGGCTTGCAGATGGCCATCTTTTCCACTGGGTCCTAACATGACAGAGAGAAGGAAGAAGAGTAAGCCCTCTGGTGGCTGTTCTTTATAAGGACACTAATGGCATCACCAGGGACCCAGGCTCCTGCCTTGTTCTAAACCTCATTATCTCCCAAAGGCTTCATCTCTAAATACCATTACACTGGAGGGAGGGTGGGTGTTTAAGACTTCAGCATATGAATGGGGGGGGGGGGTGTTCAATCCAGTTCATTAGCACTGGGTAAAAAAACAAAGCCTTTCTTCTGTGTGTTTATGTTGGATAGGGAATCTAGAAGACAGGGTGAATACAGGGCAAAAGGAAACCTGAAAATAGCACTAAATGTTCGGTGAATCCATGATGTCACAGAGAAAAAGATGTATGATGGATCCGGTGTGCATAGGTGTTCAAAATGATTATAAAACGTTTTGAAAAAGAGGGCAGAACTCTTCTTTGCAGAAAAGTTAAAAAAAATAAAAGGGAAGCTACATTTAATGAGGCATTTCACTGTAGTGGGTAAGAACAGGCTGGCAAACTCATCAGATCTAAGCTTTGATCTTGACTCTGCCATTCTGTGTTACCTGGGGCCAGGTCATTTAACATCCCTAAGTGTGGTATCCTTCTCTTCTATTGCTAGGGTTCCCTGCCCAGCAATCTACCACTGTTCTCAGGTCTTAGAACTGTTCTAGAAGAATGTACATTCTCCACTTCCAAAGATAACACTTGTCCTCTTAAAGCTGATTTTTTTTTTAAAGATTTTATTTATTTGACAGAGAGATCACAAGTAAAGAGAGAAAAAGAGAGGAGGAAGCAGGCTCCCCACCCAGCAGAGAGTCTGATGTGGAACTGGATCCCAGGACCCTGAGATCATCACCTGAGCTGAAGGCAAAGGCTCAACCCACAGAGCCACCAGGCAGCCCCAAAGCTGATTTTTTTTAAACATTCATCGATCCAATTTCTGATTCAATGTCTGTACCTGCAGGGTTTGTAGGAATCTCTATACAAATCCAACAGGGACTTCTTGGTACCCAGTCTCACCCCTCTTACTCTCCATGAAGACTTCCAGCAATCTGATTTTTCTACTTGGTTGAGCAAGAAGTTCTAAATCATTTTTGGCTCCTCTTTTCTTTGACATCCCATACTCCATATCTTGGCAGCTTAGCCTTAAGAAACCATCTAGAATCCAACCACTTCTCACCATTTTCACCATATCCATGCTTATCCAAGCTTCCAACATCTCCCACATGGATTATTGCTCAACAGCCTTCTTGTGGTTTCTCTTGTTCCCTCTCATGCCTATAGTGTGGTTTCCTGTGTCAGAAAAACATTTTAAATGCCTGTGTTAATGCAGGCAGATCCATTTAGTATAGCTTATTCTATTAACACATTTGTCTATGGGCTAATACATTGAATAACTGATTTAAAACCTATTTGCAACTCTTTCTAAGACTTGTCCAATAATTTAGAAGAATCTGATTATGCACTGGAATTGAAGTGGTGAACAGGAGCACCTGGGTGGCTCAGTGGGTTAAGCCTCTGCCTTTGGCTCAGGTCATAATCTCAGGGTCCTGGGATCGAGCCCCACATCAGGCTCTCTGCTCAGCAGGGAGCTTGCTTCCCTCTTCCCCTCTACCTGCCTTTCTGCCTACTTGTGATCTCTCTCTCTGTCAAATAAATAAATAAAATCTTTGAAGTGGTGAACAGAATAGGAAAGATGTTTAAAAATGTGTGTGTACATACACACACATAAACACACATAATCTATGAAGAATAAGAGACTGTGTCGAACAAGTTCCTAGGGAGTTTGGCTCATTAAGAAAGCGAAGTTGGGATTCTTCATGTAAGATATTTATTTACTAAAAGGCCAGAAATCAAGTTTATTTATCCAACTCCATACTGTTGGTGCGAAAGTCATGCACAAAGTGCTTGTAGACTCCTGTTTGGGTCAGAGGCTTAGCCATGATGTGCTGAGGGAGGAGAGAGAACTGCATTCTGTGAACGGAGGTTGAGAGTTCTCAGCCAAACACACGGTACTTTCATTACAGCTCCAGGACCAGCAGGGACAGAGTCAGAACCCTAAAGGCAGTTCCCAGTTGACAAACAGGTGATGCTCCAGCGATTCATTTGAAAACTGATTGTGTGGAACTCACAGCATTTTCTCCCATAAAAACAGTGTTACAAATGGTGGTGGGGTGTGTCCCGTGGCCAACACATAAAAGCTTATTTGGCCCATAATGAAGCTGAAACTCAGCACATTTGCAGCAGAAAAATAACTCTCTTGCAACTAGTAATGAAACAAAACAGAAAAACCTATAAACTTGAATAAAAAAATAATGGCTTATTTCTCTTGAGGGCTACTGCTTATAGAGGCACAGTTTTAATTAAAAGAGGATGAGGGAGTAGATGGAGATGTTGATGGAGAGTCTAAAATGGACTGCTGAGAACTCAGGAGGGTGGCTCTGGTTATTGTCTTATTTCACTTTGAAACATAAGGCATCGCTTTTCCTTGATACAGCTCTATCTATTTGCGGGATTGCTTTTGGGTTTCTAAGCCATGACGTGCATTAAATTTTTAAATTCTCAAAATGAAGAATGGGAAACCAAGGAAGTAGGAAGTAAGAACACGCTCATGCGGTAACCTCATGAAAATTAAAAGAAAGATGGTTGGAAGGATGGAGGTGTCTATGTGTGGGAAAATGGTCATCATGGAAAATTTGCTGAGAAGAAAAGGGCAGATGGTGTTGATATTCTGTACATGGACAGGACTAGCAGGGAACAGCGGAGAGGTGATCTTGGATCATATGATTCCATCACAAGTTAACTTTAGACTGTCTTGCAGCTATCTGGAACAAGACAGGGAAGAGAAAGTGGCAAACAAGACAGAGAAGAAGATGTGTTTGATCAAACACTATTTATGTAGGAATATGTTTATCGGGAGCTTGGAATTTCTCATATTCTGAGTCTCATTCTTTTTTTTTTTTTAAAGATTTTATTTATTTATCTGACAGAGACAGTGAGAGAGAAAACACAGGAAGGGGCAGTGGGAGAGGGAGAAGCAGGCTTCCTGCTGAACAAAAAGCCAGATGCAGGGCTCGATCCCAGGATTCTGGGATCATGACCAGGGCCAAAGGCAGAAACTTAGCGACTGAGCCACCCGGGCGCCCCTGAGTCTCATTCTTTTTAAAGATCTTTGTGATTATATAAAAACTTTATTTGCTAATAAAGCATTTGAACTTAAGCGGAATAATTAACTTCAGATTTTAATTACCTTTACACTTTTTTTTTTTAAACTCTACTGGTATGTGTTATCTAGCTATGACTAAAAGTGCCCCAAATCAGCTATTTGTGGGATTCCCAGACTCTAACCACAACAGAATATGAAACCATTAGGACTGTTTAGTTACTTTAGATGTGCTAGTAAAGCACTAGAAAGAACTTCCATTTCATTTTTGGTCGAATAATGTTTAAAAATTAATGCCTTCAAATTTTACTATTAATATAGTTTTGTCAGTGCTAAACATAGCTAAGAATCCTATCAGCTATACATTCAGAGGGACTGGACAGGGGCGTGCCACAAGAAAGAGTATCAATAGCAGTGCAGAATCTATAGCCAACCTGTCATAGTTCTGAGAGGGTTTCTTCACTTACCTCTTAACCTTTATATGCCTCAACTTTCCTACCTCCAAAAAGAGATTGATATGAGTCTTACATGAGTTGATCCATATGAGAAACTTCTATTATTGCCTGGCATGTAGCAAGCACTCAATAAATATTAGCTATTATAATTCCTATTAGGCAAACATTTTGATTAGTAGTTCCCATATCTGCCAGAAATTAGATTTTTAGTCTTGAGAATATTGGAATACATATAATGTTAAACAACATTAAGCATATATTGATTTTTTTTCTTGTATATTTTAGAAGGCATCTAGGATATTAGAGCAGTTCAAAGTCATTTTCACTGACCAACAAATGTCAATTCTTATTACATTTTTTAAAGAATGCTTATTGTAGTATCATAAAACTTGCAAAAAGGTTAAGGTTCAAGTGTTTCAATTTAATTTGAAAGAGTGTTGCTAAGAGATGTTCTGCATACCACTTAAGATCACGTTCTCTGGGGAGGGGAGAAGTTACGATGGCAGAGCGGTAGGGGGACCTTAAACTTGCATTATCCCTTGAATACTACTAGATCAACATCAAATCATTTTGAACAACCAGGAAATCAGTCTGAAGATTAAGAAAACGATCTACACAATTGGAGGGCGAGAACATGGCAGATAGGAGGTTCAAAGCCATGAATTGAGGGAGAAAAAGCCATGTTGCTGAGAAGGGGACAGAGACATTTTTGTGGAGCAAAGTCAGGGAGAAAGGGAGAGAGTGGAACACAGAATTCGCACAATACACCATGGAGAGGGGATTCCCTGGGTCGCACTCGGAGGAAGGGCTCCCCCTCCTGGAGTACCTTTGGAAGAGGGTATTCTGCCTCTCCAAGGACAAAGGAAGGGTCCACCAGAAGTCACTGAGTGGCCATTCAGCAGGAGGGGCAGAGGCACCCACAGAGGGCAGATACCCTGGTCTCAACTTTTCGTTGTGCATCACCATAGAGTCCAGCCACCATGCACTAAGCACCCACATTTCTGGGACAGAATGGGGCCAGGCATGCCACAAGGCTTTCCTCCAGAGGACTGAAGTGAATCCAAGCTTTGCCGAGCTCTTAAAGATTTGGAGTTTTGAATCGCAGCCCTGCCCCAGAGATAAAACACAGGAGCACTGTGGCACCTGGCATGCTGACAGCTGGGCACAGACAGGTTGAAGGGGGGCATCTGATGAAAGCCTGGGACACAGGAAGGGAAACTGTTCGCTCTTCTGTGAGGGCCTCCTGAACAACACACTGAGAATCTCCCTCCCCAGTGTCGAGATGGTGGGGTGATACCATATTCTACCCCACTCCCACTCCCACCCCCACCCCAGCAGCATGCATGGACTTTGGAGAGAAACACAGCACCTCCGGTGGAAGCTGGAGTCACTTGCACCAAATCCTGCCTGGCTGCAAGGGCATCTTTATCAAGACAGGTCTCACTGTGAGCCAGCCCAGGGGGCCTGTCCCTCAGAAGAGCAATACAGATGTAACATGCAAAACAAATACTAGCACTGGTTTCTCACTATCATTCAATCATTCATTCATTCCTTCCTTCATTCATAAGCACACTATATGCCAGATATTTTCTATGTTTTCACAATCTATTTAGGAAGACAGAAAACATTAAAAAATAATTGCAGCACAGTTTAATAAGTATAGTAAGTAAAAGGTACCTTAAGGTCATAAGAGAATTGGACCATTTAATTTCTCTGATGGGACTCTGAAATCCTTTTACTATAGGCTACACAAGGATTCATCGTAAAGGGACTTTAAAGATATAAAGAAAACCTGGTTATGATTTTGTCCCATCAAAAAACATGTCTAAATGATGGAGTCAAGAAAGGCATCAAAGACAAACTAACATTTGAACCAGGTCTTAAAGGATAGCTAACAACTGGTTTAGCAGGTGAAGCATGAGCACATAGAATGAGAAGCAGAGAAAAATGCACATGCCCTGGAGGTATTTCACACTATAAGTTAAATGGTACTAGGGGAGAAGAGGCAGTAAAAGATTAAAAAGCAAGCAAGCAAAGACAAATTCACTGATGGTCTCTCTTTAGGGGACACTATCATTTCCTTCCTCCCAATTTGTGGGTGGTACACAAAACTGCAAGTGCTACTTTCTTGGAGGTATTGGACAGTATCTCTCCTTAACTAACCCTTGCCTAAACCTTCATCTGACTGGACAGAAGAAAAGAGTATGAGATCCGCTGGTCCTTATTCTCCTTTGGTGACCCACACTACCTCTTTCTCAACCTACCCAGAACACTGAGTGACTGTGTTCTGCTTTCTGATCTTAAAGTAATAGCCGGGAGCACAAAGCTTGGGAGTAGAGTTTCTCTGCTCAATAACTGAATGTTAGGGAGGTGTGGGGGGGGGGACGGGGGGAGAAATACATATAAAGACCATTTTGATCAGAATTCCAAGCCATTTCCTTCAATACAGATTTTCTGGGGCGTGGGGGGGGGGGATAACTTACATATGGTATGTGAATTTTACGTCTGTTTCTCAGTTGGCTCTCAGTTGGTTCAAAATCCCCAGGGAATAGCGTGAATGGTTCTGAAAATACCTTCAACAGCTTTATTAGCCATATCAAGCAAGTGTGGACATTTAGCATTCACAGGCGGGCAGCAATTGTAGGGGACTTTTATACAAGACACCGTTTTAGAATTTACAATAAAAAAATTCAACAGGCAACAGTTATTGACACATCTAACTCTTCCCAGGGAAAACCACATAAACTTTAAAAGAACTACATAGAATTGCCTGAACTTCATATGGATCACCAGAGGGCAAATGGAGCTATAAAGAAAGGTAAAATTATACTTTGAATTTACCTACAGTAAAAACGTTTCAAAGTACACTTGGGAAGTTGGGTATACTGCATTATGAGCACAATTTTGCTAGAAGAAAGAGGATTGGACCAGTTAATTTCTCTGATGGGACTCTGAAATCCTTTTACTATAGTCTACACAAGGATTCATTGTAAAGGGACTTTAAAGATATAAAGAAAACCTGGTGATAATTTTGTCCCATCAAAAAAGAGAAACTGAAAATCTTCCACTGGGCATCTTTGCTGAGGGTTGAAGACATCGCATGGTCTATTGTAGTATTAGTATTATTAATGGAATATACACTGGAAGAGACATTTTTCTTGTGAAAGAGATTTACAAATCTTATAGTCAGCTGGAAAAAGGATGTAAGTGTGCATTTTAAAGATCATAATTGAAAAAGAAACTATGCTATACTCCTTTAGAGAAGTAAAAGGATTACGCTATATAATCTTTCATGAATTCAATATATGTAGTTCAATCCAGAGGGACTCCTGTGGGGATTTAATTAACGATATTTTGTGGCTCCAATTAGAATGAGATTCTTAACCTTTCTAATGTGCTGACCTACCTTTATAGGGAAGAAAAATTATACCACAGGCATACTAAGTAATTAAATGTACATTAATGCTACTAAGAAATGTGAGCAACTTTTTCTTATTGGAAAATGCTCCAAAAGGTCAGTAGGTCTGATAAACTTTTCATCCTTAAACATAGTAAACAATTTCTTGACATGACAAACACATCCAAAATGCCTTGTTCTAGTAATACCAATACCCAGATATCATTCCCAAGCCATTACTATGCCTCGAGTGAGACAGGAACTAGGCATTTATCATAAATTCCAATAAAGGAGTTCCAATTACTGTCTGCACTTAGGCCTGATGGAAAACTCTAAGAAGGGACAAATGGTTTTGTTTATAAGAATGATGATCTATTTTTCCACTGGTACAAATTACCTAGTATATATACTTTGTCTGGGTTTAATTTATTTTTTTTTAAGATTTTATTTATTCATTTGAGACGGACAGACATGAACAGAGAGAGAAGCAAACTCCCCACTGAGCAAGGAGCCTGATGTGGGGCTCGATTCCAAGACCTGGAGATCATGACCTGAGCCAAAGGCAGATGTTTAACCATCTGAGCCAGCCAGGTACCGCTTAGTCTGGGTTTACGGACAACTGTTTTGCAGAGTGAAATGAGCCAGGTACAAAAGGGCAAATACTATATGATTCCACTCATATGAGCCATTTAGAATACTCAAATGCATTGAGACAGAAAGCAGAATATTGGTTACCAGGGACTAAGGGGTGGGGTGGAGGGAGAATGGGGGATTACCGGAGTGATACAGAGTTTCAGTTTGGGAAGATGATGTTCTGAAGATGGGTAGTGGTGACGGATGCACAACAATGTGAATGTGGTTCTTGCCACAATACTGTGCACTTAAGAATGGTTAAAATTGTAACTTTTATATTCTGTGTACTCTACCAAAATGTTTAAAGAAAGTGTTTTACCAGATCTTTAATTTAGAAGATAGGATACTTCCTCAAGCCATCTGAAGATTATTTTCCAAATGTTCTACCCAACCGAGCCACCAAAACCAGAATACAGTGACTTCAACAGAGTCTGTCTTGTTTAAACCCCACTTCAGACTCATCGCCATATTTGTTTCCCATGTCTTTTATTTTTCTAAATTTGGATTGTATCTCCTTGAAGAAAACTTGTTGAGTTTAGGCATTGCTTTAGTTTCGGTATGCAAGAGTGAACCAGTCAGTAAAAGGAAAAAAACACAAAACTGTTCCTATGAAGCTTACATTGTCTACATTTAGCAGCATGTTAATATTTATTTAGATACTCTGCGGTTCAGTGTTATAAAACAAGATCTCAGTCAAGTAACAAAAGAATCAGCAGGATGCATGCTACTAAGTCACCCGAAGTCTTATGAAACCCAAATGGTTGGCATTAGCCCAAAACACTAAAGCTATGTAAATCTTTGAAGATTAAAACTTACTGTCTTCCTTTTTCTGTGAATTTAAGAAAGGGACCTATCAAAATGAACAATTAAATGGATAGTTAAAAATCAAAGAGATGTGAGGGGCACCTGGATGGCTCAGTGGGTTAAGCCTCTGCCTTCGGCTCAGGTCATGATCTCGGGGTCCTGGGATCAAGCCCTGCATTGGGCTTTCTGCTCAGGAGGGAGCCTGCTTCCCTTCCTCTCTCTCTGCCTGCCTCTATGCCTGCTTATGATCTCTCTCTCTCAAATAAATAAATAAATATCTTAAAAAAAATTCAAAGAGATGTGGAAAGTAATCTTTGTGAGTGTGCCCTGGGAATATAGCGTTAGCATTCTTCAGATGTTCCAGGACAACATATGTTGTAAGGATATTGTGAGAGACCACAGGTGGAATTCTGGTTTGGAAATCCTCCTATTATTCTTCTAAGATGGAGGTAAAGGGATCAATTGTTTACCCCTTAATAAAACAAAACAAAACAAAACAAACAAAAAAAAAAACAACTTCGGGTGAACTTTATGTTTCTGAAATGCAAAAGGAAACAATACAAAGGATAAAGGAAAAAAACAATGACCAAAGCAAATTACAATGGAAGAGTGTAAGAGCTAAGAATTTTTTTTTTAAGATTTTATCAAGTAGAGAGGAAGCAAGGAATATCCTGTTTTAAGGAGTAAAATTTTAATTGATATTAAATGGGCAATTAAATTATGTTAAATATACATTGCTATTAAGATGGGATATTGCAAGTAGGAACTCTGGAGGACAGGATCTGGTGGGGAATCCCTGAAGTCTAAAATATCTTTTCTTTCAGATTTCCTCCAATATATATAATTCACAGCCTTGGAGTGTTATTTGCAGGGCTGTGCCAGGATGAATTGTGACTCATGGTTAACCCTCTGAAAAATATGTCCTGTTGTTAATCAGTGCACCCCTTGTGATCAGCTGACTGGTTTCCTTATAGTTACTAACTCCTTCCAACAGAGGAGTTGCTTTTTCAAAAATTTTTAAAATATTTTTCATAAATGTAAATATTACCTATATGTAAAATGTAATATATACAGTAGGGAGAAGCAGGGGGATGAAGAAATACAAATAGGATGAACTTGTACTATTCCTTCCCTGTGTCAATACTCCCATCACTACCTACCCACGTAAGCAATATACAACCTAATATGCCTCTTTTCCTGTTTTCCTCCATATTTATATAATCCTATAGATATATATGTATAAATAAATTTTTAAACATAGTTTTTATCATTATTTATTTTCACAAATTAGATCATAGTATGTAGACAGGTATGCCTTATTTAAAACTCTTCATCATCTTTTAGAACTCAAATTCATTCTTTCTAAGGGCTGTGTAATATTCTGTGGAATGAACATTTTAAAATAATCTGCCCAAGACACCGTGATGTGTAGCTGGGTTCAGGAAGCATAATTATGGAAACATTCACTGATTAGGGGGAGTTTCTTTTATTGGCCATTAAAAAACAATGCTACAATAAGTATCCCTGTAATGGCTTTACTAACTGGTACTTTCATCTCTATGGGATAAATTCCCAGCAGTGAATTTGATCAGTCAAAAGGTTTATGTAGTTTTATTTTAGTAAGTGCTATTAGATTACCTCCTAACGAGCCTTAACTCTCCACATCGCTTTCATCAATGTAGGAAAATACATGGGTGAGTCTGAGTACTTTCAGTTATGCTATGGCAAATAACTACCCCAAAATTTTAAGGGCTAACACAAAAACCATTTATTTTTCATCCATGTAAAATCAGATGTGAATCCAGGCAATTCTCCAAGCCAGTTATTCTTTATGAAGTAATTCAAGCTTCTTAGCATACTGGGCTATCATCTCAACAATCATCGGGAAGCCTCAATCGTGTAAAGTCTCATCTACAATCATGACAGTAGGTGAAAGAGGAGAAAAGCTAACTGCAATGACAATTGAGTCCTTTGATACAGAATTCACACTTACTCATATTGTCCATTCATTAGCAATATATAACTGCAAAAGGGCAGAGTAGTGCAATCCTGTGTGTGTCCAGCAAGAGAGCAGACCACAGGGGTGAGGGGTGGAGGGATAGACAAAATTCATAAAGGGAAGTGGGAGATATAGTTTTCCAGTTAAGGAATGAGTAAGTCATGGGAATAAGAGGCAAATCATAGGGCGCCTGGGTGGCTCAGTGGGTTAAGCCGCTGCCTTCGGCTCAGGTCATGATCTCAGGTCCTGGGATCGAGTCCCGCATCGGGCTCTCTGCTCGGCAAGAAGCCTGCTTCCCTCTCTCTCTCTGCCTGCCTCTCTGTATACTTGTGATCTCTCTCTGTCAAATAAATAAATAAAATCTTTAATTAAAAAAAAAAAAGGCAAATCATAGTGAATATAGTCAATGATATTGTAGTAGCATTGTATGGTGCCAGATGGTAGCTACACTAATGGTTAGCGCAGCGTATTGTACCACAAGTCACTGTGTTGCACATATGAAACTAATGTAATACTGTGTCTCAACTGTTCTCAAATAATTTTTTTTTAAAGAGAAGATACTAAGTGTATCTGTTATAGCATCTTTTACTCTATATCCTCTCTCTATTAAGTACTTTAGAATCTTTTAAACTTTTGCATATCTAAGGGGTTTAAATGGTAACTTTGATAATGCACATTCCCTCAACCAGTATGAATGGGAACATTTTTTCCATATGGTAACTGGCA
Organism: Lutra lutra; assembly: GCF_902655055.1. Classification (NCBI taxonomy): domain Eukaryota; kingdom Metazoa; phylum Chordata; class Mammalia; order Carnivora; family Mustelidae; genus Lutra; species Lutra lutra. Next base: position 51,109,620 of record NC_062290.1, read on the forward strand.
TTTTCAATTTTTTCTTTGAATTGTCTATTTTTATCTGCTCATTTTCTTGTCCTAACCTCTCTTTATTTCTTACTTTTTCTGTCAAAAAACAAACAAACAAACAAACAAACAAACAAAAAACCCTAGAGTTACCCAAATAGATTTCTAAGTTGCCTCTACCTAGGCCAAGGGCTATAAGATTTCCGTGCTTGTGTTTATGCTATTAATATTCCACAGACTTTCCTTCCTCTCTCTCTTCCACATCTAAGTCCCTTTCACTATTAAAGGATGAACAACAGGCCCATATCCTTTCTCAAATGTTTCCATGCTCACCAGCCTTTTTTCCACAGATTTTCTTATCATTGTTTTGGTGATTAATCTACACGACCCTCACTTGCTCTTCATCATTTCATAAACATCCCACTCCCTTTATAGAAATGGGGGTTTCCTACTTTTCTTAGTAAACACCCTTTCAAAATCAATTTCCTTCTTTATGTTATGATAATTCCGCTCTGTTTTGTTGAAGGAATGAAGGGTCAAAATATAGATTAAAGACATACAATCTAAGAGATTCAGCCAACGTAGGGTCGCTTGGACCTGAAAAATCATTTACTTAGTGTGTTTTGTTGTTGCCTGTAATGTCTCTATGATAAGAATCATTATAATCCTCATTGGAACACAAAGTTGGTCACATACTTCTCAGATACCTGTTAGTCAAGTGAGCCACAGTGAATGGGCAACATGAGGGTACTTGAGGCTGAAGTGGGTCGTTGGTACTTTCAGACAGCTACAGTGCCCTCTTAGTAGTGTGTAAAACATTTAGAACCCATGTGGATGAAAATATCAACGCATCATCCAAGATACTTCACTTTCAACAAAGGAGCAACTTTGCTATTAAAAAGCTACAGAGCAACACAGTGTCTATCCATTGTACTATGTTAAAATCAATCTGCCTGTAAAGCACTAAGAGAAAATTATAAGAAACCCACTTTATAGATATGAATGATCAGGAAGGTAAGCTACAAACTTGCTGCCCTATGTATTAAACACTAAAATTATTATTTGAGACCCCTACGTCAGCTCGAGTATGTGTTTGCAACACTTCAATTGTTAAGAAAAGTGGGGATCTATTAAACAACAATGAAAATCTTTAAAGTCCAATTCCTTTAAACAACTTGACTACTTTTTCTTCCTTGATAATAATTATTCTTGTGGTTTAATGATTCTTCTTCACCTTTCTGAACATTTTAAGTGCTCTTTACACAAGGTCAGGAGTGGGAGAGGGTAGCAAGCTCACATCTGAAACCAAAACAAAGATCGAGTTTGGATGAAAAGATGGCTTTTAGAGCAAGTAACTTCAATTTGGATTATTCCATTTACGTGCTAGGAGACAGCTCACTGCAACGAAATCTGTATACAGACAACACGGGTTAAAAGTAAAATTGCAGTCTCAAATCCAGTTGTGCCAATTTTTTGATGCTCTACTGGATTTTCAAAGAATATATATACATTCTTAAATCTCCAAATATGAGACCAAAATGGAATAAATGGATGGCTTGCCCATGAGTAATCAATAATCCGCCTTAGCTTGTGTTTCCATGTTCTTGCTGGCCATGCATGTTTGCAATATCTCTTATCACCAATTCCTTTAAAATAGGTCACTGCATTTTAGCATGTGAAAAACTAGAAGTTTCTTGCTCCATGGGCAAGAAGATGTCTGAATCAGTGTTGTAGTTTTGTATTCCTGTTCCTGCTAGACTGTGATTTTGGACAGTAAAAGGTGACTTGGTCTTCAATTTTAATGTGACTCTGAACTTTTTAAGTCTTTGGTGTTTATTACATTCTTATTTACTATAAGTATATGATCTGACAAAAAATTGATCACACAAAATGTGCTAAAATTAAAGGAAGAGAGAAACTCTGTTTCAGGTTTTAGGCTGTCTCTAAGACAGGCAAAGGATTGTGGGAGCTACCGGTAAAGTTTAACAACTACTTTAAATTTGATACATGGGCTGCATACTTATTTATTCTGATTGGAATTAAACTACCCATACTAGCTGGACAGTTCACTCAAAATAGTCAAAATTTCTGAGCTTAAGATTGTTATGCATAAGAAACTTACAGTAAGAAACAGCAAATTGAGTTTTGCATTTTTCTCAGTAGCTCCTCAAACTTTGAATGGATCAGAGTAATTCAAGAGGGAATTCCAAAATACAGATTCATGGGTCCCATGTGAAACCTGCTAGGTCACACTCTCTGGAGTACAGTCTAAAAATTCTCATTTAAAAAGAACCTGCCCAGGAGATTGTGATGTAGTGTTGGTTTTGAGAATCATAGGAGAAGCCCTTAACTCTCTTATAGTTATAAATGTACTGTTAAAATATCTAAATAAAAATATTAAAAGGATCATCATGTGCTATACTATCTGTTGTATTAAAATCTAAATCTTAAAATTACTTCTCCATACTTGTTTCGTTTTCCTACCAATGCAGATTGAATTCACTTGGAAATTTCCAGCTCTTCACTCCATTTTGCTGCCCAAGGCTCATAGTAAAAATCTATGTTCTGATTCTAGTAGGGTATGCTCCATGGAGCTGGGAGAATTGCCAGACAATAAGAGGAAAAGGAATAGGTTGGAAGAAGAGTAATAAAGGTGAAAGATCTTAAGTACATTGACTAAATGCACATTGCTATATCTTTTCTCCTGATTTTTCTCATTAAGATTTAGAAAAGTGTACGAGATATACAATTCTTAATTGTTTCAGGGGACATGAGGATCTGTAGAGAAACTTTCAAACTTTCTTGAGCTGGAAGGAATGTAGGGGTTATTTAGTTCAATAGCTGTAAAATTCAACAGCCTCACACCCAGTGAATGGTGCCTGAAGCCAGACACAGCACTTTGTGCCCTGCATATGTTGAATGACTCAAGAGATTCTGGGAGGCAGCTCATAATGGAGAAGGGAAAAACTTGTCAGATTTAGACAGAACCTGAAGTTTTTATGTGTAATACAGAACACATCCTCAATTACTTAAACCCAGTAGCTTGGGCTACCCTTTCCTCTTTGTATACAACCTCCTCACACTGCGTTTCAGATCTCCTTTTCTCTGAAGTTGTTATTAATATTCATTTTAATAGGATATTTTCTTCATTTGAAGATTAGTAACTTTAATAAAAGTTTTACAGCTAAAAAAGGAAAATGAGAAGTAACTTGATTCAAAAAAGACTGCAAAAGGGGGGGGAAAGCAAATTATAGTTTTAAAAAGTAATAGACATCAATTATGGACGTAAAATAAATTGTATCAGTCTATACGATACATATGAAAGAACTGGCTTGTCCCATAAAAAGACAGACTATCATGTGAATAGGTGAAATTTAAAAGAAAACTCAGTTGTACCTTATTTAAAAATACATTTTAAAGAAAGGTGAAATAGAAAGGTTGAAAGTAAGGAGACAGGCAAATGCAAACCAAAAGAGAGAGAGAAATCAAAAGTGACAATACTTTTATCAACAACATTAGAATTTTTGGTTAAAAATACTAAATGGAATAAAAGGATTATATGAAAGAAAAAGCATAAATAATAAAAAAGGTATGTGAAGACAAATTCTTAAGCATCACACAATGTATCTAAATGCATAAATAAAAATTATTGGGTTAAAAAAAAGAAAAAAATTATTGGGTGCACAAGGAGAATGTGGTAAAAATTTAAGTTAAAATGTAATATTTTAATATAACTTTCTAATATTCTAATAACTGGACAGATTAGCAAAAAAAAACGGCATAGGAATTTAATGATATCAGTACATTTGATATGGATTCATAGAAATATCTCTATTTTCATTGGCCAAAGACTATATATTTTCATTATGTTAATGGGATGTTTACAAAAATTAATCACATACTTAGTCACAAAGAACCTTGATATATTTTAAAAATTGAGATTTTGTAGTTTATATCCTCTAATCATAGCCCTACTGAAATAGAAATGAAAAGTAACAAATGACTACATTTAAGTGGATACTTAAAAATTGAATTCCAGAACTTAGAAAACTCAATAAAAAATAAATTCAAAAGCAAAATTAGTATTTAGAAATTAAGGACACTGGGACTAATTTCTACCACAACCCTGTAGGTCACAGTGAAAACATTAATTAGAAGAAAATGTGAAGCCTTGAGTACCTTACCCATTCCAGAAGAAAGTTAAATAAAAGCAGTAGCATCAGCAAGATGATAGAGTAGAAGTCCCAGCCCTCATTCCCCCATGGAAGCAATGATTTCACAACACATGGACCAAAATAACTTTATGTGATTTACCTACTTGAATGAAGCAGCTGCAGCTCCCTAGATGAACACAAAGCTGAGAAGAACCCCAACGAAACAGGAAAGAGCAATTTACCCTTTATTTAATTTTTTATGGGCACCGAGGCCCCAACCCAACCTGTCACAGCTCAGCACTTGGAGATGACACCCTAGCTATGACTTCTCCCATGAGGACAAAAACAAGCATGGCGTGGGTCCCAAGTTCCAGCTTTCGAGAGGGTTGCCAGAGGGACTGTTTCTGTCTCAACTCACTTGAAGGTCTGGGGCCCTCACAGAACTGACATAATTTGGATGCATGCAGGTCCATGAGAACAAAGGAGAGTGGGGTTGGGAAGTAGCACGGGGTGGCAGGCTATCAGCACAAGCTGCAGAAGGTACACAACTCAAGGCTTCTCCCTCAGGGAGATGCGCTTCCAGTGTTCCAGCTTTTGGGAAGATTGGCCAGGGACCTAGTATCTGTCTCCCCTGACTCAGGACCCTGACAGGGAGCCAGGGTACTTTAAATGCCTGGTATCCACTGCTGAGGAGGGAGAGAGGGACAGCTGGCTGCTGGAGAAGCAAATGACTTGCAGTGCAGCAGACAGACACCAGGCAGGGGCTACAAGAGATTATGAGCCCCTGAAAAATAAACTAGCAAGACTCTCTCAAAGAGAAACAGCATACACAAGTCCAGAGAAGTCCTATCACACTCCCCCAAAATGCCTCAGAGACCCCCAGAATCTCTAGCCAGAGCGACAAGTGAGCGTGTTGCTCAGTATGAAACCAGTTTGTAAAGGTTAGGAGAGGTGGCTCTTTTTTCAAAATTACAAATCCCAACACAAAGTTGTGAGACAAATGAGAAAAAACAGGGACACATGGCCCAATCTAAAGAACAAAATAAATCTCCAAAAACTGACCTTAAGGAAATGGAAGTATATGACTTATCTGACTAAGAATTAAAAATAATATCCTAAAGATAATGTATGAATAAATGAGAATATCAACAAAGGTATAGAAAAAAAATTTTTTTTACAAAAGGCAAACAGAGGCCAATGAAGAATAGCAAATGCAAAATTTTCTCCATCAAAAGTGAAGGAAAAATAAAGGCTTTCCCAAACAAACAAAAATCAAGGGAATTCATTACCAGTAGATCTGCCACACAACAAATGCTAGCGGGAGTCCAACAAGATGAAATGGAAGGGTGCTCAACAGCATAGTAAACTTCCCTAGGAAGTGTAAATAAATGGTCAAATAGATAATACTGTAATACTCTAATGGTAGTGTAAAAATCGTATTTTCAATTGACTTTTTTTAATGGCAGCTTTAGGCTCACAGCAAAATTGAGCAGAAAGTACAGAGACTGACCCTATACTCTCTGCCACCATACATGAATAGTGCCCCCCCCCCATTATCAACATCCACTATCAGAGTGGTATGTTTGTTACGACTGACGAACTTACACTGATATCATCACCATCACTCACAGTCCATAGTTCACATTAGGGTTTACTCTTGGTGCTGTACATTCGATGGAGCTAGATAAATTTAATGACATGTATTCAGTAGTATAGAGCCATAGAGAGGAGTTTCACTGCACTAAAAATCCTGTGTCTGCCTATTCATCTCTCCCTTTCCCAAACTCCTGATCTTTCTCCTGTCTTCAGAATTTTGGTTGCTCCATAAAGTCATTTGGTTGGAATCATATAGTATGTATCCTTTTCAGATTTACTTCATGTACTTACTAATATGCATTTAAGTTTACCCCACTTCTTTTCATGCTTGTTAGCTCCTTTTAGTGCTGAATAACATTCCATTATATGGAAGTACCCCAGTTTACTCATCCATCTACTCACTGAAGGATATCCTGGTTGCTGCCCAGTTTTGGCAAATAAGAACAAAGCTGCTATTAACATCCCTGTGCAGGGTTTGTGTAGACGTAAGTTTTAACTTCCCTGGGTAAATAGTAAGATGTGTGATTTCTGGATGTGAATAGAGTATGTTTAGTTCCGCAGAACTAAAATTGGGATCTTGAAGAAATACTTGCACTCCCATGTTCATTGCATCCCATGTACAATGGTCAAGAGGTAGATACAATTTATATATCCATTAATGGATGAATATATAAAGAAAATGTGGTAGAGGCAGACACTGGAATATTAATCAGTCATAAAAAGGAAATCCTATTAGTACAGATGTGCCTTGAGGACATTACATGGAATGAAATAAGCCAATCACAGAGGGACACATCCTGCATGATTCCTCTTATATAGGGTATCTAAAATAGTCAAGTTCAAAACAAACAAACAAACAAAAAAGAATGGTGGTTGCCAAGTATGGGGTGAGGGAGAAATGGAGAGTAGCTGTTCGAAAGATGGAGAGTTTCAGTCATGCAGAATGACAAAGTTCTAGGGATATGATGTACAATGTTGTACCTACAGTTAACAATAGTGTAACTTTAACATTTGTTTAGAGGGTAGATTTCAGATTAGGTGATTTTTTTTTTACAATAAAAACTGTTCTATCCCAAAGCAGAGGATAAGTAGCACTGCTAGAAGCCGTTTTCACACATGTGAATTTAAAGAATATATCAACACAATATAGTGTATGGAACACACTCATTCATTCATTAATTTCCAGATTCATAATCACAAGGAGTGGGCTTCAAACACATCTATTTATGTAAGAAAAAAGAATCCAAAGAATAAAAGAAGTCAGTATTTGTCATAAGAAATTGGGAAGAACAATAATGTGAAATGAAAGAAATCAGAAGTGAGAAGGAAAGCATGCTGGTCCAGGGAGTCCGTGTTTCATTACAGGCCAGGAGGACCCGGCAAAGGGCTCTGACAAAAGGAAAGAGGGGTTTTCATATGATTAGTCTGAAAACAGTGCCCCAAATAACAGAGAACGAGAGAAGTGTGAGGCAGGGCACCAATTAAAAGATTTGGGCACCAGTTTAACTGACAAAGATGTAGCACCTGGACCACAGCCACACTGGTAAGGACTTAAAGAGAAATGGACACATGAAATGTTTTGAAAGGGGCACCAACAAACTTAGTAGCTAAAGGAATGTAGAGAATGAAGAACTGGGTAAAGAAAAGATTGATCCGGAAATGTCAAGCCCAGGTAAAATCATAGCAAGCCCACGGAGAGAAATGTGGATAATTAGATCCTAATTATTTTGACAAAAAGGATGGCTAATTCAATAGCATTGCCAAGGCTGGCTGGGAGAGATTTTTTAGTACTGATTCACATTCCATTCCCGGGGGGGGGGGGGGGGGGGGAGAAGAGGAATAACTTCAAGTCTAATATAAGTGTATCATATGTTTGGTGTTAAATGCAGTATCAAGATACTTTTCTTCTATACCCCCTACCAAGGTCTTCCCTCCAAGTCACACACATAGAAGTTACAGGCCACCTCTGTGCTAATTTCAAATGATAGAACACAAAGTAAAAATGCTCAGCAAGTCCTTTCAGATACCAAAATGAATCTGGAGGGGGTGGAAGCTTAGTAAAGATTCGAGGCTGGAGATAAAACTTGCTATTATTGTCTGTATGCTCTCAGGCAAGGTTCTCATCATTCCTGGACCTTGGCTCCCTTGTCTGCAGAACTTCTCAACTCCTACTGTACTAGAGAGATGTGAAATTTAGCCTCATTTCGATAGGTAGAGCAATTAATATTCAGAATATACGTTGGGGTATTTATATGAAACTTGTTCTAATATCCATCGAATGAGTCCCCTGATGGGTAAAACTATCTTAAGAATAATTATAACCTTTTACAATTTTTGCCATCCTTCCTGGTGGCACTTACTCAGCAGTCATGTGTCAGGCAGTGACACTTTATTTACAGTGTTTAATCCTTCGAGCACTATAGCAAAGTGCTTATTAATTACTCTCATTTTACCAATAAGGCAATGGAGGCTCAGGTTAAATATCTTGCCAGAGATCACTCAACTGATTTGAAACAGAATCAAAATACTGAAGTCTACAGACTATAAACCTATGCCTATCATCTTCCCACTAAACTGTGGCTTATTTACAACATTCAAATCTTACATGAGAAACTGAATTGTACAAAACATATTGTTGCCATTCAAAACAATGAGTCCAAAATCCAAAGTATCTTCCATTCAATTATTTCTAATATCTTAAGAACCGCCTCTCTACATTTTAACCACTTATGATAGAAATCGTTTGAAAATGCACCAACATTTCTACAACTTCTTCAATAGAACACATAATTCAAAATATAACCACTTCTTGGTGATTTGGTCTCATCACTGTTAACATATGTCACTAAATTGCGAAAGTGTTTTGCTTTGCATGCCTTCTACAATGCTTTATATTTTCTGGGCTTCCATTAAGTAAATGGAGTTCTTCCTCTGTTGATAGCTGCCATTTTTTTTTCTCTCATACTAGAATGTGCCATTGTTTCTAATCTGCTGTTTTGTTTCTACTCAAAATGGTAAGAACCTGATGAGTGCTTTAGGATGATTTTAGTCTCCCACGAAATAAACCATTCAGATTATGTCAAACATCACTGTTGCTCCAAGGGAACTTTGAGGACTACATTGTTCAAGGGCTAAATCTTTTGGAGTTTCGGTATATTGCCAAGCAGTCCAGATTATAGAATTAAAGAAATTGGAATAAATGTGGGTTTATCTGCCTGAAATCTATATTTAACAGGGTCATATTTAATATTACATATATCCTGAGTCTTTAAGACATATATTTAAAAAGTAAAGGGAATCAATTGTTTGGAAAATACCAACTATCAAGGATGGGGAAAGGGAGAGTATAGTTTGGAAAATGTATATCCAGTATAGCTGTTCTTTAAAAAATAAAATAAAATAAAAGCCCAAACTCCAGAAAAATACAAAACAGTACAATTATTCTGACCAGTATGGGTCCACAGAAGAGAACGAATGTGTATTCTGAGAGGATTAGGTCCAAACATTTGAGAAACCTAGATCTGAATACAGCTGGTATATAGTGCATTTTTTTTTCAAAGATTTTATTTATTCATTTGACAGACAAAGATCACAAGTAGGCAGAGAGGCAGGCAGAGAGAGAAGGGGAAGCAGACTGCCCGCTAAGCAGAGAGCCTGATGCGGGGCTCACGATCCCAGGACCCTGGGATCATGACCTGAGCCAAAGGCAGAGGTTTTAACCCACTGAGCCACCCAGGCACCCCTATAGTGCATTTTTAAAGAGATCATCCAGTTTTGCTCAAAGCCCTAGACAGTGATAGGAAGTAAAGAAATATCATCTCCTACCCTATTGAAAAAGAAGGACATGAGGAACAGGCAGACAGCAAAGATTCTATTCAATAAGGCTGGGTTGGATGGTTTAAGGCAGAGAAACTGGAAGATTAATTGGAAATAAAGGTAGAACCCTGCCATATTAACCAGGTGGCTCATTAAGCTAAAACAATGGCAATAACTGGTTCAAGGTCTTGATGGATAGGATGGATAACAAACCTAAACCCACAAAATACTACAGTCTTCTCTCCCAGTGGGAATGGATCTTGCTAGGTTAATCTGGGTTCAGCAAGTGAGTGTCATAAATCTCCAAATTTAACTCTGTTTCAGTATAGAACTCTACAGGTGCTGATAATGTCAAGGTGATCCACTTAAAATCAGATGGCAATTCCTTTGGTGCTTACAATGCTTCAGTTTCTCCATATTGCCTTCAGAATTAAATCCACACTCCTAAAAAGACATCAAAGCTTCATTCATACCTACATCTCTAGCCTTAAACTGACCACTTTTTATATCACATTCTACACTGGTGACCTTCCAAATGCCTTTCCTAATCTGGCCATAATTTCCTGCCTCCAGGCTCGCATACCTGCTATCCCCTCAGTATGAAGGACTCTTAGCATTTCTCTTCCCTTGGATAATTCAGTTTAATTAATATATTTTCCCATAATCCCCACATTCCAGAATGTTCCATTGCTATGCATTCTTATACCATTCTGCAATACTGTTAGCAGAGTCTTTGCATAACATATTCTCTAGTCTTCTGTTTTACCAGCTGAACTGTAAACTGCAAATGAGCAGAATCTTTACCTATGTGGCTAGTATTCCATTTTCCAAGCTTAACACAGCTTAACACAGGGCGTGGCACAGAGTACCTTCCTAATACACATTTCTTGTTTACTTAATACCAATAATGGAATGAGCAGTTGATAGGAGGGTAGATAGGTAAAAATACATTCTTTTTTGTCTATTTAGAGTTGCCAGAGAAGCAAACTCCACTTGTTAAGAATAAAATTTGATTTTTTTTCTCAAGTCCTACTACTATTCTAAAAAATGGATAATTTTCCCTTTATGTTTTCCCACTGTGTATAGCATGTAGCAATTTATGAATACCAAGAACAATGTATTTACAGAATAAAACAATTTTAACATCAACAAGAACTATATCCTCTTGTTGTTCAAAAAAGATGTCACATTTCAATATAATTGCTTAGCATTTTCATTGAGCTATTTATAATCAATGGGGCAACTTAAAGTAAATGTATTTGCAACGGCTGTTGTGGTGTTATAACTGAGCACCACTTAAAAATACATCATAAATCCTTTGTGAAGTATTTCTCCATTGCATTAATGTAGTCTATATATAGCATGTTTCTAAATTTGTTCATACTTCAGAATAGTTTTTAAAATTAAAAAAAAAAAAAAGCGCCTGCAAATAAGACCATTGTCAAAGCTTGCAGAGTCTAGATAAGAATATTTAAAGTTTTTTTAAACTCTTCCTATCTTGCCGCACTAAACTGTCCCTGAACTCCTTTAAGAACTTCCACACAGAAACATAGTTAGGCAAAGTCTCCCTTTAAGCCTAGGGCATGCTATCGGTTATTCTGAAAGCCCCAGGAAGATAATAATCTGTCATATACAAAGAAAAAGATTATGACTGGCAAGACTACCTCAGTAATAGTGCTTAGAGAGCCATGTAAAACATGGGATTTAAAGCAATTTAGGACTCAGGAGGACTTTTCCCCAAGAAGCCTCATTCTCTTCTTCAAATCTCTGTCCTTACAGAGTCAGAACAAACTGAAAGGGTTAGTTATTTTAATTAAGCACAGTGCTTTTATGTCAAGATGAAACAAATAAAGAAATGGAGAAAGATGATATGCACATAACATTTAATAATGAACTATGGTGGTAGGCCTATGTTACATGCTTTTTAGTTAATTGGGAACCACTGACTTATTCTAGGAGATGGGAAAACTGAGACAGAAATTTGAGAAACTTGTCTAAGGTCACAACACTAAAACTTTTGTACAGTTTGGACTCAAAATCAGGTTTGAAGATACAGCATGCTAGAGTAACAGTTACTGTGTTTACTGTCTAATTGTGACCAACTATAAATTACATAAAATAAATTACAAAAAACCGCAAAAACGGTTTCTTCAGTCACTGAACCACAAGTGAATCAGAGATATTACCCTCAAGAGATGAGAAACATACAGTGAGCTCTATATTCATGCTGAATTTGGGGCACTTTCTAAATAGCATCACAGGAAAATAGAAAACAAACAGAACCACAATCTCACCAGGAAAAGGGAACAAAGATTAAAATACAGAGATGCTGGGCTCGCTTAAAGTTATGTAAGTATACCAGAGAGGAAAGAGCTAAGAAGTAAAGAAACCACAGAAGTTTGCCCAAGAGTTACCCTGAGTCTTTGGCAAATACTAAGCTACATATGCTGAAAACAAGACTCCATGAGGCTTGGCAGAGAACAGCTCCTTAAGACTGTGGCTGAAGTAATATCTGGAGGGTGCAAAGTGCTAGAAGATAAAAGAATTAGAACAAGGCAGAAATACTGGGGAAAAATCAAGGCGTGTAATTAAGATGCCAGAAAGGCCACAGTATAAGAATAGGTCTAGAGTAGTCCTCAAGTAAACACTTCGTTAAACCTGCCTCAACAAATTCTAAAATTCCCCACAAAGTCTAAGCACCAAAAAATTAACTGCTCTCCAGAACAAGGTTCAACATCTTTTAAAGGAAGATAGGCAAACCTAGTTTTATGACAATGTAGTATCCATAATAACCAGTATACAATTTAAAACAAACAAACAAACAAAAAAACATTGCAAAGAAGCAGGAAAATGTAACTCACAACCAGTAGGGGAAAAAAAAACAGTCAATAGAAACAGATCAAGAGATGACAAAGATGTTGGACTTAAAAGGAGAAGTGCTATTATAAATATATTCAAAATGCTAAAAAAAAATTGATGAATATTTTCAGTGAACAGGGGATCCTACCAAAGAAAAATTTATGAAGAAGTGAATGGAATTCTAAATGTGAAAAATGCAATATCTAATATTCACTGAATGGGTTTAACAGCAGACTACAGAAAAATAATGAACTTTAAAACAAGTTAATGAACATTAAACTAAAGCACACAGAGCAAAAAAGTATTCAACAGACAAGCAACAACAAAAACAGAACAGAGCATTTGTGATCTTTGTGATAATATCAAGTGATCTAACCTATACATGAGTGAAACCCTAGGAAATGAAAGAAAAAGATTGGGCCAGGAAAGAAAAAAAAATTGAAGAAATAATTGCTAAAAATTTTTCAAATTTAATGAAAAGATATCAACCTACAGAGCCATGAAAGTTCACAAATGTGAAGCAAGATAAACACAAAGCCACATCTAGGATTATTCTAGTCAAGTCACTGAAGATCAAAGTTAAAGCTAAGGGGAAAATCTTAAAAGTGCTAAAATAAAAAGACACACTTTGCATACGGGGCAGGGGAACAAATAAATATTATTACTGACTTCTGATCAGAAACTATGTAAATTAAAGACAATAAAACAAAAAGATTAAAGTACTGAACAAAAAAACATCTGGAGTTCTATATCCTCTAAAAATATCCTTCAAAGATAAAAGCAAAAGAAAAACATTTTTAGATAAACAGGAACTGTTTATTTGCAGATAAACAGCTGAGCAAATTCATCATCAGCAATCCCAAATCATTAGGAATGCCCAAGAATATGCTTCAGGCTGAAGGCAAATGATACCAGATGAAAACTTACAGCTACATAAAAGAATGAAGAACAGAAAAAGGGTAACCATATGAGTAATTTTAAACACTGCTTTCTCATTTCTTAATGACTTTATAGAACAACTAATGAGATACGCGTACATCTCACTCCTGCCCATGTCTCCATCTGGATCCACCTGTGCCCTGTGGAGGTGAATGGGGCTCCACCCCAAGGGGATGGCTGTTGAAATCAAGAATGTGATCATAACAGATAAAAGAAAGCAGTATAACAGGAAAAAAAAAGAATCATGGGGGAGGGCAATAAACAGTTGATCCACTCCCCACAACTGGGTCTGTGGTTTATAGGAGGGAGAGCTGTCTTAATAAAAGAAAGTCATGAATATTTACATTGCTGTGCTACATCGCCCAAAGCAATAGTTTAGTCGTATGTTCAATACCTTAACAGTGGGCCTGCGTTAACAACAATACAAGGGAAGGAATAATGCGTAACAGAATGCACAAATGTTTGAGACCATCTTTATACAGGTCCGCAAAAAGGAGAAGTGACTGATAAAAATAACTAGGTCCCCATTGTTACTGTGGGCAGAGCATCCAACAGCACACTACTGTCTCAACCTACAACAGGCTTTAAAAGCATGCCACACGTGACTGGGTCACCAAATAAAAAAGTACAAGCATATAAAGACCTTAGAGCTGACCAGGCAACTCTGTTTGAATTGCATAAAGATCTTTGTCCTTGATCATGAGAATCTGCAGCCAAGCTTGTGGGTTGCCACTGCTCATACATTTTACTTTAGCTCCGTTCCACTTCAAAAACATGGGGAAGATCAATTGCTGATTTTGGAAAAATTTCTCGGATGACAAACAGAGGGTGACAGGCATATCCAGTGCCATGCCAGCTTGGCACCCAATGGACATACCCAAGTGTGTGGCAGTGGTAAGCATCTGTAGTGACTTGGGAATATGATATATGAATTTCTGCAAAAAACACAAGGTTACACTTGCTAATATCCAAGCTTCTTCCAATTATAAGTTCCTAATTTGTTTAGCTATAGCAAGAATGGGGAGCAGCACCAGGGAACTCCAGAAGCCCAAAACCAGTTACTGAGAGCATGACAGCAACCAAGTCTGCAGACCCAGGACAGATAAATTCAGGAGCAATGGCATGAGCAGCTACTCAGAGTTCAGGAGAAAAAGGACCTACCATGGCCCTGGTGCATTCTGTCAACATGTCCCCATGTAAATGGTGGGTACTGCAAGCATATTCTTGGCACGAGCTACTAGCATGTTGGTGGGGCTGCCAGTCTTTCTCCAAAGGGCAGCATAAGTGTGACTACAAAACTGTAAAACGTACTGCAGAAACTGTTAAAAGTTGTCTAGCAGGACCATTATCTCAACTTTGCAGAGCAAAGACTTATATGATTTAATGGAGTGGGAACCACAAAGCCTATCAACCCAGCACTTAAGCCTCTAAGGAAGGAAGGAAAAAAGAAGAAAGAAAGACAGAACTCTAAACACAAGGAATTTCCTTTATCCCTGGAGGGGTGAAAGTCACTGTAGGACAGGTGATGACAAGTCAATCTGAAAATCATCTTCCAGCCACTCCCTAGCTAGAATTACTAGGATAGACCAAAAGGAAAAAGACAGTGCAGCCCAGGGCTAGCAGACATGGCTCCTCTCCTTACAAAAGCACCAGCCACACACCCATTACAAAGGAGTTTAGGACATCTCACAAATTGGAGAAAAACCAATCTACAACTAATTCATGTTATTCAAGTAGGTGATCTAGTGGGATAGGCTCTTTCTTGAGGAAATCTCAGTACAACCCTACAAGAAAATCATTGATTCCAGCACCTGGTGGAGAAGTAGACATTGTGTCTAAGACTGTGAGGGGAACAAAATGGAGGCCATGATGAAGAAAAGAGAGATTAAAGGCTGAAGTCCATGGTCACATAAGATCTTAGACCAAGAAGACAGTAACTTTTTAAGCCTGTTAAATAGGAAGCAACACAGAAAGCTGTAATGAAGATTAACTTTCAGCTATGTATCCCAAGAGAGCCAATTCCAGCTTTCCTTGTACAGTTTAAATTTCAGAAAACTGAAATGTTATCTTCTGCTGCAATTTTACTTCAGAGCATATTTTGTGATTTCAACCACAATCCCATTTTGTGATTGTATCCCCACCTCGCCCATGCCTAACAGAGATAATATTAGGGATTTACCTTGCCTTATTTTCGTTCTGGGTTTGGTTCTCCTAATATATGACTTTAAAAAGATACAGATTTCAGGCTAAGAAAAAGCATCACCTCTTTGTTTTCATCTTCATCTTCCTCTTCCTAAAGATCCCTGAGCAGAGATGCTTAGTCCTACCCACAGACCAAGCTAGGAAAGCACTTATGTTCCCAAAGAAGATATTCATGGGAGGATGGGGGTGTCAGGCTATTCAGCAGCATTTTTTCGGGGGGGGGGTGGTGGCAATCAAAGTACTCAGCTCAATCACTAGACTTAATAAACCTACCCCTAGATATATATATATATATATATATATAGAGAGAGAGAGAGAGAGAGAGAGAGAGAGGTAGATAGATAACCAAGAGAAATTCATACGTTCTAGGAGACAAAAAGAATGTTAACAGCAAAATTATCTATAACACCAAATCACTGTAAACAACCGCAAATTCTATCAAGAGGAGCACGGATACATTTGGGCACATGTATACAGTGGGACACTATACAACAATGAAAATGAGTAGCAGATACCAGCATAAGCATGGATGGGACTAATAATGTGGAGCTAAAAAAGCAAATTACAGAATACATAAAATATTTTCACACTCATAGAGCAGTTCAAGAACTAGATGAATGAATTTTTTATTGTATATTTATTAAGACTGAAAATATGAGAGAATGACAAACATAAAACTCAGTTATTATTTCTTAAATGAAAATAATCGTTTCAACAGTACTGAGAATTGTTCTAATTTTTAAGCAAGGTGATAGGCCTACAGGAGTTCACATTTGTATTATTTCACATCTTAATATCTCTGAAACCACGGTTGTATTAAGATTGCTGCCAACCAGGGGCGCCTGGGTGGCTCAGTGGGTTAAGCCGCTGCCTTCGGCTCAGGTCATGATCTCAGGGTCCTGGGATCGAGTCCCACATCGGGCTCTCTGCTCAGCAAGAAGCCTGCTTCCCTCTCTCTCTCTCTCTCTCTGCCTTCCTCTCCGTCTACTTGTGATCTCTCTCTGTCAAATAAATAAATAAAATCTTAAAAAAAAAAAAATGATTGCTGCCAATCAGGCAGCAGCTAGGATGTAGCTGTCTTAGAAATACTTCACGCAAATTCTTTTATATTTTCCTCTCATCTTTTCAGAAGAGGCTATATATATTCAAAAGCTGTCTGAAATATGTTTTAATAAATATAAAATTAAAAAGCCCAAGTGATACCAAAAAATGACTATTTAAAGCCACGATAATAATAAAAAATGTATAGAGTTTAATCCATTAAACTCTAGGTAGGTAGAAGCAAAATGTAGGACAGCAGTAGCACAGATAATGGGATGGGTGAAAGAAAGCACACCATGGTATGGCTTCACCTTATACTTGAAGCAGTAGCCTGCTAATTCAAAGTAGATTGCAATAAGTTAAGAAATCACAATATAAATCCAGAAACCACCATTAAACACACACGCGCACACACAAACTGGCAGCAGAAGACATACATGGATGAGCACATGGTATTAATGGACTCTGAATAAGCAAAGTTGTCTTTGTACAGTGGCGTACATGTGTGTGCACCCATGGGAGCTGGAATATGTAGCAAACTTAAAGGAAATCACGTGTCTTTATTCAGCTTGAATACAAATATTTTTCTTCTGAGAAAAATATTAATTGGAATTGAGTATTTTCCCTATAGGCTTTATCCAGAGAAAAAGGTTTTTAGTGCATCCTCATTTCTAAAAGAGATCACTTCCAAAACTAACCCATC
This sequence comes from Lutra lutra, assembly GCF_902655055.1. Lineage (NCBI taxonomy): Eukaryota > Metazoa > Chordata > Mammalia > Carnivora > Mustelidae > Lutra > Lutra lutra. Next base: position 51,126,909 of record NC_062290.1, read on the forward strand.
CTGTGGCATCCTCTCCCATTAAACTAACCCCACCCTCAATGATGACTAGAAAGGAAAAAAAAAAAAAAAGATTTTCTAAAATAGGGACCAACTTCAATCTCTCCTACTGAGAGCACACTCTCAATTTTCAAGGAATTCATGAAAGTCTATATTTTTAATTTTGTTCATTCTATTCTTTGAGCTGTAGAAAAAGAGCAATCATGAAGATATTTTGAGGACAAGAAAATTGTAGGTTTAAAGCACATACAGCTGAATTTACTATTAAAACTGACTAATTATATGTAGCCTCCATGTATTCTTCTAACTTATTCCTATTTTAATAGCAATTTTCTTGTTCTTAAGTAATTGTCTAGGTCTGTTCTCTCCCTCCGAATGTATTCACCTAGGTTTTGATGACTAATATGCAGACAGGCAGCTGAGGGTGGAGAATTTATTCATGTTCCCAGTGTCTAGTACCTAGATGTTTACACTACGCTTCTGTCTCATAGGTCAAGCCCCTCCAAACTGTCAAATTTGTTGGTGTATTCAGACCCAGATTCAAAACCATGCCAGAATAAAGCAATGACATGAATGCAGAGAATATTTGCACTCCAGATTTCTTAGGAGGCAATCTTTAAGGAAATCTGAATTTGCTATTTCAGGAGAGACTGAGAAAAGAATTAGGTCTTGCTTTCTCAGAAAATATTATATATATTATGTATATTTTAATGACCAAGAAAAAATCTGAGTTTGAATTTCAGAGATTTCAGCTGTATAATTATGGGAAAATTTAAGCTCTCTTTGCCTCAGTTTCCCCATCTATACAATGGGAACAATAATTTTGTCAACCTTACAGAGTTGGGATTCAATGAGCAAGAATGAATAAAATACCTAGTACCATGTCTGCCATAAAGTCGGTACTCATGGAGGTTAGCTTTTATAATTATCAAGCTTACAAAGCAGATTTAATAATAAATGTAGAGTGTGACAACAGGCTCCCCTGAGCCTGAAGACAGTCTTGGTCTTTGAGTGATAGTAATCACAGCCCAGTCTCTGGATACCTTGAAAGTATAAAATTTAAAAAAATATCATCATTACACAGCAGATCTGCACATAATCAGGCCTGACCAACATGAAGATGATCATATTGGAGTGTGTAGATTGACCATAAATATGGAGAACACTCTTCATTTGAAATAAAATATTCTTACAAGTTTTCAGGAAGAGAGAAATTATTTCTTTTTTTTTTTTTTTTTAGATTTCCAAAAGAGATTTTCAGAAAGCAGGTCATTTTCCAAAATAAGCAACTGAAATACAACAATATTTCAGAAAAGCTGATATATTGAGGGGGGTACGACGATAGGACTAGTTTTCAAAGAAAGCTTTAACAGTCTCTTCATCAAATCATATACAGGATTAAAGTCTATAATCTTCAAAAGATTTTAAAAAGCTTTTAATAAAAGGGGAAGGAAATTTACTTTAATAAACATACTGTTTTGCAGTTAACACAAGCAATGTGATTTTTTCAGATCATGTCAAAGAAGAAGTAAAGGGAGATCTGTCCATTCTTTTCATGCGCACGCACACACACACACAAATATGAATACCATATGCTATTTATGCCATCACTTTGTGAAAACTGATATATGCTTTCATACTCCACTCTTCCATAATGCCTCCTGGGAAGATGCTACTTGATGAAAAATTAAGCTGAATGACTTTCCTTTTTCAGAGTACAGAGATGAGAGTGACAATAAACCATGGCACATCTCTGGCTTGCATAATTTGCTCTTAAACTGTCACTTTAATTATCCTTGAATTGCAAGCTTGCCTCCAGGCAAATTTTGCAGAGATTTTTAATAATCCATTTTATATAATATTATTATGGACACCAGAAAAATATTGATACTAAAAAGATGAACATAAGTTTAAAAAATACATGAAGTACATTTATTTAAAGACAGTTAAACATTTAAAAATAGACCTTGACATATATCTGTATAGACTACAGGCTCAAAACTTGGAGACAAGTGGCTCTGCCAGTTTTTTTCTGAATTTTTGTCATGAGACGGGAGGTAAGACAAATAAATGTTAGAGACTGAGGATACGGTGAATTAAAAGTGATTGTCCTATGACCTGGAATACTGCACAAATAAACGAGTTAGACCTAGACTCATAGAGACATCCTCCGGGGGAAATTAAAAAGGAAGCTCTAATTGCAATGGTTTACAATTTTTACATTCTGCCCCAACCAGCACTCCTATCACAGCTATTTATAAAATCACTCTTATGGACCACAACTGAATTCATGGATTTAAAATATTTTTTGTACCTAATGTTCATAACAATGAAATAAACAGCATTCTTGTTTGCATTTTATAGTTTGGAAAAATTAGGTAATGCTCGAGGTCATTTGCCTTAATTGTTGAGGAGTTAGTATTTGAACCTGTGTCTATGTCCAAAGAAACTGGCTATTCCCATGCCATGTAGTAGAGTTTGCAATGATCTTTTCCTCTTCTGGGAAGAGCAAGGGAGAGAGGAAAGAAACAAATATTCACCACGCACTTTTGATGTGACTGATATGTACTAGTTGGTATCATACTTACACATGGATATTTTGCATCACACTTGTTCTATGAAAATAATATACATGGTAGTACTGGAAATTGGCCTGTAAACATTGGAATAGGCCTTCTGGTTCTCTGGGTTTTATCTATCTAATCTAGACCTTCAGTTTGATATTCTCCTTAAAACCATCTGAAGCCCAAATTTGTTCTTCATCCTGGCCACAGAAATTCCATCATGTAGCCTTTCCTCTCCTTACATCCTATAGTTCTGGCTGTATCTCACTAGGCACAATGCAACCTTTTTTTAACTATCAACGTTTAATCTCTAGTCCAAACAACAGCAAGTTGTCTTTCACTGGGTAAAGGCACTGTTGTAAGTAAAAGGTGATCTACTTAAATCGATGTATAACAGAACAGGCAGAATATCTTTAGGCCCGTGGAAAGAGTAATTCTAGTAGACTTTGATAGACATTATAGGCTGAATCACGGAGGAACTATTCCAAATCCTTTCTCCCTCATTTCTCCATAATGTTGATTCTAGAATATCCAAAGACATATAAGCAACAAAAACAAACTTATCTAGGTTTTATGTAGTTAGGGGTAGCCCATGACTACTCATTTTTGGCCAATGAGATCTAAGCAAAAATCTTTAGAGGTGCCTGGGTAACTCAGTCAGTTAAGCATGGGACTCTTGACTTTGGCTCAGGTCATGATCTCAGGGTAGTGTAAATGAGCCCTGAGTTGGGCTGCATGCTAGGCATGAAGCCTGATTAAGATTCTCTCTCCACCTGTATTTTCATTGTTAGTGTATAAGAAAGCCACTGATTTCTGTACATTGACTTTGTATCCTGCCACGTTACTGAATTGCTGTATGAGTTCTAGTAGTTTGGGGGTGGACTAACAGTGAAAATACAGAAAGGGAAATTAGAAAATTGATTCCATTTACTATAGCACCAAGAACCATAAGATACCTGGGAATAAACCTAACCAAAAAGGTAAAGGATCTGTACTCAAGGAACTACAGAACACTCATGAAAGAAGTTGAAGAAGACACAAAAAGATGGAAGACCATTCCATGCTCTTGGATCAGAAGAATAAACATTGTTAAAATGTCTATACTGCCTAGAGCAATCTATACTTTTAACGCCATTCCGATCAAAATTCCACCGGTATTTTTCAAAGAGCTGGAGAAAATAATCCTAAAATTTGTATGGAACCAGAAGAGACCCTGAATCGCTAAGGAAATGTTGAAAAACAAAAATAAAACTGGGGGCATCACGTTACCTGATTTCAAGCTTTACTACAAAGCCGTGATCACCAAGACAGCATGGTACTGGCATAAAAACAGACACATAGACCAGTGGAACAGAGTAGAGAGCCCAGATATGGACCCTCAACTCTATGGTCAATTAATCTTCGACAAAACAGGAAAAAATATACAGTGGAAAAAAGACAGTCTCTTCAATAAAGGGTGCTGGGAAAACTGGACAGCTATATGAGGAAGAATGAAACTCGACCATTCTCTTACACTGTACACAAAGATAAACTCAAAATGAATAAAAGATCTCAACGTGAGACAGGAATCCATCAGAATCCTAGAGGAGTACATAGGCAGTAACCTCTTCGATATCAGCCACAGCAACTTCTTTCAAGATATGTCTCCAAAGGCAAAGGAAACAAAAGCGAAGATGAACTTTTGGGACTTCATCAAGATCAAAAGCTTCTGACAGCAAAGGAAACAGTCAAAAAAAACGAAGAGGCAACCCACGGAATGGGAGAAGATATTTGCAAATGACAGTACAGACAAAAGGTTGATATCCAGGATCTATAAAGAACTCCTGAAACTCAACACCCACAAAACAGACAATCATATAAAAAAATGGGCAGAAGATACAAACAGACACTTTTCCAATGAAGACATACAAATGGCTATCATATACATGAAAAAACATTCATCATCACTAGCCATCAGGGAGATTCAAATTAAAACCACATTGAGATACCACCTTACACCAGTTAGAATGGCCAAAATTAGCAAGACAGGAAACAACATGTGTTGGAGAGGATGTGGAGAAAGGGGAACCCTCTTACACTGTTGGTGGGAATGCAAGTTGGTGCAGCCACTTTGGAGAACAGTGTGGAGATTCCTCAAGAAATTAAAAATAGAGCTTCCCTATGACCCTGCCATTGCACTACTGGGTATTTACCCCAAAGATACAGATGTAGTGAAAAGAAGGGACATCTGTACCCCAATGTTTATAGCAGCAATGGCCACGGTTGCCAAACTGTGGAAAGAACCAAGATACCCTTCAACGGACGTATGGATAAGGAAGATGTGGTCCATATACGCTATGGAGTATTATGCCTCCATCAGAAAGGATGAATACCCAACTTTTGTAGCAACATGGACAGGACTGGAAGAGATTATGCTGAGTGAAATAAGTCAAGCAGAGAAAGTCAATTATCATATGGTTTCACTTATTTGTGGAGTATAACAAATAGCACAGAGGACAAGGGGAGATGGAGAGGAGAGGGGAAGGGAGTTGAGGGAAACTGGAAGGGGTGGTGAACCATGAGAGACTACGGACTCTGAAAAACAATCTGAGGATTTTGAAGGGGCGGGGGGTGGGAGGGTGGGGGATCCAGGTGGTGGGTATTGGAGAGGGTACGGATTGCATGGAGCACTGGGTGTGCAAATAACGAATACTGTTACGCTGAAGAAATAAAAAATTAATAAAAAAAAAGATTCTCTCTCCACCTCTCTCTCCCCCATCCCAAAATAAACAAACAAACAAGCAAATAAAATAAAATCTTCCAGCTTTTATTGTTGTTTTTAATGCTGTGTTCTATTTATTTTTTTTTAATTTTTTATTTTTTCAGCATAACAGTATTCATTATTTTTGCACCACACCCAGTGCTCCATGCAATCCGTGCCCTCTACAATATGTTCTTTCTATTTAATTGCTTGAACTTACTGTGGTGCCTGGAGCTACAGTAGCCATGTTGAGACCATCAGGTAGTGAATGTGATGGAAAGGACAAGACTATAGTGAAGGTGTGAAAGACACTGACTTTCTAAAGAATGTAAGCAAGCACATAACTTTGTATTTCTCATGTGATGCATTTGGATTTTCTGGACTTGATGAAGAATGCTTCGCTAATTTTCTATTAAAGAAAGGTCATCAGCAAAAAAGCAAAACAAACTCATAACCCTATGGCTAAAAAGGCAAATGCCTTTAGTGTGCATTGAGTGTGTCCAAAAGATCTGATTGCCTAGACAAACAGATCTAACTATGAAGCATCTCTTTCCATGCAATAGTGACAGGTCGTTAATTTTCGGTAGTACTTAGGTAAGATATGCTTACTGCCAATATTTCTGTCTTTCAAGTTCTGAATTCTTCCTCATCAAAACCCCCCACTCATGCTTTTATCTCCCAGCTATCTTATTCATGGGGTTTGGTATTCTCTAAATGGAAATAAGAGCACCCTCCCCTAAACAGAAAGATTCCCCATTAGAGATAAATATACATCTTGACCAATATTTCAGAGAATTAGCCAGAGTAACTAACACCAATAGCTTTATACGACAATGCAAAATCTCAGCAGCCTCAAACAATAAAGGTTTATTTCTTGCTCATTCCAGAGTTAGTGAGAATTGGGCAGCTCTCCTCGGTGACTTCTCTCCAAGCAGTCACTGAAAGATTCCTTCACCAGTCACCTTGTGGCTCCTCCAGATCCAAGGGCCTCTCTAGAGTCATTCTCTGGATCCCCTCCACTTGCCTAGCCAATGTTAAAATACAGTATGGAAAGCTGCATATAAAGTTTTATGAGCTAGTCCTAAGAATTACATAGATCACTCATCCCCAAATAATACTGATCAGAAACCAACAACAGACCAACCCAATTACAACGGAATCTGGGTATATAGTCTTCCTGTGTGCCAAGAGAGAGAAGATAAGATTTTTAAGCATGTGTCTAGCCTCTGCCACAACATACCTCATATGAATTAAACTAGGGTGACTGTGTTCATGGAAATTCATTTTCTATGAAAGAACCCAGAAAGTCTAATTTCAGACTATGAAGGGATGATACAAGACTTGTCAGTGGAGACTGAATTGAGAAACCAAGCCTGTAGCCACGTAGTAATGGGCACAAACCAAGACCCTACAGAGATCAGAAACTATAGCCCTGGTCTTCTGATGCCAAAATTCATGCTCCTCAAACAAATATTGTCTTAAATTTTTGTCATTCTGTTTTCAGGAAAATACAGAGAAAATGAAAGATTATCAAAGCATCCCCTTGACAACCTGTTGCAATTTAAAGCTGACACTGGAGAAATGAGGGATGATTTCACCTTGATGGCAGATGAAAAATGACCTCTTTTTTAGCAACCATCATGAGATCAGTGCTTTTTCAATGGCAAAACCCAGGCTAAGTTGTCCACTTATATTATGACCAATCTCCTTACAACTCTGGAACGTGTTTATCTTTATCCTCCTTTTATATAAAGGAAGCTAAGAGTCCAAAACCCAAAGAAACATAGTAAGTTGTCTATACATATTAGCTCAATGACCAAACGTACAAAGTCCCAGAGATAAAAACTGGGCTCAAACCTGTGTCAAAGCAACAATTATAGATTTTAATTTATCACCTACATGGAATGGAAATGAAGTTGGAAAAACATTCTAGAGTCATATTCATCAGTAAATTCATAGAAGAGCTGGTCATTTTCTGATAGTAAGTTTCATTTTGAGGTTCAAAACTGTTTTTAAGGTAACTGCATTCATTTGTTATTTTAAACCAGGCAAAATATACATTTTAAAAGTGTATTGGTCAGGTGTCTGCATGGCTCAGTTGGTTAAGCTCCTGTCTGCCTTTGGCTCAGGTCATGATCCCAGGGTCCTGTGATAGATTAATGTATCAGGCTCCCTGCTCAGTGGGGAGTCTGCTTCTCCTTTTGGCCCTCTCCCTCACTCATGCTCACTCATTCTCTCTCTCTCTCACACAAAAATAAGTAAAATCTTTAAAAAAAAGTGTATTGGTTAAATAAAAGTGTATTGGTCAGCTATTACTGCAATAATGTTGTCTAATAAACAGCACCAAAACTCACTAACAACAGGCATTTAACTCTGACTTACTTGTGAGCTGGTTGCTAGTCAGCAGGGATAAGCTGTATTTTATGTTCCAGGCACATGTTGATTCTCAGCTAGAGAATGATTCACATTCTAGCTGGACCAAAAGCTACATGGATCATGTTTTTTCTTAAGATGAATATCAGTAATGCACAAGAGTAAGAGGTAAATGATGTCCCATAAAGCCTTTGTGGAGAATAGACACACTGTCACTACTGCCCACATCCCACGGTCCAAACCCACTGTCAGTGAGGAGCAACATGAAGTCAGAAGACAATGGCATAAGGAAGGCACCATAAAATTGTAAAAAAAGTAATTAAGTTTACTAGATAAAATAATCTTCCTAACAACCCTTTTAAAAATTTTTTTTATTAATTTCTTTTCAGCATAACAGAATTCATTGTTTATGCACACACCCAGTGCTCCATGCCATACGTGCCCTCCTTAATACCCACCACGTGGCTCCCCCAACCTCCCATCCCCCGCCCCTTCAAAACCCTAACAACCCTTTTAAGGAAGATTCTTAGGAGGAAAAATGAGTAATTTCTGTAAGGTCACACACAGTAAGGAAGTACCAGAGTTATATTTCAAATTCAGGGTTGTCTAATGGCAGGCTAAGCTTTAAATTACTCTACTGTCAAGAACACGTACCAGTTCATATTTAACTTCAGGCCACTGCCCACAAAATTTTGTCATGCTATATCACTTATGATACTTATAATTAGCCTAAGAACTGGTTTATTTGACTGATTAGATATGCCAAAAAAAACAGAAGCTTGTCAAATATCTGGTTTGTTGTTATAACTCTCTAAACTCATTCATTTCAATTGAACTGGACTTTTTGTGTCTCCATGGACAGAATGGTAGTTTGTAGCATTTAATTTGACAAGACTCTGATAGAAACATTTTTATTACTTCCTTTTATAAAATTCTATAAATGACTCTATAGATTTTTGTAGACTTTTCATGGATTATGACAATTTAGAACTTTCTTAATTTGTATACAATCCTAATAAGTTGTTCATTTATCTATTTTGAGATGAGGTTTTTTCATATAAAATAATATGGAAAGGATCACTGTTAAGAGAAAGCCTACAATCATTCACATATCGGATGAATTACTCCCTGTAGGAAGTAAAACTCTCTTGCTTTTTCTGAGACAAATTTTTTTAAATAAAAATAAATGTAAATGTCTGTTTGCTAATTCAATTAATGAAAATGTTGCAGATATTTTTGTTTCTTAGATTGGGGAAGACTTCAAAGCCTTTAGTAGTCAGCATGTGAAGCAATAAATTCATATCCAGCAATTAGAATCATCACATCTCACCTTTATCAGGACTTTGAACTTTCTTCAAAGGAAAGAGGTTCTTTTTTCTTTTTTTTACTTCTTTTTTAAAAAGAAGTTCTATTTGATAACTTTCTGTTCAAGTGCAAATATTCCACAGAATAATTATACCAGATAGCTATAAAGGAATATTTTAGAGTCTTTATGAGAAGACTATTACTTAGGGTTACAAAGTATTACTACATTTATTCTAATAACTATTAGAATAATTATGATTGCATCCTAGTAATACTGGGCTTTCAGATCTTTGAGATTTAAATTTGAGAGAGGATAATGTATCTCCTATTCTAAGACATAACAATCTAGCAGGACCTAATCTAGGATGACTTAAAAGGGGAAAGGTAACAAGATGTGACTGGAATGGAGACAAGAGAATTCACAGGTACCCAATCAAGAGCCCAGAGAGGACAGTAATAAAATTCAACAAGAAACCCAGAAAATACCCAAACTGAGAAGACCGAGATTAAATCTGAAGCAAAACAAATTAAACTTCATATGACCATCTAGATCAGGATCTGAGACATCCTATTTTCTTTATATTTTGGAAAGCATGAAAACATGTTGGAAATATAATCTGCATTTACGTATTGGATATAGGAATAAAATTTTTAGGTAACTTAGTAGATGTCAGAAATTGTCCAGAGAGATAAGATACCCAAGCTTGAGAATAGCAACTTCAGGCATACTAGTTTCCAACTTGAATGTGAATGAATTTTTTCTGAATAAGCAATTTAATGAGCTAAGAGCAGACATGGCTTGAAATATCATGAATTTAGGACTTAATGGTAAAAATAAAATATTGCAACACAGGTTAAAAGATAGAGCTTTATGGAAGGCAAAGATTTGATTTTTCCCTAATGTAATGATGATATAACATATAATACAAATGCTAGTTTTCAAAATGTTCTTGATGATGGACTCCACTACTAAAAATTTACTAACACTCTAAAGTTTGCCTTTAGGTACACAGATGCATGCGTATATGCATGTCCTCACACAAATGTGCACACAATTATATGTGTACACACACATACACATATACACACATGTTTCTGTATTAATATGGAGTTCATATTTCAAAATATACTCCAAAGTAGAAATTCAGAAATGACAGAATATAAAGAGAAACACATTTGCTGATATTTTCCATCCATATCTTAGTGGGTAGCTTTTTACATGCTGTGTGAAATATACATTCCAAAATGGTGGTCAGATAGAAACAAATGAAACTTGTATGAATATACTTTTAAAATACTGAGTGGAGGTGTGTACAATCAAATTATATGGGGAAGAATATACTTATTCTGTTTCCAACATGTGTCTTTTGTTCTAATAAACTGAGATCACATAGCAGTATACTATCATAGACCAAAGAAAGCTGCTTATTTTAATTGAATACCCACTGAAGAACATACACCATCATTCCTATTTGTGGCACTAGGAAATATGGTATTTGATTTCCTTTATCAAAGAATGATGATTTTTATTTTATTTGAAATATAATGTAAATCATTATAAAGCCTAAGCCATCCACATAAGTACAACAAAGAAATTAAAAATTAATCTCCAAATTGTACTACCCAGAAAAAAGAAACATTATTAATGTCTGATAACATGTTTTTTTTTTTAAGATTTTATTTATTATTTATTTGACAGAGAGAGATCACAAGTAGACAGAGAGGCAGGCAGGCGGAGAGAGAGAGAGAGAGAGAGGGAAGCAGGCTCCCTGTCAAGCAGAGAGCCCGATGCGGGACTCGATCCCAGGACCCTGAGATCATGACCTGAGCCGAAGGCAGCGGCTTAACCCACTGAGCCACCCAGGCGCCCTGATAACATGTTTCTAAGCATTAATGGAAACAGAAAGATCAGTGATGCCATAGATCATCCATGGCAGGAAGGGGAAGGCTATGAGGGTACCCTACTCTGGATGTAGGCAATAAGGGAGTACATTGATTGTAGAGAATTTGGGAACATCAATAAAATCAAGTAAAGTTAGTGTACTTTTTATTAGCACCCTGTGCCAGTGACTCTCAACATCATCAGTGATAAAATACCCCTTCCATCAGAGTGGACCTTTCTCAGTGCCACTCCACCTTGGTACACTAGTGGAATGAACAGATATAGGAAAAAATATTCATAAAATGGAATTTTATAATAAAATGAATGTACCTTACTTTAACATAAAAATAAACACACATCAAATTAAAGAAAGCTGACAATCAGAGAAATACAACCTTGCTATGTCAGATATGCATCTAACATAGAATTCTAATATTAAGAAAGACTATGTTAAATACTAAGACCTAAGAATCATTGTTTTAATCAAAGTTTCAACTTCAGACCATAGTTATTGATTCTCTGTTCCGAAAGATGAGGAAATTCAATTATACCCTATTCCATAGCTGTAATTTTCAGTTATTTTTTCTTTGTTCCATATTTAAATGAATCCATACTTATATTCAGTCCTACCAGTATGACTATTCCATCCCTCAATTCCTCAACTTTTCCTTTAGTTGGCTGGATTTTATCATTTTGTCCCCTACTGTTCTCACCTAAAAATGAGATCCTGGACACTTTTCTTCCTACCTTTGCATTTTTTAAAAATCTTTACTTGCAACACACATGAATATACATAATCTTCAAATATAGTTTTTATAGATTGTTTGATATTTTATTAACAGTAATTTCATCAGAGTATTTCTTAGACATAGGAAATCAATTTAATGTGTGGCATCAAATATTTATTTCAATAAGTCAGTCTTTACTATATCATTGCAAATATCAATACTATCTATTTTCAATTGATCAATCTCCTTACCTAGTCTATTATCTTCTTTAGGAACATCACTTATTATATGTATCTATTTTATGCCTTTATTTCATATCTTTTCTCTAAAGATATTTTGAGGGTATCTTTGGTCTTTCTCATTTTATTTTTTGTAATCTCCTCTAGCTATCTATCATATCCCTGAGTTTCCAGTCATGTCTGTTTTCTGTTGTTCTAATGTAGCTTTCATCTACACATTGCTTTAAATTTTCTGTAGCTTTTTTCTAAAGTCCTATAACCTGTCCTTTGAATACTCACATATATTCTTCATGTGTTGTTTTTATTGGTAGTGGTGGGGGTGATAGGTATGTGTGTGGGTGTGTTGGGATGTGTGTATGTGTGTGTGCGTGTGTATGTTTGTATTGCCCTGGGTGTTAATCTCACCTCCATTTTCAAGATTTGGGGTGGCACTGTGCCTCAGGTCACAGGATCCCTGAACTGTGAACTGATGGCCGTTCCTGTTTGCTACACTTCTTCACTCAACTTTATTTCTTTGATTTTACTTGGCTAGGAGATAAGAAGTAGCGTGTCAGCAAGATTTCTCCCTTAGTGGCACTGCCTCAGTTCTGTATTGGCTTAGGACTCTACAATTACAAGGCCTAAAGAAAAAGTTCTAAGGAAAGAGTGGTCAGGCGCTATGATCAGGAAGAAACCTGAACTTGAACTCAAGTTTAATGATGCTGAGGGGAATATTAAGCCATCTTGGCCAGTGATCACAGGGCTACGTACTTGAAACACTTTGTAAGACAGATATGGTGCTCTGAAGATGGGGTAGGCAGTTGGGGGTCAGATCTATCTTTGGAGGCAGGAGGGTCTTCTCACAATGAGGAAAAATGCAGAGCTATGTGAGAGAGTGAGGGAGAGAACATGCGAGAGCCAAACTGGTCAACAACAACAAAAAAAGTAGATTAGGCAGGAGACCTGCTTGTAGGAGGTAGAATATAGATTAATGACAGTTATAACAAACTCCAATGACCAGGGCCAGGTAGACAAATAAATGAGTGTAGCTAGCCAGCTGTAATCCACCAGGGAATATTGGAGGTTGTGGTAAATTTGAGAGTACTTGCCCAGACTGGTTACAAATGCAGAGTCTCAGGTTCTACCCAGAGCTATTATATCACAAGCTGCATTTTAACAAGATCTCGAAAGGATACAGGACACATTAAAGTTTGAGAGGCATGGCCTAAAACATACCTCCCCAAATAACAATGTTTTTCTTACTATTTACTTGCACTGGTTTTGACTATTTATAATACCTCACCTAGCAGCAACACTTCAAGAGGAGGGACATTTTTTTTTTTTTGCTAACTCTCTAAATATTTGCTTTGACAACAGATTTTCAGAGTGAATGGAAGCATTGCCCGATATGTGACCTATGTAAAATTATTCTTGTAGGTTGGCCCTCATGTCGCTCAGGATTAATCACATGTATTTACTTATAAAGGTGAGAATTTCAAATATAACCCTGAATCACATTCTGGAATACATTTTGGCACGAAGCAGGAAAAGACGAACACATAACCATTCCATATTCTTTAAAACAAAGGGAGGAAACAGCAACAAAAAATATATTAATGCGACTTTATGGCTGAGAATCTTAAAACAAGCATCATGGAATGTAACGTTATGGCTCTCATAGGAATCATAACTGGGCTGTAAGGCAAATATATATTAAAGCATAAATATAAGTCTATACAGTAACAGAAAATACTACAACCAGATGTGCCAAGAGACTAAATTATAATTGACATGGGAATCATAGATTTAGGCTTTCCTACTGTTTAGAATTTAAATTTTTCTGAAACACTGAAGTAATATGAAGGTATCCAGGTACCACAGGGTATGATAGAAATATGAGCATGTCATATCAGCCACAAACAGTTCATGGTAATTTTATTTATAACATTTAGACAATTTAATTAGAGAAATAATCAATTACAGGCTTACTAAACTAAGGGTGCTAAGTTTTGTATAATGCATAAAAAATCAATCACTGCAACTAAACATGGAATTACAGGGAATCTAAGTACAGGTGGCATATACACTCATTAATTTTGACTCATTAACTTGGAATTTATGATAATATAGATGAGGATTCACAGACTCACAGGCTGTTGGCAGGGGAAGAAGTCTTAGAAAACATCAAGGCTGGGGTTTGAGGACTATACTGGGGTGTGTGTGTGTGTGTGTGTGTGTGTGTGTGTGTACACATACATGTTTTAGGGCCTTATGGTTCACTTTCAGTAAGCTTGAAAAACTTTTCTTCATGATTACAGGGCCCAGATCTCCCACTTCGTAGAGCTTTTCTTTTAAAATTTGCAACTGTAAACTCTTTCTCTGTCCCTTAGTTATTCCTCTGAAATAAAATCATAAAGACAGGGACCCTGTCTCATAGTCTCTGTGGTAAGGTAGGGGCCTACCATCGAAGAACTGCAAGTAGTGTCGATTAACAGATACAGATGGCCTAATCACAACGACGAAACCCCACGGGAATGGCTCATGTTCTCCAGGACTTGGCCACTAGCTGGCCCCAGTACTTAAAACCTGACCTGCCTTTTCTCCCCGCCCCCCCAGGAAAATTGACTTCAGTCTCTCTTCCCTACTGCAATTGTCTTGACCCTGTTGAAATACTAATAATGTCTTTCTTGCCTGTTTAATTCGTCTGTGTGTGTGCGCGTGCACACATACGTGGAGAGAAGAGGGAGGGAGCGCGTGCACACACGAGCAGACGCCTCCCAGTGGACCTTAACGTCAAGCCTTCCCTAGCCACACTTCCTTAAAAGCAGTACTATCTTTAATCTGTCTTCTACATCAAAATTTTTCATAAGATTGTATTTAAGCAAATGTTACTACAGTTTAAAAAACACAAACACTTACTTTAGGACAATTATTTCATTTCTCAGGTGAGATAACACAAGTCTTAAGTGGGGAAGGGATTCACCAGAAAACTCACGATCCACACTGAATTGTAGGTCTAGAGCCCTGGCTGTTCCAGTGTTCTCTAGATGCTTTGTAGCATCAAAGAGGACAGTGCACTAGGCCATGTAAGAGAAACAAGATGGAATGGTTAACCTACTTTAAAGGACAAACAATCTTCAAGTGCCTTAGGAACACTCATTTGCATGCAACCAATTCAGATGCAAATTAGGAATAATCTTTATTCAGGGCCTTTGTTTGGGAACATTTATTAGCCATTAGTTGTGTTACTTTATTTACTTGAATGCATATTTTCTTAAAAGCTGCATAACCATGTAGAGGATTATAAATCTAACATTGAGAAATGTACAACACATAAATAAAAGCCGGGAGCACGAGTACAAGTAGTGACTTTATCTAGTTCACTTATATTAACATGAATAATTCCTTAGTATTTTCAGTCAGAAGGTGACTTAGGGCAGATAATGACACAGTTATGAATCTGGCTGAGACGCTTAGCCTTGCAGTCTTACTTCCTTTTTTTGGAAAATGGAAGGTAATAATCCCTAACTATGTACTGCTTTTATGAAGATGAGGAAAATATATTTAAAGTGCTGAGACAGTACTGTGTGGGCCTATTGTGGTCTTAGTATCCAACATGGTGGTGTCAATCTCCAACATCAAAATAAACATCATCATCACCATCATTATTCCTTTGTATTTTCTCCAGCCTTTATAATGGATCCCTAAGAAAATCTGCTTAAATGCAACTATTTTGACACTAATCCTGGCTATATTCTTAAAGCTGCAAACTAGTTCCTAATTCAGTGTTGAGTTTAATTAAACCAAAAAATTCCAATTAGTGTGGGTTTTTTTCAGAGGTTCTTAATAGTACTAATTTGAGGCAAATGGCAATGGCCAATTAATTGGTTTGTGTCATTCTAATCAATATAGATATGGCCTATACTTCTTGATCCTTTTTAGTGACATCTCTTTGTAAGGCTCGATTAAGTATTTTATGGGAAAGAAAAATAAAAATAACGACAAAAAACTACAGTGTTAGTAATGGAAAGTTGCATCAAGTAAAATAATGTTACCACAGTGTTCTCATATAAAAGATCAATTCATTCTCCAATTCTTCAATGTCTCTAGAAGTCAAGTCAAATTAATGCATTAGGGAAGAAAGGAAATGGTCAGTTTAGGGTAACATTTTTGTCAAAAATTGACCTGGAAGGCCTTATTAAGATGACCTGGATTACCTTCATATTTATTCTGTTTAAACATTCGTTTTCCTTAGGAGAGGGAAGGGGTTTGTAAATTTAATCAAGAAGAAGTACTGTCAGGCTGATGGAGAAAAGTTCAATACCAAGGATTTATCTACTTAGACAAATGTAATCAGAGTCAGTAGATCCATTCTGAAATGTTCTGATGCCTCTGCAGAAATACACGAAGTTTCAGGCAAATGTAATTTTCCTTCCTTCAAATTTGGTGCAGTTGTCTAGAGGCTGCTGATCATTAAGGGTAGATTTTAACAAATCATTTCCCTGGATTTCATAAGACTGAAGAATAGGGTGATCAGATAAAATACAATTTTCCCAGTTAAGACTGAATTTTAGATTAAAAACAAATGAGTTTTCATATATCTCAAATACTGCATATACAAAAATGTGTGTGTATGATAATTCTCCAGAAATGATGTACTATAATTTTGCAGAGTACCTAGGTCACAATCCCAGATGATCTTAATCCAAATTCAGCATTGAAATTTTTCTTACCACTCAACACGTCTAAAGCTGGTCTGATGTTTCTTCAAGGTCGAGCTTACTTCTAGTTCATTCTTCCTACTTGAGTCCAACCAAAATTACATGATGACATCACACTTAAAGCCCTCCACTCTGTCCTGGGGTACCTTGACCTCAATAAGTTTGCTAATCAGCTGACAAAAATAAATCCCTAAAAGAAGCTAAATATCTGGATTGAGATCATCTTCTGGGCTTAATCTGGCAATTATCACTATATTTTTATTTACTATTATTATTTATTTAGTATTGCTTGTATTTCTCCACATTTTTAACTCTTATGTTCTAGCTCTTTAAAATCTATTTCAGCTGGAAGGTTTGCCCAAGTTATTTAATATGCTATTATCAGAGACAGTATCATGTCCTTGACTATTGAAATTTAATTTTTAAAATGTAGTTTATCTACAGAAGACAAAATCTATTTTAATGTGTTGGGAAAAGATGCTTTCTTCTAACCAAAATATGTCTAGTTCTCATTGGCCATGTTCTATAAATGAATAAAATTAGAAGAGTTGTTATTGGTTTTTTTTTTAACCTTCAGTCATAGAAAAGATAAAAGAACTGGTAGGATCTTTGAAAGGCAAATAAATGTATATATTCTAATTAATTTGACAGCCCCTAATATAGGGAGCAGACCCTAATGGAGGAATTCAACAACTCACTTTTTAAAACAAGTTCAGTATTCCTAGTTAATCTATAGAAAATATCCAAAATAACATTAATCAAAGTGAACAAACTAAAGAGTTCATTATGAACTCCACCCAGAAAAAGATAATATCTTGTAGACCAGAGTAACCAGAAAAAGAAAAAAAAAAAGGCTGGAAAAAACATAGCTTTCCACTATCTCTATAGGATATGGCCATAAAAATGATTTTTAAAATTATTATGATTATTATTATTGTACAAAAAATAGTACTTGGCTGGGAGTGAGAAGCTATCATTGTGTCCCAGTTTGGCTATTGGTTTTATGAACACATTCTGCCTTATTCCATATCTCAGTAGTCTCATATGTAAAATAAGCATTTTGGACAACATACTCTACAAAACTCATTTCAACTTTAAGATTTTATAATGATATATTTCCAAGTTACACTTTCAAGTTTTTGATAACTCCTTGAGTGAAAATTACAAACATACACATACAAAAACGCATGAATAAAGGAAGAAATTAATGGTTTTCATTTACAAAAAAATACCTCTTGCAAACCAAAGGCAGAAACAACATAACTCCAAAAGATAAAAAAAAACTCACTCCTAAAATAGGTCAAATTCGATCCACATTCTTAAACTAATGAAAACTATTGTTAGCACATATTACAAAAAATATTCATTACAGTTCAAATCTAATTTCTGTTCTCTAAGCAGCTATAATAGAATCACTGAATATTTCCATAATATCTTTTATGTTCATGTCAGTGAGATAACAGTTTCATACTCAAAGATTTCTAATTGATTTGACCATAAAATAAGCCTTTTGTTCAAGGAAGGGCAAAAAATAAAAGATAAGAAAGATGGCAATTTAACTTTCAGATGTATACTGCATACAGATATCTTGGGGACATTAAACCACTAAACACACAAAAAAAATAAAAAGTGTGGGCAATAAAATCATGAAATTGGTCAAAGAGTGATTTAGTCACAATAACCACACAAGGACAAAGGCATATCTTTAAAATAGCTCTATTTTTAAAACAGAAGCTGGAGTTAGTCTGTTTCAGAGGAAAACATCAGATGCTATATAAGACTTACTCTGCAAACAGAAATATCAGGAGAACTATTCAATAGCACCACTAAAGCAAGTAACATATAGAAGTTTTGCTAGCATGTCTTGAAAATATCCCTGGCCTGAATCATATCTATATCTGTATCTATAGTGTTCTTTCCTTCTTTTGATTTTTAAGATTAAATCTAAGCATTGGAAAATATTTATCCCCATATTTACATTTCTTAATCTCATTTCCCTCATTTATAAAATGTTGACTGTAACACCTCTCTGATGGGTTTATTATGCACACTAAAAGCTATTAAATAAATATTATTTACATTGGGTAAGAACATATTATTGTGAGTTGTTACTACTTTCTTCTTGGTAAGCATTTAAAAGATTGGATGCCCTCATTACCAGAGTAATTTGCCAAGTGTTGGAAAAAAGTACAAAAGTCAATAGGCAAGCCACAAATGATGTCCTTGAGCCACAATACGATTAGTTCTGTATTTTGAAAACAAAGAAAATCTCTTTATCCATGTCTAGCTATTTGTCTTTTAATCTATATCACATAAATCAATTAGTAGTATCTTTGAAAATGCTCCCTACATCTTTGACTACTCCTTTTTTTCATTCTTTCTGTTTTTCTTTTTTCATATTCCTTCTCTAGATGTTGTTCCTCTCCAGTGTTCCCCCCTGTATTATCTACAAGTATCATCTTCTTAAAGGCCACACTGTTGTCACCAACTGGATAAAACCCAAAATGGCGTCTCCCACCTTGCCCTCTGACTCCCGACCTAGTTATGTCACAGCAGGGATCTCTATGTTTGGACAGCCTCCTCCTGCGACCTCAAAAAAAGAGTGCTTCAAGTAAACTACTTCTTCTCTTCCTGACAATCTCTCCCAAATATCCTAGTTTTTCTGCCAATGGAACCTTAAATTTGCAGTAAGCCTGTCCAGACAGACATCTTTTACTTCATCTCTTGCTTTCATTTCTCCTTCATGTTTTAAGTTCCATCTCTCTGCAAGTGTTTCTGGATGTGCCTCTGAAAGGTCAACAGAACTGAGCCTCTGTTTGACTATGGTTACAACCAATTCCAAAGACTCCTGAGTTATTTCAAAAGCCAGCAAGATCACCATTCAAAACAGAGGACAGACTAATATATTCTTTAAAACTCTATGGCAGATAACAAAAGTGACCAAATAGAAGGGACTAGGCAAAGAGGTACTTAGTCACAACTGTTTCTGATGTGAGGGCAGGAGAAATCGGAAAGAGACTGGTGAGTAGGTAAGGACTTGGTGAGCATACAGACTTGAATTGGGAATGGCGGACATTTGGAGTCAAACTTATTGAAGTGATGTGATAGGGAAAACAGGAGCTTCTCAAGTCACTCACTTATGGTTTTGAATCTGTTGCTAGTGATTCCTATATTTAGATAACAAATGTAAACTAAAACACATGATCATGCGTGATTCCCAAATGTTAATCTTCCTGAATGTTAGGTTCCCCCTCCCCCTCTTTAATGTTCAGTGCTCTGTTCCTTCACATTCTGCTGACTTAAAACAACGCTTTTATCAGATACCACTTTTGCTCAGATGTATAGAACAATTCCCTATTTTTAGATATGTCTGACTTCCTCTAATGACTTTCCAAGTCTTGTATTACCTGACTTCATAGTTTTTATCCAATGTTTTTTTTTTCCCTAGTTCTTTTGACAAACTAGCCTTGTACCAGTTAAGCTGCCACATTACCCTTTTACTACAATTCGCTCCTTTTAACTCTGACCATATTCATGTTTTTCACTGATGCTGGAAACCTCTATTCTAGATCAAGAAATCAATGAATATTCTTCAACATACAGCAAGAATTCCACTAACTCCTGAAACTGCATCCCCCTGCTCCAGGCCATTTTCCCCTTTCTAGGTTCACTACAGTGAGTATTTAGAAGCAAAAGTTGAATGGCTAACATGATGATTAGTTAAAAGAAGAAAATCTATTTAAACATTGTGGTCTACATGGAACCAAATAGCCCTTTGACTGATTGCTTCACTTAATTTGGTGATATTTCTACTAAATGAACTAAAACAACTGGCAAATGGAATATCCTATGGTCACAATAATAACTTGTCTTTGGTTTATCCAATTCTGACAGTTTCCAGGGTTCATTAAACCAAACATATTTTCCAGCACAATCTGTAGTGGCACAACTCCTTGTATGCCATGTCAGTGGCATATTCTTGCTGCATGTGTACAGATAAAAATAGCTATGTCAGACACAACAACTGTCAAATTTGATGCCTGGGGCATCGTTTTTGATAAAGACAGCTGTGGATGCTAAATTGAGGCTTCCTATGTACTCTGTACTCCCATCTCCTTCAGAAAAGCTGCCTATCGATAGGCTTTATATTTCTGTGTTTTGCATCTGTATTTGGGTGCTGAGAAGACAAATAACGCACTAACGCCATGGTGTGGAGAAACGAAAAAAGAAAACACCTGTCAAGTGTAGAACTCAGCTACATCATAGGAGAAAGCACTCTGTTCTTACTGACAAAGCCCTTTGGAAACCCAGGACAGGACTGGGTCTCCTTGGGAGACTACTTGTTACGTTCCATTTAAAAGTTGTTTCTGCAAATGAAAGGATCTTGTGAATTTCACTCTGAAGCCATCATCATTTTGAAGGTATCACACTCCCTTTTCCATTCTTCTCTGATCAATATACATCAGGGGCCAACAAATTTTTCTGTATAGAGCTAAGGAGTATATATTTTAGGCTTTGTGGGGTGTACTCTGCCACAAATGCCCAAAAGCAGACATTTCATTAGACAATATAAACAAACAGGCATGGCTCTGTTACAATAAAGCATTGTTAATGATGTAAAATTTTTAATTATATATAGGTTTCATGTGTCTCCGTAAAATATGCTTCTTTTTGTCAATGGTTTAAAAATGTAGACAACACCCCTGAACTCACAGACCATGTATAAAGAAGGGCAGTGGACAGGTTTTGCACATAGGGTGTAATTTGTTGGCCTATGGTCTACACAAATAGGGTTTCTCACTTTACCTCATGTTAGAATAACAAATAGATGTACCTTGTGAAGCAGACTATCATTTCCAAATACGGAGATATCTAGCCTAAGATCTGCCCATTGTCTTTACCAACAAAATGAGAGCCACCAATCTATATATTTTGCAAAGACCAGGAAAAAAGTCATGAGATTCCAAGACAAAAGTAACATGCTGTCTCTCCTGAAGCAAAATTCAATTACGTTCTTGCTTGACTAGACATCATAGGTTCAAAAGACACGGTAGTCAATACCAATCAAAGTACTTATAAATTCTACACTATTAGGAATCTTTATTTTTTTGCTACTAAAACTAAGTGTCAAATTTAGTACATTTTTGAAATTTTAGTGTTGCTGAAAGTTAAGCCCCAGTAGTACCAACCTGTTATGTCTGATGTAATCTGGCACCACGTTGAATTTTATTTTCAAGACTGCCATTGCTACTCGTCAACAAAATTGGGTTTTGAGTGCTGTAAGTTAGATGCCACTTATAAACATGTGCCATATAACAACATTATGTCCTAAGATAGTGTACAAATTTTTCAACAACTCTCATTAAACAGGACCTGGTCCACGCAAGTTCTTAAAGGGGATGATGATTAGGAGGATGAGTTGTAGTACCAAGTTAGTGAGTCTGTGCAATTTTCTTTAAATACAAGGCAAACACTAAGGGTTGTTGTTTTTCTTATTTGGTTTACATCTTCTCTTTTTTGTGGAGGGACTCTCTTTGGTTCTTTGTTTTATGATGTGTCAGTAAACAATAATATAAAAAAGTTATCCCTTTGTAAGCTGGTTTAAAGTGGGTAAAATCACACCTTGATCCAAGAAATATATAATTATATAAGCAGGTTAATGCAGGCAGGTTAACATAGCAGTGGCTGGATGGTGTTTACCAGATCCCTGTAGTAATCCATTCAACCTACGTCTCTGATTCTGAGTAGTTTACCAAACATTACAGGGTAGTAGGACTTCATTATTATTTTCTTTTTTTTTTTTTTAAAGATTTTGTTTATTTATTTGAGGGAGAGAGCATGGAGGAGAGAGGTCAGCCGGACAAGCAGACTCCCTACCAAGCAGGGACCCAATGTGGGACTTGATCCCAGGACTCCAGGATCGTGACCTGAGCCGAAGGCAGTCGCTTAACCAATTGAGCCACCCAGGCGCCCCTTCATCATTATTGTTAAAATTGGAGTTTATTTGCCACAAGATCAGATACCTTGAGTTTCTCTGGGATATGTGACAACAGCAATATACCTATTATCCTGGGGCTTTAATCTCATTCAAAGTTAGTGAGAGTTACTATTTGCATATTAAATAAATTTGCATACTTATAGTATAGTATTATATAGATTACAGAATTCAAATCTCATAGATTTTGAAAATTAAGTGAAAATTTTCCAATATTTGTCTCATAAGTGGTCAATTTATCTACCACCTTATTATACCAAAAAAACAGCATGACTCTCCAATGCTATCATTTTTGGTAGAGTTTAGGAAGCATTGTCCTAAACTCATGACAGCTTGAATCAAACTAAGGGAAAAGTAAGACTCATCTACCAGTTCTCTTGTCATTAAAATATATCAAATGATAGTATATTTAAACGGACTCACCCACTGCCAAGTACACACCATTTTTGAAAAATCAGGTATTACTATTTAAAAGCTACAGTGTCTAGAAGTCTACAGGGTGAAAGTCTCCTTCCAAGTTGTTATAGGACATAAGTCACTTGTCTCTGCTGTTGTCCCTGTAGCCTTTGGAAAGCCTCCTCTAACTTCCCTCTCTATATTACAGGGTTTTAAAAAAATTTTGAAATCATGTGAAAGCAAACTGAAAAGCAGACAGCAATGATTAACAAATATTTAGGCTAGAAGAAAAAAAAATTTTCTTAAACATATGAAGTCAAATAAAAGTGAGGCTAAAAGACAGGTGAGTGTAATATGTTCTGTACTCCCACCCCCCAGGCCATTTCTTCATTAGAGCAATGGGAGAAATTGAGTCAATCACTTGTTCTTTTTGATTATGGAAATAACTGTGAAATGTTTTACTTCGTTAGGGTTAAAGATTTTCAGTTACTGAAATTATTTGCAAAGCAAATTGCCCTGGTTTTTATGCTACTAAAAATGTTCATCTTGCTCCTATTTTCTTTTTTGTTTTGTTTTATTTTAACAACAGTACAGAATGACAGATGTGTGAAAAGGAGAAAGAGAACTAGGAAAATATGATAACAGTCACAACTGGCTTCCTAGATTTATTTCCAGTTGATTTTACATCTGGTCCAACTGTTTTGTTTGTTGATATTCTGTTGGCAACAGCCACGAGCCGTATGTGTCTCTTGCTTTTATTAACATTTTCATATCTAGACAAGAGAATTTGGTAGAAAATTATAACAACAAACAGATCTTTGCATTCCATTCTCAAAGTTGGCATCTTTTCACTTCTGAATTCAAAAGGTCACCCAATCTAGTCAGTTCTGGGCATTTGTAAATATCTCTAGACTCTCTCCTCTAGTTCAAAGGATCATCATGAAACCCTTGAGCACTAGCCTCTGACTTCTTTCTTAGGTGGGCAGATCTACCCATTCTAGTGGCACTAAAGATTTTCAAAGTAAAACCTGATCACATCCCTAGCTAATTCTTCAATTATGCCACTTGCCTATAGAATAAACTCCCAATGTATTAGCAAGACATGTAAGATTTTTAATATTGGTTATCAATCTAACTTGCATTTCTGAGCTCTAATCGCTTGCTATTTATTTACCCACATATTTCAGCCATGTTGAACTTCCAGCCATTCTTCAAACTGTCCAGATTCTGATAATACTAGCCCTTCAAACATGCCTTGGACTATGCTTGGATTTCCCTATCATTTATCTTTCTAGACTCAGTTCAACACCAATTCCTGTCAAGTCTTGACTGACATTCCTAGCTGGAACAACAAAATAAACCCCTCTGATGATACAGTGAATTAATTCTCCCCTAGGACTGGCTCACAACTCTGAATGGTTGCTATAATGACACATTTACCAAGAGGGAAAAATAAACAGCATAAACACTTTAGAAACAAACAGAAATCCAACTTCCCCAAATGGTAGTTTAATTTTCCAGGGCTTATTTTTTCAGTCACCTAACATAAGATAAATAATTACTGATAATCCTCTTTTTCTTTCTATATATAGGTGTTTAATCTAAGAACATCAAAGTTCTCTTAGTACATTAATTAAATTTTTCTGCATGAAACTTTAAGGTACTAAGAGTGCTATGTAACTAGATTTGGAAAAAAATAAATTTGAGTGTTGGCAATGTATCTAATGCTATACAGAAACTCCACTGCCAGAGAAAGGGGGGGAAAAGAGTCTCAGATGCTTCAACGCCCCATAATGGGGAAAAAGCATGCATATATAACAGGTGTTCAACCTAACTCTCTATTGCAACTCCAAGAAATATTATTTTCCAATGTTGGTAAATATTGCAACCATTTTTCCAAACATTTTCTAAAAAGAGCTAAGAGAATAAATAATGTTAGGACTGGAGAGAGTGAAACAGATATACCGCTAACAGAGTGAGACTGTTTGCATCTTGGCTCCAATCTCTTACAATGAAAGACCTCTGGTCCTTACTGCATTGTTTTTGTGTGTCTCCTACAAATGTAGCAGCCATCTCAGTATGCTATTCTATTAATCCCTCAAATAATTATTTAATGGAATTTCACCATGTTGACTTCATTATCTCTTCCATTCCCTCTTGGGGATTTTGTAAATATGGGATGCTTTGGGAATAAAAAATGAATAAGTATTTCAAAAAAGCATGCAAAAAATTATGATCCAGAATTTTCACAAAGGTTTGCAAATACCTTATGCTATTAAATTTTTCATCTGTACTATTTCCACTCCTGTCACTTGGCTGGGGCTGGGTGGGGGGAGTTGCATTCCTTCCCCTGTCACTTTTTTCTAGGGTCTAAGCTGAGGCCATCATCTCGTTATTCAAAAAATAGTATTATAACTATTACCAAAATGTTTGGTCTTTGGAGTTATTTTGCTATCAGCCCTCAAGATGTCATAGCTTTCTAAAGGGAAAGGGGAAAAACATCTTTTTCTTTTCTCTATAATGCCAACTTGGTATTTCTCAGCAAGTCCTATCTTTTTGTCTTGATTAGAGAGACACTTACCTCTGCTTATTAATGTTTCTCTTTCTAATGGCTCTCTGAATCCCCTCTCTACTTGAAAAACATCCGCAGACTCTTGCCAGCTATCAACATATTTTTCTGTGTATTTTAGTTATTAGTATAAAGGCTTATTGCTCCCACTAAATTTAAAACTCCTTGAGTGAAAGGATCTTGAAATATTCATCTTCACATTCCCAAAAGCATTTAGCCCAGGGCCTTCACATATTAAGTACTCCAAGTATATTTGTCAAAAGAAAAAAAAATTAAATGATATTCTAATAACAAAACACAATAGATATTTAATGACAGTGGTGCCAAAACTTTTGTTTTTAAGCAGAAACTAACTGAGATAGTAATGGAGAACTTCTGTATTATTTTTCCTTTGTAATACTGATCAATCTCAAGTCCTCTTATGAAAACCTTATACATATGCGAAGCAGGTTTTTACATGAGTGGAGGAGATCTGCCTAGCCATAGTCAGAGAACTCTCTGACAGAGCTGTGATGAGGCTTGTTTGCCCCTCTTCTTCAAGCTTCCACAGTCCTAGAAACCAGCCAGGGCTGGCTGATCACTAGGGAAGCCACCACTCCTGTGCTCAAATTGTGTTTATTACCTGTCAGCTTCAATGCACTGAATGACACTCTAGTGACTTGAAAGAGTTAATGGTCCTCCAAAAAGTGAACAACTCACTCCCATCCGATTGTTAGAATCAGCCCCATTATGTTTTATTTGAAATTTTTGGTTCCTTCTCCTTTTTTCTCTGCTAAATGAAAACACTGGCTCAACTAAATTCAATATAAACAATTGTAAAATTGTTTTAAAACAATATTTAAGCAGTTTCCAATATTTTTTCCTCTGCTCTATCCACAAATTCACTTATTTTAGACATATCTCCAGTTAAGTACATCTAGCACACCAAAATCCAAATACAGTGAGATACTGATAGCCTTAATGACTGAACTACAGTGTTTTCTTAAATGTTTAAATGACTTCCCACATCTGAAAATAAAAAACATGTATCTTATACAATAATGATAGCATAACAGAGAATTTAAGAAAGAGTCCCCACGATTAAAACCCACTGATTCAGTCAGGAAGGAAGAAAAAAAGTGATCAAGTGAGTGGTGAAGTGTGAAATATAAAAAAGATGTAGATCAGAGTAGAATGGGGTCTCTAGAAAATGCTTTATAAAAATGCCTTTTAACCATCATAAAGTATACAACACTGTGACTTTTAGTATATTCATAATGTTGTACAACTGCCACCATTGTCTAATTCCAGAAACATTTCATCACTCCCAAAGACACCTTGTAATTGTTAAGCATTAACTCCCCATTTTCCCTTTCCCCCAGTCTCTGGAAACCACTATTAATCCCCTTTCTGTCTCTAAGGATTTGCTTAATCTAGACATTTCATATAAATAGACAGTGGGGAACTTTGGTGAATCATGTAACATGTAAGCTCTTATGTCTGGATTTCTTCACTTAGCATATTATTTTCAATTTCCCTACATGTTGTACCATGAATCCACTTTTCATTCTTTCTTAAGGCTGAATAGAATCACGTTGTGTGGATATACGACTTTTGTTTATCCACGATTCAGCTGATGGACATTTGTGTTGTTTCTACTTTTTGCTACTGTGAATACTATTACTGCTATCATTCATGTACAAGCTTTTTGTTTGAACCCTTGTGTTCAGTTCTCTTGGATGCATACTATGAGCAGAATTGCTCATTCTTATGATAATTCTGTTTAAGTTTTTGAGGAAACACACTGTTTTCTAGAGCAACCACACCATTTTACATGCCCATCTAGCAATGTATGAAGATTTAATTTCTCCACATCATCACTCACATTTATTTCCCTTTCCTTTCTTCTGTTTTTCTTTAAATTATAGACATGTTAGAGGGTAGGAATTAGCATCCCATCATAGTTTCGGTTTGCATTTCCCAAATGAATAATGACATTGAGCGCCTTTCATTGTTAATTGACCATTTGTATATGTTTTTGGGGGAAATGTATATTTAAGTCCCTTCCCTATTTCAAAAATTGGGCTGCCTTTTTGTTGAGTTTTAGGATATATTTCTGTATTGTAGATATTAAACCCTTATCAGATATATGGTTTGCAAATATTCTCTCCCATTCTGCAGGTTGTCTTTTCACTTTCCTGATAGTGTTCTTTGACACACAAATGTTCTTAATTTGGATGAAGTAAAATCTACTTTTTTTTCTTTTGTTGCTTGCGATTTTGATGTCCTGTCTAAAAATGCATTGCCAAATCCAAGCTCATGAAGATTTAACCCTGTTTTCCTTAAGAGTGTTATAATTTTAGCTCTAGGATCTAGGTCTTTGATCCAGTTTGAGTTAATTTTTGTATACAATTTAAGGTTTGGGTCCAACTTAATTCATTTGTATGTGGTTGTCCAAGCACCATTTGTTGAAACGATAATTCTTTCTCCATTGAATGGCTTTCACACCCTTGAGGAAAACCAACTGATCAGAGACGTATGGGCTCATTTTTTGGACTTTCAGTTCTATTCTATTGATTCTATGTCTATCCTATATCAGTACCATTTTGATCACTATAGCTTTGCAATAAGTTTTAAAATTGAGAAATTTAAGTCTTCCAAATTTGCTCTTGTTTTGAAAAAAATTTTTGACTATTCTGGGCCTTTTGCAGTTCTATACGCATTTTGAGATAACTTTTCCTTTTCTAACAACAAAAAAAGTGTTTTGGAATTTTGATAGGGATTGCATTAAATCTGTATATCAATTTGTGAAGTATTTTCATATTAGCAATATAAAGTTTTCTAGTCCATGATGAATGCATGTCTTCCCATATATATTTAGGTCATTGATTTCTTTCAACAATGCTTTGTAGCTTTCAATGTACAAATCTTACACTTCTTTGCCAAAATTTATTATGTAGTTGATATTTATCAAGCTTAACAGATGCAATAGGTATATTGATAAGGATACAATTAAAAGCCAAATCCTAATTCCCTTTTATTTGTCTAAATAGGTCCATAAACTGGGATAGTGCCCTTTAGTCAGGAATGACAATAACAACCTTAGCCTTTAAATTTTAAATGCTTGCATTATCTACCAATAACCTTTACTGTTACTTCAGAATTTCAGCCTGCTTATAGTTTCTGTCATTGCATTTCTTTTATGTATGGTCTCAGGTTTTAAAAAGAAATATTCCAGTGGTAACAAGTATTATCATTTTGATGACATAAAGTCACTAAGTGCTTTAAACACACTTAAGTGATGAGATCTTTTATTCACTTATACACTAAATGATTATTTCCTTCAATAATATTTTTCAGCTCCTAAGTGTTAGAAACTATTATAGGCAATGGAAATGGAAAAGTGAACAAGACATAGCTCCAGTCTTCAAGGAACTGAATAAAACTTAGAAACAAATATAAGTAATAAAATTTTGGATGATAAAGAGATAAGTTCTAATACATTGATTCTTGCCAAGTATTACTGTGGGAACAAAGAACGAGAATAAAAGAAAGGTTTTTCACTGAGTTTTAATGGCAGAAAAGGCATTTGCCAATGAGAAAACATTCCAACCAGCTAGAACAGAAAGTACAAAGCAGAGAAGTGTCAAATTGGAAGCTATCTTCTGAGGACTCTATGTAATTGTGTGTAGAGGAGGGGGTTGAGCATGAGATGTCAGGGAGTAAGGGCCAAGAGATGACCTTTAAAAGATGCCCACGTATGGTGCTATACACTATATCTTAACTCCAGTGGTTTCCAAGTGAATTTTAGTCACAAACTTCTGTGTACCCAAATCATAACCAGAGCAAAGCCTGAGTAAACAAAACAGATAAAGGCAAGAAGACTCCAAGGCCACCCCAGCCACCTCGTAACTCTTAATTAACAAACACTCATAGAAGAATTTCTCTGAATCACGTCAGAAACTGTATAATATCCTGCAATATTTGGAATTAAAAGGAATTAATTAACTCTTGGTGAATATGGGGAGAGTCAGTTTGAAAGTCTAGGAATGGGGTCAAGTTTGAGCAATGGGCTAGGAAAAGCACACACTGATTTTATTCTTGCTCTCCAATAATCCATTCTCCATACATCTTCCAGAGTCATCTCTTTAAAATGTAAATCAGGGGGCACCTGGGTGGCTCAGTCATTAACCATCTGCCTCTGACTCAGTCATGATCCCAGGCTCCTGGGATCGAGCCCTGCATCGGGCTCCCTGCTTTGTGGGAAGCCCGCTTCTCCCTCTCCCACTCCCCGTGCTTGTGTTCCATCTCTCTCTGTGTCTTTCTCTGTCAAATAAATAAATAAAATCTTTTAAAAAAATAAAATGTAAATCAGGTAACCAGAGTCTTCTGCTGAAATTCTTCCAACTGTATTTAAGTCCATTCAGGGCCCACATGCCTGAACTTCCTCACCTGTCTCTGTTTAATTGGGCCCTTTGACTCTCTTCTCCCTCTGCCTGAAATTGGCATCCCATCACACAGAAGACCCTTCAGCACCCAGGCTTTGGCTGAAAGTTCTCCCATTCATAGAGGCCTCCTCTGTCTGCATGATCTAAGGGAGATCTCTGCTGCCCCTCTGTAATGAACATCCTCCTTTTTTTTAATTCCCTCCCTTGCATTTAGCACAGTAAGAGTCATCAGGTATATTCTTCATTTTACAAGTTCATATTCTGTTTCAATCCCACTCCCAATTTTCTTTAGAAAGCAAGCACCATTAGAGAAGCCTGCCTGCCTTGTTCATCACCCCATGTACAGTTCTCAGAATAATGCAAGAAACATGGTACTACCTTGTTACATATCTGTTGATTAAATGAACTGAATAAAAAGCACACAAAGGATAGTTTCATCAAAAAAAACTTAGAGGAAATGTCAGTGGGTGTAGGTCAAATAGCCCAGAATAAGCCTGGTAGAGTCTATAAGATTCTAGATGGTGGCCCATCACTTGCAAGGGCAATTCCTGAGTATCTGGTATATGACTCATCGCTTCTATTCTTTCTTCTATTTTCACCTTTCCTAATTCATCTTTCTAGTCACCCATAACCCTGCCCCTTGTTTTTGAGCAAAGTGATATTATGCAAAAGTATTCCCAGAGGAGCACAAAGCAGGGGAAAAGGTGTTTAAATTCAAAACAATGCAGCTTTGGTAAATATATTATAGACAGCAAGCTGTCATCATGACCATGCGAGTTATGCCAATTTGAATGATAAATGTGAAAAAGCATCCTACAGGACCGCTAAGATGCTTACTCAGAGTTGCTCGCATTATTGGCAACAGTATGTACACAGTGAAATTATATTATACAGTTTCTGAGCTAAACTCACACTTAAGAGTCACATTTTACCAACAGAATATGATTGAAAACTCACTTCTCACATTCAACAAACCATCTGGAAAACTCTCTTAAAGAACTTTTGACGACTTACAGAAAATAGATGAACTAAAAAGCACTCTGACTTCAGGGTAGAAGAAAATTAAATTGGTTTCCACTAGGTTGACCACAATCAAGAAATTCAAACTTAACTCCAAAAGTGAGAGAGACACTTGAAGACTAGTAATACGGTTTTGGGGAGAGCAAGATGAATTCAGCCAAAGTTTTTGAACTCTCTAGTGAGAAGGGAGGTCATAGATAGGAAGACCAGGAAGAAGTCTGCAATAATCCGGGCAGGCAATGATTAAACCCTGGATGAGAACAGGAATTATTGATTGTCTAAAGGGGGAATGGGTGGAGGGAGTTAATTTCCCTTGCTTCTTCCTTACTTCAGACAAATAAATCATTGCTTTCACCTATATGTCTGAAGAAAATACATCATGAAAAAAGTAGAACTATTGGTGGTTAAAAAAAAAAAAACGAGGTATAAAAAGTTAAATGCTGCTAGAACTGAATTTGTAAAGATAGCTATATAAACTTAAATTATTAATTACTAAGGCCAACACTGATTCCCGCATTGCCAGATCCTGCTGAGATTTTGAAAACCAATATGTTTCTGTCTTGAAGGGTGTTTGAAAGAAACTGGTTAACCTAAAAGGCCTTGAGATGTTAGGGGAATTACAGAAGAGAGACTCTGTAAATCAATACAATTTCTTCAGCAAATACTGTATCAAAAAGAAGGACATTGAATTCAACATTGTCAGCAATGGAGATAAAATCATTTATATCCAAGGAAGTGTAAACAGCCTCAGACTAAATAGTTGGCAGCACAGGAGGAAATTGAAAGGGGCTCTCGCCATACCACACCCGTACAGTCTTTGATTCAGTAGGAGGCCCATTTACAAAGACAAACTATTGGTTTGAAGGATGACCACCCCCTCTAATGCCTGCTTTTAACACTTAGCAGAAAGCACCCTGTGCTTTCCTTTTGGAATAATAAGAATGTTTCACGTCTTTCAACTAAAGTTAGTCCAACTGGTTAAAGGATTAGGACGATCTACAGATAGGACACAGGAATGACTTTACAGATAGGACACAGGAATGATGACAAAGCTTAAACACCTTCAATGACACAGGTCATTATCACAATGCCATTTAAATTATGACTCATTACAATCTTAAGAGTCTAAAATTGCTCCAGAATTGAAGAAACAATTCCCAAAAAAGAAAATCAATGCTAACATTCTAGAACACTGAAGAATTTGCAGCATTTATGCCAGCTGCCACAAATCCTCTACTCTCTCCAGCCTCAGTTTCCTTACCTTTAAAACCAGGAAGCAAAACCTTATGATCCGGTGGAGATCTCTATTCATGTATTCAATTACTTTGTGTCCACGTTATTGTGGACCCATCCAGCTCCTACGTCAGCAAAATACAAGTGTAGAGCTTTACCTTTTTGCAAGTGTCCCTCCATTCCCAGGTAAAGTCAAAGGGAATGTCCTAAGGAAATGCCAGGAATTCAGTATCTGAATCTAAATGAGGAGGAAAACAGAGGCTTAGGTTAAAGAGAATGAAGAACTAGTCTATCAATTACTAAGTGTTTATTGGTCATGACATACCCAACAGTAAGGCATCACAGGGAGTATGGAAGAAAGTGAACCATGGTTCCTGCCTTCTGGAAATCAACACTCTGGCACGCGGAAAATAAAATTACTTCTAAAAACACCAGAGAGTCCCATTTGAATATAACATCTTTGATGACTCTTGAAGTCATACATATATTTTTACCTCCTACCACTTGGCTTGGTTTGAATTACACCTAGGAGTTAGTTATTAAACTAAATAAGGGAATTTTCTCCCCTACCCCCTATGACTACCTCTTGCCAGCAGTTTTTGGTGCCAAGTTACATTAGGAAGTATAATTAATAGGATATAAATTCAATGATTGGTATATTAAACTGGTACTTTCCTCATTGTGTATCCTGTACCTTTTTCCTCACGACAGCTGGTGTTCAGGAGCTTTCCATTTGAGTTTATTTACAAATCATATGACTTTTAGAAGCCTTGGGCTTCAGGGCATGAAGGTTTGTGTGCTCAATCAGCTCTTCAAATACCTATAGGTCTCTCAGAAAAGACGGACTTCTCAAAAATCCTCGTAGCTTACTCTGATTCCCAGATGGTAAGCAACACCACTTTCATTGCACCAAAGAGGAACTTTCTTTCCAAGGTCTACCATAGAGACACTCTTTTCCTCTACCAAAAACCTACTGTTGTTTTTCTATCAGAAATGGTCACTTCAGCCACCAAAAGAAATCTTCTCCCTCTTTTTATATATAAAATAATGGAAGCTATGGGAGTATTATCTATCTCCCATTTTACACCAGAAGTAGCATTTTTTTTTTTAGCTCTTCAACTGACTTAGGCTCTTAGCTATTTAAAGTCATAATTGCTGAGCATTCACTGAGCTCCTCCAGAGAATATAGGAAAAACTAAATAACATTCAAAATAATCCCTATCCAAGATTAGAAAGCTGATAGTAGTATTGTTCCAATCCCAAATTCCAAAGAAACAAAAGCAATCATAGATTAACAGTTCACTTGGAGAAAGAAAAAGACAAACCCAGAAACTAAAATAAACTGGTTTGCTCACTTTTAATCTATATACAAAACTATACAAATACAACAGTATTACAGACATTTCAGAGGTTTATTTTAGATGTTTGCTTATTTATATTTTAATTTTAAATTTACTGGAACTTGTTAGTAATAGACCCTAAAATCCAGCTATGAAATTAAAATGTGAGGTCCCTAAAGAAGATAATGTCAATGACAAAGGAAGAGCCCACAATATTCTGAAGATATTTTATTGTTGATCTTTTATAAGTCTAATGCTATGGTGGGCAAATATTGGACACTATATTACAGACAGGGAAATCAAGTCCGTGAGTATCAAGTATGTTTCCCAGAGGCCAATCATTTAATCATGAGAAGAGCAGAGCACAATTTAAGACTGAAACTTTAAAAACTAAACAGTTCTTCAGGAGACTGAGAAAACTGATGATATTTGATGAACTAGCAGTTCAATGAGGTGAAGGAAGAGCAGGAAATATTTAGTATGTTCAAATAAAAACATGCTATGACATTTTGGCAATATCACTCCAGAAGTATGGTAAACTGACCAGCCCTGAAATTGATCCATATATCTTGTGAATAGATCATTAAAAAAAAAAAAATCACAGTCAAATGAATGATATGCTTGCCTACTCACTTATCTCTGATAAATGCAAAAGGCCATTTCATAGGAGACAATGATAGCTATTTCCCATAATGCTTACATGAAAAGATTACAATTTTCCCAATTTACACTGTTTATATCTGTCACATCTTGGAATACAGAGTTTCACGTTCTCTTTATGGCCTCTGCAATGTGTCTGCTAAAAATTCAAAAGAAACTAATACATCCTAGATGCTACTATATTTCAAGTGTTACTCAAGGCTCAGTACTTGTGATCTCATTTAATTTTTGCAAAAATTCTATAGTGTAATTAGTAACCTAATTTCACTAATGCAGACTCTTTGGTCAAAAATGGTTGATGATTATACCAAGGATAACTCAGATGAAAGTTGTGGAGTTAGAATTTTCAATCAAATACCTCACTTTATATTGCCATGTTGTATTAAATCTGGGTTCCGGAATAAAAATATAATTATTGTCCACTGTCTGCATCTGTCCTGGGGGCATGAATTCATAACATTTAGGCATGTTTCTTTTTTTTTTTTAAGATTTTATTAATTTGACAGAGATCACAAGTAGGCAGAGAGGCAGGCAGAGAGAGAGAGAGAGGAGGAAGCAGGCTCCCTGCCGAGCAGAAAGCCCGACGCGGGGCTCGATCCCAGGACCCCGGAATCATGACCCGAGCCGAAGGCGAGGCTTTAACCGACTGAGCCACCCAGGCGCCCCTAGGCATGTTTCTTTTGCTGAATTAGGCCATGGCCCAGAGAATAACTCCAGGAAAGTCACCAACAATCTTTTGGACCAGATCCAATAAATGAAATAAAAGCTGTCATTTCTGTATTAAATTATACATGCTAGATAACAGAGTCACACACATGCACACAGGTTTTCGAACTCTAAGATGTCCACAAGGTCTTCCATCCTGCAAAGAACTAGAGCAATATTCAAACACTATGAATGCAGATCTCTGGAATCCAAAGACTTGAGCAGAACCCATATGTCGTACACTTTCCTACCATGTGGCAGTTGAAGGGATTGGGGGACTTCCGATCAAAATTCTTTTTCTCCAAAATCTGATACCTAAAAATTCCTCCCTCTTCTACTTCTTCCCAACCTAAGATTTAACCCCTAATTGAAGCCCTTCTAGGGCAATACCAAGATAGCTGTCATCTACCCAGGGACCTCTTTGCTCTCAATTCTTTTTAAGTACAGAATGTTTATACCCAATGATCCATCCCTTCCTCACACATCACCTTCTACAATTATCTTACGACTTTCCGTTACTATTTCTTTTGAACTTTTTGTATTATTAACAGCATTGACTGTCTCAATGGTGGTCACAGTTTGTGGCCTCCCTGTCTATATCAGGTATCCAAAGTCACTCAAAATAAACATCCCCTCTAAATAAAAACGTGATTATTATTCCAATATGATTTCAAGACAAAGTCCTTCTTGACAAATCCTTCCAATTGGAAGGCTGCCACCTCCAAGCCACTTCTTTACACATATTCTGAAGCCAGCATGAGCTGACACTAATATACAATGCATATCAGTAGACAGGTTATTGATGAGCAATACTGACTTTCTCAACAAGGACAACAGTTGTGAAGTATGCAAGAGGTTTTCAAGCTTCGGTATATGACTTTACAATGTGATATAATAACCTTACACAATATTAAAAAAAAAAAATAGGCCACTTCCTTTTGTTTCCTTCCCTCTTGTTGCCTCACCTATGTTCTCATTTGGGATACACTGAGATTATGTTAGACGCTTAATAATTTTAGGTCTTTCTACTATTGAATCATTTTATTTTTTAAAAAGGATTTTATTTATTTGCTTGAGAAAGAGAGAGAGAGAGGACAGCAAGAGAGAGCATAAATAGGGGGAGTAGTAGGAAGAGCAGCAGGGAGAGAGGGAGAAACAGGCTCCCCACAGAGCAGGGAGCCTAATGTAGGGCTCAATCCCAGGACCCTGAGATCATGACCTGAGCTGAAGTCAGATACTTAGCCATCTGAGCCACCCAGGAGCCCTGGAGTCATTTTAATATGGAGAATTTTTTGGTACCCTAGGCCATCTTCTTTGATGCTTGCCTCATCCTTCCTTTCTGGGAACCCTTAGTAACCCTGCCACTGGCTGAGTTCATTTGTTGTGTGATTAACATCATGCAAAAATTTCCTATTCTGTTCCCCAAATATATGTTTGATAGCAATTACAGTTAAAGTGACTTACCTTTATTGTTGTTCCTTTACTTTCCTTCCTGTACTTTTAATTCTGTTTGATGTCAGAAAGCCGTTTTTCCTGGAGACTTTTTTTTTTTTACATATGTCTACTTGTTTCTAAGGCACTGTGAGACCTATTTTTATATTTTATTTTATCTTTCTTCCCTGTGAATCCTGTGTCACACATCTGAGCAGTTAGATAGTTTAAGAGTTTCTTTTCTGGGTTGATATTTGCTTTGACATCAATGGGAACTCACATGTGCAAATGAAAACTCTTCTATGGCGAGAATCTTCTTTTAGGACCCATCTGGGTTAGCCAGATAAGTCTGAGAATGGTTTTATATCACTCCAGAAAATTCAGCTGTTCATTATTGCCGTGTACTCTGAGCAGATTCGTATAGGAATGCATTAACAATATTTAAAAACATTTCATACTATCATATGAAAACATATCTCCCAATTTATAGGTCTTTATATAATAATTCCTGTATGACTCTTTAGAAAGTCCATCATTACACAAGATCTGCACAACAATGACGTGAAGTAGTATAGGAATACAGTTATCTTTGCCATTGTTAGGTAAACTCACTGAGGTTAATCCGTAAGACCAGATCATTTTATCAAGACAGTAAAGGAGAGAACCAGCACTAAAATTAAAAATGTTCTAAGGGCACCTGGGTGGCTCAGTGGGTTAAACCTCTGCCTTCAGCTTGGGTCATGGTCTCAGGGTCCTGGGATCAAGCCCTGCATTGGGCTCTCTGCTCGGCGGGGCCGTGCCTGCCTTTCTGCCGACTTGTGAGAGAGACTCCGTCAAATAAATTTTTAAAAATCTTAAAAAAAAATAAAATGTTTTGATTACCAGAAATATAAAGAACAAAAGATGTTGAAATGATTTTTAAAAGACCATAAGAACTGCTTCTGAAAGCCAATTAAACCATTATACTGATAGAACTGAAATGATTAATTCACTTATTCATTATTTACATAGGCATATATACTAGTATTTATTCAACAAAAATCTATTAATTATCTAATGTATGCCAGAAACTCTGCTATCCACAGGAGAAAATGCAGTGATAAATAAGACAAGGCTTGTTCATTATGTGACAAAGCAGAATAGTGTATAAAACGCTGACTCCTGAAACAGCAAATTTGGGTTTTATATATCCAGAAGCAAACTAGACATTGATATATATCTCTGCATCTTCTATTTTCATAATAGTCATGTGACATGGCTAATGTTTTATGTTAAACACAAGAACAAATTAGTCACAAAAATATATATCCAAATACATGATAGAAAAGTAAATATTGCTTTTTTATTTTGAGGTAATTTTAAACCACAAAAAGAGTTGCAAAAATAGATCAAAGATATATGAAATGTCCAAAAAAAGGCAAATCAAAAGAGAAAGTAGATTAGTTGTTCCTTAGGTTTGGAGGCAGGACAGGTTATGGAGAAGAATGGAGAATAACAAATGAGTATTTGTTTTACGATATCTCCATTGACAGTTCACTTGTGTTCCCACACCGACATTTGTATCTGTATCTATATCCTTAGGTTTATGTTTATGTATTTGTGTCCATGATTATGTTAATATCGTATGTCCTTTCTAGTGTTTAGGTTGGGAGGGAGATGAGATGGTCTTACGTGCCATTTTTATCCCATTCCTTCACTATCCACTCTTGATTTTTAAACTCAAATATTCTCTTCTCACCAATAACAGCAAGTCAAAGATTGTTCTTAGGGACCCCTGTCAGTGAAAACACTTCATATATCAGAATGCCTCCTTTCAGGTACACTCCTCCAATTTCAAAAAGTGTTCATGACATGTACAGACTCTATCTATTAGCTTCTACAGAAGGTCTCCAAGCTCCCACCATCCATTCCACTCTCCCTTTACTCAGACATATTCTCTCATGAAACCATCTCATTATGTAACCATACTCCTAAGGAAATGTTTTTTCGTTGGATGTCCTTTTTAGCATTAAGCACAATTCTTTCATCAAGACGTTTGGAAACAAGGAATTATTTCTTCTGTTCATTTTACATTTTGGAATGAATAAAATTGACCATACCACCCACTATACCATTTTCTTTACTAACCCAGATATATTGAATATATGACAACTGATAAGAGATTGTGATAGTGTAATATTTCCATCTTTCCAAGCCAACACAGTTTTATGGAGGAAAAATTGCAAATACTTTTCAAAATACCAAATTAGGGGTATTGCCAAGGTTGCTAAGACCCATGTGAAATATGTAAACTGAGGTTCGGGTTTCAATTTGGTATTATTAACAAGTTCAGGGAAGGTTAAATATAATGATCCTTTTAAAATATCTTCTTCTGGTCATCCCAATTGCATAAATAATAATCCCTAACCTGTTTCAATTCAAAACGCCCTAAAAAGGGTTTCTAATCTTAAGATAAACTTTACTTTGTAGTAAGGAATTTATTGTTAATATCACCATATTAAAACCCATCAAAATTAAATTTGCCTACCCAGGATTCAACTGCCCAGAAAACTATCTGTAGTCAAATAATGATAACAACAAAACAAGGCTTTTTTTTTTTTTTTTTTTGCTTTTGGGCAGGCAATATCATTGTCAGAAATTCTATTGGTCGGAGGATTAATTATGTCTTTTAAAAAGAAGCCCTTCAGGGCTTGATCTAGTGTGCTCTTATTACTGTTCTATATAAAACTTTTATAAATTAGAATGTATGGTTTTCAGGCTTCCAAAAAGTTTATTATATAAATAGAGAAGATCTATGAAAGGCAGGATAGGCACACAGCAGCCAGAGGCCTCATAATTCTAAAACACTAAGCTGCTTCTGAAAGCACCAGAACTTTACATCCTGAGCTGTTCAAAATGATGACCATATATAGTAAAGAAAATATTAAAAGAGATGAAATTCTATCCCTATATTCTAATTAAAATCAATGCCATATATAATAGATATCTATAATATTTCCTGTCACTAGAACATTTTAAAGTTTGGATATTTATTTATTTATTATTATTTTTTTTAAAGATTTTATTTGTTTATTTGACAGAGAGATCACAAGTAGACAGAGAGGCAGGCAGAGAGAGAGAGAGAGAAGCAGGCTCCCTGCTGAGCAGAGAGCCTGACGCGGAACTCGATCCCAGGACCCTGAGATCATGACCTGAGATGAAGGCAGCGGCTTAACCCACTGAACCACCCAGGCGCCCCTAAAATTTGGATATTTAAAGTGCTAAGCTATTGGGAAAATTTATTTATACAGAATGATTCATGCATAAGTACTCTTATTAGAAAATATGTTTCTGCAGTCAACAAAACAAAAAGACAACCACCAAAATGGGAGCCAATATTTATGACTGACATATCAGATAAAGGGCTAGTATCCAAAATCTATAAAGAACTTATCAAACTGAACACCCAAAGAACAAAGAATCCAATCAAGAAATGGGCAAAAGACATGAACACACATTTCTGCAAAGATGACATCTAGATGGCCAACAGTCACATGAAAAAGTGCTCCACATCACTCGGCATCAGGGAAATACAAATCAAAACCACAGTGAGATACCACCTCACAGCAGTCAAAATGGCTAAAATTACCAAGTCAGGAAAAACAGGTGCTGGTGAGGATGCAGAGAAAGGGGAACCTCCTACACTGTTGGTGGGAATGTAAGCTGTTGCAGCCACTCTGGAAAACAAGATGGAGGTAAAAAGTTGAAAATAGAGCTAGCCTACGACCCAGCGATCAGACTACTGGGTATTCACTCTAAAGATACAAAGTAGTGATCCAAAGGGGCACGTGCACCCTAATGTTTATAGCAGCAAAGTCCACAATAGCCAAACTACAGAAACAGCCTAGATGTCCATCAACAGTTGAATTGATAAAGAAGATGTGGTATACACACACACAAATACATATACAATGGAATACTATGCAGCCATCAAAACCCCCGAAATTTTGCCATTTGCAATGGTGTGGATGGAACTAGAGGGTATTATGCTAAGAGAAATAAGTCAATCAGAGAAAGACAATTATCATATGATCTCCCTGATATGAGGAATTTGAGAAACAACACAGAGGATCATAGGGGAAAAGAGGAAAAAATGAAATGGGACAAAACCAGAGAGGGAGACAAACCATATGAGACTCTTAATCTCAGGAAACAAACTGGGGGTTGCTGGAGGGGAGGGAGGTGGGAGGGATGGGGTGGCTGAGTCATGGACATTGGGGAGGGTATGTGCTATGGTGAGAGCTGTGAATTGTGTAAGACTGATGAATCACAGACTTGTACCCCTGAAACAATACATTATATGTTAATTTTAAAAAAGCAAAAAAAGAAAATATGCTTCTGTTATTATTTCCATAAAGTATAATTGTTAGTTTTCAAAGACACTTTTCTCAACAGATAATCTTATGAAGTACATGTATCATGTCTTTGTATAAGAAACAAATCATTCAATAAGGTCACTAACCAGTGATCAAAGTCAAACATAGGAGAGAATTATGTGTCAGAGATGTTGTGTATCCAGCACTAAACCAATAGAGAAATTCAAACCTATGGATTTAAATTAAATACACACACACACACACACACACACACACAGGGAGAGAGAGAAAGAGAGAAATAACTCAAATTCAGCCAAAATGGACAATATTGTTTGCTGGAATCAAAACGGTTTCTTGTCCTTTAGATCCTTAAATACGTATTTTTAAAAAGTCCCAAAAATGTTTATTGTTCCGTGATAGAAGAACATAACAGAATTGAGCCAGGAAGAAGGGAAAGAGAGGTTAATTCTACATGGTGACAGGGATGGTTAAAAATGCTTTTTGAAATAGAGACTACGCTGAATCTTGAAAAAGGAGACAGGGTCATCAGACAAACAGTTACAAAGGGAAAAATTTACTTGAGGCATTTAATGTGTGTTTAATATGTGTTTTCTAATGTATCTTTAAAGTTTCAAGGAAACCTTTGAAAGAATGAGTGAGTGAATGATTGTTTGCATGGGGGCATGGAACTGTATCAGTAAAGTCAAGGACACAGAAAACATTCTGAAATTTTAACAAACTGTCCATCAATCCAGTATGATGGAGCCTAGATTATGTAGCAGGACATGGTGAAAGGTAAAGATTGTGATATAGGCAGGGTTGAATGATAGAACACTTCTGTGACAGTCATCTTTTTGAGATCACAATGGCAGCAATGTATAAGGAAGACTGATTTGAAATACCACTTAAGCTTTCAAATTGATAAAGTTCTTTTTATAATTGGGAATACCTAGTATTAGCACAACTGACCACTATCTGGATGGAGGAGAGTGGTGAAATCTTGGGAAACACCCATGTAAATGGGAAAAGATTGTTTAATTCTCTATAGTCATACAAAACGACCAAGATGTAATAGTAAAGCAGGTCAAATACTGACTTGATATGAGGGTTGAAAGTGGAAAAGTAGGTTAAGGTAGATCAGTAAGTTAATGGTGTCAAAGCAAACATTGCACTACACAAAATTAAACAAACAAGGAAGAATTTATTCAAGGCCATTGCAATAAGGAAGAAAGTAACAAGAGCTCAGTCTGAACTCCTCTGAGACAAGAGGGATCCTAGATTATCTGTGTTTGCTAATTGGGTGAACCCAAAGAAAAAGTTTGCTTTTTCATATTTCCGTAACAGGAGATAGATTGACACTTTAGAGCAAAGTACTGGAAGAAGTTAGGATTTCTCCTCCCACTGGATGCTAGGGGGACTATCTCCTTTGAGGATATATATCAAAGGAATGGCTCCCAATTCCTGGAAATAGACATCAGTGGGTAGAAAAGCAAGTAAGAGGTATTTTAAAAGATTGACCTCTCAAAGAGACACCGAAAGAATTTATAGTTGCAAATTTTCTTATGTAGATGTTCTAAGAAAAGGAAAGTCAGGAAGCTGGCTAACTTCAGTCAAGCTGGGAGGAACATCAGGGTCCTCCTGGTCAATGGGAAGAGAGTGACTAAAATGTGACACATGGAGTCAAGCTTAAGTAGTGGAAACAGGGGAAACCACCAGTGTAAGTGTTGGATTGGAAGATAACAAAAATATCAGAAATTGGGTGTTTTTAGGAGGTGTAAAAACAAAGTATATAGCTAGTGAAGGACTGAAAGAGGTGAATGTACAGGAGATGGCAGAAATATTGATACATTTCTATACTGCAATTCAACCATTTGGGGATAAGACTATTTTCAGCATCACCCAATGATATGATGCATGAGTGAAAGTATTAAAACCAGGGGCGCCTGGGTGGCTCAGTGGGTTAAAGCCTCTGCCTTCAGCTCAGGTCATGATCCCAGGGTCCTGGGATCTAGCCTCACATCAGGCTCTCTGCTCAGCAGGGAGCCTGCTTCCCTCCTTCTCTCTACCTGCCTCTCTGCCTACTTGTGATCTGTCAAATAAATAAATAAAATCTTTAAAAAAAAAAAAAGAAAGTATTAAAACCAAAAAAGAGAGAAACTGAGGCCAAGTTGATTTATTGTAATAATAAGAGATTTTTGGTTTATTCATTGGGCTAAGCATTTTACATGTAACTAGCTCTAATCCCACATTTTGGAAAACACTGCCAGATAACTTTTCTCTCATTTGAACACACTCTTGTAAACTGGTACCGTTTGAATTCTGGTATAAACTAGATGTTCTGGATTGTCATGATTTTGGAGTGTCTGTGACTGTCTTAATACCTTTCTTTGGTTTTTGCTTTATATTTTTATTTCTATTCTTATGGACAGACTGTTAGGGCTTCTAGCTCCTTCCAGATGCCTTTCTCAGCTCTTCAAATTGGCTGTTTGAATCTAAGAAATAAAATAGGCTTGTTGAATTTTAAAAAGACTGGAAATAATTAATACTTATCACTGCTAGGAAGTTGAATGGGAGTGGGGGGGCAGCAGCTACATTTACTATAAATACTTCGGTATATTTGGAATTACTATAATAAATCAATAATTTATTTAAATTGAAAAAAAAACCTTTTTTAAAAAATAATATAGGTTGACTGCTTTAAGCACTTTGCCCTGACAAAAATTAGTGTCAATATATAAGCTTTATGTCTTCCTTTCTGACTGGCCAGAGGCCTTCTTGGTGGCCTTTTCAGTTTATCAGTGTCCTCTAGACATGTGAGGTGGCCAAAATTTTCAGTTCTGAATACGTGGGCATTGTTACATGCCCACATTTTCTAATTTCGGAAGACAAGAATAGTGAAAAAAAATTCTGAGATTCAATAGGTTCAATTATTTAGCAGTGAAGTGGTTAAAAAGCCCACTGCAGCCGATTTTGATGTTTTAGTGTTATTTGCACTTGAAAAATGCTTTCTCTTGTCATCACTAAGGACTATCTGCTCTTCTCATATTATGCAGAACAAAATCTCAGAATAGGGAAAACATCAATTATTAATTAGACATAAATTATTCCTAATCTACACACAATGCCTAATCCCTGGTTCACAGAAATGCAAATTGTGCTTCAAAAACAATATGTTAACAAGTCATTTGTCTGCAAAAGACAAGAGCCCAAGTTCAATATAAAATACAGAACAAATACTTCAAGCTCATTTCAAGGAATATGCTGATGGAAGGTTATCCAGAACAGCAAGGAAACGGAAAACCAGGCAAACAAAATACCCACAAGGTGAACTTGCTTTCTGGTTCATAAAAAACAACTAGTGTGTCTACTGTAGCCATTTTTCAATTCTACAAAAAGTTGAGAATTAACTGGAAAATGGTA
Source organism: Lutra lutra (assembly GCF_902655055.1). Classification (NCBI taxonomy): domain Eukaryota; kingdom Metazoa; phylum Chordata; class Mammalia; order Carnivora; family Mustelidae; genus Lutra; species Lutra lutra. The sequence continues at coordinate 51,170,988 of NC_062290.1, forward strand.
CTAATATATGATTCACTAGGAATTGTAAAAATGGTAAATAAGTAACAAAGGAAACAATGATGGCTTTAAGAGGGCCCCAAAATGAAAATCCTCTGTGTTACACATAATTGTCTTCCCATGGTCCCTGTGACCTATAACATACTCAGAAAGCACGGTTAGGATAAAGCCCCTGTTCCAGACAGGCGGGCTCATGCCCTGTCCCAAGCATGAGCACTGCCCACTCTCATCTCCAGTCTGCTGTTCTATGTTGGTTTTCTAGTCACTTTTTTCATGCTTCCCATTAAGCATTTCCAGTCTTCCCCATTCGAAATTCCTCTTTCAAAGACTCGTGACACTGATTTTCCTAGAGCTTTCACCTAGCCCTCTACACAGGCATCCCTTGCTTTGAGCAAGTTCTGACATTGCTTCGCCTTTTTTTTTTTTTTCTTTTTCATTAGTTTCAGAGAAGGAATTTACTGTTTCACCAGTTGCATATAGCGCCCAGGGCTCATGACATCAAGTGTCCTCCTTAATATCCATCACCCAGTTATCCCTCCCCCCAACCCACCTCCCCTCCACCAGCCCTCAGCTTATCTCCTAGAGTTCAGCGTCTCTTAGGGTTTCCCTCCCTCTCTGTTTTCACACTATTTTATTTTGCCTTCCCTTCCCCTAGGTTCATCTATTTTGTTTCTTAAATTCCACATAGGAGTGAAACACTGTTTTGCTTTTACAAAAGACCTACATCAGTACCAGTTTTCATTAACTGAAAGAAATCCAAAGAGGATTTTCACTTTTATGAAAAAAGAGCAAAAAATGAAAATAGCATTCAGGGGGCGCCTGGGTGGCTCAGATGGTTAAGCCTCTGCCTTCAGCTCAGGTCATGATCCCACGGTCTTGGGATGGAGTCCCCCATCAGTTTCCCTCTCGGCAGAGAGCCTGCTTCTCCCTCTCCCTCTGCTAGCCCCCTGCTCATGCTCACACTCTCGCTCTCTGTCAAATAAATAAAATCTTAAAAAAAAAAAAAAGAAAAGAAAAGAAAATAGCATTCAGTACTTGTTTGGTGCTGAGACATTAAAAAGGCAGTGCGCACCCAAACGGCGACAGTAACATCACTCAGGTCCTTTGCAGGGGATCTCCACTAAGCATCTCAGCATCAAGCTGCCGCAGCTCTGAACTGTGTCTGGGAGCATGTGTGCTCTATCTTATGTCCATTTATTTTGTGCAAGATGTGTACTAAAGTATCAGAAAGCCTATGAGAGTTTGTTTTGTTTTGGTTTGGTTTTGGTTTTTTTTAGGTCTAGGAATGCTCAAAAAATTTTCCATATAGATTAATGCTAATTGGTTCTTTGCTTTATGCCACGTCCACTTCCAAAAGGTTTCGTAGAAGCACACTTTCACACACTAAGGGAAACCTGTACTCTGCTGAATTACAAAATAACTTTCCTGTAACCCTTGAAGATTTCTGACTCCTGAAAAGAGATATTTTGTATCCTTCCAAACTTCAAGCACAGAGCTTTGCATGTGGTGTGGTTGGATCTCTGTCTACTTCGGTGATCTCAGGATTTGCTTAGATCCTTAACACAAATGTTCTTAAAAATCTATTTTTGATCATAATTTGTTTTATCATACCAGAATCCCCATATTCCATGTGTGTACTCTGCTTTTCACTAACAGTGTTGGAATTTTCCCAAGCACATAGTAAGTTTTCTATGCCTATACATGCACCTCTACCCCAAATGGAACCCCCAAACTCAAGTTCAAAGGAAAAGACCTGTCACCTATGTCACTAAACAGTCCAGCCAGACTCCTTTCCTCCTCTGCTCTGTCCAATTTCCCCAGTGCAATTGCCAGTACAGTGATGAATGCACAAATGGAAAGAATGCAATACTGCACATGATTGATTGCATGGCAAAAGGAGAAACCTACAGAAAACCCCAAGCTGGGAACTTATTTTATATCATTCCCTGTTGCTGCTCAGTCGTGAATGCTGCTGTGATTCATTTTCAACACTTTGAAATCTCTTGGTATTTGTAACATGTTCTGAACCAGATATAAATTGATTGCTCAGTCCTACCTTTTTTTTTTTCAATTGAATTTTTTTTTTTTTAACTAACGTTTAGCAACACACTTAATATTGCTTACATATAGCTTTTATTTCTGCTCGGGGCAAGGGTGGGGGAGATAGTTTTGCCTCAAGGAGTTTACATAATTTAAGAGAGCATTGTGTGGTTTCTGTAATGTAATCACTTTTCCTTATGTGTTAGAGAGAGCATGGCTCACTGAAAATGTAAGATAACTATATATATTTTTGGAATTGGATTATTCTAGCACATTTTTTAAAGGAATATATAGGTACTAAAACACATAATGTAGTTTAGAAGTACAAGCTTTGGTCACCACCAGGAGATGAGCTATCAAACAGAATGGAGGCAACTCCGATTTCAGTAAGTGTGCTTTGATATGTAAATGCACACACTCTCTCTCTCTCTTCAAGAGGAGACTAGCTTTCCGTGTAGGAGAGTCTATTAAAAAAATATTGCTGGGGCACCTGGGTGGCTCAGTGGGTTAAGCCGCTGCCTTCGGCTCAGGTCATGATCCCAGGTCCTGGGATAGAGCCCCGCATCGGGCTCTCTGCTCAGCAGGGAGCCTGCTTCCTCCCCTCTCTCTGCCTGCCTCTCTGCTTACTTGTGATTTCTCTCTGTCAAATAAATAAAATCTTTAAAAAAAAAATATTGCTCATTCAAGCATAATAGATGGTAATCATAGTCCACTAAATGGTAAGACAACACATGAATTTTCTTTTCCTAATCAAAGGACCAAATATTTATTGGTTTGGGTTTTGGCTAATTGTACCACATGCAAGAAATCCATTGCTTGTTTCACATATGCTCCAAACACACGAGTCTTAATAAGCAGTTTAGGATTCAAAGGCCCACTTGGTAAAATCAGGCCTCGTTGACATTTTTGCTTTCCAGAATTTTAAAAGACAGCTTGCTATCTTGCCTAAGTGTTTCCTCTAGGTAGCAGCCTATTAATGCAGGAACAGATTGCTTATTCCACTGGTAGTTGGTAGGAATCAAGCAATTTGTAAAAGGATTTCTCCATAGATTAGCTTTTTTCAAGCATGAGTTCTTTAGGTGAAGAATTAGGGCGATATGGCTCCTAGAGCCCCTGGAACAAGCATTCTATGTTACTTTAACTTCAGTCATTAAATGTTTTTTTTTTTTTTTAAAGATTTTATTTATTTATTTGACAGAGAGAGAGCGAGGTCACAAGGAGGCAGAGGGGCAGGCAGAGAGAGAGGAGGGAAGCGGGCTCCCCGCTGAGCAGAGAGCCTGATGCGGGGCTTGATCCCAGGACCCTGAGACCATGACCTGAGCTGAAGGCAGAGACTTAACCCACTGAGCCACCCAGGTGCCCCTCTATTATGGACAAATACTAAGTTCCAGTAAGTGCAGATTCTATTGGTGGTAAAAATCCTGCAAATCAGCATATACTTTAAAAAAAAAAAAAAAGAGCCTAAAGCATTTTGCCTCTTCCTCTTCCCCCTATAACATATATATTCCAGGCAAGTCATTTAAACTCTCAGAACCCCATTCATCTAATTTATAAAATACAGAAGCTAATATCTATTTCATTAGACTTAAATGAGATAACACATAAATTATATAATATCACTAAACACTAACAAGCAAATAAATGTGGTTTTACTGGTTTAACCACAAAGATCCTGAATCCTCCAACCTTAGGGGGGGTCACTCTGTCTTTTAAAGGGTTAGAACCACTTTGTGTTTATTGTGGGGGTAGGAGTCCCAGGGCCATATTTTTCTACTGGGTTTATAGAGGGGCAAAGGGGCTGGTTTAAAATCTTCTGAAATCTCACTCTGGGGGCACCTGGGTGGCTCAGTGGGTTAAAGCCTCTGCCTTCGGCTCAGGTCATGGTCCCAGGGTCCTGGGATTGAGCCCGGCATCGGACTCTCTGCTCAGCGGGGAGACTGCTTCCTCCTCTCTCTCTGCCCACCTCTCTGCCTACTTCTGATTTCTGTCTGTCAAATAAATAAATAAAAAATCTAAAAAAAAAACCTCTCACTCTGTATTCACAAAAGCTTGATTTTAAATATCAACTGTAGCTTTTCTCAATTTCTGAGAATTCTCTTTCTCCACCCCATTTTATACCATCATCAAATGAATCTTTCTTCATGTGTTTCCCCTAAATGATCATCTGCCAACAACACAAGGCTGTCCTCTGTATTATCTCCACTGAAAATTTGTGGGTAATGAAAAGTAATTATAGCAGTAAGCAAAATGCAACTTTAAAATAAATGACAGACATAACCATTCCTGGAAATGTATCACTCAAGAAATATAAACAATGTGATGCCATTTTGGTGTGGCTTTCTCTTTTTCCAGACATGTCTTTCTTCTCTTCTCTAGATCTTCCAAATCTATTTCCTCTCAAATTGCAATGAGACAATTCGTATTGTTATTTAAGATTTTATTTATTGGGGCACCTGGGTGGTTCAGTTGGTTAAGCCACTGTCTTCAGCTCAGGTCATGATCTCAGGGTCCTGGGATCGAGTCCCGAGTTGGGCTCCCAGCTCCACAGGGAATCTGCTTCTCCCTCTGAGCTCTCCCCTCTCATCCTCTCTCTCTCAAATAAATAAGTAAAATCTTTTTAGGAAAGATTTTTTTTTTTTTTTTTTTTTTTTTTGACAGAGAGAGAGACCACAAGCAGGAGAGGAAGAAGCAGACTCCCGCTCATCAGGGAGCCCAACACAGGCTCAATCCCAGGCCCTTGAGATCAGGACCTGAGCCAAAGGCAGACACTCAACTCACTGAGCCACCCAGGTGCCCCAAGACAATTCTTAGATTCCTGTACTTCAGTGCAAAAAAGGTTTTTCTTCTGAAATTCATCCCTATGGATACATTAAATATCCATGTACTCCTTTATATTTCCCAGCCTTCTATGCAGTTAGACTGAAGTCATGTGACTACTCTTGCTAAATGGCTGTGAGTAGAAATGATGAGTTTCCTTTTAGGGCCAAAGGACCTTAGAGCCAATGTCCCTCCTCTCTCTCTATATTCCCTACCAAGCTGTGCTTGAGGACATGAGTTCCAGATATAGATTAAAACTTAACATGTATTAGACCTTGTGTAAGCAAGAAATAAACATTGTTTTAAACCACTGAGATTTGAAGTTTTTATTTGAACTTATTACTAATATAATTCTCTTCTGAGATTAGTCCTCTGGAAAAGACCCAATATTCACAGACAAGAATGTCTACTGACCTGATTGCATGAAAAAAACAAAACTCTCTAAAAGAAATTATCCAGTAGTAGTTACTTCAAACTGCTCAAACTGCAACTGTCTTTTAAAAAATCTTAAAATTAGTATAAAGAATTATTAATGGGGTGTCTGGGTGGTTCAGTGAGTTGAGCATCTGACTCTTGATGTCAGCTCAGGTCATGATCTCAGGGTTTTGGGACTGAGCCCCTGGCAACAGGCTCAGCACTCAATGGGGAGTCTACTTGAGATTCTCCAACTTTCCCTCTGCCCCTCCCCCTACTCACACTCTCTCTTTTTCTCTCTAAAGTAAGTATATAAAGCTTTTAAAAAAAAAGAATTGTTAATGAACATCATTTTCATCCTCTCATTAAGTTTCAGAAAAAATTTGCATTGGGCATAAATAAAATTTATAGTGCTTGATACACCTAGTGACTCAGTTGTTTAAGTGTCTTCTTTCATTCCACTCAGGTCATGATCACAGGGTGATAGAATTCAGTCCCACATTGGGCTCCTTGCTCAGCAGGGAGCCTGCTTCTCCCTCTGCCTGTCACTCCCCTTCCTTGTGTTCTCACACGCTCTCTCTCTGACAATTACATAAGTAAAATCTTTTTTTAAAGATTTCATTTATTTATTTGACACAGAGAGAGAGAGATCACAAGTAGGCAGAGAGACAAGCAGAGGGAGAGGGGGAAGCAGACTCCCTGCTGAGCAAAGAGCCCGATGCAGGGCTCCATCCCAGGACCCTGAGACCATGACCTAAGCCAAAGGCAGAGGCTTAACCCACTGCTACACAAGGTACCCCAAACAAAATGTTAGAAAAGAAAAATCTATAGTTCTTTTCTTCTGAACATGTTACCTAGAACAATTCAAAACAAAGAACAAGAAATCAATACTTTTGTGTTATTGATAGTGACAAAATTCTAGGTTGTACTTTTTAAAAATTTCCCTGTTTAGGAGGAGCTTATCAATTCTGTAGAAAGACCCACTTCTCAGGTGATACCAGTTCGTCCTTTGCTAAAAAGCTTTCATCCCAAAAAGACCCATAGGGTACCTGGGTGGCTCACTGGGTTAAAAGACTGCCTTCCGCTCAGGTCATGATCCCAGGGTCATGGGATGGAGCCCTACATCGGGCTCCTTGCTCAGCCGGGAGTCTGCTTTTCCCTCTCTTTCTGTCTGCCACTCCCCGTGCTAATGTGCTCTCTGTCAAATAAATAAATAAAATCTTTTAAAAAATAAATAACAAAAAAGACCCATGAAGACAGACCTGGGTAAAGGAATATGAACTTAAAAGGCAAACTGATTTTAACCAGTAAATGTCCCCAATTACTCCCAGGGGCCTAAAAGAAGGGCAGACATTATTTTTTATAGGCACCAACACTACCATTTTGTTATGCGAAGAAATGTAGTTTTCTCATGAAGTTGTCCCCTCAGAACATTTAACTGGACATGGAAGAGCCCTATACGGAAGTGTTCACACACATAAGAGTAAACACAAATCGCTTTGTGTATGATGTATTTTGTTACATTATTTTGTAAACAAACAGAAAACTGTGTCTCTATGTCTCAGACCAAAGGAAAAAATGGGACAGAACTATGAATAGCCCTTTCATGGAAAATTAATTGCTAATGGCTTTTAACCATGACAAAATGCAAATTAAAACTGCCCTGACATGTCATTTCTCTCCTGTCTCAGTGTAAAAATCCCAAGTTTGACAACATAATTTTGAAGGAAGTTGTTGAAAGACTAGAATTCTCACACCTTATCAGTGGTCATTAAAAATGGCACAACCTTTATGGAAAGACATTTAAAAATATCTACAGAAGTGTATACTTATTTGCATCCTAATTTACAACTACCTTTAGGAATTTGTTAAAGATATATTGAAAATTATTAAGATATATACAGAAGGTTATTCCATGCAGCATTACTTGAAATGGCACACAAATTGGAAACCCAAATATTCAAAAATTAGGGGACTAACTGGGTAAAGTACAACATGAGCAAAAAAGATATGGCATGCCATCACAATAGGATACAGTTCTAAAAAGAAATGAGGAATTTCTCTCCATATAATTATGGAACAATCAACATTATGTTAACAAAGCAAGGTGAAGTACACTGTATGTCATGAACTACCATTTATCTATGAGGGATATTTACATCTATGCATTTATTTATTTTAAAAATAATAGAAGTATGAGGTTTGTTAAATGGTCTTATAGGGTAAGTAAAAGAAATAGGGTAGAATGGGCAAAGAATCTGAACAGACATTTTTCTAAAGAAGATAAACAAATGGTCAACAAACAGATGAAAATAGTAATTTAACATCCTTAGCCATCAAGGAAATGCAAGCCAAAACCACAATGAGATACTGCTTTACAACCTCTAGGATGGCTATATTTACAACCTCTAGGATGGCTATAATCGAAATACATATACCACCAAGTGTTGGAAAGGAGGTGGGCAAACAAGAACACTCATAGGTTGCTGGGGGAAACATAGAATACTGCAATCACTTTGGAAAACAGTCTGCCAGGTCCTCAAAAAGTTAAACCTAAAGTTACCAACTGATCCAACAATTCCACTCTGAGGTATATACACACAACAGAAATAAAACTTATGTCTCATGCAAAAAAAAAAAAAAAATATATATATATATATATATATCTACAAATGTTCAGAGCATTATTCAAAATAATGAAAGAAATAACCTATGTCCATCAATGGCAACATGGAAAAAATAAAATGTAGAATACCATACATTGAATATTCAACCATTAAAGTGAATGAGGTAAGTACTAAACTCTGCTACAACACAGTTGCACCTTGAAAACATTATGTTAAGTAAAAGAAGCCAGACACAAAAGGCCATGTTATATGATTCCATTTGCACAAAATGTCCAGAACAGACAAATCTATAGACATAGAAAGTATCCTAGCACTTAACTTGGACTGAAGGAGAAGAGGGAAAGGGGGCTGACTGGACAACTGCAGGCCAAGAGATAGAAACTAGACTGATTCTTCATTGTACCATATTTGAAAGATGTGACACTGGAGTCATGCAAATTTTATGTATCTTAAAACAAAATAAACACTTTAAAGTAGACCATGAAAATTAAAATGGAAAAAAAACGCTTTATTTTACACTCATTTGTAGGAATTACCCCAACATATTTAAAAGACAATCATTTGTAACCACAGTTAGTAATAACATACATTTTTTTAAAGTTTCCACGAGACTAGATCTTAAAAGTTTTCATCACAAAATTTTTTTTTTAACTTTGTAGTGATGCACGTTAAATAGACATACCGTGGTGATCATTTCTCATTACATACATATATTGAATCATTATGTGGTACAACCTTAAACTAATATAATGTTATATGTCAATTATATGCCAATTTAAAAAGATAATGATTTGACAAGTATACCCAGTAGCACATTGTAAAAATAAAGCAGCACAGAAAAAATTATTAAGCTATCTTCAAACATCATATTGATGGTACTGTAATTCTCAGGTTGTTATGTATGCATTTTTATATAAATAGAACTGAAAAGTACATTGTTCTTGGGAGAATGACATTTTAGACAGGAAAGAGGAGGTATAAATGTAAAGCAAAAATCTTGTAGTCTTGAATTTTTTTTTAATTTTATATATTTATTGGACAGAGGGAGAGATCACAAGTAGGCAGAGAGGCAGGCAGAGAGGGAGGAGGAAGCAGGCTCTCACTGAGCAGAGAGCCTGATGTGGGGCTCGATCCCAGGACTCAGAGATCATGACCTGAGCTGAAGGCAGAGGCTTAACCCACTGAGCCACCCAGGTGCCCCTTGTAGTCTTGAATTTGAATAAGATTAGTATGAACTCTCTATCTATTTTCCTTTTAAAAAACTTCTAGTTTTCATATAGTGTGCAGATCTCCAATATTTCCCACTACTCGTGTCTACACATCTGCATAATTGCCTTGAGTATGAGTGAAATCTGTACTGTTTCTCATTAATAGAATATTTCAAAGGATACTTGCTGTTACTCCCTTGATTAGGTTATATGGCAAACACGATGAAGTTACTCTCAAGATTACATTATTTTGCAGGAGACTGCATCAGATTTGGAGATTATTCTTGCTCTCTTGATGAAGTAGGTGGCCATGATGGAGACTTCTCGTGGCAAGGGACTGAAACCATTTCTAGAATGAGAAAGCAGCTTCCAGCAAATAGAGAACAAAGGCTGGTGCCTTGAATCATACCACTGGAAAAAAAATGAATCCCAATAACAAGAACAGGATTTGGGCTTGAAAGTATATTCTTTCCCAGGGGAGCCTCCAGATGCCAATACAACCTGGCTATCACTTTCACTATACCTTTGTGAGTCCCTAAGCTGAACACAAAGTCAAGCCAGGCAAGAGACCCAAGCTGCAGAAACTATGATATAAGAAAAATATTGTTTTAAGCTGCTAAATTTGAGATTAAACAGTAATATAAGACTAATGTCTCTAATTGAAAAAAAATGTCTAACTAGAAATGGGCACTCTAACATACAGCTTCAGACTCTTAATTTGTCCCTTAAAAAGCTAATGCTTTTTAAAGAAATGACTAATTACACAAGTGGAACAGGCGATGCATGGCTATAGCCAGACATTCAGTAGAAACCGGGGCAGATTCACCCCATATTCCTAGGTCTACGGAAAAGAAAATGTAAGTATGATGAGAAAGGGAAAGTAAGGTATCAAAAGTACCAAACAAAATTAAGACAGATGAAAAACATCCTATCTAACATGAAAAATCCAAAGTGTGAGCTTAACAGCAGATTAGACACTGCAGGAAAAATGATCAATGAACTTTAAGATATACAACAGAATCCATCCACATGAAGCAGAGGGAAATAGAAGACTGAAAAAAATGAACAGGCCCTTGGATACAATGGAGATAATATCAGAATCCTGACAGAGACAGAAACAGGTTTTTAAGAAATAACTAAAAAGATTTTTTCAAATTTGATGAAAATAATAAATCTAAAAATGTGAGAAGTGCATCAAACATTAAAAAGGATGAACACAAAGAAAACAACATCAAGATTGATAGGCATAAAATACTAACCTGTGTGTAAAAGAGAAACTCTTAAAAGTGGTTAGAGAAATAAGACACACTGCACATGGGAACAAAAGTAAGGATAGTGAAGATTTATTTTCTGAAATCATGCAAACTTAAAAAAAAAAAACGTATCTGCCCAAAGCAAAAAAAAAAAAAAAAAAGCAACATAAAATTATAGGGGGTATAACCTTCAAAATAGGGATTTGGGGGGACAAACCAAAGCTTACAGAATTCATCACCATAAAAGCTACCTTATAATAAATTATAATAGAGTTCTTCAAAGAAAAGAAAGAAAATACAAGATCAGCAATTGTATCTATGCAAAGAAACTTTTTTATTTATTTATTTATTATTTTTTTAGAGAGAGAAAAAAGGAGTGCAAGCAGGAAGGGCACAGTGAGAAGGAGAGAGAACTCAAGCAGACTCCATGCTGAGCACAATGTCCAGGATGGCTCAGTCTCGCAACCCTGAGATGAGGGCTTGAGCTGAAACTAAGAGTCAGAGGTTTAACCAACTGCACCACCCAGGCACCCCTATGCAAAGAAATTTAGAGTAATAGAAACTGTATGTGAAATGTATACTATTTTAAGCTGCTACAGTTGGGATAATCATTATGAAAGAACAGAACTAACACATTTCACTATTTGAAAAAAAAATCACGATTTGAAAAAAAAAAGTGACTAACATATTCGTAACGGGCACCCTAATAGCCAGACTGCAGACTCTTAATTTCTTACTAGAATAAACTGGTGTTCTTAGGGGCTCCTGGGTGGCTCAGTTGTTAAGCATCTGCCTTCAGCTCAGGTCATGACCCCTGGTCCTGGGATTGAGCCCAGAAGCGTCAGGCTCCCTGCTCTGCAGGAAGCCTGCTTTTCCCTCTCCCACTCCCCCTGCTGTGTTCACTCTCTGTCTCACTGTGTCTCTGTCAAATAAATAAATAAAAATCTTAAAAACAAAACAAACTTGTATTCCTTAGAAAAATTACTGATTAGGCAGAGTATCCAGTGTTCCTGCAGATCTGTCTCTTGTTTCAACAGTGTTTGGATGGAACAGACCCAAGGACACCCTTTCTACTAGCCTCTAACCATTCTCAACCTTTTTCCCAGTTGCCAACCTCAGAGCCATCTTCTTAGACACCCTCTTCCTCTGGGACCAGCTAATACTCTATTTTGAGCTTAGCTCTTTATTAGTGATCAACCATGAGCTTTCAGGCATATCAGAATTATTCCACCAAGGTGAAGACCAACAACAACAACCTGATCAACATGCTTCTATGGGCTTCCTACACCTACCTCTCTCTAGGATTCTATTTTGACCATGATCATGTGGCTCTGGGGGGCACGGGCCGCTTCTGTGAGTCACTTGGCTGAGGAGAAGTATGAGGACACTGAGCTTCTCTTGAAGATGCAAAACCACCACAGTGGCTACATCCTCTTCCAGGACTGTGGAAGCCATCCCAAGATGAGTGGGGTAAAACTCTGGATGCCAAGGAAGCCACCCTGGCTTTGGAGAAGATCTGAACCAAGCCCTTTCACATCTGCATGTCCTGGGTTCTGCTTTTGCAGATTCCCATCTCTGTGACTTTCTGGTGAATCACTTCTTGGATGAGGAGGTGAAACTCAAGATGGGTAACCACCCGATTAAGCTCTGCAGACTGGGCAGCCCCCAGGTTGGGCTGGATGAGGATCTCTTCCAAAGGCTCATTTTCAAACACAACTAGAAGCCTCTGGAGCTCAGTGATCTTTCAGGAGCCCCTGTGACATCACCCTGGTGCCAGGGCTTGTCCCTGAGCCTCTTATAGCAGCCACTAAGCAGCTTTTCAACCACCTTGGAGCTCTCTCCCAAACCATGGACCAACTGGGGGAAAAAAAAGCTTTTTGCAGCAAAAACAAACAAACAAACAAAAACAAAGAAAAAGAAAAATTACTGATCATAACTCTGAGAAAGGCAAACATACATGTGTGACTATAACAATTTTCCTTCTTTTAAGCTTTATTTAAGGGTAATAAGGTAGTAATAGCTTAAATTAAAAATGTCACCTATGTATTATTTTGTGGATTATAATTTACATAGCAGTAAAACATATGATACAAAAGCAAAAGAGGAGAAATTGAAGTATGGAGTTGTAAAGGTCTTAAATGTAAAGTGAAAGTAGATTGTACTACTATTTGAAAGTAGATTGTAATTAAAAAATGCATATTATCAATCCTAGAGCAACAACTAGAAAGAATAAAAGGAGATACTGGAATTATTTTAAAAATATGCACAACAGGCTGAAAAAGAGAACATAGACACTAAGACTAGATAAAAGTAGAATACACAAAAGAGGGTAGTAGATTTAAATTCAACCATATCAATAATTACATTAAATGTAAATGTTCCAAATACTTATAAGAAGTAGAATTTGTCAAAGTGAATATAAACAAGACCTGATTGTAAATTCTCTACAAGACAACTACTATTATCTCAAGTTTACTATAAAGAATGAGAAAAGCTATATTATGCCAATAATAAAGATAAAAAATCTTTAATAGCTCTCTCTATATATGTGTATATATAGTAAATTCACATTAGAAAGAAAAGACAAAATAATCCCTCAAGAGGACATAACAATTTTAAATAGATGTACATGCAATAAAAGCTACATAATACATTCATAAACATAACTGGATATCTTATCTTACACTCTCATTAATTGTTATAAGTAGAATAAAAAGTGCTTAACAATGTAAAATGACACTGCAACCTACTTAACCCAACTGACATTTATTAGAGCATACCACTCAATACAGCATAACCAATAATCTTTCCAAATGCCCATGGAACATTCACCTAGACATGTTATATGCTGGTCAACAAAACGAGTCACAATTAAGTTAAATTGATTGAAATCACAGAAAGTCTATTTTCTGATTAAAAGAGAATTAAATTAGAAATAAGTTACAGGAAGATTGACAGAAAATCCCCAAATATTTGAAAACCAAACAACAAAATTCTAAATAAACTATTGGTTAAAAAAAAAATCAAAGGGAAATTGGAAAATATTTTGAACAAAATAAAAATGAAAAAGCAATGTGTCACAATTTATGGGATACAACTGAAGGAGTTCTTAGAGGACTATCGATAGTTTTAAGCATTTGGCAAAAAGATTCAAATCACTTATAAAAGGAACTAGAAACGAGGAAATTAAACTAAAATGACAAAGAAAAGAACTATTACAGATAAAACCAAAAATCAAATAGAAAAGAACAATTTTTCATGATGGAAGGCAGAATAGTAGTTTCCTAGACCTGGGGTTGAGCAGAAGAGAAATTGAGAAAAAGCTAGTGGGAATTTGGAGCATGAAGAAATTATTCTGTATCTTGATTCTGGTAGTGGTTATAAATGTGTATATATTTGTTAAAAATCATTTCACTGGGGGCACCAGGGTGGCTCTCTTGGTTAAGCCTGATTTGATCTCAGCTCAGGTCTTGATCTCAGGGTTGTGAGTTCAAGCCCTAATTTAGGTCCCCAGGCAGAGCCTACTTAAAGGGGAAAAAAAAAATCATTTCACAGTACACATAAAATAGGTTGCTTTATTTTATGTAAACTGTACCTTACTAAAGCTGATTTTACCTTTTTTAAAAAAAGATTTTATCTATTTATTTTAGAGAGAGCAAACATGAGTGGGGGGAAGAAGAGAAGGAGAAAGAAAGAATCTCAAAGGGACTCCAAACAGAGCATAGAGCCCGACTCAGGGATCAGTCTCACAACCCTGAGATCATGACCTGACCTGTGCCGAAATCAAGAGCTGGTCACTGACCTGACTGAGCCAACCAGGCTCCCTGTTAGTACAGCTGACTTTTAAAAAATTCTTAGATATTTTAGGAAATGGAACAATGACTGAATATTTGACTATTAAGGAGTTATAATATCTAAAATGATACTGTGATCATTTTTAAAATAAGGAGTTCTGACCTATTAGAAATGCACATTGATGTATTTGTGTATGAAATAATAGAACCACTGAGGTTTGTTTCATAAGATTGTTAGTAGCAGGGAAGTATTTGGGAGTAGAGACGAAAAGTAATTTGCCGTGAGTTGATAACTGCTTGAGGTAAGTGATGAGTACATAAGATTTTCTAATATTATTCTCTGTACTTTTGAATGTGTTTGAAATGTTCCATAAGGAAATGTTTAAAAATATGTCTTTAATGCATGTTTAATCTGGTACATTGAAAAAAACTGAGGCATTTTAGCAGAATTTTTTAATCAAATAATCAATGGCTCTTTTTCTCTGTATTTCTCCAACTAGCTTGTTCAAATATCATGTTAACAATTCTACTGCTTTACTTTTATTAATAGGAAATCTGTAGTCCCAATAGTTTGGTGTTTTGTCCCCCCCCCCCTTCTAAAAAACCTTGCATAGACTAAGGATTTTATGGAGGTGAACATTCATTCACACCTTGGACTAAAAATTCTGGCACGACAATTATCTAGCTATATTAACCTCGAAAAGGACACCTGACTTTTCTGAGTCTGAGATTCCTCATTGATAAAAAGGACCAGTGCTAAACTTTTTTTTTTTTTTTTTTGGCAAGTAATAAGATAAACTGGCATAACATCTAACTATAAGCATGAGCTACTATAATTATTTTATGATAGTACCTTGCAACACTATTTAAAATTCTCCAAATCCACAAAACAAAGAGACTCAGTGTTGATCTCTCATTTAGCTTCCAAGCCTACACTGTTGTCATGGTTGTTTAACCTCTTTTTATTAAACTTTTCTTTACCATCAATAATTACACAAGAACCGCAACCCACTTCCAACTATATTTACATCAATGTTGACAACGGCAACCCATCAATTACATGCTCTGAGGTACACTGAAATCTATTCACATATTTGGAATACCTCATTCCCCTCCAATCTGCCCTAAAATGATTGTGCTGATTTTCCCAGCGGTTTCAGAACCTTCTCTTTTTTGGCTCCCATACCATTCTTGGGATAGACAAGCACAAAGTCAGAGCAATGACAATTGGAACTCCATGACTATTCCATTGAAAGTCAATTGAATTTCAATTTCCTTCAATGGAGAAAGCCAGGAGGAACCAATTATTGTTGCTTTAACATTGTGCAATTTTACCTCAGGCACCACTTAGGATCCAAATGAAAACATTTCAATTCCTGCTTATTACCTTCTTCCTGATAAAACACTATTTTCCCCTGGCTCCTGAAAATAGTGGTATATCAAGGGAACCCTCTATTAAATACATTTTAGCATCTTGGCTATATTAACAACTATTAAAAGAGAAAAGATATACAGGGACCAATATTCCACATATAAAGCTATCTGCTGTTTATTTTGCCAGCAATTTTATGTGGTGTTGCTCTTACTTCCACTTGTCACAACTTACTTGAGAACAAAGTCAGTACAATTCCCTTTCTGTTGGGGACATCAATTCCCAATCTGGAAGAAATCTCATCTCCATGCTGCGTTAGCTTGCATCTGCCACAACCGCAGGATTTCTGGGAGGCTACTGGCACAACTCACACATTTCCACTGCGAAGCTTGGCTTTGGGAAGGAGTGAAAACGCTGTTCCCCTAGCAGCCATTCAGGGCCACAAACTGTGAAAGCCAGAGCCACCTAACAAGCTGTGAAAATTTCAGCCACCTGAGGAGCTGTGAAAGACAAAGATGGTGCTGGATGAAGAGACAAGAGCAGGCAGGAGTCTCCAGAGGACCTGCAAATATCCTAGACTTTCATGTCAGCCAAGAAACCACACACTCTGAACTAAGTAACAGAGTCAGCAGGGACTAAAAAACAGAAGTGAAAATCAACTCCATCATGTTGGAAAATGCCCACTCAAGGGTAGGAGATCAGTCATCTTAAGTCATTACGCTGTGGGCCTGTTGTATCAAAAGAACACAGATTATATATGGAGAACAGAAAGAGACTTTGCATCAAACATATCCAGGGGCCAACAACTGAGCCAGTTTCCAAGCCAGACTCTGAGTTCTGTAGCTCAGCATGTGAAAAACCTAAAAGACAAAACAAAAACAAAAAAAGAAAACACCCAAAACTCTGGGGGTATCCCAGGCTGCAAGGATAGGTGCTATGTCTTTTTTCTAGTCTCCTCCTGAGTTAGAGCAGGAACCAGGAGTTTTTATGGGTCATTACTTCTTATGTTCAGCAAAATTGACTATATTCTGCCCGGGACACATCTGGCATGCTGCCTTTCCCTCCTAAGCCTTCTGAATACTCTTGTTTCCCTAGCCCCAGTTGGACGTGAGATTATCACAGGGATACAACTTCATCACTGGATCACCTTTCATGCTGGTATGATCCTCAAGCCAGTTTTTAAGAATTTAAAGGGCAATATCAATTATCCTCTCAAAGCCGTTTCACATCAATGAAGAAGCTTTAAAAACTAGATTTAAGTTCCTGTTGTCAACTTAGGTTGAGGTTATGGTAGGTCTAGGAAGCTTGATTTAGCCCAAGTATGATTGGAAGCAAAGAATAATTTCAAACCTTGTTCTCTGGATTGGCACTGCCGAAGAGACCAAGGGCATTCCTTTGACTAATTTTCCAGAATCTATCTTAAGATTTTTTTTTATATTCTTTTTATCATCTACAATGGATATTGCTTGTTAAAATAGGAAGTTAAAATCTTGTAAAAACGCTTTTGGAAGTTTAGAAAGGCTTTTAACCCAAGAGAAATGGAAATTTTGCCCTTGTAATTCTCTTTGCCTTAAGTTCTGAAGGAGGTTATCAAAACTAAGAATTATAAGAATTAACACTAGATTCTTATTAAAGGACAGATTTTTACAGAGAGTAAAGTCATGACCCCTATGAAAATATAAAATGAGCATATGTCTAAGATATTATTTAACTCAATCAATGAGAGAACCCAGAATGTTATAACCAGTTCTAAGGAGGATTCAAAGAACCACACATATATAGGCAATCAGGAATGCTAAATGAATTTGCAAATAGATGAAAAACTAGACAATTACACTCCCCTGAATACAATTCATTTGCATTGCTATGAACCAGAATCAGATGCATTGTTATTAATGTTACACAATTTACAGAGTTGTAAAATGAAAGGCAGAGATAACTTGGAAAGGTGCCCTACAATATGCCTAGTTGGCTACTCAAGGCATTTGCATCCTTTTGGTCCTAGTGGTCACGCTTTTTCCTGCCATTCTAAACAAAATGTTGAGAAGAGGTAAAGAAGGTCTTGGTTAGAACTGCTGTTTACAAAAACCCAGAAGGCTGCCTTGCACACGTCTAGTTTTAATATTAAATTATCCTGTTGTTTATTTTGTATGAATTCCAAGTGTTAATCTATAAGAAACTTACACATGCCCTACACATGCATGACATGGTGCATTAATTTCCTAGCATGGCTACAACAACTTACTGCAGATAAGGTGGCTTAGGACAACCACCACAAACTGTGTTATCTCACAGTTAATCAGATTTGATTTTCTGTCAAATCTGAAATCCAGGTGTTGTAAGGGTTGATTCCTTCTGGGTAGTCTGAGGGGGAATATGTTCCATGCCTCCCTTCCAGCTTCTGATTATTGTCTGTAATCCTTGGCATTCGTTCCTTGGCTTATAGACACATCACTTCAGTTTCTACCTTCATTTTCATATGGTGTTTCCCCTGTGTATCTGGGGCTTTGTCCAAATATTTTTCTTCTTATAAAGACACCAGTCATTTTGGATTTAGGGCCCTCCCTTATCTGGTATGACTTCCTCTTAGCCTGATTATATCTGCAAAGACTCTACTCCCAAGTAAGGTCTGGGTAGACATGAACTTTTGGGGGGACACTATTCAACCCAGAACACAAGATATCAAATCGATATTTGATATCAAAGATATCAAATGAAGAGGATGTGAAGGGAACAATGTTTCTTATCAAGAGACTATCAGGCAACAATGAAAGGCATAGAGTTTTTAGTGGCAAGAGGCGTAACTCAGAGCACTCCAATTAAAGAGCACTTCTTGTTTATAACCAGGCCTGGATCATTTCCAAAAGGCAAACCAAGCAAGTCAATGTGATACCAGACTTCTGGGCCAATGTTCCAAAGGCAGCAGTCCACTTACATTCTTCAGGATTCAGAAAGAGCTTCTAATTCTAGCTTTGGAACTAATCAGCTGTGTAAACTGGGGCACATCCTTTTCCTAATGCAGCCTCACTTTCCTCTTTGGCCAAAGAAGAAAAATAGACAAATATTTCTAAGTCCCCTTCCACCTGTGATTTATGATATATTTTTAATACACACAAAATGTCCAACTTAGCTCTTAAGACATGAAAATGATTGTTTTTTAGAATTGTTCAAACCTATTTCTACCTCTGTGCTTTCTAAAGTTAAAACAGAATTTTAAGTTTTGTTGTTTTTATAGTCTGTGGTAGGAAAAAAAAGTTGGGGTCTCTTGCTCTTTCTATGTCAGAAATGAACACCTGATTTTACATTTCTTCTATATGACCCTGAGCCCTTGGCCACACCTGCAAGGACTCTGACTTTGCACAAGCCCAGTGGGGCATTCTTACTGCAGTATTTGCTGGGCTCTAGGGGCCCCCCTTTATATAGATTATAGCTACAGATAATCTATAGTTATATAGATTATAGTTATACAGATTATAGTTACTATGTGCAGAGTTCTTGGTGATCAGGGGCAGGCGTCCTACATAGCTGATCGGATCAGAATGGGCACTTGACCATGCTGGAGGGGAACTAGGACTCTTTCTTGAAAATTTAAAAATGAGGTTAAGATAGAGTCACTCTAGGCTCTTCTCATAAACTGAGAAATGTAAATTGGAAAGCTATTGAGTGTATATATAAATTAAACTAAACAGAGATAAAGATTTAAAAAAAGTATTAAGAGAAAGAGGCAGAGATTTGATGCTGCTACTCCTTATAATACCTAGATGCTTTCCTGTATTTTTGTCCCAGGACTTTCTTAGACTGTTTTGAAATGGTTTTGTCACTTGCAATTTGAGTAAGTTTGGCTGGAACATCGTTGATTTAATATACCACTAATTAAGAAAATTTCCTTATTATGTTAGATTAAATTCATTGTGAAAATCCTTTCCTCAATATATGTATAAGAATTTAATTATCCACAATATGTAAATATTGATTTTTCAAAGAGGTTAATAAGTTTAAGAATCATTTTAACAATGACCAAAATGATTATATTACATGAGCAATTATCTAACAGAAATCATTTAAAATGAATGTGAATATGTTCTAGATAGTTTATGTTACCGGTACCACCACTTTTTTGAAGTATTGTAAATACCTGTTGTTTAAATCTTTGGCTAAGTTACAATATGCAAACCACACTTTAGAATCTCCTTTCCATTACAGCTATGAAATAGAAACATGTGGAGGCTGTTTGGCCTAAGATTCAAGAAAGGATAATTACCACTAGGTGGATTCCTAAAAACAGTGGCAGGCACAAATCAACTACAAGAAAGGCTGATTCTACGTAGATTGTCAGGAGCAGATCAAAGGGTCATGAAGATCTCCTTCCATGACATCTTGGGAAAAAGTAACTAGAGACTTCAAAGGGTATTGGGTACTCAAATGGTGAAGTTAGTCTAAGAAAACGTAATCGGTTAGAATTCTGTTCTTTGCAAGGCATTATGGAAACCATTTTATGGGGAATTTGTTGAGAGCTACCACAGGGCTCAGACCTGTATCTAATGCTACTCTCCCACAAGAAGAACCTTGAGAAGAACTCAATGCTCCTACCTAAGTTTCCTTTACCTCTAGAGGAAGTCGGGGAGCTGAAGAAGAGCTACAAATCTTGCCTCAATTTCTCAGATGTTAATTTTCCATAAGCACTTCTTGAAATGTCAATGAGACAAGATATGCTGAACCTATCTATGTCTTATTTCCACAGAGTCGAACGCAAGCTCAAAAAATTCCTAAGGTGAAAATTTTGGCACTCTACTTTCTTTTTTTTTAAAGATTTATTTATTTATTTGAAAGAGAGAGAGAGAGAGACTATGGGGGAAGGGTCAGAGGGAGAGATAAAATCCTCAAGCAGACTCCCCACTGAGGGAGGACTCTTGCCGACACAGAGCTCAATCCCAGGACCCTGAGATCATGACCTGAGCCAAAATCAAGAGTCAGCCACTCAACTGACTGAACCACCTAGGCACTCTGACATTCTACTTTTTTAAAAAAATATTTCCATGGGAAGTCTTCTATAAACTCTAAAATATAAAATACATGTAAATCATGCTATGATCCTGGACTACAAGAGTGTTGAGAAGACAGAAATTCAGGGCACCCTGCATGACCAGTAAGAAATAAAGTGTTAATTAAACATCACTAATAAATACAAAGTCATAGACATCTTTAAGTTTCAATTTCAGCTTTAAATATAAGCTGCATGTCTATTGTGCATTTATGTAACAGTGAACAATAGAAATTAACATCTATTTAGCACATATTATATGCCAGGCACTGTGTCAGGCACTTGATAGGTATCAATTCTCAAAGACTCACACCAAACCAACTGCCCGCTCCATTAACATTACATTATAAGCATCAAGATGATATAACTAACTGATCTACCTACAGTTTCTCCAAACAAGATAGTGTATTTAGAATACAGTTGACCCTTGAACAACATGAGCATTAGGGGGAACCAACCCCATACCCACAAAGTGGAAAATCCATGTACAATTTTTCACTCCCCAAAAACTTCACTACCAATAGCCTGCTGCTGACCAGAAGCTTTAGGGATAAAATAAACAGTAGAAGAACACATACTATGTATGTTATCTTTATGATATATTGTGTTCTTACAATAAAGTAAGCTACAGAAAATGTAATGTTAATAAGAAAATCACAAGGAAGAGGAAAAACATATCTGCAATACTGTATTGTATTAAAAAAAAACCCATGTGTAGTGGACCCCCTGCAGTTCCAACTTATATAGTTCAAGGGTTAATTGTACTCCTAAATTATTCTGCAACCACATTACCTTTATATGTTATGTTTTGTTTTCCTATCTATAATACTCTTGCACCCATGACACCTCTCAAAGCTCACGCACTTGCATACTCACTACAAACCCATTTCTGTTTCGGACTATGCCACAGCTAAAGGAATATGGCCCATACAGGACTAAAGTTCTCTCTAAAATTTCCTCAACCATTTAAAGTAATATAAAAAGGAAGTTGCCCCCTCCCCAAACTCCAAAGAGATTTCTCCTCCTCTGCTCTTATGGACCTTTCTTACCATTCCCCACTCTGATCCCGTGGCCTCCTGTCTTTTCTGGGCCAACTTGCTTAGTTTTTATAACTTGCTCCCCACACATCAACTCCCTTTGCCATGAAAACACCCCTGGGCTTGAAGCTCTTTTTCTGCTCTGATTGCTTTCTGGAGAGTATTGGCCTTCATTGCTTTTGTGGTTGTCCTTTGCTATAGAGAAAATAGGGTAAAGGAAACTGGGCAGAGGGAAAGGGGCACAGAGGACCATAAACTTTACTGTAGTACATTCAGTAGGAAAATTCCTGGCAATGTGAGTATGAAGTGGCGTGGTACTCGAAATGAGCATGACTAGAGTAAAATGTCTTTAATTACTTTTGAAAAATAATAACAATAGCATCTTATCCTGATTTTCAGAAGCTTTACTTCTTAAAAACAGAAATAAAAGATCATGGATAAGGTTGATATTTAGCATCAAAGATGGACCTGGGAGTCATTATGCTAAGTGAAGTAAGTCAGTAACAGAAGAACGAAGGACTGTATGGTTCCACTACATAAGGTATTTAAAATAGATCAACTTACAGAAGCAGAAAATAGAATGGTAGTTCCCAGGAGATTAGAGATGGAAAGTTGTGCAGTGGGTAGACAGTTATAATTATAGAAGAGTAATTTCTGGAGATCAGCGGTAAGACCTAGTGCGTCATTTGAATACGCACTTCAAAATTTGTTAAGAGGTTCTGTCCCATGTTAGGTGCCCTTGCTACAAAAACAAAAACACACAAAAACAAAGGGACAGGAGGAAACTTTTGGAGGTGACGGTATGTTCATAACCTTGAATGTGGTGAGGGTAACACCGGAAAATGCATATGACAGCTCATCCAACTACAAAGATTAAATCTGTGCAGTGTGGTGTTTCAATTACACATCAATAAGGCAGAAAAAAATAAAGTGACATTTAAGACCAAATAAATATGTAAAAACCGGGATATCAGAAAGTTACACACATATAATTGCAACCACTGCATTTGTGAAAACACAAATGCTCTCAGGTCTGAGTGTGTGGGGTTATTTATAGCTTACTTAACTGATGGGCACTGTATCCTCCTTTCTAAAATGGGGTCATTATAATTCTTACTGCGTTGGGATGGTATAAAGACCAAATAAGGAACCAACATTAATAACTGTAATTAATAACTTTATATTGATGATTATAATCATTTCTTAACTAAGCATTACTACATGCCCAATGCCAAGCTAAAGTACTTTATATATGATATTTCACCTAATTCACATAATTACCTAGGATAAGAGTAGGACATATTAACAACTTCTCAGAATACTCAACCTATAATAAGGTCTCAGTACAGAGTAGCTAAAATAATAATTATTACTTGCTATGTTATTGTTGTGATTAGTCAATGTTATAATAAAGCTTATCCTTGTTGGAAGTATTTTTACCACAGGTAGAAATCACAGAGAAGGAATTCAGATGTATTTTAGAACTGTAGTTAATCTATATTGTTTTCATTCAGAGGGAAAGTCCAAGAGGATAAGGGATAGGATTAAGAAGCGGGGGGCAAAGTGCCAAATGTCCTGAGAGGAGAAATGAAGAGGTAAGTCTAGGACTCATACAAGTACTGATTTATAAAAACAAATGTTTAGCCAGAGATCAGGGATGGAAATTTTGGGGTGATGCTTGGGCTCCGTTCTTCCATTTGCCCCAAGTCAACCATTCCTATGGGTCATCATCCCCTCCCCCAAGACTCCTGAGGATACCAGATCTGAGAGACCACAGACCAGCTCCCCCAATTCTCTCAACACCAGCTCAAAAACCCTACAAAGACAGAATCACATGCTTCTGTAGAGTCAATTATTGAGGGATTTCGGGGACTCCTCTGCACCATCCCTGAGTGAGGGAGAATAAAAAAATCCATTTTTTGACACTTGAAATGGAGCAGCCTGTGGTCCAAAATTAGAAAGAAGAGTGTAGAGAAGAAAATGCATGACTGGAGGGAACAAATTTTAGTGAGAATAAGTTTCAGGTAAAACGTAATCAATCAAGTGTAAATGGATGATAGTGGCCATTTTCCTGTTTTACAGAGGCGTGAGGAGAGCAAGGAGATCTTAGAGTAGCAGGTGACCTAGGACAACAGAAGGGAGGAGGAGCAGCCTTTTCAAGGACTGATGGCATTCTCCTGGCCTGAACCTGTGTGCTCTCACGCTGCAGAACAGGGCTAGATAGCCTTGGCCAAGGTCTAGGAAAGCGAGCAGGGAGGCCTTAAGACAGCTACGTGGTAGCTCTTTCATTGTTTCATGTTGCAGTAGAATTACCTTCTCTGCTGAAGTACTAATTAAATTATATCTGTACTCTGAATTTGGGCAGGTAAATAGCTGTTTATTGTTGGACTCAGAGTGGAGAAGAACCAAGAGTTTATTATCAACTAGACCTTGGTAAACCAGGAAGTTATAAACCTATCAAGAAACAAACTTTTTCCTCCACACCACAAACATTTGAGGACTGCAAAACAAGGACTGAGAAGGGGGAGGAGTCACAGGAGCTGATCTAGGACTCTTAAACACAACAGAAGATCTTAACTAAGGAAGGGAAGAAAGCTAAGTGTTACTCGGTTTTCTTCAGTATCAGGAAGGCAAGAACCAAGTGCTCCCAGAAAATTTACTAAAGTTCCATATAGGTGAAACACATTCACACTGATACCGGGTTTCAAAGTAGTCTGATAGTCACTCATAAGCTAATCCATATTCACATGATGTGGGGGATGTTTGCCATAGACCGTGCACCTTTACTATGTGGAGTCCTACTTCTCGGAATGTTTGCTAACAACCTTGACATTTTTATTTGCACCATGATGACAGAGGAGTATAAGTCTCCAGAAAAGGTTGCAGAATTGAGAATTAGATAACGAGAAGAATGAAGAAAGGCAACACTGATGAACTGGTGTGTCAGGCGAGGAGGAAGTGTTTATAATTGAGCAGGGGCAGAAAAAGGAAGAAAATGGGAAAGCATCTTGGACAGGGTTGCTGGGCTCTCACTGCAGAACAAATGGTTTCTGAAGGTGATTCTTACCACTAACACACCCTTGTGGAGGCTAAGAAGGAAAAATCTCTATCCTCTTTTTTTGTTTGTTTTTAATATTTTATTTATTTGAGAGACCATAAGCAGAGGAGAGGGGCAGAGGGAGGAGGAAAAGAAGACACCTGGCTGAGCAGGGAGCCCTACACCGGGCTCGATCCTAGGACCCCAGGATCATGACCCTAGCAGAAGGGAGACACTTAACTGACCGAGTCACCCAGGGGCCCTTCCTTCTAGCCTCTTTAAAGCCCGCCCATCTAAACGGCACAAGAACTGAACGACAATCTATAAAGTCTGGGCAGAGAACGCAAGAAAGACAAGTAAGTCCGTCAAGGCATTCCAAAATGGCTTGTCTTTTGACCTCTCCCATTTTAGGGCAGAGAGGGACTAGCAAAATCATCCAAGATGACAATGAGTAAGAAAAGTTGATGGTGGGAAAAGGGACACTACTGACCAGAGGATACACATGCAAATCCACTTGGGTTGATTTTAAAATCGACACCCCTATGTATGTAACCCTGTTGATTCAGATCCTTGCTGTAAAGTAGGTATCAATGCACAACATGCTGCATTTGTCTTTAATGAGGAGAGCAAGTAAACGAGCATGACACAGCTAGAGGCACACTCAAAGGTGAGCGCATTTTCATGATGCACTGGTGTAGCATTTCATTCATTTTACATTCCCTGAATGACCTCTCTGGATTTCATAACAGAGTTCAGAACCATACAATGCAAGGACAGTGTCAAGACTTAGGAGAGGTGCGGTGGGGGGGGGGGGGGGGGGTGGGGGGGGGAAACGCGGGGCAAGGGCACTGGGGCGGCGGGCGCTTTTCCAAAGAAGAAGCCTGTAAAGTCAGTCAGCGTTCAGACTTAAGGATCCAAGCCCTTCTGTGGTGGATGATGAATGGGCCTCCAGTGAAGCCAGCCTCCTTGCTGGGGACACATTTATGGGCAGGAACAGAGGAGATGTCTTTTGCATAACGAGTCCACCGTGAAAGAGTAGTACGGAACTGCTGAACCTGCTGCGTGGAATGTATCGTTGGTGAGCCTGAAAACAAGAGGCAAACAATTTCTGCTGGGGCCTGTAACACTCTTTCACAAAGAAGAGACTCTGAACTCAGGCACAATCTAAACAGCATGGGCGATGGTGACCGTTCCAGCGTGTGGCTTGTCAAGTTAATTTATGGCTGTGTATAATTGGGTGGTTGCTTCTCCTCCAGAAAGATGAAACAGCCAAGCCAAGAGAGATGGGTATCTCACCATTTCTAACATAGAGATAAAGATCTTATTTTGAGTGCGAAGCAAAAAAAAAAAAATGTGGGGACAGTGGACAAAGATTAGGCTTTTGTATTGTTGCGAAGTTTCAAAAAAAAAAAAAGGCAGAAAGAATGGGGAAATGGTTCAGAAAATCTGGAGCCTAATTACTCCAACTTTGAGGAGTTAACTCTCAAATTTCCCCCAAACCAGAGGGGTTGCTTCTGTTAAATTTAAATAAGTTAGTTGAGATACTTCCCCCAACTACAAATTGAGTTTTTCACTTAAATCCCAACCATATAAAAACTTTACTTTTTTTTTTTTAAAGATTTTTATTTATTTGACAGATCACAAGTAGGCACAGAGGCAGGCAGAGAGAGAGAGAAAAAAAACAGTTCCCTGCTGAGCAGAGAGCCCGATGTGAGGCTCGATCCCAGGACCCTGGGATCATGACCTGAGCCGAAGGCAGAGGCTTTAACCACTGAGCCACCCAGGCGCCCCTAAAAACTTTACTTTTATTATCGCTTTTAAAATGTGCTTTGTTCCTGAACCATCATAAAGTCTAAGTCCCAAATAGTAGCCATGATTAATCAAAACAGTTGGTTATACAATATTAGACTGATTACAAATTAAGTCTTACTTCAGTGTCCATAGGAGAGAAGGAAATACTGGTTAAATAAAAATTGACTATGAATGAGAATCTGAGTTGTGACATTCAAAGGACCAGCTGGTTAGGTTACACCAAAATACCAGGCTGAGCTATCTTTTTAATAAAAATATTACATATTGTATTACAATATCTTTTAGAAAAATCTCCTGTTCATATGGCTATAAAAGGAGCATCAGGGTCTAGAGCACTTCTGGGCAGACTATGACATGTTGTTTAAGCCAGAGAATCTCGGTATAAATAAAACAAAATTAGTTCTCTGTGTTGGAGAAGCTGGGACTTCAGTGAGCTTAAAGGTCAGTTGCCCAAGAGAGCTTCAGATCTATCTAGGGAAGTCGGGTAGGTCTTAGATGAGGCTCTTTGTAAACTGGAAAACCCTTGCTTATGGCTGTAGGCATGTCAAGGGCAATGATTCTGATGGCATCAATGGGATTTACTTAGTGCTGGAGGGTAACTAACTCTCCTACAACCCGCTGCCTCTCAGGTCCTCTGGCAAAACTCCAGACTCCACGTTCCTGTCAAACTGGTGTCAGAGTAAACAGGAGCTTTAATTCTAACCTAATGAGTAGGTGTAATTCCACTTCCGCCCAGAACCACCACTGTAAATGAAGCAGCCTAGGACTGCGTCTGGACTGGAAGCATTGAAATTATTCTTGTTGCTCTTTCAAATAATATTTTCAGAACTGACCAACCTCACTGGCTATTTTTTTTTTTCTTTAATCGTGTATCGCATGAAAGTGCTCAAGAGCTGAATTGCTATGATACAAGTCATCTTGTGCTCCAAGGCTTGCCTAGCAAGTTTCCATTCCTCGCCATGGCCATCCCAGCGGAAAATGCACATCGCATGGTCACATCCTGCCTTCCAATTAAGAAGAGTAGCAAGAGATGTAGAACAAGTGCTGCTGCTTCCTTTCTGCCCAGATACATATCCTGCCAGATATATAAACGTATGTATGTATGTATGTATGTACGTATGCATGTATGTTTGTATATGTATGTATAGTTTCTACCTATTCCTTTATAGTTATAAATGTGTATTATTTTTATTTTTACAAATGTTTGTATTTATAAATATTTCTATTTATTATTTAACACACACTTAACTCCCTCTGCTTTAAGAACTTTGGATTAATGAACACCAAATTTGGTTTGGTGAGATAGGAAGAAAGGTGAATAAGGTATTTTAAAGCTAGAGGAGTAAATAGGAGTCAATCACTTGGGCTGTGGAGTGGTAACCCGAACAGGTTAAGGCACGTTGTCTTGGGCTCAACACAGAGGAATCAATCATTGTGAATTCCTGTAGCCCCGTAGGATGCTAGGATTAGTGTGTAAGAGTTTGCTGACTTGAACCAGACCACATGGCAAAAACAGCCAGACTCCCCAATTCCTCATGTGGCTTATCACAATCTAGAAACACCTTCTAGATCACTGAGAACTTTACTAAATCTTATTTCTTGTTACACAAGGATTCCTTATATTATTCCTCTAATCACTTGGGAGCCATCTAGACAGTGATAAATTCATTATGCAAAGATTAAAAAGAATTTTTTTCTTATCTAGAAGATGCCAAGCACACCCATTTTTCTTTTCTAGCATTTCCCTATCACACTGGTGAGAGGAGAATAGCAAGTATAACCTCCCCATTAGTATCACAGTATAAATCTCTAAAACTACTCCCTGCAATGATTTTTTATTTAAAAATCTTTAAGTATATTATCTAAGAGTTAAGGCATTCTAAAGTCCTATGATTTAAATATGTTTTACAAATCTTAAGTAAATTAATTAAGGGGCCAAGATTATTGCTTTAATTTCCTATAGATGTTTACATAAAACATACTGTTTTGGACTCACTGTCTACGGAAATCAATTTTAAGAGCTAGCCCTCAGGTATTCATTCTTTTATTCTTTTATTCATTCTTTCCTCTATTCATTTAAAAAGTTATTGAACTCATATTCTGTAGCATGCCTTGTACTGGGTGTAGATATACAAGAAAAAACCGTAAGTCAGTGAGTATAAAATTTGGGTTGGTGGGTTAAAAAGTCAAGGAACTCCAAAGACAAGAAAATCAGTGATTAGAGGACAAACATCGTTAAACAGAGTTGCATAAGGAAGGAGTAAGAGATGGGGACAATCAGGAAGTAACTCCAAATAAATCAAACAATGAAAGCAAAACAAGGTGGACGTCAAAATATGGTGGAAGATGAGGCTGGAAAATGAAGGGAAGGATCATATCATGCTGGATCTCTGACACACTGAGGAACTAGGGCTTAATCTTATAGATAATGATGAACCCTTGAGAAAGTATATATGAAGGAGAGAATTGTGTTTTATATAACTAGTGTTGGATTTTGGTAAAATTACTGTGCCCTCAGTGCAAGGGAGATTTAGAGACAGGTAGGAATGGAAGCTAAATGTAGATTTAGGCAACATTTAAAATCTAGATGAGGAAAGATGGGAGTCTGAATGAGGGTAGTCAAATATTGTCTAAGAGCTAAGACAGTAGGAAAAACAAGAGTTAATCCAGTAGAGCAAATTTGGTGGACATTGATGAGATAGAGACTATAGAAATTGATAATTAATTAAATCTAATGAGGGAAAAAAGGAGAGAAAAATCAGATGCCAGACATTTAGAACATAAGTAATTAGCACAACTGTGGTACCATTCATGGAAACAAGGTAAACCCTAAGAAATTTTCACAGTAGAGGAAACAGTGGTGATAGCCAGGCAGATGGTTATACAGGTTGGTTCAGACTAGAAAATAGGGAAATTTTTTCTCTTTATCTGTTCAGGGTGGTTTAAATTTTCATAAAATTATTTCCCTTTCCCCAGGCAATAATGTCTTTACCACTGATCAAGACAAGAAGTATGAGGGACTTTGAATTTCTACTTCCAAATGATTATATACCTTCAAACCTATTGATTTACCTGTTTATGTTTTTATAATACAAACTAGGGTTTTTGAAAGTTGACCAAGAGAGAGCTTCAGAGAATATCTTTTAACAGGTAGATGAACGTGCTATGCCATTATACAGAAATGCATACACAAAACAATCTGACACTTTGTAAGTTATTATTTCTGTTCTCTAACAGTTTTTGTTTAGCTATCCCTATTCACAAGCATAGAACTTGGCATTCATTGTGGATTAACATGTTGGGCACCAACTACGTGTCAGTATTTATCATTCATTCAGTACGCCTCTGTGATATTAAAATAAATAAAATAAAATAGTAACTTCTCAAGGTCACAGGCCAGTAAACAGCAAAAATAGTTCAGACGGGCTTGACTCCAAAGACAAACTCCATCATGCTAGGAAATTAGGGATGTACCTTTTGTTCCACTACAGATAGGATTTGTATATGGGATAATGTCCTTTTCCTCTTTAAATTCCAGTTTTCTTATCTGAAAAATGACAGTTTATGCTTCACAGAACACCAGTGAAGTTACAATGATAGTATCTGTGAAAAGTTTAGGAAGTGCTATAAAATAATATCTCATATAGAAAATATGTTACATATATATAGTAAGAATAAAAAAAATAAACTTCATTCCATTTTTGAGTAGTAATCCATGAAATACTAAGGGTCCACCATTCCTGTGGCCTTTTGAAAAAATGTGTCCAGAAACAATTCCTTAATCAAAGTGTGCTTGTGCTTTACCATGTAAGATCTCATTCTGGTGACTCTGTGCTGGGATTAAGCAGGTAGACGTCACTACCACAGAAACCCCTGTAACATAAGCCACAAATGCTAGCCATATATGTCATTTGAGGATTTCTAGTAGCCACATTTAAAGAACAAAAAATAAGTAAAATTAATTTTAATATATTTTGTTGCAAAATATTTCAAAATATGTTTTATATAATCAAATATATACTTTTATGTAGTCAATATGAGATTTACTAATGAGATATTTTATAGTTTTTTCTATTCTAAGTCTTCAAAATCATGGGTATATTTTACACTCCTAGGACATCTCAATTCAGACTAGTCTCATTTCTTTTTATTTTTTTAAAGATTTATTTGAGAGAGAGAGAGATAGCAAGAAAAAGCACAAGTGGGGAGGAGAGGGAGAAGCATGAGGGGCTTGATCCCAGAACCCTGAAATCATGACCTGAGCCAAAGGCAGATGCTTAACTGACTGAACCACCCAGGCACCCTTGCACTAGCCATATCTTAACTGCACAGTGGCTACGTGTGGTTAGTGGCTGCCATATTGAATGGTACAGCTCTATAATATTGACAGTGGCCATCTATCAAGTATCCTGTCAAAAGAACTCTGCTCGGAAAGAATGGTCTATATATATAAATAAGGCCACTTGGGTGTCTCTTATGGAGTAAAAGCAAAGCAGACGGATGGGAACGGTATTTTTACTGGATGTTCATGAAACATTGGCATCTGCGAGGATTGCCAAGTATTTAAAATTGACTTGCCCTCCTTAATCATCTTTATGGAGTCTTCAGGGACACCCATCTGCCTCACCAGAGTTGAGGGTCTTTCCTTGGCTGAGGGGTTCCCTTGGCATGAGTAATTACAGCGTGTTGTTGTATCTGAGTCCTCATGCAGACTTCTGACATCCTGTTACTCACTTCTAGCTTCTTTCGGCTGAGGTCTGTTCAACACACCGCCATCACTGGTATTAGCCCGAAGTTACCAAAAATATCTATCCTATTTTGTAAAGGGACTTATTAAGGGAACTAGACTATTGAAAATACCAAGACTGAAGGCTAGATGGGCTTCAGCAAGGTTTGTCTTTACTCTCATAACCACCTTCTTTTCCCATGGTTGACTATCTCTTCTAATTGACTGTGCACAATCATATATGTTAATACAGTAAATCTGTGTATTAGTCTAGATTCTCCAGGGAAACAAAACCAGTAAAGATATATCTAGGAATTGGTTGACCTCGTCATGAAGGCTGAGAAGTCCCATGATCTGACATCGCCCAGCTGCGGACCCAGGAAAAACAATAATTCAGTCTGAGTTGGAAGGTCCATGAACCCGGGAAGCCACTGATGTAATCTCAGTTGGAAGGCCAGAGAGGTTGAGAGATGTCTCAACTCAGCTAGACAGGGAAATAGGAAATTCCTCTGAATTTAGTTCTATTCAGGCCCTTTAATGGAATAGGGCGGGCATCACCTTTGGGGAAGGTGATTACTACTTTCTGGAGTCCAGCAATTCAAATGCTAATCTCTTCCAGAAATATCTGCACAGGTACATCTAGAAAAATTGTTTTATGTGGCACCCAGGGGCCAAATTGACACGTAAAATTAACCATCACAATGAGGTTATCACCTGAGCCTGTTCATCCATTGTTAGGGCAACTTCCATGCCATTTCTCTGTTGCATTATGTGTTGATTTAAAAAATTAACTCTCAGAAATAATTGACTTTTTTAGACAGTTTCTAAGGAAAGATTTAACGTATCATCTCTATATACTGAAACACTAAGCCGTAGCTTTAGCATATTTTAAGCAAATTGCATGACAATACGCTTGTTGTTTTTCAGTACTTTGCTCTTTCTCTTCTGCATATTAAGAACCTGATGCGCAGAGACACAATTTTTAAAATGTTTTAATAAGCAAATCATGAATATTTAAACTCATACTGAGAAGACTTGCTTATTACGTTTCCTTCCTCTTTGCATCTACCCTAAAATATACCATACTTTCAAACTCAGGCTCACAGCACACGTTGGATCGAATGGCCAAAATTCATTTTCACTTGAGCTATCACCTAGAAAACATGTAAATAAATATTGGGGCTTGAGCAAAGGGGAAGAATTTTTATTTTTTAATTTCAAACTATGAGGGTTAAAGAGAGTTTGCAGATGAATGCACAAATGTTAGCACTGTGAGTATATATTTCTGTGGTTTAGAGGAAATTTTTATAAGCAGATTTAAATAATTGAGGTCTGTCTCTGCAATAACTAATTGTCACATCTCTGAAAAGGCTCGAACCATTTCAGAAATGCATCCCAGGTTTCAAAGGCATCATCTCTGTACAGGTTTTATGCGCCTTGTAGGACGCTAACTGGGTCACACTTCAACCTGAAGAAATCCAATTGCACCTTACAGAGGACACAGAGTACACATGTGCTTGCAAATTTGAGCACAGAAATCAAGATAATTGATCTGATAATTCAGATAAAATACATTCCTGTCAGATGAAGCCAGATAATTTAGGCATGAATAACATTTTGGTATTGAATTTTTTTGAATAATGGAGTGTCATAAACTTCCATTTAAGTTTTACAGACAGATACCATAAAAGAACCGTTACTAATATAAAGTGACTTACTCTCTTTGAATTCAAGCCGAATTGAAGTTTAAAAGTAGTGTTTAGTCGAATAAACGTGTTACTATTGTAAAGTGCCATTCCTGATTTAACTTAACACTAAATGGCAATTAAGAAAAAAATAAGAGCTAGCATTTATTAAGGAATTACTATTATGTGCTGGGCACTGTGCTAAGAGCTTTCTGTAGTTCTTGGTTACACACAAAACACCATCACAGAAGAGTCACCATGTGACTATTCATGCCTCAGTAATGTCTACACGGGAATGTAGCCGTGAGCTTGGTGCCCATCATTTCATCATGGGCCCATGGTAAGATGGTGCCTTGGAATCATTCTGGAATTAAATGATTATTTTCCTTGGTATACAGATGAAAAACCATAATATCATTCTAAATTTTTTTCACTAAGAAGACTAAAAATAGTATTGTTGAGCTTTTCTTCCCTTTTCTGTAGACCAGCAGTCTTTGTCTGCATCTCAGATGCATTCCACATGGTCTGTATTCAGTACTTGTGCTCTTGTGAGTCTTACGAACATTTTTAATTGGGGGGTTTAAATCTTTTCCTTGCCCCACTGGTGATGTATATTTTCTGAACACAGTGAATAAAATAGTATGCAGGTCTTATAGCTTTTGAAGTTACTGTCATTTCCCCCTTCCCTTACATAATAAATAAATTAGAAAGTATTGGAGACTTTAAATTAACAAAAGGTTAAATAAAATTTTATGATCTCCCTTGCTGATATCCTGGCTAGCAGTGCATTTTGAGTAATACATCATTAGAGAAATCACTCTCCAATGCATGATTGTAATATTATGATGAGAGAATTGTTACTTAGGGGCACCTCCTTAAATAGACTGTTAGCCCTGAGAGCCTTAAAAAAAAAAAAAAAAAAAAAAAAAAAGTGAGTGAATTTCCTTTCCAGGGTTGCTGAGAAAGATCTACAAAAGGCCCCAGGAATTGAGACAAAGTTAATGGCTTTAGGGGATAATTTCCCAGTAATTTTTAGTAAGCCTGAGGCATCAAATAAAAGTCCTTGGCTTGTCAAATTGTATCACTATTATCTTGCAAAACATTTCAATGCTTTTGGTTCAGTTTAAAGAGCAAAGAAGTACCTGTGAGTGGAAAGAAGAGGTCTGAAGGTTAAATGCTTCATATGAATGAAAACTGAATTCAAATTTGACCATTTCTTCCCCCAACTCCTTTTCCACCACCAGCGTAAAGACCTTCAAATTACTGTAGACTGTTTAAGTGAAGAGGGTCGTTGTGAAATATACAAGGATAAAGGTTTGAGAGTTACTAACTGAACTCAGTCGATACAAAACAGTTATTTAACACAGAAAGGCAAACTACCTCCTTCTTTTCCTTTGAATAACAACTGTTATTTGGCACCATAGGCTACATTTTCATTTGACTTTCCAGCTTCCCTTTGCCCACACAGAAAAGAAAATGAAGATATTTTATCGATCTCTCCTAAGGTATTTCTACCTGAACATGGCTACCTGATACCAAGGAGCAGAATTTGGATGGGAGGGCGTTTATTTCAGTCTAAGAATTTCCCTGCCCACAATTCGGCAAATTAAAAGCCTTTTATGGGGGCGCCTGGGTGGCTCAGTGGGTTAAAGCCTCTGCCTTAGGCTCAGGTCATGATCTCGGGGTCCTGGGATCGAGCCCCACATCGGGCTCTCTGCTCAGCCAGGAGCCTGCTTCCCTCTCTCTCTCTGCCTGCCTCTCTGCCTACTTGTGATCTCTCTCTCTCTCTCTCTCTCTCTCTGTCAAATAAATAAAATCTTAAAAAAAAAAAAGCCTTATTATGTTCATTATTAAGTTCAATTTTTTTTTGCAGAAAGAGAAGGTAGAATATTAATCATTTTAAAATGCTCTTGTACAAAGAATATATATATTAAAGTAGCGAGATTTGAAGGAATCTGGATCCTCAGAAGGAGAATCATTTGAAATATATGCATTCTAGCAGCTTGAATGGATCACTGGGAGTAATGAACTTTTATCCCAGGGCAACTGTAAAAGTCAGTCAGTTCAATTCTCTCACCTTGCGCTTATTAAGCTTTTGGTACACTTATCCCAAAATAAGATGATATATTCCTTTGAACAGCCCTGTCTTTGTTATTCACTCTCTACTGATGAGGCAATGTGCAGACAGAACAATTAAATGACTTTGCTGAGGTCACAGGGCAAAACAGAGTAAGGCAAGGCAAGCTAAGGACACAGCCAAATTTCTAATTTGTTTTCTGGCCATCCTTCCAAGTGAGCTCAAAATCATATCATTCTTTGCCGTAAAGATAGCTGACCAGTCTTCCGATTGTTTAGGCTTAGGCAAAGACACAAAACAGGATCTGAAAGGGACAAAGATAATAGATAATTGTCTGCCTGAAGTGAATTTTATTTGGTTCTAAAGACTTCAGGGAGACTACAAACCCTGCCAAAGACAACACGTATGCACAATCAGTAGGAATGGGAGGTAATTTGATTTCCAGATTAAGATCCGTTCGGATTGTTCAGCCTTGGCAGACAGTACAAAGGTTTTCAGTGTAATACACACAAACTACCCAACTTTTACTGCTTCCTTTGTTAATATCTCTACCACCAATAAGGCAATGATGAATGACATGCCTTTGAAAGAAATAGTAGGTGCAATGAAGAAAAATGAAGAGGGAGAAAGAGGAGAAAAATGAGGTAGGGTAGGGAAAGAGAAAAACTGAGAAGAGCTACAGGAGGTTGTCTCTGTACAGGCACTAAGAGTGAAGCCTCCCATTACATCGTGGTGTTATTTCACTCAGTCTGACTGTCATTTACAAATCCTCCCTGTCTTTACACAGGCCTCTCCAGTTTAGATTTTGACATTATCCATCTTTAACTTCATTAAGAGATTTTTTTAAAAGGTGGTAAAACTACATATGCAGTATTTCTTTAAAGGAAGAGGTGTACGGGGTGCCTGGATGGCTCAGTGGGTTAAGCCTCTGCCTTCGGCTCAGGTCGTGATCTCGGGGTCCTGGGATAGAGTCCCATATTGGGCTCTCTGCTCAGCAGAGAGCCTGCTTCCCCCCTTCTCTCTCTCTGCCTACTTGTGATCTCTGTCAAATAAATAAATAAAATCTTAAAAAAAAAATAAAGGAAGAAGTGTAGAAGGAAGACAAAAATAAAGAAGTGGGGGATAAAGAAAACAAGGAAGAAGGGAGGGGAAAGTTGAACTGTATTGGAACAATGGCTGTGGCTTACAGAGAGTCTACTATTTGCTACACAGTCCAAAAGGCATTTTCTACATATTATATCTATTTCTCAAAAAGCCCCTTATTATTTTTCCATAATATCCCATGATAGTCTCTCTCTCTCTCTGTTAAGGAACAAAAGATCAGAAAGATAAAACAACATCCAATTATTGCACAGCTTGAAAGTGGTAGAGCTGTAACTTGAAATCAAGTTTGTCTCGTTAACGCTTTTCTTTCTGTACCACTTAAACTGAGCTTGTATTTAGGTCAATAGTCATGACACTGGTAAAAGGAATTAAGAATGGGCTGCTAATAACCTGTTATCTACAACTAAGCCAGGGTGTCATATTTTTGCTTTAAAGTATCTAGTGTGGTTATCACATGAATACTTGACCCAGATCCTAATTCAAATTAGGTGGAATAGAAACATCAGTACAATATTTGGGGCATGTGGCTCATGGATGCAGATTTTAGATAAGAACTCCATAGTTGAGATTTCCTTCGTAACTTGATAAAGCAGTTCTTTTGGAGATAGTTGAAACTTAAGTCCGTAAATAACCCTACTTCTCTGAAGAACAAAGGGTTCATAAGCATTTGTCATTGCCCTCACTGACAGCTGTTACAGGTTACCTAGCATAAAATAGATGTCTAGTACAATGCCAGGCATGGTGCAAGTCCCAAATAAAATGCTCACTAAATGAATTAATGAATACCATTTAAAAAGACCTATTAAAATGGGACTTTCTGATCTCAACTACAACCTGGCCAAACACAGGCTTCAAAGACACCAAAATGTCCTTTTTAATACATTTGCCAGCAGTGCAAAAATGAGAGATACAGAGAAACTATATTAGGAATAGCTTTTCTGAAACAGTGAAAAACCAGAAATACCTAGCAACTCCCCGATTATTTTTAATTTACCGTGACAGGAATTGGCATACTGAATTGCATGCAAACAGAGTGTGTTCACAGTTTGTGGAAACACTACTTTTTCTGAACTATCAAATATTTGAAAATACAAAAGTCTGCAGATGAAATGGGAAGATAGAAGAACTTCACTGAAGAAGGCAGTCAAGACGGCAGTCATTCACTATTGAATTATCTGTATCCTTAAACAAGCCACTGAATCTACCTGTGGCCTTAGAATCTCCAGGAAAATAAAGCATTGCCACTAAAAGAATTCTAATCTTCCATCAGTTTTCTTCTTTCTTTAAGCATATGGTTGAAGCCCAGACCAACGTTATCAATTTTCACCTTCTTCCTTATTAATAGAACTTTATATTGTATTCAGTGAAAATACTATTATATTTGTTATCCTCCTTTGCATATAAGGATGACCAATTAAATATAAGTAGTTTGGGGGAAGGATTTACAGAAAATCTCATTTACCACTCTGTAATCTCTCTTAAGTTTTTTGCCTGGAATATGATTTGAAGAGCTGGGACTCCAAAAGCTCTATCACAATCCTGAGGGTAGGAATCACAAGCTAAGAGAGGACAGAAGAACCCTGGCATTTTTTTAAACATGTATTTATGTATCTTAGAGAAAGAGAGAGAGAGCAGGGGGAGGGAAGAGAGTGAGAGAATATCTCGAGCAGACTCCTTGCTGAGTGTGGAGCCTGCACACGTTTGATCTCAGGCCTCTGTGATCATGACCTGAGCTGAAATCAAAAGTCAGACACTTAAGTGACTGAGCCACTCAGGCATCCCAGAAGAACCCTGGTTCTTAATGTTTTCTGATACCAGTCCTGAACTGATGATGAGTTTTTAATATTCAGGTTTATTAATTTTATCTGGAATGTGAAAAAGAGGGGCTCTGAATCAGAGACTGATTTCTTATTAATTACCTCACAATAATTAAGTCTATCCCCTAACCTTCTTGCCCCAGGCCTTGTGTGTGGAGTGATCTGGTGAAAGCCAGGTCAAACATCCTATTCTAGTAGTTAGAAACTCCACAGATGAGAAACAGACAATAGATTTTCTGCATTTAAATTCAAGAAAAAGACAGCCGTCTCTTTTCTACTAAAGAGAAGGAAAATATTTTGCTGATAGGATGATAATCCCTTTGAGATGGGATGGCAAGAATCCTGAGTTCTCACTCTAACCTATTGAAATGTAAATATTTCTTTCCAGATGCTAAATAAATCACTGGTATCTGTTATGACGTCTAAGACACAAAGTTGTCTCCAGGGTCTGAGCTTAAGTTGTCTCCAAGGTTTGAGCTTCATCTCTTTTAAAATCGAAAAGCCTGATCAGGGAAACACAAATCAAAGCCACAGTGTGATACCACCTCACACCAGTCAGAATGGCTAAAATTAACAAGTCAGGAAATGACAGATGCTGGCGAGGATGCGGAGAAAGGGGAACCCTCCTACACTGTTGGTGGGAATGCAAGCTGGTGCAACCATGCTGGAAAACAGCATGGAGGTTCCTCAAAAAGTTGAAAATAGAGCTACCCTATGACCCGGCAATTGCACTACTGGGTATTTACCCTAAAGATACAAACATAGAGATCTGAAGGGGCACGTGCACCCGAATGTTTATAGCAGCAATGTCCACAATGGCCAAAGTATGGAAAGAACCTAGATGCCCATCAACAATGAATGGATAAAGAAGATGTGATATATATATACACACACATACATACAATGGAATACTATGCAGCCATCAAAAGAAATGAAATCTTGCCATTTGCAACAATGTGGATGGAACTAGAGGGTATTATGCTAAGCGAAATAAGTCAATCGAGAAAGACAACTATCATATGATCTCCCTGATATGAGGAAGTGGAAATGCAATGTGGGGTTTTTGGGCAGTAGGAAAAGAATAAATGAAACAAGATGGGATCAGGAGGGAGACAAACCATAAAAGACTCTTAATCTCACAAAACAAACTGAGGGTTGCTGGGGGGAGGGGAGTTGGGAGAGGGTGGTGGGGTTATATACATTGGGGAAGGTATGTGCTATGGTGAGTGCTGTGAAGTGTGTAAACCTGGCGATTCACAGATCCGTACCCCTGGGGCCAATAATACCTTATGTTTAAAAAAAATTAAAATAAAAAAAAATGGAAAAGCCTATAGAGGTACTGCTTCAGTCTTCCTGACTTCCTGGGTCTTAACTTAGGGATGTGCAGGGTGTAACCATTTGGTTCTCTCAGATCACAGCAATTAAGGGGGGTGGGAATGGCTACAAATCTGAATCTCATGGTAAGTAAAGAGGAAAGTATTCCTTAGGAGAAATAGAAACAAGCATTTGTCTTTATACTACATGTGTATCCAAGACTGGGAAGGCTAGAGATCGTTACAGGAATGCTAGAAACTACAGAAAAATTTTATTTCTCCACAACAGGCTACCTCTAAACTTCTGTAAGGGAGAAGAAACCCTTCCACGGCTAAGCCACTTGTAATCACATTTCTGTTGCTAGCAGCAAAACCCAACTCCTAGTTAATACAATAGTTGACTTTTTAAAGTCTTAAGAATTTAGATAAAATCTAGGGAGAGGGTGGTTGTGTTATGGACATTGGGGAGGGTATGTGCTATGGTGAGTGCTGTGAAGTGTGTAAACCTGGCAATTCACAGGCCTGTACCCTTGGGACTAATAATACATTATATGTTAATAAAAAGTAAAAAATATATATATATTTTTAAAGAATTTAGGTAAAATCCAGCTTTCAGCAATAGCACCAATGAGCATCAATGAGCTAGAAACGTATGCAGTACTTCACCAAGGATTGTTCAATACATGAAGAAGTAAATGAATTCATAAACAACCAGCAGACGTGATCCTAAATAACCCATATTACACAGCAAGCAAAGGTAAGAACAAAGGACTCAATATGACCGCTGCCTCAATGAATGTTCCTGTTTTTACTGCCCTGTTTGGGTTTTCCTTGCTGTTCTAGTTTTCTTCCAACCCTAATCTAACATATGCATTTTTCTTCTGAAACATTCGATCTTACCATGCCCTTTCCTCAATATTCTCCTCATTGATTCAAGGGTCCACTTAAATGTAGCTTCTTCAGGAACAAGGTACAAGGAAGGGTATCTCGACTTAAATTATTGTTACTATTCATTAACACTCTTTATTTAATTTGTTGCAGAACTCAGCACTTTCAAACTGCCTTTTAAGTATTATGCCTCCATCAGAAAGGATGAATACCCAACTTTTGCAGCAACATGGACGGGACTAGAAGAGATTATGCTGAGTGAAATAAATCAAGCAGAGAGAGTCAATTATCATATGGTTTCACTTATTTGTGGAGCTTAACAAATAGCATGGAGGACATGAGGAGATGGAGAGGAGAAGGGAGTTGAGGGAAATTGGAAGGGGAGGAGAACCATGAGAGACTATGGACTCTGAAAAACAACCTGAGGGTTTCAAAGGGGTGGGGGGGGGTGGGAGTTTAGGGGAACGAGGTGGTGGGTATTAAGGAGGGCACAGAATGCATGGAGCACTGGGTGTGGTACAAAAACAATGAATACTGTTACACTGAAAAGAAATTTAAAAAAATAATAAAAGTGCCTATAGCTCCCCTAGTTTGAAAAGCTAGGTGAGGATCAGGGGCAGGTTCATATGACAAGCGATTAAATTCCCAGAATCTACCTTGGTGCCCGACTTCTTCAAGTATTTAAAAAAAAGAGTTTCTCTCTCCCCTCCCCACCCCATTTTAATCATAATTTCCTAACAATAGTCAGCAAATGATCCGCTGTAACTTTGGAAGCACTTTTCAAAATGTATTATTTTCTGGCCATGAATCATTGTCCTAGGGTTGTCTACTTTGCAACGTGGCACTGGACAAAATTACACTCTGCAAAAGAGACAGGAGCAGATGATACAGCCCTAGGCTTGAGAACTGATTTCCTGCTTCAAATATGTTTCCTGATTGAAGATTGCACACCTAGGAGGTGAGATGAGAGAGCTATTTTATAAAAGTGTCCAGCAGATGTACTGCAGTAATTCCCACTGTATTCATCATTTACTGAATTGCTCACACACCAGAAGTATAATCCAATGTAAATGATCTCATCACCCATCAGTATGAGGGCTCACAAATCCAACTTGGCCTCAAGCTAAAACTTGACATTTCAAGGTTCTCAAATCCACAGTAAGTAAGCAGTATATTGATGACTTCCAAACGTCTCTTCTGAAATGGTCCCGGCTTTTGAGAAATGCAGGTGTTTGGGATCTAGAAATAGAAGTGGCCAGCTGCCCTTGAGGTACTTGGGGCACTGTTCCATATTTCCTACTCCTGATTTGGCTCTAAGAAGGGAACATTTTGTGCAGAAGATAATGGAATTGACACCATTTGCATTCTGCGCATACAAATACTGAAGAATGAAATTTAAAAGGTTCATTTTAAAGTATCCCTTCTTGCAGCTTTATTGTCACTGCTGTGTGTGGGAAGACATAAGGCGTTGTCATGCTGTGAAATCAGAAGAACACACATATTCACAGATGGGCAGGGATCTAGAGAGGCCATTTGTGTTTGAACCTCCTCCAAATAAAGGGCTACTGAACCTGAGGTAAGTCCACTAATCTGACTGAGTGTATTTCTTAACCCATGACAGGAGAGGATCAGGCCAAATTGTTATAAATCTCCTTGCCATCTTTAAACTTAGCCGATAACACAACCATAGCCAAGATTACATTCTGAATCATTTCATTTAGAAACATTATCAGTTATCTTTCCCCAGCCACTGATTCCATGTAAATTGTGTGGTGTACTGTACAAAGCACGGCTTTGTCATATATACCTAAAACCTATTCCCTGTTCTGCCAAAATACTTCATCACTGTTTGATCTTTGGCAAAACACATATTCTTCTTAAGTTTCAGATTTTTTTACTGTAAAATGGAGAAAAAGATAATTTTTACACATGGTTAGTTAAAAGATTATATTAGATGATCTTAAAAAGTACTTGGAGAGAACTGATTTTCCAAGAGATGATTTTTTTTTGCCATTATTCCTTTATGACCTCTGTTTTCAAGCATTTAAAATATACATAGAAAAACAAAATTACAATCAGTACTTTTATTATATATTTAGTTTTTTTTTTTCTCCAGTGGATAGAGGATTTTTACTATTGTAAACTGAATTCTGAATTTTCTCACTTCCTTACCTATCCTATGATTATAATTTACATCATTACTTTATCTTACAATGCTATTCCACAATGTTAGGATTATCACTCATTATTGCAAATGACAGATAATCAACTTGAATTACCTAAAAATAAAAGGGGAGGCATTTATTGTAATGACATTGCAATAACCTGACAAAGAAAAATCAATAGGAACAAAGTAACTCAGAACCCACAGTTTTTCTACATTCTCCTCCCCCCTCATTCCTTTACTTCTCCTTCTAGTAGTGGGTTTTTACACTCACCTCTCACCACAGTGTAGAGAACATGGCTTTTGGCAAATCTAGTTATATTCCATGACTACTCACAGAGAATAAATAAAATTTCTCTTTACCCACTTCAGTATTTTGACAATCTGCCAGGAAGTATTCTGATTGGACTACTTTAATCACATGTTCACTGTCTGGATCAACTACAGAACTCAGAGATGTGATCTTATAATTGGCTCAAGTGGAAATAAATCTCCATATAGGGAGATATCTCACATAACGGGCAGGGTAAAATGCTGAGGACAAATAAAACTATCAGGTGTTCTTGTCTTATGTTTTTTTATTTAATTTATTCTAGAAAGAGAGAGTGTGCACACCAGCAGGGGGAGGGAGAGAGGGAGAGAATCTTCAGGTAGACTCTCCACTGAGTCGGGGAGCCAGAGGCAGGACTCAGTCTCACCAGCCATGAGATCATAGCCCGAGCTGAAACCAAGAGTTGGAACACAACCAAGTTCCTGTATATGTTAGAAGTGACTAACAGCAACCCCAGCTCTGGACCTAAGGGAAAATAACTTTAACTTGAATTCAATAATAAATTTACTTTTAAGAATCATGTTCTGCTCTCTTATTAGAATTTGAAAATTCTAATTGGGGTACAGCATGGCAAAATATTTATGCTTTTATCAAATACTTTTTTATATGGCAAATGGGGAAAAACGTATGGATGATTATTTGTAGAAACATGCCTTATTTCAAGGACATGAAGGCAATTTGACTTCTCTGTATTTTTTCCAACATCTATATTCCTTTTAATCTAAGAATTCAGTAGTCATATAGTTTTACAAGAAATTG
Organism: Lutra lutra; assembly: GCF_902655055.1. Lineage (NCBI taxonomy): Eukaryota > Metazoa > Chordata > Mammalia > Carnivora > Mustelidae > Lutra > Lutra lutra. Next base: position 51,214,301 of record NC_062290.1, read on the forward strand.
ACTATCCTGGAGGAGCTAGCCTACTGAGAAATTCAAAGAAAGGTAGAAATAATTGAGTTCAGTTCTCCTCCAAAGAGTAAATTTATACAAGGCAAGAGGAGAGTCTATATAGGGTTCCTGAAAAGGGAGTGGTGTGAGGTATACAATTAGAGATATGATTGAAGATTTGAATTTGGAATAGAAAAATACTCTTATTAATTGGCTGAAAATAGCTCAGTCCATTAATAACTGAGGATGTACTGAGGTTTCTAAAACTATTGCTCATTTTCTAATTAAACCTAAAAGTATTCTTGTGAAGTGTCTAGGCGCCAGTAATAATTATCCCCATTTTGTGAATAAAGGAACACAGCATCTGAGAGGTGAGGCAGTTTACATGTATAATCAAATCAGTAACACTTAAGAACAGCCCCAGAAGGTGATGAGTAGAGAGCGCCTTTTTCTTTGGATGTAGAGGACAACAAATAAGGAAATCAGCTGGTGCACAGTGGACACCAAGTTGGATTTAGACCCAGAAAATTTTTTAGATTTTTAGTGGGGTTCTCATAAAGGCCCAAACCTAAGCACGTTGCTTGTACTGTCTACATTATCTATAAATTAGAAATAAAATTGATCACTTAAGAGCACTGTAGAGGTGACTATGCATATGTCTTATATCAGAATGCATATGTCTTAATATGATGGAGGGATGATGGGGAACTCCTGGTTCCTCCTTTTCTTGCCAAATCTTCCTGCAACGATGAGCATTCCTCAGGATTGACCAAGACAAGGAAGTCAGTCCAGGGCTCAACCTTAGCAGGTGACACTTCTCAAGAATGTATACGATTAGTGGGAGCTTCTAATCAGGATCTGAGCACTCTAAAGCATGCAGCCTTCCTATTGAAATAAAATGATGTCTATACCAAGAATATCTTTTCCTTGCTATACAAAAACCTTTAGGAAAGCTTAAGGATTAATTTGGGTAAATTCTAAGTCAACAGACACACACTTTCATTTTACAGAAAAAGACAAAGAAGCCCAGAGACAGTATATGGCATACCTGACTTAACAATAAATTAATGAGACAGTTAAGAATGAATTATCTCTTGGAGCACCTTGGTGGCTCAGTCAGTTAAGTGTCTGACTTTGACTCAGGTCATGATCCCAGGGTCCTGGGATCGAGCCCTGCATCAAGCCCTGCGTCAGGCTCCCTGCTCAATGGGGAGTCTGCTTCTCCTTCTGCCTCTCCTCCCTCCCAGCTTATGTTCTCTCTCAAATAAATAAAATCTTTTCTTTTTAAATGAATTATCTCTTTAAGATTAAAGCTCTGTCACATACCACTTGGGATTTTTAAAGATAATCTTCTTCCAGGTACAGATAGGGAGGACAGAGTTGAAACTCTGTTAGCTGTCCAAAAAATAAAAGCTCAGGATGGACTTCCTGAGCTAGCTGTATTTCTCCTTGGTAAAAGATAAACTCTCAGGAAATCTTAAACATAGTATTAAGAGCTACATTCTCTACAGCATAGGAAATATCATAGAAGAGAGGTGGATTTGTGCCAAGATGCCAACAGAAATTCTATCACAAATGCCAAAGAATTTAAGTCACATACACAGAGACTCCTCCTCATTGCTCATCCTAACTCCTCAGAATTCCACTTGTAGCTTGAGTTCAAAAGTTTTGACAGGTTATGTTCATTTGTGTTGGTTTCTCTCTTACATGCGTACCTTTCCTTTGGGGCCCATGTAGAAATGGGTCAACATCAAGAATCAGATAATCCTTGATGCTAGAGCTATAGCCAGCTTAAAGGCCTAAATAAACCAGCGTACACAAAAAGGTTTGTGAAATGTAAAGCACAATCTAAAACTTGACTCCTAAACCCACACTTTCCTTTAAGCTTTCTCAGGTATCTTTATAAGGAAGAAAATTATACATTTTAATTCCTTTTAACATTTTCATACTGACCCAAGCACACATCTACTATTCAGAGAGTACTACTAGCTGGATAGATAGTCCCAATGATAACATCACCAAAGAGAGAAGGCTTATGAAACCATGTACTCTGTTAATAAACCAAACTACCAAATCTGATGATTGAATCTCAAGAGATTTTTCTAAACGATAATATGTTTTCCAAAATTAATCAAAGCAATTCTTTTTCTGGTAATTGCTGTTACTTTTAGTCTTTCCGCATTTAGTTCATGCCATATGAATGAGAAGACAAATTCTCAGCCTTTGACTTTCAAAATATAATTTTGAAATATGTGACAGAAACAAATTTTTGAAGGGAAAAAATTTTTAAGTTGTAAGCAACTTCATTTTGAATATCAAGACCAGAATCCTGACAGTTCAAGGCATGGTCCACACAGAAACAATAGATGTTGAATAAGAAAGATTAGTTTCATAATGTTATTTCCATGAACCTAAACTAAACGAAGACCTAGAAGTGGAAGGGAAATGAAGCCAAAGGGAAATCTGTCCCAAGAAAGAGACCTGTATCATATCTTTCTAATCACTTTCCCCTCAGATTAATTACCAGGGTGGGGTATGTTAACAAGATTCCTAAATCAATTTTAGGATACAAGAACACAAGAACTTCCGCATCTCAACCTGGATGAATTCCGGGGACTTGCAGAGTCTCAATAAATGACCTTCTGCTAACAAGACATAGGGACCTATGTAAGTTTTCTAGAGATGCTATAACAAAGTACCACCAACTGAGTGACTCAAAATAGTAAGAGATTTATCACTTCATAGTTCTGGAGGCTAGAAATCCAAAATCAAAGTGTCAGCAGGGCCTTTCTCTGAGACGCTGAGTAAATCCTTCCTTTCTTCTTCCTAGTAGCTAGAGGCCAGCAATCCTTGGTGTTCCCTGGCTTTATAGATGTCTCTCCAAGATCTGCCTCACAGTCACATAGCTGTCATCTCCCTGTATGTCTCTGTCTTCACATTGTCTTCTTATAAAGACATCAGTTATATTGGATTAGAACCCACTCTGATGAACTTACCCTAACTTGATTATATCTACAAAAGCCCTATTTCCAAATAAGATCATATTCCCAGCTACCAGGGGGTTGGGACGTCAACCTATCTTTAGGGAGAACACAATTCAACCCATCAAGGGCTATAGAAGGAAAGTTGTTCCCTGATATTTCTATACAAAAATTCCTAGACAACTGCAGAAAGCTTTTAATAGCCGAGAAGGAAACTTGAGGGCAACCAATTATTTTCATACACCCAAAGAGTGATATGGAGGTGGTGAGTGACAAGGCTGGAACTAGAGAAGATTCATCATGAGGATAAAATGCTTAGGACTGCCTTTCATGTGCTCAGAGAGTGCTTGAGAACATAGATTTCTCACTCAGCAGATGGAAACATACAGATACTGAGGTCCACAATCAGAGAGGATGATATAAATTTAAGAGGATGTCAGGATGGACAGATGACAGAGAATAACAATGCCGATCTTTACTGCCAATGATGCCATGATGCTATTTGAGGCCCTCTGGGAAATGGATATTAGATGTACCCTGGAGATCAACTGAAAGGAAGAAAACTGAATTGGACTGAAAAGCACTGAACTGAATGAATGAATTTATCTCAGATAGACTAAGATTAAATATTTTCCCACTAGATGGGAGGCTCAAGAAAAACCTGTCTTTTCTTTATGGAAAAAGGAAAGGACAATTCTTGCCAACCCTACTTTGTGATCTAAGATTTGTATGTGTTACTTATTCAATGAAGGCGGAAAAGCTCTCTGGGACACATTGGGCAAAACTCTATCAATACAAACACTGTCTTTCTTGGGACATGCTACCAATGTAAAAATAAAGAACATATTAGACTGAAACACTGAAACATGGAGAGCTGTAATTTCACAGGAATCCTGTAGGCTTGAAAGTGTGTATCACAGAGGTAAAGACTATAATCAAACCTGGTTGCTTTTACTCTGGCAGTACCTATCATTTTTATTTTGACAAGGGAAGATAGTTTGCACTACAGTGATCTGCATACAGTTTCCAAAGGCAGATTGTGCACACACAGCTTGCACTCCACGAAACTGTGAACACTATGTAAGTGACAGAAGATACCATGTTTGTAAGTGGACTTGCCTGAAACATTATATAGGTAAAAACCACAATCGGTGTGCTGATACAGAGATTAGATGATGGCTTTACAGAGGATAAATTTATGTTAAGCCTTGACTGTTACTAGCTGATTGATCTTGGACTCGTTCCTTAAGATTCATAAACCCTGGTGTCCTAAGGTGCCAAACTGTCCTAATACTACTACTTGTCTTACACAGTCATGAGATCTGAATGAAATAACATATGTATAGTACTCACAACGGTAATGAGCACATAGTAAATGTCCAATAAACATGTGTTATTATTTCTACCAGTTGTTTTGCTCATCCAAATCAAGTGTTGTTTTTAAAATAATTAGCGAAATAAGAGATAGAGTTGGATTCTTGTCTCAGTTTTAGAATTACCTAATTATGTGATCTTGGATTTGCCAGGTAAACTTCCAGGTCTTCATACATAAGATAACTAGATTGGCTACTCAGTTAATGGGCGCCAGTGTTGTTCCCTCATTTCCCTTTTAGACATGAAAAGAACAAGAATCCCAGTCAGCCTGAATTCTGGTCATTATTGTTTTCTGAGATATACATTGCTTTCTGTTCCTGTTGAATCAATATGGTCATTTCCATACTTCAGCCCTCTGTCCATGTCTATCTTTTTTCTAATACTCAACAACATGAAGCCAGGGACCATGATTTATTTATACTTATCACACGTTCTTAGTATAATGCCTGGAGAATCATAATTAATAAATATTCATAGGATCACTTAATAAATGAATGAGCAACTGAATTTTATTAGATTGAATCTTAATTCATCTAATGTTTAATTAAATTGAATTTTATTAGACCATTTTTTTGTAGTTAAAAATAAAGACAAAGAAAGAAAATGCATCCTACAGAACAAATGCCAACTATAGACCTAATTTCTAACTCATTCAACTGAGTTGAATTGAGATTTAAATATTTGTTAAAGTATGTTATTCAATTATCAGCTTCCTTTTTTTCTTTCACTTAACCTCTTCCTTATTTCTGCCTTAATGCTATGCTAGGACTATGTCTTATTTAGTTTTATCCTTTTGTTTACTCAATTATTCACCTGAAAAGTATTTATTGAGCATCACTGTAACAGGGACTGTGCTAGGCTCTCAGTAGAAAATTTTGCATAAAACTGAATTTGGGGGGCGCCTGGGTGGCTCAGTGGGTTAAGCCGCTGCCTTCGGCTCAGGTCACGATCTCAGGGTCCTGGGATCGAGCCCCGCATCGGGCTCTCTGCTCGGCAGGGAGCCTGCTTCCTCCTCTCTCTCTGCCTGCCTCTCTGCCTGCTTGTGATCTCTGTCAAATAAATAAATAAATAAAATCTTTAAAAAAAAAAAAAAAACTGAATTTGGTTCATGCTCTAACATAGTCTTTGACCTACCTGGAAGACATTAATCAACTAACTACGATTATAAAAATCATTCTAAGCTGAAAAGAAAGTGTTTTTTTTAATGCATAGGAGAATGCATAAAGAAGAACCAATCTGGGCACCTGGGTGGCTCAGTCAGTTGGGCCTTCAATTCTTGGTTTCAAGTCAGGTCATGATCTCGGGGTCATGGGACTGAGTTCTGCTTCATGCTCTGTGCTGGGCATGGAGCCTGCTTAAGGTTCTTTTACCTCCTCCCCCTCACTCCCACTGTCTCTTCCCCCACTTATGCACGCACTTATGCATGCACTTATGCACGCACACACACACACGTGTGTGTGTGTGTGCGCGCGCTCTCCCCCTCTCAAATAAATAAAATATTATAAATGAAGAAGAAGAAGAACCACCAATCTTACAATAGAGGGTCAATTATGGCTTCTCTGAGAAGGTGACCCTGGTTGAAAACTCAAAGATAAAATGAGTGAATGAGATATAATACATGATGAAACAACTGTTTTGTTTACAAAACTTGAGCCTAGATACTGGCATTCCAAGCTTAGTCTGACATGATCAATCTAGCATTTACACATTTAAATGTTTTATAATAGATGAAGATGGGAAGAAGGTAAATGCTGACAGTGAACACTATATACAAAGTAATGAGAAAGAAAATGATGGTGCATGTTAGAAACAGAAAAAGTCAGTGTCCTTGCAAGTTCTTTGATAAGACAAGTTTGCAGAAACCACACTAGCTTAGAGTCTTCTAAGTCCTAGACAGTTTTAATCTTAACAGTGATGGGAAGTATTAAATGTTTTTTAGCAAGTAGATATTTTACTCATATGTGTATTCTCATCATATCACCCTGGCTGCAGAGTATATGATATATGGGGGTAAGAAATTTAAGAAGTAAAGTGGTCTATAGCAATAGTTACTATGAAAGATGATGTAGCATTATTACAGTGATGGCAGTGGTGGTGATAGAATTGAGAAGTATTCAGCATATACACTTAAGATATTGATGGGCTAATTTTGGATATTAAGAATGAAAAAGGAGTCAGAAGTCACTGGAAAAAATGTGTTTTTTTCCAAGATCAGCTTGGACATACTGAATTTGAGTTTCCCTTGAGACATCTAAATGGAATGTTGAATATGCAATCGAGTACCCTCATCAAGAACTCAGAATTGAGGCCTGAGCTGGAGATACACATATCAATTGATTTATATTTATTTGTAAAAGCAGTGCATGGGTGTTGTTGGGGAGTCATTATGAAAGAGATGATATATGGAAAAGATTCCCCAAGCAGCAGGTTGAAAGTGAAAAGACCTTGAAAATTTTAATAGGTGGTGATAGGCCAGAGGAGAATGAGTATGAAAGAAAGAAAAAGAAAAATAATTCATAGATAAATATGAAGGAAGAGGGGCAACTGATGCCTTAGAAGCTAAGGGAAAACTATAGCTTTAGAAGGTAGAGTGATCAACTAGGTTGAATTTTGCTATGAAATCGAATGAGGTAAGAACCATGAAAGAGCTATTGAATATGGCTAGTTTAGGTCATGGGCCAGCACGGAAAGAGCTCTTTTTATTCAGCCTGTTTAATAGGTTGGATTTTGGAGGGAATAGGCTATGAGAAAATAAGGACTTAAAGTTCACTGAGGAAATTTCATTGAAAACAGAAAATAGAGAAAAGATAGGGTGAAATTTCAAGAGATGTATGGAGAGAAAAAAAAGGTTTTTTAAGAAGAATAAATTTTGTTTGAAGATGGGATTAACTGATAGACCAATTGATTGATTGATTCATCTTAAATACAGAATTTTATTTAATGATCCAGGTGAAAAGGAGGAATCAAGTGAAACACAATTTCTGAGAAATCAAGAGAGAATATGGATAGAAGGACAAATGAAGGAGTTGGAAAAAAAATTCTTATATAACAAGAAAGGAAATCATAATAATGAAAACACGGATAAGTATAACAATGACAATGAGAATGACAGTGGTGATTATTGTTGCTTTTGTTGAGGCTCACTATATGTCAGTCACTATTCTAATCATTTGTTCATTAGATTCAGATACAGGTAGGTTGAGGTGTGACAGCAAAAACTTGAAAGAATTTCATTCTCAAGGCTTTATTATTCACTCTACAGTAAGAAGTGAAGCCATATGCTATTAGTGATGCAGACAGTGGACTTGATGTAAAGAGGTTGCCAGAAGTCTAAAGTACATGAGAAGTTTGAACAAGTTATAAAAATGAGAGAACAAGATGAGAACAGAAAAATAGTAGAACTGTCAGGCAATATTTTGGACCTGCTTAAAGCCGATGATCATGAATTTATAGTAAGATCAGTCTGTTTAGGGGTGTCACTTTCTCCAATATTGTGTAGTCACTCAGATTTAATTAACTATCACTCAGCCAACATTTGCCGATGCCTTTAGCACAATAGGGTAATATCAGATATGGTAGGGAATGCGAAAATCAGTAAGCTCAGACTTTGGCTTTTACTTAGCCAAAACGATTAAAATTCCATGTCTTGGGGCTCTGGCTCTAAATTCAGTTTAACTGCTATTGGACTAATCTACTAACAAATAGCAATTATAAGGTCTGGAAAAAAATAATAAAGCATACACAACACTTTAAGGGTACTGGGAAATGAACAAAAATATGGAGATAATACAGTTGACCCTTGAACAACATGCAGCTGGGACACCAACTCCCCACACAGCTGAAAGTCCACATTTAACTTTTGACTCCTCCAAAATCTAACTAATAGCCTACTGTTGACTGCAAGTCTTACAGATAATAGTCGATTAATACATATTTCTTGTGTTATATATACTATATACTGTATTCTTAAAAGACAGTAAGCTACAGAAGAGAAAATGTTGGAGTGCCTGGGTGGCTCAGTGGGTTAAGCCTATGCCTTCAGCTCAGGTCATGATCTCAAGGTCCTGGGATCGAGCCCTGCATCAGGCTCTCTGCTCAGCAAGGTGCCTGCTTCCCCCTCTCTCTCTGCCTGCCTCTCTGCCTACTTGTGATCTCTGTCAAATAAATAAAATCTTTAAAAAAGAGAGAGAGAAAAGAAAATGTTATTAAAAACAACATAAGGAAGCGAAAATAGATTTTTAATACTATACCGTATTTATAGAAAAAAATTCACAAATACGTCTGTGCAGTTCAAGCCTATGCTATTCAAGGGCCAACTCTATAGGCAATGCAAGCTTTCTAGGGAGTAACTGCACAGGGTGAGAGTATTTTAATTTGGTTTTTCTCTTGAAAGTTCTCTTCAGATCACATAGCAAAGAGTTCTTTGAACTCAAACAGAAGGCTATAGTCTTAGTGGTATGAGTGGTAAAAGTACAGAGTTCAGGACCACAAGAGGAGCTGGAAGTTGAGGGATGAAATACCAGAAAGGATGGAGCCACAGGACTCCCCTCAAATATTGGAAACATTCCTGAATTGTGTCAGGAGAGAAAATCCAAAGACCACAAGAGAAGCTGGACAGAGATTTCAGTTGCCCATCTGAGAGGAGTCTGTTTGAAACTTGAATATTGCATACTTAGAGTGGTGTGAAAGAAGTTCTAGGGTCTCCACTGATATGCAAAAAGTGTCTTGTCTTAGGAGTAGATACTGTATTAAAGGGCTAAGGATGTGCCTAAAGATTAAGAATAAAACTTAAGTTAATTCATTCCACAAAATTAAAACATGCCACGACAAGTTCATGGTAATCAGCCAGTAACTTATATGCCTGTCAAAATAAAAGTCAGTATTTTCAGGGAAAGATAAGATTCTCTAAATGTCATCTGTGTCTACCACACAATAAAATATCAAAAAAGAGACAAAAAATCCAATAACCCAGTCAAGAGAAAAAGCAATCAACACACATACACAAATTAAGATAATTCAGAAAGACAAAAAATTTAAAGAAACTATTATTTTTTTAAAAGTTTACAACATGAAGAAAAAGGTACCAAGACTAATAAACACAGTGAGAATTTCATCAAAAAAATAAAAAAGAATTTTTTAAAAATTACAATTCTGTTTCTGCTATTAATAATTACTGAAATAGAAAGTTCACTGGATGAGATTCATAGAAGATTAGAGACAACAGAAGAAATGTTCAATAACTTGAAGACAAAGAAATAAAGTTATTCAATCTGAAAAGAAGAAAAAAATCAAAACAAAGTTAGAAGAACCTTAGTGACCACCCTGTTCTTCTTAACTAAGCCTGCCCTCAGCAAAAACAAGGTAACCAGAGCCTGATGTCCTTAGGTCTGATCAAAGCCTAACTAACGCAGGGGGAAGAGAAATACCCATCTTCTGACAAAGGGGAACAAGATTGCCAGTTTATCATGACTGATTTCTAAACTAACTATTAAGTTAAAATAATCAGGACAGCTTATATTGGCTCAAAGATATGAGAGCAGATAGATATCAAATAGACTGATGCATATGCAGTCGATTTTTTTCCCATTATTTTTGACAAATGGGCAAGGATTAGAAAAAAATGGATAATAATTGAAGATAGCTAAGAAGATCCAACATATGTATAATAGAAAGATGAGACACTACCTAAAGAAAAGTGGTGTTCAAAGTCATAGGAAGAAAAATCCTTTGGACATTTGGGCAAAAAGAGGAAGTTGCTCAAAAGGAAAAATAACATTCAGATTTATCAACAGCAACATTTTAAGAAGATGGAATTAACACATTTAAGATAGCCAAGGGTGGGGGGGAATGAGCCAAGGATTTTTATATCCAGCAAAACCTATTTTTAAGTACAAGAGTATCAAACTATTGCCAAAATGAGATAGATTAAGGACTATTTTTCCAGTGATCTTCCTAAGGATTCTACAAGATGTTGATAGAGAGACATAGATTTAATAATAGATTATAAATATCAAATATATAGTTACTTATAAAACTAAGACTGAATGAAAATTAATGGGGAGAAAATATAGTATGTAATGGTCATGTGTTTTTATAATGTAGAAATCATAGGCTATTAAAAATGAAGAATAGGCAAAGATATATAAAAAATTATTTTAGGAATCATAAGGCTGATAGTAACCTTAATATTGAAATTTCAAATCTTTTGTATTGTAGGATGTATTAGTTTGCTAGGGCTGCTATAACAAAGTGACACAAAATGGGCGGCTTAAACAACAGAAATTGTCACATTTCTGGAGATGAAAAGTCTAAAATCAAAGTGTCAGCATGTCATGTTTCTTCAGAGGGCTGTGAAGAAGATTCTATTCCATGACTCTCTGTCTTCATTCATACTAGCCTCAGGCATTCACTGACTTGTAGGTCCTTTCTATAGCTTCATATCATCTTCCTTCTTTGTGAGTCTAAGTGTCTAAATTTTTAAAAAGTATACAGTCCTATTAGATGAAGGTCTACCCTAATGACCTCATCTTAAGTTCATCATCTGCAAAGACCTATTTCTAAATAAAGTCACATTCACAAATATTGGAAGTCTATTATAAAATATTCTGGGAGATACAACTGAACCCATAACATGGTATACAACAAATGGTCTTGGAAATAATCATGGGATATTTTAATTCTATTATACTCTTAACCTAGAAAATGAGAATTCTCAGTGTGGTAAAAGAGTAGAAAGATCAAATATAGAAATTAAGTAAAATTTATTATCCCAAATCTTTATCAGTTTAATCTCAAGTCTATGTGTGTGCATGCTTGCACACACATGCACTCTTTTTTCACTGACAAGTCCTAGAAAAACAGGAATCTGTGTTCCAAGTATATACAGCATATTTAGTATATGAGCCAGTTATAAAACAAACTTTCAGAGTAAGCACTGTGGTTCAAATGAGTGCAGAAGACTCTCTAATAGTTGGCATCTGTCTTTATTTTTCAAACTCATTTGATCGGGCTCCTTAGCTTTATAGTACTTTTCTCATTTAGCACTTACATCAGTCCTATTTAAACACTTTAATTCAGTAAAGTCTGAAAAGCGATTTAAATGGATGCATAGCTCACTAAGAGGGACAGAAGAAAAAAACATTCAGGGACTGAAGCATGCATTGCACTGCACCGTGGTAGAGAATTCACAAGTTTGGATCCACCTAATTTAAAAGTTTCCCTCCCCACCTGATATTTGAACTAATAGAAAATATGGGGAAAGGAATAACAACTTAACTTTCAAAAAGTGAACATAAGTTAGATTTGCAAAATATGCATGGATTTTCTTTACAGAGTAACCTTTAAGAGTAAGTGGCTATAAATTTTGAGCCCTGCTGAGTCATTCCATCTAAGCCCCTTCAAGAAAATATTTGACCTTGGGTACCTCTATACAGGTTTGATGATAAATTATTTGTTACTTGCAACATTCTATGTCACAACTGACCGCTAATATGTACAAAAATTCATGAATAACAAAATAGCAATACATTTTAATCAGCTGCCTAGTTCTTTTATTCCAATGATGAATGTGAGTTCTTTCACATGTTAAACAAGAATCGCAAATGTTGCTTACCAAACACTGAATTGGCCCATCCCACCGTGCTTCAATAAAGGATCTGAAGAAGACATTTTGAGAAATATGTTCAAGAGGGTAATATAACTATCTTTTAATATTAACTAATGCTAATTTGGTAGCTCCGATTGTCTTATAAGAGATAGAAACTTTAGGGGCGCCTGGGTGGCTCAGTGGGTTAAGCCGCTGCCTTCGGCTCAGGTCATGATCTCAGAGTCCTGGGATCGAGTCCCGCATCGGGCTCTCTGCTCAGCAGGGAGCCTGCTTCCTCCTCTCTCTCTGCCTGCCTCTCTGCCTGCTTGTGCTCTCTCTGTCACATAAATAAATAAATTCTTTAAAAAAAAAAAAAAAGAGAAACTTTAATTACTGATAACTATAGTCTATTCTCATGTGTGAATCTTCCTTGGAATTTCTTTATACTTTTCTTTGTGTATATTTATTTTTCCCTTTAAATATAGTTTTATGCATTCATTTTATGATTATATTAATATCTAACATTTATTGAGCACTCATTATGTAATAGTCCTTCTTTTCAATGATTTACACATATTCTTAAGTAGTCTCCAAAACAATCCTCTGAAATGGCTTCTATTTTATTCACACTATAGGTTGACAATACTGGGGACCAGAAAATACAATTTGCTGCAGCTTGCACAAACTCAGGCAATGTGATGTGATCCTTCCAAAAGCAGAACTAGATTCTCAATTATCATTGCATACCTTGTATTACCTGAAGAACAACCTGGTCCCCAAGTTTTCCTTCAAGAAAAGGAAATTGACCCATACAATATGCTAGGTGAGCTGTTTCTTGGCAGATAAGTAGATATTTTCTAGGTTGACAGAGCAGGCAAAGACTTTCCAGGCAGAAATAATCAAAGAGTCCAAGCAGGTGAAAACAGACAATTGCTTTATTCCACTGCTGTAAATGTATAATATATACATGCCTATCACACATGAAGGCTTTGGTATAAAATAGTGGTATCATGATAATTTTATATAAATTTATGTTCATTGTCTACTCAGGAAAGACAGAGGAAAATTAGAACCTCCTCCAGTTTATGAACATAGTATATTGAATTTAGACTATTTAGACTAGACTTTATTTGGGATAGAGCCACAGCTACATCAAGATTTTAATGATCATAGTTGTTGTATACTGTGACAGCTGATTAGCTAACAGGGGCTTAGACCTACAGGAACTCTTGAAGGCATCGAATTAATTTGGTGACATTATTTTAAGACCTTTGCCCTTATGTTGCTCCATTCCCAAACTAACAGCAGTTTATTATAAGATTCTGTCAGTCATGCTTGGACTGCTATAAATGCACAGGCCAGGATTCATGTTGGTGATGAAAGAAATAAATGATAATCTAAATTATAGGAAACTCATTGATTTTAGCACTATGCTAAAATGGGTCGGGATGATTATAGTGGGTAAAAAGCCAAAACTAATTGCTGTTGATCAAATTGTCTACTTTTACCACTAGGACTAATTAGCATGGTGATCGATATTAGTGCTGGCTTTATCATTTAAAATAACTTACTTCTGACTTTTAGGACTAATTAGTGTTAATATGTTTGGTGCAGTTACTAATTATTGGTGTCCAATAAATTTCTGATCATTATTAGGACCATTGGAAAATGAGAAAGTCATTGCTTGAACGGAGAAAAAGCAAAGAATTTTTCTGCACAAGTTCTAAATAAGAGTCATAGTCATATCATGCTAAAATACATCTAGGGCCATCTGAAAATTGATTCATCAAAAACAACTGATTCATCAGAAACATCCTATATATACTCTGGACTATCATGAAATAAACATGATGATAACATTATCATCCTAACAACAGAGTGACCAAGGAGTACCTTTTAGCGTGTCTTTAATAGACAAAGTATTTGTTTAACTCAAAATAGCTGAAAATACCTAGATTAATGTATAAGGGAATTAAGAAACAGTTATTCAAACATGATGGTTTCCAATCTTTTCAAGTGTTCTCAAATAAAAATATAATACCCCGAGGTTTTTTAAAGCACTTTGGAGAACTATTGCTTTTTTTCTGAGTAGTAAAACATATATACACATTTATCATTCATATTTAAGAAAATGGTTTGGTGTGTCTGAGTGTACAAGGCATCTAATTAAAAATAATAAATAAATTTATCTTATGAGGCTTATGATTAGTCATATTTTTCCATAGGTAGAATATGATGGAAATTACTGAAGTATCCCAAAACTACAAGCCATCCTAACAAGAATCATGGAATAACAGTAGTACATTATTTTTTTCTCATTAAATACCATGTTGTAGGGATTAAAATGGCATTAAGCAGTGATTGCCCCAACAGCACATGGAAATATCTGGGGAAAAAAAAAAAAAACTCAGAATAAATCTTCTTCAAACAGGAAGGGCATGTGAGAAGGCTAGAAATAGCAACAGGTATTTCAGGAATTAAAAATTTAAGGCACTGGTTTGAATGCAATATATAATTATCTATGATTAAATTAAATTTGATTCTGTTTGTAAAACTTTCATATAATCACTTTAATAGTGTTTGGAGATTTTTATAGACATGACTTTAAAAGGTAACATAATGTTCAAATAGCTTCTACCATTTCAACTCATATTTTAACAGACAACTTTGCCTTAATGAAGTAATGAAATGGAATCCCATTTGGTTGCTTTGGTCTTAATTTACTAAATGACAGCCTAGCAGATTAAGAGTTAATGTTGCTTCTTACTACTGAAATATAGCCTAAAACTTCTTTAAATTGGGACCAACAGTGAAAGTAAAATAGAGAAAGAGGAAAAAACCCTACTGTCCTTTTTGTATTTTTTTTTTAAGATTTCATTTATGTATTTGAGAGAGAGCACTAGAGAGAGAGAACAAGCATGAGTGATGGTTAGAGGGAGAGGGAGAACAGGCTCCCTGCGGGGCTTGATCCCAAGACCCTGAGATCATGACCTGAGCTGAAGGCAGAGGCTTAACCGACTGAGCCACCCAGGTGCCCATATATTATTTCCACTCTTCATCTCACCCAACACCCTGTGAATATTTTCAGATATTTTTGTGTCCTTTTGGTTTTTCCTTCCCCCAAATCCTTACTAAAACCTGTCTTCCAGGATGAATCTAATATTAGTGATTTAAAGCAACGTCTGTGTGAGGACATACTGGGAACATTGCAGAAAGATTTAGGTATCCTGCTGGAATCTATCCAAATAGCCTAAAAAAATCTCTATCAGTTTGTTCATTAAGTGTCAGTAGACGAGTAAGTCTTTATGCTTCCTTCTAAGGCATATTTGCATTTTAATACAACATTATGCCTGCTGAATGAAAAATTTGGTATTTTATGGAAAGGAACATAAATCACCAATCAAAACATTCCAGGATTTGTTTCCTGCTGCCCATAAAATCAGATCAAAGTTGGGTCTCTTGACTTGTGTGTCTGGAAAGTCCAAGTTATTTCATCTATCTGTAAGGTAAGTTCCCTCATAGGAAAGCTATATGTTTCTTCTAGCTTCTTTCAGTGTTTTTTTAATCTTTGACTGTCTATAATTTGAACATGATTTTAGGTTTTTAGCAATGTATCAGTGTGTTGTGTGTGTATCAGTGTGTGCAGTGAGGTGGGAGAACATGCTACTGTCCTATAAAATTATGTATTGGTCTCCAAATGACCCCATCTTTTCCGGTCTTTGAGTTCAAAATTATTTCTCCATTTTCTTCTCCATTCAGGTGGAGTGGAAGGCCAGAATGGCTGGAGTTGCAGATTTCCCTTCTCCTACATCAGTTAGACTCTGATCATACAGCATCAGGTTAGGCTCTAAAAAACTCATTTCTCCTGAGGGCAGACCTTGTTAAGAACAGATTACTCTGCTATATTTCCAGACGGTTCCTTTTCCTTTCACCATCCTGAAAGAAGGTAAGGATTCTTCTTTGTTATTCACTGTGGGAATTTGACCGAGCTCCTAAAGATCAAACTCACAATATTGTGGGGTTCCCCATGAGTGGGTTCCTCTGCATATCTTAACTCTCAGACTTGCCTACACTGAGCCTTCAGTAATTCATCAACTGTAGTTCAGGCTTTTCTATCTCCAGTATTGCCTCCCTGGGCAGTCTCTGCTTCTGAGTCTCTGTACAACATGCTGTGATCTCTCCATTTGTCAGACTCTCCAGTCTTGGGAGAAGCAGCTTGCCCTGTGACCTCTCCTCTCAGAGATCCAAGAAGAGTTGTTGATTTTTCATTCTGTCCATCTTTTTACATGTTAGGATGGAATGATAAATTCCAAGCTCTTTACATGGGAACCAGAAACCAGAAGTCAGTTTTTAGGACTTAAATAGAGATCAGTGTGCTTCCAGTCCCTCAAATCTCATCAGTGTCCCACACAGTTACCCTTATGGATGACTAAATTTCATTCCAGTTTTAACTTCTGGCTCTAAATTCACCCACTAGGATTTCCACTGAACACCTATAGACTGAATAAAGATTCAGATTGTCTATTATCGAGTCCTGCATAGATTCTAATAGCATCACAATTTTGTAACTATTAGTGGTTGTGACCAACTGTTGGTAATCTGCAGTTCAGGGGAACAGTTTGTCACTAGCTTCATTGCAAATTTTTTCCACACACTGTCATTCTTATTATTTTTATATGGGGATTTGGAGAGATTTAAAATCTACATTGCTATTGCCACCATATCTCTAGAATCCTCCAAACAAATACATTTTTAAAGATTTTATTTATTTATTTGACAGAAATCACAAGTAGACAGATAGGCAGGCAGAGAGAGAGAGGGAGAAGCAGGCTCCCCGCTAAGCAGAGAGCTCGATGGGGGACTCGATCCCAGGATCCTGAGATTATGACCTGAGCCAAAGGCAGAGGCCTAACCCACTGAGCCACCCAGGCGCCCCCAAATAAATACATTTTTTAGAGTAAAAGTGTGGTATTCAAATTATTCTGTAACAAAGGCATAGAATAACAGCTGCTCCAGTTAAACTGAAATGTGTGGACATTCGACCTATAATCTAAAGGTGAAGTAAACAATCGTTAGCTTGACACACAATGTCTTCAAAGTCTTGGTTTGTTCTTACTTCATTATATAGTCTTCACTTACTGACTCATATATACTCTATTCATTAGTCATAATGACCTACACATAGTTTCACAAATAAGCCAAGTTTATTTTTTCTGAATTGTACCAAATTACATAGAAGAATAAAAGAGATATTTCAATATGAATCCCTACCACTGAGAGATCTTGGAAGAGTCATAAGATGTATAGGAAGGCTTCCTGTCACTTTTTCTAAGTTTCAGTGCTAATCCTAGAACTGAATCTTAAGTATTAGTGAAGGGCAAAAGATGTTACACTGTTAATTTAGTGTCACTTTCTCTTGGTAGGGCTTAAGACACCAGACCTCAGCCTCTGCCAATTATATGTAATAGTGTATATTTTTAGACCAAAAGCTGAGCTCATGTGTGTTAAGAGTTTCAGCAGTGGAAAGAAGCTTATTTCTTATATCCTTAATCAATTGGCGTGGGTAAGTTACATTTGTTACTCATTACATCCAGGTGTTTGAAAGTGGAGAACTTATTTATTAGGAGATTCAATGGGAAAGCAAAAATAATAGTACCCATCATTCATACTGTATAATCTCCCATCTTAGATCCAAAATCAAGAGACTCCTACACTCTAGAAGATTATAGTTGCAAAAGGATACTTCGTGACTTCTTTTGGACATCTTGAATGTTGCTTAGCCTCTACCTCTCACAGCTTGTTCAAAGGGATGAGTCCAAGATCCTGAGCTGACTTTCAGGGCATGAATTTAAATATAGGACTTACATCCTTCAAGCCAAGCCTATGATTATTGTTTAACTCTTTCATAGAACTTTTGTTGTGTTTATCTTTATAAAGACTCTACTTTGCCAGTGGTCCTTTCTATCCAAAGATGGTGCAGAAGTCATAACTCACTTAGAATTAGCTTATGCCCTCCTAAGACTAGTTTATTATAAAGATAAATACCCAAATCATACTTAGTGAAGCAGAGTTTATAAGCTCCAAAGCAAAATAAGGAACAATTTACTAAAGAGAAAGTCTATCTATTTTACTCTTGAAGGGGCGCCTGGGTGGCTCAGCGGGTTAAGCCGCTGCCTTCGGCTCAGGTCATGATCTCAGGGTCCTGGGATCGAGCCCCGCATCGGACTCTCTGCTCAGCAGGGAGCCTGCTTCCTCCTCTCTCTCTGCCTGCCTCTCTGCCTACTTGTGATCTCTCTGTGTCAGATAAATAAATAAAGTCTTTAAAAAAAAAAAAAGTGAACATTCCAAGTCTTAACATTTTAACTTTATTGATGCTTATATCTCCTTTTCCCTATGCAAAATAACATCAAGAAATCCATCTATACTATCATGTATATACTTTCATCTTATCTGTAATTTCCATTCCATTGAATTTTAAGATCCTTTAACTCCTTTCTACCTAGTCCTTCAAAATTTTTAGTAAGTATGTTTTCTTTATCCACCAAGATTCTGTTACTCTTTCATGTTCTGTGTATCCTTAGCACTTCGTATACACCTGTATAAACTCTTAGTTTAATGTGGCAAAGTGATCTGATTAGATTGTTTTTCACCCTCCCATGAAGCTTTCACTTTCTTGTGGACACAGGTTATACCTACGCATCTTTAGATCTCTAAGTATAGCACAGTGGGCAGACATAGGCAAAATTCAATACATCGTTTTGAATAGTCAATTTAGTGACAATTTATTGAGCACCAATTTTGTGCTTGTTTCATACACACACACACACACACACACACACACACACACATACACACTCATATATGCTCCTATATATGGACATGTTAAATATATCTACATATCTGCATATATGTATACAAATCTGCTCATCAGGACTTCAACTGAGATATGTTTGTATTATTTATATAAATTATACACATATATAAAACAAGTTCACAAAATAGGTACTATCATTTAATCTGCTTCAAGGGGAAGAACATGAGGTTCAAAGACTTTAAGAATTTGACCCAAATAACACAGTTGATATGTGGCTGTATAATCTTCTCACAGTTATTTAAGAATGAGTATTTCAAGCAGATGAAAGAACAATTTCACATAGGAGTGTCCCACTTAGGAAAAGCAAGTAACACATCCTATCAAATAGGGTCCATATTACGGAAAACTGAAACCTTACCAAGCCTTTCAACAGAAAGAAATCTAATATAGGGAATTGGTTACATGAATGTTGAAAAGCTAAAAGAGCCTAAAAGAAACACTGAATAAAAGCAGAGATAGTAATTGCAGAAAGCAGTTTCCTGCTATACTTTCTGGGGAACAGAAAGAGAGGAAGTGGAATTGCTGAAATTTAGAAGCTCAAAGACGTAACTCATGCTCAGACCTCAGAGGAGAAGGTGTCACCTGGCTGCTCCTGCCACTTTCTGAGAGAGAGTGCTGGAATTCCCTCTTGGAGTCTTTCAAGAGCCTGAAGGTAATTACTTCTGCTGAAACACTGCTCACAAGAACAGAGAACAGGAAGAAGGTCCCCTCTCCCTCCAGTCTTTCAGTCTCCCTCTAGTGCCTTTTATTGACTGAACCTATCAGAAGCCATTTGGCAAAGAAGTCTAAAAAATGTAGTTTGCTGGGTCCCAGCCCCAGCCTCACAAGGCAGAATCTAGAAATGTGGGTTTGGACTGAAGACAATAGGAAAATAACTGGTATGCCCAATTCGAGTATAATCTGGATTTTTTGAACACAGTTTAGGTACAAGGAAAGGATTACAAACACGGAAAGGAACTCTTATGTTTCAGATATCTACTAAGCATCAGACACCATGCTAAGCTCTAGAAAATATTATACATTCAACAAATATTTGACATACACTTTTTTCAGTCACTGTAAAAGATCCTTCAAGTGCAATGGTGAAGGGACAGACATTATCCCTTCTTTTAGGGAAATTAGACACCTGAAAGAAAAATGGGCAAATAAATATGTGATTATGATAACATGTGTACCTATTTAACTAAGTCATGTAATAACCATGAAAGAGAGTCAGATTAAAAAAAATTAAGAAGAAGTGATTTCATTTTTCTAGGTTTATAGCTACAAAGTGGTATAGATAGGATCTGAATCTAGAAAAGCAAGACTGAGATTTGTGTCATTTTTCAGAGCATCACTCTTCTTGCCAGGGGAGAGAAACAGAGAGTGGCAGGTTGTTCTGTTGCTACTGCCGAGTTCTGCAAGCTCACCCAGGGAAAACGTAAAATATTAAGTCTCTGATTTGACCTTCATTTTTAGCTTCCTTGAAAATGGCAAATGAGTGCCTTGCATGGATATTCATGCCAAGGAAAAATTAAGTTTTTTTCCTGTTATCAAAGTTCTTATACTCTACATTGGGACAGTCATATTAGATATCTCTTTCTGAACTTGGGCTAACCTAGGAAAAGACTTTTGTTTCATCCTTTATTATGATTCCCTGAAAAAGCATGGTGCCAGAATTTCCACTATAAGAAGCATTGCTAGAAGCTATGAAAATTCTCTTTTGTGCCACAACCATGAAGCTGAGGGGTTTTGCTTTGTTGCCATTTTTAAATCTCAGCTATTTCTAGTGGTTGTCTAATAGCTATGAAATGCATGAACTAATCACTAGAGAGAGAGAGGAAGCAGAGTTCTTTAGGACTGAAAGAAATCTTGAGTAATTCAGACTATTTGTTTTTTAGTCAAAGAAACTGTGACCTGGAGAAGCCAAGTGACTTATCTCAGTGTCCCATTAAAGGCTTCTTAGGGGAGAAAATTTATTAAGTCTTGGGATCATGAGCACAGGTACAAGCCCTTTCCATGATGTCGTATAAGTTAAATACAATCAGTCCCTCATAAGGAAAAAGAAAAGAAAAAGAATAGTTGAAGGAACAGGTGCAAAAGGTTGAATAGCACTGAGAGACTTTAGTAATGAAGATACGGTTTATAAATCCTTTGGGTCCTAGGAAGTAACACTCAGAGATCTCACCATTTGAAGGGAATGATTTGAAACAAAGAATGTGGGTTGGGAGGAGAAATTCAGGGTTCATTTATAATGGAAAACACAAATGGATGAGATTGCAGGATAAGAACATTTTGGAAGTGCAGATTTAAGTAAAGCCATAGAGGCAAAGGAAATTCACACCAGTATCTTGGCATGGAACTCTGGCATTTGTTGGGGCATAAGAGGCTGAGAATGTTGTGGTCAGGGTAACACGTTTTGATAGGTTCTTAATGTCTTAATGTGACATCTTCATGAAAAGAGCAAAAGGGTTTTTTTTTAGTTCTATATACAGCTCATAGAAGTTATATTGACTGCTTAGTGCTATATTGGCCAGTAAAATAAAGTTGCTTGATATTTCCTCTTTGTATTTCCCAGACAGTCACAGAGTGGACACAGAGTAAAATTCATCAGTTACTGAGAGGCTGATACCTAGCAGAAGCAAACACTAAACTTACATCATAAATAAATCCTAAGGCTAAAAACAGACCAGAGAAGGCAGAAGAGGCCCAATGTGAGTCCTCTAACATTCTGAGCTAGAGTAATGTTCCCCACAAGGCAAGGCCATCTGCTCTGCAGAGGTTCTGAATCAAGCTATATTTAAAGAGTATTTTTTTTCTGGCTCTTGGTTTTAAGTCAGAGAGCGCCAGGTTGCAATCCTGTATGCAACATTAAACTAGAGTGACCTTACAGGAGTTACCTCATTGCTCTGAGTCTTTTTTTTTTTTTTATCTTTATGATAGAAATTTGATAAAGGTCATAGATAACCTATAACATTTATTGACATGTCCTATAACATTTATTGACATGTCTAAACAAAATTTCTAGAATAGTGGCTGGGATAGAAGAGAAATTTGACACACCAGCATTACTGAAAAGTTGTTAATCTGACTCAATAGGTAAATATGCAGGTGGTTTGCCTACTAATACTCAACACTAATTCAGTCTTTTTAAGTACAGTCTCTATACTTCCTTAGATGAGAAGCGGGGAAAATCATAAATAGCTCTCTTCTTGAAATGAATAGATGAAAAAGTACAATCAGGAAAAGAATGTGATAGAATGAAAATGATTGTGGAGATTCACCATGATAATACTTTGCACATCAATTACCTCTAATTTGTGCTTCTTACTGTTTCCCTGAAGGCCAAGTTCTTATCTGATGTATGAAGCCAAGCCAAAGAAAGGGCATTTTTATGACTTACAATCATAAGAATTTATAAATAAGGAAAAAAACAAAACCTCCACAGTTGCTTGTGATACTTTTACTTTCTTTCTAAGAAAGGAAAATAAATCAAGTTTTATTGATTTGTTCATTTACTCAACATTTTGAAACAACTACTATGTATCCTGGAGATTCAACAACAACAAAAAATACATATGTACCTGATTTCGTAACGCTTATAGTCTAGGGTAATTAAATAAAACCACACAAACAATGTAATTAAAAGCTGCAGTGAGTCTTATGAAGAAGTAGTAGAGTAAATGTTGAACGAATCTATCTGAAGAACTTGAACAAGTCCAAAGACCAGAAAGACTTTTGTGAGGAAGACACAAATTGGCTGACATCTTGAGAGATGGAGAGGGGTTAACCAGGTGAAATGATGGGGAGTACAGAAGAGTACGGAAATCTCAAGGTAGGAAAGAACACGGGAATATTCAAGGAACCACAAGAGAGACCACTGTGTTGGAATGCAAAAAGAGAAGAGCATAGAGGCAAAATATGATCTTGGAACTGACAAAAGAAGCCAGACAATTTAGAGCATGTGGGTCCTAGCAGAGTTTTGTTTTGTTTTGTTTTGTTTTTTAACTTATACAGATTGTTCTATTGCATGAGAACTCAACTCACCATTTTTCAACCTTAGGATGGTACAAAAGTGATATGCATTCAATAGAAACTGTACTTCAAATTTTGAGTTTTGATCTTTTTCTGGGCTAGAGGTACATGGTATGATCCTCTCACACGTTGCGGGGCAGGGCAGCAGGCAGAGCTCCCGGTTAGGCACGCGATCGTGGAGGTGATAACCCAGAGCACTTAACAGCCATTCCGTACCCAGACAACCATTCTGATTTTCATTTTCAATACAATGTTCACAAATCACACGAGATGTTCTAACACTTGATTATAAAATAGGCTTTGTCTTAGATGATTTTGTGATACTGTAGGCAAATGTAAGTGTTCTGAGGACATTTAAGGCAAACTAGGGTAAAGTCTGTTTGGTAGGTTAACTGTATTAAATGCATTTTCAACTTCGGATATTTTCAGCTTATAATGGCTTTATTGGGGCAAAATTCCACTACAAGTTGAGGAAGACCTGTATTAATCAGTGAAGGGCTTTACAAAGGAAAGACATTATTGAAATTGCATTTTTAAAATGATTAATAAATGATCTATTGATTTGAGAGAGAATCTCAAGCAGACTCCCTGCTGGGCACGGAGCTGGACACAGGGCTCACTGTCACAACCCTGAGGTCATGATCTAAGGTGAAATCAAGAGTTGGTCACTTAACTGACTTAGTCACCCATGTGCCCCTGAAATTGCATTTTAAAATACTAACTTTGATCATTCCTATAAAAGGTACTAGAAGGAGATAAAAGTTGTTGGTAGGAGAAAAATGATGAAGTTCTTACTGTTCTTTAGCAAGGAGATGTGATAGCTTAGATGAAGGGGATTAAGAGGTACAAGCTTCAAGTTATAAAATAAGTAATCATAAGGATGTCAAGTACACCATAGGGAATAAAGTCAATAATATTGTAAGAACTTCATATGGTGACAGTTGCTAGACTTATTGTGGTGAGCATTTCATAATGTATATGCATGTCAAATCACTCTGCTGTACACCTGAAACTGATACAATATTGTACATCGACAGTTCTTCCATCAAAGAGAGAGAGAGAGAGATGTGATCGCTTTCACTAGAGTGATAATGAGAATGGAAGGAAGGTGTATTCAAGAGTTATAAAGCAGGTTTACTTGCTTAAATTTGTTGGTGGACTAGATATAGAGGGTGAGGAGGAGGTAAGTGACAGCTAAGAAGATCAGACTTACAGGGCAAGAAGTAACAAAATGAGATGCACTTGAAAAGTATAAAGTAATATATAAACAAGAATTCAGAATATAAGCCTATTCAGTTGGAGAGGGATAATTCAAAGTTGCAAGAAAGGGAAAAAAAAAAAAAAGATTAGGCATCAGAACTGGCAGTAAACGGAGAACAACAAGGTGACATTAGCAAATAATGGAAAGGCGTCACTGCCTTACATATAGAATAATAACTCATGATGGAATCAAAGGTGTTAGTCCTTTCTGTATGCACAGGTAACCATGTCACACATCTGCTACCATCTCTGTAGGGAGTGTGCAGGTTGTTAGGGAGGAACCAAGGGGAAAAAAATCAGCAAAACAATTTTTTTTAAGAACTTTTTTTTTAGAACTTGTTTTTTTTTAGGATTTTATTTATTTATTTAACAGAGAGAGACACAGCTAGAGAGGGAACACAAGCAGGGGGAGTGGGAGAATGATAAGCAGGCTTCGCACTGAGGAGGGAAGCCGATGTGGGGCTTGATCCAAGGACCCTGGGATCATGACCTAAGCCGAAGACAGACACTTAACTGAGCTACCCAGGCACCTCAGCAAAACAATTTTTGAAGGCATTTTAAGTTTGGGGTATAAAAATAGCAGAATCTTTATATTCGTGAGGGTCCTGAGAACCACTCAGACATTAGGAAAGCATATAATTTACCCATAAAAAAAAGCAAGGTTTCAGCAGAGTTCGTGGGTAAGGAAAATGTCACTTTGAGATGCAAAGAGTAGTCACGTTTCCTCCCTCACTAAGGACACACTCCCTCAATCTAGGGCCTATGATTCTCATTAGTGACTCAGTTAAGTGACAAGTTATACATTACAGTATGTCATGTACCTTTGGGGTTATACACAAATAGTTTTAACTAGTGCATCTTTGAATTTATATCAAAATTTTCCGGAATGCTTATTAAAATATAAATTTGTAGGTCCACGGACTCTATATTTTAATAAATACCCAAGATTATTTGTATATAAGTAGCCTTTAGCCTATACAAGAGGTTAATATTAAGTGTGTAATTCTATGGAAATACACTTATCTTGATCCAGGACAGCAAATAAAATAATATACCACCTCCTGGGATAATAGCTTGACAATCAAATTACATGTGAGTTGAAAACAAAAATAACATGTTGTATAACCAAATATTCCTGAAGGTTTTGGTGTAAATACAAGACAAAAAGGGGGACAGACTGATGGTCTCTCCAGCATCTTTCTCTGTTAGAATTTTCACATTGGAAGAGATTATCCTTGTAAGATATTAAACCTTTTTTTTAACCTTTTAAACTGAAAATCAAAAATACTTCACAATGTTCTATAGGAAACCATCCTTCTTTAGTGGAGGGACAAATAATAATTACGGTTCTATAAATGTGACTGGTAGGATTTAATCAATTATAAAACCAAACAGCCTGACATCTCATTATTATAATCTCACAGTGCATAAACAAATCAGCATAGTTTTCATTGTATTGACTATGTTTAAAAAAATGCATCGAGTAGGTACTTAGATAAATGCCTCTATGTTTTGTGGCTCCTTCAGAGGTATTGTTTCTGTTGTTAAAGAATATGGATGAACTAAGACTGCCTTCCTCATTCCCTGCCTTGATTTTCAATAGCAGATATAAAGCTGCCGTAACTTTGGGCCATAGCAGTAACTGAACAAGTTACTAACTATGCTGTGGAAAAGTAGAACAACGTATTTATAATATCAGTAATTCTGGACCATATGTGATGAAATTATAGTTACAATTCAGCAAAAGAAACATGCCAAAGTAGCAAAAGCTAAAATTTAAAAATAAAATAAAACAAGGCCCATATCTTTTGATGGAAGATTGCAAAGATTCATAGCTCAAGGGAGGAAATTTAATTAAAGTAAAAACATTCTATCCATTTCAAGTAGCCTCACTTCACTTATATTTCTGTTTAACGGAAAAGTGATTCCAAAACTTAGCTAGTGCTGTTCCGTATTTTTTCAAAATGATCCTACATGGGGATTCCATTGGGTTTTTGTCCAAAGACGGTACCAGGTGAAGGTGAAGTATTTCAAACTTGCCAACTCAGCTCACTCTAAGATTGATCTGTGAATGAATTCTTTTCACACTGCTCATCCTCAGAACAGGTGGAATAAGTGTGAGGTCAAAAGCCAAAATCAGAAGCAAGACTCCAAGGCATTCGTGCTAACATAAATTATTCCATCTCAGGAAGTCCACAGCAGGAAGAGATGGAGTGACAGGTCCAAGTCAACTTGGGAGAGCGAAAAGTTTCAAACACGTGGTACAAAGGACCAAGATAGAATTGGAGTTGAGAGAAAGTGGAGATGTGAGGTATCTTTCATTACTATAATGACTTTATCATTTTACTCTATCATCCTTTAGGAATTATGGGGTGTCCGTTGGAGATAAAAGAGCAAACTACATTTTCTGAGTTCAGTTTAAAGACATCTTGTTAGATATAGTACTATCCCATGGTTGACAAGAGGGCTGATCATAAGGTCACTAATGAGTCTTACATACATTATACAAATGACAATATGTATTGCTTCATTTTTTTCCCAAAACTTCTTTTAGAAATAAAAAAGATATCTGTGGTTAATTGGGCATACCATCTTCAGTGACTATTTTTTTCTTTTTTAATTTTTCTTTTTGATTACATTGGACTATTAGGCTGTCCTAGATCACTTAGTTTAGGGTCAAGATATTTAATGGGAAATCTGCTCTGAAATTCCTTAAGGGACTTTGAGGAGTCGAATGGAAGGAAGATGGAAAGAAAAGGCAGAATTGACCAATCCTTCCTGCTTACAGCATTTTAAAAGACCACACTATTTTATCCTCTATGCTTTCAGGTTCTCATTTAAAAGTATTAGGTAAAACAGGAGATAAACAGTAAAATAGAACAGTAGTCTATGCATGGGGATCAAATAGTAAAAAATAGACAATTCTGGTCAAGCATGCAAATAGTTAACAAAGAATCACATAAGGCCTCTTATCTGAAGTTTTAGAATTCCAGAAAGCAATAATAACCATCCCATAACAGAAACTCAATAATGTCATCAAGGAGTAATCTTAAGCAGGCAACATCACATATAAAGTTCCCATTGGCCTTAAAGCTATAGATCAAAAACCAGAAGCACAAGAACCTTTTCCATGCATTTCAGCAGATGACAGAATATCACAGGAAAAAAAAAAAAAAGACACTAATCTTTTGAGTTTTAGACTGTTACTTAGCTCTTTAAGTAAGTTCCTCTGGCCTTCACTTTTCTTCATCTCATAAGATATTTGAGAATTTGAGAACTCCACATACTTTAAGACCATGCTGTGAAGGTATTAAAGTAAGGCATATATGAGTTTTACAAAACCAAAAAGTACCACAAAAATAGGAATTGTTACTACTCACTCAAGGAGATAGGGATGGTTTCTATGTTCTGCAGAAAGAACTCTGGCTGTTGCTTTCCATGAACATATCTAACAATCTGGTTCCTATGACATCTTTATCTTTATTCTTCTAGCCATCGTCTTCTTATCCTTTGACTACTACATCCTTAGCCTACACACACAAGCAAATGAGCACTCCTTCACAAACTAATGAGACTTAACAAGCAAAAATACACTAACAGGTGATTATACAGATGGCTTATGTTTCTCTTGAAAATTGATCTTACCTCCAGTGGCCTCTTAGATACTCGGAGGCTCTTATTGGTTGACTAGACTCCATAGTACAAACAAGACTTCATTTTGAGTTGAATCTCTCCTCTCCACCCATCACCTTGTACTGATTAAGCTTGCTCAGCTCCATAGTCACAGACTTCTCTTCTCACCCAAACCTGCTTTCTCAAAATGAATGCCCAGAATCAAGATACCAGAAAGAATCAAGATACCAGAAAGAATCAAGATTCCAATCAAGGATGCCCAGAGAGATACCAGAAAATCCAGTTTCCATGAAGAAAAAAAGCAGTATTAGAAAATCCATCTTAAATATAATAACTCCAACTTCTCCAGCTTCTGCAAGCCAATCACTATAATAATGCTTTTTACACATAATGCAGGATAATAATTTAATGTATTAATTTATGTGTGTTCTTTCCTGGATTTTGCCCCTTTTAATGTCCACTCCTCCCAACCTTCCTTCAAGGCTGAGGACAGAATTTCTATTTGCTTTCTTCAAAGGAGTCATTTGTATTCAGAACCTCCATACCTACTGAGGAAATAATATTGGATGCTCCTGAGAGAAACACGAGTAAAGGGTCCTTTTATACATAGACTAAATGCCTAGTTGAGGCAGGTTAAAAAAAAAAAAAGAATTTACTGGTTTAAAAAAAATGTTCTTTGGCTTGAGTAAGAAACAAAGGAAAAAAATGAAAATTCAATGGGTTCTGAGTGTAGGAAAAAACCTATTCCCTGGTTTTCAGCAGCAAAGGCAACATGTTGGACTGGAGAAAGGGCACCTGGGATGGGCCTCCAAAGAACATCACCAGATACTCTACATTCAAGACGGGAAAAGAGGAGAGAATGAGAGAGATTTGGGTCTGAATGGGTCATTCACAGCAATGCAGAAGCCGTCGGCATGATTTGATGACCTCAGACAAGACAGGTGGAAACTCTCTCAACAAGACTGACCAGCCAAGATCTTACCATGGTAGGACATCCTCAGACAGTGATAATGCTCCCCAAAGAAAGGGAGAACAGAATTTCAGGTACAAGCTGAGTTTTTTCTCTGTGTATCTCTACTAGCCCAATGGAAGAAGCATACTGAGTCAGAAATTATGGGTTAAAGAAACAATGTTTTCTTCTGCCCCAGGATTTATAAATCTACACATTCACACTGTATGTTTAATGCCTCAATTAATCTCTATAACAGCATTACAAGGTACAAATTACTTTCTCCCTTATTAGAGATGAGAAAATCTGGATAGGGTAATGTAAGTAGCTTTTCGAGATAGCACACTTAGTTTATGAGGGTGCTGGGCTTCAGCCTAAAGTCTTTCAGACTCCAAAGCCATCTCATCTGCTCTCCAATCTCACCTGCCCCTGAAGGTTAAGTAGACTGGGTGTACTTCAGCGTTGTCCAATTACACTACTGCCTCTTCCTAAAGGTACCATGAACCTGAAAGACACCCTTGCTCTTTCATATTAGCACATATTAGCACAAGTGAAAAGAGACTTTTAGTTTTGTGGGCTCGCTATTAAACACCACTAAACAATATATTTCATAAACATTTGTGCTTGCCTTTTATAGTTGTGATTACAAGTTTGAAACACTAACTAGATTCTTCATAGGCATTTTACAGCTTAATTTCTCCACACGGCTGTGCTTGGTGGTGGTTCAGAAAGGACAAAGCTCATGAGGGATAAAGATCCATCTGTAGTCATCAAGTAATTTTCTGAAGATTAGAGACTTGGCTCGTCTGAAGAAAACTCTGGCAAGCCCCAGGAGCAGAGGAGGCAGCTGGGAATAGTTCACGGCCACTCCTGGTGGCCCCACATGCATCAGAAAGAGGTTGGCACCAAATGGCCACTGAAAGAGCTGCCAGCAGAGATTGGCACTTGCGCACTGAGACCAAAGTGGAAAGTTGCAAGCCAGTGTGCCAGCTGGAAAGTAGTGCCTTGTGAAAGGATGAGGATGAGCTCTTGTATAGGGTACAGAATAATAATTTCTGAAATGTGCAAGGAAGGTTGAAGTGTGGACACAGGGGACTAGAAACAGATGCGGGACAGAAATGCAATCAAGCAAAATGCAAGGCAGGAAAGAATGAAGGAAGGAGAAAGACTATTTGGGGGGAAAAAAAAAAGATGTCAGCCTTAATTGACTTAAAGCCGGTCAGTTAGCAAATTCCTGAAAAGGAGTCTGGTTTAGTTCATTTTGTATCAATTTTATTAGGCTATCAGGAAAGGAAAGATACTAGGGGCAATTATTATTAAGGACAGGGAAGATACCACCCAAAGACATATTAAAAAGCAGACCAGTCTGATTTTAATACAAGATCTGACACTTTATAATGTATAACCTTGGGAGCCCTTTTGTAATCATTTTGGAATAACAGTTTCTCAATTGTAATATGGGACTGATCACATGGAAATGACAGTTGATATTATTATTACTATTAAAAGCTATAATCAAATATGGACTCAGTATACACTAGTCACCTGCACTAAGCATTTTAAATACTCATACATTACTGTTCTAGTAACTAAAAGAAGTACCACAGCGGAAGCTCTTTTTAAGGTACCAGATTCACACTAGACACTCAATAAATTGTGGCTACTATTAATATTGCCACTGATATTCTTCTTCTTAGCTATTTAATTCCTAATTTCAAAGATATTCTTGGGGTAGCTGGATGGCTCAGTCAGTTAAGCATCCAACTCTTAATCTCTGCACAGGTCATGATCTCAGTGTGGTGAGATGGGGCCCCTCACTGGGCTCCTCACTGAGAGTGAAGACTACTTAAGATTCTCTCTCTCTCTCTCTCTCAAAAAAAAAAGAAAGAAAGAAAGAAAGAAAGAAAGAAAAAAAGATTCTTAACGAATGTCTCTTACTATCATAATACCAAATGAGGTTGGAATTAAGGATTTCAATTCTACATCTAAGCTAAATTTCTGATAAATTCTTCTTCTTTTTTTTTTTTAAGATTTTATTTATTTATTTGACAGACAGAGATCACAGTAGGCGGAGAGGCAGGCAGAGAGAGAGAGAGGAGGAAGCAGGCTCCCCGCTGAGCAGAGAGCCCGATGTGGGGCTCGATCCCAGGACCCTGGGATCATGACCTGAGCCGAAGGCAGAGGCTTTAACCCACTGAGCCGCCCAGGCGCCCCTAAATTCTTCTTCTTAAAGAGACACAAAACATGTACACTGGACACGGATACCTTGAGATTAGTCAGGTTTTCTATTATGTATACCAAGCTAGAATTTCCCATGTATAAATGCAATCATTTCACTGATGCCCAGACAGAATTTTCTTTCTTCCTATTATCCACTAGCTAAGTGAAAACATGTTCTTTACTCTCCCATTCCTGCACACATTTTTTACTGAAAGTTGTATGCACGTGTACAATGAGAAAGTTGTTAATCAAATGTCTGTAATTACTACACTTTCCAGCACACTCTCTTTTTAATTCAGGAACAATTAACTCCTTTCCATCATCAGTTGTTACCTCCTCAGAAAAGTGCTCCCCACAGCCAATTAATCTAAATTAAGTTTTCCCTATCAATCTCCACTTCAATGCCTTGGGTATTGCTTTTAAAATACTTACCAAGATTACTTCTCAAAACTCTGTATGCCATTTTTTTTAACCTGTCTGCTCACTTCTGTTTGTCTTCAGCACTCACTACAATGTATATTGTGTGAACTCAGGATCCATTTTCCTATTCTTCAGCACTCAGATACTTACTAAGCATATACAATGGGCCAGGCATTCTTTCTAGGCACTAGAATACAGCAGTGAACTGACAATCTACCAGAGAAAAATGAACAGAAAAAGAAAATAGGTAAGTGGTGATGTTATAAATAACATAGCAATAGGACAGAATAAAGAATGTTCCTGTGCTGAAGCTATGAGAAGTTTTGGGGACAGATGGACTCCATTTTACCAAAAGTAATCAGGGAAGTCTTCCAGAAAAGTAGACCCATGATGATAAGTAGAGGAAAAGCATTCCAGGGAGTGGGAATAGCAAGTGCAAAGACCATGAGCCTGGGATTTCCTTGGTATGTTCACAGAACAGAAATCAGGCATTGCAGTCAAAGTGGAATGAAGAAGAAAAAAGGAAGAGATGAAACTGGAAAATTGTGGATCATTATGAAAGTTGTATTGGTATGGTAAGACCCTTAATTTTGTCCTGGATGTGGTAGGAACAAAACTGGAGAGTTCTGAGCAACAAGTGTCGAGATCTCAATTATGTTTTCAAAGGACTGCTCTGCCTTTGTGTGAAGAAAAGCCTGGAAGGGGTTGGTGAAGGAAGAACACTTACAAGATTAGTGCAGTAGTTTAAGTGAAAAAACGTGAAGTATACAGTGACTATGATAGAACGTATCATGATAAAATACAAAGGCTGCTATAAAGGTGATTGACATAGGTCAAGTTCTATATACATGTTGAAAGCAGAGATGACTGGATTTGCTGAGAGATTGTATGGGGGAATGACAGAATGGAAAAAAAAAACAACAACAACAAGAAACACTCCATTTTTTTTGGCATGAATTTTCTAAAGAGTAGAGTTGCATGACCAAAATAGAAAACAGTTGGAGAAAAGAGAGTTGAGAAGGTAGAAATGAAGAGTTCAGTTTGAAACGATCTGCTTAAAAAATGGGTGGAGAAGCGGAAGAGGCATTTTTCTAAAGAAGACATACAAATGTCCAACAGGCATGAAAAGGAGTACAAGTGATGATCACTTATCAGGGAAATGCAAATCAAAATCACAATGAGATAGCACCTCATATCTGTTAGGACCTCTACTATCAGAAAGACAGGAAATAACAAGGGTTGGCAAGGATGTGGAGAAAAGGGAACCCCTTTCACTACTGGTGGGAATGTAAACTGACACATCTATTATGGAAAACAGTATGAAGTCTTCTCAAAAAATTAAAAGTAGAACTACTGGATGATCCAGCAGTTCTATTTCTGGGTATTTATTCAAAGAAAACAAAAGACTAATTTGAAGACATATGTACCCCTATGTTAACCGCAATATTATTTACAAGAGTCAAGATACAGAAACATCCTAAGTGTCCATCAAAAGATAACTGGATGGATAAAGATGTGGTGTTTACATACAGGTGCACGTACATGTGCACATGCATGGGTGCATACACACATATACACACACACACATTGGAATATTATTCAGCCAAAAAAAAAAAAAAGACCCAAACTCTTGTCATTTGCAACAACATGGATGGACCTTAAGGGTATCAGGTTAAGTGAAATAAGCCAGACAAAAACAAACCAACCACATATTTTTTCACTTATGCGTAAAGTCTAAAACATAAACAAACACCCAAAATAAAACTCACAGATATGGAGAACAGACTACTGGTTGCCTGAGGAAAAGGGGGTGGGGATCAAAACAGGTAAAAGATATGAAGAGGTACAAACTGCTGGCATAAAATAAAAAAGTCATTAGGATTTAATGTACAGCACCGTGATTTTACTCAATAATACACTATTGCATATTTAACTGTTGCTAAGAGAATAGATACTGAAAGTTCTTATTATAAGAAAAAAATTGTTTTAAGTCTATGGTAATGGATGGAAAGTAAACTTACTGCAGTGATGATCTCACATGTACAGAAATATCAAAGCATTTCATGTCCACCAGAAACGAATATGTTCTATGGCAATTACACTTTAATAGAAAAAAAGAATATTCTTGGATGTTATATTCAACATAACCCTAAACAGATAAAAATCCAAATATTCACCACCCAGTGAATAAACAAGCTATGGTATGATCATACGATGGAACGACACTCCTGAAAAAGGAATACGCTACTGGTTCATGAAATGACATGGTTGCCTTTCAAGACTATGCTGAGTGAAAGAAACTGGACACAAAAGTGAATATACCATACGGTTCCCAGTATAGAACATTGCAGAAATCAAAATAGTAGTTGTCTCTGAGGTCTATGGAGAGAATTAAGCAGGAAAAAAGCAGGAAGGAAGATTTTTAGGTCATAGAAATATTCTGTATCTTCACCGGGTGGTGGTGATGTGCGTGTATACACTCATTGAAATTAAGTGAACTGTACACTTAAAAGCTGGCATTTTATTGAATGCCAATTAGGCTTCAATTTAAAAGACAAGAGAAAAAGAAATAAACAAAGAGTTCATTTTGAGGTGGGTGACGTTTCAGCTATGGAAATATCCCGTGCACAGTTGGTTTTACAATCGTGGAGTTGAGGAAAGAGTTTTGAGGCTGGAAATACTTATTTGAGAGCTATTAGAATACAGACGACACTTAAAATCATTGGAGTGGATGGATTCACTTATGAGGAAAACAGAATGAAGGTCTGAAAACTGACTGCCAGGGCCCTGGAGCATTTAGAGCTCAGCAAATTGAAGAGGAATTGTCAGAGGAGACTTAGAGGGGTTCACTGATGTGGTAAGAGGAGAACCAGGAGAATGGGCTGTCCTGGAGATTAAGGGTCTACCACTACTGCTAAGATAAGAGAAGGCAGAATGGAGGGCTGGGGGCTGTGGGGCAGTGCCCAATAACCAAGACAGAAGCAATTTTGTGGAATAATGGGGACAAATGTTCCAACGGAGCTTCTAGAAAGCTTGGGAGGACCAGAAGTGGAGTACAGACAACTCTTTCAAGTGATTTTGCCATAAATGGGATGAGAGAAATGGGTTGTAATTGGAGAGTGATGTGAAGTCATGGGGATTTTTTTTTAACGGGGGATCTCACTTTAGTAAGAGGGATAAGCGTGTTCATAGAAAATAAAGAAATTGATGGAGGACAATTGCAAAAATGAAATTCTTGGGCAGGAGAGCAAGGATGGGACCCACCATCCAAAAGAAGCAAAAGGCCACAAATAGGGGAACTCTCCCACGGTGACAGGAGAAAGGGCAAGTATGGGGTACAGATGCCCTCACACAGGTAGATTCACTGGGAGAATGTTCTTGGCATCTGTCACAGTGCCTAGAATGGAGTAGGTGTTCAAAAAATGGATTGAATGCATGGATGTACATTATTAGGTCTGCTTCCAGAGAATTTTCTAAGAATAATGTTCTGTATAGCAGCTCTCCTTGCCTTTTAGCTTAAACTGGCACAATAAAATGGAAGATAGTGAAAGGAAACGAGAGAGGCTTTTCAAATGAGCTTTAAAGATTTATTCCACAACTTCCACCCCTTTTCCTTTCCTTCCAAAACAAAGATGTGGATAGAAAGGTATGGAGTGTTGGACTTTTATTATAGAAGTAATTGGTATCTGTGACTC
The DNA here is from genome assembly GCF_902655055.1 of Lutra lutra. NCBI lineage: Eukaryota > Metazoa > Chordata > Mammalia > Carnivora > Mustelidae > Lutra > Lutra lutra. The sequence continues at coordinate 51,249,294 of NC_062290.1, forward strand.
CTTTTACCCTCTCATAATATCTGTTGGATAGAAGTCTTGGTTTTCTCATTTTGGCTACATTCCCAGAACTGTATGTAAAGTGTTTTCCTGAAATATTGAAAAGGAACCCACATTTTAAGTTCATCATCTCTTTGCCTGAAAAGTGGCTTATTCTTTTCCTTTTGAGACTGCACTTTGCGTGGGCTTTCCTCTTCCTTTACTATTAAAGTTAAAACTTGAAAACCGCCAAGTTGCATACAAGCCAAGCATGTTTTGGAGGACAACAGATATCCACATTAGTAAAGAAAAGAAATAAAGATTAGTGGAATGTGTTTTGGGGGGTTTGTTTGTTTGTTTGTTTTAAAGATTTTTATTTATTTGATAGAGAGAGATCACAAGTAGGCAGAGAGGCAGACAGAGAGAGAGAGAGAGGAGGAAGCAGGCTCCCTGCCGAGCAGAGAGCCCGATATGGGCAGGACTCGATCCCAGGACACTGAGATCATGACCTGAGCCGAAGGCAGAGGCTTAACCCACTGAGCCACGCGGGCGCCCCAAGGAATGTGTTTTTAATGTGAAATAATGGAAGAAGAGAGGATCCAATGCTCACGGAAATTCTACCAGGTGCTAGGTTCTGTACATAACTATAGGCATCACACACACACACACACACACACACACACACCTAGAAAGTAGATATTATCCACTTATCACAAAGAATGAAAAGAAAGTTTGAGGTTTAAAAAAAACATTATTTTCCACTTTTTAAGCCCATTATATATCAGATGTATTGCTAAGTATGCATCATCAGCTTCAATTTTAGAAAATCCCTGGAAGGTATATATTTTTGCTCCACCTTAGAAGCTAAGAACACCAGAGCAGTAAAAGGTGTAATAATGAACCGAAGTTAACACAGCTACCAGGGAGTCAATCCTAGATGGGATGGTCATTGGAGACATATCCTTCCTGTCACACTGCGTGGTTCCTCAAGGAAAGCAGAGCTGCCAGGGAATTGAGCAATACAGGAAGATAAAGCAAAAGGTAATTAGTGAAAAAATTTTTATAAAGAGCATCAATGGTCCAACAGTTTCATGGATCCTACTTACTCACGAAGCCACAACTGCTTCTATCTAGCTAGATGCCACCCGCAACTAAGAGCAGGTTTCCCTTCTGGGTCTCTTTTAGTGTCTCCTGACTTGAACACTAGTAACAATGTGCAGGAATGGTCTAGATTCTTCAAACTCAAACCAAGATGGGAAAGATCTTGCTTTTGTTTTGTTTTGTTTAGATCCTTTAACTTCTCGCCAGCTAGATTATAATGAGATGTAAATTAAGAAAACCCATACATCAGAGGTAAATGTATATATGTATGTTTGTACATCTAATTTTTCCCAGACTAATTTCTTCACAAGTAGCCTGGAAGACACGGTAATTAAGAACAGAGTCTTTAAAAATCAGAATGGAATTTCCACCTGCCCTTGCCAGTGGTTGAGATTTGCCCAAGTGACTTAGCCTTCGCCTCATGGTCTTTATCAGTGAGGAAGGGTGATGGTACTACCTACCTCAAAGAATTACTGAGAAGAGCACTGAAACACTCTAGTTAGCACAGCAGCTAGAATAGAAAATGTGCTCAATAAATTGTTTTTGTCCCAAATGCCATTTGATAATACAAAGTAAGGCACTAATGGTCACTGTAGAACCTGTGACAAGCATGAAGACTGACCTCAAATAGAGTGCTGGTTTTTAAAAGGGTTCTAATGATTAAGCCTGATGCAGATAAATCACAGTATAGCTACATGATTAAATTGCACCCTCTTATTTAATTGCATCTCAGGTGCCAAGTACTTGTTACAATTCCTGTCTCTGCAGCAGGGAAAGGCTTGAGTTCTATGAGCACAGCAAAGTGGAAAGACAGAGATGTTTAAAGATAGCCATGACCTTAGTACAGAGGAAAAGGATCGGTTTATTCTTTCAAGATCATATGTGTGTGTGTGTGTGCATGTGTGTGTGTATATACATATATATGTGTGTATACACATACACACACATACACACATATATATGTATATAATATATGCAATATATTATATATAAAATATATAATAATTTGACAAGCTAGAGAATTGGAAAGAAAGAAGTTTTAAAATTTCAAACCCAGCTTGGTTTTAGTTTTCCTAACAAGTCCAAAGGAGTCCCAGCCAAATCCCTAGATCCTCTATAATTACCATAACTATTCATTTAGGAGAGGAATTCATGCCAGTTCTTAGAAAGAAATGGTATTTTCTCTTTCCAAATATTGTATCATTACTATACCCACCTTTTGCTGAGGACAGAAACTTGGGGAAATAATCTTTCTTCTCTCGGAAAGAAGTATGTCCAATATCATAACATCTCCATGAAGACAAGTACTGTCCAATTTTTCATGTTTCCATTCAAAGTCACTCTCCTTTGTAAAATTTCCCCTGGTGCATCACCCACATGTAAACTGGCTCTGCTTTTCTAAATTCATAATAGTACTTTACTCCTGTACTCTGTGTGTCTCTCTCATCTTTATTTGTACCTCCACATCTGCCATTTCTCCCCACAGATGTTTCTAAAAGGCTGAGATTCTCTCTTTACACATCCTCTTTCTATACAGATCTTAACACAAAGTGGACATGCATAAATGCTTCCCCACATTCATATTAATCATTCCATGTATTCTAGACACTAACATAATAATTGGTTACTCTGTATCAAGTGCTTTCTTTTTAGCACAAATCTCAAGGCTCAAATCTCTTTAGCAAGGCTTTAGGTCCCTTATCTCATTCAATTCTCAAAGCTACCCTAAGTAGGTCCCAACATGACACCCACTGTGTAAGTCAGCAGGCTGATGCTGTCAGAATGTGGGCCAGGGCCCTGAGGTCCCAGAGTGGTGGTGTTTTACTCAGTCTTTGTTACTCCAGAACTCACACTGTGGACCACAAGGCTAAACACTACAGGACACGCACTCAGCCAACACCTACTCTACAAGCAAACAGATAAAATGCAGGGGCTCTGTTTTTGTTTGGCTATCCTCCAGTTCTAGGACTAGATGTAAGCAAGTGATCATATGTTTTAAAATACCAAGAAGTTCCTTACCTAAAAAGAATAAGCAAAAAGTAATAAATATTTCTTTATCCTTTGAAGGACTCAATGATGCATACATAATACATCTCGGGTACCACAGAGAGCATCCACATTAATTCTTGGTGACTTGTAAGCTGCCAGTTACTTAGACTTAATGAGTTATGAAGGCCTTGGCCTTGCATTTAAAATTTCAAAGTGAAGGAAGAATTTTTGGCATTTCCTTTGGGTAGTCAGACCAGTTACTCGATCAATTAATCTTCACTTTCTGTTAATGAGACTGTATCGTATACTTGAAGTCTGCAGAAAGAGTGGATCTTAAATGTTCTCAACACAACACACAAAAGTGGTGGTGACGGTGTGGGGTCACGTATGTGTTAACTGTCTTGATAGCGGGAATCACCTCACCATGTATATGTATATCAAATCATGTTGTAACCCTTAAATACATGGAATTACATTCATCAGTATACTTGGGTAAAGCTTGAAAAAATTCACCTTCACTCCCTATTCCATTCCCAAAGAGGCAAAAGCAGTGGGTTGTTTTTTTTTTTGTTTGTTTTTGTTTTTTTATATAAACATATAATGTGTTATTAGCCCCAGGGTTACAAGTCTGTGAATCGTCGGGTTTACACACTTCAACAGCACTCACCATAGCACATACCCTCCCCAATGTCCATAACCCCACCACCCTCTCCCTACCCCTCTCCTCCTGGCCCCCCCTCAGTTTGTTTTGTGTCTCCCTCCCGATCCCATCTTGTTTCATTTATTCTTTTCCTACCCCTCAAACCCCCAACGTTGCATCTCCACTTCCTCATATCAGGGAGATCATATGATAGTTGTCTTTCTCGATTGACTTATTTTGTTAAGCAAAATACCCTCTATTTCCATCCACGTCATCACAAATGGCAAGATTTCATTTCTTTTGATGGCTGTATAGTATTCCAGTGTGTGTGTGTGTGTGTGTGTGTGTGTGTGTGTGTGTGTGTGTGTACACCACATCTTTTTTATCCATTCATCTGTTTATGGACATCTAGGTTCTTTCCATAGTTTGGCTATTGTGGACATTGCTGCTATAAACATTCAGGTGCACGTGCCCCTTCAAATCACTACGTTTGTATCTTTAGGGTAAATACCCAGTAGGAAAGCAGTGGTTTTAAGCCTTTCCTAAGAACTATGAATCGTTACATTTCATCCATATTATGAAGAGATGCCACTGCTTACCAGTAATACAGAAGAAAATACTGATCTAGACTAAAAACAAGCAAATAAACACACAAACAAAAACAAGAACAGAAGAAATGTAATCCTTGAGCAGAGTGTCAGTTGTGAAGAAGTCTAGTGAGTATATTAATCCAAGCTGCTCTCCAAGTAGAATGTACTGTGAATTATTCTTCATACTGGGGTCTTAAATGGGAATTTAATCAGGCAATACTGTAGTTCCTCAAACTACAAATTAAAGAGAGAAAAAGACATGTTTCTGTTAACACAACCTGAACTTACCTTACCTTGAAAATTGAAATTCATATTCTGTAATATGTGACAAGCCTATGCTTCATGTAGAAAGAAAATGAAAGCAAGGAGGTTATTGTTGGTGTGTGTGTGTGTGTGTGTGTGGTTGTTTTTGTTGTGGTGGTGGGTTTTTTTGTTTTTTTTTTTTAAGTAGGCTCCACACCCCACACGAAGTGGGACTTGAACTCACAATCATGAATGAGATCAAGACCTGAAGTGAGACCAAGAGTTATAGGCTTAACCAGTTCAGCCACCCAGGCACCCTGAGAGCACTATTCTTGAGAACATGAAATACACACCTCAGTCTCCTCAAAGAGGTGCATAAAGTGTTAAAAAAAAAAATCCAGTCAACGTTTGAGTCCTCACATTCTCTAATGACCCTTAAAACAAGACGTGGTCAAGTATCCTGGTAAGCACAGGTGTTTGAAGGATGAACATGGGCTCTAAAGTCAGTCTGTCTGGCTTCAAATCCAAGCTCAGCATTCACTTTTGCATATCCTTATTATGACTTAGCCTCAGTTTCCTAAATGGGAGTTCAGGGAGAATCTATCCGGCACCTAAGAACTACTCCAAATGTTAGAATTATTACTGCTTTTGCCTATTTCTAAGAGAATAAAAGTTTCTAAAACTTTACTAAAAAAAAAAGCAAAAATGCATAAGAAAAATGAAGATCTGTCAATATTGCTATTAGAACTCATAATATTATGGCCCATTCATTTTAAGTGAAGCAAAGGTAGTTTGTTGGGGCAGGGGCAGTGGTTAATGGTTTTGTGTTTTAGTTTTAGTTCCCGCTTTTCTTTTTATAAAGAACCCTTGAATATGTCTGAAGAAGGGGCAGTTCATAACAATTCCAACTGTTGCATAACTGACAAGATCACCACCATAGGGGCATGCCAGAAGGAAACATAGAACCAGTCTAGAAACAACGGTCTACAAGTTGTGTGTCCTTAAAAGTTTAGTGCACGTTCGATTTTAGCTGTTCTAAAAGTGTTCACTCTTTATAGAAGGTTATTCTGCCAAGATCATTTCAGGTTGCAAAACCAGAGTCCTGGTCAAGTTACCTCAGAAAAAAATTAAAGATTTATGGAAAGAACGCTTGTAAAAAAGCTAAAGAATCCTAGCTCAAGAACAATGGGACCTGGGCAGCTCCAGAACCCAAATTCTCCTAATTTTCTCACTTCCCTTTGTTCTCTTCCCCTTGTCTCTCTCCTCTTCTCTCATTCTCTCCCTCCTCCTCCTTCTCTTTCTCCTTTCACTTCACACTGATGTATGGTCAAGATCACTGGGTGACACAGCGCATATCCCACAACAAAGACGGCTAGCAGGGGAGACTGTCCAAGAAGGACTTCAAATGGGACCAGCATCCTCAAACATTCCACCCCTCCTTTGCCTGGCAGAAGCTCGTGTCCCAAAAAATACATCCAAAGTACCTCTGTGGAGTCGTAGTATTCCTGTATCACACATACAACAATCACCAGGCCCAATTTTTTAAAACATGTCTTCCAAACAATCTGAAATCAATAATAATTTTTTTAAAGTTTACTTCATCATAATTTTAACTTCTAATCTGAGCTTCTGATTGAATAACTAGGTTTGTGAGATTGTTAACATGATTCTGGCTCAGAGCAAAGGAACTTGGCCTTTTTATTAGCATGTTCATCTCAGGTCAATATGCCAAAAAATTTGTTAAAGTCTTCAAAAATATGAGGGGAGGGTGTCACCTGGGTGGCTCAGTGAGTTAAGTGTTTGACTCTTGATTTCAGCTCAGGTCATGATCTCAGGGTCATGAGATCGAGCCCCATGTCGGGCTCTGAGCTCAGCAAGAAGTCTGCTTGTCCCTCTCCTTCTGCTCCTCCCCCTACTCTCTCTTATAAATAAATAAACAAATAAATAAATAAAGTTTTCTAAAAAAATATTGCGAAGTTGTATAGTCCTAAAATCTACCCTCGTGTACTGTCTTCAGAGACTGAGGTTTGAAAAATGCTAAAATTCCAGCCTTCATTCAGTGATGGGATTCTTTTGTGGGAGAAGGGTGAGACAGTCAATGGTTTTATGCCAAGTAAAAGTGTTGATACGGGCTGGACTGATCTGTGTTTCATCTCAAGATGAAAAGGGGAAAGAAATCACACTTGAGAAAGCTATGAAGCTTCCTGAGATAGAATGTTGTTAGAGCCCTCTGTAATTGATGAAAATGTCTCTTGGATAAGTCTGTTTATAGGTGATTGGTGCATCTCGAGTAGACAGGCGGGAAAAATAAGCCATCATTTCATAAAAAATGGGTGGATGTTTTCTAATCATTTTCTGAGGTTAAACTCAGGATCTATAGTATCAGAATCTTTAGCTGATTTTTTTTTCCTGAAATATCCCTTGTGGCAATGTATGTGAAAACAGCCCAAGGTCTTTTTTTTTTCCCCCTTTTGAAATTGTAATCCACAAACTGGTGGATTTTCAAAATCTCCTTGCTGACCATAGACTCTAATCATTATGAATGGGCAAGCAGAAGAGTTACTTACATTCATTCAACAAATAGTGAATATTCCAAACACTGATAGGTGGTGGAGATATAATAAAGAACATGACCATCATGGAATTTCTGTGAAAGGACAATTACAGTAAAGGTTTGTGATTCCTGTACCAGAGGAAAAACAGTAATATGGTAGTCATTGTTGTAAAAAAGTGTTTATCTCCCTTTCCAATCATATGATAAATTACATATCCTACCCTATGAAAGTTGGCTGTGGCTAGGTGCCTTATTTTGACCAAGATATGGAGTATAGGGAATATGAATCACTTCTGGATAAAATCTTTAGCAACCAGGATACATGTTCCGTGTTTTTGCTTTTTTTCCTTTCACAGTAACTGATAACATTCCCAAGGGTGCCTGTTCTGGAACCATGGTCCCGGAAGTGAAGACAATGAATGCAGAACAAGGATCTCAGCAGACCCTTGAGAAATATGTAGCACAAGCAAGAAATAAACTTATAATGCATTAAACCTCCAAGACTTGGGGTTTGTTCCTATAGCATATCTGTCACTATCCAGACTTGTGGGGCATGCAGGGGGATACATCTAACCCCAGCTTGGAGGGCAGGAAAGGTTTCCTTACATATTACATATCCATGCAGAAGTTATTGCCATAATTATGGGGCGCCTGGGTGGCTCAGTGGGTTAAGCCGCTGCCTTCGGCTCAGGTCATGATCTCAGGGTCCTGGGATCGAGTCCCACATCGGGCTCTCTGCTCAGCAAGAAGCCTGCTTCCCCCTCTCTCTCTCTCTGCCTGCCTCTCCGTCTACTTGTGATCTCTCTCTGTCAAATAAATAAATAAAATCTTTAAAAAAAAAAAAAAAAAAAAAGAAGTTATTGCCATAATTATTTTATCACTCATTCAGTTGTAAACTATGAATACTAAGCACTTCATATGAGGTATTTGCCCAATAATGCTGGTTTAAGTTGGGTGGGTCAGAAATAAAACTATAGTTCTAGAAACTCAATTTCAGTGTTTTTCTGCAGTGCCATTTATTCAGAATACAGGTTCTAGACAAATCCTGGCTCTGTTACACTATATAACACAACTGGAAAAATTTATATGTTCTTCTTTATTTCAATGGGTATCCTATCCTTTATCAGCTAAATTGGAATAATAATTATATGAAAATATTGACCATCATCTTTGTTCAAAACAGGTAAATCAACAAAATACTACTTTTCTCCTGAAGTCACTGTTCTCTGCCTCATTCACTTTCCAATACTGATAAGCAGTAAACTACATATGAAACCATTAATTTACTTCTACAGCACTGGAACACAAAACTTTGCAAAATTGAAAACATGATCATTTTTCATAAAGTTAACATGCATCAGATGTCTTTCCCTCTTTTTTATTTTTTCAGTGTTCCAGGATTCATTGTTTATGCACCACACCCAGTGCTCCATGCAATATGTGCCCTCCTTAATACTCTCCACCAGGCTCAGCTAACCCCCCACCCTTCTCCTTTCCAAAACCCTCCGTTTGTTTCTCAGAGTCCACAGTCTCTCATGGTTTGTCTCCCCCTCCTATTTCCCCCAACTCACTTCTCCTCTCCTTCTCCCAATGTCCTCCGTGTTATTCCTCATGCTCCACAAGTGAAACTATATGATAATTGAGATGTCTTTCCCCTTATGATAAATTACAAATGATACAATATTGGTCACATAAAATACTTTGTTTTAAGTGTGACTTCAAAAATATAATTAGATTTTTCTAATGTGATACTGCCACATGTCTTCCCTAAAATTTTAAATTTATTTTCTCTTTTATCAATATTAGCAACTTCTGTGTAGTCAAAAATGTCAACTATAGACCTAGGTCAAATTTAATTCTACACACCACTTCAGAGAGTTTGGAATTAATAGGAATTTTGCATGAGTAATCTTAACAAGATTGGGTACTTAATGATTCAATGGTATATTTATGTTTTCAAGAATCCCATGTGCCTTTGGTACACTTGGCTAAGTGTTGCTTCAATTCCTCCAACTTTTAATAAAGCTAAACTCTGCTTGTCTCCCATAAAATGATTTATAAAGAAATTTTCTATTATCCTGGCTGATAAGAATGCTTCCCACTGCACACTGCAACATCTTCAAATAGATGCTCATCTCCACCAGGGGGGGAAAAAAAAGTATTTTTAATGATCATACTCCCATGATTTACAGTTGCTAGATAAGAGATTAATTCAAAGAGACTTGATGAAGTCTATGCCAGAAAATACGGGTTAAAAAGCATTTAACTAAAGCAGAATGTTTTAGAGTTGCATTTTACCTTTAACAAATTCAGGCATAGCCCTACACATAAAACAAACCGAAAAAAAACAAACTGAATCTTTGTAAATTCTTTCTCTCGACCTTCCTATTGAGTGATCAAAACCAAAAAACAAAAACAAAAATAACTGATAACATCTCCAAACGTGCCTAAGAAATCGAAAAGTTCTTGGCAAAATCTGTTCAGTGAATCTAACGGAGGTCCTCCCGGAAATGTGCCGATCAGCTTGTGTTAAATATCTAAGAAGAGACTGCATTTTGGTTTTTCTCAGCCCAAATCTGCAGGCTCAGGCTGTTCACAGATAATTTGGATGAGCACAAGATTAGCAGCCATACTGCTCTGATTCATCTGATTTTAATGGAACCCTTGGGGATTGACTCAATGCAGCTGACTGGTTTCTTGCTATATTAAATTGTCCCTAATCTGATTGGCTACATCATAATATTATAGACTATAGACTATTTTTCACAGCATGAATCTACATTTGGTTCTCTGAGTTTAGGCAAGTTAGCTGTTTTCTTAAAGCTTTGATCTCTAATATCAAAATTTGAGGATACGGCCATCACTAGCAAATGCCTATAGGGTACAAAAATGGAAATGGAGGCTATCACTAATGACACATTATTTCACCATTAAAACAACGATTGCAGGCTGTGAAATTTTTAAGTTCTTAAATCCTCTTTGAAGCATCTTTCAGTTCTGCTTCTGGAGTAGGTGAGTGTGTGCCTGTGTGTGTTTGTATGTGTGCGTGTGTCCATGTGCACACGCATGTGCACATCTGTGCACAGGTTTGGGCCCTGCTAACTGCACAGTAGTTTCATTTACCGGAGACATTACATGGGCATCAGTATTTCATTTCACCACTCACCATGTGTCCCAATGCTAAAGATACAGATTACAGTGTGAGAGCTGGAGTAATTATAGCCTTCCAAATCCTACACTCTCAAACCTCCTCATTTCATGGGGCACCATTAGTTTACTTTCTCAAAGCTGATTTCAGCACTTTGACAGATGTTTTATGAATGTTGTAAATGGGTACAAAATGGAGAAATATCCTAATATTGAGAGTAGTAAATATCGTTGTCATGAGCCTAAGGCTCTCCATACACATTAGAAGGAATCACTCTCCAAAGAGAATAGTTAGGAGTTAAGAGAGAATAAATCACTATTGTAATAATCATAAAAAAGCAATTGCATGCCAGTATTAGATATTCTCTGGGTAACCAGGTGCTAATAATTTTACTATATTAATGAAGACTTAAAGTCATATTGGTCTACTCATTTGGATGGTATTTGCTTCAGCATTAGGAAGGCTTGATGTCTTCCTTTTAAACTCCAGTTATTAACTTGACCCTGTTACTGAGAGATTGCAATCCTTAATTTAAGGCTAATTTACAATGGCACCGATAACATTAGATACAAATGGGACATTAGCTAAGGATGGAGTGGAGGACATTCATGCATTTTTATGCTCTATTATGGCTGACAGAGGATCAGGCCTGTGCACAGATGGCAGATATTTTTACCTTGTCTTCTTTCTGATCCTCCTTATCTCACAAACACCAGGCTATACAAATGCAGAGCTCTGTACTGTTTCACATCAAGTGCAAAGGTCTAAAGCATTACTTTTTCCCCCACAATGTTAAAGAAATCAGTTCCTACTCAAGTCCATATAATCCTAACTTTTCACTAAATATGAGTTTGTTTGTTTGTTTTTAATATATAATCCCTACTGGAGAGTCGATCTCTTCAAACCAAAGCAAGTCAGTAAAAATTTCCAAGGAAAGCTCTAATGGCCTATTTCTTGCCAAGACAGAGAACAAAGATGTCCCTGCTATCCCTCCATTCATCTTGACCTTCTCCTGGCACTAGTGAAAACAAGGTAAGAATTTGTTCTATCTTCCTTAGTGATTCCCAGCCTTCACTACATACTAGAAACATCCAGAATGTTAAAACAAAACAAACAAAAAAACCACAAAACATTGATGTTCGAACCCTACACTAGACCAACCAAATCAGAATTTCAGTGGAAAGCAAGCGTTTTAAATGTCCCAAGTAATTCTAAAGTTCAGCAAAGGTTGACAACCTTAACCTACTTACTTGTTGGGATATGAGAAGACAACAACTCCAGACCAAAAGTATCCTTCCCACTCCCTAGCTATAGACCTGATATTCCACCACTAAAACAAACTTACTATATGTCTCCTACAGGTTATATTGTCCAACAAATACAGAAGCCGTTAGCTACATGGGCTGTCGAGTGCTTGCAATGTGGCTTATCGAAATTGAGATGTATTCTAACAGTAAAATACATACCAAATTTCAGAGACTTCACCAGAAATAAAGAAGGCAAAAATACCACAATAATTATAATGCTTATTACTTGTTGAAGTTACATGTTGAACACAGAACAAAATATATTAATTTCACTTAGTTTTACTCCATTGTAGCTAATAGAAATTTACATATATGACTCACTTTATATTTTTATTGGACATTTGGGCACTAGGAAAAATGACTTTGATGTGCTTAAAGACATTGGGATGGGAAATTTATACTGATTTGTTTATAGATTAGCCTATTTAAGACTGTTCGTTTCATTGCCATAATGGCAGAAAGAACATAGAAGGTCTGACTGATGAATGTGGCTACTGAGAAGTCTGAAAACATCCATGTCATGGAATGTTTCTTTAGTTTGGAATGGGTTGTCCTGTTGAGCCACGGTTGCCAGTGACATGAATTGAGGAACTTCTGCTTGCCTCACACGTGGGTTTGCCTCACGCAATGCTTGCCTCACACACTTGTCCATGTTTTCCTCTCTCTGTTAATATTAAGCAATCTTTTGAAAAATTGTCTTTCCTCTTTCAGGCTACCCCAGTGGAAGCATATAAGCCTCTTGATTTTGCAAATTTGGGCTGATGTTTCAGCTCTTCTAACGCTGCCCAGGTGTTCCTGAGTCACTTCACCTCTCTGATGCCTGTTCCTTTTTTTTTCATCTACAAAATGGAGATAAGATGACTGTTCTGATGTTCGCTAAATGTTATATAAAATAAAACCTAATCCAGTGCGGGCCACACAGCATGGTTCCATCCATGGTTCTCCTTCCTTCTCTCCCTTCTCCAAGACGTTTGCCTTCAAAACTCAAATCAAAAGCAACTGTTTTGGTAAGGCTACAGCTGGGCACTTTCCCCTCATCCACACTTGATTGTAATTGTTTGGTGAGAAAACTGTGTCCCCCACTAGACCACTGTGAGATTCTTGAAGTCAGGGTTTTTCTAATTCTAACCCCAATGTCTAGCACAGAATGTAGAACATAGCAGGTTCTCAAGGTTTGCTGGATGAGTGGGAGGATGGTGTTTATGATTCTGCCCTTGAAATCTTTGGAGTACAACAGAAAAAGTTCAACGATTAAATAATAGTATACCAATAAGGTATAAAAAGGAGAGCATAACATCTCCTTTTGTGTTCCATTTCGCATACTTGCTCACCAGGCTTTGGTCAGCCATGTGGCAATCAGTCCGTAAGACGTTGTACTATCATTGCTGGAGGAATACAGAAAAGCAAATAGCCCCAGCATGGCATCACTCTGTAGCCTGACATGAAAATCATAATATGAAAAGCCTCTCTCTCTATCATCTTTAAGTCTACTAAGTATTCCTTCCGCTCCCACATATATGCGTCTACAAGTCTTTCTCTAGCAAACCCCATCCACTTTCTGCTTCTATTTCATTGCTCAAGCAAATGTTCCCACTGAAGTTCTCCTCTTATTCTCACCCTTCTACCTCCATCCCTAATCTGAGATTTGGTAAATCCTCTGCTCTATAACCTAGAAGTCTAATGGCTGTTTGACTGGTTTTCCTAATCAGACTAATACAAATGATAAATAGAAGATCTATCCTCATGCAGCACATGGTTTGTAGTTTCAAATGGCAATTACATGCTCTTCTTCACTCATCGGTTTTTTGTTTCTGTCAAGCCCTCTAGAATATAAGATCTATAGGAGGGAAGGAACTATATTCTGTTAACTGTATTCATTGGGATACCTGGCTCTGAGGCTTGTACTTTACAGCCATTAAATACTGCAGTAAGTACAAAGTATTCTAAGCAAATATCATTATACCATGCATTACTCAGTTACAAAATTTTATCTCACACAATTATCAGGTGACTCATATGTATCTGTGTAAATGTGGGGGTGCAACCTCTAGCAGCCAAAGGCAGAAACTTCAGGTGAGTGGCAACAATTATTTCTCTTATGTATCACAGAAATGTTTTATTGTGGCTTAGAAATTGAGATCCAAGGCTGCTGGTCCAGGTCTGGTCCAGGTTCTCCAATTCAGTTCTAGTCAGGAGCCAAAGATACATTCAAGCTTAAAACCCTCAGTCTAGGGATGACTGGGTGGCTCAGTGAAGCATCTGCCTTTGGCTCAGGTTATGATCCAGGGGTCCTGGGATCGAGTCCCGTATCAGGCTCCTTGCCCAGCAGGGAGCCTGCTTCTCCCTCTGCCTACTGTACTCTCTGACAAATATTTTTTTTTAAAAACCCTCAGTCAATTGAGTTAAGGGGTGATCATTATGATTATCTGACTCTATAACAATGGGTTTGAATACCTATCGAGAACAATCATCCCTACTTTTCTCCAGCTCACCTAATTACTAAGTAATCTTGGTATTTTACTATGCTTTTCTGAAGTTTCAAATTATTCAATTACAAACCATAATGAAAATAATATTTACTTCTTATAGATGTGTTAGGACTAAGTGAAATAATTGTTTAAGACCGAGAAGATAATCTATGTCCAATCAACATTAGAAACTGAGTGTGTCACCAAGTAAAGAATAAATGATGAGAAGTAGGAGAAAGAGAAGGCCAATTTATAGTCACTCCCCATCTAAGAGAACATTACATAAGACAAAGTAAAAATTCAACAGTGGACCCAATGGCCAGAGTTTTCAGAGAATCAATTCTGGGTCTGAATACCAGATTCACAATTTATAAGGCGTAGGACATTAAACAGTCCACTTTTTTTTTTTTTAAGATCTTATTTATTTGACAGAGAGAGATCAGAAGCAGGCAGAGAAGCAGGCAGAGAGAGAGGGGGGAAGCAGGCTCCCCGCTGAGCAGAGAGCCTGACGTGGGGCTCGATCCCAGGCCCCTGAGATCATGACCTGAGCCAAAGGCAGAGGCTTAACCCACTGAGCCACCCAGGTGCCCCTAAACAGTCCACTTAATGTCTCCGAGCCTCCATATACTTATCCATTAAAAAAAAAAGCTAATAACAAATGCCCCCCAAAGGCTGTAAATATTAAGGGAAATAGAATATGTAAAGCTCTGGAATTTAATAAAGGGGAGAAGAAAATGTGAAAGGGTTAAATATGCACAACATTTGTATGTAATGTGTCCTGCAAGAGCAGTTGATATGAAAGATGTTCTGGTTACTTAGTCTCCTTCAAATACAGACAAAAATAGGAAGCCTTAATACCACCAGACTATTTTAAAATAATCTTCTGGTTAAGCTACAGCTGTGCTACCTTGTTATCACTATTTGGGTCAGGAATGTGTTTACCTGTTGAATTTTTTAGACAGGACATCAATAAACAGGCAGAGCACTTTGAAAAGCTGATTGTACTGTGAGCAGTCCCCAGGGAGAAACAGAGTGGGCCGGGTGGATTACCAGGACGCAGCATAGAGGTCAATGTTGGCTGGAACCACACTTTAAAGGGATCATGTTTCAATGCTTGGCTGAGACAGAGTTTATGAAATGTCTTTTCTTAAACACTCATAAATATTTCTTCCTGCACCCCCTGGGGTTCTTTCATGGCTCCAAAAGGTCTTTATCTTGTCCCACCCCTTCAGATAATCCCCCAAGATATGATTAGCTTTGCATCTCACTCATTTCTGCAACATTTAAAACCTCGGACATACTAAGGATCTTATAGAAGTTTGATGAGCAAAAGAAACAATTCATTCAAACTAAAACAAATATATAATTATGATAGCACAAGAAAATGTTATATAGCCTCTCTGGAAAACAATGGAGGATATATAACAAGAGATATTAAAATGTTCCTACCCTCTAATCCTGCAGTTTGCTCCTATGAAATAACTCAGTACTAAAATGGAGCTTTATCTATGATGATATTCTGTGCTGGACAATAAAGTATAAATATTTAACGAAACAGAATTGGTTGAGTAGATTATGGTATCCCATCACAAAGTGATATTTTATCTACCTGAAAATAAAAAATTATAGGGGCACCTGGGTGGCTCAGTCTATTGAGTGTCTGCCTTGGGCTCAGGTTGCGATCTCGGGGTCCAAGGATCGCGCCCCACATGGGGCTCCCTGCTCAGCCAAAAGCCTGCTTCTCCCTCTCCCTCTGCCCCTCCTCCCCACTCATGTGCTCTAACAAATAAAATATTTTTTAAAAAGAAATTATAAATATATTAATGCAATATTTTATAAAATAAGACTGCATAAAGCAGTGGCATACAAAAAAATCCAATTATGCTATGTTAATGACCATATAAAATACATGTGTCTGTGTACAGCTACTACAAAAGGATGCACACACAAACCAAGTTTTTTTTATTTCAGATGGCCAAATTATGGTATTTTTCCTGACAAAAATCTTCTTTACTGTTATCTTAACAATTAAAGAGAAATGAGAGAAAAACCTGAAGATGTCTTTTGTTATACAATATACTAGGGGTGCCTGGGTGGCTCGGTCCATTAAACGTCTGCCTTTGGCTCGGGACATGATCCCAGGGTCCTGGGATGGAGTCCCACATCAAGCTCCCTGCTCAGTGGAGAGTCTGCTTCTCCCTATCCCTCTCTCTGCCGGCTGCTCTACCTACTCGTGCTGTCAAATAAATGATAAAATCTTTAAAAAAATACACAATACAATACTAAATGCCAGGAACAGGATCCCTAAGTACTATATGTATTCATCTAACAGGTAATCACAGAAGTCATTACACTTTGGGGTCATGACTTTCTTCATGTCTGTCATGCCTTTCTTCATTGTCTTTCTTCCTCACCATAGTACAAGATCTGTGAGGCACTGTGAGGACTGGCAGTAGGTCTGTTTTCTTTAGTGCTTGTCTCCTGCAGTTTACAATGACATGCACATTATTAATATCCAATTTGGTTACTCAATAGAAGGAAGGAAGGTATGCTGCCCAAAACAGGTCATTCTCATACACTGGCTACTATGTGAAAATCTGCAGATTCACCTTTAATTTCAAGACAGGAAATGCTTTAAACTATTGTCAGTCTTTCATAGCTGGCACTTTGCTGAGAGCTGTCTGTGGTAAGAGAAATGAGAGTCTTTAAGTGGAATGCAAAGTAGCAAACACTAACGGTCAGTAGAAGGAATACCAAAGATATATTCTGCTTACTTTACAACCATTCAAAGGTCTAGACACTAGACTTGAATTTGTACTATGACTTAGTTATAACATATACTAAACAAGTTACTATAGAAGCAGTACTCAAATTACTCAGTCACACTTTCCCTTCCACAATCAACGGATTCCTGAATCACGTAGCTGAAACATTACAAAGTTCAATGTTCTCAAGGAAAGATTTGATTGTACTTAGGAAATTATATGTATTGAGGCAAGAAAAACCTCCTCCTGTGAGGAGACAAAATCCACACAACTCTCACTTCTATCTTTACAGTCCTGTCAACAAATATATTTAGAAATACAAATTAGAGAAATATATTTTTTTTAAATCTTTACTCAACCAAAAATGTACCTTCCTCTCAGAATATTAATCATGGATTTTATTTACATGAGATTCCTTTTGGGGATTTGAAGCTTTAGTGAAGTCTCTCTCTCCAATGCCTACCCATGGCACTACATGGAGTTAAAGACAATGAAAAACTGGTTGTAAAAATGGACACATAATTTCAATAGCATCATATCGTTTAAAACCTCTGTGTCTGGGAAGTGAAAATAAAACTAATTTCTAGGTGATTTTTCAAGCAGTGAGCTTTGAAAGTCATCCTTCTAATATATAAATTCTTTGATTTCTAGCGGTCACTGTTTGATTGAAAATAGTACATATCATGTAATTTACAAACTAAAGACATAGCTAACTCATTTAAAAAGATTACTTCGAAGACATTTACTTAGAATCATTTCTAAGTTCAAAGAAATAATATCCACATGGAACCTGGGTACATATTTCTCCATCAATAGGATAATTTGTCACAAGCAATTACAGGGCATACATTTAATGTAATACTGCCTTTGGAATTTTCAGACCGCTAAACTAGCTTTCCTTGTCGGCTCCAAAGGTGTGAGGAACAGGGACATTTAAGACCTATTAAACTGAAATGACACTTCCATCTTGTTAAAGAAAATTAAAGAACAACTTCCTCAATTAGACTTACTTGTAAATGATGAAGGACCACTAGAGACAAATGATTTGCAGAAAGGATGGCACATGAAAGTGAAAATCATTCAATGCTTAGAGCTCTCTCTATAAACACCATGATGACTATGTTTCAGATAATTTATATAGGTCATAGCAAACTAAATCTGAACATTCCAACTGGTATAAAAGTACAGACTTGATATTTAGAGGCTTGATTGTGAAATAATTTGAGCATAAATTTTCAATTAATACCTAATTATTAATTTAATTCCCTATTTAAAAAAAACTAAAGCAGTTTTGTTGTATAATTGCCTATATTTTTAACGATATAATATTAGGTAAATATTTATAAAATTCAGTAAAAATACATCCATCATCTATGTTTTTTCAAGTACAGTTTCCTTAATTTATGAATTTAACAATGTGTTCTTGAATCTAGTTTCTAGTTCGGTTTTGTGAGTCAGTATTTCTCAAAATATAAATATATAATATTGATAGGAATTTACAATAAGAAAATCTTGCTTCCATTAACTTCAGATCTGGATTAACATTAAGTAGGCTAGTTTACTGTAGGACCTTCCTAAGCTTTTAAGATTTTATTTTTATTTATTTATCTGAGGGAAAGAGAGGACAGAGGCACAGGAGTCGTGGGGAGGGGGGAGAGTCAGAAGAAGCTCAGCAGGGAGTTCCATGTGGGGGGTCTCAGGACCCTGAGATCATGACCTGAACCAGAGGCAGAGGCTTAACCAAAGGAGCCACCCAGGTACCTCTTTCCTAGGACTTTGAACATACTAACGTGTATCGTGAATCTATACTCCCCAGTATTGCGTAAAGCATTTTCTAAGAACAGTTAACCCTAAGTCACCATTTTTTAAATAAAGCATGACTGACTCATAAGTCTGACTCAGGTTAGAATTTACAGAAAACATACCAGTAAACACTGATTTAATTACAAATGGTGAAATGACATTTTTCATTCTTAGACACAAATAGTCTGCAATATGCATGCATATATATTTAGGTATGCATGTGTGTGTATAATTTACTTTCCCAGATGTGGCAAAAAGCTGTTAGCTATTTATCCCAACACCCATTCTACACTTCTTCCCTGGTAATGGATTCCATTTTTAGTTGGGCACACTGTACCCTGGAATAAAGTCTACCCTCACTCGCAGCCACCTGTCCCTGTATGTAGCACATGGATTGTGCATATTACATATCTCCCATGTGATAAGGCTTTGGGAAAATCCTAGAAGGTAGCTCATAAATGCTCTTTGGCCCTTTTATGTTCTTTGTTCCATGCTGCTACCTTAAGTCTTGATGGAATATATACCCAGGGCAAGCAGCTGTGCCATTTCCTTACCACTTACCACATTACCATCTCTAGGATATGACCTCCACCCTCACAGCTCAAAATAACTTCTTCTCTGATCATTTTTTCCCCTCTGAACAGGGTGTAGACTTTCAAAAGTCACATATCAATGTTGTAATGACTCTGCATGAACCCCACCATATCAGTAAGATTCTCCATGAATTTGGGAATCTATTACACAGAAAGAGGAGATCTTCATAGCTGAGTGCCTGGAATGGAAGCACCTCAGACCACTAATCCACCAAATTATATTCTTGAGCATCACAAAGCATCACAAAGCTGGCTTCCCATTTCTTGAGGTTTGACTATTCAATAAATGCTTTGGATTTCTACTTTCTGCCTAAGTCAGCCAGAACTGGCGCCTGTTTCTACAACCAAAAGAATGCAATTAGCTTTGCTCAAGATACGGTAAATTGGAAGAAAAGTACAACATAATACATTGTATCTAACAATCACTGTCTAAATAAAAGTGCAACTTCAATCTGACCACGAAATGTAAATTAGGAAGGCATTTGCATGATACAGCAATTCATACCTCTTCCAGTTCCTATTCTCAAGGCTTCCAGGAATCCTGGCCCCCATAAACAAACAGCTTATTATTTTGAGCACCTACCAGCATATTGTCCTATCCTCATTCTCTCTCTCTCTCTCTCTCTCTCTCTAGGAGTATTACCACCAGATTACCTCCTCAAACAATCTAGTCATCTCTTCAGCCAAAAAAAAAAAAAAAAATGTTTTCCTCTTGCGTGATGGGGTCTGTGATCAAAGGAGCGAGACTGATACAAAGTGAAGGTCAAGCAAAGCTTTATTTCAAGCCAGTATCGAGAATCAAACCGACCGGTCAGGGCCATCTCTTATGGAGAGAGCGACCCCTCCCAGCCTCACAGACTAACTTTTATAGAGCAAAGGCCATGTGGTTGAGCCTGGCCACACACAGGTGGCCAATGAGATTATAACACACAGAGAAAGTTGCATAGTCGTGTTAGGTCACACATGGGTGGCCAATTGAATTACAATTCACCCTATAGTAGTTATTTGAACTATCCTATCACCTTGGTCAGAACTGGCGCCCAAAAGGCACCCAAAAGGCGGGGCCCACATTCTTTGGTAGTTAGGGAGATAGTATGTGCACTTTACTGATTGGCTGTCTCCACCTGGCCTGACTTGTCCTTGTATTTTGGGCTCTGTTAACTCCACCTGACCTGACCTGTCCTTGTATTTGGGCTCTGTTATCAGGGACTGGTCAACCATATTTTACTGGTTTCCCGGACTTGCTTTTAAGTAAGTTCCTTGGGGGGGGGGGGGGGGGGGGGGGGGGGGGCAGGGTCACTTTAAGTTTTACTGCACAAACAAAAAAATGACTGTTCAACCAAGATGGAGTCGCTCTGGCTAAGTAGGCCCTTACATTGCCCATCAGATGACTCAAACTCACCTCCTTGCTAGTACTTCTAACACCTATTTCTGTGTAGGGAAGGAAAAATAACACTTCTACCCCTCTCAGTTGTTAGCTAAGACCACTGTAATAAAAGACTTACAAGAGGAAAAACAACCAGAAGTGTGTGTGTGTGTGTGTGTATACACACACACACACGCATATCTCATGTATATGTGGGAGAGACCTGGAAATAATAGGGAACTCCCCAAGTTAGCTTAGAATTCAAGGCTAAAAACCATCTTCAGAGGAAAAGTAAAGGGGGATATAGGCCTTTTAGGGGAAAGCAAATGATTTTTAGGAAAAAAAATGGATGAGCCTTTAGAAGAACAGATGGGAGTTATGATAGTTTGTGAAAAGTCTGTCTGGGTGTGGTGTTGAGGTCTGGGCTCCTCTTCTGTGATAAAGAGTCTGTCCCCTCCTGGTTGACGAAACATCAGGGGAAGGGTTCTAGAACAAGTGAACTCCTTTTGGAGGACTTACACTGAGGCAGATAAAGAAAACTCACAGACTATCCCTCACCACATTTGCTATTTTTCCAGTGCCTACAGCTCAAAATAATCGATATACCAAAGTGGCATATTTGAACGTAGCATATTCTGCTAACCTTCACCTGTCTTTACCTATTCCAAGAAATCTTAACTCAAATTCTCCTTTACTAACCTGAAGGTCCTTAACCATCATGATACATTTGATGATTTTTTTTCTCTGCTTAGGGGGAAAAAAGGTGGGAATAATGTATAACTGCTTAACAATTATTCCCAACTCATAAAACTCTATGTGCATTTTTCTTTGAAAGATTCACTCCATAGACTTGCAATAAATGGACTATGTAATAGTTACAAAGTCTTTGTGCACAATTGCTATTAAAAATCTCTACCAGTTTCTAGTTAATGTAATTACTGAAGGGAAAGAGCAACCTGCTCACTGAACTCGCCTCTCGTGAGATAATGGCCTGTGGTTGGACGTCATCACCGTCGATCATTTCTACCACAGCAGAGGTTACAGAAGGGCCAACATGCCTTCTTACCTTTGAAATGGCAAAAATCTTCATAACCACTCTCTGACTGAGGGAATCCTAACTCTCACTATTTTAAGGTAGAAAGCTAAAACCAATTTGACAGCATCTGAAATCTGCACAGTGAACTTCTGTGCATAGGATAAAAGAATAGTAGAAAAGAATTTGACTGGTCTCTGGGTCTTTTTCATTTTAAGGGTTTGCTCCATTGCTTATAGTTTTCTAAAAGAAAAAAAAATGAAATTAAGCCTCAGCAAGTGAAGACAGTAACCTTGATTTTGACTTAATATATCATCTCACTTTCATTCCAAGCTAACAGTAGGACAAAAGTAATTGGAGCAAGTGTTCTGGACTCAACATTTGAAGATATCTCAGTGTTAGGATCTTGTCCCCAGAAGTAAAAGTCTTCTATAGATTAATTCAGTTCACTAACCTATAAAATCATCAAGAAAGTTCTTACCCCAGCCTTGTTATCTTTGCAGGTACTCTGATGGTCTTTTTTTCCCATTCACTGTAACCTTCAGGTCAGTTTTCCTCTGCTCTGAAAATGATGAAGCAAATTATTTGCTCCTAAAAAATGATGGCACTCCAGGGGGCCTGGGTAGCTGAGTATGTTAAGCATCTGATGCTTGGTTTTGGCTCAGGTCATGATCTCAGGGTCAAGAGTCCCGCTTAAGATTTTCTCTCTCCTTTTCTCTCTGTCCCTCCCTACCTCCCGCTCAAAAAAAAAAAAAAAAAAAAAAAAAAAAAGTTTAAATAAACAAACAAACAAATAAATAAATAAAAATGCTGACCCTCCTAAAATTCTCCTGACCCTGAAACAGGTAAGGCTGGCTTTGGGAGCCCAAATTTCCTGAGCCCCTAACAGACAACCATGAAACTGGTTATGCCTTTATTACCAGTTTGCAAATTTTCTATCTTTCTATCTCTAGCCATTTTTTACACTTACTCCTTTCTGACTGTTTCCTTCTCCCTTATTCCACTCTCTAGTTCTTACAATCAGACCAATCTTTCTGTGACAATTCCCATAATACCTCTTCTTAGTCTCTCCAGCCTCTGTTAGCTTCTTGTTGGCATTATCCTCTTGCACTGAGAGTGAGTACTTTCCAAATTAGCTCTAATGAGTGCCCACCTTTATTTCTGCGTTATATCTGCCTTCTTTACTAGGTTGCAAGCTCCTCAATGAAAACTCTAAACCCTTTTGCAGAGTGCTAGGAGGCCATCACTCAGTCAACATTTCTCAGTTAGATAATGAGAAACTGATTTAGTCTCCTAGGTGACTGGTATCAATGCAATGGCACGTCACACCTGCCTTCCTAATTCACAGCTAGTAGACACAGTGTCCCTCAGTTTGGAATACTCCACATCCCACATCTTGACGAGCTAAATTCTTCTTACGGTTCAAGTCGTCTATCAGGCCTTACTTCCTTCAAAAAGCATTTCTTAAGCTCAAAACTCATGTCCTTATTATAGCATTTTTGACAATTACAGTTGAATAACTGGTAATCAGTTAATTACTGCTATTTAGTGGTTCTCAGTGCTGGGTAATTTGCTTCCCTACGAGATTCTGGCAAGGTCTTCTTTGGGTGGCACAACTGGGGGTGGTAGAGGCTCACTACTGGCATCTAGTGGGTGGAGGTCAGCGATGCTACCAAACATCCTACAATGCCTCAAACAGTCCCTCACAACAAAAAAAAAAATCACCCACCCAAAAATGTCATTACAGCCAATGTTTAAAAACTCTACCTAGCTTGATGGCACAATGTTAATCTGAACGTGTTCACCCTTAAGCCACTGAAGATATTTTAAGACTCAGCTGTTATAAAATTCTAACATATTAAAGATGTTATCTACCACAACAAGCACTGTTTCCCTTTGAGAAGGGGAGAAAAGATTTTTCCTCAGGAGAAGTCATACTTTTTTATTCAATAAACCTTTTAAATTACTGTTTTTCCTCTATGTCTTTGGCTGCTAGAAAAGTAGAAGCCAAATTTGTTTCTTCCTGTGACAATAATATACAACTTTATGATATTAATTTCTACTACCTTTATTGCTGGCTTTATTATTCTCCTAGTTTTGCTTCCCTTTATCTGAATTCCTTCAACTCTTTCTTTCCTTCTGTAAGACATATATATATATATATTTAGTAGAGAAACATTCTAACACTTAAATAATACCCCACAAAACTCAAAAGGGCCACTTGTCACTGAACAACATGCTTTGGATCAATATAGCTTTCACAGGAAGAACTAAAATAATTTTAATAATATTTGCAGAATCACAGAATAATAACAATAACCTAAATATAAAGTGACCTAGGAGGTAGTACAACTAAGTTTTTCACTTCGGGTGAAGAAAAAGTTGAATCAAATAGATAAAATGCATAGCCTACATTCACACAGTAACACTAAATTGGTACTTGAGTATGGAGGTTGCCATTTTTCTGAAAGCTATTTGCAAGAAGAGACAAAACAAAATTCTCCTCTCACATTTGTCAGGTACCACAGAGGTGCAGGAAGTACAAGAGACTACCATTTAGGAAGCAAACATGTTCAACTTTGAGATGCCTGAGATTTTCCTAGCAAGAACGTCATGGAACCTACCACTTTAGAGTTCCGTTGTGTGAAACATCTACTTCCCCTGCAGAAAAAGGACAAGTCTGAATGATGCTGGTTCCTGTAGCATCCTTTGAGAAACAATCCTTTATATTCATAGATTACCTTCTGTTCCCAAGAGATAAGCAGATGCAGGTACCTCTTGGGGATCCTGTTCGAGAAAGCACTCTTCTTAAAGAAGCTGGCCTGGGTATACAATGTAGCTCTTGAAATCGCACATGGCATGACTTACTGTTTTAAGAAAAATGGAATTAGTTATTCCACTTTTTTTTTTTTTTAGTTATTCCACTTTTATAAAGTCTCTCAAACACCTTCCTGTTTAGTTTTTCTTTTCACTAACTTGTAGGGGTTTGTTTTTTTGGCATAAAACACGAATTTTATTTTTTCCAGCTTTATAGAGGTATAATTGACATGTAACATTGTGTAGGTTTAAGGTGTACCATGTAATGATTCGATGTACATATTGCAAGATGATTACCACAATAAAGTTAACACATCCAACATCTCACATAGTTAGAACTTGTGTATGTGTGTGTGTGTGTGTGTGCATGCGCGCATGCGTGTGTGGTGAGAAATGTTAAGTTCCACTCTGTAACAACTTTCAAATATATAATACAGTATTGTTAACTGTAGTCGCCATGCTGTACATCACCTAGCCAGACCTTACACGTTTTATAAGTGGAAATTTGTACGCTTTGAACACCTTCACCCAGATCCCTCACACCACATTCCTACCCTCCACCTCTGACAACTACCGATCTTCTCTGTTTCTAGAAGTTCCATTTTTTAGTATATACATGTGAGATCATACAGTATTCACCTTTCTCTGACTCATTTCACTTAAAAAATGCTCTCAGGATTCATCCATTTTGTTGCAAATGACAAAATTTCCCTCTTCTTTATGACTGGGAAATTTGGCATATTATATATATCATATAGAAATGTTATACATTATATATGGTATATATTATATAGCTAATGGAATATTATCCTTATTGTCTAGATAATATTTATATAAATACACATTTTCTTTATCCGTTCATCTGCTGATGAACACTTAGGTTGTTTCCATGTCTTGGTTACTGTAAATAATGTTGCAATAAACATGAGCTGAAGGTATCTCTTTGAGATAATGATTTAATTTTCTCTACTTCCAGAAGTAGAACTGTTGGATGATATATGGTGGTTCTATTTTTAATTTTTTAAGGAACCTCCATACTGTCTCCATAATAGCTGTACCAATTTATATTCCCACCAACAGTGTACAAGGATTCCCATTTCTGCATATCCTCATCAATACCTGTTATCTTTCATCTTTTTATAATAACCATTCTAAAAGTGTGGTGACTACCTCACTGTGGTTCTGATTTGCATTTTCCTGATGATTAATGATGTACACTTTTTTTTTTTTTTAAATGTACCTGTTGGCCATTTGAATATCTTTGGAACAAAGTCTGTTCAGGTCCTTTGCCCATTTTTAATTGCATTTTTTTTTTGCTATTGAATTTTAGGACTTCCTTATATATTCAGATATTGACCCTTATCAAATATATGGTTTGCAAATAACTTTTCATGTTCCATAGGTTGCATTTCCATTTTGTTGATGGCTTCTTCTCTGTGCAGAGCCTTTCGATGGTGTAGTTCCACTTGTTGATTTTTACTTTTGTTGTTTGTCATTTTGATGTCATATCCAAGAAATCATTGCCAGGACCAAGCCCAAGAAGCTTTTTCTCCACATTTTCTTTAAAGAGTTTTATTGTTTCTGGCTTTATATATAAGTCTCTATTCACTTCAAGTTAATTTTTGTGAGTGCTCTAAGATAGGAGTCCAGTTTCATTCTTTTGTATGTAATATTGTGGGTTCCAAAAAAACATTTATTGAAGAGACTGTCTTTTTGCCAGTATTCTTCACTCTATTGTCAAATATTAGTTGACCATTTGTGTGTGGGATTATTTCTTAGATTCTCAATGCTATTTAATTGGTCTGTGTGTTTGTTTTCATGCCAGGACCATACTGGTTTGATTACTCTAGCTTTGTAATATAGTTTGAAATCAGGGCTTCTGATGCATCCAGCTTTGTTCTTCCTCAGAATTTCTTTGCATGTTGCGGGTGGGCTTCTGGTTCCATGTGACTCTTTAAATTGCATATACTATTGGTGAAAAAAAAATCCATTGAAATCTAGATAGGGACTGCACTGAACTGACAGAACCTGGGTATTATGGGCATTTTCTATTTATTTGTTCTTCTTCAATTTCTTTTATCAAAGCCCAGTAGTTTCTTTGTACAGTTCTTTAATTTCCTTGGTTAAATCTTCTTCCAAGTTTTTTGTTGTTTTGATGGTATTCTGAGCAGACTGTTTTATTTCTTTTCTAGATATTATGCTGTTAGTGTATAGAAACACAGTTTCTGTGTGTTGCTGCTCTCCTGTAAATCCCATAGGCTCTCTTCACTCCTTTTTCTTTTTTTACTTTTGCTCCACTGACCGGATAATTTCAAATGACCTCTCTTTCAGTTCACTGATTCTTCTGCTTTGTTGAGTCTGCTGTTGAAGCCCTTTACTGAATTCTTCAGGAATCTAAAGAATTGTTAGGACTTCTGTGTATTTGTTGATGGTATCTGTTTCTTTGTTGAAGTTCTCATTTTGTTCATGTACTGTTGTCACAATATCATTTAGTTGTCTGTGTCTTTTTGTAGTTCACTGAACTTCTTTAAGAGAATTATTCTGACAACTCATAGATGTCTATTTCTTTGGCATTTGTTATTAAAGCTTTATGCATTTTCTTTGGTGGCATCATGATTACCTGACTCTCCAGGATCCTTGATTCCTTAATTGGCATTTGTTCATTTGAGTAAGCATTTTTCTCTTCCAGACTTTACAGGTTCTCTTCAGCAGGAAAAGACCATCACCAGGTCAGTCTGGGGTACTAGACAAATCAGCTGGTAGCATCTCTGGGCAGACAGGGCTTGCTATGAGGGTCTCTAATTGGACAAGGTCCCTGGCCATGCTCTGAGGTTAGGGAAACGCCACTGGCTGGCCTCTAAAACAGTTGAATAGGACTGCTGACTGGATGGATTCCAAGTGGGGCCACCGAGTGAGCTCCTGGATCAGTCAGATAGCCTGCTGGTTATGTTCCATGAGTGTGGTGACTAGCTTAGTTCTGCAATCACCTCTCACTGGGTGAGGTCACAGGTTGTGTTCTCTAGTAGGGTGGTGCCACCGGTTGAACTCTATGACTGGGAAGGGGTATGGGCTAAGCTCTGCAATTGCTCCTGGTGGGTGTGGTCTCAGGCTATTCTCCCTGACTGGATGGTGGCACCAGCTGGAATCCATGTTTGAACTTTACATTTGGATGGAGCCTTAGCATGTCTTCCATGATCAGGTTGGGTCACAGACTGTTGGTTAGCTCCATAATTAGGTAGGGCTATTGGCTGGGCTTTGTCATCGGATAGGCTGCTACATGTTGGGCAAGGTTGCTGGCAGGGCTCTCTGGTTGCAAGGGGCTTCAAGATGTATCTTGCATTTGGGTAGGGCTAGAGACTGTGCTCCATGGTCAGACAGGGTCCTTGTCTGGGCTCCCTTGTCAGGTGGAGCCTGAGGTTATGATCTGCATTGGGTGAGGTCACTGACTGGGCTCCCACCTTGGGCAAGGCTATACGCTGTGTTCAGCAATCTCTCAGGACCATAGTTCAGGCTCTGTTGCAAAATAAGACTGTAGGCTGGACCCAGGGCTGCGTTGTACTGTAGGTTGGGCTCAAGGGTGCCTAGTGTCATTGTTTGAGCTCCCCAGTTTCACAGGGCTAGAGGATACACTTAACAGCTGGCCTGGGCTACTGGCTTGGTTCCTTGGACAAGCAGGACCCTAAGAATGGATGCACAACCCCAAGAAAGGTTTTCTGGCCAGTCTTTCTCATCAGAATGGACTAGAAGCTATACTTAGTAGTTGGGCAGAGCTGTGAATTTGCTTCCCTGCCTAAGCAAAGGTAGAGAATAGGCTCCATAGCCAATACAATTCATCGGCTGGTACTCATAGAAGGCAGAACTGCTAATCAAGCTCCCTGGCCAGATGTGCCACCAGTTCAGCTCTACAGACAGAGCCACTGGTTGGGATTCCTGCCTGGGTACCGTGCAAGCAGGAATGTCATTGATCAAGATCTGAGCGCTGGTTTAAGCCCCGCCCCTTCTTCTCTTTCCGCCACCCAGTGTTCAAGACCCTGTGGGGTGAGACCAGAAGGGGCTTCTAGAAGAGTGTCCTGCAACTCTGATGGAACTAGGTGTCCACTTGGATTCTCATTCTCCCACTAGTGGAAGTATAGGCTCAGAGGGGTCTTCTTGGTGTGGCACTGGGATAGCCTGGGGGAAGGGTGATTCACAGTAGAGCCATGCCTCTTACCCTTCTACAGCAGTCCCTCTCTGTCTCTGAGATGCAAGTGGGTGCTTCAGCCTCAACCCTGGGTTCTGGCATTTTCACAGCAGTATGTTGTCTATGGATACTGGATTTCATCACTGAATTATTCCCCTCAGTAATTCCTGCTGCAATTTTACACTAGAAACCAATGACTTCAACTTATTCTATGGCACTTTTCTAGCCTTATTTTCACCCACTAATATATCTTGATGACAAGAATTAGATCAATTTCTTCTCTACCGTATCTCTAGCACAAGGTCACTTACAAAATAGATATGAAGAATTATTGAGTGATACACTTAAACTACAGAAAGAAGAGCCATTAGTATTTTTCACTCCATTATAATATAAATAAGCTCAACTTAGGTTTAAGTTTGTCCACAGTTGGAGAACTCACCCATTACAGTAATTTTTACACATAAGCAATGAATCAATTCCCTTAAGAATATAGTATCAAGAAAAAATTATTTTACCAATAAATATATGTATGTCTTTATAAACCATCAAACTTTTGTGTGTCTATAGATATAGATGTACATAGAATAATAATATTTTGATATTACTATGTATTACATTAACTATATATTACTTGGCAATAACTATCCCCAACTTAATTCTATGGTATTATTTATTTCCATTCAAAGAATTACAATTTGCCTTTTAAGCCTCAATGGAATAATCTTTGAATGCACTGACCTTCTAACTTTGTCTTACTAATTTTTCTCAAATTTTTGCTCTGAATTATTACCTATTATTTGATATTAAGTTTTTTAATTAACATGTAATGTATTATTTGCTTCAGGGGTGCAGGTCTGTGAGTCAGTCTTACACAATTCATAGCACTCACCATAGCACATGCCCTCCCCAATGTCCATAACCCAGCCACCCCATCCCTCCCACTGATACTAAAGATGTTTTAAGTGGCAACATATTCTTAGCTGTGTTAGCCCTTTTTAAAAAGAGGCTAAGTCCTAATCTGCACACCTTATGTAAAGGGTATGTGAACAAATGAATAACAGAAAAAATATAGAGTTCTTTCTCCATTTCTAGCACTGTACAGTAGGTCTCAAAAATGTGCCTTGGCTCTAAGAGCCTGGGGAACAGGAACACTTACATGTATTAGTCTTAAGTGTTGGTGGTGATCTGTTGGTCCCTGGATCCTACCATTTACCATCCAAGGCACCAAAAACGTGAGGAAATTTTTCTAATGGGAAGCAGTTCATTGTTTTACTAATAACATGTGTTAAGACACCCCTAGCATGCTATTTCCATATTCCGTACCCAGTCCAAGGTACCAGAATAACACTAGACTGGAGAACATGGATTAGGCTCAAGGATTCCTGTGTATTTACCTCCCCCCCCACAATAAGAGATGGCCAGGTTGCTTAATCTAGAAGGTCAGAAGAGAAAAGAAACATTCCCTTACCTCTTCCCCTGCACTTCAGTCTCAATTTTAAAACACACTAGTCTTACCCGCTAGCAAGACAGAACCAATTAATGCCCATCTTCTTACCAATCAAACTGATTACTCTTCTTCCAGAGCATGGCTGGAGGGCAGGAGCATGCCCAAGAAGAGAGATAAGCAACGGAGTAGAAGCCTAGGGGAAGGGGCTCAATGTTTCAGAAAAGGAGTCAAAACATTACTTGTTTAGATATGCAGCAGGTTACAGAGAAAACTGACAATCTCACACCTATTGTGGAATACTATGTCTTTTAAAAGTAATAAATGACTTCAAATAGTTCTGGTATATGTTCAAATATATGGTATATATAATAAGGCTTATAGATTGAAACTAACTAATAAGTTGGTGGCTGAACTTGTATCTGAAGATTTTGAATACAAAGTAATTCTCCTAACATTTTATTGACAAGGGTTCTTAAAACTATTATTAAGCTTGTATTAAGAAAAACTCAATCACCTTTTTATTAAACCAAAGTAAACCATTTATCTAATTCCACATTTCTTGGTGGCCTGATACAGTTGCATAGTCTCCCAATCAAAGGAAAATAGTAACCCACATCTTTTATTTATAAACCAAACCAACCTTATGAAAAATACCACCAAAACTCCCTCAATCATATAGAAATTTTAAAAGATGAATTTTTAAAATTGTGTTTAACTTAAAACAAAATCAATTCAACCAGATTCTGTGGATAAACACAAGATCCAAATATAAGCTGAATAAATTAGCATTTCTTTTCTTCCCCTGCAAAAGCACATCTTCTGTTGTAAGTGGTGATCTCCAGAAAGCTTCCAAAAAGTTGACTACAACTCTCAAACACAACTTTGATTCTTATTTCTGACCACCATCCATTTTTGTTTTCCTTTCAGAAATGAAGATACAAAGAAACTGTATTATTTCAACTCCCCAGTAAACATGATTTCATACCACATTCATTGCCATAGTCATTTCTTTGTAACTTTAATTCTTAGAAAAGAATCCCTTTGGAATGTCTCCTAAGTGAACCAGCATTGAAAATCTAGGCCTAAAATAAAGCTACATAGCTAACACTATGGAAAATCTATCCCTTAAAGTTTATAGTTATAGAAGAAAATTTGTATCAGTAACACACACAAATATTTGGTGTTCTACAATATATAACAAAAACTTTCCCTCTGTTCCTACTTCAGCTATGTTTCCATGTAAACTTTTACTGCATAGCTTAAGAGTAGGTTAGCACTTTTGTTATTAACCACATTTTTCAAGAGTTTATAAAAGTGTTGAAATTTCTTTTCTATTTTTCTTACTTGATATTATAAGAAAACTCAATTATATGTTTGGAAACTGGAGAAGATTCATTTTAAGTGTTTTTATATTTTTTACCATTTTATACTGAAACCAAAATAAACTTTTCTTCAACACAGGGACTAAAATTTTGAGACTCAAAATAATCAGACTTATTTATTCTCATTACATCATGTAACTTTTTCTATTTCAGAGAAACAATTTAAACAGAAAAAGGCTAAAAAGAGCTCAAGATTTTTAATTTTTCTTAAATTAAAACCTTTCCATCATCCTTTCTTTTCACCTACATTAATGGCAAAATTGCTGAGCCAACTTAGTTGTACAAAAGAGAAAAACTATAATACAAAATAAATCTGTAAATAATTTTCAAAAAATCTCTAACAAATTTCAGAAATATTTACTGGTAGCATTTTTTATACCCTGGAGACATAAAATATAATTTATATTGATAGATAATGTGTATGCTCCATTTTAGTATCTAAAAGAGCTTATTGGGGCGCCTGGGTGGCTCAGTGGGTTAAGCCGCTGCCTTCGGCTCAGGTCATGATCTCAGGGTCCTGGGATCGAGCCCCACATCCGGCTCTCTGCTCAGCAGGGAGCCTGCTTCCTCCTCTCTCTCTACCTGCCTCTCTGCCTGCTTGTGATCTCTCTCTGTCAAATAAATAAATAAAAAATCTTTAAAAAAAAAAAATAAATAAAAGAGCT
Organism: Lutra lutra; assembly: GCF_902655055.1. Classification (NCBI taxonomy): domain Eukaryota; kingdom Metazoa; phylum Chordata; class Mammalia; order Carnivora; family Mustelidae; genus Lutra; species Lutra lutra. The sequence goes on from NC_062290.1 coordinate 51,281,364, forward strand.
TATGACCCCAAATGCATAATAACACTTTCTTACAAACCTGATTATCACGATCAGGGAATCCTTTATCTCTTTAATGTGCTATGGTAATATAATTGGATATTACCAATATGCTTGAAAAGGGAAAACGTCCCTGTATCCATTTAGACTGCAGTAACAAATTAAAAACAGAAATATATCCCTTTTCCATTTGTTTGTGTAATGCTTTATGCTCTACACAGTTATCATGGATAGCATTTAAAATTAGTATGGAATGAGAAATGAAGAATAAGGACTGCGATGCTTAAAGATATTCTGGTCTTAAGATGGACATCACAGATATATTCAGAACATTTCATCCCAAAGCAACAGAATACACATTCTTCTCTAGTGCACATGGAACATTCTCCAGAATAGATCACATTCTTGGTCCTAAATCAGGTCTCAACCATTATCAAAAGATTGGGATCATTCCCTGCATATTTTCAGACCACAATGCTCTAAAGCTAGAACTCAATCACAAGAGGAAATTTGGAAAGAACCCAAATACATGGAGACTAAACAGCATCCTTCTAAAGAATGAATGGGTCAACCAGGAAATTAAAGAAGAATTGAAAAAATTTATGGAAACAAATGATAATGAAAACACAACGGTTCAGAATCTGTGGGACACAACAAAGGCAGTCCTGAGAGGAAAATATATAGCGGTACAAGCCTTTCTCAAGAAACAAGAAAGGTCTCAGGTACACAACGTAACCCTACACCTAAAGGAGCTGGAGAAAGAAGAAAGAAAGAAACCCTAAACCCAGCAGGAGAAGAGAAATCATAAAGATTAGAGCAGAAATCAATGAAATAGAAACCAAAAAAACAATAGAACAAATCAACGAAACTAGGAGCTGGTTCTTTGAAAGAATTAATAAGATTGATAAACCCCTGGCCAGACTTATCAAAAAGAAAAGAGAAAGGACCCAAATAAATAAAATCATGAATGAAAGAGGAGAGATCACAACGAACACCAAAGAAATACAGACAATTATAAGAACATACTATGAGCAACTCTACGCCAACAAATTTGACAATCTGGAAGAAATGGATGCATTCCTAGAGACATATAAACTACCACAACTGAGCCAGGAAGAAATAGAAAGCCTCAACAGACCCATAACCAGTAAGGAGATTGAAACAGTCATCAAAAATCTCCAAACAAACAAAAGCCCAGGGCCAGACGGCTTCCCGGGGGAATTCTACCAAACATTTAAAGAAGAACTAATTCCTATTCTCCTGAAACTGTTCCAAAAAATAGAAATAGAAGGAAAACTTCCAAACTCATTTTATGAGGCCAGCATCACCTTGATCCCAAAACCAGACAAGGATCCCAACAAAAAAGAGAACTACAGACCAATATCCTTGATGAACACAGATGCAAAAATACTCGCCAAAATACTAGCCAATAGGATTCAACAGTACATTAAAAGGATTATTCACCACGACCAAGTGGGATTTATTCCAGGGCTGCAAGGTTGGTTCAACTTCTGCAAATCAATCAATGTGATACAACACATTAATAAAAGAAAAAGAACCATATGATACTCTCCATAGATGCTGAAAAAGCATTTGACAAAGTACAGCATCCCTTCCTGATCAAAACTCTTCAAAGTGTAGGGATAGACGGCACATACCTCAATATTATCAAAGCCATCTATGAAAAACCCACCGCAAATATCATTCTCAATGGAGAAAAACTGAAAGCTTTTCCGCTAAGGTCAGGAACACGGCAGGGATGTCCGTTATCACCACTGCTATTCAACATAGTACTAGAAGTCCTAGCCTCAGCAATCAGACAACAAAAGGAAATTAAAGGCATCCAAACCGGCAAAGAAGAAGTCAAACTATCACTCTTCGCAGATGATATGATACTCTATGTGGAAAACCCAAAAGACTCCACTCCAAAACTGCTAGAACTTGTACAGGAATTCAGTAAAGTGTCAGGATATAAAATCAATGCACAGAAATCAGTTGCATTTCTCTACACCAACAACAAGACAGAAGAAAGAGAAATTAAGGAGTCCATCCCATTTACAATTGCACCCAAAACTATAAGATACCTAGGAATAAACCTAACCAAAGAGACTAAGAATCTATACTCAGAAAACTATAAAGTACTCATGAAAGAAATTGAGGAAGACACAAAGAAATGGAAAAATGTTCCATGCTCCTGGATTGGAAGAATAAATATTGTGAAAATGTCTATGCTACCTAAAGCAATCTACACATTTAATGCAATTCCTATCAAAGTACTATCCATTTTTTTCAAAGAAATGGAACAAAATAATCCTAAAATTTATATGGAACCAGAAAAGACCTCGAATAGCCAAAGGAATATTGAAAAAGAAAGCCAAAGTTGGTGGCATCACAATTCAAGCTCTATTACAAAGCTGTCATCATCAAGACAGCATGGTACTGGCACAAAAACAGACACATAGATCAATGGAACAGAATAGAGAGCCCAGAAATGGACCCTCAACTCTATGGTCAACTCATCTTTGACAAAGCAGGAAAGAATGTCCAATGGAAAAAAGACAGCCTCTTCAATAAATGGTGTTGGGAAAATTGGACAGCCACATGCAGAAAAATGAAATTGGATCATTTTCTTACACCACACACGAAAATAGGCTCAAAATGGATGAAGGATCTCAATGTGAGAAAGGAATCCATCAAAATCCTCGAGGAGAACACAGGCAGCAACCTCTTCGACCTCAGCCACAGCAACATCTTCCTAGGAACATCACCAAAGGCAAGGAAAGTAAGGGCAAAAATGAACTTTTGGGATTTTATCAAGATCAAAAGCTTTTGCACAGCAAAGGAAACAGTGAACAAAACCAAAAGACAACTGACAGAATGGGAGAAGATATTTGCAACTGACATACAGATAAAGGGCTAGTGTCCAAATCTATAAAGAACTTAGCAAACTCAACACCCAAAGAACAAATAATCCAATCAAGAAATGGGCAGAGGACATGAACAGACATTTCTGCAAAGAAGACATCCAGATGGCAAACAGACACATGAAAAAGTGCTCCACATCACTTGGCATCAGGGAAATACAAATCAAAACCACCATGAGATATCACCTCACACCAGTCAGAATGGCTAAAATTAACAAGTCAGGAAATGACAGATGCTGGCGAGGATGCGGAGAAAGGGGAACCCTCCTACACTGTTGGTGGAAATGCAAGCTGGTGCAACCACTCTGGAAAACAGCATGGAGGTTCCTCAAAAAGTTGAAAATAGAGCTACCCTATGACCCTGCAATTGCACTGCTGGGTATTTACCCTAAAGATACAAACGTAGTGATCCAAAGGGGCACGTGCACCCGAATGTTTATAGCAGCAATGTCTACAATAGCCAAACTATGGAGAGAACCTAGATGTCCATCAACAGATGAATGGATAAAGAAGATGTGGTATATATACACAATGGAATACTATGCAGCCATCAAAAGAAATGAAATCTTGCCATTTGCGATGACGTGGATGGAACTAGAGGGTATCATGCTTGGCGAAATAAGTCAATCGGAGAAAGACAACTATCATATGATCTCCCTGATATGAGGGAGAGGAGATGCAACATGGGGGGTTGAGGGGGTAGGAGAAGAGTAAATGAAACAAGATGGGATTGGGAGGGAGACAAACCATAAGTGACTCTTAATCTCACAAAACAAACTGAGGGTTGATGGGGGGAGGGGGTTGGGAGAGGGGGGTGGGGTTATGGATATTGGGGAGGGTATGTGCTATGGTGAGTGCTGTGAAGTGTGTAAACCTGGCGATTCGCAGACCTGTACCCCTGGGGATAAAAATATATGTTTATAAAGCTGTAAAAAAAAAAAAAGAAAAGAAAAAAGAAAGGATGAATACCCAAGTTTGTAGCAACATGGACGGGACTGGAAGAGATTATGCTGAGTGAAATAAGTCAAGCAGAGAGAGTCAATTATCATATGGTTTCACTTATTTGTGGAGCATAACAAATAGCATGGAGGACAAGGGGAGATGGAGAGGAGAAGGGAGTTGAGGGAAATTGGAAGGGGAGGTGAACCATGAGAGACTATGGACTCTGAAAAACGATCTGAGAATTTTGAAGGGGTGGGGGGTGGGAGGTTGGGGGCACCAGGTGGTGGGTATTGTAGAGGGCACGGATTGCATGGAGCACTGGGTGTGGTGCAAAAATATTGAATACTGTTATGCTGAAAAAATAAAAAAATTAAAAAAAATAAAAACCATGTTTGTTTTAAAGTGCTTAGAATCATGTGATCCAACTGAAAAAAAAAAAAAAAAACGATATTCTGGTCTTAGTAATTCTACACCATGAGTAATTCCTGAATCAGTGGTACCATAAATAATATGAATTTATCACATTAAATACAATGTTAGATTAAAATTTATCCTAATTTATTTTTATTTTATTTATTTGACAGACAGAGATCACAAGTAGGCAGAGAGGCAGGCAGAGAAAGAGAGGAGGGGGAAGCAGGCTCCCTGCTGAGCAGAGAGCCCAATGCGGGGCTCGATCCCAGGACCCTGGGATCATGACCTGAGTCGAAGGCAGAGGCTTAAGCCACTGAGCCACCCAGGCACCCCAAAAATTTTCCTAATTTTTGAGATATTTTCAGATTACATTCCAGGACTCTGGCTTCAAGAAGTATGCTATTACAATAGGTTTACTAGTTATTTTTTTTTTACTAGTTATTATTGTTTTTATTATCATTATTATTACAATTTGAAATAGCAGACATTAAAAGTACAAGTGTGTTGCTTTGGCACTAATCATTTCCATATCAAAAACACTTTGAGTAGATTTCTAACAATTGCACTTCAATTGAATTCAATAAATTTCAACAAATGTCTATTTTCTTCACATATAACAATATCTAAATTAAAGCTTGGGTCTAGTCTAGGTCACAATTATTTTTAGGGCAAATACTTTTTTTAACTTTTTTGTGACTGAAAGGAAAGTTTCAAAGTAGAACGTGAGTTTTAAAAGCTAATTTCATTAAGTGTATTCACTGTTCTATGGTGGCTTCAGAGATAAAGGCGACAGGTAATATTATTACTTCCTTTCTGTGTAACAGGAGTGAGTTCCTGGTTGAGATCAGTGTGCCTGAGAAAAACTAAAAATAAACTTTAATCTAAAAAAATTCACTTAAAATCACAGAGCAAAATAGTTTCCAAAAGCAAACTAAAGATGTTTCATCGGCTTCTATCATGCATTGCCACACCACATTAAACGAATCAAACTCACCATGAAATTCAAAGATCAATTTATATTATGTTACAAAACAACAGAATCTCTTTGTGTCTATCATTTAAAACCTAGAAGCAGTAACACCTTTTGTTTCAATTATATGTCTAAGTTGAATTTATATAGCACAAACACATAGTAAGTAATCTCTCCTGAGTGCTCAGGGAAAGCAGACACAATTATTTCTGGGATTAAACACTTTTTTTCATGAAAAGTCTCTCTTAGTAAGTTTTACATGCTTGAAAAGGCTGTTCATACATTTTTTTTAACTCCAATAACAAATTCGGAAAGTGAAAAAAGCAGCCATAAGATACAAGTCAAAATTTATCAGAGGTGTTGACTACAGTGCAATTTGTTTATTTGAAAAATGAGGTTTTAATAAAAGTCACTAGTTCAATCTTTAATCAGCAATAGGATAAAATGGGATAAAGTCTAATGAAGCAAAATCTGAAAATCCTTGGCTCTTTCACACATATATTTTGGACATAGTTAATATAGTCTGCTCTAAAAATGTTTTATATTACTACAAAATTTAATAACAACACTTCAGAGTAAATATTTCTAGCAAAGCCTAAATTACTCTAAATTATAATAATTTCAACAACTTTACCTCAATTTGCTTGGCCTCTGTTAATAATTAATATTTAACTATAAAATCCCACAATTAGGGTTTTTTTAATGATTTTATTTATTTATTTGACAGACAGAGATCACAAGGAGGCAGAGAGGCAGGCAGAGAGAGAGGGGGAAGCAGGCTCCCTGCTGAGCAGAGAGCCTGATGCGGGGCTGGATCCCAAGACTCTGAGATCATGATCTGAGCTGAAGGCAGAGGCTTTACTTACGTATTTGACAGAAAGAGAGAGAGACAGCAAGAGAGGGACCACAAGCAGGGGGACTGGGAGACGGAGAAGCAGGCTTCTCACTGAGCAGAGAGTCCGATGCGGGGCTCAATCCCAGGATCCTGGGATCATGACCTGATATGAAGGCAGATGCTTAAAGACTGAGCCACCCAGGCACCCAAAACCCCACAATTCTTATAATCATCAACTCCCTCTAATAATCTTTATTGACTTTCAATTATTATCCTGTTAGTAAATTTAAATTTTGAAGTCTAAATTATGTTCAGTTCATACAAGTACAACTGAATTGACCTAAGACACACTACTAGTCAGGTGTGGAGTCCAGACAAGATACGGTATCTAGGGGCGCCTGGGTGGCTCAGTGGGTTAAGCCGCTGCCTTCGGCTCAGGTCATGATCTCAGAGTCCTGGGATCGAGCCCGGCATCGGGCTCTCTGCTAGGCAGGGAGCCTGCTTCCTCCTCTCTCTCTGCCTGCCTCTCTGCCTACTTGTGATCTCTCTGTCAAATAAATAAATTTAAAAAAAAAAAAAGATACGGTATCTAAAGATGCCTCCTCTGTGAATCAATCAAGTATTTGTTATACACTGCATAAAACTAGAGCTAAAGAGTTTCAAGTACCCAATGGCTTTTGGCCAATATGTAAACTATACTATATAAAATAGATCTTTCAAGTCTTGTTTTTCTCATTTCTCTAAAAAAATTTTTTTCATCATGGTATACGTACCACTTTAATCCATCTTCCATTTGCCCCATCCACCCATCTATCTCCCCTCTGGTGACCATCAGTTTCTTCTCTACAGTTAAGTGGCTGTTTCTTGTTTTTGTTTTTTGTTTTGTTTTTTACCTTTGCTTATTTCTTAAATTCCACATGAGTGAGATCATATGGTATCTTTCTCTGACTTATTTCACTTAGTACTATACCTTCTAGCTCTATCCATATTGTCACAGATGGCAAGATTTCATTCCTTTTATCACTGAATAATATTCCAGTGTGTGTGTGTGTGTGTGTGTGTGTGACACACACATTTTCTTTGTTCATGCACCTATCCATAAACACTTGGGCTGCTTCCATAGTTTGGCTATTGTGAATAATGCTGCAATAAACATAGGGGTGTACGCATCCCTTGCAAAATTTCATGCAAAAATTCAAAATTAGAAATGAATATGAAAACCTCATACAATTCAGTCAGTCCTTGATATTTTTTTACTACATCTTGAGACCATTTTATCATTGTTTTTATTTTATTTTAAATAGTAAACACAACTGAATCCTAATCAAAATCTTTCACATAGGTAGGGTTGCTTGAAGTATAGATCTTCATGTCTAACAATATCCTTTTAGAATCATCCCAGTATTTGCTTTCAGTACTATGATGGTCTTCAGTTTTTATTCATAGCATTTATTCAGGCAGAATCTTCTTCCATCATCTGGTCATTTGACAGTATTTGACCATTCATTCCTTCTTCAGTTGTCTTCTCAGTTGGTATCTATCTCATGCTAGTGCACATTCTACCATTCTGTTCCTTCCTTTTTTACTTCCAAAATTCCAGATTTCTCCAGAGGTTTTATCTCTAGTCTTCTCTTTTCTCACTGCACTTTCCATCCAAGCTTTTTTCTTCAAATATTATCCTATTTACTAGGTGATCAAATATACAACTCTAGCCTTACTCTCTCACAAAAGAAATAGTCCAGGCTTCTTGTCCCCCAGCACCACTTAAAGGAGCCACCAAATCCTGCCAAACCTATTATCCAAAGGCCCCTAGAGTCCATTTCTTCTTATATAATATCCTCCCACTATTAATAGCTATTTCATACCCTACTTACATCCCTACTCTCATCACAATCTCCCAATGTGCCTCCCCTGTCTCCTCTTCTAGAACAGCAAATTGTTTCTGTCCCCTGTGCCAACCTCGACTGATTGGAAATGGAAGTCCTGAGTGCTACCTTGAGAAAGGTTCTAAACACATTTGGACTTAGTAGGAAGGGTTCTATGTTGGTGCCCAGTGACACGACTCTAATCCATCTTTTCTATCACTGTCAGAATTTTTTTTTTTTTTTTTAAACGAAGGTGCAGTGTGAGAGTGATCTTTTAAAAGGAAAACTCAGGTCACATCCAGTCTCTGCTGTAAAGGCTTCTTTTGTTCCCCACAGCCTGGCACATTAAGTCCAAACTCCTTGATTGTTACCACACAGAGTTTTTCAATGATCTGACTCCAAACAGGCCTTAGTGCTCCTTTTCTACTTCGTTTCACATATGCTTAATTACATAGGATTCCTTACATATTATTCCATTTTTCCCTGTCTGTATCTTTATTTATATATAGCCATTGGCCCAAATCATACTCAAATGTCAAAATACAGCTCAAATGCCATTTCCTCAGTATAACTAACCAAGACATTTTCCAGGCACTATTGACAAGTCCCTCTTCAACTCTCTCACAGCCTTCCAAAGAAATTCTTTCCCGGCACACATCTCATTCTATAATTGTTAGCACTTTGAGGAACGTACCTTTCTCATCTTCAGATCCCCTCAGTTTAGGGGTGCCTCAATCACAGTAGTGATTCAAAAGATCTTTGTTTAATAATGAATTCGCATGAAGAATCTATAAAATCATTTTAATCAGTATGTATTTATAATTTCAGTGACCTAGCACTGTTTTTTTTTATATTGTCTTTTTCCCCTTTGTATAAACAGTACGTTTTGTAATAGCTAAAACAGTTAAATTTGAGATATCATACTGAGATTTGCTATAGTTCAAGGAGTACAGAGAAATAGACAAAACTTTATTTTTTAACTTACAGTAGCTATTACAGTGTATAGTTCTTTTGACGTCAAACACCACAGTGTGTTTTCCCAGGTGTTAGAACATAAATTCTAACATAAATTCATAATTTAATTTTGAAATTAAAAAAAAACCTACACGGGTACCGCACACACAATTAAACTTACTGTCACCTCTAGGTCTCACCCGACTTTGAAACAATTTTTCCTACATATCTTAAATGCTGGAGCTATCATTTGACACATGAAAACTCCAATTTTGCTAAAAATGAAAGATATGTGGAAATCCTGCTATTGTTTCTGATGCTTCCAGAATAATCTACAACTGTGAAAAATGTTCCAGAGTCTTGCTAATCAAAGGGTGCTCCATAGAGAAAGAGCATGTCATAGCCTAGAAGCTTGTTAGAAATGTAAGCCTGGTGGTGGGTATTAAGGAGGGCATGTATTGCTTGGAGCACTTGGTTTGGTGCCTAAACAATGAATCTTGGAACACTGAAAAAATAAAATTAAATTTAAAAAAAAAAAAAGAGAGAGAGAGAGAAAGAAAGGAATGTAATATCCCAGGGGCGCCAGGGTGGCACAGTCGTTAAACCAATCAAGACCTTCAGCTCAGGTCATGATCCCAGGGTCCTGGGATCGATCCTCGCATCGGGCTCTCTGCTTGGCAGGAAGCCTGCTTGTGTTCCCTCTCTCACTGTCTCTCTGTCAAATAAATAAATAAAATCTTTAAAAAAAAAAAATGTAACATACCAGTCCCCACCAAAGTTCTACTCAGTCAGGAGAAAATATATACATATTGCATATATACATATATTTTTTTTAAAGATTTTATTTAGTCATTTGACAGAGAGAGATCACAAGTAGGTAGAGAGGCAGGCAGAGAGAGAGAGGAAGGGAAGCAGGCACCCTGCTGAGCAGAGAGCCTGATGTGGGGCTCGATCCCAGGACCCTGAGACCATGACCCGAGCCGAAGGCAGAGGCTTAACCCACTGAGCCACCCAGACGCCCCTATATTTTTCTTTTTAAACAAGATCCCCATCCCATTGATATATGGATTACAGTTGAGAAGCACTGGTCTAGAAAACTAGAATCGTGTCACGGCAAAACACAATCTGACTTAAAAAGAGGCAGAGGATCTGAATGGACATTTTCCAAAGAAGGTATACAGATGGCCGACAGACACAGGAAGAGATACTTAACATCATTCATCATCAGGACTATACAAATCAAAACCACAGTGTCGCCTCCCTGCTGTTAGAACGGCTCTTACCAAACAGACAAGAAATAGCAAGTGCCACCAAGGATGTGGAGAAAAGGGGACCTTAACACACTACTAGTGGGAATGTAAATTGGTGCAGCCACTATGGAAAACAATATGGAGGATCCTCCAAAAATTAAAAATAGGGGTGCCTAGGTGGTTCAGTGGGTCAAGCATCCTACTCTACTCTTGATGTAGCTCAGGTCATAGTCTCACGATCATGAGATCAACCCTGGGGTCGTGTTCTACACTGAGCCCCCTTACTATTCTCTCTCTTCTCCCTCTGGCCCTCCCCCTCTGTCCATTCTCTTGCTCTCTAAAATAAATAAATCTTTAAAAAAATCTAAAAATAGAACCATCGTATGTTCCATCAAATCCACTTCTAGGTATTTACCCAAAGAAAACAAAAATACTAACTCAAAAAAACTGTATGTACCTCCATGTCCACGGCAGCATTAGTTGCAATAACAAGATATGGGAACAATCTCCATGTCCAATGGATGAGTGGATAAAGAAAACGCAGTGTCCATGCACCATGTGTACATATACATGTATACACATATATACACATATACGTATCCATACATACATATATATACACACCCACATAGACAATGGAATACTACTCAGCCATTAAAAAATATGGAGTTCTGCATTTGTGACAATATAGATGCACTGGGAGGGCAATTATGCTAAGTGAAATAAGTCATGAAAAGACAAATATTACATCTCACTTATATGTGGAATGTACAAACAAAACATGTTCATAAATACAAAGAAAAGATTGGTGGTTGAAAGAGGCAGGGGTCAGGGAGTAGGCAAAATGGACGAAGGGAATCGAAAGATACAAACTTCCAGTTAGAAATAAATAAATCATGGGGATGTAATTACAGCATGGTGACATAGTGTATAGTACTATGCTGCATATTTTAAAGCTGCTATGAAAAATTTAAGTTCTCATCACAAGATAAAAATTCTATAACTCTGTATGGTGATGGATATTTACTAGACTTACTGTGATGATCATTTTGCAATATATATAAATATCAAGTCATTTTGTTGTATATATGCAACTAATATAATGTTGTATGCCAATTATACCTCATTAACAAAATGAGGGCAAAAAAGAATACTGATACATGGGTCACCACCTTAAGGGTAGTGATTTCTTTGATCTGGGGTGCATCCTATACTTTGGGATTTTAAAAAGTATCCCCCCGGGCGCCTGGGTGGCTCAGTGGGTTAAGCCACTGCCTTCGGCTCAGGTCATGATCTCAGGGTCCTGGGATCGAGTCCTGCATCAGGCTCTCTACTCGACAGGGAGCCTGCTTCCCTCTCTCTCTCTGCCTGCCTCTCTGTCTATTTGTGATCTCTCTCTGTCAAATAAATAATAAAATCTTAAAAAAAAAAAAGTATCCCCCCAAGTAATTTTATTATGCAACCAATGTTGAGTAAACCTTGTACCATATTGGAATCACCAGGGAACTTGGTAAAAATATGAAGCCCTAAGCCCTATGTTGCTTTAAGAGTCCGGACCTCTGAGCTCCAAATCTGTTCTCTAGGTCTTTCTGACACACATCAAAGCCTGAGAGACACTGGTCTAGAGAAATCTTAATTTAAGAGATCTAGCAACTTCACTGGCCAGATTATGAATATAGGTGAGCTGTGTCTATATTTTATTAGTTATTTAATAAAACACTCATCTGGTACTACTAGTAAGGGACTTTACAGATGCAATTAAGATTACTAATCTTTTGACCTTAAAATAAAATTATCTTGAACTATCTAGGTAAACTCAAAGTCATTGCATAAACCATTAAATGCATAAAAATCAACCAGAGGAGGCAGAAGAGGAAAATAGAAAAGATGTGGCAGAAAGGTAAGTCAGAGTTTCCAAGTGTGAGGAGAGTTTGATGCACACTGCTGGTTGTGAGATATAAAGGCCATGGGCCTGGGAAAAAAAGGGAACCTTCAGAAGCCAAAGATGGCCTTCAACTGACAATCCCCAATAGAAAGAGGACCTCAGAACTACCACCATATAAACAATAGCAAAAAATCCAAGTTAAAAAAGAAAAGTTTTACTATCTAAAAGTTAGTATTGAGGAATAGAAGGAAACCTCGCATAAAAGAAAGTCTTCCTAAAAAGCCAGTATCTGAATATAGGTAAGGTATATCTAGGCAATGTAAATATCATAATTCCTTCTTTTCCTAAAGGGAACATCCAGATGGACAACAGACATGTGAAAGATGCTCCACATCACTCAACATCAGGGAAATACAAATCAAAACCACAATGAGATATCACCTCACACCAGTCAGAATGACTAAAATCAACAACACAAGAACAGGAGTTGCAAAGATGCAGAGAAAGGGGAACCCTCTTGCACTCATAGTCAAAATGCAAACTGGTTCAGCCACTCGGGGAAAACAGCATGGAGGGTCTTCAAAAAGTTAAAAACAAAATCACCCTACAAACCAGCAATTTTACCACTAGGTATTCACTCAAAGGATACAAAAGTAGTAATTTGAAGGGATAAATGAGCCCCAGTGTTTATGGCAGCATTATCTATAATAGCCAAATTATGGAAACAGCCCAAATGCCCACCAACTGATGAATGGATAAAGATATATTATGGGGCGCCTGGGTGGCTCAGTCGTTAAGCATCTGCCTTCGGCTCAGGTCATGATCCCAGGGTCCTGGGATAGAGTCCCACATCAGACTCCCTACTCAGCAGCAAGCCTGCTTCTCCATCTCCCACTCCCTCTGCCTGTGTTTCCTCTCTCTGTCAACTAAAATCTTTTTTAAAAAGGTATAGTGTATGTATATGTGTGTGTGTGTGTGTGTGTGTGTGTGTGTGTACACACACAATGGACTATTACTCAGCCATCAAAAAGAATGGAATCTTGCCACTTGCAATGACATGGATGGAACTAGAGTATATTATGCTAAGCAAAATAAGTCAGAGAAGGACAAATACCCTATGATTTCACTCATATGTGGAATTTAAGAAACAAATGAGCAAAGGCAAAAAAAAAAAAAGAGAGAGAGTGAGAGAGAGAAAGGCAAACTATGAAACAGCTTCATAACTATAGAGAATAAACTGTCGCTTACTAGAGGGGAGGTGGGTGGGGGATGGGTTAAACAGGTAATGAGGACTAAAGAATGCATTTGTGATGAGTACTAGGGATTATATGGAAGTACTGAATCACTAAATTGTATAGCTGAAATTAGTATTACACTGTTTGTTAACTAACTGGAATTTAAATAAAAACTTTAATAATGAATACTAACAAAAAGATAAAACTGAAATTTATAAAGAATGAAGGCTTGAATCAAATATGGCATATTCAACACTCTTGTTTATCTCGTGAAATTATCTAGTGAAATTACACTAAAGTCATAGTAAAAAAAAAAAAAGATCAAGAACAAAATTTAAACCACAGGCTAAAGGAAGAAGATGTAAGCATGAGTCTTAAAATTTTAGAAGATGGAAAGAAGGAATGAGTAGTATAGACATAGTTGACAAGAAAAAAAAAATCTGAAACTTAAGTGACAAAGATCAAAAGACAGCTACAAAAACTGATCTAGCCCATAAAACCCATAAAAGCTCAGGAACTGGAAGTACTAGGTGACTCTAATAGTGGGGGCATAGTGGTGGGTGTTAATCTCCAGAATCCTTCCCAAGCCCATGAAGTTAGGGGCTTGCCCAGGTAGAAGGTTATCCTCTGGAGGCACTGAACCAGAACCAGAGGCACTGAACTCTGGATTTGGGTGTACCTGGCAGGTGAGAGGGCAGTGGAGCCGAAAGTGAAACTCTGCATGCTGGATTTTGAAATTTCTTTTCTATTCTTGGCTTTCATTTTATTTTATTATTATTATTATTTTCTTAAGTAGGCTCTACGCCCAAGGTGGGACTTGTACTCACACCCCTGAGCTCAAGAGTTGCATGCTGTACCAAATGAGCCAGCCAGGTGCCCCTTTTGTTGGCTTTCAAAAAGCTGAGAATTGAACTTATGACACACAGTTAAGATTTTGCATAATTCCTTTTCAATAAAATTAATCCACTTGAGAGAAAGAAAATTTCAGGTGCAGACTTATGGCATCTTCCCAATATAGTAGAAGATCTTGATACTTTCACACAATTGTGAGGATCACCAGCCCATTGATTTCCTCATACATCCAATTAGCTCTTTAGCGCTTCCATCTTGAGTGGGAATATACAACGGAGAATACCCAACCTTTTGAATATTAGCTTTTACATGGAAAATAATGACTGATAAACAACCAGAAGTGGGAAAAGAAAAGTCAATTTAGGGTGAAAAAAATTTTAAACTTTTATGTATGTTCTCAGAGATATAAGACATGAAAGTATGTTTGTATGTTTATAAAACAAGAGCAAGATATTTTATGAGCTTCTTAAAAACAAAAAAGAATTCCAGGAAATTAAAAATATGACGGGAAAATCTGTTGTTGTTGTTGTTGTTGTTGTTGTTGTTACATGAGTCCATAGAAGGGTTAGAAGATACTATACAGCTGGGGAAATCTCCCAGTTCAGCAAAACCAAAAGGTAAAGAAAGAAAAACTTACAGATAACAGATAGCAGATTATAGATAAATAAAACATATTTATCCAGAAGAGCTGACACCAGACTAATTAACATATTGGGGAAAAAGAGGACAGAAAATGGAGATAAATAAAAAACATGAGACTTTCCTGGAACTGAAACAAATTAGTTTCCAGATGGAAAAAGCGCATTGAGGACAATAAAGTGAATAAAACCAAAAACATACCCATAGTAAGTAATATTATATTTCTATTTCAGAACACTAAGAATAAAGAGGCATTCAGAACTTCCAGAAAAAAAAAAAATCCCTTTCCATACAAAAGATTGGATTTTAGAACACTATCAGTCTTTTCAACTGCAACACTTGAAGTAGAAATCAATGGAGTAATGCCATTAAAATCAGATGTTTTTTTTTTTAATCCAGAATTGTATACCCAGCCAAAAGAACAATCATATATTGAGTAACCTCAACCTTTACCATCAAAGCGCTGTCTTAGAAAACTACTGAGGAAATGAGTCACCAAATCAAGAGAGCAAACCAAAAAAGAAAAGACATTGGGTCCAGAAAAAAAAAAAAATTAACACAGTGAAAGCTCAAAAGAATTGCCAGGATGAGCAAATGGGTATTCCTGGAAGAAAGCTTGCAGCGAGCCTAAAAATCAGTAAATTGAGATTGGGGTAAGAAGGCCAGAGAAGTCCAAGAGAAATGACTGCAATACAAAAAAAGAAAAAGAAAAAGAAAAGGACAAAGACAATTACCCTAGGAATTTGGCCAAAATTCTAATGGGTTTTTTGTTTTGTTTTGTTTTTTAAACAGCCCTGTAGGTCTAAGTCAAAACCTTAGGTATGTCTTACATTGATAATGTAAAATAAGTTCATTCCATTTTCTCTTAATAATGTATCATACACCTAAATTAACATTTTCCTCAAATGAAAATCATTCTCTTATTGCAATATTTTTGTTCACTTCTTTAAATAAAAAAATAAATCACTATAGACTAAAATAATAAATTCTTACTGATTCCTTTAGTTCTTTCCCCAAGATTTCTCTCAACAGATTTGCCTTATATTTAGTAGTTCTTAACTTTTTCACAGGTATTCTCCTTTACACAATTCGCTTAATAAAATGACTCACAAAGTTTGAAATGAAGTTATACAAACATAAAGAAATAAATCAAAATTGTAACACGGAAAAAAAAAACTTGCTCATGAAACGTAATGTCATTTCACCTTGTGTTAATAAATTCAGTAACCAAATTAGTTACCAATCATTAGCAAACTTTTGTTTCTGTCAATCACATTGATTGAAATGACTGCACAATTTTGATCTCCCTATCTCTACTTTATTTATAGATTTCTCTTCACCCACAGTCTCTCTAGACAAGAAACACCACACTGTCAAGTTGGCTTGATAAGGTTGCTACTCACCCACCTATACATCGAAACATTAAATGAGGCATGATTCATTTCCTGGAGGGAATCATACTAAATAAAGCAACCTAGAATAATACGTTGTCCAGGACAGAATAAAGAATAATGGCAAAAATCAAACATAGATATCACTGTGTAGTTGCTTAAAAGTAAGACTTATTTCTCTCGTGTGTCTTCTGATATAAAATAACTATCATATTTTATCAAGAGAACGTTCTCAGGTTACACTGTGAAACATTCACTGTGAGACATTTCAGCTTAAATGCTGAAAACATGTTTTTAGAAAGTGGCCCAGTGAAGAAATGGTATTGTTTCTCCATGAGCTATATTAGAAAATTGGATTAAGACATCTCTAAACAATTTATTTTTTAAAGCACATTTAGTTAGGCAAGAATGACAACATCGCTCCATCTCTCTCTTTTTTAAATTTTCTTATTTTTTCAGTGTTCCAAGATTCATTGCTTATGCACCACACCCAGTGCTCCATGCAATAACGTGCCCTCCTTAATAACCACCACCAGGCCCTCCCAACCCTCCACCCCCCCCCCACCCCCTCTTCAAAACCCTCAGTTTGTTTCTCTTAACCTATGGGAACCATGTAACTTCTTGGTTTCTGATTGCATTTACTCCATTGGCCCGAATCACTGAACTCAAATAAGTGAATAGTTATTTCTGATACAGACACATACTCAATTGGTTTTCATAAAAGCAAGAAAATTAGAGTTGGATGGGATGATACTCTAACAATTTGGTTCTGTAAATGACAAAACCAAAGTTTAGAGAAAAATGAATGACGTGTCCTGTACTTTTCAGTAAATGCCATCATATTGTTTCTCTCATCATCTCAATTTGCTTCTTTCTACATGACAATTAATAATGATATTACTAATCACCAATGTGTGCAAAACACTAGAATACTTTATGTGAATTATTAATAATCATCCTAAGAGTCCTGGTGTTATTTTTATACATGAAGCATCTGATTCTCAGAGAGGTAAGTGAACTCCCCAATGCCACATAGCCAGTAAATGGCGGGACAAGAATGTCAAGGCCTATACTGCTTTGCTGTGCCCTGCTGAGTCCTCACTTAGTTTGGCCAGATCACCCAATCCAGACAAAATTTTTAAAAGGAAAAAAAAAATACATCTGCAAGTTTTTCATAACATCATTTAACCCACTGAGTCATAGAAGCTGAAGTAAATTATCATAGAAGCTGAAGGAAATGATCACACTGGAAATGAAATGGAAATGAAATGCCATTGTCATTTTCAAGAGGTAAACCAAGTTACTAGGACACTAATGAAACCCAAAGTTTTAATAAATCCAGATGTGTTATTGTTTAAACAACATTTCTCAGTAACTTTATACTGATTGTCTATTGTCCTGTGCTTAAGGTTTAATTACAAAAATGCACATTAACACAATGATACAAGCTCTTCCATCATAACCTTATACAAAAGTTTAGTAAAAAACAAAAAATAAATAAATAACTGAATTTCAATTATACAAAGCAGAGAAAATAATAGTAAACTTGTAACATCCAACAATAAGTCAATGCATTATTGGAATTAATTTATTACTATAATACACTGAGACTATACTCAAGGTAGAAGTATGGAAAAACTATTTTCCTAAGTCCTGAATTATCAACAGAAGGAAAATGGTTGTTAATCCTACATTTGCTGAGAAATAAATCAGGCTATAGATTTCTGTCTTATTACTTTCAACCAAATATTTTGGCATAAAAGCCAAAATATTAACATAAAAATGTCTTAATTGTGCTACCTTTAGGGATTTTAGAGAAAACAGTTTAGGAATAGCAGACACATTTGCCTATTAGGACATTTATCAATTACTATAACTCTATGTACTCTGCACTCCAAAACGTGTTCTTAAGGGTTAACCAAATTCTCTAAAAAATTTTTTAACTGTTTATCACAAACCTTTTTGGGACTCTAATGCAAGCTATGGCCCATGTACGCACAAAAATTCACTTGAGCTCATACAGATATGGTGTGGCCCACTACCGCAAGGATTTTATTGATTTCTAATTGAGAACTTCTATCTCCCATTGACTTGCAGCAGAGAAATACTAAGGACCTGAAATTTCATCTGCATGGAGGTAGCCTTAAAATTTTCTGAGTTATTAAAATACAATCTTCTGGACTAAGGGTTATCTCAAACTCTATAATATCTTTATCTATGTTCTTGAATTTTCCCAGCATTTAATAACTGGTATCAGTTTATCTTAATTATTATCTTCAATGCAAGTCTGGCCCACTGAGGATCAACCAAAATGGATCTCCCTCTGCTTCCTTTAAAATTCGTTTAAGCCTAAAAAGACTTCTACCTTAGTATCTACTCCAAACTACTGCACCCTATTTGCATGCATGCATGTGCACATGTACACACACACACACACACACACACAATCTCCACTTATCTATAAGCCTCCTGAAAACAGGGACCTCTCGGTCATTATTTTTCAGTCACAATGTCTAGTACAGTACTTTATGCATTGTAGGTATTTAATAAATATTTACTAAGTGAACAAATGTGCTGATCAAGTACAGCATTTAGCGCACTTTATCAACATCCTCCACGCTCACTATCAAGCATTTCTGCCAAGTTCCAGATTCATTTCCAAAGAAGATTGTTTTGATTGAATTAAGTTTCATGTTTAAAAAATTGCATTACTCCGCCATAAGAAACGACTGTTATTTAGCTCACATTTGTGAGTTCTTAGCCGCTTTTAGATTTAAGGATTTCCCTACTAGTGTCCTATCCGGTAAGCTAACCACATACAAAGTATTGGTACAAGAGCGCCAGTGCCGTCATTACTAACTTATAACGCCGTTCAATAACTGTTTCACACGGATTTGGAATTGTGTTTTGTGGGTAAGGTTCTTTGGGGTTAGGATTGTTATACTGTATGTTCTTTATAAAGTAACATTCTAACATAGTCTTTCCAGCCCTATGTTCTCTATAAATAATTATAAATAATAATTTTACATATTCTGGGCAAAATGTCAGAGGACATTGCTGAAATTTTCACAATTTTTCAGCAAGAATCACTGAACCAGACTGAAAACTTTCTAATTTGGAAGACGATGCTGAAGGAATGGTAAAAGAGAAAACACCAGGGCATCTGGGTGGCTCAGTCGATAAGCGTCTGCCTTGGGCTCAGGTCATGATCCCAGGGTCCTGGGATCGAGCCCCACACCAGGCTCCATGCTCGGCAGGAAGCTTGCTTCTCCCTCTCCCATTCCCCCTGCTTGTGTTCCCTCTCTCGTTGTGTCTCTCTCTCTCTGTCAAATAAATAAATAAAATCTTTAAAAAGAGAGAGAGAGAGAGAGAAAACACCATGTTAAGCTTAAAGAATACTTTCGTGGGGGAGTGGGGGAAGAACTAGCAGGTTTGAAAATGGGCCCAAGTAAAACAAAATACAGAAATGTAAAGTTTCCTAGGAAATTAGTCAGCCAACATTGATAAAAAGGATGCATTAGTTTTCCAATCTGTGTTCATGGTTCTGGTGGGGACGAGTGGAAAAAGCCTCCTATTTCCATGACCCTGCCTCACATCTCCAGAGCAGGGTCAATACTCTCCCTGGCAACAGTCGAATCCAGAGAAAAAGCAGCGTGTTCCTTAAAAAAGGAATGAAACAGTATATAAGTCAGTCAGAAAAACCATCTTCAGTAAGTAAGTTAATATGTTTTATCATGAGAAATTAAGACCCTAACCCCTCCCCCTCAAAAAATCATATAGAACTAAACTGTGATAATTTAACAATCACAGTCATTCACTGAGGAAAGGAAGGTGTAAGAAAACAAGGGGAAAGAAAACAAGCCAACATCTTTTAAGAACCTATGGTTTCCCAAGCTTTTCCCAAGATATTACCAAATGCTCACAATATGCCCTGAAGATACACACAATTTTATCCGTATTATCAATGAAGGAAAGGTCTTAAAGCAGATTGCTCCAAGACTACTAGATGCTAAATGTCACAGGCAAGACACCAGGCAAGGTGTGTATGACTCCTTTCCACCTACTCTACAACCCTGGCTACTCTATGAAGGAAAAGAGGGAAGACCGTAACACAGGTATTTTCATTAACGTCGATACTGATGGAGGTGGAGTTCTGGGAAAGAGACAAAAAATCTCCCCTATTTGTTTCTGATTCAACCTGGGATATCAGCTTTTATTTCTACAGTGGCTATGCCCCAAGCATAAGGGGGAAACAAGTTGCTTAGGATGGATTACTTAGACGGATTTCAGCTTGAACATAAAGAGCGGTGTCTGAAGGCCAGGAAGGAGGCAAAGGTCTCCAGGTATCAGAGTGAAAAGGGAACAGACCACTTTGGAAGTGAAAGATGCAAAATCCACTCGTTACATTTGGTCAAGACACGTGAGTCAGAGACAAGGAGTGAGGCATGAATTCCCAATACATTTGATTATGAGGTATCTGATTTCTGGAATTTCTTCACTCTTAAGTAAATTATGTTATGATTTCAGGGGCTGATAATGACCCCTGGGTATGTCTTGGGTCAAAAAAACAATGACGTGCTTTCCTTCTATAGAAAGACAAGAATAAGTTCTCATCTAAAGACCATTCTTCTTGGCCTCAGTATTTGTATTTTCATTACTTCTTTAATAATGCTTCTTTCTCTTACCTGGCCGAAGACAGCTGAGCATGGGGTGCCTGGGTGGCTCAGTTGGTTAAGCATCAGAGTCTTGATTTCAGCTCAGGTCATGATCTCAGGGTCCTGAGATTTAGCCCCACTCATCTCTCTCTCTCTCTCCCTCTCCTTCTGCCCATCCCCTGCCCCCCATTTGCATGCAGCTGGGCACTCTCACTTTATAAATAAATACAGACACACACACACATCTATGTGTCTAAACATATAGATAGATAAATATAGATACAGCTTAGCACATTCAGACTAGTTAAGTGCATGACCAAATCTGACATCGACGTCAGGAAGTCTTTGGAGGCAAACTACACACTTAGGCTCCCTGACACCACGATTATCCACTCTAAAGCCTAGTTTCCACTCAGCTAATCCCTATTGGAAACTGACAATGTACAACTGAATGCCAGTTACATCTTCCCTGAAAAGTTCTACTGAGAGGCACACGGGACACTAATAAAAATTTCAACAGAGAGACCAAGGAAATTTACCAAGCCATGATCTATCTTGATGGGTATGACTCATCTTAATGAATATGAGGTCCTGCAAGTGAAATTACCTCAACAGTCTGAACGGTAACAAGAAGCCAGATCCTATAGGGCCTTGTAAGATTCTGAAAAATTATCTTCTCTACTGGAGGGCTGAACAATGGAGAGACACACCACAACTTGATTTGAAAGGAATTATTCTGATTGCTAGGTTGATAGTAAATTGGGAAAAATGGGACTAGAGTAGGAATACCAACTGAAGAGAATGACCATTATAAGGTCCTCGATAGAGGATGACTGCAGCAAGTGTCTGAAATCTGGAAAGAAAAGAACTTTGTGGCAGAGAATAGGGTAAGTATACAAGTTGAAGAACTGTGGTAAAGGGTCCAATGGCAAACTGCCAGCGACTTTGACCCTCCCTCTGGGGAAGCATGGCTCCAGATGCAGTAACAGAGGAACTGAGCAACTGGCCAGGCCCATCTTCTTGCAACTGGCACAGGTCTATGTAAGTATCCATTAATTACACAAGCCTTTTCAAATCTTCTCTAGAATCCAGTGTATCTTTCCTTCCATTGCCCCTTTCATACTCATACCTGAATGTGTCCCTCACTATCCGCTCCTTTAATGAGCCTTTTTGACCAAACAGCAAGGATTTGTTCTCTCGTTTCTCCGAACTACCCAAGTACTTTGTAACAACCACATTTTCTGGGGCACCTGGGTGGCTCAGTGGGTTAAGCCTCTGCCTTCGGCTCAGGTCATGATCTCAGGGTCCTGGGATCGAGCCCCGCATCACGCTCTCTGCTCTGCAGGGAGCCTGCTTCCCCCTCTCTCTCTGCCTACTTGTGATCTCTCTCTGTCACATAGATAAATAAAATCTTTAAAAAAAAAAAACCACATTTTCTTTATTTTTTAAGATTTTATTTATTTATGTGACAGAGACAGAGATCACAAGTAGGCAGAGAGGCAGGCTGAGAGAGGGGGGAAGCAGGCTTCCTGCCCAGCAGAGAGCCCGATGCGGGGATTGATCAGGACCCTGAGATCATGACATGAGCTGAAGGCAGAGGCTTAACCCACTGAGCCACCCAGGGGCCCCAGAACCACATTTGCTTTTCATTTATAATCTTCCATACCACTTCCTTATGACCTTATTAAACAAACATTTAATGATCATGTGCTCTGTGCCCAGCTTCACATTATGTGATCAAGTCTCTAACAGCACTTCATTGTGTACCTTAAACTTGGGAGGCCCTTAAATAAATGAAAATAGATAAAGAAAGAAAGTGGGAGAGTAACTCAAGTTCACGGAACTCTAAGCGAGTGCTCCCTCCTTTACCCAGTACCTCAGCAAACTCAAACATCCTTTCCTCTATAGGTAGTAAATTAGCTTTTTTAAAAGAGGCCATAAAATAGTAAATGTACATCAGTTTGGATAATTGGACCTACTTCATGCATCAGTTTTTACAGAGTAAGGCAATTCACGCCAACTGAACACCTTTTAATCCACTTAGTTTATAGAAGAATAAATTATGCCTACATTAATTCAGTTTTCTTTATCCATAACTTCTTAGAAGAACATAGATGTAATTAAAACACTGATGATCCAATAGAAATGATTCCCACGTCACCCTACAGGGGCCCCATTTGTCACCTCTATTTCTGAAAACCACTCAATCTTTACTTATTCTTAACACCTTGTAGAAAAATCCTTTAAGGAAACAGCATTATTAGGTATTCAGCATTCATTAGGTTCTAATACTTTATACGTATTAACTCTAGCCTTAAATTATCCATTGAATTAACTGATATTTTTCACCTTTTACTAGTTGAAGAAACTGACCCTGGAGAGATTCAATAATCTTCCTAAAATTATATACTTAGTAAATGATAAAATTCAAAACCATCTTGTATCTATCCACTTTCTTAGTTGTAAACATGAAACTCCAAAGGTCTACTGTTACAGTCCTCTGGAAAATAAAGCTTTCTACTCTAGAGGCAACATCAAATTCTCATTCAAAAAGCAACCTACTTGCTTTCCTTTCTCATCTGGCCTTAATAACTAGAATTACTTAGAAGATGTTACTTTTGTATTAGTACTTTAGGCCTTAAATTGAAAACAATAAATCAAAAAGAACCTTTTTTATCCAAAACACTTGAATTGCATTAAGTTACTAAAAGCCTACATGTCAAACGAGGCTGATTTCCATGGAAAGTAAATACGAAAATAGGGCTACATGTCTAAAAATAATGCATTACAACTAAAAGGAATACCACCAAGACTCATGAAAAGGAGATACATATTTCTTTATCATTTATAGGAAAAAGTGTGTACGATTCATTTATTGTAATTACTTCAAAGGAATTTAATGATAATTCCCCAATTTGATAACTATCACATAGAAAGATATTTTATTTTTTTTTAAAGATTTTATTTATTTATTTGACAGAGAGAAATCACAAGTAGGCAGAGAGGCAAGCAGAGAGAGAGGAGGAAGCAGGCTCCACGCTGAGCGGAAAGCCCGATGTGGGGCTTGAACCCAGGACCTGGGATCATGACCTGAGCCGAAGGCAGCGGCTTAACCCACTGAGCCACCCAGGCGCCCCTAGAAAGATATTTTAAAAGCATTTTGCGTTTTAAAGCATTTAAAACAAATTGTGAGAACCCATCTCAATAAAATATGAATAATGTCAAGTAAACAGCAATGAATGGTGAATGAGCTTACAGGAAACTCACATGGAAAATGCTATGCATGAAAAGTGGATATCCTAGGAATTTATCTCATCCCTGGTTAGGTTACATAATTTTTATAGCTTATAGGAAGATCAGAGATTAACCTAAGTTAATTCCCTACATTTACTTATGATAAAAATGAGGAACAAAGAGTTGCTGAAGGTCATGGATTTTCTTAGTAGTTCAGCAAGAATTATACGAGTAAATTCAGAGAATTGAATCATTCACTGATCGTATCTCCTAGTTTTGAGGAATTCAGACATGACTCACGGGATCATTCATGTTGTAACCTTTCAATAATTCAAATTGAAACCTACATATCATTTTCCGTTCTGCGTCCATGCACTCCGTTTCAAATTTAGAATGTTTCTTGGAGTCCCTGATTTTCACTTTAGTGTTAATAAGGTAGAGACTTTTAATTATCTAGAAATACTTGCAAAACATGTTTCTGAGGAAAACAGACTCAGAAAACCATACCCACGCATTCTGTGTGTTATAGTGAGGGGGAAAGTGACTCTTCTGTGTCCTTTGGTCATCCTAGAGTGATTCAGTATTGCCAGTAGTAAGTAGCTGAAATCCCAGGCTCTCTCCCAGGGAGAAAAGGGGTGTAGTGTAGAAAAAGGGTAGGTGAGCTGGAGAGGAGTTTCCACAGGATTGACAGGGAGATTTTCAGTAGTTAGAGGATAAGAGCCTCTAGGGAAGTTTTAGAGTATGAGAGACTTGGGATGGAGAAACCACAGACTAAGAATTGGTGCTATGGTTTTTAACTTAGATCTCCTTTTCTGTGCTTCAAAGGGTGCAATTCAAGTTTAAGGAAGAACACTGCTCGTAGTTGCCAGACTATATTTTGCATATGACAATACAAGATCTGATTTGTAAGGGGCCTTAGCTAATATTCAGTCCTTGGGATTAGAGAGGTCACCGTCATGACAATCATCGCCATATTAGTTGTTTGTTCCGTTCTTCTGGTCTAACAAATCAATCCATACTATAAGCATTTCACTGGACCATACTGTTACCAAAGTGCTA
This sequence comes from Lutra lutra, assembly GCF_902655055.1. Taxonomy (NCBI): domain Eukaryota; kingdom Metazoa; phylum Chordata; class Mammalia; order Carnivora; family Mustelidae; genus Lutra; species Lutra lutra. The sequence continues at coordinate 51,306,465 of NC_062290.1, forward strand.
TTATTCCAGAGGATTGGTCCTTGAGATATTACTGGAATGAGCGGAACACAGCTAGGTCGGAGAGGTGGGGTACAGGTAAGGAAGAAAATCCGGAGCCTTCTCCAGTCTTACCCTAACCTCCATTCCTTAGACACTGACTTCCAGGCTTCAAATCTTCCCTGCAGAATACTAAAGTCCCAGTGTGGAGTCAGCATCTGGGATTACATTAGAAAGAAGTCAAAGGAGCTCTCAGTCCATCACACTGTGACTCACCTGAAGCCAATCTTGCTGTGGGTTCTCTGAGATCACCTACCTAACTCCATCCCCTGTGTTCTAGTCTCGTTAAACAAGGCTAACATCTTGCCTTAAAACTCATCTCCAGTCCCTTAGTTAGCCCAGGCCTAACCATTTTTTTTTTTTAAAGATTGTATTTATTTATTTGAGAGGGAGACAGAGATAGCAAGAGAGAGCATGAGCGGGGAGGAGAAGGAGAACCAGGCTTCCCTCTGAGCAGGGAGCCTGACCCAGGGCTGGATGCCAGCATCCTGGGATCAGGACCTGAGCTGAATGCAGACATTTAACTAACTGAGATACCCAGGCACCCCCCAGGCCTAATCATTTTACCCCAGATGACTGTCTCTCTTAATCTTGGGCCCCAACCTAACTCCCATACTCTTTTAAGGTCTGAAACCAAACCACTGCCTGGGGTCCTACTTGCAGGTGAATATTTCTCAGGCCTACAATCAGAGATTGTAAAGAAGTGATTTCTAAAATCCTTGCAGATCTCAAAGCTTATTACCTATTCCAGGTACCGACAGCTTCCCAAACAACCACAGACTTCCCCTACAAGTTTAGGTACCTATTAAAAAACCTGTTTTATCATTTACAGTCCCAGATCTAGACCTTCCTTTGACCGAAACCAAATTATAACCGAGAAATAGGTCTCCATTCCAATGCAGGACTTGTGACAATCAATGAATTAACATAAGATTTGTGAATTTCTTTGAGCAATGTGAAAAAAAAAAAGACTTATTGTTTCATTATTGTTAAGGAATTACAATTTCTTACATTCTGACATCTGAATTAGAAGTACCTGAGCCCTAAGGGGGGAAATCTCATTAAGATTTATATGTTATCAATAATAGAAATAGTTTTAAAAAATAATGACCTTGCTAATTTCTGCATAAATATCATGTACTTTCCAGGTTCCTCTGCTATAAACTTTTATCAAGCACCAAGGATGCTATTTGAGCTTTGCTAGGAGGATGGTACCAGGAATGAGGAATATTAGGAAACATTAAGATCCCTTTCCTTATCTTGCAGATCTCTCTAGGATCTGCCTCTCTCCTTTCCAGTCTCCCTCCTTCCCTTATTCTTCACAATAAGAATGTGGCTTCTTTTGCAGAAGAAAGAGATGGAGTGACCATCAGTTGCCCTTGCCCTGTGGGGGGTTAGAGAAAGTCTATAAAATTAAAATCTACCAACAAATTAACAAATAATAATTTAATCTATTATTTTCTTATTTCCTTCTTATTAACTCCTCCACAAGGGGTTCAAGCAAGTGGCCTCAGTTAGCTAACTGACCTCGATGTTCAGAAACCTCAAGCTGACAATGATAAGAGAGCTCCCGAGAGGTCCGGTAACTCGAAAGGAGACACTGAAGTAAGAGTGTCGAGGCCCTAAGTAATGGAAGTACTTTGAGGTAAGACAAAGTTAGGAGGAATCCTATCCTGGGGCTTTCTGGTTAGACAAAGTTACAGAATTTTAATTCTCTAGGTTCACTGTCATCATCACCATCATGTCAAGCTTATTTAGCACCTGGTAACATTCAAAGCACTTACACACACTGAAATTATTCAAGCCTCTCAAGAACGGTTTAAGGTAGGTATTATTAGTGTCCTCACATTATACATGAACAAAGGAGTTTCCAAGAGCTTTGATGAGTGACCCCTAACAGTGCCACAGCGGTAGGGAAAAACCGTACTCGAAGATCGCTGACCCAACCAGCAAGGGAATTCCAGCCCCCAGCTCAAAGCCCTTCCGGGTTCTTCTTTCCTGTTTCCCGAGCACGCCAAAAGTACCAAGAATGTGGAAGTGGAAGGGTACAAATTCCCCTCCCTGTTTGTGCTCAGGGCTCAAACTTTTGGTAACAGCCTCCTCTGAGCCCGCCGAAGTTAAATAAACCTCCAGTCCTCCAAAGCCTCCGAGTGCCGCTTGGTTCTTCTGGCAGGATCCAGTCCAGGTTCCGTAACAACAGTGAGTGGCAGAACAGGGAAGAGCATTTAGGTTTTCTGGCTCCTTGCTAGGATGGTATTATTAAATTTAAGAATACATACAATGCAACTTGTAGATTTTTATAATACCCTTTATCAGGTTGAGGAAGATCCCTTTTCTCCTTAGATGTTGATAAGTCTTATTATACAAATGAGTGTTCAATTGTGTCACATGTGTTTTCTGGATTGACTGAAATAATCATGGGACTTTTTCTCCTTTACCTTGTCAGTATGATTGGATTGTGTTTAAAATATTTTTTTAGGATTTTATTTATTTATCTATCTATCTATCTATCTACCTACCTATTTATTTATTTATTTAAGAGAGACAGTGGCAGAGGGAGAGGGAGAAGCAGTCTCCCTGCTGAGCAAGGAGCTCGTTGTGGGGCTGGATCCCTGGACCCAAGCTGAAGGCAGACGCTTAACCAGCAGAGTCACCCAGGAGTTCCAATTGTTTTTAAAATATGAAAACAACCTTGCTTTCCCAGGATAATCCTTACTTGGCATGGTACACCATTATTTTTTATATGCCTCTATTTGATTTGCTTACACTTTAAATATTTTTTAAACCTATGTTCTTGAGACATATTGGTCTGTAGTTTTCTTGGTATGAGCATGTTGATAAAGAGATTATGGTGGCTTCATAAAATAAAATTTCTTATTTCTAATTTTTTATTTTTTTTTTAATTTTTTTATTTTTTTCAGCATAACAGTATTCATTATTTTTGCACCAAACCCAGTGCTCCATGCAATCCGTGCCCTCTACAATACCCACCACCTGGTGCCCCCAACCTCCCACCCCCCACCCCTTCAAAATTCTCAGATCGTTTTTCAGAGTCCATAGTCTCTCATGGTTCACCTCCCCTTCCAATTTCCCTCAACTCCCTTCTCCTCTCCATCTCCCCTTGTCCTCCATGCTATTTGTTATGCTCCACAAATAAGTGAAACCATATGATAATTGACTCTCTCTGCTTGACTTATTTCACTCAGCATAATCTCTTCCAGTCCCGTCCATGTTGCTACAAAACTTGGGGATTCATCCTTTCTTTCTTTTTTTTTTTTTTTATTTTTTTTTTCTAATTTTTTGTTTGCCTCTAATTGACATGTAGTATTACATTAGTTTTTCCATACATTATTCTAGCTCATCATTGGTGTAGCTACCGTCAGTCACCATACAACCCTATTACAGTACCACTGACTCTATTCCCTCAGCTGTAACTTTTATTCCCACGATTTGCTCATTTCATAGCTGGAAGTCTGTATCTCCCATTCCTCTTCACCCATTTTGTCCAAACCCCAGCTCCCTTCCTTCCAGCAACCAACCACGTGTTCTCTGCAAAGCCATCTTGATAAAGAGGAGAGCTAAATGTATCACAATTCCAGATTCCAAGATCTACTCCAAAGCTATAGTCATCAAAACAGGATGATACTGCACAAAAACTGACACACAGACCAAGAGAACAGAACAGAGAGCCAGAAATAAACCCATGCTATGTGGTCAATTAATCTAGGACAAAAGAGATAGGAATATACAATGAAGAAAAGACAATCTCTTCAATAAATGGGACAGCTACATACAAAAGAACAAAACTGGACCACTTTCTAACATCGTACACAAAAAACACACTCAAAATGGACTGAAGACCTAAATGTGAGACCTGAAACCATAAAACTCCTAGAAGTGAACCCAGGCAATTCTTTCTCTGACATCAGCTGTAGCAACATTTTTCTAGATCTGTCTGCTGAGGCATGGGAAACAAAAGCAAAAATAAATGCTTGGAACTTCATAAGACAAACTGAAGAATGTTTCCTCTTTCTCCTTTTTTCTGGACCGGTTTGTCAAGAGCGATAAATTTTTACCTGTTAAAATTCCAGACAGAATTCACCAACGAGGCCATCTGAGCTTGGAGTTTTCTGGAGGACAGTTCTAATTATTTAAGAAATTTCTTTTAAAAAGAAGTTAAGGGTTGACCTGCTTTATTATCACCATATGCAAGAGGGCTGGTCTGATAGCCAGCACTCTGCCTTACCAGAACTAGACCTTCAGAGTGATCTTTGGAAGAACATACTGGATCAATCTATGCCTCTGATTTAAATCATTCAGTAGTCTTCCACTGCTTTTAGGCTAAGACTCAGAAGGTACAGTGTGGTCAGCAGGATCCTCTGTGTCTTCTGCTCTCCCTCCCTCGGCAAACATGCTCTGTTCCTGGATCTCTGCCCTCCACACACTGTTTTCTCTCACTTCTTCAAAGCAGATTGCTTCCTGTCCATTCCAAGCACCCTCATGTGTGCCCTTCCTCTAGGAACACAGGAACACCTCCCGAATTCCCTCAGCTCACAACTTCCAGTTTATACACCCTATCCAAGGCACTTCCTCAGGGAAGCCTCCCTGGATTGCTCCAATTACATCAGGTGCTTCTGTTCTCCACTTTCAAAGCTTCCCACTATTTACTTCCAGCTTTCTTCTGTGTTAGTTTATCACCATATACTCATATAATTAATGTCTATCTCCCCACTAAACACTCAGTGAGATCTGGGATCATGTCTGTTTTATTTCTGAGGGTATCCTGGGACCAAGAATACTAACTGGCAAAGAGAGTTTAAGAATTTATTGAATGATTAAATGAAGGAATTCATGAATGTAATAGGATGTTCGGCTATTTCTGTTTTCACGCCTCCACCAAGTTCTATTAGCTACTACTACATACTAGTTCACGTCAACGTTTCAGTAGAGCATAACGACTATGCTTTTCTCACTTCGGCTTACTTTCTTGTGTTCTTATGTTAATATAAAGGAGCACAGTATGATGAAAATATCATGAGCCAAATGCAAAGATTTTGGGGGCCTTTCGCCCCCAGGTTATTCTATATAACCAAAGACCTACATTGACCAGTAGTGTTCACACACAAGCTATGTGATTTTGGTCCTGGCCCTTAGATATTTAATCAGTCTTAGTTTCTTCATTTGAATTTAGAATGAATAACATTACTTTTCCCTCCAAGTAATATGTGAAAATGTTTGATAAACCATAAACTGCTGTAAAAGCTAGACGATTGTTAATGGTAATCTTGCAGTTGGGAATGTTTACTTTGGATGTATGCACTCATGTTTCCTTTAAGTAATAATACGAAATGTATGCAATAAATCTCTATGGGGAAAAATATTTCTGCTCCTAGAAAAAAATACTGAACAAAAACCTTTCTACATTTTCTCTAAGGCATATGGGTTTGCATTTATATGGAAGAGAAAAAATAGCTTAAAAGGGGGGAAATAAAAGAGCATGTTATTAAGATTACTGTGACCATGACTTTGCTATTACTACTCTATTGTCTCTCTGATATCCCATCTCCCTGTTTTTTTTCCCCTCATAAAATTTAGATCAGTGCCCTGAGAAATGTCCCTAAAGTTCCACAAGGCAGGTTTCTTTCTAATGTGGAAATCAAGCCACCTCATCTTGGAATTTGACAGAGGATCCTGTCTAGAGACAGGAGAAGGACAAGTCAGTCTTTCCAAGCCCTGGAATTCTTTGAGATATTGGCAAATGAAGTGGCTCAAAGCACAGAATCCAGAATGATTTGGAAACCAAGGGGCTGCCTCGACACAGTTCAAGCAGGATAACAAAACCATTCAACAATTTTACCAGCAAACAGACAGCATTAACCTTGGAGAAAAGCCATAATGATGGCCAGAAATAATTTCAGCTGCCATCAGCAACATTATATATTCATGAAGTTATGTTTATTTGTCCTTTGCATCAAACATACTTATAAATTAACCAAGTACTTAAGCTGTCTTTGCCCTCTTTGACATCAGCAAGAACAGCAACAGTACACATCTTTTAACTTCACAGAAAAGAGCTATTTTATAAAATATGAAAATATGAGGCTGAAATTCTGGTCTTTCGTCTCCCATTCTCTCCAGCAATCGAACCCTGCAGATTCTTCTTACAGTTTTCAATATACTGGTAGCAACATTTCTTAAACTCAGTTAATTCTAGAGGCAAAATCCATGTAAATTTTAGAAAAAAAATAAAAGGAGGAGAAAGGAAGGAAAAACCTCTCTGTGCATTTAGCTGGGAGGAGACAAATGTCCTGCAACAAAACACATTTTACATCTTAAGTTCTCTCTTCTAATTATAACTGTGGAATTTCAAAATAAAGGAATCTAGGAAAGTGATAATGTCTACCGAGAAGCACGTAGGCTGGCTTCCAAGAAGCTGTAAGAGGGTGTTTCCTTTACTGAATTCATCCCAGCCCAAGGTCTGCCCTTCAGTTATAAAGGCTCAAACCTAATTTATCAGATCTGGAGAGAAGTGGGCAGTTCACATTAACCCAGCTTACAGAGAATGACATGTAAAATAAACTACCGATTCATTAATTAACAACAAAAAACGGTAACAATCATAGAGAATCACATAACCAGAATATTGTGTATCTCTTGAACAGATGTGCAGTGGATGCTAAATCGTAATCATTTAGTTTCGGGGAGAATAGGGATTCAAAAAATAAGAGTTGCCTGGATGATTTACCTATGTAATGCCTCTAGGACAAGATAACTAACCTCATGTGTCCATATTTGTGATAAGAGATCTGTTTGTGAACTCGTTCAAGCCACTATTTTATCAACACTTTCTTCTCCTTTCTTTGTAAATCTGGATCACTACTGGGAGTTTTCCCATAAAACTTTAAAGGCAGTTTTAGTTTATTCTAGTTACTCATTGATTTTTGTTAAGCTCTCAGGGGCTGATCAAATTTTTAAAGACTAACTTAAATAGCATTGATGTCATGAATATTAACATATACTAAATATTCTTGGGAAAGAGAAAACATTTTATACACTCACACACACACACACACACACACACACACAAAACAGACACACACACATGATGGATGTATATTGTAGGAATGTTTACTACTTGCTATGAGCATATCACAGAACTCACAGACACAATGCAGTACCCTGACTTGTCTCTTTCTCCCACTCAACTGTCCTTGTGAATATCCTGGAACTCCGGAATGAAGTTTCATTCCACTCTACTCCACAATTCACATCCCAATACCTGGATGTAGACTCTGTTCATTAATAGCTTCAGAGACTAACTATATAGGTTGACATCATTTCTTAAAAGTGGGTCCCCTAAGACAAACCATAAGAGACTCTTAATCTCACAAAACAAACTGAGGGTTGTGGGGGGGGATAGGGATAGGGTGGCTGGTTTATGGACATTGGGGAGGGTATGTGCTATGGTGAGTGCTGTGAAGTGTGTAAGCATGACGATTCATAGACCTGTACCACTGGGGCTAATAATACACTATATGTTAATTTTTTAAAAAAGTGTGTCCCCTATGAAGCATGGGTTAAGACTTTGGGGGAATTCTGAGAACCTGTCAGTGTATGCGGGAGTGCTGGAGAAAAGAGGATGGCAGATAGAAGTGGGTGTGGATCACAGATAGAAGATGCTGGGAATCTCAAAAACATGTTTTACTCCTAACAAATTTTGCTCAGGATAGGGCTTAATAGAATATTCCATATAATAAGACATACTTTGCACTTTAATGCTCTCCCCTCTAGCTATGTTCAGGTCATATCTCAGAGTTAAGTTTTAGGAAAAAAATCCTAAGAAGCAATCCCTGCTCTCTCCCCAACTCCCCTACCCCTTACCTTCTTCCTCTGTGTAAATTCCAGGAACATGCTGATTCCAGGGATAACTGAAAGGAAAAGAAATAGCAAAATTGAGTTTAAAGGAAGGGAAAGAAAAAAAAAAAACGTTCTCCAAGTTTACAAACTGAATTGCTGCTTTGGTAGATTCTCCTTTTATCATAAGAATGGAAGTAAATCAGGATTTACTAAGATTCAACAGAAAATCTCCTGCTTTTGAAAGATAAAACAATATCCCAAAGGATTTTGCTACATAAAATATAGGAAACCAAAAGAAAAACATTTTATATTAATAATACAAAGAGGTACACACAGACATTATAATATGGTTAAAAAAAAAAAAGTCAAGAACTCAGCTTTAAATTCCATAACAGAAATGGATACAAATTATAAAATTTAATCTGCCAAACTACTGCAGAGTAAACAGTTTCCATTTTGCCCCATGAGGTTTCAGCACCATGGGCTGGTTTATTTCTTCTTTCACTTTGGTATTTTTTAAAGCATTGTGTAACTAATTTTTTCTCACTGCAATTTAAGAAAGTAGGTAAGAGCGATGTATACACACAAATAGGACTTCTGATGCTATCTAAATGGACTGTGCCAGGATTACAGTCTGTTCCATCTCCAAACCAACCTGTAAAAACTTGATTCATCTTTTATTAGATTATTATTTATATCTGTTCTATTCTAATTGCATGATTGTTAGAACCCATAATAATGAAAGCCAGACCATAGCTTGACTTTCAGATCCAAGGTAGGAATGCCCCCCAGAGCAGTTATGTGTAATATTTTTAGCTTATGGCAAAAAGAGTTTGTGGAAGTCATGGAGAGCCCTGCATGAAATAGTACAAATCATTTTACGAATCCAATTGTTCCAAGCATATATAGATTTACAATTGTCAAATTCTTATGATTTTCTATAGGTTGCTCAGATTTGAACCCTGAAAAGTTGTGCCAAAGGGCGCAAGACTTTAAAAAAGGAGGACAGAAGAATTGGAGTGGGGGTTGAATCTGATTTCTTTTTCCCCAGTAAAGCGATTTAATGGTTAAGGGCATTGATGCCATCGTCATGCAGCCTGAACTTGAGTCCTTCCTGTCTCTTAGCTGTGGATCCCTGGCCAAGTTATTAACATCTCTGAGCCTCTGGTTTTCCAGCTGTAACCGAGAGTTATTATGCTTATTAAATATAATACACGGAGAGGTGTACAGAGTACAGCCTAAAAAGGTGGAAGTAGAAATATCCTGGAATATGCTTTTAATGCTCTAGAGAATTTTATTTGGAGATTTTTAATTAAATTATAAGAGTGAAATTATAAATTATAAGAGTGAAAAACTGTTTGTTTTTTTTCCCCTAAGAACAAGTTGATATTGGTACAGACAACTTATATACCTGAAAAGATAAACATTCTCATAAATGGGGCCATCTTCCTGAATGGGATTTAAGTCTTCTGCCCTTGAAGTCAGTAGTCATGTTTTCTGGATTCTTAACTTTCATAAAGATAGTAAAAGAACAAAACAAAAAACAAAGAATACAAAACACACAAAAAAACTATTTCCTTCTTCCTTCTAGAGGAAGAGGATTTCCAAAGACATGAGCAACACAACTAGTGAACAGCTACCTTTTCCTAATTCAACTTGAATTACGTAAATCCACATGGAACCCATGACAGCAGAGAAAAAGATGAAGGGAACTACTGCTCATTTTATCTGCTTGCAGCTTTTCATCAACTTTCTGTTCTGCCATAATCCTCAGGCCAGAGGATGGCTTCTCCTTCATCGATGCACAGCTGGCTTGAGAGAAAAGGAGACTCAGACTGAGCTGGCAATGAGGGCTACACGCGAGAAGATCCACGGACAGAACAGGGGGCACCGCCACAGAGCAGCAAATGCAAACCACACACCCAGGAAAGATAAATGTGTCCTCACTTTGCAAGAAGTCCATGTTGCTATTATCTTCAGTGAAAGGTTTGGTCAGGTAATGCCATTTTAGCTATAAGGTCTAGCTGTTAATGTCATGCATTGCCTTGAGAGCCTTGGCCAGAATCACACAAGCTACGTGGCTTTGAATGTTAAGTCTCAGTTTGCTCACATGAAAAACGGTAATGTCTCCATATCAGAGTTTTTGTCATAAGTAATTGAGCTAATGTATGTAAACTACAGAACAGAGGGTGACAGATAGCCAGAATAAGACTTATTATTATATTTTATATTCCTATATTATTAATCATACTTAATATATTAATATGTATGCATATAAAGTATATATATAAATATATTAATAAACTTATAAATTTAATATTTAAATATAAATCTAGGTTATATAAAACATATTCATAAACAATACATCAACATTAAATATAATTATTATTTACTACTTAAAATATGTAGGATATTTTACTTTGTTTCCTTATTCTTCTATGTCAGAAACTAACCTCTTGCTAGATTTACAAACTAAAAAAACAAACAAGAAAAACCCAGCTCCAGCCTAAAAGCAAAACAATAGGAGAAAACAGTGAATCAGCAATGATTTTTAAGACTCCTTAGGCAGATTTATACCCACTCAAACAACATTCAAAACAAGCAAAGTGCTCCCATCAACCTGAAAGATTATAAAAATGTAAAATGAACCATATAGAGATGTAATTTCATGCAATTTGTAAGCTGGACAGAAATGTAGGGAATCTATAACTCTACACACACTCATCTTAGAGATGACTGAATTCATACCTAAAAAATGTGTCTTCTAAGGTCACCAGATGCTTAGTCCCCAACATGAGAAGCCAGATATCTGCCAGTCTTCCCTTTAAGGATCAGTAACTTTGCCACAATTCATTCTGACCTTAATTAGGAACTACAGTAAAAAAGATTCTTGTTAGGAAGAGTAGACCCCCGATGTAATTCTGAAGTGCCCTTAAACACTGACAAAAGCAAAGTGTTGGGACAGTGACACTTTATATTAGATTTTTGGAATGCTTTAGATCCTATCATTTCCCTATTTCACTGCAATACAGTATTTCTGGGTTTTATTCTCATGACTCAAAGCAATGAAAGAAAGTCAAGCATAGAAGGTAGTGTTTACCTCAATAATTGGAACAGCTTCTTATGAGCTGTTTTATTTACTCTTTGGGTAAATATATTTATTATTCAGGCAGTTTACTTTTATGCATTACATATTTATACAACATTTTAAATGCATATGGTTTTATAAACCCTGTCTAATGTACATTGTATGCTGACAATAATTACCAGAAATTGAAGCATGTCATAAAAAAATCATATGAAACTTCAGAGAATTTCTAGCCTCTTCTACTTTAACTACCTATATAACCACAGTGGGATTTACAGAAAGTCACTGCCAAACCATCTGAAGGAGCAATGATTTCTCTCTAGTTATGTATCTTTAGTGGAGCAAAAATCATAGGAAAGTCGCAAAAGTGGTATTGATTTTTAAACAAATCACTGCAACTATTTCCAGGTTGTTGGTTAAGCCCACTCAATGACATCATACAAGATAAACATCCATCTTTCCCTTACTGTGTGCCAAGAATGGTGCCAAAGAAGAACTTTATTTTACTTCAGGGTTTCTCATGTGCAACACACATCAGGGGTTAGAAAATCGCTTGCTAGTCCTCTGCATTGGAGGATGTCTCCCAGCATCCCTGTCTCAACAGTCTAGAAGCCAGCAGCCCTCCTGCCCAGTTGCGGCAATCAAAACCCCTCCAGGCATTGCCACACGTCTCCTGGAGGGCAAAAGCGCCCCCATGGAGAACCACTGCTTTAGCTAATTGAATTCTCTCCATAATCCCATGAGCTATGTGTTACTATCTCCATTTTCTAGATGAGATGACTGGAAGCTTAAGGAGTTTAGCAATTTGCCCAAGGTCACAAAGATAGAAAGTGGAAATCAAATCAACTGCAGATCCCAATAATTTAATTACTGAATGATACTACCTCATTCAAATACCCAGGGGAACATAATACCAAGTTCTACGGATCCACAGATCTTTCCAGCCATACTGAAGTGGAGAGGACCCCCCCTCTTTTTTTTTAAGGAGTTTATTTATTTATCTGAGAGAGACAAAGTAGGGGGAGGAGCAGAGGGAGAGGGACCAGGAAACTCCATGTTGAGCACAGAGTCCAACCTGGGGCTCAATCTCATGAGTCCAAGGTCACGATCAGAGCTGAAATCAAGAGTCAGAAGCCCAACAGACCAAGCCATCCAGGTGCCCCAAGACTCTTTTAGAAAGGTACTAGCCTTTCCCCAGGGAAGTTTTTTAGTCTCATATACAACTCATGAGTCATTTTGAGTTATGCTGCGACACAAGGAATATGAAATTTTTAGTGGCTTAACACACCAAAAGTTTGTTCCTGCCTCATGATATGATGTGGCATGGGCTTTGCCCCATTGTTCCAGGATGCAGGTTCCAGGATGAAGGTCAAGGATATCTGTATCTCAAGGATAAGGACCTGTGGGGGGGCATACCAATCTTTGCAGGATGATAACAGGCCCAAATGATGGTGCTTTACATTTCTGTTCAGAAGTGACACAGATCCCTTCCATTTGGTCTATGTGCTCAAAGCAAGACAGTGGGCTAGGTACGAAGTGAGTGGACAGGTAAGTCTACTCCTCCATGTGGGAGGGGCCAAGTTGAGCATGGGTCAGGTAAAGAGGATCCCAGGAAGGAAGACAATAAACAATTTGAAATATATACAACTTTCATACAACTACTCTGAACAATCATAAGAGGTAATGTCTTAATAGAAAAACAACTTGCTTTTCAACTCAAAATGCCTGTATCTGTGTTTCCTGGAGAAAGTAATACTGAGTGGCAGCCAAGTGCCAGAAATGGAATTATTACCTATTCAACATTAGCACCCCAAAGCACTACTATAGCAGGGACATCACCAGACAAATAGATGTCACCTCTCGATTCTTTAATGATAGATAGCCTTTCTTTGAGAGGATGAACAAACTCCTTTCCCTCTCTGAGAATCTATTCCATGATCTCTTAAATGGGAGCTCTGAAAACTATTCAGCTTCTACCTGACTCCTAGGCTATTCTGAGTTAAGGAGCAGATAAACGTCTAAGAACAGAACACTTGTGCTTGGGATTTGGTGAGAAAACACTGGCATCACTCATGGGGGTCTGTGGAAGAATGCAGCACAAGCTATTCATTTTCATGTTTTCACCACACAAACCTCCCCCTCTCTACTTCTCCAGCTGCTCCCTCCTTCCCTTTGCTCCCCACAGGAATATAGCCCACAATCTCTGAGGAAAACTTGTGATTAAAAATCACAGATGCTACTATTTTAAAAACTTCTTTTTCCCCCCAAATGTTCTTAAATATCAGTCCTTTAGTGGAGTTACATAATAAGCATATTTAACTTAAAGTCTATGTGAGAGGAAGATAAGGATAGAGGAAAGGGAAGGAAGGAGGGTAGGGAAGAGAGTGAGAGAGCATAAAGGATTAAAGATGATGGTAAATCTTTGACACTCCTACCACTGAGACGTGAAGTCTAATTTTCCCACCCCTGAATTTGAACTGGCAGTAGTGACTCAATGAAAGGCAACAGAAGGGACCTTCTAGGACTTCTGAGGGTAGCTAACTATTCATTTAAGCCTTACAGCTTTAGCCCAGGACTTTCAGAACATTTAATGTTATAAATTCTATTGTATTTCCCCCCAAAATATATTGAAGTCCTAACCCCTAACTCATTGTACCTGTGAGTGTGATATTATTTGAAAAATAGGGTCTTTGCAGTTGGGATTAAGTTGAGGTTATAATGGATTAGTGTGGACCCTAAATTCAATGACTTATTCAATCTTTATACAGAAAAAAATATTAGGAGACACTGAGACACACACACAGAGGAAAGAGCATCATGTGAAGATAAAGGTGGGAACTGATGTGGGAAACAAAAGCAGAAGAGAAATTATTAAATTTCCTTACTACTTACAGCCCATTGACAAGTCCTTAAGACACTCAAAGTGACATTCCTCTAGGAACTCAGCTGCCTCCATGTTAATACTTCGCTAAGGACAAGAGGCAAACTTGGCCCAATGCCAGGATCCTCTAAGTCTACTTTAACATATAAAAATCTCTTTGGAAACTTCCTTTATTTCTACCCCCAAGATACATTTTGGCAATCATCCCCCAAGCCTATGGCCCACCGACATACATCTGAAGGGTCTCATGACTCAGGTGTTATTAGACAGTAATAAATGACATTTTCCTAATAATGGCTAGCCTCTCTCAAGGTCCTGGAAACCTGGCTTCCAAAATTCCTTAGGGACCAATGCTATCCTTAACCCCTCCCAACTTGAAAATACTTTATGGGCTACTCCTCATGACCCCAGTGCAGCTCTTTCTGTGCACAGGCCCTGTCCCTGTGCTTTAACAAAACCACATTTCTGCACCAAAGACATCTCAAGAATTCTTTCTTGGCTATTGGCTTCGAACCCTGACACCTTTCCTACATCAGAACTACAAGCCAAGGAATGCCAACACTTCTTGACAACCAGCAGAAATTAGGGCGAGGCAAGAAAGGATTCTTCCCTGGACCTTCAGAAGGAGCCCCTACCAACACTGATTTTGGACAGCTATTCTCCAAAGCTGTGAGAGAATCAATTTCTTTGTTTTAAGCTACTCAGTTTGTGGGAATTTGTTCCATCAGCCACAGGAAACAAATACACTTGGTCTTGGGATGTTCCTTCTGAGAACCAACACTCCAGACAAACTATGAGAATCACAAGCCATGCGGAGACACTACATGTGGACACCCATCAACAGCCCGAGCGGTACTTCCAGTCCACAGTCAGATTCCAAAGCTAGACACCTCAAATGAAGCAACAGGTTGTTAGCGAGAAGGTCTTCTGGCCAGATTGGGCCTAGGCCATAGTTTGCTGACTTTGATCTAAAAGATACAATTGTTTAGAACTTCAGATTTTTGTAATACTTCATTTAAAATTTTTCAATTAGCCCCAGTTTTTTCCCTAACTCTTCAGTCAGCAGAAAAAGCTTAAGACAACTAGAGTAGTCCTCATGTACCCTTATGTTGCTAACACAGTATGAGTTCTGCTTAATTTTCAGTTATTCTATTTGTTCATACCTGTGTTTGTGGTTACATATAAACACACATCTAAATTTCAGTTACTAATAGCAGATCAGAATGGGTTTAATTTCTTGGATTGTTGATTACACTGTTAACTTTTAACCAAGAATCCTGATAATTTCCTAATTCTAAGCCAAAAAGTCCTGGGTTTTTTTCACATTGAAAAATAAGCCACTTCTTTTCATAAGGCATATTTAAAGGATTTCCACCTTCTGCTATTTGATTTTGAACTCTAAATCATGTATTAATACTATAAAACTGTCTCTGTATGTAATCACAGTGATTTACTTATTCCAGGAACAAAACAGTAAGAAAGTTAAGATTATAAACAAGTTTGTAACATGAATATAATAAGTTTCAGTATTTTGTAAGGAAACAGAAAGCTTATGCTGTTAAATAAAAACTTATTTTCATAAGTTGAAATTCAAGGATGTAAATATTATTGCTTAAATGTTAGAGTGCATTAAGTCAAATACAAAAATTGATTTTTCTTAAATGCATAATTATTTATTGCCATGACAAATTATTTGGTCCAGAGTAAAGCTATATTCAGAATGAGATCTGCCCCTTAAATTGCACTAATAATGAACTATCTGTGCAAAATAAAGTGCAAGCAGTATAAAAAAAAAAAAAAAAAAGCTGACATGCTATGGATGTGAGATGATCTACCTAACCAGCCCCTTCTGGAATTCCTGATCCACAGAACTGTGAGCAAAATAAAACTGTTTCGAGCCACTGAGTTTGAGAGTAATTTGTTCCATTAGTCATAATTAAGTGGAACGGACCCCAGTACCTGAAAGTGGGCTACACAATGAAAACCTAAAACATACAGCCTTGGCTTTTGGAGAGGCAGCACGCAAAACCTAAAACTTTGAGGAGTCTGCTGGTGGAAGCCTGAGGACAAGGAGGAACTTATGACTGGATTCCAAAGAAAAAGGAATAATTGTCATGCAGTAGCAAAAACTTGGCAACCCACTTGCCTGCCTAGCCTGGAAGATAAAGTTTGCCTACCAAATGCTTGGATTTGCTTAGAAAGACAGACATGATGTATACATCGCCAACTAGCCCAGCACAATCCTTCTCAAACTTCTGATTGAGAAAATGATGTTTTAAGCCATTTCCATTGGGGGATAGACAGAAGGAAGGAGGTCGGAGAACGGCAAGGAGGAGCGTGAGAGATTAAGGATGATGACAAATGCTTGACACTCTTCCAGCTGAGAGCTGAAATTGAATTTCCCTACCCTTGAATTTGGACTGGTGTTACACAGCATTTATGCCACAGCAGTGAATAACTGAAATGGCTGAAGATGTAGGAAGAGGAACAGCCTCAACATGGAATGTTCTAGAGTGAGAATAAAATGTGAGAGACACATCTGCCTCTCAATGCCTGAGCCCTTCACCTGTTGAATGCTCCTCAGAGCTTTAAAGATTATAGGCACGGTCACAACAAGGTCAATAACAAAACCGACTACTTTAGAGAATGTGTGATCAAAGAAGTAGCTGTGCGTTTAACTCTGGAGGTAAATCTAATTGTTGTATTTATTGAGAACTGCCAGTTTTGTGTGGAAAGTAGCTCTCCTGGAGGGATTTTCGCCTTAGGCACTGACTTGAGAACCTTAATCTGACCTGGGATGTGACTTCCTTATATCCTTTCAAATAGAAAGGATTCCCACAATGCAGAACACTCCTGATACAAGTGTTTGAGTAAGTATGAAATAATGAAGACCACAATCTAATTCTTTCGCATTTCTTTATAGGTAAACCTCCTTCGTTGGCCAAGTATTTAAAGTGGCTAACAAGTGATGTAATCAACACTCTCTAAAAAAACAAAATAAAAATATAATAATAAAAAATAATAGGTAAAAAATATATATAAATAGGTAAATATATATAAATATATAAATATAGAAAAATAGGTTAAAAACCCAGAATCAGAAAAATCTAGGTAGACAAAATGGAAGTAATGATGAAGCAATGGTCAAACAAACTCATGTTAAATTGTTATTAAGCGGAATTTGAGACTGAGTATCCAGACAGCTAACTGGAAGAAGAGTATCTGTTACATTTTCTCACTCAAAGTGAGAAGAAAATATTTCCCTTGCAAAGGAGAAAAAAAAGTTAATTTGTGTCACAGAATTCTGAAAATATTCCTTAGGAAACCACCACTAAGGACACCATGATCTCAAAAACATCTCTACAGTTAGCACCTTACCCAGAAACACGTTCCCGTTAATATGTTTGTTCAAGCTTTTCTCGATGAATGAAAACATAACTCTGAACCTCAACTCAGTCACAGCAACACACAAAACTGGTAAAATGTACCCAAAAATAGCTCTCCTTTTTTCCTCCTCTACCAGACTAGGAGCTTGTTAAAATGAAAACAAACAGAACATGGTTTTCTTCTCAATACCTAGTACGTATGTATCTAGCATACATGGCACATAGGATCACACAGATAGGACAAGGGTGTACTTTCTAAGAGTACATTTGAAGCATTATATAAACAAATTCATTTCCTCTCATAGTTGTTAGACTGCCTCGTCTTCAGACTCAAAATAATGACAGTGTGATTTTCTAATGCTTATTAGAATGCGTAATAATACATCAATGTGTGCGCTCATCTATGGAGTTCTGGAAACAGAAAGCAAACATCACCATGAGTCACCTGGATTCCTTTCTCCCCAGTGCATCACAGTGTGAAACGTTTACAGCTTATAGCTCATACAGAACTAGTGCACAGCCTTACTCACTACAGTAGTGAGAACAAGTGATTCACGTTGGCTGAACATTAAAATATCCCAAAAGTTTTGGAAAACAATCAAGACCACCAACACCACAAAAAAAGGGGGGGGCATTATTAGAAGCAACTGCAGTATTATGTCTAAGTTGTGGAATGGGAAGAGGAAATCACTGCCCAAGTTTGGTGGAGATTTGCAGAGAGCACTTCCCAAAGTTGTTTCATGCTTAGGCAGATGACCCTTTTCTTGCTCTCTCAAGGGCCAGATCGGACTAAACCTCTCCCTAAGTCTTCACTCCACATTGTGCTAAAATGGAATGGAGCATCTAGGAAGAAATTTAATGTTTTCACCATTTACACAAATACAAAACCAAACCAAAATACAAAACCCAATCTATAGAGCAGCCTAGGAAGGAGCCCTTACCTCCCAGCAAGGAGCAATCTGTGCCTGTTGAGTTGCAGGAGGAGCCAATTCTATCTCTCTTAAAGCTTTAAGAGTGCTCTGGGTGGCCAAGGCGGGCAGATTAGTTTGGGGAAAGTACTTAAGGGATGGTAGCTTTGAAAAATGGGTGTGGCCCCATCAAAACAACTAGTAGTGCTCTGAGTGTATGCTCAGACCCCAGGATGAGAGCAAATGAGAGCTACAGGGCAAACACTAAGTGTTCTACACCGCAGGGAGCTCATGACCTAATCAAGAAGAGACATAATAGGGGCGCCTGGGTGGCTCAGTCAGTTAAGCGCTGGCCTTCAGCTCAGGTCATGATCCCAGGGTCCTGGGATAGAGCCCCATATGAGCTCCCTGCTCAGCAGGGAGCCTGCTTCTCCCTCTCTAAGAGCCCTGTGCTTGTGTTCCCCCTCTCGCTATCTCTCTGTCATAAATAAATTAAGTCTTAAAAAAAAAAAAAACCAGAAGAAGAAGAAGAAGAAAAAGAGACATAATAGAGTGATCTATTTAGATGTGCCCTAAGAGATCATCTGGTCTGGTGGCTTCTGCATTGTCTTCCTATAAATTCTACAGGAGTCACTCAGAGGTTACCATGGGAAAGGTAGGAAGACCCGTTTGGCAAAAAAATCTCCAACTTTAAAAAGAATAGCTTTACATTGAGAGGCTTCACATATCAGGTTTTTGTTTTTTTCTTTTTTTTTTTTTTAAATCTCATTTAATGCTAAGTCCACCAAAAATAAAATCTGAAGACCCTTTAAGGAAATGATGAGTCATTTGTGATGGAAATCTGTTGCTTGGCTTTCCCAGCATCTGTTTTCTCCTCTCTGGGTCCCGGATCTGACTGAAGGTACCAGGATTCCTCCACTCTCTGTAATTTGGAAGAATTAATCCCGCCACTGGCTACAGGTGTAAAAACAGCCAAGCAATTGTCTATTTTATTCAGTCCCTCCAGCCACAGTAAGTGGTCAGGGCAAGAGTGTGTGATTTGAGGCAGATCAAATAGAGCCCAAAAAACCCAGTTCAGGGCTCTCAGATTAAAGTTAGTTTCATTTATTAGGATTACTGAGAGGATGGAGTTGAACCTTAAATTGCTGAAAGCATCTTCCTTGGAATAGCACCCGACACAGGGAAAGTGCTCCCGAGTTCCACTTGGTCTAAAAGTCGGGACTCTCCCTGGGGTTTAGTGACATGACAAATAAACAGGTTTCCTTTTTTGTATACAGGTTTGTTTTTTCTCCTTTATAACCTCAGAACCATGCCTCATATCCCATGCTGACTTTAAAGAGAGCTGTGGTCCCCATTAAGTAAGGGAATTTGCCCTGCGTTACAAAGCAAGTAAATGGATACCCCCAGTCAGGACCTGAGGATCCTGACTCAGCCTTGTGCTCCTTCCACTACAATTATATGTTCAAGGCAATACATCCTCACAAAATGAGTGGCACTTTAAACACAGTGCTATTTTTTTAAAGATTTTATTTATTTATTTAACAGAGAGAGAGAGAGAGATCACAGGAGGAGGAAGCAGACTCCCCGCTGAGCAGAGAGCCCAATTCAGGGCTCAATCCCAGGACCCTGAGACCATGACCTGAGCAGAAGGCAGAGGCTAACCCACTGAGCCACCCAGGCGCCCCAACACAGTGCTATTTCTAAAACCTGGGTTACACAACTTTAAAAAAAAAAAAAAAAAGACAACACATCCTATTTAAAATTTACTAGAGAAACAAAATCTGATGGAAACAAGTGATGGATCCCTTCATTGTGCTCGTGAACTCAGATTTTCACACATCCTGACTTGAATGTTTGATTCCATCCTAATGGATTCCTGTCAGCCCAAGACTTGTTCAGATACCCTCAGAAGAAGACCCGCCCGACTCCTCAGCGCCCTGCAGACACGTGTTGCATTTTGATAGCAAGCTTCTGCTTCCCGAGTCACTGAATCCTTCTCCCTCTCCCTCAAAACCTCGAAATGGAAATGCAGCCCCAGTAATTGCCCATGTCAGAGTAAACAAATTACTTCATGAGAATTGCAGTTTGAAAAATCCTCCCTCTCCCTCTTTGTATTTTCACTTTTTGAGGTGACATAAAATGTTACAAATTTATATGCTAATACAATGTAGTTCATTTTGTTCTACCATTAACTAGCTGCCTAACCTTGGGCAAAGAAGTTCATCTCTCTGAGTCTATTTCCTGGGTGCTGTGGATAGAATCAATCCTCTCTAAAGTCTCTTTCAGAGACTTCAACAATCTCCCAAACTATTGACTTAGAGCACATCAGAAATGACACAGATCGAAACTACAGCTCAGCCCTACCTTGGGCTACCTTGGTGGTATGGAGCTGTTGGAAGCAGGCTGCTGAAACAAGGCATCTCCATGCAGAAGGCCAACATTCTTGTGTATGTTTTTCTAAAAACTGTGTGGAAATGTTCAAGGTAGGAAGTTTCTATTCAAAAAGCAATTCTTGCAAATGTTTGAAGATCAGAAACAAAGCTTGGTGTATATATATATATACACACACACACACATACACACACACACACACACACACACATATATATACACACACACACACACACACACACACACACATATATAAACCAGCTCCATAAAAAACATATTGATTGGAAAAAAGTAGGATTATAAAAACCCAGGGGCCACTTTATATTCAATGGAAACTTTCAAAGTTTCTTAGGAGCTTGTAAATTATTTTAGGATGTAAACTTAGTAACTTGGTAAATAAATGGGATAAAATGTTGCCTCTTTTGACAATTTTGTCATGGTTCATCATAATCCCATATAAAATGGAAGCATACTGTGATAAAAAAAATATACTGAACTTCAAACACAGAACTGATTTTAATTCAGAGCTCAAGTTGAAAAACCAGAAGATATCTTGGGCAGGCTACCTAAACTCTAAGCTCTGTATGTACTTCTATATATACAATATACTTCTATATATACAGTGGGGATAATATCTAAAAGATGGAAATGCTCTATAGATTATTAGTCATAAAAAAAGAAGGGAATCCTGCCATTTGGAGCAACATGGATGGACCTATGGAGTATTATGTTAAGTGAAATAAGTCATACAGAAAAAGAGAAATACTTTATTTCATTTTTGTGTGGAATCTAAAAAATAAAACAAACGAAACCAGAAATAGACATAAATACAGAGAACTAGTGGCTGCCTAGGGCACTGTGTGGGGTGTGTGGATGGGAGAAAGAGATGAAGGGAACTAAGAGGTACCAACTTCCAATTATAAAATAAGTTGCAGGGATTAAAAGTGCAGCAGAGGGTATCCTGTCAATAATACTATAATAACTTTGTATGGTGGCAGATGGTAACTATGTTTGTGAGCATTTTATGTTATGTATGTAATGTTAACTTACTATGTTATATACCTGAAAGTAACATCACATGTCAATTACACCTCAATTTAAAAAAAAAAAAAAAGATGGGAAGTTTGAGGACTAAAATGCCAAGTAGAATGGGGTAGACATCACTACAGAGCAGTTTCAGCCCTCTGCTGCACTCTAAAGCAGCTCTTTTCCCAAATGTTCCAGATGCAAGAATGTCTTAGAGCGCTGAGTGGTTTATTATGTGATGGATCCTAAGGCAATCACTATTGTCCCTATACTGGCTTACCATGATGGCTGGCCTTTTCGGGGAAATGACAAAGGAGTTCTTAGCGTGAGCTGGGCACAGTGGAAGCAGCAGTCACATGCGTGGTTCTGTTTAATCCTCACACTAGCCTGGGAGTTACTGGCACTGCCAAGTTCATGTGGCCCCAAAGCACCTGCTGATGCCCACTCACTACCCATGGGTGTCTTCTCTAGTCACGGCGCTTACCTTTCCATCAAGGGCTCATATGCGGCACTGTATTCCTTTTTGTACTTTTTTGCCCAAGTGATTAAAGGTACTAAAAATTTCAACCCATTGAAAGGGAAGGAATCACTGGGTTATAGAAATATTTCAAGTATCTCAACCACATAGCTAACTACAGACAGAGCTACATGGCAGACAAAATTAGTCCTGCCTGTCTTTTATGCACTTCTCAGAGAATCCTTTATCCCCCACCTCAAGTGCCCAATGTCTGATTAGACAGAGGTCCCTTTCTTGGCTTTCTCCTTAATCTTTCCCCCTTCCCCTCCATCCAAGGGAAACAACTGTCTTCTTTTTTTGTTTTGTTTTGGTTTTGTTTCACGTTTTCCCTTCTCCCTGTCCCTCTCCTGCTCCCTCTCTTGCTTCGTCTTTCTTTGGGAGTCTGCTTCATTCTTATCTTTTTAAACTGGCTTATACTGAATTTCTTTGTTATCCCAAATTCTTGTTTCGTTTTTCTTTGTTTTGTCTTGTTTTGTTTTTTAAGCCCAACATGTTTTTGCTTATCACCCTCTGAGGCAGGCCATGTTTCAAAAAATGACCCAGGGAAGGGGGACAGAGTACAGAGAATCTTCTGAGGTTCTGTGGGAGGAAGGAAGTGGCACCTTCAATCCAAGTCCGGTTCAGGGAAGTGAGGGATAAATCACTATAGAAGCTTTAACTGTTTGAATGTATATATTTCAGAAATCTGTAGTATAAATAAGTGGAAATATCAGAATGGTACTAGATAATAAAGAAACAGAAATATTTAGAAAAACAGAAGAGAGACACTAATAAAAAGAAAAAAAGAGACAGACTTTAGGAACAGAAACAAAGCAACTTCCTTATCCTGTTATTTATTCATTTTCTCTGAAGGAGCCATAATCCCCCAAGTGTAACCGGACTGAGGCTTGCAGAATAGACACCTGAGAGCTCTCAACTAAAGTGAGAGAAACTTCATGATAAGAGCAAACTTCAACACCCTCTTCAAAATAGTCTCAATGTAGTCATAGCAAAAACCTTTATAAAATTCCCAAATAGCCAAAGAAAGATAAGAATACTTATTTATCTCTTATTACAGACAGCAAGCTATTCTTTAAAATTTTAGACTTGAGAAGGTTAAGCCCAAAGCCAAGCCAAGAAAATTAACATTTTTGGTACAATTTTTGATGCAATCTATTCAGAGAAAATAATATTTACTTTGCCCACTATTTATTATTAATCAGAGATCACATTAAAATTTTAGAAGCCAGTATATTGTATTTTCAGTTGACAGAATGAAGGAGGATATATTTTTTTTTTCTTTCCACTCATTGGGAAGCTTTATTGAAACAAATTCACTGAAAAGTTTGATCAATTTGTGATTTTAATTTTAAGTTCCTTCTGGTGTGGGGGTGATTTTAGAGACAAAGTCAGGATTTGCTAGATATGCTATAATAAATAACCTCTAAATCTCAACGGCTCTCAAAAACAATGATTTATTGTTCATTCTACATGTTCATCCTGGATCAGCTGAGGGCTCTGCTCTGACGTTGATTAAACAATTACTATTTGGAACATTCAGGATTTCATGTTTCTATGTACTACACCAACTATGTACTACACCAACTATTGAAATCTTGGTGTCCTCAGTGACAATTCTCTAAGGAATATTATTTTCAGAATTATAGGACAAAACTACACACACACACACATACATACACACATATTATGTGAAAATAAGAAAATATATTTGTTTTTCAAGGCACAGAATATCCATGTCAGTATACATAAAAAAAAAAAAAAAAAAAAAAAAGTCTGGTAAGAGTGGTTGACTTTGGGAGAAAACCAGAGAGCTCAGAACAGGGTTGGATATAGAATTACTTTTTACTTTATATCCATCTCTTTTTTCTATTTTTGTACTATGTGCATGAATTTTCTGCTATCTATAGTCACTATAATAAGTGCATCTTATCAGGGCTAGGGTGCAAAGAATATGAACAGGAATATGATAAACTTGTTAGTTAATACAGGAAACAAGTTCACGTCATTGGTCTCATTACTTCGAGTCAAGACCCAGAATCACAAATCCTAGATGATGTAGATTATGACTCAGAGAACAGATTATGACTTCCAAAACATTATGGGGTTTCCAGCAAACAGTTCCCTCACTCCACTCCAGAAGACATACACAAGTACACACATGCAAGAGAGAATTTCACAGTATCTGAGCTCATCGATGAACTCTGGAGGTCGTGTGGGTTAGTTCTTTGTAGCAAAAGATTTTTAAAGTGTGTTCTATGTTGCCTCAGAGTCCGCTTGGGGTATATAAGAAGGCAGCCATGTTGACGGGGTCAGATCAGGCTTCAACGAGAGCAGCTCTGCTTTATACAATGAGTGTTCACTTTAAGTTTTTCTGTCTGAAGAAAAGATGATTCTAAAAAATATTTGAAGTCCACTGATGTGAGAATCTCCTCCATAACATGCTGGTAAAAAAAAAAAAAACAAGCCAACTTCTGCAGAAGGACCTTAAACGCTAGGGAATTCACCGCCTCGTTACATGCTCGGATAGCCCAAACTTAGAAAGTTGGTCTTAGACTAAGCCAAAATCTGCCTTCCTATAACTTTGATCAATTGGTTCACATTCTTGCTTTGGGCTATTTAATTGCTGGTAGAGATTTTAGTTGCCTCCCTGAAGGTAGAAGACTTAATGTTTTGTAACTACTATTGATCTTTGGCTAGCTTTGGCCTGTAGCTGGGCAGCTAGACAATTTATTTCCCTTTGAGTTTCTCTAATACTATTTCTGGGCTCCATTTTCTGTTTTACTTCTTCAAGCCTTCATTTCTTTAGGTGAAGAAATTTGGACACATGATCTTTTTTTTTTTTTGTCTTTGAACTACACTTTTTTACATAGATACCAATTAACTGTTAATTATTAAATGTGTGGGTGAGAGGGCACAGATACATATTTATAGCTCAAATGAAGCCTTGGGATAATTTAGATTAAATATTATGAAAATCTTTATAACAGTAATATTAGAAAATTAAGTAATGGAACAAGCCGCCAAGAAAGGTTGCATAATGACTGTCACTAGAAGTATTCAAGGCAGAAATAACCACCTGTTGCAAAATGATGGTGTAGAGCTAATTATATCCTCTGGTTATCATCTGCGGATATTCATCCAGACTACCCTCTTCAGGTTACTTGAGATTTTAGTGATTTTAAAAGGTTCAATTTAAGCATATTCATGGAAACACATGCCATCATTACTACTTTTTAAAAATTACTATTAAATGCTTAGAATGTTTAGTCCTCAATTAATCCTTGAGATATAATCTGAAAAAATATATCAAAGCACAAAAATTTTCACTATAACTTCATTTATGGGAGTAAATAACTTAGAATCTAAATGTCAAAACATAGTAAAATGGTTAATAACTTTGGGTGTATGCATGCAAAGAAATGCTGGGTAACAAATTAAGTTGTATTCATAGTCTGTAACAACATGGAAAATTTAACTGTTACAGTATTAAGTGGAGGGGCACCTGGGTGGCTCAGTCATTTGAGCATCTGACTTTTGGTTTCCGCTCAGGTCATGATCTCAAGGGTTGTGAGATTGAGCCCCCCACGGCGGTTCCCTGCTCAGTGGGGAGTTTCCTTTAAGATTCTCTTACTCTGTTCCTCCCGCCCCACCGTCAAATGAATAAATATATTTTTTTTAAATACTAAGTGGAAAACTAAGGCTTTAAATTGCATACAAAATAGTATTCCAACCATGGGGAAAACTAAATAGAAAAGATAGCATCTCCAGGAAAAGGAAGGAATATTTTAATGCAGACCACTCCCTCTGCTACAAATACTTAGGAAGACTGGATAAAAATATATGAAAAACAAAGCCAAGTCATTTAGTCAAAATTAAAACTTAATTAAAAAGTAAAAGGAAAATCCTAAGATGACAAAATAAAGAGGAAACTCAAAGCTAGTTATAATCTAACTGATGTGGATAAACCCAGAGGAATGGTGCCACTCAGAGGCCCTGGGAATAGGGAGCTAAGGCTTTAATGCTCATAGACTTTTGGCAGGTACCTGCAAAGAGCTGTAGGTCTCTTCAAATCATAGAGATGAAACTATGGCTGCTTCATTAAGCTAAGACTCTCTAAGTCCCCACCATGAGAATGATTAAAAAGCTACAAATAATCTCACAAGAAAAGAAAATTGCTAACTGTTCTAGGATCTGAGTGTGTAGAGATAGGAAAAGGGTAATATCCCCAAACCCTTACCACGCTTGTATGTGGAATCCAAATGCATACAATCTGGCAAGTGTGGAAATCCTGGTCCAAGAGCAAAGACACACCTGGGGTCTCAGCAGAAGGGAATAACCAAAAGCCGTGTAGGAATTCATGTATTGCTTACAGTAGGACTTGTACAGAGAAAACAACCCCAGCTGAAGTTGAGGCTATCCTTAAAAAGTTACAAACAAAATACAAAGCAAGTCCATAAATTAGAGTCTGCAAATACAAGAAATAAAAGTAGCACTCAAAGTACAAGAAATAATATAACAGCATGGGACAAGAAAAATGGTCTATGTAAAGTGATGAAAACAACTGAGAGAAATCTGAAAGCAAGAACAAAACACAATGATGTCCTGAAAAAAATCTAATGGGCAGATTTGGACAGGTATATTTCTAGAAGGACATATGAAAGGATAAACAAAGTATGAGGTATCAGTAGTGAACTATTAAGCTCATAAAAGGAAATCATCTAGAATGCAGCCCAAAAAGTCAGGTGGGGGAAATAGACACTGAACATTAACAGGTACCGAATACTACATTAGAAGGTTCAAAATAATCTAAATGGCAGCTCCAAAAGGAGAGACCAGTAAAATTTGGTTGACAAAATATATTAGGAGATAATGAAAGATAATTCTCCCGAAATATAGAAAAATATGAAACTTGGTAATGAATTCTCAAAAATAAGTGATAGAGGGGCGCCTGGGTGGCTCAGTGGGTTAAAGCCTCTGCCTTCGGCTCAGGTCATCATCCCAGAGTCCTGGGATCGAGCCCCACATCGGGCTCTCTGCTCATCAGGGAGCCTGTTTCCTCCTCTCTCTCTGCCAGCTTCTCTGCCTCCTTGTGATCTCTGTCTGTCAAATAAATAAAATCTTTAAAAAAAAAAATAAGTGATAGACAGGGAGTCTGGGTGGCTCAGTCTGTTAAGCATCTGCCTTTAGCTCAGGTCATCCTCTCAGTGTCCTGTGATTGAGTCCCGCATGGGGGTCCTTGCTCAGTGAGGAGTCTGCTTCTCGCTCTCTCTCCCACTCCCTCTTGCTCTCTCTCTCTCTTGCTTTTGCTTTTTAATTAATCTTTAAAATAAGTGATAGACAAAAATTCATTCCAGGGCACACTTATCATATTTTGCAGGCAGAACACAGCAAAGAACAAAGACAAACATCTTAAGAATATGGTTTTCTTTTATGGAAAAGAGAAAAGACATATTACCGACAGTGGAAGGAAAATGAGAGAAACAGACACCTCAGTTCAAACTCAGACGCTTTAAGATAGTAGACTCCTATCTTGTAAGAACTAAGAAGAAAACCACCACCTACAAGCCTATGTCCAGCTAAGCTATCATTCAAGAATAAGGCACAATAAAAAATTTTTCAGAAAAAAAAAGACTCAGAAAATCTACTAATCACAGATAATCACTACAAAATATATTAGGGAAATGGGAAATTAAACCCTGAAGGAAGATGTGGGATAAGAGAAGTAACATGTACAGAGAAACTGAAAGACCTGTGGAAAATTATACTTTCCATAAACACAAAAATCAAGATACTCACCCTAGGCAGAATAACAGATTGAAAACAATAGAAAATGATGAACAAGAAGTTAAAGCAAAAGACACTATTAGAGGAAAAGAAAAGTGTTTCATAATGATTAAAGGAACAATTCACCATTGTTTCATAATGATTAAAGGAACAATTCACCATGAAGATATAATCCTGAACTAAGATGGACACAAAAACATAACATCAAAAATCAGCATAACATTAGTGGAGAACGATATTAGGAAAAAAATCCCTCGTGGGGGCCTCAGGTTCTCACATTTGGCTCTCAGTTTCATGTATAACATCACAGATATTAAGAAATGATTCTGTGTTAAATAGGAAGTTATATTTGTAAAAGGAGCACTATGACAGGTAAAGGTGAAAAGTATTTTGGCTTATGTCAAAAGAGTAAAATTAATGTATGATTTACAAACTAGGATCCAGAAGGGAGCAGCGATCATGAAAACTTAACTACGAACCAAACTAAGGGCAACACAAGATACAGCTCTTCATGTGGACTAGCTCTATCCTCTCAGGGGCAGAGCACCCAACGGCTGTCCAGAGAGAATACACTTCCCTATCTCAGTCTCCTTTATACTGGTCTTCCCTGCACCTGCTATCTGGACCTCTCTCCTCTCTGTGGCTTTAACAATATTCAGGGGGATGTATGGCTGCTGAAATCCACCTTCACTTTCCAGGCCTGATACCCTGTTCTATCTCTGTCCCATGTATTATTTGGCGAGATTTATATTCTGTGAGTGACTGTAACTGCATTTCTCCTGCCAAATTCCCACTTGATTAAAACCAAGCCTTATGAAAGAAAACAACAGCATTCCCATCTCATTTCAAAAGGCATAGTATATGGGGGCACTACGGTGGCTCAGTCATGATCCTGGGGTCCTGGGATCGAGGCCCGCATCAGGCTCTCTGCTCAGGAACATGCTTCTCCCTCTCCCTTTCCCCTTCCCCCACCCCACTCATGTGCATGCTCTGTCTCACACTCTCTATCAAATAAACAATCTTTAAAAAACACAAAAAACAAAGGCATAGTATTTATTCTGTGTTATTCTCCTCCCTCCTATAATGATAGAAATCCTGCTTTGCTTCTAAAATCCTATGAAAGCTGCCCTTCAGTATCTGTAGTATCTTCATTTTGACCTTACATGCAGACATATTTTGTGAATGTCACTTGTATTTTGTTAAGAATGAATCTGTCCTAAAAGGTCAGTTAAAGGATTTTAGGTAAGTCAGTATAATCAGACTGGTTATATACTTGTTATACTGAAATTCAAAAATTCTATATCCTTACTGATTTTGTCATCTGCTACTTCTGTTTGTTGCTAGGGGATAATTGTTCTCAGCAATGGTATGGATTTGGTTGATAGAGTCACATTTTTATAAAATGTTAAGCTTAATCTAATGTGCAGGTACAGAAGCTCAGATGTTATTAAAATCAGTTTCATTTTCTTCAAGCATACAAAAATCACTCCTAAAAATTGAGCACGAACTATAAAACAAACAGAATCTTAATAACACTAAAGAACAACTATCTTACAGAATAGATTCTTTGATGATAATGTTACAAATAAGTAATTAACAGAAAATTGGAGGTATAATAAAAAAGGTAAAAATTAAAGAATGCTTTAAAATGTTTAATGTGTTGAAGAAGAAATCACAATTGTATTTAATGATCTTTTTAAAATAATGAAAATTCTATGTATCTAGTAATTAGGTCGGTATTACAGAGAAATTTATTGCCTTAGAAATGGACAAAGATGGTCTAATCACCAAATGCTGGTAGGCCAATGTAAATATATATGTTCAAATACAGATCTCTACCTTTCACCAAATAAGACAGTATGTTCAGAATATATTGGTATGAAAAAGAAATATGTCTTTTGATCTTTTGGAAGAAAACATCAGAGAAAATCTTTGTCAGTGCGAAAAGAGAAGGATGTCTTTAAAAAGCCATAAAAATCCAAACCATAAATTAAAAATTTTATAAACTTATACATTTTATAAACTGCTCCTTTAATGTACAAAATTTTTGGAAGTTTTATTTCACTATTTTAATGTACCAAAAAGATTCCATATGTCAAACTTAAAACATCAAGAACTGAGAGATACTATTTGCAAGGTATAAAATTATTAAACTCAGGGGTGCCTGGGTGGCTCAGTGGGTTAAGGCTCTGCCTTCGGTTTGGGTCATGATCTCAGGGTCCTGGGATCAAGACCCGCATCAGACTCTCTGCTTGGCAGGAAGCCTGCTTCCTCCCTCTCTCTCTGCCTGCCTCTCTGCATACTTGTGATCTCTCTGTCTAAAAAAATCTTTAAAAATAAATAAATAAATAAAATTATTAAAATCAACTGACCTATACAGTGACATCAATATTAAAGTATGAATACTGTAGGAAAAAATACAAGAATATGGAAAAACAGGCTATAAAAGAGGAAATAGAACTGACTGTTCTATTTACGAAGAGATACTTAACCTCACTAGTGGTCTGAGGCATGTAAGGTGAAACAATATAGAAGTAACGTATCACTGATAGAGCCAAAACTGAATAAATCAAAATCTAAAAATACCATTTGCCAACTAGAATGTATAGAAATGCACCAGGACTCCCACAGCAGGAGGAAGTACACATTGTATAATTGCTACTAAGGACAATTTGGCATGCTTAAGTTGAAAATAGCTACTGTGTGCATGTTTACACAATGATGTCCATTAAAACATTCTTATAATATTAAAGCCAAGGTAAAAGAAACAACCTAAGTATTCCTCGGTAGAGGAGTGAGTCAGTGTGCAATATTTATCAAGTAAAATCTTTTTAAAATCGTTCAAATGGATGAGCTGCATTCACCTCATTAAACAGAGGACTATGGAAAACAATGTTGACTCAAAAAAGATGCAGAAACGTCTGTATGATATGTTCACATGAAGTGTAAATACGTGCAGGTTAGAACTCTAGATTGTTTCGTCACGGAAACGTGTGTCTGTGGTAAAACTATACACACAAACCTCAGGGTAGTCGCTACCTGTCGGAGGAGAGGGATGGCAGTGAGGTGGTATACAGTCAGGCTTTGGGTTATAGATATGCAATTCTGAAATTTTTAAAAAGTACTTGAAACAATTATAGTAAGCTGTTTGCAATCGGTATATCTGAGCTGTGAATACCTAGGATTGTATTGTTATGCACACTCATGTGTACATTAGAAATAATCCCCAATTTTTTAAGTTTATATTAAAAATAAAGATTCCTGGGGTGCCTGGGTGGCTCAGTCATGAGCCTTCATGCCTTCAGCTCAGGTTGTGATCCCAGAGTCCTGGGATTGAGCCCCCATTCAGCTCCCTGATCTGCAGGAAGCCTGCTTCTCCCTCTCCTACTCCCCCTGCTCCTGTTTCCTCTCTCACTGGGTCTCTCTCCATCAAATAAATAGGTAAAATCTTAAATCAATCAATCAATCAATCTCTTCGGTGAAAGGAAGTATGCCACAATTTATTCATGGTTGTTTCCAGGTGAAGGAACTACAGATTTTTGGTTTTTTTTTTTTTTTAATTATGTTTCAGTTAGCCACTGTATAGTACATCATTACTTATTATTGTAGCGTTCAATGACCCTTTAGTTGCTTTATATTTCTCCCTACACCTAACTTTTTTAATTTTTATTTAATGAGAATGTTTTACTTCATTAGCATAAAACTCATTTTATGGAAAAGGAAAGCATATCTAGAGCTCTCCTCTATAGAGATATTTTGCCAACATACAGAAAGTGATATGGCTAGAGAGGGTATCATTTCTTTGAAAATTTAACAGAAGTATATTGTGGATTCCTTTTAATCCTATGATGTAAGTTGCCTTTTCTTTGCTAACTGTTCACATAGATGC
This sequence comes from Lutra lutra, assembly GCF_902655055.1. Taxonomy (NCBI): domain Eukaryota; kingdom Metazoa; phylum Chordata; class Mammalia; order Carnivora; family Mustelidae; genus Lutra; species Lutra lutra. Next base: position 51,338,228 of record NC_062290.1, read on the forward strand.
TCAGATTCATTATCATTGGAATCAGTGGGGCAGAAGGAGTTCTTTTTGGAACTAAAATTTAGGTTCTTGAGGAATAAAACTTCTCCAAAAATTGCAAATGGTCAAACCGAGTGCATTTTTCCTCTATATTTTTTTTAAAGATTTTATTTATTTATTTGATAAGCAGAGATTACAAGTAGGAAGAGAGGCAGGCAGGGAGAGAGAGGAGGAAGCAGGCTGTCTGCAGAGCGGAGAGCCCTATGCGGGGCTTGATCCCAGAGCCTGGGATCATGACCTGAGCCAAAAGCAGAGGCTTTAACCCACTGAGCCACCCAGGTGCCCCCCCTCTATACTTCTAAAGATCAACTTCAACTATATAATTTAGGCAGTTTGCTTTGCTAACATCAGATCAGTGTCTCTCGTCTGGTTTTGACTGATATTTGCTTGCCTGAAGTTATAGAGAGGACTTTTGTAAGCCTTCTCATGACACTAGGCTCTTAAAGTGATACAGTCTGATTTTTTTTTTATGGTAGCATTTTTTGTGCTGAATAAAGCACCCAACTCAACATGTCAAAGGAGAAAATGGATTTCTGATGGGCAGAAAGCATAACTGTGCGTCCCTATCTTCTCTAGCTCCCAGCCATGCTTATTTGACACTATTTATACTTACATTAGTTATATTTTTAGAACTTTTTTTTGCAATAGTTTTATCCAAAAATTACATTTGCTCCATAGGCATTTAATATACCACTGGATGATTATTGATTTTTTTTTTCAAGGTCTTTCAAAACCTTGATGTTTTTAAGAGGAACTGTCACCCTCAGCATCTCTTTCCTTAGACTTAGAAAGTATGATTTTGTCATGTGCAGTGGGCTTAGGCAGCAGGCAAACCCTTTAGACTGATTGCATAGTCTTAAGACTCCTTGAGTTTAATTAAAAATGGACACTGTAACATTATGCAGAGAAGTCTAAGTTCTCTTTCCTGGAATGAAGGAGAATAAACAATGAATTCTTCCAGTGTGGTCAGATCACCTTACAGTAATCCTAAATTGTTTCTAGAAGAAAACAGTATGATGAAAGTTGGACTTTCCTAAAAATTGTTAGGTTTTGATCTTTCACAGTATCCCTTCGTTTCTCTCTCTCACACACGCTCATGCACACACACACACACAGCCTAGATTAGATATTCTATTGACATGTTTTGGAAGAAGGGAAGATTAAGCTAAGTATTTTGAGATTCAAACAGACTGTTCCATGGTTTCTAATCATTGCAAACCTGATGTTTTAAATCATTAAGCCATTCCCTCTAGCTTACCATGGGAATATATTTCCATATAGTTTGCTGTGATATATTGAGAGAGATAAGAATTAGAATTCATTTGCTATTTAATTTTTCTCCCAAAGTGACTTAAAAAGGTCATCTAATGCCCACACTTCTATTTCCAGAATATTTTCATTTCATCTATCAGAAACCCTTATGTCAAGATAATTTATTTGACTAGACTTTCAGGAGTTCAGCATCATGGCTATATCCATTTGAATAAATCCAGAGTTCTGATTCTAACCCACAAAGTGTGGGAAAACAGAAAATGGTGATATTTAACATTCTGAATTTATCATATAGGAACAAGTTCCTGTGTCTTTCCATACACTGACCCAACCTCAAAATACTACAGGTGTCCAATTTTAATTTTAATACTTACTCTTATAACTTAACTGCAGTTACGTTGGTATCTCTGATCTAAAACAAATTTTCTTATGTGAACCTGTGGCTTAATAGGTTTTCTGATCACATTGTATAATGTCTTCTTATCCTGTGAATTCCTAACTCCCCAACCTCTGAGACTCTAGGGCAACCAAGAAGCAGGGAAAAAATAGAAGAACCTGAGAAGTAAAAATCTATAGGAAAGATGACATTTAGAAACCCCAGAATTAGAGTCTAGAGAAATTTCTAAAACAGGACAGGAAGCAGGAGTCCTGAAACAGGAATCTGGTCAGATTTGAAAGCCAGGTACACTTTCTGGGCCTCACAGAGTTACAAATCTATCGATTTCAGAATAAGAGGCAGCATGAACGTTATGCTGTCATTCCTTCATACCCCCAGTACTTAACATGTATGGGATACAGAACAGGTTCTCAATAAATATTTTATGACATACAACAGAATGAGGAAATAAACAAATTATTACAAAGCAACAAGCTATGTGTAATTTAAAAGTTCTCTCGAAATCCTAAGATCATCCCACAATCCCTTTCCTTTTATCAGAGATCGCCCGGTTCAAGTTCTAAAGGTAGATCAGGAACGGCTAAAGGGGCCAAACAGCCTACCCAGCCTATAACTGAACATTCTGAGCCTTAAGTCTGTGAACGAACTCTCAGACAACTGTGGTAAATGCTGATTCTCAGTCTGACGAGCCAAAGAATCTGATCCAGAGATTAATGGATGGAAAACAGAAATCTACATTTTTAACAAAATACCGCAAGTGACTAAGATTTAAATCTCTTCAAATCTCATTTTAAAAAAACAATAAAATGGGGCACGTGGATGGTGCAGTCAAGATTCTTGGTTTTGACTCTGGTTGTGATCTCAGGGTCATGAGATTGAGCCCCACGTTGGGCTTCATGCTGAGCTCAGCATCTGTTTAAGACGCTCTCTTGCTCTGCCTCTGTCCTTCCCCTTCCTACTCTAATAAATAAATCTTTAAAAAAAACACAATAAAATGGACCCTCAATAAACGTTGAGTGAATGAATAAGTTTGATGAATGCTGGCTCTGGTTAGTCTGTACCTGCTTTAGCTTTATTGGGGATAGGTCAATGGTTTCGGCTAGAAGACAAAAATAACAGTGACAATTTATTAAGTCCTTACTAGTGTTATTCATAGATGTTTCCTCCTGAACAATAATCTGTACAAGCCACTAATGACCACCGGTTTTATATTCCCTTCCCCTCGAGACCAGAAGTAGCTTTGAACTTCACTGCTCTGCTAAGTACCTGCTGCTCCGGTAAAAGGAGTAAAAGAGTCCTGTGAGGGCATGGCATCAGGCCCCTGGAGAGATGCGGAGCCAAACATCACCCACTTCCCTTAAATCACAGCCCGATTTTTACTATAAAAGAAAATTTAGAAGATAAAATCATCTCACTCACTTTTCTATTAACTGTTCCAGGCACCCAAGATAACAAAGGGGACTTCCCAGGCCTCACCTACCTCCTCGTCCTCTCTTTAGGGTCTATGATCCTCACCTAAAGAAAGAGTTTTCCGATGAAAATAGTTCATGGGTAATTCCTTCAAATCAGTCACACTGTACAAAGAAACAGAACCTGGATCCTCAAAGTACTGTTTTAAACCAGCCAAATTCTATCAGAGTTCCCCAAGGTATGTATTACATGGGTATCTCCAAGGGTAAAGGAGGCATGTGTCACCTCTCCATGTGCAGGCAATGGCACATGAAATACCTCTGTGGCTTGTTGCTGAAAAGTCACACCTCTGATCCACAGATCAGCTTAATTTAACCATTTTTCAACATGTTAATACATTTCCCTATTTTAAATTCCTGCTTAGTGGAAAGTTTCCCCATTGAGCATCTGATTTAATTTTGTCTGCTTGGATGCCCTTTAGGTAAAGGACACCATTCAATATCGGAATTAGAAGCATTCTATTCATTTTCCCCCTGCAGCCAGGGAAAGAGAAAGAGGAGTGCAGAGGCAGAGACTCAAACAACTCTAGATGCAGCAATTCTCTAGCCGCTGAGCAATGAGGTTTCATACGCTGCTGGAGGACCCATTCATCTTAATCCATCTGGAAAGAGGGCTACGCGCAATATTTCACAATCTAAGTACTTTCTGACAAATCTATTAATTATGCACTCAAACAAATTATTTGCTGCCTGTGGAGAATTGCCACTGGATTTTCTCTTGTGCCAGAATCCATGTTCTCTCTTCTGCTTTAACTCATTGCTGTCATATCGGACCAACTCATCTCAGTACCCTATTTTTAAGCATCCAACATTTCAAATTTAGACATGGTCCCTAACAGAGAGACACCAGATAGGGTTAAGGGAACACAGTGCTGAAGAGCTGAACGACATTTCCTGCCTGCTCCCTGACCCTTTTTTGTCTTCCATTCTCCTTTTCTGAAGCCAAGCTTCTCAAAGACATCTCTTCTACATGCTAGAACAATAGATGGGACCATTAGACTGTGGCTTACTGATGCTTCTCACCCAAGACTTCTGTTTCTCAGTTCTAAAGACAGGTCCTCCCCCACAACGGATGAAATAAGAACTTTATGAAACATGCGCAGTATTTGGGAGGAAAAAAAATACATAGTTGCAATCTATTCTCATCTAACTCAGTATTTACATTTGAGTTCTAGTATACCATTTAAAGATCTCAAATTATTTTTAAAAAGAAATATTTCCTAGCCTTAGAGATAGTGTAATTATAGAAAACTACTGAAAACAAAGGGATAAACATCAAAATCATGCCTAATACCACCTTTTAAAAATATGTGTATGTCTTTCTAGTCCTTTCATATGTGTTCAGAATATATATGCTCTGTACTGAAGAACACGTACATACATAATTTTGTATGGATTTTTAACTTACCACTTCATACCTACTTTCTACAGTGCTAAGACCTTAGCATATGTTAGGGAAATGGAACTAAAAACAAAAACTTTTCCCATGAAAATCCTCTCCACAAAGATAGGAGATGGAAGACACTTTTATTACTGAAGAAACATTAACTAAAATGTGATACACACCACAAGCAATCTGCTAAGACATGGCAAAGACAGAAAGAAACCTCAAGCTTTCACACAGCCAAGCAGATACAACCTGTTATATACAAGTTTTCAAGATAAATAACAACTCATCTTCAAGGAAGAGGACTTAACAGCACCATTTGTCATAACTTTCCCTGGTAGTTGAGATGACCATCTGTTAACAAATGGGCTTCAGCCAAAGGAAAAACTGACTCCTTCTATTTTGACCATGGGAGGTACTTTTGCTACTAGGAGAAAGGTGCCTACCGCAGTCAGGCTCCCATCCTCCCACAGAAACTGGGAAATGGAATGCTCTCTCCCTTAATGTTTACATCTTAAAGAGATGGCTCCCAGGTCCTTGAGAAAGACATTTCTAGGTCATAAAGCTGACACAAGTTCTACTCGTTTCCAAAAGGATTTAAACATATTTCAAAGAAAAAAGAAAGTACTTGTAATTATAAGTTTTCTAAAGGAAATGCTCTAAAACCAGAAGGGGAGGGAAATCACATATTTACAAGAGGGATAATTAAACTTCTTATTTTTAATTTGTATTTGTTCTTACAACATACACATAATTTAAAAAGCTTTACAATAGTCCATCATAAAAGTACAAAACAATTTACCTCTCTGGGACATTGGACATTAATTTTTTAAAATTATCCTACTTTAAATAATTTTGTAATGCACATTCTTATCAATGGAGTTTTGGAGCACTATTGTTTTATAACCACATGAATAATGACAGTGTTCCCTGTATGACAAAGACCTAAATAAATAAATAAATACATACATACTGCCTTCAAAAAACAGATACATGCATGCACTGGAGACACAAGCGTATTCAGTTAGTGCACGTCTCACAATTTAAAAAGCACTTAGCGAATGTATCTAGTAACCAGCAGCATGCATTCAACAGCAGACTAAATGCCTAGCGAAAAAACGTTCATTCAGTCTTAGTAAATCCTGAGTTCAAAATTCAGCTCTTTAAAGCATCCAGCAACTGGCCAACTGTTCAACGCACCGAAATATGGAGCATTAATCCTCAGCTCCTGAAGCTTAGAACTGCTCCTTCTGTAAAAGGACCAAGAACTTTGAATTTGAACAGTCCGTAGTTCTTCTGATAAGAGATCACCTTCCATATTGCAGCTGGGCGGTGGTTTGGAAAAGTGATTGTGCCTCCAAGATGAACACAGAGTCAAATATTTTATTTTCCTCGATTAAAGGGAACGATGAACCAACACCTCTTTTTAATTTTTCCAAAGTCAAAGGGTTGTCTTTTAAGCTGGGTTGACAATTTTGCCATTTTATGTGTAAAGGAAAGGAGGTGCTAGGGAACTGTAGAGCAAGCTCATAGCAGACCCAGAACTTGCTCTCCTCACTGTGGAATGTCAAAATCCTTGTTCTCTTCATTATAGTAGGATGCAGAGCCCGGGGGATATTTTCTGCTTCTTGCTTTGAAAAGTAACTGTGCATCAAATTAATTGTGATTTCATAACCACTAGAAGAAAAGGAGGACACTGTAGGAAATGCAAGAACTTGTCACAGAACAAGCAGATGGCAGATTTTTTAAAAAATTCATAGAAAACTTCAGAATCTAGACTCAATGAATAGAGAAAGAAAACAAGACAAAGTCATACTAAAATGCAAAATGACCAGCTTTATTTGCCAAAGCTTACTTTCAAGAAAGCCAAAACAAAAAATAAAAAAACCCTACCAGCCTGGATAATATGTTTCCTGGAATAATTACAATGAAATGACAAGAATTTCACAGATCGCCCAAAAACTGCACTTACATGAACTCAATTTATTTTCCTAAGTTTAGGAATTATCATCAGACATTTGCCTTAAATTAACAAAAGGAAAAAAGTAAAGCACTACAATTTATAAGTAACAATTCATCTCAAGAGCAGTAACAAACAACTGATTCTTAATTTTTTTAAGAATTTATCTCATTATCAAATTGCATACATTACGTTGGACAGAAGACAGCATCGCAACTATCATTTCTTTAAAGGATGTTACTTCTTCTGTTAATGTCAAGTTCTCAGTCCCTAAAGACTATGAGTTTGTTAATCATTAACGTAACTCTCAGCAATAGATGGAGAAACGTGGTATCAATACTTATTTTATCTATCTTTTTTAAGATTTTATTTAATTATTTGACAGAGAGAGAGAGAGAGAGAGAGATCACAAGTAGGCAGAGAGGCAGGCAGAGAGAGAGGGGGAAGCAGGCTCCCCACTGAGCAGAGAGCCTGATTCGGGGCTCGATCCCAGGACCCTGAGATCATGACCTGAGCTGAAGGCAGAGGTTTAACCCACTGAGCCACCCAGGCGCCCTCAATACTTAGTTTACTCTTTAAAGGATTATATTTAATCATTAAAATAGTCCTTTTTGAACAAAGTATAGAATTTCAATCAAACCATGATTGAAAACAGAACAAAAAATGTTCAGTTATTGAAACAATATCCTCTGAGTTAGCTTTTTCCGAGAGATGCAGTAGCATAGTATCCTAATCAATCCAGGTTTGAAACAGCATATGCCTTGAATGTAGAATGCTAAGTTCTACCAATCAGAGAGGGAGAAAATCAGCAGACAAATTCTATGACTGAAATCGAAAGAGCCAATAAGAATTTCTCCAAAAGCACACAAAGATACTCTGTTACTGAAATTAAGCACTGTAGACTGTCCAGAGATAACAGTTTAGAAATTTCCTGAACAATGAATTTTGGCAGACTTTGTGATTCTGAAATCGAGGTAATTTCCTGAAATCACTAACTTCATTAAGATACCAAAGTATATCAGTCTACTAATATGATATTCAAAACTATTTATATTTATGTATAAAGAATGAAGAAGTTAAGTGACAGACCCATGGGTAAGACGTTATGGGAATAATGCAATCAGGGGCGTGGCCTCTGTCCATCCCTATATCTATCCTCCATGTAGCCTAACGGGCTCACCTTAAGCTTCGAAGAGAAGGAAGAATCGAAAAAACGAGGAGGCTGACTCAGATGACCATCAGGATAGCTTTGTAACGCAAGGAACAAGTGAAACAGGAGTTCAGGATGGGATGGGCGTTGGGTAGGTAGACGGTACAGAGAGCCTCTTCATGTCAGGATCAAAGGGAACAGCAAAATGAAATCCTGACGGCCAAGCAGCAAGAGGGCAGCAAGCAGTAGCCACCACAGCAAGTTTCACAGAGAGGTGGCCCCAGGCAGATCTCCCGTGCGCCCTGGGGAGACATTGGTAGGGGATTAGCTGTTCACTAGCAAGTAGATTTTAGAGTTAATTAGAGGGAGAGGATCGTGTTAATGGGATAGAACGCATACCCACTCTTCCAGCAGCCCAGAGCCCTGAAATTTACACAACGTGTTGTACTTCCACCATCTTGAAGTCATCAAGTTTCTTAAGACTTTCCTTCTGATCACTGCCCATAAAATGTTTCAGAGTCGTGACAAGTTTCCAAAGGAAGACAAACATACCTACATCCAGAAGTTCCACATCGTGACCCACTGCGGAAAGCAGTCCCATTAAAAAAGCCTGAAAACATGCCTCAATGCATTGTTTAATCTGCCAGCCTCATCAGAATCTCTGAAGGGAGACTGAGAAACAGATCACAGAGAGGAAAGGACAGGTTCAAAGATTAATTAAGCACCTTCAATGTACCAAGCCTTGTTCCAGGGATGTAACCACGTCATCTGACTTAACACTCACTTCTACAGAGAAGAATGAGTGACCATCACTCTCTCAACAGATGAGGAAGTGGGATTTGGAGCTTACAAACTTGTCCTGTAACTAGCCTATAACTAGATGCTGTTTGCTTCCTTGTGTTTAGACTCAGAGCCATACCCTGAGTATAAACTTGTCCCTAACATTACTCTATTTTCCCATGTCTCTCTTTTCCAGTCTGACTGCAAGAGAGCCATGCAAATCGTGTTGAAGCAAACAGCCTGCACGTCAGCAGCAAAAGGCGGACGACCCGAATACTGTGAAGGTTTCACCAACTGAAATAGTTCACCACCAGCACAAGGAACGGATCCAGGCTAGCTTAAGCACTACACAGAGCTTCCCCTAGGCACACGGGAGAGCTTGCTTAATGAAAAGGAACAGGAACCCCCAGGGCTCAAAGAAAGACAGCAACCAGATTAACTCTGGGAAACAGAAACAAAAGGGCCAGGTCACCAAGGCTCTCCTTTGCAGGATCAATCAGCTGCAGATTTACTTCCGTCATCCGATCACGCCACTCAAATTCAGGTTCAGGAACAGAGTGTGACCGGGGTCCAGCCCCAGTCACGTGCCCACGGCTTGGCAGGGGTGAGGAAGGCTCCCTAACTGAGCACAGGCCAGTAGGCCTGCAGCAGGGGAAGAGACATCCCCCACAGGAAAATCAGAGTGCTGGGCTGGTGAAGTAACAGATCCCCACTACGATAACGAAAGGTCTCCTGCGCCCTCACAAATGTCCTCCCTTGTCACATTACAGTGAGTGGTTTCTGCTTACTCACATATTCCTCATCCCGAGCCCTCGGAAGCTGAGGCAGAGCCCCAGAGAACTCTGTCTCCCTCACTATCACCACACACCAGAACTACTTCCAGCTTTGATTCATTACACACATCACTTCTATCTTACCCACCAGAACATGATATATATGGTAATTTATTTCAGTATTTTGTACTTGCTGCCACCCCCTCACGTCCTATATCATTTAAGCGGAGCTCTGCATCAGCAGCAACGAACACTAAGACCCACCTCTCAGTCAGAGAGAGAAAAGGACTCTACCCCCCCTTCCCTCCTTCAGAGGGAGTCAGCCTAGCCACAGCCGATATTACAGGCTAGCCTCAAACCCTCTGCCCACATCTGTCTTCCTGAGAATGCTGAGTTCTACAAATCAGAGAGAGCGAGAGTAACAGCAGTCAGACCGTGTAACTGAAATCGAAGAGCCAGTGAGAACCGCTGTGGAAGCACACAAAAGCGCTTCTGCAAAGATCCTCTGCTATTGAAATTAAGGACTATAGATTGTCCAGTGATAATAGGTTAGAAATTTCCTGAACAATGAGGTGGAATGATTCTGAAATCAAGATCGTTTGTTAAATCATCTACTTCATTAAGATACCAAAAGGGTTTTCAGTATTAACATGACACTCAAAATAAAAACATGGGCAAATCCGGTCTTTACAAATTAAAGAAATCTGTGTAGGGGGAAAGGAAGGAAGAGATGGATTTGCCAGCAAAATGAAGGACACAAAGGATCTGCTTTTACCTGGTGGCCTCTGGAGCTGAGTGTATGACAAGCTCTCAATTCCTGTAACTTGGACTTTGGACAGAGCTCTCCGCAAAGTGATCTGAGGGGAGACATGACCTCCCTCCATTGTATTTACTAAATACTGTGAACTTGGTAGGAAAACCTGGAGGCAATACAAGGTCAGGCAGAGTGCAGTGCACAGACATGGAGGTCTACTCACCCCACCCCAACCTCCGCAAAGTGGTCCCACCTATTGCAGGGTGACCCAAAGGGAATGGGGCTAAGAGACACATTAGGAAAAGTTGGCTGTGAATAAAATGGGACAGTTGTGACATCGTTTTGGGCTTATTTTAAATTTCTAGTAAAGTTGTGTTTCCAAGGAGAGAACAGAGAAGTGTAGCGGGAGGAGAGGGAGTAAGAGGGTCACTAAACAATAACTTTCAAGGCAGAACGTTTAACATTCAGTGTTAAGTGGCTTGTATGTTATGAATTGAAGCTCTTCATCTTCATCTCCTCAAACTCGACAAAGATCTGCTTCAGATAAAGGTCTTACTGGGGCAGAAACCTGTGTGTGTGTGTGTGTGTGTGTACACATGCATGTGCGTGGGAGCGGGGCGGGGGGGGGGGGGGGCAAGGGGTGTTAAACTGGCTCATTCCTGGCATGGGCCAGACAAGCGAATCTCCCTTAGTAAGAGCTCAAGTTGTGGGTTGCCACAGTATCATTTTGGTTACATATGCGGAAGACTGTATCACTAGGATTTTAGAATGACAAAAAAATGACCAACTAGTCATTGTGAATGGCTTCTTAAATGTTTTCATGTTCTCATTTTCCTGAACAGATCCCCAGTTTAAAAATAGATAGCAGCTCCTGCTACCTGTTAGAATAAAACTATACCCTTCTTTTCGGCCCCATGCCTTCCATTAACTAGTCCCAATTAACCTACTGGAACTTGTCTCTCCCCACTCATGGAACTCTCTGGTTTAGCCAGGATGATTGACATCCCATATTCTACATATGTTTAACTCTTTCCAGAAGTAACACCTTTACGACAATTTCACACACTGGGAATAGCCTCAATTCAAATTCTTTGTTTTCATTAAGCTCATATTAACCTTTAAAAGTTCCACTGTAATTAATTCCCTGTCCCTATGCTACCTTCAGATGTCCTATAATTATTCACACATGTGTTGTTTTTACCTCCACAAACAGATCGTGGGCATTTTAAGAGCAACAACCAATATGTCCACGTCTCTGTGGCTCTAAACCCTTCAAGCCCTGGGGAGGATTGTAGTACACACTCAACCATGTTTTGCTGGATAACGAAGTAGACCTCTTTCAGTGGAAAGGGGCTGTACTCGAGGCACAAGAGAGGGAGATTAGGGAAAGGAGGGAATAAAAAAAAAAGTAAAAAAACAAAACACTGTCCTACCCCAAGGGACCCCCACTCAGCTGTGGAGACACTACACCCATGTGAAAATGACAAGAAAACATTGACACAAACATTCATATTCTTACCTCAAAGAAATATAAGCGACCTAGGTGTCAGTCCTTTGACCCAATATGCACTCGTGCCTCTGTATTTACCGGGGAAACAGGAGTTCCAGGGGCTGATGGAATTGACCGAACCCAGGGACTGAGTTCTGGACTGACTCTGCCCCTGAGGCTGGGGCAGCTACACCAGGCTGGACTGGGACAAATAAGGGTCACGTAGCTTTAGGAGAAACCCCTACATGAAACACGGCTGAAGCCATCTGAGCGGGTGGCCACAAGTGTGATGCTGCTGGCTATTACCCAGGACTTCTGTGAAGCCAGATCTAGAAGGTTTTTTGTTTTGTTTTAGCTTTACTGACATAGAATTGGTATGCAGAAAAAACCTGCGCATAAATTATGGATACATTTTGTATACAATCTGACCATTTGTATACACTTGTGTTACCCTCACCACAATCCAAGGGATCAATATAGCCAGCATCTCCCAAAGTTTCTTTATGTCCCTTTGATGCTTCTGATGGTTGTGCATGTGTGTGTGCATATGTGTTAAGAACATTTACCATGGGATCTATTATTTGAACAAATTTTTAAGTGCACAATACCTGTCAACCATAGGCACAATGTTGCGCAGATTTCCGAAACTTACTCACGTGTAACTGTAACTTTATACCTAAGACTCATTTGAAGAGCAGAAGCCATCACACTGCGGTGACATGCCCTCTAGTGGTCGGTGGAGAGTAATGCTCCGCTGTCCGGCCCCACGGGAATGCTGGTGCAAAGCCAGTAGCACTTTCCTAATGGATAGTCCAATCACCTTGGAAATGTAGAAAAATGTGAAGCCTCACTCTGCTTGACTTTTCCAACTCCCTTAGAAAGCCTCGTGGGCTGCTTTATTTCTCATCAGTACACTTATCGCTACCTGCCATAGTCTCCTTTTGTCCGTTGTCTCATTTCTCCCATTAGAATAGAACAGCTATTTAGTCTGCTTTGTTTTGCAGCTTCTAGAATGTAGCTGGGCACCTGGTCAATGTAAATGAATGTTTGTTGAATAAATGTGTTATTTTTGGATAATCAGATTAAACAAATAGTAGTTCAAGACATATTTTAGTACCTTTTCATCTTACCTCGTAGAATCTTCCATCCCCACTGAATACACAGAGCCTCGAGTTTGTTTAATACTCCAAGAAAAAACCATAGCTCTTCCTCAAGGTAGTTAGGATAATTAACTAACACAGTATAGTGTCTGCAATTGAAAATTACTTCAGGAAATTTTACCTTTACTACCAGAAACCGTTGAATTCTCCCCTCTCACACACACCTAACTTTTTAAATGGTAAAATACTTATTTACCATCAATGATGAACAACAACCTTGTCTTAGGTGCACGTGCATGCCTTTACAGCCGAGAAATGCAACTCTTGATAAGTACTCAAAAAAGGCATGCTAATTAATTAATGACTCCTACGATAGACATTCTCTAATAGGGCCAACAATACCTTTTATAGTTAAGGACTACAATGCCTAGATCCCGAATGGTGCTAATATGAATTGCAAATATGCTAAATGTATTAATATCCTAAATAACCAGTGTTAAAATTAAACTACTTGTATTAATATTTCTGTTGTGTTAGAAGATCATGAATGCCCTTCTGCTTTTACTTATTTAACTTGTTCCTACACTCAACTTATGAATAAGCTAGGACACCTACATATGATAAGGGTTCAGCAGAACCCAAATTTTTGTTTTTTAACTTGATGCTGACTTGTCTGATCTTCCCTGCCTTAAAGTCCATTATTCCAGTTCCATCTGACATCTGTCCCTCTGGTCCTTCCCATGTTCAGACTTGACAAAGCACACAGAAGATTTTATCGATGGTTTTGAAAGTGAGAGAGAGACAGCAACACTTTCCTGTTTTTCTCTGTGGGTTTTAAAACTATTTTCTAACATGCAGGTGTGAAACTTACATTTTAATGGAATGCTAAACATCTAATGGACAGAGTTAGGAGGAACAGCATTCTCTGAAGAGTAACCAAACCTAACACATTTTGTTCCACCTTTTCAACACTGGTCATGCTCTCCCTTCCACTGTTGTCTTTATATTCTTCCCCAATATCCCTCTGACAGTATTTCACTTCCACTTTCACTTGAACAAACTACTCGTATTTTCATCATTAGCTCTCCCCTGGTCTCCTCAGTTTTCCTATGCCTCAATCCTCTCCCTTTTACAGGCTCTTCAAACTCTTACGTCACAGGAAAGAGCACAGGTAGGACCACAAAGCCTGACAGGATGGAAGACCTACCTGGTCTCAAACTTGGTACTTTCCTCCATCCCATTTCCAGTTTCTCAAGACAGGACTCTGGTGAAGTGTCTCATCATCAACCCCCTGAGCAAAAATTACTAAGCCCCTCTTCAGTATTCCTTCACTCTTTTGTTAATGCTATCATTATATTTATCTAACACTTAAGAAGAAATGCTGTACCCTCATTCTTTCTGTTTCTAGTTCAAGAAGCTTCTCTTGGGTGCCTGGGTGGCTCAATGGGTTAAGCCTCTGCCTTCAGTTCAGGTCATGGTCTCAGAGTCCTGGGATCCAGCCCCGCAGCATCGGGCTCTCTGCCTACTTGCAATCTCTCTGTCAAAGAAAAAGAAAAGAGAAGAGAAGAGAAGAGAAAAGAGAGAAAGAAGAAAGCAAGCTTCTCCTTAGAGCAGCACCATCCAGTAGAATTTCTGTAAAGAGGAAATGTCCTATCTGCAATGCCTAATGTTAACCACTAGCCACATGTGATTACTGAGCCCTTGAAAGGTGGCTAGCATGAGAAAGAAACTGAGTTTTTAATTTTATTAAATTTTCATTAATGTAAATTTAAATAGTTACATGTGGCTTGAGGCTACGGTATTATACAGTGCAGACTTCAGAGTAACAACCTTGGCTGCTTTCAGCATCGCCTGAGAAATCCTGTACATTTTTCGCCCTGTGGTTACAGTATCTTCTCTGATCTCAGTTTTGTTCAAGGATAGTTTTGTTCATTTTAGAATTCTTTTGATCCCACGTAGACTTCGTTTTCTTCAAGATGCTTTTTCTGTTTTTGTTTTGGCCTTTCTCATATTACAGATTTCCCTCTAATCTGATCCTTGATTCCCTCCCATCCCACATATAAGAATGTGGGAATTTATAACCAAACAGAAGTCTGTGCTTGTGGAGATGGCTTGCGGATGATGGTCTTTATTACATATTGAAGTGAATGAAATAGTGTTTGCCTGTTTATTTTTTAAATTAGAGAATCCCCATGTTACTTCATTCAAGTTGTTAGATGGAGTAGAACACAATTTTCCAAGATCTGATTTGGAATATATAAGTCTTGCTAACCTATCTGGAGACAGGATAAAAGAAAACAGCAGGAGAGGAATGGGCTCAACCTTCAGCGTTTAATACTCGTTTCCCATATCTTCAGTTGGGAACGCAGTTCTATTCCTATGGTCTTACAGTGCGAAGATCTTCTGGTATCCTCACCAGAGGAAATAATCTCCTGTCTACCTTGAGAGAGAAAGGCGATCCCTTTGCTGGGAAATATTGAAGAAGTTTTGGTGTTATAATTGCTTCTGAAACAGCCTTTTGACCATTACCTAGGAGTGCCTTGAGGGTCCCTTCATACAAAACGGGTGGCTTTTCAGATGTTCCTACTGTCAACAGACGAGTCTACTTTCTGGGGACTTCCAAATTACCACTCATCCCCTCTTATTCTGTTCATCTCTTTTTATGATGTCAGCCTAAGAGGAATGTGTTCAAGCTACCATTTTTATCCACAAATAGGTCAACCTATCTTTCCACTGAAATGTGACATTTTGTGCGTGTGGAGTGGAGGAATCATGTTGACCACTGTGTTTCTCGGGTATGGTGCACCGACCAAGGTAGGCGCTCTAAAATATTCACCAAGTGAACAGATAAACCCACAAACAGACCAATCAATGGAGGCAGGAGCAGACAGATGGATGCATGAAAGACAGCACCTTTTTGGTGGCCTGAAGAGATTGTGAGACCCATTATATAAACAGGGGTCAGTTGTCTTTTGAGACAGCAGGTTTTTATACCGGCCTCTAAGCCCTGTGAAGAAATGCAGCAGCTCTTCTGCTCACCAACTATTTCCCCAGTTTAAAAGATCAGACACTGACACTGAGTAGGCCCTGAATGTGATTATTTGCCCCCTTTCAATGCTTTCTCTTCCCATCAGGGCTATACAGAATCCTCAGTCCTTACAGCAGCCAGCTACCTCCTCCAGGTATCTTGTCATGAAAAGCATTACAGAAAGTTAAGATCCTCGCTCCTTCTCCTGGAAATGTGTGAAGCAAGGTTGCTACAATGAGAGACAGTGCCTTGCAATGCAGATTTCATGGTTCTTCTATGAAGCATTGTAAGGTAACTGTACACTTTTCAATGATTTTTACTCTGTAAACGAGTTTTTGATTGCATCTAGCATACAATACCATAGCGGCAGAATTCATGAATATTTTACTTACACAGGGAAAGGGAAAACTAGCCTGCCTACTTTTTATTTTGTAAGGTTTTAGACTGAGTTCTCTCCCCCCGCACCACCTCCCGGATTTTTTTAAGCCCTACATTAAACAGCTGCTTTGAAAGTTTCTCTTTGCCTTTAAGTGTTTTCACATTTACAGACTGTGCTCCTATGATCTAATAAAATTAAGCTATCAAGAGGAAATCATCGCATCAGAAAGGGCTGGGGAAGCACTGGAAAGCACCAGACATCTCGCTAGAAGAGCATCTCTGGGGAGTTTGCTGCGGGAAAGAAGCCGTGGGTGGAATTGCTGAGCTCCTTGGTCTGTTAAGCTGACGCCTGCCTTCCTACACTTGTCTTCTTTATATAAGCATCTTCCCTTTAAGGCAGCCCACAGAGGCACTGAGAGAGAAGCCGGCAGGCACACTGGTCAGATCTAAATATTCTGAGGAGGAGATCAAAATAAAATGCTATCTATCTGAGTGAATGACCTTCTAACATTTAAAATCTTGAGCTGCTTCATGAGTGCTTTCATTTCCCACCTTACTCCCCACCCCAGTTTCTGATCCACTTATAAATTTTAACTTCCAGGAGGCAGAATATGCTTCAGATTGTTAACAGCTCAAACAGCAAAAAGACTAAGTCTTGTTCTTTTTTTTTTTTCTTTTTCTTCTTCTTCCCCCTCCCCAACCCCCCCCCCCCCTTTTTTTTTTTGCATTAAGTGCTTCATCCTAACTAAAAATGTGAAGGAGGTCAGCTCTCAAGTGCACCTCACTGGGAATTTATCCCCCAGTGACTGACTACTCAATCTGGACAAGTGCATTTTCTCCTATTTAAACCCCTTGTGGTTTTTTTGAGGCTTGGCTAAGTGTTGTTCCTTAAGAAAGATTCATGGCAAACATAAAGGGACTTCTTGACACACCTGGTTGTCACTCTACTGAGTCTCCAAAGGACTTGAATGATTTTGTTTAAAATGCAGATTCGTGGGCAATGTCCTGTACTTCCAAATCAGAGTGTCGGTGAGATTCTGAGAAACACATCAAGTCTAATCCCAAAAAGCAACAAGGGATGGACAAGAAATAGAAAATATTTTGGTTTCGTGCACTGAAACACTACCGACTGGCAGCATCAGGCAAATCGAAACCTGATCAAAGTCTCCACCCCCATCTCCACTTCCCTATCCCTGCCCCTTTCTACCTCATGTGTCTTTTGTTCCTCATCTATTTATCTAAGGCTTACATTTAATTTCAGCTTGAAAATGCCTTTCATTTAGTCCCCGTGTGCGGCACGGGATTTTGAATGAAGTAGGCAGCCCGGAAGTGTTAACAAGTATCTGACTATGGTGAAGAGGGCAGAGGAGCGGAGCTTTGAAAACTCACTGAAATATGATCAAAGCTGATCGGGGCTTTGGGGAGAACTTCAGAATAGGAAGAAGTGTTACAGTACGGGATACTTTAAGCACATTTTTGTGTCCCCAGAAGAATGATTTACTTCCATGATGACACGGGGTAGCTTTTTTTAGTTGAGTGGATTTTGTCTGCGGAGTTACTCAACCGGATCACCTTTTACCAGAGATGCCTGCATTCTCTGTTCTTTGGCTTTCTCTGGTCACTTTCGGAAGTGCTCTTATGCTCTTGCACTCTCCACACAATAGAAGGAACATCTCAAGTAAGTCGAAGAGAATGATGATGAACAAAACAAGAAGAGCTATGATTTTTGGCAGGTGTTTACAAGAGGACACACTTTCCTATTCTGAAATGACTGCAGAAACTCCCCTGCTTCTTATCCCTGTGTCCCTTTCCTCCCGCTTTCTTTCTTCCTTTCGTAAATGTTTGGGCTCTAACGAGGTACAATAGTAATGATCCAGAATCATTCATCATCAAGTCTGTTTTGCTTCTTGTGTCAAATGGCCAGAAAACTAGTATCTGCCTTAGATCGTTCTTGTAGGAAGTCAATGGGATGATACCTGAAAGGCACAGAGCTTTAGGTCTGGTACACAGAGCTAAGTAAATATTCACTGTACTCATAAAGCACCCACAGCTTTTAAGAGGAGTCAGGGCGTTTCTAATATGAAGTTGACGTCAACCTTAGAGTCCCAATTTCAAATGGAAATTGCTGAGAGATAATGCAGGATTAATGAATTACTCCATGCAGGATTAAATGAATACCCTGTGGTCAGTAATTTAATAATAAACAGTATTATATCGTGCTCGCTTCGGCAGCACATATACTAAACAGTATTATATGTATCAGGCTTTTCTTATTTTGGAGTCAGCAAAATGTTCATACCATTTAAGGCCCACTATTAAAAGATGTTGAGTATTCCAATCAAAACACACTGCTATCTAAACAAGACAGACATGCTGAGAAGGACACATCTCTTTAGCCATTTTGAAGCTAAAATGTAAATGACCCTGAATTTAAAACACATACAACCTCCAAATACCTAACTTTCTCCTTTGGAGTAACTACTTTTGATCCAAAAACCGAGCTGATAATCATGTATGTTTAATGTTTCTAATCAAGCCAAAGGCACCTGTATTTCTCTCATTCTACAGAAACGCCAGCTGTTAGTTATCCACAATAAATGGGATTTCACATTTTGTGACAAGCCTATTAAGAGGAAAGTACAAATGCTAGTCTGAAATAGAGAATAATAATAAGTTATCAAAAGACTTTTTCTCTCAAATATACATCATTATGTTTATTATGCTCTTTCTCCTTTGGAGAATTTTGTCTTCTAAGGAAGATCGTGGCATTAACAAGAGGATACATCAGAAAGCATTTTTTAGAAAATATTTCAGCTGCAAAGCACCACTCTCCATATTTATTGCAATACCTATTTCCCACTATGATCAACCCCCAAGCTGATCCATTTCCAGACCTACCGTCTAATCGTATGTGAGAGAAACATAGTCGTTATTCCTCACATCTTTCTTGCCTCACCATCGGTAGCCAAGTTCTGTCAGTTTCATCTCCGAGACATTTGTCAAGTCAAACCATTTCATTCCACGCCCGTCATTACCATCGTAACCTAAGTCACTTTCTCTCTTACCTGGTTTACAGCAGTACCATCAAAACCGGTTCATCTCTGACTCGGCATCAATCCTTTCTCCTTAATGCAGCTCAAATTAGTTTTTTTGGATTGCAGTCTCGTTCATATGGCCCTTAAGCATACCTTACTTTCCTTAAGGAAGAGAGAAAAACCCCCAGCTTGGCCAACAGGTAGAGGCAGACTTTGCAGGGCCTAGCTCCTGACCTCCCCAGTCTGTCTGGTTTTCTTCTTCTTCTAGCCTTCTGTACTAATTTCAACAAGAATGTATGCATTCATTGTAAGGTACAACAGCTCCTCTCCTCCAATTACCTTGAAATGAGCTAATGAAGTTATTTTGTTAAAAAAATTTTTTTTAAATAATAAATCTGATTCAACAAACTGAGGACTAGGACTTGGGCCTTCACAAACTGGAAAGCAAGTTGGACCACACCTCGCCAACTTGGGTGAACCACTTCACTTCTAAGTCTTTTCCCTTCTGCAAAACAGGATTGACACCCAACATATGTGGGCTGTGGGAATTTAATGCAATTATGTACATCAATACACAGCATAACATGTGGCTTTGTTCCTCTTCCCAATTTTTTTCTTCCTTCAGGTGCTTTACTAATATGGCTTTGAAAGGAGGAAAACACTCTT
The DNA here is from genome assembly GCF_902655055.1 of Lutra lutra. Lineage (NCBI taxonomy): Eukaryota > Metazoa > Chordata > Mammalia > Carnivora > Mustelidae > Lutra > Lutra lutra. Next base: position 51,357,902 of record NC_062290.1, read on the forward strand.
CAACTAGCTCCAACTCAGAAACATGGAATATTTTTATACTGGGAAGAAGGTAAAGGTCATTGAGTTCAAAATCCTCATTTTACAGATGAGAAATCTAAGGTCCCAAAGTGAGGCCCCAGGTCACAGAGCTAGTTAGTGAGACAGCTGAGACCAAAAAGAATGTCTTCAGAATCTCACTTTAAGCCATTTTGTATTATATCACACTAATTTGGCTAGATTTCTTTTCTAACTCTTTTTTTATGTTTGCATATTTCAATTTAGAATTAATGACTACAAATGTAGATCTAAATTTGGGCTTAAATTCACTTCTTAATTTTCAGAAGGAAATCCTAACTACAAATAGATTATGCCAAAGAGATAAGACTTTGAAAGAAGATTTGAGCTTGATTCCTAAATCTGCTATTTATTAACTGAATAACCTTGGGCAAGTCATTTTAATCTCTCTGAGCCTCCATAACCTCATTTGTTAAATGGGAAATGTAACACCTACCTCAAATAATTACTGTGATGATTATATATGAGATTAACTCTGAATGCAAAGAGCTGAATTAGAATAGTGCTGAGAAGCTGGTAAGTCCATAAAAAAGTTAAGTTCCTCTCCCTCAGCGTATGCAGAATCAAACCCCCAAATAAGCCCAGCCTCATACTTTGGAAGGTTTCACGTGAGAACACCTAAGACAAGGTGCAAGGAATGATAATGGGGACTTGTACGGTTGTGATTGCTAATAGAATTCAGAATATCAGTTTAAGTTTGTTTTCAAAGTTAAACAGAAATTTGGGCACCTTTAAAGTGTCTTTGAAATGAACTGGCTTTCTTCCACTCCTATTTCCATCGAAAAATCACATATAAATTCCTCTTTTTTGATAACGAGAGAAAAGAGAACTATCAGCAGGAAAATTTTACCTATGATTGATGCTTCCAGTCAACTTAAAAAAGCAAGTATCTCAGACATAAAAATTCTGACACATCACTTTCTGACAAAACTACATAAAACAGCCACAAATTTAATCCATTAACTCGAGTCTGTAAAATGACAAAATTAAGTCTTTGATATTAATAATCTTCAAACAGTTCTCTTCCTCCCCAGTTCTCACAACCAAGTCTTTTTTTTTTTTCTTTTTTCTTTCATTAACTGGGTGGGATTGAATTTTACTTTGCTCTTGAGTGGCAGGATAAATAAATACACTACAAGTTTACTTCCTGGGCATCAGATTGTGGTGCAAAATTATGCAATCCAGGCAAGCAGAGCTGGGGTAAAGGTGGAAAATAGAATTGCTTTCCTCCAAGATTGCCAGGGGATGCCTAATATTTTAACCTGTATCTTGAATTCTTCTCTTTAGTTTCTCACAATATTTTCTTGTAATTACAAGGAGCCAAGTTCTGTAAAGGAGAAATATGAATACATTTCAGGCCCTATTTGGTGGCCTGAACAGAGGCAAAGTTGTAGAACAACAAATATATATGGGTTATACAACTTGTTAATAATGGCACTGCTACAAATAATTCTTCTGACTGCCAGTCCAGAGCTCTTCTGTTTGTGACAGAAGTGAAATAGTGAAATGTATCAGCCCAAGAGGAAAAAAGCATACCTATTCCTCAAAAAGCATACCTATTCCACAACTAAAAGACCAGTCTCTGGTTATTAATTTATACCAGTATAGATTCTAACCATCCCAATAAATTAAATTTCTTAACATTAGTTGTATGTCTTGAAACCACTGAAATTGTGTGTGTGTAAACCAGAGTTTGATGAATAGAAGAGTGTGTGTGTGTGTGTGTGTGTGTGTGTGTGTGTGTGTGTGTGTGTAGCATGCATATGTACTGGAAATTTTACTTCTAATAGGTTAATAGTAGTAAAAGCAATGGAAAAGTCAGGTACCAGATTTCTTTAGAGCCAACAAGATTTGTCACTTGGTTGAGGATCAGATATGGCATGAAAGAGATGATTTAAAATTTTTGTCCTGAGAAACTGGGAGATTAGAGATGACAGTTGCAGAGATGGACAGATTATGGGAGGAACAGGTTTTCTTAGAATATGGATGTGAATCAAGAGCCACTTCCAGACATTTTCAGTTTGCTCATTAGAAATCCTGGTGGTGATATAAACTGACAAACATGAGTCCAGAATTCAGAAGAAAGGGTGTGTTGGAAGATATAATGGTGAAAATATATTAAGTTTGTACAGCTTGAGGTTGGATAACCACAGAGTGAGACTACAGAAGCAAACAGTTGGATCCTGGAGCACATCCATGCTTAGCAGTCCCAAAGATCAAGAGGAATCAACAGGGGGCGCCTGGGTGGCTCAGTGGGTTAAGCCTCTGCCTTCGGCTCAGGTCATGATCTCAGGGTCCTGGGATCGAGCCCCACATCGGGCTCTCTACACAGCGGAGAGCCTGCTTCCTCCTCTCTCTCTCTGCCTGCCTCTCTGCCTACTTGTGATCTCTCTCTCTCTCTGTTGAATAAATAAATAAAAATCTAAAAAAAAAAAAAAAAAAAAGAGGAATCAACAGAAGAACTTTAAAGAACCAGCAATGAAGTAGGAGAACTACTGGAAAGAAGCTTCAAGTGGTCAAGTGAAGAAGTGTTTCAAGAAGTCTTCAGCTCTGCCCAGTGCTGCTAAGGTGAAGACTGGGGCTTGACCAAATATGGCACAGACAATGCCACTGCTGACTTATTAAGATCATTTTTGGGTAGTAGTGAACAAATTCATTTCTGAGTGATGCAAAGTGAAGAGAGAATGTTTTGCTAAACAAGAGAGCAAGAGAGCTGAGAAACTAGGGAGGGTCAACAGAATATTTTAATGGATATTATTGCATATGCCTATTAAATGATGCAGGAAAAAGAGAAAATTTGATAATATGGGAAAGAGAGGAAAGGCAGACATCAAAACTAGAGAAGAGAAAATGAATTCCAGGAGACCAGAAGCACCAGGCATAAAAAGGAATACAAATAATGTCATAACAAAGGCATAAGAAAGGCAAAATACAGGGTTCAACCAGAGAAAAAGCTATATTGGTAGTAGGAATATGTGCAAGTTTTCTTGAATTTGTTTCTATTTCTTTAATAAAACACTAAGTAATCAAGAAAAAATATATATAAGAAGGGAGAAGGAGATACTGATGGCTTGAAGACATAGGAGAAGGTACAAAATATTTACCTGACAGCCTGAAACTAGGGAAAAGTAATGGGATATAACAAGACAACACATATCTTCCATGAATTTAAAGTGAGACCAGACTATGTGGTTGTGTGTAGGTGTGTGTGTTTTGTTTTTCCATTCATACTTCTGTGTCAGTACAGCTGAGAATAGACTGGAATTTCAATGTTACCAGGTAAGGATGACAGAGGGAGACAGTGAGGGACAGAGGAATTGGGAATATATGCAAGAAAGTGATTTTAAGGACAGACCTTGTAATTATGCCAAGCAAGAAAGGAAATGAGGTTAAGGAGTGAAAAATGGAAACAGTCAAATGTGTGAAGGAAGCATTGGATTTTAAGAATTGTTTATAAAAGGATATGAAAAGAAGTTAGATGGAAAGATGGGGGTTGTGACTGGCAAGTGTTTGAAATTTGGATTATGGAAAAGCTAGAGTTACTAGTAGTAAGAAAAGAATATTATGACCATCAGTGTGGGTAGTTAGGGTGAAGTACAAGAGAAAATTGGAAAGGAGGTGCTCCAAAAGCTCAGAGGACAGCTTATGGTAAACATCTTCTCTGTGGATATTGAAATGTTCAAAATTTATGATAGGAGAATGGTTGATAAGAACCCATGAGCCAGTTTCTAAAATCCTAAGGAAAAGAGTAGCAATGACCAAAAGCTCTATGGATGGTTATAATGATCAAAAAGCATACTCCTCAATGGTACAAGAAAATGAATGAATATACATTCATTCAGGCATCAAATATTAAAACATAAACCAATGTATTTTTCAGATAGTGTTCAGACAATACATGACTTTGAACATGACATTTACGGCAAAGATTACACAACAGACTGTTTCATGATAGGTCCCTTTCTACTAATGTGATTGAAACAAGATTCTATTTCACTTCCATATAACCCAGTTCTTTGGACCCTGGGTGCTTTCCTGTGAAGATGGCTTATTGTCATTTGGGTACGTTTGACTTTTTTACTTTTAACATACCAAAGGTACTCATTTACACCTCCATACCCAACTTTATTTTTTAAATTTAAAGTAGAAGAAAGTAATCACAATGTCCAGGATAAAGAAGGAAACAAAAATAACAGATTTGGAGATAAAGAAGTAAAATTTCTAAGTATAAGAACAATATTTCTTTGATCACAGTGTCATGTGCCTGGGGTGAATTCTAGGTGTATGTCAAGGTCATTAAACCTTGGCATCGTCCCTACACCATGGAGTGAATAGGTGCTCATGGCAGGCACCTGGACTTCAACTTCCATTCCTGACTTGTGCTCTGGTTAAATGGAGCTTAGCCTGCTCAGAAGGAATCCCAAAAACCAACAACCAACCCTGGTCCATTCCAACCCAGAATTCTTAGAAACTAAACCTTGATCTCATATCCCTCACTACTAGCCAGCAAGTAATCTCAAACTTAACAGACCATGCCCTATCTTTAATTGTTACCACCTGGAGACTTCTAATTAGGACTCTACCTATTGGACACCTCTGGAAAAGGGAGTTGTAGATCAAGTCTGAATTCACCACTTTCTTCCCACAGTCCCATCCCCCTATGGCCAGCTCTATAATCCAATGGGTTCTCTGGCCTTGGTCTTATATAGTACTGGCTTTGCACATACTCTTGTCTCCCACTCTCATTGATTATTCCTTGCCGAGCTCCTAGATGCACCCTTGGGCCTACCTTGTCTAGATCATGATACACTAGATTATTTGATGCTCTGTCTCTTGTTTGGTTGGTTTCAGAGCCTTGGTATGTCAATCATTTCAAAACTGGATACTTTTCCCATAAGCCAAGGCAAACACCTATGTATCTCTGTGCATTCTTTGACTTTACAGAAAGAGCAAATGTTAGAAGACAAAAATAATAAAGGAGTAAGAATAGAAAAACAAAAAATAGAAAAAGGTATATAGTAAATGCATTTATTTCCTTTTCAAAGGAAAGAAATGAGCACATATTAATTTTTGTGTGACTTAGTTTACATATAATAAGGTATAAAACATGTTTGATCCTAGAGAGAAGCTAGGAGATCATCTTAATCAGGCTCTACAGGTAGGGTGATGTCTGATATACTATTGGTTCTTCACAATTCATACTTTGTTGCTTTTAAAAAGCCCAAAGTTAAAAAGAACTCTTTTTAAAATGTCCTCAATTTAATGTTAAATGACAAAGTAAGATACTAAGCTGTGTTTCATATGTTCATAATTATGTTTAGATATGTGTCTCTGCAGACATATCTAATAAATGCAGCAAAAAAAAAAAAAAAACCTTAAGCCAATCATATTTGGTTTTATTTTTCAGACATCAATCAGTTAAGCATCTACTCCCCCAAGAGGTGGAATAAACAGGGATGACAGAGAGGCCAGAGACGTTACTCAGGAACATCCTTCCATACAGACATGAGAAGGGAAAAGAAGCCTATGACCCAAGAAGGAAGATAAGATGTACCATCTATACTCACCCACCTTCTTAGTCCTTTCTGTACCCCCAGCATGGAGATTGATGTCAATTGAATGGACAGGTCTGCTTTGCATGAGACAAGAAGAATATTATAAATTTAACTCTAGAAATAAAGTAGAGAGAGAATTTAAAAACTCAAAAGTGACAGGCAAGCTCACCAAGATGGATAGTGGTTAAGCAAATGAAGGAGGACCAGTGAAATTCCACGGCATTAAATGACTGAAAGACTTTGATGAGAAAGAGAACACAAATTCCAGGGTACCAGAAGCACCAGGCATAAAAAGGAATACAAATAATGTCATAACAACAAAGGCAAAATACAGGGTTCAAATGTATTTCAAAATGATGCCAAAATTTTTGAAAGTTATTTGCATTATAGGGCTGTTTTCTTCCAAGTCTTAAATAAGAAAATATATTTTTCTGTGTGTCTGTGTTTAATATTGTGTTACCTGTATAAGTCAAGATAAACATGGAATTTTCCATCAGAATACATGGAATGAAGAATAAAGTGTACATGAATAGAAACAAGGACAAAGAGACCAAGGTATCCCAAGGTACTAAAAAGGGCTTTGTACCTTTCTAAGTAATGGAATTGATGGGAGTTATTTAATCCAACTTAATCTAGATTTTTTAAAATTTTATTTATGAGAGAGAGAGAGAGCATGCAAGTGGGAATGGGGGAGAGGGACAGAGAGAGAGAAAGAATCCCAAACAGACTCTGTAGTGAGTGTGGAGCCCAGTGCAGGGCTCTGTCTCACAACCATGAGTTCATGACCTGAACCAAAATCAAGAACTGGATGCTCAACCAACCAAGCCACCCAGGCATCCCCAACTTAATCTTGATCTTAAGGAAAAGTGAAAACTCAGATCACTTACATAAATGAGAACCAGAAAGGAGACTGACCATGGGGATGGAACTGGAGATATTATCTCTTAGAATTTATATTGATATTTTATATCTAACATAGTAAACAGGACTTGAAATATTCTCTTCAAATATATGAGAATAACTTTATAGCATTAAATTATTCATTTATCCTAAATTCATTGAGTGTCTACAGCATATCATTTACCATATTAGGCACTGGATATACAACAATGGTCCATAACATCATGGAGAAGCATCAAAATCATTTGACACTCAAGTCCCTGTTTCAAGTAGATAGAATGGCGTATTAGAAAGCCAGCATAGTTAAGATCAGGAGAATCTTCCCTAACTAGATGCATTACCCTAAGTCTTAGTTTTAAGCCTCAACTTCTTCAATTTCAAGATGAGATGGTTGAATGGATGATGTCTAATGTTTCCTACAACTGTAATATAACATGATGTATAGTTTATTTCTAGGAGCTTTGTAAACCAAAAATCCATGTAAAATTCTTATTGCTTTATTACTACAAGAAGTGTCTGAATTAATGTATAAGCACCAAAACAATCATCAGGGTTTTTTTAAAAATTCCACTTAGGACAATTCAACACACAATCCAAAAGTGAGTCTCTAGAACATGGAATTTTGCAAATTTCCATAAGCAACAATACCTGGACTAAACTGAGAACTTCGTGGGGGGCTGGGGAGCAGAAAAATACTAAGATAATTTAACCACTACAATAAGAAATACCTATGATAGGTGCCTTATAGGTTTCCTTCTTTAATTCTCACTCACCCATGAGATTGGGATTATTAAATACCTCTCTGTAAGGATAAAGTCCACTAGGATAAGGAAAAACAAGTAACTTGTACAACCTCATATGGCTGCAAAAGAGATCTGAATCCAAATTTTCTGACTCTACTCACCAAGCTTCTTTCACTGTATCAAATAGCTTTCTATGTGGATAAGCCATCTTACATATCCTTTGATCTTTCCTCTCTGCACACCTCTTTTCTGTCTCTTACCTCTTCCCAAGGTAAGGAAAGAAAGAAAATTGCAAAAGCTACGATATTAAGCAAGTGAATAATCCACTAACTTCAGTATAAGTGGAAAGGAGGGGGTAGATTTAAAATTCTGAAAAGCATTTACAGTGTTCCTTTAGAAGGTCACAATGCATATAATCTTTCAATCTAAAAAAAAGTCATTATAAAACTAAACCAATCATTGCGTACTGCATGGTAGTGCATTTGTGACACAGCGACCTTAAGGAACTCTCTTCCCACCTTGACTTTGAATGGAGCTTAGTATTCAATACATCCAACATGGGAAGTTATTTAGATAATGTTTCTTTGCCCCTCTCATTTCATTTTCCTAGAAAGGCTGAGAGTGGGGTAAGAGATATAATACAGTTTCTCTGACTGGGAATTTTAGAGAAATGTGCTGGCAGGAAGTGTCTATATGTTTCATGGGTAAAAGAGACCAAGCTGTATCATATTTGTCTCTCTCTTGAGGAAAATTTGGACCTCCCCCCACAAGCACACTCGAGTATTTTGCAATTACTACTGAATATTAGGTAAATATTAAAGTCCAGTATTAAGTATGGGCAACAGAGGTTTCAGGACCTTGGAGAGTGATGGTGAGGGCAGGAAACTAACAGGGCAAGGACGATTACCTTAAGTAGAGAGAAAAAAAGTAAAGCAACAAAGGAAGGAGGGGAGAAAACAAAATGGAATAGAAAAACAAGCCAGAGGAAAAAAGGGAAGTAGAGAAACGAAAAAGAAAGACAAAGGGAAAAGAACAATATATATTAACAAAAATATACTTGAAACTTCGAATAACCTAACAGCAGGAGTCCTCATTAAATGTCTTTCCTTTCATGTTGTTTCAAGATATATCATTCATTTATGTGGCACACACTTTAAGTTGTGCCCTCATTTTCAGTAAGTTTCTGGCTAAGAGTAAAGACATGCTTTTGACCCATTATGAAATCTAGCATAGCTGGTAAAAAGAATTAATACTTTATTTAGTCTGTTTTATGATAAATCTTTACTAAAACTTTTTCTGATTTACGGAAAATTTCAAACACACATATAAATAATTCCAAAAAATAACCCAGATAGGTGTTCTCCATTGATGTTCAACAGATAATAAAAATGTGCTGTATTTTATTGAAGTATCCTTTTTAAAGTAAAGGGTTACAAATAAGGTTAATATCCAACCTATTATCCCTCTAAAATAGCCTAATTTACCAGGAGACATTCTTTAGAAGTTGGTGTGTATCATTCCCATACACCTTCAATGAACCTTTAGGCCCTCTTACACTGCCACTTTGAACACTCTGAATACATCTAGACATCAAGATAAAGAGGGGGATATAGATGATCTTATGATGCTGCCCTTCCCTCTTCTAATCTTCTCTATCTTAAGGATATACTTTCAAAGCCTTTACTTTTAGTACAACAGCTCAGGATGCTCTTAGTATTCTTACACTGCACCCAGATATAATATTCTCAAGACAAGGATAACTATGTGAAGGACTGTATTAGACCTTCATCTATATATTTCATTCTTATTATTAGTCAATGTACTTGGGAATTCATTTGTCTCTACATCTATACTTGCTCTACTCTGATCCTTTATGTATTTGTAGGTCTTAAGGCATTTACTATTATGGGATATTATTTTTCCTTTTGTTTCTAAATCCTTCTAAATACTCTGTATGCTGTGTTTGACACATAAAGGTACTCAACAGACATGTGCCAAATGAATTAATGCATGAAGTGCCCTGAATGAACGAATCAATCAACATCTACAGCCAATGTTTATATAGCTAAAACCCAAACTCTGGATTTCTCAAACCAACTGCACAATATTTTCTACTCTGAAAAATTAAAGATCAAAACACACTGTAGATGTCTGAATGTATTGTTCATATTGGGATGTAAAAAGAAAAATGGTTTTCCAGATTAAGATGTCTGACTTATTATGTCTTCATTCCCTATTTTATATCATCTTAGGTCACAGAAAAATACATAGCTGGAATTCTACATCAGCTAGAGTCAAAGGACTCCTGAATTTTTTTTTTTTTTTAAGATTTTGGTTTTCAGACGGGAGCAAATGGAACACGGACAATGAATGCAGTAGATTATTACACAAGCGATCAGTCAGCATCTTTGCCTACACATTAAGGTTACTGAGTGAATAGCTCAGATTTATAATAGCTGAATTTCATGCCAGCATAAAAACCACAACCTAGCCTAAGTTATCATGAGACATTAGGAAGAAAGTATGGGGATAATATATCCATCCAATTGCTACATAAATGGAAACGCTGTAAGAAAGTTGGTTGAACACCTTGATAACCTAATTCATAAGGTCTCTAAAAAGCCATACAATGATTTAAGGGAAATAATGAATGCCAGATAAAGATATATATCATTGAAGATATGTATGTATCATACATATTTCATCCTTTAAACTCAAGTGGTACATAAGATTTGTCTAGAATTGTCTTCTAAAAGCTAAAATGTTCTGATGTTTCTGTTTCTGTCCAGACATCCTTACACAGTTTTATTAAAGTAACCAAGTTTGAAAATCTACTTTCCTCAAATCTTTCTAAAGAGAATTTCTGATGTAATAAGAGTACATTGGCTTTCAAGATAAGCAAACCAGTCCTATGATGTACTAGCTCGGTAATCTTGATTATTTAACTTCTGCAAGGTTCAGTGGTCTTAGTACATAAAACTGTTTAATTATACTATGTCAGAAACAAGGCAACCTACTCACAGAAGCCAGAAACATTTTTATCTTGAGAAGACTGCCTCACTACATTTCCCAGCCTCCTTTGTAGTTCGTTTAGGGATGTGACTGAATTTACCAATGAAAAGTTGACAGAAGGTAAATAAACCATTTGTCAGCTAGTCCTGTTCCTTAAAATCTCCTACGTAATCTTTCATTCCTTCTCACGTTTCCTTCACCTGCTTATCAATCTTCCAGTCAAGGACTTCAAGCACATAGGGTGATGGAACCATACAGTTAAGAAGCCTAGATTCTAAACGATTCTAATGAACAGAACTTGCTTGTTCAGGTCTTCCCTCCCCAAGACCCACTTACCCATATTGAACTGTGATATGAGTGAGAAAATTTTACTGTGTGAATTATTTATGGCAGTTAGCCTACCCTGACTAATATAAATACCTACTTTAAAGAGCTATTGAGGTATGAAATAGGTTAATGACTATAAACACCTCAATGCAGTTTAATATACTGTCTGCAACTTACCAGGTTGGTTCTCCCTCCTCTCTGGTCAGCAGGGGGATGCAAACATGTCATCTTGACTTGTCAGCCTTTACATTCTTAACCCTTTTGCAATCAAGTGTACAAGAATAAACACCTTCTAGGGATAGTAACTGAATTTATACTGATAATGTGCAGTTGTTTCTCAGGGATATTTTTTATTATTGAAATCACCATTTCTTTTCATTCAGCTCTTTTTGACATATCCAGATAAACAATTTGAAATGCAGTTTGGGGAACTAATGTGATTTTAATGTCATTTGAGTTTATATGATAAAATTTAAACCCTAACTTGAAATTCTTTCTGGATACATTACAACAAATCTATGACTCCCAGACATTTTGTATAATCCCCACAAAGCACACAGGTGACAGTCAGATAGCCGCTGCCCACCTGCATCTATTAAAAAAAAATGAGTGGGAGAGTAAAAAGCCTGTTGACAATTTAATTCCTATTAAAATATGTGTGAAGCAATTCCAAAGTAAGTCAGGATGCGTTGGTCGATTTTTTAAAAATTCCTCTTTAGCAAAACCCAATTTAAACTAAAAATGAGCAGTAGTGGAGTGGAGCCATTGATCTGAGCAGAGGGAATTTATGGTCTGAAACACCCTCAGATTTGTTTTGAGTTACCCTGTGTGCATTTCACACTTTGAAATGAGCATCCAAGGAGGTTTATATATACATACATATATTTGTTGGCTTCTTGACATTAATGCAACTCTGTTTTAGAACGCAATTTGCAAAAGCTTTACAGTGCTGGCCTCCACGTTTACAACAGAAATGTTCCTGAAAATTTGGCTGCAACTTTAAAATCCAAGAATCAGTATCACTTTGCCAATGGGTCTCATTGTCTAAGTCTCCCCTTTATTGAATGCCTACTGTGAACCAATTTTCTAGAGCACTTTGCATTTGCTATTTTATTCACTCCTTCTAACATAGACAGAGATCACTGTACCCAGATTACACATGAGAAAGCTACAAAAGAGCTTCAGTAACCATTCTTAACTCTAAAGCCCATGACCTTTCTTGTCCAAATGAGATTTGTCAGTAATGAGCATCCAAACAATAGATTTGCTATGGTCTATTTCTGCTGCAAATGTAGCAAATTAGGTAGTTTCTTTCTACACTATCTTCTTTCTATACTGTCATCAATTGTGTGTGTGTGTGTGTACATCCATGACAACACGTATGGGTCTTTCTGGGTTCTTATCAATTTCTCTTCCTGACCCTCTCCCTCCTTTAGGCATGACAGTCAATGATATGTCTTTTTACTCTGTGTATGTAGCATGAAACCATCTTCTACAGCTCCACAGAGTTTTGGTTATCAACTCAGAACAAACTCCACAATTGCTCCATTTTGGAGATGCTGTCCTAGCCTTTTGCTCCTTACCAGTCAGCAGCCTACTCTCACTAATCCACGTCAGGTTGTCTGTCTCTGTTGAAGAGATACACTGATCCTCAACACTTGATTCTGGTCAAGTCCCTTACCTCAAACCCTGGAAGCAAAGCCTGAGGCAATTATATGAACTCTACACATCAACATGTGTACTTTTGGTGAAAAAATCCAAATTCTCTCATCACTACAACTGAACTGAATCATAATCAAAGTCAATGATTTAAGACCTAAAATTTTAAGCAGTGCCTTGACATATTTGAACCTCACAGGGTCCCAAAGACTAGACCATGAGTCCCTCTAATCTCAACAGATATACACCCCTCCACCCCACTATACCCACCTTCATCCAGTGGGAAAGGCCTCCCACCTGGCTAGTCACCTATCAGCCAGACCAGCTTCATTCCACTGGGTTCCCAACTAATAAGTTTCACTTCTCTACCAACCCATAGAATTTTTTAATCAAATCACATGCCCCTCCAGGAATCAGAGGGCACCCTTTCCTCCTGTTACTGCAAGATCATTCTCCAGCAACCCTTTCTGGTTCCCTTGTATGTGTTTGCATGGTATGTGACGTCCTTCACTCCCACACTGTGTGACTGGACCACTGTCAATATCACCTGTCAGATGTAATGTGTTCAGCCAATTCATACTATGATAAAAGAGTCCTCCTTCACTAACAGGGTGAATAGGAGATGATCACAACATTGATTCCCAGCATTTAGATTTTACAGGTACACTTGAAAAAAAAAAAAAAAAACAACACTGCAATTTACTACTCAATATCAATTCATGATAGAAAAGACATTTTAGCCACTGAAATTAGAAAAGACTTAATTCCAAAATATAGAATTGTCCTTAAACTGACCAATTAACTTCAACAATTATATTAAATCTCATGAAAAACTCACTACACTATCCTTATTTTTCTCAATGTGCTGCACAGCAGTTAAAGTTTCAGAACAGATTGGCATGGCCTGTGGACACATGTGTGAGAAACACTGAATCAGGTGTCTAGACTCATTCACCATGACTGGAAACAAATTGACCTTTCTGCTGCTCCTGTCTACACCTGCATAAAAGTTTTTCCTAATAGTTGCCCACTTTTAGTCAAACAACAGATGCAATCTTTGGGCTACTCTGAGGGTCAAACCACATTGCCAGTCTACCTGAGGGTCCTTTCCATGACCTTGGCTACAAGAGTCAAACCATTCAGTATTTTACTTGTTATCAATACTGCCTTAAACTTGGTCCACTTTGCAGATTCCATGTAGAGAATTCCATAGCTGTGTAATTCGTATGAATAAATACATAGAACATTCAGCCTTCAAATCAAAAGTCTTGGGCACTTAACCAAACATTTAATTAGGGACTGGCAAGGTTACTTTAAAAATTGTTCATGGAAACTACCTAATTTGTTCAATAATACAGAGCCAGTAAAATACATTTGGGCACAATTATACATCATAAAATTACATAACTATCAAAAATAATGTGTTGATACGGAAAGATATTCTAAAAAGTTTGTAAATTTGAGGAACAGATGCATATAGTGTTCTCCTATTGTGTAGGATAAAACATACACATTTTATATATATATAATACAAATGCAGCTTATATATTTACAGATTTATTTTTATCTGAAAAATATAAAATGACTGAATGATTTCTCTTCATCAATGGACAGCTGATTGTCAGTTAAGGACTTACTGGTAAGTGCCTCAAGCACAGCGAGTCAGAGATGTTAAACAATATCCACATAACTTAAATTTGAGACTTATGAAGAATAAAGTTGATATTTTCTTTTGAAAATATAAAAGCCTTGGGACGCCTGGGTGGCTCAGTTGGTTAAGCAGCTGCCTTCGGCTCAGGTCATGATCCCAGCGTCCTGGGATCGAGTCCCACATCGGGCTCCTTGCTCAGCAGGGAGCCTGCTTCTCCCTCTGCCTCTGCTCGCTCTTCTCTCCTTCTCTCTGACAAATAAATAAGAAAATATAAAAGCCTAAAATATATTACTCTGAGAGAGGTCCATTTAACCTCTCAAATGGCTAGTTAATAAGGAAAAACCTGGGTAAGTCCAATGGGTCACTGAAAAGAGGTTTTGAGGTCGATGCTAATGCTTTGGTTAATACTTAATGGGAAGCTCATATACTAAAGTTTCAATACTGGACATGAAGAGAAGTCAGAGAAGAACAGCCTCATGGCCACACATAATCCCTGGGTTTGGGTAGCGTCACAAATAATATATCACACAAGGTAGATTTTGCTGTGCCATGTGTCTCCCAATCATTATAATTAAGTAATCTATTAGGAGAGTTTTTTCATTACCTTTTAGTTTGTAAGACTCTCAGGCTGCCTGGGTGGCTCAGTCAGTTAAGCATCTGACTTCAGGTCAAGTCATGATCTCAGAGTCCTGGGATCCAGCCTCGAGGACTCTAAGATCAGTAGGGATTCTCCTTCTCCCTAGCCCTCTGCCTCTGCTTCCCACCCTCCAGTTAGGCTTGCTTGCACACTCTCTCATACATAAATCTTTAAAAAAAATAAAAATAAGAAATATGTAAGACTCTCAACACAACATATTTAGTTTTCATTCAACAGTTAATGCTGAACAGATTTTCTAAAAATGCAAGTTCAACTACTTAAGGATAAACCAGACCCAAAATAGCAAGATCATGTTCTTCCAAGTAACTTGGGCAGCATCTATCAAGAACAATTTGTTATTATGGAAGCCAGCATACAGTTTTTTTTTGCTTTTTAGTAAAAAGCAGCTTCCTTCTTTCTCTGGCCACCAATGGATGCCTAACAAATCACTCCAAACTTTCTGAAGTAAAACAAACACTATTTTATTATTCTCAGATATACTGTGTTCAGGCACTGGGACAAGGGTACAAAAGGGATAACATTCCTGTCTCTGTGATGTTTAGGGCTGAAATCACCTGGAACAGAAGTCAGTCAACTTTCTCTCTGAAAGGCCAGATAGTAAATATTTTAGGCTTTGTGGGTCACACTGAGTGTCTGTTTCCTGTCTTCTGTTTATCAGGATTTACAATGTAAACATTAATTTTAGCTCCTAGGTCTTACAAAAACAAGCCGCACACTAGACTTGGTCCACAGCTTCTAGTCTGCCAAGCCCTAAGCTGGAAATGTTTTCACTGTCACATCTAGTCCATGGATTGGGATGAGTTAAAGACCAAGTTTAACTGAGGGGGATGACCAGAGTATCCATACATAGCCTCTGCACGTGGGCTGGCCTTCTCATAGCCTGGCAGCCGAGTTCTGAGAGAGTGTCCCAGTAGAGAGTATCCCAAGAGCAAGCATTCCAAAAGAACAAGGAGGAACCTCACCTACCTCCAGAAGTCACATAAGGTTTCTCTATCCATATTTTTTTTAAAGATTTTATTATTTGACAGACAGAGATCACTAGTAGGCAGAGAGGCAGGCAGAGAGAGAGGGGTAGGCAGAATCCCCACTGAGCAGAGAGTCCAATGCGGGGCTCGATCCCAGGACCCTGAGATCATGACCTGAGTCCAAGGCAGAGGCTTAACCCACTGAGCCACCCAGGCGCCCCTATCCATATTTTAATCACAAGTGAGTCACAAAGACCAACCTAGATTCAAGGGAGGGATAACTAGACTCCACCTCTTGGAGGGATAGCAACAGAATCACATTGCACAAGAGTATGGGAGACATTGTTGTGGCCATTTTGGAAAACGCAAACTGCCAGAACCCTTCTATGGCTTAGCGTGCAGGCACATAGAGGTACATATGACAGTACTTGAAAGGAAGGATATGGTACTATCTTCCAGTCAGCTCCCTTGTGTGTTTCTATAACTCACTGGACCATTCCTTAACAGGTTCCACAAAGAACAAAATATTTGCATGGTTGTACTCTGTCCTTCATGTAGTAGAAGCCACAATCTATACTCTAGCATTGAATCACAACACTCTCACCTAAAATCTTAAGAACTTATTATATAAGTATTTTCTACATATTCCCACTCTGAGGATTCAAATTGTAGGTGGCATGTAGACTAAGGGAAAATAGAAATAAAACCACAGGTAACAAATTCAAAGTCAAGTTTAAACATGCAAGCAAGTATAGTTTCAAAAAGAAGTGTCATCGTTACTTTTCTGCACTTAAATGTTCTACTTTACTATTTTCAAGATAGCATCTGTGTTTAATGTTAATCAGAAGCATCTCACAAGAGGAAAAAATTTTAAAGCAAAATTAGCTCAGAGAAGTCATGACTTGTAGCCGAAATTACTATCTCTTATATTTGCTTTTTTACTAGCTCTTTTTCTCCACAGACCTCAGAAACAGTTAATGTCTTCGAGTCATATGAACTCTCTTTTCAAGTAGGTATACTTTATATTATGTGCAGCAATACCTAAGTCTCATTTTTTTTATAGTGAGCAGGTACAGCTCAGCCACTCAGTTTTTATGAGGCTTTTTTAATTTGGAACATAAATTAAATTAAATATTTATGCCAGAGCTGCCAAAACGAAGACAAATAGCTCTAGCAAACAATTCTCTTAATAAAATTCAATCACTATAATGCAAACTGTTGTCAAAAGGGTAAATGCAAGTTAACTTTTTTAAAAGTTTTGCTTCATGATCCATGGAATTAATAACTCATGTCATGAACACTGAAAATGGAGTGCATCTTTTTATTTTTTGTACTCCGTTGTGTTCTTGCAAGTTTTTTTACTTAATGTCCATCTTCCTTTTAAGAGGGCTTTTCAGAGTTAAAAATATAATTATATTTTCTCATCTAATTAAAATGTCAATCATTTATTTTGGCATATTAAGTATAATGGCTGTTACCCAAGTTTTCTTTTCATTTAGATTCTGATTATTTTGTCATGTCACTCAAAAATCTATGCTTTGCAACTTGTCCAAGATTTTTCACCCTCATTAGCATAACACATCTCAGAGTCCTGCTGGTAGTGCTTTATCTAGTGCAGGAAATGATTTGGATAATAAACAGCTGGAAACCAAAATATTATATGCTGGTAGGAAAAAAAAACCAGATTAACAATTATACAAAATGAATCTAAACTTCCTTTCTCTACCACCTCTTGTAATTTTATATACTGAGCTTTAGAATTAAAAAGCAAAAAGTTCCAAAAAATCTTACTGGAAGATAGCCTATCAAACTGTTTTCTTCCTCAATCTTCTGGGTGTTTTTTTTTTTTTTTTCCTACCACTTCCTCCATTTTCTGCCTTACTCTTGCTTCACTGTCTGCTCTCTAAGATGAGGCGGTGGTACTACATGAGCTCTAAAGCCATTTCCAGCTTTAATATTTCTGATATCAAAAACTTAACATATTCTAGAGGTTCGAGGATGACACATATGTTAGAGAAACAGGCGTGAGTGTCATGCTTTTATTTTCCTCCTCCTCCCACTTTATGCTACACTTGATGATATTAATGAACTTACTCCCATTCCTTTTCTGTGTTCTTTCCTTTGCTTTCTTCTTTTCCTCCCAAGCTACAAACAAAAACTTTCTCTTTTACGATGCTCATTTGGATTTCAAAACAACTGTAATGGGGCTCCTGGATGGCTCAATTAAGCATCCACTCTTTACTTCAGCTCAGGTCATGATTTCAGGGCTGTGAGACTGAGCCCTGACATGTCTCTCCCCACTCAGAAGAGAGTGTACTGGAGATTTTCTCTCTCTCCTTCTACTCTTCCCCACCCACTTATTCACTCTCTAAAAACAAAACCAAAACAAAACAAAACTGAAATTTTACCAGTGTTGCGTGTGTGTGTGTGTGTGTGTGTGTGTGGTTTTGCTGTTTTCCTGAATCACCGGTCCTGACATTTCTCTTTAGGCCATTCTCCATTCAAGGAGGGAAAAACAAAGCACATGAAGAAAATATTTGTATATTTAAGGTCTTATCCTGAAGCTCCGTGTTTAACTCTTCTGAAAATGACACCACTCCTTTAGAGGAGACCACCACCTGAAAGCAAAATGCCAACCTACATGCTGTGTAATTGCCGAGCTATTACAGGATTGAAGATGTGCAGAAAAGTTGACAAGTCCTCAACTGCTAGCCATGGCTAAAATTCTGACATTTAGATGAAAAAGCATAAAACCATTACTGATCTGTGAGGAAACCAGACAGCCTCTAATACAAAGGATGCTCCTAACTGCTTGTGAGCAATTGAACCCCGAGACTTATCACCCCCAATTTATGGAAAACATAACTGAATCAGATTTAAGCAAAAAATTAAGCACTAAGACACAAATACTGCATTACTCTTAGAAAATTACTCTTTATAAGAACAG
Source organism: Lutra lutra (assembly GCF_902655055.1). Classification (NCBI taxonomy): domain Eukaryota; kingdom Metazoa; phylum Chordata; class Mammalia; order Carnivora; family Mustelidae; genus Lutra; species Lutra lutra. The sequence goes on from NC_062290.1 coordinate 51,376,373, forward strand.
TATGAAGAAACCAACTAATGCACTTCAATTACTTATCTACAATTCTGATGATCGAAAGTCTTAGTTTTATCTCAAAGGGACTGTGGTCTAAGAAAAATCAGTACAGTTATCCCTCAGGAAACAAAAAGTGTACTGTTCTCCTCCAAAGTCTATGATTTGGAACAGCACCTGTTTGGGAGAACAGCTGTGACTGGAGATGAACGCCAATGTACCGGTACTTTTTGTCACAAAATATTTCAAGAGTGGCTGCCCCTCTCTTTTTAATTCCAACTCTGCACTGGCACACACACACACTTAGAGGTCAAACCCTGAGCAGGTGTGTTGGCAGGCTGCATTCTGGTTTGTGAACATCTTGTGTAAGCTCACCAACCTCAAGACTGTCCCCCTTACATTCCTATAATAATATTCAAGGATTATGGCATTCAGAGTTTAGGCTAATTTGACCAGATGTGGTCACACTCAGTCACAATTTCCAAACTGGAAACCATTCAGTATTAAAGAAGTCAGACACGCTTTGTTCGGAACAGCCCTGGGACTCAGGGTCAATTTTGAGAGAATCTAACAGAAACCCTCTTGTCTGAAGGAAGCAAATCTTACAGTCATGGTGTGCATGCCACAAATGTGCGCCTTCCTTAATAGGAATCGGTACCATCCTAGGATACGGATCCTGTGGCTGACAGGTATGAAATTAATTACTCCATTAAACTGTCTTTTAAAAAGGCAATTTCAATACGGTGTTTCTTGGTTTTCCACCTCCAAATCCTTTATTTATACCATCCCTTCCTGAAAGCCAGTATAAAGTAAATCGTATCTACTCTATCTTTAAAGAAAGAAAGAGAGAAAGAAAGAAAGAAAGAAAGAAAGAAAGAAAGAAAGAAAGAAAGAAAAAGGAAGAAAGAAAGGAAGAAAGAAAGAAAGAGAAAAGAAAAAACTAACTGGACTATTTATTTCAGTGCTTTTGAAAGACAAATAGACCAGAAAATATAAATAATGACCAAGGATTTGAACTCAAATGAGAATTTAAACTTCTCCTTACTCAAACTGTATGCAAACTTTTAGGGTCTTTCTTTCTAACCTTGTTGGCTATATACGTAGATCAATGTAAGCAGCATCATATAATAGGTGATCAAAAAAATGCACTAAATTTTTCTAGTTCAAAAATTTTGTTATTCACCTGGTACTTCAGACACTTGTAATTTAAGCTTCCTTGAGATTTTTTAAGAGGAAATTAGAATAAATTTCATTTCAGAACGTACTGTTTACATCTTTAAGTAATTTGAAGTCTTTCCCAACCCTTCCAACTGCTTAGTACAAAAACTTAAGACATGCTACTATTAATTGCTTGTTCTGTGGTGTTTGTTACTTGGGGTGAATCTACATGTAAGACAGATACAACCTTTTTATCTAAATTATTCTATCGGTAACAACTCATTAATGAGTTGCTTGAATAAATTAGTCATTTACTTATCCCATATTGACCCTTCAATTTAGTGAAATAATCAAAACTGGCACATGTAAAAATCAACCATTAATTTAACTTAAACTATCCCAGAGAAGATGGATTTGTTAAAACGATAGGGTTGTTAGGGATCAATGCTTTGGACAGAGAATGAAGTTACTATAAGCAGCTCTGGAATGATCAATCAATACTTAAGGTAAAAACATATTTAACTAAGTGACTTTTTTGCTCATTAAAGTAAGGGCTACATTTGTATTATTTGTTTCTTCTGTACCAAAGAGAACTAGTAAAATAGTTGCAATGGCTACAGCATAGTGAAAACCCAAGACCAGGTAACTACTCAATTTGTTAGAAGATGAATGAATATTTTGTGTGTGTATCCATACTCAAAAGTTCCTGCTAACAGAGTCCAGGATATTAAAATAGATGCTAGTCTCTCCTGGGTATCTGTTATTGCAGTTGTTTAAGAAAAATTTATTTTTTTCAAAATTGTTCTTAATATACAGCTTTGAGAGTAGACATTCCACTCTGGATAATTTGAGCAATAAAATAGAGGCTGGAAGTAAACTTTTTAGAGTTTGACAGACTTGGTTTCAAATTTTGGCTCTGCCACTTATTTAATATATAAACTTGGTCATGTTATTTAATTTCTTTGTGCTTATTTCATCACTAGTCAAATAGCAAAAATACCTTAACTTACAGGATTGTTCTGGACATTGTGTAAAACAGTATGGATAAAGAAATTAATACAGTACCTGGCACATATGAAGTATTTTATAAATACCCTAAAACATCAAGAAAACCGTGCAAACCTTAAAGCTACTATGCAGGGCAGGTAACTAGGCAAGAAGTACTTAATACACAATAATGACTTGTATCTAACAGGTTATCCCTTCAAAGTTTGAAATTTTCTGTCTTTCTGAGAGATTAAGCCTTGTCATTTATATTTAAGTTTATAAATTAGTATTTAGGTAATAAGATTTTTTTTCAAATAAAATGTACAACATTCAGAAACCAAACACCTAAAACAAACTTGGTAATGTATTTATCAATATGAAAAAAATAAAATCTGTATTTCAAGTCTATCTAAAATGAGTAATATCGATAGCACTAAAATCAAGAATACTTGTACCTATACAGCTTTTGCATATAACATGCACAGAAAGTAAGCCAGGAAAAGACAAACGGAGTTGTTCTTTAAAGTAACATGTGTTCCCAACTGGGCTATTCTCTCTATAACACTAATAAAAAATAAAAAATAAAGGGTTTCGGGACGCCTAGGTGGCTCAGTTGGTTAGGCAGCTGCCTTCAGCTCGGGTCATGATCCCGGTATCCTGGGATCGAGTCCCACATCGGGCTCCTTGCTTGGCAGGGAGCCTGCTTCTCCCTCTGCCTCTGCCTGCCACTCTGTCTGCCTGTGCTTACTCTCGCTCCTCTCTCTCTGACAAATAAATAAATAAAATCTTTAAAAAAAATAAAGGGTTTCAAAATTCACCATCAAGCTCAATAGTGTTCAGTGTATGGTTCTCTCCCTATCAGTTAATTTGCCAAGCCATCTGAATCAAGGCCACGCCCAAGGTCAATCGCACCAGACAGAGGCCAAAATACAAACATCCTCTCTAGCTCTTCTCTTTTCTGCCTGTGTCCACCTTTTCAACCTATGCTGCAATGTCATTATTCATTTACTTTAATTTTTCAATACTATTTGGCAGAATCCTTTTTTTTTCCTCCTACCTAGGAAATCTCTTTTTTGCTTATTCTTTTGTTTGGTTTTGGTTTTGGTTTTGTCAAAGATCAATGGCACCCTCATTCACAGCACCTGTCTTTTATAGAGACTCTCTGGTATAAACAACATAGCCACCCTAATAATACAATCACTAAAGGTCCTTGTAATCCTGAGCAAAGAGAATATGGCTACTCACCAGAGGAAACCGAAGAGTGAGGAGCTTGGAAACCCAAAGGGCCAGGGAATGCACAAGAGTAACTAACATCTGTGGGAGAGTTAACATTTCTCTCTCCAAATATACATGCTATGTGCATGCAATTTGAACACCAGAAAAGAACACCAGTGCAAGCACTTTGGAAGACGAAAAAAGCTGGTTTGGGGGAGCCATTTCAGACCCTCCCCCACTTTAACTGATAACTGGTAACTATTCACAAAGAGTCAAGTTGAAGGAGTTGAACTCCTAGCTCAAATGAGTTAACAAGGTGAGATTTCAGGCAGGATTGTGCATATGTGCTGCTCATCTGTCTTTCAACTACACAGCCACACCTCCTGGGGTTGGGGGAAGTCACTATGGTAGTGGTGGCTTTACCCAAATTATACCATTAACCACCATCCCTTCAAGTCAGGCAAACTACAAACCTATCCTAACGTGGGGAGGGGAAAGGTGTCCAAAGGCTTATAGAACTGAACTGAATACTTTGGTAACAAAAGTTATGTCCACAACCCTCTGCAGATAGGGGCCGTGAAGTACACACAATTCCAAAAGAAATACAAAGTTTTTGAATGAAAGAATATCATAATAAGACTGCTTCAAAGAACAAGACCACAAGACTGGTGTACTGGGAAATCATCATATTGGTGATTTTTAAACTAAAATAGAGGGGGAAAAAAGATATTTGCCCTAAATCTTTCTGGCTGGGAAAACACTCATGATGGATCAGTAAATTCCAGGGTGCACCTCATTTGCTACCAGGGACTAAATAAAGGGAGATGTGACTCAACTCTTGTCAAACGGCTCTCCTCTAGGGCCCAGAAGGCAGGAAAAAGTATACCAGAAAATCAGTCTCGACATCAGTTAAAAAATAAAACGTTTTTTCTAAAATATTCATTTCTTTATGGAATATAAAATTAGGTTTTTAAATAAGATTTCTAACTTAATTGGGGTTATGGACATTGGGGAGGGTATGTGCTATGGTGAGTGCTGTGAAGTATGTAAACCTGGTGATTCACAGACCTGTACCCATGGGGATAAAAATACATTACATGTTTATAAAAAAATTTTTTTTAATTAAAAAAAAAAAAGATTTCTCACTTAGTGACTATAATGTCCATCGGTGAATGCTGTGGCCACTTTTGAACTTAACCTTCCTTTTAATAAAATTTATTTAACACTGCTCACACGTTTACTGAGTAAAGATCTATAGATCCAAATTATTTGTGCTGTGGTAAACCTGGATGTTGGGTTTACTATTTGTCAAAATTTTAATGAACATATGAGAATGATTTTTAATAAATGCTTCCAAATACAAACCTTCACAGCTAAGAAAAAAAGATTACTCACCCCCTTACCCTCAAAAAAAAAAAAATTAAAAGTACCAATTACTTTATTTCTTGATTCCTTCAAATTCTTTGTAAGAAAATTCTTTTCTAGGATTTCAAACTTTACTTAAGAAGTTAAAAAAAAGTATTTGCTATTGCTTCATTTTTCTACTTGAGATTATCGTCAGGGATGAACTTCACCTTGAAAGGTTCAAAGAGTTTAAAGACCGATTGTTCAGAAACATCAATATGAGAAACATCTGCTTTCATGCATTAGCACCTGATTTAACGAGCAAAGCTAGAAAGGAACAGGCAGAGTGGTCAGGTAACAGATTGGGAGTCCAAAAACTAAAGAAGCATAAATGGGGGTACAACGGATTCTTCCTATCTCTATATGTTAAACTAGAAGGTAACAAGACAGCAGCAAAGGATGTGTGAAAAATCACTCTTTGCAACCCAAAGAGCGGAGAAAAAAGTGCTGACAGACTGGAAATGGCAAGAAAAGATGGATAGGACACAGGGACAAGATGAGCTTGCGTGGTGGGCTTTTTTACTGCACAACTTATTTATTTTATGGCTGTATTAGTAATACAATTGAAATGCTATGATCTGATTCTATCCTTGAGTATTCAGATTACATTTCTTTTATTAGAAGCAATAAACCAAGTCCTTTTTTTAAAACCCTTTTTTTTTTAATTCAATAAAGAATAGAGTTAAATGCACAAGGGGAGAAAAATAAGAGCATTTCACTCAAGGGAACTCAGGGTTGCTATTTGGAGAACAGCCAGAAGATTAAGTTATAGCACCGGCAATTTATGGTTTCCGGAACTATGGAAGCTTCTTTCATGGCTGCATTTCATCCCTTGGGTTGATGTGCACTTTTAAAAAATCTTCTGCTACCTCCATTAGCTCTCTCTATAATGAAGAATCCATGCATAGAAGCCCATAACGACTAAGTGGCAGTACCCGCTGCAATTTGCTGAGTTTGTCAGTAAATTTATTCCTTTTCTGTTCTGTTCAAGGACCAATATCCCCCATTCGTTTCCATGCCCAATGTATTTGCTCCAGGATTCAAAAATAATGAATTTAGTTTCCACTCTTAAACTTTTACTGTATTGCTTTCATAATATCTATGAATATTAAAGGTCTTAAAATAAATGGCTAAATTAGGACCAGGAATCCGCTTATATAGTCCAGTGGTATTTCCAAAGCACCGGACTCAAGAGATGGGAGATTAGAGCACTAACATTGCTGTACATGTGGTACTTACATTTCGCAATCTATTTGTAACTATTGTTTTACTGCTGTTTTTCCTCTAAGGTAAGCTCCTATTAAAGTCAGTCTTCTTAGTCTTCCTCTAAATACATGGATAGCAGAGGCAGAAATAACCATCATATTAGAACAAGACACCCAAATGCCTTATTTTTCAGTTTGGAGAAATAAGAGTACATAGGAGTGTCCTAAGAAAATAGAAGCCACCAGAAAATCTTAACACTACACAGAACAACAATTTTATTCAACAATGAGGCACTTAAAACCTCTCTTTCATTTTAAAACTAGACTTGGCTAGATGTCGGACAAAGATGTAAAATTTGAATGATTTTTAAAGACAAAGCACAATTTCAAAGAAGTCGTTTTGAGAAGTTTTTAATATTCTAGGCTTCTAACATACTCCTTCTCGCTCCTCTGTCTTCAGAAATGTCCTGGGACAAAAGCAGGACAAGCACCAGCCCAAAGGATTCTTAAGAAACCCAGCAAGCCAGGCTATATTAACTTTGGGACCTTCTGTCCCACTGGTACCAACAGGAAAACATTACTTGAAAGTGACCCTGAACTAGTAACTATTCAGCATTCGGACCAGGTCTGCACCATTATTCTCATATTCCTCAATAGAGAAACACGCTAGACTTCTCAGCTCCCCTTCCACTCCCATCTGTGATCTTGTCTTCCCAACTCAATCTGCTATCACAACAGCCCTCAAGTATAGATAAAATTTTCATTGCACTGAGGACACTGAGAGTCAGAAACGCAACTGGCAGAATGTCATACAATGGATCCATGGCTTGACCCCCAAATTTCAGTCTTTACTATGCCACCTGATTACCACCCACAGAGGTCAAGAAATAGGGACTGATGGTGCTTTGTCAGTTAGGGCCTCGGGATTTGCAAACTTTTGGGAGGGAGAGGGCACTCAGACAAAATGGGAGGCCAATTATTGCCCTGAGCTCAAAGGCCCAACATTTTCTCTCTACTGACTCTTCCACAGGAAAAAAACAAAACAGGAAAACTCATAGGGTGGGAAAGAAACAACTTCTAATTCCTAATTTTTTCATTGTGCTTTCTTTAGATGGGATTTTGAATTCCTTAAAAATGAAAATGCTTGGTAAGGGGCAGACTGGCTTCTGAGAGAGTGTTAGTCATGTGTGTGTACTATGAATGAATTTCCAGTTCTTTCCTAAAAGCAAACTTGGACAAAAAGAGCACCTGATTCACAGTATCCCAACTGTGGCACTCCAGTCTCATGATGTGTCACCCTTCTCCATTATGCTGACTGCAGTGACAGAAAGTACAAGTTGTGTTTCTGTGACTAGTAGCTCAATGATGGCCTGAGAATTAGCTTCTTTGGCTGCAAGCAACAGAAATGTCCTTGACTTGGAACACAGAAAAGGTGATTTCATTATTATAGGAATACAGGGTGTCGGGGGAAATTCTCAGGAGGAACATGGACTGACTCCTCAGGAGCTATACATAACCCCCATGTCCTCTGCTTCTCTTTGGTCTGTTCATTTGTTTCACTCTTCCTCAGGGCAGACTGGCTTTTTCCATTTTCTAGTTTATGTAGGGAACATCACTAGCATCAATAGTTCTCCAGCATACATCTCCTGTATTCCAAATTCAGCCACACACCAGAATATATTTGGACAACAGAATCTCTCGGACTCAATTCTGTACTATTAGCCCCTCCTGAGTCACTTGAAGTAAGAGGACAAGTTCACATGAGGGAGCCAAGCTGCTATTCTTATAGTCGTGTGAATAACGGGAGAGGAGGAAGGCATTACCAAAGAGAAAAGCACTGAGATGGGAACCCAGCCCAACTGGGGCTCACTCTGGAAGGTAAATACTCTCCGGTGAAACTTGGGTAATTTATGGATCAAATTTTTTTTCCAGAGACTCCAAAGGCAGGATTTTATTACTCAGATTGTTGGGCTGCAACACACTTGCCCAATAGAGAATAATGTTGATGGTGTCATTGTATTGAGTTTATTTACATACTTCTTTCTGAAATGACTTTGAGGCAGCTTATTAAAATAGGAAATATAACTCTTTAATATGGACATGGCTATAGAACATGAAAAGTATGGGTCTACATTCACTATTTGTGTTTGTGCTAAGCCTAATACTAACACCTTGGTCTCTAGAGACTCTTAGAGATTTATCTGTCCACCTTAGAAGAAAGGCACTCCAAATAGAGCTATCTCAGACATATGATACACTTTTTTCTGTCAAATAACTTGTTCTCCCTATATATAATTTATAGGAAGTGTGGAGAAACCTTTTCCATGCTCAATAAGTATCCTTGCACAACTGAGTTCACACACAAGAAGTCTGTCTGCATAATTTTTAGTTTCATGGTGAAAAGGCTATAGAAACCTATCATGAGTATATATAATGCCAGAAAGTGCTTGGGTCTGCTTATTTTCATTCATTTATTCATTCATTTTCTCAGCAAGTATTTACTGAATGCATCTACTCAGAATTGAGCAACATCAGTTTTAAGAGCAACATCAGTGAGTAACAGAATGAGTAAGACACAGCCTCTGATCTGAAAGCACTGACCATTTACTAAAACAAGACAATATGTCTGGTGCTATGACAGGTGGAAGGACAAAGAACCAAGAGAGTATAAAGAAGGGGACTGGCCTTGATGATTCAAAGAAGACTTGCCTCGGAGGAGTCTTCTTGGTGGTCTAAAAAGCAAAGAAGAAAGGGAAAGAGCTCTTGGAAGAAATACAGCAATTTCAGATTGCTAGTGTGGTGAGAGAACAAGAAAAACTGTAGAGACTGGATGAATATTTAAATATGGCTACAGTGTAGGGTTTGAGAAAAGACAGTGAGTAACTGAGAAATGAATTTGTCTACTAAAGCCTTATTTTAAAAAATGGTCACCCCATTAACAATTATATATAAAACACACACTATTTATTCTAAATACGTATATTCTCTTAGAGATCCCATGGGGATCTCTGTACTGAAAATCTGGACACTACTTTCCTACCCTGGCCAGTGTTTCACAAATATTCAACAACCTTACTTGCAACAGGGTCCCTTACTACACACCCCTGGACTCCACACAAGCCCTTAACCACCAGTGCCAACTCTGTTCTCAATGATGTAACTACAAGAACTGAATTTTTCTCAACATCAAGTCTTTTTGGAATCAATTCTTCCCAAGCTCCTAAGGTACCTAACAGCTTTGTCACTTTAGGATGTGTTCTGAATGAATCTGAGTAGTACTTGCCAAATTTCCTCCAGCAGTCCTCTGACCCTACCACTGCTCCTTCCCCCATCAAATGCTTGACCTGCGCATAGCTTTTTCTAGACTCCATCCCTTCCTAAAATTCTTCAAAATTCTTCAGTCTAACTTCTGAATCAATAAACGCATCAACATTCTTAAGAAGTCCAAGACTCTTCAGGAAACACTTCAGTTCATCCAAAAATTCCATGATTATAGGATCTTCTGTACCTCAGGAGCCCAACTTATTCCTTATCATGTCCAATGAAACGCATTTATATCCACCATGTTCAGGCCCAGGTCTGGGCCAGCCTTCAAGAACATTCAGTAGTTACATATATTAAAATAAATTCACTTTCATGTTTTTTTAAGATTTTATTTATTTGACAGAGATCACAAGTAGGCAGAGAGGCAGGCAGAGAGAGAGAGAGAGAGAGGAGGAAGCAGGCTCCCTGCTGAGCAGAGAGCCCCCCATGTGGGGCTTGATCCCAGGACCCTGGCTGGGATCATGACCCGAGCCGAATACAGAGGCTTTAACCCACTGAGCCACCCAGGTGCCTCTCACTTTCATATTTTATTTAAGATAGTCCATCTCTTCTTTAATAGTGTTCTATCGGTTGGGTCATCTAATCATAATTAACTTCTATGTTAAATTGATGTACTTCTAGCTAAAATGAAAGTGACCTGACATTTTCTTTCGCCTACGTCATCATTAGAAACATTAATGCATCTATCAGAACTTTTCAAATGCAGAACATCATTCAACCTCGCTCACTTTGCTAATGTGGAGGATTCCAGGCTAAAGCAACCCTTTGAGATCTGCTGTATGGACGTGCAGGAATTTCACAGTTCCCGTAATTGAAGGGTATAAAAGTTTACAAAGAGAGCTAAGTCATCTCTATCCCATATGCATTTATGTTTACTTTTTAATATATAATGTATTTGTTTCAGAGGTACAGGTCTGTGATTCATCAGTCTTATACAGTACACAGAGCTCACCATAGCACATGCCCTCCCAAGGGTCCATCACCCAGCCACCCCATCCCTCCCAACCCCCTGCACTCCAGCAACCCTCAGTTTGTTTCCAGAGATTAAAAGTCTCTTTGGTTTGTCTCCCTCTCCGGTTTCATCACATTTCATTTTTTTGTCTTTTACCCCATGATCCTCTGCCTTGTTTCTCAAATTCCTCTTACCTGCAAGATCATATGATAATTATCTTTCCCACTTTTAGAGAGGACATAGGAAATGACAGTGAATCCACAAAGTTTTAGAATGTACCATTAGTCTGTTAAATATTATGTCCTATTGTTTCCTGTCCATGAGTGAGAGCTATAAAATCTCTCTATCCCTAGAGTTCTTTCAAAGCAAAGTAGTACACATATCGCAGATTGTCCATTCAGATTAAACTCTACCTTCACCTTGGAGATACATTGTTAAATTAGATCAGGGTTACAGCTCTATCTTTTTTTTCAGGCTTTGGGGTATTCACTAGACCTCATTGCCATTATATTCCCATTTTCCTCTCTCACCTTCAATTTCTTCATCCTCTACCATGTAAGAACACTGGCAGAGAAATGTTCTATCAGGTCCTAAAATTGTCTTGCTCCTAACATTTAAAATACCATCTTCGTTAAAAAGCATTTACCACATGTTGGGATGCCTTGACGATCATGTCAAAACTCTAACCAACCTGGAGACCAAGATGCATGGTCTCAAAAGTATTCCAACACCATGGGGCACCTGGGTGGCTCAGTGGATCAAGCCTCTGTCTTCGGCTCAGGTCATGATCTCAGGGTCCTGGGATGGAGCCCTGCATGGGGCTCTCTGCTCAGCAGGGAGCCTGCTTTCCTCTCTTTCTCTCTGCCTGCCTCTCTGCCTACTTGTGATCTCTCTCTGGTCAAATAAATAAATAAAAAATCTTTAAAAAAAATACTCCAATACCTATCACATCAGGAAAAATAATCCCAGTGGGAAAATGTCCAGAAAACATAGTTTGAGCTTAAGCGGACTCCCTAAATTATTTTTAAAATTCTAGTTAATTATTGCGGGAAATGTTACATTTTCAACTCTGCAAGTCTTTCCAAATACAGAGAAACAAACTACCATTTTACCTTATCATTTTTTTCATTAGAAGTTAATTCATTTCACCCTAACCTGCACAAGCATTGTTCATTTTACTTTACAAGAATAGACCTTCACCTAGATCCTTAGGGATCACTGGGAAGCATAAAAAAGTCATCTAACTTACCCATCTTTTGTATCAACATGGACAGGACTAGAGATTATGCTGAGTGAAATAAGTCAAGCAGAGAAAGTCAATTATCATACGGTTTCACTTACTTGTGGAACATAAGGAATAACATGGAGGACATTAGGAGAAGGAAAGGAAAAGTGAATTGGAGTAAATCAGAGGGGGAGACAAAGCATGACAGACTGTGGACTCTGAGAAACAAACTGAGGGTTTGGGAGGGGAGGGGTTTAGGGGGATAGGTGAGTCTGGTGGTGGGTATAAAGGAGGGCACGTATTGCATGGAGCACTGGGTGTGGTGCATAAACAATGAATCCTGGAACACTGAAAAAAAAATTAAGATGTTTGGGGTTTTTTTTTTTTTCAGCAATTTGACTTTTTTTATTTAATTTTTTTATTTTTTATAAACATATATTTTTATCCCCAGGGGTACAGGTCTGTGAATCGCCAGGTTTACACACTTCACAGCACTCACCATAGCACATACCCTCCCCAATGTCCATAACCCCACCCCACCGTCTCCCAACCCCCCTCCCCCCCAGCAGCTTAGTGAAATTAAGATGTTTTAAAAAAAAAATCATCTAACTAGCTTCAGTTAAACAGAAACTTACCAAAAAGAAAATACAAACCAGACTTCTGTCAGATAGGAACTGAATCATAAGAACACGAAATAAATGATAGAAATGAAATACCTATGAGATATAGCGGATGAGATATAGCAGAGGAAAAAATGTAGAAGTTTGAAAGCAACAAAGAACACTTTCTTTGAACATATTTATGAACAAGTTGTAGCCCTTCAGCATTTTCAAAAATGACAAGGAATAAAACTTATCTGACAGAGGCCTGGAAGATTATTTGCAAAGATCTGGTGCTTATCCTAGGACTGGGAAGTCCATTCTAAGAAAACACATTTGCTATTACTAATATCAAGTTTCCTTCAAATAACTTCTTAGAGTAAAATCTGTGTAAACATGCTTCCATTTAAAGTACATAAATATTAGAATGCATTGGGTTTGTGGTGCTCTGCCCCTCCCTTGTCTTTACATGAACAGGTTCATTATAGGCTAATGCCAGAAGTTGTCAACACTGATTGTAATGACTTTATAGAATTAAAGGAAGGCAAGGAGAGCAGCTAATATTTATACATTATTAAGTGCTTTGGCAAGTAGTTCGCCTACATAATTTCATTTGATCCTCCAACAATTCAACAAGGTAGAGTTTATTGTTCCTATTTCTTAACTAGAAATTTGATGCTCAGAGAAATGAAGTAGTCCAAGAACCCTCAGCTACCTCAGAGTCTGAAATTAAACTTTAAAACTAAATCCATGCAACTCTAAAGCTAATTCCACTATGTCATATTAACTTCAAATTCCTCCAGATTTTGTTAAGAATAATTACAGAAATGTGCAAAAAAGTAACAACCATGGAACCTATAAATCTGAACAAAAATTCCTAATGTTTGAGTTATACTGTGATCAAACTACATAACTGCTTCACAGATTCCATTTTAAATGTAAAAGAACAAAGGAATCTTGATTCTCTATTGCTGATTTATACTGTTTTTATTATTTTGGACATTCTTGTAATCCAGCTTAGTTTAAGGTAAGTTATATATAAATAAAATACTTCTTAGTAGCATGGAATATAAATTAAGGACATATAGATTGTACTTCAATATAGCAAACTTTTAGAGAATATTCAAATTATTCCTTGGAGCTACTGTTTTATTTTACTTTATTTTTAAAGGTCACTAAAACCTAGGGAAAATACATTTGTGTGTTTCGAGATTTTTTTTGTTTTATGGGAATAATCATTGAGAACACAAGTGCCTACTGCCTACTGAAGAGATCACCTTTGTTATTCTACTGGAATGAACAGGAATACTTTGATCAGAAATAAACCTTAAGACTTCTGCACCCTTTTTGCTCCTATTTTTGGTCATCAGGTCCAAAAATGAGAGATAATTTTTGTTTCCATTTTCTCTTGACTGACATTTCCTTATACTTCGTTATGTTTGAAGTAAATTCAGATTATACTAAAGAATCCTAAAAAACATCCTAAGTCATAAGAAATCATCTCAAAATGCTATCATTTCTTTTCCTCTGTTGAAAATAGATCAGTGACATTAATAAATGCAAAAAGCCCAAAAGATTTAGAGGTAATTTTTCCCAGAGTTCATTTAATCCATTTCTGACCATGAACACTCATTACAAAAAGCATTTATTCAGAGTAAGTAAAACTGAAAATATATCCTAAGCAAACATTTATGTGATGTATTAGACAACCAGATGTATTCAATATTTGTTATAGTCTAAAACTGACAAAAACCTTTAAATAGAAGTCATGCTTCTGCGGGGGGGTGGGGGGGGACGGGGACCCACCTTCTACTTAACATTATCTAAATAGAAAATCAAAAGTTTACCTCAATATTTACTGGGAGCAGCAATCATGCCCTGGTGAAAAAATACTAATTAATTCCTTGGTTCTTTGCCCTTGTTCTGCAGAATGAATAGCAAAACAACCAAAGACAATAACCCTTAAACAATATGTTCTTTTTATTGGTATTTTGGTCAAAATGCATGACTACATGTTAAAAAAGAAGAAGAAGAAGATTCATCTCTATGTGATGTAACTAGGTTATGAAATAAACCAAAATCAAAGCCATCTGTATTTAGTATCAAAAAGCTCACCAGCTGGAGCTGGAGCCTAGAGAGCACAGGGCACCATCACCATCATGGGTGAAGACTCCGCCCACTGCAGTGGCTGCACACAGGGACACCGCCGGGACCGCGCTGGACACCACAGCCAGGGACCCAACACCAGGAGCTGGCCAGCTACATCCCAGACCACGATGCGGAGCACAGGTGGCCAGATGACCTGTGCCTTGGCAGCATCTATGGGCACTTCCAAGAGCAGAAGTTCCAGCTGAAGGGCCTGGCCTGGGGCACTGTGTGGACCCGAGGGCGGGACAAAGTACACAACCTCAGCCTTCCTGAGAGCACACTGCTGCAGTCCATCACTAACATTTGGGTCGTCAATGGCTTCTTTTCTAAATGAACAGGGAACATTAAGGAGTTGGCTGCCTACCTGTCCTCTTGACATGGGACCCACAGAGACTCAACCAGGGCCACCTACGAAGTCACCCCTGAGGAATCCTCCATCCTTCCCCAAACCCTCTGCTCATTCCTCATCTTCAAGGTGGGAGCTACCAAGAGCAAGGCTCAGTGGGTACAGAAAGTGTTCACCAGCAGCTGATGCAGGTATGACGAACAGGTGGGGGGAATGGCAGCAGCCCTGGGGGACTGGTACAGGCTCCTGGCCACCTGGATGCCTATGTCCTGCTCAAGGAATGGGAGGCACCGCTCAGCGCCATCAAGCGGGAGAGCCTGCAGAAGACTCTGGAACCTGCTCTGAATGGGACCTTGGCCCAGTTCTACTGCAGCTTCATCCCTCTGGATGACTGGGGCTATGCCAGGAGACAGAGCCCCACCCCTAAAAATCTTAAGTGTCTGAAAAAAAATTAGTAAGAAGAAGACAGACACCTATATTCCAATTCAGTGACAATAATAAGAACCGAACAATTGTTTCTTCTCTTTTGCAGCCAAACATACAGGTTCAAAGGCATGTCTAATACAAAACTTCATTGCTGGTGACTAACATTTAAAAAAAAAAATTCATTGCTTTTGTTAAAGAAAATTATTTGTTGTGATAGAAACGACAGAGGAAGCAGAATTATCTTGTTACCGTCCAGCAGCTGTGGTACCCACAGCCAGTGCTCAATGGGTCTGCCAGACGCAGCCAACCACCTGTTACACATTTTTTATGGCCTTTGAACTCTAGAATCAAGTTTAATGCTTTTAAAAATATATTCAAATGTGGGGCACCTGGGTGGCTCAGTGGGTTAAAGCCTCTGCCTTTGGCTCAGGTCATGATCCCAGCATCCTGGGATTGAGTCCCGCATCAGGCTCTCTGCTCAGCAGGGAGCCTGCTTCCTCCTCTCTCTGCCTGCTTCTCTGCCTACTTGTGATCTCTGTCAAATAAATGAATTTAAATATATATATATATATATATATATATATATATATTCAAATGTTTTAAAAATTTGATACTTTTTAAAAAATATAAAAAGTCTATCTGAAAAGACTATGTACTATAGGACTCCAACTACAGGACACTGTGGAAAAGGGGTAAACTATGAAGACAACAGTAAGAACAGTGGTCACAAGATTTGAGTGAGGGTGGGGTGAGGGATGAACAGGCAGAGCACAGAGGAATTTTAGGGCAATGAAAATACTCTGTATACCGTGATGATGGATACATGTCCTTATGCAGTTATCTAAAATCACAGGGTACACAACACCAGGAGTGAACCATAATGGAAACTGGGGACTTTGAGTGACTAGGATGTGTCACTGTAGGTTCATCAATTGTAGCAAATATACCACTCTTGTGGGGAAGGTTGATAATGGGGAAGGCTATGCATGACTTGGGGTAGGAGGTATATGGGGAGTCTCTGTACCTTTGCAATTTTGCTGTAAACCTAAAACTGCTCTAAAAAAAATTAAGTCCTTAAAAAATTATATTAAAAAAAATTTTTTTTTCAACACAAATGTAATACCTGTAGGGTCAGAGTTAAGAGCTCCATGACTGAAACCACATCATCTTGAGTCTAGGCCTCAGATCCAACAATTACTAGCTTTTTAACCTTACACAAAGTCACTACCTTCCCTACACATGAGTTTGCTGTTTAGGAAAGTGGAGAGCAAATGAGTGGTCATAAAAATTTAATACCATTAGGCATATAAGACACTTAGTCCCATGTCTGGCAAAGAGTAGATATGCAATCAATAATAGCGAGTTCAATTCAGGTTTGGTTCTTTCTTTCCAGTACTTGTGCCCTGTACTTTTTCCAGTACTTTCCACTCTCTTGTGCCCTGCCTCCCACTACCATACTTATGTGTATGGTAGTGGGAGGCAGGGCACAAGAGGAAATTGAGAAATACATTCAAAACAAGACAAGCAGAGAAGCAATTTATGAATCTTGATTCTTCCTCTATGTGTTACCCACTCATTTGTAGATTTAATTCTCGTATACTCCCTTTTTAAGAAAGTATTTTAGATTTTTTAATGTTTAACTTTTCCAAATTCTTTCCAGTTAGTTCCTTTCTATAACTGAGAACAGAGTTTAATGTTTCTTCTAACCCACTTCACCATACTGTGTGGGAGGGAGAAGAGTAATCCATTTCTGTACACATGACCTTTACAGTGACTCCTTTATTCTCTTTATTCTCTATATTGACCATGGGTGAAGTGGATAGAAGGTGAATTTAGTCAGAGTATCTAGCTGAAAACAAAATTTCTTAAATGGTTTTTACTTCATTCAATAAATATTATCTGCAACTCTTTATCTCCATAGGCATGGAGAGATCACAAGAAAATTTTTAAATTAAAGCACTTCTATTAAATCAGAAATCTTAAAATACATGTTTACTCATTGAAATGAGCCAGGATTTAGTGACATTTAACTAAAGAAAGCCAACTATAAATAAGTATAATAAAAATATATATCCACACATACCTAAATGTACAAATCTGATATCTGCTCTATCTGGATCACAGTTATGAGTAGTCTTTCAAAATGCACTCGGACCTCATTTAGACAGAACTCTAGACACTACAATTTCATAAGAGTAATGTAGCAATAATAGCAGTTAATGTTACTTCCTTCCTAGTGTTTTATTAAGATTTAAAATCTGAACATATGGAGTAGTTCACATTAGGAACAAGTTATTCATATAACAAAATTCATAATCCAAGTCCTCCTCCTGAAATCATATGGTGTATGTCATAACAACCAAAAGTGGATTTCATTTATTTCACCAAGACAGTATCTTAACAGTATCTTATTTATTCTATTTAGTCAGTAATCCAAAAAGGACCGAATTCTACATTTAACACTACTAAGTATGAGAGATTTTGCATTCTTCATTAGAAAGTAAAAACCACTTAATATTTCAGCTATGATACGATACAATATAAAAAATTTTTTTCACAGTGTCAGACTGCCATGATCAAATGTCAAGGAGCCAATGGAAAAAAGTTATAATCCCCACAAGTTACAAGAAATCATAAAGTCACTTTGAAAAAGATAAAAAGTTAACAGATTTCTTGACATAGAGCAAAGATAATTACCTTCAACAAATACTAAATAGTTAAAAATCGAAACCATAGGAAATGCTTTCATTTACGCTTCTTTACTCTGCACTAGGTGTAGTGTTTGGGGGAATACATGTTATCTAGAGAGCTTAGACCTTTATTAGTATAATTAAAGTTGTATAGTAGATGCCAATATTAAGACTTCTTCAAAAGGTTGATGTTCAACCATCACAGAAATATTTTCAATGGGCATGATATTCTATAGCAAATTTATCTCAGGCCAGAGTTTGCCTTTTAGGCTCAAATCTTGACAGGACACAGAGAGAATGTAAAATCCTGAAGGCTCATGTTAACGGATTCAGCTCATAAACCTGACATGCAAACCAGAATTCCAATTTGTTAACATATGATGAAAAATATAAATGTATTACAGACTAGTAAATCTTAGCCTCCATTCTCTGAGCCAGATAATCATCTGGTATGTGCTTGGTAAGTATGGCCTCAGAACAAGAGTTTTATGAACGGAGTTTTATTGGCTTCAGGCTAATCTCCCATCGAAGTTTCTCGCATTGGAATATTAAGGATTTTTTAGATAGGACTCTCTGTGTCCATCTCTCTACAGGGGATGGTCTTGTTAATTTGACCTTGATAATTGCCATTTAATTTGCTTGTTAATTTGACCTTGATAATTGCCATTTAGTCTAATTGCCATTGGCTAAATCTCTCCTATATGCTTATGCTTAACGCTTACCTTAATAAATTGCCTATTAGTTTTCTGTTTGTTAGTTACAGTAATATATTTTGTAAGGATCGTAAATTGTTACCATCCCAGAATCTGGTATTTTTTTTGCCATGGAGCAGATTTTTAGTTTTCTACCCAACCAATATCTATTCAATTCTTTCCCCATAGTAGAACGACCATTCAGTTTGGGTGGGAATATAGAAAACGGAGACAAGGATTACCTTATTCTACTTCCCCACTCCAGTTCCAGTACCCCGCCACCTCAGAATTTCTAATACCATCAGGATAATCCCATCTCTGCCATATTAACTGAAGATAACCCAAGCTGAAGACACGATCAAGAGGTCTCATTCCCCTAGAGGTAATAAATAAAAGAACATGTAAACAAATTGAAGCTAGTGAGAAATGAAGTAGGTATGCTACTAGCCTTTGCAAAAGATGGTGTCTTTTTCTAGTAAGTAAAGTCCCAGCACATTCTTTCTGGAAAGTGTAATGTGCAGATACTAAGGGTGTAACTGTAGTAGTAGTTTTAACACTACATAAGAAACCAGCCTTAGGAGGTTGCTCATCCTACAAAAGGCCAAAACCCAAAGATAGAAATTAGTCTAAAGTAACATCATTGATATGTGTAATCGAAAGCAACCCTGAAGATGAACTGTAGAGGATTTAATAAACGTGCACAAAAATTCTGATTTCTCTCCACCATAGTCTTGGAGAACACTTCCATACTGGGAAGACACTCAAGCTGACCTACAGAAAGGTTCACATGGCATGGAACTGGGGCTAGTTGCTAAAAGCAAGGAAGGAACTGGAGCCTGCTACCAATCACAATGTGAGTGAACAAGCTTGGGAAGACATTCTCCAACTCAGACAGATCTTAACTGCTGCACTAGCTAGTATCTTGCCTGCATCCTGGTGGGAAAGTCTGACCTAGAACCACCCAGCAAAACCATTCCCTAATCACTGGCTCACAGAAATGGAGAGAATGAAGGTTTGTCATCTCAAACTGCTAAATTTTGGAATCATCAGTTGAACAACATTAGGAAAAAAATATGCAATCCAACCCTCAATGTGTCCAATCTAAAGAGCCAGTAATTCCTCTTTATGGTTTTATTACTTTGAATGTAGGCTTAAATTTTCTTTCATTATTAAACAGAGTCGTGTTACAGGATAATATTATATCTTGTATAATATTACAGATTACATCTTGTATATTACAGGTATCTTCTGTAATCCATGACCTATCAGCATTTTAATTTTAAAATAAAATTGGTCTATTGAAATAAAGATAAATTTAAAAAATTGTTTTTCATTTTCAAATTCTTGGATTAAAGCAAAGTAGAAAGGAAGCACTTTCCTGATAGGAAACAAAATACTAGAAGTAACAGAAAGGAAATAACCATTTCTATAATAATATGAGGAAGTCACCAAAGAAAAGGTCCTATCTCCAGCAAAGTCACTGAAGAAAGTAAAGATGTATGCAATCTAAAATTCACTATAGATCTCTTTCTAAAAATCTGATATAGTAGCTTCTTTCTATTCAGGCTGTTAGTTCTCAATCTGAGGGTTTAGGTGTTTCAGCTTTCTGAAATAACTGAATTCAGGGAACAATGTTAATACTGGTTTACAAAGCCTAAGACACAGCCCAGGCAAAACCAAACCATGCCAAGGTTTAGCAGAGGGCTCAAGGCTCCTTTAATTCTGGGGACAAAAGTGTCAAAAGAATCAAGTCAACTGGTCTAGCACCAGAAACGCTATTAGGGGTGAGGGAAAGACTGCCTCGACATCTGAAAACTGGTAGAGACCAAGTGTACTGACTCAGTTCAGTAACTCCAAGTCTGAAAATAAATTTTGGAAAATTCAGTCATTGGGATTCATAAAAGTAAAGTATGGCCACTTAGAGAATGAAGTAGAGGGGCACCTGGGTGGCTCAGTGGGTTAAAGCCTCTGCCTTCGGCTCAGGTCATGATCCCAGGGTCCTGGGATCAAGCCCTACATCAGGCTCTCTGCTCAGTGGGGAACCTGCTTCCTCCTCTCTCTCTGCCTGTCTCTCTGCCTACTTGTGATCTCTGTCTGTCAAATTAATAAAAAATAAAATCTTAAAAAAAAAGAAAAAACAAAGAGAATGAAGTAGAAAACTGCAATGCCACCAAGGAATCCAATGATGCAGATAACACAGAGCTAGAATTGGCTGTAAGCTACGCAAACAGGTGTGCAGTGAGTGGGTCCATCTGTCAAAGTAAAAGAGAGCAAAGATGACAAAGGAAGCCAATTACTGTAGTGACACTTGCCATGAAACTATACTGACTTTTGTAAAATATTATTGACTCTTCTAAAATCTGTGGTGCATATGTAAATATACCCATAACGGAATCTCAAATAATATTGTCACGTTTTACTTCTCCAAAGGTTTCTATTATTCATTATCACTCCCTGGTTTTCTTGTTCTTATTTAGGAAGAATAATGGTTGATATTTATTTCAATATTATGCGTCAAGATGTGCTGGGGGGTGGAGGAGGGAAGCACCGTTTTGTTTTACTGACACAAAATCCAGCCAGAATGGATGCTATTTCTTTTTTTTTTTTTTTTTTTTTTTTTCATTTTAGAGGTGAGGAATCTGCGATCAGAATCCACACAATTCTTAACAATGGAGTTGGGATTCAGATCCAGTCCATGTGCTTTCTAAGATTTTATTGCTTTACTTTTTAAGAGACGAATCTGTTCTAGAAACAAATGGAAACTTTATCCACTGTACTGATTTTAGAAAAAATAAAATTCTATCGTTTAGAAAGTTGAAATCAAGCATTACTGCAGGGTTTTGCCTTTATGCTATTTTTGTAGTAGTCCAGCAGAATCCAAAGGTTCTTTATTACACAGATAACCACTTACTTTCTTCTTACTCAAATAGTACTTTTACATAGAGTTCTTTATGAATACATATATGCTGACTACTGCCCTATTCCTCTTCTTTTTCCTAACCCTTCCCTTGTGCATGCATTTAAGGAATATTTATTGAGCATTTGTTTTAAGAAGACCGGTTTCTGCCTCCACATTTTCTTTTTTTTTTTTTTTTTAAAGATTTTATTTATTTGACAGAGAGATCACAAGCAGGCAGAGAGGCAGGCAGAGAGAGAGGAGGAAGCAGGCTCCCTGCTGAGCGGAGAGCCCGATGCGGGGCTCGATCCCAGGACTCTGAGATCATGACCTGAGCCGAAGGCAGTGGCTTAACCCACTGAGCCACCCAGGCGCCCCTGCCTCCACATTTTCTAAGACATTTGACTGGGATACATCATTTCTGCTTAAATATATATATATACCACCTAATCATACTTTAATGGGCTTCCATTTTAAACTAGCAAAGTGCTTACAATGAGCCCCTATTAAAATTAAGTCTTTTTAGAGTTTTTCTTCTGGATTACTAAAAATGAACTCACATTACATTAGGACAACAATGCAATAAAAAAATCCAAGTTTTAAGTAATATTCTTTTCTTAACTTTGTATCAATAAGCTGGATTCAAATTTAAATATAATTTCCAGGAATAAATTTGTTCAAGTCCTGCATATGAATTGATTAACCCAAAGCAAAAATAATAAAAATATTTTCTGTTCTTCGATGCATATACAAAATTTGCCAGTGCTAAAGGACAAATATATTTGAATAAATATATTCATTTCCAACATCTAACAATTTTCTGTTTCTACTCGTGTTTGATTTTTAATTTGTATTTTTATGTCCATCATATAAAAGATGGGTTTTCTGTTGCTCTTATTTTATTAAAGGTCTGCAGTGGTTGAGCATATATTTCACATTCAGTGCA
Organism: Lutra lutra; assembly: GCF_902655055.1. Classification (NCBI taxonomy): domain Eukaryota; kingdom Metazoa; phylum Chordata; class Mammalia; order Carnivora; family Mustelidae; genus Lutra; species Lutra lutra. Next base: position 51,398,577 of record NC_062290.1, read on the forward strand.
ATGTATTCATAAAGAGAATTTACATATTCTAAAATTAACATAAATTTTCTGCTATTTATGCATCCTATCTGGTCATATTCAAGGCAGGTAATGGGCTGTTTGTCTATGTTGCAAATGGCAATAACTCAAGTTATTCATACATCTCAACCGCAAATCTATCACTTTGATATTTTTACACTTTTCTCTTATGTATTTGGGCCTTAGCAGTATATCTCAACTAGACGTACCGAGACAGAAGGTTAAATGTTTAATGACCAAACTCCAGGGAAAGGGCCTTTAATAATTTTAGGTAAGGGGAGTCAGTACTTACTGCTATATTCTATAGGAGATTTTCTAACTCCAGCTTTACCCAAAGTAGAATTACCCACCCTAATTTCTTCAGCAATGGTTAATGGCCTCCATGGCCGTCCCCGTTATTCTCTCTCCCTCCCCTCTTGTTAAGCACAATAGCACTTGGATCCCTTACTAGGCAATCCCAAAGGTCAGTGGAAGCCTGGTCCATTTCCACTTTTGAAGGTACCATGCATAGTAAATAATAATAATAATAATAATAATAATAATAATAATAATAGTAATAATAATAGTAATAATAATAAAGCAGGATTACAAAAATGGTGTTGTATCTAAATGCTTGTGTTTTCTAAATGAATTATTTGTCTTTGGCACACACACACAAATACAGTAAAATTTAATTGTGCTAATCCAAAATTATTTTTATAAATCCTGCAACTAGAACATCAAAGAAAGTGGGATTCACCAAGAAGACACAGAGCTAAAGTTTTTGAATGGAGAGGTTAGCCTAGGAAAGTACTCGTAAAACCCAAGAAATACCCCATTAGTAGATAATGTTAAAAGCCTCAACTCAAGGCCTTTCATGGTTATGAGACCTGAACTAAATGGCCCTTTTCTCTTGGTTACGTTAAGTTCTGAACCAATCAGAGCTCAACAGACAGACAAAGTACTCCATGATAGGTATACTGCCCTTCTCTATTTCTTGGTCATTTTTTTTTTTGCTTGTTTTGTTATTTGTTTTGTTTTACTCTGTGTTGTGGGGTTTTTTTGGAGGGGGGTCTTCTGAGGGATTTTTTTAATTAACATATAATGTATTATTTACCCCAGGGGTACAGGTCTGTGAATTGTCAGGCTTACACACTTCACAGCACTCACCATAGCACATACCTTCCCCAATGTCCATAACCCCACCACCTCTCCTCCCCCCCGGCAACCCTCAGTTTGTTTTGTGAGATTAAGAGTCTTTTATGGTTTGTCTCCCTCCAGGTACCATCTTGTTTCATTTTTTCCTTCCCTACCCCCCCAATCCCCTTTTGCCTCTCAAATTCCTCATTGTATATAAAATATTTTTTATGACCATCCTCCTTAAATCCTTTATCAAGAAAGTCATGGTTTTATCACATTTAAGTTAGAAATGGCATTTAAAGAAAGAGCAGCATTAAAAATATTCTCTACAAATTAAATCTTTTTAAAAAAAAATATTCAATTTATTTATTTGACAGAGACACAGCGAGAGAGAGAATACAAGCAGGGGGAGTGGGAGAGGGAGAAGCCAGCTTCCTGCTGAACAGGACCCTGGGATCATGACCTGAGCCAAAGGCAGATGCTTAAGGACTGAGCCACCCAGGCACCCCTAGTCACATCCAGTTTGCTCAGTGACAAAAAGTTAACTACCTCAATCCTCTTCAAACTGCAAAAGACATTATTATTCTATCCATATTAATACAATGAATATTCATTGAAGGCTTTCTGTGTTCCAGGCACTGTAATAAGTATTTTATTTGTATCATCTCACTTTATTTTCACATTATTCATGTAAGTAGGTATTATTTACCTTCTTTTACTGACATACTATCAGTTGCATACTTAGCAAGTCTGAAAACTAGAAAAAGTTAATAATTAGCCCCAGCCTCATGGATAGGAAACATACACTGGAATGAATAACCAATACTGCCTAAGACAGACTTGACCCTTCTCCACCTCAATTAAACATAAACCGTATTTATACTTATGATGAGCATTTTATAATGTAAGTCAAATCAATATGTTGTTTACCTGAAACTAATATTCTGTATGTCAACTATGTCAATAAAAATATAAATTATTTCACTTAAAAAGCATGAATATTGAATATAAAAATCTATACTTATCAAGAAAAAAATGAAAGAAAATGAAAATGTGACCTAAGCATAAAAACCATTCCTAGAGAAATAGTTTGGTTTTGACTTTTTTTTTTTTTTTTTTTTTTAAACAGCTGATCCTTCAACCCACCCTTTTTCAAAGGATAGTTTGGCTTTGGTTAGAAAGCAAGAGACCCAAAGTGTGGCCATTCTTCAGGTTGTTCCATTGCTTCCTTCCAAGTGCTGAAGGAGATTACAGGTTGCTGAGGAGGGGGAGAAATCTTATAGCTATGCCATGTCATGAAGAAATAACTACGAAAGCAGCATCACCTGAGGTGCTGTTCAAATGATTTATTAAGTCTATAAAGTAGGTGATGGAACAAGGACTCTGAAGTAGGCCTCATTTTAAAAAAGGTTTTGTGTTGACTCTCCAGAAGACGCATAGGGCTGGCAGGGTCAGAGATAGAAGGAGCTTGTGCTACCTCTCCAAATAAGCGAAGTATCTACAAAAGAAGGAGCTTTGAGTCAAGTGGTGGGTTTCAGGATTACAAGAAGGAGGGATGGAGGAAGGATGGAGGAGGGATAGAAAGAATTGATTATGAAGCATCACTGGGAGTCTTTGACTCTTACTTGGCAGCGTTAGTACAAAGCCATGGCAAGTACCCCTTAGGTAAAAGAACTCTGATATGTAAATCTAGACTTGGATTAATCAAAATCAGTTACTATAGGTGTCTAGAGGTATTATTTTGCATACACGGATACTTTCAGGAAGTGCTGCCTTTGTAAATACATGGCATCAGGGCACCTGGGTGGCTCAGCGGGTTAAGCCTCTGCCTTCGGCTCAGGTCATGATCTCAGGGTCCTGGGATCGAGCCCCACAATGGGCTCTCTGCTCAGTGGGGAGCCTGCTTCCTCCTCTCTCTGCCTGCCTCTCTGCCTACTTGTGATCTCTGCCTGTCAAATAAATAAATAAAATCTTAAAAAAAAAGACAAGACATCAGTCCAAATATTCCTAATTAGAAATATTGGTTGATTTATTCCATATCCTTACCCATCTAAAAGTCAGGCTCCTCATCACCATGCTCGTAAGTTCCCATTACTAGTATGCCTGTGTATTTTTACATAAAATGTATTAACTATTATATAATCTACTATGGGGCCACATTAAACCAGTTATTTCAGAATTCTTGATAAAATGGCCCTTGACTAGGAGCCAAAAGATCTGGTCCCAGGCCTCCCTCTGACATGATGCAGCCATGTGATCCTGGGCTAGTCTGAGCCTCCTTTGCCTGCTTTGTAAGTAAGATGCTAGGGGTAGGTGACAGCTGAAGAGCGGGGAGGAAGAATAGATCATCCCCCCCCACCCAGCTCTAAATGTACATACAAAATCAGTGTAAGAAATCACCACTCACTCTGCTAGACAAATATCTCAAAGAGAGGCAAACAAAACTGGATGCTCACCTCATTAATTTCATTAACTAGCCTAGCTCCAAAGGGGTGAGGCCGTCTGGTGAAGTAGGGCCCTCTGGCCCAACCCATAGGGGAGACCCACCGGGGATGCTGTGAAAAATATGCCACCCACAATAGCCCAGCTTTAATGTGCAAGTTCAGTGTTTAAAAAACAAACAAGCCCACTGCTTCTCATGGGTACATAACCCTCTCCATGATGTCTAAGTAAGCTTTGCATCCCTCATCCACCTTCCCAAAGTTGAAGCCCCGGAAAGAAAGTAAAATCTACTCGAGAATGACGTGGCAGCATCTGAAACTAGAAGGAGGTGGGTTTGTGTTTTTTGTTGTTTTTTTTCCTCAGTAAAGATGGGTTTTTTGTCTGTAAGAATGGACTACAGCAGCATCTCAAACTGATGGATCTGAAGCAAATACAAAGGGCTACTTAGCAGGCATGCACCCGCAAGATAAGGAATTAATGATTCTAGTAAAAATGGCATTGTTCCCATTAAAATTTGGAGACGTGTTGTTCATTGCTCTGCATGCCACAGACGTCTAATGCCTTTGCCTTCTCATTGAAAGGAAAATTGAATTGCATTTATTAATGAAGTGGCTCACAGCAAGCCAGAGCTTTCCAAAACGCCGTGCAGAAACTGCTGTTTGAAGGTAAGCAATTTGAAATTCAGACTTCATCTCACAGCTAAACATTTGGTTTATTACATGTAGAACTTTTATAAACATACCATCCTTCCACTGTGCTTGCAATTTGAAGATTTAGTTTACTTTCTGCACCATCAGAAAGATCTTCTTCCCTTCACCCAGATTCCATAAGATATGACTTGGGATAGCTTTCTCAGTGTTGAAAATACTTGTTAAAACAGAGTAATTCACTTTTGGTAAAGGGCTTTATCAAACCTTTATTTAATGTATAATTAAAGTTAGAATGTGTCATTAGGCAAAGACCTACTTTAACACAATATTATTAGATACCACATAATGGAAATTGCCCAATACTTGATCATCTTAGAGTGTAAATGTCTAGATCTACCAGGCTTTCTGCAGGAGAACCTTCAACAAGGACTTTGTTTGTTGATTTGGTTTTGTTTTGTTTTGTTCTGTTCTTTTTGTAAGAGAGAATAAAACAGCAGTGGGAAGAAGAAATCCAGGCCTGATCTGAGAGTAAGTCCATATCCAAGGGTAGGGCCATTTTGGCTAATAACATTATCCTGCACATGTTCTCTGGTCCGAACTTTTTTGCTGGAAACTTGTGCCAAAAGCCAAAGAAACAAAACAGTAAAAATAAAGAGCTGGATCTTAAGTCACTAAAAGTAAAAAAAAAAAAGCACTACTTCATGGTTTTTGTAGCAGAAAGGGCACAAGTAGAGAAAGGTAAGCTTCTCATTTAAGGCACATAAAAATAAAACGTGGACAAGAGCATCAATGCTAGAACCAAACGGGAGAATGAGAAAGGACTTGACAGGGATCCAGGCTGGTCTGCATCCAGCAGGGAAGCAAAACTATAGGAATATCCCTGAGCCTGTCAGACTCAAAGTTGCTTTTCTGAGCATACATCAAGTTAGTAAGGCCTAGCGGAGAAGGATACACATCTTTTCTAATATCTACTTAAAAATCAGCTTATAGGGGCGCCTGGGTGGCTCAGTGGGTTAAAGCCTCTGCCTTCGGCTCAAGTAATGATCTCAGGGTCCTGGGATCAAGCCCCGCATCGGGTTCTCTGCTCAGCGGGGAGCCTGCTACCCTTCGCCTCTCTCTCGCTCTCTCTCTGCCTGCCTCTCTGCCTATTTGTGATCTCTGTCAAATAAATAAAAATAAAATCTTAAAAAAAATCAGCTTATAATCCCTGTAATAGATGACCTTAACTTCTCCAAAGACATTTTCCTGAATATTCTCCCCATTTGGGGGGACTTTGTGATCCAAATAAATCCTGTTCTGCAATAATTAAATGGCAGCTATGTGAGTACCTAAGTACAATGACCCACTTCACCCATAATATAAGTCTTTCTCCCCATATGAAAATTTTCTCCAAGACACCAGTTTCAGGCCAGTGCCATCTCCTGTTTAAAGACCACACTAAGATCCTCGGAGATACCAAATAGATGGTAGTATGCCATGGCTCCAATTTATTCTTGGACAACTGACTATGTCTAAGTGAATCCCATGAACTGAGTCATACACAAATTTCTCTCAAGCTTCAAAGTCCTTCCAGTGATGCAATGAACAGACACTTCCAAAGTGGATGGAAAAGGAACTATCATGACCGTCCTTCATATTGACTTCCGATATAACCGTTAGCAGAAGTTATTCTTCTTTACTGGTAAGTACACTTGCAGTTACATACACAGCACATATCCACCCAAGACCCTGCTTGCTCCTCCCCCATGATTTAACATCTCCTTATCTACCAATTCCATCTTTAACCAAACATTGGTACAAAATAGCTTATATTTATGGAATAATAAATGTAGGTCCAGAGCCATTCCAGTACATTATTCTTTGTCACAGAGATCTGGCATGATGGGAACTTTATATAGGAGGAAATTCAAGAGAAGTGTTTGGGATGCCAGTTTCCCAGTGATTTTGAAAATACAGGCGATCCTTAGACCATAGAATGGCAAAATTAACTATTTTCCTATCTCAACCTAAGTTCCTCAGACTGCTTTAAGCCTTACATTAACTTTTAGAATTCTGAAATAGCTGGCAACGTTTTATGAATATGAAGGCTTCTTAGGGGATCCATACTCTACTATGCCAAAAGTTCTTCTCCAGGTATGTATTTGGATGATCGGATTTGGAGCTCTACATAAAAGCCTCATGCCTAGCAACTTTGTTGAAAATAATAGCAATCTCAGCCACAGAGACAAACAAGAAAGGCCAATATTACCACTGCCTGCAATGTTAATACTCAACCAAAAAAATTTAATAGATCTAGGGAATGAGATGGCCATAATGGATACTTTGGGAGAAGGGGGTTGAAAACGTTGCATGTAAATTCAGAAGAGACCAGAAAGAGCCTCAGCTGCATATTCCTCCTTAGCCTAATCTGAGGCCCCACACAAACAGAAAGTAAAAGCTGGGGAGGACCTGTAAATGAACTTTGCATGCCCCCAAAGCAAACATAGATCCTCTGAGCACAACAACTGGAAGCCCAGGGGCTCCAGATGTCTAAGTATAACCACTAATCAATCATCGGCTGACTTTCAAGCTAGGATAACCCAGGAAGGAAGCAATATCTAAGAAGCCAGGCCCAAGTATAAAGAATGAATCGAAACATCAGTGGTGGACCACCCCCCAGGAGACATCCTCTACAGAATTTGTCTAATCAATTCATTAAATAATCAAACAAAGAAATTTAAAAAATAAATAAAAAATAAACACCAGCAGCAGCAGCAACTACCACCCTGGGAAGAGCTCAAAATCCATAGCTGGTAATCTATCAAGTATCCACTTTTCGAACACAAATCCCAACACACGCAAACTAACAAGAAAGTGTCCTCTATACCTAACAAAATAAGGCAGTCTCTAGAAACTGACTCACTGCAAAAGAATGGCACTCCCACAACAGCACTGTCGTGAGTTACCCAGGACTGAACCTGCTGCAGTAGAGCCTTATGTGTTTCTGGAACAAAGAAAATGTCAGAATCCATAGTACTTTAAATAGCAGAAACACCCATTGTTCTGGATTGAACCCACCAGCTACTATTTCAATCACCCCATCACAGCTTGTAAGTCTCGCCGTGGTGCTCTCCAGAGGATGGGCATAAAAACTGGCTCTGGAGGGACGCCTTTATAAACTGGCACTCAAGTGATGTCTTTCTTGTGCTTAATGCCCTAAGTGAGGAGGAGGAAAGGCACAGGAGTGCATTTGGGTAGGAAGGAAAAGCCTTGTTACCTCAAGAACAACACACTCAAGAAGTCCACACTTCGGCAGGTCTAGCAGACTTCTCCGGGTCTGGTCCTCATGCCTGAATTTCCTTTCTGCCTAGAGTTGATAAAGGAAAAAATATATTGCCCCATGTAGGGTCTTCTTAAAACTACACTATTTAAAAAATAACAAAACAAACAAACAAAAACCCCAAGAAAATAGTTTATGAAGAAAATAGCAATAACTAAGGGGACAACCCTTAAGTGAGGTTAGTACGTTCCTATTACCCCTGCTGCATAGTTTAGCACTGAGACTGTGTGGTTTTCAAGAGATCCCAGTTGCCCTTTCTTTTTTCACTTTTGCATTTCCACATTTATAAAATCAAGTTGAGCCTCTTGAGATTGGTGCTCTATACGGTCGTGATTGTTTTAAGCCACTTTATTATGAAAGCAAAACCGAGCAGCAGCACGGCTCTATCCTCCCACATAGAGGCCTACGGCGAGCACATGTTCCCCTGGGTTTCTGTGGGATGCGGAAGCCTATTCCTTCCCTAACAGCATCTTGGGCTATTAAAGCCCACAGGAGAAGTACTCTCTGGAGACAAAAGGACTGTGAAAACCAAGGGAGTGAAGGCAGGGGAAGACGACTGCATAGCAGTGGGGCCAGAAAGGAAGAGAAGAGGGAATTTTAATGTCTCGGGAGGCGTCACACTGTAAAGACAGGAGAAAAACTTCAATAAGGAGCGTATTGGGAAATGTAAACTGAATCTGATCATACGGGAAATCAGTTTGGGGCAAGCCTTTCACACTACTGTTTAGGAGGCAGAACTGTGCCTCATTGCCAATCTATTGTACAATCAAATCAACACAGATTTCTGCTCCGTATCCTCAAGAACCCAAAAGCAAATGCAATCTTCCAATTTAGACCAAATCCAGCTTAGTCCGAAACCCACCTGTTCCCCAGGTAGGTACTTGACTTGTACTTGGAAGTATCCTCGTTCATTCACAGGTCTCTCTAACCCTAGAGAGCATCTGCACATTATTTGTTCTTAAGGAGCACTTTAAAAGGGATTTTCTGGGTTTAATCCTGCGTTTTGAATTTTAAAATATTAGAGGTTGCAAATCAAGTAAGGAAGGAGATGGCAAAATATCCATAAGCTCTTTTATAATTCTTATTAACTATGAAACCTCACCAAAACACCACATTCCCAGACTGGAATGCTCTCCTTCTGTACCTTCATCTACTTTGCTCTGTATCATCCATTAGGATTCAAACGTTAAGGCCACCAATTCAGAGCATCTGGCTTGGGCTTACACTCTCTAAAACCCTTTTATTTTCTTCCTAAATATTGTTTCTGAGTGGTCTATCAGCCCCATTTAAACAGATCTCCAATGAGAACAAGAATCCTGTTTGTAACAGACCCTACCACAAAGACAATGTGTCATCAGTATTCGTTAAATGATTAAATAAGGCTAGGTAAGAAAATATAGTATATGGCTCTACTACACAGGTCCTATTTCTGGGGGAAATAACTCCGAGCTTCAACCACAGTATCAGGTAGCATTTGCATTTTTATTATCTTTCAATATGGAAGACCCATTCATTTCTTCTTTTATAAATTGAACCGATTCTAAAATACCTATAATTGACCAATTGTGGTTTAAGACTTTGGAGCACCCAAGATGAGTAGGTCATGGAACCTGCGGAGAAAAGCCCCGAGTCAAGAACATTCTGGTTGTCACAGAGAATTTCATGGAACACTCCTGGCTCTTTTTTATTCCCCTGTGCCCCTGTCCTGCCCATTCTATCTTCTGGAATGCCGTGGAACCTTCATTAGGTACCTTCTTCCATGACACACTGCAGTGATACTGATACAAGCTACATTTCAAATATACACCCAGAGAAAACAGCAAGGGTTTTTAGAATGGTCATTGAGAACCATGGCCTGCTGTAAGAAAACACAGACTGAAAATACTGACAGTAAAACTTCACTGAAATATAGGTCTTTGAGGTTGTGATGCAAACACAAACACAGAAGTCTTGAAGATATCAGGCAAAATGAAGTTTAGATTTCTAGGCTTAGAAATTAGAAGACATTTGGGGGGGTCAAGTGTTAGGAATGGTTAGAAATTTCTTGCCCAGTAGGCTTAACTGAAAGCAGTTTATCATTTCTGAAGTGTAAAATATAAGACAACACTCTCTGCCTTAAAAAGTACATAGAGGGGGCACCTGGGTGACTCAGTGGGTTAAGCCTCTGGCTTCGGCTCAGGTCATGATCTCAAGGTCTTGGGATGGAGCCCCACATCGGGCTCTCTGCTCGGCAGGGAGCCTGCTTCCCCTTTTCTCTCTGCCTGCCTGTGATCTTTGTCAAATAAATAACATCTTTAAAAAAAAAAAAAAAGTACATAGAGGTTTGGATCCTAAATGCTTGCTATTTTCTCAGGGAGAATGGTGCTGAGGAAAATGCTACTACAGAGGCTTTAACAGGTAAAATACCATCTTATGTGAGCACTGTCCTTAGGGCTTAACTCAATCCTGTCTTTTATTTAAAAAAAAAAAAAGAGGTAAAAGGGAAAGAAAGGAACAGATTTCAACCACAGAATAGAGTACAAATTACTGACAAAGGCAAAATTTTATAGATGATGATAATAAAAAACAGTGGAGACAAATACTTGTCAAATACCCTTAAAAGTTTTGTGGCTTGCCCAAATGTCTATAATAGTGAAAAGTATCAACATAATCACATCTCAGGGACCCATGTGATATATTGCCCGTAACTTGTCAAAGCTTTAAGTAATATATTTTGGAATTAGACAAGGGTCTAAAACCGATTCTGTCAGCCACTAATTTGTTGGAAGAAACACTTTCTGGAACTCATTCTCAGCTCCAGAATGGGGGTGATTTCCTACCTTCCTCACCAGTTATTCTGAAGATTACGGTTACCTCGGAGGGCTCTGAAAATGAATAAAAGGATGATTCATTTCTATGCCAACCCAGTCACCATCCAGTACCTAAAAAATTGTGACTGTTTCTAACAATTCATCCGTTTTTTTCCTCTAACAAGTACATATTACAGATGATAAAACTGCCAAATATATTTTCATAAAGAAATTTTAGTAAGATCTTCCAGAATGAGAAAACAGACAACATTAGCCAATAAACAATCAGATATGGCAGCTGAGTGGACGCAGTGATTTGGTAAACTTGGTAAACTTCCCCTTGACAAACTCTCAGTGCAGATAATCGCTTTTCTATTTAGCACTGGTGCAGAATGTACTTTCTAAAACAGCAATGCCTCAATATGCTGTTCGTGTACTAATCTATGTTGGATCTCGACTCCACAGAAAAATTCCGTAGCAAGAGGCTATGCCTCCTGACTCCCTCCCCCATTTCCTCCAGGCACCGGGTCTGTCATCCAAGCCCTGTAAGGACCTATGCTCCACTCTGAGGCAGGTACAGTTTCGCCACACAAACTCTTTCTTCTACCATTTAAACAACAGCAAAGCCATACCCTTGGTTGTCCATCTGAGGGGAATTCTCTTCTACTTCACATTTCTCTGTAATAGAATGACTTGTCAAACGATATTTGTCTCCTGCTGTCCTGTAAACTCCTTGAAGACAAAGGCATGTCACTTTTTTTCCCCCCGATTCTACAATGGGTTGCCCAATACAGTCCATATACCAGCAGCACACACAACTTCACAAATAAAGATCTGAATTTCTATCTCCTAGACAGAGCCCTCCCTGATTACTTTAGAATAAAGGGAGTGAAACCTGTATCTATTCTGCTCCAACGGGGATTCCCTTTTACTGCTCCCTGACTGAATGCCTCTAATAATTGCTTCCACTCTGCACCACCCCCTCCGATCCATTCTCCACATAGCAGCCAGACAGATCTTCTCAGAGCATAAATTAGAACATGGCCTTTCCCAGATTCAATTACTCCAGTGGTTTTGCACAAGCACTTAGAATTAAATTCAAACTCCCTTTCCTGGCCTTGGAGATATAATTTCTATTAAGAAGAATGTTCCTGCACATGTCTCCAACCTCACCAACTCCCTCCTTCAGTTTTGCTCATTCTGCCTCAGCCTCAGTAGTCCTGGGACACGCAGCTCACTTTCCATCAAAGCCACTTACCTGACCATCTTCTCAGTCTGAAACTCTGCTTCCAAATCTGCACTTGGCTCGCTCATCCCCACCAGCACCTCCTCTAACCGTCTTCTGTGAGCATGAGATCCACAGTAGCCGCCCAAGACACTATTAGCACATGTCCCCGTTCATATTATTTTATAGCTCTTATAATTTTCTGATATATTTGCATGTATGGGTTTATTGTCTGTTTTCTCGAACTATGTAAATCCCATGAGATTAAGGACCTCATTTTATCATTTCCCACAACACCCCTAGTGCCTGAAACAGTGCCTGGCATTTAGTCGGCACTCAAAACCTCGGCACTCAAAACACAATTGCCCGTGAATAAGTGAATTAAGTGGATTTTTGCCTGCACAATCCAGCCAAGTACTTTTTTTTTTTTAATTTCACAACTTTACTTAGAAATAGCTCCATCTTCATATAATAAGGGCAAGCCCAAAGGAACATCTACAGCTATCATGGTTTAATTATCTTTACATCTATGCAGTTTAGCATATGTCAGATACTGAAGTTAGGCTCAGTATTTATAGAATTCCTTTTATACAGAATACCTGTATTCTATGTGCTCTATTCATATGTGCTCAGAAGTTATAGGCTTATACTTACCCAGATGCAAACTCCAACTTAAGACTATTTCATAACTGGGGGCGCCTGGGTGGCTCAGTGGTTAAAGCCTCTGCCTTCAGCTCAGGTCATGATCCCAGGGTCCTGGGATCGAGCCTCACATCGGGCGCTCTACTCGGCAGGGAGCCTGCCTCTTCCTCCTCTCTCTCTCTGCCTGCCTCTCTGCCTACTTGTGCTCTGTCAAATAAATAAAAATCTTTGGGAAAAAAAAAAGACTATTTCATAACTGAAGTTTATTTTTTAATTTGTCTTTCTTTGGTTCAAAGGAGATTCATCCTGGGTTTAACTTTACAAAGAGAAGTTAGATTTCCAAGTTAACTGGTAAGAATCTATTTAGCCTCCCAGCTTCTGAACTATAAAGGGATCTTGCAACATTCATATTTGTAAATGTGATACGGAGTCTTTTAAATGATCTACTCTTTCTTCTGTGGGCTTATTTGTGAGTAGGATCATTATTTTTTAAACAGCTATGGTTCTCTGAAATAAAATCAATTTATGAAATTACTGTGAATACATACACACACAGCCACTTTTTCTCCATTATTCTTTTTACTTTTTTATTTTTTTCAGTGTTCCAAGACTCATTGTTTATGCACCACACCCAGTGCTCCATGCGGTACGTGCCCTCCTTAATACCCACCACCAGGTTCACCCAATATCCTGCCCCCCTCCCCTCCAAAACCCTCAGTTTGTTTCTCAGAGTCCACAGTTTGTCATGGTTCGTCTCCCCCTCCAGCTTCCCCCAATTCACTTTTCATTTCCTTCTCCTAATGTCCCCCATGTTATTCCTTATGCTCCACAAGTAAGTGAAACCATATGATAACTGACTCTCTCTGCTTGACTTATTTCACTCAGAATAATCTCCTCCAGTCCCATCCATGCTGATACAAAAGTTTCGTATTCATCCTTTCTGATGGAGGCATAATATTCCATTGTTCTTGTTTTCATTTGTTTTGATTGTGATTTTGTAATCTTATTTGTGAATGTTAAGAATAAGTGCTGGAACTCTAGGCTTGGTATTTAAGTTTCCTTCACTCTCAGGAAGCTAATTAAGATGACTTGGTCACTCGGTCCAAAGATTCTCCTCATTTCTGCCTTATTATTTCCCTCCCATGGTCAGAATTCATTCCAGATTTTCCATTCCTAAACTTGTTTCCCCTGTTTTCTGAATGACAAAATTGCCAAGGTGACAAATTTTTTTAACTTCTTTAAAAATTTGACTTCTAAGAAGGTGAAGTTGTTTATTCAAAACCTTTCTCTGCCTCTCCTCCTGGAATCTGGTTTAGGAAATGCTCCATCATACCCCATCGGCCTGAGGCAGTAAAGATAGCACGTCTGCTCTAAACAAGAATGTCTTGGTTATAAGGAACACACACTCACCCAATGAAGTCATGTAAGGGTACAGGGAAAGGGTGCAGTGGACTAGCAAGCGTGCACTCAGTATGTGTGGCAAGGTCACTAATAGGGGAAACTGAGAAGCCAAGCACCTTGGTTCAAATTTTAATCCCACCACAACTCTGTACATCTAAGAAGATTTTCTTCTGACAGAAACTCCCAGACATCTATAGATACACACTTATTTTATAAAGACCAAATTATAAAACTTTGTAGATTATGATCCTTAGTAGTACACAAAAATAATGTCTATGAAATACCACTATTTTGAGGCTATAAGAAGTCAAAGTAAAGACCTGATTTGTAGAATCCTATTCTAGACTATTAGAGACTTCTGGAAGCCCCTATTACCTACCCCCCCAACACACACGCCCTGACCCCTGGATCCTACTCTGAGAAACACTTTCATCTAAAGAGTAATAAAGAAGAGTGGCTAAGCACATAGTTTCTAGTCAGATAGACATACTTAAACCCAGCAAAAATGTCTGCATGCATTTAGGCAAGGTATTTAATGTCTCTAAACATATTTCTTTATTCAAAAAGTACGGATAATCGAAGCTACTTCCTAGATTAAAAATAAAATGACATTTATGTTTAGCCTAACAACTATCCTAAAATGTTCATTGCTAATTCCATTACACATGAACACCAACAAAACTTCCCACCTCTTGGAGATCTACAATCCATCCAATAGCCAACTCTCTGTCTCTCTACCTTTCTGCCTTTTCCTCATTCTCCATCAGCATTACTTCTCTTAGCCTCAAAATATCCAACAATAGACAGTGGATCTGGAAGTCTGCCTTATACAACATCTAGAGAAAGTTAATACAGACCTTTAGATAATGTTATCACAATGGAAGAAAGCTGTAAAAGTACCTCACACAACTTAAATCCTATGTTTCTTCTGGACCTAACATCCCTTGAAGTCCATAATCTTCCACAGAGTTCACTTCACAGAGTTGCTAGGGAGATCAAGTCTCATAGTCATTATTCCCGGGATTGAAAGACACATAAAAGCTGACAACTTGCTTAATAAAGCTTTTTCTCTTAAAGCAAATTCATCCTTCTCTAGTCAGCTTGATGTGCTCTTATCAAGACTAAATGTGTCTTTTAAAAAGTTCTGTGAATCTTGACTGTTCAAATCCCATTTTTCCTAGATTTCACACTCAAGATACATGTTCAAAAAAGCAAACCTATTGCTAACACCCCCTTCCTAATACTCTTAAGACCCTATCACTTCATGCTAAGCCCGAGCATACAAATTGCAGGGATATTGCTAAAGCTGCAGAAGATGAACCGATGCCCCCAAAGGACTTCAGGTTTTAAGAGTATGAATTATGAAGAAGATTAGTCTTAATTCAACATTTCTATCTTAGAAATGAGAAGATTAAGCAAGACCATACTGGTTCAATGATAGACCTTTTCAAGTCTTTTAAAGCAGAAAAGATTGAGTCCAACGAGTTTGTTGAGCTACTACAGGGAGAAAATAATTCAAAAGAAGTCATTGACTAATGCTGACAAAGGACCAGACCCTGAGCAATCAGGACTATTTTCTCTATAGGAAAGATTGCTAGATTCTGATACCAAAGCAATCAAAGATTCTTCTCGAAATAGTTGAGGAGAAAAATATGGTATATCAGGATTTCTGAACTTTAAAGAACAAAGAAAATGGACAGATAGGAAATAATTAGCACATGTAGATCTGGGCACCAAGTACATCTCATTCATGACTCCATTAATGAGCACCTAGCTCTGTTCCCAGCTCCTGAAGGCTGAAGCAGAGAATATGATAAAAGATTCTTACAAATCACCAAGAAACATTAGGAGTTTGTCTTGACAAGTGAAGACACTAAACTTCAGAATGATTTAAAAATGTCCACAATCACATGGTAAGTGAAAAAAACAAACCTCCAATTCTAAACTGAGGACTCCTTCCTTTGCATAATGATTGTCCAAATAGTGTGTTGCACTGAAATGTAAGGGAAGAGCATCCATCTTCATTTTCCCCATTGGCTCAGAGTACAGATTCTTCTGAAGTCAGATGCGCTATGTTCCAACCCCACTACTACCTGGGAAAAATCTACATAACCTCTCAGTATTTCACTTGCTACATCTGTAAAATGGGACTGATTACAGTACGAACCTCATAGAGATATTGTGAAGAAGAAAAGTTGTGAAGATGAAATGTGATAATACGCATGGAATGCCCCAAACCGCGCCTGGCATAGCAGATACATTTGACGAATGCCAGGCATCCCTGTTTTTACATGTATCCTATTTTTAATTTTGGACTAAAAGCCATTTTGCAAGTAAACGTCTGATCCATGTTAGTGATCTGGAAAATAGAATGCAACTATAATCAAACACCACTAGCTTGGATTGAGGATAAAAAGCATTCCTACATAAAAGGTAGAAGAAGAAATGGGGCAAGTCACAGGGCCTCAGTGCTGCGACTCTAAGAGCTCTAGCGCTCTCCTCTGTGGGAATGGCACCCTAAAAACGCAGGCAGCCAACAGCCAGCGAAGCCATACCTAACAGCTCCAAGAGCACAGAAAAGGAACTCCCTCCCGGCGTTTTTGTTGTTGTTGTTGTTGTTTTGTTTTTTTTTTTGTTTTTTAAAGATTTTATTTATTTATTTGACAGAGAGATCACAAGTAGGCAGAGAGGCAGGTAGAGAGAGAGGAAGGGAAGCAGGTTCCCCACTGAGCAGAGAGCCCGATGTGGGGCTCGATCCCAGGACCCTGGGATCATGACCTGAGCTGAACGCAGAGGCTTTAACCCACTGAGCCACACAGGCACCCCACTCCCAGCAGTTTTGGTAACCGCAATCCTGAGTCTGACTCCATTTTCCATGTTTGACTATTGACAAGTTTCCAACCCCACTCCTTCCTTTTTCCTCTTAGCACCATCAGGAAGTGCAAATAGCACTCGCCTCATTCCCACTGTCTAACCACCATAAGACCCCCAGGCCAGTCTCCAGTCCTGATGCTCTTCCCTATTTGGGAAACCTCCCCTGCCCTCCTCAGAAAGCCTCATTATGTACTAATTTTAATATTCTGTTACATGTGCAGGGTCAGCAGTTTTGACAATGGCACTGTGTTTTAGAATGGGGAGGAAGGCCTATCCTGCTTCTGGATGGTGCCATAACTGTAACTTCAGGTCATAATGTTTTGTTGTTTATCCTCTGCAAAACTGGCTCAGTGAGGTAAGTAATTCAGGGAAACCTTTACTAGAACGATTTTTTTTTAGAGGTGAAGTTCACTTTATCCAAGAGCTCCCTTATTTAAGTTTCCCAAGAACAGCTTTTCATTTTTCTATGGTCAATTTTTCTTTTGAACAGGATACATTTTGTCTGTGGGTTGTGGACTTTGGAGAGAGAGGTCTGAGCACACAGGGAGAGCTGTAAACAGACAGGCTTTTGGGGACACAGGGGAGCCCTGAGCAGGGCAATTTTGAGACAGGTGAACATATGTTCAAATTTGCTCAGCACAACCCAGGTTATGCCTGTCAGCAAAGCATAATTATCACAGTAGCCCCTTTTTACTCTTGAAAGAGCTGTGGTGAATTATAGATATGTAATCCTCCCTATCAACAAATATATTTTGAGACTCAGGGTAGAAGCACGGCTATATCTATAGAGGATTGAATAGGGTCCTCGTCAGGGAAACCATAAGGGAAAGACAGTTGATAAAAACATCTGTTCCCTGTGGGTGTGTAACTATTATACATGCTACTGTGACGATTGCTACAGTCAACAGCAATAAGCAAAATCCCCATGAGTTCAGAAGTGATCTTTTAATAGGAGATCTGGAGTTCAGGCATTCCAATGACTACTCCTTTGCCTTCTAACTATATGACCTAAATAGTCACATAACTTCCATAAACTTTCTTATGAAATAAAGATACTAATTCCTGCCTTCCCTAACTGTTACAAGGGATTAAGTAAGCTAACTCAGGTAAATGTCATTACAGAACACCCTGTACATAAAAGGCAATATATTAGCTACAGCTGCTGCATATTATTATATCATCATCATCATCATCATTAGCAACACCATCCAGGTTACCAAGACCTTCCAACTATTTTTATGCCTACTTCAATAAGGAGAATGAAATGCTTTGTTAAACAAACAAACAAAAAACCTACAATAAAAAGGTTGTTTTTTTGTTTGTTTGTTTGTTTTTGCTTAAGACTACTTGTTGAGAATATGTCCTTCCAAAAGGTCATTTGTCAAAATGTATAAAATTCTTTGTGTGTATTTTTTTGAACCAGCATTTGCATTTATAGACATTTATACTCAGGAAAAATCATTCCTGTATTACAGTCAATAGAAAAAAAAAATAGAGATAGTAATGTGAGACCTGGACTCTGGAGTCTGACAGCCAAGGGTTAAATTCACACTGACTAGCTGTGTTGCCATGGCCTAGTTATAGCAATCTCTGTCTCCTTTTTTTAAAAGGGAGAAAATTATATTACTTACCTCATGGGACTATTGTGAGGGGAATAAAGAATAGTGTATAGACTTTAATAACTGCTCAATGAGTATTATTTTTATTAAATATAATGATTCATTTCAAAATTATTCATGATCATAAATAATTAGAAACTAATTTAAGTGTCTTACAACAAAATAACAGATTCAATTGTGGTACATATAATGACCCAGCCTTTTTGACTGTTGAAAAAAAAAAAATGAAACAATATAGCATTTCCAAGTAATGTAAAGTGTTTACCATTGTTTTAAAATAAAATGGTTTGAGTTTAAACATTTAGGAGTGGCCTTTTCTCTTTGGTAAAATTATACATGTTTATTCTCGCTTTTTCCAGAGTTAAATGTTTTATAAGTAATATGATTTACTTTTACAATCAAGAAAAGTTTAAAGTTATAAATAAAGAAAAAAAAGCATTTGGTCATCTATAACCTTATGATCCTTTTTTATTGTTTCATAGAGAGAGGTTTAGTGTGCAAAAGTTACCTTAATCCAGGTCAAATCTTTACAATAATTCATAGCTTCTCAATTAGTTCAGTCCAAATTAATTGTATTTAATAAAGAATCTCTGAAATATATTTGTCACCATATAGTGATTCTACAGTTAATAAAATATGTGCAATATTAATGAGACCAAGGTAGAAAACTTCCCATGCAGAAATAAAAGTGTTTTGACATCATAAAATGGATTGGCTCTGTAAAATTACATAGCCATGTAGTTTCAACTCTATTTAAGACACAGGAACACTGTCTTGTCTACTGAGTGCAACAACATGATGGAATCTGATACAAAGCAATATGCTTTTGTTATTTCTGAGACAGAGAACAATGGCATAAAATAAAAAACAAAACTCATCCCAAAATCTTAGCCAGACTTACTATGTATTTTTTACCCATATAAAAATGCACACTAGATTTATAAGGACAGTTTAAACACAAATACAGAACTCTACAAAAAGAATATGCATTTAATGGAAACAAAGCATGTTTTAGTCAGAAGAGGTGTATCTAAACCTCTGTCATCAACAGTCCCACATTAAGTGTCTGAATTCACGCTCGCCCACTGTTATAGTACAGCAAAGAAGAAAACAATAGCTGAAGTCATCTGCCAGAGAAATTGGTCCTAGATACATAGGAAAATAATTTGGGAGATGTTTTTATAATAGCTCCAAATTTCAGACCATGAGTCTGCTGCTATTTTTCATACAATCATTCTAAGGAAACAACTTAAGTATATAGAAAATGGTAAGACAACAACATACTCGGCTAATAAATGTCAACATGCCACAGGCTGCAAAAGACACTGATAAATTCATATCCACTCATTCTTATTGTCATATGGACCATCTATTTAATCTCTGTTCACTGTGTGTGTTGGTAGTTGGTATGACAGAATTTGCACAAAATTCTAGTACTGTACTCCAAATAAGAAGCAAAAAATCTACCCCTTTATCTCTTCCAGAACTTTTTAGTTTCATGCCATATGGCCCAGATACTTCCCTTTCCCATGTCAAAGTGAGTTGGGTGATGCCCACATCACCCATTACGGCTGAGGTTGCCCTGAAGCATGCTTGGTCTGAAAGAGCATATACCAAATATTCTTATGAGTTCTGCACAAGAGTAATAGAGTAGGAAGGGAAATCAAACCCCTGAACTCAGAAGACATCATCTGCTATAGAACTCTATCAACTCCCATCACTTTCTTTTAGTGACAACAGCTAGGCCTGATCAGTGGTTTGGCATGTCTAACCACAGTGATGCCTTCTATTTCTTTTTTTTTTTTTTTAAGATTTTATTTATTTGAGAGAGAGACAGTGAGAGAGAGCATGAGCGAGGAGAAGGTCAGAGGGAGAAGCAGACTCCCCATGGAGCTGGGAGCCCGATGCGGGACTCGATCCCGGGACTCCGGAATCACGACCCGAGCCGAAGGCAGTCGTCCAACCAACTGAGCCACAGGCGTCCCATGCCTTCTATTTCTAAAGTCACACTGGTCTCTTTTATTCACTCAACAGTAAGGCCAAAGAATTGTTGTTATTATCAATGAGGAAATATTTTACATAATTTAGTCCATAATTACTTAGCCAGCTCCCCCATTTTAATGGTGATAAATTAAGAGAATTAAAAAAAACAAAAACCAAACCTGACTTCATCTACAGAGTCAGCAAGTGGAAAGAGAACCAAATATAAGATTTTTTTTTTATATTAACACTATGTCTCTTGTCTCAACAATTGATCCAAAGTTGAGATCAGACTATTAAAAAAACTACTTATTTTGACCACCCTAGAAATTAGGAGACTATTACTTAAAACGAAGATATTCAATAAATAATTCTAGCAAAGGATGAATAAAAGAACTAAAGCCTTTCTCTGTTAAATAATGTGTCTGTATTGTATAGTACATTCTAGAATAGAATAGAGTGGAATAGAATAGCATATAAATAAACCAAACAGTTCTAAATGTTAACACAAGGTTTCACAGAAGAAAAGGATCTCTAAAACTACCCAATGTCATTTTTGTCCTCAATTCACTATGATAGTAGAGAAAATGTTATCCACACATGAGCAATTTTTGGTGGTCTTTCTCTTTATCAATACATAGAATTTTCTTTTTTAGAGAACTTCTAATACACACACACAGTTTTAGCATCATAAAGGGTAAAAACATTCAAATACAGTTTGAGGAAACCAAGTAATTCTTAACTACAAATAAAATTACCTAGTATTACTACCACATAACTCAAAGACTGTCTTCCAGTCGATGACTTCTTCTACACACAGTGGATTCCACATAATGGAGCTTTCTAGGAGGTACCCAGGACATCCATTTGTGATCAGATCATGATAAATCAGAATCATCCTTCACATAGTATTTTCACTTTTGACTAGAGTCTGTTGATTTCTAGTTGGGTGTTCAAGATTTTTCAACTAAAAGCAAAGAATATAAGATTTCTGAGCCCAAGGGTCCATCGATGATGAATGGACAAAGATGTGTTATATATGCAATGGATTATTACTAAACCATAAAAAAGAATGAAATCTTGCCATTTCAAAGGTATGGATGGAGCTAGAAAGTATTATGCTAAGTGGAATACATCAGTCAGATAGAGTTAAATACCCTAGGATTTCACTCGCATGTGGAATTTAAGAAACAAACAGATGAGCAAAGGGGAGAAAAGAGAGGAAGGCAAACCAAGAAACAGACTTTTAACTCTAGAGAACAAACCAATGGTTGCCAGAGGGAAGGTAGGTGGGGGGATGGGTTAAATGGCTGATGGGGATTAAGGCTTGTACTTGTGATGAGCACCAGGTGTTGTATGGAAGTGCTGAATCACTACATGGTACACCTGAAACTAGTATTACAGTGTATTGAACTGGGATTTAAACAATAACTCACTAACAAAAAGACTTCTATGGACAGCCCTCAGTGGATTCAGCATGGATTAATGCTCCAGGAAGAAAAGTTTATTGGAGTTAACCAGCTGGAATGATGGTCATTCCAGAGTGTTATAGCCCGATGCAACAGTAGAAATGGGGGGAAAAAAAAAACTGATATCCATGTGGAAGAATACAATTGATTCTTCAACAATCATTGCCTCTAATGGGACTCTATACTCATACTCCATCCATACTCAGGATTTGATTAATAAACTTCAAGCCCCTACTTATTCTAGCTTTTCTTAAAACAGAAGACATAAAAAGCAAAGATGAGTGGTATGCAAAACTTAACTAAGGAAATAATTTTGATGGTAATCCTATCTCATGAGACTATTCTGAAGTTTAGTTTAGAAACAACTACTTGGCCGCAAAAATGAAAGGTTTTCCAAATACTCCTGTGTAACATCTATTGGTGCCTTTGCAGTTTGTTCTCATTGAAATCATTAACTCTCACTTCAACAACTCACTCTTCTTCCTATCGTCAACCATTAACCCATGCACAAAATTGGAAAGTCATCCCAGAGAGCCCTTTCTCATTCATAGCATCCTTCACTCTGTCCTATCACTAATGTCTACCAGTTCTGTACCAACTCTACAAACGGTTTTCCAAGCAGAACTATGGTCCCTATTGCTGCCATTACTGCTCTGATTCAGGTTTCAATGCCCCTGTCCAACATGGATTAGAGTCTCAAGTGTCTTCTTCTCAGCCATAATCCCATGAACCCCTCCCCCTAAAATGTTTTCCTGATTTACACCTTTTGTAAAATCTTCCAGAACCTTAAAACCCTTTGACCTAGGGCAAATGTTCAACTTTTTAGAATGACCTACAAATTCCTCCCTTCTTTGGCCACTTGCCCAAATCACTAGTCTCATCCCTGATCATAGTCCCACCCATCCTTTAAGATTAAGAGTCTGTGTGAATCTGCCTGCTCTTTTCTACTCCCCAGAATTAGAAGCAATCAGCCTCTGCTTTAAGAACCCATAGTAATCCGTAGTACTACAGACAGAGCTACTCACAGCTCTTATCAAGCCTGTCACACTGTATTGCAAATGACTGATTACGTGTGTTCTCTAAAACAGGAGTGGCAAATGAGTTTTATTTCTGTTGTGTGCTAATTTTAATCAATGGTTAGAGATTGTTTGGAATCACTTTCTAGAAAGAATTGTTGAAAAGCTTACCTGACCTGCATCCAATCCAAGCTACCTCTACGACTGGAAGCAAGAAAGAGAACAGGATCTGGACCGGCTATTTGTCGGCCTCGAATAGCCAGTGAGTCCTGGCAAGTAATGAAATGTGCTTTATTCATTCATTCTGAATGCCTAGCATAGTGCCTGACACAAAAACACAAACCTGTGCCTGAAAACACAAACATCGGGAACCACCCATCCTAATCTATAACTCCACACACAGGAGTCCAGACTCCTCCTCTTCTGGTCCTGTAAAGGCAAACACATGGGACTTGAGTCTAACTTCTCTGAATTGGTTAATGAGAGGAGGTATGGGTCATTTACTGACATAATGACAAGGGACCCATTAAGAGTGCCATCTAAGACGTTCCAAACACAACTTCCCTTCCTAGAAGCTCTGTAAAAGTTTCTGTGGACGATTATTTGACCCTTCCAAGCTCAATTTCCTCATCAGGAATGTAGGGATAATGAAAACTGCCTTGCAAGGTTGCCATAGGGATTAGAAATAAAAAGCATCATTACATAGTGGGCCCTCCATAAATGATAACTATTAGTTTGTGCTATTTTGGCTCACAGCAAATTTCCATGGGGAGAAATATGCTTTTTCAAACCCAAAGAGATAATTTCAGTCCCATTTTTCTGCTCAATTATATAGGTTGTTTCGTTAGGAACACAGAATCAGTGAATATCAATTATATTTACTACGTCTTTATTTTGCCATTGCCCGAGCTCTGAGCTCGAGCTGCACAGCAGCCCCAAGGATGTTTATTAGTATTACTTTAAAGAATCGATGAATAATTGATAACAATGAAACACTTTGCCTTTGTGCGATATTTTTCGTCTTTGGCTTTTGAAGGGTTAAGGTTTTTCGCTCTTCTCTTTTGTATTTCCCATCCTAGCTTCTATTTACCAAACCCCAAAAGAATTCTAAAGCACAATAAGACTTTTCCAGCATCATTCAATGGATTCTTTGGATTCTTATTTCATCAAGACTGTCCTTTTCACAATGTTTCCACAGGTTGTGGCTGAACAACATGTGTCTATTTACATATGCACATCAAGGAGTCTGGGGATAAAAGGCTGGCATAGAGAGGCCAGAGTCAGGAATTGATAATGAGCAACAGCACAGCTGAGTCTAGTGTCAGCCAGTCACTGAATGTCACCTACTGGCTCCCTATTTCAATTCTCATTAACTTGACCCTTTAGGTGGGGGATATTATCCTCCAATAAAGAAGGAAGCTTCAAAAGATTAAGTCACCAAGGTGACACAGCGTATTATTGAAGAGAAGATAATGATAGTGTTAGCATCTGACATCAACAATGAAAACATCTACCACCATCGACTGATGTCTTTACACAGGATCTGTGTTCTACAAATCCACGGGCTCTTCGGTGGCAGAGCAGAGACCAAACCTAGATTACTTGGATTTCAAAGGTGACTTGTTTTTGGACATTTCATTTCCTCTTAAAGTAGAGGAGTTTAAACATGTCGAGTCCCTTATCACTCAGAGCCCATCTTTCTTATCCAGAGCTTTCCCTCCATTCCCTCCAAAGTGCTTCAGAAGCCACTCCCAGGCTGTCTGCCAGTGCCATCTGCATTCATCTTTTCCATAGTGATACTGAATGACCTACATGCCACATTTGAGAAAATGCAAGCAAACCTTTCATAGGTGCTCTTCATTTGATGCAAATAAGTGTAACACGAGACAATCGGACACAGACAGAAGCTCATAATTAATGAAGCCACAGACCCCAGATTTGTTTCACAATGGACAATTAACTCAAAAATCATTGTCATTGTGTAACCACTTCAGAACAAGGAGATGAATCATAGCTTTACAAAAGTGTTGCCCTGTCTAGCTAATGAGTGTCTGCAATATGGTTATAATTTTTATTACAGTGATCATTAAGGACTTAAGAAGCACTTGATTTGTTTGTAGTTTCCTATCCCAACCCCACTCCACCACCAAAACAAATTCTATGGCAGTTCTGATTCGGTCTATACCCATCCTATACCCATCCTAAATAGAGAACACTGGTCCAGTGCTGATTTGAACAGATAAACCAAATACCTGTTTTCCTCTTAAAAGAGATGTTCTTCTGATAGACATGATAAGCAGGGACAAATGACATCCAAATATTGCCACATGGATGGGCAGGTTATGGGAACAGCTTTTCTGCCCTATTAAAAATGACCTCAAGATCAAGAACAATCTATCAGAGACTACTACTGAGAAATTATGTGCTTATGAGGTAATCAGTAGTAAGTTAGATAAGTGTGTTCCTGATAGGAGCAGCTGCTTTGTGATTCAGCAATCTGAGAATCAATGAGCCTTGTGCGGAAATGTTCCATAAACAAGACCAAAAGTCTGAGTTATAAACGTAAACAATACAATGCAATTTTCCAAAGATACTGACCACTTGGGCAGCTTCCAGCCTTTCCATGATCCTCTTCAAAAGAGCTGAACATCTTTTTGCCAAAACACAAAAGTTTTATTTATTCTCTTTCACTTTGAAAAGTCCAGCTTAAAAGACTTGTAGGAGAAAAATTTTATTTTATTTTATTTTTTAATTTGACAGAGAGATCACAAGCAGGCAGAGAGGCAGGCAGAGAGAGAGGAGGAAGCAGGCTCCCCGAGAGAGCAGAGAGCCCGATGCGGGGCTCGATCCCAGGACTCCAAGATCATGACCTGAGCCGAAGGCAGCGGCTTAACCCACTGAGCCACCCAGGCGCCCCTAGGAGAAAATTTTTAAAAAAATGTTTAAGAGGATCACAGTCTACCTATTTCCTGGAACACCTGGAAGGTGTTAGGACTCTAACAACAAGGTTTTCCTATTTTACAAGTCCTCAAGGTCTCAGTGGAAGCAAAAAGGCTCATTAATGATGTAAAGATCTCAGAATTGCTGGTATTAATATTTCCCCTACACGAAGACCTCTATGAAGTTCACATATTAAAATGTTCAGTTAGGGCAAAAACCATAGAGCATCATTTAAAGCAAGCAAAAGACCGTTTGATAGACACCTAGAAGTGACCACAACATTAGCAGTCAGCCATTCCTGTAGTCATGGATGTTTCATTCCATTAGAGAAAGAGACCTAGTCCGGTGCGTACCCATCCACATGGTGTATGTGTGTCTGTGAGTGTGTGTGTTCCCATGTGTGTGTACTTGTATGTGTGCATAGTGCTGGGAAAAGAATGAAATCATGAGATAAAAGGATATCCTTTCATTCACTTCTAAATTTCATGGAACATCAACAGCACTACCATCAAAGCTGAGCAGAAAGCTATTTTTCTGTCTCTAATGGCCACAGTATGGAATCAGATTTGGAGGCCCATAAGGAACTACCTTAACATCTGCCTTCTTGAGCCAGCAGCCATCATGTCTTAGCTTGCTGATTACTAAGAAACATTTCATAAAAGTTTATTCAAATCATTAAAAATATGTAGGAGGTGAACTGTGCTAGAAAATAGCATATTACAAAGTTTCAAGTTGTGTATCAAATGCTTCCTTCTATCCATCATTATCATGAATCGGGCTCATACACAGTCAAGGATATCAGAATGATGCAAATAAGACAAGGCCCACAAAAAGCAGTATTCCTAACACTCAGGTCACTGTAAGAAAGGACAAAAGCCTTTTACATCTCAGCTGCCGTTTGCAGGGCGCAGGGAAAAGTACAAATGGAGGCTGATGAAACAACTAAATATTTAAAAGTCACAAATTCAAATTAAATATTTCATTATAACCACTCATAATTCTAGTATTCAATGTCGATATAGTTGCCAGCACACAGTCCTGATAAAGTGAAATATCGCACATTACATCCAGACAGGTGTGGCTCAACAGAACTCACTGCACTGATGGAAATCTTCCCTACCTGGGTCAGCGGGGACACTAGCCACACGGAGTGACTGAGCACTTGAAATGGGGCTAGTGCAACTGAGGAACAAAATTTTAATGTTATTTAATCTTAATTAATTTTAATAGCCCCCGTGGGTATTGGCTACCCTAGCCGACAGCAAGATCCAGACCTAGGATCAGGTTCCTCGGCTGTCTTATGCAACGGTTGCCAATATTGGACTAATTCATGAGAACCTCTGGAAACATGCATTAGAATAAGAAAATGGACATTTATATTTCTGAGAATAAAATTACTTCATGATGCAAAATCTTTCATGTTCATGATCATGAAGAAGATTTGACACTTAAATTGATTTGTCTTTTATCTATCAAAGTGCCTCCGTTGCTCAAATCCTCCTCTCTGAAGCAGCCCCTGTCTGTACCAGCAGCAGCAGCCCAGTCCACAAACATCCCCTCTGTTTCCACTCAGTCACCTTTGATTTCAGAGACACAGGGAAAGATGGAGAGAAGTTCTACCCCGTTTAGCCTGTGCAAAATGTGAGAGTGAATGCTTGAGACTATGGGCTTCTCTGTGCCAACTGAGGGCTGGATCCAAAGTGACCGAGTTGCCTGTGAATCCCTCAACTGATGAATTTATGTGAATATGGGTGTGTGTGTGTGTGTGTGTGTGAGAAAGAGAGAGACAGAGACAGACAGATAAAGTCAGGCAGACACAGGCATAAAGCCTTTCTATAATGTGGGAACTTGGAAAGGGACCCTTTCGCCTAAAAAAATAGTGCAATGGTCTCATGTAAAAAGCAATTAGAAATCTTAGTTTAGTGGTTATACGTTGTATAAAATTAGCCTAAGGTGACATTTTTACTTAGAGCCGAATGGAAAATTGTATCTTACAGACAAGTGGCAATATAACCAAAGTAAAAAGCAGCAAAAACAGCAAGTAAATACTAATTTTCACTTCCCTTTACCTACAAATAATGACATATCCATTATTATGGTTGATGCTCCCAAATTAAACAATTTCCTTATGTGTACGAGCAGGATTTTAAAAGCAAATAACAAAGCATAAAGGCAGACCACTACAAAGAGAAGCATATGGGAAGAAAATGGAATAAACTATCAATCGAAAAATTCAAGAGGTCAAGAAACCACAGAATCAAATATCCTCCTGAAGCCTAGAAACCATTCACCAGGCTCCAGTCTACCGGGCCAGACTGTACTGTAGATAGGTGATTTCTTTCACCAGTTTCACTAGACATGAATAAAACTAAGTGTCCCCATTCTGTCCTTTTATTATGCTCATGTCTAGAATTCTCATAGTGTGAGACAAACTGAAGCAGGTCTGATTTATTGTTGGCAACCCCCTAAAATTGCCTCAGCCCTGGCCCAGAATGCTCCCGATCTCCACCCAGGAAGGAAGTGCAAAGGGAGAGAGTCACTGCTATCCTATGCTAAGGGGAGGTGACAATGCAATCCTCAGAAAGGGAGCCAAACAGGTGGAAGAAAGTTGCCTCCTGAGCATCTCAACTTGTGTTTCCAAAGGGTTGGGTCTCTTACTTCGGTCCCTGCAGGACTCCTCATTATCCTCAGGCTAAGTAAAAACTCACGAAAAGACCCACAAGGCCTATTATATGGTCCCTGCTTCAGCCTACAAGTCCGTCTCTCCTCCAGCCCTACCATGTATTATTTATTTGAATACACAATTCTCGCTCTCCCCCTGTGCTCCTCTTGAATGCCTTTTGCATAGGATGTCCTTTGGCCTGACAGAATCTCCCCCCACTTCCAACCTCTCCTTCTCCCTTCGGACATCCACTTATCTTCCTCCCAGTTGGATTCTGTTTCTTCAATGCGCTCTTCTAATACCCAAAATTTTATGGATAACTGAAGAAGTTATCAGTCTCTAAGATTATTTCATGCGTGTTTGCCTCCATCACCCACTAGACTAACAGTTCTATTACAGCAGGAACCATACGTGTCTTATTCATCATGCTACACCCAGAGCCAGCTCAATCGTGGAATATGGTAGTAGGAGCTCACCTTTATTATGCACATACCACGAAGCCAACAGCCTCTTAACTCATTGGATCTCTCCTAATCCTCTAAGGTAGGGACTATTATAATCCCCATTTTATAGATGTGAACACCCGACCACAGAAAAGACTCAGGTAAGTCATGAATGGCAAAATGAGAATTTAAACCTAGGCATTTGGATTCACAGCCTAGGATCTTAATTACTATGCTCTGTGGTTTCCTAACCTAATAGGTGCTCAGTAAACACTTTGAGAGTAAAATAAATGAAAGATAGGAAAGAGAAAATACCTAAGTAAATGTTTTGGTGTATTTCTGATATGCATTTCATCCCTTTCAGCACTCCAAGGCATGAGTCTTACTCCTTTTCTGATTTAATTTCAAGAACAACAAATGACAGAATATTTTAACTTAGGGTCATTCCATGAGATCATTTGCATTCAGGGTGGCCGGTGGGGATGAGCAACATTAGCCCAGAGACTGCTATCCTTAGAAGGCCTGCTACTACACTTGACCTTTGGCTGGCATCTGAGAACTTTACTGGTATGTAGTTCCCTATTCAGATATAAAATCTCTTTTGAATGATAACAAGAGCTGACTGTGCCTAAATTGATTGTGTCAACGATGTGGTTCATGCTGAACATGTATTACCTTTCTGGGAGTCTGGAGTTTTGGTACATGCTAGTCAGAGTGCATCTGTAACTAGCCCCCAAAACATATTAGATGCTGAGCCCTTAATGAGCTTCCCCAGTAGACAATCCTTGATACACCATCACAACCCATCACTGGAAAAATTCAGTGCATCTATTGTGACTCCACTGGGAGAGGACCCTCAGAAGCTTGCACCAGGCTTCCTGCAGACTTTTCCCATATACCGTGATCCTCGGCTTATCTTAATGATCTTGTTTTGCATCTTTTCACTGTAGTAAGTCTTAGCCATGTGTGCAAATGTATGTTGAGTCCTGTGAGTTCTCTTAGCAAATCAATGAACAAAAAACTGGTCTTGGGGCTAACCAACACCAACATCTTTGTAAGAGGGAGGCATAAAGGAGGAGAAAAAAATGAACAGTGACCCAAGCCCCCAACCATATTTGCTACAAAGCGTAATAATTTCACTGGTATTAAAGCAATTCCGCCACTGGAATAAAGTACTGAATTTAGACATAAAAACCTTGGTCTTTCCCTCTCCTCTCAGTCAGTATTAAGGCACATGATAGTGTGTTTAACAACCCATCTCAGAGCTTTGTCTCCTTATCTGTAATATGGGAAGAACAACACTTATTTCTCAGATTATTATGAAGTTTCATTGGAAGAGTATATGTAAATGAGCCTAGGTCTGTAGCTAGCATGAATAATCACTCAACAAAAATGCAATTATCAATTTTAGAACCCCAAAACATTTCATAGGAATCAAAGCATTCCTATGAAAGGACAATAATTCATTTAAGATAGGACATAGCTCTGTAAGTTTAGCCAAAAACACTCACTCAACACACACATATACTGACTTGCTTTTAAAAACAAATATATAAAAAGAAAGATAGCTTTTTTCCCCCCCTGTCCGGCCATTCAATTTCAAGCCAAATAACAACAAACCTGGGAGCTTTTGTTCAGGTGCCAGCTACATGGCTCTCACAAAATGAGACTTTAGCATTTTATTAATCATAAGACAGCACTAAATTTACTTCCCACCTGACAGTTTTAAATATGCCGTCAAATGGTGAGTTAATTAAGTGGCAGTGTCCACGTTACTCAGGAAGATGAAGCAATAAATGGCTTCTGTGGCAGATTAAATGTCAGAATAAAATTGAGGACCCACTGGAGAGGTCACTGGCTACTCGGAGTCCTAGACTTTGGACTGTAGCCCCACAGACCATCAACACCTGCAGATCCAGCAAAGACTGGCTCATTTTTCAAGGTGTGGTGTATTCTAGTTGAAAGGTCAAAGGTGGCAACTTCCAATCAGGCTGAACACCCTAAATTCTGATGACCATCTGACTTTGAAATGAAGAACGTAATACATGTCCTCCTTCTTACGTAAGAGAAAGTTCTGGATGAGATGGGTCATTTTCCAGATTCATAAAGGATTTGGGGGAGACACCTCAGATTTTTCAGAAAACAAAATGGAGGCTGAGCAAGGAGACTCTACTTTGTCCACAGCCCCACCCCCCACTCTACCTCCTGCTCCAGTTATAGCTCATTTAAATGACTCTTCCTTAAAAAGGGAGGGAAGGAGGGCAGGAAGGGAGGGGTATTGCACTAGATGATCCAGTATTTCCATCTGTCCAATTCCAATTTTTTAGGACTTAAAAAACTAAAACCTTTCCTTCCATTCTACCCTGATAATTTCTAATACTACAGATCCAACATCTTCCTCAGGGAGATAGCAACACATTATTAAAGTAATTCTAATTGGCAGTGGAAAAAAAAGAAAGCTCATCTGATGAGGGCAAAAAATAAGAGACGGGAACTAAACACTGTTACTGCCATCATTCTAGTCCATAGAGGATGTATTTATTCTTTTCAGTAACCTGCAAATACCCTCCTAATTGACTCCTTACAACTTTACACAGTGTTTTTCTTTGAGTTTCACAAGTGAGCAAATTGTGTGATTAGAAAATTTAAGAAATAGGCTAAAGTTCTGATAGAAGTAGTAAAACAGCCATTTATTTTTTTTTTAAGATTTTATTTATTTATTTGACAGAGAGATCACAAGCAGGCAGAGAGGCAGGCAGAGAGAGAGGAGGAAGCAGGCTCCCTGCTGAGCAGAGAGCCCGATGCGGGGCTCGATCCCAGGACTCTGAGATCATGACCTGAGCCGAAGGCAGCGGCTTAACCCACTGAGCCACCCAGGCGCCCCTAAAACAGCCATTTAAATTGAAGGATGCTTTGACTTGACAACCTGAGCTACTTCTTAAAAAAGAAGCAAGCTTAGGGCAGCCTTCTTTTACTTGGAAGTGCCGGTGTTTACAAAGGATAGGACACATGTATATATGAATTCACAGAAAAGAGTTTGGAATGCTAAAAATATAAACGGTGGTTACCTCTGGGGAAAGGAATTGAGAGAGGAGGCTAACAAGACAATGTCTACAATGTCTTAGTCCATTGAGGCTGATACAACCAAACACCACAGGCTGAGTTGCTTGTGAACAACTTCTCTCTCACAGTCTCGAGGCTGGGAAGTCCAAGATCAAGGTGCCGGCAGATCCAGCCTCTGGGGAGGGCCCACATCCTGGCTCTAACTTTAGGTGGCACACAGGAAGAGGGAACACTAATCCCACTCATGGGGGCTCCACCCTCATGACCCAGTCCACATCCCAAGGGCCCCACCACCAAGTACTATTACATTCAGGGTTCTATATTTCAATGTATGAATTTTGGGGAGATGCAAATATTGTCTATAGCCTACATTTCATTCTATATGCTTTTATGTTATTTGAATGTTTTGTTTTGTTAATGCATTAATAGACTACTCTTGTAATTTAAGGAATAAAGAGAAAATTGCATCTTCTCTTCATAAGAACACACTCTTGCATCAGTCTGACCAGAGGATTATCAAATCGCTTTAAAAACAAATTCCCTCAACAATAGGGTTACAAGGCTCCTATTTTCACATTCAACTTTATTACTAATCTGCTTAGCTAAATCCTGCCCTAAAGTGTTACCAGTGAATGTGGATTCTAGATGGATGGAATCCACTATTTTCATTCAGAAATATTAAGCATCGACCACTCTGCCCCTTTTACATGCTCGACCTACACCTGGGCAGTGTTTACTTAACTAGGTGCTTATTAGACAACCTATGAACAGTCAGGCAATGACAGTTCTGGTGATATACACAGGAATTACATCAAAGCATAGTCTCCCAGCACGGTACCCTCTAGAAACAGTCATTCCTTCAAAGGGAAATCTCCCAGGCCTTCATCACAATTGGAACCCCCAAATGAGAAATTTCACATTTAAAAACTATGGTTTTAAAAAGAAATCAGGATTATCTGTTACTGCCATACTTGCAATTCCTAGTACATGTGTATGTGTGTGTGTGTGTCTGTATGTAGAATACATTAATCAAAACTGGTTTATCACGTTTTAATTCAGAGGTGCTTTCCCATTTAATCTTTACAATACCCTTGTACTGTTTCATCCATTGGGAAAAAAATACAATTTATTATAATTATTTTGCTGAAAATTACTGAGTAAATAAAAAGAACGGAGACTCTGAATCTAGTTTCCGGGTTCAGAATTCAGAGACTATATAAGCCCACAATAAACTAAAGTCATTTCTGATGGAAGAGAGAGGGATTAAAAGCCATTAAGTCCTCAAAGCCCCCTGAAGTTAAAATCTGGATCCATTGATAATTCCTATTATCAAGAAGCTGACCTGATAAAAACATGTAATAATCAGATTGTGGGTTGACTTAGTTAATTGTAGTATCAAACAACTAGAGTGAAAACCTGTTTTGTGAAAGAAATTTGTAAATTTTCCCTCCTACAAGAAATTCAACACTACAAATATCATAATGATGGCTGATAATTATTTTTCATATCTCACCTCTTTGCCTAATTATAGCATTTTGAAGTTGGCAGGGAATTAGATATATTTACTTATTCATTCATCCTACATTAAGTGATAATAATTAACTATTTTACAATAATAACTATTAATTATTATCTGTGTTTTACAATAGTTGACATAAAATGGCTCAGCTCAGGATAATACCTACATTTCAAAACTTAAACAACGTATCTATACGGGAAAATGGAAGGCAAATACCAAAGTTTCTTAATTTTTTAAAAATGGCTAAAACAGGAAATAGATGGGCTTTAGGGAAAGGACTTGAGGGTAGGACTGGTATGTCAGGGAGGTGCTGTGTTTTCTAAAGCCTTACAGGAGCATATCTTACTTGATTTAAAAAAAAAAAAATAAACGTGTGAAAACCTTTTCGAACACCTAATTTTGAATTTCACATGATGACCATAAATGGCCTTTCTCCTTTGGAGAGGGCTGCTGGTCTGTAACTGATCCCTTTTAGTATCATCACATTTTCCTGGTTCTTCATGTACCTAGGAATTGGGGTGTGAGCATGGCTTATTTTAATATACTAATAGTAGTGGTTTATTTAAAAGTAGAAGATCTGTTCTAAATGGCCAAAATGCCAAGACGACAGATTAAAACCTGGGTAAACCATAACATGTGATTAGCCTAACTACAGGGCAAGCTGATGATTTCTACCCACTGAGTCTCTGGAAATCCTATTCTACCTATTAGTCAAACTAGCCCTGTGGAATGGAGAGTTCAAAGGATTCATCTTTGAATCTGCTTCGTTCATTCCTTTTCTAATACATGACCCCCAACCCAGCACTATCCAACTGCAAGTATGGTCACTAAAGCCGGTAATATAAGCAATTTAATTTAGGGGGATTCTGCCTCTCTGCCTGCTCTGAAAGAACAGTTACCCAAATTCATGGCAGGGAGAGAATGGAGAGCCAAACTTGACCCTTTTACGCTAGGCAACTTTGCCCACAATGAGATGGGAGGTCACTGCCAACACTGCACAGGTGACCCGGATGGCCTGAACAAGAGACCAGTGGCAGGTGCAGGAGTGAGAATTGCCCAGTAACAACACAGCCAAGGGCCACATAGGCAGAGTGCACACAGCAGAGCAGAGTGACGCATCGGTGGGAATGCCAATATGCAGAAAACAAGATCAACCTCCCCAACCGGACAGGAGTCTTCCCCCTGGCATGTCCACCCAAAGAAAGAATGCACAGAAGAAAATACTGAATCTGTTCAAGTGCACATGCCAGGAATAGGACACCCAGAGAGCTCTACAAAGCAGGGGTAAGCAGTCACCACAATCTGAATGCTCGGCCAACCCAAAGTGAAGCTGGAAAACAGAATTGTTTAAAGCTAGAGTCAGACAGATGGCAAAAAGGAAATACCAGGAAAATCAAACCCAAAATAGAAACCCTAAAGTAAGATTAGGTAAGATTGGAGCAAATAAATATTTCAGTGCAAAATAAACAAAACTAACAGATTTGTGGAATGTGTTCAGATGGAAACAGTCATAGGACTGGTGTCAACAATGGATTTCAGACTCCTAACTGGGAAAGGAAAGGAACCAGGGCTCATCACAGTGTCAGGGTATGAAGAGGAGAAAAGAGTTAGGACCTGCAGAATAAACAAAGAGCACATCAAATGGCTTCTTCTTCTTCTTCTTCTTTAAAAAAAAAAAAAAAAAAAAAAAAAAAAAAAAAATTCTTTTTTTAGAGTATCATGGCAGGACCTGTGGAGCCCGACAAAACAGTTTTCTTGTATCACTTTTGTTCTTACACTAATCAGCACTGAGTGTTGTTTTTCATAGTAATAGCAAATGATACATGGCTGTGTTTAAGAACAAGAAGACAGGCCCCCAAAATGCTTGTGCTAAGCCCCACATCAACAAACCAAGACAAGAGTTTCACCTCTCTCAGAAATGAAATCTTAAACCCGTCAGGCAGGAATGGCCTGGTCAGCACAAGTTCGTTGATCTCCCTGATAGACTCCTGCCAACCTGTGAAGAGAGTAACCAGGCAATAACCAACCCACTGTCTGCCTAGTGTAGCTTCATGTTTGCACTCCTTCTTCCTGTAAGTCTTTCACTGTAGGCTCCTCAGAGCTCCTTTATCTGTTAAACTGAATACTGCTCCATTGGAATAAATTTTTTGTTAAAACACCTCCCATTATGGGAAGCATCCACATCCTAAAAAGAAATGGATGAGAGGACAAGGATGGAAATTTAAAAGTCTTCAGTATTGAGCTAAACATAGACAACTGGATCTGTTTTATTCAGAAAGTACTTTATTTAGAAATTAAAAAGTAAATTTACATGTACATCCCAAACCAAACCTCATCAACATTGCTCAGTAAAAATGCAAAACAAGGGCTGAATGTCTACCTGGAAATTGATAATCAAACTAAAAATCACCTAAGTTAGGGCACCTGAGTGGCTCAGTGGGTTAAAGCCTCTGCCTTTGGCTCAGGTCATGGTCTCAGGGTCCTGGGATCAAGCCCTGAGTCAGGTTCTCTGCTCAGCGGGGAGCCTGCTTCCCCCCCCCCCCATCCTGCCTCTGCCTGCCTCTCTGCCTACTTGTAATCTCTGTCTGTCAAATAAATAAATTAAATCTTTAAAAAAAATTTAATAAAAAAATAAAAAATAAAAATAAAAATCACCTAAGTTGAAGCCCCAACTTAGTTTAGATCAGCATTCACCAGAGCAAATACATACAGCTCATCAACAACTCCATGTCAAGTTAAAAAGAAATAATCATACAAAACTCATTTGAGTTCAACATAAAAGAGAAGAGCAAATAAATAACTACATAACCATGGTCCTCAATGGTCTTCTCCGTCCTTAGTAATCAAATAAAATGATTCCTCTCTTCCACATACTGGTATGGTCTATATTCTCTTGGAGCAACTGTGAACTTGAAGGGAGGATGGGGTTCATTGTTCTCCTCTCTCCTCTTCATGAATTTCTATATACACCAATTTCTCAGTACTTTCCCATTGTCCCGGTTCTTGTGTCTGTTTTCCTCTTTTTCAACACTGTTCCATGCATTTGGCTATTGTCCCTCATCTTCACCCAAAGCATCACCACTACTACAACATCAGGCACACAGGGAATTTGTACTGAAGGGTTAGACCTCATAGGGTGACTGTACCAGAACACAGGAGAGCAACCTACTTGAAAGTCAATGTTAGATCACATGGGTGAATATCTGTGGCCAGAGTCCCCACAAGGTTATGGCTTCAGAGTCATACTTCTTCCTAAACCCCAGTCCCTTACCATGCCGTAGACCCATCCTCTGAAGACTTATTCTCTTTTTTCCACATTTCATGGACAAATAAGCCTCTGTCTCCTCTTCACAGAAAGGAGTCAAAATAACGTGACTTTATTACCTATTACCTAGGACAATTTAGCTTTCAAACCTTTTCTCACATTATCTCCCTGATGTACCTTTCTGTACACAGCCTCCTACCAAAATAAACTTTATGGTGTTTTGCTAAATAAAATGGCTACCTAGGATAAATCTCTACTCTTAGTACCATGAAGATCAAAGAGAACCTCAAGCTTCATTTTTCTTAACCTTGGGCCAAACAGAAGTCTTAGAGTTCTCCCGATCACCAACCAGGATTCATATTTTAAATAATAGTAAATTTCTATTTTCTGAAAAGAGGAGCTCACAGGTTTAGTTTAGAAAGCCTCTGGGTGCCCCCAAAATTTTTCTGACCATAGGCTACATTAGGATGAGGATAAGAAGAGGTCTTAAGGGGCGCCTGCATGGCTCAGTGGGTTAAAGCCTCTGCCTTCAGCTTGGGTCATGATCCCAGGGTCCCTGGATGGAGCTCCGAATCAGACTCTCTGCTCAGCAGGGAGCCTGGTTCCTCCTTTCTCTCTGCCTGCCTCTCTGCCTGCTTGTGATCTCTGTCTCTGTCAAGTAAATAAATAAAATCTTAAAAAAAAAAAAAAAGAGGTCTTAAGTTTTACTTGCTTTCCATATTTTGGGAGAGTAAAAACAGTGGAGATCTAGAAATACAGAAAATAGGGGAAGAGAAAAGCTGTAAGAAAAAGCCCAAAATCTTGAGAAATTTGGTGATGGAGCTATGATGACTGCAGGATTCTGAGTAAGTACATCGAAGTGTAATGGAAAAAGCCACATTCAGATGCTGCACCAATAAAAGGCCATTTGGGTAGAGGATTTCTGGAGTGGCAAAGGGGAGCAAGCAGGGGTCATTTTCGAGGACTTTCGCCTCATTGACTTTTGCTTCCTCCGGGGTCCTTTTTGGCTGAACTGTCATCTATGGTTCAGTAGGAGAGGAGTTATTTCCACTTTCTTCCTTTTCGCCTGGTGCCTCTTGCCTCTTTAGGATGGGGTTTAGCTCAGACAACAGCTGGCCACTGTCAGTTTTGTGTCGGGTGCTGAGATACAGTACTTCAGAGTTTATTTCAAATGCTTTTTGAAAACACTGCTGTTGGGGCTTCCACCTCTGACTGCCTGGACCTTTGTTTACTCATTATGGAAAAAAAAAAAAATGGAAAGGAAAAGATAAGAGGCTCTCGGAGACCACAGGAACACTCTTCAAAAGGCAGGTTGTCTTATCTAGGGGAAAGAAATTCAACTAATGGAGAGGCTAATGTAATCTACACCATTCTGGCTGATGGTCTGGGGTCTGAAGAGGACATCTGAGAGGTCAATTTTCTTCTGAAACTTGAGCCCCCCTTCCCTCTGATCTGTGTCTCACTTGCTCACCTGCTTTCCTTCAAGAATTTTCAGTGGTTCTACTACTGGTCTCCTCTTTGGCTGACTGTTTCCCCCAGGTGGCCTAGATAATATTCCCTTAGAAGCAGTTCTTCAGGCAATCTCCTCTTCTTCTAGTATGCTTCCTCTAATATTTCTCTATCTAAACAGGAACTTGAAAAGATAGGAAAGCTTCCAATTTCAGCCAGACACATATGGGTTCAAATCACACCACAAACTATATGAGCAGGGGACCTCTATGTCCATTTGCTGAGCCTCAAACTCCCAGGTTAAAACCTTCTTTGCCTATAAGGCCTTTTCATCCAGGCACAGCCAAAAAGAAGTCATGAAAAAGCCCATTTTCTAAGGAAAAACCAAACCAAACCCCAGTAGTTGAGAATCACTACCCACCCTACATATGTAGGTCTAGGCTATCAATTTGTGCAGTCAAGATTTTCTAGGATTCCAACTTTCAATAGCCTGGATACTCCAGAATTTCCAGAGCCAGTCCCTTAGCAGAGGGTCAAAAAGTTGAGAAACTTGGAGATTTGGAATAAAGCCAGCCTTTCCCATCAGAGTTCAATTCCTGAGTTCAATTCCTAGCTCTGCCACTTGCTGGTTAAGTGATTTAAGGAGGTTGCTTGACCTCTCTCTTATTTTTTCCACTAGAAAATATTCATAATGTCCAACTTGTGAAGAAGTTGTAAATATAACATGGAATTATATACAGTTTGTAATTCCAAAATAAAGATTCAATACCTATTAGTTATATCAACCAGAATTCCTGGCTAAGAAGTTGGTGTTAGAACTCCTCTCAGGTGGACAAGCTGAGCATTTTTTAAGCGACTTAGATGTAAGCCCACCAACACCAAATTTTGTATAATTTACACAAAGCTGCTCTGTCAAGGAACTAACCCAAAATGCTCAGAAAAATGTACAAAAGGAATCCCAGCATAGATAGAGCCTATTCAACCATGGACTCTTCCCTTATCCCAAGGCTGAAAGTGTATATTGAAGGATCAAGAGGGGCTGATACAGCAATGAGCAAATCTTTCTAATACCTTGGTCAGAATGCCTAAGATGAGCTCTACGCATTCTGCCTTTATTTTCTCCATTTCTTCTGTGGATGTCAGAGACATATGAAAGGAAAAAGTTTTTTGTGGTTTTTTTTTTTTAATAATTTTCACCAAAAAACGGCAGGGGACGGGGGGGGGGGGCATCTGTAATCAAAGCTACAAAAGCAGAATTGAAAGAAAGAAACTGTTTCCTAGTGTCCTTTCCGCTCTTTGCAGAGGACAGCTTTCCCAACCTTGGGACACAGCCAGAGTCCGTGTTGTTCAGCAAAGCCACACTGCCCTCTGTTGGGGACGTGGCGTACTTACACTCTGCTGACCAGACCGACCCAAGGATTAACTGCAGCACTTTATAAGCAAAATTGGTGGAAAATTCTAAGTTTCCTGTCTGGAACTTCCAGAGGCCCATCCCTCCTAGTCAGAACAAAAGAAATGAACAAGAGCCCAGCGACTCCAAGGCTAATGCTACAAAGTCTCTCCCAGATACAACACTGTGGGAGATTTTTCAAAGAAACAAAAGAAGCACATTTTGTAACAACAAAAAGTCCGTCCTTGAAACCTATTTGGCTTGTAGTTTTAACCCTTAGGGCAATTGCCAAAAGTAGCGGACGCCCCTTCCCGATTTTTCTCCTAGGACTGAAAAGGGTCACTTCCCTCTTGCAAATGCACTGAAAATACTCTGCTCAGCTGCTGGCTTTTAAGGACTAAAATGCCTCTGATTAAAGTGTAAAAGCAAGGAACTGGAAGGCTTAGATTTGCCATAATGTCGTCTAGTGTTGCCACTTTAGTGCCTTAAATAGTACAATTTCAAAATGATAGTAAGCGTTTAATTCCTAATAGCACTTTCAAGCCACCCTAAATAGACTCAGAGATACAGTCCCAACCCTAGCCTCTATCCACACCAAGGAGCAAGTGAAAACACGTTTTCGAATACAAAGAAACAAACGGAGAAGCATTTAACCAAGTCATAAAGCGACAACTGTAACCTATGGATTAATGAGCGGAGGCATTCCGTAAACAAAGATAAAATGAAACAGAATGCACGCAGATATCATTCAGATACTCAAAGAAGCAGACATAGAATGTTCAAGGGAAATATAAAAGAATCTCTCTAGAGAATGGATTTTCAGCTACGTTAAAATCCTCAGTGAGCAATTTGACTGCAGTAATACACTCAATTTTAAAATAAACTCACAGCACACTTTTTATTATACTGTATGTGTAATGGTAATGTGGATGTCTTCTCAGTTTGTTCAATTGCTTTGACTCCAGGAAGAGCAAGCCAGACTTCCAAATTAGACAACAGCCTTCCACAATGCGATGCGTTGGTAGCTGCGGAGTTGGAGTACTCTTCAGGAATTCCAAACAAAATAAATCCACTCGAAAGTCTTAGTTAACAACTAGAATCTCGAATCTGTTTACATAAACATATATATATATATATATATATATATATATATATATATATATATATATAAAACCCAATAATACCCCCTATGAACCATCTGACCAATTTCAAAAACATGTTCCCGGAACTCAGCGCCATGACCGAAACCACAGCAGAAACCCAGTCGGTAAAGGAAGCCAAGAGAATAGACAGAGGAAAGCTTGACTTCGGCCTCACATGGGGATGGTGAATGCCAGTTTCTCAGTATTCTTAGCCTGTGAACTTAATTCCACAAGTTTGTTTTTTAGAGACTAATTTTGGCACACTCTTCCATTTAACTTATGGGGCCTGGGGTGGGGGGAATCCATGGATGCGTCGTATCGCTTCTAGAAGAAACTTCAGTAAAACTTAGAAACCTGCCCTCATAGCAGTCTTACTCACCAGGTCTTGCCTTACTTTTCCTCCCGCTGGAGTTCATGAAAACCACTCCAATTCTATCGTCCGTAGCGCCAAAAGGAATGTGGCTTCTCTCCATGAACACAGCCCCCACGCTCCTGTGTGAGCAGACCTTTTCAGGGTCTGTTTCTGCCCTGGCTTTATTTATCTCAGAAACAGGCCACCTGAAAAAGATTCCTCTTGTTCTAGATAATTAACCAATCCAGAGCCAACTTGAGATCCCACAGAGGTGGCGCCTCTTGTGCATGTGAAACCAGTGAAATCAAAGTGTATTTTTGTGTATCTCCATGTGTATCTTTGGCCCTGGATACAAAATGGAATTTAGCCCGCAAAGGCCCTGACTCCCCAGGCCTTCCACTGATGATTTCGAGCCTCAAAGCCCTGCAGTAGCCAGCTTTCAGAGCTGCAAATCCTGTTCTGTTCACCCACAGCCAAAGGGCGGGAAGGCACACTTTCCCTGTATTTTTGCCTCAGGCCCCACCGTAGCTCGGCCTTGAAAGCATCCTGCATCAAAGTTCTGAGGCCCACATCCCTTTGCTTATTTGGACTTCTTGGGACTCAGTCCATTCACACAATACTCATGTGGGCCCCAACGCACCTTTATCACAGCCAAGTAGTTTTGCGAAAGCCACTCACTTAAGGTCAATCGCCAAGGTCAGGAGACCATGTGACTGCTTTAAAACCCCTTGCCCAGGCCACAGCAGTTAAAATCAAGCAGCACAACTATAAAACTCCCCCTGGCCTAATAGAAACCTCTGTGAACAGTCAAGGTCACAGTGGTTTCCCTCTCCAAAAGCCTTTCTAGAATATATTTTGCTTCCCTAATTTCAAGTCTTTTGTTTTTAGTTCTCACTGTTCTAGTTAGTGCACCCGAAGTAGGAGTCTCTAAGAGGTTCCCAATAAATAGTTCACCTCTTCCTTGCCCGGGGTCTGAACAAAGAAATGACAAAAGGGGGCCCAAACAGCTGACTTTTATTACTGATGAAGGCCAAGTTGGAAAATGTAGCGTAGCTTGAGTGCCTCACAGTTTTCCTACTACTGAATCCCCGAATTAGAGAGTTTTCTCCTTCTAGATACAGTGGTGGCTGGCTTCCTCTGCCTCCAAGCATAACATATTTTTTTCTTCCCAAACTTACCAATGCAACAAGTGATTCCATCTCTCCACAGGCAGAGTGTGTAAGGGAGAAGAGAGAGGATAGAATCTGCTTGGAGAAAATCCATTCTCATGAAAATTAGAGAAGCGGGAGAAGGAAGTACCCATGTCACATTTACTACAATTTGGGAAACTGCTGGTTTTCTGCTGGGACTTTCCCTCCAAATCTTGATGTTTCTCAGGCACGGTCCCTGTCCCACGAATGCTTGGATCTTCAGTGCTCAGCGCTGTGCTTGGCATTCATATATTCATTGATGCCTCACCTTTAAAAGGATTTAAGAAAACTTTGAAGTGTGAAAAAGGACCCCTAAAGACAAGTGGAATTAAAAGAAAAATGAGAATAAGGAAATAAGATGAACCTAGAGAAAATACAGTATGTAGAAATACGTGAGCTTCAAAATGAAATTATTTTGAGTTTATGACACCTGGTTCAAAAAGAAACCACCCCTTCACTCCCCACCTCCCCAACACACACCCTTGCTCATCAGTGTGATAACTGGCGTCGCCTGGAAACTTGTAGGTCCAATCTTGTCAAATACCTACGAAGCAGAATAGCTTGAAATATGTGGAAAACAGCACTACTGTTGTATCCAGAGCAGCAAGTTGTGCAGATGGACACCACATTCAGCAGGCCAAATTGAGGAGTCTTTATTAAAAAGCCAGCGGCTGCGAGGGGACTCATGCACTCCAAAATCTCGCAGCCCCGAATGAGCTCAGGGGTAGACATATAAAGACGTAAACCACATTGTTGCCAGTTTCTAAAATTGCCAAGAGCAGTACAGAAGCAAAAATGCTGGGTTAAGCAGACATTTAGGGTAGGGGGACATTTCCTGAAATTGTTATGTCTGGAGTATTTTGCGGCTTTTTAGTTAAGGTTGCAATGACATGGGTTTAGTAACATGACTGTGTTACAAAATGCCCACTTTTTATAAAAATGGCGCGACTTACACTAAGTCCGTTTCCTAGGTGTCTCACTACTAACCAACTCAGTTTGTACATGTAAATATATGACAGAAAGCGAGAACACGGGGTGAAAGGAGCAAAAGTGAGAGAGAAAGACAGGGAAGACTGGAGAGGTAAACAGGCCCCAGAACACAGAAGCCTCTGAGTTCTTCCCTAAAGCGCTTGAGCTTGATCGGAAGACAGTAAAGAGCCATTAAAAGTTTCCTTTGTGGTTGTTGTGGTTTGTTTTCTTTGTTTGGTTGGTTAGTTGGGGTTTTTTGTTTGTTTTTTTGAGCAAGGAATAATACAGTGGACCCCTTCAGAATTCCCTCCTCTATAAAATGATAAAGTTGGTTTTGGTGTGTTGTGTGTGCAAATACTTTTTTATTTTATTTATTTATTTGACAGAGAGAGTGAGAGACACAAGCAGGCAGAGCAGCAGAGGGAGAAGCAGGCTCCCCACTGAGCGAAGGGCCCAAGGCGGGGCTTGATCCCAGGACTCTGGGATCATGACCTGAGCTGAAGGCAGTCGCTTAACCGACTGAGCCACCCCGGCGCCCCAGCAAATACTTTTATTTCTAAATCAACACATTCTTAAAGGTGAAAGAGAACATATGAAATTACTCCACAGCAACAGGCAACAACCTGGATGGTCTTTCCCCAAATCCTGTGATCCTCTGGCCCTTTATCTCTCTCTCTCTCTCTTTTTTTTTTTTTTTTTGGCCCTTTATCTCTCATTGATCAAGTCACCAGTCCTGAGTCCACGTTCTCACCTCAGCGCAAAGAAACAGTGACAGCCAGTCTAAAGTGTTATTCAAACAATATTCTTTCATTTCATAATTCCTCAGATGCATATTATAAGCCCATAAAATTCAACAGCCCATAAAAATAGAAAGGCTGATTTGATAAAACTCTCTTTTTACCACAACTGCTCCATATTAACCCCCTTCACCTTCATTCCAGAAGCGTTAACAGTGATTTTTAGAACAAACTTAATGCATGCATTTAAGAATTTTTGGAAACATGAAGACACCTGGGAATAACAAAACATAACAAATGGAAATTATTTCACCATGATGGTTATTTGCAGGTTAAGGCTACTTTGTCTTAGACTGATCATGGAAGACTTGTCCTCACTGCATTTTTGTTGTCTTAAGCAAGAGGCTTAGACCAGTAGCATGTCCCACTAGGATCAGATATGAGTGGGATTTTTAAAATATATTGTAATACTGATGACTTCAAATAGAGTGTTTAAAAGTAAATTTTAAATTCTGATTGATCTTTATTACATGTGACTAATAAACACATTGTAGGACTTTCTACCAAGAGTTCTTCAATCCATCATGAAAAACTTCACAAAATCATGTTCTGTGGTACAGTAACGACTAAAATAAATAACTAAAAGTCAGGGCATAAAAAAAAAAAAGACAGGGCATGAAACTATATAAAAAGTATGACCTGAATAATGTACATAAAATACAAAGCACATGTATAATAGTGTTATTTATAGAGATATGCAGAAAATAACAATAGTGAGATTCTGGATAATTTTGATCTCCTGCTTTTATTTTCAATATATTAAAAAATTATCTGTATCAGCAGAGAGTTATTTCTTTTACGTTTTAAATAGGAAAGCTGGTCCTCAAAGTTTACTATGCATATAAATCAGCTTGTGATCTTGTTAAAATGCAGAACCTGATTTACTGGTCAGGGTAGAAACTGAGATTTTTCATTTCTAAAAAACCACCAGGTGATGCTAATATTGCCCATCCGGGGACCACACTATAGGGTCAAGGCCACAGAACTCTAGCTCTCCAAGGTAGCTGCCCCTTAAAGTCATTTGGAGAATTTTTAAAAATACCAATGTAGGGGTCCCACAGCCAGAGGTTCTAACGTAATTGGTCTGGGTGTTAGGATTTGTAAAACTTCTCAGGTGAACCTAATGTGCATCCAGTTTTGAGAACCACTATTACAAAGGTTTGTAATCCAGAAGGCCTGATCCTATTTTACCACATACAGCATTTATACTCCAGGTAGTTCTTACATCGTTTTTACCTTCTCTGTGATGCGAG
Organism: Lutra lutra; assembly: GCF_902655055.1. Taxonomy (NCBI): domain Eukaryota; kingdom Metazoa; phylum Chordata; class Mammalia; order Carnivora; family Mustelidae; genus Lutra; species Lutra lutra. Next base: position 51,443,574 of record NC_062290.1, read on the forward strand.
GATGTTGGCCTTTCTAGTGTGGGTCTTAAGGTGTTCTTCTCCCAAGCGATGGCTTTTGAGCTCTCCAGAAACAGAGAAGCAACATCGTCATTCATAACTGCAGCTTCAAAATGGAGTCTTTGGCGTAGAGTCTCGGTGAGTCAACAGTGTTCACTGGAAACCGAACGCACACTACCTGTGGTAGAGCCAGAATGCCAAAGACACATTACACATCGCAAATACGAAAAGTTCCTTCTGTGTTTCTTGTTTGATATTTAACTTTTATTCCTCAGAAAATATTACTTCTTTTTCTTGCTGTGCTTCAGACCTCGGGTGAGGTAAGCCGCTGAACTCCTCAGCAGCTTACATAGGAAATGAAGGGATAGCATCAGAGAGTCCCTTTCAATTCTCAATTCTCAGGTTCTGAATTTCTTCCCTTGGCCTCCTCCCCTACTTCCTAATCCACCCGCCCCCCCGGCCCCGGTCCTTGTCTGCATCATCAACCCTGTCATCCTCTCAAATCCTCCTCAAGAGCAGCGGTTCTCAAATTCAGTGTATGTAAAAATCATCAGCAGGGCTTACTGAAATGTAGATTCTGAGCCCCGTCCCCTGCACGTCTGGCCCTGCTGGTCTGGTGTAGGACCTGAAAATATGCACGTCTGACATGTTCCCAAGTGACGAAGATGGAGGTCGTCTAGTTCACATTTTGAATCCCAGCACATGGAGCATTCCCATAAACAAAATTAGAACAACGCCATGGGAAGTAATCAGCAAGCCTGCTGTGGGAAAGAAATGGGCACTTCACTCCAAAACCCACATGGCCTAAAGGATAATAAGGAGATATACATGTGTGTTTTTAGAAAACTCTGCCTGACCTATCTTACAGATCAATCTACTTAGGAGGACAATATCTTTGCTTGTCACTACATGCATGCAATTTGATATAACTCTAAGAAGAGACTATAGGATTTGTCCCCCTCCCCAAATAAAAACAGGCTGAAATAAAGCAGCATGTTCTTCAATTTGATGAATTCACTGCAAAACAGGCTTGGCCTGGAAAAAGCATGCAAACAAAATCTAACATACAAATGAAATCAATCCAGCAGCACTATAAGTGAAGTTAGAAAACACCTTGTCTAACTGCTTAGTCACATACTTCCAGCAAGTGAGGAACGATATCCAAGATCTGACACATTCCTCCTGGATATATGTGATTCGGACCATTTAGATACCACTGACCTGAGTCCGAAGCTCTCCTAGTGAGGACATCATGATGAAATGCTCTCTTTTTAAATTTTGCCTTTTCCCATTTCGATGGAAAAGATAGGGTGAACTATGTTTAACTAGAGATCAGCAAATCCATTACCCTATGTCCCTGGAAGGAAATCTTAAATACCAATAAGCTCACCATTCCTGGGTGAAATCATTCCTTTGTGTTGACCTATTGAATATATTTGCAAACAACAACACATGAATGTATGTAATATAATTTATACATACATGTAGATACATGCATGAGATAACAATATAGCAATATACCTACATGTATACCTCATATACATACTGTCCTTCTAAGAAACTCATGGAGAGTTGAAAAGAAGATAATCAAGTGTTTTGCTCCTGTTTGTTCTAGAAGAGAAGGTCCTTGCAGATTTTAACGCTTCCCCAAGAACAGGTAGGAGTATGAGGTAACATGGGCAGGGCTGAGTCAGCACCAATCCAACACACACACACACACACACACACACACACACACACACACACACACCCTCCTCTTCCCTGCCACACTTGGTGTTCCTTAAACCTATTTTAAGATCAATGTTATTAATATTCCTCATCAGGCCATTGTCACTGAAACTGTTTTCTTTCTAGAGAATGATTTTGAAATAGCATGAAATCCTCAAAATGGTTTAGATGAAAGAAAAAGGAAGTAGTGTGGAAATAGCTTGGTCTTTTTATTATTTTTTTAAAGGAGGATATTAAAATGTTCACCCTGAAGCTTTATCAAATGTTTTGGAGATTCTTTGTACCTTCGTTCAGTAGTTATAAATTTGAGGACTCCATGCTGCTTCTACCATGGGCATTTTTTTCAGCAACTTTATATGAAGAAGAGGGGTTTTTGAGTTTCGTTGTCATGGTAACCCTAGATTCAGGTTGAAAAGCTTTATTGAATGTTTTGGGTATTTCTCCATCGCAGCCTTCATTTAATAGATTTTGATGTTCAAATGTTTAAATATACTACTTTATCTCTCCTAGGATTGTTTGGTTTTTAATATATATACATATATATATGTGTGTGTATATATATTGTTTAAATGCTTAGGTACCACAGGAAAGAAAGTATGTTAAATATTATTTTTCTTTCTCGTCCTCTATCCCTGTTGGTACCTAAGATGTTCACTTGTAAAAAGCAAAGAAAGATATGCAGATAAAGTCTCCAATACAGGGAAAATAGATGTCCTCTTATTTGTATCTCAAAACAGTATCTCAGTGTATTTCTGGAAAATGCCATCATTCTCCCACATCATTTTCTTTATTCAGAAGGATGGAGATGACACAAGGGCAAGGAACAATAGAGATCAGATGGGACAATATGGTGATATGAGAAATCACAGGGTATTAAAAAAATGATCCTAACTGTTTGTCCTTTTTCACAAAGACTCATCGTTGCCTGACATTTCTGAAAACATTTTTCTAGAGAATGCATATGTGCCGAGGAGGATGAATAAGTGTTTCAACGTGAAAAGGACTTGGTTGTCCATAGGTTAGAATGATACTGGATTAAGCAAAGAATTTAATATGCTTCTGTGCATTGTGGTATCTTTGGAGGATCAAATATTGGTGCCCACATATTGTGGCCAAGGACCTTGGGGGTGGGTCACCTACAGAACACACTTTGGGAAATGCTGCTAAAAGGTTTCTACTGTTGTAAATGTGAACAGGACAGAATATAGTCCCAGGTGAGTCAGCAAAGGGACACTCAAGTTACGTCTTGCCCTACTCCACACCTGGCAAACGCGCTTGAAGAGATAAGTCTCTCAGAACAAGATTAGAGTTCACGTGAGGAAAATTATAGACCCCGTGACAATGGGCTCTCCATCTACTAGGTAATAATCTCTACACATGTACCCTCAAGAAACTGACAGCCCCAAGCCTCCAAGAAGGAGCTTTGGGAAGGACAGGACATGGGGTGGCAGAACGGACCCTGAAATTCTACCCCGAGTATGATTCTAGGGAAGCAAACTTAAAGGGCAGGACATACATGAGACTGAACTTTGATGGCCTCCCACATGAATGTTGCTGTTGTCCCCACTCACATATTTTAATCTGATTTTAAGCCTCTTATTACCCAGTACAGTAACTTCAATAATAGGAGCCTAGAGAATAACTTTCAATCAAATATAATTTTCTTTGAAATTTGGAGAAAAAAAAATCACTTAGTTTCTCAAACTGAAGCTTCCACCTTTTGGATTATGCTTTACAAAGACTTAATATTTCTGTTCCGAGTACACAAACAATTAGAAATCATTACCTGCATCATTTCGATGTACATTGCTTTGGACTTCTAATTTTGTATCTGAAACCCTCCAATAAGGGCACGTTGGTGATGATGACGATCAGTATTATTTAACACTTATCACTCCTCACCCTACATTAGTTTCTTTCTCCTGGCAGGGTTATTTTATGGATACAATCCCAAACAGGGGTTTTGGTGATTCCTATCAGCAAAAACAACCAATCTATTTTAAAGATTTTATTTACTTATTAAAGAGAGAGAGAACGAACAAGGGCTGGGGCAGAGGGAGAGGGAGAAGAAGGCTGCGCATTGAGCAGGGAGCACGATATGGGACTCGATCCCAGGACCCTGAGATCATGACCTGAAGTGAAGGCAGAGGCTTAACCGACTGAGCCACCCAGGCACCCCAACAACAGTTTTCCTTTACATAACGTTTGTTAGCGTGAGACGTTCCTCCTAATTTCATCACCAGCATCCTCCTTGCCATACAAGACATACATAAGTGAATGAATGGGAAAGTTGCTAAAGAAGCAGAAAGTGAGGGGCGCCTGGGAGGCTCAGTCGGTTAAGGGTCTGCCTTCAACTCAGGTCATGATCCCAGGGTCCTGGGATCAAGCCCCATATGGGGCTCCCTGCTCAGCAGAGAGCCTGCTTCTCCCCCTCCCTCTGCTTGCTGCTCTGCCTACTTGCGCTCTCTATCTCTCTCAAATAAATAAATAAAATCTTTAAAAAAAAAATTAAAAAAAAAAAACAGAAAATGTGCTGTCAGCCTCCTGCTGGTGGCCATCTCATATGATAGCACTGTGGTTTTGTTCAGGAACAAGAACTCTCTCCCTGACAGAATCCATTCCATAACGACATTGTTAGTTGCTGGGTGGCTTCACCGTCTGAAACCTGACTAGATCAGTCTTCATACCCTCACCATAAAGGTACAGTTTCTCCAAAGCTCATTGATGGGATCTGAAGAGGGCCTGTTCTCTCACCACACAGCCTTCAGTCTTTGCCTAACTGGTTTCTCCACGACTGAGAGTCAAGGAAGGCAACTCCATGGTTGCGGGTGGTGCAAAAGACAGATGCCCTTTGCCAGTCACAAATTCACCTTCCACAGGCTGTTGAGTGTTGGCTGCTAGCAGCTCACAGCTTTCCCCTTCTCTGGAGAATTTCTCTTGGCTGTAACTGGGCCACCACATATAGGAATAATCATTCTGGTTTGTCTGAGACACTCCCAGGTTCAGCCCTAAAAGTTCTGCACCTCAGAAAGCCTCTTAGTCTCCAGCATGCGGAAATGGTTTATCTTTCCCACCTCCCTCTCCTTGAGACTAAGAGATACAGGGAGCACCCTTAAAGGTGAGTTCAAGGAGCTATCAGTGCTGTGGTGTAGGTCCTGCTCTCAAGCTCCAGACTCCAGCTTGGAGGGCATCGTTACTTAGCTCTCTCCCTTGCTCCTTCCTCCTCTTATTACACTCTTTTCCTTGGAGAACTTCTTTCATAAAGACAAACCCTTGTCTCAGGCTCAGAAACCCTACCCTACCAAAGACAGAAATCCTTTCAGTTGCAGGGAAATGAGCTCCAGGAGGACAGCAAAATAGAGAAGGAAGTGTGTGCATCTTGAAGTAAAACTGACCCACCTTGAAATTCTACTTATTTTGCTTGCCAGATATGTGACCTAAGACAAGTCACTACAACTCCCTCTTTTTCTGTTTCCTCATCTGTTAAATGGTGATAGTAACATCTACCTTGCAGGATTTGATGATTATTTAACAATGGGTAACATTTCAGGGTGCTTGGGTAGCTCAGTGGTTTAAAGCTTCTGCCTTCGGCTCAGGTTGTGATCCCAGGGTCCTGGGATCGAGCCCCAAGTCAAGCTCTCTGCTCAGCCTGCTTCTCCCCCTCCCCTCTCTCTGCCTGCCTCTCTGCCTGCTTGTGATCTCTGTCTGTCAAATAAATAAATAAAATCTTTTAAAAAAATGGGTAACATTTTGGGCATATAGTCAGTTCACAGTAAAGGATACCTTTTCTAAAAATCCACAGCATTTCTCTAAAGTGGGTGCTCAGTTGAGTACTTCATAAACGTTAACTGCATAAGTCAACCCACCCTAGAAAGACATTTTACTGTTATAATCAATCTAAAGGTATTTACTAAAAACAAATGTTTTTAAGTCTGATTTCAGATATGGAGGTGAATAAAAAATTTCACCAAACTACCAGACAATTCTGCTCAAAATTCTTCTAACTCTAAAAATTTGCCTTCAGGGATTATTCCTAGATTTTGAATATACATCATGTTTCTTAGAATAATCATATATTTTGGGGATATTGGAAAGTTCAATGTTGGAGGTAAATATTAAAATAACTATATTGCTGTAAGTTATTTTATTGTATAGTTATTTTATATGTACTCGTCCAACAAATTTTTTAAGTGCACAGTATGGTATTACTACAGGCACAAAGCTGTACAGAACATCTCTAGAACTCATCTTACACTACTGAAACTTTATACCTGTTGAACGGCAATCACCCATTTCTTCTTTCCCCTCACAAATGTTTTTCTACTGTTTCTAGGAGTCTGAGTATTTTAAGTACCTCATGTAAGTGGAATCATGCAATATTTGTCCTTCTGTGACTAGCCTATTTTACTTAGTACCATGCCCTCCAGGTTCCTCCATGTTGTTACATATGGCGGGATTTCCTCTTTTTTTAAAGACTAAATACTATTCCATTGTATGTATACACTGCACTTCCTTCATCCATTCATAGTCGATGGACATTTTTATTGTTTCCATATCTTGGCTGTTCTGAATAATGCTGCAATGAACATGGTAGTGCTAATATCTCTTCTAAATTTCAATTTCATTTTTTTATAAATGCCCAGAATATTGGATATATGGATCCTATGGTTGTTCTGTTTTTAATTTAAATTTTTCCATAACCCATTGAATTCTACCATAGTTTTTGATAGATGTGTAAGTCAAGATTAATAGCTAGAAGTTCTGAGGTAGGATTGGTGTTCTTAAAAGGTGATCAGTAATAACTCTTACTTACTGAGCCCTTTCTGGAGTTCTGCAGCAACTATGTTACTTATATAACTCTTTTAGTTTTCACAGTCTTGGAGTAGTGATGTTACTGATGTTACAAATAAGGAAATTGAGACTCAACTCATTAATGCTTGGTCACAGAGTAAAGGAAGAAAGAGTGTGAGAAGTAACAGGGAGGAGGAAAATAAAAATCCAATGACAAGACTTTCTAGAAATCTCTCTTTAATTAGAAATCCTGAAAATTAAGCCATCTTGCAATCAATTTAACTTATGTATGATTACTTTGCATTTAGAAATATTCCCTTCCCTTTCACTACTGACTTCTTAGGATACAATAGTCATGATACATACTGAGAATTTCAGAACTGTTCACAAATTTATCTGCCACACCTGATTCCTGCCCATCCTGTTCATCTTTCACACCAAGTAAAATGCATCTGAGCTATATAAGCCTCCTCCTCTTTATATAAAACAGCTGTCCATCCATCAACACTCTTTGGTGGGGACAGAGCAGAATACTTGACACTCTAGTAGGCTTTATAGCTACTCAAATATGATGAATTCAAGTGACAATCTTATCCAGAAACCATGGGCTTAAACACCAACTCTATTCAAAAACAGAGAGGAAAAGAGTGTTCAACTCATATGTAGAGTCCTGAGAATAGAATTTATTTTCCATAGAGCCTAATTTATGAACTTGTAATTGACTATGGGCATCATGCTTTAATTATGATTTTGAAAAGGCCCTGGCAGTAGACTAGCTCTGACAGCCTGTGACATGGTGCGGGCTTAAGAGAATAGGTATTTATACAGGCTGTGTCAATCACAGGGTATCTGCCATTTCAACCGCCTGTCCCAATCAGGGCCAGCCTCCAAAAGTGTAGCAATTAGAATGAAGAGATGAAAAGCACTGGGGACATTATGATGGAAGTCAATGGTCAGAGGAACCCACAGAGACAGCACAAAATGTCACCTTCATGCAGACAGCTATTTTAATACTGATAAGGCAAACTGCAGTCCTTTAGAATGGGGCCACATAACTTGTTGAAATAGAGAAGGAAGAGCTAATTTAACAAAATCAAGGGGCATACATATTTCCCAAGGAATTTAGGGATTCAACTCTGTATTTTACTACCATATATGACATAACCTCTTAGCCCAGAATCCTATGTATTATAATATACTAACTGGTTAGTATTATATAGGGGCCACTATTAGATCTTATAATAACCACTGGACACTGAGGACAGAAAATCACGACCTACTAATATATTCAGCAAAGTCATTATTTAGATTCATTCATTCATTCATTAGTGAAGAACAGGGTCATAGTTGCAAAAGCATTACATTTAGAGTCAGAAGGTATAAAGCCACAGGTTCATCCAACTTATTCTACCTTTGAAACCTTGAACAGGAGTTCAAATTTCAGTTCTTTTACTGTAAAGTGTGACGATACCACAGAGCCACTATGCAAATCACTTGATGTCAGAAGACATGCGTCAACTATAAAAAGACACATAATACAAAGAATCATCATTATTAAAAATTATCCTATCTACTGCCACGTTAAAAATTATTCTCAAGGTTCACATCTGGAAACAACAAACATTTATTATGTCACACATTCTAGGGTCAAGAATCTGATGCTGGGCTTGGCTATGTAATTCTGGCTGAGGGACCCTCATGGAGGCTGTGACAGAGGTGTTGGTTGGGGTGATCTCAAGGTTCAACTAGGACGAGATCTGCTTCCAAGCTCATTCATAAGGAAGTTGGCAGAAGATCCACTTTCAACGCTCCCTTGTGTGACTGCGCCTCAGAAGACATGTTTCCATCTTTACTCACATGGTCTTCCTTATAGAGCTACCTTCCTGCATGGCAGTGGACTTCTCCCAGTGTGAGTTATCCAAGAGAAAGCAAGAAAGACAAGCCAAGAGAAAACCATGATCGTTTTGTAATCTACCTCAGAAATTATATACCATCACTTTGGCTGCATTCTACTGTCAAAGCATGTTATTGAGTTTAGCTCTCACTCAAGGGAGATTACGTAAGGCTGTAAATTCCAGGAGGTAGACCACTTGGGCCATCCTAGAGGCTTACCACAAAAACTAGCAGCAACTGTGCAGATTGGACTGAGCCTATCAATTTATTCAGCCAAGGAGTAGATAAAAGCAAGAACAAATATAGCTATTTAGGTTCTTTCCATGATTTCTACTCTATTTGGGATACATAACTAATCCATTCAGCTGTTTTGTCTATACATCCTCACTGTAAGTTAAGCAATGAAAGTTTTGAAAGCTCATGTATAATTTTCTTTCTTCACTCTTTGGAATGCAGACAGCTGTCTATTTATAAGCTACTTTGCAAAGTCTAAGGGTCAATTATCCATTTCATAGAGTATCCATGAGTAAGCTTGCCAATCTTATGCTATGCCTTTAAATTTTTCTTCACTTCTCCATTTCCTGGCTAACTAATTTTACCTACAATTTGCATTCAAAAATAAGTGACAGGTGAATGGTTTATACCTTTAGCCTATCCCCTCTATTTTCCAACCTTTGATTAGCAACCAGGAAAAACTTATACTCACCCTTTCAGGGAAGGAGCTGATCAGACAGACCTGCACCCGCTGTGTCCCCATACAAAACTCCTGGATTAAAAGTTGAGTTTAAATCACGGTGTACTAAGAGTCAAGAATGTTGAAAACAATAATCTAATTCAACCTAATTTTCAAGGAGGAAAACTAGGGCCAAAAGCACCACATCCAAGAGCAGGATGACAAGTATCTCACGGTCTAACTGAAAGAAGAGGAGAAAGAGAATAAAACAACAACAAAAAAAATTTGAAGAGATAATGGCTGGGAATGTCCCAAAATTGTCAAGAAATAAATGAACAGATAAACCCACAGACCAAAAATGCCATGAACCTCAAGCAAGATTACATAGAGCTAAAAATAAAAATCACAGGTAGCCACTTCTTATGAAAATGCTGAAAATCAAAGAGGAAAACTTTCTAAAGCTAAAGTGGGAAGAAACATACTATGTACAGAGTGGGAACAATAAGAATTATGGCTGACTTCTCATTACAAGCAATTGAAGCCAAAAGACAATGAAACAACAATTTTAAAGAGCAGAAAGGGAAGAAAAAAAAAAAAACTGACTGCATATAATTCCACCCTGGCAAAAACGATCTTTCAAAGTGAAGGCAAAATAAAGAATTTTTTTTTTTAGAGAGACAAAAACTGATATAATACATCTCTAGCAGGACTGTAGTATAAAAAGTGATAAAAGAATTTATTCAGGCTTGAAAGGAAAAGATACCAGATGAAAGCCCAGATCTGCGGGGGGGGGGGGGGGGGGGGGGTCACCTCCTATGCCTTTGCTTTGATTGGTTTACATTCTTAAGTATATTTTTGATGTAATATTTTTCAAAAGCAACCAGATGGAAGACATAAAAACAGCTTATTAGGCAAATATTCTATATTTATCTTCACACTTTACAGTCAATATATAATTTGTGAATCTCAGCATTTTATGGTCTCTATCAGAAGTCACAGTGTATTTCACATATCAAGTCGACTCTACAAAGCTGTTAATTCCCCTTCCCCACCTGCTTCCTCTCCTCCTTCTCACTTCTTCCTTGTTGGCTCCATGACTGTGCCCCCAACACTCTGCCACTTTGCTCTCAAAGTGGCAGGAAAGGCCAGACAGTACAAAGGAGATTCATGTTCAAAAGTCATGAAAGGACCAATATTGCCACCAAAGGGCCTATCCCTGACCAGGGAAAATAGAATTTCATAGGAATAAAATTGTCTTTCTCAATATAGAAACTCTGATAGAACTTTGCCCTTGAAGCTACTGTGTGGGGGTTTCAACATGAAGGGAAAAAATTGAATTTGTGTTTTATTATTTGTTTTTGTTTTAGTTTTGCCTTTTCAGCATATGTCTGTTACCCTAATAATGTCTTTGACATCCCAATTTTCCAGTTTTGGCTCTCACATCCTGCTTATTCTCTACGTTTAAAAGGTTAGTAAAAGTTAGTAAAAAAAAAAAAAATCAGGCCTATTAAAAGGCATTTGTGTAAAATTTCTAGAATTGAGATGGATAAAGTCAACAACAGTATGCTGTTATTTGTATTAAAAAAAATTTTGAGCAGTATTCTGAAATTTCAACTTGGTATCGTAGTCTGTTAAACACACTTTTAATACCCTCTTTAAAAACTTTCTGTGTGTAGTCTGTCATACCTTGAAGTTCTTAAGGCAATCTTCCCAAAGGGGTTCCATCTACCTAATCTGAGCATGACAATTTATGATAATATATATATATATGTATATATATACATATATATATAAAGAAAAAACAAATCAATTATTTTGACTAAAAGCACAGTTGTAATGAGAAGTATATACTTTACTAGAGAGTTAACATACATACAGGATATGTATTGGGGTAGATTGTTAAAATTCTCCAACTCTTTCTTAATCCTCTACAAAAAGGAAAGGTAAGGTAAAGTAAGGTAAGGCAAGGTATGAAAAGGGAAAAGAGAAGGAAAGAAAGATCCATGTCCTTTTTGATGCTATGCATCAAAGCAGGTGGAGGATACTTAGGGAAGTATCTTCATTTTCATCTTCATTTTAGGGAAGTACTTCCTTTTCAGGACTAGCCATGCAACTTTCTTTGGGGTGGAAAATGAGCAGACATGATACATGCCATATTCAAATGGAAGCTTTAAATGAGCTTGCATTCTTTAATATTTTATTTTAATTTTTTTTGTTTTTGTTTCTGGCATTCCTGCCCTAGGCTATGAGAACAATATAGTCCAGATAGAAACGGCTGTCATGCTGGGTTCAAGACCTGGAGATGACCATGACAAAATACAGTTGCAGTCTATTTGCACACTTTGCAACAAAAACTAAAAGCTATTTGAAGCTACTGAAATTTAGAGGTTATATGTGACCACAACAAAGGTAATATTGTCTCTGTGTCTGTGTCTGTGTCTGTGTGCGCGCGCGCACGCGCCCGCACGCACATGCACACTTCTTCTGTAATGTCCATTAATGCTGAGACAATTTTCAATCTCCCCATGTGAAATTAATTCACATTCAAATATAAACAAGCAAATCCCCCATAGCACTTTCTGTAACTGAAGTCTATTCTTAATTAAAAATAATTTAGGAAGTCCCCTATGCTTCTAATAAACTTTGTAAAATTCTAGACTCTCTTGCTCAAGGTATCTCTCTATTTATGTATTTCCATAATTTTCCATTCTTTCCCTGTTTGAATGTTCTACGAGGTATTTCACTCTTATGGGAGATGTTTTATACCACTCTGGCTCTTGTTGGGAGAGTTTTTGTTGTTGTTGTTTGGTTAAGTCTGATCTAAAAAGTGCCTCTTCCCAGCCTTTCTGGAAATCATTTCAGCTGGAGATATTCTCTGTTTAACACTATTAAGCAGTTCTCTGCACTATCCACATAGAGAAAACTGGGGAGATACTGGTTAATTATTTCACTCATTCAACTGTGGACTCGTGCATTTAGTTCTGGTTGACCTTAGAATTCTTTCAGTGTTCTTGGCATCTGGGCTACCATCTGTCCATTACATTGATGACCTAAATGTCTAGATACCTGCAAAACTTGTAAAGTTGTTACGAGGATGGCAGCCTTACACTTGTTCTTCAAACCTCTCTGTGTGTAATTATCACCATATTTATATGAAATTATTCTTTAAAACATGCGGTTGGTTCACTAACAGTTACAACCTGTGCTCATGAAGGAGTACAGATCACTTTTTATTCCCTCAATGCAAGTCTCGTTAATATCTAGACATTGTCTTTTCAGTCTGTTAAATAAACTAGATAATATATCCAGACCATTAATTGCCCCCATTCATTTCCCTTCTCCCTTACAATTTCTTTAAAATTCAGCACATCATCTTAGAGTTCAAATAGATCACTGAAGCGATGCCTTCTGTCACCCTGAGTGTTTACTAACTGGCGACTGCAAAACAGGTCATACACACCCTCTGTAAGCACAGCAATGCTAAGGCAGGCTATACGGCCATATAAACCTCCCTTCAGCCTGGAAGCTCTGTTAAGTTGGTTGCTTTATGTTTTGTTTTGTTTTTTTCCATGAAATATGTTTTGAGAACCAGCAACCATATGTATTTCTCCCTCCCATACATTCTACCACAGGAACTCTTCCATTTCTGAGCATTCGTGAACAAACATGGACTATGCTTTTGTCTTGTGACACACACAAAAGAAGATTCTTGAAAACATGTGTCATAAACTCCTTATTAACACTGTTCATTCTTGTTTTAGAAATAAATAATTTTCCTCTTCCCTTTTAATATTACTTAAGTTGTATAGTAGATTTTTCCCCTAGGCACAAGGTCACTTAGTGTCCCCAAGTGCCAAATTTTGAGACAGATAGCTTCATATTTCAACTTCCATCCAGAAAATAAAGTAAGGAAATACTCAATAGATCAAATGGGAATACCTTTGCCCTCTTTTTTTTTTTTTTTTTTATTTCTATCCTTCTCACTTAGATGCATAGGTTCTTGCTTTATTTTAGTCAAAGCTATGATGGTGTAGCGCTCCCGGGCTGTCCATACAGAGGCTCCTACACTGAAGAGACAAAACCAGAACAATAATCAGTCTGGCTGAATTGCTAGAAACTACACAACCACATGTCAGATCCGGGTTAGTGCAAGTGTTTATAAGCATGGGAAGCAAGAACCATTTTCTGCATCATCTAGCTTTCATTTTGTCTTTTCAAATGCCTTTCATTTCTTGGTACTCTTTCCAAGGCAAAGAATATTTAGGAGCATTTTTGAAAAGACTGGATATTCTAAAGAACAAGAATTTTATTAAAAGTTGTCCTAAAGAGATTTTTGAGAAAAGGAAAACAGCAAGCTTTTCATGTTGAGATGTTTACCTAGTGTTAAGACTATTCAACAAATCATGTAATCAATCAGCCTAATTGTGAATCACGGAGTGTGTGTTCTGGAACCTCAAGTATCTGGCAGAGTGGTTTCCTTTTTAAAATTCATGACATCATACTCTGGTGCTTTGAGTTTGGCTCAACTTGAGAAATCTCCTTCTTTGGATGAATTAATTGGAATATTGGCTCTATGGGAAAAATAATCCCTCCAAATCTCTTTATGAGGAAATTAGTATCTTGGATATAATTTTCAATTCCCTAAAGGGAACAACATCTCCTGATAAAGAAAATAAATTACTTCCCCAAATTTGTTAAAACTAGTTCAATATTCTGCTTTAATTGTTATGTCAAATGTTAAAGTGAAAAGAATTTTCATTGTCTGGATAATTTATGAACGAATCCACATGACAAAATGAGTGTTGAGATAGTAAGTGGGTAATTTTATGTTTTTTAAATATACCTTCCATTTATTTGGAAGAAAGTTTTGGTTTTGGAAAACAGAAAATAATAATAAAAGAACTTTCCAGGCTTATTAAAATTAAAGATGTATTATAGAGTAATGTACTATTGGGAAACTTCCCAAATCATAGATATTAGTTCATGGTCAACAATTTTATATCACATATCATTAAGGTCTTTCTTCTGTTGATCTGATATACATATATCTCTAGTCACAAGGTGGAAATTATCAATATCACTTCCATAAGTTCAGCTCAACTTATGTCCTCTAGCTTTTCAACAGCCTTGACTCAAATTTGCCCCTGTGTGTGTGTGTGTGTGTGTGTGTGTGTGTGTGTGTAGGGGTGGGGAGATGTTTGCAGTTTGTGTTCACTATATATTAAAGCTGTAATAAACCACCCCATTCTTTATTACAAAGAAAAATGGATCTTCTTCTGTCTTTCAAAGGAAGTGTAGTTTCTCAAATAAAAAGAAAAAAAAAGTGAAGTATTTACTTCACTTCAAAATGTTGAATAGAAATGTACTTAAAGAATTCTAGCTGGTTAAAATTAGAGTGCAAAACAAAGTCTAATCTAAGAATATTCTTTGGCTTTATGCCCACAGCATTTTTATTTGATTGTAAATTGGACATATTTTCATTTACTTGAGAATTTTGCTGCTCAGTGTTTTCTACCCCGAAGCGACTCAACAGGTTGTGATTACCATGTAGGCACCAGTGTTAACTCCCTACCTTCTGAGGACAGTTGTGTTTTCTACCCCGAAGTGACTCAACAGGTTGTGATTACCATGTAGGCACCAGTGTTAACTCCCTACCTTCTGAGGACAGTTGTATCACTTCTAGTCAATGATGTATCACCATCCCGCCCTTTCTACATAGAACATTTTCCATGAATAATTGTGATTTGAAAGGTTAACATTCCTTTTTTAATAAATCAATCTTTTCAAGGTACAATCTACACACAGAAAAAAAGACCCATATTATGTCAACTTTTCCATGAATTTTGACAAATATGACCTCAATCAAAATACAGAATATATCTGTCGTCCCAGTAAGTTTTCTTGTACCGCTTCACCATCCACACTCTCCAGATGCCTCATCCCAGACAATGGCCGATCTACTTCCTGAAATAAGGATCCATCTGTACAGTATGTGCTCTGTTGTGTAGGACTTATTTAGGAAAATGTCTGTGAGATTTATTCATGTTGCTGAGTATCTCAGTGGTTCCTTGCTTTTTCTTGCTAGATCACATTACATTGTTTGGATATGTCATAATTTGTTTACCTACTCACATGAACATTTGGGTTGTTTCTAGTTTGGGACTATTATGAATATGATAGTCTTTGCGTGGATATGTTTTTCATATTTTCATTTTTCTTGCATACATATTTTGTTAAGTTTGTCTCTAAGTATTTTGTTTTGATTAAATCATAAATGGTGTTGTTTTTCCAATCTTTCATTACTAGTACACAGCGATCCCACTGATTTTTTTGTATGGTTTTGTACCCTGTGATCTTTGTAAATTCACTTATTCTAGCAGCTTTTTGGTTGATTTCTTAGGACTTTCTACATAAAGAATAATATAATCTGTATATAATCTATAAAGAGTGACAGTTTATTTCATCCTTTCCAATCAATATGCCTTTTATGCCTTTTTTCCATTACTGCATGAGCTATGATCTCCATTACAATGTTTATCAGGAATTGTAAAAATGAACATCCTTGCCTTATTCACAATGTTAGGGGGAAAGCATTTAGTGTTTTCATATTAAGTATGATATCAGCTATAGGTTTTCATAGGTGCCATTCATTGAGGAAGTTCCCTTTTATTCCCTGGTTTGCTGGATATTTAAGCTCATAAAATGCTTCTCCCACATCTATTAAGATGATCCTATAGATTTTTTAACACTTTCAAAAACATCTAATATGGTTGCTTTTATTGGTTATCTTTGTGTATGTACATCATATGAAAACCTTGCTAAACAAAATCACTTAGTCATGATATTTTATCCTTCTTATACAGTACTTGACTCATCTTTGTAATATTCTGTTAAGGATTTTTGCATCTCTGTGATTGCTGGACTACAGCAACATTGTTGTAACCATGAGGTAAACTACAAGAGATTTTTCAGAGATGTTAATTCTGATATCATAAAGTTCCTAAACTCAGAACAATAATTATCTACCTCTGCACTGGTTTGTGAAGATAAATAATAAGTAAACCTTTGTTTGTATAAACCAGAACAATCCTCCTGGATTCAAATGCCATGTGGGAAATGCTGTATTTTAGAACTTTTCAAGAACACAGAGGAATCTTGGAGCACCTGGGTGGCTCAGTGGGTTAAGCCTCTGCCTTAGGTTCAGATTATGGTCTCGGTCCCTCGATCGAGCCCTGCATCGAGCCCCACATCAGGCCTGGGATAGAGCCCTGCATTGGGCTCCCTGACAGCAGGGAGCCTGCTACCCCCTCTCTCTCTGCCTGCCTCTTTGCCTACTTGTGATCTCTCTCTCTCTCTCTCTTTCTCTGTCAAATAAACAAATAAATAAATCTTAAAAAAGAAGAAGAAGAAGAAGAAGAACATAGGGGAATCTCACTTCTCCACTGTGTTCTGGCTCTGTTTTGGTTTTAATGGCAAATACAAATGATAGTAATTATAATAGCACTACACTGTCTTATTTCATTTCAACTTTACCTCATAAAATGGGCACTACTATTCTTGTTTCATAGAAAGTGAAACTGAAACTCAGAGAAGTAAAATAATTTGCACAAGGTTATCCAGCTTTTAAAACCTAACATTAGATTTTGAACTGACTTTTAATCTAACAAGAAAGTTCATGCTTTTAACCGTGGCCTCTCTAAGAGTAAGAGGTCTTTTCGTGAATGTTTTGCTAAACTGCTTGAAATCACACTTTGTAATCTCCATGGTCCACTTTGGACTTAGTACCTTGGAAAGGTATAAAATTTTGACCAACGAATATCTACTATTGAAGAGTAAGGGCATGAGAGCACAGCCTGACAATTCCAGAGAGGAGTAAGCAGTAACAGTCAAGGAAGTCAAGTCAAGATCTTGTTGATTTTATACCCCACGTGGAAATAAATAGAAAAGGGAGGCATTTGAAAACTGAAAAATAAAAACTGTTATGGTATCTTGAGTCTTCTGGAGGGGCATTATTAACAAATAATAATTTTACAGCTATTTTCAAGTTTCTGAGAATTTTCTTCCTTAGAAACAAGTACAAATATAACATCTATTGGATTTTTGCTATACAATGTTTTCAACAAACCTTTAAAGGACACTAAATTGTGCCATTAAATTCCAAGAAAAAGAAATAGCTCCCCAAAATAAGTAGGGCTATAGTTTTTCAGGGCAGATTTTGTCAAGCTGACATGCTCAGACTTAGTGGGACTACATAAATGCCAATACTGGAAAGCAGAATCAATTTGAGAAAGGTTTCAATACCAATCCAAGTTTGACTGAAACATTACAGACGTGACAAAAAGGGACAGAGGCAGACTTGGAAAGAACGTTTAATGGGAGTAAACAAAACTTCACTTAGACCTAATTTTTTTAAAGCCCAAAAGCACTTATTGGCATTTTTGAGGATGCACTCATGTAACAAACCTGTTTAAACTGATAAAACAGAGCCTAGGGTTTTGTACGCCATCCGAAAAATAGACAATTGCTTCTTCCAAATAATTGGTGGAGACTGCTTCCGTACTGATTAGGTCTCCCACACGGTGAGAAGCAAAGGAAACCAAAGAAGTCTTGGTGACCAGATAGTAGAAAATGAAAAAGAAGTCAAGCAGGAAATTGAGAGGGGTTGTTCTGTAACATATAGAACTGCAGTTCAGTAACATTTTACATTGTCATGCTAGGATTGCACTCTCTTAAATAAATACAAAATAGCTTTAGCTGTTAGTTTATTTTGTGTAACACTGTTCTATTTTAGAAAGTACCCTCAGAGACATACCACATTTGACCTCTATAACCACCAATGAGGTAGAAAGTGGAATTACCGTTGGACAGATGAGGAAACTAAAGTCAAGGCAGAAAATAAAAAATTACTGAAATCCCTTATTTTGGGGCACCTGTGTGGCTCAGATGGTTAAGCATCTGCCTTCAGCTCAGGTCATGATCCCAGAGTCCTGGAATCAAGCCCTGCATTGGGCTCCGTGCCCGGCGGGGAGCTTGCTTCTCCCTCCCTCTACTGCTTATGCTCTCTCACTCTCTCTGTCAAATAAATAAATAAAATCTTTTATAGAAAAAGAAAAGAAACCCCTTGTTTTTATGCTAGGACAATAACCACAAAAACAAGACCATCATTTATTGACCTAGATGGCAGAAATGATGGTAAACCCTTGAAATACAATATCTCATTTGATCCTAATCAGAATTTTGCAAGATATGCATTATTAGTGCCACATAAGGAATATTTAGGATGGGACAGTTTAAATACCTTGTCCAAAGCCACATGGCTCATGAGTTATGGACTCAGAATGCAAATCCATGTCTGTTTGAATGCAAATCCTATGCATTAAAAAGAAAAAAATTGGGCATATCATATTTTGCTAAATTAGTGACTTCCTTACCCCACTATATTAAAATTGTGTATCTGTGTAGTTTATAAATGCTTATTTACATGCACTATACATAAATATACATATAACATAAGCCTCACCACCTATGTATACATCTCAATTTTTTAGTTTTATTTAATGCCTATATGGAAAAAATGGATGAATTGAGTTTTTCATTTTTATCATCCAAAGCCATTTGTCATTTGTTACATAAACTTATGCAAATAAGCTTATATTTGCAAAGATATGCTTAAATTGCACAAGCTCTGAATTTCACACCAGGGAACCAGGCTAAACAAGTTCAATCATGCTCTAAAAAGCCTGATAAGTAATAAATAATTTGTTGATGAAAATAAAGTCTAAAAAGAAATATAACTTGATTTTGACCATTGCTGCATGATTAACAGTACCAATGTAGCTTCTACATTTATTTCCACATTTATAGAATGTGTCTGTCATACGAAACATTGTGCTACAAAGATAAATAAGACTTAACCTTCAACCTTGAAGACCGAAGTTTCAAGTATATGAGAGTATATTGGGTAAGTGGGTGATTCCAAGTCAATGAGATATAAATACAATGATAGAGCTGTCAGGGTGTTTTGGAAGCTTGGAGAAAAGTGACAAAACAGAATCAAGGAAGTCCTGCTAGGGATGACACTTGAAACAAAAATTTAAAGCACAAGTAAATGTGAACCAGCAAAGAAGAGAGAATGTAGCAGTGTAGAAAGGAGCGAAACTTGGAAACTTGTAACATCCTTCTCATAACATCAAGCTTGTACATACACGAAAAGGAAGAACAACTTCGTGTAGAGAACAAGTGTTACTTCAAATAGGCTTGTTCTTCATTTTATACTCAACTTGAAACTACCCTCTTTCTATGCTATTATTATTCAATCCCCAGTCTGAAGAAGATTATCACTCAATATTTTTCATTAATTATAATGAAGACAGAAAGTTATCTGCAGGCAAAAGAAAAAAAAAAACAAAGAAAAAATACTAGATACTATAAAATAGGGATATTAGACATTCTTTTCCATACCTGAAGCTTTCCTGCAAGCATTTTGATAAGAAAAACCTGACTTCAGGGTGTCATTGTGGATGAGCTAAATTTGAATACCTCAATTTTAGTTGAAATTTTAACCCCAAATAATCATATGCAAATAAAGAGTTGCTTATCTCTGCTTAGTAAATTGACAGAAACATGTATTAAACACGGAAAAGGGAAGTCCTTTGAATTATTTAGTCCCCAACTGAGAGCACCTCAGATCTAAAATGCATAGTTTTTATACAGTAGCACTATCTGTGCTCTTGGCTGTCTTTTTAAAATCTCTTGGTAATTCTTTTTATTTGAAATAAACACTCTACTTTTCAAAATCACTAGATACCTAATATGATAAAAAAAATGAAATGATTTTTGCTACATCCAAGAAAGACTCTCTTCATCCATCTTTTATCATGTCTGTCTGCTCAATTAAGAAAGACATACCACGGCAGACCTTGGAAGTAAGCCTTGGTGTTGAGGAAGAAAATACACCGTAGTCATAGTGACCCTGTATTCCTAATTTGGAGGGACAGTACTAAGTGCAAATATGCTTCCCTACTGCACCTATGAGTAAATTAACACATGCTGATTCACATCTTAATTTGGGATTTTGAAACTTCAGATTCCCATACTGAGAAAAGAGCAGATTCTAGAGGAAGACTAACTGGGTCTTGATCTCTGCTCCACCACTTACTATGTGATCTAAGGCAAATTATTATCCTCCCTGTAGACTAGTTACCATAACTAAAAATGGGGAAGTTAAGAGTATCTATATGATGAGCTTCTTATGAAGGGTAAATGAGTAAATGTAAGTGATTAAAACTGTGGCAGATACACAGTAAGCACAATGTGAACATTTTATATTATCATCGTTACTATACACGGAAAATAAAAGCCAGGTAAAAACACCCTGGTGGGACGCCTGGGTGGCTCAGTTGGTTGGGCAGCTGCCTTCCGCTCAGGTCATGATCCCAGTGTCCTGGGATCGAGTCCCACGTCGGGCTCCTTGCTCCGCAGGGAGCCTGCTTCTCCCTCTGACTCTGCCTGCCACTCTGTCTGCCTGTGCTCGCTCTCTCTCTCTCTGACAAATAAATAAATAAAATCTTAAAAAAAAAAACAAAACAAAACAAAACACCCTGGCAACTGCAGTAACAAAGCCAGAAGTAGCCATCTGCAGCACTGACTAGAGCAAACAAGTGAGGCTCACCTTCAAAATGAGATATAAGATAAGGGCGTGTCATAGAATTCCATTATCAAAGAGGACATAGTTATAAGCAAAACAAAACAAACAAAACAAAAACATCTAGTAAACAAAATAATTCCAGATTTGTCCCTTTGATGGAAAGTGGTGCTTCTTTTAAAATATTAATGTCTTTAGTGTGGTAAATAAAAAAAAATACCTTAAAATTTTTTAAGTTGAAATGGTAGAGTATAGAGTTATAGAAAATAAACACTGCTGATTTATTTTTATTATACATGGGTCTCCATATTTTCTACAGGAAAAAAGGATTAACTACATAATAAAAATTATGAATATTCTGACAAAAAAATATGAACTGAGGCCCAACTCTGATACCCAACCCCAATACGTGAATAGCAGTGGATAACACATATTGGTATAGTGATTTCTCATTTACAGTGCGCTGCCACATACATTAACTCTGCATCGGGATCTATCACCTAAGGCTAGGCAGTATACAAAAAGGCAGGAAGAGAAAACAAACAAACAAACAGTGCAGAACACCATCCTTTATTGCTGAAGAATGAGTGCACCTCATTCTTAAAGGTAGTTTGTGGGAGGTTTCTTAAAAACTAATCTATAAATTTGATTATTTTATGATTTTCATAAAAAAGGAGAGAAAATAAGATTATTTAGTCCTACTGCCAAAACATCTATTAATATGTATTGAAAAAGTAAATTATCTTCATTCTTTCATAGTTTATATTTTAGCCATTCAATAACTATTGAATCTTTATTACATGCCAGGCCTTGGATTGAACTTTGGAAACAAAACAGAAGAAACAAAAAACAAAAAAACAATGGTCTCTGTTCTCAAGAATTTTATGATCAAAAGGGAGAGATACATCTGTAAATTGATAACACTGGTATTGGCTCATTACTTTGGATCACTACACTATAACTTCATCTCAACTGTATTAAACTTTGTGTGTTTCAAGATTTGTTCTTGTGGCATTTATCCTTAATAATTTATTTTTTCAGGTTTATTAAGGTATAGTTGACATATAAAATAAAATATTTGAGGTTTTCTGCGTGATGATTGGAGATTTGTATACACTATGAAAGGATTCCGCCCATACTCCCATCTAGTTAACACATCCTCTACCACATATACATATATACATATATGTGCGAGAACATGTATGATATACATGTATATATACAAGAACATTTCCATTTCTATTCTTTTAGCAAATTTCAATTATATAGTAAGGTGTTAACTATAGTCACCATGTTATATATTAGATCCTAAGACCTTATTCATTTTATAGCTGAAAATCTGTATCCTTTTACCAACCTCACCTTATTTCCCCCACCCTCTGGCAACAATTTTTCTATCTCTTCTGCACTACTTCTATGATTTCGACTTTTTAAAAAAGTTTCCACATGTAAGTGATGTCATGCAGAGTATTTGTCTTCCTTGGTCTGCCTTGTTTCACTTAGCATAATGTCTTCAAGTTTTACCCACGGTGTTGCAAATGGCAGAATGTCCTTTCTCATAGCCGAATAACATTACTTTCTATATATATATATATATATATATAACTTTTTGTTGTCTTATTCTTATTTAATCCATTTACCTTCCTCTTTCCCACTGCCCAAGAGGAAGTTATAGATGGCAGGGTCAATACGTGAATAGCAGTGGATGACACATATTGGTATAGTGATTTCTCATTTACAGTGCACTGCCACATACATTAATTCTTTGCTCCTACATGAGGTAGGTACTACTACTACCATCCTTATTTTACGGTTGAGAGAAGAGGAATCAAGAGGTTAAGTGACTTGCTCAAGGGCAGATAGCTGTAACAACTAAAACCAAGTTAGTTGATTCAAGATAAGGATTTAATTACAATAAGATATAGGTACAGTCTATAAACACAAAATATAGGATTGTACATCTATTAACAACTTCATTCCTCATTAAAAAAAAAAAATCCAATGACGTTTCTGCCACTATTATGTCCATGCTTTCATATGAAGGATAAAATGAAATGTCTGTGGCCACACAGCCATTACGTACTAGAAGCACCTTAAATGTGGAGAGTGCTCTTTACTGCCTGTTACATTTCTCTTCTGCCTCCATCTGTCTCTCATTGGTATTTATCATCAAAAATCACACATAATTTTTTATTTATTTATTTATTTATTTATTTATTTATTTATGTTTTATTTTTAAGATTTTACTCATTTATTTGACGGAGAGAGCGAGAAGGGGAACACAAGCAGGAGGAGTGGGAGAGGGAGAAGCACGCTCCCCATTGAGCAGGGAGCCCAATGTGAGCCTCGATCCCAGGACCCTGGGATCATGACCTGAGTGAAGGCAGACACTTAAGAACTGAGCCACCCAGGTGCCCCCATAATTTTTATTTTTTTAAGATTTATTTATTTATTTGCTTGAGACAAAGAGAGCACCGGGGTGGGGGGGTCGGGAGGGAGGGGGAAGAATCTATGCTGAGTGCAGAGCCCCACACAAGGTTCGAGGATCGACCTAAGGACCCTGAGATCATGACCCCAGCCGAAACCAAGAGTCAGATGTTCAACTGACTGAGCCATCCAGGTGCCCCAAAATCATACATGATTTTTTAAAAGATAAACAAAACAAACCATGAGAGACTCTGGACTCTAGGAAATAAACTCAGGGTTACAGCAGGACAGGGAGTGGGGGCATGGCATTAAACCATACAGACATTTTTAATAGAAGTATATTGTCAAGGGGCGCCTGGGTGGCTCAGTGGGTTAAGCCACTGCCTTCGGCTCAGGTCATGATCTCAGAGTCCTGGGATCGAGTCCCGCATCGGGCTCTCTGCTCAGCAGGGAGCCTGCTTCCTCCTGTCTCTCTGCCTGCCTCTCTGCCTGCTTGTGATCTCTCTCTGTCAAATAAATAAATAAAATCTTTAAAAAAAAAAAAAAGAAGTATATTGTCAATAATTTTACAATTCAGCCAAGCTACTCATTCGTATTTGTTTTCCTGATGTGTCTTTTTCTCCTTAGTTACCTGTCTCCAAGAGTTTTCCTTGTGTGTCTGTCTTTTCCTTGTGTTCCCTTGAGGCCTCATAATTAGAGCTTGCAGTACCTCCCCACCAAATAGGAAACCAAGAAAATCTTGCTTGGTTTCAGGTTTTTGTAAAAATCTGAAACCTGGAACTGGGTTTATCAAAAGTTTTCTTGAGGTAGACAAGTCTTACAGCAAGTTTTGTGTAAATCTGGGATGAATTCAAAGTCAGCCCAAGCCAATTAGTTTTTTTGGCAGGGAAAATTGTAACATATGACGGTTATGCCTGGCTAGATGGCTTTATATAAAAATGGGTGACTTTGGGTGGATCTGGCTTTGAACGTGTTGGCTCTTACCACCTACAGGGACAAAATGTGATGCAGGACTTGTGGAATCCTGTCCTCTCAGGTTCCTCGCAGGCACATTTGTCTGCCGCCATCTTATTTCCCAGGCAGAACCTTTCTTTCTTGAACACTGAACATTTCCTCCCATTTTGTTTTAATGCTGGAATTTATTTTTCTTTAAAAACAGTGAGGATCACCTACTAACGTACACAGGGACTGGTCACAAAAGGGAATAAGTCTCAAACTACAAGTGTCATGAGGGCAGGGATTTCTGTTCTATTTACACCTCCTAAAACAGTGCCTAGTATGTAGTAAGTGATTGATAAATATTTGTAGAATGAATAAATAAGGACTCATGCCTTTAAAGAAACAACACAGCACTAGAACGAAGGGGAGAAGAAATCCCCCAGTATCTCCTCAAATTCCTTAGGCTTCCTGTTATTAAAAGTACTTTTACATCTTCCTCAAATTTTCAGTTTACCAGATAATTCAGAATTACCCAAAGACATCTATGCCTTACCCATGTATGTTTTGCTTAAATATATAAGCATATAAATAAGCAGTACTGGTGGGCACATAAGAGCTGAAGCAGTCCTTGGGGTAATTACATGGTTCTCTCTAAGGAAAATAACTGCCAACATGTATAATATGTTTTTCTTTTTGTCTCTTTCACAAAACTGAAAGAGACTAAAGAGACTCTTATGTTATACATGAGGAATATAAGTTTAAAGAAAGGACATGATTACCCAAAATCTTACTCAAGGTTTTTGATTAGGGGAAAAACTGGTACTGTGGCTAGGTCACTTGGCTTCAAGTGTTATTTTCACTCTACAATGGGTGAAATTTTTCTTTCCCTCACTTTCTTCCCTGAACACAAAATACCTCACAAAAAACTGGAGTTTATTTTATCATCAGAGTGGATTTGAACTGTACCATAGATATATGAACTCATCAAAAACAAAACAAAAGCACTTCTTTTCACAAAAATTATTATTCCTCTTCTTTCTTACAAGTATGTGCCCTCCCTCCAGAACTTTCAGTTATGCTACATTCATCTGAGTGCCATTCAAAAAAACCATATATTTATATGGTCTCTCATTACTCTTAGTTTTGGTTTTGCCTAGAGTTAGAAGAACAAGACTTTCAGATTCACCATATCTTTCCAGGACTCACATGCCTGCACCTTGAAATATCCCGAGCTTAAACAATAACTCCTGAAATTTATCTAAGTAAGGATCCCAGGTCGTTACTGTAAAGATAGTGAGGCATCATATTTGGTTCCTTTTCCTATCAGGAAAGGACAGTCTCTGTTCTTACACAGTGTCCCTGCTCCATATTTAACTCATCTTGTTTTGTAAGTCCTTGACCCAAGCGTCAAGCATGTCAACTTGGTGCAATTTGAATGTCACTCTATTGGCCAGATAGCTGAGGGTATTCAATAATTAATAGTACACTTCTATTTTGGCACCCAGCAGAGGCCTCAGAAATAGAACATGAGAGAAAAAATAAAGCTGGTCACTGGAAAACCAGGATAAAAACAGAGGAGTTAATGATTTAGAACCATGAAATTAATCAAAAGTATGCTCCATAGCACCTAATATTTCCACTTTTATATCTGAAGAGTCAGACATTAACAGACCTCACCAACCACCCTAGAATCCGTATATATTCACCTAATTATTCACCGTGATTTTATAAAGCAAGTACTTAGATAATGTATTTGCTTAGTCCTTGAAGTTATATATGTATTCATGAAAGTGTTAATAATCATTAAATATGTACTTGCACAATAGTTACAGTATCTTGGGTACTGAGGGTACAATTGAGAACAAGATAGACTCAGGTCCTACAATGTAGGACTCAGATTCTATTTTTTTTTCCAGATTCTATTTTTTAATTCTATTATCCTTCTTCTCTCCTTCCGGAACTCCAATTTCCCATATGT
This sequence comes from Lutra lutra, assembly GCF_902655055.1. Lineage (NCBI taxonomy): Eukaryota > Metazoa > Chordata > Mammalia > Carnivora > Mustelidae > Lutra > Lutra lutra. The sequence continues at coordinate 51,469,644 of NC_062290.1, forward strand.
CAAACCACTTAGTATTGATTACGTATCTCTAAGGCTCTGTTCATTTTACCTCAATCCTTTTTCTCTCTATTCTTCATTTTGATACTTTCTACTAATCTATCTTCAAATATAGGTACTCTTTTTCTTTGTCATCTTCAAAGTGTAGTTATTGTATATTGCAGTTGCATATTTAAGCTGTAGAATATCCTTTTTATTTAGTTTTTATTCCTTTGGTGAGATTCTTCATCATTTTACTCATTACACATATATCTTTATGTCCTTAAAAATATTTATACTAGCTGCTTTAAAGTCCTTTTCTGCTAATCTATCATCCCGGTTATTGAAAGATCAATTTATATTACCTGTTTTTTTCTTGCGTATGGGTCATATTTTTTGTTTCTTCCCATGTATTTTCTTCATGTACTAGATATCATGGAAAATACATTGTAGAAACATTGTAGATATTGCTATGTTACTGTGATGAGTGATCATTTTTTTCTTCTAGAACCAGTAACTTGCCTAAATTCAAACTCTAAATTCTGTCTGCTGAGGGAGACCATAGTCATATTTCTGCATACTTCTTTCAACTTCCAGATGCTGTGTTTTGTCATTTGTTTGTTGGTTGTTTGTTGTTTTGTTGCGCCGCACGGAATTTCCCCCCAGAATGTCATTTAGTCAGTTTAGCACCAAGTATTTTAGTGGATTTTCAATGCAGTTTTGGGGCCAGAACTTCCAGAACTTCTCCCTAAATTTAAGGCTGTTTTTCTAGCCTCAGACTCTGTTCCCTGATTCCTCAAGGTCGTAAGACACTGGCTTTTTCCCTTCCCTTCCTTCCTTCCAGAACTTCTCCCTAACTTTAAGGCTGTTTTTCTAGCCTCAGACTCTGTTCCCTGATTCCTCAAGGTCGTAAGACACTGGCTTTTTCCCTTCAGAAGCTTCTGTGGGCTTGAGCATGCACACGAGCAAAGACTTTCAGAATAGCCAATCTCACCTGTTACATTTCGTCTTTCAAAGGTAACATTCTCTGTAATTTCGACCTGGTGTTAGTTATTATCTGTTGCCTTCAATTTGTTTAGTAGATACAGACATAAATATATAGAGATATAAATACAGATATATAGATATATATATATACACATATACATACAAATATGTTTTTTCCAGGTTTGATAAATCTTATCACTGGGAGGATTAGTCTAACCAAATTACTTCACCATTATTTAAAGTAGTAATCACAAAACATTCTGCCATTTTTTAAAAATCAAGAAACAAGTCTTATTCAGCGTGGTATTCCCAGGGCCAAAGTTGTTTCCTGCCATATGTTAGCTGATCAATAAATGTATGTGGGTTGAATATTATATCTTGACTTCTAGGCTTATAGTTATTTGTTTGAATTTGTAATAAGCCATTTATAAATAATTACACAAGTATTGTTTCACATGAACAAGATTTTTAGGAAGAAATGACCAGAGACAGCACTGTGTTTGGTTCTCAGGAAAGCTCAGAAAAGTAGACAGGATTTGGGTCTCTAAAGGTACCTAGTAACTTGGAAGGCATGTGTTTCACAGCCATAAATTTCCTATGGTGCATCTATCTAAGTGAAGAAGGGAAGGGAAAGGAAGGGAAGGGAAGGGAGGGGAAGAAAAAGAAAAGAAGTGAAGAGAAGAGAAGAGAAAAAAAGAAAAAAAGAAAAGAAAAGGAAAAGCTCTTTTCTATTAAGATTCCATTATCTGTCAGAGGTAAAGATGTACTGAAATCAGATGACCTTTGAAACAGAATGCTGAGTCTCTTCATTCTGTCCATAACAGGATGCAATAAACCTAGCGCTAACCGAGGATTTAAAAAAAAATTTCAGTCATACCCTCAGGCTAATCAATAGATTCTACATTTTGGTCAGGTCTATCTATGCTAAAATGATAATGTCAGTGTTAATCCAAGTCACAGTCACTTGGAGTCGGGAAATACACACATGCAAACTCAACAACACAGCTTGACATGGTGATTTTCTCTTAATGTACTGAGAATATTTGTAATATTTGTTGCTCCTGAGTAATAGCATAACTTCTTGCTATAATACACAAGAACAATCTAGTCTTCTTATTGGAAAGGAGTTATTTATCAATAACTTTCCCAACATGATATATGGAAGAATAAAACATTAGACATTAGGGCCATCGGTGTAAGGTTTTTGTTTTGGATGCATTGTTAAGAAAACAATCAGTTTTATCATCAGGAAAGCCTTTATTCTATTTCTGTTGAGAAAAATAACCTCCCCCCTGCTGTTAAACATGCTTAATTGAAGAGATCCGGATTGTACTGCTTATGGTTGTGGCATATCACTTGAACTTTTGACTAAGTATCATTCTTCTAACATTACCACAGAATCCTAGCTCATCATGAGAACAGAGGTGCTAATCAAGAGGAGTTACTTAGTAATTATATTTTTATTTAGAATTCTAAACATGAGCATTACTATTTTTGGAAGCACCCCAATCATAATTTCTCCATATGTATTTATCTAAAAAGGTTCAATTAACCCTTTGTTATCTGAGCAAACCTAGATTTGGTGCCCCTCTTGAGGCATTGTTTGGTGGGTAAACGTGTTTTAGAACAAAGTGTTTAAAGCTATAATTATTAATTATAATTGATACACACAGAGACACACACACTCACACACATCCTGTTCTGTTTCTCTGGCGAGCCTTGAAACCCTGAGATAGATAGATAGATAGATAGATAGATAGATAGATAGATAGATAGATGGTAGATGATAGGATTGGCCCATGGGATTATGGAGGCTAAAAGTCCCAAGATCTACATTTGGCAAGGTGGAGACCAAAAAGATCTGGTGGTATAGTCCTGTCCAAGTCGAAGGGCCTGAGAACACAGAAGGCCAATGGTGTAGATCTGGTCCAGAGTCCAGTAGGCTTAAGACCCAGGAAGGCCAGTGTTTCATTTCAAGTCCAAAAACAGGGGAAAAATGTATGTCCCAGCCTAAAAATAGTCAAGCAGGAGGAATTCCCTGCTTCTCACAGAATGGTCAGAATTTTATTCAACTGATTGGATGGGAACTGGACTTCAACTGATTGTATGGGAACCTTCAACTGATTGAATAGGAACCTTCCACATTAGAATGAGCAATCTGCTTTACTCAGTCCACTGATTCAAATTTTAATCTCATCTGGAAATACCTCCACAGACATACTCAGAAAAATATTTGATCAAATGTCTGGGCACCTTGTGGTCCAGTCAAGTTGACACATAAAATTAACCATCACATTAAGTGAAAGGGAAATGGCTACCTTATTTCAGCAATTTCTGTCCATTATACATGTATTAAAGAAAAACAATAATAACGACAATAACATGAGATTCAGTTCTAACTCTGATAACCAGATAAGGAAATTATTTTAATAATTCATGTAATGTGTTTTTTCTCAAGTGTAAAAACTAAGCTTCAGTTTATGCCTGATGCACACAATTTATTCTTCTTTGTTTCCAAGAGGATATCACGCTGTCCCTTTCTGGCACATATTTTTCCTTCCTACCAGTGTGCCAAAATGAAAATAATCTTCAAAAAGCTGTACGGAAACATACTTTGGGGACATACAAGTGACATTAATGAACACTATCATGAAAATGCTACAACAGTTTTCTTTAAGAAGGGTTTTCAATAAATGTTTTAGTTTTTTTAAATACATAATGTTTATTGTTATACCTCAAATGAGAAGCAATAATCATGGTCAAATTGGTTACTTAAAAAACAACTCCAACCACCAATCAGAACTGCTGGGTTATAGTTCCCATTTAAATATTTCACTAGCTATATAAACATGGGTATAGCATATAATTTCTCTGATCCTTGGTTTCTAGAACAATAAAAATGGAAAGTCTGCAAACTTCTTCATAGCTCTTTGAATATAATTTTCTCTCAATTCAGTTCAACAGACATGCATTCTTGCCTATGAACCAAATGTGAAACCCTGTGCTAGGCACCTGTGGGGATACAAAGATTAATAACACATAATTCTGTTACCTCAAGGAGTTTACCGCCTAGAGGGAAAGAGAAAAATGAATCCTCAGCTTCCTTACTGTTTGAAGGACCATACTAAATATTTTAACCAAGTTTCAAAGACAAAGCCATAAAATGACAGAGATAAGAAGAATCGGGACACCTGGGTGGCTCAGTTGGTTAAGCAACTGCCTTCGGCTCAGGTCATGATCCCGGCGCCCTGGGATCGAGTCCCACATCGGGCTCCTTGCTCAGCGGGGAGCCTGCTTCTCCCTCAGCCTCTGCCTGCCACTCTGTCTGCCTGTGCTCATTCTCTCTCTCTCTGACAAATAAATAAAATCTTTAAAAAAAAAAAAAAAAAGAGAGAGATAAGAAGAATCATTTTCAACCAAGGTAACAGAAGACATGGCATTTTATGTGAGCAGAAATTCAATATATTATGCAACCCACTATACTAAACTTTATTTTTGTTTCAGTACCTAGAATGAAATAAAATGTTACATTACGTAACTTAAACACAATATGGAGCTGATCTCGGTGGAACTGGAGTATGTTGTGGAGATAATGCCACATAGCACCAAAATGCGTCTCCTTCTCTTCCTGGTCATACAACCAGCCCACATTCCTCAGGTTTTTCCTTCAACTAGAGTGCCTGGGTAAATGAGTTCCAATGGAATACAGGTAAAGGGAAAAACATTCTTTCAAGGCCCAGACCCCAAACACTTTGTCTGCAATACTACTCATTCTCTTCTCTCTTTTGTTAGCCAGATGCAAGAAATCCACTGGTGACTCTGAGGTAATGAAGAAGTGGGAAGATACTCAAAGAAAAAGCCAATGTCCTGAATGACTGTGTGTGTGGACAAGAATACTTTTCTTGGCAACACATACTGGATTGTGACATGAGCACAAAATAAACCTTAAAGCATTGCAATTTTTGGAGTGCAAAGGCACTTAGCCTACTTGGGCTCATAGAGAAATTGGTACCTTGACATGTAATAATTTCATAACAAAACAGATTATGTAGTATAGGTTTAGCAATGGGGTGGTGGTAAGAATAAAATTCATTTCAGAGGCAAGACACCCAGCAGCCTCTATTACACAGTAGCAATATGGTAACAGGGAATTATACTAGGAAAACTGACAGAATTCAAGGAAAAACAGAAAAACCCACAATCATAGGTAGAGATTTTAACATCCCGCTTTCAGTAATTTAAAAAACAAAGGGACAAAATAATGTAAAATATCTAAATACTTTCAACCAACCCAACAAAATTGAGGTTTATAAAACATCACACCCGGGGCACCTGGGTGGCTCTGTGAGTTAAAAGCCTCTGCCTTTGGCTCAGGTCATGATCCCAGGGTGCTGGGATCAAGCCCCGCATCAGGCTCTCTGCTCAGCAGGGAGCCTGCCTCCCCCTCTCTCTCTGCCTGCCTCTCTGCCTACGTGCGATCTCTGTCTGTCAAATAAATAAATAAAATCTTTAAAAAAATAAAACATTACACCCAAAACACTGAAGAATATACTATTGACCCTTGAACAACACAGGTTTACACTGTGTGGGTCCACTTATATATGGAATTTTTAAACAGATACAGTATAGTGCTATACTTGGTACCTTGTATGATTTTCTCTTCTCTAGCTTACTTTATTGTAAGAATGTGGTATATAATACATATAAAAATATGCGTTAATCATCATTTATTTATCAGTAAGCCTTCCAGTCATCAGTAGGCTATTAGAAATTAACTTTTTGGAGAGTCAAAAATTATACCTAGATTTTCAAAGGTGAAGGATTGGGGCTGTCAGCACCCCTAATCTTGTGTTGTTCAAAAGTCAACTGTATATTATTTTCAGGCAAACGAAATGTTCACCAAGACCATATTGGGGCTGTAGAGCAAATCTCAAAAAACTTCCAAAGAATTAAAATCATCTAGAATATATTCTCTAATCACATTAATTATAATTAAGTAAAAAGAAAAACATAAAATATCTAGAAAATCTCCAAATATTTAGAAGTCAAGCAATGCCCTTCTAAATACTCACAGGTCAAAGAAGAAATGATGAAGGAAATAAAAAAATATTTCAACTTGGATCATAATGAAAACACAGTGTGTCAAAATTTTGAGAATGCAGCTAAAGCTCTTATGGAGCTTTTTGCTTTTTTCTATTTTAGTTCCAGTGTAGTTAATATGCAGTGTTACATTAGTTTCTGATGTACAATACAGTTATTCAACAATTCTATACATTACTCAGTTCTCATCACATAAGTGTACTTTTAATCCCCTTCACCTATTTCACTTAATTTTTGTGTTTAAATGTTTATATTAGAAAAGAGAAAAGTTTAAGATTAATTATCAAAATGTCTAGCTCAAGAAGAAAAAAGGGCAACTGTGACAAGAAGAAAATATACAGGAGGAAATAATAAAGATAACGACAGAATCATACTAGCTGGTTCTCAAAAAAGAGATTAATAAAACTGATAAACCCCAAGAAACACTGATCGAGAGAAAAAAAGAAAAAGCATGAATTATCAGTATGAAGAATGAATTACAGATTATAAACACAGACCCTACAGACATTAAATGGAAAATAAGGGGATAATATGACTTTATGACAGTCTATAGAGGAAGTTAGATAAAATGGAAACATTTCCTTAAAAAAATTCAATTTACCAAAACTGACACAAAAACAAATAAAAGATCTGAACAGCCATTACACTGTTTTATTTTTATTTTTTTTAAAACATTATTTATTTATTTATTTGAGAGAAGAGAGAGACAGTGAGAGAGAGCATGAGCGAGGAGAAGGTCAGAGGGAGAAGCAGACTCCCCGTGGAGCTGGGAGCCTGATGTGGGACTCGATCCCGGGACTCCAGGATCATGACCTGAGCCGAAGGCAGTCGCTCAACCAACTGAGCCACCCAGGCGCCCCCATTACACTGTTTTAAAAAAAGACTTTGAAATCAAAAATTTTCCAACAAAGAATCTCCATGTTCAGATGGATTTACTTAGGAGTGCTGTCAAATATTTCAAGAACTCCTAACGTTAGACTAAACTTTTCAAGCAATACAGGAGGGAACATTCCTCAACTCATTCCATGAGACCAGTATAACCCGGATAACAAAACCTCACAAAAATATTAAAAAGAACAAAATTACAGACCAAAATTACAAACCACAGACCATCCTTCATAAGCATAAACATAGAAATTCTCACCAAAATATGAGGATATTGGATCTAGCATTGTAAAAATATAACAAACATTATTATCAAATGTATTAGTCAAAGTTCTCTAGAGAAACAGAACCAATATTATAATTGTGTGTGTGTGTATGGCATTAAAAGAAACTCTTCTTAAAAATACATTGTTTTCAGGAAGAGATCATAATGGAAATTATAATATACAGAACTGAATAAAAATAAAATCACTAAATATCTGACTTGTGGGATGTAACTAAAGCAATAATAAAAGGGAAACACATAGCATTAAATGCATACATTAAGAAAAGCGGAAAGCTGAAAATCAATAAGCTAAGCATCCTATTTAAGAAGGTAGAAAAATCTCAACAGGAATATTGTATAAAAGAGTGTAGAAGAAAAACACTGGAAGTTTTATTAACTAACAAGAACCAATTAGAAACCACAATATTTTTAAAAATGCTGTTCAAAGTAGCAAGAACAGTAAGACATACCTATAATTGAGAAATTACTAATGTATAAATTTTATTGAAGGACAACAGGAAAAGGCAATTGCCTTACCATATAGATCATGTAAGATGCATATTATTCTAGAGTATACATATTGAAATTTAAGTACACAATGTGCCCCTTTTCCGATAGCTCTCTAGTTTAGTGAGCTGAGAGAAATGAAAATTTAAGCTTAAATATTTTATCCCCCTGAAAATCACCCCTGAATCCCAAATGAACTAAGTGGTTCTCTCTGTGTTCAAATAGCACCTTTGCTTACTTTCACCTCCACAACTGCCCCATTCTTTTGAATGTATATGTTTATGTATTTACCTTCCCCATGGGACCATGTGTTCTCTAAAGTGAAACACTATGTCATATCCACCTTGATACACTCAGTATCTACCACTGTGCCTCCATTATGGAAAGTACTCAGTAAATGTTCACTTCTTGAGGATGTTACAAATTAGAGATGTTATAAATTCTGATGAAAAGAACCATAGTCAAGGAGTTAGAGAAGCTGTGTTCTGATCCCAAATCTGCCACTTAAATACCTGGCTGATTTTAAGATATTTGTGTTTCTTTGAGCCTCAGTATCTTTATTCGTAATATGGAGATAAATATTCCTGACTTAGCAACTTCAAATGACACTTAAAACAATATTAAGATTAGAAGCAACTGAGATGTTACATATCATTATGTAGATATAATAGATCATAACAACTGAGCAGCTTCCATCAGTTTATGATTTATGTGGCCAAACAACTAGGAAGCATAGATAATACTCCAGAAGTACTAGTTAGTTTAAACTTCTCTCAACTGCACTTGAGAAACAGATCACCGATAACAAAGAGTTCACCAATAACGTGTGGTCTTCCCACACGGTCTTCTTACAACGTGCTATTGACGTATCTTCATGTCAAGGCTCCCTTGAACTTGGGCAGAATTTTATAACTGTATTAACTAAAAGGATGTGAGAGCAGTGACCCTGTATGACTTCCACAGGTTATAAAAATCAGTGTCTCTCTCGAGACACTTGCCCTTGAAATCCAGCCATCTTGTTGGGAGAAAGCTGAAGCCATATGTTCAGTGTAGCCAACTTCCCAGCCAAAAGCCAGCATCAACTCCTGGACAGGTAAGTCAATAAGCCTTCAGTTGATTCTAGTCTTTAGTCTTCAAATATTCCTCCTGTGGCCAGACACTATGGAACAAAGATATCCCTAGGGCACCCTATCTGAAAAACTGACCCCCAGGAAGTGTGAGAGATAATAAAAATTCAGTTTTATATAATAAAGATTATATTTTTGAAGCCACTTAGATTTGGGGTAATTACACAACAACAGATCACTAATACAACTTGATTTCCACAAATACTTCTAAACCCTTCATAAGATACAGTAGCTTCTGCTTCCTTTCCTATTGGCGTGTGACGTATCTTTAGCTGGACTCAGAAAGCAGAGCTGACGGATTCCAATAGCGAAGATACCTAAGATAGGAACCGTAATTTCTAAAGAAAGCTTGCAGTTGGAGTTTCTGACTTGGGTGAGAATGGGACAGAAAAGGACAAGCTAATGAGAAACTTTAATTTGGAAAATACCAAGCCAGTTATACATCTTCAAGCCAGCCTTCCCACGGCAACTTTTTGTTCGAGCACAGGCATGAAATATTTAGAACTGCTAGAACTCCGCTAGGAAGACTTTCATCCCTGCAAAAGAGTTTGTAGCCAGGAGCTGCCTGCTGGCACTGCATATAGGATCGCACCACTTGTTCAGTGCCAGAGTTTACTCTTTGAATGACTGACAGACTCCAACCCATCTCCAAAGGCTCCTTTGCCTTTATGACTGACACCTCCCAGGAAAGAGGGGTTGTAATTGGCTCTTCTTTGGGGACGGGAGGCTGTTGGAGGGTATTGCTTTGGAGTGCCAGAGACCTTCTACTCAGCAAGCATCACAGACTCCACGGGAGAAACAATTCGACTCCATGGGAAAGACAAAGGCAACCGACAGAAAGAAATTCATGGGGCTGATGTGTTTCTGTCCAGTCTTCCTTTGTTGTCATTTCATTCCATCCTCTTAAACAGACAACCTGTTTAAAAGTTGTCACAACAGATTTTACGACATGTTCATTAAAAAAAAAAAAAAATCCGGGGTATGTTCTTATCCTACCCACATTCCCCTCAGAGAACATCAAAAATGCAAAATCAGCAATGTCATATTCTGCCCAAATACAAGCGCTGCTGCTGACAAGAAACTCCTCATTTCCAGGAGGTAGAGATGGAGGCATGCGGTGTGTGACAGAGTTCAAGATGGCCTGAGTTAAAAGAGGTTGTCAACTTGAGTGGTTTTCTCAGATGAGCCAAAAAGGTGCCTAAGAGGCAGGAAAACTGGAGATTCTGTTTAATAAAAGTACAGATTTTCATAGAGTGAAACATTATATATGTGAATGGGTTTGACCTAGTCATGACTGGGGTGGACAATATTATAGGTCAACGATTCCTGAACTTTCTATAAGAATTATTACTATTATCATCATCATTATTATTATACTAATTATATGGGATATACATATTGGGAGCCTATTCTATAATTCCATTCAAAAACATGCAATCTTGATATTTTTGCAGTCTGATGGCTATATTTTTTAAAGGATTTTATTTATTTATTGGACAGAGAGCACAGCAGGGGGAGCAGTAGGAGGAGAGGGAGAAGAAGGCAGGGAGCCCCAGGTGGGGCTCAGTCAGCATGACCTGAACCGAAGACAGACCCCAGGCACCCCTGGTGGCTATATTATTACGGGGTGAATACATGGTGTATATTGGGCATTCTGAAATATTGAGGTGAGGTTGTACATACCTACTCCTACTTCTGTGGACTCTTAAAGATTGCGAAAAATACAAGTAAAAAGCAATCGGTCTAGAAGAGTCCAGGGAGATGTTCCTCCCCCATACAGAGAAAAACTTCAAAACTCCAACAAGTTAGGAAGTCCCTTGGCTGAATCCTCTCTAGTAAACTGAAAATATGAAAATATCAAAGCTCACAGCAAAATTCTTGTAGGAAACAAACACTAGAAATGGAGGTATGGAATACTTATGTTTAAGAAAATCCCAGTAATATAGTGCTAGAAACACACTCTGTGACAGAAGGGGCCTATGTTCGAATCTCAGCCGTGCCATTTATTAACTGCATGCTCTTGGGCAAGTTCTATAACCTTAGTTTCTTGTCTATAAAATGGGGATCACAGTCATTACCTGCATCGGGCAATGTAGGGAAACTTTAAAACGTAAAGTACTTGGAACAGTGACACATACTAAGAAATGAATACACACTAACTCTCTACAATCTGTACTTCTGTAAAACACCATCCCATGTGGAAACTCATGTTTTACAAAACTTGTGTTTGACAAAATTGTAAAAACCAGAAAAGCATTGTTGCAGGTCACAGAGTAAGAAGTAGAGCTAAGATTCCAACCTAGGCAGGTTGGCCACAGAGATTACATCTGAAAAGTGCAACACATATACATGATTTCACTTGGCTCGAACCAGTATAACACAATACTGTGAAGTAGTCTTTCTACAGTGAGGAAAAAGAAGCCCAAAATGATGTGTCATTACATAGCCACAGAGCAACACTAAGGATGAAAGAAGCCTTCCCACCCAGGTTTGTTTGTTTTGTTTTACCCTAATCTCTCTTTCCAGTCTCTTCCTAAGGCATATTTACTTATGCTAAAAACTGTTACCCTAAGTTCTTCATTCATGTTGCTTTGTTTTTTTTTTTTCTCACTACCTTACCCATCAAGCAATCTCAGCCACCATGAATGTCACCTTGTCTGAGAACTTTTCCCTTATAAAAGTCGCTCTACTTGTCATTAATCTCTCACTTTTTCCACCATACCCACCGTCTATAGCCCTGTTACTCAAAGTATGGCCCACAGGCCAGCAACATCAACATCACCTGGGAGCTCGTTAGAAAAAGCAGAATGTCAGGCTCCCCCCACCCAAACCTACTGAACACAGTCTACATTTTAAGTAGATTCCCAGGTGACAGGGGCATTTTAGCACTTGGGAGGGGTCTCCCAGCAACAGCATAATTGGCATTTTGTGCTGGATGTTTTTTATATTAGGGCAGTGGTCCTGTGCATTGTAGAATGTTTAGCAACATCCCTGGCCCCTATCCACTAGATGCCAGTAGTGTACCCTCTCACCCCACCCCTCCACTGTCCTCCTCTACCCCCCTCTCCCCACCATCTTGATAAAAAATGTCTCCAGGTATTGTCAAATATCACCTGTAGGGGTGCAAATCAAGCCCAGTTGAGACTCGCTGGTCTACATGGAACAATGTTCTCCTCAGTCATAGGCTGCCCACATTCTTCACTGTAGTTTTAGAGTAGTAATTTTATGTCCTCCGTACTTGATTATAAAAGCAACATCTCCTTCCTCCATATCCTTTGTATTGGGTAGCTTAGTGGCTGCCTACAGCAGTAAGCATCCTTATATGGTTCCTTTCTCCCCTATTCCATCCACTCTTGATCCTCCAGATCAATCCCCAAATAATCTAACTGCCTAAGTCTTTGTTTCAAGCTCTGCTTTCGAGTCACCCAAACTAAGCCACTCCTATAAAATCTAGAAGAATGTGGGTACTATACTCAATAAATACGTGCCATTTGAGTAACAAGGCAAAACATCATTAACTCTAAAACAGTCCATGCTCCTGAGGGGAGTGGTAGTAATATTAGCTGTATCCATCTCTCCATTAACCATGAAAACAGCATCTGAGTTGCTCAATAAATAATTTTTAACTAAATGAATATAAAATCTTTTAAATTGTATCTCCTTCTGTTTAAATAATACTTTGTCGCCATCACTACTTCAATTTTATAATCCCACAGTTAGGAAAGAATAATGTTTGAAGTATTTTCTTTGAAATCAACATCGTTAATTACTTCCTAACTGTAAGATGCAAAACAGCAAGCAAGGGTATGAGAAATTTCTAAGTTGGGCACAAGAAGGAAAGTTTGTCTGGTATTTCCCATGCCATCATTTTTACAACTGTTTTGCTTTTAAGGGAAGATTGAAGGAGGGCTAATTTCTGAATTAATTTTCCTCTGAATAAAGTTTCCAAGAGCGACGATACACGTGTTCCCTGATGTTTCTCGAATTCATCCTGAGATTTGTCTTGATGTGTTTGTCTGTCATGATTACAATTGTTTTTCTGTTTTAATTATTACAATTCTTATTAATGGAAAGTGGCAAAGCCCCTAATAGTCTGCTTTTACAATACTCAAATGATTAACATCAAAAAGAACAGCAAGAAAAGAGAGTACGGTGCAATGCCACTTGTTGGGTTAAAAAAAAAAAGCGCATTGTAAATAAAGTGTGTAGATATCATGTCATGATTATATGTGTGTTATGTTAATTTCTTTAGCAACAAAATCACAACAAAAATTTTCTTAAATTTTGTTTGTTATCGCTCTCCAACAAGGAATTTCAGCTACCTATTTGGGATAAACATAAAAAGAGTTTCAAAATGACATTTCCATTATTGAGTAATAATGTTCATTGGGATTATCGTTCTTATGTTACCTTAAAATGTCTGCACGAGGAGAGGGGTCCTGGGAGAGGTATTTATCACGAACTACCTGAGTTCTAGCTACCAATGTAAAGTTGGTACAAGATGGTGAAGGAGCTGACAAACAATGATTCTGTTTAAAATGATGGTTTCAGTCATTTCCCCCACCGTATTTTAGCCACAGAAGCATTCTGTCACAGCTGTCAAGTTTCCCCCACCTTAGCAAGTAACCGATCACAGTGATTTGTAAAAACTGACTTTAAGCCCATGCTCAGTGGGGCTGTATCTCAGGAGAGGTTCTTGGGAGATGCAAGGTTAAACAGATGGATCACTTGAACTACAACATGACGGTGCTCAACATCGTTATTAGCATCCCGAGGACAGAGAAGGAGTCTGGAGAGTAGGGAGGCAAAATGTGCCACCAATCAAAGATCAGGCCAAGAAGAAGTGTGGGGCCTCAGAAAGAGTGCAAATCTGGGTAAGTGGGCCAAAAGATCCAGTAAGAAAAGCAGGTTCAAATAAGTCTCAGGAGGAGTGGTTTACACCTGTAACCTATGATGTTTGTCCATAAACTTTTTATAGGTTAATGGGGATGTTTCATCAACCTCTGGTTAAAATCTTTTAATAAATAAATAAGACCCTCATCTGGAGTTTCTATAGAGATAAATTTACTCAACTCAAAAGACTGTCCTTTATTATGCTATTATTATACCTTTCTCTCACTTTTTTGGCTAGTTACATTAGTTTCTGTTGGTAAGACACTACTATTCTCTCCTCTCTGTTATAACTAATCTGAAATTTCTGGGACTCCAGATGAGGAAGATTTATTGTACATTCTCATCACAGTTTTGTAGTCATTTGGAGAAAGAAAAGAAAAGGTTGACGACTATGTGCCAGCCCTCAAATATTTTTTTTAAGTTTTACTAATACATGAAATCTCCAAATGGGGAACACATACTTTTAAAAAAATATATTAGATGTATCAAGATTTTCAAGCTGCAACTTTAATTCCATTCTTAAATTCAGATGGACCCCATACCTTCACACAATACCTTCTAGCTCTTTTTTCCTTTTTTACTTTCCAGACTACTTCTCAAATATTCCCTAAAGACAAAAAAAGTACAGAGGTCAGGGACAGAAAAGACTGTAAAACGTGACAAGGAGCCAATCCATTGCTATGGACGTTTGTACCTCGAGTCTCTATTATTTGTACATGTTAATGAACTTTCCAGGATCAGGAAATAAGCATCCTGGTGGAGAATTCAATGAAGATGTGAGCTCATTAAGTAACAGAGGTCTGAAGAGCAAATAAAAAGGCAAGAATAATGAGAAAGCAGTAGGAAGAAAAGGAACATATGAGAATGGTACTGCCTAAATCAATAGATTCTCAGCTTAGCTACTTACTCCTTTCAGCTCTAACTAACACATCCAAAATAGATGCAGGTTAAATGGGAAAGTTTTTCCACAATGTGCCTACTTCCCTTTCATGGAACTGACAGCCTAAATTAAAGCCTACTATGGTAAGAATGCCTGGCTAAAGGTTCTAGTACTAAAGTGTAAGTGCTAGTGCATTTGTGTACTAGCAGCCAGCATTTCTCTTCTCCCTGGCATTCTTTTTCTGTAAAATGACTCTATTCTTTTTTCTTTTTTTAAGATTTTATTTATTTATTTGACAGACAGAGATCACAAGTAGGCAGAGAGGCAGGCAGAGAGAGAGGAGGAGGAAGCAGGCTCCCTGCTGAGCAGAGAGCCCGACGCGGGGCTCGATCCCAGGACCCTGGGATCATGACCAGAGCCGAAAGCAGAGGCTTTAACCCACTGAGCCACCCAGGCGCCCCAACTGACTCTATTCTTTAATGGAAAAAAAAAAAAAAATGTTGGTTTTTTTTTATTTGTTTGTTTGTTTTTGTATTACCATTGGGTGCTGAATATTTGTAAGCTCATGACAAGACCCTAATATTACCAGGAACCCAAGATGGACCAAGCAGAGCTTGAAGGAACTTTGAAAGGTATTATCTTTATTTTAAATATACGGAAATAAAATTTAAGAAATGTCATTAAAATTTTAATTATGTGCATAACAGAACAAGGATTTAATTAAAGGAGGAAATTCCTGAAAATGATCACTTAAATAAAACAGGCCTGGAGACACCCCACACTACAGAGCACTGGAATCTAATGTGTTCACTGAGCAGCCAGATTTTTACTATGATTACCATTTGAGCATGCTTGCTTTCACTCGCTTTCTCGTTTGCAGGTCCACTCAATCTAAATGATGATCTACAACAATACATAGAAGGTCCTATTACTCTAATATTATAAAAACATCAAAAAAGAAAGCAGATGCATGAAATAATACTCTGGAGAGAGAACAATATGCCTGGTTACCATTGTTAGTTTTAGAAAAGTAATATGTAACAAGTTAAAAATTGAATACAATTCACAGAGACTTCTATTGTAGTTAGGAACTGCTTCAGCTGATATAATAGCCCCAAAATAATACTGGCTTAAAGAAGACAAGTTTGTTTCTCCCTCATATAAAAGGCAGATGTGTAGACTCCTATCTTATTGTTCTGCCAGCCTTAACACCTGGCTTCACCTTGAAGTCCAACATGGTTCCTCCAGTTCCAATTATCACCTTTTCATTCTAGTTGGGAAAGTGAAGTCAAGCCCATTCCTTTTTATGCATAACAGGAAACTTGCACATATTACTGCCAATAACAACCCACCTGCCAGACTTGATTTTTTTTTAAAGATTTATTTACTCGTTATTTTAGAAAGAGAAAGAGAGACAGAAAGTGGGGGCGGGGATGGAGGGAGAAAGGGGCAGAGGGAGAGGGAGAGAATCTTAAGCAAACTCCCTGCTGAGCGGGGAGCCCCATGTGGGTCTCAATCTCACAACCCTGAGATCATGACCCGAGATGAAATCAAGAGTCAGACGCTCAACCAACTGAGCCACCCAGGTACCCCTTGCCTTCCACTGACTAGACTTTAGTCACATGGTCACACAAAACTTCCAAGAAGGCTGGGAAATACCGTCTTTAATCAGGTAACTGTACCTAATCAATATCCTATTATTAAGGAAGACTGGATGTTCTCCTGCAAGTGTCAATTCTGACACACTGGAGGAAAAAAAACAGTGAAAACCCTTAGCTGGTGTTGCTAAGAGAATTGTTTCCAGTTTGATCCAATTGATATTCTGTTGGGCCATTGTTTTAGGAGTTGTGCATCACTTAGTGTTTCTTCATTTCTTGGTTGCATCAAATACTCTTCCTTTGTCAGCAATTGCTCAAACTTCAGTCTTTAAATTGTGTATTATGGATGGTTGTATGGGAATGTCCCATCTCTCCTTACGTATCCCTGCTGTGCTTCCTCTGTTTTCAGTACTCTGAGAATTTCTGTTGTCCTTCAAGAGAAGTAAATGTTAGCTTTTCAAAAAAGTGCAATATAAATATCAGATTGGACCTAAGAAGACTCAAGACTCATCTCCTGCATAAAAGTCACACAGGTCTTAATACCCTCTGGTACTTCTATCATCCCGTTCCTCTGAATGTAGTTTTTGTTAAACATTCCAACTCTTTGGTGTACAGTAAAAGCACTTTATAAATTATACCAACTGTTATGGGAATGTAAGAAACAGATTTATTTACTATAAGTTTTCTTAGTGTATAATCTTAGAGAAAGAGGTCAGCACTGGAATAAGAGGATCAGAGATCTAATTTGACTCTGCCTCTAACAGTCTCTGTGACCTACAAGTCACTTAACTTCTCTGCAAACCAGTTTCTTTTCATCAAACAGAGAAAAGATCAGATGTTCTAACTGCCTTGTTGAGTTATTATGAAACCTAAATACATCTTACAAAATCACTCACTGGTTAAGTTGAGAGAATAATTATTGCCAAGAAGGAAAACATTGGGCTATT
Source organism: Lutra lutra (assembly GCF_902655055.1). Taxonomy (NCBI): domain Eukaryota; kingdom Metazoa; phylum Chordata; class Mammalia; order Carnivora; family Mustelidae; genus Lutra; species Lutra lutra. Next base: position 51,486,809 of record NC_062290.1, read on the forward strand.
TCTGTTACTGGCAACAAAAATGGTAGGGTATGGACACTCCATAGTCACTCATGCCAACAAGCCAAAAAAATAGGTGAGATTAGAATATGGTCAGAAGACATGCAGAAAATATGCATTTTGTATTTGAAAACTGACTTTGTATGTCAGAGCAGTTTTAGATTCACAGCAAAATTGAGTGGAAAGAACTGAGAGGTACCTTATATCACCCGTCTCTCTGTTTGAGATGAACAACCTCCCCCAATATGAACGTCTCAAACCAGAATGGTACATCTGTAACAACTGATGAACCTACAGTGACACATCATTATCACCCACAGCCCATAGTTTACATTAGAGTTCATTCACATTTTACATTCTGTAGATTTGAACAAATGCATAATGACATGTATCTACCATTATTGGATCATACAATACAATAGTTTCACTGCTCTAAAAAGCCTCTGTGCTCTATTTATCTCTCACCTCCCACAACCTCTGACAAGCACCGACAGTAAAAAGATTGTCTCCATAGTTCCACCTTTTCAAGAATGTATTACAGTTGGGATTATATAATATGTTGCCTTTTCATATTGGCTTCCTTCACTAAGCAACCTGCTTTTAAGCTTCCTCCATGTATCTTTGTAACTTGGTAGGTTATTTCTTTTTAGCACTGAATAATATTCCATTAAATTTATGTAACTCAGTTTATTTATCCAGTTCAATTATCCACTGAAGGACATCTTGGTTGATTCTAAGTTTTGGCAATTATGATGAAGTTTCTATAAACAACAGTGTTCAGGTTTTTGGGTGGACATACACTTTCAACTCATTTAATGAAATACCAAAGATAGTGATTGTTGAATCATATGGTAAGAATGTGCTTAGACTTATAAGAAACTGCCAAACTATCTTCCAAAAAGGCTATTCTATTTGGCATTCCCATCAGCAATGAATGAGGGTTCTTGTTGCTCCACCAGGTCACTAGCATTTGGTGTGGTCAGTGTTTTCAATTTTTGCCACTCTCATAGGTATGTAGTGATACCTCATTGTTTTAATTTGTGGTTCCCTGAGGTATATGATGTTGAGAAACTTTTCATATGTTTATTTATCATCTATATATCTTTGTTGAGGAGTCTGTTCAGATCTTTTGCCCATTTTTAAATCAGGTTGTTTGTTTTCTTCTTGTTGAGTTTTAAGGGTTCTTTGTACATTTTGAATAACAGTCCTTTATCAGGTATAACTTTTGCAAATATTTTCTCCCAGTCTGTGTCTTATCATCTCTTCTCTTGACAGTGTCTTTTACAGAGCAGAAGTAATTATAATGAAGTCCAACTTATTATTCCTTTCATGGATCATGTATTTGGTGGCTCTATCTAAAAACATACCAATAGACCCAAAGTCATCTAGATTTTCTCCAGTGTTATCTTCTAGAAGTCTTATAATTTTGCATTTTACAGTTAGATTTATGATCCTTTCTGAATTAGTTTTTGTGAAGGTATGAGCTCTACGTGTAAATTTGTTTTTTTGCCAAAGGGAAGAGATGCATAGGGCAAGGTAGAGTGGCATGGAGCTTCCATACCTTCTTCAAGGTCCATCATCTTTCAGCATCTTGAAGTATTCAATAGCCCAAAAGCTCCAGTCTACATTTTCTCACTCTTTTTAAATTACCCACTTTCCCAACCTCAACCCCAATGGAATGTAAGCTTCAAGAGGGCAAGAATTGTTGCCTGTTTTGTTCACTGTTGTAGCCCTGGTTTCTATTACCTATTTTAAAAATCAACAAATACTGGTGCAATTAATTTTTAAAGCTATAAAAACAGCAATAGGCAATAACAAACAGGTTATGTTAGAACAACAGAGCAAAACATAGATCTATTTCTTGGACCATAGTCAAGGTCAGCTACTACTGGAAACAAGATGAGGATCTGTAGAAAAAAAGGTAAAATATTAGCATATGACTAAAATAAGGAAAAGAAGGCATAGAAAGAACAAAGGGGGGTGGTGAAAGGTAAGATGCCAGAGGTATAAGACAACTCTAAGCCTTCTTCTTCACTCCAACAAAGCTAGACAGATATCAAGTAATTCTGAACACCCATGAAATCTATCCAAAACCTTGGAGAACAAAGCTGAACATCTGTTAACCAGAAAAATGACCTGTAGAAGAAAAAGGAACTCACCCCCAAAGGAAAGAACAGGAAGAAATGATAGCCAGAGAAAAAATAGCAATTATAAGGATACTAGCTGGGCTTGAAAAAAGTATAGAAGACACTAGAGAATCAGTTATGCAGAGATGAAAGAACTAAAATCTAGCCAGGCTGAAATTTAAAATGCTACAACCGAGATGCAAACACAAATGGAGGCCATAAAAACAAGGATGGCAAATTAGAAGAATGAATCAGTGACAGAGAAGATAAAATTATGGAAAATAATAAAACTGAAAAGAGGGAAAGAAAAATAATATATCATGTAGGTAGACTTAGTGAACTCAGTGACTTATTAAAATGGAATAACATTTGTATCATAGGATTCCCATAAGATGAAGTGAGAGAAAAGGGGGCAGAAGGTTTATTCAAGCAAATTGTAACTGAAAATTTCCCTAATCTGGGGAAGGACACAGGTATCAAAATCCAGGAAGCATAGAAAACTCCTGTTAAATTCAACAAAATCAACCATACCCAAGGCATATCATAGTTGAATTCACAACATACACTGACATGGAAGGAATCCTGAAAGCAGCAAGCGAAAAAGAGTCCTTAACCTACCAGGAAGTCAGATGAGATTTGCAGCAGATCAGATTTACAGCAAGTTTCCATGGAAACTTGGCAGGCCAGAAGAAAGTGGAAGGATATATTCAAAGTATTGAATGGGGAAAATATGCAACCAAAAATTCTTTATCCAGCAAGTCTATCATTCAGAATAGGAGGGAAAAAGAGTTCCCCAGACAAACAAAAACTGAAGGAGTTTGTGATTACTAAACCAGCCCTGCAAGAAATATTAAGGAGGACTCTATGAGTGGGAGAAAAAAGACCTAAAGCAACAAAGACTAGACAGGACCAGAACACATCACCAGAAACACCAACTCTACATATAATACAATGACACTAAAGTCATATCTTTCAATAATCACTCTGTCAATGGGAAAAATGCTCCAATCAAAAGACACTGGGTATCAGAATGGATTTAAAAAAAAACCAAGATCCATCTATATGTTGCCTACAAGAAACTCATTTTAGATCTAAAGGTACCTACAGACTGAAAGTGAAGAGATGGAGAACCATCTATTATGCAAATAGACATCAAAAGAAAGTCAGAGTGCCATACTTAGATAAACTAGATTTTAAAACAAAGACTATAACAAGAGATGAAGAAGAGCACTATATCATAATTAAGGGATCTATCCATCAAAAAATCCAACAGTTGTAAAGATCTATGGCCCCCAACTTGGGAACACCCAAAATATTAATCAATTAATAATAAACATAAAGGAATATATTGATAGTAATACAATAGTAGGGGACTTCAACATACTACTCACAGCAATGGACAGATCATTTCAGCAGAATCAATGGCAATGAATGACACACTGGACTGAATGGATATATAACAGATATATGCAGAATACTTCATCCTAAAGTAGCAGAGTACATGTTCTTTTCAAGTGCACATGGAATATTATCCAGAATAGATCACATACTGGGTCACAAATCAGGACTCAACTGGTACAAGAAGGCTGATATCATATCGTGCATATTTTGAGACCACAACACAATGAAACTTGAAGTCAACCACAGGAAAAAATTTTGAAAGACCTCAAATACATGGAGGTTAAAGAATATCCTACTAAAGAATTTTCTGGGTTAACCAGAAAATTAAAGCAGAAATTAAAAAAAAAAAAAACAAACAAACATGAGGGGCACCTGCGTGGCTCAGTGGGTTAAGCCTCTGTCTTTGGCTCAGGTCATGATCTCGGGGTCCTGGGATAGAGTCCTGCATTGGGCTATCTGCTCAGCGGGGAACCTGCTTCCCAATCTCTCTCTCTGTCTGCCTCTCTGCCTACTTGTGATCTCTCTCTCTCTATGTCAAATAAATAAATAAATAAAATCTTAAAAAAAAACCATGAAACAAATGAAAATGAAAATATGACAATCCAGAACATTTTGGACACAGCAAAGGCAGCCCTAAGAGGAAAGTTTATTGCAATACAGGCCTACCTCAAGAAGCAATAAGAATATCAAATACACAACCTAACCTTACACCTAAAGGAGTGGGAAAAGAACAACAAATAAAACCAAAATCCAGCTGGAGAAGGGAGATAATAAGGATTGTAGCAGAAAGAAATGTTATAGAATTTTTTTTAAAAAACAACAATAAGGTGCCTCGTTAGCACAGTAGGTAGCGTGTCAGTCTCATAAAAAACAACAATAGAGCAGATCAATGAAACAAGAAGCTGGTTCTTTGAAGAATTAACAAAATTGATAAACCCCTAGCCACTTCTCAAAAAGAAAAGAGAAAGGACATAAATAAATAAAATCATGAATGAAAGGGGAGAAATCACAACCAACAGAACAGAAATACAAACATAAGAGAATATTATGAGCAATTATATGTCAACGAGTTAGGCAATCTGGAAGAAACGTATGCATTCCTGGAAACATATAAACTACCAAAACTGAAACAGGAAGAAATAGAAAATTTGAACAGATCCATAACCAGCAAAGAAACTGAATCAGTAATCAAAAATCTCCCAACAAACAAGACTTCAGGGCTGGATGGCTTCCAAGGGAATTCTACCAATTCTACCAATTCTTTAAATTCCAAGGGAATTGGAAAAGCATTCCACACTCATGGATTGGAAGAACAAACATTGTTAAAATGTCTATAGTACCCAAAGCAACCTACATATTTAAGGCAATCCCTACCAGAATAGCACCAGCATTCCTCACAGAGCTGGAACAAATAATCCTAAAATCTGTATGGAACCACAAAACACTCCAAGTAGCCAAAGCAATCCTATAAAAGAAAAATAAAACTGGAAGCATCACATTTCAGATTTCAAGTTAAATTACAAAGCTATAGTCATCAAGATGATATGGTACTGGCATAAACATAGAAACAGAGATAAATGGAACAGAATAGAGAACCCAGAATTGGAACCACAACCATGGAAGGACTATCCAATGGAAAAAAAGATGGTCTCTTCAAAAAATGATGTTGGGAAAACTGGACAGTAACATGCAGAAGAATGAAACTGGACCACTTTCTTATACTATACACAAAAATAAATTCAAAATGGATGAAAAACCTAAATGTGAGACAGGAAACCATCAAAATCCTAGAGGAGAATATAGGCAGTAACCTCTCTGACCTCAGCCACAGCAATTTCTTACTAGACATGTTGCCAGAGATAAGGGAAACAAAAGCAAAAAATGAACTATTGGGACTTCATCAAGATAAAAAGCTTCTGCACAGTGAAGGAAACAATCAACAAAACTAAAAGCCATCTTTTGGAGTGGAAGATGCAAATGATATATCCAATGAAGGGTTAGTATTCAAAAATCTATAAAGAGTTTCTCAAACTTAACACCCAAAAACAAATAATCCAGTTAAGAAATGGGCAGAAGACATGAATAGACACTTTTCCAAAGACGACATCCAGTTGGCTAACAGACACATGATCAGATGCTCAATATCACTCATCATCAAGGAAATACAAATCAAAATCACAATAAGATACCACCTCACACTTGTCAGAATGGCTAAAATCAACAACACAAGAAATAAAAAGTGTTAGCAAGGATTTGGAGAAAACGGAACCCTCATGCACTGTTGGTGGGAATGTAAACTGGTGCAGCCACTCTGGAGAACAGTATGGAGGTTCCTCAGAAAGTTAAAAATAGAGCTGCCCTACAATCCAGCAATTGCACTGCTAGGTATTTATCCAAAGGATACAAAAATACAGATTCAAAGGGATACCTGCTCCCTGATGTTAACAGCACTATCAACAATAGCTAAACTATGGAGAGAGTCCAAATGTCCACCAACTGACAAATGGAAAAAGAAGATGTAGTATATATACACAATGGACCATTACTCAGCCATCAAAAAGAATGAAATCTTGCCATCTGCAATGATGTAGATGAAACTAGAGTGTATTATGCTAAGTGAAAGAAATTAGTTAGAGAAAGACAAGTATCATATGATCTCACTCATATGTGGAATTTAAGAAAGAAAAGAGATAAACATATGGGAATGGGGTTGGGGGGCAGGGAGAGAAGGAAATAAACCATAAGAGACTCTTAATGATAGAGGACAAACTGAGGGTTGATGGAGGTTTATGGAGGAAGGCAAGTGGGAGGATGTGATAGATTGGTGAAGAATATTAAGGAGGGCACTTTTTTTTTTTTTTTTACATATTTTATTTATTTATTTCAGAGAAAGAGAGCATGAGCAGAGGGAAAGCAGACTCCCCACTGATCAGGGAGTCCAATGTGGGGTTTGATCCCAGGACCCTGAGATCACAACCCAAGCTGAAGGCAGATGCTTAACTGACTGAGCCACCCAGGTGAAGGAGGGCACTTTTTACGAGGAGCACTGGATGTTGTATGTAAGGGATACATGACTGAATTCTACTCCAGAAACTAGTATTGCACTGTCTGTTAACAAAGCAAAATTTAAATTAAAAAAAAAGGAAAGTGCAAATAATGCCCCCCCAAAAAAAAGAACAAAAGAGAAAAACTTTGTATAAACCAGAAACTTTACATACATTATCTGTTTTATTATTCTCAACAACACTATGAAGAAAATAAACTTATCTTATTCCTGGGATAACTTTGGTTAAAGATATCAGGTAACCTATCCCATATCCAACAGTGAATAGGATTTCAATTCCAGTGGTGATGATTTCACTCCAGGCTTGACTGATGCTAAAAGCCAAAGAAGCTGGGAAAGAAGAGAAAGAGATAGAATGAGCTTCCTTCAGAGAAAGGGAGACTCTCTGATGTTCAGAAGGAAAAATGTAGGTAGAAGAGAGTGCCCTGTGACATTAAAATAGATAAAGGGCAAAGAAAAGGACTTTGACAAATGCAGCACAGGAAGCAATCAAGAAAAACTGCAAGAAACAGAAACGAAAGACTAGAGGTAGAAGAGGTAGAAAAAAATGTGTAAATGAGGACAGAAAGGGGAGCTTTCACTTTGATACGTACAAATTAAATACCCCTGAAATAAAAGGACACACCACAGTAACTTTGGAACATGGAAGACAAAAATAATTCCTTAGGCATCAAAGAAGGGAAATTCCTCAATGTGGACCTCACGGAGTTCCAGACCAACCTGGTGCCCTACCCCCGCATCCACTTCCCCCTGGTGACCTATGCCCCCATCGTCTCGGCCGAGAAGGCCTACCATGAGCAGCTGTCAGTGGCAGAGATCACCAACGCCTGCTTCGAGCCCTCCAACCAGATGGTCAAGAATATTGGCCTCTGTCTCCTGTCTCCTGGCCATTCTCAGGAAAGTTTACCTTAAATTCGATGATGAGGCGACCCTTCTCATATGGCCTACGATAAATTGGCATGCCTTCATTTAGCACACACTTGATATCTCCATGCTTGACAATTTGACCTGGATGAGAGGTGATGACAATGGTTCGGTTGTCCAGAGTAGATATTGGCTTTTGGAAACCGCACAGTGCTTCAACCAGCTGTATGTCCATACACATGAAAAGGTCTTCTCCTCGCCGAGTAAACACAGCATGGTCCTTCTGATCTAAAACAATGATAATATCTCCTGGTTCCAGTCCTGGTTCTTGGTCTCCTTCACCATGGAATGTTATCTTCTGGCCATCTTTCATGCCTTTGTCAATATGAACTTCTAGAATCTTCTTCTCTCGAACTATCTTCCTTCCATTGCAGCTTTTACATCTATCTTTAGGACTGATCCGTTCCCCATGGCCCTGGCACTCCATGCACACAGACTGAATTTGCTGAACCATTCCAGGTCCTATTTGATGAATTCTTATTTGCATTCCAGTACCTCGGCAATTGGGACAACACTCAACTGCTCCTTTCTTACCACCTCGGCCTTCACATTTATCGCAAATCACATTCTTTTGCAGAGCTAGTTTTCTTGTTGCACCATTATATAAATCTTCTAAGGTTACTGAGAGCTGATGCACAACATTTTTACCTCTCCTTTCTCTCTGCATTCTTCCTCCTCCTCCAAAAAACATATCAAAGATCTCCATGGGGGAGCCAAAACCACCACCAGCTCCACCTTCTTTAATTGCCTTTGGGAAGAGTCGAGGGCGGGCCCAGGCCTCGGCGATGGCTGTGGTGTTGCTCAGCATGCACACGGCCCGCTGCACCTTGGCCAGGTCGCCCCCGGGCACCACTGTGGGGGGCTGGTAGTTAATGCCAACCTTGAAACCTGTGGGACACCAGTCCACAAACTGGATGGTGCGCTTGGTCTTAATAGCAGCGATGGCAGCATTCACGTCCTTGGGCACCACTTCCCCGCGGTACAGCATGCAGCAGGCCATGTATTTGCCATGGCGAGGAAGAATATTGATGTATTATTAGGGATTCTTAGAAACACTTATAGGTAGAACGTAAATAGGTGGTGTGTAAACTGCCACAAGAAAATGCCCATAAAATGCATTTGTCCAAAGAGAAGGCTTCATTCTCTGCCACATAAAAGTCTTTGGGTATTAGGTTAGTGTGGCAGTGACTGGCTCCAGCCCTGAACATCACTTCTGCATCCCTGAGGTCCTCATGGTTTTATTTCCGACGCTGACTCATTCTAGACAGAGCCACCTTCGTTGTCAGACAGCCCTGGTGTTAATCCCAATCCATCATCTGTCTAACTTCTGTGCTTTAAAGCAAGTCTCAGAGTCTGTTTCCTCATGTGTGAAGCACCTCCCGCTGGGTTCTCCCAGAACCCAATGAGATAGCGTAGGTCAAGTTTTGTCCTGCACTCCATAAACGGCGGCTGGACTATGAACAGCCTCGTGCCGGAACTACAAGAACTTAATTTTTCAAATGAAGAAACTGAAGGGAGAGATAGAAGGGTTTGAGGTTCATTGATTTAAAGGAGTCTTGAAGACAGGGACATACAAATCATATAGGCCTAGTCATTCAGAGTATCCAAATCTCCCTCCCAAAAAGTAGATAGCTAGCAAGCCAGCCTGAATGTTCCTTTAAAAAGTGAAAGTGAAAACTGCTATCCCTCCCTGACCCATGCCTACATCAAGCCTATTTTTCTAATAAGAACCTGAGCATACTGATTGCAAATCAAAACTTCCTTTAGAAATTTCCAGCGTCTCCCTGAAGCTTTGCTTAACTGCATTAAGGGTTGCAAATATATTTTGCTACTCATTCTATAATCTAGCGGTTCACTGACATTTACAGTCTGAACTTTTTCATTTCCTCTTGGTCTTCGGGGGTGTCAAGATGTGTAGAAACACGCTGTTTGGTTTCAAATAATGGCAGTGAGGTAATATATACCCATCTTTCTCCCGTCCTTGGGTTTGTTTTTTGTTTGTTTGTTTTTCTGCTTAGTTTACTGACAGCCTTGTGGGAGCTCAGTAAACAAATGGACTAGATTCTCTCTTCCTTAACCCCCATTTTAAGAAGTCCCTTGTGCTAAGGTGCTTAGGATGGTATATTAACTGTTTCAAGCTGCCAGGAGATTCTCTGGGGAACTAAGATGTTAAATACAACAAGGGAAAAAAATGGTTGTGTAACTTTCTGCTTACTTTAAAAGACAAAGTGTTTTTTCGTTTGTTTGTTTTTTAAACTGGGCATGGAGCCCACCACGGGGCTTGAACCCACAACCCTGAGATCAAGATCTGAGCTGAAATCAAGAGTCAGACGTTTAGCTGACTGAGTCACCCAGGTGCCCCAAGGCAAAGTTGTCTTATATGTGTCACTTTTAAGGACCCAACTTCATTTTTTTTTTATCACCACCACCATAGTCTCATCGTGTGTTTCCAACTAGTATACGATCTTCAGAAATTTGTGGATTTTGAACTCTTATCTTATCAAAGTGCCCTGCTCCCAGCTTCCCAATTGATCTTCTGAACATAAAACTGCTGTTAAATATCTGCTCTTGGCCAATGCAACTTTCTCCCAGTGGCCTATAATATCTTTCTCATTTGGTCCCAATTTGTCTTTGTGGTTCACTAAATTCTGCACAAGTCCTAGAATCATTATATTGTTTAATGTGATTTTTTAAAAATTTTTAATTAATGTTTTAACTAGAGAATAATTGGCATATGATATTATATTCATTTTGGGAGTACAACATAGTGATTTGATACTTTTCTACATCACAAAATGGTCACCACAAAAAGTCTAGTTACCATCTGTCACCACATAAAGCTGTTAACAATATTGTTGACTATATTCCCAATGTTGTACCATTCTGTCCTTTTGTCTTGACTGTACTTCCTCATGTGTTCACCTAATCCCCCTAGCCTACTTCATCCATCCTCCATCCCCTCATAAATCATTATATTGAATGAGCTGGAAGTGGTAGGGACAGAGGGTGCAGCAGAGAACACTTCTTTCCCACCACTCTGCCATTAAATATGCTGCCAACAGTGCTTTCTCTACTCTTGTGTGACATCTCAAGCAGGTCTCGGAGCTCACAGAGTCATTTGTGAATAATAAATACTCCTCCAGTTTCCTTCAATCTCAACAATGGTTTTATTTTAATAAATAAAAGCGCCATCCACAGTGATAATAAAACTTCCATCCAGCCCCTTCCTTCAACCAAAAGCTTCTCTTGTTTCTCAGGCCATGTGGGCTTCAGGCTCCAAAACCTACAGTAAGAGAAGGGAAATGTGGACCACTTCGATCCTGTCTGTTAGTTCTACCTTCTCCTACTAAATAACCATGGCCTCTCACCCCCAACCTCGGGGCTGGGCCAGCTACATAGGGGGTTCATGGAGGAGAACCCAACTCAGTCTCACACTGAGATGATGTGGAGCAGGCTCTCTTTGAAAGTGATGGAGACACCAGGACTGGTTCTTTCTCTTGTAGGGGGCTCTGTGGGATTTGAGGGGAGAACCCATGACATGAGCAATGCCCTTTTTCCTGATTGCTTCTTAAGACCCCAAGCCTTAGTCTCTGACATTCAGGCATTTCATCCCAGCCATGCACCCCATCACAGTCCTTTGCTCTACCAGACAGTCCTATTGGGCAAGATCCTTTTTGAAAATAACCCCTGGCCAACTCATCCACCCAGGCAGCCCACGGAAATCTCACACATCACTCACTCACTCACAGGCAGCACAAGTCCAGTTGGCAACCCAAATAGCCCTCTTTATTTTTGCTTTGTTCCCTCAAGCCGAAACCCCAGGAGACACACATCAAGGCAATCATACCGCCTCCTTGAAGTACCTGTAATGGACCTGCACTTGAAAAAATCATCCCCCCTTTCCTCTGAGATCGAGCAGATGTGAGACGTGGAAAGCTCGATGACAGTTACAGTGGAGACAATTCTTCATCATCCAACTATTTCATTTCTTTTCCAACTTTCAGATCCTACGCTTCAATAGCTGGTCTCTGGCATAATAGCTTTTGTAAATTTCTTAGCACATCCGCTGTAGGTCCATGGTGACTTGATTTAGAATGTTGGAGACGGGCCTTTATGGCAGTGATGCAAGTCTTGGAACTCAACCGAAAGAGACCGAGAAGTCCCACTTGAATTTCCTGCCATACCAGGCTGCCTACAGTTTGCTCAGCACTCCGTGTATTTTCCTTTCTTCTTACTTTGATTATTTTGTCATCAACCTAAAATCTTTAAACTATTCCCAAAGACATCTCTCAGAGGACTTTGCAGAACATATTCTCTACTTACAGTTGAGAAGAGCCCTTTTTTTTTTTTTCTTCAGAAACTCTTATGCTCTTTCTATGGTATTTCACATTCTCTCTCATAGTCCAATGATTTCCAGGAGTCTAACGATTTATAAAATTGTTTTATCTTTTTATGAATCATAGCTTCTTGAAGAAAGAATTGTTACTTCACATTTATCTTTGTAAACCCTGTGGCTCACCAAGCCATGCACTCAAAACTTTCTTTTTTTTAGCTTCTAAAGAGTTCAACTTAACATAAAACCTACCATGAGACCCAGCTACCCCACTCCTCGAGAAATGAAGACATTATATCTGCACAAAGAGCTGCACGTGAATGTTTACAGCAAAATTATTCTTAATAGTCAAAAATTGGAAACAACCCAAATGTTCATCAAGTCGTGAGTGGCTAACTAAAATGTCGTATATCCATACAATGGAATGCTATTCGACAATAAAAAGGAACAAAGCAGTGATGTATACTGTAATACTGATGAAACTCACAAACATTATGCAGCACAAAAGAAGCCAGACACAAAAGATGATATAGTGTATATATGATTCCCTTTATAAGGAATGTTCAAAAAAGCCAGACGCTTAGAGATAAAAAGTACATTAGTGGTTGCCCAGGGTGGGGGTGGGAATGGGGTTTAACTATAAATGAGCACGAGGGATCTTATGGGAGTGATAAAAATGTTACACAATTCAGTAAATTTACTAAAAATCATTGAATTGTATGCTTAAAATGAGGGAATTTTATGATATGTAAATTATACCTCAATAAAGCTTGAAAAACTTGCTTGCTCAGTGGAATTTGGGTTTCTTTTTCTGATGTCAGCTTCTCAGAGGTGTTAATGCTGCTAAAACCTTGAACAGTCCAATAGGAGAGAACAGGCCCTCTGGGCCTATGCCTCGCTCTCAGAGTCATAAACAAACATATTGCTTCCATATCAAAAACCAGGATTCTTGAAATTTCCGGCGAGGTCAGACCACAGTGAGATTGAGTGCAACTGCAATGCACCAGTGGTTTTTTGGCAGTGAAAAGAGCTGATGGTCTCCCCAAGTGTCTAGCTTAATAATAAAGAGTGTCTTGGGCACTGAGCATTAAAATTTCCTCGTAACCTGAAAATCTTGTCTTTGTGGGATTTTAAATCCTAAACTGGATCCCTGTAGCAAAGTAATTTAGAAATCAATCAGCTTCATTAGTATAAAATGAAAAATGTGGGATCAATGTTTCCCTCTAGATATTTAAAATAAAATTGTGCTTTAAGGACAGTCTATACATCAGCCACTGGTAAATATATATTTCATGCAAGAGAACAGATACAACTCATTTATCACCACAGATAAGACCTGGAAGTTCCCTGTAAGGCTTAAACGTATATTTTTTTTAATAAACATGACAATTCTAATTATTTTAAAGTATATTTTAAAACACGTTGGCTCATTTCCATGGTTAGGAAATCATCTGTAAGTATCCATCTAAATGAATTTGAGTGAATTGTGATTTGGTCTCCAAAGAATTCTAAGGATCTCTTTATGAGCTCAGATTACAAGGGTAGTGGTTTGTATTTCCAAATTCCCAATGCTTAAATCACTTGTATAGCAACCACAAATAAGCATACCATAAAAATTATTAATATTAAAAAGTACATATGCAAACAAATAATGATATGTTTATGGTAACAACACTGCCCACTGAGTAATAATTATATACTTAACACAATAATGAAATCTATGAAAATCCTCAAACACCTACTGTCTCATGGCCAGTTATGCAAAGATCACAGTGACTAGTAGGTTTAGTGTTTTGCACCTCCAGAAAGCATCAGGATTTAAACTCAGCCTCAACCAAAATGAGAAAAGAGGAATGTATTTCAGGAATATCTAGCAGGAAGTAAGTCTTCCTACTTAATTATGCTAGGACAAGGAAACAATCGCCAATAGCCAGTCTACCCAGACATCAACTCACTAATCCAAAAATTATTTATTGAGTATCATAGGATTCTTTTTTCTTTTTTTATTATTATTTTTTTATTAACATAAAACCTGCTTCAGAGGTACAGGTCTGTGAATCATCAGTCTTACACAATTCACAGCACTCACCATAGCACACATCTTCCCCTATGCCCATCCCCCAGCCACCCCATCCCTTCCACCCTCCTCCACTCCAGCAACCCTCAGTTTGTTTCCTGAGATTAAGAGTCTCATGGTTTGTCTCCCTTCCCGTTTCCATCTTATTTCATTTTTTCCCTCCCTTCCCCCGACGACCCCCGCCCTGCCTTTCAAGTTCCTCATATCACAGAAATCATATAATTGTCTTTCTCTGATTGGCTTATTTCACTTAGCTTAATATCCTCTAGTTCCCACCCACGTTGTTGCAAATGGCAAGATTTCGTTTTTTGATGGTGGCATAGTATTCCATTGTATAGATACACCACATCTTCTTTATCCATTCATCTGTTGATGGACATCTAGGTTCTTTCCATAGTTTGGCTATTGTAGACATTGCTGCTATAAACAATTGGGTGCACATGCCCCTTCAGATCACTACATTCGTATCTTTAGGGTAAATACCCAGTAGTCCAACTGCTGAGTCATAGGATAGCTCTATTTTCAACTTTTTGAGAAACCTCCATAATGTTTTTTAGAGTGGCTGCATCAGCTTACATTCTGTGGGATTTTTTTTTAAAGATTTATTTATTTATTAGAGAAAGAGAGGGAGGGTGAGGAGGGGGAAATGGGGAGGGAGAGGAAGAATCCCAAGCAGACTCTCCACTGAGCAGGGAGCCCCACAAGGAGCTCCATCTCACAACCCTGAGACCAAGACCTGAGCTGAAATCAAGAGTCAGACACTCAACTGACTGAGGTACCTAGGTATCCCTGTTTACTGAGTGTTAACTGTGCACCCAGCATTGGTGATACAGTAGTCACTGTCCTCATGAGGCTTACATTGTACATTGAACACACTAACAAATAAAAACAATCCCTTAATGACTGGAATGGTGGCAGTGGGCAGTGTCTGTGCAGGAGGGGATGGGAAGAGTTCTCAGGGAAGGCCTGAGGCAGAAAGAACTTAAAGACTCAAAGAACTTAAATTCTGCTAGAGAAAATAAGGGATGAGGGAGACATTGACATTGAAGAGAAGAGGGCAGAACTTGAAGAGTTTTATGAGGAATTTGGACTATATTCTAAGCTGAGGAATGACACAATATGATTTATACTCTAAGAACATCTTTTAAAAAAAAGATTTCATTTATTTATGACAAAGAGCGATAGCAAGAGAGGGAACATAAGCAGGGGGAGTGGGAGATGGAGAAGCAGGCTCCCTGCTGAGCAGGGAACCTGATGGGGGGGGGGGGGGGGGGACTCGATCCCAGGACCTGAGCTGAAGATAGATGCTTACCAACTGAGCCACCCAGGTGCCCCTGAGATCACCTTTCTGTTGAGTTGAGAATGAATACGTATTTAGAGTTTAGAATTGACAATTTTTATTGATAAATTGGATCCTGTGGATGAAAGTTAGGGAAGAATGGGATAGTTGCTCCACTCAGATCCCTGTGGACCCTTTCAAACAATTTTGTGTGCAACTCTTGCCTCCTTTTTGGTGTACTTCTGCTTCCAAGAGCCAGGACCTATGAGTCTTTTTGGGTGGGCGGGCGGCTTCTTTGGTTTTGTTTTCTTTTTGGTTTTGCTCTCCAGCTACACTGCAAGCCACCTGGCCTGCAGGTGTGGACAGTTCAGAGCCTGGGAATGCACATGCTCCTGGGAAAACTGTTAACCAATGATTGAGGAATATGAGTGTGAAAGCTCTGGCTCACTTCCTAGGGTCAAGACAGTCCTGAGACTTACATCACAGTCCTGAGTTTCCTTGAGAGAGAGTCCATAGGAACCTTGGCTGACATCCTCTTCTTACGGGATGTCTTCTCCTATCTGTCCTGTTTCCCCAACTTCTTTACCAGTTTCCCCTGTGACCCTTTCCTTGATCAACTATTCACAAGAAATCCTGTGTTGCAATATGCTTTCAGATGTTCCATTATTTACCCGAAGATCTTAGAAGACCTTAGAAGACCTTCACATCTTCTCTCTTTTCAAATCCCTAATATTTCCTACCTCACCCACATCCCAGTGACTTTTGCTTCCTATTTCATTCAGAAAGCACAAATAGACATATATTTACCACTTCTTCTTTATCCTTTCATCAATCAATGGACACTTGGGTTGCTTCCATATCTTAGCTATTATAAATAATGCTGCTATAAACACCGATGGGCACCTGTCCCTTTGACTAGTGTTTTTGTATTCTTTGGGTAAATTCCCATAGTGCAATTGCTGGATTGTAGTATAGTTCTATTTTTAACTTTTTAAAAAGATTTATTTATTTATTCTAGATAGGTGGAAGAGAGAGAATAATCCCATGCAGACTCCCCACTGAGCACAGAGCCAGATATGGGGTAAACCCCATGACCCCGAGATCATGACCTGAGCTGAAATCAAGAGTCAGACACTTAACCAACTGAGCCACCCAGGTGCCCCTATTTTTAACTTTTTAAGGAACCACACTATTTTCCACAGTGGCTATACCAGTTTGCATTCCCACTAATAGTGCATGAAGGTTCCTTTTTCTCTAAATCCTTGCCAACACCTGTTGTTCTTGTGTTTTTGAAGTTAGCCATTCTGACAGGTGTGAGGTGATATCTCATTGTGCTTTTGATTTGCATTTCCCTGATGATGTGTGAAATGGAGTATCTTTTCATTCATCTATTGGCCAATGATATGTCATCTTTGTAAAGATGTCTAATCGTGTCTTCTGCCCATTTTAGTTGAATTATTTGGTTTTTGGTTGTTAAGTTTCGTAAGTTCTTTCTATATATTGGATACTAACCCTTTACTGGATATGTCATTTGCAAATATCTTATCCCATTCCATAGTTGGCCTTTTAGTTTTGTTGGTTATTTCCTTTGCTGTACAGACGTTTTTTATTTTGATGTAGTCCTGATAGTTTATTTTACCTTTTGTTTCCCTGGTCTCAGGAGACATATCTAGAATGGAGCTGCTATAGCCAATGTCAAAGACATTATTGTCTGTGTTCTCTTCTAGGATTTTTATGGTTTCAGGTTTCACATTTAGGTCTTTATTCCATTTTGAATTTATTTTTGTGTGTGGTGTAGGAAGGTGATATAGTTTCTTTCTTTGGCACATTGATATCCAGTTTTCTCAACACCATTTGTTGAAGAGACTATCATTTTCCCACTGCATATTCTTTCCTGTTCTGTTGAATATTAACTGCATAGTTGTGGGCTTATTTCTGGGTTTTCTATTCTGTTTCATTGATCTCTTTGTCTATTTTGTGACAGCACCATACTTTTTTGATCACTACAGCTTTGTAATATAACTTTGTAATATAATCCAGAACTGTGATGCCTCCAGCTTTGCTTTTCTTTTTCAAGATTGCTTTGGCTACTTGAGGTATTTTATGGTTTCGTACAAATTTTAGAATTGTTTATTCTAGTTCTGTGAATAATGCTGTTGGTATTTTGACAGATACTGTATTAAACACATAGTTTGCTTTGGGTAATATAGACATTTTAACAGTATTTCTTCTTCCAATCCATGTCTTTCCCATGGAATGTCTTTCCATCTCTTTTGTCATCTTCAATTACTTCATCAGTGTTTTATAGTTTTTGGAGTCCAGGTCCTTCATGTCTTTGGTTATTTTTATTCCTAGGCATCTTATTATTTTTGGATGCAAATGTAAATTGGGTCTTTTTAAAAAATTTCTCTTTCTACTACTTCCCAATTAGTTTATAGAAATGCAACAGATTTCTGTACATTGATTTTGTATCCCGTGACTTTACTGAATTCATGTATCAGTTCTAGCAGTTTTTTTTTTGGTGGAGTCCTTTGGGTTTTCTACATGTAGTTATTTTTTTTCTTCATTGCTCTGTTTTTAGCACCTAGAATAGTGCCTGACACAAAGTGAGGCATTATTGCTGAATGAATGAATGAATAATGAAGATACTTTCAGATATTTAAGTCTCCAATCAAAACACCAGTTCTGCGCAACTATATTTTCTAGAGGAGCTGGGCATTCTTACCATTCAAGTGCTTTATGTTTATTATTGCAATTATTCTGAGTGTTTTATCTCTAACTTAGTATTACAGATAAACTGCTTTGGACATTTAAATTTCAAGTACATGTCCAATTTCTATCAAATAAAATAATAATATACTGAACCATGAATTACTGAAATATTGGCTCACAAAATTAATAAGAGCAAACTCCAGACTTTCCATCAACAA
Source organism: Lutra lutra (assembly GCF_902655055.1). Lineage (NCBI taxonomy): Eukaryota > Metazoa > Chordata > Mammalia > Carnivora > Mustelidae > Lutra > Lutra lutra. The sequence goes on from NC_062290.1 coordinate 51,504,940, forward strand.
CTTTTTAGCCAAATGCATATCACTTTGAAAAACTGGAGAGAGTTCCTGACCAGGAAAATAAGTATATTCTGTTTAGTACAAAATACGACTTCTATAGTTACAAAGCAACTATTTTTCCAGGTTTATATAACACACCTGGAAGCACCTCACATAGTCAATTTGCTACATTTTGGCTTTTTAGCATTTAACACTAAAATTTTTCCCAACCCTCTTTAAAACATGTAATCTTAGACACACACACACACACACACACACACATATACACACACACAAAGATACTTAGAGACATAGCAAATCTGGATTGATTCTGTTTGGCAGGGTAACAGAGGGAAAGAGAGGTTTGACTTATTACCACAGGCATATACAACACTTTTGGTATTTGACTGTCCTGAAATATTCAGTACCCCACAATCCCTACATGGAATATCAGCCTTTATTGATTATTTGGAGGAGTGTTCTGGAGAATAGATAAATGATTTCCCATATTGGCCTCTGTGTGCCTCAATAAATCCTCAATCCATATACACAAATGAGAAGAACCAGTTCATTTCAAACAGAGTGACTAGCCCCAGATACGGGCCATTCACTTTACAGGTGGAGAAATGACAGAGGTGTCAGAGATCTGCCCAATAGATCTGGAAGCCAATCAATAGCAGAATTGGTTTAGAGCACAGCCCAGTAAAATGCTTTCTACAGTCTGACATTTCTCTATCATATTCTCCAACTCTGCAAGTTTTCTATTACAAAAATTTCCAACTTGAGAAACAGTAGTTATATTTTATTATTTATTATATATATATATATATATGTTATATTATATTATTTATTAATGTTTATAAATTGCAAATTCTCACTATACAGTTTTGTCTTTATAAACAGTATAGTAATTCAACATCAGAGAAAATGTCAGATGTAAAGCAACTGAGCACTTCTTACATCCATGAAATTTCAAGTTTGGGCAACAAGATGGGACATCACTCTGTCTTCTCTTTTCGTTCACAAGTTGATCAGTACATGTCTTTAATCATTCCATACCACGAGTCCTGTCCTACTGACACTGGCTCACCTTCTCCATGCACAGAGACTTTCTACTGCCTTTCTTTTTCTTTAACAGTTAACACTGGGGAAGGGCTTAGCACAAGGACATCTTGAAGAGAACTAAAGCCCAGTGGCACATCTGTAAAATCTTTCCCACTCAATTCAGTAAGCATTATATTCTTCCTATGGTGTGCAAAGTACTTCCTCAGGTACTGCCGAGCTTATGATAGTAACAATTAACAATCTCTCTGACATGAATGACAGCCCTTACAACCTAGAAGGGAAACGGACAAAAAGAGCTCTAATATGTCACTGGCTGCAAAACCTTTTATAATTGAAACTGCAGCTCAGACATTAGAAATTGATTATGCAGTTAATACCTAAAATGTTTCGTGGTTTTCTTTTCTATTTTTATCTCATTTTAAGATCAGTCAGTAAATGATATCGGATATCTACTACAGAGAATATTTCAAATATTTACATTTTAATCTTCTACATAGAGAAGTTAATTTCAATATTTTCCCAAGGGTAATAATGTGTCTGAAACACATTAGGTAGACATGGAATCATTATTTGTTTAATGGAATAAGTAACTGAGTATGAATTTGGAATTATAACTCCAAACCTGGAAGTTTATTTTAATTTTAAGGATAATCAATGGCAGTTGGAATAAGTCCTAGGTTCTGGATTTCAGGGATTAACAGAAGGGTGGAAATGGGGATGGAACACAAACTGAGTGGGTCTCAGAAGAAGATGCACTCAGCTGTCAGGTGGTCAGTCCAATCTGTCCAAAACACTGGAAAGAGTCTTTGAGATCACTTCCTGATTTCTTAGAAATATCTCCTACTTGGGATACTAGCAGGGACTCTCTTCGGTGTGAAGTACCACAGGACACAGCCCTCCCTGAGCCTCCTGTTCTGACGATATCATGGCTGCCTCTGTAACGAGACAGCGTGCGTACACGGAGAAGGGAATGGAGTGCCAGAGCAAGACTGCAGACAGATAAATGGAGAACAATATAGGTTCTCAGCTAAAGCTTGCTTTTTGTTGTTCTTACTGAAGTCTGTGTAATGACAAAGTAGGAATCAATAGTTTACTCAAAGCATTTTGTTAAGAAAATGGACATTCAAAACCTGATCATCAGATTCATTTTGGGCAACTGATGAGAAGGAGGTTAACAAGTAAGATAAGTAACTGGGAAAAAAAAAAGTAGAAGCAGTTCATAATTCAATCCCTTTGTTTTTATTTTGTGGTTTTTGAATTTGTGTAAGACATTCATTAGTCAGCCTTTACATTTAATGAATGCCATCCCAGAGACAAAATTAATTTCAGACATCAAGGATGCAACAATGAAGAGCTATATTTCAGACATGACTTTGAGTTTACCTAAGGTAAATCCATTATTTTATCCTCCAATTACTACTTAATTGACTTTTTAGCCATGGTATAACTGATATCCACATAAAAGGCTTCCCATTGACCAATTTTGGAAATAACACTATTGTAATACTTCTATACAGGATTTGATTTTCTTACTTAAAGGCCTTTTCAGCTGCAAAAAACGCCTTTGCTTTCAAAGCACCTCTCTTTCATGAACTGTGACAAAGTAAAAGATTTTTATGTGAACATTCTCATGGTTAACTTTTGCCTGATACCGGCTTCAATTTTTATCCCACTAAAAAGTTACATCAAATGCCTGCATTTGAGAAGTTATCTCCCCACCCCCACCCCCCAGTAGCATGTCTAGGGGAGAGTGGGAGGAGTTTACAATGGGAATTGAAAGGTAGAGCAGAATTCACTGAGAAAACTCAGGATATTATCAGTAGAAATAGGAAATTGCTTTTCGACACTCTTACAGAGATATCCTACAGATTCCTGAATCATCAGGAACACAAACTAAAGCGGCAGGAGTGGGGGGTCAACTGTGATTGTGATTCTGGTTATCGGTGCCAGTTATATATAAATACCTTCACATTTATCTTTATGCCACTGAGAACCACCGAGTTTATTTTGAGATATTGGAAAAGGTGGCTTAGTATCAGCCCACACAGTCTAGTCTTGATGAATCTTAAACAAGTTCTCTCAAGCCAGACTGAGCTTCCCAAGTCTTTTGGTGACGATTTCAAGAGATCAGTGTCCTAAAGAAAGACAGAGGAGGGGGGTTAAAAAAAAAGACTTGCCAGCGACAACGGTGGTGGCATTTGGCCTTAACACAAGAGCATAGAGCCTGGTGAGCTTTGAATCTACATTACAAAGTGAGTGGGGAGCGATCTCCCTGACCTGGTAGGGCTTTGGTGTCACCAGAAGACATATGCAAGGCTGTTTTCTAAGTTCCCACTGAAAAGACAGATACCTGGCCCTCCTGTTCTAAGCAAGGGCTCAAAATGAAAAGGAAAACAACTTCAGCTCTCATATTAAATTTGAGTTATGGTGCTATAGAGAAGCTGGTATTTCCAGGAAGAGTTATAACAGCAGCAAAAAGGGCCATTTTCTTCCAACTTTGAGAGAGTGACGGCCCACCAGGGCCTCTGTTTGGCCCACCTACCTGCGGCTCACAGATTTTTGCATAAAATAGCAGCTTCTCGCCATTCCGTGTCACTTAACCAAAAAAGTGCGCTCTGGAAGAGGTTTCTTGGTGTAACATTAGCAGTTAATCAGATAATTGCTGAGCCTCTTGCCAATAGCCTGCAGCCATTCACTGTTCTGAATAATAAGTGGATTATTAATTTCTTCATCCTGGCCCCAAGCCCCTGCTCCTGCTCCCTTTGCTGCCTTGTGCATCCCCGCTGTGTCAGCAGCCCCCCTTCAGATGCTCAGACTTTCTCTCCTTCACATAAACCAAGATGCAAATCGTTGCTTACAGACCCCACAGGTAAATCCCTTCTAGCATTTAGAATGCAGAGATTGTGGGCTCTCTCTTTTTTTTCTTCAGAAAGTCTATTTTCCATTATTCCCAGGTTATCAGAATCAGACCACAATGGCAGAGGGCAGATGAAGCTGTTCATTCCTACAAAAAGCATGTTTGTCTGGCACAAAACAGATGGTCTGATGCTGATAGTGTCTTTGTTGCAGGAAGTTTGATCCCTTATTTGTCCCACGAATGCCTTACTTGAGCACCTATTAATTACAAACGTTACCACAGATGCTTCAGAGGAAGGAAAGGAAGATACAGGTCTTGTGTTATCACAGACAATCCTGTCTTACAGAGAGAAGAGACCATGTTATATAATAAAAATAACTAAAATATAAGCAAGAATGAGATAAATGCGCAGGAGTAGTAAAAAACTATGCTACGAGAAACTCAGAGAAGGGAGACTTGACATCAGAAAAAGCATCATGCAGGAAAGGGTTGTATTTGCAACCAGACGAGGGTTGTTTCTGCAGCCTATAGAAAAGTAGCATGGGCATGAGCTGAGGAGGAGAGAGGAGAAAAACACTCTGGGAAGAGGGGAGAACTGTTATAAATGGAAACCTTCGCTAGGTTCATGCACGAACTGGGCTATTGTATGTACCAGGCACTGTGCTAGTCTCTGAAGATACAGGATAAATGAGTAGAAGTCACAGCCTCATGGAGGAGACAGACAAGTAAACTAAGTACTCTAAGGCTATGTGATCTATGCCAAAAGAAGAAAGGTCGAGGCAGGGAGCCCTTCTTACTGGAGGCATGAGGAGAAGAGAAAAAAAGCATGAAAAGATAGCTTAATGCCAGGGTATAGGGCCACAAAAGCTAGGGTTATAAACTAATGACTCAGGATCTGGATGTGGAATGGGGGTGTGGCGAAAGGTGGGGTACATCCAAAACAGTTTCCCAGGGAGAACCCATGGGGGGTAAGGGTAGAGGAAAAGAAACACAACATATTCTATATATCTTCAAAATGTCTTCAACATGGCATTCATAAAATTAAGCCCTAAACTGCACACTTTAAAAAGTGTACACTTTTAAAAGTAGGATGATATTAGGGTTACCCAAATTTAACAACAGGGCATAGAGACTAATTCTCCTATAGAAAATGATAACGAGGAATCATGCAATTAATTCCCAGGCATACAGAGCTAGAAAAGGGCCCAGAAACCACTTAAACTATCTTCCTCGTGTTGCAACCAAGGATATAAACTCAAGTGAGAGTAAAAATAAATGGCTCTTCCAGAGTTATACATTTAGGAAAACCGAGACTAGATCGACAAGGACTTTTTCTGATTTCTAATTCAGAGACCACTGCAGTCATGGCTCTCTTGTGCGATTTAAGCTCCCAAAAGGTTGGCAACCTAGACTTCGCAACCAAAAACACTGCCTGGGCTTCCTCAACTACCATCCTGAGAAGCTGGTGTCCATCCATCTGGTCTCCCTGCCTCTGTCCTTAACCCACTTCACAAAGCTGCTAGAATGATCTTCCTGATGTTAATCTGATCGTGCATTCCCTTTCGACAGCTCTTCCGTAGACCTTATTCTACAGAGAATCAAGTACTAGTGGTCTGGCCAACACTGAACTCTCATGATCATATCCCCTCCTGGCACTGTTCTTCAAACACATGTACCTTCTGCCTTCATGCCATTCCTCACAGCTTCTGATCCAGGCAGACAGCTTAGCAAACGTTCCAGGACAGTCCATGCCTACATGCCTTACTGACACCGTTCCCTCTGCCTGGACTGCCTTTCACAAATAGGAACGAAATGGGTCAGTGATCTGTTAAAGGTGCCCTGAGAAAGAGCTAGACAGAATACAGTAGAATGCAAAAGATGGAGTTAAGTCTTTCCATTTGTCTTGCTCAGGAAAGCTTTCACTTAAAATGTTTCCTTTGCACAGAGCCTTAATGATGTGGAGGTGTTTTGACAGACAGATAAAATTGGATTTAGGTTTATGGCTGCTTTTACACTACAATAGCAGAACAGTTGTGACAGAGATCCTATGGCCTGCAAAACTAAAAATATTTACTATCTGCCCCTTCACAGAAAACGTTCACCAATTTCCTTCTAGACTATAAGGTCAGAGGCAATGGATATTCTATACTTTCGTTTGGAGTATTTAGCATTTAATAGATACTCAACAAATGTTAGTTGAATAAATGAATTAAAAATAGAAATATGTTGTGTATTTTCTAGGTAAAAAGACAAAGAGGCAAACAAAAAAATTTAGAAAAAGTTTCTCAAAAATGTTTAAGTAGAAAAAGTTTATATTGGCCTTCTCGGCTCTTGATAATGTGGAAGGTCAACTATCTGCAGTAGGACCTTCTCCTTATGACTCTACATAGCCGAGATTTCACTTCTCAGGGTTAACACTGCATTTTTATGGAAGGACTCAAGTGCAACTGTCCAGTCGTGAGGAATAAAGTCCCAAAGGTGGCAAACGCTCTGTATCTGTCCTGACAGCCTGCAGTGAGTAAGAATCAAAATCTCCCCAGGATCAAGAACCCCAGGAGAGGCCACCCACATCATGGGTGACATACTCTGCCTACATACCTGTTCATTTGTCAGAATGTTACTAATGCGGTGGTCAGTGCCATATATAGCCTGAAGCATGAATTTATCAAAAGGAAATTGGCTCCTAAAAGTAAAATTCAATACATCAAACCTCACCAGGCCGACCAGAGAGAGACAGAAAGTAGATTTAATATTGCATTTGGCCATCACAGCTCCAATCTATCCACCATCATTTACCCAAAGGCCTGTAGGGCACCAGAACTGATGAGGAAAACTTTATTCCCCTGATGAATTTTTCAGGGCCACTCTTAATATTGGAGCTTTCAAAACGAGAAATGATTATAGTTGACTGGTACTCAAAGAATCTCATCATTAAACAGGCCACACCTAGAGGCAAGACAGAACTAGAAGGAGCTTCCAACCTGGACTCAAGCCATTCAATCCCCAAAACGCCCTGGAACAGAGAGCTTTGAGCTAGGCATTCCCAGATATAAAAGACAATATAGAACATAGTCCCGGGTTTTGGGCAACCCAGACGGGGAGTAGATTAAGTGAACAAGACAAGTAAGAACAGGGAAAGTCATGAGGCCTGGGAGTGAGTACACATGGAAATGAGTGAAAGAATCCTACTGAACATAGCTCTGGAGGGGGGCAAGAGTTATTCAGAAAATGCGCTGTGGAGGAGACAGAATTTAAAGGGTCCTCTGAAAATGGCATTGGTTGGCAGAGAAGAATTCAAGAAAGCAACCACAAATTGATGAGCCTAGTCTGAAATCCATGGCAAGGAGTAATGAGAGACGAAAATAGTGAGACATGGGCAGATAATTAATTCCAACAGGCCTTGAACCATGTGCTGAGTAGCAAGGGCTTCATCATAAGAATGTCTTACAGTTAGAGCAATGTCACTCTGCGAATCAGTTTCACACGCATTACTTCCTCCCAGTAACCTTGTCTCTGTAGATTGAAATCCTCCATGACCCCTTCATCTCCTGCTTCACCTCATCCTTAAGACATCACCCACCTAACCTTCAAACATATGCTGAAATACGACTTCCTTATTCCCAAACTAGATCAAATCTCTATACATCCATTTCTTCTCAGAATTCCTTTTAACACTCCTAAGGAAGGCAATCTAGAGATGGTTTGGTGGCTCTGTTCCCCAAACTTCTTAGGGACTCAGGCCCCCTCCAGACTTTCACTCTAGTATTCCGAGGGAGTCTCTCTCATCCGCATGATCAAAGATGCAACTCTGACCAATATCCACATTCCAATCAGCAAGACAGAGGGAAAGGACAAACACAAGTAGCAAAGGATGCCCATCAGCTGCTCCTTGGGAATTGCTAGAAACTGCCACATATTTTAATATTTAGTCTATTGATCAGAACTTTGTTACACGGCTACCTTCACTTAAAAAAAAAAAAATTTGGTGGAGCACCTGGGTGAGTCAGTTGGCTAAGCACCTGACTCTTGGTTTTGGCTCAGGTTACAATCTTGGGGTCATGGGACTGAGGCCCGTGTCGGGCTCCATGCTTGGCGGAGAGTCTGCTTGAGATTTTCTCCCTCTCCCTCCACCCCACCCCACCATGTGTGCTCTAAATAAATAAATAAATAGAATTTTAAAATAATAAAAAAACATGTTAGTAAATGTTTCATTAACAGTAGTATATGGATAGCTACATATTCTATCACTGTGGGAGATAAGAAAAATAGTAAGGGACAACTAGCAGTCTCTTATACAAACACAACACTTTTTTTTTAAGATTTTTATTTATTTGACAGAGATTACAAGTAGGCAGAGAGAGAGGAGGAAGCAGGCTCCCTGTTGAGCAGAGAGCCTGATGTGGGGCTCGATCCCAGGACCCTGGGACCACAACCTGAGCCGAAGGCAGAGGCTTTAACCCACTGAGCCACCCAGGCGCCCCACAAACCCAACACCTGATAGGGGAAATTCAGTTTGTAAATCTACCTTTCTGGATTATTCAATTAGTGTGTTTGCTTCATTGGATTATGTGTGCTGTCAGAGCAAGGGCTGAATCTAGTTGCTCACCAAATTATCCTGAGTATCTAGCACAGTGTCTGCTGATCTGTATGTCATAGCAGGGTCCTCCCCAAAATGCTTGTTGAATGAATGCTGATGACAGTAGGTTTTAATATGCCAGTTTCACGGAGAAATCTCCTTCAACCTTCACTCATTATGCATGAGAGATCAGGCTCCAAGCATGACCATCCCCCAAATTTCTGTATCTCAATAAGAGAAAGGGCCATATAAGAAAGGAATGCTTTTCTGAGGTTGGGAAATAATGGTGGAGGTCCAAATTAGGGCAATGAAATGAGTTCCTAGGATCTTTTGAGTCACATGAATAAAATCACAGGTTTAAATGGTCCCTTGGAAGACATCAAACCAGATGCCTCCCAATCTCAGGCAGTAAGAGAACCACCTGGGGAAGATTCTAAGCTGCCTCTCACTCTTTGAGTCCTAAGACCTAGTGACTCATCATCTTTGAACATGAGGCTGAGTAAGATTTTTCCAGAGATGCCCAAGTTATTCTTGTTCATGGTTAAACTTGAAAATGCAACAATAATTCACCACATTTCTCCCACTCCTATTTCATGCTTAAACTCACTATTAAACCAGTTCTACCATTTCATGGTTTATTTCCTAGCAAGCATCCAAACAGGAGAGGGATCCCATCATTTCCTCCTTCTGTATCGTCCGAAGGGAAGTCAGCATAGCAAGGTAGCTACATGGATACAGGCCTTGGTGCTTACAGACCCAGGTTCCACCTAGTTTTCCAGTTCTGGGGCACGCATCCTTGGGAAAGGTTTACAAATTTTCCAAGCTTTCACTTTCTCACTTGTAAAATGAGAATCATCAAAGTAGAAATTCAATAGGCTTCCTTTGGTAATACAGTGAAATCTGCAAGCACTTAGAACAATTTGTAGATATTATTTCCTCCAGCTTTTTTAGGGCAACTCTACCCACCGTCAGTCATGTTTTTATAGGACTTAACTGAGAATCATCCTAAAAGATTTACAAAGCTCTCATAACTCCTAAGGAAAAGGAACCTATATAAACACTTTGAAAAATACAAGAAATGTTTATTATCATGCACAAGAGGAAACACACACTTGACCAGTGTGGACCCAGATCTTTCTACCTTTAGGCTAACGTTAAATATCTGTATATCTTGTGGACTTTTTACCAAATCATAATAAACTTCTTTCTTTACTAATCTGCCTGTGGAAAAGCAGTGACTTTTTTAAGTTAGACAATGCAATTATTTCTTGCCAAGAGGTTATAAGACCATACTGACAAACTCAGTGAATCAGGAGTCCCTCTATATTTAGAAGGAATGAAGACTCCCAAGATGCAGCACCGACTATTCTTACTTAATTTTCTCAGTTTCTTGCTCCAACCAGTGATGAGCCAGGATTCGTGACCCCTTAGTTTTTTGAAAATCCTCAAATATTCATCAGGTAGGCTAATGTCCACTTAGAACACAAATGCAAGAGGACAAATTACACACTGCATGCTGAGTGTGTCTATTATTCTTGGTAGGATGCGGCCAAAGAAAGTTTCCAGACATCAGTGATCCCTGAACAAATAAATAAATAAATAAATAAAATAAAGGAGTTGCAAGATAATACCTGTCAGAAGAGGGAGAAGAGCAGAGGATGTCTTCCACAACTCCTGTGGCAATGTAATGAAACAGAAAAGTACTGAGGGAAGATAGTACAGGAAGATTAAATATGATCTTGAACAGTGATATCCCCAGAGATCTTAGGCTTTTTATTCTCCCAGACCTAGAAATTGTCAGGATTTTGAGTAAATCACAAAAGCAATTGTCATCGAGATCATCTGCAGCTGCTCGAACAACTATTTTAAAGTGAGGGAAGCTGGCAGGCAGAGGGGATACTGCAGGAGGGAGGCAGGGAAATGAATAAGTATGGAGAATATAAAACACTGATAAAGAGAAGAGCTGTGACTTCTGAGGCAATTCAATGCCTGCGTTTACATCTCTACAGAAGGCTGTTTATGGGATCGTAGTAATGTGGGTTTTTACCATTTTAATGCATGCCGGTGGTGTCCCCATTGAGGGGACTGGGAAGAAATTGATAGACCAGTTTCCAAGACAGACTCCAGGTTTAACTCCCTCATCATTTTTCAAAAGGCTCAGAGTTGAGATTTTTGCAGAAGGGACTTCTGAATAACTAACAACCTCGAAGCCTTAAAAAAAAAAATCGGAATTTAAAAATGATGACATTGGAAGCAATCGAAAGGGATCTGCAGACTCTTCACTGAGTTTTGCTTTACATCAGTGTTCAGAGACTATAATCACAGACCTAGGAAAGCTCCGTAAGTCTCCCCAGCGCTGTGATGGACATCATTTGTAGTCATAAACATTTGGCAAAGCAGAAGTTACTCATTTCATTATGACGTTAATTCACCTATCCAGATGGGATTACACACTGTGGGATTCCTTTAGAAGCTAACTTATCTCTGATTATTACATGCAAGATGTTTAGCCGTCTCTTGATGTTTACTAACCTTTCATGGCTTTCATTTCTAACATAAATTCCCATTAAAATTGGTAGTTGAGTTTGGGCTTATTTCAAGTTGGGAATGGAGTTGCTTTTAAAAATAAACACATACTTTGAGAACATTTATATATAGCTGGCTTTACCACAAGGGAAATAGTCAATGACTAACACTACAGACTGATCAGCTATTTAATATGTCAATCAAAGCAAAGCTGAAAAATAACATATTTCAATGGCAGTATATCTTAAGCACTTCTTTTTCATCCTCCACATGTTTACTGAAAGCCCACCTTGGACCAGCCATTGGGGGACAGACCAATGACTGAGAAAGTTCTTGGAACTCTCATCACATCACTTAATCTATTAGAGGAGTCAGAGATTAAACAAACAATTACAAATAGGAACTTGTGTTTTAACAATAATAGCAGCTTTACTGAGGTCTAACTGCCATTCGATAAACTGTCTATATTTAGAGTATACAATTTGATAAGTGTGGGCATAAATATATACTAATGAAAACATCACCACACTTAGGATAGTGAACAGATCCATCATCCTGAAAAGTTTTCTTTACAATCCTTCCCTTTTGACCCTCCGCACAAGCCCCTCTCCGTGGACAACCATGTTCTGCTCTTTGTTATATAGGTTAAGTTTGCATTTTCTGGAGGTTTATAAAAAGGAAATCATACAGTATAGATTCTTATTTATATGGCTTCTTTCACTCAGTATAATTAAGATTCACCCACACTGCTACGTGTATACACTGTGCTTTTTGTCGTTGGATGGTACGTCATTGCTTGAATACACCACAATCCATGTTTCTATTCACATGTGATGGACCTTTGGATTGTTTCCAGTTTGGGCTATCACAAATAAAGCTTCAGTGAAGAACCCTGGCTTTTAATTGTGCCTGGGTTGTAAGAAGACATGAGAAGAAACGCAGTTCAAACTAGAGGTAGTATCACAAGGCTGCACTTTGGAATGAGCCCTCACAGTCCAGATAAGAGAACTGAGGGTTCTGCTTTTAAATATTCTCCTTGTTGACAGGTACAGGGCGTGGCCAATCAAAAACCAGAAAGAGGATTTAATAGACATTTTGGGAAGCCCTCCCAGAGAGTCCACATTCCGAGAAACGATGTGGATGCTACACGGACCCTAGAATCAAGCATCACTTACTTGAGAAGAATGAATGCTGTGATCCTCCTTATGTATTTGCTGCATTTTTGAGGATAAGGCACTCATCAGCTTTGTCTCGGCTGATGGTATCAGAAACCAAGGACTGTCTCTCATACATGACCGAATCCTCAGCCTCCATCGTAGTATCTAGCACACAGGTTTACTCGGTAAATATTAGTGGAAGGAGGGAAAAGAACGTGCGAAGAAAAGAGGGCAGGGGCAAAGGAGGGAAAAGAAGTAAATAAATAATGGACAAATCAATAAAAGTTAAGATACACTAAACGAATACCTCAATGTAAATTGTAAGTTTTGGCTGGGAGCATTGATAAACTCAGAAGAGGCTATAAATACTTGTATAATGCTAGAAAAATTTTATGATGATTTTTATGGTCTGAGAATAGGAGGAAAACTCCACGGGCATGGTGCAATAGCACTTGGTTCATGCTCCTCTTAGTACATTTCTCTCTACTTGGCGGCAGATAAAATAAAACACCTTAAGAAAACATCACTACACAGTGGGGTCTAAAATGTCAAGAACTAGTGCATCCTCAGTTCCTACCACCATGCCTACTGATACTCAACAGCCGTCCAGGTTCAGCAACTCCCTATTGATAAGCAAGAATTCAGTCAGAAACAGGAAGAACCCATTGCAAGGTCACTCATCTCCCCTCTCTCCTTAAAGCAAGCAATACCCTGTGACAGAAGTTCTCCCTGTCTTTCACATTTCCTACATTTGCTCTTTATGTTCTTCTCTCCATCTGGAATGCCCTTCCACACCTTCATATATACCTGCATTAGAAATCCCATCCACCGGGTGCCTGGGTGGCTCAGTGGGTTAAGCCGCTGCCTTCGGCTCAGGTCATGATCTCAGGGTCCTGGGATCGAGTCCCACGCCGGGCTCTCTGCTCAGCAGGGAGCCTGCTTCCCTCTCTCTCTCTCTCTCTCTCTCTGTCTGCCTCTCCGTCTACTTGTGATCTCTCTCTCTGTCAAATAAATAAATAAAATCTTTAAAAAAAAAAAAAAAAGAAATCCCATCCACCTTTCAAAACTCAACTGGAAAGCTACCTTAAAAATGAAGGAATATCTAATAGGTCAGACTGACACAGACTCTTCTCTTTAACTCATTTTCTTTCTTCTTCTGTGGTCCTTAGCCCATTATGCCTGGAACTATTATTAGGGGCATATTTGTTCTATCTCTTTTACTACACTGTACTTTTCTTAAAAGAAGGGCTCTTTCTTACTCGGCAGCGGAACATACTTCCTGTAGGGCCTTTCAAAATGACTTGCAAGTGCTGGAGACTTGATAAATGTTTGTGGACGGTATAAAAACAATCAATGAATAAAAGAATGTGAACTTTCCCGTGTTTATATTATATGAGTGATTGGAAGAACGCTTCCCTACACATCTCACCCATGGTCCCTACTCCAGTGTGACAAAGCCCCACGTTATGCACACTTTGCTAAGGGTAAATCCCATTAAAATAGAAGTGTCATTTTGATACAGCAGGTTATAAGTCACCAACTCTTTGGTTGTAATTAATTCCTGCAAGTAATTAGCCAGTTCCCCAGGGAGCATCCTGAAAGAATAAACATGATTCAAGCAGGTTTTGATGGGACAGGTTGCAAGGCAGAAGAAGCCTAGTACACTTAAAGAGACAAACAGTGGGCATCTCTGGGGTCGGGGGCGGGAAGACATTAGAGTCCCACATTTCGAATTTTATGGGGTAGCCAGAAAAGAAGTATGAAACAAAAAAGGTGAAAAGAATAATACAAAAAGTAGCACAGCCAAGATTACAATTCTGCTGAGGTTCAGCCTGATAGAAATAAAAACCTGGGCTTGATTTTATTATCTCGCATATTTGGTGCAGAGGGGGAGGTATGTACCTATATTGCTACTTTGGATGAGGAATACAAATTTCTTCTTTTATGTATGATAAAGTAATCTGCCATAGGCAAATGCTCCAATGAGGACAACTAGAAAAGCCAGGCAAAGTAGAAGAATTATGGTATTAAACCACAAAATGTGAAAACAACATATAGGAAAAATAAAATTTCAAAAGTCAAAATTTCTTAAGATCAAAGAGGTAAACTCTAAGGCATTCAACCTTCAGAAGTGAGCTGAAGATCAGAAGCCGCCTTTTTCCTGTTCTGGGCACGGGGTAGAAATCCAGATTTTTCCCTGGTCAAAGGCCACTGCAGAGGCCCAAAGAAACCAGTAAAGAATTTGGTGGTTGAATAGGGTTGGAGCAGCAAATTCAGGTAGCTCAAACACACTTCTGGTTTCCCCCTAAAGACTTGTGTCAAATTATTAAACCACACATGACTTGAGACTTAAAGAGCGGAGCTGAAAGCCACTGCAAAGCAGAACAGACATTTCTGTTGTAGCTGGTGCAGAGAAGAGAAAAACCTGTCCAGTTTTTCACTGGCAACATGATTCTAGAATTTAGTATAACAGAGGTAGAGTGAGTGTTACCAAAACTGCAACCCAGTTTCAATATAGTTTAGCTCCTGACTGGATTAAAGTCATGAATGCCTCCCTTCCCTTTTCTCTGCCTAGCAAAAGAAAAAAAAAAAAAAAAATCTCTCATGGGAAATAGTATCATCTGGAGCCTCTACGGATTTTATAGTGTCCAACGTGGGACAAAAACTGCTGGGCATATGGATCAGAACAGAGGATCATATGACCAATAACAAAGAGAAAAAAAACAAAACAAAACAAAACAGCAGAAGATGACCCATAGATAATCCTGATAAAGAAGTTAACAGAAAAGAACTTTAAAACAGCTGGGATTATATGATAGTTGTCTTTCTCCGGAGATGCAACATGGGGGGTTAAGGGGGTAGGAGAAGAGTAAATGAAACAAGATGGGATTGGGAGGGAGACAAACCATAAGTGACTTAATCTCACAAAACAAACTGAGGGTTGATGGGGGGAGGGGGGTTGGGAGAGGGGAGGTGGAGGTATGGACATTGAGGAGGGTATGTGCTATGGTGAGTGCTGTGAAGTGTGTAAACCTGGAGATTCACAGACCTGTACCCCTGGGGATAAAAATTATTATATGTTTATAAAAAATAAAATTAAAAAAAAAGAATAAAAAAAAACAGCTGGGATTAACTTGTTCAAGAAATAGCTGAAAAGATGAGTGGAGTAAGTCAAAGCATAAAGAATTTCAAAAGAGAATTTTTTTTAAATACTCAAATGGACATTCTAGAACTGAAAAATATAGTACCTGAAGTTAAGAATCCAAGGAATGCTTAATAACATATTGAGAGAAACAGAAGACAAGAAGAATGAACGGAAAAGGTTAACTGAAAATGTAACTGGGGCGTCAGGGTGGCTCAGTTGGTTAAGCGGCTGCCTTTGGCTCAGGTCATGATCCCAGGAGACCAGGGACCAGGCCCCAGGGCAGGCTCCCTGCTCAGTGGAGAGTCTCCTTCTCCCTCTACCTCTGACTCTTCCCCCACCACTGCTTGTGCTCACTCTCTCTCAAATAAATAAATAAAATCTTAAAAAAAAAAAAGTTAGGAATCTCCTGATTTTCATGGTTTTAATTGTCATATTACCATAGACTAGACAGTCCGGAGGTCTTGTCCACACATACCCACATTAGAAAATTCTGAAAACCTACACATGCCTTGGACTTGTCCACAGTTATGGTTGTTTTATTTTTTTAATAGAAACTTCCAATTAGATATGGAAACTCTTCAGATGGATCATGATAGCAATGAAATAAATCCAAGCTCACACAGCATAGGCCAGAAGCTCCACTGAGTAGCCAAGGGAGACCAAAAGTTTTCTGTTTAGCGCAACAATGTTAAGTGAACCCCTAAACTCTCAGGTGAAAGAGAATCTAGGTCAAATTCTCACTGAGAAAATATTTTGCCTACAGGGCTTATATGATATTAATATGTACTCAGTGGGCTAACACCCATTTTATATACGCACAGAGGCATGAAGAAAAGCAATTCCAGAGGAAAACATAGTAACAAACAGAAGTACCACCTTAAGTTATATTGCTGGTTTAATTGGTAGAAATTCATACCACCTTCTGGTATCTGGTTGGTATTTTATATGTGGTATCCAGTGATGACATTCACATAATTTTCTACATGTATATAACTGTGTATTTTCATAAAAAACTTTGAATGAGTTCCATGAGCCTCTACTTACCTCCTTTTTACGCCCCCAAATTACACAAATCAGTGTGAACTTTCATGACCACAAAGTTCATTATTTTAGATGGTGCTTATTTCAATAATAGAGTAGCTCATCTGAGGGGTGTATGGTATGAAGAAGCTAACTAAAAACAGTGCCCTAGAATTTTAATTAGTGAAGGTATTTCTATGCTTCTAATATTATGTTCACATACTCGTTCTTAAAAATAGCTCATTACTTTCATAGTTCACCATGTTGAAAATAGGGAAATGGCTCTGTGATGGCTAGTGATGGCTCTGTTTATCTTTTTGCTCAAACTCCTTATGAAAATGCTATTTTCTATATTTATAGAATTTTTCATTTAAGAAATTCAAACTATTTAACAACAACTATTATATCAACAGTTCCTTAGTTCTCTGAGATTATGTCATATTAATAGAAAATTTGGTAATTTAACTTGTAGACTCACAGAATCACAACACAAACCTGTTGAACCATTTAATTTAGGCTTTAAAACCTTCTGTAGAATGCTTTCCAATTGTTGACCAGGTCTTCAAAAAAGAACCGTAAACAGTGGAACTTGTCACTAGAAAGGGAGCCTATCATATTGTATTATCAACATGTTTTCCTTATTATAAATTTGTAATGGCTTTCACACATATGCCTTTCTTACTGGCTATCCTTGAAGAAGTCATACAAATCAAATTCATTCCATCTTCTTCATTATAGCTCTTAAAATGTTTGACCATAGCTATCATTGTTCCCTGGTTGTCTCCCACTGTCAGGTTTTTCCCATCATTACTCATTTGACACAGTTTGAGTTTCCTCTCCATTCTGGTCAATGGTCTACATCTTTCATACAGTACCTTCTCCAGAATATGACCCAATCCTCTCAGCTGTTCTCTCACTAGTACTGAGTAAAGCAGGATTCATGTCCTTTCCTCTGGGTACTAGAGCAGTAGGAGAATGTTCATGCTCCTGGAGGTGTAATCACATAATGGAGTGACATTAAACTGAGTTGAGGAAATCCCCTCCCATGTTTTATTTATTCTCAAGAAGTCCTAGCTCCCCTCTGTAATTATATTGCTGTTTTTAGACATAAGTACAGGATTCTAGATTTATCCCAACTATTTTTAATAGGGATATACTCATTACTCAAGAAACACCCTACACATGAGAGGAAAAATTTGTCAACTCCCATATTCCTACTCTTTTATATACTGTGATCACATCATCTCCTTCACAGATAAAATTAAATTTAAAAATAGTAGAAGTCATGTAACTACTGGAGACAAATCTTCCCTTACAGGAGAAATCGGAGAGATGAAATGTGTTATTCGTTCTCTTTTCTTTTGGTTTACTATAGCAAACGAATTATCAATTATCTTTTACCTGTATAGACATAGCTTGAACAAGAATTTTAATCTAAGGGAATGATGCTGTCAAAAGAATTGTTTCTTGATCAACCACCTCTCATTCGGCTGCTGAGCAGTGGACGGAACCAGGTACTGTGTCACATCTTGCTTTCTTTTAGCTGAGAGCACACAACTTAAGTTTTCCGTCATTTATGCTGAGTCCAATAATTGCTTTTGTTTTGCATTCTTTTTGTCACATCTCATTTTTCACCTTTACTAATAAAATGTTGAAGAAAACTGTGGAATACTGCAAATGAGATCTTTTAGTTATACTATTTTATTAACAGCATTTAACTTTGGCTGTTAAACTATTAACATACAATAAAGCAGCAGTACGGCATTAGCAGGGTAAATGTATTCCAGTGAATAATAATAAACCATTCACAATTTACTAGGAGCTTAATTTAGCCCAAATTATATTGTTAACAATATGTCTGGTTTACTCACACGAAATTTAAAAAACCACTCTCAAGAATTAACATAAAACACCTTATGTTGTTTACAGACACTGTAACTCATAGACAGAATGGGCATTAGAAATTACCAAAATTAACATTTCAGCCAGTCTCTTCAGAACAGCTATCAATGTATCAGCCTTATATAAAATGGATGCCCATCTCTTCTATCTGTATATCTCCATTTGTACGTGGGATGTGTTTAACAGTGTTGAACTGAATTATGCCATTTTGACCCTATTTAAGGATTTATGGTACTTTAGAAGCTCTATGGTTCATCCACAAAATTAACAGAGTTTGACTGTATTATTGCAAGTAATTGTAGTAATAGTCTTAGTGGTAAAGAGCTCTAGCAAACCTTTTTACACTTTACAGCAATCTCTCTACAGCATGCCTAGATAATAATCATAAGAAATGCTAACATTCTGAGCTGTTGTGACACCTTACTTTACATCCATGAACATCCATAAGGATGTTTGAGGGAGGTGCTGAGACACAGAGTCCTAACAGAACTTATCCATGATCTCTGAGCTAGTAAGTGACAGACAGAGCCAGGAATAGCATCCAGACTTTCCAGTGGCAGATTTCCTGTGCTTATCTATTACACTTGACAGTCTTTCAGCATCTGTTGTTACACAGTCTCTACTTAAGCAATTCTGAAGAAAGAACGCTCATTTTCTCTCTAGCCCACCTACAGTATTTTGGACATCTCCAGCTCAAGAAGTCCTTCCTCATATTGAATCTATATAAAGGATACTTAGACCTCTTTGTCCTGGCTCAATCCCTTGGAGTAGCACAGAATAAGTCAAATGCCTCTATCCATGACACACATTCAAGCAATGAAAAAGGCAATCACATTTCCTCCAAACCGCCTTTTTAAAAAAAAACGTTATTTCCTTTTGCTTCCTTGAATCCCTAGGCTTGCTACATTCTGATTGGTCTCCCCTGACTACAGGTGTGTGTCAACAACCATTTTAAGTTGTAGCATCAAAACTGAAGAACAATATTTCAGATATGTGCTAACCATTAGAAGTTGTCCTGGGCCTCCACCCTCCTTTATCCGGAATGGTAGACCAGAGAACCTGAGCATTTTGATTGAATGTTACTTCTTCGGACTTTTTTAAAAGCAGACCAGCAGGTTCAGGACATGTATACTAGAATAAGGATATGGTTACGTATTTTACTAGCTCCTTCGATTAAATCAGATAATGAAGATAAAATGTGTGGCTCAAATTACAGCTCACACACTTCAAGACCTGTGCTTAGCAGCCAGCTAATTCCCTAATCAGTGAACCTAGCTAGCTGCTCATTCTTCCTGGGCTGGTAACTGTCACCTTAGCCCAAGGGACCAGACAAGCTCAGGCCAACTCTATGCATGGCAATAGTCAACTGTATGGAGTAGAGCAAGCAGGCACCAAGTTATACTACCGTCTCATCGGGCTCTTGAAATGAAGACAATTCTCTAGATGATCGAATCATTCTTCTAAAGTTCCTACCTGAATAGGTTTTATTTTAATTTTAATCTACACAGCGGGCTATGTATTTATCTTTAGCAGAATTTGTCTTTTAGATGAGTTGTGAACTATGAATCCTGGCTCGGTTATCCAGAACATTAGCTCTCCCCCTCGGAACAGCATTATCCTCAGATTTCTTAAGGATGCTACCTTTATCATTTTCTTTTTTTTCTCTATTTCTTTTCCTTTTCAAAGATTTTATTCATTTATTTTGAGAGACAGAGAGAGAATGAGAGGGGAGAGGTCAGAGCTAGCAGACTCCCCGCCAAGCAGGGAACCCGATGTGGGACTCGATCCCGGGACTCCAGGATCATGACCTGAGCAGAAGGCAGTTGCTTAACCAACTGAGCCACCCAGGCGCCCCTACCTTTATCATTTTCAAGGCGTGATAGAAAAGGGGGAAACTAGGTCCAGCTGGGTCTCATAGTCCTGGCTATGCCACTAATGCAGCAGCTGGCTCCAGAGAAGTCACTTGAGGTAGGGACAGCACAGTAAGGGAAATGAGAAGGAGTACTAGCATAGGACCAAGAGATTGATAGGTGATCTAATACTCTATTAGGCCACTAGAGTCGACCACCCCAGCTTAAATATTCTCTGTCTTAGGCATCTGTAAAAAAATCAGATTTCAAAATTTAGTAACCCAAAAAGAACATATGAGTCTCATCCAGGTGTCCTTAGTGAATGGTTCATTATGTTCCTAAATAATACTAATAATGGCCCCAGGTATTAAATGTTCACCATGGTCCAGGCAGCTGCATGTGAGCTACTTCTTTCAATCCTCCCAACAAGCCTCTAAGGCAGATATTATTATTGTGGCTATTTTACAGAAGAGGAAACTAAGCTACTTGATCCCAGACAGAGATGAAAAGAGCAGTCTCTCACCAGGGCCTGTATTCTACGACATTCCATACACTGTTGTTCTATCTTTTAGCACAGAAGGCGATTTCTAGCCTCCATATTTGTTCCCATTAACAACGGCAACCATAGTTTTATTCTGATCTATGCTTGCAGTTTAACATTTCTAGAGCATTCTCTTCAACTCTATGACCCAGTAAGTCTGTTATTACCTTGAGTCTCTGAATATTTCTTGTTTCTCAAGTTGAATACCTTTCATTTTTCTTCAGTGACCTCCAACCTTGTTCATTTGTCAATGCAGTAAGCACGTACCATGTTCTCGGAATTATGGTAAGAGCCTGGGCAGCATTTCTAAGAGGGAAAAGTGTTTGATTTGTTAACAGAGATCTTAATTAGACATTCAGCAGGGAGGACAAGATAGCTAAACAAAATTGTTCTCAATGAATTATTAAGTTGTATACTGGGCTCCTACTTAAAAGAGCCTTCCCCACAAACACATACTTAGTTGTATGTTTAAAGTCACTCTTACTGTATAAAGAAATAAAATGGATAGGAAAACCCTATATTTCCTGTGAGGAAACTATTTTGTAATTGCCTTTGAAATATTCTGTTATAATTTAAAGCAAACTACAAAGGTTCACAAAGGGAAGGAGCAAATCAATTAAGTGATTTCTGCAGTACGTTTGCAGATTTGGCGGCATAACTTCATCCAAATCCCCTCAATCATCAAAATAATATATCAAAAAACAAACAAAAAACAGGCTATACAGGAAACCTTGCCCAGCAAACACTTTCAGAAAGAATTGTCTCACCCAGACCACACACCCCTGCCACTACTCATGACTACTTGCATGACACTTCAGGGACTTTGCTGTTGAATCAAATATTCCCTAATCACCAAAACTTCTGTTCTTCAGCCTCAAATGTATGGGGTTATTGGTAGCCAGAGAATCATCCAGAGCTTCAGATGGCTGCCTAACGTTCCCTAGGCTCTTCCGATGTAGCTGCAAGAGAAAGAGCTGCAAGCCAGACTCAGCATGCCAGAGCCCAGCATACCTTCTCCGTACTCTGCCAGCCCCAGAGCAGCCCTGGCTCCCTATGTGGGCTCCTGGACAAATTCCCCAGAAATGCACAACAATTCCTATCCCTGGCCATTTTCCTCAGGAATGCATTAATTTCAAGGTCTGCAAAGATATATGCATAGAGAGAGGAGTAGATCACAAGGTAAGGAAGGAAGTCAGCATCAGCCTCCATTAATAGGTGGGAGCAGAGTGGTGAGCCATCGTTCTCCACGATGAACTGCATAAATCACAATTTGAACTTGCCCTCTTTCTAGGTTGTAGGGGCAGTGCCCCTGCTCCATGTTGAGAGGGTTCCACCAGAGTTTGGGTTTGTTGGGATGTCTTCTAATACTCCCTCTACTGCTGACTGAGCTGGAGGTCCAGATCTGATTCTGAAGAAACCGAAAGGGTTTCTTCTTCTTGAGGTATAAACATAATTCTTTGTCAACACATCACAAGTTTTTCCAATGCACAGGTCCGAATGGTGGTCCATTTCTTTTTTTTTTTTTTTAATTTTATTTATTTATTTGACAGACAGAAATCACAAGTAGGCAGAGAGACAGGCGGAGAGAGGGGGGAAGCAGGCTTCTTGCTGAGCAGAGAGCCCAATGTGGGGCTCGACCCCAGGACCCTGGGATCATGACCCGAGCCAAAGGCAGAGGCTTTAACCCACTAAGCCACCCAGGTGCCCCTGGTGGTCCATTTCTATACCTGTCCAGAAATATGGAGAGGTGAGCTACCCCCTCATTTCATCAGTGAAATTTCCATTCATCATATTTTAGCCAAGATGACTTTCTATATGAAAGAGTATTAAATAATCACAAATGTTTGCATGAGTATTTACTAAGTGCCAGACATGTTACTATCCATTCATTGCTTTGGCCAATCCTCAAAACCGCCCTAAGAGGTAAGTACTATCAGGAGCCTCGTGTTTCCAATAAAAAAACTGAAACTCAGGGATGATAAGAATTCTGTTTAACAGCATGGAGTTGAACTCAACTCAACTCAACTCAGTTCAACTCAAAAAGTTGAAAATAGAGCTACCCTATGACTCAGCAATTGCACTACTGGGTATTTACCCTAAAGATACAAACGTAGTGATCCAAAGGGGTATGTGCACCTGAATGTTTATAGCAGCAATGTCCACAATAGCCAAACTATGGAAAGAACCTAGATGTCCATCAACAGAAGAATGGATAAGGAAGATGTGGTATATATATATACAATGGAATACTATGCAGCCATCAAAAGAAATGAAATCCTGCCATTTGTGATGACATGGATGGAACTAGAGGGTATTATGCTTAGTGAAATAAGTCAATTGGAGAAAGACAACTATCAGATCTCCCTGATTTGAGGAAGTGGAGATGCAACATGGGGGGTTTAGGGGGTAGGAAAAGAATAAATGAAACAAGATGGATCAGGAGGGAGACAAACCATAAGAGACTCTTAATCTCACAAAACAAACTGAGGGTTGCTGTGGGGAGGGGGGTAGGGAGAGGGTGGTGGGGTTATGGACATTGGGGAGGGTATGTGCTATGGTGAGTCCTGTGAAGTGTGTAAACCTGGTGATTCACAGACCTGTACCCCTGGGGCTAATAATACATTATATGTTTATAAAAAATAAAAAATTAAAAAAAAAAGAATTCTGTTTAAGGCCACATAGTTACAAAATGAACAGACCAGAATTTGAACTAGACCTCACTAATGGCAAAGCCATATAACTTGAAGTAAAAATGCCCTCGATTTCCTACTTAATGGAGTAAATGCTTGGGTAATTCAAGCACAAATTGAATAGGCTTTCAAATGATAACTTTTTTTTTAAGATTTTATTTATTTATTTGACAGAGAGAGATCACAAGTAGACAAAGAGGCAGGCGGAGAGGGAGAGAGGGAAGCAGGCTCCCTGAAGAGCAAAGAGCCCGATGCGGGACTCGATCCCAGGACCCTGAGACCATGACCTGAGCCGAAGGCAGTGGCTTAACCCACTGAGCCACCCAGGCACCCCAAATGATAACTTTTAACATATGTTTGACTTATAAATAGCACAGAAAGAAACTGTATTCGATACAAAAAGGATTTCCAGCCTATGTTTTAGGAAATATTTTTTCTTTTGGCTATTTCATAAACCTAACTTCCTCCAATGATAGATTACGTCCTGTTTATTATCTACAAAGAGCACAAATAGTCAGAAAAATGTTTTTGACCCCTACCAAAGGCAAATATGACCTTGTTTCCAAACCAGAAGCTTTGGTCTAGACTTTGAATACTGATTTGGAACCAAGTTTTTAAAAGAATTAGCTCAAAGCAGCAGGTTTGTAGCTCATATGACACAAGATGATCAATGACCACATTAGCTACTAGTCTAAGGCATAAAACATGCATGAGGCATTAGCATGGAAATCTAACACGTTCCCACCCCAGGTGGCACTGGATTTCTAATCTGTTGTCCCATCTAATAGGAATAAACTTAAATAGCTTAGAGCTTCATTTACAAAGTTAATAATTAGAGTGATTTACTCAAAAAGCAGGGGCGGGGGAAGGAGGAAGGGAGACAGCTGGGTGGAAGTTGAACCAGGATAAAGAAAATAAAAGTCATTTTTGAGAAAGCCAAACTTAAGTCTTAATATAATTTTGACTAGAAAGACATCTCCCACTCTGATGGTAGGAAACCGGGGTTAGAAAATAGCCTGACTCTTCCCAGAAGCTGAGTCTTAGTAGAACCAAGCAAATCAATATGGTTATTTGTTACAGAATGCTAGGGAAGTTGTTTAACCTTCCAAACACAAGTTTCTACATCTTTAAAATGGAAATGATAATACCTGATTTGCAAGGAATAAAAAGATAACAACAGCAAAGTGGTGAATGCAGTACTTGACACTTGGGAATTACTCAATTTCTATGGATTCTACCCTTTGGTGGATTCCCTGGAAAGTGCTAAGGTACACATATGGGTCCCCTTTTCCTGACGTTGAGATGCCAGGGTCTGACCCAGTCACAAATTTTGATGGTTTTTTTGTTTTTTTTTCCACCTACATCCTGTGTTGGTTCGATAGTTGGGGGAGTTGTTTAATTTGGTGTTATACAGAATATTGGGCAAATGAGGTTCGACTCATTAGAAACAAGCAAGTATGTGTCCCATCATTCACCTCTCAGGTGACCCAAGTTGCTCTATGTACCATTTATATGACCTGGCTCCAGGCTCAGCCTTAATTAATCTTTTCAGGACCCAGGGCAAGAGATCAACTGTAAACCCATATACTTCAATATGCAAAACTTATGAAACAGTTAACAAAATTAAATACAATAGTTTCTATCCCCTTACCTAGACAAAAGCACCTTAGTAATAACCTGGAAGGCTAGATTCAAATTTATAACCCTGAGCTCCCTTGGACTTCTATGCTAGAACATGGCAGCCAGCTCTCTGTCCTTCCCTTCCCACCAGGCTCTGTCCTACCATACGATGGCATTTGCATATGTAAGCCTGTGGATGCTCCAATTCTCACGTCCCTCTACAGTGGGAAGTGTGGACATTATTATTAACCTTCTTAATGTCACTTTATGCATTAAATAAGTCTGGATAATCAGCAGGTTCCACCTTCTAAACAATTAGCTAGACTGGGAAATAATCAAGAGACAGGAAAAGCTAATTAACATTTGATTTCCTTCACAGAAAACTATGCAGAGTTTCTTTATATCTATAATGTACCTTAGGGATTCCTCCGGCCTCCCCCACAGAAAGAATTGTTCTAAGAGGTTTCCAGGCCCATCCGTATTAAATAAAAGTATGGTCTGCCTCACCTACTAGTCCTTGGCACCCCTAGCACCACTGAAAGATTTCCTGGGCCATGAAGAGAATTTTTGCCAGTTGTCCTTAGGTCATCATGCTCACTTCTTGAGGGTTGTCAATAAAGGGTACAAGCTACTGCCCACAACTTGTTATCAGCTCCTGTTGCTAACAGCACAGAGACAGTGGTGAAAAGCCTCACATACCAGCCCCAAGCAGACCGAGGCTCTGCAGAAGGACTCGGCCTCCAGGGACATTCAGAGACAAGCAGCAGCACCTTGGGTTATGACCAAGCCCTTCCACGAGTTAGGTCTTACCTAGTTCCCCTCCCCCACCCACCCGCCACCTCTCTCCTACCCCCAAAGATTGTTCCACCTTCAAGGCTCTCAAGCCCCAATGCAATCACCTGGAGAGCTTTAAACATCAGCTCCAGAGAGTCTGGAGTAATTGGTGCAGCTTGGGCAGGCAGAGAGTTTTGAGAGCTCCCCAGGGACCTCTCATGTGCAACCAGGTTTGAGAACCAGCACCCCCCCACACAGCCCCTCCCCACAGCTCACAACAGCCGCCATCCACTTGCTCTCTCCTGAGCACATCCAGCATTCGCACACTCCTAGTCTCCTTCTTTTTGCTTCCAAAGTCCCCCTC
This sequence comes from Lutra lutra, assembly GCF_902655055.1. Classification (NCBI taxonomy): domain Eukaryota; kingdom Metazoa; phylum Chordata; class Mammalia; order Carnivora; family Mustelidae; genus Lutra; species Lutra lutra. Next base: position 51,531,003 of record NC_062290.1, read on the forward strand.
CTACCTGGCAAAGTTCTTCTCATCCTGTAAGAGTCAGGTGGATGACTCTTACAGGATGAGAGTCAGGTCTCCCCATTTCGAGACCTCAGAACACCTCATGCCTTCCCTGAACAGAGCTGACAGAGACCTATAATGTACCCATCCCAACAAACACACTGTTGAATGTAAAAGAAAACAATAGTCATGCTGGGTGACAGGTGTCAGCCAGGACTCTCCCAGGCAAACTGGAACATCAGATTGCCCTAAGTATAGCCCCTGTTATATTAACCAGGAATGGCATCCTTGCTTGTCTGTCTCCCATCCTAAGTGTGAAAGCCATCAAGGCAGGGTCTGTGTTTAGTCATCTCTCTACCCGACACAGATTACATGTTGAAGAGATATTTCTATAAGAGGTCCTCTACTTCATAAGAGCTAAATGCACAGACTGGGTAACCAAAGAGCGTGGCCTCAAGTTCCAGCTCTGCCACTTTGTAGCTGTATCACTGGACGATATCTGGTGCTTTAATGGCTTCATCTCTGAAATGGAGATAGTGAAATGTATCTAATAGGGCTGTTGGAAATTTTTGAGGAGTCAATATATGTAAAGCACCTGGAAGAATACCAGAACACAGAAAGCACTGTGTGTGTTTCTTATTATTTGTAATAATAATAATAATAACAACAACAGATGGGCCCACCGAATAAGCTCCATGTGGCTATTTTCCATGGAACTCCAAGTGATGGCACCCAAGTGAATGCTCACCATAATAATGGCCCACGTTTACTGATGAATCTCCATGTTCCAGGCACTGTCACTTGCTCTGCACACATTATCTTAAGGCCCTTTACCACAACCCTATCAGGGAAATATATCATCTATTATACCAGCTTTACTATGAAAGAAACTGAGGCTTAAAAATGGAGATTTCCACAGTCACTGTATTTAATCTTTCTCTACGAAAGCAACTGAAATCTCTCACTGTGAATTTTCTGATTCCTTTGAGAAATAAAAGGGCTTCTTTGAAGTCCCTGTTATTACCCAATGTACCCAATGCTGGAGGAAACGGAGGTTGGAAAGGCAATGGCCATGACATCTGTGTCTTGGAGGGAGCTCTTGTTCACTGCTTTTTGAAGCCTTTAACAATTCATGAACCAGTATTATCAGGAAAATAATATATACAGGGGCACCTGGGTAACTCAGTCATTGAGCATCTGACTCTTGATTTCAGCTCAGGTCATGATCTCAGGGTTGTGGGACTGAGCCCCACATCAAGCTCTGAGCTCAGCCCAGAACATGCTTGTTATTCTCTGCCTCTCCCTCTGTCCCTACCCCTGCTCACGCTCGCACTCGCTCACTCTCATAAATAAATAAATAAATCTTTTTTAGAAAAGAAGATAACATATATAAAGCAGTATTGGGGGGGTACTGAGGACACCCAGAATTATAAAATCCTTCCTTCACAACCAAAGAGCTCAAAAGCTGGTTCAAAACAGAGGGAAAACATTAAATAACACTACAGGTTTCAAAGAGCAGTAATGGTAGGGAGATTTCCAAAGGAACATCTGATTAATTCCCGAGTAAATGGTACCATTTGTACATGCCATAGGAGGTCAGAAAAGAAAGGACTTCTGAAAGAGAAGAGGCTGAGGGGACACGAAGGCTATGTTTATAAACATTCATTCATGCAACAAACATTCACCAACACCTACCGTTCTTACTTTGCTACGCACTGGGACCATGGACATTAGAAAAACAGAGTAGTACACTCAAGAAGTCAAGAGTCTGGAGGGGAAATCAAATGGCATTAGAATAACTACGACAGAGGTAGCTATTCTATATCTGGGATACTGTGGGGCCCAGACAGGGACAGCCACCCAGCTTAGTCTGAGCAAAGCTGGTAGGAGCAAAATGGTACAAGGTTCTCTAGAAAAGAGATTGCCCAAGCTGAGTTTTAAAAAATAAACAGGAGTTACCAAGGGGAAGGGAAGAGGAAGAAGAGACTCAAAGAACTATGAAATGGCCTGGGGAGAGGGAGAGAGTAACATTAAATAAAAAGAAACAGACACTGGGAAATTCAAGCAGAAAACAATAAAAATTCTAGGAGATGGAAGGTGGGAAAACTGAGGTCACATTAGGGAGACAAACAAAAATCCTCTAGAAAGAATTTAGATATAAGACTGGAAAGTAAAATGATCATTTTTTTTTTTGAGTTTGTATTGTTCAAGAGAATACCGATAACAAAGAGACCGCATATTATCGACGAGCTTCTTGAAGAAAGGAGTAAGCATGCTTGACTGTGTACACACACTTGCATCTGTCTGGAACCAAGAAAATACGCAAAATGTCTGCTCTGTGAAAAACACATAAGTACATACACACACACACGCATGCATAAGCTAACACCAAAGCGTGTGCCAGAGCACAATCTAATCCTAGTTCCCAGCCACAAGTGATCTCAAAATTAAATGCTGTCCTTGTTTGTGTTTAGTGAAGTCTTCCTGCTCGTCTCTGCCAGTGAGAGGAGCAAGCCCAAGGAACTCCTGGGGGAATATGAAGGCCATAAAGGGAAGATGAAACAACTCTTCTTTTTTGGCACTGACCGATTCCACTTGCCGGAAAGGAATCTAGACAACATTTATTTGTCTAGTTTCATTAAAAAGTGCACCTAGCCCATAACTAAAGAAGAAAAATCATTCTCCAAAAGACAAATTCATAAGATGTGAGAGGAAATACCATGAAAAAAAAAGTATTATTTATGCCTGTGTATATACTGCACACATATATAAAAGTATAGAATATATACTCCACCCTCCCCAGTGTCCATGAAGTGGTCAGTGAAACAAAGGACCACGAGGCGGTAGAGCAGAGAGATGAAGTGTGCGCACGTGCTCCGAAGTCCCATTGGCTAGTCCACCGTCCCCGTTCCTGAACGCGCCAGCTCTAGCGTCCGTCCCTAGGCTCCTAAGCGACTTCGCCCCTCCAGCTCTCAGTGACTTCATCTATAAAGTCAAAATAATAACAGAACCTATGACATGTAATTCATGTCAACATGCTTAGCATACTGGCTGGTGTGCCATAAGAACTCAGCAGCAGTCTTCGAGCTCTTAAACGTAGGCCAGAAATTATTTCAAAATATAGAAAGAAGGAGACATTTTTTAAAGCGATTAGATGGGCCTGAGCAGGTCAGCTATAAATTCACTATCAGAAACTTCTTTTATAAAGGACCATCTAGTGCTTACAAGAGAGGATTGTTTTTCATATTGTTCTTCATATATCCCTGTCATTTTGACTTGCCTCATCTATATAAATGAGCCTTAAGAAAAAATACCCTTGCATCTGATCACTCCTGGAGTCTACAAAACTATCTCAAAGGAAATGGTTACCACTCTATATTGTTTATTAAATGTAGGATCCCAGCTGACAGACCTGCTGAAAATGAAGACAATGATGTGGTGATAGGCCTCAACAAGAAGTTTAACAATACTAAACAGAGCCCCCAAATTTGCTGTTTATTGCAATTTATTTTTGAAAACCTCGATCTTTCCCCTTGGATTTATCCATCACCCTCTTCCCTCTCTCTCCCATCCTCCTCTCCTCTCTCATTTATACTTCTGGGGAATAATTTTAAGGAGGAACCTTTGCCAAGATTCTGAATTGCTTGTATTGCTTAATACATATACAAGTACGAAAGGATATATCCAAAACCTGAGTATAAAAGCAGCCATTCTAGAGCTTGTAATCATTGAAGCTACACTGTAAATGGTGGAAATTTCAAAAGGGGAAAAAAAAAGCCAAGAGATCAGACACAAGAAATATTTTCAACTACCAGAAACTTTGATCTGAAACCTTTGTGTTTTGCACATTACAAATGCAAAATGTGGATCTTTCAATCAGGAGAGGCACAGGAATCAGGTAATATAGTCAAAGGAAGCCACATTTCCCTGTCTAACTCTTCTTTTCCTGTCCTGGAAAAAAGAATTACTCTTCCATTGTGCAAATCTACCTATTCAGGGGTATATGGTTAAGATGGCAAGGAGCTCAAGACTTCAGGTAAGAGAAATGTAAAAATAAAATAAAATCCCAAAACTTAAGATGAATTATCTCTCTTTTATGCTGTGATTAAGTTTAAAAACAAAACCTTCAATGGTGTTTGTTCTACAGTAGGAATCAGAGGTCTATTCTCTCCCACTATCTTCGCTTTTGTCTTCAAATAAAACCTTGCAGATCTAAGACTCTCTTTTGTGGCTTAGGTTTAATAAACCCTGATATGATTCCTCCAGGGTTGAAGATCCGAGTGCTAAACTGCTTACCAAAGGTTTACAAATTGAAATGGTTCTCGGGGGAATTTATTTCTGCCCATTTAGTTCTGTTACTGCTGTCTCTGAAGTCAGAGATTACTGAGACAAAACTGATTGGGAAAACCAATCCTCTCTAACCTCTACCACCAAAGAGATCAGAAAAGCAGAAATCAGAGAGCTCGGAGCTCTTCCCACTTTTGCATTATTAAAAGACTTACTCTGGTAAGTGAAAGCCTGTTTTTACTCAATACCAGTTTTCAGAAAACAATGCCTCAAAGCATCTTGTCTCTCCTTTCCCCACACAACACTCAAAGCACAACAAATTCTTGATCAAATTCTGGGTTAAAGTGATCCCTGCCACATCATTTATTGACTCGACTGCAAAGTGACTTCTTATACAGCCCGCATGGCATACCATGACACCTACACAGCTTAGCAAGAGAAGTAACAAAAAATAAAGACACTTGTCTAACAAGGACAAGGAAATAAATACATTGAAACTCCGTGCTCTTTTCCAGCGAGCCTCAAGTTTTGCGATGCTTAGAAACTTCGAACACCAGTCCAGCCTTAGATTCCTTTGCTATGACAGTGATGTAGAATTATATATGGTTAGCCTCCGCAAAATTCTTCCCATTATTTCCTAATCACAGGAAACATAAAAGTTTTTATGAGCAACTCCCACTTACTAGTGGGCCATGGTCTAAAAAGTCCCCTATCAACTGATTAAAGTTCAGAAGACATTTCCTTTGGAAACGGTAGCTGCTGACTTCTGGAAGGAGTCCACAAATGATCAAATGCAAGAACACTGTGTCTAATGTCCTTAACCGTCCAGTGACTCAACACCTTGACTGACAGGGCCCACGGCTCTGAAGGCAGCCCACTCCCTGTGCAGGACATCACCCTCTGTACATGTGCTACAATCCAATCACAGTCAGCAACAATCTCCCTCCACCTACCACCTGGCAGACGCCCCATCATAGCCGAGAGGGCCATCCCACTCCTTTTACTCTCGCTTCTCCACTATACACATGCCCAGTTCCTTGAATTAATTCTTCTCATGTGGATTCCGGCCCCCATGCCCCTGAATATGCCCCATTTCATTTTTAACATCATTTGTGTAATGTGATGTGCACGGCTGGAGAGAATCAGATGCATGTGGCTAGCACAGTAGGGCACTGATTACCAGGGCCTGGACAGTGTGGTTTTATTTTGTTTTACTGAATACTAAGTCACTGAAAGACCCAAACAGCTGTCAATGGAACTTATGTGGGTTAGAGCAGAGCCTCATTGTTCATGGTGTGTGGCAGAGTGCCTAGCAAGGAAAACTTTTTTTTAAAAAAACCAGAGAGGTGAGAACTAAAAATACCAGCCTCTTCTATATCTAGGAATAAAAAATTCAAATGATTTCTGAATACAAATTTGTTTTCTGGAACGATCATGTAGATGGCATCAGTTACAAAATTGTAAGGTGCCCATCACCCTGGAGAAAATTAGAAAACACTTTTTTTTTCTATAGCGTGGCAAAATCTGTTTCTCCCAGAATCCCCTGGAGTTCCAAGCTCTGATGGGGAGTGGAGAAGGAGCACTGTGAATTAAGAGGTGGGGGTGGGAGGAATGCCTTCTGAGAAACAAAGTACCTAATGGCAGAAAAAAGCAACCAGGCACCAGAAAAAAAATAACCATGGAGCTAGAGAGCAATATGGAAAGAGGGCTAGTTCCTCCTTGGAATCAAAGGAGAGAAAGAGAAATGGAACTTTCCATCAGTTGGGACCTACTGCCCCCTATCCCCACCCCAGGGACATGCTTAGGCCCTAAAGAAACTGTTCAGAAGGCCCAGTCAATTTGTCGTGGAAATCTCTCGGCTGAGAATAATACCAACAGAGTAGGATTACCATCTCTTCAAGAATTAGTAGCATCAGTAACTGGAGCAGAAGATTTAGCCATAGCAACATCGTTTTGAGCATAATCATCAGAAACAATTCCTCATCAAAGGGACTTCTTTTTGTAAGATTTTATTTATTTATTTGTCACAGAGAAAGCACAAGCAGGGGGAACAGCAGGCAGAGGCAGAAGCAGGGAGCCCAATTCAGGACTCGATCCCAGGACCCCAGGATCATCACCTGAGCTGAAGGCAGGCGCTTTAATCGACTGAGCCACCCAGGCATCCCTCCAAGGGGCTTCTTAAGCCTTTACTAACGTAGAGCTAAGAGCTCAGGGTAAAGTCAGGCAAATCTAGGCTTGCAACCTGGCTCTGCTATTTCCCAGCTATGTGACCTTAAACTCTTTTAGCTGTCTTGTTTTCCCATCTGGGTGGTGAAATAATATCATCTATCTGTTAAGACTGCCGCAAAAGTTTGACGAAAACAGTAAGTTCATAGATTTAACATATTCTTTGGAATCTGACAAAAACATATGCTGTTAGCTCTTCTATGTCTTTTATACTTTTTATTGTGAAAGACAGTACATAATGAGAAGATTATACCAAATATAAATGCATAGCTAATTAAATTATTTTTTGAATAGATTATTTTAAAGCAAATATCACCACTCAGATTTTTAATTCATAGTTTTAGAACTTTTCTTTTTCCCTGGGTGGCTTAGTCAGTTAAGCAGCTGCCTCCCACTCAGGTCATGATCCCAGGTTCCTGGGATCAAGTCCCACATTGGGCTCCCTGCTCAGTAGGGAGCCTGCTTCTCCCTCTCCTTCTACCCTTCTTCCCTGCTCTGCTCATATGCTTTCTCTCTCTCTCTCTCAAATAAATAAATAAATATCTTTTTTTTATTTTAAAAAAGAATTTTTCTTTTTAAAATTTCTCCATATCTTTCTATCATTTCCAACTCTGAAAATTCTCAAGCTTGCCTTTTATATTTGGAATACACTAAGCTTAGTTATTGCTAAATATTTGCTAATCCTGCCTTGTCTCACTCATACCAGTTTGTTGCCCAGTGTTCCAGGTCAAGTGTTACCATATGACAGACATTGGTTTTTCTGTTTTGTTTTAATCATTTTAAGCCTCCAGTGATACTATGTTCCTTCAGAAAGGAATCTTTGTTGCTTATACCACATACCTTGAGGCACCAGAAATAGCCTTCCTCTACTAGGAATTTAGTTTTTCTGGGCCTCCCACTAGACTCAAGGCTGGACTGACCTGTTTCCCTGTCATCCTTACTCCTGGAATATGGTGCCCATCAGGGTCCAAACCTAAAGCACAAAGTGGGAGGTTTTTACCACAGCCTCTACTCTTGAAAGACCCTTGAGCCCCACTATTGTCCTCTTAGCCCCACAAGGCTGTCAAAAATACTTAGCATTTTGATCATCTCTTCAATAACCTGCAAATCTTTGCAAACCGCCTGAATGCTGTGCTTATTTCTCTGGATATCAGCCATCACCTGACTCTTGGCCCCACAACCCTTTAAGATATTTCTGGCTCTTTTATACCTTCACAAACGTGTTTCTTTAATGGTGCGCAACTGAGGGGCACCTGGGTGGCTCAGTCGGTTAAACAGCCTACTCCTGATTTCGGCTCAGGTCATGATCTCCGGGTCATGAGACCAAGCCCCGAGTTCGGCTCTGTGCTCATTCCACTTGGGATTCCCTCTTTCCCTATCGTTCTTCCCTTTCATGCTCTCTCTCTCTCACACCAATCAGTAAATCTTTACAAAAAATAGTGTCTAACTGTTCTTGTAATTCTGTTTAGAATGTTGGTTAGGATTACCTAGAGTGACATTACCAGAAGTGAAAGACTTATTAGCATGTATTTATTTACCCACAATAGGTTAACCTAGTTACCAAGTAGAACTACTGCTTTATCTGTGCCTCTCTTAGGATACCTATCAGTTCCATCCTAGGACTGTAATCATTAAAAGTATACATGTATTTCTCTCTGCCTCTATTCGATTTTTAAGCTCTTTGAGGACACAACCATGTATATTTCCTCTATGAATCATCCCCAATTCCTGCACCTTATTCACATTAACCTTACGGGATCTGTTGAGTGGATGAATAAACTTCAAGTCTCTCATTTGCACAAACTTAACACCTCTGATATAGAACCTCTAAATTACCCTGAACTATGTAATGGTCATCTCAGAAGAAGTAAGAAGTAGACTATAATTCCAAGTATCAACTGTGATTTGCATTAACAAGTTTCTCCAAACCTTGGTATGATAAGCAATTGCATACCTGCAGAAACAAATATGAATATTAGGATATAACAAATGAAAGCTTCGATACCCCAGGGTGCAGTTTCAGTATTGATCTGCATATTTCATTCAGTATTAACACATATGACTGAAACTGTGTAGCCACTGCTCTCATTAAAATTCATAAATTCCCTCTGGAATTCATGGCAGCCATCTGGCCAAATACTGGCTTCTTACATTTGAAACGCAATTGCACTGAAGTCACTGAATCTCTCAATCAATTACAAAAGATCTGAGCTCTTAGGGTTTACATTGATTGACCACCATTTTCCTAATGGAGTCATAGCCTCTGTAATTACCTATTTGACAGGAGAGGGGCCCGCTTTCTGAAGGCTATATATCCTCACTATTCATTTACCTAAAATGTTAGTTGGCAGCTCTCATAAGACCATCAACTACCAAGTGTGATTAGAGTTAATGTAAGTGTAACAGAATGATGTTCTCATCTCATCTCTACTTACTGCATATGGTTACCACACATTATTCTCGAACACAGACTGCATTTTTAAAGTAACTTGAATGCACATTTTTATTTTATAATTCATCAGGAGCCAAAATGTATGCATTTGCACACACCTTCGTATGTACAGCCATACTCAGAAAGTGCTGTTTGATTCAAAAAGCTAAAATCTCTTTTTCCAAATATAGAAAAACTTCTAGCCCTCGAGGCATGAAACATATCTGATCATAGGTTTTTAATGGACACAAGAAAAAGCAATTAAGACCCCACACATACACTTCCTTAATATATTGGAAGGAGTGGAAAGAACACTGCTATTAGATTCAGACACAATTTGGACTCCAAATTCAGTTAAACTACTGGTTATCTGCATGATATAGGTTAAATTTTTAAATCTTGCTAAGCCCTGTCTCTTTATTTATATCTTTGAGCTATTAATATTATAACACTTATGATATTTAATCTAATAATTATATATTTTGTTTTATTAATTATATTGTTAGACTAGTTTAGTATAATATTTCTGTAAGATTGAAATAACACAAGCCCCTAGCATAGTACCTTTGCATTAGTCAGATTTCCTTCAGTAAGGAAGCTACAACTATCTCAAAATCTCAATGGTTTACAACAGCAAACATTCGTTTCTCATTCAGAAATCTTCATGTTGTCTGTGGCTCTGCTGAATGGGTTAAGCTCACCTGGCCAGTTAAGTTGCTCTTGGCTCCAGTAAGCAGTTGGGTTTCAGATCCACTCCGTGAGTCTCTGTATGCAGAATTCAGGGTGAAAGAACAATGCCTACCTCAGGCAAGCTCTTCTCGTTGTGGGGAGCGGAAGTGCAAGATGGCCGGAGGAAATTTACTCAGACCTCACATACCGCGGCATCTCTCCTCTTTCCATTGCAATCACAAGCCACTTGGGCAACACCAAAGTCGGTGTGGCAGGAAGTGTATCCCACCCACAGGGGAATCTGTGCCCAGGACAGGAAAGAAAGAAAACTATGAATGAATGCTTACTACCACACAATCCAATTAACAGTAGTAACTGGAATGAGCTATTGCATGCCATTGTGATGCTTCCATCCCTAAAAACATCCTAAGATCTGTTGGAGGACATAACTGAGACGTTATGATAGCAGGTTGACCTGGGACTTGGGCCCAGGCAATTTGAGGTTCCTACTCCCTCCCTGTCCTTGGAATGCACATTCCATTACTCCTTTCCCATAGCTGGAGCCATTTCCAAGGATGCAACCTTGAAAGAGCAATGTGTTGGTGAGATCACTTGAATGGTAGACAATGGTAGATGTGGCTGAACCCAGTTAAGGCCCATATAAACTTCTAAGACTCTGGTAGACAGGTTTGGAGATCTACTAGCCTTGCAGCCACCCAAAAGAAGTCTTGTAAGTCAGTTTCCCTCCTCCTTAAAACCTGCCACCTACCAAACAGAAGTGGCCCACCTCTTCTTGCAGTTCCTCCCAGCCCTCCAAAAATGGGTGCCAGTTTTAGATTTCACCCAGGAAATTCCCCACAGTGTGAACCAACAGGATCTCATAGCAAATTCTAGAAATATTTTTCCAGTTACCTTCAAGAGATAAAGACTTCTGCTAATGAAGCTTTTATTAGATGATCTAAATGACCTATTTTAAGTTACTGTGGTTATTCATTCAACAGGCATGAGTAACTAAAGGAAGAAGTGTTATCACCCTCAATACTTTCACAGGTACTTAAAAAAATGTATACCTATTTTATTTTTATCTTGTACCTATAATAAAATGTACATTAATATATATTTATGAAAACAAGACATATATTACTTGGCTTCAGCTGCTATTTATAAGTAACAACAATCCTGTGAGAGCAGACAAAATAATACTTCCTAAAATACATTTAAGGTCTTCTTCATGAATTTAAGAGTCCAGATTCTTTGTTTACCCATCTGCCATTCCCTTTTCCCCACTGAGTGGCTACAGTTTCTGGTCCCACGCTCTCAGTTGAATTTAACTTCTATCCCCTTCTATTCAGACTTTTACTTCTAGTTATAATACAGTTATTAAACCCTACTAAAAATTACCTTTCCCCATTCTAGTGGTCTCTTTAAGACTACTTTAGTCCTCATATTTTTCCCTAATATTTTAAAATTATTTGCTCTGTCCAGATATCTAAGTTTCTAGATCTTTCTCTCCCTCTGATCTTTTGGGGGCTTTAAACTGCCTTACAAGTGAGAGGTCTATCCTCCTACTTAAATACATCAAGAGCGAGGAATTTGGGGAATCATATTGGAATTCTGCCTACCACATCAGTTAAAAAGACCATTTATAGAATAGGGATATACATTATGTATATTGTATTCTTCATAATGTATTCTTCAACCACAGAGTCATAGATTTATAGTTTTATAATTGTTAAGTACCTCAAAGGTCCACCAAAACAACCCCCAACCAATGCAGGAGCTTCTCTATAGATCAAAAGTCATCCAGTCTCTGCTTCAACATTTATATTAATGATAAGGCTCACTTGTTTATGAACCAAGACATTTAAATTTTAAAGCTCTGTAATTAATATAGAAAACTCTCATAAATCTATATTTCTATAACTCCTCATTTAGTTCTTCCCCATAGAAAAATTTTGAATTGAAAACAAACCTTTCAGACAAAAGTCCTTTGAACTTAAAAGTCAATCACCATTCTTCCTCTTAAGAAGGATAAATGAAGTATTCACTTCTCCATGCTAGTTCTCATCTGGTATCATTTCCACATCTTTTACCATCCTCGTCACCCACCTATAAATTTACCCCCCAGTTGTTAAAAACCTCTTAAAACATGGTTCTTATACTGTGACCAAGTAATATTACATCAGGAATATTAATTCAGAGTATAAAGCGAGTAGCTCAATAAAAGGAGATCTATAACTGTAATATACAATATAAAAGGCTGAATAAATCTCATGATGTTTTAATAGATTCAAAAAAATATTTCCCGTTTGATATACACAGAGGAAATAGAAAAAAAATAATTCATCTTTATATGTTGAAGAACATCTTTTTCTGAAGTAAAGCAAATTCAATAGTAAAATATTATTTACATTATTAAAAATATACTTTTTATTGAACAAAGAATACATACCCCATAATTCACTTTTAAAGTAAATAATTTTAGGGGTGCCTAGGTTACTCAGTTGGTTTAAGCATCTGACACATGATTTTGGCTCAGGTCGTGATCTCAGGATCCTGAGATGGAGCCTCAAGTCAGGCTCTGCCCTGGGGGTGGAGCTTGCTTAAGATTCTCTCTCTCTCACTGCCCCTACCCCCTGCTCATATGCATGCATGGGCTCTCTCTCAAATAAATAAATAATAAAGTGAATAATTTTTAACCAAGGACAAAATAAGTATGTTATTATTGTGTAGTGCTATTTGGAGGATTCTGGGAAATTCAGTAGGGATGAAAACTAGTATTATCACATTAAGCATTAGAAAGTTAAATTATAGTTTAAATTATACTGAGGCACCTGAGTGGCTCAGTTGGTTGAGTGTCTAAATCTTGGTTTCAGCTGAGGCCATGATCTCAGGGTCCTGAGATCGAGCCCTGGGTTGGGCTCCCCTACTCAGCCTAGAGTCTGCTTGGTTTTGCTCTCCTGCCCATCCCTGCAACAAGCACATGTGCACATGCATGAACGTGCACAGGCCTTCTCTCTCAAAATAAATAAATAAAGTCCTTAAAAAAATAATTGTAATATACCTAAAAATTATTTTAAAACTGTTAAAATTTTTGAAATAACAAAAAATAAGTACATGAATGTAAGATGATTACACCAAAAAATTATACTTAGTACACTTGTACAGCCAGAAATCAAACAAAATGAAAAAAATACATGTTTCACTCAGAATAGCAAAAAAAAAAAAAAAAAGAGAGAGAGAGACAGAGAGAGAGAGAAGAAAAGAAATAACTAAAGGGATATGTATAACCCAGCTGAAGAAAAAGGCAAAATAAAGATTAAGATAGAGAGACAGATGGAGGGGGTGGGGAAGGGAGGTGAGGGGAGAAACGTATCTATAAGTATATTCCAGAAAAGGAAGCCTAAATGTTGGAAACATGTCTAGTCTAACTAATTTATAGAGTTAATGGAATCCAATTAAAATCTCATCAGAATTTTTTTCTTTCTGTGTGAAACTTAGCCAAAAGATTCTAGAATTTATTTTGAAAAATAAGCAATTGAAAATACCAAGGAATATGCTAAAATAATTCTGAAATGTGTAAAGGAAAGGAAAGGCATACCATAGCAGACAATAGAACATGTTAAACAGAAATAATAATTAAGACTCCATGTTTCTACTGACCAAATAGATGTATGGTTAGGTGGATCAGAGGGGAGAGATCAGAAATTGGCCCAAACAGATATAAGAATTTTATTACAATTATACTTTAAAAACAATAGAAAATAATTATTTTAAATGTGGAATGGAGACTATTAGTTAGAAATATGAAAGTGAACAAATTGGATCATATCTTTCAATGAAAAGCAAAATCATCTCCATATGGAGTAAAAATTTAAATATAAAAAAATCAAACCATCATAAAATTAGCATCCTATAATGTGCTATGATTTATCAGATCTCAGGAGAGATGATAATTTTCTTCACATTATGACAGAAGAAACTGCAAAAGAAATAGCTGGAGATTTTTTAAAAAAAAAGGTACACGCAAGAAGATGCCTTGGCAACATTAACTGTGGAAATAAATTATTGAAAATAAAATGTGTGTGTGTGAGAATGAGATATTATTAAGTAAACTGTTATATTTCGATGTGTTAGCACTGTGTGCAGGTATTTGTAAATGATGATCATTAAGGGTAGGAGAAATTATAGAGAATGTTTATGATATAACGTTAAACAAAATATGACAAATTGCACAGCTTTTGAAAACCTTGCATACTTATTGGTAAATTCAAGAGGCAATACTTTAAATCATCGGATTAATAAGGTCTTTGGGTCTGTCCTAGGAATTAGACAAATGGTTTACCCTTTCTGCGTCCTAATGTTTCATTAATAAAATAGGGTTACTTCCTGTCCTTCTGAAGATTCCATGAGATAACATAATGAAAGTGATTTGGCTCATCATCATTGATCAACAAATCTGGTATAATTAGGGAAGATTAAGTATTTATCTTTCAAAAATTTCCTTAAAGTTGTAAAACTACTACTTTTACACTACCTCAGAAAATGGTAGGTGATAACCACAACTACCCAAATATCATCAAAGCAAATTAAAACTGGGTGATCATAAACCCCTCACTCTGTACCAGGCATTCAACTCACAATGCTTCAAATTTCCTAGCAATCAACCCAATTAAAAGCAGTTACAAAAATTCACAATGTTGGTACGTTTGAGCAAAGGATTAAAACTTCCCCTACCTGTGTGAGGGTCTGATCTTTGATTCACTGCCTAGTAGTTCCCTTAGAAATTAATAAAGACGCTAAGTGTCACCTGCGTTATTAGACAACAGTGGTTAGGACAAATAACAATGTCCAAGAGAGATCGAATCGAATCTGGGAGAATGATAAATCCCTGGTGTGATGCCAAACTTTGGGTTTCTCTGAACGTGGTGACTCTAGTCTGTCACCTGTGGGGACTCTGGAAGCTAAACATATGGAGATGTCCACAAGAGATCCCGGTCCCTGTCAGGCATGAGGCTTTTAAGCCAAGGCAGCTGTCCAATGTGGATTCCATGGCTTGTAAGTGAGTGGATCATGGCAGCTGTGTGGACTGCTACAAGGACTCTGGCTATGGCTTTGTCCTATACCCTCTGATTAGACTGATGTCGGGAGGAGGGGGAGCCTAGGAGGGTCTGCTGACTCTGAATGCCTCCTTCATCCTAAGTCAATCCCTGGTGGGTGTTGCAGCAAAAAAAAAAAAAAAGAGAGAGAGAGAGAGAGAATCACATCTATTTTTGAATTGAGATACAGTGTTTTCTATAAGTTAAAAAAAGTGTCAAGTGTTAACTTTATAGATAACTACACTTTTGAAGCATCTAAGAAGGAGAAGACAAAAATAATTTACAGAGATGGGACAGCAGGAGCAAAATTAAGAAAACTCTTAGGGGAAATGCTTGTGGAGAATCTCCAGAAGCGGGTTATTGAAAACTTCGATGGGCTTCTGGGACATTCCATCTATCCACCATCTGAATCCCTGAGGGCATCACAGAGGACTAGGAAGCAGGGGCTCATCACAGAGTAAGAGCACTCTGGGAAGCTTTGTGGAGCACAAAGAGCTACTCCTGGTGGCTTTCTTGGAACAGCCTCAGGCAGGCTGTGCTCCTGCTTTATGTACTTTTATACAAAAGGCTAGCATACATGAGTCCAATTTCTCTCAAGAGAAAGCAGGGCTGAGACTCAGTGGGTGGCTAAAGTAAAAAACCAGTGTGTGGTTTCCTTTGGCACATGAATAATTAATACGTAATAATCATGACAATAATTCCTACTCTTGTTACACAGATCCCTCGGCCTCTCAGCTACTAGAGGAGAGAGCATTTGACCTGGGACATTACAGAAGGATGTGGTATCAATAATTTAATTTGCAAGGGACCAGGGACATTCAGGACAAGGTTACCCAGGTAGAAACAGCCTGAAGAGACTCATGGGTGGTATGTGGAGGGTAGTGGGAGACAAGACTAGAACAAAACCTGAGCAAAAGAAGTTAAGCAGTGGAGGGCTAGCAAAAGCTCTCCTAGTGAAGGAATAGCATAGTCAGAACCAGAACTTACTACCTGCTCTGAAAACAATGTGAATGGATGGAGAGGAAAGAAGGGAAATTGAGGCAGCCTGTTTTCCAGTCGGTATAGAAGCTGTTTCATAGGGGCGCCTGGGTGGCTCAGTGGGTTGGGCCGCTGCCTTCGGCTCAGGTCATGATCTCAGGGTCCTGGGATCGAGTCCCGCATCGGGCTCTCTGCTCAGCAGGGAGCCTGCTTCCCTTCCTCTCTCTCTGCCTGCCTCTCTGCCTACTTGTGATCTCTGTCAAATAAATAAATAAAATCTTTAAAAAAAAAAAAAAAAAAAAAAAGAAGCTGTTTCATAGAGCTTGGATGGAGCGTGCTGTATATGTAAAACAGCATTAGGATTATCAGTCAGGTTTCCCCCAATCTTTCCCTTGAATCCAACCGAGACCCATGAGACTTGGAATCGAATTGCTTGAGTTTGAAATCTGTCCTCGGCATTTCCAAGCTGTGTACCCTTAAGCAAATTCTTTAAGCTCCCTGAGCCTTGGTGAGCACATTTAAGTGCCACACGCAGCAGTACACCTACCTCATGAGGTTGGAAGGACATAGTGAGTTAACACAGGGAAAGGCCCAATAGTGTGTCTGACATCTAGTAAGTATTAGTAAGTATTTGATAAATAGGAGCTATTGTTAAAGGAGAGACAGATGCCACGTAAGTTCAGTTTTCATCATTTTGGCCCATCTTCATAGATAATCACCATCTTGGCCTCTATGGGTCATATTAGCCACCTCTTCCATATTTCTGTCTTCCTATGGCTTGTGTCATGTACCCTAGAGATCTCCCCCATTAGTGCCAACTCATTAATCATTTGGACACAATCTTCCCACCAGATATAAGTTCCATTTGTCTGTATTCTATTACTCTATCTTATCCACACATGAAAAAATGACCACAAAATTCTTTGTCAAATGCTCTGCAAATTAAAAATAGAGATTTGATTTGATTTGATTTGATTTGATTTTTAGATATCAGAAAATGAAATCAATTTTTGTGGCATGACTCGTTCTAATGATCCCTCAATGATGTCTGGAGATCACTGCTTTTTCTTTATAAATCTTTCCAAATCTCTTAATACTCTGCGAAATTTAATAAAGTCAGTGAAAATCCACCACTCTATACTTCCACTGTACATATTCCTCAGAGCAGAGCTACATTGATATTCTTTAAAATACTCTTGCTCAGGGGACACCCGGGTGGCTCACTCAGTTGAGTGGCTGCCTTGAGCTTGGGTCATGATCCAGGGGTCCAGGGATCGAGTCCCACATTGGGCTCCTTTCTCAGCGGGAGCCTGCTTCCCTCTGCCTATGCCTGCCTCTCTGCCTACTAGTGATCTCTCTCTCTCTCTCTTTCTCTCTGGCAAATATATAAATAAATCTTAAAAAGATATAATAAAACACTCTTACTCAGAAATCTGTAGTAAGTGTTTCTATAATGAATAGAGAGGCAGCTGTGGAAACATTGAAGGGATTAGATCTAACACATCATTAAAATAGGTGTGCTAAGAGGGTTCATTCCAGCAGGCCTAGAATTGGCCTGAGTTTGGTCAAGACATGAAATGAAGTCTTTAAGAATGTCATTTTGGAGCAAGTCTGGGGGGCAGTCTGTTAGCATTGCTTATTAATGCATTTTAATGAGCACAAGATTGATGGTTTGCACACAGTTTTGGCGGGACTCCCAGAGGATTGTCACACTAGGTCTCCACATATAATAATAACATACCTACTTACCCAGCATGGGTGTAAGAGCCCCACTTGAGACTCCATCCTGGGCTTTCTGGTATGGCCCTGCAGTGGGAGAACAAAAGAGGACTTCTGGCTTCTCTAACCTTTTCCTGTAGAGCAGCCTCTGGCTCCAATGAATATACTTACTGCTGTTCTGATACAATATGCTATTGCTATCATGTGTCCCCTTCCAGCAAGAAACTGTAGATTCAGAAGTATTATCCTTTGGGGTCTTATGAGTTTGCCATTTGCACAACAGGCAAAGTAAACTATGCATGATTTGTTAGTTACAGATTTCTATATAGTGAATAGGCTCCTAAAGTAATTCCATTTCTGTTACTTCTATACATGGGCTAATCAGTTATGACATATACCTATTGAAATCAAGCATCATCCAAGGTAAAATAAGAGACAAAATACTAATCAGCCCTCATCTAGATGGCAGCCCATCACAACGGTGAATTTGGAAGCAAGTGATCTCACTTACAGGACATCTGTCGGGCTCAGTCCGTAGAGAATGTGCTCTTGATCTTAGAGTTCTAAGTTCGAGCTCTACATTGGATGTAGAGCCTGCTTAAAACAAAACAAAAAAAGAAAAAAAGGAAAAGGCAAAGAAAGAATGATCAGAGTCAGTGGTCTAAGAGGAATTCCTTACAGAGAGAGTGGTTCATGGAAAGAGAAGAGGGTTGTAAAGACACAATTCTCCAACATTCATAAAAGGATGGCATATACCAAATTAGGTTCAAGTTCTAGAACCATTATCCATACATTTTATATGGTGAAACTATGTACATTTCTGAGAATTTGTGATACAACCTAGGGAAAAGAGCTGACATATTTCGTTTAACCTCCAAGTAAACGTTCAGTTAGCAATTTCAATTCCAATATTAGGAACTTTTAAAAAATATTTTATTTATTTATTTGAGAGAGACAGAGAGCATGAGCAGGAGAGGAGCAAAGGGAAAGGGAAATGCAGACTCCCCACTGAGCAGGGAGCCCAATGTGAGGCTCAATCTTAGGACCTGGGGATCATGACCTGAGCTGAAGGCAAAGCCATTCAGATACCCCAATATTAGGAATTATGAACCTTCTTTTCTTTTCAAAGATTTTATTTATTTATTATTCATTTTAGAAAGTGTGTGTGAATTGGAGGAGGGCAGAGGGAAAAGCAAAGAATGTCAAGCAGACTCTGCACTGAGCTGGGGAGCCTGATGTAGGGCTCCATCTCACGACCCCAAGACCACAACCCGAGCTGAAATCAAGAGCCAAGAACTTAACTGACTTAGCCACCCAGGCACCCCATGAACCTTACTTTACTTTCTTCATGGCACTTACTACTACTTCGAAATTATCTCAATTACAGGCTTTACTAATTTACTGTGTTTTCCCACTAAAATGGAAGCTCTTTGACAACAGAGAATGTTCATATCATGCTGATGTATCTCTGGGGCCGAGAATAAAGTTTAACACATCATAGATGATTTTTAAAAAGTGAAAATAAAACCACTTCATTTATTAAGGGCTCATTATACTCTAGACATTGTTATACGTATTTTGCACATCATACATGTGTGTGTGGGTGTGTGTATACCATTAAGTATGTGCTACACCCACATTAAGTAGCTACCACCTCAAACCTCTTTTCGCAGATGAGGAAAACAAGGCACAGAAGGTTTAAGTAAATTGCTCAAGGTCACACAGCTAATAAAAGGCCAAGTCATGAGCTCAGGTAGTCTGGTTCCAGAACCCACACTCTTAGAAACTTCCACAAAGAGAACAGCTAAATATCCAGATCATCTTTTAAAATCACTTCTTAATCCTTGTTTAAAAAGTTCAGTGTTTCATTTTCTTAAGTTATTAGAAATTCAAGTATCAAAACCGAACTTCTACCAAGGTAAGCAATCTCCTTTCCAAAAGAAAGCAGATCAAGAATCCTTCATAACTTCGGATGCTTCAAGTAACGCCAATGTCACCTCTGAGAGGAATTTATTTGCGTCATACAAACAGAAGCAGGTGGCCTGGTGCAGGTGTTGTCATGTTTGTGGAGCTATAATGAGGATGGGAAAGTTTACTGGGAAAGAGAATAACAAAAATGAGGTGTTTCTTTCCTTCCATCTCGAGCTTATCTAAGGCAAAAAAAAAAAACAAGCCACATTACAGTAATACAGGTGACAGAAGTAGACAATAAACTGTTCCTTCTAAGTTAAAAAGAAAACTTTGCATAATTACAAGAGCCCTTATTGGTAGAGGAAAGCAGAGATGGGCAATGCGAATCATAAGATGTAAAATCATAAGATGCTAATTCTAGAGAGAGAGAACCAGAACATCCCCCAAAAGATTTGGATTTGTTTCTTACCTTATTAAAAGGTTCACCTCACACAGAGAATGGCATGTCTCTGTAATCTGTTTTTCCAGTTTCGTTCAAATTTAAGTTTAAAATATAGGGGCACCTGGGTGGCTCAGTGGGTTAAAGCCTCTGCCTTCAGCTCAGGTCATGATCCTAGGACCCTGGGATCGAGCCCCGCATCGGGCTCTCTGCTCAGCAGGGAGCCTGCTTCCTCGCCTCTCTCTCTCTGCCTGCCTCTCTGCCTACTTGTGATGTCTGTCAAATAAATAAATAAAATCTTTAAAAAAATAAAATAGAATAGAATAAAATATTACTATTTACAAGAAAAAAAAAAAAAAAACTACCCATAGTCCTTAAATACCCTACAGTGTAGGTCATTCCAGGCCTATAACTAATTTTCTGCTTCTCAAATTCTTATACTAAAAGGCAAATTTCTATGGAGTTGAGAAAAGGACAAAGCATATCCAAATAACAAAAAAAGAATTTTTAAAAACAAAGTAAAAAGAATCCACCCACTTTTAGTGGCTTTTCCTTTTAGATTTTTTTTTTTTCCTGTGTAATAAGAATGAAGTTATTTGTCATCCATGTCTTGGAGAAAGAAAGGAGAGGATACTCCAAATAAATATGACTCTGTGAGTTTATGTTTTGAGATCCTTGTACTGCTTGAAAATGAAAATGAAAAATAAAATACTTAAAATTTAAGGTCCCTCAAAAAAGATGTATAGTACATTGCATCAGAAATAGAATACAGGGGCGCCTGGGTGGCTCAGTGGGTTAAGCCTCTGCCTTCGGCTCAGGTCATGATCTCAGGGTCCTGGGATCGAGCCCCACATCGGGTTCTCTGCTCAGTGGGGAGCCTGTTTCCCCCTCTCTCTCTGCCTGCCTCTCTGCCTACTTGTGATCTCTCTGTCAAATAAATATATAAAATCTTTTAAAAAAAAAAAAGAAAAGAAAAGAAAAAGAAATAGAATACAAATGCTAAGCAGGGCTGAAGCCAAGAGCCTGCTGGGCTCGAGGTCTGTAAGCTGACAGAAGTAAGTACACATTTGATTCCCAAATTGCTGCAAAGTAACAGGGAAAAACAGAATCACTGACTTCACTGAGGGGTAGAGAAGGCTCACTTCATAAAGGCCTGATAGACATTCCCAGTGGTTCTAGGATTAAAGATGGTTGAAAACTACTGTGTTAAAATTCACTCACACACACACACCCCAACAGATATAAAGAGTAACAAAACCAAACTACTTTTGAGTCTAGTGGCTAAGACCAACATCAAAAGACAATGGGAACCTGAACCATCACTATGAGAATGGGGAACTGGAAAACTAGGCAGATGTAAATAGCCACCTGCTTGATAAGGGAAGGGTACATAGTTGGAGTAGAAAAAAATTTTTAAAAGAAAAGAAGAAAAAAAGCATGTAGAAAGACAGCCCCAAACTTAACAATAAGAGAGGTAAATTCAGCCCCAATAAAACAGAAATAACAGAGAAATCTTAGAAAAACATTTACAAATTATAACTAAGGTCTTCAAATAAATAAAAAAAAAGAATATATACAAATTACAAAAATTATAAACTGAAACAGACAGATGGTAATCAAGAATAGACAGATATAAATACTAGACCATTAGTAAACTCACTATTAGTATATTTCAAAAACTTAATGAAGGAAATAAATTCTAGGTATTTATCTTACACATCAAGTATAGTAGTATCACTTCAAGGTAGACTGTGAAGTTTAAGCTGCACACTGTAAATTCTTTTTTTTTTCTTAAGATTTTATTTATTGATTTATTTGACAGAGAGAGGGAGACAAAAAGAGTGAGTACACAAGCAGGGAGAGTAGGAGAGGGAGAAGCAGGCTCCCTGCTGAGCAGAGAGCCTGATGCATGGCTCCATCCCAGGACCCTGGGATCATTACCTGAGCTGAAGGCAGACACAACCAACTGAGCCACCCAGGCGACCCTGTTATACTGCAAATTCTAAAGCAACTTTTAAAATAATAAATCTAATGAGCCAAAAAAATAAAATGATAAATAATATTCAATTAATTCAAAATAAAGCAGTAAAAGAGAAAAAAAGGAAATTAAAAATAGGTGAGACAAAGAGAAAACAAACAGCCAATTGGCAGATTTAAACTCAGCCATTTAAATATTTACATTAAATGTAAATGGTCTAAACAACCCAAGTAAGACAAAGAGCATCAGATTGCAGAAAAAAGCAAGATTAAAGTCACCTGGGTGGCTCAGTCCTTAAGGGTCTGCCTTTGGCTCAGGTCATGATCCCAGGGTCCTGGGATCAAGTCCCACATCAGGATCCCTCCTCAGCAGGAAGCCTGCTTCTCCCTCTCCCACTTCCCCTGCTTATGTTCTCTCTCCCGCTGTGTCTCTCTCTGTCAAATAAATTAATAAAATCTTTTTTTAAAAAGCAAGATTAAGATTAAGTGCCAACACTAAGAATCTCAGAATAATAATACTCTATAGAAGAAGCCATTCTAATTAGCATACATAATATATGAAAACATTTATATGAAAGTCTAAAAAATACAAGCTGAATCTATAGCGAGAGCAGATCAATAGTTGTCTGGGGAGAAAGCAGTAAGGTCCAGGAGGGAAGGACTACAAAGGGGCACAAGAAAATTCAGGGAAATGATAGATACATTCATTTTCTTATTTGAGGTAATAGTTTCAGAGATCTATTCATATGTCAAACTATAGACTTTAAATAAATCCAATTTATTTTATGTGTATTTTACTTCATTAAAACTATTAATAAATGAAAGAATGAATAAATAATACCTAGATAGTTGGGTAAGTAGTAGATAGATGGATAATACACTGGCAGTGCAATATTATTGTCACGTAAAACAAAGGCAAAATGCATTAGCAGAGATCTAGAGTAATACGACAAAGAAATAAGACAGAAACTCACAAACTAAACATACAGCTATAGACTGATATGCACCTAAGAACATATTTCTAAATATATAAAGCATAAACTGAATTACTAGAAGAAATTATTAAATTCACAAATATACTGGGACAATTTTAAATTCATACCAGAAACTAATAGATCAATTATTAATCTAAAATTTTATTTAGAACACATTTATAAAAATAGATCAAATAATAAATCATACATAGAAAAACTCAACCAAAACAAAAATATCAGTGATGTTTTCTAATTCTAAATGTTACTTCATAAAAAACAATAAAAACACACTTTTAGAAAAGATAAATTAACTTTAAGATATTTAAAAAACACAAATGGTGTTGGGAAAATTGGAGAGCCACATGCAGAAGAATGAAGCTAGACCATTTCCTTATACCACATACAAAAATAGACTCAAAATGGATGAAAGACCTCAATACAGGCAGCAAGCTCTTCAACCTCAGCCGCAGCAACATCTTCCTAGGAACATCACCAAAGGCAAGGGAAGCAAGGGCAAAAATGAACTTTTGGGATTTTATCAAGATCAAAAGCTTTTGCACAGCAAAGGAAACAGTCAACAAAACCAAAAATGAACTATTGGGATTTTATCAAGATCAAAAGCTTTTGCACAGCAAAGGAAACAGTCAACAAAACCAAAAGACAACTGACAGAATGGGAGAAGATATTTGCAAATGACATATCAGATAAAGGGCTAGTATCCAAAATCTATAAAGAACTTATTAAACTCAACACCCAAAGAACAAAGAATCCAGTCAAGAAATGGGCAGAGGACATAAACAGACATTTCTGCAAAGAAGACATCCAGATGGCCAACAGACACATGAAAAAGTGCTCAACATCACTTAGCATCAGGGAAATACAAATCAAACCACAGTGAGATACCACCCCACACCAGAATGGCTAAAATTACCAAGTCAGGAAACAACAGGTGTTGGTGAGGGTGCGGAGAAAAGGAAACCCTCCTACACTGTTGGTAGGAATGTAAGCTGATGCAGCCACTCTGGAAAACAGGATGGAGGTTCCTCAAAAAGTTGAAAATAAGAGCTACCCTATGACCCAGCAATCACACTATTGTGTATTTACCCTAAAGATACAAATGTAGTGATCCGAAGGGACACGTGTACCCCAATGTTTATAGCAGCAATGTCCACAATAGCCAAACTATGGAAAGAAATTAGATGTCCATCAAGAGATGAATGGATAAAGAAGAGGCGGTGTGTATATATATATACAATGGAATACTATGCAGCCATCAAAAAATGAAATCTTGCCATTTGCAGCAATGTAGATGGAACTAGAGGGTATTATGCTAAGAGAAAAAGTCAATCAGAGAAAGACAATTATCATATGATCTCACTGATATGAGGAATTTGAGAAACAAGACAAAGAACACAGAGGAAAATAAAACAAGACAAAATGAGAGAGTGAGACAAACCATAAGAGACTTTTAATCTCAGGAAACAAACTGAGGGTTACTAGAGGGGAGGAGGGTGGGAGGGATGGGGCGGCTGGGCGATGGACATTGGGGAAGGTATGTGCTATGGTGAGTGCTATGAATTGTGTAAGACTCATCAATCACAGACATGTACCCCTAAAACAAATAATACATTATATGATAATTTTAAAAAATTACAAAGCCTGTCAGTAGATCAGCAGTTGCTAATGTTAAGCCCCATAGCAACAGCTGTCAGTGTGCTTTTTGTTTGTTTGTGTACATTATAGATATGTACATATATATTTGCAGAAAGATTTGTCAAGAGAGGAAAATCACCTATAATGACCCACTCCAGTATAATTTAAGCTCTGAAGTCTTCATGTTCAAATTTTCTTTAAAATAAATATGGTTTCAAATTTAAAGAAATAGTCTAATTCATCAGTTAAAGATAAATTACAAGGAAAAAATTTTTAAATATTCTGAAATTAGTTTAAAAAAAGAAAGCCTCTACTTGAAAATTCTACAAGACAGCCAAAGAAATTCTTGGAGTAAATATGTAGCTCTAAATGTATTCCTTTAAAAGAGATAGTGACAGTAAATCAATTTAACATTTAAATCAACTACCAAGAAAAGAAATTAAAAGATAACCTAGTAAATTTAGAAAAAAAGAAATTAGAAAAACAAAAGAAAAATTCAGGAAATAACCATTTTTTTTTATTTCTTTCTTGATCAAGACCAATAAAATGTGCAAATCTCTGGGAAGGTTGATCAATGGTTAAAAAAAAAAAGGTAAAAATATAGTAGGGTCTTAAAAAGAGCCATAAATTAGGGGAGCGTGGCTGGTTCAGTCGGTAGAGTGCAACTCTTAATCTCAAGGCTATAAATTCAAGCCCCTTGAAGTTTTCAAGATAAAAATCTTAGGGGCACCTGGGTGGCTCAGTGGGTTACAGCCTCTGCCTCCTCCTCGGATCATGATCCCAGTGTCCTGGGATAGAGCCCCACTTCAGGCTCTCTGCTTAGCAGGGAGCCTGCTTCCTCCTCTCTCTCTCTCTCTGCCTGCCTCTCTGCCTACTTGTGATCTCTGTCTATCAAATAAATTTAAAAAAATTTTTTTTAAATCTTAAAGAAAAAGGGGGTCATAAATTATTTAATAATTTTTAAAAATATATTTAATAACAGTATTACTACAAAAACCGTAGATCAAGAAAATTAAAAACTTGATAATTTTCAATAAAATATAGATTATATAAATTAAAATATTTTAAAACCTGATTTTTAAAAATCACAAAGAATGAAGTATAAGTAAAAAATATTTTTTAACAAAAAGCCAGTAGGCCTAAAATAGTTTCTCAGAATAGGTCATCTTTATTTCAAAAAAATCAATTCCAAAAAAATGGAAAAACAAGAATCACAACATGAACACAAAGAAGGAAAACTAGTCATTTCAGTAAATGAAAAAAAAAAAAAAAAACAACCAAAAAACTGCTGACATAAATAGTAAGTTAGGCCTGAAATGAAATGTCCTTAAATTTACAAGTGGTCTCAATCAAACAGAACAAAGAGTAACCACATATTATATGATGAGAATATATAACTTATCCCACAAACAGTAAGATAAGATAGGATGTTTGTTTACGATCAGTAGTCAACATGAATTAAAATTCCTAAACAACAAAAAAAAGGCAGAAAAGATAAAAATCGAGGGAAGAAAAAGAGAAAACAGAGTAATTATTTGCAGGCAAAAAAAAAAAAAAAAAAAAACCACTATACACATAAAAAAATTCAAGAAACCAGAGAAAACTACTAGAAATTGTTCTATAAAATTGCTAAGTATATCATCAATACAAAAATATTGTGTTGTATATTCCCAATTATCAATTTTTTAAATCAGCATAAATGTTTTAAGACAAAATATAACTCTCAAAAATTAAAACAAAAAGAAAAAATTACTTTTTAATAGGAGAAAAGTGAATAAGTACAAGGATCAAGCCAGGATCATAAACATCTGGTTAACAGAGGTGACGGAAAGAGCAAAAATAAGGGAAGGAAGAAAGTTATCAAAAAGAAAAAGGGGGTGCCTGGGTGGCTCAGTGGGTTGGGCCGCTGCCTTCGGCTCAGGTCATGATCCCAGGTCCTGGGTTCGAGCCCCACATCGGGCTTTCTGCTCGGCAGGGAGCCTGCTTCCTCCTCTCTCTCTGCCTGCCTCTCTGCTTACTTGTGATTTCACTCTGTCAAATAAATAAATAAAATCTTTAAAAAAAAAAAAAAAAAAAAAAAAAAAGGAAAATGGAAAGAGTCCCAACACTGAAGGAAGTTTCCAAACAGAGTAAGACCACTGATTTATCTCACACAATGCTTGAGAGGCTCATATGAAAACACAACTCCTGTGAAAACACAGTGCCTGGGTGGCTCAGTGGGTTAAGCCTCTCCCTTCAGCTCAGGTCATGATCTCAGGATCCTGGGATCGAGTCCCGCATCGGGCTCTCTGCTCCGCCTGCTTCTGCCTCTCTGCCTACTTGTGATCTCTCTTTGTCAAATTTTAAAAAGAAGAAAAGAAAAGAAAACACAACTCCTCAGTATTACAGAAATCAGAGATTATGAGAAACTTTGTAAGCTTCTGGGGGAGTGCAGAGGCTCAATTTCACATGTAAAAAATCAAGAAATCAGTATATCAGGCTTGTTAACAATAACAAAATGAAATCTTAAAGACAGCATATGGATACTTTACACATTCCAAAGTAAAGATATTTCTGATTCAGTGGTGAGGTTAGCCACTGGAGGAACAAAATATGGTAGTCAATCAAAGATCAGTGTAGATATTCCAAGTAGAAAGGCTTTCATAGGGACACCTGGGTGGCTCAGTCTGTTAAGCATCTGCCTTTGGCTCAGGTCATGATCCCAGGGACCTGGGATCAAGTCCCACATTGGTCTCCTTGCTCAGTGGGGAGCTTGTTTTTCTCTCTGCCTCCTCTGCCTGCCACTCTGCCTGCTTGTGCTCTATCCCTCTCTGACAAAAAAGTAAAATCTTAAAAAAAAAAAAAAAGGCTGGGGCGCCTGGGTGGCTCAGAGGGTTAAAGCCTCTGCCTTCAGCCCAGGTCATGATCCCAGGGTTTTGGGATCGAGCCCCGCATCGGGCTCTCTGCTCAGAAGGGAACCTGCTTCCTCCTCTCTCTCTGCCTGCTTCTCTGCCTACTTGTGATCTCTGTCTGTCCAATAAATAAATAAAATCTTTAAAAAAAAAAAAAAGGCTTTAATAAAGGGAATTAGAAAATTACAAAACCAATGGATGGGGCGCCTACGTGGCTCAGTCAGCTAAGCTTCTGACTTTTGATTTTGGCTCTGGATATGATCTCAGGGTCGTGAGATGGAGCCCCGCTGCGGGGGTGGAGGGGTCCCCACTCAGTGGGGAGTCTGCTTGAGATTCTCTCTCTCCCTCTGCCTTTATCCTTCCAGCCCCCACCCCTGCTCTCTCACATGCAGGCTTCTCTCTCTCTAAAATAAATAAATAAAACTTTTTTAAAAGGAAAATTACATAACTGATGGAAATGCTTGGGAACTGGATTCAGAGAAAGTGTTGAATTCCATCTCAGTTGCTTACAGACCCCAGGGTAATTCTCAAGAGCTTCCCACTTCTACCTACAATCTGCACGGAACTGCCATCAGAGAATTATGTCTTCTATTTTGCCTTTCAAAATTTCCTGAGAATACTCTCTTTGGTAGAGTCTACCCCAAAATTATGAGAAAAAGCTTTCTGGAAAATGGAGTTTCAAGCTCCTGCCATGCAATGCAGGGGAAAATATTAAAAAGGATGACAGTGACATTTCCCATACAAAAGAGACTCTGTCACAGGAAGAGGAAGACATGGAACTGAGACAGGCCAGCGGGAGAGAAGGGAGGGGGGTTCCCAGATTCTCAAAGAGAGAGTATCTAGGGGACAGCAAAACAGCAGGTCCACTACAGATCAAAGGAAGAGGGCCAAGAAATGTAGCAATGATATCACTGAGAGGAAAAAAAAAGTGAAAACTCAATGGCTCAACTATAAGCAATATTTACATAATTCTAATGTTAGCTAAAAACTAGCATTCAATTTTCTGTCACTGAAATCAAATAATTCACATGTCCAGAAACATGGATACTGAAAATTTTCAGCATGTTCAGAAAATGAAATATTATAGAGCAACTAGTGAATAAACTAGACATGTGTGTATTGACATGGTTAAGTCTCACTAACGTGAGATGGATCATGAAAATAACAAGTTGAAGTACGTTACTTTTGATGAAAATACTTAAAACAATATCATCCACTGTTTGTGGTTGCCTACATCTTATTACAAAGTAAAAGATAGGGACTGGATAGTCACAAAATTTATGATGGCAGTTGAAGAGAAGGAAATGTGGATGAAAAGAGAAAGGTAATATTTCCTAAGGGGAATGCAGGGGAATTTTTATGTGGTTACTTATTTTTTTTAATTATTTGAAAAAAAAGTATTACCTATAATGTCCTCATCTTGGGTAGTGAGTACATGATGTCTGTCGTAGTGTCCTTTAAATAGTTCTGTTTATCTTCTCGATTGAAAACAAGGATTTCAAAAAGCAGTTTGCCTATCCTGCTCCTTGATAACCACAGAAGTCATATCTCTAGGAGATAATTCAGGAGGAATGTGGCCCATCATGTTGTGATCAAGCAATTTGGATCCGCTCTTTCTATTTCAGACTTTCTGAACTACAGACTCATAAGGAAGTGCAGTAAACACCACTATTGCCTATTAATAGCTCAGCCTCCTACAGGCACATCCTCCCATTAAGAACACTTTCCTCTGCCAGCATCCAAACAAGGTAATGACAATAATAACAAACATTTCTAGACAATTTGCCAGGCACTTGCAGAGCTAACTTTTACTGGGTGTTTAATGAGCCAGGAAGTGTTAGGTGCTTTCACAACCATTGTCTTATACGACCTCCTCAGAGCCCCTATAGCAGGACCTAATAAAAGAAAGGCAAGCTTTAGAACAGGTGAATCAGAGTCCGAAACTTTGCTCCATCCCCTACACTCCTTGGGACCTTGGAGCTACGAAATATCTCTGATCCAGTTTTCTCGTATATAAAACAAAGAGAATTTGCCTGCCTTTCAGGTAATGGTAAGGGTCAACTGAAATAGCATCTAAGAGGAGCCTAGCATGGTACCTAAGTAGGACCTCAGTGAATGTTACCTCCCCATTTTATAGACGAAGAGACCAAATTCTGAGGGGTTCAGTGATGTGACCTTGGCCACACAAAAATAACAGAATCAAGGAGGCACAGCAATTAAGAGCATGGACTGTAGAGCCAGGCTATCTGGGGTTCAAATCCCAGCTCTGCCACCTACCAGCTGAGTAACCGTAGGCAGGCTGTTTAATGTCTCTGTGCCTTAGTTTCCCCCCATATGTAAAATGAGAATTATTAGGGTAACTATGTCATAGGAATGTTATGAAGATTTTATAATCAAGTATTTCGAACAACCCGACATATAAGAAGCACCGTGTAATTTCA
The DNA here is from genome assembly GCF_902655055.1 of Lutra lutra. Classification (NCBI taxonomy): domain Eukaryota; kingdom Metazoa; phylum Chordata; class Mammalia; order Carnivora; family Mustelidae; genus Lutra; species Lutra lutra. Next base: position 51,560,692 of record NC_062290.1, read on the forward strand.
TTAATAATCGGTAACAAATAAGTCACACACTTGCTATACGGAAAATTCATACTCCACGACAGGACGTGTGGAGTTGCTCTTTGCACTGCCCTCTAGCTGCCTCAGCCAGCAGGGGCGGTCATATGTGGACACTCCAGTTTTGCGGGGGTGGGGGGGTTGGGGGTGCATCTGTTACCAAGTGTTAGGAGAAGAGTGGTGCCTAAAAGAAAAAGGCGTAAAGGTAAAGCATCAGCAACATCTTTAATTCTTACCTTCCTATGGGTGATGCTCTTTTCAGCTCTTTGTGTTTTTTTAAGAAGTTTCAACTAAGCCGATCAACAAGTACAGAGGAGCTAAATCTTAAGATTTAACTACAATCCTAAGCTCAGAGGCTTGCCCTGGAATATGGACAAGTCTCTGTTCCTCCATGACATGTCCTTTTCCCTTTTACCAACAGCAGTGAGGACTTGCTGGCACCAAGTCCCCATTACCCTCTTCCTGAAGGGCATGCATAACTCACTTAATTGCTTCACACTACAGTACACTGCTATTTAGAACCAGTCTGTTTCCTTCCGTTGTAACAGCATGGAAATAAATAAGCAATTTTCATACATTAGGAAACATAAGCATGCCAGCGTCTAATTCATACTTATGTGATTAATAAGCCAGAGCACTTAGATGAAACACAGCGCACCACACAAACACTATCCCATTAGAGCAGCTGTTGGAGTGTGAGATATTACCCACAGTGGTCTCATGGCTGGACCCAGTAAACAGCCCCAATATGGAAACTCAGGGAACTTTCCTATCCTAGAGTGGATGCTCTCCTTTAGGTTGAAAAATGAAAGGCGAGAAATGGAGAGCCAACTTTCCTGCTTTTGTAAGTGGTATTGGCTCTGCGTAAGCTAGGAGCCGTTTGCATGATTCTGAGCAAATCTATTTTCTGTGCCTTGTTTATTAATGGACAGAAAAGCCAGCCTGAAAATGAAATTGATTTTATTCACTTAGGATTTTATACTCCATTGCACAACCACAACCCAGCAAATTCTTCATTAAGAGAGATAATTACTTTAATGAAGATTAAATATAATTTAAAATTCACATTTATCTTTATCTACCTAAAGCACATCAGAATTAACCTAAAATGGTTAGGAAAGTAGGAAGGAATGGGTTTCTCCAAAAAGTCTCCATCTGCTTATATAAAGGTGAGTCTGGTCTAACAGTCATCCCTGCCTTTCTTCCTCTTTCTCCTCTTCATCTCGTTTCATCCATTAGTGTCTCCCACATCAAGCCCAAATCAGACCTTCTGCTTTCTAATAATCTTAATGTGGGGATGTTTGGCAGAGGCAGCAGGATAGCAGCAATGAATATTTTGGGATGTTCAATGATCTATGAAAAGCTACATCTATGATGGGCATATGGGGGGAAAACACTAAGATCAAAGAAGTAGCAGGTTGGTTTTAGAAATGTGATCCCTCCTTGCAGCAGAGTGTTCCCATTCCACCTGCCTATGAGAGGAAGCCAAGAATGATATTGAACTGATTGGTATTACTCATCGTTTCATGTGGTGTTAGAATTGCTCCTCATTAATGGCATTTGAGCATTACTGTGGAAAGAGCTTAGGAGACCAAAAAAAAAAAAAAAAAAAAAAAAGGAGTTTAACTTCTTCACTTCTCTGGACTAATACTGCCCACCTTGAGCTCAAAAGATTTAGAGCACCTAGCGTTAGGGATTAATCCTAAACGTAATATACTGCCTGTCGTGTCGTTAAGTTTTCTTCTAAAACCTCCAAAACACAGTACCAATGACCCAGGGATCCCTAGGTGACAGTAACACTTGGTTCTGCAGAAGTGACCAGTGAGTTTTGCCCCAGGCTGTTGCTGTTCCTGCCTAAGCCGTGGCACAAACTAAAGGAAGGGAACAGGGAAGCACAGACCCAGCACAGCACAGTTAGGCACAGCCCTGAGTGTGTATCATCGTTCATTCTCCAGGGAAGAAAATGAAGTCTAGTTTAGTGGGAAGATACAACTGGCTTCCAGAGGCAGTATTTCAAATGATGGTTCTCATTTACTGAATACCGATGGGACATGACACATTACATACATTATCTTATTTAATGAGTGTAACTATATAGTTCATCATCCAAATCAGGACACTTTCAGAGTCAAAGGGAATGCTGTAAATAATTACATCTAGACAGCAAGTGTAAACCTGGATGGTCCTGGGCAAGCCAATTGTGTGGCTGCCCCATGTTTAATCGACGTAATCACTCTACGACATAGAAAACATTCCCCGTTTCGCAGAAGGACACCGATACAGAGTGGTTAAAAGTAACAGACCCGAGGGCATACAAACAATCAAGGGGCAGACCCACGGCCAAAACCCCAGCCTGTAAAGGGCCCGAGCTCCTTTCCTTGAACAGACTCCCCCTCCTTGAAACCCTGGCATCACAGTATCACCTGCCAAAGAACAGCATTAATTTTGTTTTGAAACCCTGCCTTTATTGAGTGAATACCATGTTTCAAGTTCTAGGTCATGGCTTCCAAATGCTATCAAAAAAGAGGGCAAAAATGGGTGATGAGAAAGCGAAATGACTCCATGAAAAGCAGTCCTATCCTAACGAGCATCCAGTTCTTTCTGAGACACAACAGCCTGAATACCAGTGGCCTGAGCTAAGGCTTATTCAAGCATGGAGAAGGACAGTCAGCGGGGCGGACGTCAACAAGCCTCCTTCCCCATGTGCTGCTCTATATTCTCACGCACCCAATGAATTCCTTGATCTAGGTCAATTTGCTGCTGATATGTAGTGATCTGCGATCACAAATAAATTTGACTTATTCCTAGAACATGCCAGGAGCTATTCTCCTCGCCCCCCCACCCCCGCCAAGAACTGAATAGATATAAAAATGTAGAGAGATGCTCAATATTCGGATCTCTCTATAATGTTTCTCTAGGTGAAAATGATGGGTACCACATGCCCATCCTTTGGCCCCCCTTCCAGTCACTGTCTGAGCTTCCCTTCTCCCTTAAACACCAGAAGGGTGGCCTGTCGGGCCTAGTTCAGAAGCTAACTGCATTGGCAGAGATAACAGAATTTCTCTTTTAGCAGAGAAACAATAGCTCAAACTAGTCATAGGTGCCAAGCATCCTTAGTCACAATCCCTAATCAAAGACCATCCTCAGAGACCAAGTATGCTCCTGACCCCAGGAGGGGGTGACCAGATATTTTGGTGATTCTATGAAAGTTCCCAGCTCAGGACACAATAAGAATCCAAAATCAGAATTCGATTCCATTTCTCTGAGCGTGTGTGACCTTAGCAAAACAGCCATACACTCTGAGCTGCAGACTTCCCAACAAGAAAACATTGCTTCTCAAATGTTAGTGGGCTGAACAGTAATTACCTGTAGGGCTTGTCAAGCTCAAGGAAATATAAGTCAATCGCTATTTGGTTAAAACACGTTCCAGGGGCCCTCCCTTGGAGATTCTGATATATTAGGTCTGGTGTAGAGGCTGAGAATTTGCATGTCTCGTAAGTTTCCAAGTCATGGTGATGATGATGATGTCCACGGACCACAGTCTGAATAGTAATAAGCTGTATCAGTAATGCCAAGCTCACGGTTCATGTGAAAATAGGAAGAGATGTCCTGATCTTCAGCAGAGCTGCTGACTCACAATGCCTTTCCATCACCATGCATATATCAAAGAGAAGATGAACAAAAGTCCAAGAGTATGAGTGGGAATAAAACCTGGGGACATTTAATCATTCCAAACATGCCAGGTACAGGATTTAATTATATCCCAATACCCATTGTTACAATCCATTCTATGCAGCAATACAAATGGGGTCCCAGTCTCCAAAGGTGAACTGACCCTAAGAACACTTCTTTGGGTTTTTTTTTTTTTTTTTTTTTTTAAACACAAAACACATCTTTTTGGTCACAAATTCCATTCGCCCCTTTAGGCTCAACTGCATCCGATGGCGTCCAAACCCCATCTCCAATCATCTTAACTACTACTTAAAAAATAAAACATAAATCTTCCCATGAGAACAGTTCTCAAGCAATAGGTAAAGTGATATTTATTTTGCTGAAAACAGGATTCCCCTGTTAGACCAACTGTCAACAAGGCGATCAGCCAGAGTCCTTCAGTCTGTCCTTGTCTAATGCAGCATGGTAATCGGAGAACGGGCCTCCCTCCTCCTCCTCCTCTCTCCCTCCCCTCCCTTCTTTCTGGCTTTCTCTCTTCACAACATTATTTAATCTCTCGGCTGCAGCTTCTTGGGATTAGCTACAGCATCTATTAATAGTTTTACTTCTGTTTACAGTTCCAAGGGGAGAAAAATGGCTCATTCCTTCTCTCCAATCTAGAAGATATGTCTTACTGCAGCAGGAGGAAGACGCCCGGGCCCCGTGAATAACCTATTTCCACAATCATTCCACTGTAAAGATGTTAATGTGCTTCTATGCCGAATGGATCCATTTAATAGGCAGAACAAGTTGGATATAAACTCTTTAATTGCTTTCAGCACACCGATTATCTTCCTGTGTCACCTATTGTATAATGCAAAAATGTTAACAAAAGCACTTACTGAAGACATTATTGGGAATTAAAAAACAAAGAACCATCAGTTGTCACTAAATATGCCTTTCATGTTCCCAAATGAAATGCATTTGAGCACTCAAGAAATAGGATAGAAATGTGCAGGCCTGCCATTGTCAGATGCAAACATCTTCATTAGATTTTGATCCAGCTGCTGCAAGATCTATAAAAAGAGCTATCAAAGCCTGCAACTCATTATTGGTTATTTCAGGAAAACTTCAAAAAACCATCCCCAAACCTGCATGGATCTTTTCTGACAAATTCCCTAGGCTGGGCAGTTGGTTTGCAAGGAGCCGCGTCGGGAGTGCCGTCAAAAACCTCTGCCCAGCCGGCCGCCTGTGATGCCTGAATGCGAGAAGCCACAGCCGCAGAGCCCACCTGTGTTCCGGGGCACTGCCTATCACCACCCAGATATCCTGTTCCGACCAAACGTAATCTCCTTAAAAGCATATAAGTGAAAGTAGCCAAACTCGGGTCTTTATAGACCAAAACAGAAAGATTAATATATGCGATGTCTCCTAACATCCTTTCTCCGTTGCAATAAATCTTCTGATGCATATTGGCGGTCAGCTCATTTATAGCATGTTATTCTCTGCAGAGGCTATTTTAAAAGAGGAAAAAGACTCGTCAGGGGAGTCAGCAGGGAAGGGGAAGAAGAAAGGAAAGGAAAAAGAGAACGAGTCGGGGTTCTGGGGATCGTCTATAGAGAAGGTTAAAGGACGTAATGTGTTAAGTGTCAACATTACCCGCAATCCTTCCTTTGAATTCTGCTGAAACAGAAGGGACCCTACAAAGACTAAAGAGCGTTCATATTAATCACAGTCCCTGGATCTTGACTTGGGGACCTCTTCAGTCAGGCCCAGGTCTCCGGAGGCCTCTGATGGACACCAAACAACTCACAGAGAACAACTGTCAGAGCTGTCACTGTCACTTAGGAAGGACTCTTTCCCCTCTTGGTCTATATGTCTTTCTATTCATGACAAAGAGAAATGCAAATTGTGATCACTCTTATTCAACCTTGGTAAACAAGGAGGGAGGAATACTCTGGACCCCTAAAGCAATCTGCTTGAAAGATTTTTGACTTTGGGGCACCTGGCTGGCTCAGTCAGTAGAGCATGTGACTTTTTATCAGGGTCCTAAGTTCAAGCCCCATACTGGGTGTAGATCCTACTTAAAAAATAAAATAAAATAAAATAAAAAATAAAGATTTTTGGTTCTGTCTTTAATTTACCCACCAAATTATCTGTTTTATGGTCAAAAGTAAATTGAAATGCTCAAAATATTGATGTGATTTCATATCCATTATTTGAATTAGGTACAAGAGCTCACTGGGGCATCAGTTTATTATATTATATTGTTATTAAAGCTATTACCCAAATCTTAATGCTCTGGAGGCCCACAATATGTTTTTTCTTACATATACCATTCTTACTTCTTCCAAACATGACCTTTTCTATGCTCTCTTCGGCAGCACATATACTAAAATTGGAAATAATATACAGAGAAGATTAGCGTGGCCCTTGTGCAAATTCATGAAACATTCCATACTTTTTCAACTAAACAAATAATGTTTATTAATCTTTTTAGAAGGCATTTTAATTTTTTTTTTTTTTTAAGTAGGCTCCATGCCCAGTATGGAGCCCAACGCAGGGCTTGAACTCACACAGTAAGATTAAGACCTGAGCCAAGATCAAGAGTCGGACACTTAACCAGCTGAGCCACACAGGTGCCTGAATTTTTTTAAAAAAGTATTTTTTCTAAGATTGTATTTGTTTATTTGACAGAAAGAGACAGCCAGAGAGGGAACACAAGCAGGGGGAGTGGGAGAGGGAGAAGCTGCAGAGCAGGGAGCCTGATGTGGGACTCAGTCCCAGGACCCTGGGATCATGACCTGAGCCGAAGGCAGACACTTAACAACTGAGCCACCCAGGCGCCCTAAGAAAGTATTTTTAAAAATAACTTGTTCTGGGGGCGCCTGGGTGGCTCAGTGGGTTAAGCTGCTGCCTTCGGCTCAGGTCATGATCTCAGAGTCCTGGGATCGAGCCCCGCATCGGGCTCTCTGCTCAGCAGGGAGCCTGCTTCCTACTCTCTCTCTGCCTGCCTCTCTGCCTGCTTGTGATCTCTCTGTCAAATAAATAAATAAAATCTTAAAAAAAAAAATAACTTGTTCTGCAGTGCTTTGGCAATTGTCGTCCCTCCTGCTGACAGCCTTAGTCAATGGAGTCACGCTGATAAGAACGGCAGAGATGGAGGTCCTTGCTTCCTCCCACCAGAGTGGAATTTTGAGTTGGGAACCCACTGTAGCTGGACAATCTTTCTAAAATGTGAATCCGATCATGAGGCTCCCCTGTGTAACACCATTCAGTGATTTCCTATTGCCCTTCAGATAAAATCACATCCCTGCTGTGTGGCTACAGGCAAGTTATTAAACCTCTTTGTGGCTCAATTTCCTCTTGTATAAAATGGTGATAATAATCATGAAGAAAATATATGTAAGGCACTTAGCACAAAGTTAATAAATGCTCACTATTATTATTATTATTGATATTATCTCATTGGCCATGTTCCTTTTCAGTTTCCCCTTCACCCTGACAGCCATACTCAACAATGAGTTCTTCAACTCCCGTGGGCTTTCTTGCCATTATGCCTTGACCTGTGGTTCTCTTTCTGTTTGCAACACCTTCTTTCTCCTCCTGGCCTTTGGCCAGTTTTAATGCTATTAATTTACAAGCTGTCAGCTTAAATGCATATTATCAAGATGGCCTTTCCTGACCGTAAGGTCAGGTTTGCTTACCCCAATATATGCATGCAATGCACACTTCCTCTACAGTAATACACACCATACATTACTGTAACATTTTGCCTGACTGAAAGATCCATAAAGGACCCAAGGTTAGATATGCCTTGCTCCCCACTTTTTTAGTAGCAAGCACTAGTGGTGGGGGGAATAGATTATAATGCAATGGACAAAGAAAATCTCATTGGATTACAATGACAAAAGATGAGTCCTTGATCACACTGAAATAATCACAGTACGACTCCACTGTGTTTCCATGCTGAGCACCAAGCTGATGGATGCCCCACGCCTTGGAACATTGCTGATCTCGTGGTAGAGAGAAAGGGAACACAATAATCCTCTTAAAATTCCCCAGCAGCAGTGGCACATCTGATTCCCCCTCACATTTTATTGGCCAGGGCAAGTCACATGGCAAAGCCTGACTAATTTACATCAATCAGGGGGGCATCCTTGTGTGGAAAATGCACAACAAAGAGGGACCCTACAATATTCAATAAATGGTTATAGATGCTAAAACTGAGCTCAATGAAGGTTAGTTCAATGAAATGTTTCTTTGCTTCAAGCTGACAAACCTAAATCCCACACCAACTAAAATCTTGCCAGAAACTTCTCTGTTATTCAAAGAGATACTCATTTCTTGAAATTTTTGACTTTAAAAATCACTCTCCTTTCAGTCATGGGACCATGTTTTCTGCCATAGGCACCGGCTGCCTATGTGTGTGATCACAGTTTACAGGTCATACCAGTACACCACATTGGAGGAAAGAAGGATAATTAGGTTCAACAGCATCGACACCATCCCCATAATTTGTTTGCTTACTCTGTGCAAGTTAGTCATACAGACAGATGAGGTAACGTCCAGTCTCATAGGGCTATCCAGTGGAAAGGGAACCTTGGAAATCAGTTCCTCTAACCCCTTAGGTAACACGCAAAAAAGAGCTGAGTGATTTGCCAAACAGTAGCACAGCCAGGATTAAAATACGAATTCCCAGTTTTAAAACAAGTGTTCTTTTGAAATAAGTCAATCAGAGAAAGACAGTTATCATATGATCTCTCTGATACAAGGAATTTGAGAGGCAGGACGGGGGTGCTATAGAGGGTAGGGAAGGAAAAAATGAAAGAAGATGGGATCGGGAGGGAGACAAACCATAAGAGAATCTTAATCTCACCAAGCAGAGGGTTGCTGGGGGGGTGGGGGGGTCGGGATAGGGTGGCTGGTTTATGGACATCGGGGAGGGTATGTACTATGGTGAGGGCTATGAAATGTATAGACCTGGCGATTCATAGACCTGTAACCCTGGGGCAAATAATATATATTAATTAAAAAAATAAATTTTTTAAAAAGTGCTCTTTTAATTATAGCATAGCCTTGCCATAAGGAGGGTCACCAAATGTGAATGATTGCAAGAGGTCACCATTGAACAGATGAGGAAATTGAAACCCAGGGGTAAAGTGACTTTCTCAAAGCTACCCACATTATTAGTTCTATTTTGCTTGGCCACACAGAACCACAAAGAAATCTAAGTTGTTTCAGCATCAAGGATGGTACCTGCTCTCCACTGAAGGCTCAGAGAAATTGTTCATGAACTGAACTGATTGAATTGAATTGAGTTGAACTGAAATCACAGAAAATGTAGAGATGCTTTTCTTTTGCACTACATAACCCTTGTTTTCATTTCCCCTGGAGTTTTAAGCTTGCCAAACCAGCAAGTTATACACCAACAACTATGACTTTGTTAGCTTCTCCTCTATTAATATCCTTGTTCCCTATTCCTTCCGTATTTATAACTACCATCCTTCTCTGAGCAGAAACAGATTAATACCTAGAAATCTTGTCATCTCATGACATTTACAGAACAACATAGGATCTGGAAAGCAAAATCAACAATTATAAGGGCCCTGAAAAATCATTAGACAAAGAACTTTATTCCCTCTGAGTTAAGCAGGTCAGTCAAAAAAATGACATAACCCAGATGTTCTTAAGCCACAGGAACAAATGCTATTAAGTCACTATCTCTCAACAACTAAGTGATATGTACAAGGAATGGGAATTAAATTTGGAGAGAGAATACAGATTCTGGCTGGGCTCCAGGGCTGAAGGGTATTAAATAAGAAAGAAACAATAGCACTGTCAAGTCTAATTGTTTAAAACATAAAACTCTTTCCATATGTCTTGAGATGAACAGAGTTGCACAGCATCGGGATGCACTGTGAAGTCAGGCAAAGAAAAAGAACAGCATGTACCATTTGGAATGAAAAACTGATCTGTGGGGAATTTGACTCTGCTTTCCCCCCTCCCCTTCTCCTCATGTCCCACCCAGGCACTTAGACATTTGAAAATAGCTATAGGAAACACCATGAAGTCTCTTTTTTGTACGAGATTTGACTATAGAATGAGAAATGATGGGCTTTGTGGTCATACAGAATTTGGTTCCAACCCTGACCGTATTACTCCTTGTTATGTGACCTGAGGCTCAACTTTCTGACCTTTAAGCAGAGATTATATTCTTATTGTGCAAGGATGTGTTTAGAATTAAATGAGATAATCCATAATAAAGTCACTAGCATTTGATAGGCATTCATTATGATATACCTTCTTTACGTTTTCCTTTAAACAATGGAGATGCAATCATCCACATAGCAGCTCCATATAATTCTGTGATGAAATGAGAACAATTTTTCACTCATTGACAATAAATTGAGAGATGCCTGCATCTCATCTCTTCGATTAACGAACACAGATTTACTGAGTGCACTATTCACAGGCAAAGCTCTGCGGTAGGTATGATAAAGGTCACAAAGTGTTCTTAGACAAAATGTATGAAATGAAGGCATTTGCTCAAGACTCCTTTTGTCATTTATGACTTTAAGTAATCAAGAGTACCTGGTCTTTAAAGTATTTTTACTAACAAAATAAGTATTTTTATTTATGGAATGTATGAGTTCAGTATAGAAAAATGATGAAAAAAAAGAAAAAAATACTTAGGGTACCTGGGTGGCTCAGTTGGTTAAGCGACTGCCTTTGGCTCAGGTTATGATCCTGGAGTCCCAGGATCAAGTCCCACCTGGGGCTCCCTGCTCAGCAGGGAGTTTGCTTCTCCTTCGGACCCTCTCCCATCTTGTGCGTTCTCTCATTCTCTCTCATATGAATAAAGAAAATCTTAAAAAAAAACAAAAAACAAAAAAACTTAAACTCCAGCTAGAATTAGTGAGTTTTATTTCATACTAGATTTGTTGGATACTATGTTTCTAACGAGTTTTGTATTACAGGTATGTATCTGTATCTTTGTCTGTATCCATAAAGCCACAGAAAAAGTACTGTACTTGGGGTTCAACCTCTGCCCTCCCATATTCTAATGGGAAGAATTGTCCTTGTGTTGTAGCTGGAATCTCGATTTCCTCACTGTAAAATTAGATTTCCCTCATAGATTTCCTAAAGTCACTGCCATATGTAGAAGTTAAAATGTAGCATAAAACACTTGTGACTCTTCACTACTGTACTGTGTGCGTGTGTGTATATGTATTTATAAAAAATATGTTCCTTGCCAACAACACAACTCTACAGCAATTTCATGGAGATAGCTAGCATCACATGAAAGCAATTTCACATAATACACTAAGTTGTCAATAAATGAAAAGTTCTCAGAAGACTCAAACTGCTGTTTCAGTATCTCCTAGGAGAGGCCAGAAATGGTTTTGAGGCTAATACCAGAGTTCTTCTCCTTTGGTCCTTTAGGGCTACTATGGATCACAAGGATGATCACAGGCCAGTTGGATGTACAGAGTTTTGGAGATTTAATTGATCTCATGATGCCTTACCTGTGGCTATAATTAAAACCCCACCTCAAGACTACTAAGGGCAGGAAAAATTCCAGGAAGATTTTACGGAAGAGGCACTGCCCAATGTTACAGTATTTTTGACCTTCACCTCCCAACTCCCCCTTGACCTCATCACTAAAACAGCATAAATTCCACTGCAAATAACTAGAATCATTAACACCAGAACCAGGAGGTGGAGGCTTGGGAAGCTCACATTGTTAGCAGTCTCATCATCTTTATGACCTCCTAGCACTGCAAATATCACTCCATGGAGCCCTACATACTTCACATTTCTAACTATTCCAAATTCCCGGTGTGTCTGAATATTTTAATTTCTCATATATTATTTATAAGGACCGGCACCCATATATCAAACAGCCTTTTTAATATAGCTTTTACAACAAAAATTGAAAACATACATTCTTTTCCTGTTCCACAATTATTGCAATCTAATGCAGAAATTTGCCCTGATAGAAGGAAAAATACAGAATAAGGAGAAGGGTATTTTCCATCATAAAAATTTTAACTTGGAGAAGAAAAAGGGCAATTACATAAACAAGTCAATTCAGCCTTAGGGAACGTGTAGCTCACACCGATTTCTGATTGAAAGCCAGCTGAAGAAAGGAGAAGAAACAGATTTAAACTCTTGCTGCATAATTCATCCCACCCCTGTTCGAATATTAAGCCTCTGCGTGATTATTACTAGGTTCTTGTTATGTTAACCTTCATTGACCTCTTCAACAAACGACCCACACAACGCCTACTGACTCAGAATCTCTACAAACGAAGACAACTTCACGTTTATTTTCAAAATAGAACTGAAACGTGACATGGGTGATTTCAATACAGGTGTTGCTCAAAAGACACCGTGTATGTCCATGGTGCCCACAGTCATAGGAGAAGTACTTGACGTGGGTATTGGTAACACCTTCCCCATCCCCATCCCCACCCCCACTCCCCAATCGCCCCTTTAGTGACCTTGCTGCATACACATGTAACGCTGTTAGATTCTTTTGTCCCATACTCCATCCCATTCCTGGGATCCTCGAGCCTCCTAAATGATTTGTTCCGATTTGCATACGTGAAGGCTCATCCTTTGCACAGTAAAGTTCTGCAGGCTTCTGACAGATATGCAGTGTCATGTGTTCATCCTTACAGTGTCATATAGAATGGCTCTAGCTAGCCTTAGGATTGTGTGCTTTTGCATCAGGCAGCGACTTTAGCGGGTACAGTGTCCTCCAGTGGCTGCTTTGTTCAATCTAATTGTCATTAAGCCTCAGAGCAATAGACAAATAACAACTATTGACTTGGGAGGTAACAGTTGTAACCAAATATCTGTCTGTGCCTTTCTCTGGGTATGTAACTCTCCAGCTTAGTGCGCTGGGTTGCTGCCCTCCAGGAAGAATATCAAATAACGCCCCTAGGCTTGAGAATGGGGGGAGAATTGAAAACAAGTTCACGTTTATGGTACCTAGTACATCACAGAAAGAATAAAAATGTTAAAAAGATAACAACAGGGTCTTCATCTGAAAGATTTTTTTCCTTGGGCTTAATACATACTTCTATTTCCATTGTGTTCTTTATTGCTGAGAAAAGTGATAGATAAAAAGTTTTAAAATGTTTTTGAGAGAAATTTAGGTCCATATATGTATAATCAAAGCACTAGTTTTGATGACAACAATTATCGTCATCTCTCTTTGGGTGTGTTTTCAACAAACACAGACCCCACTAATGGTAAATTACTTGGCCTTAAGGTTAGAGTTCTTAGATGCATTATATCGACAGAAGCAGAGAGAAGATTACAGCAGTCCCTGGAAAGGAGACCTCACATTTCCTTGTAAGTACAGATACCTTACAAACTAGTCGAAGGGTACATAACTTTGAACTCGGGAGAGAGAATAGGCAGAAATCAATACTGAATATTTAAAGGTAACAATGTTTGGGAGAAAAATTTATTCTCATAGCCAAGTCCTGAATCCAGAGAAGAATGTATATCTCTGAGGAAAGTACTTTTCATCCATCACTCAGAAACCACGAGTATATGATATTTTGAAAATGTTGAGTTTCTTTTCTTTGAGTTAGGGAAATGTCTATTTTACTAAACCATGCTCTCCCAGGGGTATATTTTTCTAAATCGACATTTTCTTATGAAGGTAATCTCCCACTCAACCATGCACCTTGCAAAGCTAAGCCCGGGTCAGAGTACTCTTGAAGAGAAGATAAAGACCTGGAAATATCAACAGAGAGAAAATCAGTAAATCTTTTCTAATGCGAATTCTGCTTTGACAAATTCTTGAAAGAGCCATTTGTACCTCTTCATTTAGACTCTCTGTTGATTAATGGAAATGAAAAAATAATTCTCTCACTTGCCGCTTGTGCTGCTTTAGAAACCCCAAAGAGAGTCAACAAAGGACAGTGGAGCCTTCTACTTCTTTGTCCACAATAACTGAGCTTCTTGGGTTGGAAGAAAAGGAAATGTTGATCTCCCGGGCTTGTTTAGCTTTGCTTTTTTAATTTCTAAATGCCAGCCTGGGAATTCTGCCTAAAATGGTAATAAGTTGCATTGATACTACACCTTTCATCCAGGAGGCACATGCTTCTCTGAGTTCTGAAACACAGCCATCCTGGAGCTGAAAAGCAGTAACTGTTTTAATGTTGAACATTTATTCAGTGCCATGATTATACAAGGTGGAAGAAATTGTTTGAAACAGTACCAAAATTTGCAGTAACAAAGATTGTGGGCTGTGGGTTTTGAAAGTATCCCAGATGCAGTCTGTTTTGTGCTTTCCTATGCATATGGAATATTTACATATCCCTTTTTAGTCTTAAGATTCCTAAGATGCTCACTTTTGTGGTCCTCAGTTTAGGTTCAACATACACTGCAAAAAATCAGGAAGAATGCATTAAGTCCCTTCTTTTAGAAAAACCTTTGATATTTAGAATACACCTCAAGAAAAAGGACAGTGAGAAAGAATTCTGCCACTACTTTTATTTTCTACCTCCTAAAAGAACTTCTGTCTCTGAAAAGAGCAGATGAGGGAAAGAGGTGACAAAGACTCACCCAGGAACTCCTGACCACATATCTCCTAGCTGATTTCTCTTCTGTTAGGCCAAGGGACCAAGAGGGTATCTATCACTGGATTGAAAACTTAACAGGTCAGGAGCCCAGTCTTGCTCATTGTTACTAACCTCAAGACTCAGGCAGATAATAGCTCTTCAATAAATCCTTATTAAATTAATAAATGATTGGTTTTTCTTATTCTGAAAACACAGAGACCACAGCCTGTGACACTTTCAATGCTTGAGCAGAAATTTGTTTTTACTTAATAGCAAGAGGAGGGGGGAAATAATGATGAAGAAAGCAAGCATGAGGGGCTAATCTGAGAGATGCTGAAAACAGGTTCGTGTGCCCTCCACAAACCAGCCCCCTCTCAGTTTATTGCTGTCAGGAATCAGACTGCATTATTATGCTCCCCCCACACACACACTACAAACAAACCGAAGACTCATCAGTCTTTTATAGCTGCACCTAAAATGAGGCTAAGCTGTCCTCTCCTGACAGCAAGTTTTCAAAGGGGAACAGAAAAGGGAAGGTGGGTTGCCAAAGAAGATCCAGTCAAGGGGTTTCGAAGTCCAGGCCCCAGGTCTTGCCAACAGTAGATCTGTGAGACTTCTAAGCCCCTATTCCTTCTAGGACTCAGTTTCCTCATCTGTCAAGTGAGAAGCATGAATTAAAATCTAATCTAGGTGATTTGGGGAAGGGACCCAAGACTGGGACTTGCATTTCATGGCCCTAGAATCCAAATCTGCAATTAGATTAACATCTTCTACTTCTTTGTTTTGCTTGAGTGGTCTTGGAATCACACAGGCAAACATGGCTCACTATATGACCATCTATCTAGTCATACTCTTGTTACTCTGAGAGCCACGGGGAACCCCATTTGGTTTAGAAAGATGATTGGTCTAGAAAGATGATCAGTCCAGACTAAAAATCCTAAAGCAAAGACCAGCATATTTGGCTTATTTTATACTTGAGGCAACCAAGTCTCTGAAAGGTTAACTGTCCAGCCTAAGCTGTCCAGTCAGGAAGAGAAAAAAATAAAATAAAATGGTTCTTAAACTCAGGTCTCTGGCATCTCAGCTGAGGTTTCTCACACCACTTTTCCCTACATCTTTACAACTGGGTAAGTTGGGAATTTATGAGGTTGATTAAAGCCTTGTTTGTTTGTTTGTTTTACTTTAAGCAGAATTTCTGCATTTTAGTGGCGACACTGCAAACATTGTAGGAGAAATACCTTCTGGCTTTAATAAGCAAACAAACAAATAAAAAATAACAACAAAAAAAACCTTCTGAAGCTCATTAAAACCTGTCCACACTACCCCTATAAGAATCATTACTGATGTAAAACATTCAAAGTCTGGAATTTTGCTGTCATTTCACAAAATACATAATTTGAGCCAATCCTGATAAATATTGGTATCACTTTATTCAAGCATAGCTTTCAACTTCCAGATAGTTAATAAATTGGATTCTAACAGTCTGCAGAGAATATACAGTAAGATAAAAACATCTTGCAAAAATTTACTGTATATTTTAGGATGAGTCGAAATATCAGCAACCATTGCAAATGCATTTACAGGATTTTTAGAGTAGCACATTTCATCATAAACGGCTCTGTGATTCAGGATTAATAATGGAAAGAACAACCTTTAAAATAAAGTAAATGCATTTGGAGCAATTACTGAGGTGATATCTGTCACACACACACACACACACACACACATACACACACACACACACACACACACACAAAGCCCAGTTAATAACTTGCAAGTTGATGTGATATATTCCTTAGCCTACCCTGTTGGGAAAGATTTATCTTTTGTGTTAAACTTCAGGTTGAAAAATTAAAATAAAATTTGATGTCTCCGTGGTGAACTGCCTTCCTCTATTTTCTTTACCTCTTAATTTCTATCATTACCAACTTTAGAATTGTCTCTTTGATCTTACACAGTATTTCAAAAGATGGTATAGATGCCAAAGGACTGCCAAAACAAAGTTATAAATAAACTATGCCCCTACACATATACATCTCAAGGTGTTAATCAAAAAGGACATAAATCATGAATACATTTTACCTTCATACAAATGAATGTTACCACCACGTGTCCGATGTATTTTTGTCCTATTACTTTTCTTTACAGCTGCTGTCTCAAATAGTTTCAGAGGCCATGAGTTAGTTTGAATTTCCTTGCTTAGTGACAAGTCAACCTTTACTCCTTACACTCCCAAGGCACTGCTCAATGAGTCTGTATCTAGTAAATGAAATATGGAAAGAGGGAAAAGAGAACCTCTTTTCTCATCTTCTCTTTCCCCTCACTCAGTTCCCGTTTTTCACGTGCCCCCCTTTCCTTCCACTGTCACCCTCCTCTCTTCTACCTCCCCCTCCTCCCACCTTCCTCTTTCAGTCTCCTCGGATGACTTCTTTCTTTCCTCCCTAGCACACCTGGGTAAGCAGTCAGGAAGAACTGGAGGGAAAGAAGGTGTCGAACATCTGGGACCCGCCAGTCCAAAACTAAATTAACAGCACGTTAAAGAACTCATGGTGATTCTAACAGAAATCCCAGAGGGGAAAAAATTATTTTTCTTTATTAATGTAGTTACCAACCAACCAATAAATTCTGAGGGTATCAAGCTAAATCCCACATTGAGCAACAAAAGCTATACACAAAACATTACTAAATGACCTTGACCCTCCTCACTTCCCACACAGTGCTCATTAGTGGGGAAAAGCAAACACCGTAAGAATCCTTTGGGCACCGCTCTGAGGTAATTCTATAAATGCCACAGTCATGTTTAAATACAATACTGTACCAAGATAAGGCACTTACAAGGCAGCATTTCCCAGATCTCATGAGAATGAAGATAGAATACTTAAAATTCAAAAGGCTACAAAAAAGAAAGACTTGAGTACCACAAAATACTTTAAAAGAGAAAAAAGAAGGAAAGGTATTTTCTAAGGATTAATAAAGAAAATGAAAAAAGAAGTTGATAAATCAATAAAAAAACATATCCCATTTCCATCCTACCAGTAATAACATTTAAGTTCCAGAACAAAGGTCTACCCTTCCACGCTATCCCCTTCCTTAGAGCAAGGATATGCCTCACCCATCTGTCAAACAGATGTGAAAAGCAATGCCTAACAGTCCCTCTAGGTCAACTAAGTATCCAAGATTGTGCATATCAGAACTGTCAAATCCACACTGTTTTGTTTGGTTTTTATTTTTCCTAAGTCATCCTGCATTCTTATCCCAGAAGAGCTTCTCTTATGAACTGGACATTAAAAATACCTGAATGGGGAGCAGTAAAACAATACATCTGATGTAGAATCCTGCAGCAACTTGCAAACCAAATACATGTGGTAAATAAAAGATCCAATGATTTTCTTCCACTCAAACCACTCCTTTTAAACAAGAATATAAAACATCACTATCATCATCAAAAACAAGTACTTATGGAGCCTCTTCCAGTTACAGAGTCCTCATCTCACTCAAGATGAATTCAGTGTTCTAACTATGGCACACAAGATGCTCTGTGACTTGACCCTGCCTGCCTCACCCACACACCCTTTGTTCTAGAACCACCAATTTCCCAAATAGCCCTTGCCTTGGTGGATTTCCGCAGTCAGTGCCCTCTATGTAAAAAGCCTGTCTTCGCTTCTGGGGCCGCCGGGTGGCTCAGTTGGTTAAGTGTTCAACTCTTGATTGCAGGCTCAAGACTGTGAGTTCAAGCCCTGCGCTGGGCTCCCTGCTGGGCATGGAGCCTACTTAAAAATAAACTAATTAATTAATTTTAAAAGACCCTGTCTTCACTTTTCCTCTTGCCTAACTCCTACTCAATCATCTAAATTCAGATCAAACCCCACTGCCCTGAAGGGGTCTTTCCAGATTTTAGAATATAAATTACTATCACCCTTCTGAATACTAAGGACACACGGTGCCCCAAACTAAATACTAAAAACTTAGTATTGTATTTTCCATCACAGGCACTAGAAAATGGAGGATGTCAGGAGATTCTCGTACAGGGAGCTATAATCACACTGGGGCCATGAAACTCACCAAAGAAAACCACGACTAGGGCTGTACTGGCTGCTACAATGTAGAGTGAGCAAAGAGTTTGCAGAAGGAAGCAAACAAGGAAGCTATGGCCCAGGAGTGGGCAGCATGCTTGGGGAGAGTCATATGATGTTCACAGGGTTTCCCTAAGAATGTAGTACTCCATAATGTAGTTCTCCGAGGGTCTCTTAGGGTCGAAAGCCTTTTCCGTAAAGATGATCAACTCTACTACAGAAGAGCAAGTAAAAATGTCTAAGTATAAATTTAGCCTTGCATTAGTTTATGCCTACATGTGACATCTTTGGGGAAAACATTAAACTTAACTTGCCTGTGAAGAACACCCAGAAATACAACAAACGAACAGCCTTACAATGAAGTTTACCACTAAAAGGGTTTCAAGACTAAGAGAATTCACTGCAGAGTTGGAAAATACCACAATGCTTTGGCAATCAATTAATTAGTTCTTGGTGCCTCATCAATCCTAGTTATTCAAGATTTAACCAGGAGTAATGGGAATAAATTAGGAAGAAAAATTTAGGCTGAATATCAGGAACATTTTCTTAATCATTAAATCAATTAGACAATAGAATTTAAAATTGGATATTTAATGTGAAAGATGGAACCAAGAAAGAAAAAGTACAGTATCAAGAAAAAATGAGAAATCATAGGTTTAAAAGGTTCTCTGTCATCATTAGCCCATTCTTCTGTGTTTGGAAAGAATGATAGTTGAGATTCCTACTCACATCATTGCCTATTCTAAAATTTTCAAACCTTCAGAATATATACTTGCTAAAATAAAGAAGTTAGTTTTCTCTAGTGAATCAGATCCTGCTGCAGAAATCTCACTAAATCCCACAAAATTTGGACCTCCTTTTTGAATATCTACTGAGACCTCGAAGCAAGAAGCTACAAGATCTTTGCCTATTGTTATGCAACATAATCCTCCAAACTTAGCAAAAAATCAGGCAATCACTACATTCCAATTCTGGGCTACATATAATAAAGTCCAACAGAACTTGGAAAGTTAGGAAGAGGAGAACACTCATTTCCAGCAGCATGGGAGAAGAGGTTTCTTGACCAACCCACACTGAAAGTCATTAGAAATATTTTAAATAATTAGAGATAATCAGAACTGAAAATAATCAGAAGCACTGGGTAACATAAGTGTTTAAGAATATGTTTTTAAAAATGCATTGATGAGTTTATCAGTTACGTTCAGAGGCCAAAAACTTGGCAAAATTAGGAACCCAGGCAGGGAACCCATATGCTATGAGTGAACTTGAGCTTCAGTTTCCACCCTACTGAAGGGCACAGAGGACAGATGAGGCCATGGCCCCACCCAAGGTGAGCTGTCTAAGGGAGGAGTCCTCTGAGTGACATTAATTCCAAATGCATTTAACCTGAGTATAAGGGTAAACTAGTTCAAGGTTTATTTTAATAATCTCAAATTTGACCCTGATTGAGAGGGGGAAATTTTCCTCTAATAATTTATAAATATAAGAGAATCCTCATGAAGTTCTGCAGCCTAAATTTACGTTATCTGGGTCATATAAAAAACCATAAGCCAGGACTTTAGTTTAAAGTGGTTCTAGGCTAAAAGTGCCCCCAGACTCAACAGAATCAAGTGCAATTCCTCTTTGAAAGAATATGCCCCAAATCTGTTCTCAAAGAATTTCTATAGATGAAATCTAAGAAATACAAAGTTGCATTTAAAAGGAAAAAACAGATTGGGGATCAAAGTACCTTGAGTAACATCCAGAAGAAACAACAAGCAGTGAATTCAGATCAGCAAAATTTTCAGATATTGGAGTTATCAGACATAAAACATGAAATAAATGTATTTGATGTATTTTAAAAATAGGGAAGAAATTCAAATCATAAGGAGAGAAGAAGCAGACATATTTGCAAAACAAACAAACAAAAATAGATATCCAGAAATGGAAAATAAAATCATTCCCATTAAGAATGGACCTGTTTCGCTACCAAGTAGCCAACCTCTGAAATGGCCCCAAATACCCCCCATCCTGATACTCACACCCTTGTAGGGTACAATCCTACAACATGTGTGGAACCTACTCTCAGAAGTACATATCAATAGAAAATGGCACAAGAGATGGTATGTACTTCTGAGAGTAGGTTTTAAAAGATACTGTGGCTTCTATTTTAGGTTTCTATCTCCCTCTCTCCCACTCTTTCTCTCTCTATTTCATCATTACTCACTGGAAGCCAACCTGCCACATGATGAGCTCCTGCCAACAGTCACATGAGGGAACCTGGAAGCAGATCTCCCAGCACCTCGAGGTTACTGCTTCTCTGGCCTACAGCTTGAAGGCAATCTCATGAGAGGCCATGGGCCAAACCACAGCTCCTAGACTTCCACCTCTCAGAAAATGAAAGAAAATGGTTTGTTATCTTAGAGTACTAAGTTTTGGAGTAATTGGTTACACAGTGATGGATAACTTAGACATAGCTGAAGACAGAATGAGCTAAAAGGTAGAAGGAAAAATATTTTCAGAATACTAGACATACAGACAGAGGTATGGAAAATTTGAAAGGTAAGTTAAGAAACATTGAGGATAGAGTGAGACAGTTTTATATATTATCTAAATTAAAGTTCTAGAGGAAAAGAGAGGGGATGTATTTTTTTAAAAAAAATGGTTGATAATTTTCAAGAATGGCTGAAGTCATCCTACCACAGGCTCAGGAAGGTCAACAAATCCTAAACAGAATAAATAAGAAGAAAACCATACCTAGACACATCATGATTTAATCAAAAACACCAAAGACAATAAAATCGTCTTTTGATCACACAAACAATAGAAATAGGTTTCCAACAAAGGGTCAAGAAGATGGAACCCAACAGCAATGGTGACACCAGGCAACAATAAAAGAAGTACTTTGGGCAGAAGTAAAGTGATCCCAGATGGAAACTCTGAGGTTAAAGAAGGATTTATGGGCAATGGCAGAAATAAATATGTGCAATAATCTAAACAGACATGGATGGCATAAAACACAAACAATAATGTCTTACATAGTTAGGAAAAAAGGAAGTGGCACAAATATACATAACGGCAATAGCATGTCAGTCACAAAAAGGTGATCAGAGAGGCAGTCAATGGGAGTTTCATTTGGAATGGCCATCATATTATTCTGCAGAAGAGTAAAAATACTGGGCTACTTTAGCCTTTGAGAAGTATACATAGCAATATTTACAAGATAACAATTCAATGGAAAGAAATACAATGGGTCACCTTTATACCAATAGTGTGGAAGGAAGTGAGAAGAAAAAAAAAATCACCCCTGAAGAAGTCAAGAAAGGGGAGAAAGAGAAACAAACAAGGTGAGACAAATGGTAATCACAAAATAAATCTCTAGAAAAAATATCCAACGTATCAGTAATTATAATAAATGTAAATGAAAATTTACTTAGCAAAATTGTTATGTTGCTTGATCCACACCGTATGCTGCTGATGAGACATTTAACCAAAGTACAGGTCCCACAAAAAACAAAAGGATATGATACTAAACCAAAAGATAGTTGATATATCCATATTAATATTGGACAAAGTAGACATCTAACAAAGTCTTGCTACAGATAAAAAAAAAAATGTAGCCACATAGTGATAAGAGTTTCAATTGACCAGAAAGATGTAACAAGTCTAAATTTATAAATATTGACAAAAACCACCTTAATGTATATTAAACAAAAGTTGACAGAATTATAAAAAGAAATACACCAATCCTGCATCATAGTGACAAATTTTAACTAATACAGCTACCTGAGTAATTCTGTCAAACAAACAAGAATCACTAAGGATATAGCAGTTTTGAAAACAGAATTATGGGGGCACCTGGGTGGCTCAGTGGGTTAAGTCTCTGCCTTCAGCTCAGGTCATGATCTCAGGATCCTAGGATCGAGCCCCATATGGGGCTCTCTGCTCAGCAGGGAGCCTGCTTCCTCCTCTCTGCCTGCCTCTCTGCCTACTTGTGATCTCTCTCTGTCAAATAAATAAATAAAATCTTTAAAAAAAAAAAAGAAAACAGAATTATGTTTGATCTCTGGATATATACATATATAAAACACTGTACCTAAAAACAGCAAAACATGCTTTCTTTTCAAGTGTGTACAGAAAATTTACCAAAAAATGACCCCATACCTGGCCAGTAAATTTCAACAAATTTCAAATGTTAAAGTCAAATAGATCCTCTTCTAGTCACCATTTAAGTTAGAAATTAATAACCAAAATGTTACTAGAAAAATCTAAAGATTGAGTTAATAAATATACTTCTTAATAACTCATGGGTCAAAGAAGCATTTCTTACTGAAATAAAATAATATTCATAACTGAATGGTAACAAACATACTGCTTCCAAACTTGTGGGGGTACAGCTAAAGGGGTAAGAAAGAAAGATAAGCATGTAAGTGCTTACACTGGATAAGAAAAGAGCCTAATAATGAATGCCCAAAGCATCAGACCTAAGGTATTAGTGGAGGGAGACAGAAAAAAAGCAAAAAAAGCAGAAAGTAGGAAATCATACAGATAGCAGCAGATATCAATGAAATAGAATATGACAAACTGAAAAGCTGTTAACTGGGAAAAAAAAATACAATGGACCAATTTCTGGTAAGATTGATCAAGAAAAAAAGACTGATCAAATAAAGCACATCATGAAAAAATAAATATAAAACTAGAGATGCTGCAAAGATTAAAAATATAATAAAAGGACAATAGGACTAACTCAACACCAATACCAATTTTGATGAGATCAAAAAATCCTGAGAAAATATAGCATACGCAAACTGATTGAAAAGAAACTTAAAAAATCTGAGTAACACTGCAGCCATTAAAAGTAATTGAAACAGTATTTTAAAGTCTTACCACAAAGCAAATGCCAACATCTGACAATTTGCCCATGGGTTATACAAAACAATCAAGGAATTCCAATCATTTAAAAAAAAAAAAAAGACTTCAAGTAGGTAAAAGAACAAACATCCTCTAACTCATTTTGTGATGCTAACATGACTTTGATACTAAAATCTGACAGGAACCTTAGAAGACAATAAAATTACAAATAAATGTCATTCATGCATCTGGATAGAAAAATCCTAATAAAATATCAACAAAGCAAATCCATCAGTGTATAAGTAAGATAATACATTTTTTTTTTTTTAAAGATGCTGCCTCGGTAGTTCGTGAAGAGTATCACCTGCTGCTTCTTTTTTTTTTTTTTTTATAAGATTTTATTTATTTATTTTACAGACAGAGATCACAAGTAGGCAGAAAGGCAGGCAGAGAGAGAGGAGGAAGCAGGCCCCCTGCTGAGCAGAGAGCCCGATGTGGGGCTCGATCCCAGGACCCTGGGATCATGACCTGAGCTGAAGGCAGAGGCTTAACCCACTGAGCCACCCAGGTGCCCCAGATAATACATTTTAACCAAGGGGGCTTTATCTTAGAAATGTTAGTTATTTTAACAGCAGAAAAAAAATTAATGGAATTCACCATATTAAAAGTATAAAGGTGATAAATTATTATCTCAATAGACAGAAAATGCACTCAATATAAGTCAACATCCATTCATAACTAACTTACTTACAAAATACTTATAATAAACATCATCCTGAATGGATTAAAAGTTTTGCTTTAAAGACCAGGAATACTGTGTGCCATGACCACTTCTATTCATCACTGAACCCAGTGTCCTAGACAGTGTGTTATGGCAGATAAAAATATAAGCGTTGGAAAGAAGGAAGCAAACCGTTATTTTTCATGCTGAAAAGACAAAGTAAATGACGATTGCAACTTTGCTACATTCAGAATCAACGTACAAAAATCAGCTCATTTATTTCACCTATAAGAAGTTTCAAAATGCAGTTTTTAAAAAGATCCCACTTAGAAAATATAAAAATGTATTTGGAATAAACTTTGAATAACTAACAAAGGATGTATAAGATCTTCCTGAAGAACATTTATAAAATTTTATTGAAACACATTCAAGAAGACCTAAAGTAGAGAGGTATATCATTGTCATTGATTAAAACACTCAATACCAGGGACGCCTGGGTGGCTCAGTTGGTTGGGCGACTGCCTTCAGCTCAGGTCATGATCCCGGAGTCCCGGGATTGAGTCCCGCATCGGGCTCCCAGCTCCATGGGGAGTCTGCTTCTCCCTCTGACCTTCTCCTCGCTCATGCTCTCTCTCACTGTCTCTCTCTCAAATAAATAAATAAAATCTTAAAAACAAACAAACAAACAAACAAAAACAATACCATAAAAGTTGCCAATTTGCCTGGAATTTATCAATAAATTCAAAGCAGTTCTAATCAATTCTAATCAATTGCCACTTTTTTGGTGGAACTTAACAGTTAAGACCAAAATTCAGGGCTCTCTGCTCAGCGGGGAGCCTGCTTCCCTCTCTCTCTGCCTGCCTCTCCGTCTACTTGTGATCTCTCTCTGTCAAATAAATAAATAAAATCTTTTAAAAAAAAAAAAAAGACCAAAATTCATATGAAAAAGCAAAGACAACTCCCAAAGAGGACCTAACAGATAACAAAACTTACATAAAGCAAAAGAATTAACACAGTGTGGAATGGACGCATGCCAAGACAAAGTGATCAATGGAAAAGAGGGGCCCAGAAACAAACTCACACATATTGACTAACTTGATTTTTGATAGAAAGAAATGTAGATTAGCAATGCAGTAATGGGCTTTTCAGAGATGCTGGATAATTCCAGCTATTCTCCTCTGAAGTGTGGTAGATACAACTTTGGGCTCTCCTCCCACAAAGTGGTACTTGAGAATATGACACTTAACTTTAATGGGCAAGCTGTTGCAGAGTTATCTGGAATCGTTACAGGGATCACTTCTGTGTTCAGGGCTACGTTTAGGGTTCTGTAGCTGGGGAATGCTGGGCGGAACACAGCTCATGCTCTGTGTGCCAAAGGTCAACCTTGGTGTGAGGTCACCCCCACCCAGTGGGAGGTATATCTTCTTCCCAAAAGGCTCTTGTGTGCTGACCAAGCTTTACTCTGTCAGGACTGTGACCACCCAGAAGTGGCCCTTATGTCTAATTCAGACAGATGGGGCTTCAAAGCAGGCATGGTTCTCCTCCTTCCTGTTGGTTAGTGTGACAGGGTAAAGAGCACCCCAGCTGGGGAGTCCTCAGAACCTTCAGTGAAATCCCACTGAGCCACTTATAGTTGTCTGACCTGGAGAAATTTAAGTACCTCTCTGAGCTTTAGGTTCCTTGTCTTTAAAATGTGGGTAAATCATATAATACTTGCAAGACTGACATGAGGGCTAAGCTAAATCACATGGAAGGATATAACAGATGTTCAGAAATTTTAAGTTCCCTTTCTTTCGAGAATCTTTGTATTCTCGTATTACAGTGATGAACATTTGCAAAAGTGAGTTTACCTCCTGCTGAGTGTTTCTATAACTGCCTCATATAATACGCCTTGGGATATATGGGAAAGTGGAGACAAAGAGAGACATCCTGAGGATTTACCTAGGATGTGACTAAAGTCTGGGTCACCTGATTACAAATCTCACGACTGTACAATTAATTTCAGGTCGGGATTACTAAAATTTGTTACTCATCACATGAAGATACTACAAGAACAACTTTACTATCCTAACAGCACCAACCTAGAAAAAAAAGCTGCTCACCATTCCCAAGATCTGCGTTTCAGAAGTGTTTCAAGTCTCGGCTCAGGGAGGATGAAACCAGATATGCCAGGCTCTCCACGAAGACCTCCGCCTTGCAAAGAAAAAGAAAAGGCAGTGCAACCATGAAGATTACTCTCGGTGCATGGCAATAAGTATTATCAGAGTGGCAGAGAATAGGAAATTTGTTTCCAGGTATTTTTATATATTGCAAACATATTGACTCAACACCTACTATATCCTCAATACAGTTCTTTTTTTTTTTTTAAGACTTCATTTATTTGACAGAGAGAGATCACAAGTAGAGAGAGAGAGAGAGAGAGAGAGAGAGAGAGGAGGAAGCAGGCTCCCCACCTAGCAGGAGCCCCATGTGAGACTCAATCCCAGGACCCTGAGATCATGACCTGAGCTGAAGGCAGAGGCTTAACCCACTGAGCCACCTAGGCAGCCTCCTCAATACAGTTCTAGACCTTCAGGATACAGCACTAAATACAGCAGACAAAATATCCACTCTCACGGATCTTCTATTCTAGTGAGAATCACCAACAATAAACAAAATGATAAATAACTATATATCAGAAGGTAGTAGATTCTACTAGAAAAAATGAAGTAGAAAAAGTGGACTATAACAGAATAGATCCTCAGTGGGGAAGGGGAGTGTGCTGATGGAGATAAGGAGATCTCTGGTAAAAGAACATATACCTCAGTTCCCAAAACAAAACTATGGCTTTATTCTCTTTTAAAGAAAAACAACAAAAATAAACAAAACAAGCTCAAAAACACAAAGGAAGCTCAGAAGACTCTGCCTTTACTTTCATAATCCCCATCTCCCATTACACTTTCCCCCTGTGAAATCTGCTAGCACTGAGGTTCTTGGAGAATGAGACTTCCTTCCCAACCTCTTCTTTATCTGAATTTTCCCACTAGGCCAGCAATTCCTAGCCTATGATAGAACAAGCATCAGAGCGCAGCTCTCCTTGAATGTGAAAGTCTTTGGGGAAGTTACAAAATTCCTTATATTCAACTTATCAAGAACACATTGGACATACTTTTAAACACACCTTGAAACTTAAAACCAGTAACAGTGCATAAATAGCATTGCCACTGAGTCACAAAAATCAATAGAGAAAGATTTAGGCATTTTAATTTGTTCTCCCTCCCCATAAGGATAGCTTTTATCACGCAGGACTCTATATTACATTTTTTGAGTGTGGAGTTGAATAATACCCCAGAGATTAGCAACTCAATACCCTCACTGTATAAGTGAGAACTGGAGGTCCAGAAGGTTTAATAATAATCATTGCTCATGTTAATGGAGGCCTGTGTGCCTGGAAGTGGGCCAAATGCTTTATTTCCTACAATAGGGTGTGTGTGTGTTTTAAGGAACTGGCAAGACTAAAATGTACAGAGCGGGCTGGCAAGCTGGAAATTCAGGTAAGAGTTGATATTATAGTCTTGATCTGAAAGCTTCATGCTTAAAACTCAGGCAGTTTTCTCTGCTGCAATTTTGAGGCAGAATTGCTTTTTCTTTGCAAAATCTTGGTGTTTTGCTCTTATGGTCTTCACCTGATTGAATGAAGCTCACCCACATTATGGACAGTAACCTGCTTTACACAAAGTCTGCACAGCTAAGAAAAGACCTTCCCAGCAACACCTAGACAGCGGTTTGACCAAACCAGTGGGCACCATGGCCTGGTGAAGTTGATACATAAAACTAATCATCATACTCCTTGTATCATCTTTAGTCCTAGTAACTTCCTTATGAAATTGGGATTATCCTTACCACATTTTACAGAGGAGAAAGCTAAGGGCTTAAAGATTTCAGGGGACTTGTCTAAGGTTGCACCATTCAGAAATATCCATGCAGGATAGAACCCACATTTTCAACCATCTGCTCTCCTGCTTGAGGTCTTTCAGCATGGAGATGGGCCCAGAATCCATGTTTTCCAATTCCTGTGTCCGTAGGACTATACATCAAACCTCATCCTGTAAAGACCAGCAAGGACACTGCTTACGAATGTGCAGCAGCAAGGAGAGCATATATGAAGAGGGAACGTGGGGCATCTCACCAGTCCCAGGTAAAGGTAGGGCTATTATCAGATTTGGGGAAAGCACAGAAGCAGTTAAAAAGGAAAAAATTGATAGGTTTTTTTCCTTCTTAAAGATTTTATTTATTTATTTGAGAGAGAGAGAGAGAGCATGAGCAGGGGGAGGGGCAGAGGGAGAAGCAGACTCCCCGCTGAGCAAGGAGCCCAACTCTGGGCTCAATCCCAGGATGCTGAGATCATGACCTGAGCCGAAGGCAGATACACAGTGGACTAAGTCACCCAGGCACCCCAACCAATAGGCTTTTGATAGGTTCAGAGCCAAGGAGGACTATGTATAAATGATTGACATGAGGCCTGCGTTCAGTAAGGGACTCAGGGTTCTGTTTCCTTGGATGCAACCAGTTCATATAAATGCAGAGAGTTCTATCTGAAAACCCTATTTGAGGGACGCCTGGGTGGCTCAGTTGGTTGGACGACTGCCTTCGGCTCAGGTCATGATCCTGGAGTCCCGGGATCGAGTCCCACATCGGGCTCCCAGCTCCACGGGGAGTCTGCTTCTCTCTCTGACCTTCTCCTCGCTCATGCTCTCTCTCACTATCTCTCTCAAATAAATAAATAAAATCTTTAAAAAAAAAAAAACCCTATTTGAAGTTCTGCAGCTGGGCTGGAAAATCAGACTGCTTCTCTGTTTCAGCACTTCCGATCTTCCTGGCAAGAATAAGATGTTCCACTCTTATGGGTGCTTTCTCATCATTATGCCTTTTTTAAATGAACAAAAGCAGTTTTCCCAGGTCCACAGTCTTAGGTGCCTGCATTAGTCTAGGGGCTGGGAAGACAAAGCTGAACGAGACATTCAGGAATCCTGGTGGGGAAGAAAGGCGTGTTCACCAACTCGTGATGCGGTGTGATGAGTGCAGGGGCAGATGGGAGAGACATGTAGGGCAGCCATAGGAAGCTGAGGAGAGTACAGGACAACCGGCTTGAATCCGAACGGATGCATCAAAATAAAGAGCGGCTCGCTAGGTGAGGAAACAAGGAAGGCAAGCAACTACAACGGAGTGTGGACAGTAACAGAACAGAAAACTAAATAAAGTGCTTGGAGCTCGACTGATTCCGCCTGACACGTCAGGGAGAGCTAACCTAACTGAGCCACTCTGGTGCCCCTAAGTTTATTTTCTAATTAGAAAAGTTATAGCTCTGCTCCTCCCCGCTGTAAAAACACAAACAAAACAAAAAAGCAAAACCAAACAACCAAAGGAAATCAATTTAACTATCATTTTAAAAACTATCATTTTAAAAGGTAGTTGAACACAGTGTTTCCCAGGGGAGCTTCTTTAATGTAAATGTTTACAATGACAACCCCTTTTACGTGCACAGGAATATCCTAGCATCACTGCTGCTCTCCCAAAATACAATCGCCACTCACACGTCTGCATTTTTAACCCAGATTTTTCCACCCAGGCATGCCAAATCTTCATAACAAAATGGAAACAAGGAGTACAGAAAAAGCAGCTTTCTGCTCCTGCAGTGTTCTCTCCCAGGACGGTTCTGCTCTAGGTTGTGGGTGCTCTGTCTTTCTGCTGTTCTTTTCCTGCTTTAATTTACAGCTCAGGGTTCTGATTGGATTAACAGCCAGGGCACTTTAGAGAAGCCCTTGCTCAGCAATATAGTCTGTCGCTTACAGGGACACTGTATCCCCATATACCATGTCCTTTCCTGAGCTCTCTATTGCTCCACATTTTATCCTCTGCACCAAAATTGGCCTTCGGTTCACAGACTTCATTTTGCAGCACCTGTTGCATTAATAACTAGAAAATTCAGTTCAGCCAAGGGCCAGACATTCACCAAGCATTGTTCTCATGTAGTAAATAATCAAGTAGCGAAAATTATCTTTGCACATTTCACTTTCCTGATATTATTAACTCCTGAATAGAGCAAGGTCTGTGAAAATACATTCAACTGTACAGGACAACAGAATGACATTACTTCTTTGAAACAATTATACTACACTGATTCTAGAACATAAAAAGGAAAAAGTGTATTTAATAGAACTCACAGAATATAGAAATCTATTTGAAAGCTGACATGGACTTCTGTCTCCCTTGTCTTTCACTGACAAGATATTTTATAAGGACAAGAAGAAAAGTCTCTTTGAGTTCTGATTTGTTTTCATGTAGAGGGTGTCATGCAATAAAAATGGAATAGCTTTGAAACCAAACGCATCTGAGTTCAAATCCTGTTTCTGCTTTTGAGCAGCGGTGTGACCCTTTAGCAAATGACTTTGCCTCTCTGAGCTCAGTTTCCTCACCTGGAAAATGAGGGCACTACTGACTCTCTTATAGGATCGTGGAGGAATGAGGAAGGTGCAGTCCACAAAGTACCTAATGGCATTCCTGGCATGAGGACGGTATTCAATGAGTGAGAACCCCTTCACACAGGAGATAACACATAGGAAAGATCACAAGGACAAGGCACTGTTCCTCTCTTTATCAACTGTTCTTCCCGCCATCCTGCTTTCCACTCCCACCCCATGCCCCGCCAGCAAGTCTGCTTAGCCTGAGTGATTGGCTCAGCAGCAGAACCATAACCCTACCCTTCTCCAACCAGCATATCAAAATATGATCAATTCAATATTTCTATCTATAACTATCTATCTACATATAGATATATCGGCTCAAATACAGATTTTACCACAAATGAAGGCTCATCTTAACATACACCCAGGCTTAGAATTTGTTAACAGTCTCTGGCCACTGAAGTAACCAAGAGACACCGTACTATAGCACAACCCTTAAAAGAGTATTTTTAATGCACCTTCTTCCTTATCTTTGCCAATTCAGAACCCTGATTAAATTTCACTTCCATGCAGAATGCTTTGACTTCTTGAGCCTGGGTTGATTTTTCATTTCTCTGCAAATTATTGCCTGTCACACAACCCAGTCTATTTGTATTATCTGACGCCATATTTTTATCATATCTAAAATATAATCAGGGCAGAATAAAAGTTATTAACCTCAGAATGTTCTTAACATTCCCTCTATGCCACTGAGAACTTTTGGCATGCCCTCCTTCAATCTCTTCTCTGTTCTCTTCCTCCAAGAGGAGTCTTCTTTGCAGACCAGTTCTGAGGCTTTTGAGATGGATAAACAGAAATAAAGGAGAGATGAGGAAACACACGAGAGCAGTGTAGGGAGACACTTCTGGAGGGTTGGAGGAGATCTTCAGGGGTGGCAAAAGGAGAAGAGTAGGGAGTAGATAATATGAAGGAATAGAACAAAGGGAACTTTAAAGAGTTTTCTAGGGTGTCTGGGTACAACTGATAAAATTCAAGAATGTAAGCAGAAAACCCGAGTTATTTTTTAATTCCTGTGGTATCAAGGATTGTGTTCTTTGAAGCTCGGCTTTGCTCCCAAATTGAACTCTATGGGTTATGGCATAATAAGTCTTATTACCCCATCTCTACTATCAGATTTATAAGTGAAGGGCTTTATCTTTAATTTTGTTGTATTCTCTAAGCACCTAACACAGTACAGCACATGCTTCAAACCCTTTAATAACACTTTGTTCTCTTGACTTGATTCACTTTGATATTGGCCATCAAACCAAATAGGACCTCAACTATAGTTTGGTCTAATTAATCTTCTATTCCCTTCGCAAATAGATGATAGATGTATTCTTAACTAGGTAAGATTAAAAGGTGCTGCTCCGGGGCGCCTGGGTGGCTCAGTGGGTTAAACCGCTGCCTTCGGCTCAGGTCATGATCTCAGGCTCCTGGGATCGAGTCCCGCATCGGGCTCTCTGCTCAGCAGAGAGCCTGCTTCCCTCTCTCTCTCTCTCTCTCTCTCTGCCTGCCTCTCCATCTACTTGTGATCTCTCTCTGTCAAATAAATAAATAAAATCTTTAAAAAAAAAAAAAAAAAGGTGCTGCTCCAAATGAATCCTAGTCTCTTGGTCCAGGAATACATCTCAAAGTAATCAGAGAACTTGCAGATATGACTGAATTATTATCAGTGAACTTGAGGAACACTACAGTGGAAAAGACTCCTGGGAAACCAGACACAGACAAGTGTTATTTGGATTTATAAAAAGAGAAATAACATGTATTTGTGGACTATGGAGCACTGAGTTTGACATTGATCTGGAACGAGACTCCAGAACAATTTAATGTTTTTTTATTTCTTTTCAGCGTAACAGTATTCATTGTTTTTGCACAACACCCAGTGCTCCATGCAATACATGCCCTCCCTAATACCCACCACCTGGTTCCCCCAACCTCCCACCACCCGCCCCTTCAAAACCCTCAGGTTGTTTTTCAGAGTCCATAGTCTCTCATTGTTCACCTCCCCTTCCAATTTTCCTCAGCTCCCTTCTCCTCTCCATCTCCCCATGTCCTCCATGTTATTTGTTATGCTCCACGAATAAGTGAAACCATATGATAATTGATTCTCTCTGCTTGACTTATTTTACTCAGCATAATCTCTTCCAGTCCCGTCCATGTTGCTACAAAAGTTGGGTATTCATCCTTTCTGATGGAGGCATAATACTCCATAGTGTATATGGACCACATCTTCCTTATCCATTCGTCCGTTGAAGGGCATCTTGGTTCTTTCCACAGTTTGGCGACCGTGGCCATTGCTGCTATAAACATTGGGGTACAGATGGCCCTTCTTTTCACTACATCTGTATCTTTGGGGTAAATACCCAGTAGTGCAATTGCAGGGTCATAGGGAAGCTCTATTTTTAATTTCTTGAGGAATCTCCACACTGTTCTCCATAGTGGCTGCACCAACTTGCATTCCCACCAACAGTGTAAGAGGGTTCCCCTTTCTCCACATCCTCTCCAACACATGTTGTTTCCTGTCTTGCTAATTTTGGCCATTCTAACTGGTGTAAGGTGGTATCTCAGTGTGGTTTTAATTTGAATCTCCCTGATGGCTAGTGATGATGAACATTTTTTCATGTGTCTGATAGCCATTGGTATGTCTTCCATTGGAGAAGTGTCTAGAACAATTTTTTTTTTTTAACTATGGCTTCTGAGTACTTAGAAAAGGAAGTAGTAGACTCAGCATGAACTCACTAAACATATATAAGGATAAACATATAATAAATATGTTGTATATAATAAATATATTATATATAAAAATATATTATATATAATAAATATATATACATATATGTAATATACAGCATCATTTCCTACTGATAGAGATCAGGGAAACAGAGTAGAAATTATGTATCTAGATTTCAGAAGAGCTTTTGGTAAGTTCTCTCATGATACCCTTGAGGGCACATGGGGGGAAAGCAGCCTGAATGATATTAAATTGCAGACTCCTAGCCAGTGGAACATTAGTACCCAAAAAGAACTAATGAGCCATCGTAAATTCAACAAAGTATTTAAATTCAACTAACAATTTGTTTCCAGGCTCTTATGCTAGCCCCTGTGTGAAGGGCTAGGGATTCAACTGTACACATAGAGAATGGAGGCAACCAGACTTGACAGCAGCAACTTTCAAATGATCCATTTGTGTGATTCGACTTTGAGAAAGCATCTATATAAACCTGAGATTATGTCAGACCAGTAAAGTGTCCAGAATGAATGAGGCAATGTTTCTGCTCTTCTCTCTGCAGATTGTGTTCATTTCTGTGCGCTAAGAGGCTCTGGATCTTATCCTGAAAAGAGTGATCAGGATGATGAAAAACCATCAATAAAGTCTTAGGGAGAAGGCAGAATGCAATGTTGAACAGAGAGAACCCACAGCTACCTCAATGTCCTCTAAGAAGCAGAAGTGGGACAAAGCAGTAATTCAAGGTGGGCTTCCTTAAAAGGCATGGGTTTCCTATACATGGAGATACTCAAGGGTAGACTGAAACACAAATAGAGAGAGTGGTTGAACCCATAACTCATAACCTTAAGTTTTTCTTTTGTATTCATAGATTCTGTAATCTACATAACTTCAAAAAATAAGTTCTATCAAGTTTTACTTGCAATGTAGAACTATAATTAAAAACATCACTTAATTAGTTCACCTCTTGTTGTTTGACTTATTTCCTTTTCTTTCATTTGCCTTCGTTTCCACAGAGAAGCGGGTAAGGGATAAAAAAAAAAAAATCATGAATTCTACTCCTATTCCATAGGGATAAAAATGGAAATTTGCTCTATCATCTCCTAGAAATAGCTCAAAAGACTGCTCCAAAATATTTGGGTACTAGGACACAGATGTTCTCACATTCACAAACCAAACTGGATTTCCAGGAGTACTCATTTAATTCATCTGGTCAGTTCAGCCTATTTAGATTTCAAAAGAATCCAGGTTGTTGTTGATGATGTTGTTTTGAATTACATAACTCTAATTAGTTATTTGACTTTTACCTCTAAACCATTTAAATATGTGCAGATAGACAAAGGATAAATATGGAAGCTGTTTTTTTTTTTTCTTTTCCAGTTTTTTGGGGGGTTTTTTGGCACAGTTTAGAGCCAAAGAGAACAATGGGAGATCTTACATGACTTCATTATCAAAAGGTGTCAATTATGTAAATGAGATGGTAATAAAGGTAATAATGGTAAATAAAGCATCTCTTCCTTGCAAAGTTGTTACTTCCTCTGAGGCTGTGATTATTAAACTTGAGCGTGTATTAGAATCACTCAGAGGGTTTGTTTCAAAACAGACAGAATATCCCTCCTCGAGTTTTAGATTTAGTAAGTCTGGGATGAGACCTGATAATCTGCATTGCCAACAAGATCCCAGGTGATGATGATGCTAAAATGCAGAGACCACACTTTGAGAGGCACTGCTCTAGGAAGATTTCTCTGACCCCTGAGACTGGACATATTGGTTGTCAATGCGCCGCGCTCCCCTCTGTTTTTCCCTCTCCTAGGGTTATTATTTTGAAGCAGGAGGGCTAACCAAGAATACATCTAGCTCCTTTAGCAGACCTTGAGCTACCTGAAGCATGTGCATGTCTAATTAGGACTGCACCCCTCAGGGCATAGCACCAGGTCTGGATGGCAGAAAGTAGTCGATGGTTAATAATTATGTGTTGAAAGACACTTGATTGATCGCTGAATAAATGAAAATGTAAATTTTGAAGAAGAAAAAGAATGTGTGTGTGTGTGTGTGTGTGTATGTTTTTGTGTTTGAAGAATGCAGAGCAGTGACAAGGAAAATGCTATATATTCAAAGAAGACAACTTTAAAGAGGCAAGATATGTCTAACCCAAGAAAAAAATGAGAAGTTAGAATTTGAAATTCACTTTAGCGACTATAGTGTATGACGGGAATAAAATATTTTCAAAAGATCACAGTAATACAAATGTACAAATGGTTTCAACTTTGTCAGATATGCTCTCTGGCCCACAGATGCTTTTTAATACTCCATCCTGTGTAGCTGGTAAAACTGAGAATCACCCCAATTTACCTGCAGTATAGCCAAGGGCACACCAGAGATTAGAGAGATCACCCACATCCTAAACAGAAAGAGAGAACTGTAAGGAGAAAAAAATGGAAAAGACCTAGTAGGTCATTCAGTCCTAGTCTCTGGAGGAGTAGAAGATTAAATAAAGTTGCAAAGAAAAATTATGGAAATAGACTCAAGAGAACTTAAGACTCTCTGATCCTTTAATTTTTAGTGCCTCATGAAGTTCAAGGGTTTATTGTCAACTCATTGCTTAAACCCTTATTCATCAAAAGAAAAATATTCCCCACAATCTGCATTAGAAATGGAGCTAAGAAAGGCAATGTAAAAAGTTGATCTTCATGGCATTAAATGACTCGCTATTTCCTGTGTTCCTGAGTTTCTGGTTTGTAACTGTACTTATCCAAAATATTAAAATGACCTTCAGGCCAACCCCTTTACTTACAAGTAAAGGGGGAAGAGAAATTTACTAGAAGTTGACCATTACAGAAATTACTTGCAAGGCATTTTTCTTTGATAGCTGCAGTTTCACTCATATTATCATCCTTTTCTGTTGACAAGTTTCCAAGATTTTAATCTTGGATTGGAAATGTTACCCTATCGGAAAGGGCTTATATTGTCAGGCACGGTGCCGTTGTGGAATGCAGAATCATATACGAGAGCGCTTGTTGTATTGAAAAATACACCATTGGTAGGAAAGGCATTTAAATGTTTAGTCTGCTCGCTCATAAATCACTTTCAATGTGCTCAAGTTCTTAGACAACATACTGAAAGCTTTCTTATATCCTTTATTATAGCAGTGTCATTTGCATTGCTGAACTTGCAGTTATGTGGGCAATTCCAGATAAACCCTCGCTTGGAGGGTTTATAACTCGGCGATTAAATTTCACTCTGGCTTGGAATTCAAAAGTAACATTTCTGTGAGTTGCTGGTGGTGGTTTTTTTTTTCTTTTTTTTAATCTAAAATATATCTGATATTTTTAAGAAATGGTAAGATGGACAATTTGGGCTTACAAATGGAAGCAATTGGCCTAAAGCACACAAAACTTACATGGGCATTCGGAGACCTGGCCACATGTATCTAAATTCGTACATTTGCTGGGTTGTTTTAGAAACACATATTCAAGGCATTTTAAAAATTTCTATTAACCTTACAGATGATTGTTGCTGCTCTTTTTTTTTTTCTTCTTAATTGTATGGACAATTACTTTCTCAGTCAAAACATTTGAAACTCACTCAGATATCTATTTAACCTTGGGCATACATGCACTCAATGCTTTCCTTTTTGTTGTCTTCTTATACAAAGCTAACACCAGAGTCCCTGTCTTCTACCTACCACCTGGAGTTGTTCTAGGCATGAAACAAGACATCAATGAGCTAAGACTTGAAAAAGGAGTATAGTTAGAGTACATTGACAGGAAGTCTTTGAAGTGAGGATGAAACTGAGTTGGAAATATGAAGCAATGAAGCATTTCTGAGAAAGAGAATTTGAAAGAAATTCAGAATAACAAAAAGGAAATTAACCAAATGTTTATTAGGCTTGAAAAATAATCCTCAGCTGCTTCTAGATTGCAGAATGAGAGTCAGTTAGGCTCAGGGCTAGCTAAGGGAAGGGCTCTCTTAAAGGGCTTTCTAGGGGGACGCCTGGGTGGCTCAGTGGGTTGAGCCGCTGCCTTCGGCTCAGGTCATGATCCCAGGTCCTGGGTTCGAGCCCCGCATCGGGCTTTCTGCTCAGCGGGGAGCCTGCTTCCTTCTCTCTCTGCCTGCCTCTCTGCCTACTTGTGATTTCTCTCTGTCAAATAAATAAATAAAAATCTTAAAAAAAAAAAAAGGGCTTTCTAGGAGT
This sequence comes from Lutra lutra, assembly GCF_902655055.1. NCBI lineage: Eukaryota > Metazoa > Chordata > Mammalia > Carnivora > Mustelidae > Lutra > Lutra lutra. Next base: position 51,597,973 of record NC_062290.1, read on the forward strand.
TACCCTCCAACTCTCTCCACCTTCATGAAAAGAGTAGATTAGCTTGCTTTGAAGATAAATGGATTAGCAGTAATAAGCCTAAATACTTCTCTGTACTTGAGGAGAGAAATACATCTTGCATAAAGGGAGCTGTCTCTGTACAAAGGAGAAAAAATGTTGTTCCCCAGGACTCGCCTCTGTGTCTAGGCTCATAGGCACAAGAAATGTAGCTATCATTAAATTGGCTGAAATTTCTGCAATTTAATGCTAGGGCCAAGGTTTGAGGAGTATCTGAGACCTGCAAATATCAGACCACGTATGTGTGAAAACCACAAGGCAACTCAGGAATTCCAGTGGACATGGAGACCACTTGGAATGTTCCCAGTAAGTGTCTTCAGCATCAAGTACAGATGCCAATCTCAGACGCTAGCTATGGGAGGAGGAGACATCACCTTTCAGTAGTATAGCTCTACCCCAGCAATCTAAACAGATCTCTGAGATGGTCTGATTTACACCTTGGAAAGATCCTTCTGGATGCTACATGCACCATTTGAGGTTGAGTGGAGATATCCCGGAAACCGCTCACTTAGGAGTCTCCTGTAGAAGTTCAAGGGGAGACACAATGAGAGCCTACATAAGAAAGTTGCAGTTGAGGTGAATTGGAGGTATAATTCAGAGAAATTTAGGGGAAAGAATTGACAGGAACTGGTGTGTGACTGGATGTGGGCTAGGGGTGAGGGAAAAGAGAGAATTAAGGAAAGCTCTAAACCTAAGAAGTTAAAGTATCAGGGTTATCCATGAGTGCAAGTAGACAAAATCAGGCTGCACAGATAAAGTACATTTCATCCCAAAGCCGGGTGAAAACAAGGCTGAAAGAGAACAGTTAGATTAAGTTATACAGAGTTCACAGAGAAAACATGACACCAAAATGAACACAGGGTCATAAGAGTCCTGCTGATACACCTACCCAGGATTCTCTCTGTATTTGTTAGGAAAGTGAATATGGATCAAATACATAGGCTGTGCCAGGATTTATCAAAGATGTAGTAGGAAGCACAAGTACAGGGTGAGAAAAAGAGTGGGAGGACTTGGAGTTCAGAAAGCCTAACCTTACTTCTGAGAAGCCCAACAGCCACTACAGTGAGCTCCAGTCCATAGGGCCGTGCCAAGCCACATGGGAAAGAAGAACCACAGTGCGCCGACCCTTTGAAATGGCAACCTGTGGTTAAGAAGCCCCAGGGACATGCCCAGTGCCTGAAAAAGGAGTTCCATTCCTATCCTCATGTGTCTAGTTTAATGACTGGCTGGACAGTGGTACCCTGAAACAAAGAAGAGAAGACCAGAAAGAGCAGCAGAACCAGATGGGGAGAAGAGGTTAGTCTGGAACATCACTAATAACACAGCGATCTCCATTAGGTGAGGGAAAGTACAGGATCAGGGCTCAAGAGGGTGAAGAGGTCTGAGGACAAAGAAGCCTCTCTCTTGCTTTGAGAGCCTCACAAAGCAGGATTTTGATAGACGATAGGTTTATAAAAATCTCTTTCCTCTGTCTTTTAAAAAGCCAAAGACTTCTACCTGGGGGAGTGTCAAAGGCAACACAGAGCAAGGGAAAAACTGCATCCTGCAACACTAAGAAGGCAAGGGGAATGCATTTGGAAAAGAAACAAGGAACTTCTGTTTCCAGCAGATTCCCACTCCATCTACGTTGACTCTTCCGCTGAAGACAGTGAAAATGCTGAGCAAAAGTAACCTCTATCAGGCACCTGGGTGGCTCAGTGGGTTAAGCCTCTGCCTTTGGCTCAGGTCATGATCCCAGGGTCCTGGGATCCAGGCCCGCATCAGTCTCTCTGCTCAGCAGGGAGCCTGCTTCCCTCTCTCTCTCTCTCTGCCTGCTTCTCTGTCTACTGGTGATATCTCTCTCTCTCTCTCTCTGTGTCAGATAATAAATAAAAATCTTTTTAAAAATTAAAAAAAAACGACCTCTATCAATGAGCTGGCAAAAAATTAAGAAATTCTCAAGAGCCAAAGGTTAAGTGAAAGAGGAAATCCAGGTAAACAGAGCACGCAAGGGTAAGATAAATGGCAGAAAGGCATTTGTTGGGTGATTTTTCCCTTGCATTCTGTTCTACGCTTATCTGGTAAGCATGCATTCTTGTTTACTCTGCTGGGTATTTCCAATGTGTCACTTCAGTGGCCCTCTCCACCTTCCTCTAGGATGCTCTGTGCCCTGAGGAGGCTGGTCTTTGGGGACAGCATCAAACCGCTGTCCTCCCTATAGCTTCTGAGTTTGGCCATGGTAGCAGCAAGGGGGTGAGGGGAAGAGAATAAGGTTGAAGTAGGTATGTACTGCCACAGGTCTTTCTCCACCAGCTAGCCATGAGTGGGCTGAGTTCCTCTGCCAAAGACCACAACCCAGGTCAGGAGACCCTCCCCTATGGCTTGCACCTTCTAATAAGAGCTGTTCCCTGCCTGTTGGGGCTTTGGTGGGCAGAGGCTGGGCAGTGATTCAAGGACATTGCAGCCCCAGCGAGTTTTGCCACGCTTTGTTGTTTTCTCTGAACCCTGCTCACACCTTTGTAAATAGTCTCCCATTAACCCCCCTTAGGAACCCTACATGACAGCATCATCTGTTTCCTTGCAGGCCCCAGATCAGTATAACTATGCAATATGTCATGGAGAAAATTAGTTTTAGAAAGAGCAAGAAGAGTGGCCAAAGTGCCAAATACTGCAGAGATTGTGTAAGTTTGGGGCTGAGAAGGAGACAATGAACATAGTAATAAATAGGTAACTGATTACCTTGATTAGTAGGGTAAGTTTTTGCCTAACAGTGGGGCTGGAAGCGGTGTCTAGAGGAGGCGAGAAAGTGGAGTTAATCCTGGTACAGACTTCTTTTCAAGAAGTTTGGCTGTGAAAGGAAGGTACAGGGTTGATTAGTACTTTGAGGTCATAGAGTCAATATGTATATACACCACAACACATACACACACACACACACACACACACACACACACTTTTCAGTTTAGGGTTTGAAGATGGCAGAGAAGTATGAGACCCTGTTTCAACCAGTCCCCTAAAGTGAGCTAATTATCTACCAGAACAGTCTGAAATTCAGTTTAGGGCTTGACAGAGAAGGAAAGAGATCAAGGCAGAACGGAGATTGCAAATCAAATTGCAAATTGTAAAAAAAAAAAAAAAAAAAAAAACTGGTAGATGAAGGTATCAAGGTCCATAAAGAAATAGGAAGAGACAGGTTTAAGGTGATGGAAAAGTAAGAACATTTCTCCTCTGAAAAGAAATAGAACAAATAAAAGCAAATAGCAATAGACATAAGTCTGGAGGTGACAGGGATGACAGTTTCAGGCATGTGTCCACGCCTGTCACTGTCCCTCCCTTTTGAAGCAGGAACGGCGAGCCTTTCTTCTGAGACAGGAAAATGGGAAGCTAAAGGAAACTGGTAAACTTTGGAAAAAGTTACTGTGGGCACCAGAAGAGGGTGTTTCAGTTTCAATAAGGTATCTTTTTCAATTCACTGTGACCAACCTGCCCTCAATGAGGGGAGTTGGGGACAACTACCAGAATGTCCCACAGATGTGTTTTCTTAGCTTCCTGGGAGGGGATTTAGGTGAATTTCTATTGGTTTCTATTGTTGGGGAGTTCTGAGGAATAACTCAGGCTGTGGTAAATCTGACATGAGGACCACGAATTTTCACCAGACATTCTAACAAAGGAAACGCACCCAGAGCAAAAAGCAAGGGAACAAATGAGGGATAGCGACAGGCAGGGGAAGGGGGGGGTTATAGGACATCTTAGCAACTAGCAAATATCATCCAAATTCATCCCCTGCAGTCACTAGTGGCTTAATAAGGATATGCAGAAAACTAGGTTTGATGAAGCTTGTGGCTTAACAAATTGTCTTTGAGAGTTCAGGAAACAACACGTACAGAGCGTTTGGTGTTCCTTCCTCATCAAAAGCATGGAATTCATGAAAGCAACTCTTCTTTCTCATGGATGACAAGGTAGTTATCACTTGGCTTACATCCTGAGACTCACTGAGAAGAGCTCCATCCCGTTGCTCTGCCAACACTTTCAAGGGAGAGAAGAGTTCAGGCACCACTTTGTGCGTGATTATTCTGTTCCTCTTGCTGAATGAAGGTGACCAAAATAGAAAAACTACCCTCTGAAAAACTACTAATCCAGTAAAAGTCAACACTGGAAACAACTCTTAAAATGAGCAACAGGCTATGATGTTCAAGCTCTCTGAGTGCAAATGATGTGAGCCTCAAAAGTTGTGGTTAAAAAGTGTATACATCTAAGTCTCATTTTGAAATGTGCCCATGTTTTGCCAAGTACACTGCCTGGAAACTCCCTCTCTAAAGTGGGAAAAGACAGGGAGCGAGATTGCCGAGCTTCGAGCCTCCCCTCCTCCTGCCCGTCCCTACCTAACCGGAGCAGCTGGCTTTCATATTTTGTAAATGGAGTCCTCCCATAAGATCACGTTTGAGCAAAGGATTTTACAGCTGAAAAAATTAGGAAATCTGCACTGAAGGAACAATTTAAAAGAAACCTTCTGCAAATCCTCCCTTAAACAAATGAATTGTTTTCTTCTCTTGTGCAAACATTTACTGAGTATCTTCTGTGTATGAGACTCTGTTCTTTGCACTGTGATGGACATAAAGAAATTAACGACCAAGGGGAAAGGGGAAAGGAGAAATAGTGGAGTGTGGTTCCCGAGGAGGATGAGTGTGGTCTGGGCACAGGAGAAGGACTAGCCTCAGCCAGAGGAGGTCCACTACCATGAAAGAAAAGACATATTCGGTTTTATGGGAAGGAGGTTTGAACAGAGAGGGGAAAAGCTCAGAATATGAGGAAAGTCCTGACTGATGGCCAGTGTTCCCCTCATGGATAGTTTTGCCACATTCATCCCACATCCTTCAATGTCCTACTACGTGCTGGACATCGAGCTAAGTGAGGGCTAGAGGGATGCACAGGCACAGGCCTGTGCCTCTGGAGCTCACCCTCTAGCTGAAGCAGTGAGACAAGTAGGTACAGGGCTACAATTAAGACAGAATATGAGAAACCCCACAAGAAATGGGATAGAAAATACTCTGTGGATACACAGGAAATCACTTTTGACATAGCTGACCAGGAAAAGTCAAGACAGAGATGAGATCTGCGCTAAGCTTTTGAGGACAATTAGGTTTTCAAGAGGTGGAGGTGGTGGGAGCTAACGGACACAGAAGAGCTGTGTTTCGTAACTTGGTCATCTCCGTACATCACGTACCATTCTAGCCTGTGCTGCTTTACTTGGGGTTTAGCTACCATTCAAGAGTTAGCTGATTTAATCTTCACAATAATCTTGCCAGAAAGACACTACTATCACCAATTAACAGAGGGGGAAACGATTGCAAGGAAGGAGAAGAAGACAGCCAAGGACACATCCCTGACAAAGAGTAGAGCCAGGATTTGAATCTAGGTCTGAGTCCAAAGTCCATGTTCTCTCCCCCACAGACCAGATGGACTCTGTGCTGTTCGCTGATTCCTTTCACTGTGCTTCTCCTGCCCTGATTCCCTGATTCTCTCAACTCGCCTGCACCTGATCAGCAATGAAAACATCTTTTTCAGGGGCGCCTGGGTGGCTCAGTGGGTTAAAGCCTCTGCCTTTGGCTCAGGTCATGATCCCAGGGTCCTGGGATCGAGCCCCACATCGGGCTCTCTGCTCGGCGGGGAGCCTGCTTCCCTTCCTCTCTCTCTGCCTGCCTCTCTGCCTACTGTGATCTCTGTCTGTCAAATAAATAAATAAAATCTTTAAAAAAAAAAAAAAGAAAACATCTTTTTCAGAATAATTACATATGACAAAGAGACCTTTATCATTACAGTAAGTTGTAGGGAAGGAAAATATAATCTCCTTTAAGCTTCAACAGATTTCCATTGAAATTAACCAGAGACAACAGATTTTTCAACTGAGGTCACTACAGAGCCCCATTCCCATGAGGGCCAAGATGTGGCTCCAAGGAGCTCAGGCATGCCCACCTGTGGTTGTGAACACCTTCACGGAGCCCAAGCCTTCCTTGCTGGAGGACCTTCAGCACTTCACCCAGTGCCTAATACAGAGGAAGAATCTAACAAATGCTAAATGAGATGAAATGATAGTAAAATAAATAGTAAAATAAATAGTTGTATATTCCTTTTGTTTCGAATGAATGGTTTGATGAAATTAAGCAGAAGAAGGTGTCCTGTCTGGCAAACTCTCCGTGGGTGGTCCCCATCAACCAATAATGTGATTTCACAAGCCTAAACTGGCAGTGTTCATTTGTTTCTCTACCTATTGACCTGTGTGTATTTTAAGACTCACCTCTGCCATTCCCATTCAACTGTTATTTATTTAATTCTAATGACCAGCTGTGAGATGAGATGCATTGCCCTCATTTTGCAGCTGAGGAAACAGAAGCTTGGAGAGTTTTGTAATTTCAATTCATTTAGCTCTTCAGTGGTGGGAACCAGATTTTAACCAAAAGTGTTTGATCCCAAGTCTGCAAAGGAAAATTTATAAAGAAATCTTGGAAGCAACCTATTCTGAGAATGAGCTGATCTCTTCTTCCCAAGGGAAGTGTTGGCATCCACAGGACCAGCACAGAAAGAGACATAAAGAAAAGATTCTGTCACAAAGACAATCTCTGCAAGTGAAATTGGAAGATCTGGAAGCTTGAGAAAATAAAATACCAGGATTTAATTTTCTATGAATATATCTATCATTAATCTTTTAAATGGATTTTATAAGAACTTTATTACACATAACTCTAGTTCTGAAATCTCAGATTTACAGAAGCTAAAATTTCCATAAAATATAAAATGTTAATAATTTAGATTACATCCTACTGTACAATAAATATACACTCTAGACAGGAAGAGATCTATAACCTCATTTTCCTCCTGACATCCGCAGAGCAGCTTTCGCTGGCAAAAAAAAAAAAAAAAAAAAAATTTGCTGACTCAAGCAATTCAGCTAGACTCTTAACAAAGCAAAAGGTAGTCCTCTTTGGCTCAAATGCCTTTCTTACCAAAAACTAATATTTAGAGACCAGGATCCAGAGTCAGGCTGTCTGGTTTCAAATTCCACATTGGCCACTTACAATCTGTGTGACTTTAGACAACTTAGGATACCTCTCTGTATCTGTTTCTTCCTCTGTAAGTCAGGCTAGGATTGTTTTGAGGCTCAAATGAAAATAACGTGAAAAGGGTCAAATGAATATATACTGATTAGCTTATTTCTAGGCACATAGGAAGTACCTGACAAGTGTTAGCTTGTCATCACATATTATATCTATGTCTTATATATAAGCCAAATTCTTTACCAGTCCTTTTATTCTACAAGCCCACTGACAGCTGAGGTTCCATTTAAAGCAGTGTCCTCTACGGTGATTATCCTTAGAAGCAGAGACAGAAATTCAGAAGATCCTGGCAATCCCAATATACATTTTCTCTGAACAAAAGCACCTCTTTAGCACAGATGCAAAAAAAAAAAAAATACCACCACCACCACCAACAAAAACCACATCTGTTTTTAAAGTGACTATTTGGGGGGGTACTCACCATGTAACAGGTTCTTTGCATATATTCCTATAAATTCTCTCAACGATCCTGCAATTCAAAATCATTTAAATTTCACAACGGCAGAAACCAAATCCACAGAAAGTCATAATGATGCTAGGTGTTAGGGGCCAAATGCCAACTCAGGCCAGTCTCACTACCCAATCCATGTGATTGCCACTCCGCCATCACACTGTATGCATTCAATGCCACTGCATCCCTCTCTTGTGCTCCTGTCCTGCTTCTGAAGCCCTCACCCATCTCCAAGCCCTCTCCTTCATGCAGTCTCGTGGCTAACCTGAGACGGGATCCTGTGCCAGGGATCTGGACTTGATTTGCATCCCTTACAGCCCATCTTCACTCTTCTGTCCAGTGTTCTCTTCTCCTTCCTACATCCTTCCTTGAGGAAAGAATAAATTCATTTTCTCTAGAGTGTTAACAGACATGAATACCCTAATTTTAACCCTCCTAGAATATTAAGAAGAAGAGCTAACATGCCCTTCTACTTAAAATGGGCATATTCTCAGGGTTTACCACATGTGCTCTCGGTTCTCACAAAACCATTGTACGCATGAAACTAAGGTTATTTAACTTACGGAAAGTCAAAAAGTTCGTGACTGGTACTCCAGAATTGTCCAGGGCTGCCTGCCTCCAAAAACCAAACTAAAAGAGCATTTTACTTTTCTTCTTGAGGTGCCAGTCAGAACTTAGACAGAAGCCAAAGTTGTTTGGGAGGAAGGGATGGGAGGGATGATTTCCTGGCTCATGTTTACAGCTCACACACTCACCAGTCGGGGCAGTTTTCAAGTTAGTGTTTTATCATGACTATTGTTCAGGCTTTTGTTTGGTTATTTCCTCCTCATTCTCAAATATGAACTCAAGTAGTATGCTCCCCAAATTAATGTTTTTTTGAAGATAAAAACTCATAAAAACTGAGAGAAAAGAGGGGTGCCTGGGTAGCTCAGTCAGTTAAGCGTCTACCTTCGGCTCAGGTCATGATCTCAGGGTCCTGGGATCGAGGCTTGCATCAGGCTCTCTGCTCAGCAGGAAGCCTGTTTCTCCCTCTCCTTCTGCCCGCTGCTATGCCTACTTGTGCTCTTTCTCTCTATCAAATGAATAAATAAAATCTTAAAAAAAGAAAAAGAAAAAGAAACTGAGAGGAAAATCAATGCCACCAAGAACTTCTGGCAATTCCTATAGTCGTGGCTTAAAGAGGGCCATGTGGCCTGGAATGCTGGGAGGATGTTGGGAGGATGTTAAATGATGAGATCTCAAAGAATTTGTCAGGGGTGCCTGGGTGGCTCAGTGGGTTAAAGCCTCTGCCTTCGGCTCAATTCATGATCCCAGAGTCCTGGGATCCAGCCCCGCATTGGGCTCTCTGCTCAGCAGGGAGCCTGCTTCCTCCTCTCTCTCTGCCTGCCTCTCTGCCTACTTGTGATCTCTGTCTGTCAAATAAATAAGTAAATAAAATCTTAAAAAAAAAATAGAATTTGTCAGACTTTTTTTGTTTGTTTTTTGTTTGTTGTTTTTTGTTTTGTTTTGTTTTGTTTTTCTTTGCTGGATTCTTTGTCTGCCTAGAGGAAATAAGGAAATAGGGCAATTTCAAAAAAACACTGTGCAGAAAGGGGTTAGAACCTTAAATCAACAGTGCCAGTAATGCAGCTCCCCAAACAACACGGTAACGGTGGTGTTCGCAGGATCTCCCGAGTGAAGAACAGCGAGTGTCAGGGCTCCCTGAGGCAACTGAAAGGATTCAGTTATGATCCCGATTTGTACAAGGTGTGACACCTACTTGGGAATAAACCTACAGGGATATTTGGATTACAAATCTGGGTCCAACGTAATAGAACAAAAGGAATCCTGACTTTGTGAAACCTAAGAATCTTATCTCTCCACAACCACCGGCAGTAAGAACTCCGGCTTCAGTTCTTCATCTGCCCCCATTGCACAGGGCAGCTGAGAGGACCAGGGGGGATAAGACATCTGAGGACGCCCCATAAACTCTAAAACACCATACAGGCAGAAGGGATCATCACTGCGGTTGTTATAATAGAGAATATTGACCTTTCCTAGCTATAATCTTTAAAAGTCAGAGAAGAGTTATCTGGGGGCTGGGGGGCGGGGGACAGGAGTACAGAGTTTTTATTAATTCACTGAGGCTCTGTGCCAACTGAATTCTAACTCTGGAACTATTTTCTGTAATTATGATTTAGGAGTGCCAGAAACAAATATAGCTAACAAGTTCAACCAGTTATATAGAGAACAAATTAGTTCATAAAACATAGTAGATTCTATCTCCAAATTGAAAATTTGGCCTAAGTCAGTAACAGGCACTGCCATTTTTTTTTTTTTCCTCAGCAGGGTAATTTTGGTTAGCTGGCATTTTCAGAGGAAGAGTAACCATTAAGACTAACGTAACATAATTAGGAGAAAAATATATTCCTATAGAATGTCAAAATGAGTCCACTTATAGTGTTAACGTTTGCTTCATTTTTTTTAAAGATTTTATTTATTTATTTGACAGAGAGAGACACAATGAGAGAGGGAACACAAGCAGGGGGAGAGGGAGAGGGAGAAGCAAGCTTCCTGCCAAGTAAGGAACCCAATGCAGAGCTTGATCCCAGGAACCTGGGATCATGACCTGAGCTGAAGGCAGACGCTTAACGACTTGGCCACCCAGGCACTCCAACATTTGCATCTCTTTTTTAAAGACTATAATTCTATCTAGTCATTGATACCAGTGATTCCAACAACTATGGTTTGCAAAAGAATCACCATGCCTCAGAGTCTCACAGTTCTGTTTTTCTAGTCCAGGGCAGGGACCTAGGAGTCTCTATTTTTAATAAGAATCTCCAGTACTTTCAATGCGGATGCAGAAGGACCTCAGAATTACTTGGAGATCGTAGGCTCACAAACTAGGCTTCTGTCTAGACCAGGGCAAGGCAAGCACCAGCAATGAGTGAATTAAGCTTGATGGGGAGACCATGGTGAACAGAGAAAGCCATACTTCTCCTTCAGGGCTCACTAGGTCCTTGGCCTAAGTCAGTTTTTGCCCTGAAGAAATATATATCCAGTTTCTAGGTATTTCAATGTTTTAAAAGAGGCCAACAGCCTGAATTTTTGTGTGCGCAAAATACTCTGATTTTTAACATGTTTACCTAACATTTAAAAAACTATGCCGAGGGGCGCCTGGGTGGCTCAGTGGGTTAAAGCCTCTGCCTCCGGCTCTGGTCATGATCCCGGGGTCCTGGGATCGAGCTCCGCATCGGGCTCTCTGCTCTGCAGGGAGCCTGCTTCCTCCCCTCTCTCTCTCTACCTGCCTCTCTGCCTACTTGTGATTTCTCTCTCTCTGTCAAATAAATAAAATCTTAAAAAAAAAACAAAACTATGCCGATTAAACCACACATTTGCAGGCTACAATTTCACAGAGATGAAACTTCGATACCTCTATTCTACACCAGAATTCCTTACAGGTTATAGAGTATAGGCCCTAGTCAGGAAGGAAGGAAGGAAGGAAGGAGGGAAGGAAGAAAGGAAGGAAGGAAGGGAGGAAGGGAGGAAGGGAGGAAGGAAGGACATGCTAACTCTTCAGGACCACCAACCTTATCATGCCTTTAGGGCAAAGATCTACCCTTCCTACCATAGGATAGTAATTAAAAATGACTGCTCCATTGTGTTCAGTGGAGAGAACGGTCCAGTAAAACAGCTCTGCACTTGCGCATTGTGGAAACGTCCTTCCTTCAACAGTAACATTTTATTTTGTTTCAGGTGCGGTTGTCTACCTATCTTTCACCGTGCAGCTCATTGCATTTTTAAAAGATGTTTTTTCCAGGAGCTAATTGAGCTTTATCTATGTGAGTGAGCTAGAATCTGTCACTGACAGCCTGCAGAAGGCCATTTCTTCAATTGCTTGAAAGAACTAAAGAGTCAGACATGACAAACTGCTGCTTGGAATACCTGGCAGCAAGCCCATTAGTGCTGCTGTGCCAAGATGCGCTAATAAATTACTTAGAGAACACAGACTCACTTTATTTCCGTCATGAAATTTGCCACCCTAAAACCAAAGGAGAAGATTTGATTTTTTTTTTTTTTCTATCATAGTTTGTCAGGGCCTTTTGGAAACAGAATGCATTATTTATTTTTCAGGAAACATAATTGTTGGCAAAACCACTCTAAACTCTGAGAACAGCTTGCTTTTGTTTCTTGTAGGATTTCTTGAGAAACAAACCTTGGGCTTTCTTTCTACTCTTTACTCTCTGCCAAGAAGCAACCATTAACATAGTAACAAATGTAGCAAATGAAAAAATCAAACTCTGCGGTTTGTTTTGTTTTTTTTTTTTTTCCTATCCTGTTTCATAAAGGGGATCCTCTTGCTTTAACTTTCCTGGTAATCTACAAGACGATTAACTTTTTCCTCAGGGATGGAGCAAAAGTACCCATTTTACCAGAATGTTCTCATCAAACATTGACTTAAAGGATTACGAAGAAGTAGTGAAAGGTGTCTGCCAGTATCCTGGGGATTTGCTCTATTTAGTTTGGATCAAATCCTTCCATAGGCAAAGTGGGCCAGATAGGATTCTAGGCCTTAAATTGATGTGTTCCTCTCTAGACAATTCTTTGAAATGACTGATTCTGCTGTCCTCATCCCAGTTCTAATGTTCATTTCTGGTTACATAGCACACACTACCTCACAGATTTGGGTGTTTATCTTTGTGTGATCCTAGTTGTTGATACAACCTTTGCCATCACTGAATCACTGTGGCCAGGGAAACGGAATTCTCTGACCGGCCAGCCGAGGTGGAGGAGTTTTTTGGGGGACAACATGAAATGGGGATGGGGTATTTTCCCAAATGAAAAGTAGGTTACTGTTTGCAGATGAGAGGGGATAGAAGGTAAGCAATGAGCCATCAACATGAGCCCACCAAAAATCAGTTTGGGGCCCCAAACATGAATGTGATTTTCAAAGACTCTGAAATCTGGCCCAAAGAAGAACTTCCACAAGTGTTTTTGCACAATGGAATCCTCATGGGATCGAATGCACAAATTCCCAAGAGACCATTGGCACTGGTCAGAGTACTCATTTGGAGGTAAGATTTCTAGTAACCATTGCAAATGCAGCCTCAGCATTATTTGCTCAATGCTGTTGATATGATAAGGTGACAGAGATGGGTAGGCCATCAGAGGACTTGAAGCACCTTCTCTGGCTCATTCACTAGTCGTTCATTTGATGCAGTTCTCCAAGAAAATCATCTTGACAAGGAAGTGGCTATTCAGCTAAGAGTCTGAATGACAGGGACAGGAGGTAAATGTTCTCCAGAGGTCCCTGTGCTCGCCCACCTGCCCCACTGACCACGCCCTACGGAGTCATGGAATTAGTGCCCAGAACCTAGGACTAGACCACATTGAAGTTATTATTAATAAGTTCAGTCTCTATGTTCTGAACTGTTCTGGGCTCAGGGTGGGATGGAAAGAAAACAAAATTCTGGTACTCATACTTTTGGACAGACTCAAAGTTCAGAAAAATGTTCTCTTTGTCAAATATTCCCATCATGTACAAGCCTTTTGAGCTTACATTGGCAGCAGCTTTGAGAAAGAAAGCAAATCAACCTACTTTGTAGGCAAGGTTGCTCACGTACATTTCCAATAAAATAAAGACCTTTGCTCCTTGCTACCTGGGTCGTTTTTTTTCTTCACTTAGACATTGTTCCTTGGAGAAATGCCTACTTGCTTTGTGCTCTGTATATGTCTGAATTGGCAGCCAAAGGAATACAATCAGAACCTAGGATTCTGTGTTTCTCCAGCCATTTCCCTCTGTTCACAGCCTCTCCTATCAACAACCATGATCAATTCTCCCTAAATGAGTTCCTCTAGATACTGTCACTCTCTCCGCTAGGTCTTTCTGGTTGACTGAGTCTCTCCTTCAGCAAACATTTATTTTTTGCCTTCTCTTCATCAGCACTGGGCATTGAGAATAAACAATGAACTGTTTAATTCAACAAACATGTGTGTGCCAGACACAGTTTCAATATCCTAGAGATCTTTTAGAGTCTGATAGGAAAGAGAAGCAAACCAGAAGATAAGTGATGCTACACTAAGCCACTAAGCATGGTGTGTTTTGGAGGACACAGAATGGATGTGGGATCTGAGTAGACCGAGAGACAGCCATGGAGAACACGTGTATTTCTTTCACTGTGGCTCAGCCAAATTTATGGTATGGCTGTTTTCCAAGTACCTGTTTAGAGGGGAATGGAACATTTTAAACTGGGATGCTCTTGTTCTAAAGAAATCTGATAAACTCAAACATACCATGGTGTTCTCTTCTATCTCACACCCCATCCCTTTCATCTCCAGCAATATGAGTACCTGTTCTTCTGGGTTCTTCTCCTATGTCACCCTCCAGGCTGACAATGTTGGACAGAACACTCAGAAAAAATAAAATAAAACCACTTGGATTGTTTTCATCAAATCAGTTAAAATAAAATATTAAAAACAGCCAAATGTCATTACCTCTGTCCCTGTGGTTAGGATTCATAACTTAACCTGTGAGAAACATCACATGGAAAGTTTGTTCCCCTTCTTTGATCTTTAATGCCACATGATTCTAGTCTATTACACCAGCCGAAGTAGAAGAACATGCAAGTGTCAATCTGTCTGTTGCAAAATTCAGACAGTTCCCTTTTCTCCTGAGGACTGAGCCATCACTGGATGGAGCTCAAGGTGACCTATTCCTATCCAACATCTATATAGTCCAAGAGACTCAAAGCCACACTAGGCAACATGCACTTGCAAATATCATGGTTTACAGTTGTGGTGCATCCCCTTGCTACCTGGGCAAACTTGAGCCAGTGAATAAAACTCTCTGAGATTTAGTTTCCTCTTCAATAAAATGTGAAATTGTAGTAAGTTGAATGTGGCCCCCCAAGAAATGTCTTTGCCCTAACCTCTAGAACCTATGAATATTACCTCTTATGAAAAAAGAGTGACTATTGCCTTAAATGGCAATAATAATGATAATAATGTGACTAGGTTAAAGATCTTGAGGGGCGAGCTTATTGTGGATAACGTAGGTGGGCCCTACCTATAATTGCATTTATCCTTGTAAGAGAGAGGCAGAGGGAGTTTGGGTAGCAGATCACAGAGGAGAAGACACATGGAAGAGGAGGAGTCAATGTACCACGGAGGCAGAGACTGGAGGGATGTGGCCATAAAGCGAGGAACTCCTAGATCCACTAGAAGTTGGAAGAGGCAAGGAATGGATTCTCTCATGGAGCCATTAGAGGAAGTGTAGCCCTACTGACACCTTGGTTTTCAGTGGCCAGAATTATGAGACAATAAATTTCTGTTATTTTCAGCCACCAAGTCTGTGGTAATTGTGACATCAACCACAGGAAATAAGTACAAAGATAAAAGCCACCTTGCTGGGTCAAACGAGGATCAATGAGAAAGTAGGTATAGAACCTAGAAAAAAGTAGTCACTCAGTAAATAGTAACTGCTAGTATTATTATTATTATTATTATTACTATTTCCTCACTACATAGTACACAGTTAAGTGTCAAAGTTCTAAATGTTAACAGGTCTGTTTTTTTTCATGCTTCCAAGAGATGAAGAATCAACGAATGACCCAATTCACCTCTCCAGCTTTATTTTCTATAACATACCTTATTCTTAGGATAACCACACACGCAGTTTTCCCAACATGTCTTGGTTTATACCTGTTGCCCCCCTGTAATTTTAACTATTTTCCTCCTTTTGCTCCCAAAAGGGGCCTGAGTTAGACAATCAACAGTATGGTTGGCTTATCCACACACCAAGCATGCTGGAATAATAACTGTGAACAACCTTCGCATGTATACCACAAGTTAGGAACTATTCTAAGCATTTAACTTGTATCTATTCATTTAATTCTCACAAAGATCTATGGATAAAACACCAGCTTTATCCCCAGTGTGTCCAAGGACACACAGATAGTGAGCAACAGAGTTGATGCTGGTTCCCAGGCAGTCCGAATTTAGACCTATACTCATAACCACTCTGCTCTACCACTACTCTGTTTCTTGATAATGTTGCCAAAAGTAGCCACTCTCATACCCCTTTGCACCTACTGATAGTTCTCAGTTGCACTGCTAAGTCATTGCTATATTCCAATCAATTATGAGAAATCCCAGATGGTGCTTATTACTACTAATAATGAGGGTTACGTCAAATTGCCTTCTAAATAAATCAGAGCAGATTCAAGATTATCCCTACAAGAACACAATGCTCACTTAGTTGAGTTCTTAGTCATAAGAGAAAGAAGGAGGGAAAAGCTGCAGCGACAACAGATGTCATACCTAGAATATGGAGTACCATTGAATATGTACATTCCAGTGCAGCAGAAAGTCTGAGAAGCTTCCTGACCCTGGTCCCTTTCTTTGTCTGAAACATCTCCCTTCACCAGTCTCCTGTTGGATGTCTACTATTTCCTCTTATCTAATTCATATGGTCATGAACACATCCCCATACACCCATGAAGAACAGCTCCTCTTCAGCTTGGCCACCACTGGTAAATCGTGTTTGCTGTGCATTACACCATGCTATGTTGTACATGACCTAGATGCTGTTCTGTCTCCCCAGTTTCTCTGCAGGACTCTGTGGGCAGGGACCGCATCTTTCTCTCTTCTGCACCTCAAACATCAATCATAGTTCTGCACAGAAAAGGATTCCAAGATGTTCGTTTCTGGATTAGATAGTGTCTCGTGGCATATGCATCTTTCTTTAGCCTGGGCTGCTATTCCATAAACACTCTGCCACTAAACGAACTGTCAGCAGTCACCTGGCGACAATTTGTTAGTTCCCACTCCGTTCTAGGTAGGGAGCCAGAACCTGAGAACATGTGGATAAACACTACCGTCTCTCCTCACTAGACAGAGATTCATCTAGTGATGCCTGGAAGAGGGGAGAGCTGTATTCGGCGTGCAGGCTTCGAAGGACTTGCGGATGCAGAAGAAGGAAAGGGCACTCTAGATCTGAGATCCTCAAAGCGTGGTTTTTGGACCAGCAGCCTCATCATCACCAGGGAGCTTGTTGGAAATGCAGAATGTCAGACCTCGGTACAGATCCAGTGAATCGGACTCTGCCAGTTAACAAGGTCCTCATGTGCTTCCTGAGCTCATGAAAGCTTGACAAACTCCTGGATACAGTAAGTGAGTGTGTGAGGAGAGGAGAAAGAATGCCTAGAGGCGGCTTTCAGTCGCCTACCGTGAGCTGTTCCTGCAGCTGGAGAGAGAAGCGCAAATTTGGGAGTGGGGGGCGGTGAGCCTGGATGGGTTCAGATTTTGGGGTGAGGCAGCATCTGTTACCCTGGGATTTTGCATTTCATCACGAAAGCTGCAAGGACTCATGGAGGATTATGCACGGGAGAGTAGCGTGATCACACGTATTGTGGAAAGGTCACGCGGATGGCTGAGGGGAGAGTGGTTCGAAGGGGGCAGTCTACAGAGCAAGATTAATTAGGAAGCTGTTTTAAAGACAGATTTGCAATTGTAGTTGTGGGGAAGCTGAGAGAAAAAAAGAAATGCTTTAATATATATTAAAAGAGTTTTTAGATTCACATTAGATGGTTTTTTAGGCTAGAACATTGGAATATCACAGGCTTTATGGTGATTGTTACTACGAGGAGTAACTGTACTCCACTCTGGGTTACAAAAAATAAAGAAGCCATAACTCCAGCCCTAGAAAGCGTACAGCCTCTTCGAGGAGAAGGTAGACAAAGAGATCATTAGCAGACCATCTATTCGGCATAAACAAGTACTATAAAGCCACAGAGGTGAGCAAGAATTACAAAATCTTGGCTGGGCCAACACGAGAACACTTCCGAGAGGCGATTACAACTGGGCAACAGGACAATGCACGGTAAGAGGGGGGGCACTGTAACGCGATGGTTCAGAGCACACTCTGGAGTCAGGCTGCTCGGCCTTGAATAAACCGGTTCCTCCATCTCTATGTACCTGCCCTGTACAATTTTTTTTTCCCTATACAACTGTATGCAAAGTACTTCACCTTTCTTTGCTTCATCTTTAGAGTGGGGATGATCATAAAAGGCCCATCTGACGGGGCTGTCACGAGAACTAAATGACACAGGTGACATTTACAGCACAGCGCCCGAAACCCAGGAAGCGCTCAAAAAATGATACCTAATATATGAGCTAAATTTTGAATGATAAGAGAGTGTTTTCCAGTGATAGGAAAGCTGAAAATCATTCCTGGCAGTGCTAAGTGTCTGCACAGGCCAGGGAACATGAGCAAGCAGGCACCGAGATTGGGGAATGGAGAAGGCACTCACAATAGTCACAGCGAAGGGAGGGTGGCCGGAGAGATGCTGCGGAAGGAGGTTTGGGGAATGCGGCAAAAGGCCTGGGACATACTCAGAAGCTTCTGTTTTGTCTTGAGGACAACAGGGATGTGAATACAAAGGAGTACTGGGAGGATGTCAACTTCTTAGGAGGTATCTAAGGTGGAACAGAGTGAGAAGAGCCCGGAAGCAGAGTAAACTATTAGGAGTGTGTTGTCACAATCTTGGCAAAAGATGAGAGTCAAAATAATAATGTTAGTGATAAAGAGGGGCATACCTGATTTAAGAGACATCGCTGGGTTAGAAACGCTAGGCTTCAGTAACAGGATGACAATAAGCTTCCTGTCAAGGGTGACAAGAATGACTATGGTGAAGCTTCTACCAGGCTTAGGGAGCAGCTACAAATAACAGAAAACCGGAAATAGCAGGCATTAGCAACACTGAGGTTTACTTCTCTCCAGGAGCAGTAGTCCAGAGCTAGGCAACGGAGGACTGGAATGATGCCCCAGGGCATCAGGGACCAAGCCTCATTTTTATCCTGTTGATCTCATGCAAGGACTCTCTTCCCAAAGTCACCTTATGATTCAAGCTGCTGCACTAACCCCAGTTCCAACCATCATCTTCCTGTTCCGGCCATAAGCAAGGAGGAAATGGATAAAGAAGACAGAGCATTTTCAATGGCAGTCATTTCAAGAAGGTTCGCAGGGGCACCTGCATGGCTCAGTCAGTTGAGCGTCCAGCTCTTGGTTTCAGTTCAGGTCGTGATCTCAGGGTCATGAGCGGAAGCCCCATGTCGGGCTGTGCACTGAGCGGGGCGTCTGCTTGACATTCTCTCTCCCCCTCTCTCTCTGCTCCTCCTGTTCATACTCTCTCTCTCTCTCTCTCACTTTCTAAAATAAACAAATAAATCTAAGGAAGGAAGGAAGGAAGGAAGTTAGTTCCCAGAAACTGTCACATGACCCTTTCATTTATCTCATCTTAGAAAGAATGAGCAAAGGAGGTCGAAAGGTATGTGGATATTATTTTGGATGGCCTTTTGCCCTGTTAATAGAGATTCTGTTACTATGTTAGAAGGATCCATAGATCTTGGAGAATAAGAAGCAATCTCTGCCACAATTCAAACAGGGAATGGAATAGGGGAAGCAAGTTTAACAGAGGGAAAAATAAAAATTGAGCCTAAGGACGCTCGGCAAGAAATATCCAGTAGGCAGTTGGAGACATGTCTCTAGAGATGAGGAGAGAGATGTAAAGACATAGGTAAGAAGTTTACACTCCTAAAAAAAAAAAAAAAAGTTTACACTCCTTCCCTCCTGCTCGGTTGTCATGAAATAAACCTTTGAGGTTCTGAAAGTAGCCTATTTATTCCATCCAGAGAGAAATTTGTTGGCATGACAATAAACCCACAACAGAAATTATTACATTATGATTGTCAAAAACCCAGAGTAATTCACAAGGTTTACAGGTAAGAACCCTCTCCCAGGCTTGCTTAGGAGCTTTGCCACTGATGCCTATGGGCTGTTCATATTTTCCCCATGTCGGATTTTGGAGCTGACATTTTGTTTCATGATTTTGAGGCTATGAACATTCGAAATCCCCTATAGCAATGTCTTTAAAACAAACTTCATATCCAAGCGCTTATGCTCTGTCAGGAAACATATTTATTTTCATGACTCTGAAATTACAGAATTTCTTTAGAGAAACAGAACCCTTCTGGGATTTCATGGTACCTGGAAAGCATGGGTACCCCCACTCTGTGTCAGAGTGTCACACCCTCAGAATAAAGGTCAATACTGTCCTCAAGTTTAATCTTATATTCCTAAAGGACTCCCCATTGTATTTCTATGAACTAAGAGTTTAGGGCTCCAGAGACAGATCCGTATGTTCTTTCTAGGAAGGAAAATAATGAACTTCCAGAATTGACCAGCCACAAGTTAAAAGAAGCATTGGCAACATGAGAGTAACAACAGAGAGTAACTCATATGGTGAAAAGTCTAAAATCAAGTGCATATGGGACAGTTTTTTTCTTTGTTTGTTTAAGATTTTATTTTATTTATCTGAGGCAGAGAGGCAGGCGGGGGCCGGGGCAGGGGGGCAGGGAAGCAGGCTCCCTGCTGATCAGAGAGTCTGATGTGGGGCTTGATCCCAGGACCCTGGGATCATGACCCGAGCTGAAGGCAGAGGTTTAACCCACTGAGCCACCCAGGCGCCCCCATATGGGACAGTTGGAGGAATCTTGAGAAGAGGGAAGCTTAGCAGGATTGCAAGTTTCAAATATCAGAAACATGGGCAAGAAACACACTTACCTATAAAATAAGACCATAGGAAGAAGTTCAAAGGAAGCAGATTGAGCCTGAAATTAGGCATCTTTTCTAACACTTGAAAATAACCTATTGAAAAAAACCTGTTTTTAGTAAAGTAGGAAAATTGGAAGCCACGCTTGATGTAGAAAGACTATATACCATCAGCCAACATCCCACTTAAAACACTAGAGGCCTTCCCATTCAAATCAGAAATAAAAAAACAATGTTTATTGTTAGGACCATTGTCTGACATTATTCTGTAAATCCTAGAGATTGAAATATGACAATTAAAAAATAAGATGCATAATGATGGGAAAGAGGTAACAAGCCATTATTTACAGATGATATGATTTATATTTTTACCCAGAATCCCAAGCAAATCAACTGAAAGGCTATTTAAACTAATAAGAGTTTAGGAAGATAGCCAAGTATAAAAAATGTAGAAAATCAATAACTTGCCTATATATCAGTAGCAAGCAATTAGAATATACAATGGAAAATGATCCTATTAATAATGAAATGACAAATATCAATTTCTTGTAATCTACCTAACAATTTGCTGTGCTAAGTATAAAGGCATGTAAGCAGAGTAAGTGGAATCCATCTGATCTCCCAATGGGTGCCATGTTAGGCTGGGCAGTGCTACAGGAAAGAGTCCCTGGCACCATCACTTCACTTATTTATGATGGCTCATAGCAAAGCCAACAGAAAGAGTCACGAGACTGCCTCTAAGGCCACACAGGGGACAAAGCTTTTGTCCCTCCTCTCAAGTAAACTGCAAGCCCTCCACTAAGGAGAAGAATAATTTTTCTGTGGGGTATTAAAGAATAGCTCAATAAATATATTTATTCCATCTACTCACTCATTCACTGAAAAATATATTTTGATGCCACAAGCATGATGGATTGGAGACCACTAAGGAGAGTATCAATAGCATGTAGGAGAGAAATGATCATGGCCGGAACAAAAGCACTAGCAATGGAGATGGAAGAGGAGAGATTCAAGTCATACACTGGAAATACAATCAAAAAGAATTATTTGGGATTATATGTGCAAGGTGAAAGAGGAAAGGAAATCAAGGAAGGCTTCCAGGTTTCTGGCTTGAACAACACAGGTGGTGGTGAAATGGCTAAGAAAGTGTTTAGGGGAAGGGAGCTCAAGAGTTCAGTTTTGAACATAATAAATTTAAAGAAGTCGTGAGACATCCTAGAGGAGCTGTCAAGTAGGAAGTCAGCTGTAAGAGTCTAAATTCCAAGGAGAGGTTCAAGATAAAAATATAAATGGCGCTGTCAGCATATCAATGGTTTACTCCAGGAAAAGAATGAACAGTTTAGACAGGGGCTCCAAACCAAGTAACAACATTGCTATATCTGTGTAGTAGCACATCTGTGTGCTACTATTTACTTAACAATTTTTCTAAAAATCAACTAAAATGTTCACTGAAATACCCACTGTAATCTCTTTCAAAGTAATAATATCTGCGATATCTCCTATTTAATATGATAGTTACATTCTAGTTTGATAAGCATTAAAAATTAACTTTGATTCCAGGAAAATACATATCACAACTCAGGGAATAATGACAGGTAAAAGAGAAAACACTGAGAAGGAATGTAAGAAAATCTAGGACCGAGTAGAAGAACTTGAATATTTAGAGTTGGGACAGAGGAAGAAAACCTTGTGAAAAGTTTGCAAAGATTGAGCAGCTAGAAGGTAAACCAGAAGAGCAGAGTGGAGTTAAGTATTGTAATATGCCACCTAGAACCCCCTTCATGACTAAAAGATCTATCCCTCTACTCAGAAAACTGGCCTCAGCTGGAGAGAGCTCCTTACCCAGGGCCACACTCCCTCCTCAGGGAGGCAGACATATCCCATGACATCCATATCTAATGAATGTCCAGAGTGTCTAAAGGCCCCTCCCTTCACCACAACTCAGGACAATTCCAAAGGTTGGCCATGAGGTTGGCCAAAATCTTTGTAGAACCTAGCTTCTCTTTCTGCTCCATCCAACTACCTTCCTTTCCCCACAGGTGTTGATCCCGAAAGGTCTCCCTCATCAATTTCCTCCATGTTGATAGAAATCAGCTCTAAGTCTCAAGGCATTTTCCTGGGAAACTTATCCTGCGTAATGTAGTATTTCAGAAGGCAAGAGGGGAAAGTGCTTCCAGGAGAAAGGGAAAGTCATACTGGAAAGTCATAGGGGCACCTGGGTGACTCAGTCAAGTTTGGGGACCTAACTCTTAGATTTCCCCTCAGGTCATGATCTCAGTGTCATGAGATTGAGCCCCATGTCCAGCATGGAGCCTGCTTAAGATTCTCTATCTCCCTCTCCCTTTACCCCTCCCCACTGTTTGTGTGTGCTCTCTTGCTTTCTCTCTCTAAATAAATAAATAAAATATTTTTAAAAAGAAGAAATCATAACATAATTATTGGTGGAAATTCTCAGTAATTGCAAAAATGTAAATTTTCATCAAGTTAATGTGGGTATTATTTGGAAGAGGAAAAAACAATTGACCTAACTGGAAGATAAACAAGTGAGAAACATTTTTTAAAGTCTCTGAAAAAGAAAAATAATTTTAAAAATTCAATTTTTTTAGAATATAGATATTAAAACACATTGAGGAGCTACAATAAGTCATACAATATAGGGTTGCTAACAAAATAAAACAGATTAAGATAAACAGAAAGCTCAAAATGGACTCAAATCAGTATGTATATAAATACATAAGTATAAATAAGAGTTGCTCATGCAAAAATGAGACATAAGAGTTTTCCAGCTAAAGAATTCATATGTTCAAGGGCCCTGATGTTTGAGAGGAAACAATTCAACAAACTGAAATTTATTTTACCTTGGGCAAATACCTTGAGATATACTTTACCTTGAGATATGACAAAAGAGGTAGTCATTGACAGAGCTTACTGAACCATACAGGTGCTGAACCATAGAAGAAATTATGGATTTTGTCCTAATGGCAATGGGAAACCACCTACAGCTGTGCTGTCTATCATGGTGGTCACTAACCCCATGTGTCCATCCTGTACTTCAAATGTAATTAGTCTGAATTGAGAAATGCTGCAAATATAAAACACCCACCAAATTTTTACATTTTTCATATTTAAAAGTATATTAGAAATTCATTAATAATTTTTATACTGATTGTTAAAACCACAATATTTTGGCTATGTTGCATTAAATATAATATATTGTTAAAATTAATTTCACCTCTTTTTTTACTTTTGAATGTCACTACTTGAAAATTTTAAATTGTACATATGGCTCACATTTATGGATTGTATTGTATTTTTTTTTAAGATTTTATTTATTTATTTGAGGGAGAGACAGTGAGAGAGAGTATGAGAGGGGAGAAGGTCAGAGGGAGAACAGACTCTCCCATGGAGCCAGGAACCCAATGCAGGACTCAATCCCGGAACTCCTGGATCACAACCTGGGCTGAAGGCGGTTGCTTAACCAACTGAGCCACACAGGCGCTCAATCGTATTACATTTCTATTGGACAGGGTTGGTATGGGGGCTTCAAGCCAGGAATATTATTGTGATATGATTAACTTCATATTTTTCAAAGATCTCTCTGTCCCCAGTGCACTCATGCTGAGTTCTCGAGCTGTACTTCCTCTTCCTCATCTTCTCACCATTACTCTGCAACACCCTCCCCTCTTTTATATTATCCTCTTAGGAAAAGGTTTTATCTTTATATATAGAGGCCATTTGCCTAGGATTTCAGCTGTTAGAATTTTTTGTCTTGTTTTGTCTTTAATTGTAGAAAGGAAGATTTTTTAATCCCTTCAGGAAAAGAAGGGCAAGCATGGGGAAGCATGGAAGACAGATACACAGTATAGCATGGGATGTCACCTCACATTGCTGAGTGCTCCCTGTCCAGAAAACTATCATGGCATGATCATTCTCCTGTGCTGGGCAATATCCCCAGTCCCCCCAAAAGGCAATCATTCCCTACAAACTGCCCAATACTGAATCTGCTCTTTCCTTATCAACACTGTTCATACTCCCAGGAGCCCACTCCTGCTAACAGAAATGTCCTGATGTAGGAGATCTATGGTGTGCTCATGGGAAGGTCCTTCCTCCGGCCTTAGCTTAGAGTACTGCCAGCAGTTAAACTCAGGGAGTTCAAGGGTGACTTATCTAACCCAAACTTTACCAGCAATGGCCACAGCTTTTCATACACATAAATTGTTGGGGATTAGGGGGTTGGTGGGGGGGTGGGGGGATAGGTTGACACCTATCTAGCTGGCAATGGCCATGGAAGGTCTATATTAACCTCAAATCTTAAGAATACCAAGTAAGTGCTAACGAGCTTTCTTCCCTTTGTGTCCTCAGGTCCCTACCTCTCTCTTGAGCTCATATAACTTCATGTTGTCTCATTGTCTTTGGAATTTCACATCTGTGTGGATTTCCCATACGGACACCCATGAAATTTAATTCTCTCCTATTAAAAAAAAAAAGAGGGCGCCTGGGTGGCTCAGTGGGTTAAGCCGCTGCCTTCAGCTCGGGTCATGATCTCAGGGTCCTGGGATCGAGTTCCGCATCGGGCTCTCTGCTCAGCAGGGAGCCTGCTTCCCTCTCTCTCTCTCTCTCTGCCTGCCTCTCTGTCTACTTGTGATCTCTCTCTGTCAAATAAATTAAAAAAAAAAAAAAATCTTTAAAAAAAAAAAAAAAAAGAATACCAAGTAAGAACTCGTTTCCCTTAGGTGATTATACAATAAGCTTGAGCTGGAAAAAGCCAGTGTCTATGAGAACTCAGTAACCAACCCATAGCACATGTTTGATAATTGCTGTTGAATCTGAACCTGCCCTGCCTTCAAGGGACCATCGCTTATGATCAGTTATGATCATTACCAAAGGGCCAGGGGCAGAGGTGAGACCGCCTAGCAAGCAATCTTCAAAGCCAGGCAAGAGAGCAGGGCTGCTGTTCTCCAGCTGAAGGTGGCAAATTGAAAAGCCTTCCAGAACCAGGGAGGAAGTGTGAATGAATGAAGCAGGCAAACAGGAAACAGGGAAAACACACCTCCAGAGTTTATAAATGAGAGTGCTACAGTTCGATACCGTATGTTTTCTCAGTTTCTAAAGAAGTGGATATAGGGATTGGTTTTATGTGAAATTACTCACTTTTTTAAAAGTTAGCAGCTAATTCACTGAATACATAGACACACAGACACACACACACACACGCACACACACACATACTACATATACTACTATGCAGACGCAACAAAACTCACTTGTCTTGGGGCTAAATAGTTCTCTGTATACCCTGGGGCAGGCCAGGTTGTGTGGCTTAGCTTTAGACCACTGATTTCTCTCTCTCTCTTTTTAAGATTTTATTTAATTTATTTGACAGAGAGAGAGAGCGAGTGAGCCCAAGCAGGGGGAGCGGCAGGCAGAGGGAAAAGCAGGCTCCCCGCCGAGTAAGGAGTCTGATGCAGTATTCGATCCCAGGACCTTGGGATCATGACCTGAGCTGAAGGTATGTGCTTAACAAACTGAGCCACTTAGATGCCCCTAGATCAGTGATTTCTAACCAGTGAACTTTAAATCTATGGCTACTATTGTCTTTATGTGCTAACATTTGTTGAACTGACCACAAAAAATAAGTTAGCATCGTTTGGTCTTTAATATTAGAATTCAAAAGCCAAGTCAAAGCTGTTAGCAAGAGCAAGAGGATGGAAAGCAGAGGAACAAAGACCATGACAGAAAAATGCACTGGCAATAAACACAGAGTGCACCACACAGATAAAGAAATTACCTTGTAAACATGCTTTGCTCCAACTCAGTTAGCCTAGTGGGGTTGGCATTTATTTTTATGTAAATGGTTATC
The DNA here is from genome assembly GCF_902655055.1 of Lutra lutra. Lineage (NCBI taxonomy): Eukaryota > Metazoa > Chordata > Mammalia > Carnivora > Mustelidae > Lutra > Lutra lutra. The sequence goes on from NC_062290.1 coordinate 51,624,021, forward strand.
TCTACTCAGATCCACACAATGGGCTAACTAATTTGCATATGACACAAACAAGACCAAGTCTTATAATAGAGAATAACTTGCCACCTTGACAGTTCACCAAGGGCTCTTTTATTGAACTTCTGGGAGAGAGAGCAGAGAGGGGCTCCTGCCTTGCACCCTAAGCCTGAGCCTCCCCGTGGACAGCTAGACAGGGAAACCGGCAGGGCAGGAGATGACAGGGCAACCTCCTGAGGCCTCAGCGGCAACATGAACAGAGTCCTAACCACCTACCTTGCTTTTCCCTTGTGCTTTGCTTCGGGCCTGTGGACCATGATGATCCTGTTGGTAACCATTACTATTCGTTATTCAAAACCACTCTTACCTGGCTATTCATCCCAACCCTTTCACTAGATATTTACAATAGATTCTAACCCAGCTTAACAAATATGTGATTGCCGTTAATATAGCTGGTTGTGAACTTGGAGGTGACCAAACCAGCAGAGGAATGGACCCAACGAGGGTGCCTGGGTGGTTCAGTCAGTTAAGCATCCGACTCTGAATTTCGGCTCAGGTCAGGATCTCAGGGTCATGAGATGGAGCCCCATGTTGGGCTCTGCGCTGGGCATGGAGCCTGTTTGGGATTTTCTCTCAGCCTCTTCCTCTGCCCCTCCCCGCCAAGGAAATAATAAACAAATCTTTTTTTTTTTAAAAAAAGGACCCACTCACCAAATGCCAGTGTGTACTAGACACTGGATATCTGGAGATCCAAAAATAATGAAGACTCTCTCACATCTAGAATAGCTTACATTCTAATGGCAGTATCCATGTAAGCATGCCAACAGAGAGAGATTTTCATCTCCCACCTCGTTCTTCCCCCCGGTTTCTATGTCCCTCCAATCAGAACATTCCATAGCACCATACCGGGTATTATTTATATGTCTGTAATTTTCAAACCCTGAAACTGGAAAGATAATTTACTGTCTGCCTCCCCACCATGCCCCAGGGGGTTTGGATTCCATAAAGACACACATACGGAAAAAAAAAAAAAAAACCTATATTTAAGATAAAAATCCCCAGAAAGGTTTCTTGTGATCACCTTGTCTAGGGCAGCCTGGTTCTTACCCCTCACTTCACTCTCCGTCCCCAAAGCCCTAACTGTTTCCGCTGGTTATTGAACCACTGGCCTCAGGGCCTGGAAATCAGAACCACGGTCCTGATCACAAAGCTCTGTTCACAAAGGCTGTTCAAAGCCATAGAACACTCTGGCTCTTTCATAATTGTAATAGATATTGAAATGAAGCACATTCTATTCTCTCCACAAGGAGAGTTTTCTCTTTTTTTCTCCTTCAGTTCAAAGACGCCTCCTGGTATCTTGATAGCATAATAATTTACTTTTCTTTCCTATTTATGCATGCTTGTGGACACAAACTCCTCTGTTTTTGTCCTATTTCAATAAAAATTATTGACACAAACTTTACAATGAATGGCTCTGATATAACTGATTGTTCTCCCGTTGAGTAATAATACTCATAAAAAGAAATGGAAGGCACAAGAGGAATCAGAGAGTGGGCGGAAATCGGAATCGTAGAGGGGAACTGTTTAGCATTTATAACTTCCATAAACTTAACCTTGTATTTGTGTCAGCTACTTTATAGTTTTCCAATTTACTTTTTAATTGAGTCCTTTTTTTTTAGCCATGTTTGGAAGATATAACTCTAAGTCGTCTCTCAAAACCAGCCCACTTTAGTTCAGTTCCATTGATCGTTCCTTGTATTTATTATTCTTATGCCCGACATACATCACTTTCCATTTGGCCAACTGCAAATGCAATTTACCATGCATCAAGCCACTTACACAGCAGATCTGCATTAGTTAATATTTTATTTGGAGCGATCCTTTCCGTGTTTGCTGTTACCCTGATCGCTGCCACCTACCTTACTGCTGAGGTTATAGAGACAGGAGTGACTCAAGTGAACTGATTTACTTGCCGACTACAGTTTTAACCCTGGGGCATGAGACTGCTCCTAGAGGCACATAAATGTGAGTTAATTGGACCGACTTGGGTCCCAAAAAGTCTTCAAAAATTCCACAGGAATGTAAAAATTGCCCTTGCAGGCTTCCTTTTTAGTGTAATCTCCTGGCAATTCCTTGGAGTGTGAGAGATCTGGTCCTGGATCTGCTATTTTCACATTCTGTGCTTAGGCTCGTTCCTCTAACTTTGCTTTTTGTCTGTTGCCTGATGCTGGAATTCCCCGAGGATGCCTCCTAAGGAGAAGTGTCATTGTCATTTTTTGGAAAGGTGAATCAAGAAAATCCGGTCAATCCACAAAGAGAGGGATCAGGTAAGTAGTAAGAAGAGAGAGGAACCCATAGGAACCCATAGGGAGTCTTAAACATCCAGGGAAAGATAGTTCAAGAAGCTGGAATGGGAACAAGCAGTAAGAAGTGGCTTAATTTAGATGCAAAGGGATCGTAGTTCTACTGAAAGAAAATAGGCATCTTTTGATCTTGGGGGTCATGTCTGCCATTCTCTGTGCATTCAGAGAACTGGACAAAAGTGAAATGGGAAGTTTTATTTAGCTGGGTGCTGTGGATATTTTGATAAACAGGGCAGACACACTCCCCACCCTCTTGGTTCTCAGAGTCAGAGACTTTTTAATGTCAAAGAGAGGAGACACAAGTTATGACCACTATTATTGGTGTTGTTGAAACAAGATCAGTCCGAATTCTTCCTGCGAGAAAATACTTAATTCTTTTGAGGTTTTTAAATACGTGCTACTAAAATAGGTCTTGCCGTTGCCAAAGTGCCATGTGACCTGTCGTGCAATTTTCAGGGACTTGATTTAACCACTCTTCCAGCTTCTAATACTAATTCTAACCCTCTCACTCAGAATAAGCAACCAGCTTCTAATTCTTATTCTACACAAATTCAAATTCTAATTTCTAGGCAAACAGCAAAAAATTTGTTTAAAAGATATATACTTATCTGAAGACACCTCTGATTTCTATTTATATTAGCAAAGTCCCATTTAGACTTAATCATTCTTCCTATATGCCCATAGAACTTTCTAGATGCATCTGTTACAGAGACTATCTGATTGCATTAATTATTTCTACTCACTCCTTGAGGACAACAATTATGTCTTAATTGTTTTTGTGTCACTGGCACCAAATGCAATTACCAAGCACCTACCATGTGACAAGCACTGTGGAAACCGCTGGAGATACAGAGATATAGAGATGATTATGTTCCCTAGCTCATCACCAAATGGGGCGGACATATTTGTAAACAAATAAACACAATCATATCTTATCAGTTGCATCATTTAGCATGCTGTAGGCTACAAGTAACACAGAAGTTTAGAAATACACTTTAGAAACAAAGAAATTTCCCTGCCCTTCCTGTCTTTATTTCCTTTCCCCATTTCCCTTCCATCCTCCTGTTCCCCTTACTTCCCACATCCAGGCAGAGGTGCTAGAATGTGAAGAAGCAAGGGGATTAGTGGGTGAAGCATGGAAGGGACAGAGGGAAAAGATGAATGGAGTACTTGAAAACTGAGCAAACTGGGGCACCTGGTGGCTCAGTCGGTCAAGCATCTGCCTTCGGCTCAGGTCACAATCTCACAGTCTGTGCTCTTCAGGGAGCCTGCTTCTCCCTCTTCTCCCCACTTGTGTTCTCCCTTGCTATCTCTGTCTCTCTCTCTCAAATAAATATATAAAATCTTTTAAAAAGAAAGGAAGGAAGGAAGGAAGGAAGGAAGGAAAGAAAAGAAAAGAAAAGAAAAGAAAAGAAAAGAAAAGAAAAGAAAAGAAAAGAAAAGACAAGACAAGACAAGACAAGACAAGACAAGACAAAACCGAGCAAATAAGTTAACTGATAGAGCAAATAAGGAAATACATTGAGGATCATGAAAACCAGGTTTCTTACTCTCTGGGAAGGTGTTTTTACAAGCATTGAAAAGGAAAGGCTAGAAAGAACCTTGAAGAATTATTAGACAAGGATTTTAAGCCTCCCTATGAACTTACAGACTTTTCCATATTCAGATTCAGATAAATATGGAAACAGCATCTGATAGAGATGTGTGTGTGTCCACGTGCACATGTACACATAAATACACGCATTTATACATTTCCTAACTTTGTCCTCTGAAAGGGTCTAGAGGCAGGAACACACTGGTGCCAAGGATCACACCGACTATCTAGACAGTGGTTTCTAAATTCCATCCTCCACTTGAGTCTGGAAGACCTCTATCCTCTATCCTCTAAGACTACTGAGGACACGGAGACAGGAGAAGACTGAGGAAATGTTCCAAACTGAAGGAGACTGATGAGACAAAACAACTCAATGCAAACATGCTCTTGGATGGGATCCTGGACCAGAAAGAAGTGAGAAGCATCCCTGGGATGTTTGACCTTAATAAGTACCCTTGAGTTGCTATTTAAAGATTTAAAACTATAAGACATTTCACTCAACTGTTTTTAGCACTTGCAGAAGTCCCTTTACAAAGCTTTTATTTTTCCCCAAACCTTTGTTGTCTTCACATAGAAGAAGAGCCAATAAAGCATGTTTAACTGACACATCTGATCTCAAAATTATTGTTTCTGAGAACATTATCCCAAATCCTCACTGTGATTGATAATAAAGTGGGGTCACATTTATGTTAACACCCAAATTACAAAGCCTAGCACCTCTACCTACTTTATGGCAGCTCAAAATCACCCAGCTCTGCTTCTGAGTCTATGTTCTTCCTGTTCTAGCTCTTCATCAGCCTCCAGTGCTATGGCCCCTGGACAGGATCTGCTGCAACTCTGGGACCATACAGGAGGTTTGGGAAGTTGTGTTGGTCTCCCTATGTCACTCAATCCCAAATCTGTTAGAGAATCTTCTCTTGATTCCCTATAGCATCACTGAGACCCAGCTTGAATTTTTTTTATGAAATATTGGAAGTTTAGGCATAAAATAAGGAAATAACATTACAACTAGTCATTATTCATATGGGATATTCTGAGAGCTCTTGGCCCTGAGGCCCTCAGTGACATCTCCTAGACTCTCACCCTGCCTAGCTTCCAGCCTGCCTCCAAAGGACCAACTCCACCTCATCCCCACCACTATGTGCTCCATATTCTCTACATTCCAAAGTCCAGGCCCATCTGCCCTGAAGATTCTCCATTTCTCCATCCTTGGCATGACTTCTCAATGTTCTTTTTTGTCTGTGGATCAGTTTCTTCCAGAAAAGTGGGACATGACACATGAGAAACCATGACCATAGTCTTAACCTATAGCCCCAAGAAAATAAGCAAAATAACATGCCCTGAAATCTCAGCAAATTCCAGGTTATCACATCTGAAATACCGTGTAAGATATTGTTATGGGCTGAATTGTGTCACCAGCCCCAAATTCATATGTCGAAGTCCTAAGCACCCTAGTACTTCAGAGTACGACTGTATTTAAAGATTTAGTATGTACAGAGACAATTAAGTTAAGTGAGGTCATAAGGTACATCCTAACTTAATACAACCAGTGTCCTTATAAGAAGAGGAAGTTTGGATACATCATGTACAAAGGGAAGATGATGTGAAGATAGAGAGAGGAGATAGCCATCTATACGCCAAGGAGACCGACCCGGAACAGATTCTTTTCTCAAGGCCCTCAGAAGGAAACAACCCTGCCAACACCTTGATCTCAGACTTGTGCCCTCTAGAATTGTGAGAAAATAGATTTCTGTAATTGAAGCCACCAGTCTGTAGTACTTTGTTACAACAGCCCTAGCAAATTGATACAGACATTAAATTTGAATTGTGTCATGTTAAGTCCAGTTTCCTTTTGGTCTTTCTTCCTTTGGTAGGTAGAAGATAAAGCTTTGAGTCTCAGTAGTACCACATTTTTTTGGTCAATGACTACTAACAGGAAAATGAAATTTTCCACAAGAATTTTGTGCCTCTTTCAGAGACTCAAAGAACCCTGAATCTAAAATTTATATATAGAAAAAAAAAATCATTCTCCTAACACTCTTCTCCACCTCCACCAAGAAAATAAAAGCCAGTAAATTCTCCAATATAGATTTCTGGCTCAGCCACAAATAGTCATTTATATTCCTAGACAAAACACTAAGCTTTTCAGGGAAAAAAACAAATCTGCCTCATGATTTTCAACAAGAATCCTTACAAATATGTAAAATATAACAAAGGTATGATATGCCCCAAGGAGGAATTCAAATCTCTTCCTCTTAATGAAGAGAAAAACAGTTTAAACTTCAAAATCACAACTGGGCCCATATTTGACCCATCAGGGAAGAGCTGAATTTCATTTAAGTCGCCCCTTCTCATTCCACGGTATGTCATTTGTGTCCAGATCACTGACAAAAGCAATCAATGGATGAAAATGAAAGAAGAGGGTATTTACTTCCTTCTCTGCTAGAAGCATAGAGCTGTACATCATCAGAGTCCAGTTTTCCTAAGGACCAGCATATTTCCCTCCATCTGAGCCCATCCTTACTCTATGTGTCTTCCCCCTTATCTCAGTTTGCATCACCTCTATTTACTCAAACACTGACCTCATTCCCATTTCTTTCCTCTAGCTCGCATTGTTCCCTTTCCCTTCCCTGCTGCTACACGGACAACACACCTCTGCTCTGAATGGGAACATTCCTGTTTCATGGATTCAAAATGACAGGGAGAGCCACCAACCCCGAGAGCAGCAGTGTTCCGAGTGGGATTACTGGGCCTGTGGTGGCAGATGAGGTCATTTTAGGGAGCCCACAAATGAATTTTTAAATTTTAATAGATGTTTTTATTTAAATGTATGTAAGAAAAATAGAACTGGCACATCAAATCTTGAAATTCTGACATAAATGAACAGATGGAAGAAGAATTTTGAGGCTGAAGAGAGTCTTCCAGGTGACCTTGAAATCAAACCACATTAGACTTTATAAACCTAAGTGCTTTTCCTGACACACTCAACCACTGAAATAGTGCAGGTCTCCTTGCTATAAAGTCTCAGAGCCCAGTGCCCCTCTCCTTGACAGCACTTAGCCCAATTATAACGCATTCTTTGTATAACTGTTTGTCAAGTGGTCATCTTTACTACAAGACTGTTAGCTCTGAAGATGGGCCCATGACTGCTTCTTTGTTACCAGATCCTTAACTCTCTGCACACTCCCTGGTATATATTAGCATTCCTTAAGTATTTGTACCACAAATGGATGAAGAAACAAATGGATAAATAAAGCTGCCTGTGATTATATGATATACCCATCACTTTCCTAGGATTTCTGAGCAAGAGAACAAAACCCTAATCTGAGAATCGGGCCCACCACGAAATGAATGACTTAAGGGCGGGGTGGGGTTGGGGGAGGGCTCAGAGTGGCAAAATCACCATCAGAGTCTCAACTCGGACAATCACTGGCAGAGTGACCTCTTCTTCAATCCCCCCCCAAATCACTCCACCTCGAGTGGCCTTGCTGTCACATGTGCAGAGTAGATGTTCTCTGAGACACGTACCAATTCTAGGTGCTATGCCATCAAGTTAGCATAGTTCGAGAAGAGTTTCCTTAAGGCTGTGCCTTTCTTTCCCTCTGATTCTGTATCCATGTGTTCTATGACTATTACTTGGGACTAACACTTCAATCACACCATGCTACTACCAGTGGAGAAGAAGTCAAACATCTGGCTGAGCAAAAAACATTTAAAGAAATCGTACACTTTAAAACGACAGTGAAAACATACAGGGAGCACCTGCTGTGGAAAAGGCTTGGGCCTTCCTCAAAGAGTTAGACACAGAATTCGTGACCAGATGACTCAGCAAGTGCACTCCTACTTCTATACCCCAGAGAACTGGAACCAACGTTCAAGCAAAACTTGGACGTGAATGTTGACAGTAGCATTGTTCACAACTAATGAAGGCGGAAACAAGCCCACCGACGAGGGGACATACAAGAGGTGTTCTAGCCATACAGTAGAATTGTATTCGGTCATAAAAAGGAATAAAGGACTGATACATGCTACAACATGGGGGAACCTCACAAGCATTATACTACACCAAACTCACCATACGCACAGCCAGGTATTGTATGATTCCATTTATACAAAATACCCAGAATAGCGAAATCCACAGAGACGGAAAGCAGATTAGTGAGAAAGACAGAATGAGGAGTGACTGCTTTAGTGGCTGCATCGTTTCTTTTCAGGATGATGACAATGTTTTTTTGTTTTGTTTTTGTTTTTAATAAACATATAATATATTTTTATCCCCAGGGGTACAGGTCTGTGAATCACCAGGTTTACACACTTCACAGCACTCAGCATAGCACATACCCTCCCCAATGTCCATAACCCCACCCCCCCAACCCCCCTCCCCCCATCAACCCTCAGTTTGTTTTATGAGATTAAGAGTCACTTATGGTTTGTCTCCCTCCCAATCCCATCTTGTTTCATTTACTCTTTTCCTACCCTCTTAACCCCCCATGTTGCATCTCCTCTCCCTCATATCAGGGAGATCATATGATAGTTGTCTTTCTCCGATTGACTAATTTTGATAAGCATGATACCCTCTAGTTCCATCCACGTCATCGCAAATGGCAAGATTTCATTTCTTTTGATGGCTGCATAGTATTCCATTGTGTATATATACCACATCTTCTTTATCCATTGATGGACATCTAGGTTCTTTCCATAGTTTGGCTATTGTGGACATTGCTGCTATAAACATTCAGGTGCACGTGCCCCTTTGGATCACTACATTTGTATCTTTAGGGTAAATACCCAGTAGTGCAATTGCTGGGTCTTAGGGTAGTTCTATTTTCAACATTTTGAGGAAACTCCATGCTGTTTTCCAGAGTGGTTGCACAATGATGACAATGTTTTAAATCTGGGTAGAGGTGATGGCTGCACAGGACATCGAATGTACTAAATGCCACTGAATCATACACTTTAAAAGGTTGGATTTTATATGCTGTGAATTTTCCTCCGATCCTTTAAATCCTATGGGTTCTATTTCTTAAAGATAGACAATGATCTTTACCAAAAATAGACACTTAATACCAAATAAGGGCTTTCATAAATCTATGAAAACTGATGGGAAGAACTGTAGACAGGGCTGAGTGATCCTCCCCCTGTGCCCGTGGTCTTCTGAGCTTTAAGATGTGGCCCTTGATATCATGACAGCCACCAAAATCTCAAAATATCCAACCCTGTTACCAATAATTCTTATCATGCACTCATATGCATGAATTTGGAAAAATGTTCCTGAGCTGAGTAATTCCAGCCAATCCTCCTACAGGGATTACAAATGCTATATTCCATGAATTTCAGTCATGTTGGTATAAGGTTAAAAATTAAATTAAAATGATCCAAGAAACCCATCACTTTCTTCACAAACACAGTAAGTAAATAGTCCAGAACTCCAAATTGGTCCCATATCCTGCCAGGTGAACCCACAAGTGGTCTGCGTGCCAAGTTCTAAAAAAAAGTACATGTCGATTAAAAGCTCCAAACATAGAAAAGTCACGCTTCTGACTGCGAAAAGAGTTTTGCCTAAAAATAGGAGCAGACGTAGAGCTTTACCCGCTCTCCTTCCCTTTGATCTTGCCACACGATTCTAGGAGCAGAGCTGCCATGATTCACACATGCCAAAAACAGCCCGGATGGGAAAAGACACAGGCTCACTACCAGCTCGCTGAGCACATCTGCCTGTGCCCTTCAAGACCAGTCTCAAAGGCAAGCTTCACAGTTTACAGAAATTGAAGACAAAATCCTCTTTTGAACTTGTTTTCTAAATGCTCAGTAAAATGGCTTACTTTGGTCAGCTTGACAATGTGTCTTTAGAAACAACATTGATTAAATTAAAAAAAGAAGAAAGAAACAACATTGATGTTTTGCCACAGACATGTGACTACACAGTGTGCTACGTAAAGGATCAGGCCATGATATACCGTTAAAGAGCAGCACCTCAGGGTACCTGGGTGGCTCAGTGGGTTAAAGCCTCTGCCTTCGGCTCAGGTCATGAGACCAGGGTCCTGGGATCAAGCCCCGAGTTGGGCTCTCTGCTCAGCAGGGAGCCTGCTTCCCCCTCTCTCTCTGCCTGCCTCTCTGTCTACTTGTGATCTCTGTCTGTCAAGTAAATAAATAAAAAATCTTAAAAAAAAAAAAGTAGCACCTCTATTGTACTGCATAAAATTCCTTTTTCTTTTTCTCTGCTGCTTCACTTTTTTTCTAATTATACAGGCAATGCAGCAAACATCAAAGACTTAGGAGAAAACAGAAATGTTAAAATAAGAAAAATCATCTGGAGTTCCACAACCCAAGCTAAATCATGACTAACGTTTTAACCCCGAATTTCTAATCCAAGGCTAATGATTTAGTAAACTTTTAATATGCATTTTCCATTTTACTGTCTTTCTCTGCACCATTGGATAATAAGAGCATTTTCATAATCAGACACTAAAGTTCATGTTAAATGCTCAATAAAATATCTTTGGACTAGTTCAGGTCCTTTTGAGAAAAAGAGCCTTATCTTATAATCACCTCTTTGCAAGTCCCAGCTTCTCCGTCACCTCCACAGGGAAACGTTCCTAATTCTCCAGATCATGTTAGTGCCCTACTTAGGTTCCCTCACGGTCTCCTTTGCTCTTACTTCTTAGCATCTATCACAATTAACCATATGGATCATTATCAGCTATTTTTCCCAGCTACAATGTATGATCCCAGAATGAGTCGGTCTTCTTCTCTCTGTTCTCCAACAATTGAGTCTTACTATATAAAAGATATTAATCCAATAGTTAGTGGGTGACTGGAAGGGTGAATGACCAAAGAACAAACCCTCTCAGCGATGCCATCTGGAACCATGACTGACTGAAGAGATGGAACTAGTGTAGCAGTGTAACTGAATGAATAAGAGCTGGGATGAGCTTATATCCCTTTGATTCCCTTTCTCAGACACCAGGATGCTGAGGCAAGACCCCTTTTGTGTGGAGACTCTGCTCAGGGAACTTACCTGTTGTAATCATGATACACAAAGCTTCTGGCAAGATGGAGTCCCAGGGACTGGATTTCCCCTTCCACTTGAAACAACTTAAAAAAAAAAAAAAAAGTCCCCCCCAAAATATGCTTTTCAGACACTGAATATTAGGCAGCATAGGACAGTGATCCGTAAGATGGGGCAACAAATAAGGTTAGCTTGACTAGCCCTATTCGTCCACCATCTTTCCGCCTTGAAAGAGTTTTTAGGCTGCAGGACAGGAAGGAAGTACCCAGGAAGTACTGATATTCTCTCTGAGTTTGTTAGTTCACAATCTCAGATAAATTATAAAATCAGCCCCCACATAGAGAAGGCAAAGAGAGAGTGAAGAAAGAGGCAGACCACTCCCAGATTCATAGGCTGCAGGTTTTAACAAGCAAGGGTACATACACAGGAACTTGTCTTGGGCAGCCTCAAGATAAGCAGATGTCTCCACACCCACCCACCTGAAGAGTTTATGTGGAGGCCTTAACAGCATTCAGTCATGTACACAGTCCAGATGGTCTCAACAACACATTAGTCTCTCAAGGCTGTGCCCATGAAGTGGCAACAGTGTGACAGGAACATGCATTCCAAGCACAGAAGAGGGTGAGGAGTCCCCAGTTGCCTCGAGGGTCAACTGGCCGTCACATCCGCCTAATGACCTTGTCCAACACAGTGAAGGAGAAAGAGCTCATTGTCTGGGAAGGTCATGACAGCCAGTGTACTAGAGAAGAGAGAGCCACAGAGAAAGAGAACGCCGGAGATCTGCCAAGGGTCCTCCTTCAGTCTTCAGCTGAGTCCATGTAAGTGAAGAAACTACGTGAAGACACAGAAAGCAATTACCTAAAGGGGTAAGAAGGAACAATCCAGACTGCTCATACAGGACTATGAATTGTTCCTGTCCTCACAGGTTGAAACGAAAAGTCTTCAAATTTCATGAGGAAGGTAATGCCTCCTAGTGGCAGAAAATAGGTCTCATCTTACCATATCCAAAAGACCAAACCATTTTTTAAGTAACTTAACTGTGTACTCTAACAAAGCCCAACAGTATTTATAGAAATACAAAAATAACTCAGCACCCAACAAGATAAACCTCACAATATCTCACACCCAATAAAAATAATTAGGCATGTAAAAAGCAACATCTAAACCCATAATGAAGAGAAAATAGCAATGGAGAGATAGTATCTGAGGGAAGAAACAAAATGAAATTCTGGCAGAGAATTTTCTAACAATATCATTAGAGAGAAAATCTGGTATATACACTAAAACAAACATCCAGACTGGCAAACCATCTCCAACATTTGCTAGGTAAACCTAACTCAGAACCCTATTTTCAAAACAACTGGTTCCACTTTTGTTCATTTGTGCTCTTATAAGGACCGGAAACATTGAGATATGTGTACAAAGAGGACTGCTTCAATACACACAGCCCGAGATTTTCTATTTTGGATGGTCAAGTCATCAGCACCTCTGAGACCTTCCACAAACTCAAGAATGCAACTCCAATTGCTCAAAGGGAAGAGACTGGGATTTTGAACGAATTGCTATAGCCTCATTAGTATTTGCCTCCAAAAAATTTCAGCCATCTATCCTGAATTTTGGACTCTTTTTTTCTTTGCTAGCAGTTTTCATAACATGATTCAAAGAGGATGGATTTTTCATCAATTAAGTGACATAGCACTTGCCCTAACATGTCATAAATTTCCTGGATTTCTCAATATCTTGTCATATGAACCCAAATTTAGCAATATTATCAGACTGCGTCTCTACATATCAAGATACTTAATGTTTGTGCCAATAACTGAAATTTATGGTTTGTTGAATTTAATAGACCCAGGGTCACTGCTCCTTTCGGATTGTTTCAGAACGAACTAAACTTTTTGAAGTCAATAAACCATTTCCTGTCTCTAACATAAAGTCCAACTGTTCTCTCTTAGTTGCTTCCAGGGCCAAAATATTGTTTCTCACCTCTAGATACTTGCTTTTGGAAAAAGGAATGTTCTTTGGATTTTACTCATTCAGCCATAACTGAATCTCTGAAAAAGAGCTGTGTGATAAAAGAATTACTAAAGCCAGGGGTCCAAAAATAAGGATACAATGACAGACCAAACAGACTTCTTAGCTAAATGAAAAATACCACACAAAGATGCAGTGCCTATTAAAATACTGCTCTTTTGGTAAAGAACTTGGTCAAAGGAAATCACGCATTGGACACCTTGGCTGCTTTTGAGCCCAGCTGAAAAGTCGTTACAATCACACATGGCAGAGCAAAAAGGAGATGCAGCACCGTGGAGGAGGGAGGAAGTAAAGGAAGACTGAAACCAAAACACAGATCAGTGATGGAATGTGTACACCAAAAGCATGAAGAGTTACCGGACAGATACCCATACAAAGCAGTTACAATATCAGTGAAAGAAAACAAGGAAATAGATCTAAGTGTTGGGCACAGCTATCTTTTCTGGCTCTGAGGACCCACATAGCCAATGGAATCAATAAAGAAGACAGGGTCTACAGCTTCTGCTATAGTCCTAACAGAACCCCTGAGGGAGAGAGTGGTCTTGGCCAACATTCTGACAACTTGTGGGTTAGATAATACCTAATTAGGAAAGCCATAAAGTGGTTGAAGGCCATTAAAAAAGCAATTATGGAACAAATACGAATTTTAGCAGAGGCAAAGTAAAGACAGAAACAAAGTCTAGCATCTGTTAAATCACAAAGGGAGGCAAGAAGCCAGAACTCATGCATGTGCACACACATACACATACACACACACCCACACCCACACCCACACACCCTCACTATGGGAGGGAACACAACCCTCCAATTGAAGACCTACTGGCTACTAAAAACTGGAATGTGATACAGGATTTCTAAAATCTTACATAGAAAGAAAGTAGCTGGATTCAGAAGAGTTCTTATTTTGAAAGTCCTATGTGCCAACGTGGCTATAATTCAGGAAATGATGAAGTTATAAGGCCCTTTCCTCTGAGTTTAAGATACAAATTAAAGAATAATTCAAGAGAGGGGAAAATACAGCACAAGCAGGAAATAAAAGATTATTTCTCACATTTTATTGTCTGTCTCCTTCACTAGACTGTGAGCTCTAAACGATAGAGACGATGTTTGTTTTGCTAACCACTGAGTATATAGTGCCTAATCTGGTGCCTGGTGGATGGTAGATATTCAATGAGCACTTATTAAATAAACAAATAGATAGATAGATAGATAGATAAGGATGTAATGCTACAGAGCAGCAGAAGGACATGGTAAAGGCCTAGATCCTTAAGGTGGAAGTAATACCAGAAGCTCAAGCTTAGTTAGAATTAGTTTGGCTCTAAGTAACAGAGAAATTCAAAATATGGGTGGCTAATTTTATTTTAAATTTTTAATTTTAGGGCACCTGGGTGGCTCCGTGGGATAAAGTCTCTGCCTTCAGCTCGGGTCATGATCTCAGGGTCCTGGGATGGAGACCCGCATCGGGCTCTCCGCTCAATGGGGAGCCTGCTTCCTCCTTTCTCTCTGCCTGCCTCTCTGCCTACTTGTGATCTCGTCTGTCAAATAAATAAATAAAATAAAATAAAATAAAATAATTTTTTAATTTTACTTTTAATTCACAGTTTTTAAGGAGTCTGGAGGTTGTTAATACCAGGGGTGGAATCGTACTTCCCCAAAGGAACTACTCCCACAATCAGATTTTTTTCCTTTGTCCCATTTTCCTTTCCTTCTTATTTTTTGCTGTTTTGTTTTGTTTGAAGTTCATGCCCCTTAATCCCCATCACCTATGTCACCCATTCCCCATACCCATCTCCCCTCTGACAACCACCAGTTTGTTCTCTCTATATTTATTTATTTATTTTTTAAGATTTATTTATTTATTTATTTGACAGAGAAAGAGATCACAAGTAGGCCGAGAGGCAGGCAGAGAGAGAGAGGAAGGCAGAGAGAGAGAGAGGAAGGGAAGCAGGCTCCCTGCTGAGCAGAGAGCCCGATGCGGGGCTCGATCCCAGGACCCTGGGATCATGACCTGAGCCGAAGGCAGAGGCTTAACCCACTGAGCCACCCAGGTGCCCCTGTTCTCTCTATATTTAGAGATCTGGTTTTGTTTTCCTTTTTTCCATTAAAAAAAAAAAAATCCCTAGCAAAGACAACTGGAGCTCGGGAAGTTGGCCATCTCCATGTTTTTGTTCTCCATACTCTGGGGATCTGTCAGATTGGTATTGACTGGGACTAACAGAGTGAATGCCTCTACCAGCCCTCACCCACTCCTCACCCCTCCAAATGACTCAACTTGTCCCTAACTACCGCCTGTAGCCCAAGATGTTTTATCACTGCTGGGGGGCAGGGGAGGAGCAGGGAGATAATTCCAGACCACAATTAAGATCATCCTTGTAGGCCACATTTACTACTGACTAGTAAGAGAACAGACCAATTACTGTGGTAAAAAATAATAATCATAATAAATTCAATTAGAAAATAGATCATGGGGGCGCCCGGGTGGCTCAGTGGGTTAAGCCGCTGCCTTCGGCTCAGGTCATGATCTCAGGGTCCTGGGATCGAGTCCCGCATCGGGCTCTCTGCTCAGCAGGGAGCCTGCTTCCTCCTCTCTCTCTCTGCTTGCCTCTCTGTCTACTTGTGATCTCTCTCTGTCAAATAAATAAATAAAATCTTTAAAAAAAAAAAAAAGAAAATAGATCATGGCAACAGTTTCCAACTACTATTTGTTTGTTTGTTCATTTTCCACACAGGATTTTAGCTGGTGGTATCAAACTAAATACTCCTTAGAAATCACAAACACTGCAAAGAAAAACCATTATGATGGTACCTTGAGTCTGAAAGTTTTAGTTAATATCTGAGGTTTATTTGAAGTATGAAGTCACAAATCAAAGAGAACCAAAAGGATTTTTTTTTACTGCTGATGAAAGATGCTATCTTTAAATCTGCCTGCTGATGCCTGGTGACAAGAATAGGAGGGTAAAGATTTTAGAGTGAAGTTTCTTCAAATTATTCCTCCTCATCCTCACCCTAGTTATAAGGGAAAAAACAAAATCTTAGGTGGCTTAGAGTAAACCAATCAAACTTCTTGGGGTGCCTGGGTGGCTCAGTCAGGTAAGCATTGACTCTTGGGTTTTGGCTCAGGTCTTGATCTCTGGGTCATGAGACTGAGCCCAGAGTTAGGCTCTGCTCTCAGCGGGGAGTCTGAGATTCTCTCCCTCTGCCTCTCCTCCCATTCCCACGTGCAGGCAAGGTCACTTGCTCTCTCTTTCTCAAATAATCTTTTATTTAAAAATGATACATTTAATGGAGCACCTGGGTGGCTCAGTGGGTTAAAGCCTCTGCCTTTGGCTCTGGTCATGATCCCGGGGTCCTGGGATTGAGCCCCACGTCGGGCTCTCTGCTCAGCGGGAAGTCTGCTTCCTTCTCTCTGTCTCTGCCTGCCTCTCTGTCTACTTGTGGCCTCTGTCTGTCAAATAAATAAATAAATAAATAAATAAATATATAAATATAAATATAAATAAAAATGATACATTTAAAAAACACACACCAAATTTATTTCTTTTCTTTTTCTGCACCCCACCAAGACCCCCATAAAAACTATAAAACCATAGGAGACATACAAAACTCCCTGCTCAGATTAAAGGTCATAACTTAATATCCTAAAACTACTAGGGTGGTTGGATAGAATGACAGGACCAATGGACAACCCAATTTGGGAATACATAAATTCTGAGGGTTCTGGTGGAAGACCAAGGTCTTAAAAGATCCAGTTCTGGTGGGTCCAAACCCAGGGACGATATTCAATGCATTTAGCAAATGGTACTATACAGACAGCAGCCCATAGAAATAACATTGTCCAGGACACTAGCTCAGGGATCTCTAGTCTCCGTACAGCACTATACATTCACTCTTCAGTTTCTGGATCGTGAGGAAGATCACAGGGCAGGGAAGAGCTCAGATCACAGATATTTGCAAGCCAATGTTTTCACAATATATATGATTGTCCTGGGGCATACCAACTCAGTATCACCCCAGTTCCACTCTTCTCAGGCATTAGTGAAGCCAGGCCCATGACAATTTTACTCCCACCCTTGCTCTCCACTCTCATCCAGTTTCGGACGGTCACTGAGCTCTTGCCACTTTGTGCAAATGGCCACCCAGTCCTGGAGAGCCCATTTAGGAAGACGCAAGCCCTACCTCCCTGTAGATCATTAACCACAGTCACACCGGAAACATCAAGTGAGGAACAGAAGTCTCCATTTAGCCTTAGGCGCCCCCATATTCACTCAGGACTAAACAGAAATAACAGTAATATGATTTGAAAGGAAACTCAGGAAACTGAAATGTTTACTCTTAACTTTAAATAACTTCCTTTTCCAATTACACCTTGGTCTCTGGACAGGTAAATTGGATTGGAATGTGTTCTACGTGTTCGACCTGCACATTTAAATCAGTGTCACTTTAATTCTCACTTGTGAATCTGTGTGAATAAGATTATGAAATTATTAAGAGGGGGAAAAAACACTTGACACAAAGACAGGCTCATTGATGACACCAATCACAATGAACAGAGATAGTGGCTTGTTTAATTACTTTCAGAAAAAGCAGATTCTCTTTAATAGCTTTCTAAATTTGATGTTTTCTAATACACAGTCATTCCTTCTCTTTTTTTCCTCCCCTGGTGGACTTTTGTTTTTGTTTTGTTTTTTTTTTAATTTTTTTTTTTTAAGATTTTATTTATTTGACAGATCACAAGTAGGCAGAGAGGCAGGCAGAGAAAGGAGGAAGCAGGCTCCCCGCTGAGCAGAGAGCCTGATTCGACTCTGGGCTTGATCCCAGGACCCTGGGATCGTAGCCTGAGCCGAAGGCAGAGGCTTTAACCCACTGAGCCACCCAGGTACCCCTGGACTTTTGTTTTTAATAAAAGTTTTTTTTTATTTGAAGATTTTGGAAAGAACAATAGCTAAAAAAATTTAGCTTTACTTCTTGGTTCTATAATTAATGGGTTCATTATTTATCTTGTCCATACAGATAACCCATAATTTGATCAAAAACTGACATTAAAATTAAATCCCCATCCTGCAGCAATAGCATAAACGCCAAATCTACCTGCTGCTTTGGTTCTTGAAAAGGTCACTGTGACAGAGTTGCAATGGTATAAATATAAAAGTTCACATTATCCACCCCGGGTGAAGAAAGCAATGGCACAACTACAGTTGTGAGGTTCAGTTAAGGCTATTTCCCCTGAAAAATAAATAACTTTTTAATGAAAATACTATCAACAGTTACTTTGGAGACATTGGCAAAGGAGTTGGAGAGATAAAGGAATTTTTATTTTTCGTATTATATTATTTGTGCTTAAACTTAATGAAAGTGCTAAAACTTTTATTTTATCATGGGCACACATTGCTTTGTTAATGAAAGAAGTAATTACTTTTAAGAAGGATTATTTCAGAAAAAGAAACAAAAAATGAGTTAGGAAAAGTCACCTAATTTTTTAAGAAATTTTCCATTACAAATAGATAATGCAACCCCAGGAGACATATGCTTCCTGGGGTAAAACTGCAATTATCAATAAAAACAAAATAAGAAGCAGTTTTAGTGCCTAGAGGAAGAAAACACAAAGTACATGACCTGTGGTTTTTGAGCAAACCAGTCATATCCAAAATACCCACCCGCTGTAAGATCAGGGGCCCGTGCCAGAATATAAATTAACACACTGCTTCCTTCTATCAGAAACGTCTTGCTACCAAAAATAAATAAATCCGATGAGCTGAAAAGGGTGACTATTGACTAAATTGACTTGCATTCCAATGCAAATTAGTTGCAAACAGTTGGATGACCAGATACCACACCTGGGTCCAAAAAAGAAATGGAAAGAGAAAGGTTTAGATTATGAGTCGGTCAGGGAAATAGAAATCACTCTAGAAATTTCAAGCAGAAAGGGATTTAATTCAGGGAATTCAGCCCAGAATTGCAGAAATTTCAGAAGGCGAGAAGCATGGGCAGCAAGTCAAGAAGGTACCACACATCCAACCTGAAGAGGTACCACCATAACCATTCAGATCAGGAAGTTACAACTACTGCCACTGTCATTACTGCTTCTTAATATATTAGGAGCTGGTGGCTAGAGAGAGGAATACTGATCTGCTCAATGCGATTGCCTCTAAACCTGCATGAGCTTGCTTCCCAGCTGAAAATAGCTTCCACCTCTCTTCTGCTTCCCAAATATCATACTAGTGCATCTCACTGAAACAATCCACCTTGCAACCAATCCTAGCTTCAAAGAGATCTGGAAATGTAGTCAGTAGCTTTTCAGCCCCTGAAAACTTAGTAGACATATGGAAGGCTGTGGGAATAGAAGTCAAGTGCTAGTTGACTACATTGAATCTGAAAAAGATAGGTCTTAAAGGGAATGACTCTTCAAACATATAAAGGACTTTCTTGCGAAAGAATAATTAGACTCATTCTGAGTAGTGGCTGAAAGCAGGCTAGATCACTTGATCTGTCTTAGTTCATTTTCCTAAAGCGGTGTATACTGGGATCTGCTCCTTCGGGTTAAGGTCACTTGTGCTTTTGCATATGCTCATTCTGGAGCCCAGGCTGAAGATGAAGTGCGTAATCAAGACATAATCACCTTGTGGTGATCCAGCCAAACTATACAAGTACAGAAGACCTTTCCCCGCTCACATCACATCTACCAACATCACATTGTCAAAAGCAATTCACATGGCCAAGTCTAATATCAATGTAATACACACTCCACCCACAATGGAAAGGCACTGCAGTGTTACATAGCGAAGAGGATGGATGTAATATAGGAAAGAAGTGAAGAATTGGGACCAATAACTCAATCCATGACAACTTCTACAAACGTGATGCTATAATTTTGCGTTCTATAATTCTATGACAGAGATTCGTGGAGATATATTAACTCCCTCAACTCTCTATTACTCACTTTTTTGCCTCCAAAACTCCCCAAAAGACCACACATAACTAATCTCAACCAAACATCCTTTTCATAGCCCTTTCTATCTCAAAGAAGAGTTATCCCTCTCCAACCAAGCCCCATTTCTAAGCTCTGTTTTAAGTTTCAATCCCAAAGTCTTGGAGACAGCTACATCAGCTTGCCCTATTTTATTTCCTAAAGAGGGTATTCATGGGGACACTACCCTATTTTCCCATTCTTTGATGTCCCTTGGAAATCCCATCCATTCCTGTAACTCTCATTGTCACCCCTGTGCTGCAGATCCTTCTACCTAGATATTTACCTGGCTCCTAGGCATCTCACCTCAAGGATGCCCGTACACATCTTGAATGCAAAGTGTTAAAGTAGATTTGCCATCTGTTCCCCAAAGCAAACTGTATCCTTCTATTGTCCCTACCTTTGTGAGGGGCACTAACATTCACCCAGTCTTCTAAGCCAAAAATATTAAGAAATATCCTGACCCCTCTCTCCCCTCTCCTCCTCTGCCCTCTATACCACATTAATTGGTCCAATGAACCTCATTCTACACATCTTTAAAATCACTTTCTTCCCCTCCATTTCTACTGTGCTTGTCTTGGGTTGAACCTTCAGTATCCATTCAAATGTAATTTACCATAGATTGTAGTAAATCTACAGTCTCAACTCTTTTACAAGCGACATCTTTTGTTTTGGGTTGTTTATTTTTTTTTCTTTTTTTTTTTCTTTTTTCTTCCAATCTAACCTCAATTGTATCCTCTTTTGTTAACAGCATCCCAATTTTGTTGAATGAACAGAAGTTGTCGGTGAGCACGGTATTTAAAAAAAAATACTTTTCAATTGATGATTTTTGTGTGATATATATGGCAGCCCCCCACTGACTGCAATATTTGATTAACCAAAATCATCTATGGATTAATAATGGTTGTGAACAGACAAATTACAAGAATATGTTAAAGGCCATGGAATTAGAAGACAACAAAGGCTTTCATAATAAAAGTTAAATCCATCAAATGAGAAGATCAATGATTCTTTGGTTTCTCCTTCCTGGTCACTAGTAATGTTTTTAATATCCTCAGGGCTCAACTGTGCAACTTCTATGGGTTTTGTTTTAAGTGAACATGGTTCCTTTGTGTAGTATTGACTCTGTAACAATATCCAAGTTACTGAAACCCACTCCATAAGCTTATGCTATACAAATTTGTGCTTTCATCTCCGTAACTCCCCCTGAAACACTTTTCTATCAAAGTAACAGTTAACTTAGATGTGTTCAAACCCACCTAAACATAAAGTATTCACTTTAGTCTGTCACATACTGCTTCCTCTACCTTATATACCAGAAGGAAGTCCTTTGGTTTGAAAGCTTTGCCAGTATTTGAGAAAGTAAATCACTTTCAAGTTCAGGGTGAATATTTTCAAAAGGATTTTACAAAGGGTTTTAATGACAACACGATCTCTCTTCCCCCACCCTCAGCTCAAGCCTGATTTTGAACTCTTTAAATTCAACACCAAGCTTAGATTCTTAGACTCTATGAGCCGAAAAGAACTTTTGTTTCCATCTCAATCCCACCTACTCGTTTTACAGTCAAGGAGACAGACACCTGGAGAGAGAAAAGCATTTGTCCCAGGTCCTGATATGTTTGACATGTTTAAGATTTATTTCCCAAATAGTTTTAGGATTTCAAAACTGGGGATTTCAGTAGCCCTCAAACTGAGGCACCTGTCTCTCCTGATTCCCTGGCTGCTGGCTATAACTCAGGGTCAACTAATGTTCTCCCACAAAAGGTCAACTTTGGCTTCTTTTCCTCAAACCTGAAAAGCCCTCCTCTTCAAGCCTCTCTCAGAGGAAGGAGCCATTGGGGATGGAGGTGGGGGGGGGGGGGGGGCGGTTTCTGCTAAGGCTGAATGACAAGCCACTGCTTTTGGTGGCTCTTTCTCAGAAAGAACAGTCCTGAGGTATGTAAATGTTGCCAATGCAGCCCGCAGTTGGGTATTCAAAATGGAAGACTAGAGATGACTCTGGCTGGCCCAACAGAACTGTGAGGAGGGAGGAAAGGAGTGAGAGTAGTGGCAGCAGAATATTCTCTTCCCCAGTCACAAAGATAAAATGGTCAGGGCATCCCCCTTCCTTTTGCAATCCTCCTGAACACACACATACATACACACACAATAACAACACTTACCCCAGCTGTCATAGCCGACTACCGTTTTGTGACTTTGCTAAATATTCACACCTGTCAATCTGAGGGTGGTGTGGGGAAACAAAGATACAGTGTGCTTTCCTCCAAGTATCTTACTCCCATAGTATAGTCCATGTTTTATAACCTCCTGAAGCCCAGATCCGAATTTTTCCACTTTCTAGAGTCATCATCCTTACATTGTATCCTGAAGCATAAGGAAGATATATAACATAGCAAAGATTCCAATAAACAGCTTTCTACTTCTGGCAAACAGGAAGGACAAGTATTCATTTTTCAATTCTTTCTTTTTCTTTGTGTGTGTGTGTGTGTGTGTGTCACCCAAGAAAGCAAGGGGTGGATTCCAACTCAAAATGAATTAGAATACCTATACTATTATACCATGAAATATGAAATGGGATGTACCTTAAAGTGATGCTATCCCCATCACTGGAAATACTCAAGCAGGGACAATAAAAACAGTTGATCAAGATTTAAAAGGGCACCTGAATAAACAATGAATCTTGGAACACTGAAAAAAATAAAATTAAATTAAAATTTTAAAAAAATAAACAAATAGGGGCTCCTAGGGGGCTCAGTGAGTTAAAGCCTCTGCCTTCAGCTCAGGTCACGATCCCAGGGTCCTGAGATGGAGCCCCGCATCGGGCTCTCTGGTCAGCGGGGAGCCTGCTTCCCTTCCTCTCTCTCTGCCTGCCTCTCTGCCTATTTGTGATCTCTGTCTGTCAAATAAATACATAAAATGTTTTAAAAAAATAATAAAATAAACAAATAAATGAAATAAAAGAAAATAAAAGGGCACCTGAAACTGATGTAACATTGTGTAGCAAATTTTTTTTTTAATTAAATTAAATCAAAAGATGTTGCTAAAGTGGGCTCAAGCCCGGAGGTGAGGGTTGGAAAAGGTGGTCTTTAAGTTTCCTTCCAAGACTGAACTCTCTCAGAGCAGCTGTGCATATTTGCTGAAGGCAGTTCCAGCATTAACTAGAAAGTGAATGGCAAATGGGAATAAGGGAAGGGCGAAACAGGCCTTCACAGGAAGCTAGTGAGGTGGATTTCAAGGAGATAGCAGTTCTACAAATCAAAGCATCAAGGCAGTAAGTCCTTGAGTTAGTCAATATTTATCTTTCAGGTTAATCCATCTGGACGTTGAACAAAAACAAGAATTAAGTGCTCTGGCTATCTCCCCCATATACATAATCACTTAAGCAATGCAAGTTAGATTGGTGTCTGGCTATGTAAAAATTGACTATAGGGATATGTTCTTTTTGCAAGAACATTCCAAAGGCAAAATGGCCTAAAGAGCTTGTAAAAAGTCATTATTTTCTTTCTGAGAATGGAGTACATTTGTGGTTAAGGCAAACAATTGTCATTGAACTCAGCAGCAGCTGGTGGAGAGAACCCATTTGTATATGGGAATTGACTAGTTAATACCATTACAAAGTGCCATTGATCCCAGACGGTGTGAATAATAACAAGGCAGACTACTTTTACTTCTTTTTCCTCCCCCATCACAAAACCAGAGTTTGATCGTTGTTACTGCTTTAAGAGGTGGAAACTCCACGTTATTTGAAAAGTGTTCCCCCCCACCACACAACTTTCCTCTTTCAGAGAGGGGACCGGGCAGACAAAATTGGTTCAGAAGAAAATGGCAGAAGAAAAACCCATAATCCTAGAGAAGAGGTCACTTAATATAACAAGGGCAAAACAATATCAATGTAGGGCAGGAGCAAGAACAATGCATTTATAAGCAGTGGTGTACAAAAGGTGGGTGTATTTTATCATGGACTTTGTTTAGAATCACTGATACAGGGGGATAATGTAAAAAAGACCAACTTTTCATCAGTCTTATTATTGTTCTTCAATTTTATAGAGACAATGGATCCCCTCACTGCTGCACTAGGGAAGACGCTGCCTACCCTCACCCACGGTAAGGCACTGTTGGTAAGCAATCTGTACCTTGTTTCCCTCACAGCCCTTTCCAACGTACCTCCTTTGGGAGGAATATGCCATGTCTGTGGCTGGTCCTCAGGGCCTCCCTCATATTTTGCTAATCAGGATAATGAATAAAAATATCTGAGAAATGGAAGGGGTCAAAAATAAACTAAGGAATTTTTTTTTTAATTGAAAGGAGAGAAATTTAGAGGATCAGAAAAGGAGCAGGGGGTCCAAAAAGGTGCAGAGGGTAAGATAATCCCCGTGCCACCCCCCTAACCACCAGCACCTTAATCATCACAGTGCGAGTAACGATGCATGCAGGATTCAGAAGTCAAGAAGCTCCTGAGCTGAGCCTCGGGCAGAGCTAGGAACTGGAAGTGAGAAAGGTTTGGGGGGTAACTGTTGGGTCCGTAATCAAAGGAGCGAGACTGATACAAAGCGAAGGTCAAGCAAAGCTTTATTTTCGCGCCAAGCATCGAGAATCAAACCGACAGGCCGGGGCTGCCCCTAACAAAGAGGCAACCTCTCTCTGCCTTACAGACTAGCTTTTAAGGGCAAAGGCCAAGGGCAAAACTCATGTTGGGTCTGGCCACACACAGGTGGCCAGTGAGATTGTAACACACAGACAAAGTTGCACAGTCACGCTAGGTCACACATAAGTGACCAATTGAATCAACTGAATTACAATTTACCCTGTAGTAGATATTTGAACGAGCCTATCACCTTGGTCAGAATTGGCACCCAAAAGGCACCCAAAGGGCAGGGTCCATACTCCTTGGTAGCTAGGGAGACAGTATGTGCCCCCACTGACTGGCTACCTCCACCTGGCCAGACCCACCCTTGTATTTGGGCTTTGTTACCTGGGACTGGTTTCTGGGACTTGTTTTTAAGTAAGTCCCCTGGGGGGAAGGGGGGCAGGGACAGTTTAAGTTTTACTGTGTAAACAACATCATTGTTTAACCGGATGGAATCACTCTGGCTAAATAGGCCCCTACAGTAACAAGACTGGGCAGACTGTAAAACCGAGAGACGGACTACAAAATGAGCAACCAGGTCTTGTCTGATCAATCAAAGTGAGGGCAGAGTATTTTGGGTACAAAAGAGTAACAGTCAAAGGACTGTCTGTTTGTCCCCTTGAACCTGGTGAGCTCAATACAGTATAAAACTCTTGAGATACAGGAATCCTTCTAACTTTTCTGAGAATCATTTCTACCCCTACTCCAAATAGGGAAAATCAGGCATGAAGCCTCAATTCACTTACTGGAGGTCACACACCAAGCATGGAACGCAGCAGTAACCAACCCACAGGCCTCCTGAATCCCTTTTCATTAACCCCTTCACCAAGCTTCCTCTTCCTTCTCTTCTCCTCATGACAACAGTTTTCAAAGTCAACCCATGCCAGCCCAAACATATAAAATATCACTTGTGTCTATGATATAACTCCGCTAGTATGGTCATGACTTTATGAATATCCCTGAAGCTGGAATAAGAACCCCTGGATCTTCTCTTTGTTGTCCTTAGAATGGGAACATATGACAGTCAATATCCCAGCAAAATACTCGGTGTTACTTTCCCTATTCTTAACTCCTTTTCTCTCCCAAAACTTTTCCAGTCAACTCATCTGCAGCCTGCCTTCTTTCCTTCTTCCTTCCTACCTTCCTTCCTTTCTCCTTCCTTCCCATCTTCCTTCCTTCCTCTTCATATGCCTTCACTAACTGTGTGTGAATGAATGAAGGAAGGAAGGAATAAAAGTTTGTCTTCCTTTTGGACCCAAGCGAAACTGAAAAATCACTTTAGCACTTTCTGATGAGACCTAGAAGGCTAACAAGTTTGCATCATAATTATTGAAGGCACGTAGGCTATCTGATTCCAGGCAGAGAAAATTAAAATAACAAAAGCAAAGATCTTATCCATTAGGAAATGTGTGTAGTGCTGACGCTCTGATATTTATCTTGCTCACTCCTAATTTCTTCAGATCCCTCACATCAGAGAAGTTAAAATCTTCCTTTGCCTTATATCTGAATAAATTAAATTTATGATTAAAACCAATGGGCAGTTTTACATAAAGGAGGTTTTAAAAATGAGAAAATTCTTGCAGGAGTGATTTCAGAGCTGGGTCTGCAATGCCAACAGGACAGTAGGCCACTGACCTTTCAATTCAATGAAGGCTGTACAGCCCAGACTCATTGTTCTTCTCAGGGTGGTGGGGTGAGTATTCTGGGAGTCTTGCCAAATGTCCCATCTCTAAAGTCAAGGATAAATAAAAAGAGCAGGGTTTTTTCTACCATTTTAACCATTCAAATTATTATTATCCAGTAAGAACTGATCTTCTTGCTTCTCTATAACCCAGAAACTTTATCAGTGTTTCTATCCTTTTGTAGTCAATAGATCAGGGAAGAGCTCAAAGATTTACAGAAGATAAAAATAATTTCACTTCTGGGATAATAGTAGCTGGAAGGTGAGCCATACATTTGACATATTAAGTATAGCTCTTCTCCTACTTTCTGGAATGAAGGGAAGTTTTCCAACTATGGCACAAGAAAGGATGATAGAAAAGTATCTTTAGAGAAACAGGCTTCCTAGTGGCACTTTGCCAGATGTAGCTTCCTTCTGCCTCAGCACTCAAGGGCTAGACAAATCCTCCCTCCCTGGGCCCTGAGACTGAGAGGTCATCAAAATCCAAAGATCAAAAACAACTTGCCCGTCGATCTATCTGGAGTGTGGTCAGAATGGCTACTAGGCAGGGTACCCAAAATAGTCAGAAAGTCCTAGAATGTATTTTGGTAAATGGCATCAACTCCTTTCTGGAACAGTATGGACTATAATAATTTAATTAATTAATTACACACCAGGAATTTTGATCAGTGAGGTCATTAACCCAATATCCATGTAGCCAAACAACACAGGCTTCCACAGACAACTGAGATTTCTGAGCAAATGGTCAACGAACTCATGCAACATTATTGAAATCAACACACAAAGATGTGCACAGGAATGAAACACAAAGATCAGAAGCCCTTCCAGGAACTGGAGGGCTCAGGTATTTGACGCTCTAAGAAAGTTGTTCATGCTGATAGGTAAGGAAATATAGGAATGTGAAATCACAAAGAGACAAAAAAGAAAAAAAGAACAATGTAAGAGCAACATCAATAAAACAGCAAGAGATAAAGCAGAGAGACTTCACTTTTAAAAATTAAGCATAAGTTGGGGCATCTGAGTGGCTCAGTGGATTAAAGCCTCTGCCTTCAGCTCAGGTCATGGTCTCAGGGTCCTGGGATGGAGCCCCACATTGGGCTCTCTGCTCAGCCAGGAACCTGCTTCCTCCTCTGTCTCTGCCTGACTCTCTGCCTACTTGTGATCTCTGTCTGTGACAAATGAATAAATAAAATCTTAAAAAAAAAAAAAAGAATTGTTAAAAATTAAGCATAAGTATATTGGGAATCTATGAGCCTATGAACCAAAGATGTTACCAGATTTCAATAAAGGAAAGCAGGAGTTAAAAAAGAGTCATGCCTGTAAAGTAGTCCTAAATAAATTATTTAGAAAATCTGCTTACAGCTCATCGTTTGTGTTGGTCTAGTTTGGTTCACTTAATTCCTTTGTGTCTTTGGTCTCGAGTTAAAGGTAAAGGATCTTACTGAGCTGTGAGAGTAGAAACGCTAAAAAAAAAAATACTTCCATAATTCAACTAGATGTATATGAACCTGACTTTGGTGCCTTGACAGCAATAGAGGAGACGATGTCTTTCATAATGTGCTAGTGAAGTTCTTGTGTGTGAACTGTGGAGCCAGGGCTCCTCAACTTCAGCACTTTTGTTGTTTCGGACTGGATAACTTTTGTCATGGGGAGCTCCCCTGTGCACTGTAGGTTCAGCAGAAGCTCTGAAAAAAACGTGTGCATGCATGAACATGGAGTTGTGCCAACAAAAGTGCCTTGATGGGGTGTGGGGAGGGAGACAGGCAGCAAAACTGTCCCTGGTTAAGAAACACTTTGACTAAAACTAAATCTAATTTGTACACTGCCGAGCACATAATGGTGGTAATTGCTGCTCCACATGATGGTCATGCAGCATTTCAAATTTAAATTCTTGCCCTTATTAATCTCTTCAGATCAAATTTCCAAAGGGGGTCTTTGATTTTTGCAAATGTCATATTTGCTTACAGCCAGTTAATTAAAGTCAAATTTAAACTATCAATGTTGAAATAAAATCCCCCAATTTCCCCGCCATAAAAGTACGTGTGAACACAAAAGAAGTGCACGAATTTGCTTTTGCCTTTAAAAAAAAAAAAAAAGTGTGTGCATTTGGAAAGAAAACACTTCCATTCACTTTTTAAGACGCATCACAATCTACCCTCGTCATTCTGACAAATGTTTCCTTCACTGTTGGAAGTAATTCAGACTACTAATAAGACATGGGTCTGCACTCTTACAAGGACTTTGAATCTATGTAAAGTTGGGTATAATCATTTATTGATTCATACAAGTTCTCCACATTGCCTTCTAGAGTAGTTTCAATATGGAGAAAAAAAGAAAAATGCCAGGGTGACGGTCTTAATGTCAGAGTCATGTATAGTGATCAACTCCCAGTCATATGGTTTTAATGAAAAATGGCTTGTAGAGAGGGGCTCCTGCAAAAAGACAGAATACCGGGGCACCTGGGTGGCTCAGTGGGTTAAAGCCTCTGCCTTCGGCTCAGGTCGTGATCCCAGGGTCCTGGGATCGAGCCCCGTATCGGGCTCTCTGCTCAGTGGGGAGCTTGCTTCCTCCTCTCTCTCTCTCTGCCTGCCTCTCCACCTACTTGTGATCTCTCTCTCTGTCAAATAAATAAAATCTTAAAAAAAAAAAAAAAAGACAGAATACCAGTAGCTACATTTTGACATTCAGAAAAAATTGGAATGGGATTACAGGTTCCTCAATGGCCGAGTCTGTGGAGGAAGTAGTCATTCACACTTATCCAGGTTTCTCTGACGCTACCTCTTCTCCAAAAGTTTTTGAAGGACATCTGAGTCTAAATGACTTCCAAGGTTATTCCAGCACCCCTACCCTGAGACTTACATAGACTACCATGTGATGGTATTTGTGTTTTGGATTGACATGAGCAAGTAACATTGTTTTATGATGTTGAAGCCTGGGACCTTCTGGGTCCCCCCACTTTGATTGGAATGTCCTTACCTAGCTGAGCTCTGATAATAATCCACACATCACACATCTGACCAACTAATAAATCTTGAATTCTTTGATCTGCAGTCTGAGGTTGATGCTGCACCTGAGTCTTTGGAAATGGCATTTGTAAACTGGTCTCCTTGGCATTTGACTGCCTTCTTTCCCAAATGCCTTTGACCTTTCTTGCCCCACTTACTCTCTTTGCCTTACAAGGACCCTCAGGGAAAACCTTGAACATATTCCAGTTATAGATTCCAACCTTTTTACTGACCACTGAGTGAAACCACAAATCTTTCTTTCATGATAGAATAAAATCTGAGAAACCTGGGGTCAATAATAAAAGACACAGAAGTATATGATCTAGATTGATTCAAAATTCCAAATCTTAAATCAGCCTATTTTTATTATACTTTCAGGCAGATTATATTTTCCAAAGTTGTAGCAGTTCTCCCATCCCACATAATCTTCCAAAATATAGCAACTTCCCCCATTAAGTGGTTGAGTCAAAGTCTTCTCCTCTTGAACCTGGGTAGGACTTTCTGACTGCTTCAACCAACAGAATAGAACAAAAGAGATACTTTGTGACTTTCAAGGGTAGGTCATAAAAATGCCATGTATTTCTACCTTGTTTTCTTAGGACACTCACTTTTGGGAATCCAGACACCATACTATAAAGAAGCCCAAACAGTCCATGGAGAGGCCCCGTGTGAAGAGGAACTAAGGACTCTGGTCCATAGCTCCCCGTGAGCTCCCAGCTGACTACCAACACCAACCGGCCAGATGGGTGACTGAGGCATCTTAAAGTAAATCCTTTATTCCCTGACTGAACCTACTCAGCTGACGCCGTTAGAAACAAGGCTGAGAAAAGGCAACTTGAGCTCTTTCCAAATTGTAGATTTGCAAGCAAAATAAATGTCTGCTTAAACCCATGAAATCATGGGCTAGTTTGTTACACGGTAATAACTAATCTATACTTCATCTTGGGAACTAGCAAGTGTATGTCTTAAACATAATGAATTTCAGGAATTTCTCCAGGTAAAACTCTTGAGACAAGGGCCAAAGTAAATATTTTTTAAATGGTGTTTATTACAAAACTGTTTACATCAAAAAAAAAATAAAATAAAATAAAGGGGCGCCTGGGTGGCTCCCGTCAGTTAAGCATCCAATTTGTGATTTCGGCTCATGTCATGATCTCAGGGTTGTGAGGTGGAGCAAGCCCTGCATCAGGATCTGTGCTCTCGGCGGGAGTCGGCTTGAGATTCTCTCTTTCTCTCTCTCTGCCCCGCCCCCTACTCGCACATGCTCTAAATTTTTTTTTAAAAATTTAAAAATCCAAGTGCCCCATAATTTGGTATTGTTTAAATAATATATGGCACATCTGTATAATAGTGTGATACTGGGCCATTCTTTGAAAGGCAGCAATTAAAGTATATTGAGATAGTAATATTTAAGCAGCATGCATATAATGATTCCATTTTAATGACATGTATTTGTGTGTGGATGTGCATATTTACGCTGGGGAAAATCTTAAAGTCTGTACTTCAAAATATGTGTCAAGGTTACCTCTGCATAAGGGGCTAAGGAGTGATTTTTTTATGATTTCCTGCTTATCTGAATATTCTTTTTCTTACTGAACATGTAATGCTGAAATAATTTTTAAAGCCTTTAGAAAAATAAAAGGATTCTCTTTATAATTTTAGTGTAAAAGAAAGGATCATTTCAGGCCATCTCTGGTTGTTTCCAGAAAGTGGACTGACCTGTGGCATATTCAAATGCACACCACTGTAAGTCATGTTATAACACAATTCCTCTCCAGTTCCTCATTCCTGTTTCCCTCTATTTCATTTCCCAGAGTCTCCAGATCAAGAGGATACAAATTTCTCTTCCTTCCAGAGTACCATCCTGGAGGCTAGGGGCACAAATGCCAAGCAAAGAAACCCCTCTGTGACTGAAGAGTTAGGTGCTGGCAGCAACAGCACCAGGAATGTCACAATGGGGAGAGTGAGTCAAGTGACTGCTTCTGTGGCAGGAAAAGTTAATGTCTTGCATCTGAAAGGGCACGTGTGCACAGAGCCCTAGGTGATGGTCAAAGAGAAGGAAAAAATTGGGTCTCCAAAACAAGGCAGCTTTGCCAACCCAATCTAGAATGTTTGAAATCATCTCTCAGGAGGTTTTCCCATTTTATTTACTTTCTGCCTTCTAAGGAAGCCCTGTTTCCTTTTCTTCTGTCTTCAAACAGTACATTAAAACTGTGTGCTCTGCCCTCCCCTGGTTACCCTAAGGCTCATATTACTAAGGCATCAATACATCACACCTCTGGGCTTTCAGCAGGTGTGTGTGCCAGGATGCGGGTGAGGCTGGAAGGGTGTCTTTTCACCAGTCCTGTTGCCTGCACTTGAAACTCGTGCTCTTCAAGAAAGGGACTTCTGGGGTGCCTGTGTGGCTCAGTCCATTGAGTGTCTGACTCTTGGTTTCAGCTCAGGTCACGATCTCAGGGTCCTGGGATTGAATCCTGAGTCGGGCTCTGCACGGGACATGGAGCCTGCTTAAGATTCTCTCTCCCTCTGCCACCCTCTCTCTCTCTCTTAAAAAAAAAAAAAAAAAAAATGCATAATTTAAATGGCTGTCAGGAAGAGGCAAGCTCACTCTCTCCAGAATAAAAGGGAAACCTGCTGCTATATTTTCCTCTATCCTTTCCCTCCTGCAAAAGGGACTTTTCATTGAAGTTATTTGCTGTAGAACACAGCAAAGTTTCATTCCTATTCCCACATTGACTTCAGTTTAGCTGAAACCATCTGATCTGCAAATAAAGTTGGTCCTAAGTACCGATTAGGGGTCAGCAAGGGATAAAAGGGAAGGGCTGACAGTTAGATAAAATGTATTACGGGGAGTCAGGGACCTGCCTGGGTGACTATCACAGTAGGAGGTAAAACACAAACATCCCCAAGATGTTAACCCAGGTTTTCTCAACCATAAGTAGGAGTTCAGGATCTCTCTCCAATTTGGAGACACAAAGTAGGAGAGAAGATTAGAGAGCAGCACTTGTGAAATGCTTGTTGACTTCAAAGTAGCCTAAATAATTACAAAGTACCAGGCAGAGAATATACACATTTCATAGGGAAGCTTTGGAATGCTCCAGTCGTGGGCTTTTCACTCTTGCTCTACCACTTACCAATGTATAAGTATGTGCTAAATACTTCATTCTTACCCTGTGTGATGGTTGGCTTTATGTGTCAACCTGACTGGGCTATTGGGTGCCCAATCTTTTGGGCAAAACTTCCTCAGGGCGTGTCCATGTAGGTCTTTCTGAACAAGATTTACATTCAAATCCACTGGCTGAGTAAAGCCTATTTGACCTCCCTAACGTGGGTGGTCCTCACCCAGTCAACTGAAGCCGGGCGAGGGGGGGGGGGCGGGATGGGGGGTCAGACAAGACAAAAGGCTATGTAAAAAGAACTCTCTTCCTGCCCAGCTAACGAGCTGGGACATTTGATTTCTCCTTGCCTTCAAACACAAACTTATACCTAGAGTTCTCCTGGTTCTCAGCCTCCATAATCACTGAGCCAATTCTTTAATGTATACATACATACAGATGATAGATAGATAGACAGATAGATAGACAGACAGATAGCTACAGATCCTGTCTCTCCAGAAAACCCTAATACAACCTGCTTCCTCAACTATAATATGGAAGTAATGCCTATCTGCTAAGGCCTGAAATAAATGAAATGCAATACATCAGGCTTGGTACAAAGTAGGCACACAATAAATACTGGTTTTCCCCCTAGACCCAAGTTTCCTGCACCAAAGTCTGTTTGCAGGTCCTCCTCCTTCTAGTAAATCAGTACACCATGAGATGTTTATGCCAGGTTCCCTGGTATCAGAGTCCACAAACTCATGTGTATAATGAATACTTCATTTCCTTTACAGCAACTTAAGTCACACCCCAGGCACACATCCCATCCGATTGAAGGTAAATTCTTGGTAAATACTGAGATTGCCCAGAGAAGAAATCCAGGACATTTTGTGGTGCCCCAAAAAAGCAGGAAAAAGTAACATTTAATCTCTAATCATAGTTGACCAAGACACCCCTTGAGGTTCTGATGTATCTGCTTCTGTGCCGAGCACAGTTCCCGGAATCCAGGTGGAGGCTGGACTCCCTGGTGCCCAGGGTTCTGTCAGCCTCGTCACCTCCCCGCAAACCCTGCTCAGCATCCATAACCCCAAGGACTCCACTTCTTAGGGGCTGCCATCCCAGAGAGGACCTACTCACAGGAAACTACTCCTATTCATATCATATTTCACCTGATTTGAGAAAATTTGAGAAAGTATAAAATATACTGTTCTACAATCTATGTAATAAAGAGCATAGAGGAGAAAAGCACACCAAACTGCCTGAAGAAGGGAAAGACGGAAAATTTCTATTATCATCTTATATTTTTGTAAATTTAAATCTTGGAGGCAACTCCTAGCCGAAGTCTGGAATAGAATAGATTATACTCACTTTTGGACGTTGAAAGAAATAACATTTTGCAATCCTATCCTTCATAGAACAACGCCACTGAGAATGTATGCTGACAGTTTTGAACTTTTTCCTATTTTGAACTTCATACTATTTCTGCATCCAAAAAGCCAGAGTTCAGCTCATGCCGGTGAATAGAGCTACACTGAAAGCACCAAAAAAAGGAAACTGGAAGAAACAAAAATTAAACCTTTAAAATATTTTTTTTAAAAAACAGGGAGAACGTAAGACCAGAGATCACCAATCATGTTTCTATATTTCTAAAGAAAATCCTCCAGGCGTGCGGGATTGAGAAACCCACTCAGTTGCACCATCTGCCACATGCTAGCAACTTCAGATCAATAGGACACCCGAGACTGGTAAACTCTGGCAAGATTTCAGACAACACAAAGCTGGCCAAGATGACTGACCACAGAATCAAAGATCAAAAACCATCTTGTCAGCACGAAATAAGTTTCTACAAGTTAAAAAAGAGCTAATAACAATAATTTCCAAATATTCTAAACCTGAGTTGGGATTTCAAACGTCAAGCACTCCAGTAAAAATGCTTAGCAACTTTTCTTAACAACAAAGAAAGAGAGAGATGTGGATCTGTAACAACAGTCTGAAGCAACATAGTTTAAAGAGCTACGGGTAAAAAGTAAAGATAACCTTACATTAAAAAAAATACGGGTAGTGTATGGGTCTCATGGACACGCCAGCAGAAATCACTAAGCATACACCAGCTACATCTTAAGTGCCATGTTCGGTGCTCCATGCCAGATTTTCAAATAACATAGACTAAGATAGATCACTGTGGAAAGTAGTGCTTCACTGCTGACTAGCACGGCTACAGAAATAAGAAACTCTCTTCTTTAGTTCTTGGCTCAGCCCACCCAGAAGTGAATATCTTCAGAGAAAGCAACTCATTGACTGAGCTGAGATTCCTTCACCATCCTTTGGGTGGGCCAGAGTGGTTAACCAAAAGGATTCAGGGGAGGCCAGGGGAGAGTCTCCAAACTCCTTGCATTCTGTAGCAAAAGTGCACACACATCTGGATTTATGTTACATAATAGAGAAGTTCTCCGAAAGAAATGGAGGGAGCAGATGTTGAGTCATCAGAACATATGCTGTTAATAAATGTAACAAGATTTGGTGAATATAGGGAAAATGAACTAGTAGTTGACTTAAAGTTTAGTCATTTGTCTTTCCAGTAAACAGAATGGTTTTTTGGTAAACTGCCCAAACACTGATTTTTTTTTTCTTTTAAGTCCTAGGTTTTTGACTAAAATCCAGGAGCAGTAGGGGAATCTTGGCCTGAGCAACTGCACTAGGTTCTCCCCCACAAGGACAGACACTGCTGGGCAGGCCCACCAATGAGCCTCATGGGGAAGAAATCATCCCAAAGTAAGAGAGAGTCAAGAGACACAAGGACAACAGGCCAGAAACATCAGTGAAAGACAATTTTGAGTAAAGCACAGTATCTAATCACTAACGTTGTCCCACAGCCCAGCTCGGCCGCTGGGGCTCAGTCCTGAATCTTAGCAGAAAAAGCTGCAGTGTATATAAAGGTAAAAGCCCCTCTGGCTACGAGAGTGTAAGTTTGGTCTTAGGCCTCACAGTCGGCACCATGCTTTGCCCCAAACCAACAACAATGATAAATAAACCACATTCTTTAAAAGAAACTCCAGAAGAAACAAGAAAGGTCTCAAATACACAACCTAACCCTACACCTAAAGGAGATAGAGAAAGAAACAAAGAAAGCCTAAACCCAGCAGGAGAAGAGAAATAAAGATCAGAGCAGAAATCAATGAAATAGAAACCAAAAAAAAACAATAGAACAAATCAATGAAACTAGGAGCTCGTTCTTTGAAAGAACTAATAAGATTGATAAACCCCTGGCCAGAAAGAAAAGAAGAAAGAACCCAAATAAAGGAAAAGAAAAAGAACCCAAAAGAAAAGAGAAAAAGAAAAGAGAAAGAACCCAAATAAATAAAATCATGAATGAAATAGGAGAGATCACAACCAACACCAAAGAAATACATACAATTATAACAACTCTATGCCAACAAATTTGACAACCTGGAAGAAATGGATGCATTCCTAGAGACATATAAACTACCACAACTGAACCAGGAAGAAATAGAAAGCCTCAACAGACCCATAACCAGTAAGGAGATTGAAACAGTCATCAAAAATCTCCAAACAAACAAAAGCCCAGGGCCAGATCGCTTCCCAGGGGAATTCTAGCAAACATTTAAAGAAGAATTAATTCCTATTCTCCTGAAACTGTTCCAAAAAATAGAAATGGAAGGAAAACTTCCAAACTCATTTTATGAGGCCAGCATCACCTTGATCCCAAAACCAGACAAGGATCCCATCAAAAAAGAGAATTACAGACCAATATCCTTGATGAACACAAATGTGAAAATTCTCACCAAAATGCTAGCTAATAGGATCCAACAGTACATTAAAAGGATTATTCACCACGACCAAGTGGGATTTATACCAGGGCTGCAAGGTTGGTTCAACATCTGCAAATCAATGTGATACAATACATTAATCAAAGAAAGAACAAGAACCATATGATACTCTCAATCGATGCTGAAAAAGCATTCAACAAAGTACAGCATCCCTTCCTGATCAAAACTCTTCAAAGTGTAGGGATAGAGGGCACATACCTCAATATTATCAAAGTCATCTATGAAAAACCCACCACAAATATCATTCTCAATGGAGAAAAACTGAGAGCTTTTCCGCTAAGGTCAGAAACATGGCAGGGATGTCCTTTATCACCACTGCTATTCAACATAGTACTAGAAGTCCTAGCCTCAGCAATCAGACAACAAAAAGAAATTAAAGGCATCCGAATCGGCAAAGAAGAAGTCAAACTATCACTCTTTGCAGATGATATGCTACTATATGTGGAAAACCCAAAAGACTCCACTCCAAAACTGCTAGAACTTGTACAGGAATTCAGTAAAGTGTCAGGATATAAAATCAATGCACAGAAATCAGTTGCATTTCTTTACACCAACAACAAGACAGAAGAAAGAGAAATTAAGGAGTCAATCCCATTTACAATTAAACCCAAAACCATAAGATACCTAGGAATAAACCTAACCAAAGAGGCAAAGAATCTATACTCAGAAAACTATAAAGTACTCATGAAAGAAACTGAGGAAGACACAAAGAAATGGAAAAATGTTCCATGCTCCTGGATTGGAAGAACAAATATTGTGAAAATGTCTATGCTACCTAAAGCAATCTACACATTTAATGCAATCCCTATCAAAATCCCATCCATTTTTTTCAAAGAAATGGAACAAATAATCCTAAAATTTATATGGAACCAGAAAAGACCTCGAATAGCCAAAGGAATATTGAAAAAGAAAGCCAATGTTGGTGGCATCGCAATTCTGGACTTCAAGCTCTGTTACAAAGCTGTCATCATCAAGACAGTATGGTACTGGCACAAAAACAGACACATAGATCAATGGAACAGAACAGAGAGCCCAGAAATAGACCTTCAACTCTATGGTCAACTAATCTTCAACAAAGCAGAAAAGAATGTCCAGTGGAAAAAAGATGGCCTCTTCAACAAATGGTGTTGGGAAAACTGGACAGCCACATGCAGAAAAATGAAATTGGACCATTTCCTTACACCACACATGTTCTGTGTGGATGAAGGACCTCAATGTGAGAAATGAGTCCATCAAAATCCTTGAGGAGAACACAGGCAGCAACCTTTTCGACCTCAGCTGCAGCAACTTCTTCCTAGGAACATTGCCAAAGGCAAGAGAAGCAAGGGCAAAAATGAACTATTGGGACTTCATCAAGATCAAAATCTTTTGTACAGCAAAGGAAACAGTTAACAAAACCAAAAGACAACTGACAGAATGGGAGAAGATATTTGCAAACAACATATCAGATAAAGGACTAGTATCCAAAATCTATAAAGAACTTAGCAAACTCAACACCCAAAGAACAAATAATCCAATCAAGAAATGGGCAGAGGACATGAACAGACATTTCTGCAAAGAAGACATCCAGATGGCCAACAGACACATGAAAAAGTGCTCCATATCACTCAGCATCAGGGAAATACAAATCAAAACCACCATGAGATATCACCTCACACCAGTCAGAATGGCTAAAATTAACAAGTCAGGAAATGACAGATGCTGGCGAGGATGCGGAGAAAGGGGAACCCTCCTGCACTGTTGGTGGGAATGCAAGCTGGTGCAACCACTCTGGAAAACAGCATGGAGGTTCCTCAAAATGTTGAAAATAGAACTACCCTATGACCCTGCAATTGCACTGCTGGGTATTTACCCTAAAGATACAAACATAGTGATCCGAAGGGGCACATGCACCCGAATGTTTATAGCAGCAATGTCTACAACAGCCAAACTATGGAAAGAACCTAGATGTCCATCAACAGACGAATGGATAAAGAAGATGTGGTATATATACACAATGGAATACTATGCAGCCATCAAAAGAAATGAAATCTTGCCATTTGTGACGACGTGGATGGAACTAGAGGGTATCATGCTTAGCGAAATAAGTCAATCGGAGAAAGACAACTATCATATGATCTCCCTGATATGAGGGAGAGGAGATGCAACATGGGGGGTTGAGGGGGTAGGAGAAGAGTAAATGAAACAAGATGGGATTGGGAGGGAGACAAATCATAAGTGACTCTTAATCTCACAAAACAAACTGAGGGTTGATGGGGGGAGGGGGTTGGGAGAGGGGGGTGGGGTTATGGATATTGGGGAGGGTATGTGCTATGGTGAGTGCTGTGAAGTGTAAACCTGGCGATTCGCAGACCTATACCCCTGGGGATAAAAATATATGTTTATATAAAAGTCAAAAAAAAAAAAAGACATGAACAGACATTTCTACAAAGAAGACATCCAGATGGCCAACAGACATATGAAAAAGTGCTCCACAACACTTGGCATCAGGGAAATACAAATCAAAACCACAATGAGTTAGCACCTCACACCAGTCAGAAT
Organism: Lutra lutra; assembly: GCF_902655055.1. Lineage (NCBI taxonomy): Eukaryota > Metazoa > Chordata > Mammalia > Carnivora > Mustelidae > Lutra > Lutra lutra. The sequence continues at coordinate 51,662,779 of NC_062290.1, forward strand.
GGCTAAAATTAACAAGTCAGGAAATGACAGATGCTGGCGAGGATGTGGAGAAAGGGGCACCCTCCTACACTGTTGGTGGGAACTCAAGCTGGTGCAACCACTCTGGAAAACAGCATGGAGGCTCCTCAAAAAGTTGAATATAGAGCTATCTTATGACCCAGCAATTGCACTACTGGGTATTTACCCTAAAGATACAAACATAGTGATCCGAAGGGGCACGTGCACCCGAACGTTTATAGCAGCAATGCCCACAATAGCCAAACTATGGAAAGAATGTAGATGTTTATAGCAGCAATGCCCACAATAGCCAAACTATGGAAAGAACGTAGATGTCCATCAACAGATGAATGGATAAAGATGTGGTATATATATATACAATGGAATACTATGCATCCATCAAAAGAAATGAAATCTTGCCATTTGTGACAACGTGGATGGAACTAGAGGGTATTCTGCTAAGCGAAATAAGTCAATCGGAGAAAGACAACTATCATATGATCTCCCTGATATGAGAAAGTGGAGATGCAACGTGGGGGGTTTGAGGGTAGGAAGGGAGGGAGACAAACCATGAGAGACTCTTAATCTCAAAAAACAAACTGAGGATTGCTTCGGGGGTGCGTGGGTGTAGGGAGAGGGTGGTGAGGTTATGGACAATGGGGAGATACCTGTACCCCTGGGGCTAATAATACATTATATGTTTATAAAAAATTTTTTTAAATTTTAAAAATTTAAAAAATAATAATAATTTTAAAAAAAAAAAAAGAAAGAAAGAAACTCCACAACACATAGTGCTGTTTCTGTGGAGGGAAAAAGGAACTACAACACAAAGCAGTGAGTAAGGCTGAAGCCCCAGAGCCTCCAGGTTCCAGGTCTGAAGCCTGTGAGAGGCTGAGGAGAGTTAGGATAACGGACCCTCCCACTCACCCACCACCACCACGTCCTAAGCTGATCTCCCTGCTTGAAACCAATGGCTGCCATGGGACTTCTCATCATAAAACAGAGGTGAAAACACTCTACCCAGCTGAACTGTGCTGCGTCGGCCTGTGCGCTATAGTGAACACAACCGCAGAACCAAGAAAGGGAGGGAGGTTGAGACCAACACAGCCTCTCTGTCAGGCTCTCGGCCAACCTCCCGGTTTGGGGACCGCAAACAGAAGAGTTAACAGCAGATCTGAGGCTGCCAACTTTAGAAGGGCCTACCTGCAAGGTTGGCCCCTGACTGGCATCTGGGAATTTGGCACCCAAAGCACTCCCTAACCAATGAGGGAGGCTAACGTTGCCTAGACTATACAAACAATGTCATTTAGGCTTAATGGCTGCTTCCCTTCCGGAGTCTGGAACTTCGGGGCATGCTAAGCAGCAATGCTGATGTCATCAGCCCCCAACACAAGTCTTGAACTCTGATTCTCTAATAGGCTCTCCTGAGCAGAAGAAGTACTGCACACAGACCTCCACCTTTGTTTGCTGTTGAAAAAAACCAAAACAGGACTACCACCTTTGGTATTTCTCCTTATGAGAGGAAAAGAGCATAAGGAAGTCTGTTCACAGATTTCTCCAGGATCCTCTTGTGTCTTTTTTTCCCTTGACGACCCTGTCCCATGTGCTTTCGCTGTGACAGACCCTAGTCATGAGTCTAACTATGGGCTGAGTTCCCTCGGTGCTTCTAACAATTCTCCCAAATGTCTGGGGCCTTGAGGATCCCCAAGGCAGTGCTGGCCATGAGATTCACTAGCCCAGCTCCCATTCGCTAAAATATGGCCACAGTATTATTGGGGGGCAAGGGAGAAGAAGGGCAGGGGATGACAAAATCCCGGTGCCTGGGTGATTATGGAGTTACCCAGGGTACAAAAGAGCAGCTGAACTTCTGTTGTGAGAGGTAAAACTTACCCATGGAATTTGAAAATAGATTCAAGCCCAGGGGACTTGACTCATTGGACCCCCTGGTTTCTTTTGGCCCTGCTAGCTGAAATGAAGAAAAAAGAGAAGCCCAGCTGATGTCTTTGTTTTTTGTGCCCACCACCTGGTGGGAGGAAAGGGAGATCAAACACTCCCAGTGGTGGGGCTGGCAAAAGGCCAAAGACTGTAAAAATGAGCAGCTCAGTTGCTCTTGCCTTACCTTCAGGCAGAAGAAAAAAGGGGGAGGGGCACTCAAGCCTTTTCTGCAGCCCAGCACAGCACAGCACCCCAACTCCTTGTATTCCACTGGGATCTCCCAGTAACTGTAGTTGTAACCTGTAAATGCTGAATTTACTGCTAGGACTTGGAGCAAAACTTGCAATGGGAAGAAAACAAAAAAGAAACCATATAAATGTCATTGTGTTCTACAGCTATTTCATCTCTCTATAGGATTAATATTTATTTAAAAATTATCCTATGCTTGTAATTTCATAAATGCTGGAGAGGGATCAGGGAAAGCCACTGAGAAAAAAAAAAGTACTGTTAGTGGCACACAACTGTTTTTATTTTTGCCATGAGTGGGCGAATTAAAATTTAAACTCTGGGTATCGAAAACAGAACAAATCTCCATAACGAATGATTTTGGCTACAATTCTTGTTCATTGGAGCTTCTTTTAAAGGGATCTCCAAATGGAAGTATGCTTTTTATGAGTTTTAAAAAGCAGTGTCTAGTTTGCTAATGAGTTCTTGTTGAAATCAAATGCCTGACCCTTAAAGGCTGATGATTTTTTCCTGCCTAATGTGCATACTTTAGAGTGGGTCAATTTGGAGTCTCAGACAAGGTAAAAAGGTCCTGGGAAAGCCTTGTTACTTGGACTTTGAACACAGCTGTCTGGCCCTACAGGTCTTGGGTTTGCCACGACAGAAGAAAATTGGTTGATGGCATTTTGGAAATCCTGAATTCAAAATCCTAATTACCTGCACCTGACTCTAAGCTGAAATCTTAACACTATCTGCTATGGGCTACTGTGGCCTTAGCTGTGTTGAACTGAAATCAGATGAGATCTCTCCACTCACCTAACAAGACTCAGACCCTGGGGCCATTGCAAATTTACAACACCCCTCCGTGGGCTGTCAACTGTAAAAATCATTGTAGATGTTTGTTGGCCTGAGCTACATACAGATGCCCATGGAAAGGGATTTGTTCTCTGATGGAACCATCTGATATTGAGCTGACTGGCTGTATACCATTGATACAGAGGCTGGTTGCCTTCATAACTTGTGGTTTCTGCCCAAGCCACAGGTTGAGGGAAGCCTATTACTTGAGGAAGCAACTAAGCTTTCTAAGATAGATCTTCATGGTAAACAGGATTTGTTTCCATGGCTAAATCTAGGACTCTGGAAGGCATGACTAACGTCAATATTGCAGGCAGATCCCTGCATCATGGGTTCCTAATGAGAATAATTTTGCCATAAAGATACCTAGGATAAGGGTGAAGGGAGTAGACTTTACAGAAAAGAGCTAATCTAGCAGAACTTGGGTTGTCATCTTTTGAAGGGCCTGTTTCCAAGACTGGCCCTAACGTGGCATCTGGGAACTTGGCATCCAAACAGTTCCCTTACTTACAAGGGAGTCTCACTGTACCTGGACTGTTCATATGGACAGCGCAAGTTTTTGTGAACACTTGCTTTTTTAGTGGGAGTCTAGAATTTGGGTACATGCCAGGCAGAGGGTACCTAGGTAATCAGCCCCCAATAAAAACCTTGGGCACTATAGTAGGTTGAATAGTGGCCCTCCAAAATTCATGTCCAAGTCCTAATACCCAGAACCTATATATATAATTTATTTGGAGAAAGGGGGGGCTCTTTGTAGATGGAATTAAGTTAAAACATCTTGAGATGAGATCACCTAGAGTTAAGGTGTTCCCTAAATCCAAAGGTAGGTGTTATTATAAGAGAAAAGCAGAAGGAAATTTGAAACAAAGAGAGACACAAAGGCCATGTGAAGGTGGAGGCCAAGGTTGATGTGTCCACAAGCCAAGGAATGCAAAGGTTTGTCAACGGCCACCAGAAGCTAGGAGAGAGGAATGGAATGACTTCCTCGTCATAGTCGCTATCAGGAACCAATGCTCCCAACACCCTGATTTCAGATTTCTGGCTTTCAGAATATGAGAGAATACATTTCTGTTGTTATAAGCCATCAAACTATAGTAACTTGTTATGGTACCCTTAGGAAACCAATATAGGCAACTAAGCCTGTAAAGGGCACAGAATATTACACACACCTCTCTGTGTGGTTTTTTACCACAAGAGAAAGAAATATGCCAGATGCATCTCTTCACAGGAGACAGTATTACAAAGTCTGTGCATGTATTTCTCCTGACTCCCCCCATGTCTTTATCCCTTACTGATCCTGTCAGGTATCCATTGGTGATAAGAAACCTTAGACCTGAGCACCACCATACACTGAGTCCCATAAAGTCTTTCAGGCAATCAAAGTCCTGAGGACCCCCAGAATAGACTGGATATATAACATTCTCAATACCCAATAGGACACGAGCTTTATTTAAGTCCTTAATGTAAGATCTAGCAGTGAACTGGAGAACCCAACCCACCCAGTGGGGGAAAACATAAACAACCCTATTCAGGGTGAGCTTAGTAGAGAAAGCAGGAAAGAACACTAACTCAAAAGAAAACCTGCCAACAACAATCCAAAACATTTGAGAAAACGAAGGCTGAGAGAGTGCCTAGAAAATCAACAATAGGCTGTTAATTCCCCTGCTCCACCCTACCAAGTGAAAGTAATGGAGCAAATTACAAAATGATTTTAAAATAGGATTTACACTCTTAAAGATATAAAAGACAGAATAAATCCACTAAGAACAAGACATATTTTGCAAAGACATGAAGAAAATGAAACAGATGCCTATTTTTAAAAATAGCCAATCAGAAATGCTAAAAAAAATTAACTAAATGTTAAAAATCCAACACGAATCTACATATATTCAATGAGAGATCAAGAGATCAAGAAGAAAAGAACAAAGGGAATGGCAGAAAAACAAGACTGAAAGATTAAAAATGTGACAGGTGAGCAGATAAACCCATATTAGCACATCTAGTACAATATAAAACATTAAGGGCAGGATAAGAAAACCTTAAAGGCCGTTGGGAAGAAATGGCCTGACAAACTAATGACCAGTGGACTGAACACAGACTTCTAATCAATAGATAGCGAAAGACAATAGAGCAAATCTCCGATGTACTAAGAGAAAATAACTGTCTACCAAGAATTCTCTATGCAGTTAAGCTAGTATTCACAAAATTATATATATATATTTATATAAATAAAACTAAGTCTCGTGCTTAAAAACTACTAAAGGAAGTACTTGAGCAAAAAAAAAAAAAAAAAAAAAAAAGTCCAGAGGGGAAGAGGAAGATGAATAAGATATGAAGTGCACAGAAGTTAGTAAAATTGTTAAAATCAGGTAATTTTTACTATTAAAATGATTTATTTTTGCGTTAAAATCATGCAACACTAAAACTCCAGACAACAACAAAGAATAAGTGAGGATTTTTCAATCACTATACAGCACACTGAAATTCTTGTACTATTAAGGAGCAGAAGAGCAGCACTGAATGCCTTGCTATCTTGTTAGAGAAATTTTTTTTTTAAGATTTTATTTATTTATTTGACAGACAGAGATCACAAGTAGGCAGAGAGACAGGAAGGGAAGCAGGCTCCCTGCTGAGCAGAGAGCCAGACGTGGGGCTTGATCCCAGGACCCTGGGATCATGACCTGAGCCGCAGGCAGGGGCTTTAACTCACTGAGCCACCCAGGCGCCCCTTGTTAGAGAAATTTATAGTTAAGTGTGTGTGTTCAACATTTCAGAAAAATATGCCATGGAGTATATGTCATATACAATATATTTAATACAAGAGTACATATTCTGTGTTAAATACGTAAGTATATATGTTTTAATGTATATATTTAATACATTACACACTAAATGCATAAAATGTACCTATGTATTCAATACATATGTAATATAATCCATAGCTTCCAACCCAGCAAAGAAAACCAAAGAGGAAATAGAGAAAATGGTGTTAATCCAAATAAGGCAGAAAAGCAGAATAAAACAATCGATAAAAAGATTGACTTTTTTGACTACAAGAAGACAACAGAAACAGCTCTAAATACGGCAGTAATGTAAACCATTAATGAAAACAAATTAAACTCACCAGTTAATAAAGATTCCATGGATTTTTATTTTTAAGGATAAATGGAATAAAAAAGAGTATTCGGCAAAATAGAATTTGAAGACAAAAATCGTTAATATGTGTCAAGCAAGACATTAAATAATAAAGCTTTGTCAAGAAGTTGTGAAACCATGAGATAATGTACCTATCACTATATCCCTAAATATAATACTACAATGCCAAAGATACAAAAAGAGTCAATCATAATGGCAAGAGAGTTTACTGGACCTACTGTAGAAACTGATGTAACATGCAGAACTGATATATCATGTAGAACACTTTAAGAAATATAATTAACAAGCTTGTTCTAAGAATGATACACAGAACTCTACACTCAATAATTAAAGATAATATATTCATTTCCAAGAAACAGGAAAATTCACTATGTGCTATGTATAAGGAAATTCTCAATAAACATTAAAGAATCAATATTTTACTACATCCTCTGACCACAATACAATTTTTGAAGTTATTTCTTAAACTAATCTAGGTTTGAGAATTTAATAACACACTTCTAAACAACTTTAGAGGAAGACTGCAATTCCCAGACATTTAAAATTAAGTGATAGTGAAGGAACGACATATCAAGACTTGCATAATCAGGCAAAAGCAGTAGTTAGAATTAAATTTATAGTCCTAAATTAACTGCTTACAAAAGAAAAGATTAAAACTCAATTAATTAAATGTTCAGTTTAACAAGCTAGAAAAGAAACAACAGTATAAAACTAAGGAAAGTATTCCGTGAAAATACTAATAAAATAGACAAATAGTAAGACTAATCACATGAATAAAGCAGAAAACAAACAGAAAAATGGTACAGGCAGCATAAATCACTAATATTAGGACCAAAAAGGGAACATAACTAGAGAGTGTGTAGATTTTTTAAAATTTTCAATAAATACTACAAACAACTTTACGGCAGTAAAGTCTCTAGAAAAAAGCGTAAATTATAAAAATTGACTCCAGAAAAAACTGAAAAGCTGAAGAAAACAATAGCCATTATAATGACTGAGTCAAGAGTCACAAATCACCTCTCCCTCCCAAAATAATAGGCTTATATAGTTTTGCAGATGAATATGATCAAACTTTTATGTTACAGACTATACCTATCCCATCTAAGCTATCTCAGGAACTAATAAAAGAGAGAACTTTCCCAAATTATTTCCGAGTTATTTCTTAAATAACCTTGAGACCAAAACCAGATGAGAATAGTACAAGTGTAGAAAAAGCTTACTTAGAAAAACGGAGGCAAAAATCTTAAACATCAACAAATGGTTGGTATTATAGGTTGAACTGTGCCTCCAGAAAAGATACATCAAAGTCCTAACCCCAGTGTCTCAGAAAAGCCTGGGCATAAGATTATCTGTAAATGTAATTATTTTAGATGAGGACATACCAGAAAGTAGGGTGGATCCCAGTCCAATAGGAGACAGAGATTGTGGAGTTGAGCAGCTGCAGGCCAAGGAATGCCAATGATCGCCAGCAACACCAGAAGCTAAGAAAAGGGCATGAAACAGACATTCTCCTGGAGGCTTCCAAAATACTTGGCCTTGCCAACACCTGGATTTCAGACTTCCAGCTTCCAAAGCGGAGAGATAATAAATTTCTGCTGTTTCAAGAACCTGGTGTGTTTGTTTGCTAGAGCAGCCCTAGGAGCTAATACAAATTGCAAAGTAAGGAAAGAATTTGATAAATCTGGGTTACAGAAATACAGAACTGATGCACGTAGAATTGCCTACACTTCTACTTTTGAGGTAATTCATAATGTTTTAAAAAGTCAGCTCTAGGGCGCCTGGGTGGCTCAGTTGGTTGAACAGCTGCCTTCAGCTCAGGTCATGATCCCGGACTTCCAGGATCGAGTCCCGCATCGGGCTCCCAGCTCCTTGGAGAGTCTGCTTCTCCCTCTGACCTTCTCTCTCATGTTCTCTCTCACTCATTCTCCCTCAAATAAATAAAATCTTAAAAAAAAAAAAAAGTCAGCTCTAGATAACATACAACAGTGAGAACACAGAACAGCAGTGTTTGGAGGGATAGGCTAAAGGATTCTTTTCCAACTCAGAGTGACTCTAGGAACTCAGAAACAAACAGACAAACAAAGAAACAAACAAACAGTAACTTCAGCCCTGAGCCAGACCCGCAATGCATGGCACTGGCACGTGTATCAGTTACATATCACTACCATAACATTGCAAACCAACCAACCAACCAACCACAAAATGCAGTGGTTTAGGGGATGGCGGGGGTGGTAGGGTCACCACAGACATTAAATGGGGTCATCAATATAATCCATCCACCACTACAACTTCCGTTATATTAAGTATAAGATAAACAGAACAGGAAAGGAGAAGAGTGAACAGGTGTGGTAAGTTGAAACAATCACCCAGAAATACACTGAGAAATCTCCTAAATGCATGGGAGACAGGCAGAAACAAGATTCCTGCAGAACATGGGCAGTGAGAGGGGGATGGGCAGAATCGGAGAAATCCTCATCTCCGCTGTTCCAATCCTATTTTATCCTGTCCAGATAACTCTGGAAATAATAGTGACCCTTCCACTAATGAGTTCTACAAAACTAGAGGCCCAGAGATCTTCCCAGTGTTAGATCAGATCATTTCCCAAGGTTACTCGGGAAAATTAAGCATCCACAGCAATGACCACCATCAATGCTTCAGAGCTCTGGCTGGTGCACAGAGAAAAAGTTTAAATACAATCTCCTGATGTTTTTCATTTCTTCCCTTTTGGTCACTACTGTGACTCTTCTGCCATGTGCCAAAAAGCACAGTCCACAGAGAAAATTGGTTGGATACTAATGAAAATTCTGGCTGGCAATTCATTTAAAAGGAAAAGACAAAAAACTCAGGAGTACCAACAAGACTTGTACCCACTCCCATAAAAGAAATGTGGCCTCTGGCTCTCAGATCCAAAACTTGACTTACTGGAGTATCAGGTGACAGATACATTCCAATTGAGAAGCAGCATTTTATCTGACTGGCTATAGGAGGAGGATTACCTATTGAGAACTATTTACTCGGTGGCCTGCATTTAGTACTTGGTGGAAATGGTGTTGAAAGAAATAAGAGAAATCTACTTTTATTGATAGCTTGGACTCCCATCTCAAGTCTACTGGTCTTAACCCCATTCTTGTCCCTTTGTCCACACATAATCTACCTCTTGGAAGTGGCTGATTTGTTCTGTACCACACGTATGGACTTCCAGGTGAAACAGCTGTTATCAATCTTTATTTTATAAGCTAGACCCTCTCTGCATATCTCCTCTCTTAAATGCATAATAAAACAACTGATCTCTTTCCTTCTGTCTCCATCTTATACCTTAGTGGACAAAAACTGGCAGCAGTTAATAGTAGCCAACAATATTTAGTGAGCACCTAGTAAGAGTCCTGCCCTCATTGACCAGTTGGGACTAATTTTACTAAAATAGTAGACTAATCTCTATGATGTGGTTAATTTCCAGCTCCTCCATGACAGCTAATTTCTGTCCATTTTTATAGAATATTGAGGACATGCATTCGCTTTGACCCACCCAATGGAATAAAAGATGTGCTTATTTACACAGGCTGACTTGCTTTGCAAACAGTATCCAGAGTGTGGGATTTTGTTTTTTAGGTTTAGCTTACATAAAGCACACATACCATAAGCATAGAGCTCAACTGATTTTTTACATATGTGCATATACATAGAGAATCAACCAGATCAAATAAAAATTTAAAAAATTTCTAGCATCTCAGAAGCCATCCTTATGCCCCTCCCCTATTAATATTCCCTAAGAGTAAATACTATTCTGGCCTCTATCATTTCAGATTAGTTTTGCCTACTATGGGGTCTTTTATATGATCCATGTCTCCACTTAACTTGTTCAATCTTAAATCTTTTTTAAACATATAGAATATGGTTATAATAACTGTTCCATTTCCTTGTCTGTGAATTCTATCATCTGTGTAATTTTTGAATCAGTTTTAATTGATTGACTTTTCTCATTATGGTTATATGTTTTCCTGTTTCATTCCATGCTTGATAATTTTTTTAAAAGATTTTATTTATTTATTTGACAGAGAGAGATCACAGTAGACAGAGGCAGGCAGAGAGAGAGAGAGGGAAGCAGGCTCCCCACTGAGCAGAGAGCCCGATGCGGGACTCGATCCCAGGACCCTGGGATCATGACCCAAGCCGAAGGCAGTGGCTTAACCCACTGAGCCACCCGGGTGCCCATGCTTGATAATTTTTCATCAGATGCCAGATATTGTGATTTTACCTTTGCATGTTGGATATTTTTATTTTCCTATGTATATTCCTGAGCTTTGTTCTGGGACATGATTGGAAACAGTTTGATTATTTTGAGTCTTGCTGTTAAGCTTTATTAGGTGGGACCAGAGCTGAATTTAGTCTATGGCAGTTTTTCTCAGCTCTGGAGTTCTGATTTAGTACTCTACCCAAAGCCCTGTGAATTATGAAGTTCTACATCCTGGGTGGTGGGAACAAGAACCATTCTGGTCCTGAGTGAGCTCCAAGGATTGTTCTCACTAATCCTTTTGGGAAAGGATTAGAACCTTTTGGCTTCTTTCCTTACATGCAGAGAATTCATTGGTCCTCAGCTAACGACTCAAAGGGGAACTCTGCAAATCTATGGATGTCTTTCTCAGACCAGCTTTCTCCTCCTCGTGCTTGGCCTGCAACTTCTAGCCACTGTGACATCCAGATTCTGCTCTACGTGGCTCACCAGCATTCTCCCACCCAAGGCTGCAAACTGGAAACTCTCCTGGAACAGGCTGGGGTCCATGTATTCTCTCTTCCATCTCTCAAAGATCACTGTCCTTTGTTGCCTGATGTTTAACATCTTAAAAGACACTGTTTCACGTATTTTTCTGGATTTTAGTTGTTTCGGCAGGAGGGTAATCTAATCTAACCCCTCTTACTCCATTTTGGCCAGAAGTGGAAATCCTTCCTTTTCCTATTACTGAACTTCATTTACACGCAATCCTATTATAGGTTTTCTTCTGTATCTTACTTCATTGACTGAACACTAGATCTGTTCCATCCATGTGGTTGAGTGCAACACTAGTTTGGTTTTTGCTTGTTTTAGTTTGTTTTTCCCATTAGCATTTCCACCAATAATATTTAAAATTGGGATTGAAATCAGTAATCACCCCAAAGCCTTTTATAAGAATGACATTAGTCATGTTCAGGAATCATGAATTTGAACCCTCAGTTTGACTTTTTTTTTTTTTTTAGTTAAAAGCCCTTGAACGTGTCACTTAGACTCCCTGGAGTTGCTGGCTCAAAATGAATGATTTGATTCTAGTGCTTTATAAGCTATAAAGTACTCTAGAAATATAAAGCAATTTTAATATATGAAATCAATGTTTCCTGGCTTGCTGTTGTCTACAATGAAGCAAGAATCTGGTACCTTCTCTGTCCAAATAACTGCAATTCTCATAAAACCCTTCATTGAGTGACAAGTGGAAATGAGTACTTTCCATATACACAGTACAAGAAACTCTTGAAGGCAATGATTACTTTACCTACAGTAGCCCAGATACTATTTCTGTTATCAGCACAATTAAAAGACTTAATTTGCCTTAGGATATCGGTGAGGGTACAAAACAGCATGCAATTGGGTTATGGACGTTGGGGAGGGTGTGTGCTATGGTGAGTGCTGTGAAGTGTGTAAACCTGAAGATTCACAGACCTGTACCCCTGGGGCTATTAATACATTATATGTTAATAAAAAATTAAAAAATTTTAAAAATAAACATTTTTCTTGAAAAAAAAAACAGTATGCTAGATTATGAATCCTTTTTCAACTTAGAGGTATACTAAATAGGCACCTATAGGCTGGTTTTTGGTGGCATATTTGGGTTTCAAAGGGCAATAAAAGTAGAGCCTGTCCATTTTCCTTTTTGGATAATAAAACTTTTTTTGTATTAATGAGGTAAGAAATCTCATTTATATAAAAGATGAGTGTGTTCTGATAATATGGTTATAATGACACTGAACTCGGTAAAGATAAATACACTGCAGGAATCTATTCTGTAAAAATAAATTCAATTTCATTCAGTGCTTTTGAGTTTTTCTTTCTTTCTTAATTTAAGTGCCTGAACATTAATTATTCCAATATCAGATAACAAACTTGCATCAGTTTGAGGATAAAGTACTCCCATATCAAACAAAGTGTTTTGAGAGAACTTCACTTGATTCAATGTATGCTGTAAACATGTTAGACCTTAGCTTTTCTTGCCAGTAGGACCCCTCCGTATTTTCAAAGGCGCTAGTCTTCTACAGAGATCAGCTACCCACCTACCACGGTCAACTCTTCCAACTGGCAGCCAGTGCGGATGAGCCATAGCCTCCCTGCCTTTTTCCCCAAGTGGTGGTTAATTTGAAACAATGGAGTTAGATTGCTTCTGCCACAACTTGGCTAAGAGATGACAGCAAAGTTACTGATCCTCTGAGTTTGTTTTCTGATACGTAATAGCAATGGCCTTACATACTAACAGGAAAATTAAAATTCTGCAAGAAAGGTTTCTGGTACCATGCCTAGCCCATAGAGCTAGCTATGATTATCATCACTAGTAAACTTGCTCGGCATCTCTATGGGTCCTCCTTTTAGAATTGCTACCCAGTTACTGTGGCCAAGAAGGGGATCTCGCTGACTCCCGGTTAGATCCAGCTGGCTCACCCCACAAGTCCCACATACACTGAAAAGCTGCTCAAAATGACAGCCTTCTTTCAAGCAAAATTTTCCTGGTTCCGAGCTTTGCATATTGTACGACTTCTATATCCTGCTTGCCTTGTTTTTAATTTTCTGAGCATTCTCACATTGACTTAAGAAGGCAAATTCTGGAATTCTAACTGTCCTACATTTAATCTGCATCTGCCACTTAGCATCTGTGGGACTCGAATAAGTTAGCTACTTAACCTTTCCAACCCTGCTTCCCCATCTGTAATGTGGGGATAACAAAAGTATCATGTTGGGTTACTGTGAAGACTAAGATTTGCAAGTAGTAAGGACTTAGCTCAAAGATGGCACTCAGTAAGCACTCATTAAATAGTATCTTCTATTAAGAGATAAATGGTTAAGAGTCTATGCTACAACCAGACAGGATTGTTTCTGGGTGGTACATTAATTGCTGCTAACAGGTAAATCCTCTCCTTTAAGGTAGCAGAAATAAAAGCTCTTTAATCAAGAGAAAGTGGTTTAGAGTGTGATTCTTTTGTTACAGCTCATCACTTAAAACAACCTGGTCCTCTTGGTCCTATTATGAAGGCAATCACCTTGTACTAATGATACCATCTATCAGTTTTACGTAGATAATATATTTAGACATATAGATATACATATCTAGTTTGTATGTAAATACCTATGTGGTGGGGATGGGAAAATTGTGCTGTGTCAATTAGATGAACAAAGTCTGTCCTGGAATGGTGACCCCCTATAAAAGGTTAACTACCTCAAACCCAGAAGTTCAACTGAGGGCAATCCTGGGGCCAGCCTTCCTTTGTACAGGTATAGAGATCACTGAAGAAAATCTTCCTAGCATCCAGCTTTGAGGAAAAGTGGATTGGTTGGTGCCATTACAACAATCCAAACAGACTTAGAAAAATTCCAGTACCCAACTGTGGGCCTTCTTGCCAAGTCCCATCCACAGAGTCGTCCCAGAAAATTCATAACTGCTTTGGTATTTTAAAATTCATTTTGGGGCGCCTGGGTGGCTCAGTGGGTTAAGCCGCTGCCTTCGGCTCAGGTCATGATCTCAGGGTCCTGGGATTGAGTCCCGCATCGGGCTCTCTGCTCAGCAGGGACCCTACTTCCCTCTCTCTCTCTGCCTGCCTCTCTGTCTACTTGTGATCTCTGTCTGTCAAATAAATAAAATCTTTAAAAAAAAAAATTCGTTTTGTTGAAGGGTGATGAGGAAACCCCCCTGGTGTTCCTTGCTCCTGTCATTTAGTATTTCTTTAATCATTGTTCTTATCCCCTAGATCCATTATTCTTTTCCAGAATAACTGGATGGGCATCTCTATTTAATGGAAATTCCAAGAGCCCTGAAGGGCGAAATGTCATGGCTGATTCCCACATACTGACCTAGCTTTGGGGGAGCAGAATTACAGGTGGACTTTCTCGTGCAGATTAGCTTTCTCCTTTCCTATTACCCCCATTACTCCTTCTCCTCTTATTTAAATAGATGTGCGGGTAAAGGAAAACTTAAGAGCCTCGAGTGAGACCTGCAGTTCCTCTGCCTTTATTCTGACTCTGCCAGAGACCTCCCCATTGCCAAGGTCTCTCTGCAACACCCCCTGGGGCTGTCTGTCGTTCCTTTATCTCCATGCAGGACTCCACTGTACTCTGCGTTTTGGTGCCAGCCTGGGTCTGCGCAAACTGCCCTCAGTCTTTGTGCTCTTACCACCTCCCTCTCTTACCCTGTCATCCAAGTTCGACCTAGAATTTTAAGTTGAACCAGACTTCTGTTCTCTCCTACTCAGCCAAATTATCGCATGCCACATGGAGCTCAGTGACTTGTGTGTTTCTATTTTTTTAAAGAATTTTCAAAATCTTGGTAAAAATATGTTATCTGAATATTGGATTTATTATTTAAAAGAGAAGTTGCCAAGGAAATAAGATAAGGGCAGAAATGCTTGCTTTTGTGAATGCAATTATTGAAACTATTATCTCCTGTTAAGCCATTGGTAGGAGAAAGATAATAAGGGCATTTCCAAAGATTTCCTGGATGCATACAAGAAAGATGTGTGTTGCCCGAGACCAAATTGGGGATGAGATAAGGTGGCATATGGGGGATAAAAATCAGGGAAATTAATCACCCAATCACTCAGCTTAGTTCCATGTTTGTGAACCTGACTTTGTCTGGGAAAGAAACCATTTGCTCGGCCATTCTGCTCTAGACCACCCCACATATTCTATCCTCTACTCAATTCCCCTTCATGGCCAGAGACATATACTTAGCATTCGTGGTAACCGAAATAGATGACAGACCCAACACTTTGGAAAATAACTTGGGTAAATATTCCAAAGCCATAAAAACACTCATTCTCTCAGACCCAGTAATCAAACTCTAGGAAATGTAATCAAATTGAAGAAGCATTATATATAAATATATTTATTTTTAATAAATAAGTAGGAAAAGAAAAGGGTCAATAAGTGGTGGAAGAAACCAAACAATGTTATGGTTTATGAAATCAATAAAGTCCTATACAGCGGCCGAAACAATCATTCAAAGTCCATAACAGTACAGAAAATATTTAATGAGGTCTATTTAAACAGCAAAATTGTATCTAAACTTTGACTGTAACTACATAAGGGTCATACCTACATACCATCAAATATCATAAAAGACTATAGAAAATGACAGCAGAAAGCTTTTCATGAATTATTTGGCTGTCTTGTTCTTCTTCTTAAGTTAGAATAAAAAAAATTAGTGTTGGGAGGATATGAAATAAATGCTCAGTTGTGAATCAGTTACCTGGGAAGTGTACTGAATGGGGATAACCTCTGCCCTGATGCCTTCTCTGGCAAAAAAAAAAAAAAAAGTTGGGACAACATTGAAAGTAGAAAAATGACAGATTGGTATTCCCAAAAGAGGAAAATACTTATCCTAAATGCAATTGTATAACAAAAGACATAAAAAATGGGCCAATGGGGGTGGGGGAACGGGGTTATCTGGGGAAGTTGTGAAGTAAGGACCTTATATTTCTGAGTTTACCCTGGAGCTCCAGAGAATGATTAACACTCTTGAGAAAGGACCAGACAGAGTGGTCCTCTTGAGGGCTAATGCTGCCTGGTTCAGGGAAGGGAGAGCACCATCTCTGATAATTTGCTGAGTACACCTCAATGTCAACCAAGTGTCTGAACACCAAGAACATACCAAGGAAAGACAGAAGAGTACCCAGCCTTAAGGAATCATCCAGGATGTACTCGGTCATGAACACAAAAAGACACTTAAAGAAGTGTCTGGATCATGAGGAGATCAAAGCACCCAATAGGATGAGGGAAAGCATGAAGGCCAGAGATGAATAGATTGAGTTTTACTCTCCAAAGAAAACAGTAATGAGAATCCACAATTGCAAACTTCAAAGAGCATATAAGAGTCATAGGGAGCTCTGCTGTTATTGATCTTCAGTAGGGGATCAAATTGAGGAAGCACAGATCTCACAAAGGACTCCATGCTAGCCTCCAGACTCATCTCCCTAATGTCACCTGAATCTGCAATCCACGCCTATACATACACCACAAAGAGTGACTCTTTCAACAGAAACAAGAGCTGTGGCTTAGTTAAGTGGCAAGCAGGGGAGAAGAATGCCTAACTAGATACCAATCAATATCATTTCCTTGTGTTTAAAGAAGAAGAAACTGAGGCACAGAAAGGGAAATTGTTCTTTGAAAAAGGAAACTACTTTGCACTAAAGCCAACTGGCCAGGTCAGAGGAGCGTGGCCCAAGAGTGGTCTGCCTCTGGTGGGGACTGAGAGCAGCAGTCTGACGGATGCCTGCAGCCTCTCAGAATGCTAATTTCAAATGCTAAGTCAGGGTTCTTTATATATATATATATATTTATATATATATATATATATTTAATATATAATATATTTAATTTAATTAAATTAATTTAATTTAATATATATATATATATTTTTTTTTTTTTTTTTAAAGAAAAAATAAAAACAGAAAATGGGTAAATGTCCTTATCCGGAGCTCCAAATATAATGATATGATGGAGATCTCCATCTTCTTGCAAGGAAATTGTTCATTGTAGTTCCGCCATGTCAAGGAGCCTCCTAGATTCGTGATCCCGGGAGAAACTGGGAAAAAAGATACAGATGCAGTGGGTGGGAGCTAAGAAGAACAAGGAGGCAGGGGCCAAAGGAGAGTGAAGTAGGGCTAGGCAGTGACAATGGAGACCAAGTAAGCCACTACCACCCAGTGACCATGAGTGGAGATAACAAAGAATCAGGCAAGCTCCAAACTCCAGGTAGACTCCAATTCCAGGGACAAGCCTGAATCTTTCCCTCAGGGAAATGGAAAAGGTAGAGCAGAAGAAAGAGGGACCTACCCAGAGGATCCTTTTGGGCAATCAGGAGACAGCATCAGAGTAGTAGGTGGCTAATGCCTCTCGTTCAGAAGTGAAATTACCAAGGTGATTCCCCAATCACCAATCATAAAGCCCACTATATAAAAGCACTCAGAAAGTGTGTGTATGTATGTGTGCATGCACACACACACACGTATGTATTAAATTTAGTTCTCAGGGATCCTGAGGGTGAAAAAACATAAATCATAAATACCACCATCCCCCCAAGCCAAGACTCTCAGAAAGAACTGGCACTCAGAGCCAAGATAGAAAGAGGAATTCCTAGGCTTCAAAAATCCTTCCTTTACTTCAGAGAAGACTTGTGGTTCACGTCTAACCTGTCTCCCAAGAATGGGGCCTGCATGTGTTACATGCATTTGTAAACGATGAGGAGGGACAACTTGAACAGGTTTACAAGAGACTGTGGTAATTCACTTACACTGAAGAGACTGTGGTAATTACCATCTGATTTCTCAGTGCCCACCATAGACTTCAGGCCAATAATGAAGACTGAAAGCTATGGAATAAGAGACAACCGGAGGAGCCCACTTAATGACCAATAATGTGCCAAAGAGATCCAGGACCCAGACCTCCAACTCTCTAGTTCCTAGGGAGAGTGACCCTCTTAGCAGGACCTGCAGGCCTCTGTTCTCCAACCAGAAGCACAGTCCAGCCCTTCCTGGAGCTTATAAGACAAGGTGAGGCAAGGCTTAACTTGGGCCCCATCAAGGCAAAGAGTATGGTGAAGATGAGTAGAACAGCTCCACCCAAGAGACCAATTCCTGGAGGAGCCCTCAGGAAGTGTCATTGCTATGTGCTTGAGCCCATACAGAGCAGACTAAACAGGGAGAGCTCTGAAATGAAGAATGGCTCTTACAACCCAGCCATTCCTCTCCCCACAACACCCCCACCAATATCCAACAGTCACACAGTGATGCCAGGATTGAAATATCTCCATTCAGACCACCCACGTGCCCCCACAAAAGGTGAAATTACCAGATCGTCCTGGAGAGAGGCAAACCCTTCACAAGGTCCTTTTTCATAAGAACCCTAGTCACCATTTCCATCTCCATTGCTGAGAGGCCCATCTTATTGCCTACTCTGGGGGCAAGAGACAAAATAGCACCAGGAGCAAGATGAAACACTTTACACAGGACCCCGGGCCCCTAGATGGGGCAAGCAGGGGAGGCCCAAGAGCAGGAGGCTTCAGTGAGGTTCATGCAGGTTATCTGGGGTCACCCACCAGCAAGAACCAGTCGACCTGCCCTAAGGGCTAGCAGATTCACATCCTGGGTTTGGAATCCCAAAGACCTAGGGTTTCCTTTATAATCCAAAAGGATATGCACAAGTCCAAGAGGAAACATTCCACAAATGGATCAGAACCACCTTTGGGGATTTTGTCTCTATCTGTGTACCGTGAGAATATGGGGATGATGTTCGCAACAGAAAGAAGTATGCACACAGGGCTACAGGGCAGGACACCTACTCAGACACATATCCTTCCCTTGTGCGCCCTTGTATGCCATCTTTGGTATATATCATAGTCCCTGGCACAGAGCAGATTGTTGAATAAATGAAATCCACACCAAGTTTGGCTCTGATTTCTATATCCCCTGAAGGACGATAGAAACCAGGTCTTAGGAAAAAGTAGAGGGTGAGAGGATATATAATTGGGAGCACTTTAGAGCAGGACAGAATATACATCCAAGAATAACTAAAATCTAGACATGGGAGACTGCCGGGCCTAAGCAGATCAACCAGTCAACAGAAACCATGCACCCAAAAGGCTTTGAAGATCCAGAACAAACCCCTCCAATTTCTCCTCCTATAATGTCCAGCCTCCATATAACTGGTATGCATGAAATTTGGTTGATATTAATATATCAGACAGTCCCAGAGGGAAAGAACCCAAAAGTCCTGTGAAGACAGGTACAAGAGAAATGCCACTTAGGTCTCAGGAATGACTGTGCTGCTCCTGAGTCACAGGTCTGTCAAAATAATCACACTACCCTCTTTTAAATGGGATAACTTAATGCGTGGAGCTAAATCTGTGGCTCCCCTCTACAAAATACATAATGAATTAACAGTATCACCCAATATAGTGCTCTTAGCTTCAGGTTACTATGACCTTTGTTTTCCCTTTGGCACAGGTTCTTTACCTGTTTTGTTTTAATTTCACATATCTTATTTTTAGAACAAGGCAATGGTTTTGGTTTTTTTTTAAGATTTTATTTATTTATTAGACAGAGATCACAAGTAGGCAGAGAGGCAGGCAGAGAGAGAGAGAAAGCAGGCTCCCTGCTGAGCATAGAGCCCAATGAGGGGCTCAATCCCAGGACCCTGGGATCACGACCTGAGTCGAAGGCAGAGGCTTAACCCACTGAGCCACCCAGGCACCCCGGCAATGATTTTTTTTTAAGAAGTCATAAAATAAAGCCCAACATCCAGTCTGAGGGCACATAGAAAAGGGTGATGCTCATTCACCTACTTTGTTCCAGTAATGCAGGGCCCGTGTATTTGCTCTGTATGAGGCAGTGGCTTTTGCTAGCAGGAGCTGAGATAACCTGTCCCATCTCCCTACTAATTGGATGCATCACAAATTCTCTAAAGGTCTTTCAAACCTACAGCAGAAGAGGCCCCAAGCCAGATGCCCAAGAAGATGGCCAGATATGCGATGGACCTAGAAGAGTTCTGAGTAGCTGAGGGACAGTGACTGCAGGACACGTGGAAGTTAGCAGATGATGGAAAAAGATAATGAACATCCCAATGAAAGGGCAAAGAAGATACAAAAATTTGGAGACACTGTACAGTGAGTATGGCTCCCAAGTCTAAGGAAAGAGCAATGATGGGCCACGTAATAAGAAATGAGAGCTATGCAGGAGTCCGTTCATTCAAGGCTTTGCTTAGGAGTCTGGATTCTTATCCTGTAAGCAATGGGGAGCCAGCAAAGGGTTTTAGGCTTTCACTGGGTGTGAAAGATTGATAGTCTGGAGTAAGGCCTTGGAATCAAAGTGAGCTGGGCAAGATTTAGTGAAGGCCTAAATTAAGGCAACGGCAAAGGAATACTGAGCAAACTCAGCGGATGTTTGTGACATAGAATTGGCCAACCTGGACAGCCACAGTGAAACGGGGGGTACCAATTTGATTCCAGCAGTAGACCCAGGCTGCTCAGACTTAAAGCACTTATTAGGTGGTGATGTCACTCATAATAGAGGAGGTGGGTGATGTTGAGCAGAGGGTGAATGGAGCAGGATTTTGAATGCAGATTGCTCGGGTGAGATGCTCAAGGTGCCTTCTGTGGAGAATGTAAATGGTTGTGATCACATTTCTGCAAAAACAGTATGTTTATTTGCACTAAAAATCTGGAGAAATACCATTCGAGAGAGGACCAGGGTTTAGAAGGGCATATATATGTAGATGTTAACAGTGACTGACTCCCTGTCAGGATTCTTTTAGCTCATCTCCATTTACTGGTCTCTCCACAATAACCATGTTTTACTCCCACAATAAAAAACACGGCTTTGAATTTTAAAAATAAAAAGAATTGTCATTCCCCAATCTAAAGACACAGACCTGAGGATACTGAGTATTAAGTATGTAGAAGCCACGGTGGTTGTACCTATGGCAACCCAGAAAGTGTGTGCACGGTAAGATGAGAGCTGTGAATAGATCCGTGGGCAACTGGAAGGACTGAGTAGGAATGAGGACCCAGGAGAAAATCTGGAAGAGAGTAGTATCCTAGAAACCAGTGTTCCCAAAAATGTTATTATTGTAGCTTCTAAGTTCTTGATTGTGGAACAATTTCTTGTTCTTAATTGGACTCCACCCCACTGGTACTCTCCCAACTTCTAGCCAGAATCGACAGAGCCATATCTGAATACATGCTTATAAATAAATGTGATCCTAATTTCCTCTTAGCCCCCATCATCCGGACTCTTGTGGAATATGCTCTCTGGGACATTTTCTCTTAGAATATAATTAGAAAGGGTTTGCAGAGCCCATAAAAGGAGAAGGAAACGCCTTACCCTTTCAGGAGACTCATTCTCCCTGAGAGAGACCATTTGATAAAGCTTAAATCAAATGCTGTCTCATTGATTTGCATTTGTGGTGGTTAAGACACAGGAGCAGTAAGACTAAGGCCCAAAGAAAGAGTTTAAGAGGCAAGTCCCACTTCTAGTTGTATTAAAAATACCCCTGACTTAAGTGACCATAGATAGAGAAGGGCCAAATGCCTGATCATCAAAATTGACAACACCCTTGGCAACCCCTGAAACTGATCCCAGCAGCAACAGATTATACAGGACTATAAAAATTGTATTCAGGTATGAAAACTACATAAATATCTCATCCACTTATGAGGAAGAGGACATTAAAAAATGAAAAAAAAAAAAAAAAGACTTCCGGGCTTATTGGATTTAGATCTTCTCACTTGCAAAGCATTTTTATTGTTATAATATTGATGCAATAAAGATTTTAAAAACAAAACCACAAAAGTTGAAGGAATTACGGCAGAGAAGGGGAGTAACCACACCCTCGTGAGTTTAAGCTCCTGGGAGGCAAGAGTGGACGGAAGGGGCATCCGAAGTGTGACACGCACAGAACCTGGCTCAAAGGACCAGAAGGAAAGTGGAGAGTGGGGAGTCAGAGATCTTTCTTTCCTAATGCCAGGATGCCATGTCCACATTCAGCAATGGCTCAGAAAACGGAAGTGTTCTCCATGGGAGATTTTCTATCTATAAAAGGAACTCCCTCTGCCCCAGAACACAATTTTATCCCTGTGGAGATTGCTACACCTGTGCGGCAAGTGAAAATCATCTCAGTTGGAGGCAGATCATTACAAACTAATTGTCCGAAAGTCAAGAACACACCAGCTACAGGGACAGGTGGACCCTCATATGAGGAGACTTCCCAGAAGCCATTCATGTCACTGCCCACAGAGCTTCACCAAGAGGAGGAGCCTCAGAAAAATGATGCTGTGAAATAAGCTGAGCCACAAGCCAGAAAGGGGGGAGGGGGGATCGAGACACCTCTGGGTCAGAGGGCTGGATCAAGCTTTCCAAGAAAAGAGTGGAGTGGGAGATCTTGGCATTCATAGTAGGTGAATGTGGCCATATGGGTGACTATTAGTGTCCCTCAGAAAGCCTCCAACTGTGCTTGAGGATTTCCTGAGCTTACAAAGCCTCCAGTACCTGTTCCTTGAGGGGCTTATGCCTAACACCCATGGCCAGCACGGTGCTGTTGCCTGAGCTGAAACTAAGGTCATGCTCCTGTAGCTGCTTCCTTACAGTCAGTCACCACCAGGGACCACCTGGAAAGCAAACAGGGAGATAAATAATCTAAGTCTAGTCCTGCATTTTCCAAAGGATGAAACCAAGACCATTATAAGAAGCCCTGAAGATTTAAACAAGGAAACGGAGAGACCAAAAACTGCTTTCTCTTGGACAGTAAGAACTCAGTGGGACATGCTAGTCTGTGGTGACCGATGCCACTGTGAATCTCACGGACAGGCTCTGGCAGCTCCATGTTTCCTGATCAAAACATAGGTTTTCACAGGGGATAATTAGAGAGGACAGATGGATATGAGGCACTGGCCTGAGAGGAGTTCATGGGATCAATGTTCTCTTAGGAGAAAGGACACAGTGATGACTCTAGTTTGTGAGTAGATAGCTGTCAGGATCCCAGGGTATATGTAATAAGTGAGGATGAGCGAGAGAAAGAATGAGATTGTGATAGATAATGAAGAACCCAAGGACACAGGGGCAGTAGCTAAAAGAAATGGTCAGAAGGGCCAAAGCATTCCCACGGGTCAGTGAAAAATGTCTAAATCATAAAAAATGATCTTATAACTGATGGTTGGAGAAAGGGCAGGCAGGGGAGAAGGGAGTGGTCTTGGCTGAGAATAAGGCATATTTAAGGGTTCCTGTTGAATTCTGCTTTTTCATTCTGCTTTTTCATTAGCTGAAGGAGAGCAGTGGTGATACCAGCCTTGCCAAGCAGAATGTTCCAAACTCCCAAGGCAGAGACTACCATAGTGGAAAGCTAAAGACAGGGAATGGAAGAGAATGTCCCATCTCCCCAGCAATCTCTGAAATTCTAAGGCATGAGGTGATCACCAGAAGTGAAATAATAAAACATAGTACCTAGTACATAATAGGCACTCAAATAATATGAACGGTTTATGGGCATATATAGAAATCAAAGACTAGCCATTCCCTTCCTCAGAAACTTGGAGAAAGATCCCTAGGCTCTTTAGAGAGTTCAGCATATACTCAGGATCCAAATCCAGAAGAGAAGAAGAATTAATCTTTCTATTATTGCTTCTCAAGTGATGGCCTCTGCAAATCCTTTCTAGTTATATTCCAAGAGGAAAAGACCCAGTGACGCATTACAGGTTAGCTGAGGACAGATGATGACAGGGAGTATGGCCCAGAGTAGATCAAATCACTTTATGAGGGGGACCACCATAGATTTTCCTCCATGGAAGGAGGGAGATTCTACCACAAACTTCCTTAAAGCCAGTGAGCCCCACAAGGAAGAGGAAGACATCAAGGTAAGAGCATCTGTGAAAACATTGCCCTGACCCTGGCTCGTCTCCCTGAACAGCGTTCCCCTCCTGCATGTCTGGCTGCCACCAATGGGTCTTCCATGCTGAAGGCATTTCTGGTGCCCTCTCAGTTCCTGGTAAGTAAGGGCTTTGTCTGCTCCATAATTCACCCCATTTAAGTGACCAGAAAGAAGGACTTACAAGATCAAGACCTTTAACAGGAGGTCAG
The DNA here is from genome assembly GCF_902655055.1 of Lutra lutra. Classification (NCBI taxonomy): domain Eukaryota; kingdom Metazoa; phylum Chordata; class Mammalia; order Carnivora; family Mustelidae; genus Lutra; species Lutra lutra. The sequence goes on from NC_062290.1 coordinate 51,686,800, forward strand.
AAGGCCAGCACCACACAATGACCACTATTGAGTGTTGGTCCTCTTTGTATGAGGCTCCCCAGGGTAGCTCATGAAGTAGAGGTGACTCTGTCAGAGAATGGCTGACTTTCTAGTCTCCCACCCCAGTTGCCACAAAACAGTAACTTCCTCCACATCAAACAGAAAAACTAACTATACTAAGACTGAAATGCCTGCAGAACCAATTCATAGTATATCTACCATGGAAGAACATAAAAGATATGGCATCCAGATCATAACGTGGAGAAGCACATCTTCTCTCCAAGACTACAGGCACCATCTCCATCTCACAGTGCCAAGAAATGAGAAGGCTGCCATGGTTGAAGACAGGAAGAGAGTATTGTAGGAGCAACAGGGAACCCTTCACAATGACCCCTGGGCCACCAATTTCATAGGCATTAAAGACCTAGCAGTCAAAACCTCCAGTGGAGTTTCCTTCACATTCGTGTCAGTATGACCATCAGTAGAGATGGTCCATTTGCCCTAAGACCCAGCTGAGTTTCTTCCCATGTTAAGAATGCCACATACATGGGGTTCATTTATGACTAGAAAATACACATACAATTCTAATGAGGAAACGTTTCACAAATAGATCAGAAATGTCTCTCTCCGCAGGGACTCTTGGTGTTTCTTCACTTCCGTCAGTACAAGAGAAATGGGATGAGGTTATCAGTAGAAAGAAGATGAGCAATGGCTATGTGGGACAGAACCTCTTCAGGGGTCTTGACATCATTCTTTAGTAAATTGTTCTCACTGACTCTTCAAAAGTGCTCATAAAATGTGTCAAATGAAAGCATAAAGCCTACTTCTTCTCCCCTTACTGACTGACATTTTCATGTCCCCAGTTTGGGGATTCCCATATTTGGAGCACATAAAATGTAATCATGAGAAACCCAAAGCTGGTGGAGATCAAGGTGAGGAATATAGTGGCCAGGTGAGTCTTCTGAGCTTACTTAGGTGAAGATATTACCCTGGTTGAAGGACAGAGGCCAGGAGGGAAAAGAGTGATAGTCTGAATGCCTCACACTTCAGGAGAGGCAGAGGGAGGCCAATGTTCACATTTCCATGTCATAACTCCTTAATATCATGACTTGTAAATAGGAACACTCATTAGATTGAAGTTGTTACATTAAAAAACTCATAATGGTCCTTCTTTTACTTAGGAACCCAGAGACTAGAATATGGTCCCAATCTTGACCCTCCAGGAGTACAGAAAGTAGACAGAACTCAAGGTCAGGAGGGAAGGGGAATTTGATTTTCTGACTGTTACTGCTTCTCAGGTTTGGCCTCTGCAAATCCTTTCTAGTTATATTCCAAGAGGAAAAGACCCAGCTATGCATTACAGGTCAGTCAAAGACAGATGATGGTGTGGCCTAGAATATATCAAGTCACTTTACGAGGGGGACCACCACAGATTTTCCTCCAAAGGAGGAGGAAAATTCCACCACAAACTTCCTTAAAGCCTCCTTAAAGCCTTAGAGCCCCACAAGGAAGAGGAAGACATCGAGGTAAGAGCATCTGTGAAAACACTGCCCTGACCCTGACTGGGGTTACCCTGAACATCGATCCCCCCTGCATGCCTGGCTACCGCCAATGGGTCTTCCATGCTGAAGGCATTTCTGGTGCCTTCTCAGTTCCTGGTCAGTGAGGGCTTTGCCTGTTCCGTAATTCACCCCGTTTAAGTGACAGATCAGATAGACCAGAAAGAAGGACTTACAAGATCAAGACCTTTAACAGGAGGTCAGAAGGCCAGTGCCACGCAATGACCACTGTGAGTATTGGTACTCTTTGTATGAGTTCCCCAGGGTAGCTCATGAAGTAGAGGTAACTCTGTCAGAGAATGGAAACCAGACTTTCTAGTCTCCCACCCTGGTTGCCACAGAACAATAACCTCCCCTATACCAAATGGTCAGACCAAACATACCAAAACTGAAATGCCTCCATGTCTAAGACACAGTATTTTGAAGTCAAAAGAAAATGAAAAAATTTGTGGAGTCCAGGGGGCACCTGGGTGGCTCAGTGGGTTAAAGCCTCTGCCTTCGGCTCAGGTCATGATCCCAGAGTCCTGGGATCGAGCCCCGCATCGGGCTCTCTGCTCCGCGGGGAGCCTGCTTCCCCCTTCTCTCTCTGCCTGCCTCTCTGCCTACTTGTGATCTCTGTCTGTCAAATGAATAAATAAAATCTTTAAAAAAAAAAAAATTTGTGGAGTCCAGATCTTGTAGTGTGCCCTCCTCTTCCAAGACCATAGGCACCACCTCCATGCCTAGTGCAGAGAGAAGACTGCCATTGGTGAGAATAAGAAGAGTGATTCCAGAGACAGAAAACTGTACTAGAGATTTCCTCCATGTCCTAAGTGCCCAGGAATCTACTCATTGATGAGAGCTACTCATTTTGGTTCTGGTTCTAGAGGTTTCTCTCGCTCCAGATTGTTAATTCTGGAAAACTGGGAATCCACCCTTTATAACTCATATAAATACATGCATGTCAGCCTGAAAAGGAAATATTTCATAAATGGATATGGGTCATTCCTCTTGCCTCTACAAAGAGAGCAAACAGGAGGAGGTTATCAACAGAGGAAGTCCTAAAGTTTGGTATTTGGAGTGATGTCCTTTGCTCTCAGACATGAAGCCAGCATCTGAGATAGAATAATCTGACTTAGAATCCAGTCTCAGATATATAATTTTATATAAAGGGATCAAGACTAGATACCAAGGTTGGACTCTAACAAAGGAAGTAATGAACAATAAATCTGGGCAGTCTTAACAGATGACAATAATGGGTCCCTGTATCTCAGAATCAAGGCTAAAACTCTTCCAACACCTGCATTGTCAGTAGAATTCATGAAAGCAGTCAGGGCTTCCTCATATCTACCTGCTTCCTCTCTTACAAGATCAATGCCAAATCTTTGTGTTGGTAAAGGTAAACTAACTTGCTGGTATTATTAAAGCCAACCTTAAAAGCAGGGGCAGGGGGAATTATTAAAAACAATCAACAGCTCAAGGGGCTCTGAGACATGCTGAGCAACTGCTTTATATGCTTTCCTTGGAGGATGCTGAACATTATGGACTGTCTATCTGTGTAACCTCACTGCTTTATCATTAACACCAGCTAGAAAGAACAGCTCCTTCTCTCCAACTGGCTGTCTCCTTGAGCTTCCACCTAGTGATTGGCAGCTTTCAAATACAAAAGAATCTAGGATTAGAGACAATCCAATTGACAGAGACAAAAAAGAAATAGGTCAGTTCGTCTCAGAGACAGTGACTACAGAATGAGTCATAAGCTACAATGAAGAGGTGTCCCTCATTCAAGTTCTAAGGAATTCCTACTAAGTCTATTAGCAGCAGCAGGAAACAGAAGAGAAGATACCCAATCCCAACCACCAAGAATAGAGGGTATAACTGCATTAAGAGTAGCATAAAGAAAAGGAACCAAGCAAAGTAGGAGGAGAGAAGCAGAAACATAAGGATTATATCAGAGGGAAGGAAGGAAAGGAGCAGTTAAGAGGTCAACTTCAGAATTTCTTGGGACAAGTCTAAGCTTCTGTGACAGAATCCAAGGAGAAATGTTGAAGGTCACAGGGGCTACAGGGAGAAGGACAGGAAATGAACATTTATATAGTACTCTGTGGCTCACTGCCTGGGATAGAGGCAGTCTCCTAAGAGCAAGGTCGCAGAGGTACTCCCTCCTCTGCTCAGAATCCCCACCCCCTGATGGGGCTACAGTCCAACCAGAGTTAAGGCCTAGCCAAAAAGCTCTATGGAGTACCTATCAAGGGGTGGATTCTAGAACCACGAGTATTCAACATGACTTTGGTGATATTCTGTAAAAGTGCAAATTGTGGTAAATGTATTGCAGACGGCTTGCTGAAACATAAAATTCCCAGAATTTTCCAAATCATGGACTTGCATCTGGAGGGAGAGAAGAAAGGAGTAATGAAGAGAAGGCAGAAAATAAACAGAAGGGGAAAGCAATTCTCTAGCAGGTGCATGGGCTCCTTACAGGAGGAAGACAGCCCAAGCTCAAAATAGATTAGAACCTCCTGACCTCTCCAAGGTCAACAGAGCCCACAGCTAATGCTCCCAACCTCGGAACGGAAAACCAAGGATCAAAAGACCTCCTCAGAATGAAGTGAGATTTTGGGCTTCTCCTAATATAATGGGGAATTTCCTCTGGGATAGGAAACCAAATGGTAGTGAATGAATGAATGACAATTCTTTTTTCCCAAACTCAAGAACTGGTGTGACTGAAGAGGGGGAAAGAGACTTCTGCACAAGAGTTAAGCAGAACAGAGGGAGAAAGCACCACCCCCAAAGAAGAAGACACAGTCACTCATGGATGATCCATTCTCAGCTAGCTCTCAGAATAAGGTTAGCCTAGGAGGCTCATATTGCATCAGACCCAGTCCTCCCAGCACTAAGGAGTGTGTGGTGTGTGGTCCCAAAGCCTCACCTATTTAATGGAGACCACTATTTCTGTGGACACTTACCACAGGATATAGACTTGAAATCAACAGTAGAGACTAGTTCCCCCAAAAGTGCCAACTATGTTAGGAGTGAGATGGGCCATCAGTGGAGACTTTTCACTCAGCTGGGTTGGTCTAGGAAACATACAAATTTCTCAAATCCCTTTTGTCCTCTTGGTATCAAAACTAGGAGTGAGAGTTGCATCACCTATAGGAGGGGAACTTGGAAAGCGCTGTCTAACTTTAACCCACATTAGACTTTAGCCTCTGTTGACAAATAAGGCAACTGAAAAGGGAAAAATTAAGAACCAGTCCCTTGGTGTGGGCACCAAACTAGGACATTTATTCTGTTCTCAAAGACAACACCTGACTTGGGCTAGCTATTCATGTACAACAACCTTTGGTATGTGAGAGGTCAAAAGCCTGGAGGGGGCTAAAAAGAAATCATGTCATCCTTCTTTCACTGAACTCCATCTCTTCTAAATATCTACAACCTCACAGAGAGAGAGCAGGGGAGGTCCAGAGATTCAATGTTGAATACAAGGTCAAAATTAGGGCCTTGACGTATATGTGTATCCCTAATTGGCCTATAAGATTGAGCTCTTAACCACTTTAGACATTTTTTTTTCCATTCTGGGCCCTCAAGATTGCTAAAGTGCCATCTTCCTGAGGAGTCGCTATATCTCCCCATCCCAGGCCAGATTACCATCACAGACACACTAAGAAATACCATAGCCGCACCCTTCTACTCTTCTCTCTTCTCAGGTGACCCACTCCCTCTAACTATCCTGAGCTACACCACAACTGGGACAGATGCAGAGGAACCAGCTGATACATGGACTTTCTGCAGCACCTGTCCTAGAATCCTGCCCAGCCCTAATCCAGAGATCCAGGCTTCCATAGCAGCCAAGCCCATGACTGAGGATCTTTTGGATGCCAGTATATAATGGGACCTCCAGGTTCTCCTTTGACCCTGAGAGATTCTGTTGGTAGAATGGGATATATTTCCATCATGGGGCGGGGCGGGGGGGGGAGTTACAAGGAACCGGCTTTTAGTTCAGTATCTCAGGAGGGAATTTGTCAGGGCTGGATCTCTTCTACAAAAGACTGAACAGCCAAAGAAGAAAGGGTCATGGGAAGGATTGCAAGATCGGTAACCAATATCAGGGATGCCGAGAGAGGGATTTCTGCATTAGGCGCTTGGTTTCTGTGTCCAAGATCTGCACTGCTAAACCCTTGTGGGCATGGACCATATGTTATTCATCAGCTGCTAGTACAGTTCTTGAAATGTTTCCATTAATCTGTTCATGATTGTGCATCCAGCAGACAGGCCACTGAAAGATGCTTCTCAAAGGATTGTTGTGACTACAGGGGCCCAGCTATTTCATGCCTGAGCCTAGACTGTGAAGAGAAGCAGTTTTCAGTGAAAGAGCCCCAAAGAGGTTTCTGATTCTTACAGCTTTGGTAGGAAATGGATTTCACCCTCAAACCTAAAGTCCCAGCTTTGGAAGAAAAAAGGAGGACAAATCCACTTATAATAGCACACTGGGAGTGGGAAGAATAGGAGCAGGGAGTACAGGTGAAAAGGCCATTCATTTGGGATTTCTGGAAAAGGGCCCTTACCCTCCAACATCTCTATCTCCCCACATTCCCACTGAGTGGCATTCCCTGACACATGACAAGGCTTGTTATTCTTCCATGAGAGATCAAGCTTCTGGGGCACCTGGCCCTTGGTCAAACACATTCATGTTTCAGTGGCAGATGTGAGTCCCTTTCCAGGGAGGAGAACGTGACGGGCAAGAGACGAGTGAGGGCATAAGAACATGACCTGCCTGGAAAGGAAGAGAGTACAGAGAAGAGAGGCTGAGAAAAAAGGAAATCTGGGGGGCTTAGAAAATGTTTTCTCCTCCGTTTCACTTGGACAAAAATCAAAATGTCACACAGTAAGTTTTCTTCTTGCTTACTATGTTTTTAACACATATATTGAAACAAAAGTCACCAAATAACAAACATCATCCAAGGTATCTTTGCAGAAAGTTAGTATTTTGTTTACAGAATACCATGTTCAGAATACGAGGACCCTATTCAGACACCTGCAGGGGTCCCTAATACTCAAGACATCAGGTTTAACTTCCTTTGACTCTGAATCCCATTTCCTCCCAGTGCCCCCGGCTCTCCTTGGACCTCCCTGTCCCTTTATTTGCACATCTTTATCTTGTTGCTGAAGCAAAATACATTTTCTCTTTTCCTTTTCCTTGCTAGCCAAACTCCTTACTGCGTTAAGTCCTAATGGAGCCTTTCCCTCCACCCAGACCAACATGGACTATCCAAATCCATACTCCATCTTTCCTCCTCTGATTTCCCTGAGCAATTCATTGATACCACCAAATCTGGCACACTCAGTTTGAAGAGCCATTCTCCTGTTCTTTCCTCGGTGGGGGGCAGTCCCCCAAAGCAGAGAGCTGGACTGAAGGTGAGAATGGATGTGCCCTCTCTTCACTCAGCCCACTTAGGTCGTGCTCTGAATCTGTTCAAACGTTCCGGCAAGTACTGACCCCACTGTCATACTTCAGGGTGGGGTGTGGAAAAGGTGATCCTTCCCTGAATGCATTGAGACAAGGTGGTATCCACAGCCCCACTCATCTGTAGAAGAAATGCCAAATATTTGTGGTGGCACATTCTATTTTACACACGGCTAAATCAGAGTGGCTCCCCGAGAGGAACATCACCTCAAAATGGGCGTGTGAAACCCAAGCTAGTCAGTAAAGTCCCAGAGTGCAATTATTCCATCTGGTCACGGAAACAAGCCCACTCAAAACAAAGGTTGGCTTCGGGCACCACACATCCTTAGGAACGGTTCTCCTTTAACACAAGCTTATGTCCATAATTTTTTATTTAGTAAGTTATTCAATGGGTGCTGGGGGGCAGGAAGAGTTTGGGAGATGCTTTAACATCCAGCATCCATTTCCTAGACCACTGGTTTCCAAAACTGTGCTGGGAAGATCTAGAACAAGTTAGTCCACATTTAACTGTATTGCATTATTGGTCTCCCGCCAATGACCAAAATAAAACCACTCCAATCTCACAGAGAAAAGTCTGTTAAAGTTTCTAACCCAGAATGTCAACCAAAGGACATTGCTGTCTAGCCTTCTGTGAGGTTATTTTTAACAGTGACAGACTTCAAAAACAATGCCTCTATGCCTTCTCCAACCTTTAAACCCAAGCCCAAAGAGATCCACACTCTACCTTTGCTATCTGGCCAACTATTTTGCCACTGTTTTGCTCTCTGCCCTATATCCCATAGGGCAAGAGTCTATCTCAGATTCCACAACTGAGGAGTTCTGAGCTCTGTGATTTTTCTGCCCGCCCCCCACCCCCACCAGCCCCAGACAACAGATGTAGCTATTTTTTTTTTCATCTGAGCTGAACTCAGTAATGTGTTCTGTGAATTTTAAAAAATAAATTAGTAAAGTGCTTTCAAGCTCATGCATCAGAGGAATGACCATACGTTCAACAGGGTGATTTCTGCTTGCAACTGTCTCCATGCTAGTAAAGCTGTGCAGGTCCCCTGGCGGGTAAGTCAGCAACAGTGGACCAACGAACCTTCCTCTCCAGCATGATCGCCATTACTCCCAGCACAGGAGCAATGATTTTTGCATCTTAGTGATTACCCTGAAAGCGCATCTTCAGAGGACCTAAAAAGCAATTCTTCCATCCATCAAGCTTTCCCCACTTAAAAAAAAAAAAATGCACTCCACATTTGCAGTTAAACGGTGATGTAAATGACAAGAACTGAAGCAAATACTAGGACTGTAAGCTTCTAAGACCCTCATCAGCTATCCTTAAAATGCAGAAAATGGCAGGAAATCCCAATGCAAGATTTTGAATATAGCCAAGAAGGCTAAAGAAGAAGGGAGACGCCTTCATACCAACGCACCCACGTGGGTTCATCGATCCCTTCTGTGAGCATACTCACACATGGGTGCACATGTTCCATGTGTGTTTCATCAATATCAGCAGTACTTGTAAATGACCTCCTAGATTTACTGAAAATATACCTCCTTTCCCCTAAACATAAAAAGTAAATGGATAAAATACAAATAGAACAATTCAATTCCATCCCTCCTACAGATCTGCTGAGAATGCACATAAAGAAAATTAGGGAAAAAAAATATTCACTAAGGAAGATCAATCCCAAAAGGTCAGCTGCAATGTCATATTCATACAGCTATTATTTAACTCAAATTTAAGGTTAGGAGGAGTAACCAAATGTTGTACTGAACTAAATCAATTCCTTTCTCTCCGCCTGAAAATGAAGTATAGCAAAAAGAAAAAGTTTTCTTCCTAATATGGGACAGCAAGTTTTTTAAGTCCTCTGCCATATATTTTTGTAGACACACAACATGTAATACCCAAATGGAATCACTCAAGTTCTCTTCATCAGATACCACACTACATTCTTTTTAAATTCCTGTTTTCCTACTGCTATCAAATTTTATACAGTTGTGATGACCACCATTTTTATTCTGACCTTGAGTTCACTAGGAAGCCAGAAAAATATCACATTGGAAAGGTGGACCATCTAAACAGAAAGGTGGACCTTCTAAACAACATGATATGATGTTTCTTCCCATAACTGGAGGGTATAAATAAAGGTTGGTCTTTATTCCTATCCATTCTGGTTATTTCTCCTAGTTCTATTTAGAGAAATGTTTTTCAGAGAGCACTACAAAAGGAGTCTCTCTCTTGTTCCCACCTCACAATCACACACACACACACACACACATAGTGCACATGATATAAGCCTGTACCCAAAGACATGTGACCTCCACAAAAGACATACATCCCCATACAAAAACTTAAACTTCATTCAAAACCTGAAATTTTGGGGCACCTGGGTGGCTCAGTGGGTTAAAGCCTCTGCCTTCAGCTCAGGTCATGATCCCAGGGTCCTGGGATCAAGCCCCACATTGGGCTCTCTGCTCAGCGGGGAGCCTGCTTCCTCTTCTCTCTCTCTCTGCCTGCCTCTCTGCCTACTTGTGATCTCTGTCAGGTAAATAAATAAAATCTTAAAAAAAAAAAAAAAAAAACCCTGAAATTTCTGCCCAGGTTAGGATCAGCCTCTGGGAAAAAAGTATTTCTTACTGATCCAGAACCAAGTGTGAAATCAACTTGAAAAAAGGGACCAAGAGGCTTCTGAATTAGAATACTAAAAGATACTAAAAGACGTGCAGAGGGACACAGGAAATATGCTCTTTCTCAGGAATAAGACTCAGCAGCAGAGGGGACCTGATAAGGAAGCCAGGATGTGGGAGCCAGACCAGCCATGGCAAGAAAATACAAGATAGGAAATTCCCAGCTGTAGACAGTAGGCAGAGACATAACCATAGGAGAGGTTCATTGGTCAAGTGCAGCTAAACCAGCCAGCATGGGGGCAGAGCACTGCATCATGGGAGACTAGCAGCCTAGTATCAAGGGGTACACACTCAGTTATGGCCACTGAGTCCCAGGGTCAAGACTTCCATATCCCAACAGTGTAAGGAGATCCTGGCAGATTGCATGGTAATGGGAACATGAGGGTTACACAAGGATTAGGGAATAAGTCAGTGACCTGTTATTGGAATGTGGATGCAAGGCATAATAGGAGGAACACAGTGAACCACCTACTCTGAGCAGTAGCTCACTTGAGGCTGAGCTATCAACCTTGAACTCCAAAAAACTCACTAGTTCCAGGCATAATCCCCAAGGTTGAATGAAGGGCATTGAAGGGGGTACTAAAATAATGACTGCATAATTAATAGCACTGTGCACTAAGAAGTGCCCAGATCATAATCACCAAGGTAGTCCCCCTGCCATGTACCTCAGGCACCTTTTCAATGTTATAGGCAACAAATATTTACTGAAGTCCTTCTATGCATCAGATGATGTGGTAGTGGGGTAGATGGGGTAGATTCGACCCCAAACAAGACACAAACCCTACTCTTGACCGTCTAAGGAAGGAGGCAGCTAGTGACTCCTTCATTTCTGTTGTGTCTCTGATGTGACCTTCCTAACACCGGCCCCCATTACTGTCCCTGCTGCTTAGGAGGCAGGACATTTTCCACGTGATGCTGCTCCTTTAGGAAGGAGGAAAGGAATCTCTACACCAGACTCTAATCTCGGCTCCTTCTCTTGAGTAAAGCTTTGAGAGCATAAGGGCATAAACCAGGAGCCCTGAAGCGAAGGCAGCCATCATCTAATCTCTGTCATCACTGTTTGGAGAAGCTTCGAGCCCTGTCAGGATGAGGAATGTCCTAACCAGTCTCGAAGTCTTGCATGGGCTGGCAAAGGCCGGTTAGGTACAAACTGGTTGCTGCACCAGGGCAGAGCAGGCACAAAAGGACTGGGTCAAGAATGCAGAGCAAGTCATGTGCTCATCATCCTGGGAAGGATGCTTCCAGGAGGATGGCTGACAGGGAAGACGAGCTCAGAAAGGTCAGCTTCTTTGGAAAGGCAAAGCCACGTGGAACATTCAACCAAGGTCTCGGCGGCAGTTGGCCTCTCTCCTCATGTGGAACCTCTTTAGCCCCAAAGATTCTAAACCAACTGCAGTAAGGACCCTTAGGAAAGACCCTTTCTCAGCAAATACCTGGCTCCATGGTCAATATTTGAGTTGGGAAACTATGGTCTCTGGGACTAGTAGTGACCTGTGTGATGTGGCAACTAATCAGCTGGGCCTCCCTCAGGAGGAGACTGAGGTTTAGGGCCAAGAAACCCACTTTCTGTATATTCTGCTCTCACTTTGCCTGTTAAAAATTTGGAGGACGGGGCGCCTGGGTGACTCAGTGGGTTAAGCCTCTGCCTTCGGCTCAGGTCATGATCTCAGGGTCCTGGGATCGAGCCCTGCATCGGGCTCTCTGCTCAGCAGGGAGCCTGCTTCCCCCCTCTCTCTCTGCCTGCCTCTCCGACTACTTGTGATCTCTCTCTGTCAAATAAATAAATAAAATCTTAAAAAAAAAATTGGAGGACAGAGCTAAACAGCTGAAATAAATGGTATGTCTGGAATCCTAGAGCAAGGATGCTACAAAAGGGGGGCATACGGGAACAGGCTGGGGAGGGGAAGAAACACATAACACTCTCCTATAGATGTTCCCAGAAGCAGAAATTCAAAATAGGGTCTCAATCCACTACAACTACTTGCTTTCTCTGTGGGCACAGACATGTCTACGTAGGGTAACTTGAAGGCCAAGAAATTTGCTTTCCTTGGTTCTTTAGTCTAAGTTTTAAAAGGCAAATACCAAACAAAAATGAGATTTCTAATAATTTTTTTTTACTAAAATGTAATTTTGTCTTCTTGGCATCTTTTTTTTTTTTTAACTTGACTAATACTTCTGAAACAGTCCTGACATTGATTTACAGTTGATAATCATTTTCAGGTAATAGTTTCAGTTTCCCTCATGTTACTGTTTGCTATCAGTCAGGTCCCTTTCAACAAAATGCTTTCGGACACAGAGGAGTTTACTGGCCAATAAAAAAATATTCTCCTTGTAAGTATGTTTAAACTCCTCCCAATCCATTTCATGCTTCAGATTTCCTAAACTTGTGGGCAAAATGTTTCTGAAGATTAAAGTTATCGTAAAAACAGACGCCATGTTAGTAAGATACAACTCTGGCGCCTGTGCTCTGACTTGATACAAAAATTCCCTCATGATCCAAGTTCACGTTCAAATCTAAAGTGAAGCAATGCCGTACCCGAATGAGCTTTCTTCTCTCCATTCTCCCCATACAGAAAGAGGGCAATTCCTCTACACAATACTTAACACCTCAATCTACGAAATCATGGGGTTTATTTCCAGAGCACTAATGAAACCATTACGTTGATGGAAGGTTGTTTCCAACAAGAAAGACTACATGAAATCTTTGCACAAATAGGCCAATTTCTTCATTGTTCAGAGCACTACTGATTCATTTCTGTCTCAGGGCCTTTGCTGTTTGCTCTCCTAACATGGGATGCCCTCTGCCCTGGTCTCTTGCTGAGATGAAACCCAATTTCAATCTTCAATGCTTAGCTTAAGAGGGACCTTTTCCCAAAAAGTTCTCTTGGTCTTCATCAACCTGGTCTCCCCCTCTTGTCTCTACTCCTAAACCTGCTGAAATATATTTCTCGTGGCAGGTGAGACCCCATGACATAGCAGTCAGTGCAGAAAAGTGCTAGAATTACAGTGAGACAGCTCGATTGAGAAGGTCTCGGATTTCCAACAATAGACGCAGCACGTCGCAACTTAGTTCACGTCGTTTTAGGGAAAAAACGGGCCTGCCTACTACTGAATCCTCGCTCTGACACTTACTAGCTATGTAGTCTCAGGCAGATTATTTTCCGTCTCTGTGCTACAGTATCGCTTTCAAAATCTTCCTGGGAGTTGTTGCCAGGCTAAAATTGGTTTGGGCGATCGCCATTTTCCTAAACACTGGAGCTACAAAGATGAGTAAGATACAGCCCCAAAATTGAAACAAGCTCACCATCTACAGATAAGTTACGTGCAATGGTTTCAGGTTTTTTGAGGGAAGTGGTTAAGTGGTTTGGGGAAGAGCAGACTGGGAACAGCAGGGGAGAAACTCTAAGTGTAGAGTGATTCCAGAATTGCAGACCTGAGAGCTGGAAAAGACTAAATCTTGACCCAAATTTCTAGCTAAGGAGAGAGAGGCACTGACAGAAATGGGGTAACTGGTCTGGGGAGTGGGAGAAATCAACCTCTGCAGACTTAGAGACAACTGCCACCAATCTCAAAGTCCAGCAGCTTCCTCTTTCACAAGCCTACTGGGTCTTCTTCCTCAGCCCCCCACCCCCACCCTCTTGACTTGACGAAAAAGTTCAAGTGTAGGTTGAACAATCCACTACGTTTGCTAGACCTAGGCAAACAGCATGCACCACTAATAAGATGTACACTCCCTATACATCTTTTTTATTGGTGCTACTTGATTTTTAAAGTTAAAAGGACTTTAGCCTAGAATAGCTCATGTTTCTCTTGACCATTCCTCCAAGACTACAAACATCCAACTGTCCTCTGAAGCTGCCCAGGCAGAGCAAGGCAGCCTGGTCCGTTACAATTGGAGGGTGGTACTTCCACATTCTGAACCAGTAACTGTCAGCCAGGCCCAGCGAGAATCTGCTTTCTGTGGAAACCCCAACCTCCTGCTGGCCACCTCAGACACTGAGCATGCTCACTACAAATTAGGAAGGGGAATCCCTCAACTAGCCCCCAGTTTATAGAGATCAAAAAAATGTAATGCATGCCTTTCCTTTGATCCAACAATTATAGAAATATCTACCAAGGAGATCATCAGAAGTGTACACAAATAAATGGCTGCAAAGATATCTTTTGAGGCCTCTGTCTTTAGATTGGGGGGGAAAAAGAGAAAATGCAGGGACATTCTGAATGCAAAACAAAGGAGTATTTCAATAAACTGCCACATATCCACATAAGGGAGTATTATACAGACATTTAAGATATTGTAAAGATATTTTGATGGCATGGGAAAATATTTGAAATACATTCTAATTAGTGAAAAAAGATAATAGAACTACAAATAACTTTCTTCTCCATTTTGTAACACACACACACACATACGCCTTATATATATAAACAAAACACATATAGACAGACACATATCTAAAGAAAAATAACTTGGGGGGCACCTGGGTGGCTCAGTGGCTTAAGCCTCTGCTTTCAGCTCAGGTCATGATCTCAGGGTCCTGGGATTGAGCCCCACGTCAGGCTCTCTGCTCAGCAGGGACCCTGCTTCTCCCTCTCTCTCTGCCTGCCTCTCTATTTGTGATCTATCTCTCTCTGTCAAATAAATAAATAAAATCTTTAAAAAAAAAAAAAAGAAAGAAAAGAAAAATAACTTGGGAGGTTATTACTATTATTTCTAGGTGGAGAAGCTAAATAATTTTAAATGATATTTTATTTCCTTTTTTGTGCTTTTCTGTATATTTCAATTATCTTTGAAATTTTTTGTAATCAAGGGGAAAAAAAAAAAACCTCAAAGGGAAATGGGCCATGAAATAGGCCATGACTTGAAGGGAAGAAACCGGTGGGGATGATATGTATGCCATGGAGCATTTGTTCCTTCCATACTTCTGGGGATATTTTTTTCTTGCTTGAATGCTGAGATGGCCAGTCTTTCCATCTCTTACCATAAAATGCCTGACAGCTTGGATTTCAAAGCTTTTCTTTAAAGCTCAGAGCTTCTCTCAATAAAATCTATATTCCTCCATGCCTAGGCAATAAAGGACCACAAAAATCTACTAGGTATTGGAAACCATCATTTCTCTTTCCTTTATACTGACTGAATTAACTTCTGCCAAAAGACAAATGATCTGAGTGGATCACTTAGTTCCTTATTCTTTGATTTAATTAGGGATTAGATGGTAATAGACTGGAAATAAATTCTCTTCTCATTGACCTAAATTAACTTTGCTTTTGAAATATAGCATAGCCTCAACAATTATCTGAAAGGAATATATATATATATATATATATATATATATAGTAACCCATCACATGTAGAAAACTGTACCAATCCAACCATTTAAACATGTCTTGTTAACACCATTTGTAATAAATCCCCCTAAGCCTTGGAGTAATATAAGCCATTTCTGTGTGTAAGAAACAGAAGTAAGGAAAGGAGGAGGGAAGGAATTCCCTTCCCAGGAAGTATTTTTGTGTAGGAATCTATTTTTGTAGCAAGATCGTTTGTTGGCCAAGTATTGGTCCTTGCTTGACAGACCTACCTCCCACCATGTGCCTCTGTCCTCTCCAGTACAGCTTGTACACAGGGATGGCGTTTCTCTGCTGAAAACACCCTTTGGGCCCACTCATCTCTTCTCCACAACCTACCTTTGTATAGAAAGGCATGGCTCGCCAAAGGCTTTCACATAAAAGATGTTATGTGATCTTTATAAAAACTCTAAATAGATGATAGTTTTACAGATGAAGAAACTAAATTCAGAGAGATTAAGTTACTTGTCAAGAAGTCCGGCCAGTAAGAAGCGGTTATCAGATGAACACTCCCATTTACCAGCCTGTGATTCCGTGTTTCCTGCATCAATAAGCCTGATAATACCATATTTCTGTCTCGATGCTGAGTTGTAAAACAGTGCTTGCAGTCATGTGTATTTAGCCACTTCCACACTGCCCTTGATGATGTACGTGTGTGCTGCGTACCACAATTTCAAGTTCACTCTGATGAAAACCATTCTTGGAGGACGGCGCAGAGGACACTGCCTGGGACAAGCCAGCACATAGACATTGGACCCATTAAAGCCTTCCACAAAGGACATACTTCATTCTCCAGACTGTCTGATAACCTAGAAAAAGCTCCAACTGCCTGATCGTGGCTCCAGACAGCTCCTGTTCTCCCAGGATTTGGCTTCTTTTCTCAGTTCTGACGCTGCTATGCGCCTTACTAAGATACGTGGGATGACCTCTAGCTGCCGTTGTTTTACTGGCTTATAATATACTCTTCCTGGGTTTACAGCAATCTTCCCACTCTCCACTCACTCACCCTATGGTCTGCCCACATCCTACTCCATGGGCACATACACACAGAGACATGCCCTAGACTACAGTTGCCCGCAGGGGAGACAGAGGTCCTACTCTTCTGGCTCTATCATGCCATTGCCAACAGATGCCTCAAAGCCTTTGCTGCATTAAGTTGATCACTATATCTTTTTAAATTAATTTGAGGGCCTGCTAGAAATAGTACAGCTATGTAATTATGGATGTATATTTTATGACCCACTCCTTCCCCTACCTGCCTCTACTTTCCTTTTTCTTGCACCACAAATCTTTTCATTTATTTTAATAGCTTCTAGCAAATAACTTTATATTTTATTTCATGAGACAGTGATCATAAGGTCTGTTTCAGCCCAAGACTCCAAGATTTGGATTAGTCCGGGAAAAGCGTGGGAAATCACTATTTATTTGTTCTCTGCTTCCCATGCAATTTGTCTTGGCAATATATCCTCTACGCTTTAAAAAGTGTATTCACGGGCGCCTGGGTGGCTCAGTGGGTTGAGCCACTGCCTTCGGCTCAGGTCATGATCTCAGGGTCCTGGGATCGAGTCCCGCATCGGGCTCTCTGCTCAGCAGTGAGCCTGCTTCCCTCTCTCTCTCTCTCTCTATCTGCCTGCCTCTCCGTCTACTTGTGATCTCTGTCAAATAAATAAATAAAATCTTTAAAAAAAAAAAGTGTATTCACTTCTAAATGAGGATACAAATTTCATTTTCCTAGGTCAAACTAGCCCAATTCAATATTCTTCATTGTTAAGCTCAATTATAAAATGGAAAAATTGGAAGAAAACACAATTTTAGTATATAACATAATAACATGAGCCAGGTTATTAAATATTGTTTACTATGTCCTCCTATTCATGTTTTCAAGATTTTTTTTTAAAATAGCTTGGCAATATTTAATTTTATTAGTAGAACATATGGTCTGGATTATTTCTTTTTTGAAATGTAGATTGATCTGGTAGTTAAGGCATCTTAGAAGGTGACTATTATATTTAAAGTCGTGTTACAGGACTAGGGAAACAATCTCTTTGATATAGGGCCCCATATTTTAGACATCATCATATAAGGCCAGTGGGGGACAACTTCAAGAGAGATGTTAGCATGTGTGTTCCACCCCCAATACACACTCACACATGCACTCACATATCTCTAGGTAGAATGAGATTATTTTACAAAACATGGATAAAGGACTTAATACAAACTGTAAAATGTTTAGCCTATAATTTTCATTAATTATTGTCTCCAATACAGAGTGCTGCTGGGAAATTAAAACATAAAAGCAATTCTTTTTTTTTTTTTTTTTGCCTTGTATTTATTGAGCAAGAGAAAGAAATGGAACAATAAAAGATACACTAAGGAAAAGTTCCCTGTTTGTAATATATTAAAGGCATTATTTTAACTGTGCTTCCTCATTCCTTGTGGGCCAGCCCTTTCCCCAAGCACAGAATAAGCCCAGCCTACGCTCCCATCAATGTTCTCTGGCTTTCACCAACAGTCCTCCACATATCTAAGCCTGCTTTGCCAGAGCCTTTCTTTTAAAATAGCTAAATTCATTAGGGATTTGAGGAGGAAAATGTCACATTGAGACAATTAAGTTGTGGTTTCTAAAAATAAAATGAAGTAAGGATAAATGTGTTGGCGTTGAAAAAAGGGTTATCTGCAGTATGAAATTTCAAAGGTCCTAGCCTGAAAGCTATGAACTCTAATTATATTCTGATTTCCACCCAGGAAAATCTTATCTTTTCCCCTGTGCTTCACTCAGACTCGAAAACTGAAGTACTGTGTACATGGAATAAATATTGAGTTCCATGAAGTAAAGGTATTATATAATTAACAGTGACTGAGAAATATTAATACATCCTACCTGTCCCGCAAATCACTGGTCCCAGCCTTCCTAAGCCCTCGTCCCCTTCAGTATCTTTACAAGTCACTATTCAGTCTTCTAAACATCTCTGTGTAGTTTTCTTTCTGGCCATGACAGATGTCATTTTTCTGTTCCGGAGGCAAAGAGCCAAGTTACACCTCCCTTCAAACTTTTGCACCATTCTGACACCGTGATTTTTTTTTTTTTAAATCAGAATGTCCAAGTTTCTTCCTTCTTTGCCTAATTACGACTTCTCCTTGGCTTCACGATCTTTTCCAACCCTACAGAGGAACCCCCCTCCTTCCTCAGCATCCACGTGTCAGTTTCAGTTTTCATTTGTTGGTACTATTGCCTTCCTCTCAATGTTCCTTGAAATCTCTGTGTGAAGGGGCACCTGGGTGGCTCAGTGGGTTAAAGCCTCTGCCTTCGGCTCAGGTCATGATCCCGGGGTCCTGGGATTGAGCCCCACATCAGGCTCTCTGCTCAGCGGGGAGCCTGCCTCCCCCTCTCTCTTTCTGCCTGCCTCTCTGTCTACATATGATTTCTGTCTGTCAAATAAATAAATAAAATCTTTAAAAAAAGAAAGAAAGAAAGAAATCTCCTTGTGAAGAGAATACACACAGAACCCAGACAAGTCCCTTTCTTCACAGATTATGAAGCAGTACAAATGGTTTGGGAACCTAAAAGATCTGGATTCAGATCATGGTTCTAAATCACTTAGCAAGCCGAAGAGCCCTTCTGAACCTCTCTGTCCTCACCTTTAGGATGGGGGTCCCAGGGCGGACCTCAGAGCGCCACTGTGACAATGCCAGGAGACTGCACCTAGAAAGACAGCAATACGCTTCCTGGCATGTCCCGAGTGCCTGCTTCACCTTTCCTTTGCTCTCATAAGTTTTTAGCTATTTTATCACTGATCACACACTTCAAGGGTTAAGTCACTCATGCTTCCTGTAACTCTTGGGAAAATGCTCAGGATGTACTATTAGTCCTCCCTAACTTCATCTCACTGATACATCTCACACTGATTATAAAGCTGTCTTCCTGCTGGTTAAGACTCAAGATCTTGCTCACCCCTACAAAGAAACACAATCATGGGTTCCGGGTTTGAAGTATTTTGTTCTTTTACTTCTTTTCCAAAAGTTCGGTCAAGTGCAAACATTTCAAACTTGAATTCAGCACTTTTCCCACACAAGGCAATCAGTATATACCAATACCAATTTGGCATACCCGTGCACAATGTGATATTCAATATAAAAAGTGGGTTATAAGAAGCAACGAATCAGAAATTGTAATAAAGTAGAGGAGAGGGGAAAATTGTAATGGTATTCAGGAACCAAAATTGAGCTGTCCGAATCTATTGTTTATACGTGGGCTTAATTTCATCAGAACTGCTTGCTCAGCTTAACATAAATCCAGGGGGGAAAAAAGCGACTTTCACATGAAGAAATATGAACTGGAATTCATAGATACAGCAAGAAAAAAGTTCAACTCCCATCTGTCTACATGAGCAAAATTATTTTCTCATGTTTCTTCTGATTCACGGTTTCCATTTTGTGACAGTTTTGGATGGAGCTCGCAAAAACTAAAAGGTCTCTTTTGCACCAGGAGAGAACAAGCAATAGGCTCTTCAGATAAGGCTGAAGAATGATGCCTGAGTCACCGGTGTCTCTGAAGAAGGGATGTTAGGAGCTTTGCAAGTTTGACCCTGAATGCTGGCCCTCTCAGGGTGGGGTGGAACCAACATATTTTGAGATCTCTGCAAAGAAGAAAGGGAATGTGCAGATTCTACCTACGAAGTGTTGTGTATCACTCTACTTTAGATCTTTGAGTTCTCAGTTCAGGGAATACTAACATGCCCCAGTGAGGCAAGGCATTCAAAAAGGATGCTGGACATTTTCCTCACCACACCCTGCCTTCTACTCCTCCACCCACCTACTTTGATGGTTCAAACTATTTTAAAAATCAATACACGTCTAATTCTACTGTACTCTTCCCTAAGTTTGAAATAGATATGGTTAGAATGGGAAGGGTTGCCTCGGACTAGGAACTAAGAACTTTTCCCAGATGTCAACACCCAACAGAATTCCCGTAGAAAGGATGGTGAGATTATCTCCTCCCAGAGCATTTCCTTCGAATGTCCTACTGAAATGTCCTCTGTTATTGAAAGCCCTAGCCCCCTGAGGATTTGGGCTACCAGTTTGGGTTTTGCCCAGTTGAGTTGTAGAAAAAAGTGTCTTTCTTCCTTATCACAGCTCTTGAAAGTCTTAAAGGCTCCTCCTAGGTTTATTTTGCTTTTTACTAAATAGGACACTTTCATTCCTTACAACTAATCCATTCAAAAAACATCACAGTTCTATGCAACTACCAAAATAATGGCACTGATATCTTGAGTTGCACCAAGGAAATCTATCTGCAGGAAATAGGCAGCCTTAATCCTTTCTTCTGTATAAATATACAGTTTCCAGTGCACCTGAAATGTAGACTCATTTGAAGATGTCCAACAAGAACACAAATACTAGAAACACTCTCCCGAAGAATCAACTTTCATGGAGTTAAGCTTTATTCCCACTGGCAGATATCCAAAAAGGAAACTTCCTATTCTTACTTGACATCCACACCTTCAGAATATAAAGCTATTCTTCAGACCGGATAAGTCAGTAGGTTAGTAATCATGAGTTGGATTTTTAAGTGGGGTCTACAGAGGAATTCAATGCAATAAAAGACTTAGATCTATCAAGGGTGAACTTCAACCACAGAGTTATACATTAATGCAACTGTTGGAAATTAATGGTTTCCCATAAAACATGATAAATTTTATAGAGAGGCATCAGAGGTTCTGAAGCCAGATGTACTGTGTATTCATGTGATAATGGAAGATGAATGTTTACTGAACATATCCTGAATTTGGTTCTTTGTAAACAATTTTTCCCTTTGTTTTTGAGTTTATCAAAGCCAAATACCTAATCCATTCCTTAAGTGAAGAAACAGAGTTTGATTTATTATTGGCTGATTTTTTTTTTTTTTACAAATGCTTAGGTTTTTCTTTTCTTATTCCATAAGTCAAGATAGTCTGTAGTCTTACCTAAACCAAAAAGGAGATAAAATGTAGATTTCAGATACTGACATGTAGCTACTAAAGAAGCAAAGAGAGGGCTGGTTCTTGAAAACAATTTGGCACATTAATTTTCCACAAAGTTCCCATCAGATGTAATCAAATTCAACAAACTGTGCAGATGGGAAAGACTGACTATTGAAACAATTAACTATTGTGAGTCATTTCCTCAATCTGCTTTTGTTTTAGCCAATATGTCAAGTGGTGACAGACATTGTTAAATTTCACAAGCTCTACTGTCTTCTTGGAAACAGCAGAATACAACTGACACAGCTCAGCTTGATGTATCTACCAAACTAATGGTGGGGCCTCTTTCCTTCTACTTTTCAATGCCAAAATCTAGAGATATTATGTAGAACCTATTCAACAATAACTGCACAAAGTCCATTTTATTCTCTCTGAATACTCCCACTTAATCACCTGCTGGCTCTTACTTCCCCCTTTGAATTGAGGATAAAATGAATATGGTAAAAAAAAATTTTATTTATTCAGTCTCCACTATCTCAGAAAAAATGCTGTCATGGACCCTGAGTTTTTCTGAAATTTGCCACTTGTTGCTGCCTGCCTGGTCTGAAAGTTTAGATGACCGAGTTTATCACTTAACACTCTTAGTGTGACTAAAGTGACTTTTAGATGATCAAAAGCCACTTGTGCTAATCCTAACTAAACATTTTCTAATCTTAGAGGTATGATTTTACTATTTGTATGTATGTCACTTGCATGTCTAAGGAAAGTGGGAGGAAACCATGGGAAACCAACGGATAGGCGAAAAATTGCTCAACATCACTCATCATCAAGGACATGCAAATCAAAACCACAATGAGATATCCTTCACACCTATTAGAAAAGCTATCATTGAAAAGGGATAACAAATGTTGGCAAGGACGTGGAGAAAAGGGAACCTTTGTGCGCTGTCGGTAGGAATGTAAATTGGTATAGCCACTGCAAAAAGTGGTACAGAGGTTTCTCAAAAAGTTAAAAATACAACTATTGGGGCATCTGTGTGGCTCAATGGATTAAGCCTTCAGCTCAAGTCATGATCCCAGGGTCCTGGGACTGAGCCCCTCACTGGGCTCCTTGCTCAGTGGGAAGTCTGCTTCTCCCTCTCCCTTTGTGTGCTTACTCTCTCTCCCCCACCAATAAATAAATAAATCTTTTTTTTAAATAACTAATAAAAAAATTAAATTACAGCTATTAAATGATCCATCGATTCCTCTTTGGGGCAGGTATCCAAAGAAAACAAAAAGAGGACATTGAAAAGATATCTGTATTACCATGTTCATTGCAGCATTATTCACAAAGCCAAGATACAGAAACAACCAAATTTCTTGTCAGCATATGAATGGAAAAAGACAATGTGCTACATATATACAATGGAGTATTACTCAGCCATTAGAAAGAAGAAAATCCTGTCATTTACTACAACATGGGTGGAACTTGAAGGCATCATGCTATGTGAAATTAGTCAGACCTAGAAAAATAAGTCCTGTATGAGATCCACAAAAAAGCTGAATTTGTAGAAGTGGAGTAGAACTGTAGTTACCAGAAGGACTGGGGAGGAGGGAGTAATGGAGAGATGTTGATTAAAGGATATAAACTTCCAGTTAGGAGATGAATAATTTCTGAGGACCTAATATGTAACTTTGTGAATAGAGTTAAAAATACTGAGTTTTGTACTTAAAAGCTGTAAGAGAGTAGATCTTAAATGTTCTCACCACACACACACACACACACAGGAATTCTGTGATATGATAATTTAGCTAATGCTGTAGGGGTAATCATATTGTAATATATAAATCAATAATAATATATATAATATTACATTATATATATATATTATATATTATAATAAATACATAAAATCAACATGCTGTACACCTTAAACTAATACAATGTTATATGTCAATTATATCTCGATAAAGTTGCATAACCTAAACAAAACACGTGGCTATCCCAGATAGGCATATCCCAGATAGGCAAATGCAACAACTCACCCAAGATTAGACAGAACACAGCAGGTAGGATGCAAGAAAAAACCAACAGTTGGGATTATGGCAGTCATAGAAAGATAGTCCAAACTCAGCTAGACCCCAGTGAGCAAAATGCACACAACCTCAGATACACTCTTCCTATATCTGGCGGTCATACCACAGGTCTCTAGTACATTCACTCTCCATCCTTATAGATGACTTTTCACACCTCACCTCTTTTAAAACCCCTCTAAAACCCTCTTTGCCATGCATTCTGATGGCCTTGCTTCTTCATTTAAAAAACATGAAGTAACCAAAAGAAAACCTCTGTGGATTGCTACCACTGCATCCACCTACCTACCAATTTCCACACTCGTAGTACGGTTTTTGCAACTGTGAGCATACTCTCCATGTACCTGCATAAAACTAAACCATCCATCTGAGCAGTCTTTTGCCTCCTCAAAGATATGGAACAAGCAATTCACACACCCTATTCTGTATCATCAAACTCTGCTCTCTACTGGGTTTTTCCCTTTTTGTACAAATGTGATCTTAACTCTCCCATCCATGGGATCCCATCCCATCCCAAGATTATCCATCTTTTAGAGACTAAAGAATCCTTACACTGAAGCTAGCAGTTCTCAAACCGAAGTCAACGTTAGAATCCCCTGGGGAGCTTGAACAAGAACATCAAGGCCAGGGTTCCTGCCCCCCACCCACAGAGACTCTGATGTAGTTGGTGTGGGGTATCACCTGGGCATTAGCATTTTGTGCATCTGATGTGATTACAATGTGCATCCCAGGGAGAGAAGCACTGATCTAACCTAGATTCATCATTACTAAGGTAACAAAAGTCAAGAGAGGTGTCGCAGCTCACCCAAACCCAGATAAATCATTAATGGAAAAACCAAGACAAAAAACCCAGCAAAGCAAATTCCCAGTCCAGTGCTCTTTTGACAACGTCAGGCAGTATGTCACACACAAAAAGGTTATCTTTGGCTAAGAACAATGAGTGCCACCCTAAGTAATGAACTTGCTAATTGTTCATCTCCATAGAGAATACTGACCGTTCAGTCTTTGGTCCCAAAAGGAGAGTTTAAACCCGGACGCTGAGAAGGCAAGTGAAACAGGGAATGTGAAGAAATCCCTGCCATGGTACCCACAGCAGATGTTTCAGAAGTTTGGGGATGGTGAGGGACCCAGGGGAAGGTGCCAAGGAACAGCATGAGGTGCGTTGTGATAAATGGAGCTGTCTTTTTCCCATTACAGGAACATAGCAAGTTTCAAGAGCAAATCAGAAACCCAGAATGATTAATTGTGTAGTCTACAATGAGTCCTGTTGTGTTTGTCTATGAATCCCTTTGCTCTGCAGATCAGACACACCAGGTGCAGAGAAACACCTGGCTCTGATGAACCCTGTGAGTTGCTGGGTAACCCACTCCAAAAAAGGGGAACAGTGGTTTTGTTTACAGGTGAACAGTAGGAAAAGAATCAAAGCCACTGAGAAAACTGCATTGGTGGAGTCAGAACAAAAGCATCCCTTTAACATCAAGCCAAGATGCTGTCATATCTCTGGCTTTGCCTTCTCTTTTTCTAGACCCACTTGGCATCAACAAGGACCAAAATGCTTTAAGGAAGTCTTAACTTTGTGCCTACTTATTCCCACCCACTGGTTCAGCTGACCTAGCAGTCACCTTTGCCTTCTCCCTAAGGAAGCGCCAGCTAAGCATTAGCAGCGAACTGCATAGTAATTGAGCTCATGGGTTGCTGGGCCCAAGCCCACATTTGGTTATCCGTGTGATATTGCACAAAGTATCTAAGGTCTCTGTGCTTCACCATCTGCCCAGAGATAAAATAATGTTACCAATACCCACCTTGGAATTCTTGTGCTGACTGAAGTAGACATGAATATGAGGTCCCAGAAACAATCGATAAATAGTAGCTATTGCTGTTAAACAAGATGGCCAGGAGATTTCTGTTATTTTTCTTTAAGGCGTTACGAGTACTTAAACAATACTGTTTGCATACTGAATAAGCATGTCAATTACACACAGTTATTGACCCTTCCTTAAAGCTGATGAGGTACACTAATATTTAGTTAGCTAATTTTGTTCAACTACGGAGGCAACATGGCTTGGTAGAAGGATCTAGATCCAAATGGTAGCTCTATTGCTTACTAATTGCAAGCCTTAGGAAAGGTGTTTAATCTCTCTATGCCTCATCTGGTCTTTCAAAAGTAAGAAGAAAAATACCTCATTTGCAGAAAGGTTGTGAGAACTAACTGAGGTAATGCAACCACCTGGTGCATAAGAGGGTGTCTACAATACAGGTGCGCTGACAGGACAATGCACATTTACCTCACAGCAATAAAACTACTCTCCATTTTTAATACTCTTTCATTGTTTTCACTAATTCATAACAGCATTCCTCCAAATTCGTCTGAATTTGTTACATTTTGTCATATTGTTTAATTCCAAGTAAAGCTAAATGACAAGTGACCATGTCAGAATGATTCTGGGGGTGCGTATCCTCTAAAACAGATTAATGTAGACATGGCTCTCTGAAAAGAGCTGTGGGGGGTGGATTCTAAAACCCCTTTTAGCCACACGTCAAGCCTGTAGAGGGTGGAAGCGTTTATGTTTATCTTCTCTAAGGATAAACAATTGGGTTTAGATTAATTGAAAACAAGGAGGAAAAAAAAATGCACAGATCTATGTAAAACAGAGTTATGTCTATGACAAGTGTTTTCAAATATGTGGTAAAGAAAATTGGTACATTAAACATCTCTGGCTTGTCTGGTTTCTAAAAAGCCACGGAAGTTAAATTAGGTTGATTTATTTCCTAAAGTGGTCATTTGGATTATGTTACCCATAATGGGACATCAATATCTCTGAAAGCAAAAGACTTAAAATATATAAAGACATTTTTATGGTCTGCCATGCCTATTTCTAAAATACTCTAAATCTGATACTGCCTTAGGCTGGCTTCCCTGGAAGTAGACACTGAGACAACGATTCATGTGCATGTGTTTTATTAAGGAAGGGCTCCCAGAAAAAGAACCAGTTAGGAAGAGGGGAAGCAGGACAGAGAAGGGAAAGAAAGCAAGCAAGGCTTTTTTGATGGAGGACAACTTGGACCTGGTCCTGCAGGAGAACTCTGGAGGGTTTATTTAACTCAGAGTGGTCCCAGCTTAAAGAAAGCTTGAACCTTCCTACAGCTGCACCTGCTGGTCATTGGCCAGGGCCACCTGGGAGAGAAGACATAACCTTCCACACACTTCCTGCCCTTTGGAGCAATTGGCCAATAAGAGTCACAAGTGCTGGCCATTGGCAGCAAAAGCACAGGGACGCTGGGGGGGAAAGCCCATCACAATAGGAAAAGGTAAGTTTTCATGGAGGAGGGAAAGGAAGAGATAACAAAGTCAGAAACACTTAGCTTTCCTCTCAATTATTCCAAAGCAAGTTTTTCTTTCATTATACCCCAGTTTTTCTATTATGAATGTCATGAATACAAAACATAGACACAGGTGACACATACATTATCCCCTATTAGTGACGTTGCATCAATCCAACCTAGATTAGATAATTTTTTTTAATATTCTATTTATTTATTTGACAGAGCAAGAGAGCACGAGCAGGCAGAGCTGCAGAGAGAGAGGGAGAAGCAGGCTCCCTGCTGAGCAGAGAGCCCAATGTGGGGCTTGATCCCAGGACCCTGGGATCATGACCTGAGCCAAAGGCAGAGGCTTAACCAACTGAGCCACCCAGGCGCCCCTAGATTAGATAAATTGAGCAAGAAGCAAGCAAGTGTGTTCACATAAAAAAAGCTTTATATTATGTACATGGTTAGTTCCAAGCATGCATATTGGTTGCTCAATATGAGGAAATTGCTATTACCTAGTTATGATTGCGAGACACAAAAATTTACAAGTATAATAGTAATTTTTTATATTAATCTCCTCTACATGCACTTTTAAGGAAACCATACGGGTTTTAATAAACCTTTTTCCAACATTGTTTTTTCATAACATTTATTAAAATGTCATTTTATGCCTATTTTAACTATAAGTATTCAAATCAGGCTTGTATTTTGTATGTCTTTTTCACTTAATTTTTCTAGTTATTCTTTTTTTACCTCGTTTGATGATAATGTCAGCCCACAACAGATTGGGAATTTTAACAAACTCGTCCAGCACTGGCCATAAGATTGAGAATCACGGCTCTACCCCAGACTGCTTCCCCAGTGCCTGGGAGAGTGAGCTGAGCCTCGGAGGCAGAAGCAGCACCAGGAATAAAGGGGGAGGCAGAGGCACACCCACATTAGTAATAATGATACCATAATAAAAACAGCTCTGTCTGAAACACGGTAACACATGATTCAAGATAGGACATGAAGTCAACTTTATAAATTATGAAACCTAAGTCAAGATTGCATTTGTTCTGTGATGATTTGAACAAGTTCTTCCTCAAGCCTGAAACTAAAAGCAAAGATGAAGAAGTCGGGGCGCCATCTTGTGGAGAGATCAACCAACACCAGGTCCAGTGGTGTCCTCACTCTCCCCACCCCCAGAAGCAAGCCTTCCCCACCACACATTCCCCCCACCCACCCAGCTCCTCTGAGTAGTTCTCAGAACTCCAGTACTCTTTTCTTTCAAAAACAGGACTCAAGAATAAGAAAAACATCCCTGCCTGCACCATTTTCCTTCCCAGCAGAGCTGCGTGTGGGGAGATGGGCTTTAAGTCGGCCTCTTTAATCATGGGACATAAAGATTCCACCTGCTCATGGCTGGAGGGAGCCCCTCTGTGCAGCAAAACCCTTTGTCCCCCCCACACACACACACACCCAGCTGTTTTTCTCCATCTTTACCTGTCACAGAAAGCTGATGAGGCGGGCAGAAACCTGAGGGCTAGCCCAGGATTAGCTTCACTGTGTGCAACAAATAGATGGTGTGTGGGGAGGGCTTTTAAGTCAAGTGCTGCCACAAACAGTACTATTTTGAGGAAATGATGGTTGTAAGGGATTTAGAAAGTCATCTGTCATTTGTCTTCAAGCAACACCACACAGAGCAGGCCAGACATAAGAATGGCAATCCTGTTTTCAATGCCTTTTTTCCAACCATTCCCGGAGACTTAACATAAGAGTAATCATTCACATGCAGAAATACATTCTTATGTTGAACATTTATATCCCAACTTCTGCTTTTTGCATTCAGTGGACATGAAGAGAAAATCTCTTCAGATTCGAATGATCACTTCATTAATTTTCCCTAGATTTTTAATTTTTCTAAATTTTTAGGCATAATTTACAGAGTATCCTTATAGGACTTTGGGATGTACATGACAGAAATAGAACTCTGATAACCTGAGAATAGAGAAGAGGAAATAGATTGACTCACAAAACTTGAATTCTGGGGGTTTTCAGGCACTTCTGGATCCAGGGTCTTAAACAATGCCACTGAGTATGTCTTTCTCTCTGCCTCTCAGCTATCTCTCCTTTTGTATGTGGCTTTATTCTGAAGACGGGCTATCTCCACGTAGCAGGAGTAATGACAGTCAGCAGTGGGATACTCACATCTCCACCCCTAGTACCTTGACCTCAAAAAGCAGGAAATAGTCTTCCATGGTCAGTGGAGCAGAGCAGTCTCAGGAAAAGCTACTCTAGCCCCATTTGTGTTACACATCAGCCCTCAACACCCCAAAAGATTGTCACAACAGAATCACACAGGGTGGACGAGAGGTGGTTCAGGAAGGAAGAGACCTACAATTTGGGGTAAGACATGGAGCACTCTCTACTATTTGCCTGGATTGATTCGAGTGTAAGAGAATCATCTCCTGTCCCTCCATTCTTGGCCCCAGTGTCTACATTCAGGGACCACGTTTGGCTGTTGACAGTCATGTCAGCACGTAGTCATACTGTGGTAACCCACAGATCTACAATCTGAGGGGCAACATGGTACAAATACATGGTAATTATGGTAAACATAAATTAAGAAGACACTGTATGAATTCTTTAGGAAAAAGGAATTCAAAGAGCCAAAATACCACAATCTCTGGTGCCTCTTGGAGCTGGTGACCCAGGCTATAATCCAAAGGAAAGCAGAGTCTCTGTTTTAATCACACACTCCATGATTTACCTCACAGATAGCAGACATGAAAAAGAGGAAGTTTTCACATTTTATGGGGGAAAAAAATAGAACAATATAGTAACAATAATAAAAAGATCCCAGAATAAATTTCCCTCCAGCTCTAGATCTGCTCTCATCTTACTGAATACCTTTAAGAAAATAATTTGGACTTTTTAGTTTAAAAAAAAAAGATATGAAAAAGAAAAAAGGAAAATAAGAAACATCTGTGGGCAAAGGTCTTTATCAGGATGTCAAAAGGGAGAGGTTTTTTTTTTTTCCCATTGTCCTTATATTACAAAGAAGGCCCAAAGCTGAGAACCCAAAAAAGCAAACACCTTACATTCTGAAAGTGGTCACCTCTTGGGATCACCTGTCCCTCCAGGGCTTCCCACAAGGCACTGAGACAGACCAATCAACCACCACCCACAACCACCATCCTCATCCTCGGTACAGGGTTGCAAGGAAAGGCAAGCAAATCTCATGAGCAGTACAGGCTTTGTGAGGAGCAATTCCTCCCTCCCCAAAGTCACATGAGGGAAGCACCAAGAAATGCTGGCAAAGACTGCCCCATCCCGCCCTCATTCTCTGTTCCCTTGGAGGATACATTTCCCTTATTTCAACATGAAGGAGTCCAGGGATTGGGGGAGGGGTGTGGCAGGAGCCTTGGGTCTGCCTTGGGTGGCACCAGGCCAAGTATGTATAGCCCATTAATACAAAAAATTGCTCTTAAGCTCACAGTTGTTTTTTGTCCTGTCACGGTAAGTAGGAAAATTATGAGTGAAATCATGATTCCCCGTTTTAAGCTGCCTACATGCGTACTTGTATATATGCCCTAGTCTATATATATGAGTAAAAGCATGAGAAGGGGGTAAGATGAGTGCATCCCCAAAAGACATCGAGGGCCCTCAGAGAGGTCTCTGATGACCGCAGAGTCCGGGGTGAAGCTGAAAACCTCAGTGATCACCATGACAGCAGAGGCTACCACCATTAGATGGAACTTGATGGGATCCCCTGACTCAGGGTCCCATGGCACCAGGATCCCTTCCACTGGTCTCTCAGCAGTCATGTGAAAGGATTTCTACCTCCCTGTCCCTGGGAGAAGAGTCAGCACCACAGAGGCAAGCCAGGTCGTCCCACTTCTTTCCAGGCAGCCAGATGACAGTGCTGGCCTGTGCTGGGAGCAGGAGGAAACTAGCTTGAAACTGACATCTATGAACAGGGCCAGAAATGGTGGCATAAGAACCCCAAGAGTCCGAGCGATGGAAATGGGTGTGGTGCCTGCAGCCTTTTTTCTTCAGACTCTTAGAGCAGCAGGGCAGGACTAAAGCCCAGGTGAAGGAGCCAGGCTTTGACTTGAGCCTGGGCATGGCAGAGAAATTTCGAAGCAACCCTTCGATTTGCAGGAGGGACCTGCAGTTTGGCATCTTTCTTGGCCAGTGGTACTCCTCATGTACAAGGTCAGTAGAGAGGACAGGTCCCTGGCCCACCATGCCAGGGTTTCCTCCTGGCTGGCTGTGTATTCTTGGGCAAGATGCCTGACCTCTGTGAGCCTCGGGTTCCTCATCATAAAATGAAGACTCTATCAGTACCTAAGTCAGAGGACTGTTGTAGGAATGAAGTAAGCCAAAATGTTTGGAACCATGCCCAGCACAAGAACTGGGGTGCTCCCAACTATTATTATTATCTGTTGTCCAGAGTGGTTACTCTCATAACTAAAAAAGTAATAATAATAATGATGATGATGATGATGGGTTCTGGGACAGTTTAGTTAATGCTGACAAAGGGCTGAACAATCATTTTTCTATATTCTAACTGTATTAAATACATAGTTTGGTCTGACCTATGAACAGCCAAACTAGTAAAATACTGTAGTTCGAGTTAGAAAGTGTTTTTGAAACATTTCAGGATTCAAGAGGACAGAACATAATGCAGTATCTGTATTATGTAGTGTCTTACTAAAAAAAAAAAAAAAAATAGGAATGTCTATTCCTTTAACATTTAAGAAAATGAACAGAACTGAATCAAAAGGACCGCTTTTCCCTATTATACCACTGTCCATACAACAACCAGAACAATCCTCTAAAACAGAAATTAGATTTTATCATGCCCCAATCCAAACTCCTTTCTATGCCCAGCAGGGCCTTACCATATCTTGCCCTGGAGTCCTCTCCAGGTCTTCTCACTTTCCCGTTCCACCTCCCAAATGTGCTGCCCTTATTTCTCACAACCGTCCAAGTCTTCCCATCCTCAGACTGTCAAACCTGCTATTCCCTTTGCCTGAACACTTTTCTCCATGGGCTACTGCTGCCCTGCATTTAGGATTCTACTCAATGCCACCTCCTTAGAGAGAGTTCGAGGATCCCTCTTTTTAAAATAGCTCCCCAGTTTCCCCCATCACCACACCCCCTTATCTGACTTTATATTTATAGCACTTTTCAAGAACTCAATTGGTTTGTTTTACTTCATTTTTGCCCCACTAGAATAGAAACTCTACTGGAGTAGAACTGGGTGTTTCTGATCCACTGCTAAATTTCCAGTGCCCAGAAAAATACCTGGCACAAAGGAAGGAATTCAGAAATCTTTACTGTATGAAGTAAGGAACAAATGATGAGGAATTCACTTTCTCCCAAGACGGCCTGTTCCTTCGATCACTCAACTGAAAACTGCCTGCCTCATTTTTCATGCATTGGATCTTGGCGTTCCCAGTTTCCTGGCAAAATGAAACACATACACACCCTCATTTGACATGATAACTATTTGTTGAATAAATGCATGGGTGGATGGGTGGATGGATGGATGGATTTTTATCTAAATCCATGATATATCAGAGTCTTTATATACTATTCAGCCTTTTTGGTTCAAGTAAATAAGTACTCAGAAACAACTACAATTATTTTCATTCTTTTAGTCCTCATCTGTCATCACTTATGTCAAAATTTTTTAATAAAAAGACACAGTCTTCAGGTGATCACTGACTGGCTAGAGGTTTCCCGTGACTGTCAGACATCAGGAAAACATACCTGAGTATTTTCCCTGTATAGAAAACTGTTACCATGATACTCTCCCCCCACAAGTCTGTAATATATTTTTCTTGTACCAAATGAGTTTTCTACTTTCATCCCCCACCTTCTCCACAGTGTCCAGTCACTGTCCTTACTTCAACGCCCCTGTTCTCATCAAAGGAGCTTCTACCCTGCCCCTCACTGGCGCCCTCCCATGCACGCCACATAGCCCCCACCATCATTTTTCATCACAGGGTACTAGAAGTGACAAGTCCTCATCTTCTCCCCCAGGTTCCACCCACCTCAGAGCCTGCATCAGCAACGCTGCAAGTGATCAGAGCCCCATGGTCCAACACCATCCATCAAAAGCCCATCGGCGTGTCCCAGCTCTGCAGAATGATTTGCACTCATTTTGATTTTACAAGAAAACTAACCATGTAGAGTATTTGAGGTGAGATGAAAGAAGAAAAATGGTTTCAGATTCAGTCCCAAAGTCTAATCAGGAAAGGGAAGGAACGCCTGCCAGAGAAGATTTGACATTGCCTGGTGATAGTCTAGATAGAAGACACTGCTCAAGGTTGACATTCTTTAGCCAAGAGATAGTAAATAGTGGCTCAGAACTCAGGGCTGTCCTTGAACTGTGGTTCTTGCACTGCTTTCTCCACACATTCCATATTCCTGTTACATACAGTCCCAAAGTACACACACACACACATACACACTTACCCATGGGTACACACATGTACCCATTGGTATACATACACCCATAGTACACAGGCACACTCCTACAAACACACACACACACACACCCACAGATATACACACACAAATCCATAGTACACAAACCCCCACACACCCATGAATACACATACACCCATAGGTACACACGGCCACAGTAAACACACCCCCATGCATGGGTATACACACACACCCATAGTACACAAACCCCCACACACCCATGCGTATACACACACCCAGAGGTATACACACAGCCATGGTACACACACCCCCATTCACAGGTATATACACACACACCCAGGAGTACACACACCCCTACAGGTATACTCACACCCATAGTACACACACCCCACGCAACCATGAGTACATACACACACACACACACACACACGGGTATACATACACACACCCACAGGGATACACACACCCATGGTACACACCCCCATGCATGGGTACACATACACAGACACACATTCCCATGGGTGTACACACACCCATAGTACATATGTACAGCCCCACAGATACACACACACACTCACCCACAGGTACACACACATAGACCCATGAGTACACCCACCCACACACACACACACACACCCATGGATACCCCCATGGATATACATATACAAATCCATGAGTACACACCCTCCAGGTATACACACATACACACACACCGGTAAACACATTTATCTTGCTCTCCTTCTAGCCCTCTCACCCTCAGCATAACATCTGGCCCATCATAATTACAACTGACATTTACCATCTAAGAGCCTACACTAAGCATTTTATAAACAGGACCCCACTTAACCCCCCCAACCACACTCTGAGTACAACTTATTATCTCTGTTCTACAGAAGAGGGTGCTTGCCCAGGTTTCTCTCTCTCACTTATTTCTTTTGTTTACCTAGCACGCTATGCAAAGAAGCTGTTACTGACCACATTGTTTGGACAAGGCAACTGAGGAGCAAGGAAACGGAACGACTGAATAAGCAAGGCCACCCATCTGTAAGTGTCGCAGGATGGACTTAAAACCAAGACCCTGACTCTGCCACCCATGCTTTCTCTTCTGTAAGCTGCCTGCTTCCCAAAAGTAAACTGTCTGTCCTACAATATGCAAAACCATACAAGGTCATGTTCAAAAACATATTTTAATGAAAAATGTAGATGTACACAGATAGCTGGGATGAGTTAGGGACTAGAATTGAGTATTACTTTAGCTGTGACTTTCTGCAAACCACTGAGAGCACAAATCATCAAACCTGGCGTGGTCTTATGGGAGACCCAGCTTCCAACAGCTAGACTTGGAAGCCAACTTTCTACCCTGGGCAGATTCAGTTTTTAGATACCTAGGAATAAATGTGCAATGTCCTGTTCTATGAGGAAAGATGTGTTTACTTTAAGAACATGCATCTGTGTAAAGTTGCCAGGACTAATATACACATAGACTATCGGGGTGATTTATAAAAACCCGCCTTCATTGCACAATGCCTCCACCCTGCAGAGCAGGCCAAGTGTGCAAGAGTGACACAGAAAGTGGTCACAACAGAAGGACACTAAGGGAAAAGAATGGACATTTGCTAATTCTGCCATCCATCTCACCCACTCACCAGCTCTGTACAACAGGCACTAACAGCCACCATTTTACAATAGACAATGCCAAAGATCAAGTAAAACTACAGGGGGACAACCGCAGCCTCGTACTGTTGCCCCCACTTCTTATGATTGAAAAGACAGGCATCTTGTCCCAATTCCATCGCTGGCTCATTGTGTGATCTGGGGCAAGTCACAAAAGCTCTCTTGACCCCTGAATCGTCTGTCATCCATCATCTGGCAAAAGGACTCGCTGGGTTGGTGGGAGAGTAAAAGGAAATGATGGGTAGAAAACCTCTTTGAAAAAGGATAGAGCACTTCATAAAATTTGGCCTTGCAGGGCACCTAGGGGGCTCAGTCAGTGAAGCATCTAACTCCGGCTCAGGTCATGATCTCAGGGTCCCGGGATTGAGCCTCATATCAGGCTCTCTGCTCAGCGGGGAGTCTGCTTCTCCCTCTCACTCTCCCTCTGTTCTCTCTCTCAAATAAGTAAATAAAATCTTAAAAATTTCTAGCCTTGCTATTCCTTATTCATCTTTCACAGCTTAGCTCAAAATCATTACCTTAGGGAAGCCCTCCTCCCTGACAAGACTGGACTCCCATAGTACACCTAATTTGAGTCACAGTTTTACGTCTGTGCACTGGTTGGATGGTCTGCCTGCCCTTGCAGTCCATAGCTCCATGAAGGTAAAATAAAAGCTGCCTGTTTTACTCAGCATTATGAGAACCCCAGGCCTTCGCACCATGACCAGCACCTGGTAGGCATGAAATAAATATGTGTGGATTAAATGCATCATTGTAGCAGTATTAAAAGCGTACATTTATATAATCATGAAGTATACAATTACAATTTTTAAAACTCAGAATTACACAAAGAAAAATCAGCACCCTGTTTATTACCTCGAATTCATACTTCGAGTTATCCTAACCATCTAGGACTTAGAGGTAAAAAAAAAAAAAATTCTACCATGTGGAAAATGACGGTTGTAAAGTCCACACATTTAACTCCTGAGAAGCGGTGGATCCACCCTCAAGCCATCATTCTGACAACTGGGTGTAAAATAAGGCATGGGATGACAGCAGCGGGACACGTGACAGTTGGTGAAGTGACAGCCAAGAGTGGCAGGAGGAGGCAGTGTAAGAGTGCAGGCTGGCTCTCCAGCACAGCGTTCTGAGGTATTTCATGTGAAAGCCATCAGCCCCCACACTCCCAGCAGCCTCCGGGAGACACTGCGTCACCACAGAGGGCCATGGCTGATGTTCAAGGAAGGCCACTGAGTCTTCAATAAAGGGAAATCACGACTGACACACTCAGAGGATAAACAAAGGGACGTGGTCAGAGATCCCAGGAATGTCTGTGTCTGCTGTGGTGCAAATAAAAACCACTTCAGCTGCAAATAAACTTCTCTAAAATGGAAAATATCTATGTGCCCTCCAACAGTGACTGCTCTGCTTAACGGAGGTCTTGGTGAGTACATGCTTTTCACAAGACAGAGGTTAAGACCCATTATTTGTGTTTACACGCCCTCTCTCAAAAGCCTTCATACTAAAGTCTTATGAGTGATTCCCCAAAACACACCTCAGGGCATCACAATATTTTCTTACACGAATGACCTAAGGAAGATACAGGTCAGTCCCCATCTCTCCTTACCAGCTGGAGAAACCTACTGCCAACTAACAAGGCAGCAAGGGGAAGGGGGGGCGAAGGCAGAGGAGAGGGGCATGGCCATAAAGACGAAACTGATCCTTTGCAGATTCAACTACAGAGAGCTAACTGGTACACTGTACAGACTCGCAGAAAGTCTGCAAAAGCCAAGGTGGCAGAGAAGTTCACTCTTGGTTAGAATTCGAGCATTCACTCACATATTCAGTTTACTAGTTGTCTAACCTTAGGCAACTCACGTAACTGCTCTGCACTCAGTTTCCGGGCTGTTAGGATTTCGGGGAGGATTCAACAGGGCATCTATGCAAAGAACAGCAACTGGGCTTCAGATAAGCTATTTAAGTACAAGCTACTGTCCTGAGTACTTCCCCATCGCTGTTACTGAGCTGTGCCGCACACTAATGCACAGTAGCTGGAGCAGGGAAGAAGACAGACAACCAACAAACAAAAACAATAATTAGAGCTGTAGACAAGGGAAGGAAGAAAATAAATAGGTTGCTACAGTACAGGAAATGGTGATGAGGAGGTTGCCTTCACGAGAATGCTGGGGAAAATTCTCTCGAGGAATTAATATTTAAGAGAGGAGAAGTCAATTGTTCTAACACTAGGAGGAAGCTTATTTCCAGCCCAAGAAATAGTAAATGCAAAGACTTCGGGAGCAGAGAGGGAGGAACAGAGCACGTTCTAAGAATGGTCAAAAGGCCTTATGTGACAGAAGCCGAGGAAGCCAAAGGGAGAATGAAGTCCAAAAAAGCTGGAAGGGAGGCCAAGAAGAAGGGAATGCTAAAGATTCCATCCCAGGGCGCCTGGGTGGCTCAGTGGGTTAAGCCTCTGCCTTTGGCTCAGGTCATGATCTCAGGGTCCTGGGATAGAGGCCCGCATCTGGCTCTCTGCTCAGCAGGGAGCCTGTTTCCTCCTCTCTCTCTGCCTGCCTCTCTGCCTACTTGTGATCTGTCTGCAAATAAATGAATTTTTTAAAAATCTGAAAAAAAAAAAAAAGATTCCATCCCAATACTGATGCACCCCAATGAAGTCCCACGGCCCTAGGACCTAACTACGGATGAGCAGGGCTTCCTCCCAACCTCCCTTCTCCTCCCCACCTCTCCAATTTACTTAATGTGACAGCAATACCCATATTACTGGACCACACCCAGGAGTCCTTATTATATTATTACCTTCTACGTAAGTTACTTAAATAAATAATGCACTCCTAAAGGTAAACATATCTGTGACCATTTTGTGAATATCTTATTTTGAATGAGAAAAGGTTAGGGAAAAGAGCCAACATTTATCCAGCCCCTTCTGTGCATCAAGCACTGCTACTAGATAGGTTCAATCATCTCATTCTCACAGCAGCTAAATAAGGAAATTATCTCCATTTTACAAGAAAAGATATTGAGTTTAACATCAGAGATGTGATATCAATTGCCCAAGATGGCCCAGCTAATGGCAGAACTTGGATTTGAATCGAAATCTCTCTGGCTCTACCATTCATTCCAGTCACAATTATTCATTCAATATTAAGCCCTTCTCCTGACTGGTTTCATTTACTCAGTTCATATCCATTTCCCTTTGACGTTTGACATTTTACCTTTCCTGGGACCAGGAGTGCTGCCGCTGAGAGCTAAGACACTGGCAGACCCAGCTGGGCAAGGCTGATGCTAAGTTTGTTTGCTGGAAATCATGTAAAGATTTGTTGTAAAGATGCCACTAAAAGATCCACAGGAGCTACTCCACTTGGGACTTGTTTAAAAATAAGCATTTTACTATGAAAAGAGAAATGTAGAGCTCTTGAACACCTTGCAAATAGAAAACTAATTTGCCTTATCAATTTTGTCCACTGTACTTGATCCTTGGGATAATTTGTGAGGCACTCTATCAGCCTCACTTACATTGTAGTCTTTTATCATATGGATGCAAGATGTATTTCTTGCTGTCAAAACTAATCAAAGCATCTAAAGAAACCAAAGCAACCTTATTTACTTCCTCAGAGATCACAGCAAATGTCTTCCTGGGTTTGTTTTTTTTTTTAATATATATAAGTTAATTTTTTCTTTGGCTGCACATCAAGGCACTTAAATTAAGAACAATATATCTTCATTTCACACATTGGTTGATATCCTTTAAATGTTTGCTTTAAAAAAAAAGGCGAATTCAAGTCTAAAGCTGGCAAAAATGGGCACTGTATTATTAACAATTTAAATCAAAGTTTAATGCTTTTGTCATCACAAAGACACAGATTCCACATTATAATAACCTTTGGCAAATGAATAGTAAACTAAATGTAGGCTTCCGAGACAGCTAATCCTAAAAGGTATATTACAGATGAGAGTAGTTAAATATACCGATTATTGATATATGCTCTCATTCCAATATAGGGGAGGGATAGAGGTTGTTTAATTTTAATGTCCCCAGAGGTTGACTTTGCTCGTAACATTTATAAAATATTGAAAGACAAGAAATGGTACAGATGTGAATTCCGCAGTTGGCTTTTTCCAGTTGCCCTTGAAAGCAGCTGCCATAAATCTTAGATGAAGCCAAATAAGGCTGATGATTTTGATCTTCAATTCATTCTTTTCTATCCTTCAAAAGGTAAATGATCCTGATGGAATTAGAGCTAAGCGGAATGGCTTTCTTCTGTGAGGTGCATAGCCAATGGTGCGCTCCGCCATCATTAGCAGAGTGGAGCCAGGTCCCCCGTGCGGCCGTTCGTGTGCACTCGAGCTTGAACGGTGCGTGGAGGGAAGAAGACACTTAAACATTGAGCTCAGAAACCTTCCATTTCCCCTCCCCGGTACCCCCGCCCCTTCCTTTCACTTTCCCTTCTATGTCGGCTCGGCAGAAAGCCAGTGTGAGCTGAACGCGTGAGCCTCAAACACAGAGCTCTGTCACCAAGTCCTGGATTGGTATTTGAAAAAGTCTTAACAAAAGATTTTTTTTTTTCAGTCTGACCCTGAAAAGAGTACTACCACAGAAAAGTTGTAGGAGAAGCAGGATTTCAGGCGGTCTGAGGGTTCCCTGACAGAAAAGACTGGGAGGCCTTTCCGTGAAAACATGGAAATCAGATGAATCCTCCACATCCCTATGGGAGAACACAATGTCATTTTCCTAAGTCCCCCTCAGTCATACAGAAGACATCGTATCCTGTCATTAAGGATGGCAATAAATGTATTTGTGTGGGTTTGCAACTCTGCTCCAGACCGCAAGGCAAATCCAGTTAAAACAACCACAGAGAGAATCATCTATCTTCATAAATTCAGTTGCAAAGAGAAATTCATCATGTTTACTGTCTTTAAGAAAGGAGCGAGTCTTGTAATAAAATGTTCTCTGGTCCAGATTCCTTGTATTTATAGGATTCTTTTCTTTCTGCCTTTCACAGAGCACGGCACATTCTAAACCACGGGCTGTCCCTTCATTAACATAACATAATAAGTAAGTTATGTGTCTTGAAACGAAGAACGTGCTTGGGGAGGGTGAGGAAGGGGCGTCCCTCCCTCGGTAACTGACATCCCCGAAAAGCTTCATGTATAAGAAACTGCAAAGAAAAAAAAAGAGAGAGAGAGAGAGAAAAGAAAAAAAGGGACAGAAACTGCAGAGTTGAGCATTTGGAACCAAAATGCAAAAAAGACAAAGGGCCTTTGTGAAAATATACCCCACCCTTTTCTCCACTCTGACTCCAAAATACATACAATTGGGGGGGGGCGTGTTCACTCATTTGACAAACATTTATTGAACACCACTCTGCCCCAACTATTGGGAAAATAAGAATATAAAAAGAATGAAATGACTCAGGAACAATTTTTTTGCTTGTTTTACTTTGAAGCATGTTGCCATAGCAGGCACGCACAACTGTACGCTCTCGCGATATGAAACTGATCACTTTTGTAGGAGAAGCCACCCAGAAGGGTCATTTTAGGCCCATTGTGGTGTTTTTCTCCCTCTCTCCCTGGACCACAGAAAAATGATAGCAAATGTCGAAAGCTAAAGTAGAAGCCAGAGAAGTTCAAGGGCCGGAAGAATGTCTCTGAGCCATAGTGGTCTTTGAGCACTTTACGGCCCATTCGTCAGAAGCGTTGAGAGATGTCCCCTAGCTTTGTCCTTTCAATTGCGTAATTCCATCAATTCTGCTAGCACCCTCAAACATTTATATTACCTTTCCTTTATAGCCTAACTGGCCTGACTTTAAATGATTTTCGAGGAGCGGAGTATTTTTGAACTCAGCTTCTTTCATGTCTAGTATTTTTCTTTTTTTTTTTTTGGCGTCACAGGTTTCAAATGAGGATAAAACTAAATTCAGAAAGTTAGTGGGACAGAGTAAGGGCTCTGGAGTCCAAATGCCTGGGTTTGAATTCTCTCTTATTAGCTCTAAAGCTTTGGAAAAGTTACTTAACCTATGATAGCTCACTTTCTTTACCTATAAAGAGCAGTGCCAATCCTTACCTCACAAAATTACAATGAGAATTAAATGAGATAAAACTTCTAAAACACCTGGATGAATACCTAGCATACAGTAAGTACACAAGAAACGAAACTGTTGTTGCAGGCTCATAATTTTAAATTTAGTTCCCAACAGGTAAGGGGGGAAAAAAAAACAATAACAAAAAACCTTGTGTTATTTGAAAACATTTTTTAGAAGACATTTAGAAAAATGCATGCATTTAGAAAAATGCATGCATATAAATTTTAAGAACCAATTTGGCAAATAACTCTCATATCATTGTATGACAGAGCTAGTAAAATGGAGGGTCCAGGGAGCCCTGTGAATATCATGTTTCTAGCGTTTTAGTGTGGTCTCTGATAATTAAGGTAACCAAAGCACTCTTCAGTGAAAGCAGAATACTTTTGAGCATGAAAGGAGATACTCCTTAATTAGGGGTAAACAAGAGGTGTAAACCAGAATATAACCATGTAAACTGGGACACTGGACACCAGTCCAGATAGTTATCCTGCCTATAACAAGGCAATGAGCTTGGGTGTCTAAGTTGACTTCTGTCTAGTTAAACAATCATAGCCCAAAGGAGATGATCTGTACCATCCCCTGGGGCTCTGTCCTCCTATCTCTTTAGCATTTTTATCAATGACCTGGGTAAAGATATAGACAGCCTATTAATCAAGTTTACAGATAGCATAGGCTGGGACAGAATAGCTAATATGAGAGATGTCAGAATGCAGGTTTAAAATGATCTTTAAACTGGAACATTAAAGCAAAGCCAAATCAATAGAATTTTCAAGGAATAAATGCAGAGTCCTCCTTTTAGATTCAAAACAATCAATTGCACAAATGGGATGCAGAAAAGGCTAACAAACCCTTGTATGGATAATATTTTAAAAATACCAAGGGGTTTGGGGCGACCACAAGCTTAATAGGAACATTGAAAAGGCTCTTGAGTGAGACAGTACATTTGCCCTGTTTTGTATCAGGGAGCTATAATAGAACCAATAGACTAAAAAGTAAAAAATCAGTGAAGCAAATCTAGACCCTGAGAAGGTGGCTTTTAAGATTCTTGCATTGAGGAGACAAGCCCAGACGATCCCTAGGGCCTCTTTCAATACTAAATTCTGACGAATTTCTGTATCTTGCTTCACACTCCACCCCTCCTACCAGGCATGCCAATCACGCAGACCAGTAACATTGACTAAACTTTAGGAGTTCACAAAGACCAAGGTCTAGCATCTTTTCTTCCCACAGTAAGGATGCACCTTCCTTCCGGGTGGACCATCACTCCCTCTTCTTTGTTCCCAAAGCACTTTGTACTTGTCTCCATCTCTTAGCCCTTAGCACACAGACTGGAAAAGACATATTCTGCCTTCTACCCCTAAACAGGGAGCTCCCCAAAAGGCAGAGCCTGGCTCTTGTGGGTACTCATTTGTGTGAAGAATAAATGGTTAGATAAAGAAACAAATAAATGAATGGATGAACATAAATCTATACTCTCCTGTCTTTCTTAGAGGGTATTTCTACCATCACTGTTTGAAAAAGCCTTTTCCAATGAAACAAGATGGGACAGGGGAGGGAGACAAACCATGAGAGACTCTTAATCTCAGAAAACAAACTGAGGCTGCTGGAGGGGAGGATAGCAGGAGGGACAGGGCAGCTGGGTGATGGACACTGAGGAAGGTATGTGCTATGGTGAGTGCTGTGACTTGTGTAAGACTGATGAATCACAATCACAGACCCGTACCCCTGAAACAAATAATACATTATATGTTAATTTTTTTTAAAAGATAAAAGAAAAAGCCTCTTCCAGAAAAGGAAAAGAAAAATGTAGAGTGGACTTAGGCAGACTTCTGCTTAAAACATCCCCTGAACCTGTTATAATTCAATCTAAGTGTTCTCCTCTATGGAATCAAAAGTTCAATTCTCTCACAAATTACACACTAATGCAACTATTTCCCCTCTATATAGACTCTCTTTTACCAAGTGAAACAAACGCATGGTGATAAGAAAGCTAATGTTTCTGTTGTATTGCTTTTTACAATTTAAAGCAATGATGACCAAACACACACTTCCCTTGGAATATCGGGAAAGGGTCACACATATACTTCCCCAGTGAGTTAGTTATTGTAGTTGTAAAAACCAAACCCTCTGCAACCTACAGTAACACTGATTTAAGGCCCAATTCTCTGAGCACACAATATAAATCCTTCCAGCCAAATGTCCACTGATCTGGAACTAGAATCCACAAGACAATCATCTTTAAAGAATCTTATAGTGCAACTAATGTAATGTAATAAATTTAAAAGACCAGTTTGCTTTTTCCTGCTTCTGCCACAGTGGAAAAAAACAACTGCAAAATGACATGAACCGAGAATATTGCAAAATGGAGCTCAATCAGTAATATATGTATTTTTCAAATACCACTAATTTGGATATCTGAATTTTTTTTTCTTCTCCAGTTGTTTTTCAAGAGTGTTACAAAATTACACAGGCTGCTAAGACACCCATATCTATGGTCCGATGATGTATACAATAATATTGATATCTGATAATATCAACTATTTATCACAGCACAATTTCTTGGGTTTGGCTACCATTAAGCATCTGTTAAACTTTTCATATGCCCACTGACAAATGACTGATTTGATTCCAGTTGTTTAATTTTAACTGACCATCGGTACAGTCCTTTTTTTAACCTAATCTTTTTCTTTTTTTTTCTTTTCTTTTCTTTCTTTCCTTTTTTTTTAAATTCTGGCCAAGAAGAAGAAAAGTGCTTTAATCCTCCACTTACTCTTTAAATAAAATGTTCAG
Organism: Lutra lutra; assembly: GCF_902655055.1. Lineage (NCBI taxonomy): Eukaryota > Metazoa > Chordata > Mammalia > Carnivora > Mustelidae > Lutra > Lutra lutra. Next base: position 51,730,150 of record NC_062290.1, read on the forward strand.
TGATCTCAGACAAACAATAAGTCATAAAGTAGACACAGTGATTCAGCCAGTAATCTATGGGCACATAGATCATCCTGCAATGGTACATTAATCATTACACTTAAAGACGGGGCAAAAGGGATGACATTTTTTCAATTGTGTCTGTTGCAACACAGCGACATCCAAGTATTTTTAATGTGGGCCCTTTCTGGAGACAGAAATGACTGTATGTTAATCTAGAAACATTTTCAAACCACACCCTGATGAGAGCAGTACCAGAAAGGTAGAACTGTTCCTGCATTTTAAAAGAGGCTTTTTGGGGACGCCTGGGTGGCTCAGTGGGTTAAGCCGCTGCCTTCGGCTCAGGTCATGATCCTAGGGTCCTGGGATCGAGTCCCGTATCAGGCTCCTTGCTCAGCAGGGAGCCTGCCTCTCTCTCTGCCTCTGCCTGCCTCTCTGCCTGCTTGTGTGCTTTCTCTCTCTCTCTCTTTCTGACAAATAAATGAATAAAATCTTTAAAAAAAAAAAAAAGAGGCTTTTTGAAAAAATAGGCAAGAAAATGATAAGAATCATGTCCCTTTCAAAAAAGATTCAATCCTAAAAATAAAAAGACTCCATGACAACACCCAAGGTCAACCATCTGCAAACAATATGATCTTTACCAAGTTACTTAATTTCTCTAGCTCTCAATCTACTTATCTGCTGAATGTGAATAACCGGGTCAACCCCAAAGTATGCTCAGAAGGGTTACTGGGTATGCAGGCAAAGTCCCTCATAATGTGCACGGCACATAGTAGGTACTCAAAATATAGTTCCAATCATTGTTGCCTTGAAAGTGTTTATCTTAGACATACCCTCTGCTTTTGATAAGCTTACACAGATTTCTGCCTCAGCAATGAACAACATACACAAGGACAGCAATAGAACATCAGAAGCCCCTTTCTATCTGGAAGGGTGCCTAGGTAAGAGCCCCTACCCCGTTCACTAAAGCAACCTGGACTTACACGATGGGATCTAACACAGAATGCCAGCTCCTGGCCCCTGCTCCAATATGACTGATAGCTCTAAGTCTTCTTTTTGTTGTTGTTCAAGATTTTACTTGTTTTGACAGACAGAGAGAGACAGCAAGTGAGGAAACACAAGCAGGTGGAATGGGAGGGGGAGAAGGACGTTCCCCACTGAGCAGGGAGCCTGACGCAGGGTTTGATCCCTGGACCCTGGGATCATGGCCTGAGCCAAAGGCAGATGCTTAACGACTGAGCCACCCAGGCGCCCCAGCTGTAAGTCTTCTAGTAAACAAAAAGTAACTCCTCCCCACAGAAAGTTCAGGAAAGGCTGACCCACTCTATGCCAAGCAGGTTATTTGTTACAAACATCAAGATGTGGTAGATCATGTAGTTCCACACAGCAATGAATGACCAGCCTCTTTGCATTACCTGGGAAGATCCCATAATTATGTAGACACAGCCTGTTGTAAACATTCTATGAAAGATAGTGAGATTCCTTTAATAGTTCTTTTTGTGTTACAGAATACTTGTTCATTGCTTCTAACATCACCTGGATTATAATGTCATATGTTTTAAAGTTAGCGAATTTGTAAACCACAAGGCTTTAACCACCATTCTTACTAGAACTGCAGCTTCTGGAACAGTCCCCAACTCATTGGTAAAATCAGAAGACTTCTGCGGTACATTCCTAATTTTTTTGGAATCATATTGTATCTCCTAGGTCTGACCTAGAATAAGTTTGAGTCATCCAAAACTGAAAACTGGCCAGTCACTGATTTTCTGAAGCACAAGCTGTATCATTTTTCAGTTTCAAAGCATAGAAGGGAAACCCAGCCATCTCCAGGCTTTGGAGGGCTATCAGCAGATAACTGAAAACAGTTATCATAGAGAGAAGAGAGAAGTGAGAATTACTGGATTGGGTTAAAGAGAGCAAATAAAAGCCTGTAGTTTTAGGATAAAAGTATGGGTGGTTCTAGAAAGAGGATCCTACAGTGAAGTAAAAAGAAGTGAAATAATGTATGCAACATGGTTAGCACATGCTTGGCTCAGAGTGACTACTCAGTAGACAACAGTGACGATGATGATGATGACGATGACGACGACGACGACGATACTATACCTAGCAGACTCTATTGCTCCAAGGACTTCCAAGTATAAGGAGTATATTTTACACATTTATGTGTTTCTAGTATCTAGCTCAGTGGCTAGGAAATAGAAAATACTTAGTTATTATCTATGGGGATGAACTGAACGGAGAATTGCCACTGACAAGGAATTAAGAAAAGGGAAAAGTCCAGAAAAAGAAAAACCGAAGAGCTCATGGTTAAAATCAAGGTGTGTAAAAAGAAAGTGGAAGAGGTAACTATCAGGCCCCTGTTGAGGAAGGTTCTAGATAAACCCCGCCTACCTGGTAACTAAACATCCCCTCTTTTGAGTTCCGCAATCCCATCACCTCAGAACATGACATAAGCACTGTTAAAAACATGGATCTCTTTGCTTTTCAAAGGGTGAAACTCAATTTCCTCAAGCAGGAGGAGTCTTAGTAGCTAAGTAGACATTGGGGGTGGGGGGAGGGGTAGCAGGGTGCAGCAGCTGGGCATTCAGGAATGTTCAAAAGAGTCAATTTCCACAAGGATGACAATGACAACTGAGAAGCAAGGGAAGAAATGATGCCCTGCCTTAATCACCACTGTAACACTCCCCATTATCAACAATGACAATCACTAATTTTTTTAGGGATGATTGTGTCCCAAGCTATGTGCATATCTCATATGTGTTTCTTTTTAGCTTTTTTATCCAAGTAAAATTAACATACGGCGTTATATTAGTTTCAGGCATACAACATAGTGATTCAACATTTCTGTACACCAATGAGGTAGATGTTATTACCCTTTTTTAAATGAGGTAAGTAGAGCTTAGACTGGCTAAATAACTTCTCACACAGCTGGGAAGTAGAAGAGTCAAGTTTAGACTCTGGGCTGCCAACTCAAGACTGAATCGTAGCCATTACCATAAAGCAGCAATCTGTTATTATTCTGCAATACAGTGTACTCATAGATCCCCACATATGCTTTTATTTCCCCACTGTTTCACAGACATTGAATTTGACCACAGGTTTTTAAATCTGGGACCATGGACCCCAGAAAGCAGCTGCTTTAGATTATCTGTGAATTCCCTAAAATCAAAAGTAAAATGGAATGAATGTACATTTTCTGGTGAGAAGAGGGTTATTTTTGATAGCTTTTTGTTTTAAAGAACTCCTGTTTAATAAATGTTTGTGTTTCTTTTTAGCTTTTTTATCCAAGTAAAATTAACATAAGGCGTTATATTAGTTTCAGGCATACAACATAGTGATTCAACATTTCTGTACATGATTCAATGCTCATCACAGGAAGTGTACTCTTAACTTCCTTTATCTATTTCACCCATCCCCCCCCATCCATCTCCCCTCTGGCAACCACCAGTTTGTTCTCTGTATTTAAAAGTCTGTTTATTTGTTTGTCTTTTTTCCTTTGTTTGCTCATTTGCTTTGTTTCTTAAATTCCAAACAGGAGTGAAATCATATAGTGACAGCCTCTCTTAAAGGCGTTTGGGACCTAAACACATCCTGAGAACCACTGCAATAGACAATTCCTTCAAGAACAAAGGAGGATTCTTCCCTATCATTCCGTTAAGAAAATGCCTCTTTGGAAATAAGGTTAGATAAACACGAAGTAGGTATAGACGATGCATCTGAATAAATTTAAGTCTGTTATAACCCCAAATTTAGAAGTATAGATGAAAATGAGAGAGAGAAAGAAAGGGGGGGGGGAGGTTAAAAAAAAGCTGGGGTTATTTTCCTCCCCAAAGAAAAAGCGATGCTATTCAAGGAAAGCCAACCTTGTTTGCTATTCTTAAATTATTGTGAATATTCTGAGGAAGAGAAGGAAACCGTTCCACTTGCTTATTTCCAAGTCCATTCCCATTTATGCTAAGAACCATTTAACCATCAGGCATAGTTCAAGACAGGAAACTCTCCGGTGCTGCACCAATAGCACGAATCCCATCTCTCAGCACAGAAAGGACCCAGGTCATAGCAGCTGGTAGACAGCTTTGCAGACCCATCACGGAGACCTGTGTGGGGTTTCTACTAAGGACCCTGACTGGGAGCAATGGAGGACTGTGGCCAGTGACGGCAACAATCCCCTTCAACACCTGCTTTCACATCCCTGGGATTCAGCTACCCAAGTGTCCTACTCACTGTCTCCACTGTTACCAGGAATAGGGCATTGTAGACATTTTTTTTTTCTCCCTGGACTTTTTGTCATGGAAATGGATTACTTTCCACGTCTTTCTTGCTGATCCCTTTCAACTTTCAATTTCCTTTTGGTGAAAAGGTTTTCTGCATACACACACACACACTAGCAGTCACACACAAAGATACATATATTCACACATGCACACGCTCATGGCACAAGTGAGTACTATGATTGTGCCTAGGGAAGATGTTCTCCTGTGGATTAAACTGCTTGTCCACACCCAACTTCCAATAGTACCCTGCCTCTCACTTGCTTTGACACATTTACCCCTATAGAAAAATTACTTTCTTTTAGGGGAATCAGGAGTTTTCTCTGAAGGCATGTAGTCAGTTCTGTCCTTTCTCTTTTTTTACATAGAAAAAAAAAAAAGGTTAGGCATAAGCATTTTGTTCTTATTTTATTCAGGATCAAGAGATTTTTTTTTCCCCATTGAAAAAATAAGATAAAGTGGTTTGGCCTTTCCAATCTCATACCAACCCTGAGGTCCTGAGTTCAACCTTTCTCCAAAAAGAAAAATGTCAAGACTGAAATGCACCCAATTTCACCTAATTTTCTGTGCTTCATTCTTCAAGAAGATGGATTGAGATGGTTCACCTCACAAAATGGGCACAACTTACTTGAGAAAATAAGAAATGTAAGACCGTGGTTTAAGTAAGTGCACCATTCTGAGGCAGGTTTTAGGTGCTCTGTGCAATTCTCATTTTATAGCTTACCAGGGCCGAGTGTGTAATTATACAGAGCACTCTTTCTATTGGCAAGACCCATTGATCCTTAAGTGTACATTTTCTGGCATCCAATAAACTAGGACGATGAGCGAGCAGGGTTTTCTGCTCCTGGAACAGTGAAGGGCTAATTAGTTGCATTTGCAGATTAATGACTTTCAACTAGAAAGGGTGAATGCAAAGGGATAAGCCACAGCCACAGTGACAGAATGCAAATAAAAGTATTTATAGGGGCAGGAGGAGGGGTGGTGGCCAGGAAGGGCCATCAATTCCTTTTACCCTCTGCACCGTGACACATTCCAATGAGGGAGGGCATTCTGCCAGCCCGACAGCCTTCACCGAAGCTAAGGCATAAACAGAATCTGTTGATAGATACAAGCAAAGCCAAGAGGAGAGACTGAGAAAGAAATTCTCTGCAGAAAGAGCAACAGGGATCAAGAAAGCTCTCCCTCTTCTCACCCCAGCCAGTCTTTGCCTTCTCTTTGTCAGAGCAGCCTTCAATTTCAGCTCGCTCTCCTCCTGCCCTGTCTCTCACCCTCATCTATATAAAGGCTGATGTGATAGCTTGCTAGGAAACTTCCCAGCAAGTACACAAAATAACATGCTTAAATTCTCTGTTTATTCTCATTTCCTGAAATAACATTATGCTTCTGAGTTTGCGTGTCTCATTATTTTTAATCCCATCTCCCACATAAGTACAAAGGTATTATCTTGTTCCTTTGACTTATTAGGTTAGTCAAAGCAAAGATCTTCCCTCCACTCATAAAATGAAAGGGAAGTCTGGGGTGGGAGTTGCTGCAAGATATAGATCACTTGTTCCCAGTCTTTAGGATGTCACTGACTAAAAATATTTTATATTAAATGGAAGAGATGATGTAGGATTTGAAAATTTTTATAGCTCCAAGTAATTCACTCAAACAAATATTTATTTACCACAATAATCACTGTATAAAAGAATGGGTGCTTTAAAATTACAAATAAGGAAAGAATCTCAGGAAATAAGATAGATCTTTGTTTTAAATACATTTTGCTTGATAAAAAATATCCTACAAGTCATTATATTTTTCATTTTTCCATCTAGTGCTAGGACCAACTTTCCGACCAGAGTATAGAGTCCACTGTTGTTGAACCCTAGTTAAATGAGGATCCTTAGGATACTGGTGTGGGAATGTAAATGCCACTCCTTTGAGCCAGCCTTTCCTCATCCAGACCCCATCTCTAGACAAGGTTATGACCCTCTTATAAATTCGCATTGCAAACTGCACTTTTCATGCATTTGCACTTATCACAACTGTCATAAACATATTTTTGTTTGTTTTCTATTCCACTCTTTGTTCACACTCTCTCCAAGATTCAACATAATGCTTTCCCATAATAGGCACAAAACAGACTTTTTAAAAACTAGATGAACTAAGAATCTTATTCTAGTTTCTACACTGCCGTTTACCAGTCAGGTGACCTTCAGTAAATCATTAAATCAAGCCACTTCTTGCCTTGGTGAGCTTGTTGGGGGGAGCAAATCAGATTTTCATGGCAAACAGCTGTGTTAACTGCAAGACTCTAGGTAGTTACAATTTACCAACGGGAACAACTGATGAGTAAGAGTCTTCTCATTTTTTAGGTTATATTTCTCCACCTAAACACTTCTGTTACTTGTCTCTTGCATAAGTCTTGTCAGTTAAAGTTTTCCCACCAATTAAAATATCACACCAGATTAGACCTCAAATTTCTAAAAGAGTAAAAGAACACGAGGCTAGTCACAATGAGACATCAGCTGACACAAGTCAGAATGGCGAATATCAAAAAGACAAGGGTTGGTGAGGGTGTGGAGAAAAAGGAACCATCAGGACCATTGGTGGGCATGTAAAGTGGTGTAGCTACTATGGAAAAAATATGGAGGTTCTGCAAAAAAATCATAAATAGAATTAACCATATGATCCAGTAATCCCATTTCTCAGTATTTATCCCCCAAAAACAAAAACACTGATTTGAAAATATATATGCATCCCTATGTTCATTACAGCATTATTTATAATAACCAAGGTATGGAAACAACCTGAATGACGTCCATCTATAGATGAATGCATAGAGAGTATGTGGTATGTATATGTATGTAGATGTGTGTATATAGGTGTATACACACACACACACACACACACACACACACACATCCATGCATACAATGGGATACTACTTTGTCACAAAAAGGAATGAAATTTTGCCATTTGCAATAACATGGATGGATCTAGAAGCGAAATAAGTGAAATAAGTCAAAGACAAATATGATTTCAATTATATGTGGAATCTAAAAAACAAAAAAACAAGCAAGCAAAACAGAAACAGACTAATAAATATGGAGGACAAAATGGTAGTTGCTGGGGCCGGGGGGTTGGTTAGCCAAATAGGTAAAGGGTTTTAAGAGGTACAAGCTTCCAGTTATAAATAAGTCTTGGGGGTGAAAAATACAGCATAGGGAATATAATCAATAACACTGTGATGATCTGTATGATAACCAATGGCAACTACATTTATCATGGTGAGCATTTTGTAATGTATAGAATTGTTGAATCACTACATTATAGAGCTGAAGTTAATATAATGTGTCAACTATGCTTCATTTGTTTAAAAAATTCACAAGACTGGATACAAGGCAACCTGATTCCAGTTCCTGCTCTTCCACAAAATAGCCTGGGCATCCTCCTTGGTTCTCAGTTTCTTGATCAATAAAATGGAGGACACAGATCAGTCCCAAAACTCTAGTCTGTAGGAATGGTTTCACTGGGACAGTTAAATGGGAAATAAGAACCACTCAAGAAGGACCTTACCCTATGCCACTGAATAAACATTCCTGAGCATTTGCAATTTGTAAGACACTTCCACATAACGTAACTCACTTTAAATGATTCCAAATAAGATCGTTTAATTATAGAAAATTTTATTAAAAGGGAATATTATTCCATTCTTCAAACTATATTTGGTTGTCTTTCCAGTATAGATACCTTGAGCCATCTATCGAATCACTTTACTTTGTTTTCTAACATTTCCTCCAAAATTGGTATACCTTACAAAGACTTTTATTTTTTCTGAACTGATGCTATCCATGAGAATAGAAAGTTGAAGTTCTTCAAATTCAATTCAACCAATGTTGGCTGAGTGCTATGAAAGAAAATTATACCAGATCAGTTAAATAGGCAAGGGAGACCTTATTTAAAACTTCTGCAATAAGAGATTGAACTGAATTCCTCTAAAAGGGTGGGAGGATTTTTGAAGTTGGGGTGACCCAAGGAAAAGTGCTGGAAGTTCTTGGTATGGTCAATTGATTAGGCCACCTATGTTTGCTAATTGTTGATCATCAGTGTTAGGCTCCTACCCTCCCACAGACACGGGGAGGTAGGGGCCCTATCATTCTCGATGATTACATTTCCAAGGGATAGCTCCCAGGTCCTTGAGAAAGACATTCCTGGATTGTAGATTTAGATCTCAGAAGGACAAAGAAATAATTTACACTTGCAACTTTCCTAAAGTAAATGCTCTAAGGAAAGGGAAGTTGGGGGGCTATAATCAGAAAGAAATCATCTAGGGGCTCCTGGGTGGCTCAGTGGGTTAAAGCCTCTGCCTTCGGTTCAGGTCATGATCCCAGGGTCCTGAGATCGAGCCCTGCATCGGGCTCTCTGCTCAGCAGGGACCAGCTTCCCCCTCTCTTTGTCTCTGCCTGCCTTTCTGCCTACTTGTGATCTCTGTCAAATAAATAAATAAAATCTTTAAAAAAAGAAAGAAGGAAGGAAAGAAAAAAAAAAAAGAAATCATCTAAATTTTAGTCAGACTGAGGGGAATGTTGAGCCTGTGTCTGTCAGTGTTCCCAGGGCTAACCAAGCTACTTGGTAAGACACATGGTCCACTGCCTTCATGAAGTTTACAGTCTTTTGGGCACAGTTTTCCTTATGTCTCACCCAAAAAATATTCATTATGGAGATTTGAGTATCTGCTCTTCCACACAGATAAGCGAACTACATAATCCTGCATCCGTATGGTCCAAATTCTGAAAGTGTCTGGTAAGCCAACCAGCTGTCTGCTTACTTGACCAATGGTCTACCCCTGGGTCATCTATCTCTCTAGCAATGTGGTTTCTACTCATGATTGTCTCAAGTCAACAGAGTTTGATGGTAAAGACTGGAGACAGGATCTCAGGCTTGGGTTTAACCAAATTTTTAAGTCGATAATGATATTTTCTTTTCTTCCCCAAATATAGGTATAAACCATGTAACTGTTTCCCAGTGATATATCCTAACTTCAGGGTTTTCTCCATTTTACTGAAATCCCTCAGCACCTATACTGATCTCCATCCTTGTGAAATATCTGCCCATCAATATTCCACCAAATTTATGAGTGGCATACTGTTGAAGTGTCAGCTTCCTGTAGCATTTTTATTTCTGTCACTTGCAAATCCTGTTCTCCCTAGTCTCAGACCTCTCTGAGTCCCCACCTCTTACCCAAGCAGACTCCAGGCACTTTAAATGCCCCCATCTCCCTTTCATTACATTTAATCACATGGTAAATTTAAAAGAGGAGTCCAGATAAAGAAGGCTCGTTAACTTTAATGGGTCACTTTTTATATTTGGGTGAAAGGCCTTAAACCCTTGTAAATTAGGCTGGGATTTATAAACCATGACAAACGTGATGACAAATACTGATTTCCTAGTAAATTCCTTCAACACACTCTATCCCCATGCATGATGAATTGGTAGTGCTCCTTTCTGTTATTATTTACAGAAATGACTTTGGCATTGTCTTGATACGTAGGCAATATACTTAAATCCATGACAGATCCCACAGATTAGGGTAGAGCCATATATTTCCCTTTTGAATTTGACTTTGACTAAAAAAAAAAAAGAAAGAAAGAAAGAAAAAAAAATCTGGTTATACTATACACGGGCATGCATGCACAGAGAATTAAAAACACACTTTATACCCTGTTAAAAATAAATAAATAAAAGCAGACCAATTTGAGAGAGATTCAGAGTTTCCCACATAACTGCTGAAATCACTGAGACTGTGTGGTTCTATTTCACAAATTATACCTCTGCGGTGAGACTCCTCTTCAAGAAAACTATAGAGATCAATCAGCTCCAGCCATAAGGCCCTTAATCCCGCTGCTCGACTTTCATAATTTTCTGCCACCAGTGAGTTATTGCTTGACAAGTGTTTAAATATTATACATTGTGAAGTTTAAATAAAGAAATTATTTACCTGGGAATATTAAAAAAGTGAATTACCAATTATATAGTTCCCTGAACACTTAATCATGCAGCGGAGTGGAAAACCCTTCAGGAAATCTGTCCTCTACCATTTCCCCATAATAAAGGGTGTCTCCAGAAATACTCACTTAATCTCTGCCGAGCATTTCAAGCACCTAATCTCACTTTGCAGGGCACTCTGCCACTTCTTGTCATCCAAACAAAATGCAGGTAAATGATGGAGAAGCAGAGCTTAGGCCCTTAAATATTTACTGGCTAGTCTACTCTTAGTAATACATGCTGTAGTGTTAGACTCAATTTCATCCTCGAGTGGTTGGCAGACAATTTGGACAGGCTTACCGAGAAGTGGAGGATCTTTCCTTGCTTTGCCTTTGAGGAGAAGCCATTCCCTTATCTTAAGTGAATTAGTTTAAAAACTTTCCCCGCTAGTCCAGTGTATCAACAAATGAGTCTGGCCGGCTGCACTGACGGCTCACTTAAGCCGGCTCTGGGAGCTAATGGGAGAAGCCCAGGCGCGGCCGCCCCTGTGGAGTGAGGGTCCCCTCCGCCCCACCGGCTCCCCAACAGATGCTAAATCCTAGCATGGGGCTGTCCATCATTTCCCAAGGAGAAGTTGGTACAATCAGCTGGACGAAAACCAACCTGATAAAGCCGTCATTGTCTTTCACAGTGGGGGGTGGGGGTGCCTGAGGCTGTCTTTTTTTTTTTTTTTTTAAAGATTGTATTTATTTATTTGACACAGAGAGAGACAGCCAGCCCGTAGGGAACATAAGCAGGGAGAGTAGGAGATGGAAAAGCAGGCCTCCCGCAGAGCAGGAAGCCTGATGCGGGGCGCAATCCCAGGACCCTGGGACCTTGACCTGAGTGGAAGGCAGACGCCCAAGGACTGAGCCATTCAGGCGCCCCTGAGGCTGTCCTTAAAATAGAAAACATTTCCAAGGTCAGGTGGGTCAGGGCAGAGGGCTCTGACTACAGGTGGTGGCAAAAGCTTCCCCCACCCCACGGTGGCTAGTTGTCTCGGTTTTTATTAAAAGTCAGAAGGAGTTGAAAAGTACCCTTGAAGCATGATTTTCATTTTTAAAGGGGAATAAATCTATACATACTAACATATGTATAGGGATTAAAAATATAAAAGAGATTAAAAATATAAAATTAAATAAAAAGAAGATCCCACTTACATTTCTAAACTATGTATGTGTGTTACATACATATATACGTGTGTATTTTTATTTCTATATTTGTATGTACTTCCGAGAGAGAGAGAGAGAGAGAGAGAGTGTGTGTGTGTGTGTGTGTGTGTGTGTGTACACAAAGAAAAAACTCTGGATGGGTCTACTTTCAACTATTACTGTGGTTACCTTGAGGAATGGGATTTAGGGAATAAAAAAGAGAAAACCAGGAATTTTGCTATGAATGTTTGCAAGAGTAGAACTTTTTACAACAAACCTCTATTGCCATTATCATTTGAAGTGTTATTAAGAAATGATTCTTCCGGTTATTTCATCTGTGATCACACTGGTGACCTTAAGCACTAGGGATCCGTAGTATGCTATATACAGGACAGGCAGAGCCTGAGCCTGCTTAAAGACAGCAGATAATCTAGCAGAAGAGCTATAGAATACATTGTAGACATTAAGAGGAGCCTCCACATGGGGTTTCTAAGATCACATTCTGAATCTTTCCCTGAATGTTCCCGTAGCATTACCAACCCAGCTCTGCCCACTTTACGGCTAATACACTAAATGCATTTAGAGCTTGATCTTATCCATCTCTTTTCAAAGCATCTTTTCTCAAATACAACCCATGCTTTACTTGGTATTAGCCTATTGGTGGCTTTGCAAAAATATTTAAAATAGTGTTTTGTTGGGGGTGGGGTGGGGGAGGTTAAAGGTATTTATGGATAAGAAAAGCGGATTAAATATTCCAGTCTCAATTCTGCCTCCAGCACATAAACCCTCTAGGCTTCAGAAAGCCCTGCCCGTCACTTTTTCAGAAAGCAAAGAAAGGCCCATCAGTCCATAATTACTCTCTTGTGCAGATTGGCACAATATCAGAGCTAACACAACAGAGTACATAAAAGACCAGGTTATAACATCTCTGCTGCCGTAAATTGAAATAATAAACTTTGGCAAACACGAAGGACAGCAAATTCAATTTGACAGTCCTCTCAAAGCAGACTAAGAACAACAGAAGGAAGCTAACTAAATAGGATTAGGATCTATTTTATTAAATTATTACATCAGTGGATAAGGGAACGTGTAATATGATTCCCCCAAATCATTAATTCAGCATTTACAAAATCATGGTAAGAATCAAATTATCATTATGTTTTACATTCAAAATCACTGATTTTCAGGCTGGAAGGGAGCTTTCTAACTTCTCTAGCTTCAAGTTCTCTTTGCTTCAACAAACACTTGGGGGAAAGTGCACTATGTAAAACAGATAAATGGGAGCTTGCTCTCTTAGACGGGAGGTAGGGCTGTGTGGCTATGTCCACCGATGCCACGTCCACAGGACTTGTGCCTTCCCAGCCCCTCTGGAGGGGCCTTCGAGGAATTCCTACATCTTCTCTGTGGAGTATCATTTGGAAAAGGACCAATCTGGGCCATCACCTTCATGTAAAAGATGCACATATTAACTCTTAAGATTTCTAGCTAGAGGCGTCTGGGTGGCTCAGTTGGTTAAGTGTCTGCTTTCAGCTCAGGTCATGATCTCCGGGTCCTGGCATCAAGCCCCGAATCAGGGTCCCGGCTCAGCTCTGTCTTCCTCTGCCTCTCCCCTCCACTTGTGGGCTCTCTCGCTCTCTCTCATGAAGAAATTTTTTAAAATCTGGAAAAATAAAAAAGGATTTCTACCTAAAGACAGAGTTAAGGAAAGGGGGAAGAAAGAGAAGCCACACTCAAACAAAGATGTCTTTTGGGAAATCAATAGTAAATTCATCTGTTAAAGGCACTAATTAATAATAGTTAACTTCGTTGACCATTTGTTACATGCCAGAAATAGTGCTGAGTGCTTTATGAGCAAGCATTAACACATTTGATTTTTACAAAATTCCCATGAGGTAAATAATGTTATTATCACCATGAAACACATGAAAAGCTAAGGCTCAGCAAAGTGACATGCTCAACTTAGAGTCACACAGCTAAGAAGTGGCAGAGATCATTTCAACCCAGGCAACCCGGCTTGAGTGCCTACCCTTACGCTCTCCCAACTTCTGTCCATCCTCCTCGCCACCATTTTTTTTCCCCACTACTTTACTGAATAAATGGTAGAAGAGCAGTGTTTCATTGGTTTTACCACACTCTGTGAACATAACTATGAACATCTAACTCGATATGTCTGCAGAGACTACCAAAGCTATAGTCCCTATTCTAATCAATCCAGCCAACAAACAGACAACTTCTATTAGAATAAGCTGCTCAAATCCAAATATGTGACCAAATGAGACAGGACTGACTGCAGATACCATGAAAGATAAGAATAAAAGCCAAAGTGGGCTTGACAAGCAGGACATGCACCTTCTAAAAGCAGAAAATTTAAAAATAATAATAATTTTTTAAAAGGCCTGATAAAGCTGAAGCATTTGGGGACGGAACTGGACATGGATAAGTACAAGATGGGAGGAGACAAACAAGGACTAAGTCACAAATAATCCTGGCAGGAGTCGGAGTAGACAAATTGAGTCAACTATGAAGTACCATCATTTGGAAAAAAAGGAAAAGGAGTGTGAGTGACTTGCAAAGACTCCAAGACCAGCCTTCCAATGTTCCATTCATCAGCTTACACCTTCAGTGTCTTCTCTGTTGGGTCCTTGCCCTCACACTTTGTAAATAATGGACAGAAAATACATGAAGGCCAAAAAGGCAGAGCAACAGAGACTAGAAAGAGGAGAAAAGTCCTCTGGAGGAAGATTAAAAGATGTAGTATTATTGAACCTACATGAGATACTACTGAGGAGAAAAATAAGCAGGGGTGGGGAGAGACCCCAACTCTACAAACATCCTTACAAGAGAATGCGGAGCCCTGGTTCTCCATTTACACAAAATAATTTGTTCACTGAATTCACCAAACAAGTATTTATCAACTACCTTCTCCATTCCAGGACACGAAATGTGGATCACACGTCTCATTTATACCCTGAAAAGAATTTGTAGGCTAGTGGAGAGTGAGACGTGCAGATAAATAATTGACATTTCAGTGTGAGGTCTACGATTATAGGGCCAGGACACACAGACAAGGGGGGAGTAGTAAAAATGCTGGTTTGGGGTGGAGGGAGAAGGGGCAAATGAGCAAGGCCTCGAAGGAAGATGAAGGGATCTTTCAGAAATTTGAGGAGAGGAAGAACATCCCAGGAGAGGGAATAGTATGTGCAAAGGCACAAAAATGGGAAACCATGGAGCACATTCAGGAAACTGCAATTATGACACCAGAACAAGAGAATGAAGCATCAGGAAAGAAAATTAGCAGACAAGCCAGAGGTAGGCTAGGTACAGACGGTGGAGACGCTGTCACATCAGCTAAGAAGCTGAGTCCACAGCCGGCTTGTTACAGTGCCTCATCACAAAATCCAAATGCTTCCGTATCAGTTGGAGGGGCCCCGGTTGCCATCCTCCACTCTGGACACACTGTCTGCACACTGGGACTTTTAGACCTCCTCACAAGTCAGCAGCTAAAGAGTAATGTCTGGGACCAGGATCCCACACTCTCCTCTCCAGTTCTACACTTGGGTGCATTTTGATGCCATATCATTGTTCAAAATGCTCAGTATCAGGGCACCTGGATGGTTCAGTTGGTTAAGGGTCTGCCTTCAGCTCAGGTCATGATCTCGGGGTCCTGGGATTGAGCCTCACATGGGCTCCTTGATCAGCAGGGAGTTTGCTTCTTTGCCTCCCCCCTCCCAACTTGTGCTCGCTCTCTCTCTCTCCCCCCCAAATTTAAAAAACAAAACAAAACAAAAAAAACTTTAAAATATTCAATATTACCCCTGCTAACACTTTAAGACTTTTTCCATAGGCAAAGGGGAACCACTGAAGAATTTCAAGCAAAAATGCCACATGAACAGAATGACATTGTTTAAAAAAAGATCCAAAGCAAACCCCTTCCCCCAAGCCCCCTAAATGAAGCTTCTCTCCATGGAGACATGTAAGCAGACACATGATGTTCTCCAGATTGTAGGCTGTACAGTTTCAACGCTGCTGATCCTAAGGATGACTGCATGAAGGGTTTTCATTTTCATTTCATTTATGAGACTAGTGCATTGTCCAATACTGAAGAAATGCCTGGGTAAGTCTTCCTCTCACATCTTTAAGAGAGAGAGGAAGAAGGTGGAAGAGCTGGCTAGGGGCCGGCCTCTGAATGACAACCCCCATCTCATAAGCTATAGAGGCAAACGTTTTGTGTTGACGTTCCTTCCGTGCTGGTGTGGCAGGTAACCCCTGGTAGCAGCCTTTCCTCCCAGGGCTCGCCACACTGTTGCCCTTTCTTCATCAGACACAGCTGCAAGACTGAAGCCAGGTGCTGACTTAACATTTCAGGAGCCGTGAAGGCGAACGGGCAGGAGCCACCAAGGGTCACCCAGCAAACTTCAAGGTCACCCAGCAAAACAGCCAAGTGCTGGAGGATCAGAATCCACATTTCAGCTCTAACTCTTACCACTCAACTTGTATCTTTTTCCAACTGCCCTACGTTTCACTTAAATTCAATCATCTCCAAAAGACACTGTAAAAAATAAGAACTCAGGTTTTTCTTTAAAAAGAAAGAAAGAAAGAAAGAAAGAAAGAAAGAAAGAAAGAAAGAAAGAAAATTTGCATTTCTTGGTCAATCACATAACCCTAGTCTTGAATTTCCCCCCGCTCATTTTTTCTCATCTTTCAATTACCTGCTGATCTACTACTGTGCAAGCATTTTTCTCCTCATTTACTGAGGATACCACTTTCTTTTTTCTTCTTTTTTTTCCCTCCTAATGTTCACCTAATTAACAGTCAAGCAGCTTTTCATACAAAATCTCAAGCTTGAACATTTTCCTTTTGATTAGAAGTTTAAAGAAAGAGCTGTTAAGTTTCAAAATCTCTTTTTGCAAGAGTTTTATCCACTCAACCACCAGACCATCCATCCTGAATTAGGCCAGCATTGAGTAGCGGCTGTAAAACTCCCAGAGACCAGGAGACCTGTGGTCCCTGAGATGATCACTGGATGTTTTGGGGGTGGGGTCTTGGAAGGCCAGGCCGTGGCCATCTGAGCTTGATCACAGGTAACACACTAGAACCATCTTCAGAAAAAGCTCTATTCATTTAATATCTGTTTATTGTTCTGTCCTTGAGAGTTAGAAGAAACCATGTTTTCAAATTTTCATTCATTCAATCAATAATCGTTTATTGAGCACCTGTAGATGCTAAGCAGTAAATGAGGTACTGGGATATTACGGCGAGCAGAAAAAGATGTGCTCCTCCATGGAACGGAGTATACAGCCTATCACAGGAGATCTTTACCTTGGTTACAAAACCACCCAGGGAGTTTTGACAATCCACAGTGCACAGAAAACCCCAGACCAATCAAATCAAAATCTCTGAAGGTGAGGTCCATGCATGAATATTTTATAAAAGTCTCCATGTGATTCCAAAGTGTAGCTAAAGTTGACAACAGTCAATCATACAAATAGGTGCAAAACTGCAATATGATTAAAGACATAAAGAATTAGTCACACTTTGCGAGGGCCTCAATGCACATTTATATGTGCAACTGGGATCTGCTAAGCACCTGCTGCTTGTCAAGAAGCTACAAGGGTAACAGAACTATGGGCCATAAGCCGAAGAAACACCGGCCATCCTGGTCCTCATTCATGGTCATGAGTCATACCTGAGCACTGAGAGCAAGGGGATTTCTGGTCATTCCTACCTGCTCTAGTGAGTGAACCAACAAGAGTCATAGCAGATAAGCACCTTGACCATAGAGCACAAGGAAAACCGAGAACCTGACCGTCCTAAACACTGGCAGGATAGCTGAGCAATCCCACCTGCTTGAAATTAAGTGCTTTTGTGACCGTCTGGAGTAGAGGAAAGCGGTCAAATAGTCTGGACTGACAATAGATGTCCAGGAGGAGGAAATAGGAAACCAGATCCACTAGATCTGTTCGCAGATTTAAAAAGGAAAATAAATTCTGGAAGGCTCTGAGCAAGATTGTCTCAGATTTGCTAAGGGATATGTGTAGAGTCCATACCTAATGAGTTTCCTTAAATAAACAAACAGCATTCTAGCTTTACAAAAGCTTCTAGATGGAGAACTTATTTAAAGATAAGAGAAGTGGTGATTCAGCCCCACTGCTGCAGCCCAGATGGGCCTCCCAGATTTGAACGCCCTCCTGCTCCTACTTGTTTGAAACAGCGTCCCACAAGAGGATGCAATTTTTTCTCGTTTCATTTTGTGATGTTTTTTATCCCTGTATCAGATAGAACAATGCCTAAGAAAACTCGTATTTGCTCATGATATTCTCTGTTTTTTGATCCTTAGTCTGTCTTCACCTGGTAAACCTGACTTCCTACAGGTCACTACAGTGATCATCTAACTGTCACAAAGCAGATAATGTTCAATATTAAAGATCAATGATACATGGATATATATGTATCTTTAATGGGAAATGATTTTTTAAAAAATCCTTCGCTATCCAATTTTTAATTAGTCAATGATGATTTCCTATTTGGTTTTTTTTAAAACATGCACTCAAAAATGCTTTAAGAAGCAAATGGGCTGAGAATTTGCCATTCTTCCTTAGATCCCAAGAAGAGAGTAGCTATGACTGTATTTGATTCCAAAGGGGAAGAGAGCTTCATTTTTAATAAGCATGGAAGATTTGGATTTAATTTAAATAGAGCACAAAATCCACACTGTGAACTTACTAGCTTTGTTCTGATGCCACATCATTTGTCCGTCCTATGAAGGATTAGACTCTAACTCCGATTTTCTATGAAATAGCACAAAATAGAACCCAGAAGCTTTGCATGATCATATTCCTAGGCAAGACTCTCCACTCACACAAATCCTTTCTTAATACAAAATTTAATAAATACATGTAGAAAGGGGGTTAAAGGAAAATAAGATGCATCCGTAAGGTTAAATACCCAAAGCTCATGCTATAAGATTCTAGAGTAAGAGTAGAACCTTTGATGCAGAGCTTCCTAGGAATTAGCCAAGTCCATAAGGAGAGTTTTCTCAGGCTAAGAAAGCCCTATCTGTTCTGCTAAAGCGCTGAGAGAATTCTCCTGCCACATCACTTAAAATGTCCCTGTCATGGGGCGCCTGGGTGGCTCAGTGGGTTAAAGCCTCTGCCTTCGGCTCAGGTCATGATCCCAGGGTCCTGGGATCCAGCCCCACATCGGGCTCTCTGCTCAGCAGGGAGCCTGCTTCCCTTCCTCTCTCTGCCTGCCTCTCTGCCTACTTATGATCTATCTGTCAAATAAATAAATAAAATCTTTAAAAAAAAAAAAAGATTAGAGCTAGTTATTGATTTATTAAAAAAAAAAGTCCCCATATAAAGTCAGTGTTCAGTCTTGCCATCTTAAAACAACCCAACCCAATGCTATCCATTATAATATGTATTCAGCTAGACCATCTTCCAAATTGGAGTTATATGAACTATATGTGGTGCGGATAACATTCATCACAAACTCCAAGCAAATTTCCCAACCCTTAGGTTCTTACAGAGTTCTAGTCTAATATTTTAGGACTATCTTTAAAAGCATTTGTTCCTGGAATACTACTCAGCCATCAAAAAAAGGGAAAGAAATCTTGTCATTTGCAATGATGTGGATAGAACTAGAGGGTATTATGCAAATTGAAATAAGTCAGTCAGAGAAAGACAATTATTATATGATCTCACTGATATGTGGAATTTAGGAAACAAAACAGACAATCATAGAGGGAGAAAGGAAAAAATAAAACAAGATGAAATCAGAGAGGGAGAAAAAGCGTAAGAGACTCTTAAGCATAGGAAATATACTGAGGGTTGCTGGAGGGGAGTGAAGTAGAGGGACAGAGTACAGGGTGATGGACATTGATGAGCACTGGGTATTATATAAGACTGATGAGTCACTGACATCTACATCTCAGAAACCAATAATACATCATAACTAATAGAATTTAAAGAAATGAAAAAAAAATAAAATTTGAAAAGAAAAAAAGTCCATCTTTTTTTCTTCATTCCCTCCCATCTCCTTTGTTATGACAATCTCGGGACTTTTTTCCTCCCATAACCTATTACCAACAATAGTAAACAAAGGTGCACCTGAGTGGCTCAGTTGGTTAAGAATCTGCCTTTGGCTCAGGTCATGATCCCAGGGTCCTGGGATTAATCCCTGCATCAGGCTCCCTGCTCAAAGGGGAGCCTATTTCTCCCTCTCCTCCCTGCTCATGTTCTCTCTCTCTCTCTCTAAATCTCTGTCAAATAAATAAATAAAATCTTAAGAAAAAAAACAGTAAACAACAGAAAACAAAAACAAAAAAAAAAGCATTTTTTTGTAGAGCAATCTACATCTTTCTTGTAGAATAATATCTGACTGATAAATATGGAATTTTTTTTAAAACACAGGGCCTGGTTAGGATTTCATTAAAAAAATGGTGTCTCCAAAGTAGAAAGAAACTATAAGAAAGCAAACCAATGTAATAGGACAAATGAGAGCTATTACAGTAAATACACAAACGTTAAAATGCAAATATTACACATCAAAATTTTCTGTTTTTCCTTCCCTTTTTTCCCGAGTATACACACTTCCTAATGTTACTTACTTGTTTGTGGCATATCACCTAACCTTAAATCTAAAATTCCCCTTTCTTTTTCCATATCACAATTTCATTCAAACTCCTAGATCAACTTTCCCGAAGACCATTTTGTTCAAAAGACAAAGAGCTCACCAGTCACCCCAACATACACAACCACTGAAAAATCAAGTCATCGAAATGAGACTGGTTTAGTTTAGGATGCAGTGCCATGAAAACAAACATGACTTCAGCGTTCCCTATTCCCCCGTTGTTTTAATATTTGCCTTGCAAGAAAACAAACAAAAATAAATAAACTTCTAGTGAACTTAATTAAGCAAACCACTACCCTGGAAAATTCTGACTCAATGATACTTTCATAAACAATTGTCAGACTAAAACTCAAGCAAACTAATGTACCTTAAGACCAAAGTTGTCTTAATTAAATTTTAAAAATAAATAAAAGCAAAATGACAGAGTGGGACTTTTCTAGAAGTTTGAAGTCAAATATGCCAAGCCTATTTATGTAAAGATACATGTGAAAAGTCTTAAAACTAAAAGAATGAAAAGAATTCCAGTCAGCATTTCTCAGGCAGAAGAGGTACCCATCACAGAAGCGATAACCCTCATCTCTTGGGATCGCTGAGAATGCTGTCTTCCTCCAAGTAAATTCCACTTTACCAAATCCTAGGAGGGTCTTATACAGCAAAAGCAACCTGCTATAAAGTGATTTTTCACTGAGACAGCTACTTTAGAAAGATGCTATAACACTGACCCTCAGCAAGGAAGTCACTGAGTATAGATGAGGAAGCAGAAAACTTTTTTTGAGTAGAGTCAAGGTCTAGATATCTGAATGTCTTCAGATAATAATCAACATATATTATATACTCTGAGCACTCTGGTCTTTTGAGAAATGGTAACCAAAAAAATAAATAACAGGAGAAAGAGAAAATAATTGTGCTTAGAATTTTATACATGAAAGCAAGAGTAGACAGAGGGTCTGAAGAAAAATAGTTTCTGCATGCTGGGCATTTTGTCCCATCGGCTAGATATCTTCCATTGGCCTCTCCAGGTTCATTATTCACACTTTCGCAGCCTGCTTAGTGACCTAGGAGGCTAACCCACATGGACAGCCTCAGTGGGCACCCTTGCCTTCTGGCTGGATTCAGCCAATGGAATTTAAGTTCAGGAGCTAGAGGGCAGAAGGAGAGTTGGGGTAGAAAATGAAATAATAAAGTAAGTAGGGACCAAGTCAGAAAGTGGGAAGAGCTGAGAACGATAAGAATAACCAGTCAGAAAGAGGAATGAAATACGGTGCTGAGAGTCTCCATGGGGCAACCAAGCAAAGGATGAGAAACCCAGGAGGCCGACTTAGCTCTCCAAGAGAGGCAAGACCTAGGCAGATAGAAGAACCACTAGATCCATGTTGTACTAAGGGCAGGGCTCGGCATGTGGATTTGTGTGCCTCGATGCCATCTGATAAGTCATATTCTCAAAGAATTTGGGTGAGCTATGCCTGTTTTCAACGCAAGGTTTTCGTCGGCCTCTGAGAGCTGCTTTAGGCATGACCTAAGAAACCTTGTTACAGCCATAGTAGGAGAGAAGCGTTTCTCTATTTCCAGGTGCAAAGGGAGCCCAATGATAAAAGCCTCAGGAATCCACTGCCATGCCACACTTCAAATATTTCATTTTAACATGATCTATTTAGAGAAGAGAGGAAAGAATTTGTAAGTCATTATGTCCAGAAATATTTAAATGCTTTAAGGCAAATGGAGATATAAATCTATACTGTACTCCCTTCCATTCACCCAAAACTGCTATTATTCAAAAGCATTCACCAAATTCTACTTCGTGAAAGGGAACATCTAGTGCAAAGGACTATTACGTATTCCCAACATACCCCACCCCAGACTTGATGATAAGCAAGTGTGTTCCTCCCCAGATGTGCATATGAAGTCTAGCAAATAAGAACATAAAACAATGACAGGAAGAAAACAAACCAAAAGCTAAAATTATCAGTGGAGCGAATTAGCATATGTATAAGAGACACTTGTGCAGATGTAGGAGGCTTTCTTTAGAAAGTAAGTTCTCAGAGCAGTGATCATCACTCGTTTTTGGAGTTCTGACATCTTATCATCTCTTATTTGCTTTTTATGACCATCACCACCAACCTCCCCCTGCAAGTTCATTTTTTTTTTAAAGATTTTATTTATTTATTTGACAGAGAGAAATCACAAGTAGGCAGAGAGGCAGGCAGAGAGAGAGAGGAGGAAGCAGGCTTCCCGCTGAGCAGAAAGCCCGATGTGGGGCTCGAATCCAGGACCTGGGATCATGACCTGAGCCGAAGGCAGCGGCTTACCCCACTGAGCCACCCAGGCGCCCCTGCAAGTTCATTTTTAAATAAGAAGGACTAATCTTATTTTCAAGCATTTGCTCCTATTTTCACTCTCCTTGAGAACCACCGTAGAGGACCATACCATAGTCCTGTGGACACAGTTATCAGTGGTTAAGAATCCAGAGGCTTCTGTTCTTTGCCTTGTTTCTTTCCTGAGAGAGAGATTTTAAAGTACCCACTATCTCGGCAAACAGTGTTCACAAAAGTGGAGAAGAAAATGTTACTCCAAGAAACCTTCAGAGTCCAGACAGGACATTTTAAAATCAGCATAGATGGGAAGAGGACAGACACTGGCATGCTTTTCCACACACAGTCACATACCATTCCATTTAGGCAAATGCTATGAACACTGAAAATCAGTCCTCACAGAGGTTACCTCAGCAATCTACCTCAGAGCAAACTCCATCGTGCTAAGCCCTTTCCATAGACCTTACTGATTATTTGTGTGAACGCAAAAGAAAAGCAGCCAACATCCAGAACCTTCAGTTTGGCAATTGATTTTTTTTTTCAAGATTTTATTCATCTATTTGACAGAGATCACAAGCAGGCAGACAGGCAGGCAGAGAGAGGGGAAGAAGCAGGCTCCCTGCTGAGCAGAGAGCCCAATGCGGGACTCGATCCCAGAACCCCGGGATCATGACCTGAGCCGAAGGCAGAGGCTTTAACCCACTGAGCCATCCAGGCACCCGTTGGCAATTGACTTTAAGATAAGGTTTAATTCTTCCTCTAAGACTGTGTTAGAAGCTCTCTGTACAGGCCAGAATTCAGCATAGGAGGCGGAGGAATTCAATGCTTCTGAAAGAAAGCCAGTCATCTTAAGCAGGTTTCTTTGAATCGGAGTGGGAAGGAACTTGTTCTATTACACAGAAATAAGGCATCCATAAATATAACTCGAGACTACACACAACACTGTATTTCTTTCAAAGAATTTTAAATTCTCATTAATCTTCATGACCATTTTGCCAGATGTACAGCCACCAGATACTAACTACAATTACCTCACAAAGGTAGCTGAGAAGAAATGTCAAGTCCTAGATCATGAATCAAGCAAAGCACCCATTGCCCGATGGTCTCTCTCCGTGTTTTCTAGCAATTCCTTTCTCTCAGCGGCAGACAGACAGATTCTAAAGGAGCCAGGCAACGGGATGGTTTCAATACGTAACTGATGAAACCAGCTGGGGGATATACCCTGGAGCTAGAGTGGGAATACAAGAGGCCCATCTGTGCACACAGCAATCCATACATCGGCACGCCACAACTTAAAGATTGGGAAACAGGTGTCTACCCGTTGCTAAAACACGGTATCTGTTTGGTCCATTTTGTGGGGAGCATCCTCTGAGGGAGAAAAGACCCTTTGATTTGCCCGGTTATTGGCACAAACTGGCTACCCAGTCTGGTCCAAATCACTGACTTTGTCATTCCAAATAAATTTAGATCAATTCTGGTTTTTATCTACAGAATTATTTGTGTAACCAACACTTCTGCTTCTGTTCTAGGGTGTGGCGGTGGAGGGGGACATCCAAAACTTCAAATCCTTTAAAAATAAAGTTGGCGTTTTAGCCATAGGAAACGCAAAAACAGGCAAGGCATTATAATATTATTGCGAATCAAAGGCTTAATTTCCATTCAGAGGAAATGTCATCGCTGTGTGTTCTATTTCCGGTTGAAGGCTACGTGGGTCTAGTCAAAATGATGCCAATAGACAAACAGCAAGCAGAAGGGTGGGCCAAAAGACAGGGAAGGAAGCTCGAACCAAACATAATGAAAAAGGGAATAACCTTACAGCTAAACAGTTTACTTCTCAAAGGCAGCACAAGGGCAAAATGCTTTGTGCATAGAGAAAATTAGTTTCCAAAGTGTATGCATTCTACAAAGAGCCAAGTTAATTATTCAAAGCAGAGGCCCATGAATTCCCACAATTTAGTCATTCTATTCTGACACATTCAGGCCCAGCGAGCTGCTTCTTATCACTAAGACTTTGATAATTGGCTTAGACATATCAAATAAACTTTCTGGAGAATTCAGTCGTAAGCAGGTATGACATCCTAATAGGGGTTTTATTAGGCCTTTCTCTGTGCAGTAATGTATTAGCAATCACTGTGACATTTTCTGCTCTGGGGGGTTTTGGCCTTGCTCATTTTTTACACTTGCTAGAAAATAAATTTATTCACGGTAGAGATCTAATCCAATACACTACTCTGTTTACCCTGGTTTCTAAAGGAACAGGCCTCTCAGAATTAATGAAAAGTGACATATACATCATAGAAGAAAATGCACTATCTTCAGCCAGGCATAACTGAAGACCAAGAATCCCTTCTGATTCTACAAACCTGGGAATTCAGTCAGTCCGGCTTTAGTGTCCCTTTCCCTGATCACACTTTGGCCTCCCATTTCATCCAGGAAAACAAAACAAAACACATAACCAATAGCAGGGGTAGATTAAATTTCTCCTTTTAAGCTTGTAGTTTAAAAAAAAAAAAAAAAATTTCCTGGGATGCCTGGGTGGCTCAGTGGGTTAAAGCCTCTGCTTTCGGCTCAAGTCATGATCCCAGGGTCCTGGGATCGAGCCCCACATCGGGCTCTCTGCTCAGCAGGGAGCCTGCTTTCCTTCCTCTCTCTCTGCCTGCCTCTCTGCCTACTTGTGATCTCTGTCAAATAAAAAAAAAAAATTCCTGAGAAAATGTCTATTGGATATTATCTGGGATGAGGCAATTTGCTCCTTTGCATTTAATATTCCTGATAACAACAACAACAAAAACTGAAGTCTTAGCACTGTATATTTACATACTGAAAGTGAAGTTATTATTTGGGTGGAGATCAGTGTGCAATAAAAATGGGAGCCTACCTAGCAGCAATGGCCACAGTTGCTAAACTGTGGAAAGAACCAAGATGCCTTTCAATGAACAAATAGATAAAGAAGATATGGTCCATACATGCAATGGAGTAGTATGCCTCCATTAGAAAGGATGATTACCCGGGGCGCCTGGATGGCTCAGTGGGTTAAAGCCTCTGCCTCTGGCTCAGGTCATGGTCTCAGGGTCCTGGGATCGACCCCTACCCAGGGCTCTCTGCTCAGCGGGGAGCCTGCTTCCTCCTCTCTCTCTCTCTGCCTGCCTCTCTGACTACTTGTGATCTGTCTGTCAAATAAATAAATAAAAATCTTTAAAAAAAAAAAAAAAAGGATGATTACCCAACTTTTGGATTAACATGGACCAGACTGGAGGTGATTATGCTGAGTGAAGTAAGTCAAGCAGAGAGAGTCAATTATCATATGGTCTCACTTACTTGTGGAGCATAAGGAATAACATGGAGGACATTGGGAAAGGGAGAGGAGAAGTGAGTTGGGGGAAATTAAACGGGAAGACGAACCATGAGAGACGGTGGACTCTGAGAAACAAACCAAGGGTTTTGGTGGGAGGGGGATTTGGAGGGAGAGGGGCTTGGATGATCCTGGTGGTGGGTATTAAGGAGGCACGTATTGCATGGAGCACTGGGTGTGGTACATAAACAATGAATTTTGGAACACTGAAAAAAATAAAATAAAACTAAAAAAAAAAAAAAAAAAAGGGAGGCTACATGCCAGGAAGGGATGAGCAGGCAGAAGAACAGAAGGTAACATTCAGCTTCTTTCTACACTCTTTCATTCTCTTCATTTGTATGAGAACATTCCTAATGGGAAGACACATAAAGCACCATCAAGTAGTCGTAGAGTGAAGAACATGATGAGATAATATTAAATACTTTTTATCACATAGCAAAGAAGTATCAACAAGGGTCATCTATGTGAAATCTCTGTACTCTAATGCTAAATGTTTTACCACCAACTTCCCACTTTCCCCAATAATGAGGACAAAGTTGATAAGGAAAATTGATAAGGACATAGGAACTCTTAAGTAACTCAATTTAATCACTGGTCTTCTTTCTCCTCCTTATCAGGCCTTACTGGCCTGACATATGTTCCAATTCAGAAACATTGGCAAGATCTAGAGGTACGTGGGTGGCTCATTCACTTAAGTAGCTGCTTTCAACTCAAGTCATAATCTCAGGGTCCTGGGATCAAGCCCCACATCAGGCTCCCTGCCCTGCAAGGAGTCTGCTTCTCCCTCTCTCTCTCTGCCCCTACCCCTTACTCATGTTCTCTCTCACCCTCTCTCAAATAAATAAAATCTTTTTTTTTTTTTTAAAGAAACATTGTCGGGACGCCTGTGTGGCTCAGTTGGTTAAGCAGCTGCCTTCAGCTCAGGTCATGATCTCAGCGTCCTGGGATCGAGTCCCACATCTGGCTCCTTGCTCATCAGGGAGCCTGCTTCTCCCTCTGCCTCTGCCTGCCATTCTGTCTGCCTGTGCTCGCTCGCTCTCCCTCTCTCTCTCTGACAAATAAATAAATAAAATCTTTAAAAAAAAAAAAAAAGAAACATTGTCAAGGTCTAGTATCTCCCTTAGAATACCTCCTCTATCTTCTGAATGGGGCCTAAAATGTCCTTGTTAGCCCTTTAACATGTTTTGTTCAATGTGAAAATTCAAGTATTTCTGTGAAATACACAACAGTAAAGTCTGGTTAGTTATTTGTGTCCTCATTCCCACTACCTAAACCCCTCCCCATTCCAAAAGCCTGACTCAATAGGCTTAAAGGAAGACCCAAAAAGTGGTTTTTTAAAAACAAACTTTCTAAGTGATTCTGCAGTACACTGAAGTTTGAGATCTACCTCCTTGGTAGGAATGAGTTGTGGAGCTTTCACGTGAACAGGCTTTGAGGAAAGGAGGTGAACTAAAGTCAACTGATGACTTGACATGCATCAGGAACTGCTCTGGGCAATAAATATATGCTGTGTGATTTCATCTTTCCTCTTCCACGAAGAGGATTTTATTACTCCATTTTACAGATAAGAAACTTAATCGCAAAAAAAAAAAAAAATTCATAGCCAACCAATGATTACATGGCCAGGAAGGCTAGCACGAGAATCTATATCTTTAGTAACAGAAGCAATAGTTATAATATTCATAGGCTTTCAGAGATGAAAAGAATGGTGATGATGTCATCTTACTGAAGATCTATTCCTAGCTAGACACTGTGTTAGGCATTTTCTATATAAGGTCTTATTAATTCTTGCAACTACCCTTTGAAATAATATGAATTTCATTTTTATATGAGGAAATAATCTTAAAGAAGTTCTAACTTGTCAAAGTGTGCATAGCCATACGGTGTATATACCATGTGTAAGTGAAGCAGGTGAATTTTGAATCCAAAGCTTGTGTTCATTCCCATAGACACCACCATAGGAGCTCTTAGCATCTGAGAGGTAAAATAGGTATCTGTGGTAGTCAGAATAATCCCCACCCCCAAGATGTCTTACCTACTCTTCAGACCTGAGAATATGTTAGGTGTCATGGCAAAGGTCAACTAAAGTTGCAAGTGAAATTGAGGTTGCCAATCATATGACCTTGAGACCCATCCAATGGGCCTCATGGAATCACAAGGATCATTAGTGGAAGAGGGAAGCAGAAAAAAAGAACCAGAGAGAGGCCAGCATGAGAAGAATGCTCTCTCATGTTACTGGCTTTGAAGATGGCCGCAAGTCAAGGAATACATCCTCTAGAAGCTAGAGAAGAAAAGGAAATCCATTCTTCTCTAGAGACTCCAGAAGGAATGCGGCCCAGTGGATATCATGATGTTAGCCCAGTGCGACTCATTTTGGATTCCTGACTTCCAGGACCATAAGATATTAAATTTATGTTGTTTTAAGCTGCTAGATTTGTGGTGATTTGTTACACTGGCCATAGGAAACCAATGCAGAATCCCTCCACATTAGAGAGAGTTCAGACTTGCTTCACAATTATGCTAGGGTTGTGCCAGATTTAACAGTGTGACTGGACATCATTCATAGCAGAACAAGGGTAATTCCTCCCCTTCCCTTTTCTTTACAGAACCTCAGTTGAGGTTGGCTCTCAGGCAGCTGGGTGCTTCAGGAGAGGGGGCCACTCCCAAGGCTCAGAGAATGCCTCGATTTATCTGAGGTAATTATATCAGTTCTCTTTCTCTTATCAGTTAATGGTTTAGAATAGGGAATTCAACACAAGCCTGGACATGAGTCAGAACGGAAAGTCTGAAAGGGGTTGCTGGAGAAGTTCTCCTTATTCTTTAAAAGGTCCATAAAGAAGGACTCTTTCTCTTATGGCCTCTGGATACTGTTCTGTGTTTAACTTGATTGTAGAAAACTGGCATATATTAGCAGAAAAGATAGACAACGTAAGTTAACACACTGAGAGTAAGTGAGTAGGATAAAGAAAGATCTGGGTCTTTGATGATGTCATAGAGCCGCTGAATTAGCCAACTCTGGACATGCCTAATTCTAAACCTTTTTATCAGATAATAAATGGCTTATTGTTTAAGTCATTTGAATTTGGATTCTCTATTACTTACAATAGAAAGCAACCCAAATGACATAATAGAAAATAAATTAATCACCAGTCTTTGTGTTAATTACTGTATGTGGTTTGGTCCTTTTCTGTCCCAGTGACTCCAAGTTGTTCCCAATGAATGATAGCATTACAGGTGACTTTCTTAAAAGATCAGTGGTGGTAGGATTATTCAGTTCCTGGGTTAAAGATTCCTCCCTAGGATTTCTTACCCTTAAGAAATCTGACCCTTAGATTCATTCATTAATTATGGAAGCACAACTTCATTGCAGCCAATGTCTATTAGAAGTAAGAAGGGGATCTGGGTGCCATTAGATAACATTTAATCAAGGAACCAACAATAGCCAACTCTTACCCACCTTTCTATTAGGTGTTGAGGTTATGTGTGCTCAAGTACCAATGACAAAGAAAATGCAATGTCATACTCCTTTATTCATCAGGCTTGGGCCCCAACCCCCAAAATACAACTCTTTGATAAACTCAGTAGGAACCCCTTGGCTTGGGTACAGAAGCCTAGAGCCAATCTTCAAAGTTGAATCTTACCTCCAACCTGCCATTGTGGGGGCAGGGAGAGAATGAGTTCAGTGTCCCTGGGTACACACAGGTGGGAGAAAAGAGGTGAATATTGGGTGTCTTGGGCTTCTGCCAGCAGCTTCTGCCAGCAGGGTAGCTAAGCCATCTTGCCCTGATGCCAAATAGGAGACGAAACCAGAAGAGAGTCACACCTATGTGTTTGATCTAAAGAGGTCCACCGGCCTCATCTGTACATGAAATCAGAACAATAAGATCAGCAACTCCTCTTCCAAAGGAAAGGCCAAGCAAATGCCAAGTGGGATCTGGGAGAACATAAGTAAATTTCCTTTTCAGAAAGCCTCAGTATCTAGTCTTTCACCACCTAAGGCTTTCCTTTTATAAAGTAGTCAATATTGCACTGCTCTTAACACTTAATGCCAGCTTCATTCATAACTGACTCTTACTTTCCCCTGTGCTTGAGCCTTCTCTTATGAATTATTTTGTGTGTGTGTGTACATTTTTTTTTTTAAGAGAGAGCATGCGAGCACAGGCACGTGAGCAAGGGTATGGGGGGAGGGGCAGAGGGAGAGAGAGAGAATCCCAAGCAGGCTCTTACACCCGCTGCAGAGCCCAACACAGGGCTCAATTTCACAACCCTGAAACCATGACCCGAGCTGAAATCGAGTCAGACGCTTAACTGACTAAGCCACCCAGGTGCCCCAAATTATTACATTTATAAGCATTTATTTCCCATGGCTCTGCTAAAAAAATGAAAATTATAATCACAACCCAATCCAGACAACATGTGGAATAATAACTCAGTTTAAAATCCTTACCAGAGTGTTCCCTCATTATACACAGATGGTGTCTATGTGGTGGTTAGCATAGTCGTGGGATGAAACAGCTGGTCTTACTGATTTTTTGGCAAAAATTCACTTGAGGGGATTTGGCAGGAACTTTCTGGCCTCCACAAATTCAGCTACCCCAGAGTTTACCAGTGCACAGTCTGAGCTCTATCCTAATCCACAAAAGAGGCCAAGAAAATTCTGTGTTCCCATGGACATCCACTCTCCTCCCTCAGATCTTATCAGCCAGGTCAGGATCTTTCACCAATGTCCATGAAAGCTCCTTTTCTCATTTCCAGTTTTCAATACAGTCTTTTCATAGGTGAACAGCCAAAATGAACATTCTCCACCTTGGCATGCCCGTCCTTCCTCAGTCTTGTTCTTACTTTCTAGAGTTAGATCCTATTTCTGAAGACTCTGCTCCAGCAAAGTGATTTTTCTTAACATAGCCTACTATATCCCACGAACAGCTTCTGTGTTCTCACTTTCACACTTTTCCTCACTCCATTCTTTGTAATGCCTAGCATACTAGCGATGGAAACATCCTTGCAGATGACTCACTCCAAATGATTCATTTTCATCTGCGAAAACTTAGTTCCAGAATTACTGGAACCAGAGAACATAGTGTATCAGTCAGCCTTTGCTTTTTAACAAACCACCCAAAACTTGGCAAATAATGACTTGGTATTTTTTATGATTATGTGTGTTGGTGGGCAGCTCCTCTGATGATTATTGCCTAGGTGCATCATTCAACTGCAGAGTCAGCTGGACTAGAAGGTCTAAGAGGACCTCACATCCATGTGGAAGTTGGTACTGCATAGGCAGGGGTGTCCTGGTCTCTAATGGCTCATCTTTCTGCAGGCTTCCTTCTATGGTGGTCTCAGGCCAGTGGTCCGTGAAGATGAAAGATGGAAGCTACCAGGATTCTTGTGACCTAGACTGGCATCACACACTATCACTCCCACTACACTCTACTGAGCAAAGCAAGTAACAAAGCCAGCCCAAACTCAAGGATGTGGAGGAATAGACCCCAACTCTGGATGAGAAGAGCAGCAAAGTCAAATTGCAAAGTGGAATACAAACTAGGGTGGGAGAAATCATGGCCATTAAACAATCTTTCACACAAAACAAGGGAAGGACCAGCTATCTGACTGCAATGATACAGAGTTCCTGGAATTCTGGGCAAAGACTCCCTAGAAAGCTTCTACCTAGGGCAGAATGGAATGAGTGGGATGGGATCCAGGGCCTGATATAGATAAGGATATCAAGAAGCAGCCAACCAGATCATTACAAAACTGCCCTGCCATTGCTGAATATGGTTCTAGCATCCTTTGAAAGGGAAAGCCACAAGATACACTATTACTGAGGGAAGGGCAGGGAGTTAGCTCTACAAACAGCTCCAACCGTGCGGGGGGTCTGAGTAGGAGCAGCCCCCATGCTCCTGAGTCTGGTCGTCTGCTTTAGACGCCTCCAAACTCAACTTTCAACATGCCAAGAGTCGATTAGTACCCTAGAGCCTGGACCACGCTAATCAAACCCATGAGTGGCTCTTGTGTGAAGAAGATTGCCCTAATTTGCGAAGATAAAGAGTCCATTAGAGGGTTTGGCTGCTTGAGTTCCTGCTGTAAAGCAACACGAAGATCCAACTCCTATTTAAAAAATGACCGAGTAACAATAGGATTCCAGTCAGGGGAGCCATGGGGTGGAATGAAAAGATGGGCTGGCTTTAAAGGGCATCCCTGCCAACTACGAGCTCTAGGACCTTTGGCAACCCCTGTCTTTTCAAGAAAAGTTCTCTTTCTCCAGTCCTCAGTTTCCCATCTGTAAAATAAGTATACTTATACCTGGAAACGTTACTATAAATGTAACAATAAATTACAATAAATGTAATTATTTAAAATAATTATAAAGTACTCAATATTATTCTAAATCATTACTAAATATGTACTTTATTTCACATAACACCAAGATGTAATTGCTGGGTCAAACAGTGGGAACATCTTGTTCCTTGGACTCTTATGGGACTTTGTTAACATGTTTAGAGAAATCTAGATCAACATTTAAAACTTTGCATGGGTGTCACTATCTCTGTCCAACCTTCCCGGGAATCTCCTATGTTTCTATTCTCCTACTACTACCTATCTGCTTGTAAAAGGCTTGGAAGCTGAGGCAGCAATGTACTAGAAGTTTAAATCAGTTTCATAATTTTCCATGACCTGTATAAAATGTATTCACCGAGGTGTAAGAAACAATTCAGCTAATCTCCCAAGGATGAAGATGTCACTAATGAGGTTTTATTGTATAAAGCTATAACCGCACTCTTAATAACAACCACATTGGAGGCAATTTGCCCATCTTAACACTAACACATTGCAATTAAGAATTTAGATTAATTTCCCACCATGATTCCAGAGAAGGAGGACCGATGCTCTGTCAAATAAAATGGCAGTGTAAAGCCAGGGTGAGGTGGAAAAATACATAATTCTCTTTAAAATAAAAAAGACTTGTCTAAAATAACATTTCAAGTATGGTTACTCTATTTGCTCCATTTTTTCTAAAATAATTAGATAACGTGCCATCCTTTCTTTATCCTCTTACCACAGTTCCCCTCACAAGCACGTTCTTGCTGAAATAGCAGACCACCCCAATCATTTGGATGATCACATCAGCTGCTCATCTTACCACTAGCTAAAAGAAAATGTGGTCTTTTTCAGTCTGCATTTACCCACTCAAATGGATACCTTCAACAAGGAGAGGGCATATACAACTGTACATCTTTCTTTCAGATATACTTCCCATAATTCTCAAAATATTGATCATAAATGAGTCTTGTTCTGAGACATACTGGAAAATCCTCTGATCAAGAGATTAACCAAGACCAGTGACACAGAATGAGGAAAAACTCACCAGCCAGTAAAACTCACCAGATCACAGAATCAAAAATGAAGGGATTTCCTGATGACTCACAGACCTGTACCCCTGGGGCAAATAATCCATTACATGTTTAAAAAAAAAAAAAAAATGAAGGGATTTTGTTCCCTTCAGACTCACATCCCTAACAGGAGGCCCTTGGCTTAGTCTGCTGAGGCTGCCATAACAAAATACCACAATTGGGTGACTTAACCAGAAAATTATTTTCTTATAATTCTGGAGGATGAAGTCCAAGATCAGGGTGCCTGCAGGGTCAGGTTCTGATGAGGGTACTCCTCCTGGCTTATAGATGGCAATCTTGCTGTGCCCTCCCTACTTGCTGGGTCTAATAATGCCAACAACCCTATCAGATTAGGGCCCCATTTTATTACCTGATTTAAACTTAATTACCTCTTTAAAAACCCTATCTCCAAATATAGTCAAATTTGGGGTGAAGGGTCCAACATGAGTTTGGGGGGGAGGGAGGACACAGTTCAGGCCATAGCATGCTCAATAAATATTTAAGGAAGTAACTGACAAGCAATGCAAGGTAGGAGCAAAGGCATAAAAGCATGGAATAATGCAACAGCAAATAATCCTATTTAACTGGCATATAGGCTACTTAAGGGAAATAGTGAAAGGTATGATTGGAAGGCTAGGTTGAGACCAAATGAAGCACCTTGAGTATCATGAAAAGCACTTTTACTTTACCCCATAGATAACAAAGGTTTTTGAGCAGATAAGCCAAGAATAATGCTCCATTTTAAAAAAGTATCATGGCAAAAGTTTAGAGAATGACTTTGCAAGGTGGAGATCAAAGGAAAGAAGACTGATTAAATGTCATTGCAGTGGTCCAGTAAAGAATTAGTTACAGTGATTGGTCTTTACAAAAAGTTGCACCTAAGATGGATATGGCAGATTCTTCTCTCCTTGGCAGATGAGGAAGAAGAGCCTCTGCCTCCAAAAGGCTCGGTCTCCACATTAAGAGACTAAATCATGATCATGTGGATCAGATTGCAAAACAAGGATGCCTAACTCCCAGACTAATCTCTTCATATAAATATTTCCCAACTCAAGAGTAAAATAGATAATTTAAATATGGTTTCCATGTCTCCTGGAAGGCAATCTTTGCTCTTTTCCAATAAATCCAGAAGTCTGTAAAAGAACAAATCCACTTGGTTTTCTAGGAAAAAGGGAAGATGGAGCTAAATTCTACATTGTCAGAAACCAGACAGGAAGTGTTCCACAATGGTTAAGAGTGTGGTTTCCAGCAGGCAGCTGCGTCCAAATCCTGGCTAAGCCTTGTGCTAGTATGATTCCATAAGTCTCATTCTTCTTATCTGTAAGATGGGAGAGTTTTAGAACATACAATGAGATAATCCATGAAAAGTGATGGCTGCATAGCAAATATCCAATAAATATAAGCCATAGTAATTAAATGTGTTCTTCTATCTGATATTCTCAACTATGTATCAAATAGGAAAACATATTTTAATTGTTTAATTGTTTAAGCAGCACAAATTTGTTGAGCAGAGTTCCTAGAATCAACGTGTCTCATAACTGGAAAAGTCACGTGTCACCAGGGAGAGGGAAGGAGGCTTACTTTAAACAATGAAAAAGGAAAATGTTACTCGGAGCATTTTGGCCTAATTTCAAATATAGAGTCAAAGAAGGAAAGAAAATTCTGTCTATCCAAAAAACAAAAAACAAGCAAACAAAAAAACTGATCATATACTTCATCTACTAGAAGGTTAAGCTTATAGATTCAGTTTTTCAATGGTATACATTTATGCTAATTCATGAAGGTACATTCTGTTGATTACAAATGAAATGATTTTGCTTGGCAGTCAAGTGCAGGAAGACAAATATCAAATCTCAGGAGCTACACTTCCAGCTGTTTCGCAAACAGAGATAAAAGATAATCCCTGACTAAATAGCATCACTTTCAAGATAAAAATCAACTTTCAAGTGCACTGTATCGAATAGGGGAAGCTAGGTTTACTCTAAAAGTTTCCAATAATTGGGGTTGAATAATATTTATCAGAAGAACTTGTGTACTGTGTTGAAATTGACAGGAGTGGTGCTTTTTGGCACAGTGGGATGCTAATATCTGTAATTAAGAAAAAGCTTAAAGAGCATCTACAAAGTGAGTGCTTAGTTTGACAAATCTCTCTACAAGTAAATTTACTGCACTTCATTATTTGCTTCCAACCAAAGGCGCACACACAAAAAAAATGCAAAGGTCATGTGGCATCACGTCATTTCATAAAGCCCCACCACCATTTTTGGAGTTATTGATATCATCACCACCACTTTCCCATTCCCCCTCCCCCTGCAACAACCTCACTTCCAAGGTCAGTTCTACTCCCACCTCACCATCTCCCCCACCCACAACCTTCACTACTACTTCAACCACTGCAAACACCAACAGCTCTACCACCAATGAGAACGGTTCGACCACTAATGTTGCCAACTCCACCACCACCACCATCATCCCTGTATCCATCTCCATCCAAGTTTCCCTCACCATCATTACCAACCCTCACACACTGACCAGCACACCATGTCCACGGTGCCTTCCATCTCCCCATACTTTCGCCATCACCATCACTGTCTCCGCCATCACCATCACTGTCACCACCATAGTTCTTTGCCAACCTCTAGTTGTATGATAAGCTACAGACTCTTGTGATTTCCCCTTCAAGCCAAATTGTCTAACTGAGACAAGTGGGAGTATTACAATCTAGTCATTAAGCAGTTAGCCAACTTATATTCCTATGGTGAGCCCAAACTCCTGCAGAATTGCTCACGATTTAGGATAGAGAATAATGTGCAAATAAGCAGGACATTTTTATTTATCTAGCCACTTTACTACTGTCTTTTGATACTGTGGATTTTTTTTAATGCAGCTAGCATTTTTTTAAATTCACTCATCCCTCACCGTCACTCTACAATACATCCCTGAGAGTGAGGTTCAGCAAGAGTACATGGCCCAAGTCAAGCACAAAACTAGTTTACACATTTGGTAATATTTTTAATAAAAGCAGAAAGTTTAATTCCTCAGTCCAAAGAGTCACACTGAAATCACAATGTCAAAAATCTCTGGGATGAATAGGCTTACATTGAAATGCCCTCTTTGAAAAACCTTTATTCACATGTAGACAATTGACAATCTATCACAACTGATACCAATAATCTATTTTCCTGCAAAATACACTATCCAAATATTTTTTTCTGATGACAAAGAACACAAAATCACATATAAAATATTTTCATGTCATTTAGAATTCCCAAACTCCAGCTTGTCCATGTGGAAAGTTTGATTTGACTAGTATTTCTCAGGTCAGTCACCACACTCATGGGTTATAGCCAAATATACTCTAACTTAAAGAATCCATAACATCTCGGGATGCCTGGGTGGCTCAGTTGGTTGGGCAGCTGCCTTCGGCTCAGGTCATGATCCCAGCCTCCTGGGATCGAGTCCCACATCGGGCTCCTTGCTCAGCAGGGAGCCTGCTTCTCCCTCTGCCTCTGCCTGCCACTCTATCTGCCTGTGCTCACTCTCTCTGTCAAATAAATAAATAAAATCTTTAAAAAAAAATCAATAACATCTCAATGTGTTGCATTATAAAAAAGGTATTATCTGGTTTAGGAAAATGGGGGGAAAGTTTTTGGTCACTCTAAAGAACAATTAGACTGCTATTGTTCATTAAATTTCCCTATTCCCAGGCTACTCCCTACCTCTTTTTGTTTTGTGTCTTCAGCAAGTTGAAACCTGCTGTTTGCAGGAGCTGGGCTTTCTAGCCAACTGGGTTCTAATTGCGTACAGCCAATAGGAGACAGTGGAAAGGGAAGCTGAGCTCTCTCTTCCTACTGCTTGACACCTTCAGTCTCTGCTTTTGTCTCCTTCCACTATCACAGCTAAAGCCAGGGAGCTCTAGTAGTTACTTGACTAACCACAATACTCTTTCCTTCCCTTGTCCTTTGGGTGCTTTGATTGGCAACAATTCCCCATTGTTGCTCGCCTTGGGTGCCTCAACTCTGCTAAAGCTGAAAGTAACCACTGCATTAGGGCTCCTTCATTTGAGCCATCTCGGCTGAATTCTATCTCCTGATAGCAAGCTGATTAAAACAGCAATGAAGATGGGCGCCTGGGTGGCTCAGTGGGTTAAGCCTCTGCGTTCAGCTCAGGTCATGATCCCAGGGTCCTGGAATTGAGCCCCGCATCGGGCTCTCTGCTCAGCGGGGAGCCTGCTTCCCCCACCCCCCTCTCTCCCTACTTGTGATCTCCGTCTGTCCAATACATAAATAAAGTCTTTAAAAAAAAATTTTTTTTTTAAAAAACAATGAAGAGAAAGAGATAGGATCCTTATGCAGCTCTTAAAATCACCTTGAGGAGAGGTCATCGCCAAAATCTAGTATATGGATAAAACAGCTCAGGAGTCTGCTTAAAGTTAGCATTAAGGAAAATGGTCAAGCAAGATTTCTTTCCCAGACAGAACTTCCTGTCCACTTTCAGCTCCACCCCTGGCCCTGAACTTACACAAGACAGATAATCAGACGCATTACATTCTAATGTACTCACCCCAAGCTATGAGGATAAGAGGCTGAAATTCTGGGCAGGATTCTTTCTAGGCAGAGAATAGCATATAATTAGAATATCCTTAAGATAGTCCCAAACCTCAGAGCATCTGAGTGGCTTAAGCATCCGACTCTTGATTTCAGCTCAGGTCATGATCTCAGGATCATGGAATCGAGCCCCCCACTGAGCCCTGCGGTCAGCGGGGAATCTGCCTGAGACTCTCTCCCTCTCCCTCTGCAAACTCCCACCCTACCATTCATGCACACACTCTCACTCTCTAAAATAAATAAATCTTAAAAAAAAAAAAAAAGAATAAATAAAAGATGTTCCCAAACCTCTTGAGAACCTAAGTAGGACATAGAATGTACAGAGGAGGGAGTCTCCATAATATTAATCCTCCCTTACATTTTTACAGTACTATAGTTCCCAAAATGCTTTTATATTCTTCATATTATTTCACTTGAATATTGCATAATTAGGGAATCAAACTCTTAACAGTCTGGAGAAGGTAAACATAGAGGATAAAGAGAACACTGAAAACTAGCTGTACTGTAAAGAGTAAATAACATTTGGAGAGTAGGTATTCAGGTACACAAGGGCAATCTCATCTAATGCAATTGTCCCAATTCTTGTAAAAAAAAAAAATTGACCATAAAGCAATTTTCTTTTAATCAAAACCTATTTTTTTCATTGACTTACATTACAAAACCAAAGATTTGTTCCCCACAGGAAATATTTTAGCCCTAAGTCCAAATAAAAATCACACTTCACAATGTAACAAACTCCTCTAAAATCAATTAAGTAAAAGTAAAAGCTATAGTTTCCTGACAGAACAATAATCACATTCAAAATAATTCAAAAAATACGAATAAAGGCTCTGAAGCAACACTCTCTTAAGGACAGATCCAGAGAGGCAAAAATCATCCACAGAGGAAGCCTGTGATGTTGTGATGTAGATAGAGTAAGAAATATTGGGTCTTCTTCCCATTCCCAGCATAGTTACTAAAGCCTTTGGATTTTCTGTTGGAGGAGGTCAGCCGGAGGCCATGACCGGGCGTTGACCCACCGGTGAGCCCCAGGCTATGAAGGCCTTGCCCGGCGCGTTCCCCCCACTGTTCCCGCAGCGGGGCCACTTTCAAGGACACAGCCCGGAGAGAGCACTGCCTTGTTGAGCTCAGTACCTGTGGCCCAAACTAGCTGGGTCCTCTCTGTAAACTTGGAAGCCTCTGGCAACCAGGTGTGAGAACATCGTCGTCCCCCACAGCCCAAGACGCCCCGTGAACTCCCTGGCTTTTGAAAACCTCTACCTCCCTCCACCTACCTGGAGCCGCTGCGTTTTCCTCGGTCTCTCCTTGCCCAACCCTCCCGCCCCCGACCCCAAGCCAGTACCTCCCAGTACCAGGCCAGTTTGCAAACCAGCAATTTCCTAAAGGGTAAGAGGAACACAGGTGAGAGGGAGCGGTTTTTGTTATTCATAACAAGCCCCTTTCAACCACAACTAAGTTTCTGTTAATGAGGTGACTTTGGGGAAACCCCCCCCCCCGGGGTGGGGGGCGCTAGTTGCCAGGGAACCAGCCTGGTGATTGGAGGGCTCGACCTTTCAGCCCCGCCCCCATGCCCCTTCCTCCCTCCTTCTAGGGCGGAATTTGAAGGACCCTGGGGAGGTGCCGCTCAAAACTTTCTACACTGTGTAAACGACAGGAAGAAATAATAATAATAATTTAAGATTTAAAAAAAAAAAAACTTTTTACACTGCCCTCTGGCATTTCGGGGACTTCCTCCTTTGGCTTCAATACTTACTTCTTCCGGAGTTTTCTTTTAAACTGGAAATATCCTTCAAAAGGAAACGTGTTATACCTTTGAAGCCATGTTCTCCAAATGGTAATCTTTGGGCCATCTACATCAGAATCACCACGGATGCTTATAAAAAATGTACATTCTCACCCCCACCCTAGACTTTCCGAATCAGTTTCCCAGAAACTGGTCTGGGAGTCTGAATCTTAACAAGCTCCCAGGGGCATTTTAACATTTGAAAACCACTACTTGGTGTGAATAAGGTTATCAAACCCTTTGCCTCAGCACTGTTCCAGAAAGGGAGGGGATATTATCCTATCCTGTGCATATTTTGTACTCTGGGCGCACAAGTGTTCCTTATTCTCTGAGATGCTAGAGCCCTAGGAGGATACAATCACAATATCCTCCAGCTGTAGAGGCTTGCGGTTAGTAAAGCGTGTTTTTATGGACTCTCTTTTTTAATCTTCACAGCGGTCCCGTAAGGATTACTTTTATACCAATTTCTTATATAAAAAAATGGATTTTCAGAGAAATTAAGTCTCTTTCTCAAGGTTACACAGAGCTGAGATTCAACGGTAGATTTTCTAATGCTAATCCTCGTGTTTTGAGTCTGGCTTGTGGCCCTTGAAAAGTTAAATAGCCCTTAAAAGAAAGAAAGAAAGAAAAAAAAGAGGGTAAATGGGACTTAGATTGAAATCTCAAATAATCAAAAGATGAGAGCCCAGAATGGGATTAAAAAATTCTTATGTTGGACATTTACAATTCAAAGTAAATTGCCCTGACTCTCCATAGCCCGGTCGGACTGTAATACCACAAAAACACTTGACTCTAATCAAAGGCCAACAGAACACTGGTTGTTCTCAGTCATTTGATTTTTCACTAAGCTCTAAAGATCCTTTCTCAGTTTAAAGTGGAATTTTATATGTTCTGCATATAAACATGCATGGACAGAGCACAGTGAAACAGGCTATATTTTAGCTCAGAAAAATATAATCTTTTTAATCTAATTTTTATTAAGCAAAATCTTAAGCATGCACAAGGCAGAGAGAATAGTGTAATGATCCCACACGTACCCATCACACAGCTTCAACAATTATCAAGATTCTGCCATTCTTGGGGGAAAAGTAGTCGAAAAAAAAAAAAAAAGTCTCAAAATCCTACAACAATGTATAAATTTAGAATTCTGCACCACAACACTCAAAATATTTTCAAATAAAGAAGCAAATATGTATATTGACAAATAAATTTATACATCCACACATATTTTTAGGGAGAATGAATTGTTTCCCTTGTGGGGATGCATACAAAATGCCTGCTTACAGCTCAAAAATGTGTGCGTTTTCACAATCTGTTTGATGGCAGGCACTAATGGTCAGAAAAAATAAAATTTAGTCCTTACAGTCTGTCCTGTCTTTAAGCAAAATGCATGCCATTTACTTGGGAGCTATATAACAGATGTGGATTTAAAAGGAAGAGACCAGTTATAAAGCACTAGGGGGAAGCTGTGCAGATGTCCCTGTTTTTAATGTGTTACTATGCGGGGCCAATTTATCTCACTGCAAGTGATCTAGGACTTCATGAAACAGCTCCAGCTTACAGATCACCAATACCATTAAGGCCTTACATTGTAAGAAAAAGAAAAAAAGCATTCTTAAACCTGGTCATTAAGGCGCACAGGGTAGTGTCCTGGACACATTAAAGCAGATAAATAAGATTGAAAGAAGGTAGTGTTTGGGGGAACCACCATGCAAGGATATATAATACAAAGTCATATGGGGACAGGTCTTAGCCCTTTGTGGGAAGGCAATTTCTTAAGATCTCCTCGTAGAAAAGAGCATTAGATAGTTCATCACACCAGAAGCTTGGAAGGGCGCCCTTATTATGAAGGTGAAAAATTATTTTTGTTGCTTTCCTAGAGCTGTAGCTTTCTACAGATCAGTAGCTATCACAGATTAAGCGATTGTTTATTGTCAAGCACTGTACTAGATCCTTTAAAGGATACAAAGATTATCTCACTTAATTTAAGTGAGGTAAGTGTTGCTAATAGATTTCAGAGCTGAGGAAGCTAAAATTCAGGTGTAAGTAACTTGAGATAGAAAGTGGCTGATTAAAGACCTGCCCTTGGTTCTTTCTGATTCCAAAGTCTCTTCTGGAGTTCTCACAAATGACAGCAATTGAATTAATCCTTTCTAGGACAATCTAACAATATGTATCCCCTTGCTTGCTTGATTTGGCTACTCCTTTTCTAGAAATTTAATCTGTGGGAATAATTGAGCAACATTCCGAAGCAGTACACACAAAGAGATCTATTGCAATGTTGGTTATGACACAAAAAATTGGCAACCACCGAAGTGTCCACTGAGACTGAAAAAAATAATTTTGATAAATCCACATACTGAGATGGTATATACCTGTTTAGAAGGTTCCAAGGTAGGGTGCTCAGGTGGCTCAGTAGGTTAAGCGTCCAGCTCTTGAATTTGGCTCAGGTCACAATCTCAGGGTCATGAGCTCAGGTTGTGGATCCCTGAGTGGGGCTCAAACTCAGCGGGGAGCCTGAGGTTCTCTCTCGCCTTCTGCCGCTCCCCCCACTCCGGCACGCATGTATGCTCTCTCTCTCTCTTTCTCCCTAAAAATAAATAAAACCTTTTAATAAATAAAGTTCAAGGTAAGGTATATATTGATATACAACCTCTTTGAGATCAAATAAGCAAATTATAGAAGACAATTTTAATAGAAGTATGCATGTGTACGTGTATGCATATGCGTGTTGGGGAGAAAGACACAGAGCAGACTTACCAGTGGTTTCATTCTCTTCAAATTATTTAAATTTTTAAACAACTATAAAGATAAGTATCAGATAAAAAAGTTAAGATTTTTCTGTGTGAGACACTAAGTCCCTGCTCTTCCTCCTAAAAAGTCAAACACCTGGTGCAATCCCGCCCAGCTTTTGACAGTGACATCAAGGGGTATTCGTGAGAGAAGAAGTGTTTGTCTTTATTCAGATTTGCAAATCTAATTTGCAAAGACTTCCCTGACCACTGGAGGCAGAAATAGATGCTTCCTCTCTGGGCTTCTGGGACATTCTGAGTATATTCCTCCTCATAAGATCGTTATCTCACTACTAGAAACATTTAGGTTACCCATCTGTCACCCTCACTTGATTCTGAAATCCTCTGATGAATGAGTGAGAGAAGGAGGGAAGGAAGGAGGGAGGAAGGGAAGAAAGGAGGGAAAGGGGAAAGGAAAGAAGGGAAGAAAGGAGGGAAGGAGAGAAGGAAGGAAGGAACCAACAGTTCATGGATGATGTTTAATTTCAGAAAGCTGATGATGTGTTCCTGTAAGGGCCTACTCAACCAGAGCGACTCCAACTCAGTTAAACAGCCATTGTGTTGTTTGTGCAGTAAACTTAAATTAACCCTTCCCCCCAGAGAAACTTACTTAGAAGCAAGTCTGGGAAACCAGTAAAATATGGTCGGCCAGTTCCTAATAACAGAGCCCAGAATACAAGGACGGGTCAGGCCAGGTGGAGACATCCAATCAATAAAAAGCACATACTATGTCCCTAACCACCAAAGAATGTAAACCCCGCCTTTTGGGCGCCAAACTTGGGCGCCAATTCTGACCAGAGTGATAGGCTAGTTCAAACAGCTACTATAGGGTAAATTGTAATTCAATTGGCCACCTGCGTGTGGCCTAAC
Organism: Lutra lutra; assembly: GCF_902655055.1. Classification (NCBI taxonomy): domain Eukaryota; kingdom Metazoa; phylum Chordata; class Mammalia; order Carnivora; family Mustelidae; genus Lutra; species Lutra lutra. The sequence continues at coordinate 51,773,313 of NC_062290.1, forward strand.
ATGACTATGCAATTTTTTGTGTATGTTACAATCTCATTGGCCACCTGTGTGTGGCCAGGCTTAACCACATGGCCTTTGCTCTATAAAAGTTAGTCTGTGAGGCTGGGAGGGGTCGCTCTCTTTAGAGGCGGCCCTGACTGGTCAGTCAATTCTTGAGCCTGTCGGGAGTCATTGCTCTTTTCGGAGGTGGCCCTGGACGGTCAGTCTGACTTCTGATGCTTGGCATGAAATAAAGCTTTGCATAACTTTCACTTTGTCTCAGTCTTGTTCCTTTGATAACCAACCCCAACAGTTCCAAGTCCCCATCAGATAACCAAAGTATCCATGACTCAATTAATCAAAGCCCAAGCTAAAGGTGCTGCTGTAGAGAGTCTTGGGTCATGAATCTGGGGAGAGGCAATGGAGGTAAAACCTGGATTTTCTACCTAGAGGGTTTGTGAGAAAGTCTCTTCATCTGAGTTTTAGGTTCAGCTAAACTGACAGAATAATACTGACGCTTAAGGACAAAATTAGATAAAGTAACAAAATGCCTGTCATATAGAAGACATTCAATAAATATTTGCTGTCGCCATTATTACCCAGTGAAGTTTGTGTACTACGAGGGGCTTACAGGAGCATGAAAGTACAAAATTAAGAATTGTTTTTAAGCTGCTGCTGCTTCACTTCAGATCCAACATCAGTCATTGCCTGCAACAGTAATGTCCCCGTATCCTCCAGGGGTCAGATGGATCTCCTGGGTAATCTGCCTTGAAAGGCATCTACTAGACCATTTCGACATTTGGGCAAGAAAGAATGTCTCCCAAAAACCGAAAGTTGAAGTCTTTGGTGACCTCTAGGTTTCATGTAATCAAAAAAATTTTCTGATTTACAAAGCAACCAAGCAAACAAAAGCGAAGATATTAGGGACTCAGATACAGTATTAGTGGGAGTAGAACCTGGAAAAACCTTGAGGGACAGAGGGGGGGCAAACTGACAGTATCTATCAACATGTAATCTGCTCATTACCCTTGGAGCTGGCAATTGTTCATCCAAGAGTTTATCCTAGAATAACACCTGCACAAATGTGCAGTTCTAGATGAACAGTGTGAAACACTGTTTGCAGGAGTGAAAAATCAGCAACAACCCAAATCAATAGGGAAATGGCTAAATAAATTATGATACATCCCTCCAGTGGTATATACTGCAGCTGTTAGAAGGAAATTGATCTATGTATATTTCCATGATAAAAAATGTGTCAGATGTATGAATAAGGGAAAAAATCAAATTGCAGGGCAATAGGAGCCCAATTTGGTGGGGTGAGGGAGGAAGGGTAAAAAAGCCTTTGTATATACATAGAAAAAAACCTAGAAAATGTATTCAAAATTATTCTATTTTAAGGTGATATCAGGGGCTTTCACTTTCTGCTGTATGCAGTACCTTATCATTTAGATACTATAAATGACCATGCTATTAATTACATTGGTGATTAAAAAACAAAAACATTATTTTTAAAATTCCAGTTGTTAATGGGAAGGAAGATAAAATATGGGAAAAAGAATGACTTTGTTAAAAATCTTAAGCTATTCTTTCTGAAGATTCTCGTCCCCAAGGCCCTTTGACCTTTAGCCAGAAAACTGGCCATGCCCTATAACTCTGTTAGCTAACGTGATAGATCTGACTGATGGTAAATGGGACAGGAGACCATCTAGAATGGTCTTTTTCTTTTCTTTTTTTTTTTTTTTTCCAAAATGAACAAAAGCCTAATATACAACCTGGCTGTGAAATATGTAATTGGAAAAAGTATTGCCCCTTGGTTAAAGAAGTGACCTCCAATGGGCTATAATTCCTCCAGATTGAACATTTTGTTACAATTGTCCACAGAAACTTAAAGAGGTTATTTCCTTGATCTGCAGGGCATTCATTTTCTACTATAAGCATCCCACAGTGTAATGTATATACCCTACATATAGAAGATTAATAGCATTTATTTGGTGCTTTTCCCCTGAACTTCTCAATACAAGTGGTGCTCGTGAAAATGATTGGATCTGAATCACTTTTGAGCACCAGCATTCAAGCATTCCTAGCTGTTCTTTGCTCTTATTTCCACCACTGTTGCATATCCTTTCTTTAAAAAAAAAAAAATCACCCAACTCACTTAAAATTTTTTTAAAAATGCAAATAAAAAATATTTTCCACCTACCATACTGACAAAGGTTGAATAAATGGGCAAAATTCAGTGCTAGTGAGTGTATATACTCAGGCACTATCTTGGGTATGTAAATCAGTATACTTCTCCTAGGAGATAGGTTGATAATGTGTATCAAAATGGCAAATGTGAATCCTTTTGACCCAGCCATCCCCCACAGGAGTGAAAAGATGCATGCTTCATGAAAAACTATAAATAACTTGTTTTGTCATTAGTACAGAACAGTTTTAAAAACTGGACTATTCAGACAATAGAACTTTAGTTCTGAGATAGTTAACAAAGGGATACTACAATAAATGGAATAGTGTCCTCCAAAAATTCATATCTACCTCCAACCTCAGAATGTAAACTTAATTGGAAATAGGATATTTGCAGGTATAGTTAAGGGTCTCAAGATGAAATCATCCTGACTTTTTGGGTGAGGTCTGAGTCCAATGACTGGTGTCCTTATAAGAAAAGAAGATATTGAGAGATACACAGAAACACACAGGGAAGAAAACCATGTGGTGACTGAGACAGAGAAAGGGGTTATTGTAGCTATAAACTAAAGGATGCTAAGCATTACCAGCTACCACAGGAAGCAAGGAGAGAGGCATGGAACACATTCTCCCTAAAAGCCTCCAGAAGAAATTAGCCCTGTCAACACCTTGATTTCAGACTTCTGGTCTCCTGAATGTGAGAAAATAATTTCTGTTATTTTAAGACGCTCAGTTTGTGGTCATTTGTTATGGTGACTCTAGAAAACAAATACAGATACAATGTTGGGATTTGTTTAAAAATGATCCCTGATTGGGGGGATGGGTATTGGAGAGAGGTATGGATGAGACAAAATGAAGATAATCATACATAGAAGTTATACAATATTTGAATGCTTTGCATATATTTGAAATTTTCCATCACAATGAAAGGTAAAAAGAAATACTATGTAGATTCAAATTTATTGATGGGAAAAGATATCTGTGAACATACAGTTGAGTAGAATAAAATAGGTCATCAAATATTTTGTCATCTTATGATTTAATCCTTAAGAGAGATTCCCAGAATGATATTTATCAAGATGTTAGTCATTTCTGGATAGCGTTGAGTTGATTTCTTCATGTTTCTTGTATTGTTGGAATTTTTTGTATTAAGGATGATTGGGTTTTTTTAAAGCTATTTTCAACAACAATAAAAACAACAATAATAAAAATGTCCTCTTAAAATTATACCATAACAAAAATTTCTTTCTTTACCCCATAACAAATATTTCCTTCTTCACCTCCTCCCCTGCCCACCATCAATCCAGACTTACCACAAGCACTGTAATAAGTGCCTATGATAAGTCTGAGATTTCTGTTTTCATTTTAAAGAAAATAGAAGGTCAAGGAAAATAATCCCTCTTAACATTACTAAGAATTTTGGGTAAGAGTTCCAAATTAAGCACAGAGTTTGCCAAAAATGAAGCATCATTTTCAGCCATTACCTTAGACATTTCCTTTCATCAGCAAGAGACTTTAGGAAGTTTGACTCCATTCCAACATCACCAGACACCTGATGGGTAGAACAATTCCCCAGCCTCTGGCTGTAATAGGGATACTTCGAGATCAAAGTCCTCTTCTCATGTTTCAAGAGAGTTTGCTACAGTGACATTCAAGTTATGCTAGAAGAAGCAACAAGATTCAGGAAGAGATTCTCATCCTTCTAACCAACCCATGCTCCAGCCAGCCAAGCCTCAGGAATGCAAGGGAAACATCCAAAGAGGGTTTAAATTCCAGTGGGTGAAAGAAATAATTCTAGCATAGAGAGCAAGTACACGACATACTTGCTCCCTACTCCCAAGTATGTGACAGTCATCCCTAATTGACCATGGCATTCTTTCAGGCTGGAGGCTGGATGACAATTAGGCAGGGATCTGCTCCCTACAGAGTTGGTTCATGAGCTGAAAGCTATTTGCCATCCCTAGGTCCTGTTCTGGAACAAATTCTGACCCAAAGCCAAAGGAGCAGTTTGTTAGCAAAATACCAAAGTAGAAGTGAGGGAAATCTTAAGGAAAAAAAAAAAGACCAAAGTCATATATTTTATTTAGCATCTACTAAGCACCTACTGTGTGCCACCTCTGGCAATATGAAGAAAACTAAGATATAGTCTCTTACCTTAAGGAATTTATAGAAAGAGACAGAAAATTGCTTTAGAAATTAGGAAGGTAAAAAAAAGAAATTAGGAAGTTAGACTTCAGAAAGAGCAAAAAATAAGATGCAGAAGATTCTATGGAGGGGTCCTTTCCCTTGGCCAACCACATTCTTCTAAAGGTAAACTCAGAGCTTAGATTTCCAAGAACTACAACCCAGGGGCTCTTGCAATTAACGTACAGGCTTTATTCTCTCTATGCCCAGAAAACACAAGGAATGCAAGGCATCCAAAAATGCTGACTCTCTCCTAACTATTGAAATACTCAGAGCATGGCACCTGGGTGGCTCAGTGGGTTAAAGCCTCTGCCTTCAGCTCAGGTCATGATCCCAGGGTCCCGGGATCGAGCCCCGCGTTGGGCTCTCTGCTCAGCAGGGAGCCTGCTTCCCCCTCCCTCTCTGCCTGCCTCTCTGTCTACTTGTGAACTCTGTCTGTCAAATAAATAAATAAAATCTTAAAAAAGAAAAGAAATACTCAGTAATGTCTTCTGTTGAGCAAGTGTCCAGTATTTTCATTTACTAACTCTCTTCCTCACAACAGCTCTGCAAGGTAGATATTATTATCCTCATTTTAGTCATGAGAAAATAAAGTTCCAAGAGGTTGAATGAAGTATGAACACCAGGAAATAGTCTTTACAGGGTGAAAATGGGATTTAAGCTTAGATCTCCCTGAGGCCATGTGCTTTCCAACATGCCAGCCCACCTCTGAAAAGGGAAAAAATACACCTGTCGGTTTGTGTGAGCAGGTACACTCACAGGTATGCACACATACATATGGTATATACATGAGCTTGTACACAGCAAAGGCCAAAACCACACAGTTCCCCAGGACACCTGCATTTCAATGAATCACAACTAAACAGTAATGGCCGTCATCAATACACTGACTGCAGACACATGAATTGAAGACTGTAGCTTCTGATCATAGGAAATGCTCTCCGGAGCATTTGATTCAACAGACTCAAATCAGGAAAGTTCTCATTGCACACCTTCTCCACTGCTTCTACAGCAACCAAGAACCTAATCCCCTTATTTGAAGATCTCAGAGAACAAGCCGTGTATGAGATCATTTCAACAGAGCAGCAGCAGGAATATTTATGCCGCTTGGTGGTGGTTTTGTCACTGCTTTCTTCTCAGTGATTGTGAGGCCTAGGGAACTGCAAGTCCAAGTGAGAAAGACAAGACTCACCTCATCAGTCCAAAGGCCTCTAAGAGAAAAAAAAAAAAACAAACCTCAGGAAACTAGACCCAGTTTGATTCAAAGGTACCTCAAAACGAAAACCAAAACAAAACAGTCTGCATCAAATAAGAGCTTTCTTCCCAGAATAAATGCCTCAGATGAGTTAATCACCTAAAATTAAAACACACGGTTCTCATATTCAGTTTTTTTGTATTGCCAACATGTTCCAGTGTTCAAGTCGAAATCAAAGATTAAACATCCTTATATTTTTGTTGTGATTTTACTGCCAAATGCAAATATCTAAGTGTAAGTAAGTCATTACTCTCCCGCTGTTGTGGTCTGATTAATTCTCACAATATTAGCCAGCAATTCATTTCATCCCTTGGCATCACAAGTCCAGTTGAAGGAGATAAGTGGCTGATAAAAGATCTCTGAGAACAGTTATAAATGATTCACTTTAAAAGAATAATAAAGCAGCCACTGGATAAGCGCAGCTTAGTAAACCTTCCATACATTGCACAAAACTAATTTAGTTTAAAAAACTTCAGCAAATTATAGTCAATAATCTTCACTGTCACCCTGCTGCTCACAAAACTTTTGAGAAGAAACTTAATGCTGAAATGCAAATATTTAATTAGATTTTAATGGTGAGGTTTATTTTTCCTAAATCTGGTCATCTGTCTCAATTATGTTCTCCATTTTTTACAGTTAACCAAGAATTGTCATCCCCATGGGGCTTTGGGGAATGTTTTCTCTTTCCTAATTCCTGTTTAGCATTTGCTTTTTCACAACTGTAGTTCTCGTGGAAACGGGTTTGGTTTGTTCTTTTCTCTTTTGGAAAACAGAAACATTGAGGGGAAAAAGAATGCACACGTCCTGAGCAGTGCTTTTAAAGCTAATTGTCCTTCTGTCCTAATAACAGAGAATCTTTAATAGCTAAACAATTAATTGTCTTTTCCTACCTCACTGCACAGGGCAATTAATATGCATTTTTATTGTTTAAGACCCAATTAAAGCTGTTCTGTATATACGTGAAAATTCTAAAGCTATATTTCTTCCAAACGTACTCTGTAGTTTAGATTTTACATTAATTTGCAGAAATTAGTGAAACGTGGCGATTCACGCCCCTTTCAACCAAACCAATATTAAAATCGGTCGTAAAACTCTTTGGAACTGTTACACGGGGGTGAAATACTGAAACTGTGTTCCTGCGCTCCTCTTCTTTGTTCCAGTCATCAAGCCCTGACTCCTGCGTCAGAGCTATCTTTGTACCCTGGGCTTTATGACTTTGGGTTTGGAGCTCTGAGCCTCCCTTCCCCCAAGCCACGGCTGGGCGACTCCGCCAGCAGGGGGCGCTAAGGGAGACCGGAGCTCACGGGGAGGAAAGGACTTCACCATCCCGCCTGAGGCCTGTTTTTGAGAGCAACACCCCAGCAGCCCGCTTCACAGCCCGCGTCTCCCCTGCACCCCCCGCCCCGCCCCCGGCAGCAGCCGGCTCCAGTAGCAGTAGCGGCAACCGACCCCAGATTGCAGTTTTCTCCAACACAGGCGGAAACAGTTTCATCTGACACTGTCAGACACACCAGCCCCAGGCCGCAGGGCACCTCCCCAGAGATGGGGTTCCAGCATCAGGGGCCCTTCCTCCAAAACTCTGGGTTTGAAAATTCCATCCTGTTTCCTTTGTTCCCCCAGCCCGGTGGCTGGTCACTGTTTCCTGCAGCTGCTATTTCTGTAATACCTTAATGTTCATTTTTTGTATTTTCAGTTCTTAAATACCTTTTATACAATTTTTAATATTGAATTCTGAAAATTAATGGTTGTGCTTTTGGTCTCCTGGCTGTACCCTCCTGGATATGCCTTGTTTCTTTTCAAATCAGAGAGACCACTTAGGAACTGTGTGACCTTGGCAAAGTAAGCCCTCCCCGAGTTTTCTGCACTCGTTATTCAAGATGGGTATAATATCCTAGAGTTGTTAGGATTCATGAGGTAATTTATGTCCAGTGACATACATAATAAGGGACAAAAAAGCCAATTCCCTTCTCCTTCACCTTCTATAGTTTCAAGTTCTCCCATTTACAACAGATAAAAGTTATGCTTTTTCCTTCTGAGAATAAATTTGTTCTTTATCCTTCTTGACAACTTACATTGCGCAATTGTACTTGTAAAATCACCCTTGTTAGCTCCTCCATGATGCCTTAATTCCAGGTGAAATCATCACAATAACTCCCTCGATCCTGTCAATATGTTTTTATGTTAACCATATTCTTTTCCACCGTCTTCTGTCAGCCTGTCTTCTGGTTATTTTGCCAGTGCTCATGACATTTTTCTTTCTTTTTTTTTTTTTAAAAGATTCTATTTATTTATTTGACAGACAGATCACAGGTAGGCAGAGAGGCAGGCAGAGAGAAAGGAAGGGAAGCAGGCTCCCCGCTGAGCAGAGAGCCCGATGTGGGGCTCGATCCCAGGACCCTGGGATCATGACCTGAGCTGAAGGCAGCGGCTTTAACCCACTGAGCCACCCAGGCGCCCCTCACGACATTTTTCTTTACGGCACACCTACATCTCTTGTTCTCTCCCTGTATGGTTTCTGGAGCTGTCCTTCTTTCCCTTATCCTTCCCTGCCACACAACCTCACTTCACCCCCGAGTCCCCACACTTACCCCCCCTTGCTCCCTAGAAATTTCATATATTGGTAAGATAACTGCACATCAGGCCATACATGGCTTTTATAAACAAGAAATTCCTCTTTGGCCATCGCTTTTCCTTTGTGAAGCTTTTAGACTATGGTTCATGATAGGCTCTTGATAAATATCCACTGAGTGAAAAAAATTAATGAAATCTCCATTTATCCCCATCATCAATGTTTTATGTTCTACCCTTTTCAAATACCTTGGCTTTTACCTGTTGAAACCTGCTATTTTCTCACTTGGAGTAAAGCAGAATAAACTTCAGTCACATTCCCCATTCTGTTCTGCTCTCTCATTAATATTATAATACAAAAACAAAACTTCAAAGATGCAAAGGGATATGAGATATTTAAAGATCTAAGGCAGTGTGTCCTTATGTCTACTCTTCCTTCACTCAAAAAATACTTGTTTGGTTTTTTTTTTTGTATAATCTATTGTTTGATAAGGCACTTAGGCATCGTCTTTGCATGGACAAGCCATATGAGGTTATTGATATCTAATTATAGCTTCTGAAACCATGTGCTTCTGTGTAGATACATAAAATAATTGGGGAGTTGCACTCATTTTTTAAAAAATAGATTTATTTACTTATATCTACCTTATTGTAGGTTGTAAGACAACCAGACACTGTTGAAATGGACACACTTTCCATGAGACTATTTTTTAGGTACACCAGGGTGGCTCAGTCAGTTGAGTGTCTGACTCTTGATTTTGGCTCAGATCTTGATCTCAGGCTGCTGGGATTGAGCTCCATGTCAGGCTCCACTCTCAGTTTGGAGCCTATTTGAGATTCTCTATCCCTCTTCCTCTGCCCTTCCTGACCCTCCCCCCCACTATTGCCAACATCACACAGGTCTCTGTGTGGTCTCTCTCTCTAAAATAAATAAATACAATCTTCAAATATATATATATTTTTTTAATTGTTCAATGTGACAGATCTCTTTTCCTATGGTTCATTAGGTCACTGAATCTAGTTTTACAGTTTAATGTTTCTTTATTAATATTCCTACTAAAATGTTATGGCATCTTTGGTTCCTAGTGTTTTACCCTCAATCCCTCATCTTAAAATGGAATCCTCGTATCATGGATTTATTATCTGTTTTTCCCACAAAACTTAATTTAATTAAAAAATTAAAAAATTTTTAAATCTTCTGCAATGAATTCCCAGACACTTGATGAATTAGGTGTTGACCTTAATTGTTTCAAGACTCAAACAAGACAATGGAAACCATTTGTGTAGTCTACCTCCTTCACCACCGTTCTAAGAAAATGAAGTCAGCGGCAGGTGGCTGGGTGGAGCAGTCAGTTAGGCATCCAAATCTTGGTTTAGGCTCAGATTGTGATCTCAGGATTGTGAGATCAAGCCCCTAGTTGGCTCCGTGCTCATCACAGAGTCTGCTTGAGATTCTCTCCCTCTGCCCCTCCTATTTTCTCTCTCTCTCTAAAATAAATAAATCTTGGGGGGGGAGTGGAGAAAAGAAAAGAAAATGGAACCAAGGCAGAGAGGGCTGATACAAGTTGGCCAATTTACAAAGCAGGAATGGCAGAACTGAGAAGTTGTTTAGATTCCCCTAAGGTCAAGCCAATGTTCTTCCTCTTCCCTGTTATGTTGTCACTTCTTTGAACATCTCTAAGGCTCCTTTAAAATCTTGACTATCTGGAGGGAACTATTGTATTATTTCTAATCTCTCTTCATTCTACCTTGATATATAATTATTCTGTATTTCTTTCCACCTCATAATATCTACATAGAAGTTTGACTATACCGATGACTCCTCAGCACCACACTGCCCTACCCCTGCTACCACGCACAGCCTTCTCAACTGAGAGGCACCCTCAGAGGCAACTGAGAGGCAACCAAAGTTGTTAAAAACATTTATAAGGCTGGGACTTCCAGCTTCAAGATGATGGACTGAACACATTTCACTTTATGAATCAAAAGAATAAAGTTTATTAAAAGAAACATAGAGGGGTGCCTGGGTGGCTCAGAGGTTAAGCATCTGCCTTTGGCTTAGGTCATGATCTCAGGTCTGGGGATCGAGCCCCACACTGGGCTCTGTGCTCAGCAAGGAGTCTGCTTCCCTCTCTCCCTCTGTGTTCTCTCTCTCTCTCAAATAAATAAATAAAATCTTTGAATAAAATAAAATAAACATAGAATGGATATATATAGGTGGCTGAAAAGAAAAAGAGGAACTTTCAACAGACCATAAATAATGTAGAAAATCCCTCAAATATATAAAGCTTCTGGGAAGCTACAGAGAAATTCTGCATGCCCCATTACAGTACCTTGTTAATTACCTCATGACTAAACTGCACCATACTCCATTATATTATTTGACCTTTGGCTTGGAGTTAAAAGGAGTGAGAAAAGAAATAACATTTGTATATTATTTTACTTAATCCTCAAAATTACTATAAAACTGGTGTTATCAACCCTACTTTGCCAATGACGAAATTGAGTTCCAGAGAAGTTAAATAAGCAAAGTCCTCATAGCTAATAAGTGACAGAATGGGAATGAGAACACAGGTGTTTCTGGTTCTAAAGCCTGAGTAATTTCCATCACATCAAGACATCCCCCCACATGGCGGGAAGACAAGCACTTCTTTTTTTTTTTTTTTTTTTTAAAGATTTTATTTATTTATTTGACAGAGAGAGATCACAAGTAGACGGAGAGGAAGGCAGAGAGAGAGAGAGAGAGGGAAGCAGGCTTCTTGCTGAGCAGAGAGCCCGATGTGGGACTCGATCCCAGGACGCTGAGATCATGACCTGAGCCGAAGGCAGCAGCTTAACCCACTGAGCCACCCAGGTGCCCCAAGACAAGCACTTCTTACGCACTACTGTACTACAAGGCATGGGACCAGGTGCAAAATTATTAATGACAATGCACTGTGCAGGTGGTGTGCTTTGAGTAAGGAATTTCCAGAAAGAATTTGAGTAAGACCAAGGTTGCTAATCCTGTTTACAGTAAGAAACCCTGAAGAATGTAGACCCAGTTCCTTGGGTCACAGAAGTCACAAGTGCCAATCAAGAATGGAAGTCATCTTTTACCAGTTAGCAGTCACTGCCCACAGTCTCTTCTAGTACCAGCTTGGAATTGGAGTGCACATTTGTGAGATGACCAATCAGATCAGAACGGCAGGGGTTGCTCTGGGACGGACACATTCCCTAACACTCTGGGTGCTCTCAGACATAAGCTACATTTTATTTCCCTTGAAGCCTTAAAATCATCACTGAGGGAACTATGACAAGACCCTCAGGAAAAGGAAACCAAGAGAAACAAATGCCTGTCATTCTTCCACCTCCTGGAAATCTTAGCAGCCTTCACAGAGGTTGACTGTGCGTGCGTTGGTCACTGGTTTCAAGCTCAGATTTCTCACAGGTGAGTCTTCAGGAGCTCCTGGGAGATTTCAATATGCAGTTTTTTCCCCTGTTGTGATTTATCCTCCAAACTTGAGTTTCTGCTGTAGAAACAGATTCTTATTTTAAAGTCCTCTCCTCAGAGAAAGAGCTCCACAACATGGAAAAAAGAAGGAAGAAATAAACTAACACTTCTTTAATGTCTACTAAGTACCGAACCCAGCATGAAGTGTTTTAATTATGTTATCTCATTTAATTGGTACAAAAATCCCATAAGGTAAGGTGAGTGTCTCATTTTGACAGGTGTTGAAACTGAAGATGTGTGAGACTAAGAAACGTACTCAAGTTCACAGTTAGTAAGGTTGTGAACCTGAGATTCAGACATGGGGCTATCTGACAATGAAATCTATGCTCTTTTCAATAAATTACCTTCTTTAAAGAGAAAAACTATGAATGTATTCTATACAACAGCCTGTCCTATATGTCCGTGGACTTGTATGTAAATGAAAATGCCATTAGGAAACTATCTTTATTCTTTTGCTAACTTTGCCTGAGAAATAATTTGATATAAAATATCATTTGCATGTTTTTTGGTAGGGAGGGGGGTATTTCTGTCGAAATACAGAAAATATTGCACCATTACCTAGTAAATTGTTTTCTTACGTACCATAGTTTATCATCTGCAGATACTGTCAGAGCCTGATGTTTGAGTCATTATGCTTACGGGATTTAATTTTTAATGATGCAAAAATTATGCACAATATACCATCATTTCTCTCCCAAACCCAGAATCTGATAGCTAATAATTGCTCCTTACTTAGTTTGCTGACGCTCCGTGATATTAATTAGAATGCAACTAGATTCAGAAAAGTGACTCTCTGAAAATGGCCTTTATGGATTCTGTGCTCATTTTCTTCCAACTACTTCAAGATTAAAGTTATTGGGGACACACATTAACAATTTTTTCTTCCTGACAGACTCTTCTACAAACAAGTTTTAAAGTCTGGAAAAGCTATTGATGATCTTTCCACTTCTTGGGAGTGCAAAGAACTCTACAGTCATACTAGTGTAATACTAGCTTTTCATTTTGTAAACAAAACAAAATAAAACAAAACAACAACAACAAAAACCCGCTGAATGGAAATGATTTTAATATTGAAGAACTGGTACGATAAAAAATACATGAAAATCTATTTTAATGTTGAAGATTATCTTCCCTGTAACAAACCAGGGAAGATTATCTGCCCTGGTACAATAAAAAAATACATGAAAATCTATTTTAATGTTGAAGATTATCTTCCCTGTAGCAAATAATCTATTTTAATGTTGAAGATTATCTTCCTTGTAACAACTCCTATCTCCCATTGGCAGGCTGTCCCTCTCTATCACATACCATGGACAATAATTTCACTCTTAGACCCAGCAAGAGGGGCCTGCCCTGGGTCTTAGGCTTAAAAGACACAACTCCATGGCCCTTCTCCATCCACACCCATGAGGGGAGAAGTCTACATGGCCAAGAAGACCTGCCCACCAAAAACCAATACGTTCCCTCTTACTGCATCACCAGGATACACAGCCCTAGGCCTGAGGGGTGAATACAGAGAGGGTAATTGTTTGTGGAGCTTGTGGAAGAGCCTGCACAGATCGCCTGGGATGTACTCATGGGTGCCTCTGAGGGCTCTTAGAGTGCAGGAACATGTGAAGGAGAGAAGCGGGGAGACTTCCCTCTAAGAACCAGGCCTGCCGTCCTTGTACTCCTCCATTCTACAGTGGAACTCCATGGAGTCCAAGAAGTCTGAATGCAAACCTAGTCTTCCATGTCATTCTAAATGCATATTTGTAAAACAGGATGATAGAACATATTTAATAGTTTGCTAGCTTACAACTTCAACAGTTTGCAATAATTTTCAATAGTTTGCTAGCTTACAACTTACAACTAGACTCACAACTTCAGATATTTACACATGTGGAATCTAGGCCTCTACTTATTCTTGGTCCTGAGCCTCACAAATATTTGGGAAAGCCTGCCAGACTGAAGAAAAAGACAAGAATAGAGGGGAAAACATATTTTCTCACAGCTCATCATCACTTTTTCTGTTCATCAGTCTTCAAAGAAACAACCTGCCTTCTCTAAATGTCTCCATCAAATAAATAATTTCCTAATGGTGAAAGTGATTTCACTTGCTGACTACATTTCAGTATTTGCTTAGGGCAAGTAAACATCAAAATCCCCACCCCACATCCAGCACACAGAGTATGGCAAGAGGGCTTGATGAAGCACACCGAAGACCTCCTCAGAGCCCCCTTTTGTAGTTATGTATTCCACCAATGCTATCCCCAGGTCACGCACACTGGTCACACCCACAACTGCTTCTGCCACAAACAGGCCATGGGAGCCACATTGTCTCTGTGGTACTGAGGTCCAGGTGGATAAGAGAGTGTGAAACCACAGCTCTGAAGTCACATTTCCTGAAAGTTCTTTGCCAAAAGTGCATTTCGGAGTAATTTTGAGAGGCAGTTTTGGACATGAGGAAGGCCATGAATTTTCACATCAGAGAGATTTAGAGTTGAGGTTTAGCTTTGAGTCATTAGAACCTTATTCGTCATTCGTACATTTGTACACCAACTTTCTGAACTCCAGATTCCTCACCTGTAAAATAATACAACCTATTTCGTCAGCCTAGCTTATAGGTCAAATGAAAAAATGGGTCCCATGCCCACTTGAATGTCTGCACATAGCAAGTGCCCAATCAATGTTGGTTCTCACTTTCCCCCTTTTTTCTCTTCTGCGGCTGAGTTTGATTCTTACCTAGATTCACTATCTGTGACAAACAAATTGAATTTAGTTCTTCAATCTGCAACTAATATTTGGCTCCCGAATATTTCTGTCCTCTGACCTGCTTTGGATCTCATCACTTTTTTTCAATTCCCTCTCTGTGTCTCATATCTACCCTCCCACAGAAGTCAGCAAAGCAAGGGAGGAAGAATAAAGAATGGGAGGGAGGTCACTCATCCTTCATCACTGCCATGTCCAAATTGCCATCAAGAGTTCTTGACGACCCCTCAGATCAACATGAGTGTCCACCCTCCTCAAATTTGGTACATGCTTGCAAATTCACATATGACAGGAGTTCTATAAATTTTATTCTTCCTATAACCGATATAATTTGCATAACAATTACAGCTACCAGGAGACATTTGACTCTGCAACATGCACCATTTGCAAATGCCTGCAATGGAGAATCACTTTTGCACTTGATGGAAAGGAGAAGGTGGGGGAGTTGGTCATTTACCATAATGACTTTTTCATGATAAGCAGCCGGCATCTGTGATTATTTCCAAAGGCAGTGAATAGGTTCAAAGTCTTACATTATTGGACTTTAATTAGGAGTCGAGTTTGCATACATTTTAAATGTTAATCACTGTTCAGTGAGCCGGTGAACTCAGATAGGTCACCCACAACCTACTCTCTCCATAAAGAACACATCCTCTTTTCCTTTTCATTGAGATGTAAAGTACTGTGGGGCAATGGCACAAGATTCTGTTTCTCAAAAGAAAATAGCAAAGGAAAGGAAGAGTTCAGAATGATGACTCTGAGGTTTGCAAATCTCACACCACTTTCAGCTACAATCTTATAACACTCCTCCTTCCTCCCCAAAATGTGGAACAGTCCATATTGTCTATGAACTGTATTGATTTTGAACACTAATTGAGGACCTCTGGACATAATTTCACGCCCAGGGGCGCATATGGAAACAGAGTCAAATATTTTTGGCCTAAAATTAGTCTGAACTAGATTTGAGCAAGTCATCTGAACAGGGAACTCCAAACCTAGTCCATGACCCAATTTCACCTCCTGGCAAAATGAGACTAATGCAACAATTCTATTTTCTTGAATAAAATAGTCCATTATTATAAAATTACCTCCTTCATATTTTTCTGGTATTAAAATGTCTCTATTATGAAATTTGTTCTTAGTAGATGATACTCATGTTTGTTTGTATTTTAATATGCCTTTGCTTAGTAAATTTAAAAGTTGGTGGGTCTCCTAAATTTAAAAGAAGAAGAAGAATCATCATCATCCTCATCCCTAGTAGATGGGTGAAATTTTCAAACCTGCAGAAGGCTGAATTAATTGTACCCGAAGTTCCAGGATTCATCAGGCAAGAAACCACACAGCACAGGCCTGCTAAAGGCTGATATCCTGGCTTTGACTCTGCTATTTTGTGATCTTTCTTTTCCATCCAAGACAATGCTTAAAAGTCAGTATTTCTCCATTTCCTGCCTCTCCTTCTTAATGAGAAAGGACAAACACTTGAAAACAAAAATGTATGCAAGGTGCTTGAAGATAGAAATTATTTCCCCAAAGTGCTTTAATCATGCTGTTGAAAACCACTTCCTCCAGTGGCCTAATCACATAAATCATAGTAAAAGGTTAAAGACGAAGTTCAATTGTACCAATTGCCTGCGATGGTTTCTCAGAAATGGATTACTTGCTATTAAAAGGTAAAGTCATCCTGCTACACAAGTATGTTCAGGGGGTCTCTACATTGTAACCATACATTTCCCATCTAGAGTATGCACATGGATTTTTGGTTTGGAAATGTTGGTAAGGAAAAATTTTTCCTCTACCCTTCATGATTGTACCCTTCATAATCAAATTAACATAAGACAGACTAACAGGAGAAAAACGAATTCAATTTTGTACGTGTGGGCACCCCACATATATGAGAGGTTCAAAGACAGAAAGATCAAAGGAGGTATATAGGCTATCCTGAGCTAGGGAATGGAATAAAGGCCTGGAGCCTCAAATAAGTAGAAGGCATATCACAGAGTAATAAGAACAAATATTTGGCAATTAGGTGTCTGTCTGCCCATACAGATTAGTCACTCAGATAAAATTTATCTCTGATAACTTATGCTCTATGCTGCATTTCAAGTAGTACCCAAAATTCTAGCTTATTTTTTACATTTTTATTATTAATCAGGATATGGAGTTAAAACTATATAAATCAATCCTATCTATTTGTCTTGATTTATTATATATCCCATAATCTCCTCTGTGACTATCTATCTATCTGTCAGTTCACCACGTTCTGACTATCCTTTCCACATCAGAATCTTTACTTGTGTTTTCCAACACATGTTTCATCATCCTCATTTTGGAGAGAAAGCACACAAAGCAGAGTTTCTTTAATTTCCTCCAATATCTCTTACTCAACGGGCAATGAATATTCATATCATATGATCCAGCAATCCCCCTTCTGGGCACATATAAGGAAATGAAAACAGAATATTGAGATACTTTCTCTCTCATGTTCACTGCAGCATTATTCACAATAGTGAAGATATGGAAAAAAACTAAAGTATCAGTCAGCAGAAGAATAGAAAAAGTAGATGTGAGATAAATACACAATGGGATATTATTTAGCCATGAGAAAGGATATCCTGCCATTTGTGACAACATGAATGGACCTTGAGAATATTGCGCCGAGTGAAATAAGACAAAGACAAATACTGCATAGTATCATTTATATGAAGAATCAAACCCATATGTAGAGTCAGACTTATGGACACAGAGACTAGAAAAGTAGCTGCCAGGGGCTGCGGGGTAAGGAAATAGGAAGAGGTTGGTGAAAGGGTACAAACTTTCAGGTATAAGAGGAACAACATCTCTGAAGATCTAATGGATAGCATGAGGACCACAGTTTGTAACATTGTATCGTATAACTGAAATTTGCTAAGAGAGTAAAATTTGAATGTTCTCACAGACAAAAAAAGATAAATATGTGAGGTAACGGATGTGTTAATTAACGAGATGAGAGGACTCCCTTCACAATGTATATGTATCTCAAATCATCATGATGTACGCTTTAAATATCTAATGATTCTGTCAATTATACCTCAGTAAAGCCGGAAAAAAAAAAAAAAACACCAACTCCTCTGTATGAACCACCACGTTGGGAAATGTAAATGGTATTAAGGTGCAAAAGAGACAGAACATTGCCCTCAAGGGGCTTAGCATTTACCAGGTACTCTAACTAGACGATCTGATTTCTAGCTGGTTTTAATTCTCCCACAAAAAGAGGAATTAATCACATTTCTTTTTAAAAGGGATTCTTCATTTTACAAAAAGATTCACTGAATATTTCCTAAATGACAACGGGACATTTGAAAAGTGAGTTGATGTGCATACAGCTATTGGGGAAACATATTTGTTACTCTCACAATGTTGGACACAGTTTGGTAGGTTTTTTTTTTTTTCTGTTTTCCAACAGCAGGAATTAAGTTTTTATTACATAAATTCTTTTTTTTTTTTAAAGATTTTATTTATTTATTTGACAGAGAGAGATCACAAGCGGGCAGAGAGGCAGGCAGAGAGAGAGGAGGAAGCAGGCTCCCTGCTGTGCAGAGAGCCCCATGCAGGGCTCAATCCCAGGACCCTGAGATCATGACCTGAGCCGAAGGCAGCGCTTAATCCACTGAGCCACCCAGGCGCCCCTATTACTTAAATTCTTGAATATCATTTGTTTGTTGGCAAAAAGTGGCCTCGAAAACAGGCTGTGTATTTACTGTTAATTCGTTGAATGGCATCAAGAATAAGAACCACTTTTCCTTTTCCCACAGACTCTTTTTTTAATATGCTTTTTAAACATTTCCTAAAATGTGCATTTGCTTTATAGACTATCAATTTAATATGACCATTTCCATACAAGCTGTAAAAACTACAACACTATTATCAGAATCAATATGATATCAAGAAACAAAAATGAGATCTAATTACACTTTACTGTAGTCATATATCCCCTTAATAATATTCATAAGTTACCAGTTACATAATTAAATGCCAGAGGTGTTATCAAAGATACATTTTAAGGTCTAATTAACTGATAATAATTATGGTTCAATGCTAAGTCTACACGGTAATTAGTGAGACATTAGCAGAGAAAGTCTGCTAATCTGAAAATTATGAAGCTATTTCTCACCTGTTGCATCACGGATGGGGTTCTGCTGCCACGGAAATGGCTTCAGACTCTCAGGTTGGAATCAGAAAGAAAAGATGTGGTTTTATGTGCTGCTGGAATGAAATACTATTTATTGTTCTTGGACTCTTCCCTTTTTAATTTTTAATTGTGGTAACATACATATACAACGTACCACATGAGCCATTTTTAAGCATGTAAGTCCGTGGTGTTAAGTATACTCATTGATGTGCAACCCACCTCCAGAATTTCTTCACCTTGCAAAACAGAAAGTCTGTCTTCATTAAACCGCAACTCTTTATTCTTCCTGCCCCTAGCCTCTGGCAAATCATTCTACTTTCTGTCTCTGTGGTTGTGACTACTCTAGCTACCGTACAGGAGTAGAACAGCACAGTATTTGTCTTTTGTGACCGGTTTACCTCATTTATCATAATGTCCTCGTGGTTAATCTATGTTGTAGCGTCTGTCAGGACGTTCTTCCTTTTTCTGGCTGAAAAATACTCCATTGTAGGACTATCCCCCACTTTGTTCGTCTATTCACCTGTCTTTGGACACTGGTACTGCTTCCACTTTGGGTTATGTGAATACTGCTCTATGGACACAGGCTCCTCTGTTGATTGGCTATAAACAGGCACATTTTCTGGGTCAAAAACTTGACCCTTGCTTCACCTTCCAATTAATTGCCTCAGTTGCACAGGCCATGCATATACCTGTGATTATGAACCAGCCTTCTCCTTGAGACTGATGAGCTTTCTCTTTGGAGGGAAGTGGGAAAAGATTGAATATTTACTGTGTCCAGTATGTATCAGGCTCTGTGAAGCATGCTTTTACTTCTGTTTCTAATAAACCTCTTTTTTAAAAAAATATTTATTTATTTGACAGAGAAAGATCCCAAGTAGGCAGAGAGGCAGGAAGAGAGAGAGAGAGAAAGAGAGAAGCAGGCTCCCCGCTGAGCAAAGAGCCTGATGCGGGACTCGATCCCAGGACCCTGAGATCATGACCTGAGCTGAAGGCAGCAGCCCAACCCACAGAGCCACCCAGGCACCCCTCTAATAAACCTTTCAAGTAGATATTAACGTGTCTGTTACAGGAGACAGTAAGTCGTGGCGAAGTACCTAGGAAATACATGGAGGAACTAATGGAAGATTAAGGTTATCTTAGTAGGGTCTGTTTATGCAAGCTAGTCTCAGTGTTGACCCTCCATCTCCTGTAATAGGAGTGCTCTCCTCTTCCTGGTAGAAGGCGGACACTCTCACAAAGGGAAGTCTATGCCCCTGCTTTTGCACAACTTACGGAGAAGGCAGAGGACCCTTCCTGCATCTGTTGATTCTACATTACCTTCAGCTCAAAAGAATCCTCACACACAAATGGTATATTTTGGGGTGACATGCTCTAAGCCTCTTCAGTAGTAAACAGTGAAATGAGATTCAAACCCAAGTCTTCGGGGCTCTAAAGACCATGCGATTTCCCACTATACAGACAGTAAATAGGAATAGCATTTGTAGATATGAATTAGACAGTTTGCAGGGGGTGGGGGTCATTCTGCATGCCAGATGTGGCCTCCTCTCATCTGAACTGCCACTCCCTCTCACTCAGTCACCCCCGTCACCTGCCTAGCCCCTTACTTGGCATGATGTGATGCTGAGGTATAAGCTGAGGTCATTCCTCTAAGAAACTCACAGCCTAGCTGGGAAGAAACATTAAAAAAAAAAAAAAATTCAAGTCGGGGGCACCTGGGTGGCCCAGTTGGTTGACCATCCAACTCTTGATTTCGGCTTGGGTTGTGACCTCAGAGTCTTGGGATCGAGCCCTGTGTCGGGCTCTGCACTCAAGCGCAAAGTCTGCTTGAGATTCTCTCTCCCTCCTCCTCTGCCCCTCACCCCCGCTTGTGCATGCTCACGTGCTCACTTGCCCTCTCAAATAAAGATGTAAAATCTTTAAAAAAAATTTCAAGGGAGAGAGACTCTACAGGCACATGAGAGAGTCAATGAGTTTGTATGAGTTGTGATCCCGGTGTTGTTGACCTTGGGTCCTCTGCCAGAAACTGCGCCCTCTGTGGAAAATGAGGACACCGGGTTGGATTTCTTTTAAACTCTAAATTTCTGACATGTCATTACATATGTACAAACAGATGTATATTGCCATGTGACTGAGGCAAGCTGCATAAGCTCTTGATGCCTTAGTGTCCTCATTTCTAAAACAGAATACCTGCCTTGCAAGATTTGGGGGAAATTGAACGCAATAATTCTAAAAGAATTCCAAGAATATCCTTTGTATAATCAGTGGTAGCTGGTCTTACTCCAGATCTGCCTGGTATGTGAACACATCAACAACAAAGACAGCAATGTAGCAAACTACCTAACGTGTAATTTGGGGACTTCTGTTTCGCTTCATGGACCCCCCCCAAAAAAAAAGTTAGTAGGTACAGTTTGGTTTACTGTTCTGACTCCTTTTGTGAGAATTAGATAGTGAACCACTTGTAAAATTCTGTTTTTCATCTGCCAGGGAAATATCCAAAGATTTCACAGATGCCCATGGGTAGCAGGGGTAACAGTTTTATCTGGTTGTGAAGTGGGAAGAGACCTTGAAAATCACGGGCTTCTATGATACCCCACAAGTCCAGCTGTTCACCAGAGTTACCCAGGGTATTCAGAAAAAATACAGACCATGGGACACCTGCGTGGTTCAGTCGGTTGGGTGTCGGCCTTTGGGTTGGGTTATGGTCCCAGCGTCCTGGGATTAAGTCCGGTGTCGGGCCCCTTGCTCAGCAGGGAGCCTGCTTCTTCCTCTGCCTGCTCTACCTGTTCTGCCTATAGCCCTCCGTGCTTCTCCAATCTCTCTCTGACAAATAAATAAATAAATAAAAATCTTAAAAAAAAAAAATACAGACTGCTAGCCCAGCTGCCAGAAAGGCTCTGATTCGGTAGGCAGTTCTCTGAGTACATCTGGGCTCCCACCCTCTCATCTCGCTTCTCCCTCAGGGCAGGGTACAGCTCTACTCGAAAAAGTAGTTTTCTGAGCAATTCCACTTCTAGGTAAATACCCCCCAAAAGTGAAAGTAGCCACTTGAACAGATATTTGTGCCTCCCTGTTTGTCGCAGCATAGCCATGGAGCCAAAAGATGGAAGCAGCTTGAGTGACCATTGACAGATGAAGGAATAAACAAAATGGAGTATAAACTACAATGGATATTATTCAGCCTTAAAATGGAAGGAAGTTCTGACATAAACTGAAACATAGATGAACATTAAAATAAGTGAAGTAAGCCAGTCATGAAAAGACAAATATCGTATAGTTTCCATTATAGGAGTCATCCAGAACATTCAGACTCATAGAAACAGAAAATAGAATGGCAGTTGCCAGAGACCGAGCCTCACTGGCTCAGTAGGTAGGACATGCAGCCTTGATCCCTGGGTTGTGAGTTCAAGCCCCATGTTGGGTGCAGAGATTGCTTAAATAAATTTTTTGAAAAATGATAAACTTTATGTTATATATATTTTCCTGTGAAGAAAAATAGAAATAAACTAAAGCAGAGAAACAACAACAAAAAGCTTTTCTGGCTGGGGGGAGGAGAAAGATTACACTGAGCATCCACCATGAACCAGGTTCTCTTCTAAGCACTGCGGGAATGATTCCTTCCCTCAAAGGATCCACACACTTCTAGAGAAAGGGACTGGAATGTATCAGTGAATCCCACCTAACTGGAAAAACCACTCCCACGGCAGCCTGCAAAAGGTGTCTGTGGAATTAAAAAAAAAAAAAAAAGGAGCAATCAACTCTTTCAGAGAGGGCTGGGATGGGTGTGGTGGGGGCCAGCCTAAGGCTCCTCAAGGAAAGTTACAGATAGACAGTGAGTCTCCACCAAAGGTTGGGCTCTGCTTCAACACCCCCCAACCCCAGCTTTTCCAGAATCCACATGACACACTCCCCTGTTCCAGCCGCTGCACCAACTCCTCTGTTTTCAGATCTTTTGTCTTGTGTCCTAAAGTCCCAACTTGGACTTCACCAGTACCAATTTACAGAGGGCTTGGGAATTCTTTGTCAGTGAGCAGTTAGGTCTTTTAGTGAACTGTTTTTTTTAATAGCTAATATTCTGGAGCTATTGTTGCTTTGCTTTGCTTTCGTATTATCATCCATGTATATCTATCAGAGAAAAATGTAAAAGCAGATAATGAAAAAGAAACGAAAAATAAAAATCACCTATAATCCTACCACCTACTGGCAAAAACACGAACAGTGTGCATGTATGGACACGCACGCACACCCACACATTTTTCAGGATACCCCTCTGCTATCATTCTGTCATCTGGTTTTTCCACTTCCCAATGTTTTACTTGGGTAATGACTCCTGTAGATATTTGTGACTGGGGAGAGCATGGAAGCCAGATCCCAACATTCACCTTTCTTCACGCAGACATGCAATTCCCGCTGAAGTTTTCTAAACGGCTCGACCCCTAAACCAAGGTCTGTGGATGTAAGGAGCCAGGAGCCTAAGACTGGAGGCCATGCCCGCTTCCTGCAGCTCTTTTCCTTCCAGGCCCCCTCCCCTTCCCAGCCCTCACAGCCACCCCCCCCCAAACAACGCACTGAAACCCCAGCCCTTTGGAGCAGACCCGTCCTGCCAAGAATTGGGCACAGAGCCATCCTAGCAGGTGGACTGGAGAATAGGTAGTCAACGTTGATTTCCATGGACAAACGGGAGTATCAAGTGTGGATGATGAAAACAGGACTCCTAGGTAGGAATTTACCCTTCAACACTCAAATCAAGACAGACAGAGTCGGAAATCTAGCATGGGGACAAATTCACTCTGACCCAAGAGGAACAGCTGTCAAGTCTTGGGGAAAGCACTACGGAGGAGGGGGCCGGAGACAGTGAGGCCAAGGAGCTCTCTGGTGGCTCCCCTCACTTTGAGCAGAATCCCTCTTCTAGCCAAAACAAGCTTGCTGGCCCAGCCGGCGCCTGGCCAAGTGCGCCATTAGAATGCAGAACCGTCCTCCACAAGCTCTCCAGATCCATTAAAGAGCCCATAACATTTGGGCAGCAGCCCCAACTCATTATTTGCTATGAAAGTTTATGCAGTCACAAAATTAAACAGGAAAAGCACATTAGGAAAGGTTGGAAGCCTACTTAACTCATGCCTGACAACAGCAGAAGACCACAATATAGCTGTCAGCTTAGGACTTCTTCCCACCTGAAGTCACAGCTAGTCCTTCCGGGAAAGTTCCACACAACGAGGAGCCTCTCACACATCGTCCAGCCTGCCACCTGGGGCCTGGGATCTGGCCCCAGACAGAGGTAAGCTAGCCATGCCTGCGGCCGCACACTCCTATCAAAACCCCGTTAGGGCCCTTGGCTGCAGCTGCCCCTTTGCCAAAGTCTCGAGCTGATTTCTCCAGGCTTCCATGGGTCATTTTAAGGTCTGAAAATCCTCATTGAGTCACAGATACCTTCTTTCTACAAGATCTTTTCTTTTGCAAAATCATGGCTCAGCAAACAACGGTCCCAAGGCCAAATTCAGCCCCACATCCAACTTTTAAATAAAGTTTTATTGGAATACAGCCAGATTCTCATTGTCTATGGCTACTTTCATCCACACTGGCCAGAGTGGAAAGGCTTGCAACAGTGTCTGTAGGGCCAATGAAATTGGAAACATTCATTAATCTGGCCTTTCAGGGAAAAAGTCTGTCGACTCCTCCACTGAGCCATTATTTGTATCAACTTATATTTGTTGTTGTAATGTAAGAATTACTTGTATATGGCAGGAAAGACCTGAAAGCAGTGGTTATCTGGGGGATGGAAGAATTATGGATAATTTTATTTTCTTCCTTTTTACATATGTGTATTTTCTGCAAATGCTTTATGTTTTTTGTAACTTAGGGGAGACAAACTTTTTAAAGAAAAAGCTGAATGGCTACTTTTGCTATGGACACTACAGTCTGAGGGACTGGTTGCAGTTGTACAGGTGATATTAAAACCAGACCCAATTTCCTATTTTCTTCCATGGAGACACATGCATTTCTTATAGTACGAAATATAGGTTGTGTATCAAAGCAGCTGATCAAGAAGCAGTATCCAAGACACGGGTCATGATTAGGAGAGAAAATGTGAGACTGATTCTACAGGTCTGACTCTCAGTGAAAGAGGTTAAGGAAGAAAGGAGGAATGGATGGAAGTATTTGGGAATGCAGAGCAGTTCTAAGAAAAGTTCAGCAAGGCCTAGGGGGAGTTCTCCAGCCAGGTGCTCCTGAGCAGAGCTAGGCATCTCCCAGTGGTGGGCACACACTTTGTTTCCTAGCCACGCCGGCCGAGTTACTGGCTGGGAGCAGGCGGGGTGGGCGCTGGCAGGGCAGGGACTCACGAAAATGCGGGATGGATCTTCAAGGCCAGGAGATGGGGCCTTGAACTGTTACACACCTTAAAGTAGGAGAGAGGAGAGCTGTGTCATCATGGTCACCCCAAAGAAAACCATAAAGATCACACACACAACAGTGGTGATTCTATGAGATAAATCATTTCACTTCTTTTTACTCTTTTTTTTTTAAGTAGGCTCCACACCCAGCATGAAGGACTTGAACTCACAACTCTGAGATCTAGACCTGAGCTGAAATCAAGAATCCACAATCAACTGACTGGGCCACCAAGTGACCCAGGATAGGTCACTTAAAAAAACCCAAGTCAGCATATAAATGAGGTTCCAAAAGAGACAATGACTTTTTGGAAACAGCATAAGAGCTCACTAATTCAACCTCCTTATTTTATAGATAAGAAGAATGTATTCAAACAATCCACCCTATAGAAAATAGCCCAATGTCCCATTTCTCAGCAGAATAAATCTTGTATTCTTCTTTTAAAAAAGATTTTATTTATTTATTTGGCAGAGAGAGAGAGAGTGAGAAAGAGAGAGCACAAGCAGGGGGAGTGGGAGAGGGAGAAGCAGGCTTCCTGCTGAGCAGGGAGCCTGATGAGGGACTCGATCCCAGGACCCCGGGATCATGAACTGAGCCAAAAGCAGACACTTAATGACTGAGCCACCCAGGCACCCCTTCATCTTGAATTCTAAGTTATCACTGATTTTAGAGCTTGAGATATTCTGGCACTGGCTAAACCCATGAACAGATTCAGACTGAAAAAAGGTTGAGACTGAAAAATGGCTCTCAAATGTTGGGATCATTCTTTAGGCATGGGCCCAGATTCATCATGATAAGATGTTCAGGCAGAAGGCAGATGAAAACCCCATCTTTTATTTCTTAGAGGCATACACCATATCAGATGAAGGCTAGATTTTAAAGCTATGTAGTCTAAACCTTTCGGTTTACCAGATAAAGTCACTGAAGCCAAGGAAGTAATGAAGTAGCCTTTACTGAGCAGCTACTAAACAAACGAGTACGACTCGCAGTATCCGGCGTCCCCCAGTGGAAGTTACTCCTAACAGAAGAATGAAAGCTGGTTTGGGGGTAAAGAAACCCAGTAAGGGGTTGCTATAATCATCCGGGCAATGATAGCAGGAACTGGGAATGAGGGGAGACGTGTGTTTCCTCGCCCAATGAGAAAGTGCAGAATTTAGGATTTAGGGAACTTAGCAAAGGAAGAAAAAGGTGTTTCCAGACTGAAGGAGTCAGAGGAAGGTGAGGCCTTTAGCCAAGAGGGCCAGTCAGAGCACAGTAGGTGAGGACAGAAGATGGAGAGAGAAGAGTAGCTAATGAGCCAACCCGGGCTTGTCTGGTTTGTGAGGCTGTGGGAACACTGGTGTGGAGCCATGTGGGGAATGGGCGAAAATTCAAGTCAGATCTCATTAGCAGAGACAGGGCTAGATAAGAGACGTAGAGGTTAGCAATAAAGATCTGACCATGGAAGCCTGGACAAGAAAAGGAGCCTGGGGAATGACAGTGTGTCCAGGGCAGTTGGAGGCACGGGAGCCGCAGGACGCCGAGGGAAAGAAGAAGGAAAGCCTGGGGCCAACGGAGCCAGAAGGCAAGAGAGCTTCCAGATTGCCACGACTGGGCAGTCACTGTGGTTCACGCTGCAGGGAACTCAAGTCTGAGGAATACTTTGGAGACATCCCGGAGGCTCTTCCGAATGGAGGCCAGGAGAGCAGAAGTCATGCTGCGCAGCCAGAAGCGGTAGATAGTGAGGAGGCAGAGTCTAGCCGTGACGGGCGAAGAGCGGGAGCATTGCGCAATAACCACCGGGGAGACAGAGGCTGCAACTGGTCCACCTTGAGGGTTTCTCAGCAGATTCTGCTGTTAGGCGCGCCCATTCTCGGGTCTCACCCCCTTATTTCTGCATTCGCTCTCATTCCTGACACTTAGGTTGCCTAAGCTGGTCTCCAGGTGCCTGCACCCCCACAGGATTCGACTGCATTAAGGATTAAATAGGATTTTGTGAGCCAGTCTCAGCACAACTATTTGTAATAACCTGCTCCAAAGGGAGCTAAACTACTCAGGACGTGGTCGCGCTCTGCCCCTGTTCACAAAGGCTTAATTTATATCTTTTCTGAGCCTATGCCTTAGAGAAAGGAAGGGATTGCAGTTAAAAGGCTTATCTGTGAGAAAAAAATACTTTTAAAGTTCTTAGTAAATTGACCTATAAGTATAGTCCTATCTTGGAGCTCTGTTGTGTGTGGGGGAGGGGGGTATGTGTCTTGCTGGAGAGGGTGGAGGGTATCTCTTTCTCTGTCTCTGTCTCTTTCACACCCACGCACCCACCCAGTTAGATGTTATACATGTTTTATGAGTTTTTCTGGCCCTTGGATCATCATTATAAGTAGTAATAATAGGGTTTCCAAAACATTTTGGTGTTGGCTGTGTAACAAATCTTAACTTTAAAGATGTTAAGCAGTAACCATTATATTACAAATAAAACTTAACACCTGTCTCTGTCTAAAATGTTACCGTTTATTATTATTGTTGTTGTTCTAAGGAAAGGAAAAGGCAACCCTATAGGTATAACCCTTCACAAAAGAAAAATATCATGCTGGCAACTCATTATTTCAGGTTGTTATTATGTTAGATCGTGGCTTCTAGGTATGAGGCACATACCTATAATGATCACATTAAGGCAGAACCTCATTAATAATAGATGAGATCTGATTATATCCATTCCTGATGGTGGTTTAATAACCTGTGGCATTTTTGCAACAAAAAATAATAACTTGAACTTTTTTGTTTTTTTAAAAAATCATTCTTGGCACATCTTCATACCAAGCTGGAGAAAATAGGCTGCTTTTGAATCAAGAAATAATCCCTGACATTGGTCTTTCTGGTGCCTTTCAATAGTAAGTATTGATATTTCAAAGATATAATAATTTTAGGGCACCTGGGTGGCTCAGTTGGTTAAGTGACTGCCTTTGGCTCAGGTCGTGATCCCAGAGTCCGGGATCGAGTCCCGCATTGGGCTCCCAGCTCCATGGGGAGTTTGCGTCTCACTCTGACCTTCTCCCCTCTCATGCTCTCTCTCACTCTCTCTCTCTCTCTCAAAAAAAAAAAAAAAAAAAGTATACCTCAAAGATACAATTATTTTAGACTGAGTTTCTGGTCCCTTAGAGATTTGGGGAGGAGGCCCTGGATAATTTTTCACCGTTGTATGTCATGATTTTGTTGTTGTTGTTTTTAAGATTTATTTTTTATTTTAGAGAGAGGGGAAAGGAGAGAGCAGGAGCAGGGCAGAGGGGCAGAGGGAGAAGAGAGAGAGAATCTTGAGCAGACTCCCTGCTGAGCATGGAGATGGATGTGGGACTCCAGCCCATAGCCCTGAGATCATGACCTCAGCTGAAGTCAAGAGTTAGAGTCTTACCTGACTGAGCCACCCAGATGCCCCATGATTTGTTTTTTGTTTTTTGTTTTTTGTTTTTTAAAGAATACATCACCTCCTGTGTTCATACCAGACCCAAATGTCTTGTATTTCCCACCAGGACACTTGGTCCAGTACAGTTAAACTCTGTACAAATTGAACAGAACTCTGCATAAATAACTTGGTTTGTTATTTCACATTACCAGAAACTTTGTTGCTTTTTCTCTTGTTCAGTTTTTATTTAATCCTTCACTTCTTAGTAAACCCTGTGTCTTGGGCTGAATGATAGCCTCCCCCTTAAAGATGTCCATATGTTACCTTAGATGGCAAAAAGGACTTTGCAGGTGTGAATAGGATCTTGAGATGGGGAGACACTGGAGGATTATCCAAGCATGTCTCCTTCTATGGTGTATGCAATGCCAGAAGCAGGCTGGAATCCTGGGCTTTGAAGATAGAGAAGGAGCCACAAGGCAAGGCATACAGGCAGCCACAAAAAAGCTGAAAAAAATAAAAGAAGTGGATTCTCCCTTCACATCCTCCAAAGACCCAGCCCTTCCCACACCTTGAGTTAAGCTCTTTAAGACTCATTTCAAGACTACTCATCTCCAGAACTGTAAGAGAATATCTTTGTGCTGTTTTAAGCCACTAAACTTGTTACTTGTTACAGCAGCAATTGGAAACTAATACAGCCCATATCTGCTTTCCTTTTAAAAGAGAAAGAGAAGGGCAGATTGTATGGAACAAAGGAAAAGGAAAAGGAAAATCAATAGGTGTTATTATAATCCACAATTGCTCAAACAAAAGATGTGCTTTTGTAAACTATAATTTTCTTATTGAAAGATAACGCTTGCCTATATATATAGAAAGTTGAGTGGCACCTGGGTGGCTCAGTGGGTTAAGCCTCTGCCTTCAGCTCAGGTCATGATCTCAGGATCCTGGGATCGAGCCCCACACCGGGCTCTCTGCTCAGCAGGGAACCTGCTTCCCCCCTCTCTCTGCCTGCTTCTCTGCCTTGTGGTCTCTCTCTCTCTCTCTCTCTGTCAAATAAATAAATAAAATCTTTAAAAAAAATTATATATATAGAAAGTTGAAAAATGCAGAACAAAGAGGAAAAATAAACAGCCACTGTTGACACTCTCTTCTTTTTCCTTCCGGTTTCTTTTCTATGTATATTTGTATATACTTGAGCTTCTATTATCAGAATGTGAGAAATAACCGTGAGAGACAGATATCTGTTGCTCATTTTGTAAATAAGGAATCTGAGGACCAGACAGGTTAGAGTCATTTTGCCCAGTTATACTGCTCGTGAAAGAGAGTCTGGATTCCAACTGAGCTCTTGTTAACAGCACACATCTTCTACCCCAGCATGCTGTGAAGTTACAAAGTGGGAGTAAACCAATGGGGGAGAAGATCCATCAATTTTGATGGAGGCTTTAAAAATCCACTCTTGGGACGCCTGGGTGGCTCAGTTGGTTGAGCAGCTGCCTTCGGCTCGGGTCATGATCCCAGCGTCCTGGGATCAAGTCCCACATCGGGCTCCTTGCTTGGCGGGGAGCCTGCTTCTCCCTCTGCCTGCCATTCTGTCCGCCTGTGCTCGCTCTCTCTCCCTCTCTCTCTGACAAAAAAAAAAAAAAAAAAAAAAAAAAAAATCTTTAAAAATCCACTCTTGCTCAAGGGAACTCACAAGGAAACCAGAAGCTTTGGAATACTGTGCTGATGAACCTCCCCTGAATGAGCCAGTCTTCCTTTTCCCTATGCTGACTCTCCTAACAAGCCGAGAATGGGAAAACATTAGTTACATGTAACTGTTACTGAGATGAGATGCATAAATTAAAATCCCCTTTCATACCAGCAGCCAAACTGCCCCCATCCATGGAGCTGAAGGAAAATAGTCTTTTTTCTTTCTTTCCTTTTTAAAGGATTTTATTTATTTACTTGACAGAGATTGAGAGAACACAAGCAAGGAGAGTGGCAGGCAGAGGGAGAAGGAGAAGCAGACTCCCCGCCAAGCAGGGAGCTGGAAAACCGGGGCTTGATCCCAGGACTCTGGGATCATGAGCTGAGCCAAAGGCAGATGCTTAACTGACTGAGCCACCCAGGTGTCCCTAGAGTCTTTCTTTTTCTTTAGAGAGGGGAGGGAGGGGCCGAGGGAGAGGGAGAAAGAGAATCTGAAGCAGACTCCCTGCTGAGCACAAAGCCTGACTCAGGGCGGACTCAAGGCTCATCTCACAACCCTAAGATCCTGACCTGAGCCAAAAGCAAGAGTCAGATGCTTAACTGACTGAGCTGCTAGGTGCCTCCCTTCTTTCCTTCCTCCCTTTCTTCCTTCTTTCTTTTCTTGAAATCCTCCAAATAAAGCCTTTCACATTTGTGCATTTTATTTTATCTGTTGTGTTAACAATACTGGACTACTCTATTTCGTTCCACTTCAATGTATTTGCTTTGTGTATTCAAAAAGAACTTAGAAAGATCTGCCTAGGTGGCTCAGTAAAACGTCTGCCTTTGTTTGGCTCAGGTCAGGATCT
This sequence comes from Lutra lutra, assembly GCF_902655055.1. Lineage (NCBI taxonomy): Eukaryota > Metazoa > Chordata > Mammalia > Carnivora > Mustelidae > Lutra > Lutra lutra. The sequence continues at coordinate 51,804,186 of NC_062290.1, forward strand.
GAGGACCCTGGGATCAAGTCCAACATTGGGCTCCCTGCTCAGCGGGGAGCCTGCTTCTCTCTACCCCTGCTTCTCTCTCTACCCCTGCTTCCCTCTCTACCCTTCCACACTGCTTGTTCTCTCCCTCTCATGCTCTCTCTCTCAAATAAATAAAATAAAATAAAGTCTTAAAAAAATTTAGAAAGGAAGAAAGAGGAAGCAGGGAGGGGAGGAGAGAAGAAGGGAGAGAGGGAGGGAGAAGGAGAAAAGGAAGGCTTATTGAGCTCTGCACAACGAGAAAAATTGATTAACACGCTCTCACAATTTTTGTATACTGGTTTCATCCATAGGCTCCTTTTTTATTATTATTCATTAAACATTTCTATTTGTGCCAAGCAGTTGGGAATTGCTTGCATTTAACAGTTTCATGCCTCATGCAGTCAGTGATGTAGAGAAAGTAACGTAAATGAAAATAAATTGGGTATTATGCCCAGTAGGAAAGCACCCCAGCCTATATCCCGCATCTAATGCACTGCCTAAGTCACAGTGCAGAACTTCTAATGCACTGTAATTTCCTCTTCATGAGGTGCAAAATACAGCCTCCACTAATGGTCAGTCTGAAGGTTGTTTCATAAACGGAGAGACTATCTGCACCCCGTGAACTCCTTGGGAAGCTGGTGTCCTCTACAGGTCCTGGCCATGACATTCATCCTGAAGGCAATTTGGAGAGAGAGAGACAATAGCCAATCATACTAAATCATTCAAGAGATATCAGAGCTCTCCTCTGTGCCTGGGTGGTGGAGCTGGGCCGGAGCCAAAGCTGGTCTATCCACTCACAGTGCAGTTGGTCCTCCTTCAAGGTCATTTCCCCAGTAACGCAGGGAAAGGGAAATGAGGTTGGAACTGAGATGAGATCCCTGAGTCGATAGCCACAGAAATGTGCTGCTCATGTTTCTCTTTATTCCATGTGTCTGTCGTTCACAGTCCCAGGGCTTGGCTGTTCCAGAGCAATCTAAATGCATGGTTATAATACATGAGAGATTTGGACTCTAACACATCCCTGTGTTAGGACCTGAACGCAGTGATAAGATGGTGGCAATGGCAGAAGCTAGCTTTGACTGAATACTTTGCACACACCAAGCACTACTGCAAAAGCCATATATTTTCTTTCTCATTTAATTCCCAGGTCAACCCTAAGGGGTAGACACTATTACTACCCCCATTCACTACATGAGAAAACTGAGGCACAGAGAGGATAAAAGACTTCCCTGGGACACAGCCATTCCATGGGGGAACAAGGATTTGAACCCCAGTTGTCTGCCTCCAGAGTCTTCAGCCTGCATCCCTTCTGCCTCTTAGACATCTAGTTTTGCTAATTCTCACAGCAGCCCCCCAGGACAGGTCACACCACTAGATTACACACGATGGAGACACATGGCCTAGCCCAAGCTCACTCAGTTTCTCACATTTGTTTACAGTTCGACAGAGCACTGGTTTTGCAAACATTTTTCCTCTGCAGAAGTCCTTCTAGAAGCAAAAATTCATAGGAAGCTTGGGGCCAAATAAAACTTCCCAGATTGGGGGAGGAAGCAAGATGGCAAGGGAGTAGGAGACTGAAATAACATCAGGTCCCAGGAATTCAGCTAGATAGTTATCAAACCATTCTGAACACCTACAAATGCAACAGGAGATAGAAGAGAAGAAGAACAGCAATTATAGGAACAGAAAATTGACCACTTTCTGGAAGGTAGGACGTGTAAGGAAGGTAGGACATGCAAAGAAGTGAATCTGAAGAGACAGGAATATAGACTGTGGGGGGGAGGAGCTGGCTCCTGGCAAGCGGTAGAGCAGCAGAGCACAAAATGGGAACTTTTAGAAGTCTGCTCCACTGAGGGACATCATTCCAGAGACTAAGCGAGGGTGGAGCCCTCGTAGGGACAGTGTGGTCTCAGGATGCGCAGGGACACAGAAGGATTGGGGGTGTCTGAGTGTGGTAGAACTACCAGGTATCAGAGTGGGGAAGCCGACTACAGAGACAGAGCTGAGGAGGGGCTCTCAGCTTCGGGTTACCTTAAACTGTGATCTACGGCACAGTGGGGCCCCTGCTCTTTGAGCCGTGACCCCACAAATGGCAGATCCGGAAAGATCCCCTCCTTCCTCCTCTGGAGAACAGTGCAGGAATGTGCTGCAGGAATCAGCTGGGTTTGGAGACTCCAAACAGGGCTGTAAACCAGAGATAGACACACTTGGTCACAGGCCAGGTGAGCTCAGAGTGCAGCCAGAAACCAGGGAGACAGGTCGGATTCATTGCTTTTCTCTGAGAGTGCACTGAGGAGTAGGGCCCTGAGCTCTCATTTCCTCCGGGCCAGAGACTTGGAGGCCGCCATCTTCATTCTTGTCCTCCAAAGCAGTACGGAAAGTGTTCAGGGAACAAAAGCTCCGAGAGTGAATGTGTGCAGAGTACTTAGCCTAGCCCCCCCGCACGGGTGGTGCAATTCCACCTCAGGCAAAGACATTTGAGAATCTCTGCAACAGGCCCCTCCCCCAGAAGATCAGCAAGAACATCCAGATAAGACCAAGTTTACTGATCAATGAGAACTGCAGAACTCCAGAGCTAGGGAAAAGCAAAACGTAGAATTCATGGCTTTTTCCCTAAGATCCTTTAGTCTTGCAAAGTTAAATTCTTTTACTCTTATTTTTTTCTTATTCTCTCTTTTTAAATTTTCCTCTTTCCTATTTTAATGTCTTTTGACTATTTTATCTTATCAATACATTTTTTTAAAAATCTTTTAAAGTTTTCATTGTTATAGTCATATTTTATCCCTTCATTGTATTTAACCTTATTTTTTGTAAAAATATAGGTTTTTTTCTTTAAAAATTTCAGATAAAATTTCTTCTAATAGATCAAAATATACCCTAAATCTAGTGCATGGCTTTGTTCTAGTCTCCAGCCTGATCACATTCTCTTCTTCTTTTTATTTATTTTTTTTCCAAACAACTTCTTATCTTATCAATTCCTTTTTTAGAATCTTTTTAAATTTTCATCTTTACAGTCATATTCCATCCCTTCATCATTTTTACCCTTATTTTTGTATATATATGTTTTTCTTTCTTTAAAATTTTGGGAGGTATTTTTGCCTAAGAGACCAAAATACACCCAAACTCAGGTAGGTTGCTCTGTTCTATTCACCAGTCAAATATATATATATATATTTTTTCACCCCTCCCCCCACTTCTTCCCCTTCCCTGGTCTCAGGTCTCTTCTGATTTGCTTAGAGAATATTTTTCTGGGGTCTTTGCCAACCTTTTAGTATTTTGTTCTCTTGTTTGTATATTCTTATCTGGATAAAATGACAAGGCAGAAAAACTCACCACAAAAAAAAAAAAAAAAAAAAAAGAACAAGAGGCAGTACCAACCGCTAAGGACCTAATCAATACAGACATTGGTAATATGTCAGATCTAGAGTTCAGAATGATGCTTCTCAAGGTGCTAGCTGGGCTCAAAAAAAGCATGAAATATATTAGAGCATCCCTTTCAGAAGAAATAAAATCCCTTTCTGGAGAAATAAAAGAACTAAAACCTAACCAAGTTGAAATCAAAAGAGCTGTTAATGAGGTGCAGTAAAAAATGGAGGCTCTTACTGCTAGGATAAATGAGGCAGAAGAGAGAATTAGTGATATAGAAGACCAAATGATGGAGAATAAAGAAGCTGAGCAAAAGAGAGACAAATAATTACTATACCATGAGGGGAGAATTTGAGAGATAAGTGAAACCATAAGATGAAACATTATTAGAATAGTTGGGATACCAGAGGAAGAAGAAAGAGAGAGGGGGCAAAAGGTATATTGGAGTGAATTATAGTAGAGAATTTCCCTAATATGGCAAAGGGAACAAGCATCAAAATCCAGGAGGCACAAAGAACCCCCCTCAAAATCAATAAAAATGGGTCCAAATCCAGTCATCTAATAATAAAACTTAAAAGTCTTAGCAACAAAGAAAAAATCCTGAAAGCAGCTTGGGACAAGGGGTCTGTAACATACAATGGTAGAAATATTAGATTGACAGCATACCTATCCACAGAGACTCAGAAGGCCAGAAAGGACTGGCATGATATGTTCAGAGCACTAAACAAGAAAAATATGCAGCCAAGAATACTATATCCAGCTAGGTTTTCATTGAAAATAGAAAGAGAGATAAAAAGCTTCCAGGACAAACAAAAATTAAAAGAATTTGCAAACACCAAACCAGTCCCACAGGAAATATTGAAAGTGGTCCTCTAAGCAAAGAGAGAGCCTAAAAGTAACAGACCAGAAAGGACCAGAGACAATATACATTAACAGTCACCTTACAGGCAATACAATGGCACTAAATTCATATCTTTCAATAGTTACCCTGAATGTAAATGGGCTAAATGCCCCAATCAAAAGACACAGGGTATCAGAATGGATTAAAAACAAAACAAAATCAATATGCTTTTTACAAGAAACTCATTTTAGACCCAAAGACACATCCAGATTTAAAGTGAGGGTGTAGAAAATAATTTACCATGCTAATGGACATCAAAAGGAAACTGGGGTGGCAATCCTTATATCAGATAAATTCAATTTTAAGCCAAAGACTATAATAAGAGATGAGGAAGGACAGTATATCATACTTAAAGAGTCTGTCCAACAAGAAGATCTAACAATTGTAAATATCTATGCCCCTAACATGGGAGCAGCCAATTATATAAATCAATTAAAAATAAAATCAAAGAAACACATCAACAATAATACAATAATAGTAGCGGACTTTAATACCCACCTCATTGAAATGGACAGATCAATAAGGAAATAAAGGCTTTAAATGATACACTGAACCAGATGGACATCACAGATATATTCAGAACATTCCATCCCAAAGCAACAGAATACATATTCTCTAGTGCACATGGAACATTCTCCAGAATAGATCACATCCTGGGTCACAAGTCAGGTCTCAACCAGTACCAAAAGATTGGGATCATTCCCTGCATATTTTCAGACCACAATGCTCTGAAACTAGAACTCAATCACAAGAGGAAAGTTGGAAAGAACTCAAATACATGAAGGCTAAAAGAGCATCCAAGTAAAGAATGAATGGGTCAACCAGGAAATTAAAGAAGAAATTTAAAAATTCATGGAAACAAATGAAAATGAAAACACAACTGTTCAAAATCTTTGGGACACAGCAAAGGCAGACCTGAGAGGAATGTATATAGCCATACAAGCCTTTCCCTAGAAACAAGAAAGGTCTCAAATACACAATCTAACCCTACACCTAAAGAAGCTGGAGAAAGAACAGCAAATAAAGCCTAAACTCAGCAGAAGAAGAGAAAAATAAAGATCAGATCAGAAATCAATGAAAGAGAAACCAAAAGAACAGTAGAACAAATCAATGAAACTAGGAGCTGGTTCTTTGAAAGAATTCATAAGGTCTATAAACCCCTCGCCAGACTTATCAAAGAGAAAAGAGAAAGGACCCAAATTAATAAAATCATGAATGAAAGAGAAAAGATCACAACCAATACCAAAGAAATACAAACAATTATCAGAACATATTATGATCAACTATACACCTGCAAATTTGACAATCTGGAAGAAATAGATGCATTCCTAGAGACGTATAAACTACCAAAACTGAACCAGGAAGAAATAGAAACCTGAACAGACCCATAACCAGTAAGGAGATTGAAGCAGTGGTCAAAAATCTCCCAACAAACAAGAGCCCAGGGTTAGATGGCTTTCCAGGGGAATTCTACCAAACATTTTAAGAAGAATCCTACCAAACATTTTAAGAAGAATTTTAAGAATTCCAAAAAATAGAAATGGAAGGAAAACTTCCAACTCATTTTATGAGGCCAGCATTACCTTGATCCCAAAACCAGACAAAGACCCCATCAAAAAGAATTACAGACCAATATCCTTGATGAACACAAATGTGAAAATTCTCACCAAAATACTAGCCAATAGGATCCAACAGTACATCAAAAGGATTATTCACCACTACCAAGTGGGATTTATTCCTGGGCTACAAGGTTGGTTCAATATCTGCAAATCTATCAATGTGATATTATACATTAATAAAAGAAAGAACAAGAACCATATATCTCAATAGATGCCTAAAAAGCATTTGACAAAGTACAGCATCCTTTCTTTTTTTTTTTTTTATTCTTTATAAACATATAATATATTTTTATCCCCAGGGGTACAGGTCTGTGAATCACCAGGTTTACACACATCACAGCACTCACCATAGCACATACCCTCCCCAATGTCCATAACCCCACCCCCCAACCCCCCTCCCCCCATCAACCCTCAGTTTGTTTTGTGAGATTAAGAGTCACTTATGGTTTGTCTCCCTCCCAATCCCATCTTGTTTCATTTACTCTTCTCCTACCCCCTCAACCCCCCATGTTGCATCTCCTCTCCCTCATATCAGGGAGATCATATGATAGTTGTCTTTCTCCGATTGACTAATTTCGCTAAGCATGATACCCTCTAGTTCCATCCACGTCGTCACAAATGGCAAGATTTCATTTCTTTTGATGGCTGCATAGTATTCCATTGTGTATATATACCACATCTTCTTTATCCATTCATCTGTTGATGGACATCTAGGTTCTTTCCATAGTTTGGCTATTGTAGACATTGCTGCTATAAACATTCGGGTGCACGTGCCCCTTCGGACCACTACGTTTGTATATAGGGTAAATACCCAGTAATGCAATTGCTGGGTCGTAGGGTAGTTCTATTTTCAACATTTTGAGGAACCTCTATGCTGTTTTCCAGAGTGGTTGCACCAGCTTGCATTCCCACCAACAGTGTAGGAGGGTTCCCCTTTCTCCGCATCCTCGCCAGCATCTGTCCTTTCCTGACTTGTTAATTTTAGCCATTCTGACTGGTGTGAAGTGATAACTCATTGTGGTTTTGATTTGTATTTCCCTGATGCCGAGTGATATGGAGCACTTTCTCATGTGTCTGTTGGCCATCTGGATGTCTTCTTTGCAGAAATGTCTGTTCATGTCTTCTGCCCATTTCTTGATTGGATTATTTGTTCTTTGGGTGTTGAGTTTGCTAAGTTCTTTATAGATTTTGGACACTAGCCCTTTATCTGATATGTCGTTTGCAAATATCTTCTCCCAGTCTGTCAATGATCTTTTGGTTTTGTTAACTGTTTCCTTTGCTGTGCAAAAGCTTTTGATCTTGATGAAATCCCAATAGTTCATTTTTGCCCTTGCTTCCCTTGCCTTTGGTGATGTTCCTAGGAAGATGTTGCTGCGGCTGAGGTCGAAGAGGTTGCTGCCTGTGTTCTCCTCAAGGATTTTGATGGATTCTTTTCTCACATTGAGATCCTTCATCCATTTTGAGTCTATTTTCGTGTGTAGTGTAAGGAAATGGTCCAATTTCATTTTTCTGCATGTGGCTGTCCAATTTTCCCAACACCATTTATTGAAGAGGCTGTCTTTTTTCCATTGGACATTCTTTCCTGCTTTGTCGAAGATGAGTTGACCATAGAGTTGAAGGTCTATTTCTGGGCTCTCTATTCTACAGCATCCTTTCTTGATCAAAACTCTTCAAAGTGAGGGGATAGAGGGTACATACCTTAATATCATCAAAGCCATCTATGAAAAACACACAGCGAATATCACTCTCAATGGGGAAAACTGAGAGCTTTCCCCCTAAGGTCAGGAACACAGCAGGGATGTCCACTATCACCACAGCTACTCAACATAGTACTAGAAGTCCTGGCCTCAAAAATCAGACAATAAAAAAAAAAATTAAAGGCATCCGAATTGGCAAAGAAGTCAACCTCTCACTCTGCAGATGATATGATACTTTATGTGGACAATCCAAGAAAATCCACTCCAAAACTGCTAGAGCTTACAGGAATTCAGTGAAGTGTCAGGATATAAAGTCAATGCACAGAAATCAGTTGCATTTCTATAAACCAAGAGCAAGACAGAAGAAAGAGAAATTAAGGAGTCGATGCCATTTACAATTAAACCGAAAACTGTAAGATACCTAGGAATAAAACTAACCAAACAGGCAAAGAATCTGTACTGAGAAAACTATAAAGTACTCATGAAAGAAATTGAGAAAGACTCAAAGAAATGGAAAAACGTTTCGTGCTCATGGATTGGAAGAACAAATATTGTGAAAATATCTATGCTACTTAAAGCAATCTACACATTTAATGCAATCCCTATCAAAATCCCATCCAGTTTTTTCAAAGAAATGGAACAAATAATCCGAAAATTTATATGGAACCAGAGAAGACCTCGAATAGCCAGAGTAATGTGGAAAAAGATAATCAAAGTTGGTGGCATCACAATTCCAGACTTCAAGCTCTATTACAAAGCTGTCATCATCAAGACAGCATGGTACTGGCACAAAAACAGACACATAGATCAGTGGAACAGAATAGAGAGCCCAGAAATAGACCCTCAACTCTATGGTCAACTATTCTTTGACAAAGCAGGAAAGAATGTCCAATGGAGAAAAGACAGTCTAGTCTCTTCAACAAATGGTGTTGGGAAAATTGGACAGCCACATGCAGAAAAATGAAATTGGATCATTTCCTTACACCACACATGAAAATAGACTCAAAATGGATGAAGGACCTCAATGTGAGAAAGGAATCCATCAAAATCCTTGAGGAGAACACAGGCAACAACCTCTTTGATCTCAGCCACAGCAACTTCTTCCTAGGAACATCACCAAAGGCAAGGGAAGCAAGGGCAAAAATGAACTATTGGGACTTCATCAAGATCAAAAGCTTTGAACAGCAAAGGAAACAGTTAACAAAACCAAAAGACAACTGACAGAATGGGAGAATATATTTTGAAAATGACAAATCAGATAAGGGGCTAGTATCCAAAATCTATAAAGAACTTAGCAAACTCAACACCCAAAGAACAAATAATCCAATCAAGAAATGGGGAGAGGCCATGAACAGACATTTCTGCAAAGAAGACATCCAGATGGCCAATGGACATATGAAAAAGTGCTCAACATCACTTGGCATCAGGGAAATAGAAATCAAAACCATAGTGAGATATCACCTCACACCAGTCAGAATGGCTAAAATTAACAAGTTGGGAAACAATAGGTGTTGGCGAGGATGTGGAGAAAGGGGAACCCTCCTATTCTGTTGGTGGGTGTGCAAGATGGTGCAGCCACACTGGAAAATAGTTTGGAGGTTCCTCAAAAAGTTGAAAATAGAGCTACCCTATCACCCAGCAATCGCACTACTGGGTATTTGCCATAGATACAAATATAATGATCCAAAGGGGCACATGCACCCAAATGTTTATAGCAGCAACGTCCATAATAGCCAAACTATGGAAAGAACCTAGATGTCCATCAAGAGGAATGGATAAATAAGATGTCACACACACACACACACACACACACACACACACACACACACAATGGAATACTATGCAGCCATCAAAAGAAACAAAATCTTGCCATTTGCAACAATGTGGATGGAACTAGAGGGTATTATGTTGAGCAAAATAAGTCAGTCAGAGAAAGATTATTATCATATGATCTTTGACATGAGGAATTTAAGAGGCAGGGTGGGAGGTTATGGGGGGTAGGGAAGGAAAAAATGAAACAAAATGGGACTGGGGAGGGAGACAAACCATAAGAGATTCAATCTCACAAAACAAACTGAGGGTTGCTGGGAGGTGAGGGGTAAGGATAGGGTGGCTGGGTTATGGACATTGGGGAGGGTACGTGCTATGGTGAGTGCTCTGAAATGTATAAGCCTGATTCACAGACCTGTACCCCTGGGGCAAACAATACATTATATGTTAAATACATACATACATTGCATACATACATACATACATGAATATTAAAAAAAAAAACTCGGAGAGAAGGGGGAACCCTGCCACTCCCTGCATCCCCACTTCAAGAGGGGACAACATCCTCTTTGCTCCTGTCACAGCATTTATCATAATTTCCAGTTATCTTGTGTCACAATTTGATACGTATTCATTGACTATTGGCATAACCAACCTGTAAGTGCTCTGAGGACAAAAACGTAGTCTATGTCACCCACCACAGTATGTCTAGCACATGGCCACGCTCCAGGCCCATGGTCAGCATTCAGTAAATCATTACTGAGGGCCACCTGGGTCATGTAGCCAGTTAAGCATCTGACTCTTGGTTTCAGCTCAGGTCCTGATCTCAGGGTCTTGGAATCGAGCCCCGTGTCCAGCTCTGAGCTCCACGCTTAGTCCGCTGGAGATTTTCTCTCCCTTTCCCTCTGCTCCTCCCCTTGCTTGCTTGCTACCACTCTCTTTCTATCTCCCTACAATAAATAAATAAAATATTTAAAATAAATAACTACATAATGTACAAATGAGGTCATATCCACCCCCCACCCAAATCTCATCATGGAGCAAATCAGGACAAAACAGAACTTCCAAAAACTGGAGAGCAAAGGGAAATGTTAAATGAGGTTTTCGACTGATTGAGGCCTTTGTTGATTTCTGTTGCTCTCAATCACTTTGAGGGGCCCTGGACCTAAGGCACTGTTGCTGCAGCTGATTATGGGGCGGGGGAGACTGAGTTGGTGAGGCCAAGTGTGGCTCAGCTCTCAGCCCAGTGGAGACCCAAGGAACAGGAAGAGAGGATGAGCCATGAGCCCAGTGAGCATTTTTTAGGGAGGTCAACTACCCTGATGTGCAGAGGGGTTATTTCCTTCTTTTAATTTGGAAAGGCTACCCACAGCCCACCTGGTGAATTCCCAAGAGAAAATGAAGTAGCATATACTGAAATATTTCCATGTTCCAAAGGTTTCTATCAGGAAGTTCTTCTAAAAAAAGTAAAGCAACCATTAGAGTAAAGGTCAATAAATTTGGCTAGATCAAATAAAGATGTAAACTAGTCACAAATAAACTGAAAAAAGAAACTTAAGGAACTATTTTTAACAAGTTTGACACACAATATTAAAAGATCACCCCGATTAACAGAAAAAAGACTCAGTCTCCATAGACAATTCTGCAATGGGATGAAATGACAGTTCTCCAAAAAAGGAATATAAATAGCAAATAAATATAAAGCTGTTCAATTTCACTGCAAAGCAAAAGAACTGTGACTTAAAACCACAAAGCAATGTCATTTTTTAAAAGTCAGGTTTATTGAAGTATAATTTATGTACAGTAAAATTCACCCTTTCCAAGTGTATAGTTCAGTGAGCTTTGACAAATATATACAGTCATGAAAGCACCAGCAAAATCGAGATATGGAACATTTCCCTCACCCCCAAGAAATTCCCTCAGATCTCTCTCCTGTCAATCCTTCTCACACCCAAACCCTGATCCAGCTTTTTTTCCCCGATAGTTTTCCCTTCTCTGGGATGTCACAGAAATAGAACCATACAGTAAGAGGCCTTTTGAGTCTGGCTCGATGTCTTTTTCAGTCTATCACATTTGTCAAGATGGGAAAAGTGACAGTACTAATGGTGAGCGTGCTCCAACACAGCTAGCCTATAGGTAAACTGGTATAAGCTCTCTTGGGCGCTAACTGGCAACGTGTATCATGATCCTAACGGTATCACCACACCTTGATCACTAATTCCATTTCTTTCTTTCTTGCATGCAACTGCTTCCAGTGTTAAGACACCCCCTGACAAATGTCTAGACTCATTTTACAACTTGGTACTAGAGCAAAGAGAGGAAATCCCATCCCCTGTATCAGGAACTACTCTTTTGTTGGTCTTTCTCCACTGAATAGGACCTTCACAGGAACCCACCAGAAAGCACTCAAGCTTCTAAGTCAATGGAAATGTTATAGAAAACTTCGGAGGCAGAAAAAAAGCAACTATGATTTTTGCCAACAAAGAGGAATTTGCTCATTATCTTTTATTTTGCTCATTATCTTTCCTTCTTTATTTTTTTCCTTGTCCTTTGCACTATCTACCAGAGCTCTTCTAGTGCAGCAAACATAAATTCTAGCCACCCCAATCTTCTGAAAGAGGAAAACAGGGAAGAAAATTTTCTTTCAGATAAAATTCTCCTTGTTTTGCTTCAGAAACATTAGCCATTAGCTCAATGATGTCACTAACTAGATCACTGGCCTGAGCAGCATAAAATGACCACACAAGTTCAATGATGGTGGATAGCAAACACCCATGTTAATTACCAACCATCCCAAAGAGAGAGCTGAAGAGAAACTCGTATCAAGGAAAGGAAAGGCATGATGTACATCATTATTGCTCAAGGAGGAATTAGGTCCATGTAACTGCATTCAGCAGGAGATAGAACAGCTCTCTCCCTTTCAATATGGATATTCAACATAGGTAATCTTCAGGATTCTGGAACATTCCTTTAAGAATCCCAGTTATTTCAGCAATAATCTCCAAACATCACAGTTTCTGCCAACACTTTGGCCCTGGTTTAGGGAAACACTGTTGTCTAAATTAGAACCTCACTCCTTCTCATCTCCACATTTTTCTTGGAAGTTCACAGTTCATAGTACTTATAATTGGAAAATGGAAAGTTACAATGGACTGACAAAGCCAACAGTATCCCTACCAGTGGCCGAGCTCAGCAGAAGCTCTCACCTGTCATCTACAGTCATCTCTTCCTCCTCTTGACAGCACAGGAGGGAGACAATGTGATCCATGCTGGGAAACACCAGTCACAAGAGTGTTTGTGACTTAGAGGCGGTCAGAATACAAATGAGGCCCATCTATCTTGGATTGCTTTGATGCTTTCCTGTTTTAACCGAAGGGCTGGTTTTGAGAGTTTGCTTTCTCCTATGATTTCAGAGAAGGTAGTCGGGTTACTCTGAAGAAATTGTCCTAAGCAACCAACTAGACAATGTGTCCCATTCATGTGACTAGAGACAATTGTCCATGTAGAATAGGAAGGCTATAAGGTGAAAAACACAGCATCCGTTCATGAATCTTCTTTCCCTAATTCCGAGGACCCACTGGACCTTCTGGATGAATATGTACTATTTCATTTCAACTAGCTGGCCTACCTTGGCCCTGAGCAGAACTCATAAATCCACCTATAATTTATTAAAGACCTTCATGGCACTCCATTCAACCAGTTCACTCAGCAAGCTCCGTTAAAAAATGGTCCCATCACTGGAAATGAGAAAATGCAAGTCAGGGCCACACTAGGTTTAGAGTGACCGTATTTAAATGTTTATAGACTAGAATTCCAAGTGTATCTTGTCTTGATACTGACAGGGTGAATGGCTCTGCGTTTAGCCACAACTGACTGAGTATGTGTCCATGGACGTTTCTAAAGGAAGGCTGGACAGAATTTCACTCACAACTTGCTCTACATTCAAGGAGTCCTCAACTTCTAGCATAAAATTAAAAGCAATAAACACTCAGGTTTTTGGTATAATTGCAGTCTTTTGTTAGTATCTTTTTTTTTTAATCTTCAATCCCTTTAGAAAGAAATGCTTCATGAGCACACCATGTGGAAATGACCCTGTTAATGTGTTGTTTCTATTCTGCATATAATATATTTTTACCCAGGACCAGCAAAAGAAGAAATGATGCACAGATCTCTTTAAGGGACGTAGGAAGGAGGGGAACACGAAAAAGACACAATTTCCCATAGAAAAAATTCTCATGTAGTACCTCTAGATAGCTGGGAAGAGTGTCTAACAAGATGTGGAAAAAGTCTGGACCTTTACTGAACTTGGTATGTTGTATCCTTCTCAGGGTTGCCAATGACAGAAGTAGAGGCGCCCCTCAGATTCAGAATCAATGCACTATACACTAGGCACTGTGCACGTCCATCATGGTCACATGCAAAGGGTCCTCACTTTTGTAGAGAGAAGATTTGGCTATCCTTTGCTAACCAGAGAATGCAATAGGACCCAAGGTGAAAGGCTCCCAGGATTGGGAGGCCAAGTGTCAGAGACCAGGTAGCCAACAGTGCAGCTAGCATTGGCTGCTAGTTTAGAGCAATCACTGATATTCAGAAGAATTCCCAATGGCTACAGAAATTCAAAGAAATGAAATGGAAGCTCAAGTTCAAGGACAGCTTTTGAGGTAGACCACACGTGGTCTTCTCGACACCTACTTAGTATAACATTCCTTACCTTGACAGTATTACTCTGGTCCCTCACAGGATAAAGCCAGAAATTAAAACTTGTCAGGATCCCAAGAATGAATCCACATCTTACCTGAAACAAGCTAAAGAAAATAATATGTCAAACTGAAATGCCAATTTATTTTTTCATAATGAGAAATTAATATCAAAGGGAATGTGTAAGATCCATTCAATCATTGTTTTCTGACTCTGTCCAGAGATCTTTATGAATAATCGATTAAAATGTACCTAAAAACAAGTAATAGTGGGTGTCTGGGTGGTTGAATTGGTTGAGCACCTGACTCTCAGTTTCACTCATGTCCTGATCTCAGGGTCGTGAGTTTTGAGCCCTGCACTGGGCTCTGTGCTGGATGTAGAGCCTGTCTAGGATTCTCTCTCTCCCTCTCTCTGCACCCCTCCCCTCTTGTATGTTCTCCTTGCCCCCCAAAAAAAGAAAAAAAAGAAAAAAGAAAAAACCCAAGTAACAGAAAACCCAACTCAAATTTGGTTGAAATTATTGACCCAAGAACTCAAAAAGGACTGTGGTAGGGAGTGTTCCAGGTAAGGCCTGATCCAGTAGTTTAAGGCTATCACCAAGGATTAAATTCCTTTCCACCTATTCACCCTATTTTTCATCATATTGGGACCCTCTTAGGATTACTTATCCTCATGGCTACAAAATGGCTGCTTGCAACAATAAGATGTAAGCACATTTTTAAAAATTCAACTTCAGTAAAAGAAGGATGGCTTCTCTCTCCAGCTATCAAACAAAGGTCCTAGACTTCACTTTGATTGGGCCAACTTAGGTAAATACCTATCTATGAATCATCATGGACTGGTATAGGCCTAGGTCAGTGTTCATCCCTGAGTCAATTGCGATGACAAAGAGTATGGGTTAATAAGAATTGGTTGATGGTTGCTTTCTGGAGTTACAGGACGGTAATACCATTCAAACCACAATACAATGCTAATCAATATATACAGGATGGGATGGATGATTGGGGGGCAACTAATTGTATCTACTGTAAGAAGCCATACCATAATCAGTGGTTTGGTTTGTGACATGGAATCAGAATGAAGAAAAACAGATACAAAGTGCTTAATGGTATCAAGGTAACCAGTAGGATTCACACAACTTTCTACATGGATTTCCCTTTTTTTAAAATTAAAGATTTTATTTTTTAAATCTACACCCAGTGTGGGGCTCAAACTCATGACCCTGAGATCAAGAGCCACATGATCCAATCCACTGACTGAGCCAGCCAGGCAGCCCTCCACATGAATTTCCTTACTGAGTATTCTAGGACATCTTCTAACTTAGGATTCTAACGTGGGATGAGTGGAACAAAGAGGCAAATAATGTATGATTCCACAGACACGAGATTTCTAGAGTAGCCAAATTTATAGACACAAAGAGTAGAATGGTGGTTGCCAGGGGCTGAGGAGAGGGAACGGGAGTTATTTTTTAGTGAGCGTAGAGTCTTGGTTTTGCAAGATGAACAAAATAATTCTGGAGATGGATGGTGGTGCTTGCATGGCAGTCTGAATGTCCTGAATGCTACTGAACCATACGTTTAAAAACAGGAAAGATGTGAATTTTTTTTTTTAAAGAATTTATTTATTTATTTGACAGAGATAGATCACAAGTAGGCAGAGAGGCAGGCAGAGAGAGAGAGGGAAGCAGGCTCCCCGCCGAGCAGAGAGCCCGATGCGGGCCTCGATCCCAGGACCCTGAGATCATGACCTGAGCCGAAGGCAGCGGCTTAACCCACTGAGCCACCCAGGTGCCCGAAAGATGTGAATTTTATGTATATTATACCATAATTTTTTTAAAAAGGAATAAATTGATCCATCAGGTAGGTGAATTATTAGCCTCTCTTACAGTCCTTGGGGTAGAATTTAGGTATCTCCACTCTAAAGTGCTATGTGTTGTTGTGTTTTTTAAGTCAAATTATGAAAAAACAAGTAGTATTTTTCTATTTGCACAAGAGATCAGGTCAAACACCACAATAAGACATAATGATGAAAATGTCAACATTTGGGCTCAAGGACCATGGTGGAGGCAGTCCCCTCATCTCTGGCCATCCCAGGAGTTCAGCTATGCGTGTCCTGCTTCAACGGGCACTGCTGGAGACAATTGAAGTTGTGTTCTAGGAGGAAGACCCCCACCCCGACCCCACCCCCAGTGCTCTGCCACCTCATTGTTCACTAACAGCTGGACGGCAACAGAGATCACCTGGCCCAGGTGCTCTGAACACAAAGCCCAGCCTCACCAGCGTGAAAACATTCCACCCTCAGCCACCGTCCTCTGCAAAGGTTGCATCCTGAGCGTCGGTGCCAAGCAGCAGAACCTCCGGCTCTCTGTGCTGGGCCAGCTCATTACTGGACCACCTGCAAGGAAGTTGCTGGAGGCATTCAATAAAGGAGCTGGCTTGTCTCTCCTCATAATCTTACATCCAAGTGCTCAGAGGAAGCTCCCTCTAGTCCCCAAGTACCGGCTGAAAACACTGACTGTATTTCAGAAACAAAGTAAGAGGATGAAGGAAAAGAGCCCCTCTGTGGCTGAAGGAGCACTTCCAGGGGCCTGGAAAGAGAGTTGGGGGCGGGAGAGCAGGGAAGGGGAGAAGGAAGTCTCCAGAGTGCGAGGCCTGGTAAGGTGTGTAAGCCGCGTGACACTGCAGCGCTTCCTTCAATCCCCTCAGCATGAGGAACGGGCTTCGGAGCTCTTGGTTACCTGGACTCTGATCTCTTTACACCACGCGCGTATCTGTACACCCACATATCTGATCGTTGAACTCCAAAAACGCCATGCAGGAATTTCATTGATGGGCCCAATGGCAACCACAGATACTCCTTTCAGAGAACACTTCTACCTAAAGGAGAAAGTTATAACTAAAGGATACATGTTTCACTGGCTTAGTCATTCCTGTAGAATGAAATGCCATCATCTGTCGGTGGCTTAGCATTTCCTAATGGAAGGAGCGAGTCCCCAGAGAAATGCAAGCCATCAGCTAAGGATGAGTTTTATTCAGGGTTCATCACGAGCGAGGAGCTGAACACACCTAGTGTGAGGGTGGTTCTGTATTACTATCGTGCTGTGGTAACAGTATTTTGGGACTCTATTAAGTGTAGGACACTATGGTGAACTCTGTATACACATCGGCTCCCCTAACCCTTAAAACACTGTAAGGTTAGCATCATGCCCAGTTGATGGACAAAGATATCAAACTCAAGGTGTTGTAATTTGTCCAAGATCACACACAGTTAAGAAACAGTAGATCTGCGATTCAAATGAAGATCTGTCTGAACCAAAAAAAACCCTCATTATATAGCAATCATGGGCTAAATAGACCTCTGTCTTTGTTGGACCAGTGAAGCTTTGGTGGGCGTTCTACACTTTGAATACTTTTCTCAGAGGCTTCTAGACGAAACTGGACATTGGAAAAACCAAATTAATGTTTTAGGCAAAACAAACACCAAAATTTGAAGACGTACAATGTCCGCTGTGCATGGTAATAGCCTGAATCCTCAGGAGAGGAAAGGGATGTATTCCTGAGTAATAAGTGAGTTTCCTTGTTTTCAATCTTGCTTGTGAAGCCTACGTCAAAGGACTATTGCTGGTATCACATCAAGATTAAGCAGGGGTCGGTATCTGACTTCAGCTCAGGTCTTGATCTCAGGGTCCTGGGATCAATCCCCGCTCCGGCTCCAAGCTCAGCAGGGAGCCTGCTTGTTCCTCTCCCTCTGGCCCTCTCCCTGTTTGTGCTTGCTCTGTCTCGGCCTCAAGTAGATAAATAAAAAACTTAAAAAAAAAAAAAGATTAAGCAGGGTTTAGCAGACTCAGGTTCAGATTCAACTTCTAACCACTTCACAGGTGGTCAACCTTGGTCAATTTACCTAATTCTGAGAGCCTCAGTTTTCTTACCTATAAGATGGGCATCATAATAATGTAAAAATATTAGCTCCCTTTTAATGTTAGCTATTTGAGTAATCATACCATTGCACTTTTAATTTTCATTGCTCTAATGACTACTAATGTTGAATATCTTTTGATGTGCTTATTTGCCACCGTATATTTTCTTTGGAAAATTATCTATTGAAATATTTTACTCATTTTTAAAAAATCAGGTTGTTGGTCTTCTTAGTATTAAGTTTTAAAAATAAATTCCTGGATACATACCAAATGGAGATGAGGATATAGAACAATTGGAACTCTCAGACATCACTGGTGGGAATGAAAAATGTTACAATCACTTTGGAAAACTGCTTGGCCAGGTTTATTGGTAATAGCTCTGAACCAGAAGCAACCTAAAAGTCCATGAAGTGAAAGGATAAACAAACTGTGGTATATCCATACCATGGAATATTACACGTCCATAAAAAGGAGTGATGTACTGATACATGCTCCAACACAAATAAATCTCCAAATAATTATGCCAAGTGAAAAAGGCAGACAAGAAATAGTATATATTACAAGATCCCATTTATTCACAATTCTAAAAAAATGCAAATTAATCTATAGTGAAAGAGGCAGATCTGTCATTGCCTGGGAAAAGGTGGAGGGCATGGAGAGATAAGAAGGAAGAAATACAAAGGAGCACCCCAAAAAAATTTCTAGGATGGGGTGCCTGGGTGGCTCAGTCAGTTAAGTGTCTGCCTTCAGCTCAGGTCATGATCCCAGGGTCCTGGGATGGAGCTCCGCATTGGGCTCCCTGCTTGACAGGGAGCCTGCTTCTCCCTCTCCTCCCTGCTCATGCTCTCTCTCTCACTATCTCTCCCTATCTCTCTCTCAAATAAATAATAAAGAAAACATTTTTAGGAGCACCTGGGTGGCTCAGTGGGTTAAAGCCTCTGCCTTCGGCTCAGGTCACGATCTCGGGGTCCTGGTATCCAGTCCCGCATCAGGCTCTCTGCTCAGTGGGGAGCCTGCTTTTCCCTCTCTCTCTGCCTGCCTCTCTGCCCACTTGTGATCTCTGTCAAATAAATAAATTCTTTAAAAAAAAAAAAAAGAACAGAACACATTTTTAAAAAGAGAAACTTTCTGGGATGATGGACATATTCATTATTTCCATCACAATCACAGCTTTCCAGATTAATATATATATAACATAAATATAATTGTATATAACTTTATGTATATATCAAAATGTATCAATTTGTACATTCTAAATATGTGTAGTTTATTATACGACAATTACACCTCATGAAAGCCTTAAAAATTTCTTAGCTCCCAATACTCCCCTTGGCCTTATTGTCCCTGACACAAGGGAGGGGCCTCCAGCAACCATGCGTATACTACCCAACCCTACCTCTCTGGCCAGAGCTGGTCCATCTGACACTGCAGGTCACTAAAAAATGAGAAATATGGATGTCGGTGCTTTAGAGAAGGGGTCCATGATTTTCTTTTCCTTTTTCTTTTTAAGATTTTATTCATTTATTTGATAGACAGAGACCACAAGCAGGCAGAGAGGGAGGCAGAGAGAGGGGAAGGGAGGCAGGCTCCCCCCTGAGCAGAGAGCCCAACTCGGGGCTCGATCCCAGGACCCTGGGATCATGACCTGAGCCGAAGGTAGAGGCCTCAATCCACTGAGCCACCCAGGTGCCCCTGATTTTCTTTTTCTAAGGTCCCCAGAATTGCCTAGATCTGGCCCATCCGAAAGACTGGCTAATTAACTCTTAGATTTCAGGACCTGAGTGTCCCATCAATAAATTCCTTTCATGCTGGCTAGCTAGAGTTGGTTTCTGTTTTCTACAACCTGGGGAAGAAATGAAATTGACGTTTAACTCATGGCATTGATATTTCTTATACTTTCAATCACAAATGGCCATTTTTTTTTAAGGACTTTATTTATTTGACAGACAGAGATCACAAGTAGGCAGAGAGAGAGGAGGAACCAGGCTTCCCGCTGAGCAGAGAGCCCGATGCAGGGCTCCATCCCAGGACACTGGGATCATGACCTGAGCCGAAGGCAGAGGCTTTAACCCACTGAGCCACCCAGGCGCCCTACAAATGGTCATTTTAAAAATAGGGGGTTGAACTGGCTCCATGGGTCATTCATCCATCCCTTCATTTACCAAACTTTTATTTGATGGCACAGACGTGTCAGGTAAATAGAACCAAACATTTTCACATCTTCTTTAAACTACATAACAGAGTGTCTAACAATCTCTTTACAGCTGGGAAGCTCAGGTGCAGAGGGGCTCAGTTGCTTCAAAGGCAAAGAATCCTTAGTAGGCTCTGGATCCGACCAATTTGAGCCCAGGCCTGTCTCACTTCAGAGGCCATACTCTGCCACATTCATTATCCATGCTCTGTTCCCTGCTTGTGGTCAGCTCCAACATTGACAGTATGCCCAGTGTCCAACCATAGGATAATGACTTTAGGAGTCAAGGACCCAGGACGCTTCCCTGATCCTCTCATGGCCAACAACAGTGCCAACGGATGGCAGCTCCAGGCCCTGCCCCTGCGGGCCTTAGTGTCTTCAGAAGAGATGAATGATCTACTCGAAGAGGCAGGAACAATCAGGAGATCCTTTTTTCCCAGTGCTGCTCTCTGCTACCTAGTCATGAAACTGACTCCCCGGTAACAAACAAGCAGCCAAATCCTGAAAATAAAAATGGTCATCCACACACAACAGGAATGTCCAAGGAATGGCACCCTTGGCCACAAATCAAAAGATAACAGAGCTAGAATATTCTTCCTGAGATCCCATGGGAATGTTGCACACTTAAAAAAAGCTCAGATTTGAAGCTGCATTTTTACACTGTTGCTGGAAACACCCCTCATAATTTCAGGAGCACAGGTTCAAACTAAAGCCAGAGACCTCACAATACTTTCTTTTCCTCAGGGAAGTAAGCCTACCAGAGTAGAAGAAGAGTTTCATTTTCAATTTGAGAGATTTCAGTGTAGTTTAAATGTGCTGCTCTTGAATTTAAAACTATAATAAAAGATGTATCAATAAAAAGATAATAAAAGGGGAAAATCCATAGATCTTCACCTTATATTTTCTTCCTTGTCAAGAACCTACAGAAATATGGAAGCCGCCCAGAGCTCACGTGCACTGAAAATCATCACAGTGACATCCGGAGGAGGGAAAATGGACACAAGCATTCAAAATAGTGTGTGTGGAGTGTGAACATAGCTTTTGTTATCACATCCGTATGGTAAAAATTACACACATGTTAAACATATTTTCAGACACTAATAACATAGGGTAGTATTTATAATTTGTTAAATTTTTAAAAACAGATGACAAAGACAGGTATGCAGTTGGAGCCTGACATGTGTGATGTGTGATGTATGTATTGTCGTCAAGGGATATACCAAAATATTATCAGCAGTGTTATCTGAGTATGGGTAAAATGCTTTTCTTTTCTTTTAAGATTTTATTGGGAAACCTGGGTGGCTCCGTTGGTTGAGCAGCTGCCTTCGGCTCAGGTCGTGATCCCAGCATCCTGGGATCGAGTCCCACATCGTGCTCCTTGCTCGGTGGGGAGGCTGCTTCTCCCTCTGCCTCTGTCTGCCTGTGGTCGCTCTCTCTCCCTCTCTCTTTCTCTGATAAATAAATAAAATCTTTTAAAAAAAGATTTTATTTATTTATTATATATTATTTATTTGACAGAGAGAGATCACATGTAGGCAGAGAGGCAGGCAGAGAGAGAGGGGAAAGCAGGCTCTCCGCTGAGCAGAGAGCCCGACACGGGGCTCAATCCCCAGACCCTGAGATCATGACCTGAGCCGAAGGCAGAGGCTTGACCCACTGAGCCACCCAGGCGCCCCAAAATGCTTTTTTTCTTTCTTTTATATAGTATCATTATTAAAATACATGTATGCTAAAGGTAATGTGGTATTGTCATCAGATTGGATCCTGGAACCGAAAAAGCGTATCAGTAGGAAAACTTGTGAAATCTGAGTGAAGTCTGTATCTTCGTGAACAGTAATGTACCCATGGCAATATTTTACTTTGATAATTGAATCATAGTTATGTAAGAAAGCTGAGTATATTTCTGTACTATCATTGTAATTCTTTAATTAATATAAAATTATTTTTCAAAATAAAAAGTTTTTTAAAAAATATATAGGGTAAGACAAGAGAACAACAGTGCCAGACAAGCCATTCTTCTTTATTTGTTAGAAAGGCATAATTTAGTATGTATAAAATGTTTTATTTTCCAGATGTATCTTGTTCTTCCATCTGGATTGTAACTTTCTATGGCCGGTGCTATCCCCAGCTCCTCTGTATCCCCCAGATAGCACTTAGACCAGTCCTGGGCTAGGGATGCATAACCACAATCAACAGGTTCATTGATTAGTTTACTTGTACTGAGAAAAGACACTAAAAGGGAGACCAAGAAATCCACTGTTAATGCTGTTTCTTCTCATTTTCATAAGTGCTGATAGTTCCAAGTGCATTTTTGAAAAACAAGAGAAAATATTAATAAACAATTTAGTTTGAATCATATGAAATGGTATTTTTAGCTAAAGATATCTCATATCTACATTCATACGGTTCAACTTAAATAATTATTTTACATTAGTCATTGAGGGAGTGCATCAGAGACGACACCTTACAAGTCACAGAGCACACTTTAATCCAATTATTATTTCCATGAGTTCCTCTCCTGTAGGGCTTGGTTCTTTGTACTCTCAACTCATGCATTCTCTTCTTCCCCAGAGCTTACATGAGCAACAAAATTCTCCTCAGTGGTTTGGAATAAATTTCTTTTTTTTTTTTTTAAAGGTTTCATTTATTTATTTGACAGAGATCATAAGTAGGCAGAGAGGCAGGCAGAGAGAACGAGAGGGGAAGCAGGCTCCCCGCTGAGCAAAGAGTCCGAAGGGGGCTCAATCCCAGGACTCTGAGATCATGACCTGAGCAGAAGGCCGACACTTAACTGACTGAGCCACCCAGGCGCCCCTGAATTGGTATTTAAAAATTCATCCCAGAGGCGCCTGGGTGGCTCAGTGGGTTGGGCCTCCATCTTCGGGTCAGGTCATGATCTCGGGGTCCTGGGATCGAGCCCCGTGTTGGGCTCCCTGCTCAGCGGAGAGTCTGCTTCTCCCTCTCCCTAATCCCCTCTTCCCTGCTTGTGCTCAGTCTCTCTCTCTCTCTCAAATAGATAAATAAAATCTTAAAAACAAAAAACCCACCAATTAAAAATCACAGGTCATGCCACACTGATGTGTCTTGATCAGGTGTGAGATACGTAGCAAGTAACTCATGACTAAATTTTTTTAAACCCCAAATTTACAACTGGTTTATCTTTTGCTTTTGAATATAAAGGAGAACAGATTCAAGGGAATCCTTCTAATGGCCTCACATCCACACCCACTCACTTCCTTGAGTGGTTTCCTGAGTGGGAGAGACAGAAGTGTGGGAAGAGCCAGGGCTGTGGGAGCACAAGCGATGCTGGCTATAGTCACGTGGGACACGTCAGCAGGGCATCAGCCTGTGCGCACCTGCAGACAAAAGGAGGTTGAGAACCACTGTTTAGAAAGGCTCAGCAACAGCCATGAGTTCCAAATTCAGAGCACAAGAGTCTGTTCACTACCTCACCACACACACGATGTTTATGTGACATATGCAACTGCAGGGCACAGCCTGACATCTGCAAGGTATCTCTTGTGCCAAGGCCATATTCACAGACGGCGATGCTTTCTAGACTTCCTTTTGTTACTATAGAATGTTTTATCTCCAAACCCAATCTTATAATTCATTCATTCACACAAAAACTCTCCCTGAGTGCCTACTGTGTGGCAGGAAGAGCTATATTATGGGCATTAATAACACAGATGCTGTTCCCGGGTACAAGAAATTAGTTGTACAATTAGTTGAGACAAACAGTAAGTCAGGCAGAGACTAAACAAAAATTTATAAATTGCAAAGCATCACAAAAGAAATGAATAGGAAACCAGGCCGGGGAGAGTGTAATCAGATAGGGAGATTGGGGAGGGTTTCTCTGAGGCTTTAAGTGTATGCTGAGACCTAAAAGCCGGGGAGAGGTCAGCCAGGCAAAGAACAGGAGATGGTGCATGAGGCCAATGACAGTTCTTGAGGTTGGTAAATGGAAGCATGACGTGGGGCCGATCTGCAGAACGGGGCAGTTTCTCCCTGGTAATGCTCAGCGGCCCAAGTAAACATTACAGAGGGCTTGCTTTGGACTGACACAGAATTGAAAGTTCTGGGCAGTGGTGTCACTGAGGGTCTAGGAGGTGGGGGAGATGAAGGTACTTTGAGAAATATGAAAATATTAACATTCTGTAAGAGATCGCAGAGACCCCGTATTTACCAACGTAGACACTTCTTTGTTTTTCCTCCTCTGACGTCTTTGCAGAGATCTGAATGCCACTGATCCATCACAGGAACTCGGAAATGTTGAGCTGATTTCGCTAAAATCTGGAGGTGCCTGGGAGAGAAGTTCAAGTTCACATCATCAGGATTATATCATTTCTCAGAAGACAGCCATCATCTATATATCAACGAACGGGGCCTAAGGCAGCAACTTTATTCCAGTACTTTCTATGATTCCATCCCCCAACTCAAGGAATGTTGTAAAATCCCCGACAACTTGCCATGTCCCACATATTATCCACCATTACCATAAATCAAGGTTTCGTGTTTGTAATTTATGTCTCAGCACTTAGAGAATACCTTGCTAGTTATTTTAAAGAGATAAATCAAATCAAAACTTTGTTAATAAAATACTAGAAATGTCATAAGACCTCTGATTTATTTAAAGATGTCTAACTTTCTTGATCTCCATTTATTTCAAGTTTGAAGAAGAAAAATGGTTAGCTGGATCATCTTGCTCTTATTTTTATTCCTTAATTTAGGAGATTACATCTCAGCTCCAAGACCATTTTTAATAATGAGATATGCAATGTTTAACTGTTGATGTTTTTAAAAGAATAAACATGATTAAGATTAATTCATGCAGTCCCAGATATATTCAAATAATGGATTAGTCTGTATAGCACATTTGATTCATGTCTGATAGTCCAGCTTTTTTATTTTAGCTGCATCCATATACACAGAAATTTACTCCTTTGTTTAAAAGCCAGAACTGTTTATGCAATGGAAGGAAATGAATATAGACTGACCACTATTTTGGGTTGAACCTTCCAATTTCCCTGAGTTACCAATCATATATATTCACAGGATATGATTAGGATACAGCAAGTTAACATTATCAAACAAAGAGTGAAAGGTATTCATGGACCTTTTCAAAAGACTTTTCAAAAGAGTGCCAGAAGATAAGAATTAAATAAATGAGAAAAAGTAAGTAAAGAGGGTGGCAGAAAACTTTTGGAGGTGATGGACAGGTTTATGGCACAGATCGTGGTGATGGTATCATGGGTGTATACTTATCTCCAAACTCCTCAAGTTATGTACGTTAAATACGTACAGTTTTTATATGTCAATTATCCCTCAATAAATGGGTTTTTAACAATAACAAACAAAAGAATTAAATAAATGGAAGGCACTGAAAGGAAAAGACAAAATCTGGATAAGCACAAAGGATATATACTTTCCTTTTCTAGCAAAGCATTATGTCTATACCAGATCTCAAAGCAGAAAGTGATTATCCATTTTTGGTGCCAACTAACTTATATTTTCCATCAGTGAGGATGAGGGGCAAATTTTTGTCATTGACCTGGGAAATAATTACCAACATTCTTCACTTACTACTTGAATGATTTTTGTCCTTCCTGCATTAGTGAACATATATATTTTTGATGCTGATGAAAACTCAGGCAAAGAAACATAATGGAGTTACTCACTGTTTTTACAACTTCAAAATGACCAGCAAAGAGACATAGTCTGGCATCATTTTGGTGGGCCTGTTCATTTTTTAGTATTTGCCAAATAACACTATTTTTTTGAAGATTTTATTTATTTATTTGACAGACAGAGATCACAAGTAGGCAGAGAGGCAGGCAGAGAGAGGGGGTAGGGGAAGCAGGCTCCTTGCTGAGCAGAGAGCCCGATGCAGGACTGGATCCCAGGACCCTGAGATCATGACCTGAGCCGAAGGCAGAGGCTTAACCCACTGAGCCACCCAGGCGCCTGCTAAATAACACTATTAAGTGATAAGAACATTGAATATAAAACTAACACTTATTATAAAATGAGAAATAATCCATGATAGGAAGTTAAAAAAAAAAGTAAAAGAAAGCACATTTTTACTTAGTTTCGTCTAAACTTAAAGCATAGGGATTGGGGGAAAAATTTTAACTAGGCTCAGCAACTAACAGCTGCGGTATCTAGAAAAACTCAGCAGCTTCAGTTTATCATGTACAAGGTACAATGTGCTCTCTTAGGTCCTGTTTTAGCTGTGAAGTCAACTATGATTGACTCTACCAGCCAAGACACTGTTGCCTTCCATTGAGTACAGAGCCTCGTAACTTCCAAATGGGCTTAACTGGCAAATTACTGGCTAGCTTAAGAAAACACCACCCTGGGGCGCCTGGGTGGCTCAGTGGGTTAAGCCGCTGCCTTTGGCTCAGGTCATGATCCCAGGTCCTGGGTTCGAGCCCCACGTCGGGCTTTCTGCTCAGCAGGGAGCCTGCTTCCTCCTCTCTCTCTGCCTGCCTCTCTGCCTGCTTGTGATTTCTCTCTGTCAAATAAATAAATAAAATCTTTAAAAAAAAAAAAGAAAAAAAAGAAAACACCACCCTCTCTAGCCTAGGTCTTGCTACCCCGAAGAAATACCAAACCTTAACATTTAAAGAGATCCTTACTTTAGTATATTGGTATAAACTCGAGATTCAAGCAATATCCTCCTTCCAAGTTCACTTCTATTCCTTGTGTCACCTGTTTAAAACCAAAAGAGGCAGGAAGGACACTGTTTTCTCCTCTCCTTGATGGCAACTCACCAATACTCCATCGCACACACATTCCTCGTACTCACAGTATTTGCACACACATAGGACTATCAGAGTAGTAAGAATCATACAAAGAACAGATGCTGCAAATAGACTGCAGGTTACATGCAGGTCCATTTTTAAAGCTGTGAGTATTTTAAAGGTGAATTGAAAAAGAGAATCGCTTACTGTGCCGGAAGAGGCATATGTGGAGACAAGCGGCAAAAAATGGAAGAGTTGTGAGGATTCTCAGTAATACCTCATACACAGCCAAGCCACTTCCTAAGAAAAGTAAATGGGAAAAAATGGTTAACACTTAAACTGGGCAAAGACCAAGTTGCTGAAAACAATTTTAAACAATGCCATACACGATTAGATGACCTAATGTGGAGCCCCTCCCCCATTTTCAGATCCTTGGTTTCTGTGACTGACCTGCTAGTGGGGGCGGCTATCCCGTACCATGGCAATGAACAAAACAAATGAGCAACCAGAAGCTGAAAGAATAAAGAAAGTCTCTCTGTTCCTACAGTTCAAAGTCAAAATTCAAAGTCTCCATTCCCTAGCCTGTCCAAACAGATAAAAGAAAAACATTCAGATCACTGACTTCAGTCCCCAAAGAGAAGCCACCCCCCTTAAATAAAGCACTTCACAGCTCTCATCTCACTGAAGCTATCGTCATGAGCTGTTTCCACCCATGTTCCCATGAACACAGTAATATAACTGCCTTTGGCATACGTTTGAAAAATATAACAGCACCTTGATCCTGCATTTTTAGTTGCAGGATGGCAGAGAGGGTTGCTGTGTGCTGTGGGACGTTACATTTTCCTGCACAGGAACGCTGAAGCTTTACCTACAGGGTGTGCAGATGTAGTGGGTTGGAATGAAGAGTCAGGCAACCAGGATGTGGAAGATCCCACTTTGCCTAATGACTTAATGGGAAAACCACACATGCCTTACAATTTCCTGGGACCAGAAAGACAGGAGACTCACTCTGCCTCTCCCAATTCCTGGGCAATTCTGGGAATCTCACATCTTGGACATCTCTTTGGTCTGTTTGGTGGGACTTTGGGCGTTATGTGTGGCCCTGAAGAGGCCCTCAAACACTGTGTCTAAAATACAAGGAGAATGTGTTCTAGGGAGAAAGAAAAGTGTCCTAGCCCCCTGCTCTAGCCAGGGCTCCCTCCTGGTGCCCAAGGATTCAGGATGATAGAACCAAACTCAGGAAGCAGATGGAAGCAGATGGAACTTAGGGGTTTATGACGAAGGCCTTTCCCATTAACACTCTAAGAAGGAGGAACCTCAAACTACCCTAAGTTTAATGAGTATAGAAGCCTAAAAACAGAGGTAGGTCTCAGCCCTTCTCTGACATGTAAAGGCATCAATATGACAGTTACGCCTGATCTACTTGAATTTAACCTGTGAACCAGAACATTCAATGACTACAGTTGAGGCTTCCTTCCTCAATTCTCAATTGCTTCTCTTTCAAATCCAAGTTTCTCCTGGGCCACTAACTGCTTTCAAAAGTATTTCAGGCAATTCCTAGATCTCTACTAAGGTTGATGGGCTATCAGGACATCAGTTAATGTTAACACTGGGTCCAGTACGTGGGGCAGAAGAGGCTGGGATTGGCAGCAATCCAGTTACATGCGCCTGACATGAATGGGCTTGTATATGAATGAACTG
The DNA here is from genome assembly GCF_902655055.1 of Lutra lutra. NCBI lineage: Eukaryota > Metazoa > Chordata > Mammalia > Carnivora > Mustelidae > Lutra > Lutra lutra. The sequence continues at coordinate 51,832,806 of NC_062290.1, forward strand.
CCCACAAAAGAGGCTTTTTGGCAGAACAAGAAAGAAAAGAAGCTTATAATCTGGTAAAATGTTCTAAGAAGTATGCTAAGTTTGACCTCAAACTTCTTAAGCTCTCACATCCAACTATCAGCTAAAATAAATATAGTAGATAAACATAGTAGTTGAGGCTACCTTGAAGAAACCACCAACCTTAGAAATGCTGGACAGTCGGGGCACCTGGGTGGTTCAGTGGTTTAAAGCCTCTGCCTTCGGCACAGGTCATGATCCCAGGGTCCTGGGATGTAGACCCGCATCGGGCTCTCTGCTCAGCGGGGAGCCTGCTTCCTCCTCTCTCTGCCTGCCTCTCTGCCTACTTGTGATCTCTGTCTGTCAAATAAATAAATAAAATCTTAAAAAAAAAAAAAAAGAAATGCTGGACAGTCTATAGAAGTTCTGACATGGTTCAGCCAACAAATTGATGGCATTAAAAAATGTGTGTGTGTATGTGCACTGTTTAGAATGAATGAAACTTTAATGACATTAACAACCAACTGCAATGTGTAGACTGTATTTTAAGATTTTATTTATTTATTTGACAGAGAGAGCGAGACAGCACAAGCAGGGAGAGCAGCAGAGGAAGAGGGAGAAGCAGGCCCCCTGCTGAGCAGGGAGCCCGATGTGGGACTTGATCCCAGGACTCTGGGATCATGACCTGAGTCAAAGGCAGACACTTAACCATCTGAGCCACCCATGTGCCCTGTAGACTGTATTCGGATCCTAACTTGCACAAAGCAAATGTGAAAAGTCACTCTGGTGATAATCAGGGATATTTAAACATAGATTGTTAGAGGACACTGAAGCAGTTACAAGTCTGTGCTGATGTAATGACAAGATACTTGGAAATTTTCTTTCATTTCTCAAGAAAAAAGTGGTGGAGTCGCTGAGACAACATAAGCAAAATGTTAGTTTTTTTTTTTAAGATTTTTATTTATTTATTTGACAGACAGAGATCACAAGGAGGCAGAGAGGCAGGCAGAGAGAGAGAGGGGGAAGCAGGCTCCCCACTGAGCAGAGAGCCCGATGTGGGGCTTGATCCCAGGACTCTGAGATCATGACCTGAGCTGAAGGCAGAGGCTTTAACCCACTGAGCCACCCAGGCGCCCCAAAATGTTGGTTTTTATTGAAAGGAGTGAGAGGAGGGTGCAGGTTCCTTCTAGTCTCTTGTGAATACGTCACAATTTCCACAATAAAAAAGGCTTTAAAAGCCAGTGTATTACCATTAATCTTAAAAAGTACATAAATATCCTTATTATAACATAATTTATCTCAGTGCAAAATGGAAATAACCTCAAGGTTCTGCAATAGGAAAAAAAACTTTTAAAACGATGATAAACCCATTTGACAAAAATTATGCAGCCATAAGGATGACAATACAGAAGAGAGCAACAAAGAAGATGCTTATGGACTTATTTTTAGAATAAGGATTACATCCTTATTATGAACTTAACTCCTCAGAATAGGTACAAGATAAACAGAGCAGAAGCATATGTAAGAAAAAATAAAACAGCAAGGTGATGTATTATAAAGGGCAGCGGAATGTGTTTCTTTTTGGCAAGACAACATGTTTCTGAAAGTGAAGAGCTGAAATGAACAAAGCAACAAAAACTGACCTGGGCCTCCACAGGCTGAAATGCAACATAGTGTAGCAGAAACAGCACCTGCTCTGGAGTTGCATGATCTGGGGGTTATTTAAACAATCTGAGAATTGGTTTCCTCCTATCTAAAATTAATATAAAATATCTACCCTCGTGGATGCTACAAGGATCAGTGGTGTAAGTAAATATCTATCACAATCACCTGGCATGCACTAAACCTTCAGTAAGCAGAACAATTTATTACTGTCACATCAAGGTGTGTGTATGTGTGTGGGGGGGTGGTTTCTGGAAAAGAGAAAAAAATGAGGTGTGGAGATGGCGAAGCAGCTGCGAATGCTTTTTATTTTTTAAAAAGATTTTATTTATTTATTTGCCAGAGAGAGAGAGAGAGAGAGAGCACAAGCTTTATTTATTTGCCGGAGAGAGAGAGAGAGAGAATAAGCAGTAGGAGCAGCAGGCAGAGGGAGAAACAGACTCCCCACTCAGCAAGAAGCCTGATATGGGACTCAATCCCAGGACCCAGGGATCATGACCTAAGCAGAAGGCAGATGCTTAACCAACTGAGCCACCCATGTGTCCTGAAATTTCTAATCTAAATATCACAACTGATTTCTACAGCGAGAAAGTAAAAGCCAGAAGAAAAGAGGCATGATTCCAAAAATAAAAGGAAAGAAAAAGCAGTGTTTTGCCAGGAATGGGTATGCTCGCCCCAGGACTAACACCCTCAAATACAGGTTTGGTCACAGCTGCCAGAATCTGTCCAAGACCAGGATTAGTTCTGTTCCTGGAGTTTTCTTACACTTCAGCTGGCAATGATTACCCCCCCCAACCTTTTTTTGGGGGCAATGATTCATTTTTAATCATCTGATTATAGTTTGCGCTCAGAGATAAGACCTTCATTTCTTCTCTCTCTCTTTTTAAAAATATTTCCTTACAATTCGATCCCTGTCTTCCATCATCAAAATTGCCATTAGGGATGGTCTGTCACTGCCAAGGAGGCTCGTCTCTCTAGCCCCATATAAAGGCACCTAAACATTTCTTGTACCTTCTTCAGATTTGGGGTCCTCCAAGTTCTTTTTCTTAGTTTCCTCTAGCCATGCTCTTCTTCCCCTTCCTGTAGACCTGTACGTTTTGCCCTGGAGCTGCAGGGCAGAACATTGTATGACATGGCTCTCCCATTCTTCTACAGGGTGACCTTATTCCCCGACCCCTTGCCCACCTCTGCCTCACTGTACCAGACAAGCCTTAGCACCACTCCAACTTGCCCTTACCTGCAGCTGGCCATGTAAGACTTTAGGGCCTCATGGCAAAATGCCCTGTCTTCATTCTTTGTGCAAAAGCCATATTACCATAAATGTCTGCAGCCTTGGGACATGTGGGCGACTCAGTCAGATAATCGTCCACCTTCGGCTCAGGTTGTGATTCCAGGATCCTGGGATCGAGTCCCCCATCAGGCTTCTTGCTCAGTAGGGAGTCTGAGTCTCCCTCTGCCTGCCGTTCCCCATGCTGGTGTGCTCTCTCTGTCTCTGACAAATAAATAAATAAAATCTTGAATTAGGAAAAAAAAAGGATAGTTCAACTGAAAAATACCCAGTCTTTGTGATGTGGTCTCTGGTCCTGTATAGCCTCTAACAAATGATCCTTCAAAACCACCCAGAGATGAGGCGCTGAAGGACAGACTTCAAGAAGCAGACCCTCCTTCTCTACAGAACAGCCCCTATGGGTGTCAAATTACAGGGACATATTATTACAAGAGGGAACTATCATTACTATCATTACATCTCCAAATCTGAAGTCAACTCTGAGGCAACTTTTATGGGTGCTGGAAATTATGTTGTGAGCCACACAGGAAGGTCATGCTGTAGAAAGGGGCCCCTCAGAAGCAAAAAGGGGGAAGTCAACACTGCTTGTAGACCTCCTCAAGGTGGTGTGCGAGGCACCACCACAAGTCCTTTATGTGTGTTATTTCACTGTTTCCTTTTCTTTCCTTCTTCCACTCAGATTTATTCTTCCAAGTATCTCACAGTAGTCTGTACACATTATATCATTTCTACTGAGGATGAACTTGGAGATGATTCGAGCAAGGAGATTACCAGTGTCAGAATCAGAGACAAACCTATTTCTTCAAACTCCCAGGATATATATTCTTTGTAAAAGTTCCCACTAGTTTTCAGATGACAGAGCATTGAAGGATACATACTAACACAAACATTAGTATTCCTTAAACTATGCTATGGGCATAAAGAATGCTAAACACTCTGTGGGTTTTTGCCTCATGCTAGCACATCTCTCTATTCAAAATTAGTACCTTTTCAGAACCTGGGCACTGGTACGAGAACGAACCCAGGAAGAAGAAAGCCGTATGAGGACCTCACTCTCCCAACAGGCAAACTCTCTTAAGATGGCCTGGCACCCCTGACCACTAATTGACATTCTTCTCTGCTGCATGCTTGCCTGTGCCTATTAGAGTATTAAAATATTAATAGGGTCTTGGTATCTGTCATTATTAATTTTAGAGAGTAACAAGGACATGCTGAGCCCTAGTATTGATAGATTTGCAGAATATGTTAATCATAGCACTCATTACTCAGCTAAGTTACTCTTTTTTCAGATGGTTTTTCTCCACTAATCATTTCTGATACTTAACAATTTGTCATCTCCAACTATGCACGCTTGTTTCTTAGAAGTATTCATATATGTATCTTTATAATGTCTTTATAGCAACAATCTATTAAACAATTGTTGTGGCCCCATCACATAATGACAAAATCTTCTGACAAATTCCTAGAGAATTCAACTAAGAAATGAGTAGATTATTAAATCTGGCAGAAAATAATATGTTCCTGCTTTTGAAATGAGAAAGCTGAAGCAAAAAGTTAAATGACTTTCTAACAACTAACATGCATGAAGATCTAATCTTTTCTCATTCCGGAAGCTTGAAGATTTAGATCTGGGGTCTGTATTTAACAAAGGCAGACTCAGACTTCGCTTAGAGCATGGGACTCAAATATAACTGCAAAGGTAACTAAGAAGTATCTCTTGGGGTGCCTGGGTGGCTCATTGGGTTAAAGCCTCTGCCTTCGGCTCAGGTCATGATCCCAGAGTCCTGGGATCAAGCCCCGCATCGGGCTCTCTGCTCAACAGGGAGCCTGCTTCCTCCTCTCTCTCTCTGCCTGCCTCTCTGCCTACTTGTAATCTCTGTCAGTCAAATAAAATAAATAAAATCTTAAAAAAAAAAAAGTATCTCTTTATTGTCACCCCAAACCTTCAACGCAAATTATGTACAGAGGAAAGGAACAAATCACACAGTCCTTAAAAAGTAATAAAAAATCCTACCTTCAGGTAACAGTTCTTTTTAAAGATTTTATTCATTTATTTGAGAGAGAGGGAGAGCGAGAACAAGCAAGGAGAGAGGCAGAGGGAAAAGCAGACTCCCTGCTGAGCTGAGAGCCCAACATGGGACTCTATCTCCAGACCTGGAGATCATGACCTGAGCGGAAGGCAGACAAAGGCAGACGCTTAACCATCTGAGTCATCCAGGAGCTCCCTTCAGGTAAAGATTGTTATCCCACTTGATGGTCGATGCCATCACACACACACACACACACACACACACACACACACACACACACACACTTTTTAATTCTCCTTAATCTATTAATCTTTTAATTAATCTTTTAATCTCCTTAATCTATTCCCACTATCATTTCTAAGTATCATTTCAGTATGTTACCTACCCCCCAAATGGGACAATGGTGGCAACATATATAAACCCATGTCTTATGCATCATATCCCATTACCTACAGAAAAATCTACACCTCAAAGCTCAAGATGAATCAATGCTCATGATAACTTCAGATAACTGTGTTACTACTTAATTACTTACCATGGTATCTTCACCCTCCAGGAAAAGGACTGATGAAAGCATGAAGAATGCAGATGGAACCAGAAAATAATTTGGCTGGTTGCATGATCCCCATTACTATTTATTAAATACCTCTTAAAGAGGTTTCCGGCAGAAGCAGAAATGTTTTCAATTTAGAAGCTGAAATAGCCCCAATTGTGCTTTCCCTCAAGCTCTCTGTATCACAAATCAAATAGTGATGCATCTCTTTATAACATGACTCGCATAGCTTTTCATGGCCCAGACTCATGACAAGTGAAAACAATAGGCTGCTTTGCTCCTTCCTCAAACCACAACTAAAATGCAAAACAAAACAAAACAAAAACAAAAAAACAACTCAAACCAACCAACCAACCAACCTCTGGGGGAGGTGTTTTCAATTTTCAGTATTGTGCAGTTCATGCTTCAATTGATAATCCAGATCTCTTCTAATGATCTTGAAGAGGCTTACAGTTGTTCCATTGAAAAATGTAAATCCCAGCCTACCTCCCAAATGCATTCCATAATGAATAATTCCGTAAAAGAAAACATCACAAAAAACCGCTCTGAAAAGAGGCGGTTGTAATTAACCCATGATTCCCCACAAACTCCTTACTTTCACTCCGGTCATTAAAAATCTTCTGAAAATCAGTTCTTTCTTTGGTATTTAGAATATAACTGAAAACTTCCTGTGAATGAAGCTCCCCTGTGGGCTAACTCACCATTCTGAAATCAGTGATTGTCCCTGTGAGGATGGCAAGTACCGTAGAAAAGACAAGAGAATGTTGACACCATGAACAGCCTGAAAGTTGGGACTTTTCTACTTAATCCCTGACACAGCACTTTGTCCTATGATGGCTCTCTCTTCTAGTCTAACATGGGTGTGTCAGGGTGTGGGCCTGTGTGGAAAAAAGGGATGAGAATGGACCTCTGCTCTATGGTAGACTGAATGACTAATACCTTCACGTCAACCTTTTTGGCCAGACAGTGGCCCTCTTTGTCTCAGCCTTACTCACACAGCCACAGTAACACTGCTGGGTGATGCTGTGGACTCACTGTATCCCCCCTCCCCACCCTGTTCATATGGTGAAGCCCTAACCCACAGTGGGATGGTGTTTGGAGACGGGGCCTTTGAGAGGTATACATGTTTAAATGAGGTCATGGGGAGAGCCTCGTGGGATTACTGTCATTATAAGAAGACACAACCAGAAAGCTCACTTTCTCTCTCTCTAAAGAAGAGATCATACTTATGTGCACACACTGAGACCGCCACCATCTGCAAACCACGGAGATAAGTCTCACCAGAACCCGACCACACTGGCACCCTGGTCTTGGACTTCCAGCCTCCAGAACGGTGAGAAAGTCAGTTTCTGTTCTTTAAGGCACCCAGACTACGGTATTTTGTTATCACAGTCTGAGCTCACTATACCCGCTGAAGAGACAGATATTTGGGGCAGAGTCCTTTCCATAAAAATAGAGCTGCTCTAAATGCAATGGACAGTTATTTCCTCTTTCATGCTCATACTTATGACATTTTCATTTAAACACATATCTTTTGACCAGTGCCTGGGGCTGCCACTCTAGAAAAGCAAACAAAAGCCTCAGAACTGGGGAACAAGAGAGGGTGTACAGCTCTTCTCAGAAGACAGAGCAACCGATTCCATTTTCTACACATGATATCCTACTCTAACCGCAGCACGTAAGAGCAAAGGCACTTGGGGATCCCTCTGGGAGGGAGCTGGAGCCCTGGCACTGAAGAGGTCAAGGTCAGAGCAGAGTGTGGGTTGAGATATGTTTGCGACACTGCCCTTGGTACCTGGGCCCTCCCCATGCCTTGGCCCTTGCACTCCACACTTCCACAGTGTATGTGCTAAGCTCAAGGGATCATTGAAGAGATCACTGGTCTCCCACAAGGAATAACTTAAAGGGAGAGGAAAACTGCTAAATCCCACTCTATAAATCAGCTTTGTTCTGTTCTGACTTGCAAATCTGAAGCTTTCTATTTGACTCCATGTGGTTGTGTTACATGAGGGCTCACACAAGCCTGAGATAACACAGCTAGGTTTACCAACTGCCAGTGGCCCCAAATCAGTAATTTCCCAGGGACAAATTAGTCTCTAATAAACTGCTTTCCCCTGTATTAAAAAAAAAAAAAAAAAAAGAAGAATAAAATGTCAATGCCATGCAGCCAAGTACAGAGATGGAAACGAAAGCTCAGTCTATCATTGCGGGCTTTATTTTTATTTTTAATCAAATTGATTTGGATCAATCAGAGAGAACTGCTGGGGCGCGCACGGCTTTACTTTTGGACACGTCATTTGTTTTTGTTTCTGATCTGGGCTCAAAAGGAAGATTGCCAGTGTTTTTCCGGTGGCACAAAGCAGTTTCAGAAGAGTTAAAGTAAGAAACCCTACCTGCTTAACCTGCCAGAAAACACATGAGAGGAGCCGTCAGTTCTGGGGAGAGTTGCTCTGAATGAGGTATGCCTGGCTGCTTGAGGCCATGCTGTTTGTCAGTCTTTCAAAATTCAAGTCATTACCAGATGCTGATCTACTATAATATTGTGATATTTTATCTGATTACACTTACCTGATTGTGCCTTATCTGCTATTTGCCTTCCCATTCTTCCATGTATATTAAATGCAGGTGCTTTTATTATTCCGAGAGCTAGAAAGTGTTGACTGCTCTGAATATAAATGGGGATATTATATCATTAACTTGCTCTGAAAGCAGGGCCATTCACTGTGTAAATCACATGCAAGGTACCTAGTGGAGACACAATAAACCATAATGTCTTGAGAAAGAAAGCAATGAGGAATGGATAAGGAGATAAAAATTTAAGGCATTGTTAAGAAAGGGTAATCTTCAAAATCCTATTTGGTTCTTTCAAACTAGCATTTGTTGTGAATATAACCTTTATATTAGAAACTTTTCTAAGTTCATAAAAAAAAAACTTTGGGGGGAGGCATGGTAACATATAATGTTATCGCTCCTAGGACTGCATTAAAAACATGATCACTAACATTCTATGGCTTACCTAAGTTAGGAGAACCAGTCTAATCTTTTAGAAAAGTACACTATGCTTTGGCGAACATATTCTTACCCTATGCAGATGTGCAGCTTAAACAAGGTGAACAAATGGCCAGATGATTTATGTATTTCCAGACATTGAAAGGTGAAAAGTGTAGACTCCAGCCGCAAATTTCAAAGGAAGTAATGTGCAGTGAATTAAGGCAGAACTGTGACAATGTGTACCTGTCCGATGGTCTGGGGTTATATGCTCTGCTTAGTTTCCACTATGTTGGCCTCCCTGAAAGTTAATCCACAGTTATTTAAGTGGAAAGTTTCAGAAAATCCATTTCTGGAGCAAATGTTATGTGAGAGTTGAAATGAGCCACTGCTCCGTGTTGCATAGACTATCAGATGGCCCGGGCAGAGTGTGTCGGATTCCTCTTCCAACACAACAGTGGGGAGCCAGGCCCTGTAAAGGAACACACGTGATTCTCTGCCTGAAGCAATGTGGCCAGGGTCCTCCTCTGACTCAGATCAGAAGGGGTGGGGCAGAAGAAAACAAGTATGGAGACAAATGGGAACCTGCAGAATAAGGTTCTCCTTCCCGTGCAATCGAGGAAGACAGGGTTTCCTTTCTCTGCTTCTTCTTAGATTCCGTATGTGAGGTGTAGGACTACTTCTCTCTCCGCACCATTCTCCCTTACGTACAAATGCATACTGTGGTCAATTTTCTTTTAACTCAACAAATATATGTTAAGAACACCTCTTTAATTCAAGGTTGCTATAGAATCAGAGAATCCATTCTTCCTCTTCTTAAATTATGTGTTTGAAAACAAAACACGAAGTGGTGCCTGCCTGGCTGGCTCAGTCAGTAGACCATGGGACTCTTTTTTTTTTTTTTTTTAGTTTTATTTTTTATAAACATATAATATATTTTTATCCCCAGGGGTACAGGTCTGTGAATCACCAGGTTTACACACTTCACAGCACTCACCATAGCACATACCCTCCCCAATGTCCATAATCCCACTCCCCCTCCCAACCTCCCTCCCCCCATCAACCCTCAGTTTGTTTTGTGAGATTAAGAGTCACTTATGGTTTGTCTCCCTCCCAATTCCATCTTGTTTCATTTACTCTTCTCCTACCCCCTTAACTCCCCATGTTGCATCTCCTCTCCCTCATATCAGGGAGATCATATGATAGTTGTCTTTCTCCGATTGACTTATTTCGCTAAGCATGATAACGACCATGGGACTCTTGATCTCAGGGTTGTGGTTCAGGTCCCACACTGGGTGTAGAGATTACTTAAAAATAAAATCTCATTAAAAAAAAACATGAATGTGGAAGATGGTCCGATCTTTTCATTATTCCACATTGGCACATATTTTTTTCAGGAAAGCCACTGTAATACATTTCTTATAACATGATTCAGCTTCATTTATTTGTTTATGTATAAAAGTAACCTTAATGGGGTATTATTTTTTTTTAGAAGATCTAGTCTTGAAAACTTGTGAAAAGACAAAATAAATATCCCAAATATAAAAGGTAAAACCCTAAGGCTTTCTAAAGAGAATGTATGGGAGAATGTGTTCATGACTTAAAAAAAGATAGCCAAGGTTTCTTAGGTCATAGAAAGCAATAACCATAAAAAAAATTAGGCTTCATCAAAAAAAAAGAAAAACTGCTACTCATCCAAAGACACCATTAAGAAAATAAACAGGCAAGTTACAGACTTGAAGGAAGCACGACAAAACCTATATTTGACAAAGGACTGTTTTCCAGGATCTACAAAGAACTGTGACAACTTAATAACAGAAAGACAAACACACGAATTAAAAATGGGCAAAAGATTTAAAGAGTCAGAAAGTATATACATGAGAATGGCCAAGAAGCACATAAAAAAATACTCAATGTCATTTGTTATCAAGGAAATGCAAACTAAAATCACAAGGAGATGCCACTACGCCCACCCTCCCCCCACCACCCCAGAATGGCTATAAAGAGAATGACTCCACCAGTCAAGGGCAAGGTGACAGACCTGGTACAACGTGGTTGATGGCAGGGTAAAATGACACAACCACACTGGGACAAGGTCTGGAGGTTTCTTGTACCCGGTAGCCAGTACTCCCATACACAAGTATTTGTGCAGTATAAAAGAAAACATATCCACAAGACTTGTGATGTTCATAGCCACTTCTACCCTATAGCCCAAACCTGAAACAGGTCCAGCATCCACCAGTTGGGAAGAGATAAACAGTGGTGAGCAATGGAACGAGCAACACAAAAGAAATAGAGTTCACGTAGTTCATCGATCTAAAACTTAGTTGGGCATCAGAATTACTTGAGAGTTTCCTAAAAAATACAGGTTTCTTGACTACACTTCAGAGATTCTGATTCAGAAGTTCAGTAGTTGTCAAAAAGGTCCTCATGGATGGGGCACCTGGGTGGCTCAGTGGGTTAAGCCTTTGCCTTCGGCTCTGGTCATGGTCCCAGGGTCCTGGGATTGAGCCCCACATCGGGCTCCCTGCTCGGCAGGGAGCCTGCTTCCCCCTCTATCTCTGCCTGCTGTTCTGCCTACTTGTGATCTTTCTAGTCAAATAAATAAATAGAATCTTAAAAAAAAAAAATCCTCATGGGATTTCAGAGCAAACCTAGGTTTGACAACCCATGATCCTGTTCATTTCTTTCATATACTTCAAACAGATATTCCAGAAAGATGGCAAGGCAAGTATCTTTTCCTCTGCCTCTTCTACCTACCACGTACTGTTCATGCTATCCCATTTAAACTGCATAACGACTCCTCAAGCGGGTATTATAAACTCCACTTTATAGTCTGGAAAATCAAGACCAGGCAACATTCAGTGACTCTGTCCCAATCCATTAGAGCTAACACGAGAGGAACCAAGATTTGAAGCCAGACGGATCTACCAAGCTATCACACTAGCACAAACCTTTTCACAAAGGATAAGGGGGAAAGTTCCAGGAAAATCTTCTGACAGAGAGAAAGAGAGACAAAGACAGATGGACAGAGATGGAGACAGAGACAGAGACAGATCTAGAGCTTTGTTCCCAGTTAGATGGCTCTACTTCAGGACTTCGGATCCTCAGAGTTCTCTAAGTGAACGTCCCAAACCGAATACCTTTTTTTCCTCTCACAAAAAAATAATAGTCTTTACTACTTGACTGTTAAAACACATTGTAGGCATGCTGTCACCTGCCTAGCTGCCTAAATTAGGAATTTTTGGTCAAGGTCAACAGTTGCTACCACCATCCTGGACTGCTGTAGTGACTGGGCTTTAGTTCTCTCATGCTGCCTTTAGGTTTGGAAGGGCTGCACCTTACAGACAATATAGCTTCACACAGACACACATTTTTATTAAGATTCCCATGTTCCCTATTATTGTACATTATTGTCAGGGTCTTTTGTTAGGAGCCGTTGGGATTAGGAATCAGGTGTTCAGAATAAACAATCCTTGTCCTCCGGTATGTGATTTGACAACGGGGATGTGTAACATCCTGAGTATTCTAGAGCTCAGTACTCCCCTCTTTGTGGCAGGGTCCTGAGACATCCCGTTGCATATCCTTTTCAGATGAGGCCCATGCCTCTTAGCCATACACACTCTATTTGCAGCCTACAAGATCAAATCTTCCCATAGCTGATTTCTTTCTAGTGCCCAATTTTCCTTTTATTCTAGATACCTCCTTCTATGAAGACATTGCTGGGCACATAATTACTTACTATGATACATTTAAAAAAACACAAGTCCTAATATGCTAACCATAGCCTACATGATTTTTTTCATTAACAAATAGGAGAAACGCTTAAGTAAAAAAAATGGATGTTTCTTCAACCTTCCCAAGCTTCAGACTCCTCAACTGTAGAAAACAAGGAAGCTGATTCCATAAGTTCTACAACCCTTTCATTTATAACATTTTCATATTAGACCAAAACAGGATTGGTTGGTTTTGAGAGGGTTCTAACTCACTTGGTCTTTAGCAGAAAGAGTGATACCAAGTGAAAATCAAGAAGCACTTCCAATAAATACTATCCTAAGTTGGGCAGAGGGTTAGGCCAGAGGGGTTGCATAAAACCCGGAATGTGCCTATACATAATACACACTCAAAACTGTCTTTTTATTTGTCATAATTCATGTTTATTGAACATTTATAATATGCCAAGCACTGTTCTAAGAACTTTACATGAATTAGCTTATTTAAACTAACAGCTCACTGAGGTAAATACTATTATCAACCCCACTTTACAGCTGAGGCAACGGAGGCACAGAGAAATTTGAGGCCAAATGTTACAAACATGGAAAACCCAGGATTAGAACCCAAGCAGTCAGAGCAGAATTAGTATTTGGTTATAGTATTTGCTTTCTCAGTTCTCAGAATCAGTATTTTGAGAAAACTACCTGGTATCTGAGGGTCTTTCTGGGACGTATTTCAATGACCTAACAAGAGGTGGCAAACTCATGCCTCACTACTCCTTCCTGCACCTTTGGCAGAATCATTAATAGATCATGGCTCTCCAGGTTTGGGTCTCAGAATCCATTTTAACATGGTACTCAGAGCAGGCCTTACCATTATTTGGAGATGACATGCGAGAAACATGCTATCCCTCATAAAAATTGACAAGTGACTAAAAAGAGACCTACAAGCAGCCATCCATTCCCTGCCCTCGCTTTTTTTCCCAATTAAGTGAGAATATGCACTTGGAACTCTCATGAACAGTGTATGACTAGTGACCTCTATGCTACTGGACCAGAAGAGCTAGAAAACTTTGCCTCTATCAATGATTAAAGATGCCTTTACCCCTCCCTGCAGCTACTCAAGCAGGGAGATGCTGCTCCCTTGATATCCACAGAGAAACACGAAGACATTCAGGTACAAATGGGCAAAATTGTCAATGACCCATGGGTGCCACGCTTTCCAGAGTGTTTTTCCAATGATCAGACAAAACCTCCTATTACTATCAAGGTATTTAGTTTGTTTATTTTCTATCATTGGCTCACAGCTGTATTATACGTTGGAATCCATCCATGGTCTCAAAGCCAGGAAAACATTTGTAGTGTAGGAAAGAGTCTCTGGTTCCAGAATGAACTCTGTCACTCCATAATTTGAGGAAGCTGAAAAGAGTTCCTACTCTAAAATTATATCCTCTTGGGATGTCCAAAATTCCAGTATCAGCCATTCATAATAGAAAATCAGAACCCAAAGGCAAGAGCTTGGCTTTGACATCGCAGATGAACCTTGATCCACCATTTTCCTGTGTGACTGTGGGCAATGGGGATAATGATCACTTCTCATAAGGTTGCTATCGTGAGGGAAGACAATGTATATCAAGTTCTTGCACACTGCTTCACACACAGTAACTAACCTTTATTTTATAGCTAGCACTGTCATTTCCCTTGGTTGTCTCCTAAAATGTCACTGCTTATATGAGTAACACACAAAGTCCCTACAACCTTTGCATACGTGAGAGTTTCTTCCCTCTTTGGGGCCAGCAGAAAGGACACTTTGAAAGAGGCAGCAGGTTGCCTGGAAGGCACCTAGCTTATTTCTAAGATCATCCACCCTCAAATCTGTCATACTCCCCATACAACAGTTTTGTCCCTGTGAATTGACCTACTGGAATAAAAACCCTTTTAAAAATACCTCAGTTTGATAAGAGACACTTAATTTCACAAATCAAACTGAGGGTTGCTGGGGGGGAGGGGGACTGGGAGAGGGTGGTTGGGTTATGGACACTGGGGAAGGTATGTGCTATGGTGAGTGCTGTGAAGTGTGTAAACCTGGCGATTCACAGACCTGTACCCCTGGGGCTAATAATGCATTATAGGTTAATAAAAATAAATAAGTAAATAAAAATAAATTTTAAAAAATAATTTTGTTTGTTTTAATGTAAAAGGGCTATAAGAAGCAGTACAATGAACTAAACACTGTGCAAAGGCTATTTAAAATGTGACAATTTTTTGAATGGCTTTCGGACTTCTAAGCACCCTGTCTGCCCACAGCTACCCAAACACCTGAGATGATAGCTGATGGCACCTCAGGAGACATTTCCAGACATCTCCTGCCACCTCTTTCCTTGTCTGCAAATGGATAAAGGACACCTTGGGTTCATACCTCACTTGAATGTTCAAATCATATTCACTTGTTTTTAGATCATCTCCTTGTTCATTTATAGAGTCAGGAATGTTGGCAGGTTCAAAACAGGGAAGCAGGGGTTACTAAGCAACATATCTATCAGACAGCTACAAGTTTATAGTCCCTGGGCACAGATACCAGAGAAATGTAGCAAGGGCTGCAAGTGTTTTTGGCTACTAAGACTGTGCTTCTATAAAAGTTAATTGACATCTGAGGGGCACTTGTGTGGCTCAGTTCGTTAAGCATCTGCCTTCAACTTAGGTCATGATCTCAGAGTCCTGGGACCAAGCCTTGCTGGGGAGGGCAGGACTCCCTGCTCAGTGGGGACTCTGCTTCTCTCTCTCCCCAACCCACTCGTGCTCACATGCTCTTTCTTTCTCTCAAAAAAATAAAGTCTTTAAAAAAAGTAAATTGACATTTGCAAAGATGGCAAATACAGCACATAACTCAGTCTCACAAATACGCCAAAAATAAAACAACTAGGCAGCACAAATATTTTACTGGCAGGCTTTTGATGATCGTGGATGAAATCTCTACTTTCTCAACCCAGGACATCAGAGTCCTATCAACTCACTGACCAGTCATGGCAGATGTCCATAATATGAAGTTAAGGAGTAGAGTTCCTAAAAGCAGCATATGGGGTTCTCCCACTGAAATAAAAATGTACCTCCATACACCAAGGAACAGTTGCTGACTCGTTAGTCTATGTTGGTTTCTATAAAAATTACTTGATCTCTAGGGACTCAAGTTAAATTTAAGGGTCTGGATCAGAAAGTGCATAGAACATTCTTAAAAGTCAAAAGAAGTTGAGTAGCTATTTGCTTATAGACAACTCATCCATCTAGAGATTGATCTCTGCCAAATTCTCGGTGATTCTGTTACTCTGTTATTTATGAGGAGCTGTGGCATCGTGTTTCAGAAATTACCAACCAGTCAGCACTGATGGGTATGTATTTTTCTTGCTCACTCAGTGGCAAGACACATATATAATAAATTCTTAGGAACTTTATCTCTTTCAGTTAAACTCCAAGTAATTGCTGACTCAATGATTTGCCACAAAACCTATTCCTGGATAAAAGGGAGGACAACCCTCTACAGAAAACAGGAATTCCAATACTTCAGCATTTCTAGCAAGAACAAAGAGGTATCAATGAGAAGCAAAACAGGAAACTGTGTTCCACCACTGAGAAATTTGTAAATATTTTATACCATTTTAAATTTGTTTTCAACAAATGATAGCAACAGATTAATTGCCCACATGCCATTTGATTAAAAAAATTATATATATATGTGTGTGTGTGTATATATATATATGTATATATATATATATATATTTAAGATTTTATTTATTTGACAGAGAGAGAAAGCATAAGCAGGGGGGGCGGGAGAGGGAGAAGCAGGCTCGCCACTGAGCAGGGATCCCGATGCAGGACTCAATCCCAGGACCCTGGGATCATGACTTGAGCCAAAGGCAGACGCATAACCATCTGAGCCACCCAGGTGCCCCCCCCCAAAAAAATTTTTTTTAAACAAACTTATTTTACTTTTATGGCTTCATATAGGAGTTATTAACCATCTGCCTTTGTATTATTTAAACATCATACAAATAAACATTATTTTACAACCAGAAAGCAATGATTCAAAGAATTGTACATTTATTGCCCAATAATTCTTCCTTGCCACTTTAATAAGGGCCTAAAGTTACCATCATTTCAACTCTTTTTAAAATTCATTACCGACAACATTAAGAAAAACAGATGAAAATACAGTATTACACTGTACATAAAGAAGGTCTTAAAGAGATTTTAAAACATTTACTAGCAGTGTCCATCACCACCTTTTGAGGAAACAGTTACTAGGGAAGATGACAATGGAAATCACAGCTGACACTACTGAGTGAAACAAGGGTGACATGAATGACTAGCATTTGCCAGTTCCACTAACCAAGCTCTTGCACAGAAGTATCCTCTCCCAGAACAGAATGTGGGTAAACAAACTAACATCTCCCTTCTCTACTTCTTCAAAACATAGAGATGAGGAGGCCTCCAGGATCAGACACTACATCATGACAGAAAAACAGAAAGAGAGTTCTTTCCTCTATAGGCAGGAAGACATGAAATGAAGAGTGGAGGGGAAAGGTAGGCTTAGGATCTCCTGAACAGAGTATGTTTTGACCTAAATTTATGAAGATTAGAGAAACACCGTAAAGAACAGAACTCCGAATCAACCAGCCAGAGAGAAGTCTGCACTGAGGACAAACGCTTATGTATGCTCTAAACCAGAGATGGGAAAGCAAAAGAGAGAAAGAACTCTGAGGCACTGCTGAGCACCCCTTGACTCCTCAGCCAAGGAGTGAACAAGGCAGGTGTGTGAGCCAACTACCAGGGCCGGGAAAGAATCTCTGTAAGGACAGGAGTTGGCAGTGCCTAGCACCCACACGAGGCTAGCAACGGTGCCTCTTCACAACAACTAGAATGGAAAACATCATGATTTTCAGGCCATTAAGCACACCGAAGTGTTTAATCAGTTGTGGGAACCAATCAGGCCTAGAACAAGCTTCTTCCATTGGGATCTAACAAACCTTAAAAGCCAAAATGGAAAGGGTCAAACTGGTTGCACGTAACTCTGACTGTGTCTCAGTAAAAAAAGGTTCAAGACTATTTATACAAATAAAAAAGTCCAGCCCCAACAAAGTAGAATTCACAATGTGTCTGGCATTCGATCGAAAATGCCAGCCCTATAAAGAAGCTGGAAAATAGGGGCACCTGGGTGGCTCAGTGGATTAAAGCCTCTGCCTTCGGCTCAGGTCATGGTCCCAGGGTCCTGGGATCGAGCCCCACATCGGGCTCTCTGCTCGATGGGGAGCCTGCTTCCTCCTCTCTCTCTGCCTATCTCCTCTGCCTACTTGTAATCTCTGTCTGTCAAATAAATAAATAAAAAAATCTTAAAAAAAAAAAAAAAAAGAAGCTGGAAAATACAAACCCATCATCAGGGAGAAAAACTCGCCAAGTGAGACTTACCCAGAGCCCACACAGAATGAGTAGACAAGGACTTTAACAAGTTACTATAACTATTTTCTCTATGTTTAAAATGTTAAGCAAAGACACAGAAGACATAAAAAAGATGCAAATCAAACTTCTTAAACTAAAATAATATGAGAAATGTATTAGGTGGGATTAACAGCAGGTTAGATAGTAGAGAATAAAAGAACAGTGAACTTGAAAGAGAAAAAGGGGAATAAAAAAAAAGTGAAGAGAGGCTTGGTGAGCTAGGGTAAAAACTTGAAGTATGCTGTTGTGTGTAACTGGAATCCCCAAAGGAAGAAGAGTGATAAAAAAATATTTGAACAGGTGCCTGAGTGGCTCAGTGGGTTGAGCCTCTGCCTTTGGCTCAGGTCATGATCTCAGGGTCCTGGAATCGAGCCCCACGTTGGGCTCTCTGCTTGGCAGGGAGCCTGCTTCCTCCCCTCTCTCTCTCTGCCTGCTGCTCTGCCTACTTGTGATCTCTCTCTCCGTCAAATGAATAAATAAAATCTTTAAAAAAAATATTTGAACAAATGATGGCTCCCAATTTTCTAAATTTGATAAAAATTATAAACTCACAAATCTAATACCATGAACCCCATGCACCCAAACCGCCCCCCAAAAAACAAAAACCACAAAGAAAACTACATTAAGCCACATATTAGTTCAAAACTAGTAATAAAGAAAACCCCAAAAGCAGAGAAAGAATATACAGAGGGAACAATGATGACAGGAGATATCTCAGCAGAAAACAAGCAAATCAGAACACACTAAAGCAACATCTCTAAAACAGTGGAAGAAAAAAGCAAACAATACCCAGTGTTGGCAAGGAAACCGGAATCCTCATACATCTCTGGTAGGAATGCCAAATGGTGCAGTCATTTGGAGAAAAGTCTGCAAGTTCCTCAAAAAGTTAAAGTTCCCATATGACCCAGTAATTCCACTTCTAGGTATATATCCAAGAGAAATGAAAACATATGTCCACACAAAAACTTGTACATAGATGTTCACAGCAGCATTATTCACAATAGCCCAAAGCAGAAACAACCCAATTGTCAACCACCTAAAGAACAGATGAACAAAATGTGATGTATCCATACAGAAGAAAATTATTTGGCTGTAAAAAGAAATCAAGAGCTGACCTATGGTACAACATGGCTGAACCTGGAAAGCGAAGAAGCCAGATACAGGAAGTTACCTATTGTATGATTCCATTTATATGAAATGTCTAGCATAGGCAAATCCCCAGATGGGAAGTATATTACTGGTTGTCAGAGGGAAAGGTCGGCATGGGGAGTATTGTTAATGGGTATGAAGTTTCTTTCTGAAGTGATGAAAATGTTCTGGAATTAAGACAGTGCTAGTGGATGTATAATCTAAAAACCTCTGAACTGTATACTGTAAAAGGGCGAGCTATGGGGCACCTGGGTGGTTGAGCAACTGACTCTTGATTTCAGCTCAGGTCATGATCTCAGGGTCGTGGATCGAACGCTACATCAGGCTTCACATAGATGGAGTCTGCTTGAGGTTACCCCTACAACCCCCACTCAAATGCTGTCTCACTTAAAAAAAAAAAGAAAATTAAAAGGGCAAAATTTACAGTGTGTGAATTATCTACCAACAAAGGTGTCAAAACAAATGACAGAAATATTGTGGAAGATACCTAAAAGGTGAGAGAGTGTTACAAATGATATGTACTAATATTATGCTTAAAAAATAAACAATAGGGGCGCCTGGGTGGCTCAGTGGGTTATGCCGCTGCCTTCGGCTCAGGTCATGATCTCAGAGTCCTGGGATTGAGCCCCGCATCGGGCTCTCTGCTCAGCAGGGAGCCTGCTTCCTCCTCTCTCTCTGCCTGCCTCTCTGCCTGCTTGTGATCTCTCTGTCAAATAAATAAATAAAATCTTTAAAAAAAAATAAAAAAAATAAACTATAAACAAATTTTTAAAAATCAAATAGCCAAAATAACCCAATTAAAACGTAGAAACTGCAATATTGGAAAAAGACCCAACCATATGCTGCTTCCAAGAAACAAAATTTGAATATAAAGACACCAATAGATTAAAAGGTTGGAAAAGATACACTACACCAACACTAATCAAAAGAGAGAAGTGGTTATACTACTACCAGAAAAAATGGGTTTCAAGGCAAAGAGCAATACCAGGGGCAATAATGTTACTTTATAATGATAAAGAGATGAATTTTTAAAGAGGATATAATAATCTCAAACATTTATCTACCTAATACTGAGAATTAAAATATTTTAAAAATATTTAAAATATTTAAAGCAAAAATTTTAGAATTACAAGGAGAAACAGACTAATCCACAGTCCTGTTGGAGATTTTAATATCCCTCTGTGGTGGACAGAATTCTAAGTGCATCCCCAAGATTTGCACCCCCTGCTACACATGCCCTGGATAATCCCTGACAGAGACTTGTAAATAAAATGGAATTTCACTCCAAGATTGGGTTATATTATACAGCAACAGTGATGAGATTTTAGAGATGTAATTAAGGTCACTTATCAATTCACTTTGATTTTATTAGAGGAGAGATTATCCTCGGTGGGTCTGACCTAATCAGAGGGAACCTTTAAAGCAGAGTGTACAGATTAGAGATGGAAGTCAGAGGCCTCTATCTTACTGGACTTTAAAAAACAAAACAAACAAACAAAAAAAGCAGCTACAAGGAAGTGAATTTTGTCAACAACCACATGAGTCTGGAATAGGTCCCCAAGCCTCAGATGACAGTGCATCTGCAGCCGACACTTTGATGGCTGTCTCCTGAGACCATGACAAGAATCCAGCTAAGTTACCCCCAGATTCCTGACTCACCGGAAACTGTGAGGTAGTAAATATCTGCTGCCTTAAGTCCAATTTATGCTAATTTGTTATGCAGCACTACAAAACTCATGGCCCCTCTCTCAGTAAGTAAAGAAGATACAGGTGAAAAATGAGTAAGAATATAGGTTAAGCACCGGGTGTTATATGTAAGCGTGACTCACTAAATTCTACACTTGCAACTAATATTATACTGTATGTTAACTAACTGGAATTTAAATAAAAACCTGGGGGAAAAAAGATTGTAGAAGGTTTGAACAACACTATTAACCAACTTGACCTAATTGACATTTATATAACACCCCACCATACCATAAGCAGGAAATGCATTTTAACTTTGCAAGGAATACTTACCAACATAGACCACATATTCAGTCATAATAAATCTCAGTAAGTATCAAAGGATTCAAGCCACACAAAACATGTCCTATGAACACAACAGAATTAAGTTAAAAATCAATAATAGGAAGATCTTTAAAAAATCTAATATTAGCAAACTAAGTAACACATTTCCAAATAACCCAGGAGTCAAAGAAAAAATTAAGAGGGCAGCGAATCTACCAAAATATTGTAAAACACCACAAAGACTGAGCAATTACAGCTTCACAAAGTTTTAGGTAAATGAACAACCAAATGTAAATTTAGTTATTGTCTTTAAATACTTTAAAATGCAACTACTATACAAAACCATGACCTTCTATTGTAGGAATAGAAACAGGATTGTTATACTACCAAATATTTTTCCTATAAGCTGACAAAAAGAAGCTGTCTCTTAGCCCGTTGGCAATGAAAGACAGAAGATGAATCATTGCTTGTGGAAACCAATTTATTTAGTCACTTCGAACGGCTGTTATTTATTACTTGTCAGCACATGCTGTTAGTTCAATTAAATATAAAATCTGAAGTTCTCTTTTCTTTCCAACCCCCACCTTTTAAAACAAAAAGGAAAGAAATGACATAGATTTAAAACATTAAAAGAACATTTTAAGTTTATTGTTTCTATTATTTTACTTAGGCTTTGTTTATTAAACATTCTGCAACAAAGATTATTCATCTCTTTGGCTAGTTAAATTTAGAAGTTTACAGGGACTTGATATGAAAATATAATCTGGAAGCTCTCCTTTCAGGATATTACAAACACAAAAATTTAAAACAAGGCACCAGAGAAAGTGTTTATTGCAACACTGCACTGAATTGTGAGGAAGCCCGAGACAGTGAACTCCTGGCTAATAAAAAGTTTGATTTTTTTTTTTCTTTGACCGTGATATAATTGAACTGTTTCAATAAAATATAATACTCAAAATTGTTACATACAAAGTATATATCACTTTGAGCATACCACAGGAGTCTCATCATTTAACTGCCATCAACCATAAGAAAAAAATTTATTCATATTAAGCACCAGACATATAAGAGCACAAGTTGCCATGGGGAAAAAAAAAACAGTATTTGGAGACTCTGTCAAGAGAGTAACATTAGGCAATGTATGTTAAGTAAATGTGCCGCCTACCCCTGTCAGGCATAAAAGCCCGTTATCCCTAATTATGTTCTCATTAAGTTTATATCTTTAAAGTGTCAAACACAGCCCACTAGTTCTGGGGCTAATTTCAGCTTTCAGTGATAAACATATCTTATGCTTCAAATGACATTAACTGGCCATCCACCACAAAGTACATGAATACATTTTCTTTTCTGTTGTTCAGTGAACAGAAATATATATATTTTCCTCACTCTTAAAAAGTCTGACCGCAGACAGGACTCAAAGCAAATGTATGTGGATATTATAGGGTGTTTCCAAATAGTTGCCTGAGAATGACACCTCATTTAACCAGTAAATCAAGAAAGAAGTTGCCTATCTAGTGTTCTTATACCAAAACATTTTCTTACACGTCTTTACAACAAACCTTATTTGCACACAGTTGCATGGGAAGCCTCTGTCTTGCAAACTCAGATTCATTAGAAACATCAATTACCGTTTTATAATGCGATACTTACACAAAAAACGGAGTGGGATACCATCTGCCTCTGCACTAAATGGTCTCCAAAGACCATATTCCCTCAGCTCCTACTTCTTTCATTGGGTGCCGCCTTTCGCCCCTCGGTATTCCTCCACACACCTCCCAGCACTCACCTCTGCCTTTTCTGAGCTTGACAAATCAGCAACCATAGATAATACACAATTCTAGGATACCAACACTTTGTGATTTCTTGATTTTATGTCTTAGATCTTGATATCTGAAGGATATCAAATCTATGGCTTTCATATTCATGCAAATGCTTTTCCTCCAAATTGTGTACCTTTTATCTTTTAACTCCTTATACTCTTTCAACATGGAGTATCTCATGTAGTGTGTGTATGTGTGTGTTTATTGCTAATTTGATCAACAAACAATTTTAAATACTGGAGAACAAGCAAAACGGCTAAAAGATTACATCTAGAAAGATTTAGGCGATCTCAAGAGAAACCAGAATATTATAGATTACATCTAAATAGTAGAGTTCTGCTATATACTCTTCTCTTTTGTCTAAGTTATTTGCAATAAATCTATAAATGCAATAAACCTGAAAATGAGAAATAAGAAATTAGGAAACAAAATTTAAAAAAAAGGGGGGGGCAACTGGGTGGCTCAGTGGGTTAAAGCCTCTGCCTTCAGCTCGGGTCATGATCCCAGGGTCCTGGGATCGAGCCCCACATCGGGCTCTTTGCTCAGCAAGGAGCCTGCTTCCTCATCTCTCTGACTGCCTCTCTGCCTACTTGTAATCTCTGTCAAATAAATAAAATCTTAAAAAAAAAAAAGCCTATGAACTCAAAATCTACTAGTGTTCATGTACTTTTTTTTAAAGATTTTATATTTTTTTTTTACTTTTTTTTTAATTTTTATTTTTTCAGCATAACAGTATTCATTATTTTTGCACCACACCCAGTGCTCCATGCAATCTGTGCCCTCCACAATACCCACCACCTGGTGACCCCAACCTCCCACTCCCCACCCCTTCAAAATTCCCAGATCGTTTTTCAGAGTCCATAGTCTCTCATGGTTCACCTCCCCTTCCAATTTCCCTCAACTCCCCTCTCCTCTCCATAAAGATTTTATATTTTAAGTAATCTCTAACCCAATGTGGGACTCCAACTTACAACCCCAAGATCAAGAGTTGCATGTTCTACCACCTGAGCCAGCCAGGCACCCCCAGTGTTTAGGTATATTTTTTATGTTATTTAAGCTGAAGTTCTGAGAGAAAGGTAAGAGGAAGAGAATTAATATTTTAGTGACATATGCATTGAAATTATTGTGGGAAATGGAGGAAGTGGCATGACCAAAAGCTTTAATCCTTTTTTGTGACAGAAAAACACTAAGAAAAAAATTTATTTTTTTAATCCTTTAATAAACATTCAATTTCTTAGTATTTTTTTTAAAAAAATACTCATTTACTTTAGAGAGAGTGTATGCACACACACAGAGTTGGGTGGGGGGAGCTGGGTAGAAGGGAGAGAGAATCCTTAAGCAGACTTCCCACTGAGTGTGGCGATCCACATGGGGCTCAATCCCAGGACTCTGAGATCATGACCTGAGCCGAAACCAATAGTTGGGCTCTTAACCAACTGAGCCATCCAGGTGCCCCTCAATTTCTCGGTATTTTATTATTATTTTTTTTTCCTTTTTTTTCTTTTTCTTCTTCTTTTTTTTTTTTCCTCCGGCTCCCTTTCTCCCTCACCTCAGGCGTCTCAATTTCTCGGTATTTTAAACTAGAGCTTTACTATCCCATCCACTTGGAAATTCTGTTTCTCTGGTTTTCTACGATTATAAAATTCTCAAATATGTACTTTAAAACTGAAACACAGATTGTTAAGCGAAGTTTTTTTTTACATGCGTTTTTAAAGTGTATAGGTTGAGAAGACAACAAAGAATAAAAAAAGCCTTTGTCTCAAATAATGATTAAGGAAGAAAGTACAGGATAGGAAAATGGCAGAAGAGCAAAGGAAGGAGTTAATAGTGAGGCAAAAGAGCAAAGGGGAGAAAAAGGACAAAAAAAGATTAAATAATTAGAAGGTTGGTCAGGTAGTGCTGGTTGACGACAGGCACATCAACCAAGCTAATGTGGGTAAGCTGTATCCCTCCACCTCCTCTCCATAAGCTTGTCAACTCCATTTTTCTACCAACCAAAACTCTATTTTCTGTTACCAACTAGCTACTAAAGGCACAGAATTTTGTAAATTTCATAATAAAATGTGCTTGAGATTGAAAACTCATGTTTAAATACTTTGAGGAAGACCTACAATTCAAAGGTTCCTGAATTCCAAATTAATGCACCTAATAAAGGCTCATTTGGGTATTAAAAAAAATAACTATCAATGAAATGCCTACCTTTCACTAGAGGCTGCAGACTTTTTTTTTAAATCAACTAACATTATTTAATATAGAATGAGAAATGTGAAAAACAAGTTCTTATAGTTGTCTTACATTGATATAAACATGTTCTACAAGTGGAATTGATTTCACTTACTCAGCACGGAAAACACTGTTATGTTAAGACCGATTTTTGCTGTACATTAGGTTCCGACTAATGAGTCTATAGACTGGGTGGAAAAAGGTATCTTAGGGTATATTTAAAAGAAAACACTAGGGTGCCTGTGTGGCTCAAGTGGTTGAATAACCGACTCTTGATTTTGGCAGAGGTCATGATCTCAGGGTC
This sequence comes from Lutra lutra, assembly GCF_902655055.1. Lineage (NCBI taxonomy): Eukaryota > Metazoa > Chordata > Mammalia > Carnivora > Mustelidae > Lutra > Lutra lutra. Next base: position 51,858,033 of record NC_062290.1, read on the forward strand.
ATGAGATCGAGCCCCACAATGAGCTCTGGCACTCAGCAGGGAATCTGCTTGAGATTCTCTGTCTCTCCCTCATCCTCTGGCCTCCCCACACGTTCTCTCTCACAAATAAATAAATATTTTTTAAAAATGAGAGAGTAGCTGATGGCAGGAATAGACTTTAAAAAAAAATCAGGGATAATTTCTTGTCCTCCACAGCCTCAAAAATGTGCTGTATATATAGTGATTGTCTTGATCCCTTCTCCTGTGACTACAGCAGCAGTCTGTGGAACTAGTGTGCAGCAAAAACCTTTTTGCAGGCTTCAGAATGCAAAAGTATGCTGTTCGCATATTTTAATGTTAATGGCAAGAAAGACCTATAAAACGTGAAACTGGACCAGAAAAAAAAAAATGCGACGTTTTAACATTTAAGTTTGGCTGTAAGTAAGGTAAACAAACATAACATACTTCTTTCTCTTTTTACAAACTGCAGATTTGCCCTAGAAATAAACATGAAGGTTGAAATAATCACAAATAAGCCAAAGGGCTGCATAATCAGATTTTAATTTGGTATCTTAGTGTTCTTGATATTATACTCTCCTCTTCCATATTTACTAACAGAAAAAAAATCCCACAATAAATAAGCTATTTATCACACAGGTGTTCAATACCAAAACTGTTTTATAGCTCTCAACTACATCAAACTATCATTTTCACTAAGGGACAGACAGAAAAACTTTTCTTTCTTTTTTTTTTTTTTTTTTAAAAGATTTTATTTATTTATTTGACAGAGAGAAGTCACAAGTAGGCAGAGAGGCAGGCAGAGAGAGAGGAGGAAGCAGGCTCCCCGCTGAGCAGAAAGCCCGATGCGGGGCTCGAACCCAGGACCTGGGATCATGACCCGAGCCGAAGGAAGCGGCTCAACCCACTGAGCCACCCAGGCGCCCCCAGAAAAACTTTATATGAGAGTGGGTACTCATCCCTTCTGAATCTCATCTTGGGCAGAGCGCTTTTTGTTTGTTTGTGTTGCTGTTATGATAGACTGATAAACATCATGGGCAATAATACCAAATTTCCATTAATCTGGTGATTTTAAATACCACATTTAAAGATAGAATCTTATTAAAAATCTTACATCAAAGGTATTTGGAGGGGGAAAAAAATCAGTTATCAAAACTTGCAGTTCTCTTTTGGACTTTGAGAAAATATGTTCCAGGCCGAGAAAATATATTACAACAGAAGAGTAATGAATAAATACAAATTGTTCAAAGAAGAAACAACTTATCTTTTAAAAGTGACAGAGTGCATTCAACTCTTCTATTCCCCAAATTTTAAAACATTGAAATATTGGTCCTTTAACTCTACCATGTCATCTTTTTATTTTTAAATAAATGACTTTTAATCCTAACATTAAAAAACTTACAAATGACAATAACTATCAATTTTGAAAATATACCCTAATAAAGCCAAATTCCTTTGCTATTAAGGAGAAATATTAACTTGTTTTTCCTTCATGCTAACAATCGCTTCTACCCAATAAGATAAACAGGCTTTGGTTTTGGAATAACTTTAAAAACTTAAGAAAGACTTGTCAAACCTAACTCATTTTTTAAAAGTTTTTATGTACTATATTGTACACCTGAAATTAATATAACACTATATGTTAACTAACTGGAATTTAAATAAAAACTCTCATATCACTTTATATTAAAAAAAAGACTTGTCAAAATTCACCAAATAATTTTAGGAATATTTTATAAATAATTCAATAAGCTATTTTACATATAAATTAGTTCTCCTTAATATGAAATACAGAGTTCATAAATCTCTTCAAGTCCTTACATAATACCAGGCTGATCAATAGAAAGAAAACCAAAAACCATGGACAACATTTAAAACAGAAGCATAGGTATTCTCACAACACCAAAATATAAGCTGGTAAGAACAAACCAAAACAAGTCATAAAACCATAGCATCAGCACTTCTGTGGGAGAAAGAGAAGGGAAGCCATTTGGGAATCTAATAAACCTGGTAATAGGAAAAACTCAAAAAGTAGAAATTATGGCAAATCAACTTGAGACAACTACTGAAACTAGAAGGTGAAAACATCAGGTGAATGCAAGGTATAAGAAGGTCTAAAGAAGTTGAGAAAGTCTCATCCTTAAGAACTCCTAAAACTGATAAGCCAGGGCTCCCTTCTAGGACAGAGTTCCACACCAAGGAGAATGAATCAACTGGCTACGGTATCAAACTGAGCAAGAAAGAGAAAAACAACAGGATGGAAAGAGAAGTCCAGGTAAAAGCGCAGGAGAACAGAGCCAGGAAATCTCAGAAAGCAAGCTACTATAATTTGAATACTAGGCAACAAGAAACAAAGGGCCATGACAATAGAAAAGCTCATCTGAACCAGGCTCCTTCTAAACAAAGTTCCAAAAAATGAGCTTCACATTTTAAAAACGGGAAACAAAAATATCAAGGGCAAAGCCTGTGCAATACTGTTATAAATTAAAAGAGAATAAGGAGCAGAATAAGACCCCTATAGACAATAAAAGTTCACCAGGAAGACAGACACATAGAACATATCAAAACTATTAACTTGCATTTAAAATGTCAGTCATTTAAAAAATGATAAAAGCCATAACAGAATAACCATGAATCAGATATGAGGTGACAGAACTCAGGGAAGACTTAGAAATTTAAAAAAAAAAAAACAAAACATTTTGGACATGAAAACTAAAACTAGAAGGAGCACAGGAGTGGATAAACACAACAGATGATACCTTAAATAGGTAAAAAGGGAAAAAATTTTTAACTCAAAAGGAAGATAAAAACAATTCACAAAAAAGTCACATATACTGAAGACAGACAACAAGACCCAGTGCAAATAATAGGAAATTCAGAAGAAAACCAAACCAAGGCAAAAGAACAAACAAAACAATAATTCAAGTAAATGTTCTTGAAATTAAAAAGAAAAGGGGGGGGCACCTTGGTAGTTCAGTCTGCTAAGTGTCCTTTTGGCTCAGGTCATGATCTCAGGGTTGTTAGATCGAGCCCTGCATCAGGCTCCACGCTCAGCAAGGAGTCTGCTCAAGATTCTCTCCCTGTCCCTGTGCCCCTCCCTCCCCACCCTCTCAAATAAATGAATCTTTTTTAAAAAAATAAAAGAAAAAGAAAAAAAGAAAAGAATGTGAAGTTATATAATGGAAGAGTACATTGTGTGTCTGAGAACATGAACAGTGAATAACACCAACACATATTCTAGTAAAAATTACTGGAGTGAAAGGAAGAAGTAAATATGGTCACCTTTAGTGTCCTTGCCAGCCCCAGGTTATCACTGATCCTAAGCAGCTGTCATCCTTGTATAGTCTCTTTCTTACACCTTTCCACTTAGAATCAATTAAGATTCTACATTAATTTAAACATGGAATTTAGAAAAAGTGTATTTACAATTGACAAAAGTAAAAACATTAAAAAACCAAGCAGTATCTGCTTAAACAAAGTATACTAAACACTTTGTCACTGCCCCTCTATGAAAGTCCACAAAAATGACAAGAGATTAAAAGCACTAACCTATTCAGATGGACTGTGGCAGAGAAGACACAGATGGGTCAAGAAAATTTGGGAAGCTGGAATACAAATACATGAGTGGGATGGAGTTAGCTGGCGAAGGTTGAAAACTATGGGCCTAGAGACAGATAAACTAAGAAGCCACCTGTTTCTAAACACAAACTCAAGTAAAGCTCCGTAGACAGAGAACAGCAGATGAAACATGAAAACTGGTCTCCTCGGGGCGTCCAGGTGGCTCAGTCAGTTTGGCATCTGACTCTTGGTTTCTGCTCAGGCCATGATCTCATGGGTCAAGGGACTAAGCCCTGCATCAAGCTCTATGCTCAGGACGAGTCTGCTTGAAGATTCTCTTCCTCTGCCCCTCCCACACCCACAGGCCTTCTCTGTCTCTAAAATAAGTAAATCTTAAAAAAAAAAAAAAAAAAAAGGAAGTCGGTCTCACAAAAGAAAATCCCTCATTTACCAACTTCACAGAAGACCTGTGCAAAGTTGAAGCATGCAATAATAAACTCAAGGCATACCAAATGGTTAACTGCAGGGCTGCCTATCAAAACTGGGAGATTAAGTAAAAAGTCTTGGGAGTGAACTGTGGATATCCTTAGCCAACCCAAGAGAAAAGTGAATTGCACCTATTAAAGCACCTCATCCATAAACAGAACTTCCAATCAGCTTTTTAGTATCTTACTCTTACACATGAAAGCAGCCAAATATTACCAAAGATTTAAGGAAATCTGAGAAAACATTAGAGAACAAAGGAAGAAAAACATTAACTTGAAGAAAACAGAAGACAAAAAGCAGAAGAAAACTTGAAAACAACCACTAAAATTAACACCTGCAGAGAGGTAAAATGTTACATCCACCAAAGGCCAAGCCAAGGGCCAAGCAAGGCCTGGCAAATTTAGCTGGTTAATAAAAACAATGAGCTCTTTTTAGATTCAGGCAGGTTATTATTTACATAAACAGTAAGAAAACAATAGCCAAATGTGCCAAGTCGTGGCCCTTGTTCAGGGAGACACCAAAGTAAAAGGCACTGGATGGAAGGGGACTGATGGGACACCCTACTGCTGAGGAGCGAATGCCATGCTGCGGCCAAGCCATTTTATAGCTGCACCTGTGCCCTCAAGTGGTGGGCATGATAAAAAGTCTCAAGTTTCAAAGATACCAGGGAGACAGTTGGGAAAACTGATTCAAGACATCTTTCTGTAAGACAGGGAGCCTTCCTCAAGAAAGAAAGGTAAATAAAATGTTCTTGTGAGACTCTTCAGAAAGCTACCTGTCTGGCCGCGTTCCTAGGAAGACTGCAGGTGGTTGCACCAAGATGTAGGCTGTCGGAGGTTCTGTCTCAGTCTGCATGGCCTACCACGATGCGAGCAAGGTTACCTGGATGCCAAGGTGAAGCGAAGCCCTACAGACACAAAAGCATAATGCTACCTTTAAAAGGGAATATTTTAAAAACTAATAATAAATGGATAAAATTCAGAGGATAAAAAATAAAAAGAGCTTTGAGATATTAAAAATATGCTGGAAATTTTTTAAAAAATCAGTGGAAGAACTGGAAGAGAATACTGAGGAAAATATACAAGAAAGTGGAAGAAAAGGATGAAAAACAGAAAACGTGAGATTTAAAAAAATGTAATAATCAGGCTAGGTACCAGTATCCTAATAAAAGGAGTTCCAAAAATAGAGATGGGGGGAGGGAGGGAAAGAACTTATCCAAGAAGTAATATTTAAAAATTTTCCAGACCTGAATGACATTGAATTTTCCCATTAAAAAAAATTCACTGTTGATTAACTCAATGGATGAAAAAGACCCATTCTTTGAAATATCATCAATTTCAGAATATTGGAATAAACATCCTAACAGCTTCTGAAGAGAAAAAAAAGATACACATAAATATCAAGAATCAAAATGACAAATGACTTCTCAATAGCCTCAGTGGAGGTTGGAAGGCACAGAAGTATCCTCTAAAATTCCTGACAATGATTTCAGCCTAGACATCAACACTCACATAATCTTTCAATTCAGTGTATAGACATAACCCAGCCATGCTTGTAAATCAAAACAATTTACTGTTCCTGCATTCTTTCATAGGAAACTGCCGGAAAAGATATACCACCAAAATGAGGGAATAAACCAAAAGATGAAGACAGAAGATTCAGGAAATTGGGATATCCCATATGAGAGAGATGAAGAACAACCAGTCCAGATTAGCATAGAACAAGAGAGTTCCAAGAGGAATGTTGAGAGAAAAAAAAAAGTTGGATTATAAAATGTATTTGAACTTACTGAGAAGAGATTTCTAAACCTGGAGGACAGTTAGGGTGTAAGTTAATGTGTGCTACACAGAACACTGAGCAAATGAAGTAATAAAGTAATTATATTATTAATTCCCCAAAACTTAAAACATAATTGGACAAAAAAAGAAAATGTAATTACAGATACCACACAAGCCAGTTATGAATAGTATTTACATAGTCAAAATAGTGTAAATATTGAATGTTATCCATTGAAGGGACAGAGGAGGAAGGTATGTGTTTAGGGAAGAGGTAGAAGGAGTAGGTCTTCATCTTCATATTCCAAAACAGATCAATAAAACCTAAAACTGAATTATCAAGAAAGAACATAACCATCATGTTACTTAGAAATACAGAGATAATTGAAAAATCACTAAAAGATTTGAAAGTGGTTATCTCTTAGTAGCAAGAGCTGGTATAAAAAGAATAGAGAAGGAGATGGGGTGCCTGGGTGGCTCAGTGGGTTGGGCCTCTGCCTTTGGCTTGGGTCATGATCCCAATGTCCTGGGATCGAGCCCCGCATCGCATCGGGCTCTCTGCTCAGCAGGGAGCCTGCTTCCCCTCCCTTCTCTTTCTGCCTGCCTCTCCACCTACTTGTGATCTCTGTCTGTCAAATAAGTAAATAAAATCTTAAAAAAAAAAAAAAAAGAATAGAGAAGAAGAGTTCTGTTTTTCATTATAAGCCTTGGGGGGGAAAAAACCTTTACTAACTTAAAATTATCTACTTATTATCTTGAAATTAAATAAAATAGTAAATTAAAGATAACTGACATTTATGGGCCAATGTGAATAATTCTAGACAGTATACTTACCAAAAAGATCCTGAAAATAGACTCTAACAGGCAAAAGGAAAACAAAAACAAAAACAAAACAAAACAAAAAAACAAAAAAAAAACACGAAACAAAAAAAAAAACCAAAAAGAAAAACCTGGATTGTTGTTCATATCCAGCCACACTGTAGTACAAAAAAAAGATTAAACATAATGCTTCAAGGACGCCTAGGTGGTTCAGTTGGTTAAGCGTCTGCTTTTGGCTCAGGTCATGATCCCATGGTCTTGGGATCAATCCCACATTGGGCTCCTTTCTCAATAGGGAGTCTATTTCTCTCCATGTGCCCCTCCCCCCACTCTTGTGCTCTCTCATTCTCTCAAATAAATAAATAAATAAAATCTTAAAAAAAAATAGACTGCTTCATTTTTGAATCGGGGGAAAGGGGAAGGGAAGAGGTAAGAAATAAGCTCACCCAATTGTACAGTATTCTGTACTGAAATCACAGAGTATTATAGCAGGATCAAATCTTACATATTGGCTAACAATTTATTTCCCTCATTTTACAGTTACTTTCCAGGGTTACACAGCTGCTTCCTGCAGAATCAGAACCCTCTGCTCTTTAACTCCTAGGCTTTTCATTTTACCACAATGCATTTTTACATAATGATTAATTATCAAGCAAATGTATTTGCATTCCTATTGATAATATTCATTAGCATTTTAATTTTAAATTTTTTAAAAAAGATTTCATCTATTTATTTGCCAGAGAGAGAGAGAGAGAGAGCACAGGCAGGCCAAGTGGCAGCAAAGGCAGAGGGAGAAGCAGGCTCCCCGCCGAGCAAGGACTGGGACTCGATCCCAGGACGCTGGGATCATGACCTGAGCCGAGGGCAGCTGCTTAACCAACTGAGCCACCCAGGCATCCCAGCATTTTTTTAATTTTAGAAAGGGAATCTACTTGTAAGAAAATGTAGAGAGGCAATTGCAAATCCAACAAGGGCATTACATAGAAAAGCCACATATGCCATTATGCCTTGTTTCACTGACTGGAAATGTTCAAAAAAGGCATTTGATAGGGAAAAGACTAACATTAAAACATGCAAATAACCTGCCCCCTACCACAAACAAAAGAAAGAAAAATATAAAAAAAAAACTAATAGTTTTAAGTTAAAGCATATTGGTATTTTAGTTATGGATTAAACAGGTACAATAAAGGAAAAATGTCTGTAACTAAATTCTTTTCCTACTTTTCATGATGGAATAGAACTGAGAATTTTTGAAATTTTTAGGCTGCCAACTTTATTTGGCCCGAATTGTGGGTTCACTCCTTCTTTATCTACCTTGGAAATAGCACTGAAAATGTTTATTTTCTTGCAATTTGTATTGCTGTTCAAATGATTCAGAAACCTTTACTCAGCTAATCATGCCCTAGAATCTAATAATTTGCTGAAAGTAGGTTTTGGCAACAAAATTTATAAGGAAAAAATATACTGCCTGATAGTTTAAAGGAATTGGTGGCGTTCATCAAAAGGATTTGGGGGTTCAGATTTTTCACAATTAGTATGTTACACTGGCTACCTGGTGGAACAGGTTTTTAAGATAAAACTGAGTATGTGAATTAGAAGGAACATCAAAAAGTGGCCCAAGGCCTAACGTAGAGGCCCTGTTATTATCAGTTACCACCTATCATTCAAGTTTGGGTTAAGTTCCTCATCAAATACCAGGATTATTTCAATTTGAATAAAAAAATAAGGCTATCGGGGCACCTGGGTGGCTCAGTGGGTTAAGCCACTGCCTTCGGCTCAGGTCATGATCTTGGGGACCTGGGATCGAGTCCCGCATCGGGCTCTCTGCTCAGCAGGGAGCCTGCTTCCCCCTCTCTCTCTCTCTCTCTGCCTGCCTCTCTGTCTATTGTGATCTCTCTCTGTCAAATTAATAAAAAATCTTTAAAAAAAATAAGGCTATCAAAACCTTTTTGATCTTCTAATTTACTAATTACACATTACATAAAAATTCTCCTTACTTGGCAAAAGGGAGGAGCATAAAAAGCAGTAGCACCTCTACCTTTATTATTAGTCAGTCTGTTCTTTTTTTTTTTTTTTTTTGAGTTTTTATTTATTTGACAGAGAAAGACAGTGAGAGAGGAACACAGCAGGAGGAGTGGAGAGGGAGAAGCAGGCTTCCCGCTAACAGGGAGCCCAATGCGGAGCTCAATCCCAGGACACTGGGATCATGACCTGAGCCTCTGGCAGATACTTAATGACTGAGCCAACCAGGAGCCCCTACTCAGTCTATTCTGTGCTAAAATCTATACTGTAACATCCCTGACTTTGAGACTCTGAAGAAAACTAACACCTCAGAGGTATTTAATAAATACCTGTGAGGTAACAATTTAAATGGCAACATTAGATCAATATATGGTATTCTCCCATTACTTAGGCTTTCCTAAAACAAACATATTCCTATTCCTCAAAGTAATTCATTTTTCAAAAAGCTCTTGTGTCTTTCAACATTAAAAAAAAAAAAAAGGAGTAGAAAGAAGAGCTGATTTTCCAAGGTAGGAAGCTAAGTGGCTTCCTTCATTCAGCTCATTCTACCTCACAGGTACCACCCTAGTCAAACATCCTCTAGACCATTCTGCACAGTGAACAGAGCATACACACAATGCTTCCTGAAGGTGGTAACCAGGCAGCTACAAAGCACTCAGACCCTGTCTACTGCTGTATGTTTAATCACACAAACGTCCTCTACTGCATTTTATAATTAGTAAGCAGCAATAGTTTGTTATGTACTACTTTGCTATTTTAAAATTCTTTTGCCATAACCAATGCTTTTTCATCTTGAAGCAGAACTCACTATTCAGACATATGCGCATTTACCAGCATAAGAGAAATACTTCAAATGATGATGATACTGGCCTGTGCTACATTAGAAAGATCCCAGGGGCGGGGGTGAAAACAGGATTATTTAAAGGCATGTTCAGAAACAACAAAAAAATAAAATCTGTAACTCTGCAGTTCTAAGGTTTCATAAGCACTCTATTTCCACAAGAAACTCTCTAAAATTTACACATAATTAAGCCAGCTAATAAAACTCAATCCCAGCAAGTTTTATGTATGAGGAAAATCCTCATACAATATTAGTAGAGCATGGTTTACAAATATAGTATATTTGTTAGTAAGTATAAAAACAGTGGTTTTAGATTTATATTTTAGAAAAAGAATTATTTTAAGAGTCTTTACCTAAATTTATTTTGGTATCAAACAACTACAATTAGTGATGGGGCAAAAAACACCTGTTATTGCGTGGATGTTAATTTATTTACAAAAACTATACAAAATTAGATTAATTATAACATTGACTTATCAAAGCTTTCCGAAATTAATTTTGCTTTTGGAAATGTATCAAAAGTCTTCAGATCCAGAATGATAGTCTTTATTATTTTTAATTCATGGAATTATAGCACATCAAATCTTCAAGCAAAAACATGAGATAAAAGCCTGTACAATAAAATATTCTTTTCCTAATAGCTTGGAATGTAAAAGAAAATATGTTCCCTTTGTACTGAAGAAAAAAACTTGAACAAAGTGTCCAATAATATCAAATACCTGTTAGAATGGTTTGTCTGCTGGAATTAAAGTTGGGCAATTACTTCTACTTTTTTAAAAACGACCTTAAATTAAGTCCTTTTTTTTTCTTTTATAAAAAACATTTTTCTCAGCCATATCAGACCTCTAAGCCTTACAACAATAAATGTTAATCCAACTTTACCAGTAAATCCATACCCACAGAAGGTGTCTTCAAGACAGACTTATTTTAAAAGTGCATATAAGCATGATTAAATTTCTTAAATTGTTGACAAATCTAGAAGCAATAATTTAATATTCTACCACAAAATATAGGTAGCCTTAAGAGGAACATGCTTGGTCAATCTTTCTTAAGATTTTAGGTGTGATGCCAAAACACTTAAAAATGAAGGAAAAAATACAGTGACTCTTCGCTAATGGGTTTTCAGGTATTAATTTGCAGACACAGCTAAATGCTCATCTAACAAAGTATCCAGGTTATCCAAAGATATTTGCCATGAATTCATAAAGCAGTAACACATACATAAAAGTAACAACAACCAAAAATACCACAGGTATGTCAGGCCTAAGATGAGTTTATCTAATAAGGATTACATGAGAAATATCACATAAGACTCAAAATAAATGTCATATACAAAATTATACGATGTGTCTTTGCTCAAACACACCTAGAACTCAGACTCAAGTCAAATAACTAGGCTGGCTTTTTTATGTCACCAGCTTTCATTAGGGCTTTAATAGCTCTTGCCCTCATCTCAAGTTCTAGCAGCTCCAGCTGCTGTGCAGAAGGCTGAACATCTTCTGGTGGAGGAACAGTCACGGTGGCTGCTTTGGGTTCTTTTGGGCTAGACTCTGCTAGTCCCAGAATCTCATTCACACTTTTCTCAATGTCTTTCTCCAGGTCATCTATCTGACCAGCTTCACTTTGGACTGTATTTTCTGGGACCTCAGGAGCAGCAGCTTCTTCGTTGCATGGGCCTTCTATGTCGCTGTCATAAGCATCTGCATTTATACTGAGTACATCACTATCTTCCCCTTTGCCTGTAACAAACAAAAAAGGGGAAAGAACCATGTAACCTAAATGCCCTCGTCAAAATTTCCTTTCTATTTATGATTAAAAGGCTTCTTTGATCCCACCTCCCCCATGGAGTCCCAAACACATTCCATAATCTCTATCCCATCCTTTTCTCTTGACTCAACTTTGAAAGTAGATATAACTTAAGGTAAATTTTAATGTATTTTTCATTCTGATTTAGTAGAACATGGAAGCACTGGAAAATTTATACCATCGCATGGAGTTCCATGATCTCTTTTCCTAATTAAAATGTCCCAACACACACACACACACACACACACACACACACACACACAAATGTCCCAACACTTTATGCCACAGGGAAGCTTCTACATTACAAAATGAAAACTGATGTTGGAAACTCAGTAAAACATTGCTTATTAATGAAAAAGTAAAATTCCATCCTGGGAGGAGCTTAAAATACTTTGCTTTTATAAACTACAAAAAAGGAAAAATATCATTGGCAAGCTGGACACCAATGTGCATTGCAATTATCCTAAATCTTTTCATATGTTTTTTCAAACACTTTGTTCTAAATCAATAAATTAAAGGAGAATGCCTAAGTCCATTTGCTAAGATAAAGTAAGTCTTCATCAAGAGGATTTTAATTAATAAAGTTAGGAAACTATAATTATTAAAAATGCATTTGCTATAAAACTTCTATAACTGATACTAAAAAGCCTTGAATATAGATCTAGATTATAAGCCTCAACTACCTTGGTTTTAGACATTACTTAAGCCTAGGTGTCATCTATACTTTGGGTGTTCATTTCTACCTCCAATTTATTTCTCTTTTAAATTCCTAATATGTTTTTTTAAAAGTCATGACCCCCCAAATGTTAGCTTTGCTAGTCTTATACAAGAAAAAACTTACTGACAGATGGAAAATTCTGATAATTCAATGTAAAGGGAAGGCCATAAATAATTCTACTCCACTAGTTTTGTAATAACAATTTACTGACCCTGACTGATCCTCCCTCCTACAACCTAATAATTGAAAAACTACTCCCTATTCCAAAATTAGTATGGAAAAATGAATCAATAAATTATATTTGGGCCTTCAAATAGAAGTTATAAAAAAAGGTTGCCATTTTAATTATTTGATGCAAAAGAATATTTTATGTATCAAAGAAACACATATCTCCAAACAGCTACAAAAACAAAGAATATAGCGTTTTGTGTAAAGAAATAATGCTTTACCTAAGTACTGCAATTTGAGACAAAAACAAATTAAGAAATGAAGCTCTAAGTTGTTCATAGTCTCAAAATGCATGCTCAGCCTTCTTTAAAATTCTAAATCTGTACTCACTGATTCTGAGTGAAAATCTGCAGTTTGTTTAAAAGACTTTAAAACAAATTTTTGAAAACCAGTGATTTGTTTTCTGAACTAGAAGTCACTGCCTGATAATGAACTAAGAGCAGAAGAATTAAATATAATGATGGCCTCAAAGTTGGGATAACTGAGTTCTAAACCTTACTCTGCTATTAAGTATGTGATTTGAGGCAAATCCGTTTACCTTCCCAGAATTTCTCGCCTGTAAAAGTTAGGGCAAATTGTCCCAGGATATCTCTAAAGTACAAGGTCTAGTATTACAGTAAGTTAAGTCTATAAAAAAGTTTATAAAATGGCAATACTTTATTTTCCTTTTCTCCCAAGAGATGGTTACCACTTATCTTTCATTTAATACATTCATCACTTGGATAATAAGCTAAAAGAATTTTCTATTGATGATAGCTGTAGCCAATGAAAGATAGGCAACATGTTCGTAAAGCATGCTCTACTTAATTTTTTTCACTCAACAATCTTTTTTTATTTAAGATTTTATTTTAAGCAATCTCTATACCCAACATGGGGTTCAAACTCACAACCCTGAGATCAAGAGTCACATACTTTACCAACTGAGTCAGCCAGGCACCCCGGCCTTTTTGATACCAGATTCTCTAGAAAAAGGGACTACATTTACAACGTCCAGGCAATATAACTGAAGCTCATTTATTATCTTGGGTCCAGGGCTCAGTATATAATGATACAACTGTGGAATCCCTTATATGCTAAATCACAATTTTTGATGTAGCTGTACTATTATGAAATTAATTTGCTTTGAATATATATGTGGGTAAATAAGTAACAGCAAATCTTGGAGATTTTTTTTTTTTTAAAGATTTTATTTATTTATTTGACAGAGAGAAATCACAAGTAGGCAGAGAGGCAGGCAGAGAGAGAGGAGGAAGCAGGCTCCCTGCTGAGCAGAAAGCCCGATGCGGGGCTCGAACCCAGGACCTGGGATCATGACCTGAGCCGAAGGCAGCGGCTTAACCCACTGAGCCACCCAGGCGCCCCTTGGAGATATTTTTTTAAGTAAGTGGAGAACCTACACTAGTATATCCTTAAGACATACATGGCAAATCTTCTAGCTAAATATCACTGTCATATACCATCAGCCTATACTTTCTACCAAAAGAATATAGGAATATATAGGTATACGTATAAATATTTTTTAATGGAATATACATTATGTTCATCTTATTTTTGTGTTTTTCCAAACACTTCAAACAGCTAAGAACCACTGAGCTACATGTATTCTGACCTAATTTAGATAATTTTTTTTTTTTTAAGATTTTATTTACTTATTTGACAGACAGAGATCACAAGTAGGCAGAGAGGCAGGCAGAGAGAGAAGAGGGGAAGCAGGCTCCCCAATGAGCAGAGAGCCCGATTTGGGGCTCAATCCCAGGACCCTGAGATCATGACCTGCGTCGAAGGCAGCAGCTTTAACCCACTGAGCCACCCAGGCCCCCCTAATTTATATAATTTTTTAAGCCTATAAGCTTAAGAAGCAACCACACAGCTAAAGAGCTCTTCTGCCCTGAGCCTGTAATAGTAAAATCCTTATTTATAAAGTTACCAGCACCAGAGATTCAGGATCAAAATGTTTATAGCACTTGTCAAGAGGTAAATCTTTTTTGTTGTTTTTTTTTTTTAGATTTTTTATTTATGTATTTGACAGAAAGAGAAATCACAGTAGGCAGAGAGGCAAGCAGGAGAGAGGGGGAAGCAGGCTCCCTGCCGAGCAGAGAGTCTGATGTAGGGCTCGATCCTAGGACACCAAGATCATGACCTGAGTCAAAGGCAGAGGCTTTAACCCACTGAGCCACCAGGCGCCCCAAGAGGTAAATCTTGATAAGAATTTTTTTTTAATCTATATATTCTTTGGGTTTGTTTCCAACTTTTTAGTGGGCAGAAGGTGGGCTTTATTTCTTTTATTTTAAACAGCTATACATATCCTATGAGTGAAGAAATGGTGCTCCATAATTTTGGCATTCTCTGTATACATTTAAAATTACTGAAGGTTGGGGTGCTTGTCTGGCTCAGTCAGTAGAGCACACAGCTCTTGATTTCAGAGTTACAAGTTCAAGCCCCATGCTGGATGTAGAGATTACTTAAAAATAAAATCTTAAAAAAAAAAAAATTATCCAAAGTCTACATGATTGAGTTCTCCATAACACAGTATTGGTGAATGTATTCACAGTTTCTATCTGGCCACCACACTTGCACCATGGGCCAAAGCTTTATACAATTTGTATCTGAAATAACTTAGCATAAGCACTTCATTTCACACCTGTGAAAACAAGTCAAGTGACTCGTACAATGTAACATGACAAATTATCTGAAGACCAAGGATCAGACTTCAAGTCCTTTTCACTATTCCTTAATTTTCATCATCTTACTGACTTGTTTTTTAAAGCATCAATTGCAAACACACGACTACGCTTCTGAAGATAATTCACCTCATCCTTAGTATTAGGAAATTATAAAGTTTTTTCTTACCGAGTATGATCCTCAAAATGGAAGGGGTGACACTTGTACATTCTTTCTAAAAAAAGTAACTTTACCCCAAAATGTTTCATTCAAAATCCTTAAAATATCAGCACTGTCATGTTCTGTCCTTCACACCGCCATTTTGCATGCATGAATGAGTGGGCACACACATCCCAAGTTTGCTTTTTGTTAATTAAAATAAAAACTTTAAATATGTGTGTGTGTGTTGTCTTAGGTTTGCTTTTTGTTAAATAAAAGTTTTAAAAACCCAACTGAAAGTACACAAACATACAAGGATTACTAATCAGAAAGATTTTGAGGGATAAAAGAATTTTTAAGTTATGCTAGCATATTTAAGCCTCAAGAGAGCCTATATTTTACTTGCTACAAATTCAATTTAGAATAGTTTTAATGCATAAAATGGAAGCATATCTAATGTTATGAGTGACTGCATGCTTGTGAAACTCCTTGATAGTGAATTATTAAATTAAACCAGGAGACAAATCCTAGAACATGGAATAATTAAATATCTGTCTGAATTCCTGCTGAAGATGGCAAATTAAGCACACATATCTAATTCCCTTCCCTACCACGAACCACTGAAGTGACAGAGGACAGACACTTAAAACTACAGTAACAGCATAAAAACTGTAAAGCAACTGAAGATAAAACTAGTATCAGTCCTACCTAAGTAAAACATAAAATGGAGAATCCATAAGGGAAAAAGAAAAAATCAACAAATTTAGCTAAATAAATAGTAAGATTCCTGAGGAAAAAAATAAAATACCATAAATAAAATAAGACAGAGGTACTCTACAAGCAAATATTAATGAAATACATATTTTCATGGCAAATATAAGAATACATACAATGTCTAGGTATCATTAAGAAATAACTAAAAACATGGCAAAGGGTAAAAACAAGTCAAGCGTTTCACAAAATATGAAATATAAAGCATCGAAAAATACATTTAAAAATGCTCAATTTGGGACACCTGGGTGGCTCAGTCAGTTAAGTGTACGCCTTTGGCTCAGGTCATAACCTCAGGGTCCCAGGATCCAGTCCCCCATTGGGCTCCTTGCTCAGCAGGAAGCCTGTTTCTCCCTCTGCCTGCTCTGCCTGCTCTGCCTGCCGCTCCTCCTGCTTGTGCTCTCTCTCTCTGACATAAATAAATAAAATATTTTTAAAAATGTTAAACTTAATTTCTAATCAAGAACTAGAGGTTAAAACAATATTACTTTTAACTCAAGAGGAATTTTATACATCTGGACAAAGTTTAATAAATTCGTAAGGTGGAAAAATGATCAAGACATGATTAAGTCAACAAAGTAAGCTAATGAGTGATAATCATATTTATGTTAAAAATAATATAAGTAAGTTATTAATTGTGGTTACTTCCAGAGAGGGAAGTTAAAGTTGTAGAGGAAGAGGAAGAAAATGAGTTTTCCAATTTTGCTCTAAAAACATACGTATTTCTTCAACCATTTCCAAGAAAATAGCCCAGTAAAAAGTTTAAAAAGAAAAAATGAAAGCAAAAAAAGGTATCATCTAAAAAGACATTTTTCCAGATTTTTACAAAATGTAAGCAAGCAGGATGAAATTGATAGAAAAATAAAAGCAAAGCCAAACCACAGCCAAAGACACAACAATAAGTAGAATTCTTTCTAAGAGAGTTTTGGAAGCAAGGAAGAGCTGGCTATGAAACATACAGAAAGATAATTAAATTAAATCCATTCAGAATAATTGGGCCAACTAAACACTTCCTATTTACCCTTCCCCTCTGTGCCACAGGACCAGGCCCACCTCATCCATTTAAATCAAAGGGCTCTCCTAGAGAAATATATCTAAGTAGCTACTGATGAAACCCAAACTAGCTTCCAGAAAAACACAGCTACAATAAATAAGGAACCAAGATGAACAAAGGAAGAATAAAGAAAATTTAGGGATCAGAAGATAATCTAAATGGGGGAGAAGGAAGGGTGGAGGAGTCTACTTAGTATCCTGAGAGAGAACTAGTTCCTAGTTAATTTTCAGATTTGGACAAACTGCATGACAGGCACTAAAACTTATAGTCGCACATGACAGATTCACATTTATATTTTAAGATATGCTGTGAACTAGACACATGACAGAGCATCATAGTTCTATGTTCACAAAAAGGTAACTTCTACAAAATTACAGGACAGTGCTGAGATGCAGTACTGACATCGATGCTCAGTAAATTTCTAGGTTTCTTAAGAGGTTAATGAGCTGTGAAAAAAAGTAGTTTTAATTAGTTTAGACAGAGAAGGTAACATCTGATCAGGATCTAAATGATACACATAAGACTCATGGTTATCTTGCGCGGGAGAGCATACAGGCAGAGAGAATAGCAAAAGCAAAGTCCCTGGAAACAGTGTTTGTAGTGCCAGAGGAAGTGAGAAGGAAGGAAGAGAAGACCAAAGGGGAAAGTGACAGAACATATCACTTACAGCTTGTACTGGCCACAGGAAGGAAGGACTTCACATTCTGTTTTGAGATGGGAAGCTATGGGAAGGCTCTGATGAGAATAATGACATGACCATTTTTCATTTTAATTTTTACTGTCATTCAGACTACTATACGGAAGAGACTACAGGGGAACATGGGTAGAAATAGAGGGATCAGCATGTTGTGAGAATCGGTATCAGAATAATATGGCTAAGAAGAGGTGAGAAGTGGTTGGATTCTGAATATTGTAAAAGTAGAGCCGACAATTTGTTGACAGAGACGAAAGACAGCAGTCAAGAATGATTCCCAGATTCCTGGCCTGGACACTCAGTAAAGAATGTAACTGCTATTTACTGATATGGAGAAGACTGTAGGAGCAGCAAAGGTTGTAGGGGGAGTATTATTGTTCCCTTCTTTGTTGCCAAGGTATCAGGGAACAATCTAGAATTTACTCTGGAACACAGTAACTTTAAGATGCTTACTGAACATCTAATAAGCAAGCTAGATATAAAGGGTTGGAAAGCAGCTCTGAACTGGTTAAAATAAATTTGTAGTTGCCAGTCTTGGAATTACATAAGATGCAGAAAAGAAAGTCCAGGGACACCTGGGTGGCTCAGTCGGTTAAGCATCTGTCTTTGGCTCTGGTCATGATCTCAGGGTCCTGGAATGGAGCCCCACATCAGGCTCCACACTCAGCGGGAAGTATGCTTGTCCCTCTGCCCTTCCCCAACTCATGCTTACTCTCTGTCTCAAATAACCAACAATCTTTTAAAAATAAAAAAAAAATTTTTAAAGACAAAAAGTCCAAAGAAAGGTGGTGGGTGGGGAACTTACCCTTTAGAAATCAGGTAGAGTATGACACAAAGGAGACTGAGAAGAAAGTGTCAGGGAAGGAGGAATTCGGCAATACCAGTGAAACAGCTGTTGGCAATAGTTCACTGGTGGGGGGGGGAATAATTACAGACCAAGAAAAAAAACACCTGCAGGCACCAAAAGCCAATGTGTTCACTATACACATAGAGGGGCTGTCTCAGCAACACAAAGAGTTCTCCCATTTTAAGAGGAGAAACAGGGACTATATAATTTAAGGCCAGACACAAGTAGGTGGGAAAAATTAATTTACACATCTATTTTCCTTTACTAGAGAAGTTCTTTCCAAGCCAGGCCATATTTTATTTATCTTTCTGGTGCCTAGCACAAAACTACAATTCACTTGTTGGAAGAAGGGGTCAGCTTCAAAATCTGAACAAACATCATTTAGAAAAATATTAAATTCATTTTCCATAATCCAAAGGACACACAAGGACAAATGAGCAAAAGTTACATAACAGCCGCCTATGATTCAATATAGAGATCCTTTTACCAATTAGAGACAGCAAGAATGATACTGAGGGGATGAAACAGAAGATTCTAATAGCAACAATAATCACGGCAGAAGTAATTATAACAAGAGCTGATATTTACTGTGCATCTACCGTGTACTGTTCACTTCTCTAAAGCACTTTACACGTGTTAACTTATTTAATCCTTATGCCAGCATAATGGAATAGGCACTCATATTTGTTTTGTTTTGTTTTTTTTTCACTGAATAAGACTTTAATTTCTTTTTTTTTTTTTTTAAGAATTTATTTATTTATTTGACAGACAGAGATCACAAGTAGGCAGAGAGGCAGGCAGAGAGAGAGGGGGAAGCAGGCTTCCCGCTGAACAGAGAGCCCGATGCGGGGCTCGATCCCAGAACCCTGGGATCATGACCTGAGCGGAAGTCAGAGGCTTTAACCCACTGAGCCACCCAGGCGCCCCAAGACTTTAATTTCTTAAGTGGCACTCAGATTATTCCCATTTTACAAATGATGAAACTGAGGAACAGAATTTAAGCAACTTGCCCCATAGTTCACACAACTGAAGTGGCAAAACCAAAATCCAAATCCAGGTATATTTCAAAAAGGAAAAAAAAAATCTATACATTGAAATATTCTATCTATCTATCTATCTATCTATCTATTTATTTATTTATTTGACAGACAGAGATCACAAATAGGCAGAGAGGCAGGCAGAGAGAGAGGAAGGGAAGCAGGCTCCCTGGTGAGCAGAGAGCCCGATGTGGGGCTCGATCCCAGGTAGCAGAGAGCCCGATGTGGGGCTCGATCCCAGGCCCCTGGGATCATGACCTGAGCCGAAGGCAGAGGCTTTAACCCACTGAGCCAGCCAGGCGCCCCTATACATTGAAATATTCTATAGTGCCTCCTAGATCTTAACAGAATCAGAATGACCACTGAAGCATCACGGATGAAAATGGTGGTTCACACTGAATTTATCTTCTTCTTGTAGGTCCTTTAAGCCCACCTGAATAAATAAAATACATAGGAGACACGAAGCTAAAAAGTATGTATTAAATGAAAAATTATTTTTTTTAAGATTTTATTTATTTATTTGATAGACAGAGATCACAAGTAGGCAGAGAGATAGTCAGAGAGAGAGAGAAAGAGAGAGGAGGAAGCAGGCTCCCTGCTGAGCAGAGAGCCCGAGGTGGGGCTCGATCCCAAGGACCCTGACATCATGACCTGAGCCGTAGGCAGAGGCTAACCCACTGAGCCACCCAGGTGCCCCTAAATGAAAAATTATTAAGAGAAGGAAAAGAGAAGACAAAAAACTGGGAGAAAATATTCACAAAACACACCTGGTTAAAGGACTGGTATCCAAAATATAAACAGAACACTTAAAACTCAAAAATTAGAAAACTGTTAACAACCCAAGTCAGAAATGGGCAAAAGAGCTGAAGAGACAAAGTCACCAAAGAAGATACATAGATGGCAAAGAAGCCCCTGAGAAGATGCTCAGCATCACAGGTCATCAGGGCACCTCAAAGTAAAACAATACAATGCCACTCACACATCTATTAGAATAGTCAAAATTCAAGTCACTGATAGCACCAACTGCTAGCAAGGATATGGAACGTCAGAAATTCTCATTCACTGATGGCAGGATGTAAAATGGTACAGCTTTTTCAAGGACAGCTTGGCAGTTTCTTACAAAACTGAACTGGGTGTTTACCCAGAGTTGAAAGCTTATATCCATACAAAAACCTGCATACAAATGATTACAGCAGCTTTATTCATGAGCACTAAAATCTGGAAGGAACTAAGATGTCCTTTAATAGGTGAATGGATAAGCAAACTGCAGTAAATCTATACAATGGAAGATTATTCAGCAATAAAAAGAAATGAACTATCGAGCCACAAAAAAGACATGGGAGAACCTTAAATGCATACTGCAAAGGGAAAGAAATCAATCCAAAAGACTATATACTACATATGATGTTGCAACCAAAACTTCTAAATAAATAATAGACTGTGATATAGGATGTGCACAAAATTCAAAAACTGGTAACAAAATCTGATTTCAAGCGTAATGTTTACTATCTTTCCTTTTGTAGGAGTACTTCTATATAAGGAGATACTTCTTATCAATTCAATCAATTGGACAAGAACATAATTACTGAAAAGCACAGTGAATCCAAAGGGGATCCAAACATCTATCGAAGGGTTGGACTATGTTAACCTCCAAAGCAGCTGTCCTAAGACTATGTCTAGGATCCCATAAAACACATCATAAGATAGAATGGGTATAATTTAAAGAAAAACGGAAACCAACATTTTCCTCATGTATTAAATCAAATTCTTCATAATGTCATTCTTGACAAAACACACACAAAGCATTATGCATCCAAAAACTTTGCCAGTTTACTTTTTAATCCAGAAAAGTTGCACAATTAAATGTAACAGAGGAGTCTTCAAAAAGAAAAAAGAAACAGTATGGGCTAATCTGCCACACAAAACGTAATTTTCACCCTTTTGTTCAACTACTACACACACAAAGAGACAAATGAAAAGGCGGGAGGATCCTGTTTGGAGTCATTGCTGGTAATAACTTGTGAAAAAGCTCAAAGGAATGAGAAGAGAAATGTAAATTCTTTAGTCGCACTGATGGTTACACCACAAATCTCTTTTTACTTCACCAACTGCTGAACTGGACATCATTTCCCCAGAATGAATTTCTAAGAATCCTTTAAAGAAGTTAACTCATGTTAAGAAGCTGCCTTCTGTGAATACTTATTTGTTAGAGCCACTCAAGGAGATAATCAAGGGCTAGAAAAAAAGAAATTAGAGCCGAACTTTGAGAACAAATCAGCTGTACATCTGCTTCTCTGTTTCCAACTCTAAACGCCCTAAAACAATTTTATCAGTTTCCCCACAGCTCTCTCTCACTTGTGCCTGCGATTTAGGTCTTCAAAGGATGAGGAAGCAGAGTTCACTTGCCAATCCAGAGACTTCTACAGCAATATGTACACATAAAACTCCTGCAAATGTTGCTTAATTAATTTGATTATTGATTGCTGATACTCATTCTCTCTTCTTTCACAAAACAACAGAAGTCTATGAGGGTATTTTTCTCATTATCTTTTTAACTTCTTAAAACTTGTATGTATTCCTTCAGCTATGGCTAGGAAGTTCTTTTCAGCAAAACTCAATTCCTTTTTAACTGCCAATTCATTTCCTCATTCTATCTTGTTCCAGTCCTTCTACTTACTCACCTTTGCTTCTCACAGTGCAGTATTACCTTAGAACAACAGTAACAATAACAGCAATAAGAGCACAGATCGGTTGAGGTTTCCCATTTATCCTTCACCGTAAGTATTCCAACGGTCTCATATAGTTTTATATTTAATACCTTTGCTAAATATTGGCAAAAATCTCTTCCATCACAATTAATTTTTAGAAGTAATGTGAATAAGCTGTGACCATCACTGATTTTTATGATAGTCTAAAAGTAGCTTCTCAATTTCATTACTTACATAAACATATCAGTGAAAATGTTTTCAAGTACCTGCTCCAGTATATATTTGTACTTATAATATGTAATATTACAATAAGTTAGTCTGTACTAATACAATGATATATGGAATCAGAAATTTTAAAATGGAGAGACAAATATGTAAGTTTATATATATTTATTTACTTCAGATGTATTGGTATTCTTTTTCCTGCATTCTCTGGAAGTGTGTATTATTATACCTCAGCGACCACTAGTCTAAAAGGCCAAAAAAAAAAAAAAAAAAAGCCCATAGAAAATAAACTTCCATCATACAGGTTAACCACTGATAACCATTTTCCCCCAAAAAAGTCTACCTTTCAACTTTTTGAAGCTCTTGTTAACAAGTGAATTCTTAAAGCTGTTCATCCTACACTATTCATGAAGTGGAAGGTCAAGATGTAATTACATGAGGCAACTACATTACTTTTTTTTTTTTTTTTAATTTTTTAAGGTCAACTAAATACAATTTTTTTTTTTTATTTGACAGAGAGAAATCACAAGTAGGCAGAGAGGCAGGCAGAGAGAGAGGAGGAAGCAGGCTCCCCACCGAGCAGACAGCCCGATGTGGGGCTTGAACCCAGGACCTGGGATCATGACCTGAGCCGAAGGCAGCGGCTTAACCCACTGAGCCACCCAGGCGCCCCTACATTACTTTTTTAAAAACACAACAATAGCAGAATTTGAACCTAACCACAGCAAAATTTGGTTTATTTTATGTATGTTTGCATATCCTTCTCTAATAGAAAGGAAGAATAATTTTCTAGTAGAATAAAAAAAAAGAAAGAAAGAGAAAATACAGACACTGCACTAGGCACTGGTCTTTACAAGTAATCTGAGGGCTAGAAAGGAACTTCAAGATCAAGGCCAAAGAGCCAAACACTGCTTCAATTTGCTCTACAACAGAGCCACCAAGTGGTGGTTTATGTAACCTGTGTTCAAACACCCTTCAGCAATAAGGAAGGAAGCCCATTCATTTTCTGGTGTTTCTGATTATTTGAGATAAATAAATTGAACCAAAATCCATCTAATGATAACTCTATCTACTGGCCCTATTTTTATTCTCAGAGGCAATATAGAACAAGCTTAATTACTCTTTCACTTGACAGCTCTTCAAATAATTTAAAGTGAATGCTAAAAACCTCACCTCCTCTTCAAACTAAGTATCCAAATATGACTTAGCTACTTCTCATATACAGTTGAAAAAAAATTCTCATGACCACTTCCAAGAAGAAAGGCAAAACTAAGAGCTAAATTCTTAAGTTACAAAGGAGAATAATTAGCAAAATTATACACAGACCTGGTTGTAAACCTTAAAGCAGTAATTTAAATATAGACTATTATTTAAATATTACTGAACATCTTAAGCAAATTTATTTATAGATATATACACAAAGAGAACTCATTAATGGTAGCAGAGATCTGATATTTTAAAAATATTTTCTACAAATTAAATACCTCTAACAAACAACAGTTTTCATTTTTTAAAACTATAGCACAAATGACCAATTTAGAAAATTTACATATTTATTATTTTAGGGGCACCTGGGTGGTTCAGTTGGTTGAGCCACAGACTTGATTTCGGCTTGGGCTGTGATCTCAGGGTTGGGGGATCCAGCCCTAAATCAGGCTCTGGGCTCAGAATAGAGTCTGCCTGAGATTCTCTCTCCTCCTCTCCTCTGCCCCTCTCTCCACGCCCCCCTGCTCATACTCTCTTGAGCTCTTTCTATTAAATAAAGAAATCTTAAATAAAACAAAATAATTATTATTTTAAAAACATAGCTAAACCTTTTCAAAAATACAAGCCCTGACACCCTCCAGGAAATTAATCAAAGATCTCAGGCTTGTACAGGTATATGTGCTCATGTACACAAACACAGCTGTGCTGAAGATAAAGAGCAAAACTATAACTGATGTTTCTTATACAGCTGCCCTCTGGCTAAAAATGAGCTAGGAAACATCCCAAAAGAAGACTTCCTATTTTACCTATTTTACCTATCAATCAACCAGTAGATTGTATTTACATTTAAATAATGTCTGCATAGCGAAGGAAGCTCTTCAGCTATTAGTCCATCATTAAAGTGTGGTAGAAGTTAGCCCACTATCTGATACTCATCTTCAGCACAGCTTGTTTCATAAATGATATTTCCTATCAAAAAGATGGATGAAATGAGAACTAGGCAAAAAATGCAAATTTCAATTAACTAATTCACAGTTAATATTTCTCAATATTTGAGTATTTTAGAAGCTGAGAAACTGAAAAAATTGAACATGTAATTTAAATAACGTGTCAGTATCACGTATTATGAATAGGTCACATAATAAGACTGACTTTATTAAGAACAAAGAAAAAATTCACTGTTGCTTTATATTGTGGTCTACTGAACAAAGGGTTACTTTAATTCTAAGTAAGCTTCCATGAATTTGCTTAAATGGTCAAGCCATTAAACAAAACGACAATACATTCATGAGGAGCATTATATTCTGTTTCTATGGGGCTCACTGTAGTAGGCAAGAACAGCTAGCTTTGCAAGAAAAGTCAGAGACAATATTAAATCAATTTTGCAAGTTTTGCATATTAAAAATAGACAACATTAGTTCATTTTTAAAAAGGCACTAATCTCTATTGAGACCACTAGGATTTCTATTTCTTGGTGCACCTCAGCTTCTTGGGGAAAACTCCAACCAAGTTACTTACTATCTGATTCAGATTTTAGCTATACTAATATTTACCTAGAAGATGTTCTACGTAATTGAATATTTTAGATAACTTACGTTCATTGCATAATGCAACAAAACATTTTATATTTTAACTATATTGTAGACATTTTTCTAGAAGATTTTACCTATTATTCCCCCTTTTCTTAAAAAAAAAGAGTGCAACTTAATTTAACCATTCAAAACATGCACATGAACTGTACTGCATGATGGTACTGCTGTGCTCTAATCTTAAGTTTCTTCACGTCTACCTGCTGTCATGTACTGATGACAGTGTGTTCTTGATGTTTCTGATTGCCTACATAAGAACCTAAGAGTGTTCTATATTGGCTCCTGAGCATAAAGACTTGAGCTTTGTGGTATCTGGCTACTCTTGAGTTCTTTTTCTCTCCCCCTCTTTGCCTCCATGGCTGGTTTTTTAAATGACTGAAGTTACCATTTAAAATCACACCAAAATAGGCTTTTGACACTGGGAAGCGAGTTCTAAAGAGCTCCAAGTACCTGAACATGAGAGCAGAAAAACATCTTCCCTTAGAACGCAGCACTGGCTAATTTGTACAATGAGATCCCCATTCTTTTTCCCCAGGAACTGGAATCAACCATGTCAATTACATGACATTGTTCTCTCCACAGATGATCTAATAGCACACCCTCCACAATGCCTCCTCAATAGATGCAAAGAATGGAAACATTCAGATAGAACAGCAGAGTGGTCCAATTACTCATGAGGTGTAAGAGTTACATGAAGATGATGTGTGCTTAGCATTTATTTATATGTGTCAAGTAAATGTAAATGAAACTATGACTCTGACTTTATGTCTTTGCTGGGTGCTCAGTAGCAGTCAGAATATAAAGATGTAAATTTTTTGGGTCTATTTAAGAGGCTAACACAACAGGACTTCTGAAAAACAATGGAATTCTTGAAACCATCAGAAATATTTGTAAAACCCCAGAGTACATAATTGGAAGTACAGAAAAATCTTGATTTTGTTCTCTCTACATATACATGGAGTGAATCACAAAATTAGTTATCCAATTTTTTTCACTTTGTCAATTAAGCATTAATAACAGACCACAGGTAAAAGCAGGAATTCTGCCTAAATAAACTGATGACCTACTTCTCTCTACCAAGTAAGTTCTTTTGACACAAGTTTTAGAGAAACTATTCTAAGCCAATCAAAGTTTAGTTGCTTACGTAATAAATGAAACAATCCTTTTGATTATAGCAGATTCTCACTGCTATGAAGTAATTTTATCAGGACAAAGGAAAAATGTGAGGTGGTCTTTGAGTAACTAATAAAAATTTATTTTACTTTCAATTTTCCCTTCAAGAATGAGAAAGAAACAAAAAAGACATGTGAAAGATCAACCCTACGGATCTATTTGGCTTAAATAAATTACAAATTACCACTTCAGTTCTGGCTGGTAATGTCAGAAACTACTGATTTATAAATAAAGAAGGGAATAATAACAAAGTCCCTCTGCAGAAAAGACAAAAAAAGTCACCCCATTAAGTTTTTTCCCACATACAACCCAAAGCTATCCAGTTAATGCATCTCTAATATCCTGCAGCTGATGATATATAGTAGAGATCACTAAATTAAAACTACTCACGATAACAGCTTGCTGGTGGCACTGCAACCAAGTATCACTAACAGAACTACTCCAGTGGCTAAAGAAGTCATGAAATAAAGACTATGCTCTTTATTCTTTTAATCTTGGACCAAATAAATTATTCTGTTCCCTTATCTGTAAAATGGGGGCCAGCTGGAATACTGAAATTTTATTAGTAGTAAAATCCTTATAATCTTCAGGTAAACAATATAAAAAATTAACTATTTGATTCGTACCTTGTTTTAATTCTAAACCTTCAGGTTGCTTGTTCTCTCTCACAGCTGAAGTAGTATCTACACAGATGTCTTGTCTGAGGAATAAAAACAAAACAACTTTTAAAACTATATCTGATCAAATAATATTTACTGCTCAGATTCCCAGAATTAAGTCATACACTTGGGAAAGACACAATGACTCTTCTGAGCCCCCAGGACAACATTCAGTGCACTAAGAAAACTCAGAAACATGTATACAAGTGTCAAAAACAGTAGCTATAAATCATTACCAATTTAAGCAGTATACGTCTTTGTAAAAAGCAAGAAGCAAAACTGGAAGGAATATGGAGATAACTTTTTCTCCTTTCCAATAACCTTCAGGATAGCTGTGGGAGAAATCACAGCTTACAGAGGAATCCAATAATTTTTCAACTTCCACAGTTACATTTAATGGGCACTTTGGCATTCGAATTATTTTATATTTATCTAAATTCATACCTCTAATGCTTTGATGTCTATGGTATGTGTGAAAACATATTTTATATGTAATATATATATATAATCAAAGTAAATGGATTAAAGTATAAGATCATAAAAAAAGTTTTGATTCACCATGTTCTCCAACAGAGTGGTAAACAAATTCTCTTTCTTAGAGGGCATTATACCACCTAAATATTAATGTTACAAATACTTCTCAACAAAAGAAATTAATTAGTTGCAAATATTCAAAATGACTATTTTCTTTCTAGGTAAGTATTACCTTCTGGAGAATTTCTATACACACCCTAAAACTAACATATAAGAAATATTAGGAATTTTCCTACTCACAAAATTACTTCTATCCACTTAATAACAAATCCTTCAAATAACCAAAGGATAAAGACTTGTGATCATTTCTTTTGAGTTTACAATATTCTTTCCCATCAACATATTTGGCACTCACCTGTTTTATGTTAAAGTTTTACTAATACAAGCACAAACTCAAATAGAGACTACAAAATTATTTGGATCTGATATTAGTTAGGACATATAAAAAATTAAAATTGAGATACCTGTTTTATACTTCTTTCTATATCACCTACTCAGATTTTATTCTTTCACCAGAATAACCAGCAGATCCCAACGAAGGTATCAAGAAATATTCTTTGGCAATCCAGGGACAGATAAAATGCCAATATAGTACATTAAGAGCTTTTCAAGGAGTACAGTTAAAATGTGCTACCTCAAGCCTTACAGTCAAATTAGATTTTACCTACTGGGAGCATTAATCTACTTCTAAGTATCTTCCTTTAAAGAAAATGTTTGCTCTTACACATCCTTGAATGGGCACTTAATTCTTCTTCTAAACACATATATCTAAACAACCTGAACAAAAACATAATGTAACATTACCATTAAAAGGGCCATTGATGGGGCACCTGGCTGGCTCAGTCTACAGAGCCTGTGACTCTTGATCTCAGGGTCATGAGTTCAAGGCCCATGTTGGGTGGAGAGATCACTTAAATAAACTTTAAAGAGCAGGGATGAGGGTGGGGGTTGGGCTTATGCAATACCCTAAAGATACAACATCACCTATGCAATATTACAGCTGAGAATGTATGACCTATATCATGGAAAAAATCATCAGTTAAAACCAAAATGGAAAAAAGTAATGTTCTATTAAAAGAGGGTGAGGAGTTAAATGTCAATGTTATAAAAGACCAAAAAAAAAAAAAAAAAAAAAAAAAAAAAAAAAGTTGTGAAAATATTCCAGGTTAAAGGAGGCTAGAAAGAGCCCTGACAATTAAATGTTATACTTGACATGACACTGCTGAACTGGAGGGGAAAAACATTATAAAGGACATTACTGAGTCAGATGACAAACTGAAATACTGACAGTAAACTGGATAAAAGTATCATACCAATGTTAAGTGTACTGAAGTTGACCCTGTACTGTTGTTATAAACAGAGCATACCACTATCCTTAAAAAAAAAAAAAAAGCACAAGGTACTATTTTGGGGTAAAGTGTCATAATGTATGTAACTTATAGCCTCAAATGTCTTAAAACAGACACCTATATAAAGAGAGGTAAAGCAAGGGTGTGCAAATAGGATAAAATGTTAATAATAATAGGTCAATCTAAGTAAAAGGTATATGGATGTTTCTTGTAATGTTCTTATTCTTATAACATTTTAATAATTCATGAAGTTATTGCCAAGTAAAAATTTTTGCATTACAATATGCATTATTTTCTTTTTTCTGTGAAAGCCCCTTGGTTTCCCTTCAAATAAAACTGGACATCGCTATAAAGATTACCTGCTGCCATAAAGAATTTCTTTTATTGCCCAAAGTGAACTTTTATAACAGTGTGTTTTACCTTGTTAGGTTTGAACCTGCTATTGAAGAAAGTCACCAGAATTTCAGACAATAGATGCAGTACAAGTGCACCACCTTGTGGCTGAAAACTTAATTGCTAGATGCTTTTTCATCCGTAGTATCTGAAGTCAGAAAAAATATTCCAGAAAAATAGCTTGGAATTTTAAAATCTATACGAGCTAATTTTTCCAAGATGTAGGCTTTGCAACTAAAATTATCATATACATACAGAGCTCTCTAATACAACTGAAAGATTTCCACCAAAGAGCATGAAAAAGAAGACATACACAAAAAAAGAAATGTCTTAAAGTGTAAAAAAACTATGAGTATGTCTTTTTATTTCTAGTTTCATTAAAATAAAAAAAAGTCTACTCCCAGATAAGACATACTAGGTGTCAGAGTTGGAAAAACTAAAGTAATTCTAATTTATATTTAAATGGCATTTAAATATTTCTATCAAATGCTTTATCTAAGAATTTTATAACAACTGTAGGAATGCCTGGGTAGCTCACTTGATTGAGCTTCCGACTCTTGATATCAGCTCAGGTCATGATGTCAGGGTTGTGAGACCAGCCGTGCTTTGGGCTCCATGCTCAGCTGGGAGTCTTTGTGAGATGCTCTCTCTCCCTCTGCCCCTCCCCTGCTTGTGTGTATGACACCCTCTCTCTAATAAATAAATCTTTTATGACAAAGAATTTGGTAACAACTGGAGAAAGAGAGAGAAAGCACGAGAGAAAAGCAGGAGAGGGAGAGAACACATTGCTAAATCTTGTTTGGGTTACGAATCTTGCAATGACTTTTGTATTTCTTTCATTAAGAAGGGAAAAAATAACCCATTTTTATTTCTCTAATTCCCTTCTCCTATCCACAGTACTTCTCATTAAAGTAGCTTAATTTATGATCTTGGCTTTGAATTATAAGAGAGCTGTATACCGATCTCTGGGATTTAAGTCCTCAACTAACAGTCTGACTTCCTTTTTTTTTTTTTTTAAGATTTTATTTATTTATTTATTTGAGAGAGAGAAAGAGTGAGAGAGAGCATGAGAGGGAAGAAAGTCAGAAGGAGAAGCAGACTCCCTGCAGAGCCAGGAGCCCGATGTGGGGCTCGATCCCAGGACTCTGGAATCATGACCTGAACCTAAGGCAGTCGCTCAACCAACTGAGCCACCCAGGTGCCCTGACTTCCTTTTTTTTAAACCCAAACATAATTTCACTCTTGATCCTTTCTTAAAACAAAAGAAAAAAATAAACTATTGGGATTACATCAAAATAAAAAAGCTTCTGGACAAAAAAGGAAACAACACTAAAAGGCAACCTACAGTACGGGAGAAGAGTATAAATGTACAAAGAACTTCTAAAACTCAACACTCAATGGATTTTTTGTTTGTTTGTCTGTTTGTTTTCCAGAATTCAATGGATTTGTTGTTTAAGTCAGAATAATACACTGGGGAAATCTATGGAACTTAAGTACAATTATACATGCAAATTACTAAAAGTTTAAAATATATTTCTAAAGGGAAAAAAAAGTCAATTTCTTGTACAAATAAAAAATACACAGAAGATACCTCAATGGAAGGATAAAGAAGATGCCAGCATCTTCTCATTTTTGGCAAAAGTAAGCTGACCATCAGGCAAACTGGCATAACAAAACTCTTAATTCTCCTCACTCTCCTGGGAATAAAAACAGAGGCTAAAAGAAGCCAGCCTATCATTCTATGAGCTTTCTTTCTACTAGCAAAAACAAGAAACAAAGAAACTAGAGTAGCCTAAACAATTTTGAAAAAGGACACACATTATCAGTTTGCTGTAAAGCTACAGTCATCAAGATACTATGATGTTGGAGAAAGGATAAAGTTATAGACTGATGGAACAGAAGAGAATCCAGAAATGAACTCATGTAAACATGAGAATCCAGAAATGAACTCATGTAAACATGATCAAGTGAGTTTCAACAAAAGCGCAAAGACAATTCACTGGAACTGAACAAATGGTGCCAGTACAGCCGGATACCCATATGGTTACGGTTTCTAACCCATACCTTGCACCATATACAAAAACTAACTCAAAATGGTAACAGATCTAAAAAATGTAAACCTATAAAACCTCTAGAAGAAGATGCAGGAAAAAATCCTTTGTGACTTGTTAACAAGCAAAGATCTCCCCCAAAAGCATGGTCTATAAATAAAAATAAGTGATCAACTAGATTTCCCCCAAATAAAAAACATCTACTCTTCTAAGGAAATGTTGAGAGAATAAAAGGCTAGTGAGACTGGGAGAAAATATTTGCAAGCCACATATCTGATAAAGGACTTGTATTCAGAGTATACAAAGAACTCTCAAATCACAATAATAAAAAAACAAGAACCAGTTTGGTTCAAAAATTAAGTCAGTTGATCAAGGAAGACATACAGATGCAAATAAACATAGTAACAGACATGGTCAACGTCATTTATTACTAAGGAAATTCAAATTTGGAACTACAATGCCGTTATCACTACACATATATTAAAATGGCCAAAATCAGAACAACAGACATATGGAACTCTCATATACAGTACCAGCAAGGACGCAGACATGCCCTTTAGCAACCCCCACTCTTAGTACTTGACTAAGGACAATGGAAACTCATTGTGTTCCTATCAAAAACTTGTATGCAAACATTCATAGTGGCATTATTTGAAATCATCATAAACTATAAATAGATGAAATGTCCCTTTATTAATTTTCTATTGCTGCCATAACAAATTACCACAAACCTGATAGCTTAAATAACATAAATGTATCATATTACAGTTTTGTAGTTCTGATATGGCTCCAGTATGGGTCTCATCAGACCAAATCAAAGTGTCCACAGGCTGCATTCCTTTCTAGAGGCGCTAAGGGAGAATTCATTTCATGTTCATTTGGGCTGCTGGCAGAATTCCGTTCACTGAGGTTGTTGAACCAAAGTCCCTGACTCCTTGCTGGCTATAAGCTGAAGATCATCCCCAGATTCTAGTCAAGTCTCATGTTGGGTCTCTCTGACCTCTTCTGTCTTCCTCTTCAACTTTTAGGAACTCATAGAATTAAAGGGGGATAACCTGGGTAATCCAGGATAATCTTCCCCATCTCAAAACCTTGACCTTAAACAAATCTGCAAAGTGCCTTTTGTCAAATAAAGTAACACACTCTCAGGTTCTGAAGATCAGAGTGTAAACACCTTTGAAGGGTCATCATTTTACTTACAAAATTACCTCAAGTGGGGAGTGAATAAATAAACTATAGTATGTCCACACAATGGAATACTAACTACTTAGCAATCAAAAGGAAGAACTATTGATATACAGGACAATACAAATGAATATCAAATGCATTATGCTAAGTTAAAGAAGCAGACTCAAAAGGCTATATACTGGGGTGCCTGGGTGGCTCAGTGGGTTAAAGCCTCAGCCTTTGGCTCAGATCATGATCCTGGGGTGTTGGGATTGAGCCCTGTGTCAGGCTCTGCTCAGCAGGGAGCCTGCTTCCTCCTCTCTCTGCTTGCCTCTCTGCCTACTTGTGATCTCTGTCAAATAAATAAAATCTTTTTTTAAAAAAAGGCTATATACTATATTATTCCATCTATAATGACACTCTAGAAAAAGAATAGGTATGGGGACAGAAACAGATTAGTGGTTGTCAGAGATTGGGGATGGGAGGATTGGACTACAAGGAGCCACGGAGGAGATTTTTAGTGTGATGAAACTATTCTATATCATGAGTGTGGCAACAGATTAAAAAACCACCCATCTGCCCAATTTTATAGAACTATATAGCAAAAAAGGTGAACTATAATTATCTAAATGATACCTTACTTTTTTTTAACTGAAACACCACAAAAGTCTTAGAGCAGATCAAAAAAATTAAATCATATGGTAGTGAAATGTAACCTTCAAACACTAAGAAATGAGGCAAAACAAGCTTAATTTTTCTCAAAGGGCTTTTCCGAAGAGCAAATAAATCTACATCTCCAGTGTCCCTCAGCAATTTTCTTCAGGCTTTCATAAAAAACATGTGGGGAAAATCCTCAATACTCATCAGCATAAAATGGAATTTTAGGAATAGTTATTATTACAGATTCAGAGTAAAAATCCCAAAGCGAATACAGCAACTTTTTTTTTTTCGATGCTTACTATGTTACAGGTACTATTCTAAGCACTTTATGATCCTCTTCTCAATCATCATCACGATCCTATAGGGTATGCTATGTATGAGTATTACCCCAATTCTCCAGCGGAGAACACTGAGGCCCAGGAGGATTTAAGTAACTTCCCAAACATCAAAAAGCCAGCAAACTGTGGAGTTATGCTGGCAGGCATTAAATTTAAATTAAATTTGAAATGTAGGCAGTTTAATTCTAGAGCCTTCACTCTTTACATTTATTTGGACTTTCTATTACCTACAGAAATACTTCTCTGGCTAGTAATACCTAAAAATTACATGTAGCCAGGCAACCCTCTCCGGTCCCCTCCCTGTTCAAGAGCTCTGTACTATCGCTCTATAAACTTTGCTTTGCTGCCATAAAAAACAAAAACAAAACAAAAAATAAAAACAAACAAAAAAACATGTAGCCATGGCAATATACAGATTCATACGGCCATATATACCTCAAAGGATAAAGTCAGTTTTGACTCACAATTTGACCTCAAGGCCCCAAAGGAAAATTCTTCTTCCTTATTGGGTAAACTAAAATAAGCTACTAAAATATCCAGACAGAATTATTTTAAATGTTGAAAATTTCAATGAAAAGACAGACATAAGTAACAATGAAGATCCATAATCCTCAAGAAAGGGCCTGAAAGGAATGGGAATGAAAAAAGAGGAAGGAAACATTTTGAACTCTATACCTTTTGTACCATTCTGTACAACTATACTGTTTGAATTTTTTCCTCACTGAGGCATTTTATCTGCACATATGTATTACATCCCTAGAAAAAGAATCCCATAATTTTCCCTCCTGCATCTTTATCTTGCCTCTTCACGGTTCATGATGCCAGGTTAGGTTTTCAGTATAGTGAAACCAAGCTAATGGGACAGGAGCAGATTATTCTGCCATTTTTCTAGCTCTTCTGAGTGTATATCAAACCTGGGACCGATCACTCCATACTTGTTTAACCTAATCATGAAGTTCCTAACAATTTTTCCAGCTTTGTAATCATCAATGATTTCAAATTCGCCAATGTAACCACGCTTCATCATCACAGTTAGAAACCAAACAATGACTGGAGAATGGCCTAGAAAGAACTTGGCGTTTGCTTCTCTTTCAAGCATTATGGGGTTTTTTGGTGTTTTTTTCTTTTTCTTAATTGACAATGTTAATGCTCTTGAAAGCATGTGCCACAACGTTCATGTGAATGTTCATGAGAACATTCATAATGATGATAGCAGCACTGAAAGATGGACAGAGTACTATTTGTGTTTTTAAACCATGCCCATGGGGGTGCCTAGGTGGCTTAGTTGTTAAGCGTCTGCCTTCGGCTCAGGTCATGATCCCAGGGTCCCTGCACTGGGCTCCCTGTTCAGTGGGAAGCCTGCTTCTCCCTCTCCCACTCCCCCCGCCTGGGTTCCCTCTCTCCCTGTGTCTCTCTGTCAAATAAATAAATAAAGTATCTAAATGAATGAATGAACAAATAAACAAACCATGCCCATGCATTTGGCTATTAACTTTCAAAAAAGTTAATGGAAGTACAGGTTCACACAAGTTTGTAACAGAAAACAAGGAGGGGAATAAAAGGAAACAAACATACAGAAGAAATTTATTGAATAACAGCAGTGTAATCAAGAATTGTAAAAATAATATTCTAAGTAAATTCTTGATAGTTGTAAAGAAGAAAATGGTAAAATGAAAATTAAAAGGGGATGTTAAAGCTCTACCTTAAAACTTAGACCAAAATCTCAAAATAATTTAAAAATTTCAAAATAAATTTCATTTAAAAAATCCATAAAGTACTTAAAGAAAATATGAGGAGGGGCGCCTGGGTGGCTCAGTGGGTTAAAGCCTCTGCCTTCGGCTCAGGTCATGATCTCAGGGTCCTGGGATCGAGCCCCACATCGGGCTCTCTGCTGAGCGGGGAGCCTGTTTCCTCCTCTCTCTCTCTCTGCCTGCTTGTGATTTCTCTCCCTGTGTGTCAAATAAATAAAATCTTAAAAAAAAAAAAAAAAAAGAAAAGAAAAAAGAAAATATGAGGAATACTTTCTAACTTCAGAAAAGAGAAGGACTTTTCTAAATATAAAACCCCCAAAACATAAAAGATTGTCAAATTACACTACATTAACATGAAATATTTATGCATACAATACAAGGTAAAAGCCTTAAAGTATAAAAAGAAGAGCAACAGCAAAAAATAACTGCAACCCATATCACCAACAATGGATTAAAAAAAGACCAAAGTTGGGATGCCTGGGTGGCCTCAGTTAAGCATCTGACTTTGGCTCAGGTCATGATCTCAGGGTCCTGGGATCAAGCCCCACATTAGGTTCCCTGCTCGGTTGGGAGCCTGCTTCTCCCTCTCCCTCTGCCTGCCGCTCTGCCTGCATGTGTGCTCTCTGCCAAATAAATCTAAAAAATTTTTTTAAATAAATAAATCAATAAATAAACAAACAAACAAACAAGAAAAGACCAAAGTCCTCCAACTACATACAGATGAAGGGTAAATAAATGCCAGAGCTCCTAGAAAACTCCACTAGCTCTAATAATATATAAAAAGATGATTAATTTCACTCATAGTAAGAGAATACAAATTAAAATTCCCATAAGATATTATCTACTGGATGAACAAAGATCAAAACGTTAGATAACACTATACTGAGTGAAGTGTATGAACACATGTACTCCACATTTAGAGTATAAATCAGTTTAAACTCTGTAAGTCAATTATGGCAAAATCTTCTAAAATTTCAAATGCACAAATATCTGACTAAACAATTAACTTGTAGGTATTATGCTACACATAATCACAGAGGAACAAGATTATATACAGAAATATTTATATCATTTGTAGTAATAAAAGAGTAAACAATTTAAATGTCCATCAACAGACTTAATACTTGACTACATCCAAGAATGGAATAGTATACAGGTATATATAGGAAGCCTTATATGTACTGGTAGAATAAAACCCAAGAAAAGACATACTATTATATGGAAAAAATTAAGTGGAAAAGGTATGGAATAGTTTGCACAGTTTGCTGCTTTAATGTGTGAAAAGAAAAATATATACACACACATGTATTTGTAAACTATGGATTATCTCTGGGAGGATACACAAGAAATTGGTTTACTGTGGTTGCCTATAGGAAGGAAGAATGAGGAATAGGAGAAAGATTTATTTTCATTAAATACGTTAAAAT
Source organism: Lutra lutra (assembly GCF_902655055.1). Classification (NCBI taxonomy): domain Eukaryota; kingdom Metazoa; phylum Chordata; class Mammalia; order Carnivora; family Mustelidae; genus Lutra; species Lutra lutra. The sequence continues at coordinate 51,894,736 of NC_062290.1, forward strand.
TTTGGGGTGCCTGGGTGGCTCAGTGGGTTAAAGACTCTGCCTTCGGCTCGGGTCGTGATCCCAGTGTTCTGGGATCAAGCCCCGCGTTGGGTTCTCTGCTCAGCGGGGAGCCTGCTTTCTCCTCTCTCTCTGCCTGCTTCTCAGCCTACTTGTGATCTCTGTCTGTCAAATAAATAAATAAAATCTTAAAAAAAAAACGTTAAAAATTTTTGTACTATGTGCATGCATTTACTGTTCAAATAAACTCTTAAATAATAGACACTAGATACATGGTTATGTGGGAAAATGTCCTTATTTTCTGAAAATTCAAACAAATATTCAGAATTAAGATACCTATAATTAAATTTATAATACTCTGAGAAAAAAGATGAAGCAAAATTGAAAATTGCTATAATTGTTAAGATCCAGGCAATTATGAGTGTTGCTACACTATTCTAATTTTCTATACCCTTGTCATTTTTCATAATAAAACTAAAAGTGAAATTTCTTTTTACCTAACATAATACAGTGAAATCCCTTTTACCTAACAGACAAGTAATGTCTTTACCTGACATTAAGTTCTTATTAAAGTTCTTATTAACATAGGAAAACACCTTTAAAAGTTATATATAATTTAAGCATTTTAGATTAACATAAAACAGAAATGTGACCTTCCTTCACCAATCTTTGGATCCGATGCCACAGCCTTACCATTATTATGAATCCATGGAGAACAGTTCAATTTCATCCTACTCACATAAACCATTTCTACTTTTGGCTCATTTAAAATACAACCATCTCAGTGCCCCAAAAAAGTTACCCTTTATACAATATTCCCCAAACTTTTATTGTTACCCCACAGCTAAATGACAACTTTTTAAATAATATCACTGAGTTTTTCAAAACAATCAACTTAATCAACTACTCTTTTCATGTTTATATTTCATCTGTTTATATATTTAACTAGTATGCAACTACAAAAACTCTTGGTAAGCAAACACTTCAAATGGTGGGACAAGTTCACATGTGTATTAGAGAACACTCATTAATATCAGTTTAGCACACTGTAAACATCAGTGAATTTCTTTTTTTTTTTAAGATTTTATTTATTAATTTATTTGACAGAGAGAGACAGCGCAAGCGGGGGAGGGAGAGGAATAAACAGACTCAGCGTTGGGCATGGAGCCTGAAGTGGGGGGGTCAATCCCATGACCCCGAAATTATGACCTGAGCCAAATTAAGAGTCCAACACTCAACTGCCTGAGCCACTCAGGAGCCCCATGAATTTATTTTTCAAATGAACTAGAAAGGGCAATTAATATAATGAGAATCAGTTAAGTGATTAAGAAAAACTTAATTTTTTAAAAATAGTGATAATAGCAGAAAAAAGGAAAAATACTGCTAAATTGAAACCAGTCTTTGAGCAACAGGATGAGGCAGTAAATTGACCGACAGAAATAGACACAATTTAAAAATTAGGGAAACTAACACAGCTGCTGATCTCTGGCTTTTTATTAAACTAAGATACAACATCAAAATTCTATCCTGTATCACTGCCAAGGTTCAGCAACAGAATAGTCATACAGTACAGTTCTAGCTGTTATTCGTAGTAAGACAACTGATAAAGCCAGAGAAATAGTTCAGTATTTTCAAGAATAAACATCTGAATGCAAAGTAGTCATTTACCCACCTACAGCTAAGCAATATGCTCTTCTTTCATTCTATCTTTACTAAAGCGCCTAACCTCTAACGTGACTATAAACAGCAGTAAACAGGAAGCTACTCCTATTCTGAAGGGTGGAAGAGCTTGTAGACTATTTAAAAAATGTAATTATTACAATGTATTAAAACCTAGTACACTGTAAATAGTAACCAGTACATTGTAAGTAGTAACTAGTAGTAGAAGATACCAACTTCTCTTTTCAACTACTTGTATTTAATACCTAGGTATTCTATCGTGAACAAAAATATTCACATTTGAAATTCATAAAACAGATGCTTAAATGGAAATTAAAAAAAAAAATTCCTGCCAAAGAATTATTCATTTTGCAAAAATAATTTCCTGTAAATTTTATTCACTAATTAAATATTCTAGTGAATATAAAATGGTTACATTTATATCTGTTACCTAAAATCTCTCAAGTGTATTTAGGAATCTCTCATTTAAAAAAAAAAGTTATCATCTAAAACTGGAATCCAGTAAGAGCTACTTTAGAACGTGCCTATTATCTGCTAAGAAAGTAGCAATGACCATGAACAGTATTTCCATAACACTCATATTGAAACTACTTTGCAGTATACCTTATTTTGAGAATGTGGATTTTTAAATTCACCTTCTAGAACTGTAATATTATCTATAGGGAAACACAGTTTCATTTCCACCAAATTCTCCCTCAATACCACTCACTAAAAGCACATTAATTTAAAATTCATGAAGATATTTATTAGAGGAATTCTAAAATACTGCTAAGATCTCCCTGAAGTATTTGTATTTTTATTCTTTATAATAAAGCCCCAATTCGAATTATTTTATTGCACTATTCAAGATTTAAATATTATTACAAACATATTCTTTAGAGCATAATCATCTTACATTATAGGCTGAGCTAATACCTAGCTCATTTTGTGTGCTATTTTAGCTATAATACTTCATTTCCAGCACATTTCCAAATGGAGACAGTGCTCTAATTCCAGGCCTCTATAGTGACTTATTTCATTAAAATTGTTGTCCTTGTTAAGCAATTGTCATCATCTGTAACACTGGCAAATCTTGTCACAATACCTAACAGTTTTAAAACACTGCAAAATCATAGATGCAGAGGTTTTTAGGCTATCTGTAACATAATATAAATTTGTTCATTTGCTTACCTAAGGTGAACCAAAGTGACAATCCCATCTGTCACCCTTTTAAAAAAAAAAAAAATTATTTATTTATTTGACAGACAGAGACCACAAGTAGGCAGAGAGGCAGGCAGAGAGAGAGGAAGGGAAACAGGCTCCTTGCTGAGCAGAGAGCCCGATGCAGGACTCGATCCCAGGACTCTGGGATCATGACCTGAGCGGAAGGCAGAGGCTTAACCCACTGAGCCACCCAGGCACCCCCCCCATCTGTCACCCTTTTGAAAATGAAGGTATTTAGAAACTGTGAATGTTTTATCTTTATAGTTCCTATAAAATTTGTTATGTTAAAACTCATTAATTTCAAGTTTTAAAAGTAGCACACTGTCAAAAACTTCTTATAACTAATGCTTCTGCTTTCTTGTTATTTTTGGTAGTTAAATTTCTGTTGTCTATAATCTAGTCTGCGGTATTTTGTTATGGCAGCCCCTTAACACACAAAGTCTTCTGCAAATAGGGAGTTTTACTTTTTCCTTCTAATCTGTGTGACTTTTATTTCTTTTTCATGCTTTGTTAAACCTGCTGATACTTCCACTACCTTGCTAAATAGGAGTGATGAGAGAAGGTATTTTTGCTTGGTCCTATTTTAGAAAGAAACCATGTAAAGATTTTCATATTTAAGTATGCCATTATTTGTATGCATTTTTTAAAAAAATTATTTATTTTTTTATTTATCAATCAATCAATCAATCAGAGAGAGAGAGAGCACAAGCAGGGAGAGTGGCAGGAAGAGGGAGAGAGAGAAGCAGACTCCCCGCTGATGATCCCAGGATCCAGGGATCATGACCTGAGCCAAAGACAGTGCTTAACTAAATGAGCCACCCAGGCGCCTCTTGTGTGCATTTGTTTTTAGGTTTATTTTATTGTTCTTTTTTTCTAACTTCTTGAATTGAATACTCAGTTCACTTATTTTAATTACAGAATAGTAATATATACTGAAGGCTAAAATTTTCCTCTGAGTATTACGTTAGCTATATCCCATAGAGCTGGTTCATTTTTTAATGTTAGTTTTTAGACAGTTTATAATTCCTCTTAAACCTCAAAACTGTTGGGTTTTAGAATACATAGACAGTGAGGTTCCATTGGCTTTTTGTTCATTTTACTTTACTGCTCTAAAATCAGGACAACAGTTCTTTAAGAACTTTATTAAACATTTTATGACCAAACTTATTATTTTTGTGGATATTCCACAGGAGATAAGTTCTGTTTTCAGAATACAGAATATGGTCTACACCAATCAATTCATTTAGGTCTTCAATATCTTTACTTACCTTTCATCTAGATAATTTATCATGAGATAGATGAGAGAGATAAAATTAAGTTCCTACGGGACGCCTGGGTGGCTCAGCTTGTTAAGCGGCTGCCTTCGGCTCAGGTCGTGACCCTAGGGTCCTGAGATTGAGTCCCACATCTGGCTCCTGGCTCAGCAGAGAACTTGCTTCTCCCTCCCACTCTGCCTGCTGCTCTCCCTGCTTGTACTCTCCCTCTCTATTAAATGAATAAATAAAACCTTAAAAAAAAAATTAAGTTCCTACTACTCACACACTTCTTATTTCACATTATGATTCCCATAGTTTTTGCCTTATAAAAGCAATACAGAGGAAATACACAAATATACAGCACATGTAAGGCATATATTCCTGTTAGATCACCTTTGTGGATGTCACAGTATTATAAATTGCCTTTAACTGTCTTGCATAAATCTTTTTGCCTTGAATTCAACCTTCACTAATATTAGGCTTATTATACCTTGCTTGCAAGTATTTCTTACAGACCTTTTGTTTGGTTACGACTATTTAAGAGAAATAATACCCAAAATTTAAAAAAAATTTTCATACAAATACATCCTTTTTTTTTTTTAATGGTTTCTGGGTTTTTAGTCTTATTTAAGAACTTCACCAACTACCACAATAGATTACACAATTAAAGTACGCTTTCTATTTTTTTCAGACGATTTTCCTGTTTTTTAGTAAAATGTTATGGTTTTCTTTGTAAGTTTCCTGTTAAAGGTATTTGAAAGCCTATCATATTTTTATAACTAGTATTAACAGAATTTTTTTCTTTACTTCCCAGTCACTGGGCTGAAGAAAGCTGGTAAAGCGTTACTTCTCTGAGTCTGTGAGGATGTTTCCTCAAGATATTAGCATTTGAATTGAACCAGGTAAAGCATTTAGCCCTGCGTGGGGCTACAGCTAATCCCTTGAGGGCTGGAATAAAAAAAGGCAGAAGGGCAGGGTACCTGGGTGCCTCATTCGATTAAGGGGCCAATTCCTGGTTTTAGCTAGGTCCTGATCTCAGGGTCGTGGGATCTAGCCCCACTTCGGGCTCTGTGCTCAGTGCAGAGCCTGTTTGTCCCTCCCGTTCTGGTTACTCCCTGCGCTCGCTCCCTCACTCTCAAGTTAAAAAAAAAAAAAAATCTGAAAAAAGAAAAAAGGCACAAGGGCAAATTAACTCTTTCCACTTGCGTTCAGAAATCCATCTGCCCTGGAACAGGGGCGCTCCCGGTGTCTGACCTTTTGGAGTTAGACTAGGACTTACACCACATTCGCCGGCCTTCAGAGTAGACAGTGTTTTGCCACTGGCTTTCCTGGCTCTCCAGCTTACAGACAAAAGATCAACAGATCATGGTGTTGGGTCCCCCAAAATTGGGTACCCCAATAATGGGTCTGTGATTAAAGGAGTGAGACTGATACAAAGCAAAGGTCAAGCAAAGCTTTATTTCGCGCCAAGCATCAAGAATCAGACCGACCGTCAAACGGACCCGTCGAGGCAGCCCCTACAGAGAGGACGACCCCTCCCTGCTTTCCAGACTAACTTTTATAGAGCAAAGACCATGTGGTTTGGGCCTGGCCACGCACAGGTGGCCAATGAGATTGTAAGATACACAGGAAACTCCACAGTGATGCTAGGTGACCAAATGAATTACAATTTACCCTAGTAAATTGTACCCAGCCTATCACCTAGTTCAGAATTGGTGCCCAAAAGGCGCCCAAAGGGCAGGGCCCATACTCCTTGGTAGCTAGGAGACAGTATGCGCCCCCACTGATTGAATACCTCCACCTGGCCTGACCCACCCTTGAATTTGGACTTTGTTACCTGGGACTGGTTTCCGGGACTTGTTTTTAAGTCCCCTGGGGGAAGGGGAGCAGGGACAGTTTAAGGGTTAAACAATAAAGTTATTGTTAATCTCAAAGGAAGCCTCTGGCTAAAATAAAAATATAAAATAGGTCCTTACAATGGGACTTCTTGTCATCCATAAGCACATGACCCAATTCCTATAACAAATCTCTTTTATGTATCTACAATCCTACTGCTTCGGTCTCTCTGGAAAACCCTAATACATTCCCTTTACAGATCTTCCTGCTATAAAAGAGAATAGTTGTTGGTTTTCTTATGCTTATATACTGCTCCATCTTATCAAATTCTAGTCTAAGAAAAAAAAAAACCTAGAATCTCTCAGCTATTCTAGGTCTATAATCTTATAAACTGGAAAGAGAAACATGTTTACTTCTTCTTTTCCAAAGTTTATCATATCAAAGTTAATTCCTCTCCATCACCCATCTTTCTTTTGGTCTAACTATATTTGTTACCACCAATATGAAAATGTTTAAAATAAATGGCCATAACACACTTCCTATCTAGTCCCTCATTTTAATTCACTAAGTGGGTAGTTAAGTTTGGTCAAATGTCCTCACCTTCTCTGAGTAGATTTCTCCAGCACCTTTTTCTCTTAAGATTTTATTTATTTATTTGACAGAGAGAGAGAGGGAACACAAGCAGGGGGAATGTGAGAGGGAGAAGCAGGTTTCCCACTAAGAAGGGAGCCCAAGAGGGGTTCAACCCCAGGGTGTGAGTGGAGAGGGAGGGAGGCCCATATCATGACCTGAGGGGAAGGCAGCTGCTTAAGGACTGAGATTTAAGGTGCCCCTCCAGTACCTTTTTTACCTATAGCTTATATTAGAAATGACTGCTGAATATTAACAAAGGCCTTTTTAGTATCTACTTATCTGAGAATATAATTTTTTTCTTTAATTTGCCAATATGAATTATGCTAATAGACTTTCTAATTTCTTGTAAATTCCTGGAATAAATGCTACTTGGTCAGTGGCGTAACTACTCACATGATACACTGCTGGATTCTACATGCTAATATGTACTTATAATTTTCACATCTACATTTACAAGTGAGAATGTCTATAATCCCATATGCTTTTTTGTCACTGTTTATGAGATTTGGGGTATTAAAGCTATGTAGAAGTCATAAAGTAAAAAAGTAAATTTCATCTTTTCCTACGGCCCAGAATAATTTAAATAACAAAGGTGTAATGTGTTTGAAAGTAACAACAGCTGGTATTAATGAATATTTTATTAGCTGTAAACACTCACATTATTGACTCACGCATTGACTCACATTAAGTGACATGCATTGACTCACATTAAGTAACAATTCAGCTGTGAATCCACCCTGTCTTGGTCTTTCTTTCAATAGCAATTCACCTTTCCAATTTCTTCTACGTTAATCTCCAAGTTTTCTACTTTTGCAGAAAGTCAATTTGGCTTATTTGTATTTTGAAAAAACAACAACTACACAAAACATCCATTTGTTAGTTTCAGGTTTGTTTATACAATGCTGCATGTGGATTTATATACCATCTTTCATCCTAATACCTCCTTTCTTCCTAATCTCAATTCTAATTGTTCTCCACTTACCTCCTTAATCAGACCCAAAAGGACTTTCTCTATGATCTGGACTTTACACAGACCCAAGTTTATGGACTTATTCATTTCTTTTTCTTTAGTTTTAATGTTTACATTCCTTGTTTCCTTTTTCTAACTTTCTTCTGGTTTCCTTGTTATTTTTTAAATTTCTTTAAAATGTGCACTAAGTTTCTGGGCCAGTCAATAAGTTTATTATTTCTTATAGCAAAACCTTCCCTTTAAACACAGCTTTGTGATGCTAACAATCAACTGAAACACATGAACTCTAATTGAATCCTGGATCAGAATCAGTTTGTTAATTAAAATAAACACACTCTAAATTTTTTTTTTTTTTTGTAATTGGGAAAATTTTGTATGGGCAATATATTAGGTGACATTATTGAACTACTGTTTATTTTCTTAAAAGTGATGTTGTACTACCACTATGCAGTAGACTATCATTTTTGGGAAATGCATACTGAACTGTTTAGGCATAAATGTTATGACCTCTGCATTTTTAAATGATTTATGGGCTAAACTATGTCTCCTCAAAAATTCATAGGTTGAAGCCCAACCACAGTATCTCAGAATACCACTATTTGGGAGATAGGACCTTTAAAGAGGTAATTAAGTTAAAATGAGGCCATTATGGTAGACTTTGGCATCTGACTGGTATCCTTATAAAAAGAGATTAGATTACAGGAAGAGACATCAGGGGCACACCCACATAAGGGCAGCCAAGTAGACAGCAACAAGGGGCACCTGGGTGGCTCAGTCAGTTAAGCATCCAACTCTTGGTTTCAGTTCAGGTCATGATCTCAGGTCCGTGGACTGAGCCCCACATCCTTCCTATCAGGCTCTCTGCTCATTGGGGAGTCTGCCTGAGAATCCTCTAGCTCTGCCCTCACCCCCCACCCTGACCCCTGCCCCCTCAAAAAAATAAAACTTAAAAAAAGAAGCAGCAACAAGGTAGCCATCTGCAAGTCAAGAAGAGAGGCCTCAGAGGAAACCAAACTTGCCAGTACCTTGATCTTGAACTTCCAGCCTCCAGAACCATGAGAAAATCAACTTCTGTTCTTTAAATAAGTCAACCAGTCTATGGTATTTTGCTATGGCAACCCCAGAAAGCTAATGCAAACAGCTCTGAGAAAAAAATGATAAATACAAAGAGAGAAAGCAAAAATAGCAAAAGCTTAATGTTGCTTATTTCATTCTACGATTCTTTCAAATTTATGTAAATTTAAAACTTTCCAAAATAAAAAGCATCCCAAAACTCTGGGCATTTTTTTATCATCACAATAGTCAAATTTTATGTACCTATATAAAATGAACCACCTTACTATCTCATTTGTGAAGTGAGACAATTATCAATCTGACATTAATAGATACTAGAAGAATTTCAAGTGTTCTAAACCACTAACATAATACCTGGTAGAGTAAGTACTTAATAATGAGTATCACTAGTAGTAAATTCAAATTCCAAATGGGAGATGTGATTCTGCTTCAAGTTGGCATCACTGTTGTCATACATGTATGAGTAGTAGTTTAAGAAAATCACCTTAATCCTGAAAGCAATTAACTGTACTCTCATATATTCCAAAAGGACCAATCATTACAAGTAAACAAATCAATTCTGTTAAATCATTTTATATAAATACAACAGAAAAACAATCACATTCTTGGGGTAAGAAATCATGGAAGGAACAACAAAGAAAATCTGAAATGGAAATGAAAGTTTTTAACTTACTGACTGATTAAATCGGATCCCATCTTAGCGCCATCATCTGCTTCCTCTTCCATATCAGAGTCCATACCATTGTCACCTTATAAATAAAATAAACTATTGAAAGCAGGCTTATAAAATGTCAGAACAATTTAATAACTACACAAATTGCCATCTATAATAAAGTGACACAGATTCAAGAACTTAATAGTTGTTGAAAGTGACATTTTTAATTGCTTATATTTAAAATGAGTTCTTTCAGGGTGCCTGGGTGGCTCCATTCTTAAGTGTCTGCCTTCAGCTCAGGTCATGGCTCCAGGGTCCTGGGATCAAGCTCCACATCGGGCTCCCTACTCAGTGCGGACCATGCTTCTCCCTCTCCCACTCCCCCTACTTGTATTCCCTCATTTGCTGTGTCTCTCTCTCTGAAATAAATAAAATCTTAAAAAAAAAAAAAATTGGTTCTTTCAATGCCTTATTAGGTATTTCTCACTGCCTTCCTGTTATCTATGTCATAAATATATACATACACACACACACAAAAAACATGTGTGTCTATATGTACTTATGGGCTACAACCAAATGTGTACAATTATTAGCAAAGTTATAAATTCCATTAAACCATTTTATTATTTTTTTTTAAAGATTTTAAGTAATTTCTACACCCATGTGGGGCTCAAATTCACAGCCCTGAGATCAAGAGTCATGCTCTACCAAGTGAACCAGCCAAGCGTGCACATTAAAACATTTTGCATTTAAAAAAGATATATCTGGAAATCTAAAATCTCCCATTTTTTTGCTTCTTCTCTTGTAATGCTAATGCTATAATCCTTGTACAGTTCCGAAAGAAAAAAAAAAAAGTCTGAAAATCTAAAATTCTGGGGTGCCTCAGTGGCTCAGACGGTTAAGCGTCTGCCTTTGGCTCAGGTCATGATCTCCAGGTCCTAGGATCAAGTCCCACATCAGGGTCCTGGCTCAGCAGGGAGTATGCTTCTCCCTCTCCCTCCACCTCTCCCCCTGCTCATGCTTTCTCTCTGCCTCTTATCAAATGAATAAAAAAACACAATTTAAAAAAAGAAAATCTAAAATTCTACAGGTAGTAGCATCACAAAGGAGAGTTCTACTTTAGGCAGAGATAAATGTAGGCAAATTGCAAAAATTCTTCCAACTCCACAGCCAGGTCTTATTAGAGCAAAAGCAGTATGCAATGGGCAATTAAAAGCAATAGTAATGTAAAGCAGAAAATAGAAAATTATTTTTAGAAGAGCCATCTCAATAATTAATGCTTTTTTACAGCATTTGGGTAAAATTTTTTATTTCATTTTTATTGTATACAAACTTATGCTCTTACCTTTGATTATATTTAGTTTGAGAAAATGAAATACACATCAAAAAGTCTATTCTTGAAATGTTATTCAACTAAGTAAGCTTTATTTCACAGCACAAAGAGAAGTAAAATTACTCAATGACTACCCAGTAACGAAATTAATAATCAAGAAAACAAAGAGTAACTTAGGACTTATGCTAGATATATGTTAAACAATAAGTTACCAGAGTTTAGAAATACGTATTCTTACCCTCAAGAATCTTCAAGATTTTTTTTTCAGATAGGAGCTCTAACTGTTCTTGGCAGAGTTTTTTAATTTCTTCTATTGAACAGTTCTAAAGGAAATGACATTAAAAAAATACACTCATGTAATATAGTGCCAAAGTAAACTAGAAAACAGCAATCCTAAAAAAAGTCTGGTTAGCAAACTCTTAAAATAAGACAAATTAAAAGCCACATAAATCTTTCCATGAGATAGTATCTGAAAAACTGTCAGTAACACGTAATTGTTGTAATTTATAGACATTTGATGAGAATAAAGTATCATATTTATTATGAAAGAACTAAAGAGAAGTGAGGTGCCCAGATATTCTTAACAGCAGCCTATTTGTTAGGTAATTCCTCTAAAGATTTAAATACTCAAGTGCTGGCTTTATACATCTTAGATCTTCCACACCCTATTTCCATTAGAATACCATAAATAAATAAATGCAAACATTTGTGAATGTAAGCTTCTACCAACCAATACTGTATTGGTTACATAGCAGAATATTATTTCTTAAGACACCAGAGTCATTATATCTCTAATTTTTGTTATTAAAATGTCCTGCATTTAATAGAATTATTTCTAAAAGGCTAATAAGTTCCTTACCTAAACACAGTATACTGCTCCATTTTCTCTTGGCAAACTTAAATACACAGGGCTTTTATACTCTCTAAGATCCCATTTTTTAATCTTTTGAAGTAGCTTGAGTTGAAAACTTCCAATTATGATTTACATGAAGTAAAATGATTACTATAAAAAAGATGTTTGTAGGGGCACCTGGGTGGCTCAGTGGGTTAAAGCCTCTGCCTTCAGCTCAGGTTGCGATCTCAGGGTCCTGGGATCAAGCCCCACATAGGGCTCTCTGCTCAGCAGGGAGCCTGCTTCCCCCCTCTCTCTGCCTGCCTCTCTGCCTGTTTGTGATCTCTGTCTGTCAAATAAATAAATAAATAATCATTTAAAAAATAAAAGGTGTTTGTATATTTCTATATATGTGTATAATCCAGTAATATATGTAATGAAGTACCTTTAACACATCAGGAAGCATCTTCTGTAACTTTTTCTCACCTATGATACAGAAACACTGCTGAAGCATTTCTTTTTTGTCTGATATATAGAAACTAACTGGCTTTAATGACACAGTCAAGTCCAGTCCACCTTCTTCAAGGTCACTGTGCTCTGCCAAGAATAATTCTTTTTCCAAAGTTGGCAAAAGGTATTTGGTATCCTAAAATTAAAAGAGACAAAGAACCATTAAATAAAGGAGTGTGTATATGATGTCACACATTTACATTTAGTAATTACTACATTAAACATTTCCAAATTCTTTGTTTGCATAAATAAAGCCAGTAAAAAGTATATTTAATTGTTCAGTATTTTTTGATCTTACTGTCCCTACTACAATTAATCCGGTCAACTGATACAAAGTGAAGAGATGATCTCAGGACACTCAAGTGAAAATATACTAAATATTAAAAAAAAAAAAAAAAGGAAATATACTCAGTATTGAGTGACTGTCTACAATTTTAGACTGCTGAACTATTAGGGTAATCCTCTAGCATGTCACTCAACCCAAAACTTTATGCATGCATTGTTTGCTTCTGAAATTCATAAAAAATAGGATGGCATCAAAAATGCTAAAAACCACAATTAAGAAATATTACTTCTTTCTAGGAGCTACACACATTGTTAATACTGCTATGTAATTTAATCATATTCAAAGTAGCCAAGTCATTTAAGACATTTCTGTCAATTTGACCTCTTATCTCCCAAATATATCCAGTCTCTCTAAATCTACTGCTATAATCCTGGTCCAAGGTGCCATCATCTTTTGCCTAGATTACCTCAACAGCTACTTAACTGGATGTCTTGCATCTAATCTGAGGTCTCTCCAATCTGTTTTGCATACTGTTCCTAGAATAGATTCTATAAAATATACATATACCCATCCTCTTTATTTATAACTTCTCGATGACTCTGCACTGATCTTAGGGTAATAAAGCCTATCAGAGCCAACATGTTCATTGCTTGTGCTACAAACACAACAACCTTCTTTGAATTACTCAAATATAACCTGTTCTTCCTTCACCTCATTCAGACAGGGCTTATGTATGTATCACTCTGCCTAAAACGGCCTTTCCTCCCCACATCCCCCTAGCACTATACTCCTAAAATTAACAAATTCAGATATCAATTCAAAAGTCATCTCTTCAAGAAAAATCTTCCCTGACTATACAGTTGAAGCAGGTTTCTTTATTATATTTTCTAATAGAGTTGTTTTAAAAGTGGCTTAAAAACACACAAATTTTAAAGAATACTATGACAATTAGGCTGAAAAAGTAAAGGTTAGATCCCATTTTAATGTTTCACAAAGTAAGTAGTGAGGATATAGAGAAACTGGACATCTCACACACTGCTATTAGGAATAGAAAGTGGTACAGCTGCTTTGAAAAAAGTTTGACAGTTCCTTAAAAAGTTATATGCCCCAGGAATTCCATTCCTAGATATGCATCCAAGAGAAATGTAACCACACACCTGCACAAAAACCTGTACACAAATATTCGTAGCGTTATTCATAATAGCTAAAAGATGGCAACAATCCAAATGTCCATCAAGTGACAAATGGAAAAACCAATTGTGGTATAGCCATACATTGAAATATTATTCCATTCATATAAAATGTCCTGAGCAGGGAAATCCATAAATCTACACAGACAAGAAGTAGTGACTGCCAAAGGAGTGAGTACTGCAGATGATAAATGAAAGGTACACACTGGGTTTCTTTTGGGGGTGATGGAAATAAAACTAACTATAGTGATTGTTGAACAACTCCATTAATATGCTCAAAACCAGTGAACTGTATATTTGAAACAAGTGAATTGTATGGTATATGAATTACAACTCTACAAAGCTGTTACCAAAAACAGTATCAATAATAAGAGGAAACACAATATACACCAGATGTAATGGCACTCTCAGAATTCTGAGATGCTGGGGAGCCGGGTGGCTCAGTGGGTTAAGCCTCTGCCTTCGGCTCAGGTCATGATCTTAGGGTCCTAGGATTGAGCCCCACATTGGGCTTTCTGCTCAGCGGGGAGCCTGCTTTCCCCCTCCCTGCCTGCTGCTCTGCCTACTTGGAATCTCTCTCTCTCTGTCAAACAAGTAAATTAAATCTTTAAAAAAAAAAGAATTTTGAGTTGTTATCTATATGCCTAATACAACAACGTCTTTTTTTCTTCACAATTTAGAACTAGGGTTTAGTTCTGCATGAAAATACTAATATTATTAATTAATTTAAAAAAATTTAAAAACCCTACCAGACCCACTGAGCGATAAACTCCAATAGTCCAGTTCTAATAAATCTTTAGGAAAAAGATGAAAACTATTCTGGAACACATCCCCAAAATGCAAAACTTTCCAAATCAATCCATAATCTTGATACCAAAACCAGACAGGATAACTACAAAAACTGTAAGCTGATTTAATTTAGGAACATAGACACAAAGTAAGAATACTGAATTCCAGCTGAGTACAGTAACCAAACCAATAAACCAAACAGGGTCTATCCCAAGACTGCAAAACAGTTCAACATGAGTTAATTTACTAAGTTATTAAAAATTACATTTTCAGATCAAAGGAGGAAAATTATGTGATCATCTCAACAGAATGCCATAAAAGCATCTGATAAAACTCTACAACCCTCAGTGAACTAGGAATTGAAGAAAATGTCCTTAACTTGATCAAAAGAATCTTTCATGATCTTTGACAAATGTACTTTTGGATGGAACATTAGAAGTGTTCCCAATTAAAAAAACAAATGAGAAAAAAATGCCTATCACTGCCTCTGTTCAACACTACACTAAAAGTCTTCATTAATGTAAAAGTACAAAAAACAAGAAGTATTAGCAATGAAAAAAAGAGACAAAATCCCGTTTGTACAAATTTCTGAGCCAAATTTTTTTTTTTTAAAGATTTTATTTATTTGACAGAGAGAAATCACAAGTAAGCAGAGAGGCAGGCAGAGAGAGAGGAGGAAGCAGGCTCCCTGCTGAGCAGAAAGCCCGATGTGGGGCTCGAACCCAGGACCTGGGATCATGACCTGAGCCGAAGGCAGCGGCTTAACCCACTGAGCCACCCAGGCGCCCCTCTGAGCCAAATTTTAAACTAGTAATTAATAATGTGGCTAAATACAAGAAAATACATAAAAATAAATGGTTTTCTAAAAAAAAAAAAAAAATGGTTTTCCATGCTTCCACAGCTCCCAATTTAAAGGTGTAATCTTTAAAAATACTAGAAGAAAACAAAAACTAGTTTTAGGATAGGTTGGGAGTATGGAAAGATCTTTCTAATCATACACAATTCAGAAGGCAAAGGATAATATTATTAATCTTGACCACAGAGAAATTAAAAACTTCAGTACACCATAGGCAAAGTTACGTAACATTTGCAATATACCTTACACAGAGGGTAAGAACACAGACCTTAAATAGATCAGAACTTACTAGTAAAAAGCTCAAAATAACCAAAAAGAAAAATGGCCAGAGAATATATTTATGCAACTTACATGCGGAGGAATCAAATGGCAAATAAAAACATTAAAATGTTCAATCTCACTATTAATCAGGAATATATAAATCAAAACAAATGAAATATTAATTTCACCCATTAAGCTGACAAATTTTTCAAAAATGGATATAGTGAGTATTTGCAGAAATTGGTATTCTTTTGTAATGTTCAGTCTATACATCAGTAAAATCTGTTTTGGAAAGTATTTGGTGGTACCTACCAAATCTTTTTAAATGCATAAACTTTGACCCAGCAATTTCACTTCTAAGATTCTATCCTAAAGTATTTGTTGCCAATATATACGTGCAAGGGTTCGTTTTCACATTATCTCTGTAACAGCAAGAAAACTAAAAATCTAAATATTCATCAATAGAGATAAAATGGAATATACTGCAGTCACTAAAAAATAAGACAATTATCTAATTCAATGGGGGTAATATCACAATAAAGCTTATATGTAAGACCTAAAATACACAAACTTAACAAGAGTTAATGAAGAGGCTGCCTAGCAAATAAAGGGGAGGCCTGAACAGAGACTCTCATGCTTTCTCTTTTATTTCTGTGTTGTATAACTTTTATGTATTCACGCTTTCGTTATAATATAAGCAAACAGCTTTTTTTTTAAACGGTGGTATTTTGGCAGATCGACTGAGTGTAAAAAACATGGCTTTTGTATCAGATATTGGTTTCAAAATGTAGGTGTTACTAACAAACTGTGACTGTGGGTAAACTTCATTAATTTCTCTGAACCTCAATTTTCTCATCCTGTAAGGCGGAGTTAATCATAATCTACTAAAAGGTGAAGATAAAGAAGTAAACGGTGGCTCTCAAGGGCACTGAAGCCTAGCTCCCGACCCATACTTTTCAGGACGACTGCTACTGGAGTGGAAGGGGCCAAAAGCTAGATGAGCTAGATGATCTGCAAACCCAGAAAGTTTAAGTTAAAGGCATGGGAGTGTGCGGTTCACCGGTACTTAGGCACATGAACCTCAAGGAGGGGTGGAACCCTGGGATCGTAACGCTAAGTGAGCTACAATAAGAGCCCACCCGTCACCAAATTCCGCTCCCCGCCCGTCTTCCTCGGAGAAAGCAGCTGCTCCGAGAGCCCCGAGAAGGGCGCGCACGCACCTGCTGCAGTGACCCGGAGACGCTGGAGGATGAGTCGGTGCTCCTCCGCTTCCGGCGCTCGCTGCGCTCCACGCTGCTCCCGCCCCAGCAGCTACCTCCACTCCCACCGCCAGTGACACTTCCACTGAAGCTGGTGTTCCCACAGCAGGTGACGCTCCCGCAGCCGCTGGTACTCCCACAGCCGCTGGTGCTTCCACTGCCGCTACTGGCCAGGGCGGGCACCAAGTCCGGCGCCGGGAGCGCCGCGGCCGCGTCCTGACCGCTTCGTTTGCGCCGCTTCTCCCGGGAAGACTTTTTCCCCGTCATGATCCCCCTGCTGCAACCATCGGACGAAAGCCCGCCGTCTCTGAAACTACCTAAAGCCCGCTGTGGCGGCGACTATGGGCGGTGAGCACTGGCGTCGCAGCTTGTGCGTCACTTCCGGCCTCGTCGCAGAGGCCGGGAGGGGTTCCTGGAGGGCGTGCCGGGCAGCAACTGCGCTTCCCAGCGAGAAGTGGAGGTTGGCTTAAATTTGCTGGACGACTAACAGGTTGTCTTGAGCATGAAGGTTTCTGTATCTTTCTGCAAAGGACAGAAGGTGGAGCTTTACCGTAGCACTGTGGCTTATTGATACCTCTTTTCAGATTTTATCCAATACACATACACAGTAAGTTATGGTGTAGTTTTTGTTTTGTCTTCCAGTGTTTATTCGTGACACTAAAGTGTTGTAACAATAAGAAGAACTGGGGGAAAATCTCATTAACATCATCACCGGGGCACATTTTTTGAAGTGTATTTAAGGGAATTACACAGAAGTCGGGTTTTGTGCTTCCTTGTTTTTCCCCATTAACACTAGTTTTTAGGCATGTTTCCATTTCACTTCTAAAGACATTCGGCTCTAGTATTTCACCATATTCTTTCTCAATTTATTTAATACTTGAATGCTGGCATTAGGCTGTTGCCAAACTGTTACATTTCACAATAATGCAGCTATGAACAGCTTTTAAAAAAATTATTCTTTTCCTTATGGCATTTTGTCCCCCCGAAACAAATTTATGAGCTCTCTTTCTTTCTTCCTAAGATTTCATTTATTTCTTTGAGAAAGTGAGTGAGCGAGCACACGAGCAGGGGTAGAGTAAGAGGGAGAAGCTCCACGACGCAGGGGTTCATATCAGGACCCTGGGATCATGGCCTGAGCTATGGGCAGATGCTTAACTGAGTCATCCAGGTGCACTGCACATTATTTTTCTCGTCCTGGTTAACCAGATTTCCTTGAAGAAAGATGAAGCTAATATAAAATGTCACCCGTACACTGAAACCTTAAAATTTTTTTCTGGTGTATGATAATAGAGTTTTAACTCGTTTTAATTTGATTTTAATTCAAGTATAATTAATGTACAGTGTCATATTAGTTTCAGCTGAATAATGTAATGATTCATCAATCTCCACATCTCCTACCTATCTCAGCCGTTCAACAACTATTTAATAAATGTGTAAAACAAACCAGATGCATGGGTAATTACAGCCCTGTGAAAACCTCTGTTTCTACCCCCGGCTCCACCCTTAGTATTGCCTTCGAAGGTAAATGCTGAGACTGAGCATATTATGCTCTTGGATGTTTTGTATTGGCCTCATTAAGTATCACACCTGAAAGGATTGAAAGTATTATGTTCATAGAATAAGCACATAAAATTAATAACATATAATGTTTGTAACCTTGTTATGGGGTGAATTGTGCCCCCCCCATTTATATATTAAAGTCCTAACCCCAAATATGCCTATACTTGGAGATAGAGCCTTTAAGAACATAATTAAAGTTAAACGAAGTCGTGAGGGTTGGGGCTCTAATTAGGTAAAACTGGTGTCCTTGAAGAGATACTAAAGATCTCTTTCTCCCTGTCCCCGGTCTCCTTCCACCCTTCCCTCCTTTCCTTCAGCCCCACCCTCCCTCCGCTGGAGCACACAGAGGAAAGGTTAGTGTGTAAAGGGAACCGAACCAGCTTCCTACAAACTAGAAAGAGAGATCTCATTAGAGATCAACGTTGACTGCACCTTGATCTTAGGACTCCTAGTCTCAAGAACTGTGAGAAAATACACTTCTGCAGCGTAAGCCGCCCAGTCTGTGGCATTTTGTTATGGCAGCTTGTGATGACTGATATAAACCTAAGATGGTATGTATTAGCCTGGATAAAACTAGTTGCATATTAATTACTGGGTGCCAATTTTTCTCTTATAAAATCAGTTGAGAAGCTTCTTGGTTTCTACCTCATTCTATAGCAACTTGACCAATAGTTCTGATATTTCTTTGGCTGGAACAGAAGCCAGGGAACTGTCAACTAGATAGCTGAAGAAGTTACCCATTTGACAGATGAATCCCAGTCTTTGTCCACTCTTCCATATTCTTGTTCTAGAATACAAAGGCATTGTTTGACCACTGATGATGAGTACAAAATACTCAAAACCCACGCCTTCATTAGCTTATATTCTAGTAGGGAGAAGCAAACAAACAAAAAAACCACCACAAAATCCCCACAATAGATAGTGCTTCCATCCTCACTCTGGCATTCAGCGTTCTTCTTACTCTGCTTTATTTTTCTTTAGTGCTGCTCTTAACACCACTACACACGCATCTCTTTGTGTCCTTTCACTTGAATATAAGCACCATGAAAGCAATGACTTTGTGTTATTCACTTCTCTATTCCCACTACCCAAGTGCCCTTAATAAAATATTTCTCATAGTTGGTTCTTAATAAAAAATTTGTTGCATAAATGAGTGAAACATAGTTTCAGATGGAGAACCAGACTTATGCAGGATTATATGAACTCAGTAAATTATGAGAGTAAAAGTACTCAGTGAAATTAAATGGCCAGAAATTCCTTAATTAAAGGAGGTCAGTAGGAGCTTTTCTGGGAATAGTTCAGTATTCCTTCATCACATGGCAGAGAGATTTAGCTAAAGGGACTCAGTTGCTGCTGTAACACTGGCAGTCACATGGGCTTTGGAGCTATAGTTGCAAATAGCTTTCTAACAGAAACTAGATAGTTCTATATGGAGCTCTGCCATGCAAAGAACAGGGACAGGGACTTTGACTCATGGTGTGAACATGTCATAGACATATCACGAGGATGGTTGGCTTAAAGTCAGAGAGGTGCCATTGTCTATTTAGGTTAAACCATGTGAAATTACCTTTTTTGGAGGTCAAAACTGATTGAATGTTGACAGTTTCATATGTTCAACATAATATTATAGAGCTGAAGAGACCCAGCATTGAACACCGTTACAGATTTAAAGCTCAGCAAATGAATGCAGGACGGCTTTTCTGTCCTCGAACAAATACATGGGAGGGTGGACGGAGATTGGAATTTACATGCCCTTTTTGTAACTGCTCTTCAGCAACTCAACATTGATCACAAAGATTAGCCTGGGATATGTATGTACTAACGCTAAGGCCAATCAGTACATCTTTGGAATTTATAAAGAGACACTAGGTGAGCAATTCAGCCTTCCACTTAAATGAACCTAAGGAAATTACCTCTAGTTGTCATATTCTCTCTCTTGTGAAGGTCAACAAAAGATACTTACTGAAACAAGACACAAAGTCCTAATACTGTCATTTTCATATCAATGAGCCAACAATTCTCTCCTCTTTCATTAAGTTGATCTGGTTTCTGTCATGTGCAACTAGATTCCTGATGAATATAACATGTAAGACCTTGTAGGATCTGAACAGCCTTTTTCTCTATAGCCCCATATCTTTCCTAGAAATATGCCTTCTGGGCCAATTCAACAATCCTACCTGCACTCATCTTGTTAAATCTAAAATTCTTTTTAGGGGCGCCTGAGTGGATCAGTGGGTTAAGCCTCTGCCTTCAGCTCAGGTCATGATCCCAGGGTCCTGGGATCGAGCCCTGCATGGGGCTCTATGCTCAGCAGGGAGCCTGCTTCCCCCTTTCTCTCTGTCTGCCTCTCTGCCTACTTGTGATCTCTCTCTCTCTGTCAAATAAATAAATAAAAAACTAAAAAAAAATTTTTAAAGCTTTAAAAAAATAATAAAATTCTTTTTAACTATCACTTCCTTTTTTTTCATATATTTTTTGTTTCAGGGTACAGGCCTGTGATTCATCAATCTTACACAATACACAGTGCTCACCACATACCCTCCCCAGTGTCCTTCACCCAGCCACCACATCCCTCTCACCCTCCTCCCCTCCAGCAACCCTGTTTGTTTCCTGAGATTAAAAGTCTCTTTGTCTGTGGTTTCCTCTTATTTCATTTTTTCCTCTCTTCCCCTATGATCCTCTTCCTTGTTTCTCAAATTCCACATATCAGTGAGATCATATAATCGTCTTTCTCTGATTAACTTATTGAGTATATCTCTGATTGTAGCATAATATACTCGAGTTCTATCCATGCTGTTGCAAATGGCAAGATTTCATTTCTTTTGATGGCTGCATAATATTCCAATTGTGTATATATATATATATATATATATATACATATATATATATATATATATATATATATATGTATATGTATATATATATATACCACATCTTCTTCATCTATTCATCTGTTGATGGACAACTTGGCTCTTTCCATAGTTTGGCTGTTGTGGACATTGCTGCTATAAATATTGGGTGCATGTGCCCCTTTAGATCACAATTGTATCTTTGGGATAAATAACCAGTAGTGTAATTGCTGGGTCATAGGGTAGCTCTATTTTCAACTTTTTGAGGAACCTCCATACTTAGGTATCACTTCTTATTTAAGACCTTCCCAAATCACTTCCTTTCTTAAGCTTGTTAAAATGAAATGCTTTTTCCTTTGTAAGACATTGTCTTACCTACAGAGCATCCAGAACTCTTGACTGCAGGTATTTGTTCAGTATCTTCTCCAATACTGTTAGTTCTAATGAACAGAGGCTGTGTGTTATATATCCTTATAGTGTCACCACCTAATACAGTGCCTGGCACGTGCTAGAGATGCAGTGTTCAATTCTGAACTGAGAAGTTCAGGATTCATACAGAGCTTCTTTTCAAATCACCTCTGGTAAATTGCATTAAGGGCCCCATTTCTTCACCTTTCCCTGTATTCATGCTCTTTGCCATGTAATTTGGCAGTGTCCTTCCACTTGAGGCAAGACACATAATTCTCTGCTTTTGGAGTTGACCATATGACTTAATTTGGCTAACAGGATGGTAGCAGATGTGTAGCAAGAACAGTGTCAAAAACAAAAACAAAAACAACCCCCCCCCCAAAAGAAAAACAAAAAACAGGGGCTCCTGGGTGGCTCAGTTGGTTAAGCATCTGCCTTCAGCTCAGGTCATGATCTCAGGGTTCTGGGATCAAGCCCCGCATCAGGCTCCTTGCTTGGTGGAGAGTCTGCTTCTCCCTCTGACCCTCCTCCCTGCTTGTGTTTGCTCTCTCTCTCTCTGTCTCAAATAAATAAATAAAATCTTTAAAAAACAAAAACAGGGCACCTGGCTTGCTCAGTCAGTAGAGCATACAGCTCTTGATCTCAGGGTCATGAGTTCAAGCCCCACTTTGGGCTTGGATCCTACTTAAAAAATAAACAGAACAACAAAAAACAAACAAACCTTTAATTGTGATGGTTCACTTTTATGCTTCCACCATTACCAGGAAAATAATATAATCAGGTTGGCAAACTGGTCCCAGGAGAGAGATGAGAGACAAATAGAGCTCAGCTGCCCAGCTAAAGCAAACAGTCAAGCCTAGCCTAGAGCAGAGTCCTCCTCCAACCTACAGACACGAATGAGCCCAAACAGGATCAGCAACCCCTAAACTTGTAACTTCTTAGGTAAATTAATGGCATTGTTCTTGTTGTTAGTTGTTGAACAGTATTATGGTGGCTATAGTTAACTGTATTTCTTTTTCCTTTTCTGTATTTCTCTGCCAGCCATGAGAAGGGTCTTCAAAACTAGCTTCATGTTGCCCGAGTCACAATTCAGTGTCATGGGCAGTAGTATGGGCAGATATAATTCTTAAATTCCAACAGAAACACCTTAATATTTCATAGTGAATATAGAAATAATAATATTTAATTAATTAATTAATATTTAATATTTAATTAATAATTAATATAGAAAGATTAAATGAAGTGTCAGGATATTTGTGTTCAAAGTTCCAAACAACAAATTTTGCAAAATAGCATCAGGATATTGATGCCCCCACCCATGGGCATTTTTTTCCCTAGTAGCAATAAAACGAAATACCTTTTTTCTCTTCTAACTGTCCTTTGTATAAAGCAGTGACTTTATTGTTAAAGAAGATGGTAGCCTTGTATTATCTGTGAATGCAATGCTTGGTAAATACTCATTTGTGGCAGACACTTCACATATTTTATTCTTCCACTTTATAAAATCCTAATGTATCTTTGATTAAACTGAGCTGAGATCAAGCATCTTGACTTAATTCAATAACAAAACGCCATTGAGATGTATGCCTTTTTAACCTCAAAGCAAGTACTCTTTCACAGGTTCTCTTAACTATTGAAAATTTTAAATGATGTACAAATATGTTAACATTTATTGAATTTTTTAGTTCCTTTGGAGACACAAGAATGAAATTTGTTTGAGAGCTTATTTCAGGCTTCTGTTCTATGTATGAAGCATACATGCCACTACTAGCCATAGTTGCTGTTATAATGAAGTGGCTATCGCAGATTGCTATTTTTCATGTTGATAACCAGCTTTGCCAACATCACTTATTAAATACTATTCTCCATTGTTTGTGACTTGTTACTTGACCTCTTTCAGTTTCTTCAACTTCTAAAATTACTAATAGTACTTACCCCATAGGGATGAGGATAAACCTGAAACTAGTATAAAGTAACTCTTTAATGCATGCTATTATTTACTTAAATTTTTGTTTTTTGCAATGTTACTTAACTGGTTTGGTTTAAATTCAGTAACAAACAATTGTGTAAGCATTGCTATATCATATGCCTTTACATCTGACTGAAGTATCATTGCCATTTGGATGTTTTACTTTTCTGATTTATTACAGTGTGTTCAGGAGTCCCAAGATTCAAGTTTTAAGTCCCAGAACCTCATATTAGGCCTAGGACCAGTATCAGCCCACCAACTTTACAGAAGGACATTGGTTGGCATTCTCCTCTTTAAAGCTTTCATTACTCACTGTATTCTAAAGACTCTTTTCCTCCATGAGAAGCATCAAAGTGGTTTACTTGTTGCCCTCCAAGTCAAAATCCTCCACATCTGACTTGGATCTTAGTACCTCCAGAAAACAAGCACCCTAAATGCAAACATTAAACAACCAAAACCTGATTATCACTTAGAAAAATAAAATATAGAATGAAAAAACTTTTTAAAAAATATTCACCTGTCTCTGAAGATGGTCAGTGGCCAATTACACCGTTCTGTCCTCCTAACCTCCTTTAATTATTGTAAGTGGAACATAAACTCTAAGGAAGCACAAATAAGATGCAATCAAGTAAAAAAAAAAAAGTACACACACCTATTAAGTATTCTTGCGACAATATTTTAATCTTAATCTAACCAAATCTTTGGATTTAGCTTTTAGTTTATAGGAAATAGGTATGGCAGGCAGATTCTAAGGCGGCTCCCAGTGATCATTTCCTGATATTCACAGACTGTGTAATCCACTCTCCTTGAGTAACTTGCTTCCAATCAGTAGAATACCTTGATGTTGAGGGGGTGGCATGTTTGTGGCTAGACTATAAAAATTCTGACTTTGGTTCTGCTAGCAGACTCTCCCTTGCTGGCTTTGATGAAACCACTTGCCATGATGAAAAGCTGATAAAACAAAAAACTGAGGGCAGGGGAGCCTGAGTGGCTCAGTTAGTTAAGTGTCTGACTCTTGCTTTAGGCTCCAGTCATGATCCCAGGGTTGTGAGATCAACCCTCACGTAGGGCTCCACACTGGGCATGGACCCTGCTTAAGATTTTCTCTTTCCCTCTTCCTGTCCCTCCCCACTCTAAAAAATAAATAATAAAATAATAAATGAGGGAAAACATTTTTCAAATTTTTTAAAAAATATTTTATGTGTTTCAGAGAAATAATACAAGCAGGAGTGGGGGGCAGGGGCAAAGGGAGAAGCAGGTTCCCCGCTGAGTGGAGAGCCCAATGCAGGGCCTGATCCAAGGACCCTGGGATCATGCCCTGAGCCAAAGGCAGACTGAGCCACGCAGGTGCCCCTGGAAAATATTCTTAAAACAAACCAAACAAAAAAACTGAGGGCAGCCTCCAGCCAATAGCCAACTAGGATTTTAAGTCCTTAATCTAACAACTGGAAAAGAACTGAACACTAACCATGTAAGTGAGCTCGAAAATATATCCTTCCCCAGTCAAGCCCTCAAATGAGCCAGCCCTCAGCCCTGGCTGATACCATTCATAGTAGCCTCATGTGAAACAAAGAAACAGAGGATCCTGCTGAGCTGGGGCAGGACTCTTCACTCCCAGACTATTTCAGATAGTATATGTGTGTTGTTCTAAGCCACTTTACTTTTGGGGTAATTTATTAAGCAGCCATAGGTAATTAATACAGAAAAGTTACAGAAATGTTTTACAAATATAAAATTGGGGTACCTTGAATTCTGGAATGCCTAAACACTTCAAAGTCAATGATACTGAAAATAAAAATGGAGAAACTGTTCTAGGTTGAGACCAAAGAGACATATAACCAAACAAATACAATACATAAATCTGATTATTCATATTAGATCCTTTTAAAAAAGTGATAAAAAGTATTATGAGACAATAAGGAAATTTGAGATGGGCTAGATATTAGATATTATGAAATTACTGATTCTCTTAAATACAGTGATAGTTATATGAATATTCTTTCAAATGTCCTTATTCTTAGAAGATACATATTGAAGTATTTAGTTGATAAGTGTGATATCTGCAATTTCAATAGTAGAGATAAAGCCAATATGGCAGAATGTTAACAACTGTAGAACTTAGTTGGCAAGTCAATGAGCGTTCACTGTACTCTTGGAACTGTTCTGTACGTATGAACATTTTCATTAAAAAACTGAAGAAAACCACACGGAATGATGATGTTAAATGAAAAAAATCTTCAAATTCTATCTTTAATCACAACTACACTGTGTACTATAGACTGAATGTGTCACCCCCCCAATTCAGTACTTTGAAACGTAACCCCCAACATAATGGGGCCTTTGGGAGATAATTCAGTCATAAGGGTGGAATCCTCTCTGGGGAGACCCCAGAGAGCTTCCTCCTTCTGCCATGTAAGAGCCCTCATCAAACAGTCAATGTGCCAGCACCTTCATTTTGGATTTTCTGGCCTCCAGAATGGTGAGGAATAAATGTTCGTTTTTAAACCATCCAATCTATGGTATTTTCATTGTAGCAGCCCAAATAAACTAACACCTTGTGTATAATTTTCTACAGAAAAATATACTAGAAATTAGATTATAAATTATTTTTTAAAATTACTTCTTAAAAAACAGAATAACATTTCTTAATCTCAAGTAATTTATATCTCAAGACATTTAGGAAGTAGGATACATCACAAATGACCCTCTATACATTTTATCATTTCTTTTTTTTTTTTTTAAAGATTTTATTTATTTATTTGACAGAGAGAAATCACAAGTAAGCAGAGAGGCAGGCAGAGAGAGAGGAGGAAGCAGGCTCCCCGCCGAGCAGAAAGCCCGATGTGGGGCTCGAACCCAGGACCTGGGATCATGACCCGAGCCGAAGGCAGCGGCCCAACCCACTGAGCCACCCAGGCGCCCCTACATTTTATCATTTCTTAACAAAATAACCATAGATACACAGTGATAACTGCTAAGGAAGCTATGTCCCAGTCTCATCACCAGAATTTGTGAAAAATCTGTTTTTAGCTATGCTTCTTCCATCATTTAAAAGGAACATGAGGTAGGTTAAAATATCACTGCATTGCTATTTAGTCATAAACTGCAACTCCCATGGGCTGGCAGTAGCAAAATTAGAGCAGGGGAGTGGGGGGATCACAACAGAAGCATGCTCATTTAAAAAATGTGATGCCGGATGGAGGATAATAGTTCTGAAATCAAAACAATAGTATGTCTTTTGCAGGCAACTGTCTTTCAAATGCAATATGGACATTAACTCCAATACTTTTACCACTGTAGGGGACTTGACAGCATGTATCAAGTCTAAAGAATGTGTATTAATTTGGCCCATCAATTCCATGTGTAAAATGTAGCCTAAGGAACTAGTAACACACTTAGGATATTTGTTTGAGTCTGCTTGATAGCTGAAAATTTAAAACAATATTGGATAATGGGAAATGGATATATCCATATAATGTACTGTATTTATTAAGGTGGAGATATGCATACTGTATATCAAGTTTAAAAATCAGGTTATTGAACAATGTGTATCACACAGTCTCTTAAGAAAAAAAAGCATGTTTACATACCTACTAATATGCCACAAGACATTAAGAATGGTTCTGTCTGGGTGGTGGGATTACAGGCAATTTTTATTTGATGTGTGTTTTATTTGATGAATATATGTTTTTATATTCACAAAAAAATATTAAGGGAATCATGGGAAAAAAATGAAAAAGGCTTTAAAATATCACAAAACCATCATATAACACTTATTTCTCAAGTGGGATTATCTTTTTTCTTTAGATAAATTGTATTTTATAATTTTTTAATAAACATGAAATACTGATATTATAAAGTTGTTGTAAAGACTTGTACACTATAAGAAGCAAACAGTGTTTACAATTTGCTACGCCTTACAATTTAAAGAATGAACTCATGTTCTTTTTTTTTTTTTTTTTTTGAACTCATGTTCTTAATGTCCTCCCATCATTCAAAGGTTCTACCTAGTATTTCAAAATACGTAGATAAATCCTCTGTACTTAAAACTGCATGCTAGACTGGACATGTTCACAAGAAAGCAGTATATTGCAATGGAACCAGGCTGACCTGGGTTAAACTCTTAAGTTTTCCATTTAATTTTGACTTAACCATCTAAATCCCAATTCAACAAAAAGTAAAGCAAAGGTTCCTAATGGAGCCAGCCAACAGAATTTTTAAAATCTGAGTACACATCACAAAGTTGCAATTTAATACTCAGCAAAATACACATTCCCTCTATTTTACCTATTCTTTTTTGATATTCCAAGTTTTTCCTTGAATCAATACAATGGTCAAAAATCTTTCCTCTCTTATTAGGGAAGAATTGTTCTTTGCAATTTGTCATTAAGCCAGTAAACTGGTGGTTTTGTATACCACAAATGTTGAGAATGCTGCCACTATTTTATGCAAAGTCCTCTTTGTGAAAAGATCTTTCCCACTTTAAAAAATTGGAATAGTTATGCCTCTCTTAAGAAACTCAAGTTCTCGGGGCGCCTGGGTGGCTCAGTGGGTTAAGCCGCTGCCTTCGGCTCAGGTCATGATTTCGGGGTCCTGGGATTGAGTCCCGCATCGGGCTCTCTGCTCAGCAAGAAGCCTGCTTCCCTCTCTCTCTCTCTGCCTGCCTCTCTGTCTACTTGTGATCTCTCTCTGTCAAATAAATAAATAAAATCTTTAAAAAAAAAAAAAGAAAGAAACTCAAGTTCTCGTAAACACATTAAATTACATAATTAAAGTGCGGGTTTCTCCTTTGTGTTAATTGCTAGGATGTTCAGAGATAAATTTGTGATGCCTCTCTCTAGTAGTATGGTATGCACTTTTTTTCTCCCATTATGATTCCTCCCATTATATTTACTTCTGAAAACAGAGACACCATCACCCTTCATCTAAGGGGTTTTGGAAATTAAATATCAAAGTGGTTAGCCCCGTGCCCAGACCATGTTAGGAGCTCAAAAATACCAGTTTTACATGATAGGATCTGGACTTGCCAGTAACATTGTTATTGCTTGCACGGTTGCTTGATAAAATTCAACACATTCCAAATTCCCTTTGAGACCAATGGAAATGACGAAAAATAAACTAGTATCAAAACTAGAATGAATAATAAAGTTACCTCAAATAGGGAGGGGTGAAAGAAACTGGATCATAAACTTGGGAGTTAATTTGGGATCTCATCTTTCTGAATTGATATACAACCTAATACAGCTTAGTCAGTTGCTTTTCCTTCATCTACAAATGAACCATCAAACAAATATAATTTCTATTTACAAGTAACTTAAATGAAGAAATTATTTTATATCTTTTCAATATATGGAATAATTTATAACAAAACTTAATTTTTGAAAATTCCAAAGTACTTATCAAAATAAGGCCTTGAAATATATTGATCCTGTTAAAAGAATCAGCATAAAAATGAGTACAGCAGTAGTTAAATAAAAGTCAACCACGGACAAGTAACATTTTGGGGTATGTAAGTAGTAAAAGCAGATTATATAAATAAAAGTTCTTATGTGGCAAAGGTATGGCCATTATGCCACTGGAGCAGTTGTGTTCTTGCTGATTTTAGCTCATTCTTAATTTGTTTCTAAACTCCTGAAAACTTACCCACATCACACAGGAAAATCTCACAGGTCATCAGTGCAAAAATTTTATTTCTTCTTTGTCTCCTCTTACCCCCACTTTACAAGATCTGAAATTTTACTTAATCCACAGCCTTTTTTTTTTTTTTTACCATCTGTAATCAGTCATGTAAACTGTGAGAAAAAACACTAATCAATTTAAAATCTCAGCCACATCTCCACTGTTACAGTAAATTTAGGATAAGTCTACAGCATTCACTTACTTTAGCTGGTTCTGATACTGAGGCATATTTTTTTATTTGAGAATCAACACCTAAAGACTTGGCTAACTGTACAGCATTTAAATCATCACTGATAAGTGTCCCAAGAGCCACAAGGAGTCTAAAAGTGGCTTCTAGGTCTTGTACAACTTCCAAGACTGTGCTAATTACTGACAAGCATTGAGCTTTCCCTTCAATGTTATGGTCTTTATGAAAACAAACAGAATAGTTCAGGGTCAATGTAGCCAGAGCAATGTGAATGTTCTTATTGCTCCCTGATTTCAGTTCTATTGCATGAGACATTAGTGATTCCCTTTGGGACATCATGAGCTTTTGTCCTGCCTGGCCAACAAAACAGTTGCAAAAAGTCCTCAGAGCAAGCAGCTGGTTTGCTGGCTTTCCTTTAGGGTTGAGAAGACTGATAAGATGACTGCTGAACTGAGCCCCTTCCTTCTCATTGCAGAAGTTCTCATTCACACTGGGATGTTTAATTGATAACCGAAGAATGTCAAGTGCAGGAAAGACAATATCTATTAAAAAGAAAAATTCATTAATGTTTATAAAAACCCAGAAAATTCCTATGACTGTTACTCAGTTTTAAGAATCTTATTTCATTAACACACGACCATTTCAGAAAATGTTAAAAACCATGTGCCTGCTTTACAAAATACACGTATTCCTAAACTTTTGTTAATTAATTGTTCTTATTTATAGAGACTGGATTTATTGCTACAAGATCATATATGCTTTAAAGATAATTTAATTTAAATGGGTTATTATCTAGCCTGATACATACTGAGTATTCACTAAATCCTTGTGGAATGAATGGGATGGGGACTTTGCTTTTAAAAAGACCAAAGAGTTGAAGAGGGGAAGCTTTTTTTTTTTAAGAGAGAAAGAAAGTGGACACATGACTGGAAGTGAGTTCGGAGGTGCAGGGAAGGAGAAGGAAAAATCTTAAGCAGGCTCTACACTTATTGTATAGTCCAATTAGGGGCTAGTGCAGAACCCACATCGGGGCTAGATCTCACAATCCCGAGATCATGTCCTGAGCTGAAATTAAGAGTCAGATACTTACCCGACTGAGCCACCCAGGTGTCCCTAGAGGGGAAGTATTTTTTAATAGAATTCCAGTGGACAAATGCTAATAGGATGTTTACAGGTTGGTGGAGGGCTTTACATTCCAAGGATTGCGCAGACACCATCTGAATGAACGCACTCTATAATCTTAGCATACTAAAATTAAGGAATCCAGAAATTATGTGCCCTGTGATATAAAGGTAGTATGCAGCATCATTTATAAAGGATATTCACCTAAAAAAAAAAATATTGAACCAGAATCTACTTATGTCTAGCAGGAACTATAGAGACAGTGGAACACATTAAGTGATCTGCCAAATTCACAATTTGGGATATTAAGCAGGACATATGATTTTTCTTCTCTAATCAACAGCATGAAAAAGTAATAATAAGGGAAAGGACACTTTTGGAATTTAAAAAGAATTAAGTGAGTTAAAAAAATAATTATAGCAGACATTCATAACCTGGGTTAATAGATTACAAAACGTTCCTGGGTGGTTTGCAAGGGATCCAGAAAAGCTCTGAAATGGATGAAATGGTACATGGATGGGGTTCATTACGTTCCATTCAGATTCTCATAAGGCATGAGACCAAATCAAGACTATGAATTACAACTACCAGGGGTTACTTTTACTCAATCTGGAAACACCAGTAATACTGATAGAAATGAAAAGATACACTTACTGCTTTTTAATTACATTTTAAAGACTGTTTCCATACCTTCAGGCCAGTTAATAGCTTTCCACAAAATCTGAAGTTGCTGGGCTGTGGGTTTTTCTGAAGAACTATTACATATGAGAGACAGTATCTTTTCAAGAAGTATCAAGTCATCCTCAGTTAACTTTTTCTCTTCAGGTGCAGTTCCATTAAGTTCCTTCAGTTTACCTAGAACCCAAACCCAAACTTTTAAAATTCTCTAACTATAATTAACCAAAGGTAATATAAAAATGTCAAAATTTTCAGTAAGAGTATTCCACCATATACCAAGGGGAAGGTAAGACTTTTCAGGGCAATTATCAAATACCATAAAATAAGGATAAGGCCTATGAGTGTTATTCGTTGAGCACAGTAAAGAAAAGAAAGGTTACTGTGATGATTTTTATTTTACCTTTATTTTCTAGGATCTTATGAAACTCTGCTTTAAGTAAGTTTTAAAGTAGATCGAACTTGTAATTTTTTGGTTTTCAAAGCAACATCATGTCATTATACCCAAGTCTAAGTCAAGTCAATCCTCTATTTTCTCAAAGAAAAAATTTATAATGGCTTTTAGCCAACTTATGTCAACGTCTATGATTGTTAATGAATTAACTGAAGAGTTAAATGTCTATTTATAATATTTAATTTATTCACTTAGTTCCATATGTGCTTTTGGCATCACATTACTTTAAAAACATATTTGATGGAAATACTGTCTTTTGTTACCATATCCACATTTCATAAAACAATTTTTTAAAGGATTTATTTCTTTATTTTAGAGTGAGTATAAGAGACCAGTGGCGGGGGAGAGAGAGAACCTCAAGCAAACTCCTTGCTGAGTGTGGAGCCCGACATGAGGCTCAATCTCCTAATCCCGAGATGATGGCCTAAGCCAAAATCAAGAGTCAGAAGCTTAATGGACTGAGCCACCCAGGCACCCCTTATGAATGATTTTTATAAAGACAGTATAAAGGTTCATTCTGACCAAAAACCCCTATTTTATATTGAGAGGTATATGTTATCTTATCTCAATTCTCATGAAGTAGTAGTGGCAAACAGAGCTAGTATTCTCAGTCCAGAAAGCACCTGCCATTTTGTTTTGAGAGAAACAAGTTAACAGAAAAAGCATTTAAAGTCAACTGAGCAGTTTCATTTTAATGGACAATTTGAACAGCCTTTTATTATTATTTCTAAGGGCAAGTAATTTTTTTAAGAGAAAATTCTTATTGTTCAAACGCTTTACTCATTTGTCTTCATTATTTTTTTTTCCCTGAAAACATTAAGATTTCAGGGAATGGATTTATATTTTTCCCTTTCAGTTTTTTTTTTTCATTAAAATCATCATAAAGCATTTACCTTATATTTGTATAAGGCTTCTTGCAAGTATTAAGGGTCCATTATCAGACTGTGTATTTGCAGTCGACGCAGTTTTGTAATCCCACAACAGAAGTCTCTATCATGTAAGCACCCAGTTCCTAGCTCATGTGAGGAGGAGAAACAGTCTTGAGTGCACTGCAAAGAGTCTATGGATATGTGAGAAAACAATTTAATTAAAATGCACTTACCTAATATTTGTGTAGGGTTTGCCTGGTCAAAAGTGAGAGCCTCTTTTTTAGGGAAATAAATATTCACTGTTCTAGATGCAGCTGACCGGTAGGCACTATTCCCTATTTACAGAACAGAAGATGATTAAAATCATAAGGACTAGACAAAACTGAGATTCTTCTAATTGTAGGACTTTGTTTTCACAATTATTGAGATATGTAACTACTCTGTGCACGCAATAAAACTCACAGAAAAAAGAAAATCATAAGATTTTATAAATGGATTATATTTGTTGATGTAATAAATTTTAGTTTTTGGACTGGGAGCTTAAATGTAAAACAAAAGCCTTTCCATTTCATATTCTCTACATCCCTCATACTTCTAAGATTCAATCTAAATAAGTTTTAAAAGATCAAAGAATACACAATTATGAAACCTTCCATTCCCATCTTAAGTAAGGCATATTGATCTCTTTCTTCTCATGTCTTTTACTGCTTATTCCAAATGATATAGTAGGTATTGTCATTTTCTCCATCATTTATTTATTTTTATAAGTTTTTATTCAAATTCCAGTTAAATTCCACATAAAGTGTAATATTGGTTTCAGGTGTACAATACAGTGATCCATCACTTCCATACACCACCTGGTGCTCATCATGAGTACATTCCTTAATCCCCATCACCTGTTTATTCCATACCCACACCCACCTCCCCTCTGGTAACCATCAGTTTGTTCTCTAAGGTTAAGAGTCTGTTTCTTGGTTTGACTCTCTTTTTCCCCTTTGCTCATTTGTGGAATTTTTTTAAATTCCACATTATGAGTGAAATCCTATGGAACATGTGGTATATACATACACAAAGGAATATTAGCCATAAATAAAAGAGAAATCTTGCCATTTCCAATGGCATGGATGGAGCTAGAGAACATATCATGCTATGTGAAGTCAGTCAGTTACAGAAATACTAAGACCATATGATCATTTCAATAAATCTCCCCAAGATGTAGGTTCCTAAAGGGAAAGTGTCCTAGTCTTTTATGCATTTTTACTTCCTAAGTTCCTATTATAGTGACCAAAATGCAGTGTCTGACAAACAACTGGCAAAGGATGAAAATTTAGTGTAATACATAGTGACTAAAGTAAATTAAAGCATAATTTAAATCTAATTTTTATTTTATCTGCGTTCCAAATCTTACTTTAGTCCCAATGCAAAAATTAAGATATTTTGCAAAAATATGTATAAAACATTTAAATTTTCTGAATATATCAGAGACAGGAATAAGATAGGTAAAGATTAAGTTATGAGATAAATACACAAAATTAATTTTAATTGCTTAAAAAGCATAAAATATTTATTGGTGTGATCAAAGACGAGTTAAAAGACATTGCCTGAAGTCCTAGTCATTAGAGTCTCATTGTGGTAAGGAGAATGCAAATCAAATACCATCCAAACAATGAGATAAAACAAGAAGGAAAAGTACAGAGTGCAATGAGAGCTTATGAAGGTATACGTGATCCAGCAGAGGGCATATATGAATGCCCAGGAAATATCATTTAATAAATACTATATTCCAAAATTAAATTAAAAAAAAAGAAAAAAGAAAACAGAGGAAAAAGCCAAACAATAATTTGTGGTCTAAATAACAAAGCAAAGGGCTCAAGTATTCTAAAACAGCACAGCATCTACCAAACTCCTGAGAAAATAGCATGGGATACTCAAGAACCTGACACAGGCCATTATGCCTGGGTAGAAAAAAGGCAGAGAGGAAGCTAAGAAAAAATATTCAATGGGGAACCATTAAAGGGTTTTAATCAATGAGAGTATAAACGAAGTTTGACTGTAAAATGATCACTGGCTGCAGTATGGCTCATGTAGAGAGCAATGTGAAGGATATTACTTCATCTGTATAAGTAAGAGATGACAATAAGGTAGATGAACGTATATAAAGTCCAGCATATGTACCCAAATGTTAAAAACTCTAACTTCTGAAAAATGGCAGCAAGCACGGTTAACTTCAGACTCTTTTCTAATACAACAGCTACAGCTAACAATTACTGAGCATTTATTCTGCATAAAGTGCTTTATATACATTTTGTAATTTTAGTGAACTCTTAACAACTCCATGAGGTAGATATTACTTCAACTTTACAAATGGGAAAAACAGAGGCACAGGAACAGAATAACTGGCTCAAGGCAAAATAGGTAAAAATTAGTGGAACAGAGATTTGAATCTAAGCATTCTCACTCGAGAGTCCTCAATCTGAATCATTATGTTATACTTCAATACCACCACTCAGGTTAGTTTGGCAATGAAAAAAGAGCTTACAAAAATCATCACATACCAAGTTGGTTCTTAGAGGGCTGGTTTGCAAGTATATATTTTATTATGGTCAAGAACATATATGTTCCACATATATTAGTCTCTTGTAGAAAATAACAAGTAGGGAAAACACAAGACAGGATAGGTGTCAAACTTTCAAGAAGTGAACCACAAATTTAGTCCTGCATTTTATTAACAGTCAAAAAGAGGGAAGCATGTCTGCCTATATTCAACAACGATGAACAAGTAAGATGTGTCAGACTCTAGGCAAGATACTAAGAATAAAAAAGAAAAGTTAACTGGTCAGGAGGTCAGGAGAAGATCAGATAGCAAAGGCCTAAATCACAACAGCAAATTTTTTCTGGGTCCTCTTAAACAGAACATGGAGCACAGTAAATAACATTCTCTTTCTTTTAAATATTTTACTTATTTATTTTGATGTAGGACTCAATTCCAGGACCCCGGGCTCATGACCTGAGCCTAACACAGATGCTTAACCAACTGCGCCACCCAGGCACCCCTGAAGAACATTCTCAATACATTAAGAATGAACAAAGGAGAGACGCAAAAAAAAAAAAAAAACAAAAAACAAAAAACAAAAAACAAAAAACAACCCTCAGGTTTTGTAAGGGTGGTAAGAAGACCAGACCTATGACAGAAAAGCAGATTTTAATCCTGGCTACACATTAGAATCACACTGGAAGATTATGAAAACTATACTTGCCGAGGCCCCAAACCCGGGCAGCAACATACTCAGTGAGCATCTCTGGATGAGGTTTTTTTAAGCTTCCTACATGGGTCTAATGTGCAGTATGCCACAATTCTGAGAATACTCTAAAAGCCAGGTCAAGAAATTTGGTCTTGATCTACTATATGAAAAGTTCTCTAGCAAGAAGAAGATACCAGATTTCTCAATCTTTCATTAAATAAAAGTTCCAGTAAATTTTAAAAATCTAAAAAAGAAAAAAAGAAAAAAAGAAGAAGAAGAAGAAAAAGAAACGAAAAGTAGACAAGTGTATACCTGTAAATGGATCAACTCCAGCCATGGTAGTTCCCATATTGGCAGACCCTGGCACATAACGACCACCACCTGAAATGCAGTGACACATCTAGTAAGCAAAGGTAACTGCAAATTAAAGTTCAAAAGGTTCCTCTCTACACAGAGTAACTTATTTTCAATATGAGTCACAATTCAGAATGGCATTTTATACACATAATAAATGGGCTATGAATTTGTTTAGAATAGTACCTGGCATATAGTTGGTGATAAATGTTAGTCTTAAAAGTAATTCTCAAATTACAAAATAAACATTAGATGCCTTATACATTATAATTATAGATAGTAACGAATTGAAAAAGCATCAGTGGATTGGACAGAAAAAACTAAAAGGTTTCCATAATGAAATGTAAACGTGGGGTGCCTGGCTGGCATTAGAGTCTTGATCTTAGAGTTTTAAGTTCAAGTCCCACACTGGGTACAGAGATTACATAAAAAGAAAACCTTAAAATATTAAAAACAATAAAAAATGTGAACATTATTCTACTGAAATAGGATTAGCTAGTACATAAGCAAAAAAGAGACTAGATAAGATTTAGGGATGCTATGATAATAGCACTGTCTCATATTTGGGATCCTACTTGTGGATTCTCATTGAAAATGGAAAGAAAGGAACATGAAAAAACAGTGTAGAGAATGAATCAGCAGGATTAGGAGATGGTCAGAGTCCTGGATCAGCCCTCATGGGAAGAAGATGAGCTACTTTTCCAGCTCCTCTGAATTTAATATCTAGGAGTTAGTATAACTGCTGTAACACATATAGAAGAAGCAAACAATACAAAAGAAAAAAAACCCAAAACTGCAGATGTAAATAGATTAAAATAATGAAGAACACAGAATAAGAGGCTTTTTTGTTTTTTACTAATATACTAGGTAGCATGCTAAGCATCTTTTTAAAAAAGATTTATTATTTGTAGGAGAGAGAAAAAGAGAGAGTGTGCGTGCGCGGGCACATGCAGGGGGAAGGGCAGAGGGAGAGGGAGAGAGAAAACCAAGCAGAATGGAGCCCAAGGCAGGGCTTGATCTCATGTCCTTGAGAGCTCCACCTGAGCTGAAACCAAGAACTGGTTATTTAACTGACTGTATCACGCAGGTGCTCCTCATGCTAAGCATCTTATATTTGTATACTCATTTAAATATCAATTAGATACCATTATTATTAACAGTATTTTAGAAGAAAGCTGAAGAACTTGTCCAGGGCATTAATTATGAGGCGAAGTATGATCCTACACTTTTCTAAATGTGGTTCTTCAACCACATGAGAGTCACCTGTTCAATATGCAGATTCCTAGAGCCCACCCATAACAGCCTATTGGTTCTCTGAACTGGATTCACTTTAAAAATGTATAAGGTGCTTTTAAAATTACTAACGGCAAACCAAACAACAAAGAACATTTAATCAGCATCCATGGGTGAGAGATCAGGGCATGAGTAATTTTTACCTCCTCACCAACCTAGCGTATCAGAATAATCTCTGCAGGAAGGACCTTATGATGAGTTAAACAAGCATCCCAGGTGATTCTAACTGACATTGGAAGTTTGAGAAGCACATAAATAAGGAAGAGAAAAGAGAATTAAGATTGACCTTGGGGCTCCTGGGCGGCTCAGTGGGTTAAGCCTCTGCCTTTGGCTCAGGTCATGGTCTCAGGGTCCTGGGATCGAGCTCCACATCAGGCTCTCTGCTCAGCAGGGAGCCTGCTTCCCACCCCACCCCGACCCCCCGCCTACTTGTGATCTCCCTCTCTGCCTACTTGTGATCTCTCTCTCTCTGTGAAATAAATAAAATCTTAAAAAAAAAAAAAAGACTGACCTTAAACTATAAGCTGCATGGGAAAAACTCTTTGTTCCAGTGCTACTGGTAAAAGTGGGGGAATATATACTAAAAATACTGAAGGCTTAAATATAGTCTGGTCATTTTGCTAAAAACTTCACGTGTACTATGCCATTTAATTTTCATAACATCTCAGTATGGTAGGTACTATTATCTGTTTTTTATAATAGTGTGGTTCAGTTATCCTAGTAACTCCTAAATTCTCTTGGATGTTTAGTATGCTATCTTGCATATCTCCATAATCACTGAATCTTCTGCGTTACTGACATTGTGCAATAGTGAGACATGCTCCAGTGATGATGGCCTCAGGGGTTCTCTTGATTTGGCTGCTATTGCTTGAAGCTTCTTTCTGTTCCAAGAAAAAGCTGCTAATGAGGTCTGAGAACTACGTTGTTCTAAGTTTCAGGGCATCACTATGTCTTGAATAAGTCATCGCCTTATCTACTCTTCAGATCCTTAATACCTTTTTGAATTGCATTATGTCATCAAGGGTTTCCTTAATAGCCACTGTGCCATCACAACATTTAGCTTGATCTTGATAGACGGTGATTAGAGCATACTGGTTACCAATGCACAGGGTGCATCTAAGGGCATCTGGGCCACCAATTCATTCACAGGAGAGAAGAAGTTCACTGAGAGCGATTCACAACTTCATGATAGTGACCGAAGGTTGTGTGTTGGTCCAATTTATGGTTTAGACAGAAATCTATGCAAGGCCAGTGGATACTTTAAGTGCCAATAATCTCTTCCCAAACTGGGTATGTTGTTGAGGAACTCTGGCTGATGATCCAACAAGAGCATCATAAAATATGACAAAAGCTACTCTGAAAACAGAGACTTCTTCAGCTGCATTCAAGTCCCAGTGTGGCAATTGTTTCCCAGTAGTGTTGATGCCGAGGCATGCATACCTTGGTAAATAAAGTCACTGTGAAGTGATACACCAACACTTCCAGGGCTTCATGAAGGCCATTAATAACACAGACTAGAAGAAATAATCCTGGGTGGACTGTGTTCTTCCATGCTAAGGCACAATATGCCTGAACAGACTTCTTGACTGCACGGCTTCATTCAGTATCAGGGACTCACGTGGCTCCTTCTTTGCTTGTGATCAGTAGAATCTCGCCAGTAATACCACTCATGCTGTGTCTTGGTTGGTGGATTCCCCTATTATCTAATTTCACAGATAAAAAAAATAGGCTCAGACAGGTTAAGCAACTTGCCAACTTCTCATAGCAAGTAAGTGGTAGAGCCAGATTTTGAACCAAGGTCTATCTGACTCTAAAAACTATGCCCTTCATGACTCTTGCTCTCCTTGCAAGAAGGACCACTGGAGAAAACGATGAGTTCTAATAATACGCTATTTAAAAGTCATGAGAAAAACTACAAAATACTCCAGGAAAAAGCAAAAATTAGAAGTTAAAGAAAAGGA
Source organism: Lutra lutra (assembly GCF_902655055.1). Taxonomy (NCBI): domain Eukaryota; kingdom Metazoa; phylum Chordata; class Mammalia; order Carnivora; family Mustelidae; genus Lutra; species Lutra lutra. The sequence continues at coordinate 51,933,978 of NC_062290.1, forward strand.
GATCCATCAAAATTAGAATATAGATAAGGGAATTATTATTAGATGATGTCTCCAAAATGTAAAACCATATAATGCAAAATGCTATACATTAAATGAAGAAAGATACAATTATCAAAACTGCGTCCCACCTGTAAAAGGATCTGCTGCAGGCAGTGTGTTAGAGGATCCTGATGAAGACCCTGGAACATACCGACCACCACCTATGCATGCAAACAAAGGAAAAGCTGAAGTATGCCAAAATTTTGGAATTTCATAAACCGTACAACGCTTACATTAGAAGACTAAGCTTGGAGGAAAAACAGAAGAGCAAAGCTGTCATGTGATACAATAACAGAATTCAGTCAGCAGTTCTTATAGTAGGAAAGACTACTTAGAAACTAAAATTTCAGTGATTCTCCAAGTTTGGTTTCTCAACTTTATTACTTTATTAGGTGTTAGCCACTGCCCTTAAATGTTAAAATAACTAAAAATTCAAATTTAAAAGGAGAAGTCACAGGTGGTCTCTGACCTAGATAATATACACATATAATCAGTTCCTGTTCCTATACAAATTCACTAGAATTCCTGCTGTTGCTGTTGCTATCAAAACCACAGGCATCAAATGTTAATCTTTTAGAGAACCCCTGAATTCATTAACTCATGTGTCAAACAGCGCTGGGGATCCAGCAGGGAAGAAGATTGCTTGTATCCATTGAAGCTTACAACCCACTGGAGAAGAGAATTACACGAAGGCGATGAGTGCCACAAACTCTTGATTTATGCTTACACAAATGTGCGGTGTGTGTGACTATATGTTTTGTTAGTACCTCTGGGGAAATAATCAGAGGTGTCTGCGATAGGAAAGATATATATAAAAGGATGCTTATAAAGTTAGAGATTCGGAAGAGCAAAGAAAGCCAGAGTTAAGATTTCCAGACGGAGCCAGCTGCTCTAGTATCTGTCTTCCACCCCACAAAATCGCTGACACAAGACTATAATCATGTGTTCACTCTTTTGTGCTGTGGCCTGAAATTCCACCAACGGAATACCCAGATAATAAACACAGTTTTGTTTTTTTTTAAGATTTTATTTATTTGTCAGACAGAGATCACAAGTAGGCAGTGAGGCGGGGGCGGGGTGGGGGTGGGTGGCGGGAGCAGGCTCCCTGCTGAGCAGAGATTCCCAATGTGGAGCTCGATCCCAGGACCCTAAGATCATGACCTGAGCCGAAGGCAGAGGCTTCACCCACTGAGCCACCCAGGCCCTATAAACAGTTTTTTTTTTTGGTCAAGTGCAACTATTAGGAGGGGTTACATCATTTTTATTCAGTAGTGAGTCAGTCTGATAATTCTGTTTAAGTCAACATGCAGGTGACATTACCTTTATTAGGTGAATGGGCAATGGAATTTTGAAAGAGAAAGAAGAGATAACTTAGGAGTGTGAAGTATCAGTGAGGGAAGAAGACAGGAAGGGATACGGAAGCCTTGTAAAACAAGGAGGAGCACTAGCACATGAGAAATGACAACAGGAAAATACTAATAATAAAGTACTAATTTCAGAATTTTATTGAGAGCTGGCCCTGTACCTAAGAAAAAAGGAAGCATTTTATTTCCTCCTGTACCATAGCCTCAGTTCCCAGGACCCAAAACTCAGGGTCCTTTTTCTTTATAAAAAGGAGTGTTATAATCCATTTCCTGGGAAAAAAGCCTCAGACTAATACTGCTAGGATTATAATCTACAAACTGGTATAAGAGCCTAATGCCATTTACATTTGTTTTTCTTGCCTTTCCCTGCCTCCCCTCAAGTCCCCATTTATAATATTTTAGATACTGTACACTATGTTATAAACTGACTTAAAAGTCATTATGTGGAACACAAATCCCATGAAAACTAAAACTGCCCATAGTTTAATCCTAGATTTGATGCCCAACTAACCAATTTAGCCTCATGTGAAAAGAATTTACTTACTAAAATTCACCAAAACATGTATTTTTAAAAGGAGTAACTATATAAAGGAACTTCGGAGTTTCTTTTCATTTCATATGACTAAATTAAATTTTCATAGTTTTATTTAGTTTACAGTGTGGCTGTATTTTTGAAAGGGAAAAGCGACGCCTGGGTGGTTCAGTCAGTTACGCATTCAACTCTTGATTTCAGCTCGGGTCATGATCTCAGGCTTATGAGACTAAGCCCCATGTCTGGCCCTGTGCTCAGCATGGAGTCCGCTTGAGATTCTCTTCCTCTCAAAAAGAAAAAAAAAAGATTCTCTTCCTCTCTCTTTGCCTCTCCACCACCCACCTCCACCTCATCTGCGTGGTCTCTGTCTCTAAAATAAATGAATAAACAAAATCTTGAAAAGGAACAACATGGGGCGCCTGAGTGGCTCAGTGGGTTAAAGCCGCTGCCTTCGGCTCAGGTCATGATCTCAGGGTCCTGGGATCGAGCCCCACATCGGGCTCTCGCTCAGCCGGGAGCCTGCTTCCCTCTCTCTCTCTGCCTGCCTCTCTGCCTACTTGTGATCTCTCTCTGTCAAATATATAAATAAAATCTTAAAAAAAAAAGGAACAACATACAATTGTTTCTATAAATATAGAATTACTATATAATTTGAGGTTTAAAAATATGAATTTAAAGTAAAAAAAACCTGCTACAGATCTTGGATCTCGGTTTTTATTTAAACAGGTAATCATAATGGATGTTTAAACACATCAAAAGCAAAAAGAAAAAAAAAATCAACCAACATTTATGAACGTACAGAAGACTTTCCTAACTTACCTGTAAAAGGATCTGAAAAACTGGTATTCCCAAGTCCTAATATTTGACCTTTTGTGTTATCAATAATAAATTTAGCCACTTGATCCAAAAACATGGGATTCAAATCATTCTTCTGTAAGAAGTTGTAGGCAGTTAACCAGGGATCATCACTAACGTTATATGGAAGTTTATATGATGGTCCACCTTCATTGACATCAATTGAGAAAACATAATCAAATTCCTTCAATAGGAATACAAAAAGGAGATAAATGATTACTAAAGTATCTGTTCACTTAAATGACATATATATCACAGACATTATATATCCTTTTAAAAATAATTATTCTAACACACTTTCACCAGAGTGCAATGTGCTACAAGATTAGCATTTCAGTAGGGGTGGGCCAGGGGACATATTACAACTACACATTAACTCTAAGGCCAAAGGAGGGTTTCTAATTGGTTGATTTGAAGGCCAAAAGTATTAGCTGTTACCATGCTCCAGGCACAAAACATGCTCGCATTAAAAGCACTGCCCCGCAGGGTCCTTCGTATCTTGTCAAGTTAAATTTAGCGAGGCACAAAGCATTAGGTGAAAGGTGGCACAGAAGCTCCTAATTCAAAATGGTAGGGAACAATTTATGCATGGTAAGCACCCAAAGACAAACACTGGCTAATCTATGAAATGCAGCTTCCCTACATGGAAAGAGCTTTTTAAAAAGTCAATTTCAAGGCAGGAAAAATAGGAAATCTTCTCCATAGAAATGAATTTTTAAATCTCAAACACCAAAGAAAATTTTATCAGCATGGGGAAAAGGGAACAGAAGATGTTTGTCTAATGCTTTAGGATAATGGTTATTAGAAAGTAGAGGTTGACATACTTTCCCTTCATATAAGACTTTTCCAGATGTTTGCTGATTAGCACCAGATGAGCCAACAACATCACCGATTTTTAGCCACCTCCCTTCACTAACACTCCACTGATAGGCTTCAACTTTCTCCCCATCTCTGATTAGACGAGTCTGTCCTTCTCTAGTACCTTAAAATAAAACATTTAAGAATCAAAGGTAGAATAGCAGAGTAAAATTCAAAGCCATTTAGATAAAAAAATTTTAACTTTAAAAATTATACATAAAACAGAATATGTATTTGGTTTAATGAAATTTTTATTAAAGATTTTAAAATGTTACTCTACTGGAAAGCAGCCCAAAAGAAAATGGTTAAAAGGAACCTGTATAAACAGAGTAAGGTTAAAAAAGTATGTCTCTACTAGAAAGAAGCCAGCCCACTAAAATAAAACAAGATTTATTACCGACTATCTTCTGACAACACTGACTTTAGTAAATGACTCTCCATTGTTGTTCAGGCCAAAAAGTACAAAAGAGTCTGATTCCTCTTTCTCTGAACTCCATGGCCAATCCTTCAGCAAATTCTGTTAGTTCTATCTTTAAAAAAGATCTAGGGGCACCTGGGTGGCTCAGTCGTTAAGCACCTGCCTTTGACTCAGGTCATGATCCCAGGGACCTGGGACTGAGCCCCACACTGTGCTCCCTGCTTGGCAGAAAGCCTGCCTCTCCCTCTCCCACTATTCCTGCTTGTGTTTCCTCTCTCACTGTCTCTCTCTGTCAACAAAATCTTAAAAAAAAAAAAAAATCTAGAAAACTATCTCTTCTCACCATCACCATCTCCATTGCTACCCAATGGTACAAGCCACCAGCATTTCTCACTTGGACTGCTCTAATGGCCTCTTACTCTTGCCCTGGGGCTCCCTGAAGTCTATATTCAACCCAGCAACCACAAAATTTTTTTCAAAAGTTGAAAGCACTTCTGTCACTCTTTTGCTGGAGGCCCTTCAATGGCTTCCCATCTCTCTCAGTTAAGGCCTAAGTCCTTGGAATGAGGTACAAGGCCAAATATATCATCCACTCTGACTTCACCTTCCACTATTCCTCCCCTCCACCTATCTCCCCACTTCAGCCATGGAGTCTTTACGCTGGCTTTTAATTCTGCCCATGACACTCTTTATACAGTGCTGGCAAGATTTGCTCCCTTGCCTCCTTAAGGACTTGAATGTCACATTCTCAGCAAAACATTCAGTGGCAGAGACAGCCATTTGTCCTCCAGAGATTCATATTCGTATTCCATAGTAGAACTGTAGCTTTAGCAAGGTATACTTCCTAGATGCCACACATGAGAAGCGGTCAGGGGAATCTGAGTGGGTGAGATGTGAGCCAGTTCTAGGCCTACTCCATCATCCTCTACCCTCCCCTTTTATTCTGTCTGATGGCTGAAAATCTCTACACAAGAGGACCTTGGGAGCTACATGTTGAAGATGGTGGTTTCTATCAGCTGGGTCCCTGAATGGCCACAAGGAGCAAAACTGCTCCAATACCTTGCCATTAACTGAGCTTTTACTGTGCAACAAAGAAAATTCTCTTGTATTAAGTCTCTGAGATTTTAGAGTTTATCTGTGACAGCAACTAATGTTATCCTAAATAATATATATTTCCAGAGCATTGTATTTAAAAATTATAAAACACCCCCACTCCTGCTTTGTTTCCCAGGGTACTTATCCCTATCTGACATACTTATATCATTACTTATTTACTTTTTAATTATCTGTCTCTTGCAGAACATAAATTTATGAGAACAGAGATTTTTATTCCTATTTCCCAGAGTTTAGAACAATGCCTGGAACACATTGGGTATTTAGTAAATATTTATTCTGTGTGTGTGTGTGTGTGTGTGTGCGCGTGTGTGATGACAAAGAGACTACATTTTGTGAAGAATTGTAAGAATATTAAAAACATGACAGCATAATGGGTCATTTCTCAAACTCTGGATTTCAAGATCTCTTTATAGTCATAAAAGTTATTCAGAAGCCCAAAGAACTTTTATTAATGTGGGTTATATCAACTGACTTACTGGATTTGAAATTAAAAATAAAAAGTAAAATATATTTACTTAATGGAAAACAGTAGATATATTACATATTGAATAAATAGTATTTTAATATTTTAATGAAAAACAAGAATAGTTTTAGAAGTTTACTGAGAAGACTGGCATGGTTTTATATATTTATAAATCTTTTTACTGTCTTAATAGTAGACAGCTGGATTATCATACCTGCCTCTCCATTCAATCTGTTGCAATCTGTCGTTTTGTTGAAGTAAAAAAAAAAAATCCAACCTCATGCAGATAATATAATTGAAAGAGAAATGACTAGTTTAAAAGCCTTTTCAGAAAAATGTGAATATTCTACAAGTAGTAGGTCTTTAAAGGTTATATATTAGAATCTGAAACCGTATCAATGCATTTTTTTATGCTCTACTAAACACTAAAATCCACTGGTCTATCTTAACAACTCCTGGTAGCAGATACTTTTTCTAAAATTTCAATTTTCACTTGAGAGTTTTAAATTGTATCTTTAGCAATAAATACTGTCCGTATTTTCCTTAAAGTGACGTGATCACTTTGTTCTTTAAAAAAAAAAAAAAAAATGCCCCAAACTTAAGCTTGGTTAGTTGTTCTTTGAAATAAATATGGCATTCTATGAAAAAGTTCAGTCTGCAACTCAAAGAAATGCACAAATACTTATCCTTGAAACACCATGGTACTTTAGAGTACTTTATCTGTACTTTCCATTTTGTCAACTAGAATATTAACAAAGACATGACTAATGGGTTGTAGTAAAACTAATTTTTAATGCTTCTTTAAGAACATTATTATGGGCAAATGGCTTTTTTTTTTTTAATCCACCATTGCTTTTGAACCTTAAGTGCAAATGTTAACACAGTAGAAAAGTCAAATAACAGCTTAGTGTTATAAAATTAGTTTGACTTTGTGGACATCCTGAAAGAGTCTCAGAATTCCTAAGGGTCCGTGGATGAAGTTCTGAGAACTGCTATCATGGATCAGGCATATATCTAGATTTCATTTGAAATAACCACTGTCCTCTGATTTAAGCTCAAATTACCCCCAACTTGTTAAGCAGACATTGCTTTATTTGAACTCATTTTTATTTTTAGTCTATATAACCTCTCTCAGAGAATCCAATCAACCAAAAGGTGTTAAATGAGTGACTTCTGAGTACCTACTGTATATGAGCTAAGTATTAGGAGATTTATTTAAAACAAAAACAAGATTCCTATTTATGAGCAGTTTAGCTCAAAGTCTTTAAAACTGTGAGACAGAAGCAAGAATATGGTTTCTCACAGTGGTTAAGTATAACAGTACAAATTCTAAAAAAATCCCTGTCTGGCAATGGGGATAACACTCAATTACCAGCAAATCAACCTCTTTTTCCTTCTCATTCTAATTATTCCAAATGGCAAACATATATACACTGAAATATTTACCAGGTTCATTCAGATGTTCCCTCCCAGGAAGCTGCTCAGCATTAATGTCCCCTAAATCACCAGTTTTGGAATCAATGGTTGCCTGAGAGAGTTCTTTTTCAAAAGCCTTGATTTCCTCAGCACTTGCTGTCCGATCCTCTGATTCTGTAAACACTCTAATAATACCATCACTATAAAGAAAAAACAAATTGATTTGAAGTCACTTATGCTATAGTGCATGAACATTATCACACCTGAATGATTCAAAGCAAAAATAATCTGTATTTGTGAATATGAGAAACATTACTATGTATTTATGGCTGAGGAGAGCACTATGCTGGTTTTACACACTATCCTCTGCTGCTTTCTAAAGCCATGTTTAGGGTAGGAAAAAGATAATTTAAGGGAAAAGTCACTGGCAAAGGCCAGAGAAATATATATTTGACACAATTTTGAATTCCAAGTAAGTATTTACCATCATAAAAATCTAGAGGCATAACATAGACTTCAAGTCACTATTACATAAGAGAGTATAAAGAAGGGCAGTAAGTTGGTTTACTTTACAAAGGACTCAAATACACAACATAAAGCTTAAAAATAGCAGATGCTCATTATCTGTCCATTCAGGAAACATGGAGTCTGTCTTTATTCTGATTAACTAGCAATGTAATCCGAAGGAAGAAAAAACCAGTCTTGCATTGGACTAGATGACAACCCCAACCTCTAGTTTTGGGTAGGAAAGGCAAGTTAGCTACTTTCAAATGCACTAATCCTGCCCAATTCTAGAGAGAACTTGGTTCCTTACTTAACCTTCCTCTAACAGGAACTTCACCCTTTCAGTTTGTTTACTTCAACTTTAAATACGCTTAGGGCGGAAAAGAAACCAACAAATCTGCACTTGACCCAGACAAAAAGTAAATCACCTCCTTTATTAGGCCCTCCATCCCTTAGGGCTGTTGCTTTCTTTTTATCTCTGCCTTCCATGCCAGATTCACTGGCGTAAGTGTGGCTCATCCCACTCAGACCCCAGAAGTCTAAAACTGAGGGCCTCACTTTCTGTACCAAACCAATTCTCCCACTTCCCCAATTTTATTAATGCAATCACCAAAAATTAGAAGCTTTATGCTTTTCTTTCATCCTTCTTTTGATCATCCTTCCTCTGCAACATTTCATATTTTGGCCTCTTATCTATTAGCACTGTGGGGATAACATTTCATAATGGCACAGGCACATTGTAACTGCTTTCTAAATTGCTTTTCCTGCTCACTGTCACCACTACTTATACCCAACCTATTATGTAATAAATTGCAAGTTATGCTTTAATTATGTCACTTCTTTAAAAGCTAGAACCCTTTATCTCAAGCACAGAATCTAAAAAAGGCCTGGCATTCAAGGTTTCCCACAGTTATGCCCCGCTTTAATGTCTTACCACCTTACCAGTATTCCCCATTATTCCCCAGCATGAATCCTCTACCATTTTCCTTCATTTCTCACACATATCCCTCTCGTGTCCATGCCACATTTTTATTTATAACATTTGTTTTGCTAGAAACTATCATTTCCCTTCTTACTCATTATCCTTCAAATTTCAACTCAAATTTCTCCTTCTTTAGAAAGTTTTCCCACACTAATCTCGATCTTCTCCAATTTCTTTGCATTCAAAGTTTTGACTGTACAACCTGCAGTACAATACCAGTGTAATATATCATGTTTCATTAATGTAAAAGTTGTCATGTTTAGTACTGTTTTTTCACCCCAGAAATATACATATGGTCTCCCAATTCACTTGGTGTTTCCTTATGGGTCATCTCTACACAATACCAAAGGCCTAGACACATGATATATTGACTGACTAGAATATAAATACCTCGCACCAACCACAATGTCACCATTGTCTAGAACACAGCAGCACCAAATAGATTGAGCTGGAAGTCGGATTGTTTGAGCACATTCCCCATGTTTCCAGATTCTCAGCGATCTGTCTTCTGCCGTTGTTACAAAATCTAAAATTAATGAATATAGGAAAAATCAGTTTGAATAAATAAAATTAAATACATGTTTTACATATCACCTTCCCAGGTAGGCATAAGGATTTTTTTTTAACCCTGAACTATTTTAAAATTAGTTTTACATTTTATGTATTTCTCACTTATACCATACACAACTTAAAAAATCACATTTTCTATATTTCATACCTTACATGCTGTACACTTAGCACCAATAAATTATAGTCTTTCCTGAAATACCCAAAACTTTTTGACATAACCATCAAATATGAATTAATATAAAGATGATCACACAACCTTCTCCTTTACCAGAAGATCCTTAATGAGATAAAGCTACCAAATTACTCAAATCACAGTTAACAAACTGATAATTAGCACTCCTACCCCCACCTTAAGAATGGAATGATACAGTGATTGATAGAAAATTTAAAAATTTTAATACATGCTAATCTTACCTTTACAATTTGGAAAGACAGATATGCTATAAATATAATTGGTATGTCCATAATATACTTCAAGACACTCGCCAGTGATCTGCCACCTTCTAATACTAGCATCATTTGCACAGGAAAGAAATTCTGTTTCACTCAAAATTGCTAAACCTCTTACACAGTCTTCATGCCCTGTATGAAAGAAGAATAATATAAACCAATAAGATGGATGATTTCATTGATGGATCTCTGTATTAACTACCATTATAAAACATGTAAGTGGGTAGTAATAACTGATTTTCAAAGCAGAGAAATTAATTTTTTTCTAGAGAAAAGACTGGTAACCAAAATTTTATTTTAGGTTTAGTAGTATTTTTTATTACCTTTGGAAGTTATTTTACATTTACCTTATCTTCTCCAAATTATTTCCTAAAGCTCTCCAGAAATAAGATTCTGATCCCAACAATTCATTTTCACCTGACAATTCATTTTCAACTTTTTGTCTTCAATAACAAGAGTAATTCATAATATACAAAACATTCAAACATGACAAAGAGTAATAGCCCCTAAATTTCTCAAAACATAATACTGAAATTAATATTTATAAGGCACTAATGAGACAGTAATGAAGGGCACTAATGAAAATTAAGAAAAATTCAATTATAAAAAAGATTTTAATTATTTAAGAATTTGAAATAAAAACCATTATAGAAAAGTAATCTTTATTAAAGTATGAAGAATAGATTAAGAGAGACTGATTTATCTGAAACCACACAACAACTAGTGGAAAAGCTAAAACAGGAATTCAAGTTTCCTGCCTTATAATCCCACTTCCTTTGATACAACAAATCATAACTTCTCCCCTGATTTGACCAAAACACAAATATAAAACCAGACATCATTGCTTTATCAGCAGAAACATTTCATAACATATACAAATACAACCATTAAAATGATACAATAAGAACTAATAACCAATTTTTTATAAGACAAGATTTTGTGGAATAAACATTATTCTTAATTATATAACTAGAAATATACATATATTCCATTAATTAAAAAATTTAAAATCCTTTTAAAAACTTCATAAAACTCAATTTCTTTCAATATTAACTGAGGCAATGCAGAAGATATTACTTTCTTTTCTTTTCTTTTTTTTAAGACTTTATTTATTTATTCGACAGAGATACAAGGAGGCAGAGAGGCAGGCAGAGAGAGAAGGGGAAGCAGGCTCCCCACTGAGCAGAGAGCCTGACGTGGGGCTCAATCCCAAGACCCTGAGATCACGACCTGAGCCGAAGGAAGAGGCTTAACCCACTGAGCCACCCAGGCGCTCCTACTTTCTTTTTTTTAAGGACAGAACATTTTCTGAAGCTTATGATCTAATAAAGGAGATCAGGAATCAAAAAAATTTTTCAGGTTCAGTATTTGCTGCTTTAGATTAGCTATTGAAGATTAGTAACAACTTGATAACATGTATGTATGGAAGCAGGAACACAGTGATGCTTAATTATAACTTGCCCATCTACAGATAGTTTTATCTGCACAAAGGGACTTCTGGAAGCATTATCCAGACTAGTGATCAAATTCGAAGAAAATAAAAGAGAAGAAAAACAACAAAAAAATTCATAACAAAATTTTAAGTGTTCCACAAATAAATCAGCAATACCAGTGTCAGTCAGCAGATGTCTCAGTGCAGGAGTTATTTAATAGGTAAGGTTCAAAAAGACCACTGATCTAAAATCCTAATATAAACCCAAAATTTGTTATTACTAAATAATGTACTTCAATATTCACAAGAGCACTAATGATGTCTTCCTGTATATATGAAATTAACAGTAGTGACACACCATTAATAATGCTTATGCTTGAAAGTTTCACTCTGAACTTGTTAAACCAAAAACAAACTGCATACCATATTACAAGCTCATTAAGAGCCATTTATTAGTCCACATCTAGTTATTTTAGGAGAGGTTTCATTTTATCTTTTAAAAGATTTTAAGTATTAGTTGTCAAAAAAGTTACATCTACCCAAATTAAATGGTTCAAATACACTGGTGTTTTTCAAATGTTGCTTCTAAGCTTTTGAGGATACACCAATGGAGTGAATATGAAGTGATGAGACTATAAATGTTGTCTACTCTGATCTTACCTGAAAAAGTCCTCTCACACCTTCCAGCTTTCCACAATTTAATAGTCTTGTCCGCTGATCCAGTTAACATTAAGCCCTGCTCAGGTAAGATCTTTACTGCCCATACTGCAGCTGTATGACCCTGTGAGTGAAATGGGAATTAACCTGAGTTGACACAAAGTCATCACATTTAATTATTATGTAGAACATTCACAGAGAACTACTACCGTACCTGTAAGGTCATCATGCACTTGTCATTCAGCCAGACTTTAGCAGTGGTGTCCCATGAGCCACTAAGTAATGTCCCAAATTTTCCAGATGAAAGACTACAAACTAAAGGGGAAAAAGGTATTAGTTATTACAATGTCGTATAGAAAAATGTTCAACCTTGCTAGTTATTAAAGCATTGCAATTTTGTTTTTTTAATTTTTTAAAAAAGATTTATTTGACAGAGAGAGAGGAAGAGAGCATGAGAGAGAGAATCTCAGGTGGACCACACTGAGCATGGAGCCCAACTCAGGCTCGATTTCACGACGCTGAAGATCATGACCTGAGCCTAAATCAAGAGTCAGACGCGTACCTGACTCTACCACCCATGCATCCCTAAAGCACTGCAATTTTAAAAACACTTTCTGTACTGATAGTAACTCGGCCAGTTAAGGCTTAACTCAATGATCAAGAGCAGACTCTGGGCTGGAATGTCTGGGTGCAAGTCCTGGCTGTGCTATGTATGGACTGTCCAACCAAGGAATAACCTCCAATTTCTCATCTGCAAAATGAGGGAGCAGGATCAAATGGGTTGCACAATCCCGATTTCTGGTTAAAAAAAACTATATAGAAAGATAATGCAAATGATTTTGAAATGCTGCTTATAAAAATATTTAATTAAAATGACAAATGGGGCTCAGTGGGTTAAGCCTCTGCCTTCGGCTCAGGTCATGATCTCAGGGTCCTAGGATCGAGCCCATCGGGCTCTCTGCTCAGCAGGGACCCTGCCTCCCCCCCACTCTGCCTACTTGTGATCTCTCCCTCTGTCAAATAAATAAATAAAATCTTAAAAAATAAATAAATAAAATGACAAAAAAAACCCCAAACACTGGAGTCCAGCTAAATATTCAACAGCAATGGACGAGATAATTAAATCTTATTATCTTTTTTTTAATCTTTTTTTTTAAGATTTTATTTACTTATTTGAGAGAGAGACAGTGAGAGAGAGCATATAGGGGAAGTCAGAGGGAGAAGCAGACTCCTCTTGGAGCTGGGAGCCCGATGTGGGACTTGATCCTGGGACTCTAGGATCATGACCTGAGCTGAAGGCAGTTGCTTTACCAACTGAGCCACCCAGGTGTCCTCTTTTTTTTTTTTTTTTAAGATTTTATTTATTTATTTGACAGATGGAGATCACAAGTAGGCAGAGAGGCAGGGAGAGAGTGAGAGAGGGAAGTAGGCTCCCCGTTGAGTAGAGAGCCCGATGCGGGGGCTCAATCCCAGAACCCTGAGATCATGACCTGAGCTGAAGGCAGAGGCTTAAACCAATGAGCCACCCAGGTGCCCCTAAATCTTATTATCTTAATATAAAATTATATAAGCTAAAAATTAAACATGTGAAAAATTATCTTAAAAAAAAAAAAACAGAAACAAAAAAAGAGAGCTCTGCTTAAAAATGGCAGACTGTTGGGGCACCTGGGTGGCTCAGTGGGTTAAAGCCTCTGCCTTTGGCCCAGGTCATGATCCCAGGGTCCTGGGATCGAGCCTGGCATCGGGCTCTCTGCTCAGCAGGGAGCCTGCTTCCTCCTCTCTCTCTGCCTGCCTCTCTGCCTACTTGTGATCTCTGTCAAGTAGATAAATAAAATCTTAAAAAAAAAAAAGGCAGACTGTTGGGGTGCCTGGGTGGTTCAGTCAGTTGAGGATCTGACTCAATTTTAGCTCAAGCCATGATTTCAGGTTCCGGGGGTTAAGTCCTGTGTCAGGTTCTGTGCTCAGAGGGAGTTTGCTGGAGATTCTCTCTCTCTGCCTCACTCCCCAGTCCTTTGACTTGCTTACTTGTTCAATCTGTCTCTCAAATAAATAAATAAATCTTTCCAAAAAATTGACAGATTCTTCATAGTAAAGCTACCAATGGCATTAATCTACAAGGAGAAAGAAAACAGAAAGTAACATAACTTATTCAGGAAAATGGAGGAGATTATAATTTAAACACCCACAGAGAGAGATTAGAAATTAGTTTGGCGGGGGGAGGGGGCAGGAAACTCTCATGAGACTCCATAGCCAGCTACTAGGTTCGATGGAGAATGGGGCTAGGCAGAGGACTTGAAATGCTAGATCTCTCCTTTCAACCTTCAGTGTCTGGAAAGCACATCCTCACCCACTGCAGGAAACTGGAGGTTTATTCTCTGCAGGAACTGAAGCACAGTTTGCAGATTCAGGCAGCTGAACAAAATAAAGGTCTGGAATAAGAAGCCCCATGGAGGGGCACCTGGGTGGCTCAATGGGTTAAGCGTCTGCCTTTGGCTCAGGTCATGATCTCAGCATCTTGGGATCAAACCCCGCACCAGGTGCTCTGCTCCCCCTGCCCCCCCACCTCTGCCTACCTCTCTGAACTACTTGTGATCTCTGGCAAATAAATAAAATCTTAAAAAAAAAAAAAAGCCCCATGAAACACAAGGGAAATAAATGGAAAATCTACATCCCCTTCTCTCACTGTACCAGCAGCCATGCAAATATATTCCCCGCAACCCTGCTAAAGAACTTCAGATAACGACATGCGAGAGGGTGTCCCATCTAAAAGGATAGACCACCACCAGTTTGCATTCTAATGAAGCCCACCAATCACCAAGCTCTATCTACACAAGCTGAAAAGTTTTCTATTTCTTTATACCTTATTCTTGAATATGAGCAGCCAATTTAGTATCAACAATCATTTAATCAAAGTCTCCAACATGAAACGGAAAAATCCAAAGAAACACAAAAATAAGGGAGGAAGGGCTAGGCAATCCAGAAGAGACAAATCCAACTTCAGGAAGCAGGGGGAAAAAAAAATAAGTGGGGTGCCTAGGTAGAGCAGTTAGTTAAAGCATCCAACCCTCAGGTCGTGATCTCAGGGTCATGAGGTCAAGCCCCGCACTCAGTGTGGAGTCTGCTTAAGACTCTCTCTTTCCTTTGCCACTCCTTCCTCCCCTGCACTCTCTAATAAATAAATAAAACTTTAAAACACACACACACACATACACACTATAGTATACTATACTGTGTAATATACTATATAGTTATATATAGTATATTACACAGTATAGTATACTACTAATATACTATATATATAGAACTATATATATTACACAGTATAGTATACTATACTACAGCAAATACTATAATATTTGCAAATAGGTAGAATATTATATAAAATATATATTATATATATATATAATATATAAATATAACTTATTTATATATTATATAAAGTAAAAGGCCCCAAAAGACCCAAACCAAAACTAAACAGCAGTCTCTCTGGAAAATTAGACGAAAAAGACAAAGACACAAAAAATGGACAAGGAAAGCTTAAAAAGTCAGAAAATAATTTCAGAATGTTCAATATCCAATGATAGGGATTGCAGAAAGAGATAACAGGGGACAGGGCAGAAAGGACAAAGAAATAATATAAGAAAGATTCTCAAACGTGAAGGATATGAATGTCTAGATTCAATGAACCCACAAAGGTGCCAAATGAAAGGCATTTTCAGAGAGATGCACTGTGAAAATCTGTAATATCAGAAATAGAGGCGATCCTAAAAGCTTACAAGGGGAACAGAAATGTGTCTCACAGAGAAGATGGGAAATCAGAACAGAATCAAACTTTTCAGTTAACACCATACACTAAAAGGAAATAAAGCAATATCTTCAAAATTCTACGAGTAAATGGTTTTAACACAGGATTTTACATCTAGCCAAAGTAACCATCAAATATAAGGAGAGAATAAAGCCATTTTCTAATATCAAATATATTTAGCCCCTACATCACAGCTTTAAGAAGCTACAAAAGTTAAGTTAAAAAATGACAAAAATATGGGAATTTTTTTCTAGGAAATACATTGGCAAAGAGGAATCCAGGGTTCTTGCCCCACATTGAGAGAGAGGTGGATATGTTCTGCCTACACAAGGGAGAGCAAGCTGAATAAATGATACGGTAGCTTGCCCTTTCTGGGCATGACATTAGGCACAGCCAAATGATGCAGACGTGAGTCAACAGTATGAATGGTGGCTAACACTTTCAGGTATAGGCTTTTAAGAGTCAATGTATTATTAATCACATTGCCATTTCACTGCTACAATAAACTCTTGAAGCATATATATAAAGAGAGAGCCCCCATCAGCCTGGGTCCCTGAGAAACTCCAAGAATATATTCCCCTCCCTAATCCATGATGAATATGTATGGTGAGTGAGAAATACTCTTGTGTGAGGACACCTGAGTTCAGGGAAGTGTTTGTTACTCTACCATAACTTAGCCGATTCTGACTCATTATGTATCTGATTATTTGAAAAATGTAACAGGCACTTAGGAGACTTCCTGCAGCCCTTGTAAAATATCAACTACAGTTATGCAGAATTTCTATAGTTATGTAGAAATGCATATGGAAATGAAAAAAAAGGGGTCAAGGGGTCACTATCTTTAGGAAAAAAGAATTTTTTTACCTGGATAGGAATATATTTAAGAACTATATATGCATTGATCATATTTAAATAAACATTCCCCGAATTTTACCTACTGTGCTCCAGAAAAATTTTAAGTGACTTTCATGAACATATACAGTGTAATAAAATTAAAAAGAAGTACAAAGTAGGACAAAAAGAAAATAGGATTTGTATGTAAAATATGAAGTTGTAAACAGGTGCTGGTGTTGGGCTTCTGCAAAGCAGCAGACACCTTTGCTTAGTGATAGAGACAGAGAGATACAGTCCTTACCACATGCCAGACACCATAAAAACATTACATTCCACAAGAATCCCAGGAACTAAGGGCTGCTATTAGTCCCATTTAACAGATGAAGAAACCAAAGTTCAGAGAAATGAAACGATTTTAATCTCTAAAATGAAAAAAATTAGATAGGAAATAGTCTTGGTAATTGGAGAAGAAAATATCTTCTGTGGATCTGTAAAGTATTACCCATGCTTAGTCATAGGGACAAAGACTGAAACAGATTACTGTACACATAAAAATATGATTACTGGGCGCCTGGGTGGCTCAGTAACCACTGAGCCTCTGCCTTTGGCTCAGGTCATGATCCCATGGTCCTGGGACTGAGCCCCGAATTGGGCTCTCTGCTCAGCGGGGAGCCTGCTTTCCCTTCTCTCTCTGCCTACTTGTGATCTCTCTCTCTGTCAAATAAATAAATAAAATCTTTGGGGCGCCTGGGTGACTCAGTGGGTTAAAGCCTCTGCCTTCAGCTCAGGTCACGATCTCAGGGTCCTGTGATTGATCCCCGCGATCCACGCGTCTGGCTCTCTGCTCAGCAGAGAGTCTGCTTCTCTCTCTTTCTCTCTGCCTGCCTCTCTGCCTACTTGAGATCTCTGTCTGTCAAATAAATAAATAAAAATCTTTAAAAATAAATAAATAAATAAATAAAATCTTTAAAGAAGATATGACTACTGTATCTGAATACTGAAATCAAAGTAAATTTTTCCACTTACATGAAGAATTGTTTTTCAAATAATTAAAAATTTTTAAAAATCGGGGCGCCTGGGTGGCTCAGTGGGTTAAGCCGCTGCCTTCGGCTCAGGTCATGATCTCAGAGTCCTGGGATCGAGCCCCACATCGGGCTCTCTGCTCGGCAGGGAGCCTGCTTCCTCCTCTCTCTCTGCCTGCCTCTCTGCCTCCTTGTGATCTCTCTGTCAAATAAATAAATAAAAATCTTAAAAAAAAATTTTTTTTTAAATCAACTTAAAAGCCTATGCATCATCAGTCGTTCTTTAAACTCAAATGTCCTGGGCGCCTGGGTGGCTCAGTGGGTTAAGCCACTGCCTTCGGCTCAGGTCATGATCTCAGGGTCCTGGGATCGAGTCCCGCATCGGGCTCTCTGCTCAGCAGGGAGCCTGCTTCCCTCTCTCTCTCTCTCTCTGCCTGCCTCTCTGTCTACTTGTGATCTCTCTCTGTCAAATAAATGAGTAAAATCTTTAAAAAAAAAATAAAAATAAACTCAAATGTCCTGAAGACTAGTAAATTAACCATTTGATTTTATATTAATACCATTCGTGAACCAGTCTAAAAACAGAGAACCATAAGCTTTCAGGAAATGGTTAATTTTTAAAAACTTTTTTCTTTTGGATAAACTTATTTCTCAGATAGTAATAATTTACCTCCAAAAACTTGTACCATATATTTCCTAATGGAAAATAGTGAATCAAGCTGAATATACAAAATAAGTTTCAGTTTTTAAATCTGTGGGAACAGAAGGTTCTTTCATAAGAAGAATTAACTACCAATTCCAATTTTCTAAATGTCTCATCTTATAGTGTAATCAGGAATGCTTTTTATATTCTCTCAGAGATCAATGTAGCATACAATTCAAGAGAAATATTATTTTAGAAAGCTCAGAAAATTTCTTTCTTAAAATTTCTTTCAAGATCAGGCAGAAAGAATGAATAACAAAATAAATCTCTTCCAATATGTGTAAGGAAGATTCAGCTTTGAAAAGGTAGGGGAAAAAAGCCTTTAGAGATCATATAATGCAACATGTAATTACTTAGAATCACAACTTATAATGTAACTGGGAAGTGTTATACATATAATATCAACTAAAGGATAGTACTACTTTACTATATTTAGAATATAAAATTTGGGCTAGAAAACTGACCCAAAAAATGACATAAAAATATCAATCATTAATTTCTTCAGCTATACTCGCTAGCATGGTATGGGGTGTCAAAAAAGGAAAAAAAGCGCAAATAACACTTGGCCCCTAAACCATCAAGCAAACTAACAAAATAACAAAAGATTACCTTATGATAAAGCAGAAATAAATCAGACTGGAAAAAATACCCTGCAAAATTGAAGCAGTATTTTTTACTGTACAGATCTCTATGAGATCTTCTAATACCTTAAAAGATCAAGACAAACATGATTACATAAAAATTGCCTTTTGCATTACAAAAAAATGGGCAAAGTTAAAAAAGATAACAAAATGGGAAAATATCCATAATTTGTATTTAAGGGTTAATAAATATAATTAAGGATTTCAAAAATGGCCAGTAACCCTGTATTAAATGGGCAGGAGTTTTTAATACAGTTCACAGGAAAAAGAAAGGTAAAAATCCCTTCCATATATGAAGATGCCCCCCCCCCAATTAAAAGAGAGATGCAAATTTCACTTTTCACTTATTTTGGCAACAATCTAAAAATCTGACAACATACTCCATCGGCAAGGGAAATAGAGACTCATATGATGCTGCTGGAAATGTAGTAAAAGTTATAACATCTAATGAAGGGATTCCCCAATACCTAACAAAACTGCATGTGCACTTACCTTTTGATCCAGAAATGGATATTATACCTAAGTGACACTTCCAAAAGAAGGAAATGACATAGGCACAGAGCCATTTATCATGACACTATCTGTACTAGCAAAAGATCAAAAACTCAGATGTCCATTAGTAAGGTTCTGGTTGAATAAGCTAGAATCACCACAGTACAGCTAGCTGAACAGTAAATAAAAATGCCACTGTAAAAACGAATGACGATTTCTATATAGTTTAATAAAGAGATCTCTAAGTTGGTAATATTATCAAGCAAAAAGAGGAAGGGCAGACAATTTCATATAGTATGTTATCTGTTTATCTTTTATATATAAAGGAGCAATATAGATACACATACATACCTAACAAAGTTAATAAAAAGTATAAGGAAACGAATAGTGTAAGAAACAATACAGACTAAATCTAGACTTCTTTGAATATACCTTGAGTTATTTTTTCCTTTTAAACTGTTTGTGTTTTACAGAATTATAAAACAAGATTACGTTTAAAAAATTTCTGTTGAGCACCATTACAGCCCAAACTAAGGTTTCCAGCTATTTTGCCTGCAAAAAAAAACAAAACCAAAAAACATAGGCTTCTTGGTGAAACAGGTGAGTTCAGGTCTAGAGTAAGAAAAGCATAAAGTGAACCTGCAACATTCTGTAGTACCAAAAGCAAGAAAGACTGCTAAAGGTCTTATCAAAAGCCCACAGGGGCCAATTTAAAGAGGTTTCAAATATGTCCCAAATATGGGACAACTTGAGAATTAAAAGAAAAAAAAAGCTGCTAGGAAAACTACTCATTCTGAAACTCAGTAAAAGAGCATTTATCCCACCTTTCCTGTATCAAAGTCTCCCATGTAACCAAAGAATTGGTATAAGAAAAATCTATATTTAAAAAATGCTAGCTATTAAAGGCAAAAATAATGGTAGAATTAAAGTACAACGATTTTGCAAATTTTTTAAAATATTTTATTTATTGATCTGATAGACTGAGATCACAAGCAGGCAGAGAGGCAGGCAGAGAGAGAGAGAGGAGGAAGCAGGCTCCCCACGGAGCAGAGAGCCCGATACAGGGCTCGATCCCAGGACCCTGGGACCATGACCTGAGCCGAAGGCAGAGGCTTTAACCCACTAGGCCACCCAGGCATCCCAATGATTTTGCAAATCTTAATGAAATACTAGCTATGTGTGTGTTCATCAATACATGCTAAAAACCATTACATAAAAGACTGATAGGAATTTAAAATGAATGAATGATACAACACTTGAACCTACTAGTTAATCTTAATATCACAGAGATATTAAGTGCCTCTTAATGTGCTACAACAAAAAGTACACAATATTACCTATAATGTGTATTTGCCAAGAATTTGAATCTGAATCTGATTAAGCTTCTAGATCTAATAGCTTATAAGACATACAAGGGATTGAGGAACATGTAAAAGGAAACAATAAGGCTTTAATCAGCAAAGTTCAGATTGTGGGAAATCCTACAGGATAAATAAGCTGATTTCAAATACAGAGAGGTAAAAAAGGGAAAGAGACCCATAGATTAAAAGACACGTGGACATTAGCTGGGTCACAGTTCAAACAAATTGTAAAAAAAAACTTTCATGAGACAACTGAGTATAATTTGAGCCTTCACTGGATACTTGATAATAAAAAAGTAGGTTTTGTTTTAGGCATAATGATTATTTAAGAAAAAAAAGATAATTTATATCTTTTAAAGGGCTCAAGAACTATGGCCTGTGGGCCACCTGTTTTTGTACAGTGTACAAACTAGGAATGGTTTTTACATTTTTAAGTGATTGAGGGAAAAAAATCGAAAGTTATTTCCTAATATGTGAAAATTATGACATTCAAATTTCAGTGTCTATAAGTAGAGGTTTACTGAAATACAGACATGCTCATTCATTATTTATTGTCAGTGGCTGTTTCTGTACACAATGGCAGAGTTGAAAAGCTGTAAAAGTGACCACATGGCCTGCAAAGACTAAAATATTTACTATTTGGCCCTTTACAGAAAAAGTCTGCCAAAATACAGAAAAAGTATTTTAGAGCTACATATTAAAGTATTTACAAATGAAATAGTATATTGGAAATTTCCTTAAAATAATGTTGTGGAATAGCGGGTAGATGAAACAAGATAAGCCATATGTTGACAACACATATAAAGCTAAGTAAATACATGGGTGGAAAAGAGCATTATCCTTTTATATATAACTCATAAAATAATGTGTTTCTACTCTTACATACATTTCAAGACTTAATAAAGTTTAAAAAAGTCTGTATCATTCAAGATTTCACATACATACACACAACACATCTTACAAATTTTTTAAAGGAATTAAGTTTAACGTGTTGATGGGCCATCCTATTTGCTTACAGATACGGATATAAAATAAGTACATATACTGCACTGATTAATAAGCTTATCGTTTTATAACAAAGAGCTATGAAGCTACACAGAAATCTAGGAACATCAGACAATCAGAAATGTACACAAATCACAGAAAACAATATTCAAAAGTATTAAATATTCTGCAGTTATGATACCAAGGCCCAAACACATTTGTTCTCAGTCTTCGATTTGCTTTATAAATACAGATGTAACAACCAAAAGATGAAGAAATACTTTTGGTCTTCCCGAGCATATTAATTCCTTGCACGACGTAGTTGAAAAACCAAAACCACAAAGTGTATTAAAATTATACAGCTTCTTCCTTTTAAAATGGAACACTTTATTTTTACATATATAAGCATGTCAACCTTTACTGATGACAACAAAAAATCTGTAACACAGAATTTACAGAATGATGATGATCTAAAAAGGTTTTCACTATCAAGCCACAGCCATAAGGAAAACAAACATAATAACAGTATGGAATACAGATATGTGAATTTTACTTTCAAAAGGATGAAACTTCTTCAAATAGAAAAAAACCAAAGCATTATACTCACCAGTATTCTTGTGACCTTTCAGTATATAAAGTGGTGCTGGACTTTCCAGTGAGAAAATGCAAATATTGTGGTCATTTCCTCCAGTAGCGATTAGTCCATGAGGGTACATGTCACTTGAAGGTATGATGCATACACAAGATACAAAATTGGAGTGGCCACTCATACAGTGCATTTCCGTAAAGCCCCTGTTAGGACTAGAAAGATGTGGTAATTAACAAGACATACACCGTCCCCTTAATTGGCATAGGACATGAGATGAATTGCCAAAGTACTCGCTTCCTTTTAGTGTTTATTAGGTTGAACTTTATAGTACATATTACTTTAAGATATGATTTAAGTTAAATATTAAATATCTAATTTTATTAGCTACTATTGAGATTCACATCAAATTCCAAGTTTAATTTGTATTTCACTGAGAAAAGCATGTTAATTAACAGAAAGAATAAGGAATGAAAGGGAGGGAAACAAGTATCGTAAATGGCTTTTTCTCATATTCCATTTTTATTTCTATTCATTTGTGACTGTTACCCTTAGAAATCCCTAGTGAAGTGAAACATTCATGCAATTAGGATAATGGAATCTACTATCGATAAGCCTTAAACACAATGAGGGTATTTTCATACTATGAAACATTAACTTAGTACCCATTAGTATAGTATGTATATCTAAATAGCTAAACTATCAATCTTTTTAATATGCAAACTAAGGGAATAAAGGGATATAAAAACAAGTGCTCTAGGGACACAGCATATTAATAACTATCTTGGGATTAGAAAGATTATCAACTTCTGGGGTGCCTGGGTAGCTCAGTCAGTTAAGTGTCCTACTCTGGGTCTCACCTCAGGTCTTGATCTCAGGGTCATGAGTTCAAGCCCTGTGTTGTGCTCCACACTGGGCATGGAGCCTACTAGAAGGAAGGAAGGAAAGAAGGAAGGTTGGTCATCAATTTGTTTTACTCTTCAGTCACTCAGCATCACTGCCTTAGCTACTATGTCAAACAACAGATTACAATATACTATGTGGAAGGCAGTAACTTAGCGGCTGAGAGCAATATAAATAATTATATCCCCGACTCAAGCTAAATCAAAAAGTCTGCAGTGTAGTGGAAGGAAATAGGACAACAGCATATAAAAGACTCCCACATAAACATAAATACACACACATTTTAAAGAAAAGCATAAACCCACAAGGCCAGGAAGAATGAGAAGAAAAGAAACAGGAATAGTATTTTGAATACTAAAAGCTGGTTGAAAAATAGTAAAGGCTATAGGAGACCTGAGAGAATTGAGTTCTAGGTAGGTATTAGGCGAAGTAGAGAACCAGTCTACCAATGAATCCCCAAAAACCTCAAGAATGTTAACAGCACTATCTAGAAATAGGGATTAAAAAAGGGTAGGAACTAGAATAAGGAAGACTACTGAAAAATCTTCAGAATCAGTTGGAAGCTGAATCATATGAAAAAACCTTCAAAGGAAGGTATTTGGTAGTAGCTATTTTTAACTTATCCACTGCATTTTGAAAAAAAGTGCCCTTAGAAAGCATTATCAATAGGCCTAATGAAATCCAAAAGATAGGACATGTTTAAAAATATGTATTATATAAACCACTAAAAACACTTTGTGACTCTCAGCACTTCCCAGGATAGATGTTTATGTGCATCTTCTTTAGTGGTCTATGAAGTTCTGAAAGGCAAAATCCAGATCCAGTTCTTCTTTTTATCTCCCCAACCTCCTAACACGATGTTATATGTGGTCAGCATTAACTATTTCTTGAACTGATGAAAACAAACAAACAAACTTAATACCAGTGTTAAGGGAAAAACAACAACAACAACAAAAACAGCCAGATACACCAGCCAGACACTGCCCCTCTTGCACCCAGCAAAAGCCTGAACTTTTCTTCTTTAGAAAAGCTTAAAATCTTTGAGTGGAAGGACACAAGGCATATTTGAGCTTTGGGGTATGAGGAACATGTACATTCACAAGGGCAGTCATTCTCGAGGCAGGAGATCAGTCCAATGAAACGGTCCATCCAGATAACCTTACAGTGAAGCTCACAGCCAGCAAGTCTGAACCGTGAGCAGACCCAGGAGCTTCTTTTTAGTTTTCCACTCTTAACAATGAGTACAAAACAAGGATTAACAGACATCTAGGGAAAGCCCTTTTTACAATGAAATATAGCGATCAAAATAAATGGCGGGGGGGAACCAATTTGAAGGAAACAGATCACTAAGAAAAAAAAAAACTTAAAAATAAAAAAAATCATCACTATTATTCTTATTTTTTTTTAAAGATTTTATTTATTTATTTGACAGAGATCACAAGTAGGCAGAGAGGCAGGCAGAGAGAGAGGAGGAAAGCAGACTCCTGCTGTGCAGAGAGCCCAATGCCGGGCTCGATCCCAGGACCCTGGGATCATGACCTGAGCTGAAGGCAGAGGCTTTAACCCACTGAGCCACCCAGGCGCCCCCCTTCACTATTATTCTTAGAGATAGAATATATTGCAACCATGGAAAAAGAACATAATTTCACAAAAAGTTAAGGCAATTTCTGAGAGAATACAGCAGAGAGAGAGAGAGAGAGAGAGAGAGAGAATAAATTCAGAAACAGGTTAAATATCTGAATTAAAAGTTCCAGAAAAGGGGTGCCTGGGTGGCTCAGTGGGTTAAAGCCCCTGCCTTCGGCTCAGGTCATGATCCCAGGGTCCTGGGATCGAGCCCCACATGGGGCTCTCTGTTCAGCAGGGAGCCTGTTTCCTCCTCTCTCTCTGCCTGTCTCTCTGCCTACTTGCGATCTCTTTCTGTCAAGTAAATAAATAAAATCTTTAAAAAAAAGTTCCAGAAAATAGGACAGAGAAAATGACGAGGAAGAAACCTAAGAACTGAGTTAAGAAAATGTTCCAGAACTTACAGACACGAGTTTTCACATTTAAGGGCCCACTAATGGCCCTAAACAATGCATAAATATACCCTGCCTTCCAGAGAGAAAAAAATTGTAGCTCAAGAATCAGATTGGTTTCAGAGTTCTCAATTGTAACATCAGAGGCTAAAATGCAATGGAGCAATTGCTCCTTAATTCTGAAGGAAAATTATCTGGAAATTAGAATGGTACAAACATTTAAATTATTATTCAAGCAGCAAGCAGAATAAAATAATTTTCAGACTTGCAAGGTCTTAATACATTTATCACCAGGGCACTGTATTTCAGGAAGCTCCTGAAAAATATGCTCCAAAAAGGCATCAGGAAAGAAAAGTAAGAAAGTAAAAGGATAGAGATAACAGAAATCCAATACAGAAGGCCCAAAATAAGGAACTGTGGAGAGCACAATAAAGGGAGATTTCAGGATTTGTTGTGTACCAGGGGTAGACAGACTAGGGTCAGAAAATTTTCACTGCCAGCAAGATAAAACTGAAATATCCAGAGTGTCTAAAAGGTCTTGAGAAGAGACTTGGACAACTAGCAATGATTATAAAGTTAAATTGGTGATAAATACATAGAAAATGAAGCAAATGAAAACCTAAAACAGGGCACTTATTAGCTACAGGGAGATCATAAAATGACTGAGGAAAAGTTATTATAGTTTATTCCACAGCTCCAGTATAAATAGACTCTATACAGTCATAAGATACTGATTTTGTCTAAATTAAGGTTAACTATTAGAGTCAGAGCATAGAAAAGAAGCATATGTGATGGGGGTTGGCAGGGTGCAGAAAGAGCTAAATTCTAATACTCCACTGTAGGAATAGAAAATGCCTAAAATATTTAAAAAATAAAAAGAAACAGCATTAAGCACTTTATACATAGACACAGAAGTAAAACACAAAAAATAAGCAGTTAAAAAAGATAAAAATTTTGCCCCCAAGAAAGGGAAACTGGGGGCTAGGAAGAGAATGGCTCTGATTTCTCAATAAACCCCAGGGAACTACTGCACTTAGGTCCCAAAGTGCTGAGTGTTTACACAAGGGAGAAGTTATTTCAACCTCAGCATGGTCAGTGAAGATTTAAAACACAACCTTAAATCTGAAGTTGCTTCTTTCAAATATAGATCGTTTTCAAAAGGCAATGCAACAGTTGGTAACAGATTTGAGAAATCCAGTTTAATTTGAAGTGGGCTTATAGAGAGGCCTGAAGCAGTCTGGAATAATGGCATGTTGACTGGTTCAGTTCAATATACAATCAAAAAATAATGTCTCCATTCTGAAGAGATTTCAGAAGGCCCAGAGAGTTTTTTCAAGGGGCTTTTGCGAAAGACACAGTAAACCTGGTTTAGTGCATATAACTATTTTGCTTCCCTAAAACTAAATTAAATTCTCCCATCATTCCTAATCCATCTGTATACTAACCACCCTGATAGAGAACTCTATTAACAATGCACTTGGGAAAACAATTTTTATTTACTATTTGGCTGCAAAAATTTTAGCAGTTCATTTACTTTATTAACATACCATGAAATAGAAATTGTCAGGATGTCAGCCTTGAGGACACTTTTTCTACGGATGTAGAAAAGACTCATCACCCAGTGACTATGAGATGCCCTACTCTGAGCAGTTGGAAATGAGAGATAAAACAATCTTATCTCACTAATCACCCACTATGTACTGTGTGTGGCACAATGCAGGCTCTCAATCAGTGTTAGCTGAATACATTCATGAATGATTTTTTTTTTTAAAGATTTTATTTATGTATTTGACAGAGAGAGATCACAAGTAGACAGAGAGGCAGGCAGAGAGAGAGAGAGAGGGAAGCAGGCACCCTGCTGAGCAGAGAGCCCGATGCGGGACTCGATCCCAGGACCCTGAGATCATGACCTGAGCCGAAGGCAGCGGATTAATCCACTGAGCCACCCAGGTGCCCCACATTCATGAATGATTTTTAAACCAAAAACAAAAAAACAGGAGTTTAAAAAAATTTTTTTGCTCGACTACTTTCCACATAGATGATTTCAACCTCAAATTCCTCAAGTTCATAAAAAATGCAAATGCTCCAGTGACTTAAGCTCTTATCCACCTAGCAGAGGCCTACCAAATGTGTGAAGTTTAATGACAGGACTCAACTATGACAGCAGGCATCCTTTAGTTACTCCTTGCTGCAATGTTTATATCCTACTGGGTATATGCTTCTAACTGAACTCAACTTTAAAGATATAAGCTTAATCAGTGGTCACACTCAAATACACAAAAGTAGTGTATTAGTGTTACTAAGTGATTTGGAGTATCACAGAATCTTAGAGGTAAAAGAGACCTGTAGAGATCATCTCATTCAATTCAATATAGGAGATTGCTCTGCAATATTTCTAGTCTCTTTATCATCATGTATTGGCTGCACTACAGCAAAAGCCTCCAAACAGATCTATTTCCACATTTATCCCTTTGCAATCCAATCTCCACCAGCAGCTAGCAGAACTTCTCAACAAGTCAATGAAATCATGCTGCTCCCTGTATGAAACTCACTGAAGGCTTCTGCTTACTTTCTAGCAGTGCTCAGACCACTGCATCTGGTTCCCTCCAAACTCATTCCCTCCCACACAAAGGGACTTGCCTCTTTCTTAATCCAGGGTCTCTGTGTTTGATCCTCCTACTGTCCACAGAGCTCTTTGAATTTATCCTTCCTCATTCCTTGCTCCCATGACCAGGTCCATCTTAGTGTCAGCTTTAAAAAACAAAACAAAACTGAAACCCTCCTCAAAGGGCCTTCCTTCTTTAACATCCCTCCACTCAATTCTCTATCTATCTTTGCTTTTCTCATAGTACACATGCCAATGAACAATTACCTTTTTTTCTGATCCACCTTTCCTTCCAGACTATAAGAAAGCTCCATAAAAACAGGGAACTTGTCTCTTGTCTTACTCTTCCTCAGGATTGTAAACAAACAGGAGGCACTCAACCAACAGTTATGACCTGAATTTATGCATGGTTACCCAAACTGAGTGAAACCTATACCAATGGGGGACTTACTACATATCAAAGTAAATAACCAGAAGTTTTCTCTTTCTGAACTGAACTATGTCTCCCAGGTCGTAAATTTCTTGTAAGAACCAGACAAAAAAGAACTGACACCTTGAACAGGATTTGGACCTAAGCTTAACCTTTTGTTCCTTAATTTCTGTTTTTGGTTAATCTCTCCGACAATCTTTTGAAGGCAAATGGCTTTCTCTCAAGAAAACAGCACATCCCCAAACATCCATATAACATGTGAAAATCTTCTTCCCCTCCATCTAGGCCCACCCCAGACTACAGACTAAGAAACTCTGATTTCGACTATGAGTAGAGGAGCCAATGCAACCTTCTGCACGCAATTTTTGAGGACCGAAGTTCTCAAAAATTAAATTTGAAGAACAGAGCAAATTCTAGGGAAAGAACAGGGTTTACTTCAATTACAAGTCAGACGTTTCACAATATCTCATTTAGGGAGAATGCACCTAGCATCAGTAAATTTTCAAATCTAAAAGATACATGGAAAATCATCGCCCAAAGGATAAGAGTTTCGTCCAAGGTCACCCATCCGTTAGTGATTAAGTTAGGACAAGAATGTACGTCTCTGTTAACCGAAAGCCGTGTTCTTTCTCCCTAAATCTTACAGGTTTCTTACAGTGTGAGCCCACAGTACTAGTGCTCTCAGAACTGGGAGGGAGCGCGGACTGGAGTCAAGGCCGGGAAGAGTGCAGAACAACATCGAGGAAGCGTCCCTCCCTTCCCATTAGCAGTAGGAAGCTTGCAACATAGGCGGGGATGGGTGGTGGGAGTCCCCGGACTCGCAGCGCTCACCTGTCTGGGACCCAGAGGCGGGTAGTGCGGTCTCGGGACACGGACACAAAGGCCCCCGGCGGATAGAGACTGCATACCAGGCCCCGCACATCCAGCTCGTGGCCTGGGAGCGAGCAGCTCAGCCGGTACCTGGCGGCGCCGCTGGCCATGGCCCTCGTCGGTCCGGCGCCTGGGACCCAGGCACCGCGCGAGATCAGATCGCAGGGGTGGCCGGGGGTGCGCCCGAGCGCGGCGGGCGAGGGGCCTGCAGGTGACGGGCCGCTGAGGACCGGAAGAGCCCGAGAGCCGGCGCGGAAGGGCAACGGGAAAGGGGAGCGCCGAACGGGCCGAGTGACACAGCAACCCTGACATGCACACCGGAATTCATCATCTGTCTCAGCCCGCCATGACGCAAAGCGTGTGCGTCCCAGCTGCGGAGGCGACGCCGAGCTGAAGTACGCTTCCCTTCCACTCCTCGGACGGCCAGCCAAGTTAGAGCTAACGTCCGGCTGTGTCGCCCGATCGCCCTAATCCAGATCCTTTCGGAGTCCGAGTCGTCTCCGAGTCCTGGCTGAACTGTTTATTGCGGTAAAAGGTGTGGGCTGGAACTACAAATCCCACAATGCCACGCGCCAGCGGGACGTGAGCCGCAGGGGCGCCGAATCCGGATATTTTAAATCTTGAACGGAGGGGTTGCGCGCTCCCTTGTGGTTGAGAAAGACTGCTTCGGTCCTTGTGTCAGGGCCTCTTAGCCCTGAATTCCCCAAACCTACTCTGCAGTCTCCGGAGATTTTCACAAGCTAAACGTTGTTTTTAGTTAAAACGAGAGAGCTAGGGACAAGTTGTAATCAATCGTTTGCCTTAAATCCTGTGAACACTAAGCTGCCGTTCTTGGTACACTAAAAAATGAAAATATTTCATGCGTTAAGCCATTCTAAGATTTAAGACGTTTTTCCCAACTGTGACATCTTCATACAAATGACAAATGCTGGGTCCCCCTCCCCTATGTCTGAAGGCACTCAGGGAGAAAGCTCCAGGTCAGTAGCTTCTCCCAGACAATTCTGTATATTGGAGCACTTGGACAGAGGTTGTAGGGAAGGAAATCTTTTTTCTTTCTACCCTTCTAGGCTTTCCGTGGGGACGCTGTAACAAAAGATTAACAAGAGAAAAACAAACATTAATATGTATATCACATTCATACAAGAGAAACTCAGAGGTGAGTACTCAAAGAGGTGGCTAGAGTCTGGGCTTATATAATATCTTAACGAAGGAACAGTATTTACAGAAGAAAAGAAAAGGACCTTAAGTCTCTAGACCTTAAGTCTTTCGAGGCAGCAAATTATGGAGAGGCAAATATATGGGGAGCTAGAGTTAGTAAGGTTTGTTACGTAGATTTCTCCATGTAGCCTCTAGGCTGACAAAAGGTCTGAAATCGTCTTCCATGACTTTTATCCTTCTTGGTAGAGAGACGCAAGAAGGGACACCGTTGAAATTTTATGTCCTGCTTTTAGGCAAATAGGGGAATGGTAGGTTTTCTTGTATCTACTTTCCAATTGCATTGAGCTCAAAATAATCCTTATACGAAAGTGGCATATTTTGGAGTGGCAAATGCTACTACCATTCACTACAGTGACCAAAAGGATAATAAATGACCACTACAAATAATGCTGGGCTCAAATGGGAGAATTACATAAAAATATCTAACAAACTTGAAGTGAGAAGTTAGCCACATGACATTATTTCATTTTCTGTTGGATTCATCTTAAATTACTTGAAGTCAGGCATATTAGAAAATAAATCTGGATATAAATAATATATGCAACTTGGAAATAATGTAAACAGTGTTAAAAGTCCAATATATATGTAGGTTGTGAGTACAGCAGCAATCACATTAACTCTATAGGAAGATTGGAAGAAAGCAAACTGCTAGTTACTTCACTAGAGAGGTGGGATTTGAGATGAAGTCGTTCTTACACTGTGTGGGTTTTTTTTTTTTTAAATGCTGACACTAAAATATTTCAAGAACACTGTCCTTTTAATTCATCCTTTCTCACAAACTGATCAAAAGAACTCTGAGAGGAAGCTTAAAGATAGAAAACTTCCAACCATTTAAGAAATAGATGGTACGAGAAACACATCTATAATGTTGTATGCGTTGTGCAGTTCTAACAGGAAGGAAAACTGCCTCTAATAAAAAGATCCTACAAGGCTGCCTACCACAAAAAAAAAAACTTTAGTTTTTACTAAAAATAATAGCGCATGTGAGGTAACATAGTGATATAATAAAACTCGCTAGGAGTGAATTCAGGTAGGGCACACTATCAGAGAGGTTGTTGTAACTATAAAGAACACTAAAGTTTTCCAATAAAATGTTCTTTCTCAGCTAAGTCGTGGTTTTCTGTGGCTTCCAGAAAAACACCGCGGTATTCCGCCACAAAAATTAGCCCTCCAATCTCGCGAGAGCAGTTTACTCTCACCTCGCCTGTGATTACCAGCAGAGGCTGAAGATTGGCCAATCAGGACGAGGGCTCTCTCCCCGCCCCGCCCCCGTTGCCGGGATACGCAGTCGCGCGGGGCTGACGGTGGTTAGGTCTGAGGGTCGGGAAAGCTGCGCGAGGGCGAGCTGAGGAGTCGCGAATGAGGTAACGGTTACGGAGGTAGATTAGTGGGATCCGCCGGGGCGGCGGCTTCGGAAAGTAATTGGAACTCCCGTGACCGCTGCGATCTCCTTCCTGAGGTGACGGAGGAGGTGAGAAATTCCGGGTTTCATCTATCCCTCCCTCAGTCCCTCGGGAACCGGTTTTCTCACGTTGGAGAACCTGGTCCGCTCCAAAGAAGATCTACCCGAACTTTTCCACTCTTAGTTGTTCTCCCCAGCCTGGCGACAGGCTAGGGAAGTCCGACTCCAGTCCCGCAAAACTTGTGGAGAGGCCTCCCCAGACAGTCCCCTGAAGAAACCTGACAAGGCGAGACCAGAGAGAAAAAATCCAGAACCTCAAAAAGAAAATTCACTGTGGGCCGAAGGATTTTACTTAAAGTAACAGATTTCTGTCTCGTATTAGCAACTTTCCACTTCTTCATATATTTTTAAATGGCTGGTTTAGGGAAGATAACGTAGCAAGAATTAGGAGGCGGATATTTTAGATCTAGTGTCTGTAATCTTCACAACAGCTCTGCAAGGTACAGGCTCATTGCCACACTGGTTCCTACAGAGGAGGAAAAACATCCAGCGGGGATTATATAGCTGTAACAGTCAGAGCTAAAGTTTACGTCACTCGTTTTTCTGGAACCAAAGACCAGGCTGCTTCTCTGTGTGAATAACGGTGGAGATGGCGTGAATGTTTGCGTGAATGACCCAGGAGTTAATGGCATGTTTGTTAAAAGTGACCCTTTTTATTTTACCTTCTGGGACTCATCTAATGCTAAGCTTTTTCCAAGACAGTAAGGCAGTGGCAATCAGGTGGAAGTGTTATATATTGTACATTTTCTTGAAGTTATCGGGAAAGCTAGAGTAATAGACTTAAATTTTACATTGACAACGGTCATTTCTCGTTTTTCTTGAGCTTCCCAGATACTGTGTTGTTTTTGTTTGTTTTTGTTTTTACAAATTGAATGTTTGTGGCAAACCTGCCTCAGGCAAGGCTACTAGCACCACTTTCCCAACAGCATTTGCTCACTTCTTATCTGTCACATTTTAGTAATTCTGGTGATACTTCAAACTGTTCTATTTGTTATAGTCGTCTGTGAATAGCGATTAGGACTTGCTTAAATGATGGCTAGCATTTTTTAGCAATATTTTTTCACTAAGGTGTAAATTTATGTAAAGATAACTGAAACAAAGTTTAATGAAATAATACTCTTCCTTTATGCATTGAACTCATATTTTTTATTTCATGTTTGAAGTAATTGATCAGAACCTGCCAAATTGTTTTCACAACCCACTAATAGGTCATGACCCATAATGTGAAAAATGCTATTCTAAATTATCAGCCAAACTTTAAATAATATATATATATATTTTAAAGATTTTATTTATTTATTTGTCAGAGAGAGAGAGGGAGAGAGAGCAAGCACAGGCAGACAGAATGGCAGGCAGAGGCAGAGGGAGAAGCAGGCTCCCTGATGAGCAAGGAGCCCGATGTGGGACTCGATCCCAGGACGCTGGGATCATGACCTGAGCCGAAGGCAGCTGCCCAACCAACTGAGCCACCCAGGCGTCCCTAAATAATATATTCTGATGAGCAAAGGAGGGGGCTGGTAAACTGGGAGAGAATGAGTGAATTAAAGAACTGATTTAAAGGGAGATGTAGTGAGAATAAAGATGAGACTGGTATAAAGAGGAGACTAAGATCAGAGAATGAAGTATTTCAGTTGATACTGAAGTGAAACAATTCCAGGTGATGACAAGCTCCACGTCTACTCACAGCTACAGATGACTGAAATGGAGTGAAATGGTTACTGAAATTTAAATCTGGAAACTGTGACCTTGAATGTTAGGTATTGAATCCAGTATCCCCGTGGAATTCATCCAGGACATAGGTTGGACTGAAAAAGAGAGACTGAGCTAGGTACAAAAGACTTTAGTGAAGATGGGGGTGGTGGGGGGAAGGTGAGGTAGTCCCTAAGCAAAAGCAACCTGAAAAGATCCATGGCAATAAGGTTGCATTCCCTGGTCATCAAAGGAAGAGAGTCTTGTTAATTTTTTTTTTTTTTTAAAGATTTGAAAGAGTAATATTTTGAAAGTGACACTGGGGAGCAATGGAAGTGTTGTGCACTTCCTTTCCTTTGGATTTGCGGATTGAGAAGCTAAAACAGCCTTTACTACTGAAAGTGTTTTTGGGACAAGTTGGGATTCTGGTAAAGCAAAGAGTAAAATGAAGTATTTGATAATAGAATTGAGAATACAAGGGAGTGAATCATAGACCGAGAGCACAGAGAAGAAATAGGGGAGAACAAAGCTGGATATGTTGGAAAAGAGAATTTTACTAGAATATGGGAAGAGCTCAAGACAGTGTCTTGCATTTTGGTAAGAAAATAGGGAACTGAGGAAGGCATATTATAGTAAATGATTTCATGGTTCCATTTTAAATATAATAATGTCAAATTTGAACAAAATGAAGCAGGTTTAGCCTTGAAGTAGTACTTGGAATGGCAATTTGCAAGAAAAGTTACTGTGGATTAAATGTTCAAAGGAAAGCTATGTGGATTTCCATTGTCTTGCTATAGAAAATACAAAGGAGAATTGAACTGTTTCTTGTTTCCAGATAGTGGTTAAAGTGAACAAATGGCCAGTAATCACAAACCTTCACCAGCTCGCCCTGTTTCTCGTGGTGGAATTGGGTTGCCTGGAAGACCTCCTTCTGGAATACGACCCCCATCAGGAAATATTCGAGTGGCAACTGGAGTAAGTTTCAAACAATTCTTGGGCGTATGTCCTGGTAAAAGTTGGAAAGCCTGTCTATAATTTTTTTATTTGTTCTTTATTTGTTCTTTCTTTATTCTGGGTGGCTCAGTGGGTTAAAGCCTCTGCCTTCGGCTCAGGTCATGGTCTCAGGGTCCTGGGATCGAGCCCCGCATCGGGTTCTCTCTGCTCAGCAGGGAGCCTGCTTCCCCCCCCTCTCTCTGCCTGCCTCTCTACTTGTGATCTCTGTCAAATAAATAACTAAAATCTTTTAAAAAAAAATTATTTTCAAAGAGTATTTGAGGAATTTATATATCTTTATAATACAGTATTAAGTGTAAAAAGCAGCATGGTGCCAATTGAATGTAAAAATATACATTTATACATACACAGAAAGAAATTAATATGCCAGAATATTCATATTAATTTTTCTGATGCTTGCAACACGTGATTTCAACTCCTTGTATGTCAAGCTTACACAGTAGACTAACTGCAAACTAGAGATAATGCTGGGTCCTGTGTTGAATTCATAAGAAGAATAGTAATTTTTGGAGGGAAAAATTTTGGTAAAGTCAGGTTTTCTTAAACTTTTTGGATTTTTCTGGAGTTTCAGGTAATACTATCAACATCATCAGCTTATAGTGAAATGATTTTTCTAAAGTCTTCACATACATGGTACTGAGCTTCTAAGAATTTTTATTTTAGTAAGAATTTATGCTTGCTAATTAAGTATCCATAAAAGAATGCAGATACTTACTGGCCACCTACTCAGTGCCATGTGCTTTACCCATTTAATGTTTGTAGTTTTTTAAAATATTGATGCTTGCTGTAAAACATACAAAGGAGAAGTGTCAGAGTTCCTTCCTAAACCAGGTATAACTATTGTCAGCAGTGTACTGTGTATCCTTCCAGACTTTTTTCTATTCCTTTACAAATACTAACACACATGCATATGAGATTATATGATTCTAGTATTTTCTAAAATGACCATAATACTACATACATTATTAAGTATCTTATCCATTATTTTCAATAATATATTGTAAGTATATTTTCATATGAATACATATGTCTATTCATTCTTTTAAATGTGTGTAATGTTAATTTATACTTCTCTGTATTTTCATTTGGTAAAGTTTACCTGGGAAGAGATTTAGCATTCTCTTCCAAAGATTACTCAGGATAACCCTGAACTAGTTTAGTTTGAATTTGTGGTAAACAGTGTTTCTGTGTCCAACATATTCTTCGGATTGTTTTGTTTTACTATTGTTTTACTGTTGCTGCCCCCTTCCCCCAGAAATTACCAAGTAATTCTCAGAATCACTTAAGAATTATGTTAGCTGGGGCTCCGGGATGGCTCAGTGGGTTAAAGCCTCTGCCTTCGGCTCAGGTCATGATCCCAGGGTCCTGGGATCCAGCCCTGCATCGGATTCTCTGCTCAGCAGGGAGCCTGCTTCCCCCTCTCTCTGCCTGCCTCTCTGTCTACTTGTGATCTGTCAAATAAATAAATAAAATCTTAAAAAAAAAAAGAATTATGTTAGCTGATAGGATTAGGGAGTAGCAACTAACAGTATTAAAGACAGTCAAAATGAATGACAATGGTTATATATAATCCCTATCTAAAATGTCTACTACATATTTAATCTACTACTACATTCTTTGGCAGAGAGTGGGGAAAAAAAGAAAGAAAGGATGGAAGATAAACAAAAGAAGGATAACTTGGAACAGGGTCGGGTGGTCTCATACTTTCCCAACCTGTCCATGTTGTAAGAACTGACAAGAAGGGGATTTTTTTTTCTCTGGCCGATTTTATTTATTTATTTGAGAGAGAGAAAGCACAAGGGGTAGGGGCAGAGAAGGAGAACCAGGGAGCTGGATGACATGGGGCTCAATCCCAAGACCCAAAGGCACATGTTTAACTGACTGAGCCACCTAGATGCCCCAAGAAGGGAATCTTTTGTTCTTTCCTCAAAGTGTATAATGTTATATTGGATTTTGCAGACTTGACATAGAGAATCATGTGGAATAATAATATGAATGCTTGTTGAATGATGTAACACTTTAACACTTACTTAGCTATCTTGTGATAGAATTATATATAACTTCAATTTAAAAATGAAAATTTCTTCTTCTTTTGTGATTTAAAGGTAATATACACTTACTGTAAAAATGCTGAAAACATAAAATTGTGAAAAGGGTAACATAAAAATGAACTATAATACTATTTTATATGAGGATAACCATTGTTACTGCTTCTTATGTAATTCTCCATACTTTTTGTTTTACAAAGTGAAATTATGAATACTGTTTTATAAACTTTTTTTAATATATTACAACTTATTCAACCATTTCCTATGGTTAAATAAGGACAAATAGGTATATATTTAGTTCCTTTCCAATTTAGAGGTATTATAAATAATGTCTACACATAGAATTTTATTCATGTGTCCATTTAACTTATTTTTCTTGAAATATAGGATATAGTTGACTTGAAATTTATATTCTATAAATAGAATTTAAATTTTTTTAGAATTTTAAATTTTAAAGAAATGTGTTAATGTTCACAGAATTTTAAATGTTAAAGAATTTCACTTAATATTTCATATTTCAGAAATTCAAAAAAAGGAATGCTTTACAAATTAAATAGAATTTTAATTTTTAAAAAATAGTATCTTTTCACTCTTAACAGTAGTAGGAAGTATAGTATTTTTCTAGTTTACTAAAACTGCAATCATATTTTTCATGTAGATGCCACCTGGAACAGCAAGACCAGCCTCTCGCGGTGGTCCCATAGGGACAGGAGGAGTTCTTTCTTCTCAAATCAAAGTTGCTGACCGTCCTGTAACACAACAAGGTTTGAGTGGAATGAAAACTGGAATGAAAGGTATCTATTTTAAGAAGATGAGTATATTTTATTTAAGAAGTATTACAGGGGCACTTTGGTGGCTCAGTAAGTTGAACATCTACCTTTGGCTCAGGTCATGATCTAGCAGGGGTCAGCCGGGAGTCTGTTTCTCCCTTTCCCTCTGCCACTCTCCCTGCTTGTGCTTGCTCTCTCAAATAAATAAATAAAATCTTTAAAAAAAAAAAAAGAAGTGTTACTTTTTCTGATAATTAATGCTTCATTATAATATGTAAGTCCTTAAGTAAGGGACTAAGGCTAATATATAAATTTTTACTGCATGTTTCCTTATGCCTCTGTATTTAAAAAGGCATAATAGTACACTACATGTTATGATTAAAAAATTGATTTGTGATATATATAAATCAAAGCATGGTGAAGTGCTTTATAGTGAGTTTGTCTCAGAGATAAATTATGAAAAGTCATAATCTCTTGCATTGAGAAATTCAGTCTAAATCTGCACTGTCCATTATGATAATCAATAGCTACATTAGCTGTAATTAATTAAAATTAGGTAAAATAAATAATCAGCTGTCTAGTAGCATCAGCCACATTTCAAGTGCTCAATAATCCCAAGTAGCTACTTTATTGGACAGTACTGATACAGAATATTTCCACTGTTGCAGAAAGTTCTCTTGGATAAACCTGTTCTAGACTTTCTCAGTTTGCATTCGGTTAACCTGACCTATAGAGTCTGCTGTCTTAACAGCCCTAACTCTAGTCCCATTTTTCTGGTCTTAATTCAAGTTTCCATTATGACATGATTCTGAGATATTCTCTTTTCATTTTACCCTGAGATCAAGAGTCACATGCTTTCCTGATTGGCCCAGCCAGGTGCCCCAGTGTTCTTTACGATTTTAATGACTTGTCTTGATTATCAACTTTATTGGGGCATAAATAAAGACTATCAGAATGGTGGAATATAACTATGGTTGTGCTTTGGTTTGCTATTTTGGTGGCATTTCCAAACTGAACAGTAATAATTAAAAACTTTTTTTTTTTTAGGTCCCCAGAGGCAAATTTTAGACAAATCTTACTATCTTGGGCTTCTTCGGTATGTTTTTCCCTATGTATGGTTGTGAAGTTTTAACTCTGTATTAAGATAATTAGGTATCTTTTGATTTCTAAGAATTATTTTGTCTTCTGATATAATTTCTGGTTAATTTGGCTGTGTTACAAAATATATATGATAATACAGTTAGGCTGAGATTTTTTTTTTTTTTTTTTTTAAAGATTTTATTTATTTATTTGACAGAGAGAAATCACAAGTAAGCAGAGAGGCAGGCAGAGAGAGAGGAGGAAGCAGGCTCCCTGCTGAGCAGAGAGCCCGATGTGGGGCTCGAACCCAGGACCTGGGATCATGACCTGAGCCGAAGGCAGCGGCTTAACCCACCGAGCCACCCAGGCACCCCGAGATTTTAAATTGTTAATGTATTTGCATGTAGATGAACTATTTATGTCAAGTTCACTATTGTTGTTATAATGATAAGAATAATCTTTCATGCTTCTTCTCACTAATTCTCTGGAATATATTATTCATACCACTGACATGTCACTAGTTGCATCTAATAAGAAAAGGAAAATGTTTATACTTATTTATGATTTATTAACTAGTGTAGGTTTTTACATAAATGTATATTTGGTCAATTGCTACAAGTGTGACCTAATTTTAATTAATTCAGAAGGTTTATTATGTTGCTCTTAAGTATGAAGCTCTAAATTGAGAACTTTTTTCTTTTTCTCAATCTGCCTTTTTCTTGTTCAGATGTCCTACTCTATTTTCCCATTTTACTTTGTTTTCTTCTTGGCTCATCTAGATCTTCTTTTTCTCTTATTTCCATTTCATTTGATCCATACTTCTATCATGTCCTAAAAGTTCTGTTTTCTTTCTCAGTTCTTTGGATTCTTTCATTACTTCATTATCAGGATCGTTTATGATTCTCAAACTTCTAGAAGTCAATAAAGAGAAGTGTAGGTTTTCCCCATCAGTCCATTAGTTAGCATTAAGCTGAACTAACATCAGCAAAAAAAAAAAAAGTAGTGAGACCGTCAGTTGTATAGCATCTCTTAATATCCAGCCACTTTTTAATTAAAAGAAGAAAAAGATATAGAACTATTTTTCATAGTTGCATTTCCTTGCTTCTCCAGGATTTGTGCTTCTGCATTAAAGAATAGTTCTAGCTATTCATGTAACTGTTCAATGCTATAGCAGTGGTTCTCACCTGGCAGTGATTTTGCCCCCTAGAGAATATTTGACAATTTTTAGGCACATATTTGGTTGTCACAACTGGGGTTGAGGGGTTGTGCTACCAATACCTCGACCAGGAATACTGTTAAATATCCTACAGTAGACAGGATAGCCCCTTCATAACTGCCAGACTGCCAGACTATTCTTTAATGACCTAAAATATAGTAGTGCTGCTTTTGAGAAGCCCTGTCCTAGAGGGTAGCAGGAGCTGTAAGGGTGACAATTAAGTATCTACTTCTGTCTAAAGATTATTAGTTTGACCAGGCTTACATTCTGGTCCTAATTCATCTTAATGATTAGAGAATCTCTTTCAGTTTCTTTTTATTTATTTATTTAAGAGAGAGAGTGGGAGAGAGCATGAGAGGGGAGAAGGTCAGAGGGAGAAGCAAACTCCCCATGGAGCTGGGAGCCCGATGTGGGACTCGATCCTAGGACTCCAGGATCATGACCCGAGCTGAAGGCAGTTGCTTAACCAACTGAGCCACCCAGGTGCCCTCTCTTTCAGTTTCTTGTCAAAGTTGGGATATGCCTCATTCTTAGTTAAACCACATAAATTTTTTTTCTTTCTTTAGTGAAATTTCACAAAACCATTTATATTGTTACACATTTATGAGAAGTTTGTTTTGTTTGACTAGAAAGGCTCTTTTCTGTTTTAGAAGTATTGTTCACTTTCTTGTTTCTTTTCATTTAGAAGTAAAATAAGTGAACTTACAACAGAAATTAATAAACTTCAGAAAGAGATAGAAATGTACAATCAAGAGAATTCAGTATATTTGTCATATGAAAAGAGGTAAGTAGTTTTGGAGTTAAAATTATACAAGAACTTTCTTATTAATAGGCAACATTTAATGTAATTTCAGAAGTTTAATAATGAATTTATAGTTATACATAATGTTTGTAGTGCTCTTATGTGTTTATGAATATTTGTTTTATGCTTGCAGAGCTGAGACTTTAGCTGTTGAAATCAAAGAGTTTCAAGGACAACTAGCAGACTACAACATGGTATTTTCTCTTTTCTTAGATTTTTTGAAGATTTTTATTGCTTTTTGCTACTTTAAAAATATATTATTTTAAATACCAAATACTATATGAATACATGTTTATGGTAAAAGATTGAAATCAGGGTAAGTGTATGATTAAAGTATCACTTTTCTTTTTCCCTCATTTCCCTACCCAGAAATAATTTGGTTTAACAGATTGATATATATTCTGCCAGTCTCTTTTTTTTAATGTTTCATAGTTTTATTTAAATTCTAGTTAGTTAACATACAGTGTAATGTTAGTTTCAGGAATAGAATTTAGTGATTCATCACTCACATATAACACCCAGTGCTCATCACAACTGCCTTCCTTGATATCCATCACCCGTCTAGCCCATTCCCACTCACCTCCCTCCATCAACCCACAGTTTGCTCTCTGTCATTAAGAGCCTCTTTTATGGGGGGCGCCTGGGTGGCTCAGTGGGTTAAAGCCTCTGCCTTCGGCTCAGGTCATGATCCCAGGGTCCTGGGATCAAGCCCTACACGGGCCTCTCTGCTCAGCGGGGAGCCTACTCCCCCCTCTCTCTGCCTGCCTCTCTACCCACTTGTGATCTCTCTCTGTCAAATAAATAAATAAAATCTTTAAAAATATATATATATATATTTTTTAAAAAGAGTCTCTTTTATGGTTTGCTTCTCTCTCTCTCTTTTTTTTTCTTTCCCCTGTTTGTTTGTTTAATTCCACGTATGCGTGAAACCATGTGGTATTTGTCTTTATTGACTGACTTACTTCACATAGCATAATACACTCTAACTCCATACATGTCAGCCCAAATGGCAAGATTTCATTCTTTATTATGGTTGGGTAATATTTCAGCATGTGCGCGCGCGCGAGTGTGTGTGTAGCACATCTTTATCCATCAGGCAATATCCATTCCTCAGTCGTTGGACATTTGTGCTCTTTCCATAATTTGGCTATTGTTGATAGTGCTGCCATAAAATTGGGGTCATATGTCCGTTCAAATCAGTGCTTTTGTATCCTTTGGGCAAGTATCTAGTAGTGCAATTGCCGGATCATAGAGTAATTCTATTTTTAACTCTGCGGAACCTCCATACTCTTTTCCAGAGTGGCTACATCAGTTTGCTTTCCCACCAACAGTGCAAGAGCCTTCCATTTTCTCCGCATCCTCACCAACCTCTGTTGTTTCCTATGTTGTTATTTTTAGCCATTCTGACAGGTGTGAGATGGTATCTCTTTGTAGTTTTGATATGTATTTCCCTGATGATAGGTAATGTTGAGCATGTTTTCATGTGTCTGTTAGCCATCTCTCTTCTTTAGAAAAATGTCTGTTCATATCTCCTGCCTTTTTCTTAACTGGATTCTTTGTTTTTTGGGGATTAAATTCATAAGTTTTTTTTTTTTTTAAGATTTTATTTCTTTATTTGACAGAGAGAGAAAGTGTGAGTGCACAAGCAGTAGGAGTGGCAGGCAGAGGCAGAGGATGAGAGAGAAGCAGGCTTCCCAATGAGCAGGGAGCCTGATGATGGACTCGATCCCAGGACCCTGGGATCAAGACTTAAGCTGAAAGATGCTTAACTAACTGAGCCACCCAGGCGCCCTCAATTCATTTTTTTTTTTTTTTTCTGAATTCATTTATTTATAGATTTTGGGATACTAACCTTCTGTATCATGTTGATTGATTTGCAAATATTGAACCACCCTGGTAACCCAGGAATAAATGCCACTTGGGATTTTCCATTATGCAATGGAAAAAAATGGTGGGATTCACATGGTGAATG
Organism: Lutra lutra; assembly: GCF_902655055.1. NCBI lineage: Eukaryota > Metazoa > Chordata > Mammalia > Carnivora > Mustelidae > Lutra > Lutra lutra. Next base: position 51,976,156 of record NC_062290.1, read on the forward strand.
ATTCTTTCAGTGTACTGTTGGATTTGATTTGCTAGTATTTTGTTGAGAATTTTTGCATCCACATTCATTAGGGATATTGGCCTGTAGTTCTCTTTTTTAGTGGAATCTTTGTCTGGTTTTGAAATCAGGGTAATTCTGGCCTCATAGTTTATAAGTATTGTAAGTATATTTGTAAGTATTTGTTCCATTTCCATTTTGGGGGAATAGTTTGAGAAGAATAGGTATTAACTCTTCTTTAAATGTTTGGTAGAGGGGCGCCTGGGTGGCTCAGTGGGTAAAGCCTCTGCCTTCGGCTCGGGTCATGGTCTCAGGGTCCTGGGATCGAGCCCCATGTCAGGCTCCCTGATTAGCGGGGAGCCTGCTTTCCCCTCTTTCTCTGTCCACTGCTCTGCCTACTTGTGATCTCTCTCTCTGTCAAATAAAAAAAATCTTTAAATAAATAAATAAATAAATAAATAAATGTTTGGTAGAGGAGCATCTGGGTGGCTCCAGCATCTGCCTTCAGCTCAGGTCATAGTCCTGGGGTTCTGGGGTCCTGGGATTGAGCTCCACATCCGGTTCCCTTCTGAGTGGGTAGTCTGCTTCTCCGTCTCTACCTGCAGCTCCCCCTGCTTGTGCTTGCTCTCTCTGTCTCTCTGGCAAATAAATGAATAAAATCTTAAAAAAAGAAAAGAACTAAGTGGATATAATAATATCCAGTAATTATAATAAAAAGAAAGGTTTGGTAGAATTCCCCTGGGAAGCTATCTGGCCCTGGGCTTTTGTTTGTTGGGAGAGTTTTGATTACTGCTTCATTTTCTTTGCTGCTTCAAACTGTTCCAATTTTCTGTTTGTTCCTGTTTCAGATTTGGTAGTTGATATGTTTCAGAGAATTTATCCATTTCTTCCAGATTGCCCAATTTGTTGGCATATAATTTTTCATAGTATTATTATAATTGTTTGTATTACCGTGGGTTGGTTGTGATCTAGCCTCTCTCATTTGTGATTTTGTTTATTTGGGTCCTTTTCCTTTTCTTTTTGGTAAGTCTGGCTAGGGAGTTATCAGTTTTATTAATTCCCAAAGAACCTGCTTCACTGATCTGTTCTACTGTTCCTTTTGTTTCTATTTCCTTCCTTCCTTCCTTCCTTCCTTTTTTAGAGAGAGAGACAGCATGAGTGGAGGGAGGGGCGGAGGGAGAGGCAGAGAGAGAATCCTAAGCAGATTCCACACCCAGCATGGAGCCCGACTCAGGGCTTAGTCTCAAGACCCTGAGATCAAGACTTGAGCTGAAATCAAAAGTCAGATGCTTAACCGACTGAGCCACCCAGACATCCCTATATCATTTATTTCTGCTCTAATCTTTATGCTTTTCTTTCTTCTGCTGGCTTTAGGGTTCACTGGCTGTTCTTTTTCTAACTCCTTTATGTGTGAAGTTAGGTTGTATATTTGAAATTTTTCTTGTTTTTTGAGGTAAGCCTATACTGCTATATAGTTACCTCTTATGACCACTTTTGTTGCATCTCCAAGGTTTTGGACCATCGTGTTTTCATGTGTTTCCTTGTATTTTCCTTTTTATTTCTTCTTTAATTTCCTGGTTAACCCATTCATTCTTTAGTAGGATGTTAACTTCCATGTATTATGGTTTTTACCAGTTTTTTCTTATGGTCTTATGGTTGACTTCTTCCAGTTCTATAGCACTGTGGTAAGATAATATACATGGTGTAACAGTTGCTTTGTACTTGTTGAACCCTGATTTGTGACCCAGTATGTGATCTGTTTTGGAGAATATCTCATGCGCCCCTGGAAAGAATGTATATTCTGCTGCTATAGGATGGAATGTTCTGAATATATCTGTTAAGTCCATCTGGTTCAGTGTGTCATTTAAGCTGTTGTTTCCTTGTTTTCTGCTTAGATGATCTGTCCATTGCTGTAAGTGGGGTGTTAAAGTCCCCTATTATTATTGTGTTATTATCAATGAGGGTTTTTTTTTTATGTTTGTTGTTAATTGTTTTATACATTTGGGTATTCCCAAGTTGGAAGCATAAATATTAACAATAGTTAGATGATCTTGTTGGATAAACCCCTTAATTATGATATAGTACCCTTCTTCATCTCTTGTTATAGTCTTTGATTTAAAATCTAGTTGTCTGATATAAGTGTGGCTACTCTGGCTCTTTTTTAAAATTTTTTTATTTTTTATAAACATATATTTTTTCCCCAGGGGTACAGGTTTGTGAATCGCCAGGTTTACACACTTCACAGCACTCACCATAGCACATACCCTCCCCAATGTCCATAACCCCACCCCCTTCAGCCCCATTCTCCCTCTTTTCTTCTTCTGGGACTCCTATGATAGAATGTTATTGGGACTCCTGGGTGGCTCCATTGCTTAAGTGTCCACCTTCAGTTCAGGTCCTGATCCTAGGGTCCTGGGATTGAGTCCCATATTAGCCTTCTTGCTCATCGGGGAGCCTGCTTCCCCCTCTGCTGCCTCTCCCCTTGCTTATTCTTTTTCTGTCTCTGACAAATAAATAAAATCTTGGGATGCCTACATGTCTCATCAGTCAGCTAAGCATCTGCCTTCGGCTCAGGTCATGATTCCAGGGTCCTGGGATCAAGTCCTGAATCAGGCTCCTTCCTCAGGGGGGAGCCTGCTTCTCCCTCAGCCTGCTGCTCCCCTTGCTTGTGCTTGTGTGCACATGCTTTCTCTCCCTCTCTGTCACTCTCTAATAAATAAAATCTTAAAAAAGAAAGAATGTTATTACGCTTTATGGAATAGTTGAGTTCCCTAAGTCTGTATTTGTGATCAAATATTTTTCTCTTTCCCTCTTCTTTTCAGCTTGATTTTCCATAAGTTTATCTTTTTTTAAAAAATTTTATTTATTTATTTGACAAAGAGAGAGACAGAGCACAAGCAGGAGGAGTGGCAGGAGAGGGAGAGAGAGAAGCAGGCTCCCCACTGAGCAGGGAGCTGGTTGTTGGTCTTGATCCCAGAACCCTGGGATCATGACCTGAGCTGAAGGCGGATGCTCAACTGACTGAGCCACCCAGGAACCCCTAATTTTATCTTTATCACTTTTTCATTCCTCTGCTTTTTCCATCCTTGTGGTCATCATATCTGTTCGGTTTTGCATCTCAGTTTTAGCATTTATTATTTTAGCATGACTAGTTTTTTAGGTCTTTTATATCAATGTAAGGCACTCCCTGGTGTCTTCTATGTTTTTCTTAAACCTAGGTAGTATTCTTATGATTGTTGCTTTAAATTCTGGATCAGGTTTATTGCTTATATCTGTTTCGATTAGATCCCTGGCCATGTCCTTTTCTTATTCTTTCTTTTGGGATGAATTCCTCCCATTTCAGTATTTTTTCTAGGTCTTTGTCTTCTTTTGTGTCTGTTTCCTGCTCCTGAGAGTAATGCTTTATTAAGAAGGGGTCATGTACTGTCCAGAGCTTAGGGGTTAAGCAAGTGTTTCTGGTGTATGCTGCGTGCACTCTGCTGCTATGTTTTGGCTGCTCTTTCCTTCAGGTCAGTCCTCTGCAGAGTTTCTCCTTCCCTGCAGTGGGGAGTGTTTGGACCTTGGCCAGAGTGGTAGGTTTTAACTAGGTGTGCTCTGGTCTGCTTGTTAAAATAGGCCTGATACTGTTACCACTAGAGCTGAAGCTTTGAGGCTCTCTTTGGTCATCAGACTAGGTGTGTCCTGGGGGGAGGGGTGTTCTGCTGGTCTTTTGGGGGAGGGGCCTGATGCTCTGGTTCTCAGGTACACTTGCCCTAGTAAAGAAGAACCTGCAGAGCACAGGGGGCAGGGCTTGGTGTAAGGCTCTCAGACCTCCACTCTTGGCCCTGTGCTGCTCACTGAAGTCAATCCGTGCTGATGGGTAGGGGAGAAAAATGGCACCAGCCCTCTACCTCATTCATGGAGAGGGGAGTTCACCCCTGTTGCTGTCCGGGAAGCCCTCACAGAAGAACATTCTCCCCTTGTGTGTCCCATGCATCCCTCAGATCTGTGCTATCACCCTGTCTGTCCAAGCCGCCGCCTCCTCGCAGTGCAGTACTCTTATGTTCTATCCCAGGCAGGCTGCCCAATTTTAAAAACTCTCACCTGTAGGGACCTGGTGTGGGTGGACCTGTCCTGGTCTTTTTGCCCGTGCTTGTACTGTTGCTGGTTTGTCCCAAAAGGGCAGTTGCACCAAAACATAGAGTGTGGAGTTTGGAGTAAAGCACTGTGAAGAGCGGGTGTCCAAGTTAGCCATCCTCATCAGGTGTCTCTGCCTCTGCTGAGGTGCAAGGAAAGGAGTTGGTGCTCACTAGCTCTTTTGTCCCAGAGAGGCAATGCCATCTCTCCCAAGTGCAGTCAAGGAGGGGGAAACATCTCTCCTAGTGCGTCTTGGGATCCTTGGATTGCACTGTCTGCTCCCAGCCTCTCCCCTCCTTCTCCACAGGAGTACCACAGCACCCGCCAGGCTCCATACCAACCACAGTGCAGACTTCTAAAACTCCAGTCTTTGAGCTCTGCTGATTATAAAAACTCATGATAATCAGCCCCTCTCATTTTCCTGGTCAGTGGTTTTGGGGAAGTCTTTTTGTTATGTGATCCTCTGTTTGCTGCTCCCTCTCTCTCTTCTCTCTCTCTTCCTCTCTCAGTCTCTCCCTTTTCCCCATCCCCCTGTTTCCATGATCTGGGCTCCCTCCCCTCCACAGTACCCATGAATCTTTTCCCCTACAAATCATGTCCATGAGTCCTGCCTCCAGATGTGGTTTCCTCTCTCCCTCTAGTTGTGCAGTTTTTTTGTGTGTGGTTTTTTTTGTTTTTGTTTTTTTTTTTTTAGTTGTGCAGTTTTTTCCTCTCAGTCCTCAGATCGATTTCTTGGGTGTTCAGAATGGTTTGATATTTATCTAGGTGTGTTCAAGGGATGAGGCAAGCATAGGGACCTTCTACTGCTTCACCATCTTAACCCCTATTCTTCCAGTCTTAAAAAAATATATTTTCTTATAAGTACTGCAACACACCTATATTTTTTCCCTAACAATATTAAAATATTAATTTTAAAAGTAGCTAAAATTTATTGGCTACTGAAGTTTATTTCTTTGAAAAAACATTTTGCTTTTCTATGGAGAGCGGTTATCATGAAATTTTAAAAATTCAAGTACTTAGTACACAGATTACCTCCATCCTTATGTTCCATTCAAAATACAGGGGTTACCTTCTGCCAAAATAGAGTATGTAATATAAATATGGTTCCACCAAGAATTTTTCCCAGTGTGGACTTCCTGAAGAAGTAGTCTCTTTGGCATTCTTCATAACTGCCCCAGTCTTTGGGGTGATCTTAGCCCCATGAAAATATCTAGGGTCAGAATTTTCTTCCTTCTACCTCTAGGTTCTCTAGACAGCAATGGCATTTGGACTTAAATAGGGTAACTTTTATCTCACTTAGATTAAAAAATAGTGTTACATAAAATAAACATTCTAGCATAATGGCTAGGTAAATTATGCTATATCTACTTGATATTGTTATATTGTAGTCATACATTTTGCTGTTTATGGAATATTGTAATTCTCAGATATGTTGGACTATATAAAATCCATAAGGAACATTTTGTAGAGCCTAGTATTTAGCGCAATTTTTTCAGTAAATGTTCTGTTCTAAATTTGAGAAAGTTTTTTTTATAAAATATGAAATACATTAGATAAAAGCCGTTTTTAGTTGTAGTAGCATGTATTAGGTAAATTACTTAATATAATACTATTAATAATGTGTAAAACATGTTGTTTGTAGGATAATGAACTAACACCTAATGGAGGGAAAACATTTAGCCAATACCTAACGTATAGTAAGATCTCAAATGTTAGGTCTTAGTGGCACTTATTCATATCAGAAGTGAAATATTGCATATACTAACACATAGTATGTTAGTAAAGCTTAGTCTTTTAGAAACAGTTATATCCAAATAGTTAGCTTTTAGTAGCCTTTCTGTTCAGTTTCTGGCTCCACAACTTGATGAATTTCTTTATCTGCAAAACGTGGGTAGTGTCTTCTTTGTGAAGTAATTGTTAAAAGTAAGCGAAGTGTGTAATACATTCAACAGGCCCAGAATAATGTTTGGCACAAGGTTAAATATGTTAGCTATTTCTGTCATTGCCAGATGTTTTGAAATAAGCTTACTGGTGTTCTGATGGTGCCTTACTTACTGTGTTGGGTTTTGGTTTTTTTTTTATTTTTTAGAAGACCAAGAAAATAATTTTGCATTTTCACTGATATAAATTTATAAATCTGTTAATACCCTCTCTGCCGGGGAAAAGAGACAGACAGACATAGGTTCCCCAAACTTTTGTCTTCTTCAGACACTTCTTTTAAGGTCAGACATCTTTTCAAAGCAGGCAAAGCTCTTCAGTGTATGATCTTTGGGAGAGTAGTTTATTACTGCTCACTTTGCCACCCTAAAAATGTGACTTATTTATTGGCCAAATGCTTAGTATTCAATATTTGTTTTTATCTTAGAAGATACAATACTTGGAAATATTAACACTTAAAATGACTACGCATTGTTCGTAAGACTGAATACCAATTTATGAATTATAGAGAGAATTTATAAAGACTAAAGTGTTTTTTTTTTTGTATCTTTGTTTTTAGTTGGTAGATAAACTTAATACCAATACTGAAATGGAAGAAGTAATGAATGATTACAACATGGTAAGAAAATTTACAAGTATAAGCAATAGACTTACATAGATCAAATCTTCCAATACAAAGCATATATCTAGAAATTACACACCTTACAGATAGGTATTATTCTGATTCTAAATACCATTATTACAGTTGAGGTTCCTCAGTTGCTTTCTTTTTTTTTTATTAAAGATTTTGTTTTTAAGTAACCTCTACACCCAACGTGGGGCTTGAACTCACAAACCCAAGATTAAGAGTTGCATGCTATACTGAGCCAGCAAGGCATCCCTTCAGTTGCTTTTTAAATTTCTTCTTCTTGATCAGATCTCCCTAATATATGCTTTAGTCTCTTTCTGCAAGGCTGGGTTGAACTGTTCTCACACAGCATTAGTTAGGGAGTCTCATCTATATTTCCTTCTATATAAATTAGTTTGGAATACTTTTGGTTTAATATTTGTACATATGGAGCTGAGTACTCACTGGAAATACAATGTGATCTTTACAAAGTTCTATAAGTAAGAAAGAAAAGTAAATAGTTACCATAGGATGCCAGATATAATACTTTTTGATTGATAAACGAGAACTTGTGTTCAGTGTTCTTAGATTCTTTGGTAGAAAACGAAATATTAGTAGCTAACTTGTTTTGATTCAAACGTTTGGAAGAAAATAACATAAATAGAGCCTGTAGTTTATATAATTTATAATTTATACAATTTTTATATAGCATATGATATAGGTTAAAACTTACAGTCAGACTATTCTGTGAAAGTATAGAATTTATACAATGACTTTTTTTTTCTAAATTGGGGTTCTAAAAACACAATTTGGTGAAATTAGTCTTAGGAACACAGCAGAATTCTCAATTAAAAAATATATTTTTAATGCCACATGTAAAATGTGGAAACTTCTTTATGTGTTCTGTCAGTTGTTTGGGATAGAACCAAATTCTAGGCTGAATATGCACAGGTAGAGTCAATTAGTAATACTCAGGTAAAATTCTGTTTAAGGATGAAACTTGTATTTGTTTGGCCTAAAATCAACATACTACTAATCAACTATTGAACATCCAAAAATTTCAGAAATTCTATTTACATAAAAGAAGTTTATATTGGATTATTTGATAGATCACTAAAGAATAGTGAATATTTTTGGTGTGAGATTACATTGCCTGTGAAAAAGACTTCCTTTTTTGGGGGTTGTAGTTTGTTAAGTGAAATAAGTACTGTTTTGTTTTTTAACTTTGCATGTGGCGTTAGGATTATTATAATAACCTCTCAATTAGTTCATAACAACTTTTAAAGAAGTAGTTCAGTTTAATAGTAATTTTTTATCACTAACTTCTCCATTAACTCTTCATTCAGCTTAAAGCTCAAAATGATCGAGAAACACAAAGTATGGATATCATATTTACTGAAAGACAAGCGTAAGTACAATCCATTTAGAAATCAAACACTTCTAAGAAGCTGAATTAGGCAGTTTAATGTTGAAGTCATTTATTTCCTTATAAATTCTCTTGCTTTTTTTTTCTTGCATTTTTCTTTTCTTAAGTAAGCTCCACACCCAATGTGGAGCCCAGTGCAGGCCCAAACTCATAACTGTGAGATCAAACCTTGAGCTGAGAGCAAGAGCTCAACCGAGTCACCGAGGTGCCCCTTCCCTTGCATTTTATTTTGAAAAGTTGAATATTTGCAGTACAAATTTTATTGTTTACACATCTGTTGTTTTCATTTACCATTAAGCACCCAAATCCTGGATAAATAAAATTACTATCATTTATCATTAAGTACCTAAATCTGGATAAATAAAATTAATTCATAGACTAGATAAATAAAACTCCTATTTCAAGTAATTCAAAATCTAAGATGGATAAGAACATCTTCATCTCTACCATTTACAACTTTAACCTGGGCTTTTTAACTTATTTAAATTATGAGATTCAAGGTCCAGTCTAATACAACACACATTATTAGTGAGCTATTTACATTATTTCATTATTCAGTTTTTAACTTCTAATTAAGTTATATTAATGCATATATGTGTATACATCTTTTTATATAACATGGTTAAAGATCCAATAGCAAATAATTTTGATTTTGGTAATAAGTGGAAGTGTGGGGGCACCTGGGTGGCTAAGTGGGTTAAAGCCTCTGCCTTCGGCTCAGGTCGTGATCCCAGGGTCCTGGGATTGAGCCCCACATCAGGCTCTCTGCTCGGCAGGGAGCCTGCTTCCCTTCCTCTCTCTCTGCCTGCCTCTCTGCCTACCTGTGATCTCTGTCTGTCAAATAAATAAATAAAATAAAATCTTTAAAAAAAAAAAAAAAGTAAGTGGAAGTGTGGCAGTGACAAAAGCCTGCAAAGGTAATAGGTAGATGTGATATACTTGTTTTAGTCCATTTGGGCTGTTATAACAATATACCATAAACTAGGTAACTTATAAATAACAGGAATTTATTGCTCACAGTTCTGGAGGCTGGACAGTCTAGGCTCAAGGCAGCAATGTGGTCCCGTTCTGGTGAGGTCCCTCTTCCTGTTCATACCAGACCTCTTGCTATATACTGCTATGGTAGAAGGGGGTCTCTGGCATCTTTTTTTTCTTTTTCTTTTTTTTAAAATTTATTTGACAGGAAGAGAGACAGTGAGAAGGAACACAAGCAGGGGAAGTGGGAGAGGGAGAAGCAGGCTTCCTGTCGAGCAGGGAGCCTGATACAGAGCTGGATCGCAGGACCCTGGGATCATGATGTGAGCCATGAGCAGAAGGCAGACACTTAATGACTTAATGACTGGGCCACCCAGGTGAGCCTGTGGGATCTCTTTTAATAAGGGCACTAATCCTATTTGTGAGGGCTCCACCCTAATTACCTAATCACTTCCCAAAGCTTGTACCTGCCAATACCATTACCTTTGCGGCTGGGATTGCAACACACATTTTGGAGGGACATAAATATTCAGATAATTACAGTAGTTAACATAATTATTCTTCATTGATTTTTGGCTGTAATTAAATACTGTCTGAATCTATGCAAACATAAAACATAAGCTATTTTATATACTCCCACCCCATACACATTTAGTCTCAGAATTTTAACAGTCTTAATCTCTTTGAAAATAAGGGTAATAATTAATCAAAATTACTTAAATTCTGTGACACCAAATATACTGTCCTGTTACTTATGCATATAACATAAATATTTGATGAAGAATAAGATGTTAACATGTAATGGTAAAACATTTGAAAGATTAATATAATTTTTTTGTTGATTAAAAACAAAGGAACCTCTTTTTCCCTTATCTATCATTTAATACTGCTGTAAAGTGCTGCCTTAAAAATTATAAATACCGGAAGTCTCTTCCCATTTACGAAGAAAATTACATATTCATGGTGACCAAGCTCTTATTTGAAAACTTCTTTTTTACTGTTCTGATTTTGAACCATTTAGGAAATATGTATCATTTACAATACATAAAATAACTCCTTTAGTTACCTAAAAAGTAAATAAGGAACTGTAGTCCGTTGAACACCTAACAGAGTTTAGAACATTAAGGTCCTCATTTATTTCATTACTTATCTGCAGTTATATGATATTCAGGTCAGATTTATAAATACTATATGTATATGTTTTATATATATTTCATCCAGAAAGATAACTCACAGATTATAAATTTAAGACTGTTTTAGGCTTTTATGTCTATTTGGTTCATTTAGTTAAGGAATAAGTTTTTAAAATATGGTGGTTTGTCCTGAAATGTCAGCAGTTTCTTAATATCTCTGGTTTGTAATTGAGTCTGAGTGTAATTCGTTCTCCTGACCTTTTTAAGCAGAAATTTAAATTAAGAACAAAAAGTTATCTTCATGAAGTTTACTTTTATAGGCAGCAGGTGAATAGATTTATTTCATGCATTAATGAGATGACCAACATCTCAGTAACACAAAGGGTCTACCTTGACTACACATTCAAAAGGAGTTGGTAATGCTGTACCTTGAAAATGCAGGTCCAAAAAACTTCATTCTCTTTTAGTATGAGCAGTTAGCGTGGTATGACTAAACCATCTGGTTTATTATGGAACCATCTATTCATAATAAGTTAGTTATAGTATACAGCCTTTAGTATATTACTATAACATTATACTTAGCTTTAATTCAATTTCATATGCCAACATTCAGTTATTACAGGTTCAAGAGATTAGATGTAGTCTTTGCTCATTTGTAATTATATTACGTTTTACTACATTTTTCAAATATTAATATTTACCTCTTAAATTAGGAAATGATATTTTGGTAAAATGATAGATTATTTAGAGAAAGATGCATTTTGGTTCCATAATTATCTCTTATAATTATATTTCCAAAATTATAACCAAGATTTAAAACAATAAAGTAAAATTGATATTATCTAGTAGGAAATATTACTTGTACAACATTTCTGCCCTTTATTGAAAACATGTTTCTATATATACAAGCAAATATGCATTATAAATAAGTGAGTCAGTTCTGTTTCATAGGGTATATATCATCCTAAACAGTTTTTATTTCCCTCAGTGGATATTTGAACTGAATTTACTATGGATATAACCTTTAAAATGACTACTCTGCAGAATATAATGTATATATACATTAGTCTCTTTTTTCTGAGGAACTATGAAGTACAGATGCATTTTAAAAACTTTATTATAGAAAGATTTGAACATACACAAAAATAAAAGTATTACTGTACTTATATCATCTCCCAGCTCCATCAGCTCCATCTCCCAGCTCCATCAGCTCATGTCCAATCCTGCTCCATATAGACATCTAGGCACTACTCCCTTCCCTGTATAATGATGAAGAAAACCTAAAATATCATATTATTTCACTCGTAAACATATTTTATTGTGGTGTTTTAGAGATATTCTTTTCTCTAACAGTTATACATACACTTAATTTTTCACCCCTATGGAAGGTAAAAATGATGGATTTTTATTACAATTCTTAACCACCTCTGTTTGCATTGTTAAAATTATGATTACAGCCAAGTGGTTATAAGGAAATTAGTAAATAATTGGCTTTAGACTTTTTCTTTAATAGTCTCAAGGTCATTGTTGTCCAAACTATGTTTTTTGGACCACTATTGTATTATGAACTCATTATTGACATACCTGAAGGAAAGGGTTTTGTTGTCCAGTAAGTTTGGAAAATTCTTAATACTTGGTTCTTAAAGAGCAGAAAGCACTTTAGCTTTTTAGAGTCTTGAATTAAGTCCTATAGTAAAGACTCTTGTTTCACTTTGTTTAAACTCAGTATTTCCTATAGTAATTTGACCATGTATTGTTTTTTCCCCCTATAAATATTTCTGAGCATTTCCCTGGAAATTAATATTCTAGAAAACAATTTGGGAAACATTGCTCTATCTACAGGATCCCAAACATTTGTCTATGGACCAACTGAAGATTCCTCTGTCCCAGCACAGACTCATATGAATAGGACTCTTCCAAAGAGAGGCAGAAATACAGATTTTGAAAAACAAGATTTGTGGAGACTTGTGATACTCACTTTGGAATTTATCATACTATTCAGTTATGATAATCATGCATTATGGTGATGGTCTTTATAACTGAAAGCAGTAGTACCTTTTTTTTTTTTCAAGTCTGTAGTAACTTATTAGGAATTGTGCTTGGACATTGTACCCGTGCTTTAAGTTGGTACTAAATTTTTAGGAAATTTATTGTGCTAATTCAGAAAGCATTTAAAAAAGTGTTTTCTAATTCCATGAGTTCATTCTATGAGTATAAAATGAATCTTGGTGTGTTGTATGTTTAAGCATTTTCACTTTGACAAATCCAAAACCTTTAATTTTTAAAAAAATTTTTCTAAAGATTTTATTTATTTATTTGAGAGGCAGACTTTAAAAAAACTTTATTTTTTACTGATTCTACTCAATAAAAGTTTATTATAACTTAATATATATTATATCAAATATGTGGGCCAATATTAGAATCAGTTCATTTTAATAAATAATTTAATAAGTCTTTTCCTTATTAGGTTGTATGGTCTCCTGAATACTACTGAAAATAGTAATGCTAATATTGTCCCTGTAAGCTTACCAGAGGATACCATTTACTATGTTTGGACCTACTTGCTCAGTACCAATGAGAAAAACATGATTTTATGATATTCCTGTGTGTTGCAATTAATAGGAAAGTCTACTAGCCACAGTTTGGTATATCACATGCCTAATCTCCATTTATGTCTAAATTGTGAGTAAACCGATAACATTTATTAAAAAAACAAGCATTTAAGGGAATTAATTTTCTTCATGTAATTCATGAGTATCTATATATTTGTCTTCAATAAACCCATCGTCATCTACCACAAATGAATGTAGTTTTTCAAATATTACTATAGTTTCTTCAGAGTTTGTATCTGGGACCTGTGAAAGAGAACTTGAATTTCCAGTAAAACCATCTTCATAGGTTTCTGCTTCATGCTCTTCCAAGCGATGATGATTATAACTAAGCAGAAAATTATACCATACTGGGCATTTGATAGCAGCAAAAATGAGGAATGAAGTCATCAGTACAGTGATCACCACACCAACCAGAAAAGCCCAGCTTTTTCCAAGAAGTGTATGTTCTTAATTGGAATAACGAGAGAGAGAGAAAGAGAGAGAGAAATTTTGTTAAATTGACAAAAATAAAATAATCATTAATCGTATGTCCTAATAACTCCATAATATTGGCATTAGAAATAAACATAATTTTCTTTAAGCAAAAGTTACTAAAACCACAAGATATTTCATAGTGTGCTGAAAAAAATACCTTTACTCCAAAATAACTACTTGTCTTTGCAGGTATTGTTTATCAATTCACAAAAGAACATTGTTGATTTATACTTGTTAAGAATCATGACTTAAAAAAAAAAAAGAATCATGACTTAATTGGTCAAAACTAAGACTCAAAAGTTAAATAAATTGCATAATGGCATTTGAATGGTAACTAGCAGAGCCTAGTTTGGAAACTTAGTATTTTGTAAATCTTTTGTTTAGATGAGAAATTGTTCTTTTACATTGTTTCTAGAAATTTAAAATTTAGGAAAATGATAACTACTTCAGTTTATTTAGTATACTGCCTTCAGCAATATTAATATTCAAAACCAGTACATTACCTGAATTTTTTAAGTTGTTCAAAGAGCTGTTAAATGTTGAGTTGCTAATGGACTGAAAGTGGTTATAAAGATCTTCATTTATAGGTGGAGGAAATTTCGAGTAGCACTCAGCATTATAAGGTACTGTTTTGATACTGTAGAACATCAGGATATCTGGGTAGGTGCACGTGGTGATGTTCTCATTTTCTGGTAAATCAGAATAACATTTATTATGGAAATAGGATTATTATTGTTAATAAATTATTTGGCTTGCATTTTATAATTATTTTTACCTAGAAATTTTTGGTATACCTACCTGTCATTATTACGGATTATAAGAAACTTGTATTTGCCTAGCAACACAAGGGAAAGATTCACCTTCTTATTTATTAAGTTATTTTATGATATATACAGTTTAAATGCAGTATCTGTTTATGTTTAGTGTGTGTTAGTAAAGATGTTATGATTAAGATTGTGACAAAAATTGATCTCAGGCAGAGCATGGTTTGCAGTTAATAAAATAGGGCACCTGTTTTTACCTACTGTCTGGCAAGATATCTTAACAAAAGGAAATACTAAAAAAAAATTACTCTTATGTATTCATATTCAAACTATAAACTTAATACATGAAGTGACAGTATCATCTTGCATATATAAATCATTTAAATTTCTTTTCTTTTTTTTTCCCTAAAAGGCAGAGGAAGAATATCTATTCAACAATTACTTTTCAGTGTTTCTTCCTGCTTCCCTTAAACAGGAATAGTTTCTTTTTCTTTAAAACATGAAGTGAGAGACTTTCCTGGGGTGGGACAATAAAAAATCAATCACAATTTGGTTTTGATTAAGTAATGGTAGCTTACCTAGTGTCACATTTGATGTGTTCAACCAGTTTTGCAAATTCAGTAGACTGCAAGAACAGTTCCATGGATTTCCATATAAAATTATTAATTTCAGATGAAACAGTTGTGGTACATCAAAATAGCTAATGAAATTGCCTTGCAGATTCAGAAGTATCAGGTTTTTTAGAGGTACAAATACATCAGGATTCAGTTGAAATATTTTGTTTTGACAAAGATGTAACTGTTTTAGTTTATTTAAGCCCATGAACGCACCCTGTTCAATTACATGGATGGAGTTTCTACAGATATTTAAAATTTCTAGATTGGAGAGGTTACTAAAGCCATTATTATATAACATAATGACATTGTTCTCAGTCAAATAGAGTTCAGTGAGTAAAAAATATGTTCGTAGAACCCTAGTGTCTGTAATATTCAAAGTAATTTGGTTATAACTGAGATCAAGTATAGTAACATTTTTATTGATATCTGCTGGAATCAAAGAATAATTCTTTTCAGTGAAATTACATTTGACTTCCTAAAAAAGAAAAAAATACAAATGCATTAGTTAGGAAAAATATTAACAGAATTTTCCAAATTTTTATATGCAGGCAATTAGACATTGGAAGGAGATAGTTTTGTTTTCTTTTTAGAGAGGGGAGGGGTAGAGGGAGAGGAAGATCTCACAATTCTGTGTTCATGACTTGAGCTAAAGTCAATAGTTGGATGCTTAACTGACTAAGCCACTAGACACTCCTGGAAGAAAATAGTTTTGGAAAAACATTTCCTCTCTAATATTTTGATGTTACAGTGTAAAAAAAAGTAAAGCAAATACTTTTATTTCTTCATTGGGATGAAATACTGAAGATTAAGGAAATTCTGATGCCTGTACCTGAGCAAAGAGATTCTAGTTAATCATATAGGTAATCTTTTCTTACTACATACTCATTACAGAAAAAATGTGGGTATAATTTCATTACATATGTGGAAATACATGACAAATAATTCTCTTATATAGTATTTCATTTGTATATGATTTATAATGAGGAAATTATTTTAAAATTTGTTTTTAAAAATCAGAGCTACCAACAGTAAATAAGAAGTAATACTCAATATATAACTGTATATAGGGTTAACAGCTCAAAGTTTGGCATTTAAAAAGAAATATTAATTTTTTAAAAATAATCCCTATAGCCAGTGTGGGGCTTGAATTCATGACCCCATGATCAAAAATTAGATGCTCTACTTGCTGAGCCAGCCAGGTGCCCCCAGGAAATATTTACTTTATAATGGAAATTGAACCATATGAATTTAAGAGCCAGCCAACATGAGTACTTTTCTTATGTGGCTGCAGATCCACAAAAATAGTTCTTATTTTGACTATAATAATAATAGTAATGCAATACTATATTCTTACTAGGACGTATGGTCTCCTGAATACTACTGAAAATAGTAATGCTATAATAATAATAATAGTAATAATAGTAATGCAACAACAATAATTTTTCCCATAATAATAGTAATTCAACAATAATAATTTTCTTCATAAATATTTAATTTTTAAAAAACACTTCCTACATTTTATTTTTTTAAACATTTTATTTATTTATATCACAGAAATCACAAGCAGGCAAAGTCAGGCAGAGAGCTTCCTGCTGAGCAGGGAGCCTGATGCGGAGCTTGATCCCAGAAGCTTGATCCCAGGACCCTGAGACCATGACCCGAGCCAAGGGCAGAGGCTTAACCCACTGAGCCACCCAGGCATCCCAACTCCCTACATTTTAAAGAGTGGTGTTTAGGGGTGCCTGCCTGGCTTGGTCGGTAGAATGTATGACTCTTGGCCTCGGGGTACTGAGTTTGAGCCCCATTTTGGGCACAGAGATTACTTATAAAAATAAATAAAACATAAAAGACTGGTATTTATATCCTGAAACTAATCTCAGATTTTATAGTGAAAATTTACAGACTTCTTTAACCAACCATTAAAGAATTTAGTTTAAATAAAATGAAGACTGTGTTTGTCAAATTAGAATCTAGCTCACATACCACAGATTTTGAATATATATAGCTAACCAATTAGTTTTGATAGTTCAGGTGTTTTTTTTTTTTTTTTTTTTTTTTTTTTTTTTTGCTTTAATTGCCTTGGCATATTTTACTAAATGTACATAAAGTATACTTTTTTTTTTTTTTTGATAAACAGAGATCACAAGTAGGCAGAGAGGCAGGCAGAGAGAGAGAGAGAGGGAGGAAGCAGGCTGAGCAGAGAGCCCGATGGGGGGCTCGATCCCAGGACCCCGGGATCATGACCTGAGCCGAAGGCAGAGGCCTTAACCTACTGAACCATCCAGGCGCCCCAGTATACCTTTGAAAATATTTTCACCACCTTGATTGTAAAAACTTACTGGTTTAGAAGACTGGCTTTCGTCTGATAATAATAGCATAGAGAGGGGCCAAAACAAGGTTGTGATGCATGTAGTTTTCATATCGCAGGCCTGTTAGAAAACAGAGTATTTTCGTCTCAATAGAGAAGAACTTTATATTGAGAATATTTTAATTTCCTTTTTTCTTCTTGTAAATCCATTTTTTCTTAAAACATACAAAATGTGAAACAAGTACATATTCTATTACCCTCCCCGCACTCTAATCTTAAACTGGAAAGTTCCTGGCAAATAAAAGTATTTTTTGAATGTCTCATTAGTTCCTGGATCGATTGAAATGAACTTTGAAACAAGTGAAGTGATTATATATTTTTAAATTTTAATATATGTGCGTCAAAGAAAGTCAAGACTATATATGTATATGTACATGTTTAAGTATATGCTTATATTGCTATTTTATGGTTTTTCATTTTTAGATATTGTCTATTGATATAATCTGTTGACTTAAAACTGTGGAGATGAGAGCCATCAGCTCTTTTTCAAACACTTCCTACCGTCATCTTCAATCATCAAGTGTATGCTTTCTATCTCTTCATTCTCCAAACATAGTTACTTATAATTTTCGTCTTTTTTCACCTTGTAAATTTGCTTTTATGTTAATGTCACTTTCAGAATGCTCTGTGATTAGCATATTTCAGAATAAAAAGATCTTATAAATTTGATTAGATGAAACCTTTTTTCAAAAGAAAATTAATTATATTACATTATAAATTTATTTGGAAAAGATTTTTTGGCCACATCCCAGGTTTATATTTCTTTTTTTTTTTTTTTAAAGATTTTTATTTTATTTATTTGTTAGAGAGAGAGCATGAGCACAGGCAGACAGAGTGGTAGGCAGAGGCAGAGGGAGAAGCAGGCTCCCTGCTGAGCAAGGAGCCCGATGTGGGACTCGATCCCAGGACGCCGGGATCATGACCTGAGCTGAAGGCAGCCGCTTAACCAACTGAGCCACCCAGGCGTCCCCCAGGTTTATATTTCTAAGGTAGATTATATGAAGATATAATTATATTTTTTGCTCTTACACCCCATATTAAAGATTTTTGTAGATTAACAAGCTTAAATATGGTTTGTTTTTTTAAAACTCACCAGCAACCATCAAACCTGTAAATATATGGAATCTTACCTTTACCTGTTTCTTTTCTCTGAGACTTGCGTGCTAAGGAATCTATTCTGTTTCTTCTGCACCATTAAAAAAAAAGTACGTCATATGGTTGCATTTCACTATGCTTTAACCTTTGTACCCAATGAACACGTGATGTAAAAATAAGCTAGACTTCCTTAGCAAAAGATTGACTAGAAGAGTAATTTCTTAGTCATCTTTGACTTTTTTGGCATAACAAGTAAAGTGCTTTGCTTAACCTTTGTGTTTCTTAATTACTCTTGAAAAATGTAAATATTAGCAAATTTACTTTGCAAGTTGAAGTATATAATATTGAAAATGTGTACTTGGAAAGATACATGGTTAACGTGATTTAAAGTTAGTCCTAAAGGTATTTTGTATTTAAAAAGATTCAAGTTGAAAAGATACCGAGTTTTGTATTCCCATTTCAACTTTGTTTATTCATTTTTATGACCTGTCATTGGTGGTTTTATTGCCAAGTTGTAATAGGAGTAGAGTGCTCAAAGGATCAAAAGACCTAATGCTGGCCATATTATGGCCTTCAAAAAATGAGTTACCTTCCTTGTGCTGCAGCTTCCCCTCTGTAAAATGGAATACTGTGTAACACTAGCTCCCGTGTAACTACAGTAACCAGATGTATCAGGCAAAAACATGGTTAAGATTCATTGTTGATAGTAAATAATCATGGAGTTCAGAATGAGTTAGTTCCAAAAGATTAACTCCCTTGAGCCTCAATATCCTTAATTTATGAAACAAAGAGATTGAAATTGATGACCTTTCCTACTTGAAAGTTCTGAGCCCGTAAACCCATATAAATCCAGCAGCAAACACATTTGTTATATGATAATAATTTAAGTTCAAAGTGAAGATATTACTCCTTGTCCAATAGACAAAAATAAATAGAAATTTCATGTTGTTTGTTTGATTTTGTTCATCTTTTATTGGGTTATTAAGAGATGTTGTTTGTAGAAAAATTTCTGAATGTAGATTACTTTATTCTGGCAGTGTAAAAAGTATGTGGGGAATACGTGAACCTGCAGGACTTAGAGAGTGATTGTGAAACCTGTAGTAATTGATAACTACATGTGGAAGATTAAGTAGTAGAATACTCCTATTTTGAAACTCAAAATTTTGATATTGAGAATAAACATTTATCTTTAAGTAGTCTTTTTATATGTAAATCTTGAAATATTTATGTGATAACTAGCATCTTTTCCTTTTTTTCAAAATTCTAGAGAATTTTTTCAGAATTTTAGAGAAAAATTCTATCCTATTGATAACTGACCTTAGGTAATAAGTGGCTTATCACTGGTATTTCTTGTGATTATATGATAAAGATGGTTATTATTTGTAATTAATTTAGTGACTGTTACTCTTATATGATTACACTTGTGATATTCCTGTTATATTTTCAGAGACACTAACATTATTTTGCACCGCTAAAATATAGTAGATAGCTTTTGGAATACCCATTTTAATTAAAGTAGTAGGTAAGCAAGATATATTATTAATCTAAAGTTATGATTTTTTTTAATCAAATTACACTACTCTCAGATCAGTCAGAGCTGTGTTACTTTATATCATTTACATGGTTAACTACAATACAAGATTTCAATTTCATTTGGTTAAAGAATTCTGTAGCTAAAAGATGTTTGAAAACCACTATTCTAAAATTGTTTTGTCTTGTGGGTATGACAAAGTGTAAATACCTCCTCATGTGTACAAGGCTTTCAAGATTTTCTCTGATAATCTTTGAGTTTTCTTATAAGAAAGTAAAATGAATAGTAGGGAAATAGAAGGATTTGGGAACTGAGAAGAGAAAGATGTAAAATAAGTTTCTGTTGATGTGGACAATTCTTTTTTTGGAAGTGTAAGGGATTTTCTTATTAATTTTTATTGAAGTATAGTTGGCACATAATGTTAACTTAAATTTCAGGTGTACAACGTAAGTGATTCAACAGTTCCATATGTTATGCAGCACTCACCACAAGTTACCATCATCATACAGCACTATTATAATACCGTTAACTGTATTACCTATGCTGTACTTTTCATCCCTGTGACTTCTTCATTCCATAATTAGAAGCCTGTACCTCCTACTCCCCTTCACCCATTTTTGCCCATGCCCCACCCTCTTCCCTCTGGCAACCACCACTTTGTTCTCCAAATAGAATTTTTTGTACATCTATTAGAATTTACAAGCTATGTTAAATAACTTTACCCTATTTAGTTGAGACTGTGACCTGAGTAAAATTAATTGATGTTATTCCCCTCACTGTATTAAGAGGAATATTGAATACTTTTGATTTCAGGAAAGAAAAACAAATTAGTAGTGTAGAAGAAGAAGTTGAACAGGAAAAACAAGCAGCAGATGGCATTATCAGAAACATGTCTCCTGAAAAACAAGTCAAGTACATAGAAATGAAAACCACAAATGAGAAATTGTTGCAGGTAATACTAATCACTATCCTGCTCCTCAACAGGATATAGTAGTCTTGCTACTATATAGTCTGAAGATGAGCAGCATTGGCATCCCTGAGAACTTGACTAGACCTACTGATCAGCATCTTAATTTAACAAGGTCCCCAGATAATTTGTATAGATGGACATTTAAATTTGAGAAGTACAATATAGAAAATTCATTTTCTCATGCTGCACGATGACCAAATATGACTGTATTATTTGTTCATTTCTATGCATCTTTCACTTTTGCGTGTCATATAGATACATGAAAACACTTGTTTTTTTAATGAACTATTAATAGAAATAATAAAAAACCTCAGATACCAGTGCCATAGAGATAATTACTTCCTTTCTTCCCTGCCTAATAAACAATGCATCTTTTACTTCTCTGTCCTTAATTTGAATAGCTCTTGCCTCCTAATCGTGGTATTTAAATAAGCAATTTGGGAGCCTACTGAAGGGTTATTGAGAATTCTCCCAACGTTCAGTGATGGTGGTGACTCAGATTTGCAAGTTAGTGCCCTTATATACCAAGATAACCCTTAACTAAACAGTTAACAGAGAATTAGTCCCCATAAATGCCAAAATTGAATGTAGTTCTGGTTTCTCAGATATTACTTCATTGACAATTTAATATAACTTTCTATTTTAGTCAGGATTCATAAGATACAATGAAACACTGAAGAAAGAGTATTACAGAAATGCTGAAGTACCATCAAAATACAGTTAATCTTGCCCGTGGTTTTTGAATAAGTAAATAGCTTGAAAGTCTTGTCTGTAGGAATGAGCCATATAAATTACTATATATCTTGGCTCTAAAAGAAATTAGGCAAAAGATATGGAAACATGGTTTTAAAAAATCAAAGTTAAAAATCATAACTTTAAACAATAACATTAATTTGAAGGCTCCTGATATTTAAATACTTTCAAAACGGCAGTGATGATTCATTGTGAAAAGATTTGGCTACCTTTGACAAGCTCATAAAGTATTTTTAAAGGTAGATCATGACAAGTTTTGGGGAATAATGAAAGAAACTGGCAGAAATAGAAATAATGTTAATAAATTCTAGTCAATAGCAAGTATTGGATGTGTTTATAAAATTTACTTTGTCACATCCATATACGAAAAGCTAAGAAACAAATTATTCTATATATTACTCTTATGTATATTTACTTTTTTCCTTTTTCTTAGGAGTTAGACACGCTTCAGCAACAACTAGACTCATTGAACATGAAAAAAGAGAGCTTGGAAGCTGTAAGTATAAAATCAAATAAGGGTTTTTATATTACTCAGCTACAGAAGATAATTCCACTGAATATATTAAAGGAACTCATTCAAGTATATATTTATTTAGTAGTTTACTAAGAGGAGTATAACTTTTTTCCCATTTAGCACTACAAATATCCTACTTTGGTAAGAAATTAGATTCAGTTATTGAGTACCTACTGTGTGCAAGATCATTCTACCTTGCTGAAGCATGTGAAATCTAATGGTAATTTAAAGACACAAATAAGAGATTAAAAAGAATTGAAGAGGGAGAGAGAAATTAGATTCAGTTACTGAGTACCTACTGTGTACAAAATCATTCTGCCCTGCTGAGGCATGCGAAATCTAATGGTAATTTAAAGACACAAATAAGAGATTAAAAAGAATTGAAGAGGGAGAGAGAAATTAGATTCAGTTACTGAGTACCTACTGTGTACAAAATCATTCTGCCCTGCTGAGGCATGTAAAATCTAATGGTAATTTAAAGGCATGAACAAGAGATTAAAAAGAAGTGAAGAGCGTGAAGAGGGAGAGAAATCAGTTAATCACTTTAAAGATAAAAATGCCTGCTATTTGTTATTTGTTCATTTAAAAGTTTTAATTTAAAAAAAAACATGTTTACGGTTAAAAAAATTAAGATGAAAGTGAAAATTTTCTTTTCCCTCTTTCCAGACAGAACTACTTTGTATTTTTTGAACCCTTATTCTTTGCTTTTTTTGAGCTCTTTACATAGATCACCAGCATTGTCATTTAATCTTTACAACAGTTTTATTATCCTATCCTGGTTTTATTGTTGTGGAAAACCTCAAGTGGGATTCACATTTAATATGCTGTCTGCAGTTTGGTTTGTTTGTTTTCACCTAACATTCTCTCTTGAATGTCTATGTACATCAGCTCTCAGAGATCTCCTTCATTATTTTAAATTACTGTATTGTGTTACATTGCATGACCAGAACACAGCCTTGTAGATGAATAGGTTCTTTACAGGTCTTTTAGTTTTTTGGGATTATAAACAATGCTGCAGTGAAACAATGCATTTTATACAGAATTAAATGGCTGTGTCATCAGATACGTTTGTTGCAGTGCGTTAAAAGATAAATACACACTTCTAAAATGTAAGGCTGCCAAATTCCCTTCCAAAGAGGTGGTTCCATTTACTACTTCTAGACTCAATGTATGAGAGTGCCTGTTTTCCCATGAACTCAATAGCAAGCATTATTCACTTTTTCCATTTTTACTAGTTTAATAAGTAAAAATTTCTATCTTGCTTTAATTTTCAGTTATGCATGAAATTATTTCTTTATATATTTGTTGGCCAATGTATATCTTTTTCTGTGAACTACCTTTTTCAAGTCCTTAACACTTCAGTATACTGTCTGTACCCCAAATCTTGCCTACCTTTCTTGATTTCCTCTGGATTCAGGTAGGTATCATGATTCTAGGATTAGTAACAATTGTAGATTGACAGGAGTGATGTTACCCTTTCTTGCACAAGAAATAAGTGTGAGTATTTTGTAATTCGTTTGTAAATTTGCTTTTGAAAAAGTAGTTTGCTTAAAAATGCCAAGGGGCACCTGGGCGGCTCAGTCGCTTAAGCCTCTGCCTCAGGTCATGATCCCGAGGTTCTGGGATCAAGGCCCACGTTGGGCTTCCTGCTGAGCAAGGATCCTGCTTCTCCCTTTCCCCTTGCTCTTCCCCCCCCCGTTCATTCTCTCTCTCTGTCAAGTAAATAAATAAAATCCTTAAAAAACATTAAGATGGCTTTCTATACTGATAGTCTACGTGTGAATATATATAATTTTTATTTTTTTTATATCTCTGGTAATAGAAATATGCTTCAAAGAATAAGGACCACATTTAGTATTAACACAGCTGTGCTGCAGAATTCCTTACTATCTGTTTTAGGGTGTGTGGGGAATGTCAGGTCTTATTTCTCTTGGCATATTTAGTTTCTGCAGGAAGAGGTGTAAGCTATGTCCTTGGATTTAGTGTTTGTATCGATGCCACTGTATTGATGCCACTTTTTGGCATCAGCACAATAATGTGAAATTTAATAAAAATTTATCTCAAATCAAGAATATATAAGTAGTGGGGTGACAGGGTGGCTCAGTCACTTAAGCATCTGACTTGATTTTGGCTCAGGTCATGATTTCAGATCAAGCCCTTGTGTTGGGCTCTGCACTCAGCTCATAGTCTGCTTGTCCCTCTTCCTCTTCTCCTCTCCCTATTCTCTTTCTCTCTCAAATAAAATATTTAAAAAAAAATAGAAGTTACTAGTTCTGTTTAACTTTTGCCAGATTCCTTGTATTTTTTTTACCTCTTCTTCAAGAAAACATTATGTTAAATATCACTCAGCTAGTATTTATTGAATATCTACTCTGTGCTAGCTCACTACTGTGCTAAGTATTACTCAGTTCATCATGGAGTGGAAAAAACAGGTGAAAGATCAGCACGAGTTTTATTGAGGAATAGTTTTATTGAGATTAAATTCAAACAAGTCTTAGGATGATTAAGCAAAAGGAAGGAGGAGACAACTATGAAAAGAGATACCCCATGGGGCACCTGGGTGGCTCAGTGGGTTAAGCCTCTGCCTTTGGCTCAGGTCATGATCTCAGGATCTTGGGAGAGCCCCACATTGGGCTCTCTGCTCAGTGGGGAGCCTGCTTCCCCCTCTCTCTCTACCTGCCTCTCTGCCTACTTGTGATATCTCTCTCTCTCTGTCAAGTAAATAAAATCTTTAAAAAAAAAAAAGGGATACCCCAAAATATCTGTATTTCATTATCACACTTTTTCACCTGAAGCTAATCCGTTACTTTGAGCTATGTATATGATGTGTTTTTTTTTAAGATTTTATTTTTAAGTAATCTCTACACCCAACATAGAGCCCAAACCCACAATTCCTGAGATCAAGAGTCCCATTCTCCACCAACTGAGCCAGCCAGGTGCCTCTATATTGTGCTTTGTAATAGACTTTCAAAGATTTCCACTAATTTACTTTTTCCTTTTAAGATTCCTTCTTTTTGAAAGACAATTATCATATGAACTCCCTGATATGAAGAATTTGAGAGACAACGTGGGGGGTTTGGGAGGTAGGGAAGGAAAAAATGAAACAAGATGGGATCGGGAGGGAGACAAATCATAAGAGACTCTTCATCTCACAGAACAAACTGAGGGTTGCTAGGGGGAGGGTTATAGGGAGAGGGTGGTTAGGTTATGGACATTGGGGAGGGTATGTGCTATGGTGAGTGCTGTGAAGTGTGTAAACCTGGCAATTCACAAACCTGTACCCCTGGGGCTAATAATACATTATATGTTAATAAAAAATTAAAAGATTCCTTCTCTTTGGCTTTCAAAAAAGAGGTCTTGCCTTTTAAAAATTTGGTCTTATTCATGCTGCGGACCTAGTTTCAGATATCATCATTCACTTTTTTGTTGGTTAATACAGAAAATTACTTAGATCTGAGATCCTCAGTTTCTTTATGTGTAAAACAGAGATGATGATATTATCTGATAGAATTGTTTTGAGGATTAGATATAGTATATAAAGAACATGGAATATAGTGCTCGGCACAGAACAAGTTATTAATAAATAACAGCTTCAAATGCCATTTTCTCCCTCTTCCTCATCGCTATCAACAACCCTAGCTCTTTTGGTTGTCTAATAAAGTTACCACAGCCCTTATTTTCTCTTTGTGAACAGTAGAATAGTGGTGAATATACAATAACTATTCTACTCTTGTGTATTAATTTCCTAGTGCTGCTGTAATAAAGAACAAGAAATTTCCTAACAGATCTAGAGGCTAGAAGTCTAAAATCAAGGTGTCAACAGAGCCATTTCCTCTGAGACTCTGTTAGAATCTTCCCTGACCTCTTCCTAGCTTCTGGTGGTGCCTATTGATCCTAGGCATTCACTCTTTATTTTAGCTGCATCACACCATTTCTGCGTGTGTCATTGCATGGCATTCTCCTGTGTCTCTGTCTGTATGTCTTCTCTTACAAGGACACCAGTCGTTCCAGATTAGGGTATTAGGGTCCACCCTAATTATCTCGTCTTAACTTGACTAAATTGGCAAAGACCCCAATTCCAAGTTAGGTCATATTCATTGGTATCAGAGATTACCAAGACTTCATCATATCTTTTTGAGTGATACAGTTCAACCTATATAACATTGTATTAGAGTATGTATATGACTATATGTGTGTGTATATGAAATATATATATATAATATATGTTAAATGAAATATATATGACTATAACATATATTATATGAAATATATGAAAATATATTCCCTCTAGAGATCAGTTCTTTAGACTTTAATATTGTGGTTAAAGTTGTACATACATTGTGACATTTTCTTTATTATCTTTCCATTGGTAAAGATGTGTTATCTTTGTTCAGGTCTTATATTTGGAAGAAAAAATAAATTACCATCTTCTTAGGAATCTTAGACTGAAAATAACTTATGAAGGAAAAGGGGTATATTTTAATTCCAATTTACAAGTGCTCTTTGTAGCATCATTGAGTACTATAGATATTTGATATCTCTATTTAAAAATGCTGATGGGGGGCGCCTGGGTGGCTCAGTGGGTTAAGCCGCTGCCTTCAGCTCAGGTCATGATCTCAGGGTCCTGGGATCGAGTCCCGCATCGGGCTCTCTGCTCAGCAGGGAGCCTGCTTCCCTCTCTCTCTCTCTCTCTTTCTCTGCCTGCCTCTGTCTACTTGTGATCTCTCTCTGTCACATAAACAAATAAAATCTTTAAAAAAAAATAAAAATAAAAATGCTGATGGTTTAAATTTTCCTTTTTCTTATAAACTGAAACCTATATGATAATAGTTTCTGATAAAATATTAATTAAATTTTTCTTCTTTTTGTGCCCTTCAGGAAATAGCACACTCTCAGGTAAAACAGGAGGCTGTCTTGCTGCATGAAAAACTTTATGAATTGGAGTCCCATCGAGACCAAATGATTGCTGAAGACAAAAGCATGGGGTCTCCAATGGAAGAAAGAGAGAGATTACTTAAGCAGGTAGAAAAAACAAAAATACTTATTTTACTATATTAAGGTGTGGTAAATGTATTTATTTCTTTTATTTAAGGCATATGAATTGAACAGAATGCCAGTAAGTTGATTGTCTTAAAAAAATAGTAAAAAGTGAGTTTTATCTAAATTGAGATAAACTATTTGACCAAGAAAAGCTGGGTGAAAGACATTTCTCATATAAACTGTTTCTTGATTTAAGTCCTAATTTTATGTGGTCTTTATGCACATTTTGGCCATTTTTTCATCTTTTGGATCCATTAAGGAAATTGAAAGCCCTTTTTTTGCTTAGTAAACAATTACATGATCTTATTGAAGTTCTGTTCCATTATTTGATTGGGGCTTCATATTTAGAAAATGAAGTGCTCCAAGGCTAATGAATTTTTTTTTAATTTTATTTTTAAAGATTTTTATTTATTTATTTGACAGAGATCACAAGTAGGCAGAGAGGCAGGCAGAGAGAGAGAGGAAGGGAAGCAGGCTCTCCGCTGAACAGAGAGCCCAATGCGGGGCTTGATCCCAGGGCCCTGGGATCATGACCCGAGCCAAAGGCAGAGGCTTTGAACGCACTGAGCCACCCAGGCGCCCCGTAATGAATTTTTGTGGTTATTATTATCAGCGTCTTCATGAAGTGATTGAAATTAAAATGTCCTGTGAAATCACAGTATGTCACCAAGTTGTGTTACATGTATTCAGTAGCTTTATTACTACCCAAGCCTAGTTTTAGTTTAGCACCAAGTTATAATTACCCTGTTTTTTAGAATGAGACACCCTAACTATAGGGCCCTTAGGAGAAATGCATATATATTTGGGAACAGCACCTATTGGAAATTTACAAATGAGACTCCTTTGTGGTCTTAGGTTGAACCCAAATGGTCTGGAAGAATATAGGATCAACTTGGGATCTATTTAGTATTAGAATCATTCCAGGAAGGTATTAAAATCTAAAATCTCTGAAGTTCCTTGGAAAGAGATCATTGGAGGCAGGGGACAGAGAGTGTGATTTTGGGATAGGACTGTCAAATGAAATGCAGAATAGCTATTTAAATTTTAATTTCAGAAAGCAGTGAATAATGTTTTGAATAAGAGTGTGTGTGTGTGCGCGTGTGTGTGTGTGTGTATGCATGGTATATTAGGGATGGTATATACCTGCCCTAAAAGTTATTCCTTGTTTACCTGAAATTCAGTTGTAATGGGTATTGCTAAATCTGGCAATTTCTGCCTTGTGTGTGGGGATTGAGAGGATGAGGGGAGACTCATCTGAGTCTCAGAAATCCTGAAAATCCTGGGTATTTATGTAAACTGTTCCAGGCCTGAAGACATGTTAACCTCATGGTGCCATGTGGAGGGTATAGCTCTATCAGTCATCACTCTTCCTTTGAGGATGAAGGAAGAATCTGTGAATAGTTCCTTAATAATGTGTTTTTTAACTTCAAAGGTTGAATTTTAAGAAATAGGTTTCAAGAAAAAGACTACATTTGGCATTTTAGTACAGCATACCTTCAAAGGAAATTATGTTTAAGGTATTCTAACAATGAGTAATTCTTTAAGTACTGTTTTCTTTTTATGCCTTTTTAGGTTAAAGAAGATAATCAGGAAATAGCCAGCATGGAGCGACAGTAAGTAAATTTATAATAGGACATATTCCATCCATTTCACATCTTTTAAATTAAATTCTAAACCTGCAGTAGGTACATATTGTTACAGTTATTTTTTCCTATAGTTCATACTGGTACTATTGATGCAGCTTTTAATCTTATTTGCAGCTTTAAACATTTCTTTTAATGTTTAGTTAAGAGCCACAGTGTAGTATAATTATTATTATTATTTTTGAGAGAGAGAGCATGAGGTGAGTATGGGGAAGGGCAGAGGGAAAGAGAGAATCTTAAGCAGACTCCACATCCAGTGCCGAGCCCGATGTGGAGTTTGATCTCACGACCCTGAAATCATGACCTGAACTTAAATCAAGAGCTAGAAGCTTAACCAACTGAGCTACCCAGGTGCCCCTATTCTTAAAAAATAGCTTTATTAAGATATACAAACCATACAATTCACGTATTTAAAGTATACAATTCAGAGGTCTTTAATGTATTCAGAAATGTGCAGCCATTACCCACTGAGCCACCCAGGCACTCAATAAATAAAATCTTTAAAAAATAAATACCTGGAGAGGAGAAGGGAGTTGAGGGAAATTGGAAGGGGAGGGGAGCCACGAGAGACTATGGACTCTGAAAAACAATCTGAGGGTTTTGAAGGGGCAGGGGGTGGGAGGTTGGAACAAGGTGGTGGGTATTGGAGAGGGCACGGATTGCATGGAGCACTGGGTGTGGTGCAAAAACAATGAATACTGTTACGCTGAAAAGAAATAAAAATTAAAAAAAATACATGGAAACAAATCAAGAGAGAGAAGTATATAACAATACAGGCCTTTCTTAAGAAGCAAGAAAAGTCTCAAATACACAACCAAACCTTACACCTAAAGGAGCTGAAAAAAGAATAGCAAATAAAGCCTAAAGCCAGCAGGAGAAAAGAAACAATGAAGACTAGAGCAGAAATTAATGATATAGAAATAAAAGAAAAACAGTAGAGGGGCCACCTGGGTTGCTCAGTGGGTTAAGCCTCTGCCTTCAGCTCAGGTCACGATCTCAGGATCCTGGGATCGAGCCCTGCATCGGCCTCTCTGCTCAGCAGGAAGCCTGCTTCCCTCTCTTTCTCTCTCTCTGCCTGCCTCTCTGCCTACTTGTGATCTCTCTGTCAAATAAATAAATAAAATCTTAAAAAAAAAAAAACACAGTGGAACAGGTCAACAGAACTGGGCATGGGTTCTTTGAAAGAATTTATAAGATCTGTAAACCCCTACTAGCCAGACTTATCAAAATGAAAAGAGAAAGGACCAAATAAATAAAATCATAAATGAGAGAGGAGAGATCACAATGAACACCAAAGAAATACAAACAATTATAAGAGCACATGAGGAACAATTATATGCCAACAAATTATGCAATCTGGAAGAAACAGATGCATTCCTAGAAACATATAAACTACCAAAACTGAAACAGGAAGAAACAGAAAACCTGAACAGACCCATCATTTAACAAACTGGAGCAGTTATAAAAATTCTGCCAACAAACAAGGAGTCCAGGGCTGGATGGCCTCCTAGAGGAATTCTACCAAACATTTTAAGAAGAATTAATACCTATTTTTCTGAAGCTTTTTCAAAAAAATAGAAATGGAAGGAAAACTTCCAAATTCATTCTATGAGGCCAGACTTACCTTGATCCCAAAACCAGTCAAAGACCCCACCAGAAAGGAGAATTACAGACCAATATCCCTGATGAACATGGATGCAAAAACTCGCATCAAGATGCTAACTAATAGGATCCAAGAGTACATTAAAAGGATTATTCACTACAACCAAGTAGGATTTATTCCTAGAATGCAAGGGTGGTTCAACATCCTCAAATCAATCCACATGATACACCACATTAATAAAAGAAAGGACAACCATATGATGCTTTATTTGCTATTCTTTTATTTAGGCTTTATTTGCTTTTATTTTTTCAGCTCTGTTTGGTGTAAGGTTAGGTTGTGTATTTGAAATTTTCTTGCTTCTTAAAGTCCTGTATTGCTATATACTTTTCTCTCTTCATTTGTTTCCATGTATTTCTTTTTTAAAGATTTTATTTATTGGGCACCTGGGTGGCTCAGTGGGTTATAAGCCTCTGCCTTTGGCTCAGGTCATGATCTCAGGGTCCTGGGATTGAGCCCCACATTGGGCTCTCTGCTCAGCGGGGAACCTGCTTCCCCCCCTCCACTCTCTGCCTGCCTCTCTGCCTAAATGTGATCTCTCTCTCTCTCTGCAAATAAATAAATAAAGATCTTTAAAAAAAAGATTTTTGTTTATTTCCATGGAGGGAGAGAGAGAGTGGGCACAAGCAGGGAGAGAGGCAGAGAAAGAAGGAGAAGCAGGCTCCCCGCTAAGCAGGGAGCCCATCACAGGGCTCAATCCAAGGACCCTGGGATCATGACCTAAGCCAAAGGCTGATGCTTAACCAACTTAGCCACCAAAGCACCTCTATTTCCATGTACTTTAAAAATTTTTCTTTAATTTCCTGGTTACTAGGATGCTCTTTAACCTCCATGTGTTTGTTTTCCTTCCAAATTTTCTCTTGTGATTGAGTTCAAGTTTTAAAGCATTGTAGTCTGAAAATATGCATGGTATAATCTCAGTCTTTGGTACCAGTTGAGGCCTGATTTGTGACCCAGTATGTGATCTGTTCTGGAGAATGTCCCAGGAGCTCTCAAGAAGAATGTGTATTCTGTTGCTTTAGGATGAAATGTTCTGAATATATTTATGAAGTCCATCTGGTCCATTGTGTCATTCAAAGCCCTTGTTTCCTTGTTTTCCTTGTTGATCTTCTGCTTAGATGATCTGTCCATTGCAGTGAATGGGGTGTCCCTTACTATTATAGCGGTATTATCAATGTTTTTCTTTAATTTTGTTATTAATTGGTTTGCATAATTGTCTGTTCCTAACTTAGGGGCATAGATATTTATAATTGTTAGATCTTGTTGTTGGATAGACCCTTTTATTATGATATAATGTACTTCCTCGTCTCTTTTTCCAGTCTTTGGTTTAAAATCTAGTTTGTCTGATATAAGAATTGCCACCCCAGCTTTCTTTTGATGTCCCATTAGCATGATACATAGTTTTCCACCCCTCACTTTAAATTTGGAGGGGTCTTTGGGTCTAAAATGAGTCTCTTGTAGACCGCATATCCATGAGTCTTATTTTTTTTTAAATCCAATCCAATACCCTTTGTCTTTTTATTGGAGTTTAGTCCATTTACTTTCAGAGTAATTATTGTAAGATATGAATTTAGTGCCATTGTATTAACTGTAGAGTCACTGTTTCTGTATATTGTTTTTGTTCCTTTCTGGTCCTTATTACTTTTTGGCTCTCTTTGCTCAGAGGATCCCCTTTAATATTTCTTGCAGAGCTAGTTTAGTGTCTACAAATTCCTTTAGTTTTTGTTTGTCCTGGAAACTCTTTATCTTTCTTTCTATTCTGAATGACAGCCTTGCTGGCTAAAGTATTCTTGGCTGCATATTTTTCCCATTTAGCACATTGAATATATCATGCCAGTCCTTTCTGGTCTGCCAGGTCTCTGTAAACAGATCTGCTTTCATTCATATGTTTCTACCCTTTTAGGTTAAGGACCTCTTGTCCTGAGCTGCTTTCAGGATTTTCTCTTTCTTTTTTTTTTTTTTCTTTTTTAAAGATTTTATATATTTATTTGACAGAAATCACAAGTAGGCAGAGAAGCAGGCAGAGAGTAGGAGGGAAGCAGGTTGCCCGCTGAGCAGAAAGCCTGATGTGGGGCTTGATCCCAGGACCCTGGGATCATGTCCTGAGCTGAAGGCAGAGGCTTTAACCCACTGAACCACCCAGGTGCCCCTTCTCTTTATCTTTGAAATTTGCAGGTTTCACTATTATATGTCAGGGTGTCACCTATTTTTATTGATTTTGAGGGGGTTCTCTGTGCATCCTGGATTTAAAGGCCTGTTTCCTTCCCCAGATTAGGGAAGTACTTACCTATAATTTATCCAGTAAACTTTCTTGCCCCTCTCTCTGTCTCTTTGTCTTCTGGGACTCCTATTATTCAGACACTATTTTGCTTTATAGTATCATAGATTTCTTGAAATCTCCTTTGGTGATCCAGTAGTTTTTCTCTCTTTTTCTCACCTTCCTTATTTTCCATCATTTTGTCTTCTATATGACTGAACTCTCTTCTGCCTCATTTATCCTAGCTGTTAGAGCCTCCATTTGTTACTGCAGCTCATTAATAGCATTTTTGTTTTTGGCCTGATTAGATTTTATTTCTTCTGTTTCTACAGTAAGGGATTCTCCATTGTTTTCTGTGCTTTTTTTTTCAAGCCCAGCTAACGTCTTTATAATCGTTATTTTGAATTCTAGTTCCAACATCTTACTTATATCCATATTGACTAATTCCCTGACAGTTAGTACTTCCTCCTGTTCTTTCTTTCGGGGTGAGTTTCTCTGTCTTGTTATGTCCAGAAAAGAGTAGAAAAGAGTGTGAGAGAAGACAAAAATAACAACAACAACACCAGAAAAAGAGCAAACAAAACTAACCGTAAGAAAGCAGAAACAATGGGACGCCTGGGTGGCTCAGTTGGTTAAGCAGCTGCCTTCGGCTCAGGTCATGATCCCAGCGTCCTGGGATCGAGTCCCACATCGGGCTCCTTGCTCAGCAGGGAGCCTGCTTCTCCCTCTGCCTCTGCCTGCCACTCTGTCTGCCTGTGCTCGCTCTCTCTCCCTCTCTCTCTCTGACAAATAAATAAATAAAATCTTTAAAAAAAAAAAAAAGAAAGCAGAAACAAAACAAAATAAAAAAAAATCAAACAAGAAGTAAAACAGAACAAAACAACGAACTAGATCCTGGGTGTGTTTGTTCTGTTTGTTAAAAGAAACTAGATCCCAAAATAGGAAAGAAAAAAAAGTATGCATATAGAAAAATAAAATACAATGAAAGGAAATAAAAAATAAATATATATACATATATATATTTATATAAATTTTAAAAAAGAATTAAAAAAAGAAATGAAAAAATAAGAAAATCGCTGGAAAAAATAAAACTGAAAAACTAAAGAATAATAATAAAAATAAAGAACCACAAATGCTATATACTCTTTTCCCCAAGAGCTGAAGTTTTGCAACTTATCTGTGATTAGTAAACTTTGTGCTAGCCAGTTATTCCTGCTATTCTTCTGGGGTAGGGGCCTATGAGCTGGTTCTCAGGTGTCTTTGCCCTGTTGGAATTGCACCCCCATTGCCAGGGGGTAGGGCTCAGTGTAAGCGGCTCCAGATTGCCTATGTGGCGCTGTTTTGCTCCCTGAAGTCTTTCAGCATCAAAGAAGGGGGATGAAAATGGTGGTGCCCCATTTTCTAGCCCTGGTGCTGAAGTTTGTGCCCCTGACCCTTCAGTGAGCCCCCAAAGGAAAGCAGTCAGTCACTCTTGTCTTGGTCTCCATTTGAATTGTGTGTTCACCCAGTCTGTGACTGAGGTTTGTTTTTTTTTTTTAAGATTTTGTTTATTTATTTGACAGACAGAGATCACAAGTAGGCAGAGAGGCAGGCAGTGAGAGAGGAGGGAGGAGGAAGCAGGCTCCTTGCTGAGCAGAGAGCCTGATGCGGGTCTCAATCCCAGAACCCTGGGATCATAACCTGAGCTGAAGGCAGAGGCTTTAACCCACTGAGCCACCCAGGTGCCCCTGTGACTGAGTTTTTATCTGGCATGCAACCCAGTTTTGAGTCTCTGGATGTTTTGGATTCCTGTGGTACAGATCCATACTGTTTCTTCTGGGGTGGGGAGGGGGGAATCTTCCTGCACTTCTGGCTTTTGCTGGGTCCCTGTCCAGAAAGCAATTGTGTGACTGTGTAGTGATTCTCAGTTTATGGCAACACCGAGCAGAAAGCTGGCACCTAGATTCACTGTTTTCAGTCAGCTTCCCCACTCTGATGCCTGGGAACTCTGCTGTACTCAGGAACCCCTATTCTTTTTGTGAACCCAGGGTTCCTGAGACCTTGCTTTCCCACCTGGAGTTCTGCCCTGCTTCATCACTAAGCACCTTTAAGCCAGGGACTTCCCCCACCATAGCAGACTTCTATAAGTTCCAATTTTGCACTCCTTTGCTCTAATACTTTGCAGTAGCTTCCTTAAGAAAGCTCCCTCCCCTTGCTCTATCCTCCAGTGTATCACCCAGGATTCATGTCTCCATTATCTCCTACCTCCCAAAAAGTAGTCACTTTTCTGTTTGTAGAATTGCAGCATTTCTTTTCTCAGATCTCCAGTTGATTTCATAGGTGTTCAGACTGATTGATAACCATCTAGCTGAATTCTAGGGACCAGATGAACTTAGGGTCCCCTACTCCTCTGCCATCTTTACTCCTCCCTGATTTATTTATTTATTTTAAAGAGAGAGAGAGAAAAGGCAAGTGCATGCATGAGTGGGGGAAGATGGAGAGGGAGAGAAAGAATTTCAAGCAGTCTCTGTGCTGAGCAGGGAGTCAATGTGGGGCTCAATCTGATGACGTTAACTGACTGACCCACTCAGGTGTCCCTCCTTTGCCCAATTTTTAATTTGGTTATTTATCTTTTTATTATTGTGAGAAATCCTTATATGTTCCAGAGACAGGTCTCATATAATGTATTTGTTTCAGGGGTACAGGTCTGTGAATCATCAGTATTATATAACTCATAGCACTCACAATAGCACATACCCTCCCCAGTGTCCATAACCCAGTCATCCTATCTCTCCTCTGCTGCTCCAGCAGCCTTCAGTTTCTTTCCTGAGATTAAGAATTTAAGAGACAAGTCTCTTATCAGATAAATGATTTGCAAAGTTTCTCTCCCATTCTCTGGGTTCTTCTTATTTTCTTAGTCATGTCTTTTGAAGCACAGAAGTTTTAAATTTTGATAATGTCTAGTTTATTTTTTCTTTTGTTGTTTATGGTTTTGGTGACCTATCTAAGAAACCGTTTCCTAATCCAAAATCAGGAAGATTTATGCCTGTGATTTATTCTTAGAATTTTGTAGTTTTGCCCTTATGTTTAGAGCTATGATCCATTTTAAGTAAACTTTTGTATATGGTGTGAGATAGGAGTTCAGTTTTATTCTTTTCTTTTTGCTTATCCAGTTGTCTCAGCAACATTTGTTGAAATATTCTTTCAACAAATACCATTTAATATTCTTTCCCTGCTTAATTATTTTGACACCTTTGTCAAAAATCAGTTGTATATAGATACAGGGTCTCATTTCTTATTTTGTTGCTGTATATATCTTCCTTTATTTCAATACAACACTATGTTAATTACTGTAGCTTTGTAACAAGTACAAATGCTGTTTGTTAAAATTTTAACCTATATAATCTTCAATCAATGGTAAATTTTCTCTTCTTTTCTAATTTTTGAGACTAATTTGCCATTTTAGTTCCGTTTGTACAAACCAACAAAAAAGAAGGTTGCTAAAGATTTTTCACTTTAATACCACAAATTAAGCTCAAAAGAATGTTGGGGAAAGGTTTGCTTTTGAAATCAGGCAACCCAACATGCTCAGAATATACTTGCACTCTGAATATGAATCCTAAAGAAAGATCTAGAAAAGACTTTTCTCTCTAAATTTATATATTGTATTCAGAATAGGGCATATTATATACAGATACTATTTTTGCAACTTAGAAAAGATTTCCTAATGTCATCATTAAATGTTTCTGTTGAATTTCTAAATTATCTGTCATAAATTTATTAAATAATATTTTCAACAGGTTAACAGATATAAAAGAAAAAATTAATCAGTTCAATGAAGAAATTAGACAACTGGACATGGATTTAGAGGAACACCAAGGTAATTTTTCTGGAATTTTTATAATGTATAATAACGGATATATAGCAATATTGACTTAGTATTAACTTAGGTCTCAGGGACTATTTCCTTGGGATTTATTATTTAATTCTTAATGAGTTCCCTAACTTTAACTACTAAAATGCTTAACTATACTATAATAGTAAATATTTTAATTACTGTTAAATTATTTAAGCAGACTAAAAACTTGAAATAACTTAAAATAGTTATATGGTGACAAGAATTTATTTTGTTTTGCAAATCAGTTTGTTATGAAATGAACTAAAACAGTTGAAAGTTATTACAGATTTCTAATTTATACCTCCTTAATATGTCAGCTATCAATCGATTGGGGTAAGAATTGAGATGGGAGAGAGGATCATGTCATAAACAGAAAGAATTAATTCTTTAGGGGGTCTCAGTAATGAGGTAGCAAGCACTGATAATTCTGATCCTTTTCCAACTTTCTCCAGCTGTGGGATTGAAGAGCCAAAGGGACTAGAACACCTGTGGGAGCCTGGGGTCTGAACTAAGTGGAAATGCTTTTGGTGGCTGTTTGGGAGTTATACTGTATGTGTGGTTGGGGGAGAAGAGATTGGGTGTTGTACTTTCCTTACCAGCTTCTTTGTAATAAGGATGAGAAAGGTGGGTTCCTCATGACACTTTAATCACAGATTAACTGCAAACTGGTATATATGTGCTCTTGGATTAGCAAGAATTGACTATATGAGTTACATATGATAATTGTAAATAGTATGCATTTTTGTATATATCTATTATGGCTAAAGAAACACTCATAGCAGGGAAAAGGGTGTTCAATTCCTAAATAAATTTTTTACTTCAGTTTTAAATGTAGTATATTAATTAAATGTAGTATATTAGTTTTATTTATATTTTTTCTTGATGTATGAATAATAGCATTAGCTATTAATTAATAGCTATTGATTAATTACATACCTCTACTGGGCACTATGTGATCTTTGCAAGAACTTTTTGAAGTCTTATAAGCCCTTTCATATTTGTTGAAGCTCAGAAAAGTTACTCAAATTCCCACAGCTAGTAGGATTGTCTTGATTTTAGACACTTTATAGGAAACTTTCTAAACAATTTTCCTCTTCCTCAATTTAAATTTTTAACAACATTCAATTTGTGTTTCCAGTAAAGTAACTTGGTTTAAGCACAATGATTTATTATTAATTGCCAGTTCTAAGATAAGTAGAATGTTTTGAATTTTAGCTTCTGTTTTCCTTTTTGATTTCTAATCTTTGTCCTTTTTGATTAATGTGGAAAAAATCTATAATATAATAGTACATATTAAAAAATATATATATCTCAACACATTCCTTTTTTTTTATTCTTCTGCTATAATGTGAACATCCTGAATTATGGATATAAAAGCACAGGGGGTTTTGTTAGAAGGTTATGTAATAGTTCAGGACTTATTATTTCTTACCTGACCTATTACAGTAGATTTCCAACTGGTTGTCCCACCTCCAATCTTGTCCCCTCTCAGATTCATCTACCACTATGTTGCTAGAGTAACTTAATGTAAAATTGATTCTGTGTCATTCTCCTGCTTAACAGTGGCTCCCAATGACCTATGAGATAAAGTTTAAGAATCTTTGCATGGCATTATAGTTCCTCTGCAGCCTGATCTGTATGTTGTCCATCTCCTCTCCTACTCCTCATCATCTTTATCCTTACAATCTAATAATAATCTTCTTGTGGTACTCCACACCTCACCCCCTTTATGATAAATCAAACTGTGTCATGCTCAATCCTTTGCTCCTACTGTTTATTCCTTTGTCTTGAATATTCTTTCCCCTGTTATTTACTTTGTAACTTCTCATCTTTTAAAATCTACTTCAGGTGTCCTTTAATCCACCATAATAAGCCTAACTTCCCTCCCTGACCTATTCTGGGCTGAGCTAAGTGAGTGAATTACTCCATTATCAGAGCACACTGCGTATATCACTATATTGACTACATGATATTACCAGCACCTACTTGGATGTTTGTCTACCTCTGAGGCTATACATCCTCAAAGGATCTGGACTGTGTCTTATTCATTCTGGTAACCTCTTTCATCAACACAGAGTCTAAGAAAATAAACACTCAATAAATGTTTGTGGAATGAATGAAACAGTATTATACTTTAGTGGGGAAAGATTTGTAGAATGAACAAAAGATGAAAGTTGGGCTCTATCACTTCTTTGTGCCCTCTAGTTCTTAGGATGTACATATGCCCTCTTCTCCAGAGATAGATGGATTGGTTAGCAAAGGTTTTGTTATTTTCTAGAGGATTTCTACCTTGGATTAATAATTTCCAGTAAAGTGGTGGGTTCTCACCTATGTCTGCGTTCTCAGCAGTTCCTTGACACAAGACTGTAGATCATCCAGTCCTTAAGATATGGAGGATAATCAAGTTATTTTGACTTTCCAATTCATACTTCTTCCTGCTTCAGGCTTTATCTCTTCTGGCCTATTTTACTAATTTTGTAGATGCTATCTTAGCTTCTGCTATTTATGATACCTTTGTATGATCCACCTAAGACTACCTTTTGCCTTGTAGTGGTTCTGGTTAAGATAACTTATAAACTATGAATGATTTATATATGTCTCACTTTGTTAGTAGTTGCTTCGTCGTTCAGTATTGTGTAATTCATTTTAAATTCAGAGGCATCCTTGGATATGGGGCTACGTACAGTTTTATTCTCTGCTAGGTATTAATGGTGGCTGTGTAGTCCAATATCTTCCTTAAGTGCATTATATGTATTCATTTTGGCAAGTCTCTAAAGTTATAATTTGCCAAAAGTTTCAGTGAGTAACTATTTCTTAAAGCTAAACTAAGTAAATTCAGTGAGTAGTTATTTGACTGTTCTATGAAAATATTCATTGTGCAGATGCTAAGTTATCCTCATAATACACTTGGACTTTTGACCAATTCTAGATAGGCTTCTTAGATCTAAAATCTTTACTTTGTCTTTAAGTGACTGAAAAAAGTAATAATTTCATTGCAAAAATTTCAATATAATAAGATAGCATTACTCTTTTCAAACTGCTAAAGGATTTAATTTTATCATCTTAAATATTTGCTAGGCTTCATCCAGATAGTGGATTTTTTAATATGGGTTCTAAAAAGATTAATACATATACTGTTCTGTAAATAATTATTATTTATGCTAACTAGAAGCAATGAGAAGTAGTTCTATTGAAAGTTACTAAAATGGCCAGAATATGAGTATGAACTACATCATTGCTAAAGCAGAGCGTTATCGACTGATGCTGTACTATTTTTCAGAAAAGGCAGAACCCATCCAGAGTTCTCTTTTCTCAGCTAAATGCCAGCCATTAAATATTTTCTTAATTGTTGCCTTTTAAAATATTGCTGCTTCTTAAAGTCAGCAGAAGGGGGAAATTATAAAGATTAGAGCAGAAATAAATAATACAGAAACAAAAAACCAGGAGGCACCTGGGTGGGTCAGTCAATTAAGCATCTGCCTTCAGCTCAGGTCATGATCCCAGGGTCCTGGGATCAAGCCCTACATTGGGCTCCCTGCTTAGTGGGGAGTCTGCTTCTCCCTCTCACTCTCCCTCTGTGCTCACTCTCTCTAAAATAAATAAATAAAATTTTTTTTAAAAAGTAGAAACAAAAAAACCAGTAGAACAGATCAATGAAACCAGGAGCTGGTTCTTTGAAGGAATTAATCAAATTGAAAACCCCCTAGTCACTCTTAACCAAAAAGAAGAGAGAAAGGACCCAAATAAATAAAATCACAAATGAGAGAGGAGAAATAACTGTCACCACAGAAAGGCAAACAATTATAAGAGAACATTATGAAAATTATATGCTAACAATTTGGGTAATCTGGAAGAAATGGGTAGATTCCTAGAAACATATAAATTACCAAATCTGAAACAGGAAGAAATAGAAAACTTAGGAGACCCGTAACCAGCAAAGAAATTGAAGCAGTAATCAAAAATCTCCCAACAAAAGTCCAGGATCAGATGGATTCCCAGGGGAGTTCTACCTATTCTTCTCAAACTGTTCCAAAAAATAGAAATGGAATGAAAACTTTCAGACTCATTCTGTGAGGCCAGAATTACCCTGATTTCAAAACAAGACAAAGACTCCGCTAAAAAAGAGAACTATAGGCCAATATCCCTGATGAATGTGGATGCAAAAATTCTCAACAAAATACTAGCAAATCAAATCCAACAGTACATTAAAAGAATCATTCACCATGATCAAGTGGGATTTATTCCTGGGTTGCAAGGGTGGTTCAATATTTGCAAATCAATCAACATGATACACCACATTAATAAAAGAACCATATGATCCTCTCAATTGATGCAGAAAAAGCATTTGACAAAGTACAGCATCCATTCTTAATAAAAACTCTCAACAAAGTAGAGATAGAACATACTTTGACATCCTAAAAGCCATATATGAAAGGCCAACAGCTAATATCGCCCTCAATGGGGGAAAACTGAGAGCTTTTCCTCTACAGTCAGGAACAAGACAGGGATGTCCACTCTCACCATTGTTATTTAACGTAGTGCTAGAAGTCCCAGCCTCAACAATCAGAAAATAAAAGCATCCAAATTGGCAAGGAAGATGACATAATACTCTATACAGGAAACTCAAAAGGAGGGCCTGTCTGGCTCAGTCAGAAGAACATAGGTCTTTTGATTTTGGGGTTGTGAGTTTGAGCCCCTGTTTACTTAAAAAAATAAGATCTTAAAAAAACAACCAAGAAAACCCCAAAAGACTCCACTGAAAAAATTGCTATACCTGATACATGAATTCAGTAAAGTAACAAGATGCAAAATCACCGTACAGAAATTTGTTGCCTTTCTGTACACCAGTAATGAGGCAGCAGAAAGTCTAAACCAAGGCATCGCTCCCATTTATAATTGCACCAAAACCCGTGATACCTAGGAATAAACCTAACCAAAGAGGTAGGAAATCTGTACTCTGAAAACTATAACACACATAGGAAAGAAATTGAAGATGACACAAAGAAATGAAGGAACATTCCATGCTCATGGATTGGAAGAACAAATACTGTTAAAAGGTCTATACTACCCAAAGCAATCTACACTTATAAAGCAATCCCTCTCAAAATACCACCTGCTTTTTTCACAGAGCTAGAATAAACAATCCTAAAACTTGTATGGAACCAGAAAAGACCCTGAATAGCCAAAGCAGTCTTGAAAAAGAAAAGCAAAGCTGGAGGCATCACAGTTCTGGACTTCAAGTGATATTACAAAGCTGTAGTGATCAAGACAGTATGGTACTGGCAGAAAAACTGACAGATATATCAGTGGAACAAAACAGAGAACCCAGAAATGGACCCATAACTATATGGTTCAACTAATCTTCAACAAAGCAATAAAGACTATCCAATGGGAAAAAAGACAGTCTCTTCGAATGGTGTTGGGAAAACTGGACAGGAATATGCAGAAGAATGAAACTGGACTGC
The DNA here is from genome assembly GCF_902655055.1 of Lutra lutra. Classification (NCBI taxonomy): domain Eukaryota; kingdom Metazoa; phylum Chordata; class Mammalia; order Carnivora; family Mustelidae; genus Lutra; species Lutra lutra. The sequence continues at coordinate 52,017,988 of NC_062290.1, forward strand.
TTTCCTACACCCTACACAAAAATAAATTCAAAATAGATGAAAAGACTTATATGTGAGACAGGAAACAATCAAAATCCTAGAGGGGAACATAGGCAGTAACCTCTTGGACACTGGCTATAGTAACGTCTTACTAGATATGTCTCCCGAGGCAAGGGAAACAAAAGCAAAAATGAACTATTGGGATTTCACAAGATAAAAAGCTTCTGCACAGTGAAGGAAACAATCAACAAAACTAAAAGGCAGCTTTCAGAATGGGAGAAGATATTTCCAAATGACATATCTGATAAAAGGTTAGTATCCAAGTTTGTAAAGAACTTAATCAACTCAACAACCCTAAAAATAAGTAATCCAGTTAAGATACGGACAGAAGAAATGAATAGACATTTTTCCAAAGATGATACAAAGCTGGCTAAAAAACACATGAAAAGATTCTCAACATCACTCATCATCAGGGAAATACATATCAAAACTAACATGAAATACCACCTCACAACTGTCAGAATGGCTAAAATTAACAACACAGGAAACAATAGATTGAAAAAGATGCAGAGAAAGGAGAACTCTTTTGCACCATTGATAGGAATGCAGACTGGTGCAGCTACTCTGGAAAATAGTATTGAGGTTCCTCAGAAAGTTAAAAATAGAACTACTCTATGATTCAGCAATTGCACTACTAGGTATTTACCCAAAGGATACCAAAACATTGATTCGAATGGGCATATGACTCCCAATGTTTAGAGCAGCATTATCAACAGTAGCCAAATTATGGAAAGAGCCCAAAAATGTGTCAAATGGGTGATGGGTATTAAGGAGTTGACTTGTTCAGATGAGCACTGGGTGTTGTATATAAATGATGAATCACCAAATTGTATACCTGAAACTAATATTACAATGTATGCTAACTGGAATTTAAATAAAAACTTGAAAAAATATTGCTCGGAATGAGAAAGAGTAAGTAATGGAAAAAACACTATTGTTCTGGGTAAAGAAAAAAAATAATAGTAGTCTGTATTATAACACAGGATATCATTTAAATAAGGATCCTTGGGGCGCCTGGGTGGCTCAGTGGGTTAAGCCGCTGCCTTCGGCTCGGGTCGTGATCTCAGGGTCCTGGGATCGAGTCCCGCATCGGGCTCTCTGCTCAGCAGGGAGCCTGCTCCCTCCTCTCTCTCCACCTGCCTCTCTCTCTACTTGTGATCTCTCTCTGTCAAATAAATAAATAAAATCTTTAAAAAAAAAATAAATAAGGATCCTTTTACCTCAAGGTTTATTTGTATATAGCTAAGTAATTTGTTTTTGTGATTGTTGACTTAGAATTTTTTTATTCTCACCTACATATTAAATCTTGAGACTTTATATAGTCTCATACTGAAGCTTCCTCAAAGTAGGTATTGTTTCTTGGTCCACTTATATCAGATCCTTTATTTATTCTTCACTATATTACATTAAATAGAAGAGTGTTACTGTTTTAAAATATGACAAAACCTTTCATGGAGTAGGAACACAAAATAAGTGATTGGTCTTCTATGCAAAATTCTAAAACCTTTTGAAACTGGCTTGGTTCTCAGCTTTACCCAGTGCTGGCTTAGGTTTAGGCTTTCTCTAGTCTGCTCAATTAGTTGCTACTTGTCCATCTACTTACAGCTTTTGAAATTTTATTTCTGTTATTTTCTTTTTTAATTTTCATTTTTCCTGGGAATTTTACCTTTAAAAATTCTTTTTACTATAGTTTTAATTGAGTTTGGTGAGGATTAGAATTAATTGTGCATATTCAATTTGCCATCTTTTAAGAAATTATCAATTTCATAAACCTAACTTACTCAGAATTTCTAGAGTTTTAATCACCTGAATATGCTTTATTTTATAGGTGGGGTGCGTGTGTGTGTGTGTGTGTGTGACTTTGACCATTCTCATGCTTTCATTAACTGTGCAATTAACCTTAGCAGGTAGGAGGTTATCCCTTCCTGTTTTTAACCTGTTTTTAAAAATCTTTTTCCTTGAACTAGTTATGTTAAAGACTAGTTAATTTATTTTTTAAAATTTGTGCTTTTGATATAAAAATCTGGTATGTACTTAATTTGAAAATTTCAAGCGAACAAAAGTGTATAAAGTAAAAAGTCATCTCCTTTCTCCTCATAGTCATCCCAGTATTTAGAGTCATCCCAGTCTTTCAAATTATTTACAATTTGATGTCTTTATAGACTTTTAGATTTTTTCTGTACATTTATAAGCATATGTATTTTAAGATGGAGTAATCTATAATTCCTCTGAGATTGAATCTTTCATTTAACTCCATATTTAATGTACCTTCTTCCATATGAGGATGTATACTTCATTCTAGGAAGTAAAGCATAATGGTCAGTATCAGGGTTTTAAAGCCAGACCAAGAATGGTGCCTGGCACGTATTTATTACTCCCAACAACTGTTAGCTGCCATCATCATCTTTGTTAGTGTTATGGTTCAATAGTATATTCACTGTATCCACATTGACATTTAAGTGGTTTCTAATTTTTTTTTATATTTAATTCCTCTAAGTTTTTTTTTTATTTTATTTTTTATAAACATATATTTTTATCCCCAGGGGTACAGGTCTGTGAATCGCCAGATTTACACTCTTCACAGCACTCGCCATAGCACATACCCTCCCCAATGTCCATAACCCCACCCCCCCCTCTCCCAACCCTCCTCCCCCCATCAACCCTCAATTTGTTTTGTGAGACTAAGAGTCACTTATGGTTTGTCTCCCTCCCAATCCCATCTTGTTTCATTTACTCTTCTCCTACCCCCTTAGTCCCCCATGTTGCATCTCCTCTCCCTCATATCAGGGAGATCATATGATAGTTGTCTTTCTCCGATTGACTTATTTTGCTAAGCATGATACCCTCTAAGAGTTCCATCCACGTCGTCGCAAATGGCAAGATTTCATTTCTTTTGATGGCTGCATAGTATTCCATTGTGTATATATACCACATCTTCTTTATCCATTCATCTGTTGATGGACATCTACATTCTTTCCATAGTTTGGCTATTGTAGACATTGCTGCTATAAACATTCGGGTGTACGTGCCCCTTCGGATCACTACATTTGTATCTTTAGGATAAATACCCAGTAGTGCAATTGCTGGGTCATAGGGTAGTTCTATTTTAACATTTTGAGGAACCTCCATGCTGTTTTCCAGAGTGGTTGCACCAGCTTGCATTCCCACCAACAGTGTAGGAGGGTTCCCCTTTCTCCGCATCCTCGCCAGCATCTGTCATTTCCTGACTTGTTAACTTTAGCCATTCTGACTGGTGTGAGGTGATATCTCATTGTGGTTTTGATTTGTATTTCCCTGATGCCGAGTGATATGGAGCACTTTTTCATGTGTCTGTTGGCCATCTGGATGTCTTCTTTGCAGAAATGTCTGTTCATGTCCTCTGCCCATTTCTTGATTGGATTATTTGTTCTTTGGGTGTTGAGTTTGCTAAGTTCTTTATAGATTTTGGACACTAGCCCTTTATCTGATACGTCGTTTGCAAATATCTTCTCCCATTCTGTCAGTTGTCTTTTGGTTTTGTGAACTGTTTCTTTTGCTGTGCAAAAGCTTTTGATCTTGATAAAATCCCAATAGTTCATTTTTGCCCTTGCTTCCCTTGCCTTTGGTGATGTTCCTAGGAAGATGTTGCTGCGGCTGAGGTCAAAGAGGTTGCTGCCTGTGTTCTCCTCAAGGATTTTGATGGATTTCTTTCTCACATTGAGATCCTTCATCCATTTTGAGTCTATTTTCGTGTGTGGTGTAAGGAAATGATCCAATTTCATTTTTCTGCATGTGGCTGTCCAATTTTCCCAACACCATTTATTGAAGAGGCTGTCTTTTTTCCATTGGATATTCTTTCCTGCTTTGTCGAAGATGAGTTGACCATAGAGTTGAGGGTCCATTTCTGGGCTCTCTATTCTGTTCCATTGATCTATGTGTCTGTTTTTGTGCCAGTACCATGCTGTCTTGATGATGACAGCTTTGTAATAGAGCTGGAAGTCCGGAATGGTGATGCCACCGACTTTGGCTTTCTTTTTCAATATTCCTTTGGCTATTCGAGGTCTTTTCTGGTTCCTTATAAATTTTAGGATTATTTGTTCCATTTCTTTGAAAAAAATGGATGGTATTTTGATAGGAATTGCATTAAATGTGTAGATTGCTTTAGGTAGCATAGACATTTTCACAATATTTATTCTTCCAATCCAGGAGCATGGAACATTTTTCCATTTCTTTGTGTCTTCCTCGTTTCTTTCATGAGTACTTTATAGTTTTCTGTGTATAGATTCTTAGCCTCTTTGGTTTGGTTTATTCCTAGGTATCTTATAGTTTTGGGTGCAATTGACTCCTTAATTTCTTTTTCTTCTGTCTTGTTGTTGGTGTAGAGAAATGCAACTGATTTCTGTGTGTTGATTTTATATCCTGACACTTTACCGAATTCCTGTACAAGTTCTAGCAGTTTTGGAGAGGAGTCTTTTGGGTTTTCCACATATAGTATCATATCATCTGCGAAGAGTGATAGTTTGACTTCTTCTTTGCCGATTTGGATGCCTTTAATTTCCTTTTGTTGTCTGATGGCCGAGGCTAGGAATTCTAGTACTATGTTGAATAGCAGTGGTTATAATGGACATCCTTGCTGTGTTCCTGACCTTAGCGGAAAAGCTTTCAGTTTTTCTCCATTGAGAATGATGTTTGCGGTGGGTTTTTCATAGGTGGCTTTGATAATATTGAGGTATGTGCCCTCTATCCCTACACTTTGAAGAGTTTTGATCAGGAAGGGATGCTGTACTTTGTCAAATGCTTTTTCAGCATCTACGGAGAGTATCATATGGTTCTTGTTCTTTCTTTTATTAATGTGTTGTATCACATTGATTGATTTGCGGATGTTGAACCAACCTTGCAGCCCTGGAATAAATCCTACTTGGTCGTGGTGAATAATCCTTTTAATGTACTGTTGAATCCTATTGGCTAGTATTTTGGTGAGAATTTTTGCATCTGTGTTCATCAAGGATATTGGTCTGTAGTTCTCTTTTTTGATGAGATCCTTGTCTGGTTTTGGGATCAAGGTGATGCTGGCCTCATAAAATGAGTTTGGAAGTTTTCCTTCCATTTCTATTTTTTGGAACAGTTTCAGGAGAATAGGAATTAGCTCTTCTTTAAATGTTTTGTAGAATTCCCCCGGGAAGCCATGTGGCCCTGGGCTTTTTGTTTGTTTGGAGATTTTTGATGACTGTTTCAATCTCCTTACTGGATATGGGTCTGTTCAGGCTTTCTATATCTTCCTGGTTCAGTTGTGGTAGTTTATATGTCTCTAGGAATGCATCCATTTCTTCCAGATTGTCAAATTTGTTGGCGTAGAGTTGCTCATAGTATGTTCTTATAATTGTCTGTATTTCTTTGGTGTTCGTTGTGATCTCTCCTCTTTCATTCATGATTTTATTGATTTGGGTCCTTTCTCTTTTCTTTTTGATAAGTCTGGCCAGGGGTTTATCAATCTTATTAATTCTTTCAAAGAACCAGCTCCTCGTTTCGTTGATTTGTTCTATTGTTTTTTTGGTTTCTATTTCATTGATTTCTGCTCTGATCTTTATGATTTCTCTTCTCCTGTTGGGTTTAGGGTTTCTTTCTTATTCTTTCTCCAGCTCCTTTAGGTGTAGGGTTAGGTTGTGTACCTTTCTTGTTTCTTGAGAAAGGCTTGTACCGCTATATATTTTCCTCTCAGGACTGCCTTTGTTGTGTCCCACAGATTTTGAACCGTTGTGTTTTCATTATCATTTGTTTCCATGAATTTTTTCAATTCTTCTTTAATTTCCTGGTTGACCCATTCATTCTTTAGAAGGATGCTGTTTAGTCTTCATGTATTTGGGTTCTTTCCAAATTTCCTCTTGTGATTGAGTTCTAGCTTCAGAGCACTGTGGTCTGAAAATATGCAGGGAATGATTCCAATCTTTTGATAACGGTTGAGACCTGATTTAGGACCGGGGATGTGATCTATTCTGGAGAATGTTCCATGTGCACTAGAGAAGAATGTGTATTCTCTTGCTTTGGGATGAAATGTTCTGAATATATGTGTGATGTCCATCTGGTCCAGTGTGTCATTTAAGGCCTTTATTTCCTTGTTGATCTTTTGCTTGGATGATCTGTCCATTTCAGTGAGGGGAGTGTTCAAGTCCCCTACTATTATTGTATTATTGTTGATGTGTTTCTTTGATTTTGTTATTAATTGGTTTATATAGTTGGCTGCTCCCACGTTAGGGGCATAGATATTTAAAATTGTTAGATCTTCTTGTTGGACAGATCCTTTGAGTATGATATAGTGTCCTTCCTCATCTCTTATTATAGTCTTTGGCTTAAAATCTAATTGATCTGATATAAGGATTGCCACTCCTGCTTTCTTCTGATGTCCATTAGCATGGTAAATTCTTTTCTACCCCCTCACTTTAAATCTGGAGGTGTCTTTGGGTTTAAAATGAGTTTCTTGTAGGCAACATATAGATGGGTTTTGTTTTTTTATCCATTCTGATATCCTGTGTCTTTTGATTGGGGCATTTAGCCCATTCAGAATCATTCAGGGTAACTATTGAGAGATATGAATTTAGTGCCATTGTATTGCCTATAAGGTCACTGTTATTGTATATTGTCTCTGTTTCTTTCTGATCTACTACTTTTAGGGTCTCTCTTTGCTTAGAGGGCCCCTTTCAATATTTCCTGTAGAGCTGGTTTGGTGTTTGCAAATTCTTTCAGTTTTTGTTTGTCCTGGAAGCTTTTGATCTCTCCTTCTATTTTCAATGATAGCCTAGCTGAATATAGTATTCTTGGCTGCATGTTTTTCTCGTTTAGTTCTCTGAATATATCATGCCAGCTCTTTCTGGCCTGCCAGGTCTCTGTGGATAAGTCTGCTGTCAATCTAATATTTTTACCATTGTATGTTACAGACTTCTTTTCCCAGGCTGCTTTCAGGATTTTCTCTTTGTCACTAAGACTTGTAAATTTTACTATTAGGTGACGGGGTGTGGACCTATTCTTATTGATTTTGAGGGGGGTTCTCTGAACCTCCTGGATTTTGATGCTTGTTCCCTTTACCATATTGGGGAAATTATCTCTAATAATTCTCTCCAATATACTTTCTGCTCTCCTCTCTCTTTCTTCTTCTGGAATCCCAATTATTCTAATGTTGTTTCATCTTATGGTGTCACTTATCTCTCGAATTCTGCCCTCGTGGTCCAGTAGCTATTTGTCCCTCTTTTGCTTAGCTTCTTTATTCTCTGTCATTTGGTCTTCTATATCGCTAATTCTTTCTTCTGCCTCATTTATCCTAGCAGTGAGAGCCTCCGTTTTTTTATTGCACCTCATTAATCGCTTTTTTGATTTCAACTTGGTTAGATTTTAGTTCTTTTATTTCTCCAGAAAGGGCTTTTATATCTCCCGAGAGGGTTTCTCTAATATCTTCCATGCCTTTTTTGAGCCCGGCTAGAACCTTGAGAATCATCATTCTGAACTTTAGATCTGACATATTACCAATGTCTGTATTGATTAGGTCCCTAGCCTTTGGTACTGCCTCTTGTTCTTTTTTTTGTGGTGAATTTTTCCGCCTTGTCGTTTTGTCCAGATAAGAGTATATAAGGGGGCAAGTAAAATACTAAAAGGGTGGCAAAGACCCCAGGAAAATGCGCTTTAACCAAATCAGAAGAGATCCCAAATTCTTTCAGAAAGTGGTTGATTTTCTGTTTCTAGAATTGCTGTTCTTCTTCTCTTTGATCTCCTGTTGGATTTGTAGGTGTTTGCAATCTTTAAATAAGCTATCCAGCTGATCTTCCGCTACCTGAAGTAGTCTCAGCCTGCTACTTCTCCGCCATCTTGACTGGTTTCTAATTTTTCACTACTAAGAATACTGGTGCAGTAAATAACCTTGTTGCATACATGTTTTTTAACTTGAATATTTCTGTAAGTAAATTTCTAGAAATGAAATTATGAATAGAATGTTACTAGTTTATAATTTTTATTATTTTTGCAAATTTCTTCCAGAAAATGTTGTGCCATTTTGTACAACCAACAGCAGTATGTGAAAGTTCTTCCTCACCAGTTATTTATAAATTTATTAGTTTTTGTCAGTCAAGAGAATACACACTTTTTAAAATTTAAATTCAATTAACATATAATGTTACTGGTTTCAGAGGTAGGGATCAGAGAATATACACTTCGACTGTTCACTGTTCCTTAAGGCCTGCATTTGTAGTACTACTATGATCCACAAGGTGGGGCTAATTTTCTGAATGTCTACTTAGACCAGGCTTAACCAAAACAGTTGAGAAAGTAGTCACATTATTTAAAAAAAAAATCTTTTATTTTTAAGCACTTATCTCTCAAGATTTTGGGGCATTATTGCACACTACAAATTATTCCTTCATTTTTAGAGTACAGTATCTTTCCAAAGATGGATAAGATTGTAAAACCAAATATGTTATTAGTTATTAGTAAAACCAAATATGTTATAGCATATCAGACATCTAAAGACCTAACTGCTACAATGTGATAAATATATTTATATTTATAGAAATATATGTGAAGCGCTATAGAATAATTGTATTACTGTTCTAAACTCTGTATAAAGTCATTGCAATTTGCTCTATAATTTATATGCTTCCTTGAAGGGTAATAAAAATATAAAAATTTTTCTTTGGTTTGTCTATAGACTAATTTTTTCGTGATCAGGGTTCTATGGCCTAGTTTAGAAGCTCTCATTCTCTGCGTATGTCAGGTAATACGGAATTTATAAAGACGGGGTAGTTTTATTTAAGAGTACAGGTCTGCAACCAGAATGTCTGGATTCAGATCTGAGCTGTGCTATTTTACGGGCTGATTTTGGAAAACTATTTGACTTTTTTATATACCTTAGTTTCCTCATTTTTATTTTCTATTTTTTAGTTAATTCATTTTTATTTGTTTTTATTTTTTAAAGATTTATTTATTAGAGAGCGAGAACACACATGTGTGAGTAGGGGAGGGGCAGAGGGAGAGAAAGAATCTCAAGCAGGCTCCATGCTTAGTGCAGAGCCGGACTTGGGGCTCAAACTCACGACCCTGAGATGATGACCTGAGCCAAAATAAGAGACAGCCGCTCAACTGACTGAGCCACTGGGGTGCCACTAGTGTTTTCATTTTTGAAATGGAGATGATAACAGTACCTTCTTTCTACTTAGGGTCCCTGTGCAGATTAGATGAAAGGGGTTTTGTGTGTGAGAGAGAGACTGAGAATAGCATACCATTATAATAGTGCATATAGTTTTAGTTATTAGCTGTTATTATTAGTGGTTTTAATTTATAAACTGAAACTTGAATAACTTACCTGGGGATTTTCCCAAAACATATTTTGAAAAGTATTTTCCCCAGGATATTTAAGTTAATCAGTTCAGTTTCCAGGTGATTTATATCCTGGTATCTGAGATGTCAAATGGCATTTACACATTGTCATTCTATAGAGATTCAATATACATTCAATGAAGAAGAGGGAATCATTGCTTATTGTTCAATTTGAAGATTTGTTAAACTACATTTTGTATTTTTCATTAGAATGATGGTATTATTTCCAGATGAAGTGCATAAGCACCATCTGTAACAAATTCTGGGGCTCCACTTCAGACCTACTGAGTGTGAAATGCTAGGGATAGGGTTTAGCAATTTGTGTTTCAGCAACCCCTCCTGATGATTCTGATACATGCAAAGTTTATAACCACTGCTTTAGGAAATAATCAAGTTATGTTGGATTTAGTACATTCCAAGGACTATTTATTTTACTATCCAGTTTCATTGACATTACTTTGTTAAAACAAATATTTTTTTTAATATATGTAATTTTATTTATTTATTTATTAAAGATTTTACTTATTTATTTGGCAGAAAGAGATCACAAGTAGGCAGAGAGGCAGGCAAGGGGAGGGGGGGAAGCAGGCTCCCCGCTGAGCAGAGAGCCCAATGCTGGGCTCAGTCCCAGGACCCTGGGATCATGACCTGAGACGAAGGCAGAGGCTTTAACCCACTGAGCCACCCAGGCGCCCCTATTTATTTATTTGACAGAGAGAGCACAAACAGGTGAAGTAGCAGGTAGAGGGAGTGGGAAAAGCAGGCTCCCTGCTAAGCAAGGAGCCCAGTGGGGACTCGATCCCAGGACCCTAGGAGCATGACCTGAACCGAAAGCAGTTCCTTAACCAACTAAGCCACCCAGTTGCCCCAAATCAAATGTCTTCATGGTCCTTTTTCTTTTGTTTACATGGTGAGGCTTTTAGCAATAGTTTAACTTTAGCATATTTGGAGAATTTTTATTATATATTTTTAAAGTGCCTCTAGTGTGTAGAAATAGAATTATCAGACTTGGTCTGCATAAAGAAAGTCGCCTGCCAAAATTTAAAACGTTTTGCAGAGAATGTATGGTTGATAAGTTGGAAGAAGCCTGAAGCCAAAAGTTAGTTTAAAACATTAAACTTAGGGGCACCTGGGTGGCTCAGTCAGTTAAGCGTCTGCCTTCAGCTCAGGTCATGATCCCAGGATCCTGAGATTGAGTCCTGCATCTGGCTCCTTACTTACCAGGGAGCTTGCTTCCCCTCTGCCTGCTGCTCCCCCTGCATGTGTGCGCATTTTCTCTGACAAATAAATAAATAATCTTAAAAAAAAAAAAACATTAAACTTATATGGACTCATTTTAACATAGCAGTTTGGTGGTATTTGATATGCTAGTTTATTACTTACTGCTCTAATGACAGGTGGAAAGTAGGTGGGAGAAACTGAATAAAAAAGATGGAATATAATAGGAACCCTAAACTAATTAAAATTGAAGTAAGAAAGGGGAGGAGAAAGTATCCTGGCTTACTGAAATATGTGAAAATGTTAGCAGAGATTTAAACAACAACTCGGTATAAATTAATGTGATATAGCCTCCAAAACAGCTGAAATTCTAGATTGCATTAACAGAAGGATGAATATATAGACTGTGGGAAGTGATAGTTTTGAATCCTTAATTTCTTGGCATTCTTTCTTTCTTTCCCTTTTCCTTTTCCTTTCCTCTTTCTCTGTTTCTTTCTTTCTTTCTTTCTTTCTTTCTTTCTTTCTTTCTTTCTTTCTTTTTCTTTCTTTTTTTCCCTTATCTCTCTTCCTCCATCGCTCCCTCTCTCCCCCTTACTCAAGCTCTTTCTTTCTTTCTTTCTTTCTTTCTTTCTATCTTTCTTTCTCTTTCTCTTCCTCTTTCTCTTCTCTTTCTCTTGTTCCAGTAGGGGGAGAGGGCAGAGGGAGGGAGAGAATCTTAAAAGACTCCATGGCCAGCACAGAGCCCAGTCTCATGACCCTGAGATCATGACCTGAGCCGAAATCAAGAGTTGGATGCTTAACTGACTGAGCCACCCAGGCAGCCCTTGGCATTATATTTCAAAAGGGATAACGAAGAACTGGAACTCACTAAGAGCAGATTGAGCTCTTATGCCACATAAGGAACATTCAAAAGTATTAAACACTCAAAGGTCCTAGGGAGACTTAGCTTGCCTCAGAAGGACCCCAAGTGCTAGAGAGGAAGGAATTTGGACATGCAGAAGTCCTATGGGGTTTTATTCTTGGCCCACTTCTCTGAATTTTCTTTTTGCTGCTCTTTCACCTCCAAAATCAGTGGACTGGTCAATTTGGGGGGCTTGGGGGCAAAAGAGTCATTAGCTTACAGCTTGTTATATATTAATCAAGATAGAAGGTGGGAGAAAAATGGTACTCAGACCTTCTCGAGTGGCAGAACTTCTTCTCAGAATATAAAATTCAAGATAGCTCTGTAAGGCTAGAATCAAGGCAACATTGGATGGGGGAGAAGTAAGAGTCAGATTAGCTGGCTGTGAGGACAGAGGGGGCTGTGGTGCTACTCAGCCCCATGGGAGTGCGAGAAGAACGTATCTCCCTTACTCCACTAGCTTTCTATGGCAGAGAGCATCAGAGAACAATGATAATCCTCTGTACAGTATTCCAAGTCTTTTGTAATAGTCCATACCCATTTCTTAATTTAGGGTACTTGTAGTATAAATGTCTTGAAGGCAAAGGTCTTCCTCGTCTCTGTAATTCCTTCGCTACCTGTTAGAGTGCCTTGCTACAGTATTTTCTACGTAAGAACCTTTTGAAGTCTTTCACCTATCTGCTTATTATAGGACTTCATACATACCTCATTTAGAACACTTACGTTCCATTGTAGCTTTTGGTTTTGTACATCTAATAATTTGTAAGCCCTTCTAGGGTAGAGTTATAACTATCTTTTTTTTTAAGATTTTATTTATTTATTTGACAGAGATCACAAGTAGGCAGAAAGGCAGGCAGAGATGGGGGGGAAGCAGGCTCCCCGCTGAGCAGAGAGCCCGATGTGGGGCTCAATCCCAGGACCCTGGGATCATGACCTGAGACGAAGGCTTTAACCCACCCAGGCACCCTGAGTTATAACTATCTTGCTCTCATTTTTATGTCTCCAACACCTGCTACAGTATCTGGCATGTAGTAGGCATTCAGTAAATTTGGAATAAATAAATAAATAAATGTAGAACTATAATTACATCAAATATTAAGAATTTGAGGACAGCCCTAAAATAACCCTTATTTGTCAAAGTGCCCTTTTCCTTCTCCTTTGGTCTCTTTACTCTTACTACTTTGGACCCTATTACTTACCTGCTTTTGTACCTCCAGTGTGACATACTGATTCGCTTCCCCAATATATGATCTTGTCCTCTCCTATGATAGTAGGATGTTATTAGTCTTAGACTTGGTAATAACTCCTTTATTTTACCCTGTCTTAGGACTGTCTATATCTGTACATTGCTTCTCATGGGCAGCTCAGTTAGGAATCCTCCCAACTGAGAAATCACAAAATAGAGGAGTTCACTAGTTGCCTGATCTCCTTTCTTCTTAGCAGCAGTGATATGGGAAGAGGTTTTATGAAGCTTGGGAATCTATAAAGATATATGGGATCTCTGTCCTGTCTAATCCAGCTGGACAGCTGTGTAACTGGAGACACTGAACAGTTATGTCCTCTAGCTCAGTCTGATGACAGTTAAGAACATGGATTTGAGAAGAGAAGAAGGTTTCTGACTTGGATGATAAGTGTGTGGCCAAGGACTTCCAAACATAATGGTGAATGCAGAGGGGTGCAGACTTTGAGAGGGAAGACTGATGAGTTTAATTATGAATATACTATTAGGATATCCTGAGAGATACCGACACGAATGTATCTAGTAAGCAGTTGGATAAAATAATCATAAAATTAGGGAAGAGGTCAATTTGAGAGTTTTTTTTTTTAAAGATTTTATTTATTTATTTGACAGAGAGAAATCACAAGTAGGCAGAGAGGCAGGCAGAGAGAGAGGAGGAAGCAGGCTCCCTGCTGAGCAGAAAGCCCGATGTGGGGCTTGAACCCAGGACCTGGGATCATGACCTGAGCCGAAGGCAGCGGCTTAACCCACTGAGCCACCCAGGCGCCCCAATTTGAGAGTTTTTAAACCACAAGAATGAGTGGAATTTTCTTGGATGTAAGGTAGTATTAGAAGTCAAGTAAAAGCAGAAGCCAGAATTTAAATGTTAAAGAAAGGGAAAGCCATTAGGGGAAGACCTAAAGAATGATCTGAGGGTAAGAAAAACCAAAGAAGTTCCCACCCCAAAGACAGAAAAACATAAGGAAAAAAACTGAAAAGAAAGAAGAATGTATCAATAGTGTCAGATATTGCAGACTGAAGTAAGAACTGGGAATTGCCTCCTTGGATTTGGTAAGTAAGGAGTCTTATAATCTTATTCAGAGAAATTGCTTTGGGATTGCAGAATGAGAACCTCACTACAGTGTCTTGACATCTGATAGCAAGATGAGGAACTTTAAAAAGCATGTATAGAAGATTTTTTTTAAGTTTATAAGAAAAAAGATAAGATGGGAGGTAAATTTTTCTAAAGCCTATGATGCAGGCCTTGCTCCTAATCCCTTAATGCCTAACCAATCTCTGAAGAGTGGGACTTCTCAGACAACCATGACTTTTTTTAGAAACCTAGGATATTAAAGAAGAAAGAAAGAAAGAAAGAAAGAAAGAAAGAAAGAAAGAAAGAAAGAAAGAAACAAACCTGGGATATGGCAGGTTCAGTAGAAACTAGCTTTTCTGCTACTTCACATATGTTGTATAACATTTCCATGCATATTACCCTCCTCTGGAGGGTAATCCAGCTCTAGTTCTTTGTTTCCCTCTCAAAAACCATTGCCATAAAGTGAGTGAACAGTGGCATAGTTTTAATTGGTCTATAATCTATTTTTTAAAAAACTTAATCATATACAAATTTGTTATTAGTAATAAAGCCCATGTCTCCATGTAATTTGAGGCTCTACCCTATCTCCCCTTAACCTTCCTAACTTTACTCTAGCCAGTGTTTGAAAAAACTGCATAGGAGTTTATACAGAACATGAGCTGACCATTGCGTTTTAACCTCTGCCCTGTAACTTTTGGTTTGTTTTTGTTTTTGTTTTTAACCCTTAAAGCTCTTCTAAATGCCATTTTCTTATCAGGAACCGCCTTAGGAATCTCAACTCTATTGTTCTCTCCATCCTTACGGGGCATCATCTTAATAAGTTTCCTTAATTTTTCCCAGAATGCTAAAAATTGACTGATTTGGATAAATTACAGATTGGTGCAAGCACAAATTTATTCTGCTTTCTCTACCTGGACCCTGAGAACACAGGGCTGCAGCTGTCTCACTAGTCTAGGGAAATAGTAGTGTCCTTCCAAAACTCAGTTTTTGTTACACTGAAAATCCTTTTGCTGTAAAATTATCATGATCCACCTCTGTTAATGGCTCCTTTATGCTGCTAAAGTGCCCAGTTTCATCCATTTGTCAGGATCTTGGGTTTTTGCCCTTTTAAACATGTCTTTCACATATATTAAAGGCAACATGTCTAAACCTGTTGTAAGCAATTTGTTCCTAAACTTGCTTCTCTTTTCACTTAATAATACCACCATGTCTTCAGTTGCCCAAGCCAGAAACCTGTGAGTTACACAAAATCTATTTACTCTGGTTCTTAAATGGCTGGATTGAAAATATAATTTCCATCCTGTTTGCCATTGCTCTACTCCAGGAAACTTTCATCTTTTACCTGCATTACTGTAACAGCCTCCTAACAGATCATATTGCCTCCAATATTACTTGCCTTTTATTCACTCAACCAGAAATATTTTTCAGAAATGCAAATTGATCATTTTATTCCCCTGCTTTAAGTTCTTTGGTAGTTTTACCATTTTCCTTAGATGGAAGATGGAAGTGCAAACTTTTATGTGTCTTATAAGGTCTCATCATTTGCCTCCTCTTTGTGCCACTTGTTCACTTCACATTCTCTGACTCAGCCATACCACTTTCATTTCTTTGTGCTACCATATTCATCCTCACTTTTGGGTTTCTCTACTTGAATTGCTTTGACTTTGAACCTCCTCTTCTCTGTTTCAACCAGGTAACTCCTATTCATTTATTCTTTATAATGCAGCTTAAGTATTACTTCGTTAGAGAAAACTTCTGGAAATTCCTTAACTAGATAAATTGTCTTTGCTCTGCTTTTATAGCACCCTTTTTCATATGGTAGCACTTAGGCCATTATAATTGCTTATTCAGTCTTTATAGACTTTAAGGTCTGTGAGGGAGGTTACTTAGCTATTTTGCCTGCCCTTGTGAGTTATTCAAAGATGGAATGAACACTTAGGGGTGCTTATGTTTCCCATTACCAGTAGTGTTCATGTGCAGGTTGAGTAAGTTAGGACTGAAATAGAGAACCATTGGGAAGTCTTTAAGTCCTTTCCAGTCAGGAGATTGTTTTTTCTGAATTATCAAATATACATATATAGTTGTTTTAAAAGATTCTATGTTAATTAAAAATTTTTCACCGAATTAAAAATTTTGAATATTCAATAACTACTGGTATATAGAAAACCTAAGAAATATTTTACATTTAGAGCTCTGTGTCTGGAGTTTTTGAAATTGATGTTATATTTTGTATCTCTTGTAGGCGAAATGAATCAGAAGTACAAGGAACTAAAAAAACGAGAGGAAAATATGGACAGTAAGTGACCTTACTGATACGAAAATATTCTGATATCTGTTCATGTATACAAAATCAGAGATTTCATTTTGGGAAGATACAATGGCTGATAATAAGTGCAGAAGTGTGGACATTCAAAATATTTGCCTTGAAGAATTAATAAATATCTAGCATAGTTTAGGGATGGGTAGAAAATTTTAAAAAGGTTTTGTACATTTGTGTGTGTATGAGTATTTTTGTTCTACGGATGGGTTCTAAAGCTAGTACTTATATTTATTGTTTGTACAGAGACCACTTACTAATTGAGTGTTGAATGTCCTCTTTTAACTGCTTCACTGTATTCATCCTTAGTATCTTTTGCCCTTTTATGTTTAGCTTTTCATAATACTTCCCTCTCATTATTTATCAGCCTTCACCTCAGATCTTGCTACTTGGTTCTGTTACTGACTGTAACTTGAGAAACCCTTTGCAGCTGCTCATTTACTTTTTAAAAATCTTAAACTTTCTAAGTAGATCTTCACTTAATTGCGTTGTATCTATAATATAGATAAATTTTTAAAAATTTATTGTTATATTATCTGTTACTGGTTTTCTTTGCTAATAATCATTTTGGTAGAATCTGAAGTTTTATTGGTCCGATGTCAATTGTTACTTTCATAGAAACATGCCATAAAGTAGAAATTGCCAACTCTGATTTAACAATATCCTAAGATTTCTTTAAATCTCAGCAAGTACCAAAAATTATCTTAAAGTTAATTAGTTGTTTTGTGCTAATAGTAAAGTTATTGTAACTGTAAGTTTTATTTTTTGAAAGAGCCATAGAAATACCTTAAGAATATAAAAAAGTAAATTACATACTGATTCTATATTAGACAAGAGAAAGGAAGATTTCTTAGAATATTTATAATGTGAATAAATTATTTAGTCAAGATTAATACAACATTTTAAGGAAAATACTCATTTTCAGATGAAATAAGTAATTAGCAACTATTTTCCATATTAAAATTTGTGGCTAGTTATAAGTATGAATAATTATATCAAGGAGAGCCTATGTAAAAACGGATTTTTTTGTGTTCTATATATCAGCTGTTACCTCTGAGCCTGAATTTATACCTTTTAGTTTATTTGTATTAAGATCATAACTGTTAAGCTTTAGAAGCTTGAAAATATGTAGAAATATTCTTATTGAGTAATTTAATTACCTGTGGGTTAATAAAAGATTAAATATAGTCATAATGTAAAATTTGCTTTGAATTTCTAAAAAGTACCGTTAAGACCTATAGATCAGAATTTATATAGTGTTAACTATATTAACAGTAGCTTATCATATTTTGAATCTGCAGCTTTTATTGAGACGTTTGATGAAACTAAGAATCAGGAGCTGGAAAGGAAGGCACAGATAGAAGCCAACATTGTTGCACTTCTGGAGCACTGTAGTAGAGTGAGTACCATGTGCCTGTCTTAGTGTCCTCATTATTTTTGCTGTGATTACCTTTCCAAATATAGCTCAAAAAATGCAGTGGTGTACTATTACATCTGTTAATTTAATGTTTCCTTTACACTCCCTTGCTTATTTTTTTTAAGCTATTAATTTGTGTATTTCTAGCAAAATCCAGCTAAGGATGATAGGGGAAAGGATGACATATGTATAATGTCAATTTTTAGCAGTAAGCAAGGTACCAATTCAAAGTAATTATTATGATTTTCTTCTATTGTTAATGTATCTGAACTTGGAGAAGTAATGTTTGCACAGAAACTTCAAAATCTAAATGTTATAATGGAAAATGATACATTTTTACATAGTCATTTGTATTATGAATAGAAGTGATTCTTGTAAGAATCTATAAGAGTATAGTTTATCAAGGATTATCTTGATTCATAAAAAATGTTTATTGAACAGTTACTAATGAGTGGTTGAACAGAAGGAAAAATGCACAATCTCTTAAATATTCTGTGTCTGGGGGCACCTGGGTGGCTCAATGGGTTAAGCCGCTGCCTTTGGCTCAGGTCATGATCTCGGGGTCCTGGGATCGAGTCCCGCATCGGGCTCTCTGCTCAGCCGGGAGCCTGCTTCCCTCTCTCTCTCTCTCTCTCTCTGTCTGCTTCTCCGTCTACTTGTGATTTCTCTCTGTCAAATAAATAAATAAAATCTTAAAAAATAAATAAATAAATAAAAAATATTCTGTGTCTGAAGACTCCAAGCAGTTCTTAAAATAGTGTACTTGGATTTCTTTACAGTGAGATCAAATTCAGAATTATTTCTTTTACATTAGCTTTAATTTAGTCTCTCCTTATTGCAAAAACCTGACTTTGAATCTCACTATATTCCTCTAAGCAGACATAAAACATACATGATAAATGATGTATTTCAAAAAAGGATACTGATTCAGAACATGTAGTTGTTTAGCAGTGTTTTCCAAGAGTTTTCTTGGAGAAGCAAATCAATGGAATTTTTTCCCATTTTTATTTCTCTACAAATATAGAATATAAATCGTATGAAACAGATCTCTTCTATCACCAATCAAGAGCTGAAAATGATGCAGGATGATCTCAATTTTAAATCTACTGAAATGCAGAAATCACAAAGTACAGCTAGGAATTTGACTTCAGGTGAGAAAACATAGATTTTAATATCTGTTTTTTTCTGTAACAAATTGAAACTTTAAAAATTTAATGTCGGGGTGCCTGGGTGGTTCAGTGGGTTAAAGCCTCTGCCTTCAGCTCGGGTCATGATCTCAGGGTCCTGGGATCAAGCCCCACATCGGGCTCTCTGCTCAGCAGGGAGCCTGCTTCCTCCTCTCTCTCTCTCTCTCTGCCTGCCTTTCTGCCTACTTGTGATCTCTGTCAAATACATAAATAAAATCTTTAAAAAAAATTTAATGTCATTTTATTTGATATTTTGGAAAGGCTGAGAAAGTAATTTATGATTGCTTATTTATAGCCTCAGAATTTTGTGTGACTTTTCACATCAGCTTAATAGTATTTCATTGGGATATTCTGATCCATTTTTAACATTTACTGAATGCTTGCTCCATGCCTTTGCTATAATGTAGGTACACAGAGATTTAAAAAAAAAAATCCAGTCTCTTTCCTCAAGGAACTTTGAGCTTGGTGGAATAATGACAAACAAATAACTAAAATATAATGAAACAGTACATGATAGAAGGATAAGGAGCAACAGAATTATATTGTGTTCATATCCACCCCAGTCTTGGGTAGTTAGGAGAGGAATCCTCGAGGAAGTAATATTTTAGTATATGTGCTACCGAAGTGAGCACGAGGAAGTAATATTTTAATTATAATTAGTTTTAGCCATTATAACTGACATGATACTAGAATGCCCAGCTACATATATAATTTAAATTTCCTAGTAGGTAGGTTATAAAAGTAAACAGGTGAATTTTAATATTTTATTCAATCAGTTTATCCAAAAGATTATCGTTTAAGCATGTAATCAGTACAAAAATGATCAATGAGATTTTGCAGCTACGGGTCATCTGGGTGGCTCAGTTGGTTAAGCATCTGCCTTCAGCTCAGGTCATGATCCCAGAGTCCTGGGATTGAACGTCACGTCAGGCTCCCTGCTCAGTGAAAAGCCTGCTTCTCCCTCTGCCTCTGTTCTTCCCCCTCTTCCTCTGCTTCTGCGTTCTCCCTCACTCTCTCTCTCTGTCAAATAAATAAATAAATAAATAAATAGGGGCGCCTGGGTGGCTCAGTGGGTTAGGCCACTGCCTTCGGCTCAGGTCATGATCTCGGGGTCCTGGGATCGAGCCCTGCATCGGGCTCTCTGCTCAGCAGGGAGCCTGCTTCCTCCTCTCTCTCTGCCTGCCTCTCTGCCTCCTTGTGATCTCTATCTGTCAAATAAATAAATAAAATCTAAAAAATAAATAAATAAATAAAATCTTTAAAAAAAAAAGTTATAGCCCATCTCAGCTTGGGAGTAGACATAGTCAAGTGTTTAAAAACCATATATGGCTAATGGCTGTCATTTCATCCTTGCAGATAGAGATTAAAAACAAATACACAAAATAGAGCTTAAAGAGTTCAAGATAGTGTGTCAGCTACACTCAAAAGAAAAAAAGAGTTTAGGATAAAGTCAGAATTTGTATAGAATCTTTGTTTCTTGAACTGATGGTTTTTAACTATGAGTGTTTTTTTATGCTGGTATGTGGTGATTTTGAATTAGCCATTTTTTTTCCCTACTTGGAATTACACTGGCAGTTAGTGAAATTATAAGGAACAAGGAATTAATATTTGCTAACTTAAAAATGTTGAGATTCTTGAATTGGAATAATGAATCCACAATGTTTATTTATTTAGAATCCCAAAATCTAAAATGCTCCTGGCAGCAAAACCTGTCCTGACCTGAACTGACATGAGGCTACTTATAGTCCTAATTATCCAACCTAATGTGACTCTTCATCATTTTTGCTGCAGAAATAGTTAAGAACTTGATGACAGGGTGGTGCCTTAAACCCTGCTGTGGGAGTTACAATATATGTGCTATATTATTTTTCTAAAATCTGAAAAATTCTGCATTCTAAAATGCAATTACCTGGGAGTTTTATATAAAGATTATAGACCTACAAATATATGCTGAATGTTATTAATATACAGTTGAATTTAGATTGATGATATAGGTAGACAATAGTTCTTTTACACATTTAAGTATATTTTATCTGCCCAGATTTTCTTGTATCTAGAAATCACCATAAGAAGTCTATACTATTCTTGTTCACCTTTCAGAGAAGATGAATTTTACATTCCCACTTGTGAATTGCCTCCCTTTTGGCTCTTGCATTTATAATTGGAAATCACCTGATTTTCTTAGTGTACTGTTCTTAATAGGGCAATATTATTCCCAAAGGGACAAAATTATTTCTTGAGGGGAGAGTAAAAAATATCTTGGTTATAATGGTTTGTGAACCCCCAAAAGGGTCACTGTACATAAACAGATATATATCTGTAACATATCTGTAATAAAGTTTCATGGGAGGGTGGTGATTAGGAAAAAATAGTCTACAAAAGACTCCTTTGGGGGGACAATGATGGGGTAAAAAGAGATTGTGAAACACTGGTGTATTGCATGAGTAAAGAGGCAAGGAATCTGTCAGCAATAGTTTTTATTTATATTTTTGGAAAGGAAACTCCAGGGAATAAACAAATGCACTGATGGCAGAATATTTCAGAAACATTTCCCCATGTCAAAGTGGTTCCTTCTGAGATTTTGCTACTATGTACACACTGCTTAGTAAACTTTGCAACTTCATAGCATATCAGAAGGAACTAGTCTGCATCCTCTTCCTGTCTCTTCCCTTGGAGAAGTTTTTAACTTTTCAAGGGGACCTGCTGTTAAAGGAAGATAAACTTTACCCTATACCAACCAATCATTTTCTCTCTTTCTCTGGAAAAGCAGTTTGTGTAACTCCTAAATGTATGTCCCTAATATATCTTCAAATTAAACTTTTAGTTAGAGTTCAATAATATTTTCACTGAACAGTCAAAATATGTAAGCTATATACATTTTCTTTTTAGAGCATTGAAATACCATAAGCTTCAGTGACTTTGATTTAGCACTTTGATTTTCATTTTAACTGTTTTCAACACTAGTTGAGATACGAATCCAACAAAACAAAACCCACTCAACAACATTTAAATCCATATATCTGTATGAATTTTAGGACTCTTAAGGGGACAAAAGGAAACGTTCAAGTTTAATTATACTAATTTCAATTTTGTTGGGAAAAACTTCCTTTCTTAAACCACTGTCTTTTGAAGCCTTAAACAATTTGATATTTTATGCTCTATGATAATTGTTATACCTGGAGAATCATTCAGTTTTGAACATGATATTTTTACTATATTACCTTCCACCTATATTTTAATCCATGGTCTTTCTGGTTTCAGAGTTTGAAGAAGAAGGTTTAATAGCAGCTTTGTATTTGATTTTCTCATTAGGGAGTCTATATAGATAATAAACCTCAATTCCAAGTAGAGTTTGCTAAATTTTATGAGAAGAAGCCAACTTAATGCCTCCCACATAGAGGAAGACATCATGGTAAAAGTGCAACAAAGTGCCAAAATCCACACACAAACTCTATTCAGATCCTAATCTGACCAGTGAACTGTGTAAGCATTTGGGTAAACTTCAGGGGACCTAGGAAAAAGCAGCAGTTAGAAGTTGAAAGAATTGAGTACAGAGATTTTATATACTGCCTGCTACAAAGGAGAAGAGTTTAGGGTTTAAATTCAGCAAAGTTTATTACTTGTTTAGTATAAATAAACACTTTTCAGAGGAGGACAGTTTAATCCAGAATCTCTACTACATATCATTTAAGGTTTCAATTATACTATAACAATTTATAGGAAAATGTGAGTCAAGGGGAAAAACAGTTAATAAACATTGAACCTAAGATAATCCAGGTGTTCAAATGAACAGAAGAAGACTTTAAACATTTAGGAACATTTTTAAGGGTTTAAAGGAAAATAAAATCATAACAAGTGAACCAATGGAGAATCCCACAGAAAGAGAAAAATTATAAAAAAGAACCAAGTGGAAATTTTAGCATTGGAAATATACCTAAAATGAGTGAAAAATTCACTGAATGACCTTATATGAAGATTGAAAACAGCAGAAAAAGAGTCAGTGAACTTGAGGATCAATAGAATAATATAATCTGGAGAAGAAATAAGAATGAACAGAACCTAAGTGATCTGTGGGACAGTTTCAGGCCATCTGACGTGTATATAATTGGAGTCCCAGAAGGAGTGGAGGGACAGAGAATGGGGGAGAAAAGATAGTTGAAGAAATAATAATGGCTGAAAATTTCCCAAATGTGATGAAAAACCAAGTTTTACAGATCTAAGAAGCTCATTGAGCCCCAAACATGATTGGTATAAAAATCCTTTACCTAAGCCCATCGTAGTTTAACTGCAAAAATGCAACATAAAGAAAAAAACAATGAAAAATGCCAGAAAAAAATAATACATATATACAGGGAATAATACATCCCACTATAAGATTAAATTTTATGTTATTTTATTATAAAAATCTTTCACCCCTAAATCTCTAAGTAATAAAAGGAAGATGTTCACATTTGTCTTAATACTCTGAAATACCACCATATTTTTCTGAGGCTATTCATATCTTTACTTTAAAATAGAGGTAAAATGAAAGCAAAGTGCTCAGAGATGAAAATGTTTCACTACATGCCTCTATATACAAACAACTCTGTGGGATGTTAGGATTATTGTCGTACCTAGCCCAGGGAACATAGAGAGGAAACCAATTTAGGCAGGTTTGAATTCAGATATCTTCATCTGGATGTGCATTATATATATGTATTTCAGTTCCATTTTAGTTTGCTAAAATTACATTTTACTTTGATAGCTGTAAGAAAAGCAAAACAAAGAATGATGCCTGGGGAAGCATGAATAGCAAAATTGAGCAAGTGTTACTGTTCCTCTTCTCATAGCTCACTGTTACTCTTTGAAGCATCTTTCTGGATCATTAACATTTGCTGTTTTAAAAATAAACCTTTCATAAACATGATAATATCACTCAGCACCAGAGCCTGACTGGCTGTGTGACCTTGGGCAAATTACCTTTCTAATGGGGCGCCTGGGTGGCTCAGTCAATTAAGCATCTACTTTCAGCTCAGGTCATGATGCCAGGGTCCTGGGATCAAACCTCACATCAGGCTCTCTGCTCAGTGAGGAGCCTGCTTCTCCCTCTTCCTCTGCCTGACTTTCTCTTCTCTCTTTCTATCAAATAAACAAATAAAATCTTTTTTAAAAATACCTTTCTAAGCTTCAGTTTCATCATAAAACATTTACCTCCTAAGGCTATTAAGAAAAGTAGAAGAGATAACATAAAACCCATCATCTTCCAGGTATTCAATAATATTAGTTCCCTCCATTACTTTTCTTTCACCTTAAAAAAGAACTTTTGGGGGGCACCTGGGCGGCTCTGCCTGTTAAACATCTGCCTTAGGCTTGGGTCGTGATCCCAGGGTTCTGGGATCAAGCCCTGTGTTGGGCTCTCTGCTCAGCAGGGAGTCTACTTCTCCTTCTCCCTCTGTGCTGTCATTCTTTTGCTCTCTCTCAAGTAAATAAATAAAATCTTTTTGAAAAATTAAAAAATAAAGTCAGTACCACAATATTAAGAAGTCTCTGAAATAGAGAAGGTAGATATTGTATAATTCTATCAGAACAGAATATTTTTTAAAATACTGTTTTCTTGTTATTTGTACTCATTGTAGAGGATTTAGGAGATACAGAAAAAGATAAATAAGAAAATTTAAAATACAGTCTCACTATCAAGAGTTTGTGATTATTAATTTTGGTATTTACAGTCCTTTTTTTCTTTTTATTAAGCTTTTTAATTCCAGTATAGTTAACATACAGTGTTATATTAGTTTCAGGTGTGGAATATAGTGATTCATCAATTCTATAGATTATTCAGTGCTCATCACAGGAAGTGTACTCTTTAATCTCCCATCATGTATTTAACCCATCTCCCAACCCACGTCCCCCCTGGTAGCCATCAGTTTGTTCTCTATAGTTAAGAGTCTATTTCTTGGGACGCCTGGGTGGCTCAGTTGGTTAAGCAACTGCCTTCGGCTCAGGTCATGATCCCGGCGCCCTGGGATCGAGTCCCACATTGGGCTCCTTGCTCAGCGGGGAGCCTGCTTCTCCCTCAGCCTCTGCCTGCCATTCTGTCTGCCTGTGCTCATTCTCTCTCTCTCTGACAAATAAATAAAATCTTAAAAAAAAAAAAAGAGTCTATTTCTTGCTTTGTCTCTTTCTTTCTTCTTTTTTCCCTTTGCTCATTTGTTTCCTTTCTTAAATTTCACATATGAGTGAAATCATATTGTATCTGTCTTTCTCTGACTGACTGATTTCACTTAGCTGTATGCTCTGTAGCTGCATACATGTTGTTGCAAATGATGAGATTTCATTCTTTTTTATAGCTGGATAATATTCCATATATATATAAATACCATATCTTTATCCATTCATCTACCTATGGACACTTGGGCTGATTCCATTTTTTGGCTATTGTAAATGCTGCAGTAAACATAGGGATGCATGTATTTCTTTGAATTAATGTTTTTGTATTGGGGGGGTGAATACCTAGTAGTGTGATTACTGGATTATAGGGTAGTTCTGTTTTTAACTTTTTGAGGACCCTCCATGCTGTTTGCTACAGTGGCTGCGCCAGTTTTTTTCCACCCATAGTGCACAAGGGTTCCTTTTTCTCCACATCCTCACCAATACTTGTTTCTTACATTTTTTATTTTAACCATTCTAACAGGTGTGAGGTGATATCTCATTGTAGTTTTTGCATTTCTCTGATGATGAGTGATGTTGAATATCTTTTCATGTGTCTGTTGATCGCCTGTATGTCTTCTTTGCAGAAATGTCTGTTCATGTCTTCTGCCCATTTTTAATTAGATTATTTGAGTGGTTTTGGTGTTGAGTTGTATCAGTTCTTTATTTATTTCGGATACTAATCCTTTAGCAGATATGTCATTTGCCAATATCTTCTCTAGTCTTTTTTTTTTTTTTTTTAATCTTTTTTCCCATCTTGGAAAAAAAAGAAAATGTCTCTCCAGAGTATTCTCTGCCCAACTATCATCCTTCCTTACAAAGGTTTCACATCCAGATTTTTAAAAGCCTTCCTCTCCCTCTTGGTCCCATTTTTTTCTATGAAATCTTTTTTCAGGAAATATGTCAAGGTTTTCCTGGACAGTAAATACAACTTGTATTTTGCAGTCTTTTTGTTTGTTTGAAATCTCTAAGTAGTAGTCTTCATTACAAATCACTCCTTTATTCTTGAAATGTCTTTTCATTATCATTTGTGATTTTGCTTTTATTTCTTTGGTCATTTCTTATTCTCCTTTATGGGATCTTTCATGTAAATTTATTCTTTAAAAATATTTTATTCTTATAGGTTCTGTCATGAATCCTTTTCTCTTGATGATTTCAGCCATTCCCATAGCTTCAGGTGCTTTCTCTATGTTGATGATTTCAAAATCTCTATCTTCAAATTTCTCTCAGGGCTTCAGACCCATATATATCTATACATGGGCATGTTTACTATTTGGTTGCTTCTGAGGTAACTCGAACAGCATATCCTAAGTTGACTTGAATCCTTCATCTCTTTTTCTCCTACAAACAAAAGTTGATACCTCCCTCTGGCTTTCCTACTATCTACACCTTTACTCAAGTTGGAAATGGGACTCTGCAATGACTCCTCTTCTCAACCACTGTATTCAGTCAGTTTCCCTAATATCTCTTGAGTCCCTCTACATCTCTCCTTCATTTTTTTCCTCATTTATGTCCATGTGAGGTAACTTGAGATTTCACATATATAGTTGTCTTCCATTGGAATATAAGTTCTATCAAGATAGGGATTCTCGGGGCACCTGGGTGGCTCAGTGGGTTAAAGCCTCTGCCTTCAGCTCAGGTCATGATCCCAGCGTTCTGGGATCGAGCCCCGCATCGGGCTTCCTGCTCAGTGGAGAGCCTGCTTCCTCCTCTCTCTCTGCCTGCCTCTCTGCCTACTTGTGATCTCTGTCAAATAAATAAACAAAAATTAAAAAAAAAAAGTTTGTTTAAAAAAAAAAAGATAGGGATTCTCATATGTTTTGTTCCTTGCTATATCCCCTATTCCTAGAAGTTTGCCTGGCACATAGAAAGCACTTAATCAATATTGCCTAATGAAAAAATAATCCCCAAAGTAACTATACTAGTCTAAGATTTATTATGTAGATCACTGAATCAACATTTAACTGGTCTTCTTGGACCAGTTAATGCTTTTCCAATTAATTGCCCACATTGAAACCAGAGTGAACTTTCTAAAATTTAATTATGCCATACTCTGATTTAAAATCCATCAATTACTTTTCATAGCCCTCAGGATAAAGTTCCAACTCCCTATTTTCATTTAAAAAGCCCTTCATGAACTGCAATCCATCCCACTTTGAACTTTGGGTTCTAGTCATATTGAACTTCTGTTATTTGCACATATGTACCATGCTTTTTTACCTCTAGACTTTGCACATTTTGATTGTGTTCTCTGGAACACATTTACTTTTTCCTTGCTTTGTTTGATTCCTAATCCTTAAGGCCTTACTCAGTTAAAAGGCATGTCTTTAAAGAGCTCTCTTGGCAAGTACCACATTTTCTCATAGCTCTCTGTATTACTATTTTCATAGTAGTTATCTAGTTTATTGTAAATGCTTATTTAATTTCCTAGTTCTACCTCTAGAATATAGCTCATTGAACAAAAACAATTTCTCTGTTTTCTTAGCATCTAGCACATAGTAGATGCTCCACACTTTTAAAACAAAGAATGAGACACAGATACACTTACTCTTTCACATACACATCTATACAGTCCGCATTATTCATGGATTCTGTATTTGTGAATTTGCCTACTCTAGTATAATTAATTTGTAAGCCCGAAATCAGTACTTTTAGCACTTTTACAGTCATTTGTGGATATGTGCAGAGTCAAAAATATGAATTGCCTGACATAAAGTTCCCATGGAAGTCAAATAAGGCAACACTGCCTTCTAATTTTTTTTTCCACTAACATATAATGTATTATTTGCCCCAGGGGTACAGGTCTGTGAATCATTAAGCATACACATTTCACAGCACTCACCATAGCAAATACCCTCCCCAATGTCCATAACCCAACCACCCTATCCCTACTCCCTCAACCCCCAGCAACCCTCAGTTTGTTTCGTGAGATTAAGAGTCACTTATGGTTTGTCTCCCTCCCAATCCCATCTTGTTTCATTTTTTCCTTCTCTGCCCCCAAGATCCCCCACCCTGTCTCTCAAATTCCTCATATCAGAGAGATCATATGATAATTGTCTTTTTCTGATTGACTTATTTCGTTCAGCATAATACCTTCTAGTTCCATCCTTGTTGCAAATGGCGAGATTTCGTTTCTTTTGAGGGCTACATAGTATTCCATTGTATATATATACCACATCTCCTTTATACATTCATCTGTTGATGGACATCTAGGTTCTTTCCATAGTCTGGCTGTTGTGGACATTGCTGCTATAAACATTTGGGTGCACGTGTCACTTCAGATCACTACATTTGTATCTTTAGGTTAAATACCCAGCAATACTCTTTTTGTTTTAGTCCTCACACTATTAACAATTATCCTTTATGTCACAAATTTAGTGCCTCTTTTCCTCACATTTTTGTACTTTTTGTTCTCAATTTTGCTGTATAAAATGGCTCCCAAGCATAAGCTGAAGTGTTGGCTTGTGTTCCTAAACCCAAGAAGGCTGCATTGTGCCTTATAGAGAAAATGTGTATTAGATTATCTTCATTCAGGCATAAGGCATAGAGTTCAGTGTTAATGAATGAAAAATATATATGTGTGTTTAAATAGAAACACACATAAAACAAGGTTATGTGTTAGTTGGTTGATGAAAATACTATGACCAGAAGCTCTCAGGAACCTTACCGTATATCCCCTCTAGGAGAAATAGTTCAGTATTTGCTAATTCAATATTATAGTGACTTTATAGAATATAATTCCCATAAGTAAGGAGAATTGACTGTATATGTAGTTATAAAATTTTGTTCAACTATTTGTAATATTTCATCATTTGCTTTCATGTCCCTATTAAAAATAATGGCCCTTTATCTCATAATATATGTTATGTTTTAAGTAAGGAAAAAAACACCTATGTGCATTCTTAAATATTTGAATAAGCATGGAGACAAATATGGCTGATATACATCAGGTTATGTTGGTTACCTGGAGGATGAATATTATTTTTCTTAAATTTTCTTTGTATTGTTTCACTGGTTGCAGTGAAACATGTTTCTTTTGTAGATATTCTTACAAAACATGATTTTTGATGGTTGCATCGCATTTCTCTTTGTGAAAGGAATAAAGTTTTGACTAATTATCATCTTGAATTTTCTTGTGTTTCAGATAGTCAACGTCTACAGTTGGATCTACAGAAAATGGAACTTCTGGAAAGTAAGATGACTGAGGAACAACATTCTCTGAAAAGCAAAATTAAGCAAATGACAACTGACCTGGAGACATATAATGATTTGCCAGCTTTAAAATCATCAGGGGAAGAAAAGAAAAAGGTAAATGGTATTATAATTTAGATTGTTTTTTTATTGTTATAATTCAAATTGTTTTTTTCTTGATCAAATTTAATATATATGTAGTTCATAGAATTTATTATTTGCAGTTGATTATTTGATATATAAGCTAAGGTGTTTATGTATATAGGAGGAATAGAGAGATGTAAGTTTTAAACAAAAGGAAAAGCAAGAGCATTTCAACAAATATGAACTTTGTTAAATGCAGATTCAAGGGGCGCCTGGGTGGCTCAGTGGGTTAAGCCGCTGCCTTCGGCTCAGGTCGTGATCCCAGGTCCTGGGTTCGAGCCCCGCATCGGGCTTTCTGCTCAGCAGGGAGCCTGCTTCCTCCTCTCTCTCTGCCTGCCTCTCTGCTTACTTGTGATTTCTCTCTGTCAAATAAATAAATAAAATCTTAAAAAAAAAAATGCAGATTCAATTATGAAATTTCCCTCCTTAAGACTTATTCATCAGTGGCTTATTCATTCAGTAATTATAATCTTGGTAGAATTTTACCAGAATATCATTGAAATTATTTAAGTTAAAAATGACTTATGTTGGGGCACCTGTGTGGCTCAGTGGGTTAAAGCCTCTGCCTTCGGCTCAGGTCATGATCCCAGGATCCTGGGATCGAGCCCCACATCAGGCTCCCTGCTCAGCGGGGAGACTGCTTCCTCCTCTCTGTCTGCCTGCTTCTCTGCCTACTTGTGATCTCGATCTGTCAAATAAATAAATAAAATCTTTAAAAAAAATGATTTATGTGGGCTTACTAGATATTTGCTAAAGTCTGTTATTTACTTCTATTTGGATCTATCTAGAAGTTAAATCAGGAGAGAACAGTATTAACAACCCGCAGAAATACTTTTAAGAAAATAACGGAGAAGCTAAACGTAGACTATGAGACACTAAAGACACAATTGCAAGAAAATGAGACACATTCTCAGGTAAAAAGGAAAAAAAAGACTCTGAAATTTATTTCTGTTTTTAAACTATCTGTCCTGTGTTTTTAATCTCTATTTCTACTCCGAAACAGTTTTTTTGGGGGAGGGGGGCAGTTTATAGGTTTCTGGTTTATTTTAGGATATCTTCTTTTTTTTCCTTCCATTTTATTTTATTTTATTTCTTTTCAGTGTTCCAAAATTCATCGTTTATGCACCACACCCAGTGCTCCATGCAATACGTGCCCTCCATAATACCCACCACCAGGCTCACCTAACCCCCCCTACCCCCCTTCGAAACGCTTAGTTTGTCTCTCAGAGCCCACAGTCTCTCATGGTTTGTCTCCCCCTCCAATTTCCCCCAGTTTTTTAAAAATTTGCTTTATTTATCCTTCCAGACTTTCTGGCTTTGAAGATAGCCATAGGCTTTGAAGAAGCTTGTGTACGGGCTTCAATTAGAATGAATTTACTTTTGCTCTCCTTCTATAAACCTATATTGAGGAACTGCTCTGTGCTAGGTCCTGTTCTGGGCATAGCTGATATAATAGCTTTTAAAAATTTCAAAAATTTTTTTTGAATGTAAAGTTTTGTTGTTGTTTTTTTTAATAAACATATAATATATTTTTATCCCCAGGAGTATAGGTCTATGAATCGCCAGGTTTACACACTTCACAGCACTCACCATAGCACATACCGTCCCCAGTGTCCATAACCCCACCCCCCTTCTCCCAACCCCCCTTCTCCCAACCCCCCTTCCCCCGGCAACCCTCAGTTTGTTTTGTGAGATTAAGAGTCACTTATGGTTTGTCTCCTTCCCAATCCCATCTTGTTTCATTTATTCTTCTCCTACCCCCTTAACCCCCTATGTTGCATCTCCACTTGCTCATATCAGGGAGATCATATGATAGTTGTCTTTCTCCAATTGACTTATTTCGCTAAGCATGATACCCTCTAAGAGTTCCATCCATGTCGTCGCAAATGGCAAGATTTCACTTCTTTTGATGGCTGCATAGTATTCCATTGTGTATATATACTACATCTTCTTTATCCATTGATGGACATCTAGGTTCTTTCCATAGTTTGGCTATTGTGGACATTGCTGCTATAAACATTTGGGTGCACGTGCCCCTTCTGATTGCTACGTTTGTATCTTTAGGGTAAATACCCAGTAGTGCAATTGCTGGGTCATAGGGTAGTTCTATTTTCAACATTTTGAGGAACCTCCATGCTGTTTTCCAGAGTGATTGCACCAGTGCACCAGCTTGCATTCCCACCAACAGTGTAGGAGGGTTCCCCTTTCTCCGCATCCTCGCCAGCATCTGTCATTTCCTGACTTGTTAAATGTAAAGCATTTTTAATGGAGAAACTTTTTTTTTTTTCATTTCTTTTCAGCATAACAGTATTCATTGTTTTTGCACCACACCCAGTGATGGAGAAACTTTTTTTTTAAAAGATTTTATTTATTATTTATTTGACACAGATCACAAGTAGGCAGAGAGGCAGGCAGAGAGAGAGGAAGGGAAGCAGGCTCACTGCCAAGCAGAGAGCCCGATGGGGGGCTCAATCCCAGGACCCTGGGATCATGACCTGAGCAGAAGGCAGAGGCTTTAACCCACTGAGCCACCCAGGCGCCCCGATGGAGAAACTTTTTAATGGAGAAATTTTTTTTTTTTTAAATTTTATAATTTTTTTTTATTTTTTATAAACATATATTTTTATCCCCAGGGGTACAGGTCTGCGAATCGCCAGGTTTACACACTTCACAGCACTCACCATAGTACATACCCTCCCCAATATCCATAACCCCACCCCCCTCTCCTGACCCCCTCCCCCATCAACCCTCAGTTTGTTCTGTGAGATTAAGAGTCACTTATGGTTTGTCTCCCTCCCAATCCCATCTTGTTTCATTTACTCTTCTCCTACCCCCTTAACCCCCCATGTTGCATCTCCTCTCCCTCATATCAGGGAGATCATATGATAGTTGTCTTTCTCCGATTGACTTATTTCGCTAAGCATGATACCCTCTAGTTCCATCCACGTCGTCGCAAATGGCAAGATTTCATTTCTTTTGATGGCTGCATAGTATTCCATTGTGTATATATACCACATCTTCTTTATCCATTCGTCTGTAGATGGACATCTAGGTTCTTTCCATAGTTTGGCTATTGTAGACATTGCTGCTATAAACATTCGGGTGCACGTGCCCCTTCAGATCACTACGTTTGTATCTTTAGGGTAAATACCCAGCAGTGCAATAGCAGGGTCATAGGGTAGTTCTATTTTCAACATTTTGAGGAACCTCCATGCTGTTTTCCAGAGTGGTTGCACCAGCTTGCATTCCCACCAACAGTGTAGGAGGGTTCCCCTTTCAATGGAGAAATTTTAATGGAGAAACTTTGCTAACTCAAAAGAACCACAAATAGAATTAAACTTTAATGACTAATATCCCACAGAAGAAATAATTCTTGTCATTTTTTAAAAATTCTTGTCATTTTTGTGTGGGTTCTTCTAGTCTATATTTATATATGTACATACATTTTATATATATATGTATACATTTCTAGGTATTTATAGAAATGGTATCATATTGTACATATTATTTGGAAACTTGTTTTTCATTATAAACTATACCTAATAAGTAGTTTGCCTTGTCATATCTTTTAAAAATACGATTCTATATAATATTTGACTTAATGGATATAATATAGTTTACTGAAACAGTTTCATATTATTAGACATTTAGGTTATTTTTAGTTTTAAAACTGTTTAGTGCTGTAAAAAAGCAGTCCTGCCCTTGAACTTCTTGATTTACACTTCCGATTATCTATGCAGGATGCACAGACAAGCCCCCTTTTTATATCGTTTATCCTACTGATAGAATTACCTAAACAATATCAGAGGTCTTCTAAATTGAGTGCCCTGTCTGAGAGGATAGAGAAGAGACCTGTTTCATTCCCTTTTTCCCCACACTGTGCCAGTGGTTGACATGTAATGGGTGTTTAATAAGTATTTGTCAGAGGATTAAATGAAGCATGTGTGACATGTACAAAATCAATAAAGATTGATCATTCTCATCTAATTAGTATATATTAGCAATTTACAACTATGATTTATTAATGCTAAATGCATTCTTCCTTTTCTTTAAATGGCAATATGATCATGATAGATAATAATTTGTTAACATTGGTATAATATCCTTGTAAATGTTTTTCCTTTGCAGTTGTATACCCATATGGATTATATTTTTACAAAAAGTGAAATACTATATATATAGTCTTTAAACATTCATTTTCTTTCTTTTTTTTAATTTTTTTTTTAAAGATTTTATTTATTTATTTGACAGAGAGAAATCACAAGTAGGCAGAGAGGCAGGCAGAGAGAGAGGAGGAAGCAGGCTCCCTGCTGAGCAGAAAGCCCAATGCGGGGCTCGAACCCAGGACCTGGGATCATGACCTGAGCCGAAGGCAGCGGCTTAACCCACTGAGCCACCCAGGCGCCCCTAAACATTCATTTTCTCACTTAAATATTTTCAGGCTCCTTTTTGGATTTTTTAAGACTATTTCATTGTATGGATTTACCATTTTAAAAACAAAGACAAACCTTATATTCTTTTTTTTTTTTTAAAGATTTTACTTATCTATATGACAGAGAGAGATCACAAGTAGGGAGAGAGAGAGAGAGGAGGAGGAGGAAGCAGGCTCCCTGCTTGCAGAGAGCCCGATGCAGGACTCGATCCCAGGACTCTGGGATCATGACCTGAACTGAAGGCAGAGGCTTAACTCACTGAGCCACGCAGGCACCCCCCTTATATTCTTTTTGAAAGGGGTGAAATCTCATCAGAGTTTGCCACAACTACTTTAAAAGCTTAGAAGTCACTATTTTACATATTCAGATTTATCAGTTATTTTTGTCTCTATGTCATAATGTACAGGTCTGGATATAGATTTGTAAGTGGCAAAATTATCCTAGGCTGTTTAGAGTGGGGATGGATACTGGAGAAGAAATATAAGAAAAAGTTTATGAGGCCATTGTCTTAAATGATTCTTAGGAAAAAATACTGATACTGCTTATGGAATATTAGCTCTCCTTTTCACTGAATAGATTATTTAAGGAGGAAAACATTTGACAAACACAATTTCTTAGAGCCAGTCAGTGGCTACTGGTTTACTGGCACATCAAGTGCTAATCACATACTTAACCCCTTATACTGATAACAGGAATTCATAACGTAACTCTTTGTTGCTTTTTGGGAATCCCCATTGATCAAATAAAATCTGATCTCCTTATCTTTTGCAGCTATTTTCTTGAAAACCATTTAAATTTTTTTTTTAATTTTACCATTTCAGTGTTCCAAAATTCATTGTTTATGCACCACACCCAGGGCTCCGTGCAATACATATCCTCCTGAATACCCACCACCAACCTCACCCATCCTCCCAACCCCCTCCCCTCTAAAACCTTCAGTTTGTTTCTTTTATTATTATTATGTTTTTTAAGATTTTATTTATTTATTTGACAGACAGAGATCATAAGTAGTCAGAGAGGCAGGCAGACAGAGAGAGGAGGAAGCAGGCTCCCCGCTGAGCAGAGAGCCAGACGTGGGGCTCAGTCCCAGGACCCTGAGGTCATGACCTGAGCCGAAAGCAGAGGCTTAATCCACTGAGCCACCCAGGCGCCCCTCAGTTTGTTTCTCAGAGTCCACAGTCTCTCATGGTTCATCTCCCCTTCCGATTTCCCCCAACTCCTTTCTCCTCTCCATCTCCCAATGTCCTTCATGTTATTCCTTAAGTGAAACCATATGATAATTGACTTTCTCTATTTGACTTATTTCACTCAGCATAATCTCCTCCAGTCCCATCCATGTTGATACAAAACTTGTGTATTCATCCTTTCTGATGGAGGCATAATACCCCATTGTATATATGGACCACATCTTCTTTATCCATTCATCTATTGAAGGGCATTTTGGCTCTTGCCACAGTTTGGCGATTGTGGTCGTTGCTGCTGTGAACATTGGGGTACATATGGCCCTTCTTTTCACTACATTTGTATCTTTGGGGTAAATACCCAGTAGTGCAATTGCCAGGTCATAGGGTAGCTCTATTTTTAATTTTTTGAGGAATCTCCACACTTTTCCAAAGTGGCTGTACCAACTTGCATTCGCACTAACAGTATAAGAGGGTTCCCCTTTCTCCACAACCTCTCCAACATTTGTTTCCTGTCTTGTTTATCTTTGCCATTCTAACTGGTATAAGGTGGTATCTCAGTGTGGTTTTGATTTGAATTTCCCTGATGGCTAATGATCTTGAACATTTTTTCATGTGTGTGTTAGCCATTTGTATGTCTTCTTTGGAGAAGTGTGTCTGTTCATGTCTTCTGCCCGTTTTTTGACATGATTATCTGTTTTTTGGGTGTCAAATTTGAAGAGTTCTTTATAGATCTTGGATATCAGTCCTTTGTCTGTGGTATCATTTATGAATATCTTCTCCCATTCCGAGGGCTGCTTCTTTGTTTTGTTGACTATTTCCTTTGCTATGCAGAAGCTTTTTATCTTGATGAAGTTCTAAAAGCTCATTTTCACTGAAAACCATTTTTTGGAGTCTATAAATTTCATAACAGACTTTTTGATGAAAGCCTATTTATTTGATATCATTTAAACATATTTATATTGGAACAAACTATAAAACTCCTAGAAGAAAATATAGGGATAAAGCTCCTTGACATTAGTCTTGGCAACCGTTTTTTGGTTATGACATCAAAAGCAATGAACAGCAAAGGCAAAAATAAGTATGCCTACATCAAACTAGAAGGCTTCTGCACAGTAAAACAAGCAATCAACAAAATGAAAACAACCTATGGAATGGGAGAAAATATTTTCAGATCATAATATCTGATAAGGGGTTAATATCCAGAATATATAAAAAATATACAACAGAGTGTTTAAGTAAGTTGTAAGAGAAAAAGAGATTCATGATTCAAGATATTCTCGGAGATTTAAAGGCAAGTCACTAATACAGATGTATAATATATAAGGAAGTTGACCATCTGACAGAGTGTTGCTTTTGTAGCATTATTCATTTAGCACTTAAGAGGTCTGCATTCTAAGAAGGCCACCTCTTTGTCTGAAACAAAGGGGAAAAGTTTGGTACTTGACTTTGCAAAAGGTTATTAGAGATTTATTGCCAAAATGTGCTGACCGTTTCCTTAAGTCCATCTTAACTTTGAGTTCCTATCTGGGGAGCCAGATCGAATTTTTAATAGTGTTAACTCACAGCATATACAGTTTACATAATTAATTAGTTAGGACTTATCCTAATATCTAGATTTATCTCTTTAGAGGAAACAGTGGAATGGATGCTACATTAACACTGAACTTATGCCATGAAAATAATTTTAACATGAGAGTAGAAAGAGATATTAATGCTGCTTCAGTTTTCAGATTCTTAAAACTGATCATTACCTCTTAGAAATGTCCACACATAACGTAATTTTAATATTTCATTTTTCAGATAGTCCTTTGCCTAGGAAAAATACTATGTGCATCTTAAAAAAGAAAGACCATAACCCAGAGTTAAAAGGTTAATTAAATCAGAAAAACAATTTAATTCTATAACAGTAAAATTGTCTTCTGAGGAAGCAACCATCAATATAATATCCACATTAGCTTCCTGTTGATGCAGAAATTATTGTAACAGTGCCAGCTTTTAACCAACCCTCTTATAATCTTCACACTGCAGCTCTGCTCTTATCACAGCTTGTGGAATTAGACAGGAAATTTAGCCCTGGAAATAAGGAAGTTACTCCTATATAGTTGAACCTTTGACAATGTTAGAATATATATCACATTTGTAGCATTAGACTTCTAGATTTCAAGGAGAGAGTCCCACCATGTCCCATTCTTTTCTTTCAAGTTCTTTTTGGAAAGGGAAAAGTCATAAATTGTCTTTCAGTTAGCATGTTCATTGGCATAATAAAATTGTAAATATTTTCCAATTATATATATAGAGTAAAACCCATTGTCAAATTCAACATTATATTTATTAATGTATTTTACTATTGTTTAATCTTTTCTAATTTTCCTTTTTGTCTGCCATGGGTCTTTATCTCACTAAAATGCAAGCAGTTGATACTATTTAAAATTAAATGTTTCTGGGGGGCGCCTGGGTGGCTCAGTGGGTTAAAATTAAATGTTTTTTTTTTCCCTTATCCTCTTAAAAGGGTGTATAATTGTTTTGAGTATGGGTACTGTTTAACCTTTTTATTTTGTGTTTTTTAGCTTACAAATTTGGAGAGGAAATGGCAACACCATGAACAAAATAATTTTGTGATGAAAGAATGTATCCTTTAAAAAGAAGCAAATGAACTTGACTGAGTGATTTTTTTTTTTTTTTAAGATTTATTCACTTATTCGAGAGAGAGAGAGAGAGTAGGGTGTCAGGGAGGTAGAAGGAGAGAGAGAATCCCAAGCTGACTCCCCACTGAGCAGGGAGCCCGATGCAGGGCTTGATCTCACACCCTGAGATCATAACCTGAGCCCAAATCAAGAATCAGATGCTCAGCTGACTGAGCCACCCAGGTGCCCCAGAGTAATTTTTTTCTAAGAATTTCTTTAAATAAATGAAATGAAATGAAATGAAATTTAACACAAACTTAACAAATATGTAATATGTACAAAACACCAAGCTTAACTATGTGGGGAATAAATGAGTAAGACTTAGTTTCCAGTCTACAATAATTAGGGTGTGTACAAAAGTAACAATAGAAAGCAGACTATACAAAGTCATAGTGTGGCCTAGTGACTAAGTGCACAGGATTTGGAGTAAGGAGATCTAATTTTCAGTGTTGACTGTACTGCTTGTAGGTTAAGGACTTTGGGCAATTTAATTTGTTTAAGCCTCACTTTTGTCATCTCAAATATAGTTAATATTTCCTTCTCATAGAGTTATTGAAAGAATTATATAAAACCATGCATATATGTATATTCGTAATTGTTTGCTGTCGCTAATAATGCTGTACCTTGGGTATC
The DNA here is from genome assembly GCF_902655055.1 of Lutra lutra. NCBI lineage: Eukaryota > Metazoa > Chordata > Mammalia > Carnivora > Mustelidae > Lutra > Lutra lutra. The sequence goes on from NC_062290.1 coordinate 52,056,170, forward strand.
TGGGCAGCAGAGGAAGGTAAGCCTAAGGAGTATCCTGAGAAATTTGACTTTCAAGCTCATTCTGTGTTTTAGCCAATTCAACTTCACATTTCTATCAAGGTGGTACTTAAATCCCATCTTCTTGCTAATCTTTTTGTGTGCTTATATATGGAGGAGACAGCTACTGAGGACATGTGTTGTGAAATTTTAAGAACGATTTCCCCAAAAGTTATTTTCTATTCCTTTCTTTGACCCTTTAAGGACATTTCTGCTTGGAGAAGTAGCTCCTGGCTCATTGGTAGTTTAGATTCTCCTTTAGGAAACTGCTGAACTTCAGTTCCGGGCAGCATGGATCCCAGCTTACTTCCACACCAAATGCATCAGGGGCCGTCATTCTACTCAGTTTAAAAGCAAAAGACTCTAACTGAATATGCTTTAGTCTATCAGTCTAGTTTATGCAACACAAAGTAGCGGATTTTGAAATAGAGTGAATTATAGAGACTTCTGAAATTCAGTGTGGTACTCTAGAGAACATGGTTCTGAATATTCAGTTCTCAGACCAGAATTAGATTGAGATGCATAATATTAAGTATAAAAAAGCTCTTTTAGGAATGCCTCGGTGGCTCAATCAAGCATCTAACTTGATTTTGGCTCAGGTCTTGATCTCAGGGTCGTAAGATTGAGCCCCATGTGGAGCCCTGCACTCAGTGCAGAGTCTGCTTGTCCCTCTCCCTCTGCTCTATCATGCTTTCTCTCTCTCTCAAGTAAATAAATAAACCCTTTTTTTTTTAAAAGCTGTTCTACTGTAGGTGAAATTTTTTGAAATAAGTTTTGCTTAGCCTTTTAGGTTTCAATTGATCTTAATCTGTTAATATATGTATTTTTAAATATATTCTATTTGTGCTTTTTCTGGCCATTTTCAATTTTCAGTAAGAGAAATTAAAAAAAAAAAAAAAAACGATTTGATTCCTTCCTAACCCAAAGTGGATTACTATTTTTGTTGATCACTGTTTCCCCTTAACTCATGTAATTAGTCATAGCAACCAAGAGTCAAGAGAGTGATTACCAGTCAATCATGAAGAATGTGACCAAGCAGATTGCAGAGTACAATAAACACATTGTGGAAGCTCTACATAGCATGAGCAGAAACTGAGTCTGAACCATCTGCAAGTCTCTATAGTAGTAGGCTCTTGTTGCTAAGCTTTGTATAAGCTGACTGAAAAAGAATAGCTTACCCTTGAAGAGTTTAAAAATTTTGAGTGCTATAATTTTTGCGACCTCTTTGAAGAGGTTGTACTATTTTAAATAGTATAATTGTTCAATAAAGTTTGCATACAGAAAAGCATCTTTTTATATTTGTATTTATTTGTGTGGGTGATAAAAACGTGTCAGCCAACTAAGAGATGAACTAAAAGTGGCCACCGAGATTCACTTAGTTGGTATAATCCATCTATGGCAGTAAATGAGATCATTTTTTAATGTGTCAACTTTAGGAATACATGGAGTGAGATTCTGACTTACTGCTTATATCATCCTTGTCAATTTTGCTTCTAGAAAAAGTAAGAATGGAAGGGAGATGTTTAGCTTTATTTCTTAAATAGGGTATATTTGATGTATTTTAGGGAATATAAAGTTCTAGGTAAGTGTATTAACACATTCTTTGTATATCAGTTCTCCTTAAAGATTCAGAATTGAAAACTTTAACCTTTGCATTTTAAAAATATTTTCTCGTGTGTATATGCTAGGAAAAACATGAAGTTTAAAAGTAATGCTGCACATATGGTAGTCTGTTTTAGACAATGCCTGTTGCTGTTTATTGCCACTCTGGAATATACATTTACTCTTTTGGACTGTAAGTGGATTAATTTTGTATTGCCAGAACATTTGAAAAGAAAAACTAGAAAAGGTAGAATTGTATAGTATAAATCTAGGAGATATTTTAGTAACTATAGATGTATCTTCTCTTGTAGGCAGGAATAAGTCATCTTTACCAGCATAACATATTTCTTGAAACTGTCCTCCTTTTTGCTCTGGTTTTACATTCATCAAGTAACTCCATTTCTCAGTATTCCTGAAACACAAGCATATTGGTTTCTTTAAAAGGGGGGGGGCTTTATTGAGATATAATTTACATATTATAAATTACTCATCCATGTTGCTTTCTTGAAGTAAATATCACCATAAAGTCTTCAACTTTAGTGTGTGTGAGATTATGTAGATGGCTGAGCATTGTCGATTTTGGTTAACTCTGGATTACTAATATGGCTAAAGATCCTGGACAGTGATAACATTCATTAAGGTGGCATTCTGAAAATATGTTCCTCAAATCTTCAGTTCTTCAGGTTGTTAATAGGTGTTATACCACCAAAGGATTCATGGTCAAAGAAGTTTGGAAAACATGGTATGTAACAAAGGTAAATTATTTTTTTTCTTCTTGACTGCTAAGAGGCCTTAATGTGCTAATGTACAATAAGATCAAGAAGAGTATATAGTATTTAAGGAATTTTTTTTTTCCCCTGAGTGGTGGGATTATGGTTGTTTTAATCTTCCTTGGACTTTTTGGCCTAAATATTTTGGTTCAAAATCATCTATATCAAAATATATAAAATATTTAGAAGTGCAACCTTAAAAAAAAAATAAAGAAATGCAACAAAAATTCAGATAAAGTTCTATATACAGTTAGTAGTTCTAACCTGTGGAAAAGGAGTATAATAGTAAGACAACTCTGCAGTTATTGAACTAGATCTGACTCAGTCTTCACCCAGAAAGAAGGTCGGAGGAAGAATCTAATAAACATGTGTTTGCATTATAAGAATGAGAAGCTTGGCGGAAAAAAAAAAGAGTATTTCTTTTCAAAAAAAGCAAGGTTTGCAACCCCTGTTTTAAATTACTCATATATGATATTTGAGGAACATAATTGAGCAGGATTTCTTTAAGCTAAAACGTGTTATCTGAGGGAAATTCTCACTAATGTCTCTTCCTTCCTCTCAGAGCTTTTCAACAAATCCAACAAGAATATTTCTTTGCTAGGATAGAACTGGTGGCTACTATCTGCATGAACCGGCTCTTCCTCAGTCAGTGACATTGCTCAGTGAGTTCCATTCCTGTTAAAACAACACCTTGTAAGTCATATGGAAAGAAGCTGCAGACTGAACAAACATGCTGAGTAATTTTACTAATGAAAATCAACATGGGAAAGTTAGCAAGTCTTTGTTTTTCCCATCCTTATCCTTCATCAATAAATAAACATGAGTTCTTGAATCTCATTTTCACTAACTGGGGAGTCCTTGATTTGGACCACATTCTGATGGAATAATGCCATTCACACTAGAGATAAAAGACCAGTTAGTAGCAGCTCCCAGGGTTCTTGCTATCTGCCTGCCAGTAAATTAGAACATTTAGACTTAAAGTAAGAAGAAATCAAGATGGACTACTAGAGCATTATTGTCATCTATTTTAATATTAACATATCTTTCATTTTATAGTATAGGAATTAAGTATAAGTTTTGGATTAGGTAAATGAATTGAACAATCATGACTCCTCTACTAACTTGTTATATGACCTTGTGAAGTTCTCAGTCTCTGAATTTATATTTTTCATCTATAAAATAAGATAATAGGGCTTAATCATAAGGTTGGGCCAAAGAGTGTGCAGAATTCAAGGCTTTTGACACAAATGGCTTTCAGAAAGGTAGCATGATATTAGCAGTGTGCAAGAGTGCTGTTTCCCTGCACTCTTCAACACAAGTGTTATCCAGGTTGACAATGCAGTTCCTCATTTGTTTTAGTTTTTTAAATAAACCTAATTGCCTCATTACTATAATTAGAAACTTTATTGTGTTTTAATTAATATGCAGGGTATGTTTCATACTAAAAAATTTATTAATAAAAGTAGAATTTAAAAATATTCATTATAACCTTATAATAACAAAAGGTTAATGCTTGATGCTTATTTTTAAAAGATAGTAGACGATACTTTGCTGCTTCAGTATCTTCTCTCATTAATATATCATAATGTGTTACTGCTCTAAAAAGCTGACTGTATAACCTTAAGTGGAATAGGAAGAATCCGTGTAGAAATCTACCTGATAATAACCAGAGGTGTTCTCTTTGATCATTTTCTCTGTCTTTCTCCAAATCAGAGCAATTACAAATAAGGATAAGCTATGTTAGAGGAGAGACAGTAATATCCATTAGAGAGTTCAGTGTACAAGAGAGTTTGGAGAAAACATGAGTCCTTAAGAATTCAATGGTCTGCTACCTAAAAGAGGCTTAGACACATTAAGTAAGTCTCTCACAAGAGAAATATAAAAACTAAAATTAGATTTTCAAAATTAACTTTTGTTTTATTTCCAAATCTTTCTGTAAAACAGTATTCTTACCATGATAACAACATGGTGATACCATGGATGAAAAGCAGACTTAATCGGTTAAAATTATATTTGGCACAAGGCCAAGAAAGTACTACTACTAACCAAATTGAAATATTATCTCGTTTTCTGTGTTTTCATTTTCAGTAGATAAACTTACCCTATTAGAGGAGCCCAGACTGACAAAGTGAGAATATTTGAAATAGTCCATAAATTCAATCTGAATTTTTTATCAAAGGACACTATAGTTCATTTTTAAAAAGCCTCTGTGTTTAATTTGCTGCTTGTTAAAAGTGAACTTTCCCTTAGTTTACTGGGGGTGGGAAGGGCTGCCTTAGAGATTGACCAGCCCCACCCCATCCCCCCTGCCAAGGACAAAGCAAGTCCCTGTGTCTCAGGATTAGGGGAAATGGTTAAGAAGGAGAGGAAAAGAATATTGCTTTTCCAGCTTCTCTAACTTCCCATGTAGCCTACAGAGAAAAGCAAGCATCCCTTGGGAGGAAATAACAAAAGTGCTAAACAGTAGATGGATGGATGAAGCCTGCATCCCTGCAGGGTACTGGAGCTCTTGCCTTTATAATGTCCCTTGGCTTGTAGTTATCAGAAGCCCAAATGGACATTTACTACCAATTGGCCCAACCCTCCTGGGCCTCTACCTTTGAAGATGTTCCTTGGCTCAGTTCCTTTTCCTGCCAGAAATATCAAAGTCACTAAAGGGGGTTTGGTAAAGCTGTAAAAGTCTGGTTGCCTTGTTTCCTTTTCCAAGGGCACACTTGAGGTATCAGTTTAGACCATAAGAGATATTCATAAGAGACCTTAGGAGACAGCTAATTAGAAGAAGCGTCAGGTAATAAGAGATAAAACTCTTCTTGCAAAACCATGCACAACTATATTATCTCCAAGGTGCCCCCACCTCAGCCAAAAAAGAAAGTCCCCCACAAAATAAAGGTTATTTTCATTAAGCATAGATTGGAATTACTTACCAGATACTTTGATTGGGGCACCTGGGTGGCTCAGTGGGTTGAGCCTCTGCCTTTGGCTCAGGTCATGATCTCAGGGTCCTGGGAGCCAGCCCCGTATCAGGCTCTCTGCTCAACAGGGAGCCTGCTTCCCCCTCTCTCTCTGCCTGCCTCTCTGCCTACTTGTGATCTCTCTCTCTCTCTCTCTCTGTTAAATAAATAAATAAAATATTTTAAAAAATACTCTGATTTGTCAGACTTTTGATTCTTAAAATATTTCATGACCGTCCTGTGTAGTGCCATCCCCCTCCCTCAACAATAACCTCAATAAGCATGGCAGGTATTGATGCCATATATTTGCTTAATTATCTTCTCAGTAAGAATTAGGGTATGATCTGATGAAAAGAATATTTATCTATCTATTTAATAAAGATTTTATTTGAGAGAGAATATGCATGAACGGGGTTGGGGGAGGAGCAAGGGGAGAGGGAGAAGCAGGCTCCACACTGAGCAGAGAGTCCTATGCCATGTGGGGCTTGATCCCGGGACCCTAGGGTCATGACCAGAGCCAAAGGCAGATTTTCAACTGACTGAGCTACCCAGGAGCCCCTAAAAATAATTTTTAAAAGAATTTTTCGGCTTAATTGTCTGAAATTCATACCAAGTTAATGCTTTGATATTGTGTGATCACAGCCTCATAAATTTTAATGTAAACCAAAAGGATATTTCCAAATGATGAGAGGAAACTTAACACTAACACTCCAGTTAAGGAAAAGTCCCTGGGATTTCAGCTACCACATGGTTTAGACCCTTTGCCATGTCTTGTAATAATCTGAGTTTATTTCTTTTTCTTTCATTGTGATGAAAGCATCCATGACACAAATATGATGAGACAGTTCTTTAGCTTTATTTTTTTTCTTTTTATTTATTTATTTGACAGACAGAGATCACAAGTAGGCAGAGAGGCAGGCAGAGAGAGAGATGGGGAAGCAGGCTCCCCAGTGAGCAGAGAGCCGATATGGGGCTCAATCCCAGGACCCCGGAACCATGACCTGAGCCGAAGGCAGAGGCTTTAACCCACTGAGCCACCCAGGCGCCCTTCTTTAAGCTTTCTTCATTGAAAGACTTTTGAAAATCTAATTACTGCAAAGATTTCTCTTACTTACTGGAAAAGGTCCATCCGTTCATAATACTCAAGCTAGTTACATAGTTGCTATGGCTCTTTGCTTCACCACCTCGCTCCTCTGCTTGTATGTAATTACAGAAACAACTGAAAGGGCATGGGACCTTTGAGTTTAGAAGTTCTTCATATGCAGCTACAACAGCTGACAGCCTTTGGGCAACTTGTTCCAGTCTCCCTGAACCTATTCTCAGGGTTATTATAAGATTCCTATGCAATTAAGTTGTGTGAAATTGCCTTAATATGTAGAATGCCATGTAAGTAAAGTAGTAGTTTCTGTATTTCTTAAACGTGTTCTCATCCCCACTGCCTGCATACAAACATCTTCATCAGTACCCATTTTTCCCTCTCAGAAGCACACATGTTCCATCTAAGAAGCAAATGTCTTAGGAGCATAGTTTCTAAGTCCTAAAAGAAGGTCCCTCTCTGTCCAAGGCTAACTCCTCCCCTGGTGCTTATCATATCCACTGCAGATTACTTATGAATCTTTCTTAATCTTCTATTATCCCATTTCTCCTGTGGTTTTAGTCATTCCTCCATTGATTTGATCATCTCAGTATAGAAATATATTCTTCATCTTCCCATTACTTTCACATTCATTGTCTGTAAAAGACTGATCTACTTCACACCCTGGTCTCTTCCCACCAAACACTGCTCTCTATTGCACTAAAACTGCTTTCTTAACACAACTGATACCTTAATTACCAAAACTAATGGAATCGTTTGTGTTGTATTCTAGTAAAATTTTTGTGTAGGTTTTAAAATTATTAACCACTCCTTCTTTCTTTCTTTTTTTTTTTAAAGATTTTATTTATTTATTTGACAGACAGAGATCACAAGTAGGCAAAGAGGCAGGCAGAGAGAGAGAGAGAGAGAGAGGGAAGCAGGCTCTCCGCCGAGCAGAAAGCCCGATGTGGGGCTCGATCTCAGGACCCTGAGATCATGACCTGAGCTGAAAGCAGAGGCTTTAACCCACTGAGCCACCCAGGCGCCCCCCACTCCTTCTTTCTTAATTTGCATTTTATTACCTCTCTTTGACTTAATTCCTCTACTTTTTTGTCCACTATTCAGTCTTTCCTAGGCATTTCCTCTTTTTGGTTCTACAAGAGGCTTAGAGAATATTAGCTTGCCAAATGAAATAGAAGTTTTCCCCTTGGCTATTGGAATTGTTTCAAAGATCCCTATGTGATAGGCTAATTTGATACTGTGATAGTGGGTTCATGATTGGGATTACTATATTATGAAAACTGGACCATGACTGCTTTTTTTCCGTAGACTTCAAAAGTGTCACTAGATATGGGTAATTTTTAGTAACAGCTAACATGAAATCAGTTTAAGCCTCATCTAAAAGTATGAAAAGCTACAGTAGCAGAAATATAAACCAAAAAAAACCTCCATTATTAAACATTTCCTGAATACTAGTTGTGTAATTACCAAGTACCAGGGTCACTTGAGCATCTTGTCTTCATCTGATACTGCTAGACCACAAGTACTTTCTCCTTCCCTCTTTAAGGCAGGTTAGTAAAAATAATTTCTTATTCCTACTGAACTATGACATTTTTTATCACATTGTGGGCTTCCTGAGGTCAGGGATGATGTCTTAGTCATCTGTGTCTTCTCTGCCAAGCAGACTACTTGACATGTAAGTTCACAGTGAAAGCTTACGGAGTTGAATTTTTTGGATGTGATAGACTAAACCAAATTAAAATGGCATGGGAGATGCTTTGGAAAGTGGTTTGGAAGTTCCTTAAAAAGTTAAGCATAGATCACCATATGACTTAAAAATTCCACTTGTAATTGTATACCAGGGAGGTGAAACCTATTTACACCAAAACTTGAACATGGATATCCATAGCAGCATTATTCATAATAGTCTAAAAGGAGAAATAGTCCAGGGGCACCTGGGTGGGTCAGTGGGTTAAAGCCTCAGCCTTTGGCTCAGGTCATGATCCCAGGGTCCTGGAATCGAGCCCCGCATAGGGCTCTCTGCTCAGCAGGAAGCCTGCTTCCCTTCCTCTCTCTGCCTGCCTGTCTGCCTATTTGTGATCTCTGTCTGTCAAATAAGTAAATAAAAATCTTTAATAAAAAAATAATAAAGGTAGAAATAGTCCAAATGCCAATCAGCTGGTGAATGGCTAAATAAAATGTGGTACATGTACACACACACACACACACACACACACACACACACACACACACACAGGAACATTATTCAGCCATAAAAAGGAGTAAAGTACTAACATATGCTAAAACATGATGAACCTTGAAAACATGCTGAGTGAAAAAAGCCAGTCATAAAGGCTATAGAATTTTGTATGATTTTATTTATATGACATTTCCAGAATAGACAAATTAATAGAGACAGAAGGTATATTAGTGGTTGCCTATTGATGAGAAGAGTTGAGGTGGTAATAATAAAGGTGCAATATTTATTTGGGGGTGATGCAAATATTCTAAAACTGACCGAAGTGATGTTTGTACAACTCTGAACATTTTTTAAAAATTTAATCATACACTTTAAATGGATTTTATGATATATGAATTACATCTCACTTTAAAAAAGAACACTAAGGGGCACCTGGGTGGCTCAGTTGGTTAAGCATTTGACTTTAGGTCGGGTCATGATCTTGGGGTCATGGGATCAAGCCCTATGTCGGGCTCCCTGCTCATCGAGGAGTCTTCTTGTCTCCCCCTCTCTCTCTACCTACCTCTGCCCCTCCCCTCACTCATGCTTGCTTGTGCACTCTCTCTCTCTCGCTCAAATAAATAATAAAAATAAATAACACTAAGAAGAGTTAGGAAACTACATGTAAATCATAAATCTAGACTTTGGTTAATGTGGAAGAGACTTTTCATGAAATTACTCATTTTTTAAAAAAAGATTTATTTGAGAGAGAGAGGGCGCACAAACAGGGGGAGCGGCAGACAGAAGGAGAGGGAGAAGCAGGCCTCCCCACTGAGCAGGGATCCTGATGCAGGGCACAATCCCAGGATCCTGGGTTCATGATCTGAGCTGAAGGCAGACAGATGCTTAACTGACTGAGCCACCCAGGTGCCCCAGTATAACTCATTGTTTTAAAAAAGGAAAGTTTGTGGGAGTTGTATACAGTTACTCAAGAACTCTTTGAACATTCTCTTGGATTCTGCTCAGAAACAGAAACGTTTAAAACCCTATTTTTCGGGGCACCTGGGTGCCTCAGTGGGTCAAAGCCTCTGCCTTCGGCTCAGGTCACGATCTCAGGGTCCTGGGATCGAGCCCGCATCAGTCTCTGCTCAGCGGGGAGACTGCTTCCTCTTCTCTCTCTCTGCCTGCCTCTCTGCCTACTTGTGATCTCTGTCAAATAAATAAATAAAATCTTAAAAAAAAAACCAACCCTATTTTTCTCCCCTAGCATCACTACTATAATCCAAATGGAGCTTTCTAAAGCTTATTCAAAGATAGGCCAGATTTCTGTTCCTCTGGGAATGTTTAGATAGATAGATAGAAACAGAGAGAGCTGATGACACTTGTTGGAGAAAAAAAAGGAAAAGTACAGAACTTGCCCTTCTGTAAATATAATTGAGAAAAGAGTTCTTTTTTTGTGGAGTATTGGGATGGGTGAGAATTTTGGTAACTTTTCTGTCATAATACTTCTGACATTTGCAGCATTTGATTCAGTTTTCCTTTTTTCTCTTACTGTGGTTGAGGCAGCATCCGTTGAAATTCATCATTCAGGCTTGCCTTTGCTTCCTAGCTGTCTTTTGAGGGTCAATGATGTGTTATTTCTAGGCAGGATTTTTTTTTCCAATGGCCAGACTGTTTCTTCTCTAAGAATGTATACAAAGAAAAGGAAGTATGAAGGCACTGGAACTGTCTGGGTGCAGACTTAGAGCCACTTTACAGCTTGTACATTTTAACATCATGTCAGTCATTTTATGTCTGTGGAGCTGCATTTGGAAAATGGGGGACATAGCTGTCTACTTCTTGAGAAAGAGCTAGGAATTAAATAGATAATGCTTTAAAAATATTTTGAATTAAAGACATATATATATGTATAAAGATATATATATGTATGTATATTAGAAATTAGAAAGTTTCATCCTTGAATAGACATGTGTGAGTGACTTATAGTCTGTGTCTATATATATATGTATACATATATATGTATACATATATATAAATATATATGTGTATATATGTACACATATATGTGTGTATATATGTGTATATATGTACACATGTGTATATATACAATATGTGTATATATAAAATATATTTATATTTTATTTTTATATTTTGTACAATATTTTGTATATTTGTACAGTATATACACACACACATATATGTGTGTGTATATGTATACATGTATATACGTGTCTATATAGACACATATGTGTATATATATACATGTGTAAGTGACATACCGTATGTGTCTATATATATATGTATACATGTGTGAGTGACTTATAGTGTATGTGTCTATATATATGTTGTATACATATATATAGACACATATGTGTCTATATATATATAGACATGTATTTGACTTTAGGTCAGGTCATCATCTTGGGGTCATGGGATCAAACCCTGTGTTGGGCTCCCTGCTCATCGAGGAGTCTGCTTGTCTCCCTCTCTCTCTCTCTACCTACCTCTGTCCCTCACCTCACTCATGCTTGCTTGTGTACTCTCTCTCTCTCTCAAATAAATAATAACACCACTAAGAAGAGTTAGGAAACTACATATAACATAGGAAACTACATATACATATATATAGACACATATATGTATACATACAGACAGACACACTATAAATCACTCACACATGTCTATTCAGGGATGAAGCTTTCTAATTTTGTAGGAGGAAATACTGTGCTGCAGATTTAGAACAGTGATGTCCAATAGAAATACAATATGAAGTACAAATGTGACCCAGAATTTTTAATTTTCTAGTACCCACATTAAAACATGGACAAAGAAACAGGTGAAATTCATTTTAATATATTTTATTTAACTCAATATATTCAAAATACCATATTAACGTGTAATTAACAAAACAGTTATTAAGATATTTTATGCTTCTTTTTCTGTTCTAAATCTTTGCATTTTTATAGTATATTTTACACTTAATTGCTCAGTTTGGACTGGCCACATTTCAAGTTCTCGATAGCAAAATATCAATAGTGACTACCAATTGGACAGCATAAATTTAGAATTTAGAATTTTTTATTCTGATTATAGCAGGGGATCAGCCATAGGAGAAAGCCAAATGGCAGTTTTGTTAAATAAAGTAAAATTGTTTCATAAGGAGAGAAAAAAAACAATTTCCTATGTGAGATTATAACCTAAAGTAGGACTTTCTGTATTCTTTTTGATTAGTCTTGTTACTTTTACAAACCTATTTTCTTTGAAAAGTAATTTTAATTGGTCCAATAAAGAAAAAATATATATGTGGTAGTTAGGGATATTTTAGATACTTTCTTCTGAATGGGACCTCTGAAAGAATCAGACTGGCCAGATCTTCTTAATTTCAGGAACTGAAAATATCAGAGGATTTGTGAATTGTGCTTACGTTTAAAAACTCCAATACTAAGAAACATTGTATAGCTATATAATATATGATTTAGTTATATATAATAGTATATTATTTATATATGACATATACTAGTTATATATAGCTATAGTATTTTATATCCATTTATATGATGCCATTATCAGTAATGTTTTCTTCATTTATTTCTGTATCTAATAGTAAACTTTAATTGCATGATTTGGAAAGCTTTGAATTACAGAGCTGCTCTAAGAAAGCCTCTAAACTGAGACCTCCTTTGGAAAAAATCAGTACAGGAATGTTTTTCTAGTCTCTCCTCCTATGCCCCCATGTCCATTGTCAAAAATAACATATTGATAAGTCTATTTAATAAGTATACCCTTTTATTTAAACTAATACTACATGGAGGGGTGCCTGGGTGGTTCTGTTGGTTGAGCATCGACCTCTTGATCTCAACTCAGGTCTTGATCTTGGGGTCCTGAGTACAAGCCTCACATTGGGCCCCATGCTGGGTGTGGGGCTTACTTAAAAAAATAATAAAAATAAAACTTACATTGGGAACTAATAGAAGTTTAGATGTAGCTACAAACAAGTCTCAATAAGGATTTACTTTAACCTGAATTTTGACACTTAGTGAATTATCAAATATTGTTATGTAACAATGTTTAAAGTAGGCTGGGTCACACAAATAAACTTAAATTACATTCTGCTACTCTTGAGCTCTGCATGAAATTCTCCCTGCCTAGTTTTGAGCCACACTCCCTCTCCCCAGGCCTTCCTCTCAACCTCACAGATCTCTGGCACTAGTATCTGCAGAGGAAGGAGTGGGGATGAAGGCAAGTGGATTAAAACAATGGGGAAGGGAAGAAGACAGAGTAGGCGAAGTACCTTGTGACCTTAAAATAACGAGCTGTGTTTTCCTGTGTGTCTGGTATACTGTCCCTAAAGACAATTCCAAAAAAGAAGCTATAAAAATGTTTAGAATAAAGATAACATCCTTGGGCTAAGAGCCTGCCCTACCAAGTTTGCTACTATGAAGCTAGTCACATTTTTGAATATAACTGAAAAGCAGATTTTAGTGTTTGGAAAGTGAGGAATGGAAATAAGCTGAGGTTAGTCTTATTGTTAGTCTACAATCTTTTGAAAGAATTGACAAGAAAAGTAGTATTTCCCCCTGTTCCCATATGTTAGAAAAAATAACCAGGACTTCTTGCTTGAAAGAGAAATAAGTTTCCAGGTTTATTGATTCAGGTAAAACTGTTGTGTGCCTCTAAATTTTTCAGGTTTTTTTTACACTGAAGCAACAAAACGAATGAGCAAAGAGTGAAAATTTCAATGCAAGTAAGATTTCTAAATAACTGTGGTGCATAGAATATTGCCTCCCAAAGATGTTCACATCCTAAATCCCACAATCTGTGAATCTGTGCCTTAAATGGCAAAAGAGACATTATAAATGTGATTAAATTAAGGATCTTGAGATGGGAAGATTGTTCTGGATTAGCTGGCTGTGCCCAACATAATCACAAACATCCCTTTAACAAGCAAGAGGGTCAAAGCCGTGGAGATAAAATGTGAGGAATAGAATCAAAAGTTAGAATGATGTAATTTGGGGGCACCTGGGTGGCTCAGTGGGTTAAGCCTCTGCCTTTGGCTCAGGTCATGGTCTCGGGGTCCTGGGATCGAGCCCCGCATCGGGTGGGGGGGGGGGTCTCTGCTCAGCAGGGAGCCTGCTTCTCCCTCCCTCTCTGCCTGCCTCTCTGCCTACTTGTGATCTCTCTCTCTGTCAAATAAATAAATAAATAAATAATCTTTAAAAAAATAAATAAATAGAATGATGTAATTTGAAGATGGAAGAAGGGCTATAAGCCATGAAATGCAGCCGCTTCTAAAAGCTGGGAAAAGAAAGGAAACAATTTCCCCTAGAGCCTTTAGAAACATTTTAGCTACAGATCTCTCAGACTTGTGATTTACAAAACTGTAAGGATAATAAATTTGTGTTGCTTTAGGCCACCAAGTTTGTGGTAATTTATTACAGTAGCAATATATACAACATAAGCCTCAACCATCTGCAGTGAATTTTTATCAACTATAGTTTCTGTCCTTGCCTTTATTTATCATAATTTCACTGGCAATAACAGGAACTACTAATGGTATGAAGTCCATCATGGTGAAAGCAAATCATACTCGTACATATAAAGGCAACCATACCAGCAAGTAAGGCTACCTATTTCCGTTTATCAAATTCATTCAGCTACTATATATTGAATAAAAAAGTGACCAAGACCAGCAAAATTCCTGCCCAGATGGAGCCTGCATTCTAATGCAGGAGACAGACAATAACCAAACAGTGCTATTTCATATGATGATAAATTTTCTTTGTAAATGCAAATACTGGCTGATTTTGAAAAAGTAAACAAAGTGTCTCTTTCTAAACCCAGCTGCTGAGTTCATGAATTCTTTACTACTTAAGATGTTTTTCCTGAGGCATTCAATAAAGCCTCCAGGATTTCCTCAAGACCTGGCATCCCATCTGTTTCATACCAATTTTCTCAAATTTTATGGGATAATCACTTTCTAAAGAAGACATAAATGAATATAATAGCCTCTGTCCTGATAATCCACCTCTAACCTTAATGCCATGTTCTGGCCAACATCGCAGAATAACCCAGGACTGCTGAGTCTCAAGTTGACTCCAGAATCTTTATATAAGACTGTTTTAGGGATGGTAATTTCATTGAAAGTTTGCTTAGGAGACTTGTCTTAAAACTCTGTTGGATAGAAAGCACACCGTTTATTTGAGGAATAGTGATGTAGGGTAGGGGGTGAAATTCAAAAGCTTCCTCTAAGCCAGGTGTTGCTACTGCTACTGTAAGACTGGTAACTAGAAAGTTAAAGAAATCCAGTCACTGCCATGGGCAACTAGGGAAGTCTGAATCAAAACAAGAGAAGACTGAAGTCAAGGGAATCAAAATCAAGAAGCTTGGTTAACTAGAAATATGGTAGACACCAACTAAGCTTTGTTAATGTTCTGCTTTTGTGTTACCTGGTAGTAGAGCACCTCCTAGCAAGATGTGGAAATACAGTATTCTCACCTTTATGCCTGATGTCATTAACCAGTAATTGTTCCAGCTGACTGTAAGTGACATTTAATGGAACTGCACAGGGAGTTTCATACTATCTGTGTTTTTGCCCAATAAGATAAAACTCCAAGCAGGTAGTAAGTCTACATGCAAAAACAGATTTAAGAGACAGCCTTCATTCTTTCTCTTACACCTTATATTTGATTCAACAGCAGCTTCTAAAACACTACCTGATTAATCTACTTTTCCCCATTTCTTCTATTATAATCCTAGTTGAAGCCACCATTGCATTTTTTTCTTGGACCTTAACTGATCTCTTGCCTCTCTACAATCCATTCTTTAAGAGCAGCCATGGTAATACTTTTTATTTTATTGAAAAATATAAGAAGTTGAGTAAATACAACTTCTCCAATGAAGACCTACAAATGGCTATCAGACACATGAAAAAAATGTTCATCATCACTGGCCATCAGGGAGATTCAAATTAAAACCACATTGAGTTACCACATTACACCAGTTAGAATGGCCAAAATTAGCAAGTCAGGAAACAACGTGTGTTGGAGAGGATGTGGAGAAAGGGGACCCCTCTTACATTGTTGGTGGGAATGCAAGTTGGTGCAGCCACTTTGGAGAACAGTGTGGAGATTCCTCAAGAAATTAAAAATAGAGCTTCCCTATGACCCTGCAATTGCACTACCGGGTATTTACCCCAAAGATACAGATGGAGTGAAAAGAAGGGCCATCTGTACCCCAATGTTTATAGCAGCAATGGCCACGGTCGCCAAACTGTGGAAAGAACCAAGATGCCCTTCAACGGACGAATGGATAAGGAAGATGTGGTCCATATACACTATAGAGTATTATGCCTCCATCAGAAAGGATGAATACTCAACTTTTGTAGCAACATGGACGGGACTGGAAGAGATTATGCTGAGTGAAATAAGTCAAGCAGAGAGAGTCAATTATATGGTTTCACTTATTTGTGGAGCATAACAAATAGCATGGAGGACAAGGGGAGATGGAGAGGAGAAGGAAGTTGAGGGAAATTGGAAGGGGAGGAGAACCATGAGAGACTATGGACTCTGAAAAACAATCTGAGGGTTTTGGAGGGGCGGGGGTGGGAGGTTGGGGGAACAAGGTGGTGGGTATTAGAGAGGGCACGGATTGCATGGAGCACTGGATGTGGTGCAAAAACAATGAATACTGTTATGCTGAAAAGAAAAGGAAAAAAAAAAAAAGAAACCAAGAAGCTACATGAAGAAAAAAAAAAGTTGAGTAAATACAAAGAATTTTACAATAATTGTCAGTATACTCACCAGAATTAACAAGTTAATATGTTGATATGTTGTCATTACAGATATGAATGGTGTTTGAAATATAATAGAAATAGATATTACAAGAATGGTGATGTCTTTTTCATTCCTTTTGTCATTTCCATAGCCCAGAACTAATCATCCCCTTAAATTTGGTGTTTATCCTTTCAGGCTGTTTTTACATTTTTATTCCATGTAAATAGTTATAAACAAAAGAATAGTGTTCTGTATTCTTAAAAATTTTACATGGAAATATTATTGTGGACCTT
The DNA here is from genome assembly GCF_902655055.1 of Lutra lutra. Taxonomy (NCBI): domain Eukaryota; kingdom Metazoa; phylum Chordata; class Mammalia; order Carnivora; family Mustelidae; genus Lutra; species Lutra lutra. Next base: position 52,072,848 of record NC_062290.1, read on the forward strand.
CTTTTTCCCATTAAACATTGCTTTGTTGAAAGCTATATCTATTGATTCTTACAGATCTTGTTCATTTTAATTGCTGTGTATTTTATTCTACTCCATGAATGAACTACAATTGACTTTTTTTTTCAGTTTTCTTACTGATTAACGTCTAGATTACTGTATAATTTTCTCTATTACAATGCCCCAGGGAACATCGTAGTATATGACCCTTTGTACAAATATATATAACTGTCATTAGCTGGATGTAGAATTGCTAGATTATAGGGTATGCACATTTTCAATTAGTTCTTCCTAAAGTAGTTGTGCTGAACTCCTGAACTTGGTATTTTTAAACTCGAATTTTTTTTTTTAAGATTTTTATTTATTTGACAGAGATCACAAGTAGGCAGAGAGGCAGGCAGAGAGAGGAGGAAGCAGGCTCCCCGATGAACAGAGAGCCCGATGCCGGGCTTGATCCCAGGAGACTGAGACCATGACCTGAGCTGAAGGCAGAGGCTTTAACCCACTGAGCCACCCAGGTGCCCCTAAACTTGAATTTTTTTAAATTGTTGTCTTTTTTTTTTTTTAAAGATTTTATTTATTTATTTGACAGAGAGAAATCACAAGTAAGCAGAGAGGCAGGCAGAGAGAGAGGAGGAAGCAGGCTCCCTGCTGAGCAGAAAGCCCTATGCAGGGCTCGAACCCAGGACCTGGGATCATGACCTGAGCCAAAGGCAGCGGCTCAACCCACTGAGCCACCCAGGCGCCCTTAAATTGTTGTCTTAATGGAATTTCTGTGAGTACTAGTGAGGTCAATTATCTTTTGTTCTAACTATTGGACATTAATTTTTCTTCTGTGCATTACCTGTTTATATCGGTTGCCTATTACTGATTTGGATCCTAATAATTTACATTTTATATATACCTTATCTTTCACTTTAATCAAAGTGATATTTTATTTTTTTTTATTTATTTTTTTTAAAGATTTTATTTATTTGACAGAGAGAAATCACAAGTAGGCAGAGAGGCAGGCAGAGAGAGAGGAGGAAGCAGGCTCCCCGCTGAGCAGAAAGCCCTATGTGGGGCTCGAACCCAGGACCTGGGATCATGACCTGAGCTGAAGGCAGCGGCTTAACCCACTGAGCCACCCAGGCGCCCCTCAAAGTGATATTTTAAAAATGCAAATTAGATCATAATCTTCCCCATCTTAAAATCTCCAGTGACTTCTCACTGCTAAATACTTTGCAAGTCAATTCTTTGTGATCTTGGGGATCATGATCTTGGGGAACTTCTGGCTAGATTGCCCTATCCCCCTCTATTGACTTTCTCTTTTTTGCACTTATATTTCTATCTCTTCCTGGTATGTTCTTAAGTGTTTGATTAATGTTGCCTCCACCCTCCAGCCTAGAAACTGAGCTCCGTAACAGAAGAGACTTGGTCTGTCTTTTTTACTATAGTATCCAGCAGTGCCTTAAGCAATGTTAGTAGGCACTTGTGTTTTTGTTAACAAACATAAAATGACCCTACTATAAATCCTGTGCTGTTTGTAGTATATATTGGTATATAATAGAATGTGGACCCATTCATTCTCAGAATGACTGGAATAATGCTTGGTGCATAGGTACCTGGTAGGTACTCAACAGATACTTTTAAATAAATTAGTGATTATTTTTATCATTGCCATAAAATCCAGTATTGAGAAACTTATGCTTCGTGTTGGATAATCCAAAAAATTTTTTTGGATAGTTGACAAAACTAGATGGGCAGCACTCATCATAGAATTTTTCTTTATGGTCTTTTCTTTCTAGGTACACCACATATCAAAGAAGCCCTTTTCAAGAGAAGAAAGGGTTACAATACAGAGGAAATCTGGTTTCAGAACAATGGGGAACTAATATAGAATACTAGTTAAGAGAATGGATTCTGGAGCCATGCAAATACAAGTTTTAATCCTGCCTGCCACTTGCTAGCTGGGTAACCCTGGACTACCTGCCTTTTCTAATTCTCAGTTTTAGCAAGCGCAAAATAAGGAATATAATGTCTCCCTCATAGCATATAGATGAGGTGAACTAATAAGGTAAAGTACCTGCACAATGCCTGCCACCAAAATTGTTCAAGAAATTATAGCAGCATATCATCAAATGGAAGTTACTATATATTCCCAGATATTCTATAATGGAAATAGAGCGATTTTAAGTTTTAATGGCATTTTAAGATTACATTAAGGTTATAATGTACTAAGAAATATTTTTTCATTATGAGAACCAGTTGCCTCAGGTGATTTATTCCTATCTTTACTTCTGGTCTCCATCGATGAATTATTACAGATTTGTGCAAATTTCAAATGTTACTGCCTAAGCCTTTTATTTATAAAAATATTCATTTCTTTATTAATATATGTATAAAATTTTAGATAATACATAAATATGAACACATACATCTTTAGTAGTGACTATTTTTTAAAATATCATCTCTCTTCCCCCACTTCAGCCTCTTTTTATACCCCATTTCCATGATAGCCCATGTTAACAGCCTAATATGTATCCATCCATTTTTTCTCTTGATTTATATAAATCTATGCAGACCTATTCATATTTTTTACATATGAAAATACAGGGTTATTTTGATCTTTAACTTAAAAAAAATGGGACCATATTCTCAAGTGTATCAACCAGTAATACCCAGAGGAAATACCTTTAATTCATTTGAGTATAACATGAATTCATACTTTAATATCACAATAATCCATAATTTAGAAATAACAATATCTAGGGGCGCCTGTGTGGCTCAGTGGGTTAAAGCCTCTGCCTTCAGCTCAGGTCATGATCCCAGGGTCCTGGGATTGAGCCCCGCGTCTGGCTCTCTGCTTGGTGGGGATCCTGCCTCCCCACCTCCGCCTGCCTTTCTGCCTACTTGTGATTTCTGTCTGTCAAATAAATATATAAAATCTTTAAAAAAAAAAAGATTAACAATATCTATCTAGTATTTCTCCAAGTATTGAGCATTCATTTTGTTTTCATTTTTTGGCACTACAAATTATGCTACAACAAACATCCTTATATGTCTTTATCTCCTGGTGTGTTTATTTCTTTGGGAAAGATTCCCAGGAGTGGGATTGGTAGGTTGAAAGGAATGTGCATTTTAAATTTTAATAGATATTGATAAATCTTACCCACTAGAAGCAAGAAATGTAAAAACAGCTTATGTCACTTTTCCCAAAAATGCGACTTATACACAACGGTTATGTAGCAATAAATGTGAAACCTTTAAAAAAAAAAAAAAGAACAATAAACTTCTGGTAAGGAAGTTTAAAACAAAGATGCATTCCATTGGGATATGTCCTCCTTTTTAATTACTGTAATTGGGAAGTAGAGTTGAGTAGGAGATAGGGGCAGGAGGCAGGAGACTTTAAAAAAGAAAGGATACTAAAATAGAAATCTTTCCAAGTTTACTTTCATCAATAGGTGACTTTCCCCTCCATAAGTGTGCTGTTCTAAAACAGGATGTCTGAACATCCTGGTAATATACAATCATGTGGCTGTTACATACTTTTTCTTGCAAGTTCTTTGGCTTTTTATTTTGGCTACATGTTTCGTGGTGTTCCGCATGCTGATTTTTACCACTTAAACATTTTTCATTGATTTTCTGTAATAAGGAGTGGAGAAAGGGGAGTTATAAGAAGAAAGGCTGCCTTGTGAAAGAAAGTACAAAAATATATTATCAAGTCCTTCAGCAAGTGCAAGTGAAGTCTTAGCAGAGCTAATTGCTCAATTCACTAGGTTTATAGTGCATATTTGTAGGGAGCAGCATAAAATATATGCTTTACAAATTGGAATGAAAAAAATCTTCATAAAACAAAGTTATCAGTCCATTACTATTAATAGAAAGAATACTAATAGAGGCTAGTATGCATTCTAAATGTTTCTCCATTAGTAATTTCTTTTTTTTTTAAAGATTTTATTTATTTATTTGACAGAGATCACAAGTAGACAGAGAGGCAGGCAGAGAGAGAGGGAAGCAGGCTCCCTGCTGAGCAGAGAGCCCGACGCGGGACTCGATCCCAGGACCCTGCGATCATGACCTGAGCCGAAGGCAGCGGCTTAACCCACTGAGCCACCCAGGCGCCCCTCCATTAGTAATTTCTGTTAAGAAATACGAGTTTTATACATGGTAGATGTATAATAAGAAAGATTGGCATATTTAATTTTCACACTAACTTTAAAAATACGATAGATGAAATTGGCTAAAAGGAAACTGTTCAAATGGTATACAAACAAACAAATAAAAACTTAAAAAGATCTTTCTCCTACAGACCAACAGGAGAAGAGCCTGATTAATTAATGGCCAAGTGAATTAATTAAAAAAGACAACATGAAAATGACATTTGAAACAAAGTTGAGGGGCCCCTTGGTGGCTCAGTAGTTAGGTGTCTGCCTTTGGCTCAGGTCATGATCCCAGGGTTCTGGGATCAAGCCCCACTTTGGACTCCACACTCAGGGGAAAGCCTGCTTGTCCCTCTCCGACTCCCCCTGCTTGTGTTCTCTCTCTTGCTGTGTCTTGCTCTATCAAATAAATAAATAATATCCTAAAAAAAAAACAAAGTTGATACAAGATTTTATATTATTTCAAAAATAAATCAAGCCCTTCTACAAATATGTTTTATTAAATAAGAAAATATTGAGAAACTTAGGTAATGGGAATACTTCCTTAGTGTTTGAAAATGAAACATTTCTTGCTCCTTGTATCACAAGGATGTTCCTTGCATCACATTGTGCTTTAGATGAGAGCATTCTGGAAAATATATGTATGTTTGTATGTATGTATATGTATATTTTTTAACTGAGAAATTTGTCATCTTTTTAAAAGATAAAAAAATATTATTTTTTAAAAATACAACTTTAATTCAAATTACATGGATAATATGTTCCAAAAAGAGAGAATTTTCCTTAATTCCTAGGAAAAGGAGCAGGATGTATAATGTTTTTCTACAGTAACATTGGAATTGTTTTTCTTCATCAACTGTAGGTTTGGACAAGCTCTAGGCCTGGTATTTATCAGGCTTTCAATGAACTGAAGAGAAGCGGGTGAAGGTACAGACCAGGCATATCTCCCAGTATGGGAGTGACTAAGAAGTACTGTATCTCTTCTTTTAAGTCTAAATCTTCAAAGAGAGTAATGATTAGAGGGCAATTTAAACTATCAAGCCAAAGAAATGCACACACCTAATACCTAACTGTCAATGGGGTAATTCACAACTTGGTCTCATAACTGGAAGAAAAAAAGAAACTTTTGGAATTAGAATAAACAAATACAAACATTTGTACAAGATCTGCTGAAACTCCAAGTGGTTCTTCTCATAATTTGGAGAATTTTTTAAGAAGTGTGCCCTGAAAATCCCAAAGTTATCTAGCAGCAACTCAAATTCAACATAAACCAGAAAGAGTCATCTTTCTCCCTAGCCTTTTTTCTGCTATGGATTCTTTCTATATGATCGAGCCTCTGGGCTGTGTTTCATTTATATTTTTTTATTCTGTTATTTTATATGCAATTTTAGAGAAATCACAACAGGAAACCCCAACTGAGTTTACTTTTTAATAAATACTACATATCTTTTCTAGACTTCAGTTCCTTATTTGTAAATGAGGAATCAAACCAATTAAGTAGAAAGATTATAGACTCAAAAACCAGATGTGTCTGTTCATACTCCAACTCTGCCACTTACATGTATGCTGTCCTGGAAAATTTTAACAACTCATCTGCATCAAAGTCTCCTTGTTCTTACATTCTTTGACTTGATGATTTATCTGATGATGTTTCCATATTTCCATATCATACTAAAGAAAATTAAGTAAAATATTAACTTTAAGAGAGCCATGAAATTAGTAGGTATAGACTGCAGAATTCATATATATTGCAGTTTGAAAAATTACAGTTGGAGGCTCCCAGGAAACTATTTCAATCTACTTAACTCTATACAACCATGTTCTTTCCAGCCTGAGTGACTGCCTCTAGCTGCTTCCACCTGAGATGCCCTCCTTCTGCCCATTTATATGTACCCTAGCCACACTTCAAAGCCCAACTCAACTCACATTCTCTAACTGCAGCATCCATTTCAGAAACATCCTTCTGAAAATTTCAGTAAAAACTGAACAGTAACTGAACTTTCTAATTAAACAGGACTTAGGCTTATTATGCATTTCCACCCTTCGCAATATGTAATATACTGTTTTACCTGCATGAGGTACTTAAATTATTCATTCTCTTATTTACTTTCTTTAAATGCTCATCAAAAATGTACCACATACTCTGTGCTCTAGGACTTTACGTTTCTTTGTAAAATGGAAATGAAAATTCCTATCTTTCAAGGTTGTGGAAGATTTAAAAAGATAATGTTAATGAAAGGGCTATGTGTTATGGCATAAATGTCTGTTTCTCCTTCTTTTGTAAGCAGGTATTTTCTGAAAATTAAAAAAAAATTAATTCTCAGAAATAAATGATGTCCTATCCAGAAAGCAGTTTTCTTTCTTTGTCACAAGCAACATTGTAACACTGTCTTTTTTATTAGAGTATTTTGGTATCTACTTGGAGATGTCTGTCACTTAAAAAAAATTTCTAACTTTGCTAACATTAATAGAATTCCATGACCATATGTTTAGAATACTGGGGAAAGGCGATTCCTTCTCTTTTCCTCACACTTGAAGGGTTGCTTCATACATTTGTAATATAGATAGATTCTTTTGTTATGTTCTGTACTACATCTTTGGCCTCTTAAATAATTTTTTAAAAATTCGAGTGCATTAAGTTTCGCTCTTTGTGCAGTAAAGTTCCATGAGTGTGACAAATGCACAATGCCATATATCTACCATTACAGTCCAATACAGAATACTTTCACTGCTTCTGAAAATTCACTGTACTCCATCCAATCAACACGAACTCCAACTCCTAGAAACCATTGATCTTTTGACTCTATAGTTTTGCCTTTTCCAGAACATTATAGGAATCATACAATATCTAGCTTTTTTATACTGGCTTTTAAAATTTAGCAATATGCATTTAGCTGTTTTTATCACCAAATAGTATTCCATTGTATGCATATATCTGAATATATTAAAAATAGCATCCTATTCTTGCTTGTCTATTTCCTCCAATTGCTTTTCTTCTGACTGTTTCTGTATGCCTCTGGTAAAACCAGGCTTTCCTCAGATACCTGGCTCTCTTGGCTGTTTGTTTAAGAACAGGGTACCAAAAAGTTAACTGGAAGCTCTGAGCATGAGGTCAGTATGTTGAGTACGAATTTTCCTGTAGCAAAACTAATGGATTGGTTTTGTTGGAGGTGTCTTACTGACATATCTGTTGGAGAAATATCAACATCTTCAGACATAGTCACTAGGAATGGTCAGGTTGCCTAGAGATCTACTGATCCTTTTTGCCGACTTTCTGCAAGTAAAAGTGGGGAGAAAGCCCAAGGTTTAAATTCAGTTCAGAACTTTAGCCTATTCCTATTGCCTATAACTGTATGGTCTAAAGAACCTCTCTTTTATACCTCCTTCAGCAAAACGGACTCCCATCCACTGTACTAGTCTTCTGTGTGGTAGAAAAACTATGGTTGCTCTACTGTGCAAGAAAATGCCTGGAGGGTCTAACTGTTGCATTTTTATTGGAATAGTTTTATTGAGATACAATCCATAAACCATACAATTAACTCTTTAAAGTACATAACTCAACATTTTTTAATATATTCACAAAGTTACGCAACTCACACCACATTGATTTTAGAACATTCTCACCACCTCACCAAAAGGCCCTAAGTCCTGCCCACTATACCTCACATCCTCCACTGCCCCCAACCTTAGCCCTAAGCAATACTAATCTACTTTATGTTTCTATAGATTTGCCTAGTTGGGACATTTCATATAAATGGATTCACTTTTATTTCTGCCAAATAATAGCTCATCATGTGGATATACCATATTTTATTTATTCACTTGTCAGTTAATGGTTTGGAGTTGTTTCTACTTTTTGGCTCTTATAAATAATACTTCTATGAACAATTGTGTACAAGTTTCTCAACAGACATGTTTTTACTTCTTCTGGGTATATACCTAGGAATGGAATTGCTGGTAACTCTTCTTTAACTTCTTGAGAAACTGTTGGTATGTTTTCCAAAGTAGCTCAACCATTTGCATTACCACTAACAATGTATGAGTGTTCCAATTCTCCACATCCTAGACAACACTTGTCATTATCTGACTTTTTTATTACACCACTTTAGTGTACACGAAGTGGTATCTCATTCCAAATGGTTTTAAAACATACTTTCAGCTACTCTTAATTTTAATTCCACTTTGTCTCCTCTTCCAGAAGTATAAGTGGCCGCTAATTTATCATCTTTTAGGGGTTCTATAGAGTATGTTGCTTTCTCTACCAATCACTTAGCAGTAGCATTTTGGGGACTGCTATATGAGGTAACTCTGACCCATCAGTTTTTCAGCTTCTAAAGTTTTGTGGTTTCTGTCTTTCCCATTTTCTTTGGTTGGCTTTCTATCCTTAAGCAATTCATTTGCTTTATTTTAATGGTTTTTAAAGGGAAGAGTAGTCATGCATATGATTAATGCGCCATCTCTAAACTGGAAGTTTATTTTCAACTTTACTTGCATGTTGCAGTTTTTTGTTTATAAAATAAAGAGAATAAAGTTTAACGTTTCTTTTTTCTAAAAGAGACATAAGGTGGCTTATGCCACCTTATGTGGCATAAGGTGCCACATATGTGGCTTTTCTTTTAGAAAAGAGGCATAAGCCACTTTATGTCTCTTTTAGAAAAAAAAGCCACCTTAGAATAAAATATTACTTTTGGGAATAAAGGGAAACACAAACATACTTGAATTCTTTGTCATGGCTCTTTTGTGATCATTTAAAAATATGTAAATTATATGAATAGCAACAACTTGTATTAATTTTTCTCATCTTTTAACCCCCTGAGCCACCCAGGTGCCCCAATTTTTCTCATCTTTTAAATTAATCACTGAGATACATTAAACTTTAAAACATCATAAAATGATGGCTACCAACTTCCTTTTTAAACTTTTAATGATGCTAATAGTAATACTTTGTACATACTGTATCCCAGGCACTGTGCTAAGCATTGTTCATACATTACCTCACTTAATTTTTCTGTGAGGCAAGAACTTTCGAACTACTAGTATAGAGAAGGAAGCTGTAGTTTTACTATCTACTGTAACATGCTAGGAAATAATGGATTTAGGCATTTATATTTGCTTTCTGATTCTGAGGCTTGTTCTCTTAACAATATGCTATATTTTACTGGGGAAGACCTTTGCTTATTCAGGTTAGAGGCAGCCCAGGTTGGTTAAATCTGCCATAGCAGGGATGGCTGGGTGGCTCAGTTGGTTAAGCCACTGCCTTCAGCTCAGGTCATGATCCCCAGGGTCCTAGAATCAAATCCCACATTCGGTTCCTTGCTCAGTGGGGAGCCTGCTTCTCTCTCTGCCTCTGCCTGCCACTCTGCCTGCTTGTGCACGTGCTCTCTCTCTAAATAAAATCTTAAAAAAAAAAATCTGCCATAGCATAAATTATATATCTATGTGTTTAAACATTGTGCTTGGTGTTGGGTCCATGGTCAAAGGAGTGAGACTGATACAAAGAGAAGGTCCAGCAAAGCTTTATTTCGTGCCAAGCATCGAGAATCAAACTGACGGGCCAGGGCCGTCTCTTGCAAAGCAGGCCCTTACACTTGGGTCTGTAGGTATTACTAATATCTGTCTACATTTTAAATTGAAGATATTTAATTGATTAAATTCTTTCTGCTGATGGATTTTTTTGAGCTTTAATCCAAATTAAAGTACAGATAATTATAATCAATTAACATTAACTTAATGTGGGATTCTGGAATGCCGGTTTTGGAAGTCAATTTAAATATGGGCTTTTCCATTTTAAAACAATTTGTAGCATGTGGGCCCTTGGGTGCTTAGTCTCTTAAGTGTATGCCTTCGCTGTAGGTCATGATTCCCGGGTCCTGGAATCAAGGCCCACATTGGGCTCCCTCCTCAGCAGGGAGTCTGCTTCTCCCCTTGCCCTCCCCAACCCAGCTCATGCACTTGGGTTCTCTTGTTCTCTTTCTCATGAAAATAAATAAAAACTTTTTTAGAAAAAATTTGTAGCACAAAGAGACTCCATGTTCCTGCCTTAAAGAGTATTTTGCCAAATGCAGGAGGAAAATAAAAATAAAACAAAACCTTCTTACTTAAAAAAAAATATTAGTTTCTATTTTGAGTTGTTTTATTAAATTCCTCATTACAATTGTTTTTTTGTTTGTTTTTGTATCTCATAAGAATGACTGTGATTACTATCTCAGTGGTTGGGTGTGGCTGAAGAGATGATACACAATCTAACATTCTTCCCGGGTTAATTTGTTCTCTTTTTCCATCTCTTCCCCCCTTAACTGAAGTGACAAACTGAAAGAGTTTTTGAGATAATGGGATAACTTACCACAAAGGTCCCAAGGAGGGGAATGGTTTATGGGGCTATGTGTTTAGAATGTTCCAGGAATAGTGAGGAGACCATTGTGCCTAAGTGCAGAGGGCAAGGGGAAGGCAGCTCCTGATAAAGCTGGAGAGGTTGGCAGGATGGCTCCTGTAGGCACTGCAGGCCACGCCAAGAGTTCACAATACAGAGCTGATGAGTAGCAGTGAGTCACAAAGGGCAGGGGGCCTTCCATGTGGCCAAAGCCTTGTATAAGAGAGCACCTCATGACTCCCTACTCTTTTAGCCTCAAAAAATCAAAAGGGAGAAATTTGGGTCTGAGTTTCTAAATATTTTGCAGGCAGTTTTAGAAGTCAAAGAATTACTGTTGATTTATTTTACAGTGAGATGCTTATATTCCTGACTGGCCTGGCCAAGATAGCTTCAATTTCATCTATGGACACATACATGTGGAACTATAAATCTTATATGCAAAAAACACAAAACAAAAAAAACTTATGTGCAAACTGCCTCAATTCAGAGAGCTCTTCCTGGACATTTAATCCATCAGTGCTAATGGCACTGAATTGAATGAACTCATGCTCATGTAGGAACTAGTTAAACTGCTTGTATTTGGTTTTCCAAAATACTAATGCTATCCAAACTGCAATGTCTCCTAAATAGTATTTAAGGGCTCTGCATTTCATGTTTCAATTCTATGAACCTTTATAGAAATAGCTGCTGGACAAGATTCCTGCTTTCAGGGAGCCCACAAACTACCATGATAGACAGGCACACCATTTTTTTTTTTTTTTTTTTTTTTTTTTGACATAAAGCATGATAGATTCCCCAGTGGAGACCTGATTCAACTTTTTCTATGGTTGTCATAGGTGGATGTTGATGCTTTTTATCTGTGAAATGTATAAGTTATATTTGATGATGATGATGATAACTATCATCAGGCATTCTGCTGGATGATTTACACAAATTACATGTTATTTCAAAGTAGAAGTCCTCCTCCCCCTTCCTTCATTTAGTGTATGAGGAAACTAGGCTTCAGAGAACTGAATTAGCCAAGGGTAAAAGAGGTAGTGAGTGGGGTCCCTGTGATTCCTCCCATTAGTGATTCTGGAGTTCTGTACTTCTTGCACTTCTACAGAGCAACTCCTTAAATACTATGATGTATTTCTGGAATGAATCAGAGGCAATTTAATAACAACTTTATCACTAACCCTCTAAGGACATTTGTACTTGTTTTGTTTTGAATGATCAAATTGTTCTAAAGTGTGGGCCCTTCTGTATTCATTTATCAAAACTTCCCTGAATATCTGTGAGTGAAGCATGATGCCAATGGAGCTGCAATGATGACTGTAGCATTGTGCTTGACTCTGAAGAACTTCAAGTCTGAAGAGAAGCAAGGAATTATAATGCAGAGTCACAAATACCGTTAGAGTAATTTTAAAAAGCCCCTTCCTGCTTCTCGAGTCCTGTCTCTCTCCCTCCTCTACTCTTCCTCCTCTATCTACTTCTTATGGTAGTAGCTTCTCTGGGGTCCTTCACTTTGCCTGCTATCTGAGTGACCTCCTTCATCCCCAAAGCTATGCTTAGATTCTTCTCTTGAGCTGCAAGCTAAGCGTCTATCCAAAGTTGGCTATCCAATATCCAACCCAAACCTATGTATCCTAGAATTTTATGCTGAATTTTCAGTATTTCCTGAAAAATGAGCTTGATGACCCTTTCACAAGTGAGTATTACCATGTAAATATCGTTATACAAAACAGCAATCATGGACTTACCCGTAGTCTCTTCCCTCCATGTCAACCCCTAACACTCATTAAATTAATATTTATAACACTTTAACACCTGTCATTTTCCCCACCTCTGATGCTAGTAGAGCCTTAGCTCAGACTTTAATCATCTCTAAATGCCACATTGTAATATTCATCTATTATGAGTTTTTCTAGCTATAATCTCTAAAAATTTAACATGTCTATTGTTTCCAGAGTGATCTTCCTAAAACAAAGTTTTGGTCATGACATTCTTTGATTTAAGACCTTTTATTTCTGGGGCACCTGGGTGGCTCAGTGGGTTAAGCCTCTGCCTTCGGATCGGGTCATGGTCTTAGGGTCTTGGGATCAAGCCCCACATTGGGCTTTCTGCTCAGCAGGGAGTCTGCTTCCCCAACCCACCCCTACCTCTCTGCCTACTTGTGATCTCCCTCTCTGTCAAAAAATAAACAAAATCTTAAGAAAATAAAATAAAATCTTTTATTTCCAAACATTGTTATAGACCTCAGTATTGTAGACCAAATCAGAATCCAGTTTGATCAATGCACCTTGTCTCTTACCAAACCCTTTCTCACCCTTATTTCTGCTTGCTCAATCAATCATTTACATTTCCCCTAACATGGTATATTACCTCAAACCCCTGTGTTTTGGCTCAGACTACTGGTCCATTTGTTGAAATGCCTATCCTACCTCCCTCCTATTCTTAACATGGTTCACCTGGTAAACACCTCTGCTTTCAGCATCCCACTGGAAGACCTAATTAACACTATACTCCAACTGGAACTGACTAGTTTTTGGAACATTCGGCCACCAACAGAATGAATATTCTTTTCAAGTACATGTGGAACATTCACCAGGATACATCTTATTCTGGGCCATAAAACAAACCTAAATGAATTTAAAAGAACTGAGATCATACAAAGCATGTTCTCTGATCATAACACAATTAAACTATAAATCATATAAAGAAAGATACCTATAAAATCCCCTAAATATTTGGGAAGTAAACAGTTCATGGATTATAAGAGAAACTAGAAAATATTTTGAACTAAATGCAAATGAAAATTCAATTTATGAAAGTTGGAGGTGCAGCTAAAGCTGTGCTTAGAGGGAAACTTACAGCATAACATGATTGTATCAAAAGGAAAAAAAAACTATCAATTTAGTGATACAAGTGTCTACCTTAAAAAACTACAATTTAAAGAGCAAATTAAATCCAAAGTAAGCTGAAGGATACAAAGAAACTAGAATAACTAAAACAATTTTGAGGGGCGCCTGGGTGGCTCAGTGGGTTAAAGCCTCTGCCTTCGGCTCAGGTCATGATCCTGGGGTCCTGGGATCGAGCCCCACATCGGGCTCTCTGCTCAGTGGGGAGCCTGCTTCCCTCCCCCTCTCTCTGCCTGCCTCTCTGCCTACTTGTGATCTCTCTCTGTCAAATAAATAAATAAAATCTTAAAAAAAAATAAAACAATTTTGAAATAGAAGTACAAAGTTGGAGGACTTAGGCTCCCTGATATTATTAAGATTTACTCTAAAGCTCTAATAACCAAGATTAGTACAGCATTCACAGAATGACACAGAAGAATAGACACAGAGATTAATGGCATAGAGTGAAGAGTCTAGAAATATACCAATACATTTGTGGCCAATTGATTTTTGGCAAAGGTGAGAAGCATATTCAATGGAGAAATGGTGGTCTTTTCAACAAATGGTGCTAGAATGGTTGAGCTTTCACATGCAAGAAAATGGACCTGAACTTTTATCTGACATCTCATACAAAAATTCAAATGGATTAGTGAATGAAATAAAAAATTATAAGACTTTTAGAAGACAACACAGAAAATAATCTTTGTGACCTTATGTTTGGCACAGAAGTAATACTTTTTAAAAAAGATTTTATTTATCTATTTGACAGAGAGAGACATGGTGAGAGAGGGAGCACAAGCAGGGGGAGTGGGAGAGAGAGAAGCAGGCTCTCCTCCAAGCAGGGAGCCCGATGTGGGGCTCGATCCCAGGACCCAGGGATCATGACCTGAGCCGAAGGCAGACGCTTAACCAACTGAGACACCCAGGTGCCCCCAGAAGCAATATTTGTAAAAGAAGTTACAAAAAAGAAGCAATGTATATAAAAGTAAAAGATAGGGGCGCCTGGGTGACTCAGTCAGTTAAGCATCTGACCAGCTCGGGTCATGATCTCAGGGTCTTGGGAATGAGTCCTGCATCGGGCAACCTGCTCAACAGGGAGATTGCTTGTTTCTCTCCCTCTCACTCTGTTCCTCCCCTTGCTGTGCTCTCTTTCTCAAATAATTTTTTTTTCCTTTTTTCACAGCAGGTGCTCCAGCGGGGCGTGGATGCTGCGGCGGTCCATCCTCTCATGGCTTTCTCTCTGCTCCCAGGTCAGAGGCCACAGAAGAAGGAGTGGCTCTAGATTATCACATGAGAGAGGGGTCACAGCACAGAACCCAAAAAAACTTAACTTTAAAAAAAAAAAAATGACCCGGGACGCCTGGGTGGCTCAGTGGGTTAAAGCCTCTGCCTTCGGGTCCTCAGGGTCCTGGGATCGAGCCCCGCATCGGGCTCTCTGCTCAGCGGGGAGCCTGCTTCCCTCTCTCTCTCTCTCTCTCTCTCTGCCTGCCTCTCTGCCTACTTGTGATCTCTGTCTGTCAAACAAATAAATAAAATCTTTAAAAAAAAAATGACCCAAAATCTTCATTTTGAAAATTTTTTGCCCTTTGCATTATAACTTTATAACTCTTCATACCAAAAGATGAAGTCTGTTTCCACCTCTTGGATCTAGTCTTAGCCGGGTGACTTGGTTTGGGAATAACATGTGGCAGAAATAATGACGTGCCTAGGTCTTGTTAGAAGATAAACTGAGCCATATAAAAAAAGTTAAGAATTTATTTGAGCAAAAATTTATTTGAATCAGGCAACACCATATTAGAAGTGGTTAGGAACTCTACCTACAGGAGTATGGGGAAGCAGCTCGGAAAGAGGCTTTTATAGAGAAAAGGAGGAAGGAAAGTAAGAAAATTGGGTAGATGTAGCTTAAAGCGTATTTGGCTGTGATTGGTTGTCCTAAGGGAGGGTTTTGCTTTCATAATCTTGAGGCATTTACAAGCTTGGATTTTGGTTTACTTACCTCGGCCTAGGGCCACCTCAGTCTAATGGGCTTGTTTAATTAGCTGAATGTCTTCAAGAAAACTTGCATCCCTGACTACAGACAAATGAGGGAGTCCAGGGGCACCTGGGTGGCTCAGTGGGTTAAAGCCTGTCTTCAGCTTAGGTCATGATTCCAGGGTCCTGGGATCAGGCCCTCTGCTCAGCGAGGAGCCTGCTTCCCTTCCTCTCTCTCTGCCTGCCTCTCTGCCTACTTGTGATCTCTGTCAAATAAACAAATAAAATCTTAAAAAAAAAAAAAATGAGGGAGTCCAGGTGAGCCTGAACTGTTTGTCAACCCACAAAAACCACGAGCTATGAAGGTATTTGTTGTTTTAAGCCAATAAGTCATGGGGTGGTTTATTGGAGATCATTAACCACCAACTGAAAGTTTTCACAGATGAAGTAACATATGAATTGTATTCTGAAGGATGAATAAAAGTTTCTTTTTCTTTTTTTTTCTTATTATTTTTGTCTTTTTTTGAAGGGTTTCTTGGGTGGGGGGCAGTTCATGAAAAATACCTCTAGTCTATTCTGTCTGTGGCATATTGGTGTCATAGTGGTTACGGGGCATCCTGGTTACCCTTTCCCCCAAGCCATTGAGAAAATAGCACAGGATCATCTGGAACGAATTACAGAGTCCCTGCAATCTTGGGGGCAACAGCAAAGACTCCTAAAAATTTTACTGCCAGTACCACCCTTTGGTATTTAGCCACACGATGCCTGATTTTGTTATTTAACTTTTCCTGTTTTGATACATCGTTGTCATGCCAGGACGGTGTCATTGTGAGGTTCAAAAGCCGAAACTACATCTTCTATATCTGCGTCTCTTCCTACAGCAACAGGCATAGTCCTTGTCATTTAGATGCTAAAAGAAAAAAAAAGATTTAGAGTAAATGAGGCTCATGGAGGGTCAGGTTTTTTTCCATATTTTCCATAGCCATCAGCTCTGCTCTAGACCATAGTGGGTGTTGCCACTTTAATTGTGGTGTCCTGGCGGAGGCCCAGGACTTAATTGTTGAAGACCCTTCCTTTTCTCCTAGCCACTTTTAAGTACAGAAGGTTCACGAAAAAGTTCACGAAAGTCCTAAAGAAACCAGACGTGATGGCACTGGAGGTTCAGTAAGCACAGCCCTACAAAAGGTAGGATGATGCCAAGACTACCCTGTGGGAAACCAACACTGGAATCTGTTCACCTCCTCGATGCTGAGCTTCACTTGGATCCCCTTCATATTTGTCAGTGGGTGTTTTAAAGTACATCCTACGGCCCTGGGTCAACTCTCTCAAGGATTTCCCCCAGTCTTCTTCATTTGTACACATATGCTCATTATTTTTTTAAATGTTGAAATTAAGAAAGTTATAAAGAAGTAAATATTGTCAGTTTTCTAATAAGCTAGAAATAATAGCATTTAACATTTTGGTATACATTTGTCATATATACAGGAGTGTGTGTGTATGTGTGTGTGTAAATTTCACACTGATCAAACTTTTTTCCCAGTCAACAATATACCATAAACATCTTTATATCCTTCACTGTCAGTACGCTGACATTTTGACACTTTGTCTATTTTATTGTATATCATGATTTGTATAAATAATCTATTTTTATTGGCTGTTCACGTTGTGTCCATGTTTTGATTATTGTCAACAATGCTTCTATAATGCCCTTGTACATACATTTTGGAGCACATCCTTGACCTTTGCTTGGGATATATCATAAAAGTGGATTTTCCCAGCTAAAGGATATACATCTATGGCTTTTGCTACATAATTGTGATACTGACCTCTAGACGTGGAAACCAATTCACAGTAACATTGTATACTTCCTACACCTCTTCACATTTTTTATTGTCCCTTGATATTTTTGTTAATCTGTCTCAAAGATTTTTAATGTTTTCCATGGATATTTTTGCCTATATTAAGTGCAAAAACCAGAGAATAGAAAAGAAAAAATTAGCCAAGTGCCTTGTTTGCTTATTTTGTTTGCTCATTGCCTGGTTTGGTTTTTGTGTGTGTGTGTGTGTGTGTGTGTTCTGTTGTAAGTATGTCTAGAAAAATAAAACTAAACTGAGTAAGCCTGACTCATAAGGAAGCTCCCTTTCATTTCCTTAGAGCAAGGCAGTGGAGTGCTCACAGGTCCTGATATTAGCAATTACTATTTTGGAAGCACAATGAGAAGTGACTACATTCCTCAGTGTTATCAAGCTTTTTCCATTATCTGTCAAAGTTTCATTTCACTACTTTCTTAAGGTCTGGATATACCCTGTTGATGTTTATGATATTTCCTATATTTATCTACTTTTTAGCATGTTGTAGTCTAAAGATGAACTACGCAAAAAAAAAAAAAAAGTCATATATTAAACTTGCAAAAATTGGAAACCAAAAGACCAGGATTCTACTAGTCCCTCTGCTACCCACAGCTGAACACATCACTTAGACTGTGTGGGACCTCATTTCTGCATTGCAAATAGCTCTATATAACAGTCCCGGGGGGGTAGTGGTGGCTGTAAATGGGGAAAGAATCTGTAGAGAGCCTTTATTAAATATCACTTGTGCCAGTTACTATGTATTTATTACCTTGCTAAATAGGCATTATTTCCACTCATTTTATTTTTTTCTTTTCTTTTTTTCTTAAGTAGGCTCCATACCCAGCACAGTCTAGTGCAGGGCTTGAGCTCGTGACGCTGAGATCAACACCTGAGCTGAGATCAAGAGTCAGATGCTTAACTGACTGAGCCACCCAGGTGACCCCTGCCCTCATTTTAAAGAAAAGGAATCTGAGGTTCAGAGATGTGAATGGCCCAGGTCATATAGTGAGTTAGTCATAGCTGTAACACGGAATCTAGGATTGCCTAACTCCAAAGCCCTTTTTAGATGTGAGTATAATTTATTATTGACTAATGAGTAATTTATTAGCTCAATTTATTATTATAATAATTATTATATTATATAATATATAGTATCTATATATTATAACTTATAATTATTATTATAATTTATTACTCAATTTATTATTGAGTGGTGAGTAATTTATTAGCTCATGAAGTATTTATTTAAGGCCTACTACGTGCCAAACACTATGCTCAGGTCTGAGAATTCAGTGAATAATTTAGATATCTTCTGCCTTATGAAGATTACAGTCAACTTGAGGTGGGAGGAAGAGACATTAAAAAGATAAGGACACAAATGTAGGATTACCAGTTGTGATTAGCACCATGAACAAAAGGGCATGGTGTTGTGAGAGAACAGGGAAACCTAATCTGAATTCAGCAGTCAGGGAAGAAATTTCGGAGCCCGAGAAGGTAGCAAGGAGTTAGTCAGGCAAGGATGGGAAGATAATTTCAACCCTTCCAGGTGGACAAACCTGCTAAGGGTGGAGAGCTGATCCAGCTGGCCTCCAACAAGCTCTTCAGGGGATGGAGAGGCCCTGATGATGGCCACAGCTAGCTTTCTAGAGAAGGGCTGTGGCATGTCCAAGTGTGTGGTATTTCCTTAAACGTTATGTACTGGGGAGAGTCCTGTCCAGACGTGGAAGTGGCCTCTCCCTTCCCTTGGAAATTCTGGCATGCCATCCAGTTTTGCAACTTCCCAGTATATTGCCAGTCAGCTCTGCTAACCTATTGGCCCCACATCTCCTGGTGAATCTTGTAGTATTGTTCCTTGATCAGTTCTTCATGTTCTAACATCCACAGGGCAGAAAATGAGAGCCGAGCATGTTTAGCCACTTTCGTCTCCAATAATCTTCACTTTACACTGGGAATTTACATGCTAAAGATTCGGACATCTCAGAGAAAAGTTGCTCAGCCTTTTGACTAGTGATGTAATTATCATAGGCTCAGGAAATCTAGCAGTTTTTATTCAGTGGGGTCAATACTTTGGATAGCATTGGAAAGGATTACATGGAAGATGAGATCAAACTACATAGCTCTTTTGGATAATGGAGCAACATTCCCTTTTCCATAATGAGCAGAATTTCTGGATTACAAATGAAACTGAGTCATCTATTCTGGATAAGGGAAGGAGAGAGAATTTAACAATTGACAATAAGTGTAGATCTTTCTGGATAACGGGGGAAAGATGAAATTGAGGTGCTTTTCTGAATAACAGAGGGAAATAACCCAGAAAAGGAAGCAAGGTAGTAGCATCTTTGGCCCACAAGAACAAGCCAACAGGAGGGTGTGTGAGCAAAGACTTCCTTGTGTGGCCATCAAGCACAAACAGAGGAAGCTGTGCCTGAGGAGGCAGGTGCCCTGGAGTTTGTTTATTTCCAAGGCTTTCCATCGCTGCTGCATATGGCCTGGGGCCAGTGGAGCTCACAAAGCCTCAGCCGCCATGTTCTTAAAATAGAGCATGTTGTGACCCTCTAGGTTCCGCAGCGACTGAGATACAAAGCTAGCATCTTCTCTGAACTGCCCAGATGAGAGGACCTAGAAATCTACTTGGGGATGCTGTGAGAGGACAGTTTAGTCATTTAGACTTATGAACTGTTACCAGTGGAGGGAAATTAGTCACATCCAGTACAAATCCTTCATTTTACAGTTAAGGAAACTGAGGCCTGCAGGTGGGAAATGACTCGTCCAAGGCCTCACAGGAAGAACAGAGCTGGGACAAGAGCCCAGAATCCCCAAATCCCAGCCTGATTCTTTACAACAGCAAACTTAAAGCCATTTCATAAAATGAGAGAATGGCTTTCGGAGAAATTGCTTGGGGTGGAAATCAGAGACTGAATGGAAAGACTCAAGGAAATGAATACACTAACATTTAACAAAAGCCTTCTATGAATTAGGCACTGTGCCAGCCTCATGTAATTCTCTCAAAAATCCCCCCATTGGAGATATTATTGCTGTTTTACAGCTGTTGAAACGGAGACTCCAAGAGATTAAGTAAATATGTGGCTGAGTAAATATTTGAACTCAGGTCTGCTTGAAAACAGCCTGCGCCTTTCTACCCGAGCAGACTGGAAACATCCATCGTTCTCAAGATCATCACTGATGTGATAAAACCTGGGACAGAAATGAGGCAAGGCTAACAAGCGCCTGCCTTTTTCTGTGGTGAGCAGGTCAGGAGGAGGAGCAGACTGCTCTTTCCTCCAGCATGAAGGCAGGGTGATGAACAAGAACATTGACATTCTGTCCTGACGTCACAGTTTGTGTTATGGAAAAATGATTTTCTGGATCAGTTCAGCATTTCTGATCTCATTTTAGGTATGGTTACTCCAAGGGCTGTTTTCCTTTTGGCCTATGTGGTCTCTCTGGTCTTATAAATGCTATTTTTATCCCAATTGAATCACTTATATTAGGTTTTGACAGAGGTTATTTGTAAAGTTTTGTGTATAATTTGCTTCTAAAACACCACTGGCCAAGAACCATGAAATTCCTTTCATCACTAAAACTCTTCTAGACCAAGTGCTTTAAGAAATGAAATCACCTTCGGATGAATTGTTAATAAAAATTAAAGCTATAGCCAGTAGCATGGATATTTTTGGGCTCTTGGCCAGAAAAGAAACCATCTGTGTGCAAGAAAACAGGCCGACAATTTTGGACTCTGGTCTCTGGGGCTGCATTGTGCATTGACCTCACCGGTAATTACCCGAATGAATTGCCTTTGGGTTGTGTTCTCTCATCATGGAATCCTTCTCTTACCAATGCAAACCACGTGGGTTAAAATGAGAAAACAAAAGCCAAAACTCCTCCCCACCCCATACCCGAAAGCCCCTCTGTCAGGGATCCCAGGTGGATCTGGTGGGCGGAGGGGGTTTGCAGTTGGAAGCTTAGAAAGGCTGGTCACCCCCGCATGCCATCCATAGGTGGAGGGCTGTTATTCTGTTTCCCGCCTATGAGAGGATACCCCTATTGTTCCTGAAAACGCTGACCAGGACCCACACTTCCAACAAAAATTCCTCTACCCCTACAACAGCAGCAAGAGCAGCGGCAGAAGCAACAGCAATAGAGAAGTGTTTTGATGAATTGCTAGACGGATAGGGCTTGCCGTGCCCCCAGCCCTGCAGATACCAAATGCCTTTAAGATACAGCCTTTCCCATCCTAATCTACAAAGGAAACAGGAAAAAGGAACTTAAAACTCCCTGTGCTCAGACAGAAATGAGACTGTTACAGCCTGCTTCTGTGCTGTTCCTTCTTGCCTCTGACTTGTAAACAAGACCTAGTAGAACATGCGAATGGAAAGTCACAAACCTCTGTGTGTTTGAAAGGCTCCTTGGGACCTCATGCACATCTGCGGGAACTGGATGGAGAGATTTGGGGAAGCATGGACTCTTTAGCCGGCTTAGTTCTCTGTGGAGTCAGCTTACTCCTTTCTGGTAAGGTTTGGCTTTGTTTTCTTAATTTAGTTTTTTTGGTTTGTTTTTTTTTGTTTGTTTGTTTTAAACGGAGTTAGTGTTTCTGGGCTTTCTCACAAGCTGTTAGTGCTGGATAACAAGGGGAAGCTGTGGCTTAGGCACTGTTTCTCCAGGACTTTCCATTTAATCTATGTGTGGATTAAAATGCAATGTCTTCATGGCATTGAACTGATTTTTCTAGAGTTTTCCTTCTGCATAATTGCCACCTGTGTTGCCAAAGACTCTATGAGAACTGATCAGGTCACTTTATTTGTAGAGATCCACTTACTGTAATACATTATTTGACTGCCCCTCATTTGGGATTGTTTCCTTATTAAAAAAAAAAAAAAAACAAAACCCTGCTTCCAAAAAAACTCCCATAATTTTGTAAAAAACGAAATTCATGCAGAGAATTATGGGACCCACTTACAGCAATGTGCAGATTGTCATTTTTAAATGAGAACAAAAACGCTTTTCTATAAGGATTTCTTATCTATCCACGTCCTATTTTAAGCAAAACAGCCAAAGGCTAGGCTTTTTTTCTTTTTTTCTAAGAGCTGGGGTCAGGACTTTATAATTTTTGTTAGATTTTTAAAAATATTTGGCATGTAGTAATTTATAAAGTCTTCATTATCCCAATGGGACGAAAGTTGGGGCAGTTACCCCGATCCCTGGGCACAGGAGATTATCGAAAGCTAAGGAATGGTGGGTTTGGATGTTTTTGGATCTGGTATGTCTGTTGCTCAGATTCTCCAGATAGTGGCATGCTTCTTCTATTCCCTCACTCTGTGGGACACTGGCTGAGAGTGGAATGAAATCCTGACGTGCAAATCACAACTCTAATCACCAGCAGCTTCTCCCTGTTAGTTTGAAAACATTCTAATTATTGTAATGAAAATAGAATTGTTAGTGGAAATCAAATTGGGAAAATGTGCTGAATTCAATGGTGCAGCCTATATTATGTTATTAAAAATGGATCCAAACATACATAAGTATGTGTTACATTATTTTCATCTTTTTCTATATGTTTGAAATACTATATTAAATAGTCAAAAAATTAATCCAACAAGATAAGAGAATTGCAGGTGATTTGTCTATAGCTTTTCAATTTGCCTTCAACACCCAATTATATTGAGGATTTAATAATATTCTTAAGACTGTGTAATATAAACTGCTGAGATGGTTTCAGTGTTTTGTACAAATTATTTATATTAACATGGAAATGCTGATTTCTCTAGTAATAGGCACCTTTAAAACAAATAATTACTATGATTCCATTTTTATTTTGCTTTCTTTTCTGTGTGACATATTTATCAGTAACATGAAATCTGGAACTACTCTACACCAGGGATTACAGTAAGGCAAAGCCCAGGGGGCTACAGTTGCTCTGAGATACTTTATAAGTTAAATCACCTGTGTGCGTACACATGCACGCACACACACACACACACATACACACACACACACACACAGAGTTTTAATTCATTTTTCCCCCCTCAAAATGACTGGATCATGGTACTTTGCAGTATAGGCTTAGACATAAAATCAGACAAAAAAAAATTTATGTGGCTGAAATAGTTGCTGTGTCTAGACCTTAGTTCCCTGGAAACATAGCCCTGACTTCAACAGGGAGAGGCTCAGGGAGAGGGATTTCATGCTCCTTTTGAAAAGAAAGTGTGACACTAGCAAAGTTGGTTTCTGGGGTAGGTCTGTTGTATTGGAATCCTAACTTACTTTCCCAGTATAACCCTCCATGAACATGGATACACAGTGCTTGGTCATTGCAACAAGAATCCAGCATGATCATGTCTATAAGCATAGGAGTCCATTCTTTTTTTGTGGGGCGGGGGGCATGGGGAGGCCATTCTTTACACCAAACTCCAGTGGTGCACCAATTGATGGAACAAGGGACTTAGGACTTAGGCATTTCTCTCTCTATTCCAGTGGATTGTTTCTGATTCCTTTTTCTCTGGACATAGAGGACTGAAACAATATGTCACATTTGCCTCAATGAAGGTGGCTCTGGGTGGCAGATACTGACCCATAAGGGGTTGGAAAAGGTATATAATTTTCAGAAGACTTCCCTAGATTGTGTACATTCCCCTCCCAATGGAGAATCACGGCCAACTTACAAACAAGTTCTCATAAACACACTAGCTTTTCCCTACTCTCCCATTCTCTCCAGTCAGGCTGTTTAGTCTAAAGAATTGTATATGCAGAAATACAAAATATATTATTCTTTGTGCTTTATCATAGTATGTCCTATATGATCAACACTGACCCAATGGTAAGTTTCTAGTAGTGTGCCTTCATATCTCTTTCCTGTTTCATTTGGCATTTTAAATAACAACTATTATCTCTAATAGTGGATATTTTGTCTGGAATGACAGTGGAAATTTGGTTACAAGGTCAGGGAAGTGGTCCCAGATGGAACCTTCTCTTTAGGGCTGGTCTTGGAAGGTTATATCGGGTCTTAGTAATCAAGGGTGGAGGTCCAGAAGCTGGGACTAGAGACACACCTGGAAATTACTCTCACAGGGAGGAGTTTTGCTTTCTTCACAGATGCTCCCTCCTAAGCATTGTCTTTGTTGGAAATGTCAGGATTTCCCTTTCAGCTCTATGCTGGGAGAGCTTCCTGCAAGAGTTCTGGTTCTTTTAAGACATCTCTCGAGGAGGGAAGCACTCATCCAAGTCCATTTCAGAAGATTGTGCTGTGTCTTCTGGGGGATTCATATGGGTGGATTCCAAATTTTTCTGACATTATAAATTTGTCTACTAAAAAGATATGTGTATGATTGTGTAACCTGCTTATTCCCTGTAGATGGCTTATTGGTTAGGCCACAGAATCTGTATTCAGATGATTTCTCTAAGATGACTAAGTGGACCAAACCCAAAAGATAGCAATTTAAAATGGATCAATGTGAAGTTTGGTTTCAAAAAATGTATGTATTTATGTTCAGTGTGAGAGAGTCTTGGTTTGTTGAAAGTTCTAGGGAATAATACCTGCATTTTGGTGATACACACAATTCAGAGGTGCCAACATGTGCTCTGTTTACTAAAAATGTAATATATAAGCTGCAACAGTTGACTTTCGTAGAAATATAAGGTCCACATTAGAAATGATAGTCATCAAGGGGAGATGGAGAGGAGAAGGGAGTTGAGGGAAATTGGAAGGGGAGGTGAACCATGAGAGACTATGGACTCTGAAAAACGATCTGAGAATTTTGAAGGGGTGGGGGGTGGGAGGTTGGGGGCACCAGGTGGTGGGTATTGTAGAGGGCACGGATTGCATGGAGCACTGGGTGTGGTGCAAAAATAATGAATACTGTTATGCTGAAAAAATAAAAAATTAAAAAAAAAACTAGTTTACAAATAGACAATGCAAAAAAAAAAAAAAAAAAAAAGAAATGGTAGTCACTTGGGGCGCCTGGGTGGCTCAGTGGGTTAAGCCTTTGCCTTCAGCTCAGGTCATGATCTCAAGGTCCTGGAATCAAGCCCCACATTGGTCTCTCTGCTCAGAAGGGAGTCTGCTTCCCCCCACCCCCGGCCCCCGCTACCTGCCTCTCTGCCTATTTGTGATCTCTGTCAAATAAATAAAATATTTTTTTTAAATGTAAAAAAAAAAAAGGTAGTCACGTTACTGCTCAGAGAATATCCATTAAACACTGAAGAGACTGAAAAATTTGACAGCAAAGAGAGTGGGCAAGCAAGAAGGTAAGTGCTTTAGAAAAATATTTAGCCAGGAGAGAAGAGATGAATTTTTAAGGGTTTCCATAGAGAAGACACCATGATTGTCTTCATTGTATTTTGCTAGATCTAGCATACAAGGATGAAGGGACTTTGGCTTGATTGATAGAAAGTTTCTGAATATTGGACCACCATCCCCATGATGAGTGAGCTCCCACACTGGAGAATGTTGAGGCATAGATGGGGTGATCCTCTAGCAGGATCATCTGAAGACACTTCTCTCTTTTTTTTTTTTTTAAAGATTTTATTTATTTATTTGACAGACAGAGATCACAAGTAGGCAGAGAGGAAGGCAGAGAGAGAGGAGGAAGCAGGCTCCCTGCTGAGCAGAGAGCCCGATGCGGGGCTCGATCCCAGGACTGTGGGATCATGACCTGAGCCGAAGGCAGAGGCTTTATTTAACCCACTGAGCCACCCAGTCACCCTGAAGACACTTCTCTTTTACATCCCTTTCATTTTACTGTTTGTGGCTCTTCCCTGATCATTTAAGTGGAGAAGAGTTCAGAAAAGCCACCAACATCTTTGCCCAGTGAAACCAACCTGGGTGTTTCCTGAATTTTTTAACTCAATCAACATGCCTTATGAGGAAAAAAAGCATATGTGTACAAGTGCTATGATGACTCTTCTGAAGCCACTACTCTTGGAGACTGAGGTGGAACTAAAACAAACAAACAAATAAAAAACAGGAGAAACAGTGAAGAATAAGCATTGTGAAACCACGGATCTGGGGTTAAGCTCAAACTTGATGACTATGAGAATGTCACTTGATTTCTCAAAGCCACTGTTTTCTCCTCTTTTGTGGATGAGAGGACTTATTTCCCAAAGTCATTATGAGCATCACGTGATGCAAGTAGAGAGCTTAGCCAGTAAGAACTTCCTTAATAAATGAAGCAAGTATAATAATAATTAATAATAATAATAATAAGTGTTTCTATGAGGAACTCTCTGGTAGTTCAAGACTCGTTCAATATTTTCCAGCATGTAGGGAAGTCACTGCTCAGAGAGGTACTCTCCTTCTAAAAGACATCAACTTTATCTAATTCCATAAGTTTTATGCTCGTCTCTGTCCATGTGGGCTATTATCCAGTGCTTCCCCTCACCTCCTCTTCATCCTTGCTTTAGGCTCTTTGCATTCAGTCAGGCTCATCTCTACAATCTATGCCTTCTTTCCTCTTGGCTCTTGTTCATGCTCCTCCATCCATTTGGAAAGGACACTCTCCATGCCTACTCTGTAAACACATATTCAACTCAAACTGCCTAGGCCAAATTTTCATCAATGATCTTCCCCTAATCCTCAGTTCCCTTACCATATAGACTGTGTCTTTGTGATTTGGGCACATACATTTAGCTACATTAGCCTCTTACATTTTTGGCAAGAGATGTTACTTCTTTTTTATTCTCCGTAACACATGCATTTGATGTTGAATAATCTTTATTGGATAGAGTTTAATATGCCATAATAAGAAATTGTTGGTATGCCACAGCAGGCCTGAAAGAAAGAAGGAATGTTGTAGAAAGAGTTTTAGTCACATTGAAGTAATAATAATGACAAAAATAACAAATAATTGGATGACAGTAACCGATTTCATGTAAATGGCAAGTGGTATTTGCTCAAATCTTAAAAGATTAGCTTGTTTTATATATATATATATATATATATATGATGTGAACAAGGTCAAAAGAAAATTCCTTTATTCCCTTAGATGTGAAACATAAAAAAACTTCATGAAGATGGGTCTAACCTGGCCTTTACCTAATATTAGATATTGTACTATTATTGAATTTCACCCAAAAGATAGACTCTTTATTCAATAGACCTTTGAGTTATTGCCCACCTTTTCTTTGTTCATTTTATTCATTCCTTTACTCAACTATCATTTTGGTCAATGAAGACATATTGAGGATTTAGTTTATGCCAAGTACTGTACTACTTATGAGGAATGCAAAAAAGGATGAGTCATTTTTTCTCCCTTCACATTTTAGTAGGAAAGAAGAGTATAGGCAGGTGAATTATGTGATGTGATAAATGGTACCATAGGGATACATACAAAGTCAAGTTTTTCAAGAGTTACAAAAACTATTAGTGACTTCAATTAAAAAAAAGGAACTTTAAAATCTAAATTAAATGTCTAAAAACATAGAATGTCACGTCACCTTCATTAGTTGCTAAACATGTATGAATAAAATGAATAATATTTCACAACAATCTGTAGGTTAGATTTTCCTCACTTTGCAAGAATTCCTAAATAGTTGTGGATATTGCCAATTATTGCCAATTGTAATTATAAGTTGCTCACAGCCAAATGATGTGAAAACTAAGAATAAAAAAAGGAAAAGGGAAGAAAGCACTTCCCATTAGAGGGAGCAGGGAGTGTGGAATAGCAAGGCAAGTTCAAGAAAGTGGAGTAAGGTTAGACTGTAGGGTGGGAGTGGAGAATTATGGTTGGGGTCAGAAAGGGAAGGGCCTTGTAGACCATTTTAAGTAACTTGTACCTCATTCTGTTCATGTTGAAATTTAGTATGGTGTTTGTCCTATCACAGCTGATTTATATCTTGGAAAATTCACTGTGATAATGGTATGGAAGATGGGTTAACCTGGCAGAGAGTATCAGCCCAGACTAATAATGTTTCTTTTCAGAACTCCAGGAAGGAAGGTCTGGATGGGCAGGGGTGTTGAGAACGTTTAGGAGGTGAAGCTATAAGGGTTGGTGATGCATTGCCTTTGGGAGATTGAGTGATAGGGGACAGAATAAGTATTGCTCTGTGGTTTTGGTTTGAGTAATGGTGGTAAAATTCACAGTGCTGGGAAAGGCGGCAGAAGGAACTGGTTGGAGATGAGCTGAGATGGAGCCAGTCGTTATTTTGTTCATGTTCACTTTGAGGTTCCATGAAAAGGGAAATATTTAGCAAAATTGAGCTCTCTGGGTCTGAAGCTTAGATAAAGGAGTCTGGGCAAGGGTTTGAGACATAGGCATCCTTGGTTTATGGGAAGTGAAGCCATGGTCATGGATGTGTACAAAAATTAAAGGATGAAAAAGAGGAAGTCAAGGGTTCCTTGACTTCCAGGGAGTCAGGGAGTTGGTAAGAGAAGTAAATCCAATCAGATTTCTTTTCTGGAATTTTAGAGAATTGGTGTGGCAGTAGCTAAAGAAGAAGAGCTTTTTAAGAAAAGGAGAGTAGGAAGGGAACAGCAGAGTGACAGCCCCTGGGCTTGACGTGGGGGCACCAGATTATAGGTATGTTGTTTTACAGAACACCAGCTGCACTCATAACATTCTGGACCAGAACTGAAAGGGATGTCAGACGATCAGTTGGCATCACTCCCAGCCTTCAGGAAAGGGAATGTCTAAAGTTGCCTCCCTTATTTCTGGAATTTCAAACTGATAACCGAGTTCCCACCAGTCTGGCCAGACTATTCCTTAACTCCTAGTACACGTGCAGAATGTTTTTTAGCTTCATCTGTACCTGCTTTCCTCTGCGCCCCATCCCCCCCACTTCCCCCACTTGTCCCTTCAGGAATTTGACCATCCTTCTCTCCTTGTTTCTTTACCAAGGCAGCAGGGGCAGGTGTGGGGGCATGGGTCTGCCAGATGGACAGACTCCTCTTTTCAACACATCCGCTGATGAGAGGGAGTGAATTCCTTCTGCCCCGCTGTTCCCTGTGGGACATGGTATGGATATGACAGGGGAGCCTGTCCGGCGGCCAGATGACAGACACTGTGGGTGGCTGCTGTTAGCTTTCTGTTGGCCACTGCCCTTGCTCAGAGTTTGACCAGTGAGGTGTAGATGGTGGTCACACCCATCTCCCCAGATCTGTCAGCTTTCCCGCTTTTGTTAGAGGGTGATATCATGCTTCCTGGGGGGAGTGCTGGAAGACAATGCTCGGCCACTTTTCTCCAGATACAATAGGCGGAGTCAGGAAGGCAGTATTGACATTGCTGGGGCCAGGGAGGCACTCAGAGCTCTGCGGCCGTCAGATGGTGAACCAGCTTAACCTTGGCACATGGGGCCTGGGTTGTGCAAGGCGTCTGGCTGCAGAGCCAAAGGGGACTCCGCCCTGGGGACAGGACTGCTTTAGACATCTGGGAATCTGGGATGGGCTTCAAATTCTGATCCCTCTGTCAAAAACAACCACAAAACAGTAACAGTACTGGATAACAAAAATGACTACCATAGACTGAATGTCTCTGTGGCAAGTATTTAATAGGATTTTTCATAACTCACAACAATCTTGCTCAGTAGATAATATTATTTTTTAAATAGATGGTAAAACTGAGGTTCAAAAAGTGACTTGCCCAAGGTTAAAAACTAAGACCTGCGTTATTTTGGACTGCTTAGCATTCCTATTTTTCAAGAGCTGTCATTAGTTCCCTCCATGTGACCCTGATGGGACTGCCAATTACTGATTGCAGAGTGTACCACTCAGCTGACCACAGCAGTTGGTTCCGATGGAGGAAGAATGACCCAACAGGGAGAGTTAGACTCTTTCTCTGGGAATTTGTGAGCAAGAGGTTCTCCTTGTTCAGTGAGGACACTGAACACCCAGAGCTACCAGCTTCCCTGGACAGCTGAGAGAAACTGGTCTTTGGCAGGAGAGAATGAGTTCAGTCACGCAGAGAGAACAGAACCATGACAGGCACTCTGTGATTATTGGAGTGTTGAGTCCAGTGGTTTTAGATCAGAGACCCAACCCTGTACTTTCCAATTATGGGAACCAGTTACCTTCATTTGCTTCCACTATTTTGAATGGTTTCTGTCTCTTGAAAGTGAATAGTCCTGAGAAGGCCCATTTCCTCAGGCTGCCTGGAAAATGAGGCTGATGACCACACTTCTTCATGTGGTTTTGGTAATGATTTTAAGAGAAATACTACTTAAAATACTTAGTATGGTGTTGGTACATGATCAGCACTCAGCAAAACCAGATGCTCTTAAATGTTTGCTTATAAACAGAGCTGCAGACTCTTACATTGTTTTATGCCAGTCTTTTCAAAGCTCATCTGGGTGAGGGCAGGCAACTCCTCTTCTATGCCAGATGGGGCTCCCCATCTTCCCTGGGTGAAACAGCCTTCATACCCCACATTTGGCCTTGTCTCGGGGAAAGGAGAGAGAGCTTAGAGCTGTGATTTCTTGGGTTTTTGCTAAAAATCTGGAGTGTCAGGTAGGGGAATTCCTTCCAGTGCCTCTGCTGGGTAGCAAGATGGTTCTCCTTACTTTTTTCTGGCCAGCCCTCAATTCCTTCTTCTCTCTTGTCTTGATTGAACAGAGGGTCTAGGATGATTTGTCATCTATAAGTCCCACCTCAATTATCCCAAACCTAATTCCTAGTTCTTGATTACTTATGGTGGAATTGTCAATTCTAAATAGAAGTCACCTCATTTTTTACCAAGCTCATTATTGGATTTTTGGACCCAACTAGATTAAGTGTGTGTGTGTGTGTGTGTGTGTGTGTAGAGAGAGAGAGAGAGAGAGAGAGAGACAGTAGCTCTTCTCACATTTCACCATTGTCTTTGCTCCAATTACTCCTGCTCTTACTCTTTTTTTTTTTTAATATTTTATTTATTTATTTGACAGAGAGAGATCACAAGTAGGCAGAGAGGCAGACAGAGAGAGAGAGAGGAGAAAGCAGGCTCCCTGCCAAGCAGAGAGCCCGATGCGGGACTCGATCCCAGGACCCTGAGATCATGACCTGAGCCGAAGGCAGAGGCTTATTAACCCACTGAGCCACCCAGGCGCCCCTCCTGCTCTTACTCTTAATTCCTCTTTGTGTCTAGTGCCCTCACATCTAGAAAGCTCTTTCTGGTCTTCTGGGGTTGCTTTAAATGTCCACCTGTTTTGTTCCTTCTTGCTGCCTCTTCAGACCCAGACAGCAGGGTGCAAATAGCCATCAGTGGTCATCAGTGCCTTTTCAGGAGCCAGTCTTTGCCTACCCCACTAGGCTCTTGGGATTCTCAGTCCCTCGTGCTAACCTGGAGGTGTATTTCAGCCATTCTGGGCTCTTTGCAATCTCTAAACATACACTTCCAAGCCTCCCTGCCTCTGTATGTGCTGTTTCTTCTGCCCAGAATGCCCTCTTCACCTTCCCTTCTTCATTTGACTTATTCAAGCTTCAAGGTTTATCTCCAGTGTCATGTCTTCCAAGACATCTCCCTGAACCTTCTTGCATGGGTTTGGGTCTGCTTTTGCCTGGGATTCCATCAGAAATGTGGCCTGAGGCAAAGGCACATGCGTAGGTAGGTTATCTGGGAAGTGATCTCAGGGAGCAGGAGTGAGGGATGAGGGGAGTAGAGCTGTACTAGGATACGTTATCAGGCGAGCCACTGCTATGGATCCTGGATCCTGCCAGCATCCTGAGGAGCCTTAGGAGATGAGACTCAGGACTGTTCACCTGTAGCACAGGAAAAGGAGAGGCATTCATCCTTTGCAATCCTCCCCCTTTGTGCAAGGTTCTGTAGATAAAAGAAGCTGGTGAGTTACTGTTGGTGTCCTGGTGTCCTGTGCTGTTGAGCCAGAAGAAGTCCCAGGAGAGGAAATGAGATGTACTCACATGGGCTCTGGGTGAGCTACTTGGAGATTACATCTGCTGAAAGCTGGTGGAGGTCTGCTCAGAAGTGGCTGCTGCAGGCGGAGCTGGCCTGAGAGCTGGGATGGGGAGGATTTGCACTCACGCCCAAAAGGGGTCACATGTAGGCACCCTTATGTTTGCCTCTGTCGTCGTACTTAGAACATAAATTATAATTAACAGTTTACTTGTTGCTTTTGTCCACTAGGCTGGGAGCTGTGTTGGGCATTTCAATATTCTAAGCACCAGACATAGTATACTGGCTGGCAGAGAAATCTTTAATAAATGGTTTTTGCATTGGTTTAATTGTTCCAGCCATTGCTTCCCTAAGTGTACTGTATATATTACTGCTGGCCAGAAAAAAATAATTTGATGTGGCTCTTGGAAACATATTCTAAAACTACCTACTCATTTTTATATGTAAGTATAAATAGATGCATGTGTGTATATATATATCCGTATATATATACACACCCACATATATCTATACATATACCTATACATATATCAATCATATAATTTCTTGAATATTCTTAATACAAAGCTAATAAAACATGAGTTAAAGAGAATGGTTAATAGAATAATTGTACAAGCAGCATGTAGAGTCAGTAAGAATCTGACTGTGATACATAAATTATGCAGTTTGGGAGACATTGCTCTAAGTGAATGAGTTAGCTAATCTTTTTTAGAACTCTGTGTGTTCAAATAAAAAATAGAAAAGTAATTAGGTATATAATGAATACTATCCAAGTGAGATGAGTAAAGTGAAGGCATCTGTGGTGATCAACCTGTCTCAAGGACAGTCTAGGACTCTAATCTTGCTTTTTCCAGTAAGCCTGGAAAGTGGGCATTTGTTTATAAAGATTTTATTTATTTATTTGACAGAGAGAAATCACAAGTAAGCAGAGAGGCAGGCAGAGAGAGAGGAGGAAGCAGGCTCCCTGCTGAGCAGAAAGCCCGATGCGGGGCTTGAACCCAGGATCTGGGATCATGACCTGAGCCGAAGGCAGCAGCTTAACCCACTGAGCCACCCAGGCGCCCCAGTGGGCATTTGTTTATAAATCACAGATACCTAGTTTGCCCCTTGGGCATACTGGGCATCCATGAAAATAGGCTGAGCGGTCAGCTAGCAAGCCAGGAGTCATTGTCAACCAGGAGAGGAATGGATATGTTAGTGACAGTCACACATTCAGGCTAACTTCTTCTGAGCCCTATGTCCTGGGAATCTGCTAGGTAATGCAGTTAGAAAGATAGTTAAGAGAGGCACATAACCTCCAATGCCTTGTGGTCTGCTGGGTGAAAAGCTCTTTAATGGAGGCAGACATTGGGAGCATGGGAAATGGTGGGGCGGGGAGTGGTAATCCTGGATGTTTGAGGAGGTTGAATAGGATTATGTCTTATGGAAAACCAGGAGTGATAGTGAGGAGTAGAGCATTCCAGGCAGAGGAAAAAGCATGAAAACGGGGAATAGAAAGTTTAAGGATCATTTGGTACGCTGGTTCTACGTGGCTATACTCCAGGGCACACTGAAGGAGGTGGCAGGGGATACAACTGGGGAGATGAGTGGGGAAGAGAAGGTAATTTGGTTTGAGATGGGCTGAGTGGGCAGGGACAGCGTAGGGACGCCTCCGGGAGTCATTAATACTGTAGGGTGAAGCTGTGTGAGGGAATGAGATTGTCCAAGAAGAAGACAGCAGAGTCTGGGGACACCTATATTAAGGGGTGAAATGGGTAGAGGAAGAGGAAACTGAAGACATTCAACAAGAGAAGCCAAGGGTGAAGGGAATTTCAACCACATCAAAAGTTGTAGAGGCAGGGGCAGCGTAAAGAGAGGGACTAGAGACTGGGCAATTTGGGACTGTGCACTGCAGAGCATTCTCAGTGGATGGGCTGGGCTGGGGTTGAGGAGTAAGCGGGAAGTGGGGAAGTAGAGTAGGTAAGTGTAAGTTCCTTTCTGAGAGATGTCCCTTATCCAGGCAGGTTCCTGTAACCATGTGCTTTTCTCTAAGCTTGATTCTGGGTGGTCTGGTAGAAGGTATGAGGTCCTCTCTGCCAAGACTGGCTTGAGATGCTAGGAAGATAACACAGAGGTCTGGAGATAATAGGGAAAGAACTCTTCCATCACAGACACCCTCTCTTGCCCCTGGATGCGGTCCCAAGTTACCTGTATTAGGGAACTATTTTAGTTTCACAAACATGGTAATAGAGGTCTTCATGGAATAGAGTCTTCATGGAAGGACCACACATTAACCGTTATACAGAGTAACAGAATAATAGGACTTAAGACTTAAAAGATTATTTAGTCCAGCATTTCTGAATACCAATTCCAGGAGAATCCTAGAATCTTTTATTTTTATTTTTTATGTATGCTAGGGAGCTAACACAAGGTACCTTAAGAAATACTAACTTGGTTCAACTTTCTCATTTTATAGACGCCAACACTGAGGCTCAGCACTTTGGTCAAACCTACTGAGCTCATTAGAGGCTAAGTTTTTTCTCTTTAACAGAGAATATGGAAGGCAATAGAAATTAGAGCTTAATGCATGTACTGTGTCGTCAAACTACCTTTTTTTTTTTTAAAGATTTTATTTATTTATTTGACAGAGAGAGATCACAAGTAGACAGAGAGGCAGGCAGAGAGAGAGAGGGAAGCAGGCTTCCCGCCGAGCAGAGAGCCCGATGCGGGACTCGATTCCAGGACCCTGAGATCATGACCCAAGCCGAAGGCAGCAGCTCAACCCACTGAGCCACCCAGGCGCCCCTCAAACTACCTTTTTTAGGATAGTTTGTTATCAAGTTATGCTTTCAGCTCAGGTCATGAACTTAAGCAGCAGTAAAATGCTGCTTAAGTTAGAGCCCCCATATCGTCCACTTAAAAATTCCTTGTATTCTTTCTTAAATGCTTAATGGACACAGCTGTAAGGCCCCCTAGCAGCATTGGCTTGCTTCGTGCCGCCCGGCCCTCCCATCCCCCTTCCCCTTGTGGATCTCACACCCAGAGTCAGTGGTGCTTTTCACACAAATAGTCTGCCAAGAGGTGTAGAACTAGAGCCAGAAACCCAGAGCAGCTGCAGAGGCTCAGCCACATCTAGAGGCTTGCAGAAATCTCCAGCCTGCCTGGCCACAGCCCCAATCACTGAGCGACTCTAGAGTACATAAACTATCAGCAAAGTGTGATTCCAACATAAGTAATACATGCATTCTGCCAGCTGCTTCTGGAATGAAACAAACAAAAAGAAACAGTTTTGTTGCCAGCCAGGGAGAAAAAAAAGATCACCATTAATTGCATCACTGTCTTCCTATTAAAGCTGGGGAGAGTCTGTGACTCAGGCTGATTTCTGTTAGAGAACCTCTTTTTCTCTCCTAGAGAACATTTTCTGAAGGAACTCATGGCTTATTACCCCCGCCAAGCCCACATTTTCACTCTACCCAGATTATGAGCACAGACTGTGGGGGCAGGAGAATCTGATCTGGAGCTCCACACACTGTGGCAGCGGTGCGACCCTGGACAAGTCCTTTGTCCTTTCTGTAGAATGGAGATATGTTATGCCTCTAAGAGTAGTGAGGATTACATAATATAAGTAGATCAGAGGTTCAGCAAGTGCAGTTTCATACAAAAAGCTCAATAAATATTAGCTATCATTATTATTTCTTATGTTTCCCTATGTTCTGAAGAGCTCCCTGTTGCTAAGAATCTGTGTAAATGTTATTCTATTCCATTCGATCTCATTTCAACAGCTCCTTCCTTCCCAGCCTATTCTATTCTATGAACATTTCTTGAACTTGTCTCTGTGCCCCACCCTGGGTCAGCAGATGTGAAGATAAATAAAGTCCCGGGCTGCCGGTGGGGTGGGACATACCGATGGCCGTCCAGTAGGTTCTCATCATTCAGAATAGTTCTATAAACCGTGAACACAGGGTTAGATTCAGGCAAGTCACCACATTTTTGTCAACTAGTCGATACACCTAGTTTTGTGTGTGTTTTGTTTAAAGGCAAATCGTTTAGCACATGTGGCTGATGGATGAGCATGGAAGTCCAGGTCAACAGCACTACTGCTGCTTGAACAGAGCTCCTCTAACATACGGAGTTTCTTCTGAGGCACATCACCGCTCCCTCATGCTTAGGAACATGAGAATGCACTTTGACACTTGGGGACACTTAAACTTAGGACCATTTCATTTTTTTTTTTTTATCTTTTGGGTTTGTCTTAAATTTTTTTTGAGTACAATTGGCGCACAATGTTACATTAGTCTCAGTTGTATGATATAGTGATGTGATGTGATGTATTGATACATTATGCTATGTTCATTACAAACGTAGTTGCCCTCTGTCCTGTTACATCACTATTCTGGTATCATTGACTGTATTATGATGTGCTTTTTATTTGTTTGGGAGTCATTTTTTTTTTTTTTTAAGATTTTATTTGAGAGGGAGAGGGCACCAGCAGGGGGAGGGGCAGAGGGAGAAGCAGGCTCCCCACTGAGCAGGGAGCCAGACCTGGGGCTTGATCCCAGGACCCCGGGATCATGACTTGAGCTTACGGCAGAGGCTTGAGTGACCCAGGCTCCCCTAGAAGTCATATTACATGGTGAAATTGCCAACTAATACCACAAAAAATGTGAAAAAATAGCACTAGGTACGGTGTGAGGAGGATACTGATTTACAGTTAGCAAAATGGGCATCTGAGGACAACCTAAGCCACAAAGGGGGTTCATTTTGAGGTTGTAAATAAACCATAAGCACATTGACAGGTACAGAATCAACAAATGAGGATAGACTGTTGATACAAATGACTCAACTCAGGTGGTAATAAAATAGCCAGAGACCGTAAAGGACAAGCACAGGAGAGAGAGAGAGAGAGAGAAATGGGATCCATCTGGGACATTCTACTCCACTGATGGCAATGAGGTGTTCAGAAAGGCATTTCTGACAAGCAGACATGGAAACATGGAGGGATGACAGTATGGCCCCAGGTTGGGGTTCAGGGGTGGAGGGCTCTGGGCCTCCAGCACTCTACTGTGCGGTCTGACTTGACTGGATACCTTTCGGCAGGCCTCTTCTTGCCCACGTTCACCTAGAGGCAAGACCCAGCACTCTGAGACTCCAGACACATGAAACAATCTGACCCCATGGTGTTAGTGAGTAGTAGACTACTTAGTGGGCCGAAGGGAAAGATGCTTTGCATTGTACAGTGTGCAGAACGTACTGAGTGCATAAATAGACATCTCTCCATTTCTCTGACAAAGTTCAGCTCCAGCTCCCCGTCTCCTGATTTCTCTTCCCTTGCCCCACTGCCCGCATGATCCAGACCATTCCATTCTCACCCCCACTTGTACATACCACTCAGCCAATGATAGACCAGCTAGTTATCCGGCCCCCTCTCCTCTGGAAACTTAGCAGGAGCCCAGTATTGTGAGTCGAGCATGGCTTTGGGGAATTTTCACTGTATGCTTCATTTCCCACTTATCCAAATACTCACTCCATAAAATATTTTCCTTCATAGTTTGGCATAAGCAATAAAGAAGTACAAGGTCCCAGATGAGTTACCACTCCCTATTACTGCCAGTTACTCCTGATGGAGTATTTTCTCATCTTGGACACGTGACCCATGGTTGCTACAGTTTCTTAAGCACCTCGTCCAGGCTCTAGCCACATTAGATATTGGATAAATGAATAGATTTCCACTGAACTGATGATTTGGGGGAAAGGAGACTTTTTTTATTTTAAAGATTTTATTCATTTATTTGACAGAGAGAAAGATCACAAGTAGGCAGAGAGGCAGGCAGAGAGAGGGGGAAGCAGGCTCCCTGCTGAGCAGAGAGCCTGATGCAGGACTCGATCCCAGGACCCTGGGACCGTGACCTGAGCTGACGGCAGAGGCTTTAACCCACTGAGCCACCCAGGCGCCCCTAGGAGACATTTTTATAATGTTTTCCTCCTTAAAACTGATAGGTAATTTTACTTGCTGTCATTTTCTTACACCTTTTACAAGGTTTTGTAATTCTCATCACATTTAGTTCTAAACATTTCTTCCTAATAATTCTCATCAAAATTTCCAGTGATACTATTTTTGAAACTTAAAATAATTGTGAATTTTATCTTGAGGAATAAGCAGAAGGAGCAGCTAAGAAAATTCTGCGGGGGAAGAAAGTAATTCTTGGGAATAGCTCTATTAGATCTTAAGGGTATCTTAAGGGCAGAGGACTATACTATAGTAACAGTGGGATACAGAACAAGAGTCTGGAGACACAGATCAACAGACTAAAAAAATCAGAAACCAGACCCAAGTTTATAAAAAATTTTATTACCTATAAAGGATACAAATCAGTGGGGAAAGGAGTAATAGTTCTGGGAAAATTAGTTTTCTGTTTAGAAAAAAGAACTGTTTAAAAAAGTCCATCTGTTACCACACACCAAAACAAATTCTAAATAGATTAAAGAGTAAATGCAAGAAATCAAGCCATCAAAAGAAGATGGAAGTGAATATTTTTTGACATTTTATATGGAGAAAAACTTCTTAAGTTTAAAAACAGTGGAAGAGGGGCGCCTGGGTGGCTCAGTGGGTTAAGCCGCTGCCTTCGGCTCAGGTCATGATCCCAGGTCCTGGGTTCGAGCCCCACATCGGGCTTTCTGCTCAGCAGGGAGCCTGCTTCCTCCTCTCTCTCTGCCTGCCTCTCTGCCTACTTGTGATTTCTCTCTGTCAAATAAATAAATAAAATCTTTAAAAAAAAAAATAAATAAATAAAAAATAAAAACAGTGGAAGAAACCACAAAAATAAAAATCAATAAACTTAGATATATAAATATTTAAACTGTTAATTTAACAATAAGCAAAATTAAAAGGCAAAGAAAAAATAAGAATATTTGCAACAATTATGGCAAATAAACAACTAAAGTATTTTCATACATGAAGCTGATTGAAATTGATACTAAAAATAAAAAACATCAATAGAAAAAGGAACAAACAATTCACAGAGAAAATATAAATGGCTAGGCTTGTGAAAAAGTTCATTCTCTAAATTAAAGTAAAATCAAAATAAGTTACTATTTTTCTACATCAAACTACTGAAGATTAAAAACCAAGAGATATTTAAGAATACATGACTAGGGTTGGTGAGATGAGTGTGTTTTCATACACTGTAGCTCTTTAAATAGAAATTTAGAAAAGCAAAGCAAATTTTTACAAGATTTAAAATGTTGTAAGGTTAAGTTAAAATTTAGAATATGAAATGTTCTGCTTTAACCTAGGAAAAAACCTATATATGTTGGTTTCTGCAGTTCCTCTTTGTGTATACTTTGTGTATAAAGGATATACATCAAAATGTTAACAAGAGTAAAAATGTTTTGTCATAACCATTTCTTCTCACTGTATTTGGATCTCAATGTCCAGATTTGGATAGGCTTGATCTGGTATTTAAAGAAAAATTTTATGAAAAGAATATGTATTTTTAAGTAGTTTACATTCTGAGTGTTTTAAAAAGAAGATTAAATACAATACTTCTGTAGTTTTAGAGATACTCCCTGCTGATCATTTTTATTCTCAAATTGTTACTACCTAAAGGATAAAAGTAATAGGAAAGGAACCCACGTTTATCAGGACTGCTGTCTATTTTGCATACATAAAATGTTAGTGACTGTCAATATATTAATTCATGCTCTGTGAATACAGGAAAAGATCCTTGGACATTTTCATTGGGCCATATGATCTATTGAAATAAGACCAGGAGAGACTGAGAAATGTTTCTTTCACAGGATTCAGTTAATTTTTGATGTTTGGGAATAAAAAAGTACTATTCAAATTGGAACTCTGTGTAGTTATTTCAAATTATAACATTTGTATGCATTAACTTCCTTAAAATGTATATTTTTCTGTAAAAATAATTTGATTATAAAAATACTGACAAAAATATTTCATGTTCCTATTGAAAAGTTTGGATATGCAGAAAAACATTTTAATATATAAATGAATTTTATACTTTTTAAATATACAAATATATTAAACGTGTTAATATATAAAAATAAGATAATATATAAATATAGAAATAACATA
This sequence comes from Lutra lutra, assembly GCF_902655055.1. Taxonomy (NCBI): domain Eukaryota; kingdom Metazoa; phylum Chordata; class Mammalia; order Carnivora; family Mustelidae; genus Lutra; species Lutra lutra. Next base: position 52,112,941 of record NC_062290.1, read on the forward strand.
TTTACAAAGGGATCAAGAGAGAAAGAAAGATTAAGAGACAGACCAAGAGGCATAGAAATACAGATTTGATTATTTGGTTTTAAACATCTGTTAATTATTGTCTTAAGGCATAAACCCAGTTTTGCCAGCTCCCTTTTATGATGGGAACTGAGAGAGGGACAAAAAAGGGGTCTCAACCACAGCATCATTGACCATAAATCAGAAGGGCCATGCAAACTGAAGACAGAGCCAAGCCAGGTCTTTTTTTTTTTTTTTAAATAAGATTTTTATTTATTTAATTGAGAAAGGGTGAGAGAGAATGAGGGGGGAGAGGGAAAAGCAGACTCCCCACTGGCAGGGAGCCTGACACGGGGCTCAATCCCAGGAACTGGAGATCATGACTTGAGCCGAAGGCAGACCCTTAACCGACTGAGCCATCCAGATGCCCCTAAGCCAGGTCTTCTGATGGTGCCATGTTATACTCAACCAAGCCCTGAAACAAATACTTTCCTCTTGTCCCTGGACTGCCTCTCATCATTTAGACTTAATCCTGAGAGATGAAGTGAGAATTCAGGGAAGTGTGAAGGATGAAGGTAAATTTCAGAAATGGAGTTGGAATGTCATCTATCTGTTACTTGTTCATAAAGAAGACCTTTTGCTATTAATGAAGAAGAGGGTCATGGCTTGTTTTAGGGTCACAAGTCTTGAGAATGTCCAGGAAGGCATTTTTCAAAATGTCGTGTCCTTCTGGCTCTGTGTCTTTTGCTCTCCATGTCACCATCTCCTTGTAAAACAGAGGGGCCACAGTCAGCTGAGTTTGAGGAAGGTGAGGACGACAGCCCTCAGTGCCCTCTCCAATCTTGCTTCTTGGCCTCCTGTGTTATCACAGTGGCTGTGATGTGGCCAAACCCGAAGGCCAGTGTCCTCACTTTCCTGTTGACCTTTAGTATTTGTATGCAAACTAATTACCACACCATGTCTGATCTTTCTACAGATCTACCATTAGGTAGGCCAGTGGCTCTCATATTTTCTTTCTGGGGCCCTGGGATTGTGGGGGGCACCTGTGTGTCTGGCACACCTGGCCAAAGTGGGTGAATGCCCGTTGGTCTCCAGCCCTATGCCCCTACTTTGCCAACTTCAATCAAGGTTACTATACTTTTTATGTAGTTAACATCATCTTCTATATAATATTTCACTTGGTAAAAGGACGCCTTTGTTTAACAAAAGTGCACGGGGAAATAGCTAACATCAGTTGCAAGATACGCTTGGGCAAAGATGGCCCGGAGCTGGGCTGGGTAGACACGTATCCTGTATGAGGAATTATTGGCTCAATACTGGCTAGAAGTACAGGTTTTGAAACTGAAATAGGAAAGCTGATGGGTTTCTTTATTTACTGTAAAAACCAGGAACCAGGTCATCACTTGTATCTGTAAAGGCTAATAAAGTTTTGAGGTTTGAGAGACTCTTCTAGGAATAAAGGGGATGTATTTTTAAGCCAAGAGCTTGCTAACACTGATCTTAGTGTTATGGGAAAGATTGTTTGCAAAAAAAAAAAGCAAAATTTGGCTGGATGAACTGTTACTTTATGGATATTAATATTTTATATACTTGAATTAGGAGTTAACACCATCTCATTTATTCTGTGAGCTTTACTGCCAACAAACCTGAAGTTGAATAAGTCCTTTGGAAATCTATTGAATATGTACAGGTATTCCCTTTTAAATTGACATTTGAGTGTTGATCCCTTTCACACATTAAAATTTTGAAATTAACCACTCAGACCTCAGCAATCAAGTTTTAATTTCAAGCAAACATAATAGAGCAAAAAAATTATCATCCCTTGAATACATTTTACATCACACAATCTAAGAACTAAAGTCAATTTGATCTAGTTTTGAACTCCTTTAGGGGCCAAGCTTAGGACTATCAGAAATTCTTTTTGAAACCTAGGGCTCTGGCTGATGAGTCCTCTTTTAAAATTCAGAATCCAGGGATTTTGGACTTACATTCCTAGAGCAGATGGTAAGTCTGGTTTTCCAGTGGTGACCTTAGACTTAGTCATTCTTTGAATCGGATTTCATTATCATTAGAGAAACCATAGATTAAAACTTCATGGCCCCTACTAGAAGTTAAATCCATTTGAAGATCCAGCCCATTAAAGGAATGGAGGCTTGAGCAACACAGCCCAGGAAGCCAGATATAGAAGGAATGTAGTTCTGAATTTTCAGAAGCTGATAGGCTGAGGGAGACTCATTTCTTGCCTCTGTTTGTGTTGCTTCTCTGGGCCATTACTATCTGGAAAAAAAGAGCAAAAAGGTGTGAAATAAATTTTAAAAAGGATCCTTGTCCTAGTGCACCATTACTATGCGGGATGGTATTTGACAGCTCTCTCTGGACCCTGTTTTCTCTGGATGTAAGATAAAAATGCTACTATAAACTTGAACTTTTCCGTGTGATGGGCTCTGCAAGCAGGATCACCCCTCGAGAGGGTGGAGTTGTGCCTATTCTGCAGGACAGCAGACCCTATTTTCTCCTCATCGGTCTCACAGCTTCAGGGAATCCTGAGGTCATCCTCCTCCTCCTCATCATCGCTGTTTATTGACTATTACACTATTTGTCACACACTCTTAACACATCATAGAATTTACAAAAATCATTCTATATGATGTAGACCTACACATTTATCCATCCTCAGCAAAATGCTAAGCAGTCAGGATCCTCCCGTCCTTACAATGACGCCGCGAAGGCACAGAAAACTCAGTCATTCGAGGATGGGTCTGTGTTACATGAATAGTATATGGCAGACCTGGGACTCAAACACTGGCCGCTGGATTCCCGAGGCTCTGAATGGGAACTGCATGGCTCTGCTCCTCAGCCAGGCTTACCTCGCTGGCCTTTCATGTGATGGGATCGGTTTTGAGATAGGCGTGGCAGGGCATCTGGGGGCTGATACAGAGTTTAGACCCATCGCCACAGTGAGAGGCAGGACTGTAAATCCAAGACTTAGCGTGCAGAGCACAAGCCTTTTGCTTTCCTTCCAATGACTTCATTTAAAAAAATGTTTATCTTTTATTCTGTGTGTCTACTACCACCATCCAGAGATAGCCACTGTTAACATTTTCCAGATAAGATTGAATTTTATATCCCTCCCTATGGAATTCACAAGCCTCCTACCAGGTTTCCCCTGTGAATTCCCAGGGCACTCCCATTCCCAGGGTTCCCTCCTACACTAAGTTTGGCTTCAGTCTTGGTTAATTTATGCACCCCTCCCTCGCTCTGTCCTGCTGCTCTAGTCTCTCTTCGACTTGGTGTCAAGCTAGACATGCAGCTCAGGCTTTTATACTTCAATTAAAAATTTAAAAAAGGCAACAATTGTTCAACACACAGACAGACGATACATTTGTGACTATCACGCACTTGAGTTGAACCAGAGGTGGGATTTATCCTGTGGCGACGCAGGCACACCTGCTTCCTGAAGTCCTTTAGCTGCCCATGGTACTGCTCAGACCTTCTCTTTTTTTCTCCTCTTTCCTTTTGTGCCACCAACTGGGATTATCTTAAGTTTAGGAAGAATTATCTTTCCACTTCAGAACACAACATTTCTCCGTGTCTTTAGAGCTTTTTTTTTTATCTTTCAGTAAAATTTCATAGATAGTTTCATAAAGGTCCTACACGTTTCATATTGAGCTATTAATACAGCTGTGATCTACAACACCATTCTTGCCTGCTGGGAACCATAGATGTATTTACAGAGAATGAATCCTTTAATAAAGGGCTGAAGTGATTTGCTAATATTTTATTTGGGATTTTTGCTTTTTCATAAGTGAGATAAGGAGTAGTTTTCACTGGTCAGCTATTTATTTGAGGTTAGATAACAGGATTATACTACCTTAAAGGAATTGGTAGATTGCTTTTTTTTTTTTAAACATGTTGTTGTATTGAATGAACTCATAAGCAAAATTGGTTGGCCCTGTGAATTTTTTTTTTTTTTATTACGTTCAGTTAGCCAGCGTGCCCTGTGAATTTTTGATGAGCTAATTCAGGCTTTGTATTTTTTGAGTTTAACTATAAGAATCTATATTTACTAATAAAATCACTGAATGTATGTTTTTCAAATCTATTGAGAATTATACATGAGATTTTCTCGTGATTTAAAACATCTTTTCACAAGCTATTTTGCCTTGTGTTTCATTGACAATTTTAGGTGTTTTTTTTTTGTTTGTTTGTTTGTTTTTGAGGACTCTCCTCTTTTTGTAATCTTTTTTTAAAATTTAAACTTTATTTTTTCAGTGTTCCAAGATTCATTGTTTATGAATTGTTTGCCACATTGTTTACCACACCCAGTGCTCCATGCAATACATGCCCTCCTTAATACCCACCACCAGGCTCACCCAACCCCCCACCCCTCTTCCCTCTAAAACCTTCAGTTTGTTTCTCAGAGTCTAAGGTCTCTCATGGTTCATCTCCCCCTCTGATTTCCCCCCAACTCCTTTCTCCTCTCCATCTCCCAATGTTCTTCATGTTATTCCTTATGCTCCACAAGTAAGTGAAACCATATGATAATTGACTTTCTCTGCTTGACTTATTTCACTCAGCATAATCTTCTCCAGTCCCATCCATGTTGATACAAAAGTTAATATTCATCCTTTCTGATGGAGGCATAATATTCCACTGTATATATGGATCATATCTTCTTTATCCATTCATCTGTTGAAGGGCATCTTGGCTGTTTCCACAGTTTGGTGACTGTGGCCATTGCTGGTATGAATATTGGGGTACAGGTAGCCTTTCTTTTCACTACATCTGTATGTTTGGGGTAAAGACCCAGTAATGCAATTGCAGGGTCATAGGGTAGCTCTATTTTTAATTTCCTAAGGAATCTCCACACTGTTTTCCAAAGTGGCTGCACCAACTTGCATTCCCACCAATAGTGTGAGAGGGTTCCCCCTTCTCCACATCCTCTCCAACACTTGTTTACTGTCTTGTTAATTTTGGTCATTCTAGCTGGTGTAAGGTGGTATCTCAATGTGGTTTTTGAATAGATTTCAGTGACTTGCTATTGTGAGTTCTATCCACACCACAAACAACCTCTTGGAATTCTTCTTTTTTCTATTTTTAAGTTTATTAATATCTGTATTTAGCTTTATTTTTTCTTTTTCCCTGCCTTAATTTTTTAAAAAAATTTTATTATTTATTTAGAGAGAGAGGGAGCAAGCGAGAGTGAGAGAGAGAGAGTGCGAGTTAGGGGGGCAAAGGGAGACGGAGGCACCACACTCAGAACAGAGCAAACACGGGCTGGAAATTGAGGTCATGGACCTAGTCAGACCAAGACCCTGAGATCATGACCTGGGCCAAAATGAAGTCAGACACTCAACCAACTGAGCCATCCAGGAGCCCTTCTCCCTGCCTTTTTAAAGTCTTACTAGTTCTTTTACACATGTTTCCTGAGTAGAGTTCTTGGTTTATTTATATTCATTAATAAGCAAAGTATTTAAAGCTATACATTGTCTCTGAAAGTAGTTTTGGACTCGTGTAGTTTTGAAAGTAAGAAGATTATCCTTTATTTTCTAGAAATCTTGTCTTTTTAGTTATGGTCTTTTCTAAAAATTATTTAGAAGGCAGTTTTATGATTTTGAAGAGTTGGATTGTTTTCACTTGTTCATTGATAGATCGTTAAACTCGATTTATCATGCTGTGTATGGCATCATTAGGTTGTGTTTGGGGAATATTGCATGGGTGGTTTGTCTTTGTTGGATTTCACTGAGGCACGCATGCACCATGAGTTACGGCAGGGCTGATATTCCACTGTTTTGTACTCGTTCATCTGTACTGATTGTTAAAAGAGTAAAATAATTCTGTGCTCTCTGGCAAATGTTGCTTGCTCCTACTAAAGGCCCCCTGTCCTGTCACCTTGGTTGCCTAGTCCCTGTAGACTTCCCAACCATCTAAAGGGTAATGTCTGGCCTGTCAGAGTCTTTCAAAGCATTTTCTGGCACTCAGATCAATGTGGATTTTAATTTGGTTGGCCCAGGTTGTTAAATATTTTGAATATTACCTCTGAGCCAAACCAAATGGAAATTAAGCAAATGCAACTAGATGTGCTTGGTCTAAACCACATACAAATATAAAACGGTGCAGATAATTTCACATGCCTTCCCTCTTCCACTGAGCTTGGTCTCTGTTCAACTGCTTCCCATGCTCTGGTTGTGAGCTGTGTGTGTGGAGGTACATATTTTTTGTGTCATCTGATTCCTGAATACCAACCGGCTCCTTTATCTGGTTCTCATCCAAAGCAGCAGTGATCTGTTCCGGTGCGGGAGGAAAACCTACATGTTACATTTGTGGATTAATGACACACTTCCACATTATCTTTCTGGATGAGTTAAAAGATTGTCAAAAGTAATTTTGTCTATATATAGTTTGACCTTACATGCTGATCTTACTAAATGTGTTGCTCCTTTGAGTGTACTCAATTTTGGGAAATATTGTTTGGATGGTTGGAGAAAAAAGAACCTGAATTCCTTGTTTTAAGGTATAGAATTATAGAAAGATACATGTGTGTGTGCGCGTGTGCACCTGTGTATAATTTATAATAATTGTATGTTTGATTTTTAGTCTACTTCATCAGTCCACATTTGAGAGAGATGTGATGCTGTCCCCCAAAACTATTGTACTTATATTCTTTTTGCTTTTACCTTTTTTCTTTATATATTTGACTCTATATGATTTAGAGCACAATTCATGACCACTATGTTTTCATTGTGTACTTCATTTTCCATTAGCATAATATAGATTTAGTTCCATTTCCATTTCATGCCTTCCGTCTTGAATTCCCCTTTGTCTGAAACTAATATTATTACCTTTGGTTTCTTTTTTTTTATTTTTTATTTTTTCTTGTCATTTCTTGATCATCTCTTTGTTTTTAAGATTGTGTGAGTTTAAGTGAGTCTCCTATAAGGATCATCTAGGAAGATTTTAATTTTTAAGCTAATTTTAATTAATTTTAATTAATTAATTTTTAATTTTTTTCTGAGAGGATTTGTCCATAGGTGATTGTAAACACTTATCTTTAAGTCATAATATATTTAATTTTAACTTCTAACCTCCTGTTTTATGTCCATTTTTTATACTTCCCTGATGTTTCCTTTATGTTTTTTTTTTCCTGTCCTTTGGTTTTTAATTTCATTAGTGGTTACTCTAAGTTTGTCAAAAACATTCTTTAACTTATACTTCTCTATTTATAATAGTAAATAATGAACCCATATCTTGAACATCTGCATATATGTTCACATATGTACACATATCATGTACACATATCATGATGAAAAAAATAAAATGATTGAAACAAGGGGCTCCTGGGGGACTCAGTCGTTAAGCGTCTGCCTTCAGCTCAGGTCATGACCCTGGGGTCCTGGGATAGGGCCCCGTATTGGGCTCCCTGCTCAGCCGAAGCCTGCTTCTCCCTCTCCCACTCCCCTTCTTGCCTTCCCTCTCTTGCTATGTCTCTTTGTCAAATAAACAAAATCTTGAAAAAAAAAGATTGAAGGAAAACAAAAATAAATCTGAGATTCAGACTTTAGTATTTAGTGTTAATAGGCTCTATTTCTATTTCATGATGTTATTAATTTAATATCTCACATTTGTTATCTTAAAGTCCTCTGTATTCTTTAATTCAAAAAATAAGTATAGAGGGTTTAAATTATCAGTTATGACAGTCTACGCACCTGAACTTTCTTGAACTTTGCAAAATGGAAGGGAAATTCCTATTACCTTAGAGATTTGAACTGAGTCTCAGAAGAGACTGGACTTGAGCAGATAAATATACATAGGGAAGGGCGTCCTTAGTAGAAAGAACCAGGTCAGCAGTGGCCAGAGAGGCTGGGACTACAGAGACCATGGTCACTATAAACCCACAGTAGTTCAAGTGAGAAAGAATGAAGGCATGAAAAGGGGTTGAATGTGAGAGACAGAGTCAAGCTAGAATGTGCAGAACACGATGATTGGCTAAAAACAGTGGGGGAAAGAGACTTGTCAACAATAACATGGAGTTTTTAGGCATCTGTTAGGAAAGCTGGAGGCTTAAGAGATTGTAGGAGAGGAAAGGTTAAGGCAAGAGAAGATGCTGAGTTTGTTATAATCCTATTACACTTGAGATGCATGTCGAGGGGTCCGTAGGCATTTTCATAACGTGTGTTTGTAGCTGGGAAGAAGTTAGAACTGGAGACCCCGATTTGGCATAAGTGGTAACTGAAGCCTTGGGAGTTGGTGAGATCACTGTGAACACGGAAATGGGGTGTTCCGTAACACTGGTCAGGCCATAATCTCGGGGCTAAGGCCACAGCCACTTGCTGAGTTTTGGCAAGAAGGGTGAATGGGAAATGAGATCCAAGGGAAACCTGCTCTTTTGGATGGCCGGTGTTACTCGCAGAGTACTCCCCTACCTCTACTGGGATGACCTGGTACAAAGGTGTATGGGTACTGAACCAGTGCACATGGAGAACCTCCTGTGCCAAGCTCTCCCTCAGGGAAAAGGAAGAGTTAAAATTCTAACTCTATTGAGGGTGTTTTCCATTTGAGATCTCCCTTAGTCACGGGTTGCTTGGTTCAGTCACCACTGATGTACGGAGATATAAATGATTGACAGGGTTGTTGTGAGAATTATGTAAAACAGTGCACTTAAGGTTCTGAATGATAATAGGTGCTTGATAAGTGGTGGCTATTGTATTACTAGCAGTTTTAGTAATTGTTCACATGTAATTGACACAATACTATTGAAACACCAAACTAGCAAATACTTCACACTGATTTGCAAATGCTAAACAAATAGATCTAGAGAGGCGCTCCAGGGACTGCTTCAAGGTCGGGGGAGTAGGGACGAATGCTGAGCTCCGATTTCCCTGCCAACCCACAGGAAGCATGGTTTTATCTGTTTTAGTTATCAGACATCACAAAAAAATGAGAGTTGTTTGAAATGAGCATAGACCTGAAGGCACTAGGGAAAGGAACAGTTACTGAACCCAGATAGAGCAGTGGCAACAGGGGACAGTCCACCAGAGCCATGGCTTCTGTAGATGGCTCAGCATGGGGGATGTTGGGAGAACAGACGCCCTGACCACACGCTCCTTCCGCCCACCAGTCTCCTTCTGGGGCTTCCTACCAGCAGAACCCGGTGGAACACAGGGGACCTCCATGGACCTAGCGCTAGCGGGGAGGAGATAGGAGAGTGGCTGCTGCGGGGCACATCTTGTCAAAATAGAACTGAGGAAAAGCCTGACCCTAGTAGTTGAGACCCTTACACTGTGACCTTCACATTTGTGAACTAAATTTGACTTAAAACTGGACCCAGCCTATCTATGCCCAGGTATCTGACTCGGATATTTCGTGAGATGCTTCTCTGGCTTTCATGTTTTTGGACTGCTTCCCCTCAAGTGACTGCACAGACAGGCTCTTGATGCCAGAACAATCTAAGTACATCCCACCTTGTCTAATTGGGAAGATAAAGGAATCGTTCTTCTAAACCATTACAGTGTTAACTGCCCAGCAGTAGCTCTCTGTAGGATCATAGTCTCTCACACGGCCATACCCATTAGGTACCACATCTGTGCAGTCCCTAAGACACAGCCCCTGCCCTGTGGCACCTGGGACGCTTCCCAGCGTTACGTGAGAGCATTAGCCTAGCTCGTGGGCCAAGCCACAGTTAACCAGTTGAATGTGGGCATAAAAGCCCTGGAGGAGGGCCATACAGGCACGGAGTGTGGTTCATGCCAAGAGATTCCAAAGTTGAATCCTTGGGAGGAGCTGCTGACATGTTTGAAATGATGTCATTGTCATTGGAATAAATGTGTGGGGCCTGGCAGGGGCCTCAGGGATTATACTAACTGTGGCCTCCAGGGCTTCTCTTAGGAAGACCACAGACTAACACCCCTTGAGACATTCAGGCTTCCGTGTGATCAGGGAAAACCTGACAGAAAGTTGAATTGGTATTCCACCTGGCAAATGTGTCTGTAATTTGGAAGTACAAAGGATTTTTTTTTTTTTTAAATGAAGGCAAGGGTATGTGACCAGACAAGTTGCTTTGCTTCAGAAATAGGTGACTTCCATTCACAGATACTTCTGTGAGGCACAGAAGACATGTAAGGCACAGAAGACAACAGATTCCAGAATTATCATAAAGGAATTTCTAAACTAAACGATGCAAGGCTAGAGGGCATCTGCCTTTTTTTACTATGAGTTAGGATCATGACCCCATTGGTGAGGTCGATGCTTCTAGAAGCAGACCTATTGTCCTGTTTAAAGAGTAGAGACATATATAGAGTGCACAGACTCACTTTTAAAGACGATGAAGAAAATGTCAGAGCAGGTGCTCTGGCCCAGGGACAAACACAGTGGTGGGCTACTGGGTCAGGTGAGTGATTTCCCTGAGGCTAGCAAAGGCTGATGGAAAGATTGCTTGTGTTATCTTCAAGTGGCCCCTGGTGCCCCCCAAAGTTGCCACCGTGTCACCAAGCTGGTTGTGAGACTGCTTTTCTAGAATCACTTGCATGTGCAGAGAATTGGTTTCCTGTTAAGGTCAGTCCTGTAAGAAAGGGGACAAGAATCAAAGTGCTTTTGAAGGAAACAGAGGGAATCTTCATTAGCTCAGGACTGGCCTGTTTCCTGCTCATGTGGGTTTGAAGTGTGTGGGAGGGTAGGCACGCAGCAGGACAGAAAGCCCTTAGCAGTTCTTCCTTTTGTGAGTGCTTTAGTTCCAAGATGACTTAAAAAAATAAAACAACACAAAACAAAACCCCAGCTGTCCCCTAAGGCTAATGCAGACCATGAGTTGATAGAAATTCAGTGATCAAATTGGCTTTGTGGCAGGTTGATACAAATTGTCCTTGACACAGCAATCAGTGATTGAAATTTCATTCTCCCATTTCACAGTTGAGGAAAATGAGACAAGATTTCAAGACCAAAGATTTTAACTACTATCCGGTTGACAGTGCCAGGCAATTTGTAATTCACAAAATAGTCACCTGGGTTTAAGATGTATTACTTTCAATTATTGTGGAATTCTTCCAGTTCAACTTAAACATACTGAGAAGACAAGCTATCTGTCAAATGTAGTGCTCGATGCTGGAGAGTCGAGGGTGAGCAAACCAGTTCTTTTCTTCAGGGAAATGGACATCTCAGGTACTAATTAGAGCACTGCCATAAGATTGATTAGTTGTGTGTGCTTTTCTGTAAATAAAAATATTTGAAAATTACAAAAAATAAAACACTATATGAATAATAAGTGAACATCTTTAAAAATTTTTTTTAAATTAACATATAATGTATTATTAGCCCCAGGGGTACAGGTCTGTGAATCGCCAGGTTTACACACTTCACAGCACTCACCATAGTACATACCCTCTCCAACGTCCATAACCCCACTTCCTTCTCCCTCCCCTCCTCCCCCAGGCAACTGTAAGTGAACATCTTGAACAGATACTGAACACAGTAAGTGAACATCTCCCTTCTTCCTTACCCCACCCTTAATTTCTAAGCCTGACAATTTCATTATCCAAAGGTACCACTGCTACTAAACTAGTCTATGACTTCTAGGCTTTTCTCTGTTTGGCAAAGACGAGATCACGCATATGGTTCTGTGTCTTTTTTTAAATTATTTTTATTTATTTTTATTTATTTATCTAAAATATTATTTATTTATTTTTATTTATTTTTTCTTAATGTATCAGGGGCATAAATCCATGCAAACTTCTAATATTACATTCTATGTAAGAATCATCATTTACTTAGCCATGTTCCTATTCATGAATTTCATGGTGTTTCCAATTTTTGGCCATAGGCTGTGATGAATATCCTTGCCATGTCTTTGCATATTTTTATCAGTAATTATGGAAGATACATTTTTATTGTAATTTTAAAATTAACATACAGCATAATTGTGTGTGTGTGCAGCCCTATGAGTTTTAATGTTTTAGAAATTTGTGCAACTGTCATCACAATCAGAATACAGAACCATTCCATCACCCCAGAAGTCTTACTGGACTAACCCTTTGTAGCCCGATCTCTCCCACTCCTAATCCTGGGCAACCACTCATCTGCTATTCAGCCATAAAAGGCTTTCCTTTTCCAGAATGTCATATAAATGCAGTCATACAGTATGTAGCCTTCTGATGCTTCCTTACTTTACTCAACATAATACCATGTTGTTGCAAGGATCAACAGTTTGTTCCTTTCTGTTGTGGAGTAATATTCCATTGTGTGGATGTTGATAACTTCATCTATTGAAGGTCATTTGGGTATTTTCAGTTTTGAGTGATTATAAATAAATAGAATTGCTATAAACATTCGTTGCAGAAACAAAAATTTCCATTTCTCTCAGGTAAATACCAGGAGTAGCCTTGCTGGGTGATATGATGAATGTAAGTTTGCTTTTATGAAAAAAAATGTGGAAGCATTTTCACAGTGATTGACCTATTCATTTTATGTTACACCCAGCAATGAATGAGAGGTACAGCTGTTGTGCTTTCTTAGTGCACTTAGTATTATCAGTGTTTTTTGATTGATAGTTTTGTTTTTAGCCATTCTGATAGGTGTATAGCAATATCTCATTTTTTACAATTTAATTATAATTTATAATTTTAATATCTCATAGTTTTAATGAGCCTTTCCCTAATGGCTAATGAAATGGGACATGTTTCTGCATGCTTTTTTGCCATCCATATGTTGTCTTTGGTGAAATGTCTCAAGTCTTTTGCCCATTACAAAAAATGAATTTTTTTTTACTGTTGAGTTTTGAGAGTTTTTTTTTTTTTTTGATACCTTCTGGATACAAGTTGTTTGTCAGATATGTGATTTGCAAATATCCTCTCCCAGTCTGTGGTTGTCTTCTTACTTTTAACACTGTCATTTATAGACCAAAGTTTTCAATGTTGATAAAATATAATTTGTTCATTTATTTCCATGTGGATCACAATTTTGGTGTCCTAGCTAACAACTCACAGCCTAACTCCAACATCATGAAGATTTTTCTTCCATATCCCTGTATTTTAACATTTTATAGGATTCATTTTCAGTTAATTTTTAAGGTTGGAGGTTTTTTTCAGGGCTCAGTTATTTTTGCATATGGATGTCCAATTGTTCCAACACTATTTCTTAAAAAGACCTATTGTCACTGAATTGCTGAAAGATACATTTTTTATGTGAAATGGTATAATATGAATATAGTTTAATTGTTAATAGGTTTTGAAGCCAGTCTGCTTAAGTTTGAACCTCAATTCTACCACTAATTATCTTTGTGACACTGACCACGTACTTAACCTCCCTTGGCCTTAGTCTCCTTTTTTGTAGAACAAAGAGTTACAGTTCCTACTCCGTAAGATTGCTATGATGATGATTATGTGTAATACACTTGAAGCGGCACTTGACATGTAGTAAGTGATGAATTAGGGTTAGCTTTTATGTAGCTTTATAATTATTGTAGATATTGCAAGCATGTCCTATAAGTGCATTTCCAAGAAAAAATAAAATATTGCAACCATTTTTTCTTCAACCTACTAGCTGGCTATTTGTATTTCTTCATCTGTGAATTAACACTGATTTATTTTCTCTAAGATTTTATTTATTTATTTGAGAGAGAGAGAGAGAGCACATGAGCAGCGGGGTGGGGCTGAGGGAGAAGGAGGAGCAGATTCCCCACTGAGCAAGGACCTGGTGTGGGACTGGATCCCAGGATCCTGGGATTATGACCTGAGCTGAAGGCAGATGTTCAACTGACTGAACCACCCAAGCACCCAACACTAATTTATTTGTCTATTATATGTATTAACACTTTAAGTTTCACACATAATAGTGTTTTTTTCCATTAGAGGCTGGAACATGAAGTTCTACCCCCTACCCTCTGGGGAGAGGTGAGGAGCTGGAGGTTGAATCAGCCAATCGCCAATGACTTAGTTATGAGTCAAAATGAACCTCCATAAAACCCAAAAAAACTGGACTCCGAGCTTCCAGGTTGGTGAGAACAGAGCTGGGGATTCAGGGACCGTGGTTCTCCTGGAGAGGGCACGGAAGCTCCCAGACCTCCCCCCATACCTTATCCTCAGTACCTCTTCACCTGGCTGTTGATTTGGATCCTTTATCATATCTTTAATTAACTGGCAAATCTGTTTCTCTGAGTTCTTTGAGCCCCTCTAGCAAAATAAAAGAAGTTACTCTAGCAAAGCTCCTAAGAGGAGGTCCTGGGAACCTCTGCTTTGTAGCCAGTCAGTCCGAAGTACAGGGAACAGCCGGCACTTGCAGCTGGGATCTGAAATCCAAGGAAGAGGGTTTGGGAACCTCAGATCTGTAGCCCAGTGGAGAAGCACAGATAACAGCCTGAACTTGTGACTGGCATCCGAAATAGGGTAGAGGGTGGGGAGTGGGTGGTCTTACAAGACAGAGCCCTTACTCTGGGGAATCTGATGCTGTGTCTGAGTACATAATGTCAAAATTGGGTGGAATTCTCAGACACTTGCTTGTGTCCAAGAATTGCTTGGTGTGGGACATTGGGGAACTCCTCCCTGCACATTGGAATTGAGTCCAGGAACCCAAAAAGAGTTGGTGTCAGTAAACCTATAAAATGGAATATAAATACCTTTCTTCACTATTATTATAAGAATTCAGGGGTACAGTGTTTGTAAAACACCCAGCACAGTACCTATTAAGTAGTATATGATAAGGAGTGCTAGCTTTGTCCCTACAGGGTATAATCTGAGGCCTGCGGGCAAGGCTACCTTCCTCCTTTGTCACTCTCTTCATAGTGATTATTATGATTCTGAACTTTTTCTATTACAGACTCATTTCTTTTGTTTGCTCTTCTAATAGTTCTCAGTGTGTGGTCACTTTAGGCTATTTTTGATTATTCTCTTTTTTGTGCAAACAAATCAATCAAATTGGCTTCTTTATCAGGATCTGGAGATCAAGGCATGAGGAGTTAGAGTGGTTAAATTCCGTCTTGGAAGATAAAGACATTAGGTTGTAGAAGTAGACATGCACACATTTGGGCAGCATAAGGGTGGAGGGGAACTTGGCAGGTGATTGAATCAGGAGAAGAGCCCAGAAAGAATTGGTGGCCTGGCACCAAGTGTGGATTCCTCTGACACCCGATGCGTTTCCTGGCACAAATGAACGCAGTCCACTTAGGGAGCAGTTTTCTCTCGGGATGAAGTGGACAGGAAAGATTGTAAGGCAGCATTGTAAGACTTGGGGGTATTTGCGAAATAGGCAAACTTCATTTCTGCGTATTCCCAATTTCTCTGTCCTGTATCCTTTCCAGATTTTTGGCTGCCTCTCCTCCAGGTCTTTTCTCCTTGCCCCAGCTTCTACCAAGCTCCAGGATTCTCCATGTACCATTCTGCCAGATCTGTAAACATTCCCAATTCCCTCACATTAATGATCTGTCCAGTTACACTCATATCCCTGGTGACAGAAAGGGCCCTGGAGAGAAATCAGCAATTGGGGACTGGCTTGACTATTGCCTTTCATGTGACCACTGATGAGTCTCTTGTCTGTAGGCCTCAGTTTACTTTTTAAACACTGTGAGTCTTGTTTCGGGAAGTCTCTCAAGTCCCCTTCAGTTTAAACAAGCCTTGATGGGATGGTACCATGCTACCGCCACCCCCACGATGTGGCACAGAGTTTGTAAGTAAGTGCACACATGTGCTTTATACTCAGTAAAGTCTCACTGTGTGGACGTTCTGCCTATTCCCTGGAAATAAACAGTTTCCTGCCAACTGACTGTAGCTAATTCTAACTAGAACACATGTTACTCTCAAAAAGTAATCAATAGGAAAAGAATGATGCTGAAATTGTAATTAGGCAGACAACATTGTAGTCTTGAGGTAGAATAAATGATGTCACTAAACAATATCTGTAAAGTTAGAATATTTGTTATTTGCTTGATGTGTGAATTTATTCTAATTTAAGTTATCATATCTCAGGAGGTGCTATAACCTCAAGAGGTGGGAACTGACTCAGTTTTTCTCACTGTTATATTCTCACCACCTAGCACAGTGCCTGGTATGAGCGAATGCCCAATAAATTTTTCAGGAGGAAAAAAAAAGAACATGTGTTACTTATCCTGGATGGAAAATTTCTGGTATTCTAAGGTGGGGAGAGGTTGCCATTTCATCCAGGAGACAAGGACCGTATTTGGCTGGGAGGCAGGGATGGGAAACAGGCATGCCCTTTGGGCAAACTGGCTTGGCACAGCTCCTGGTGAGATGTTAGAGATGCACAGCCTACTCACATCAAGGATGTCCTTCTCTAACTCCAAACTCCCAATTATACAATAAAAAAGTTAGCAACTTCCTTTAGTTATTTCTAGTCTTGTACGTTTTGGCATCTTCTCGTTAATTGCCCAATACCTTCTTGGAAGGAACCTTGAGGATAACGTTAGTCCTCAGAGACTTACTACATACATAAAAGGATCATGAAGAACAAAAAGAGATTAAAGTGTTGGAAGCATGCCTGGGAACTGGATTTCTTCAGAGAAGGCAAGAAAGCAGAGAAGATACTAAAAATATTTTAGCACAGACACATAGAAATGGCTCTAGTAGTTCTGAGGATCCAATCAGAAGAAATTTAACGCCAACTTTAGGATAGATTTAAGAAAGAACATTCTAGAAGTGAGTCTTATCAAACACTTAATCATTCTTAAAACTCTGCTTTGTAGTTACCCTTTCAGGGAAAAGTATTCTGTCTTCTCATATCCCTTTTGCTTTATCTGAGTAAGTCTAATTCTCCTTCAGGCCAAATGTCACTTCCTGAGGGAAATCTACCTGATCCACAAATCATTCCCCCACCCCAGCCAAGTCTGATTAAGTTCACCATTATCCTATCCCATAGTCATCAAAACTTGTCATTCTCTCTCATACTATTTATCATGGTTCCAGGGTTACATTTATTTATGTTCCTAGTTTCCTACATCTGTCTTTCACATTTGCCTGGAAGCTACATGAGGGTTGAAATCATCTGTTTTATTTATTGTTGTGTCTCCAAGATGGAGTATAGTCACTGGCACAAGGGAGGTACTCGGGAAATTTTTTTAGTAGATGGACGAACATATAAATGACTTCATGACAGGTTTTTAACCTACAGATCATTTTCCTTTTCTGGCAGTATATAAAAAAAAATAACTATTCCGCCAAATATCCTGGGTAGTTTGGGGGTTGTCTTGACTTCTTCAGCTCTTTGCCAACTCCCTCATTCCAGAAATGCTTTGGTTAAGGTAGTATTCATTGACATTTTAAATATTTGGAAGTTTAAGATCTCTACTGCTGTTACTGAGACATCCAAGAACACCTTAGAAAGGTTTTAAATCAAGTCAAGATCAAATTTCCAAGAACTCATACATACAGTTGTTTTAAAGACATGATATCTTACTCCAGACACATATCGATGAAACTTTACCAATACTACAAATCTAGGGTGTTAAGAAGCACAAATAAATGGCCTCAGTATGCAATAATTTAACCTGCTTTTTCTACTTACCCTGCCAGTGCTTTGAAGATGAGGGAGCTGGTTTAATCAGAACTTCATCATCTGCAACAGTCTCGAACTTGAATGTGGGAAGAGAGGGACAGCAGGCTAATTGGAATAAGCATGTTGTACTGCATTGGAATGTATTCTCATTGATAATCATATTTAACCTTTCAGTTTTTTCATCTGTAAAAAGAAAAGTAGTTAAAAGTGGTGATCTTTAAGATTTTGTTTTTATTGAAACAATTTTTTTTTTAAGATTTTATTTATTTATTTGACAGAGAGAGCTCACAAGTAGACGGAGAGGCAGGCAGAGAGAGAGAGAGGGGGAAGCAGGCTCCCTGCTGAGCAGAGAGCCCGATGTGGGACTCGATCCCAGGACCCTGAGATCATGACCTGAGCCGAAGGCAGCGGCTTAACCCACTGAGCCACCCAGGCGCCCCGAAACAATTTTTTTTAAAGATTTTATTTATTTATTTGACAGAGATCACAAGTAGGCAGAGAAGCAGGCAGAGAGAGAGGAGGAAGCAGGCTCCCTGCTGAGCAGAGAGCCCAATGTGGGGCTCGAACCCAGAACCCTGGGATCATGACCTGAGCTGAAGGCAGAGGCTTCAACCCACTGAGCCACCCAGGTGCCCCTGAAACAAATTTTTTTTTCCCAAATTTTTTCCCCAAATGAAAGCTTACATGAGTGTAAATGTAAACAGATAAAAGTTGAGTAGCTCATTGAGAGCATGTATGTGTGATAATTTCACCTCTACCAGTCTCACAAACTTCTGGAACAACATTTTAGAAAACTGAGAAATAACTCCTTGAAATAATACAGCTTGAAAAATGGCTCCATTTCTAATTTCCAAATCAGTTAAATTCTATTATATGGGTATTCATTTAGGTCCACAATCCTTTCTATAATAATTTTAAAAAATATTTTTATTTGAAATATTTTAATTACAGCATAGTTAACATATGGTGTTATATTAGTTTCAGGTATACAATACAGTGATTCAGCAAATCCATATATCACTCGGTGCTGTTCAAGATAAGTGTACTCTTGGGTCACCAGGGTGGCTCAGTCCATTAAGCGTCTGACCCCTGATCTCTGTTCAGGTCATGATCTCAGGGCTGTGAGATTCAGCTCCACATTGGGCTCTGCTCTTGGTGAAGAGGCTGCTTCACATTCTCTCTCTCCCTCTGCCCCTCCCCTGGCTCCCGCACACTCTTGCTCTCTCTCGAATAAGTAAGTAAATCTTTAAAACAACATTAAGTGTACTCTTAATCCCCGTTACCCTATTTCACCCATACTGCCACCCACCTCCCCTCTGGTAACCATCTGTTTGTTCCCCATAGCAAAGAAACAGTTTCTTGCTTTGTCTCTTTCTCCCCTCTTTATTCATTTATTTCTTAAATTCCACATAAGAGTGAAATCATACGGTATTTTTCTTTCTCTGACTGGTTTATTTCACTTAGCCTAATGCTCTGTAGCACCATCCATGTTGTTGTGAATGACAAGATTTCGTTCTTTTTTATGGCTGAGTAGTATCTTATTGTGTATATGTGTGTGGATACACCACATCTTTCTCCGTGCATCTATTAGCAGACATCTGTGCTGCTTCCATAATTGGGCTATTGTAAATAATGCTGCTGTACACATGGGGTGCATCTATCCCCTTGATTTACTGCTTTTGTATTCTTAGTGTAAATACCCAATGGTGCAATTACTGAATCATATTCTTTTTTAAGTTTTTTTGAGGAGACTCCATACTGTTTTCCACAGTGGCTGCACCAGTCTGCATTCCCACCAACAGTGTGCATGTATTCTTTTTTCCCAAATCCTTACCAACACTTGTTAAAAAACAAGTTTTTGATTTTATTCATTCTGACAAGTGTGAGGTGGTATCTCATTGTGGTTTTGATTTGCATTTCCCTGATGCCGAGTGATGTGGAGCATCTTTTCATGTATCTGTTGGCCGTCTGAACGGCCTGTTCATGTCTTCTGCCCATTTTTAAATTGGATTATGATTATTATTATTGGTATTGAGTTGTGTAAGTTCCTTATATATATTTGGGTACTAATCCTTTATTGGGTACGTCATTTGCAAATATCGTTTCCCATTCAGTAGGTTGTCTTTTAGTTTGTTGGTTATGTCCTTTGTTGTACAGAACTTTTTATTTTAATATAGTCCCAATAGTTTATTTTTGCTTTTGTTTCCCTTGCTTCAAGAGACATATCTAAAAAGATGCTGTTATGACTGATATCAAAGAAATTACTGCTTATGCTCTCTTCTTGGATTTTTATGGTTTCAGGTTTCACATTAAGGTCCTTAATTCATTTTTAATTTTGTTCTGTGTACAGTGTAACAAACTGGTTCTGTTTCATTCATTAATGTAGTCCAGTTTTTCAACACCGTTTGTTGAAGAGACTCTTGTTTTTCCTTTGCATATTCTTACTTCCTCTGTTGAAGATTAATTGGCATGTAATTATGGCTTTATTTCTGGCCTTTCTATTCTGTTCCACTGATCTATGTGTCTATTTTTCTATGACTATTTTTGTTTGTTTCAAATTTTTATTTAAATTCTAGTTATGGGTGCCTGGGTGGCTCAGATGGTTAAGCAGCTACCTTCGCTCAGGTCATGATCCCGGGGTCCGGGGATTGAGTCCCGTGTCGGGCTCCCTGCTCAGTGGGAAGCCAGCTTCTCCCTCTGCCTCTCTCTCTCTCTCTCTGTCTCTCATGAATAAATAAATAAAATCTTTTTAAAAAGATTAATTCTAGTTTGTTAACATATAGGGTAATATTGGCTTCAGGAGTAGAATTTAGTGGTTCATCACATATAACACCCAGTGTTTATCACTAGTGCCCTCCTTAATCCCTATCACCCATTTAGCCCATCCCCCGCCCACCTCCCTCCATCAACCCTCAGTTTATTCTCTATAGTTAAGAGTCTCTTATGGTTTGCTTCCCTCCTTTTCTTTCCCCCTTTCCCATATATTTACCTGTTTTATTTCTTAAATTCCACATATAAGTGAGATCATATGGTATTTGTCTTTGTCTGATTTATTTCACTTAGCGTAATACACTCTAACCCCACCCACATCGATGACTATTTTTATTTTTTTATTTATTTTTTTTTTTTAAGATTTTTTTTTTTTATTTGACAGACAGATCACAAGTAGGCAGAGAGGCAGGCAGAGAGAGACAGGAGGAGGAGGCAGGCTCCCTGCCGAGCAGAGAGCCCGATGTGGGACTTGATCTCAGGACCCTGAGATCATGACCTGAGCCGAAGGCAGAGGCTTTAACCACTGAGCCACCCAGGCGCCCCTCGATGACTATTTTTAAAGAAAAATATTTCTTTGTCTTAGTTAATGAGTCATTATTCAGAGCAATATTAAATATAAGAAAATCTAAGGGCAAAAACAATTTATAAACATTTCGAGTGTACCACAATGCAGTTTAATAAGCAAATGTTACTGTGAATGATTAGATGATGTGTCCTACAGCAGACAAATGACAGAGTGAGCCAAGTAACATTTTAGGATATTGGGCTTCAACTGTGATGGACAATCATTTGTTAACTTGGCAGATGCCATGTCATGATGGAAAGCATTTCTTTATAAATAAGACACATTTTAGGCAAATATTAAAAAGTGTTTGCAAAGTCTTTGCTAAGGAAAAATCATATCAATCCCCAAAGTGTGAAAGATGCCTGAAATTCAACATGCGTCTTACTTACTGATATAGCAAACTTAGCCTTTTCCTTGATGCTAGATGTGTCAAGAACTAAGCACTGGGTTGGACTAGAGCCCTTCAGACCATGCCTGAGGTGAAAGAACCCCATGCCGGTCCCCAGTGGGACTTGGAGAAGACAGCGTTATAATGTAGGAAAAGGCGTTAGGCACAGGAGATGATACTGGTGTGAGCCTGGTCTGTCTTTTGGTAATTTTTCCGAGGCCCGTGTCTCCAGTAGCAGATTTCTCTGTGGCACCAGCTGTGTACCTACAGTCACAACTTTCACAGTGTCAGTGGCTGAACTCTTTCAAGAAGCCACAGGCCACAGCTGTTAGCTATTAACAGCCACAGCTGTTACCCATGGCGTTAGGGCCCCGGCTCCTTTATTCTCTTTGAGAGGCCAAGTATGGTTACTCTTCTTCTCCCTATTCTCAAAGGGTTTTTTCCTTTTTTCTTTTTAAACCCATGTTTTTTCCCCCAGCTTTGTGGAATGGTATCACATTTCCCACTAGTCTAAAGAAGAGACAAAGAGAAAAATGCATTACTTGGATGCAATCCAAAGAGATTGGGATATAGGGACAAATGATGAGAGACACATATATTCCTCTGGCTCTTGATTCCCTTCCAAATACAACTTTTTAAGGGACGAGCAATAGCATTTACTTTTTACGTTTGATTTTTATGTGTAGGTATTATCAAATGGTTCTAAAAGCCAGCGTATATATGTATATGGTGACAAACCTTCCTCTTATCATGTCCCCCAGCTATCCCACTCTCCCCTAATGGGTCACTCTTATTCTCAGTTTCACGTCTCACCTTCCAGAATTGCTTTAGGCATATGCAGACAAGTACAAATGCATACTCTTGTTTCAGGAAAACTAAGTAGATTATTTTTAAGATCCATCCCAGGAATCTGGTAGGGATTTCTTCTCATCTCCATAGCTCACATACAAAATCCTTCTGACACCTCACTGAAAATGGCATGACCAAGGACAGACAACTCACTGGTGGGAGAGGGCTTCCTGTAAGTGGCATGCTGAGTAAGGGGAGAAAAGCCTAGTCCAGTCTGGACCCGCAGAAGTACATGATTTCCCTTTCTGTCACTGAAAGTAAAGGGAGAGAACTGGGAGCAAAAAAAGGAAAAAAAAAAAAAACCGGATCCATACCCAGAAACTGTGTAGAGATGAAGTGTGGCTGTCTTTTCAAATCAGCTGTGTTTTCTATTATTTCCTAACATCCTTCAAAAACCAGAGCCAGCGCAAGTTCAGTGAGTTCAGAGTCAGTCCCTTAGTTTTGGCAAGTAACTCACCTGGTCCTAGAAATGAGCCTCGATTGAATCGGAGCTGAAAGAATTACGGTGTTTCCTTCCTCTGATGACTCTCTCTGGGAACATGCCTGGAATGAGTGAGTGTGGGAGACGAGGTGGTATTCACAGCTGGACCTACGTGTGGAGGGGAGCTGGGCTCCAGTGTTATTTTTGGAGGCCCTAATTCCACTGTTAGTTTTCCTCACTCATCCTCTTTTACAGCACATTTTTTTTTTATTATTGGTTTTTTAATCACAATCCCTGTCTCTTATCTGGAGATCGTGAAGTTACCATTGAGGCTTGGAGCAAGATACATGCTTCTTTAGGGTCAGGTTTGGAAACCCATTCAAGGTAAATTTTGTCCCTCAGTCCCAAATATTGAGTTAACATTACAAGGAAAAAAATATATAGCTCTCATTCCCAATTACATTAAGATCTGACTTGGACATTCTTCTTAATTAATCAGACAAAAATGTAACTCCTAGTAGTGTCCTTCTCAAAATATCACTGCATCCATCCAACACTGGCGATTGTCATTAAAATTCTAAGAGGACTTCATGGCAGGCACAATGTCTGACATAAGCAAAGGCTCAAAAAAGATCTGGTAGATGAATACCAGTCAGCCCTAGATACTCAACAATTAATCACCTTCCTGTGGCATTTTATAAAAATTAAAACATTTGCTTTTTCTTTCTTTAAACTTAGTACTTCTCAAAACAGCCTTTTAAATTTGGGCAAGGATGTCAATTTAAACTCAGAGGAACACTTACATGTTTAACTCATTATTCTAGAAGTCGGAGTTGTAAACTTGAAGCAAGCAGATCTGGAATAAAATTGGTCCATCCATCCATCCATCCATCCATCCATCCATCCAACCACCCATTCATTCAACAAATATTTGTTAAGTCCTATATGCAGGGACTAGGCAGGGCACTCCTATATACGTCGGTGTGAACAAAACAGCTTCTCTCCTTCACGGAACTTGTCATCTATCGTGCTTGACCTCGCTAGCCCCAGGTCATTGCATGTAGACTTGGGGATCAGCCATCACCTGAGCCAGTGAATACCCTTCATTCCTGGTTTTCCACACTTGAGAGGAGCAGAGATTTCATTAGTTCATCTTAGAAACTTTGGAAATCAGAAGAGAAAAGAGGGGAGGGAGAGAATGTGAAAAGATGGCATTTTATTTTCTAAAATGTGCTTCATCATTTATAAAAAAAACTTTTAAAGGCCAGATAGGATTTCATTTTCACATGTGGGGACGGTTGAGGTTTGGGCCTAGGTGTTCAGGAAACAGAATTAAGAGAACTGAATTAATGGTTGTTGTAAACCCCATAAGACACAGTGCTTAGTAAGTTTGGTACTTTCTCTCATTTAATCTTTACAGGAATCCTGCAAAATGGGTCTTGTTAGCCTCATTTTTTTAAAATAACTTTATTTTTTTTAAAGATTTTATTTATTTATTTTACAGAGAGAGATCACAAGTAGACAAAGAGGCAGGCGGAGAGGGAGAGAGGGAAGCAGATTCCCTCCTGAGCAAAGACCCCGATGCGGGACTCGATCCTAGGACCCTGAGATCATGACCCGAGCCGAAGGCAGCGGCTTAACCCACTGAGCCACCCAGGCGCCCATAACTTTATTTTTTTTTTAAGATTTTATTTATTTATTTGAAAGAGAGTGGGAGCAAGAGAGAGCAGGAGCAGGGGGAGGGAGAAGGAGAAGCAGACTCTGCTGCTGAGCAGGGACCCAGACATGGGGCTCGATCCCAGGTAACTGGGATCCTGACCTGAGGCAAAGGCAGATGCTTAACCCACTGAGCCACCCAGGCTCCCTTGTTAGCCTCATTTTAGAGATGAGGCAAATGAGGCTCAGAAGGAAATGTGGCCCTCTCTCAGTCCTTCTCTATGGAATTCTTTGATAACGATGAGAGTACCACATTCTCATTAATTTTTAATAATTAGAATTACTTTCATTAATAATTAGTGACAATAATGCTATTGTTGTGAATTTAACTCAACAAGCATTTGCTGAATACCTAACTAATGTTACAGACACTGGAGTGGGTAGAGCTATAATGCACAGCTCTGTTTGCGGGGGTGGAGAATAACTGAGAGTCCATGGCAGCCGCGGTGTGCAGTGGGGCAGGAGGGGCTCATAGTGTTTAGGTGATGCCATGGTAAAGAGTTTCAGATCTTGTCCTATGGAACAGTAGCATTTTATTTTATTTTATTTTTAAAGATTTTATTTCTTTATTTGACAGAGATCACAAGCAGGTAGAGAGGCAGGCAGAGAGAGAGGGGGAAGCAGGCTCCCTGCTGAGCAGAGAGCCCGATGCAGGGCTCTATCCCAGGACCCTGGGATCATGACCTGAGCCCAAGGCAGAGGCTTTAAGCCACTGAGCCACCCAGGCGCCCCGAACAGTAGCATTTTAGAAAGATGGCTCACCAGCTATTTTCAGCCAGGACTCTATAAGCCCCCATTTATCCCATGGAGCCACATTGATAACCTTCCTCATGGATGACACACCTTCTTTCTTTTTCAGGAACAGTGGACAGTGCCATGGATCTGATCCTGATCAATTCCCTACCTCTGGTGTCTGATGCGGAAACGTCCCTCACCTGCATTGCCTCTGGCTGGCGCCCCCATGAGCCCATCACTATAGGAAGGGACTTTGAAGCCTTAATGAACCAGCACCAGGATCCCCTGGAAGTTACTCAAGATGTGACCAGAGAATGGGCTAAAAAAGTCGTTTGGAAGAGAGAAAAGGCTAGTAAAATCAATGGTGCCTACTTCTGCGAAGGGCGCGTTCGAGGAGAAGCAATAAGGATCCGGACCATGAAGATGCGGCAGCAAGGTAACATGCGCATTCGTCGGGGGCCATGGGGTCCGCTGAGGCTCACACAGAGTTCATCTGCTGCTTGTCTCTAGCATGCACATAGCATTCGGGAGCAAAGACACCGGCCAGTCCGCCTCACCCACGTTCGACCCCTTCGCCGGACATTGTGCCTGGTTCCTGAGATGAAATGAACTGTAATACATATTGTGCTAAGGTTTCCGTGGCCCTTATGGATTTAGGAACATGTTACGTGTATGGAGTAAGGAAATCACAGAGACGAAGACAGCTGTCCATGCCAAGATAGTAGCTGTTTTGAGCTTTCTAATTGAGTTTCCATTTGTTTCTTTGTTTTGCTTGTCCCTGAGTATTCTTAACAGAAGTCACTGTTTTCAGGGGATAATGTGGTAGAAATAAGAAACTTAAAAGGGGAGCATCTATCAATAACTTAACTGGTTCCTTAGTCTGTTGGCTATCTGTGGCTGTGGTCATGCTGTGTCCCACACAACCACAAACCCCAGTGGCACACCACAGTAAGCATTCACAGCCCGTGAGTGTAAGTCAGCTGGGCGGATTGGGTGGCTCTGCCGTACCTGACCCGGCTTTCTCACACGTGGACATTGGCCGACGGTAGGCATATTATGCTGGCCTTGGCTGTACCAGCCTGGCTCTGTTCCATGCATCTATTTCCCTTTCACAGGTTTAGCTAGGTGCACTCTCACGGAGATGGCAGAAGTGCAAGAGAACAGGAGGAAATGCACAAGCCTTCTTGAAACCTAGCCTCAGTGTTGTGCTCTCTCACTTCTGTCTCATTTCTTTGCCCAGGAAAGTCAAGTAGCTGAGCCTAAGCTCACAATGGCTGGGCCTCCCACAATTAAATGGCAAAGATGACGGAGACAGGGAAGGAGACAGGGGAGGACCTTCCAGCCCGCTGCCATTCTTGGAAAGAGACCATGGTTTCGTTCTGGCACTTGAGTGGCCACACTTAGCTCACAGAACCCTGGAATTTTTAAGGGAGATGTTGAGGGGTTTCTGCAAAGGGGCACATTATTCTTAGCTACCTCCTCACAAGACAGTGACGGGATGGAACCTTTGTCCCAAAATACAAGTGGCTCTAAGCTAAGTCTTTACGCCCGTCCACCAAACTGATGACAGCTGGAGAAGGCAGCTGTGCTTATTCTTTAATGGTTCTGTTTTGCCCTAAGGCTCCCAGGCCTGGACAGGTGGGTAGACTCCTGGTATCTTGATGCTGCTTGCTGGGAGGAAGGCACAGAATTCCAGTGGAGATGACCTCTCCTTGTTCTGAATGGAATGATCTGGCCACTCATGTGTCAACCCTTTTTTCTGAGCTGGTCATACCTCTAGAGGAGTCCTTTCTAGATTGATGTCATCATATCCACAGGGACCGTGGCCTGAGAAAGTGTCATTTTAGGAGATAATGACATTGTGAACTCTTCAGGGTTTGATTTTTCATTGCTAGACTGATCCACAAAAATAACATAGCTCTACATGTGTCTCTGATGGGCCGTTTTTAAGCTAGGAGTCTGCATTTTTTTTTTTTTTTAGACCAGTGTCTCTCGAAGTTGAATGAGCTTCTAGACCACCTGTGGGTCTTGGTAAAATGCAGACTCTGATTGGTAGGTCCTTGAGGAGAGTCCCGAGATGGTGCATTTCCCACAAGGTCCCAGGCGGTAAGATTCCTCTGGGCTGTGATAATTAAAAGATTTGAAGGCAGCAAGCTCATTTTAAAGTCAAAAGTGATAAAATCACCATTTATTACAAATAAAGGAAAAGGTTTTCTTAGCAAAACTGTACCGGTCACCTTTAAATGACACTAGGGTGAGTGGGAAAGTGCACAACAGACGTTCCCAGGAATGCAGCTCTCCGGTGAGGGAAGAGAGTTTGAACAAAGGGATGTGAGGTGTGCCAAAGCTATCAGAGCTGAAGAGTCAGCCCTGTTATGTTCCACACGTGTCATTCGGGATTTGACTTGTGTCAAGAGTTAGTCCTTTCTGCTGACGTTTCCACATTCAGAATGAAGATAATCCGAGACGTGGGCCCCAGTGCCTTCGTAGGAATGAAATGTGGGGTGCCACTGTGCCCTTTTCAGGTTGGCATGGGTCTGTCCTTGAAGGTGTAGAAGTAAGAACCTGCAGAGTATATTAAACCAGAATCTTGGGAGTCAAAGACCAACCGTAACGATCACTCCAAACTGAAGGTCTAGGCCAGCGCAGGGAAAAGAGAGCTTAAATTCAGCTAAATGAAGTGAAGGCTGGCTTGCTAGCGAGAAAGCATGGGGAGAAGATGGCTTTTAGATGCCTTTTCTCATGAGTTTTAATTCTTTCCCCACCACTAACCAGCTCTGGGGCCCTGGACAATTTCTTTAACATCCACTGGTCTCATTTTTCATCATCTGTGAAATGAGTATAATGATACCTTCAAAATACCATGAGTGCCTTTACATGAAGAGTGGATGGATACGGTCGACATGTTGCTAAAAGCTGGGGTGAAATGGGACCTTGCAGAGTGAGTTACGGAATAACAATAGTGGTTTGTAAATGGTGGGAATGGGATTTTTAAAAAAGATTTTATTGATTTATTTGAGAGAGAGAGAGAGAGAGAAAGCATGAGAGGGGAGAAGCTCAGAGAGAGAAACAGACTCCCTGCAGAGCTGGGAGCCTGATGCAGGACTCGATCCCAGGACTTCAGGATCAGGACCTGAGCCAAAGGCAGTCACTTAACCAACTGAGCCACCCAGGCACCTGGGAATGGGATTAAATGACCAGTGACCTGACTGCTGAGCCTATGTGGGTGACCGTTACCATATGCTTGGCACATCCCTCCCATTTGCTGTTAACCCCCCTCCTCCATTCTGAGCACATGTTTTATAAGGTAGAGCCAGTCCATGGGAAAGCCTGCAGGGCACCACAGGGCACCCCAGTGTAGAGACATGGGCTTGAGCCTCTGCAGCTGAATCACAGGATGCAGGGAAAACTCCTTCACTGAAATCATTTTTCTCACTTGAAAAAAATAATACAAGTAGAGATTTTACCCCAGACATCTGAGAATCAAAGGAGATGGCCAGTCTACCTGGCTCCTAGTAAGTCTTCAATAATCATCACAGTGCCATGGAATAAGCAATCATTTAGTAAGACTATTTTTCTACTCCGTTGTGGAAAAATGTAATACCATCCATTAACATAATTGTGGAAATGTATACAAAATAGGAAAAGAGGTAGCGCTTTCTCTCCTACATTTTAATAACAACATCACCGGCTGTTGAACTGATTCTGTTTCTTTCGCTGACCATCCAGTAGCTGAAATGTGGTGGGAGGAAAGTGTTATCCTTTACAGTGAATCAGGAAAACCTGCACAGCTCTGTCTTTGTGACACTATTAATTCCCTAGCAAAACACCAGGGGATCTCAGAGGTGCCTATGCAGGGACATAGCAGGATACAATGTAGTCCAGCTTGCCGCTGACTCGTGCATCTGGGGAGGAAGTGGAAAATCCATTTGAGATGGGCCAAAATACGCTTATGTTGGCTCTCACACGCCAAACAGTCAAACCGTTTTTATCAATGGCATCATGCAAAAAAATCAAAAGCAGTTTGTTCAAACCTCAGTGGTGATTTCATTTGGGGGTAGGGAGGTATAAATGAAGTTTGAGACATTTTCACATCCAAACGCTGTCTCGGTGTTCCATCAGAAGGAAGCATAGGTTATTTCCTTCCTATTTTCATCTGAGAAATCGCTTTGCTTTAAGAACATCAAACTTTGCAGGGGCACCTGTGTGGCTCAGAGGGTTAAAGCCTTTGCCTTCAGCTCAGGTCATGATCTCAGGGTCCTGGGATCGAGCCCCGAGTCGGGCTCTCTGCTCAGCGGGGAGCCTGCTTCCCCTTCTCTCTCTGCCTGCCTCTCTGCCTGCTTGTGATCTCTATCAAATAAATAAATAAAATCTTAAAAAAAAAAGAACATCAAACCTTGCAAATATGATTTGTGAAGTTGATAGAGAGGAGTTATTTCTATCTAAACAACACAGATGAATGTGTTAGAAGCAGAAAGAAAATAGGAAAACTTGAGACCTGAATCATTCATATATTCTTCCATTTCCCAAGTACTCTTAGGCCTCTTTTTGTGTCACACATGGGAACTGAAGTGACGGTAACATTTCCTGAATACTTCTGTGCCTGACATCCCCCTAGCTATCTTATAGACATTACTGCATAGTTGAGTCTTTACCAAATGTATCTCTGATGAGGACTGTTAGGACCTGTAATAATAGTTGAGGCTTAGATCAGTTGCAACTTAGATGCAGTCACACACCTGGTTTTCATTGTCGGATCTGGAAAGGTTCACTCCAGCTGATCACAGAAGCCAGGCCCTGACCAACACCGCGTGCTGCCTTTCAAAACAGATGTGAACTTGCGTCTTGGAGCATTCGGGCTAGCAGGGGTGCTGTGCTCTGCAAGGGCTGGCATGGGGACGTGCGGGGCCTTCGGAGAGCAGCCTTGAGACACTCACCCTGGATCCCAGGGGAGGGATAAAGTTCCTGGAGAAAGGGACATCTATGGGGGCCGAGGATGAGTGACACTTGGTGAGACATAGGGGGAAGGAAGGAGCCGAGGAGATGGAGGAAGTTCATGACTTGGGTGTGAGTGATCTGTGGCCTTTTGTAGAGCTGAGTACAGTTCAGAATGGCTGCTGTTGAGAGCTGAGGCCGTGGACTTGGAGTGAGATGGGTCTGGAGAGCTAGCGTTGTTGAGCAAGTGGGGGCATCTTGAGTTCATGTCTCGGCTTTCACACGATTCACTGTCAGGAAGCCTCGGGTAAGGGACTAACTCACTCTTAACTCCATCTTCCACATGGGTAGACAAATGGATACACCATCTTTCTAGCACACTTGTGAGACTGCACAAAAAAGTAATGGGCATAAAACTATGTTATTACCCTTAGTCTCTATCATTAAAGGAGATACCCAAAATTGAACTCAATTATTTTACATCAGTGAGAAATATCTTTGTTTATAAGTGTTACTATGACCTCTTCTCTTCATCAGCCCTTAAGGAATAGGGAATCATGTTCTTAGTTAAGCTCTGTCCATTAAGTAGCCCATTCAAATGACCTTGAACAAGTCATCTTCACATTCAGTCCCTAGCAATCTCACTGATAAATGAGGTACTAGGACTTTAAAGCCTTGTGAGTACTAACATTATATAGCCTCTGAAAAGCTTCCAGACCCAAGGAATCTAGTTTAAATCCTGACTTTCCCATGAATTTGCTGCATGATTTTGAACAAGTTACTTTACCTCTCTGTACCTTAACTTCCTCATTTGTAAAATTAGGATAATTGTAGTACCTATCTGATAGAGATATTGTGAAAATTATATCTGTATGAAGTGCTAAGAAAGAGTTGTGTCTGATCGTAGGCACTATTGAAAGGTGCTTATTATTTTCATGATCCAGTCAAGTCACATGACATTAATCTGTGCATACTGTAGACCAGCGGGGCTCCAGCAAAGGTCAGCGTGAAGGTTGTAGATCCCTGTATTAGTACTCAGCAGAGAACAGTCAATTTAGAGCCATTAATGCAGGAGTGGGCAGGATGGGTGGGGTAGACTCTGCTGTTACCATGTTTCTACCTAAGAAAACAGGGAGCTTAAGGGACACCTGGGTGACTCAGTGGTTAAGCATCTGCCTTTGGCTCAGGTCACGATCCCAGAGTCCTGGGATCAAACTCCACATAGGGCTCCCTGCTCTGCTGGGAGCCTGCTTCTCCCTCCTGTCTCTTGCTCCCCCTGGTTGTGCTTTATCTCTCTCTGACAAATAAATAAATAAAATCTTAAGAAAAAAAAGAAAGAGAACAGGAGCTTAAAAGGCACAAAGTCTAAAATAAGAAAGAGCCACAGAGTGGGGGGAAAAAGAAAAGCCCCATTGGAGCTGAGCCTCGTGGGGAATGGCAGTTCCTTTTCAGGATATGATGCTGAGTGAGAAGTTCCATGGTCAGCTCCATGGTCAGACCGTCACACAAAGGGGCAGAAAATCAAAACAGACCACAGAGAAAGGAACAACAGTATAAAGTGATCACAAAAGGTTCTCTCTGGTTCTCCTGCTACAGAGAGCAGGAGCTGCATGTGTTGGGACTGCTTGAGGAAGCCCCTTGTCACTGCGAGCAGGAGCCCCAAGTCCCCCTGCCAGTCGTGCATGCCTTCCCTGCATGTTGGATCCGTCTCAGTCCCCGTGAGAAAGCTGCCCCTGTTGTCCGTATTGGACATGTCCGCGCAGCCGTGCTGTCATTTGTTTGTATTTGGGAAGGATGCTGATCGCTTCTAAGTCCCTCGGCGCTTGGAATCCATCATTTCATATTCCCCAACAACCTTTCAAAGTGAATACTTTTACTTCTAAATTAGAGACGAGGAAGCTGAAATGTTCAGAGGTTAAGTAACTCCTTCAAGGAGGTCCAGTAAGTGGAGGAGCCACTTTGACAGCCCAGGACTGTCTTCTTCCAACGCTCCCACTGCCCTTGAGTCTGTCCCATCCCCCCTCTAGGTGTGTCCCAGGTCATTGATGGGGGTGTCCTGGGAGGGCACCATGCCTGGGTATACAGACAGAGAACAGGCAGATGAACCTAAGGCTGAGTCCTGTTGAGTTCAAGGCATCGTCTGCACCCAGGGTAGCCCTCTAAGCCCATGGTGTGCACGTACCTAATCAGCCTCTCTCAAGGCACCAGTCCAAGGGCCACAGAGGAGCCAGGAAGGAAGGCTGATTCACCCCGCTGTCTGCAGAAGCCTTGCTCCTGGGCTGAAATGCCTTAGGGATCCAAACCTCAGGGCATAGGGTGCTTTGCTACTGATGGCTAATTTCCGTGCATCTGGTCGGAGAATTTGTTCCATGGGATATTGATTCTATGTTATTTAGGGAGATGTGCTTTGTGGCTTAATAAGGGAGGCAATGATCTTAGAACTGGGTACAGGGATCTGTGAACAGCCAACAGATCTTTAATTGTGTTACTCAGTAATTTTTGGTCTGTTTGATGGATCGGTTTTGGGAAGCTTCCACAATGTTTGTGGGTTTGTCAGTTTCTTTAATTCTGTCAGTTTCTGTTTCGTGGGTCCTGAACCTGTTGTTAGATGCATATATAAGTTCATGATTACTAGATCTTCCATTTTTTATATCATCATGTAAAGACCATCTTTATCCTTAAAATTTTGTTTTGACTTTAAAGTAAATTATTTTTTTCTGACATAATTATTGTAGTGCCAGCTTCTCTGAATTATTGAGTCTGGCATACATTTTTCTCTCCCTCAATCTTATGTGTTACTATGTTTAATGTGTAGGTCATGAAAAAGAGCATGTTGTGTGTGTGTGTGTGTGTGTGTGTGTGTGTGTGTAATGTATTTTTTAAAAATTCATTCTAGGATTCTCTGGCTTTGGACATACATTTGGCAGAATCTCTCTTTTCTGTATGCTGTAACTTTTACTTGGGCTTTTGTCTCCCCTTTTATGTCCCTCCTGGCCTCCATGTTTAGGGAAGTTATATATTCTGATTCTCTTCTTCAAGTAGTGATCCTTAAATTTTAAAAATTGGCTTAACTTGTATGTCAATTATACCTCAATAAGGCTTAAATTTTTAAAAAAATTGGCTTACCTCAATAAAGCCTAAAATTAATCCCCCCTTATTCTTATAATTGTGGCTCTTTATAGATTATAGCATAAATTAAGGGAATTCAGAAACTGTCGTGGCTGGAAGAATGCTAGAAGATTTTATCCACATACCTTGTTCAACAAACCAAAGGACTCAGGCATATATATACAAGCATATATATACAAAGGACTCAGGCATATACATACACATACATACAATTAAGGGGAAGAAGGGAAGATATTGGATCTCATCTTTGCCTTATTGTCCAATATTCCAATACTTACACCATTAGTAATAAGTCCAGTATTGTGCTGATTCCATTTGAGAAATGCTTGCAGCATTCCAAAGCAATTAGAATTAGTTGGATTGACACAACCCAGAAGGACCTTGACCCAAAAGGGAAGAGCCATTTGGCAAATATCTAACCACTTCTATTCTTTTCCACTTTGAGAAAACTTGGTAGGAACTGGAGAAGGTTGTTTGATCCATTGTTACTATAGTTTATAGCTAATGTCAGGTCTTAGTTTGATATTGGATACTAATCAACATAAAGTCCTTATCTCCCCAACTAGTTGTATGAAAACAATGTGTTTATGTATAATGTGTGTATATATGTATTTATATTTTTATGGAGAGAATGAGTATTCCTTTCATCACATTTTTCAAAACCTTAATGAAGTTTAAAATCCGTTAGCTGCCATCGTTTTTCCTGTCCTACAAATCAGCTGACTTCTGGCAAGTGCCATCCCCCATCTGTTGAAGTTCCAAGTTCACTTGCTCCTGGAGAAAATATGTGACCTCATTTTCTTATTTGTTTTCCTTCTCTCTTTCAAAAGCTTCCTTCCTACCAGCTACTTTAACCATGACTGTGGACAGGGGAGATAATGTGAATATATCTTTCAAAAAAGTATTGATTAAAGAAGAAGATGCAGTGATTTATAAAAATGGTGAGTATGTGTTTCATTTCCTGCCAGCACCATGGTGTGAGACATTAGATAGCATGAAATGTATCGGGTCATTATCCTGGTGCAGTCTTGGGAGCAGATGTTGCAAGCAAAGCTGTTCTGATGCAAGAGTTGAATCTTATTAAAGAAGCTCTATGAGGCACTGTGGTTGGTTGCTTAATTAAGTAGAGATTCATATACATAAATGAATGTACATACATTCTATATTTATGAGTGTATAATATGAAATTGTGAATGTACAATAGATCACCCCTTTGATGTGGTAAGTGAGGTCCCAAATTCAGCCATGTAAACTGAGGGTTGCTTGATTGCAAGGTTAAGGAAATTACCAGATTGAGCCTAGGAAGCCAACTGGAAGTAGGTCTGGGAGTCCAACTGTGTCTTACAAATCTGTCCAGTTCCAGCTGTGATTTGGCACCCCGTGGTGGCAGTTGCCTGATCCAGCTGGAATATTGATGGGGACTATGCTGAGTTCTGTGGGTGGAGAGGACTTCCAGATTGCAGCAGCGATTCTAGGTTATCTCCTGGTTAGCTGATTAGTTGGCTGGGTGTCTTTGCCTGTTCATCTCTTCCTGCAGAAGATAAGCACTTTAGCTTTACCTCTGTCTTCATACCTTTGGTGGTAGATCGCGTAGACTAACCTCTCTGCTCTATCACCGTAACTTTCTCAGTTTGGGGAGAGCATTGCATGGCTCAGCCTTTTCATTCTTCTACATCCAATATGCTAGAGCACGTTTTCTGTATCCAGTCAGAGCTGATAAAGTGGAGGGGCCAGATGGGGAAACGGAGTGTCTGCTTATGACTCACTGTTCTCCACTCTTCTCCCTCACCAGGTTCCTTCATCCACTCAGTGCCCCGGCATGAAGTACCTGATATTTTAGAAGTGCATCTGCCTCACGCTCAGCCCCAGGACGCTGGAGTGTACTCAGCCAGGTACATAGGAGGAAACCTCTTCACCTCAGCCTTCACCAGGCTGATAGTCCGGAGTAAGTGACTGAGAGGCCACAATCTGTGATGATTTGGTCATTAGGATTTTTAGTTGCAAATAACAGAAACTGACTCTGACTACCTGAGTAAAAACCAGGGGATTGGTTGGAAGTTTACTAAGGACTCTAGAAAATTGGTAGAATGGCTGACAAAGAAGTTTCCAGAAAAGATAGGCCCCAGGGAAGATCTGGGGCTCAGCATGGGTGGGGGCAGATGGACTTTCTCTCAAGGAGGATGAGCTTACTCTAACTGTGCTTCAGCAATGTTTTTCTATTTACTAAATTTGAATTCCCAGGATAAAGAATCAGATAGGCCTAATATATGTCAAATGTCTACTGGCTTACACCAATGAGCTATAGTCAAGTGTGGGGGCAACATACCACAGTGCAGACTCCAGGACCTCACACTTGAATAGCAGCTTCATTCCCCTAAGAAGGGGGCATCACAGTGAGCTGGGCAGTCTCCCTGAAATGCATCTGATACACGGGGATGAGTTGGGCCTTCTGGATTGGTCTAATAGCTAGTTAAACATTCAGTCTCCTGCGAGACTCTTGGGTAGCTCAGTCAGTTAAGCATCCGACTCTTGATTTTAGGTCAGGTCACGATCTCAGGGTCATCAGATCAAGCCCCTCATTGGGCTTTGTGCTCAGTACAGAGTCTGCTTAAGGTTCTTCCCCCTCCCTCTCTCTCTGCTCCTCCCCCGTGCCCTCATGCTCTCTCTCAAATAAATAAATAACATCTTTTTAAAAAAACCACATTAAGTCTCTTGTAAATCCTACACTGTCTGGACTATTTAACTCTCAAATGGGATTTCTATTCTCATGTTTGAAAACGTGCATGAGTTAGAGAACTAGTAAACACTCTGACCCCCTATTTACAACTATCAAAGTAGAGAGTAACTATCAACCAGTAGTTTTTTTTTTTTTAAGATTTTATTTATTTATTTGACAGAGAGGGATCACAAGTAGGAGAGAGGGAGGCAGAGGGAGAGAGAGATGGGGAAGCAGGCTCCCTGCTGCGTGGAGAGCCCGATGCAGGGCTCGATCCCAGGACCCTGAGATCATGACCTGAGCTGAAGGCAGAGGCTTAACCCACTGCACCACCCAGGCACCCCTCAGCCAGTAGTTTTTATAAGAAATTGATTTATAGAAAGGAAAAACTTGCCTTGAGTTTCCTGGCTATCCCACGTATTCATGATATGAAACAACTCAGGTCTAAGTATTTGGGCTGCTCCGTCATTCTAATGGCTGGAATCTTACAGTTTTTCTTTTTCTTTGCCTTATATTTATTCATTTGTTCATTCAGCAAAAATCTATTAATCATAACTCTGTGCCTAGTATTGTGTTGGTATGAAAATACAAGGATGAGAAGATGAATCACTGTCCCTTGGGTAATTCTCAGAGCAGTTACATAGGCAAATGGATAAATCGTTTTGCATCATGATAGTGGGAAGTGTGAAAAGTGTGGTTCATGTGGTTTAGGCAGGTGGAGTCCCCTTTTATTCCACTGCTCTCATGAAGAATCCAAATGGCAAGAGCACAGTTGGACTTCATTTCATTTAGGTGTTTCTCTCCAGCCTATATAGCACTGTGTACCAGGCGTACTCAGAGTCTGGGGAAAATGGGCACATTTTCTAGTCATATCAGAAACACCAGATGTTGACCTATGGTAAAATATTTAACTTTTTTTTTAATGTCAAAACAATCATGACTTAATATAGACTAGAATTTGAAACTCACCTGAAGTTTAAAGATAAAGTGAAAGATTTCAAACACACTTTGATCTCTAGCTATCTCTTGAGACTGCTAGGAGCACGTGGTCATTCCTTTGTTTTAGAGTATTTTGGTGAAACTGAGAAGCATTGCTAATATCTAAAATAATTCTAAGAAAGTTTGAGTTTGGCTACAATCATCCGGTTTAAGAGTATTTTTTGCCAGTATGATTTACTTGATGTTTTAAGCAATGAGGTACAGCTAACGGCATTTGTCCATTTCTCATAACTCTAGGGTATCTGTCCAGGACAAATTGAAACCTAGGAGTAAATCATAAGTTCCTTAAACTTTGTGCCAAGAATCACACTGGTTTTATTTATAGGATTTCAATATAAATTCTCTCTCTGACAAAAGATTTCTTAGAACCAATGAATTTATAGGATTTCTCTCTGTATGCATGAATATTTAGTTTCCTAAAAATATAAAACCACAGGGCTTTTGATGAAAATCACAGAAGCCTGATTGCATCTTGTTGCTTATCAAAAAACACTTTTCCTAGCTTCTCCATCTCTAGGAGA
This sequence comes from Lutra lutra, assembly GCF_902655055.1. NCBI lineage: Eukaryota > Metazoa > Chordata > Mammalia > Carnivora > Mustelidae > Lutra > Lutra lutra. The sequence continues at coordinate 52,150,174 of NC_062290.1, forward strand.
TCACCTCCGTTTTCCCTTCAAGCTTTATTCTTTTGTCTTTCTCAGGATGAGGGAAAAACCTGGGAAAGGTCTATAGATAGGTAGAGAGCTAGAGACATAATACAGTGTAATAGGAAGCTCATTTTCTTCTCCATGGGCTGCCATCATTAGTTTTCAACACGTGCAAATAACTGTGATCTGGCTCTCAAGAAATCACTAATTGTGCAGAAGTATTTTTCCCTTTATATAGTAAGGCATGTAAATATTAACTTTTAGACATTTTGCAGCTTTATCTTTTAAATGGAAGTTTGTAAGAAAGGGTCTGTGTAGACAGTCTTCCTGATTGTTTTAGAGAAAATACTGATAACCAGGAATTCTTGCCAAAGAAATTATTAAGTTACATCAGCTGTAGGCACAGGTCCAAGCTTACCACCGTGAGAGTAACATTCAGGGACAAAGACACTAGTTCCTATCAGATGAGAAATTAAAATGCTGACCACAAAGGGTCATCCCAATCCCCTTGCATTTTTTCCTTATATCAGAAGGTGTCTTTGGACCTAAAAAAAAATCATCTAAACTCACTAAATGTTAGAAAGAAGTAACCAGTAAATAAGAATATAGGAACATTTTACCATTCTTGTACTTTAGGTTTTGCATAGCTTGTTTTACTTCCTGTATTTTTTTTTTTTTACCTGAAAAATGGGTGGATGCTACTGCTCCTGCTCGCTCCTTCAGCCACATCTTGTCTCTATAGACTGTGGACCATAGGTTCTCACACTCTGGCAGGCATTAGAATTATCGGGAGGACTTGGTAAGAACAGATCGCTAGGCCGCCTCCAATTCAGTAGGTCACGGATGGGGGCTACATATGAGATTTGCATCTCTAGCAGATTCCCAGGTAATGGAGAAGCTAGTGGTCAGGGATCACACTTGGAAAACCATTGATCTAGCTCTGATCGTACCTGCAGCTCTGGAAAATGCCAGGCCTTCCTCCCCTGCCTTACCTTTGCTTGGAAAACACTCTGCAGCCTATCTTCTTTGCTGATTATGTGGTCATGCAGGTTCTGTTCACATACCACCTCCTCCAGGAAGCTTTCCTTTCATCCCCAAGACAGGATTAGGTACTCCTTGTCTCTCTCTCTCTCTCTCTGTCTCTCTTTTTAAAGATTTTATTTATGTATTTGATAGGGAGACACAGATAGCGACAGAGAGCACAAGAGGAGTGGAGAGGGAAAAGCAGGGAGCCTGACTGTGGGGCTTGATCCCAGGACCCTGGGAACATGACCCAAGTGGAAGGCAGATGCTCAATTGACTGAGCCACCCAGGCACCCCTCCTTGACTTTGTTGCTATCCTTATTTCCTGTTTCCATGTCTGTTTCCCACAGAGGACTATTAGCTTTTAAAGAACTGAGATTGTTTAAAAAAAAAAAAAAAAAGAACTGAGATTGTATTTTGTTTCTCTTCATTTACTCGTGTCTGTTGAAATGACTGCCATATTGTAGGTGTTCAGTAAAGGTTTATGGAATGAGTGCGCTCAACTCAGCAGAGCCTTGTTTTTCTTAAAAGGATGTGAAGCGCAGAAGTGGGGACCTGAATGCAACCGTGTCTGCACTGAGTGTAAGAACAACGGTGTCTGCCATGAAGATACGGGAGAATGCATTTGCCCCCCTGGGTTTATGGGGAAGACCTGTGAGAAGGGTAAGTCAGGAGCGCTTGATGAGCAAGTTCCGCATTTAAAAAGCCGTCATTGCTGGATGTAGAATTTTAACTCTGGACACTGTTGGGAACAGAAACTAAGTGGCCCAGGTTAGGCCATGTAGGAACTTGGTGGGAATTGGAAAAAGGCACCCTTTTCTAAAGGTTCTTTATTGCCAATCATTGTAAAGCTGTCCCTGCCTCAGCTGAGATTGGATTGTTTTCCATATTCACTAGTCTAGGGGAGACCCATAATAGAAGACCCATACATTTCAAGGGGTTGAATATTTGACTCTGACTCATCTTTTTCTCCCACCAAAGCTTGTGAGCTGCACACGTTTGGCAGAACTTGTAAAGAAAGGTGTAGTGGACCAGAGGGCTGCAAGTCCTATGTGTTCTGTCTCCCAGACCCCTATGGGTGCTCCTGTGCCACGGGCTGGCGGGGTCTGCAGTGCAACGAAGGTATGTGCCAGTCACACCCCTGAACAGAAACGTTCCAGCAGGTACACCCGGGAGATCCAGCTTGCAGGAGATCAGAGCGAGGGATGAACCTGGACTGTTCACTCTGCTAACCAGTGCTGAGCTATGGGTTTGTTTTTTAAAAGATTTTATTCATTTATTTGACACAGAGAGAGTGAGAGAGACAGTGAGAGAGGGAACACAAGCAGGGAGAGTGGGAGAGGGAGAAGCGGGCTCTGATCCCAGGACCCTGGGTTCATGACCCAAGCCTAAGGCAGATGCTTAACAACTGAACCACCCAGGTGCCCCTGAGCTACAGGGTTTTGAATCACAGATGTTTTCATTGCAAGTTAATGATGCTTTCATAATTAAGCATAAGACTCTGGAAGTTAGAGAAAGTGCTTTTCCTGCACATCATCTAAGGTTCTTATTAAAACACAGCCTCTGATTCCATAGGTGTGGACTGGGTCCTGGGGTCTGAGTTTCCCAAAACTCCCAGATGGTGCTCACAGTGCTGGTTTTCAGACCACATTTTGAGTTGGAAAGGCCATAGAGATTTGTGTTTTTTTAGTGGACTCTAGATATCAGAGCTCTGAGGTCCTATCCAGGCAGAATTTGGACTTTGAAAATAGAGGAAGAGCTTTCTTCTGTGGACCCACTAACATCACCTCCTAGCCACCCACAGCCTTCATTTTCTCCCTTCGTCTCTGTTCACCATGGTTCTGGGGTCTTGGTTTACAGCGTGCCAGCCGGGTTATTACGGGCCAGACTGCAGGCTTAGCTGCAGGTGCACCCACGGGGAGCTGTGCGATCGGTTCCAAGGATGTCTCTGCTCTCCAGAACGCCAAGGGCTACAGTGTGAGAAAGAAGGTAAAGCAAGGTAACACTGTAACTAGGGCTGTGTTTAGCCTGTCTGCGCTGGGCTTTGCCGGTTATAATTCTTGCCCCAGCAGCCCAAATTCCTCAAGCCACTTCTGTTTCCATCCAGAAGTTGGGAAGAATATACCCCAAGTTCTAAAGGACAACATTCTTGTCCTTTCCTACGGGCCCTCCTCCTGGCCTTCATTCCTCTTTCTGCTAGAGTAAACCACGTTCCCTTTGTGGAGCAGGGAGTGATGACCGGCTGGTGGAGGGCTCTGCCTACCCCGTCTGCTCCCTTCCAGGGCACCCATCTTTTCCCAGGGTATGCACAACAGGGGAGAATTCCTTTGGAGGGATTTGGACAAAGGATATTTTTGAAAAGAAAGATAGAAAAAGGAAGCAAAAGGAGAAAAGACGAAGCCTCAAAGTGCAATTTTAAGTAATTCTAGTTCAGAAATTACCGTAGAGCAAGGGGTTCACAAACTCTGACCCACAGACCATTCAGTCCGCTATTTTTTTTAACAACTTTATTGAGATATCGTTTCTATACCATGAAGTTCATTCCTTTTAAGTGTGCAATTGAGTGATATTTACAGAGTTGTGCAGCCATGACTGCAATCTAATTTTAGGATGTTTCTGCTCCTTCAGAAGAAACCTTGTACCTATTGGCTGTAGATCCCATTCTCCTCCCCCCCCCCCCTCCACCCTGCCCCCTGGCAACCCTGAATTTACTTTTTGTCTCTATAGATTGACTTATTCTTGACACTGCATAAACTTAGATGGGATCACCCATTACGTGGTCTTTCGTGACTGGCTTCTTTCACGGACCATACTGATTTTGAAGTTTAACTGTACTATAGCACTTATCCTTTTTATTTCCCCACCGTCTGTTGTTGTAAAGAAAATTTGATTGGCAGGAGCCGCACTAATTCGTTCAGAACGTGTACTCGCTAGCTGCTTACTCTCTACATCAGGGTTAAGGAGTTCGTTATTAGAGAACTTCCAGTCTGCAGAGCTGAAAATATTTACTGTCTAGACAGAAAAAGCTTAATTCCTCCCCTAGAATATACTTTATAAAATGAAAAGAAACATATTTTTATATATTTTCCCAACATTTAAAAATAATGAACCTATATAACGTTTCCAACCCTACAAATCTAAGTGTTCCAGAAGGAAATCTACACTCAGAGCAGCAAGACCAAGACCCTTCTGGCTTTTTGTCTGTTCATTTTTAAATTCAGAGCAAATACGGGAGGAAAATACCAACAATTGTTTTCTCAAAGGCTTTGGCTTTGTTTTACTGTGTTCAGTTCCCCGCCCCCCACACTGTTCGGACTTCTGGCCACACGGCAGGAACCTGGGAGGGTCTAGGAAGGGAAGGAAAGGCCTTGGGGCTGCGGGAGGATTTAGTTGAAAACAGGCGGCCAACACGCCCAGGGATTTGACTTTTCAATTTTATGCCCGTTTACCTTTGCTGAGCCTGAAGTTGCAAAAGGTGGGAGACCCTCAGACCTAGATGCAGGCCTCTGGCTTTCAGATAGCAGCCCCGCACCCCCCTTCCTAGCTTCTCCTCCATCTCCACCTGCAAACCCACCTTCCAGCCGATTGCAGGAAGTGCAAGGTGACCGTGCAGGAAAGACTTAACTGCCTTCAAAGTGTCAAAGCGCTTTTTAAAGTTCCTATGCGAATCACTTCTTAAGCCGAAAAATCAATCTGGTAGATTCTAATCACAATCCCTTCAAGTCTACAGACAGGTCAGGGAATTACCCTTGTAGTTCTTAGACCTCTTTCCTCCCTGCTCCGTACCGTTATCTCATTGCGTTCTAGGCTGGGGAAACAGGACAACAATATAAAATATGAATGTTGTGTTCAACACGGGCCCCATCGCCTTACCCCACCCCCACCAGTATCCAACAGCTCGTAAGTCCCTGCTGCTCTTGGGGGGCATTTCCATCACCCACAGTCTTCACGAAGTGCTGGACTGGTTTCTACTGCATCTCACTTTTAGTTACAAAGGGTCTGAGGTTCTCTAAGACCCTACAATTCAGAATAAAATTGTATTTCAGGATTATTCATTCTCTACCACATAGGTATTAGTCCTGATACCCTTGTTGATACCAGAGACAGTGTCTTTCAGTATTGGTGGCAACACTAGTGACTGGGCTGTTGCCTAGAAACAAGTTTGAGGGACTAGTTCTGTTCCACTTCGCTTCTTGTGCGTGTCGATGTTCCTCATTGCTCGTCACCTGCAGATTCAGGGAGCTCTGTCTTGTAGAGCAAAAGGGAGGCTCACGTTGGTCAGCAATGTTGTGGGGTTGTTTGCAGAGTCAAAGAGGACCGAGTTTTTGTTTTCGTTTTTGCTTTTTTTTTTTTTTTTTTTGGTCAGCATTCTCTTAAAAAGTAAAGGGAGCTGAAACGTCAGACCAGGGATGATTTGCTCATGATGATCATTTTAATGTAGAGACTGTCCATCCCAGATCCACTGAGGGGAGCACGGCATTATGGCAGAGTGTAGACTCTGGATTCATACAGATTGAGCTTGATTCTGGGCTATGAGCCTCAGTCTTCTCATCTGTAAGATGGGACCACAATAGCATTCCCCCACAAATTTATTACACGATGATAAAACAATATACTACTTGCAAAGTTCTTACCGGGGACATGACTTGCCAAATGGTAGCTGCTTTTACTTCTGTTGCTACTGTGTCAAAGATTAGATTTCACAGTGCTGTTTTCCTCGTGCAGGCACACCAAGGATGATCCCAAAGATAGAGGATTTGCCGGATCACATAGAAGTAAACAGCGGTAAATTCAACCCCATCTGCAAAGCGTCTGGCTGGCCACTACCTGCCAATGAAGAAATGACTCTCGTGAAGCCAGATGGGACAGTGCTCCATGTAGGAGTTATTCTTCCTCTGGCTCCTGACACTACTAGATGCTTTCAGTGTAGCAATCCCCTTGCTGCAGGCTGGGTTCCACCCTGGGCTTGCATCCTCCAAAGCCAGTGTGTTGTCACCTTGGACAGAATGATGTGTCCCTGGGGAGGTAGAACAGAGTCACCGCAGCCTGGCCAGTGCCACAGGGCGAGGTTGGAAAGAGACCACTACAGTGGAATTGAAGCTGAGTGCCAACCACCCCACTCTCCCCGCAGAGTTTTCCGACTGTGTGTGTTGAGAGGGACATGTCAGGCTATGCAGTCCTCACAGTACATCCCCTCGGTCTAACATCTATAAGGAAGAGTGAGGGGCTCTTGTGGCCACCAAAGGGTGTGGCAAGGTGTGGCCACATGAATCAGCAGGAGATTCTTGTGTTACCTACCATGTGCTATCAGGAAATGGAAATTTGATGACTGATCTACTTCTATTGTGTTCTTTGGAGCAAAAACTAGTAGAGCATTAAAGAAGGCAGTTCAGCCTAATTTCGTTGATTCCAGATAGATCTGCTCTCACACTTCCCATTCAGAAACCATACACCATGGAATCCCTTGGATCTGAATACATTCCTTCGGCCCCCGACCTCTTCACTCTGCCCTTGTGGCAGGAGCTCGGCTCTGGTTAGGGGCTGTCAGAGCACTTCTTCTTTGCTGGAAAGGACTAAGCAACTTTTCCAATATGTTTCCCTTCTCTCTTCCAACAATCTCCAATGCAGCCCAGATAGGAGTTCCCCAAATTTCTCTGTGTCACCAGAGATCCTCAGGAAGTTGATGTATTTTCTTGTCTAAACATTTTGAAATGGTTATCTTTTTTTTTTTCCTCTCAAAGATAGCTGAAAATCAACCTGACAAGAGGGTAGATGCCCGTGGCCTCCCGGTTGCAGGATATGTGGAATGTGCCATTATTGGTTTCCACACGTCAGCTATTCCTAACTCCCCTCAAACAATTCCTTAGGCAGTGAAGCCAGTTGACAGCTGCTTAAAATCTTGTTGGCCTTTTCCTGAGTTAATGGAAGTAAGAGCTACTCTCTAGGGAGGGTCAGCCGTGCTGTGTACGTGCTGCTTATTATTCCCTGTCCCCCTCACTAGAGAAGTGGAAATTGGCTGGGTGACATTGACTCAGGAATTGTCAAGAGTGGCAGAGTAGGGATATGAGTTGAGGTCCATGTGTCTTCAGAGCCCGGATTTTTCCCACAACACTGCACCCAATAGCTCCTCAATTATTTTGTGGAACCATTTTGTCCTCTCACCCAGCTATCTCTGTATTAAACTGGGAAGGAACAAATATTGCCAGAGCAGTTTAAAGGAATTGGGTTCTTAGCCTGTAAGTATTTACCCCACACTTCCAAACACACAAACACAACAGCAGGATCTGAGAGGGCGTCAATCCAATATAAACTTTCAGGGTTACTACAATAGCTTTGGAAATAAGCCAATGATTATACTAGCATTGCATTTGGCTTCTTAATCTCTCCTAGAAAACTTCTTATCAAACAATGAGACGGGGTCAGTGTTATGGACCTTTCGTGTGTTTATGCCTCCCTAGAAGCTTTTATTTGTGTTTGACCCTTCCAGCCAAAAGACTTCAACCTTACGAGTCATCTGTCAGTGGCCACATTCACCATCCACCGGATCCTCCCCCCTGACTCAGGAGTCTGGGTCTGCAGTGTGAACACCGTGGCTGGGATGGTGGAAAAGCCCTTCAACATTTCTGTTAAAGGTAAGCTCAGTTTCCTAGAGGAAGAGCTGGCCTCCTCCCTGCAGTGTTTATGTATGGTTGGGTGCTGCTCCCAGATAGAAATGTTATCTGAACACGAAAATGCCCTTTTGGGTATTTTCTAGGTTTTAAACTTTTTTTCATATGCATGAAAATGGAAAGGAGGTATTAAGTAGATAACCTTTAGAGTCACACAGCCCTGGCTTTGATTTTTTGCCCCTAAGAGCAAGACAGCTTTTGTATAGCCCTGAGCAGATGAGTTTAACTTCTCTGAGCCTTTCTTCATTTGAAAATAAAGTTTAGTTGGGGCGCCTGGGTGGCTCAGTGGGTTAAGCCGCTGCCTTTGGCTCGGGTCATGATCTCAGGGTCCTGGGATCGAGCCCTGCATCGAGCCCCGCATCGAGCCCCGCATCGGGCTCTCTGCTCAGCAGGGAGCCTGCTTCCTCCTCTCTTTCTACCTGCCTCTCTGCCTGCTTGTGATCTCTGTCAAATAAATAAATAAAATCTTTAAAAAAAAAAAAGTTTAGTTCATCTACTGCTCAGGGTGACTGTGAATATTTGTTAAATACGCAGAACACCTGGAACTGTGTCTGGCACAACATGTCTAGTTGTGTTTATGGTACATGAAAAGTTTGACTTCATCATTGTGACTTCCTATTCATTATTGTACAGAATAATTTGGAAAATACTTTTGAGAATTACTTATTATGAAGCCCAGGCTCTGCTATATAATGAACAATAATTTTTTCACATATTCAGCATGGTGCATATTCTTCCTGCTATGAATTAGGATTCCAAAATTTACATTAATCTAAGTAGATGGGTATACATTTGTGGCTTGGGGGGGAGAAGGAACATGAAGGTAAATCCAAATTATCTTGGCTGGTATACATAGATACCACAAGGAATTTTAAATTTGGAAGTTTCTTATGAACCCATTTAGACAAAAACAGCTAACAGCTCTTGGAGGTATTTTGTAGAAAGTCACTGGGCTAAGTACTTCACACACTTCACCTTCTTTAATTATTATAAGAACTGTATGCAGTAGATATTGTTATCACCACTTTACCAGTCAGAAAACAGGTGCAGAGGGTTTAGTTAACTTGTATAAAGTAGCACATTTGTTAAGGAATAAATCTTAGTTTTGAACCTGGGTCTCCTGACTCAGATGCTGCACTATCTTTTCTAGACCATTTTGTTTTCTCTGTCTCCTGTGTTAAAGTTTAGGAATCAAGATAACGAATGATGACTTGTATTTTACCCATTTGATTGCTTGATTAGGAATCTTTGGGCTATCTGAGAAGTAATTTCCATAAATAAAAGTAAATGTCCAGAGCATAATAATCTTTTTTAAGAGACCAGTAACGACATTAGCCTAAATACAACTTTGTAGATTGGGATTCTCTACTCTGAGCATCCATATAAACTGTCACAGAATCTTTAATATATTTTTTTTAATTACTGGAAAAAGCCCTGATCTGTTTTATTCAGTAGAACATTCACATGATCAAAATAATTTCTTGTATCTTGCATGTTCTTGAAGGGAAGGAAATGATATGCAGACAAGACAAATTACCTTATTTTTAAGCTTCTTGGAATGTTTGCTGCCCATGGAAAATAAAAGTCAAAAATAAAACATGTTGCTAAGAGTCCGTGGTTATAATTTTTATTTTTTAGTGGAAGACACAGCATATAATATCAATGCATCAAAGCCTCTGTAGTACTAAGGTATTGATACCTCTTCATGTCATATTTACTGATAGATATAAAATCAAAATAGCCATTTGGTAAATTAGTCAGTGTCTTTAATCACAGTGAAAAAAAAAAAAGTTGCAAGGCTTTTACTACCAGAATACAAGTTGGTACAACCACTTTGGAAAACTGAAAATGTGTGCTTAAGTTAGCCTGCATATACCTAGGACCTGGCAATTCTCCTAGGTATAAGCTCAAAAGAGTATATATTTTCAAAAAGACATCTTCAATATTCAGAGAAGTTTTATTCATGATAGTCCCAAACTGCAACTAACCCAATTATCCAACCACATGATAAAGGAGAACTAGATTGTATTATATTCATACCTAATGGGTTGCTAGGGCTGTCATACAGAGTGCCACAGATGAAGAGGCTTAAACAGAAATCTGTTTTCTTACATTCTGGAGGCTAGGTAAGTGATCAAAGTGTCAGCAGAATTGATTTCTCCTGAGGCCTCTCTCTTTGGCTCATAAATGGCTGTCTTTTCCCTGTATTTTCACATGGTCTTCCCTCTGTGTGTATGTGTGTGTGTGTGTCCTAATTTAACTTCTTATAAGGACAATAGTTGCATTGGATTGGGACCCACCCTAATGACCTCTTTTTGACTTCCTTACCTCTTTAAAGACCCTGTCTCTAGATAGAGTTACCTTCTGAGGTACTGGGGATTAAGACTTCCACTTAAGAATTTTGGGGGAATGCAGTTCAGCTCATAACACCATACAATGGAATATAAAACAGCAATAAAAGAGAATTAATTTCTGCAACAATATGGATATCATAGATGTAATAAAGAGCAAATGAAAATAGATGCTTTATGATTCCATTTATATAAAGAACAGGCAAAACTAACTGATAGTGACAAAAGCCAGGGTAATAGTTCCCTATTAAATAGTTCCCTGTTCCTCATAAGAGTGCCTTCCTGGGGACTGGAAATATTCCTTGTCTCAGTGTGTGTGCACAAGCAAAGTCCCTCGAATGAAATACACTTAAGAGTTTTGCACTTTATAATATGTATATCTCAACACAAATTACTAAAAGACAAAAAACTAAAATGATAAATTACTAAAAGGAAGGTTTTGGAGCAGTTTGTTTCATGTTAATATCATGAATATACTGCATATCTATTCATTATTTTTGTAATATCTGAGGCTTTTTTAATCCCACAAGAACCAATTTTAACCTATATGGGGGTGTTATTTCACCCTATTGAGAATATATGGTCTTTGAAATGGGGAGATTATTCTAGATTATCTGGGTGGACCCACTCTAATCAGATGAGTCCTTAAAAGCAGAGAATTTAACCTAGTTATCATCAGAAAGAGATAGCACAATGGAAGAAGGGTTCAAGATACATGATGTTGTTGCCTTTGAAGATGGAGGAAGGGACCACAAGTGAAGGAATGTAGGTGGTTTCTAGAAGTTGGGAAGAACAAGGAAACAGTGTCTCCCTTTGAGCTCCGTACAGTCCTACTAACACCTTGACCTTAGCCCTGTGAGACCCATGTCTGACTTCTGACCTCCAGAACTTTAAGAATCAATTTGTGTTGCTTTAAAGAGAGAGAGAGAGAGAGACCATGCATAGTTGAGAGGAAGTCCAATATCAAATGTTCACACAAAATCTCTAAGAATAATAAATTCTGAAAATTGCAATGGAGGAAAAGATTAAGTTCTTTGAAGCCTAACTGAGGTTCTAGTATAGCGCCTGTAAAGAAATCACATCAGAGCTGATTAATGAATGATCAGTTAAGAGGTAAGGGAGAATGGTGAGAGGCCTGGGGCTTTGGTTTCAGGAAAACAACACTTACAAAGAACAGAGATAGAAAGGAGCTTGTCACAGTTTTAGTTGGATGAGTTGAAAGGTCAGTGGCTGGGTGATGGGCATTAAGGAGGGCATGTGATGGGATGGGCACTGGTGTTACACGCAACTGATGGATCATTGAACACTACCTCTGAAAGTAATGATGTACTGTATGTCGGCTAATTGAATTTAAATTAAAATTTTTTTAAAAATTAAAAGGTCAGTGATACTGGAGGGTATTGGGTGAGGGGAAGAGGAGGCAGGGGCTCAATGTGCCAGGCCTGATAGGTCATGGTATAAATTTTAGATTTTATTCTAAACATGATGAGAATCCATGGTAAGGTCTTGAGCAGAGGAGTGATCATATTTTAAGAAGTACTTTGCGGATAGTGGGTGGGAGGGGAAAGAGCAAAGCCAGGAGATCACAGCGCAGGTGACGGCATTGAATCTGAACAGCAACTCTTAAGAGTGATAAGGGAGACAGGGGGAGTTTTCAGGCCCTGAGACCTCAACCACCAGCCAGTGCCAGGTTCTTGACTTCCTTATGAGAAAGAATTCAAGGAATTCAGAGGATAGCAGAAGTTATATTACAAAGCAAAAGTACACACAGATACAGGATCTGAGATGCCCTGGGTGGATGTAGAGTTCTGCTTTTTATAAGTAGTCACAATGGACGGGTGATATATTCTTGAAAGCTTCTGTGAATAGATGGGGACTTCCAAAAACTGTGCATATCATTACGCATGGTTTATGGCAGCTACTTTGCGCAGGCGCAGTCTAATTTTTCTCGTACAGATACTCCATAGTCAAAATGTACGAGGAGTACTCTGGCGCCCCCAGTGGAGAAGTCATTCGGTCATTTGCAGGCTGACTGGGACTGTGTGCATGCGCGCCATGGGCTTGAGCCATAAGGGGATGCTTGCGGCCCTGAGAAACCACCGAGCTATCGCGGGGTTTACTCAGTTGTCACAAACAGTCTGTCAGGTGTCAGACTCCGTTCCCTGCCTTTTGTTCCCCCTGCAGTTACCCAGTGTTTTCCTATATACTGCCTCAAGGGGGTTTTGTTGGAAATGTAAGGTAACCTCTCCTCTGTCCTCATCAAAGTACAGGTAATCAAACTCCAAAGATTAATCTGATTGTTGAAAAATTTGTCCAGTTCTTCCAGAGCCGCTGAATGCCCCAAATGTGATTGACACTGGACATAATTTTGCTGTCATCAACATCAGCTCTGAGCCTTACTTTGGGGATGGACCAATCAAATCCAAGAAGCTTCTATACAAACCTGTTAATCATTATGAGGCTTGGCGGCATATTCAAGGTAAGGTTTGAACAGGAAAGACTCCACCTAAAGATGTGGCACCAGGAGGGGAAAAAAAAAAATTCCTCAAATAAAAAAATACAGAAATCCTCTCTTGCACTCTCATTCCTCTGCCCCAGGGTAGTGGCTGTAGCCAAGGATTCCATCTCAGAGTTAATTACCTACCAATCTTTTAGTCTCACTATGCCCGTGATTTCCTCCTAAAAAGGGCCCTCTAGGCACTGTTATGTAGGTAATTGAGGAAGTTACAAAAAGGAGAACAAAAGGAGTTTTGGTCTTCATATTAACCCAGCTGACCTGGATATGTGGAGTTAAGTCATGGCACTGTTACCGAGCCCTTCACATTCTATTGTAGACTCAGCCAAAATTCAGAATCCTAGTGACGTAAGGCTGATTTGTGAAGTAGCTGCTGACAATATCAATGGAGAGGTTTTATTAAAAAGCAGCTTTTTTTTTCATATGATGGTAATAATTTGTCACTTTCCACAAACTGTTCTTTTAAGAACTTGTAAACCCAGCCCAATTTTTTTGGTAATAAACTGGAAATTTATCATATGGTAAGGCAGTACTTTTGCAATACCTGTAGAGAACAGAGTGTGGCTAAAGCAAATAGCTAAGGAGAAAAGACGCACATACTATTTGTTTATGAGATCTATGTTCAATGACTTCAGAGCCCTTCATTTGTAAATGGTATGATCATTACAAATCTGCTTTCTGGTCTTTGTAAGCAAACCCTCAAAGGATCTCTTCTCTTGATAGTCTGGTTGTGATCACTATGTATTTAAAAACAGTGGCAATTAAATTATATTATTTTAATTGAGATTCCCCTCCATTAAGTCTAATTGCTATTCCATATAGTTGAAGATTTGTGTGATTTTATCCTATAAGTGAAAAGACAAAATCCCTAGAGCAAAAGTGATTCAGTGGCTCAGAGAGACTTACATTAATGTATACATCGTAATCTGGAAGCTTCCTTAAAAAAGCCTCATTTTCCTTATGTTAGGAATGGTGAGGCCCTGAAGGGGGGGACTGGCTGTTTCACTTAGTACATTGTATTTTAAAAAAACCAAACACTAGTTCACATCACAATAACAACATTCCATTTTAAACAATGTACAAGTATGCCAACTTAAGTTTCCTGAACTTTCTCTCTTCTCAGTGACAAATGAGATTGTTACACTCAACTATTTGGAACCTCGCACAGAATATGAGCTCTGCGTGCAGCTGGTCCGGCGTGGAGAGGGCGGGGAAGGGCATCCGGGACCCGTGAGACGGTTCACAACTGCTTCTATCGGTCAGTGGAAGCAAACAGCATTTATTCCTGCACTGGGTGGGAGGGGGGAGGAAGGGGAAAGAGGAAGGAAGACCAGGAAGGGTGGTGGTGGGCGAGTGGGTGGGTGGAGATGTAGGGGGAAGGAGTTTGCTTTTGAATGGGTGGGAAAGTGACAGGAAGGTTGGCAGCTTGGAGCCAAAGAGTTCTTTTATTTGGGCTGCACTCCTGGTCTATGTCCCTGGGGGAGGGTGTCTGCAGCAGTACGGGGACAGAGGAGGAAGCAGATGAGCCTTCAGGAAGTCAGGGCCATCCCTTAGGAGTTGGGATTTACTTAGCAGCAACTGCTTGGCTCCTGAGTTTTACCAACAGCTTCCTGTTTCCATCTTAAGGGCCTAAGTCAGACTCTTGCCACATACGTACTTCAGAAATCCCAGTTTATTTATTTTTAAAACTAATTTTTAATTTTTCAAAGAAATTCATGCACAGAGTTAAAAGATCAAATAGGATAAAAGGCTTTTATCTAAAGAACAGCAGACCCCTGTTCCACCTCCCAACCCTCCAGTGCTGCCTCCTACAGGCAGTCCGTTTTACCTCCTTAAGCTACTTTTTTTGGTTTCAAGATTATTTATTTATTTGTCAGAGAGAGAGAGAGAGAGCACAAGCAGGGGGAACAGGGGAGCGGCAGGGAGAGGATACGACTCCATGTTTCTAAATCAGTGGTTCTCAAACATTAGCATCCTTAAGAATTACCTGGAGAGCTGGTTAAAACACATTTCTGGGCCCCACCCCCAGAGTTTCCAATTCAGTAGGTTTGGGGTAGGGGTCGGGCTTAAGACTTTGCAGCTCTAAGAAGTTGACAAGTGGTACTTGTTGTTGATCTTCGATCTGTACATGCTGAGTAATAGTGCTTGGAGAAACAGTGTGCAAATAAGGGATGGTTTCCTGGAACTCACCAGGTAGCAAATACAAAAAATAGCACCAGAAGCGATATATACATATATATATATATATATATGTGTATATATATATATACACATATATATATATATATGTTGGAAGATAAAGAGATAAAGGGGCCTCTGCTCTGTGCTCAGGTTGCTGCTAAAAGGCAAATGGTAGTTAATTCTCTCTCTGCCAGTGTTAATGAATCAAAGGGGAAGGTCATAATCTGACTCAGATGGAAAGTATTTATGGAACAGATCATAAAACACTTCACAGACCCACACAGTACTGTCTTCAGCATTCAGAGTACGTTCCAGCCAGGATGTCTTTAGAAGTCTCTTGGAATATTTCAAAGTAGTTCTCAGGGGTAGGTGGGGAGGGAATTCTTGAAGGTTCTTCTTTTCCCATCATTTGAATTTTGCTGATGTTTGTTTTTTAATTCATCTGGCAGTTGCACTATTTATAAGTATGTTGATTTAACGGTGAAAGCCAGGAGGCCCGGGTTGGGGGCGGGGAGGGGAGAGATCACACTCTGAACACAGTCAGAAAAAGGGCAGGTAGGGAGGGGTGAAGGGTAAGTCATGTTCCTGAAGGAAAGGAAAGGAAAAGGGAAATGACCATTTATCAAGTGACTCTTCTGTACCAAGCCTAGGCTTTGGAGGTTTAGTATATGCTCTTATTGTCAAAGCAGAGCAGAACTCTCTGTTCTGCTTTGTCATTCTGAGTTTGTCTGGCTCCTCTGGGCGGCTTCTTTTAGAACTTAAACTTCAGAGATAAGGAATGGAGTTACCATCACCTCTTTTTTTTTTTTTTTTTAAATCTTTTTTATTTATTTATTTTCAGCATAACAGTATTCATTGTTTTTGTACCACACCCAGGGCTCCATGCAATCCATGCCCTCTCTAATACCCACCACCTGGTTCCCCCAACCTCCCACCCCCCCACCTCTTCAAACCCTTCAGATTGTTTTTCAGAGTCCATAGTCTCATGGTTCACCTCCCCTTCCAATTTCCCCCAACTCCCTTCTCCTAACTCCCCATGTCCTCCATGCTATTTGTTATGCCCCACAAATAAGTGAAACCATATGATAACTGACTCTCTCTGCTTGACTTATTTCACTCAGCATAATCTCTTCCAGTCCCATCCATGTTGCTACAAAAGTTGGGTATTCATCCTTTCTGATGGAGGCATAATACTCCATAGTGTATATGGACCACATCTTCCTTATCCATTCGTCCTTTGAAGGGCATCTTGGTTCTTTCCACTGTTTGGCAACCATGGCCATTGCTGCTATAAACATTGGGGTACAGATGGCCCTTTTTTTCACTACATCTGTATCTTTGGGGTAAATACCCAGTAGTGCAATTGCAGGGTCATAGGGAAGTTCTATTTTTAATTTCGTGAGGAATCTCCACACTGTTCTCCAAAGTGGCTGCACCAACTTGCATTCCCACCAACAGTGTAAGAGGCTTCCCCTTTCTCCACATCCCCTCCAACACATGTTGTTTCCTGTCTTGCTAATTTTGGCCATTCTAACTGGTGTAAGGTGATATCTCAATGTGGTTTTAATTTGAATCTCCCTGATGGCTAGTGATGATGAACATTTTTTCATGTGTCTGATAGCCATTTGTATGTCTTCATTGGAGAAGTGTCTGTTCATATCTTCTGCCCATTTTTTGATATGATTATCTGTTTTGTGTGTGTTGAGTTTGAGGAGTTCTTTATAGATCCTGGATATCAATCTTTTGTCTGTACTGTCATTTGCAAATATCTTCTCCCATTCCGTGGGTTGCCTCTTTGTTTTGTTGACTGTTTCCTTTGCTGTGCAGAAGCTTTTGATTATGATGAAGTCCCAAAAGTTTATTTTGGCTTTTGTTTCCTTCGCCTTTGGAGACATATCTTGAAAGAAGTTGCTGTGGCTGATATTGAAGAGATTAATGCCTATGTTCTCCTCTAGGATTCTGATGGATTCCTGTCTCACGTTGAGGTCTTTTATCCATTTTGAGTTTATCTTTATGTACGGTGTAAGAGAATGATCGAGTTTCATTCTTCTACATATAGCTGCCCAGTTTTCCCAGCACCATTTATTGAAGAGACTGTCTTTTTTCCACTGTATATTTTTTCCTGTTTTGTCGAAGATTAACTGACCATAGAGTTGAGGGTCCATATCTGGGCTCTCTACTCTGTTCCACTGTTCTATGTGTCTGTTTTTATGCCAGTACCATGCTGTCTTGGACCATCACCTCTTTCAACTTGTAAAGGTTATAGAGAATAAGAGCTATTTAGAGTAATAAATGTATTAATATTAAATAGTTAAAATAATGATTATATTTGCAAAGGCTACAGGTCGTCGTCCTGATGTATGGAAACAGACCCTTTCTCTCACCTCTAACTGAAAATAGCAGTTTTTCAACCTTTTCTCCCTCTCTCTCCCCTCCTTCCCCTGCTCCTCTTCCTTCAACTACTGCCTCCTTTAGATATCTGTGTCCTTAGGACAAAATGCCTCTTTTGTCCTAATGTCTCCCCTGCCATGAATTTTAATACCATAGATATATTTGTATACTGTGGCCCTACACAAGCCATTGTAATATCTAAAATATTCTCATATCCCACAAACCAGTTTTTGCCCTCTTAGGGCCAATAGTGTCCCCACTGAGAATGCATGAGTTAGAGGATCCCTATTGCATGTTTTGAAAATACTTAATATCTAGAATTTAAAAATCAATTTACTGTTATTATAAACTGAGAATACAGAGTCCTGTGCCCACTGACACAGATAAGACAGGAAGGGAGAAAGGGAGGGAGGAAGGAAGGAGGGAAAGTAGTTTATGTAAGAGTCCCTGACTTCTTGTAAGCATTCTCACATCCATTATCCCATGTGTTCCTCCTGAGTCTGAAAGATAACTATTTCCATTTCGTGTTACATGTGAACTTAGAGAGCTTATGAATTTTCCCAAGGCTGCAAAACTAGGCGTGTTCTTCTCTCTTTCATTTCAAAACCCATGTTGTTTGCATTCAGGTACCTGTCTGGTAGCCCATGTTCTCAGTCAGGGCAGCGTGTGGTCAGAGCCAGTCCCTTGCTGTGATCAGAGCAGGGCGAGGCCAGGCTCTGCCACCATAGCTGTTCCAATGTTTGACATTCTTGCTACAGGGAAGGAACCCTGAAATTGCGTTAAAATATATTGCTCAAAATCATAACCGAAACACTGAATAGTTACCCACCCATTCTATCCCACAGCGTTAGAACATCCACTGTTTTAATTTTTATCAGTTTCCTATCCTTCACCAACTGTATCCAGGACTTTTACCTAACTGCAACTAGAGTTTTTTCTCTTGTATTATAAATATTTTTATTGGCCCCCCATGCTACTCTCAATGATCAATTTTAATCCATTGGATGGTTATATCATAATTTATTAAAGCATTTTCCTATTTTGAGCATTTAGATTTCTTCTGATTATTGCTATTATTGAATAATGCCACAATGAATGTCTTCATGCACTTAGGTTTTTCTCTTCTTCTGGATTATTTCTTCAGGATAAACCAGGATAAAATTATTTCTTCAGGATATAATCTATAGTTAGATTATAGGACCAAAGCAGACGGTTACTTCTAG
Source organism: Lutra lutra (assembly GCF_902655055.1). Classification (NCBI taxonomy): domain Eukaryota; kingdom Metazoa; phylum Chordata; class Mammalia; order Carnivora; family Mustelidae; genus Lutra; species Lutra lutra. Next base: position 52,168,517 of record NC_062290.1, read on the forward strand.
AACTCTTGAAAATACTCCCAAGTTGTTCTCTAAGGGGGTTCCTCTATTATAATTACTCAAACTACAAGTTAGAACTGTTATAAAGGGGCACCTGGGTGGCTCAGTCGTTAAGCGTCTGCCTTCGGCTCAGGTCATGATCCCAGGGTCCTGGGATCCAGCTCCACATCAGGCTCCCTGTTCCGTGGGTGGGAAGCCTGCTTCTTCCTCTTCCACTCACCCTGCTTATGTTCCCTCTCTTTCTGTGTCTCTCCCTGTCAGATAAATAAATAAAATCTTTTAAAAAAATAGAATTGTTATAAATATTTGCTATTTTGATAGAAAAAAAAAAGTGTGGCATGGCTGCTAGCTTGTGTTTCTTTGATGGTTTGTGAAGTTGTCTATTATTCTAGATGCCAAGGTTATTCTGTAAAGTTGTCCTTTGGGGCTGTTTGTGCTTCATCTGATACAAAAGTCATGATCCAGGGGCACCTGGCTGGTACAACAGGTAGAGCATGTGACTCTTTACCTTGGGATTGTGAGTTCAAGCCCCATGGTGGGTGTAGAGTTTACTTAAAAATAAAATCTTAAAATCGTGATCTTTCTGGTTTCTCCCAGGTCTCCCACCTCCAAGAGGTCTCATCCTCCTACCAAAAAGTCAGACCACTCTAAATTTGACCTGGCAACCAATATTTCCAATTTCAGAAGATGACTTTTATGTTGAAGTGGAGAGAAGGTCTGTGCAAATGAATAGTGACCAGCAGAATATCAAAGTTCCAGGCAACCTGACTTCAGTGCTCCTTAACAATTTACACCCCAGGGAGCAGTATATAGTGCGAGCCAGAGTCAACACCAAGGCCCAGGGGGAATGGAGTGAAGACCTCATCGCTTGGACCCTTAGCGACAGTAAGTAACTCACCTGGCACTAGCCTTGCCCGAATGACATTTGGGTGCTGCTGCTTGGACTTAGCTACCATCAAGTCAAGCCTGTTTGCTAGACATCATAAAAGGCAGTTAAGTGTGCATGGAGATTAGTTAGTGTCCCCATCCCAACACACCAAACCATTTAAATGACCTGTAATATATAAGAAAGCCCCATGTATTTAGATTTGCAATAATTCAGGCAGGACTGTGCTAAAATTTACCTTTCCTTGGTATGCAGTTATCTAGTAAGTAAATTAATAGCATGAATAAGGTTTCTAGGGTATGTTTAATTTGTTATAGGACAGTTTTCAGGGTTGTCTTGTTTTTCAGACCCACAGATGCTGGTTAATTAGATAGGTGTTTCCTAATCTTAAAAGTCGAAGAATTCTGCTTGAAAAATCTTCAGTAGTAGATAATTCTTAGGGTTAGAACATACATTTGAGAGTAATAAAACCTCTTTTCTTTCAAAATATTCTGCAACTCAGGATTTCCTCTATTTCAGATTGGTCATTTAAAATTAGATGGAACTTCTTGGGTTTCTTGGTAGTATTGAAAGTTTTTCGTCATTAAGCAAGGAGTTCTGTTTTGCGTCACTGCATTAGAACTGTGTCTATGTATTTTGGAGTCCTTGGAAAGATAAAATATGTCTTGGCCACATGGACTATCATTTAGGTTAGGATCATGGGGTCCCTTGCCAACACCCGATGTCTGAGGTTCCCCTCTGCAGCTGCCTATCTCCACTTGCTCAATACCAGGTGTAGAAATGGGCTCTGTGTTCCTCCAGCCACTCTCCTGTGTCAGTGACATGTGGAAGTCTCACCTGTCATGGTGGCATTAAGGGATTCTTCATCAATTTTTAAAAATTCGTGAAATTTACAGAATACTCAAAGAGTAATTCAACAAACACCCACGTTCCTACCACCCAGAATTAACAACTGGTTCTATTTTGTCATACTTGTTTTCAGCTCTTTTGTTGATTCGTGGAAGTAAAAACACAATACGGCTCACAGGGCCCTTGGCCTGTCATCCCTACTCTCATTTTAGGGCTGACTCCCTGGAGACAATCCAATTATGAGTTTGCTGCGTATCTTTCCATTCAAGGTTGAATCAGCTCGATATGTTAGATTCATCTATAAGTGCACATATGCACACATACTGTTCTTCATTTTGCTTTTTTGAATTAACACTATGATTTCTGTTCATTGTTGACATATACTTTTATGATCTGACATATACTTTTAAAATTTCTGCATAACATTCTGTGTTCTGACTATATGGTCTTATTTATCCGTTCTCTTTGAGGTGGATATTTAGGTTGTTTCCTTTGTGTACCATATTCTCCTTTCTTTTTTTTTTTTTTTAAACTATCCCAAACAAAAGTGCAATGACCATCCTTATACATGTCTCCAGGTGTATAGATGTGAGAGCTGTCCTAGAGGATCTGTCCAGAAGTAGAACTGATGGGCCATGTTTCTCGTTCAATGTGTACAATGCCCAGGGGTATATGAGAGTATCATTTTCCCTACATCCATCTCTGTTCATATATCTTTTCCCTATATCTCTATCATTTGATGGTGGAGACCTTTTTATTTTTCATAATCTCAAAGGTAAAAAATGGTACCCCACTATTAAATTCAATTTTCATTTTCTTAATAATTAGCAATGTGGAGTATCTTTTCTTTGGCATATGGATTTCTGCTTTTTGATGAATTTATTCATACACTTTGCCCAATTTCTACTAGTTGTAACAGAATTTGATGTCTTAATTTAATGCAAGGATGAGAAAATATATGATGAAATATGTGTTGCCATTTTCCTGTCTTGTGCCATTTTGTCAAGTCTGCATAGAGTCCACTTCCAGTTGATTGGAATTACTACCCAAGAAAACACCTATTTGCCCTTCTTAGTTTATGTGCTAACAGTAAGTATCCATTAAAAGCATAGTAATCTAAGAGATGGTAGTGTAACTTAAGTGAATTTTTTTTTAAATTTCCAGTTCTCCCTCCTCAACCAGAAAATATCAGGATTTCTAACATCACAGACTCCACAGCCATGATCTCTTGGACAATCTTGGATGGCTATTCTATTTCTTCTATTATCATCCGTTACAAGGTTCAGGGCAAGAATGAAGACCAGCACATTGATGTGAAGATCAAGAATGCCACCATTACCCAGTATCAGCTCAAGGGCCTAGAGCCTGAAACAGCTTACCAGGTGGACATTTTTGCAGAGAACAACATAGGGTCAAGCAACCCAACCTTTTCTCATGAACTGATGACCCTTTCTAAATCTCAAGGTTGGTAGAGTGGACAGGTATTTACCTAGGATTGTTTCTGGAGAGTATCAGAAAAGCCCCATTATCTTAATTAAGATATTTACCTCATATATATGTGATGTGACATAATTCATTTGTCCTAGGCTTCTCCATCTCTAGATAGGTTCTTTTTATTATTATTTTTTTTTATTTTTATTTTTTTTTATATATTTTTTTTATTTTTTTATTTTTAAAGATTTTTAAAAATTTATTAGAGAGAGAGAGAGAGATCACAAGTAGGCAGAGAGGCAGGCTGAAGAGGAGGGAGAAGCAGGCTCCCCGCTGAGCAGAGAGCCCAATGTGGGACTTGATCCCAGGACCCTGAGATCATGACCTGAGCCAAAGGCAGAGGCTTTAACCCACTAAGCCACCCAGGCACCCCTCTAGATAGGTTCTTAAAATGAAAATGCCCCTGGGAGGGATACCCTGTTGATCCATTTTCTTTTGTTAAGCCTAAATCAGCCCATCAGCACGCCCCATCCAGGAATGGAGGCTCTGAGGAATATGAATTTCATTCCACAGAAAAAGAACATGGAACCTGCTTAGTGAAGGCAGGCCTGTGCATGTGCTTCAGTGGGAAGTTCCAAGAACCAACTCCATTCTTTCTCAAGAATGAACTCCTCTTTTAACTTTGAGGACACTATGCTCTTCTAAGTTGGGGTTTTTTGTTGGTTGGTTGGTTGGTTTTGTTTTGTTTTTACTTTCTGGATCTAAATTATGATGTCTCCATGTCCACCACTAACCCCCATTCCAGTGAGAGTAAGCTTTTTGAGATAGCTGGAGGTCTTTCAGAGTGCCAGGCACACGATGCTCAGTGATTATGGCTGATAATGCCATTTGAATGTAGTTAAGTGGGTAAGGGACCAGGGTTGGGGGGGGCTGCAGCTCCCAGAGCACCTTCCCTTTGAACTCTGTCTGCAATGGCGCCTGCCAGCCCTCAGCAACGTGTGCAGGGGAACACAGAGTGAGGTTAGGTGGAGAGTTTTGCAGATTTATAATCTGGGCTAGAGTTTATTTTTACAGAAAATCTTCTGGTAGTAAAAACTTCTTGGTTTTCAAGGGTTACTTAAGAAATAAAAGGAACCATGCCATATTTTCAGGGCTGATTCTTTGGAATATTTTTGAAATGTCCAAGGAATGAGGAGTCTGCCAGTTATAGAGAGTTGCAGTTTTCAGGTGACACCCTTAATTAATGCCTATTTTTTACATTTATTTGTGCTTTAGTACAATGTATACAGGCCCTAAATCCAAGCTATACATAAAATACAAACAGAAAAATTAAAAACAAGGCATAACAAAGCAACAAAATTCTCACCATTCTGTTCCAGACGTGTCTTTATGTACCCATGCTTAGAGAGAGAAGGAAGGAAAGAGAGGTAATCACAAAAGAGTACTTGTAAGAACATAGGGTCTTGCTCTACATACTGTTTTTCAGAAAATGTATTGCATTTAATTTTTTTTTGTTTAAATAAAGGGAAAAATGGGTTAGAGCATAATCTTTAACAGTTGATTTTTACTTAAGCCCTCATTTAATGATTTTTCTTTTCTGTCTTTCCCTCCTTCCCCTCCTCCTTTCCTTCATTCTCCCAATGGCATTCTTGGATTTTCTCTATCAGCTTTTAAACAAGAAAAAAAAAAAAAAGGCAAGATAACTTACAGATTTAAATTCAGCAACTTAAGACTTGAGAGCTTTTCTAGTTAGGGAAATTGTGCAGGGACATTTAGCCACCTTCCCAAAGCTTTATATCTAGTTAGTCATTCTTGCTGCTACTTGATTATGTGCTACTGCTTGGGCCTTACTTGGAAGTAAAAGTGGGACAAATGGTAATAACTAATGCTTAGCACTTTTCCCTTTCTTTTTGCAGGTCTTCTAACAGTCCTGTGAGTCAGACTCCTCTCCATTGAGTTTCAGAACATATAAATGAGTAGCTGAACGTCCCCTAGCAATTAGTTGGCAGAACCAGGGCTGCCATTACATATCCATTGTACCATGATGTTGCCCAAGGATGGTCTTGGCTTCTCTCTCCTAAACTAAACCTGCCGCTTCTCCTGTGTTCTGTGCAGCACCAGCAGACCTTGGAGGTGGGAAGATGCTGCTTATAGCCATCCTTGGCTCGGCGGGAATGACTTGCCTGACGGTGCTGTTGGCCTTCCTGATCATGTTGCAATTGAAGAGGGCAAATGTCCAAAGGAGAATGGCCCAAGCTTTCCAAAACGTGGTAGTGCCTCATCTTCCTACTAGCTAATAAGTAGCTAATTAGCTAATGTAGCTAATTAATTAATGTAGCTAATAAGTACAAGTCTGCATGTATGCAGAATCCTCACTTTAAAGATGTGGACCAGGAGGGGTGCCTGGGTGGCTCACTTGGTTTAGCAACCGACTCTTGATTTCAGCTCAGGTCCTGTTCTCAGTGTTGTGAGTTCAAGCCTCATGTTGGGCTCCACGCTAGGTGTGGGGCCTACTTTAAAAAAAAAAAAAAAAAAAAAAAAGATGTGGACCAGGAAATTTACTTGTAAAGCAAATGTTTCCCTTAGGCAGGTCTCATCTTCTCTTTGACTTCCATTATGAAATGGGAGATAAACAACATGACTATGTAATGTGTTGTCCAAACTGGAATGAATTTGAGAGTGGAAAGTTTGCTCTTAATAATTATTTAGGAAAACAGGGCTAAAACAGAACTATTGCCCTGCCGAAATGAGATGTATTATCATCATAGCGATGAGTCACCAGGAGGACCAGTCTTGCAATATGAAGAATTGAATGCTGTTAATAAGGAAGGACATGAACATAACCAGATCTCAGTGTGATGGGTAACGATGTGTTGTGCTAGAAAAATTTCCCCCACATTTCCTATTTCCAGTTCCTGCTTAATTCTTCTAATACCTCCCAGTCTTATTATTGCTCATATATATTATATGTGTAATATATGTGAATTTTTATGTTCACATGTGTCTCTCCATTCTTGTGTACCCATCAGTCTGCAGTCATAGTTTATAATACCTGGCACAGCCCCATTCTTTCATCTAGAAATTTTGACCAGTAACTAAGGCTTACAAAATCATACCTGACCAGTATACACCCAGTTTGATTCCTTTGGTATGCTATAGCCTGAATGTTTTTCTAAAACTAGGATGTTTTTCTAAAACTAGAACATTTTTCTAGTTTGTGGTTTCAAATTCTGTCAAATGAATTTGTACCTGACTTTATCAATTCCATGTTTGAAACATTGGGTACAATTACACATTCCAGATGAGGTGCAGCTTCCTGTCCACAAATCCCTGAGAGTCCCCTCCTTGGAGGATAAGGGGAGCTTTGTTATCTGACTCCATGCCAGAAGGGACTCAACTCAGGCTGTCTCTGGAGAAGAAAAACTAGCAAGGGGGCTGGGAGTGCTGGAGCTGCTCATGGTCCCACTGCTTTCTCCTGATATGTCAACAGTCTATCAAACTCAGGAGAAAAGGGGATGCTGTGTTGGGCTTTACTGTATGCCTCTGTCATCCTGGAGCCAGAGTCTGCTCCAGAATGGGCTTGAGAGGTTCAAAGGTTTAGGAGAAGTCATTGAGAGTAAGAGTCAATAATAGACCAAGATAATGCAAGGAAAGCTCTTAGCGATGCATGGCCTGTTACTGCCCCAGACAGGATCTCGGAGTTCTTTTCCAAACCAGAACTGAACACCTGTTTGTTCCCCAGCTCAGCAGAAACTCAAGTGTGACTAACTCAGGGATATGCTATCCTGTGGCATACTTACTGTTATTCCCCTATGCCTTGTGCTCTGCAGACATTGCTAATCGATTGCAGCATGCCTTCCACCTGAGCCCTGGAATTACCTCATGCAGCCCTTTAGACAGCCTGTTAGATGAAACCTATTTCCATCTGCATTTTAGAATTAGACAGTTTCTTGTTTTACCTGGTATGGATACAAACCAGGAATATTTATGCACATTAGAATTATGAAAAATCCTGACACTAAACCATGAAAAAATTATTTCTCCAGAGGGAAGAACCAGCTGTGCAGTTCAACTCAGGAACTCTGGCCCTGAACAGGAAGGCCAAAAACAACCCGGATCCTACAATTTATCCAGTGCTTGACTGGAATGACATCAAATTTCAAGATGTGATCGGGGAGGGTAATTTTGGCCAGGTTCTTAAGGCGCGCATCAAGAAGGACGGGTTACGGATGGATGCTGCCATCAAGAGGATGAAAGGTCAGTGCTTGACCAGATCAAGTCAGCATTTCACTAGGGTGGGGAGAAAACTTCACTTCCTGTCAGATCTTTCCGCTATGGTCTTAAATTATTTAAACAGAAAATTGGCATGATGTCAAATACAGCTGTTCTGAACAATGGCAGGTGGTAGTTCCTTTGAGGATAGCCAGTGATAGGGCCAGGCCATAAACATGAAGGCATGAGCTGTTTACAGGCCACGTCTCGACTCGTTGGGATGTGACAATATAGATAGATCTCTGTCACACATGGCTAACTTCAGGGGAACGCTGTTGTTTCTCTTGATGCAGTGGTTCTCAAAGTGGAGTGAGTATCTGAATCACCTGGAAGGCTTGTTAAAAACAAACTGTTGGGGTCCACCCTGGTTTCTGATTCAGCAAGTCTGGGGCGGAGCCAGAGGATTTGCCTTTCTAATTAGCTCACAGATGATGCTGATGCCAGGGTTTGGAGACCACACTTTGCAAACTACTGTCTTCGTGGATGATCGGCAACAGAGCTCCTGGAGACATTGTTAGAAATTCATCTTCTTGGCCTCTCCCACTGTCGGGTCTAGTGTAGGTGAATTTCTGGGGGGGACACGTGAGAATCTGTGTTCTTAACATGTGTGCTCTGTGATCCTTCTGTATGCTCAAGTTTGAAAGCTACCGACCTAAGGTCAGAAGAACTAAATCTTTTCCAGTTGTGTTCATCTCAGGACTGCTTGGAGCTTACCCACTTACCAAGATGGCTAATATACCTCCTCTGAGAAAGCAGACTGACTAGCTCACTGGCGGTCCTGGCTGTGTTCTCTTCTGTGAGGAGTTTACGCATGGCTTGACGAGGACGCCGCGGTGTCGTTTGTACAGCATCCGGCCTTGGAAAGCCATGAATTAGAGCAGGGAATGTTATGAACTGCTGTTGTTGGTCACCTTCACAAAGCGGGCTCTCTAAGGTTGCTGCTAGGTTTTCCTTTTTTTTTTTTTTAAGATTTTTATTTATTTATTTGACAGAGATCACAATTAGGCAGAGAGGCAGGCAGAGAGAGAGAGAGAGAGGAGGAACCAGGCTCCCCGCCGAGCAGAGAGCCTGATGTGGGGCTCGATCCCAGGACCCCGGGATCACGACCCGAGCCGAAGGCAGAGGCTCTAACCCACTGAGCCACCCAGGCGCCCCTAGGTTTTCCTTTTTGACCACAATATGGAACCTAAAGTTGGAATTAACCCTAAATCTCATTATGTCATGGCTGCTTTTTACAGGGTTGTCAGAAAAGAAATAAAATAAAACAAATAAAATAGTGTCTGTGCTTAGGGATAGTAGTATGTTTCAAACACACACACGTGCGCACGCATGCGCACACACACACACACACACACACGCACGGTCTTGCTTAAGTCTCTTTTCCATTTTGCTATGTTAGTCATGGGGAGTTTGGGGGTACAGTAAGGACAGGATGAGGGAACAGGGTATAGAATCTTGTAAAAGCCAGGCTTTTAAAATCTGAACTGAGCCTGATTGTCTCATGCCTATGTGAAGAGGTGAAATAGCTTAAATGGGGCATCAGGGCAGAAACTGTCATGGGGGAGAGTGATGCATTCAGAGAAGGACAATTACCGAAATAGGGGGACAACTTGCTTATAAAGAACTTCATTTTAAAAATGCTCCCAAGGCATTGACCCTCGGGCTTCTTGTGGTAAGAACAGTGTATCTGGCCTGGGATTGCCTACTAGCTAGTTTTATGGGTACCCTTAGCCCCTATGAAACATTCCTGTAATTTCCAAGCATATTCAGGCCAACACAGGGCCACCAGCACCCAACAGTCCCCCTCTCCCACCTTTCCTGTGCAAGAGCAGCATGAGTGCTTTGTCACTGACCAAGGCTGATCGGTTTGTTCAACAACCAGAAAGCACCTTCCCTTCAGCCTGGTTGGTCCTGGAGATCCTTCTTCTGACCAAATGCTAAGGGAGAGACAGGACGAAAAGACTAGTTTCCTGACCACTAAGCACTTCCATAAAAATACTGTGGGATTTGAGTTTCTGTTTTAGCAGGACTGCTTTGTGGAAAAGCAAGTTAAAATTATGGTAATAAAGCAAGGTGTCTGCATTCCTTGTGTTGTTGCTCTGAAACTGGTTCTCCTGCTCAGCATATTTGTTGCTGGACAGCGGCTTCAGCTAGAACAGGTAGAGTCTAAAGTGGAGGCCACTCCGTCGCTACCAAGTCATTTCACGGGGTCTTTGAGAGTCGAAACGAGGAAAAGTGTAAAGGAGAGGTTCTCAAGCAGGGGTGGTTTTGCCCTTTGGGGGAACATTCAGCAGCATCTGTATACATTTTTGGCTGGGTTGCTGCTATCTAGTGGGAGAAGCCAGATGTGCTGCCAAACATCCTATTGTGCACAGGACAGCTCCCAACAACAAAGAAGTGTCAGCCCAAGGTGTCAGCAGTTCCAAGTACTCTTCCTAGAGTAATCTCTGGTTTCTGTACAGTTTTCTAGACCTGATGGTGACTCTGAAGGTCCTCTGAGGGGAGCAGGACAGGACAACTGTTTCCCAAGAGGTCTAAGAGAGAGGGAATCACAACTCTTGACTTTCTTCCCAGAATATGCCTCCAAAGATGACCACAGGGACTTTGCTGGGGAACTGGAGGTTCTCTGTAAACTTGGCCACCACCCAAACATCATCAATCTCTTGGGAGCGTGTGAACATCGTGGTAAGATGTGCTTTTCCTATCTTTCCTGCCAGAATTTTTTCTTTTGAAACAAGCACAGTCCATATTAAGATCAGTAAAGATAATAATCTTAAGAATGTTACCTTTTTTTTTTAAAAGATTTTATTTATTTATTTATTTGTCAGAAAGAGAGAGAGAGAGTGAGCACAGGCAGACAGAGTGGCAGGCAGAGGCAGAGGGAGAAGCAGGCTCCCCACAGAACAAGGAGCCTGATGTGGGACTCGATCCCAGGATGCTGGGATCATGACCTGAGCCGAAGGCAGCTGCCCAACCAACTGAGCCACCCAGGTGTCCCAAGAATGTTACCTTTTAAAAAAAAAAGTTGCAGTCTTAATCGGAATGTCTAGTCCCATTTATAAACTGTGCTGAGTAGTAGTGCTGGAGGTAGGTCTCAAGGTTGGATCTTTTGCCCTCTGATGTGGTTCATCATTACTGCCCAGACGTTCCCATGGTTGCTGCAAACTCCCATCTTTGCTGACCCAGAGGTTTCCTCGGCTGCTGTTGCTTAGGTATATCAGGGAAGCCTTCAGCATCAGGAAGAGAGAAGTGCTTTGGATTTTCTTAATTGCTTACCTTTTTCCCTCCAAACCCAAGACACTGATATTCTGACTGTAAAATCCATGAATGCCAATAATCAACTGTAATGTGAAAGCATTGGTGATGATTAGGATAAAATAAAAACAATAATCTTATATCTGATTGAGCTTTATTTTTTTCCAAAACCATTACTGGTACAATTATGGTGGAGCTTTACAACTACCCTATGTCACACTCTTAAAGTTAACTTATATTATTATTTTTTAAAGATTTTATTTATTTATTTGACACACAGAGAAAGATCACAAGTAGGCAAAGAAGCAGGCAGAGAGAGAGGAGGAAGCAGCCTCCCCACTGAGCAGAGAGCCTGATGTGGGGCTCGATCCCAGGACCCTGAGATCATGACCTGAGCCAAAGGCAGAGGCTTTAACCCACTGAGCCACCCAGGCATCCTTCAACTTATATTATCAATTCAGATATTACTGAGTACTTCCATGAGTTTATGTCTCCAGGCTACCCGGGTTTCTAGTTCTACAGGAAGGCTTTCACTTAATTTCTCATGGAAAAGTTCGTGTCCACGAAAAAGCTCCACACAGCAATTATTTACAAACTTGACAACCTCTTGTTGACTTTGCAGCACGCACAAACAGCAACAATAGAAAAGAGACTACTTCCTTTTCCTCAATTTATTAAACTAAAAATACTGGGACTTCAAATAATATATCATTCTGTGATCCAATAAGGGTGTAATTCTGAAAGCCAGATCATGTCCCTTAGGTTAGATAATGAAGTAATGACATTTATTTGTGAGCTATTTCCTGAAAAGAGTAATCCGCATGGAACAACAGTAAATGAAAAGTTAAAAAAAAAAAAAAGTAACCACCATCAACAGAAAAATATGTATCTTCCAAATTTTCGCTCTATCATCACCTTAGCCCATAACTGGTTGACTCTTAAAATTTATAGTTCAGTAAGGAAGTGAGAAAGAATTGAGGTGTATCTTGACTTACAGTGCAACATGGTACCGTGTTAGACTTTTTTTTTTTTTTTTTTTGGCCAGAATTTCAATGTCTTAGAATGGCATTGAAGTTTATAATCACTTGACATTTTAAATTTTAAAAAAGGTATACCAAAAAAATTTACCTCTAAAAGACAGTAAAATCAGTCTACTTTTCATTGACTCAAGAGATCAACGTTTTTAATGGAAGAAAGTAATTTTATTAAAACAAACAATTTGGAATAAAACCAAGACAATGGACTATAATTTGTTCGAGGATCTATTGTTTTATTTGTCTCTAAAAGTTTGAGTTTTCTCATCTCTCTAAGCAAGAGGCAGTCTCTGACATTAGACTGTGCTGACCGGTGAGCTAATCAGCAATACGGTGACTGAGTACGAACTTCCAGGGAGGAATAGAACCTGTAGAGAGAATGTTGCCTGGTGTGGGTCCATCTGCCATGGATACAGAATCTTTTCCTTTTTAAAAAATAATCTCAAGAAAAGTTAGAAAGTAAATGGAATAACACGCCTGGCTCATATTAGTTCTCCATCAATATTGACCAAAAAAAAAAAAAAAAAGATGACGTGCATCTGCTCTCCTAGAGCTTCTGAAGGAAAACACGTTCATTTCATTCTGTTCTTCTTCCTGAGAGGGTGAAAGCATTCAGGAAGCTTCCATGTTAATCCACAAGTGGCAGGAGGGAGGGGTGTGGGAAAGAGGGGACCCCGGGTTCAAGCATGGTGCCCTTTAAGCACGGCAGGAGCATGGAACTTCTCTTCCTCCTGTCGCCGGCGTTCCCGAGGTTGGTACCGCTAGACCTGTTGCTTTTAGATACCGAGTTTTATAAGCAGTTCCCAGGACCATAGCCCATCTCAGAAATTTCACAGCTGCTGAGAAGGTGATCTCTCTCCCTTTCCCCACAGGCTACCTGTACCTGGCCATCGAATACGCCCCCCATGGAAACCTCCTGGACTTCCTGCGCAAGAGCCGAGTGCTGGAGACCGATCCAGCCTTTGCCATCGCCAACAGCACTGCCTCCACGCTCTCCTCCCAGCAGCTTCTCCATTTCGCAGCAGACGTGGCCCGGGGTATGGACTACTTGAGCCAAAAACAGGTTTGTTGTAAGGACCTTGCTTTGGACATCTTTCCTTTAGAATTCTCTCCAGGATTAGAGTTGAGTTAAATCTATGCATTTTTCAATTCCTCTTCGCCAGTAATTCCCCTTAGAATCTCCCTAATTTTCATGTCTTTCTTACTGTTCTATTTGTATAGAAGTTAAGGCCGAACACTGGCAATACCTGTATTTAGTGAAGGTCGGCATATGCATTTGGTGGGGTGCCCTAACCCATCATAGCTTCTCCTGGGTCCAAACGATGCGCGGTAGCAGAGGACTTACCTGGCAACAGGAAGATTTAGTGACCTGGGTTTCTTTTCTTTCTTTTTTCTTTTTCCCCATGAAATGCTTCCCAAGACATGGCAGGTCATTTGGCACAACCCACTGAGGACTTTGGAGGGGGATGTTTAAGGGACTTGGATTCCTCACTTCTCTATTTCCCAGAGTTCTTGCCCCAGTGGCTCTGTGCCAGCAGAATGAGCGAACAAGCAAAAATGCTGAAAATACATGATGTTTTTTAAAATTTCAGTTTATCCACAGGGATCTGGCTGCCAGGAACATTTTAGTTGGTGAAAACTATGTAGCCAAAATAGCAGATTTTGGATTGTCCCGAGGTCAAGAAGTGTATGTGAAAAAGACAATGGTAAGTTCAGAGCACAGACACGGAGAACGTCCTCCCCAGGGCCCCTCCCTCTCGAGATGGCCCTTCTCTTGGAATACCTCCATGCTTTGGTGACTCGGGCACCTGGTTGTATACCCCAGGAGTTAGTGCCCTGGCCCAGAAAACATCCCTTCAGAGTTTTGATTCCTAAAATGACCGAAGGCTCCACATTTACCAGTGAAAAGCCACCATCACATGTGGTCAAGGGATGGTATATGCGAGTCTCATGGTGTAGGGGCTCTGGTCTGCTTCTAGGCCAGACCCTTAAGTATCTCACCCAGAAACCTCTGAGGAGCTCCCTCAACCCCCTTTCATGTATAGCAAGCATAGGAAGGGCAAAAAAAGGCATTTAATATACTTTCCAAACATAAAGGAAATAAATTAATGAGGTTCCTAAATCACAAGGAGGCCTTGGAGAGAAATTCATAACTTCTAAAGCCTACGGAAGATGTCCCCTCTTCATCACAAGTTCTCCACTGTCTCTCCAAGGCACATCGAATCCACATCCGCCTAATGATACCTCCTCTCCCAGATAGTGATATTTAATCTTGATCCCAGGAGAACGTCCTCACAGCAGAGGGAAGAAGCTGGACTCCTCCTGCTTTTGTGGCCCAGTGTAAATCATAACGCCCCAGAAATGCCCCTCCCAGGGACATGAGAGCTGGGTGACAACATGGCGCTGCCCTTGCTTTCCCTCTGTGGGTGGGAGAGTGCAGGACCTTGGCACTGACAAATCCTGTAGTCGTCACATGTGTTTGGTGGCTCTACCCCAGTGGCACGGCTGCCCCTTCCCGAGGGCTGATGGACATTGCTCGGGCTCAGCTTCCCTGTGACTACGGCAGTTTTCACACGGTCCCTTTATGTTTGTGGGTAACAAGGTGTCTCGCCAGGCTCAGGCTTCTGTATTTATCCTCTTATTCAGGGTTTTTTTTTTTTGTTTCTTGTTTTTCCCAATATGCTTATTTTAGTTACTGACAAGATAACAAACAATATTCAAGAATGTTTTGAAAAGGAAATGACCCATTGTTCACCCCCTTGACCCGTTTTATTTTTCTTTTACTTATTGCCTTCCACAAACATACATATTTTTATATGGTTACCATCCCAGTGAACATAACTATTTTGGATCTTTCCAGTCCCTTTTTGGATGGGGGTTTGAAGTGGGACCCCTTCGGCCTGTAGAGACCACCACACACAACCAGTGGGACTCCAGATGCTTATCGATGGCAGTGATTTCAGAAGCCATAGCCACCTCCTTGAGGGCTGGCTTCCATGTAATACTTTTTTCTCTTGTTCTTTTCAGTTTTTCTGAATTTGCCTGACCCCAAACAGGCAATGTTTCTCTGCAGAGGGACTGGGCTTGTCTTAAAGAACCAGGACCCGCCCCTCACCCATTCACTCCCACTCTCCTGCTCCTCCTAGGCCACCTGAAGCTTGAGCTCTCCTTTGCAGAGCAACTCTCCTTGCTTCTCTCTGGCATCTGGGGGGCTGTGGTGCTCTGGGTGATGGGGTTGAGGCACTGACACAGTTTACCCCACAACCTACACATTTTATCTGGATCCTGTCCTCCGATCCCTAAGAAAAATGCTGCTTTGCTTGGCATTTCCTAAAGGGCAGGGATTTCGGCAGTCTTGGATAGTTTGGGGGAAATGCTTAGAGGGTTAGAGCACTTAGGTAGGTCAGAACTTAATTCTATCTGCTAGCAGCTGGGTGAAGTGTTGTGGCAGCACCGGGTCTGGGAGGAAAGACACAGAGACAGCCCAGGCTGAGAGCAAAGATGAGAGAATGGAGAGAAGCAAGCTCCCGGCAAGAAGGGTGTAGTGTGGCGAGTTACCACCAGAGGGCAGAGTGGCTACCTTCCCTGGCCTACCGTTTAAATTTGCGATTTTCCACTCCTTGCACTCCAGAATCTCTGGGAAGCTTTCAAAAAGTACAGAGGCAGAGTCCTATGGCTGAGATACTATGATTCAGCAGCCTTGGGATGAGCCTTCTACATCAGTTTCTGTTTTTTAAGTCCCCCAGGTGATGCTAATATTGGAAGTGCTGGAAGCCAACATACTAAGTGATTTGGGGCTTTTTATTATCATGGATAGATCCATCCCCTCATCATCGATTTATTTATGACTACAATGTTTCATGCCTGTGCTAGGTTTTGGGGTAACATAAATTGAGCTAGTCTTCACTTTTAAATGAACACACAATGAACAATTGTTAACAGTTGGTGAATGCCAAGGGCCAGGAGGGCACAGAGGAGGAACACACACTGAACTGAGCCCGTGTGGAGTCATGAGGGCTCCGTGGAGGAGGCCAGCTCCTGGGTTTTATAAATGTTAAATAGATATTGGAGACCCAGGAATGAATTGGGTCACCTGGAGGGTACAGTCTATATAAAAACTTAGAGGCAACCATTCGGGTCAAATAATTCAATGTGGCTAGAATGTAATGCAGAGAAGGAGAGTTAAAATTTAGGGTGGGAGGTGGAAGGGGTTATAACATCTTCTTGTAGATTCTTGAATTCCAGCTAAAACATTTTTTTTTAAAGATTTTATTTATTTATCTGACAGAGATCACAAGTAGGCAAAGAGGCAGGCAGAGAGAGAGGGAGAAGCAGGCTCCCTGCCGAGCAGAGAGCCCGATGTGGGGCTCGATCCCGGGACCCGGCGATCATGACCTGAGCCGAAGGCAGAGGCTTAACCCACTGAGCCACCCAGGCACCCCCCAGCTAAAACATTTTGAATTCAGTTAGGGACTTGAGATCTTGGGACAATAAGGGACACTGAAGAACTTTAAGAAAAGGAACCACATGGCTGGATTTGCCATTTCGAGTGATTGGTCTGGCTGTGGTGAGGAGGACTGATCCTTAGGGAGTAAACTCTGAAGCAGGAAGGTCAGTTAAGAGGTTGTCCTCAGGTAAGAGGCGATGGTGGCCTAAATCCTGGAGAGAGAGCAAGGGGAACGGTGGAAGTGGAAAGATCCAAAAGATGTCAAATGAGAAAAATAAAAAAGTGAACATAGAAATTAGTCATTGGGAGGTATGAGGTCAGAAGCTAGCAGGTACCTAGAAGCAAAGACAAGACAGAAAATGTTGATGATGCCTTCCATTCCTGTGGAGGGGAAGAAGCAGCTAGGAAAACAGGTCGGTGGTGGGGAGTGGTGGGCATGGAGTGGAGGGAGGCATGAATGTTGAGGATACACTGAAGAAGGAGGTTTGAGAAGAGACAGTTTTATAACTGACCTGTAAGGTAACAATCAGGACTTACGATTGGAAAGAGCTTCAGAATATCACTACTTCACAAAGATCTAGGAGACAAGAGCACGTTCAGGAATAGTTTTTGCAGTCCAGGGCACAGCTGGTCTCAGGATGGTTGGTCTGGGAGAATACCTGCTCCTGTTTCAGGGGGGCTGAAAAGACCCCCCCACATAGTGCTGCTGTTGCCCCACCTCTTGGCTACTGTGGGCTGAACCACCACTGTTGGAGCTTGGACAAAACCCTGGAAGGGAGGCAGCCATCTCTCAGTAGGGCCCATGAGATTCTCTTGGTGGGTCTTTAGGAAGGGAGCCCCCAGACCACTGTAAAACTAGGACTAAAACCTAGAAGTCAAACTTCTCAGTGTCCAGTCCACATTCATTTTTCCCAGGTTGGACTTAAAGAAATGGGGACAATCTGGATGGAGTCAGGGCCGGGCCCCCAAAGGATGAGTGTCCCTCACGACACTCCAAACCCAGTGAAAACTGCACTGACAGGAAATTATTTCTTCCTCCACTGATGTGCATGTGCACCGTTCCCTTTGGTCTGAAATGCTCTTCTCTCCCCAGGCCACCTGCTGAACCTACACATCTTACAGGACCCAACTCCGAGGTCCCCTTGTCTGAAAGTCTGCCCCATCTCCTTCAGGCACAGTTGGTCATGTGACATGGCCTGAGCCTTTCCCACCTTACAGTTTAATTCCTGGTTTCTCTGCCTCCCTCCCCTTTCAAGCCTCTGAGAGCCACAAAGTGAATAAATGAAATGCCCACCAAGAGGGCACACAGCCGTCCACACACGTACATGCCCATGCTTATAATTCTTCTTTATATAAAACTCCTGTAGGGATTCCTTGAAGTAAGCAGGGCTTAATCTTTGCATGTCTTTGAATTTGAGAATGTTCTTGTGCGTGGCACATACACAAACAGCAATTCCTGATTCTACCACCCCACATGTCTGGGAATTCCAAGTAGAGTTCCCTGTGGGCTTGGGTGAAGCAGGGCTCCAGGCAAGTTACATGCCTTGGGCAGGGTCCCTGTCTTGACTAAGTGGCATCTCACTTTGTTCTCTCCAGGGAAGGCTCCCGGTGCGCTGGATGGCGATCGAGTCACTCAATTACAGTGTATATACAACCAACAGTGATGTGTGAGTACGCCTTTTATTTTGAGGGTTTTCTTTTTTCCCCCAGGAAAGTAAGCATTTGACAGAGGTCTTAACGAGAGGCAGGAATATGCCTCTCGTAGAAGAAAGCTTCCTCTGTAGAAGAAAGCTAGTCAGTAAGCCCAGGAAATAAATTGTCTACAAAATGCAGCCTCAGAGTAGATAGACTGTTCTCATGGTCTAAGATCATTGGGGGCAGGTTGTGGGTTTCCTTCCGCCTGTCAAGGGGAAGTGGTGACTTCTCAATCACCAGAGAGTCAAGGGGCATGTGGGGTTTCCTGTGGCTCCACATCCCCGACTGAGTTCCGTATACAGGTGGGGGGTGAGGGGGCAGCCCAGACTAGCTGCTGGGGTCAGAGGTGGCAGGGACAGAAGGCAGGCTGGGTCTAGAGAATGTCTCTGCTCGCAGCCTGCAGGGACGAGTCTCAGGCTGGCGGTGGGAGGGAGGTTTGGGAGTGAGACCTCGGCCGTTTGGCCCACAACTTTATTGACAGCAGGAGAAACTGAGGCCTCGAGGGTTGAGGTGACTTGTCCAGGAAGTTTAGCTTCTGCCTGGGGAAGGGCGGGGGGCTGGCGAGTATTTGTGTCCTCACTGCGTGCAACATGCCTCTGGGGTGTTCTCTCACTTCCTGTGACCGAGGCAGCAGCTGGTGTCCCCACTTTCCGAACACATGAAGAGGCCTCAGGCGGTTGAGTAACTTGTCCCAGGTCATGCGAGTGTCAAGGTGGTAGAGCTGGAATTTAGTCTGTCAGCTTGGACTTGGCCCTGCCGCCCTGACACTGTCCCGTGCTCTCCGCCGGAAACGAGTGGGGGCTCTAACGCGGTTTCCCTGTTAGAATCCTGACCTTGGCCGAAGAGGAGAGAAGCACGTGCCCCCGCGGGGCCCTGTCCCAGGGAGCGCACACTTAACACTTCCTTTTCGGCAAAGTGTCAGTCACCCTGACTTTTGAGGCAGGAAACTAACCTGTCAGCTTGTCTGCTGGTGATTGGTCTCCCCGTTGTGTCCCCTGCAGGTGGTCCTACGGAGTGCTGCTCTGGGAGATCGTTTCCTTAGGTGAGTGTCCATGTTCATCTATGGCGAGACTTCAGGCGCCCGGAGCCGGCCCTCCCGGGCCCCCTCACTGTAATTTCAGCAGTGCCATTTTTACGTATTTCTGTATTTACGTGGCACCACCGGATAGGACTGGGAAATAGAATTTGATAGGTTTCTGTCTGTTTTTCCTGTTTTTCTTTTTTGAGAGCCCTGTTATTTAATGTCATACCTGATACTAACAACCTGGTGGCTGTGAGCTACACTAGAGCTTGTCTCTGTGGGCGCAGGGATGTCCCAGAACCATCGCTTGTACAACTTGAAGATGGCACACTACACAGCCGTGAGAAGTCCTTTCCGAAGGCCAGTTAATAGCTTGTGAAAACGCGTGTGTCAAAACCCAGCAACTGCCTTACACTAGGGCCCCGTTGTGTAAATACTGCCCATGAAAAACCCGGAAAGACTACACCAGAGTGATACACACTATTACTTGCTCTCTTCCTACTTTTTTGTATTTTCCAAGTTTTCTATCATTGGACAGTAACTATTACAGATCAAACAGGAAGTGGGTAACCTAATGGCAGACTCCCAAGTAGGGAAAAGATACTGCTCATTGGTACGCTAGACAAGTTGTGTGGGCTGACTCAGGGAGGAGAATGGCCCTGAGTAGAGTAATAGCCCTGTGAGCCCTGAGCTGGATCTTTCCACAGAGGGGATGGCCACCCTCTGATGCGGTTGGTGGCATCTGGACAGCTGTGCTGTGTGGTGGGTTTGCTCAGACGGGAGGGTCACACTGGGTGGGCACCTCCCTTGACACACCCTTTCTCCCCGTCTCTCTGCTTGAGAGGCTTAAGGCAGGAGACCCCATGTGCCAATTAGCAGGGCCTGAGGGTGACATGGTTTTCTTCCAGGTGGCACCCCCTACTGTGGGATGACATGTGCAGAGCTCTATGAGAAGCTGCCCCAGGGCTACAGACTGGAGAAGCCCCTGAACTGTGATGACGAGGTGTAAGTCAGGCTCCGCGCTGGGGCCATTTCATCTTGACCTCCCCCACATTTCTTGAACACACAGACTCTCATGGAAGGGGTGTCTGATTCATACACACGTCACCATCCCAAACAGCCAAAATAGAGGAGGAGGGTAGGGGGCTCCTTAAACTCAGAGCATGGTGCAGTGGGCAGGGAGTGAAGAGCTTTATCGGCATAGAAATCCAGTAGGAATTTAAGGCAGTGATATCAGGAAGGTGGGAATGAGGAAAGGCCCCAAATGCAGAAAAGATCTGAAATTCATAAATAAATGTATGAAACCTTGAGGCTAACCTTGGAGAGAGAGATTTCAGAGCTGTGACGTTAGGAAGATGGATTTTTTTTTTTTAATCACAGAATCTTGATTCTGCAAGGATCATTTTCCAGGAAATAAGAATTATTCCCCAGGGAAGAATGAGTAGCTTTTGTGAAACCACCATTCCCAGAATTCCCTGAAGGAGCTGCTGCCTGAAGCGTGTAATGTGAAAGGGCAAGGCGCTAGGTTCGGCAAAGAATTTATTATCCACACAGAGTTACTTTCTGAGAAAGCGTGTTATTCCTTAGGTCTCTGGTACAAGAGGCATGAACCTAGACCATGCTAGGTTGCTAGACTTCTGTGCCTGTAAGTTTCCCTTAAGACATTTATTCCCTGGGACGCCTGGGTGGCTCAGTGGTTGAAGCCTCTGCCTTCGGCTCAGGTCATGATCTCAGGGTCGGGTCCTGGGATCGAGCCTCACATGGGGCTCTCTGTTCAGCAGGGAGCCTGCCTCCTCCTCCTTTCTCTCTCTGCCTGCCTCTCTGCCTACTTGTGATCTGTCAAATAAAAAAAAAAAAAAGACATTTATTCCCTATGTGAAATTTTGAGCCCTACCCCCCAACATTGCTT
Source organism: Lutra lutra (assembly GCF_902655055.1). Classification (NCBI taxonomy): domain Eukaryota; kingdom Metazoa; phylum Chordata; class Mammalia; order Carnivora; family Mustelidae; genus Lutra; species Lutra lutra. The sequence continues at coordinate 52,189,313 of NC_062290.1, forward strand.
CTTTAAAAAAAAAAAATTATTAACATACAATGTATTATTTGCCCCAGGGGTACAGGTCTGTGAATCATCAGTCTTAGAAACATCACATCACTCACCATAGCCCATACCCTCCCCAATGTCCATCACCCAGTCACCCTGTTTGCTGCCTACCCCTCAGCAACCCTGTTTGCTTCGTGAGATTGAGAGTCTCTTAAGGTTTGTCTCCCTCCCAACCCCATCTTGTTTCATTTTTTCCTTTCCTACCCTCCACAGCCCCCCAGCCTGCCTCTCAAATTCCTCATATCAGAAAGATCCTACAATAGTCCAATAGTCCGACATTGCTTCTATAGGTCTAGAGTGGGTCCCAGGAATCTGCATTTTAATGCAAGTGGTTCTGACCACATTGGGGGGTGTACTGCCTTAGACCAGTGCTTCCACACGGTGTTCCCGGGACATACAAGATGCAAATAGGTAATATAAGAGGGAAGGAATTCTGTGGTCGCTGACGTGGGGCAAGCTCCAGGTTAAGTCAGGTTACACGGGTTTTTTTGTTTGTAAGGGCAAGACTTCTCAAGCTTTGACTCTGCTACTCCCTAAGGGGGAGACGCAATTGGTGGGAATCTTGCAAATTTATTACAGCATGGAGTCTTTAAAAAAAAAAAAAAAAAGAATTATTAACATTTTGAGAGCTGTGGCATTCCAAGGGAAATGCTGCCCTAGATGCACGCATGAGTTGGTTCTTTCCAGGTCAGGAGAGCTGAGACCAAGATCCCGCAGGAATGGTACTCAGGATGGGTACTAGTTTTACTGACAGAAGAAAGGCGGACCGGCGGGGGGAGGGGGGAGGCCAGAGAGAAACTCGATGCTCTACTTTTGTGCTGCTGTTTAAGCGCAGATGCCCATGTGTGAAATGGCTCCCTCTCTTATCTCGTTTTGGTGCCCCACAGCAGGACAGGCCCAGGACTGAAGCAGAGTCAGAGTTCACTGCTTAACCCTTTGTGTTCACAGGTATGACCTCATGAGACAGTGCTGGCGGGAGAAGCCCTACGAGAGGCCCTCGTTTGCCCAGATCCTGGTGTCCTTGAACAGGATGTTAGAAGAACGCAAGGTGAGCACGGAGTTTCGGGCAGACTCTGGAGTCACAGTTCATCACGTCCCCCATGGTTAAAAAGAAACAGCTGATACAGTTCAACAAGGTGGTCTGGGCACAGCCTGAGGCAATAGAGGGACATAAAGGACGTGGCCCCCAGCTCTGAGGATGTTACAATGTCTGAGTTAATCAGATTTCCATAAAAGAGAGAGTCACTTGGTAGGACAGATAGAATTACCTCAGAGTTAGAAGGCACCTCATCAGTAATGGAGCCTGACTCTTGAATTTTGCAGAAGGAATCTATACAAAGAGGGGAGAATGATGTGTCCAAGGGCACACAGCCGGGAACTGGTACAGCCTGGTCTGCAGGTCTCTAGGGGGTAAGGACAGGAATTCTATAAAAAGGTCCAGCAGGTGGTTGGCTGTACAAATCTGAGGTTGAAAAGACAAATCTAGGTTATGGAACTGGACGGAAAGTTACCACCACCCGAGTGGTAATTAAACCAGAGATGTGGGTGAGGTCAGAGAGAAATGGGGACTGAGAACGATCCTGAGAGACTGGGACATTTCCAGGGGGACCACACCGGGACAAGAAAGAATGGCCTGGAGATTGAGGAGAGTACAAGAGTGAAGTCTTAGGTGCAGAAGGCCAGGGATGCATTTCAGGAAGAAAGCCAGCAAATACAACATGGGGACTGAGGACAGAAAAACATCCCCCAGGTACCTAGTATTTGAATCAAAACAAGTTAAGAAAACTAGGGTCTGATGATTCCTGCCCCTGGCGGTGGCAGAACACTGTTAGACCACTGTTCTGGACACTGTTGTTCTAAACCACTCTTGCTCTCGTAGACCTATGTGAATACCACGCTTTATGAGAAGTTCGCCTATGCCGGGATCGACTGCTCAGCTGAGGAGGCCGCCTAGAACAAGTCACACCCATCCGTACATAATGTTGCCCCTTCCCCGGCCTGTCAGACCCTTGATGCCAAGAAAGCCAGCAAGACTCTACCAAGAGAGGGGACACAGAATATACAAATGTATATATATTGCTGTATGTCTGGGACGAAACCACAAAAACCCGTGCGTGTGAATCTGTAGGACCCTTCGACTCTACTAGGACTGTATATACCGTTTTGAGTAAGAATGTGCTGAACTCAGAATGCCTGTTTGTGGTTTCATATGCAATAATATATTTTTCTAAAAATGGACTTTACAGGAAGGTGTGTGAATACAATTACTATGATGCCTAACTCATTATCATTCTGGATTTTTTTTGATATTTACCTTCATAGTGAATGCTGTAAAATGTTTTGCTGTATAGAAGAAAGATGTTAATAAATGTCACACCAACCCTGATGGCACCGGTGAGGAAAGTGGGGGAAAGAGGTTAGTTCTATCAGGACATAGTTGAACATTTAAAAGGGATTCTTCAATTCCTCAACTGTAGAAGCCATTTCAATGTCATTTGCTCATTGGACCCTGCTGTCATGTGTGTCCAGAACCCACGAGTCAATCCAGAGTGCTACCATCTAAAAGGGGACTCAACTCTCCTTCAGTGTGCATCTAAGGAACTTTAAAGAAGTACAAGTTTGGTAAATCAATGGGATTTAGTTTTAGTTTCTCTGGTGACAGCGCTTTGTGTATTTTAAGAAATCGAGTAGGACGCCTGGGGCTCTATTTGGAAGACATGTGACATTCGTACCAACAGAACACCACGTACTGCTCATTGTAAAGTTCCCGTGTTGATCAGCTGTGAGTCTGCGGTTTATATGGTAGGCACACATTGCCGTGAGATCTCATAGTAAGTGAATAAATGTCTTGCGTACCTGTTTTTTGTCTGGGAGTGTTTCTCCTAGGTCATGCCTGATGTCCAAGTTCCCGCCCTCCAGCTGTGTCGGTGAGATGCCCGTAGTGCGGTGGGTGGGGACTCCAGCTGGCAGGACTGAAAACATCGAGAAGTGTTCGGGCGAGCCCATTTTCTTGTAGCAGCGCTCTGTGCCCCCAGTAGTGCGACAAGGTCCACTGCGGGCTTAGGACAGCGGTCTTTTTTTTTTTTTTTTTTTTTTAAAGATTTTGACAGACAGAGATCACAAGTAGGCAGAGAGGCAGGCAGAGAGAGAGGGGGAAGCAGGCTCCCTGCTGAGCAGAGAGCCCGACGTGGGGCTCGATCCCAGGACACTGGGATCATGACCTGAGCCGAAGGCAGAGGTTTTAACCCACTGAGCCACCCAGGCGCCCCAGAACGGCAATCTCTTAACTGGGATAGTGTGAAATCGGTCGACACAGAGCATAAAGTTCCCTGTTCCTGTCACTTGCTCCACCTCGTGTGTTCAGAGACGATAGCAGGGCCCTTTGTTCCCAACGGCGTTCTCCAGCGGAGAGCACACACGCAAGGCTGCTGGCAGACCGAGTCAGCAGCCGGAAACGGGGGGAAGAGCCCTTGACAGGTCCAGGTATCTGCACTGGCTCCTTGGGCTTTTTACCACATGTTGTGGAGATAATTCTGCCAGCCCCTGGTTTGAAAGTACATGGAACTGAGCAAGGAGGACCTGAAAATGCAGATAATCCCTTCATTGCATATGGCATTGGAACAAATCTCCCCCCCCCCAATAGTCTTTCTTCATTACATATTACTTAAATTCATAATGATCAAAATTTGTATTATTTTACTTTACATCAAGTACATGACAAGAGAGATGGCTGAGAAGTACCTGGGACAGCAAGAAAAAAATGTTCAGGCATCACTGAGTTACTTGTAAGTCACAACACGAAGGCAGCCAAACTGACGTACACTTGAGGGCATCTCCTCACAAGCAACCGTCAGAAGGTAGCAGGTGTACTTCCCACCAGAGGCCCTCCTATTAATTGCTCTGACTCTCCTGTACTATTGGCAGTGAAACCTTTGTAATTTTGTAGCATGCTAGCAACATTAATACTGAAGATTCGTACTCAAGGGTAATCAAACTGAATCAGGTCAGGTACTTGCCCATAATGAGAAAGCAAGAAAGATGGAGCTAACTCCTCAAAGGAATGAGACAGTCTGGCACTGAGAACACAGGTTAGTGTGTTCAGAAGATCCCTAGGACACTGCCTGAAAAAAATAAGTTGTGAATTAAAATCCAGTCACAGTACACCAGTTAGAATACAAACATTACCCAACAGCCAAATGACCCAAAGCTTTATGTTAACAGAGTACACTGGAAAGTTTACATTTACTTTGTGAGGAAAATCTATTTATATATGAGACCTTAAAAAAATGTGTTAGGTAATGACAGTTTTCGGTATTTGGAGAGAAAGAAGTATACGTAACCAGAGACGTGACCCTTGAGGAGGTCACTGCTCAACTGTAAACCATACTCCTTTGTAAACCTGTCACCCTAGATCCATCAAGAGGAGTCGAAAATTCAAAGCAACTTAATCCTCCCCATTAACCACCCCCCACCCCACTCACAACTTTAGAAATGAACCGTGGAAATTGAAGAAAAAGGTCAAGAAACTTCCTACGGTCATAGACCCAACTCTAATGCCAGCCGCAGAGGCATCCCTGAAACCACACTGCAGGTATTTAAGATCTGCTCGGGCAGAGCGATCACTCCTTTCCTTTCAGGTCTTCTTTCACCTTCCAGAGAACCAGTTCCATCTAGGTGGTTGTATTTTCACTTGAACTATGACCTCCAAACATTACAGAATAGAAGACAAAGTGTTAGACCCACAATGACTGCATCCATGATACTACCCACAGCGGTTCTCAAAACGAAGCCTTGAGTTCATGTTTATAAAAAATTAACACTGGGTACTTACCAACACATGATTCTGAATGCTTTGTAAAGATTATACATAAATCTAGGGGCACCTGGGTGGCTCAGTGGGTTAAAGCCTCTGCCTTCAGTTCAGGTCATGATCCCAGGGTCCTGGGATCGAGCCCCACGTCGGGCTCTCTGCTCCGCAGGGAGCCTGTTTCCTTCCCTCTCTCTCTCTGCCTGCCTCTCTGCCTACTTGTGATCTCTCTCTGTCAAATAAATAAAATCTTAAAAAAAAAAAAAAGATTATACATAAATCTAGATTAGCAAACACTCCCTTTTCCTACGGAGGCTCTCCCCACATTGTCGCTACCTTGCTGTGACAAGATAGCACATTGCTACCTTCTCTGTAAACCCCTTTTCCAGAAAACAACAAAGTGGGAGGTATTAGTAAAAGATCTGGCAAAAAGCCAAACATAGACAGTGCTAGAAAAAGTGCAAGTCTCTATACAGAGAATGACCCGAAATACAAGTGGATAAAATTTACCCCAAACATAAAGCCTACAGTTCTGATGAGAATAATAAATGATGTAGGAGGTTAAATGAGAAATCATATGATCACCATGTCTAAAATGGTATGGTATTTTTCATTTGTGTTATTCTGGAAAAAATGGGGTAGTATATGTTTATATAAGCTGTTTTTTGTTAAGTGAAATATTTTCCTAAGGTTCAAGACGGTTTTCAATAGAACACATTACATTTGATAATAGAATATTGTGGGAATTTTTTGAGATATATTTTTAGCAAAACAGATAAAGACCCACTGTGAGGCAGCAGTAGTGTCTAACAGACGAAGAATCAAAGAATAAAGACCATAGGGTACAGCTGGTATGTTGTACAATTAATGACACTGTCAGAAGGCCTTCCCATGTCTTAGTCATCTTTAGAAACACAGCACTGTAACAAATTTTAAAATAGGCAGAATTAGTTTTCTCAGAATTCTCTATTGTGCCAAAGAGGAGCCTACATGGGTATGAGTGAATGTACAGAGTAACCTCCCTTCCAAGGCAGATACTGCTCAACTGTGCATATGGCAATGCCACTAACAGGGTAGTTGTAGCTATACTCAATGTACTTGACTAACGTGTTTACTGTTGGGTGTATTTCATCAGAAAAAAACAAGATGTTATGAGAGCAAGCTATACACCAAGCCAGTACAAATCACATGCACATATGATGAAATCTATTGAATTTAAACAGTAGTTTTTCTAACACAACACACACAATTTACTCTGGGTGAGATGACCTGACCCCAGTACATTTTGGAATCTCATTTAATGAAAAGCTGGTATGAAAAGAGGTACCCAGCAAAATTTAGACTGGAATTAGACCTCCACACCAATTGAAGTTTTATACATGAACTCCAAGACCAGGCAACTTGCTGAACAGCGACCTGGCCACCATTTTCTGGCTGTTCTGGTGCCTGTGGAAGATCCAGAATGACACCAGGCAGGGGGCATTTGAGTGGGGTCTACATACGCAGATGCTTTAGGGCCCTCCACCCTAGCAGGAATCCGTAAAGAAAAACCTACCTTAAGCATTTCAGGGAGCAAAGCTTTTACCACGAATCCCATGGTTTACTCAAGTCAGACTTAGGATCCTGATATTAATCATGAGTGAACAGGCTCTTACCACAGTCCTGAATGATTCTCTGCAGGTGGTCAGCCACTAGACGAGAGGGATCTTTTGTGAGGCAAACCTCGCCGATGAGGAAACAGAACTGTCTCGTCCACAACTGAAATAGCAATTAGCTGTCAAGTGAATGAGAAAATGCTATCAGAAGCTCTCCCCCAAAAATAACCACACTGATCGCAGCAAAGATCATTGTAGAGGGAGAACTATGCTCCGCGAGCAAGGAACGTGAGGCAGCTGTGACCTATCAGTCACTAAGCTCTCCACATAGATTATCCAGTACAACTTGCAGACCAACCGAATGGGGTAGATATTTTATTGTCCCTTTTATGACATTGGCCCTTGTTACAGCCCAGGGAACTGCAACTCTGGGAGATGAAGGATGGAGTTAGGAGAGTCCCGGGGAATCGAACACAAGCAGTCTGACTTGTGGATCCACTTTCCTGCTGGAAGCACCACCAGGGGGCAGCATGTGCAGACAGGTTCCAACCAAGACGGGTAGATGCAGAGCCAAGCTCCTCTCACCCTGGGACGCCGCTGAAGGGGACCCCCTCAACTTAGCACATGTCCCATCACATATTAGTGTTTACGTGTCTGCGTCTGGGGAGGCAGCACGGACAAGGACCCTGTCCCATCTATGTCCAAGTTTCCTGTGCTTATACATGAACAATGATGCATACATTTCCACTGAAGTTCATAAAGCAGACAATAGGATAAAAAGCAGAGCAGTCAGATAACTGAGTCTAGAAAGTGAGGTACCAGTTTGGATTCTTGCGGAGGGGAGCTGTATTTTGAAAGGAGCATGGAAGAAGATGAGCTTCAAGAGTAATTTAGAGACTCACTGAAAAATGAGGAGTTGGAGAGTTAACAGTAAGCACCTAGTACGCCATGTTTAAGAAGTACTGTAAAATTTCCTTTAATGAGTCAACTACCAACTAGACACCAGTTCCTGGCTGTGGGGTATTGAGTAAATAAAAGAAGATGGTGGTAGAAATAGAGGAAAACGGGAAAATCCATGAGTTATCTGGGCAGAAGAAACGGACTGATTACAGTGAAGAATCGTGACAGTTTAACATTTTCTGATCCAGGAGACAGATGGAGTAGAATGGTTCCTGAAAAAGGAGGGACAGAGTCATGGTGAGAAGTTCAGTTTGAGCGGTGAGGTCTCTGGGCCACAGAAGGACATCCCTGGAATAACTTTCTCAAAGGCAACTTAGGTCTGTTCCCACCTCTCTTTCCACATAGTTTGGTAGGTCTGGGTAGAGGCACACCCCAGTCTTACCTGGCACGTGCAAAGACAACACTGCTATGGGAAACAGATCTATACTTTGAATGCCAGGTGCTTTACAGAGAACGAGGTTGACATTCACCTATGAAATTTAAATAGCTATATTTGTATTCTTGCACTAAAGAAGAACTAGCCCTTCTCAGCATGAAGGTAAGTCCTGGGGGTGGCTAAAACAATCAGCAAATGTCTCCAAAGTTCAAGAGCTGTGCTATACAAGTGGTAGGCCACCAGTTGCATGTGGCTGTTTAAATTTAATAAAAATGAAAAAAATCATCTTCTCAGTCACATTAGACATACTATAAATGTTCAATAACCAAGTGTGGTTAGTGTCTACCATAGTAGGTAGTGGAAAATATAGAAAGTTCTACTGGATACCAGTGTTCTAGAACAGAGGTGGCCACCAACCTCTTCACAGTGTCAAGCTATAAATATTTTGGGCTTGCAGACCACACAGTCTCTGTTGTGACTCTTTAACAATGCTGCTATAGCATGAAAGCAGCCACAGAAAATACAGAGGTGAATGGGGGCAGTGGGTCTAACAAAAATATTTGCAAAACTAGGTGGCCAGCACCAGCTGCAGTGTTTGGACTCCTGTTCTAGAGCAAAGAATAGATAATGTTAACCTGAAGTATATTAAGGCATAGATTTTTCAAGTCTATCATGCCAAGAAAAATGAACATGACATTTGATTTTGAGCCTACCTGTAAGACCTACCTGGACTTAACACGAAAAAGTATCTCCAAGGAGGTGAATAAAATAACCTGTTAGATAAACTTAGTCTCACCCATTTGAATATTAAAGATAATATCAAACAATGATTTTGGTTTAATTCTAACTAATGGATTTTCTTTTTGATCTGGATGAGCCAAATGACTTTAGCTGTCTTACACTGCTTCTGGTTTTTGTTTTTTTTTTTTTATTTGACAGAGAGAGATCACAAGCGGGCAGAGAGGCAGGCAGAGAGAGAGGAGGAAGCAGGCTCCCTGCTGAGCAGAGAGCCCGATGCGGGGCTCGATCCCAGGACCCTGCGATCATGACCTGAGCCGAAGGCAGCGGCTTAACCCACTGAGCCACCCAGGCGCCCCTGCTTCTGGTTTTTGATGGTTGGACTGTATTATCAACATGGACAGCAATTCTTTCCTTCTTAGTTAACAGGGCAAATCGACCATCAATGATAACGCAATAGTAAGGACTACCATCTTAACTCATACTGTTCTGTAAAAGTAGGAGGCTGTAGTTCTTCACCTTAAGAGCATACAGACTCTGTTCAAAGCTATGTCCAATTAGTACGGTGTCAGCACTGAACAGGTTCAACAGGGTGGCTTGGACATCTGGATCGATATTCTAGTGTTCCTCAGGTCATCTTCAACACCAGAAAACCTGCCCCAGTAAGAAACACAATACAAGAAGGCATCTCGCTGGATTTCATCCATTAGAGTTAGAACACATCACTGACCCAACATGACAAACATTCACTGAACAAAACAATGATCTTACTTATGATCATCAGCTATCCTTTACCAGCTTATATTTATAAAATGTAATGTGGATTAATTAATGTAAAGCTGGGACGGGGGAGACATTAGTTCACAGAGTTCCTTTGAACTCTCTTTGTATAATCTGAGTTTTAGTCCCCCATTTCAAGTAAGCCTCAAAGAGCCACCACGGAGAACAATATGGAAGTTCCTGAAAAAATTAAAATAGCATTACCATAGGATATAGTAATTCCACCACTGGGTATTTACCCAAAGAAAACAAAACCACAATTTGAAAAAGACACATGCAACCCTATGTTTACTGCAGCCTTACTTGTAATAGCCAAGATATGGAAGCAACCTAGGTGTCCACTGATGGATAAAGGTGTGGTACACACACACACACACACACACACACACACACACACACACGAATGTTATGCAGCATTAAAAAAGAATGAGATCTTACCATTTATGACAACATGGATGGACCTAAAGGGTATTATGCTAAGTGAAATAAGTTAGACTGAGTTTTCAGTCACATGTGGAATAGACCTATAAAAATAGAGAGCTAATGGTTGCCGGATGGAAGGGGGATGGGAGGATGGCCAAAATGGGCAGATGGGAGTGGGAGATACATGCTTTTAGTTACAAAGTAAATTAAGTTCTGGGAATAAAAGGTATAGCATGAGGAGTATAGTTTATAATTTAGTAGTGTTGTGTGGTGATACTTGTGAGCATAGAATAATGGAGAAATGTTGAATCACAGTCTTTTATACCTGAGACTAATGTCACATTGTGTGTTGACTATACTCAAATAATAAAAAATAATAAAGCCTAACTATGAAATATGGGTAGCATGGAAGAATCCTAGGGAGAGGTCAGATAACCTAAGTTTGAACTATGCTATGACTCTACTACTTACTTACATTTTTTTTTACTGTTTTATTTATTTTTTTAATTTTAACTTCAGGATAGTTAACATACAGTGTTACATTAGTTTCAGGTGGATGATATAGTGATTCAACAATTCTATACATTACTCAGTGCTCATCATGGTAAGTGTACTCCTACTCCCCTTCACCTCTCCCCCATTCCCCCCCTTCCCTCTGGTAACCATCAGTTTGTTCTCTATAGTTAAGAGTCTGTTTATTGGTTTGTCTCTCCCTCTTTTCCCCCACGATCACTAGTTTGGTTTCTTAAATTCCACATATGATTGAAACCATATGGTATTTGTCTTCCTCTGACTGACTTATTTCCCTTGGCATTATACTCTCTTGTTCCATCCATGTTGTTGCAAATGGCAAGATTTCATTCTTTTTTTTATGGCTGAATTATACACACACACACACACACACACACACCATCTTCTTTACAGTTACTATATTTGATTTTCAGAAAGTTACTTAACCTTCTGGTCTAGTCTTATCTGTAGAGTTAATTACCAATCTTAATGGCTTATGAGGACCAGTGAAATACATGCAGAAAACTCTCCAGTGGCTTTCATGAAGCCCATTCTAAATAACTGTCCAGAAGCATGGCTACTTCTATGCTTTACTGTGATTTAGGAGAAAACCACAAGATAAAAGTACCTTTTTTTTTTTTTTAAAGATCTTATTTATATGACAGAGAGACAGCAAGAGAGGGAATACAAGCCAAGGGAGAGGGAAAAGAAGATTCCCTGCCGAGCAGAGAGCCCAATGTGGGCTCGATCTCAGGACCCTGGGATCATGACCTGAGCCGAAGGCAGATGCTTAACAACTGAGCTACCCAGGCACCCCTGGGAAGGTATTTTTAATTTAAAGTGTATATTGATATTATTGTCCCCTGTGAACAAAATATATATGGCTCAACTTTTATTTAACATAGTATAGGAAGTATTAGCTAGAGCAACAAGAACATGATTTTATATATAGACAATCCAAAGACTCCACCAAAAAACTGTTAGAATAAATGAGGTCAGTAAATTTGCAGGGTCCAAAAATCAATATACAAAAGTCTATTATATGTTTATACATTAATAATGAAATTTCACTTAAAAATTAAGAAAATCCCATTTACAGCATCAGAAAGAATAAAATACCTAGGAATAAATTTAATCGAGGAGGTAGAAGACCTGTACACTGAAAACTAAGACACTGATGAAAGAAATCAAAGGGGATAGCAGTAAATGCAAAGATTTTCCATGCTCATGGGTTGGAAGAACACTGTAAATATTGCCATACCACTCAAAGCAGTCTACACATCCAATGCAATCTGTATCAAAATTCTAACGGCATTTTCCAAAGAAATAGAACAAACGATTGTAAAAATTTGTATGGAACTACAAAAGATCCAGAATAGCTAAAGCAATCTTGAAAAAGAACAACAAAGTTGGAGGCCTCACACTTACTGATTTCAAGCAATATTACAAAGCTATAGTAATCAAAACAGTATAGGGTATTGGCATAAAAACAAATGCAGAGATCAATGAAACAGAATAGATAGCCCAGAAATAAACCCATGCATTTATGATCAATTAATCTAGTACAAAGAAAGAATGACTACACAGCGGAGAAAGGATGGTCTCTTCAATAAGTGGTGTTGGGAAAATTGGACAACCACATGCAAAAGAATGAAAGTGGACTACCATCCTATACCTCACTCAAAAATTAACTCAAAATGAATTAAAGACTTGACTGTAAGACCAAAACCACAAAACTCCTAGAACAGGCAAAAAAAAGCTCCTTGATATTGGTTTTAGACATTTTTTTTTTAATCTGACTCCATAGGCGATAGCAACAAAAGCAAAAATAAACAAATGGGACCACCTTAAACTAAAAAGCTTTTGCACAGTTAAAGATACCATCAACAAAATAACCCACAAAATGGACGAAGGTATTTGCAAATCATTTATCCAATGAGTGGTTAATACCCAAAGTATATGAAGAACTCCTGCAACTCAATAACAACAACAAAAAAATCCCAAACAACCTGATTAAAAAATGGGCAGAGGATCTGAATAGACATTTTTGCAAAGATACACAGACGGCCAACAGACTCATGAACAGATGCTTGATATCACTCATCAGGGAAATGCAAATCAAAACCGCCATAAGATACCACCTCACACCTGTTAGAATGGCTACTGTTAAAAAGATAAAAAATAACAAGTGTTGGTGAGGATGTGGGGCAAAGGGAATCTTTGTGCACTGTTGGTGGTAATATAAATTGGTGCAGCCAATATACCACCAGTATACAGTATATATGGTGCATAGCCATATACTATGAAAAACATGGAGCTTCCTCAAAAAATTTAAAACAGAATTACCATATGATCCACTAACTATACTTCTGGGTATTTGAAGAATATGAAAAGCATGAACTTGAAAAGACGGATGTACTCTAGTGTTTATTGTAGCATTATTTTCAACAGCCAAGATATGGAAACGACCTAAGTAATCACTGATGGATGAATGGATGAGAAGATGCAACATAATATCTACAAAGAAATACCACTTAGCTCTATAAAAGAATGAAATCTTGCCATTTGTGACAACATGGATGAAACTTAGGGTATTAGACTAAGTGAAATAAATCAGAGCAAGATAAACACTGTATGATTTCACTTATAGGTAGAATCTAAAAAAAAAGAAAAATCAACGAACAAAACAAAACTCAGATACAGAGATCTGAATGTCTGAATGGTGGTTTCCAGAGGGGAGGACTATTGGGGGTAGAAAAAAATGGGTTCAGGAGACCAAGAGGTACAAATTTCCACTTTTAAGTCAAGAGGTTGTAATGTACACCATGGGGACTATAATCATTAAGACTGTACTGTAAATTTGAAAGTTGTCTAAAAAGCAAATCTTCGAAGTTCTCACAAGGAAAAAGTTTTTAAACTTTGTATGGTGACAGATGGTAACCAGTCTTATTTTGATCATTTCACATGCGAATGACAAATCATTTTACTGTATGTACACCTGAAACTGATAATGTATGCCAATTATACTTGAATAGTTAAAAAAAAAAGATACCTAGCTCCATCATCAAGCTTAGGGAATTTGATAAATAATCAAATATTTGGATTAAGAGGAAATTATCATGGGGTACTTGGGTTTATTTTAAAACATTTTTAAAAAATTCAATGCATTGAATGTATTTGAACTTTTTTTGAGACTCAAAAATTATTTATAATGCAAGCCCTTCAGTTATCATTTTGTCACTATGAGTATCAATAATTACCAAATATTTCCAAAATGCAGTTAGGAAAGATCCCATTAAAACCATTCAAGTATAAGTACCATTGGAAGTATAGTAACGTTAAGTATATTACAATTTTGTTTGTCAATATACCCCAATAAAGCTGGGAAAAAAAAACAGTTAAATTGATAGGACTATTTAAATGTGGCAAAAATGAGTAGGAAAAAAAAAATCCAAAGAGATCAGGAGAAAGATTAGTATACAAATATTAGTATTTTCTGATCATAGCAATCTTTACTAAGTTTTTATGCATATAACCATTTTTTATGAACTGTGAGGGAATTTAGGTTTAAAATGCTTATTAGAATTCTCTATATATATTCTCAATATTTATCATCAAAACAACTTTTAATTTACATGACCACTTTGCTTTGTTGTGTTCCAAAATTATGGACATATACACATTATATATTATATGATATATACTTTATATACAATATTATGTAAGATAGTATATATACTATACTATATTATGTATACTATATACATTATTATATATACCATATATGTGTACGTGTATACACAAGTCATATTTGTTTATATATATAAACAAATCATATATATATACACACACATAATTGAGTAATTTTAAGTACTTTTGGAGAATGTGTTAAATTGAATAAATACAGTAACATCAATAATAGACACTTCTTATTCTAAAGTGAAAATTTAGATCCTTGCCATTTTATATTTGAGGAAATATATAAATAGGTCATGTTATATGGCTTATAAACCTTTAGGAAACCCAAATTCAACTGATCAGTGATATCACTGGTGTTTCATATGAAGTTTTAAAAAATTAAAGTCACATCTATATTGTACCACTTCAAGTTAGCACTGAGTTTGGGTCAGAAATACATTTTATTTTAATAATAATGATTCACAGAATAGAATCTGCACTGAACCATTACTTTGCATGCCATATCAAAGCCATGTATACTCAGGGACATGTCTACAAGATTGCAGAAATTTTTATCCAATGGGAATTTTTACTGAATGGAAATGGCAAATAGGGCATTTTCAAAAGGAACTGATTAATGATGGAACAATGAATAAAATAATGTATTCAATGTTTTTTACCTCTCTAGCTCCTACCTATCACTTCCACATGTCAACACCATAAGGGCTGAAAACCTATTATTTAGGGCTGTAACATGGGGTCTAACACAGTGTCTGTCTGCATAATTTTAGCAAGGTACTCCATAAAATATGAATGTTTTTGAACAAATGAATGAACTAAAGGAAAATAGTGTAACTCCTGCTGTAACATTGACTCAATAAAAGTATTAAGCTAAAACTCACCTAAACTACATGTTGAATATTCTACATTCTCAAAGTCAACCCTTTTATATACCTGGTGTTATAGTCAATGACTTCTTCATCTGGTTTCACAAATGTATCATAGACCACCTGGAGGCTAGGATCAACCACGGTCACTTGAGTAAGTTCCAAACCTTTGGCTGTACAGCACTATAAAGGGGGACATATTAAACTTACATAGCATATTGAGTAAACATTTTAACATCTGAGATATCACAAAGGAGTATTTCTGACTAGAATAGACAATTTAGTATTATTTGGATTTCTAACAAAAGCCAGTCTGATAGTCTTACAAAAGATATTCCAAACTTTTATTTTTTCTTTAATGTTAGTAGTATTTCTGCTAATAAAATAATTCCATTTTCTTGGCCTAGTCTTTATGATTATTTTTATTAGAATCAGTGCTATCCAGTAGAACATTCCATGATGACCAAATGTTTTATTTCTATGCTGTTTAATATGGCAGCCAGTAGCCACAGGTCTGAGGGGTGCCTGGGTGGCTCAGTCAGTTAAACATATGACTCTTGATTTCAGCTCAGGTCATGATCTCAGGATCTTGAGACCAAGATCTGCACTGGACTCTGTACTGGGCATGGAGCCTGTTTGGGATTCTCCGTCCCAGGGCTCCTGGGTGGCTCACTTGGTTAAGGGTTTGCATTTAGTTCAGATTATGATCCCAGGGTCCTGGGATCCAACCTCGCATTGGGCTCCCTGCTCAGTGGGAAGCCTGCTTCTCTCCCTCCCCTTCCCCCTGCTCATGATCTCTTTCAAATAAATAAATAAAATCTTAAAAAAAAATTCTCCCTCCCCCCATTTGCCCCTCCCCCGCTTGCATGTGTGCTCCCTCTCCCTCTCTCTCGCTCTCTCAAACAAAATGAAATATGGCTAGTGTGACTGAGGAACTGAGTGTTACCATATTGGATAATGCAGTTAAAGATCTTACTCAATGAAAAAAAGAAAATCTTTACCATAAATGTATAAACATGGCATTGTAGAAGACAGCATAGCAAGGATACTGGATTTCAAAGCCTGAAGCAGCCTTAATTGTTTCTAGTTAAAGACCCATGCTTCAAACTGAACAATGCCTTATATATTTATCATAATTAAACTCTACAAATCTGCTCTCCAAATATACTACAGGGAATAAAAATTTTATGTTTTGGGAGAGACAACTCTTCACATGATGTTTGACACATCCAATGTACTTTCCCTTATTTTAGTATATCTGATTCTCACAGTAACCATGGAGTGATGATTAACCCCATACTTCACAGGTTAGAGCATCTGGGACTCTTGTTCAGGGGTGACCATGGGGGAGGGGTGGAGGTTCCAAGGTCATAGGATTCCAAGTTCTGTTTGTTCCCTACTTTTTCGTATTGATTCTTATATGAATAAAAGTCCCTACAAATATTTTACTGTCTCTATAAACAATAGTGTCTGAAAAATTTATTCAAGTTTTTATGTTGATTCTGGGGATAACAGCACTATTTATAGTATTCTCCACCTATATAATTTTGGCAATTTGAGGAGTAGAACCACCATTGGTAATAAAGAAAAATTAATAGCCCAAAGGAGGACCAAGGGTCAATTCCTGGCTCTATCCCTAAGTATAGGAAAGTGGCCAAGTGGCCTGACTCTCTTCAGCTTCAGTTGTTTCTGAAAATACATGAACTACACTGCAGAGCTATGTGGGATGGGGATAAAGCCCAGTGAAGTACTGTCATACTATGAAGGGTGCGACACCATAATTTCCTTATAATTACTCCAAGAAGGGTAAGCGAGAAAACACTGATACACCACCTCACAACTCACAGCAAATACACAAGGATTACCATCGGCAGGTGGGCACTTGAGGGAAGTCTTCACGAAGCCCTCTAGGTTTTCTTTCCGGTCATCAACATGAAGCTAAAATAAACAGGGCCCAATAAATTACTGTATATTCCTGCAGGGAAGATTATGCTCATAGAAATCTCATCAATTAAAAATTAGTTAATGAATTCTTTCCAATTCTTTCAAAGGCTTCTTAATCTCTGGAGACAAACCTCTGATCCTGACCCAGGCAGCGGTCGTGGTGACAAGCCCTACCTTAGCAACCGGACACCCAGCAGGTCCAAGGACGCATTCCTAACAGCTGTACTGTGTCTCTAAGCCACTAAGGACTACAAACCAGAAACAAATAAAAATCAAAACAGCCCAACTCTATAAAGCAGAAGCAGACCTCACTCCCAGGTCTTACCTTCAAAGATCTTTAAGGACACTGCTGTGCGTGTGATCTGATGTTACCACTCCCCATAGTCCTAGTTCTAGATATTCCATAATGAGCAGAAAAATCAACTCCTGGAAGCAGAGTTCTTATGGGTTCCACTTTGATGAAGTACAATTACCAATGTCCTGAACACTTTCTATTCCCTTCCTTCCTCTTTCCCTCATTTTTGTCCTGGTACCTCAGCAATCCTCTGGCATCATTTTTCTAAGATTTTAATGTATTTATTTATTGAGAGAAAGAATGTAGGCACATGAGAGTAGGGCTGGGGCAAAGGGAGAGGGAGAAAGAATCTCAAGCAGACTCCGTGCTGAGTGGGGAGGCCCACAAGGGGCTTGATCCCAGGACCCGGAGATCAGGACCAGAGTCAAAATCGAGAGTCAGACGCTTCACTAGCTGAGCCACCCAGGTGCCCCTAGTGTGGCTTCTTTATTCTGCTTTGACTTTACCTCAACTATCTTTTCAACCTTCTCTACTCCTTGACCTTCTCTCTCTACTGGAGCCCTCTGGTTGAGGGCTACCAACTACCAGCTTCTCCCTTCCCATGTCTGAGCTGTTGATCTGACCCAAGAAATATCACCCAGTTTAACAGTCTGAGAGCGCAACACAGATGTCCCCTCCAGCCTTGGCTAGACCTACAAAACCCTGATGCCCTCTTCTTCTGGATCTTTTTTCAGGCATATGCACATTTTCACAGCCATAACCCCAAGCCTTCATAACTCTTTTCTTACCCCACTCCCATATGCCATCCCATCTGTTTCCTTATCCACCTCAGCCCATTTCCCTCTGGCCAAGACAACGTTCTCTCAACTGCTACCTATGAAATCCTTCTGCCTCCAGTGGTTTCTGCACCAGTTTTCCTATAAAATGTGGTTAAGACTGACTTTCCTAAAACACATGTTCATTATATCACTTTGCTCAAGTTGTTCCCTTGCACATGACTGATCAAATGCAAATTTCTCAGGCTGGCCCCGAAGGCTCTTGCTTACCCAGGTTTACCTCACTCATCCAGTCTTGACATCCCACAGCTCCATCTTACTTCCTCCCGGGATGAGGAAGGGAGGCGGAGATCCAGTTTTAACACAGCATTTATTATAAGCCAGGACTTGCACATGCCAGCTCACCAAATTGCCACACAAAGCTCATTCTGTGAAGGTGGAACCAAAAGCTCAGAAAGCTTAAGTAACTTGACCAATGTCTTAGAGGAAGTCAGTGGCAAAAAATCCCCAAATCTTAGGTCTGCAGACTCTAGAGTCCTCGTTCTGCTTTTTATGCTGTATCGCCTGGTTAGCCCAACCGGTCTCCCTGCTACACTGACTCTTCCTGCGGCATCTTCCTTCTTTGTTCTCCTCCCTTGGGAATTCACAATCCCTCCACCCTGTGAAACTAAGCCCTCCATGCTCTAAACACTCGGGCCAAACCTGCCTGATTTACTTTATTCTTTATCCACATATTTTTTTCTGTCATTCAATCAAGCCAACTGTTCTGTTATCTTCTTCATAGTATTTTGTACATTCACTTATATTCATGCCCATCTCTACATAATACATAAATAATTCTACATAAATTCTACATAAATAATTCATGTGTCCACGCACCCACCCAAAGATTTACTGACAGTCCCTATGCGTTAGTACCATGCTAAGTGCTGGGGATACAATAGGGAGAGAAATCAGGAACGGATGGGCATCCCTCCTAGAGCTTACAGTCTTTCAGAAAGGGCAGATAAATGACTAGATTGTTATTAAATATGGTTACATGCTCTGAAAGCAAGAGGCCCAGAGCTGGGATTCGGCTGGGAAAGGATGGAGGAGTTAAGCAGAGACACAGAGGGTAAGAAGGACCCAGCCATAGCACAAGCACAGGGAACAACAGGGAAGGAGGCTCTGGGCAGGTGGGCGGGGTGGGGATGGCTAGGAAGGGAACAAGGAACAGGGTGGAAGATGGGGGCAGAAGCCGAATCAGGCAGGGTCAGCCAAGAAACCAAAGTTGGTTTTCATCAAAGCAGGGCAGAGTGATGTCAAAAGCACATGTGATGTCAAAAAGTTATTCTGGGGGCTTGGGGGTGGGGGTTGGGAGGAGCCATGAGACTGAGCAGGACGACGGTGCAGCAACTGGGGACAGAGATGGGGTGGCCGGGACCTGGGCAGGGGCAGGAGAGGTGGAGCCGCTCAGGCTCAAGCTACATTCCTGAGGGAGAGCAGAGGAGATGTGCACGCTGCCGGGACGAAAATGTGCGCGACAGGGAGACTCCTGAGGCGCCCAGGTTTCCAGTTTGCATAGGCAGACCGCCCAGCTAAGGGGACGGGAGCAGACCTATCATGTTGCAGGGAAGACGGGGGCTGGCAGGGGAAGGGATCAAGAGTTCATGTTCACTCAGCATTGCCAGGCAGAGCGGCAAAGACCATTCCAAGCCCAGCAGATGCAAAGCAGGTTAAGTCCGGGGGGAGGTGACCGCCTGCAGGTCCGTCTGCCCAACTGTCCTGGCCTGGAGTTCCTGAGCTCGCGGGCCACAAGGGGAGGAAGTGGTAGTCAGAGGTGCAGACTTCAGTGGGTGCGGTCTCTCTCTACGGGACCGCATTTATACATACAGCAAACGGAATACTTTATTCCACTTTTCTCTCAACAGCTTGGGCACTGGCTGGTCAACGAAATGCAACAGAGCTACCCAGTACTTGCCTTTATGACTCAGCACCGGGCCAGAGTGGTAGTGACACTCTTCTGCCCTGCTGTGTTTGCCTGCGGGCAACACGCCATGTATTTCCCTACAATGACAAAGTATCTTCCTGGAAGCTCAACCCAAGCAGGAAGTGAGATTATTTGTGAATCTATGGAGAGAAAAGAAGAACGGATGGAAGTGCAGGGAATGAACCGCCCGTGTGTTCTTGGTCATGCATGGACAGCACATGCAGCGCTGACCATGAAGTCACAGGAGAAGTCACAGGGCGACTCCAGGGAATCCTTGCCGGTGACCTGCTCATGGCAGCCCGGGCCCCTCCTCAAACAGGCATCCACCATCTGCCTCCAGAGTCAGCCCAGCACCAGAGAATTGTGGATTTAGCCCCACAGTCAGACTGCAGCCAACTTTATTAACCATGCGTGCTAGCCCATCGTGGCTCCTGAAACAGGATGCAAGTCTTCTGTATTATTTTATCCCTTCCAGACACACAGTGACCTGTACGTACGTTCTAAGTCGCTGAGTGTATATCTGAGCTATTCACTAGACCCATTTCTGAAAAATATTCCTCAAACTGGCCATGATGATGAAAGCAGCTCTTGTCTGAAGGCCTACTATGCGTTTCTGAGGCACACGCTATGCCCAGTGCTTCACATACGTTCCTGGAACAGATGCTCAAAACAACCCGATGGGGTAGCTCGATTAACCCAGAACTGGGAAAACCAAGGCTGGGAGAGGCTAAGTGACTTATCCATATCTAACCAGCATCCAAACCTGGATTTGCCTTCCTCTTTCAGAGCCTGTGTTCTTAACTGGGTGAAGGGGTCTAGAAAAAAAAAAAAAAAAAGGTATCACAAATGGTGAAGATAATCCTGAGAAAAATTCTAAAGATATAAAAGGTATTTTATAGTCACTAAAAAATATTCCTATAACTGCATTTCAAACTCCAATGGACCTAAGATTTGACAGTTGTGGTATCAAGTATCCTATATTTTCTTGTTTTGGGTGGTGGTGGGGGGAAGGAATGGGTTCTAAGTAACCATGCCTAGCATTTAGAGAAAATGTAGAATAATAACACCAGTTGTAAATCTTTTGATAAGAATTCCTAACCAAAGATGTAAAGTATTCAGAGATGACACTGCATATGTGTATGAAGAGTAGTTAGGAGTAAGGACTCCAGAGTCAGACTCCTTGGGTTCAAATCATGGCTCTACCACTTATTTTCAGAGGAAACTCTGACAAGTCATTTGACCTGTGAATGGAGATAATGCTAGTACTTACTGGAAATGATTAATATTCAATACAATAAATTACGAAAATAAAATAAACTACGTAGATAATGGAAATGAAGTGGGAAGGGAAATAGTCCTTTCAGTGTTCCAACCTTAGCAAATAACGAGGATCATTTTTGGTCCCCATAGACTTACTGTCATTCACAAGAGCTTTTGTCATGCCTGGGGTTAAAAGAACACTTCCTGGCTTGTCAGGGTTGGGGTGGGGATAGTTATTTTCCTGTAACTGTTCTTTGGGTTAGAAGGCAGTCTTTCAGAGGTCTGTAAAGAATAATTCCTGTGAGCGCTAAGAAAAAAAAGGGGGGGGGGGCACTGTTCAATAAAACTTAAATAAATACTTTTAAAGGAGTGGTAAGGTTAGAGTCTATTAATCCTTCCAGACATGAAAAGCTAGGATGCTAATTAATATTAAGTAAGGGAGTAGCCTAAAAGAATCCAAGTCTCGGGGCGCCTGGGTGGCTCAGTGGGTTAAGCCGCTGCCTTCGGCTCAGGTCATGATCTCGGAGTCCTGGGATCGAGTCCCGCATCGGGCTCTCTGCTCAGCAGGGAGCCTGCTTCCTCCTCTCTCTGCCTGCCTCTCTGCCTGCTTGTGATCTCTCTCTGTCAAATAAATAAATAAAATCTTTAAAAAAAAAAAAAAGAATCCAAGTCTCCATATCCTCTGACAAAAAGATATATATATACACATACATACACACATATACACATGCATATGAATATACAGACATATATACATATACATGCATACATATATATTGTTCCCTGTATCATATGATGTCCTATACTTTGGGTAAGAGAAGGGAAAGTAAGAATCAGGTCAGTAACAGCCAGTGCATAATACGCATGCCAAAAACTTTTCTAATGACTTCGATTTAAACTTTATATTAACCCAGAAGGGCACACATATTGACCTCGTTTTTATAGACGCAGGGGATGAAGCTCAGGGAAATGAAGACACACGACCAAGGTTACATAGCACAGTTGATTTACAAACTCAGGTGCTCTGGTTCCAAATCATGCTTATTGATTCTCAATAGTCACAGAGATAAGAGTGCAAAAGCTTACAAGCAGGAAACATGGTGACTTTCACACGGGCAAAAGGCACAAATTCAAGGATCTCTTCCCAGCATCACTAACTCTTAAAATGCCTCACACTAATGGATTCTTAAAATTTCTTCTAATATGTTATTTAAAATGGGCAGAATTCGCTAGACCACCTTTGGCAAACCTTTTTATAAAAGGAAGAATTCTTCTGTGTGAGAAGTATTAAGAGATTCTAGAAGCATCTACTTTGTTTCAGACAAGTACTTGGAGGACAAGTACTACCATCTGGTTTTATTCAAAATACAACCAAATTCAAGTAACACCTTTTCTCTAGTTTCTTGTTCCTGGAAATTTGTTATAAATTCAGACTTTGAGGCTGTTCCCAGACCTGCTGAAGCAGAATCTGCATTTAACAATTCCCAGGCAATTACGTGCATGTTGAGTTTGAGAAACAGGACTCTTTCTGACTGGATGTATGTTAGCTCTCATCCTTTCAAAAAAGAGAGGTTGAGAATTCAAATGCTGCCTAAGTATAGCCCATTTCTTCATCTATTTATACTAACTTTTAAAAAGGATATCAAGTATGCATGGTGTGCAGATGATCCTTCATAAACAACAGCAATTTAGTAATTGCATTATGCTACGTTTAGTTCTTTAAGGTGACACGGTCAAGAGTCTGTCATCATTACACCAAGCTTACCACTTCTCTTTTCCTTCTTTTTCAATCCAGTTGTTTTGCTGTTGTTACTGCTTCTGGACACATCTAGAACATATAAGAACTCTTCTCCTAAGATATGAATTATATTTTTTAAATTTTTTATTTTTTAAATTTCTTTTCAGTGTCCCAGAATTCATCATTTATGCACCACACCCAGGGCTCCATGCAATACATGCCCTCCATAATACCCACCACCAGGCTCACCCAACCTCCCACCCTCTGCCCCTTCAAAACCCTCAGATTGTTTTTCAAAGTCCATAGTCTCTCATGGTTCATCTCCCCCTCTAATTTCCCTCAACTCCCTTCAACTCTCCAAGTCCTCCATGTTATTTCTTATGCTCCACAGATAAGCGAAACCATATGATAATTGACTTTCTCTGCTTGACTTATTTCACTCAGCATAATCTCTTCCAGTCCTGTCCATGTTGATACAAAGGTTGGGTATTCATCTTTTCTGATGGAGGCATCATACTCCATTGTATATATGGACCACATCTTCCTTATCCCTTCGTCCGCTGAAGGGCATCTTGGTTCTTTCCACAGTTTGGTGACTGTGGCCATTGCTGCTATGAACACTGGGGTACAGATGGCCCTTCTTTTCACTACATCTGTATCTTTGGGGTAAATACCCAGGAATGCAATTGCAGGGTCATAGGGAAGCTCTATTTTTAATTTCTTAAGGAATCTCCACACTGTTTTCCAAAGTGGCTGCACCAACTTGCATTCCCACCAACAGTATAAGAGGGTTCCCCTTTCTCCACAACTTCCCCAACACACGTTGCTTACTGTCTTATTAATTTTGGCCATTCTAACTGGTATAAGGTGGTATCTCAATGTGGTTTTGATTTGAATCTCCCTGATGGCTAGTGATGATGAACATTTTTTCATGTGTCTGATAGCCATTTGTATGTCTTAATTGGAGAAGTGTCTGTTTATATCTTCTGCCCATTTTTTGACATGATTATCTGTTTTGTATGTGTTGAGTTTGAGAAGTTCTTTATAGATCCTGGATATCAGCCTTTTGTCTGTACTGTCATTTGCAAATATCTTCTCCCATTCTGTGAGTTGCCTCTTTATTTTGTTGACTGTTTCCTTTGCTGTGCAGAAGCTTTTGATCTTGATGAAGTCCCAAAAATTCATTTTCGCTTTTGTTTCCTTCACCTTTGGAGACATATCTTGAAAGAAGTTGCTGTGGCTGATGTTGAAGAGGTTACTGCCTATGTTCTCCTCTATGATTCTGATGGATCCTGCCTCACGTTGAGGCCTTTTATCCATTTTGAGTTTATCTTTGTGTATGGTGTAAGAGAATGGTCAAGTTTCATTCTTCTATACATAGCTGTCCAATTTTTCCAGCACCATTTATTGAAGAGACTATCTTTTTTCCACTGTATATTTTTTCCTACTTTGTCGAAGATTATTTGACCATAGAGTTGAGGGTCCACATCTGGGCTCTCTACTCTGTTCCACTGGTCCATGTTTCTGTTTTTATGCCAGTACCATGCTGTCTTGGTGATCACAGCTTTGTAGTAAAGCTTGAAATAAGGCAATGTGATGCCACCAGTTTTGTTTTTCTTTTTCAACATTTCCTTAGCAATTCGGAGTCTCTTCTGATTCCATACAAATTTTAGGATTGTTTGCTCCAGCTCCTTGAAAAAGGTTGGGGGATTTTGATAGGAATGGCACTGAAAATCTAGACCACGAATTATTTTTGTCTGCTTTATAAAAAAATAAGAGAACACAAGAAAGGTATATAGCATAGTCAAGACTTTTATCTTTACCTTAAAACAAGTACCCAGCAAGTGAGACTAAACATCTTCATAATCACTTTCAACTTGGGGAAAAAAGTTAAATTTACTGAACTACTAAATAGATCAAGATTTCACAGTTTCCAAAGCTGATGTATTTTGTATTCTGTCTAGAGTATGTCTAATGTGAGTCAATGAGTTTTCATCATCATTGACTACAACCCTAATGATTTGCAAATCCTTTCTTTTTTTTTCTTTTTCTTTTTTTTTTTTGTCAGAGAGAGAGAGAGAGGGAGAAAGCAAGCACAGGTAGACAGAGTGGTAGGCAGAGGCAGAGGGAGAAGCAGGCTTCCTGCCAAGCAAGGAGCCTGATGTGGGACTCGATCCCAGGACAGACGCCGGGATCATGACCTGAGCCGAAGGCAGCCGCTTAACCAACTGAGCCACCCAGGCGTCCCTGCAAATCCTTTATATTTCCATTGTAAATATCCAAAATATGTACTTAGACTTCTATGTTCAATTTCTGTATGCTATATTTAATTTGAAAAGGGGGGAATTTAGAATACCATAAAAATACTAACCTATATGACCTTGTATATATTTTTTTTAATTTTTATCTTATTAAGTTTTTAATTCCAGTATAGTTAGCATACAGTACTGTATCAGTTTCAGGTGGGCAATGCAGTGATTCAACACTTGCATACATCACCTCATGTTCCTCACAAGTGACCTCCTCAGTCCCCATCATCTATTTCCCCCATCCCCCACCCATCTTCCATCTGGTAACCATCAGATTGTTCTCCAGAGTTAAGAGTCTGTTCTTTGGCTAGTCTCTTTTTTTCCTTTGTTCATCTGTTTCTTAAATTCCACATACAAGTGAAATACGGTATAGGTCCTTTCCTGACTCACTTTGCTTAGCATAATACACTCTAGATCCATGTCTATTGTTGCAAACAGCCAAGATTTCATGCTTTTATATGGTTGAGTAATATTTCATTGTGTATATATGTATGTGTACATATATGTAGGTATATATAATATAATGTATGTACATATCTTCTTTATCCATTCACCCACTTGGATTGCTTCTATAATTTGGCTATTGTAAATAATGCTACAGTAAACAAAGGTGTGCTTAGATTCTTTTGAATTAGTGTTTTCTTCTTCTTTGGGTAAATACCCAGTAGTACATACTAGATCATAGGGTAGTTCTATTTTTATTCTTTTGAGGAACCTCCATACTGTTTTCCACAGTGGCTGCACCAGTTGCATTCCCACCAACACTGCATGAGGGTTCCTTTTTCTCCACATCCTCACCAATACTTGTTGTTGTTTTTTTTTTTTTTTTTTAACCCTTCTGACAAGTGTGAGGAGGTATCTCATTGTACTTTTGTTTTTTATTTCCCTGATGAGTGATGTTGAGCATCTTTTCATGTGTCTGTTGGCCATCTGAAGGTCTTCAAGAAATGTCTGTTCATGTGACCTTGTATATCTTAAAGCATGTTTAAGTCTACTTGCAGTACTGTATATTTTTAAAATATCATAAAGAAATTATAAACAGTTTTTATATTCTTGAAGTTAGAATAGCCTTTCTAAGCATAACACAAAATCCAGAAACCATAAGAGAAAATATCTTCTATATTATTAAAAACTTCATAAATAAGGCTGAAGTACAAGTGACAAACTGAGGAAAACATCTGCAACGCATTAAAAGGAGAGACGCAAAAAGTTGTTGCAGATGGATGGGCCAACAAGAGGGAGGAGAAGGATGCAAAAAGGGAAATTAAAAAGTGAGAGGAAAAGGAAGGTCTTCATAGTAATAATTTTAAAAAGACTGGGGCGCCTGGGTGGCTCAGTGGGTTAAAGCCTCTGCCTTCAGCTCAGGTCATGACCCCATGTTCCTGGGATCAAGCCCCACATCGGGCTCTCTGCTCTGCGGGGAGCCTGCTTCCTTCTCTCTCTCTCTGCCTGACTCTCTGCCTACTTGTGATCTCTCCCTCTGCCAAATAAATAAATAAAATCTTTTTAAAAAATTTTTAAAAAGACTAAAATAACTTCATTTCTGGCCTATACTTTCACACTCTGAATAGGATAAATGATTAACTTTTGCAAGGTGTGAGGACAAACACATATACTCCTATCTTTTTAGTTGGGGATGTAAAGGGCAAACATTTTCTGGAGGCATTTGCAGTATTTACCAATTTTAAACATGCAGACCCCTTCTGCTAGCTACTCTGTGCACAGGCATTTATGCTAAGGATGTACCGGCTCTAGCATGAGGAAATGTTAGATTTCACACTCCATTAATCATAGAATTTATGGCAGGAAAAACATCTAATCAACCTAAATACTCAGATGTGTCTATTTCATTTGTATTATACATTCCACACAATGGAATATCAATATTATAGGTTCTATACAATCGAATACCCATAGTCATTAAAAAGTAGGATAACAGATGTAGATGTTAACACAGACTGTAGATTAACTGACTAGAGACTTCTGTGATACCTTATTCAGTGAAAAAAGGTTAGACCATATGTAAAATGATTGTATTCATTTAAGTCATTAAAATATATTTCTGCATTCATTATAGAGGGTCTATGTAGAAGATTTCGAAGAAGATTGTCTGGCTGTATTTTTTTTTTTTTTTTAAGAGAAAGAGTGCATGCATTGGAGTGGGGATGGGCAGAGAGAGAGGGAGAGAGAGAATCTTAAGCAAGCTCTACCCCAGCCTGGAGTCCAAAGGGGGCTCAATCTTATGACCCTGAGATCATGAACTGAGCCAAAATCAAGAGTTGGATGCTTAATCAACTGGCCACCCACATGCTCCTGGTTTTTTTTTTTTTAATGCTTTTCTGTATTATTTGAATTCATGCTATGTATTCTCAATGGGGGTGGTACTGCCCCTGAGCAAACAAAACTGGCTCTTGTGGAATTAAAAAAAAAAAAAAAAATCACATCTGTTACAATGGTATGTGGCTCTCCAAAACTCAACTTTATCCAAAAAAATATTATCCGTTGATACCTAATATTACTGGAGACTGGGAGTGGGGGAGGGTAGAAAAAAAAAGATGTCTAAAAAGATACCTGAAGGGGAACAATAATGGAAAAACAACACAAGACAAAAAACTAAGAAATACTATTCCACATGGAATGAGTTACTTTTATAACCAAAAACCAAGTTTAACTATCTCTGTGATAACCGCTCTCGAAGAGGTTATATTCCTTTGTCTAACTTCATATCTAGTTTGTTATTTTCAACCCAAAATCCCACTTGCACATCCTTATTTTAACAGAATGTTTTAGAAGGACACTGCACGCGGGGCGCCTGGGTGGCTCAGTGGGTTAAGCCGCTGCCTTCAGCTCAGGTCATGATCTCAGGGTCCTGGGATCGAGTCCCACATCGGGCTCTCTGCTCAGCAAGAAGCCTGCTTCCCTCTCTCTCTCTCTCTCTGCCTGCCTCTCCGTCTACTTGTGATCTCTCTCTGTCAAATAAATAAATAAATAAATCTTAAAAAAAAAAAAAAAAAAAAAAAGGACACTGCACTGAGTATCTAAAACAACCCTGCTAATGAAAACACATGTTCAGCAGCAGGTGTCCACCACAAGTTTTTAATCTCACCACTTGATTAATTAAAAAGAAATTACCTTGATGTCCAGCTTCTTAAGAGTATTTGTTGCTATGTTCACATACATATTTCTACTGCTGCAGCATTCATCAATGGCCTTTTCTTCTGTTTTAGCCTAGAGCATGAAGGGAATTAAAAAATATCAAAATTTCAAGTCTATGGATAATATATGTCATTTATGATATAATGAAATAAATATGGCAAAATATTTAACTCAAGGGATGGGGGAAATAGCACAAATAAAAAAAAATCTTACCTAAAAAACTATTTATGGTTTTTGAGGGAAAAAAATAAACTTATCCTATATATCGAATCCAAGAACTAGATACTTATCATCATAAACTAAAACTGCAGTATAGAGTGCACACTGCTAAAAGCCTATAGTGTATATAAATAGTGTATCAAGGACATATATTATTATTCTCATCTAAAAGGTGAGGAAGCTAGGCTCAAGTTGCCAAATACTTTGCTTAACATCATACAGCAAAGGGAAGACAGGATCCTCTTTTTATTATCTTTAATTTGTACGTTACTTCTAAAACTATAAAGTAATTATTATTTTTATACCAGAACACATTAACATAGGTCAGTAAAAGAAAAAAAATGGATGTTTTGTGACAGAAACAAGTAAAGGGAACAAAAGAATAATAAATAATATATTATATTAATACTTTACTGAGCACCGAGTATGTGCAGGTTTGGTATCAGCTCATTAAATATCTCCTCAATCTTCATTGTGATTCTGTGAGCGTGGGTGTCCTCATCACTAACATATATGAGGCTCAAGAGTTGCAGAGCTAGTAACTGAGTCCAGGTTGGCCCAAATGCCAAAGCCAAGACTCTTCTCACTACACTAAAACTCACAGAGAGAAAGCCATGGGAAGTCATGGCGGGGGCGGGGTGGGGGGTGTTGAGGAGAATAGAAAAGTAAACTGAAACAAAAAAATGTAACACTTCTCTGTAAGAGACTTCTTTTTTGTCTTTGCTTTGCCATTATTCTTTAGCCAATATAGAATCCTGGAGGAGACAGACTTCCGGAATGGCAGAACAAGAATCTTCGTGAACTCCTTGTCCCACTAAAATAATAAAAATACTGGCAAAACAACCAAAAGTAACCATTTCACAACTCTGAAAATTAACCAAAGCTACAGAACAAACTGAAAATTATCTAAGAGAACTACTGAACCTCGGTAAGATAGTGGGGTCTGTACCATTTTAGTTTGACTTTTCCCACCCTCCACTTCCTACCTCCCAGCTTAGTGGCATAGCAGTAAAAAGCTGGCAGCCTGGTTACCAGCCAACAGAGAGGACAGACTTCTCTTATAGGTACACGACAAGCATCATCCCCAGAGCACAGTCAATAGTTTGTCTGAACAAGCAGTTCCCTGGAAATTCTCTATTCCCAAGGTCTTGTGGGTATTTGATTTAAACTCAGTTAATGGGGGGAAAAAACCCTATTCCCAGGGTGCTATTAAAACAGTAGCAATGGGGTGGCAATATGGCAGCTACCTAATGTTATGATTTCCCATTGGTTAACAGGAATCTGTCAGGAATTTTTTTTTTTTTTTAATCTTGGTTATCTAGATGACCATAAAGAACTTTGAAGAGCTTTGACACATTTCTGGGGCTTAAAAGGTGGCTCAGGAAAGACCTGAGAAAAGAGAAGTCTTTACAAGGCTCTTCTCTGAGGACCAGGCCCAAGCAGGAAGTAAAAGCTAAAGCTATCTACAAACTGTGCTAAGTTTTAGGGCATGTCTTCTCACATGGGGTCCCTTGGCAAAGGGAGGAAGACAGAGAGACAAGGCACTGAAGAAAATTTTCTAACCAGTCGCTGATTAACCAGTAAGTTACGCTGGCAGAGGGTGACCCCACTGAAGCCAGCCTTAAAATAAAAAATAAAAGAACTTAAAAAACAATGCTACGGGGCACCTGGGTGGCTCAGTGGGTTAAAGCCTCTGCCTTCGGCTCAGGTCATGATCTCAGGGTCCTGGGATCGAGCCCCGCATCAGGCTCTCTGCTCAGCGGTGAGCCTGCTTCCTCCTCTCTCTGCCTGCCTTTCTGCCTACTTGTGATCTCTATGTCAAATAAATAAAATCTTTAAAAAAAAAAAAACAAAACACAATGCTACTAGAGAACTTGGTGGCCATATATGGAAAGTAATACAAAATCTAGAGAATTAGTCCAGTAAAGTCTCTAAGTAGCAACAAGCAAAACAACAAAAACCTAGCAACAAAAAAGGTATCAGACACCAGAGTTATCACAATATACTGTTTAACCATACAGTTTTCAACAAAGAAATTATGAGTCATGTAAAGAAACAAAAAAGTGGGTGCCTGGTTGGCTCAGTGGGTTAAGCCGCTGCCTTCCACTCAGGTCATGATCTCAGGGTCCTGGGATCGAGTCCCGCATTGGGAACCTGTTTCCCTCTCTCTGCCTACTTGTGATCTCTCTCTGTCAAATAAATAAATAAAATCTTTAAAAAAAAAAAAAAAAAAAAAGAAACAAAAAAGTATTCCCCATACAGGAAAACAAACAAACATACAAACAAAACACGAGAGAAAATGTCACTGAGAAGTCCAGATTTTGGACTTAGTAGGTAGTACGCAGACTTTGTAAAGATTTTTTAAAAATTAAGGAAACTGGGGTGCCTGGGTGGCTCAGTGGTTAAAGCCTCTGCCTTCGGCTTAGGTCATGATCTCAGGGTCCTGGAATCGAGAAGTCCAGATTTTGGACTTAGTAGGTAGTACGCAGACTTTGTAAAGATTTTTTAAAAATTAAGGAAACTGGGGCGCCTGGGTGGCTCAGTGGTTAAAGCCTCTGCCTTCGGCTTAGGTCATGATCTCAGGGTCCTGGAATCGAGTCCCGCATTGGGCTCTCTGCTCAGCAGGGAGCCTGCTTCCTCCTCCTGTCTCTCTCTGCCTATCTCTCTGCCTACTTGTGATCTGTCAAAAAAAAAAAAAAATCTAAAAAAAAAAAATTAAGGAAACCACATTTAAAGAATGCAAGAAAATGATACATAGAGAACATGAATAAAGAGAAATTTTTTAAATAAAAAAATTCTAGAATTTCTAGGGTTAGGAGACACCTGGGTGGCTCAGTGGGTTAAGCCTCTGCCTTCGGCTCAGGTCATGGTCCCAGGGTTCTGGGATCGAGCCCTGCATCGGGTTCTCTGCTTGGCAAGGAGCCTGCTTCCTCCTCTCTCTCTGCCTGCCTCTCTGCCTACTTGTGACCTCCCTCTCTATCAAATAAATAAAATCTTTAAAAAAAAAATTTCTAGGGTTAAAAAGTATAAAAATTGATATCAACAATTCACTGTCTGGGCTCAACAACAGGTACCCAAGATGGTTATTTGAATCCACATGAGAAGTAAAGAATATTGGCAAATATAACTTCATAGGAAAATATAAAAGAGAATAAATGTGTTTGTAATCCTTTTTTACTTTAACAACAGCCTAGAGCAATAATCATAAAACTGATGATAGGCTTGTAATATATGTCATAAACTGCATGGTAATAATGGTATAAAGGAGGGGGTAGGAAACACTGGGAATTTCTGTGATTATTAAAATGAAGGTAATTTTAATATGAAGTAGATGATTATAAATTAAGATGGTAACTGTAATCCTCAGGGCAAAAACTAAAACAACAACGAAAAAAACTAGCCCAAGAAAGGAAATGGATGTTTGCTTTTTCTTAAGATTTTTATTTATTTGACAGAGAAAGACACAGTGAGAGAGGAGATACAAGCAGGGGGAGTGGGAGAGGGAGAAGCAGGCTTCCCTAGAAGCAAGGAGCCTAGTGTGGGGCTTGATCCCAGGACCCTAGGATCCTGAGCTGAAGCCAGACGCTTAATGACTGAGTCACCCAGGCACCCCTGGCATGGACATTTAAATGGTACATTAGAAAATATCTGCTTAACAGAGAAGAAGTGATGTAAATCCTCTTGCTGGTCATCAGCTATTAAATATAAATTGATTAAATAATCAAAAGGGAGAGAATGGAAAAACTGGGGAAAATATACTTTACTGAATGCTGTCTATAAGATAGACACTTTAGTTTTGTTTTTTTAAAGTAATCTCTACACCCAACATGGGGCTTGAACTCATGACCCTGAGATCAAGTGTTGCATGCTTTACCAACTGAGCCATCCAGGCACCCCAAGATAGGCTCTTTAGATTCACAGAACTGGTTGAAAATAAAAGAAAAAATAAGTACTTTATAAATAGTAAAAGATATTTAGAGTGGCTATATTAATGCCAAAGTAGATTAAAAATTTATTTTAAATTCTAGTTAGTGAACATACAGTGCAATATTGGTTTCAGTAGAATTCAGTGATTCATTATTTACATACAACACCCAGTGCTCATCACTAGAAGTGCCCTCTTTAATACCCATCTAGCCCATCCCCCACCTACCACCCTCCATCAACCCTCAGTTTGTTCTCCATCATTAAGTGTCTCTTATGGTTTCCCACTCTTTCTTCTCCCCTTCCCATGTGTTCATTCTGTTTTTGTTCTTAAATTCCACATGAGTGAGAGCATATGGTATTTGTCTTTCTCTGATGGACTTATTTCACTCAGCATAACACACTCTAGTTCTACCCACATCAGGCTTAACACAAGATCTGGTACCACAACCTTTCGAAAAAGAAGTGAAGAGAAAATTAAATTGTTTGCTAATTGTGCCCCATGAGTTTTTTATCCAATGTAATAGTCACAAAGTATGTGTGTATCTTCAGATAGACTTTATTATTCAGTACTGACCTTGTTCAGAACCTCATCCTCTGTTTTATAAACCCGCAAGTACTTCTCAACAAAGAGGCTGACAGCGTTGTCTCACTTCCTCAGGGACTTTGGAAGACGACTCTGGCGTGACCAAAGCCCACTTCCGCTGGGCCACCTTGTATGTCAGCATCTTGTTCAATACAGAATTGTAGATTACAAAAATGTAAAACATGTATTTCTGTTTAACATTCCTACTATGTGTATGAAAGAAGTAAAACTCTCAGGTAACTTCTATAGCCATTAAATTCAAAAATAATTTCAAGTTTTAAATTCATTAAAAAATAGAATGATTGGGATGCCTGCATGGTTCAGTTGGTTAAGTGGCTGCCTTCGGTTCAGGTCATGATCCAGGGGTCCTGGGATCGAGTCCCGCATTGGGCTGCTTGCTCAGCAGGGAGCCTGCTTCTCCCTCTGCCTGCTTGTGTTCACTCTCTCTCTGACAAACACATAAACAAAATCTTTTTAAAAAAATATGATACAAGGCCTAAAATGGCCTGCACTCATGAAAGTCTGCCATCAGACTGTGGAGTCAGGGCTGTGCCCCATGTGTGCCCCACTGTAGCTGACCTGGGCACCCAACTCCCCCTTTTCACACCTGGAATCTTCGAGCTCCAATGTGGTCCTCTGCTCAGCAAATAGGAAAGTTTGTCACTTACCTATTCTTAAAACAAATATATGTCCCAATGTCAGTTACCATGACACAAAGAAAAAGGCTCAGACTTAAATAAGATTTATGAAGGATTTGTGCCTACTCAGTATTAAAATGATCCCAGCTACAAACAATGAAACAATGAGACAATGAGAACTCTAACATCAGGTAATCTCACTTTGGAGGGCAGGAGAGCCAATGTTACACTTCTTTGTAGTTGTCCCCTTAGGGCACACAGATGTTTTAGGGAGGGAGGAAGCCTCAAAATTGACAGGTAGTTTTCTGCTGAAAAATATTTAGTATACAGAAAAAAAAAAGTCACTGCCACAAATAGGAGAAAAATAACTGAAGAAGGAAGGTTATGTCACCATATCACTGATAGCATTATTTCCTGAAGGTCTGCCTTCTGCCCCTTCTCTCACACACATACACATGGATGCCCCGCAAGGGATGGTTCTTGAAAGGTATACTCCAGTGTGAAACTTTCCTCTGAAAAAAATTTAGGAGTCTTAAATGAGTCATAGCCACAGAGGTTTTAGGTCTAAAAATATGCCGAATATTTCCAAGAACAGGATAAACAAAATAACTGAATGTGACATGCAGACATGAATCCCATCATAAAATGAAAACAGCTGCATCAAATAGTAACCAGGAAAAGCTGAAACTTCTCTCTGGGGTCTGGCATTTCTCTGAAGGAGGGATCTCCAGAAAAAAAAAAAAAAAATAACAGAAGCACTCTCCTAGGGGCTCTATATGTGGACAGAAAAGCTGGTTGTTGGAAATAGACTTCTGGTCTTCAGACTTATTTATAATACCTTTCTGGGAAAAGAAGCAAGACTTTTCACAGGAATGTGTGCTCTGTTTGGCTTTTCCCTTGACAGAACCACATCCAGGTGGAGGCTGTTTGACATAAGCAAATTTTCTAAGAAGTTTTAACGAACAAGAAAAATAAAAAGGTAAGTTTTAATCACCTTAGCCTCAGATGATTAGAGTTTATTTTAATGATCAATTCAAGATTTCATAATACTTCCTTTACAGACTCTATTCTTTTCTTGAAACAAAATGTAAACACAAAAAATCCCAATAGCTAATACCAACATAAGCTAAAGAACAAATTTAGACAATTGGTAAAGCTATTCACTCCACGTAGATATGCTTGCAAAATATTACTTCTATGGCTTAGCATTTACGGATAAACAGTGTAAGTGATTTAAGTATCATGCCAATCATATAATCTCACATAAAGCTTCATGTCAGCAACTCAACTATAATTGGTAATATGTGAATTTCACAGGAAATGTTTTCTAAAATAAGGTAAAATTCCAAAACAAAAACAAAAACAAAAGGTAAAATTCCATTTCTTAACTGATTTTCTCATACCTTCTGAGGCTTTCCTTCAGGTCTGAGGGATGGAACAGGCAAATACCATTTTCCTTTGATCAGAAGGGGCAGCGAGAAAAGCCTGCCCACTGTTTAAGTCAGGCATTATCTGCACCACCTGTTGCGGGGCCTGAAGGATTCCAGGGTGACCAATTAGTGGGGCAACAGTCTCCCTCAATGGGCTAAGGATCTCTTTACTGGTTGGAACCTAGAGAGCATCAAAATGATTTTAAAATTTGAGAAGACGGAGCATTTCACTTTCCTTTTCTCCACAAAAGCTTTTGGAATGGACTACATGTATAATACCCCATGTAATACAATACACATAAATGGGGGTATTCCCAGAAACAAGCGGAGAAGAAAATAGAACCTTAAAGCAAAAAATACAAGAAAATTTTCTTGAAATAAGAGAACACATTAATTCTCCTATGAAAATGACACTTTGTATGCAGTAAAAATGTGAATAAAAAATGTGAATAAAACTTTGTATGCAGTAAAAATGTGAATAAAAAAAATAAAATAAAAGCTTTAAAAATAAAAGCTAACAGGAAGACCTATCCTACTACCAAAGTTACTGGAATTTAAGGAAGGACTTCCTTAGGTCACCACGCAAGAGTATCAGGTGATGCATGAAGGTAGAAACAGCAGGCTAGCCTCAGACTTCGCTACAGCAACATTCAGTACAAGAGAATGCAACCCCAGAAAAGATGTTAAGCTTGATCAGTAACAAAAGAAATGTCATACAAAACAAGGAAATAAAATTTCACCCAGACAGGTTTTTTAAAAAGAATTTAATACCCAGGTTTGATGAAGGTTTGTGGGAAAAAAACCTTAACATACCTGTAGGACAGTACCCTGTTACAACCCTTCTGGAAGGCAATATAGCAACATACTTGAAAAATGTTAAAACTCTATCTTCCTTTGACTTGTTATTTCCATTTCTGAGAATTTTAAGTGAAGGAAAAAAAAATTTTAAGGGGGAAAAGTGAAAGGGAAATAATGTTAGCTTCCAAAAATTTTTTCCAAAGAGAAGGGGAAAAAACTACTTAAGTAGGTAGCTATATATCTGACCCTTGGAGAGAGATACTCCATATCTCCATTTCACAGATAAAGAAAATGAAGCTCAGAGATATTAAATAACTTGCCCAAGGACATCTAACTATTCTGCGAAGAACCAGAATCCAGGTTCTCATTTGGGACTTGGAAGCATAAACTCTATTTACGTCATGCATAACATTCTGCCGTCAATGTGTCCCAAGCACAAGTAACACAGAGAATAGAGCGGAGAGATGGAGTTTGTTAAATGTCACTTTTTAAGCCAAAAGTGGTAAAGAAATACTACTCACAGCAGTGCCTCCTTAACTTCTGAAAATGCCATTAAAGGACTTCAGCACATACAGTATTACAAGACGTTTAAAGGACTTTGAAAATCTACAGTCCATGCCCCTTATTCACAGCACTCACGGTCCTATAGAGTCCCACAAACAGCTAACCAGTGAATCCTGAACCAGGGCTCCTAGGGCAAACAGAGGTGGGTTCAGGAGCGTCTCCGGTCACATTTCTGTCAACCAGTCAATAACCTCACCTTGTTTGAGGTGTTTCTGTTTAGAGATTCTTTACTTAGCATGTATTGCTGACTCATGAATCTCAAACTTGTGGTCGACAGCACTGGAACGCACGCCTCTACGGAGTTCAGCTAACACACTGCCTTTGTGAGGCACATCATGGGCCTCTTGATCTCAGCAACACCAGACAACCCTATACTTGGGGGCCATTTTAATCAGCAAAATCACCAACAAACACCACAAAAATGCAAAGAACGTGGCACTAAATAGGTTGAGAAAAGGACATACGTTAACGGTAGGAGAGCCGAAACAAGAAGGCAGTATTGCCTTGTTCGGTCTTAGCTGGGAGTGTGCATGGGAGGCAGTTTTTGGTTTGGTTTTTTTTTTTGTTTGGTTGGTTTTTGTTTGTTTTCGTTTTTTGCCATTATGAAGGCCGACAAAGGACCACATAAACACAAGTCTTGATTTTAAGGTTACAAATTAACTTCAATGAGTAGGGAATTCACAAATCCAGAATCTAGAAATAATGAGGATTGATCATGGCAATTTATAGTTCAAAAGCTATGCATTAACAACCTACCTGCTTTTAATGAAAATGTTAGATAATGGGAAGAAAATGAAGGATGGAGACAATGCTTACAAGTAGGAATCAACTTACTGAGTGCCCACTTGTGCCCCCAGGTGGATAACAGGACGGTAGTAGTGGAACATGCTTAAAGCTCAAAATGACAAGGCTTGTACTTTGTATGTGTCCCACAAGAGAGGAACTAAATAACTCACATCAAACTTGGCAATGTGCAGAATTTTTTTTTCTTGGTCCAGAAATGTTTTGGTAATAGAACATCTCTAATTCCATTTGCTTTCCTGAAGCCTAGTGGGAAAAAGATAGGAATTATCCAATTTCAGCAGAGTAAAAGCAAATCTAGCTTTTTTTTTTTTCCTGAAGAGCCACAGGAATCTAAGCTACAAAATATGGGGCAGTTTATTAAGAAATAATTCACAAAAAAATTATCTGAACCATTTGACATGCATAGAGTACTACAGAATATTTCTCTAAGTTGGGAAATCAACTATAAGTTGCTGTATGTACTATGATGGCCTCTGGAATCTGTCATGTCTGCAAGACACTATATCCAGCTAATTATCAAGGTTTTTGCCTTGCCATTCCAATGCCATCACAAGCATTAGAATATATATTATATACACATTATATAATCCATATTTCTACAGAGTTCAGCAGAGAGTACGTATTTAAGGAAAACTCCTTTAAATGTAGGAAAAGGATTAAAAAAAAAAACTGACTGACCTATTTAGTAATCTCTCTACAAGCTTTACTTCCCATGACCTCAGTGAAAATTCAAAGACATTCTTTCATAGGGTCATCCAAATCAGAGGGAATGTCCTCTCCAGTTTGCTCCATATCAAAAATCAAATTCAACTAATTTGCTGTCTTCATAAGTAGTGCAGTCTGGACTACGATCTTGTCTTCTCAGCCCTTGTCTTTGGCATGCTCACCTGAGGAACAGATTGGGGGCTGGCTTGAATTCGGACATTGACTTCCCTCATTTTGAGTATCATACATTGTTTTTATGTATTGTTTGCTCCGTGGATAACTCCCATTACAAATTCTGTTCTGCATTTGTCACTGAGAGGTGCACAGTGTATGCTTTCTTCTGAAACAGAGGCATAGTTTTTCTCACCACCAAAACTTCCCATCTTAGAAATGGGGTTTTTAACACCATACAAGTTACTTCTAACATCTAGTGAGCCTTGAATGAGCCGTTTTGGTAGTTCTAAATTGTTACAGTCATCTCTTTGTGTGGTTAGTTGGGTTTTCTCTAGTTTTTCCAATTCTTTGTCACTAATTTGACAATTTCTCTCCTCTGAGGACACTATATGTAACCTTTCATCCATATTCGGATACTTGAAGCCACTCCAAGGTTTAGCCTTTTTAGAAATAGGCATGACTGGAGGTACATCCATTACAAGGTCGTCTTCATCAGATTCTTGAAGATTTATTGTAATTCTTATTGGTGAAACGTAAGGTCTTTGGCTCTCCTGGGACTTGTGGCCATGTTCCCCCACATGTTTTTTCAAGTGGCAGAGGTGATATATCAGTCCCGTCCTGCCTTGCTTTCGACATGCCAAGCAGCCCTGCAGAATAATTGAGCAAGGGGTCATATTCAAGATCTGTTGCTGGACATTTGTGGTCCAGCACATACTTCCTAGGCTAACTCTCTGTTCTTTGATAGTTCATCCCACTTTTCCTTTGGAAGTAGGCTATTATATTCAAGAAAATCTTGCCTCAAATTTGTGTCACTCAAGGAGGCAATGTGGCTTTGCAGTAGTTCAAGTGTTAAAGTAAACCTGGAGAGCCTCTTCTGCTTTTTTTTAACCTCAGTCTTGACAGAGTCGAGTTCTTTGTTGAGCCTTTCCAGTTCTTCCATAGTTGTGCCTAGTTTTGTCAATGGAAGAGGAGTTTTATCTTTAAAAATCACCTCAGAAGAAATGCAGACTCCAGAATATCCTGGACAAGTAGTTTACTATCAGAAGGACATTAATTCCTTCAAACCCAGCCATTAACACATGGGGTTGTTTACTAACTGATGGGTTCTTAGAAGCAGAATGAGCAGTCAAGGATTAGCTCTCTAAGTCTTTCAAACATCATGCCCATGTCTGATTAAATAACATCCATGCCTCATTGCTAGAGTGGCTATATATCAGTGGGTCAGGCCAGGTTTACACATAATTATTAAACTGTGTCAAATGTGATACAGTTTGGATATACTCTGTTCACCTCATTATTTACCAACCAGTGACAATTTGAAAAGAGT
This sequence comes from Lutra lutra, assembly GCF_902655055.1. Taxonomy (NCBI): domain Eukaryota; kingdom Metazoa; phylum Chordata; class Mammalia; order Carnivora; family Mustelidae; genus Lutra; species Lutra lutra. Next base: position 52,228,722 of record NC_062290.1, read on the forward strand.
TCAAATAGCTGAATGCGACTTACACAGAATTACACAAAGTTTCATATACCAATACATCTTGGTTATAAGTTATTTAAAGCACCAGTCTTTCCTAAATTCAGTGGGCCTCAAAATTCTCATTGAGGTCCTTGGTAATCTACTGATTGCCTCAAACATAAAATACACCCCCCCCCAGCATATAGCATTAAAAAAAACCAAACTTTATTTATTTGTCAGAGAGAGAGAGAGAGAGAACACAAGCAAGCAGAGTGCAGGCAGAGGCAGAGAGAGAAGTAGGCTCCCCTGAGCAAGGAGCCCGATGCAGGACTCGATCCCAGAACCCCAGGTTCATGACCTGAGCTGAAGGCAGTGGCTCAACCGACTGAACCACCCAGGCATCCCTAAAAAGCAACAACAACAACTTAAAAAAAAATCTTAAAAAAAAAAAGTCAATACAACAAACCTCCAGTGCAGTTTTAGATTCACACTCCGGAGGGAAAACCAGGACAGTTACAAGAGATAAGGCTTGCTGGAACAGCTGTTCACAACCCCCGCAGCTCCTTCCTGACTTTTAACTAAGGAAATCACAAGTTTCTTTCCTCTTCCCAAGATACATTTTCCTGTATCATTTATGAGGAAATTTACACACCTCTCTCTTCTCTCAAACAAGAGATTTCAGATTTAAAATGTGATCCCAATTTTCGAAACTCTGCATTTATTTTAGATAACCCCCATGCTTTGGTAACACACATATGCTTCTTCTTAACACAATGAGCACTCTCTTGGCTCAGTAAACTTTGGCTTCCTATTAAGAAATTAACTCTGTTGAAATCTAAAACAATGTGTTAAAGAAGTATGTGGCATTTGAGTGGAGGAAGGAGAAGGCAAAAAAGCCAGCGCAAGAATGAAAATTATCCTAGGATCCAAACATATGCCTGGATCGAATTTCCCTTTAAATAAACTTGGACAGGGGACTAAACTCTGGACAGCCAGCCAGAACTGCATTTTAGCTTAAGCTGGGTTTTATTTATTTATTCCTTGATTCAGGAAAGGGTCTTCGGCACTGCTTTGGGGACTCTACTGGAAAAAAAAAAAAAAAAAAGGAAGAGAGATTATACTTTCGGTTCATGTTACCAGTTTAAAATAAAACCTTTTTCTCATCAGAAGCTACATTTAGGGGGCTAATTTTGAAGTTTGAAGGCAGGCGTCACAATCTTTGCTCAAGGTAGAATTGACTGAGGAGCTCCTCTGGACCGTAAATACTTTTTGCTCCAAACGGGGTCCTACCCCACCTTCTTTCACCAGAGCAGAGCAAAACCCCTATAATAACTCCACACTGGGGATGGTGTCAAGGAGGGAGGATCGGACCGCACAAGTCCACGCACATCCATCAAAGCCAGCAAACCTGGGCTCGCCTTTCTAGGATCCCACGCTCGGGCATCTGCGGGTCCACAGCAGAGAGACAGCAGGCTGGGCCATACCGCTCCCCAGCCCTCCCCCGGACCACGTGACTTTGGCCCCGCCCTGTACCCCCTGCGGGCAGAGCCCTTACTGGGGTGGAGGTGCTCTCTTCTCCCAGCGGGGGGGGGGGGGGGGGGGGAGGTTCTTTTTTTTTTTTTTTTAAGATTTTGTTTATTTGACAGAGAGAGATCACAAGTAGACAGGCAGGCAGAGAGAGAGGGAAGCAGGCTCCCTGCTGAGCAGAGAGCCCGATGTGGGACTCGATCCCAGGACCCTGAGATCATGACCTGAGCCGAAGGCAGCGGCTTAACCCACTGAGCCACCCAGGCGCCCCAAAAGAGGTTCTTAAGGGAGCCAGCCCACTCTATCTTCCCCCAACATCACTGCCCCACCTTCTCCAGGTTTCAGGAATCTTGCGACCGGAAAGGTCTGAGAAACACGTTCCTAGTTAGGACCCCCAGAGCACCCTTACTGTGCTCAGATCTCAGGACATACTTTCCACGGGAGGGATGAAGAAAGAGGGAATAAAGGTTGGCACTTAAGGCTCCTGATCCTAGGTGTGTGATGCTGGGGAGATTTACTCTTGAGGACTTTGGGACAACTTGTTCCTCTTCCTAACACAAGCACTGGTTTTTTCTTTGGTCTGTAATAGCCACTCTGTAGGAACTACCCTTAAATAGCAAAGGTGGAGGAAAATAGATTAAAGTCCCTCTTTGAGGGCTGAGGAACAGGAGGAGTATGGGCACCGGAGAAAGGAAGAGGGTGTTTCAGAATGCCAGGGAGACAGGTTAAAAATCAGGTTTTTTTTTTTTTTTTTTTTTTTTAATGCCCTTTCAGGGAGAAACACCCAGAGAATCTGCTCAGGAAATGCAGGTTTGGTCAGTTAAGGGACAAACCAGAAGCATCCCCCCCCGTCCCCCCCCCCCGCCCTGGGCGTGTGACCCTCCTCTCGCTTCTAGACTAGGAAGTGGGGAGAAGGAGGTGGATACCAGTAAGGACTACCTGGTATTTTTCATGCCCCCCCCCCCCCCCGCAACTTGACTGCACGTTACATGGTATCTGCAAGCTAACCCCACTGATGAGAAGTCAATTTCTAAAAAATATGTTAACATCTCTTTGGGCCATTTTAGCCATAGTAATGCTATAGTAATTAACTTTCTTACTCTATAATACTTGTTAAGTACTGAAGAGAAGTTGGGTCATTGAATCCTGACTTACACTTACTTCTGATCAAGGAAATTCTCGGCCCCTCTCAAGGGTGAGTGGAGAAAACAGGTGGGAATGGTTGATAGTCAAACCCTCCTCAAGCTCACCTGATGTTCCCTCCACGCGCTCTTTCTCACCCGTGGATTCAACGTGGCTCCCCCGCACCTGCTTCCAAGGAGCGGCAACCCTCTGTCTCAGTTCCCACCGCATGTCCCGGCGCCCCAACTGGCAATACAAACGCTGGCCCAGACCCCCGGCGCCGTCAAAAGGGCATGGAAAATGGCCAAAGTAACCCGCTGAGGGTAGCTTGGACCACTGCCCAAGGTCACCCCCACTGGCTCAAGAGCTCCGCCCACCGAAAGCAAGGGCTGGGGAGAGCTGCCGGGCCAATTCTTTCCCCTCGAGCGTCAGTCTGATATAGGCCCTAGCGACTCAAGGGCAGAGCTTCCGCGCTTTCCCAACCAATGGTGAGATGGGGCTGGATTCAGGGCGGAAATGACTGAGAATGGTTGGGAGGGGGCCTGGCTGGTGAGTGCGAACAGACTGACTTTCCTCCTCCGCAGGGAAGGTTTGTAGGGACCTACGCCCGAGGTAGGGAAAACAATTTCCCAAGAGCTAAAAGGACTCCAAGGAACCTCCTGCCCTATGTGGAGCCTAGCTTGCTCCTAACAACCTCCTTTGACATCTGTTATATTTGGCTAGTAACCTTCATGGATCACAGACACCTCGCTTTGGAAGCACATCTTAGCTTCTCCAGCAGGTGATCTTAGGCAGGGTATCTGATTTACCTGAGTTTTCATTTCTTGATCTGTGAAATAAGCGTGCCTTTCAGTGTGATGTACCAAACCACCGAGCATAAAGTAGGTGAGAATTTAGGAAGACGATAAAACCTAAATTCGCACCCTCCCCCCAGCTCCACACATATCCACAAAAGATCTGACGCATGTTCCCCAAATCCTTCCAGTTGAAACTAATACCTCAAAGGGAAACGGTATCCCTATTCCATTGGTCTTCTTTGAAACTGAAATATTCCTGGAATGGACAGCCTCATAAGTGATTGATCACTCGACTTTTAAACAATAATGCTAGGAGGCTTGTAGTGATCCAAAGGGGAACAGCACCCCAATGTTTGTAGCAGTGACGTCCACAATAGCTAACTGATGGAAAGAGCCCAGATGTCCATCGACAGATGATTGAATAAAGAAGATATGGTGTATATACAATGAAATATTAGCCATAAAAAAATGAAATCTTCCCACTTACAAGGACATGGATGGAGCTAGAGGGTATTGTGCTAAGTGAGATACATCAGAGAAAGACAATTATATGATTTCATTCATATGTGGAATTAAAAAAAAACACTGGATCACAGGGAAGGGAGAAAAAAAAATAAAGACAAAATCAGAGAGGGAGAAAAACCATAAGTGACTCTTAACTATAGGAAACAAACTGAGGGTTGCTGAAGGGTGGGTGAGGGGATGGGGAAGTGGCTGATGGGCACTAAGGAGGGCATGTGATGTAATGTATCATGGGTATCATGGGCGACTGATGAATCACTGAACTCCACCTCTGAAACTAATGATACACTATATTAATAGAATTTGAATAAAAAGTTTAAAGTGGTAAAAATTAAAAAGAATGCTAGGAGTCTCTAGTACTAATTTAGTTTCATTTCTTCATAGGGCCCAACTGTTTCAGCAGTAAAACACAAGTGTGTTCTTTTTGCTTTGGTGAGGAGGAGGGATGTAGGTAGTAGTGATTATCATGAAAGTTCCCCAAATGTCCCCAGATAAGATAGATATCTAAATGTCTTCATTTTAAAGCTAACCAGCCTAGAGTAAATAAATTTCATAAGTCACTGTCCAGGATTATTTTTACTGAATGAGTTTTCCACACATTAAATTATTTTCTTGTATTTTTTTCCATTGTATAATTTTTATGGCTGAGATAATTTTATTGAATATGTCCTCCTTTTCAGATACCAGAAAATTTAAGTTTCTCAGCAGAGTTTCCAAATCATGATGTTAGTGAAATCACAAACTTCTTTTCTGAAAAAAACTTAACATCTATTCATCAGTGGGTGTTTCTTCACTTGGCTCCTCACTCTGAATTAAATCTGACTCCTCATTCCCGCCTGTATCATCTGAGGCTGTGGAAACAATGTCCGTTGTTCTAGATTTTGACACTATGTCTGGTTTTTTCAGTTCTGGAGAAGTGGTGCCCCAAAATGTGCTACTCTCAGCACTCTTAGAGAAAGATGTGTCTGATATGCCTTCTGAAGGATGAAAATAAGACAGAGTTGCCAGCTCTGGGTTGACGGTGTATTCAGTCTGACATCTACTTTTATAACTGAAACAGAAAACATGTATCGAGAATTATTTTTCATTACATACATTTGCAGCTCAACTCAATTTAGAAAAGCATCACAAAAATTGAAATAACACGTTAATTCTGTCCAATTACTTTGTATAACACCATATAAATAAACGACAAATGTTAGACCTTAAGCAGATGTGCTGTTTAGAACAGAGTTCATAGCCCTTTTGATCCAAGGCTAGCAAAAAAGAATGCATATCTAGATTCTCTATAACCTTTCCAATCGACTAATATTACTTTTATCTCTAGATGACTAATACACTGGGGGAAAATTCTCCAGACCGCCCCATGCTTCTTTCTAAATAGGGGAACTGGAGCTTAATGTGAGATCTTATAGATACATTTGGGAGCCACATTTCCTGAACAATTTGCTAAAGAGAGAGGGTGACAGCTTCACATCGTGCACGTTCCAAAGACTCCAGAGGTCTGCAGACTTACTTAATTGTCTTCACTTTGTACAGCATGGCACTACAGACTGCCAAGAGGATAACAAAAAGGAAGAGGGTCATCAATGAGATGCCCAGCATTAATTTTAACTTGATTTCCTGTAGCTTGGTCAGGGTGTCTTCACTTGTGGCATTCAAATCAGACTCTGAGAGGAAAGAAAGAAAATGCAATGGAAAAGAGTGACTGTTTCCAGCATGTCTTCCTGGATGAGTAAAGAGAGCAAAGCAACTGAAGAGCAGCCTTCACCATCCAGGGTATCACTGTACACCCTCACTTGTCTCATGCAACGCAAAGACGACTGTGGGCTACTCCCTAGGGCGAAGTACTCTTCGCTTGTTTTGTTGAACTGCCACAGTCGTCCTGGGGGAGCTGTTCTTAGCTCCATTTCACAGGATCAGAGAAGTTTATGAATTCGCCCATCTCACATAACGAATGAAGGGCAAAATCTGGTTTCAAACCCAGGTTACCAGATGCTCAAATATGTCTATAGCAATCTTCCTCCCTGACTGATAAAGACCATTTCAAGACACAAGAGATGACTATTAAAAAATGTGATGAACTTACACACCAGGGCCTCGGCCTTCAGAAGAGAAAGATACCCTTTTACTGTTGGGGCCCGCATTGACTTTGATGCTAAAAGGATGGTGTACCGGATGCTTTCTCCATGAAATTTAAGAACTGCATTTGTCATTCTGTTACTGAGACCACACCTAGTGTATTTGATGTTTAAAAAGTTAGATAATAAAACTAAAACTTAATATTAAATAAATAAAACTTAAATAAAGCTAAAATTTTTTTAAACTTCTAAAGTTAGATAATAAAAAATCATGTCCAGATCCAGAGATGTCAAAGGTCTTTTTACTAAATCTATTAATGAAAATACATCTTTACTGCCACACTTTGCTTTTTCCTGAATTTATGTCTGACTTAATAGACATTTATTTGATGGTGACTTGAAATAACCATGTTGATTTTTCTCTCTTGCCCCAAATTTCTCCCATCCAAAAGTTCCAAAGTTTTCATTATTTTCTAGGTTATGGTGTTTTGGTGATAAGCAGTGGCGAGCTTGCATGTGTGTATTCCCTGATTCCATAATTGTCAAAGTGCGATCTTAGACCATGAAGAGTGAAATGGATACAGCTGTCAGTGATTGTTGACTTTGAGGCAGATTCTTTGGGGAATAATCACATTATGTTAAGAGGGGCTGTGCTCTTGAATTGCTCTGCTACTCCTTCAAAGGGTTTTTGTAGAGGTGAGCTTGTAGTACATTTTGTTTTTCAAGGTGATGGTCTAAACTAGAGAAGGTTTGGAATTCCCCACCACTGGAAATGATGGGAAAGCTAATTACAACCTTGGGCAGTTTTTCTAAGCCTCAGTTCCTTCATTTGTAAAATGGATAATCCCAACTTCGTGGAGGACTGACATAATAATGTATATAAAACACCTGGCATGTGTAATATGTGCTCCATACATGATAAAAATTAATCATGTTCAATTTAACTACTTGGAAAGACAAAATATTTCTAAAGTAACACAGCATTAGTCATTCCTATATGTAACTTTTCTAAACAAAGCCTCACATGATATTTTTAAAACCCTGCAAGGCAAATGGTTGTAGTTGTCAAATAATCCAATGCCGAATAGAGATGTCAGGCTTAGATGTATCATCAGATGCTGTTTTTTTCCCAATAGTTTATTTGTAGGACAGAGGTTTGGGGGAAATTAATATATTGTCTTTTCATGACATTTTATATTGAAATCAATTCTTTTACTCACATAAATATAACTAATGCATGCATGAAAATTACAAACAAAACAAAATAAAACACTGCACTCAGCAGTAGGAATTCTCTTATTCATTGCTGGTGGAAATACAAAATGGTACCGCCACTTTAGAAGTTAGTTTGGTAATTTCTTACAAAGCTAAACATAGTTTTACCACACAATCCAGCTATCACAATTCTTGATATTTACCCAGAAAAGTTGAAAACTTAGGTCCACACAAAGACCTACACATGAATGTTTATAGCAGCTTTATTCGTTATTGCCAAAAATTGGAAGTAATCAAGATGTCCTTCAGTAGGCGAATGGATACATTGGTATATTCACACAGGAAATGTTATTCAGTGATTAAAAAGAAATGAGCCATCAGGTCACGAAAATACTTAGAGGACTCTTAAATGCATATTACTGAGCAAAAGAAACCCGGCTGAGTCTATGTACTTTATGTTTCCAACTATATAATATTCTGGAAAAGGCAAAACTATGGTGGTGGTGGAAGGATCAGTGGTTGCCACGGATTTAAGGACAAAGGGGCGGATGGTGGAGCAGAAGAGATTTTTAGTGCAGTGAAATGATTCTATGATCGTGTTGGTGGACACAAGATTATGCAGTTGTCAAAATGTACAGACCTGTGCAACACAGGGAGTGGACTCTAATGTAAACTACGCACTTTAATTAATACTAACATTGATGTTAGCTCATCCATCGTAAAACCTGTACCAAACTAAATTCAAGCTGAGAATGATAGGAGAAACCGAGTTGGGGGAATACAGGAGAACTCTGTACTTTCTGCTCATTTTATTCTGTAATCCTAAAACTGCTCAGAAAACAGAGTCTATCAATTAAAAACACTGAGTTCTAGATATGATTCACTTGCCTACTCCTCTGGTTTCTCTGTTTCAGGAATAGAAGTCACAAAACTGGAAAATGAAAACATATCTCTGCATATATGGCGACTGGAGAATAATGCTTAGGGACCATCGCTCTTTAAAACAGCACATGCCCTCTCTAAGATAACGTTAACTACCACGCTACGCTTTTACATACATTCCACGTTATTAGGGAAAACAGAATCTCCATGCAGTTAAGTCACACACTGAAACGTGTGCCGGCACTTATGCCATTTAACTGAAGTATTTTGTTCTTACTTGGAATTGGGCGAAATAATTGATCTCTTTCTTCAATCTCCTCAGCTGTTGGTGTTGCATTTAAAGCTGTTAAGACAATAAAGTGGTGTTATGGTAAACAAAACTCACTTATGAATATTACTGTGTGTGTGTGTGTGTGTGTGTGTGTGTGTGTTTAATATAGAGAGTGTATTCTCATTATTTATGACAGTTATGCTCCATAAAGTCATGGGAACACTGACTTGGTGAAGACTGAATTGTTGGTCCTGGGGGAAATGCAAGCTTAGGTCCCTGAGAACCTCTGGCCACAACATCTTCATCAACCAATCAATACATAACTTTTTAATGTGTGTTTCTGTTTAAAGGTACTTTATTTAATATATATTGCTGATTTATTAATATTGAATTCATGATTAACTGCATGATCACTCAAGCCTAAACAAAGTTTATCTGACACATATTTTCTCCATAAGTTATATCACTGCCTTCTCCCGCTCAGGAACACTGCCCAGCTCTTAATACTACACTCGGGGCCACGTTCATTAGCAAAATCACCGACCAAAAGCGTACAAATGCAAAACACGTAGCACTAAATAGACAACAAAAAGGACACTTAATTACAGTGTAAGAGCTGCAAAAGGAAGACAGGGTGTTCCTTGTTCTGCCTCCGTTGGGCACATGAGGGTCAGGCAATTAAAATTTTTTGCTGCTCTGTGCATGTCTGCAAATGACCATGAAAGTGATTTGGGGGGTTACACATATATTTTAGACGTAGGTAAATTCACAAACACAAAATCTGCAAATAATGAGACTCAACTGAATTTGGTATGTATTTCGTGTTTACAGTGTGTGCATCTATGTGTGTGTGCTACATGAATTACATTATACATGTGTGCATCTACAGAAACGTGCATTTGTAAGGCATGCACATTACATTTACATATGTATGCATATGTAATACATACATAAATATATGCTTATATGTTTATGATACATGCATTACTTTCTACATGCATATGTTTTGCTACATACTTTGCATTTATTCACAGATCTCCATGTGCTTACATGCGTACTGCTCCAAACACAAAGATGGACTACATTGAGGGAAAGCCTTATTTAAAATTTTTAATCACAAATAAACTGAATGACAAAAGTGCAACATTTATAGGAGAGTAAGCTTTGGGGAGAGAAATCAGAAAGTGTGCGACACAATCAATTTTGTGGGTTTGTTTTGCATTTGCTATTACACGTGATAATGGCAGCAAAATGTTGACTTATTAATTCTTAATATTAGAACTATTTACACTGACCTTGGCTTTCTTATGTAAGACTTTAGAAAACCAAAACATTTCCCCAGCTACCTAACCACTATGAGTTTACCTTTAGCTAACATTGTCCAAAATGCAGGTTCATTTGGACCCTTGGTTAGTCCTGTTTAAAAAACAAAATAGAACAAGATAACTAAGTAAGGTAAGTTCAGTTTAGTAAATTTGTGATAGAGCATTTATTCACTTGTCAGTTTAGTCATGTAACAGTTATACCTTGAGCTCCTACCGTGTGCCAGATGCTGTGCTTGGCATTAAACTTCAGAAATGAAGAAGACACAGGACTTATGCTGACGGAACACACTCTTAGTTTGGGAGGCAGACAAGAATCACTGTTAATTAGGATGCAGGATAACAGGGGTTCAACAGAAACGCACCAGTGGGATGCACAGAGAGCCCTAACTCCAGTTGCAAAGGCCAGAAGCCCTTCAAAATGGAGATGGTGCTCAGTATAGGCCTAGAGGACTAGAAATTTTTTGCCAGGCAAACAAGGCAAGAGTGAGATCCTTCCACTGAGTCATGAACAGATTTGGTGAGTTCTGAGAGCTTCAGATAGATTGGAATGAAGAATATGGATGGGGAATGTGACCGGAAATGAAACCTGAACATTTCTCAATAGTCAGATAATTTTCAGATTTAAATGCCTGGTTAAGAAATTAGAACATTAAAAAAAAAAAGAAATTAAAAAAAAAAAGAAATTAGAACATGACCCAAGCTTAATAGTAAATTACTAAAGATATTTTAGAAAGGAACACCACTAGGATGATGAGATTTCTATTTTTGTAGATATCAAAAAAAAAACGACTAAGATTTTTATTTGTTTTAGAAGTGTTAAAGATGCAAACTAATTCACAGTAACCATATGAGAAACATACTTGGATGCTTCATGTAATGACAGGTCCATTATCTTCAATTAGACCACTCATCCAAGACCTTAGAGGACAGCCATCCTGGGTTGATATGGTTATATAATTATTTTATTTTATTTTATTTTATTTTAATTTATTTGACAGACAGATCACAAGTAGGCAGAGAGGCAGGCAGAGAGACAGACAGGAGGAGGACGCAGGCTCCCTGCTGAGCAGAGAGCCCGATGTGGGACTCGATCCCAGGACCCTGAGATCACGACCCGAGCCGAAGGTAGAGGCTTTAACCACTGAGCCACCCAGGTGCCCCTGGTTATATAATTATTTTATAAGGAACAATATTGTTAGCATGAAAGTAAAATAATGATTTGGATTTTGAAGCTTGTCACTACCAACCCCTCCCCCAAAATTTCAGGAAATACTAAAAATTGATTCTAATTAGAGATAAATTTATTCCTCAAGCAGATAGAAATTTTACATTATTAAAATGTATTAAAATATACTTATATATCTAATATAAATATAAATATAATACATTTTATTAAAATAAATTTCATTTTTAAAAAAGCCCACATCCTATTCCTTGTCAAACAAATCTAAAAATGGACTCAGATTTTCGCTGTTTAAAAGATTTTAGAGTGACTTTAAATTGTAGCTGTAAAAATTCTTTAAGCATGCTATTACTATATGAAGTACCCAGAGTAGTGAAACATAATTTAGATCATATAATGATATGCTCCAAGTATGACTACGGTTTTGAAACTTTAATACTTTGATTGTTTTTTCCAGAGGGTTCTGCTGGAAATTCTTCACTGGTGCCTATTCCAATAGGTGACACAGTTGTTTCATTGACGAGTTTATCTGCGGAAAGGGATAACAGATTATCAGCATATACAAATATTGACAGCATCTGTGATTAGGCATTTTTTTAAGCTAAAAAATGGAACAAAGAAAAGGGAAAAAAAGAGAAAGATGTTGACATTTTCCTGAGCTATCATAAAGGAGGGGAAAGAAGAAGGCATTGAAGAACAAAGTTTTGGGATAATGGGTTGCCTGAGAAGGGATTAATATACCTATAATTTGTAAGAGAGAGGAAAAACAGGGACAAGGGTGGGGGATGGTTGTGGTGGTGGCTATAAGCTTCCTTTAGAGGTAAAAGAGATGTATTGGATGAGAACATTGGGTTCAGATGTTTCCCTTGACAGGACTTGAAGTGATCCCGTCAGCCCTGGAGAGCTTGGTGGCCAGAGTTAGGACACAGAAGAGGAAGGCGCATCAGTATCCTTGTAAATCAGAAACATCTGCGTGTGAACTACTCAAAACAGAGTCTTGGGTACAACCATTTGGGGCTACAAATCAGGGGTTTTCAGGCCTAATTTAGTATATATCTCTGTCTATAATGTGTCCATCTTTTGGAGGAATGTCAGTAAGAGTGTATTTGGGAACAATTGTGACTGGGGGACATTTTCCACACACATCCCCATGGTGGCCATTTCCTTTAATTTTGTTTAATAGGGAAGTCAGTTAAGTTCCACATGAAGTACAGGCAATCTCACTATAAAAGAAGCTCTACAGAGAGGCAGAATGAATTGAGACTGAGCCTACCAACAGCACTATGACAGAATTGTTGGCAAGAAAGTTATGAAAAAGAGTCTGTTACCAGAGTTGACATAATTCAAGCAGGACTCCAACAAAATTCATAAGTAATCCTTCAACTATGCCATGCATCCCTTATACTTAGAGAAAAGTGTGTGGATTTTCCCTTTGCCCTCACAGTTCTGGGCACTAAAAGAATTGTTAGTCAAAATTATTCCGGAGAATTCCATCTCCTTGATTGAGGGGCTTGCTCCTCTAGAATGTCCCAACCATGTTAGTATTATTTCTTTCTGTCAGAGCCCCCATTTAAAATGGCAGCAATTTCTTATTCCAATCCAACTTTCTTTGACAATACTTTGAGGACCTGAATTGTGGTAATAGAAATTAGGGTTTTAGAATTTCTTCCATGGGTCCTATGGTCTTCAATAATCCATCTCCTAAGGGAATTTGAGCTACCCGGTCTGTTGAAGACCTGACTCTCTGTTTCTTGTCCCAAACAACTCAAAATGATGTTTGCAGTGTACAAGCAAAATTCCCATGAGTGATTTGCTTAATTAACGTATGCCCTTGAAATGTCCCTCTCATTTATGTCCCAAGGTTTAGAATTACTCAAAATATTCCATTATTGTCAAATAACTTTATTAATAATTATGTATTACAGAGTCTGGCTTCTCTCAATATTGAAGCTGCTAGAGCCAGAAACATTCTCTCTTCCCTATTTAATTCTATCCTCTTTTCCTTGTCTTCTGTTTTATGCTAATGTGTTTTGTAGATATGAGCTGTTGATACTTCATGGTGTAAGATATGGATATGTCCTTTGAAGACTTTTAGTGGCCTCTGAAGTCACATGCTGGCAACAGTTTTATCTAGCAAATTAATTACACTTGATGGAAAGATGCAAAAAGGAAATAAGAACGTTTGAAGTTGAAGGTATAAGTAGAAAGGAATAAAAATGTGGGTTTAAGAAAACATACAATTTTCGAGAGCCCTAAATCTAGTCATTATTTTTCTTTTCAAACCAAAAATATGAGGCTAAGGTATGTAAGAACCTCCTTGACTTCTGACTTTGTTACTGCAAGGGACATGGAGTCAGTCTCCTTTTCTAGGAACTAAGATTCCCTGACACAAGATCACTAAGACCTTTTTCTTACTTGATACGCTCTAGCGCTGTTTGGAAATCTTGCTTTAAGGGGTTTTCATATTTGTGACACTGACTTCCAGTACTCTCAGTACTTACAGTTTCTAAGAGCAAATTGCAAATCAGTTGTTGCTCTCACAGATATTTCAGACTGGCTGCCATTTGGATTTTGCGTTGTGAACACATCTAAAAATACAAGATCAAATGTTTTCAGCAACTAACTCAGTTCCTTCTTCTTCCTTTAAATTTTTCCTTATCTAATTTTTTTTTTAAAGATTTTCTTTATTTATTTGACAGTCAGAGATCACAAGTAGGCAGAGAGACAGGCAGAGAGAGAGAAGGGGAAGCAGGCTCCTTCCTGAGCAGAGAGCCTGATGCGGGGCTCAATCCCAGGACCCTGGGACCATGACCTGAGCTGAAGGCAGAGGCTTTAGCCCACTGAGCCACCCAGGCGCCCCACTAATTTTTTTCTTAAAACATAGGCACTAATTCTGAGAAAAGAATAATAAAGTATTTGAGACATTCTTTAGCTACAAATTAAGGAAGTGGGGAAGGGTTTAAAAATAAAATTCATGGGGTGCCTGGGTGGCTCATTCAGTTAAGCGTCTATCTGCCTTCAGCTCAGGTCATGGAATGAAGCCCTATGTCGGGCTCCTTCCTTGTTCAGTGGGGAGGCCGCTTCTCCTTCTCGCTCTGCTGCTCCCACTGCTTGTGCTTTCTCTGTGTCAAATGGATAAATAAAATCTTAAAAAAATAATAGATAAATAAGATAAACATAAAATTCATGGAGAAAAAGCCAAATTGGTACCCTTGTGCTAAATAACATTCTGAGAATAAATTACTGAGCGTTGGTTATAATTCAAAACTAATGGATATATCCACTCAACCAGAGTCAAAGTAAATTGGATCAAGATGGCAGTCTGATATATTGACATATACATGTCTCGTTTTTCTTAAAATCTCATGAAATGACAGAAAATTTTATACATACATGAATGTATATGTGTGTTTAGCACATACATATATATTCAATCATCCTACCATGCAGGCATGTGTATGCACACACACACAGTGTCATTAATGAATTTTGATTTTTGAGGAATTTCTGAGCTAGATTAATGGGGAAATATCACAAAACAAAACCAAAGCCCAACATGCATGTTGTGAGTCACGAAACTATAAAAATTAAAACATTTTGGTATTTTTACAGGGAAAAACAGATCGAAGAAACAATAAAAAGGTAACAACTAATCCAATTTCAAGTGAGAATTTAGATTATATTAAATGGGTTTCACATGAGTAGGGAATTGGTGTTAGACATTTGGCGAACCTCCTTGAAAAATATAAAGTTTTGTGCGTATATTTATGACATATACAAAGATAATGATTTGAGACCTAAGAGTTAAAAACAAAAATGAGATTATTTGAAAAAATAGGAAAACAATTTAATTTCTTCAATTGAATAAGACCTATCTAACCAAAATATAAAATGCAGAAATTATTAAAAAATTAATCAACAACTGATTTTAGAAAATTACGATTTTTCTCTATGATTAAGGTACCTAGACAGGTTAAGAATAAGCAACAGCCTGGTGGGGGAAATATTTGTTAACTTTTACTATAGGAAAAGGATTAATATATTGAACATAGAAAGAGCTGTTGCAAATAAATGAAAATACAGCCTGATAAAAAAGTGGGCCATGATATGAATAGGCAAATCACAGAAGTAGAAATAAAAATACCCATAAATATATAGGAAAATACCCAACTTCATAAGTAATCAGAATGCAAATGAAAACAGTAATGGAAATTTCTCACTTACAGTCACAAAATATGATTAACAATATTCATTGTGGGTGAGCTTGTGGGGCATTCTCGGAGGACGTAAATCAGTAGATGCTTTTTGGAGGGCAATTTGCTGGTATCAATATATTTTTTTAATATTTTATTTGTTTATTTGACAGAGAGCTAGAGAGAGAGCACAAGTAAGCAGAGCAGCAGGGAGAGGGGGAGAGAGAGAAGCAGGCTCTCTGCTGAGCAGGGAGCCCGATGCGGGGCTTGATCCCAGGACCCTGGAATCATGACCCCAGCCAAAGGCAGCCGCTTAACCAACTGAGCCACCCGGGCGCCCCTGGTATCAATATTTTTAAAGATTTACTCTTTATTCAGCAATGCCCAGTACTTGATATCTATCCAAAGAGAGATACACCCAACTGTACATGAGAAAAATATAAAAGGGAAAAACTGCATGTAATCCAATTCTTTAAATGCTAGTGGATAAATTATGGGACATCATTTTATGGAATACTAGGCATCCACCAAAAATAATGAGGCAGATGTGAAAAGAGCTTCAGAGTTGTTAAATGAGAAAAGTAAGTTATAACACAATTTCTTAGGGAGATTTCATTTATGTTTTGTATATATTGTGTGTGTAAAAAAGACTTTTTTCTCTAATCGAGGTAATCATCAGGCTCTTAGTTTATTTACCCTCTGGATATTTTAAAGCAGAGGCACCTGCTTTAAAAGGAAATGACTGAAAAGGAAATGATTGCACCATTTGTACACCCTAGGCAGAAGCCCAGTGATAGATACATTAGATAACACTCCTGACTCTGGCTTTGGTAGTGTGAAATCTGGCAATTGACCTCTCTGAGAATCAGGTGGGGTTTTTTTTTACCTACAAAGGAAGGACATAGATTCACCAAAGAGAAAGTAGAAATACAACTTATATGTTATTATTATCAAAGTACTTGAGTGTATATATATATGTGCATGAATATATATGTAAATATCTTGATTGTATTCCTATTTTTCCTTGGATTAATGTTAATAAGGATCCCAAGACAACTAGATTTAATCTTAATTTTTTTTTAAATTTTCACAAGAGTTTCTTTTGAGTGGAGGACCTTATAAGGGCACAGAAAGAAAGCCCATACAAGTAATGATGAATAAACTGAAGTTTGATGGAACTTTCGGACATCTTAAAGTCATCTTGTTATGGGTTGAATTTTGTGTCCCTCCCCCCAAAAAGACATGTTGAAGTCCTAACCCCCAGGATCTCAGAATGCAACCTAATTTTGAAATAGGGTCATCGAAGATATAATTAGTCAAGATGGAATCACAGGAGTGAAAGGTGGGCTCCTAATCTGATATGAATGCTGTCCTTATAAGAAGAGGGAAATGGACACAGAGGCACAGCAAGAATGCCATGTGAAGATGGAGACGAGACTAGGATTGTGCTACAAGCCAAGGAAGGCCTGGGGCTACCAGGAGCTGGAGGAAGCAAGAACTGATTCACCTCTAGAGGCTTTGTAGAGAGCATGGCATGATCAAAACTTTGATTTTGGATTTCTGATTTCCAGAACTGTGAGAGAATAAATTTCTGTTGCTTTGAGCCACCAAGTTTGTGGTAATTTGTTTCAGCAGCCTTAGGAAAATGATACCCACCTCCAAATAAATTTTGGTTAACTCACCATAGAATTAGATCAATTTCAAATCACCGTAATTACATGATGAACTGTGTTATTTATGGGAAATTATCAAAAGAACCTTGTTAAACTTCATAACATCTTATGGGAAAAAAAAGCTGTAGAGGGGCGACTGGGTGGCTCAGTGGGTTAAAGCCTCTGCCTTAGGCTCAGGTCATGATCTCAGGGATCCTGGGATCGCGCCCCACGTCGGGCTCTCTGCTCAGTGGGGAGCCTGCTTTCCTTCCTCTCTCTCCCTGCTTGCCTCTCTGCCTACTTGTGATCTCTGTCAAATGAATAAATAAAATCTTTAAAAAAAAGCTGTAGAAAATGAGAATTTCATTTAACGTACTGAAATATTTATGCAGTAAATAAGAATTTAGGAAGTAGGAAATAAAATTAGAGTTTTTTAAAATGTTAAATCAAACCAGTATAACACCAGCTTTTCTATATGTGTTGCTATTAACTTTAAAGACTTACATTGTTTTATATCTTTATAATAATTGCCATTTTTCTCATTAGCAGGAGTATTCTCCTTAATTTCCGGTCCTGGTTTATATTCTTTTATAGCGTTAGGTGCCCACATCTCGTCTGCAAAATTCATAAGAAATAAGTTCAATTCTTTTACTACTTTCTTTTCTTTTAACTACATTTTTCTACAAAGAATTTGAGGCAGAGATTTAAAATGTAAATTATGCCATATTTCCAATAATAAACTTTGTACCATCCTATAGAAAACTGTCACATACCAGTTTTCTAGGATAATGGGTCATCTTTCTCATCTGCTCTTTCTGTAAAACCTTTAAATGCTTACTCACCAGCACCACCATGGTTAGTTGTATTGGGGTCCTGTAAGGAAAAAACCCCAGATACAAAAATAAACAATATAAAATTCATAGGGAAAATGATTGATTTATCCAGTAATCTCCTGCTTCCCCTGAAGAGTTTCTTTCTGTTGCCCAGCAGATCCTGTAACTAGCTAAGACATTATGATGTCACTGCCAAATGGAGGTGAGAATGCTGGGCATGGATTTCCAAAAGGTTTGTGACTCAATCTGACGTTGATTTTATCTTTGATACTCTGATGGTTTCTAGTTCTTAAAAATTAACCATTATAAGATTTTCTTTGAAAATTAGGAAATACATTTGCATGAAATAATGTGAATTATTAGTCATCGGGTTTTAAAGAACCACTAATATTGTTGATAGCAAAGTGAGAACAGAAGTTTTGGTTTTCAAAGCATTACAATATTGTATGTTCTTTTGAAAAATTGCAAGAAAGCATCTGTTAAAAAGTAATCAGAGATCCCTAGATTCAATCCAAGTACTCTGCAAGTTCTGGTTCACGGGCTGCCTTAACTATATAATTCCTCAATAAAGGTGTTGTGAAACTCATCTTTACCCTGTTGATGAATGATGTTGGGCATCTTGTGTCTGTTAGTTATTTCTATGTCTTCTTTGGAAAAATGTCTATTCATGTGTTCTGTCCATTTCTCAACGGAATTATTCGGTTTGAAAAGTTTGGCTGAGTTTGAAAAGTTCTTTATAGATTTTAGATACTAACCTCTTATCAGATATGTCATTAACAAATATCTTTTTCTGTTTCATAGGTTGCCTTTTAGTTTCATTGATTGTTTCCTTTGCTGTGTGGAAACTTTTTATTTTGATGAACTCCCAAAGTTAATTTTTGCTTTTGTTTTCCTTGCCTCAGGAGACATATCCAGTAAAATGTTGCTATGGCCAAGGTCAAAGAGGTTACTGCCTGTGTTCTCCTCTAGGATTTTGATGGTTTCCTGTCTTACATTCAGGTCTTTAATACATTTTGAATCTAATTTTGTGTATGGGATAAGACAGTGGTCCAGTTTCACTCTTTCGCTGTCCACTTTTCCCAACACTGCTCGTTGAAGAGACTGTATTTTTCCATTAGATAGTCTTTCCTGCTTTGTCGAGGATTAATTGACTACATAGTTATGGGCTCATTTCTGTGTTTCCTATTCTGTTTCATTGAGTTTTGTGCCAGTACCATACTGTCTCGATCACTGTAGCTTTGTAATACAGCTTGAAGTCCAAAATTGTGATGCCTCCAGCTTTGCTTTTCTCTTTCGACATTATTTTGGCTTTTCCAGGTCTCTTGTGATTCCATACAAATTTTAGAATTGTTTGTTCTAGCTCTGTGAAAAATGCTATTGGTATTTTGATAGGGACTGCCCTGAATGTGTAGATTGCTTTGTGTAGTCTAGATATTCTAACAATATTTATTCTTCTAATCCATGAGCATAGAATGTTTTTCCATTTCTTTATGTCATTTTCAATTTCTTTCAGTATTTATTATTTCTATCTTCTATCTATCTTTCAGTGTTTATTATTTCTATCAGTGTTTATTAGTTTTCAGAGTACAGATCTTTTATCTCTTTGGTTATGTTTATTTCTAAGTATCTTATCATTTTTGGTGTAGTTGTAAATGATATTAAGATTAAGGTTCATTAAAATACTCAAGTATCTTAATGAATGGCTTCAGATAACCAAACCATGAATACAGGGGATGACCCCACAGCATCTGCCTTCCAGTGGAAAATGCCAGGTTCATGGCGATTACTCTTTGGTAGTGGTCTTCCCCCTCTACTTTTTTTATCTTTTTGCAGCTTTATACTTATGTCCCAAGATGCTTATTACCAATACAACTGTTAAACAACTATATCAAAAGTTATATTATCTGAGAATATATTAGGAAAAAATCTTTACTTTTCACAGAAATTTCAAAGGAAATGGGCTAACAAAATGTTGCTTTGCTATGCTTTTCACTATATACAACAAATGTAAATTTTGTACAATAAATATTTCCTGGGGTAAAAAAATAAAGAAAGAGTCCCTTTAATATTTCTTGCAGGGTTGGTTTAGTGAACTCCTTTAGTTTTTGTTTGTCTGGAAAACTGTCTCTCCTTCCATTTTGAATAATAACCTTGCTGGATAGAGTATTCTTGGCTGCAGATTTTTGCTAGTCAGCATGTTGAATATATCATGCCATTCTCTTCTGGCTTGCAGAGATTCTCTTGATGATCTGTAACCAGCCTTATGGGCTTTCCCTTATAAGTTAGGGACTTCTTTTGTCTTGCTGTTTTTAGGATTTTTTTTCTTTATCACTATATTTTGCAAATTTAATTACAATATGTCTTGATATTGGCCTGCTTTTGTCGATTATGATGCGGGTTCTCTGTGCCTCCTGGATACGGATGTCTGTTTCCTTCCCCAGATTTGGGAAATTTTTAGTTATTATTTCCTCAAATAAATTTTATGCCCCCTCCTTCTTCTTCTGAGACTCCCATGATACAAATATTATTACCTTTGATGGAGTCATGGAGTTCCCTAAGTCTGTTCTGGTATTGTATAACTCTTCTTTCTTTTGTTCAGCTTCATTATTTTCTACTGTTTTGTCTTCTAGGTCACTAATTTTTTTTTAAAGATTTTATTTATTTATTTGACAGACAAGTAGGTAGAGAGGCAGGCAGAGAGAGAGAGGAGAAAGCAGGCTCCTGCCCAAGCAGAGAGCCTGATGCGGGGCTCGACCCCAGGACACCGGGATCATGACCTGAGCCAAAGGCAGATGCTTAACAACTGAGCCACCCAGGTGCCCCTGTAGGTCTCTAATTTATTCACCCGCTCCTTCCATCCTTGTATTGATTGCATCAAGTCTGTTTCAAATCTTTGTTATTGCATTTTTCATTTCTGACTGATTGTTTCTTAACTCTTTTATCTCTGTGATAAGGGCCTCCCTGAATTCTTGCATTCTTTTCCTAAGCCCAGAGAGTATCCTTATAATTATTGCTCTAAATTCTCCATCAGTCATATTACTTACATTGGTTTTGATTAGATCTCTGGCCATGAACTTATCTTGTTCTTTCATTTGGGATAAATTCCTCCATCTTGGCATTTTTTTCCAAGTCTCTGACTTCTGTGTGCTAGAAAAGCCTGCTATGCTTTCTGCTCCTGATAGTAATGGCTTTCTGAAGACAAGGTCATATAGTGTCCAAGCCCTTGCACTTCTCAGGTGTGCGCTGCATGCACTCTGCTGCTGTGTTTTGGCTGCCCTATCCTTCAGGTCAGGTGTCTGCAGAGGGTTCCCTTGCCAGCTATGGTCAGTGTTTGGACCTTGGTCAGAGTGTGGGGAGTTTTAACTAGGTGTGCTGTGGTCTGCTTGTTAAATGAGACCTGATGTTACTTTCACTAGAACTGAAGCCCTGCAGAACTCTGTTCAGTTAATGAGGTGTACAGGGCTTTCTGCTGGTCCTCTGGGGAAGGAGCCTGCTACACTGGGACTGAGATACACTTGCCCCAGAAAAGTAGTCCCAGCAGAGCACAGAGAGGTGGAACTTGGTATAAGGAGCTGAGGCAGCCAGTGTGAGTGCTGTGTTATTTACCTCAGGGGGCTCTGCACCTATGTTGAGGGGTAGCAGAGGGAAATGGCGTCCACTGGCTTTTTTTGTCCTAGGAGACAGGACTCTGCCTGTGCCACCTCTTGCAGATGTGCTCCAAAAGATCAAACTGTCTCCCCCATGCACCTTAGGTGATCCCCAGATCATGCTATCTGCCCGAGGGGTGCTTGGCTACCTTCACTCCAGGATGGGCAGCAGCCTCAGGGCTCTATCTCAGCCAAGCCCACTGGCTTCAGCCCTGCTGATTGCAAAAACTCAGGAAAATCAGTCCCTCTTGTTTTCCCAGCAACTGGCCTCAGGGAAGTATTTTCTTTGTGTGATCCCCTGTGTGTTCCACTCTCTCTCTCTCACCTTTCTCTGCGACAAGGGCTTCCTTCCTTCCACGGCACCCACCATCTGTTTTTCCCCCAAACCACATCTCTGCACCTCCTGCTTTCTGTGATGTGACTTCTTCTCTCCCTCAAGTTGTGGAGTTTGTTCTGTCAGTCTTCAGGTCGATTTCTTGGGTTTTCGGAATGATTTGATATCTAACTGTGTTCTAGGGACAAGACGAGCTGAGGGGTCTCCTTCTATGCCGATGACTAAGCTCCCCTCCTCTGTTTTAAAACTTCTACTTAACCTGTCATAAGGAGATTGCTAATTAATGGCTGTCTAATCATCTGGGAAGACAGATTGGATGCATTAGAATAGAACCACCAGAACATTGAATGTTGAGGTTGCTAAGAAAAAAGTGGAAGAACAGATTTACAGTGGGGTCTGGGAGTTAAACTCGTTTTTGAAAGAGACAGTGAGCGACAGAGAGCAATCAGGGCTGATGGGGAGATGAAGAGAGGCTCCATGTTCAGCACAGAGCCCAACTCGGGGCTCAATCTCAGCACCCTGCGATCATGACCTGAGCTGAAATCAAGATTCAGACGCTTAAACTGACTGAGCCACCAGGGTACCCCGTGTTTAACATTTCAAAGCTGGAACAGGGCAGTATGGTAATGAGGTCCAAGGACATAGTTTCAGATTGCTAAATTAGACTAGAGGGGAAGAGCATTGGCATGGGGACATCAAGTAAACCGAGCAACCAAGCTGTTGGATGCATTATCTGCGTGGCCAAAGAAGATCTGTATGAGAGGAACGAGAGGCACAGGGGAAAGGGGTGCCAAATCTTCAGTGAATTAGGGCAGGTGTGGAGGATGACTAAAGATGATGATGTGTTGGAGGTGGTAAATGTAGGGATAAATGGTGTAAACCTTGAAGGACAGATGGTATTTGAGAACAGGAGTCAAGACCTTGAGGAAGCAAGAATGCCAGCTCCACCTGAAGGCACCGATAGGTGCTGGGATACATGAGCTAGATCCGAAGGGCTTCTCTTCTAGAAGGCTGCAGTGAAGATCCAGACGTCATTTAGGACTCGTACTCTTACTGGATCTAGATGTTGCGTTTGTAACTGAACATTATAACATAAGCATCCTCATGAACTTACCTCCCCTAGGACATCAGTTTAGTGAATATTCATAACTGGTTTTGGTCATTTGCCTTACTGTTTGTTATTTGGGTTGCTTCCAATTTTCCTTATTGTAAACCATGAAGTAATGAGCATATTTATGACTCAATTTTTTCCCTGCATTTATGAATATTTCATTTAGATAATTTCCTAAAAGGGGACTTTCTACCTTAAAGCCTATGAACATTTTCCCAGCTCTTGATGCTCATGGTTCCATACTCATCTTGGATTTTCTCTGCTCCTGCCCTGAAACCAACCATTTCTCCAAGAACTCCTGGTTCCTTTAAGTAGAGACTAGTATTCACATGTCAAGATCTGGGCACTCAATGTGTTCATTGCACCGGCATGTCACCGTCCTCAGGCCGTCTCCGTGCACAAACACAGAGACTCTATTGAGTGCCCGAGTGTCTGTGCCCGCAGTATGTGGACACATATGCACACACATACAGGTGCTAGCTCTCATCTGCAGGGGTGGTCACAGGCGTTCTGTCTTCAAGTCACAGTAGAGTCCTGGAGAGTCTGCCTGCCCTCCAGGGGACGTCCTCTTCCAGGTGCAAGCCGGAGCACGTGGAGTGTGACCCGGTAAGGAAGGGCTGGGCATCAGGGGCCTCTAGGCCTTCAGGACTCTGTAGGGAAAACCATCAGCACTGCCACCAAATGAACAAAACACAGAGCGATTTCCAACAGCGCATTAGTACTCTTCTGAAGGCCAACTTGAGATGATTTAGGAAACATAGCAGCCTGGTGTTTATTCTTAGATCTACTTTCTCTATTCTTTCTGTGTTGAAATGTCCTTTCTTCTATGAAATAAGGGTCATGATATATGGTAGCATTGCTAAATTACCCTCTATTTTTTCTTTAAAGATTTTATTTATTTATTTGACAGAGAGAGAGAGAGAGAGCAAGCGTGGATGCACAAGCAGGGGGAGTGGCAGGCAGAAGGAGAGGGAGAAGCAGGTTCCCTGCAGAGCCGGGGAAGCCCGAAACGGGACTCGATCCCAGGACTCTGGAATCATGAGAGTGGAAGGCAGTGGCTTGGCTTAACCAACTGAGCCTCCCAGGCACCCTAATCACCCTCTATTTTTTTTTTTTTTTATTATTTTAAACCTCCTAACCCACAAAAAAGAAAGAAAGAAAGAAAGAAAGAAAGAAAGAAAGAAAGAAAGAAAGAAACCTAAGGTGTGAGAGGATTGTTGGCCATCTTTCTAACCTGTGAGAAGCCTGCCCTGGGCTTTGCCAAAGACAGAAGTCCGTACCGGTGGGAGTGGACTGCCTCTGAAGGATTCTTGGCGGGGAGCCGAGGAAGGGGGCATGATCGGGTCTGGGATTTAGAAGGGGCACTCTGGCTCCAGCTTGTGAAAAGTGAATGGTGAGAGAAGATTCCAGACACAGGGAAAGGCCTCCCCTCACTTCTGTAGAGTGATGGGCACAAGCAAGGAGAGCCTGAAGAAATGCAAAGGTCAAAGAGAACGGACATGCAGGAAGAGGGACCTCTCGAGCTTTGAGACTCACCTTCTAAGAAGAGTCTGAGCACAGCTTTCCTCTACGCCACCCAGGTGCCCCCAGACTCACACTTTCTACACTGTGAAAGAAACATTCGTCTCACCTGGTATCACTTCCTCATCACAGTTTCCCAAGGGTCCTCTGGGCTTTTCCGTTCCTCGAGGAACGGTTGTGAGAATGGGTTGGAGGCTGTACATCAAGTCCAAGAACTGTGCGTGGCACAAAGTAGATTAAATCCCAGTCCTTCTCCCTCCAAAATGCCTTCCTAATTCCCCTGGAAGCTCTCAGCACACCCATCTCCTCAGCTCCCAGTTCTTTCCAAACACAGCACCTCGGGCATCTATGAGGACCAGAAGAGGTTCACGTAAAAACCATCACATTTCTTTCCCCTTCTTCTTGGTAATGTGGGAGGGGCTTTAGAATTTTCCTCTCACATTTCTCTATCCAAGTAACACAGAGTCTCTTTGCAGTCACTTAGGAGGGATAATGCAAATTCCAATTAAATCTCATGAGCCCAGGGCAGCACAATCTTTTTTCTGAATGCAAAGAGACCACATGGCAATAACTGGTTTATGACTCTGAGGGACTTTGTGGACTTGCCACTTTGTATTTATTTCAAACCCATAGGCTCACAGGGTTGTGGCAAATTCACAGTCCAGAGAATGCCCTGCCAATTGGTAAAAACAAAACTATACCTTAGGTTATCTGCACAACCGTAGGTATCTCGTGCCAAGGCCAGAAGTGTGAAACGGGGCTCACCTTTTGAATTACTTTTCTTTAACTTCCATGGTTCAATAGTTGGTGAATCTAATGATTTACCACTTAAAAGCAAAAACCAAAAACCAAAACCAAAAACAAAAACACCTGCCCGTCTCTTGACATGTTGCCCCCTTGTATATTTTGTAGTTGAATCATTGTATGGACAATGTCCATGAAGTCCTAGGAATGGGAAGGTACAAGTCATTCATTTCCTCACAGCATATTTATTTCATTCAGCCTTAAAACATAGGATGGAACTACATCCTGACATATTAAAGATCTTCCAGGAACCAGGAACTAAACATTTATGGTTTGTGTAATTCCTGGTGACCTCAAAGGAGTCAGGTGGAATGGAATGGATGCTGCTTTTCAAATGTAATGTGATTCCTACTCATTCCTAAATTAGTCCATGGAATATATGCATTCAGAGATCTCACAGCCACATAGTGCTCTCTACCCTCTTAGTTATGTACTTCTAATTATTCACATAACCATATATTTTACATTAGAGCTAAAGAATTAATGCCAGTTAATTTCTTTAGTAGAGAAAGAAAATCAGCAAAAATTAACTGTGATAGTTCTGCAAATGTCTTTTCTATTTTTTAAATTTAATTTTAAGAATATTTAATTCAATTTTTTTTTTCAGATCTGTAAACTTCTTATGGTCAAAGCTATGTTTTGGGTGCTCATTAATTTTTAAAAGTCTGCTTGTTTTCCCCTAAGGATCAGTGAAATCATGTTTTTTTTCCCCCACTTTGGAGCAGGGAGCCAGACCCAGAAATTTTTTAGGTACAGTTTTAATTGATCATAGGAACACCTTGTTCCCACTGTAAGTAAAATTCCTCCTGGACTCATAGATGGTCTTCCTGTCTCCTGCCCACTCACAGACCCCATTCTGGCCTCTGGTCTTAGCCTCACACCACTCAACATTTTGTGGACTAGCCTTTCTGACCTTCTTGGTGTCTTCCTGTTAGATTTGTTGTCCTGCCTCATGTCAGACTCAGGGTCTACTCTGTATTTGTGAATGCTGTACATCTTGTGAATAGAAATACTTTACGATCTCAGTGGGACTGGTCATAGAAGCACTAATGCAATCACACTGACAAATGGCCAAAAAGAGACTGAAAGCTGAATTGCTCTACCACACAGAGTCTGTGTCCGTAGAGAAGGAGATAATCTGAAGAAGAGCTCAATGCTTAGAGGGTGCAGGTGTCTCCTGTGGCTGAGTGAGGGCCCTGAAGCACACCTGAGGGGCATTAAGTCCTAGCTCCATCCCCTTGCTTGTAACTTTGGGCAAATTACTTGGATAACCTTGACTGTAGGGATAAACATGGAAAGCCAACCTCACAGGGTTGTCATGGGCATTAAATGAGATTATCCATATAAAATGCTTAGAGTATATGTAATCTAAAGTATACAGTTAATAAATGTACACTTCCTGGCATATCATCAAATTAATATTATTACATATTGCTTTTTATTTATTTCTCTTTGATAGCAGACCTTATCTGCCATGTAAATCTAGTCATTCATTCATTCATTCACTCATTCATTCATCAAAGGTTTATTAAGCAACTACTGTGTGCTAGACACTCTCTTCTAGGTGACAGGGATAGAGATCCCTGATATGAAATTTATATTCTAGTGGGGTGGGGGATGGACAGGAAACAATAAAAAACCTAATAAATAAATATAATATAAATTATATAATGTATATATATTTATAAACTGTATATGTATAATGTATATAAACGGTATAGGAGAAGGAAATTCAAGCAGAGAAAGGGAGCTCATGAGTCCTGGGGAGCCTGGGGGGCAGGTGCGATCAGCAGCCACCTCAATGTCCAGCTAGAACTTGAAGGGGAGAAGGAAGTGGCCATGAGTCTACATGGGGGAAGAGCATCCAGGCAGGGGAACACTCAGGACAGAGGCCATGAGAGTGAGTGTGCCCAGCATGTGCAAGGCCTGGGGTGCAGGAGTGGAAGGAGAAATGGGGAGCTGAAGCTTTTAAGCGCAGTGCAAAGGGGAGTATTGTAGGGTTTCCAGCAGAGATGGGGCTAGGTTCTCATAGACAGACTGGACAGGGTAGGCAGCCCCGTTCCTCACTTCCAGCCAGTGGGAACTTCTCCTACTAGACTTGATCCTTTTTAAAGGCCTCCACAACTTTACCAAGATTTTGTCTTAACCACAGACTCCTATGGGCCAAGCGTCTTTGTTGTACTTCCCATGATTATACTTCTGATAAGACAAACCGTAAGGAAAATAATTAACCTTTAGGTAAGTACATAAGTCACAGTTCATGAATTTTCTAAATGCTGCTGCCTCTTGTGGTTATCAGTCCTCCTGCAGTTTTTAGCAATATCAAGATGTGTACATCACTGTAGAGACCTATATACATACAGTCAGAGCACAGTTATTTGTAACATTGTTTCGGAGTTAATAAACATACTATTCTGTTGATACCTTTCCCCAGCTGTGTTCTACATAGTTCTTGAAAATGCCTAGACTCTTACTCTTTGCTGATCTGATACTATGTGAGGTCATGTCTCAACTGTACGATATGATTTCCTTTGAAGCAGATATTCGACTTAATCTAGTGTGCAGTATTATAATTATAAACTCAAAGTTTATTTAGATTAAACCATATTTCCTCTTTTAATTTTTAATCAATTAAGTACTGGTAATTTGTGCTTGGTTTTTGTGAATACAGTAATATAGCAGGTAGTCAGTATATGTAAGGATCAACCGGAATGGGAGCTCGGGAAACCTACCCGCCCGAGAGGACAATGGTAACTGACAGACACGGGTCTGGGACACCGCAGGGAGTGGGGAAGACATCGGTAAATTGGAGAGACCATGCCCCATC
This sequence comes from Lutra lutra, assembly GCF_902655055.1. Lineage (NCBI taxonomy): Eukaryota > Metazoa > Chordata > Mammalia > Carnivora > Mustelidae > Lutra > Lutra lutra. The sequence continues at coordinate 52,256,545 of NC_062290.1, forward strand.
TACACGGGTCAGCCACATCTAGCTAATTCCTACCCCACGAAAACAAAAGCCTGGTGTTGCCAGATCTGATTTGGTAAGAGGAGCCAGAAATTCTGACTTTTAGGCATCAAATTTCTCAATTTTTAAATGTTGGCAGCTAGTTAAAAAAAGAAAAACAAACTGTGTTAGTCTAACCCAACGTGCCTGCAGGCCACATTCAGTACGTAGCCTGCCTCTCTGCCACATCTCTGTGTACATTTCAGACAGTGGAACCGAGAAGGAGAAGAACACTTTATATTTGTCCTGGGGTTCCAGAAGCCTCATTCCTCACCCTCTGTCTAGAAATCACCTCATCACAAATAGCTTTTGTCAGATAGAGTATTCGATTGTTGCTATTAGCAACAGTGGCTATAACTGGAATCACAATTACTCAAAGTGGCTATACAGGTACTAATAACATATAAATAGAATGTATATATTTGTCCTCCAGATATATTAATATTTTTATGTTTTGCAAAAATAATTATAAGCCATACAGGAACAAATCTAGAAGCAGTTGCAGTTCAGAAATCCTAGGCACAGAACAATTAGATAGAAAACTCAGGGTCTCGCAAGGAAGGCGGCGGCAAACCTGAGGTTAAAGTTTATTTACCTGATTGATGAACGATTTCTCTAGTCAGGATGTATTGTATTTACATGTGAGGTTGTCATCAAATTTAATAGTGAATCCTACTGCAAGAAAAAAGAGGCACAACAGTCCTCTGTGGACAGTTAAACTATATGCAAAACGTTTCCTCCTGGGAAAATCTGAAAAGTATAAAGGAACTTCTGTTAGACTACAACTATGCGCATGTGTGTTCTCAAACACATTATGAATTACTTTTTGTAGAAGTAACCATTTTCTTATCATTTACTTGCTCCAAGACCACTGCAAGATGAAAAACGCACCTGTGAAAGAAATTAACTGAGCAACACACAAAAAAGACAGAACAGGTGATGGTTATGTGTCTTTTATTTGTGACATTGGGATTCCCAAGCTCACATGAATCGATTTCATAAATATCCTTTCATTTCCTCTTGCTTTTCTAATTGATGAATTGTGTTAGTTTGTTCTTAGAGTGAAACCCTTAAATTAATCACAAATGGAACTAAAATATACTAAACATTCTTTCTTCTGATGCAGTTAGAAAAGATACAGGAAAACCTTGAAATTAGAACACTAACAGCTAGTAACACAGCTTAAATGTCAGATTAGAAATGGACTCTCCCTAAAAGTTACAAAAATCCTTATTTATTCATCAAAAATTTCCTATCCAGAATTAATAACTGCCCAGAGGGAAACAACCTGTTATAAGTTTTTGGTTGTTGACATACTTTTTAAAGCAGGAAAGAAACTGTCTACTTCCAAAACACTTTGTTTGGCTAGTTCTAGGAGAGAATCACCTATTTTTTTCAAGGACCAAAATGATCCAAACACAAATGATGACAGTATTACCCAAGTAACATATCTGAGCCCTTGTGATTTTGCCTTTGTACACATTTCTGGAAGACATGTCTCTACTTGGCCCATGATATTTCTTAGACTCACAGTGTGATACCCACGGGGTGTGGAAGCGATGGAAGGTCGGTGACCACAGGGAATGATGTGCTTCCATTAAGGACCAGATAATGACTCGGCCTACATCACCATGAAAAGATGAGAGGCACTCTCCATCCAAGTCTCTTAATGCTTTGCCAAGTAAAGAAGGGATTAAAACAAAATAGCGCAATCTGATGAGGCCTGTTAAAGGTAGATATGAAGGCAACTCAGGAAGATAAACCAAAATGGCTGAATATAATATAGACATAGATTTAGTGTGGACTAATAGAAAAGAAAATTTATAAGAGTCTAAAAAACAAGTTGGGACTTAGCAAAGAGATGACGGTTTGGAGAAAGCATGTGGTACAACCACTGTTGGTTGCATCCATAATCCACAGGGACATGGGAAGTCTAGTGCGAACGGAGGTGGAGATGTTAGCCACTGGGCAACAAGGCTTCCAAATTCTGCCCTTGGAGAGCAGAAGGGAAAGGAGGCTAAAGGCCATTTGCTAACAGTCTTCAAATACTTAATGGATATGCAAATAAGGCTCTCATTTATTATGCTTCATATCCTAGATAATCCTTGGATCTTTTTTTTTTTTAAAGATTTTATTTATTTATTTGACAGACAGAGATCACAAGTAGGCAGAGAGGCAGAGAGAGGAGGAAGCAGGCTCCCTGCCGAGCAGAGAGCCCGATGTGGGGCTCGATCCCAGGACCCTGGGACCATGACCTGAGTGGAAGGCAGAGGCTTTAACCCACTGAGCCACCCAGGCGCCCCTCCTTGGATCTTTCTTAATGTGAGACCCTAGGAAAGGTGTGCTGAAACCCAAAGATCTGGCTCAGGTTAAATGGAAGGATTACAGATGCTGTGAAGTGATCTGTGGGATACACCAAAGGATGTTGTGGAATGTCTATGCCTGAGGCCGTGGAGAGGAGAAGGAGGTTTTTACCAGGAATGTTACTGATACAGTTTGGGAGGGTAGAAGGAACGGACTAAGAAATCTCCTGAAGTTGCCTCCACTCATCCTAGACGTCAGAAATGAGGAAACACCCCAGGAAGAGAGAATTAACACTGAAGCAGCAGAATCTGACTCTAGATGAGTATTTCTCAAACGTATCTGGTTTTGTTTTTCATTATCATACTCCTAAGGAACCTTTTAGGAAATTTAATTATTAATCATCCTCATGAAATTTTAATACCACAAAGACACTTTATACCTACTATGGCCCTTTGAGGGGCCACACCCCCCTGTTTTATCTAAGATGCCTCCCCGCATCAAAAAAAACCCCAAAAAAACAAAAAACAAATTTTGTACCCTTGAGCAATCACCTTCAATGAGAATATACACTATCTAAAATAAACCATGGGTCTGAACTGGACATCACTGAGAATGGGTGAAAAAAAAAATTACATTCAACTCTGGCTACAGGGCCCATACAAATTCTCATTAGCCAGTTCTTCTTCCTTCCCCTTCTAATGTAGTGCCCTTCTTCTTTCCCCTTTCCTCTGTTAAGTGGGAATTTATGAGTCCTCTATCATTGCTGTATCATTTAACTGCAATGGTTATAATCTTTTGGAGAACCTGGACCTCTTTGAGAATATTAAGAAAAGAATGCACATTTGCATAGCCTCAACCTCTATAAAATGCGTGCGTGCTGAATTTAAGAGCTTCCTAATGAATTTTTTACCTTTATGATGAATGGATCAGGTCGACAACACCTGAACTCAGTGGCCAAGCTTCATATCATGAAAAGAGATGACTAGACATTATATACTTCCCGACAAATGCAATAGGAAGGACACATCACTAATGTAGTATTTTTCCTTAAAAAATATGTTTAACTGAGTCTAATAAAGAGGAAACCACCAGGAAAAAAAAAATCCAGATCATGGAACATTCTACAGAAAGCCAGCCTGAAATCCTTAATAATGCCAGTGTCATCACACACACACACACACACACACACACACACACAGCATCACCACCCACCACCACCACACCACACACATACCAAACGGGAGAACTCTAACCCATTAACTAAAAAGAATGACAACAAATGCCACGTGTGATTCCTAACTAGATGCTGGATAAACAACAACAAAAAGCTATAAACATTTTGGGGGCAAATGACAAAGTATTTTAAAGTTTTATGATGTCTGCAACATACTTTGAAATGGTTCAGCAATAAGAATGTATAGTTACAGAGAAAGAGAAAATATATGGAAAAAGTCAAGAATTTAAAAAATGTTAACAATTGATGCATGGAAGTGAAGGGGACATGGACGTTCATTGTAATCTTTTTGAAATTTCCACTTTGAAATGTCTTAAAAAAAAAAAAAAGTGGATACATGTGTTACCCAGCTAAAAAAAGGTAGTGGGAAATAAGGGAGAGCTCATCAGGTGAGGAGGAAGAAGCAGCAGGTCAGGCTCAGACCCAGAAAGCCAGAGGGGCCCGGGCCACTGCCAGGGGCTCAGCTCCCCCCTTTGCAATGAGATGAACTTAGGATGTCATCAGGTCAAAGAGATGAGAGTTACCTGTAATGATTCTCTTTAGAATTTGCCAAACAAAGTTCTGCAGGACTAGGAATACTCTAATTAAAAATAAGAGTGGTTTGCCAGAACTTATCTTAGAAGAGCTGATGAATGCAATCAGAAATATAACCAGGAGGAAATTGTGCCAAGAAGCTTAAAAATATTTGGTCTTTTAAATTGAATGGCAATTTCATATGCACAAACAGTCAACAGAAAAGAACCTTAAAAAGAATTAATAACAAATGTCTTCAGAGTCCAGCAACCTGCTTGGTCAGGCATCACTGAAACACAGGAACATGGTCAACGTTTTAATGCAAAAATCCTGTGGTTTTCCATGGTGGCAGAACTTCGGAGTTCCTCCTAGGGCATGGGCTCCACACTGTCATCTCTCTGTCCCTCCGTTCGACATCCCCACGCAGTACTGACTGCGTGTTGCATAGGCTGGGAAGAGGGGGTCTTGTTTCTTTGTTCTCTGGATCCTTAGGACGGTCAGGTGTTTTTTCAGCCAAATATGAGGCTGAGAAGAATCTTAGTTTATCTTATTCTCTCGGAGTTACTTAGGAAGCCAAAAAAGGGGAGAGGGTGTGTTGGTTGTTGACCAGAGCACAACAAGATGGAAAGAGGTAGCAGCACTTGGATTCCGTGAGACTACTTGGACAAGACGGGACGCGAAGGTTGCTTTGCTGGATCAGGGCAGGGTGCCACGGTGCCCCGACAGTCAGTCCTTTCTTTGGACAAGGAAAGATTTCACTTTCTAGGCTCCTGGGGCGGCCATGAACAGCTTTAACGCATGACATATAATGAAACGAAATCGGAGTTGTTTCGGGATGATTTAATCGGCGTTACATTAAAATACACGAATACATTCTTATCTACTTCCCTCCACCAACTGCCGTTTTGTCAAATTCGAAGGATCCCTGGGAGTATCATGACCCCCGAGAGCCCACCAGGTTTGCGAATGAAGCAGAGAAGGCAACGTTTCTTCAGCGAAGACTCACTTGGGTTTCAAAAGGCAGGATGTGGCACAGACTGTGCTCGTCTGTTGACTGGAATGGAAAACTGGGAAGTAATGGAAGAAGGAAGTTCGCTCCAGTGCCACTGTTCCCTTGGCAACGGTGGCACAATCCTAGGGGCAGAAATTAATTTTGTGACCCAACACAATCCAGCCGAGGGAGGGTGGGGGACGTGTAGCGGAAGAGAAAGAAAACACAGGCTGGACCTGGATGTAGGCGCTCAGAGGGCCAGCTGGGGAGGCTACGAGCCAATGAACCAGCTGTCTGAGTTAAGCGCACCAAATAAGCAATTGCACTTCTGTTTTTTTTTTTTTTTTCACTGAAATTTTCATATTCTGTGGAGACAGCCACAACTCCCTCCCCTTTGGTCAAGAAAAAACGCTGCACGGATCTGTCTGGCTCAGGGCTTCTGCGGATCGTTCCTGGTCATTTACAACTTCCTTTTCTTCCTCTTTTCTGGGAAACAGGAAGGAAATACCTTGACTAGAAAAGACAAGGAATGGTGTGGTTGTAAAAAGCACATTCTGTTCAGAGTTAACTGGTAATGCATCAGCTTTCTGCTAGCGACCGGTCTCCCCCGCCTGTCGTTAAGGTTTGATTGGGGTCATGGAGTGGGAAACCGTGCTGAGGCTGTGGGGTGGGTCTCAGATCTCTCCTGGCTCCAGGCCCTGCGCAAAGTTAAACCACCGAATCAGATCAGGGCCGGAGCTTTGAAAGGAAGGTTTGTTTTAGAAAAACTCACGGCTCATCCAGAGTTCCAAAATTCCCCCGGTACTTAGAAACCACGTTACAGAAAAGTCGGCCAGCTGACAAGACAGAGTGGGAAAGTACAAGTAAGTGTCTCCGTCTCAAAACCTGAATTCCAGTAAAGCTTAGGCGGCAGGTCTCAGCAGAGCTGTGATGTGCCTGTTAAGTGCAGAGGCTTTCTGGGGGCAACTCAGAGCCAGAAGGGGCAAGGGGTAGTCCTTCTTGCATGCTGTGGTCGGACAGGTCCACCGGTCGTGGCTAGCAGCACTCAGAGGGTTAAGAGCACACGGGGTGAGTGGGGAACGTCTCTCAGGAATCATGGCTCGTCTTCACCTCTCCTGCTCCTGGAAGTAGGCGTGCCATTTAAGCGAGGGATGACTCCCTGCTCGGGACTCCCGGAGGAAAGAGCTTTCCTCTGTCTTCCGAAGGCAAGGCAGGGGCGTTAGTGACACATTCTGCTCGTCATCTCTTTCTGGAAAGCAGTGAGAGAGGGATGGTTAGGAGTAACAATAAACAAGGCCTTGCTGAAGGATTCCAAAAATACCCTCACAACCTCAGGAGCCTTTGAACAAGGACTTGCCAGCACGGCCCATGGAGAAGGCTCAGCATGGACATGAGTTCCATTTGGTCTGCAAGTTTGGGTTTGGGGTTTTTGTTCTGATCAAGCAATGTTAAAAATAACAACAAACCAAAACACTTGGCTAACTTGCTGAAACTCCAGGTTATTCACTCCCCCAACCCCCCAAATCCCAAGATTTGGAGCCACTGGACAGCTGGAGTTGAAGAACGGCTGTCCTCTTCAGATGGAGATGTGCTCTCCAGTTGGTCCCAGTCCCCACTACTCCCAGCTGTCTCCCCAACAGGAGCCAAGCATCACTTACTGATGGATGCGATCATTGGATTTAGATTGCTGTTTTTCTTACAGAGGAGAATAGTTTCTCTTTATCTACGTTTTAAACAACGATAGAAAAATGAAGGATAGAGGGGTGCCTGGGTGGCTCAGTGGGTTAAGCTTCTGCCTTCAGCTCAGGTCATGGTTCCGGGGTCCTGGGATTGAGCCCCATATCAGCTTTCTGCTCGCTGGGGAGTCTGCTTCCCCATCTCTCTCTCTGCCTGCCTCTCTGCCTACTTGTGATCTCTCTGTCAAATACATAAATAAAATCTTTAAAAAAAAATGAAGGATAGCATAAGTGGGTATAAGACAAGGGAAATGGGAGGGAGGACTTTTCTGAATGGGCATGAATACACCAATGCGTCTGACCTGCTCCCACCTGGCCTTTCCCTCATCTCTATCACCTGCTTAGCTCCTGTTAGGATTTGCAGACCCCAAATGTGCCATCTTTTCTCTTTCTCTGCACCGCTGCAGAGGTGAGACTCTTGCCTGTGGCATGCTCCTCCCCTCTCTGCCCTCCTGAACTTATCTAACTGCCATTCATTTCCCCAGCTCAGGCAAGAGGACTTTCAGGATGCCTGGGAGGTCCTCCGCTGTTCCTGTCCCCCACACTGTGGAGTTCACCACTTCTTCCACCGGGGCCAGCCTGGAGTCTTGCTTACAGTGAGCTGGTTTATGTGTGTGTGTGTGTGTGTGTGCGTGTGCGTGTGTGTGTGTGTGCATGGACCATGGGCATGTCTGCGGGCCCTACTAGACAGTGAGTTACCGTGTGTCAAGAAAAGGAACCCTCATGGGCTCACCACATGTGCACTCGTCTTGTCTCCCCTGCCCCAAAACAGTGCCCGGCACAGGACGACCACTCTGCTTTCAGCTCCAAGAACGGCCTGGAGGGCAGGCTGGGAAGGAGCCCTGGGCCAGGCAGCATCCAGGGGGATACGCTTAACATAATTTTATGTAGATGAATGAGCTGCTTGCAAGTCCCACCTTCCGCAGAGCTGATGGCAGCTGCCCCCTCTCTCGCATGTTCACCCCAGATCACCCCAGCCCATGGAAGAGAAAACATCGGAGCACAAGGAGTTGGAGATAGGAGTTCCCAGGTGCTTAGAGACTCTATTAGAAAACCATACCAATGTGTGGGTTAAAGAAATGACCGAATATACATGGCATATTCTAGGCACTTCTGCATCCTTGTAATATTATTAAACACAGGCAATCACATACAAATACATATACTGAAACGTGAAATGACCATTTCCTTCTCGTGACTTGTACTACGTGCCAGGTGCCTGGGAGATGCGGTTGTTGTCTGCAAGGAGCTACAGTCCATCAGAGAGAAAGAAATGTGGATCACTAGAAGGCACACTGAAAGACAAGACACAAATGCAAATATCTGGAGGAAGGGAGACCACGAGGCATGGTAGCTCCAAGTTCCAGCCACCGTTAGAACCCACTTCTGCCCTCTTTACCTACCCATATGACCGCCCTGAGTCTTTGGGTCTTAGCAGACTTGCCTTTTCTTTAGGGATCCCCTCCCTAGGCTCTGAGATAGGCATATCCCTCTTTCCTGCCTTTCATAGCACCCTTCTTCACACCTGGAATAGCCCATTATTTCTTTCATTCCTGCTTCCCGGCCAACCCATTTTAGATCCTATATGACCCACAAGGAAGGGGCTGTGTCTGCTCTATTCCCAGTATTTGGCAACTGATATTCAATAGATGTTTGTTCAATGAAGCAATGAATGGGCCCTCAGTCTCCTCATCTGTAAAATGGAACAGTGAGACTACCTGAGAAGGTTACTTTTAACCGGGAAGGTTAAAAGTATTAAGATATGTCCAGACTTGATGCATATTAATTCCTTCCCCTCAGAAACACATACATGGCAACAATCACTTCATGCCATGGCAAGAAGGGGCTTCAGAAGACCTCTCTGATAATATTTCCATTTAGATGGACCCCAAAATTTAAAGAAGGAGTCAGATGTTGTGAGGTGGGGAGAAGAGGACTAGATAGCCAGGGGGAAGAGCAGCCAAGGCAGAGCCCTCCATGGTCTGGTGTTGCTGTGGCTGGAGCAGAGGAGCCAGGCCAGGAGCGAGGTGTGGGTTGGAGAGACAGGTAAACACACATGCCCAAACACAGACCCATGCTCCTGGTATGGGGACTGGAAAGGAACGAGGACAATCTTAAAATGAATTTGCTGTCCCTTTGATAAGCTTCCAAAAGTCCTCCTGCTTTTGGTTAAGCTTTGATGACAAAGATGGGGAAAATAAGGTGGGAGCGCAAATGTGCACATGTGCATGAGTATTTAAGTCAGCAAGAGAGACCAGTGGTGGGGGAGAGATCACAGCCTGAACACGATTTGGCCTCAAAACTAATTCTGTCCTTGTTTGCAATGGGTTACTACTCTGGAAAAGAAAGGAGCTAGCATCTGTGAAGCACCTCTGAGGAGCCAGGCACTTGGTGGGGGCAGAGGGGAGGTGTTACATCATCGTGTCTGTAAAACTCTAAGAGAAGGAACTATGACCCCATTGGACAGCAGAGGGATCCAGGCTTCAGAGCAGAAGGGACCTGCTCAAGTAAAACAGGGAAGCTGCAGAGCCTGACCAGTAATAGTCACTTCCATCCAACAAAACGCAGCTCTCCCTTGGTCCCAGTGTCCCTCAGAGCTCTGCAGAGATCCCATCCCGTAACTCTTACACTCACACTGTGAAATGAGACTGGTTGTGCTCACTGAAACAGGCTCAGAGACAGAGAGTATCTTCTCAAAGTCACACAGAGAGGGGCGGGGGTGGGACTTAAACTCAGGTCTAACCAAAGACAAAGGCCAGCTCTTTCCACTTAGACCAAGTGATCTGTGGTTGAAAGCCTCTGAGACATTCTTATGAAGATACACTCCGATGGTACTGACGTACATTAATTGACATATATTCATTATAAATGGTTACAGTTATTCCCGGATTTTCAAAGTGATGAAGATATGTTTTCATTACCCAAATGGATGCCACTTGGAATTACAGGTGCACTGAGTAAATACTAAAACAGTTATGCCACTAGAAATATGGAAGAGTTAAGCACACACAGACACACACACAGACACACGTACACAAGGGAGCACTTTGATAGAGGGCATGGGACTTAACGAAAGCCACTGACTTAGTCTGTGAGAAGCCAGGACTGGTGCTTTCCTCACTGCAAATGCTTTCTCGCCTCCCAATGAAGGAGAAAAACTGTCTACTGGGATGTCTCCTAACATTCTTACAGGGAAAGAATGGCTGAAATAGCAGACCAGGAATTCCCAGATCCTTCCGTGGGAGGACAGCTAGACCCACTCTTCAAAGCTGTATTCTAGCACTTTCCCACTGGGTGGTGCAAATGAGCTGGGTAAGAAATAACTGGAGCTTGTGGGAAAAACTCCAAACCAAAAAGCAGGCAAATATTGTCTTCCAAAGCTTTCGTCATCATCTAAGCCCTCTTGAAGGCACCTAGCAGAACCAAACACATTCCTTCTTATCCCAGAGAGTGACCTAAACAACATCTACCCAGGTTGTTCTTTTTTTTTTTTTTAAAGATGTATTTATTTATTTGACAAATCACAAGGAGGCAGAGAGGCAGGCAGAGAGAGAGGAGGAAGCAGGCTCCCTGCTGAGCAGAGAGCCCACTGCGGGGCTCGATCCTAGGACCCTGGGATCATGACCTGAGCCAAAGGCAGAGGCTTTAACCCACTGAGCCACCCAGGTGCCCCTACCCAGGTTGTTCTTAAAGAATGAATTTGCAGTTGTTGGAGTGATCAAAGTGTAACATGTATTAAGGCAGACCACTGAAGAATGCCAGAAGTGCTCAAAAAGCTTCTCCAGAGATGATGACAATTTTCTGAGACAGGTTCATAGGGACTGTATTTAGCTTGTCTAGGAAGATGTTTTTAAGCACCTGCATTAAAAAAAAAAAATCCATCCTTAATAAGGAAAGGAGTAATAAGGAAAAGCTGGGTTTTGTTTGGCTCACCCAGTATTATTTGCTTTAAAGTAAGGAAGTAATTGATTTTGTAAAGTCCCTGGTTCCCCACTGCCAACAGAACAAATACCTTACTCCAGGGCCAGGCAAACAAAGCTGTTCACAACAGAGACTGGTGCCCTCTGCTCACCTCCTGTTGAACCCCACCACTCGCAACCTACCCACCCCCCACCCCCACTGCAAACTGGACTCCTCCCCTGTTTTCCACAGGACACGGTCTCTTAAGGTTTCTAATAGTTTTTCTAGCTGTTCCTTCTATCTGGGAAATGCTTTCTGCTCTTCTGTGCCTGGCAAATACTGACATCCTGACATCCTTCAAGATCCAACTGTCAGCTCCCAGAAAGGATTCATTAGCAAGCTGCTCCGTTTTCCCCATTGCACACACACACCGTATCACTTTCTACCAGCACTGGAATTCATCATTAAGTTTTTGCCAGAATCTGAGAAGACCCTTACAACTTTGTTGTATATTAGTATGTGATGGAAATATTTTGGTCAAGTCATTGAACAGTATATATAGTTTGATATAATTATTTTGGGAAAAAAATAGAAACAAAATATGAGTCCACTGTGATGAGTTTATCTCTGGGTGAATGAAATGATGTATGTGTTCTCTTCCTGACATCTGCCTTTAGCATATCCTCTTGGATTTTGAGGTATTTTTAATACATATGTAATTTCTTTTTCTAAGAAAATAAGCTCCAGTAATTAAAAAACAAAAAACAAAAACAAAACAAAACAAAACCAAAAAACAAAAATAGAAGTAGACCAAACCTCCAAATTGAAATCTTAGTTTTAAAAATAAAGTTAAAATGACTTTTGGCTACTTTTGTGTGGAAAGGGGGTGGTGAATGAAATCGGCATGTCTACATAAGATATTCAAGCTCTTCTGTTCTAAACACTTTCAAACTGAAATAGAGATATTTCTTAGCCATTGCATGAAGTGTTTGATATCTGTAGGACAAACCTGAATGTACTCTGAAAGTCTCAACTTAGTCTTATCTGTCAGTTTACCCATTTTAGAACTGGTAGTGGAGGGCAGGGAGTAGGTGGTCGCAAAGAGAAGTAAAATGACTTACTTTAGGTCCCACAAGTAATTTCTAACCCAGCCATGGCTACCAGAGTCCAACTGACTCTTAGCTTACTGCACAACCCATCATACATTTTAGTGATCTACTTTGCACATGAAATAAAGGGAAAACATTGACGAATAGGTGTCAGTCATCATGCTGCACAGCAATTTTACTAACTTAACATTAGAAACCAGAAAGCAAGCTCCAAAAGGTGGCATGATCACAGAATCACCGACCACTGCTGCCGCTGGGAGGACACTTGGGTATTGTCTAGTCTAAGACCTTCACTTCAGAGACTCAAAACCCAGGTCACGAGAGCGGTGCCTAGCCACCTGAGGGGGTAAAATAATTAGCGGCAGAGCTCGCACCCCAGGCCTGTGGGCTCTGGACACTTGATGTTGATCTGAGAGAGGCATTTGTGAAAGCAAAGGTGTCTCAGAGTTGGCTCAGCGTGAGGCACACGGGGTAAAACCCATCCTGCGCTACTGACTTTCGCTCACCGATACTCCTTCAACAGCTCCACAGAGTTTTCAAACTAAGTCCCAATTCTGGTGATCAATGCTCTTCTTGACCCGGACCTCCAATCTCTCTTCTGCCTTGTCACTCCCCAGCTCTCCTTCTCTCCTGCTGAATCCATGGCATCCAGGGATCTCCCGTGTATATGCTTTCATTCGTTCCTCTTTCCCCAGGACACCTTTCTCCCAACTCCAACCTCCTTCAAGGCGCTTGGGCAGTGTGGTCCTCTTGAGGGACAACTTTTCCTACCTCCCTCCTCACCCTGACCCCAAGGAGGTCTTCGGTGTTGTACTTCTGGTTTCCCATAGTGCCCGTCCTACCCTTCACCCTTGTTCTCTGATGGTTTATTCCTTCCCGGGCTCCAGCACAGGGCTGTCACTGAAGAGATGATCCCCATCTCGGGTCTGTTTGGACCCTGGGGCACTAGCCCAGACACATACCAGGTGCTGGAAAAATATTTAATTAAACCAAAACCCAATAAAGAAAAAACAATGATTAGGTCTATAGACCCAGTAAAATGAGTGGTGGAGGGAAAAATGCCTTGGATACTTACTATGGTAGAGGCACTTACATTTAGTTTGTGGACTTCTTTTCAGAACTCTGTGAAGTAGGCACTGCTTTTCTATTACACGGACGAGGAAAAGGAGAACTGACATAACTTGCCCATGTTCACAAGCAGGAGAATCAGGATTTGCACCCGAGTGGACTCAAGAACAAAAATAAACCAACAAACTAAAAACATGCTGTTCCCATCACTCCACTGGGGTGAGAAAGAAAAGCAGTGAGGCCTTTTGTTTTTCTAGCTTTTTAACATGTATTAGGGGGAGAGGTGTATACCCACAGCCTCCTGAAGCCTATTGTTTTAAATTCCCCAACTCTGCTAATTCTGAGAAACAAGGAGGAGGAGGAGGAAAAAATATTGGAAACAAAACTGAGGAAGAAGGGGAGCACAGAGAGATGAAAGGAAGGTGGGTATTGAAGCTCCAGAGTGTGGTAAGGAGAGAACACTGGGCTAAAAACTTTCTAGAGGGGCGCCTGGGTGGCTCAGTGGGTTAAAGCCTCTACCTTCGGCTCGCATCGTGATCCCAGGGTCCTGGAATCCAGCCCTGCATCAGGCTCCCCCTCTCTCCGCCTGCCTTTCTTCCTACTTGTGATCTCTCTCTGTGTCAAATAAATAAATAAAATCTTTAAAAAAATAAAAAAATAAAAACTTTCTGGAAACGATCTTTATGGAAACAGCCCCCCCCCGCCCCACCACCATTAAAAACCCAATGGCTTCAAACCGGGGAGTTCAAACATACAACTTAGTGTTAGAGTTGGCCCTAAGACGGCAGTAAATTGCCTCCCAGCTAAGAGCGCTGGAGCGCGTGTGCACACACACCACACACACACACACACACACACACACACACACACAAAGCACACTTGTGCACAAACGTGCACAGACAAGGGCGCACTTGCCTTTTCCAGTAACAGAGCTTCGTCCACACTTTTAAAAGGCAGTATGTTAAGGTGTGGGTTGCTGAAAGAACACCAAGGAATGGTGAGCCCACTGTGGTGAAGCCAGCAGGTGTGGTGCTCCCTGCCCAACCCCCACCATGCCCAGCAGTGAGCCCCCCACACCCGTCCCCAACCAGTGACCCACCCTGGGTTGGAGCATGGACACTCCAGGCCTCTCATCAGCCCCAGCCTCCTCCAAGAGAGACTTGGGAATCTGGGGTTAGAAGCAGCATGAAGTACGGGGATAGCATCTCCGGCTGGGCTGGAGGGTGAGGGTATGGGGAACAGATCGGGAAGAACTTCCTTCCCAACAGGGAGGCTGGGCCTTCTGCGGGTGTTGGCCGGGTCAGAAAGAAAGCTTTCTGTGGTGGCTTTCATCCTGCAAATGCCATTTTTTTAAGAGACTTGAAAACCTCCAAGTTGTATCCATATTATCCATTTGTTTCTTTTGTTATTGGCTATTTTTTTCTTCCCCTAAAAAGTGGGTGGTTTGAAAATGTTCACTGTCTTGAAAATTCTATTTCTCTGAGAGTCTTGCCCCTTTCCCTCCTCTGTTCCAAACAACTGTGTTGGTGGTGTCTGCACCAAGATTTCAGCAGAGCCACGGTAATTTCCCAGCCCCTCCAGGGTTCCCAACTCCTGCCAACACCCATTTCCCTCAGGTCATGCAGCTACACTGGAGGTCAAGCAGATAATTTGTTAATTCCTTATCTCCAGCTCTAACCCACTGGTAGCAAAGGCAAGTCCCTTTGGGACTTGTTCCTGGAGGAACAAGGAGAGTAAGTCCCAAAACCCTGAGGCCCTGAGGAAGAATTCCAGGAATGGGCAGGTGTGGCCCTGAGGGCTGTGGATTCAGAAGAGGAAGTGGTATTGTGCTAAGGCGTCAGATTGTAAGCATCAACCTCGGCTGCTGTCCCGGAACCCATCCGTTTGCAGGGCTCAGAATTCCTGCGATATCACACTGCCCTTTGATTCCAGTGTGCAGTCCACACTACTCCCTGCCGGTATCATCAACCGTGATGGCTGGAAAGGTGCTGTGGAAAATACACAGGGGCAGAAAACGTGGGTCCACTCCTCTCCATCAACCACCAGATAAAGTCCCAGCAAGTTAAAGAGACTGCATGTATCTCAGATCTACCTCCTCCTTCTCTCTTGCCCTGCACACACCTTGCTTCTGGCTGTTTCTGTATCTTTGCACACTTGTTTCTTCTGCGGGGAGAGCTCCATGTCCTTCTCCTCCCCAGAACACTCCCGTTGAGTCTTTCCTGCTCTGCTCACAGGTCTGTGAGGCTTACACACTGCCTCAGTGGGAGACAGAGTGATTCAGAGAAAGGGACCAGGGCGCAGGGAAGGGAGAGAAAGGATCTCAATGGCTCTAAAGCTGGTTGCTGAGAGTGTGGTCTGGCAGCTGGCTCTCCCTCAGACAGGGGTGTAGTATGTTTCTGCTCTGAAGGGCAGTGTCAAGGGGGAGCCCAGGAAAAACAGCCAGCTGCTTGCGGAAGGGAAATCCCTGGACCAACAGAGAAGAAAAACAAACAAGCAAATGCAAAATACCCCGGCTACTCTGCTGCTCATTCCCGGTGGGAAAGCTGGACTGTTGACAGTGGAAACCACAGCGGGGGAGGGGCATAGCTCCTGCAGCCCTCAGGGCACAGGGAGGCTGCCACGTCTCAGAACCACAGTCCTTGAGCCCATGTTGGAGAATCTCTGTGGCAGCCTCTCCCTGACCAGGATCTCCTACTCCAAGCACTTGTTTCACCCTCAAGGCCTTTGCAGCAGGAGGATGCAGCTTCTCTCCAGTGTCCTGTAGGAGGGAGCTCGTGTTCAGAAGAGCAGCTTATGACCAGGGAGTCAAGAGCAAGTACGGTGCGCAAGCCTCAAGTACTGGGCCTAAACATTTTCTTAAAACTATTTTTCTTAACATAGTTATGTCTCTTTAATGGGAACTGGGAGAAAGAATTCCAGTGGGAGACTGACACCAGACCCCTTAAATTCTTTTTGGAACAAGGCTTCATACATAATAACTAACTTGAATGAATGAATGAATGAATGAATGAATGTCAGGTCACAAAAGATGGAGGGAACAAGGTGGGGCAATGGTGTTAAAAGCCTCAGTGAGTCAAATATATTGTGTTCCTAACAGTAGTATCTACCATGTCCTGCACCTTTTCTAGGCCAGACGCTGTGCTCGATGCTGTCTGGATGTTCTTTATTTCATTCAGTCCTTACAGCAGTCTTAGTGGTATTATCCTCATTTTATAGATGAGGGAACTGAGATTAAGTGTCTTGGTCAAAGTCACATTGCTAGTAATGAGGATAGCCAAGGTGGAAACCTGAAAACCCGTCTTCCTAACCAGTTACACTGTATTGCAAGGCCTTAGCTGAACAGATCTCCCTTTATGCCTGTAAGTACTTTGAGCTGAGTCTGCTTGAGTCAGGGGGCGTACAGAGCCAGCGCTGACCATGGAACAGGGACATGGCCGGTGGAACCACTCACGGGAGGCCCACAGTCTGGGCCCTGCTAGCATCCCAAAGTCTGAATTCTTGTAAGGCAGGTGGGGCAGCCAGACTACAGAATTTTAAAAAGAATTCTCCCAGTTCAAAGTATACATGGGCTCCAACCAGCACACAGGAATTAAAAATGTTCTTTCTGCTTTCTTTCAGGAATGTGGGTGGTAAATAAGCCAAAAGAAATAAAAATAGAAACATGGCAGGCCAAACCTCCCTAAACAGGAAAGAACAATAATATTTATTTAATTAATTCTGTTCCTAAAGAGCAGCTCACATTACCGATACGGAGGGCGTTCCCCAACGGAGGGGTAATTGTGTGTGTGTGTGTGTGTAAAAGTGTGCACACGCCTCCAAGTACATGTACACATACGTATGGATGGATAAACACACAGACCTGCCACCCACAGAGAATATTTATTCATATGATACAAGAATCAAACTGCTCTTCTTTTCCTAAGTCCTGCAAGCATTAAAAATAAGTCACTTTATGTAAACATACTCAGTCTCTTGATTTATATGGATTCTCATAAAGGCAGAGCTACACATTTTTGAAACACTCTCCTTTAACCACAGGAGATGGGTTATGGACACACTCCATATGCGGAGACAGGCTGCCTTAGCAGGCATCAGGAAAGCAAGCGCATGAATCAAAATGCTTCATCGTCACTGCATTTCTCCAGATCTCTTCGCCAAAGCCCTGCAGGGCCCCTTCTGCCACACTGTGCATTTGGACATCCTGACTTATTCTGGGAAGGGAGCTACCATGTTCCCTATGTCATCCTTCTTGCTGGCACACTATTAGCTCCGACCCTGACAGCGTGTGCGTCCAACCTGTTTCCTGGTCAAAGCGATGGTCCCTGTAACCCAATGAGGCCCAGTGCTGGCCTCTCAGGCTAGCAGCTGCCCTGCCCTCCTCCTTCCCATCTCTGCCAGCCCACGTCCCCCACAGCCTGGCTTGAGGACCACACTGCCGTAACGGGGCTGACTCCTTCCCTCTTACACCTTGCATGTGCCAGCACAGCTGGACTGATTTCTGGCAGATGCTCTTCGTGCCCCTGGTTTTGGGATGAGCAAAGGGAGGCCGAGTGCACCCACTCCCTCAGAGGGTTGTGACAGATTTCAACATGGCCCAGTGGCCAGCCAGCAGGTTGTCGCTCTTTGAAGACTGGATGTGGGCGGAAGACAGGGTAAGGAATTCTCCTGTTTGCTTCTGCCACTTGGCCTTTTCATGGCGTGGGGGCGGGGGGGGTGCACTGGCTGGTGAGGCCCTTCTAGTCTAGATTAGGCTACTACAGGCATAGACTTACTTGTTCTGAGAGAAGTTTGAAGGGCCCAGCTCTTAATGACATTCAAGAAACCCGGAAGGAACACGATTTGTCATTTTGGGTGTGTCCTGAACTTTCAGGGCACGGGTCCCTGGAGGAAGAATTTACCTCCCCCAGAAAAACAAAGAATTCATAGAAGTCATTCAGCTGAGCTGACTTCACCACAGGACAGAGCTTGCCATCACTTAATAAGACCTCTATTGTGTGTCTGATGAAAACACAGGGAGATTTTCTTCCTCAGAGAGCCTATAATTTAGGAAGTGTCTAGCTTCTTAGCAGTCCCATTCCTTTGGAAGGAACAAAATATTAGGTCAGTGAAAAAAATGGACATGGAACAAAATGAATCTTCATTTTAGCAAAATAAGATTGCTTGCTAGGAGTCAGACTCCTGCTAGTTGAGACACATGCTCAAGCTCCTGAGAGCTTTAAGGGCTGACTGTGGCGTCCCGACCGCTGCCCTACTTGGTCACTGACACTCATCTCTACTGGGTGGCCACTATGCTTCCCCCCCAGAGAAACTGCAGCTTGCAGAGGCTGGTGGCTTGCCCATGGTTAACACCTGGCAGAGTGAGAATCTGCCCTGAGATCTGTCATTTGGATCTCATCAGTGGGCCTCAGAATCCCATTTTTCCTTTACATCAGGAAATGGGAAACCACAGGGCACAGGCCAGATCCAGTCCACACCTGTTTTGTATGGCCCATAAACTAAGGATAGTTTTTACATTTTTAAATAGTTGGGGGAAAAAACAAAAGAAGAAGAACATTCCATGACACAGGAACATCCTAGGAAGCTCGAATTTCAATGTCTATCCATAAAGTTGTACGGGGACACAGTCACGCCCATTCATGTCTGCATTGTCTCTGGCTGCCTTTCCGCTTCAAAGGCGGAGGTGAGCAGTAGTAAGAGGAACCGTTTAAGGCCCACAAGCTGAAATGTTGGGCATCTGGACCTTTCCAGAAACAGTTTGCTGCGCCCTGATCTGCACCCCGAGGACACCCTGGCCAGTGTGACTCTATAGCATTAAGGCCCACGGGATTATAAATGGATCCCCAAGCTACCAAGCTTATAAAGTTGACCTGGCCATAAACAGTCCAATGTTTCTCCTGTAGTGGGCGAGCAGTGATGCTACACCGGGAAGAAAACACATGTCGTAAACCAGGAACGAACTCTGCACATGCCTACAGCCTCTGAGCTCTGAACCAGCATGGGTTTCAGAGTAGGGGAGGAGACAAACCCCTTTCTTTCCGTAGTCTCTGACTCCCAGTTAATGAACCATGAATACAACACGGCTTTTACATAAAGGGAATGTGCTTCAGAGAGCTAAGGTGATGGTTACATGTGAGGGCTCCTTCCTCCCTTGCTCTGCTGATACTTCAGGACGAAGCTGCAATTTTAGACTTTTTAGCAAGAGAGGTGATTATGTGCTACTGTCGGTACCCTGTGTTTCGCTCTCAAGAGAAGAGGGAAATTGTCTAACGTATTGAAGGTGGGAAGCAGTTCTGCCTCATTTAAAGAGAAGTAAGAGCAGATACCCTTTTCCTTGGCATATTTTTTGTTCCCTTTCCTGGCCTCAGCTGCACACCCTAAAGACCTGGCTCACATGTGAGAAGAAAAGAAAAGAAGAGAAGAGAAGAGAAGAGAAGAGACGAGACGAGACGAGACGAGACGAGACGAGACGAGACGAGAAGAGAAGAGAAGAGAAAAGAAAAGAAAAGAAAAGGAAAGAAAAGAAAAGAGACGAGACAGGAAGGGAAAGGGAGGGGAGGGGAGGGAAGAAAAACCATGTCTGCCAAGATGAAAACAGTTCTGGAAACGGATAGTGGTGTGGGTTGTACAACAACAAGAGTTTACTTAGTGCCACTAAACTGGACACTTAAAATAGTTAAGATGGCAAATTTGATGTTATGGGTATTGTACCACAATTTAAAATGAAACAAATCCAAACAACAAAAATCCCATAGCTATCAATTTTGGAAAAAAGCATTTCAAAAGCTTCAAGGAAGATGTTTATATATAATTCCATTAGCAAAATGGAAAAAAAATCCATAGAGAAGGGATTTTGAAAGATTTTAAGTTCTATTGGGGAAAAAAAATGAAGATTAGTGTGTAGTTTGTGTGTGTGTGTGTGCTTGTGCACGTGTGTGTGCTTTCAAGAACATACTCCTGTCCAACTCATTAAATCCCCTCTGTTGTTGCTGTCAATATTGGAAACAAAAAATGTTTAGAAGAATTCTTCCATCTGGAATAATCTATTCACACAAAATGCCAAGCAACCTTGAACCAGTAACAGAAACTAAAAGAGTTAACTGTCTGAGACCCTTTTACGACTCTAACATCGTACAGCAGTGACACCAGAGGAGAAAACTACACCCGTGAGTACCTATTAAGATTCCTCTGTAGTATATGCATAAAGGGTGCTGTCACCGTCAAAGAAAGGCTGAGTTCCAAATAAAGTGAAAACCACATCAGAAACCTTATATTAAAAATTGAATTTAGGTAGGCATGGGAGTGCCAACTTTCATGGAAAGTCTGCCTCTTCAATCCTGAGGCCATAAAACTAAAACCAACCTATGTGGGATGTGGTCAAATACCTTATTTAACTCCTGTCCATTTGCCAGTGTTTTTCAAAGATTAGTAAGATAAAATCCCTCGAGGGTGCGCTGTGAGCGCTCGGTACCTTCTGCCAGTTCCCCAGACCAGGGCTGGTGTGCGATGGGCGTTCTGAAGGCTCCACTGTTTAGAGTGAACGTATATGATTACAACAGCTGCTTTCCAGCCCGGGCCTGGCAGTGACGGGGTCCACAATCCAACTGGCGATGACACTGGCTGTGTTGGGTGAAGCCAGAGACAAAGGAACAGATGTGCTCTGTGTCCCTTGGCACCCGGAGCACTACAGTCGCTGCAGACCAGTGATGGCGAGGGGGAACGGGGCAGCCTTGGTTTGAAGTGGATGCCAACTCAACCCAACGACCACTGTCTCATCTGCTTCATCTGAAGTGGGTACACTCCCCCAACGCACACATGCACGCACACACACACGCACAAAACACACCCCAATGCTTCATTTCATATGCTTAGAAGTTCTGGGCTTTCAAGATCAGGGAGAACTCTAAAATTAACACCTAAGGTGCAGGCACTGTGAAAGTATTGCCAGATTGTAATGGGCCAGACCCTGTCTTACCTACCACGGGCTCTATACAAGGCAGGAGTGCAAAATGATGGCTCTTAGGCAAACTGCACCCCTAGAAGGAATGGCTTGGGCCTGAAGGTTTAAAAAATGAAATGAAATAAAGTGCAAGAACTACTCTCATCAGTTGCCATCATTTAAAATTCTGAAGCATTCACCTAAAATGATGGAGTGCCAATTTTTTTTGATTTGGAGACTCTGGGTCCCAGCTCCCCCAGTGAAACCACGAGCTGGAGTCTCAGGGAGGTGGCTCCCAGAGCTTCCTATTTCTTGTTACCTGCTTGCTAATTCACACCTGCCACCTGCCTGGCCTCTGCAGGCTCTGTGTTTGGGTCACCTATCTACAGACGTGACACTTCTTGAGGCAGGTGTCATGCCGTTTTAGTCGTCCTAGCACTTAGCACCAGCTCCTCACACACGAGCTCCTTACACGCTATCATGTTGTTTGAGTCACTGAACACAGTGTGCCACATGTGCTCAGAGAGCAGATGTGACTTGACTGTGGCCTCGTAGCCGGATGCTGTTCTACCAAAGGGACAGAACTTCAGGAAACTTCCTAACTGCTACCGATCATCAGAAATCATTTGAATTAGTGTGCACCTGAGCAAAAATCTGCCTGAGCAGAGGTGGGTCTGGGTTTTGGGGTCAGACTTCCTGTGTTTGAATCCTGATTCCACAGGGCTGTGTGATATGGGACAAATTACTTCACTGCCTTGTCTGATTTTCCTCTTCTCTAAATTGGGGATAAAAACAGTATTTATCTCATAGAACTGTGTGCAGAGTAAATGAGGGAATACATAAACCTATTTCCCACAGCACCTGGTCCACAGCTTTATTTAAAAAAATTTCCCTCTCCTCCGATTACTATATTCTCAGAAGCTCAACATATCAAATTTTAAAAGTGTATAGTTATTACAGGCCATTTAAAGTTCTTCCTAGGCTGAAATACTTTAATAAGACACAGACATAAATCTCTACTATAAATCTTTTCTAAAATAATTTACTATTATAAATAAATGAAGTAAAAAAAAAAAAAAAGGCAGAGGACAATCTGTCACTCTGGATCTACAATATGCCAGAACTGGAAGGAAATCAAAACTTTCCTTAATCCAGTGGATTTACAACTTCTTTTAGTAGCAGAAACTGTATCTTCTAATGTAATCTGATACAAAGGCCACTAATGAAAAACTACAGCAGATCTGGTTGAAGAGGAGGTGAGGGCCCAGCCGCCAGCCCCGGGCTTCACCCCTGCATGCTTACAGGACCCCGATTTGGGCTACGCTCCCTCTTTCTACCAGTGGGAAAACGAAGACTTGGCTCACTCTAAGACCTAGATGGACTAGTCGCAGTATCCCTGGAGCCCAGCCATGCGCCTGGAACACAGGGTCCTGACAACACTGAGGTTTGTGTGATGGGAGCTCTGATACATGAGAAGGGCCGTGCTGAAGTGGTGAGGTCCGGAGGGGATGGGCCTCTAGGGTGTGGTGGTGGCTGCTGCCAGCAAAGTAATACCATTATGGTTTAGACAGGGAACGGGATGTAGGGCTGACTCTGGGGGAAGGCACGGAGTGGAGGGAGCTGAGCCTGACCGTAAGCAAACCAAAGTATTAGGGCTAGATTCCATCTACAAGATCAAGATGAGAGGGGCCACTCTTCAGTCTGGGAATCCTGCTGGACTCCAGTTCTGCCCAGAAATTGGGGAATGGATGGTATTAGTTCCAAAGTGTGATGCCTGGACTGCTTATATCAACGTTACCTGGGAGCTTATTAAAAATGCAGATTCCCAAGTCCCATCCCAGAACTACTGAACCAAAAATTCCAGTGGTAGAACCCATGCATTCACCCTCCCTAAGCTCCCCAGATGTTCTTGTGTGGGAAGAGTCAGGAAGCACCGTACCTCACTGGGGCTCACCAATGGTGTCTCATGAGAGCCGCCTAGAGAGCTGGACTTTGCATGGGCCCTACCCTTGGAGATCCTGATTTAATAGGCCTGGGATGGGGGACTGAGGGCTGAGATGCTCTCTGAAGTCTCCCCAGGTGATATGTGGCAGAATGTTTTACAACCATTCATAACTGATTGCCAGAGGGAAGGGAGAGCTACCCGTCTCTGTGACATGAATTATTCCTGTTATTATAACCAATGAAGATGCAGATACTCTAATTGGCCCTCAGGGATAAGTCCCTACTTTCCCTTTCAGTTTGTCTTGTTAACCACCCAGGCAGCTGGGAGACAAGTTTTCAGCAAAGACCTATCACTACCAAATCATTGTTCTTGCAAATACTAAGGTTGTTTTAAAAATATACTGAATCCTTTACCAAGCATCCTTTAAAAATAAAGTTTATTGAGGTATATTTGGTCCTATAAAATGCTTCTAATTAAATGTAGAATTCGATGAACTTCAACAGGGACACGCTCCCAGGTAACCACCACGTTAAGATACGGAACATTTCCATTGCCTCGGAGATTCTGTCCTGACCCTCAATCAATCAATCAACCAACCCCCCCTACCCCAGCAACCACCCCATCTGCTTTCTGACACTGTCCATTAGTTTAGACTGCTCTAGAATTTGATATAAATGGGATCAAACAGTATGTACTTTTTATGTCTGGTTTCTTTTGCTGAGCACAATGTTTTTAAGGTTTCTCACCACCATGAATTATATCACATGTTATTTCTTCTCTGTTTCAAAGGTAAGCACACAGGGCTGCGAGTCAGTACTGCAGGATAAAGGGCAAGTTTCTGGAGTTGCAGATCTCGGAGAACAGATCGCAGAGACAACTGGCTCAGCCGTCTTCCTCAAGGAGCCTGGCTAGGAGCAGGAGGCGGGGCCTACCACTCTGAGAGTGGTTATGGGAGTTTTCACGGAGGCATGTGATTTCTGGAGGAATGAGCGCTCTGGGGCAGGCAGCAGACCTGAGCTACAGGGTGTGGGAAATGAAAGACGAAAGGGAAATGGACAGGCCAAAGGCAAACATCATCCATTAAAAAATTTGGTCTCTGTAGTGATTTAAAAATATACTAGGAAAGTCTTTGGTATTTCTCTCTTTGGGAAATAGAGATTAATTCCCTCTCCTAAGTATGGGCAGGACTGAGTGACTCACTTCTAAGGAACAGAAAATGGTGAAAGGGGTGGCTATTGCTTCTGATACTGGACCTTGACAATATGAGGGCTTCCATCTTGGTTGCTCTCTTTGGGTTCAGGGAGCAGTTAGCAGGGACCCATTGTGGTGATGAGTGAGGGAGGTCTCTGAGGAAGGGACAATGAAGCTGCCAACACGTAGGCTGAGTAGGACTTGGGAGGACATGGAGATCCCTACAGGGATCTCCGGCCTGGCATTAAGAGGACATGACCCATTCAAGGAACTCTAGGAAGTTCTCTTTGGAGTAGTCTGCATTTCTCTTTCTTCATCCAGCCCTACCTGTATGCCTTTATTTTCATTTCTTGGTCCAGGCACACTCAGAGTCACAATGTAATAGGAATCTGTTAGCGCTGACAGTGTGGGACTAATACTGATTCATACGATGTTCTACTACTACACTACAGCCTAAATGGCTTTGCAGGTAGCCGATATCTCAGAACTTTATGCATAAAATTACTTCACAGGAAGAGCTCTTCCTAAGACCACACAAGTCCCTATAATAGGGACAGCCCATGCTTTTAAGTGGTGGAACAGATGGATGGCGAGAGAAGATATACTGTTAGATTTCAATAAATAAAGCCTTCCTGCATCCAAATCCCAATACTCATTTGCTGTCTTTTGGAGCCAAAGAACCTAGTCTTGGGGCACTTGGGTGGCTCAGTAGGTTAAGCCTCTGCCTTTGGCTCGGGTCATGATCTCAGGGTCCTGGGATTGAGCCCTGCATCGGGCTCTCTGCTTGGCAGGGAGCCTGCTTCCCCCTCTCCCTCTGCCTGCCCTTCTGCCTACTTGTGCTTTCTCTCTCTGTCAAATAAGTAAATAAAATCTTAAAAAAAAAAAAAAAAAATCTAGTCTCACCAGTCCGGGAAATTTGAACGAGTCTAGACCACACATAGCAGCCAAAATTTGGCAGTCTTATCTATGGGCATCAAGCCATACTGATTATTCCTATTTTCCTTTAAATGCTCACAGAGATGAATGGAATCCTACTGTGTGACTAACATTCTGCAGCAGTTTCCAGTTCAGCAGACACAGTAGAGTGTAATTATGACTTGGTGCCCCAGAGACCAACAGCACTCCTGAGGTACTGAGCTACTCTCTAATGTGGAGATTCTGACATCGGACCTAGGGAGAAACAATGAACGTATAATTTTGAGTCTTATCTGCTTTTCATCTGTAAACCAGAAGAGGAGTGGCCTAGCCAGTAGACACATGTGGCTTTTGAGCTCTTCAACTATGCCTAGGAAGATTAAGAGACCAGTTTTTCTTTTAATTTAATTTTAATTAGTCTAACTTGAAGCAACCACAAGTAGTTAGTGGCTACTATACTGGGTGTCGCAGCTTTAAGTAATGGATCGAAGGGTATGATTCCTGAAAATCACGACTTTCCTGAAGGATGGAAGTGTATCTTAGGTGACCGTCACTCCAGTTCTCAGTGCGGTGTCTGTGATACAGGTTTTTAAAATGTTTATTGACAGATGCGAGGCAGCCAGAAGAGAACTGAGCTCATAAGAGAGAAGACAGATTATATAAGTCTGCATGGTTTGTATTTCCCAAAGGGTATTTCAAAGCTTTAGATACACAAAATGCTCTGCAGAGAAAGGATTCCCCGATCAAATAAATCTGCACATTGCATGAACTACTTGGAGGTTAGGATGCACGTTAGGGTATTAAAGACATCAGAAGAGCTTTATTGACTCACTATTTCCCCTAATTATTTGAGCATATAACTCCCCTTTCACCTAACACCCTCTGACATCCCCTAGAACTAGCAGATTCTAAGGAAAAGCCTTTAGGAGATGCTGCAGTAATGACAGGGTAGGTGGGAAACTTCCAATGAATTCCTTGAAAGCAGGGACCCTGATTTTCAGCCCACATTTAGCATGTAACAAATGTGTACCGAATGGCCTAGAAATGACTCTCTTCTGCTAAAAATCAGAGGCAGTCGGAAACCATTCCCACTGAGCCTAGGAGAAGAGAGAAGGCAGAGTGTGACTTGTAAGCCTAGGCAGTCATTCTTAGGCTGCAATGCAGGGCACACCTGCAGAAGTGGACAATCATCTGACATGTAAGCATCACCCAGAAGTATGTAATGGCAAACTGGAACAGAAACCATGAGTTATGAAACATACACAAATATACATATATGTGTATTTTGTAATCTCTATGTAGAACATGGGGTTTAAGCTCCCCAAGATCAAGAGTCACATGCTCTACTGAGCCCACCAGGAGCCCCTGGAAATATACTAATAGTGTTTGAAGACTGTGCACTTTAAAAGTTAAACCACAACTGGGAGTGCATTGCGATTAGAGTATCAACCTTCATACAAAGGAATCAATTATCAATCATACAAAAGAGATTTAGGGTGCTATAAAACAGCGGGGCATGGATTCCTGAAGAAAGAAGAGAGAATGGTCCCGAGGGGAAAAAAAAGAAAAAAGATAATACCAGAATCTGAGATCAAGACTGTGTTTGTTACTTAGGTACTTCCTTAGTTACCTCTGGGGCTTTGTCAATACTTTAGCAAGAAGGGATTGGAATTAACTCTAGATCCCCATGATAACTTCAGCTGAAAATTATTTGTAGTGCTTTAGTTTAATAAAGTGTGTATACACCATTCCATGGTCAAGAATAATCCCTTTTCAATGAATCCCTTTGGTTCTCTTTTAAAACTTGGAAGTTAAAACTCAAAAATCTTTTCAGATCTAATTCAGTAGAGGAATCCAGCCAGGAAAAAACTCCAACCAAAACCTTTCATCAAGGTCATGGAACGCTTTGCAGTGAGGTGCCTGTCCCCACAGGGCTAGATATGTTACATGCACAGAATCCACAGACTTCGTCACGTGCTTTGGAATCTCTGAGATCTGCCCCCTTTGAACAGAACCTTCAAAATAAAAAATGCATGTATATAGTAAAGATAATAGCATGTCAATGTCTACAAAGGTGCTTAACTCCTTACTTCAGGAGGGACCACTCCATATCCAAGGACAGCCTAATCGTTTAGTCCACGGTTAATGTACTCCACCTTCAACTACAGACACAGAGCGATCCGCAACACCACAGGCTGTACCACCAGCTTGCTCCTTCAAGCATTTCTGTCACAGCCGCTCTGAGAAGAGGGGAGCAGAGGGCACAGCCAGAGAGAGCAGACACCACGCTCAGAGCCATTGGTCCTGGGCACATAGGCCACTGGGAGCAGCTTTGGCCTTTGTTAGGCCTTTGAAAGAGTAAGATTTGATTTTCCTGATTATTATAAAAGTGATACATGTTTGTGACAGAAAAGCTGAAAAACCCAAAGAAGTACATATATGCAAAAAAAAAGAAGCATTATCCATAATTCCACCAAGACAGAATGGCTCTTGACAACTTTCTGCCATACTTCCTTTCTCAAGGACATACTAACAGACAGACATATGGTTAGAATGATTTTCTAATACATTTCTGAATCTTGTTTTTATTAGTCAATATTATGTGCTGACAATTTTCACATGCACATCATCTCCCACATTTTAGGCCCTGAAATAAACCAGACCACGTCTGATCCCGGACCCAACCAAAACCGAAACCCAAAACAAAAACAAAAGAAAACCAGTCCTCATCCCACCAACCGGAAGCAAAAGCTCTCTGGACATGGGGTAAGGATGAAAAACAGAGCTGACAAAGACATGTGGCTGATGTTGCCGCATTCCCAGTAACTCAGCACAAGGTGGTTCATGGAAAATAACCGCACATTTCTTTGCTAGTTTTCAAATGGACACTTTAGAGCATGTCTGCCAAGGTTCTTAAAATGGCTTCTGGCCAGTATTCCCACTCAGCTGTGGGCATCTGGGTTGCCCTGAACAACCAGTCCTAGCTGATGCTACACTGGACACACACACACACACACACACACCACATGTCGTCTAAACTGACAAAGTCCCAGGAAAGCAAACTCTAGCTGGGGTCTTGCCAGTTGTACCCCGTTTGCTGGCATGGTGGGCTTTCACTCATGGAGGCCTCATTAAGCAAGAAGAGGCCACCTTGGGCCAAAGGTGACAAGACTGGGGACATCCCACATCAGAAATCATAATCTCAGCACTCAAGCTGGGGGTACGGCTGATATGGGCTCTTTGACATATGGGAAAACTGAGGCCCACAGACATTACATGCCTTGCCTAGTGCTGGCCGACCACTACGGTGACATAACAGTGGGAGCATCCCTGTAGCAAAGGCCGAACTGCCAGACGCACAGGCTGAAGCCCTTCCCTTCTTCAATGCCTGTGCCCATGTCCAAGCCATTGGACTGCAAGGCAAGGAAACTGCCTGACAAGAGGCATCCCAGAAGACTTTGCACAGAGGATATTTCCAAGAAAAAGGCCTTTCAAAAGCCCCCAGTGGCTCTTTTGGGGAGTGGCTCTGACTCCGGGGAGAGGCTCTGCTGCTTTTCACAGCCCTGATCTGATACTGCCTTTACAGGCCAACCTTGGCTACACTCACCCGAGCCACTCTAAGGGGAGTATAGGCATGACCCAACAACCTCTTAGGGGAATAGAAGGTCAGCATATGCTTGGGCCTAGATGGGTTGTGCTAAGAACTTTATGGAATAAGGCTTTCCAACTCTTTGGTCTCCAAAGTATCCTGGCCCTAAGGTACCCATTGTTAGAGGGGTGGTTTTGGAGCTAAAGTCTAAAATCATTAGGTGCATGAACCTGAATCATTAGCCAAGGAGGAGTGGGAGCTCTAGTGTGACAGAACGGCAGTAATGGCACAGAGCGATGGAGAGGAATGTGGTTTAGATGCAAAGAAACTGCCAACCACACTTGCCTGAAGTAAAGGTAAAGGCAGTATGCTTAAACATGCTAAGAACTAAGTGACGGGTGTCATACAATGATGGAGTACCACCGAGGAGTGGTAACTAACAGGGTTTCTTTTCTTTCCATGAAGCCCTCCCCTGTGAGGAGTTTCATCTCCTCATCTCCCCCTTTCCATCTTCTCTCTTCCACCCCACAATCAGCCATGGTGTGTGTGGCGGGGGCCCAGTAGGAGACAGGAAGGGGAAACTCAAAATCTAGAGACATATCACAAGGATGGAGTGTTGCCCAAAGTTTGCTCCACGGATCATGATCTTGACAAGATGGTCAATGAGTGACAACCAAAGAAAAAAGATTTCAGGGGA
Organism: Lutra lutra; assembly: GCF_902655055.1. Classification (NCBI taxonomy): domain Eukaryota; kingdom Metazoa; phylum Chordata; class Mammalia; order Carnivora; family Mustelidae; genus Lutra; species Lutra lutra. The sequence goes on from NC_062290.1 coordinate 52,285,709, forward strand.
CAAAACGTGGTTAAACTGGGTGTGCACCACAAAACTGAACCAGTTTCCTCACTTCCTTGACTTTTCAAAGCCTTTAATCTGCGATTACACACTGTGGGTCTTCAGGGATGATGATATAGCATTTTGTAAACTTAGTTGACCAAGGGAAAGAAGTCTGTTTTCACCAAGCATTACTCAGGACAAACTTTTTTTTTTTTTTTTTAGTATAGTTGACCCACAATCTCACATTAGTCTCAGGTGTACAACATAGTGATTGTCAAGTGTATATGTTACGCTATGCTCACTGGCCATCTACGCCATACAGCGCTATTATAAAATCACTGACTACATTCCCTATGCTGTGCCTTTTATACCCAGGACTTCATCATTCCAGGACTGCCATCTGGAGAAATATGCTTCACCACTACTGATCCTCAAGATCTTTCTTCTTTGCTTTACGTTCCCACCTCAAAGAGCCAGCCTCTAATCCTAGAGGAGGAGAAGAGATGAAGTGCTAAAAATAGTAATTCTCACATCTGAGAGTAATTGTCATGTAGCATCTTGCCCCTCGGAGTGTGGTCTGGGAACCAGGGGCACTGACATCACCTGGGAGCAAACCTGCACGCGCAATCCCATTCCAGGTGTACTGAGTTGGAACCTACAGTTTGGCAACATGCCCGGGGACTCACAGGCACATTAAATTCTGGATGAAGATGGAGAGCGCTTGGTAGTAGGCAGTAACCTCAGTAATTCTGATTTGGCGTGTCTGTGATGAGGCCCAGGGATGCACATTTTAAAATATCACCTCCAGAAGATTCTGATGCAGCTAGTGTGCGGATCCCTATTAAGAAACGTTGATTTGATTGAAGAGCTTCTACAGCTCAAGTGACCTGCTTATAAGGTAAAAGGGCAGCACTGTGATAACATTGAGTTTCCCAGAGGCACTTCTGCAAGGCAGGTCCTAAACAATCACCTTCATTGTAAGAAATAAGGAAATGATGTCCTGGAGATAGAAGGAGAAAGCCCTGGACCAAGGTCACCCAGGGGTCAGCAGGTGCGTGAGGGCGAGCAAGCTCCCTCCTGTCTTTCCTCCCCACCTCCCCAGCCTCTCTTCTCCTCCCTCATCAGTTCTTTATTCACCAGCAACTGCACTGCTAACAGCCCGCTCTGAGTCTGCTTTTGTGCTTAGTGAAAGGCCAACAAAACACTGCTGGTTATTTGTGCTTGCTAATGATAATTCTGATTAGCTCAATTCTGTCAGCTGACTCCCAGGCTGCCAGGGGCCCACAGCAGCCTGCTTATTCAATCAGGGCCTGGCCCATTTTCTAATTACTAGCATCATTTGGGCTCGTTTTCCCCAACTGTGAATTTGCTTGAGTTCAACTCATCTTCAGCTGTTGCATTTACATGAGAAATGGCTCATCTGTCACGTCTGTGTCTGCGCGTCTGTGTCTGTGCGCCAGTCTCCCCCCAACTGCTGGAGACCAGATGAAATGGGTTCCCAGGCTGCTGCTGACCAGCAGGTCCCAGTGGGACCCATGAGTCGAGCCCTTTGTGGGGACAGACGCACTGGCCTTCCTCACTGGGTTGGCCAGAGTGACCTCTTCCCAGCTTCTGAATTCCAAATTGTATTCCCACTCTGAGACCTGAGAGGGTGACCAACTGTCCCAGTTTGCCAGGGACCGAGAATTTTCCCAGGACATGCGACTTTCAGTGCCAAATCAGGGAGGGTTAGTCACCTGGACGCAGCAGTATGAGAGCATTCAACACCCCCCCCCCCCAGGTGATCTAGTTGGAATCTAAAACAGAGAACAGCCTGGAAGCTGAGGTCCCACTTTTCTCTGTCAGGCCTAAGACGGATGATGCATCCCTTCGCTGCACTGTGCCTAATTTTGCATCTTAATCTCTACTGCTAATCCAACAGGATGAAGCTTTATTTCCAACAGTGATAAGTGGAAGTCTGCTGGCATGGTCTGAGATGAAGGTGGCTCCAAGGGAGGAATGACCAGTATGAAATTGCTCCAAATGGAGGTACATCCTCCCCAAAGTACTCTTCCTAATTCAAAACACGTAAGCATTTAGCAGGTACTTGGCAACATGGGCCTATAGCCTGTAAACTCCCAGCCCTCTGAGAGCTGACCATCCCATCAGAGACACCAATACAATCACCTATACCTGTTTCAAGGCTACCTAAGATGGCAAAAGGCCACGGGAGCTGGGAAGGGAGAACTGGGGTACCCTTGCTTACTGTATGCCAGCTACTTAATACTCATTATCTCATTTAACAGCCAACATTTCTTAAGCACTCATCATGTGACAGATCCATTTAATTTTTATAACAATTCAAGTATTATACCCATTCTATGAATGAGGAAAATGAGGCTTTGCAAAACCAACTACCTTGCTCAAGATGGCAAGTTAGTAATCCAAGAGTTTGAACCCAGAGAGTCTGGGTCTTATTTTTAAGCACCGAGCCTGGATCTCCTACCCTGTTGGTGTGCTGGAGGGAGTCTTCACACAACCAGGGTGCTGGACACTCAGTCAACAGCAGACAAAGCTACAGGCAAGGCGCTGGGAACTGGGGAAGGTGGCCGTGTGTGGCGGGAGCCTGACAGAGAGAAGCAGGAGGTGGCGTTTCTGAGTCCCACACTGTGCAGTCCCAAGGCATGCGGTCAGGAATGTCCCACTGGAGGTGTGGGAACTCTGGGAATGCTGACGTTCCAAAGGAAACTGGCTGTACAGATGCCGCCCTTCTGGTCCCTTGCCGCATTCGCTTCTAAAGAATGTATGGGAGAATGTGAAGCCAAATGCCTGACCTCTTCATCATCCTTCCAGAGCAGAAGATGAGCGTGTCGTTGTTGTACATATTTTAGACTGCATGTAAATTCCTTTTTAAAAATTTTTTTTTGTTTGAGAGAGACAGAGATAGCGACAGAGATAGCAAGAGAGGGGAGGAGAAGGAGAAGCAGGCTCCCCACTGAGCAGGGAGCCTGACATAGGGCTTGTTCCCAGGACCCTGGGATCATGACCTGAGCCGAAGGCAGAGGCTTAACTGACTGAGCCACCCAGGCACCTCTGCATCTGTAAATTCCTGAAAGCATCTTTCTTATGCCTTGAAACATCTGAACAACTTGTATTGAATACATAGGGTACTTGATATATGCAAATCAAACAAAAATATGTTGATTTGACATACGACGGCTGACTTTAATATGTTCATTGCTATAGTCAACTTAGAAGTTAGGTATTATGGGGGCCTGGGTGGTTCAGTCGATTAAGTGCCTGACTCTTGGTTTTGGCTCAGGTCATGATCTCAGGGTCATGCATGGAGCCCCATGTTGGGCTCTGCGCTCAGCGTGGAGTCTGCTTGAGTTTCTTTCTCCCTCTCCCTCTGCTCCTCCCTACTACATTTGTGCTGTCTCTCTAAAATAAATTAATTTTTTAAAAAAGTTAGGTATTCTAGCATTATCAATGACTGAAAGCGTTCTTTGCAGTAAGAACAATCCACAAATCCAGTATTCTTAGTGGACACTAGACTATGCTAAGTATCCAGAGCCTGACATTATATAATTATTGTCCTCAGAAACATCTTCAATCTCTTCTTCTGTTACTTCATAGTTTGTGTAAAATGAACACAGAATTTCAGGCAATTCAGCATGGAAAACACTAGTTACTATGTAAAAGCATTAAAATTAATCACCCTGCAATTACAATTAGGAAAACAGAAAGGCAGGAAGGATACTGTTTCAAGCCAGACTGAAAGAAATAAAAGGTGCTAGGGGGAACCACCGATACCCTTCCTGCTCACTTCCACGGTTAATAATTCTTGGTTAATCCAGTCAGTTTTACCCCATGCCCCCAAAGAGGCTTTCATCTGGAACAGCGGGCTCTTCGGGGCCTTTCTGTGACTCTAGACTTCCAGCCAGCTCCTGGCACTGCCAGGTGTTAGAATCCATGAGGCTCTTCTTCAGTTATAGAAGATAACTGAGAGTTTTTTGATGGCAAAGAATGGCCTTCTCTACTGGCTCGTGCTCAGCTTTGTCTTACAATAGCCTTTATGCTTCTGGATGTAGAGAAGAAATTGACTTTTCTCTCTATCATCTAATGTTTCTGCTCCTTTCACTCCGTGAAACCGAAAGAGAGAGAGACTCCTTCACATGGACCGTAATTCCCCTCACGGTTTCTCCACCCTCTTCATTTCCATGGCCCCTAGTCACTCTTTCCTTTGTACTTGACATTTTCTAAAATTAGCTTTATCAACTCTTTCCAGTATTTTAACTCCCTTGAGCTGTTTGTACAACCTTTTCGCCTTATAGTGACTGTTTACCCAGGCCGGCCTTTAAACAGGACAAAGTAGGAGAATTCAACCGGGAAGCATTTCAGCTTCTATCCACACTGTTTGTCCTACTAAATTCAGAGACAATCTGGTTCCTGCCCCCAGTAACTTTCTAGAATAGCTGTTGTGAAAGAAAATGGAGAAAATGAGCTCTTCCTTTGCCAGTGATATATCTTATTTGGGCTCAGAAAGTCTTGCTCTGTTCTGGAACTCCTAATGATGCAAACAAAAATATTTTTTGCCATGTACTTTCACAGCACAATAATAGATTTCAAGTTGAGAAACTCTAAAGGTGATATATAAATTTCTTTGCCAGATATAGGTACTGTATCATAATAAACATGTCTTTTTCCTTGTTTGTAATTTTTTTAAGCATTTGTAGTGAAGCACTTAGATCTTTTAACAGAATTTCCATCTTTTTAAAAAAAAATTTTTATTTATTTATCTGTCAGAGAGACAGAGAGAGAGCACAAGCAGGGAAAGCAACAGGCAGAGAGAGCAGGGTCTCCACTGAGCAGGAGCCCGATGTGAGGCTCTACTGGGATCATGACCTGAGCTAAAGGCGGGTGCCTAACTGACTGAGCCACCCAGGTGCCCCTCTATTTTGATTCTTTAATATCCTGACCTTGCCCACCTCGGAGGGACTGCCCCTCCCAGGGCTAGCCAATTCCTACCTATAGTAAACAACTCACCCTCCAGCTGTTTACTCTCCAGTCAATACAAACTAATCAATCTGGGCCTACAGCCCCAACCACCTCCTTTGAGGCATCTCAAAGGGTGAGGCATCTCACCCTTAGGGCTGCCGCTGCCCTCCCCTAATCACCCTAGGTCCAGGTACCACACAATTAAGACAGCCTCTATTCCCCAGCGCCTCCTGAAATGATTCAAATTAGTCAATTTAATTCCAATCCCGCTTAGTTTGACTCACATTGTTCCTTCCCAGAGAAACCACAATAACGGCCTTTGCCCACATGTTCCCTGCTCCCTCTGCCTCTGACCAACCCTGGTGGTTCCCTGCATGCCCCCCACCACACTCCCCATGACATGTTGTGCCCCCTTCTCTTCAGATGTATGAGTGTAATAATCTATCTTTTCAATGGCAATTGTTTCCCTGATCCTTGGTCCTCATGATACACAAATAACAATAAAACCTAGATTTAAAAAACACGTACACAGAGAGAAAGACAGAAGGACTAGCGAAAGACCAGAGCCTGGCCTCTGCTTTGCTCATATTCAAATGGACTTGGATGAAAGTTGGTTGCCCTGTCAGTTCTATTTAGAAAACTGTCACTTTTAATACTCCCAGAAAAAAGCCTGATTTTAGTATAAAGCCCTGTATTGTACTGGAAAGTTTCAGTAGAGCCGGTGAGAAACAGCTGTGATGATGGCATCCAACATTAAATGTTAAAATGTGCTGGGATTTTTAAGGTTTCTGGGCTTCTAGAGCACAGATTGGGTCCAACTGGAAACATACCTTACGAAGCAAATATAAGGAAGCCCATTCACCTGAACAATTAGGGTAAAGTTTTCTTAAATGTTCTGGATTTTAATATATACCATGAAAACTGCATCCGGGGAGATTCAGTATGAAAAGCAAAATCCTGGAGGCACTGTACTCTTACCTGGGGCTTCCTTCTGTCTCCATCTCTGGAGTCAAAGCTACAGTTTGTCTTGACTTGGCATGCCTAGCAGTGGACACACAACAGGTGCTAAATACATATTTACCGATCCAAAGAATGTTTCTCATTATCGTTATCTTTTTTTTTTTTTAAGATTTTATTTATTTGACACAGAGAGACACAGCGAGAAGGGGAACACAAAGTAGGGGGAGTGGGAGAAAGAGAAGCAGGCCTCCCGGTGAGCAGGGAGCCTGATGCTGATGGGGGACTGAGCCAGGATTCTGGGATCATGACCTGAGCAGAAGGCAGAGGCTTAAGGACTGAGCTGCCCAGGTGCCCCTCTCATTATGTTTAAACAGTTGAGGTAAGACATCAAAGATGCTCACTTAAGGGATTATGTAAATCAGTGGCTGGTTTTGAGAATTAAAGCCACTCCCTCTGGCCCAAACCTTCAGGATCCACTCCCTTCTGCCCCCACTCATAGAGAAACGTAAGACCCTTACGTGGTGAGGGCAGGGGACATCCTGGCATCTTCTGACCCTTACACCGAACTCCACCTGTGGCAGGGCGCTGGGACCCACGGCTCAGCCCTGCACAGGGACACTCACCAACGGCTCCAGCTCCTTGCGGTCGATGAGGTTCATCTCTGTGACGAAGTAGTAGAAGTGTTTGTAGCAGGTGTTGACGTGGGCCTCCGCACCCATCACGATGACGCGGTCGAAGTGGTGGATGTAGACGTGGACGAAGACTCGGAAGAGGCGGCACAGGATCTTCTTGCAGATCTGAAGGAAATTCTTGGGGAAGGGAACACCTAAAGAAGTAAAAAGAGAGAGAACAAAGCCGTGAAGGGAAAGTTCCGGAAGCCCGGGAGTGTGGGCACGAGGCTGGAGAACCGTCCTTCGTGGGAGCCTCCAGGCCAGCTCGCAGATGCTGGGCTCCACGTGGGCAGCGGCAACCAACACTGCCTAAGACAGTGGCTAATGACCCCGTTACATTTAAATACCAGCAGTGACCCGGAAGAGACCAAATCAATGAGTGAAGAGGGCCTGGTTTGTTTCTTTGGGATATCTATATCTATGCTTTTATTTACATATAAATATTGGCTTTTATTTATATATAAATATTAAATATTTATTTTTACATAGAAATGTATATTCTCCCTTCTTGCCCCCTCTCAACTTTATAGAGCACAAGAAGGTTCATTTTCCTCTTACATCTAATATAAGAGAACAGGTAGGAGGGGAGCAATGCTAGAGGGAGAGGAGTGCTGCCTGACAGAGTAATAGGGGTCATGGGGACTACAGCAAATTGGGAAGCACCTTCTTCTCAAAGGGAGCAGCCACGGCAAAACTCCAGCCAATGATGGCCTAATGGGGACAGAGGCCCAGGGCTCTTAGAAATTCTGATTTTCTAAAAGATAATTCAGGAATTTAGAGCTCTATGTGCACTTGCTACATTTTTTTAAACTTGAGCAATAAATCTAAAGTTTTAAAAAAATACCGGCGGTCAAAACAAGACATCTTTCTGGCTTAATGTGGCCTCCAGGCTACCCGTGTGCAAATTCTGATCCAAATTTTTCCCGAGATTCACTGTTTTGAGGTGGGCACATGCAACAACCTCCTTAGATAATGGACATTGCACTTGTCACCACTTCGTCTCCTTGAGGAAGGTCAGAGTGGGTTATGGGGCAGGAGGAGGCACCCTGATTTCCTCTCTGGTGACCACCACTGCCGGCTGGTCAGAGCGACACAGCAGAATGCACAAGCCCACTTCCTTTCTCCCTCTCAAACACTGTTGAAACTCTTGTTATTTACACTGTCCTTAAGTGGTGACATGTTGTAAGTTAAACAGACTTTGAATTCCTGTTCTGCAATTTTTCCAGCTGTATGACCACGGGCCAGAGAGTTAACCTCTCGGAGCTTCAGTTCTTCTACATGTAAATAAAAATTCCAGCAGTTGTGAGGATTAGATACAGTGGTTGTGAGAATTAGATGTGGTGCCCGTGCAACTCTGGTTTCTCATCTATAAAAGAAGGGTCATAATAAGGCCTTCCTTGCATGAGTAGGAGGGTGTTCACGTGAGTAAAATCCCTTGATGGTGCCTGGAGAGGAGGAAGAACTCACTAAATGGAAAGGACGTCCCTTCTCTCCACACAGTAAGGTCTGGAGCATTCAGCTGTTGTTATAAGGAATATATCACCGTTACCAAGAAAAGGCAGACATGGCTACCAGCCTTTCAACAGAACTGCCGAGTGTGCTCAGGGTAGGCTCCTGGTCACTGTCCATCCCTCCACAGGGTCCCAGTGGCAGCTGTCTGGTGAGATACTCTGTAATGGGATCACCTGGGACCCCAGGGCACGATGCAAGAGACAGAACATGACTGGCAGCTGGCAGAGGCAAGGTCTGCCTCCCTGGGGCCCAGCACCAACACCCGCTTTTCTTCAAATACAAAGCGGGACCTATCAAATGAAACCCAGGGAGAGACTTGGGCACAGCTTGGCAGCTGTCTGGGCAACAGATGCTGGGACTTAGGGATGGAGATGAGGTAAAGCTGGGGAGTGGGCAGCCCCTCAGAGAGATTATGGGTGGTTTTCTATGCTGAGGAAGGGCCAGCAAAAAGCTGCCAGGCTGGGGAAGGGTCTGGAGTCTTCAGAGCAGCTCAAGTCCCAGAGGTGAAGGAATCCCCTGTGTGTTCCCACACAGTGGCAACACCAAGGGTTGACATCTGATTCCTTTCCAACCTATCTGCAAAGGAGGCTTTACTACTCCTACGTCACAGATGACGAACACTGAAACTCTAAAGCACAGATTAACTTGCCTCAGGCTATTTAGCTAAAAAGTGGCCGGGCTGGGAATTGGACCAAGTCAGCCTGGTTCTAAACACCATAAGATCTGGTTATGTTTGGAGCATGTCACTCTTTCTCTGCCAAGGACAGAGGCATATATAGCTCGATGGCTAAGTGTAACAAGGCATCCAAAAGTTACTCTTGGTAGTACAGGAATGGGATTTAAAACACAAAAAGTGGTGGGAAGTGAGCGAAGTTTGAAAAAAGTCTATATCCGCAACAGTCACAGATTCAAGGTGATAGATCAGCTAACACACTCTGCTGCTTTCAAGGAGAGATGTGTTTCCTCTGTCCATGCCTTAGGACCTGGGACTAATGGAAAAAGCCAACATTTACTGAGCACTTACTGTGTTCCAGGGACTGAGCCAAAAGCTGTATGTGGAATAGCTGACTGAACTCTGAGAACAAGGCTTGAAGACAGGTACTATGATTGTTTCCATCACAAAGACGGGAAAACAGACTTGGGCAAATTAAGTAGCTGCCCAAGGTCACCCAGCTGGCAAGTAGTAGAGGAGGGGTCTGGAGCGAGGTTTGTCCAACTCCAAAGCCCAGAACCACCTTGAAAACCCGAGATGTTGCCCAGGGGCTCGGCACGCACCTCCAGCTCTGTGGCCCTTCCCTTCTGGGTGGCCCGAACCCCCTGTGGCAGGTTCACCTTTCACACCCCCTGCCGCAGTCCAGCAGAGGCTCACCGGCTGCCAGGGAACACGGGGAGTCTCAGCTGGGCCACTTCGCCTGCTCGATCAGCCCCACCCCACACACTAACTGCAGGTAAGGCGGTCTCAGGTACACTGAGCATGTTCATGACAACTGCGAGGTCCCTCTAGATGGTCCCCAGTTTGCATCTTTCCCCCATCCCTATTCTGCTCAGCTCTGCACTCTTGGCTCTGCCTTCCATCCCATACCTGGTGTCTGGCTGTGCCTTTGTCCTCCAACTTGGTTTGCCTCTTGGGTCTCCCTTTTCGGCTATGGCTAGAAATGTCATTAGAGTAGCAGAGAGGAGTTGCTTTGAGATTCTGGAAGATTAAAGTCCTAGTCCTACAATTTACTTGCCATACAGGCAGGTTACCTTATCACTCTTCTGCCTTATAAAATAGAGAAAAACATTTGTTTTGTAGTGTCCTTAAACTAGTATCCTACCATAACAGGTACTTAATGGGAACTGTCAGACTAAATTGTACTTGTCATTTCTCCCCTGAACTCCCCTGGTTGGTAAAACCCCAGGCGTAGCATCTCTTGACTGACTCTAGCTACAAGGTTGGGTCAGACTCTTCCACCATTCCCTCCCTTTCATGTAATTCATTCTTCAAAAGTGAACATTGCAAACAGTTCAAGTCAGGATGTGCTCAGCATGCACCAGTCACCTCAGGCCAGCTCTGGAAGCTGAGAAGTCCTGGGCTGGGAGCTCTAGGGACCCCAGGAACCCCAGGGCTCTCTGCTGAACCGGAAAGAAAATCCCAGTTCACAGAGAATGGGGTGAAGAAGAAGAATGCTTGGGGCACCTGGGCAGCTCAGTCGGTTGAGTGTCTGCCTTGCACTCAGGTCACGATCTCAGGTCCTGGGATGGGGCCCTATGTCCAGCTTCCTGCTCAGTGGGGAGGCTGCTTCTCCCTCTCTTTCCCTCTGCCTGCAGCTCCCCCTGCTTGTGCTCTTTCTCTCTCTCAAACAAATAAATAAAATCTTAAAAAAAAATAATAAGAAAGCTATATGGTAGTTGGGAAATTGTTTCAATTATTATCTATGGTTCAGGGGCCTTTTCTATAGTTGGTAGAGTATTTTAGCTCTTTTCTCCCCTTCTCTTCTGCCTTCCAGGTGTTCAGATTTGTGTGTGTGTCCATATGTATGAATGTGTATACAAATGTGCATGTGTTTGTATGTATATGTATTTATGTGTGCATGTATTTATGTGTATGTATATATGCATGTGTGTATACCTGTGTATTGTATGTGTGTGAATGTGTGTTTATGTGTGTGTACAGACATGTATGCATATGTCTGTGTGGCATGCATGTCTGTGTGTCTGTTTTAAATAAACCTTCAGAAGGTAAGGAGTGGAAGACATCACTCCTTTGGAGGTAAAGAACCGGCTGTCCGCCCCTCTGGTGGACTCTGGAACTATCTCACCCTGTGTAACACGCTCCATGGCAGCAAGATAAGGCAAGACTTGATCCTGCTGATCCACTCCCTTCCTTGACAGGTCCCAGAGGGACCAGCTCAGGAAATCAGATCAGTCTGAGGGTTTTTGTCTCCGTTATGCTGCTAAGAAATATCCAATCTTCATTAAATAGCCAAAGGAAAGGGAGCCCTGGGTGATGCCTGATTTGCAGTGTGTCCCAACAACACTCTGAGCAGTGGTATTATTGGCACAGTTTTATTTTTTTGTTTTTAAGATTTATTTATTTAGAGAGAGATTGTGGGGGGGGGGTGCGCAGAGAGAGAGAAACCCTCCAGCAGACTCCCCGCTGGGGAGTGGAGCCTGACGCGGGACTCCATTCTAGGACCCTGAGATCCTTACCTGAGCTGAACTCAAGAGATGAACACTAGTAAACTAAGCCATCCAGGTGCCGGGCAGGGTTTTTTTTGTATGTTTGGTTTGCTTTTTTAAAGTACCCTAGCCTTAGCTCAAAGTATTTGCTCCTGGCCCCACAACTAAAGGGTGGTAATGGTTTGGCTCTAAAACTCGGGTTTTTCTCTTCTGCATCCTATCACTATGGGCTCCATGATGGTAGGGAACAGAGCAGCATTTCATGACCTGCACTTAGCCCAAGACCTGGCTTATAGAGGGAGCTTGAAAAATGTGTGTTCACTTGCTTTAAATGGCTACAGTCCAGTAGCGGGAAGAGTGACGGGCTAATGAATCACCACAAATGGATGCTGGGCTCGTTACAATGATGGCCCGCACCTCAGGGAGCCGGACTCTGGTCGGGTCTGGACAGAGGGCAGTCTACGTGGACACGTGGCCCCACTGACCCCGCTCAGGACTACATCCAACCTCCTGTCACTCTGCTTCTCTTGCCTGTGGGAGATATTATAGATCCTCCACTTTAGTATTTCCCAAGGCATGTTTTAAAACTAATTTGGGAGAGCCCTGGCTAAAAAAAGAGAGGGACATGAGATCAAATGTATTTGCAAAAATGCTGCTTTCATAGAGGTTTACAGTGTATCTCTGCATAGGAAAGGACGTGAGAACTTCTGCAGCAAAAAGTCCTATTTTACTCTGAGCCCCTCTTTTCCCTCATAATATCTATTGGTTTAAAACACAGAGCCTGTAACAAAAGCCTGGCATTTGTTTCTATCTCATTCTACTTCTTCTACTCACAATGCAGTCATATGCAAATGGCTGGTCCCTCTAAGCCTCAGTTTCTCCATGTAGAAAGAAAGGAGGTTAATGTCATCTGTAGCTCATGAGGTGGTTATGAGGATTAAATACACGTATAAAAGGCTTTGCCTAATGCCTTGAGTACAGAAATGCCTTGCGGACTCTTTTAGGAACCGTTATTTTTAGTATCCCATGGACCCAGTGTTCTTCGGAAAATACTTTGGGATTAAATTCCTCCTCCATATTTACTTTTCAGGAGGGCACTTAGGGTTTTAACACATCAATTCTGAATTTACAAAGAACTCAGAGGGGCTATGTTCTGCCTTACATTATTTTCTACAAGTTTCTCATACTTACATCTTGTATACTTGTTAAGTTCCCTGAACAAAGGGATTGTTTTTTATTTTGAGTCTGCCTTTAGAAGCACCTGGCACAGGGCTAGATGGGGAACAGTCATCCATCAAAATCGAATCATAAAAGAGCAGGGATCTTATTTAGTCAAGATGGGAGTCTATCATCTCCTCTTTGGGGCAGGGAAAAAACCTACAACAGAGATGATAGCCTTTTGCCAGGATCTTGATATGGTCCTGGCAAGGGAGGCTCCAAGCTGCTTTTGGTGAAAAGGAAGGAGAGCTCTGTGATAAGAACATTTTGATCTTACCTAGGTGGTGGGAAGAAAAAAACAAACAAACCAGAAACTCCTCTTTTCTTATCATTAAAACCTCCCTTCCTTGCCTTTCAAGGTATTTTTTCAGGTGGTGATGGTTAATTTTCAGTTACTTTACTCAATTAGAAAGTTAATGGCAGACAATATTAACCAGTATTCCTAACCGAAGTAGGGTGCACGTCTGAAGTGTTTGCAGTTAAACTTTGACTAGTCTTATTACGATGGAGACTTACCATGTGACTATAATCCCAGACCCAGATAGGTACTGATTGATACAGAAAACAACCTTTGATCAGAGAGTCTTTAAGTGATTTGCAGTCACGGACCAGGTCTCTCCGGTTATCCCCCACCTCTGCCCCACCCCCAGCCACGTCCCAGGACTCTCAGATTCAAGCTGGAAAATTTTAGACTTTAAGAAGTTGTTCCAAAAGGAGATGTGTTCAGAAGAGTGTTCTCCAAGGAGGTGACAGACAGGCAGACACATGCATGCACACGCACACACGCACGCGGGCACACGCACGTACACACACCCCTCCCTGGATCTGGATGGTCTCGGATCACATGATGGAGCTTGGTCTCTGCAAATGGCTCAGTAATGAAATGAAGGTGGTGAACCCAAAACAGGGCCAGGTTGAGCTCAGATGCCAGAGTGAGCTGAGGCAAAATTGCCTGGGCAGAAGTCAGAATCCCAAACCCAACACTCATGAGCCGTTCCGGCCGGAATCAGACTCGAAGCAAGGCTGCAGTTTGTAGGACGATCAGGCCAAGAAGGAGCCCGAGAGCGGCGATGAAAGCAGAGGGTGAGGTGAGCCTGACCGGCCTGGACTCTCCTGAAGGCCTGCAAGGCATTCCCCAGCTCTGCCTCCACTGTTCAGGAAGACAGGACGCTCGGCAGGGACCCAGCATCTGACAGAGCCCTGCAGAGTTTATGAATGTGCCTCTCCACAACTTTCTGATCTCCAAGCCACATTCAGTACCAGAGCTAAATCGAGCATGGAATATAATAATTTCTCTGGGGCCCCATGTGGATTTGCCTTTTATCTCTGCCTTAGTAAATCTCCTTTCTCCAAAACAAAACTGGATTAAAAATTCCAGTGATTTCTGAGCTTCAATCCGTTTTCTTTCTTCCTCCTTCCTCCTCTCTTCCCTCCCTTGCACTAAGCAGATGCCCCATTCAATCCTTCCTCTGTAGACATACCTGAAAGAAAATAAGCTGTCTAAATGGCTTATGTTTCCTTTTTTATCCTATCACAGATGCTGCAAAGGGAAGAGAGTCCCTCAGAGAATGCAGAAATGACTGGGAGGATGGGGCCACAGGCTGGAGACAAAGGTCCCAAACTCAAATAAGAGCTGGGGGTAGTTTCTGTGTTCGCTGAAGTATATTCCTGTTCTCATCACCTTCTCTCTTTTCTTTGGAAGAGAACGCCCAGTGCTTGGGGATAAGACTGGTTCATGATCACACCGGGTTGGACCTGCACCATGGAGGTGTAGAGAGGAAGGGCTAAGAGATGGTCTCCAGCGACACTGACAACTGCCCTCAAACATCCCAGGTCCCACAGGTTAGTTGGCAGACGTTCCAGCCTGTCACTGACAGGGTTAATGCCTCTACTGTCTTAGGAGCTCAGCCCAAAGGCCGTCCCCATTTCTAGCCTCAGGTTATCTGACATCTGCTCTCTGCTCCAGAAACTTCCTGAGCACAGATCCCAGAGAGTAATTCCACACTGCTGGGTGGGAATCCCTGACTGAAGGCCAGCCCCTCTTCTAGACTGTACCCTCCCTGAGGGTCCTCCTGGCTGATCCTCAGTGCCCACGTGGAGCCTGGAGAAGGCTGGGCATGTAACCAATGCTTGCCACGTGCTGGATGGAGGCCTGACCTCTCAGGCCACATGATGACCCTGAAATTAAAGCTCAGAAAGGTAAAATCTTAAAAAAAGAAAAAAAAAAAAAAGGCAGGGGGTGGGGCACCAGGGTGGCTCAGTGGGCCTCTCTGCCTTTGGCTCAGGTCATGGTCTCAGGGTCCTGGGATTGAGTCCCGCATCGGGCTCTCTGCTGAGCAGGGAGCTGCTTCCTCCTCTCAGTCTGCCTCTCTGCCTACTTGTGATCTCTGTCAAATAAATAAATAAAATCTCAAAAAAAAAAAAAAAAAAAAGCTCAGAAAGGCAAGGGGAGGGCGCCTACATGGCTCGGGGTTAAAGCCTCTGCCTTCGGCTCAGGTCATGATCCCAGGGTCCTGGGATCAAGCCCCACATCGGGCTCTCTGCTCAGCAGGGAGCCTGTTTCCTCCTCTCTCTCTGCCTACTTGTGATCTCTGTTAAATAAATAAAATCTTAAAAAAAAAAAAAAGGCGAGGGGACTGACTGTTGGGATTTACAGTAAGTTTATGATGAAAAGGGACCTGCATTCCAGTCTGGTTCCAGAGCCTGTGCTCTTTCCACCATTGTTAGATTACTTACGGGCTCTTCTCATGGCTCCTTCCATCTCTCTTCAATCCAACTAGCAGAATTGGGGAAGCAAAACTTGTTAAAAGATGAAAGTGGAAAAGGGAGGTTTGGCTCTCACTTCCCCCAAACACATGTGTCATCCGGGGCAAAGGACAGCAGCTAGGCATCTGGCCCTGGTGTCCTCCTACGCGGGTTCACACTCTAGCCGTGGAACGTCCATGCTGCTTGTTCTTGAGGAAGTTTGCTAACTTCTAAGAGGCTTATTTCCTGATCCCAGAAACGGGGATAATGATGCCAGGGCCTCTGTGAGATGGTGACTTGGATCAACACAAGCACAGAGCCCAGGCACCCGGGAGACACTCGGAAAGTAACAGCCAACGTTACTGTGGTTAGGAAGTTCGGGCTCTTCCTGGTCAAAGCCAAGGGTGTGGGGAAGGGCAAAGGAAACAGGAAAAAGGAAGTGACCTTTTCTTCAAAAGGGCAGACTCTCCTGAAAAGTGGATTTGGGGAACATGCTGAGAGTTGTCTGAAGAGTTTCCACATGATAAGATGAAAACTCACGGTGTGCCCAGTCCTTTTGGGGGCCGCCTGACGGCACACAAGTAACAACCAGAAATGCTCACATTTCTCCTTAAAACAGTCGCTCCTGCCTGGGGGCGTCTGTGCTGTCCTTTATGTCTTTGGAGGTCAGTAACTGAGGAGAGCACGTATGAAACTCGCCGTACAAGTCCTCAAATTCACTCATTCTCAATAGTTCATGAATAAAAACAACATCCCACACACGTGGGAAAAGAAAACAGACCTCCTCTGGCAGTGTGGCTGAGAACATACCATTTCCAAAACACTTGCAAAACAAAATGCAGTTGGATCACGAGGAAAACAAACAATGAAAAAAAACGAGTAACAGCTCTGTTTCTCAAAAACACACATCCTCCTCCTCTTTGCTTCCTCTGTGGCCCATCCCATCCACATTCTCCTGCCCCCCCTGCAAAATGCAGAGATAGAGACATGTAGCTAAAGAAGCCTCATGCTTTCGCTGGTGAAAAGTCCGCTGCGGAGGACTGACGGCTCTAAGCAGATGTTTTGTGTTATCTCAGAGCGTTCCTCAAGAAAGTGTCTGTTCCTCATGCCAAGGAAAACAATCTCCCGTAGCAAGACTTTGTTCCTCTGCCTAAAAAAAAAAAAATAAAAAGTCCCCAAACAAGCTGACAGCTGCAAATGGTTAGAAATAAACTGGCTACCACTCTGTCCTCCCCCTCCCTCTGCCCTTCGCCAGCGCCCCCCGCATTGCCCTCTGACCTACAATCACAGTGGTGGGACTGACGGAAGATGGACGAGCGTGTGATTATCCGTTCTAAACAGACTGTTAATTCTTTCAGACATGCCATTTGCTGGGCAGAGGAAGTGCTGTTTCAGCCACCCAGAGGAGCGGCTGTAGATACAATGTGCCTGCCTGTGCCACTTCCCTCTCTCCCCAGTGTCACCTCCCTGCTGTGGAGACTGTTCCTCATCTGCCCGTCCGTCCATCCGTCCATCCGTCTGCTGGCAGGCTATCTGCCCTCACCCTCTGCAGGCAAGGCACGGAGGAGGGAGGAGACTGACAAAGACCCAGCAAAACCCTAGAAAGATACTCATTCACTCTGGACTGGCAATAAGAACCATAAAAAAAAAAAAAAAAAAAAAAAAAAAACCAAAACTGTAGCTAGTTCAGATGTGCTGAGTTTAATGAAAAGCACACGGGCCAAATGAGATGGGAGTAAGCCGAGCACACGATGTCAATTAATGAACTTTATTAGCACTGGGGACTTAGAGATACCTGCCCTTGGATCAGAGCCCCAGTCAGAGTCTACAACTGACTCAGCCTCCTTGTCGTGGATGGTATGTTGTGAGTGTCTTCACAACTAAAAGTTTTCTCTCGTCACCGGCAGAAACTTTCTCCCACTATGGGAAGGACAATTAATACCAAATCTTGTCTGAATAGTTTCTAGCCTGTAATTTTCTCTCCATTCCCACAGCTACTTCCTAGCTCAAGCCACCATCACCTCCTGCCTGGTATTGGAGCTTCCCCTGCTCCACTCTTGGATTTTCCCAGTCTCCCCCTGACAGACAGATGATCTTCCTAATATGCAAATGACCTTCTTAATATGGAAAGCTAACCAGCACATCCATCTTTCTGCATTAAACTCTAAAGCAACTTCCCACCGCGTGAAAGTAAAAATCAGAGCTATTTGACACAGCAGCAAGACTCGCCATGGTTTCAACCCTGTGTATCTCTCCATCATCACCTCTGGAGCCCCCTAATTTACATACAATACTCCAGTCCTCTTGGGCTCCTTCTGGGAGACGGCACATACTAAGAGTTGGCAGCTGGAAACCCTCTTCCTCAGCTTCCCTTTTTAGTCTAACTTCCATTTGTTATTCAAGGCTCAACTATGTTATCACTTCTTCTAGGATATCCTCCTCATCCACCTCACCCTGGTCAGGTCAGGCACATCAAGATACCCTATACCTGTCCCATGAGGATATTTATTACATTGTATTGTACTCTGTCCATTTTTTGGTCTCCCACTAGAATGAAAATTTTGTGGTATCAGGCAATGTCCTTTTACCTTTCTTGTTCACAGTCATCCCTGCCATCAAATGCATACCAGAACATGATCCCAACGAGTCCCTGTAAAGTGAACGCATGAACACATGACCATATAAAGTGGGGGTGGTGAAGACTGCCTGCTCAGGCTGCCTTTGCTTCCCATCGCTAAGCAGTGGCCAAGTCACAGCCTGAGAACTCTTGCTCTGTGGAAAGTTTCCCCAGGGAATTGCTACAGGCGGTAATAATTTAAATTGAATAATTTAACCTTGTCTTGTCCAAAGCTATAAGGCTGTGGGGAAAGTTGATACTTCAAGGAGCCTGGGTGGCTCAGTCAGCTAAGCCTCTGCCTTTGACTCTGGTCACGATTCCAGGGTCCTGGGATGGAGCCCTGCGTTAGGCTCCCTGCTCAGTGGGGAGTCTGTTTCTCCCTTTCCTCTGTCTCTTCCCTGGCTTGTGTGCTCTCTCTCACTCTGTCTCTCTCAAATAAATAAATAAAATCTTAAAAAAAAAAAAAAAGAAAGTTGATACTTTAATCTCTTCTTACCTGGCAGATTGCACAGAGAAATTAATTTTCTTATCAGGTTTTCACTCATAGTGAGAAAGAAGCATCTCTTCAAATTTACTGTATATTTGTACTGAAGTGTCAACTTTCATCTAAATAGAAAGGTGTCAGATAGTTAGTTTTTCAATCTTAGCAAAGATGGAAATAAGCTAGGATTGGTTCACAGATACTCCTGAGATACATGATGGGGGCAGGCAGGAGGGAGGGAGATGATAGCAAAGTAATGGATCCTTTTTGGAAAGGCTGGCAGATCCAGATAGAAATATGAACAGAATCCAATTTGAGGGGTGCTTTGCAGAGCCAAGAGGGAACAGTGGCCAGGAGAAAATTAATCTGAGGCAGGGGTGTAACTGTTGGGTGAATTTCCTTCTGACAGAAAGAGTGTAAGAAAAGGCAACTTGCCAAAGAAGTTCAGAAAGACTCTACATGCAAAGACCCACAGAGCCTGAAGCTGAGGGGAAAACGGCAGGTGGATGTAGACGACCCTTTACCCCTGAGCTAAAGGGGTTAAGGCAGGGACTGAGCACTAAGTGGTGAGTCCTTGTATCTGCATGTAAGACCCAATGGGGGTAGAGGCACCTGGGTGGCTCAGTGGGTTAAGTGTCTGCCTTTAGCTCAGGTCATGACCTTGGAGTCCCCCACTGGGCTCCACACTCTGCAGGAACTCTGCTTGTCCATTTCCCTCTCCCCCCAGCTAGTGCTTTCCCTCTCTTCTCTCAGATAAACAAACAAACAAATAAATAAATGAATAAATAAAATCTTTTTAAAAAGATCCAATGAAGGTAAACTAGTGAGATAGGGATGAAACCAGAACCATAGCTCTAATATTTGATCTCTGGGATCAGAGTTCAGCTAAATTCAAAGACTAAGCTGTTAATCTGTAAATCACCTACTTGAATCCAGTCTGAACCAGGAATCACAAAATCAAATGCTTTCAAGGTTCAGAAAGAAATAAAAGAGTAACGTGGGCTTGGTGTTACACAGTAGGGAGCAGTGCATATGACGACTGCCCGACATCCCGAGACTGCTTTCTGCAGGGAAGGGTAAGAGCCCTTCTGCCTGGCTGATTGCTGTTGAGCAGGACTATGGGCCCAGGACTGCCAGACCTTCTAGCAGTCTAGAAGATTCCAACGTGAAATGTGTTCATAGTTAAATGTTAATGGTGAATTAAAAAACATTAAAAATGTTCAACATTTTATTTATTAATGTAATTTATCTTCACATAGTTATCTCAGCTTGGAAAAGTCGACTTTCTGTAAGATGACAGCTTAATTTTTAAAAGTTTACAGTAAAAAATTTAAAGTGCTCTGGTAGCCAGTGAGTACACACAACACCAGACCGTAGTTTCTAACACCATTCTGTAGTAAAAGGAATCGGGGCTCCTGGGAAAAATGGCTGATCCTAGGGCTGGGACAGGACTATAAAAGATGGCCTGGCATTCCTGGTAGTGCCAGAAAGAAAGGATGTCTTCAATAAAATCACAGCCTTGGAGGGATGTCCAAGGGACACTAGAGGCAACCTAAAAGAGCTCTTGAACCAACAAAGCTGGAATAGGAGCAACAAAATAAATGGAAGAATCCTGGATTATAACCCAAAGTATAAAATAAATATCCATAAGTTCAGACTGATATAAATAAATGATTGAATAAATAAATGGAAAATAGACAAATGTCTCATGCAGTGGAACTCCAAATAATTTATGTAGATACCTCCCCCATCAGGAGGTAGAATGCTGTTAACTGCGGGGTATGCTAGGTAACATTATTCCAAAGAGTGAGTACAGAATGAAAAGGGAGGGAGAGAGAACAACTTCATGGAGAAAATTGGCAAGCACTACACTGGCCAGGTGATCATCAGCAATGATAAGTCATTGGCATGGTGTCTATCTTTGATATGATGTGATGAAAATGTCACTTGGCCTCTGTAGTCTTCCTCTCAAGAATACAGAACCCCTGCCTAATCATGAGAAAAACACCAGGCAAACCCAAACTGAGAGTCTACAAAGTACCTGACAAATACTGCTCAAAATTGTCAAAGTCATCAAAAACAAGAAAAGTTTGAAAAAGCATCATAGCCCAGAGAAGCATAAAGAGATATGATGGTTAAATGTTATGTGGTGTCCTGGATGGAATCCAGGAACAGAAAAAGGGCGTCAGGGAAAGGCTCACGACGTCTGAACACTGTGTGAAGTTCAGCTGACGGCGGGTACTGATGTTAGTTCCTTAGTTGTGACCCATATATTATCGATATAAATATAAAAGTAATGTAAGATGTTATTAACATGAGAAACTGTGTGAGGCATTTATGGGTACTCTCTGTACTATCTTTGCAACTTTTGAGTAAATCTAAAACTCTTCTAAGTAAAAATTTTATTTATATAAAAAATACCACTCTGTGGGCTAAAAATATTTGACTGGGTCCAGGAACCATGAGTTTTTACCCTTTGGTTCATGTACTGACATTTCTATATTTACTGATGAAACTCTGATCAGAACTGGCTACATAATTTGCAGAGCCCCTTGTTCAAAAATTATTAAGAATTTCAAGATGGTGATGGCAGAGTGTTAAACCAAGCACAGGCTCTCCTGAGGGCCGGTTCCATGTGACTGTACGTGACCCAAGCCTAGGAAGCAGGCATCTCTGATACACATAGTCTCAACAGAGCTGCCCAGTTAGTAGTTCTTGCCAGATAAAACTCCCACATACACTGTTTATTTGTTCACTAACCAATTTACATAACTAACAAACATTTATTTGTTTGGGGATGTGCAAAATACTGGAGATTCAGCAATGAGCTAGAGTTAAATTGGACTGATAAATCTTAAGGTCACTTTATAGCTAAGTGCATTTGGGAACTGATACTAGAAGCTCCCCCAGGCAGACACCCCTGAGATCCATCCCCTCATCTTGTCGATTTTCTCCTTTTCTCCCATGTCAACTGCAATTCTATTGACTACAAGGGAACTTCTGAAGGAAGCAGATTTTCAAAATTCTAATATTAAAAATGTAAAGGCATTAAAAGACTATCTTATAATATTTGCAATGAAGTTTCCATGACTTTGGTTCCTAAGAGAAACTTACATCCCCTGAGCACCTAATGGCACCATGTATTAACATGTCAGTATCACTGATGACTCAAAACAAACTGAAAAACCCATGAGCTGTTTCCCCCACTTTGCAGATAAGAAAATGGGAAGCTAAGAGAGGTTGAGTCACTTGCCCAAGAGATATAAATGATAGGTAGTAGAGCTGAAATTTCATCCCAGATCCATCCCACTCCAAAGCACACACATTTCTCAAATAAAACACTTTCTACCCGCTGAAAACCAAGGCAGTTCCCTTAAAATTATTTTTTAAATTAACTTCATCTTCCAGAAAATGCCTCCTAATAGTTAGTTTTTAAAATCCTCAATTGAAATAAATGACTGTGAGGCCATTAGCCAGTTTTAAGATCCTTAATAAAACACAACTTTTGAGGAGAAGAGTCTGAGAGTTTGGGAAATTTTGTCTTTTGGAATTTGGTGGAGGCAGGTGGGAAGAGCAGTAAGAAGACAAAGGGACTCAAGCAATTGTCTCTTCAGGATTTGAGAGTCTATAGCAGAGGTAAGATACGGATGCTGCAGGCCAACGCCAGCCAGCAGGCATGTTTTCTTTGGACTACACAGTATTTTTGAAATGCTGCCAACATTTAGAAATTGGGACCTATAATACAAAGATCAAGAATTCTGGTTTCTCTTGGAAAAACTCAGAAGACCTGGCACAACTGAACCGAAATTCCCTAATGGCAAAGCTAAGTGCTGTCTGCTTCCTGTAACTGGGAGATGCTGTATTCACCTGGGCAGTCCCATTCATTTCATTCATTTATTGTCCCAGCCTGTACTCTTCGAAGAAAACATTGCACGTGGTTGCAAATTTGGCTGCAGTAAATGGCAGGCACTTGTGGCTGTGTGCCCTTCCTTGGGAGAGGCCTCCTGCCCTGCGGGAGAAGGGACTCTTTCCACGAAGGGGCCGCTCCAGAGTGGTGCCCACTGGCCTACCACCTGCTCCTCTAACCTGGGCCACCAGTCCCAGCTGCCGTGGAAGCAGGTGGGTTTGTTTTGTATAGCCAGGGGAGGCTGGGTTTCAGAGAAAAAATCTACTGGCTATACTGGAAATCATTATCCTAGTGGTACTGTCCCCGAGTATGTAGTATTTTCAGATTCCTGCTTACCAAGCCTCTCTGTAGTGAACCGACCTCTTTCTAATGCTCCGTTCGACACATGTGTGCAGGGGATACCATGTGCTCATTTTCTGAAGGCAACTCCAGGAGGAGCATCAGGAGAGAGACTCCTGGGTTAATGAAGGCAATGGGCTTGGTGATTTGCAACACAGGAGTTTCCTCCCTGTCTTTTCTTTGTTAACATTAATTGATCGATGGTCCTCAAATTACACAGACTTGATTTTCCCACGGCCTGCATATTTGCATGGTATACATAGACATTGCTAGACCCCCTTCTTGGCACATTTGGTCTATTCTATATTGTAACCACGGTTATGCTTTGGTGATGTTACACAGAAGCACTGTTTGCCAGCCTACTCACTGGGGAGGACCAAAGTCCTACCCCCACACTGCCCCTATGCACCCTGAGGGGATCCCAGGAGTCTCAGCTGGGCCACCTTGCAGGGCACATGTCCCCTTGCCCAGGACGACCTCTCCTAAGTTCTGATGAAGTTCTCACTCTTGTGGGCTGAAACATTAGTACTTTGAATGGCAATTAGCAATTTTAAATGATTTCTAGTTTTGCGAAAAAACTTTGACTTATAAACCTATGTTTAATTTATCAGACTGGTATTTGGGAATGTATATTTATAAAAGCAGACTGCTGCCTAAATTCTTTTGGTCTAATCATAAAAGTAGTAATGCTTAAAAATTGGAAAATGCTGTCAAGTATAAATATCATCACCCATAATCCCACCAAAGAATAACCACTGATAATATTTTGGCGTGTTGCCTTCAGGCCTTTTTTCTTTGCATATGTATATGTACATTTATTTTTTTTATTTTATTTTTTTAAACATTTTTTTTAAGATTTTATTTATTTATTTGACACAGAGAGAGAGAGAGAGAGATCACAAGTAGGCAGAGAGGCAGGCAGAGAGGCAGGCAGAGAGGCAGGCAGAGAGGGAGGAGGAAGCAGGCTCCCTGCTGAGCAGAGAGCCCGATGCGGGCCTTGATCCCAGGACCCTGAGATCATGACCTGAGCTGAAGGCAGAGGCTTAACCCACTGAGCCACCCAGGCGCCCTATATGTACATTTATGTGTATGTGTGTAAGCATGTATGTATGCATATGGTATACTGTTTTTTAGTATATGTGCTGCTGAAGTGAGCACAGTATATTGTTTTTTAAAAATAAGATCAAAATCACATAATACATTGTATCCTTTTTACACTTAACATTATATCATGAGTACATATCATTATATCATGAATACATATTAAACATTCTTTGAGCAATGAATTATCACAGATTCAACAATTATGAGGACAAAATAACGTCTGGGTAACTCTCCTTGAGTATATCTTCAGCAATTAGTATCTGACAATTTTCCCTGGTTAGATTCTTAGGAATGGGTTGAATCCCATAGTTCATATATATATACACATATATATATATGTATGTATATGTATATATATATATATATTAAAGATTTATTCATTTATTTGAGAGAGACAGAGTGAGAGAGAGGACAAGCAGGGGGAGCGCAGGGGGAGCAGCAGAGGGAGAGGGAGAAGCGGTGCTCCATCCCAGGACCCCAGGACCACGACCTGAGCTGAAGGCAGACACTTAACTGGGAGCCACCCAGATGCCCCTCCCATAATTTATATGAACAGTTCACACACATTTTGCACTTGACTCCAGAGCAGATCCACTTGTTTTATGGGGAATATTAGCTTTTCTGTAAATCTTGAAATAAAATTAATGGGCTCTATTTATCTGCAATATTGGTATTCCTTGGCATACCAGTGGTAGGTAGGACTGAAGCACTAAAGCCGAAGACGGTAATTAATAGTCCTCCTTTGAGTATAGCCGTAGCTCTCTCAACCCTGGCTACACATTAGAATTACCTGGGAGCATGTTACTACAAAACAAAAATAAAACCAAAACCAACCAAACAAAAAACCTTATTAGAAATGCAAATTCCTAGACCCCAACCCACAGGCACCATATCTGACTCCCTGGGACTAGGGCCCAGCAATCAGTGCATTTTAAGACGCACTCCAGATAATCATGATCCATGTTGAAGTTTTAAGACCACTGGCCTAGAGTATTCCTTGTACATATTCCTGGCCCAGGGATACAGCCTGCTTTCCCCAGCAGGGAACCTTACTGAAGAGTCACAGTATCTGGTGTCGGACAGACCTGAGTTCAAGTCTCTTATCTGCCACTGACTCGCCACATGCTCTTGGGCAAGTAAGTGAATTAGCCCCTCGAAGGATCAGTTTCACCATGCAGGACATGGGGATAATACTAACCATATACCTACCTCATTGGATTATGAGAATTAAATGGAAAAAAATAATGAAAGGTATTTTGCAAAATGGGTAGAGCTTGATAAATACTTGCTAGTACCATTACCCATCAGAGATACCATTACTAGTGGTCAGGCGGCCAGGGAGAAAGCTTTGGAGGTGGAGGAAGCCAAGGGATCTGGTGGTTGGAACATCCAAAACAGATGTTTGTTCCCTGACTCTTCTCTAGTACAGGTTTGGATTTAGATTACACCTGCCGCTGGCATGAACAGATGAGTCTCCCAGGATGAGACAATAAATCATTCTCCCAGGAGCTGTCTTCAAACTGTAGAAGTACTGAAAATATATGGCTAGAGGTATAGGCCTGCTCATCTGGATGTGAGAACTGCCAGGGGTGGGAGGAGGGGGAGAAGGAGCCAGATGCCACTATTACCTAGACCAATGTTTGTAAACGGGGGCCATAAGAAGCATGTGGAGGGCTCATTAAAACACAAATTGCTGGGGGGGAGGGTGCTTGGGTGATTCAGTTGGTTAAGCATCTGCCTTTGGCTTAGATATGATCTCGGGATCCTAGGATCGAGCCCCATGTTGAGCTCCCTGCTCAGTGGGGAGTCTCCTTCTCTCTCTCCCTCTGACCCACCCCCCACCTCCCACTTCTGCAGGCTCTCACTCTCTCTCAAATAAATAAAATCTTTTAAAAAATAAATAAAACAAAAATAAATAAATAAATAAATAAAAACGATGGTTGGGCTGCACCCTGGTTTCCGCATGTTTGGGGTGGGGTGCGGGTTTTGCACTTCTATCAGATTCCCAGATGATGTTCACACAGCTGGCCAGACCACACTTCCTGTACTAAACTGAAACTTCATGAAACTGAAAGGCAACACTGAACCGTGATCTATAAAAGCTTAAGAAAGGAAAAAATGTTCTCCAAGACATTTGCATTTCCTCTGTAAAATTCAAATGCCTTCTGAGGTGCTATTCAGATTTGCCTCAGGACAGGACTGGCCAACTTGACAGACAGGCTGATGGTCACGATTTCATTTGAACCCCAGGTCCGGTGCATGGTATTGGTGAGGCAGAGTGATGGGTGCAGTGGTGGCGTGGGATTCCAATCCTTCCCAGTTGAAGCTCCTCCTTCCAAGAAGCCAAGCCATACCCATCACTTAGTGAGGACTAAGTGTTTGTATATACAGTGTCATCAATCCCTTCCCCAATCCTATTGATGTGTCATCAATCCCTTCCCCAATCCTATTACTTGTATCCCAATTTAGAGATGAAGGAGGTAAGCTCAAAGAGGTTAAACAAATGTTCTGAAGACACATGGCTAGAACAAGGATCTTCAGAAATCAGACTTCAAAATCTTTGTCTTTCTTTTTCTGACCCACACAGTGGGTGGAGGAGTCCCAGCTTGTAGACTGAAAGACATGTGCATGGCTGAGAACAAAGAAGGCATTGTTGGCATATGGTCACCCTGCGTCGGAGCCAGGGTGGGGCGGGGTTAGTGGGATGGACTCTGCATCTGGGGGTAGGTAAAAGAGGCATGGGCCATATTCCCCCTCGCCTGCCCTCTAGCAAGCTCTGGTCCTACCGTCTGGACCAACTATACAGGAGGGAGTGTTGGCCTCACCCCATCCAGTTCCTTGATAACTACCCTCAAAGATGTGGCCAGGATGATGACAACCATCTCCAGTCCCAGTCGCAGCCCCAGCCCCAAAGGGACACAGTCAGGGTTTAGACCCAGAAGCATTAGAACTGGAGGTCAGCCCAGCTGAATGACTATGGGGATGAGGGCTGGGAATTTCTGTGGCAGTCTGTTCATGCCTCTGGCTCACTCTCTGGCCTTCTGGTCTGACCACCCAGCCCCTGCCAGCTCTGCTTTGTTCCCTGACCCCACTCCTGGGGGACTATAGCATCATTGAGTGTAACAGGTGAGTGAGGTGATAAGAGAAATGGAGGTCTTATCACACAGGAAGGCCAAGAGAAGACTGGACAGATACTGTTCAAACACTGAAAGGCTGTCATTTGGAAGACAGAAAGGGAAAAGAAAACAGCAAGTCATTTGCCCAGGGCCATAAAGCCGAGAGGCACTAGAGTGGAGTTCAAGCCCATTTCTTTCTGACTTCCAAGTCTGTTCTCTTTCCACTACTCTCTTCTGCCTCCTTAAGGCCAGAGGCAGTCCCTTCCTTCTTTAGGTCAATGCAAAGACAAACTTGTGTTTTATCCAAAGTGTCTGAAAGTAGGATGCACTGCTTCAGGTGATGGGGAGCTTCCCCTGCAGGAGATGTTCAAATGGAGGGTTACTGCTAATGTTATTGGTGAGGGAACCCAGGCAAGAGAGGGTAGTTCCCACTGGCTACACGTGACAATCACCTACATTTGTTAACAGGACAGATTACTAGCCCCGCTTCTAATCTGCCCTGAGAACAGATAATTTTTCAAAGCACCTTCAAGGATTCTAAGGCAGCCTTTGGGAACTGTTTGGGTCTCCTTCACCTCAGAGATCCTATGACTGTAGAGATTCTGGTGTAAGAGGCCAGCTGGTGACAACAATACTAGTTAACTGCTGAGTGTTAACTCGGGCCAGGACCGGTGCCTGATGTCACGCAGTCCCCACCACCACCCCACTGGGCAGACACCATCGTCATCCCTATTTCACAGATGAGGAACTGGGCAGAGACGGATTAACTTCCCTGTCCAAGGTCATACCACCAGGAGCTGGAGGAGCCAGGCTATGAGTCCAAGCAGGGCTGGTTCTAGATCTTTACTCCTAATGGTAGGAGAAAGCACCAAATGTGACCCTCTCCAAAGCCATTCAGCCCAAGGCGGGTTCTCAATGAAACCTACCAGCAGTTAATTACCCAAATATCAAACACTGCGCAGTACAGGAAACATTAGGAGTGAAACAGACACAGACCTTGAAATGACGGTAAGAACTAAGTTGCAAAGCTCCGTAGACATTTCTTTAGTTTAAATGTACTAGATTGGGTTTTTAAAATTTAAACTTTTCAACACAGTGCAAAGGTATCCAAGTCATTTCCTACAGCCGTTTCTTCGCTTCAAAACAAAACAAAACCTGCTCCTTAAAAATGGTTTTATTCTGTCATGGAATGTTCAAACACAATGGCATAAATATATTGACACAATGGTTAAAACATTAACCCCAGTGAAACTCCTGGTGTGTTAATTCAACAGAACCTGCCCCTGCCTTTCTGGGAAGAGCTGGGTCACCCCTGCTTGCAGGATGTGTTCAAATCCTTGCACACACACACACACCCCCCACCATCTAGGGGCCACCACCAGGACTGAACCTTCAGTACAGAGCCTTTCTTAACCAAATAGTGTTCTTCTTTCCTCTTTTACGCCAATCTCAAGGCTCAGGAGAACAGAATGGAGAAAGAGATGGCGGTATGTACAGTCAGCAGAATTCACTGAGGGACTTTCCAGGCAAGAGGCCATTAAACTAATCCTCTCATTAAAGTTGATTCTGGTGTAGATGGCAAGACAGGAGCTGGTTCCTCTTTTGACTGCCACTCCCTCTTCCCTCGGCAACATCAATCACCCTTTTTCTTGCTTCCTCCCCAGGGCTCTTAAACTATTCTTGCTATTTAATAATCCTCTCTTTCTCTAAATTGCTAACCCCTTGTGAGATTGGTTGAAACTCACAAGAGAGAGTTGGAACAGCCTGAACGGGATCGAGCCATCAGAGATGTCTGGGCTTTTTCCTGCTGCCTGGGGAAGTTCAGTTGAGGCTGTGGGGTGGGAAGAGGTATAGCCAATGTCACACAAAATTATCCGGGAAATACCAATTCACACCACCTCTCACCAGACTAAGATCTGGGTCCTGGTGACCTCTGGAGGAACTTGATCAAGCTCTGTAGGGTTTCAGGCTCCTTGGCAAACAGGAGGTGTGTGCCTATCTGGAACTCTTCACCACCGGCACTGAGGGGTTTCCAAGCTGGCGGGAGGAACAAGGGATCTCTTCGGCCTCCTTATCCCTTTTGACATTCACGTTCTATGCAGAATTTCACTTGACAAAATTAAAGTTTGAAAATTCCTGGCCTAGGTGTTTTCTAAGTTTCCTTCCAGACCTAACAATCTATGGTTCTGTGAGGCAATCGTCCACAGAAACAGCTGTCTCCCTCTGGGTACTGCCCCCTCAACCATGCTGATCCGGAAGTTGCTAGAGGGTTCGCACCTCTTCCTTGGAGTCAGGATTACAAATCTGTCTCTGCCAAATGACTGAGAAGCTGCCCCCATCTTCTGCACATCCTCAGATCAGATGGGGCCCTCGGTGTCCCTGGAATTCTGCCAAAGGCTTATGCAAACCAAGCCAGCTGCGGACAGCAGGGGTCTGGGAGGAAAGGCCACCGCAGGCATCACACCCAGGCTGGGCCCCTCATGGCACTGCCTGGTTTGTGATGGAATTAAAGACAGTTTCCTTCCACGTGTTGCTCTGGGATTTCCAAGTCCATGAGAAGGTAGTATTAAATTGGCAAGGGGTAGGCATAACCTGATGGGAGTGGGTGTTCTCAATCTGGAGCCTTGGTGTCCAAAAGCACTGGATTCATAATTCTGACCTCCCTTCATTCTAGCTTATTTCATGTTTCTGGGCCTCAGCCCCTTCACAGGTCAAACAGGTGATGAAGTGTCATCGTGTGTGTTGATCACGCGGAACAGGGCCTGACACTGCCAATATAATTATCTTTTTTTGCAGCCACTTTGCACTAAGTGAACACCTGGATTGCCTTAAAATGTGATGAGTCATAAAAGGAGCCAAAAAAGTGAAGGGGCTCAAAGTTACCCAGCTGTGTGGATACCCACTGCTTTAGATATGAAATCCATTCTCCTCTACAAGGGTTTCTCTGCCTGAATTCCCAGGCTCCCCATAACACAGCAAGCAGTTTCAAGTGTTCCTAGTTATTCTCATGCTCTGACTCATTCTTTACACCCAGAAGCTGAAAAGTATGCGCACTGTTCAGAAGATCAAGGCCAACCATCCCCCAACTCCCCCCCCCCCAACTCTTCCACCCCTACTCTCATGGCTAAGGGCAGAGAAAGCCACCTAATAAATCATGCCGATTCACACAAACAGCTCCTTAGCTCCTCCCTGGGCTGAGAACAGACAAGACCAAGAATTGTATGGACTTTGCCCTCCCAGGACATAATAAAAACTTGGTAAGTGTAGACTGGTAGTGACATGTGGTTCTCCTGTGTACCATGAGAGATGAAGGATACTCAGGCGCCACTCACAATGTTACTCCCTACAGAGCAGAACTGGCTGAAACAGGGTGCTTACTGCACTGCTCCTGGGGAAATGAAATCAGCTGTTTCCGTCCCCCATCCTGTTGAAAGCCCCACAGCAATGTCATGAACCTCCACGACTTACAGGACCTTTCTGTGTAAAACCTATAAACCATTCAATAAGGAAAACCTCATTAAGCAAGAAGGTGCTTGGGGAGGGGAGAACAGACTGATTCAGAAGAGAGAGTAGACGTGGAGGGAGAAGAAGGTGTTCATGAACATATTCCTACCACAGGCCAGGTACTACTCAGGTTCTTCCTAAGAAAGGTGGGAAAGTGAAGCCGCAGGAGCATGGGTGTGGGACCCAGCCTGCCCCCATTCACATCGTGGCACAGTCACTGGGACAAATTATATAGTGTGTCTGCATCTTGAAGGTAATCACAAAGCCTCATTCACAGCACTCCTTAAGGATGACACAAATCCCTATGGGTTGGTGCCCTCACAACACAGCCTGGGGCAGAGGAAATGCTACAGAAGCTGCCGTTATCCGTAATGTTCCTCATTTAATCTCTCCAAGTCATTCTGATCTTTGTGAGGCAGACGGGGTCCAAGTTTTATGGCTGAAGAAACCTGGACACAGTTTATCTTGGGTCACATGGGCAGTAAGTGGAAGTCTGGGAATTCAGACTCTGCCTCAAACGATCCCAAGTCAATTATGTAAGTAAACACTGATTCATGAAGGTGCCATGAGAGAGGGCCAGATAACCTGTCAAAGGAGCTGACAGGCTAGGTTGTGGGGTGGCTCCTGAGGCAAGTCCAGAGGGGCCAGCAGGCTGTTTACATGTGGATGTGGGTGTAGGAGGGCACCTATCTATGGAAACACATTATTTTCCTTTTAAATCAGGACGGAGCCAACCCTGTGAACCCAGAGAGCCCATTGATGCCTTTAAAGAGTGTCTGGAAGATGCGTACATACACACATTTCTTGTTAAAGTGTTAGCAGACTCTATTCTTAATTTGTTATTTATACTGTACTCTACCCAAAACCTAGCAGGCCTCTAATAAATGGCTGTGATCACCCTTAATGACTATTCCGTGTTAGCATGAAGCTAAATTGCATTATCTAGCATTCCTCAAAGTTTGCTCTCCTATGGCTGGATGTTCCTTTAAAAAAAAAAAATGAAAAGATATCAGACTTAAATAAAACTGTTTACTGTGGCTCTTTCCAGGAAATTTCCTGGTATATATAAGCATCATAAAGGTTCTGAAAAAATTCTACAGTAAAGAAACCCTCTTCCTTTTAATGCAGTATTTCCTAAGCCTACTTGGCCACAGAACACTTTTCTACATAACAGAAACTTTGGGGAATGCTAAAATGATCTGATTAAATTTTGACTTCCCTGCAAGCAAGGGATAATTACCCCCATTTCTGAGGTAAGTAAACAGAAACCCACCCAGTAAGCGGAGGAGCCATTGCTCCGTCACCCAAGTCTCTACCTCCAAACAAGAAGGCTGGGGTTTCCAAAACGCGGAGCTACAGAAGCCACCTCCACAGACACCGTGTCTTCTGCTTTTCATTTTAAAAATTTATACGTAAAAGTAAACGTTAGTAAATTAAGTGACTTGGTGAAAATCACAGAGCTCCTGAGGAGTGAACAAGGGATGAAGCCTAAGTTCACTCGCTTTTAAAAACATCTGAGTGGGGCGCCCGGGTGGCTCAGTGGGTTAAGCCTCTGCCTTCGGCTCAGGTCATGATCTCAGGGTCCTGGAATCGAGCCTCGCATCGGGCTCTCTGCTCAGCAGGGAGCCTGCTTCCCTTCCTCTCTCTCTGCCTGCCTCTGTGGCTACTTGTGATCTCTGTCAAATAAATAAATAAAATCTTATGAATGAATGAATGAATGAATGAATGAATGAATAATCGGAGTAGAGAAACAAGCTACCACATTGTCATGACTGGTCTGAGTGCGCACCGGCCCGAGCTAGGACCGGGCCCCACAGGCAACCTCTCCTGGCATTTAGGGTGAGCTACAGGCATGCCACTGAGGAGATGCTGTTATTTCAGAGCTCAAAAGCTCAAACAATCTCTGCCCATTCACACTGTCAACAAGCTGGCACACCCCTGCCTGAACCGAGGAAAACAAAGACCTGGCCACTTGGTGATTATAATCTCTCATTAAATCGACTGTTCCGCAGCAACTCCTATTCTTCCCGAGGAAACAATAGTGGGGGCGGACCTGCTGCAGGATCTGGACGCGGGGGGTGCTCTCTCCACCAGCACCCCCTCCAACAGTTCTCTGGCATATCTGAGTGTCGGATGGAAACATCCCCTCTCCCCCTACCTCCCGGCTTCCAAGTGCCTCCTGGCGCAGCCCACCCACTGTTTTGCGTTAAGTAGTAGCATCTGATACAGAGGGGAGTCATCCTGGCCATAGGGCACCAGCCTGGACCAGGGAAGGTGAGCCTGGTTCTCAGCCAGCACCCCCACCCACCCCCCACCCATCTGCCAGGAACCCAGAGCATGTCTCACCAATTACAAAGGTTGCTCAGGGAGTCCCCATCCAGGGGAACTGAGATGAGCATCTGGAGACCATTAAAGCATGAAGATAGGCATCTTGCCTTAGAAATCAGCATCGAGCCCAAACTGCGTAATTCTCGCAGCAGAGCCCATCACAGGGCAGGAAGCAGGACTACCGGAGGAGGAGAAGGGAGAAAAAGGAGAGTCTATAGGGTATGTTTCCCTGAAGGCGTTTTTATAGCCTCGTTTCCTCCATGGGGTTTAACATACTCCCCTGAATGCTGACATTCACAGGACACTTTTTAAAGCAAAGCAGGACATACAGAAGAACGGCAACTGTGTCTCCCAATTCGTATCAATTCAGTAAGAAATGTATTCAGCCCTCCCAGAGCATCAGACACTGTGCGAGGCACCATGAGGCCATCATAACGGAGTGCCAAGAAGAAAAAGAAGGAAAACCAGGACCAACCAGTGGTTTAGAACTTTACTGAGCAGCTGTTACAATGGTGCCTAAGGGGCTGCAGAAGGCTGTGGGGATGGTGACAGGCTGAGAGCGTGGGGCCCTCTCCTGCCACTGCCCTCTTTCTCATCCACTCTCCCCGCCAACTCCCCCATGACCTGCTCCCCCATGACCTGCTCTCTAGGTCTCTTTGCAGGGAGAGCTGCTGGGACACTTAATGTCTGGATATCTGAAAATTCCTCAGGAATATTTCTGCAGGACTGGTCCGGGAGCAGAACTCTTACTGAGCATGCCAAGACAGAGGCCAGTATCGATTGCCCTAATGCATTCTGGCAGAGGAAACACACACTCAAAGCGGATCATTTGCCGAGAGCTTTAGAGCATGCCCCAGCGCTGGCCAGGCCTGGCGTGGCCTCAAGCACTGACTTGCGCCCTTTGACAGTTGGCGGTGGCAGCTGCTGAGATAAGCCCCAGAGCACCCTGAGGTTTGGATTCTTGGTGCCAACCATGATGGCGAAGGGTGCCTCCGGGCCTCATGCACAGGAAGGAAGAAGGTTCTCAAACACTTTCCCCATGGACATGTTCGGGGAAGCTTTCAACCTCGTAAGCTCTGGACACCTCGATTACTGCGCAGAGATGTGCAAGAAGCCAGGGGTAGTCCAGCTTGCAACTGTGTCTCCTTAGGCATATGCTGTCCACAGGCAGAAGGCAGCCTGCAAAAGACGGTGAGTACCCTGGATTGTGTGCAAAGTTCAAGTCCCAGTCCCCGACTGCCTTACTTGTCACCTGGCACAGGCGAGTGACTCCTCTATTTGTATTTTCTCATCTGTGAATCCGGGGTCAGTAGGATTCCTTTCTCATAGGCTGGAGGAGTTAAATTAGCCACCTGAAGTGGTGAGCATATTAGGTAGGTACCCTATATATCTCAGTCATTTTTAGTATTTTAACATTATTGACACATGTGAAAGGAACAACTCCATAAAGCCCAAGGAAATGTCCTGTTATAGCAATAACTCTCTTGATGGTCTGGATCTGGATGGAAGGCTAGTCAAAAACAAAAAACAGGGGCGCCTGGGTGGCTTAGTCGTTAAGCATCTGCCTTCGGCTCATGTCATGATCCCAGGGTCCTGGGATCAAGCCCCGCATCGGGCTCCCTGCTTGGCAGGAAGCCTGCTTCTCCCTCTCCCACTCCCCCTGCTTGTGTTCCTTCTCTTGCTGTGTCTCTCTGTCAAATAAATAAATAAAATCTTAAAAAAAAAAAAAAGAAAAACAACAAAGAAACACATAACAAACAACAAAACAACAAAACCCCACAACAACAACAAAACAAAACCAAAAAAACCTAAAGCAGATTGAAGGAACTTCTATGTTGATGGCAACTCTATCTTTTCAAGAATAGCACGAAGAAATTTTTTTTTTTTCAGATGCAAAACGGGTATGTGCAAGAAACTTCTCTCCTTAGGGAAATTCACCAGATGGAAGCTCTTTTCGAAGGAATTTCAAAATTTATAAATGTAGCACAAACAGGGTCAGGTGTAATCCTGTATCGGTTGTCATCACATTCTTGATGGCCCTTAAGGCCTAGTC
This sequence comes from Lutra lutra, assembly GCF_902655055.1. Taxonomy (NCBI): domain Eukaryota; kingdom Metazoa; phylum Chordata; class Mammalia; order Carnivora; family Mustelidae; genus Lutra; species Lutra lutra. The sequence goes on from NC_062290.1 coordinate 52,320,385, forward strand.
AGCCTGAGTTCCAGTGGTATTTTATTAGCTACAGGAATTGCATTTCAGAACATGTTTTGAAGGAAAATGTCATGAGCTTATCTTTCCAGGGGCCAAGACAGCAATCAGAGAATCAGCTCATGACTCATGTTATATCCCTCATCCAAGCACATTTCCCACTGCAATCTCTTGGCTGCTGGAGGGGTTTGGGGGAAAGGTGTGAGCATTCATCCCTCCTAAATCACATGAATTCAGCACACCTCTAATTTCACAGCTGCCTGCCCTTGCCACAGTAATGGAAATTTTGTTTGTACTGGCTTCTCCATGCAATCTGGAAATAGCAAAATGTGGCAGAAATAGCAAATTTGGGATACCAAAAATAATGTTGCAAATGCATGAAAACGAATACCTATGACTTAATGAAATCTGTGGCCTTAATGTGTGTTTGCTAAGAAAATGAAACTTAGGTGCCTCCTTTAAGCCGAATGAAAGGGGGGTAAAACGCATGAATAAATAAATGTTTATGGAAAATATGTGTCATCAATGCAAATCACAATTTCTAAGATACTTTCAATTATCAGAATTTACTACTGAAGAGACTTGGTAAATTTAGAACTATGGTTGAGGATTAAAGGTGATACATCTTAGCAGGCGGATCATTTTACCCTCTTTTGAAAACAGGAGGATGGAAGTGGGGGGAGGGGCAGATTGCCTGGTTCCTAACGCAGCTGTTACTTAACTGCATGACCTTGGGTAAGTCTCTACAGCTCCGTTTCCTCATCCATAAAATGGGGATAATAAAACTACCAAAGTCATGGTGTTGCTATAAGGATTACGTGAGTTAGTATTTTTTTTAAATATTTAAATCTGTGCTATGGCACATTTCCATATACATATTAGCAGCTGCTATTATTATTGCTATTATTACCATTATCATTATCAGGCTTACCATCAGATTCTCCCATTCTTCTTCCTACAGGCTGCCCTAAAGTTCCTTCCATCAGCAACATTAACAGGAACATTTTAAGACCAGAGATGTCTTCTCCAGAAAATCATTATAGCATTTCCTTAACCACTGGCCTGTATTAACATTTAAGACTGATTAAAAAGTCCCCTTGAAAGGGAGTTCTGAGGGGGAGCCTGGGTGGCTCAGTGGGTTAAGCCTCTGCCTTTGGCTCAGGTCATGATCTCGGGGTCCTGGGACCGAGCCCCACATCAGGCTCTCTGCTCGGCAGGGAGCCTGCTTCCTCCTCTCTCTCACTCTGCCTGCCTCTCTGGCTACTTGTGATCTCTCTGTCAAATAAATAAATAAAATCTTTAAAAAAAGAAAAAAGAAAGAAAGGAAGTTCTGAGAAGCTGGGATAGAAAGCAGGAATATTAAATGAGGAGTAGTTTGTCTCGTGGCAAGGGGTACTGTGCAAGGTTAACATGCTGGGCTATTTTGCTCCCCAGCGGGGGGACATTTGGCAATGGTTGCAGGTATTCTGGGTTGTTACAAATCAGGAGGAGGAGGGGCTACCAGCATCTGGTAGGTATGATGCTGCTAACCATTTCACAAGGCTCAGGACAGTGGCCCCTGCCCACCCCAAGCAAAGAATCATCCAACCAAATGTCCGCAGTGTCAAAGGTGAGAAGCCCCATCTTAGGGCAGACCGTGGAAAAAAAAGCAGTCTGGCCCCACAGGAGCCTTCACTTTAGAATGGACATAGTGTTAACCACCAACTACCCAAGAGCAAAGATGCCTGGCCTACTTGAAGTTGACTTCTGGGGATGCCTGGGTGGCTCAGTCAATTAAGCGTCTGTCTTCGGCTCAGCTCATGATTGCAGGGTCCTGGGATGGAGTCCCACATCAGGATCCCTGCTCAGTGGAGAGCCTGCTTCTCCTTCTGCCTGCTGCTCCCCCTGTTTGTGCTCTCTCTCTCTCTCTGACAAATAAAATAAATAAAATCTTAAAAAAAAAAAAAAGAAAGAAAGAAAATTACTTTTGGGGATGTTACTCCCAGAGAAGGAGTAGTAATTTATTACCGAGCACGCCCGGTTCCCAGAGAGAGAAGACTAATGAGCCAGTCCCCAAGCACCCAGAGAGTTTTCATTTTAGCGCTGAGGAGGTTACTGCCTTCAATATTATCAATTCATGCTAGTGTTGAGCCTGGAGATGGTTCTTCAAACGTAACGTGTCTAAAACATGCCAACAAATTCCTTTCCTCTTCTTCCCAAACATGCCCATCTCCCTTACCTCAGTAAATGCCTCCACCACCTTCCCCAAACCCAGGCAATAGCCTCTTTCTCTTCCCCTCACACTCACATTCAATCCTCAGGCAGATCCTATTGCTGCCACTTCCTAAGCACACCCTGAATGCTTCCTCTCTTCTCCACTGCCACTGCCTTGGCCTGACGACAGTCCATAACTTCCTAAATGACGTCCCCATTGTTAATCTTGATAATCTCCAACGAATTATCCACACAATACTCTAAGTCATCATTTAAAAAATAATAATTAAAGGCTACAGCTCTTGACATCACTTGTCGGCTTCTAACTAAGGCTTCAAATTAAATTCAAACCGTTTACTGTGTCCTGAAGAAGTCTTCTATCAGGGGTCTCCAGGGTGGCCCCAGACTCACAGCATCTGTGTATGCGAGTTCCCAGACCCCACCCCAGACCTACTGGATCTCCAGGTGTAAGGCCCAGCAGGTCAGCTGTTACCAAGGCCCTGGGTGATAGTGACGCACGCCTGTTGGAGAACCAGGGCTTTGTGTGATCTGGCTCCTCTCCTCTTCTCTGATTCCACTCCAGGCAAACGGGCCTCTTTGCAATTTCTTGACCATGCCAAGGTCTCTTCTATTTCAGGTCCTACACAGTCTGCTCCTGCACCCTGGAATTCCCCACCTCTCTTCTCATCACCCCTCTCAGATGCTTGCTCTGACCACTCTCACATAGATTTCTGCCTCCACCTTAAATTCTCTGATCGTTTTCTTCATAGTGCTCCCTATCACTAGCTGTTTCCTCTCTTTTTGTTCTGGCTTACTTGTTGTTCTCTGGCCCTTCCACTAGTCTGTAACCTCCATGAGGCCACGGCCATGCCTTTGTTACTATATGTGCAATGAATACTACAGTGCCTGGGACATAGCAGATGATCACTCCAAGAGCTCAAATGCATTATTACCCCATGGTAGAACGCAGGGAGACCTAATGTGTGGCGTCTGCCCCCAGCCCACCACTCAATATGTGTGAGGCACATATTGCCATTTGACCCCCACAGTCCTTACCCCTTACACCTGGCTATGGCTTTAGAATTTGTCATGACACTTCACTCCAAGCATCCACCAAAAAAAAAAAAAAAAAAATCAAAGTTATTACTTGTAGTGGACATGGAAGAAAGATGTTTATCAATTTTCTAAATATTATTTCCGTAATTTAATTGCTAATATTATTTATGTGACTGACATTGTGCTAATATTTTGTAAGCATTACCTTATGTATAAACCCTATGTAGAATATCCAATAATGATGCCGACTGACAAATGAAACACTGAGTTGCAACATACCACCTGCCCAAGTTCCCACAGTGAGTGGCCAAGAGGGGACCCTACCAAGAGGGCCTAGCTGTGGGCCTGAGCTCACGGAGAAACCCTTTCACTACAGTGAGAACAGCAAGGGGTATGAAGTCATCAGTGAGAAGCAGGAGCAGAGCACCTTGCCCAGGCAGAGATGCCAGAGGGAATCCTGGAGGAGCTCTGAGGCATAAGTGAGTCAAGAGCACAAAAGAGTAGAGAAGCAGGGAAGCAGAGGCGTGATCCCTTTACTCAACCTACTTCTTTTTTTAAAATTTTATTATTGTTATTTTTTTAGAGACGGAGAAAGAGGAGGGCAGTGGGACAGGGAGAGAGAATCGTATTCAGGCTCCACGCGCAGCACAGGGCCCCACTCAGGGCTCCATGTCATGACTCTGAGATTATGACCTGAGCTGAAATCAAGATTGGATGCTTAACCAACTGAGCCACCCATGCAGCCTCACACCTACTCCTTTTTTTTTTTTTTTAAATTTAAAGATTTTATTTATTTGACAGAGAGAGAGGGAGATCACAAGTAGGCAGAGAGGCAGGCAGAGGGGGAAGCAGGCTCCCTGCTGAGCAGAGAGCCTGATGTGGGGCTCCATCCCAAGATCCTGACACCATGACCCGAGCCAAAGGCAGAGGCTTAACCCACTGAGCCACGCAGGCATCCCATCACCTACTCCTTTCTTAAGAGAGGTCTTATTTGGGAAGAGGGGAGCTTTGGTAAAATGACGTCTGGCTGAGTGGTGTTGTATTCAGGAACTACTGCTGGCTGCTCTCACCTCGGGCACGTCTTCAATGATGATCTTCTTTTTGGATACGGGCAGCATAGCTGATCTCTGTGAAGTTTATTGGTATAAATGAGGGCTGGAGTGTAGCGGCAGGGCGGGAAAGGCCTCCAAAGGGAGGCCTTTCAAGTTTTACTCAGGCCCCCGCTGATCTGATCAGCGTCTCCTGGGCCAGGAATCCTCGTAGGTTATTGTTGGAAGTGTACTGTTCGTGTGAAAAATGTGATGGCCGAAAATATTTGGAAACCATAAATCATTAAAGTATTTTAATAAAAGTAAGTGTTTATACTAAATATCCTCTCTGAGTGTGATCCAAAAGGAAAAAAAAAGTGTTTCTCAGTTGATGTGCACTAAAAGAACTCTGCATGGAGGTGGGAATTACAGCACAGCCTTCACTCCCTGGCAACCGACTGATGTCACACATAGGATGGAGACTATCCCGAAGGGGCCAGGATTCGGCTGGGAGGTACTGGGTCTTGAATATAGTGTAAAACTGACCTGATACTTAGGAAATACTTTTTAAGACTAATTTTACTTAAATTGATTTTCAAAGGAAGTGCTTAAAGCAAATCAGAAGGTTGTTTTCTAATATTTTAGCCAGAAATGGATGTAGAAATCTCATATAATTCACAAAATTGAGCTTGACGTGATACCATGCCTCCATGGAAAGAACAAAGAATTCTCAATGTGGAGAAGAGATCATCTCATGTGAGATCCAAGGCCTTTATATGAGAGTTTCTGGAAGTATCATTCCCAGATGAGCAGCATCAGCGTCCCCTCAAAGGGGTCCTAAAAAACCATATTTGGGGTCCTGCCCAGAACTACTGAATCAGTCTCTGAGGGCAGGGCTCTGGAATCTGAAGTTTCAGTGTTTCCCAGAGAATTTTTAATTGAAACCATTTTTGGGTAGAATCTGCACAAAGCAACAAGGAAATGTGCCTTGACTGTCGAGGAGCAGGTAATTCTTGAGCATCATTACGGCTTAGTGAATAATTTAGACCATAATTACGTACTTGGCCCACAGGTTATGAGGAGTATCAATGCAAACAGGGGCATTTAAGACATTTGCATGTGCTCTGAGGGAAGCAAAACAGTGTCATATAGTAATACTAGACTTCTGGTTTTCAGAATTCAGCACAATTTTAAAAACTGGGCAAAAGGTCAACACAAGTTGTTTCCTTTACTTTGCCAACAAGGGCAAATAAAAATGCCTCTCTGGTTCCATCATGTCGTAAAAGAAATGGCATTTCTTCTTTAAGAAGTGACATTTTTAGCCCCAAAAGAGAAATAAAGAAGAAAGAATCTCAGAATAAAAAACAATACTTTACAGGGGCGCCTGGGTGGCTCAGTCGGTTGAGCGTCTGCCTTCAGCTCAGGTCATGGCCCACAGTCCTGGGATGGAAGCCCTGCATTGGGCTCCCTGGTCAGTGGGGAGCCTGCTTCTTCTTCTCCACGCCACTCATGCTCTCTCTCGCTATCTCTGTCTCTCAAATAAATAAATAAAATCTTAAAAAAAAAAACCCAAAACCAAAACAGTCTTTTACACAGAATACACTGGAAAATAAATATGAATCATTTGATCTGACATCTTTATTTTCCTCTTTCTCATTTTGTCACAGGGTGCTGTTAGTCCACCACTGACACCTGAGAACCTTTCACACAGTGGAGAGACCAAAGTCAAAAGTCAGTTCCACGCTTTGCCCCGTGCTAGCAGTACGCTTTCCCTATCACTTGCACAACTGAGTCATCTTGGCTTCCTCATCTATAAAATAAATGTAATCGTCATGGTAACCACTGATGGCCTAACATGGATTGATCAACTGTCGCACAGAATGGGCTGGAAAGATGTCCTCCCTCCCTGGTTTTCCCTCCTTAGGCTTCCCAATCTACTAATCTCCTATGAATCTTGTTGGATGTGAGCTAAAGACTTGCTTCCAACAAAAAGGAAGAAAAGGGGCTGCTTAACTAATGGTCCCCAGCTTTTTTATTTTTTAAGCTTCTTTGTTCTTTCTCTAGATTCTGATGGGGTTTCACGTGAGGCAGATCCTTGGTATCTGGCTGTTACCAACCCTCTGGAATAGCAGCAGTACCCTGCCTAGTTTGTTATAAAACAAGGACTACAAGTAAATTCTTGCCATGTGTGTTGAAAATGTTGTCTAGGTCCTTTTTTGCTTTTTTCTTTTATACCTATTTATGAGTAACTTGTTTCCCAAAGGTAAGAGTAGGCCAGGTGATTATTTGTAAAGGGTGAAGAGGCTTGTTGGGGCGCGGGTCGGGGAGAACTGGAAGGGATGGGGGCTGCTGTGTCGCCCTGTTCCAGGATATTATGCACGTGGCAGTCTATGTGAATGGAGTCCCTCTGCTAACTTGTGTCCCACAAAGTCATACAAAATGATGGACCTGGGTGGAGGGGGGCACACAGATAAACTGTTCCACAAACAGAGCCTAGGCATGGGCTTCCAAAGAACTTAATAAGAATGTCATAGCTAAGTATCCAAAATCTATAAAGAAGTTATCAAACTCAACACCCAAAGAACAAATAATCCAATCAAGAAATGAGGAGGGGACATGAACAGACATTTCTGCAAAGAAGACATCCAGATGGCCAACAGACACATGAAAAAATGCTCCACATAACTCAGCATCAGGGAAATACAAATCAAAACCACAGTGAGATACCACCTCACACCAATCAGAATGGCTAAAATTAACAAGTCAGGAAATGACAGGTGTTGGCGAGGATGCGGAGAAAGGGGAAGCCTCCTCACTGTTGGTGGGAATGCAAGCTGGTGCAGCCACTCTGGAAAACAGCATGGAGGTTCCTCAAAAAGTTGAAAATAGAGCTACCCTACAACCCAGCAATCACACTACTGGATATTTACCCTAAAGATACAAATGTAGCGATCTGAAGGGGCACGTGCACCCAAATGTTTATAGCAGCAATGTCCACAATAGCCAAATTATGGAAAGAACCTAGATGTCCATCAACAGATGAATGGATAAAGAAGATGTGGTATATATACACAATGGAATACTATGCAGCCATCAAAAGAAACGAAATCTTGCCTTTTGCAAGGACGTGGATGGAACTAGAGGGTATTATGCTGAGCAAAATAAGTCAATCAGAGAAAGACAATTATCATATGATCTCCCTGATATGAAGAATTTGAGAGGCAACATGAAGGGTTTGCAGGGTAGGGAAGGAAAAAATGAAACAAGATGGATTCAGGAAGGAAACAAACCATAAGAGACTTTTAATCTCACAAAACAAACTGAAGGTTGCTGGGGGAATGGGTGTAGGGAGAGTGTGGTTGGGTTATGGACATTGGGGAGGGTATGTGCTATGGTGAGTGTTGTTAAGTGTGTAAACCTGGCGATTCACAGACTTGTACCCCTGGGGCTAATAATACATTATATGTTAATTAAAAAAATGTCATAGCTAATACTTTTTGAGTCTTAGGTCAAGCACTGTGCTAAGCCCCTTATATGCATCATCATATTTTCTCCCCCACAATAACCCTACAATTATCATCCCCACTTCCTATACAAGGAAACCAAGAATTAAGTGGTCACTGACTCAATATCACCCAGCTGGTCAGTGGCCGCAGCAGCATTTGAATCTAGATCTGTGGTAAGCTACAGCCTAAACTCAAAACCTGTTGGCTAAAGCAAAAGAAAGCAGAGAACAGAGATCTTGTTTAACACATAAACTTTAAAGGAGGGTTGGTGTCTTGTCTTTCAGTGCTCTTAAAAAGACAGGTGACCAGCTCTGGCTTGTGTTTTACTTCCGTGAAGGCAGAAAACAAAAGCACTTCGGAATAACTTGTTCCTCCATTCCTAGAGCGGTATTTCTGTTTTCCCGGGGGAAGGAGGCTCTCATATTCGAGGCTCTTGCAGAATAAGCTGCTGTTGTATTTCCTAAAGGGATGACCTCCCTTTCTTCAAGCCGTAATCCCTCATGCCCTGCTGAACTGGACCGAAAGCGGTAGCCAAATATCCTGTCGTCAAGCCTCCTCCAAGGGCAGCTCTGCTGAGTGGTTATTTTGGAAGAGGCTCTAATCGGTCACGTTATGCAGCTTTGCTAAGACTCACTTTATTAGCTACCATCAAGAGCTAATAAAACATGTCAGGAAGTCTCTGTAAGCTGTAAAAACATTTCCAAAGGTCACGGCCGACACTCCGGACTTCAATGACTTTTTAAAGGAAAAGAAAACAGAGGCAGAGGCCCAACTTTTCAAAAGACAGAACTACCAAAAGCAGTGGTCCCACATGGGCGGTGAATTCTACCCGCCATTGAATCAACCCAGTCCAGAGGATGTCTTGAAGAAAAGGTCCAAAAGCCACAGAAGGGCAGTGGCGATGGTGGCGAGGAAGGAAAGCAGGACCTACCATACCCTCGTGTGAGATAGTGCATTTCTCTTGGTGATTTCAGTTTGGTGTGGGGGGTGTCTAACAGTCACACTTACCTATGAACAATGGTGTAGGTGACAGAGAAGGGATTGATTTTCGATTACCTCTAACACAGGAGGCATTTTTCCTTAATATATGACTTTTTTCCCATTATAAAATAAGCCCAGTTTTCAGTAAATAGTAGCAAAACATAAAAAAAGAGAAGTAATCCTGTCACCTTAAAAGCAGGGAACAGGGGTGCCTTGGGTGGCTCAGTTGGTTAAGGGACTGTCTTCAGCTCAGATCATGATCCTGGAGTCCCAAGATCGAGTCCCACATTGGGCTCCCTGTCAGCGGGGAGTCTGCTTCTCCCGCTGACCTCTCTTCTCTCATGCTCTCTTTCTCTCTCTCTCAAATAAATAGATAAAATCTTTAAAAAAAAAAAAAAAGCAGGGAACAGAGTTTCGGGTTTTTTGTTTCAGGAGTCATACTTTATCATGTGGGATGTCTCATGACAAATGGCTAGAGCCAGTGGTCCTACTAGCTTGAAAATATTTATAATCATCGAGAGTCCCATTCACCACTGATCGACAGGTCCAGGTCCAGAAGACACAGTAACATTTTTATCCTGGTTTAGGATACAGATTTTAGACTTGAAATCTGAACTTGGGTGGAGAGGGGGGAAGGTGGTCCTTGGAGTAAGTCAGGATGGCAACTTGTAGAAGCCTGCGGCTTCCTACCTCCAGGCTAGTTCTCTCGCTCCCTTCTGCAGCACGGCACCAAAGAAGATAACAGGACTAGCCCCAGGGAACACCTGAAGGATTAAATGTAGAGCCTGTAGAGCTCTCAGCAAAAAACTTGGCACCTGGCAAGCATTCAGTAAGTGAGGAATTCACAACACTGTGTTGCTGGACTGGGAGCTCTTTGAGGACGTGTGTCATGTCTCCTCCTTCAGATCCCCAGTCAGAGGTGTCTGGGTACCCCCCAAGGATATGTTCAAAAATATGTTCAAGAATGAATGAATTTGGTTTGATTTATTTCACTTTCCTTTCCTGGTACATTCTCCCTATTTTTTTCCCCTTCTCCAAAACATTAAGCTACACGTTTTCTTGCTTCCGACAAATGTATCACTGACAGAGGGTTAAGGCCATCTGATTCTCTTCTCACTTGTTTAGGAATATTTATCTTTCTTGTATTATTCTTGATAGTCAGCTTTCCTTTCCCCTTCCTCTTTCATCGCTTTCCTCCCTTGGAGAACTGCTCTCCCTTCAGTTACTGGGGTTCTGCTGAGTTTGCCAGTCTGTTATCCTCCCTACCCAAACCTACCCATCCCAATGCCCCAATTCACATAAACCCAGAATCCTCACTTGACTTTGAGATGACTTACTCTGTAATAAAGCCCTTTTTCAACAGGTTAGTAAGAGTGAATTTCTGTTGCTTACAACCAAAAGGCCCTAATTGATCCCTACCTACTTTTTTTCCTTTTCTTCCTTTCTAGTCATGTTTCCTTCCTACTGCATTGATGGTTTCCCATATGTCTCCTTGACCATCTTCCACCAATCAATCTCCTTCCTCATGGAACACGGCAGAATTTACTCCCTTCTGTGAATAAAAATGAGCCACCCCTCTATTCACAGGTTAGCCTCCCTCTTAACTAGCATAGTGGCTTCCATGAAATTCAGTTACCCTCAAGGCAATCTGATATTTTGCTGAACAAAATGTTAATGTCAGCATCCTAAGTGCCCTAAGAGAAAGCCTGGCTATCGCAGGCTTAAAATGATAATGCGTGAGGAGAAGTAGCTACCATCTGCTTTAACTCAATTCATGTGACTGTGCGGACAAAGGAAGAGACGTTTAATGACTTGTGCGGGGCCAAACAGCCAAACAGAGGTAAGATCGGAATGCAGTCTTCTGATACTTGGGTAAGATGTTTTCACCATCCCACTGGGCAACTTGGAAGGAAATACTATTTTGGATCCAATCCAAGCAATTTTCTTTGTGAAGTAGAAAAGCCTCTGTCGTAAGATGGTCACATCTACAAGACAGTCTCATAATAAGGAGATGTAAGTACTGTTCAAACTGAAAAGAGGTCAGGGAAGAAAGAAATGCATGAAGAAGGGAGACGGGTGTTAAGGAAAAATGTCTGATATTACTTCTTCTAGAGGGAGGTGCAGGGATCCTCCAAAACGAAATCATTCCAAGGCCATCGCCAGCCAACACATACGGAATGTAACACATATTGAACATAGCACATATTGCACATAAAGATGTGCAGTGAACTGGTTTAAATTTGAAGGTTCCCCACACACAAAAAATAAGCACTGAATAACTGACCCAAAGCAATGAACCCATAAAAGAGTTCTTTATTTTAAATTCATATAAAAATATTTAATTTTCTTTTATCCCCAAGGAACAAAAAATCATAGTCTCTTAAAACCCTCTGAGTGATTGAGTGAAGGCAACAGGAAAGGAGATATACAGGCTTTGGGAATGCATTGCATAATACATGTAGAGTTCTCCAAAATTTTTTGTTAGGTAACACTGTATAAATATCAGATCCCCAAGTATGAACACCAAATGCATATGGCAATGATATGTATCTTTAAATTTCTCTGATCTAAAAATCTGCTTTATAGCAGATATTTTCTAGACAGAGGTGTTGGTTGTCATAGCATCTGGCATATTACTTTAGCTTTAAAAAATGAATGAAATTAGATATGCACACTTGACTTTAACCACATAATTAAATGTCTTTGTAAGGCAGTTGCAATTGACAAAACGTGGGCAGATACAGCTTTCTCAAAAAAAAATTTTTTTTAGAAGATTCTCTAACTCAGAGAACTTTTGAAATGAGGGTATTGAGAGACAATACTTAACTGTTAAACATGTAGAGCAGGGTGGTCAAATAAACGGTTTCCACGTCACCATGCTCCCCACCACGCTTCCAAAGCTGACATGGTTGATTCCCTACAGTGCTCTTCTGAACTTAGGCCAGTTTCAGGATCTTCTCAACTCAATACAACAAACAGCCATAACTAACAGATAAACACAAAGAAACCCACTTACCATTCCTCTATTAAATGATCCTGGTACTCATGCTCTTATCCAATGACAAGAACTTCCATGGTTCTACTAGTTAGCAAATTCATTAATTATGTGGCTCTCCATAATGAAGAACAGCTATTGGTTAAAAGTAGGTCTAGGGGCGCCTGGGTGGCTCAGTGGGTTAAGCCGCTGCCTTCGGCTCGGGTCATGATCTCAGGGTCCTGGGATCGAGTCCCACATCGGGCTCTCTGCTCGGCAGGAGGCCTGCTTCCCTCTCTCTCTCTCTCTGCCTGCCTCTCCGTCTACTTGTGATCTCTCTCTGTCAAATAAATAAATAAAATCTTTAAAAAAAATAATAAAAGTAGGTCTAAAAATGTGCAAAATGCATGGGTCACTCAATTTCCCTGGCTCTCAAGAATATGTAGAAGGGTGCTCAGGGTCCCTGCACACTTCAACAATCCACTCTAGCACGTTCCTTAACATCTCACTCAACTCTGCCTCTGTAACTAAAGTAAAAATGCCATCAAGCAAGAGATAGTAGTATTTTTTTCACATTTTCCCATTTGAAAAATGGATTTCTTTTCCTCCATTGAAGACATAGGCCCTGACTTCTTCAATTTCCTATCCTACCCCAAACTAAAAATAAAACCCACAGGCAGGCCTAGGATGAGACCTATGACTATGAGTCTTAGAGAAGTGCCCCCCAATACCATCACTGCAAAAAGGGTCAAGACTGATAATGTCGTTGATCCTTGAAACAAAAGTTTGAACTATACGGGTCCACTAACATGTAGATTGTTTTAGATAAAGAGAGTATAGTACTGTAAATGTATTTTCTCTTATGCTTATTTTATTGTAAGAATACAGTATATAATACACATAAAATATGTGTTAATTGGCTGTTTATGTTATCAGTAAGGTCAATAGCAGATCATTAGTAGTTAAGTTTTTGGGGAGTCAATAGTTACATGAGGATTTTCTACTGTGTGTGGTGGGGAGGGGTAAGGACAGCACCCCTAACCCCCACATTGTTCAAGGGTCAACTGTCTTAACAATCTCATTTAATTCAAGGCTTTTCTTCCATTGAACCATAGCCTTTTTATAGCTAATGCTTACATTAGAAAGAATAACAAAATAAATGTAGGTCATTAGGGTCTCCACTGATTATTATGTAAAGCAATACATTAAAGGGAATACACCCATAATGCCTCAGTATTTTGAAGTCATCATTAACTCTGATTCCTTCCTTGTCTGGCTCTGATGAGTGTAAGTCTGTGAAATTTGACTGTATCTCTTTCCTTACTACAATATTCTTTTTTAAAAGTTTATAGAACATTCAGGAAATAATAATTAATAATAATAATAATAACAACTGAATTCCCTCCTGAGAAGTGCTTTTATGATTAGAGATTTTGTAATTTATAATTACAGTAATTTTTCATGTACAAATAAGTGCTTCGAAAGTACTTGGCAGGGGCGCCTGGGTGGCTCAGTGGGTTAGGCAGCTGCCTTCGGCTCAGGTCATGATCTCAGGGTCCTGGGATCGAGTCCCGCATCGGGCTCTCTGCTCGGCAAGAAGCCTGCTTCCCTCTCTCTCTCTGCCTGCCTCTCTGTATACTTGTGATCTCTCTCTGTCAAATAAATAAATAAAATCTTTAAAAAAAAAAAAAAAAAGAAAGTACTTGGCAGTTCATGAAATTAACTGGCTCTTTTAGAGCAGGTGAACTATCTTCCCACCAAATACTCATTAGACCAGAGTTTCTCTACCTCAACTCCATTCACATTTGGGCTGGTTACTTGTAGTGAGAGGCTGTCCTGTGTGGTGTAGGGTATTTTGTTAGTATCCACCTGATAGATGCCAAAAGCACCCTCCCACATGTGACAACTAAAAATGTCTGTAGACATTGCCAAATGTCTAGAATCCCTGGGGCACAGAATCACGTCCCAGTTGAAATCTACTTCAGGTCACTCATCCAGTGCTTAATGACCTCTTCCTTCTTCTGACAAATGATGCTAAGATTAATTTTATGGCATACCTCCTCTCTATTCAAAAGGTCACCATTCCAGGGTGCCAGGGGTGGCTCATGGGTTAAGCCACTGCCTTCAGCTCAGGTCATGATCTCAGGGTCCTGGGATAGAGCCCCACATGGGGCTCTCTGCTCGGCGGGGAGCCTGCTTTCCCCCACCTCTCTGCCTGCCTCTCTGCCTACTTGTGATCACTCTCTCTGTGTCAAATAAATAAATAAAATCTTAAAAAAAAATAAAAAGGGTCACTGTTTCAAGCTATCTGAGTAGAAATTAAAGCAATTTTGCTTTAATCACATAGCTTCCCTGGGAAGAGCTCATGTATTATCTTCAATCCACTGCTGGGGAAACAGAATCCAATACCACAGAGTACAAGAGGGATACAGTGTGTTTTCTGAAACGTATCTCCTTCTCATACCCCCTCCCAACCTGGGCAGAGAGATCATCAACTCACTTCTTGTCTTCGTCCCTTGGGGAGATCAACTTGGCCCTGGAGGGTTTCAGAGCTCAGAGCCAAGAACTAACCAAGAGCAAACATCTCCTAGGTAATTCTGGGCAAGTTATGGGCATCTCTTAGAGGCTCAGTTTTCCTACCCATGAAAACCAAGATAATTCCCACTTCTTCAAGTTATTATATGGAACTGAAGAAAACTATACACATAAAGTATTTAGCACAGAGTCTAGAATGCAGACAATGTGCACAATGAACATTATGGCTCTTTCAGTCCCTCTACATGGGAATCTCAAACCAGGGCAACTGCACAGTGAATTTGGAAGTCGTGATGGAGACCAGAAGAGCCATGGGCAAAAGGCAAGCACACAGGTACCCCCACCATGATCTGGATGGAGGGGTAAGCTCAATGTGTCAGAGAGGCAGAAAACACCTTTGAAGCAAAAATATTCACTGTGTAATACTGCCAAATCTTTCTATAAATACAGTTACATATAATTAAACACCCTGATCCCTTTTTAAAGTTGTCTATGATCTGAATCGCCAAAAAGAGACACCTGTGACTGGTGTGACAAACTGTGTACACAGTACATAAAATTTCTACTGCTTCCGCCCCACCATCCACATGCTCTGCTGTTAGTAGGCTGAAACACGTGGAACTGCTGATATTCAACTATTTTTCACCCGCAAAATGGCAATTTCTTGGGGGTCAATCTATCCGTTGGGGGAAAGCAGACTCTTTCAAATATCTGAAAGTTTCTCAAGTAGAGGTCAAATAAATTCTAAGTTAGAGGTGGAAAATTCTGAGGAAGCCAAGCCCACGTGTGATGTGCTCTCATTATGTGTGACAATTCTATTCTTTCCCATCTTTTTTTCATAAACTCAAGATGCAAATTTACAGTGCTCCCAAAAGACTCTAGCTAAAGAGGCAGGTAGGTGCTTGATCCTAAATCCCAGCAGAGCTCTGAATTAATAATCACAGGGAGAAGGAATAACTTACCTGGAACTGCTAACAGGCTATTATTAACTAAAAGAGGGGCATATATATGCCACATGGGGACAGGGCAAGGACAAGGACCATGCAGCACAAAACGGCAGATGGAAATGCAGTTGAGGCTATTATATTATAGATTTGGGCATTTCCCTCCTCCCCCCCAACCCCAGCTCATGCCTACCTGGTTGCCCTCTTAGGGAGCAGAGAGCACTAGGGAGTGGGAGGTGGAGCTCCAGCGACTTGGCTGAGACAGACAAACCACTGGATGGTTGTTTTACTTTTTTAAAAATTTTAAAAAATTTGTTTTATTTATTCATTTGAGAGAGAAAGAGAGCACAAGCAATGGGGAAAGGCAGAGAGAGAAGAGGGCTCCTCACAGCCGGGAGCCCAATGTGGGGCTGGATCCCAGGACCCCTGGGTTCATGACCTGAGCGAAGGCAGACGCTCAACCATCTGAACCACCCAGGCGCCCTGGGATGGCTGTTTTAGAGAGCATTACACACCAACTGTACCTACTGCTGTGGCCTGGCCACCCTCCCGTTAATACAAATCTTGGAAATGGTCTTGCACACCTCTCTGAACCCTTCCACTGGTCACAAGGACGGAGTGATCAAAACTCCCCGATCTGTCTAGTCATCCTAATTCCTTTCCCAAGATTCAGCTTCCCCTCTGACTGCCAGCAGACCTCCACTTTGATCTCTTTTTAGATCTGACATGAATATGCTCCCTAAATGAAATCACATCCTCCTGCCTCATCCTATTCATGAATCGTCTCTCAGTGCTGTCACTATTCTCTCCACCTCTAAAAAGGAAACCCTTCAAATCAGGCTCATGGCTTTCATTCTTCTTCCACATATTTAGATAATTTTGCTTCAGAAGTGTGTCTCAGACCCAGCTTCTCCTACGGGGCCTGCAGCCAGGGCCCTAGATCAGGCACTTGCTTCTCCTGTGGACTTACAGCTGCCCGCTGCCTGCCCTCCCTAGTCCTCATCTTCCCTCACACCTGTCTCTCCTCCAAATTGCCTACACAGTCCTCATCCTGAAAAACTAGCTTGAAACCTTTCCATTGGCTGGACATTGCCCACAATGCATTTCCTTGGCATTTAACTAAATGAGAACAAGATGTATAAATGGATTACTTTGACCCTGGTAGAGAATAATGAATAATATTTACTGTAATTATTAATTGCATTATTAATTATATATTCAGTGCTTCAAAATCTGACCCCAACCTAACCTTATTCCTGCCATTCACCCAAAACACCCACTTTTTCAACTGCACTGACTTTCTCCTGGTGAACTCCACAGGCCATTTTAACTCCCTGCCTTTGCACATTCTATGCCCTTTGCCTGGACTACCGGGATCCCTCCTTCACTCCTCAGTGGCCAGGCAAACAGTCACTCACCCTTCAAGTCTCTGCTCAAAAATCCCTGGGTGGAGTCTTCTCCAATATACTCAGGGGAAAATGGTCATTCTCTTCCCAGGGACCATTTACACATTTCTGCTATTGCAGCTCCCGTATTTTATGGTGCTTTCCTTATTTGCTGTTCTCTTCATGTTACACCGGGAACACCCCAGAACAGGTACTGTGTCACTCACTCTCATCTACCCAGTATCTAGCACAGAGCCTGAGCTAGCGAAGGCCCAGGGGTCGGTGGGTGAGAGGGATGGCCAGCGGCCTGAACGGAACAACGGATCTGGTGTTACATTAAATGTACAAAGAGAATTACTTACATTGGGCAGTTTCTTTTCTTTCTTTGAGCCTTTCTTTAAGGAGACAATAAAATATCTAGCTTAGCCTTCTGTGGAAAGGGCAGAAGTCCCTGAGACCCAGAAGCAGGACATCAAGGGGTTCCCCTGTCCCCCTTAGTTGTGCACAAACTGCTTCACCTGCTTTGAGAACTTGTGTTTTGATCCACCCACTGCAAAGAACGGAAGCCTAAGGAAGCAATTTAAGTGAGTGAGGGATCTGCTGTGTTAAAACATGGCCCCCAAGAGCAGGCAAGAAGCACAGCGATGTGGCTGGGTGAGGGAGCCCAAGTGGGGAGACTGGTGCTCGTCTTCTCTCACAGGCCACGGGGTCTCACCGGGAGACTCCTGGGAGTCTTTACTCTCTCTCCGTTCGACAATGCATGTGAGCCCCCAATGGCAGCCTCAGCCTGGCCCCCGTGACTTTTCAACTCAAGGGCTCTCATGAACAATTTCCCTCTGAGCCTCAGGACTGTTCAATCAGTTCAACAAGGAGGCCATTAGGCTGAGGTGGCTCTAATCCCTTTGAAGCCTGCACAGGCATACAAAATCCTAAACCTGAAATACCGCAAGGTTAAGAAATCAAAACCTAAGGACAACCAGTGGCTCTCATAGCCAACTAAGCTTCCCCAAATATGCCAAATGCCTTCAGCTAGAACCAATCAAATAATGCCCTTGCTTTGCTTCCACCTTTTCTCTGTTAACATCTTTCCCCGAGCTCCAGCCAGTGGAGAGCTTCTAACCACTTCAGTCTGGCATGGCCTGATCCAAATGGAGTTTTACCCAAATAAACTCCTAAAAATCTTACTACACCTCAGTTTTTGTCTAACAGTAAAAAGATCATAAGAGAGAAGCTCTAGTTGGTCCAGCTCCCCTTTAGGTGGCACACAAGTCACATGGTGCAGGCCAGCTGACTGGTTGGCCTGGCTCAGGTAAGGTGTCCTCCCTGGTTCCATCAAGGAAGGGTGGGATCACATGAACAGATGCCTTCTTACCTCTACGGTCACCCCCAAAGGTATGCTTCCCCTTCTAATCCCTCTTCCCCCCAACACCTGCCAAGAAACTTGCCCTACCCTTTTCTGCCTCACCCTCCGTTCCTAGCAAATTTGCTGGGCTGCCAACATCAATACCGTTGGACAGGGCACATCTAGATGCCAAAAGTTAAATCCTCTTAATATAATAATGTGGAGTTAAAACCATTAAAGGAACATCAAAGCAAGGAAAGCAAAAGAAAAACACACAGGTAAGCCAAAAGCTAGAAACCTACGGTGAGTTTCGCAAGCTATCTCCTATCTGATAGGAGATTTTGAAACGCGGCCACCACAACTCCAGAGGCTCAACGTCATTCCATCCATTATTTCAAATAACAGGTGAGCCCTCCACTCTACCAACTTGCCCTGCTCCTGTCCAGCGGCCTGGCCCACAATGTGAAGATGTTTCTGGACCATAGAGAATACCGCACAGAAGCTGGAGTCAGACAGACTTCTGCCACTTAGTATCTGTGACCGAGGAATTTCATACAACCTCTCTTCGTGTCATTTCCCATCTATAAAATGGAAATAATAAAAGCTACTTTACAGGGTTCTTGTGTATGTTTATCGTAATACTTAAAAAGCACATGGTCCCACACTTGCCATGCAGGGAGCAATCAATAAACAGCATTAGGTTGTATCATACAAAGTTGACCTTCTGGTAGATAACTAATATTATATTACCCCTTTGTCAGAGAAATGATCACTTCTTATGATTATCTTGCATTTATATGTTCCCCCATTAAACTCTGAGCTCCATGAGACTATACACTCTGTTCATCCTGCTTCCCACACAAGGCCTGGACCAGCACTTGGCAGACAGTAGGTGTTTCATCTGTATTTTTTGAGTGAATGAATGTTGACAATGATGGTCATTGTGGCGATGATGAAGCTACTTCTTCTGGACGGCCTACTGGTGCAATACAGTCCTTGATTCCACTGCCTGGCACACAGCAGGGACACCATAATGTCTATTGAAGGAAGGAATGAGTGAACAAGTAAATAAATGCATTTCAGGCATATACATACAAATTCCAAAGAGACTATCAAGTCAATAAAAACTGCTATGTGGCTGGGTGTTGGTCAGTGCCATCACAAAACACCCGCGGGCTTGCTTTCATTTTCACATTTCCAGCAGGCTCTCTGGTATTATGTGGATACTATCAGCATTCACGTGGCTGCATGGGCCTCCCAGGAAAATGAGAAAGGCAAAGTGCTGAACTGCTGACTGACAAGCCAGGAAAGGTTCAGATTGTTGGGTGCAGCTTCCAGAAGCCTGCGGCTTTAGTCTGCCCAGAAACAGCCAGCAGCTTGCAATTGTACCATTAAGCCTCTGGATGCAAGAAGACCTCCCCAAGGCATGTGTGTGGCTCATGCTACTTAATGTAGCTTTTGTCCAAAGGCCCTGCTTAATTGATTCACTGCACTTCTGATCAAATGCTCAATCTTCCCTAAAGAAAACAGGTTGGGGGGGTGCCTGGGTGGCTCAGTGGGTTAAAGCCTCTGCCTTCGGCTCAGGTCATGATTCCAGGGTCCTGGTATCAAGCCCAGCATCGGGCTCTCTGCTCAGCAGGGAGCCTGCTTCTCCCCTCTCTCTCTCTCTGCCTGCCTTTCTGCCTACTTGTGATCTCTAATAAAAAAATTTAAAAAATAAATGATTTTTAAAAAAAGAAAGAAAACAGGTTAGGAGGGAGAATGGTCTGGGACAGGTGGGGGTGCATGGAGAAGAAGAAGATCTGGTGTCTGGCTCTGGTACCTGGTGACCACCAGAATAGGAGAAGGGCTGGAATGATCAAGAAGACAGAAAGAAAAAGCTTCACCAAAAAGGGAAGAATTAGGGCACCTGGACGGTACAACAGGCTAAGCCTCCAACTCTTGGTTTCAGCTCAGGTTGTGATATCAGGGTCCTGAGATCAACCCCCCACATCAGGCTCTGCGCTCATTGTGGATATTGCTTGAGATTCCCTAGGCCCCTCCTACTCGTGTACTCTTTCACTCATTCTCTTTCTCTCCAAGATAAATCTTAAAAAGAAAAAGGAAGACTTCACTCAGCCATATATTTATCGTTAAAACCTCTAATAATAGCCAGTTTATGTCTCTGGATTTTAAAATGAAGTCACTTTTAGAAAAGAGGAATGTTCTTTCTGGTTTTGACAACAAATAAAGGAGAAACAAAATATGAAAGGTAGAATGTAAATTATATTTAAAAGAAAATCAGTCATTTTCAATTATTTAACCTTCAGGAAACCACAAATATGCAAGCATGGAGAGAGAGGAGAAGAAGAAAAGAATGGCTGAGGTTCACAGAGCCAAACACACCGATGTTATCCCCAAAGATCTCCCACACTGCTCACCCTCTGGCCCCCTCTTTGTGTTATCTGCCAGGTCTGGGAAAGGCGGAAGTACCCTGCATTTCACCATGTGAATTTAGAAGAAGTACTTAGAGCAGAACATCAGGGAACCATTCCCAGAAAAGGCTGAGGATTGCTGCCATTTCTCACGACGATTTGGGAGCTGGTCTTTTCAACTCAAGCTACTGTTTACAGAAGCGTTACCACAGGATTATAATTATAGGTTTTGTTTAGCTATAAAGAGGGTCTGAATCCTCCATCAAAGGAAGAGGAAACAACTCACTCAGAGGTGTGGAGTGAATCTTTCACACTCACTGTTGGATGGAATTCCAGTGGTCTGCATGGATTCAGGCCAAAGCATGAGCCCTTGAGGTATGGGGAGCTCTGAGCTCATGGTGGGAAGGAGTCTGTGCTCTACCCTGCTTTTCCCTGTTCTTAGAGATGTGCTGGAGGTGGGGAGGCAAGAAAGTCCTATGCTCCCATTGGGCCAGCTCCCACCCAGGTGGACTTCCTTCTGCTCCAAAAACTGGCGTTCTCTTTTCTCCCATAGAACATGAAACCAGAAGTGCCCAGATGCATGGAGGGTGCCGCCCTGGCAATGGGAATGTGGGACAAAATTCCAGGGGCTATCTCTGGCAAGACAGTGGGATCTTTGGAATGACCATTTGCTCCCAAAATTGCTTCCACTCGACTTCTCTTGTCTTTTCTCTCATTTTTGGCCCTGAAATGACATTCTTTGACAACCCATCGCATCACTGGCTCTCAAGACCTAAGCTCTGGTCCTGCCTACCTCAGGTGGAACCTTCATAGGGTCCTCCCAAGCCTCTCCATTTCTAGAGGCTCTTTCTGTACACTGAGTCTCATACCTGGAGCACCTACAGCTCCCCAGGGCCTCAGGGTATCCTGCTGATCTCTGGCCAGGACCTACACAGCACAATGGAGTCTGATGCTCTGAAAGAATGTGGTGTGCATAGAGAGGACCTGCTGACCTTTTACCCCACGAAAGCT
Organism: Lutra lutra; assembly: GCF_902655055.1. NCBI lineage: Eukaryota > Metazoa > Chordata > Mammalia > Carnivora > Mustelidae > Lutra > Lutra lutra. Next base: position 52,341,751 of record NC_062290.1, read on the forward strand.
GTATAGATGAATATATTGCTGACTTAGCCACTGGAATAATGCATGTACTACTTCTGAAATGTCCCAGCAGGCTCTGTCAAGTTGATAAAACGGGCAAACCACACTATGGGTAAAAGTAAAAATTATCCTCCTCCTAAGAGAAACCTGCTTGACACAAGCCAGCCTCCATTCACTGGACACATAACAGACCCAACTGGGACTTAGTGTTCAGGCTGCCTGAATTCCCAAGAACCTTCATTTTCTGCACCCACATGCATTTTCTATCAATACCTGAGCAAGGGAGGAAACCCCCAGCTTTCCCCTCCTTTAGTCTACTTTCTCCTGGACCCTGGGTATTAGCATTTCCTTAACATTTAAGGTTACCTGGAGCTTCATTTTCCCAGCGCATTGCTACATATCTTGAAGGACTGTGGTAGATGGAGCTGCAAAATCCACCATCAATCACTGGTCATTAATCTCCACTACTGTTCCTCCTGCTGGGATCTCTCTGTGCCCCTTCTAGTTTAAGTTCCTGATGGCTGGGGCCATTGAGAGCATGCCCCCTTGTTCTCGTGCCTCTACCTCGGGTCCCTCAGCATCCTTGCCAGGGAGTGCATTTGCTCTGGGGAGCTCTGAGCTTTCCGGATTTTACAGCACTTCCCCTTTCTTCCTGTTACAAAGCTCTGGCTTAGCATGAAAGTCACCTGGCAGAGGACACTATCTTTTTTCCCGCATTAGGAAAAGGAGACACATCCAGGAAATGGAGACAAGTTATCAACCTAAGCCAGGCCACATAGCTAGTAAGAGCTGAAGCTAGAATTTCTCCATTCAACAGACAGTATTAGGTTCTTATTATGTGCCAGTCATTGTCTTAGGGACTGGGGATTCCATGTTGGTAAACAAAACAGTCTACAATTCCTTCCCTCATGGAGTTGATTTCCTTTTGGCGTTTTTATACTCAAAGCTGTTTGACCTCAGCGGTGGAGTCCAGCAATAGCCAAACTATATGACACCAGTGCAGAGGGAGTCACAACCTCCGGGAAAGACTTGCTTTCAAATGTTGGATAGTAACCACAATGAGCTACCATGTCACACTCATCAGGATGGCTTGTATCAAAGACACAGAAAATAACTAGTGTTGGCAAGGTTGTGAAGAAATCAGAAACTTTGCACACTGATGGTAGGAGTGTAAAATGAGGCCAATATAGTGTGGACAGGAGTTCCTTAACAAGTTAAGCTCCTTAACAAGTTAAACACGGAATTATCATATGACCTGGCAATTCCGTTTCTAGGTGTCCACCCAAAGGAACTGAAAATAGGGATGTGAATAGATATTTGTTTATGAGTGTTCATGGCGGCGTTATTCACAGTAGCCAAAAGGTGGAAATAACCCAAATGCCCATCTGCAGATGAATGGATAAACTAAATATGGTCTATACACACAAGGAAATATTATTCAGCTCTAAACATGATTTAGAATGAGATTCTGATGGGCACCTGGGTGGCTCAGTGGGTTAAAGCCTCTGCCTTCAGTTCAGGTCGTGGTCCCAGGGTCCTGGGATCGAGTCCCGCGCATCAGGCTCTCTGCTCACCGGGGAGCCTGCTTCCTCCTCTCTCTCTGCCTGCCTCTCTGCCTATTGGTGATCTCTGTCAAATAAATAAATAACATCTTTAAAAAAATTATGTAAAAAAAAGGGGGGGGTTCTGATACTGGCTACAACATAGATAAAACTTGAAAACATTATGCCAGTGAAATTATTCAATGGAAACTGTGTAATTTTATTTATATGTGGTACCTAAGATAAGCAAATTCATTGAGGCACAAAATAGAAGTTAACAGGGGTTGGGGGAAAGGAAGGATGTGGAGTTGGTGTTCATGGGTACACAGTTTATGGATGTAGTAAAGTTTGGGGTGACTAAAGTTCTGGAGATGGATGGTGGTGACGGTTGAACAATACTGTGAAAGCACAACACGGTGAATTCACTGAATTTAACACTTAAAAATAGTGAAAACGGTAGATTTTATGTTATGTGTCTTTTACCACAATACAAGAAATAGTTTGATTTTTTTTTTAAGTCTGATCATAAAGGAAATCAACCCAAGGACAAGAAGCCAGCAGATAATTACTGAGGGTTCTCTGGGTCTGGAGGACATGCCTAATCATTCTGTCATGCGATTTCAAAGTGAACAAACATTCTTGCCCTGAGACACTTTGGGAAGAAAAGATGTCAAGTTTTTACAAGTCCTCTCCCCTCTCGTCCTTTATCTGATGGCCTCATTTATCCCTAAACGGACAATCAGTAGGGTACAAATGTACTGACTATAGTTTGATGAAGATGATGGCAAGGGGATACTGGAAACCGGCAAATTTCAGTCACCAAATACAAGAGAGTTTTTAGATGCACCTGAGTAGGAAATTGCTTACAAAAGAGGATTTTTTTTTTTTTTTTTTTTTTTGCCTTGAATTTCTGGAAATTCTTTTAAGAGCACAACACAATTGCTCTTGGGATAAATATGTATTTTGTATCTTTCTGGAATTAAGCACAGGCAAAATTAACATAGGGCCTTGAACCTATCAAGTTGGGTCTTCCCTGGAGCTATTTGTCTTCTGGGGAAAAGACACATTGCTCTCTCAGTATGAAATCTGTGTCTGGGAAAGAAAAGTTCTAGAGTTGGAAGGAAGGATACTACTGCAGTGGAGGAATCCAGCTCTCTCCTGGACCCAAAGAAGGTTCAAAATTTCTAGGAAGGAACATCTAGATGGTAAATCACCGCCCTCCAATTTTCCATCAAAGGGTTTGCAGATTTGTAACAACCTTTTGGGATTATAGTGTGGGGATTAGAAGCCAGTGGGAAGCCTCGAGTGGGCAAGGCGACAGGGGAATAGGACACTCTGCCTACTTTCAGACTTTTAAATTGTCTGTGTGTATTTCCTTGTTGATCTTTCTCAGGATTTGGCAGAGCCTGAAAATCTGAAGCAGGCCAGTTCTACTAAATGAACCAACAAAAGGGGTTTTGATTCACACATGAGGCATGAAAAATGTAAATAAGTGAGTAAGTAAATAAAGAAATACCAGGGAGTGGGGCGCCTGGGTGGCGCAGTGGGTTGGGCCTCTGCCTTTGGCTCGGGTCATGGTCTCAGGGTCCTGGGATCGAGCCCCGAATCAGGCTCTCTGCTCAGCAGGGAGCCTGCTTCCCCCTCTCTCTCTGCCTGCCTCTCTGTCTACTTGTGATCTCTGTCTGTCAAATAAATAAATAAAATCTTAAAAAAAAAAAAAAAGAAAAAAAAAAAAAGAAATACCAGGGAGTGATGAAATGGCAAAGTGTAGGCAAGGCTTTAGGGCAGTGAAACCATTCTGTATACTATGGTGGGTTCATGATATTGTGTGTTTGTCAAAACCCACAGTACCTTAACACAATGTGACCCCCTACCGTAAATTATAGTCTTCAGTTAATAATAATGTATCAATTTTGGTCCATCAACTGTAACAAGTGTACCCAGGAGAAACTATGAGGGGAAAAGGAACATAAGAGAAGTCTGCATTATCTGCTTAATTTCCTGTAAGCTTAAAACTGCTCTAAAAAAATAAAGTCAATTAATTTGGGGAAAAAAGGGGATGCTTACTGACCCTAAATCATTTATTACTGGTGCTGTTTTTGTGTAGTCTAACAAGGTAAAATGAAACAATTCAGGTAGTGTGTGACAGAATAATATAGGGCAAAGGTTATAAAAAAAAAAGTCAACTTAGTCTTGACATCTGCCCTTATGATTAAAAAAATTAAAAAATAAAATAAAATAAAAACAAAGAATAGCAGCATACGTATCCATGTCCAATGCAGTGGCTGTAGAGATAACTCAAAATTCCAGGGGGCTTAGGGGTGCTTGGGTGGTGCAGTGGGTTAAGTGTCCGACTCTTGGTTTAGGTCGTGATCTTAGGGTCATGAGATTAAGACCCATATTGGGCTCCAAGCTCCAGAGTCTCTCTCTCCCTCTGCTCTTTCTCCGTCTCTTTCTCTTTCTCTCCCCCTCCCTCTCTAATAAATAAATAAATCTTTTTAAAAAATTCCAGGGGCACCTGGGTGGCTCAGTCAATTAAGTGTCTGCTTTTGGCTCAGGTCATGATCCCAGGGTCCTGGGATGGAGCCCTGCATCGGGCTCCCTACTCTGCAGGGAACCTGCCTCTCCCTCTCTCCCAGCTTGTGCTCTCTCTTGCTGTCTCTGTCTCTCTCAAATAAATACATAAAATCTTAAAAAAAGAAAATTAAAAAAAATTCCAGGGGTGGAGAGAGGCTGCTTAGCCATTCCTTTCCTCACCTGGAGATTCTTTTCCAGAGCAATATCTGAAAAACTCCAAGATGACTTCTAATAAGGGAAGTGGTAAGGTTTCATGATGAAACCCTCATCCTTTCAGATGCAAAAGGATTGCAATGGGGGCACCTGGTTGGCTCAGTCCTTAACTGTCTGCCTTCAGCTGGGTCATGATCCCAGGGTCCTGCTCAGCGGGAAGCCTGCTTCTCCCTCTCCCACTCCCCCTGCTTGTGTTCCCTCTCTTGCTGTCTCTCTCTGTCAAATAAATAAATAAAATCTTTTTAAAGGGTGAGGGGGTTTACAATCATACAACAACCCACTCTTAACATGTATTTCTTTTCTATACTTCAGCGCCATGAGAAAACATTCAGCACTAAACACCAGAAGGCTCTTTCCTTTTTGTTTCTGTAGTTGTTAGGGTGTTTTTTCTTTTCCTTCCCTTCCCTCTCTTGCCTTCTTTTCTTCAAAATGAAAGTACCGAGTTTGACTTTCCCAACCAAAGCAAGTCTTCTAGACTTACAGCTGTGAACCAGAAAGAAGCCAACATTCTTATTTCTATCCATAGGAGGAGGATGACAATCAGTGCTGAGGGCTTATGCAGCATGGTCTCAGGAACCATGGGTTCTGGTTCTGGTTCTGGTTCTTTCCTCAGGAAAGGACCCACGTGAGGCTTACAGCTTAAGACCAGTTAGCTTAGCTTATTACAGCCAGTCCCTAAGTCATCAGCTCATACCTGTCTATGTCTCCATTTAATTCTGATGACTCATGCACATCCCACTGCCTTATACATCCCACGGCAGCCCTACTGAGATAGACTACAGCTGATGGGATGATGAGCAGATGAAGTTGGACCATCCACTCAGATGGGTTCTCCTTTGAAAGGCTTCCTTTGAAGAGTTAGCTTCAGCCATGTGTAGGGCAGGGGAGCACAGAACCATCCAATCAAGTAGGAAGAGCACAAGACCACCCAACCTTGGTAGAGCCTACAACAGCAGTCCACAGTGGGATAAGAAGGAAGTCATGGAACATGAGTAGAATGTGGCCATATTTCCCTTGCTCCATTCCCCTGAGGCAAACTGTCCAATGATAACTCTTAGCACCACAAGGCAGTGGGGGGCAGAGGTAGGAGAAAGAGTCTTCCTTTTGGTACCTTATTATTACTTGGATGGGATTTATTCTCATTACTGAATTGGGGCTTTTATGTGACTTAAAGTGATGTAGAATTGTTACTCCTTAAGAGTGACTAGAATGACCTGAAAGAATTGTGTCTAGGAACAAAGGGAGGACCACCACACTGGAGACAATTTTTAAAGGGGCAGGAGGAGGCAAAGCATGAAGTCACATTCTTGTTGCAACACCAGATATACCCACTAATGGACCAGTTATATACATGGCCAGGTTTGTTTTAAAAGCTTTCTCTTGGCTATTTTGAAGCGAATAGAGTGGAGACGGGGCAAGAATAAAGTGGGGAGACTTAAATTGGGGGTGCTGTGGTATTCTAGCTGAGAGATGATGACAGACATGACGAAGAAATGGAGAAGTCTGGCATACATTAGAGCGTACAAGCAATAGTATTAAAGGCTAGATAGAAAATGTAGGTAAGGAAGAAGGAAGCAGGGATTTTTCTAGGTTTCTGGCTTGAGCAACTGAGTAGGAGATCATGGCCGAATTATAAGCTGGAGAGCCCTGTGGGAGAAGCAGGTTTGGCGTACAGAGGGGCCTGGGGTGGAGGGGAGAGTAATAAATCCAAGCCTTAGCAAGTTCCTGAGGCTATTTTAAAACAGTCTTCCAAAGGCTCTGGTTTCTTTGAGGTATCTCAATGAACAGAAGGCAAATGCTGGAACTGGAGATGTATTTTGCAAACTGACATATGCCTTGGCTAGAGTCAAGCTTTCATTTAACTTCGGAGCAACCAAGTATCCCGTGACATCTCTACGCTATGCCTAGCCCTATAAATCTGGAGTGGGTTCTGATGGAGAAACACATACGATCTTTCTCACTGCTGCTTCCCAAGGGAAGGTCTTGCTTTTCAAAGACCCACGTTTGCCTATTCTTGTCAACAAATGCCAACTTCTACAGGTACCGTCACATGGCTTCAGAAGACCTTGGAGCATGATGTGAATAACCACCGTCCCTGGCAAGAGGCAACAAAACTGCACATTCATTTCCCAGTGTTCAGAACAGAAACATCTGTCTAAAGCCACAAAGCCTCGGTGGACGCAAGCAGCTGCAGACCCTTGGGGCTCATTCATCTCAACACCAGATTGTTACAGATGTTTGCAGCTGCTGAGAGCCTGTTCTGAAACTCAGGGCCTCCATTCCACTAGGGCTGGGCAGCGGGATGACCCTGAGCATTCCCCACATAAGGCAAGACCCACCTCCTGCCTCACCAAAGCTAATACGGGGATTAGCTTTAAAATGTCAGAGTCTTGAACGAAAGGCCATTTTTCTTGGCACCTGGTACTGAGGTTATACTCCCTATAGCCCTGGATTTGGTGATAAAGAACCAGTTACACGTGGTCTAATTTTCAAAGTGCTGCCTCACTACTGAAATCAGCAACGTAAACACGAAATGACTCGGTCACAAGTTCTTTTCCCCCAATAAGTCAAACCTTCCAAGCAGCTGTTTCTAAGAAGTGCTGTTCAGATCTTCAAAAATTTTAACCAAAGTGAGGAAGAGAGCTTAACCAAACTGTACGGTTTTAGAGTCCGCTGGAATGAAGGAATTTTTATAAGATGGCTTTACGTGTGTGCACAATGAATAAAGACAAAATACTATTTTTTTTCTTAAATATAAGCTAAAAGCAAAATTGTACTGTGTTCAGAAAAGTTATTAAAAATTATGACTCATTGTCAATTTTGTAGGTTTGAAAATCGCCCTCAGGTTACGTTAACATTAGAAGTGAGGTGAATGGTATAGGGAAACTCCATGTACTATTTCTGCAATTTATCTCTAAGTCTAAAATTATTTCAAATTATAAAATAAAAATTTTAAAAAAGTAGGACAGGGTTCTATGGTCTCTAGGCTTTCCCATCCATGACGTCTCTCCCCAAAAGCACTAGCTCCCACTGATGAAAGAACTTAGCTGATCAGTTTTGGATGGGACCATGAAACAATCCATGAGGTGGGCACTAACCTTCTGTATCAGTCTAAGTTTTGCAGTAATTGAGCCAAGAGTCTAGGAAAGCGCCAGCAGCTAACAACAGTGTGAGAAAGATCCTCATTCTTCACTTTCAAATGGAAAAGGTCCTGGCTGATTCAACTGGATTTGGCTCTAGATCTAAAAAACCACTGTGTCATCCAGGGACAACCAAACAGATGTCTATCTCCTTTCCTGAAGTGCTGGCTTGCTGAGGAAAACACAATTTCATCACATCTGGTTCTAAACTGCAACATGAGTGGATTCTATGGCTCATATAGATTCTAATGTGGGGTTTCATGCACTTATTTCTTTAGCTAGCGCATGCAGACAATAGGATTAGATATGCTTTTCATATGCTGTCACCTCTGAGTCATCTATATTCGAACTTTGCTGATATCTGGACTTGCAAATATGTGTTTCTCCTCTTACTTTATGACAAAAAGGTATTTTGGTTAATACAGTATTCTGACTGGTACAACTACTATATAGCATGTATTAGTGTTATTGAATTCTGAATAATTAGAACCTAATAAACTATAGTTGTGGGAGAAAAAGCATTAACTCTCCCTTCATGATCTTGAAGGACGAGATTTTATTAAAGGTATGGTTAAACATCACTTGGAAAGAGCAATCCAATAAGTAGCATATAAAAAAAATTCTTGAATTTGAACATGAGAAAATTTGGTGAAATGGCAATAGTAGGGGGACCTCAGAGAACATCTGGTCTAGTTATGTTTTGGGGTTTTAGGAAGTCTAAAATGACTGGTGCTAATTATTAATTTGGGGTTGGGGTGGGGTACTAGCTTACTTTGGCAATCTGATAACGCTATAGAAATCCTACCTAGAAAATGCATTATTAAATATTTTAGATACAATTTGAAAGGTGTGATGGAACCTCTGGAGGTTTCTTTTATTTTTATAAAACAAAACAGAAGAGAGGCACCGCCATAGACCTGTAAATGTGTTTACGGTTGTTTGAATCGACAAGAAAAAAACTAAAGAAAGACACACACTAAACTATTATCTTTAGTTTCATCTGGAGTTTGGAATTGTGGTGGGTTACAGGGTGAAAAGACTCTTGATTTTACTGAGACTTGAGACACTCAGTATTGTTTAAATTATAGTGCCAGGATTAAGACAAAAGCCTGAAATAAATGAGAAAGGGAGAGAGGGAGGGTGGGTGAAGGAGAGAGAGACAGAGATGCCTCCTTTAAGTGAAATGATTAAGTTAGGCTTGGGCACCATGACTGCAGCTCCTCTGCTCATAGCTCCTGTCTCTGGCTCCAGGAATCAACAGTTGTCTTTTCTGGGATTTTTAGGAACACCCTCTAAGCCTCTAAACTCCTGGCTCAGCATCCCCAGGAGAGAAGAAAGAAGCCAGGACTTTGGACTATAATGGTAAGGGAAGGCGAAGGGAGTCAATGTTTACTGAGCTCCTGCCAAGTACTTCATATATAGGATCTCTTATGATCCTTGTACACAGCCCCCTGCATTGAGAAAATAGGAAGGGCAGCAGTATACCTCAGTGACCCAGAGCTTGACAACAATAATAATTTTATCTGTACTGTGAGCCTTTAGCATATGTGTGGGATACCCTTGCCCCCAACTCTTCTTCAATGGGAAGAGAGGTACTTTCACCCCCATTTCACAGATGAGGGGTGGAGGTGTGAAGTCAGAGAGCTACCCGAGAGTAGCAGAAGTCAACCCCAATCTTTTTTCTTTTTTTAACTCAAAACCTTTTGCTCACACGAAGTACTCCTCTCAAACCACCATGTTCTTGAGCACAGCAACTAGAATGGTTTTCTTAGAAACTGAGGTAGATGACTTCATGTCTCTGCTCAAAACCCTTCACTGGCTCCTCAGCTACCTCAGAATAAAATCCAAAAAGCTGACTGGCCTTACAGAATGTGACTTCCTTCAGTTTTTCTTCCCACAGTCACCACACCGGCCTCCTTACTGTTCCTCGAACATTCCAAACATGGCACCTCCTCGGGGCCTTGGTATTCGCTCTTTTCCCTATCCCAAGCGTGCTTTCCCCAGATGTCCAGGGGCTCCACCCCTCACATCATCCATTGTTGCTCCAAAATCACTTTCTCTGAGGGGATTTTCTGTGCTGTGGTACGAAACAGCACTCTGTCACCCTCCTGTTACTGTTCTTCACGTATCACCCCCTGACAACTCATACCTGTGATTAGAGTCTGCCTCCCTCTCCCACTCAAATAGAAGCTCAATGAGACCCAGGACAGAGTCTTCATTATCCTCTACTGTGTACCCGGTAAAAGTCAAAACAGTGCCTGGAACTTGATAGGGGCTCAACCCGTATTTGCTGAGCGAGGGAACAAGTAAATGCAGGAGTAAGTGAAGGAATGTTGCCTCCCCTCAGGGCATTAAGTTCCAAAAGGAAAATAATGAGGACTAAATATTCAGTTCAACTTACAAACCTAGGGCTGGTGCGCCTGGGGGGTTCAGTGGGTTAAGCGTCCTGCTCCTGATTTCGGCTCAGGTCATGATCTCAGGGTGCTGGGACATAGCCCCCTGTCGGTTCTGTGCTCAGCTGAGACTCCTCATGAGAGTCTCTCTCTCTCCCTCTCCCTATTTCTCTCTCTCTCTCTCTCTGTTTCTCTCTAAAATAAATAAATCTTTAAAAGAAAAACAAAAAAGAAATCTAGAGCTCATTCTGCTTTCCAAAGAGATGGCTGGCTGAGCAAACTGCACTTGAGTTTTCACTTCCCAGCATTTCCTGAGTTCATTCATTTAAGCTTCCATGCATTAAAATAAATCAAGTACCAGCCATTTCATGCATAAATTAAATTCAGCCCGACTTTATTACCTGCTTTCAGAGGAGCCTTTCACAAAGGAGGCATTTGGTGAATGTGAACTATGCTAACACCTATCTTGGTGTCATTTCCTTAATTCTGCTGATGTAGTCTGACCTAGGTTAACATCAGGCCTCCTGAAGAAATGAAAGCTATCAGTGGAATGTAACCAAGCCGTCATATTTAATAAAGACAGCTGAAGACAGATTTTATCGTTCAGTTTTCACGTCTTTGCAATATGTAGTTTTATGCCTCGCCAAAAATTTCAGGAGAGTGATGTACTTCATAAGTTTTTCGTATGACGATCCTTGTGAGATCAGCCTCTAATGAATATTAATGGCTCTGAGGAGATCGTATCTGGACGAGATAATCCAAGGACTGGTTGAAGCATGTATACCACTAATTCTACTTTGCCTGTAAACTGCAGTTACAGAAACAATTTGTCAGGACACACTGTACTGTGATTTTTAAAAATTACTAAATGCACTTACAAAATGTTGGAAGATATGCCTTGAAAATCAGTTGTCTATGTCCTGAGTAGACAGAAAAAAAGATGGAGATGTATAGATGTCAGGTCTGTAAGTGCTGTCAACTGTCACCTGCAGAGAAGTAGTATAAATCATCCTAACAACACGAAATCAGCATGAAATCTAAAAATACTGGAGTTGCGGTTCTCCTTGTGTTCTGCGTAGAGAACCAGAAAGAGCATGACCTGCGGAGTTAGGACATGACTGTGACTCAGGGTCATTTTACTATGCTGGCCTTCAGTTTTCTCATCTGTACATCAGGCATAAATCCTTCCCTGCTGACTTACATCGAGGTTGTGAAAATCAAAGATGAAGAACTAATGACTAAGCATTACAACTCTTCTGGCTATTATTATTATTCCAAATAAATGCAAAAATATCACCTGTTCTGTAGACACTCTTGGCCCCACACACAAGATAGTAAATGTAATAACTATTGTTTAAAAAACTTATCCATGATTTAAATCATTCCTTGTCCCAACCAAGCAACTATGGCTAACTGTTATTCTAAGACATCCTCACCTCTCCTTAGACCCTGATCATTGGACAATGTATGAAATATTTAGTGGGAATTTTTAAAGACAACAAAGTTGGACTTACTAATCTCGTTTCTGTTCTTCTCTTTAGAAAGCATAATGTTTGCACCATCACATGTGTAATAACTTGTTTAGTATCTGTCTTTACCATAAGACTAGAAGATACACAAATCCATCTGCTTAAACACAGTGCCTTCACATGGTAGACACAAAATACCCCCAAATAAGTATTTGTTTAATGAACAGGAGTCTAACTCAGCCTTGATGCTTGTAACAGGAAAGTATCAAATATTTATCCAGAACTTATTACGTGCCAGGTACTTTCTAAGTGATTTTGCATATATTAACTCATTCAATCCTCAAACCACAGGAGTAAGTAGGTGCCAGTATGCTCACATGACACATGAAAACACAAGGACCAAGAGAGGTTGAGCAACTTTCCGAGGGTTAAGGCAGCTAGTAAGTGGTAGAACTAGGACATGAATCTGGAAGGCTGGCTCCAGAGCCCATACCCTTTATTTATTTATTTTTTTTAAAAAGATTTTATTTATTTATTTGACAGACAGAGATCACAAGTAGGCAGAGAGGCAGGCAGAGAGAGAGGAAGGGAAGCAGGCTCCCCGCTGAGCGAGAGCCCAATGTGGGGCTTGATCCCAGGACCCCGGGATCATGACCTGAGCCGAAGGCAGAGGCTTTAACCCACTGACCCACCCAGGCGCCCTGAGCCTGTACCCTTTAATCACTGCCCTAATGCAGGGTGGATGTCTGTGTACTGTGGGTATGTCCAATGCCCCACCTTCCTGACAGATGATCATCACCTAAATTGACTTAGCCTCATGTAATTGACTTAGTACTGGTGTAAGATGCTATTGGGTAACATAAAGAAAATGGGAAAAGGACATTTGCAGGAATTTTATGGTTTCTTAAGACACGAAGACTAAAGATAATGCACTTAGAAGAAAAACGATTTGGCTGCTTTAGAGGCTCATCCCCAACGGTCATGACCAAGTGAAGCCAGGTCCAAGGCCTACTGGCCCAGGGAAAGAGACCAAACATGACTGGAGCTCAAACTAGAAGTCCAAAGAAATACTGATGGACAGGGTAGTTTGCCTCATTTCAAACAGGATGGCTTTTTGTTATCCTTCTTCCTTTTTGCTTCATGCCTCATATATTCTTACATAAATCAAACCCCACAACTGTGGGGAAGATTAACTCCGAACAATTCCTGTCACCGTCAAACCCAGTGAAGGAACCTGGAGGATGGTCACAAACTCTCCGGGGACTGCCGGCTTCTCAGTTAACAGGCCTGCTGCTCAGAAGCCTGGGAGCTCAGCAGAGCCTGACAGTGCAAATCACTGTAAAGAGACGCTACAAAAGGAAATTCTGGTGATGGGCTAGAAGAAAAGAGCGATACGTGTTGGCCATCAGGCAAGTAATATAGCAGACTGGAAAGCCAACCTGTGAACTGACACATACATATTAGGTTCCTAAGACCTGCCATAGACTGGGGCCCTAGGGTTATAACTGGTCCATCAATGGCAGCCATCCTCGTGTCCCTAAGAACCAGAGTTCTAGACCTTCCCAGACCTTCCCAGACCTCCCAGGCCTGCTCCCACCCCCTTCTCAAGGCAGCTGCACTTACCCCCTGGGCTTCTGTAAGGTATGCCTATAAGCCTTGAAACACTTGCCCACCACTCCCAATTCATTGTTCACTTAAACAACTTTTATAGTTAGCTTTTGTCAAAGAAAAACCCTATTCAAAGTCAATGGAGACAGATTTAGTACGAGAATTTATGATTTTTCAGAATTTAGAGTAGCACCATACTGGTACAGATAACTGCTCATTACATAACACCCCCAGCAGGGCCAAGGGTAATACCCCGGAATTAAACACATTAATATCTTTGTGGCAAAATGTAAGAATGCTCATATTAAGTTAAATAAGAAATATAAGTAGTCTCATGCCGGAGGAAAACACTTGCAGCTTTTAGACTTTTTCTGGACTCTGGGATGGCTAATAATAGATTACAGATCCATATTTATAACCCGAAGTCCAATACGGTGGGCCTTACAGAGCTGGACATGCTCAGGACAGGATGAAAGACAGTTCAGGGGACCCATCAGAAAGCCTGAGGGCCCTTCCATCATTCCTCTCCTCATTTCATTCCTCTTTTTCCTAGCACCTCCTGCCACAAGGTGTTTCTAAACTCAATGTATTTCAAGCATACATTGTACCATGAATTCATCAATCCAATCACAGACCATTCGAAATGTAGGGCTAGAAAAGGCACAGAATTAATGAAGGAAGACCGACTTGTAACTGGTTTGTCCATTAAGAAGAAGGGCAATCTGCTTCTCTGTGGGTGGGTGGGGGGTGTAAAAACAAGGGGTACCTGGGTGGCTCTATCAGTTAAGCATCTGCCTTAGACTCAGGTCATGATCTCAGGGTCCTAGGATCAGCACAGTATCAAGCTCCCTGCTCGGTGGGGAATCTGCTTCTCCCTCTACCCATCCCTATCCCCCAGCTCGTGTTCTTTCTCTCTCTTTCTCTCACACAAAAATAAATAAAATCTTTAAAAAACAAAAAAGAGGGGGTAGGGAGAGGGTGATTAGGTTATGGACATTGGGGAGGGTATGGGCTATGGTGAGTGCTGTGAAATGTGTGAGCCTGACGATTCACAGACCTGTACCCCTGGGGCAAAGAGTACATTATATGTTAATAAAAATAATTAATAAAAAAAGTTAAAAAACCCAAAAAACAAACAAAAAGTCCGATATTTACTCAATGCTTCCCAGAGCAAAGGATGGTGCCAAGCCTTCAAATATAAGGTCTCATTCCAGCCTCTCAGTAAATTTTAGGGGGTAGGTGCTATTATTAACCCCATCTTATCTATGAGGACATAGAGACTTAGTAAGGTTCAGTAACTTGTCAGTAAGTAGCAACAGTGGGATTCCAACCTCTAACGTGTTGATACCAAAGCACACGCTCTTGATCTGTTTAAGTTGGTATAAATAAAGTCATCCACACTGAGTGGTACTCAAACCCAATTTTCTCAGTTATAGCATCACTTAGGAAGGAAAGAAGGGTGATAGGTTTTGTGGGGTTTGTCTGTTTTTCCATTCTTGCTTGGCATGAACAGGATAAGAAGGTGCTCATGTTAAGAGGTGGGGAGCAATCTTGGAGATCACAGCTTCTAAGCCATTACTGGTTGAGATACAACACCTCCTGGCCGAGCTCATGCACACAGAGGTCCAGGCAGGTACCCAGGTGGCTGTGAAGCAAAATCTCCCATTTGGGCACGAATTCCACTCCTGTGAGGATTTGTGCAGCTGACTTAAGTATGTCAATGCCATTGCCTTCACGGAGCTCTAGTTCATGTCTAGGCAGCAGCAGCAGCTTTTTCAAAAGAAGTCCAGGCTCAGCTGAATTCTGATCTCAGAGTATACATGACACTCTCACCCTCTACCACCTCAGAATTCAAGGGGAAAATGAGCTGCTCCAGGTTCCCCAGGACTCTTTTTCCCAGCCTGCACGATTTCCTTTTCTGCAGCCTCCTCCTGCCCAGACAGGCAGGCCTGGCTTCAATCAGAATCATCTCCCCTCCCCCATGAGTGCTTTGAAAGCAAGCTCTCAGGGTTCATTATAAGCACAGAGGTAGAAGAAAATAGAATGGGCAGGGACACTTCATTTTCCTTGCAGAACCCCATGCCTGTGTAGGCAGGATGGAATTTGCAAGCACACACTGGATTATCCCAGGTGCCAAATTCGGCAGAGGGTATCCAAGTTTGCCAAAAGCAAAGGCAGAGTGAGTGCCACATGCCCCCCCTAAAAGCAGATGCAGACATTCCAGGGCAAGGAGTGTAGAAAGCCTTCAAGGCTCGTCTGACTTCTTACCCATCTGCAGCGGAGTTCGGGACCTGCTGCAGCCCTAAGACACGATGCTTCCATTTCTTCCCCCACCCCAGATCCAGTGCGAAGCCTCCTTGGTATAATCCATATAGATTATGTTCTACAAAAGGAGAAATTTCAGTAACTGATATGGCACCAATGGGCAAGCATCCCCAAACAGTATCTGGTTATCTCCTAGGGAAAAGGAAATACCAGTGAGAATGAACCACTTCACCTGCCAAACCATTCCCATGTGGCCAACATCAAACATTCCTTTGGAGTGACCAGTCTGAAGAGAAATGTCTGCATAGACAAGCAACACCTTTCCGCAGCTAGCCACCTCTATGACCCAGTTACTCTAACGGTGACTTAATGTCAATCCAGGTGGTAATGCCTTTACAGTAACTAGGTGTGTAAAAGCTGCCACTGAAATCTCAGATTCCTAACCTAACCTGAGATGTGGATTTAATCCAACTTGTTGACTCTTCCTCCCCCACCCTCAAGTTCAAATGCATAAAAGGAATGAAAAGAAGAGTAAAGATTCTGTTCATATTTTTTGGCTCGTCTTTGATCTAGCTGGGATCTATGTCTCAGTATGGGGTGGCAAACGAATGCCACCAGTTCAGTCTACCTGCCCAAACTTATTTCCCACTGCATCCTTCAGGAACACTTACGAGGTTGCCCTACCCACTCCTCTGCTTCTTTGTGCCTCTCCCTCCTGGGTAGGCTCTCCTATGGGCTCTCTAACCCAGCCCACTGGGCCCCAGCTGGCCTATTAGTTGGTTATCACACCTGTGGGCCTGGCTACCTAATCTGAGCTGAGTCCATCCTTTCTGGCTCCACTGAGTGGGTTCCCAATGTGCCCCCTCCATCTCCAGCTTGGTCCAGTATAGTAGGTCCCAGGGCACAATCCCTTTTCTAATAGCAGCCCCTGCAAGCTCAATGTTTGGTCTATCTCATTACTACGGGCTCTTCATACATTCACTAACTATTTACTGAGGGGCTGGCATGGAGTAGGCACTATGAAAGGGAATATGATGGTGAAAAAAATAATGTCTTTGCGATCAAGAAGCTCACCATCTCGTAAGTCTGTGTTTCTTACACTTTGATGTGCCTATGGGCTACCTGGGGATGATGTTAAACAAAGATTCTATTCCAGCAATCCAATCCTCAGTTGGGTCTGAGATTCTGCATTTTCACAATTTCCCGTGCAATCCCACTGTAAATCATACCTGGGGTACAAGGTAGTAGGAAAGTGGATGGGCAGGTAGAGGGGATGCTCACGTGAGCACCTGTGACTTGGTCAGCACTATCAAGGATGAGTAAGAGTTGGCCAGAAAAAGATGGGTTTGGTCTGTGTGGAAGAATGAGTGGTGGCAGAGGCAAAAGGTAAATATGTTGAAATAAGGTAAATATGTTGAATTTCTATCACCGAAGTCCCAAAGCCTGAACACAAGGAAGTGTTTCAAGATCATGTATTGATGACTCATTGGTGGGGGGAGATGGCAATCCATTCAAGGTAACAGCCATAGGGTGTATCTAAAATGTCTAGATGGTAGGTGCCAGGGCTCCCAACTCTGCTGAAAATTCCCATGCTCCAAGACCAGCAAAAATGCAGCAACTCGAGTGGACCAAGTGGGCTGGAACAAGGGCATCTCAGTGATAACCAGGGTAATAAAGGCCTGGCTAAGCTGTCTTTGACATGAGGTCAAGTCCTAGAAGCTTTGCCAAACTCTAAGGAGGGAGAGAAAGCCTCAGCAATGTCTATGGCTGAGTTCACCACCACCTGGTAGAAAAAAAACTACTCAGATAGAAGTTAAATTAAGGAAAATGAACATGACATTCCATTCACACTCAGGTTTGTATTCTTAAGTCATTCATACTACAGAAGTTTCGAGAATTCAAAATGGGTTAGTCTGGTGGTGACACCCAAAAGGAGACACTCTGGCTTTAGAGCCACACTATGGATGCCAGAGTACCAAGGGAAAGAACCAAAGTAACACTTTGAGTGCTTCTCACCACTCTGGGAACACTGTTGTTATACTCACTTCAAAGAACAGGTCTTAGTTGAATTTAGGAGTTCAGAATAATGTTGTAAGATGAACCACTTGGAAAGCCCAATTTGATACAGTAGTCAACACACCAATGAACTGCACAGCCCCACAAATCCAAAGTGTGTGATCTTTGGAAATAACCCCTTGGAAGGAGATGGTATATGCAGAGTGAGTAATCGTGTCTCACAGCAGACATCAGCTGAGACCTGATCTCTGGAGTCACAGAAAAGGAGAATGGAGCGGGGGAGATCTCACCTAAAAATATTCTAATCCCATTTAGAGCAATTTCTCAGAGATCAGGAAACAGTTAAGAGAAAAACAGATCTTAAAACCATCAAAATCAGCAAAGGAAATACTCTTGGGAGCTAGAACATGGTTCATTTTCTCCATTTGCTGTGGCAGTTTGTTAACAGCAAAAAGAAGAGGCTGGACCAGGCACCAGAGTGTCAGAAACCCAAGTAGAAGAGTATGCAGATGGACGCTGTGGCTGATGAATGGATGGGAAGCTTGAGCGAGCTTACCAGTGGTGGATACCCAGTTTTGAGGTGATGTTCAAGGTCATGAGTCTGAAGTTTCATAACCATGAGTTTCAAGGTTACCATTCAAGGAATAAGCACAATCACCAGGTAAAGGCCCATACAACATCTCTAATGGTTACTGGGAAAGCAGGTTTCAGAGAGGAATAAGAATGTGTTAAAGCTTGGGGTGCCCGTGTGGCTCAGTCAGTTAAGTGTCTGACCCTTGATCCCAGCTCAGGTCTTGATCTCAGGGTTGTGAGTTCAAGCTCCACACGGCACCACGATGGGCTTAGAGCCTATTTATTTATTTATTTTTAAAATTTTATTTATTTATTTGACAGAGAGAGAGAGAGAGAGAGAGAGAGATCACAAGTAGGCAGAGAGGCAGGCAGAGAGAGGAGGAAGCAGGCTCACTGCCGAGCAGAGCCCGATGCGGGGCTCGATCCCAGGACCCTGAGATCATGACCTGAGCCAAAGGCAGAGGCTTAACCCACTGAGCCACCCAGGTGCCCCGCTTAGAGCCTATTTAAAAAACAAACATACAAAAAAGAATGTGTTAAGGCTTAATGGTCTAAGATAATGGCTGAGACAGAAAGATCAGTATTTATAGCCCAGAAGTGAATGCAACAGAGTTCCTCATGGGCCCCACAGATGACTTCTGCTTTGCAGAAGCTTCCCAGGGTACTTCCTTTAACTACGCTGCCTGATCAATGGTTCTGAATAAATAAGGATATGCTGTTACTCCCTGACCAGGTACTTTCACCATCCACCTCTTTGGTCAGGCCCACCTTCTCAAGGTAAATGGGGACAGTTGGAGAAGTTGCTGAGATCGTGAGGGGTTGGCACCAGAGCCTCCAACAAACTCTTCCTTCCTTCTGAAGCAGGCAGGCTCTCTTGGTCTGTGACTCCTTTCTGACTTCTAGAAGAAAGGCAGACCCTCAGCGAAAACTGTGACAAATGCTTATGAAGCAATGGTTTGCAAACTGTGTTCCATGAAGCTTTAGGGTTCCATTTCATTAGTGAGGTGGGTACTTCCCTTTAAGTGGGGGTGGAGGGGGGGACTCTCAGCCTTTCATCCACCACCTTAGCCAATGCAGATCCAATTTTACTCATCTTGTTAGAGGTTCTGTAACTTTGTTTGTTTGAAAAATATAAAGAAAGGTTTAAAACCAGGAAAATGGTGTGTCTGTACCAAAAACATCATACCATATTTTTTACAGTTAAAACAACTGGAGAGTTGAAGCCAAGATAAAAGCAGAGTGTGGCCAGGTGGGATTCAAAGGAGACAGGAAATTCCTGAAATAGGTCATCATAAAACACAAAAGCTCGTTGGGCCAATTATTAAGTGAGGGTTTCTGGGATAGTTGTTTTTAAGGATTTTCTGTGAAAGTAGGCACAACCATGCCTGCTTCTTACCACCGTGTTAGCCTTCTGAACCCTCCCTTCCAGAATATTAACCACATGGATTCTGCTCTACATTTTGTGAAGCTGCCATTCGCCTGACAGAAAAAAAATTTCCCAGTCAAGGATCAGGTTTCACCTGAGACTCTTAAGCCCCAAGAATTTGGCCACTGCTAATTTACCCACTCCTTAAACAGGTTCCTTCACTTGTAAATCACTGGGATTCTGTGCACAGCTAGAAAAACTGACTTCTGCAGTTGGGGGAAAGTTCAACTTTTTCTTTCTTTTTTTGTTTTTTTAAGAGAGAAAGTTCCATTTTTAAAGATGGTTTTCCACCCCTGAGAGGACATTCTCTGTATTCCCAAAGGAGGAGATGCTAGATGGCCCTACAATTAAAAAATAAACAAACAAATCCTATGAATCACAACCAAAGAATCAAAAGTTAAACAAACAACGGACTTTTCCTCACTGCACTAGAGATGTGTGGTTTTATTTTAGTTGTTAAATCTAATTCCTGATCTGCTTTCCAACAGGCCCAAGGACTCAATAACCACATCTGAAAGGAGATCCAAGAAAGAGAATGGAGACAGGAATCTTCTTGGCTGTTCCTTCCCCAATCTTCACAGAATTCAGAGGGCACCAAACCTCATCAAGATGAAAGCCTCAAGCACTTTCTCGAAAGACAAGACCTCCCTTGGGAAGGAGAGCTTGACCTCGAGTGGCAACAGGAGCTAACTACTATGGAGAGAACATGAGAACTTGGATGTAAATCTTCCCTGCAAAGAGTATGGCACAGATGACTGACAAACGACTCCTGCGTCTCCACTCCCCTCACCTTCTTTGGCTTCCCTTTCTCATCTGCCTTTAAAGTATGGGGTCGGGGTCATGGGGGAGGTATAGAGCTGGGAATCTGGTCATTCTCAAACGTAAAAACTCCTGAGGCAGCCCCAGGGGAAGAAGAAAAAGAACATTTTTTTTTCCCCCAAATGACACCAAGCAGCCTTAAGTAAATTTACTTGTTCAGAAAAGGTCGGTAAAGTCGTGCTTTTCCCATTAAAAACTGTACACAACCCATCAACACAAGGCATAAACACAGCTCCATGTACCAGGAGATAAATATGCTAAAAATTCCCCCAACTCTCTAGCGTACCAGGCTGATGTATCACAAACAGAGGAGACGAGCTGAGTTTTTGGACATCACGGTTCAGGGCAGTTTAGGGCAGAGCTAAATAAACTTTTTAGCGCTGGAATGAACTGAACACCAGCCTGGAAAAAAAAGGTAACATTAGAAACGGGCCAACATACATTAGGTAACACACTTCACAAATGCAAAAGGCAAGCAGCTACCATTTTCAGAAAAAGAACACAGCAAACTGTAATGCTAAGAGAGAAACCACTTACAAAGAGGAAGGCAGCCTATTATAAAAACGGTCAGGCATTTCGAGAAAACTTATTTTGATCATCCAGCCAGACAGGAGCTCTCCTTTTGCTATGCTGTCAGATTTCTTTCTTTCTTTCTGTAAACTGAGTTTCTTTCCCTGGGTAGTGGGGATAGTAATAACTCCACAACAGAATGATTGCCATGTGAGGTATCAGAATAACCAGCCCACTGGAAAGTTCTATTTTGTGTTGTCATACTAACTTTTATGTTTTAGTCTTTCTTCCCTTTGAGATAGTAAGCTCAAGGCGAGGGAGCACGTTTTGCTCTTCTTTCTGGACCTTGCAATGCCTTACCCCTTGCCCAGTATATGGTGGATACTCATTCACTAAGACTCTTTTGATCTGAACTGAATCCCAGCCGGGGTGTGCTTACTTACTCCTGACCCTTGTCACGCCCTGTCCGCGCAGTGATAATCCCTTCCCATAACAGAATGTTGGCGCTGGAGAGGACCCTGGAAGTCTTCTCGTTTGATCCCCTCCTATCCAGAAACAGTGTTGGGAAAATTGCACAGTTTCCACCTAGTAAATTAGGGTGGGTTCAACTGTAAGCTATGCATTCACTAGTTAGTGTCTCTAGTGGGTTTTCTTTCTCTGTCCTCTTCACTCTACGTCTTCTTGTGCAGGGAAAGGAAGTATAAAAGGTGTCAGGGTAAGGTGAAGTAGGAAGAGGAGGAAAAAAAAAGCTGTTTTCCAACCTTTGCTAAAAACACAAAAATACTTCCAAATTTACTGAATACTTGACTCGTCTGGGAACAAGAGAATGATACTGAAACAATCCGTCCAGGGATATCCTCTTCCCTCCTTTGAGAATATTCTCTTTCCTTTAAGAAAAATCAACATTTTCCTCTGAGGAAATTCTTTTTTTCTAAATCAGATTTGCTGATTTTCAACTAGGCACCCTCCCCCAAATTTTAAATCAGTCCCTAGCTCCCCTCTTTCTTAGCACCCCCTCCCTAGTTCCCCTTTTTTAGTTCCAAACACATTTTCACCCACGTCTGTCACATGCCATGGCTCTTACCTTCGCCCACCTTGAGCAGGAGGATGATTTTAAACTAAGAGGCTCCCGTGAATTAAGCCACGAGGAGGTGAAATCGCTGTCCGATGTTCAGTGGAAACGGGGGTACAAACCTCACTTACTGTCACAGAAATCAGAGATGCAAAAAGTCAATGAGATAAGCTAATCTCATGTGTTCTGCCTTAAAAAGAGAGGTGTTTCTCTCACTTTTTCATACAGCCAAGGATACCAAAAACGAGTCTGCAAAGCCCCATCTCCGCCCTTCCAGTTATCAAGTCTGAAAAAGGTCCTCGAAGTGAAACAACGGAGGGAGGTTGTGCTGTGAATCGTCAAGGTCTTTAGGATCTCTGTGATTTATAGATGAGAAGGAAGCCTTTCCACGCATGTGGAAGGTGCATGGGGTTCGTAATTTACAGTGTAGGAACTGCAGGCTACGGCAGTAATCCTGCTAAGCTACTGTCACTGCTAAGGGTGACCTCTAACGGAGCCTGCGGGGGTGGGGGGAACAAGCAGCCTTTTCTCTGCGCTCAGAGTTCTTGGCTTACCCCAGGGCCTTTGGGTTGAACAAAAGGGAAAACCACTTGAGTGAGCATGGCGAAGGCAGCAGTTTGGTGGGAGGGAACGAGGGCAGAAGTAGCAGCGCAGTATTGCGAGGGGAGAGGGGAGAAATGGAACTGAGAAGTCAAGACCCACAGTGTTCATTCACCCCCTTTTGGAGATGCAGCTTCCTGTCCTTCACTCCTCCCTCTGCAGGCAGATGTTCTCTGCTTTGGAACCGGGAAGCGGAACTGGCTAGGCTCTGTTTGGCACTGATGCCAGTCAGAATCTCTTCAGGAGAACAGGGCTGCCTTAGAAAAGTGCTCGCCTCTCCTGGACTGCTGTCTGCCCCTCCCGCTATGGATCTGTGATGGGCCGGTCTTTTCTGCGTTCCATCTTAACCTCTCAACATGCTACTCTTTGCAGCCCTCCTTCCCTCTGCTCTGGTGACACACTCCTGATTTTCTTACTCCGACTTCTCCAACGCCTTTACCAACATACCCCTGACTCCGGGCCACCTAACGACGGGGTCCCTCAGGGCTCTATCCTAGGCCTTTTCTCTTTATACTTGAAACTCCCTCCTTAGGTGAAGCCACACCTATGACTTCAACGCCCTTTGCCATGGCCCACCTGGTTTCCGAGTCCCAGACCTGGATATCCACTAGACCAGTTCATAGTCTCACAGGCACCTCAAAATCAACTCACCCAAACTTCCAGCACCCCTCGCTCTCAAATCCTCCAAGATTCTCAATCTCACTAAGGGGTTCTTCTCAGAGAGATTATAAAGGATAATTCCTAGGTTTCAAGCCAGAAACCTAGAAATTATCCTTTTTTCCTCCTGTTCCTCCTGTTCCCTGCTCTATTCCCATACGTTCCATCATGGATTCTCCCTGCTAAATCTCTCCAATCCACCACATTCTCTCCACACTTGAGTTTCAGGTCGCACCATCTCCCGTCTGCACCCCTGCAATGGGCTCCATGCATCCATGCTCGCCCCTCCCCGGTTAGTGGCCAAGGCAAACCTTCTGATGACCCAGTCTTGCACTGGCTTCCCCACCATCAGAGGCTCCCTATGACCATAGAATAAAGATCAGAGTTCTTCTGTGCTCTCACACATGGCCTCCAAGTTCCTGTCACTGTTGGCAACCCCTTGTGTGTCACTCCTGAGCACTGTGTCACTCCTGAGCACTCACTGTGCGGCAATCACAACCGCCTCCTGTCATCCTCTGGCAATACCACACTTTCCTCAGCTGGGAGCCTCCACGCACATAGCCCTCTCCTTCTGCACAGACCAGCTCCCTCCCCTACCCTCTCGCCCTTGTTGAATCCCAGTCACCATCCAGTGTCCCCTTAAATTTCACTTCTGAGTTACAGACTTTGTGGGTATTTGTGTGTGCATTTGTATTTCGTATACTTAGCACACTGCATTTTCTTCTGCTCAACTTCCCACGTTTGTCATGATTTATGTCACTTGTTCGTTGATCAGCTTACCCTGATCCCCTGCTCATGCCAAGCACTCTTCTAGGCACTGGGGTGGCAGCATCGAATGCACGAAATGTCTGTGCTCACAGTGTTTCCAGCCTTTGCAATGGCTCACCCACTACTTGATTTTAAGCTCTGTGAGAAGGTCCCGTTTGTCTGGTTTACCACAGTAGCCCAGAGTTCAGCACACCAGTACCTCTCTGGTGTGTGTGAAATATTCAGTAAATATTTGCTCACTGTCTGTCCTCCCAAAGTTACTACTGTACAGGGCACATAGTGAGTAATTATGTGTTGAATTAGACACCTTCTTTCAGGCAATCATGTGCATGGAAAAAGGTAATTTTTCAGATTTATGATGGTGATTTTCATCTCTTATTTGATTTTTAGTAAGGAACTACTGGTTCTCTTACCCCTGTTAATTAATATAAATGAATAAGATAATTTCAGAATGAAAATGGTAGTAAGAAAATTGGATGGGATGGTCTACTAGAGACAAACAGAAGGGACCTATGTCATATTATGTGGAGTATTTAGAGAAATTCTCTCCAAGGAGGGGAAATTTGAGCTGAGACCTGAATGACAAGGAGTCAGCTACACAAAAATCTAGGCGGAGGGTCCTGGACATAAGAAACAGCAAGTGCAAAGGCTTGGAGGTGGGGAGGGGAAGGAAGAACTAGCAGGGGTGGCAGTGGGGTTGAGAAGCTCCAGGAACACCTGGAGTCCGGGGGGCAGGGGGAAATGGTACAAGAGGAGGTTAGAGTAGCTAATGGCCAGTTTACGAAGGATGCAGCAGACCAAGGGAAGGAGTTAGAACTTTTTTCTGGTTGTAGTGGGAAGATACTGGAGATTTTTTTTTTTTTAATGAACATACAATTTGTAAAAATGTATTGTTTGTTTTGGAGGTACGGTCAGTGATTCATCAGTCTTACACAATTTACAGAGCTCACATTAGCACATACCCTCCTCCCCAGTGTCCATCATCCAGCCACCCCATCCCTTCCACTCCAGCAGCCCTCAGTTTGTTTCCTGAGATTAAGAGTTTCTTATGGTTTGTCTCCATCTCTAGTTTCGTCCCATTTCATTTCCTCTCTTCCCCTATGATCCTCTGCCTTGTTTCTCAAAGTCCACATATCAGCGAGAGCATATGATAATTGTCTTTCTCTGATTGATTTATTTCACTTAGCATAATACCCTCTAATTCCATCCACATTATTGCAAATGGCAAGGTTTCATTTTTTGATGGCTGCATAGTATTCCATTATATGTATGTATATGCCTGTGTGTGTGTGTGTGTGTGTGTGTGTATAAAACACCTTCTTTATCCATTCTTCTGTTGATGGACATCTAGGTTCTTTCCATAGTTTGGCTATTGTGGACATTGCTATTATAAACATTTGGGTGCACATGCCCCTTCAGATCACTACATTTGTATCTTTAGGGTAAATACCCAGTAGTGCGATTGCTGGGTTGTAGGGCAGCTCTATTTTCAACTTTTTGAGGAACCTCCATGCTGTTTTCCAGAGTGGCTGAGCCAGCTTGCATTCCCACCAACAGTGTAGGAGGGTTTCCCTTCAATACTGGAGCTTCTTAAGCACAGAATGAACATGATCTGATTTGTGATTTTTAATAAAACGACTATCTGCTATGTGACGAATGAGGTAAAGAGTTGTGCTGCCCCCCTCGGTAGTAAAACCTCCAAGAATACCAAAGACTACTATAGGAAAAAATATAGAAGTTATTCGTTAACTTTACTCCTTTTTGATGAGTTTCAAGCCCTTGCTGACGGCCATGGGAAAACTGTCTTATTTTATTGGACATGAGGACGCCTGGATGGCTCAGTGCAGCGTCCTGGGATCGAGTCCCACATCAGGCTCTCTGCTCAGCAGGGAGCCTGCTTCCCCCTCTCTCTCTGCCTGCTTCTCTGCCTACTTGTGATTTCTCTCTCTGTGTCAAATAATTCAATAAAATTTTTTAAAAAATAATAATTTTATTGGACATGAGTCAGTTAGGGGGCCGTGGCTCTCTTACCAAATTCATTTACTTATTTATATGAGATCTATTTATCTATTAATCATTGATGACTATGATCCATTTCATGGGGGACAAAAATAGAGTCATTTCTGATTAAAAACAAAAACAAAACCCTTCAGCTACTACAATCTGCATCACATGGTCACCAGAGCCCTTCCTTCTGAAATTCACTGGTGCATCCCACATGTGTCAGACTCATTATTTATGAGCAGTGAGCTATGCGATAGAGTGAGAATCATCTCCTTAGGGAAACATCGGCCTTAGATCTGAAACTGCTTATTCTCCAAGGAAAAAAGACTTCAGGTTTTTTTTTTTCTAATGTCACTTAAAACAATGTACTCAAGTATTTTTAGACTGAAGCCTTCTTCGTAAAGCATGGGATAATGACTTTGCTAAATCCTACTGAAAACAAAAACATCTAGACGCTATGGGAGAACAGAAATCATGTTGCTATTTTTTAAATTACGGAGATGGATGGCTAGACCAATGCATGGGGCAGCTTGATAAGGCCCTCCCATGCAAAATGTCAGATGCATTTTTTCTTTTCTTATTTCACTGCAGTACCATTAGGACACTGTGATGCAAGCCGCTTTACCTGCTGGAAGCACAGACAGCAGTAGCAGTAACTACATGATAGTTGAGGGCACTGAGAATTCTTGTGAGCAAGGGGCTGTACCACCTGTTAGTCCCTCGGCTTTTGACCACACTTCAGTCTGGCCAGAGGAGCAGAGCATTAACCTTAGAAAAAGCTTGAGCAGTCAAGTCAGGGCACGATCAGCTACAGGGGACCTTGACTCAGAGCCCCATTCCTGCCCAGCCTAGGAGCCCTCACTTGCTCCCTGCTCAAAGCACGGTGCCCAGCCTGAGGTTGTAAATGGCTCCCGAGCTTCTACTAAGTTGGTGGTAGGAGGCCATCGTCAGTGGCAGAAGGCTTAGGACCCCTGACAAACCCATGAGGATGAGGCAGATGCTTGGGGCAAACTCAAGAGGACAGGGGGCTGGCAGAGGAACTGAGCTGGCCAGTGGTCAGCATGGAAGGGACTGGCATCCAGTAGTGTCACCCTGTTATCAGTCTGGATACCATTAAGTGACTCCAATATGGGCACAACTGGGCAGACCAGGTAGGATGCCAGTCCTAAGTGACTAGGGTACCAGGCAGAGCTCCAAGCAAGAATTCACTTCCTGGTCTTGGAATGTGGGACGAGGAGCTGGCCTAATAAATGAGGTTAGGAGAGACCAGCCTGCCACTAAAACCTGGGAAGAAAGTCAGAGTCTCTGGTGGGTTAAATGCTCCAATGATGGGAACAGAGGGCTTTTAGGGGTGTGGAGGAGCCCCCGAGAGGCAGCCACAAGGACCGGGTAGACCAGTCTTTGTGTCCCACGGATGAATACAGTACTTGGAATGTGGAGGGCTTAATAAGTAGCTGCTGAATTAATAGCTCTGAACCTAGTTCTAAAACCTAGCTTTTTCCAGAAACTTATCCTTATAGATTGATTAGATCTATATATAGATTAAATCTATATATAGATTAAAAGGTTCACTTTGACAGCATCGCCTTTCAAACCGTCTTGGAAAAGGCTACACTACTGTATCTGAAACACGTGAGCCCTGCTTTTGGTTGTCTTTCTCCGGAGCTGACAGAGTGTCTCCATAGACCTCACTTTGTCAGAGGGGAGGCCGGGGAGCTGGTGCGGGGGTGGGGGAGGGTGAACAATGCACCTGGGCCACCTGGAAGAACAGTTCAGCCAGTCAGCCCCATGAATCATCACAGACTGATAAAGGCAGCCAGATTCCAGGGCTGTCCTAACAGTCAGCATGTTTTCGGGCTAAAAAAATTTCACGGGCCCCAAGGGGTCCACTGTCTAAGGGGTGACTGATAAACCACGGCTGAACAGTCCACCTCTGAGGGAGGTCCAGCAACCTGCCTCTGACCCTGGCTATTGGGGGGCTTGCGGCCTCTAGGGTTTTTATTTCTGGGAGCCTCTATCATGAACTGGGATGTGCAGCTTCTCCTATGGGAGAGAGACCCAGCAATGACTTTGCAGAGATGCAGTATCCGCAATATTATTGGGAACCACGGTAGTTGATATTTATCAAGCCCGTTTTCTACGTGCCAAACCTGTGTGTTATCCTAAGACCTCATAGCAACCTCATGACCTAGGTCTTCTAGCATTACAGCAGAGGAAATAGGGTTAACCAACCACGGAGCAAAAAAGGGGAGGCAGAGGGAGGGACGGGGGTTGTACACATGGTCCTGAAAATTGAAGACTGTACTATGTTGGTCTGCTCAGTGATTTGGCATGAAACCACAGGGCACTGAATGTAGCAAGCTGGCATACCCTTATATTCTTTTATTTTTTTTTCCCCCTCTTCCTAAGCAGTGAGACTTTTAATCATTACACACACACACACACACACACACACACACACACACACACACACACACTCAACCTTCACCATACAATGAAAACCCCTGAACCAGCTGTCTCACCTTATTAACTAATGGAAGCTCTGTCTCACCAACATCAATGTCCCAAGTTGCAAGTGACCCTGTGTCAAAATCCCAGCATTCAAGGCTATGGCTTGAGATACCTTATTTCATCCAGGCAGGATTTCTTCTGCAAGGGCCTCACACTTTGGTGTCACAGAGAATCGAACGTTCTGCATCTTCGAATTGTCCTTTCATTGCTTTCCTCTCCCACTCAGTCTTTGAATATCTATGTGTCTGTGAGTTTATGCGAAGGCATGCAAGCACATGTCTAGAACGTGCATATCACCGTGAAGAAACACCGAGGAGTCAGAAAGAACTTCTGCAAGCCTTAACAGGCTGTGTGGCCACGTGCCTCCCTGAGATGCTTTCCTTATTTGGAAAACAAGCAAAAAATACCTCTCTAAAAAGGTTATTCAAAGCAAGTGAACTTTGTAAAGCACCTAACCTATTGCAGGTGCTCAGTAAATGGTACACATGTTATTAGAGCCACAGCATGAAACCAAAGCTAGATAATGATATAATCCACTCAGAAAGCCAGATGTGAACTGTGCCTCTGACAAAGCAATAAAACACATTTCATTTGGCATAAGATGTTTTTCTGAAGATTTATGTATTTATATTAGAGAGCGAGAGAGTGCGTGCGCATGAGAGCAGCGGGAGGGGCAGAGCAAGAGGGAGAAGAGAATCTCAAGGGGACTCTGCCCTGAGCGTGGAGCCCCATGTGGTGCTCAATCTCATGACCCTGAGATCACGACCTAAGCTGAAACCAAGAGTCAGATGCTTAACCGACTATACCGCCTATGCACCCCTGGCATAAGATATTTTTAAAAACCCCACTTAAAAACTATTCTACCTACAGAATCTTCTCCTATCTGTCCACTTGCAGGTTGGAAGCAGTATGGTCTTGTCTATCTAAAGATGACTAACGGTTGTCTCCAGCACGGTATCGTTTGTCATGGGGCTCAGTTACTGCCAAATTTAATTATCTGTGCTGATGGAGAGAGCAGGTAACAGATAATCCAAAAGAACAAATACTTCCTAGATCATTCATCCAATTTCTTTCCCATAACAGCTTACAGGTATTACTTAGGTCCTGGCTAATGCTGCCATTCTGTAAGACTATATACCAGTAGATGGTGAGAAGAAATTCATGACCTCTCTGATTCAGACAGAACACCACCCTGAACTTGATTATCTGCTGCATAGCATTTGCAAGGTGAGTAACTGGTGGTGGCCTACCACTCTTTATTGTAGAGCACAATAATTATTTCATAGCAATTCCATTCAAATGTTAAAATGCTGCCTAGATGCACATCAAGAACCACCAATTAAGTGTCTAGTTTGAAGTGGCTCTTTAGGTTGGTGTGAACACAGTGCTAAAGAAATCAGAGGGTTCGTTTTTTTCAAGAGAGTAATTAGCATCTTTCTTTTGGTGGTCCTACAAAAGTCTGTGAGCGAGAGACGACGTGAACTATGAACACAGAGGGAGAACTATGAACACAGAGGCCATCAGCACTGCTGGATAAATATCACAGAGTTTATGTCCTACTGATGAATGGGGCCCTAACACTGTTGCCTAACTGGTTTATACGATCATGATGTCCCCAATGTCACCACTGTCACAAGGGACAGCAAACCCTCAGTGCAATTTTAATTTGTGTTCATTCAACCCAAATGTCAAATACCTAGTAGGTGCAAAGGACTGGGCTCCTCATCACTTTATGTGTATCAGTGGTTTTCAAAGCATTGTATGGAGCCCTGGGGTTCTTTCATGGGGATCCTGTCAGGGTTACGCAAAGTCATCACATTTCAGCTGTTTATTGTGGCCCTAGACTTGACCCTAGACTTGAATGAAACAACGTATCACAATACATCAAAATGTGGAAGCAGATAGGAGAGTCCAATTGTCTTCTAAAGAGATATTTAAGAGATTTTTAAAAAATAACACAATGCCACTCTTCCTACTCTATTTTTTTGTTTTGGGAAACCATTACTTCTCTTGAAAAATGTTATATATGCTCATATGTGACGTTTATTGTTTTTTTCAATGAATAAATATTTGTAAAATTTCCTACTTGTAATGTCTAATATGGTAATTATTAATAAATAGAACCCATGTAAACAAAAGGGGCTTTTGAAATCTTTGATAATTTTTAAAAGTATGAAAGTGTTCTGAGACCAAAAAAAAAAAAGCAAAAATTGAGAACCACTACTCTACATCTATCTCAAATCTTACAGCATCCCAAACCCCTGTTCCAACTTCAGTGGTCTTCCCAGAAGTTATCACTGCCTAAAATTATATCATACATTTCTTTTTTATTTATCTGTTTTCTCCATAAGCCAGTCACTTGCTAAACTATTTGTTCTCAGATCCATTCCTCACCCTTTCCGACACAGAGCCCCCAGGCTTCTATGCCAAAGACCAGGGGGAGCACTGGCAGGAGAGAAGAGGAGGGTAACAGACACCCAGGCACTTTTCCTCACCCTCTCTCCTTTGGACTCATGTTCTTGGCTCTAGGGCCTATGGACCAGGTCTTTGCTCTGCGCACCCAGCTCCTGCTGAGCACCCTGGCTCCCAGGCACCCGAAATCCTTTCCCTTCCTTTTGTCCAACCCTAGGGTCAGAGTGGCTCGAACCTTTTGTTATTACCTGCTCTCTACACCATCCCAGTTTGACTTTCCAGCTCTACCCATACTCTGGGAAGAGAAAGTCATCTCAGGTTCCTCATTTAAAATAGGGATAATAACAATGGTCAACCAGAACTTCTGTGAGGATTAGAAAAAAATATCCAGAAAGAACGCAGCATGGTGTTTGGCCCAGAATAGGTCATACATGTTCGTTAATATGACTACTACTGTGTTTTGTTTTATTTTATTTTATTTTATTTTTTATTTATTTTACTTTTTTAAGATTTTATTTTTTTATTTGACAGAGAGATGGAGAGAAAGCACAAGCAGGCAGAGCAGCAGGTAGAGGGAGAGGGAGAAGCAGGCTCCATGCTGAGCAGGAAGTCTGATGCGGGTCTGGATCCCAAGACACTGGGATCATGACCCAAGCCGAAGGCAGACACTTAACTGACAGAGCCACCCACGTGCCCTGACTACTACTGTATTTTAAACTTTAGAACTTGATTACCCTGCCGAAAAAAATGGAATCTACTGCTTTCAGCTGGTGTTCAAGTTTTGATTCTTAATCGGGACTCTAATGGCTATGGAAATTATTTTTTTTTTTTTTTTAAAGATTTTATTTATTTATTTGACAGAGAGAGATCACAAGTAGACAGAGAGGCAGGCAGAGAGAGAGAGGGAAGCAGGCTTCTTGCTGAGCAGAGAGCCCGATGCGGGACTCGATCCCAGGACCCTGAGATCATGACCTGAGCCAAAGGCAGCGGCTTAACCCACTGAGCCACCCAGGCGCCCCTATGGAAATTATTTTTTTCCAAGATCACTACTACAATTATGATAGGGTCAATAACTTTTCTTAATTTTTAACTTCAGTTGGAAAAGAAGTGTGCAGAGAATGCTGTAAGAGACATTCTCCTCTATAATCAGGCATTAGAGCTGCAATAAATCACAAGTCTCCCCTTTTTATATTACTGCAAGATGGAAATAAAGCTCAAATTTATTCAGGACTTAACTCTCTGCCGGGAACTCATGAAGAGCTTCATACACACTGTGACACTTAATTCATAACCTTGTATTAGTTCATAACCTTACTAAGCGGGTATCATCATTACTACCCCCCATTTTCCAGACGAGGAAACAGGCTCAGAGAAGTTCAGGGCTTGCCAAGTCACAGAGCCCATAAAGCGAGGAAGGGATCTGAACCTGGACTGATGTGATGATGGACCATTCTTTCTATGGTCCTTTTGGAAAACAGAAATAAAGCCATCAAAACACACAGCTCCTGCCCACAGATAGTTCCCTAGGGATCTTTGTATATGTCAGTAACATATATTTGCTCACATTTCTCTTCAGAGATATAGGAAGACAGATGTCCTCAGCTATAGGCTTTTTCTTCCCTACTCTGGGATGGCAAAATATGGATGGTTTATATTTGATGAGGGGCCATAGCAGGTAAATTCCTAGCATTCGACAACTTCCTTCCCTCTGCTCCTTATGGGGTGCACGGTAGGACTCCCTGGCTGGGCCCAACAACCGAGGTGATGTTGAAGGAAGTCACCTACAAGGGACGCTCGGTTGTCCCTGGATGCTAAGGCTCCACTGTGCTGCCATGCCCAGCATCAGGGCTCCCTCACTTCAGCCTGTCACTGCTGGCAGTTTCCCGGATGACAGGACTCCGGGGGTAAGCAACAAAACAAATACTCCTT
The DNA here is from genome assembly GCF_902655055.1 of Lutra lutra. Taxonomy (NCBI): domain Eukaryota; kingdom Metazoa; phylum Chordata; class Mammalia; order Carnivora; family Mustelidae; genus Lutra; species Lutra lutra. The sequence goes on from NC_062290.1 coordinate 52,374,251, forward strand.
TGGCTGGAGCCCCTCCCTTAAACCGTCCTGGTTCTCAACTCTCGGGATCCTGGGCTGAGAAACCCCGAAAACCTATTGCTTCTTTTGAAGAACGGGTTCTCCTTTCCCTATGAGAATGCTAACAGTTCATTTCATCTCTCCATGAAGACAAACACTTTCCCTTCCAGAGGCATGCCCTGAGAGTCAATGAGACACACCACTAAAGAGGTACTCCCATCACAAAAGGATTTTTGGACAAGCTTCCTTTAAATATTGAACTTTGTCCAAGAAATGAAAATGTGAGCCAAGTGACCAAAAATTCCACTCCTTCCTGTTTTTTTAGGAAGACGTATGTTCAGCAATAGGAACTCCATGGCATCGGTCAGTCAATCTCCACTTGCCCCGCAGGTAGTTAGCTCTGCAGGGGTCCACTCAGTGCAGAGTGTTCTGCCAAGCGCCGTACCCTGGGGCGGAAACAAGAAGGCGGAACGGGCTTGGTGCAGGCCATGCAGGCTGTGCCTGTGAAGCATCTTCTGTAGTCCTACTGTGGACCTGGTCCTGCTCCTGGTAGCCAAGGTCAAGCGAGGTTAATCTCATCCCACGCAAGTTTACCTTTTCTTCCACGGGTTCCATGAGACGTAGCAAAAGGGGAAGGGAACCTGAACGATCAACCCCAATGTCGAATGTTTGGTATAATTAGTGGATTTTTATCCAAGGTTCTTCCCTTTTTCACCTCAATGCACCTGGCGCGTCTATTTCACCATGATACTGTGTGAGGCTGAGGGAAGGAACATGTAAAGTTTATCCAGCACTGAGCTGAGGGGTTGAAACGTAGCATTTATTGAATACCTTCAACCATCCCATGATGTAGCTACTGTTACACGCATTTTACAGATGGAGAAACAAGCTTAGAGAGACTGAAAATTTGCCAGTAAAAGTTGATTACTGGGATTCAAAGTCACATCTGACAGACACACTAATGCTTTGGTTCCTTTTTACTGCTGTCCCCCAACTTCCCGCTCCAGACTGGCTCATTTTCCCAGAGCATCCATTTTATTAGAAGACTTCATGGAAAAGCAGCTTATGTGAAGGAAAATGGATAGAATTATCACTTAGACAACGCATTTAGCATGAGTTACTAAAGCTAAAATGACAGAAAGGTCCCGTCTGCAGAGGTCTTACAGACAATACATGTCCCTAGACCTACAAGATATTTTAAAGGAAACGAATCACTCTCTACACACGGAGCTCTAGGGCAGGCCCGTAATTGGATCTCCCTTCAAAATGACATTATTTAAGTATGTATACCCTATCTGTAGGGAGGCATACCACTGGCCAGTAGGGCAGAGAGGGAAGACCTGTGGAATCAGGGCTCTGCTGACGAGCCCTGCTCAGATCAACAAACCTGCTCTCTGTAGAGGTCAGTTGGGAATTCTAGTACAGGCTTAGGGGTCTCACCCTCCCTCCAAGTAACTTGTACCCACTGTTCCTTCCAACTCCATACTCTATTCCGGGCAAGAGTTCTGGTTAAGTCACTGTTGTCCATCCCGCTGTACTTGCAGATGTACGTCCACATCCTTACAGTATGGCTCTGAGCCGGCCCACATCTCCGTGCAGCACTGACCGCCACAGCTGGCTAAGGAAGGACGCCACGCTCACTACCCAAGTTAAAGCAGCAGGGGCCCCACCCCCACCGCATTACAGTTTTTGTTTTTCATCTCTGTTTTCCACTGAATATCACATATCCCTTTTGCCTTCCCAACTGATGCTGAGATGTAACAACTTGTCACCCGAGATCTGGCCCATTAAAATTACATAGCACAGGTAATGGAGAACTCAGTGCAGGTTGGGACAGCAGATAATTAGCCTTCCCTTACAGGGCAGTCTCTAGGTCTTCTGAGCTCGCTGTATCTACTTCCCTTCTTCTCTGCTTCTTATCACAGGGAGGCACTCACCGTTTTTCAGAGGCATCTCTTGGGATCTGCTGAGTGGGGGTAGTTATTCAACACTGTCCTCATTAACAGAGCCACCAAGTCACTGCAGTACTGGGTTAACAAGGCAAGGAATTGTGACCATCCACAATAGACCGTCAATTCTCCAGTAGCCAGTGGGGGTGTGGAGGAGTGGATTCAGCTGTATCTGCATGTTTTCTATGAATTTACAACTGAACAAACTTGGGCCCCAGGCACCCCAGAGGAGGCAAGTTCTCAAAAAGAGCAGGACCAAGGCCACTTGGGTGGCCCAGTTGGTTAAGCGTCCAACTCTTGATTTCAGCTCAGGTCATGATCTCAGGGTCCTAGGAACAAGCCCAACCTCAGGCTTCATGCTCAACACAGAGTCTGCATGTTCCTCTCCCTCTGATCTTCCTCCTGCTCATTCTCTCTCTCTCAAATAAATAAATAAAATCTTTAAAAAACATAAAAAGCAGAACCTTGGAGTTCCCATCATAAGGACCCAGTATAATTTCTATCAGATGCAGGGCCCTGTCTATTTTCATACCCCTCACTGTGACTGTTGGGTTTGTCTTAGGACTCTTCCCAGAGAGGATTTAACATCTGATGAAACAGGCAGAGGTAAATCGAGGATGGTGTTTATTCTGGGGTAAGACTATCACAGACACAGGTTGTCCGAGTAGCTGAGACCATGGCTGTGGAATTGGGCCACCTTGGGTCTGAATCCCAGCCCTGCTTGTGTGAACCTGGCCAAGTTCCTTAATCTTTTTCATCTGTGAAACTGAAATCATACTATGTGCCTTAGAGTGACCGTTTTACATTTTAAATGGCATAATATAGGTAAAGTATTTAGGGTAGTACCTGTCCAAAAGATGGCAGCTTTATTATTAGGCCCTCCCAACCAGTAAATTCTTAGAAAGCCTAACAGTCTCTTAGATCCCAAAGGCAAATCGTGTTTTCAAAAGCCCTGGGAAAACTTGCTAGCTCACAAGGCTATCTTGGGAGCTCCATTCCTGGCCTTGATCTCTTGAGAGATCAAATCGAGGTAACCTTGCACACCATTGATTTCACTGAGTAGTTTGTCCCAGATGTGACTGGTAGGCTATCTCCCCTCTTCTCCACCAATCTGTACCCACCCTTTACTGAGGCTGGCTGCTTTAACACTGGACATTGGCAGGTTCAGGACTCAATTTTCTGAAAACCAAGTGAGAAGACCCACCAAATGGCTTTCTCCCTAAATAGTTAGGTGTTCATCCCCCAAACCAGGATTTGCTCTAGCTCCTTAAAAAAACATTGAAATTTCCCAAAGTCTTTGAGAGATGACAACCTATGAAGAGATTACAACCCCAAGACAGAGCAATTCAGCAATGAAGACTGCTAACTTTTAAAAATCTTATTGAGTCTTTTACAATGCATTTTATTGTTCTAGGGATACTGTTCAGAAATTGCCAATGGTCACCATGAGTTTGCGTTGATAGTTACGCAGAAGAGTATGCAGAGAGGGAAAAGCAATAAGCTCATTTGTTTCTCAGCACCACTTAGAGATGATCAGGGCTCAGGGCTGGGTGTTTCTACTCTCAGGGCCTCCTTCAATCCTTACAACAGTCCTGTGAGATCTAATTATAGTTCTCAGTTATGCTTTTACCAACATCACAGAAGACCCTGTGAGGGCAGGGCTCCTTGAATCAATTCAGATCTCCGTCTGCAAGGCCAATGTTAGCCTGACCACAGGTAAATACATTTTGCTGATGTACACGTTGTCTTACCAGTGTTACACAGATTTATATCAAAACCAAAAAATGAGGAAGACCTACAATAAAAAAAATAGTTTAAATTTAAAGGCTAAAACTGTGGAAGGAGTGAAGAGCCCCTTCAACAGATGAATGGCTAAAAAAGACATGGTTCATATATACAAAGAATATTACTCAGCCATCAGAAAGAATGAATATCTACCATTTGCAGTGACATGGATGAACTTGAGGGGATTGTGCTAAGTCAAATAAGCCAAGCAGAGAACCACCATTATCATATGGTTTCACTCATATGTGGAAGAGAAGGAATAGCACAGAGAACCATAGGGGAAGGGAGAGAAAACTGAAGGGGGAGAAATTGGAGAGGGAGACAAACCATGATAAACAATGGATTCCCGGAAACAAACAGAAGGTTTTAGAGGGGAGAGAGGTGGGGGGATGGGGTCGCCAGGTGATGGGCATTAAGGAGGGCACGTGATGTGATGAGTACTGGGTGTTATATGCAACTAAAGAACACTGAACACTACATCAAAAACTAATGATGTGGGGTGCCTGGGTGGGTCAGTGGGTTAAGCCTCTGCCTTCCGCTCAGGTCATGATCTCAGGGTCCTGGACTGAGCCCCACATGGGGCTCTCTGTTCAGCAGGGAGCCTGCTTCCCACCCCCACCGCCACCCCCTCCTGCCTCTCTGCCTACTTGTGATCTCTCCCTCTGTCAAATAAATAAAATCTTAAAAAAAAAAAAAAAAAAACTAATGATGTACTATACAGTGGCTAACTGAACATAATAAAAAAAAGTGAAAAAAATAAAATTTAAAGGCTAATTATAAACCCAGTTCCCTGACACCTCATGTCTGAAGAGCTCTCCCCACGGACAGTTTTATAGTCTCATGTTTCCTGCCACAATATTTTGAGAGAGGATGAAACTCAGCTGTAGCCTCATGAGAAAGGTAGCCAAAGGGATGCAACTATTTCCACAACACACTTGATCACTGAACAAACTACCCATTTTGGAAAAACCTACAGAGCAACTTGACATTCTGGACATTATGGAAGCTGCTCAAGGACATGAACTCTGCTTTGCTCTCTCAGTGCCTAAAACAGAGCCTGCTCCAGAGCAGGAGCTTTTCAAGCATTTATTAAATGAAAGAATCAATGAACCATAGTAATAGGTCATTATGGGCTCACAAAGTGTTTTCATGAGGCTAAGTCATCCCTTCCCTGATCTCGGAATGGAACATGGAAACACTTCCAGGGCCTGGACATACACTTCAGCCATTTTGTAGGTGATTTTTTTTTTTTTTAAAGATTGTATTTATTTATTTGACAGAGAGAAATCACAAGTAGGCAGAGAGGCAGGCAGAGAGAGAGGAGGAAGCAGGCTCCCTGCTGAGCAGAGAGCCCGATGTGGGGCTTGAACCCAGGACCTGGGATCATGACCTGAGCCGAAGGCAGCGGCTTAACCCACTGAGCCACCCAGGCGCCCCTGTAGGTGATTTTTTTAAACAGGAGCAAACAAAAACAAAATAAAACAAAACCCAAAAAAGAATCACTTCCTTAAAAGTAATAACAAAGTCAGGTTTTGTAACATTTTCTCCATCCTAGACAACCTCCTAGAACCACTGATTGAGAAATCTTTAGCCATGTGAAGGAAAATTTGCAAATAATGATTCATGCTATGAATGGTAGTGGGAAATAAGGGCATGGATTTTTTGCTACGCTTGAACCCAAACTCTGACTTCTAAATAACCTACTAGCTGTACGACCTTGGGAAAGCCCCTTAGCTTATTTAAATGTCAGCATCCTCACTGGTAAAATGGAATTTTAATTAACTGAGTTGTTGCAAGAATTAAGAAAGATTAACAGTGGCACTTAGCAAGCCCAACAGACATGAGTCCCCCACCCCCACCACCTTTCTTGCTTTCCTTCCCTGCTCTCTCCTTGCATGACACCCAACTATTCTAAAACCATAAAGGTAGGTGAGATCATGTAATTAATTTTCAAATGTTCTTATTCCTCCTGTTCAGAGACTTTTTAAAAACATGAGTTGGAGGAGCTCTAAGTTTTCCACTCATTTTTTTTCTTAGTGTTAGAACTAAGATATGACGTCATATTATATAACAGAAAAACAGAGAAGCTGAGGGCTAGAACATAAAAATTATTGTTAACTAGATAGGCCATAGAATAAAGAACGATGTAGCTATTTTCCTGCTGTTATCTCTACAAGTGGTTGAGGAGATACAGTGCAAGAGGAGGTGGCCTCTGCTTCTGCACTGAAGGAGGTTTTAGAAGCTTTCACAGGGACATCTGTTGACTTTTTCACAAAGGAAGCTTAAGGGGATCAAGGGGGAGTGGAGGAGACTATGGTTCACAAGGGAGCCACATCTGTTTGGTATGCTCCCAACTGAGAACGCTGGACTTCAAAATAGTACGGGCATCCTAGTTAAACTAGGATCAGGGAACAGATGAAAGCTTTTCTTTCCCCCTGTGTTTCAATGGCAGAGATCAACAGCTGTTTATATGCTTTCATACCTAACTGAGGGTGAAACCTTCACATCTGTCAGTATTTTCCGGTCCCATTTCCTTGGATCACAGTGGGGAGGAGGTGAAGTCTGAACTCCTCTCAATGCCCAGGCAAGAACACAGAAATATGCCTGCGATTCAAAGCCCTAATGCTAAGCAGAACTCCCCATTTCTCATCCACACGGGGTCTGCTGTTTGCAGAGAATTCTTCTTTTACTTTATCCTGACAGACATCTTGATCATTTCCATGATAATGACTCAAGGCAGAACAAAGATAAAAAAAAAAAAAAGAGAGAGAGAGAGAGAAAAGTAGGCTGGAATCAGGGGGAGGAAGAAGAAGAGGAAATGAATTCTAACAGAGAAAGTGGCTCCTAAAGATAAGTTTTTTCAAAAGATGGTAACAATATAATCCAAGGGCAGATGACAGAGGTGAGCAGGATGCTGATGAAGACCTTTAGGGCAATGGTGGAGGGTGGTGATTTTTACTGACCCCTAACATTCCACACTGGAAAATTAAACAGAGAAAATTAAACTCTATGAAGGTGCAGAACAGACTGAGGATGGTGATGAAGGGATTCAGAGATTCTGTTTAACTTTCGATCACCAGCACTACAGACATGGTGGGACTTTATAAAGATTATTTTTTCCTCCATCCTTCCATCCATCAATCTGTCTGTTCATCCATTTACTAACTTATAAGGCAGTGAGACTGGACTTAGGACTGGAATATTCAAATGAATAAAATACATTCCATCACCTTAAGGGGCTTTATATTCTCATGGGCGAAAGCCTTCACAGAGGACATGGTATAAAGGATGCAGGAAAATTCACTAGAGAAGAGAGGGGATTCTAGAAGGAGAAACAAAATGGATAAAACCAGAGAGATAAGAAAGAGACTGTTTCTGGGGGAATGAAAAGCATTCTGGAAAGTTAAACAAAAGAGTGGCAGGTGCTTATTACAAGTACAGATTCTTAGGTCTCATCTAAGAGATTTTGATTTGGTTGTTAAGGGGGAGGGACAAAGAATTTGCATTTTGAACAGAAGGCCCATGTAATTCTGATACAAATAAATGTTTGACAACTCTAACGTACATAGATTAATACTTCCCCAAAGATGCTAATGGTGCTTCATTAAAAAAAAAAAAAGTACTGGTTCAAATTAGGAAATACTACATACTAAACAAAATATTCCTTTCTCGGAGATTTATAATGTACATTAGCACATTAAAAGTCCTGCAGTAAAGAAACGGTTTTCACTCAGCACTTTCCAACTTATTTCCCGTGCACACACACACACAAAAATTACGGTGCCCCTATTTAGATCTCTTAGAACTATGTACTATGGAGCAAAGGTTGGGCAGAGCTGAAACAGAGGATTCTGACCAGGTGAATATGCTCTGCAAACCCACTGAATGGCTAAGGAAATGTCTGGAAAAAGACAGCAACATCAATGACTCGGGGGGATATGGCGGCATCCGCTGATTTCCTCCTAGTAAAGTCTAAAGCCATCTATGATGTCCTAGTTTCCAAGCAGACTGCCAGAAGCTTCCTTACTCTCAAGTAACACACCATGGCTCTGCGATGTTATTTCTGGTCACCAACTCTATGTGGTAACCACAGCTGCCAGAGACAGTCGAAGTGCCCAGAGTTCAAAGCATCAAGGAGCAGAAACAGAAGGGGAAAGACAAAGAGGACGTATCTTTGCCCACATTTATTTATCTTTATTGCTATCACATGTTCAGCACAGAGCATTGGCAGTTGGGGAAATTCCTCCTAGCAACAAAAGAAGCCTCAGACAGTCAATGAAAGTATAAAAAGATAGGAATCTAAGAGCTTCCCATCCCCCTGAGGTGCCTATTATATGGTTGGGGGAGTTCTGGAACCCTGCCTTCTTCCTTCTGTGCTGGTGAGCCAAGGGAATTTGCACAACCCCACATGCCACCTCCTTCCTTAGCAAGGAACGGCACAGAGCAGGAATATGAGGGAGCTGGACAAGTCAAGGCAGCACAGTGATTCTGAGCCAATCGGTCTGTGTGCTGAATATTTCAAGATGTCCATACTGCCCTAATCAATGCATATGCTTCTCTCCCCCTGGTATTAGCTTAATTACTTCCATACCCCCCACCTCCACTTCCCATATGCCACATGGGGACACATACATCCCATCTAGAGGGGATTTCAGCAATGTGTTCCAAATGCCTCTTTTATATCCCAAACCATCTCAGAGCTTTTTAATACTACTGTCCAACAGCACAAGTATTTTCTCAGTCATTCCACAAATATTTCCTGATTGCCTACAAAGGTTCCAGGGTACCGTGTTAGACCCTGGAAACACAAGAGTAGAAGTAGGAGATTGCTCATTCCTAGTGAATCTTGGGCCTAAAAAACAAAAACAAACACAACAAACAAACCTGAATTTTAAGTTTAGCCTGTCAGTGCATAGACAAATCCAATTATCAGCAGCATAAAGAAATATAAAAGGGAAAGAGGTTTCGTCCTCCTCCTTGAAGAGTTTTATGGCTCAGAGCACCAAGCAAATGAAAGCATTTGCATCTCAAGAGTCCTAATGGGTCCAGCAGCTTACACGAGTGTCTACAGTTAACAGTACAGCCTGGAATTAATAACAAATGATCAAGAGTGGGCAGAACAGAATGCCAGGACCTCTATTTCCCTGGAAGGCCAACCCCTGTTTGCTTGATCCGCAAACAAGCAGATTCTCACACTGGCATTCTCTGACCTGAGAGATGAATACCAATAAATGCACCAGAGTTAATGCAACTTTAACTAGTTAGTTAGCCAAAATATAAAAATTCTATGAGGATAACTAGGTGGGTTTAGAGTCTAGTCCTAAGAAAACCAGCAAGATCAAATCTAACATTTCACCAAGACAAATTTCCCTAGCATGTGGTATGTGTACCACTGAGGTCCACAAAATAAGTATAAGTAGTCCACTAATTATTTTTTAATTTCAAGGAGGTTCTTGGATATGGAAAAAGACACTGTAGGTATGGTGGAATTTAAGGAAACATCAACATGGTGTTACCCAGCATTCAAAGACAGTCCTAGAAAAAGCCTCTGCAAACTTTCTGAGCTTGGGTGGGATGCACCAAAATATGCAAGAAGCCGGCCACAGACTTACCCACACAGGTTGGAAATATGTCCTCATTGTTGATCTGGACCTCAATCCAATCCATAAGAAGGTTCATGTACTGAGGAGCTGGGAGGGCAGTTGGCTTCTTGTACTTGAGGTCATCCTGCCACCGATATTCATATTTGGGGCCCCCTGACATCACAGGGCAGGTCTGCTCAGTGCAGAACTCGCAGATGGTGCCATAGATGAGGTTGATCCGATTGAAGAAGTCTACCACGTGCACCGCCACCCAGTCGTTCTGGTCCTCCCCATTGGGCAGCTGCACAGCTGCCTTCAGATCCACACCGGAGTTGAGGGACGCCTGAGCCCGTTTGTGGAGCTCAAATCTCTGCGTGCCAGGTTCAAATTTCCTCTTGGGCCGGAAGGTCTTGTCCTTGTTGAACACTTGCTTCAAGGCTATGGACATGGTCTTCTCCTTCTCTTCCTTTTTTTTGCAGGAAGCAAAAAGGCACCTAGAACTTTTCAGGGAGAGGTCACAACCCAGCAGGGTTTTCCACTGCCAGCCCTCTGGCCCCAGGCTTGCGGTCTGCAGCTTTTAATCTCTTTTAGGCGGCCCCCTCCATCTTCCTTTTGAATAGTCTCCAAGAGAACCTCATGTTTCTTCCTAAAGTCTGTAGAGAAAAGGGTCTTATTAGCATCCAATCTGCACGTAAGAAATGTCAAATGCTGAGATCTGATTTCCACCTTGCTTCTGCCAGTACCTACTTCCACCCAGGTATAAAGATACTGAGGACATGCCAGACCCCTGAACATGTGTAATGGTGATTCAAACCACACAAATAACTCTTTTTCTTCATGGCCTTGATCAAATCTCTCGCAACTCTTCCTCTGTGGTCATAGGCTAATGGATTCTCCAAGATATTAACATGAACACATTAGTCAGGCCCCAGCCCCATCTCACACATGCGCCTTTCTAGAGCATCTGCCCCACTCCCCACTATGCCTTTATTGAGTAAGCACAGGATCACCATCCCGTGCTCTTAAACATAACTGAATGGAGCAGGGGTGGAGCCAAGCTGGCTAATAAGAATATTTCTCCTGGGAAAGGGAAATTCTTCTATACTGTTGGTGGGAATGTAAGCTGGCTTAGCCACTCTGGAAAAAAGCATGGAGATTCCTCAAAAAGTTGAAAATAGAGCTGCACTACAACCCAGCAAGCACACTACTGGGTATTTACCCTAAAGATACAAATGTAGTGATCTGAAGGGCCACATGCACCTGAATGTTTACAGCAGCAATGACAATAGCCAAACCATGGAAAGAACCTAGATGTCTATCAACAGATGAATGGATAAAGAAGATGTGATATATATAACACACAATGGAGTACTATGCAGCCATCAAAAAGTCCCTCAAAATCTTGCCATTTGCAATGACGTGGATAGAACTAGAGGGTATTATGCTAAGCGAAGTAAGTCAATCAGAGAAAGACAATTATATGATCTCACTGTTACAAGGAATTTGAGAAACAAGACAGAGGATGATAGGGAAGTAAGGGAAAAATGAAACAAAATGAAACCAGAGAGGGAGACAAACTATAAGAGACTCTTAATCACAGGAAACAAACTGAGGGTTCTGGAGTGGAGGAGAGTGGGAGGGATGGAGGGGCTGGGTGATGGACATTGGGGAGGGTATGTGCTGTGGTGAGTGCTGGGAATTGTGTAAGACTGATGAATCACAGATCTGTACCCCTGAAACAAATAATACACTATATGCTAATTTAAAAAAAAGAGTATCTCTCTTTGGAATTTGGGATCAGGGCCCAGACTTTTTCAGGCATTGTTCCTGAGAAACAATGAAAACTGGGCCTGGCTGAACCCTATCTGGACCACATGCAGTGCAGTTAAGAAAGTTGCTCTGCAGACAGAGGAAGAAGGAGAGAAGAACCAGGAAGGAAGGAGAATAAAGGTGCGGAGAGAGAAGGAAGGGGAGAGAAGGAAGGGGAGAGAGGAGAAGGAAAACGTCACTGACATACAGAAGAACAGATACAAGAGCACAAGTGGCTACAGGGAGAAAAAGATAAGAGACAAAGAGAAACAGTGAGGAGAGTGGCTTTGTGAGTTCCTCATAATCTTTTAGAAATTAGTTCCAGTAATTTTTTTTCTTTTTAGTTCCAGTTATTTTTGAAGTCTAGCTGTGATTCCAGCCCTTGAGATCCATAGGTTTTCCCTGGATTAGTCAGATAAATTCTTAGGTGGCTCAGTCAACTGGGTGGTTCAGTTGGTTAAGCCATCTGTCCTTGGCTGAGGTCACGATCCCAGGGTCCTGGGCTCGAGCCCCACATCGGGTTCCCTGCTCAGCGGGGAGCCTCCTTCTTCCCCTCCCTCTGCCCCCTACTTGTGCATGCTCACTCTCTCTAGTGCTCTCTCTCAAATAAAAAAATAAAATCTTTAAAAAAAATTAATCTCTTGCTTTACTTCAGCTGACTTCAGAGGGTTTTTCTTTCTTTCCAAGAATCCTTAACTCTGACAGCATTTATCACCTCTATAATATTTCATCCTTTTCATCTTTGCTGTCATAACCTAGAATTCTAAGGCATGGGTGTACAACAAAACTTTCTGTGATAATGCAAATGTTCTATATCTTTGCTGTCCAATATAGTCCCACTAGCCATATGTGGCTAGCGAGCACATGAAATGTGGCTAGTGTGGCTGAGGAAATGAATTTCTCATGTTATTGAAGTTGAACAAATTGAAATTCAAATAGCCACATGCAGTTAATGGCTACCATTTTGGAAAGTGTAGTTTTGGTCTTCCGTGCTCTCTTTACTACCTCATTTGACCTTACAAAATCCTAATGTGGTTTATAGTAGATTTGTAGTAGTTGTCACTATCCCTGGATCTCTAAGAGATAAAGTTACTTGCCTAACAATGTCCCATAGCTATCATGGGCATAATTAGGATCAAAATCAAGTTTCTTGATTCCTAGTAAATGTTCTTTGCACGCAGACTTATATTCTAAAAAGTGATGTCCTTCAACCTTTCTTTCTTGCTGGTTCCTGAAGCCCCTTTAACCCAGACTTTCCATCCACAAATTCCCTAAAGACCACAAGTACTGACTGGCTGGATGTAAAGATGGTATCCTGTGGCTTGGAAACAGACAGCAGATAACTGAACCATCCATGGATCACGTCCTAGCACAATGGACCGCCAGCTGTGGCCAGATTCAGAAGAGCCCATGACGGAATCTGCTCCAATGGACTTCGGGCACGGATCCCACTGTGTTGCATTTGCCCCCACTCAGATGGGGTTCTGCTATTCCACACTCAAACACGGCTTGGCGACGCATTCAATCTTAAGTTATTTAGGTAAAAGCATAAAATCAAAAACACCTGAGACATGTGTACTCTCTCTCATAGGCTGCTCTGTGCTCAGAACCGCTGATGATTCAGGTGCCTGCCTCCTCCCGGCCACCCTCCGCAGCCCCTGTCTGCTCACTGCCTCCCTCTTTTTTTTTTTTTTTAAAGATTTTATTTATTCATTTGACAGAGATCACAAGTAGGCAGAGAGGCAGGCAGAGAGAGAGGAGGAAGCAGGCTCCCTGCTAAGCAGAGAGCCCGATGCAGGGCTCGATCCCAGGACTCTGGGATCATGACCTGAGCCGAAGGCAGAGGCTTTAACCCACTGAGCTACCCAGGTGCCCCTCACTGCCTCCCTCTTATCTCTCTCTCTTCCTATTAGCTTTCTTTCCACTGAAATGCCACGGGGACCAGGTGGGGTTTTCCTCCTCCTCCTCACATGGCATTGAGCACAAACACCTCCCATAAAGAGGTCCACGTGGAAAAGCAGGTTCTGTGGCCCTCTCTGCCTGAGATCGTCTGTGAAATCACACTGCTGGGGTGCTTCAAACTATCAGCACGAAGGAAATCACCATGCAAACTCTGCAAACCTCAGGAAAAGAAAGAGGCAATCTTTCCCTGAAAGAAATACCTTCCCAAAGGCTTGGTTGGCCTGTAAAGATGAGAAAACTGAGGGCCCTAAAAGTGCTTTTCCAAAAAATATGAGCTAGAGGTTTGGAAGATAGAGAAGGGATGGTGAGGGTTTTTTTTTTTTTTTTCTTTTTCCTTTAAAATACCCAACAGTGGGGTACCTGGGTGGCCCAGTCAGTGAAGCCTAAGGTCATGGAGTCAGGGGTCTCGAGATGGAGCCTGACTTGGCACTACGCTCAGCACAGAGGCTGCTCAGGATTCTGTCTCTCCCTCCTCCTCTGCCCCTCCCCCTGCGTGTGCACACACACACACACTCTCTCTCTTGTTCTCTCAAATAAATAAATTAATTAAATCTTTTTTAAAAACCCAACTTCAGGATGCCTGGGTGGCTCAGTCAGTTAAGCGTCTGCCCTCGGCTTAGGTTGTGATCTCAGGGGTCCTGGGATCATGTTCCAAGCGGCTGCTTCTCCCTCTGCCTGCGGCTCCCCGGCTCTCTCTCTCTCTCTCTCAAATAAATAAATAAAACCTTCAATTAAAAAAAAAAAGATCAAAACAATAGTCCCTCTGTATCACAAAGGCTTAATTGCTGACAGAAAAGCAGCAACCACCCACCAGCCGCCCCTTCTTGTCTCCAGCAAGTAAGACTTGCTGTTCTGTTATTCTGACAATGAGGGGGCCATCAGTTACCATGGTCCTCAGAACAATCTTCTTTCATTGCCTTACATGACCCTTGCTATCACTTGCTGGGCTGTTTCCCTGAGGTCTGGAGGATCTGCCTGCATGGACACCAAGCTGAAACCTTCCTCCATACACCGGCAGGCTCCTGTGCACACCCGGGAAAGACCTGCTAGCACCTCTGAGGACAGGGCGTGAATGACACAGAATAATCACAGCGACTCCTTGTCACGGAGCCCGGCAGTGGCTGGTACTCACAAACACTTCAGTAAATAGTAAAACCTCATGTGAAGTTTAGAGATTTTTCTTCCAGAGACACTTAATCAACTTGAAGCTATCAGTCTCTTGAACTGGCTGGGCATTTATTCAGGACTTTAACCAGCTTGAAAGTCATGCCTCCTTTTTGCCCCAATGTAGAAAGGCTTTACTGGACGGGGGAAAAAAAATCATCTTTGCAGGATTTATTTCTCAATCATGTCCCTTAATGTGCCGCGACTGTGTACCATTTATTAAACTCTAATATGCACCAGATCGTTTACGTATATTATTACCATTTTAATCCCCACTACAGTCTTGTATGGTGGATGTTTCTATGACCACTTAGCATAGAAAGAAACTGAGGCTGAAGTAGATTAAATAGTTTGGCAGAAATCACAAAATTGGTAGATGGTAAGGCTAAATTTTGAACCCAGAACTCTTTGGCACTGAAACAAACGTGATTTTTTTTTCTCACTAACACTGCTTTAAAATCTCATGAACATTTTTATGTTTTCAAAGCTCCTCACAACAAGACTAGAAAGGAAACTAGAACAGGTGGTATTTTTTTATCTCTAATTTTACGGATAAGGAAACAAACTCTGGGTCTCCTCTAGCGCTCGCATTAACCATTCTGACATGCTCAAACACAAGGATGTGTCTTCTGCTCAAACTTTTTCACCTAGAATAAAGTTCCCTGGAGACGGGACAGATTGGTGGTTGGGTTCCCATGTTTAAAAACATCGGCAATCCAGAACGGATAATAACAATTTCATCACACCACTGAATAGCTGAACCAAAAGGCACCTATGTCTTTATTTGACTGTCAAATGCTGTATTAGGGCAGATACCCAGAGGAGTTCTGAAATGAACAAGGGAACAGGAAACCCACCTGGCCTTACTGACCAACTCAGAGACCCATCAAGACCCCTGCCTGTAATTTATACACTGTGCTTATTAAAGGGTTAGAGCAGTGCTTCATTGATGTGAAGCTGGAATCTTGTTAAAATGCAGGTTCAGATCCAGTAGGTCTGGGGTGAGGTCTAAGCTTCTGCATTTCTTTTTGTTTTTTTTTTTTTAATAAGATTTTTTATGTATTTATTTGACAAAGAGAGATCACGAGCAGGCAGAGAAGCAGGCAGAGAGAGAGAGAGAGAGAGGAGGAAGCAGGCTCCCCGCTGAGCAGGGAGCCCGATGCGGGACTCGATCCCAGGACCCTGAGATCATGACCTGAGCTGAAGGCAGAGGCTTTAATCCACTGAGCCACCCAGGCATCCCAGCAACTGCATTTCTAAAAAGCTCCCTGGTGATGTCAAATCTACTGTCCTTAGAGGACACTTTAGGTCACTAAGAGAGCTTGTTAGAAATGCATGCACTCATGCCTCGCGCCAGACCTAGCAGATCTAAGTCTGCACTTTAACAAAATCTCAGAAGTATACACTTTGAGGAGCACAGAGTTGGAGGGCTGCCTGACTGGCTGGGCAAAGGGATGACAACATAAATTTCCATTTGTTGTTTCGTCAACAGTTTGCTTCATAATCATTGTCTTCAGTTGTGTGTGTGTGTGTTTAAGAAGAATGGGGGGAAACTCACTGTTTTGAATACAAATGCCTTGACAGATGGTGCCCAGGACCAGGTCTATTGAACTGGACTGATTTGGAGAGCACAGTGCCCAGAATCCAGGAGGCAGCCAGTGAATAGCTCTCCATAAATGCCAGACAGAACCTGGACGCCGCTAATAGGGCTGCAGCCTCGTGCAGGAAAGCTTCTTTGGCTGATGTTAATGTAACGTTAGCAACAACACAGTTGTTATTCTCTATCTTTGTCCAGTCTCCGAAATGAAGGAACAAGTCCTAAGTTTTGTTTTTATGTTATGAATAGCATCCAGTATAATGCTGGTTCTCAATAAAATTCTGAAGCCAATTGCTCAATCAATGGATATCTACTAAAGACCTTTAATGTGCCAGACTCAAGGCTAGGCACCACAGACACAGAGCTAATGAAAACTTGGTGTCTGCCTTTGAAAAGTCCACAATCTGCTGTCTGGTTTGAGGTTGGTGTATTGGCTTTTGCTTTATAAGCCACAAAGTTAAATGCACCAACATGGCTAGTGATGTGATTTCTTCACAGGATTACTCCAGTTGGGAATGAAAAGGACAATGAAGAATGAAGTTTTATGGAAAGAGAAAAATGGAAACCCAAATAAACAGCATAAAATTGACAGGAGCTCCATGTGTTCTCCATATTTTCTGCTTAATAGATCAATTATAGCAATAAAACATGTGCACTATAAAAATATGCAGAGAGAATTCGGCTGGGCTGCAAGGGAATGTTGACAAGGTAACTAGGCAACCCTGGCAGGGAAAGTTCTTATTTTTCTTTTCCTATTGATGTCTTCTGCCTTATTATTTGAAAATTCACATTCAAATTCAAATTGCCAGGATGAGGAAGAAATAAAGCAATTTTCTCATTCACCCTTGAGAGATCCATCTTCTCTAGCTGTGACCACCTCTAAAGAGATGTTGGTAGTACGGGACAGTACTACAGTTGGTAGTACAGTGGGCAGGACAGAAGGAGAAAAACCAAAGCTGATACAAGTTGGGAGAAAGAAGTTCAGTATCTCATCTATGGGATGGAGAACTCCTTCTGGAAGGATCAGCCAACAGGGCAATTCACCCCAGGAAGCTAAGGGAAATGCCCTAGAAGTGCCCCACACATGGGGTGTTCCATGTCATTTTCAGTGCTGGGGTCCCAGAAGCTAGGATGGTGCCTGGCACAGAGCCAACGTCACTGAATGTTGGCTGATGAACAGAGGACAGTAAATGAAGGATCCTTTACATCCAAGTGAAACCAAAAAGTGAAAACAAACTGAACCTCCTATACTTTAGTTATCTGGGGACGCCCACCCACATCTGCAAGCTCACTGCCAACTCACTGAGGTCCAGTCCTACCAGCTGCTGTGCCGCTCTGAAGGCTCCCGTCCTCAAAGACGAAGGTATCTGTCCCACTTCTTTCTCAAATGGGCTGCTCCTTTCCCATGTGTTACCTAAAATTCCAGCTCTTCAGAACTGAAGAATGACTAAGTCTGATATCTTATCTTCCCACCATTTTTCTTTATGGCTAGAATAGTGCATGGAACTCTTCGTTGATACTCCAGAAGCCAAATAAAAGCAGATAAGGTTTTTATCTTAGAGGACTGTGTGTATGTGTGTGTGTGCGCGTGAACATGCACACGCATAAGATGAATATCATGTGACCTTCCCAGGCTCCACTAAAGGACATGCCTAAAAACGTGATTTCATCAACCTTTTTGTACTGTTTTACTTCTGCCAACTCATTAAATGCTATCTTTGCTCATAAGACAACCCCAACTTAGAGAGATTCCTGTCTCAGAGGCCATATCACTGCATTTTAGATTAGCTGGGAGAAACATGGCTGCCTCAATTTAATCTTCAAAGATATGCACGATTTCTAAGCTTCCAAATGCCCGTGTTATTTCCGAACCAGGTGAAGTCAGCATAAGCAGGTGAAACCCTACAGAGGCCTCTCTATCTCTCTCTCTCACACGCCCCATCATTTTCTGGCTCTTCAATATCCATACAAGTTAACACTCTCACTCGTTCCCTCACTCATTTATTTAGTCACCAGCGCAGACATGCTAGCACTGAAAATGGGAGTAAACATTCCAAAGATGGAAACATCACATGTCACCTTGTTATACTGCAGAGACAGCAACAGCAGTGATGGATCGGGCACATGTGCTCACAGCAGGCACCTGTACTGAGCCACCATTTCACAGACACGGGATCCTCACCATTCGGAAGAGGATGCGTGATGGTGAGAACCAGCAAGAAGAGCAGAAGGATAGGAGAAGGTGAGATTTATTTGGTAGGGTTTAATTCACCACATACTCACATTCTGCTGAAGAAAACGCAGCCTTTAAAAAAAAAAATGTTTTCTTAAAGAGAATAATATTCTCTGAGATACAGGCTTTCTGGAGGCCGGTAGAGATTGGCTTGGATTCTCCATAATAAGGAAGATGGCAAATCTTTGATCCAAACTTGGGCAGGGTGGATCCGATCTTGCCACCATTAATTTTTTAAAGGGGAAAATGAACTTCTCCAAGTCAGTAACCACTTGCTCTATTACTTCCAAATTTTTGGACTATCTAGAAAATATTTTTATGGTTAAAAAAAAGACATAGGATTTGAGAACCCAATATGTAAGGCATGTACAAACAAGGGCATGGAGGATAAGAAGGGAATGACAAAACAAAGCTAATAGAATAGTTGAAATTTAAAAACTGAGGCAGATTTTTTTTAATTTTTAAAAATAAACAATTTAATTTTTAACATTAGTATAATACTAACCTAGATTTTCAGATTTTTACTCAGATTTTTTAATTCATTTCATGTCAGTTTCAGAAAGTTAGGCCTTTTAAGTAAGTTTTCCATTTCATGTTTGGTGAATTTATTGACATTAAGTTTCATAATATTCCCTTATGATTCTTTTAATGTCTGTAAGATTTGCAATAACAACCCTATGTTGATTTAAATATTGCTAATTTGTATTATGCTTCTGCTGTGGAACAAATGTGTGCCCCAAAAATTCATATGCAAAGCTCTAACCCCCAGTGATGGTAATAGGAGGTGGAGCCTTTGGGAGGTAATTGGGTTCAGATGAGATCATGGGAGTGGGGCCCGATCTTGGAATCAGCACCTTTATATGAAGAGGAAGAAACATCAGAGCTTACTCTCTCTGCTACCTGAGGACAAGGGAAAAGGCAGCCTTCTACAAGCCAAGAAGAGGGCTCTTACCAGAACCTAACCATGCTGGCAAGGTTTTTCCAGCCTCCAGAGCTATGAAAAGTAAATTTCTGTTGTTTAACCCCAAAAAAGAAAAAGATTAAGGCAAGTTAAAAAAATGTATTTTTACTTTTTAAAGCACAGGTGTACACCAATTGGTGTGATGTCACTCAGAACCTCTATCGGATACGGGGATAAAGGTCATTGTCAATTACCATTTCCTTCTTTCTCTCTGAGACAGAGTATGACAATTCTTTCTTGGGAAAGTCCTGCTTTAAAGGAAAAATGTTCACATTCAAGGAAGTCGGTTCCTGTAACTGTCAAAAGACTTATTTACTCTTAGCCACTCTAAGTGAATGTGAGTCTCAGGATCTGGAAAATTTTTATCCCTGGCACTATGGGAACTTGTGTATGACATCTGGAACCACTGCAAGAGATCTGTGAAGGGGGACAGAGAGAACAAAATGGGCTAGAAGACTGGAAATTGGAAAATACAGTTCTAATTTTCAAAAGAATACTATTTTAAGCTTGAAGAGATGGGTAAAATTGACACCAATCACAGGCAAGATTTAGAACAATATAGCCCAGGAGCTCAGAGCACAGCATCTAGAGAGGGTTGTTGTGATATTTCAAGAGGGTATATGTAAAATGTTTGGAACACAATAGGCACTGAGTAATCTGGTCTGCTATCATCATTATCACTCTTTGAGTCATATTATGATGCAAGTTTTTTAACAGTCAGATTCTTGAGAGGCCAAACAGACACTGAAACCTAAGAATGCTTAAAATTCTATTCAACCTGATTATGTAACAGTAACAATAATTAACATTTACTTACTTTGCATCTATTTTAATTTTTGTAACAACCCCATGGGTTAGGCATTATTATTCTCCCCCACATTTTGCACTTACAGAAACCTGAGACACAGCAAGATTAAAACTTTGTCCCAGGTTGTAGAACTGGTTAAGTAGCCAAGCTGACTCCAAAACTCTGACCTTAATTAAGACTCCCTCTTTAGATCATTGGGTAGTTCACAATAAAAAACAAAGAAACAAAACAAAAACAGAGGACCTTCTAAGGCCTATCTAAGGAGGTTGGGGGGAAGGGATGGGAGAAACCAAAGACTTAGCCCTATTGTACCTGGTCACGGACCACTCCCAAAGACATGTTATTTCTTGAACTTTGGTGGTTTAAGAGAAGATCTGGATCCAGCAGCTGGAAATGATTCTAACTGGCTTTGTCTTTGGACAAGACACCCTTGATGAGCCTCAGTTTTGTCTTTAAAGGTAATGGTGCTTCTCTCTCAAGATTACTGCGAACATTAAAGAGATAATGCCTGTGAAAGCACTCCACCCATGGAAAACCATTATGCAGTTATTGACATGGGGACTGGTGACAAAGGGGACTATAACTTTGGACAGAACATGAAGAAATTACATGAGTAACAGAAAATGACTCCTTCAATGCAAATATGTGTTTAGGAGTAAGAAACAGGGTGAGGGAAGGGGGACAATGGGAACCCTGCATAAGAGGAAACAAAGAAATCAAATGCTTCCTTCCTGCTTAATTTGGAGTTCTAATTAGAAGTCTTTCTAATTCTCTGGCAAAAAAAAAAACAGTAATCTAAGTGATGTGATGATGAGTCAACATTCCCGAACATTTATAATGCATTTAACTTAATATTGTAAGAGAGTTCCAGTATTTTTGCATATAATAAAATCTAATGCAATATTACTTCATGAATATGGCTATATCAGGGCAAATTGTATGGCCCATGCTCTCCCACTAATCTCTCAAACACTTTTTAGAATGGAGTAAAGAAGATTCTCACTTAAAACTTCAGAACGCTTTACATTGAATATATAACACACTGGGTTATAACTCAGCTGTGACCTCTGCTAGAGTGATCCTGCTGGAAGATTCAAACTGCACCCCCAGGAACTCTCAAGAGAGAAAAGACAACCATCTACCTGGGAGCTTTTCAGTCTGCCTAGGTGAAAACAGATAGACAAACAGGATAAGACAGAGATAAAACTGATACAAATAATTAATGATGCCATCCTCTCTACACTTCTGAACAGTCCACAGCAACTGAAAAAGAGGTTTGAAATAAAATGGAATCAAACAAGTAACTGTGAAGGTTATGGCCACCTGGAGGACTGAGCCAGACCCTACCTCTAGAGTCAGAAAGATAGGGTCCTGAATCCAAACTCTGCTTCTTAACTAGTTATCCTTCTCAGTTAAACACGCCTTTGTGTGTCAATTTCTTCTTTAGATAATTGAGAGCACTAATACCAGTATCATAGTGTGTTTGGGGTTAAGTGAGATAATGTAGTAAAAGCTGGGCTAATGTCAAGTATTATACTTATGAATCCAGATTTCTCATACTATTGGGTTTCAGGTGGCTTTATGAGCAATAGAACCCCAACCATAACCTGGTCTCTTCTTTAACTTCTTGTAAGACCTGAGCACCTAACCCTGAAATGTATAAAATCTTGGAACATTTTGGAGGAGAGTTCTGTTTCCCCACTTCTGGTTTTTGTTTGTTTATTTGTTTTGTTTTTGTTTTTAAAGATTTATTTATTTATTTGAGAGAGAAAGAGACAGAGAGGTGGGGGAAGGGGCAGAGGGAGAGAGAGTCTTAAGCAGACTCCACACTGAGCTTGGAACCCGAGGCAGGGCTTGATCTCATGACCCTATGGTCATGACCTGAGTCGAAACCAAGAGTTGGACGCTTAACTGACTGCACCACCCAGGTGTCCCCCACATCCCCTCATTTCTGGATTCTATGAGAAAGAACTTTTGCTAAGTATACAACTGGGCTCTCTCTTTTTAGTAAGGGGTGCCTAGGGGAAGTGAAGGGAGTAATTAGCTTAACTGGTAAATCTGAGAAAATTCAATGGGGCGTGCTCAGCTGGCTCAGCCTTACCTCTTGGGAACTGCCTGGCTTCAAGGAGTGTGCTCTGTGCTGCTTCCCCACTTTTCTGAATGGAGGAAGCCTGCTCTCTCTAGCACAACATGGGAAAAGGTGGGTGGGTTGGGGGGGTTAGAGTTAGCAGGATCATTTGGTTAACAGACCTTCAGCTTCATCTTCCAGAGTTGGCTTCCAAAAGCAATAAAGCTGATGACTGTTTTTGTTGTTTCTTTTTTTTTTTTTTAAAGATTTTATTTATTTATTTGACAGAGAGAAATCACAAGTAGGCAGAGAGGCAGGCAGAGAGAGAGGAGGAAGCAGGCTCCCTGCTGAGCAGAAAGCCCGATGCGGGGCTTGAACCCAGGACCTGGGATCATGACCTGAGCCGAAGGCAGCGGCTTAACCCACTGAGCCACCCAGGCGCCCCAGTGTTTTGTTGTTTCAATTAAATTCTTCTGCTGCCATGTTGGGAAGAGTGGTATCATTTGTTCATTGGGGGCCCTTGTGGAGACCCTAACATTACACTGTGCAGCCTGGTTTGCAAAGGTAGCTGCTTTTCGGTAGAGACTCATTGTGACATCAAT
Source organism: Lutra lutra (assembly GCF_902655055.1). Taxonomy (NCBI): domain Eukaryota; kingdom Metazoa; phylum Chordata; class Mammalia; order Carnivora; family Mustelidae; genus Lutra; species Lutra lutra. Next base: position 52,396,768 of record NC_062290.1, read on the forward strand.
TCAAGAGTGCTCCACATAGGACATCACTTAAAATTTATCTGCAGAAAGTCTGTGCCTGCATATAAGACATGCATAGTTTTCTCGAGAGTTTTCTCAGACAAGCGAGGACCCCGTCACAGGGAATATCTGTCCCAGTGACTGTCCTGCTATAGGCATGGAGAGCAAGAAGGTTGAGAACAGAGTAACAGACTTCCCCTCACCCCACCTGTGAAGTGTTTCCAAACCTTCCCCAACAGTCAGTGAGCATGGGCTGCCCAGTCCCACGCCGCATGTGGCTACTGTTCAGGAACAGATCACCAGTGTTCTCCATAGGGAATCTACAAACTTCTACCCAGATAAAGCCTCTTTTTTGCCAAATACATTTTCTCAGGCTTCTCTCTGGGTTAACTTTAACCTCTGATATAAACTAAGAGGAGAGAGGTAGAGAAAGAAGGAAGGGAGGCCAGTCATCCATGTGTTGTGACATCTGTATCTTGTACATATTACACACACACACACACACACACACACACACACACACACACACACACTCTGACCTCAATATGCTATATTTCTGAGCTCATGTGTGTGGCTCTCTGCCAGGTTGTGAGGGCCGAATCACGCCCCAGACTTGACTGCAGTGCTAGTCCGTAAGGCAGGATCCAGCACAAACAGCAAGTCATTAGTTTTCAGGTTAAACTATATCTAAATTATTGTTAATCAAATACTAAATCAAATACTAAAACAGTTCCTTCTCTAGCTGAGAGGGCCATTCTCCTGGAATCATGATGAGATATGATCAACAAAAGAGACCTTTTCAGAAAACAGAGATAAACTTCACACAAAGGTCAACAGCAGCCACAGGACATGGGGCTCCCCAGGCCAATCTGAATCACTCGTGCGTTTTCATTTTCCAGCATTCATTAAAACATAAGCTCCCTGGGAAGTACCTCTAGCTTTAAGAGAATGTTAATAAAACTCACAGATCTTTGTAAAGATCTTTGCATGGTGCTACAAAAGTCTCGACCTGTGTGCTTTTTAAACTTACTTTAAAAATAAGTTTAAAATATATACCTCAAAGGGAAAATAATGCAGAAAAGGTCAATCAGCTTGGGGAATTTTTTTTCTAATATAAGAAGAAATGTATCCTATCACCTTCTTAAGTGCAAATTCTGCTTCTGTGTGTGACTTTGGTGCCCATCCCCAAGCTTCTGCTTCTGCTGCATCCACCCTGAACTCCTCGTATCCCTTCACACTGGGACGTGGCCACAGGCATCGTGGCCTCGGGCCCTGTGTCCCTGAATCATCCTGCGCAGTACCAAGAAATTCTTGTTCCTCAAGCATGATCCCGCTGCCCACCCTGTGTGTGTGTTGGGAGGCCTGCGAGCAAGATCATTCCTCATAGGATTTTACGGCAGGAATAACCCTCGAAAATCACTTAATTCGATTCAACCTCTTAATGTATTAAATACAAAAGCGGAAAAAGACATGCCTAATGCCCAGGAAAATGAGGGGAGCCCGCAGTTAGGACAGGCTGAGGCTGAAAGCAAAGTCTCAATCCAGTGCCAATATTCTTTGCACAAAGCCATAAGTCTTTTCAGTGGATAAGCAAACCTGATGCCTAAGTGCCCTTCAAAGGGCCCCCAACTTAAGTATCTCTTATACTTCAACACAAAGCATACGTATACATATATATATATATAAAATTATTATTTTTTAATCCCCTGGTTGTTTTTAAGGCTTTTGTTTTAAGCAACACAGTCCATTTCTCCCAAAGAAAGCCTTACATGGCACCTAATTATAGAAAAATAGGTAAAAATTATCTCTTCTGTGGTTAAAACAGGGGAAAGGACTCTCACTCTTAGTCTCTACCCCCTCCCAATAGCCACAGAAACTTCTTTGAGGACCTTGAGGCTTGGCTCTATCAATTAGACAACACACCAGACCCCTAATGCCCACTGCACTGTCAGTGACTAACTCTGCCCTGGCCTTCCCTTGGCTGGCCCACGTGCCACTCTCCTCCAGCCTTCAAGGCCTGGCCACTGGTCACCACCTCCAGGCAGCCTCTCCTGACCATACTATTAGGAAGTGACCCCGTCTCCCTCTTGCTACAACGCTCTGAATTTTAAACTCTTCTTTTGTACCAAAAGAGTCTGATTCATTCATTAGTCTCATGTTCCCCACTCCGGGCCCACCCTCCCATCTGGCAGTCCCTGTGCTTCCATCAAACCAGACATCAAACCAGAAGGTTCAACCCACCTCTTTGCCTTCCCTCCTGACCCTTCCCCAGTCTGGCTTGGTTTCTACTCATTCTCATGAAGCTCACTGGAATCCTTGCTTCTCAACAAATATTTACGTGTTTCACTTACTCCGCTTGAGCTTGACATTCTCCCCCCAGTACTGCTTGCCATTTGTTCTTTTTCTCTTTCATCCCCCCCACCTCGGCCCCTTGAGCTCTGGGAATTCTGGTAGAAGTTGAGTAGCTGCTGAAGAAAAAAATTCAACACCTACTCACCCAGCACCATCTGTCCACTGACTATCAAGTTCCCCTGGGACCTCCTAGGGACCCTAAGAAACCATAGAGGACCAAAATCACCTGGGTGTTTACTTAAAATGCAAATCCCCTGGGGTGCCTGCATGGCTCAATGGGTTGAGCCTCTGCCTTCAGCTCAGGTCATGATCTCAGGGTCCTGGGATCCAGCCCCGCAATGGGCTCTCTGCTCAGCAGGGAGCCTGCTTTCCCCTACCTCTCTGCCTGCCTCTCTGCCTACTTGTGATCTCTGTCAAATAAATAAATAAAATCTTTAAAACGCAGACCCCAAGGTCCCACCCCTCACCCTCAGATGTACTGACTCTGATGCAAGCCAACATTTAAGAACCCCTAAGGCAGGGAGTGACGCACCAAGCCTAGCTTATCCAGGAGTCCCTGGGCCAATACTCATTTACTGACAAGAATGGGCAGGACAGAAATGTGGAACGCTGACATGTCCAGCAGTAAGGATGACAAAAAAAAAGTCCTTAGGAAGAAGGAGGGCTGACCTGAATCACACTGGGGATTGAGAGTGTGGCCCTTCCCCAGACTGGCCCACCAGCTACACCACTGATGGGACACCTGGTTCCGCTAAGCAGCCCCTGCCTCCCATCTCTGCAGGCTCCTGTATTATACAGGCTGGAGGTTAAGTAAACGCATCTGGGTTTGACTCCCACACCTATCATTTCCAGAGCTGTGGACTCCTGAGCTTATGCAATCTCACTACACTTCAGCATCCTCTTCTACAAAAGGGAGATAAAATGATCTATCACATGGTCTTCCTAAGAGAGGTAAATGACATTATCCAAATACAGCATCTGAGAGAGCACCAGGCACAAGGTAAGTCTGTAATAAGCTCTGGCTTTTAATTCTTGTCATTAACAATGCTTTCTTGAACGCGCTCACTGATGTGTGTCCCGTCCCTCCTGGACAGGGAACTCTGTGGGCTTTCTGCTTCTCCTTTCTCAGAAAAACACTCCTCCCTCGTAGATGACACCCAGCAGGACTGTGACAGTGATGGAATAAGACAGTGGGTGAAAAGAGGTCTGGCGTCCTGGAGGTACTCAGTAATCGTCCAGGATTACCGAAAAAGGTTGACCCACCTTGGCCTTGCCCTCATAGCCAGGAATAGCAGGAACTTTCCTTCAACAGAGCTAACGCTCTGCACCTCCCTCCAGGCACCAGGCGGAGGAGACTTGTAAGAGGGCAGAAGCTGCCAGAAAACCTGTGTTGATTAGACATTTGTGCCTCTGATTTTATGATGGGAATCTGAACTCTCTCACAGCAGTGCCAGAAAAACTCATCCTGAGTCAATGGGTGCTTTTTAAATATCAAATATCTTAATTCTGATTTTCTTATGTAACCACAATGTGCAGACGTGCCAAAAATGTTAAAAATAGAAAACAACCAAAAATCAAAAAGAAAAATCTTCTCCTAGCTTCTAAATCAACCTTGCATGGAAACAGTTACCACACAAAAGTGGGATGGGGGTCATTTTTTTTTCTTTCATTTAGGGGAGTGGCTTTTGTTTTTCCTGTTATATTCTTTGAGAAGTTTTATTTATTTTCCCCACAGTATTCTTTAATGACAAGTGAGGGTGACCCACTCTTCTTAAAAACAATAAAAGCTATGGGGAGGCGGGGTGGGAGGGTGGGGGAGAGAAGCCTATAAAGCTTCCAAAGGCGTGGGGGACTTCTGCCTGGAGAAGTGTACTCTGGAGTCAAACGGTGGAAAACAACCACAGCCACAGGCACTGGGCTAAGCCAAACCCCTGTGGTGAGGACTCGCTTTATTTCTGGTCCAAGCACAGAGTACAGGAAGCCACATCCCCTGACTTCTTTTTCATTTAAGACTCCGCATTCATCAATACATCTTGTTGAGAAAGGCTCCATTAGCGATTTCCTCTTTGCTCTAAGAAAGAGGACGGAAAAACAGAAACACAGTGATCAAAACCAGAAACAGTGATCATTTGTAGAAACAGCGCCCACCCAGCAAGATTTCAAAACAGGTGCTTGCCACTATCTCCTATTCTAGTTCCCTTCAACTGTATTTTATTCTTTAAAAGAAAAGAAAAGGCAGCTCTCTGCGCTTAGATAGGGTTTGATTTTATGTTAAGTGCCAGATGACTCAAATTCCTTTTGGAAGAAGGTGGTATAAAAATCTATAAAAACTCTAATAAGTCTAACCACAAACATTTCTTCCACCAACTTTGGTCAATTAAGAAAAAATTCAAAGGCTTAATATAGTTGAAGACTGAAAAATAACAGAGTTCCACAAAGACAAGGCTGTCATATTAAAAAAAGATGAAAAAAAAATCTAACAGTCACTTTAGCACATCTCAAACACAGATCTTTATATAACTCATCAAGATACAACCATTTGCAAATATTTATATTTCAAATCACAAGATGGTTGCTCCCCCGCTCCAGAGATTGTGAGTGATTGTAGAGGGAGCTGATCCTCATTTGGTCTCCCCTAATTTGCCCTAACCCAGCGTGGCTTCTAGAAAAAGACAAAACCCGACAGACCAAGCCAGGGGAGCCAAGGAGCCCTGATTTATTTCAGCTTTGAAAGGCCACTGCACTTGGATTCTCTCTTCTGCAGGGAATGCGGTCCACACCGCTGGGCTCGCTGTCCTGCATAAAATACACTGTTTTTCTCTAGCGGAGTAATCTTGTGAAACATGAGCACAACCTGCACAGGCATCAGGGGGAGGGCAGAAAGGGAAGGCGGGGTCATGCTGGGACGCAGAGTCACTCCACCTTCAGTAAGCCTCGCTTGCTTGCTTGCTCACTTGGTCAGCACTAGGCTCACAGCAGAGCCTAGACAGGAAGGAGGCAGGGCCTTGACCTTCAGGATTTCCAGTAAGCAGAGCTCTCCACGCTGGCATCACAAACGGAGGTGGAGTTGCTGCTCTGAGAGTGAGGTCCCTAAACTGATCCACACCAGAGGGAACCCCATGAGTTCTGGAGTCAATAGGGGGCCCAGAAGTGGAAAAGTGGGGGCAGAGTGCAGGGGGATTCCAGACCCTTCTCCACCTAAGGGGCTAGCCACAAACTGGGAAAGCAGATGATGGACCCTCCTCAAGATGATCCCTCAACATCATGAGAGTTCCTACCCTTTCTCTAGCTCTGCCCCTAACTCCATGTTGTTCACAAGAGGAAGGTATCTTGGCATTCATTTCGGAAGATGCCAACATAGCCTGAGGTTCCAAGTGGGCACCTGACCTGACTGCAGCCACAGACACCTGGAACAGCAATCATTTCATTTTTATCATAGTCTGGCTTTAGGGTGTGTTTCATTTTATAAAGCCACATCAGATTGCGTGGGAGGGAGACAAAGTAATTCTGATGATGGTCTGCATTTCCTCTGACCATATCCTAATATACGTAAGAGGGCCCCGGTAAGTAAAGGTGCTTTCTGACTAATAAAGAAACAAATGTACACCTCATTACTCCATGGCCTACCAGAAACTTCTGAGGACTGAGGATTTAGAAGAAATGATTCAAGCGGAGTTTCCCTAGACCTCGCCAGCTAAACCTACCTCTCTCTGCTTTACTTTTTCATCCCTCTCACCAAGCTGGCTGAAAAAAACCTCACCCAAGCCAGGAGACAAGTGAAGGCAATGACATTTTTTTTATAATGGCACAATCCAGGTCAGCATACCCTAGACTAGTTGCCAGGATGACAGGGATGGCATGTGGCCGCTGGTTAGAACCCTCCTATCCTTTCGGTTACAAGACACACAGTTATTTCCTGTTCTGGGAAATTTTGGAGGGGCAAGAAAAGGAAGACAGGAAGGGAAGTGATGCTAATGAAAAAGCTGGCAAAGGCTCTTTGAGGATCTACAATCTCTCTTTTGCGGCAATAGCAAATAGTCCTATCAAAATGAACCTTGAAATCTGGAATTAAGCTTTTGAAAACAGATCTCATGTTCTACTTGAATTTTTAAAATATGCATAATGTTTCCCTCAGAAAATCACCATAACAATCTATCAAAAGACAAATATAGTGGACTGTTATGGCAAGCAGATTTTTAAAAAAGATTTTATCTATTTCAGACAGAGGGAAAAGGAGAGCATGAGTGTTGGGGGGGGTAGGGGCAGAGGGAGAAGCAGACTCCCCGCTGAGCAAGGAGCCTGATATGGGGCTCAGTTCCAGTACCCTGGGATCATGACCTGAGCCGAAGGCAGAAGCTTAAATGACTGAGCCACCCAGGTGCCCCTGGCAAGATTTTTTAAGAAGGCCCCTAGTGATCTCTGCCTCCTGATATCTATGTCCCTTGAATAATCCTTCCCATCTGAGTGAGGGCTGGACCTAATAGTGACTTACTTCTAGAGAACAAGATCTAGCAAGAGAGAAGGGGAACACTACTGACTTTAGGGTAGAAAAGACTGACTCTATCTTGCTTGCCTATTCTTTCCCTCTCTCCTGCTAGCTCACTTTGATGAAGCCATGTTGTGAGCTCTTCTTTGGGGAAGTCCACATGGCAATGAACTGACGGTGTCTTCAGTCAACAGTCAGGAAGAAGGAAGGCCCTCAGGCCCACAGCCCACCAGGAACTGAATTCTGCCAACAACCACTGAGTAAGCTCGGAAGGAGATCCTTCCACATTCCACCCTTCAAATGACCACAGCCCCAGATTACACCTTGGTTACAACCTTGTGAGAGATCCTGAACTAGAGAACCTATCTAAGCTGTGCCCTGATTCCCGACCCAGAGAAACTGTGAGAGAATACGTGTTGTTCTTCAGTCACCAAGCTTTGGGGTATTTCGGTGTACAGCAAGAGTAAATAATGTGGCTTTTAAGCATCAGTATATGTAATTGCACTCGGAAGGGGAAAACGATCCAAAAGTCATTCAGAGGGAGCCAGTTCAATCAAGAGTGGCATATCCATTCAAGAAACACTAGGCAGCCCTCAAAATATAATGAGGTCAAAATTTCTACATTGAATGGAAAGATGAGTCCACAAAAATTAAAAAGCAAGTTGCAAAACAATGTGAGACTTCTAAAACGTCAGATATCCAAATTTTCACTCCTGTGAACTCTAGGCAAGCTCTTTACCCACTATTCCCATCTCAGAAAATAGCAACTGCAGTTATCTAATTGCTGTAGGCAAACAAACAAAAGCAAAAGACAAAATATACACGAAGAGTGAGGAAAAGAAGAGAGATTGTTCTGACTCTCCTCGTTCCCCCTCACTGTTCATCCAATCCATGAGTAAATTACAGAGTTTGCCTTCAAATCGCCACCACACCCCACAGTTCTCACCAACTCCCCCAGTTACTCCTCCCATCCACACCACCATCCTTTCTTTCTTGGACAGAAGCACCGGACCTGATTCGGTGCCCTGCCTCCACTTCGGCTCCTCCTCAGTCAGTTTCCAGACAACAACCAGAACAGTAGTTACCAAATGAGAATGGTATCAGGCCACTCTCCTCTCTAAATTCTGTAGTCTTCCCATTAGGGTTGGAATAAAACTAAGTTTGGTGGTTCACAAAGACATAATCTACAGATCTGGTCTCTGGATACTTTTCCTTCCTCTACAATTCTCTCATTTACCTACTCTAGCCACATTGTCCTCCTTGATGTTCCTATAATACACCCAGTTCACTCTCATTTCAGGGCTGTATTAGCTTGCTAGGCCTACCAGAACAAAGTGCCAAAGAATGTATTGTCTCGTGGTTTTGGAGGCTAGAAGTGTAAAAGCAAGGTGTTAGCAGGGGTGTCTCTGACTTTATCTTCACATAGTGTTCTGGCTGTGCACGTGTGTGCATGTGTGTGTCTCTAAACTTCCCCCTTTTTAAGAGGACACCACTCTTGGAAGATTAGGGGTCCATCCTACTCTAAGAGGACTTCATCTTAAGTGATTGTAACTGAAATGACCCTATTTCCAAATTATGTCACGTTCTGAGATAGCAGGGCTTAGGATTTCTATAGATGAATTTGGAAGACATGATTGAACTCATAACAAGACCCTTTGCAATCTCTGTTCCCTCTTTCTGGAAAGCTCTCTAGCAGCTTGGTTGCCAAGAGGATGTGCCTCATGTAAGCATCACTGGCCAGGAGTCATAGCTGCTGTGCTCTGAAACCTACCTGCACATTTGTGCCAAAATCATGCTTCCCACAAGCAACTCTGAGTCAGTGACTGAGCATGGCAATGATACCAAGGCAAGCCTATTTCTAGAAGATGAAAAATTCACCTGATGGGTATCTTTGGCTCATGAACTCTCCCAACAGCCTTACCAAACACTCTGTAGTGCTTCCACTCAACCTTCCTTCCTCCCCTCCCTTCTGTACCTGGGATCAGACTTGTATCACAACCTGAGGGCTCTCCCTGGCTCCCACCAGCTCCCTCCCCATTTTCTCTTGCAGCTGAGACAGAGTACTCAAAACAGCCCTGCACTTTGTTGAATGCTCTGTTGTAGCTAACTTGAAATTCTTAATATATTATTTATGAAGAAGGGGATGCATGTTTCATTTTGTATTGAACACTGTTTGGTTCACAGGGGTTCCCTTAATAAATCTCTTGCACAGCTAACCCATGACTTGGTTCTGCTTTCTGGGAGACCCAGGCTGATACCCCAGATATCAGCATGACCCTTCACCACCTCATGTAAGCCTCTGGTCAGATGTCATCTCCTCAGAGAGGCCTCCTTTGCCATCCCCAGTCTCTCCCTCCCATTATCCTGCTATAGTTTTCTTCAGAGCTCCATCTCATTTTATTGTACCTTTTATTTGTTTGTTTTGTCTTTCCCTTGAGAAGATAAACTGTAAAGGGACAAAGACTTTTGTTTATTATTGTGCCCCAGTACCTATAACAAAGCCAAGTATAAGATAGGTAGTCAATAATTACTTTGTGAATAAATTAATTTATAAAAACAAAAAAGTCATATTGAACTCACCCAGCTCCTCCTTCAGTTCTAAACATACAGAAAAAATAACCTAGTGTGAGCCTCTTGAGAATGTACTTCACAGATCTAGACAATAAAACTGTTTTTGTTTTTGTTTAAAAGACAGGCCAGAAGTGAGGACAGAATCAAAAGCCAAAGCAGTAAGCATGATAGCAAATGCTGCAACCACCCAGAAGTGAGTTGAATCTGGATACAGCTGCTTAGGGGTCTAAAGCTGGGATTTTAATCCTCAGGTAAGGACAGATGATGTGGCCCTGGGCCTATGCAAGGTAGGAGGAAATACCTGAAAATAGGGCTAGAAAAAATGTCCACTGCTCCCCAGTAGCTCGGGGAACAGGCAAGTAAGTCTGTATTCTGCCCCAGTCTCCTGGTTAAAAGAAAAAAAAGTATCTAATGAAAAAAACAAGACACCAAGTCTGTGACATGCATGAGTGTGTGACCTAAATTTACACTGTTTATATTGTGCAAGAATCTAGAGCTACTAAATCACCATGAAAATGTTACCAGGACCAGAGAAATCTTTGTAGAAGTAAACTCAAATTGCTCTGTAGAAATATTTTCATAACTCAGGACTCACAGGACTCCCTCAGATTAAACAATTCCTGTGGAACGAATGAAACAAAAAATAAACCAGTCAAGAGGGAGAGGCCACAGGCATAGTAAACAGAAGAATCAGCACTCTAAGAGTTGGTGGTAAGAGGAAAAAATCTGATGTTTAAAGTATTTTTTAAATAAAAGAAGGAATAAAAACTATTAGAAAAAAACAACCTCTAAAAAAAAGGGCCAGATTTTGAAAAAAAAAAAAAAAAAAAAAAGAACAGAATCCTAAATATTAAAAATGCTAAGTTAAGTTGCATATTAGAAACAGCTGAAAAGAGAATTAGTATCACGGAAGATGGGTTTGAAGAAATTAATCATAAAGTAGCAGAGATAGAAAAATATGAAAGAGAGGTTGTAAGAGACAGAAAGTAGATTGAAAAAAGAAAAAATATACATTTAATTGGAATTCCAGGAAGGAGCAGGAAATTGTGAGAAAAGCAATACTGAAATGATAATAGCTGAAAATTTAACAGAATTAAAGCAATGTCTATGCTCTTCATTTGAGTGAATAATGAAGAATGTGCTTCAATAATTCCAAGCAAGATTCAGAAGAAACACACACACACACACACACTCCCCTAAACACACTGTGGTAAAATGCAGAATACTGGAGCAAAACAGAAAGTTGCGAAAGCAACCACAGAGAAAAGGATAGGTTGCCAACCTAATAATGGCAATCAGATTAGCAGCAGACTTTTAATCAGTGGCAGAAGTGCCAGAAGATAATAGAATAATACATTCAAAGTGGTAAGAGAAAATAACTAAAACTAATACTCTATCCCTAACTCAATTACTGCTCAAATATGAGCCTGAAATAAAGACATATTTATATAAAAAAGTAAGAGAATATTCAATTCACAGATGGTCCCTAAAAAGATTTAACAATAACAACATATTTTTTTTTTTAAAGATTTTATTTATTTATTTGACAGAGAGAGATCACAAGTAGATGGAGAGGCAGGCAGAGGGGGGGGGGGAGCAGGATCTCCGCCGAGCAGAGAGCCCGATGCGGGACTCGATCCCAGGACCCTGAGATCATGACCTGAGCCCAAGGCAGCGGCTTAACCCACTGAGCCACCCAGGCGCCCAATAACAACATATTTCAATATGAAGTAAAATAAACTGAGAAAAGAAGATAAATAATGATGAGAAAAGAAGCTAATAAACATGGTAGTAAATTTATAAATACCCCTACTGTTTAATTTTTTTTGTAGATTAAGGAGTAGAGGAGTTATAAACAACTTGGATCTAAAATTTTAGGTACAATAATATGAAAGGACAATTACATTAAAGTATTCTAAAGTCCTTGTGTTGTTTGATATGAGGATAGTGATTCTGAATAATTTTTAAAAAATTTAAAGCTAAGTATGCATATTATAATTTCAGGGGAAATGAGGATAGGGATGAGGGGAAATAAAAAGGAATGTATAACTTTCAAAGTAGTAAAGGAGAGAGACAAAGTGAAAAAAGGACACCCAAAGGAGACCTCTAGAGACAAATAAAACCAGAAAGAATGTGCCATTAGCTGATCCTCATTAAAGGAAACTGAAAGAATGTAGTCCAGGCAAAAGACAATTGATCACAGATGTAATACACATAAGTGGAGACAGAAGAAGAAATTGGGAAGATATAAGATGATATAAGATAGAAGATCCTATGATATAAGAATTAAAAGGACAGAAAATGGTAAATATAAAGGCAAATCAATACACTGACTATTTAAAAAAAAAAAAGGAGTAATGCCTTGTTGGCTTAACAAATACACAGACTTTTTTTTTTAGCATAGGTGTTGGTGGGTCATATATGGTAAGGGTTTTGTTTAGAGGAAGATAAAGATATTGAGCACTTTAGAATTTGGCAAAGTAAAGACACATGCTAGTTTAAAGAATAAAAGAGTAAAAAAAAAACATATCTTTCAGAATGGTACAGGAAAAAAGTGGAGTGAGACAACAAATGTAATAAACCCAAAAGAAGACAAGAAAGGTGAGAAGAAACATAGAAACGGTGGGACTAATAAAAAACACAAAAGACTGGCAGACATGAATTAAAATATATCAGTAATGGTAACAAATGTAAGTCCATCAAATGCTCCAGCTAAAAGATAGTAATGAGTTCAAATGCCTCCTGGGGCAGGTTAGATGACATAAATGAGCAAACAGCAGGCATAGGAAAGCAAAGCTCAAATGAAATTGTAAGTGATGACTTCTCAGGGTCAGGGAGATAATAGGGTGTAGTGGGGTAAATCGGTGAGTGTATCTGTCTAAAGAAGGCAGTTCTCACAGATTGTTGCCATGTGTAATATAAATCCAGTGGTCATGTAGGTCAACAAAGCTGGAAATTCAGTTTTGTGGCAAATCTGATTTTTAAACATAGGCTACTCATCTTTTAAAAGCAAACTGAAAAGCAAAAGGAAAAGAAAATGCTATCCATCCACTGGATGGAAGGAAAAAAGAAAAAATAAAACAGACAAAAAGCATGGTGAATAAAACACAAAAACAGAAACAGAAAACGAAAGAAAAAAAGAACAATCCTTGCAAACCCTTGAACACGAATGGAAGTGATGGCTTATACTCAAACACCACTGTGATCCACACCCTGTAATTTCCACCCTGTTCAACCTTATCATTTGGCTGAAGAGACGTAACATTACAGGATGGGAAAAACACTGAATAATCCAAACATAAAGTATGTGGAGCCCAGCGGTCACTCAAAACTCAAAATGATGTCTGGATGTTTGTTCCATCGGTTCTGCTTACACCAAGTCTCCTTTGGGGTTTCCTGGATACCTGGGCTTCTCTAGCTGTTAATAAAAACAGTGATGGGGCGCCTGGGTGGCTCAGTGGGTTGGGCCGCTGCCTTCGGCTCAGGTCATGATCTCAGGGTCCTGGGATCGAGTCCCGCATCGGGCTCTCTGCTCGGCGAGAGGCCTGCTTCCCTCTCTCTCTCTCTCTGCCTGCCTCTCCGTCTACTTGTGATCTCTCTCTGTCAAATAAATAAATAAAAAATCTTAAAAAAAAAATAAAATAAAATAAAATAAAAACAGTGATGTTAAAAAATGCCTGAAAGGAGGGAGCAGAGGAAGCCGAGAAAGGTAAAGAAGAACAAGAAATATTCACTTTCTGTTACTCTGAGTCTATTACATGAGCCGGCTCCTGGATGCCAGTGTTTCTCACCAACTATGAGGTGAGGTCCCATGCGTTCAGCATGGCTTCCAAGGCCTTTCAGACCAGGCTGGTCTGAGCTCCTGCCTTCACACCTTTACCCAGGCCGGCACCCCTGCCAGGATGCCTTTGCCTCCCCCTCCACACTTCACACCAAATCCACCCCCAAGGGAAGCATTCTCTGAAGGCTGCTTGAGGTTCCAGACACAATCCCTATATGAGGAATGCAGCACATGGCTATTTTTAAACTTAGCCTCTGCAAAAATGTGTATAATGAGACAAAGAAAACTGGGCTCATGATAATTCCAGAAGGCACAAGGGGTAAGTGGGTTGGCCTGATGGGGCTATGGCAAGCCAAGGATGCAGCCATGATGGAGACTGGACTGTCTTCTTTTTTCTTAGATGATCTTGCCTTGTGAACAGGCCTTCTGCAAAAGCTGTCTTATCCATTGCAAAGCAGAATTCCAGTGCCCATGGTCTAATCTTCTTATGGGATGTACATAATGATCTGAAGGCTTAAAAGAGATTACTGTCTCCAGAACACAAAGATAAAAACACAAAAACTAACATATATATAAAATGCTTGTATCTTTCGCTATTAAATCTAGTATTCAAAGATATTTTATTCTATGTGAAAACAAGTGGTAGTTTAAATTTTCTCCCTTTTTAAGAACACCATGCCATGTGTTCTTAGACAGAACTTCTCAGAATGACACCTGAGAAGTTGGAGCCAATCAAAATCGAATGAGTAACTTAGGTCAATTTCAAAAGTAACTTATAAAAATACTTTTCATTTCTTGCACCAAAAGTTACATTTGATGTGGGGTGCGGGTGCATGTGGGTATGTCCGGAATGCGTGTGGGCAGAAGAAAGTCGTCAAGACGGGGACCTGTGTTCAGCTGGAGGGGACAGGGATGGCTGGTGGCCCTGTTGTAGAGCAGGAGGACACGGCAGAGGGCTGGTCATGGCTGAGGTGGTCCCTCCTTTGATCCCCACCTCTGAAGAAATCATTAATAAAACAAAAGACCCAGAAAAATGTTGATTTCAACTAGATTTCTTGTAGATAGGGCAAGAGGATAAAACTTAAGAGTCCAAGTTGGCTTCTGAGTGGAAACGAGGAGACTGCACAATTCAGGAGCAGGGGGAGAGAAACGAAAGATGGGCCAGAGCAAGGATGAGGGGAGCAGAGAAGCAAAAGAGTGACCAGAGCAGGGGAGAGGAGCCACGTTGAACTTGCAGTGCCAGGAACTGGGGTTTGGACTAAGTTCTACCTAAATCTTTGAGGGGCAGGGATGCCCCAAGTGAGAGATGTTACCACATTTCATAACATAAGCTTTTCTAAAAATGCACAACCTTGTTAAGGTTGTCCGGGGCTAACGATGGGTGAAAATGGAAGTGATGAGAGTCCTCTATAAGGGCTTCCTTCAGAGATAAATATTCATTAGGAGACCAGGGGGAAGGGCTAGTCAAGCAGTGCCCAAAAGACCTTGATCCTCCCAGGGTTTCCTTGAAATTCCACTGCCTACCAGGTTGGGGTGAGTAGGTAGTCTCTGTTTCTCGTTATAGTACACCAATATTAAAACAAAAGAAACAAAACAGAAACCTGGGTGGGACAGGAAACCATAGGAAGTGCACATTTCTCCCTGCACAAAGCTGATGGGGGGGAGACATAAGCAAAGAGCAGACAAAATTTTGTTAATTCTGAGCTTATTTCTACGTTATTTATTTTTTAAAAAGATTTTCTTTTTTTGACAGAGAGAGACAACGAGAAAGGGGACACAAGCAGGGGGAGTGGGAGCTTAACGACTGAGCCACCCAGGCACACCGCTTATTTCTACTTTAAATAAAAAAGTACTTAACCTACTTTAGCTTACCTTTTTATTACAAAGTTAGCCTCCAGTTTGGAAGTTACTCCAACCCGTCCACATCAAAGGCTCACTATGAAGTCTCCAAGGGCAGTGGTCCCAGAATGGTTCCCTTCCATTTACTCCAGATGTTATTCCTACTACACCGCAGGTGTGCCCACCTCCAAGCCCTGCACCTGCCCCAAGGTTGCACATATTAACTCCACTGACTCTACCTGCCCATCTCTCAAATCTCTCTCTTTCGCACACACACACACACACACACACACACACCCACCCTCTCAGGATTCCACATGTTCCTGGACTCTTCTGTAGGGGCTCACATCCAGGCATCAGGCTCACCAGGGTACAAGCCAGTAAATACAACCACACGGCCAGGTCCAGGTCCCCACCTTGAGCAGGCTAGCCTTGGACTATGACACATTCAGTGACAGTGACCATTATACCTCAGTTAATGGAAACTCTGACAACATATCAACTACCCTGGAAAATGGGCCTTGCCACTCTTTTTTAAACATTCCGCTCATCTGAGTCTAAGCCAGCGTTTCCCATTGCCAGATGGACAGTTTCAATAGGATGTCTCACTGGCATCCAAGCTACATACTGATAAAATATTAATAACAATAAGGGTCATAGCAAATACTCCTATATATCACTTACTCTATACTATTAACTATTGCTAACCATATAAGTACAAACTTGCTGAGCTGATGTTCAAGCCTCTTTACAATAAGAAGGTAAAAAAAAAACAAAAACACATTTAATTTATCCAATCAATATTTCTTGAGTGGCTGCTGTATCAGGCCAGGTTTGGTCTAGTGAACGAAACAGACATGGTTCTTGTCTTAATGGAGCTTAGAGTCTGGTGAGGGAGAAGCCATTAAACATACACGCAGCACAGAGTCATAAGTGGTCTGCGTGCTAGGGATAGTTAAGAGCAAGTGTTGAAAGCGTAGACAATGGGCAAGGGCTAGTTTGGATGGTGGGCCTGGAGCTCTGGTTCAGATTCAGAGCCTGGGGCTCTGGTTCAGATTCAGATCCCCACTAACCATCATGGAGGCGATGAATAGAATAATTTCTGGTATCTTGGGCAGTCATGTCCCAAATGAACAGAAGCACGACGGGATCAGGTAAAATGGATGCTGGTCTCGTAGCACCTCTTATTTGATTATAACTTTTGCCCAGCATTCAAGGCCCCGCATTCTGACTCCAACCTAACTTTCCAGTTTTACGTTAGTCTTGCTCTTCCAGAGGTGGGAGCAGAAAGCCACTCAGGCTAGTGTGGGGGGAAGAGTGCTGCTTTTAAGAATGTGAACGGGCACCTGGGTGGCTCAGTGGGTCAAAGCCTCTGCCTTCAGCTCGGGTCATGATCTCAGGGTTCTGGGATCGAGTCTCACATCTGGCTCTCTGCTCAGTGGGGAGCCTGCTCCCTCCTCTCTCTCTGCCTGCCTCTCTGCCTACTTGTGATCTCTGTCAAATAAAAAAGTAAAATCTTGGGCACCTGGGTGGCTCAGTTGGTTAAAGCCTCTGCCCTCAGCTCAGGTCATGGTCCCAGGGTCCTGGGATCGAGGCCCGCATCGGGCTCTCTGCTCAGCAGGGAGCCTGCTTCTTCCTCTCTCTCTGACTGCCTCTCTGCCTACTTGTGATCTCTCTCTCTGTCAAATAAATAAATAAAATCTTAAAAAAAAATAAAATAAAATCTTAAAAAAAAAAAAAGAATGTGAAGGCAGTGGGGGCCCTGGGTGGCTCTGTCTGTTGAGCATCCAACTCTTGATTTCAGTTCAGGTCATGGTCTCAGGATCCTGAGATCGAGCCCTGCCTCAGGTTCAACGCTCAGTATAAAATTTGCTTGAGATTCCCTTTCTCCCTTTGCCCCTCCCACCACTAGAGCTCTTTCTCTAAAATAAATAAAATCTTAAAAAAAAAAAAACAAAGAATGTAAAGGCAATAAGGAAAACATGAGTTTCGTGTGGCTCTAAACAGGAGATAAAGTAGTATTTGGCCTTGTGTAAACTGGACTGAGAGCCAAGGTAGCCAAGAGTCCTTAGTGTTGTGAGATAATTCTCCATGGTGTTTCTATAAGTCTCATACCAGACTATCTTTTCTGGGACCTTCGCCTTAGCAAACAGCCTAGGAAACCAGAGATAGTATCCCTCTCCAGATCACAGGGCACATTTGTTTCCCGATTAGCATAGTAAAGGCAGGGAAAATCCCCAACCCAAGATCTGTTTGCATTCTAGGGTAATATATAGAATGGCACTCTTTCTGGAAAGGAGGATAGGCAGAACCCCCTACAAAACTGGGGGCTTCCTAAGCTCCGTGTTGCTCACCTGTGAAACAGAACCGCAAGTGCACGGTACCCACCTGGGCCCACGTCCACGTCTACCCGTGGGACATGGAGGGGAGGGTGGAACTGACGTGAACATAAAGCTCATGCTGCTTGTTGTACCATGAGTAATAAACTATCTAGATGCGTTTGGGTTCATTGGCCTGGTCCATCAATCAATTACCTTCCCACTCTACGCTGCGACTTAGGGACCGCATGATCACTTGACCTGTGGGAGGAGGGGTTGGGGGATCCTCACTCCTGTGTCTGCTGTTAAAAGGACTCAACTATTTCCACAGGTTCTCCATGTGTATCCTTCTCACTCTGACGGCACGTCTCTTTTTCTCTGGTAATCTGCCTTCTATCGTGGTTTCTGCCTTCTCTTAAGTTGGTTTGCTCATGGCCTCTTCTGTGCAGGCTCTAACTTCTACTGCTCTCTACTAATCTCTGCTTCTAAATGAGAGAAATGACTTGCTGAGCCTACCTGTCTCTGACTGGACAGAGATTTCCAAGCCAGGTCAGTCCCTAGGCCTGTCAACGTGCACAGTGGCTTCCTCTGAGGCCGGTGCAGATGATGTACCTGCTGTCTCCCAGCCTCACCGCAGCCCTCCCCTACTTTGTTCTGTATTGCCCCTGGGGCTGGAAGTCTGCAAATGCTTTTCCAAACCGCCCTTAACCAGTTGGTTTCCTAGCCTACTGTGGGATGGGAGGCAAAGAGGGAGAGAACTGGATGGAATAAAGACAAAATCTTCCTGCATTTAGCTCTACAGTGCGGCAGCTGCCAGAGTAGCACCAGGAGTCGGGTGATTTAGAAATCTAACCTCAGCAGATCGCAAGGTACGCTACAGACGTAATTTCCTACACAAAGATTCAAGACTGGCGTCACATCTGTTGAGAGTTCACGATGCACCCACTGAGTAACCCTGACCTAATCACAGGGGACACTCCTCTGCATACCCAGCAGAACACCGTGACGTCGCGGTTGGCTCGCAGGGGGAAGCGCGGCTTACGGGACACACATTTCAAGGCTGCTGGTGTCAGCTTATCTCATGCAGGACTGAGAGTTCTAGTGGAGGGTCCACCATCCCATGGCCGGGGCTCAAAACTGTTCCTACTTATTCTGGAAGGATGGGTAGCTTGTACGACTACAAGGGTGAGACATGATGTTTCAAATGATCATGTCTGGTAGGGATTTTAGGTAACTTCGGTTCCCACCCTCATGATGGGAAATTTGGATGTTGCCATCGGGCTTTCTTTCCAGCCATTTTAGGCTCTTTTTTCAGCTTTTCTCTGCTATTTCATACTCACACGTATCTTTTTGCCTTAGCACAGTCTTTTGTCAATAGTATTCCCTCTTACTTCTCCTGGGCCGTCCTTCTCTTTCACTTGTGGTTTTTCTCCCCTTGTCATTTAAGCTTTCTCAGCTATGCACAGAAATCCAACAGAAGCCTTTTGTGTGGGGGTTCCCTCACTCCCAGGCAGTCCTGAAAGCAGCAGGTGGCTCTGCAAAGGCTTCTGTCAGACCTTAGACCTATACCCAGCAGCTGTTAATCCTGGGTTCTCACTGTTAAAGGCAGTAAAATGGACTTAAGTAAAAAACAACTGTGATGCGGTTAAGGTACCTTGAACTCAAGCCACTTTTGCTTTGAAACTTTCCCCAAAACACTAAGCTCATTTCTCTTACCATGGGAAGAGAAGACAACTATGTTGGGATATAGAATCCTGTTTACACGGGAGGTGGTGAGGCATAGATTTCCTTAATCAGTGGATAAATGCAAACTCTGTCTATATGGGTGGGGTGGGGGTAAGGTGGCGTGCGGGGTACCAGAGCTGCAAGTGAATACAAATTCCAGTAGCTGGGAATAGGCTCCTGGAAAGGGAACTGCCACGCCTCATTTAAAAAAAAAAAAAAAAAAAAAAAAAGAATCTATTTCCTTTTTGTCCAGGAAGGCATTAAGGCTGTTATCCTATAACGAGTAATGTCCACCTATCAAAGAATACACAGACTAGGTTCTCTACACTCTCAACACAACACAGACATATCTCTAAGACAGTCACATAAGTTTTAAAAAGACCTCAAAATCTGTTTTATGTTGTTTATGGATTCAGTCATATACCTAGTAAAAATGAAAAAATTTGCAAGGGATCAATGCTTACCAACTGGAAGATAGTTGTCACCCCTGGAAATGAAAGGAGTAGGAAAGAATGGATATATAGCTCTAGCTGTTTCTGTAATGTTTTATTTCTTTTTAAAAAAGAGATCTGAAGCTTGTGCCACAAACTGTTTACCTCTGCAAGATCTAGGTAGTGTGTCTTTTGTATATACATATTATTTTCTGTGTATTTCTGTGGTATAAATAATCAAAACATGAGGCATGGGGACTAAACAGTGGGACTCCCCAAGTTATGCTCTCCCCTTTAAGTCTTGGAAGGTGAGGTCGGTAGAGAAATATATTAGCAAACAAAATAAAAAATAGACACACAACTGTTTGAAAAATTATTTAGGAATGATATCACCCATCCTCCATACAGAGTTCCCAAGAGTGATCTTTCTAAAGCACACATCTGATCAAGGTCCATGCTCAGAGTCCCCAAGGGGTCTCCATTGCCTTCATTACATACTGCAAGTGCTCCACCACAGCCTAGCAGACCCACCCTGATCTGGACTCGGTGCCACCACACTCGCTCCTTGGAACTCAACACCCAACTCAGAATATACCTCTTAGGTGCTCCAGGAGCAGCATCCTCTGCCTGCTAGGCCTTTGAGCATGTTGCACCCTGTCTGCCTTGAGATCTGTCCTTCTCTGGCCCTCCCTGACCCCTACCCTTGGCTCCCTTCTACTCATCCTTCAGATCCAACATTAGACCCCTTTCCGGGGGAGCACCCCTGTCTCTGAGTTAGGGGTCCTCTTCCTGTACCCCACCCCCATACCATAACTCGTATCACAATGGATAAGCTGGACATTTGCCAACCTCCCAGCTGTTTCCTTCCCCACCAGAGGGGGAGCTCCCTGTCAACAGGACTGTATTTTGCTGTCCTTTGGATGCCTAGCACAGGGTGACCTGCCTGGCACCCAGAACCTTCAGCAAATGTCTGTTCATGAGTGGGAGAGTAGATAGTCAGTAGGTAAAGAAATGGATCTAGAAATGGGACTAATAAACTCTCCTAGTCACTTCTAGTCCAATGTCAAGGGGCCCCCAAATCGGTTTATTTTCTGACAAACATAAAAGACATGGTGAAAATTTTCAAACAGTTTTTGATTTAATATCATCACTTTTTAGTTAATTAATCTAATCTAGCAGGCCAGATTAAAAACCATCATGGTTTTTATTAACCATTATTCAAAGCAAGGATTATTCAAAGCTGGTAAAGATTCAGACAGAGAATACAGTAACATTTTGTGGATTTATTTTAACAATCAGCTCCCAGTGATTACTAATTCTTTGAAGTATAATAAGACAGGACTGATAGCATAGCGAGAAAGCTCAAAAGGTAATTTGCCTCTTTGCTCACCATTGTGAAATGGCAAAATGGCCAAACATCTCACTCCACCGACATACTTCCCTTTGTACTATATACACAAAGTATCACCTAGCTGAGCATCTGCAGACCTGGCCCCTTGTTTAAGGTCTTTTTCTAAACACTGAATTCTATGGTGCTGCTTTAATACCAAATGGTCCAACCCTCTTACTGCAGATGAGGTAACTGAGGCCCATGCCTTCAGTGAACAAGCAGGTAAAGAAGACCTACTCTCCATCAGTAGGTCCTGGGGAACGAAGATGAATGAGAGAGAGTCCCCGCCCTGAAGGTGCTCATGATTAGCAAGGGAGGTTCAGCCCTACACACGCACACATACATACATACACACAATCACAATGACATACTGGAAGTATTATCTTGAGTGTTTGTACAATTATAAGTTTGCTCATAATGGAAAAAGACACTAACAGTATTTAAGAGAGGGAGTCAAGAAAAGCTTCCCATAGGAGATGAGATGTGAACCTGGTCTTTGAATAGGAGTAGTGGTTTGCCTAGTGGGAGACAAGAAAGGTTATTCAGGGTGGTAGGAACAGAGTATGCAAAGGCATCTACATGGGAAAGTGCTTGATCAAGCTAGTATAACTTGGGGGATGGCAGTAAGGAGTGGGACAGAAAGTCTAAAGAGATTACATGATTTGCCCAAAGGTTCTACAGCGCAATAGCTCCAGGGCCCACCTAACCAGTTTTTTTTTTTCCTCTCCTTGCAGTACTCTTCATGAGCACTTGATGCCTTTATTTCCAATGAAATGTAACCATGTGAAAGTAGAATCATTTTTTATAAATGCCATCAGATGCTGGGGGCACAATGGGAACCTCAAGGAGAGGCTACTTGGAAGCAAAGAAAAGCAAATTAGTAGGTGGATTGATAGGTATGTACTTACTGCTATTTTGTTCATTGTTTTCTGGCTGTTATATAGTTTTTCTCTGTTCCTTTCTTTCTTCTCTTGCTGTCTTTCCTTGTGGGCCTATGAGTTTCTTAAACTGTATTTTTTTTTAAGATTTTATTTATTTATTTGACAGACAGATCACAAGTAGGCAGAGAGGCAGGCAGAGGGAGGAAGGAAAGCAGGCTCCCCGCTGAGCAGAGAGCCCCATGTGGGGCTCGATCCCAGGACCCTGGGATCATGACCTGAGCTGAAGGCAGAGGCTTTAACCCACTGAGCCACCCAGGCGCCCCCCTATGAGTTTCTTTAATGTTATATTTAGTTAGATTCTCTTCCTACTACCTCTTGTGCATTTACTAGAGGATTTTGCTTTGTGATTACCATGAGGATTACAAAGAAACCTACATATATATATGTGTGTATGTATGTATGTGTGTATGTATTTGTGTGTGTGTGTATATATATATATATATTCATATATATATTCTATTCACAGTCTTTTTTAAAGTTGATAGCAATTTAAATTTGAATACATTCTATAACTCTCTATTTTTTACTCCCCATATGATGCTTTTGATGCCACATTTTACATTTCTTAATTTTGTGTATCCCTGAACTGATTATTATAGTTATCATTATTTTACTACTTTCATCTTTAAACCTTCATACTAGCTTTAGAAGTGATTAATGCACTACATTCCCCATATATTTACCTTTACCAGTAAGATTTATGCTTTCATATGTTTTCTTGTTACTAATTAATGCTCTTTCTTAAAGAAGCCCTTCAACATTTCTTGAAAGGTCAGGTTAGTGATGATGAACTCTGTTAGCTTTTGCCTGTCTGGAAAACTCAATCTCTACTTCAATTCGGAGGGATAACCTTGCTGGGTAGAGTATTCTTGATTGGAAATTTTTTTCTTTCAGAACTTTGAATATCTCATGCTACTTCCTTCTGGCCTGCAAAGTTTCTGCTAAGAAGTCAGCAGATAATCTTATGGGGTTTCCCTTGTACATAATAAGTTGTTTTTCTCTTGCTGCTTTCAAGATTCTCTCTTTAACTCTTTACCTTTTAATTATAGTGTGTCTTGGTGTGGATCTTTTTGAGTTTATCTTATTTGGAACTCTCTGTGCTTCCTGACCCTGGATGTATGTTTCCTTCCTCAGGTTGAGAAGTTTTTAGCCATTATTTTTTCAAATAAGTTTTCTGCCCTTCTCTTTCTCTTCTCCTCTGGGATCCCTATAATGTGAATATTATTACCCTTGATGGTGTCCCATGAGTCCCTTAAGCAATCTTCACTTTTTTAAAATTCTTTTTTCTTTTGTGGGCTCTGTCTAGGTAAGTTCTACTGCCCTGTCTTCTGGATCACTGATCTGGAAGGTGGATTATAATAACTATAACAACAACAACCAGAACCAAAAGATTACTTATCAAAGCCCCAAATAGCACATCATATAGCCATTTTTCTTAAATTTAGAAAATCAAGTATACCAGGCAAAGGAAAATAAAAATAAAAGTAATAATAATTGTAAAAAGTGTTCCTTGTACATTACACTTCTAAAATCTTTTATTTCATCACAAGAATAAGATACATAGAAAGAAAAAATTAATATGTAGTCCATGACTAAAAAGAACAAAACACATTATTTTTTTAAAGATTTATTTACTTTTTTTAGGGAGCAAGAGAGAACACAAGTAGGAGGGGTGGAGGGAGAGGGAGAGAGAATCTCAAGCAGACTCCACACTGAGCACAGAGCCCAATGCAGGGCTCAATCTCATGACCCTGAGATCATGACCTGAGCTAAAACCCAGAGTCAGATGCTTAACTGACTGTGCCACCCAGGCACCCCAAGGTATATTATTTGTAACTATTCATTTGAGGTTATCACTGAGTCAAAACACAAAACAGATGCCTTCATGCACAGGGATTTGGCGCCAATTCCACATTTACCAGAAGGTTAGAAAAACAGAAAACAGAAGTATACTTATGCTATTTATTAAGGTAGGTAATCTTTTCCTTTCAAGCTTTGAAAAAAAGCTTTCAAGCTTTTGCTTTCACAGCTTTGAAGCTGTGTAAGAGAGCACAGGAAGAGGCATGGAGAAAGGAGTGTAGCATACTTTCATTTTTTTAGTTTTTCTTACTGTTCTTTTAAGTGGCCATCAACTTAACATAGACTGCTATGTGCAGAAGATGTCACATACAAACCTAATGGTAACCAAAAATCAAAAAACAGTAATAGATATGCAAAGAATAAAGAGAAATGTATATCAGTAAGAAAAGCCAACAAACCATGAAAGAGAGCAAGAAAATAAAGGATCAGAGAAAATCTACAGAAACAACTACAAAACAAGTAACAAAATGACAATAAATACATATCTGTAGATAATTACTTTTAATGTAAATGGACTAAACACTCCAATCAAAAGACATAAGGTGACAGAGTAGATAAAATAAACAAAAAAAAAAAACCACAAGATCTATCTATATGCGACCTACAAAAGACTCATTTCAGATGTAAAGTCACCGCAGATTGAAAGTGAGGGGACAGAGAAACATTTATCATGCAAATGGATGCCAAAAGAAAGCCAGGGTAGCAATACTTATATGGGATAAAACAGACTCTATTTTCTTTTTATTCGAAATAGATTTTAAAACAAAGACTGTAACAAGAGACAAAGAAAGGCACTCTATCATAATAAAGGGGACAATCCATAAATATTTATGTACCCAATATGGGAGCAACCAAATACATAAAATAATAATAAACATAAAGGGAAATAATTGATAGTAATATAGTAATAGGAAGGGACTTTAACACCCCCTTACATTGATGGACAGATCATCCAAACAGAAAATCAACCAGGAAATAGTGGCTTTGAATGACACACTGGATCCAATGGATTTAACAGACATATATATTCAGAACACAGAAAACACATTCTTTTCAAGTACACATAAAGCATTCACCAGAAGAAATAACATATCAGGCCACAAAGCAAGTCTCAACAAATACAAAAAAATCTGTCACACCACATATCTTTTCTGACCACAATGCTATGAAACTAGAAGTCAACCACAAGAGAAAATCTGAAAAGACCACAAATACATGGAGGTTAAATAACACATTACTAAACAATGAATGGATCAACCAAGATATCAAGGAAGAAATCAAAAATTACATGGAAGCCAATGAAAACAAAAACACAATGATTCAAAACCTTTGGGATGTAGCAAAAGTGACCTAAGGGGGAAGTTTATAACAATACAGGCCTACCTCAAAAAGCAAGAAAAATATCAAATAAACAACATAACATTATACCTAAAAGAACTAGAAAAAGAACAACAAACAAAAGCTAAAACCAGCAAAAGGAAGGAAATAATAAAAGATTAGAGCAGAAGTAAATGATATAGAAACCGAAGGGGGAAAAAACAGAACACATCAATGAAACCAGGAGCTGGTTCTTTATAAAGATCAGCAAAATTGATAAACCTCTAGCCAGACTCATAAAAAAAAATGAGAGAGAGAGGGAAAAAGAGAGAGAGAGGAGCCAAATACATAAAATCACCAAGAAAGAGAGGAAATAACAACCAACAACACAGAAATACAAACAATTATAGCAAATTATTATGAAAACCCATATGCCAACAATTTGGACAACCTAGAAGCAATGGAAAAATTTCTAGAAACACATAATCTACTAAAATTAAAGCAAGAATAAATAAAAAAATTTGAATAGATCAATTACCAGCAGTGAAATTGATTCGGTAAACAAAAAAAAACCCCAACAAACAAAAGTCCAGGACCAGATGGCTTCACAGATGAATTCTACCGAACATTTAAAAAAGAATTAATACCTATTCTTCTCAAACAATCCAAAAAAAAAAAAAAAAAAGGAAGAGGAAGGAAAATTTCCAAATTCATTCTATGAAGCCAATAGCACTATGATACCAAATCAGATAAAGACACCACAAAAAAGAACTACAGGCCAATATTTCATGAATAGAGATGCAAAAATCCTCAACAACAATCAGCACACAAAATCCAACAATACATTTAAGAAATCATATATTGTGATCAAATGGAATTTATTCCCAGGTTGCAAGTGTTGTTCAATATTCACAAAACAATCAATATGAAACATCACATCAAGAAAAGAAAGGATAAAAACCATATGATTATTTCAACAGATGCAGAAAAAGCATTTGACAAAGTTCAACTACATTCATGATAAAAAAAAAAAACCCTCTGCAAAGTAGGTCTAGAGGGAACATACCTCAACATAATAAAGGCCTTGTATGAAAAACTCACAGCCAACATTACGCTTAATGGTAAAAAACTGAGAGCTTTTTCTTTAGGGTCAGGAACAAGACAAGGATGTCCACTCTTATCACTTTTATTCAACGTAGTACTGAAGTCCCAGCAACAGCAATTATACAACATAAAGAATAAAAGGCACTCAAATTGGTGAGGAAGAAGTAAAACTCTCACTATTTGCAGACGACATGATACTATATATAGAAAACCCTAAAGATTCCCCCCTAAAACTGCTAGAACTGGTAAATGAATTCAGTGAAGCTAAAGGATACAAAACCAATGTACAGAAACGTGTTGCATTCCTACACAGTAATAATGAAGCCGAAGAAAGTGACGTTAAGAAAACAGTCCCATTTACAGTTGCACAAAAAACAATAAAATATCTAGAAACTTTTCCAAAGAGAGAAAGACATGTACTCTGAAAACTATAAAACACTGTTGAAAAAAATTCAAGATGATTCAAAGAAATAGACATTCCATGCTCACGGATTGGGAGGACAAATATTGTTAAAATGCCTATACTAACCAAAGAAATCTTCAGATTTCGAGCAATTCCTATCAAAATAACCAAGAGCACTTTTCAAAGAAGTAGAACAAAGAATCCTAAAATTTGTATGGAACCATAAAAGACCTTGAATAGCCAAAGCAATCTTGAAAAAGAAGGACAAAATTGAGGATGCCTGGGTGGCTCTGTGGGTTAAGAGTCTGCCTTTGGCTCAGGTCATGATCTCAGGGTCCTGGGCTCAAGTCCTACATCAGTCTCTGCTCAGGGGATAGTCTGCTTTCCCTCTCTCCTTGACCCTCTTTCCCACTTAGATTCTCTCTCTCTCTCTCTCTCTCAAATAAATAAATAAATAAATAAATAAATAAAATCTTTTAAAAAAACACAAAACAAGAATAAAACTGAAGGTATCACAATTCCAGATTTCAAATTATATTACAAAGCAGTAGCAATTAAAACAGTATGGTACTGGCATAAATTAAAAATAGTGACAAAGATAGAATAGAATAGAAAACCAGAAATAAGCCCACAAGTAGATAGCATATAGACATTTCTCCAAAACAAACATACAAATGGCCACAGACACATGAAAAGATGCTCAACATCACTCATCATCAGGGAAATGCAAATCAAAACTACAATAAGATATCACTTCACACCTGTCAGAATGGCCAAAATCAACAACACAAGAAACAAGTGTTGGTGAGAATGTGAGAGGAAAAAGAACCCTCTTGCACTGTTGGCAGGAATGCAGACTGGTACAGCCACTGTGGAAAACAGTATGGAGGTTCCTCAGAATATTAAAAGTAGAAGTACCCCATGATCCAGTAATAGCACTACTGGGTATTTACCCAAAAAACACAAAAACCCTAATTCAAAGGGATACTAGCACACCTATGTTCACTGTAGCATTATTTATAATAGCCAAACTATGAAAGCAGCCCATATGTCCATCAATAGATGAATGGATAAAGAAGATGTGATATATATATCACATGTGATATATATATCACATCTTTATCCATTTATATATATTTATCCATATATTCATTTATATATATATATATATATTTATCTATTTACTGGAATATTATTTGGCCATAAAAAAGAATGAAATCTTGCCATTTGCAACAACATGGATAGAGCTAGAGAGTATGATGCTAAGTGAAATAAGTCAATGGGAGAAAGCAAATGCCATATGATGATCTCACTCACACATGGAATTTAAGAAATAAAACAAATGAACTCAGAAAAAAAAAAAAGACACACACATCCAGAAATAGACTCTTAACTATAGAGAACAAACTGATTGTTACCAGAGAGGAGGTGGGTGGAGGGACGCACGAAGTAGGTGATGGGGATTAAGGAGTACATGTATCATGATGAAAAATAATAATAATAATGATGATGACAGAAATGAGTACAGTATACTTTTAGAACATTTCAGATGCTGCAATAATTTTGCCAGAATAAGGCACATTTTCTTCCCAGAAAGAGTCACTATCACTCAAACTGCTTAGTTTTGGAGAGTAGAGAAAAAGATGTATATCAGGATAAAGCACTCTTTTTCAATAATCTAGATTAGAAAGATAATTTCTTAGAGATCAGTATAGGCATTTTCACATTTTAAAAGCACCTTTTATTTTGCATCATGACCTTTACAGGCATAGCTCTTTAAACACTGGTGGGGGATAGCTAGACTGAAACAGTCTCATTTTCCCCTGCTCAAATGGAGAATCCTTGTAGTGCAGAAAAATGAATTTTGCAAGTGAGCTTTGACAGCACAGAGAGGGGATGTCCATGACATATTAAAATCCAATAGCAGAGTATTTTCTGTAAAACTGAAAACCCTTCATATGCCCATATCTGCATACATGACTGTGAGGAAAGAGAAAGGTATGGAACAATACTAGCCAATCTGTGAAGGAAGCAGGAGGAAGGAAGGGAAGGAAAATTAGAAAAGAGATTATTAACGTGTCTTCATACATCCTCATAATGTTCACACTTATTACAATGATTGTAAAATGTTACACTTTTCCTTTCATTGAATAGAAAAAAACTTGAAAAGAAAAACAGATCTCATGAATTTAAAAAAAAAAATCTTTTAAAAGCTGATTCAAAAAGTATTCCCTGAGTAAAATACATCCACAGCAAAGAAATAGTCTCTTTAAGGCCCAGATTTCTGACAGGTCGTCTGCCAGTCAATTGTTCCCCAAATGATCCCCAAGGTGGGGTCTACCTGAAGATTTTCAGAGAAGTGATTCATCTAATATCGAAAACTGCAAGTAAGCAGACCAATGGAATTCAACCACTGACCAAAACTGCCTGTGGGAACTGGAAGCTGCCCAGGGCTTCAGGCTAGCAAGTTTAGAGCAATTATTAGTTGTATTTGGAGCAGAAAATAATTAACTGCAGTTTTAGGGCTGTTTGGGCTTGGTGGACTAAATTTCCATCGCAAGACTGACAGACAAAAGGAAGCAGGGTAAGGCCAGTGTTCAGGGATAGGTCCCAGCACTGGGGAGTCCCTGCGGGTACTGCAGGCATAGAAGCAGGCTCTGGAAGCAAGTGGTCCTGGGTTTATATTCTGGTTCAGCTATTACTTGCCGCGTGGCCTTTGACACATCCCTTCAGCTCTGTGAGCTTCTGTCTTCCAATGTATGAAATGGGTATAAGTAAATGAGTTACACAGAGACATGAGTAAGATCGTACACTGGAGTCACTGAGTAGCCACTCTGCCAAGTAACAGACGCATCCAACAGAGGCTGTTATTACTCAGTTATTCCAACGCTCATTGATTAAGGAGCCGCTCTCTCTGCTCACCCTTTTAAGAGCCTACATTGGTAATGGTACCGCTCTGATTCACACAGGAGGAGTTCTAACTATGTCACAAAATTTGGATCTTGTTAAAATGCAAATCAGGATTCAACAGTTCTGCGTGGGGTCTGAGATGCTGCATTTTGAACAAACTGCCCGTGAGACAGAAGCTGCCTGGTAAGCGTGCCATCATTACAGCAGACAGGCTCTTAAAAAAAAAAAAAAAAAAAAAACCTGAAATCAAATAAAACGAATGAAGCTGAGGGAGACAGAGCCGGCTCTGACGCGGGGTGCCTCTCCCTCCCTGGGTCTGCACAAATCAGTGCACTTTGCTGGTAGCACTCACCACGCTGTTGCAATTCTCTGCGCCACAGGGCTGTGATCTCCTTCACCGCAAGAAGTCCAACCAGCCCAACCTTTCAGCTCCAGGTGTCTGCCGCACTCAATTTAGACACTCAGTGCAGGTATGAGTTAATACGTGAAGGAAGGAACAGATACATGAATGGCGTGAACGAATAAAATTCAGGGGAATTGCTATTGGTTGGTGTATTAAAAATCTAAGTGGGTTTCAACTTCATTTTTCTTAATTACGGGACCAGTTTCGTATACTATTAGTGTTCTTGGTGTTAAGTACTTTATTGAGCTTGATAGTCAAGCAAAAGAACCATCAGGAGAGATTAATCTTGGACAATCACTTGGACAATATAAAATCTGAGAGTTCCCTTCACTGTAACACAAAAACAAAGATCCAGAACTCCTTTCTTCTTTCATGGGAGGTCTCCTGTCCTTAGGAGACCCGTAGCTACAGTTCCCAGGACCTCAATGGGACATGTCTTACAAAACAATCATGCTGGTAACATTTTATAATAATGAGTATAGATTCTCTTCTAAGGCATGTAACAGATTTATCCCTCTGTATTTCTCTCATTTATAGATTTTCTAGGTTATTAGGAATCATTAAAAATGAACAAAAAACTTCATTGCTTTTATGACAAAATATAGTTGAGTTTTCCAACTAGAATTTCACAGTGGCATCAGGTTGTACGATCAAGTCATATAATCTTTGCATGGTTAGTCTTACTGCATGGACAACAGGAGGTTACATTTGCTAAACTGACTATGATAACCCTTTTTACTGCTAGGAGTTACAGACCCTGTTAAATTCAGAGGGACCACTGAAAATTTAAGTTTCATTAGACAACACCAGGAAGCACCTGTCTATACCTGATCTACTTATACAATGTGATTCTTTTGACCAGAGCCTTAAGTTCTAATTCAGTTAGTCAGGTCAAGGTTTGTGTTCCTATGGCTATTTTGTTGCAAATCAGAACAGTGCATATAGACAGTACAGTATCTACTTCTGAAACTCTCCAGAGATGTCTAAAATCTGTAGCCTAAATATTTGAAAATATGGGTGTGGTTAGCTGTGCTTTATCTTCTCAAGAGACTAACAGGGTTCCAGGGGCTCCTGGGTGGCTCGTTTGTTAAAGCCTCTGCCTTTGGCTTAGGTCATGATCTCAGGGTCCTGGGATTGAGCCCCGAGCACCCTGGTTGGGCTCTCTGCTTGGCAGGGAGCCTGCTTCCCTTTCTGCCTGCCTCTCTGCCTACTTGTGATCTGTCAAATAAATAAATAAAATCTATAAAAAAATATTTTAAAAAAGAGAGTAACAAGGTTCCAATAATATGGTGCATTACACTTATGAAAGGAGGGACTGTAATTAGACTCGCTTTAATATTTACTTCTCACTTAGGTCACCCCAGGTAGTCACAACATACTAGTGGTTGTCAGTAAAGGAATTTACCTCCTCTGAATTGCATCTTTCTCAACACAGTGGCCTACAAAACACACTCTCCCTGGGCTTCTGGAGAACTTTAAAATCATTCTTTAATTAACATTTTCAGCACCCCATGGCCTCATTATGCTGTCATTATTATTTTATTTTCTTGGTCCCAAGAGCTCCCAAAGCAAATACATGTTCCCTAGCTGACTTTTATGTTTTCTTACAGAAGAGTTGGTCTTCCATTAATGATATAAAACAAATGTTAGTTAGGATGATGGTTGAGATGGCCGAGGCTTTTTCCAAGCATCTTTCTATAAACCAAGAAACTTAAATGGTTAGCCTTTTTCACAAAGTAAAAATATCTGGGTTTAAAAAAAAAAAAATCTAGATAAAAGCGGCCAAAGAATATTGAGAGCAGCTTCCCAAAAAGACATCCTCAGAAAAGTTCACTATTTAGGCTCTCATAAAATGCCACTGGGAAGTTTATTCAGATCCTTCAACCTTCCTAGGGGTCACCATAAAACCCAATTGTACCTTTTTTTTTTTTTTTTAAGATTTTTTATTTATTTATTTGACAGAGAGAGATCACAAGCAGGCAGAGAGGCAGGCAGAGAGAGAGGAGGAAGCAGGCTCCCTGCTGAGCAGAAAGCCCGATGTGGGGCTCGATCCCAGGACTCCAAGATCATGACCTGAGCCGAAGGCAGCGGCTTAACCCACTGAGCCACCCAGGCGCCCCCCAATTGTACCTTTTGACCCACAAATTACTTCTGGGAATTTTTCCCAAGGAAAAATCATAGATGTGCACAAGGGTTGGATATGAAAAACCTATCTTAATAAAAATAGATCAATCATGGAGTACCCATAAATGTAATTCTATAGAGATTTTTTAAAGCTTTAATACAATATCTAAAGATATGGAAATATAATGACTTAGTATTACACATAAACATGTAGATGATAAAATAGCATGTCTAAAATTATCTCAATTTCCTAAAAAATATACATACATGTTTGCCTGAAAAGAAGTAAACTCGAAAGTTAACAATAATTATATGGTAGGATAGGGTAATTTAAAATTTCTTCTTTGTATTCTTCTGCATTTTTGTAGTTTTATCTTCTATACTAAATATGTATTCCTTGGGTAATTAGAATATAAAATGTTTTCTTCATTTTTGTCTCTTACGACATGAATATAGCATTCATACATGTGCAATTAAATAATCACCAGAATTGTAGGAAATAAACGAAAATAAAGACCAGTGAACATAACCTTAACTCACTATATGGATTTGGCATTAACTTGTTATATTTAAATAAATTCCTCCCAGGAGATTCTCCACCAACCATCTCCAGTTTCTACTAGCTGATCCTTTTTCTGAAACAGTTCAATGATTCTTAGAAATCCAAATGAAAATCCCAGACAGACAAGGAAATAAAATGTGCAAAGGAAGTTAGCCTTGGCCGTGTGCAGAGAGGTGGAAACCATGAATATGAATGGCTGGAGGTTTAGGACAACGGGGATAATGAAGGAGGAAAATACTATTCAGATGACAGCTGCCAGCTCCCTCCCCCAACTGTCACTCCCCTGCTGCCCGCCCCTTACTCCCCTCCCCCACCTTTATTCCCAGCCCCCGAGGAACATTGTGGAGCTTGTAGCCTTCATGGTGTTCTCACACTCCAAAAGCACAGAGGATAAAAGGCCACTGTGTTGAAAGCTTGTGCCTCATAGAGTAACAACCGTGCTAAAAGTGCTTAAGAATACGTTGTTACTTTTCATATCAATCACAGCGCTTGCCAAGCTACTTCTCCAATCTACTGGGAGGTACAGGGTGAGCACTGTTTAATTGGCTTTGGGAATCTTATGAGCTGTGCGAGACCATTAATTAGAGGAGTTGCTGGAGTAAGCATGTGACGCGTCTATACTCGGAGGGGAGGGCTGGTTATGCCACAGTCTTGGTAAACCATTTACAAACGCATCTTTGGACAAACAAGTAGAAAAAAGTTAGAACTCCCTTCTTAGGAAGTAACAGTTCAAGCCAGCAGTGACCTAAATCTTCCTACAGGTATCTAATCTCTTTGAATATGAATACCACTTAATCATGCCTAAATTATTTATTCTCAATGCCAGAATTTTCCTATCTAGGCCAAGGAGAAAACTGTGATTTGTAGAATCAGGGTCTCATACTCAATAATGTGCTGAGCTGTCAGGCAGAGGAAGAGACAAATAGTGTTGGGGTACACGTACCATTTAAGCGGGGCAGTTACTCAGTGCTAGCAGCTGTTGCTTATGTGGAGATAAAACCTAGTATTGCTGGATTTACTGATTTTTCTTCTCTCTCTCTCTCTTTTTGTTTTTAAAGATTTATTTATGTATCTTAGAGAGCATGCAGGAACCGAAGGGGCAGAGGGAGGAGAGAGAAATTCAAACAGACTTGCCCTGAGTGCAGAGTCCCTCAGGGTGGGTGTTCAGGGGCTTGATCTCAAGACTCAGAGATCAGAACCTGAGCAGAAACCAAGAATCAACAGCTTATCCGACTGTGCCACCCGGACGCCCCTGATTTTTCAAGAGTAACTGGCAATCCTAATTTTTATATGAAGTCTCTGTGTTTCTACAGCTTAACAACTAAAAAGAAGAATCGGTGCTTTCTATGAACAAATGAAATTATCTCTGAGGATCAAAACAGACTGCCAGGATATAACCCTCTGATTCAAAGAATAAGATCTTAAACAGGATTTTTAAAGTGCATGTTACTAAGTTTATCTGTATATGCATCAATTACCATCCAGAAAATGGACTAGGAAAGAATCATGAATTTAAATTCTAAACTGTCTGACCAATTTACCCTAATCAAGTTCCTAAATTCATCTGGGGTATGTTTTCCTCTTTTTATTAAAATATGAGTAATGTACTAGAGTTTTACAATTTAAAGATCTTACTCCAAAAAAAAAAAAAAAAAAAAGATTTGGGGCACCTGGGTGGCTCAGTGGTTTAAGCCTCTGCCTTCAGCTCAGGTCATGGTCTCAAGGTCCTGGGATGGAGCCCGCATCGCATAGGGCTCTCCACTCAGCGGGGAGCCTGCTTCCCCCTCTCTCTCTGTCTGCCTCTCTGCCTACTGTGACCTCTCTCTCTCTCTCTCTCTGTCAAATAAATAAATAATCTTAAAAAAAAAAAAGATTTTACTTAAAGATTTTAATAGGCAAATGCATTCATTTTTATAACTCAGAGCTATTGCTAATAATTTATTCCTTTTATGTATGAAAAGACTAAGGAACAAAGCAAAATCATCTAAGCCAGAGGATGAGGCTGGAACCCAAGAACCCTGTCTCCTCATGATTCAACAATCAACGTAAGAACCTCCTCTAAAGGATGACTAAGAAAGCAAGCCTATTAATACGTTAGGTTTATGAAGCAAGTAGTCATGTAAACGAATCACTATTCTAATAGTTCCAGCAAGATGAACTCAGGATCCTCATTTAAAGCATATGGAAAGGAAATGTGTCAGGTTAAGACATCTTTATCTAATTACTGGAATATTAATCACATTTAATCCAATGTACATATTCAGATGAATAACTCCACCACATTCACTGTCCAACTTAATAAACAGTTTCCTAGGACAGATACTTTAATATTTACTAATTTGTTTTCCACCCATGCCATTTCTCATTAGAATGGCAACATCTGGTTTTCGAGGGAAATGAGTCACATTATGCCACTATCCTACCTTCCAAGGGAAAAGTTAAAGCAGGAAATGAATGGTTTTTTGTATGTGTGTGTTTGTCGGTACAGGAAAATGGTGTATTCTTTTTTTTTTTTTTAAGATTTTATTATTTATTTGACAGAGAGAGACTCAGCAAGAGAGGGAACACAAGCAGGGGGAGTGGGAGAGGGAGAAGCAGGCTTCCCTCTGAGCAGGGAGCCCAACATGGGGCTCGATCCCAGGACCCTGGCATCATGACGTGAGCTGAAGGCAGACGCTTAATGACTGAGCCACCGAAGCACCCCAACAGTGTATTCTAACACTGAAGGATTTCAACTTGGGGACATATTTTCTTTTTTTTTTTTAGATATTGTTTACAACTTTTAGACCTGTCTTACATTAAATAGAATTATAACTTTACCATTCAGTTTCATTTTGAACTGACTCATAATATACAGATCTCTAAATGTTTGTGAATTTTGCACCTAAAAAATCAACCTTTATTAGTCTTAAGCAGACAGTCTCCACTTAGATTTCTGTCTTTTACACCTAACAACTGCATCTTGTTCTTCAATGCTGTGGCATTCCTGACTAGACCTCAGAACTACTGAAGACTTCCAAATAATGATTTAAAAAATCCCCACTAAAGTGAGGATACCACAAACCAGAAATCCAGAACGGTGGTGCCAAAGTCACTTTAACTCTCTCCTTCTTTAGTTTCGTTCTGTGTCTAAAGTTCCCTGTGCTGGGAAAACTATGACTTTCTACCTATAAGGTATCTTGTGAGAAACAAAACGTTCCTTTGCAAAGCTGCCTTATTACACAATTTAAATTATAGAAAGCACAAACAGGGCCTTTCTGAACAGATGAAAAGAGTCCTCATTTAAAACTCCAATTACAGCAATATGATCTAAAAAAAAATCTTTTTTAATGCTATTTATGAGATGAGGACTCCATGTTAACCAAAGTAATATCCATCCAGCAAGGGAAAGTGTCAGAGAGTTGGTATTTTGGGGCAGCCTTGTTTTTTGCTTAACAAAAACAGACGTTGCTGGGCAAAGGAAATTTTAAAATTACAGTTCACATTTTACCTCTATACAGTCCTTGATGCTCTTTCAGGGAAAGCACACCCTCAACATAAAGAACAAGGACCCTAAACCTGTTTGTCCTTCACTCTACTGCCACCAGTTCAGCTCTCTTATTTTTTCCAAACACATGCAATCCTTCTCCCTACGCATTAGGCAGAGCTTCAGTCTCCAGGCATCATTCGCTAAGCACAGTGCTCTAAGCTCTATTGTCATACTTCACTGCCTGCTATTACATCAAATGAGATGAGATTCTCCATTTGAAACCAAAACAACCTTTGTATCAACTGGTCCAGGCACACAGGACCTAGAACTAAACTGACAGAATCAGCGATCTGTGTCTCCTACACCATATCAACACCAGAGAATATTTACACATTCTAATTCCACTATCTCTTCCACATCCAAACCCTCATTTGGGGGTTTAGTTATTCTTCACTTTCCCCTACAGTCTAGAGACTAGAAGGGCGCCTGGGTGGCTCAGTCAGTTAAGTGTCTGCCTTCTGCTCAAGTTATGATCCCAGGGTCCTGAGACTGCGACTGAGCCCTTGCCCTCCTTGGGTCAGGCTCTGTACTCAGCAGGGAGTCTGCTTCTCCACCCCAACCCTCACCCCCGACCCTCTGCCCAACCCGCATATGTGCTTGCACGTGCACACTCTCTCTCTTCTTTCTCTCAAATAAATAAATAGAATACCTAAAAAAAAAAAAAAAAGTCTAGAGACTGGACAACCACCTCTTTAACTTACCATCTTACATTCAACACGTTACCTCTCAATGACTCAAAAACTGCAACATATCCCACCCTGGGTTAAAGGTAAGCATTGGGTATCATCTAAAAACAAACAAAAACACCCTTCAGCCAACTGAGGACTGTTGGTGGAAACTTTAGTTCCCAGATGACCAAATACACAGCAGGTTCCCTGCCCCTCCCCGCTCCACAGGTGCAAAGTCAGGCAGTCATCAGCCAGTCAGCCAGGGGCCCTTCCTGCCCTCAGCATCTTTCCTAACTCAGCGTCTTCAGGCAGCTACTCCCAACATGGCAGACTTGGTTCTCCAGATGCAGAGCCTGAGTCAGGTAGCCTCCCAACTCCCAGTCCCCAAGGACGTCAAAACTAAATTCTTGCAGGCAGGGGCATCTTCAGTCTCTCTGATGAGAATATCACTAACCTTTTTTTTTAAAAATCTGGCATTCAGCCTAAGCATTGAGATCAGCAATTCTAAAATATGCTGTCAGCCCTTTGTGCCAAAGTCCTCTATTATTACCCTGATCATCTCTCTACTGACTTCAGGGATCTGCCAACCCCCCTTTTTTTTGGGGGGGGGGGGTTGTCCTCAAAACCTTAAGTGTGAGTTAATCAGTCACTTCAGCGAATGAGAGGTATTGACTCCTCTGCTTCCCAGTTCAGGGAAGTGGGAGCCAGACTTCAGACATCCAGTTCTTTATGGCTGAGGAGCCTGGGTAACCATACTGCAGAGGAACTGATAATATGTGTGTGGTCTAAGAACCAAAAGAAAAAAGGAGGATGGGGCAGGAGGGGCAGGGAGCAAACAAAAAACAAAAAACAAAAACAAACAAACAAACAAAAACACCCTCATCTCTTTGTTAGATCTATATTTTACTAGAGGAAAAATTGACTATAAAATGTCAAATCTAGCAACTTTCTATTTCAAGTTTTTTTATTTCCTCCTCTGTTCCAATTCAAAGTCCAAGTGTCGTACAAGGCCAAAATAAGACCAAGGCACAAGACCTTCATGTATCTCAAACTAACAACCTGTCAAAAGTGAAAATGCAAGCGGAAGCCAATCCAGGCCCAGGAGGCCTGGAAGGGGGAAGTTCTGGCTCGAAGGTGGTGGCCCTGCCCTCCTCCTCCTGCCGTCCAGCAGCTCTCCTGTGCACGTCTCTTCTGCTTACTTTGCCCCAGATTCTGACTTGATGCTTGCTAGAAACAGTGCTCAGGCCCCTCTAAAGTTTGGCGGTCTGATGGCACCAGAATCATAGAATGATCGGTGTAGTGGACCCTGTTATGTGCTGCCCACATCCCTTTAGGACTGGAGCATCTTTGACCAGGAGTACTGGAGCCTGCCAGCTGTCTGCTGAGAGCCTCTTCGGGAATTAGATGCAAAAACAGCCCCCTCTCTGGAGGGACTTTATCTACTGCGGTTTGGGCAGCCCACATCCAATGACTGGCTGATGGACACAAAGACCCAGCCTCCTTGCCTTAGTGCCATCCCAGTTCCAGAGCCCCCCCCAACCATCACCCGTCCTGCATCACAGTCAGCCTCTCCCTCTACCCAGCTCTGCTGCCCTCATTTCGCCGCCAGGATTTGTTCCATAAGGAGTCCCTCATACCCTCCATCTCAGCATCTCAGATTCTGTTTCCTAGAGAATTGAGCCGTGATCCTCAGAAACAGGGTACAAAGAGTGTTGCACTAACCTTTGCTCAATTTATTTTCTTTCCTTTTCTTTCTTTCTTTTGAGAGAGGGGAGGGGGGAGGGGGATGGACAGGAAGAGGGAGAGAGAGAGAATCCCAAGCATGTTCCATGCCCAGCGCAGAGCCCCACACAGGGCTCAATCTCACGACCCTGAGATCATGACCTGAGCCGAAATCAAGAGTCAGACGCTCAACCAACTGAGCCACCCAGGCGCCCCCTCCTTTGCTCAACTTCAAATTCATAGTTCACTCACATCCCCAACCCCTGCACCAGCCACAGTTCAGACTTTGGTATCCAGTGGATTCATGAGGGCATGGCTGCCCACCAGTCCAGGTATAACAATTACACTGCAGGATTTATGGCATCATCTAAACACATGCAGCCCTCGTTTTTATATGGTTCTAAGAAGCATGCAATTCAGTGGCCACGGTTTGGTTAAGGAACACCAGCCCAACAACAACCATGTTCAGATTCCAGTCACCACACGGTATTATATTAGTAAGTACCCGAAGTACAAACTGGGCAGGGAGCTCTTCAGTCCACAAGTGACAGGTACACGTGACAGGCCAGGGACCAGTCACAGCACTTCTTTCAGAGCTTGTCTGTGACTGGACCACATATCTAAGCAGGGCAGCAAGAGGGGGAGTGAGGTTTGGCCCCGGGGGAGTAGGGAGCTGGAGGAAGGTCAGCCAGAAAGCAGGTTCCCCTTGCCCAGATAGTGGCAGATGGCCGGCCTCCCCCTCAAGTGTCAGTGTCTTAAAACAATACTGGGGTATGTTATCCATGCACCTTTAAGCACAGGAAAGGTGAGACGGATATTCATGCAGTGGTTTCCAGTGGCTGCTGTAATAAATTACCTAAGCACAAACCCAGCAGTGTAAAATAACAAAAATGTATTAACTGAGAGTTTGCAGGTCAGAAGTCTAAAATGGGGGCACCTGGGTGGCTCAGTCAGTTAAGGGTTTGCCTTGGGCTCAGGTCATGATCTCAGGATCCTGGGATCCACCCCTGCACTGGGCTTCCTGCTCAGTGGGGAGTCTGCTTCTCCCTCTCCCTCTGCTGCTCTCTCTGCTTGTGCTCTCTCTCATGTGTGCTCTCTCTCTCATAAATAAGATAAAAATCTTAAAAAAAAAAAAAAAGTCTAAAATGGGTGGCAGGGCCGTGTTCCTCCAGGAGGCTCTAAGGGATAATCTATTTCTTTGCTTTTTCTAGTTTCTAGAAGCTACCTGACTTACAGCCCTACATTCCTCCGACCTCTGCTTCTGTCCTTGCATCTCCTCAGACCCTCATTCACCTGCCTCCCCCTGATTAAAATGGGTTCACCCAGGGGTGCCTGGGTGGCTCAGTGGGTTAAAGCCTCTGCCTTCAGCTCAGGTGATGATCCCAGGGGCCTGGGATCAAGCCCCGTGTCCAGCTCTCTGCTCAGCGGGGAGTCTGCTTCCCCCCCCTCTGTCTCTGCCTGTCTCCCTGCCTAGTTGTGATCTCTGCCAAATAAAATCAATCAATCAATCAATAATAAAATGGGCCTATCGTGATACTCTAGGATGATGGCCTATCTCTGTACTTTTAAGCTAACCACGTGTGCAAAGTCCCTTTTGACATGTAAGGTAACATATTCACAGGCTTTAGGGATTTGAATGTGGACATCTTTGGAGGGTCATTATTTTCCCTACCATACCACCATTAGGTTCTTCCAAATGACTGTGTTCTCCTGGACAGTGATCTCTCCCCCATTTGGCTGCTAGAAAGGCAAAGCTGTCTACAAACATTTGTGTTTCTATCTGGATCCCCTGGGAAGGGCAGGAACTAAGAAATGATTTAGGCTGGTGTTTCTGTTCCTGAATCAGCTTTGTCCAAGGGACTGCTTGAGTCTCTAGATGTACATTCTACCTCACAAATTATCACTTTCCATGGGGCACCTGGGTGGCTCAGTGGGTTAAAGCCTCTGCCTTCGGCTCAGGTCATGATCCCAGGGTTCTGGGATCGAGCCCCGAGTTAGGCTCTCTGCCCAGCAGGGAGCCTGCTTCCTCCTCTCTCTCTGCCTGACTCTCTGCCTACTTGTGATTTCTCTCTGTCAAATACATAAATAAAATCTTTTTTAAAAAATTATCACTTTCCAGTAAGTTTGTGGAATATAGAATTCATACTTTCCCTCCTTGGACACTCACAATCTATACTGGCATTTCAAAGGTCTGGAGGAGTCCTCCAGGAAAGAAACTGACTTCTCACGTAACATTTCGTGGAACGCTTTGGGAACGATGCACTAGATTGTCCTCCAACTCTGGTCAATGCCATGGAAATAGCTCTGCCTGGTGTCTGCACACCTCTCCAGGTCCTCTTACAAGCCCAACACTTGAAGCCATGCTTCCTGCTGTGAGGGAGTAGTCCTTCTCTTGCACTGGCCGTCAGGTGCACTTTGGCAAACCCAGAACCTGCTTACTGACTCACACGTACACACAAAGTATGTGAAGTGACATACTGTTTAGGTGTCTCGGTTCCCCCTGGAAACTCATTTCCTGGACAGCTAGATGGGTCCCCCCACCCCAATTCTTCTCTTTTCCCTCTCCTTGACTCCAGCTCTCAAAACTCAAGGGGAAAAAAATGAGCAGGAAATGGTGTGTCACCAAATAGACTTATGAGTTTTGCTTCCCTCCCTTACTTGTCAAATCAAACACTTGGGCAGATTGCCACATGAAAACTGAAACAGTTTCTTCTTTCAGCAAATGGTTGCTATTGTCAAAACAGAGAAGAGTGTATTCACTGCCTTATTGCTGGTATATTCTGAGCTGTGACCTGGCACTCTGCTGCATGCATGTTTGATTCACTGTAGCCTTTCTCAGAAATCACTGGAAGCTTGGGAGATAGCACAGAATCTCAGAAGAATACTTAGGTATCACTCACAGGGTTTTCTTCTGGAATCCTGGACTCTTCCTTCAGTATCCCTAATTAAGAGGCTCTTCATTTATGTTTCATACATTTTACAACCATCAACTACCTACTCACCTGAACAAATCTTTTGTACTAGCGTCCTGGCAGACCAGGCAATGGGCCTCCTCTATACATCTGAGATGCTTTCTCTCATCTACCTATACCTTCCATAATAGTAAATATTATAACAGTAAATATTTATAGAATGTATGCCACACAGTAGGCACTATGCCAGCCCTTTTAGTTATGTCATCTTATTTCATCTTGACCACAGTCCTATGAGGTAATACCATTACTTCATAGACAAACAAAACACAAAACTATCTACGGAGTCTTTTTTACTGCATTTACCTATTTTACTGAGTGTTTTCCATTTTTCACACACTGAAGTGCTACGCATTTTCCATTTTTATCATCAGGTCCATGAGGAGATGTTAAGGTTCTTCTTTTGCAGATAAAGAAACTGAGGCTTCCATGAGATAAGACATCCCACCACAGTCACAGAGCTAGTAAGAGGAAGAACTAGGATCCAAACCTATGAGTATCTTCTATTTACCCTTCATTGCCTCCTTCTCCCTGTTGTCTTTCCAGCCAAAGGGGTCCTCTGTATATCAGTGAATTCACAGAGCATTTATTCATCATCCCAGTCTTGGTACTTGTCATTTTCTGTACAGAGCTTAATTGCTCCTCACTGGGCATCTCTTAATCTATTTTGCCTTCCTTAGCATGCCACTCATAACACAAGCTCCATAAATATAAGCTGGTTTAGAGTAAGTCAGTTTACAGCTACCAGGACCGGCAAAACAAACGAACAAAACAAACAAACAGTTTTTTGATGAAGAGTTTCCAGGTCTCAGTTGATTTCTTCATTGTTTCAGGAAGCTGCTACACAATGGTATTCAGTGCAGGGGATGACACTGAATGGTTTGTCCCCACTGCTTATTTTAGCAGCTACCACGGCTGTTTGGTCAAGTCCCCTCGGATCTACTGGGGAGGCCAAGGCTGAAAGGATCTGTAAGTCAGAGTAAGCTCCAGTTTCTGGAAAGTGTCTGACACACAGTAGGCACTCAACAAATATCTTTTGCATAACAACCAGGTACGAAGTCACGAGGTACAGATTCCGCATTTAGAAATGATCACCTCTTTTCACCCGTACAGTGATTCTTAGAAATCATTTATCTAGAAGATAATATACTCAAAACATTTATTTTCACCTAAATAATAGCTTACCCACCTTCAGTAGTAAAAATAATGTAAAATGAAATCCTGCAGATTCTTTTGGCAATAAAGGGGAACACTGTATGAAAACTTAGTAACACTCTGCTGAACACATGGCTGATGCCCACGGATGATCCTGAACGACCTTCTGCTCCATGTTGGTCCCCATGGGGAAATAAGTGGTATGGGCTCTGTTTTCTAAAGAAAGTTAATGACAGTATCTTTCTATCAAAAGATATTTCTTGTAAGGAAAACATGCTTTTGAAAAAGCCACCAAATTAGTATCTTCTTTTATTTGTATAATTTTGAAAAGACCCCAAAATCTTTTATTTCAACAGTACTTCTGCTGCTGCTTTTCAGTAAAAAAGAAAATAATGCCATTAGAAAGCTGCTTACAGATTCTAGAAGATCTTTATTGAGTGTCTACAAAGTGTTCCATTGTGCTAGCCCAACCCCTAAGCCAACTCATACCAGTGCCAACGCATTTCGATTGCTAGACTCTTTCTCCTACTAGATCAAGAGCATGGCAGAGATGGACTAACTGTTTATCACACTGTTCTCTCTTCGTCCTGGGGACACAGCTGGACTATATTTCCTGGGAACCCTTGCACTTAGCTGTGACTATGACTATATAGCTAGGTTCCCACCGATGGGATATGGCTGGAGGGGATGTGTGCTTCTCGAAGCCTGGTCCATGTAATATCCCATGCACACCCCTCCAGCTCTTGCCATTCTGCCTGAGCTTGACAAAGATTGGCCCTGAAACCTTGAAGGCCACAGGGAAGATGGCAGAGCCTCAAGATAGAAGGTTTCTGTGTCCCTGACCACTGCTTGGAAAAAAGTCAACCACAGCCCAAGTACCTCTGCTCTGAACTTTACATAAGTAAGAAATGCTTCTATCATGGTTGATTCATTTTACTGTCTTGGATGTGTTTGTTAAAGTAGCTAGCATCAGGATGTCCTGAGATTTTTTACAAAATTATGAAATACTGACACATTAGTTATAAAATAGTGACCCTAATCATTATATGCCAGATCAGACGCTAGCTTATAAAAGAACCAAATAATCTAGAAGATATCACTGTAGACTAGGTTCTACTCTAGATAAACCATCGAAGGTGCCAAAAGTTTAAATGTTATTGAACATTTGAAATACAGAATAGAATGAACCTTGAAATACAGAATATTCTTTTAATTGATTTAATTTTCCTGTGACACAATTAGAGTCTGCTATTGCTTGATTTCAGGGATAAGTATATCTTGATCCAGCCTATTAAGCACCAGTGTTTAAAAGAAGGACAGGGGCGCCTGGGTGGCTCAGTGGGTTAAAGCCGCTGCCTTCGGCTCAGGTCATGGTCCCAGGGTCCTGGGATCGAGCCCCACGTCGGGCTCTCTGCTCACCAGGGAGCCTGCTTCCTCCTCTCTCTGCCTGCCTCTCTGCCTACTTGTGATCTCTGTCTGTCAAATGAATAAATAAAATCTTAAAAAAAAATAAAATAAAATAAAATAATAAATAAAAGAAGGATAGGGGCGCCTGGATGGCTCAGTGGGTTAAAGCCTCTGCCTTCAGCTCGGGTCATGGTTCCAGGGACCTGGGATCCAGACCTACATTGGGCTCTCTGCTCGGCAGGGAGCCTGCTTCCCCCTCTCTCTCTCTGCCTGCCTCTCTGCCTGCTTGTGTGATCGCTGTCAAATAAATAAATAAAATTTAAAAAAAATAGAAGGAGGATAGTTTGTCCCAGAACATTCATGCAAGTAGACATTTCTGAGGCTTTTTAAAAAAACCTAGCTGGTGAGAATTGAAGTTGTGAGCTATAGGCTCTTATCTATATGTAGTAATTGACAGATTAGGGTCACTCTCTTACCTTCAGAACTGTATGATTATATTTGACCACTGATAGTATTCCATAGTTTAAACTGATCATAAAAACACATTATTTTAATGTTAAA
Source organism: Lutra lutra (assembly GCF_902655055.1). Lineage (NCBI taxonomy): Eukaryota > Metazoa > Chordata > Mammalia > Carnivora > Mustelidae > Lutra > Lutra lutra. The sequence goes on from NC_062290.1 coordinate 52,441,296, forward strand.
ATGTAAGGAATATGTATTTGTCCTGTGTAGATGTAGGAAATATATCAGGAGACACTCTCAGAAATTTAAGCTCAAGCGAAACCTGAGATATTTAAGCCTCAACTGCAACCAAAGTCCAATTAAATAAATTACTTATTTTATTGTCCAAAGTATAAGGGACCTAACCTAGTTTAAGGCCATCAAGTTAAAGGTGTAATGCCAAATAAGATTACCCACCAGTTCTCAAAAACTGTCCTGTTATTTGAGAGGCAGGGCAGGGATCTTGGTGGGTAGGGAGGGAAAAAATGAAACAAGATGGGACCAGGGAGGGAGACAAGCCATAAGAGACTCTTAATCTCAGGAACCAAACTGAGGGTTGCTCGGGGGGTGGGGATATGGTGGCTGGGTTATGGACACTGGGGAGAGTATGTGCTACGGTGAGTGCTGTGAAATGTGTAAGCCTGATGATCCACAGACCTGTAGCCCTGGGGCAAATAATACATTATATGTTAATATAAAAAAACAAAAGATACAAAAACAAAAAACCAACCCCCCCCCCCCAAAAAAAAACCCTGTCCTGTTAATGCAGTAAAGACCTTATAAGTAGATGGATAATCAATGGCACTTCTGGAAAACTGCCTCTGGTGATCACAGCTGTTCACCCTGGCCCAAACGCATCCCAAATAACTTACTGAAAATACCTCTCCAATCAGTCTTCTTTCCATCTTCACTGCTCCTACTTTTATCTAGGCCCCCACAGCTCTTACCTGGTGTAACAAAGTATCTACTTTCAACCTGGGTTCCTTGCTTCCACTGTGCTCCTTCTCCAGATGGTTCGTTCCTCCAAGGGGGCCCAAAGCAATCTCTCTAAAGCACAAGTCATATCACACCACTCTCTGGCCCCACCCCATTCCAGCCTATCCTATTACCAATCTCCCCACTCCCTTCACTCTAAAGCAACTAACCTCCTTTGTCTTCATTGAATATCCCCAATTCTTTTCCATCAAGTTTCCTCTGCCTGAAAGGCTCTCCCTCCAGCTCTTTACATGGCTGACTTTTCTTCACCCTTCAAGTCTCAGCTTAGCTATCACCTCCCCCAATTCCCTTCTTGCCCTCTTTATTTCTTTCATAGCACTTGTAACACCCTGTAATTTTATTCTCTATTGTCTGGAAACCTAGACACCTTATGAGGACATGAACTTTTCTTTCTTTCTTTCTTTCTTTCTTTCTTTCTTTCTTTCTTTCTTTCTTTCTTTCTTTCTTCTTTCTTTTTTATTACCTTTTGTAATGTTTCAGGCATCTTACCCTCAGAGATGGGTGGATGAGTAGATGGACAATTTAGGCAATAGATAATTTCAGCATTCTTTGTCCAATGGACCAACCATGAGAAACTGTACTATCACATTTGTCAGTAAGTGTTACTGTCCTGTCCTGGCAGGCATCGTTATAAAGCCCAATTTCTGCTCTCTTAACTGCGTCTCTCCTGGGAACATAAAGAAATTTTAGTTCTGAGGCCATCCATTCGGCCCTTTCCACACAGTGAGTCTTACTGTTAAATGAAAAATACCCAAGTTGGCAAAACTGATCATTCCAAAAGGATATGTCCTAATGTTTCATTATCCATCACACAAGGCTATCCCGGCTTTGAATTTTAAGCTATTCAACTTCAGAAAAAGCTCTTTTAGGAGAAATAAAAGTCACCTCAATGCAGAGTAAAACTACACGTCACTTCCTGGGTTCCTGTATCTTGGACTTCCACCCTTAAAGGAGTAGAGCAATCAAACCGACGACTATATGGAAATCCAGCACACACTTCACCTTGCTTTATGGCACTGGGTCAATGTGACAGAATAGCTTGTTTTCCCAGTTCTGATGAACTGAAGGAGTGTTGTGCCTACAAATAGGTTTCCCGGACGTTCCTCTGTACATGTAATAGGAAATGCAGAATTGGATCTGGGCACGGGCTCTGGAAATGTCAGGGCAGTCTCTCCACACTGAATGGCCCTGAGAAAGCCAACATTCTCAAGTGACCACACTTTTCCCCACTTCAAATCACGGTGAAGACATGCTAGCCCAATCCAGCTGAACTAAAGAACTCCACTCTGTAACTCGACATGAGAAAAGTCAGTAAGCACCCGCAGAACGCCTGCCAAGAAACTGCCAAGAAACTGCCCATGAGCAATGTGACATCGGCCCACAGAGGGAGGTTACACGAATCGCGCCTGCAACACATGTGGTGGGAGTCAGTCCTATAAGATGACTGCTGGGATCTTTACTCAGGACATTCCATTGTGCTCTCTTCTTGAATGCCCATAGAAGAAATGCCTCCCAGGACTCCGTACCAAGAAAAGCTTTGTTTCTCCTAAGGATTTAGCTTTGCTGATGGTTTGTTTTATCTTTTGGACATTGTGATTACTTTAACAGCCTGCATTTCCTCTTTGCTTCTAGAAAGCCCAGGGACAGATTTGCAACCCTCTTCAATAATGACACTGGACAATATGACATGCATTCTTACGTTTCAACTGTACCACTGACTTCATCTTGTTTTCTTACACATGATTTCCCTCAACTCTGGTTTCTTTAAATACTTTGTATTCTCTTGTATTGTATGTATTTTATGAGCTGCTTCAAATTCTTTTGGGAATGAAACTGGCTATTAATGCATAGATACACACAGTGGATTTTATGTCAAACCTGTTACAACCCTAGATTCTACAAAAACACAAGATGGCCTCAGACAGACCTGGGCTTGAATCCTGTTTTGTTTTGTTTTGTTTTTTTAAGATTTTATTTATTTACTTGAGAGAGAGAACATGACAGAAGAGAAGGTCAGAGGGAGAAGCAGACTCCCTGTGGAGCTGGGAGCCCGATGCAGGACTCGATCTCAGGACTCCAGGATCATGACATGAGCCAAAGACAGTGGCTTAACCAACTAAGCTACCCAGGTGCCCCTTGAATTCTGATTCTGCAGGTTTCTAGCTATGTTATCTCAGGAAGGTCCCTTAATATTTCCATTTCCTCTGCTTTAAATTAAGGGTAATAACATTTGCACTGTACTGCACTGTACTGTACGTATGAGAAATAATGACAATTTATATGAACAGTTGATACTTAGTAACCACAAAACAAATAGTGTCTTCTATTGTTAATAACAACTATGCAGACTGCTACCAAAAAAATACCTAAAGGCAATGTCTGGAAGACCCAGAGACACTGGCACATGGAGGATATCACGTGACTATGCAGGCAGAGCCCGGAGTGACGCACCTAATAAGCTAAGGAACATCAAGAACTACCAGCAACCACTAGAAGCTAGAAAAGGCAAAAGGAGATTCTTCCCTAGAGGGTTTGGAGGGAAAATGGCCATGAAGACACTTTGATTTTCGACTTCTAGACTCCAGAACTGTGAGAGAATAAATTACTTATTTTAAGCCATGCTGTCCATGGAAATCTGTTATGTAAGTCACAGGAAACCAATACAGCCCCCAACTCCTATAGCCACAAATGGCAGAAGTGAAATAACCAAATCATGTTTCAATTCAGCTGACATCTGCCAAGGTCTCACAGACACATACCTGGCCAGCAAGATGCATTTCATGGAAGGCATATGCTAGAAGAGCACGAGGACCTTGACCTTAGGCTAAATGAATTAATTCCCCTCTCTGACCTTCAAACAGCTCATCTATAACAAGGGATTAGGTCTAGATCAATGATAGCAAATGTAATTTAAATGGGAATGACATGGGGCACCTGGGTGGCTCAGTGGGTTAAGCCTCTGCCTTCAGCTCAGGTCATGATCTTGGGATCTTGGGATCGAACCCCACATAGGGCTCTCTGCTCAGCGGGGAGCCTGCCTCCCCCTCTCTCTCTGCCTGCCTCTCTGCCGACTTGTGATCTCTGTCTGTCAAATAAATAAATAAAATCTTAAAAAAAAAATAAATGGGAATGGCTGCCTGAGATGCTGTATTGAGGATTATGAGGAGTCATCTGGACAAAGAGGCACAGACAGATAAAGAGTCAAAATATTCCATCTTCATTCTCCTCATGCCTCTGTGACCATCCTTGTCAGTTTCTGCTTCCAATTTCTTTTAAAGATTTTATTTATTCATTTGACACAGAGAGAGAGCACAAGAAGGGAGAGTGGGAGAGGGAGAAGCAGGCTCCCTGCTCAGCAGAGAGCCAGATGCAGGGCTCGATCTCAGGACCCTGCGATCACGATCCAAGCTGGAGGCAGATGCTTAACAGACTGAGCCACCCAGGCATCCTGACTGCCCACTCTTTAAACATAGGCGATGCTTATGAAGTGTGAGCGTCTGATACTCATTCACACTTCTCTTCCTACATTAAACTTTCTCCTTAGACAAACCAACTGATTCTTAAGGCCTTAAATTATCACCTATAGTTTCTGCTAATAATTTCAAGTCTATCTCTCCCATCTAGATCAGCCTCCTGTCCTCATTTATAGTCCCACATATCTAACTGCTGGATGAACATCTCCATTTGGCTATCCCATAGACAACTCTAAGCAACTCAACCATAACAAAACCCACCAGTTGCTCCCCTAAGCCTGCTCTTCCTCTCATATGCTTCCTCTTAATTGGTGACACAATATAACTAGTTAGAAAACTGGACTTCTTCCTGGTCTAGTTCCACTTTCTCACCCTCCCATCCCAAATCAATTATTAAGACCCATCAATCTTACCTCCTAGGTAATTCCCTTCCATACCTACTATCACTGTCCTAATTCAAACTTCCATCAGCTCTTGCCTTTCAAGATTCAGCTCTGGTATCACTGCCTCCAGGACCCTCTGCAAGGACAGGGACGACTCTGGCTTTTCTGCCCCTGTATTCTTGGAATTTGTCATTGTGTCTAATACCACAGGCAACAGATGATAGTGATTATGATGATGACGACAATGACAATGGTGCATATCATTTAATGACCACTTACTATGTACCAGGCACCGTTCTCAGCAATTTATATCTCCACAACCACCCTCTAGGGTAGGTTCTCATTATCCCTATTTACTGACAAAGTACAGGAAGTTTAAGTGACTTGCTCAAAGCTATACAGTTGTACCAAGAGGTCGCTAAACGGATTAAAGTTCAATTTAAATTAAAATAAAGTCATCAGGTAAAATAGTGGAACAGATACCTATTTGTTCAATACATATTTACTGAACATATATTATGTGTTAAGCCGCAGAGACACAAGTAAACGAATACGTGAACACATTAATTTCAGAAATGGGGGGAATCTCTCAGAAAACTCAGTCCAAGCCACTTCTCTAGGCCTGAACTGACCCGGGAATCTGGGAAACCAGTCATTACCTACAGAATTCTAAATAACTCTGAGAAATAGTAGGGGTAGCAGACTTAACTCAGGGTTTCCTCCTTTGCTATCCTCTTCCCCACAAAGCTGAGAAGCCACTGTGAAGTACTAGAAAGAGCTTTAGTTCCTCCCTTCCTGACCTCAAAACAGTGACAGCCCCCGGCCTCCAAGATCCCCCTCTCTTTTGACTGTAAGTGGGCTGCTCCTCTCAGCGGAGGCAGGGAGAACAGAGTTTGCTGCATGCTGGTGAAAGGCTTACACTGATGGTATTGAGGTCAAAAGACCTCTATGGCAGCCTGATTTTGTCCCCAAGTAGCACTATCGCCTTGGGCAAGTCAATTCACCCCTCTGACCCCAGTAGTCTATCTCTCTAAGTGTCCTTCCAACCCTACATTCTATGATTTAGATTCTGTACTTCACAGGCTACCAAGAGGCAGGGGTCTTGGCAAGAAGAGACCCTTTCCCCACTCCTCCTGGCTCCAGTAGATTATTCCTGGACACTACCCCCAAACCCAAGCATTGCTCAGATCCTAAAGAAATTCTAAAAATTGAGGCTTGTGAGTCTTCTGTCAGTCTAAGAAAAGTCCACTTAAATTTTCCCATAATAATGCCTTTCTTTGTTATTCATAAATGTCAGGAAACCTATGACTGCATGCAAGCTGACAGTAATTAAAAGAAGACCCTCTCCTCATTTCTGCAATGGCAGCTACCTTTTAAACATTTATCCAAGATAGGAGTGCCTGGGTGGCTCAGTCAGTTAATCACATAATTTTGGATTTTGGCTCAGGTCATGATCTCAAGGTCCTAGGGTTAAGCCCCATGTTGAGCCCTGCTCAGGCTCCATGCTCAGGAGGAATTTAGCCTGAGTAGTCTTTCTCTCCCCCACCCTCTGCTCACTCTCTCTCTCTAACAAATAAATAGATCATATAAATAAATATAAATATATATACGTGTGTGTGTATGTGTGTGTGTGTGTGTATCTCCAAGGCAAGAGGATATGTCTGTCCATCACTCACTCCACTCTTGCTGTTTCTTCCCAGACTGTGGCACTCTTGGATGTGGTCTGGGAAGAAATCCACGTTTACTCAGTGAGTCCATGAAAGCCCCATTAGGGTTCGAACCGACCAAGAGAAAAAAAAAGGATACAGGTGGAAGCTGTTCTGGTAATCCCAAAACTGAGGGTAGGTTTTACTGATGTTGGATATTTATTTACTTAAATATTCACTTCACATGGTAAATGTCTTTTTGCCAGGGATCATTTTCAAAAAGCTAAAATTAATTCTGCACACAGGTTATTATGTGCATCATCTGAAGCTGGGCTATAAACTAGAACCCAGGGTAAGTCTGTCCAAAGACCTCCTTAAGGGTGACATGATGAGAAACAAAACAAAACCCAGAGAACCAAACAAAGCTACTGGGAGCATCTACTATAACAGGGAAGTGGCAATACTGGGGGAAGGAATGCTCTCAGAACCTCGTTTTGCTTGCATAGCAAACTTGACGATCCTAAAAAATCACATGGCATTTTTTATTCAACAAATATTTAGTGTGTTGATGTAAGAGATGCCATGGATACAAAATTCAATAACTGTCTGGACAGTTAGGCATGTGAGTCACCCAAACAACACAGATCTATGTGATACCCCTACTGTACAGGTATGGCTGTGCTCATGACCTCAGCAGCCACAGGGAGAAAGCAGTGAAGGTCAGAGCTCCTACCCACCCTTCTGTGAACTTGTCAGTTTCCCCAATGCTGAACTTTGTCCTCCCCAGATCCCTACACTCAAAGAACCAAATCACCAAATAATTTCCCTGTCACTGAGACACAGTTTCATTCTCTCAGTCATCCAGCAAATAATTACTGAGCACCTACCTTGTGCCAGGTGCTGTGAAAGACACCTGGATCCGTCTGATCCGGGTCTAGCGAGCCATTTATCTTGGGCCTCATACTCATGAAAGGTTCATAATGTAGATTGTTAAGATTATATGCAAATGATATCATATATACAGTCAGAGTTACACTTACAGGATTAAACTTTAAAGCACATCAGAACTTTTATAATGTTGGTTTAGCAATTGTCAAAAATACACACAAATCTCCCCACTACCGGGCCACTTATCATCCAAGGAAGGGATCTGGGTCCCTCCCCATCACTGCAGGTCTTGCAGTACAGTCAAGAGAGGACAGCAAGCAAGCCAGTTGTACTGTACTCACAGAACTTTGTGTTTAGTGGGGAGACAAGTATGGAATAAGGACATATATCAGACTAACAACCAGTTATCTCTGGGAGGAGAGCAGCATGGCGTGAGGCTGAGTAGGCAAGCAGAGCTTTCCCTTTATCTAAAGTGTTCAAATTTTTACAATAAAGACATTTCCATGTACTACTTGTGTAGTCATTACAAATTTCTATATCAGGTACATCATTAAAAGACCAGCCAAGAAGAGGACTAGAAGAGCATGAGAGAGGCTGACCCCAATGTGAGAGGCAGGGAGAATGAGCCAAACACCAAGATGGAGCTTCAGGGTTGGTCTGGAGCTAGAGGGCGGCACACACCTTTGTGGTGACCATTATCTGCACAGCCTGGGGAGGGCACTGCCATAGAGGGATGCATGGCTCCGCATCTCAGAGCTCTCTACTGGGCTCAATCACTTTCTGACCCCAATGGAACCACCTACTGTCAGGTACTGAGTAACACAGTTGATCAACATGTTACACTCATCTTGGTATGAAACTTGCCTTTTCGTGGACAGCAATAAATCCTACCGGAGAATAATACTAAATGCTCCCGGGCTGAATCACAGTGATCCTGTCTAGACTGAAATGTCTCATCTCCACTTTGTCAAACAAATTGTGCCTTGCCCATTACTGTTCACCTTGTAACCCATATGGGCTTTACATGGTTCTATCAGCAAGAAGGCAGCCCCTGACCATATATAAATGATCTCATGACATGCTAGAGAAATAAGAGCAGATATCATGGAAATACCATTAGCTATGGCAACACACAGATTACTAATGACAGATGGAGCAGTTGTTAACACACAAATTTGCAGATAAAAACACTGCCTTACACTGTCATTCTTTTCCATTTTCCTGATATTCTGAGATATACTCACATGGCATGGCTTTTGCAGAACAGAGACAAGACCAATGACTGATCATCCAATAATACTTCTGATCAGAGCAATTTGTGTGTGTGTGTGTGTGTTTGAACACATGTGTGTGCACATGTAATATTTTCAGTACGACAGGTGCCCCTTGGGAGTGTGCTGTGCACAGTTTTTAGGGAAATATATACAAGTAAAGTCAGCATGGAGTTACACAACTGAATGCACCTCTCCGTGAGGTGGACAGCCAGCAGAGACAAAGTTTCCTGTAAAGGGTTTCATGTCTGAGTTCTACTCTAAAAGCTCAAAGGGAGTTTGTACAGTGGACAGGGTTACCGGGTAAAATAATGGGACACCCAGTTAAATTGGAATGTGGTACAAATGCCGAGTGATTTTTTTTTAGCATAGGTAATTCCCAAGTACTGCATGGGTGTTCTGTATTTTTATTTGCAAAATTAGGCATAGATAAGAACTTTTTAAAAGCTAACAGTGGAAGAGGGGAAGATATCCATGTCATTCATCTTTCCTTTTTTGTCATGAATCTTGTCACCATCAGCACCAATTAACATTTATAGCACATGGGGATGAGGCCCATGCTATAGGGAAGACCTATGAATTACACCAGCCAAAATGCTCAGAATGTGCCTGCTTCTTCACTCATGGACTCCTAGAGATCATGCACTATACCTTATTCCTTCATCCTCAAGACCCACCCAAGTGACTGGCATGTGGTACTAGCTAAAAATACAGTTTTGAATAAATAAGGATGAGATATGGAATGACTATAAGGGGAGGAAATTTGGGGTGAGCAGGATAAAATGACAAAACTGTACATGGCAGAAAACAGAGGAACCGTCAAGATGGCTGACAACAGCTATATCTGTAGCCGCCTCCATCGACTATGAGCAGAACCTCGGAGCATAGTGATTCAACTGAACAAACTCTGAGTTTGGTTTAGTAAGACAGAACTGTCCCAAGTGCAAGGAAGTCTAAGCATTCTAAGTGGGCAGGGCAGGGAGAAGTACACAAAGTTGGGAAATCCACAATTATGCCCTTAAAAAAGCCATAACAGAGGCGGACAACACATCTAAAAGCCCCAAAGAGGGACAAGCAGTTCCTTCTAGGACAAGGTAACAAGTTTTAGACATAAGAAGCTGTATGAGCTATATAAGAAGGTATGGCCTACAGAGATGCTTTGCACTCTATAGACTGTGTGTATGTTTAATCATAAATATATATATAAACATACATATTTTTATTAAAAGGTTGCAAACATGGCACACTGAACTCCCACATATTCTGTGCTATTCTATGGAATGAGAACTGAGTCTTGGGGTAAATTCACATGTCCTCTGGAAGTATCCTAGAGCGGCACTTGGGTGGCTCAGTGGGTTGGGCCTCTGCCTTCGGCTCAGGTCATGATCTCGGGGTCCTGGGATCAAGTCCCATATCGGGCTCTCTGCTCAGCAGGGAGCCTGCTTCCCCTCTCTCTCTGCCTCTTGTCATCTCTCTCTGTCAAATAAATAAATAAATAAAAATCTTTTAAAAATTAAAAGAAAAGATTTTTTTTCTGCACATATATGCACATGTAGGTATTTCACATACATACTGTCAGCCTCTATATACTGCCCATGTAAGCTTGGTTTTAAACTACAAAGTGAATTTACCCAAGTGACCAAATATACTTAACCACCTACCTACTACTGAACATTTAAATTGTTTTCCCTTTTTTTTTTCTTTTTGTATGATAAACTTCCTGACAGCGAAGTCTTTAAAGATGTCCATCATGGGGCGCCTGGGTGGCTCAGTGGGTTAAGCCTCTGCCTTCGGCTCAGGTCATGATCTCAGGGTCCTGGGATCAAGCTCCGAATCAGGCTCTCTGCTCAGCAGGGAGCCTGCTTCCTCCTCTCTCTCTGCCTGTCTCTCTGCCTGCTTGTGATCTCTCTCTGTCAAATAAATGAATAAAAAATTCTTTAAAAAAAAAAAAAGATGTCCATCATTATTTCTTGGGGATAAATTCCTAGAGGGAGAACTGCTGAGTCAAAGACCATGTGCATTTTTAAGTCTTTTGGTACATATCACCATTTTGCTCTCTAGGAAGGTTGCATCAATGTATAATGTTATAATTATAAAATATTACAGGGCTCATTTTCAAAATTTTTTCCAGGTTAGTCACCTCATAAAATCTGTGAAATCGTTATTTAGAGAGTGCACACATAGAGTAATATATGTAGTAAGTACTTCTATGATGGGTATCAGAGGCGTGTGAAACATTAGACAGCTGTGGGAGGTGCTAGTGTGGGTTTAACTAAAGGAAAGCCTAGTTGGAGAGTAACAACATTTTCTAATGACAACAGAAAACCAAGCCAGCTTACAGTAAGTGCCATGCTCAAACTGACCAACTCTGTTTTTCATCTTCTTTGAGACCCAGGAAAATTAAAAAAGAGAAAATATCCAAATAGAGAAGCTTAATTTAACAAGAGTAGAGAAACCTAGGCTATGTTATATTCTGGTGACCTTGCAATCAAATAATTAAAGTCGTTTGGCCAACATCTATGATTAACTCAATGAGAGAAGCGGATTGGCTACATGGCCAGATCCAAAAAATAAATAAATAAATTTCTTTAACGGATCGCTCGCTCTCTTATGTAACAGTGTTGGAGGGATGAGTGTATAGAGTCAGAACTTTCCGTTCTTTCTGAAACAGTCTGCATCAATCTTGTTATGACAATCCTGTAGTCCTGGGATGGGTCACCCAGACTACTAAAGTAATGCACCGGTAATGCTTTGCTCACGTTAAAGAAAAAGATTAGCATTTCCAAAGTCAGAGTCATCCAAAGTCAAAACAAACCTCTGAGGCAAAGGAAAGGGGCTGAAACCCTGAGAAACATAAAATGAGGAATGAGAAAACTCCTCCCCACCGAAGATTATTCAGGTGTATAAAAGGCACACGTTGGGATACTTAAGACCTAAAACATCACTGTCAACCCTGAGTCTGGTGGATTTTTTAGCTTGGGGGGAAAAAAATGAGCACTAAGCCTGATGTGATTCAGAAGTGTTTGTGGCCTACATGCCTTGTGGGTCTGCTCATCACTGGCATGCTCTCTCTGGACTGTAACTTGCTGCATTTCTACCTGAGGAAAGTCACCTGGCAAAACCTAAGACTTCTGAGCAGTATGAGCAGCTCCTTTCCTGCAGAGTGCCTGAGCGAAACCAAAGCGTTTGAGTTGCCCCAAGAGATCCTGTCACACACCCAGCCTGTGAAAAGGTACATCAAGGAGGCCTTCTATGAAATGTCTATACAGGCCTTCAACATCTTCAGTCAGTACACCCTCAAATCCACTTGGGAAAGCGAAGATCTGAAACAAATCCAAATCGGGCTCGATCAGCAGCTGCAGTACTTGGAACAATGCCTGGAGGAAGAGGAGAAGGAAAAGGAAGACTTGAAAGAGATGACAGAAGATGGGATGAACTGGTCAGGAGCTCTGGTCCCCCAGCTGAGCAGCCTAGAACTGAGGAGATATTTCAATAGGATAGACAACTTCCTGAAAGAAAAGAGATACAGTCACTGTGCCTGGGAAATCATCCGAGCGGAAATCAGAAGATGTTTCTACTACTTTCAGAAATTTGCAGCCCTACTCAGGAAGAAATAAGGTATATTTTTTAGAATTAAAATTCCCTTTCTCTCCATGATCTCCCTCTCCTTTATCTTCTTTTTAAGAATTTTTGGGCTATCCTATAAGCCTGCCCACCATTGGAGTGGCGGTCATTTAGGTAATGTTTGCTGTCTCTAAAGTTGGCCTTGAGACATCAGCTACATCCACCTTTCTAAGAGGTGATGCCAACCACCTCTGGGTACCAACAGTCTTCTTAGAAAGTTCTGAAGGTAGTTTTATTATTTTTTTAAAGATTTTATGTATTTATTTGACAGAAAGAGATCACAAGTAGGCAGAGAGGCAGGCAGAGAGAGAGGAGGAAGCAGGCTCCCGGTCGAGCAGAGAGCCCGATGCGGGGCTCGATCCCAGGACCCTGAGATCATGACCTGAGCCGAAGGCAGAGGCTTTAACCCACTGAGCCACCCAGGTGCCCCTGAAGATAGTTTTAAATAAAGGAATAAGATCCTCTCCATGTTCTACTCTTTTCTTTCTCTTTCTTTTGCTATTTTTTAACTTGCTTTGCTCTATGGCCTTTGAACTTCACCATGCCAATGTTAGAGGATATGAATGAGAGAATGTTGCAAAATGTAACACCTCAGTGATTTCACGGTCATGCTGCCATAGCTGTGTATTCTGTGATCGCTGAGCATGTTAAAGGAGCTTATACAAGCTTTCATAGAGTTAAAACCCTTCTTTTCTCCCCCTGCCCTCAAAAAAAAAAAAAAAAAAAAAAGTGAAATTTCTGTCCTATTTGCTTCTCAGTTTGGTGTGTTTGAAATGATATAGTTTGTAGGATGGCATTTTATTATTTTTTTTAAGAGAATGAAGATCCTCAATGATATCAGATAGTTGAATTAGATGGCCATTAAGTTCTCATCTTTTGAGAGCCAATGATTGTAATGTAGAAAACACAGCTCATTCCTACTGCATACTATTTGATTTCTACATCCAAGAGCATGGAAAATGCTGCAAAAAAAAAAAAAAAAATATATATATATATATATATATATATATATATATATATAATCTGTTTTTCTGTGTTTTTTAAAAATCCCTTAGATGAAGTACCTGCGTATTTCACACTGATTTGCACACTGGATTTTCCCAATAGGAAGACCACTTTCTGTCTGTTAAGTAGACTAGTTAGAATAATACATGACACTTTAATCTCATTTATCTTTTTAGAAATTATTTTGTATCCAGGTTACCTAGATTATATATTTAAATTTTCTTGTGTGATCCTTCATCTGTGTTAATCCATCATCCAGCTGAAATCAATTTTTTTTCTTCCTCTCTCTCCTCCCCATTTCAGAATCCTGTACACCATCAAGCGAGAATTAACAAAAAGACTTGTGGCTACACAAATGGCAAAAGCACAAATGTACCTGGTTCCACCCTTGGGAAACCTCCCCTGCTATACTGTTTCAAAAGCAAGCTCCCGACCTATTTAGATTCAAAGTTCATTCAAGTACAGGGCTCAAATGGTAAAGCCAAACAGAGGCAAATTTCAGGCAAAAATTAAAAGTTGTGGATTATGGTATCCTGGCTATCAGTGGAAGGAATGTAAATAAAATGAGTTAGTTAAATCCATTAGTAAAAACAACTCATCAAGAGTTGTTCTAAATGAAGAAAAAAAAAGTCACCATAAACTGTAAAGATGTTGGGGCTTGCAAGCTACTAAGCAGAAAGTATACATCTGGTATTTTCCAAGAATTTCTCTACTAATGCTTTTGCACAGTCTCCCTAATAACTCTACCAGAGATCATGTCAGTTATTTCAGTAATTTATGGTTGCAGTCTTGCCAAATGTTTGCTATGCTAGAGGGAAGAGTATTGGCACTTCAAGTCAATAAAGATTGTCTGATTACAAGGGCAGGGTCAGAAGTCAGAACACTATGCTTTCACTAAGAGCACCTCTAGTCAGAAAAGGGAGAACATCCCCACTGAAAAATATTGGTTAAGGACATAAACTGGCATCATCATAAAGGAAGAAATACTAACAGACAACAGGAAAAATGTTTAATCTCATTTGTGGTTTAAGAAATACAAAAGAAGACAAAAGGATACCTCCCATCCATCTGGCAGAAATGAAAAAGTGATTATAATATAAAGTATGAGCGGGGTGTGGGATACAGGAAAAAAAAAAATCCTCTTGGGGCACCTGGGTGGCTCAGTGGGTTAAGCCGCTGCCTTCGGCTCAGGTCACGATCCCAGGTCCTGGGTTCGAGCCCCACATCGGGCTTTCTGCTCAGCAGGGAGCCTGCTTCCTCCTCTCTCTCTGCCTGCCTCTCTGCTTACTTGTGATTTCTCTCTGTCAAATAAATAAATAAAATCTTTTAAAAAAAAATCCTCTTGTATATTGTTAGACAGCAGGTAAAGTGGCACAACTTTCCTACAGGACAATACGGCAATCTCAAGTATCCTAAAAAGTGCACTAACTCTTTCAGCCTAGCTATACTAAGCTCCAGAAATTAATCCAAGGAAATGATTGGGTAAGACTGTTTACTGGAGCCTTATTTATAATATCCCCTTTCCTTTTGTCTTCATTTTTACCTCTCAGTATTGTCTATGTTTTCTACAATGATTTGAGGAAGGGGAGGCTAATTCTAAAGTTAAAGAAACTGTACAAGCTCATCTTTAACTGCAATTACCCTGTTTTCCTTACGGGGGTAGACTGGGACAAACACTGCCCTTTCACCTGATTAATGATGTCTCTGGGCACTTCTTAAGCAACTCAGGTCTGCCGTGTTCTCTTCTGCTGCTACTAAGTAGCTGCTAAATTTCAAAGGTATCCTTCCTTAGGCATCATTTTCATGAGACCTTTGTAAAGTGCCTTCCATTGCTTCAAAAATTCACTTTTTTTTCTTTTGGTGGTGTCACTGGCAATATCCAGAAATCACCAGAGAAAGTGCTTCCTGACTTAGCAGTCTCCTTTTTCTGTTTATTGAATGAAAGTCAAATTTCTGGTAAGTCAGATAAAGGGAAAACTCCCAGAACTGTTCAGAGGTCCCACATAAAATGCTTGAGTGGGTACCTAGGTCACAGGTGTTCTGATGGAAGCTTGCTTCCTCCCTCCCCATGCTCCGGGAAGTGATCAAAAGGTAGAGAGTAGAAAGAGTGTAACTGAGCTTTCCTGGAATAGGGAGGACTGGGCCTCCAGGAGCAAATGCTGGCACCACCACTACAGTAAAGCTGAGCGTGCACAGCTTCTAACAGGTGCACAGGCTTGGCCTCCCCTCACCGGCAAAAACGACTGTCTGGGCACCGTAAGGGAACTCTGCCTTCTCAGAGTGCCTACTTTGCTGTTGCCCTACCTCTTTAATAATCCACACTAAGAAGAGGCATGATGTGTAAACATCTGACTTGCGAGGAAAGGCAAAGAAACAGGGCCACCTATAACCTAACAGGCGCACCCCCTGGGGGAACTCAGAGGCAGTTCCAAGCCACTGGTTTCGCAAGGACTTGCTGGCGTGAACACTGCCCCGGCGGCGTCTGCGCGGTATCCTCCGGATTTGCTTTTTTCCAAATGCTGACAGGGGACCTGGGATTTAAACTTGGAGCTCTACCCCTAAGTCAAAATTCCACGTTCAGTCTGGAGGGAGCCACCTAACCAGTTTCTAGGCAAAGTCTTGAGGCTTCTTGGATTACTTCCTTCTTCATTCTCGCCTGTTCTCCAGTCCCTGAAAACTCGCAAACCCCAGGACCTCGGCTTTCCGCCTATCCAAAGTGCCCTGATCCCGTCCCCCCTGCCCTGGAAGCGGCCCAGCCACAGGCCTTCGGGCGGATATTTAAATCCGCTGGAACCACCCAAGGACACCCTGGCGGAGGGCGGAAGGTCTCTCCCACTCTCGGGAAAGCAGCAACCCTCTCCGGCTGCGCCCTTCGCGGCGCGTCTGGGATCAGATCCGAGAAACGCGCCCCGGGCCACAGGCAGCCGAGGAGGCGGAGAAGCAGCAACTTTCCCTCCGCCCTCTAACCGCAGGGCCTTGGTGCGGCGGCCTCGCGGGGGCCGGGCTCCTCGCCTTTCCCCGTCGGGATGCCGGGCTGGAGCCGGCCGTGTAGCTGGCGGGCGGTAGGGGAGTGCGGGGAAGACCCGGGGGGCGTCCTGCTCTCCGCGAGCCCCGTCAGATGTTGCAAAGGCAAACAATAGGGGAGAAGCGGAGAAACAAAAGGCCATTCGTCACGATCTCCACGGGCGCTGTGGCGTGGTCCCTGCGGGGAGGACATCTGGGAGGCGGTCAGGAAGGTGGGTGAAGGGGGGAGCCTGAGGGGCCTGGAGGTCTCCGGTACTCACTTGCCTGGCACCGGAGGGCGGCCCTTTTCCATTCGGAGAGGGGTCCCAAGGCAGGGAGGACAATCAAAGGAAAGTTAAGGGGTTTTCACCTTCCTCGGCGTAGGGGAAGGGAGGGGCTGGATTCCAGATGTTTGACAGTTGTTGGCCCAAGGGGGCAGCAGAGCTTCCCGGTCCTTCACCCAGGCGCTCCCTCCCCGAAGCCCCGACAGTGCCCGGGGCGAGCGGGCGGGCGGAGCGGGCTTCCCCCGCGCAGCCCGCGCCCAGCCTCCGCACACGCCCTGAGCGCCGTGCTCCCGCCCAGGCGCACTTTCGCAAAAGTTTGTCTTCCCGCCGCCGCAGCCCGACACGCACGCGGCAGTCTCCCGCGATTCGGGACGGCTCCGGGGCGCACTTGTGCCGCGCGGGACATGTATTTTACTGCTAGAGCTTTCACAGTCAAGGCCCGGGAGCCCGGGCTGGGGACTGGACTCTCGTTCCCGCCCGAGAAGGGCACGCGAGGAGCCGGCCTGAGCCGAGGCGCGGGCAGGGGTCTGACGCGGATCCCAGCCCCGGAGCCGCCGCTCGCCCCCGCCCCCCACCCCCGACGCGTTCTCCCCCAGGGGCGCCCCACACCGCGGCCCGCCCCGGCTCCCCGGAGGGCGAGCAGCTGCCTGGCGGCGCCACCTCGCCTCGCCGCGCGCGGGCTCTCACTCACCGTGGGCTTTTACCTTCACCCCGCGGCCCTGTCGGCTCCTGCGCCGGATCAGCCGCAGCCGGCGCGGGAGGAGGAGGACGAGCCGGGGGCCGGACGCGGGACGCTTGCGGATCCACGCGGCGGGCGCGGAGCGAGCGGCGAGGGGCCAGCGCGCGCGGTCTCCACGAACGCGCAGGCGAGCGAGCGCGGGGTTGGAGCTCCAGCCGCCGCCGTTCCGAAGTAGCCCCCACAGGCACCCAGCGCGCGGCTCCCGCGCGGGGGCGCCGACCGGGGACCCCTGGCGGCCGCCCGCGGAATGGCAGCTCCGTGAAGTCAGGTCGCCTGGAGGCTCATCTTGCCTCCCGCAGAGGTGAGGAATGGGCGGTCTATGCGGGCTCCAGGGCTTGCCAAAAAGACCGGGACCCTCTCACGAGGGGGGAGAGCGAGAAAGCATCAGAAAGTTCGCGTTCTGGGTCCAACACAACCAAGGCACCTAGAAAGGGGGAAATCATCTTCTCCAAGATTTTCTCACTTGTTGAAAAAGACTGCTGGAAAATACTGACGGGGGCGGGGCGGGGGGGCTTTAATCATTGGTAAATACTGAGATTCTGGCGGCTTTACTAGAACAACCTGGGAGTAGTGGAATGAGAATAGCCTTGGAAGCCGGGCACACCCTGCGACTTTCTACTGTGTGATTTTCGGTCTGTGACTTCTAAACCAGTATTTTCCTCTGTAAATTGGAAGAGCCGTATCTACCTTGCTGGGTGGTTTTAAGGGTAAACTAAACACAGAAAGCATTCTTTTCCTTTCTTTCTTTTTCTTTCTTTTTTTTTTTTTTTAACATAGAAAGCATTCTTTTTTTTTTTTTTAAGATTTTATTTATTTATTTGAGAGAGAGACAGTGAGAGAGAGCATGAGCTAGGAGAAGGTCAGAGGGAGAAGCAGACTCCCCATGGAGCTGGGAGCCTGATGTGGGACTTGATCCCGGGATTCCGGGATCATGACCTGAGCCGAAGGCAGTCGTCCAACCAACTGAGCCACCCAGGCGTCCCATAGAAAGCATTCTTAATAGTAGGAATCACTAGATAAAAACTTCCTAAGGAGGGGCGCCTGGGTGGCTCAGTGGGTTAAGCCCCTGCCTTCGGCTCAGGTAATGATCCCAGGGTCCTGGAATCGAGTCCCGCATGAGGCTCTCTGCTCAGCGGGGAGCTTGCTTCCTCCTCTCTGCCTGCCTCTCTGCCTACTTGTGATCTCTGTCAAATAAATAAATAAAATCTTAAAAAAAAAAAAAAACTTCCTAAGGAAAATAATGCCTCCCACATCTTTTTATTTCCCTATAGCTCCTCAGTACATACCGATTGGGGAGTACCAAATGACTAGGTACTGGATTTTACAATTCTGACTACACATTTTAAAGAGGTATAGAAATATACATATATAATATATGTCATATATATATTTTATTTATTTATTTGAGAGGGCACGTGCACAAGCAAGGGCGGAGGTGAAGGGCAGAGGGAGAGGGAGAAGCTGACTCCCCACTGAGCAGGGAGCCCAATCAGGGCTTGATCTGGAGGCTCAACCGACTGAGCCACCCAAATATTGGGAAGTATGGAAAAATATTAAGTAGAAATGAGGATGCATGAGAGGTCAACATCATTCCCCCAAAAGTGGTTTCCACCACTACTAAATGAGAACCTCTAAAAACCACACATTTGGGGCGCCTGGGTGCCTCAGTGGGTTGGGCCGCTGCCTTTGGCTCAGGTCATGATCTCAGAGTCCTGGGATCGAGCCCGCATCGGGCTCTCTGCTCGGCGGGGAGCCTGCTTCCTCCTCTCTCTGCCTGCCTCTCTGCCTGCTTGTGATCTCTCTGTCAAATAAATAAATAAAATCTTAAAAAAAAAAAAAACCACACATTTTCTGCAATATTAAGTCATTTCTGATACTCTAAGAAATATTTGATAGTCAAATAGTTATTGTCTAATGATGTTAACACTAGATTAAATGATTCCACTTAATTCTTGGGCAATGCAAAGATACTGGAGATTGTGAATAAGAAACTCAAACATGAGGGTGAAAAATAGTCAGATGCAAATATACAGCCATTAATTAAGCAATGATTCTTATTGAGTAATGCAGTTTCATTTCCAAACTGCCTCAAACCCTAGTCACTGCTTTTAAAGCTTTTGTCCTTTTGGCCTCATGGCAATCAGAACACTCTCATGGTGCAGAACAATCAGGATGGAAGTATCTCTTAATTACCCCAGTTTACCTTTAATTGTCCTTCCCTTTCACTCACTAGTCCCTAATTGGGAAGTCTCTTGCCTGCCTTGCAATACCCTTGGCATGATCTTTTCTGTCCATTCAAAAAGGAAAAATAAGGGTTTTTTGCCTTAGAAACTAAAGCCAAACACTGAGATCCGGCTCTGCCCTTGGAGAGCTGACTCACGGTCCAGAGTACCGATGAGCAAGACATGCACGTGGTGAAGAGGGCATTCAGTTCTAATCAATAAATATTAATGGAACCATCTCTGCCTCTCTCCTTGCGTTTCAGCTTTGCCTGTGGGAGGAGAGAACTTTCATCCCACTTCCATCCCCTTAGTGGCGATTTCCCCAGGGAGGAATGGTAAATCTTGTGACTGGGAGGGAGCCACCCATATTTCCTGGATAATTTTCATCAGTGAGAGGGGTCATTGTAGTGAATAATACCCCAGTTCTTGCCCACTCTCTCCTAGCTTCTCTGCCTGTGACCTGGTGTGCTGGAGAAGGATGAGTCCACCTTCACAGTGTGCTCGGAAGGGCCAGCATTTAGATTCAAGCCCTCCTTGGTCCTCCTGCATCTTTGTGTGGTCAGGCTACTACAACAAAGCCTGGGGGCTTCCCAACAGCAGAAAGGGATTTCTCACAGTTCTGGAGGCTGAGAAGTCCAAGATAAGTTGCTAGCAGATTCAGTGTTTGGTTGAGGGCTTGCACTGTGTCCTCACAACGCAAAAGGGGGCAGGAAGCTTTCTCAGGCCTCTTTTATAAAGACACTAATCCCATTCATAAGGCATCCTCCCTCATGACTGATCACCACACAGAAGCTCCATCTCCCAATACCATCACACTGGGCCATAGGATTCAACAGATGAATTTGGGGAGGGCACACACATTCCATCTGTGGCGTCCCCGGCTACACCTCCTTCTCCAGTCAGGCTTTTATCAGAACTCTGCGTAGGTGTTACATAACAAACTGGCTCAGTCACAAATTGAACAAGATGCTGTTTCCCACTGGCTATTATTCCTTATGTCTATGGTTCTTTGCTTGTAGGGAAAAGCAATCTGAAGGGAAAGACTAGGTGAAGGAAAGGATTCAGGTACCAGGAGTCCACCCAACCTACACCATCCTCTCCCTCAAACGTGCTCCCCTGCTGTCTTCCCCATCTCAGTGAATGGCCTCTCCAACCTTTCATTGACTTAAAGCTCCAAACCACAGGATCATCTTTGACTTTTCTCCTTTTCTGTTCCACTCCTAATCTATCAACACATCTCATTGGCTTTATTGACAGACCTTTTTCCACCACCTCAGACCAAGCCACAAATACCTGTAGCTAGTATTACTACAATAACCTTCTGTCCCCCTTTCCAACTTGTCCCCCCATATGTGCTATTCTCAATAAAGCAGCCAATGTGATTCCAGTAAAAGTGTGTCCTATTTTGTCAACTTGCTACTCCAAATCCTCCTTGGGCTCCTCTTCCAAATCTACTTAAAATTATTATCACTTTCCCCTTCTAACACTCCCTTATCCGTATTCCCTGCTCCAATGTCTCAGAATTTATTGCCATCTGGTTTTATATATATATATATATATATATATATATATATATATATAATCTCCTGTATTCATTTTCTGTGTTAGTTTTCTATGGCTGCGGTAATGAAGAACCACAAACTTAACAACATACAACAATACAAATTTATTATATTCTGTAGGTTAGACTTTCAGCCCAGGTCTCATTGGTGTCAGCAGGGCTGCATTCCTCTTTGAAGTCTCTGGAGGAAAGGCAGTCAGTTTCACTGTTTTTACTGGTTTCTAGAGGCTGCTGACATACCTCAGCCAGGGTTTCCTTTCTCCATCTCCAAAACCAGCCACAGCAGTCAAGATTTCATTTTCTTCACCCTGACCTTTCTGCTTCCCTCTTCCACTTATAAAGGCCCTTCGGGTTACACTGAGCCCATCCAAATAATCCAGTGTTATCTCCCTATGTCAAAGTTAGCTGATTAGTGACCTTAATTCTGTCTGCAACCCCAGTGCCTCCTTGCCGTGTAATGTAACACGATCCCAGGTTATGGAGATAAAGATGTGGACATTTGGGGGTCCGTTATTCTGTCTACCACACCGTCTTACTCTTTCTACTAGAATGTAAATTCCACATTACATGGATTTTTATCTATTTTGTTTATTACTCTATCCTTGGACTAGCTCAATAAATATATAGATGCTTGCTAAGGACTGAATTATATCCCACCTCCCTCCGCCTCCAAATCCTATGTTGAAGCCCTAACCCTCAATGTGATGGTATTT
This sequence comes from Lutra lutra, assembly GCF_902655055.1. NCBI lineage: Eukaryota > Metazoa > Chordata > Mammalia > Carnivora > Mustelidae > Lutra > Lutra lutra. The sequence continues at coordinate 52,462,903 of NC_062290.1, forward strand.
GGAGTTGGAGCCTTTAAGAGGTAATTACAGTTATCCCGCTTCTTGGCTTCTTGGCCCTTTGCCTAAGATCAAGAGGTAATTACAGTTAGATGAAGTGATAAGGGTAGTCTGCTCATGATGAGATTAGTGGTGATTAGTGGCTTTATAAAGAGAAACAGGAAAAGAGAGATTGTTGTCTCTTTGCCACATGAGGACACAGTGAGAAGGAAGTCATCCATAAGCCAACAAGACTCTTAGCAGGAACCAAACTGGCCAGCATCATGATCTTGGGCTTCCCAGTGCCCAAAACTGAGAGAAATAAATGTCTAATATTTAAGCCATCTGGTCTATGGTATTTTGTTATACCACCTGAACATGCTAGTATGGCACTCAAATATGTGTTGAATTAATTAATGAAGAGAACTCATTATGGGTGTTGCAAATACTTAATCTCTATTAAGCACCCATCTTACCGTCAGGTACTCGCTAAGTACTTTACATGGAATGTCTCATTTAATTCTCACAAGGTTCCTATGCAGTAAATACAGATGAAGAAATTACAGACCAGAAATTTCCCCCATCTGAGGGAACCTGCCCAAGGTCATGCAGCTAGTACATCGTGTAGGTAGGTTTTAGACTTGGCAGCATGACTTAAAACCATAGTGGAACCCTCACACTCCTCTGCCACTATCATGCAGCAATAGACTGCCTAGGATCCTGCCCTCAAGATGCTTACAACCTAGTTAGAGAAATATGACTAGCAAGAAGGGGGGAGGGGAAGGGGCGTGTAGAAGAGGCCGATACATTTCTGTGGAGCACAGACACAAGATTAATTCTGGATGGAGTTGACTGGGGGGAGTTTCAGGGAGGATGTAGCATTTGAGCTGGACCTAAAGATGGCGGACACTGGGACACCTGGGTGGCTCAGTTGGTGGCTCAGCATCTGCCGTCAGCTCAAGTCATGATCCCAGAGTCCTGGGATCAAGCCCTGAATTAGGCTCCCTGATCAGCAGGGAGTCTGCTTCTCCCTCTTCCCCTCACCCTGCTCATGTTCTCTCTCTCTCTCTCTCTCATTCTCCCTGTCTTTCTCTCAAATAAACAAATTAAACCTATAAATAAATAAATAAATAAATAAATAAGGTGGACATTGTTGGGAGTTAGAAAAGTTGTTTCAGGTACAGAAAACCTGTAATGATACAGGAAGGTAGCAAAATGCTAAATGTGTCCTAGAAACCAAGATTAATCTAGTTGGTATGGGGACTATGTGTGTAGTCAGATGATAAAGGCTGGGACCCCAATGCTAGGCTAGAGATCGAAGGAAATGTAATGATTTTCATCTAAGTTATTGATGGAGAAAGTTAATGAAAGAGCTGCCAAAGCAATGTCTGAAGCTATAACTCAAAAGGCAGTTAGTAGAAGACAAAAATGAACTTCTTGCTGATAAAATGTTTTGAGAGGCTTCTCTGTTTGCCACATTATAAAAGGGCAATCATGGATCTGTCATTCTAGGTCCAGAGCACAGCCTCCCATATCCTAGAACCAAAAGGTTCTCAAGTGAGCAAAAACAGATAATGAAAGCAACTGGGTTATTCCTGACCTTTAGACAAATATAATTTTCACCATTTCCATTTTATAGGTGAAGTAACAGTCTGGAAGAATTGACTCGCCCCAGATTACATAACTAATATGACTGGGATGTTAGTTTTAGGTCTCATGACCATTACTGTTGTGTGTCCTGATCCAGCAGTGGAGAAGGCCCTAAAAGTGTGCTTGTCCAAGATAAAGTTGTCAGATTTCAAGCTGTCTCAGATAAATCTCTCCAGGTAGTGATGGGATAAGTCTAAGGAGTATGGATGGAGGCACTCATGATTCTTACTTCCAAGCTTTTGCAGGGAAAAGAGAGAAGACAGATCATCTGAAAGATGCATTTTAGGGAGACAAAGTGGCATAGTAATTAATAGAATGGGCATCAGAGTCTGAAAGACCCATATTCGCTGTGTCTATCGCCTCATTTTATAAAATGGGGTAAATAACATAAGTGGTTGTATGGATTCTGTCAAGGGATGCATGTAATGTGCTTAGCACAGAGCTTGCCACATGGTATGTGCTCCAGAAACTCCATCTCTTTTTCTTTCCAGCAAATAGTTCTACATCACCCTCCCATAGCTCCTCCCTCAGGAGGGCAAGACACCCTAGCCCCCAGCCCATGTGACATTCCACACTCAATCTAGAAGACTTACCACCTCTTGGGATGTCATGTCCTAGAACTGGAAACAAAAAGAGAATATTTCTGGGTAGTTAGGTACAGAATTAATAACATTCACATTTTTTGCCCAAGTCAGTGCAAATTACTTTCTGTCATTTTCAGTTCATGCTTTATGTATTTCCTGTAAGAGGAAAGCCATGCTGGTCTTCAGTGGTGAATGAGAAAAATCCCAGAAAGATTCTGTTGCCAAACCACCTCATTACAGCTTCCACTGAGAGGGCACCAAAAGAGCAAAGGGATAGCATAAGAGCGTCACCATAGTAACATCATAACACATTGCAATGGAGTAAAGCGGAGAAAACATGTTTGCGTCATCCTTGACAAACACAGACTCACAATCATGTTGCTCAGGAGAGCAGTGCTCACTCAAATTGGATTTATGAGAGGGCATTCCTATTAATTTTGGTAGTCTGATTACCCTTTGGCATGGTGTGCTAACCATATTGATTACAGGCAGCTTACTAACAAAGAACAGACATTCTCAGAGTCCTTTTTTCATACCAAGCAACGAGAGTTAACACAACTGTCTACTTAACAAATCTTGAACAGTAAGGCACACTTCCTTCTTACCTACTTTGATTTTGCTCTCAAAACCCCGACTGATCATAATTCTGGAGAGATTGTCTCAATGTTGTATGGGGCATCTTTGGGTCCCAGAAATGAATGGGCATGCCTTCTCATAAGCATTGAAATCATGGCAATTTAAACAAGAGAGAGGTGTGTGTGTACATGTACAAAAGATATGCATAATATGTAAAAATATATGGTATATATAAAGATATTCATATAAATCTTTTATTCATATCTAGTATGTATATACGTAAAACTTTTTAAGCAATTTCAAGCCATGAAAAGAATCCACGTTAAAGCCCGTTTCCTGCTAGCATAATTCTTACCATTTATAATGACACTAGATGTCTATAATTATGTCCTCTGAAATCCACATTATATCAATTCCATCTCGTGGAAGTGGAAATGAGGCACGGAAAGGTCACGGGGTTTGAGGGCTGGGGAAAAAAAAACCTGTGACACAGTTCAAAATTGTACCAGAGCAGCTAAACAAGATGGGGGACTTTGGAACCATTCTAGAAAATTGCCTGCCTTCCATCCTATGGGAGTAAAGTGAGTGTTCTTTCCTTACTTATTTTTTAAAAATTCATTTTATTTAAATGAGATTGTGATCTTCCCTCATGCTCTCTGGATTTATTTGTATTTTTCATAGTGACCCAATGTCCTTCAGATCTCCCTACCAGACTGTGTTTTTTCCAGTTTTGTTTGTTTTTTAAATCATTTGAGTCTTTAATAAGTGACTTTTCTCCTGAGAGAAGCCCGGTGTTTTTGTGCTGGCCTGACACACACCAGAGGTAGTACAACTTGTGGTCTGCCTCAGACTCTGAATAACGGAGAATTGTCCTTTAGGAATTCTCCTAAAGTAGGTCAGTAGATAGGATCTAAGGAGAGTTAGTTGCCAGGAGAATTGGACTTTAAGGTAGTCTCATGTGAAGACAGCATAGATCCCCCAAGTCAATTTAAGAGTGAGTCTTTCTAAGATGGGGAATCAGACCACTGTGCGCTCAGTGGGGTCGAGAAGTCTTGTTCTCAAAGTGATTCATACAGGAGGGGACAGGAAACCAGAGAAGAGGCTGGTGTGTCATGGAAGGTTTGCACCTCCTCCCCCTCCAAATAAGAAAATAAGGAAGCTCTCACATGGACTTTCTCTAGAAGGGGAAAAAAACCCACAGCTTTACTGTCTTTGTGATCTGTGTCCACTACCAGGGCCAATACATCAGTCCTTAACTCCCAGTTGCCATGTTTGCAAAACAAAAAAAAAGTCTCTCGTGCCTTCTCAGCTCTCCTTGAATATCTGTGGAAAGAAAGAAGTAAGCTGTTCTATTGTCTGACTGAAGGTGGCTGTTAATGAACAAGGAGCATCTCCAAACCACCCCCTGGCCTCCTGGCATAAAAAATAAACAAGATTCTCCTTTTCACATCATAATTAAGGCAAGACACAAAAATGAGGGGATCACTTGTCCTGACCTACTTTAGCTTCCAGCTGTTTTACCTACTCAGGACCCCATTTCCTCAAGATTCCAATTAGTTTTGATACACTGTTCAATATTAATTTCCTCCTAAGATGCTGCTTCACCATTTGGAGAGCCCCTTGGGTTGAATAATTATTGAATTTCTAAATGGCCTCTGACCAGTTTCAGATATGATAGTGTTTCATGTCTAGTAATATGAAAGACTTGCCCTGGATATCGAACAGTCCTGATGATGCTTTTCTGAAGAAAAACACCTCTCTGAAAAATTTTTAGAAAAGTTTCAGTTACAATTTTTCCCAAGTCCTATTGCCTAATGCTCAGCAGAGTCTCTGACGGATAATTTCCCTCCTTCCTTTTATTTCTTCTTTCTTTTTACCCTCCCTCTTCCCTTCCTCCTTTCTTTTTCTTCCCTTTTGTGAACTTTGTACCAAAGAGGATTTATGACAGCTGGGTACCTCATCAAGATTTCTACCCAATGTCCTAGAAGAACAATGAAACTGCATTACACTTTCTTTCCTTTTCCTTGCCTATTTGCTTTCCTTTGTTCTTTTCTGTTTATCTCAGCAGAGGCTAAACTTGGGTTTCCATTTGAAGTTGCTGCTCATTGATGCTCAAATTGTAGTCAGCGTCAAAAGCCAGAAGGAAGGCACAAGTGAAGGGTTGGAAGGACCCTCAGGACCTTTGCCTCAGCAGCTAGGACAGTCCTATGGCATTTACTGGAGAGGGAGGGCAGTGGACTCATATTTGTCAAGCAAGAGAAGGTGTAATGTGCTAAGACCTGTGCTGGGCATTTTCACATGTTTGCTCACCAAATATTTACAATGACTGTGGATAGTAGGTAGGATTACCCCCATTTTAGACATTAGGCAGCTTGTCCAGGGTTCACACGGGCTGCCTGTGGTGTTCTCTTGGTATCACCTTGTATCTATCAGCTCTGCAAGAACTAAGATTAGTGTTTGGGGATGGGGTTTGGTATAGAAAATATCCCTGGTTCCAGTGCCCTTACGGTGGCTGGTTTCCCAGATCTCAAGCATGCATCAGGCATCATCCCACTGTCTGCCTCAAGACTCTGCACAGCTGTGGGAGCTTGCCCAGCCCTGGAATGAGCACAGTGGCTAAGCTGTAGGGAGGCTAGGTCGAGCCCCTAAGCTCAACCAACAGGGAAGGATAGCCAGTGAATAAATATTCCAGCCTCTTATCCTTGAGATGGACAATGATGGGAGGCACTCTTTACATGACTTAGAGATCCCAGCCTGAAGTGGCCCTTGACCATTCATCCTTATATTGTCCCAGACTCCTGCTTCCCAGACTCACCTCCCAAGTAAACTAACTGCATTCAAGTCCACATCTCAGGCTCTGATTTGGAGGGAATCCAAAGCCATATTTGGGTTCCTGGTAGACTGGAAATGAAGACCACCTTGTGTACTGACCAATTAAGGGGAAGGTTCTTGTCATGAGTCCTATAGGAAAGTAAGACTAAATCAGAGAGAGACCCTGGAGTAGAGAACACAATTCCAAGCCTGGAACTCTAAAAAATTTTCCTTTAAGTAGGACTGTTTGAGAAAATATATGCTAAGTGTCCATTAAACATGCCTGGAAGGAAATGCACCAAGACATAAACTGTTTTTTCTCTTCTGAGTAAATCTTCCATGGAAGTTCCCCTGATCCACCTCAGTTCTCGTATTTATGTCCTGACTGCCCCCTGGGGAATCTCAATTCCTGTCACTGGAGGTAATGACCATTTTTTCCCTGCTCCTCAAACTGGGTAGAATAATACACTTAGTCATCATTCTCTATCTGGAAGGCAGACCAGCATGTTAGCCCAAAATAAGCTGTGGGTGACAGAGGCAGGTCAAGTTCCGATCAGCTGGCTTAGTGTTATCACTCAGGTTTTGCTATAGACACAATTCTCAAGTTCAGTGGCTCAAAACTGCAAAGGTTAATGTCTTACTCGTGCACAACACTCATCTTGGGTTGATGGGGGTGGGAGAGGGGGCTCTGCTTCTGTATCCCCCACTGAAGGACCAAGGCTGTGGAGCAGCCACTTTCCAGAATGTTGGTAGTCTCTGTGGAACAGGGGAAGAAGGCAAAGCTCACAGAGTCTCTCCAGCCTTCTGCCTGGAAACAGCACGTTGCCTGCTCAAACTTCATTGGCTAAAAAGAGTTGTGTGGGAGCGCCCGGGTGGCTCAGTGGGTTAAAGCCTCTGCTCTCAGCTCAGGTCATGATCCCGGGGTCCTGGGATCGAGCCCCGCATCGGGCTCTCTGCTCAGCAGGGAGTCGGCTTCCACCTCTCTCTCTGCCTGCCTCTCTGCCTACTTGTGATCTCTGTCAAATAAATAAAATCTTTAAAAAAAAAAAAAAAAGAGTTGTGTGGTCTCGTGCATGGGTTCCACAGAAAGTGGAAGTACAACTTAACTTCCAGGTGAGAAAAGAGAGAGAGAGAGAAAAGCAGACTATTTGTGAAAAATGTCTATCAACGTTTGGACGATCACTTAACCTATGCTTCAGTGTTCTCCACACGTACGAGGGGACGTTCATTTCATGGGGTCATTGTGAGGATTAAATGCGAAATTGCTCATAAAGCAGCTGGCACGTAGCCATGACTAAATACACATTGCTAAGTGGGCCATGATTCTTGGGACACCTGAAATATGATGTTCAGGTTTATCCCGATATTTCCCACATCTCGGTGATTAAATAATAGCAAGTTTTTCTTAATGCTTTTCTGTAAGTTGCATTTTCTTGTTTTTTAAAAAAATTACCCCTGTGCCTTTTCACTGAATTTCTCTAAGTTCTGTCCATTCTAAGATATGGATTCCGGCAGAATGCTCCCCACATAGAAAGGACCAGACCACTACCACGCAAAGAGCAAATACTTTGTTTTGAGGAAGTTACAAAAATAGAAAATGAGAATCAGTGTATTTATTATTTATAGCAAGTTATAATTCTTGCACAGATAAACTTAGCATAAACTCATTGGAATAGTATGGGTCTCGTCAGAAGGAACATATTATTATCACACTTGAAAGACTATGACTGGGCATGAAGTTATCCTAACTTTATGGTCTGGGCTCCTTTGGCCAAGCATGTTATTCAGTTTCAGTGGGTCCTTTATCTTGTCAACAGAACACTGGTGAAACTCGCATTGGCTGCCTCTGATTTCATGAGAGTGAGTACACACTGGTTCTCCCTGAGGAAGGCAGGGGCTTGGTAGGGTCCGAGCAAGGGCCTGAGGCATAAGCTGTAGCCCCTGTCCCTCAACATCTTGGCTTTGGGCTGGAAAGCCAGCATTTTGAGGATCTAGTCGTGAGACTTTCTCATTGTCCTTGGGCTGGGTCACCCCACGCCACCCCCTGGATCTTGTCCTTACCTGATGGTCATGGATTTCTAGTTTTATAAGGTGTTCTTTATTTTGACAGAATTTGGGTGACAAGCTTTCTGTTCAGTTAGTGGCTCAGCTCATGTGCACCCTGGGGTTGTTTACGTTTTCAGGACCTGCTTTTGAGAAACTCTAAAAAAGTTTATTTTACAGAGCTGGTTTGCTTTTGCCAGAATGCATTCATTTGCTCAAGTTATTTTTAAAATGTGCTTTTTCTTAGCTTCTTAGAGAAGCTTTAGTTTCTTGATTGTGTGGGTCTGGGTCAGAAAAAAACTGCCTACCTATTGATAGAAACCTGATTAAATGTCTAGTCGAAGTGGATCGAAGAAGGTTCTTGAACAGAACATCCTCTACAGCCTGAAAGCTGAGTTAAAATACTCTGTGGGGTTGGTCCCAGGGACTGAAATGCTTGATACTTCTGGAACCAACTAGGCCATGCAAATGAGTCTCAAACTGCTGCTACAGGTGTGTGTGGGAGGGGAGACCACAAATGGATATTCATCCAGGAGAACACCCACTGCAGTCTGTTGGAAATACCATGGAACTCAGTAGCAGAAAGACTGCTGGAGACATTCTGTAGAGGCACAAACCCTCTACCTCATCTGAGTCAAATGGACTGACTCATCAAACTACCTTGCAAACTTTTTTATTTCACAGTTGGTTTTTAAAAACACTTCCTTTTAAAAAAAAATAACGATGTTATATATTTACTAATTTGAGAGCAAGAGTGTGAGCAGGGAGAGGGGCAGAGAGAGAGGGAGAGAGACTCTCAAGCAGAATCCACGATGATTGCAAAACCTGACGGGCTGGGGGTGGGGGGGGGCACCAGGGTGGCTCAGTCCTTAAACATCTGCCTTCAGCTCATGTCATGATCCCAAGGTCCTGGGGTCGAGCCCCCCATCGGGCTCCCTGCTTGGCAGGAAGCCTGCTTCTCCCTCTCCCACTCCCCCTGCTTGTGTTCCCTCTCTCGCTGTGTCTCTCTCTGTTGAATAAATAAAATCTTAAAAATAAACAAAACTAAAACAAATTAAAAGAAAAACAAACCTGATGTGGGGCTCGACACCACCACCCTGAGATCACGACCTGAGCCAAAATCAAAAGTCCAACACTTAACTGACCAAGCCACCCAGGCACCCTTATAAACAACTCTTTTTTTTTTTTTTTTTAAAGATTTTATTTATTTATTTGAAACAGAGAGAGAGAGATCACAAGTATGCAGAGAGGCAGGCATAGAGAGAGAGAGGAGAAAGCAGGCTCCCCGCTGAGCAGAGAGCCCGATGCGGGGCTCGATCCCAGGACCCTGAGATCATGACCTGAGCCGAAGGCAGAGGCTTAACCCACTGAGCCACCCAGGCGCCCCCTTATAAACAACTCTTAAGGACATACATTCTTACCTTTCAGGGAATTAGAAACCCCTTTGCGAATCTGATGAAGGCTATGGACCCACTACCCAGAAAGATGCACATACATGCAAACTTGCTTAAAATGTCGGTAGTTTCATTGGGAGAACATCCAAGAACGGGCGATATATCCCCTTGCTTCAGAATTTGAGTGTACTTTAAACCTGAGATTATTGGTATGTGGATAGTGTTCATTGTTTTAGAACTTACTAAGTTCCTGTTTCACAGCAGGCTCTGTTCTGGAAGCTGGGGATGCAAGATGTGTAAGACAAGGACCAGCCTTGTGAAGCTCAGCCCAATGGGAGACAAACAGATCCATAATAATGATGCATAATGAGCTAAGTGCCGTGCTAGAACCCCAAGTAGAGAAACCTCCAAGAGTCCTGAACAGAAGGTAATTAATTCAACAGAATATTTAATAAACATAGTGTGTGCCAGGCAATGAGGATGAGGGAATGAGCTAGTGCACAGACACGGTCTCTGCCTCAACCGTAGGTGAATCCAGATTGGCAAGTAAAGTTCATCCAGGGGAAGGGGTGCATATACCAGGCAGTGGGAGCAACACATGCACCAGCCAAGGATGGAGACAAAGAGAGGATGAGTAGTGAGGGCAGAGTGAAGAGGTCCACTGGGTCGGATCCCAAAGGCCCTGCGCTTCATGGGGTACGGCCCTTATGTTTGTGTCCGAGGTTATCACTGAGGGTTTTTAAATTAATTAATTAATTAATTTTTTAAAAAAGATTTATTTATTTGACAGAGATCACAGGTAGGCAGAGAAGCAGGCAGAGAGAGAGAGAGGAAGAAGCAGGCTCCCTGCTGAGCAGAGAGCCTGATGCGGGGCTCGATCCTAGGACCCTGGGATCATGACCTGAGCAGAAGGCAGAGGCTTTAACCCACTGAGCTACCCAGGCAACCCATCACTGAGAGTTTTTAAAAGCAAGTGAGATCAAGGAAGAGATTCTATTAGAAACATCACTCTGGGGCACCTGGGTGGCTCAGTGGGTTGGGCCGCTGCCTTCGGCTCGGGTCATGGTCTCAGGGTCCTGGGATCGAGGCCCGCATCGGGCTCTCTGCTCAGCAGGGAGCCTGCTTCCCTCTCTCTCTCTCTCTCTCTGCCTGCCTCTCTGTCTACTTGTGATCTCTCTCTGTCAAATAAATAAATAAAATCTTTAAAAAAAAAAAAAAGAAAAAAGAAACATCACTCTGCCTTCTGTGGAGAAATGGATTGATCCGGGGTGGGTAAGTGGGAGGGGGAGGGTGGGGTCTCCGTGAAAAGACCAGAAGGGAGGAAGGTGATGAGTTAATGTAAACGAGACAGGAGAGGTCCTGGTAGTGACAGCGGTGATGGAGTAGACAGAGTGGAAGAACATCATGAGGCTTCTGGCTAGTACCTCACATGCACTCTTTCATGCCTTAGAATGATCTTCTCCTCAGGCAATGCTCTCTGTTCTGTGCAAGGAGGTAGTGCTAGGTTTTTGCTAATAAAACAATCTTGCTACTAAAGTAGTATCTCCTGGACTCTCGGCTGTGAGGTGTGATTTAAAAATATGGGAACTCTACATTCAGTTGCTTAATGATGAGGATAATGGTGGTAACAATGACAACACCCACAACTCAATTTTATTGACCATTTACTCTGTGCCTGTAGCCCTTCAAGCATTCTGCATGTATTAACCCACTCATTCTTCAAACATCTGAGAGTGAACATCTGTTCCAGTTTGCATCTTAGGACCTCCCTTGTCCAGCCTGGAAGCTTCCTATATAATTCCATTCACGTGAAACTAGCAAAACTAATCTATTGTGACAGCATATCAGTGGCTACCCTGAACCTAATCTATTCCCATGCCTATTGAATAAATGAGGATATTGAAGCAGGCCAGAGGGGTTAATACCTTGTCCAAGGTCACACAGCCATGAAGTGGAAAAACAGGGATTTGAGCCTTGGAAGTCTTGGCTCCAGGACCCATGCACCTATCAACTCTACCCTCCTCCTACAGTGACAGAAATCTGGCTTTCTCCATAAAATATAGTAAGAGCATTAAAATAGACTTTTTCGATTTGTCCTGAACATTCTAAACAATCACAATAAAAAGTTTTTCACATCACTCATGACTCCAGAAACACTAGGAGCCTTACATGAGGCAAAAGGCTGGGCGTGAATGTTTTTGCAGATTTGGGATCCAAAGAACAGAAAAGAACTAAAAACAAACAATGGTGTTTTTAAACAATGAATGTTGTTTTCCTCTAACCATAAGGGAGTTTTAAAACTTGACAAATCCATTCAGCTTTCAAAGCATTCCACATTCCCCACCCACAAGCAAATGCCAGAAGGGGCCAATTTGAGCCAACTCTGAGCTCAGGAATGATTTTCTAAATAATGGATCAGATTTCTTGAATGTCCACACTCCACAAATGGATACCCAGTCTTGTCCTAATTGGTCTGATGAAAACTACTTAGCCATTTATCAAGCTATTAATTCAAAAAGAACATTTCAGCAAGAGATGAGATAGTGAGGCAGAAATGCAGAAACAGCAAATGATAGGGTATTACTACTTTGAAAAGACTGAAAATCACTGCCTTAGGTCTTTGAAGTTTTAGAGCTACATTGTGCATAGGCTCAATTTTAATGAAGGACTTTCTGGGATAAAAATGTTTCTGATTTTATAATGAAAGCAATTTCCTCCATTTGCAGGAACTGATTTTCTTTGGAGAGGACAAAGAAAATCGTATTTCATACGATCATTACATTTATTTAACTAACATTTTTTGGGAAGCATGCCCTGTGCCTGATACCATGCTATGCATTAAGACGCAAAAACAAAAAAGATAAAGATCTCGTTCTGTAGCCTAGCCATCAAGACAGACAAGCAAAGGAATAGTGTAATAGATCCGACAAAAGAAGAATGCACTAGCAAGTGAGAAGTGAGGTTAGCGTTGAACAGGAACTGTGTTGCAAAGATTTTGGATTTAATTTTGTAAATGATACAGAGTTAAAGGAGTGATCATGAGATTGTACAAGGGTCATGCTATTATCAACGTGAAGAATGATTATAGTAATGGATTGTTATCAATGTGAAGAGACATCCAAGGCAGGATAAGTTCCACTTTTTTTTTTTTTTTTTAGTTTATTGAATTTTGATAAATGTTTCCACCAACCTAACCATCACCCCAATCAAGATACTTAACATTTCTTTTTAAAGTTTTTATTTATTTATTTGACAGAGAGAGATCACAAGAAGGCAGAGAGGCAGGCAGAGAGAGAGGAAGGGAAGCAGGCTCCCTGCTGAGCAGAGAGCCCGACGTGGGACTCGATCCCAGGACCCTGAGATCATGACCTGAGCTGAAGGCAGCGGCTTAACCCACTGAGCCACCCAGGTGCCTCAAGATACTTAACATTTTTATCACTGCCGTGAGCTCCATGAGTTTTGGTGTCTTTAAAACACCATTCACTCTTGGTCCAAGGCAGCCACTGATAAGCTGTCACAATAGATTAGTTTTTCCTGTTGTAGTTTCACGAATGGAATGATACAGTAAGTACTTTCAGACTGGGACTAGGAAGGCCCTAAGTTGCAAAATGGAGCAGACATTCACTCTCACTTTCATGCTAGTGTTGACCCTACAATGTACCCTGGACCATGTTCTTTTGTATGTTTCTTTTGCTCAGTGTACTGTTTTTGAGATTTTGTTATGTATTTCAGTAGGTTTTGTTTTGTTTTGTTTTGTTTTAGATTTTATTTGGAAGAGAGAGTGAGAGAGTGAGTGCACAAGCAGGGTAAGTGGCAAGAGGGAAAAGCTGGCTCCCCACTGACCAGGGAGCCCAAAGCAGGACTTGATCCCAGGACCCCGGGATCATGACTTGACTGACCCAAGGATCTCAATAGGTCATTCCTTTTTACTCCTGGGTAATTATTTTTATATATTATAATTTATCCATTCTTTCATTGATGGGACATTTGGACTGTTTCCATTTTGGCACTTTTAAAGGAATAAAGCTTCTATGAACAGTTGTGTGTTGACATGTTTTCCTTTCTCTTGGGGAAGTATTTAGGAGTGGAAGTGCTGCATCATATGGCAAGTCAGTACTGAAATTGACAAGACTGCCCAATTATTTTTAGTGGTTGTACTACTTTATATTCTTATCAGCAATGTATAAAAATTCCAGTTGCTCCACAGTTTCACCAATACTTATCAACTTTTACTTTAACTACCTATTCTTTTTTTTTTTTTTAAAGATTTTATTATTTATTTGGCAGAGAGAGAGAGATCACAAGTAGGCAGAGAGGCAGGCAGAGAGAGAGAGGGGGAAGCAGACTCCCCACCAAGCGGAGAGCCGGACGCGGGGCTCGATCCCAGGACCCTGGGATCATGACCTGAGCTGAAGGCAGAGGATTTAACCCACTGAGCCACCCAGGTGCTCCTAACTACCTATTCTTACCTGTGCAGTGATACCCAATGCAGTTCTGATTGTCATCCCCTGATGATTAATATTGGGCATGATTTTATGTGATGATTGATCACTTATGCATTTGTGTGAAGTATGTTAAAATCTTTGCCCATTTAAAAAATTGGGTTGTCTTCTGAATAAGTAGGAATTCTTTTTATATTCTGGATACAAGATCTATGTCAGATCTATGCATTGTATATATCTTCTCCAACATAGCTCCTGTGTTCCACTATTCATAAAAATGATTCCACAAACACTGATACCTCCCTTTCTGCTTTCCATTCCACTTCCCCTTGTCCCCCAATCCTTTATAAGTGCTAGTTTCCAAGTAGTAATTCCATTATGATCAGAGAACTTATTTTGTATGACTTGAATCCTTTTAATTTATTGACACTTGTTAATGGCCCAGAACATGGTCTATCTTTGTATGTGTTCCTGAAAAGAATGTGTAATCTATTGTGGACTATTGCTGTGTTCTATAAATGTCACACCAAATAGGTTGACAGTCTTGTTCAAGTCTTTTATGTCCTTGCTGATTTGGATAGATTTTTTTCTTCTAAAGTCCTTCATTAGAATTTAGCCTCTGTACAATGTAGCTCTAATATTTGTCTTCTTGTTCCATGAAGCACTGACAGAAGGATCTTCAGATCTCTAACTCTAATTGTACATTTGTCTACTTCTCCTTACAGTTCCTGTTTTGCATATTTTGAAACTGTTACTAGGTAAACAAGCACTTAGGGTTGTTATGTCCTCTTGCTGAACTGACCCCTTTGCATTACAGAATGATCTTTATCCCTGGTAATATTTTTTGCTCTGAAATCTGCTTTTCTATTAACATAGTCATTCCTGCTCTTCTTTGATTAGTGTTGGTATGGTGTGTATATTTCCATCCTTTTCATTTGTTTGTTCTTTATTTTTTTAAAAAAGATTTTATTTATTTATTTGACAGACAGAGATCACAAGTAGGCAGAGAAGCAGGCAGAGAGGAAGCAGGCTCCCTGCGGAGCAGAGAGCCTGATGTGGGCCTCAATCCCAGGACTCTGGGATCATGACCTGATCGGAAGGCAGAGGTTTTAATCCACTGAGCCACCCAGGCGCCATGTCCTTTATTTTTAAGGTGTGTTTTGTTGGCACCATATAGTTAGGTCTTGTTTTTTTATTCAATAGAACACTTTCTACCTTTTGATTTGGAATATTTGTACTTAAATCCTTTAAAAAGATAATTAAGTAAAAATCATAATAACAAAGTATGGAGCTTGTAGCATATGTAGAAGTAAAATGTGAGGCCACAGTAGCACAAAGGTAAGAAGGGAGAAATGGAAGTATACTATTACAAAGTTCTTCAACTATATGTCAAGTAGTAGATCACTTGAATGTAGACTGAGAAGGTAAAGATGTATATATAGTATAGTACAGGTCTTTATATACATCTGTGTTGTACATATATAGAGTCTACCAAACTGACTGAATAAGCAATGTCTGAATAAGTTATAATAAGCCAACAAGAGATAAAATGGAATCATAAAAAATACTCAACACAAAAGAAACACACACACACACACACACACAAAAGAAAAAACTAGAATAAAGAAAAACTAGAATAAAGGGAAAACAACTTGCAAGATGGTAAGTTTAACCCAAACCAGATCAATAATCACATTAAATATAAGTGTTCTACAATACCCTGATTAGAAGGTGGTTATTTTCAGATTGGATAAAAAAGCAGGTGTGAAGCTCTGGTCAGAGAGTGCTGTAAGCCCCTTAGACAGTCTCATTAAATCCTCTTTTAACAATCATGAGGTACCATCATATCCTCATTTCAAGTATTTAAAACATGAGCCTCAGGTTAAGTAACTTCTCCAAGCAACCCAGTGGGAAATCACACTTGGGCACTGCAGAGGACTAGTGGGCGGATTCCTCCCTTCCCGTTCCCTTCATTTCAACAATGGAGTACCTACTACATGGGGCAACTGTACGAGGTGCTGTGGTACATGGCAACTATTATACTTTCTGGGATGAAATGCAGCCTAACTAGCTGAGTGACCATGGGCTGCACATTGTATTTCTTTAAGCTTTAGTTTTTGCATTTGTAACATTGGAGATGATAATACTGGCCTCATAGTGTTGTGGTGTTGGATTGAGAAAGTCTAGTGGGCTATGAAGTAATTGGGGGACTTTAGGCTATACCCTGCAGATCATAGGAGAAACGTCAACTGTGCAATTCCACTTCAAAACCAAAACAGTGTTACATGAGAGTAACAATCACTATTCTCCTGTTTAACCTGCAACATTATGGAAACAGACCACAGAAATCACTGTCTCACTTTTGCTTTACAGCATTATAGGAAGTTTTTTTTTTTTTGTTTTTTTTTTTTAAAGAATCTTAGCATGTGGGGCGCCTGGGTGGCTCAGTGGGTTAAACCTCTGCCCTCAGCTCAGGCCATGATCTCAGGGTTCTGGGAGTGAGCCCTGTGTCGGGCTCTCTGCTCAGCGGGGAGCCTGCTCCCTTGCCCACCCCCCCAACCCCTGCCTGCTGCTCTGCCTAGTTGTAATCTCTGTCAAACAAATAAATAAAATCTTCAGAGAAAAAAAAAGAATCTTAGCATGTGATGAATCAGTCTTAAAGAAACCTTTCAACTCAACTATTATATTTATGAATTACATTTTTTTTCCTGGAATAAAAATGGCAATCTTATTTGTTTACCAGATTATAAGGTTTAGAGTCCTTGCACTTTCATTTTGGAGACCTGTACTGGATACCTAAAGGAAATACCTTCAGCTTAGGTTATGGTAATATTTTATAACAGAAATAAAAAAAAATTACCCAAGCATTAGCTTACATTTGAAATGTTAATATTTAATTTAAAAATCAAATTGCAAACCTGTGAGTTAAGCATTAATTAAGTTAAAAATATAATAAAAACAATGAGCATTATAAAGATTCCAGGCATTATAAGGAACCTTCAAATACATCTTTAAAAAAAAAAAAGTAAGAAAGTTTAGATACAACACAGACTGTCAGTCTTTCATTATCCTAACACTGCTTTTCTGAACAAATAATTGCTAAGAGACAAAATTTTGAAGATATTTTATTCAAAATTCTCCATCTAGGAGAAAAGACATATATCAATACTTACACATGCTTTAATAACTTATTTCACTGTACAACTTGCATTCTGTATCACAGTACAATAAACCAGCAAAGAAAATAATCAGTACTCCTTAATATCATCTCACCAAGAAAGCACTGGGTAAGGGGTACAACAAGGTGCTATCTGTAAATTCTTTCATGACTAAGCCACAGAGGGCCAGTCATCCAGTACCATTTGTGTCTATAAATCAAGATGTCTATACCTTTCCGATCAGTGATGTGAAAGGCTAATTAGGACCTTTCAGAAAAGAACATGTTGGTTTTGGTTCAATTTGGTGAGCAACAGCAGAGGGGTTCTGTCACTTTTATCCCTTTCTTATAAATATTTTTCCCTTTTGTGTAGCTTCCACAGTTTTAAATAAAAATATTTTTGATGCTTGTATATACTATTCTGTCAAAACTATTCTAGTGCAGAACTATATTAATCAGTTATTTTATAGCTAGCAAAATGGTCCAAACACATTAAGGAAACAAAAGAAATTGATCACTTAGTTTTTGCCCAAGTAGCACCTAGTAAAATAGCACATCAGCAAAGTTTTTCTTGCTTTCCTCACATGATGCAGGCAAAGAGACCTGCCAACTTAAAAAATATGGGCAGAAATAGAAGAAGGAAAGGACAAGATATTCTCTGTTCCTGAAAAAAAGATCTTACTAGTTAGTACATTCTCTATTGCATTCTATAATCTCGGGAGTCACAACTGCCAAATCAGGGTGAGAATCTACAAGAGGAAAATAAGATAAAAATGACCGACTAGTGTAATCTGAACTTCTTCTAAGTCATTATATTTTTCAAGGAAAAAAAAAAGGCACAGGAGGTACACATTTCAATTTGGCTCAAAAATAATAAAAATTAATTTAAATAGTTGGCAATAACTATTAAAACATAAAATCCAATTTCCTCTCTTTTCTTTGACAGAGCTCAACAAACAACTACACAAACAAACACACCCGCTGGCTATAGTTCACCACAATCCAGACGACATGTATAGCATGAGGTTTTTACACAGACTGAACTCTAAGGACTACTAAGTCTATAAAGTAGGATCTAATAATTGATTTGAATTAAACATCTGCTTGATCAATATAGTCTTCCTAAAACTTAACCTATGTTCAAGGAACACCAAGAGATGAAAAGTCAACTAGTATTTTATCTGTGAAAACTAACTCAGATTTCACTGTGGTACATGTAAACCATGAATTGTAAGTTTCAAACAACAGTAGTTGTGGTCAAGTTTATACTCCATTATTATATCTTTAAAAGATAGCAGTAACATTTACTATGACTGTAAACCTAAGTCTGTATCCCAGGATAGCACATCTAGGAAAAGATGGATCCATCATAACAACGCACCTGACATCCTCTTACAGGCTTGTGATAACTGTAGTGTAAGTAACTTTAACTGCACTGCCAAGCAGGGCTCTAGGGCGTGACCCAAGGGAATGATGTTTCCCACACCACCAAGCTACTTTAGCAGCAGTCATGATTGTGACGAAATATACTTAACAAGTTACACACTTAAAAAGTCATTAGAACATCTCGTTCTTGTACACTAGTATAGAAAGGTCTTCCAAAGATAAACGAGTGTAAACCTGGTTTAATTTTCTCAGCTAGAGCCATTATTATGTTAAGGTCGCCCTCTGCTGTTAAATCAAGGTCTATCTTCAGATTCCGTAGAGATTTAAAGGGCTTTTTCCCCTTCTGCCTATAAATAATGAAGAAAAAAAAAATTTATATTTAAAAATATAGAAAATGTCCCAAAGGAACAAAACAAAACACAATGCACAAAGGTTTTCATTCCATGTGGTTTCACTTACGTATCATCTTCTATATATTTTATTAGCGTCAAGGCTTTTCTGTGAAGGACGAGTAGAAACTGTGCAAGGAAAGTACTCCTGAGCGACAAACCAGGTTTCAAATGAAAAACCTACAGGAAAATGAAGCACTTTAATAAATTATTTGCTCCAATTTTTCTTATACAGCATGTTTTCATCACAGTGTTGACAATGTCTGGCAGATAACACACATTAGAGTAGTTCTCCACAACCATTTGCCCTGATGCCCCAACAGGAAGTAGAGTCTATCTAGAGCAATCAAGATTTTCTGAAGTCGTCTATTTTATCTTTGAAAATGAACTCAAATTTTGCATTCTACCTCAGAACACATCCCTATTTACTTTATTTTATTATTATTATTTTTAAAGATTTTATTTATTTATTTGTCAGAGAGAGAGGGAGAGAACAAGCACAGGCAGACAGAATGGCAGGCAGAGGCAGAGGGAGAAGCAGGCTCCCAGATGAGCAAGGAGCCCGATGCGGGACTCGATCCCAGGACGCCGGGACCATGACCTGAGCCGAAGGCAGCTGCCTAACCAACTGAGCCACCCAGGCATCCCCCCTATTTACTTTATTATTAAGAATCATGACATGGGGGGGGGGCGCCTGGGTGGCTCAGTGGGTTAAAGCCTCTGCCTTCGGGTAGGTCATGGCCAGGGTCCTGGGATCGAGCCCCGCATCAGGCTCTCTGCTCGGCGGGAAGCCTGCTTCCCTCTCTCTCTCTGTCTGTCTCTCTGCCTATTTGTGATCTCTGTCTATCAAATAAATAAATAAAAAAATCTTAAAAAAAAAAAAAAATCATGACATAGGGCACCTGGGTCGCTCAACTGGTTAAGAAGCTGCCTTCCGCTCAGGTCATGATCCCAGGGTCCCGGGATTGAGCCCCATGTCAGGTCCCCTGCTTCTCCCTCTGCCCCTCCCTTGGCTTGTGCGATCTCTGTATCTCTCAAATAAATAAACAAAATATTTAAAAAAAAATCATGATGCAGGGGCGACCAGGTGGCTCAGTCATTAAGCATCTGCCTTCGGCTTAGGTCATGATCCCGGGGTCCTGGGATCAAGCCCTGCATTGGGCTCCCTGCTCAGCTGGGAGCTGCTTGTGTTCCCTCTCTCACTGTGTCTCTCTGTCAAATAAATAAATAAAATCTTTAAAAAAAAAAATCATGTTGTTATTTACTTTCATTTGTTTCATTTCATATTTAACTTTTTCTGCCCACATCTCCAAATAAAACTGAAGCTCCCAAAAGTTGAACCATGCTTATAGACCAAGGATTTGAGATATTCTTCTCTCTCTACCATTGGGGATAAGGGTACATGCGCAGTGGTAGAATGCTTTTACTCGGCTTGAGAAGTATGGCATTAATTGCATGACTATGCATAATCCCTGAACTATGCAATATGTCACAGACCACACAGACCTGGATCTAAAATTGTGAATTAATCTAAGGACCTCATCATTTCAAAGCTACCTCGATTATACTGCTTCCTGGCCTGGTCCCCAGAATATTATGACAAAGCTGTTATATTAAGAAATAAGTCCCATATAATGTATAATTTTCTTCAAGTGTTAAATAGATACTTTTCAAAAGAATGAGACAATAGCGATGTTATTATTTCAGTATGAGTATACTGTTTTAAAGACATTTTGGCTCAATTAAGGTATATAAAAAATATTCTCCCTTCCCCAAAAGAGCGATAAGTTAGTGGTTGGAATTAAAACATTATTT
The DNA here is from genome assembly GCF_902655055.1 of Lutra lutra. Lineage (NCBI taxonomy): Eukaryota > Metazoa > Chordata > Mammalia > Carnivora > Mustelidae > Lutra > Lutra lutra. Next base: position 52,483,126 of record NC_062290.1, read on the forward strand.
GACTAGGATATATTGCAACTTTCATTGTCAATATATAGGCTACACCCATTAACAATTCAAAAGAAACAGCATGCAGACACTTTAGAAAGACCTGAAACATTACAAAAAGATAATGACTTAAAAAAATGACTTAATTCTATTATGTTACATATATAACGTAGTATACATTAGAAATGTAGTATACATTAGAAATGTAGAAATGCAATGTAGTATACATTAGAAAACATATCATATGATTCATTTTGACAATTTCAGGTTTAACATTTACCTGATCCAGGAAGGCTTTTACTAAGGTGTCTCTGTGTAAGACATCTTGAAAAATATTCCTATGAAGAAAACAGCCCAAATGTTGAAATGGCTACTTTCCAAAATCCCTCACTCCAGCCAATAAATTAAATTCTTAGAAATGAAATATTACATATAAACATATTTATGAAAATTGTATGTGTGTGTATATATGTATGTATATAAATCTAAATATATTTGGAAATAATAAATATATACTCATTTTAACTCAAGGATACACTTGTGTTTTACTGGAGTTTGTCAAGCCACTATGTCATTATTTTTCTCTTAAAGATATAAACAGTCCCAAGAATGGCACATAAGTCCCTATCAATCTACCTTTGAACCGTCACCTTATAAAAAAATGTTGAGAGCCTTAGATAATAAATATGATTACTAATTCCTGCCATCTCAAAAAAAATAAAACAAGAAAAATAAACACCATTACCAGTAAAACCCAAAACAAAAGGTTAACTTATGTTATAGTAACTTGTAATACACTGCTCAGGAAGAAAAAGATAGAAGGCTAAATGCTTAGAAATATTCAAGTGGGATTAAGGAACATCGTGACCACTGAGTTGTATCAACAAACCTATCACCAGGCAAGTAACATGAACTAACTACTCAGGAAAGTGTTATCTACCTTGGCAATGATCAGAATAAGAAATTAAGACATAATACACCCTAGAGATAATATATCTCTAACACACCATAAGGTAAGCAGTTTTTCACTGAAAATGGTAGGGATCATCACTGAACTGACAAGAAAGACAAACAAAGAGGGGTATGTGCATAGAGAAATAGGAAAGTACCTAAAATTTCCTACTCTAGGAGATGGGTGTACCAAATTACAGAAGGAAACTGATGAAAAAAAAATTCAGCAATGCATGATTACTAGCTGGCAGTACTCCTTTTCACTGTCTCTGTCATCAGTGAATCAGATGAAGTGAAGCATTAAAAAAGTTTATTTCCATTGACTCACTTTTCATGTAGTGGCAGTGAGTGAGACTATTTTTAGAAGTTAAAGTTAAAACTATCTTAAAAATAAATAATATTGCTTAAAGAAAACTAAAAAGTAAAATAGATCTGTAATATGTAAATTTAATATACAATCTAATGGTAGAATATTATTTTTGGACAATTTCATGTTCAGAAAATTTACTTTGGAGTTATAAATAAGTTTTAAAAATTAATGACCTTATTTTTTTTATCATCAGTAAAAGAAGACTAACTGGCTAATCAAAGTCTGTCAAATCAGTGAAGCAATCAAACAACTGGTTAAAATAAGTAAGAAATGCTAAAAGCATACACATACCTCTTCTAAAAAAATAAAAATAAAATTACTAGATGGTAAATCCATTCTAGAGTTCACTAAATTCCCCAAGAATGAGCTCTGAAGTAACCACAAAAAGGGGAGAAAATACTAAACACTTCAGGAAAGAAGAAAATGCTTGAAAGCATGGATTAGTTTTGAGAATTCCTACACATGTACCACAATTACCAATACTTGAAAAATCTGTCACCCAGATACAAACCAGAATTCCGGTTTTGACTAATTCATTTCCTAAACTAATTTCCTCCACACTTTACATGGAACCCACAAAAACAGTGGAAAGCTGGAAAAAGATGGTCCTAACGATGCGTTCTTTCTTGACTTAGAGACATGTGAGGCTGGGGATCCCGTGGATGGGGTGTTCCTTTTCTATGCTTTCGGGCAACATATTCTGTGTGACTACTGGTGCTCTGCATGTCCCCTGGCTCAGCTTCCAATGTTTCTCACAAAAACAGGACAAGGTTGCTTGCTCCAATTTTACTGTTGCTTTATACACTCAAACAAGGATTAGCAACAGTTAACATTTATTGAGCACATAATATGTGCTGGGCACTCTAAATTGATTAAAGAGAACCATCAGGATATACTGCATTTCTTCTCCTGATTTAAGTATTTGGTTTGGGTTTTATAATTCTTTTTTTCATTTTCCCCCCCTCTAACTGGGTCCACTTTCAACATTTTATCATTACTTGTTCTTTATTTAATTTACTGATCAGACTTTATGAATAAAAAAATGAAAAACACAATATAAAATGCAAATAAAAGAATGTTCTATAAATGTATTTTCACAGTTCTGTTGTATTCACATATCAAGAAAAAAAAGGCTCAGAATTATTTCTTTGGTTTAGATAACAAGCCTTTTAATGGCTCTTATATACTAGACTGTAGGCAATGTAAGTGTAGGGTCTCTGTATTAGAGAGTCCAACCTTACTAGCACCTATTACCATGCCTAGGGCCTCAATGTATATTTGTTATGTAACTACTTGAATATTTACTTTTAGGGACTAATCTAACCTATCTCTGCAAAACATAATTATATTAAGAAAAATAGACATCTAAGGAAAAATAGGCATGCTTAACCAAATTATTTCTTTGAGCATAATTCTCTTAGTAGTATTTCCTTCCTTTCAAACACAGGCTTTTGTTTTTACTCATAAAAGGTACAATTTCATAACACTGTTTAACAACAGTATCATTACATACAGATCTGGAGTGAAGCTTTCATCTGTACAGATGATAGTATCCTGAGCCATGTCTTCTTCTGAAGTGGCTCTCCAGAACGCTGTCAGCTCAGACCTCATGTATCTACGCTGATTATAAATATGTTCGTGACATGGTGGCATCTGCTTGACAGTATTGACGTCCACATCTATGTGCGTGGTGGGATAGGGAGCATACATGACTTGCCGGAAGGGGAGCACAAAGCTTCCAGTTGAATCCTGTCATAATGAAAAGAAAATTTACTCTCTTATATGCCAAAAGATATGAAGAATTATTATTTTTAAAGATTTTATTTCTTTATTTGACAGAGAGATTACAAGGAGATAGAGAGGCAGGCAGAGAGAGAGGGAGGAAGTAGGCTCCCCGCTGAGAAGAGAGTCCGACGTGGGGCTCAATCCCAGGACCCTGAGACCACGACCCGAGCTGAAGGCAGAGGCCTTAACCCACTGAACCACCCAGGAGCCCCGAAGAATTATTTTTTAATTAGAAAAACTGGCTTTCCCAAGTCCATCTCTAGAAGTTTATTCCAGGAAATTAGTCATGATTGTGTGCAAAAGTTTTAGTGATATGTGCACTATAGCATTGGTTTAAACAGTAAAACACTAGAAAATAAGCTAAGCAGCAAAAAAAAAAAACAAGTGCTTAAATAAATGAAAATGTTTTTTGTTTACTTGCTAAAAATTTATTTGAAGGGGCACCTGGGTGGCTCAGTGGGTTAAAGCCGCTGCCTTTGGCTCAAGTCATGATCTCAGGGTCCTGGGATCGAGCCCCGCATCGGGCTCTCTGCTCAGTGGGGAGCCTGCTTCCCTTCCTCTCTCTCTCTGCCTGCCTCTCTGCCTACTTGTGATCTCTGTCTGTCAAATAAATAAATAAAATCTTAAAAAAAATTAATTTGAAGTTTATGTATTGATATAGAAAGATTTTCGTAACATATTGTGGAAAATGGAGGTTAATATATGTGGAGGGGGCAGGGAGATGTGTCAAAGATACATACAGAATAGAAAGATGAGAAAGATATGCCAAATACATGCCAACAGTGGTTATTCACTGGACTATGAGATTATGGGGAACTTTTTATTTTCTTCTTGATTATTCACATGTTTTTTTAAATCTCCATGAATATGTATTTTTATAAGTAAAAAATGGACTTCCTTCCAGGTATTGTCATTTAGGTAGTTAAGTACCATCTAAGAAGTATCTATTGTTTATGAAGCATGGTGGTATTGGTTATGAATACAAGAGAGACTAGTTTCAATTCTTTACTCTTTTAATGCTGTAATAGACATCTTTATAAGTCAGTCTTTCCCCTTATACAATTGTTTCCCTAGGATGGATGTCCAGAAGTAGAGATAGTGGGTTAAATGTCTGAACATTTTTAAGGCTCCTGACATATAACGGTAAAGTATTTTCTGAAAGGCTTAACAATTTATACATGTACAGAAAACTGCTAAATATTTTTTCATTAAATTATAGCTTCAAGTCTTCCTCTACGCATCTCATAGAGGTCCTTTTCACGGATAAAATTACATAATTAAGTAAGAGGGTGCTGAGGAAATAAAAGTACTAAGTACCTTATTATGTCTTTGATAAAAAGAAATTCTAATTTTCACATTTGTGCAATTCAAATTGGAAATGAGTTTCCCTTAAGTAGTTTCTGTATTTAAATATTTAAACATTATTCTAAGCTCAGAGCATGCACACTACTGAAAATGCAAAAGCTGAATATAATTTTTATTTGCAACACTTTTTAATATATTTTTTTAACTTTGCTATGCCTAGATCCTTAAGAAAGCATTCACGATGAATCACATAACCATTAGGAAATCTACTTTCTCACATCTTTTGACTATAATTGAAATATCAATGATAGATTCAGTAAAGAGTCTTCCCTGTAATTACTGAAAATAATTGCTAATTTACACATATCTGCTTTGCTCCCTGAAAAGTAGACTCAATTAGTCAGAGAAAGACAAGTACCATATGATTTCACCCATATGTGGAATTTAAGAAAAATAAGCACCCCCCCCAATCCAGACAAACCTAAAAGCAGACTCTTTTTTAAAATCTTTTTTAAAAAATATATTATTTATTTATTTGACAGAGAGAGAGATCACAAGTAGGCAGAGAAGCAGGCAGAGAGAGAAGGGGAAGCAGGCTCCCCACTGAGCAGAGAGCCTGACACGGAGCTCGATCCCAGGACCCTGAGATCATGACTTGAGCCAAAGGCAGAGGCTTAACCCACTGAGCCACCCAGGTACCTCTAGAAACAGACTCTTAACTATAGAGAATAAAATAATAGTTACTAGAGGGGAGGTGTGTGGGGGTATAAGATAGGGAGTGAGGATTAAAGAGTACACTAATCATGATGAGCACTGAGTAATGTACAGAATTGTAGGATCACTATATTGTACACCTTGAAATTAACATAATGCTGTATGTTACCTATACTGGCATTAAAAAAAAAAAACGAAAAAGAAAAAGAAAAGCAGACTCAAGTAAATAAAAAAATTTTTTTAAATAATTAAAAAAATACACACATGTGAATATATATGTGAATTGTTCAAATTCAATACACAGTTCTTGAAGACAGGAAGCAGTTTAAAATTTTCTTTCAATAAATGAATACAGTATATAAACAAAAAATGCTAATGAAAATTCAAATTCTTTTCAGTTTAAAAAAAAAAAGTACCCATTTTGGATGTACACTTGATTCAAGCACATATTAAAAAACAAATAATCCTGAGGTCAGACAGGCAGCTATAGGAAACCAAAGAGAAACACGCAAAAAGATACTCTAAGATGTTTTACTCATACTAATTATAAATCTGTAAGACATATACTCAATGCTCAGTTCCTTGGCATATAAACATGAGATGTACTACATGCTAACACTCAAAATATATTTATAGAGTATCAAAAATGATTTTAAAAAGTTGCTTTCAGTTTGTGTTGTGGCCGGCGCGACAAATCAACCAGGTTCGAGAGGGTAAGAGGATGCTGAAAAGAAATTAAGAGACAAAGAGATGGGGGCAGGAGGAGCACCAAGGAGGATGTCCAATAGTGCCAATTTTATTCAAGGCTGTGAGGCATTATATAGCTAACAGAAACAATCATAAGAAAGTATCTATTTTTAGCTGATTACTAAAGAGTTTGCAAGATGCACAGATGCACAGAAAGATGCACAGAAAATCCTTCAAGCTTTCCCATTATCTATTTCCCAAGCACCAATAGCAGACCCTCTAGCGCCAGATGTACTGGCCACCCAAGACATAGTTTATGTAAGCACAGCACAGTCTTACAGTGGTGTAGTCTATAGCCCGTGCAAGGACAGCAAGGACCAGCCAAGAATTTCTGACCCTGACCAAATTGTTTCTATCTGACTAGTAAATGTGTGGGAAGTCACGTAGGCGAGCGCACAACACATAGCACAGACCCTTTCTCAGTGCTACTCGACTTTATCGACGTAAGCCTTTTGTTCGGCTATTCAGCCTTTAAAGGAGGCACAAGTCAGGGCCTTGTTTGGTCCTCGTCTCAAGCCTTACCATGGCCTCCCACAGTTTGACAAATGGAAGCTATACCTTTAGCAGGCCTTGTACAAAGAGCCCTGATTCGTACTTAAATGATGATTCTGCTTCACATAATCTGGAACATTTTCTCTCTGCTGGAGTCAGAAAAAGGCATAATGTTCTCACTATCTGTAAAAGAAAATATTTTAGAATTAAAATAGGGAGTTAAGGGCCACTGGTTTGCTTATGAAAGAAATGTGAATAGAAACTTCAACTATTATTGTCAATAAAATACATCCTGAGAAGAAAGTATTCCTTAGGCACCTTCAGGAGTCCATAGGACATCACAGTTGTTGCTTAAAATAGGAATTCTGTGGTCAAGTAAGTTCGGGAAATGCTGGTAAATGTACTGTATGATATTTCAAAACCTTTAGTGTTTGAATACGTATTGTGACCTTCCAGATGATTGATATAATATGCATACTATATTCAACATATTTGACCACGGAACCCTTATCTCACTAAGAACTAATGACTTAATTATTGATTTTATCTCCACAGAGTAGTAACTATTTTTCAAATAAACAAACAATTCTGGACAAGAAAACTAAATGCAGTTAAATTAGGCAGAATTATGTCTCCTGTTGAATGGTGAAATCCCATTATAATGAATATTAGGAGTCTCTAAATCCTCCAATAGAATGAGAATTAATTCTATCAAATTTGATTTAAAATAAGCAAGCCATTTGTTGGGGCTTGGAAATAGGATTTGATCTATAGCTCTATTAGAAAATGTAAAAAGCCATGTAAGTATGTTGGAATTCAGACTATGTTCAGACAGTTTTTCATTATAGAGTGATGGCAACCTTTTCATATAAAAAAAATAAAAAACAAGCAATTACGCCAGAAGAGGATGTGGGATGAAAAAAGTGTTTTAAAAACAGAAAACCCCTCAGGGCACCTGAGTGGCTCAGTCAGTTAAGCATCTGCCTTCTTTTTTTTTTCAGATTTTTATTTTTTATTTGACAGGGAGAGAGAGATCACAAGTAGGCAGAGAGGCAGGTAGAGAGAGAGAGGGGAGGAAGCAGGCTCCCTGCAGAGCAGAGAGCCCGACGCAGGGCTCGATCCCAGGACCCTGGGATCATGACCTGAGCCGAAGGCAGAGGCTTTGACCCACTGAGCCACCCAGGTGCCCCTTTTTTAAAGATTCTAATCATTTATTTGACAGGCAGAGATCACAAGTAGGCAGGGAGGCAGAGGGGGGGGGGGGAAGCAGGCTCCCTGCTGAGCAGAGACCCCGATGTGGGGCTCCATCCCAGGACACCAGGATCACGACCTGAGCCAAAGGCAGAGGCTTTAACCCATTGAGCTACCCAGGCGCCCAGCATCTGCCTTCTTAAACGTCTGCCTTTTTAAGTGTCTGCTGGCTCAGGTCATGATCCCAGGGTCCTGCGATGGAGCCCCACATCGGGCTCCCTGCCCAGCGGGGAGTCTGCTTCTCCCTCTGCCCTTCCTTGTGTGCTCAGTCTCTCTCTCAGGCTGTCTCAAAAAAATAAAATCTTAAAAAAGTTAAAAAATAAAAAAATAAAAACAGAGAGCCCCAACCACAGAGCCACCTTCTTTGAAAAAGCTACAGGGAAGTCCTGTGAAATCCAAAGGCTCTGGGTGACACAGATAGAAACCTACCTTCTTGGGGTAACAAATATAATAATAAATTGCTAGACCAATAAAGAGGTACACTAACCTCTCATAAATGGATGTATGAAAAATGTAATTTTGGTAAATTAAGGATCAGGCAAGCATACAGGGCAGCTTATTAAAGGAAAAAAATACGAATGAATTTGTCAAGGACATAATCATTCCTAAGATAATTCCTGTGTAAAACATAAAAAAGAAAAATCAGGTTTGCTTAAATTGATAGATATGTACAACTTATCTCTTTCTAATTAACAATCAGTGAAGAAAAGTACAAAATCCCTTAGTTTTTGCCTAATGCTTGGAAAGATTCTGCTTCCCCTCTCCCTCTGGCCCTCCCCCTGCTTGTGCTGGCTCTCTCTCTCAAATGAATAAATAAAATCCCCTTTTTAAAAATTTACTTATTTATTTATTTGAGAGAGAAAGAATGAGAGAGGGAGCATGAGAAGGGGGAGGGTTCGAGGGGGAAGCAGACTCTCTGCTGAGTAGGGAGTCTGATGCGGGACTCAATCCTGGGACTGCAGGATCACGACCTGAGCCCAAGGCAGCTGCTTAACTAACTGAGCCACTCAGGTGCCCCCAAATGAATGAACAGATCTTAAAAAAAAAGGTACACGGTTATTATCCTATTTATTAAAAGTGATGTCAGAAAACAGAAGACAAATATTTTCTTTTTTTTTTCTTTTTTTTTTTTAAATATTTTATTTATTTATTTGACAGACAGAGATCACAAGTAGGCAGAGAGGCAGGCAGAGAGAGAGAGGAAGGGAAGCAGGCTCCCCGACGAGCAGAGAGCCCGATGCGGGGCTCGATCCCAGGACCCCGGGATCATGACCTGAGCCGAAGGCAGCGGCTTTAACCCACTGAGCCACCCAGGCGCCCCAGAAGACAAATATTTTCTAAAAATACCTTATTTTAAGAAATTCTCAAAACTATACAATACTGAGAACTGTATAATATTTATGAATTATCAAAATGAAATGGATAAATGATTTCCTATTTAAGCAGTTCAACTTATTTTTGTCATAGGGTGTCACACAGTAATTTGGCCAGATTGTATTACCTCCTTATACTATTTGATTGTCTTGACTGCAAGTTAAATTTTAAATTACAATCCATGATATGTTAGCAGCATTAAGAAGTCCGATTATTGGTCAGATTATAAAATAAATCACCTTATTTACTTTTTCTGCACTGCTACCTACGACGACAGAACAGCCACAGGTTTGCAAGTGTGAGCTGATGGCACTGCAAGGAGAAGGAAAAAGATGAAAAACACTGGCAGTAAAAAAGTCACAAACTAAAACAAACAAACAAAAAGGGCAAGTGAACTTCAAACAACAGACTAGCTTGATGAATGCCAAGCTACAAGAAAAATGCCATCTCTTATTTCCTATAGTACTTCACATTTTCCTCAGGCCTTTCACAGAGATTCTCCCATTTGAACTTAAAACCCAGTTAGTAAAATATTACCATTTTATAGTGAAAGAAACTGAGGTGTAGAGAGGTTAAGTGATTTATTTAAAATCAAATGGGATTAAAAGTAATTATATGAATGGCTGACAGCAGGCAGAATCAGCACTGAAGTGCTTCTGAGTCAAGCTATGTAAGGCTTCTAGGTTAAAAACACTCATGTCTCTGAGATTCTCTGAGAAAAACACTATGGACATAAGAAGCAAATACTTTATTCTTTCTCTTCTCATTGAAAAAAATAAAATTTCACAATATTCTTTAATTGTAAAGAAACACTAAGGTAGAAGATGAGATTATACATGCAGAGAGAACACTTAGTATACAGACTGACTCACAGGCACCTGATAAATTTGGGCTGTTATTATTGTTACTACATTTTCCTTCAAAGAAAGAGAAATAGAAAATGTCAGCTATTATGTACTTATATGTTACAGGCGCTGTTTTTATGCTTAATATGATTTATCTCACTCAATTCTTACAACAAATCATATGAAGTAGGTACTATTATTATTCCTATTTTACACATGAGGAAATGGGGGCACAGGGACTTCAGGTAGCTTGCCCAGGTTCACAGAGCAATAATCCAGGGAGTCTGGTTTCAGGGCCCACACTCTAAAGTACTAAAATCTGCTGAAAGAGAGAAGGATCAGTAAAAATACAAATAATTTTCTTTCCTAGGCCTAAATAACTTAATTCCATACAAACGAAATTTAATTTGTAAGGGTACTGTGATACTGTGATTTTAAGAAATATATATATGGCCTTCACCCACAGTTCCCAAAACCCTTGGAATTTCCCAAGTGTAGGAAATGAGAGAGATGCCTTTTGTTATGTTAATGAGGCAACTTTGGGAAAGCACAGAAGGATGGGGACTGATTGCCGGTGAAGCCAACCATGTGACAAGGGTTAGAACTTTCAGTCCCTCCCCTTAACTTCTGGGAAGGGAGAAGGGGCTGGAGGTTATCTCCAATGGCCAATGATTTAATCAATCAGGCCTATGAAATGAAGCCTCCATGAAAACCTAATAGGAAAGAGTTTGGAGAGCTTCTGGGTTAGTGAACAAGGGGATCTGGGGAGAGTGGTATGCCTGGAGAGAGTATGGAAGCACTTTACTCTTGTCCCAGACCTTGTCCTAGGCATCTCTTCCATCTGGATGTTCATCTGCATCTTAGATTCTATTGTTTATAATAATCAAGTAAATGAAATGTTTGAGTCCTGTGAGCTGCTCTAGCAAATGAATGGAACCCAAGGAGGGGGCTGTAGGAACCTGATTTATAGCCAATTGGTAAGAAGTCCAGGTAATAACCTGGACTTGTTTCTGGTGTCTGAAGTCCAAGGAGGGGATGGCTGGGATGTTCAATCTGTTGCCAGTCAGTCGACTGGTGTCAGGGGGGTAGAGGAGACACAGTCTTGTGGGACTGAACCCTTAATCTATGGAATCTGACACTATCTCCAGGCAGAGAGTGTCAGAACTGAATTAAATTGTAGGACACCGACTTTGTATCTAGAGCATTGTTTGTAGGGAACCCCCTCGACGCTGAAAGTGGGTCAAAGAACTCCCTTCAGTTTTAGTTTCAGCTTTAATGAGAAGTAAAGTAAGAAACCAGAACCAAACAAGAGACCAAGATTTCTTGCCGGGACACTGTGGAAACTTAACTTCCTTAAACGTTAAAAGAGTAACATCAAATGTATCACAGACATGTAATAAATGAAAAAATAACACAAAGTTAAGTAATAGTTTAAATATGCAATATTGTTCCTAGAATAATTTGGGTAGCTAGTCTCTTATTGTTTTCATCCTTCCAAATCGTGTCATAGGTGAGCCTAAGATTTCTATCTGCTTTATCCATCTCTTACAAAAAGAAACAAAATCCTTACTTGAGAAGAAAGCCTTCGTGACAGCTATCACCAATATCATCATCATTGAGAACTGTGTCAGCTATCTAAAACACACAAAAACAAAAACAACAAAGTTATTCTAGCTATACTACAGCATTGAAATAGCACTCTTAAATACATAAGTTTTCTAAAGTCTGGGTTTAATATGACACATTGCCCTCATTTCTAAAGCATCAAGAATCCCAATAAAACAACCTCTGTGCACTCTATAAACTTTCAGAAGAACAAATGTGAAAACCGGTCAGGCAGGTTAAGCAATAATTTTGACAAGAACAACTTCCTCTTCTGGGCTGTCAGAATCAGGAGACTAATCTTAATGACAAAGTCAGAAAGAAACAAGAATGATTTTCCTAAAGATTTCTCTACACACACAGAGTGTGTGATTCAAAATGCCAACAAATGATTAAGAAAACTAGATTAGTGAATGTCAATAAACTTGTGCTAACCACCACTGAATGGAATACTGCTTTGTTACAAAAAGTACTGCACTAAATACTGATTGCTTTTATAAGGTCTGGAATTCTCTTACTTCTAAGAAATACAAAAGTAGTGAAATAAAACTAAATAAAGGTAATTCTGCCACAACTATCACTGACCAAAAAAAAGCCTCTGTTTGACTATAAAACTCAGGGTTTTATGTGTGTTTGCTAAAGTGGCTGAAACTTCATATGAACAGTATATACGACAAAAAATGCATACTACTAAAATTAGAATACTATGAATATACCTAACAGTAATATAACTCAAGAGAAGTGATAAGAGGTACCATTATTCCTATTTAATAATATAAGAAAGAACTTACATCTATTTCTTCAGGAACACTGTGTGATTTCATAGATGAAAGCAGTTCCATTACAGGAATTACTTCACCAGTAAGCATTGGAATAATACTCTGACCCTGTACAAAAAAGCAAAATGAAGTGAAGAAAACTACACAATGAAGGTATCCCTGGCTTTCTGAAAGCTCAAGTTACACCACTTTGCTTTTATGAAAGACCTACATAAGTACATGTTTTCAGTAACCAAAAGAAATCCGAAGAGGATTTCTGCTTTTACCAAAAAAAGGTGAAAAACTAAAACAGTGTCGAGCATTTGTTTTGAAGGACCCATTACAGAAGGTGGCGCATAGCCTGAGTCCAAGGGCGGCCTGGCTGAGCTCCTGCCCCGGGAACTCCACTCAGCATCTCAGCATCAAGCTTCCTTGACTTTGGACCGTGTCTGTGAGCATCTGTGCGTTAGCTTGATTTTTTTGTGCATCCATCAGTAGGATGTGTTCTAAGGTATCAGAGATGCCTAAGGGGGTTATTTTTTGGGTCTGGGAACACTCAAAAACTTCTCCATATAAATTAATGGTAACCACTTCTTTATGGCCATTTCAGTGTATAACATGTTTTTATAGGAACGCTCTATTTTTGGATAGTGGGGAAAAACCTGTCTAGGATAAATGGGGCAATAAAAGAGTAAGAGCTGAAAACAAAGAACAACATCCTTTGATAGAAATACCTGATAACTTGTTAAAACACAGCCCCAAATAAGTCTACTACTTCAAAACGTTTCTAAAGGATGTACAAACTATTTAAAACTAACTTTTCACTCTTCCAGGAATGATTTTCTTTAGTCAGAGTGGAATCATTGGCTTATCACTTACCAATCCATCTATAATTAAATTACCATGCCAAATTTAGAAAGGATTTGCTTTGATAATTATTTGAGATATAAAAAATTCTTATTGATGCATTTTATATTTAAAAAAAAGGAAAACCAACCATAAAAAATCTTAGAAGTAGTCAGCAAATAACTCAATAGTAAAGCTTGAGTCAATATATTCACAATAAGCGTTAGTACCCAGATGCAAATCAAAATCACATATATCGTAAGCATCAATAAAACATACATCAAAAATACAATTTTGAAATTTGTAGTGTCTAGAATGAAACTGAAACCTCAATATAGAACATCACAGATACAGAGTGTCTCAAAGATGGGTGATCTCTCATTTAGTCATTACCATCACCCCGACCCCAAATTTTTGAACCATCCTGAATATGTAAACTCTTAGAGAAAGAGATGACAAACTTGTCACATATCTGTTAATTTTTAGCTAAACATGTTTTTAAAATCACATATTAAGAATAATCCAATAATAGTTTTTTTCCTCACTCATCTCTCACAAAACTATTTTGTTCAAACTTTTCACATGTGTTTTTAAATCTCAGTCATTCCTAGAGTCATTTTTTGAGTGACTAGTTTTTCAGAAACTTGGAATTTAAATGTGATGCTGTCTGTGGAAATTTTATGCCAAGTCATAAGCCTCCTTGCATCATATAGAAGGTTTTATTATTTTAAAAAAATTCATCCTGTAGTAACCTCCAAACATAACCACTCACTGTTTCTGCTCTTTAAAAGAATTTTTTAAATGCTTGCTCACAATTATAATCAACACATGCAATTCAACAATAATGACTAGCTATAAAGTGATTTCCTTATAAAGTGATTTTATCAGATGATAGCTACAAGCATCCAAAACTTGCACTGAATGAAGTCAGTGACTGATTCCAGACTAATATGTCATCCCCAAATAGTATTTACTTGTTCAAAATAAAATCATGCACATGATATGAGATTTGCAAGGATTCAATTATCCAAAATAAAATCATGCACATGATATGAAATTTGCAAGGATTCAATTATCAGGCAGCTTCTTTGCAGAAAGGATAACTGTAGGAAAATATCTTCCCCTAGGTTTAGGCATATATGTAGTGCCATAAACTGTATCTCAGATATTTATTGTAACTGAATGCATATCCTCATCAAAGCTTAACAAAAGAACGACTACAAGCCTGAACACAGAAGAAACTCAAAAGAAAATCCAGGTTTCTTTTCCTCCTGTGACTTCTCTAACTTGAACTTCTTAGCAGAAGAATGTTTCCTCTTTAAAAACCTCCAGTTTGTCTAAATATACAGAAGGAAGATGATGACATTTTTAAGAAAAGCCCTTAAAACAGAAATAAAAATTAAGAGTGGTAAATTTTTTAAGTACAGCTCTGGTTTGAAAAAAAAAAAAAAAAAAAAAAAAAGTCCCAGGAAAAACAGAAATTTAAATTTCTTTATCATTAGGTAATTCTACTAACTATTCCATAATTAGTTGGTAAAAGTGCCCCCAGTACTTGGCACTCTGCTCATCAACCAACAAGGCCAGGCATCTCTGGGTAAAGGGAAACCTTTTCTGGTAAGTGTCAGACCTTTCCCCAGGATTACCTCCTCTGGCCTGGAAAGTTATTTACAAAAATACAGATATAATAACAATTTTGTAAAGGAAGTCATTTTATAGGGTTTTGTATTTTCCTGGTTTAAGTTCTGTATATTCACAAATTTTTAGAACAGTTACTGTTTAAAGTACTATTTTGTCTTAGGCATGCTATAGGAGAACCAGAGTAAAGACAACCTAGTCTTGTGTTGACTAGAGTTCAACACAAGAAATACTGAGGGTGGGGCGCCTGGGTGGCTCAGTGGGTTAAGCCGCTGCCTTCGGCTCAGGTCATGATCCCAGGTCCTGGGTTCGAGCCCCACTTTGGGCTTTCTGCTCAGCAGGGAGCCTGCTTCCTCCTCTCTCTCTGCCTGACTCTCTGCCTACTTGTGATTTCTCTCTGTCATATAAATAAATAAAATCTTTAAAAAAAAAAAAAAAAAAAAAAAAGAAATACTGAGGGTGGCCAGAGGCAATGGGAGTTAAGGCAAAGAACTCTTTCTCCACTGGAGATTCCCCTTCAGGACATCTCTCCCCTGCAGTGAAATGGTTCGTATTTAATTTCCACAAGGGAAACCACATTCATGCAATCATGCATCTCAGACGTTGGTGCCCGTGCCCTAAGGAGATATAAAGCCATGGGAAAACATGGTTTCCCTAGAGACTTCACATAACCAGAAGTCTGATCAGAAAGGTGAGGAATATCACTGGTAAACTGCAACATTAAATAGATAAAAAATAACTAAAATATAAATCATGAGTTTTAAAAATCCAGCATGAGACTTCAAGTAAATATCATGCTTAGAACTGTCTGTTTCCCCAGCTATCTTAGAGGAGTATACTCACTTCCCTCCTATTATAACTATGTCTACGGAAATGTTTAAGAAGCAATACCTTAAAAAATAATCTCATATAAAACTTAAAATTTTTACTATGAACCAGTTTTTAAAACATATTCTGGGCAAACAGAAAAAAAAAAAAAAAGGTAGCAAAATTGCTATTATTCGGGATGCCTGGGTGGCTCAGTGGGCTAAGCTGCTGCCTTCAGCTCAGGTCATGATCCCAGGGTCCTGGGATCGAGTCCCGCATCGGGCTCCTTGTTTGGCAGGGAGCCTGCTTCTCTCTCTGCCTCTGCCTGCCTCTCTGCCTGCTTGTGTGCTCACTCGCTCTCTCCCTCTGACAAATAAATAAATAAATAAATAAAATCTTTAAAAAAAATTGCTATTATTCACTTATTTAACTATGTCTAAGATATGAAAATTTTCATCCAGTTTATTCCATATATTTCCATAAAGGTTCTGTTCATTTTCATACTGACTCTGTCAAAATAGGATTGGTACAGCTTCAAGGCAGTAAGAAAATTAGCCCTCACTGTTATATAGATGCATGATGTGAGTTTGGTGGTATTTGATAGTACGCAGTCTGTACCTTACCTGATCTTCCATTCTTTCCGTGCCTTCTAAGACTATCTTCTGCACATTTTCTTGCCTTTCCTGAGCAAGAGAAAATTCATTAAAATTAACAAAACAAAACATTGTGATATTTGTTTATTTTTCACAATGTAGTTAAGTGGCAGACATGTTATTGTGTAATTCAGTTCATGGGGAAAATATTTTCCATTAGGGCAGAAAAAAAAGGGAGGGGGCAGGATATTAATCCAACAAATCCATTTTCTTATAAACAATACAAAATAAAATAAAAACACCCTTTTCTCTGCAGGTAAAAAAAGATAACTTATCAGAAAACAGTCAATGTAACATGTGTGCATGGTTTCACAAAGGAAACTAATGGTTTGTACTTTTCAAATTAAGGAAGATCAAGTTATATGTATCTGGGCCTTCCTGATTTAAAATGATTTTCATAAACATTTAAATTAAAAAAACAGGGTGCCTGGATGGCTCAGTGGGTTAAGCCTCTGCCTTTGGCTCAAGTCATGATCTCAGGGTCCTGGGATCAAGCCCTGCATAGGGCAATGGACTCTCTGCTCAGCAGGGAGCCTGCTCCCACCCCCCCCCCCCCCCCCCCCCCGCAACCCCTTATCTTCCTCTCTGCCTACTTGCGATCTTTGTCTGTCAAATAAATAAATAAAATCTTAAAAAAAAAAAAAAAAGAAAACACAGTATACAAACATAGTAAAACACTCTTCTTCTCAAAGATACTACTCTTCCTTACTAGGAATAAAAGCCTTACACAACTAATAGCTATTTAGCTAGTATCAAAACTGTAAAGCAGAAAGGAGAGTTAAATTTGTTCTTCATGTCTGCCAAAAGTACATGAAAATATAAATATCACTAAATATTAAACTATAGCATTTAGGGGAGGAGAGTAATTTCCTCTGGCTTGACCTACAAAATTAAAAGGAACATCTCCTAGAAACTACTTCGTGCAACCTCCTCATTTTACAATTTTCAGAACTTGGCAAAGAAGTTAAAGAGACCAAAGGCTACATGGCCAACTGCTTATGAAACACTTGTTTTGAACTGCTTGTACCTACACACAGTATCAAGTGAAAAACAGGGTCATGCAATGCAAAAAGAGAAAAGGTTTTATAGTTAAACGTTTCCAAGACAAACCTAGACTCTAAAGTTTACTACAATGTTCTCAAGTTCTCTAAGCTTTAGCTTTTACTTGTACCATAGAACTATCATCTCCTACCTTCAAGGGTTATTATGACGATCACTGACATCAGACTACTAGAACTATCTAATAGGGCAGATCCAAGTAAGAGCTACTGTATGAAGTTAAGCGCATGTAATTTCTAAAAATTAGATATAAATGCATCAGAAGATAAATTTTCAATGGCTAGGTTAGCATGATTAATAAGCTCAAAAACCACTCACCTTGTGCATCCATATCCTTCCTTTCCTGATAATGTGTGTTAATCTATCAACACACACTCTGTGAAGTGGGAGGTAGAAGCTGAGTTCTGTCTGTGGAAGTATAATTGATAGACCGTACGTGCTCCTATCTCCATTCCAGTTTCCATCAAAGATTAACGAAACAATAATTACTCCTTTTTCAGACAAGACAAAAAACTTCACATCTATAGCCCCACTCTCTGCATTTCGGAGGATTTCTCCATTTAAGGTGTGGTTGGCAAGAAAAGTTATTTCTCCATCGCTGAGAAGTAGCTGTTCTGTCTTTGGAGCCCAAATGTGTCTAACTCTAGGACCAAGAATATTGTCCCAGTAAGCAAAAGTAGCTGCTAATAAAGGCGATTCACCACTTAGAGCAATCTCTGTCTTGGCAACAGCTGGAGATGGTGGTGGACAGAGATTCGACATCACTGCATCCCATTTACTGTATTATCCAAATGCTCCAGAGATATCTAAACAATAACATACAAAACCAATGATTAGGTTCAGCAATTGTAAAGTCATACATCAGAAATTCAAAAGACTTGGGCCTATGTGGCTCTTTTCTTCAGTCAAAAAGGATTTGGAGAGGTGCCTGGGTGGCTCAGTGGGTTAGGCCTCTGCCTTGGGCCCAGGTCATGATCTCAGGGTCCTGGAATTGAGCCCCGCATCGGGCTCTCTGCTCAGCGGGGAGCCAGCTTCCCCCCACTTTCTCTGCCTGCGCTCTGCTTACTTGTGATCTCTCTCTGTATCAGATAAATAAAAAAAAACTAAAAAAAAAAAAAAAAAAGATTTGGAAACACGTCCCCTACTAGAATAGACATTTGACTACCATGGCAGGTGCACACTAAATACTTGTTAAAACAATGATAATCTTATGATACATACTAACTTGTCACCTATATTCAGGGAATATACTTGGAAATCCAAAGTAATAATGATCCAAAAAAGGGTCTTTGAACATTAATATGAAATATCATATACTAAAGCTCATAGAATAGACTCTCACTGTCCCCAAATATCCAGTCTATGGGCAATATAATGATTGGATATTTGGTTCCTAAACCACAGCAACAAAGAGAGCAAATTGGGAAAGGGAGAACTCAGCTAGAGACCACCATACCTGTGGTGGGTTGAACTATGCCCTCTCCCCCCACTAAATATATGCTCAAGTTCTAACCCTTTGAATTTATGAATGTGACCTTATTTGAAAATAGGTATATTCGAATTAAGATGGGGTCATACTGGATAAGGGTGGATCCTAGTTCAAGGACTAGTGTCCTTCTGAAAGATTTAGAGACACATGGACCAAGAGGAAACAGGGCTATGTAAAGACAGAGATAGGAATTAGAGTGATAGGACTACAAAGGAAAGCCAAACACTGCTGATAACTACTGTGAGTTAAGAGATAAGGAAGAGTCTTCCTTATAGCTTTCAGAGAAGCCTGTCCCTACCGATACCTTATTTTGGACTTCTAGTTTTCAAAACTGTGAGAGAACAAATTTTTGTTGTTTTACATCACTCAGTTTGTGGTCCTTTGTTATAGCAGTCCTAGGAAACTAGTAAAGACACCTGACAGTAGGAACACCTTAAAGCTGTTAAAAGGTGGTGGTCGGGGGGAGAAAAAGTAAAGGAAAAGAAAAAAGTAAAAGAAGAGAGAAAGAAAGACAGGAAGAGGGGCGCCTGGGTGGCTCAGTGGTTAAAGCCTCTGCCTTCGGCTCAGGTCATGATCTGGGGTCCTGGGATCGAGCCTCACATCGGGCTCTCTGCTCAGCAGGGAGCCTGCCTCCTCCTCTCTCTCTCTGCCTGCCTCTCTGCCTACTTGTGATCTGTCAAATAAATAAAAATCTTAAAAAAAAAAAAAAGACAGGAAGAAAAAAAGACAAAAAACTACAACGACGCAACAAGCTGGAGCCATAATAAAAAATGAGGTAACAGGGGCGCCTGGGTGGCTCAGTGGGTTAAGCCGCTGCCTTCAGCTCAGGTCATGATCTCAGGGTCCTGGGATCGAGTCCCGCATCGGGCTTTCTGTTCAGCAGGGAGCCTGCTTCCTCCTCTCTCTCTGCCTGCCTCTCTGCCTACTTGTGATTTCTCTCTGTCAAATAAATAAATAAAATCTTAAAAAAAAAAAATGAGGTAACAGTACTGTTATTCTCAACAAGCTCTCTGGGTTTCAGGACACTAAAGCCCAAGACTGGTGTCCGAAATAACACTGAAACATCAAGATGAAGATAAATATGTTTAATTTGCTTCTTAAATTTAAGAAAGCAGTGCAGCAGTACAAAGTTCATTACAAAGAGTTCTATACTAAATGGCTAAACTAAAAAGCTTCAGTTATTTAGAACATGGAAAGAACAAAGTGACTGAATGGATATTGGTAAAAGCCTTCCACTCTGCTAAGAAAATAGACACGGAGAGAAAAGCTAACTGCCCAAGGTCACAGAGTCAAGCAAGAATCAAGGTGTCCTATAAATTTTAACCCACTGAAATCTTAACACTCTAAAGCTATATACTCTTTGTGATATTAGTGTAAAATGTATCATTCTTGCCTAATATTAAAATTGAGGGGAGCCTGGCTGGCTCAGTCAGTGAAGCATGTTACTGGATCCTGGGGTTGTGGGTTTGAGCCCCGCACTGGGTATAGAGATTACTTAAAAATAAAATGTTTTAAAAAATTGAATACGTGTATTGAAAGGCCTAAAGTGAAAAGAACCATAACAATTACATTAAAGCAAGTCTAAAATTGGGGAATCTATTCATTGTAATGATAAAGGGTAGCAATTTATAGGTGAATTATGATATACCTATCTTTGCTTATGGGATTGCTTTGGGAGGCAACATTTGCTCTATAACTACAATTCATTTACTTAACGAATTTTATCTACATCTTGTCAAGAGAGTTCAGAGACTGCTGAAAAGCAGTGGCTTTTATTTTTAGAGTATCAGATGAGCATTTTTATCATGCATGTCAAGAATAGGTATACAGAACTTGGCAAAACACTTTATAGTATGCACATGTTGAAATGACTTAACGTAAAGTTGAAATGACTTAACGTATGTATTTTCTAGTTCAAGAATTCATTTAGGGAATATTTACTTTTTAATGTGTTATATCAACATAATAGTCTTAAAAGTACTATCCTGGACATAAACTCTCTAGCTTATTTAATTATCCACTGTTCTGAATAAAACTTGAACAGTTTACAAGATAGAAAACAGGAATGTAATTTGAATTCAAATTGTAATGATGCCATTGTCATCATTAACAACAAACTGGGGGCAAGGAGATGAGTTAACACACAGCCACACAATTATATTGTAACATTTTCCTTTTGTTCTTCCTTTTTGGATAAAAAAGGTGAATAATCATAAGAACAATATTTTAACTCAAACATTTCATCATTATGCTGGAAATAAAAGCATTTCCTAAAACCAAATCGAAAAATCTGGTTTGGATTATGGGAAAATCTGGTTGGATTATGGGAAAATTTTAAACTGTGAAAATTAAACTATTACAGACCATTAATTACATTTATATTCATTGCTATTATCATTAGAAAGAAAACAAAAGACAAGCATCATGTTGAATTGCTTAGGTTAAAATTCTTCCAAAATTAATAATTTTGAGAAATGAAATGTTACAGAGAAGTATAATTAGGAGAGCTGTAAAAATAATTTTACTAACACTTTACTCATCATCTTTGGTGAAGAAAATCCATATACATAAATATGACTGAAAAAATTCAGGTCAAAACCAATAGTCTTATCTATATATCTACAGTAGTTGGCTACTCCAGGTTATCAAACATTAGCCATAAGAGTCTTTTGAGGGAAGCCAGGATCCAAATTGGGTGACACGGTGGCTTTCCACTCCTGTAAACAAAGAATAGGGTTCATGAGGATGTACCCAATATACTTTCTGAAAATAACCCAACATTTGCAGACATTAAAGATTATATTAATTACTATCTGTTAAAACTGTTAGCGAGTATAAGGTTCAAAGCTTTGCTTTTTCTTAAACCTTTGCTAAAAACTAGCATCTCTTCTCCCACTGGTATTTAGAAAGTTGACTGGTCCACTGCTGTTGTAAATCAGAATTCAGACATCATAAGGCTCACAATTCTTGTAACCATGCTTTCTGTTTATTTTCTCCCCAGCCCTAAAAGCAGCAGGGTCCTAAGCCAGCCCACTTTCCAAAAACAGACGTTGTCCAGGCCAACTTTAATGACAGTGAACTGTTAACACCAGACTGTTTGCAACATTTTCTAAGTTTTTATCAAAATTCGCAGATGAAATTTATATCACTGTTAGTCTCTCACTAATCCAAGTTTCTCACATAATAGGCAGGCTAACACACACTACTCCTTAGAACTACTTAATTAACAGAGCCCAAGGGCAGGCTTGAAAGCTAGGAGTCCTCATTGTTTTTTGTTTTTTGCTTTTTCTCCGAAAGCAAATTTTGGACTCCTCACGAAGCCAAATAAAGAGACTATTTTATCAACTTTATAAAGAGAGAGAGAAAAAAAAATCTTTTTAACACCTATGTAACTTTCCTGGAGCAGGTTAGTGCTGGCTTTGTGCCCAATAAGCAATGTGGCCCAGAACTTCTCTCAGTTTTGTTTTAGATGTATAAAGAGTAGTCAGTCATGAGGCGATTTCCAACTAATTCAGGGCTTTCCCAGAGTGGCAGGGTTTGGCTGAGGTGCTGGCCAAAGGTATCTGTGTCACATAACACCATCATATTTCAAGTATTCTGACTCCATATTATTAATCTTCCATATATTCTCGCTTCTGTAAGGTTCCCAATATGTTAAAAGTTTCCTAAAGTCTGTTAAAGATGGTATCAAACAGCATTTTTCAAATTAAAATTACAAATTAAATGTACAGCCAGACGTGTTGTGTCCCCTCGCTTTTCATCACAGGTGAGGGATGGAACTCATCCACTGGCCACAGGCACCGTTACTTTTCCAAGGCCTAGCAATCTCCATTGTTTCTGAAAGGGTCATCTCTCTTGGGCAAGTGCATGACCTCCGTCTGCCTCCTGAACACTGTCGTCTGGCGGGGCAGGGGGTGATTCACATGCCGTGTGGGCATGTCAGACGTGTAATCAGTGCACTTCTTTCTGCAGCAGATACTATCAGTCCAGTGATGCTCAAGTCATAATGGTCACTTCCTTTATGTGTAACCTCACTGCCGTGAAGCAATCAAGTCAGGACCCACACAGTGGGAGTACAACCCATCTAGAACTGCTCCTCAAATTCACAGAGAATGGGCAATCTTTAGAAACCTGCTTTCAAATCGTGTAGCCATGTGGTATCTCCTCCCACCTGCCCGTGCCATTCCACCCGGCTTTATCTCCGCTCACACCCGGGCTTGGGGTTCACCGCGCCCCACCCGCCCTCTGGCCTTCCCCAGAGACAGGCTTCTCAGTGCTCGAGGCGCTCTCCCTTGAACCCGCGGCGCAGGTGGTCCGACGGGTCGGTCTGGGTCTCACACCGAGTCCCCGCGAAGCGGCCGGCTCGTGGACCGAGGGCGGAATGAGGGCCAGAGGCCCAGTCCCCAGCCCCTGGTCTCCGTGCCGCCGCCGCCGCCGCCGGGAAGCCCGGGGCCCGGATGGAGACAACTACTAGTCACCAGCTGGAAAACCCGATGCCGGATTTCGGTCTGGGAGCACAAGCCGAGCCCTGGGGAGAGCTGCTGCCACCGCCGCGGCCCTCGCACGGTCCCTGTACCCCGACCCCAAGCAGTCGCCTGCCCGCCGGCTTCTCACTCACCCAGTCGCCACCGCCTGCGACTAAGACGCCGCAGGCGCAGGGACCGCAACCGCAGCCCGGCCACCGCCCCGCCCCACCCCCCCCCCCCCCCCCCGGTCCCGGCCCCTAGCTCGCTTCCCGACCCCGAACCCGCTTCACGCCTCGGTTGTTTCACGCTTGGTACTCTTCTTCAGGGTACATTTTACCCAATCTTTCGCCCATCACCTTCAATGAATACTACGACAGCAAGGGAGGGGAGAAAAGGTGAGGAAAACAAAAGCGCACACCTCCTAAGCACACGCCTCCTGCTCTCTCTGGACCCCGCCCCCGAAGGGAAGCAACCGGGCAGCAGGGATGGTTGACGCGTCAAGCGCCATCTTTTACGTGGGCGGAAGAAGTTGCTGCTTAGTTTTCGTATCCTCGTGAGACACCGTAGCTCGGTGTTGGAGTTTTCGATTTGCCATTACGTGAGCGCGCGAGGCCTGTGGAAGGGGGCGGGCCAAACTTGCTCTGTCCCTTTGTTCCATGACGTGATTCTTGAAAATGTTGTGTAAGGCGTTAGCCGAGGTAGTGCTGTTTTTAGTGGCGAGGGCTGCACGCTCCGAGAAAGCCCAGTTGGTAGTTGCAAATGGTTTTGTTTGTGCTTGGCAGGCAGCGGGCGCTCAGCAAGTGTGTGTTGAATGAATGGATTTATTTTTTCCTTATGACACAATTCAGTGAGCTGTGACTCCACCCCAAATCTGGTTAGGTAATTTCCTTTTTCCACAATACGTAGTCACCGCAAGTCTGTCGTCTTTACGTTGTAAACATTTTCGTAATCTTGATTTTCACACTTTTAAACGTCGTGTTAGTTGCGCAGTGTGAACGAGTTGGGGCTTTTTAGCCTTCGGTCTGCAAGGGTATATATTCACGCTACAGATGAATGGCACTTAACATTTTTCACATTAAAATCATACAGCACATCTTTATCACTCACTGAGGAAAAAAAGGAAGAATAAATACACAAATGACTCCCTCAAACCTCTGCCCTCTGCAGAATTAGACACCTTACCCAGTCCGTGCCATATACTCTTATAGCACCAAATAACTACCATTTATCTAGTTCCTGTTGTACGTCTGGTACTGTGCTCTTTAGTCTAGGGAAAGAATTGTGTTCAATTCTCCCAGCCTATCTAGGGTACAGATACCGTTCTCCAGTTCTGTGCAGTTTCAAAGCCCATTGAGACCTGAGGACATGAGGCTGCTGCTAAGTTAATGACAGCTCTTCTCAGGTAACACCTATAGGAGATAATACTAACAAACCCAGTTTAGAGTAAAACTGAGATTTGGGTTAAGTGCTTGGGGAAGGAGTAAAGTGCCAAAAACAGTTTTTTGTATGTCAAAAATTTGCCTATATACAGAATAATATCCTTAGTCTACAACAGGTTTTCGGTTTTGTGCAATATCAACTTCAGAACAACTGTGTTTTCTAAATTCTGTGTGACCATGAGGAATAAGATAGATAATTAAAGTGGGTCTCTACATGTGATGTTTTGTGGCTAGTGGATGTGAATGTTTCCCCGCACGTGTAACCAATTATTTAGGCATTGTGCACAAGCAGTAGCTTGTATGTTTTTCAGTGAATCAGAGCAAAAAACAAAAAATAGGGCAAAAGTAATTATGGCTTAGTAATGTGATCCATAGTACTTACATGTATAACATTTTACAGTTGAGGTGTGAAATAGGACAGATACCCCTTCTTCAGGGAACCAAAGAAAAAATTTGGTTCTAAAAAAAAATTTGGCTCATATTACTAAATACATAGTAATATGATCCATATTAGCAGCCCCAAAGGATGGCTTGGGAGGGATTTAACCCTTATCTCCTCCAGACTCTGTGAGTCAGCCCAAATAGGCCATCTAGTGAAAATAGTAACTTGCATCTAGTGAAGATAGAAATTTTGCTATTGAAATATTTCTTCAAGCAAGAGTCCTAGTCCTCCATTTCCAACCAGAATCCCAAGACTTTCTTTAGCAATTTTTGAGCAATCCACCTATCCACATATTAATGAACAATCATACGAAAAGTGTCTACAACTAGGGGAGCAGTGAATAAGTAAGAGGTTGGGCTCTGGAATCTTTGCCTTTGATTAGTTGTGAGACTTTGGACAGCATGTGACTTCTTTTGCCTCAGTTTCCTTAGCTACAAAGTGGCAAGCAGAATTAATTTCTCATGGGTTTGTTGTGAGGCTGGCCTGCAGTAAACTAAGGATTTAGAATAGCACATTCAAGAAATGATGGCTTTAATCTCAATTTTTGTAACTGTGCAAGGAAAACAAAAGAAATAACAAACATCAGACAGATCTCTTAAACTGTGTACATATTTTAATTCTAATAAATAGAATACCAGAACCCAGGAAGCATTATTGGTACATAACAAATGTTAGTTATTGTCAGGAAGCCTTCTCCCCATCCACTCTTTATTAATGTATTTCAGAAATGTCTTCTGTGCTGCTTCGGAGCTGGAGCTGAGGACTTGTTGATTACCTCCCATTTACCAGGATTATAGCAAATTAAATTTAACTGTGACTGGCATGCGAACTATCTGATGTCAGTTGGACATGGATGAGGAATATTGCTATATAAACCACAGTGAGTTTAATTTCTTTTAAGTAATGAGATTTTTTGTGGTTGCCTTAGCCATTAGAGACTTGTCAATATGCATTTTATGGTACATTACCTCTTGGTTGGAATATGCATGAGCCAACACCCAACTGAGGTGCTTGCAGTTGGAATCTTGGTCACTGGATATATTAAGTTAGTTCTGTGAGCCAGTGTGATATAAATGGTTTAGAAAGCTTTAGTGGGTCCATGTCTGTTCTAATGATGCATAATGTAGGTAACACTCCTGTGAGGGAACATTAGGATCTCATGGATATTTTCAGGTCCTTCTGGGACTCACCATTCTATAAACAACAAGCTTCTCAATGAGAGGAAGCACATCCTCCACCAGGTATAACCTCTGTTTCTTCCTCCATGTGGGTGCTCAGGACCTCACAAGCAATAGTTATGAATGATCTAAGGCCAGAATAAAGGGTCCCAGGGAGAAGAAATTCCTAGCCAACTGCAACATCATAGAGCACAACAAGTAAGAGAACAAGTAGGAAGACAGGCGCACCAGTTTCTTAAATCTTAGACAAGCTCATTAGCTAATTCCTATAGAAGACAGATTGAAGAAGCCACCATCCTCTCGGTAAGTTGTCCATAATTTGAAGGAATTCAGATGCAATTGGTAGCGCAGAATGCTAGTTCTGGTGCTGTCCTACTAAACTGCGGAGCGTGACAGCGGACCTTGTGGCAGACGAGTGGCGCAATTCAAACACCGTGACTCCTTCTATAGCCACATACTTGCCAGGTCCATTTTACACTACGTCCCTGAGCCTATCTGCCTGCGGTTCTCAAACCTGCCCCGCAACAGCTCTTAGCATTTTCCTGTTTATTTCTAGTTTGTACTTGACTACACTTACTAATATGTTGCTTTTATTATTTATTATTTATTTATTATTTTAAAAAAGATTTATTTATTTATTTGACAGAGAGAGAAATCACAAGTAGCAGAAGTAGGCAGAGAGGCAGGCAGAGAGGGAGACGGAGAGGGAGAAGCAGGCTCCCTGCTGGGCAGAGAGCCCGATGTGGGACTCGATCTCAGGACCCTGGGATCATGACCTGAGCGGAAGGCAGAGGCTTAACCCACTGAACCACCCAGGTGGCCCCAATAATATGTGCTTTTAAAAGTTAGTTCTCAGTTACTTCGTGTGTGACTTCTGCCTCTCCCCAGGGTGGTGTGCTTACAATTTTATCATCTAACTCCTTTTTTTTTTTAGGCACTTTATCAGATGATTAGTGCATGCCAGCTGGTTGATTGAAAACTTAGAATTGTTTTCTTCAGCCAGGCCCCAGCTCTTGCAAGAGCTTCTTTTGAAAATAGCTTTTGACTTCATGAGTCAGAATCCCTGCGTCTGAGATTCGGGGTCACTTTGATTTAAAGTGGATGAGGAACTTGTGTCTTTTTGTCATCAGTATCATCTTTCCCACCCCGTTCTCCACACTATTTCTTTAGCCCAAAAAAGAAATAGAAAACCGTAAGTGTCCTTGGGGCTTGTCTCAGGTCACCTAGTTTGAAATGTTTGACATCTGTTTTTTAATTGAAATAGAGTTGACGTACAATGTTAAATTAGTTTTAGGTATACAATATAGTGATTCGACATTCTGTATAGTACTCTACTGACCACAATAAGTGTAGCACCATCTGTTGCCACACAGTTATCACAGTATTATGGACTATATTCCCAGTGCTATACTTTTCATCTTTGTGACTTATTTGTTTTATAGGTGAAAATTTGTACCTCTTAATCCAACATCTGTGGGGTTTTGAATCTATCCTTTTCTTCTTCAAAATTATCTTGACAAACCTGACCCTTTCTTTTCCATGTGACTGTAAGGGACCGACTGGCCTCTACCAAGATAAGCTTTGTGACATTTTCATTGGAGTTGCATTGAACTTACAGGCCAATTTATTGTCTTTCCATTATAAGGATGGCATATTTCTCCACTTACAACTTCTCATGTATTTTTAAATTAGGTTTATAATTTTTTTTAAAGATTTTATTTATTTATTTCAGACAAAGAGAGAGAGGAGGGAGCACGCATAAGCAGGGGAACAGCGGTCAGGGAAGAAACAGGATCCCGGTTGAGCAAAGAGCCCATGTGGGGCTTGATCCCAAGATCCTGGATCATGACCTAAGCCAAAGGCAGACACTTAACCAAATGAGCAACCCAGGCACCTCTTAGTTTTATAATTGTCGTGGAAAAGACACTTCACATATTTTTTGAGATTATTTTCAAGTATATTCTAATTGTGTTGCTATTAATAATTGTTTCTTCTGAAATGACATTTTAAATTATTTGTTGCTATTGTTAGTATCACTAGTTTCCGTGTTCATCTTGTGTTTGGCAGCCTTGCTAACTGTTTTCACTGGTTGTAAATAATTAAAACAACCAAAACAAGAAATAAACTCAAAAAGGTACTAATCATTTCACTTTCATGTACAACTTCCAGTAGCTGCCTCTTTCCCAGGGTGTGCAGGGTCCTTAGCATAACTAAAGGCTTTCCACAATCTGGCTTGAGCTGAATTTTCAAGGCCTCATTCTTACTGCCCTTTCCACGAATTTCTTGCAGATCTATGAGTGTTTACTGCTTTGTGACCACTCACCTAGTTCTCAAAGCCTGGAGTGCCCTTACCCCTCCAGTTGTGTGTGAGGAAATCTTATTAACTGCAGCCACATGCTACCTCCTCCAGGAAGTCTCCTTGAATTTCCCTGGTTGGAATCAGTGTGCTATTAATCTGCTATTAATCTGCTATTAAGATAAAAATCAAACTCTCTATATTTACATTTTACAATGTAAATTATCATATAATATTGAAATTAGAATCTATTTATACACATATCATGATGAGCACTGAATATTATACACCTATGATGAATACTGAGTAATGTATAGAATTGTTGAATCACTATACTGTACACCTGAAACTACCCTAACACTGTATATTAACTGTACTGGGATTAAAATAAAAAACATAACAGTAAATAAATTTGAAACTATTAAAGGTGGTAACAACAACAATGGCGTCAGTTTTGGAGTCCAGCTAACCTTAGATCTGAATCCTGGCTCAGCTACCTTGTATCCTTGGGCAAGTTAACCTAACATCTTTGAGGTTCACATTCCTCCTCTTGAAAATGGGATTGCTTTGAGGATTAAATGATAATGCACATAAAATGTTTACCCTGGTACCTGCCCCAGGGTAATTGCTCATTAGGGTTAGCCACTATTATGACATGGTAGATGCTCAGTTGGTGTTTGTTGAATACATATAATCCTAATCCCTAGTTTATAGATGAAGAAGAGATTGAGAGGGCAAGAACAAGAAGCTTTCTCAAGGTCATACTTTTAGTTTGGGGCAGATCTGTAACTAACACCGTTGTATGCTAGCAACCAGGTAAGAACTCTTTGCCCTTTATCAACATAATGTAAATATAGTTTCTGTCCTCCCTAGGTTAAAAGCTTCCCAAGGGCCTCATTTTACTCACCTGTGTGCCCCTTACCTCTAGGCATAGCACCTTGCATATGTTAGATTCTCAGTAAATGTTGAGTGCAATTTAATTTAAGAAGGTTCCCATCAGAATCAAGAATAAATTAAGAAAATTCTTTTAGCTGGTACATAGATTTGACTTTGCAGAAATTTGCTAAGTTCCAAATGTGACACATGATCAAGAGAGATTCTGACAAGGGAAAGCTTAATTTGAATATTATTGTATTTGTAGGTGACAAAAATAACAGGCCACTTAAGCATCAAGATTTCTAGATAGAGTAAACATTTCATATATTTCCAAAGGAAGAGGATAAGAAATTCAGACACATTATTTTTAACCTGCAGTTTTACTCATGGCATTAATTATGAGCTTAAATTTGATTATGAAAGATAAAAAAGTATTGCCTTTATAGAAGTAATGGAATTTGATGAGTTGTTAATCATGAAGGTTAATTAGTTTTTTGTGAGAACATGCGACTGAGTCACAGGTTGTAGGTGTGTTTTCAAAAATATAAGGAGGAATGGATTATCATGTCATTGTTTTTCATATGAAAATGCGTAGAGAGATATTCATCTTTTTAGTAGCTTGCCTGAATGTCTTTTTTTTCCATAATTAAGATTTTGCACTTTTTCATATAAATTTTAAAGCTATAGACATGCATAAATAATTTAGTATAGAACAATAAACCAGATGGATGGATGAGAGGTAAGTTATTACTATCAAATCATAGTATTAGTTCTCTCAAAATTTATTTTCCTCTTCAGAAATGATTCATTATTTGCTTGCCCGTATTCCATGTGCAGGGATATAAAAGAGAAATAGTGCTGGAACATTTCTGATCACATGTCAAGACTCTCACTTGCTTTTACCAAATCGTGCTTTAAGAAAGAATGAAAATACTGCATGGGAAATGACATAAAGATCTCATTCTAAAGCACTTTCCCCACTAATGAACTGTGCATTATAAGCCAGGAGATGTGTACATTTCTTTTCCGAACACGGGGAAAAAAGAAAAGAAAAACAGGTGGTCCCTTTGATGAATAGCAAATACCTAATACCCTTCCGGTGTTGCTACACCAAGATCCAATTATCTCCCACATTTCTTAACTGTATTTACAAACTGCTTGTGTATTGAAGTTGAATTAAAAGAAAGAAAAATCCAAATGAAGAGAAAAAAAAAAACAAGGTGAAGTTGAAATCCCGATCATTTTCATGCCTACATATTGTCATGGTGGGAAAAAGACAGGCTAGAAAGTTGAGTTCAAATTCATACTTGCTCTAGGGCAGCTTGTGTACTGTCCAGCTCAGTCTGCCAAGTGCTTGTTAAAATTAATTATCATTCAGCAGCTTTCTCTCTCTAAGTAGAACTCCCAGAAAATATGCTTGGAGTAGAGAAATGCAAATTGGTTTATGAGGTAATTTTATACACTAGGGACAGGTTTTTTTTTCCCATTTCACATTACTTCCTGTTGGAAAAGGTTCATTATTATTTATATAGCAGAACAAGCCCCAAAGCCAATCCATTTCCAACCTCATTGTCACTTTCTGCATTCCAAACACCACTCAATTCCCAAATGAGTAGGCTAATTCTTTCTTCAGAGAGCCATAAAACTTGCTTGGGGCATTACTAACTTAGGTGACAGCACTTAATTCAAAATAAGTCTTATTCTCCAGCGATGTGTTCAAAGACCTCATTTCTCTGTGGCTGTAACTCTGGTGGGAGAGAAGTAGGCCTGTCTCTCGATTATCAATTCTGAATTGTTCCTCTGAGCACCTTGGACCTACAAGAATGGGAGCTACTGATGGGGTGCCTGGGTGGCTCAGTGGGTTAAGCTGCTGCCTTCGGCTCAGGTCATGATCTCAAGGTCCTGGGTTCGAGCCCCACAGCGGGCTTTCTGCTCAGCAGGGAGCCTGCTTCCTCCTCTCTCTCTGCCTGCCTCTCTGCCTACTTGTGATTTCTCTCTGTCAAATAAATAAATAAAATTAAAAAAAAAAAAAGAATGGGAGCTACTGAAATACTTCAGAGTGCATGTTAAAAGACAATTATTCTACTTATTTTGCATTTAAGATGAACTTCTGAAGTGAATTTGGTCAACAAGATGACGAGATTGTATTTTCAATGTAGTATGTTGTAATATTCCTATTTTGCAAACCCTATCAGGGCTTGTTTAAAATCAAACAGCAACATCAACAACAACACATTATTTACTTCCCTTCCCCACTCCACCCCACCCCCATACCCTGACTCCAGACTAATGTAAGGAGGGTGATTCTCCTGGAGTGACTAGTTTAATTAACTTATGTGGGATGAGTTAGTCTTGTCTGCAGGGTTTCGAGGCTAGCAGTAGAACCAATGGGTTGAAGATAGATTTTCCATCTCAACATAAGAACGTCCTGAAGAATCAGGATAACATCAGGGAAAGCATCAGGATAACAGTGGTAGAGAGTTCCCCTCCTGGAAGCATTCAGGGGCAAGCTAACTGTGCCAAAGTGGCCATTCGGGTAATAGATGGACAGTACAGTCCTGAGAGGTGAAAATGACTCCTTCAAGTTTTTGTTCCCTCTTTTAATTGCTGCAGCGGGAAGAGAATTTACAAAGTGAAACCCCTTTGTAAGTGTAGGACTGGAACAGAAACTTACAATTCCTCTCTTGATTCTGGCCAACCCATGCAGAGAAAATATCTGAAAGCTGTCAAAGAGAAAGCTTCCTGAGATGATGTTTTGTGTCTCTTTGGTATGTTCTTTATGAAAATGTAAGAAAATATAAGTATGTATCCATATCACCTTTCTTAGATAAAATTATCATACTCTGTGGCCAGTTTTGTACTTTTTTTCATTCAATCATCTGTTTTCCTTCTGTATCAGTGTGTAGAGGTTCTTCCTCGTTCATTTGTAAGAGCTGCCAAACATTCCATTCTGTGGCTGAACTGTAGTTATATAACCAGTCACCCTTAGATGGACATGTGGATTGCTTCCAGGTTGATGCTATTACAAACTATTTTGTAATGGATAACATACGTGATTTTCTGAGTGCACAGGTATATCCTTAAGACAAATTCCCAGAAGTAGGATTCGCTAGGATAAATCCAATTACAGTTTTAAAATATATTCCCAAATTTCCCTCTGGTAGGTGTTATATTATTTCACTCACCCTCGTAGTGAATGAAGATGTCCACAAATTTGCCAACCTTATGTTTAATCAAACTTGGATGTTTGAAGATGTGATAGGTGAAATATTGTAACTTAGTGGGTTTTTGTTGCATTGCTTTATTGTGGTCACAATTGGAATCTTATCATATGTTTCAAGATCATTTGTATTTCCTTTTTCCCCCTGTTTTATATTTTGCCCATTTTTTTACTATTGGATTTTTGGTCTGCTGTTTTTGTTTTTGTTTTTGTTTTACATTTCTAATTACTTATTGCATCCTGTACAGATTAGTCCTTTGTCTACAGAATGAGTTATAATTAATTTCCCAGTATTTTATTTGATTTTTGATTCTGCCACAGTTTTTTTTTTTTTTTAGTATTATTTTTGTGAAGCTGTATTGGTTGATTTTTTGTTAAAGATTTTATTTATTTATTTGATAGAATGAAATCACAAGTAGGCAGAGAGGCAGGCAGAGAGAGAGAGGGGGAAATAGGCTCCCTGCTGTGCAGAGAGCCCAATGTGGGGCTCCATCCAGAACCCTGAGATCATGACCTGAGCTGAAGGCAGAGGCTTTAACCCACTGAGCCACCCAGGCACCCCATGTTCGTTTTATGACACCTAAATTGTGAGTCATAGTTGGAAGTGTTCCCTACTCTAAGGTTATAAAAAATTTTCCATATCTCTACAGTTTTCATGTTTTGTTTTATTTTTTTAAGATTTATTTATTTATTTGACAGAGAGAGAGAGATCACAAGTAGGCAGAGAGGCAGGCAGAGGTGGGGGAAACAGGCTCCCCGCTAAGCAGAGAGCCGATGCCAGGGTCGATCTCAGGACCCCCAAGACCACGACCTGAGCCAAAAGCAGAGGCTTAACCCACTGAACCCCTTATGTTTTGTTTTAATGTTTGATCCATGTAGAGTTTATCCTGGTGTATAGTGTGAATTGGGGTCCAACTTCCATCTTTTTTCCCTAGAAAGTGGACCCAGTTGTACTCTTTGAAGGGGAGCCGTTTTGCCACCCCAATGTGCCATATGGATTATCTGAGCTGAAGTCATCCAAGAGCCAGAAGACTTCAGAAGAACTTTAACCTCTCCCTCAGCTAGCTAAAATAATTTAGATGGGGGGGCTGACCCAGAAAGAGAGCTATTACCAGAGATAGATTTTTATCTGAATAACCTATCTGTATGGCAGGGCAAACATCTAATTATCAAACATCTGCTCTTCTTATGGTTCTGTGAATTACCCTTCTCCCTTTTGAAGTCCCAGGCCCCTGTCTTTCTCAGCTCAGGAAGGCATATAAACCTCCACTGCCCGATTTGCCCATGAGTCCATGTCTTTGTGACTCCTATACATACAAAATTAAATTTGTCTTTGTCCTGTTAATTTGTCTTATGTCAGTTAATTATAGATCAGCCAAAGAACTTAGAGGGAAGAAGGGAAAATTTTTCTATCCCCTATACTGTAAATACGGATGATTGTAAGTGGCCGTGACCATGTTAATAGCCAAACCAGTGGATTGATTTGGTTAATCCAGAGAAACAGCTGATCACATCAGCAACAATAGGAACAAACCAATGAACAAACACAAAAATAACAAAAAACAAATCAACAGGTTCTTTGAGTTTAACTTTTATTTAATCTTCATGAAATGGTTTAAAGAGTTCTGTTATATCTTGGTCATAACTATGGTATGCCTGGCACTGTGTTACCTCCCATCTGGTCAGTCCAAGTCAGGTGGGTCTTATTGACCTCATTAGACCCGTGAGAGACAGCCTCAGAGAAGTGAGGCAGGGCCTCAGGGCCATTACTAAAGAGCGGTGGAGTAGAGTTTTGATCCAGGTATAAGGTTATAAAGTGAAAAGTCTTTATATTTTTAGAAGATAGCAAATTTCATTGTCTGAGGTATATATAAGGGGAATAAGGACACCTGATAAGAAAATGATGTATTTGTTAGACACATGCAAACCACAGTCCTCTTTGCTTCTGCTTACCAATGCCATTGCATCATGTAGTTCAATTATAAAACTAAGAATGACTATATACAGACTGCCACTGTAGTTGCTTGTAAGAATTACTTTCCTAATGCAGAAGAGTAAAAAGCAAAGGCATTTTAAGATTGTCACATATCTTTTGGCTTTCTGCTGACTTTTAGATAAGATTACTGACTATGAAGCCTTCATAAAAACTGAAGATCTCGGGCGCTGGATGGCTCAGTGGGTGAAACCTCTGCCTTCGGCTCAGGTCATGATCTCAAGGTCCTGGGATCGAGTCTCGCATCGGGCTCTCTGCTTGGCGGGGAGCCTGCTTCCTCCTCTCTCTCTGCCTGCCTCTCTGCCTACTTGTGCTCTCTCCCTGTCAAATAAATAAAATCTAAAAAAACCCAAACCAAACAAACAAAAAAAAACTGAAGATCAAGTCTATACAAAAGGGAAATCCATCACCAGGAGTGGGTAATCCAAGTCACACATTGATTGACTTGAGGATGAATATAAAAAGTGAAATAATGTTTATGACCAGATACATTGCTAGTTTCTTGACACAAAAAGGGTCCAAAATCCCAGGTTTGTGTCTCAGTTTTAGTGTTTTATTAGATTCTTTCTTTGATAGTTGAATTGTTCATGTATTTCCATATGCTTAAAGCTATGTTTTAACATAAACTTAGAATAAAAATGCATTTTTTCAAAATTATCTGTTAATCCCTGAAGTGTCTGGGGCCTGTCCGCCAGGTATTGGGGCTCCTGTGGCAGTGAACACAGGCAGGAAAATCCTGGGGCTAGGTATCCAGAATCTATAATAAGCTGTCCATGACTGTGTTGCCTAGGCAGGAGGTGAAGCCACAACTGGGAAGACTAAGGTCTTAGGCAGACCGGATGGGAATGGCATCCAGTGAGCAGTCTGACCAAGTAGCCAAGGGAACACTGAACCTCAAGTGTGAGGTACAGACGGTACTCACCAAGAAGCAGGCAGATACTTCGGATGTTTTAGGAAGTTAAATGTGAGAACAGTTTACTTTAGCTGAGGCTAGTGTATAGGCGTGAAGACAGTCACTTCTCCAAGTTGCCTTTTGTGTTTGTGTGCCTTTAAAATGTACATTAATAGTATTTTGCAACTTGCTATTTTCCATGCAACATTGTGTTTTTGAGATATATCAGATTAATACTACATATTGTTTGGGGGTAGATAGAAAGAAAGTAAAGTAGAAAAATAATGCATGGCCCAAATGCACACCAACTGTGGGAGGTGGGGGGTCAGGGATCCAGAGAGCCGGAGAAGAGCTCTAAGTCTGGGTAGGTGGTTGTATTAGTCTCTGTGCTTTTCTATGTATTTGAAATATTTTATGTCTTTCTTAACTTTTTTAAAAAATTTATTTGTTTATTTACTTGACACAGAGAGAGGGAGAGAGATCACAAGTAGGCAGAGAGGCAGGCAGAGGGGGTGGGGAAAGCAGGCTCCCTGATGAGCAGAGAGCCCGATGCGGGGCTCAATCCCAGGACCCTGAGATCATGACCTGAGCCGAAGGCAGAGGCTTAACCCACTGAGCACCTGGGTGCCCCAATTTTTATTTTTAACTGTGGTAAAATATCCACATGAAAATGTACCTTTGTCAAGTGTATAGAACAGTATCATTAGGTCTGTTCACACAGTTGTGCAGCCAATCTTCAAGATCTTTTCATCTTGAAACTACAACTCTGAACCCATTAAACCAAAACTTCTTATTTCCTGTTCTTCCCAACCCTGGCAAACCACCATTCTACTTTCTGTTTCTATTAATTTCATTACTCTAGATACCACTTACAGTATTTGTCTTTTTATGACTGGCTTATTGTACTTATCCTCATGTCTTCAAGGTTGATGTATGTTGTAGCATGTAGAATTCCTTTCCTTTTGAAGACTGAATAGTACTCCATTGTGTGTATAAACTACATCTTGTCTATCCATTCATCCATTGATGTTTCCTTAGAGCTACTGTGAATAGTGTGCTATTAACATGGCTGTACAAATATCTCTTTGGGACCCTGCTTTTCAACCTCTCCTGGGTATATACCAGAAGGTGGAACAGTGGAATTGCTGCATCATATGGTAATTCTGTTTTCAGGTTTTTGTTTTGCTTTGTTTTGTTTTTAGGAACTGCCAAACTTTTCTACCATGACTGCTTCATGTCCTACTAATAGTGGACAAAGGTTCCAAATTCTCTGTATTTTTGCCAGGGCTTGTTAGTTTCTTTCTTTTTTTTTTTTTCTCTTTTTCTTTTGTTTTGTTATTTTTCTGGGGGGATAGCAGCCATTCTGATGGATATGAGGTGGTATCTCATTGTTTGCATTTGCACTTCCCTGCTGATTATGTATCTTTTTGAAAAGATTCTATGTTGTGAACAGGTTAGGGAGATGAGTGGGACTGGGGCAGTATTGAAGGAGGGGGTGAGAAAGACATGGGCCTAGTCAGGCAGGGAGATAAGAGAGAAAAAGGCTGAACCCTTCCAGGTACCCAGCAGATGCGGAGGTTTCTGTGAGTGATAAGGACTAGAGTGAGCCAAATGAGCCAAGAAATGGGGCAGAGACTGGAGATGTTGCCCGAGAAAAGTGAGTAAGAATGATACAGGAACAAGAAAGGCAAAGGAAGCACCATAATTCCTGGTAATTAGTTATATTTTCAGTAAAACTGAGTTGAAAGACGTTACTTGGTAACTGCCAGTAGTAGTTAGGCTCCTTTCACCAGTCAGAAACCAGTTTGTCATATACTCTAGGGTGTTTGAATCTATCAGACTTCTAGAATGATTCATTCAGTGAAATAGTTTAGACATAAAAAAAGTTCAAGTGTGTGTCCTGTCAGGTCTGTGTATGAGGAGGGTGGGCGCAATGACTTGTCTTTGGTATACTCTGTTTCTTGTATTCCCCTGGGGAGATATTCTACCACTTGCCACCCAGAGGGAAAAAAATGCCTAGCATTTACCAAAGGACAAGTATTTTTCAGTCAGTAGGGAATTGCAATGCTTCCTGATAAGCAGTGTCTCTAAGGGTGTATTTGGGAGTTGTAATAGTTTCCTAGGACTGTTATAACAAATTCCCGTAAACTGGATGACTTACAGTAACAGAACTTTATTTTCTCACAGTTCTGGAGGCCAGAAGACCAAAATCAAGGTGTTGGGAGGGCTGTACTCTTTCCAAAGGCTCTAGGGGACAAACTTTTCCTGCCTCTTCCAGCTTTGGGTGACTGTTGGCATTCCTTGGCTTCCTTGGCTCCTGGCCACTTTACTCCCACCTCTGCCCCTCCAATCTCACATGCCTTCTCTGTTTCTGTCTTTAGGACATTTATCAAAGAATTTAGTGTCCACTTGCATAGTACGGAATAACCTCATTTCAAGATCCTTAATTTAATTACATCTGCAAAGACCCTTTTTTCAAGTAGTGTGACATTCATAGCTTCTAGAGACTTATTAATGGATGTACCTTTTGCGGGGGCATTATTCAACAGGAGTGCCAAGGCTTTGTGAGGAATACTAGCCCTGGGGTGCCTGGGTGGCTCGGTCATTAAGCATCTGTCTTCAGCTCAGGTCATGGTCCCAGGGTCCTGGGATCCAGCCCCATGTTGGGCTCCCTGCTCAGCAAGAAACCTGCTTCTCTGTCTCCCACTCCCCCTGCTTGTATTCCCTCTCTCTCTGTGTCTCCCTCTGTCAAATAAATAAATAAATAAATAAATAAATAAATAAATAAGGAATACCAGCCTTTACCCTCTGACCTGTGTCTACCCTGGGAGTGGGAAAAGATATTAGAACCTCTGTGCTTTTGTTTGCTCTCCAATAGGCACCATCCAGAGTTAGTGATGGAACAAGCAAATTTGGCATGTGAGTCAATTTAATGTCCCATGCATATTGTTGGTTGTTAGAATTTCAGACTAATGTTTTGAGTGCTCCCATTTTCAACTGGTTCCCAGGGACATAGTCCTCTTTTGCTTCATCCTTTTCTCATCACCTCTGTCCAAAGCTGTACCCGTTCATGGAGTCCTCTGTGTGCGTGCTGGGGGCAGAAGAGGGTCTCTCTCAGTCCTCAGTAACCTGGATAACTTGAGATAGAGAAATCCAGCATCCCTACCCTAAAACTATCCTGATGGGACCTGCTTGCTGAAGAGGTCATTTTCACTTGTGGGTATCTCCTGAGCAGTATAATTCCAGGACCAGTTATGTGTGTTAGGACAGCAAGTCTACAATTTTACAGAAACTATTTTCCTTAATAGAAACATCTTTATAACAACACAAGATCGATATTTCTGATTTTCATGTTTAGTGTTATTCTTTGAGATTGAACAGAAATTGTTACTTACATAGAGATATATTCTCTTCTGCTAATGCTAGAGAACAGATAATGACTTGGGAGAACATCAAGATTAATGCTCTTTGGGTCAACATTTACCACGTAGTAAATGTGATATTAAAGTTCCTAGTGCAGTTTCCCTGAAGGGAGAATACATCCCCCCCCCCCCACTTTTCTGGTCAACAAATAGTATATTACAGGAAATCCTGTATCTGTTGGATTTATTTTGTAAACTTCTTTTTCATTCAAGGAGCGTAGCATATATACAGAAGAATGTACAATTCATAGGTGCAAACCTCAGTGCAAAATAAACACACCTGTGTAATCACCAGTCAGGTCAGGAAAAAGTACATTGTCAGTCTCCCTGCCCCAGAAGGGATCATCAGGCCCCTTCTCTATCACTGCCCCCTTCCTTCTTACCAAAAGTAGCCACTGTTTTGACTATTAACAAGATGAGTTTTGCCTGCATTGGAATTTTTTTAATCAAAGCTTCTGGAAACCATTCCTTTCATGACATCTCATCTCAGAGGCAGAATAATTGTTTCTTTGTGGGTGAGTCTTTGTTGGGAAGATGAATAGCTAACCCCATAAATCATTATCATAAAAACTTATTTGTAATTTACATGAGAAGCCAGCAGGAAGAGTAACATCGTGACCTTGTGATCTAACATGTGCACAAATGGAATTATTAAAAATAAAGATAAATGAGCACTGGATTTTTCAATTTATGAATTATCTGGTTTTCTTTGCTCTAGACTTTCTCTCTTGATAGTAAGGTGACTCTAACCTTTGGGACACAGCAGCATTCTTTTGATGGTTTTTCATTTTTTTTTTTCTTTCTACCACTTGGTCTCTTGTTCAAATGCATTTTCCCTAACAACATGTTTCAGTGTTTAATGGTTTTAAAAAAGAAAAGACTTCAAAGACAATAACATGTAGAGAGGCTTCTATTTGGTGACATACTTCTAAAATTATGACTGATCCTAATTCGCACTAAAACGTGAGCATTGTATTTACTCAGTTCTAAGGGGGAATCAGGTGGAAGATGGAATGAAGAAGGAAAAATAAAGACCACGCTGGATGTGCAGGTACAATCTAATTTCAGAAATGTTGAAATGTGGGGGGAAAAAGTGGATCTTAGGATTAAGGAACTGTATTAGTGCCATTTGCTAATGATCTCCATAGATGGTATTGGCTAGGGGTGATTTGATGTTAGAGTTTTCTCTAAAAATAAAAAAGTGGAAAAAATCAGGAAATCATTCTGGAAATTTATATTGCTGTCCTTCAGCTATTATTGGAGGTCAGAACAGGTAGGTCACCCTATAGAGGTAATGGGGACATTTGTGCATCATGTCATTTCAGGAGTTCTACAGAAGCTCTTCTTCCCTTCAAAGCATTTGTCCCATGCTACTTTAAGAAAATACCTTTTGGGTCAGTCTCTGAGTACTGTTTATATAAGATAGCTAGAAAAGGAAACCAGGTCCTAGGTGTCCCCCTTTGCTTTCCTTTAGTTCATGCCTTGTGTATGTTAGCCAGTTGTCACTATTATAAGCACAGATCCTGACTTTACAGGAATAAATTGCAAAACAGGCAGTTTTGTAATTTCTTGACTGGAAGCTCAGTTTACTGAGAATAGAAACTCCTTGCAGGCCTATGAATGCTTCATTAACATAGAGGGAGTTTCCCAAGGATGTAGAAGAGGAAGCCCAATAGGCTAGTAAGCTCCTTCTTCACCCTGTATGTCCAGATTTGAGTACTGTCTCTTAGGTGTGAGCTTTAAGGAGTGATCAGTAAAAATCACTATTTCAAGCGGTTTCACTTTGACTTCCTCGTAAATGGATGTATTTAACAGTGCCATATTCTTGGAAATATTTGAGATTACTTTCTTATATTTTTCTTTAAATCATTGTTAGTTTTCGAAATGTAATTTATTTAAAGGAAGATTTATATCACTTCTGTAAATAGAAAACCACTATCACTTCCCATAAATGAAAGATAAATGTTAAATAGGTGCATACCTTTGTTTTTAATTTTTTTGTTTGTTTTTGAGAGAGAGAGAGAGAGAGAGAGAGAGAGAGAGCATGCAAGCAAGGGGTGGGGTAGAAGCAGAGGGAGAGAGAATCCCAAGCAGGCCCCATGTCCATTGTGGAGCCCAATGAAGGACTCAATCCCATGACTGTGAGACCACAACCCAAGCCAAAATCAAGAGTTGGACGCCAACTGACTGAGCCCCCCGGAGCCTCAAATAGGTGCATACCTTTAAAACCACCTCCCCCTTGTGGAAATGGCCTGGAAGAGTCAATCTGGGACTTGGAACCAGACCAGCAGAGTTCTCCTCTCTGCTCTGCTGCTCTGGTTTGGGGCAAGTTGCTTCTTTGCATCCCATTTTCCTCCATAGAGAGAAGAGGTGGTGGTGGGAAAGGATAATAACGCCCACTGCAAAGCGTTATGATAGGGATTAGAATGGACACTTAACGATATCTCTTTCACTTTTAAGCCTAAGGTCAAGCAAGGATGACACACGAAGTTCACCTTAAGTGCCAAGGCCCATTCATCAGGAGTTGGTGCCTGGTTCCCTTTATTGACAAGGGCTGTGACAGCAGTGCTGTGATTGGGTAATGCTGGCTGGTGGCCCGAGCTCGGGAGGCCAGCAGGCGGGTACCGCTTATCTAACATTAATTCCTGCTTCCTTTTCACCAAGCCCTTTTAACGTGCCAGAATCTGCCTCTTGCAAGGCGCCTCCAGTTCAGGGTGGATTTCTTCCTTAAAAGAGCCCCTCAGAGTCACTTCAAGTAGATTATACTCATTAAGTCAGTTTTCCAACTGACTTAATAGTCACCTCAAATGAAGGCCCACTCAGGCTCTTCTGATTCTCTCACCTGTTTCTCACTCCCACAGAATAACTCACCTTCCAGTCCAACTAATTCTTGTGAGAGAGAAAAAGAGCTGTCAAGATAATTGGGGCTGTTCTATCACTTTTCTTGCTCTGTGATCCAGCTTAAAGGTTTAGCAAGTACAACCCCAAGGAGGCTGGGTGAAGGTGAAACTGAGGCCTGCGCTCTGGCTGGTGTTGATGTCCCCACAAGCAGCTTGCCGGATGCT
This sequence comes from Lutra lutra, assembly GCF_902655055.1. Taxonomy (NCBI): domain Eukaryota; kingdom Metazoa; phylum Chordata; class Mammalia; order Carnivora; family Mustelidae; genus Lutra; species Lutra lutra. The sequence continues at coordinate 52,525,086 of NC_062290.1, forward strand.
CATTTACTCAGCTCTGCAGATAGTCTTGACAATAGGAAGTGCTACCAATAGTGACATCGTGGAAAATCATGGTACATAAAAGACTTTATGATACTTCCCTTTTTTCCAGCTCACACTCCGGAGTGAACCAGTAAACCATTAAAACAGGAGCAAAATTATCCTTCTGGGGTTTCAGGCTCTGTCGTACGAGGAAAAGAATAGTATGGAAGGAAACTTGATGAAAAATACTTAGTAGAACTTAACTTTTAAATGATGTTTTGATGCAAACAAATTCTAAAAGCCTGACATCAACATTTCTAATATTTGTCCATTACTGTTTAATACAGTAGGTTAAGTGTGGCTTCAGGGAGCTCAGAATTGTTCACTTCCAAGGAACAAGCAAGATGCTCATTATTTCCCTTATTACTTCTCTTTTAGTATTTGTATTGCTCTTATCATCCACAGACTGCTCCTTAGTAATTTTTATTACTAACAAACCCATAACCTGATGGGCTTCTCTGGAAATAGAGGGTATTGTGAAGTCATTCAGGATATAGATATGGTGCTGATGGGATCAATTAAAATGAATCGTAGCCCAGGGAAAGGTGCTTTGTGGAGCATCACAATGTGACAAAGATGAGTTTAAAAATAATCGCTTATTTTATGACCACATTTCACAATCTTGTTCACCCAGATATTTATGACAGTCACATTCTGGACCAACATAAAGAGTGAGATAGAGGAAGACTGGCAAACATTATGATTTAAGAGGAATTGATGTTTATCGATGAACACTTCATCATTTCCAAGGGCTTTAAGAAAAGACAGCTTCTTTTATAGATAGTGAAAGGGGACTGTTAATTCAGATGGCATCATCTGAAAGTGTTTCTAAGCCTCCTACTTACTTTACTTTCCATTCTCTTCTTCCCCTCCCTGTTAGAAATTGCAGCATCTCTGTGTGATAGCACTTGAAAATGACACCCCCAAAACACACACACACAAACAGAAAAACAAAAAACAAACTTAGACTTAAGGGCAAAGTTAATTGGAAATGTGAGAATGTGCTGTTATTTCATGTTGAATTGGCTATTATGATACTGGTTTGTGATATTATTTGGGAATCTGATTTAATGATGGTGTAAGAACCTTCTAATATGATGAGAGGTTTAAATTACTCCCTGCTAGAGTTTTCTTCTTTAATTTCAGCTTCTATCCAAAATGTCCCTTACTCAAACCCTTTTAAAGGTTGCCTTACTTTTGAGATACTCCAAAGTTCTGCCTGGCTTTAAAGACCCAATCTCTTTGTAATCCCTCTATCTTCCTCCTCCTCCATCCCCATCAAGTTGTTCTCTATAATCCCCCCAAACTGTATCTTCTCCTCCCTCTGTTCCCTTTCTTACCTTCTCTCCCCACTTTCATCCCATCAAAACCCATTTCCCAGATTTGACATGCCTTTTATTATCTCTGCCTCTCCAACAGCAAGACCTGTTCAAGGTCCATTTCTTCTAGGGAACCCAGATGATCCATTCTCTACTAAGCTCCCATTCATCTGAAATACAATTTTTTTTTTTTAAAGTTTTTATTTGTTTATTTTGGGAGAGAAAGACAATGAGCACAAGTAGAGGAGCAGAGGGAGAGGGAGAGGGAAAAGCAGACTTCCCACTAAGCAAGGAGCCTGATGCAGGACCTGATCCCAAGACCCTGGGATCATGACCTGTGCCAAAGGCAGACACTTAATGAATGAGTCACCCAGGTGCCCCTGAAATACAGTTTTTAAAGCCATGTTCTCTAACAAAATACAAAACATATATGTAATTTTGTAGAAAAAGTAAAAGTAAAAATAAAATGAATTTTAGTGATCTATTTCTAGAAAAAAGTAAAAAGTAAATTTCTAGAAAATTTAGAAAAAGTAAAAGAAAAAGTAAAATGAATGTTAGTGATATATTTTATTTCATCTGCTATTTCCAAAATATTTTCATTTCTACATATAGTCACTTTAATATTATTCACGAGTTATTTTCATTTTGTTCTAGGCCTTAGAAATCTAGTTTATATTTTATACTTACAAACCATCCCAGTTTGGGCTAGCCACATTTCAAGTACTCAATGTGGTGAGTGACTACTGTATTAAACAATGAGGGTTTGGAGTCTGTACCACATTCTCTAGCTCTCAAACATGTATTTTCGTCTTTCTTATCCTTTCACCTGGACCAAATTGCAAACAACTCCTTGAAGTTGGAAGGCTGTGTTTCTACTTTCTCTGTCTTCACACTTCATTCCTGAGTGTATAGTAAGCTATTAGGAATTGCCTATTGATGGATTGGTAATGTCATTCTTTTCTGTGAACCCTGTGTAAGTAACTGTAATAATATTTACTTAAGCATACTTACTTCTAGTACACCTTCCTCATGCTTGGAATTTCCCTTCTTTTCCCCATATTTACATTATGATCCAGTTACCATATTACTTCTGTTTTGTTAGATTTGAGCCTTTTGGAGTATGTTGGATGGCATTTTAAGAAATAAACATACAGGGGCACCTGGGTGGCTCAGTGGGTTAAGCCTCTGCCTTCGACTCAGGTAGTGGTCTTGGGTCCTGGGATCGAGCCCTGCATCAGGCTCTCTGCTCAGTGGGGAGCCTGCTTCCCCACCCCCCTCTCTCTGCCTACTTCTGTGCCTACTTGTGATCTCTCTTTCTATCTCTCTTGCGGTCAAATACATAAAATCTTAAAAAAAAAAAAGAAATAGACGTACATTATTTACAGTTCTGTTGCACTAGAGAGCAGCATTTTCACAGAATACTCGTCATTCATACAACTAGGTCAAAACAGGATTTATAGCTGATATCAATGGAATAATTGCTTCCATTGCTCTTTTTTACTTTCCTAACAGAGACTAGACAAAGACTCACAAGAGTTTCCTGATCCCAGGACCCAACTGTGAAGCAGAGGCTCTCTGATTCGATTGTATAATGGCAAAGACACAGTTTTACAAGCTGAAACCAAATCACTAGAATAGAGATAGCTTGCAAACTGCAGGGAGGGAAAGTTGCAGGGAAGGGAAGGAGACCCTGGATAAAACGGGGGCAGATGGGAGAGCTGATGTAGAGGACAAGATCGGGGGGTTCCAAACTATGGCAGGGGCGCCAAAATGGGGGAAAACAGGAGGAGAATATAAACCCCAACTATTGCAGTTTTATGAGCCATGTACTGATGTGTATTGTTTCTAGCTCTCTCATCAACTTAATTCAAGGCAAAGGACTCAAGGATGAAATGTTGGAATTACAATTCTAGAACTGTGCCCAATAAACAAGAAGTCAAAATCCATGGTTTTTCTCATTACATGAAATTATCATATTAAAGTTACAAACATTATCTCCTTAGAGTCTGATGTTTAATGCATCTTACAGTCTTTATTAAGAACGTGTCAATTGGTCCATAATTGACCCATTCATTTAATTTTAAATTATTGTTTCTGTTTCTTACTGGTAATATCAGCCTTGGCTCCTGGTTGGCTTTTTCCCCCATATGATAGCAAGTATTTCTGCTACTGAACAGAATTGTTTCACTTGGTTTAATTTTACATTTTAAAAAATTTCCACATTTTTAAACCTTTGGTATCTTTGCATATTAGTAGAATTTTGACAACAGGGTCTTAATATCACAGCCATTTCTGTGAAAGCAAAGGTACAAGTCAGTGGGGCGCCTGGGTGGCTCAGTGGGTTAAGCCGCTGCCTTTGGCTCAGGTCATGATCTCAGAGTCCTAGGATCGAGCCCCGTACCGGGCTTTCTGCTCAGCAGGGAGCCTGCTTCCTCCTCTCTCTCTGCCTGCCTCTCTGCCTGCTTGTGATCTCTCTCTGTCAAATAAATAAATAAAATCTTAAAAAAAAAAAAAGGTACAAGTCAGAACTACATTACTTCAGATGAGGGACTTGGGAGTTTACCATAACCAAAGTGTGAAAATTCTCTTCCAGCTTTTGCTGCTTTTTCTCTCAGGACCTGCCCCTGTCTTGACCAGCTTCCTAATCCTGAAGATAGACCTAGCACATGTTTATGCCAAAGGGCCTGGGAAACACCCCTGTCTCAGTACCATTAGGTAGCGGATGGCTGGCATTCAAAACAAAGGCAGCCTGCGTATTTTGTCAGTGGAAATGGAAATGTCCTCAGGTGGAAGATTTTGCTTTAACTAATTTGTATCAGTGTTTGTTAGAGTATAATCTGTAGACTGGGCTAGTCTGTGATGCTTATATTTTCCTGTGTTACATTTGCTTTGATTTCATTTCTTTGAAATGTGGTTTTAAGTCTCTTAAAGCCAGTAACAACAACAACAAAAAATTCAGCTTGTATATCTTTGATTTTTAAGTTTCATTTTCTCATAATTTGCTTTTATTGCATTTTATGAAAGTATTGGCTTCCATGGACCCTTTGTCATAGATAGTTTGAGAAACACTAATATTATTACTTAGTGAAAAGTGGCAAGGAGTGTTTGTCCCCCTGAGAGTAGATTTTTGATAGGAGATAGGAGAAAGGAAACACAAAGTTCTAGACACCTGAGAGAATAAAAGAGAAAGAAAAATTGTTTCCGTGTAGAACGTGGTTGCCCTTATTATTTGCGCAGAGTTAGCCCCTACGTCTGTTAACAAATCTACTACAGACTTCTATTAAATGTAGAATGTATTCTGTGCTAAAGGCATTGTCCCTGGTGCTGAAAGGAATGGGGTAGTTCTTATTTTCCTCTTGTTAAAGCTTTAGTCCAGGCTTCTCAGACTTGGTGGCTATATATCAGAATCACATGGGAAGCTTTATAAAAAATATAGATTCCTGGACTCCCTCTGAAAACCTACCCATTCAACATTTCTGTGGATGGTATCTCTGAACTGTATTTTTAGAAGGTTTGGGGTGATTTTGATGTTTGGTTTGTGTTGGGTAGAACTTAGGCCTTGGTCACCCTTTGAAATGAGTTAAAGTGGAATTAGCAAGCATTGGAATATGAAAAATGTAATAAATTCCATAAGCACTTATTTAGTACTCTACTCTTCCACACGGTGGATATAAGCAAGTTGTTCTAGTTAGGATAATTAATGTTAGACACTATAACTAGAACACTCACATCTCAATGGCTCAGTATAATAGAACTTAATTTTTTGCTCTCATAGAATCTGATGAGATGTTCTTGGTCGGGCTGTTCTCCTGGTGAGCTCTTCTCAAAACAGTGAATCAGAAGTTCAGGCTCTTTTAACTTGGTGCCCAACCATCCTTACCACATTCCTTCTCCATAATAACTGTTTAAAAGTACTCATAATACTTTAAAGAAGATGAAAGGAGGCAGGTAATTAGATCTTCCTGAAATTAGATCTTCCTGAGTATCCAGGAAGGAAAAGAAATGTTTTGGTGAGTACATGGTATTCATACATACATAGCCATTCCAAGGAGTAATGGTAATAGAAGCCATTTGATTTTGTATCACAAATTACATCATCAGTACCTCTAATAATTGGTACAAATTGGTTGCTTCCTATTGGGTCTCCAAATGCTGCTATGGCCATTCTGTGTTATAGATATTTTGAGGTCAAGTTCTCTTCTGATCTATTTTATATTGTCTTTGATAGAGAAAAATTTCTTTTTTAAAAAAAATTTTATTTACTTGAGAGAGAGAGAGAGTGAGAGAGAGAGAGCATGAGAGAGTAGAGAGTCAGAGGGAGAAGCAGACTCCCTGCTGAGCAGGGAGCCCAGTGTGGGACTCGATCCTGGGACTCCCAAGATCATGACCTGAGCCAAAGGCAGTCGCTTAAACAACTGAGCCACCCAGGTGCCCTGAGAAAAATTTCTTAATATGTGAAAGACAAGTAGTATTGCTAGAGAAATCAGGGAGTCTAACTCTCTAAAATCTGACCAAACCATGTAAAATATAAAACCTCCAATCTTAAATTCATGAATTTTGCAGTATCTTTGGGAGATAACTTATCACTCATGCTTGAAATATTAAGAGTATAATATTGTATATAATAAAATACTACCATAAAAGGTGGAATATCTTTGGATCCAGGACAGCATAGAGAAGAGAGAGAGATCTGTCTGGCTTGAAGAATCTTTGAAGATTTTAGTGGTTTTATGATGCCTGGTGACAATGCAGAAGCAAGCTAAACCTTAAATCTGTACAAAAGGAACTTTTGCAAAGCTTTTCCAGATGATACCACACATTATGCTCCCCAGTGTCCTCAAAGATCCATCTTTTCTCATTACCATTACATTTCTCCTCCTACAACAGCATCTTCAAGAATGTTTGGCAGGGGTTAAGGTAGGAATATTTGTCTTTATATTATATTCCATGATACACAGTCCTGCCAGTGAATTCATTTGGATTTGAATATCTACAACTATTTTAGTTTTCCAGGTGCCCCATATTTTAAAACCAACATTGAATCTTGAGGCTCAACAATCAAAAAATAGAAAGGACTAGAGTGTTTTGCTTTATAGTCTGATGCCCTTGAATTGGGTATAAATGTTAGTTTTCTGTAAAGCTTCTTTAATATTAATTTTCCTCAGATTTATAAAATATTCATTCTCACAAATGAGCTCTCATTTTTATCCTTAATTATTCCTATGACTTAATTATTCCTATGTTATTTACTTTTGGACCAAAAATCTGGATCCCAGCTCCACTCTACTGAAGGCCTCTTGTGAGTCTGTTTGCCTCCAGCCATGAAGAAGTCTACTATGTTTGCCCCTCCCAAGGCCATAATTTTACAGATCTCCCAAGGCCATCATTGTTTTACAGATCTTGACTGCTAATTGATTCCTTATTTGAACAGACACCAGGTAATTGGGTGTTTCAGTAGGTTCTTTCAGCGAACTTTTTTCCATTAATATTCTTATCCAGCACCAGATGATCCTGACATTTTATTGCCATATCCAGCGTGCGTTGTACTTCTTCCTTCAACTTATCAAGATTGGCTTCTGGTCACTGCATACCTGAGGACACTTGAGGGAAGACTGACCTTCTAGACATAATAACAGGCGTTGCATTAATTCACTTTTTTTTTTAAGATTTTATTTATTTATTTGACAGACAGAGATCACAAGTAGGCAGAATGACAGGCAGAGAGAGAAAGAGGGAAGCAGGCTTCCCGATGAGTAGAAATCCCGATGCGGGGCTCAATCCCAGGACCCTGAGATCATGACCCGAGCCAAAGGCAGAGGCTTAACCCACTGAGCCACCCAGGTGCCCCTAGTTCACTTTTCTAATGTGGCAATTGGTTTGTAAGTCTGAAGAGCTGGAATGCACAATCCAGTCTTGTCCAGCACAACAGAATGTAAAGCTCAGGGAAATTAGGTGATTTCAGTAGTCATTTAGCTAGTTAAAAACAAGATCTATAAGTTAGATGAAGATAAAACCAAATGGTCTCTCAATGCAAACTTTTTATTGGATTAACTTAAAATTGTTTCCTTTTATTAGGATTATGTGCTGAGTCATTTCCCTTCTGAATCCCTTTTTAAGTAATTATATTCCTGGGATGTATCCCTAGGAAGTAACAGAGGGAAAAAAATGATCTGTACAGAATTGTTCACTGAGCCATTATTCAGAGTGGCAACAATTTTTAAGTGACCCAGTGTCCAATAAGAGGCGAATGGTTAAATAACAGAGGGTACACCCAAATGACAGATTGTAATGCAGTTGTAGAAAATGATCATTGATGACTTTGCAGCAACTGGAAATAAAGTCTATGAGAGAACATGAAATTAAAATACCGGGATATAAAGATGTGGGTTTTCCCACCAGTAAAACAGATTCAGTAGGAAAAGAAGGAACTGAGAGGAGTAATTGGAGGATGTTGAGGTAAAGAATAAAATCTGTCATTTCTGTAAAGCCTGAAATATGGACAAATGAAAGGCATGAGAGGCAGGAAAAACTGCAATATGACCTACTCATTAATTTTAATGCCCTGGCATGGTTGTAGACCTCATGAGGAAACAAAAAAGGAGATGGCTTTGAAATTGTTCCTCCACAGACGCTTGTCTATATAAGGTTGCAATTTCATTGAGAGCTCTTTGTAAACTTGGGAGCATTTCAGTTATAAATATATTCAGATGATATTTGAAATTCCTCAACAAGGTGCAATTTATCTTTTAAAATAATAGCCCTTCCTCAAGCGCACATGCTGCACATACAGTTACCAAGTATTTGAATTTTAGCAGTTTTTTAGGACTGCTTTCTGCCCTTGAATTGAGTTTTGGTTAGAACAGTCTGAATCTGTCTCCTCTAATAGCAAAGGAGAGGATGAGCATATACCAAGGATTCATTATTTTGCCACTAAACAAGTTGTAAAGATAATATTTATTAAGCTTCTGGGAACATGTTTTAAGAACAAAACAAGTTGCTCAAAGATGTCTAGGTTTTGCAAGAAGGATACCTTGACTTTGGAAGTGGACTCTCAAGGTTGTAGCACAGAACCAAGAAGCCAAAGGAGGCTTGAGGAGTCATATTTTCCATTACCTGCTCTCGCGCAGAATGTCAGCTAACATATCCTAGAAAAATAAGACACTGATTTTTAATGACATCCAGGAAGGCATATTATAATCATATTGAGAAATGGCTTTGTGAGTGGACAATAAATATGTCTGCATATCAGTGTTACTGCATTTGAAAAAGCATTGCTTAAGCCGTTGAAAAACCTCAAGGATTAAAAAAACCTTGTGTTAGGCTTTGGCTGTGAGGTGACAGTTTGTTTTTCAGGATTTCCATGATTTATATGCCAGGAAGCAAATCAGACTCACACTGCAAATTGTGCATACTGATACACACATGTGTGCTTATTATTTTTATTAATAAAAATTACAAAACTATAGCTTTCTACACAGCAGTCCGCAATTAACCATAGTTTTGTTGTCAAAAAATGTGTCGAATATCTTCAGAACAGTTGTAACATCTTAGAAAATCCAGTAACCTCATTTACTTATTTATTTAATAAGTATTTATTGAATCTCTATTATATGCAAAGTATCACCTTAGATATTCAAAAGCTTTTACACACACACATACACACACAAACACAAATAAAACACAAGTCCTGCCCTCTAACAAACTTTGAGGGCTGAAAGGAGACACAAATAACACAAGTCAAAGAAATACTAGAGGACTTAAAGAATAAGGATCTTTTGCTGCTGAAGCTATTAAAGACCTTGAACTTGGCCTTGGAGGTCACATGTTCCCCTGGTAAATACATTCATTCTCTCAACAAATATTTATTCAATGACCATGTGCCGGGCACTGTGTTGGTAATGAGTATACAGTGGTGAAGACAGATTTAATCCAGTTCTCATAGGACTTGGAGTCTGATGGGGATAGGGATGAGACAAATAATCGCCTAGTAAAGCCAAATTAAAATGATCTCAGCAATGCTCAGCTGATTCTGAGAGTGAGAACTTCACTTACTGTGGCCAGTGGGGCAGGGCTGAATCAGATGTTCTCCATAAAGGTTAGCAAGAATATAGGTCTTTGTGAAATAAATTTACCTGGGAAATGATACCTTAAGAAAAATTCATAAGCACTAGCTTTCTGCCAAGAGTTACTATTTAGGCTGTTTCACTGCAGAAAAGAAGAGGGGAAACCCTTTCAGACTTCACCTTTGTTACTGTGCTTGGATCATTTTACTATTAGAACCTATCCTTTTTTTTTTTAAATTTAATTCATTTATTTGACAGACAGAGATCACAAGTAGGCAGAGAGGCAGGCAGAGAGAGAGTAGGAAGCAGGCTGTCTGAGGAGCAGAGAGTCTGATGTGGGGCTTGATCCCAGGACCCTGAGATCATGACCTGAGCAGAAGGCAGAGACTTTAACCCACTGAGCCACCCAGGCTTTGTTTGACATTGAGGCTGATTAGATAAGTCAGTCTGGAAAACATTCGACAGCTCTGTTGCTCTAGTATATGATGCCATGCGATATTGACCTCTTCCATGAATACAAAGACATGAAAGTCTGTCATTACCTATAGTGTCTCCTTTAGCCACATTATCTACAGCATCTCATTCTTACCATAGAATCACTTCCTGTTACCGGATGCTGATTTATAGATGCACTGCAGTGAAATTGTATTTAAAAATAACGATCAAAGCGAGGAGCCTTACACCTGAATGCCTAACCTCTCAACATACCTGAGGCTCTTCCCTTTCAAGATGCTTCATGAGAGTGTATTTATTATTCCCAATTACACTGTTCTCAGCATTTATGTATTAGTTTTTGATCCAAGTAATTTGCAGCACAAATGTACCTTGTAAAGGATTTGAGAATATTCCCTCTGTAAACTTAGACATAGTTAGCTCTGTAATGCCTGTATTTATGGGTGACGGTATAGAGTGAATAAGTCAAATTCAGAGATAATACATAGAAATTTAACTCTGAGCCCTGGAAACGGTTCATTAATGTTGTACAACATTCTGATGAAAGCGGACCTCTGTGGTTAAAACAAGGGCTGGAAGCTGGAAACTCCTCGTGTCTAGGCTGCATGGACCCTCCAAGGAGTTTCAAGACTTCTTAGAACAGAGTTCAGAAGCTTCTAACTCAGGCCAGCAGTCCTCCCTCCCATCATGGGATCCATGGGTCTCTTGGGTCATGGATTTCTTCCTGGTGGGCTGTGAACTGATCATTTTATAAGAAAATAATACAGATTTCTGTAGATTTTAATTTTCCCTGTATGTCTTTAAAAGCGACTTCATTGTGATCTATCTGTGTGTTATTATAGATACAAGAATTTCATACATCTTCATTATTTTTGCCTTTCTTTTTTTAAAAAGTTTAATTAAATTAAAATTTTTAAAAAAATCACTGAGTTCTCTCTCTCTTTTTTTTTTTTTTTTTTTTTTTTAAACATTTTATTTATTTATTTGAGAGAGACAGTGAGAGAGAGCTTGAGCGAGGAGAAGGTCAGAGGGAGAAGCAGACTCCCCATGGAGCTGGGAGCCTGATGCGGGACTCGATCCCAGGACTCCAGGATCATGACCTGAGCCGAAGGCAGTCGCTTAACCAACTGAGCCACCCAGGCGCCCCGAGTTCTCTCTCTCTTGAAAGGTAGAAGAAGCCCACAATGTAGGAGGGTCTTTGATCTTTTAGTTTACCTAAATGAGCCACAAGGGAAAAAAGCTTAGAGATCTTTCCCCATAAAATATATATTCAATCTCTACCTTGTCCAATCTTGGCAACAGGTAGACAAATGAGCGTGTTTTTATTCCAGTACATTTTATTTCCTCTGGCCATCTTCTGATGGAGGTGTGAAAAGCCAAAATATGGATAGCTGGAAGGAAAAGGAGAAATAGCAAAAAGCCGCATTAATGGAACTAGCAATATGTGAAAAGGCTTCAAGATGCTAAGAACACAGATACTATGTAGCTCTTTATGTGCAAATTCAAAAGCAGCAGATGTTACTCCTCAATCCCTGTCTATCTCTGAGCCTCTGCAATCCTACCCTTTCTGTAGCCTAACCCTCTTGGACTCCCATGTACAGGGTCAGCCGTACCCCCATTTTAAAAAGCCATCCTGAATGCCACTAGGACGGACATAAGTGGCTGTTTCACATGCTGGCATCTGCATTACATTAGTCTTCAAATTCTTCTCCCATCTTGCCACTGATCTGAAATATGAGGCTTCTCTGTGCGTCGTTGACATAGGCCTTCTAGAACCCTGCTATTCAAAGTATCGTTAAGGGACTAATGGTGTCAGCATCATCTGCAGTCTTGTTGGGAAATGTACAATCTCACGTCCCACCTCAGACGCACTGAACCAAAATCTGCATTTTGAGAGGATTCCCATGTGGCTCATCTATATACTGATGTTTGAGAAGTGCTGGTATAAAACCCAGTTCCTGCTCTTTCCACCCTAGTAACGACCTGGAATCCTTCCCTAGGGCACACATCTTCCTGATGGTGACTGCCAGTGCCCCTGCTCCTCTGTCTTGTCAGTACTGCTGCTCCCAGATTGGCCGTCACTGCACTGGGCTTAGCTCTTGCAGGACTTTGTCATCTTGTCTCAGATGGCCCAAAGCTGGCGTTTCCCTTCGGTTTGCCTTCAGTTATCTGCCTTGGTCATTTTCAGAAACTATGTATATATCCAACTGGAATGAGTTTCAATACCTGTAGCTCTGCATCTACCCAGTGCCTGCCCACCCAGTCTACTGCTCCTGAATGTTTAGCAACCCATGCTCTTACCTAAGAAACATCTGTGAGCCAGTTATTAACCTGAAGAATTCCTTTAAGATGATTTTTTTGAAATTCTCTCAATGATTGATTATCACCTATAAAGGGCTAAACAGAGTTTCAGAATTCTTTTTTTAATGTGTTTCTCAGGGAGCTATTGAAAGATATGTGTATGTAGAATTTGGCTTTAAGGATATTAAAGTAATAGTTATGATTAAGTTGTACATAATTAGAGAATAAAAAATTATAAACAAATTAAAATATAGGCGAAAGATACCAAAAACAAAGATCAAAAGACAGGCATTTAGTCTGGAAGAAAATATCTGCCACATATATGAAAGATAAATGATTAATACCCTGAATAAATACAGAGCTCATATAAATGAGAAAGAAAAAGCTTACCACGCAAAACCAGAGGATATGAGCAGACAATTTACAGAAGAAAAGCCAGTGATCCATAAAAGAATGAATATTTAACCTCACTAGAAATTGGGAAAATGCAAATTAAAATAACAATGTGACATTATTCTTTATCCCTCAGATTGGCATTAATTAAAAGTATTGACTATAAGCAGCGAGGGTAAGGAAGCAATAAAGCAGACACTGTTCTGACACTGTTGATGTGAACGTAAACTAGTACAGAGTTTTGGTAGGTTATTAAATTATAACTGTATTTATCAAAATAACTATATTAAAACCTTCAGTCTTTTGCTGTTGCTCTTCTGGAAACCCATCCTAAAGAAATGTACATGTTGCACAAAGATGCATGTGTGTTAATTGAAGTATAGTTTTTAATTATGAAAATTTTGGAAAAAACCTAAATGCTTATTGGTAGGGAAAGAGTAAATAAATTATGGTCCATGACTATTTTGGAATATTCTACAATTTTATAAAAAATGAATTATGGGGGCACCTGGGTGGCTCAGTAGGTTAAGCCTTGCCATCAGCTCAGGTCATGATCTCAGGGTCCTGGGATCGAGCCCCGCATCGGGCTCTCTGCTCAGTGGGGAGCCTGCTTCCGTCTCTCTCTCTGCCTGCCTCTCTGCCTGCTTGTGATCTCTCGCTCTCTGTCAAATGAATAAATAAAATCTTTAAAAAAAATGAATTATGTGTGTATATAGAAAGGGAACAGTGTACTAGAGGTTATAAACAAGTTTCTCCCTAGGCCTCATTATATATATATAGACATTTCATATTATATTATATATATACATGATACATATATGTATACCCTATATTGCTTATACATATTTCTCTCAGACATGTTATTTGGTTGAAAAAGCAGGTCATAGAACAATATCTATATTTCAATTCCATTTAGGCTAAAATATCACATCTGTCTATCTGTATATACATGCATTCATATAGGTAAAAACAGAAAGAGCTAGAACTAGGAGAACATTTGTCAAACTACAATGATAAATTATTTTCATAAGGAGCTGGGAGTTGGGTAGGGTAAGGATGAAGGGGAACTTTCTTTTTTTTTTTAAATTAATTTAATTTTGTGTGTGTGTATTCCAGAATTCATTGTATATGCACCACACCCAGTACTCTATGCAATACGTGCCCTCCTTAATACCCAGCACCAGGCTCACCCAACCCCCCATTCCCCTCCCTTTCAAAATGATCAGTTTGTTTCTCAGAGTCCACAGTCTCTCATGGTTTGTCTCTCCCTCCGATTTGAATAGAAGGGGAACTTTCATGGTTTATTTATGTCGTCTAAATCTTTACAGTAAGAATATATGAAGTTGTAATAATTGTGTAATAAGAAAAGCAATAAAGAGAGAAAAGTACACACACCAGAGATGATAATAAAGGACATGATTATGGTATTGTCAAGGTAAAAATTGCCATGAGAAAGCTGCATGTGTGGGGTGCTTGGGTGACTCAGTGGGTTTAGCCACTGCCTTTGGCCTAGGTCATGATCCCAGAGTCCTGGGATCAAGCCCCACATAGGCTCTTTGCTCAGCTGGGAGCCTGCTTCACCCTGTCATCTCCACTGTGCTCTCTCTCACTATCTCTGTCTCTGTCTGCCTCTCTCTCTCTCTCAAATAAATAAGTAAAATCTTTAAAAAAGAAAAGAAAAGAAAAAGCTGCAAGAGGATATAGACAGGTTCTTCCTTGAGGCCCATTTTCCTCATCTTAAAGTTCCTCAGGGTGGGGAGATGGGAGAGAAGGTGAAATACATTTCTTTTCTAAGATTTTTCTAGGTCAAAATTCCATGTCTTTACAGCCCCTTCCAAAGGGTTTTTCAAAGTTGTTGTGCCATTTTGTATTTCACACCAGCACTGTATAAGAATTTCAGTTGCTTTTCATCCTTGTTAGCACTTGGTTTGGTCAGTTTTTTTTTTTTTTAATCTTCTTAAATTTAGCCTTTCTAATGTGTGTATAGTGGTATTTCCTTGTGGTTTTACTGTGCATTTTTCTAATAACTAATGATGGTGAACATCTTCTTATGTACTTATTTACCATCTGAAACGGATCCATGACATAAAATCAAAACATAAAACTATAAAACTTCTAGAAGACAATGTAGGAACTAATCTTTTAAAAATATTTATTTGTTTATTTGAGAGAGAGAGTGCGCACACACATGGGCGGGAGGGGCAGAGTGAGAGGGAGAGAGAATCTCAGGCAGACTCCGCACTGAGCACAGAGCCGGCCATGGGGCTCCATCTCTGGACACTGAGATCATGACCTGAGCCAAAATCAAGAGTCAGACCCTTAATCGATTGCACCACCTAGACATTCCTGAGCTAATCTTTTTGATTACCTTGAACTAAGCAAAGGTTTCTTAGGCCCAAAAACTCCTACAAACCAATGAAAGAAAAGGAATTGATAATTGGACTTCATAAGAATTACAAATTACTCTTTGAAAGACACTATTCAGAAAATGAAAAGATAAATCATAGACTGAGAGAAAATATTTGCAAAATATCTGATATTTGCATGTCTGATAAAGGCTTTGTATCCAAAATATATGAAAAGCTTTTACAACTCAGTAAAAAAGAAACAACTCAATGGCAGATGATCTAATGATTTGAACAAGCACTTCAGCTGCTTCTTTCAATGATGACTAAAATAAAAGATGAACTGTCCTTCTCTGGGCATTGATTGAGTTAATAGCTGGTGATTAGAGTACTAGCCAGATGCAGCTATTTTTACTGTAATAGGTGTCCTTTCATGATGATTCCTATCTAGAATTTGTAATAACAAGTGATTAGCTTTTAGAATGGCTCATTTTCACTATCTATTCACTATACTATTCAGTATCTATTTCACTATACTAGTCACATCAGTTAATAATTAACTGATTTCATAAACACATATTTTAAAGTGTAACTAACTAGACACAGCCTACACAAAGTGAGGTGGCTCTTTTATTCCTTGACAAGGAATTAGCGAACATTCTGTGGACAAGGAAGATTAGATAAAAGTCTCAACTCTTTGCTTCGCTTTCCACTTCCCCATGTTTAATAAGGTAGGAAATTTACAATATAAACCCATCATTTCTCCTTTGTTTTGTAGCAGGGGGCAGTACAGTCTAAAACAATGTGGCAAATAAATAAATAAATAAATACATACATACAAACAAAATGGCATTACCATTCACTGGCCAAAACCCACATGGAACCAGGTAGAATATTCTAGGGGAACTTTAGGCAGGTGATTATTTCTTAACCAACACAGAATAGCATTGATTGGGTGTGGCTTCTCTTATCTCTTCAGTTTGTTCCATATCCCCTGTGTCCCCGCTTCCAAGAGCAGAGTTATCCCCAACGCCCTCTCTCTTGCATCCTCTCTCTTACCCTTACCAACTCCTCTGTCAACCCTTTGCTCCCTTCCCTAGGTTTTGTCCTTCTTTGAGTCCAGTTCTGATGCTGGAGAGGGTATGGAGGAGAGGAGAGGGAAGGGGCTATCTCTGTGGTCTGGCCTCAGGGTGAAGTTGACCGACCCCTAATATTTCAGATTCCAAAAAAGAGTGCAAATGAATTCTGTCATGTAGTTTCATTGTTTGGATTGAAAGTCCTCTTTTAGTTAAGAATGTGAAGTTGTTGGAATTTTGACTTTTTCATGCTATGGATTTGATAAGAATAATTCTCTTGCCTATTTTTATAGTTTTGATCAGAAATCAAATATCCATTATATAAGAATTTGTTATGTCCCATTCATAAATTTTAAGTATGTCATGTTCAAGAGATGTCTGCTTACTCCCATTGTGTTCAGTTGTTCAGCCTTCAGTTAAGCAGGCTATGTCTTTAAAGATTTGTAGTTATTTTTTATCTTCACCTTTCTTTTTTTTTGAACTTCATGTTCATATATCCTATTGCTATTATAATCTTGACTTGTGCTCATTCTTGATGATATTGGTAAGTAGAATAATTACACCCTAAAGATCTCCATGTCTAAACCTTGGATCCTTTTAATGGCAAAATGGCAAAAGGGACTTTGCTTATGTGATTAAGGTTAAGGATTTTCTTATGGGGACACTATTTCATATTATCCAGGTGGGTGCAGGCTGATCATGTGAGTCCTTAGGGAGAATCTTTCCCAGCAGCAGTCAGAGGGAAGGGTGAAGCCATAGAGTAAGAGCTAAGAAGATGTGATGTGAGGAATCTGCCTGCTATTCTGGCCTTGAAGGTGGAGGAAGGATGCCATGAGCCAAGGAATGTGGGTAGCCTCCACAAGCTGAAAGGCAAGGGATGGATTCTCCCATAAAGCTTCCAGAAAGGAATGTACTTCTTGAATTTAGCCACATTGGACATCTGGCCTATGGAGGGACAGATAATAAATCTATGTTGCTTTAAATCACTGAGCTGTGGTAATTTGTTACAGTAATAATAGAAAAATAATACTAATGCATCAAACAATCAAATGCAACTACATTTAAAGTATATGAAATTTAGACAACACTTTTATCTAAAAGTTAAATTAAAGATAGACATTTTAAACTGGGGTGCCTGAGTGGAACAGTGGGTTAAGTGTCTGACTCTTTAGTTTCAGCTCAGGTCTGATCTCAGGGTCCTGAAATCCAGCCCCAAGTCTGGCTCCACATTCAGCAGGGAGTCTTCCAGAATTTCTCTCTTCCTCTCCCTCTGTCCCTTCTCCTGTGCTCTCTCTCTCTCTCTCTCTCTGTCTCTCTCTAAAATAAATAAAGCTTTAAGAAAAATTTTAAGCCAAAATAATTTTTCATGTAGCTTTTCAAAAAAACTAACATGATTATTAAATATTGGATAATAAGTTTATCCAACACAATTAAAAGAAAAGATACAAATTATAAGAAATGTAAGCATTTAAAATAAAATTATTTAAATAAAGTTTTGAATTATTTTAGTTTAGTTTTTATGAATTGAATAAAATCTTAAGTATTTTTATAATGATGAAGTTTTTGGACTTCTCATGTTTGATGTCCATCTAAGTGCCCATACTTCAATCACATTACAACTAAGGTTACATAAACACAAATTTATGAAATATTCAGTATTGCAAAATGTTCCTTTTTTTCCCAGATTTATTTATTTGAGAGAGACAGAGCATGTGCATGGGGCTGTGTGCGGGGAGGGTAGAGGGAAAGGGAGAATCACAAGCAGACTCCCTGCTGATTGGGGCTCCAGAGTCAGATACTTAATCGACTGAGCCACCCGGGTGTCCCAGTATTACAGAATGCTCCTAAACAACCATGTTTAATTTTCAAAAGCTGATCTAATTCATAAATACCTTCAAACCTATGAATTGGAACATGAAGAGAAGCAAGAAAACGGGTTCATGGTACTCCTGGGAAACTGTATTTCATTATGCAGGAATCTGTCATATTCATATTATCTGAGAGGAAGGATTGGACAAGTTAATTTGTCTTTTCTCTTATTTGAGCGCTTCTGCCACTCAAACCCTGCCCAGCTAAGTCAGTGTTTGTCTTTGATTTCAACAGTGGTACAACCCAGAAACCTTCACAGAATTCAAGGGCATTTACCTTTTGTTTTGAAGTCATAGGATTAAGTAAGATATGTGAGAAGTATTTCTTTGGGGCCCAGATGGTGAATCGTGAAAGCAGATGTTTGTGGTTGTGGGTCCTGCTGTGTCAGTGCTGAACGTTGGGTCCCAAGTGGCAGAGGCACCTGTGTGTTCTCTGGAGAATATGTGTAAGTCTGTGATATGCCAGGCCCTCTAAAGCCCACATACAGATGGCTGCTGCCTCTTTCCTGGACCTCAGGGTGATACTGAACTATCTAACACATCCATGAGATCTTTGGGACCATGAAGAATAATCTCCAGCTTATTGTGCTAACAGAATGTTTCCTTCAGGACTGAGTTGTATTACAAAAGGTCTATTTGATTGATTATCTTTGTACCAGAGGTTCGGGGCTCCAGAAAGAGTGAGGGCAAATGTTTAAGAAAACCCTTTCTCTCATACCAGTGAATATGACTCACTTGACCGATTGACCGATTGTCTCCCTGTTGGCTCCAAATCCTTAGGATTGAATTTTCTTTTCCCCCTGACTTGCATCATGTATTTATTTTTTCCCTTTCATATCTTTCTCCTGTCCACGTGCTTTCCTGAGGCTGCTCGTTGTGCATTTGCTGTGGTCTCCTGCGTCTCAGCTGCCATTGCCAGCTCTCACCTCCCTAGGTGTGCTTCCTTGTTCTGTTGCACTTAACTTTTGTTGAGTTGAGAAGGAAGGGAGTACCAAGAGATCCCTGGAGATCTAAATTTTCATTCTAGAGTTCTTTCCCAGTGGTGCAGTGAGAGTAGATGTTGAAGGTTTCTAGAGCAGAAGAGAAAGGAAAGGATTGTCCATGTGCAAGAGTTCCCCTGAGAGTTTTAGTGTCAATGACCAAGCAAGGTGTGATCACAAACACTGCTCCTTGAAGACCAGTGAGCCTATTACCAATCACTCATTATAAAGTCATACTTTATTACCCAGCATTTATTTCAGCAGGACTTGGTGACATTATAAAAATAAAATGTGTGGATTGTCCAGCTATTGTAGGGTAGACAGCATTGTGGCTGCAGCTCAGCCATTAACAGCATCACTAATCTTAAATACCCTCCCGGTGCTACCTGTCTCTGCACTAAATTTGCATACTCTGGCCTCAGGTCCCCATTGCACAGTAAAAGGGACGTTTTATGCTATGCAGAGTGTTTCTAGGAAGATCAGTGTCAGTAAGCAAAGTAAACCCTTTCTCTAGGCTACTTCTCTGTCTCCAAAAGGCACTGTAGAAGCATTGGCTTACCTGCCTTGGAACTCGGGAGCTGGGCAGCAAGCTGACCTGTAACTTCTTACTGCCCACTCTGTGTAGGATTTAGGAAAGGCAGACATGATACTATTCAAATATTTGACCACCTTCAGTAGTGCTCCTAAGAACTGCTAATGTTCCCAGCCAGTAACTGGCAATCTTACAAGATAAACAGTAACAGATTTTGTGTGTGTGTATGTGTGTGTGTAAGCTCCACGCCCAATGTGGGGCGCAACATGGGCTCAAACTCATAACCTTGAGATCAAGGGTTGGATGCTGGATGCTTAACAAACTGAGCCACCCAGGTGCCTGAATGGGAACAGACTTTTTAAAAGAAATAGGAACCAGCAAATGAAAACTTCCTCTTTTTTCAATTTAACAAAGAAGTTTTATTTAACAAAGAAAGTCAGAGTTCTGCAACTTCTCAATTATTTTTTCCATTCCTTTTCCTGTCTTGCAGCCTTCTTAATATAACCATAGCCTAAAATTCTAAGATTGTTATAAAAAATGGCATTAAGGGGCGCCTGGGTGGCTCAGTGGGTTAAGCCGCTGCCTTCGGCTCAGGTCATGATCCCAGGTCCTGGGTTCAAGCCCCACATCGGGCTTTCTGCTCAGCAGGGAGCCTGCTTCCTCCTCTCTCTCTGCCTGCCTCTCTGCCTACTTGTGATTTCTCTCTGTCAAATAAATAAATGAAATCTTTAAAAAAAAAAATGGCATTAAAACATGTTAACCTGTGGTAAGTGACTGCAATTTGTAAGCCCAAGCCTGGGCTCCCGGCTCTTCATCAGCTGAGGACATTTAACCTACGTTTGTGGACTCAGCCCTGAACCCTGTCCCCAGTTTTCTAGGGGTGATCCTTTTGAACACACAATTTGTTTGTTTTTTTTTTTTGTTTTAACTAAGTCTAGAGCAATGGTCCTCAGCCCTAGCTGCATGTGAGCAACAGGTAAGGAGCTTCTACAGAATATCAGTGCCTAAACTCACCCCCACACCAATTAAACTAGACTCTTTGGGGGTGGGGCTGGGAATCTTTTTAAAAAGACACCAGGTTGGGGCATCTGGGTGGCTCAGTCCTTAAGCGACTGCCTTCAGCTCAGGTCATGATCCCAGGGCCTTGGGATGGAGCATCGCATCAGGCTCCCTGCTCTTCGGGGAGTCCGCTTCTCACCCTCCCTCTGCCTGCCACTGCCCTTGCTTGTGCTCTCTCAATCTCTGTCAAATAAATAAATAAAATCTTTTAAAAAAATAAATAAAAATAAAAAGATGCCAGATTCTTCTCATGTTCCACCAGGGTTAAATACCACTCTTCTATTCTGGAGTAGTGGCTCTCAACTAGGGGTGATTTTTGCCTTCCTGGGGGACATCTGGCAATGTTGAGAGACCTTTTTGGTTGTCACACCTGGGACGGTGCTATTGACATCTAGTGAGTAGAGGCCCGGACTGACTGCGAACGTCCTGTGATACATAGGGCAGTTTCCACAGCAAAGAGTTACCTGGCCTACAATGTCAGAAGTGCCAAGGTTTGGACTCTGATCTAGGCTGACACCAAGGCTCTGTGCCAAGCTACCCTCAAGCTGATGCTGTTGAGATTCTAGTAGTATATTCCAGATGTGGTACTGGGATTCTTGCCCAATTCGCAAAGTCTTAGTTCCTACAACTCCCTATCCCAAACCTTAATGTTTATTAGAGGAATGAAAGACCTTCAAAAGGCTGACTGCCTCTTGCTTGCCTAGACAGCTGAAGAATTATTGCTCCCAAATGCCTTTTCCTGTGCTCTCCCTATCTTTTGGGACACAAATGTTACCATCTATCAGACTTCCTATTGTTAACTATTTTCCTCTTTACAAAGTTTTTAATATTGGAATTTTCATTCTAATGTTTTGGTTTTTTTTCTTTCTGTGGTTACATGAGTAATTAATGGCAACCTCCCCTCCCCACAAAACCCTTCAGTGGCTTTATTTTTAGGTAGGGGGTCATCTAAGATTCAGGGAAGAAATGGCCAGCATTTAGAAGAAAATTCTTCTGCAACAGGATTGTCAATTGTGAAAAATGCATGCTAGCAGGAAATTTAAAAGACAAGCATGTTATTGCCTCAAGAGAACTTTTCTGAGCAGACTGCTTATGGAATCAGAATAAATTTGATTGAGAAAGATTCAGCAAAGGGAAGAATGACTGAATAGCATCTCCTCAGAGGTATAGGGATAGATGGGCAAACGTGAACACAGAAAGACATAAACTTTAGTGAAACACCTTTTCCTGGAAGAGTCCAGCCCTTTGGCTTTTGGAAGACAGAAGGGAGAGCCATCAAAGCAGTGGGACTTTGAATTGCTCCAAACTCCTTACTTAGGCCCCAGAAAAGTCAAAATTTACCCTTTCTTCCCTGATGTGGGGCTGGGTTCCCAGATTTAGCAAATATAAAGACCCTCAATTTGAGTATTATGTATTTTTTATTATACATAATAAATATTTTTAGTATAAGTATGTCCTAAATATTGTATGGGTTGTGTTTATACTGAACAAAAAAATGATGTTGCCTATCTGAAATTCAAATTTAATTGGGCATCCTGTCTTTTTTTTTTTTTAAAGGTTTTATTTATTTATTTGACAAAGAAAGAGAGATCACAAGTAGGCAGAGAGGCAGGCAGAGATAGAAGGGAAAGCAGGCTCCCTACTAAGCAGAGAGCCCGATTCGGGGCTTGATCCCAGGACCCTGAGATCGAGACCTGAGCCAAAGGCAGAGGCTTAACCCACTGAGCCACCCAGGTGCCCCAAGCATCCTGTCTTTTATCTGGCAACTCTAACCTGAAGATTCCTTCCAAGCAGAGATGATGAGGAGAGTAGACCAGACAGGATAGCAGGGAGCCTCAAGTACAGGACTTACTACTAACAGAGTTGGTAGAAGAAGCAGTGGGTGAGGAGTACACAGAGGCTCTTTCAATATCCTCATATACAAAGTAATCCTTTTATGATCTTAATATCCTTTCTCCTGATGACCTCATTCTTCACAGGTCAAACCCCTCCCAAACTTCTATCCAGATAGCCCTCATTTTCTGACATGCAAAATTAACCAGACCTAGAATGGCCCTCTTTAATTACTGTTTACTTCATTTGCATCAATTTTTTCCTCCTTCATTATAATGTCATTTCCATAAGAAAGAGAACCACTACCAGTATAACCTTGAATAAAATATGTGCAGAATAATTTTGACAAAAATTTCAGGGGCACCTGAGTGACTCAGTTAAGTGTCCAACTCTTGATTTTGGCTCAGGTTCTGATCGCAGGATCAAGCCCTGCGTGGGGCTCCATGCTCAGCAGGGAGCCTGCTTGAGATTCTCTCTCCCCCTCCGTATACCCCTCGCACTGACCACTCTCTCTCTCTAAAATAAATAAATAAATATTTTTAAAAAAAGAGTTTTTACAAAGATTTTTAACTCTGTTTATTAAGACTCCTTGTGTCTTCTTGGCTACTCTTTCTCTGGTAGTCAAAAGAATGCGAATAATTCTGTGTCCTATTTTCTCTGTTTTTCTTTCTCTTCCCATTGTTTTTGACTTGTCCTCAAGTTTTGCATCCTTTTAATTTGTTAACATGATGATGCCTTTTCTCTTCTTGTTTCATGGATCTTCTGTTTTTATCCAGGACTATCTATTCAATAAATAATAGTTGATGGATACATCAACAAGAGAGACAGACACGCTGTAAAATATATCAGTGTCAAGCAGGTGGCATGCTCTAGGATAGACAAAGATAAACTTTAATGGGGTCTTATAATTTAAGGGTGTTTGGTTTTGCCTAGTTTGTGTGACCCTTGCAATCCTACAGAGGTAGTAGTGTATTTTTCTGAAACAGGAACTTCTGCCACAAGTACTGCAAGACTTGTGGGCAAAGGCATATAAATAGTGAGCAAACCTAGCTGACTGCTTGGTCGATAATGCTGTGTTCATTCATTCATCAGGGGTTATTCTAGTCCTGGGGATCCAGAAATTGATAGACCTTCCCCTCATCAAGGAGACAGATAATAAACAAGTAAACAAGAAAATAAATAATTTAATCTCAGGCAGTGGTAAGTGATAAGTACTATAGAGAAAAATTAAGTGGGATGAGCGATAAGTGTAGCATTAGGATAGGAAGGAGGGTACATTTTTAATATGATGGTAAGAAAAGAGTTCACTAAGGAGGCGCCGTTTAATAAAGATCAGACTGGTGGAAAGTAGTAAGCCATGTCACTGTTTGGGGGAACCTAGACAGAAGGAACAGAAAATGCAACAGCTTGAGTTCAAGAAGCAGCAAGAGGCTGTAACTGAAGGGGAGTGATCACGGAGAGTGAGTCAGAGAGACACGTAGGGGCCAGATCACGATGGAGCTGATAGTCCACAGAAAGGAGTGCCACAAGCAACCACTGGATATTTTAAACAGGGGCAAGACAGGGTCTGAATTAAAATTTAATACATCACTCTGGCTACTGTGTGGAGAATTGTCCTGGGGGAGGGAGAGTTGTGAAGCAAGATTAAATAGGGAGAGCAGTTAGGAGTCCTGAAATAGAACAGACAGAAGATGTTAGCTTAGCAGATAATAGTGGAGGTGGCGATAAATGCTTGGACCAAATGGCAAATGAGTGAATAGTGTCAGGAAATAAGAATCAAAGGTGATGGGCTTCTGACCCAAGCAACTGGGAAAATAGGGATGCCACTTGTTGAGATGGAGAACACTAAGTAGGAGCAGTTTTTGTTGTCATCTTTGAAATATTTTTTGAAACAATCATAAATTTACAAGATACTTGGGAATATAATATGAGTAACTTTTTTCCCCCGAACAATCTGTTTGCCTCACCACCTTTGGATATGTTAATACTCCATACTTTAGTATTCAGAGTATTTACTTACTATTCAACATTTATACTCAAAGTATTAATTTAGTATTTAGTTAATATTCCTACTAGCAAGCATAGTCTACTGTATAACTGTAAAGCATCAAACCGAGGAAGAGAACATTGATTTTCTTCTACCGTCTAATTCTCCGACCATGTTCATGTGTTCCAGTTGTTTCAACAATGATTAGAAATACCCAATTCAGAGTCATGCATTGCATTTGGTTGTCCTATTTCTTGTTTAGTATTGAAGAATTTTTCAGGTTTTCATCAGCTTTAATGACTGTTTTAGTTTTCTGTGTTGCGTAAAATATCACCACAGACTCAGTAGCTTGAAGCAACATACATTTATTATCTCACTTTCTGGAAGTCAGGAGTCTAGATGTGGCCAGGTTGGATTCTCTGCTTCAGGGTCACCAGGCTATAATCCACGTATCACTCAGGACTGTGGTCACATTGGAGATTTGGCTGGGGAAAGATGTGCTTCTTAACTACCTCACTTGGTTGGCACAGTTCATTTGCTTGCTGCTGTAGTCCCAAGGCATCAGTTTATTGTTGGAGATCACCCTTAGCCCTGGTAGTTCCTTGCCACTTGGGTTTCTGCGATATGACCTCTTATGCCATGGCAGCTTGCTGTGTCTGTAGCACCTCTGTTAGCAAGGTGGTCTTATACAATGGTCTTTTTTTTTTTTTAATTTATTTATTTATTTGACAGAGAGAGATCACAAGCAGGCAGAGAGGCAGGCAGAGAGACAGGAGGAAGCAGGCTCCCCGCTGAGCAGAGAGCCCGATGCGGGACTCGATCCCAGGACTCCGAGATCATGACCTGAGCCGAAGGCAGCGGCCCAACCCACTGAGCCACCCAGGCGCCCCTACAATGGTCTTTAATGCAATCCTGGAGGTGACATCGTATCACCTTTGTGATAGTCTCTGGGTTCTGCCCAAACTCAAGGGAATAAACATCAAGGGACAGGGATTTTTGGGGTCCACCTTAAAGTCTGTCTGCCACAATGAGTTTGATACTTTTGAAGATAGCTTTGTAGAAGTGCCTCAATTTGGGTTTGTCTGATATTTCCTCATGATGGAAGCATGTTAAGAATCTTCTCACAGACTATCACAGATATGATTCTACATTGTTCTCATTGTATCATATCCGGTGGCTCATCATATCAATTTGCCTCAATATTTATGTTCACTTTGATTATTTCAATTAAATGGTCCATAGTAGGTCCAATTTACTAGGTCCATAGTAAAAGTTGATTTTTCCTTGTATAACTAGTAAGTGTTCTGTGGAGAGATACTTTGAGACTATATAAATATCCCATTCTGCACCATACTTTTAGTCCATCAATCAATCATTTATTTAGTATGGATTTATAATTTCCTATTTAATTCAGTGGGTTATAATCCATTACTATATTTATTTTTATTCTCAAGTAATTCCAGATTTTTCCTTTGGAAGTCCCTTCAAAATGGCTTCTTTAGTGTTCTTTTGACATACTTCTATCATTCTTTGAGCACTTCCTTTCAGGAGCAATAAACTAGACTCCTGTACTTTCCTTGCCCTAGTGCTGAAGTCACCCTTTACTCTATGGAGCCCTGGACAAGCCAAGATCTGGAGATGAGTTGTTCTCATTGGTACTGGGGTCTTGCTCTAAGGCTCTCTTAGTGGACTGTCAGGAAATATTTGTCTATTTGTCTATCCTCACATTTACATCTATATTTCTATACCTGTATTTAAAATCATGAGCACACACCTATACCTCTAATTTCAGTTTAATACTACAAAGTTTATTGTTTTTTTTTTTACTTTCTATATTTGTAATACCCTTCTCTGACAGTGGGAAACCTTGCTCCCATTAGTCTTATTTATATATTATTTGATCAATTGCCGAATATGTGACATATCTCTCATTGCTGCTGCAGTAACCCATGAGGATACTCTTCTTACCCAACACTCTGACATCTGTCGCTGGGCTGCCATTATCCTCCAATACACCTTTCCTCCCCACAACCATGAGTGCCCTTGCCAATGTCCTCATGCTTCAACAATCCAATCTGAGCCACACTATGCCAATCTTCCTCGACTTGCTGAAGGCTTTGACACCTCAAATCAGGAGTTTGTTTGCTTTTTAATCATCTTCTATTCTTATTAAATGTTGAAATTCTCTAACACAAAGTGACAGATATTCTGTGTGTGTGAAAATGGCCCCATATTATGTCAAATATTAAGGATTAGCTGCATTTGTTTGTTGATTAATGGTGTAGACAAGAGAAATCATGATAGACAACTACCCCATGACTCGAATGCATAGTGCATTCTATGGCTCAGTTTTGGTTCTTGATATCTTGATGCTGATCACTCTTGAAAATATCTAGAGAACAAAAAATCACAAAAGGTAACAGTTGTCCCTTCCTTATAGCATCTGTCTTCCATAAGGAAAGGATGCAGGAAACCATACACTGTCCTAAAGTTTGGATTGAAATTCTTTGTGGAATGGTAATACACTTTTTACTAGAAAACACTGAAGCTCTTTAAGAAAATTAGTAATTGGGGATCTTCAAGTATCCAGAAGTTTGAGGATGGTGATACTTAATGGTGATGAATCCTGCAGAATGCCTTGTGGGTTATAAAGCCAATTTCTTTAAGAGGCACTTGCTGCTGAATAACTTTTTACCAAATAGCCCAGGGGGGAAAATAGGAGATTTAAGGTGCATCATGTGTTGAAAAGTGCAAAAGAAAGTAAAAATAAAAAATTAGGAAACAAGGCAAATTTATTGTCAGCTATTTTATGATCTTGCTAATCTTTTGTAGTCAAGTTTCAAAGGCGGAAACCTAAGTCAGATTCTGCATTTGATTGGATTACAAAGCCAGGTGTTAATTCAAGATGGTTTTGGAAAGGATTTTTTCAGTTGTTACAAGATCACGTTCCTGGTTTTCTCCAGTATTTCAAACTTGCACAAAATATACTTTTGAACCAGAATCCTTACCCCTTCTTATGAAAAACAAACAGACAAAACAAATACTGAATGACACTGGGATATTAGTGTCAGGATGCATCTGGAATTAGGCCCGTGATCCACCTCCCGCAACATTGGTACGAGGTTCTAGGATCAGCCAAAGCTGAGGAAATGAAACTAATTAGACCAGCAGTTCTCGAATTGTGTGTCAGCATCACTTGGGAACATAGAAATGCAAATTCTGCAGCCTCAATTCAGACTTCAGGATGGGGGCCGGCAATCATGCTTTATCAGGTTTTATCAGGTTGGAGAACCCCTGAGTTAGATAAAGCTACTATTGGCAAATATTGGATTCAGTGAATTATCTTTTTCCCCCTCTCTCATTTGCTCTTCAGGACATGATTTCTCTAGCTTTTGGTACCATCAGGGCTACAAGTTCTGAAAGCAATTTTCTCTTATGTATTGAAAAAAAAATACTTTTCACATTTTCTTCTGTTCTTAGACAAGGCCTATATGGTACTTCACTCAAAGATTAGTGTGTAGAAACTACTCAGGTAAATACTAGCTCCCGTCTCTTGTCCCTCAGATATTTGCCTGCTATTCATTACTGAAAAAGATGGAGATAAGATACTGATAAACCTAAGTCATCTAAAGGTCAGTTCACTGGGTAAATTGATCATTATTCTTTATGCAAACTGTATTCTTGAACTTAACATATTGACTATGATAATTCTAAGAGCAAAGTGAATTAATCATAACATATTCTTTATCTTCCTGTTAAACAACCCACTATGTTTACATCAATACAGTGAATAAAAAATAGATATTAAAAATATATCTCCTTTTTTCCCCTGACATTTCTATAGTTTTCCCTTAAAAGGAAAAATTAAATACCCAATATCCTCATCATTATTTCAGAATTTCTAAAACTTGTACTTCTCTCATGGGAAATATCTATGTGAAGGCTGTGGATATCTAAAGGGTATCCCTCAGGGTTCCCATTGTTTCAGGATCTGACTCCTCAGACCACCATTTCAGCTAAATGTCAGCAGTACTGATTTGGCAGCATTCTGTTTGCTAAGGAAGAACCTCCAGGGTACAGGGACCTCCAAAATCCCACATTTTGGCTATTTCAGAAAAATTGAATTGTATCAGTGTTTATCTCAGATTACCTAGCATTGGGTCTTAGGCCCAGATCTGTACAAAAATCCTCTCATGATCTTGTTAAGAAATGCAGAATCTGTTCACCTCCCCAGGTGATTGATTTAGTGTCTGAGGAGTGGAATCCAGAGGAAGAGTGTGTATTGTCAGCAAGCACCCCAGCATTCTTTGTGGGTCTTCAGGGGACCACACACCCTGAAAAAAGCAAACTAGGTCTCTCCCCTGATCGTGTGTCATTTACAGAAGTGTCGGTGTAGCAGGGCTTGTCATTAAGGCAGATACCCTCATCCCTTAAAAGGATCATGTGGATGGATGGCAACTGTCCAGGGCCAGGTTCCTTCCACTGGTTCTGAAACACTGTGAAGGAAGGAGGTAATGTCAGGAACTTACCTTGTGAGATTCTCAGGACAATAAGCCCCACAGAGCTCAGTGACCAAACATGCCACAGATGAGGAATAAAGCCTCCTCCCCTATAAATTGGCTGCCTATAACTGGAATCTCTGGGGGTGCCCAGAGACATCCTTTGTGTGGACAGTGCTGTTCTCAGGATGGCTGAGGCAGGTGATGAGACTTACTTAGCTGACTCTGGAAAGGTGATGTGGGGAATGGGACTGGATCAGGATAAGAAGGAGAGTCTGAGCTCTGTGGGGACTGTCCTTATTTGGAGGACATTTGAAGGACTTCTTTGGAGACTCTTAGGGATAATAATGGGACAGCCTGAGGGGAAGGCTAAATTTCTCTAATTATACCAGGTGGGCCCATTAAAGCTAGAGATATTTGGGCCTCATATTTTATGAATACAGACATTTATTTTTTATCTGTTTTAGAAGATGTCATTGTACTAGATGTGGTTAGACATTCACTTAGGACAATTAAAAACTGTCAGGTACTGTATAAAATGTGGACAGTGTTATTTCACTGCAAGAGCCTTTATAATGCCTAGATCCTTGAGGAGGTGCATCAGTGACTGACATTCCGACCACTAGCCCCCACTTGAATTCAGCCAGTCAGAAGCCTGGAGTGTCCGGGCCGCAGGTGGCACACAGGAGTTCTTTACACCAGCCACCAAAATTCCGTAATTATATGGTGTTCTGAACCATTTTATTAACAATGTAGATCAATTGAGACTATGAATTACCTGGGATAATGATAGATAAGATACTCAAAATATAGAAAAAAAATCTTTGTGCTGTAAGAGATCATAAGAAGGGGGGGAAATTTGCAACAGAATAGATAGGTCCCAAAGCTTTGACTTTGGAAGAATGCAGCTTATATTACACATCTCCTCCCACCCCACCAGCCTTTTGGGCTAGAGCCAACTTGGATCATTTTTGTTTTAGTGGATTGATTAATATATTAAGTGGCATGAGTGGCATTGGACATCCATAGATGCCTGTTATCTTTAGGTGATAAATATACCAATTCATTATAGTCATTGAACGGTAATAGTTCTGAAGGTTTCCTGCGGCCAGGAAGATATTCCTGTGGTGGGTTATGGGATTGCATCCATCTTTCTGGTAGAGAGAATGGGCTGATATGGCCCCCAGGACATTCTTTACTTTTAAAAAATGACTTATTGGCTTTCAGAGTTAGGGTAATTATACTTAACACTGAGAAAAGCTCAGTCATAAACAACAAAACATATTCTAAATTATATGACACAAAATGCTTACTAGTTTAAATTAGAGAAGAAAGATGGAAGTTATGCCTTTTTTCTCCCTTCTCAAAGTCTCCCAGACTTCTATTCTTCTTGCTCAAAAACTATGTAATTAAGAATGATCAACCTTTTCCTTTATAAAGATGAAGATAGTAAATGTTTTCCTACTACAACTTTGACATACGAATATAATGAATAATGAATAACTAAATTCTATTAAATGATGACTAAGTGAATTTAGGTACTTGAATGAGGAATCTAGCTAAATATGTTAAATAAAAAATAGCTTGGGGTGTTAAGTTGTTAAGCATCTGCCTTCAGCTCAGGTCATGATCCCAGGGTCCTGGGATCGAGGCCACATCAGGCTCCCTGCTCGGCGGGAAGCCTGCTTCTCCCTCTCCCACTCCCCCTGCTTGTGTTCCCTCACTCTCTGTGTCTCTCTCTGTCAAATAAATAAAATCTTTAAAAAAAATAGTTTGAACATTTATATAAATAATGGTTTCACTTAAGCTCAGTTATGTCTCAGTAAGTTGGGTTGAGTGGGACCCAGCTTTATGGTAAAGTTTTTGTTTTAAAAAAAAACACAAACATTATTGCAGTATAATTAATAATGCAATAAAATGCACTTATTTTAAAAGTGTTCAGTGAATTTTGCTAATGTACACAAGCATGTGACTACAATCTTAATGAAGACCTTCCCGTTATCCCAAGGAATTACCTTGTGCCTCTTCATAGTCAGCACCCCCAACCATTGCCTTCCATGGCCTCAAATACTAGTCTGCTTCTGTTACTATAACTTAGTTTTGTTTTCTCTAGAATTTTGTATAAGTGGAATCATATAGTGTATACCCTTTTGTGTCTGGTTTCTTTCTTTCAGCATAATATTACTGATACTCATTTGTTGTTGCATAAATCAGAACTTCATTCCTTTTCACTCCTGAGTAGTATCTGTTGTATTGATATCCATGGTTTGTTTTTGTTTTCTGTTAGTGATGGACTTTGGAGCTATTTCCATTTGGGGGCTATTATGAATAAAGCTTTCGTGAACATTCTTGTACAAGTCTTTTTTTTTTTTTTAAATATTTTATTTATTTATTTGACAGAGAGAAATCACAAGTAGGCAGAGAGGCAAGCAGAGAGAGAGGAGGAAGCCGGCTCCCTGCCGAGCGGAAAGCCCGATGCGGGGCTTGAACCCAGGACCTGGGATCATGACCTGAGCCGAAGGCAGCGGCTTAACCCGCTGAGCCACCCAGGCGCCCCTCTTGTACAAGTCTTTGTATGGACATGCGTTTTTACTGCTTTGGGATAAATATAGAAGTGAAATGGCTGGCTAAAGATTTTTCTTTAAAAATTCTTTGTTGTGGGTCACCTGGGTAGCTACAGGGGTTAAGCGTCTGCCTTCAGCTCAGGTCATGATCTCAGGGTCCTGGGATCCAGCCCCATGCCAGGCTCCCTGCTCAGCTGGGAGTCTGTTCCTTCTTATCCCCTAAACTCCCCAACCTGTGCTCGCTCTCTCTCTCTCTCTTGCTTGCTTTCTCTCAAATAAATAAATTCTTTAAAAAAATTAAATATCTTTGTTGTATTTGTTTTATTTTTCTTGTTTATTTGGTGATTTGAACTATTTTTGCGTCAAATAAATACCGCCCTCCCCCATTTGTAATTCAGCCATTTGATCAAAGTTCTTCTGGTAGAAAGCAGCCATTGTCTTTTCTTTTTCTTTTTATCTAGTTGATGTTTAAATTGGCAGACTCTGGCAGTAGTCCGGATCCACTGCGATTTCTTTTGTAGTGTTTGCCTGTATTTCTGGAAACTGGAAGCTTGTCCTAGTTCATAAAAGGATAAGAGGAAATACTTTCTCTGGTAAAGTTTAGAAAGACAAAAATTGGAGACAACAGGACAATTAAGAGTCAGGATCATCAGCATATGAATTGGGTGGAAAGACACCATTAGGTAAAAGAAGTAGGATGGATACAGAGGAAGGAGGCTGAAATCTCTTGAATAAATGCCAAAATGTAAATGCCAAGTATGGAACAAGCTTCAGAATCATTCATCTTCAAGACTTGCCATCACTTAAAATACAAACACGTAGGGGCACCTGGGTGGCTCAGTTGGTTAAATATCTGCCTTTGACTCAGGGTCCTGGGATGGAGCCCCACAGCAGGCGCTCTGCTCAGTGGAGAGCCTGCTTCTCCCTCTCCCTCTCCCTGCTGCCCCCCCTCCTTGTGCTCTCTCTGTCAAATAAAAAAATAAATAGAATCTTTTAAAAAAAATGCAAACATATCTCCTTACCCCAGGTTCTTTAGAAATTTTCAGAGGTGAAAACATTTAGGTATATGATACTTTCTCATGAAAAGAAAGTAGACATAGGGTGTTTTTAATAGCACAGTATGTTGGGTGTGTTAGGTCAGAGAATCCTTTCGTGATGCTCAGAAATTGTTCCCCTTTTCTACCACCCCCCCTTTTTTCTTTCCTTCCTTCTCTTAAATCCAGATATAGGCTAGTTGATCTAGTGCTGTATCTTGAAAAAAAGTCCTTTAATATGGCATTTTACTAAGAGTTTGTTTGCTTAGAAACAACAGGTATTCACATCAATTCCAGTAAAAAAGAGATATGGAGAAGGTTATATCACTTAACTGAAGATAGGAAATGTGGCTAAGCTTCATGGGGGCTGGACCAGGAGCTGGGAAGCCATTGGGAACTCAGGAATTCTCTGTCTCTGTCTTTTTGGATCTTACTTGGGTTTCCTTTCTCCTTCGCCATGTCTCTGTAGTATAGTATCTTTCCTCTCTATCATTCCCTGCAAGTGTCCTTCATTCTCTTCTCTACCGGATACTTTAACCTGCTGATCCATAGCCCCTGCTTCTTATAAACAACATGGCTTTCCTTGACACCAACTCTGATCTCATTTCTCTGTGGCTTTTCAGCTTTTCTTGACCACAATTTATATGCATGGTAGTTTAAATTCTCAAGAGAGATAGAATCTAACTGGCAACATGCCAGTAGATTTACAGGCATAAGGAAAACTTTCCATTTTTTATCTAGTATTTGTGGCTAGCGTGGGGGCAGAGTCAGAGAGTACTAAGCTGGCCACCAAGCCCTGCCCCTTTAAATAGCTGACATGAGTAGGGCAGCTTAAGGGAAATTTGAGCATAGCAGGCTCATTGAATGAGATGTCCACTGTGAGTGGACTTCTACTTCCTGGAAGTGGTAGAAAACTTATTCTATTGGGCAGCAATCATATAATGCTAAAGTCCAGTGGATGGGCAGGCAAACAGGCCAGTGGACCAGAGCTGTCACATTTGGCTGCAATAAGACTTCAAATTTCTCAGTCTTTTTGAAAGAACATTCTTTCCTTAAAAAAAAAAAAAAAAAAGAACATTCTTCCCTCAAGTCTAAGTAAAATTGGCTAGATTGCCAATGGCCAGCTAACTGATTTGACTTAAAACAGCTACTGTTAATGAGCACTGGAGGAAACATAAAGAACAAGCAAAGAAGTGAGTCAATTTAAGGGATAGTGTCTCCTGACCTGTACTAGTAATAGAGAAAATATCTGAATTTGGCTGTGTCTGTGGAGCTGCCCTCCTCCTATCTCATGGTTTAGGATCCAAGCTGTGAAGTTGAAACCTGTATTTGGACTAGTGTAATGTTTCATAATAGGTGAGTTTAATGGAAGCCAGTGATCAGCTTTGAGTTACTTTGTCTTTAACTCATCAGGGTGTAAATGGGCTTCAAGGTAATTTTTAATCTATATGTAAATTAGCTATTTCTGTAACAGCCGTAGTATGAATTTGAGTGTGTGCAGAAAAGAGGGATTGGATGCAAGCAATATTTTGAAAATAATTTCAAGAAAGGCTGTACAAGTGATACATGACATTTAATGAATTTGAATATAGGTTATATTAGGACCCTTTCAATGAAATTATTGTCATTGAAAAATTTCTGGGGCTGATAATACATGAAGTAATATGTAGAACAGAGAATGAAAATAAGGTTTTATTGTTGGTTGTTAAACTATGTTAAAGGTCACACAGTTTTCCATTAGAGATCTTCCATTTGGCAGATTTTATATAAAAGTTGAATTTTTACTGAATTCATTTTTTATTCAGATAGTAGAGTGACTTAAATTCAAACTCTTATTATCTGATATAAAATAATATGCTTTAAAAAAATTTTTTTTATCATGTCATGTTAGTCACCATAAAATACATCATTAGTTTTTGATGCAGTGTTCCAAGATTCAGACGAATGGATAAAGAAGATGTGGTCCTTATATACAATGGAATATTACTCAAAATAATATGCTTTACCTATTATTTGAACCTAGGTTTATAAGTAGTCTTTCTTATATTTATACTTATAGTGTGACATGCTAAAAATCACAGAAGCCCCAGTTTCTCCTAATTTTAGTTAGAAGGAAAGCTGTATAAATATTTTATATCCTAAATCATCTAATCAACTACTTCTTTTTAAAGGAACAGTGTAGCACAGGGAAATGTTCTGAAGGATATTAAAAATTACAAGCATTCAAAATTCAGGGACGCCTGGGTGGCTCAGTTGGTTAAGCAGCTGCCTTCGGCTCAGGTCATGATCCCAGTGTCCTGGGATCGAGTCCCACATCAGGCTCCTTGCTTGGCAGGGAACCTGCTTCTCCCTCTGCCTCTGCCTGCCATTCTGTCTGCCTGTGCTTGCTCTCTCTCTCTCTCTCTGACAAATAAATAAAAATCTTTAAAAAAAAAATTCATTCTGATGTTTAGGGACTGTTAGGCTCCAAAAGCAGTTATCAATACAAGGAACCCACTAGAAAGCACAGAAGGATACAGACTATGTTATTATGGCTACCATTTTCTATTCTCTAAAAGTGTAGTTAAAAGGAAGGTAGGAAATTGTATTGGGGGTCGTGTCTGTACCAAAATTAATTGGTAACTTCAAAACAAAACCTAAGTCACAGCACCTCAACTCTTCTGGTTAAAACTGGCTTTAATTCCGTATGCTTTGAATTTGTTTCCAGAGGGGGGTAAATGCATTTGTTAATGATTTGAATCATTGTCATTATGCTTGATCTACATCTAAAATACAAAATCATTGTCATTAAGATGAGTGTTAAACACCCTTAGGAAGAAAGAACTTCTGTACTTTACCAACTTATTATTTTGATTGTCCAGGGATGTGAAGTGCCCTAGCTCTTTAAATATTAACTCAAAGAATTTTTAAAATTCTGACTTTATTTGTATTTATATAACCCCCTGGAGTTTAAGTACTGTGCTGGATAGTTCTCACTGTGAAGTGACTCTCATGCAATTGTATTCTTGCTGGGAAATGATTTTATTGCATCAGAAAATGAATGGGCAGGGACCAGTGAGCTGGGTCTGCTGATGGACTATAATTTGCCAACTGTGATGTCAAAGCAGATCTGAGATTTGTGACAACAGTTGGTGATTGCCCTGCTCTGCAGTTCTGTGGCGGCAATGAACCCTGCCAGGCACAATCTCATTCCACGTTTTGCACACATAAGTTTAGTTTACACTATCGTATGTGGAAAGCTTTCATGGGCACAGGGAATATTGGCTGGAATTATTGAGTTGGTACTGCATGTTTCATTACCGATGGTACTGGAATATATTTCTCCATTGTCCGGAAGGAAGAGTTGTACCCCATTCTATCAAAGAATGGTTAGGAAGGGAGTGTTCACACTGTCTCTATTAGAGGCTACATACTCCCTGGCACAGATGATAGCTATTATTATTACTAAACCTACCATCAAGGTTTTCTGATGGCATTGCCTTAAAAATAAGACCAATGTGTTGTCTGTTGGTTTATACACGTACTTTTAAGTAGCCTGTCTTTGAGAACTCAAAACAGTTTGGTGTAAACCAAGTTGATTTGGCTGCCTTCTGAAGAAAGAGGCACTTCTGCATAGGGTTTTCTCCTCTGACTCACAAAATTCGGAGAATAGCCTGGTGGTTCTGGCAGCCACATTCTCTTACAGAGTATTCGTGAGCTGGTGCCCCAGGAAAAAATGATGCTGAGGGTAGGCAGACTTATGGTACCCAGTGAACTTTGCCCTCAGATGGCATGCTGTCCTTATGTGACATGGCAGAAAGGACTTTGCAGATGCAATTAAGATGAAGACTTTAGGGGCGTCTGGTGGCTCAGTTGGTTAAACGTCTGCCTTTGACTTAGGTCATGATCCCAGGATCCTGGGATCAAGTTCTGCATCTGGCTCCCTGCTCAGCGGGGTGTCTGCTTCTCCCTCTCACTCCGCCTGCTGCTCCCCTGCTTGTGTTCTCTCTCTCTCTCAAATAAATAAATAAAATCTTAAAAAAAAGAAAGAAAGAAAGAAAGAAAGAAAGAAAGAAATGGGAACCTCAGTCCCACAACTACAAGAAGCTGAATTTGGTTAACAACCTAAATGAGCTTGGGGAGCAGATTTTTTCCCAGCACCTTGAGCAAGGAATACAGCCCTACCAAGACTTTGATTTTGGTATTGTGAGACGCTAGGGAGAGGACCCCAGGCCAACCCACATAGCCTTTTGACCTTTAGAGACTGAGAAAATATATTTGTACTGTTTTAAACCACTAAGTTTGTGATAGTTTGTCAGAGCATCAATAGGAAACACTATCCCTTCTTGAGACATCCCCATTCTCCTGGTCAGATTCTGTCTACATCCCTCGTCTTATATTCCTCCCCATTTAAGTTAATTCTTCTAACTCCTGGCGCATTCTATGACTTGTATACCGTCCTACAACACATTATAACATCTATTAGCATCCTGTAACTTCTATAAGTTATATGAGTCCTATAATATCCTCTAATAACCTACAACTTCTATGATATACACAAAATGCATCTACAGAGGTAAGAAGCATGGCTGGGGAAGTAACTCATCTGATCTAAGTAACCTGTATCTCTGGGAATGGCTGAATTATATCAATATGTTTTAAAAATATGCTGTCTCCCTCCCACCTTCATACTTTCTGCTGACAGTCTTTTCCTGCTAAGCAATTGATTTTTAGTAGTCTGCAATTTAGAATCAGTAGACTGAAATTTATCATATGAGACTATAATGTAGGCTACTTTAAGGTTGTCATTAACAAACTCCGGCACTACTTGCTCAATAGAGAATTGCCTCTCTTCAGTCCACTTTAACTCAGAGAGCAAATTAACTCATTTGTTTACTCAGAAATTTGCTTCTGGAGTTAGATGGAAAGGATATGAGTTTACAGCTGAGTTAACTACGGCTAGGAGAGCCCTTTCCATTAATTGCTGGCTATTGCAAGAAGCGTGTGATGTCCATTATTTCTGTTTCCTTTGCCAATTTGTGAAAACACCCGGAGGTTTAATAAGT
Organism: Lutra lutra; assembly: GCF_902655055.1. Classification (NCBI taxonomy): domain Eukaryota; kingdom Metazoa; phylum Chordata; class Mammalia; order Carnivora; family Mustelidae; genus Lutra; species Lutra lutra. The sequence continues at coordinate 52,562,476 of NC_062290.1, forward strand.
GAATGTGCCTTTGCATCCTGAAATAAATAAGCAGGACAGCCAATTAAGGATACATGCACATAAATAAAAATTATTTTCCACATTTGGGCCTGCAAAAAAACCCGAAACAAACAGACTTAGATGGCATTTGTAAAATTTCCCCCCAAATGGTTAGAGTTGGGAGGTTCACTGGATTTAGGAAGGGCTGTGCATTTCCTCATCTTTGGAGTCACAGAGCTGTGTGTGACTCCAATTCCATCACTTTCTGGTGTGTGACGCATTGTGTTACCTAGCCTCTCTAACCTCTTCACCATGGTGATAAGGATCTATCTCTTGAATCTGTAAAGTATGTGACACAGTTCTCCCAAATGCCATTCATGGTGGTGCTTTTACCAAGGCAGTCCGTGGTGGACACCTTTTCTTTGATAGTTCTCCACATGTAGCACATTTTATGTGACACATTAAGCTAATAGGAATCTCAAATCACTTCTCCCCCAAATATTTAGGTTAGAGGTTTTCTGTACATCCCCAAAGCAGTAAGAATGATGAAATGGGCAAGAGAGAGGGAACATGGGGAAGGAAGCTGAGATGAGGAATGGATGTATATGGAAGCTATCCGATGTAGGTTCTTGGAACAATTAATGTAAAAATGTCACAGACATTTGCCCCTAGAGCTAAATTATTTTGAAAAGTATTAGTTATGTATTTATTTATTTTAGAGGGAGAGCACGCACATATGAGTGGGGGAGGGGACAAGGGAGAGAGAGAATCCCAAGCAGGCTCTGCACCAGGCTCCATGTCAGGACCCTGATGAGATCATATCCTGAGCTGACATCAAGAGTCAGACAACCAGCTGACTGAGGCACGCAGGCGCCCTGAAAAGTCTTTAAATATAATTTTAAAATGTTTTTTCTTAGGTGCTGTCTCTTGTATGTTAATAACATGTGTTTCAAGTCAAATCTCAGACTTGAATCTGAAGTTCTTTCTTGAGCATCTGAGAAGAGAAATTGAGCTTCCATATATGCTGTGTATCTGATGGTAGTAGGGCATGTCAAGATAGGTCTGAATGTAAAGAGAATTATTAGTTAACATTTTCTGAGGATCTCAGAGAGAGAACTGTCTTTTAAAATAGAGTACTAATATTTTTCCTTTGCTAGAAACTTAAATTGCAAAAAAAATTCTGTTTGTTAAAACCTGTCTTCTTTTTCTGCTTAGATAGATATCTGTCCTGCCAGAGGCAAGTTGGAAATGTGCTTTTTATCTTAGTAGAGGACATTATGCTGATCACTTTAGGTAAAGAGTTTCATTGTCTTCTAAACAACAGTTTGTGATAAAAAAGGATGTTATTTTCTTTTTAAAAATAACTTAAAATATGAATAATCTTTGGTGAGTTTGTCTTAGGTGGCAGAGAAGGCATGTTAAACTGTTTGCATCAAATAAAAGACATTTTTTAAAAAGAAGGTGGGGAAACTTACCATCTCAGAAGTATTGAATTTAGAGTCAAAAGTCATAAAAACCCAGAAGTCACCCTAAGTTTCCTCTCTCTCTCTCTCTCTCTCTCTCTCTCTCTCTCTCTCTCTCTCTCGCAACACTCGGTGTCACAAGTTCTGCACCTTCTTCCTCTTTCCCGTCTGTTTAACTCTCCCACCCCACCCTTGTAGTCTTTCTTCACACCTCCACTTTCTCTTGACCTAGACCTTGTCAAATCTTCTAACCGGTCTCCCTTTTTCCCTTTTCCTATTGTTGCTCCCTTCCCCCACCACAATTTATCTCTACAGGTTCTTTTTCTTTTTCTTTTCTTTCTTTCTTTCTTTTCTTTTTTTTTTTTTTTTATCATGAAAAACTGTATTTAGATTTAGCCAGCTGGACTCAGTTTAGATGATCCCAATTTTGTTGGCAACATCCGAAGCATCATAGTCAGGGCCAGTCGAACGTATGCCTTCTTCTCTCCATCAGGCCTGATTAAGGTGTTGACCTTGGCTACATCAATGTCATAGAGCTTCTTCAAGCCTGTTTGATCTGGTGCTTGTTGGCCTTGACATCCACAATGAACACAAGTGTGTTGTTGTCTTCTATTTTCTTCATGGCTGACTCAGTAGCCAGGGGGAACTTGATGATGGCGTAGATCAAGCTTGTTTCTCCTGGGGGCGCTCTTTCGAGGGTATTTGGGCTGCCTTCCGAGATGCAGAGTCTTGGGTGTCGGAACGTAGGTGATGTGCGGATCTTCTTTTTTTTGTGACTGTGGACGTCTTTCAGCACCGCTTTCTTGGCCTTCAAAGCCTTTGCTTTGGCTTCAGCTTTGGGAGGGGCAGGGGCGTCCTTCTTAGCTTTCGGCACAATCTTCGTAAAAGGGCTCTTTTTCTTTTCTTTTCTTTTTTTTCTTTTTTTTTTTTTTTTGGGAGAGAGAGACCACATGTGAGCAAGTAGTCGTGGGGGTAGGGATAGGCAGAGGGAGAGGGAGAGAATCTTTTTTTTTTTTTCCCAAAGACTTACTTATATATTTGAAAGAGATAGAGAGAGTGTTGGGGTGGGGTGGTGGCAGAGGGAGAGAAAGTCCTAAGCAGACTCCATGCTAATTGTGGAACCCTGACTCGGAGCTCTATCTAATGACCGTGCAATCACAACCTGGGCCAAAATCAAGAGTTGGGTGTTTTGCAATGCCAGGGGCTCATGATCTGGCCTTTGCAATTTCTGTTTTCAGCCCTACCGTCAAGCCCCCCACCCATTCCATGCCAGAAGTAGCTTGCTATTTCCAGCATCTACCAGGCTGTATAATTCTATCTGTGCTCACCCTGCTTTGATGATCCTTTCTACTCCCATTTTCCTTATAAACATCCATCTTTTAGACTGAGCTCAGTGCTAACTCTCTGATTCTCTTTGCCTAACCCACATAAAACTGACTTCTCCCCTCCTCAAGTCTCCTCTGTATTTTGTAGAGACTTCTGGACAAAGCGCCAGTCATATTTTATTGCATTTGTTCACACAGCCATTTCCCACTTCCAGACTTAATCCAAATGTGATTAAAACTATCTTATCGGGTCGCCTGGGTGGCTCAGTGGGTTAAAGCCTCTGCCTCCGGCTCAGGTCATGATCCCGGTGTCTTGGGATCGAGCTCCGCATCGGGCTCTCTGCTCAGCAGGGAGCCTGCTTCCTCCTCTCTCTCTGCCTGCCTCTCTGCCTACTTCTGATCTCTGTCTGTCAAATAAATAAATAAAATCTTAAAAAAAAAAAAACTATCTTATCTACCCAGTAGTAAGGTGTGTGGCATCTAGGATGCACTTGTCATATATCTGTGTAAAAAAGAAAGGAATGGAGAGACGTGGGATGGAGCCATACGCTTTCCAGGTCTAAGAATTCAGACAAGACACATAATCTCTCTGAGCTTAATTTTACTCACCTGTAAAATGACCATAACATTGTCACCTCTTTCCATTGCATTTATTTGTTTATTTTTAGATTTTATTTATTTATTTATATGAGAAAGATTGTGTGTGAGCAGGGTGAGGAACACAGGGAAAGGGAGAGGGAGAGGGAAAGAATCTCAAGCCGACTCCATGTGGAGTGTGGAGCCCAATGCTGGGCTGATCTCACGATCCTGGGATCATGGCCCCCAAGCCGAACCCAAGTGTCAGATGCTTAGCCAACTGCGCCACCCAGGCATCCCTCCACTGCCTTTAGAAGAAAAGCATTCATAAGTAACCTCTAAACACCAGCCCTGTATAATCTACTATCTGCTTTGCTCTGGAACTTCATTTAAGGTCTCCAGCCCCCCTGTTCCCAGTTTTCCAGAGAAATTTGCCTTCCAGTAGGAATTTGCCTCCTGGTAGTTCACAGAAGGTGCCAAACTCTTTTCCTACCATTCCCAGCCTCCTTGCACATACCACCTTTGCATTTGCTGATTCCTCTAAATGGGAGGCACCACCCCAAACTTTACAGGGAACCTGTTTCTCATCAAACATCACCTTCTCTGAGAGGCCTTGACTAATCCCCTCTCCAAAGTAGGTCTCTCCATGTTATGCTTGGTTATATTTTTTATTTTATAGTACTTTAAAAATTATTTCTTTATTTATGAAGATTTTATTTATTTACTTGAGAGAGAGACAAAAACCACAGTTGGCAGAGGGCGGGTGCAGAGAGGCAGAGGGAGAGGGAGAAGCAGGCTCCGTCAGCAGGAAGCCTGATGCAGGACTTGATCCCAGGACCCTGAGATCATGACCTGAGCTGAAGGCAACTGCTTAACTGACTGAGCCACCCAGGTGCCCCTCTTTTTTTTTTTTTTTTAAATAACTCCATATTTTGTAGTATAATACCATTCTGTACTATAATATATAAAATATGTATTTGTATTAGATATATATTTAGTTTTCTGTTTTGTTTTATTTTTGGCTTGTATTTCCCACTGTAATGTCACCTCTACGTGAGTGGGCAAAGAGAACATTGGTCCTATTTCCCGTTTCATTCCTAGGGCCTGACACATAGCAGGCACTTCATAAATATTTGTTGATAATGTGTGAACTAACCTCTAAGGTTGATTTTGAAGGCCAGGTACAGTATGTGAGTGACATTTATGAACCAAAAACACTACACAAATGCGAAGCAACATTATTATCATGCCAGGGCAGGCATTGAGAAACAGGGAAGCAAGTGCCAACTTCCATTTTCTCAGGAAATGAACATATAGCTTGACAAATAATTACTCATTTTCCCAGTGTGAAATCACAGTCTGAGTGAACAGTCCAACAAGAGGGGACTTTTTCATGCCAACAGAAGGTACTCTTCATGTTTTCTGCTATAAGCTAACTGGAATCCTGGTGACAGAGAAGTTGTATTCATACTTCCAGTGAAGGAGGATGGTGGTGCGGGCTCTGGGACCCATCATCCAGCCAGAGGAGATGTCTCCTCATATATGGATGGCTCTTCCCTCTACTACGTCTATTTTTAGTGTGAAAAGGCTTCAATCTGGGTAATTAATTAAAATAGGGTATATCTCGGGCAGATAAAACACCAGTGCAGGATTGGTAACAGATGACCAGAAGAGGAGAGATGTACCATGATTTTCTGCATGCTTTTTCCCAGCAACATACCTTTTGTTTATCTGATTTCCTTTCTCCGTACCCGTTTTCCTTATCTGTAGATTGAAGGATAATAATATTTATTTGATAAGGCTGTTGTGAACAATAAATCAAATATGTAAAGAGTTTGGAATAGTGTCTAGCATGTAGTAAGCTCTTAAGAATTGCTATTTTTATTGTCAACAGCCCATCATTTCTTATAAATGTGGATCAGGTTTACAGGACTCAATTTTTCCCACGTAGGAACAGTAGGAGGAATAAGGTAGATTCTCAATATGTCACCTAACGGCCAAATGCATTAGCCCCAGTATATGACCAGGACTCAGACTTTTTGCGGTGCTCCTGTTTATCAGATCAAAACCATCTTTCCTAGGCCCTTCTCCCTCATGGCTGTTGTATCAGAAGCAGGAGGATAATACATCTTTAGGTTACTTTCCCCAAGACTCAGAGGGCTCTAATAATAATTAACTCATTCTTTTATATGACATAGAACTACAGTTTAATAAATCATAATATTCTTCTGATTAGACTGTGTTATTTGGTTTACAGTTATTTTTTATTTTTAATTTTAGACTTCAGAAAAGTTGCAAAGATAGTACAGATATTTCTTATAGGCTCTTCACCCAGCTTCCCCTAATGTTACTGTCTCACATTATCATAGTACAGTGATCCAAACTGAGTATGTACCTTGCTATAATACTATTAACCCAAGTACAGACTTTATTTTGATTTTCACAGTTTTCCCACTCATGACCTTTTTTTGTTCTAGGATTCTGTCCAAGGTCCCATGTTGCATTTAGTTGTCATATCTTCTTAGTCTCTTCTACTTTGCAGCTGTTTTTCTGTCTTTCCCTGTCTTTATGACCTTGACATTTTTTGAGAGTTCTGGTCAGCTTTTATTTTGAAGACTTAAGTCCTTAGTTTGGTTTTATCTGGTGTTTTTCCAGGACGAGATTGGTGATATACATTATTGAGAAGAGTAACACAGTGATGAGCCTTCTCAGTGTAAGATGTCCTATTATGGTGTGAGCTTTGATTGCTTGGTTCAGGTGGTGGCTGCCAGGTGTCTCAACTGTTATTATTTTCCTCTTTGCAATCAATTGATATCTTGGGGAGAGATACTTTGAGACTATGCAAATGACTTGTTTCTTCTCAAACTTTCATCCATTATCCAGTTTTAGCATTCATCTGTGAATCTTGCCTGCAATAATTTGTGGTGTTTTAAGAGTGATTTTCTATTCCCTCATTCCCCCTCCCCACATTTATTAATTTGAATTCATTTGAATAAAGAGCTGTCTCTTCTCCATTTACCTACTTATTCAATTATTTACATCAGTGTGGATGCGTGTATATTAACTTGCTTTGTTTTATGGGTTATAATGCAACACTCTCACTTTTTTGTTGCTCAAATTGTTCTACTTTTGGCCCTCGTGAGCTCTTTCAGGTTGGGTCCTGTGGTCTTTCCATATTCTCCCATCTGTTTTTTTTTTTTTTTTAAGTTTATTTATTTATTTTTAAAGTAATCTCTACACCCGATGTGGAGTTTGAACTCATGACCTCAAGAGTTGCACACTCTTTCCACCGAGCTAGCCAGATGCTCCTCTCCCATTCTTTTTTGAGCACTTCTACTTTCTAGAATTTTAAAATGCCCCAGATTCATCTTTTATTTACCCTGCCTCAGGCTTAGAATCAACCACTTCTTCAAAGAAACACTTTGGTTCTTTTTATTGGAGAATGGTTTTTAGGAATAAAGATCTGAACAGTAGGTGGGCTCATTGCTCCTGGGGTGTCATTGTTCTTTCTTCTTTCCTTATTTGTAACTTCTTTCCTGAGCATGAGAAACTTGGTCCTTATTATCTACAGTATGTTTACTTATTTTGTTTAACCCACATAAAAGATCAAGTGGTTTCAGAATTGCTATTCCCCTATCCCCATGAGAAACAAATTTACTGACAATAGTATGAGTTCAGAATTTTTAAAAATTCATAATACATTCTTTGCTAAATCATACTTACTATCCACATGGTAATCATATTTTTTTCCAAGGAAGGACAACCTTTACAAAAAGTATTCTTATACACAAATGCAAAGGTGCTTCACCTACTTCATTCCACTTCCTAAAAACTTAAAAAAATTATCTAGTAAGTATTGTTTGGAAGTTAAGGTTGGAAACACTGTATTTAATGCATAGTTTATAGTGTATGTTCATACCTTACTGATTTGGGGAGTATATAGTTCTAAATAAAAAGTAAAAGATGCCGCATAATTCCTTTAGTTTTTTTAAAAGTCAGAAATAATAACATTCTTTGCAGAATATGAAGATATAAATCTGCTCTGGGGAGTCATGACAGCTGTCCTTGAGATTCAGGGGCTCAGATGAATAGACTAGGTGAAGTAAGAGATCTTACAGAATGACATGTGAACGAAGGCAAGGGAGCCTGCCTTGTGGGAGGGGTGCACATGGGTGAATGCACACACACATATGCATAGGTACGCATGTGTGCATGTATACATACGTGTGGGCACACATGTAGTCCAGGCCAATGGCTCATTTTCCAAATCAGTTTCCTCATCCAATTAATGGAATAAATATGTTTTTGATATATGCTTTCTCTTTGAAACATCTGAGCATTTTGAGGAAGGAACCTTGTGAATATGTGTGTGTGTGTGTGAACCTTTTGCAGTTGTATTCAAAAACAGCTTACATATTACCCAAGATAATGTTACTTTATCTTATAGGCACATCTTAGATGATTGTAAGTGATATTTCCGGTTTGAGCCTTTATTTATCACTCTTGGCTCTGAATAACTTTGGGCTCTTTCAGATTTTTTTTTTTTTAGTATTTTATTTGTTTATTTGACAGACAAAGATCACAAGTAGGCAGAGGGGCAGGGAGAGAGAGAGGAAGGGAAGCAGGCTTCCCAGGGAGCAGAAAGCCAGATGCGATGCGGGCTCAATCCTGGGACCCTGGGATCATGACCTGAGCTGAAGGCAGAGGCTTTAACCCACTGAGCCTCCCAGGCGCCCCTCAGATTTGTTTCTAAAGGGTAAAAAATTTCCATCCCTTAAATAATGAAGCTTAGAGGAGGTTAAGAATGTGTTCCAAGGATGACAGTAACCCCAAAGAGGACTCCCGACACCCCAGACGGCTCTTCTCCCCTAACACAAGATGTGAAACAATCACAGCATTTTTTTTTAAGATTTTATTTATGTATTTGGCAGGCGGGGGGGGGTGGGAAGCAGGCTCCCTGCTGAGCAGAGAGCCTGATGCGGGGCTCGATCCCAGAACCCTGAGACCATGACCCGAGCCGAAGGCAGAGGCTTAACTCACTGAGCCACCCAGGCACCCCCAATCACAGCATTATTAACATAACTTGTCATCGAAAGTTCAGAGTCGCATCTTGAGTATTGAGGAAATCTCACAAAGGTGCAGAGTACTTAAGATCCTTGACAACATTTTTGTGAGTTGGTTAAAGATGCTGTCTTTCAGTCGCACGTTTAGAGAAACGGGAGTCCCCCTGAGAACAGAGGCACATGCCTCTAAGAGCAAGCTGGTGACAAACCATCCTGCATTGGCAGTGAGTCTGCCCCTCCTCCGCTCCCTCTGTCCCCCATCTAGATTCCCTCCGAGACTTTTGAAGGCAAGACCATGAGAGAAGGTTGTGATTTGGTGGGATGCATACTAGACTGGAATCAGAAGCCCTGGTTAGGAATCCAGGCGCTGATCAGAAGCAGCAATACCTCTGAAAGCATTTGTACCATATCGAGCACCCACTGGCCCTCAGGTGTTGATTTTGAATCTGAAATTGAGAAGTCAAAGCTTTGAAAGTCAAGGCTTACTCTATTTTACATGCACTGTTTAATAATAGGATAAAAATACATGCTAGAAGAGGCCAGGCTTTTAATAACCCAATATAGGGAATCTCTTAATTTTTAATTAAAAAAAAGTATAAAAAGGTAAAATAATCTAGCCTATAATTATTCTGCCAAGTCATGAGATGTAAGCAGTTAATTTCAGAATGTTCTATAACTGTACTTTGAACCATAGATTGCATTAAAAATCAGGGTAGTAGTTTTTCAGGTCTCCCATGGCAGGATTTATTTTCTTAATACAGAAATGCTCCGTTCATCATGCGAGCATTTTTCTACAGGCTAGACCTCTTTTCTAGGCTCTCAGATTTCTTTCTGTCCATCTCCTTAACGCTCATTCACAGCAGGCGTGCAGTGCACTTATGAGTGCGTGTTCACTTACACACGCACATGCACACACATGCAAATTAAAACCAGCGAGGCATAACTGGTCACCTTTTGCCTTATAATTTGGATTTTGAGGGGAAAAGAAAATCCTCCCGTGTTTTTCTTCTTTCAGGAAAGCTATGGAGAAATATATTAGCGTCCTCACATTTATTGGCCTCAGGCACTCCCATTCTTCCCTCCCATGGAAACCTCGTAATCTTGCCAAGGTTTTCTAATATTGGCATGTCAAATGCAGATTACAAGCCCCCGTGGGCTGGATTCACACTGGCCTCTTGGCTTTTTACAGAACCTTACATAGCCTTGTCACTAGCTTGATGTTAACAGCAAATAATGCTAGCATCCTTCTTGAGGCCTTTGCACTGAAAACCGAGAAAATTCGACCACGATACACATGCTGTGAATAAAATCAGGCAGTGCTATAATTATTAGGTCAGAGGCAGGTAAGCGCAATTATTTCTTTACTGAACAAAGACAGGTGGGGAGTAGCAGGCTCTACAATGAGAGGGCAAGGTGCAGGAGGGCCGGGGGTGCTCAATCTATCAGCCCACGTGCATTCAACACCCACATACTGCTTCCTATATATTTTTCCTCTCTATGCTATTCTTTTTCTTTGTTTTTTAAAAGCAGTCCTAAATTGCTTAGCATTTTTTTCCCTCCTCACTCTTCTTTCTGTGCTTACAGGCAAGGACAGTAAATTAAGCATATCTAAGGATTTAATGCTGAAAATCACCTTGGATAATTGGCTTAAGGGGTTGAAGCATGCTTTTCCCTCCGTCTCCTTGTCTTAATGCTACTTCTCCTCCGAGGGTACATCTGTCAATAATTGATGGAGCTTTCTTGGGTAAATGAGCTGTTGCTTGGGACATTATAAATCATATTTGGAATCAAGTTTGTTTTCAAGCTGCTTTTAAAGTCTCAGTGCTGTGCTAACTGAATAGAAAATGCTAAATGTTTGAGGGAGTAGTACAAGCCCTCAAGTGTTAAAGGCATGAGCCGGATTTAAGAGAACAAATGGAATTTATACCCTCTGAGGAAACAAGAACACATCTATTTTATCAGAAGAGTGTGTAGATGTGGCAAGGGACTTCTAGAAGGACACTGCCTGAGTACCTACTGCGTGCTGGGCACTGTGATCTGTGATTCACGTAGGGTGTCTGAGTTAATCCTCAGAACAGACTCACCTAGCAGGTGTGATGATGACTCTTCTAGAGATAGAAACAGAGGCTCAGAAAGGTTGATTACCTCCTCAGTGCTTGCCGTGAGCAAGTGGTAGATTTGAAATTGGACTCAGTGGGACTGTGAAGTCCTCGCTCTTCTTACTCCACCGGAAGACAGACATGCTCTGTGGCGTGGTCTTCAGTCTGTGTTTGGTGGGGTCCTGGAGGTTTTCACGTGTTTGGTGTTGAGACAGGCCAACGGCCCCTATCACCAAACCTCTCTCAGGTCTCTTAGCTCTGTTCCTGCCAGTGGGGCTTCCCTTTTATCTGCTTTGTATAGAGGGTGTCAGTAGGAAATTTTGACACAAAGTTTTTGCTGGTAAAAGGAGTTTGAAAACCACAGCTGTGTGAGAACAGTAAAAAACTATCTTATAAAATAAAGACATTAGCATATGTAAGAACATGTCTGCTATGTAAAAAGTTGGAAAATATTTTGCTCCTTTTTCTGCCTCAAAATATATACCGAACAACATTCTAGAATGGCCCTCCTCTAAGCATTTCTTCGGCATGAGAACTAAGCTCAGACTGAGTCCTGGGTTTTCATTTTTGCTCAGATGGTCTGCAGTCTAATTTTCATTTCTGTTTCCACACCTGTGGGCTGGAGACAATACCACTCATTCTACTGACCTCAGAACCAGGTTGTGATGATCAAAGGTGACCAAAGATAAAAAGAACAATGGCTAGAATAGAAGGTATTGCTACTCTTGCTTTTTTTGGTTTTGTTTTGTTTTTAGTGATATATCTGAATCTTTTAGTTAAGATTTTAAAGGCAAAATGTTAAGAGTTGAGGCTATTTTAGCATGAAACAGATGGTGATGTAAAAAGCATGAAACTATTTTTAAAAGCTCATTCAGAATAATTATTTTAGAGATAATGGTTTATTAAGTTCATAGTATCTGCCGTTGAGTTTTAGTTATTCACAATATTGGCTGCTGTTAATTTTCAAACTTTCTAGTGAGAAGATACAATAAGGAATCACTTTTCTTTTTTCCTCTTTCTTTCTAATTGTCAGGGCAAGTAAATGCTAGATTTGAAAGGATGAAATGGCTGATATGAGACCAGAATTACCATCTGACTCATGCTGATTTGAGATAAGGAGGAGTTGTCTCCTGAATGTCTCTGTCATTCTTCCTTCCCTTCCTCCTACTTTTCTTCCCTGCTTTGCAGTAAATACTTATTAGATACCAGCTGTGTGTACATGTGAATATAGCCTCTGCTCTAAAGGTGCTCAGTCCAACATCTAAATAAATACACATTTCACTGTGATCAGTCCTATGCCAGGTCTGCCTTCCCCTTACATGACATCGATGCAAACACCAATGGGAGCCCCGAGGGCAAGACGCTCAGTGTGCATGGGGAGGTCCAGTGAGGTCTCTTGGTGAGGGTTAACTACTAACAACATGGATGATTTCATCTGCGTGTTTCTTGGCTTCTTAGTTTCTGGTTACTTCTATTTCAACCCACTTAAACCATTTTAATTCTCTTGGCCTTATAATACACAAGGATTCTCCTCTGCTGAAATCCTGGGGACTTTCTTTTTTTTATTTTTTATTTTTTATTTTTTTTATTTTTTTTTTAAAGATTTTATTTATTTATTTGACAGAGAGAGATCACAAGTAGACGGAGAGGCAGGCAGAGAGAGAGAGAGAGGGAAGCAGGCTCCCTGCTGAGCAGAGAGCCCGATGCGGGACTCGATCCTAGGACCCTGAGATCATGACCTGAGCCGAAGGCAGCGGCTTAACCCACTGAGCCACCCAGGCGCCCCATCCTGGGGACTTTCTATATTTTATGCTCTTTTTCTTGGTTATTGTAGCTACATCTGTTTTTGCCTTCACTAAGATCTGAGATCTGTAGACACCTATTTCTATGATTCTCCCTCTTCCCTTTCCCCCCTTGAAGACCCTCCCATACTCCCTCCTCTTCTGCTTTTATCTTTTTCTCTTTCCATCCCTCTGCCATCCCTCACTTTGAGAAATCAGAGACAAGAAGGTTAGATTAGTTATGGGAGACTTGAGAAGAATGTACGGAGAAAATTGAGAAGAAAACAGAATTGAGAACCAATACTTTAATATTTTAATCGTGTTTTCCACTCTTCACTGAATCCTCCTCAGATTTTCTGTAACTTTCTCAAATTTGATTTTCAATTCTTTTGGCTCATAGAAAGAGCAAATAGTTTCTGAGTAGGACCTGCGGGGGCAAGCTCTTTTTTTTTTTTTTTTACAGACAAGACTGCAATTGATCATGCTGGGTTGTGCAATTAATGTCTGTGGCACAACCAGACCTATTTCTTAAGGATTCAGTAATTTGTAGGCATTCAGTGTCTGCCATTTTAAGACAGTAGCTCTAGAAGGCACTTCTGCCTGCAGCAGAAGCCAGATTTGCAGTATACTTGAATGAAAAGGTTTGTGTTCTGTGCATTAAAAAGAGAATTAAATTACAGAGAAGGATTGAGGTGAAATTTCAGGAGCCTCCTCTCTGTCCAGCCTCTTACCTAATTATACCCACTTTCTCCTCCTGGGCTGTTTTTCTTTCTTGAATCCAGGTGGTGGGCCCCTGCTGTTGTAGCAGGTCGTGATCAGGAGGAACATGTCCAAGAGTCTCAAATGGGTCTACCCATTTGGTAGTCTGTCAACTGCCACGATCAAAAGTTCACAATCTTCGGGGCCAGACTGCCCTGGTTCAAATGTCTGTGAGCTTGGGCAAGTGACTAATCTCTCTAAACCACTTTAAAAAAAAGTCTGTAAAATGGGACACATAAAAATGATTTTTGTCCTGGGTTGTGTGAGGACTAACTGAGTTCATGATAGCTCTGTCTAGTCCTTGATAATGATAAGACCTGGCATTTGTGGTAGGATTGAAATTCCTGCAGAAACTGGTAATGAGAGTTAGGACAGTGAATGAAGATAAACTTTTCTTGATTCACTTGAAGTTAAGTGTTTTTCCAGGTGGATTTGTGTAACTCCTCTTAGTGGTTATCTTAGAATATTGCTAGATACTCATACTAGCTGATGTTGAATCAGACACCAAGGTGACTGTTTTAATTTTAGGAGCTCATTTAATCCTCCTCACAATTCTGCAAGGTCAGTGAAAGTGTCCCAATAGCAGAGATGAGACTATTGAGACTTGGAAATGTTAGGTAATTTGTCTGAGGATTTCTACCTAGGTATGTCTGTGCTAAAGCCTGTATTCCCCTACCACACCATGGCTTTTGATCAGCCAGTTCTTGTCACCAGGTAACTTGTTTTTTTTCTGAAATTGTCTACCACTTCCGTTTAGGAATTTGAAATGTCCCACTCTCTCCCCCACTGGGCACAGACTCAAAATTCTAGCTGGTCATTTACTTACTCCTGTGTGTTCTGCGTAGTCAGGGATCATATCCTCATGGCTCTTTGCTCATGGAAAGTGCCCTCTGCAGATCTAATATATCTATACTTTCTCTAAGGTTGGGCTCAGAACTAGCCTTCTCTAACAAACATCCATCCTGTGGTTAAGGTGCATATTCAAACTAGTGCCACATTGATCTCCCCTCTTATGAATTCTTACCTGTGCATTTTTTTTTATTAACATATAATGTATATAACATATAATGTATTATTTGCCCCAGGGGTACAGGTCTGTGAATCGTCAGGCTTACACACTTCACAGCAATCACCATAGCCCATACATTCCCTATCCCTATCCCTGCACCCCTCGGCAACCCTCAGTTTGTTTTGTGAGATTAAGAGTCTCTTATGGTTTGTCTCCTTCCCAATCCCATCTTGTTTCATTTTTTCCTTCCTTACCCCCCAAACCCCTCACTTTGCCTTTCAAATTCTTCATATCTTACCTGTGCATTTTAAAGAGCATAACATTGTATAGTACTTAATTATTCTTACTGGAAATCATAGTCATTGTCACCATCACATTTATTGAACACTTGCTTGGCACCAAACTCTTGACAAGAGTTATCTCACTTAACCTCATGTGAACTCTACTAGTTAGGTTCATCTGTGATCCTCATTTTAAAGAGGAGAAAGTTGCAATTTTGAGAGGTTAAGTGACATGCCTAAAGTCACAAAAATGATGGAGCCAGGATTCAAATATTCTCCTCTTGGAGCCCAGTCTTTTATTCACTGCATTTACCATCCACTTTAGTCCTGTGTTCTTGAATGCAATGTGATGTCGCCCCTGGAGTTAATCCTGTAGTACCAAGGCGCTTGATGAAGGAGTTTCACTGGCTGGTTTATTCAGTGGGTGTTTTGAGTGCATATACTGTGCCTGTCACGGTACAAAGACCAGTTCTAATCTTCACCTGATGATCTTCACAGGGATTTATCAAACCACTCAGTCCAGAGAAAGTACTTCAATATCCCTCTGGTCTATAGAATGAGGGACGAGGAGTTACTGACCTATAATCAAAAGCAGGTCACGGATCGATGGGTGGGTGTCCAATACCTTGAACTGACGATACTCAGTTCCACTGTTCCATTTCTGGCGGTCACTGGGATCCATTGATCACATTTACCGTAATTACTTTTGGGAAGAAGCTCTTCAGTTTCTTCCACGTCTGAACAATGCGTGCAACTATTGTCTCGAAAAGATGAGGTTGTACATGAAAGAGAAGATCATTAACAGTGATGATGAGGAGACAAAGGAAGTTGTAGTGTAACCAGGCTCTCTGCCAGGAAAATTAACACAATCCTAGCATCCACTCCACTGTCCACTGTATGCCAGGCGCTGCTCTAAACACCTTATATTTAGCTTATTTAATCCTCACAACAACCCTATGTGGTGGAAATAAGATCTTAAGATTATCATAGATTTACAAATCATCTTAGAGTGATTAAAGAGTGTGTCCAGCTTTACATAGGGCCATGAGTCATCACTTGGTCTGCCTGACAGCCGTGGCCAAATTCTAACCACTTTATTATACTGTCTACCAGAGTCCCTTCTCTCTGCTGGAGAAGATGGTGGATAACTTCTTCTGACAGGTCGTGGTGGGAGGGGACAAGTAAGGGAACAGAAGGAGAAAGGACCCACCGCACATTGGCTGAACTCTAAACACTGTGGAGGCACTTCATATAACTAAAACTCTGTAAGATTAGGATCATCTCTTCGTTTCACAGATGAGAAAACTGAGCTCTTGAGGTTAGGTGACTTTCTCCACGTCATTCTCTTGGCAAGTATAGAATTCAGCTTTGAATCAGCCTGTGCTCTCTCTGCCCCCTCTGAAGGATTTAAATAGAAGACCCTTCCTATTCCATAACGTATCTGTGAGCCATGGCAACATCTACATTCTGTGGCATTTTCCTTTTCATAAACAGCTTGTGTTTTGGAACTCTATTTTTGTAGTCCTCCTTAAGAAATTATATTTGCTACAAAAAAGACTGAATGAAAATTTGAGTGATATGGTAGAACAAAAGGTCACTGACTAGGGCAAGGTTGAAAGATGGTACTTTTCAGGGTTTTGTGTACTGTTCTTAACTCTTTCATCAACTAGTTACATGGAGAAGTGACAAAACCACTTTATCTTCTTGGAGTTTAGTTTCTATAGTGGAAGAATTGGAAGAGATGGCTTCAGTGTCCTTTACAACCATAGAACTCTGCGATGGTTTGAAGGCCAAACTGTAGAGAGTTCGAGCTTTGGAAATGCCCTTGAGAGGATCAGCTCTATCTCCCAATCCCTCCACACCTTTGCATATCTGAGTCAGGCCCTATAGTTTCTTACCATAAGTTCTTGCCTTGCATCTTTTTACCACAGTCTCTTAGCTTATCTCTAGATTTGCTGTCCTGCCCCAAGACCCAAAACAAATATTCTATTTGAAACATTCTCATATTATGTAAGGTGAAATAATCCATTGAAAAAAGTGTTCCAACTGTCACGAATCTCCTTACTTAATTGATGACCTCTCATGGGGAGATACAGAATGAATAATGGAATCTGTACCACCAGCTCTCACCTCAAACATTTTAGTAATGATATGACCATATCTAAAGGTCATATCCCTGCTTACAATCCTTTAATTGGCTCCATCCATAGGATGATCTCTAAATTCTTCTCTCCTTCTCCTCTTTGTGTTGTCCTTCCTGCCCAGCTCTCCTTAGACACACAGCGCTCTGTGCTCTGTTCTCAGCTCGTTGCCTGTGCCCTCTGTCTAGCATGCCTGGCCACCCAGCCAGTTCCTCTTCATTCATTAGGTCTCAATTCTAGTGCCGCATCCCTTAGACTAGGTAGGTGTCCTTCTTGATCTCCAGGCAATACGATTCCTTCTGCTGATATTGAAAATACTTATTTTACTTGTTTCTCCCAACAAACTGGGAGCATCTAAAGAAACTAGGTTTGTATCTTATTCATCTTTGAATTCCTGATACCATCATGGTCTCCAGCACACAGTAGGTGTTAAATAAATGGTTACTAAATAAATGAATGTATGGACCCCTCAATGATAAAGAAATATCAGCTCATATTTACAGCTGAAATGTCCTTCTCCAATGGCCCAGATTTTGACTCCCGGAGTTGATTCAGAACAATTCCCTTTCTTCCACTACAATACAACCTTTTAAGAATTAGAATTTGGGGGCGCCTGGGTGGCTCAGTGGGTTAAGCCTCTGCCTTCGGCTCAGGTCATGATCTCAGTGTGCTGGGATCGAGTTTCGCATCGGGCTTTCTGCTCAGTGGGGAGCCTGCTTCCCCCCACTCTCTCTGCCTGCCTCTCTGCCTCTGTGATTTCTCTCTTGGTGTGTCAAATAAATAAATAAAATCTTAAAAAGAAAAAAGAGAATTAGAATTTGGTTAAGTCTTCTGTTCTCAGGGCTACATATCCTTAGTTCCTCCATGTGTCTTCTTATGCTGGATTGCACAATCTCTCACTATCCTGCCTGGCCTCTACACCTTATATTCCAGTTGTCCCTCTTAATGCTGATATGCCCAGATCAGAACTCAAGGTACCAGTAATTATTCCAAATAGCAACAGTCCCAGGGGTATAATGCCCTCTTCTGCCCCATTTACTAAACTGAAAAGTTATCTAAAAGTTACATAAAGGAGCAGTGACTTTAGTAATGTAATACATATAATAAATATACATATAACAAAGTACATCAGTATGTTTAAAATATAATAAAAATATAACCCAAAACCCCCCAAACTACTTGTGCTTTATTATAGGAATCTCTTACAATAATTCGGTGGGGGAGCTAGGTGCAGCTGTTGTTCTGTTGCCCTTACAGATGAGGAAGCTCAGCTCCAGAGAGAGGGTTATGTTACTTCTTAGAAGGCTGAATAAGAAAGTGAGTGCTGGACACATGATTGGGTCCTGGACTGACTTGTTCAGATAAAGTCCCATGTTCTCAGCCACCAACTGTACATCGATGCCCTGTGAGCCCTCTGTGAGCTTCTTGCAAAATGTACTCATTTCGAAAGTGTGGATAATACTTAATTTTTATCATGCTCTTGGGAATCCTTGTCCCCAAGGAGGTTAAGAATTCCTGTGTTGAAGGTAGACTGACATTGAGCTCATACCCAATTTAAACACCAAATTCGTTATCCCTGTATACCGCTCCTAGATGTCTTCTCTTCACTAGCATAACTGTGGTTTCCTGCATCTGCCTTTGGCACAGTACTCTTTCTTATCCCTGCTGAATTTCATCTTGGTACTTCTGTCTGTTTCAAGGCCATTTTTCTTCATTATTGTACCTCTGTTCCCGTACTTACTATTTCCTTAAATAATCTGGTGAGCATTCTTTCCTGATCATTATCTAAATCATTGTTGGTAATGAAGGCCGACCCAGGAGAGGGTAATGGCTATGAAAATGGTTTGCAAAGCATGTGTCTCCTCTGCATTTATTTATCTCTTGATGTTGCCCCTCAGAAGTGAGAGTATTGATGTCTAGATAAGCTGTTGCTGTAAGTGGCGGCCTTGCTGTGTCCTGGACTCAGGATTTCTGAGAATCTGCTATTCAGGTATTCTAGGTGAGACTTAGTTTCACAGCATGGCATTTACTCTCAGCCTTCCTTGATACTCTAGCCATCTACAGGCTTTCCAGTCCATCAGGAGTCATTTTCTTCCTGCACCTCTTTTGAAGCACGTCCCATCTCTTGCCTAACCCCCAGCAGTTTCTGAGAAACCAGGCCCTTGTCTGTTATCAGGTAGCAGGAGTAAGGTCGAACCCGATTTCTTTTTCCCAAGTTGTCAGATCATTTTAAAGAAAAACAGCACTCTGATATTAAGTGTGGGACAGCTTCAAGTCTTCCTGTTTATTTTCCAACAAACCTGCAATATGGGCTACATTTAGAGACATTAAAGGGTCCTTTAAACAATACATATTTTTAATTTCAGAGGGAAAATTAGCCCAGATTTTTCTTTCTTTAGATTCTTTCTTTAGATTTTCCTGCAGGCTTTGGAATGACTCACCTTCTCTGTGATTGGTAATAATCCGCATCTTTGTGTTCTTTTTAATCTTTTAGGTTTCCTACCTATATTTTGTCATCTCTGGTTTTCCTCCTTTATAACAAGTGTTATTTGATTCTATAGTCATGATTTATACCTTTGATTTTACCCTGCTTTTCAAAGCAATCTTTTCCGTCAAAGGCTCTACCTGCTGATTGATTCTGATTCCCCCACTCAATCCCCCCACCTTCTCTAATAGCATTTTGAACCATTTTTTCCCCCAGTTTCATATGAATCCTGTTATGTTTTTGTCTTTCCTTAGGAAATATGTAAGTGTTGGCTCATGATTCCCTTTAACTTTTAATAGCCTTCAGTGTCAATCCCAACTTCACAAACAAGGAGTGCTGAAGGGACTCCATGGCAACCACCAATTTGTGTATCCTTTTCTAAGTTGGATGACACTTGGCACTTTGGCCTTTATGCTGGAGATTTATAAGGAAGATGTTTTAAATGTTACTGTTTCAAACCTTATTTTTCAAAGGTTTTCATTGTCGAGTGGAAAAAGAGAACCGGTCTTGGGTTTGCGTTTCAGTCAGATGACTTACTAGTGTTGTTACCTTGGGCACCTCACTTTACTTCTGCAATCCTTAATAGCTTCCCATTTCAAATGGGGAAGCAACGCCCACCTGTCACTGCGTGCGGTCTGCTGCTGGGAACAATTGAGATGAACTTGAGAGACATGAAATCATGCAGCACTCTGTGGGAGAGAAGAAGATACTATGCACATACACAAAGCAGAGCTAAGAATTATAGACTGGATATTTTCAGTTGTTCTTTTTTTTTTTTAATTTTACTTATTTATTTGACAGACAGAGATCACAAGTAGGCAGAGAGGCAGGCAGAGAGAGAGAGAAGAGGAAGCAGGCTCCCTGCGGAGCAAACAGCCCGATGTGGGGCTCGATCCCAGGACCCTGGGATCATGACCTGAGCCGAAGGCAGAGGCTTTAACCCACTGAGCCACCCAGGTGCCTCTTTTCAGTTGTTCTTAATTCTTCTTTTTAATTTCTGGAATTGACAGTTTTTGAATTCCTATTTCTGCTCAGTTTCATATCCCATTTCCTTTCCTCTGCCTCCCTGCCTGAGTGCCCAAGAGCTGGCCCCCACCTTAAGCTGTAGTCAGCATCGGGCTAGTGCCCAGACCCATCGGCGCTTCAACCCTGCCCAGGCGTTCTTGCTGGCTGGAAGCCTCAGCATGGTGATGGCACGGTGTGGCTTGGGTTCTTCACCTCTTCTTCCATCTCTTCTTTGCCGTGACTCTGGGTTTATTCCTGTGACTTGCTCTGGCGCATGGATTATTAGCAGATGTGATGGAAGCAGAGCCTTGAAATCTGTGTTTGGGCCTGGACTTGCTCTCTCACTCTTGTGCGTTAACAAAACACCCTGTGAACATATCCAGCTTAGACTGCTGGTCCCAGAAGGAAGATAGGGACATGTAGACTATGGTGGAACATTCCATCTTCCCAGCTGAGGCCATTCCATTTCAGCCAACCACCAGCTAAACGCTCAGATATGTAAATAGCCCCTGCCTAGATCAGCAGAGCCACCTTGCTGACACCCAGCTGGCCCCCAAGACTGTGAGCACAAACATTTGTTGCGATATGTCTCTGAAGTTTCGTGGTTGTTTGTTAGACATTTTAATTCTAGCAATAGGAAATGGATACAGTAGGTATCATAACCATAACTGGCTTTAAGAACAGTGGTCTCAGAGCTTATGATCCTGAAAGTATTGTGATAGGCAAAACTGAAGTTTCATAATCAAGAGAGACCTAGAGAAGGAATGACTAAAATGTTATTCAATGTATTTTTAAATGCAGAGATTCTTTTTTAAAAAAATTAACATATAATGTATTATTTGCTTCAGGGGACAGGTCTGTGAATCATCAGTTTTACACAATTCACAGCACTCACCCTCGCACACACCCTCCCAGTGTCCATAACCCAGCCACCCCATTCCTTCCTCCCCTGACCCCCCAGCAACCCTCAGTTTGTTTCCTGAGATGAAGAGTCTCTTATGGTTTGTCTCCCTCCCCGGTCCCACCTTGTTTCATTTTTTCCCTCCCTTCTCCCCATGACCCTCCTGCCCTGCCTCCCAAATTCCTCCTATCAGAGAGATTATATGATAATTATCTTTCTCTGACTTGTTTCACTTAGGATAATACCCTCTAGTTCCATCCACGTTATTGCAAATGGCAAGATTTCATGTTTTTTTTAATGGGAAATACAGAGATTCTTCATCATGAAAAGCCTTCTTTGGTGGGTAGCCCAGCTCTTGAACCACCTTCAGGGGTTAAGTAGAAATGACTGTGGCATTGTGATTTGCTTAGGCAGAGCCTCATGCAAGTGTTAAGCTACTCGGAAGGCATCACTTCTAAAAGTTTTTTTTTTTTTTTAAGATTTTATTTATTTATTTGACAGACAGAGATCACAAGTAGCAGAGAGGCAGGCAGAGAGAGAGAGAGAGGAGGAAGCAGGCTCCCTGCCGAGCAGAGAGCCCGATGTGGGGCTCTATCCCAGGACCCTGAGATCATGACCCGAGCTGAAGGCAGAGGCTTTAACCCACTGAGCCACCCAGGCGCCCCACTTCTAAAAGTTTTATTCAGAGCTTCTTGGTCTGAAATTGAATGTATTTTTCTTCTGTTTTCTTTCCCTTCATTTTCACTAAGTGCTGGCAGAGTGCTTGTATAACTACTGGCCTCTTCACAAATTGTCACACCACTTCAGGACACATCTTTCTAGACCTGTTCTCTCATCTGTGTATTGATAAGTGAAACATACTTGATTTCTCTGTCCAGCCTCATAGATTCCCTCAGGTGTGGTGTAGTAAAGGGGAGAGTGATGCACGGCTGGTGGTGGAAAGACAATATGTGAAGTATTAATTGCTAATCACCTACCTTTACTGACTTTTAATCCCATGACCCTGCTCCCTTTCATTGTGTCCAAAGATATGTGAGGCTGACATTCCACATGGAGGGTATAGTCAGGGAATACACAGGACAGTGGAAGTTGTCAAGAGGACAGAAAAACCAATGTTCATTAACCTGAGTTTTAAAGTTAAACGTCTCAAATCATCTTTCTGTGTTGTCCCTTGATCTCTCCTTTCTGTCACCCCTCCCTTACTAGATAAAGATGCTCCCAACTGGAGAGAGGGAAGAAAGTTAGAAACTCATAAAGATAGACACTCATTTAAGAGCTAATCCCTATTTTGGGCCAAGTCTCAAATAATGAACCAAGTAATTAGGCTAAGAGACTCGAAGACCTCCAGGTAAGTGTTAGGGTATAGGGAACCAGTGTTGTTGAAGACATTTGTACAGTGTGCTAGTATTTGGGCCCCACTCTTTTCCGGGGCATAGGGAGCATTGTGCTGCCCCTCTCCCTTGAAGATAGGCATGACCCTGTGACTTGCTTTGACCAACAAATTGTTAATGGAAGTGACGTGGATCATTTCCTTGTTGAAGTACCTAACTGCTGGTGCTAGATGTTTCCAGCCTGCTTTTTTTTTTTTTTCCTGCTGGTCTGAGCCAAGATGTGAAAGACTGATATCATGGAGAGTGTTCTGGACTAATGATGGATTTTACATGAGTTAGGAATGAAATTTTACTGACCTTTCAGGTGTAATTTATTCCTACAGCACAATGTACTCTATCCTGAGTGGGATGTCTCCTTTTCCCCATCTAAGTGGCAGGAAGGGAGAGATATCACAAAGATTCTCATGCCACTCAACATGGGAGGGCTTACCGACAGATCCTAACCATACCATGTTTCAGGAGTGATGTGAAACAGTAAACACTGACATTCCTCATGTCCCAAGCAAGGATGCATATTTTAACAAGAGAGAAATCTGGATATCCAAAGGATTCTCAAGGTCATGACAAGGGGATGCAACTATATGTGGTGGCATGGGTTAGTCAGTCTGAGACCAGATGAGTGCAAGCCCATTTTGGAATGTGGCAACACTAAGGAGCCGATATCATGATTGTATATATCAGTAGATGTCAACTTGGGACAACCACAGAGATGCTTTCTCAAGATACTGCATTATTACATAAACACCTGAGATAGAATCAACCCTGGAGAGAAGGAAGGGGCAAATCCATAATTTTTTTTTTTAAGATTTTTTTTTTAAATTTATTTGACAGACAGATCGTGAGTAGGCAGAGAGGCAGGCAGAGAGAGAGAGGAGGAGGAGGCAGGCTCCCTGCTGTGAGCAGAGAGCCCGATGTGGGGCTCGATCCCAGGACCCTGAGATCATGACCTGAGCTGAAGGCAGAGGCTTTAACCACTGAGCCACCCAGGTGCCCCGCAAATCCATAATTTGACTGAGTATTATAATGAAATACCTAATAAATTACCGAGGTTGTTGAATTTACTTAGAAGTGACTAGATTCAATTGTTATCAAGAAGCATGAAGGGCTTGTGATAGAAATTATTTCAGTTATAAAGAAAAAGTTCTATATTTGCCTTGTGGCTATGAAAATCACATACACACTTCCTATTTTTGTAAGAGTATGGAACTGAACTGAATTTTCCAAGAATGAGAGTATTGATTTAATAGAAATTTATAAAACCATATTATTTTACAACCTGGTTATGTTTTTGGTGGTGAGGAATTATTGTATTCCCTCACCCACTTAGAATCCTGCTGGGCCTCCTCTTGAGAACCTGGACCTGACCATTATCATTGGACACGGGGCTACACTTACACACCTGCCTCTGTAAGAGCAGCCTCTTGGCTGAGGGGCTTGAACTCTGGCGTTACTGTGCTGGGTAGGTCTCTAGCAAGGTGCTGTCTGCTCAGGGACAAAACTATAATCAGGATACTTTGCCAAGTGATCAGCCTGCACAATGACTCTTGGTGGTTTAGTGGCCCATAAACAGTGGGCACAAATGTTAGAGATTTTGGATATTTTTTGTTGGTTAGCAGTTCCTCATTGATATAGATACCTTGCAAAAAACCCCACAATTATTTAAAATCTATACATGAGATGAAGATACCCACAAAAGTACAGAATAATGCCATCATTCATATCATGCTTCACATTTGACAAGTACTCATTAGAAAAAATAAAATTAAGTTGCAATGGTATAGAGTAACTGGTTTAAAATAGTCTTTCAAATGCCAAGAATGTGGCAAAAAAGAAAAATAGTGTGCCCAGAGTGATGTTAGAATCTCAAAAGGACTTGAAACATGAGCAAACTCTTTTGTAAGCATATTAATATAGGGCTTTCATCAAACCTACTTAACAACTTCATGAAGAAGATTTATGTGTGCTGATAGATGAGAAAACTGAGATGCAGACAATAACTTCTTCAGTGTTAAATAACCAGGAAAATAATAGAGTTCTTTGTTTTTAACCATCAGGTCTAAGCTCTATTTTAGCACCTTTCTGTATAGACGTCATACCACCTTGTTTGGACTCCTTCCCCATTCTTACTGGTGCTCCTTTTAGGTGAGATTGCTTCAGACAGACTTAGGGGAATATGATCAAAGTTTTCACTTACTTTTTGCTTGGACGGTCGGTGGTTTGAGGAGGCTTTAGATCCTGAATTAGGGGCACATCCTCATTTTTAAGTAAAGATTTTATTTATTTGAGAGAGAGAATGTTCTGCACCCATGAGCAGGGGGAGGTGCAAAGGGAGATGGAGAAGCAGATTCCCTGCTAAGCAGAGAGGCTGATGAGGAGCTGTACCCCAGAACCCTGAGAACATGACCTAGGCAGAAGGCAGACACTTAACCGACTGAGCCGCCCATGTGCCCGGGAACATCCTCATTTAGGTCTGCTTAACTCAGTAGTTGTCAGTCTTGGCTGTACACTGGAACAACCCGGGAAGCTTTTTAACCTCACCGGTACTTGGAATCCACTTCGGTCCAGTTCAGTTACAATACCTGGGGTGGGGCGTAGACATTTAAAAAAGATCCTCGGTGATTCTAATGTTTAGCCAGGGCTGAGAACTACTGGCTTAACATTGTAACACACTGAAAATCAGATTCTAACAGGAGAAAACAATTAGCACAGGTGCTAAGTCAATGTGCTAAGCAATCTGTGATATCAAAACAAGTAATCACCAGTAGGAGGTAGAGAAAAGAACTCTAATCAGTCATTAGGTAGGCCCACCGGGATCTCTACCTCAGGATGTTATTCCGGAACTTGAGAAATGAATGAGCTCTTAGTTTCAGTACTGGCATTGAAATCTCTTATTATTTCAGATTTTAAAAAGAGAAGAGGGAAAATAAATGAGGAAACTCTGTGGGGGCTGATGCTTTGGAATTTTCCCAAGCTTTCATATTTGTGAAGTAAGGTGTTTGATCAGGAATGGGATGTCTGCATAGCAATAGAACACAATCAGACGGAAGCTTCATTTACCAGACACATGCTCCGTGCTGGGGGACACAATGAAGCCAGTACCCACCCGAGAGGAGTTTACACTCTATCTGGAAACACTGGATGTGTATTAGGAGTGATCTTTTTTTAAAAAAAATTTTTTTTTGAAGATTATATTTATTTACTTGAGAAAGAGTGAGAATGAGAGTGAAAGCAAGAGCACACAGAGGAAGAGGGAGAGACAGACTCCCCACTGAGCAGAGAGCCCCATGCAGGGCTCAATCCTAGGACCCTGGGATCATGACCTGAGCCAAAGGCAGATGCTTAACTGACTGTGCCACCCAGGTACCTCTATCAGGAGTGATTTTACAATAATATGGCTGAATTCACAAAATACATTTAAAACATAACTCCTCATTTAAGTTATATCTTGTGTTTAAAGGGGTCCTACAGTAGTAATAGGGGTGCTGGGGTGGCACAGTCATTTAAGTGCCCAACTCTTGGTTTCAGCTCAGGTCATGATCTCAGGGTCGTGAAATCAAGCCTTAGGTCTGGCTCCATCTGGCTCTGTGCTGAGCATGGAACCTGCTTAAGATTCTCTCCCTCTCCCTGTGCCCCTCCCACACCCCCCCACCCCCGCTCATGTGCACTCTCTCTTTTTCTCTTATTAAAAAAAAAAGGTGCTACAATGAATCATGGTAGGACATCCTGAATGCTAAATGAATGTTAACCTCAAATCATACCAGGTAGTTGTGAAAAAACAACATAGCTTAGGCATCATCTTCAGTCTGTTTCCCTTATCTGTGCCTACACTGAGTATCAATGTGTGTCTATCAACGTGTGTCCGTTTCAGTTTCTCAGCATTACTGAAGTCATCCCCTTTGTATCTTCAGTGTCTCCAGTTTAGGCATTTCTTTCCTGGCCTGTAGGAATAGTCTCTTGCCTGCTTCTAGCTCTTTTGAATTCTAGTCAATTTCAGGCGCGAGAAGCCACAAGATGGCTCTCCAGTGTCTGCAGGAAAAGATTGAAGATCCAAAGCATGACATTCAGCCTTGCTACTCCAAGGATGATTCTTAGGCCAGCAGCATTGATCTCATCTGGCAGCTTGTTAGAAATGTAGAATCTTAGAGGCTGCATTTAAACTAGAACCTATATTTTAACAAGATCCCTAGATCATTGGAGTATACAATAAAGTTTGGGAAGCACTTGTGTGTTATAGGCTAGAGCCTTTTTTTTTTTTTTTTTTTCCTTTCTTCTTCTGGCCACTGAATGTTCCAGAAATATCAGATATACCTCAGAGGGACTGTCCTTCTTAACACGGTCCTCTTGGCAAATACCAGCTTGTTCTTTAAAGATCTCTCTCTGGAGCAATTTCCTTTGTGAAGTTTTCCTGGTCATTTCTGAGACAGTTAATCCTGTCCTCTGAAAACTTGCATTATGTATAGAAAACTCTAGTGTTGAAATTGTTTCTTGACCTGTTGCTTACCAGCCTGTAAGTGCCTGAAAGGCAGGGCTTGTGTTTCTTATCTCAGTATGCCTGGTTTGTAGTACAAGGCAGGGCATGGCACATGGCAAGCAATTAGTATTTCAAATTTATTATTATTATTTTAAGATTTTATTTTTATTCATTTGACAGAGATCACAAGTAGGCAGAGAGGCAGGCAGAGAGAGTGGAAGGGAAGCAGGCTCCCCGATGAGCAGAGAGCCCGACTCGGGGCTTGATCCCAGGACCCTGAGATCATGACCTGAGCCGAAGGCAGAGGCTTTAACCCACTGAGCCACCCAGGCGCGCCTCAAATTTATTATTTGGAATTTGATCTGATCAAAGCCTTTACCTGCAGATGTAATTCTGCTTCAGTCATGTATGAAGAAGAGGATTTTTTTTTTTTTAAGATTTTATTTATTTATTTGACAGGCAGGGATCACAAGTATGCAGGCAGAGAGAGATGGAAGCAGGCTCCCGGGCAGAGAGCCCGAAGTGGGGCTCAATCCCAGGACCCTGGGATCATGACCTGAGCCGAAGGCAGAGGCTTTAACCCACTGAGCCACTCAGGCGCCCTGAAGAAGAGGATTCTTAAGCTTTTCCAGGCCTTATAAGTTGTAGTATTAATTTTCTTCCATCAAAACCACTGGGTATCCATATTTTTCCTGTGTAATGGCTTTTCTCTTTATCCACAATGCCTTCATTTTGGCCCAGCCATCTAATTTGGGCTTCTCAGTCAAATCTTAGTTTTTAACTTAGAGTCGGAGCATGGCTCTGACATCAACAGGAGATGGGAAGCAGCTGGCCCAGGGCCTTCTGTCCTCACAGGCTTTGGGGCTGGCAGTCATCTGCTCCTGTTTTGGACTGGAGTCTTTTTCCAAGCTGCTTATGGTTTCTTCTGCCTAGATATCATCCCTCCTGTTTTTTCTAAGACACTCTGCCTATTGTGTGGATTTTCTTTCCTTTTACTTCCTTCATAAACTATCCAGGTTTTCCCAAGGACAGAGTTGCCAGGTTTATCATTTAAAAATAAAGGCTGCTTAATTAAATTTGAATTTCAGACAAACAACAAATCATTTTCTAGCATAAGTATATCCCAGGCAAAATATGGAACCTATTTATATTAAAAAAATACTTTGTCACTTATCTGAAATTCAAGTTTTACTGGGCATCTAGTGTTTTATCTGCCAGCTCCCCCAAGGGCTTAATCTTTGAAAATCTCTCACCTTTTATCTTCTCTAAAGGGAGGAGGTAGGGGGCACCTGGGTGGTTCAGTTGGTTAACTGACTCTTGATTTTGGCTCAGGTCATGATCTCAGGGACGTGAGGTCGAGCCCCATGTCGAGCTCTAAGCTCAGCGAGGAATCTGCTGGAGATTCTCCCTCTCCCTTACCTCTCCACCCTCCAACTCGCGCTCTCTCTTTTTCTCTCTAAAAAATAAATAAATAAGTAAATAAACAAAGTGAGGAGATAGAACAGTAACCAATTTGAAAGAGAAAGAGAAAAATACAGGGAGAAACAGTCACATGTTAAGACTTCATGATATCATCCTGTTAAAATAACTGTTGAATGTATATAAAGTGCTCATTTTCAAGCAAAAGAGAAATCTTCAATGGCAAATAGAAACTTTGGTAATCTCTCATAGGTAATTTGTATTTTCAGGGAAGTTGGTTTCAGCAGAGCTGGGAGGTCATAGAGAGTAGCAGTTAAGAGTGCAAGTTACAGAGTCAACCCTTGCCTTCTAATCCTTATGCTACCACTAACTAATTGTGTGACATCAGGCAGCTCCCTTCTTTTTCTGGGCTACAGTTTCCCCCCTTTGCAGATGGAGCTAATAATTGTATCTATGAAACAGGAATTTTTATGGGAATTAAATCATGTCTTGGGAGATGATAAATACTCAATAAAAGGTTATTTGTCAGTACTCCTTCTACTACTAAATGGTTATCTCTAGTGAGTGTGTTGAGCATGTCTCCGGGAAGCCAGGAAGCAACTTTTAAATTTGATTATCAGAATAGTTGAGAGGAACAGTGTGGTTGGAGCTGGATTTTGGACATATGGATGGTATGAACTTTGCCCCAGGTGCCCCTAGCCCAGTTGATTACCACTCACTTGACATGCATGTGTAATACACAGTTGCACAGAATAAGTCTTACTCTTCTGAGATCCAAGTGAATAGGACTCTTTTCACATGTATACAGGGTCTTTATCAAAATCAAATGTTGTTTTTAAGTGGAAATGTTTTTGCTTTTTAAGAAGTATACTGAGGGGCACCTGAGGGGCTCAGTTGGTTAAGCGTCTGCCTTCAGCTCAGGCCATTATCCCAGGGTCCTGGGATAGAGCCCCACATGGGGCTCCCTGCTCAGCAGAGAGTCTGCTTCTCCCTCTCCCTCTGCTACTTTCTTTGCTTATGCTCTCTTCCTCTCTCTCTCTCTGTCAAATATATAAATAAAATCTTAAAAAAAGAAGTATGCTGATGGTGTGCCTGGGTGGCTCTGTCGGGTAAGTGTCCTCCTTCAGCTCATGTTCTGATCTCAGGGTGCTGGGATCAAGCCCGGTGTTGGGCTCCCTGCTTAGTGGGGAGTCTGCTTTTACCTCTGTCCCTCTCTCTGTCCTTCTTTCAAAATAATCAAATAAAATCTTATTAAAAAAAAAGTGTACCGAGAACAGCATGGGGAAATAAATGACCCCAAGACTCTATGATTGTGCTGACTTTATTTTCCAAATAAATGAAAAGAAAGACAGATGTTCTGACAAAGGAGTATTTTATGAATTTTAAATTCCTGCTAAAATTTAATCTTTTGAACAATTTTAAAATTAAATTAGCAAGTGTCTTTTATTTAGAATTTTGGAAATTTAAATACATAAGTAATCCTTGATAGTTATAGAAGAAAAAGCAGTGAAGATAAATACAATAGGAAAAGAATCTGATTTTATGGAGATAAGCACTGTAAATATTTTATTGTAGACATGTGATGTTTTGTTAATAAGTATATCTGTATAGTATATAAATAGAAACCATTCATATGTATTTATACATAAATATATGTTTATATTTAAATTTAATAATGCATATTATAGACAGTACACATGATGTATGATATATTATATAGTGTTAATTATTAAATATTGTGTAATAATAAATTTATTAAATAAATATTTAAAAATATATATATGTAACCAGTGATTATATCTTATACAATTTTTAACCTGATTTTTAAAATAAGATTTAACTTGGTCTTATAAGTTTATTTTTTATATATAAGGGATATTAATACAAAAGAATATAATTATCCCAGACAGTCTGAAGTGTTCTGAAATGCATAGCTATTATATAGGTGAATTTGCTTATCATGCTCCAAATGGTGTGCATAATATTTTAGCAAGTAACAAAACCACTGAGTTTTTCCTAAGATGGTGTGTCAAGTGGCCATAATTTTGTAATACAGAAATAATAAGAGAAGTTCATGTTCCTGTTAAATGTTAATACCCTTATTCATTTTATTCATCTATTCAATTAGCCACTTCGGTATCACTGGGGACATTAGAGGTTCAGTGTGCATAGTGGCTAACCAAATGGGCATGGTGTATGCCCTTACAGAGCTCAAAAATATAACGGGGATAGTAGATAATAAATAGGCAAACAAATTAAAATATAATTAAAAATTTTGATAAGGAAGAAAATAATGTGCTTGGATTATAGATAATAATCTAGCCTAGGTTAGTGAGCAGGGCAGGCTTAGGCATAAAACAGAGATAAGAAGTGTTGTATTTGTTTCTCAGTATTCTAAATCTCATCAGAAACCAGTGAGGAAAGTTTGCAGATATAAATATGAGACTCAGAGGAGTTAGAAAAACATACCAAGTTAATTCTAGTTGTGGTGTGGGAGAGCATTTTGAAGTGTATATTTTTGTTGTTTTTACAGCTTACCCACTAGAGCCATTCCTGACAACTGGGGTTTGTGTAATGCCAGAGTAGCCTGGACTGATCCCTGGAGGTTAAAATCACCAGATGTCCATAATTAGTAGTGACAGGCTCCATTTAATCTTCCTTTCCCATATTTATTTATTTACGACACAATTCTGAAATGTATTTTTTAAAAATATTTTATTTATTTATTTGATAGACAGAGATCACAAGTAGGCAGAGAGGCAGGCAGAGAGCGGGGGAAGCAGGCTCCCTGCTGAGCAGAGAGTCCAATGCGGGGCTCAATCCCAGGACCCTGAGATTATGACCTGAGCTGAAGGCAGAGGCTTTAACCCCCTGAGCCATCCAGGCGCCCCTGAAATGTATTTTTAATAAGGTAGAGAACTATTGGCTTTAGGACAAATTTTAGAATGTTTGGAGCAATATACTTTAGGATTTTTCATAAACATGAATTTGGGCAGCTAAGCTTTTGGGAAGAAATAAAGAGCAGAGTTCAAAGGTCATCAGTGCTACTAAGCACCTTGGATACAGGGATTACTATGTAGGGCAGATCCATGTGCTTGGACAACCAAGGAGGCAGCACATAGAATCAGCACCCTGTAGAAATACTACCACCCCCCAAGCCCAACAGGAATCTAACTAAGGTATGCACCTAAATGGGTCCTCATATCCTATTGGTTTAGTGAGCTACAGAGCACCTATGACCAGAACTAGAATCTTCCTTAGAAAACTGTCCTAGATTATCTATGTCTGTTTTAACACAGAAGTTTGAATAGGGGATGAAGGCTCAGTGTTTTGCTTTGTATTACATCATAATCATAGTGTATTTGTCTTAGGTAACTTCTAAAACAGGTATTTTTGATTTTCTACCATGATTATAAACAAAAAGAAAACCCAATTAATAGTTTGTCTAATTAAATAGTATATCTTGTTGAATCCTGAGGAAACAGATATTATATATGAATGACCATTGGCTGTACACTATCTGAATCCTGGCGGCTATTTTTCCACCTGGAGAAGTCTTAGAAATGGTGGCTGTGGATGTCATCAGTGGACTTTGCCCTCCTCTCTTGCTGTAGTTAGGGAGATTGAGGAGGAATCATTAATACTCACTTTGGCCAGAATGCCCACTCCTATGGAGAAATCACCTCCCTTGTAGAGTGCCATCCTGTTCCTATTACTGAGGAAGGTCACAACCGTTCATTAGCCATCAAGCCCCTTGCACTGACATCTACACAACTGACACACTTTCATCTTAACACTAAAATGGTTAACTAAATCCTTAGGGCCTGGAAGTGTGTCTTAGAAACCCGAACCTTCTTGTTAGTTGAGGGCAGGGCCAATGGGTTTTTTTTTTCCTTTTCTTTCTTTCTTTCTTTCTTTCTTCCTTCCTTCCTTCCTTCCTTCCTTCCTTCCTTCCTTCCTTCCTTCCTTCCTTTCTTTCTTTCTTTCTTTCTTTCTTTCTTTCTTTCTTTCTTTCCTTTCTTTCTACTAGAATTGGCCCTGAAGACTGAAAGACCATTTATTGCTATAGCCTGGAAGACTCCTGAAGATGAGCTGGTAGAATTCACTGTGTCAGAGTGATTGTGGACCTAGAGAAGTTGGGTGTTAAAAAAAAAAAAAAAGTAGCAAATTCCATCCCAGGTCACCTTTAAGTAGATATTATAAATCTTTAAATACAAGTTAGTTTTCTTCTCCGTGGGAGGCTGGTGGAGATTGCTCAGGTGACTCGCATTTATAAGGAGCTGACGTGAAAGATCCTAGCAACTATTGTTCCTGGTAATCAGTTCCTTCTCTACTGTCCTGAAATTACTTTCAAGGTAGTTCATAAACAGGTTTACAGTTATTTTATGGCTTGCTGTTTAATAGTACCTCCCCAGTCTGAATTTTGCTCAAGATATTTTACCTTACCAACAGGGCTTAATTTACTGGTGCTATTAGACATGGCTACCAAGTTGGAGAAAGCAGTGAGGTAGGTGTTTTCGTCCTGCACAAAGTGTATCTCTGGGTTTTTAAGCTCACATCTGTTACCTTGCATTTGGCAAGAGCCAGTTCTGTATTTTTCTGAGGAAGAATACAATGTGATTTAATTCTGGTACCTAACCTAGTACCTGGTATATGGTTGGCCCCAATGAGTATTTGTTTATTGAGAATTTATTAAAAAATTTATTGGTTACTTACTCTGACTTGGCATCATGTCATATACATAAAAGCAGTCTAGTCAGGCCACTGTATGTCTATGGATGAATGAATGACTCCACTCAAGGTCATTTTTATCTGTGGAGGACCTCCCTTTACTCAAGTAGTGGTAGAACTACGTGGAATCAGGAGAATGAATGTTGGATGAATGGCTAACAACAAAGTCTAGATAAAATGCCGGGAGGGACAGAAGTAATAGTGGTAAACTTCAACAAAGTATGTTATCAACTTTAGAGTGCTGTGCTTGAATGTAAATGACATCTATCACCTCACTCTGACACCAGCACCCAGGGAAACATTTAATATGGGAGCTCTTCATGTTTATTTCCCCAACATCATGAAAGGTTGAAATGTTTCTACGTTTTGAATCACAGAAGTCCTTCGTCTTGAGTCTGAGTTTCAGCTGAGTCCCAGTACCTCACAACAGAGATCACTTTCTCCATAGAATAATGTGAGTTGTTAAAAGAGAGGAGGAAGAGGGAGAAGGTAGAAGAGAGAAGGAGAGAGGAAGGAAGACAGGGACAGAAAACCTTCTTTGTGATGACCTCTGGAATTCTCTAAATGGACAATATGATGGGGTATTATGCAGGATTTGAAAAAATGATGCAAACAAAGGATATGTGAAAACAGAGTCATTTACTTCTGATCTAATGGTAAATGAAAATATAAAATATATGTATATAAAATATTTATAAAATATGTAAGTATTTACAAATTATTTAATATTTAGAAATATTTATAAGATATACAAAATATGTATTACATATATAAAAATATGTGAAAAACAGTAACAACTGTGGTAAAATGCATACTTAGATTTATTTACTTAGCATTTTACGTTATGTTATAGATTATGGAGAAATGTTTTAGCTCCTAATTATGCAGCACTGCTGCTTCCATTTGATTGTGCTTATAATACCAAAGCATTTTGAGAGTATTCCGAAACAGCTAGTCTTAACTGGTTCAAGTTTACACAGTTCAACCCTGCATCCATATCCCATCAGAGGCAAGTTAAGGAGAACAAAGACAGAGCTGACTGCTCCAGGAGGCACCACAGTGTTGAGGTACAGAGAGCTCAGTCAAGGCTGTGAGTGACTCACGGGAACTGTGGGAAAGGCAGCTAGGGATAAACTTCTCCAACTATAGTATTCATTGGCATTATGGAGCTTCAGGGATACAAGTGTACCTAAAGTCAAGTGTAAAAAAGATGCCATGTTGGAATGTTGTATCACCTCTTGCCGGGATATGGCTGACTCTGCATTAGAATAAAGCAAACACAATAGCAACTAAATTCTGTTTTCTATGTCTTCCAAAAGCAGAAACCAGCAGTAAAAGTCTCTCATTAATAAGTTCAACTTAAAACACATAGTAGATTTATAATACAAGTAAGTTATTTGAGTAATAATAGTGATGATGAAGGCCAGACTAAGTTCTTACGGTAGAAATGGTATATTTATAAAACATTCTTTTTGTGCTTTCAGATCTAATTAAGCACTTAAAAATAAAAGATGTATTTATTTGTTTTTGAGGCAGAGAGAGAGAAAGAGTAGAGGAAGGAGCAGATGGAGAAAGAGAGAATCCTCAAGCAGTCTCCATGCTGAGTGTGGAGCCCAACATGGGGTTCAATCCCAGGACCCTGAGATTATGACCTGAACTGAAACCAAGAGTCTGATGCTTAACTGACTGAGCCACCCAGGTGCCCCTAAATTAGCCCTTTGATATTGCATGGCAAAAAACTCTAGAATCTTTATTTCTTTCTTTCTTTCCAGAAGAGATTCAAGGTTTCTTCTTTGAGCACAACTTTAACTCATATTTTGGATCCTTCTGGGACACACTTATACATGAAAGTCTTAATCCTGTTGGTGCCAACAAGGCTGAACTTGATGCTCAACTCATTGTTAAATGAAACAGAAAAATCCCTGACTTCTTTTTTCCTATCTTCATAGTAGCAACATATGGGCCTCTCCATTGGGTTTGTCAGAAGTGACTTGGCTTTACCATGGTTAGGGTGACTGTGCTCCTCCTTTTAGGCTCCTTTCCTCTTAGGAGAGTGCAGATTTCACTTTCTGCTCACCCTCCTCACTCCTCCACTTCCGTGCACACTGGATTCTGTTTACTGCGTGGTCTTCAGATGCAATGGTGTGGTGTGTCTCTGTGGTCCAAGCACCTGCACTCCTTCTTTCCTTGGAGGTGACTTTGGAGTGGAGTGCATTTTGGCCCAGTTTCATTTCTGAAGCAACTCACATCTCAAATTCTGCCTTAAGTCACCTTAACCCAATTTAAAGCTTTCTTGTCCTCACAGCTTTTATAGATAAGCAACATATGTCTTGCCTAGCCATCAAATCTAATAAGAGCAGACAGTCTTGTCTCTCTGATGGTTCCTGTGTAATCATCCCACATCCATGCGTCATCCAACACAGAACCTTTTGTCAGGTTAGGAAAGTGAAATTCATGAGTTTAAAAATAGAGGACATCCTCTGTGGAGTTGCAGCCACAGCAGAGATAGACTTTCTTCAAAAGGGGACGACACAAAAGCGTCCTGGCTGATGACAGCAACACAGGATGAGCTGTGGACTCCTTTGGAGGCCAGTATCTAAGACCAACCATCCATCTGGCACTGACACCAATGTCTTGGGCACTGATTAGCGTATTTCCTGGGCTGAATGTTGCCCTTTTCCTGAACTCTTCAAGTGCTGTGCTTGTTGCTGTTGCTTTAGACTCAAGAGTGTCGTAGATGCGCTTTTTGTGGTTATTGCATTGGCCTCCTTTGGTTCAGATGCCACAGTGGTCCTGATAAGAGAAACATTAAGGAAGAATAATCAAAAATAAATAACAAATAAAACAGGATGGAAATCACAGCATAGCACAATTACCATTAGGATATTAACTCCAGTAAGAGGGCTTTTTAAGTGTTAAAAAGATACGTTAGTCTGTTGTACTGTCTTTTGCCAGTTGATAGCTGACTCTGAATTAGGATAAAGCGAAAACAATAGCAACTAAGCTCTGTTCCCTAGTATGTCCTCCGGAAGAACAGACAAGCTATTTAAACATCTCATTAATAAGTTCAACTTGTGGGACGCCTGGGTGGCTCAGTTGGTTGGACGACTGCCTTCGGCTCAGGTCATGATCCTGGAGTCCCGGGATCGAGTCCCGCATCGGGCTCCCGGCTACGCGGGGAGTCTGCTTCTCTCTCTGACCTTCTCCTCGCTCATGCTCTCTCTCACTGTCTCTCTCTCAAATAAATAAATAAAATCTTAAAAAAAAAAGATTAAAAAAAATAAATTCAACTTGTAACACATAGTTGATTTATAATACAGGCTTGTTTGAATAATGATGATGATAATAAAGGTACTTAGGATGTTATAAGCTAAGTGTTTTCAATGTAAGTCCTCCCTAAGGAGGCCTCTGAGGAAGGATTTACCATCCCCACTTTATGGATGATAAAACTGAAACTTAGAGAAATGACTTTTTTGAGGACACACGGCTAATAAGTGCAGACCTTTTAGGCATCAACTGGTGTTTTATCAGGGAAGCAGAGTGACTTCTGATGGTGCTATGGAATAAATAACTTACTGCAGGGATCAGATCTTTGTCAAGTGTGAAACTTGGTGAAGTCTGAGGGAGGCTGTTGCCTGTGCATCTCTAGTCAGGGGCTTGAAGTCACTGTTGGTAAGTGAAGGGGATTTATTGTAAGGATGTAGCGATATCTTGTGGAACTCTGGCCCCAACAACTGCTTGGAATCAGTCATTGGCAAGTCATCAGGAACCAATGTGCTGGTGCATTCTCTGTCTCTGTGTCTCCTTCTCGCTCTTTTCTTCCCTTCCTATCCCTCTCTCTCAGCATGGCCTTTTGTCTCTTGTTTCTCTGTGAGCATCTGCTATACCTTCTCTTCCCAAAGGCTGACATGGTTTTCTTTTTTGTGCCTTTGGTGAAAGGTGAACACTTACATAGCTACCAAATGTATAGATTTTATATCAAGTGCCCAACAGAGAATGACTTGGGGCCATGAACTCTAATCTAGATTCTAGGGATACAGGATCTCATTGACCCAACATGGATCAAGTATCCAGTCAACTGTGACTAGAAAGGAGTACAGTGAGGACAATGAGGGTCATGAGTGGGCAGCTACTTTCAAAAGTACCAGGTTACAGCCAGGATTGTTCTGGTACTATGTAAGAATGAGTTGTAGGAAGCGATGACGGAAACATGGAAAACACTCAGAACACTAGCGTATCTACTCGTTTCTTTCATTTAGGTCAGTGCAACAGTGGTGCAGGTGGAGAGAAGTGGTGAGATTTTGGGTATTTCTGAAAGCTGATTTTCAGACTTGCTTCTGTAGCAGTCTCCTGAAACTGATCAGGTGAGAGGGCTAAGATTTTACTTTTTTTTTTTTTTAAAGATTTTATTTTTATTTATTTGACAGAGAGAGAAAGATCACAAGTATGAAGAGAAGCAGGCAGAGGGGGAGGGGGAAGCAGGCCCCCTACTGAGCAGGGAGCCCGATGTGGGACTCAATCCCAGGACTCTGGGATCATGACCCGAGCGAAGGCAGAGGCTTAACCCACTCAGCCACCCAGGCACCCCTAAGATTTTACTTTTAAAGCCAATGTAATCATTTCCATTGAAAGGTTGCTACCAAATATATATATTTTATACATTTATATCTGGGTTTTCATGGTTTTCAGATAATGATAAAGTGGCTATAGAGATATAATCTGACTTCCACTTTCTGAATTCATGAAAAGAAAACTGAAGATCAGAGAGATCAAGGGATTATGAAATATCTCTTTTAAATTTAATTATATTTTTAGCCATAATCTCTCATCCAAATTGCACAGATCTTTTAGGAATGTACTTAGAAAAGAAACTCAGTGATCAGAACTACACTTGACAGATTGGGTTAATCTTCAGTTTTTCAAGTGAATTGGGATTAAGCTAAATTATTCTCACTATAACTTAAAATAACTACTTTCTCTACCAAAAAGAGCAAGCATTTAAGTTGACAATCTCTTGGTTCTGATTCTGCAGATGTCTCTAGTTTGAACATACGGTGATTGTACTTACCACCTGTGCAGAAATTCTTGCAAACACTGGGGGATTTGAGACCAAATGTCAGCTCCAAGTTTGGTATTTATTGGCTTCAGTAACTCTTCCTTATAACCTTCTCTCAACCTTAAAATAGTTTAAGATTATTGTATTTGTCTGAGTGTTCATAAGAAAGTCATTACACTGTGGTGGAGAATGGTATTTGAGCAATTGTGATCACTTGTTTCAATTCTGGAATATTATACATTTCTTCGTCATCTTGGAGCTTTCTAAGCCACTAGCTCCTCTCCTTAATATTTGTAATAAATTTTTTTGTGTGTTTTGTTATTTTCATTTTTATAATTTCATCATCTTATGTGAGTTTAAAGTCATTTACAAAAAGAAAGAGTAAAAGATTCTCCTTAGGCTCCAACACATTTAACTTTTAGTACTGAAATACTTTTATGCTGTTCTTATTTTATTGCACCTAT
This sequence comes from Lutra lutra, assembly GCF_902655055.1. Lineage (NCBI taxonomy): Eukaryota > Metazoa > Chordata > Mammalia > Carnivora > Mustelidae > Lutra > Lutra lutra. The sequence continues at coordinate 52,600,875 of NC_062290.1, forward strand.
TAATATTTATGTACAGTTAAATTCCCTTATAATATTTTCCAAGAGACCAAGCTTTAATATTATAGGCAGAACAATGTGAAATGTGTAATACAGTGGATGTGGAGGCAATTTGCAATGGTTAGCCTGCAGGTAAGACTCTTCTTAGCATAATACATCGGAAAAAATATATCTCATCTTATTCCATGGACTTGAAACGACCACTATAACAAGGCAGGTTTGGGGAAAAAAAATGGTTGCTATATAAGCTTTAAAGAGAAGGTGGAATGGAATTAATAGAATCAAGGGCTGAAATGGAATACTTGATTGGATGTTTATAGACTCATTTTGGTTAGGTGTTAAAAACTTTTGTATTTGAAAAAAAAATTTTGTATTTGATCAGAGGGGTAAATGTAGATCTATTCCAATGAGTTGGATTTTTTTTTTTTGTTCCTCTTTCATAAATGTTACACCTGAGTTGTAGGCATATTAAATAGTTTGTCCAAAGTGGCTTAGCAGTGAATCACTAAAGGAACTAGTATTATTTTATTTTATTTTATTTTTTAAAAAGATTTTATTTATTTATTTGAGAGAGAGAGTGCATGTGAGCAGCCGGGAGGGGCAGAGACAGAGCAGGAGAGAGTCTCAAGCAGACTCCATGCTGAGCAGGAAGCCCAATACAGGGCTCCATCTCACAACCCTGAGATCATGAGATCACATGACCTGAGCTGAGATCAAAAGTCGGACACTTCAATGACTGACCCACCCAGATGCCCCTTAAGGAACCAGTATTAAGAACAAAGTGTTATGTCCTAATTCTTAGCTTTGCCACTATGTATTTGTACCACAGCAGACCAAGTGACTTATGTGATTTTGGCCCATACTAGGTACTCAGTAAACACTTGTTGATTGAAACACCAAGTCACGGTTTTCTCCTCTCTACAACCGGAAACATAAAATCTACCCACATAGTGGGGAAAACTTATGATCCACGTGAAGACAGTTGGAAGAGTTTCATGAGAGGGCAAATGAGTCATTTTAGGGATATAGAATTTTGGTTCCAGAGCTCACTTGCTGTGCTATTTTAAAGCAGAATGTACAACAAGAGAGGATGAGTACACTTGTGGTTAGTCAGTATATGGTTGTAGAAGATGACTGAAAATATCATGAAAATTGTGGAAAGGAAGAGACTCCCTGAAGAAAAGGAAGGAAGAGCAGAGGGTGACATGAGCAAAGGCCACGGCCCTCTCTCTGCAGTCAGGGGGTCGCCTTGCCCCTTCGCTTCTGAGTTTTGTGGTGCTCCGCTTTTTCTTCCGCTTTTAACCTGAACATTTTCCGAAGGCGAGCCATCACATCATGGGAGGTTGTGGGTTCACTGGCCGGTTAGAGTGCTGCCTTCATATCTCATTGCCAGCATATGGTCTACGGTGAATAACCCTTCCATTATTTGCACAGCTGTTGAGTAATATTACGTTAAAACATTACATGCACAATTATGTTCAATTATATAAAATGAATCTATTTTACCTAATGCTTATTCTCTAGGGCTTGCGTATCTTTAGTTACAGGAAGTTGAGTACAGAGTAGCAGATGGTACAACACAGTGTTTGTCAGCTAATAAATTTAAATGTCATGGCAGGCTACATTTTTTAGCACATATATCTATATATTTTAGTCAAATGCCTCAGCTTGCTTTTGAAGTAGAGGAGCAACGGTACTAAACTTCACGCATTTGTGTCTTTTCTCAGTGTGATGATGTGATTGTGGGGCAGGAGGGCAAGTGGCATTAAGCCATAGCATTTTCTTTGTACTTTGGCCTCTCTGTCTTCCCCAAGGACACCACCTGTCAGAGGCACTCCTGTGACATTGCTCTCTGTCCTTTCTCTAATACTGCTCCTCTAGTTCCCAGTTCTTGCCACATGATAGTGATGCCGCTGTCACATCGCTCCTTCAGCCCTGTTTCCCTGCCCTGGCCGGGCTGGCTGTCTGCTACGCTTCTCCCATTGATTCCGGCAGACCCTTCCGTGGTGCCCTGGTAACCCTGCGTATTCAATCGGCATCCTGTCACTTTTGCAATGTTCTTCCTGTTCTGTTGGCTGGGGCTTCGCTTGGGGGAGGCAGGTGTTTATGCTTGACATCCGGACTAGGGGATGGTAGAGATGGTCCTGCTCGCACTGAGAATGCAGAACGCCTTTCCTCCGGTCCATCCCCACTGCCTTCTGCCCTGAATGGAAGTCCTTCTCTCTTCCAGACTGCTTTTCTGGAAACTCGGGATTCTTATACTTATCAGGCCATCCATCTCTTTTGAAACTGTCTGGCCAATGGGACTCAGACTTCACTTCTTGGAGACTCAGGGTTTACCTTTTACTTGGATCTTAAACTTCCAGGAGAACAGCATGCTTTTGAAATCATCTTGTTGCTTCCGGCCTTCAGATTTGGCAAATCCCTCTTCATCTCTGACTACACGGACCACAAGCTTTCCAAGCTCACATTGCCTTTGAAGTACACCAGAGAAGCATCCCGGAGAAGCTCAGGTTTGCACTGTAATCAATAACAATGTGTCTGAACCCCAAGCTGTGCTAGGCGGTCTGCCTGCCTCTGTTCTCTCTCCCATCCCTGAGACCCTCTCAGAGCATCTTCAATGCGGGAATCATGGTACATGAGGACATTGACTCCATCCCCTCACTCTCCTTTAAACTACATCTGTTCTGCTTTATGGGTTATAAACAAAGCTCCATGGTGGGGGAGGGGCAGGACAGTGGGATGATTAAGAGCCCAAACCTTGGAGGCAGAAGTCTGGGTTTGAAGTCTGCTTCTGTCACAGGTTAGTTCTCTAACAGTCAAGTTTGTCCTTATTCCTAGCCTCAGTTTCCCCACTTAAAAAATGTGGATAGTAAATTCTGCCTCAGAGAAATGTTGTGGAAATTAAATAATTTCAAGCACTTACCATAGTGCCTGACACAGAGTGAACAAAGAAATAAACAGTAGTTACTATTTATTACAATGAGGTACAATTCATTGGGAATCAGAATTTATTCTTTTGCTAAATCAATATATTAGGTTAATAATGCTAACCAATGTTTACTGAGCATGTGTGTGTGGCCTTTTTCTTGGGATACCTTCATTCTTCTGTGGAGTTTATATTCTAGAATTCTTTTTTTTTTTTAAAGATTTTATTTGTTTATTTGACAGAGAGAGATCACACGTAGACAGAGAGGCAGGCAGAGAGAGAGAGAGGGAAGCAGGCTCCCTGCTGAGAAGAGAGCCCGATGCGGGACTCGATCCCAGGACCCTGAGATCATGACCTGAGCTGAAGGCAGCGGCTTAACCCACTGAGCCACCCAGGCGCCCCTATATTCTAGAATTCTTGCAGTTATCTCAGGAGTTGACTTCAGTGGACTTCTGGTGCATGAATCCCACCATTTGGGTTGAGAGTTCAAGTTCAAATGGGGCTCCGCCACTTCTTCTTGCATGGTTTTAACAACTCGCTTGTCCCATGTTTTGGTTTTCTTATTTGATAATGGTGAAACTAACACTTTCCTTTTAGTGAGACAATAAAACTGAAAATGCTTAATACATGGTAGGGAGTATTGCTACTCTCTGAACCCCACCCACGCCTTCCTCTTTTATTTCCTCCTTTACTTCCTCAGTTCCTTTTCTATCCAAACTCACTTCTAAATTTCTGAAATTCCTCAAATAGTACTGTAAGTTTCTAGACTTTAAGTAGAAATTCCATACACTTTCAGTTAAAAGGATCAATGTCTATTTAACACAAAGAGGATTAAACCTCATGCTCAGAGAGGGCAGAGATTTGACCTTGACCTTGTGTCTTTGTCCAGTGAGTACTGCTTGTGAGCTAAATGCACAAGGATGGTAGTAAATGTCCAATGGAGATTGCCTTTTTTTTTTAAAAATTAAACCTGTATTTGCATCCTCTTACTCTGCTCCCAAGTCCTAGCACATGCATTTCTGTATGTTATTTTTAATATGGATAAATTGAAAAGAAAAAATAGATAACTATGAGATTTTCTTTTTTTCTTTTTTCAATCAGAATGAGTAGCTGTAGTCCAGAGGTTTGAAGGTTATGTGATGTGTTGTCCTTGATGTGGAATCATCTAGAAGTCTACTTTGACTTTTGCCTCATCTTGAATACTGTCTAAGCCCCGACTTGTGTTTGGAGCTGACAAACATCTACACCCACATCACCAAGCTTTTGATTTCGTGAGAGTCCATCAGCTAGGATATGGTGGTAGAATATTTGTGGAGAATCTCAGTTCAGGTGACCTTGATGTTTTCAGCCAACTGTCCCAGGCTGTCAGCTTCCTGGGACTTCTGGCATCTGGCAAGCATTGCTAGTTTATGGTTGCTTCAGCTGAATGTGAACCTACATTTATTAAATAGAAACCTCATATTCAAACTTAACAGTTTTGCTAAAGGAAGGCAAGTCATTTCTTATTCCTGGCTGGGGACTTGGGAGGATATTAATTTTTCTATTATTGTTCCTCTCAGACCCTTCTTGCTTTCTGGTTTTTTTTTTTATTTTTTTTAAAGATTTTATTTATTTATTTGACAGAGAGAAATCACAAGTAGGCAGAGAGGCAAGCAGAGAGAGAGGAGGAAGCAGGCTCCCCACCGAGTGGAAAGCCCGATGTGGGGCTTGAACCCAGGACCTGGGATCATGACCTCAGCCGAAGGCAGTGGCTTAACCCACTGAGCCACCCAGGCGCCCCTTGCTTTCTGTTTTTAATAAGAGTTTGAATAATACTTTCAGTCTCCTCCCATTTCCTTTAGAAAATGTTACCCCCCCCCCCATTAAGACTATGGATAAGTAATGATGGGGGAGGCATTGGGACTTGAAGCTAGGGAAGTTAGAAAGGGAGCAGTTCCATTTCAGTTCACTAGGAGACTGGTGTGTTGCTGGGGTTGACAGGACAGTTGGACAGGGAAGCTTGGTCTGGACCAGAAAGGAGAGGAATCTAATGCTAGGGGAAAGGAAGCATTGGCAGCATGAAAAGTCAGGACAAAAGAGACCCAGACCCAGACTAGACTGCCTTCAGAGTGCCAGTCTCAGAGGTACAGTCTGTGGCTGGAGGAACTGGCCACTGCCAACAGTGCAGTTGGGTCATAGAGAGCAAGTGTCGAAATGATCCATGAGGTATAGTGTTGAAAGGACATCACCTGGCATCAGTAAGGATGGGAAAAAGGCCGAGGGAAATTATTTGCAAACTCCTTGGTATAGAGCTTAGGTTTGAATCTTTTGTTGCTATGTTGGAGAAAGAAATAGTTCTTTTCATCGTTCACAGACATTCTCCTAGCAATGTGCTTAAAAATTGCAGTGTCAGGAGACAAGAATATCCTCTGATTGGAAAGACATAGTACAAAATACTTTAAGAGCCATTAAAAGGTTTATGCTTTGACACAGGGATTTCCCTCCTGGGACTGTCTTTTAAAGAAATAATCTGATGAAGGGACAAAGCTTTATGCACTATGATATTCACTGTTGCATTGTCTGTTTTGGAGAAAATCTGAGAATTGCTTATAAGTCCAGTACTAGGAAAACATGAAATAAACTAATCAAATCAATGGACTGTCCTGAAACCTTAAAAATTGTAATTGAAGGCTTTGTAGTAATAGTGGAAAAAATATTTGTAACACAAAAAGAAATCTAGTAAATGGTATTATACCTATGTCCAAAAGTGTAGCCTTTGTTACTCATGGAGAGGCAAGGATTAGAAAAACAAAAGTAGCAACTTTGTGAGTGCTATGGGAATGTAGGTGATTTTCTGTTTTTAGTGTTCTTTAATGGGTGTGCAACTAGAGTTGTTATTGTGTTTTTTTGTTCTGTTTTTGTTTTTGTTCTTATTTTTGTTTTTTGACCATGCTAAGGAGAAAGTAGGGGTTAGGTATGTGAACAAAACTTTTAGTGATTCTTGTTCCTTGAACCAGGCAACCTAATTGAAATTTTGTGTAGTCTGTTCAGCTACTCCTTGTTTTTTTTTTTTTTTTTTTTTTTTTTAAAGAAGCTAGAACCAGTTATTGGGGGAATTCCAGAGAGTTAGAAACAAAACCCCTTGGAGAGTGAAGCAAACATTTGTGTTTAAATGCAGTTGCAGCAAAAGGACACTGCATGTGGGGCAAGGAGCAATTTTCCAGAGGGAAAATTTGTTCTTGTTCTTGGAGATGTCAGTGAGAATACCACACAGTCTGCTAGATGTCAGCTTTATCTGAGGACAATATAATGGATAAGGTTGGAGTGTTTGATCTTGAACGTCCTTGAGAATGTACTGAGACCGAAGGTTAACTCTGGTTGATGTAAGTGCAGATTCCTCTAGAGATTTTACAAATCTAGATACCCCAGTTAGTGGGGAGTCATGGTCAGGTATATGTCTGAGCTGAAAGATTATATGAGCTCAGGGACAAGATTAAGGGTGGTCTTAAAAAACCACCTAGGAAAGGCTGGTTCCTAGTCCAACCAGGAATGTTGTCCACAGTATAAGCAACGAGAAGGAAAGGAGGTGAGAGGAGGTGAGAGAAGCTTTCTTGGAACAATGGTCACCTTAATTCAAGGAAGTATAAGTGGGGGTGGACAGAGTTGATCCATGTTTAGGAAGAAGGACTTGGTAAGATCTCAGATCCCTCAGTGTGGGGTGAAGTAAAGCATGGCAGAGGGGGTGGGCGTGGTGGTAGTGGCTGTTATAATTATTGTGTTTCTTGAGGACACAAAATATACTTGAGGCAACACAGAACCTATGAGAAACCTGGGCCTGACATCTGCGAACTGCTCCTCTGGGTCTGCCGTATCAGAAGTCTTTACCTGTACGCAGCCTGTGCATATATGATTGTACCATCATTTAAATGAACCCCTCCGCCTTTATGTGGTCCCCTCTGTGTGCCCATTAGGGGAACAGAGAGGAGCGAGCAATTAGATCATCTAAGTTAACAGTTTAATACCTTCACTTTTTGAAAGAAACTGAAGTTCAGTAAAAGAAAACAAAAACAAAACAAAAATGCGTTGAGCTGTGTTAGATTCCAGGAAAGTGAATCCTCAACTCTTCACCCAGTGGCTGCTTGCCACTGTCAGTCTTCGGTACCAGCCTGACAGTCACCAGGAGGAACTGGCATCTTTAGTGTTTGCTGATTAAACATGTGGTTTCGGGAAGACGGGCAAGAGGTCTAATGTCCTGGGATATGCTGCGACCAGAGTTGGGGACAGAATGAGAGCTGAGATCTGTATTCCCCAAATGAAGCACATTCCCCAAATGAAGCTGAGATCTGTATTCCCCAAATGAAGGTGTGGAAGGCAGTCAAGTGACCTGGAGAGAAAAGATCGAGAGGAGAATTCGGGGTGGTGAATGGAGATAGGGGTGCCATGGAATCTTCAGGGCCCTACTAGAGCATGAAGACTGAAATACTGATGGCTCAGGTTTAGGAAAGGTGGAATTCGAAATAATAAGCAAGCATCCCTATCATTGGTGCAGCAAGACTGTGGCTCAGATGGTCTGGTTTATAATCCGGAAGATTCTCGCCATTCATCTGAGCTTCAGGGCCTGGGGTTCCTTTGGGATCTGAGGTGATGGACACTGGTCTTCAAAGAGAGGGCTTGGCCTCCTTTGAATCCTTTAAGGAAGACTCCTTTCCTCTCTTTTCCTCCCCACTCCTCTCTCTTTTTTCTTTCTTCTTTTTTATTCTTAGCCTTGCCCCCATTTGTTCTTCTGGTAGATATGATCACAGATGGGACCAGGATCAACTGTAGGCAGGAGGCCAGAGAGAATGCTGGGGAAGGGAGGAAGCCTTCTGTGGGAAATGTGGAGCCAGGAAACATGGGCCATGGATGGCTGGATTTCCATACCCTGCGTTAGGCCATGGGATTGCACCATGAAAAGGTGAGCTGCAGACTTGATGAGAGCCTCTGCAAGCCTGGAGGAGTGAAAGGAAGCCAAAGGCCAGGCTTTGCTTAGTTAGGGCAGTGCTGAGATGGCTGTTGGCACAGTGCAGTGGCAGGTTCTGGGAAGCTCATTTGGACAGCAGGAGAGAGAAAGCAGAATGTATTCGTGAAAGGAGAACAGCTCCTGGTGCTTAGCACAAAGGGCTTCGTGTGCTTCAAGAAAAAGCTCAGACTTTTGCTGGGGAACCAGTCTGGACCACTGTGGCATCAACCCAGTGAGTGGGATGAGCAGTGGATTGGTGTGCCTGGTACAGAGGCATATGAAAGCTAGAGGCAGACGATGCTGCTAGGAGTCTTGGCAGGAAAGCAAGTGCAAAATCCGAGGGAAAAAGTGGTCAGTCCTTCTGAAGACAACCTATGACCTCTCTTCCAGCACCCACCTCTTCCTCAAGGATTGACGTGCAGAATAAGAGTTTCCTACTAGGGTGATAGGTAGGTATATAGAAAGAAAGATAGACAGACAGACGACAGACAGACGACACCTGCCCCTATACCTGCTTGTGTTTCTTGGCTCTGTATCTTGCCCCAAATTCAGGGTAGAGGCACAAAGTCTCAGGGAATGGGTCCCTTCATGACAACCTGGCTGTAATGTTTCCCACTATTTCAGTGACTGCCACCAGTTTCAGGAAATAATATCTAGTATCACTTCTGATATATGAGTATTTAGCAGAGGCCTGTGGGCTAGAGTTAAGTGGCTCAAGATAAGGAGTGGGAATTCCACTGATACCACTGATACAGGCTATGATGTGACATCATCTTTGACTAGAACACATAGGGGCCAAGGATATATGGATATGGAACAGTTGGAGGTGGAATGTTGAGGGTTGGTCCTCCTACTATCTACATCACGTCTCACCCCCAGTCCTCCTGGTGAGTACAGCTGGGATCCTGGCAGTAGACATAGGGAGTCTCTAACTTGCAAAGGAAGCAGACCCATTCCTGGCAGGTACTGAGCTCTCTCAAGGTTGTAAATCTAACACACCAGAGTGATATTTATTTACCCTTCTCACCAGTAGAGGAACAGAAAGAACAGCTTTAAATGTAGGTTGGTAGGACTCTGCTGGAAGGAAGGGACCAACAGCCAACCCTAAAGAGCAATAAAGGCCTTTGTTTTCCAGTCTCTTCTGGACTTTGGACACTTGCATAGCACTGACAACAATAATATCTCTCCATAATTGCTCTTAATTTGTGCAATGCTTTTTCCATGTAGTATCTCATATATTTTTCACAATAACCTGATAAAGAAGGCATTATCATCTTAATTTCACACTTGATTAATTGGGACTAGAGAGGTTCTGTAAGTTTTTCAAGGTCACGCAGCTAGTAATTGACAGAGTTTTTCTTGGAACTCCAGTCAGTCTGAGTCCAGAGTCCATGTTATCTGATCCAGTATACAGCTTGGCCTATCTTAGCCATTTATGCCCCTGACTCTTTTGGTAACCAGGAGAAAAGCACAATAGTAGCTCAGAGCCAGCAGAAGCCCCTCTGGGCACTGGGATGATTGCGTACCCCACTTTTGGGACATCATCTGCAGATCTGGTCATCATGTGTCTTCTTTGCTCTGAAACACAGAGCAGTCCCCAGCACAGCAGCTGGGATAGAAAAGAGCTCAGAAATTGTTCTTGGTAAGGAATGAGTGAATCAACCAGCAGGTGAATACTGCCTTTGGGAATAGTCAACGAGAATCATGCAAACATTTGAAGGATTTTCCACAGAGAATAAGGTTTGTCTCTAGACATTAGAAATAGACTGGCATATGGGCAGATTTTGGTTTCCTGCAGAAGAATAATTTCTGAGGACTGGAGTTGTCAGTGGGGGAAATGGGCTGCTTCTATTCCAACACTTGTCATGCATATTGGAAAGATTATTTCTCTATAGGCAAGAATTTGAGCAGATGGTCTCCAAGGTCCTCCTAATATTAACAGTCTAGTGTCCAAAGTCTTGAAAGTGGATGTCATATTTTATGCCCCATCTAGCTAGGTGCTTTGATAGAATTGTGGATTGAATAAATGAATGAAGCTGGCCCTTGGGGTTCATTGCAGTAACCTGGAGTAGGTGTGTTGAGCACATTCTCCTCATCCTCTCCCCACATGCTGTGACCTCACTTCCAACAGACAAGTCTGAAACTGCATTGCTCAGTGTGGCCCTCCAGCGCTGAGGTGTTCTCAGGCACTTATGCAGACTGTAAGGAGAGAATCGAAGTGGTGGGGCCAGGAAGTTCTTACAGCTCTTATAGGGATGCAGTTTCCATATTGGAGGTAGGCATTTCTATTCCAAGGCAGGATAGAGAAGCATGGCCTCTGGGTGACACAGCTGGATTGGCCTGGAACAGGTGCACAGAAAGCTGTGTGCATGGCAGGAGTGATGGAGGCTAGAGAGTGGTGTCAGGATCTTATTGTCCTTGGGGTAACACCTGATGTTCTGGAAAGTTTTTTATGGAAATCTTCCTTCTCCACTTTCCAGGGGCTCAAATTCTTTTATGGGGAAAAAGCCTTCATTGAACATTGTACATCAAGAGCTTAAAATGTCCCAAGCAAATGGCTCTTGAACATCATCTAGTTCGAGTGAAGGTGAACCTGTCTGAGGTAGGTTGTGAAGGAGAGAAGTGGGGAAATGGAATATTCTGCACCCCTCCGCGAATTGGAGGAGAGAATATGTACACTGTAGGATGGCAGGAGCAATCGAGACTTCCGAGGATGAATTTTTCTCATAGTATTGCCTCAGGTAGAAGGAGAGGATAGAGATACTCCAGTTTGAAAAACGTTCTGTAGGACTGATTAAGAAGGTGGAAATTTAAAAATGGTTTATGCTGCAGGATTTTCTCTGAAATGTTGACCCTGTAAGCTATGCCTGGGAGATTTTGACCACCCCTCAAGGATCTCATGGATTCTCGAGAGTCCTGTGCCCAGAGAGCAACTTCGATGGTCTCAGCAGATAGTTCTCTCTGTGCCTCCCCTTATCGGAAGCACTCTGATCACTTCCCTTCCTCAAGGAGCACCTGTCAGGCACCTACAGTGGCTTTGTATTGCCCACCAAAGCAAGTCTAAAAGCTTTTCCTGGCCAGAAAATGTAATTTCCTTAGAAAATAGAAATGTCTTGTAACAAATTTTTTAAAAAAGATTTATATATTTATTTTAGAGGGGGAGCGGCAGAATGAGAGGGAGGGAGTCTTAAGCAGGCTCCACGCTGAGTATGTACTCTGAAGGAGGGCTTGATCTCACGGCCTTGAGATCATGACCTGAACCGAAACCAAGAGTCGGACACTTAACCGTGTCACCCAGGCACCCCAACTAATGTTTTCCTTAACAATTTTTTTTTTTTTTTACAGATAGAGTCACAATTTTGATTTGCATCGATATGGAAACTCTGTATCTGATACAAAGTACGGTTATGTATTTAAGCAAATGTTATGAATGATTGGAATTTTGATTTCCATATTAGCCGTTTCATTTCCAAGTTCAAACCATTCACACCAAATCACTGAAACTATCCCCATGAGGGCATTCACACAGTTAAGCCTTTTATTCTGGCTAATGGACCTCTAAGACTTCCAGTGTTAAGCCCTTAGCTGCTCAGGTGGCAGAGGCATTCCATCCCCTCTCTCACCTGGCTGAGTCTGGACTGTCCTTCCTATTACACTGCTGCATGCTGGTCGGCTTTTTCCTTGATCAAGAGTATCATCCCGGGTGCCTGGGTGGCTCAGTGGGTTAAGGCTCTGCCTTCAGCTAAGGTCATGATCTCAGGGTCCTGGGATGGAGTTCCGCATCGGGCTCTCTGCTCAGCAGGGAGCCTGCTTCCCTCTCTGCCTGCCTCTCTGCCTACTTGTGATCTCTCTCTCTCTGTGTCAAATAAATAAATAAATAAATCTTAAAAAAAAAAAAAAGAGTATCATCCCTTCCTTTTTCTGCTCTCCAAATTATTGTCATCCCTCACATTCTATCTGCAATCTCTCCCTGTTTCTGAGAAGTCTGCGGGGAGTCCTTATTTTCCCTTCCCCTATGCTCCTTTTTCATCCTAGCACACTTATGGTTTCTACCACCCACTTCAGACTGGCTTTTTTCCTCCTTTCTGGTGCACACTGAAAATCCTGATTAGTGATTTTTCCTCTGTGGAACAAGGGCACTTCTCACCTGGGGCTGTACTTAGCAGCCGTGCTTGGTGCTCTCTTCAAGTGGACAGAAATCAATTAGTCTAACTCCTGCCCACCCTTCGTCTCCTTTCTTCACGAAGATGCAGGAGGGGAGCTATTTATCTAATTGGTAAAACTGGGAAGAACAAAGGGGATGAAGGCAGCCCCGCTCCCCCTCCTTCTGCCCCCTGAACTTGCAAAACCTAGCTACAGAGAATATTAATTCTCCACTTTTTCTCCAGGGAAAAATCTTCAATCCTTTTGGGAGTAGTATGCAAATCTGCTTAATCTTGTGTTTCATTTTCCAGCATATGTGGCTTTCTCACTAAGTTACATCCTCCAGTTTAATTTATATTGATAATAAAGGTAATATTTTGAGCCTCAATTTGCCATTTTATGGCTTTATCTTTAAATTTACTTAATGCTCAGATGAGGGAAGGGGGGTGTTACCTATTAGAGACCTTAACACCAGGAAGTGATGGCCTTGGCATATGTTCGTGGAGGCAGGAGACAACTATCTTTCAGATTGTGTGGTGATGGAGGCAATACCTCCACTGTGATACAGGGATCTTGGACTTCTCCTGGCACTTCATAAGCCCATATGATGGAGACAGTAACAATAGGTAAGGCTGTTGATGGAGAGAATACCTAACCTAAAATTTATATTCTTAATCATGTGAAACCTGATCCTTGTCTCTCTGCTTCTAACTTGACCACAGGGGTCTAGTGTTCAGATGGGCTAGACGTTGGCAACTTTGGCCATGGTGAACTCAAAGGCTAGCATCTCCCAGTGATCTGGGCCCATTTCCAGTTTCAAGAACAGCCTGTCCAAACAGCAAAACCTCTTGATCTCTTTTTGTCAGAAAGAAGAGGTAAATGCACACAGTGCCAAAACCAAGATGCCACTTCTGGCCCGGATGTTTGAGCAACACCAAATGAATGTTGCTGAAAGTTCTGTAAACCAAATGACCCCATCTGGGAGGTGACGGTCCATTCTTGAGTAGTCGTATCCTGAGGCTGAGCTCGTTCAAAATGATCTGAGATACAGCTGTCACAGAGGAACCAGGATCAGAACCAAGATCTCCTGGGGTGCCTGTGTGGCTCAGTTGGTTAAGCATCTGCCTTCGGCTTAGGTCATGATTTCAGGGTCCTGGGATCAAGCCCTGCATGGGGCTCACTGCTCAGTGGGGAGTCTTCTTGTCCCTCTCCCTTTGCCCTCCCCCCTGCTTGTGTTCTCTCTGAAATAAATTAAAAAATCTTAAAAAAAAAAAAAGAATCAAGATCTCCTGATAATAGTGTGCATATTTTCCTCTCTATGTACTGCCTTTTTGTGTACTATGGACATAGCTTCTTTCATTTTTGTTCTTGTTCATAGCATACTTTTAGATTAGAATTGGGCATTGTGCTAGTTTTCTATTTTTGTGTCACAAGTTACCAGAAACTTAGTGGTTTAAAACAACACACATTTACCATCTCAGTTTTTTGTGGCCCAGGAATTTCGACACGGTTTAGCTAGTTCCTATGCTCAGGGTCTCCCAAGGCTGCAATTAAGATGTTGGATGGGCTGTGTTCCTTTCTGGAGCTTAGAGCCCACTTTCAAGTTCACATGCTTATTGGCAGGGTTTAGTTTCTTTGTATTTGTAGGACTCAGGTCTGTTGTCTTGCTGGTTGTCAACCAGGAGCTGCTCTTAGCTCCTGGAGACACATTTCATTGCCTGGGACCCTCTGACAGCGTGGAAGTCTACTTCTTCAAGACCCGCTAGAAGTATCTCTCTCTTCAGAAAGGGTTCAGTTCCTCTTTTAAGGATTTGCTTCTGATTAAGTCAGGCCCATCCAAGATCATATCCCTTTTGATTAATTCATAGTCCTCTGATTTGGGACCTTAGTTACATCTGCAGAGTCCTCTCACCTTTGCCAGATAATATAACCTAATCACAGGAGTGTCATGGGGTCATAGACATGACCCATACCTGTGTCCTACCCACATTCAAGGAAAGGGGATCGTTCAGGTTTAGGGAGAGAGGCAGGGATGTTGGCGGCCAGGTTAGAATTCTGCTACCACAGGCTATAGATTGAGGAAGACTTCCCATGAGAGGTGATGCCTGAGCTGTGAGTTACTTGAGGATACATTATTCATGCTTCTTTTATTTAAATCTCTAATGCATAACACAGTGTCTAGTACATCATTAAGTTGTAAGTTTTTGTTATGGAGTTAAATATACATACAAAAAAACCACCATGAGCATCTCTTAGAGATTTGATAAAGCATTTCAAGCTGTAGGAGCTTCCATAGGGTCAGGTTTAGGAGAAAGCAAGGGAGAGATTATGATGCTTCTATGACAGTTTGCCCTACATCGTTGCCAGTGGGTTCAGAGACTGTCACCTCCAGACCTGGTTACTGCTGCCCATAGTATCACTTTCTAAAGCATCCTGGATACAATCTTCCCAGCAATCTTTTGATGGAAAACCCCAGGATTTCTACTGCTGACCCAGGTGACTATTTCTTGCATGGTCACTGGTTTATCTTGGCTCTCAGATGCCTCTGTATCCACTGATGTCCTGATACATCATGGATTATTACCCCAAGAATCAAGTGATACTGTTTTTATCATTTCTAGAATCCTTGAAGGAGAATTGGGATTACAGTTACTGTTCTTTAAACTTAAAATGAGCTTCAATCAAGAGGAGGAATGAAAATTGCTTAAGTCAGACCCCACAGCTAAAGGTAAAAAATGCCTAGATTCTCTGAAAACTTTAGTTTGAAAGCATTTCTAGTGTTCAGCTCAGCTAAAGGGAAGGGTGCTTTGTTACAGAATACAATGACAGCCCTGGAAAATAGCAGCCTCTATGGCTTGCTGACACTGGGAACATAGATGTAGAAGGGGGAATAGTTTTATGAAAAGCTACCTTATTTGGAAAAGTCTTGCTTTAAGTAAAATAAAAAAAGGGCCCTGAGCTTTGTAAGTTTGGAAATGAATAGAAATAGATATTACTCGGCAGACCTACCTAGTGTGTGCACGTGGGGGCCAGGAGAGGAGGATGGCATTGTGCTGTTTTTTTCCTCCACAGGGTTACAGATAGCTCAATCTGATAAATGTTTAGTTTAACTGTTGATCCACTTTCTATGTTTTTTGTGTACTTTACTCCGATTTTTTTTGCCTTTTCCAGTAATTTGTGTAGAAATAATATTATAAATGTAGCACTTTATTAAAAATAGAAATGAACACACACACACACATGCACGTACCACTTCAGCATCATGGATATTTAGGAAACTCGGGAAATGCAGCGTTTTTGTTCCGTGTGTGTGTGTGTGTGTGTGTGTGTGTGTGTATGTGTGCACGCATGCACACATACACACACACTCACCCATGCTATGGGCTGTAGAAGTCCCAAGAATTTCTGCTCTGCCTCAAGCAGTTATCTGTCTTCCTGACCTCAGTCCTCCGGGTTCTGGCTTCCTTACATGTTGTCTTGTGCTCTCCTACACGGGAACCTCGTCTCCTTAATCCAGTTTCATTCCCAAATGCATGCAAGTATGCAAGTGCTCTTGAGTTTCATAGACTTTGAGGCATGGTTTTGGTTGGTCCTGTTGTATGGTCCTAACACTGAGTCCCTCTCTTCTCTCTGTCTTTTCCTGCCATTGTCTACCTCCTGAATTGCCTTAGAAGCTCCAGATTCCTCCTTCCGTCATTAAGCTTTTTTCTTCTTCCTCTAAGCCTTGGTGCCAGCTAACCCTTAGTTCTTAGTTTGAGTAGGGAGAGAGCTGGGCACCACTTCCCACCTGCACACTTAACAAAGGTTTTTTTTTTTTTTTTTTTTTTTTTAAAGACTTATTTGTTTTAGAGAGAGAGAGAGGGAGCACACACATGCACGACAATTGGGGGTGAGGTGGAGGGAGGGGGCGAGAGGTTCTCCATCAGACTTCCTTCTGAGCGTGGAGCCACACAGGATACAAGGCTTGATCCTAGGACCCTGAGATCATGACCCGAGCTGAAACCAAGAGTCAGATACTTAACCAGCTGAACCACCTAGGCACCCCAAAGTTTGTTTGTTTTTTTTAATCCTTTTTCCTTAACATGCATTGCAGTGTCCGCTGTTAAGATTAAAACATTTTTCCAGGCTAATATGTTCGATGGTATATATTATATGAAAATGTAAATATGTATGTGTACAGGATACATATACATATATGAGGAAAATCCCAATAGAAAAACGGAAACTAGTCTCTTTCTCTGTCATACACACACACGCATACAAAAGGAAATACATCAAAATGTTAACAATAGCCATCTCTGAGTAGTGGGATTATGGGTGATTTTTGTTTGTCCTCATCCTTTACTGCATGCTATTTTAACATTTATGTATGTATTACTTCACAATATAAAAAGCAATAAAAAAACTCTAAAATGTAACAGAAAGAGTACAATGAGATAACCCATAGAGCCTGCTTGCTGTCCATAGAGGTACTGCCCCAGTAAGCAGGGGAGGAGAGAGACCTACTTCTGACATAGCCCATTGTGGCCTCCGGAGACCATTTCTCCACTTTCCATTCACAAAGACAGAAAACAGACCATTGACTTGACAAGTGGAGGTTCTTGGTGACCTTGAAAGAACTGTTTAAATGCTTTGGTGGGAAAATTCTGATTTCTAAGTGGTTTATATCTATCGTCTGCGAAAAAGTAGTTGACTTAGTGTCTCCTAGGAATAGTAAGTCCCTTTAAAACCTTGAGAATATGAAACATCCTTATCTTTCTTTTTCTGGATATGAAAATCATATAATGTGGTCCACTAGAGAGGTAGATAGGGCAAAATGGCTTCGTTGTGGGTTTTGGGATGCATAGAAATTTTTTCCTTAGGGAAAGGCACAGCATAACTTTCTTTCCTATAGCTGATACTCAGTGTTTGTTTTTCTGTCACTGATGAAGGTGATGGTATTGATAAGTTGGCAAAATAAAATTGGACAGCTTTTGTACATGCAGGCACCTTGCATTCTGAGATGCCGGTTTCCTCTTCCTATGGAACAGAGTTTTTCTAAACTTGCCCTTAGGGTTAGATTCATGACTTTGCTGTCCTTGGTAGCACCAGTCAACTGGTCCAGTTGCTCACTAAGCCATCTATCGTGCCAGCTGCAGTTCCTGTTTTGGGGCATTTTTGCCATGATGTTATATTTAGGCAGCTCTCCCTCAACTTAAGGGAAAGTGGGCTTTTCTGCCTCAGGTAAAAAGTCACTTATTGGACCATTGTTTTTTCCACTCTGATACAGAGGTAGAAGCTGACCATACGCCATGGTGTCAGCTATACAGCTAGGTCCTTGATCAGCCAACATGACACACAACAGGTTGAACAGGAGTGCCCACAGGTGTCTGGAGAAGATGCCATTGGGAGGAGACAAACATTTTATTTATTTCCAATTTTGACTTTACCATCCCCCCCCCATCTTGAAAGTTAGGCCTAAAGATAAACCATCTCATTAGGCAGGGGCTACGAAAAGGTTATTAAAGATATTCTAGCATTTGACTTGCATGGGAGTGATAGAATCCCAAAGTGAGCTAACCTCATTCTCTGATGCAAAAGCCCAAACCCAAGAGAATTACAGTGCTGCAAAAATTATGTAGAGAAAACCAGCAGGTGGCGCTGCTGCTCCATGTGTCTCTTCTGAGGCCCACAAATGTGCAAAGTTGCATTTCAAATGGCGAAGTGTTTTGATGTCCGTGCAAGGGTCTGCTAAAAAGAGTAGCCCCTTGTTGTGTCAGTCTGAAGTAAGCTCCTTTGGGAAGGGGCTTAGCTCTTCTGACTTTGGAAACTGAAGACTTAGCTCCACCAAAAACAAACCAACAAACCAACAAAAAAAACCCAAATGAAAATCAGAAGGAGATTTGCAAAGAGCACAGCTTTCAATTCCCCCATGGAGAAATAAGGTTAGTGGTCTGGAGACAGCAAGCAAAAAGCAGCACAACTAAAGACGTTAGCCTCGGAGAGCCCTGAGGTTAATGTGGATGATAAGAGCTGCAAAACCCTTCTACATGCTAATTTGGTTTGTTAACTTATTTTCTTCCTCTGGATTGGACGAAGAATTCCCTTGAGCAACAGAGGTTTTTGTATCAGGAGATTAAGTAGCATAGAAAATTACAGCCCTGAATTTGTGCTGTTGGAGTTAAGGTGGTGTCAGCGTTCCTATTTTAAGCCATTATTTTCAAGGGTGTGAGTTTGCTGGGACATACGGATTCAGTCCAAGTATCTCCTCAGTGCAGGACACGCGCAGTGTGATAGACTCTTGTAGACGAGCAGAATCACTACAGGGGAGATGGGTTATAGGAGCTGGCTCCCTCTCACTCTTTATTTTTATTTTTTTAAATTAACATAGAATGTATTATTAGCCCCAGGGGTAAAGATCTGTGAATCATCAAGCTTACACACTTCACAGCACTCGCCATAGCACATACCCTCCCAATGTACAGAACCTCACCACCCTTTCCCTACACTCCTCCCCCTGACACCTCTCAGTTTGTTTTGTGAGATCAAGAGTCTCTTACGGTTTTTCTCTCTCCCGATCCCATCTTCCCTCTCACTCTTAAACAAAAAATACAACAGAAGTGAGTGAAAACATCCACTGCGGAAATATGTAATGAGTTAGAAAAAAGGTTGCAAGAAGATTTGGAGCGCAAAGACTTAGTGCTCATGTGTGACAACAGAATTGACAAAACACACACTTACTAGCTTTTAATGATTACTTGGGCCAGTGGTCTATGAACTGAGATAGATCTCCTGGAGACTGTAATGGCCCTAAAGGGTGTCTGGGTAATAAATACATATTTTCAGAATTGGTTAGCCCATGGCCAGGAGCATTACTCGGGAAGGCCCACTGGCTGGGTTATATGATAACCTAGCAATGATTAGGGAGGGGAGGTAATAACACCTGCAGAGGTTTTATTACGGTTCAGACTCTATTATCTATATTAGTTTACTCCTACAACGATGCCTACAATAACCCCTGTACAATAGGACTTATTATTCCCATTTTAGAGATGAAAAAAAAAAACAAAAACCGAGTCTATTTGAGGTGAAGCAGCTTTCCTTGTGTATTCAGTTGGCAAGTGCCTGGGACTTAAACTCAGGATTATCTGGTCTGAGGCTCATAATTCCTTCTACAATAGCATCTCATGTATCTGCTCCTTAGGAGATATTTCATTCCCTTTCCATTGATCATTGTTTTTGACAAGGCTGCCTAATCTGAGTTTCCTTATCTATAGAATAAGGGTAATATCATCAGCTTCTCAGGGCTGGTGTGGAAACCTCTCAGCACAGGGCCTAACACGCAGAAAGCACTCCACATCTGCTCCCCATCATCATTATTACTATTATTTTAAATATTTATTTTATTTTATTTTTATTTTTTTAAAAGATTTTATGTATTTATTTGACAGAGAGAGAGAGAGAGATCAAGTAGGCAGGCAGGCAGAGGGAGAGGAAGCAGGCTCCCTGCTGAGCAGACAGCCCGATGTGGGGCTTGATCCCAGGACCCTGAGATCATGACCTGAACTGAAGTCAGAGGCTTAACCCACTGAGCCACCCAGGTTCCCCAGATTTATTTATTTTAGAGAGACAACCTGTGCACAGTGGAAGGGTGGGTGGCGGGCGGGGGAAAATCTCAAGCAGACTCTATACTAATTGCCAAGCCTGACATGGGGGTTGATCCCTTGACCCTGAGATCATGACCTGAGCTGAAACCAAGAGTTGACGCTTGACTAACTGAGCCACCCAGGTGCAGCTGCTGCGCACCATTATTGCCATTACATTTGAGATGAAATGGAGAACAAGGCTATGGTAAACAGTGTGCTTTGGAACTAGACCTTTCAGATTTAAGGGAATTATGCCACGGAAGTGTGAGTTTCCTCAATTTTCTCAGATTCATGAGGTGTAAGAATAGAGTGCCTACATTGATTTTCCAGCCAATAAGTAGACAAAGACCAAGACAGGAAAACAGGCATGGAAAATTGCATGTCAATACTCAGAGAAGCGAGGTGATTGTGGCAATTGAGTGGAACCAAAAGAAGTCACATGTGTAATTATTGGCTGCCCTCAGGGTATCAGGACTGTACCTTCTTCATGGTCTTTGAGTGGACTGGGAGGGGTCATGTAGATATACCTTCATCTCAGATCAGTAGGGGCCATTTAATTAATTAATTTTACTTTTGATTTACTATTTTTAAAATTTAAATTCTATTAGCCAACATATAGTACATCATTAATTTCTGATGTAGTGTTCAATGATTCATCAGTTGCATATAATACCCAGTGCTCATCACATCACATGCCCTCCTTAATGCCCATCACCCAGTTACCCCATCCACTTCTGCTCCAGCAACCCTCAGTTTATTTCCCAGAGTCCAGAGTCTCTCATGTTTTGTCTCCCTCTCTGATTTCTTCCCATTTGGTTTTCCCTCCCTTCCCTATGATCCTGTTTCTTATATTCCACATTTGAGTCAAACTTTATGATAACTCTCTTTCTCTGATTGACTTATTTCACTCAGCATAATCTCCTCCAGTTCCATCCATGTTGATGTAAATGGTAGGTATTCATCCTTTCTGATGGCTGAGTAATATTCCATTGAATATATGAACCTCATCTTCTTTATTCATTCATCTGTTAAAGTCCTTCAACAGTCTTTCTCAGCTCAACAAGTCCTTCTCAGCTTCTTCCACAGTTTGGCTATGGTGAACGTTGCTGCTATGAACATTAGGGTGCAGGTGCCCCTTCATTTCACCTCTGTATCTTTGGGGTAAATACACAGTAATGTAATTGCTGGGATAGGATAGCTCTATTTTTTAATTTCTTGAGGAATCTCCATACTGTTTTTCAGAGAGGCTGTACCAGCTTGCATTCCCACCCAACAGTGTAAGAGGGTTACCCTTTCTCCACATCCTTGCCAGCATTTGTTGTTTCCTGTCTTTTTAATTTTAGCCATTCTAACTGGTGTAAGGTGGTATCTCACTGTGGTATTGATTTGTATTTCCCTGATGCCAAGTGATGCAGAGCATTTTTTCATATGCCTGTTAACCATTTGTATGTCTTCTTTGGAGAAATGTCTGTTCAGGTCTTCTGCCCATTTCTTGACTGGGTTACTTGTTTTTTTGGGTGTTGAAGTCTGGTGAGTTCTTTATAGATCTTGGGTACCAGGCCTTTATCTGTTATGTCATTTGCAAATATCTTCTCCGATTCCATAGGTTGCCTTTTAGTTTTGCTGACAGTTTCCTTTGCTGTGTAGAAGACTTTTATCTTGATGAAGTTCCAATAGTTCATTTTTACTTTTGTTTCCCTTGCCTTTAGAGACATGTCTTGCAGGAGTTGCTGTGGCCGAGGTTGAAGAGGTTACTTCCTGTGTTCTCCTCCAGGGTTTTGATGCTTTACTATCTCACATTTTGAATTTAATTTTGCATATGGTGTAAGAGAATGGTCCAGTCTCATTCTTCTGCATGTGGCTGTCCAATTTTTCCCAGCACCATTTATTGAAGAGACTGTCTTTTTTCCATTGGATATTATTTCCTGCTTTGATGAAGATTGGTTGACCATAGAGTGGAGGGTCCATTTCTGGGTTCTGTATTCTTTTCCATTGATCCGTATGTATCTTTTTGTGCCAGTACCATGCTGTCTTGATGATCAGAGCTTTGTAATACAGCTTGAAGTCAGGCATTGTGATGCCCTCAACTTTGGTTTTCTTTTTCAACATTCCCTTGGCTAGTTAGGGTCTTTTCTGGTCCCATTCACATTTTAGGATTGTTTGTTCCAGCTCTGTGAAAAATGTCGATGGTATTTTGATAGGGATTGCTTTGGATGTGTAGATTGCTCTGGGAAGCATAGACATTTTAACAATGTTTATTCTTCCAATCCATGAGCATGAAATGTTTTTCCATCTCCTTGTATCTTCCTCAGTTTCTTTCTAGAGTGTGGTTTCTAGAGAGTAGTTTCTAGAGTGTGGATCCTTTATCTCTTTGGCTAGGTTTATTCTTAGGTATCTTATGGTTTTTGGTGCTATTGTAAATGGAATCAATTCCTTAATTTCCCTTTCTTTAGTCATGTTGTCAGTGTATAGAAATGTGACTGATTTCTGTGTATTGATTTAGTATCCTGCTGTGTTGCTGAATTGCTGTATTCTAGTTCTAGCAATTTTGGGATGGAGTCTTTTGGGTTTTCCACATGAAGTATCATGTCATTTGTGAAGAGTAGGAGTTTGACTTCTTCTTTGCCAATTTAAATCCCTTTTATTTCTTTTTATTGTCTGATTGCTGAGGCTAGGACTTCCAGTACTATGTTGAACAATAGTGGTGAGAGTGGGCATCCCTGTTATGTTCCTGACCTTAAGGGAAAAGCTCTGTTTTTCCCCATTGAGAATGATACTCACTGTGGGATTTTTGTAGATGGCTTTTATGGTATTGAGGTATGTTCCCTCTATCCCTATATTTTGAAGAGTTTTAATGAAGAAATGATGCTATACTTTGTCAGATGCTTTTTCTGCATCATTTGAGAGGATCATATGGTTCTTGTCTTTTATTTTATTAATGTGATCTATCACGTTGATTGCTTTGCAAATGTTGAACCACCCTTGCATCCCAGAAATAAATCCCATGTGGTTGCGGTGAATAATCCTTTTAATGTATTGTTGGATCCTATTGGCTAGTATATTGGTGAATATTTTGGGATCCATGTTCATCAGTGATATTGGTCTGCAATTCTCCTTTTTAGTGGGGTCTTTGTCTGATTTTGGGATCAAAGTAATGCTGGCCTCATAGAAAGAGTTTGGAAATTTCCCTTCCATTTCTATGTTTTGAAACAGCTTTTGTAGAATAGGTATTATTTCTTCTTTAAATGTTTGGTGGAATTCCCCTGGGAAGCCATCTGGCCCTGGACTCTTTTTTTTTTTTTTTTTAAAGATTTTTTATTTATTCATTTGACAGAGATCACAAGTAGGCAGAGAGAGAGGGGCAAGAAGGCTCCCTGAGGAGCAGAGAGCCCAATGCGGGGCTCGATCCCAGGACCCTGAGACCATGACCTGAGCCAAAGGCAGAGGCTTAACCCACTGAGCCACCCAGGTGCCCCTGGACTCTTGTTTTTTGGGAGGTTTTTGATTACAGCTTCAATTTCCTTGCTGGTTATGGGTCTGTTTAAATTTCCTATTTCTTCCTTTTTCAGTTTTGGTATTTTATAAGTTTACAGAAATGCATCCATTTCTTCCAGACTGACTAATTTGTTGACATATAGTTGCTGATAGTCTGTTCTTAAAACTGTCTGAACCTCCTTGGTGTTGGTTGTGATCTCTCCCCTTTCATTCATGATTTTATTAATTTGGGTCCTTTCTCTTTTCTTTTGGATAAGTCTGGCCAGAGATTTATCAATCTTATTAATTCTTTCAAAGAACTAGCTTCTAGTTTTGTTGAACTGTTCTTCTGGTTTCTATTTCATTGATTTCTGCTCTAAACTTTATTACTTCTCTTCTTCTGCTTAGTTTAGGGTTTATTTGCTGTTCTTTCTCCAGGACATTTACATGTAGGGTTAGCTTCTGTATTTGAGATTTTTCTAATTTTTTGAGAGAGCCTTGTATGGCAATGTACTTCCCTCTTAGGACTGCATTTGCTGTGTCCCAAAGGTTTTGAACAGATGTGTTTTCATTGTCATTAGTTTCCATGAATTTTTTTAAAAAAATTATTTATTTATTGGACAGACAGAGATCACAAGTAGGCAGAAAGGCAGGCAGAGAGAGAGGAAGGGAAGCAGACTTCCTGCTGAGCAGAAAGCCCAATGTGGGGCTCAATCCCAGGACCCTGGGATCATGACCTGAGCCGAAGGCAGAGGCTTTAACCCATTGAGCCACCCAGGTGCCCCTAGTTTCCATGAATTTTTAAAAATTCTTCTTCAGTTTCATGGCTGACCCATTCACTCTTTAGCAGGATGCTCTTTAATCTCCAAGTATACATTTATCCACAAGGTCCACCGCCACTGCCTCTCCTGGTTATGGTGAGGCAGGAAGTGCTTCTGTGGAGATCATCAAGATGCTTTGGAGGCAGAGTCCCCAACCAAGGGGATTAGGATTAGGTTGGCAGTCTGGAAGGAGGAAATCTTTGGCAGGGAGAAAGGAGGGGAAGTAGTAGAACAGAGACCAGGAGAGGTAGAGTAAGAAATAGAGAAGAGTAAGCAGAGGGATGTGCGGTCAAGAGTGGAGGCAGAGAATGAAAACTGGCCACAGGAGAACCTGCCCAGGTCTTATGTTTTCAGCCAGTTGTGAAGGAGAACATTTCTGCGATGGTTTCGGACTCACAAGGACTGTGTGCATGCACACACAAAGCCCATGAGCTTTAGAAAGGAGAAAGCTCAGAGAAAGAGACTGCCTTTACATGCCCGACAGTGTGTAAAGGGGCTTCTGCACTCATAAACTAATCCTAGTACAACGCCTGTTCCATTTTCCCCATATTAGGCGTGAGGAAAGGAAGATCAGTCTTAGGTCACAGAGCTAGTAAGAAGCTGAGCAAAGGTTTAAGCCTACCCCTAAACTTGACCTCTTTCTAACTAGGTTGATGATAAGTAACCTGAGTTTTCATTGTGTTGCAAGATGTTGATAGCAGCACCTTTCTTGGTTATGAGAATGAAAATGGACAAGATTGCCTATATATAAAGCCCCTGCGGAGGAATTGTGCCTAGTAAGTGCTTGAGAAATGTGAGTTTCTTTTCTCTGCTTCATTAAGCAGTCAAAATGTAGGTGGCCAAATCCCTCCCAGTCACTTACCAAGCTGGGCTTGAATCAAATCCTTGTACTTTGGGGGAGCAGGTTTTTTTTTTTTTTTTTTTTTTTTTAATGGAAGAAACACTTTAATTTTATGAAATAGCTTCCAAGAGACCTGGGGAGGTTGCTGAGAATCAAGTTCTGTTTCATTATAAATAAAAACAATAGAAGCTGCTGGACAAGGCAGGGTAATCAATTACAGGTGACTGTCAGGAGTTGGATTTACTGGGAAGCAATCTAGAAGCACAGCAATATTGAAACACAGTGTGAATTGTGTGTTCCTTAATGGCTCTGGCCCTCTGGATATGGGCAGATGTGTAGGATATGGGCTTCCTTTAAACTACATTATTCCACCTCCTGAGGGATTTCAATTCATCTCCAAGAGCTCATCTACATACCACGCAGGTCGCCACGGGTAGAAGTGTGTCTCTGGAGCGGACGGTGGTAAGATTTGGAATAAGGAATCAACTCCTATTTAATGCAAAGGAAACACTGAAGCTAAGTAGAGAACTGCAAATTAACACCATCTGGGTTAATAAGGCCGATGTTGACAGAGTTTAAATTTGCTTGCACAATTAAAGAACCCACAGAAATCTATATGTTTGGGTCTCCACGAAGACACACCAGATAGTGATGAAGATTCTCTTGTTTTTCTAAAAAAAAAGAAAAAGCTTTACTTCATACATTTTTAAAGGAAAGGGAGTGGTGTGAGATTACAGAACTAGGTGGATACTTCCTCCCTTGTCTCTGGCAGCGACCTGTTTGCAGAGTGGCCTGGTAACACCATGGCTTTCCCAAGCACATTCAACTAAGCCTTAGCACAGGGGCGCCTGGGTGGTTCGGTGGATTAAAGCCTCTGCCTTAGACTCGGGTCATGATCCCAGGCTCCTGGGATCAGGCCCCACATCGGGCTCTCTGCTTGGCGGGGAGCCTGCTCCCCCCCACCCCCCCATTCTCTGCATGCCTTTCTGCCTGCTTGTGATCTCTGTCTGTCAAATAAATAAATAAAATCTTAAAAAAAAAAAGCCTTAGCACAGTTCTTGGCCTGGAGGAAGACAGCCTTCCCCCTCACCCCCAGCACCGTCCCTAGGGCTCAATGCTTTGCAGATTATAAGCAGCTATTGTTCTGTGGTGATGAACCTGCATTTAGCAGTCTTCTACTCAGTAGAAGACTGAAAAATCCAGTCAAGGCCATTGAATGGCAAAGTGTGTGTTTGCCGCTCCCCACCAGGGAAGGTACCTAGGGTCTTTCAGTTTTCGACTCAGACTTAGTGACAGCTTCTGTTCTCTGTTGACTAGAGACTCTTGCTTGGTAGCCATGACAACATCTGAGGGTCCCGCCAGTGAGACACCATAGACATGGCTGGGGCTGGCCCTGACCCCTCTTTCCTAACAGAGTCTCTTAACAAAGAGTTTATTTGAATTGACTTACTTAACTTTTTAAAGTAAACATCAAGTTTACTTTAAAGTGGACCCCCACCCCCATTCCTGGTATGCTTTGGGTCTTTTCCTAATATTTTGTCTTTCTTATGTATTAGTATTCCATTTGATTTTTAGATTTCTTTAATATAGTGGAATAAAAATAATACGGTGGAAAAAATAAAAATATGGTGGAATAAATTAAAAAAAAAATAAAAATCTATTTGTTGCTGCCTACTTACTACTTTTGAGCTCCAAAAATGTGGGTAAGCTTTTGTGGGGAGTATGTTTTTATTATTTGCCTGAAGTTGAAATTACATATTGATTGCCCATGGGCCCACTCTGACCTGTGAATAATTTTTTTCATTTTTTAAAAATGATTATTATTTTAATTGGCGCCGACAGTGAGAATTAGGTGAGCTAGAGCTGAATGTTCTCCATCTAGCCAGTTTCGACCTCTTTTTATTCTCTCCCTGATGCCAGGATCACCTGAGTCTTACTTATTATTGCATTTGTTAGTGTATATATATTTTTTCTTAAGGTAAAGAAAATATTCCTCTGTACCTACAGCCATCTCATTCATTCTCTCTCATGCCTCTTCCTGTAGGCATTGAAGCTTAGGATCCCTGTTGTAAAGCCTAGTGGTAAGAATATGAGAAGCAAGCGGCAAAGAGTGAGTTACTGTGGCAAAGAGCAAGTTACCATCCCTCTTTCCAGGCTGGTCCCCATCCCCAGCTGCCCTGAGTGTTGGCCGCTAACAGCTCACAGATCCCCTTCCTATCTTGCACATTGCTGGCAAAGTTACGTCCTTTGAGACTCATGCCCCTCCCAACACACACCCCACAGCCCTCATAGCCAGTGACTCATTAACCCGGGATGAAAAGTGAGAAGAGCTTTGCTGTGCAGCTTTTGTTTCTGAGTTCCCATGGGATGGGACTAAAATAAGGCTCCACCTGAGGACTGGCTTTGCTCCACTGCTCTCTCCACCCTACCCTGCATCCCTTCTCCCTGTCTCCTCAGGGCACCCTCCATCAATGCCTTGTATGAAAATTCCTGCCTAAGTCTTCTTTGAGAAATCCAGCCTGATGAGATACTGTCTGTAAAGAGCTCCCGGCGACAGTCGGTATCCTGTGGTTAACCAGCTCAGGTTTCCTGATGGGACAAGACAGAACCAGTTTTGAAACAGAATATTCTAAAATCCTTGAGCCCCTTCCTCCCCAGAATAATTCTGATCCCAGGCGTTGTAAATTCATTTTTACCTCTCATCCCATTAGATTAGGATTCCCTACTTAGAGGACTGTATTGGAAGTGATTCTGAAGCGACATGAGATGAATGATGATAAGGTCTGTTGGTCAGGATGTGGAAGAGGGAGGCACACACACCCTTCCTGTCCTTTTCTGCAAGCCTCAGCTTGGGCACTATTCTTTCAGGAAGCCGCCCCTGAACCCTCAGTTAAAATTAGATGCCCTTTTTCTGAGCTTCTGTAGCAACCTGTAGTTATCTATATTGTCACATTTCCCAAATTGCATTCCTTTTTTTTTTTTAAGGATTTTATTTATTTATTTGAGACAGAGATATATATATAGAGAGAACATGAGCAGAGGGAGAGGGAGAGGGAGAAGCAGACTCCTCCCTGAGCCAGGAGCCTGACATGGGGCTCAATCCCAGGACACCAGGATCCTGACCCGAGCCGAAGGCAAACGCCCAAGCATCTGAGCCACCTAGGTGTGCCCCCGCAATTGCATTCTTAATACTTATTGAAATATAACTGACCTATGTATTTAACTTATACCATCTGATAGGTTTTGACATGTGAACAACCTGCAAAACCATGACCACAGTTGTGATCATCAACATTTACATCCCTTCCAAAAGTTTCTTAGGCTCCCATGTGATCCCTCCCGACATTCCCTTCCTGCTCCTCATACATCGCTGGATACCCCAAACAACCACTGATCTGCTTTCTGTCACCATAGACAAATTTGAATTTTATTTCATTTTATGTATTTATTGTTTTATTAAATGTTTTTTTGAGAGAGGGAGAGGGAGGGGAGGAGAGAGGAGAGGGAATCCCAAGCAGGCTCCACAGCCAGCATGGAGCCTGATGACACGGTGTTCAATCTCACCATCTTGAGATCACGACCTCAGCCAACATCAAGAGTTGAACGCTGGGCTGACTGAGCCACCCAGTTGCCCCAGACTAGTTTGACTTCCAGAGAGTTTATTTATATAAATAGAATCATTCACTACATGTTCTTATTTTTTGTTTGGTTTCTTTGACTCAGCATAATTATTTTGAGGTTCATCAATATTGTTGTGTATATTAATAGTTTATTACTTTTTATTTGCTGAGTAGTATTCCATTGCATGGACATGTCACAATTTGTTTACCCACTCACCTGTTAATGAACATTTATGTTGTTTCTAGTTTTTGGTTATTATAAATAAAGCTGCTAGGAACACTCACGTACATGTTGAACAAATGAAAAGGCAAGCCATTGATGAGAAAATAATTGCAAACCATGTATCTGAAAAAGGGCTTTTATCCAGAAGATACAAAAAACCCTTAAACCAGAGATAGAAAGATGACCTGATAAAGAAATGGAGAGAGATTTGAAAAGACATGTCACAAAATAAGATACGGAGATGATAAATAAGCCCATAAGGTGCTCAGAATCACTGGTTATTAGGGAAAATTTAAATCAAAACAAGATATCACTACACAGCTATTAGAAAACAGCTTGGAAGTTTCTTAAAAAGCTGACATCTTCCACATGATTCAGCTTTTTTTTTTTTTTTTAAATAGGCATTTACTCAAACAACTTTGATTTCTGATTATTTGGATTTTTTTTTCACTAGAGTGAGGTGTAAACATCTTAAAAATTGGAACACTTAAAAGTTTTATCTTATTGTTTTATTTAATGCGTATATTCCTAGAGTCAGCTAGCATGTGTGGAACCTGACAGTTTTGGAGTAAGTTTAATCCTTTTATTGAAAAGTGGGTAGTGGAAAATATTCCTGAATTTCAGTGTCACTGGAGGAGGTTTATCATTTTCAAAAACAAAGGTGAGAACATAGAATTGTACCCTTCTGCCATGGTTTCCTTTGCATTTCTAGCAAGAGATTTTCTAGGGTCCCATACTTAGTAGCTACTACCCATTGACTATCCATACACTTCCCAAATCATAGTGAACATCTGTAGGCTCTTGACCTGCCCGGTGGCACTTATCTATCCAGTTTCATAGTTTTTATGTGTAAAAGCCTGTGAGTTATTTAAGGGTAGAGTTTTGATTTATTTTTGCTTCTCCCCATAGCTTCCGTTTAACAATTTGTACATATATTTGTTCAACTAAATAAGGCAATTGCATGAATTAAACACAGATTGACATCCCAGGCATGTCTTTTATGTTAGGAAATATGGGAGCTATAAAAGAAGTAGACAATTATACTGCCTATATTCAATTTGTCAAGAGTATTGGCACTATCTCTAAGATTGGGCTCTGAAAATTTTTGAGCAAAATCTAAAAGCTATTTTCCCCAGTATAAATATTATTTATGCACATTATAGAACACATAGAAAACATGTTAAATGCAGTGTTAGTGGAAAAGTAAATGTGGTGCAACACCTTTCTGGGGGACAATTTGGCAGTCTACCAAAATTTTATATTTATCTACTTTTTGCCTAGTATCCTGATTTCTATAAGATCATCCTACAGAAAATGGTAAAAAAAAAAAAAAAAAAAAAAAGCCTACCAGGCTTTCTCCTATGCACTTTTTAGTTGTGATTATATAGGGAGTATGATTTTGTATCCATTTTTTTCATTTAACATGAGATTATTATAAAATAATCATTTCCTTGTGTTGTTTCAAAGTCTTTTGCTTATTATTTTAACAGATAGTGTTTTATTAGTTTCCAGTGTACAGTATAGTGATTCAACATTTCCATACATTTCCTGATGCTCGTCATGACAAGTGTACTTCTTAATCCCCATCCCCTATTTCACCTATCCCCCCACCAACCTCCCCTCCAATAACCATCAGTTTGTTCTCTTTATTTAAGAGTCTGTTTCTTGGTTTGCATCTCTCTCTCTCTCTCCTTTTTCCCCCCTTTGTCCTTTGTCTTATTTCTTAAATTCCACATATGAGTGAAATCCTATGGTATTTGTCTTTCTTTGACTGACTTATTTCACTTACCATTATACCCTCTACCTTCATCCATGTTGTTGAGAATGGCAAGATTTCATTCTTTTTTTTTTTTTTTTTTTTGGCTGCACAATATTCTGTTGTGTGTATGTATCACGCCTTTATCCATTCATCAACCAGTGAACACTTGGGCTGCTTCCATAATTTGGTTGTTGTAAATAATGCTCCTATAAACATAGGGATGCAAATATCCCTTTGATTTAGTGTTTTTGTTTTCTTTGAGTAAGTACTCAGTAATATGATTACTGGATCATTAGGTAGTTCTGTTTTTAAGTTTTTGAGGAACCTCCATACTGTTTTCCAGAGTGACCGACACAGTTTGCATTCCCTCCAACAGTGGGTTCCCCTTTCTCCACATCCTTGTCAACAACTGTTGTTAGTTGTGTTAATTTTAGCCATTCTGACAGGTGTGAAAAGATATCTCATTGTAGTTTTGATTTGTATTTTCCTGGTGATGAATGATCTTGGGTATCTTTTCATGTCTGTTGGCCATCTGAATGTCTTCTTTGGAGAAATATCTGTTCATGTCTTCTGCCCAGTTTTTAATTGGATTATTTTTTGGGGGGGTGTTGAAGTTTTGGAAGTTTTGCTTCTTTCTTACTGGTTTTGATGCTTTTATTTCTTTTTGTTGTGTGATTGCTGTGGCTATAACTTCCAGGACCATGTTGAATAAAAATGTTGAGAGTGGAGAGACATCCTTGTCTTCTTCCTTACCTTAGGGGAAGAGCTCTCAATTTTTCCCAGTTAAGGAAGATGTTAGCCATGGATTCTTTCATATGGCTTTTATTATGTTGAGGTATGCTCCCTCAAAACCTTATAATTGTTTGTATTTCTGTGGCATTGTTTGTTATTTCTCTTGTCTCACTTGAAATTTAATTTGAATCTTTTATTTTTTTTTCTTAATAAGTCTGGCTAGAGGTTTATCGATTTTATTGATTTTTTTTCAAAGAACCAGCTCCATGATTTCAATGATTTGTTTGTTTGTTTGTTTTAAGTCTCTGTAGCATTTATTTTTGCTCTAATCTTTATTATTTTCTTCATTTTGTTGGTTTCAGGCTTTGTTTGTTGTTCTTTTGTAGTTCCTTTAGGGGTAAGGTTAGGTTGTCTATTTGAGATTTTTTTCTGCTTCTTGGTATAGGCCTGTATTGCTATATACTTCCCTTTTAGGACCACTTTTGGTGCATCCCAAAGGTTTTGAACTGTTGTGTTTTCATTTTCATTTGTTTCTATGTATTTTTTTATTTCTTTTTTTTATTTTCTGGTGGACCCATTTATTGTTTAGTAGCATGTTATTTAACCTCCACATATTTATTTGTGGTCTTTTCAGGTTTTTTTTTTTTTTTTTTTCTTGTGGTTGACTTCTAGTTTCATGGCTTGTGATCAGATAAGTACATGTTATGACTTTAATTGTCTTGAATTTGATGAGGCTTGTTTTGTGAGCTAATATGCGATTTATTCTGGACAATGTTCTTCATGCACTTAAAAGAATGTGTATTCTGCTGTTTTAGGATGGAATGTTCTGAATATGTTAGTTCAATCCATCTATTCCTGTGTATCATTCAAAGGAATTCTTTCTTTGTGATTTTCTGTTTACGTGGTGTGTCCATTGATGTAAGTGGGGCGTAAAAGTCCCTTACTATTTTTGTGTTATTATTGATTAGTTCCTTTGTGTTTGTTATTAACTATGAATACATATTTATGATTGTTATATGTTCTTGTTGGGTTTTTCCCATTATTATTATAAAGTGTCCTTCTTTATCTCTTATTACAGTCTTTGTTTTAAAGTCTATTTTGTCTGGTATTAGTATTGCTGTTTGGCTGTCTTTTGACATTCATTTGCATAATAGATGTTTCTCCATCCCCTCACTTTGAATCTGCAGGTATCTTCAGGCCTATAATGAGTCTTTTGTAGGCAGCATATAGATGGGCCTTTTGTTTTGTTTTGTTTTGTTTTATCTTAATCCATTCTGTCATCCTATGTCTTTTGATTGGGGTGTTGAGCTCATTTACACTGAAAGTAATTATTGATAGATATGTTATTTCTTATCATTTCATTATTTGTTTTGTGGTTGTTTTTGAAGATTTTCTCTGATCCTTTCTTGTTTTTCTCTCTTTCATGGTTTGCTGATTTTCTTTGGTGATATATTTGAACTTCTTTTCTTTATTCTTTGTATATAATTAGTGGTTTTTGATATATGGTTACCATTAGGTTTGTATATAACCTCTTTGCATATAGC
Organism: Lutra lutra; assembly: GCF_902655055.1. NCBI lineage: Eukaryota > Metazoa > Chordata > Mammalia > Carnivora > Mustelidae > Lutra > Lutra lutra. Next base: position 52,633,561 of record NC_062290.1, read on the forward strand.
AGTCTATACTAAGTTGATGGTTATTTAAGTTGGAACCCATTCTTTAGTCCTCTCCTCCCCACAATTCAGGTGTATGTTGCCATATTTTACATATTTTTATTTTATGATTCCCTTGACTGATTTTACAGGAAATATTTATTTGTACTGCTTCTGTCTTTCCTACCTACATACTGTCACTTTTCATCTCAACTTTCCAATCAAAGTGTCCCCTTTAATCTTTCCTGCAGGGTTCATTTAGTGGTCCTGAATTCCTTTAGGTTTTGTTTGTCTGGGAAACTCTTTATCTGTCCTTCTATTTTGAATGATAGCCTTGCTAGAGAGAGTATTCTTGGCTGCAGATTTTTCCCATTCAGCACCTTGAATCTATCATACCATTCCCTCCTGGTTTGGGAAGTTTCTGCTGAAAAATCCCCTAATAGCCTTATTGGGTTTCAGTTGTATGTAACTGTCTTCTTTTGTATTGCTGCTTAATTTTTTTTTCTTTAGCTTTGTATTTTGCCAGTTTAATTGCAGTATATCTTGGTGTGAGTCTGCTTTTGTGAATTTTGTTGGTGCTCTCTGTGCCTCCTGCATCTAGTTATCTGTTTCTTCTACCAGATTAGGGAAATTTTCAAATTATTTCTTCAAAAAAACTTTGGCCCCTTTTTTCTCTCCTCTTCTTCTGCAACTTCTGTAATATTAATGTTATTACATTTGATGGAGTCACTGAGTTCCCTAAGTCTTTTTTTTTTTTTTAAAGATTTTTTATTTATTTATTTGACAGAGAGAGATCACAAGTAGACGGAGAGGCAGGCAGAGAGAGAGAGAGAGAGGGAAGCAGGCTTCTTGCTGAGCAGAGAGCCCGATGTGGGACTTGATCCCAGGACCCTGAGATCATGACCTGAGCCAAAGGCAGCGGCTTAACCCACTGAGCCACCCAGGCGGCCGTCTTTTTTTTTTAATAATTCTTTTTTTCTCTGTTTTGTTTAGCTTTATTACTTTCCATTAATCTCTCTTCTAGGTCCTTAATTTGTTCCTCTCTTCTTCCATCCTATTGTTCATTACCTCAACCATGCTTCTTATTTTGTTTGTTGAGCCCTTTATCTCTATGTTATTCCTTATCTCTGTGGTAAGGGTCTCACTCATGTTTTCTACTCTTTTCTCAAGTCCAGTGAGTATCCTTATGATTGTGGCTTTAAATACTCCATCAGGTGTGTTACTTATATTTATTTCACTTAGATCTCTGGCCACGGCCTTATTCTTTCATTTGGCTAAATTTCTTTGTTTTCTCATTTTTGTCTAAGTCTCTATGCCTGTTTCTCTGTGTTAAGAAATTCAGCTACATTTCCTGCCCATGAGGGTAATGGCCTTATGAAGAAGAGGTCCTGTAGTGGCCAACAATGTAGTATCTCCTAATTCCAAGAGGCTGGCACTTCTGGGAGTCTCCAATGTATGCTGTATGTGCTCTGCTTTTGTGTCCTGGCCACTTTATCCTTCAGGCCAGTTGTCTGCAGAGGCTCTTTGCCTGCCCTGGCCTGAATGTTGTACATTTTAACGATGCCCTGGTCTGCTCGTACAACGAGACCTGTCACCACTGCCACTGGAACTGAGGCTTTACAAAATTCCCTAGGTGAGAGGTGCCATGTGAGTAGGGATTAGGGCTTGTTTTCTGGGGAAGAGGGTCTGCTGCTGCTGGGACTGAAGCAAGCTAGACTGGGAAAGGTGATTGCACTGGAGTTTGGGGGCAAGAGGCAGGGCTTGGTGTAAGCAAGCTAGGTATTGAGTGTCTGTGCTACACTGGTTCCCACAGGTGGCTCTGTTTATGCTGTAGGATGCTGGAGGAAAGTGTGCCTTCCAGTTCCTTTGTTCCCAGAGCCCTCTCCCTGTGAATGCTGCCTCTCTGGGACACACTCTGAAATGAGCAAAGAACCTTCCCACTGTGTGCTCCTGGTGCTCTTCTCACCACTGTTTTTTAGCTGTACGTCTCAGGGTTTTTTGCCTGCCTTTTCTCCAAGAGCAGTCCCCATGCCCTCCAGGCTCACCCACATTTCAACTCCAGGCTTAGGCCCCGCTGGTTGCCAGAAGTCATGAAATTCAGCCCCTCTATCTTTCTAAGTCAGTTGCTATGGGGATTCATCTTACCCATGTACCCTCCTCTGTGTCATGTGTACTCCCCTGTGTGCTATCTGTCTCTAGCCCTTCTCTGCAACTGCACCTGCATTTTTCTCCCAAATCACGTCTGTACACCTCTTACCTCTTCTCTTCGTTTAGTTGTAGAATTTGTTCTGCCAGTCTTCAGGTCAGTTTCTGGGGTATTTAGGATGATTTGAGAGCGATACCTAGTTGTATTCATGGGATGATGTGAGTCTAGGGTCCTCCTACCCACCATCTTCAACAACTGTCCTCTTTTGCTTATTTTTAATGCCTATATGAGTGTCTATTATCAGATGGTACCACAATTCTCCTATTGTCAGTTATTTGGTTTCTTTTGATGGTATGGGAGCAGCTTATAAATATTGCATGACAGATTTTTTAGAATAAAGCTTTTTAAAAAATATACCGGATTATTTCCTTATTTATGCATATTGTTTAATTGTTCTTTAGAAAGGTTTCCAAAAGGGGTGTGGCATTAATTGTACCCTCAAAAATGCATGAGTGTTTTTAAGCAAATTTAATTGCTTTCAGAAATTCACTTGATTCTGAGTCAAGTACTTGATTGTATGAAAGGATAGGCTAGAATAGATGGTTATTTATTCAGTCCCTGACACCAGCTAAAGATCATCTTTCTCCTATGTGCATTTATTTTCACTGTTTGCTTATTAAATAAAGCAGAAGTTTAAATATAGCAGAAAACTAATGATTCTTTGCCACAGTTGATATTCCACAGAATTTATGAGCACTGATCAAGGATCAAAAGAATCTTACAATTCTGTGCTTTAATTTTTGCATCAAAGCTTTCATTTGGCACTCAGACATCCCTAATGATATGAAAGTATGACAAGCAATATCCTGATTAATTTATTTTCTCTGGTTTATACTTTCTCAGTGTTTGCAACATAGCTACCAGAATCTCCTGAAAAGTGGAATTAAAGGAATTTAATGTCCATCTTGCAAATAAACAAAGCCACCAGATTTCTAATCCAAGATTTGCTTTCATCCAGCTTACATGGCTTTTCAGATCCATGAAGAGAGGGGTACAGCTCTAATAGGGATAGATGAGATTGCAGTCATCAATAAGGTATGGGTTTTGAACTGCAAATTGAAAAAAAGGAAATAATAAGAAATGTAATAGGAGAAAGTGAATGTCAAGTTTTCATTTTTTCTTTTGAACATACGGTTGATTCTTACATTTGTGAAGGGATTCATATTTTCTTAGGTTTTTACTGGAGATATTTATATCTTTATATTTTATCTATCTATCCATCGATCTCTTTCACACTGCTAGTTTTCAAATGATTGCCTCTTAGCTCCGAATCTTCGGTCCTTTGCTGTGTTTTTTGATTTGGGCTGGACACTTCACTTTGAGAGTTGGTGTGATGTTCGATTTCATCAGTAGAGGGGGCTAGAGATACACTACAGGCTTAGCAGAGAAAGGCTTTCCTGGTGTGCTTTTCTCTTCCTCCTTCCGCTGCCCCAGGTGGGTGGCCCTGTGGCCTTTAATCTCCCATGAGACTTTCCAGCACTTGAGTAGAAGACTTCCTATAGACCAACAACAATCTATAAACATCCCAGAGAGCACTTTAATTAAACTAACTTTACCCCATGGCACCCCCATGAACTTTACCAGCACCCCAACAATGTGACCTTCTACAAATCAGCTCTAGCCTACAACACCCAGTGAAAGCTCTGTTTTTCAGCAGGTTTTAGTTAAATACTTCCAATGAAGTCTAAATTTCAGGGGTGAGTTGGTGCCCTTCCAAATTTTTAGTTCCCTCTTTGTGTATTCTCTGTCACCTAAGCGTGTGATTACCCCCAACATTTGCTATCAGTCCTCTTCAGCTCGTTTCAGGATCACTTCTTACTAGGTAAGCATTTTGTATATAAACATTTCCCTGCTCAAATTTCTGGTGTGCTTCAATGACAAATAAGTACTGAGTTCCTATTGTGTCAGACACTGGGCTAGGTAGTGGAGACACAGCAGTAAAGAATACAGACATGGTTCCTGTCCTCCAAAACCCTGCGGTTTCCCTGTAATGAACAAGTAAGGTGTTAGGTGTGGTAGGGAAACTTCTTTTAGGATGAGAGTCATGGGGTGAGGTTACAATGTTCTATTTACACGAAGCCACTCTTCAACCCAAACTAGAGATCAGTAGAAGTTGGCCAGATTAAGAGGTGGGGGAAGCATGTTCCAGTAAATGGAGCAGCTTTCTAAGAGAGAGCGTCAGAAAGGAGTGGCAGGTTTGAAGACTGGCAGCTTGGGAAGTGCTCTGCTGAGGGTCTGGGAAGAGGGAGCAACATAGAAGCAGGGGTCCGATCGCAGAGGGCACTGACAACCACATGAGGGATTTCGACTTTAATCAGCAGGCATGAGAGTTGTTGAATCACCAGAAGGTTGTTAGTGAAGCAAGGACATCGTGTTCTCTTGTGTTCTCCTAATTCAGAGTGGTGGTTCTAAATTCCGGCTGCACATTTGAAACACGTAGAATACTTAAACAAACCCTGGGCCAGACCCCAGACCAATTAAACAGTCTCGCCAGGCATGGATACCAGGTCTCACCAGTTTTCACGTATTTCTTGGTGATCCCAGTGTACAAGCAAGGCTGCGAACCACTGATCTTGAGAAATAAGACATTAGACTATTGCATGATGAGAGGGTTAAATAAAGCCCATTTATTGGATGGTGAAAGTCTCCCAGACTAAAGATAATTTAAACTAATCTATAGTACTGCTTCATTATGTCAAAGTCATTTAGAAATCCAAAGGCACTGATTTGGCATTTTTGCTAATTAGGGAGTGGTTACAGGTGGCAAATATTTTTGATGTAAATTTGCTCAACTACTCACTCAAGGCAAGGATGGGATCCTTGGGGAGTTAGGCAATCTAAAATTAAGAAACACGCAACATGGAAATTTCTAGTGAGTTTTGCTTTAGTTAAAAAACAAAAGGCTTCAGGTAGTTAAACAAATATTTGCAGAGCCAGTGAAAGAATGAGTGACCTCTTTGTGATTAGATTCCAACTAAACAAAAAGAAAGGGAGCATATTGGCCACCTTTTATCTTGACTAAAATTAATTAAACATTAATTTCTCATCTGAGATTAACCTCCAGATAAACCAGCTCTTAGAGCTGTGTTTGACTAATTTATGAAAATCTATACTTGGCATAAAGGTGAAGAGGACCAGTACCTTTGATTTCATTTTTTTCTGGTACTAAAAGCTAAAGTCAGTTTCAAAAGAATCTTAAGCACTTTCTTTGGCTGCACAGCTGTTTCTATTGCTTTCTGACATGCTGTGCCGACCTCCAAACCACACTGCTTACCTTACTTTAGAGACTGAATCAGATGCGCCACCTCTGGAGACTATGCAGGTTAAAGAAAAAAATCATTAGGTTTTGCATTATAGAGGCATTACAGGGAACGAGGCTTGAAATCATAACGTAGCCACAGTAGACCAGCTCATCTCGCTCAAATGGGACATGGTTCTTGTCTGCTGATTACGTGGTACGACAACTGATGCACATATGGATTGCCGTCAAGAGAGAATAAATTAAATGATTATCAGGGGTATTCTAGTCAATCTATAATGTGGCTGAAACATGAAAATTAATGTTGAAATTCCCATTCAATAGTGAATCGACTTCTGAGCTACTTATTATCTATTCTACTTCTTTTGGCCCGCTATTTTAGAAGGTGCTGAATTTTTCTCTAGCAGTTGGTTACATGCTTACAAATCTCCTTGAGTGTAAAACCCCTTGAGATTACAGTCCCAAGCTCATTATAGAATGCTTTTCTTTTACTCCCATGCCTGGTGGGGGACTAGGCTCAGAGTTGAGCTTTGCAGTAAGTGCTTTTTCAATGACATTGGCAGAAGGATTGGATTGATAGATCATTCCATAAAGAAAACATGTGACTGAATCCGTGGTATCATAAAATATTACAATATGCTATAAAATAAGAGACCACATTATTCCCTAGGGTTTCACCATATCTTGTTTCACATTCTCTCAGCTTCCTCATACATATTTCATAGCTAAATTACTGTGATATAGAAAGCTATGTATAATAGTATATGAATTAGAAAAAGAAAGTAGCAATCCAGCATGGCCGAAACATAATGTATGGTATTTGGGTGGTACCTGAAGAACAAGAACTGTACTCAAGAATGGTCCTAATTGGAGAACGACATGTAATTGGAGAACAGGATCTTAATGACTGAGAGAATGAGGACTGAGGAAAACTTCCAGTGGCTCAAATTAGGTTCAGTAAGTCTCTCACAGGGTTCTGCTGAGAATTACGTCCATTTACATTATTACTGTCTATACTGAACTCCATCCCACTTCCAGGAATATAGTGCTTGGTCCTTCAACAATCTTCCCATCAGTTACATCTGATATTACTAGTTGCACTCGAGAAGGAGGTAGAGGAAAGAGAAGTGGGAGATGTAGGTTCTAGCTTTGGCTGAACTACTGAGTAATTGGGTGGCTTTGGGAAACTCACTGGCTTTTTTTTTGAGGGGATGAAGAGTTGGAGAGGATTCTGGAAGTCATCCATCCTGACTTCATAGCCCAACAAAAAGCAATCTCTGCTACAAAGCCACTTGTGGATTCAGCTTCATCTTAGGCACTTCTCTTAAGAAAGGGAGGCTTATTATGTTTGATACACCATGTCTTTTGCCAGACAGTTCCAAAGATTTAAAGGATTTTAATTATACTGAGCTGAAATCTTCTCATATATAACACCCATCTATTGGAGCTAGTCCTTTGAAAGATAGGGTTTGGCACAGGGGAAACAAACTGTGAAAGTCAGTGATCATTATCAGAACTGTCATTATCAACCCATATTACCATTATCCTCTGGAAAAAAGAATCATCCTTGAAAAGCCACTATCACAGTAGAAAGAAACAATGTTTGGAGTTAGATGATTCCAACAGGAATCCTACCTTCAGTAATTAATCTGTATTAATTCTGAGCCTCAACTTTCTAATATGAAAATTTCTATCTCATAAGAACATTCTGTGTAAAATGCTACCATTAACATCTTTCTTTCCTTTAGGTTTTGGTTCAGTTACCATTTTTCGTTACAATCTTCTCATTCCTTGCCACTCCCTCCTTTAACTTAAAAACCTATATGATGCTGACTTGGCAGCCTTGCGAAGCCTGTGCCCTTCCCTGAGTCGTACCCATGTCCCCTCTATTGGCCATTATGAAACAACATTGACATTTATGGCTATGACTGATTGTGAGAGAAGACTTTATCTCTCTGCTTCTCTGCATCAGAAAGAATTACCTTACCCATATTGGAGGATTAATGTGAAGATCTAGTATTATACCGCATGTGAAAAATAATTTTGGAAAAATTCAGTGTCATGTAAAATTAAGTTTCAATTGTTGCTATTGGTACCTCATTTAAGAAAAAGAACTAAGTTGCTAAGGAAACCATGGTGAGGCAGTGAGGAGCAGAGACATATTCTTTTCAACTGATCTGAGATGGCTTCATAAACTTTTGTGTCTCTGAACCTAATTAATGATCAACTTCAGGATTTATGATAATTTATGGTATGATAATTTATGATAAATTTACCTAATTTATGATAACATGCAGGATTTCATTAGTTCTTTTCAAACTTACAGAATATTTCTAAGGGACCAGGTCTCTCCTCTAGAACCATGGAACTCTGAAATGTCTTCTCCTTAGATTCATTTACAGACTACAGATCTCCTTTAAGTATCTAAAAATGATCATTTTGGGGCATCTGGATGTTGCAGTTGGTTAAGCGTCCGACTCTTGGTTTCGGGTCAGGTCATGATCCCAGCATGGGGTCTCTGGAGATCCTTCCTCTCTCTCTGCCTCCTCCTCAGATAAGTAAATCTTAAAAAAATTATCATTTTCTGTTGCCAAAGCAAGTACGTTTCTCTTATTTGTTGAAATTCATAATACAAGTTCCTTCAGGCTGAAACAACCCTGTTTCATCCTTTTTTCTTAGTTTCAATACTAAGTGTTGTCTAGAACAAGGATTAGAACATTTTCCTGTAAAGGGCCAGATGGTAAATATTTTTTTAGGCTTTATGGGCCAGAAGTCCCTGCTGCAACTACTCAGCTCTGCTGTGCTGTGAAAAGCAGCTACAGACAACAAGGAAACAGTTGGGTGTGGCTGGGTTCCAATCCCACTTCATTTACGGAAGCAGGTCGCTGGCTGTGTTTGACCTACACGTTGTAATTTGCCAATCCTCATCTAGTACAGTGCTACTTAGTAAGGTGTGTGGTCTGTAGATTGTGAGTGTCAGCGTCACCTGGGATCTTGTTAGAAATGCAGAATGGCAGGCTCTACCCCAGACCTACTGAATTAGGACCTGCATTTAGACAAGATTTCCAGGTGACTCACGTGCATATTCAAGTTTGAGGACCACAGTGGCAGATGAAGAACACAAAGGAGACATCTGGGAGCATATTGTATGTGCTTATTGGGGTGGGCTGCCTTCTCCGAATGTAACTTGTGGGCCTTTTCCAGTCCTCCTTCCTTTGCCAGTTTTCTTCCCCTGGTACATTCTCACCCACTAACCGCATGGTCTGCTTTGGCTGTCAGCTTGCCTTGCCACCTCCGCAGCCTAGCAGCTGCTCATTCGCCAGGTTCTCTGTCCTCAGAGAGGGCGTTGGGAACTCGTCAGATGGAAAGGGTTTGGCCTGCTCAAAGCATTACTTAGTGTATAACCTGGACCTGTATATTTACACAATGCCTTTGCCCACCGCCCCCGCCAGCCGCGCCCCTGCTTCTATACCCACCTCTCCTTTCAAGTGTTGATATCAATGGAAAAGAAAGCTCAAGGTGGTAAGGAGATTTCCCCCTTTCATATTTTGATACGGAAGAGCCTACAGTAATGATTAACACTTTTCAGTAAAATAATAACGGCAACAATCGGAAAAAATGCTAAGAGTGCCTGGGAGCAAAGCAATTGAATTGTTCCAGCATTTTCTTAAATGGAACCCAGAGGCATTAATTATGATGTATGTTTCTTCAGGTAAGTCTTTCAAGCAATTTGGAATAGGCAATTATGTAATTTTCCTGCTGTTCTCCCAACCCCCTTCTGTTTTATCCTTCATTATTAATATAGACACCTATCAGAATGAAGTGGCCCACACGCAACTTGAGGCTGATGCAAGTGGGTGCAAGTTGATTATTCGGTCTAGAAATCTGATTAAAACTCTCCCTACCCCAAGGTCTCCCTAGGTTGCATTAGGTTTTCCGGGGTGGATGCACTCTGCTGGGTCCTGCTGTCACCAGGCGGTTGGTTGCCCATCCCACACTTAAAACATCCAGCGACAGACATCTTATCTACCTGGAGCTTAGTGGCTCATATAATAGTAGGTCCTCAATGAATATTTATTGAAGACATGTCCTTTTTTCCAGGGCAGTGCTTGACACTGGGAAGAAATACCTTACTGAAATCTTTTTTCCTGTAATTTCTACCTAGTAATCATTTCACCATTTTATGAAACCCTAACATGTGTTCTATTTAAAAAAGGGGGGGCGCAGTTAAAAAAAATCATTCTCATTTTCCATGCCAGGCACTGTATTTTCTCATTTAATCTTCACCATAAGTAGTTGCTCTTATTACCCCTCTTTTAAAGATAAAAGGGACTTTGAGAGGGTAAATTATCTGAAGTCTTTTTTTTTTTTAAAGATTTTATTTATTATTTATTTGACAGAGAGAGATCACAAGTAGACAGAGAGGCAGGCAGGCGGGGGGAGAGAGAGAGAGAGAGAGAGAGAGAGGGAAGCAGGCTCCCTGTCGAGCAGAGAGCCTGATGCGGGACTTGATCCCAGGACCCTGAGATCATGACCTGAGCTGAAGGCAACGGCTTAACCCACTGAGCCACCCAGGCGCCCAATTATCTGAAGTCTTACAATTAGCAAGTGAAGGAATGGAGATTTGCAACCAGGCAGTATAACTGGAAAGGAAATGCTCTTAACCATTAACAATACCATAAGGCTCTTGATAGAAAGTTAGGGTGTATAGAGCTGTCTGATGACGAGCATGTTTAGAAACGTGTAAGGATCAGTTGCAAAGTGAGTCATGGATATTTGAGGCCCATGCACAGGAAGCTATTATGCGTGGGTCATCAGGAAAGGCATTGAAAGCTGATGCTGGCATCCTGTTAGTCCCACTAAAGTGTGGCAATGTAAAAATCCCCCCCCCCCCCCCCGTTTGTCAAGGGCCCCATTACAATCAGAAGCAGAGCTCTGGTAAACGCATAAGTAGTACTGGTTCCCCATGGAGTTAGCTGGTAGAGTCGCAGTGATCACCTTTCACTTCCTCCTTGATAGTTCCGTCTCAGGGCTTTTCACCAAAGCCTCTAATGCAATCCCAGGATTGCCAGCTGTGCTCCTTGGTGTAAGCAATGCATTAATGGTGTGAAAAATTGCAGCTCGCAAGCCCTTCCTGGAGCAACTGTGGTGACAGTGACAGGCTGCCTTTGCAGCCATGGGGTCAGGTCTCCTGGCAGAACGTACGACTCTTGAGAATTAGAGCAGCCTGGTTCACCTCAAATGCATGAAAATGGACATTCCATTCAAATTTCTCTGGTCACAAGCCCGAATATTTGCCTGGAGTCCTGCTGTTTTGGGCAGTTACTAAGGCCAGCGGAGCTGGGAGAGAGAAGAGACTGAACAGCATCTCAGCTACTCTGCAAAATCAAACCTGAAAGAGAGGTGAAAACAACACACTGTTTTTTCTCTTCCTCTGATTGATAGTGACGACAAATCATTATTTATGGCTGAATGCCACAAAACTTGCCTTTCTGGATGGTAAAATAAGAGACATGAAGTCATTTGTGAAATCCACATGTGAAACAGATGCAAGGTGGATGCTGTTGTGGCCATCGTGGACTGGCTTCTGGCAGAGGTGTAGAGTCTGGGCAGACAGGAAGAGGAAAGAAAATGGTGTGTTGGAGAGACCAGGATGTCTGTGAAGGCTGATGGCACTTTGGGTCTCAGATGTCATGTGTAAGCATGACATTAGAGTAGAGGAAGTTGCTGGTGTGTTTTGGTTCCAACTTATAATAACTTGTTATATTATAGTTATAATAACTTGCAACACTCATGGGAGATATCCCTGCCACTGAAATGGGTGTTTGTTTCAGTCTATCGACCCCTGACTTCCCCACACTTCCATTGCAGTCCAAACAGCCTTCTGTTGATACCTTTTAATTCAGATCCATTCCATCATCCAGTAGATGTTTACTGAACCCCTACCATGTGCCAGGCACTGGTCTCTATATAGCTAGCTCCACAGACAAATAAGATGGGACCCAGCTCTCAACATCTAGGAGGATGAAAGAGACAAAGGTATTGCAGGTCCTTAAATTACCTGAACAGTTTATATTTGGGGTAAGAAGGAAGAAAGGCTCAATTCTTTCTGAGTGGGAGTGAGATAGAGGCAGCTCAGGAAAGTCTTCAAGCAAGTATCTGTTTTGGCCTAGAGGTGGTTATGGTTCTGCAGTGAACTTTGCATGCTCTTGATCTGATCTGTTACATCCAGTCCAGAAGACAATCTTGTTTTTTCCAAGTCTGTACTGAGCATCTACTTTGCGTCAGGCACTCTGCTAGGAAGTATGAATTTAGGAACTTACAGTCTAGTCTGGAGGCAGGTGGGTAATTACTTGTGTCTAGAGAAGAGAAGTGCACTCCAAGAAGGAATTATATGGCTTTCACACATGTTGTTGCCTTGGTATATGTCTGGAATTCTTTTCCTCAGGCCCCAGACCTCCCTCCTGCTTCATGAGCCAGAGTCATTACTTATTGTATAAGTCATTACTGGGCACTTGGGATGATTGCATTTCCTACTTGAATGGGATGCATCATTAGTCCTGGCCGAAGAGAATCGAGGAGAGTGATATGTGCACTTACAGGTGGAACTTTCAAATGCTAGTGCCAGACCCTCAGAGGTACTTGTCCCTCTGCCTTAGCATTTGGTACCATTGGAGTTGACGGCTGTCCTCTCAGCCCGGGTCCCTGAGTAACAATGACCAACAGAGGTCCCTGGTATACTACAGTGGACATCCAGGGTTAGCATGGAACTTGTAAGTCCCTGACACTTTGGGCCATTAATCATCCCAGCATAACCCGGGTGTCCTGGTGATACATCTTTTTGGAAAGGCTGCCATGTTTCACTAAATAAGTTTGGCTTGTGATCCATATGTGTACTTTGCTTCCTGTCCATACTCTTTCATTTAAAAAAAAAAATCACACTTTAGTACATATTTAACTGGTTAGCTATAAAAAGAGAGGAACCATATTTATCTTATTTTTTGCCATATTCCTAAGGTCTAGCACAATGGTTGGTATATAGAAAATAAATATTGTTGAGAGAATGAAAGAATGAATAAAGGAACTGGGGACTGTTGCATGAAATCATATAGTTTGGAAGGGACTCATCTCCTTACATAAATACTATACTGTGTAAAGTCTCAGGAGCGTGGCAGTGAATTCAAAGCATTTTTTCTCCCCTCTTTCCCCCAACTACTGTCCCTCAATTGTCAATGATCTTAAGGTCAAATAATCCCGATTCCAATACAATAAGCTATAGCTCTCAAAGTGTCAGTTTTGTAGCACCTATTTGGTGCCACAAAAACAAAACAAAGGGTTCCCCAAATTTGAATTTGCTTCATCGCCTTCCCCTCCATGGGAGGAAGCACTGTTCCTCGCCGCCTGTTGTGCTTGGGCCTCCATTTCAGTTGTAAGCCTCTGACTGGACAGGCTCCCACAGACTCTAGACCACCACCCGTCTCTCAAAAACAGGTCTTTGATGAAGGGACGCCCCTCCCTGCACAAATACAACAATTAACTAAAGCAGGTAAAAGTGTGTCTTGGGAAGATAACGAGGTTTACCTCCGTGCCTGTATAATTTTGCCTGTGTGTGCCTGGTGCTCTAGCCTGGATCTCGTCCAGCTCGCCCCAGGGAAAACATAGATGGTGTGCTCCATGGTGCTTTAATGAAGCGCCTGGCTGGGTTCAGAAAACATCAAAGTTGCGTGAGCTTCAAAACAAGTTAAATTTTGGCAGCTGCGGTTTTGGGGGCCGTGTAGGGGACTGTTCCCCTCTCTGGTAGGTGAACTAGTGACAAGAGAGCAGGATCCACTGCTGGTGTGCGTCACACATATCCCCAAGCCCCAAGTGTTAGCTTTTTCTATACGGCCCCTTCGTTTTGTCTGGGACCCGGGAGGCCCAGGAGAGAGGCAAGCCAGACAACCCTTCCACACTGGCTCAGTGGCAAGAGACCTCATTCTTTGAGGAGACTAGACAGTCTGGGATGTGACGCAGCAAATGCCAAGTGGCCCCTGCCAATCACATCCAGCTTCCTCTCACCTGTGCTTCTGTTGGCCTCAAGTTGACTTGACAGTCTGTTTTGCCTCAGGTATAAGCTTATTTCCAGCTCTCCCTCCGAAGCCTGCTGAGCATTTATGCACAGAGGCCCTGGCTGCATGGCCGAAGCAATGGTCCGTGCTCACTGCCGCCTCTCTTTGTTACGCTTGCTTCCAGTACATTCATCTTGTTGCTCGTTTCTGTTTCCCTGACTATTTGTGATTGCCCGTGTTCTGCCGCTGTGTGACCACTCATCCTTATTTCCCAGTGACAAGGACAGTTTGCCTTGGACAATTAGGGGCAAACAAATGTAAATAGCATGATTTATAGACCAGAGTGCTAAAGGGGGGGGGGAACCCTTTATAACCTCCATAATGTTAATCTAGAGATACGCTCACAAAATCGGGAAATGCAGAAATTGTCCATTTCAATGCTGTTTGCCGACAACTTGGAAGAACAGTTCTACATTATATGGAAGAGCATGCGGTAAAGCTGTTTCAACGTGATAGCAAATCCATCTGGGTCCATCTGCAGTAGGGGAGGGGGCGCCCAGCTGGCGAAAGCGTGGTGCTAATGGAGGATGTCAGTTCAAGCCCTGTGTAGATCTGTGTGTTTCCCTGTATCCTATGGCCATAGACAGAAGACTTCATCCTGGGCTTCACAGCTCCGAAAAAAGCCAGGGCGGGGGTGGGTATAGGAAGAAATAAATCCACATAGGTCTACTGAGACAGTGCTCACAACTGTGCTTGAGAAATTCAAGCCATGTATCTATCAGTATCCTATGGTTATATCTCACATCAGTTTTTTGGATTCAGTTGATTGGAGGCTTCTGTTCAGAGTTCGTTGGTGATTCTGAGCCTGCTCCTGTGGAACCACTCAGTCAGCAATTCAATCCAGAGAACATTTATTGAGCGCCCTGTGTTTATGAGCCGATGGAGAGCAAAGGAGCAACATGCCTTACTCATCTTTTCCACCCTAGCTCTGAGAATGATGCTGGGCACAAAGAGTGTTTACAAATGTGTGTTGAAATTTCTGAACTACTGTCTGGAGAAGGAAGGCTAAAACATAGTGAGCGTCTGTGGGCTACCTGGCATGGTGGGCAGTGATCATACAGTGATGAATGGAACCGTCTCTGCCCTTAGGACTCCATGCTCAAGTCTTCCCTCATGGATTGCGGATGCAGATTATATGGAAAATTTAGTACTGACCTTAGGTGCTCTAAGGTCAACTTTGAAATTGCCCAACTTCATGATTAATGACTTAAAGGAGGTTTGCAGAACCGTTTTGGCCATACTTTCTTTTGTGCATATACTTAATCTGTTGGAAGAAAGGAGATTGTAAAGCTCTAGCATGGATTTAGATATGGCATGGAAGCCTGAAACATACATCTCATGTTTTCCCTTCCCTTGGTTGATAGATGGCTTAGGTTGGGCCAGAACAAAAAGCTCATTGATCAATCTGGTCCCTTTGGAAGAAGCGCTGATGCTCTTCACTGGGGTTGACTGCTAAGAGCACCCTCGCACATACCATAGGTCATGCACATACACTAAGCTATTGTTCAGTAGCTTTCTTGTCTCTTACCTCACTGAAAACAGCTCTAACAGAAGGCATCTGAGAAGCTCTGAGTAATCCCTCCTCGTGCTCCCATGAGCATCTGTACATCCCTCTTCCATAGAAGTTCTCACTGAACAGCAATAATTTATTGCTGTGCCATCTTTACTTGGCTGCGATCTCCTTAAATGATCCAGACTGCTGTCTACATAGGTGGCCCAGGATTACCTGTGAAGGAGCTCAGGGCCATGAGGCTAATGGGTGAAGCTAACATTGGGAGAAGTAAAGCAATTCAAACCTCTGACTTCCACTGTCTGTTTTTGGTTTGGTCCAAGCTGAAAGGACATCTTTATTTTGATCACCTCTTTTGTGCTGCGAATTTGCTGTGATTGGCCCAGGAGTCCTCTCTACCCCATTCTTTAAAAAAAAAAAAAAAAAAAAAAGGCAAACAGGAATCAGTGTGGGTCCTGGAAAAATTGTGCACCAATAGAGTTTCATGCAGGGGGGTGCCATTCACACAGACTCTGACACGACTGGTGTGCCCACCCTGGGAGGAGTGCCTCCTCCCTTCCCAGAGGTCACTCCTGTGCGCAGGAGGCAGGCAGTTCTCTAGGAGGAGAGGGAATACAGGAACTTACGACTACCATCTTAGTCAGATTTATACCTGCTCGAATGTAGTACCTTTGAGCGGTTACTATGCCTCAGGTCTCCACAATATGAAGAGTCAACAGGTATGTTGCACGATGTTAGTCCCACTCACCACAACTTACAGTTATGTCTTAATTTCTCACTCATGTCAGTATCGGCTTCAGGTACCCAGCACATGGTAGGTAGTTAACGGGTGGCAGGTAGGACTCACCGGATGTCTAGCAGTTCCTCCCACATAATTCCTCTTACATCGCTATGCACAATTAAGAATCATAAACAAGAGAAGAAGGATTAAGGCTTAAGAATATGTGCAGATATTTGCTGCTTACTTATGGACTGGGTTTGCTGGTTTTGAGCACTTTGAAAGGAGGATGAGCTTTAGAGTCATTTTTAAATTCTGGCTTTCCTACTTACCACATGTATGACCTGGTAGCAGTTCAGAGCCACCTTTTTCTTAGCTGAATAATGAGGCTTATATTACCTTGGATAAGTTAAAAAAAAAAACCCTGGATTTTTGTCCTCCTTTGTACCCAGTCCCTAGTTACCCCTTCCCACCATGTTTGATTTCTTTTCCCCAGGCTTTTGGTAGGATCATGGCATGATGTTGAATTTTGATTTTTATCCTAATATTCTGATTGGCATTGTCGAGTATGGTAGCCACTAACCACACGTGGATGTTTAAACCTAAGTTAATTAAATCAAATTAAAAGTTAATTTTCTCAGTAACACACTTCAAGTGCTCAATAGCCGTGTGCGGTTAGTGGCTACCATATCGGACAGCACAGCTATGAAACATTTCCATCACTGTAGAAAGCTCTGTAGGTCTATAATGCCCTCGATACTGTTTATTTCTGAACATCTGGATGTCACAAATTGAGTCCCCCAGGTCAAGGAATTGACTGGGGAGTAGTATTAGGAATAAATCTGGAAGGGAGTGAGAGAAATAAGATTATTTCTTAATCTTATTTAATAATCTTATTAAATAATCTTATTATTTAATCTTATTAATCTTATCTTATCTTATTATTATTATTATCTTATCTTATCTTATTAATCTTATTAAATAAGATTAAGCAAAGAGAGAGGTTGAACTGTGAAGTGGTCACACAGGGGGCCTCAGCATATCTTGGGGGAAGTCTGAACCTGGGAGTGCTCTTCAAAAACATCTAGAATTGAGACAAGGGAGCCAGGTCTCTATAACCCCTTCACCAGCAGTCATTGGATGTTGGTTGTCCCACTCTCTTCTTGAAGCAGGGGCATAACTTGGGGGGAAGCAGCTCTCTTTCAGTAAGGGAGGAAATCCCAGGAAGGGGACCCAGCTATAAGCTGTCAGTTGCCAACACTACCAGCAGCCGAGGAATAGATGCCTCGGTCCTTAAGAGGCATGGGGTGCCACACCACAGTGTCCCCTGAATGGTCTCACTAGTGCTTTGATGTGCTTTCACGTCGTAGCTGGTGATGCCTGTGGATCTTATCTCTCAGCTTCTGCTTCATCAACTCTTTTCTGTTGCTTTCTGTCCAGTGTAACACAACTAAATGGATTATAAGTGAGAGAGTTTCTGAGACTCAGCATTCCTTCTGTCTTTCTAATGATGGTGCTCATTAAAGCCCAAAGCAAGTGATGTTAGCGCCACGTATATGTTATCTCTAGGAGTCCTACCTTCTCACCTTTAACATAAGAACAAAACGCGGAGAGACTAGAACTAATTTTGCTGGGACACCAGCGCTGGTGGTGTCCTTTGGGAGTTTAATGTGGAACGCTAATCGCAAACAGTTGTCTCTGGATGATTGTGATTGTAAGAGAAACCAATTTAAGTTAATCTAAGCCAGAGGAAAATTTATGAGAAGGATACTAGGGGATTTCATGCAATCTAAAAGCCACCCTGCTAGAATCTAGTCCATACTCTCAGTCCAACTATCCCATGTTTCCATGTGGTAAGAGCTCTGTTAGTGTCAGACTCCTGGCTACTTTTTACCCTCTCACTCACTTCTTCTTGGGAAGGGGTGATGTATTTAACGTATCTAACTAGATTTGAAAGAATACACTGGGCATGTTTGGCTCAGCCTCTTCCTTAATTTTGAGACCTGTCTGCTTACAGAGGACATACGTTCTGCTCTGTTCCTTCATCCCATTATGGTATAAAATTTTTTTAAATTTAAATTCAATTAATTAATATAATATATTATTAGTTTCAGAGGTACAGACCTGTGATTCATCAGTCTCCTATAATATCCAGTGCTCATTATATCACATGCCTTCCTTAATGTCCATCACCCAATTACCTCATCCCCCTATCCCCCTCCCCTCCAGCAACCCTCAGTTTGTTTCCTGTGATTAAGAGTTTCTTATGGTTTGTCTCCCTCTCTGGTTTTGTCTTGTTTTATTTTTTCCTCTCTTCCCCTATGATCCTCCATTTTGTTTCTTAAATTCCACATATCAGTGAGATCATATGATATTTGTCTTTCTCTGATTGATTTATCTTGCTTAACATAATACTCTCTATTTCCATCCACATCATTGCACATGGCAAGATTTCATTTTTTGATGGCTGCGTAATATTCTATTACATATGTTTTAAGATGTCTGGAAGATACCTGCAGGGAAATAACTGTGCTGGGTGGGTCTGCCTAATCTGGGGTTATGAACTGGGAAGGCAGCTCTGTCATACCTAAAGCTGTGACAAACCATCTCTGAAATAAATGGGCTATTTTGATTTTTTTTTTTTCACAGTACACAAAACTTTAGGGCTATTTTGATGTTAACGTGTATCCTGAGTCTCCCAATTGGATCATAACTTGGGCAGGGAAGAGGGTCTTTGTATTGGGCCTAATCAGGCTTCTTTCCACATATACTCCAGTGCAGCCTTTCCTGACTCTTCATTCACATGACAGAGGATGGCCACGTTCACACTGTTCATTTCTAAAGCCACCTATAGCAACTGGTTGCCTTTCTTTTTTTCTGTTTTTTTTTTTTTTTTTTTTTTTTTTTTTGTCTGTTTGCCTTTCTATCCCAATTCCAAAGTCATATATAGAGTAACTTATTGACTGAACTTTGGACAGATATCCATCTTTGGTTGAAAAACTGTGCAGAACTGGGGGAAGGATAAGTTCACATATTATGGAGGTGACCTTTCTGGGTGGGGAAGAAAGTGAGGTCATTGTGACTGCCCAAAGCAGATCTGCCCACAACCATGGCAGAGGGTAGGTATTTTGGACCAATTAATTGTTTTCATTATGTTGATCAAAAGGTGGCTGGTAAATCTGTTCTGTCTTCATGTTTCTGTTGCTATGAATCTATACTTTTTGTTCTTATTTTTAAATTTTTTTACGTGTTAGACACTGTGCTAGGCATTTATTATGCATTATCACATAAAATAGTACGTAACTGGCATAATGTACATCTAGCCAGATCTTATAATTATGATATATTAATTCCTTACAGTTATAAAAAACACCTTGCAGCATAATCCAGAAAAGCTCTCAAAGAGGATTTATAAGACTTTTTTATACTTCTTTTTAAACTGAACTTTCAACTGAGTTGTTTAAATGCCTACTGGATTTAGCCCATTTGATTAAATCATCAGGATCATTTGATTAAATATTTTCTTTAATCCACCCCCCCCCCGCCATGGTCATGTGCTTTTAAAAGTTTTGCTGGAAAATTATGTGTGGAGGAAAAAGAAAAGGGTGAAAAAGATATATCATGGGACATAGTCGAGGTCAACAGGTAGTATATACCATCCAGAAAGATTTCCCCATATTTAGAATCAGCCATCAGCAAGTTTATACCTATGGTAGCTTTCAGTGGCATTTCAGACCATTCAGATAATCCCTTACTCGGATTATGATGCTCTGTAATGAAATATATGGTCAAACCAGAGCATCCTCTAGGAGCTTAGTTCAGAATAACTCAAACTTCCTGGAAACCCAGAGCCAACTCAAAGCAGATTCCCTTATTAATCATTAAGGTCACCTGACCTATGTCACACAAAAGGCAGGATATTGATGATGAGCCGCCCTGCTGAGAAATTAATCTTCAATCAACATGTGTATGTGTGTCCTCTAGAAGTCACCATTGATATTTCATGGCTTCTTTTATTGTAGAACTGAGGGGCATGTTACATGTCAAGATGAAATCAATGTGAAATTGATGGGCTGAGAGGAATTCGGTCTTAAGGGCTTTGCAATAGTGTAACAATCAAGTCATTCTTCCCCCTGCCTTACTGAACTATTTTATTTGCAGTAGCAAGTTCCCCGCATAAAATTCTATGTATTTTTTCAACATAACTCCTTTTTTTTCAAGTGATCTTAGTTTTGCCATTATATTTATTGTTTTTTTGTTGTTGTTGTAACATGAATATATGCTCATTTTATAAAGCTGGAAAATAGAAAATAAGAAAGATAAAAAATTATTTATAACCTTACCACTATAACATATTATACTGTTTCCTATCTATTTAGACTTTCCCCAAAACAAAATTAAGTTTATTTTGTATCTGTAATTTTGTTTCTGCTTTCTTCTTAACCACTGTTTTTAGCAGGCATTAATTGTATCGTTATAACTGCCCTTTACCATAATTTTTAATGATTGCTTAACCATTCTCCTTTTGTTGGATATTTCATTTGGTTTCAATTTTTCATGTTTATAAAAGATTACATAATTTATAGAATTATACTGATGATACTATAATTTATATGTTGGATATTAAAATTTTATGTATATACACTATATATATATATATATTATATATGTATTATTTTTCCTTCAGATTGATTCCCAGAAGAAGAATTATAGGGTCAAGTTTTCTTTTTAATTTTTGCTTCTTTTTGATTCAGGCCCCAAAAGATTTGCTGGATGCTTGAGAAAAATGTACTCTCTTGGTATGAGATTCCTCTGAACAAATAAAAGCATGTTCTCTTCATTTCAGTGAAGTTGATTAAGTCCCTTATTGCCTTAGACTGTTTTGAGGTGCTTTCATTCTCCCCATCCCTACCCCCAACACACACAAAAATGCACACTATTCAATCATGGAAAATGGAAAGTTTCTCCTTATCTTGCCCTGGCTGAGAAAGAAATCTCCTGTCAATTTTGAACAATACAGTTGAAAGTAAAAAAGTTCTAAGTGATTTTAAAGTTTTTTTTTTTTTCTTTTTCTTTTCCTTAGGCAAGCTATACACATTTGCTATTGAAATCTACCACGTCAATGCCTACAGTGTTAGGAACACATGGTGGGCCCTCGTGGGATGGAGGAAAGTGCACTGGATTTGTAATCAGAACATCTGGCTTGGGCCCTGGCACTATGCCACCTCTGTGTCTTAGTCCATATAAGGTGAGTTCCTTTGTTTTCCTTTGTTTAGGATCCATGGCTTTAGTCAGTCCCTATGGTGACCAGCCTTCCCCTCCCCCACCAGGAGCTAGCTATCACCACTCCCACTGTGCAGGTGCAGAGGCCAGGGTTTCACAGGGTGAAACAGTGACATGTGGCTGGTGAATGGGAGACGTTAGGAAGCTCAGCATTCCTGATCCCAAACATTCATTTTTCTCATTGGTTCCTGTGGTGTTCTTATTACCTGTGTTTCATTGGACAAGCACTTACCCTCTCTGAATCTTACTTGGTCCCTTTTAAATTTGTAGACAATTATATCTACCCCACAGGACTTTTGAGAAGATCCAATGAGATGATTAAAATTGAATGTGCTATTTAAAGCAAAATATAAGTGTTGGGAATTGAGTACACTAATGAGAAAGGTGACTAATACAGTGTTTGCTTATGTGGCTCATACTGACCCCTGAGAAGTTTCAGATTAAGTTTTTTTAGTTCCTACTTTACAAGTTTTTATTTTATCTGTTTTCTTTTTTTTTTTTAAACAATGTTCCTCTAATAAATCCCATGGAAATGAGATGCAGAAGTATTTGATAACGAAATGTTACGGTATTGGATTTAAGCAAAGCCAAGAAGTTTGAGTTCTTTTCACATACGTTTCTCAGTCTCATCACTATTGACATTTCGGTGGGATAATTCTTTGTTGAGGAGGCTTGGCCTGTATACTGTAGGATGTTTATCAGCTTTCCTGCTCTCTACCCACTAGATGCTAGTGACATTCCCCTCCCAATTGTGACAATGAAAAATATCTTTATATATTCCAGATATCACCTTGAGGGAGGCTATATGTGGGGAGAGGGGCCAAACTGAGAAGCTTTGCTCCCATTTGAGAACTACTGCTTTAACAGAATTTGTGTTTTACAGGACGCAAATTTTGTTTACTATGATCTTGATGTGTTCTTATTTCCTAATATGTCAAAAGTATAATTTAGGAAAATTAATTCTGCAAAGGAAACTATCTTTAGCATTTATTTGTTGCCTTGGTCTATTCAAATTTTATAACCTTGTTACTAGATAAACATCATTGTTTTCCTGACTGCCCAAACAATTTTCACTGACTGCCAATACCAAGATCTGAACACAAGATTTTAAGAAAACAAGAAATAAAAACAAAAATCCACACAATTACAATGAGAAGCCTGTTCTGGGGATAACAGCTCCTGTAAAATTTCCCATTTTTATTACAATTTTGGTCTCAGGAATGCATTTGTGTTGTGCCATTTTCAGTTCTTGTTACCATCATTGTCATAACAGGGAATGAGCCAAATTGCAATGCCTCAGATAGTCTGTCACTTGCAATAGTGTGGAGCCCTGCTCTGACCTTCTGTTATTCCAGAGTGACTAGGAGGCACAGTCGCTGACCAGAGGAGATGAAGCACTCTGGAGAGATCAAAGGCCATTGAGGCCTGAGTGGCCGTACAGTTTAGCACTGGGGGTTCTATTCAGCAGTCTAAATTGCAGCTGGTCCATCTGTCCAAAGAGCAATATGGCACAGAGTTATGAGACATCACTTGGCTTAGCAAAAGGCAGTTCTCATCAAAGGAAAGAGGAAACTAGGGAGAGAACAAGTATTTCTTAACACCTATTATGCATCCCTAGGCTAAGAATTTTACATGTGTGTGTTCACGTAATCTTCACACCAAATGTATGAGGTAAATGTTATTATATCCAATTTTTTACTCCTGGTAGTAAAGTAAGTTGCCTAAGGTCAGGTAGAGCTGAGATTCAGATGATGGCTTGGAAGTCTCTAATGTTACTAAATTTGTGTACTTCCAGCCATTATATTCACATATGACCTAGTAATCTCATAATAGATATTATGGTGTTATGAAATTGATTCAGATATCTAAAACTTAATACATTATTTTGAAAAATGGCTTGTTAACTTTGAGGAGCATGGAGGGAGGCCCCCAGCACCTCCAGACTAGTTAGTGAGCAGAGGAAGAACAGTGGGGAGTCACGGTAGTAATTAAGAACTTTCCTTCCTAAGATGTTAGAGGTTCTTTGCTTTTCAAAGAACTTGAAGTCTTTGTGGCGTTGCCACATAAGTCAGTTGGCTCTTTGTTCTTCCTAAAGTGAGGTTCATTTATTTTTAATTATTTTATCCAAAAAACATTTATGAAACTCTGTTAGGTAAAGGGGACTGAACTAGGTGCTAGGAATAGGTGTAAAATACATTCCCTTCCCTTAAGGTCACTGACGCTCTTGTGGAGGGTATAAGAAATGTTTATTAATTTCTATAAAACATAGGAGGTAATTGAAAGAGATTAAGAAATGTTCATATGAAAGAAATGGATAGTTCAGAGAAAAGACATATACTCTTTGGCCTGGAGATCACAGCCCAGATTGTCAGAAGAGTACACTTTCAAAATAAACTTTAGGTAAAGGTGAAGGTCACTGATGACTGTCTGTTGATGACTCATTTCACTTTTCCAGCCTCCTGCCCCTGAGCAACCTAAGCTTGCTTTTCCTAGCCCTTGTTGGCTTCCTCCTTGCCTACAAACTTGCAGGAGCATTTGCGTACTTATACGAGCTGATGCTTCTTCCTGCAGGACCCTAGCCATATTCCTCTTTGCTCACCTAAGTCGAATTCTTACTTCTTTGATTAAATCATTCTTGATTTCATTGCCGACCACACATCTTTTTCTTTAGACTTGTTCTCTTATCCCATTTCTGCCAAAGGGGTTGTTTTAGCCTGTGAACCCTGGGATCCCTTCCCTGGCAGGTGATTGAACCAGAGCCAAAGGGAAACTGATTAAGCCAAGCAGATTCTGTCTCTCAATAACTTGCACTAAGTGACACGAAGCCTCTTCAGTGATGGTAGAGATGGATCTGGTAGGTGAGACAGTTGCCATATTGGGCCAAGGGGGAAGAGTATGGCTAAGAAACAGAAGAAAAGCTAAGAGAAAAAGAGATAAGAGAGGACATGCAACCTCTGAGAAGACAAGTTTGCTGACTTTTCAGGTGTACTTTTAGTTCACAGGCAGCTCAAGTCTTCTAATTTCCCTACTTTAGATTCCAAGAGATTTATAACCTCATGCCAATTGACTTGAGTTAATTAGAATGGGTTTCTTACCTTTTCAACGCAGTGGGCTTGGACCAACATATCTTGCTACCCTGGTCTTCCCATTCTCTGACATCCCGTTTACTTACTCTGTGCTGTTTATTCTAAATCCATCATGTGCTACTTAACATTCCTATTTGGCTGCTTCTGTGGTGTCTGCCCATTTTCAGCAGACACTAAGCTCATTCGGTGTACAGGCAATACCTCACACTCGGGAGGCCGTGTAACATAGTGGTTTAGAGAATGGACTCTGCCTGGGTTCACATGCCAGCATTACCACTCTCCAGCCAGGACAGGCTGGAGTATGCTCATTGACAGACAGCTCTCAAGGCTGCAGAGGCTTAACACAGTGTTTTTTGCTCATACTAAATGTTCCACTCAGGTTGGCGGGAGGCCTATGATCATCACGGTCACTCAGAAGCCTGGGCTCCGTCCCAGTCCCTACCTCCGTGATAACCACACCAGAGCAAAGAGAACATGGTGGATCGAACAGTGGCTGCTAGAGATTCTACCTAAGTGCAATTCTATCATGGGCCTCCGAGGAGAACTGAAATATTTATGAGCAGCCCTTAGGACTTGCACAAT
This sequence comes from Lutra lutra, assembly GCF_902655055.1. Lineage (NCBI taxonomy): Eukaryota > Metazoa > Chordata > Mammalia > Carnivora > Mustelidae > Lutra > Lutra lutra. The sequence continues at coordinate 52,658,289 of NC_062290.1, forward strand.
TTCTTGCGAGGAGTGCAACTTGGGGCATGTTGCCTTACCTCTTTGTGCCTCAATTTTCTTTTCTTTGAAATGAAGATAATAATAGCACTTCCCTGTTGTGAGGATTAAATGTGATGCTACATGGAAAGCGCTGAAAATAGCGTCCGACTCATTGTTAGTGCCATCAAAGTGTTTGCTGGTGCTGTTTGTAAATACTTAAAGTCTAAGTTACGTGCTCCATTATTTCACATATTCACATCCCTACCTGTGAATCAAAACTTCTAAAGATACTGGAGTTGGCATGTGCCAGGAACAGCATTGTGATGGAATTACTTACTGATCTGCTTTCATCTCTTATTCATGTGGGGACAGACATTTCAACCAGTGGTTGGCTGTGTTCTTCTCTTGCCTTATAGCTTCGCTTTCTTCTAAAAAATCAATCGTACTACAAATGCTAGGCCATCACTTTTGTACGGCAGCATTTATTCTGTCTCCTGCATAGAACGGCATTCTAAGTCACTGTCGATAATCCAAAAGAAAGGTAACATACCAATTTATTAGCTATGCACGGTGCCCATTATCGCCTCGAGAAAATAAACTTAATGACAAGGGCCACATCGAATATCTGCTGAGTCTGGCTTAGAAATTTTTATTCTCGTTGTCTGGGAGACTGCTCTGAGTGACTTACCACTTCCCCCCCGCTACCGGGAAGGAGTTGTCTGTTTGCTCAAAGTGCTGCGCTCAGCATTGCATTATGGGGAGAGCATAGCGTTACCAGCTGTAGAGGCCCGACATTACTTGCAGAGTTTATATCAGAAAGTGTTCTCCTCAAACTGAGCCCTGGTTAGGGAAGAGAAAAAAGAAAAAGACGTGTCGAAAAGCTGCCTAGAATGAAAAATGGTCTCTGTTCTAATGGAGAAGAAATGTGGTTTGGCATCAATAAAGGGTAGATAAGATGTAGTGTAACCAACAAAATGCAGCTTCCAGCCTCATCCTGTGATCAAAGCAAGAGTGTGTTCTTTCCAATAGCTCATGGCTCTGGTATTTGGGTATTTGCTTTAGCACACCCACCAGGGGGCCTCAGTGATTTTTTCTTCTCTCTGGGAAGGATGGTAAATAGCACTTGGATCAGTCAGGACCCTGTGTATTTACATGGCCTCTCCTGTTTTCTCTCTCTAAACACGCAGTGTCCCTCCATTCTATTGAGGGCTCTGCCATGCCCAAGGGAAGCAGGCACTTTACCTGCTGATTTGAGCCCATTTGCCCTGCCCTAACTAAACCTCAACCCCATTTAGCCGGCGGTTTCTGCTCTGATTCCTCGGGGATGCCCGTGGCTCCTCATTCTTCACTTCTCTTTCAGTCATCTTTCGTAACATTTCCTCTCCCGCCATTTTGCTTGATCTCTACTGGTCTTGCTTGGATCTCATATTTTGCTTGAGTGTTGTTCAGCTCAGTGGTCTGGGTATTATTTGTTCTGTTTCTTGAGGAACAAAAATAAGGTAAGACTAATCCAAAGAAGGTGTGGGTGTCTCAGAAGCTTTTATTGGTGACACTACCTTGATTCCTATAACCGCGTGGTAAAGATGGGCTGGAAGTTAGGATTAACTAGTCAGCACGTCACCCATTGACATGTTTGATGGCCTTGGTGCTATTGGATTTACATACAACATTTTAGCTAACCTAGCAACCCAATTAAATGTTTACCATTATTATCCCCACTCTACACGTGGAAAAGAAAACCCGAAAAGCTAAGGGACTTGCTGAGGTCCTACAGATATGAACCCAGAAAGTCTGACTTTGAAGCCTGCTGTAGACTGTGTCCCCCACAAAGTTCCTATGTTAAAAGCTAATTCCCTATGCCAGGGTATTAGGAGGTGGAGCCTTGGGGTGGTAACTAGGTTAGGAGGGTGGAGCCTTCATGAATGAGAAGAGTGCCCTTAAAAGAGACCCCAAAGAGCTCCCTGTGGCCCATCTACCAGATGAGGGTACAGCAAAAAAGACGACCTCACATGAACCCAGAAATTACTCTTACCAGATACCCAGTGTTTAGGCACCTTGATCTTGGACTCCTCAGCTCACAATGGGAGGAGAAAAGAAAGGAACACAGCCACTCCGAAGAACTTAAAGGAAGCCCTCCTCTCTCTTCTTGGCCTGCAGCCCTTTGGTAATATTGGAGGATGGAGGTTCTTGTGGTTTGGGGAAAATTAGAACAGACCTTAAACACAGTCAATTAATTGATGCAAATCACTTTCCTTTCAGTAAGATTTAGGTAATGGCATATCTTAAATGACAAACCCTGCTATTTGTCATTTTCACTAAGGAAAACCCTCAGCTGCTTTCTACCAGTAAATTCCGAAGAGAGGCTGATAGGTTTCCCTCATTTAAATATAGCATAGATGCATTTTTAAGAACCTATTCCTTCTGAAGGGAGTGGAATTGACAGATCCGGACCTTGAATGCTTATTTGATATACTGATGCTCTATGGAGCTTGGCAAGGCAGTTTTTCAGCCCACCCTGGAGCATTTTCTGTTTCCTTCCTTGGTTCTATTTTAAACTCTTACTTTACATAGTACCTGCAACCAAGGCCAGTGATTATCTTCCCCAGAGAGAAAAGTAAGAATATTTTCCTTCTAGAAAATTGTGAGATCCTTCTCCCTTCCCAACCCCATATCCAAACCTAAATAATATCCCCATCTTGCTTGAAATATGTATACTTCTTTGCCTTCTGCTCATCTTCCATGTTCCAACCATTGGGTCAACTTTATTTTTATTCAAAATCTTTTTGGTGAATGAAGCCTTGGCAGTGGTCGGGCTGGGGCCAGAGGTCTCTCTTTTGAGGTCATGATTTCACTTGTGAAGTTCAGTATCTCAGCCTTCAGGAAAGAAGACCACCTACCTTCGGCCTGCCTTGGAATCTCTTCACTTTCATCCTTACTAATTTCTGTTATGTCCCTTTCATTAGCCTTTTTCTAAAGATTTTTTTTTTTTTTTGTATTCATCTGACAGACAGAGATCACAAGTAGGCAGAGAGAGAGAGGAGGAAGCAGGCTCCCCGCCGAGCAGAGAGCCCGATGCGGGGCTCGATCCCAGGACCCCGGGATCATGACCTGAGCCGAAGGCAGCGGCCTTAACCCACTGAGCCACTCAGGCGTCCCCTAGCCTTTTTCTTTTCCTTCTCACTTTCCTATGACCCTAAATCAGTGCCCACGAAAGAGGATGTAAAAAAGAAAGTTATATTTCGCACTGCTGTCTGTGCCCAGAGGGAACTCATAGACAAGGCACGTGTACCATCGGATCTCTCTGTGGTACTGAGACTGAATATTGGGAAGCAATATTAAATGTACTGGATTAAACATGAGCAATTTTAAAAAATGGAAGCATTTCTCAAATTAAACACGCTAATATGAATTGTGACTCGCTAAGACAAAAGATAACAAATACAAATCCCTCAAACTTATACGATTGTATCTCTTTTTTTTTGCAATGGAGAGAGCATCTTATAAAGTTCTATGCAACACATTTTGGGAAGCACCATTTAAGAATATTTCACTTGTCATAGTCCAAATGCTCCTTGGAGTTCTATATTCTTGATATTTTAAAATTAAATCTCCTTGCTCTGGGATCAGACAGTGGATCTTCTCATAGCTAAAAAGACCTGAACTTACAAAAGGACAGAAAGCATAGCCTAAGTAGCACACTTTCTTGAAAATTATTAATTTTCCCACAGTGCTATATATTACTGATGTAGTAAATGAGATGAACTCAGTGGGAATACACACATAAAAAACCTTTTATTTCCTTGACTTTAAAAATCATGACCTTAAAAAGGCAAGAGCATTGCTGTCTTGCCCACCTCTAAATTTGTTTTGTGTATACACTATAGCTTTCTGGGTACTTTTACTTAGAAAATTGTGTCATGTATGGGGCACCTGGGTGGCTCAGTGGGTTAGGCCTCTGCCTTCGGCTCGGGTCATGATTTCAGGGTCCTGGGATCAAGCCCCACATCAGGCTCTCTGCTCAGCAGGGAGCCTGCTTCCCCTCTCTCTCTCTGCCTATTTGTGATCTCTGTCAAGTAAATAAATAAAATCTTAAAAAAAAAAAAAAAGAAAATTGTGTCATGTATGGTAATTAAGACTATATGTAATATAATATTAACATTCATAATCAATCATATTTGTATTTTAAATGCATATTATTTATTATATTTAAAATAGTAATAATTAATAATTATATATATTTTTTATGACTCGTCAGGCCATTATACACAACAAGTTCAATCTCCCATCCTATTCACCTTCTCTCCTCTCTCTAGCAGGCTTGAGTTGTACCTTGGGGTCTTATAATGGAGTATACGGCATGATATTCTTCCTTGCTATTTCTTGGTTTAATTTCTCTTGTGAATCTTCCTATATCTTATAGGTTTAGAGGAAGGAGAAAGACTAGAGAAAAAAGAGAAAGGGTCTTTTGCTTTGTCTTTAATGTAGTGTATATATATATCATGTAGCTACTATATTTCCCATGATAGGTATCTAAATCTTGGCTTTTTTGTCTGGTACATTGATGGATTCTTTGGAGGCTGCATGGGATCACCAGTGGTGCACCCAGTAAGGGCAGTGCACTCTCTAGTTCATCTCCTCTGCCTGTTCCTATTGCTCCTACTGCTGGTGGTGAACCCAAGGTCTCATACCTTGAAGATGGCCTACTTATCTTCTAAGGCATCCTCTCAGTTCTCAAGAAATTCATGCATCCTTTCTGGGCAGTCTGTGTTTGCTTTGCTATCACATGCTGCTCTAGCCAGAATCCTACCTTTAGAATTCTCCAGATAAGAGGCAGATCCTGGGTTTATGATTGTGTATGTGAAATTCCAATGGACACATCAAACTCCTGAGAGTTCCTATATCCTCCTTCATTCAGGAGGCTGTACTGGTTTCAGACTACAAATGTCTGCAACTCAGCAAACATCTAGGCAAGGTGAGGGATGCCAGCTTCCCTTCATACAGGGACATTACTTTATGGACACTTTCTTAGACCCTTCTCAATCAGTTGATGAGGAGGGTACTCTTCCCCAAAGAGAGGAGGGGGGATAAGGTCTTTGCACTTTTCATCTCAGAAAAATCTCCTACCAGTTCTCTTTTTTTCACCTTTTAGAATTCCTAGTTTCCCCTATTTGAAGCTATTAGGTCGGTGGTGGGGATTAATAATGGTCAAACTAGTTCTGTTATTCTTGGCAAGGATAAAAGTAGCATTCTTCTTTAGTGGTACTTACCATCTATTGAATTTCAGAAGACAACATGAAAAGATTCATTCAGCATCCTGTAACGTGGGGAAATTAATTCCTAAATGCAAATATTCTTTGTAATATTTTGTTTTGTTAGTAGTATATGATTTATACAGCAATTTCCATTGTTTGAAAATCTTGTTATTAGAGTTAATGCTGATACTAATACCTACCTTTGTTAACATGTTGTGTTCTTGTATTCTATTCCCAGGAGTGGCACATGCAGGTGAAAGGGCATTTCCAACTGTCCAGCTCTTGCAACTTTATGGTTAAAGCCTATAGTTAATTACTGCTAAGTGTTTAGAAGTGAGTTTATGAAACTTTTAGATTATACCACAGCACATATGCACAGGAGTTAGAATAGTAAGCACTTAGTGGATTTTATATTTAATTTCAGTAATTAGACAGTTCTCAGCTAATCATTTTTAATTTTAGCTGTATCATCTGTATCCCCTTACCAATTCTATGACCCGGCTGGGCTGGTTTCCCATACTTTTATTCTCTCTCTCTCTCTCTCTCTGTTCTCTCACTTTGTTGTTTGTTTAGTCGCAAGTCTCCAATAATGTCATTTCCTGCTGGGTTCTCCAGCTGTGAGACATTCCCTCAAACCCCCCTCCCCTTCCCCAGCTGTCTCTATGGGCAACATCAAACTGCTGATCTTAACACATTTGGTTAGCATTTAGCAGGGGCCAGGGACTCCTGTTAACTTCTAAAATGTGTTTATGATGCAGAGACACATTTTGCTCCTCATTAAGTCTTTGACTAAAGGGAAAAATAAAGGGGTGTCAAGGTGTGAGATTCTAAACAACCATCCCAGAAAAGGGTAAAAACCAGTCAAATAAGTAATACAAGAATTCAAAGGAACCCCAAACCCACAGCTCTGTTTCTCATGAGCTGGGAGCTAACATTGTTTTGCCTTCACTCAGGCTGGGTTGTCTACTGGGAAAGTGGCAGACATACCGGTTAGGCGCCGGAAACCCTGAAGTGGACAACACCAGAAACTTTTTATGAAGGCACCAATTTTCATGTATTCCAGTATCCTGGAGGTATGTTGTCATTTTTGGAACATTCACAACATGCAATGGAGAGAAAGAGACCCTTTGTTAGCTTCATTCCAGGAGGAAAATTGAGATGCAGCTGGGAGAAGCTGGAAACATCCAGTCAGCAAGATAGCAGGGAGAATTTATATGACATGACAGCTTGTGAACATGCTTGCTCTAAGACAGACACTGGTATAAGCAAGGCAGGATGTAAATCATTTTTTAAAAACAAGTGTTGGCCTGGATTTTGACTCAAGATGGTGGCCCATGTATCCTGGTATTCAGTAAAAGTATTCTGAAGCAGTGAGCAAGCCTCTAGTCCAAAGCTTGCTACAGAGTAAGCCCTTAATACATTTTTCCTGACTTTCTTGCTTGCTGTTTTGTAGCATTCCTAGCTTGGCATACAAGGAGGATAATGAAGTACATAGGGATAGAAAAACTTCTGCATTAACTTGATGGCCACACCACGGATAGCAGGGTTGAATAGCAGGAACATCCAGAGTTCATCCCTGGTAAACCAGGTCATCCCTGATCATAACATGTCCAGAGAGATCCAAAAGCTGTGAGAATTCCCAGTAAAATCCAGCACAAGTTTACTCCAGCTCAGCCTCTCCATCTCTCCCCAAGTGGGTCAGTTCGTGTCCTCCCAGAAGTGGGCGCTAAGACCAAGTTTCAAGTGTGAGAGGCTTTTTGTGGGAAATGCCTATGAAAGAGGGAAGGAAAGGGGGCAGACCTAGTCAAGGAAAGCCTCAGACCTGGAAACAATTTTGACATCTGTGGAAAAGTTGGGAAAGAAGGAGCTTTGGGTAGCCCGGGAAAGTTTTGACTATGCCCATGAGGTGGCCCAGTGCAGAATCCTGCTTTTGGCAGAAATGGCCTGTCCCTAGAACTTCCACCTTGCTAGCTCTGGCTGGGAGTTGCCCCAGAAGAGTGTGGCCTTGGTGTGAAAACTATGGTGGATCACTAAGGTGAAACAGTTGGAGGCTGTCAGCTAACTAGAACGTTTTCTTTAGCAGGGAGGTCTGAAGAATGCACCCCCTCACTGCCAGACTATGATACTCCAGCCTCTTCACCACCAGCTGTGAGACACTAATCCCCAAAATGATGCTATCCTAGGATCAGATTTCTGTTGTCCCCAGAGAGACCATCAGACCCAATCTCATTTTGCCTTGTATGCCTCTTTACCTCCTGCACTATCAGAAAGTTCAAATCTCTCAAGAAATCCATTATTATCCAAAATGTAACACCCATATGATGTTCCAAATCTTCTAATGAGACTCTTTTACTACTTCTGATCCATCCAAACCCTTTCACCTCCTTGTTTGAACTCTGGGAGTGTTATAAGGTAAATGTCCCTTATGTTCTCCTCTTCTGGAAATGTCCTCCTCACTTTGTTGTTCTAACTGAACCTGGCTCATCTCAAGGACATGTCTTCCTTCTCAAGGGGTGGTTATATTATTATTTTTGTCTCTTACGAATAGATAGTAAGTATGAAGGGGAGTGGAATATACTTAACTACTTACTCATTTCTTCTTCCAACACATTTCTCCTTCTTCCTTTCTCAAAAAAGCATCTCCTTGAAAGAATCCATCAGAACATTCCCCCACTCACCTTGTTTTCATCTCTCAAACTCTTGGTCACTCTTTTATTCATTGAAGATTTAGCACTATTTTCCTCTTCACCATCACTTCTGTTATTTTTGGGATATTTACCATTCATTCAGCTAATCTGTCTGATACTCTGACTGCTCAGTTGGATGAATTTTCCTCTTCACCATCACTTCTGTTATTTTTGGGATATTTACCATTCATTCAGCTAATCTGTCTGATACTCTGACTGCTCAGTTGGATGCTGTTCACCAAGTCTAGCCTCCTCACTCTGCGTGGGATCCTTCCCCCATGTACTCATGAGAAGGACTCTGGCAATTATCTCCTTTATTCTGCATTCAAAATGTGTCCACTTGCCACTGGATTAAGTCTTTCTGCTGTTTTATTTCTCATCTAAATGATGTAAGTAGTACTATTAAATATTTTTTCACCATAAAGTCCCTGTCTTGACTCACACTTTCTCTAGCTATCACCCTATTTCTCCGACACCCCATACAGCAAAATGCCACATTTATGTCTTTATGTTCTCATTTCTCTGTAGCTTTGTAGATGTTCCAATGGCTTTCATTCCCTCTACTTTACTAATCACTCATACTGATTTTTCTGAGGTTACTAAGGTCCTCCATGTTGCCAGACTCAATGATGACTTCTCTTGCCTCATCTTAGTTGAGCTTATGAGAAAAAATTGACATAGTTCACTATCTCCTTGTCTTTGCAACATTTCCTTCACATAGGTGCTGGATCACCATTTTCACTGACTCTTTCTGCTCAGTCATATTTTCGGGCCCCTTCTTCAGTTTTTCCCAGCTTTTTTGAGATATAATTGACAACATTGTGTAAGTTTAAGATGTACAACATGACAATTTGATGTATGTGTATATTGGAAAGTGATTATAGTAAAGTTAGTTAACATATCCATCCCCTGATAAAGCTATTTTTTGGGTGTGTGGTTATAACATTTATGATTTACTGTTTTTGCACATTTCAGTTTTACAATATGGTATTGTTAACTTATAGTCACATTACTGTATGTTACATTTTTAGAACACATTCCTCTTATAACTGGAAGTTTTTACCTTTTCACAAACATCTTCTCATTTCTTTCACTCCCGCTTCCGCACCCCGCAACCTTCAGTCTACTGTTTCTGTGAGTTTGATTTTTTTTAGATTCCGTGTGTAAATGAGATCATGGAGTATTTGTCTTTCTCTTACTTCATTTCGCACAGTACCTTCAAGGTCCACCCATGTTGTTGCAAATGGCAGAATTTCCTTCTCCTTTATGGTTGAACACTCTTGTATTGTATATATATATCCTCCTTCCTTTTTTGGTATTTAATGTTAACATGTTCTGGGGATTGGTTCTTGGATCTTATGTTTCTGTTTACACTGAGTCCCTAGGTGATCTCATCCAGACTCTCCACTGAACATTACAGTCTTACAACTAAGGACCACTCCACCAGATTATGAAACGTACCATAGCCAAACAGCGTCTTTAGTTTTCTTCCACCCTAACATGGGTGCACATGGGTGTGCGCACACACACACGTACACACACACATATTTGTACCTCCTGCATTCATTCTTCCCATAGGAAATGGCACCACATTCTTCAGTTGCCCACGCCGAAAACCCAGGGCCATGCTTAATTCTTGTCTTTCCTTCACAAACTATATCCTTATGCTTCATCAGTAAAACCAGTTGGTTTTAGCTTCAAATTATATCCTGTGTTAGGGTACGGAATCGACCACCCCTCAATTAGACAGAGAACACTCTCGATAATGCAAGTCACACAGCGAGATTTATTTCCAGCTCGCTGGGGTCCAAGTATCCGCCCAGCGCAGTGGGTTTCAACAAGGACCCCGAGCACTCAAAGCCAAGGGTTTATATAGCATTTTCAAGGCACTTCTTCATGGCTACAGACATATCTTGCGCCCCACTTTGACAGTTTAACTTTGTTTAACCTTTTGCCACCCCAGCGTCACCCTGGCGCCATCCTGGCGGTTAAGTGAGATTTAGGTTTAGAAGAAATTTAACTTTATTTACATTTCCTTCTGCCTCAGCCTCCTTCAGTTTTATGGTGGGGAGGGCGACCTTAGGCCTTGAGGAACTGAGCCCTTTGTCTCTGGAAATTGGGCCATTGAAGAGATAGCCCTTTTTGTTGTAAATCACCAGGACATTTGCAAACCAAGGGAGACTCCTGTCTTGCAGGATTGTGATCTCTGCAAGTTAACTATTTGTTTTCCTTTAACATCTGGTCCCTGTGGTGCCATCGCCTAACCCCCCTGGTGGTATATGATTAAGTTGTTTCTTAGGTTTTAGCTACTTTCTCTTATCTCAAGTTACGTGCGCCCTGTGGGCTGGTTAGGGACACTCAGTAAAATGGCTTCCTGGCCTTCAGGATGGCCATTCTTCTGCTAACCCACTCTTACAGTGCAAGGTGCCGGCTTTTGCTTTGCCAAGATGGCTGTACGTATGTCAGGGCTAGACTCGAGGTGGGTACAGCCTTGTTTTCCTTGGCCTCCACACCTGGAGCTGGTTTCTGGGACTTGTTTTTAAGTCCCTTGGGGGAAGGGGAGCAGGGACAGTTTAAGGGTTAAACAATAAAGTTATTGTTTAACCTCAATGGAAGCCTCTGGCTAAAATAAAAATATAAAATAGGTCCTTACACCTGAATTTGACCTCTTTAGCCCTCATTTTTCTCCTAGACTAGTCCAACAGTCTCCTCACTTCTTTTCCCTTTTCTCACTTTGACCCTCATTACTGCTTATTCTCTGCATCACAAATGGTGATTCTTTAGAAATTGGAGCACTTTGTGCCCCTATAGGGATCACTGTAATCATTCCAAGTAAGTACTTCAATCTAGTTGAAAGCAAAAAGTATTAAGTTTAATAAAAGTTTACATTGATCTTTCCATTGTTTCTTTCTTTTTATGTCTTAACCTGTGCCCGTGCTCGCCCTAAAGCCTTGACAGATCTTTACGTTGCCAAACCCACTCAGCCTTAACCTCTTCAGTCCTGACTTCACCTTTCAATCTAATATGATTCTTCTGAACACAGGCTGGTTGCTAGATCATTTGTGCCTCACTGTATATGGTTTTTATCTCTATGTGGCATCTGTGATACTATTTTAATAATTTTTTTAATAATTCTTTTTATGTGACGATTTTCTTCTATTAGACTGTTACCTCCTTATATGCTCATAGTTTAACTGGGTATCTGCCATGTAGTAGGATACAATATGTGTTTGAAGAATAATTAAGTAAATAATTTGGCATACAAAATTTCTGCCTCTATTGTAGAAAGAATATAATCAGTCAGCATGATATTGACTAGTTTCCTGAAAGTAAAACAAAAACAAAACCAATCCATTTAGGACTAGTCACTAAGGGCACCAAAGGTTGCCATTTCTTTATTAATGGAATCAGCAAAATGGAGAAGGAAAACACTCATGGATTCTAATCAAGGGTAATGTCTACTTAATGAGAAAATCCCAAGGTTAATCATATACACTTTGGTTATAAAGAAATAACTATAACATTTTCAGCCTTTAAAAACAAAGAGCATGAATCTGTTTGCAGACTTTTAACAGCTATTTTCTTATATTCTGTGGCTCCATTAATAACTTGTCTTGGTTCAGGGTAAAAATAAACCAAAAAAAAAAAAAAAAGCCATATGTTCGAAATAACCTTTCATTTCAAAATTATTACTAAACTATAGACTCATTTTCCATTCATTTTTTAAAAACAATGTCTGGCATGTGTAGTAAATAGTATTTTAATCTTTTCTAGAGAAGCCTGAGTGGTGTGCACACTAAGGGGTAATTCTGTAGGAATAGACTTTTAAATTCAATTCAGCACTTTTATCGAGAATGGAGAAGCTTAAAAATTAAGCCAGCAGGCATCCAAAGCCTGAGAGAACACTACTGGATGCATTCTTAATTAGAGCCAATAAAGTGTGTTTTTAGGGAGAGCTTTCCCGCAGAAAGCTCAATGGTAGAACTCAGAAGAAGCAAATTAAATTCTCTATATTAACTGCTTGGCACACTGCTTCTCAAGGAGTTATTTAGCCCACTTTGTGAGTTGACAGAATTTTACTTTCAAAACTCCAAATAACCCTGAGATAAAGCATCCACTACTTACATATTTTACCCAAATACAAAACAATCTATACTAATTTCAAGTCTTACGAGGATACCAATAGAAAAGGGAACACTGGAGCAATAATGATGAGTTATAGGATAGAGGAAGGATCAAGAATCTCGGATTTTGTTTCCATCACTACTTTTTTTTTTTTTTTAACCATTAGACATACTTATGTTATGACATGGAATATTTGTGTGATACAGTGTATGTGTTTGTGTGAGCATTAAAATAAGGTCAGGAAGAATAAAACAGTAGATTCTAAACTGTCAACAGTGAATCCATCTGGATAGTAGGCTTGTGAATAGGGAGATGAGATGATTCTTTTTAAAAATAATATCCTTATTTTTAGTCTTTGAGTGTGTATATGTACTTTATAATTAAAAAATAGTAAAATTAAAAAGATAAAATAAACTTAAAAAGTTACAGTTGATTTCTGGAAAATCCTATTTTGGAACTCATTGGCACCAAGTTCCCTTGTCATTGGCATCAAGTACACAGGTATGGTTCACAGGAGGTTGGACTTCTGAGAGATGCTGAGAACTGTATTTCCAATATGGTATAATAAGTAACATTTTAGTTTTTTTTGAAGACATAATAGTGGTGTATCAACTCTGCAATGGAAATATTTTCAGGTCATAAAATACAAACACTCCTAATGACTTAAATGTAAACTCATATAGACCATTGTGTGATCATTGAGAATATTTTAGATTATTTTAAGTGTAAAAGGTATTCAGAAATAGATTGAACTGAGTTAGTTATTTGAAGGTATATATTATATCTCAACCATCCATTGATTCATTCATGCATCCAACAAAAGATTTTTAAAATCTTATTTCTGAATTATCAACACTTTGCATTTAAAGTGTGCTCTCCTGTCTTTAAACATATGAATGAATAAATAATTACTAGTCACTCATCAAGGCTGATTTTCCTCTAGATGCTTCCTTAAAGTCCTTCTTGAGGAGGTATATTGAAAAAGTTATTTTATTTATTTATTCTGCTTCTAATATCATAATTTGCACTCCAGTGACAATATTTACTTGGGGGAAAAACCTCAAAACTATCATCAAATGGGGACTATTTAGAGAGGAGAAAGCTGAGGTTCAACAGCATGGAGGTCTTCAAATATATAAAGACTGCTCGTGGGAGAAAGATTAGACTGATACTGTTGGAAGTGGGCTTGTTTGTTTATTGCCATTTAAAGCATTATTAAACCTGTGTGGCGCAGTCCATTAAGTGACTGACTCTTGGTTTTGGCTCAGGTTGGGCTCTCATGGTTGTGAGACGGAGCCCTGCATCTGGCTTTGCGCTCAGCACAGAGTCTGCTGGAGTTTCTTTCACCCTCTCCCTCTGCCCCTTCCGCTTCTGCTCTCTCTCTCAAATAAATAAATAAATCTTTAAAAACATGAATGTGTTATTAAACAGCACCTTGCAAGACAACATGCATATGTAATTGGAGACTTGGATGAGAGGATCATTTTTTTTTTTTTAATTGAGGTAAAATTGGTATGTAACATTATATTAGTTTCAGGTGTACAACATAATTTGATATTTGTACACGCTACAAAGTGATCAGCACAATGTCTAGTTACCCTCTGTTGCTGTACATTTGACCCTATTTTTCCATTTTGCCCACCTCTCAACTCTTTCCCCTCTGATAACCACCAATCTGTTCTCTATATCTATGAGTTTTGTTTTTTTTTTTTTTGTCTTGTTTTTTAAATTCTACATATAAGTGAAATCATATGGTATTTGTCTTTCTCTGCCTGACTTTATTTTACTCAGCATAATACCCTCAAGGTCCATCCCTGTTATTAAAATGTCAAGATTTCCTTCTTTTTTATGGTAATACTCCATTATCTATATATCCCACCTTTAACCATTCATCCACTGATGGGCGCTTAGGTTTTTGAATATCTGGGCTATTGTAAGTAAAGTTGCAGTGACCATAGGGGTGCATATATCTTTTTGAATTTGTGTTTATGTTTTCTTTGGATACATACCCAGAGGTGGAATAGTTGATTTGCATGGTAGTTCCATTTTTAATTTTTTAAGTAACTTCCATACTGTTTTCCATAGAGACTGCACCAAATTACATTCTCACCAACAGTGTATGAGGACTCTCTTTTCTCCATATCCTTTTCAACAGTTATTTCTTTCTTTCTTTTTTAAAATTTTTTTTAAAAAGCCATTCTAATAGGTGTGAGGTGATATCTCATTATGGTTTTGATTTCCATTTCCTTGATAGTGATTCTTGAACATTTTTTCATGTGACTATTGGCCATTTGTATGTTGTTTTTGGAAAACTGTCTAGATCTGCCCATTTCTTAATTGGATTATTTGATTTTTTTGAGTTGTTTGGGTTCTTTATATACTTTGTATGGTTACCCCTTATCAGATAAGTCATTTGGAAATATTTTCTACCATTTAGTAGGTTACTTTTTCACTTTGTTGATGGTTTCCTTTGCTTTGCAGAAGATTTTTAGTTTATATAGTCCTTATTTATTTTTGCTTTCGTTGCCTTTGCTATTAGAATCAGATCCAAAAATTCAGTGCTAAGACCGATGTCAAAGTCCTTAACTGCCTATGCTTTCTTCCAAGAGTTTATTTGCTCATTTTTAAAAGATTTTATTTATTTATTGGAGAGAGAGAGAATGAGAGAGAGAGAGAGAGAGAGCATGAGAAGGAGAGGTCAGAGGGAGAAGCAGACTCCCTGCTGAGCAGAGAGCCCGATGCAGGACTGGATGCCAGGACTCCAGGATCATGACCTGAGCTGAAGGCTGTGGCCCAACCAACTGAGCCACCCAGGTGCCCTAAGAGTTTTTTGTTTGTTTGTTTCAGGTTTTCCATTCAAGTCTTTAATCCATTTTGAGTTAATTTTTGTTTATGGTATAAGAGAATGATCTAGTTTCATTCTTTTATATGTGGCTGTTCAGTTTTCTCAATACCATTTATCGAAGAGACTCTCATTTCCCCCGGGTGTATTCTTGGCTCCCTTGTCATAAATTAACTGACCATATATGGGTTTTTTGGGGGGGAGGGTGCTCTATTATGTTTCACTATATGTGTCTCTTTTTATACCAATACCATACAGTTTTGATTACAATAGCTTTGTAGTATAGTTTGAAATCAGGGAGCATGATATTCCCAGCTGTGTTCTTCTTTCTCAGGGTTGGTTTGGCCATTCAGGGTCTTTTCTGGTTCCATACAAATTTTAGAATTATTTGTTCTACTTGTGTGAAAAGTGCTGTTGGAATTTTTTTTAAATTTTTTAAATTTATTTTTCAGCGTAATAGTATTCATTGTTTTTGCACCACACCCAGTGCTCCATGCAATCCGTGCCCTCTCCAATACCCACCATCTGGTTCCCCCAACCTCCCACCCCTGCCCCTTCAAACCCCTCAGATTGTTTTTCAGAGTCCATAGTCTCTCATGGTTCACCTCCCCTTCCAATTTCCCTCAACTCCCTTCTCCTTTCTAACTCCCCTTGTCCTCCATGCTATTTGTTATGCTCCACAAATAAGTGAAGCCATATGATAATTGACTCTCTCTGCTTGACTTATTTCACTCAGCATAATCTCTTCCAGTCCCGTCCATGTTGCTACAAAAGTTGGGTATTCATCCTTTCTGATGGGGGCATAATACTCCATAGTGTATATGGACCACATCTTCCTTATCCATTCGTCCGTTGAAGGGCATCTTGGTTCTTTCCACAGTTTGGCGATCGTGGCCATTGCTGCCATAAACATTGGGGTACAGATGGCCCTTCTTTTCACTACATCTGTATCTTTGGGGTAAATACCCAATAGTGCAATTGTAGGGCCATAGGGAAGCTCTATTTTTAATTTCTTGAGGAATCTCCACACTGTTCTCCAAAGTGGCTGCACCAACTTGCATTCCCACCAACAGTGTAAGAGGGTTCCCCTTTCTCCACATCCCCTCCAACACATGTTGTTTCCTGTCTTGCTAATTTTGGCCATTCTAACTGGTGTAAGGTGATATCTCAATGTGGTTTTAATTTGAATCTCCCTGATGGCTAGTGATGATGAACATTTTTTCATGTGTCTGATAGCCATTTGTATGTCTTCATTGGAGAAGTGTCTGTTCATATCAAAAAATGGGCAGAAGATATGAACAGAGTGCTGTTGAAACTTTGATAGGGATTGAGCTGAATCTGTAGATTGCTTCTTGTTTCTTGAGGTAGGCTTGTATCACTATAAGCTTCCCTCTTAGAACTGCTTTTACTGCATCCCATGATTTTATATTATTTTATTTCCATTTTTATTTGTCCCAAGGTCTTTTTTGATTTCCCATTTGATTTCTTCATTGATCCACTTGTTGTTCTGTAGCACGTAGTTTAATCTTCACATGTCTGTGATATTTCCAGTTTTCTTTTTGTAATTGATCTCTAGTTTCATACCACTGTGGTCAGAGAAGATGCTTGATTTGACTTCAGTCTTCTTAAATTTATTGAGTCTTGTTTTGTGGCCTAACATGTTATCTATCCTAGGTAATCTCCCATGTGCACTTGAGAATGTGTACTCTGCTGCTTTTGGAGGGAATGTTCTGTATATATCTATCAAGTCCATCTGGTCTAATGTGTCATGTAAGATGTCATGGCTGCTGTTTCCTTATTGATTTTCTGCCTGGTTGATCTAGCCATTGAGGTAAGTACATTAGTAAATTTCCCTACTATTATTGTATTATGTCAGTTTCTTCCTTTATGTGTGTTAATATTTGCTTTATATATTTAGGTGCTCCTATGTTGGGTGTATAAACATTCACAATCCTGTTGTTGGATTGAGCCTATTATCATAATGCAGTGCCCTTCTTTGTGTTTTATTACACTCTTTGTTTAAAGTCTGTTTTGCCTGATATTAATATAACTACACCAGGTGTATTTTTGTTTCCATTTGCATGACATCTTTTTTTATCCCCTTACTTTCAGTCTGTGTGTGTCTTTAGTTTTGAAATGAGTGTCTTGCAGGTAATATGTAGATGAGTCTTCTTTTTTTAATCCATTTAGCCACTGTATCTTTTGATTGGGGAAGTTAGTCCATTTACATTTAAAATAATGATTGATAGGTATGTGCTTATTGCCATTTTGTTAATTGTATTCTGGATGTGTTTTTTTAAAAGATTTTATTTATTTATTTGACACAGATAGAGATCACAAGTAGGCAAGAGAGGCAGGCAGAGAGAGAGAGGGGGAAGCAGGCTCCCCGATGAGCAGAGAGCCCAACAGAGCTCAATCCCAGGACCCTCGGATCATGACCTGAGCCAAAGGCAGTGGCTTAAACCACTGAGCCACCCAGGGCCCCCTGTATTCTGGATATATATATATATTTTTTAAAGATTTTATTTATTTATTTGACAGACAGAGATCACAAGTAAGCAGAGAGGCAGGCAGAGAGAGAGGAGGAAGCAGGCTCCCTGCTGAGCAGAGAGCCCGACGCGGGGCTCGATCCCAGGACCCCGGGACCCCGGGACCATGACCCGAGCCGAAGGCAGAGGCTTTAACCCACTGAGCCACCCAGGCGCCCCCCCCCTTTTTTTAAAAGATTTTATTATTCTGGATATTTTTATAGTTCCTCCCTGTTACTTTCTTCTTCTCTTGCTCTCTTCCTTTGTAATTTGTTGCTTTTCTTTAGTGTTTAGTTTAGTTTAGATTCCTTTCTTATTACCTTTTGTTTATTTAGCATAGGTTTTTGCTTTGTGGTTACCATGAGGTTCACATATAACAACCTATATATAGAGCAGTCTATTTTAAGTTGATAGCAATTTAAATTAATGCATTCTAAAAACTATATTCTATAAAAACTATATTCTAAAAACTATTTTACTACCCCTCCCTCCATGTTTGTTTTGATGTCATATTTTACATATTTTTATGTTGTGTGTCCCTTAACTAATTATATAGTTAATTTCACTACTGTTGTCTTTTAACCTTTATATTAGCTTTATAAGTGATTAATTCTTTACCTTTATTATATATTTGTCTTTATCAGTGAGATTTTTATTTTCATATGTTTTCTTGTTATTAATTACTGCCTTTTCCTTTCACCTTAAAGAAGTCCCTTTAGTATATATTATAAGGCTGGTTTAGTGTTGATGAACTCCTTCAGCATTTGCTTGTTGGAAAACTAGCTTTCAGTTCCGAATAGACAGCCTGCCTGGGAACAGTATTCTTGTTTGGAAGTTTTTTCCTTCAGTGCTTTAAATATATCATGCCACTTTCTCTGGCCTGCAAAATTTCTGTTGAAAAATCAGCTAACAGTCTTCAGTGGGTTCTCTACATCTCTACATGGGAGATGGTGAGTTCAGTGTTTTCCTATGCCACCATCTTGGGCTGCCTCTGAAAACATTTTAATGAGGATTAATGTGTGAAAAGCTCCAGGGAGATTTCAGTTTATGATGTTAAGGATGCTTTGGGATATGTGAGTGTCTACTCACTAGAACAACCTAAGAACTGTGAGATTATCTGTTGAGCAAGTTGAGGAGAGCATTTCCATATCAGATGTTTGATTGGAGTGGATGGCTTGTAAGGTCTTTCCTAACACTAGAATTCTTTGGTTAAATAAATGAAGAATATGTGATTCCCCCAATCCACTTGAGGATAAGCACTGGGTGCTTTTAAACTGTGTCTTCCCAGAGCCTTTCTAGAAAGAATTTCTATTTTCCTAAAGATTTAGGTAAGTGCAAAACAAAGGAGAAATATTACTTAGAAAAGGCACTAATATTCCCTGATTTCTTATAATAAAACATTTTAAATCTGTCATGCTTTTAGAGAGCTCCATATAAAGTTTTACTTGATACTACTCCAAAAGAAACATGTGTGTGAATGAGGTGGAGAGTAAAGATGGTTTTAGGGGTTGGGAAATTCTTTAAGAGAGAAACATGGTAAAAGTCAATTTATACTGTTTTTTCCATTTTTATAAATGAGTAGTCATAGGAGTCTAAGAGCTGTTGCTTTATTTCCTTGATGAAAGTGTTTTCCAGCCTCTTTAAGTTTATACATATTAAATGGACATTAAAGAAAAATGATTAGCTTCTACGTGAATAGAGAGATCACAGTCTTTTCAGGATTTCAATCTAATGTTCTGGAGAAATTTCACATGAGTTTGGGGTTAACTATTAACCACCAGTCAACTCTCAATGTTTATGCTATAATTAGTTTGCAAATGTTTATAAGCAAAAACTGTTAACTTTTTCTTTTGAAAGGCAATACTAAAGAGGAAATAACATTATTATTTATAACATTCTGTTCAAGTTCAATTTCTATGTTAAATTGCCACTGAAGAATTTAAATCGACTGCATTTATGTTTATTGCATAGCATAAACCATGTAAACAAAATAATACCATGTGCCAAAATAAGTACCTACTAATGTAATAAGTACCTGAAGAAATATCTAATTATGTTTTATGAACTCATAATGATACCTGTGGTATTTCATTATTTTATTGCTTAAATAATCAATTACCCCTTTTCTCTGAAAATGAAAAAAAAAGGAAAACTGATGCAATTTCAATGGTAAGCATTCAAAATTCTAGCTAACTTATTGATATAATGAGATCAATGAGTAAAATATCACAAAATTAGAGAGAGTTAAGGAAGCCAAGCAAAGTAAATATAAAAGACAATTTTGGAATTCTTCCAAAGGGAAGAAAAATGAAGAAAATGTACAGCAAAGACCAATGCATTAGGAAGGAAAAATAACTACATGAGTCCCTGTGGTTCTGAATAACTATTACATTGCAGATAGTTTCAATTAATATATGGAAACACTTGATAAAGTCAATTGCAGAATCAAAAATACATATGAACAATACTGGAAATTTATTGATAGAAATATCTTTATGTCTTATTTTTGTTAGATTATATATCATTTACTAGTTGTTTTAATCAAAAAACATAGATTTTTTTTTCTTTGTGACAGATGAAAAATATGATGAAAAACATTCCACCAGATATTTCTGTTTATAATTCTGATGGAGTAGCTCGTTGCAGATCATTGCTATCACTGAGGACAATGAATGAAGTTGGATTTTTAAAAATCTGTATAAAGCCGTAAGAGTGCTGTTAAAGTAAGCAGTTCTAGAGGGGCCAAGATTGTGTAGAAAGGGGAACTGGAGAGAGGTAAGCAGAACTTCTGTTGCAACCTCTGTCCCGGGGGCATCTGCTAATTGCAGATAAGGAATATCCAAGGTTTTCCTAGGCACAACAGTTGTGTTGAAGGACAAAGTAACGAGGAGAGGCTTGGGTGGTCTTATGGGGCTGGTGAGACATAACTGGAGACTTTGGGGGGCCAAGATCCCAGTGAGAAGGGAGGAGTGAATTTGCAAGTGACAAAGGGACAAGAGACAGGCCTTTCTCAGGACCCTCTGAGAAAACAAAGCAAAGTATTTCAGAAGCCTGAAGGCACTAATGTGGATAGACTCGGGATTCACCAGGACCCACCAGATGTGAAGCCCTCTCCTGGTGAAGACCCTAATAGCAGAGGTGAACTAGAGGTAAATGGAACTTGCCAGAATTGCTTCCAGTTCTGATTCAATTTTGTCTCAGAGGAAAGGGTGAACCTTTCCTGAAGGAAGATAAGATATGGAGACTGTATGTATTTTCTTACAGATCGTACCTGACACTCAATAAAATATTACTATCCATGCCAAGATACAGGACTATAACCTGAGAGAAGATAGAAGATTGTTAAAAAGAGTTTCACAGGAGATTCAGATATTGGACTTAGAAGCACACGGTGCTAAAGTAACTTTGAGTAATATGTCCCCAAATAGAAGGAAATAAGGGGGAAAACAGATGATATGGAGGATCTCTCAAAGTCTTAGTCTTATGCTCTTAATAAAAAAGACTTAAATAGAAAATTCAGAGTGGAAAAATATAATAACTAAATTTTTAATATTTTAAAAATCAGTAACAGATGGTTTAAAGAAAAGCCTGCACATGAGAAGATAGGATAAGGAAAGTCAATAGAAACCACACTGAAGCTCAGGAAGAAAAGGAGTGGAAAATCCAGGAAAAAAACCATCAGAGACATGTTGACTTGGTGAAAAAGATTTCTGCACATGAAACACAAATCTCAGAAGGAGGAGATAGAGATAATGAGGCAGGAGAATGTTTGAAGAGTTAACGAATGTAGCAAGGAAGGAAAACTATAGTCTAATTTGTCTCAGAATTTATTAAGCTGAGGAGATTTGGTTTGTACACTTTTCTGTATATCAGTTACCCTTAAATAAAATAATATAAAAAGGCCAAATGCATGTCTTATTGCAGCAAAATTTGACATTTTATCCTAATGATGTATTCATCGATGCTACTGAAATTCTTGCCATATTAGCATCGACAGAATAATTGAAACAGAATCACAAAGGTTTTGTTTTTTATTTTCTGACTGAAAAATTGTTTAAAATTTTTACAGTATAAAAAGTAGAAAGTAAAAAGTGAACAACTCCCTGTAAAAATCCCATTTTGTGTGTCTGTGTGCATTTATATTTTTTGAAACAAAAATATGATCAAATTACATATGATGTCTAAATTATGTATTGCATTAAAAACGTATTCTGCATATCTAGTCACATACTTACTTCAATTTTATCAATAGATACATAATATTCCAGAACAATTTGGGTTGAAAATATTTTTCTAGAAAATATTTCTTCTTATTAAAAAAAATGCTGTTTTCTCAAGGGAGGTAAACAATATTCTCCATCTTCCTGGATGTTTTTACTTCCTCGTAAATGTGATTTCAGGGTAGTTTTTCCTTGGTGGCAATAGCACACTTAGTTTTTCATCCATTCAAGTATATTTATTTATTATTAGTTCCCTTGTATATCTCAGGCAGTGTGCTAGATAGTGAAAATAAGAGTAAATGAAAAGAGTTATTTGTTGTCCTCATGAAATTTCTGTCAAATGGGAACACATCCAGGGTAAGGAGGGGTGATATGAGGAAGGTATTTCCTAAGGAAGATTTAGAGTCTAAGTTTTCATGGGAATAGGGACAGGGGATGGGTATGTGTAGGCTGGGAGAGGTGATTAGATTCACTAGAAACTATTTCCTATAATCTCAAAGCCTCCTACAGTAAAATCTCAAAAGGAAACAATTTTTCTAGAAATGTAAGGTGCCAGTGTACATATGTTGTTCTCTCATAGAAACTTAACTGACTGTATAAACTGGTGAAAGATTTGTATGTAATAAGGATATAAATTTCATTAGAATAAACATGTTCTTTTTTTCCTCTAAAAAATTTTGGAGCATTTATTGATCAAAAGTCATAAGAACACGACGTCCTAAATCAAAAATTTATTTAAAAGTCTGATTTAAGA
This sequence comes from Lutra lutra, assembly GCF_902655055.1. Classification (NCBI taxonomy): domain Eukaryota; kingdom Metazoa; phylum Chordata; class Mammalia; order Carnivora; family Mustelidae; genus Lutra; species Lutra lutra. Next base: position 52,680,676 of record NC_062290.1, read on the forward strand.
CAGCCTGTTTTGAGAATAAAATTTCCAAATATTCCCTTATTTTAAAATGTACAATATTGTATGTAGTCTACAAGGAAAATGCAAGTGAGAAAAGTAGAACACTTATGAATAAAGGGCGGGGCTCCCCTGTCCTGCATTCCGGGGAGCATGGTTTGGCGGTTGTGGCACTTGTCCTCCAAGACCCAGGCCTGAGGCGGAGCGGGGTGGGGGGGGGCGGGGGGGGGCAGGGTGTGAGTGCCAGCCGGAGGCTAGGCGGGCAGGGCCAGCTCCCCAGGCAGTGAATCACAGCGGAGCTCCGTGCAGTCGGCCTTCACAGGACCAGGACCTGGTATAACCGCATGACAGTTCAACCCACAAAAGGAGACCATTTCAAGCATTTTCTTATCTTTTCCCAAGAGGAAAAGCTTGAATAGTGAAATGCCTTCACTTAGAGCTGGAGAGATGCTAGTATTTAGCTGAAGGTCAAACAAGCATGCAGAATGGTGCTCCAGAACGTGTTGTAACAGGCCACTTCAGGAAGCGATCTGAATAAAGCAGATACTCCATCACTTTCTGTTTCAGGGCTGGGAATGAGAAACAGCAATGCAGGGAGGAGGAGAGACCAGAAATAAGATAAAACTGCTAAGTAAGAGGAGAATTCGTCTATGACACCTACACTTTTAAGATGCATTCTTTGACCATTTATTTATCCCCCAAAGCCAGTGAGATTTTAAATAAACAATTTAGTGTGTGTTTGACAAGGTGTTTGACACTTCCTATAAAGTATATGGTGGAGATCTATATAGTAAGTTAGTACTAGAGTTGTTACCATTACTTTTTTCTTTTTTACCATTACTTTTTTAAAAGCCAACTAACTTGGTTATGATTTGTTTAGTCCTTTAGTGTACTGAAATGGTGAATTATATTAATTTCCAAATGTTAAACCAACCTAGCATTTCTGGAGTAAATTCCACTTGATCATGATATATTGTTCTTTCTACATATTGCTGGATTATTTGCTGATATTTTGTTGAATATTTTTCACCCATTTTCACGAGGGATATTGGTCTATGGTTTTCTTGTAACTGTGTTATCAGTGTAATGCTGGTCCCATAAACTAGTTGGCAAGTCTTCTCTTATTTTCTGGAAGAGTTTATATGGAATCAGTATTATTTCTTCTTTAAATATTTGACATTCTTTATTAAGTATTTATCTGAAGTGAAAGCCGTTTGACTTGGAGTTTTTTGCAGAGTTTTCAAATATGAATTCAATTTCTATAATAAAAGATTATTTTTTTTTGAGTGAGCTTTAATAGTTTGTGTCTTTCAAGGAATTTACCCATTTCATCTAAATTGGTAAATTCATGCACATATAAAAGCTATTTGTAATATTTTCTTATCTTTTTTTTTCTTTTAATTCTTATCCTTTTAATATCTGTGGGAATCTTTGTGAGGTCCCCTCTTTTATTCTTTATTTTATTTTATTTTTAAAGATTTTATCTATTTATTTGACAGAGAGAGACAGAGCGAGAGAGAGAATGCAAGCAGGGGAAGTGGGAGAGGGAGAAGTAGGCTTCCCATGGAGCAGGGAGCCCGATGTGGGGCTTGATGTGGGGCTCGATCCCAGGACCCTGGGATCATGACCGGAGCCGAAGGCAGACGCTTAACGACTGAGCCACCCAGGCGCCCCTCTTTTATTCTTTATGTTAGTCACTTGTGTCTTTGTTTCTGGCTAGAGGTTTATCAGTTTTAATTGATTTTTTTTTCAAAAGCCAGCTTTTTGCATTTATTACTAAACTCTTCTCTTTCTAATTTCACTGATTTCTGCTCTATTATTATTTCCTTCTGTCTTCTTGCTCTGCGTTTAATTTATTGCCATTTTCTAGTTCTTAAGGAGAAATCATAGATAATTGGTTTGAGGTCTTTCTTCTTATTTATGGAAGTATTTAATATTATAAATCTTCCTTGAAATACGGCTTTAACTGCATCCCACACATTTTGACATTGCTTTTTATTCAATTCAAAATCTTTCCTAATTTCCCTTGTAACTTTGTAACTTTGCTTTTGGATTATTTAGAAATGAGTTTAATTTTTCAGTATTTGGTGACTTCTGGCTATCTTTCTGCTATTGACTTCTAGTTTGATTCCGTTGGACTTAGAGAATTTATATCTATGAGATTTCACTCTTTTTAGATATGTTGAGGTTTGTTTGATGGATCAGAATATAGTCTCTTTTGGTGAATGCTTCATGTGGACTTGACAATAATGTATATTCTGCTGTTGTTGGGCATATTCTATAAATGTCAATTGTATCAAATTAGTTGATAATCTTGTTCAGATCTTGTATGTGCTCATTGATTTTTCTGTCAACTTGTTCTATTGATTGCTGAGAAAAGAATGCTGAAGGCTTCAAATGAAACTGTGGATTTTTTCTATTTCTTTTGTGTCAGGTTCTGCTTCGTGTCTTTTGAAGCTCTACCAATAGGTGCATAGATATCTAGGGTCGTTACATTTTCTTTTATCATTTGCACTGCGCCTCTTGATCCCTAGTAGTGTTCCTGGTTCTAGAGAATGTTGACTTTTTGCTGTTGTTGTTTCAGCAAGTTATTGATCTGTTTATCTTGGTTTTCTTACACCGTCTGTGGGAGATGGTTCCCATCCAGTTCATTGCTCTGATGCTTTGGGCCTGTTGTGTACATGTGCCTCTCAGACATCCTGTGATTTGAGATGTGGTTGGAATCTTATCTCTATATTCTTAGAGCCTGTGCTTCTGCTATTTGGGTCTCTCTCACACCTGCCGGCTCAGGGGTGATCTGAGAGTGGTCTTCAGAATAAGGGTATCCCCTGCTTTAGGTGTCACCTTTCTCAAATTTCCCCCTGCATTCTCCAACCTTCCAGGCTCTTCATCCCATTCGTCTGGCCTGAAATATGAAGTTTTAGCCCCCTGAATTACTGCTGAGCCACAGTTGAATAACCACAGAAAAGTTGGTTTTCTTTTCCAACTTCTGACTTTCTCTCCAACCCAATGCCTTTTGTGTACTTTTTAGAGTCCTCCGGTAGCTGCTTTCTGTGTTTTGGTAAGTGGTTTTACTTGTAATCAGAGGCTAATATATAGGCTGTAGTGGAGTCTCCTTACCATGTTGGAGGAGAACCTTTACTTCCTCCAAAGCAGGCTGAAAATGCTTTGTTACTATAGATTATCAAGAAAATGGAAAAGCCTTCCAGATTTGAGGAGGATTGAGAAAAATCAGGATCTGTGGAAAGCCATATGGGCAAGGAAAAAAGAAGATACAAGCAGGGCTTTGCATTTAACTGCTTTTTCCTATTTTTCTGCCCTCCCCCGCTCTAAGGAAGTTTACTGATTTTTCCCTGTAAAACTATTTGAAGAAACTCTGAACCCAGTATTTTCACAAAGGATATAAATCTACTCTTCTACAAAGTCTGTTGCCCAAATTTGAAATTGTTCACTCAGTTGATGTATTGCCCCTGCAGGAACACTCTTTCATTCTTAGGGTGGGAATTGATTTTTCTTCTCTTATTTTGTCATGTGAGACTACTAAGTCTATTACAACCTCAGAATTTTCACACATTATTTAAAAACCTGTTCACAATGTGAGAAGGTCTTGCATAGGCTTGCCTATACCAATGTGTAAAAACTTCCAGCTGCCTTTGAAATTGTGAAGACAGCAACGTTCCTCATTAAGGGTACAGATTAAGGTCTGAGGAAAGCAGGAGCTTTCTACCCACATTTTCCAAAATTTTGAATTTTTCTTTATTTAAAGTGATTTCACCCTAACCTCTAAGTTTATGCATGCAAATTAATGGTATTTTCCTATCCATAATTATAATATTTGCTGACAAAAAAATACATCTAGGCCTTTCAAATTAGTGAGTTTACCTACCTGTTGAAGTTTCTGATTTATATAAATTAGTGCTTTTTGAATAAGCAAATCTAAATATTTATACTCAAATACTTGCTTGCACAAATCCTGCATACATTAAAGTTAAATGACCATTTAAAGACTGGTTTGGAATTCCTCTAAGTTTTAACAATTTGTTGGTGGAGTCTTTTCAGGTTTTCTACATAGAGTACGATGTTGTCTGTGAAGAGTGAAAGTTTGACTTCTTCCTTGCTAGTTTGGATGACTTTTATTTCTTTTTGTTGTCTGAGTGCTGAGGCTGGGATTTCCAGTATTATGTTAAATAATGATAATGAGAGTGGACATCCCCGTCTTGTTCCTGACTGTAGAGTAAAAACTCTCCATTTTTCCCCACTAAGGATGATATGAGCTGTGGGTCTTTAATTAAAACACTATCTGGCTGATCTATACTTTCAGATTTAGCTTTGCCACATTCATGTCTATGTTCTATTCAGTTATGTGCTCCCTCCCTTCAGTCCCCCCTTCCTTTGACTGTCCACTTTCAGTGTGGGTGGACTATTTAAACCTTTCTTATTCTGTTAGTGAAATAAATTGAAATGTCCAAAAGGAAAATCAAAGATAAAGTATGCTGGCTTCTTCTTCTTCTTTTTTAAGATTTATTTATTTATTTTAGAGAGAAGGAAAGACAAAGAGAGGAGGTGCAAGTAGAGGGAGAGGCAGAAAGAGAGAATCTTCAAGCAGACTCCCTGCTGAGTACAGAGCCAGATGCGGGACTCAGTCTCACAGACTGTGAGATCATGACCTCTGGAAACCAGGAGTCAGATGCTTAACTAACCGAGCCACCCAGGTGCCCCAATGATGGCATTTTTATAGCGTAGTTCATGAACTGGGCTTGTATGAATACTGTATAGATGAGAATCCACAGAAAGAAGGATGAGAAGATGCACTGATCTCCTGTCTCCTCAAAAGGGTATGTCTGGGCACAGATGGACCTATCCTGGGGATAGAATTTAGGAAGCAACACCCCCCCCCCCCGCTGTGCATTTTTATAGAGTAAGTGTGAGAGTTGCATTGTCACCGGAGACATAGATTGAGACAGACTGCCGAATCATCTGGGCTTTAGTGCCAGTTGCTGATAGCATTTATTGGAGACCTTGAGGGTAGTTGAGGTCATGTCAGGCTCTCCTTCCAGGGAAAAGGCAGCCCCCAGTCCCAGATAGGTGACTGCCATGTAACTCAGAGAGAGCACTAAGGGGCTTTAGACATTCCTGCTTATTCTTCCATATCTATTTTCAATATACATAATTTTCAGATAATTCTGGACTTACAGGAAAGTTCGAAAGTTAGCTGCTAAAAAGTGAATAAACACGACATCCCAGATTCATTAGTTGAAACCTTAATCCCCAATGTGATAGTATTTAGAGATGTGACCTTTGGGAAGTGACTAGGTGTACACCCTTATAAAAGAGTCCCTAAGAGTTACCTCTCCTATTCCACTATGTGAGGATTTAGTGAACAAATGCCTATCTATGAATGTGGAAGTGGGTCCTCACCAGATACCGAATCTGCTTGGCACCTTGATTTTGGCCTTGTCAACCTCCAGAACTGTAAGAATCATACATCATTGTTTAAACCACCCAGTCTATGGTATTTTTGTTATAGCATCAGAAACAGACTAAGATGACAGTGCAGAGAATTCCTATGCATTTTTCATTCAGTTTCCCCTAATATTAACATTACTGTGATATATTTGAAAAGTGAAGAAGTTAATTCCTATTAGCTGAACTTTAGAGTGTAATCAGATTTTGTCAGTTTTTCCACAAATATTTTGTTCTGTTCCAGGATCCAATCCAAGATGCTATATTGCATTTAGTTGTGTCTATTTTTAGGGTAGAAGGATGAACAACGTGGCCATATGTCACTGAAAACGCTCTGATCGTAACCTCTTAAGCATAACCTCATAAGCGAAACCATATGTAAAAATGAAATGATTGGAAAATTCAGCCAAGAATATACTATGCTGACACTTCTCTTTACAGATTTATCTACTCCCAGTGCCAGGTCTTGATCAGAATTATTGGAGGTCAGGGAGTTATCTTTATACCATCCATTGTACTTAGCACAGTGCCTTGTGCACTGGAGACATGCAGAACATGTTATGAACTTAATGAACAAATGAATGTCACTCCCTGAAGCTTACTCATCATAAGCTAGACTAACGTGTCAGCATTTCTCTATAGTTTATTTTTAGAATTCGCATGGTGTCCTGATGAATCTGTAGTTTCAGAACAATATAGATTCTTACAGAAAAATAGAAAATATTCCATCCTTTTTGCTAATAAACTACAACTTGACCCATTATTCATACATAGTCTAGATTTTGCTGGACATTACCAGTCATCACCACTACCTCTTCCTCTTTTTTATTTATTTTTTAAGAAAAATTAATGTATTCTGTGAGACTTCAAGCAAATGGATGTTCAGGAGGTTTTACTTGGCTTCTCTCCACTTAAATGAATGAGGTTTGCTTATAGAGTTCCAACGAGTTAAGTTACAAACCTGAGGAGATGGCAGGTGAAGTAAGTAGTGATCAAAAGTAGTACTAGAATCTTTCTGATAACTAGGTATGTATATTTATAAATGGTGCTGCTGACACTTCCCAAAGACAAAGATGCACACACACACACACACACACAGAGAGCATCTCCAAATCAACTGATCTGTCAACACATTTTGAAAGAAGCTCCTAGAATGAATAAAAACAAGGCAATGAGCCCATTTAAATATGTGTTTTCAATACAGAAGTCATTGGCCACATATAACTATTTAAATTGACTCAAAAGAAATATAAATAAAAATTTATTTCCTTAGTTGCACTAGCCCCGTTTCAAGTACTCAGTAATTGCATGTGGTGAGTAGTGACCATATTGGACCCCAAGAACATTTCCACTCTCATAGAAAGTTCTATTGCCCAGGGCTGCATTTAAAGCTACTCGTGAGGCATCTGGCACCATTTGAAGACTAAACTTAAATGATTGTGAAAACAGTAGATCTGGTTCATTTGGTTAAGTTTAAACGTTTTACTTTAATCCTGCTTAGGTTCGGTCTGAGCAAATATTTCTAATGGATATGAACCCCTCTAGCCAGTATATCCTATTTATTTATTTATTTGAGTGAGTGAGAGCAAGAGTGTATGTGTGAGAGAGCGTGAGCATGAGCAGGGAGAGTAGAGGAAGAGAGGGAGAGAGAGAAAATCTCAAGCAGACTCCACGCTGAGCATGGAGCCCAACATGTGGCTTGATCCCAGGACCTGGAGATCATAATCTGAGCTGGAATCAAGAGTCAGATGCTTAACCGACTGAGCTACCCAGAGAGGGAGAGGGCATTAGGAAAAATGTGTGTGGATTTTTCTAGACTCTGCCTGCACATTTTCCCCTTATGATTCAGCCATTTATCCTTATACTTTGCCATAATAAATCTTAGCCATTGGCACAACCATATCTGAATCCCATGAATCCTTCTAGATGAATCTCCAAACATGGGATAGATTTTGGGAATCCTGACATACTATCTTTAATAGAATTCCTGTTTTTTATTTTATTATTTTATTTTTATTTTTATTTTTTTTAAAGATTTTATTGATTTATTTGACAGAGGGATCACAAGCAGGCAGAGAGGCAGGCAGAGAGAGAGGAGGAAGCAGGCTCCCCGCTGAGCAGAGAGCCCAATGTGGGGCTCGATCCCAGGACTCTGAGATCATGACCTGAGCCGAAGGCAGCGGCCCAGCCCACTGAGCCACCCAGGCGCCCTGTTTTTTATTTTTTAAAAGAATGATAAAGGGGTGCCTGGGTGGCTTAGTCATTAATTGTCCACCTTCCACTCACGTCATGATCCTGAGATCAAGCCCCACATTGGCTCCTTGTCGCGGCCGGCACGACAAATCAATCAGGAAAACGTGAGGGTAAGAGGATGGTGAAAAGAAATTAAGAGACAAAGAGATGGGGGCAGGAGGGACACTGAGGAGGATGTCCAACAGTGCCGATTTTATTCCACATCTTACAATCATTTATAAGGCAGACCAGAATAGGAGGAGTAATACATCAGTACCTAGTCAGATGACTGTAAGTTTCTATAACAAGTTTACATTAACTACAAGCAAACCTCGTGATGCCAGGTAGTCTCTCGGCTAAAGCCATTAGCAAGACAATCAACCAGGGAGTGGGTTATGGGAGGTACAGGAACAACAAGGACCAACTAAGAATTCATGACCCTGACCACATTGTTCCCTTCTGTAGGGAGAGCGTGTGGGAAGTCACGTAGGCGAGCACACGACACATAGCACAGACCCTTTCTCACTGTTAATCAACTTTCCCATCCTTAACCCCTTGTCAAGGTGTCCGGACTTTGAAGAAGACACAAGTCAGGGCCTGGTTTGATCCTCCACTCCAACCATGCCGTAGCCTCCAACAGCTTCTGCTCAGTGGGGTGTCTGCTTCTCCCCCTCCTTCTCTTCCTCCCCTGGCTTGTGGTCTCTCTCTCTCTTTCTGTCAAGTAAATGAATAAAAACAAAAATCTTTTTTTTTAAACATTTTAAAAATTTATTTGACAGAGAGAAGACATCACAAGTAGGCAGAGAAGCAGGCAGAGGGGGAGGAGGAAGCAGGCTTCCCGCAGAGTGGAGAGCCCAATGCGGGGCTCAACCCCAGGACCCTGAGATCATGACCTGAGCTGGAGGCAGAGGCTTAACCCACTGAGCCACCCAGGCACCCCTAAAAAAAGAAAGTCTTTAAAAAATAAAAAATGAAAGAATTATAAAAAGGCTTTTATTGTGGGCATCTGAAAATTCTACAGCTCAAATTGAGACAGACTTAAATTCCATCCAGACTATCAGTGTTTTCCCGAACTGCCTAGAGACAGTGAAATAATATTTAATATATATATACCAAGGTAACCAGCACACAGTAGGAATTCAAATGATATTAGCTGTATTTCTTTTTTTTTTTATTAGCTGTATTTCTTTTTCTTAATCCCTTTAGCTCTGCTCTAGTAGAATTTAATGTTTTTCAATGGGTAGACATTATGAAGCATTTATGTTGCCTGTTTTCTTTGTTAGAAAGCACATAATATATTTAAAAGTTAGATCATTATCCAGGTTTGTTCTTTTGGCATCTGGTGTTTAAGGCAATTTCAGTTTTCACTCCAATTTTCTTCATCACATGTTCCTACCAATTGCATTTCGCTTGTTCTTTTTAAAAGGAAAAACATGAAACACAGAGAGGGATCATTTTATGGTTTCAAAGCCAGCAGGGTCAACCAGGAGAGCTCATAACTGAAATCTAAAATGTATGTTTTTTCTTCATTGCGAGCCAAAAAGAAGAGACGAGGCCATGACCTAAACCACTAACCCTTCTGTTGATGGAGAATGGTAGACACTGAAGCAATTACTAGAGCAAAAGTTTCCAGTCTGGGATGTGGGGGAAGGCCTATAGCACTTAACCAAGGAAATAAGTCATTCGAGAAGTTTCCTTTTCCTAACACTGTGCCCAGTGACTTTTAAGATTTTATTTTGAAATGTGCAGAATAAATGCAGTCCATAAGTTGGGTCACTGACCAACCGTGATCAAAATATTATAAACGATAAGGTTAGAGACATGTGATGTGATGCTCAGCCTTCAGAACAGGGGATTCTGGCCCCTAACTGCACAGTTGACTAATGGCCCATCTCCATGTCCAGCCCTTCCCACATGCAGAAACCTGCCTCTCCTGCTTGAATTCGAGGCCATATCTTCAGTAGTGTCCCACTGAATACTGGTATTTCCATGTGACAGTCCCTTAGGAATCTCAGATTTACAGTATGCAAAAATGAATTCAATTCAGAGAAAGTATCAGCTTTTAGAGAAGACCTTTAATGCAACACCTGTTATACTGAGGACGCCTGCATACATGATCTAGTTCCATATCTGAGATACCATGTCATGCTCCTGTAGAGGCACTGGTCTTGGCAGTAAATATGGAGGCTCTGAGAAAAGCATCAGTTAAGCATCTTGGAATGTTCTATCTGTGGTCCACTGCCTCTGCAGAGGATTCATGGATCACAAGGGTGACTATTGGCCATCTTCCACTGTTGTGAAGCAGCCCCATGTAGGAAATGGGAGGTCTTCATCTTTGTCCCTCTGCCATCGCCAGACAAATTGTAAGTACCTTGCAGTCAACAGGAAAATAACTCAATCTAGATCTCCATTTTCAGTGTGGCTTCTTTGATGAATGATATAATTATAAAAAGGGCTGGAAATACTCAAACTCAGTGCTGCAAATTCTGAGCCCAACAAACACCCAGAGGCCATCTCTCAAGTCTGAGGCTATTTGTTCAATGCTTTTTGCTCCTTATCTGTTCCTCCTGCTGCTGTTTCTTTTGGCTTCTTCCGTACCTGTTGATCACACATTGACCTTTCTGATGCTGGACACTTCTAAGCCCTGTAGCTAATTTCAGATGTTATTTCCCCTGCTCTGACTGCAAAGTTACCAAATGGTCTGTTTCAAAAAACACTGGCCAGGAATACATCTAGTTATCTATCATTTGCTCACACATGCAGCTTGTAATACCTCCATTCTCTCTGTATAGACATTATTTTCACACATTATGACCTATTGGCTCAAAGAATAGAAGGGGGTAGATGCAGGTGCAGGAGAAAACAACAACAACAACAACAACAACAACAACAACAGAAAAAGGTGGATACATGATTTGATGTCGCCCTGAGCATGTTACCATGAAATTACAATTGTACATCTACAGGAACTGTAGAATTTTTCCAAACTAGGATTCTGGTCTACCACCTCACAGTCATCTGTGACGTGGTTGAGGTTAGTTAGATAGAGCTGGGAGGAGTGATGCAGATTAACATTTGCTGAAGATCTACTATAGCTCCGTTATTTCTTAGACTGCCTGTAAGAATGTGTGACTGGTGAGAGTGGTTATTCAATCTGAGATTATCACCTGAGATGCCTATGAGAATAAGTGTCTACACATCGGAAAAGGCAATACCCTGGGTTAGAATGCCATTGTTTTTTATTTAATTAATTTATTTATTTTTAAAGATTTTATTCATTTATTTGACAGAGAGAGATCACAAGTAGGCAGAGAGGCAGGCAGAGAGAGGGGGAAGCAGGCTCCCTGCTGAGCAGAGAGCCTGATGCTGGGCTTGAACCCAGGACCCTGGGATCATGACCTGAGCTGAAGTCAGAGGCTTTAACCCACTGAGCCACCCAGGCACCCCATGCCATTTGTTTTTTAAACAAGTGCTATACAAATATTTCTAAAGCAGTGGAGTCTTTTTTCTTCAAATTAAATAGTAATAATTACAAAATAAATACCACCAGGCATGTGTTTTCTGGACATTCTTAGAGTAAAGACAGGGCTGGAGCTTAAGTCCCATCCACTCTTCTTGGAGGGCCCAGAGATAATACCCCAGGACCCAGGAGGTTTGTGGACCACAAGATATTATATGGTCTGGTGGAAAGAGAAAAAACTCTCAAGGTAGAGGGACTGGGAGTTTGATCTCAGCAATTTATTTAATTTACCTGAGCATCAGTTTCTCAACTTCAACAAAATAGGGGGAAATATTGTATATATGTCAATAGATAGTTATCAGAAGTGAATGTGATATGTATTGATGTGGCACAGACTAGTTATTTAACAGATGTTAGTTGTCTTTCTCCCTCCCTTAGATTAGAATTAAAGGAGGAACATTTGTTTAAATGTAGGGGTGGTATTTGAGAATGAGATTTTGAGCACTGCCTTGGACTTTCTTTCACTGATGATTACTGGTTTAGGTAGGATTAGAGAGCTGGCCTAGAGAAGAGAAGAGTGAGAGCTGGTTACTAGGTGAGAAATGGGAAGAGGACACTTGGGTGACAAGGAGAGATAGCTAATGGGAACCAACTAAGCTTAAGTCCTGAGAGGGTCTCCTTATATTATGAAGTATGGAGGACAATGAAAAGTATCTGGATGAAAAAAGGAGCATTACAGATGGACATCCAAGGGAAGGGATCCTGATTAGATTGTAAATCATAGATTTCCAAGACAAATGTCTCTACTTCACATTGGATAGCAAAGGGATCACAGAATCATAGAACTTTATCACAGAATCATAGAACTTCTGAGCTGGTAAGGAGTTTATCTTTCTTCTGGTCCACCTGCCTTGGTTTATAGAGGAGGAAACAGAGGCTCTGAGGTGAAGTAGCGAGCGCAGAGTCCCTCTGTAAGGGAGTGACAGGATTACAGCCTGATATGTTTCCTCTGCAATGTCTTGCCTGCTCCTCCAGATTTTCCTCTTTCCAGATTTTTCCAGGTCAGACAGAATACAATTCCATAGTCTCCCTTAGCAACTTGTTATAGCGTTCATGGTCCAGAATATAATCCTCAAATAAGAAATTCTGCTTTGCATATATTTAAATCTCAGCCACTAAACATATTTTCTGATCTTTTCTAAAAGCCACTCTACCTATAATAACTTGACTACCTTAGATAAATTTAGTGGTGTGTTAAATGCAACAAATCCTTGGACATGAGGAGCAAATTCGTATAGATAGAGGAGTTTTGATAGAGAATAATATCACGTTTCAGACCCCTTGCCAAAGAGGGGCCATAGCAGTCTGATCAGGAGCAGGAATGTTAAAATAACTCCCCAAATTTAGATGTACTTCAGTTACAGTCAACGAATATATTCTGGTTAAGGCAGAAAAAGCACAGAGGCTACATGAAGAGTTTTAGAAGAGACTTGAAATTTTATAAAAGAAAAAAAAAGTCATATGAAATAAAAATACTTGGGTATAAAAACCACAGAGATTTAAAAATCATGCCTGTTATAGTTTGAGGAAGCAAACAATAACCTGGAGGGATGGGGGTTGATAGCACATTGATACGATTAATACCTTCTAGGGGAGGCTCTGGGGAATGTATTCTGTAATAAAATTCATAAGCAACTAATGCACAAATCAGATGTCTCTTTATTAAGTTTTAGTAAAATATATAATTGTCACAGAGGCCAGAAAACTCAAGCTTGTATGAAATATGCATATTTTCAGTGTGGGTAGTCTATACTTTATGCCTAAAAACTAAATAATAACTAGAAAGTGACTGTGGGAGCATACGCTCACTACGAAAGTTATTTGGGTGATCTCAGTGGCAGTTTCATCAAGCTACGACAATCTGATGAATTCATCTCTCTCCTATAGTGTTAGTCTCAATTTTGACCTGATAACTATATTCATAGGTACGGGACCATTTTTCCTGGAGGGTGTTAGAAAACAGTCTCAATATTAGTGTTGTAAACTCTCAAAAGTCGAACATTTCCTTTATGATCGATACACATATATTCCCTTCTCATTCATTGATTCAAAAAGTATTTAATGAGTACCCACGACTTGTCAGGCATTGTGCTCATGCTGGGCATAAAAAAGGGAGTAAGACAAACATAACCCTGTGGAGATTAAAGTCTCCTGTCCTACAGAGATTAAGGTCTAGACCTTGAGATTGAAGTTATGCAAAAAAAAAAGTGACCACAGAGTATAAATGATACAGTAGAGGAAGTTCAGGGTACCGTGGAAGCCAGAAAGAGGGACATCTGAGACTGGGGGAGTCTTCCCATAGGAAGTGATATCTTACTCAGGACTTGAAGGTTTTGTAGAGGTAATTTGGCAATATTGTGCCAAAAGTTTAAAGCTATGTCTATATTTGACACTGTAATTTTAGATATTTATTCTAAAGAAATAACCGTAGATGTGTAAAAAGATATAAAACAATGAATTCTGGAACACTGAAAAGAAATTTAAAAAATAAATAAAAATTTAAAATAAAGATATAAAACACCCTAGGTCTTGGTTCTATAAAGAGAAAAATTGGAAATAACAAAGAAATGGTTAAACAAATCATTATATATATATATATATACACACACACACACACACACACACACATATATATGTGTGTGTGTGTGTGTGTGTGTGTGTGTATGTATGTATATGATGAAAGACAGGCTGCACAGCTAATACAAATATTATTGTCAGAATATCTAATGTCTAAGTCAGGAGTTAACAAACTACAGCCAGATTATGGCAATGGCCTGTCATCTGCTTTGTTTTTTTAACTTTTTTATTTTGCTGTAACTATGGATTCATAGGAAGTTGCAAAGATAGTACAGCATGTATTCTTCATCTGATATCCTTTGCTGGTTACAGCTTACAAATAACTACAGTACAAGGTCAAAACTGGGAATTGACATTATTAGTACAGTGTGTGCGTAGATTCCTATAATCATGACCATGATCAAGATCTAGAGCTATGCCATTAGCCAAAGAAATCCCTTGTCCTATTCTTTTATAGTCATACCCAACCCTTCTCCCTTACCATTTCCAAACCTTGCTCTTCACCTCTGTAATTTTGTCATTTTGGAGCATGTTACAGAAGTGAAATCATAACTTATGAAATTGGCTTTTTTTTTTTCCACTCAGCATCATGTCTTTGGATGCATCTAAATTTTACATGCCTTAGTAGTTCAGTTCTTTTTAGTGCTCAATAATATTCTATGATATGGAATATGACATTTTGTTTAACCATTCACCTATTGAAGGACTTGATGTTCGTATCCTGTTTTTGACCATTACAAATAGAACTGCTGTGACCGTTTGCCTGTAGGCTTCTGTGTGGACATAAGTTTTTATTTCTATGGATAAATGCCTAGAAATGTGATTGCTAGGTCGGAAGGTAAGTATATGTTTAGCCGTTTAAATAACTGCTAAGTGCCTATACCGTTATATAATCCCCTGAACAACGTGTAAGAGATCCAGTTGCTCTGCATCCTTGTCAACATTTGGTATTGTTATTATTTTTTTTATTTTAGCTGTTGCAATACATCTGTAGTGATATCTAATCTGGTGAGATTTTTGTCAGATTCATAATTTGCACTACCACGTGGTTTTGATTTCTTCAGCTATAAAACATGTCTTAAAATTGGACAGAACGATTCCTCCCACTATAGCCTTCTCTGAAAATTGTTTTCTGGTTCTTTGCCTCTTCATATAAATTTTAGAATAATTTTTTCTATATCTGCAAAAAGAATTATGCTGGGACTATGATAGGAGTTATGTTAAACCTGTATATCAACTTAGGGAGCATTGAGATCTTAACTATGTTGAGTCTTTCAATCCATGAACACAATATGACTACCACCTGTGTTTGTAAATAAAGTTTTATGGGAATGCTGTCATGCCTATTCATTTACATACCATCATTTACATATTGTACATATTTACATATTGCTTTCTTGCTGTAACAGTGGAGTCAAATAGTTGTGACAGAGACTGGCCCAAAAGCCTTAAATATTTACTCTCTGACCCTTCCCAGAAAAATTTGCCAACCTCTGGATCAGATAAATATTTATGCTATACTGTCAAGTGAAAAGAGCATCTTACAAGACCATATAAATGGTATGGTACCATTTTAATTTTAAATCTCAATTTTTTTTTTAAAGATTTTATTTATTTATCTGACAGACAGAGATCACAAGCAGACAGAGAGGCAGGCAGAGAGAGAGAGGGAAGCAGGCTCCCTGCTGAGCAGAGAGCCCGATGTGGGACTCGATCCCAGGACCCTGAGATCATGACCTGAGCCGAAGGCAGCGGCTTACCCCACTGAGCCACCCAGGCGCCCTTAAATCTCAATTCTAATCACACTTACATGTATATCTATGCAAAGTAAGATGACAGAAAGAATTTTTTTTTTTTTTTTTACAGAAAGAATGTAAAACAAAATTTTGACCTTGGTTCTTTCAGGAAAGTAGTATTAAAGGTGATTTCTAAAAATTTTCTTTGTGGGTCTTTCTTCCACTTTCTACCATAGGTAGCTAAAGGGAATGTCACAAGTTAAGGAAGAATTCTCCTTTCAAATCTCTCTCACCAATCTTATAAGACTTTTTCTTTTCAGGTTGAAAGAGACTTTGAAATTATAGAAGATATGACAATCAGCTGTTTATGTTAGAGATATTGAATGATGCTTTTCCAAAATGCCTTTTCAAAGTGTGGATTTAAGCATACCCAACTAAGGTTGATAAGCACAGATAAGAAAATGCCATAGATATTAAGAGTCTTAATTCTTGGCTTATTTTTGATAATAGCAATGGAATGAGTTTAAACTCAATAAACAAACACTTAAGGTTTATTTACCCATTAACTGCATGCAAATGCAACATAAGCCTGAAAACCAAGGTGAACAATTTGGTTACTGCTGAATGACCATTTCAGATTATGGATACTGGCAAAGTGAACACTTACATTTTTGCTGCTCTATCCATTAATTATTACTGATGGCAGGTTAACATAGATGAGAGTAAGCTGCTATTTGAGAAACTGAGTGTATGGCATAAAATCAAGTGATTATAACTATGCTTTCATCTGGAAAGGGCTCTGATAAGGTCATGAAAGACCAAAGAGGTGTTTGGAAGGGACACAGGTAACTGACGGGTTACTAACCAACTTCCCAAAGTGACAATGCACCTCAGGTGACTCCACTCTGTTCCAGCAGTGATTATTTCTTAAACCCTAATCTTGATTTTTAACCATATTCTGCATCCACTATGCAAGTATTCCTTTATATGGTATGAATTAAAATAAATTAACATTACTTTAATAACTCTAGGAATTATACATTAATAGTTCCCTCTTCATAACCACTGAAGAAAATTTGTATGGGGAAAAGATACGCAATTTTCTAAAAGGCTCTGATCCTACTCAGGAACAGGCACAAATTTTCTTAAATGAAAACATGTTTATTATATAAAGGCTGCAGATGCTCAGAACAGCTTGTCATCCCTCTGCTTTTAGGTGATGCCCACACAGCACTAAGAACAGCAGAGATCTGGCAATTTTCTAATTAAACGTGATCAATATTGACAACCAAACGGCATCATTCTGGCCCTGGAGTAGATTTTTGGGTCACAATTATCCTATTTGTCTGTCTACATTGCACACATTAACTGGATAAATTGGCTGATCAAATCTCCACTTCTGTAATACCAGCCTGAAGGAGAGAGGTTTAGGGATTTGCACAACAGTAGAGAATAAATAAAAGGTGTCCATTTGTTCATCCATTCTTTTAACAAAGATTGATGAGTGCTCTCTTCCACTGTGCTTGCTATATGGAGATTACAGTAATGGGTGAGGTATGGCTCCTTCCCCACAAGCAGCTTAGAAATTATGATAAAAAAAATAGGATGCATAATCATGAAGGTATAAGGCAGATATGTCATCAGAAATATATAAATGCAGTACTGTAGGAATTTATGGGATTAAGGCATTATTTCTGTTTGAGGGGATTAGAAAGAGCTTTCTGGAGGAAGTGACCTTGAACAGGGACTTAAGGCAGGATGTAGGTAAGGCAAAGACACAGATAGGGATGCAGAATAATTAACTAGAATAAACTTAAGAGGGCAGAAATTAGTATAAGGTTTCAGGGGTGTTTTGAGGAACTCAAGGGCAGACATGGAGCCAGGCCTCAGGGAGAGATTGGTGTCAAGGCTGGGAAGCAATTAGGAACTCGAAGTTCTTTTACTTGGGTTTCTTTTTTTTCTCTCGATAGACTTGCGTTCTTTGCTTCTCCATTCACACGGTGGACTATAGCCACTCCCAACTCTTCGATTAAAAGACAACAAAGAGGGGTTCCTGGGTGGCTCAGTCAGTTAAGCATCTGACTCCTGATTTTGGCTCAGGTCATGATCTCCGGGTTGTGAGATTGGGCCCTGCAGTGGGCTCTGCTCCGGATGGACGGGGACCCAGCTTAAGATTCTCCCTCTCCCTCTGCCCCGCCCCTTCTTCCCACCTCAAGCATGCACGCCTGCTCTCTCTCAAATAACTAATAACTAACTTAATAAATTTTAAAAATATATAAATAAAAAATTCTAAATAAATAAATAAAAGGCAGCAAAGAGAATCTTCTTGCCCTACATTTATGTCAGTCTCATGAACCACAACAAGAAGAGTGAAGTCGCAAATAAACCTAGTTTCCAGGGGAAGATCTGGAAGTTCCTCGCTAAGGGAAGATGACTTACATGCTGGTCAGGTGTTCCCTAATGAGGATGTACTGTGGGGTGTGTGGGGAATTGTAGAACAGTACAACTCAAGTACAGGTTTGGAAGGGCTGTTGAGGAAAAATAATGAAGGACTTTGGGGACACTGAGAAGAGTAGTAATATGAAGTGAATGCTCTGGATAAATTAATTTGACTGCATTGAGTATGATAAAATGAAGTATAGATTTCCTTTTGTCTTATTTTTGTATCCATTGATCTCACTGCATTATGTGCACCTTTGTAAGCCACTTCAACTTCTTTGGAAACAAGATGAAAGAGGATACAATAATTGTCAATTTTTAAAAAAAGAATACGGGCGATAGGTCATAAAAATTCAGCTTAGAATTTGTGTTATCCACGATTTGTTCTGTGATTATTCATTGTCACTAAACCATTCTGAGTTCAATTTTTCTAGTTTTAAAAAAATGAGTTTCAATTAGGAAAATCATTCTGTGTGCCCTTCATTCCACGTGCCCTATCCAGATAGTATTAAAGTCCTTGGCTCTTTCCTTCTGAGCTTGGACCGGGCATCAGAATCTTTCTCCATTCTCTAGGCAGCTCATAAACACCAATCCACTGTAGGTATCACTGGAGGCCAAAATATTTGCCATCTCTCGACTATGATTCTAAAATGCTAGGTTTTCATAATATCACAGGATGCAGATGGAACTTTTTGCCAACCCCCTTGTTTTACAGATGAGAAGACTGACACCCAGAAAGAGTAAGTGGCTAGCATAACATCACACAAGCTAGTGAGTTATGGCCTGAGATCAGATTTTTCTTTTAGTAATTTTAATGAAAAATTGTCTTTGCTGTTATAATCCTTCCTCTATGTGATCATTGATTGAGCTTTGATTTGGAATTATTCTTTTAAATAATACAATTGAGTTACTGAGGGTGTTTTTTTTTTGAATTTTATATTTTCTAACAAAATGATGAGACATAACTACTTGAATTCACTTTTTCTGGTTAATGAAATGTGATTTTTTTGTGGACCACCACTGACATTCTAGAATTCAGCAATTAGGCAAAAGCCATGTTTTTAATATTGTGAAATTGAAACTTCAACCAGCTTATGAATTAGCAAATCTGGGTACATATTATATTGTACTTGGTGTTATGTTACTCTTATTTTCCTCTTCTTGCCTGCGCTTCCTGACTTCTCAGCTGTCATGGGAGTGCAAAATTAGAATCCCAGAGATGCAAGATTTTTTAGGTCACCTGATCTGGTCTTTGGCATCCAGGGAGATGAACTTCCTAGTCAACCAAGGCAGGGAACTACCAAACTCATTCTGAATGAACTCAACAGATACAGACCAGATCAGAATCATATATCCCCCTTTAGTACAGATACTTGTTTTAGTTTATAAACCCCTTGTAGGTGATACTCATTCTGCTGTGTTGCCTTTATTTGTTCACTGCTTTAATCTCCCCTTGGAGGCCCTTGAGGACAGGAATGTATATCTGTCATTGCTTAGAGTATCCAACACATATTAGGAGTTGATAAATGTCCATTGTTCAATGAACAATGCAGCTGCTCATTGAATTCTATTTTGTTATGAAGCATAGTAGAAGCTCTTTGCTTTGGCTTTGCCCCTTCAGAGGGGCCCACATCCCTGGTGCCCCAGCACAGGGACTAATACAAAATGGCCAATCGGGAAATATTTGCTGAATGAAGAGATGAATAAAAGATGACTTCACAGCTCTTGAAAGTCTCCTCGCATGTTCCTTCTTGTGTTATCCCCATTTTTCCAATTTGTATTGATGTATTGAAGATATTTTTCCCTGTATGAACCTGTTCATGCCCTGTTAAACTTCAAAATATTAGTCAAACTAGAAGACATAATAGGCAGAGAATCCCAATTATATCATAGCTTCTTGTGCGGGGGCCTTTTCTTATATTGCCAATTAAATTTAACAAGCAGTCTTGAACATCTCTGAGTATAAGGCACAACAGATGGGGCAGATAGTTAAGGAATTTTAGCGGAGGAATGACTTGCCCAAACACCCTGTTGGCCCTTCAATATGACTAATCTTTGCTAAGTCCTTGACAATCACCATGTTTCCTCCTCGTCTGGGCTTCCCTCTCCTGCTGTTGCTCCCCGTAGGCATCCTGGCTATTGGGTCCAACATCCCAAGAGTGTGAATCCTGACTACTACAACTAATGCTGCCTAGTTGTGTGACCTTGGCCAAGTTTCTTAATCTCTCTGTGTCTCAGTTTCCTTGTCTGTAAAATGGGTATGCTTACACTTAAGAGGTATATTGGTAGGAGTCTGTGAAATTAGGCACACAGAGTGCTTACCACAGTGCCTGGCACAGAATGAACACCAATCGTTTTCATTCCTAGTATAAGAATGCTTTCAGTCTGCATTCCCTCATTCCCTAATGTGTGTTGAGGGCCCAGCTCAAATGTTGCTACCGCTACGAAGATTTCTCTGCTGTCAGCCAACCTGATCTTTCCCTTTTCACATCTCTAGTGTGTACTCCACTCTACCTCACAAGCACTCCCTTGTTACAGGGCAGTAGGCAAGATTTCCTGGTTTTCTAGTGGCCTGGGGCACACAGTTTAGCACTTAGCACTTGGATATAAAGATGTTTAATAGCATACTGCCCATACTGTTCATTATATAATTATCCCTTGCCTTTGTCTTCCTTTCAAATGAGATTTTTTTTTAAAGATTTTTTTCATTTATTTATTTGACAGAGATCACAAGTAGGCAGAGAAGCAGGCAGAGAGAGGAGGAAGCAGGCTCCCCACTGAGCAGAGAGCCTGGGATCACAACCCAAGCCGAAGGCAGAGGCTTTAACCCACTGAGCCACCCAGTCGCCCCTCAAATGAGATTTAAGCAAATGTGGGGCTAAGCAACAGGACTGTGTAAGGTAAAACACAGAATCTCAGAAAACACTTTCCAACTTAACAAGGGCTAAAGGCGCCAGGCCACAGCCTAGCTTTTTCCTTTCTCCCACTGCTTTTTTCTCTGGTTAACTCCTGAGTTCAGTTGGCTTTTTGATTTAAATGAGCCCATTTTACTTCTAAAAGGCTGCTGTGGTTGTTTTCTGGGTGCACAGCACTGTGACAATCATTGGTTTGTGAAGGTTTTTGGTGCCAGATTCCCCTGTTTCCTCAGTCTAAACCCTCAGCATTCTGCACAGCTGTATGGAAATGGCATTTCTATATCAACCACATCTAATCAGCTTGGGAAATGGCCAAATCCAGGGTCTTTACCCATTAATTCAAACAGCTGTAGAAAAATAGTCTAAGTCAGCCAGTTGTGGGCTATACAGGGCAGAGCTGTCTTTCCCTGGGTTAGTGGGGGTCTTCATCCCCTGCTTCCCATGTTTTCCTGGCTCTCAGCTATAGACAGCCCACCAAACTGTGTACAGATGACACACACAAATTCCAGGTAGTGGTTATTTTTAGGGATGGAGGATGAGAGAGAGAACGGAGATGGGAAGTGAAAGTAACAGAGGGACTTCCAAGTACAATGCTGACATTCCCTGAATTGTTAGTGATTGCTTGCAGGTGGGTTGTGTTAGTTATTTTTTTATACTCTGCAATATAATAGTTTTGTATGTATTTAATATACATTTTTTAAAGTAGAAAAAAACTCCAGGAGGGAGAGGAGAGTAGCTATTTTCTGGCTTTTGTAAGCTACCAGATGAAATTAGACCACAGGTTGCCTGAGGAAGTCCAAGTTTATACCTTGCTGCCTGAAATCCCAGGGGAATTACTTACTGATGGCCCCTCCTTCCATTCTTTGATGGTCTTGGTTTGGACCATATAAGGTCATCCTAGTTACAAAGAGTACTTTTCTAACAACTTTATCTAAGATTGCAAAGGACTAGTTCCCAAAGCTGGAGCAAGGAGTGGAAGAAATGTAGAGGACCAATTAGGGAGTTTTCTTCATCAGTTTCTTTCAACATTTTTTTTTTCTAAAGCAGAATTTTTCCCGAGTTTATTTCTTTTTATTTTATTTTATTTTATTTTATTTATTTGACAGACAGAGATCACAAGTAGTCAGAGAGGCAGGCAGAGAGAGAGGAGGAAGCAGGCTCACAGATGAGCACAGAGCCCGACGCACGCGGGGCTCAATCCCAGGACCCTGAGACCACGACCTGAGCCGAAGGCAGAGGCTTTAACCCACTGAGCCACCCAGGTGCCCCATGAATTTATTTCTTTTTAACCATTGTTTTCCCTAAGGTATCATTTGCAGATTCCTCATCTTACTGTCACTGCTCCTGATGTGTTTCCATTTTTTTTCCTGGGGTCTCCAGAAATAAAAATGATCTTTCAAATGTCATCTATTCAAAGTGGATTAAAGAGGCTCTCAGGATTGTAGAATATGTATATAAAAAGGAAATAAAAGATCATCAAGACCATCCCAATTGGATGGATATGGGGAACTCTACTATCAGGCACTCCATGTAAGAATCATTGGGGAAACTTGCTCGTTTTTGGAGATTCTCATTAAGTTGATCTGGGCTGGGGTGCCGAAGTGGCTCAGTCGGTTAAATGGCTAACTTTGGCTCTGGTCATGATCCCAGAGTCCTTGGATCAAACCCCCCATTGGGCTCCCTGCTTCTCCCTCTCCCTCTGCCTGCTGCTCTGCCTACTTGTCCTTTCTCTCTCACTGACAAAGTAAATAAATAAAATCTTAAAAAAAAAAAAAAAAAAAAAAAAAAGCTGGGCTGGCACCTGAAATGGGAAACTGAGTTTTAGCAATCTCCAGTGATTCTGCTGCTGGGCCATTTTGGGGGAATTCCCAGGGAGCCCACTGGTTCTCAAATCATGGGCCAAGCAATCTCCAGTGATTCTGCTGCTGGGCCATTTTGGGGGAATCCCCAGGGAGCCCACTGGTTCTCAAATCATGGGCCAGAGTGGGGTATGCAATTATTTTAGTTATTCTAAATGCTGCCTTTCCTCTTATCAAATAAATATCACTTGTCACCCTCATATTTAATATTTATCAAACCTATAGTTGCTTTTGTGATTAATACAAATACAGTGTTCAGAACTTGTCCAATTCATAATAGCTATTTGTCTTTTTCTCCCCCCCAACAAATAACTCCAAAGAATACAAATGATCATGTATAAATCTGATACCTTGTTTTAGTATATAGTTGGGTCCTTATACTCTGAAATGGTGAAGACTTATTACAATTCATTTAACTTTACAAATAAGGCCAGATAAACCAAATATCACCAACCTAGGTCATGGCCTGTGGTGTGTGCTGGTAAATGTTTAATAAGGAGCTCTCTGTACAGGGTGGCAGGCAGTGGGGGATGAAGGCTAGTAAGAAAGCCCTGATTTGTAAAATTTGTCGAATTTCAGTAATGTAAATATTTTTACCACGGCTACCAATGTGACTTTATTTGGAAATGGGACAAGATGCACATAATTGGCACTTGCTGAGCCAGAGCAGGCTGGCTCCAGCAGACCATGGGGTAACTGAACATCTAGTTTTCAAGACTCCTAACTTGACGTTCCTTTCATTACTCTGCAAATGAAGCTGCCATGTTAAGGAGCGCTGATAGCACATTATTTCGGGAGTCAGGGGCTAGTGTTTTGTTTATCAACTCTGGAGCCACATAAATGTAAAATCATCCATGTCTGAATCCCTGTGGGGTTTCCTCTTGCCTCCGGAACACCCTGTTCTGGCCTTACGGTTGCCTGTTTTGGCTCTCTAGAAAATTTCCATGGACTTTGCCTTCCTTCTTAGCCTGGTTCTTCTGGTACAGTCTAATTTATCTTCAGGATAGCCGCTTACCAGATCTCCACTTTGGTGAAGGTCAGTCCACTTAACTGTGATTTTAAGGTTTCATTAAATCTAGTTTCACCGTGGTCGTGGGGGGTCTTTGACAAGCATAGACCCTGTTAATTTTTATTAACTCTCCATAATATGGTGATTTCCAAAGTGGATTCTAAAAAACCAATATAGTCTTTAACAATGTTCAGTGAAGCAAAGGGTTTCCTGGTTGAAGAGGAATGGGAAATGTGGGGTACTACGGTACTAACACCATCACCCACACCTTTGGAAAATCACAGTCCATATTCACAGATTAATGTCCGTAACAGTCTTGTACATAGATGTACACTTACTTTGGTCCGGCTAGCTTTTCCAAAGTTTATTGAAGCACGGACTCTTTCATCACTGACCCCTATTTCAATCCATGGACTATGCTTTGGGAAACGCTGAACCAACAGGGTACCGCAGCATTGGACTTATAACATTTCAGAATTTACATTTCATGTTGGATTACTCTCTACTTGCCCGCATCCGAGTGATGGCTCCCTTTGCACCATTTGAATGGCCAACGGACAAAGACCGACAGACAGCGAGATCAGTGCCTGACCCAGCCCTTCAGGCTTCCGTGGCCAGCTCTTTCCATCTTCTAGGATTCCTTATACTCCTCCTTTGCATGTCTTACTCTGCATAAAAGAAGGGTCTTTTTAATATAAGAATCCATTTTTACATGGAAAAACTACCAGGCCATACTTCTGCTTTCTTTCCTCCTATCTACCTGACGAGAATGGGTGACACAGAATGGGCAGATGTACGTGAGGATAAAGAAGGCAGGGTAGTAGGAAACAGGGTAGTAGAGGACCTGGGCAGTCAGGTAGAGGAATTTAAATGTGAAGATGGTAAGAAACAGGACATGGAACGGCTGCCCTCTTCTTTTTGCTCTTGAGCAGCTTCTTCAAGAGAAGGAAGTAGTGACTTTTTGGAAATAGCTCATTTATAATGCATTTGTTTCTTTCCCTTAGAGGATGACATGGCTTTAAGTTTGAGCAACACCTAATGTGACCCAGGTGACTTCAGTAAACCTGCTACTGCCGCTCACTCTTGCGTTGGTAATCCCGGACTTCTTTGCCTCTTTCTCCTGTGGAGTTCCCTTGCCAGATTCACTGCAGCCGAGCAACTTAGTACTCAGCCTCAGCTCCCATGGCAATAGCCATGAATTTCCTCATTGAATGGGGTGATATCCTTGGAGAATCAAACCTGCCCACAAGGAACAAGAAGGTTACTAGTATTTTTTTTTTTTTTTTTCATGAGTGCCCAGTGGGATTATATCATTGCTTTGAATTTCTTTCCATGAGACTTCTTGTCTGGGGAATATCTACTCCACAATTGATTAAATCTGTGTCTGCAGGGAATAGAAATACTTTACCAACCATCATTGCTCTGAATAAGAGTACCTGTCCCCAGAGCCAGTGAGAGAAAGGTGAATGTTTGAATGCTGCGTCTTGCATTGCCTTGGTGCACCCGTATTTGCTTTGAAGGAGGCTTGCTGTCGTGAATGCCGCCTGCCTCCCCAGCCAGCCTGGCTGTTTATGATTGCCAAACATTTCATCTGCAGCCTGCTCACTGCCAGCCTTCCTATTGGAATTCCTAAAGCTTCTCCAGTTAGGTCTCATTTTTCTTTTTAATCTGTACTTACCTGATTTGCAATATAGTAGGGTCATGGTGTACTCACCTTTTTATGCGACCTCCTTGGAATTTGCTCTCCTGCTCAAACCTGGGAGCAAAAAACTGATTCTTCATAAGAAGCCATCTAATTGGGAGAGTAAATGTTGAAACCCTCTTAATCTTTTCCTTCCCTGGTGCCTTAGCTGTTTCCCGGAACTCCCTGTGGAACTTAGATGGAGACCGTGGTTGGAATTTCTAAATGATTATATTACAAACTGTTGAGTCTGGTACTCCCCAATGACTAGCTGAGCTGAGTGCACAGGTGTACTCAGTACACAGGGCACACAGGTGTTCTGAGTAGGTTTAATCACTTCCTTGTTTTCTCTGCCTACTTATCCTCAGTCCTATATTAACAGCTGGTCTTCCCACCCACAATGCATCTGGAGGCACGAAGTGGGCTCGAGTTGGACACATTTATTCCTGGTAAGAGTTTAAGGCCTCTTTCAAATTATAATGATTCTTGTTTTCCTTCTCGATACTTGAATCTCTGACTCTGTTATCTGGTGCTTACTATTTCTTTTGGGTTCCGTGGCTTTTGACCGTTGGAACTTCTCTCTGGCTTATAAACTGTTTTCTACCCTAAGCTCTTGTCTGAGTATTCTCTCTGATTTCCACACTCCTTGAAATTTTGGATGAATGATGTTCGCATTAGTCCTGACTCATGGGAAATGCTGCTAGCTGGGTTGGGCCCCTTAACCTAGGGAGAAGGGAGTTTTGAAATTTTAGAACCAAAAGTCCTGAGTTTTTTGCTTGTTACGAGCCTAGGGACAGTGGGTGAGACCTCTGGATAGCGTGGTAATGCAGCTCATGCCCCACTAGCAGCACTCATGGTTCAGCCTGTAGAAATAGTCAGAGCCACTGAGGCTGAATCTGCAAACACTCTGGGACCAAACATCTACCTTGCCCGCCCTGATACTGCTATTGACTTTGCCGCTAAAGAAATTGAAGTACGATTCTAACGGATGATCAAGCATCCACCTACAAGCTCAGCTCCATGTGAGGACTCAGGCTTTTGGGTCTTGTGAACACTACAGGTCATCAATGTGTGTTGGGGGTGGAGGATTGAGCAATACATTATTGCCTTCCAGTAGCCTGGGAGTATCTCCTTGTGGTGTTGTACCAGGTTCTAGTCTGTCTTATGATTAACATGGTTGCTGGGCTCGAATGGAATTGTGGTGAGCAATGCGTTTACCTAGCTAAATGGAATAGAAAGTTGGCTTTCGTCTCAAGAGCTTTCATGCTCTTTTGCTTATTAGTTCTTCATTTAAGATTGGGGCATCTGCTGTCATTCTGTGTTCTCTTTGGCTTGAAGGATTTTTATAGGCCCTTTTGTGACTAGATTATAAGTAATCGCCTGTTTGCCATGTGGGGGGGGATGCAAATCTGGAACTCATTTTCGTTGGATAGATGGTGGGCAACGGGGAGGACACACTGAAGCTATGGCCTTGGTGTTGAGATAGCTAAAGCACTTGGATCCACCTGGAACCATTTAAATTACTAATGGCAGATATTGTACATCACATGATAAGGAACTCAGGAGAGATCTGAATACAACAGAGGAGCCTCATTTGGAAACCTCTAATACTTCTCTGACTTTCCTGATAGGTTTTTTTAAAGTAAAAGGTAATGGGAGAAGTGAAAGAAGTTTAATTAGGAGTGGATTAAAAAAGACTTTTTTTTTTTTGTAAATCAGTTTTTTCTCGAGATCATCCTGGGTTTACCTGCAACTACAAGGCAATAGTATAGACATCCCTTACTAGCTTTTCCTAGTATCTCCTGATGGTAACAGCTTGGAGCATTCTAGTATAGCATCACGACCAAGATACTGACATTGATAGAAGCCATTGATATTTGGATTTTCCAATTTCACTTGCAGCCCCTTGTGTGTCTGTGTCTTTGTCTATATTATAATCCATACAGTTTAATCACTGGTGCAGGTTTGTGTATCCACCATAGTCAAGACACCAAACCATTCCAACACTGTAAGTATCTCTTGTGTTGTCGTCATTAGCCATCCCGCCTCCCTCCTGTCCCTATTCTCTACCTTCCCCAGTTCCAGACCTTTTGCAACTACTCCTCTGTCTTCCATTTCTAAAAATAGGCCACTTAAAAAATGTCGTACAAATGGAATCATATAGAATGCAATCCTTTGGATAAACTTTTTTGTTTCTAATTCCCTAATTCCCTGGAGATCTAGCTTTTTTGTTTCTAATTCCCTAATTCCCTGGAGATCGAGCCAAGTTTTTGTGTGTATCAGTACTTAATTCTTACTGCTGAGTAGTATTCCACAGTTTGTATGAACCACAGTTTACTTAATCATTCATCACCTGAAGGATATCTGGGCTGGTTTCTGCTTTTCACTATTATAAAATGGCTAGGGACATTTATGTGCAGACTTTTTATATGAAAATAAGTTTTTATTTCTCGGTGATAGATGCACATGAGTGCCTTTGTTGGGTTGGGTAGTTTAGATGTTTAGTTTTTAGCAAACTGCCAGACTTTTTTTTTCAGAATGACTGTATCATTTAACATTCCTACTGCATCCTTGCTGACATTTGGTATTGTCAGTATTTTTTTGTTGTTATAGCCATTCTGGTAAGCGTGTAGTGCTATCTCATTGGGGTTTTAGTTTGCATTTTAAATAATGACTAATAATGTTGACCATCTTCTCACATACTTACTTGTCATCAGCATATTTCCTTCATTGCACGGTCTCTTCATGTCTTTTGCATGTTTTCTAATCCAATTCTTTTTACAGTTGTGCTGTGAGAGTTCTTTATATACTCCGCTAGAAGCACTTTGTCACATATGTGGTTTGCAGATAGCTTCTCCCAGTCTGTAACTTGTCATTTCATGCTCTTCATATGGGCTTTGACAGAGGAAAAAAGTTCAATTTTGATGAAGTTCAATTATCTTTCCTTTTATAAATCATAATTTTAGTGTCAAATCTAGGAATTCTTTGTATAGCCCTAGATCCCAAAGACATCCCTCCCGTTTTTTGGTTTCATAGTTTCAGAGTCTAAGAAGCCTATGATCCATTGTGAATTATTTCTTTATATAAAGTGTAAGGTTTAGGTTGAGATTTTTTTTTTCTTCCCCCTTAGGGATATCTAATTGCTCCAGCACTATTTGCCAATAAAGGTGATTCAATATAAAAATGGTCTAAATTAGCATCAGCAAAATGTTGTTCTTTGATTTGGGCTTGAGATGCTGTTATGCTGCTCATAGGTGCTCGTGTTCATTGTGAGGTTTTTAAAGGTCTTTGTAAGATCCTGTAAAGGCACATTCTGATGAACTCTAACATTTCATGGAGAACATTATTGATAAGGGTTTCCAAGTGACTGGAAGCTCAGGCATGGGGTGGCCTAATAACCATTCGCTGTAGAACATGACCCTTTCATAACAAGATTGAGCAGAGGGAGATAAATCCCTGGTTCTAATTCCAGAAGGCCATAAAGAGCTCAGGAGGTGACTGCAGGGTGAGCAGACTTCTAGCCTCAGGGACTCTCAGAGTCTGATCCCCCTCCAAGTATTCTCTGGTGCAGCCTCCATGTCTCAGAGGGGACTGGACAGTTAAGCAGCATGATGTAGGTGACCGCCAATAGAGTAAAAAACTCTTCAGGAATCTCCTTGGGCTCTTGGTTTTCTAGAATTTCAAGCAATGAGCATAGCCTAGTATAAAGTATCCTGGCTTCTGTTACTTGCAGTTCAAAGGTCTTTCCTCTCAATTGCCAAAGGGCTACAGGAAGGTATTTTTGCAACTCCAATGCTAAAAAATTTCAGGATCGGTCAAACCAACATGCACCATTATTGGCTGAGAGTCAAGAAATGCCTCTTTTTGGAAAGACCTCCATTTAATTGCCCTTTGGACCACTGCCACCCAACTCATGTACCAGGGGAGCAGTGAGCTGCATGGGAAGCATTACCAAATTAGAGCTCACTGTTCCAGAGTCTAGTCCAGGACTCACTGGCTGGAGTACTTGAGGTAAAGCCCGGCTTCTTTGTACTTGAGTTTCCCTTTACTCAAAATGGCAGTGAGATCTGTCTTACTCATTTCACAGTGCCATTGTGAGGCTCAAATTAGATAATAAATAGGAAAGTTCTCAGAAAACCTGATAGTTTTCCAGATTAAGAAGATCCCTGATGTTTATACACACAGAGCAGGCTTCCTTGCCTCCTGAAGAACCCTGGCTACTTCCTACTTCTTCCCTCCCCACATTCCACACCATAATCTAATTAAAAAGAATAAAACACTGAAACAACAACAACAACAAAAACCCCAAACAAACCCCAAAACAAAACCCTATTTGGGGGGGGGATATAAATAAAGAGATAGACAGTGTCTGGCAGCTAAATGGTCAGTAAATCATAACTGTCAGAATTACTCTATCACCTTTCATTGCACTTTCCCACTCTCCAGATGACCGCATGTCTGGGGGCTATGGTAGGGTGGCTGACTGTGGCTAGTAAGCTGCGTTGCCCTGCTGTAGTGCATAGTTCTTGCTGAGAAGTGCTGCCCACGCCCATCCTAGACTACATGTCCAGAACCCTCTTGAAGTGAGAGGTGGCCACGGGGCTGGGTTGAGCCACAGGAACGTGGAAAAATAGAGACGTGGGTACCTTTTAAGAACTGGCCCTGAGTGCCTCCAAGATGGACCCCTGCTGTTGTCCTGGCCCTGGGCTGGAATGCTGGTGGTTGCCAAGGAGACTGGAAGCAACATAAAGAAAATTGCAGAGTGTCTCTGCCTCTCCTGACGTCATGGAATGTCTCCACAGAGTGGGATTGCCCTGTCAATGGGACTCAAGACCAGGAAGGCTTACTTGAGCAAGAAATAAACTTCTATTTTGTTTGATTAATTGTATATTTTTACTTTTTTTTTAAATTTTAATTTCTTAAATAAACTTTATTTTATTTATTTTCTTAAAATTTCTATTTCTTAAAATATTTATTTGACAGAGATAGAGTGAGAGCACACAAGAGCATGCAGACAGGGGGAGCAGCAGGCAAAGAGAGCCTGGTGGGGGGCCTTGATCCCAGGAACCTGAGCCAAAGGCACAAACTTAACTGAGCCACCCAAATGCCCCTATTTAATGTTTTTTAAACAGTAGTTGGCCTATCCTAAGTCTTGGCTCACTTGGTCATTTTTTATTCTTTTATGTGAACATGGGGATGTGTTGGGGGACTTTAAACATGTGACATGTTGTATTTTTCCTTTATCTTTCCCCTTGTGACATGTGAAAATCTAATTACCCAGCACAGTAGGGTCTGAAAATCTCTGGTTCAAATACATCTATCAGAAATAGCATTTTAAAGTATAGTTCTTTTAAGACTGCATTTTTCAAGAGTTGACTTTATTAAGTGAAAGGAGCGTGGCCTACAAATATTAGCCATACCAATTTTTGAGGTAAGTTTGACAGAAGACCTTTTCTCTCCGTAAGGAGTTTTATCTAATCAAATTTTCTTAATGTGGCCTCCATCCAGTGCAGTCACAGAAACTATGAACTCCCCCATCTTTACTTTTCATTCCCCCTGGGTGCATCTAACACAGTGCAGCACTGGCCCTTTAGATATCTGAAGTCTTGATCTGAAAAACATAAGCCAGGACTGGGAAATGTTAACACATCACATGGGCATTTGAGTGGTTGTCCCCTCTGCCTTCCTTGATACTAAAGGGATCCAGGTTTTGGCTCCAGCTTAACCATGAGATCAGTCCTGTACCCACTAAACTGACCTACTATCCTTCCCTCAACTGAGAGCAGCACTAAGAACAGCCCCCACTCGTGTGGAATACACGGCCTCATACATAGGGATTTCACAGGTGCTCGAAATGCACCCAATAAAGTCAGCTCTTCTGTTCACAAGCACTTTTTGCAAATAACTGCACTGAAAGCAGTTTGAAACTTTTTCGCCTTTTTGTTTTGCCTCCTATTTTGCTGCAAGTACAGTTAGACTACGAGCCATAAAACAAATAATTCTACCAGGGAGACTCCTGCTTGGATGGTGATTAGTGGGATGTAAAACTGTGTGTGTGTGTGTGTGTGTGTGTGTGTGTGGCGAGAGACAGACTGGGACGAAGACAGGGAGATGTGGACAGGGATGGAGACGGAGTGGGAGACAGGTGGAGATGGAGGCAGACACAGAGACGGAGACAGGGACTAGAACAGAGGAAGCAGGACAGTGGGAGTGAGAATATAAATACAAATCAAAGTCAATAGAACATCATCTCTAAAGTACTGAAAGGAAAAATTAAAACAACTTTCAACCCAAATTCTATACCCAAATGAATTTTTACCATGAAAAAAAGTTGCCTTTGTAACTCCTAGTTTTGTGCAGGTGTAAGTTTTGACTTGGTATGGTATTCCTGCTGCCTGAAGAGCTTAACATTCCTTACACCGCAGATCTTCTGACACTGAATTTTCTTTTTGTTTCTTTTGTTAGCATGAAAAAGTCTTGTTTCAGCTTCATTACTGCTCAGTGTGGCCGCACCAAGCACTACCTTTTGCAGGAGGAAGAGGTCCTGTCCCTGCAGCAGGGGTGAAAATTGCCTCAAGGCAGGCTACTCCATATCTTTCCTACATGTCTTATTTCTTGTCCTTGGAATGCCAGTCCCAGGAGTGCAGGAGTGCTCCCAACACTTAGTGCAGGAACTCCTCTTGGCCATCCTTTCATCTACAGCCATCATCCTACTTGGTGGCAGCCGCACCCTGGCCCTCTGCAGGCCCCTCTGCTGCTCCCACCATTACCTCCAGAGTCTTTGCCATCTGCCGCTGCCACCCACCCCTGCTGTGGCCTTGTTGGTGGAAGGTTGGGGTGAGCAGGTGACAGTCCTGTACTGTCCTATCTGCCCCTGAGGGCACAGTGAAGCAGTCAACTGTGAGGAGCCAACTGGTGGTAGAGAGAGAAAAGATGATGGGGGCAGGAACAGGACAGTGGTGACGCGGGGTGGGATTATGTCAGGGATGGGACAGGAAGATGTCACTCAATGAGCTGAGGACATCTATCCCTTTATGGAGGCCAAGAATGCCCTTCAGAAGGAGGAAGTGTTGCTGAGGAAGGTGGTGGGGGGAGCCTGGCAGGGAGGGGCAGGTAGGGACAAGGGGGTGTATGCATTTATATTTAGTAGAATTCCTGGTGAGCTGATTGGTTGGGAAAATACTTTAAATTAGCAAGGAGGTATTCAATAAAGTAAAGAAATGAAATAATTATTGTATTTTAATTATTTTCATTAAATGAAATAATGTATACCCTGCCCTGGTACTGTCCCTAGAACATTGGAGCCACACAGTGAATACTGTTATTATTAACTGCATAAAGTTGGAAATTAAAGACCTTTGTTGAAAGAGGATTTACCTGCCTTTCTAATTTGAATAAAGAAGTCTACATATCTATGACCTTCTTGGCTCTTCTGGGGTTTATCTACTCTATGTGAATTCCATGACATTATTTCCTGGAGTTTAAGTTCTAATTTGCATGCTAGCCAGACATAGATAAATGCGTGTATAGAAAAGGCTTGAATAGTTTTCCAGATATTCTAATTATTCATCTTGGTGATTTTGTTTCAGGAAAAATTCCTCAAAGAACTGAGTATCATCACCACTTGTCAAAATTAAGTAAGCTCTGAATGTTTGGTAAGCTATTGGCTAGTATAAATAAAACAACTCTTACGGAAATAACAGAAAGAATAATTGAGCCCATATTAAGTTGCCTCTCTGCTTCATATTTTTCTTCTCTCACAGTCAGCTTTTCTGACTTACAAAATTCATACTTCCAGAACACAGATGTGAGCATGTCTCCTCTCCAACCCACATTTTCCAGGGGCTCCCCATTGTCAAATGGCATGGTCTGACATGCCCGGCACCCCTTTCTAGCCTCAGCACTTACAATGCCTCTCAGAGACCTTCTGTCCTAGAGAAACTGAGACACATTTTATGCCATGTCCCATGCTTTCCCAGTGGGAATCTTTAAATTCTACCCATGTTTGAAGGCACACTTAAAATGGCAATTCTTTGAAGCTTTATGTAATTGCCATGCATAAATCTAGGGTGATAATTCCGTCCCTAAACTCTCAAAACACTTTACCTGTCTTGTACCAGACTGTGTCCACCTGTTTTTCTTCTTTCCTTCCCTGCTCTGTCCCTCCCTCTGTCCTTCCTCTCCTCCTTCCTCATTCTGTGCACTGACTAGGTCACATGCTCTGCACCATGCTGAGCATGCAGCAAGGAATAAATCAGGAAAGATCCATGTTCTTCTGGATATGACAGGTTGAGGGAAAGAGAGCCACTGATCAATCAAAAAGTATCTTTATATCTTGTTGTTGGTGTAGAGAAATGCAACTGACTTCTGTGCATTGATTTTATATCCTGACACTTTACTGAATTCCTGTACAAGTTCTAGTAGTTTTGGAGTGGAGTCTTTTGGGTTTTCCACATATAGTATCATATCATCTGCGAAGAGTGATAGTTTGACTTCTTCTTTGCCGATTTGGATGCCTTTAATTTCCTTTTGTTGTCTGATTGCTGAGGCTAGGACTTCTAGTACTATGTTGAATAGCAGGGGTGATAACGGACATCCCTGCCGTGTTCCTGACCTTAGCGGAAAAGCTTTCAGTTTTTCTCCATTGAGAATGATATTTGCGGTGGGTTTTTCATAGATGGCTTTGATAATATTGAGGTATGTGCCCTCTATCCCTACACTTTGAAGAGTTTTGATCAGGAAGGGATGCTGTACTTTGTCAAATGCTTTTTTAGCATCTATGGAGAGTATGATATGGTTCTTGTTCTTTCTTTTATTAATGTGTTGTATCACATTGATTGATTTGCGGATGTTGAACCAACCTTGCAGCCCTGGAATAAATCCCACTTGGTCGTGGTGAATAATCCTTTTAATGTACTGTTGAATCCTATTGGCTAGTATTTTGGCGAGAATTTTTGCATCTGTGTTCATCAAGGATATTGGTCTGTAGTTCTCTTTTTTGATGGGATCCTTGTCTGAAAATGTCTATGCTACCTAAAGCAATCTACACATTTAATGCAATTCCTATCAAAGTACCATCCATTTTTTTCAAAGAAATGGAACAAATAATCCTAAAATTTATATGGAACCAGAAAAGACCTCGAATAGCCAAAGGAATATTGAAAAAGAAAGCCAAAGTCGGTGGCATCACAATTCCGGACTTCAAGCTCTATTACAAAGCTGTCATCATCAAGACAGCATGGTACTGGCACAAAAACAGACACATAGATCAATGGAACAGAATAGAGAGCCCAGAAATAGACCCTCAACTCTATGGTCAACTCATCTTCGACAAAGCAGGAAAGAATGTACAATGGAAAAAAGACAGCCTCTTCAATAAATGGTGTTGGGAAAATTGGACAGCCACATGCAGAAAAATGAAATTGGATCATTTCCTTACACCACACATGAAAATAGACTCAAAATGGATGAAGGATCTCAATGTGAGAAAGGAATCCATCAAAATCGTTGAGGAGAACACAGGCAGCAACCTCTTCGACCTCAGCCGCAGCAACATCTTCCTAGGAACATCGCCAAAGGCAAGGGAAGCAAGGGCAAAAATGAACTTTTGGGATTTTATCAAGATCAAAAGCTTTTGCACAGCAAAGGAAACAGTGAACAAAACCAAAAGACAACTGACAGAATGGGAGAAGATATTTGCAAATGACATATCAGATAAAGGGCTAGTGTCCAAAATCTATAAAGAACTTAGCAAACTCAACACCCAAAGAACAAATAATCCAATCAAGAAATGGGCAGAGGACATGAAGAGACATTTCTGCAAAGAAGACATCCAGATGGCCAACAGACACATGAAAAAGTGCTCCATATCACTCGGCATCAGGGAAATACAAATCAAAACCACCATGAGATATCACCTCACACCAGTCAGAATGGCTAAAATTAACAAGTCAGGAAATGACAGATGCTGGAGAGGATGCGGAGAAAGGGGAACCCTCCTACACTGTTGGTGGGAATGCAAGCTGGTGCAACCACTCTGGAAAACAGCATGGAGGTTCCTCAAAATGTTGAAAATAGAACTACCCTATGACCCAGCAATTGCACTGCTGGGTATTTACCCTAAAGATACAAGCGTAGTGATCCGAAGGGGCACGTGCACCCGAATGTTTATAGCAGCAATGTCTACAATAGCCAAACTATGGAAAGAACCTAGATGTCCATCTACAGATGAATGGATAAAGAAGATGTGGTATATATACACAATGGAATACTATGCAGCCATCAAAAGAAATGAAATCTTGCCATTTGCGACGACGTGGATGGAACTAGAGGGTATCATGCTTAGCGAAATAAGTCAATCGGAGAAAGACAACTATCATATGATCTCCCTGATATGAGGGAGAGGAGATGCAACATGGGGGGTTAAGGGGGTAGGAGAAGAGTAAATGAAACAAGATGGGATTGGGAGGGAGACAAACCATAAGTGACTCTTAATCTCACAAAACAAACTGAGGGTTGATGGGGGGAGGGGGTTGGGAGAGGGGGGGTGGGGTTATGGTTATTGGGGAGGGTATGTGCTATGGTGAGTGCTGTGAAGTGTGTAAACCTGGCGATTCGCAGACCTGTACCCCTGGGGATAAAAATATATGTTTATAGATTAAAAAAAAATAAAATAAAAAAACAAATACATGGACCAAAAAAAAGTATCTTTATAATTAAAAAATGAATTGAGTAGCACCAAGGAAACTACAGAACACCATAAGCTAGCTCAGCAGAGGACCGGTTAGATTTTTAAAAAAATTTTTTAAGTGTAAATCAAGCATTTTATTTTTAAAAATTTATTTTTATTGACATATAATGTATTATTTGTTTCAGGGGTAGAAGTCTGTGATTCATCAGTCTTACACAATTCACAGAACTCACCATAGCACACACCCTCCTCAGTGTCCATCACCCAGCCACACCCCATCCCTCTCACCCCCCGTCCATGTAAGACTCTTAATCTCAGGAAATAAACTGAGGGTTGCTAGAGTGGAGGGGGTTGTAGTTAGATTTTGAAAGACAGAAGGAATTTTGGTCTGGGAAGTGGTGCAGATCTGCAGCTAGCCAAAGACACCAATAGTCCTACTTTCAGACGTTCTAGCCCCCAACCTAGTGCTAACCAGACTGGCTCTCTTGGAGAGTTCATAAAAAACTGACTTAATTTTCTTTGGTGTTCTTCCATCTGCCTGGGCACAGAACCCCTTTCTCAGCTGATTATTGATCTATCCAAATTTCACTCACTATGTCTATGGTTTTTCCTTCTCCCCCTCTACTTTCTCTCTCATATATCCTGGTTTTGCTTTTGGTAAATGAAGTCCGTTATTACTCATTTATTATTGGTTTCCTCTGCATATCATTTATTATTGGTTTCCTCTGCATATAAACAAGTTACATGCAAATAAATAAATATCGGCCTGTTAGTTAACTTTTGGCAGAAGTTACCATTGACTAAGCTTTGATTAGTGCCAGGCATGGTGTGAGAGTTTTAAATATGCTCTCATTCAATTTTCACAATGAAACTCTAAACTCAGTGATTATTCTTTTATCATCAAAATGGAAACTAAAGCACAGAAAGGTCAATCAAGAGGATCAGTACTTGGATCTGGTTCTAGTTGATTCCAAATCTTGTGCTTCTAATCATGGCGCCATGGATTCCCCAACTGTACAAGTTCCTTGAAGGGAGGGAAGCTATTTCATCCATACTGATTTCTGACATATGAGATGGAAAAATCAGGTAGAAAAATATACTTGATACCATTATATTTTAGAAATATGGGGACTTATGTTAATAATTAAAAATTTGGGGGGCGCCTGGGTGGCTCAGTGGGTTAAGCCGCTGCCTTCGGCTCAGGTCATGATCTCAGGGTCCTGGGATCGAGTCCCGCATCGGGCTCTCTGCTCAGCAGGGAGCCTGCTTCCCTCTCTCTCTCTCTCTCTGCTGCCTCTCTGTCTACTTGTGATCTCTCTCTGTCTAATAAATAAATAAAATCTTAAAAAAAATAATTAAAAATTTGGGGGCACCTGGGTGGCTCAGTGGGTTAAGCCTCTGCCTTCGGCTCGGGTCATGATCCCAGGGTCCTGGGATCGAGCCCCGCATTGGGCTCTCTGCTCAGCAGGGAGCCTCCCTCCCCCTCCCTCTCTGCCTGCCTCTCTGCCTACTTGTGATCTCTGTCTGTCAAATAAATAAATAAAATCTTAAAAAAAAAATTAAAAATTTGGCTGTCAATCTGAAGGATCCAAATCAGTTCAAATACCAGTTTTCCATAACTAAAATGAGTCTAGTTCATAAGCAATAATTCCATGTGATTTTTTCAAAGAACTGTTTGATTATATTATAAATATGTTTTTCCTTTGTTTTCCCTCAGCACATTTTTAGCGAATAGATTTTTAACCTGATTTTCCATCCAAGTGTCTGCCTTCTTCCTTCCCTTTTTCTCTCTCCTTCTTCATTTTGGACCATCTCTACCTCCTTCATTCTTTTTTTTTTTTTCCTCCTTTTCCCGCCTTCCTTTGTCCCTTCCTTTCTATCCATTTTTCATCGTCTTTGTCATTCAATACATGATTCAAGGAGCAGCAAAGTAGTAGAAATTCCCAGGAATACTAAGCTTCTTTGCCTCCAACAAAAATGGTTCTCATGGGGGTGCCTGGGTGGCTCAGTGGGTTAAGCCTCTGCCTTCAGCTCAGGTCATGATCCCAGGGTCCTGGGATCGAGCCCCGCATCGGGCTCTTTGCTCAGCAGGGAACCTGCTTCTGCCTCTCTCTCTATCTGCCTCTCTGCCTGCTTGTCATCTCTGTCTGTCAAATAAATAAATAAAATCTTTAAAAAAAAATGGTTCTCCATGCATTAACATTCCCATAGCTGAGTTCAGTAGTTGGCATATGTGTTAACTTATCTGAATAGTGTAAGCGTCTCCTGTTGAGGATGATTCCTAACTTTATTAGGAAAGGAGTTTTGTTTTCTAAAAACAATTCAGAAGTACTGCTTG
Organism: Lutra lutra; assembly: GCF_902655055.1. Classification (NCBI taxonomy): domain Eukaryota; kingdom Metazoa; phylum Chordata; class Mammalia; order Carnivora; family Mustelidae; genus Lutra; species Lutra lutra. The sequence continues at coordinate 52,719,129 of NC_062290.1, forward strand.
TTCTCCACCCGAGAGAATTTCTAAAGCCTTCAGAAACCACTCCACCGTGAATGAAAAATGAGGGTATCTGATAAATAGGTAGACCTTGGAAGCTTAAACATTGAGATGCTTATCTGATTCTAAACTATGCTTCAGTAGAATAATCTGATTAACTGCCAAGGTTTGGCAATTCCTGTTCCAGTCAAGCCAGAATATCTCTAATAGTCACTTAGCTGTCCTGTTGGTGCTGTCCTTCAAAAATACAAAATGGTAGAGACAGAAAATACTTTGAAAAAATTTTGTAACATATACTTGTGGGTGTATATTCAGATGTACACATGCGGGATTAAATTTAGACACGAGGGCATCATGAGCAGCCTAATGATGTGACCACTCCTTAAAACACTATTCTTTAAAAAAATATATATTCTTTAAATAACTGTTGTGCATATATTTTGTAGTATAGAGCAGCATCTAATTTTCTGTTAACAAATATTGTGTTCCTCTCTTTAGATTCAGAATAAATTTATTGTATGTATTAGATAAAATAATATTTTTAAACTTATTGTAACTGTATTTCATTCCATTGTTTTTCATTATTCATAATTTAGTATTTCTTGGGGTGCTTGGCTGGCTTAATTAGTAGAGCATCCGACTGTTAATCTCAGGGTCATGAGTTCAAGCCCTATGTTGGGCATGGAGCCTATGTAAAAAAAAATCATCTGCGTGACCATAATTTAATGTTTCTTCTTCTTTTTTTTTTTTTAAAGATTTTATTTATTTATTTGACAGAGAGAGATTACAAGTAGAGAGGCAGGCAGTGAGAGGGAAGCAGGCTCCCTGCTGAGCAGAGAGCCCGATGCGGGACTCGATCCCAGGACCCTGAGATCATGACCCGAGCCGAAGGCAGCGGCTTAACCCACTGAGCCACCCAGGCGCCCCTCTTCTTTTTTTTTTTTTTTAATAACATTTCATATTTTATTTATCTTTACAACTTATTTATTTTTGAACTTTGATCTTCATTTTTTAATTTAAATTCCAGTTAACATACAGTGTAATATTCATTTCAGGTGTACAACAGAGTGATTCAACATTTGCATATAATACCTGGTGTTCATCACATGTAAACTCCTTAATTCCCATCATCTATTTTACCCAGCCCCCCACCAACCTCCCCTGTGGTAACCATTGGTTTGTTCTTCATGGTTAAGAGTCTGTTTCTGGGTTTGCCTGTCTCTTTTCTCCCTTTACTCATTTGTTTTCTTAAATTCCACATATGAGTGAAATCATAGGATTTGCCTTTCTCTGACAAACTTATTTCACTTAGCATAATACTCTCTAACACCATCCATTTTGTTGCAAATGGCAAGATTCCATTCTTTTTTATGGCCAATCATTATTCATATATATGTGTATGTGTGTGTGTGTGTGTGTGTGTGTGTGTGTGTATATATATATATATATATATGTATGTATATATATCACATCTTTATCCATTCATTAGTGAATGGACACTGGTCTGCTTCCATAATTTGGCTATTATAGATAATGATACTATAAACATCGGGGTGGATGTATCCCTTTGAGTTAGTACTTTTATATTCTTTGGGTAAATACCTAGAAGTGCAATTGCTGGATCATAGGGTAGTTCTATTTTTAGCTTTTTGAGGAAACTCCATATTTTTCACAGTGGCTGCACCAGTTTGCATTCCTAACAATAGTGCAAAAGGGTTCCTTTTTCTCCACATCCTCACCAATACTTTTTGTTTTTCATGTGGTTTATTTTAACCATTTTGACAGGTATGAGGTGATATCTCATTATAGTTTTGATTTGCATTTCCCTGATCATTAGTGATGTTGAGCATCTTTTCATGTGTCTGCTGGCCATCTGGATGTCGTCTTTGGAGAAATGTCTGTTCAGGTCTTCTGCCTATTTTTTAAATAAATCATTTGTTTTCTGAGTGTTGAGTTATATAAGTTCTTGATATATTTTGGATACTAACCATTTTATTGGATATGTCATTTGCAAATATCTTCTCCCATTCGGTAGGTTGCCTTTTATCTTTGTTGATTGTTTCCTTTGCTGTGTAGAAGCTATTTATTTTGATGAAGCTCCAGTAGTTTATTTTTGCTTTCATTTCCCTTGGCTCAGGAGACATAGAAAGAGGTTGTTGTGGCTGATGTCAATGAGATTATTGCCTGCATTCTGTTCTAGGATTTTGATGGTTTCCTTTCTCACATTTAGGTCTTTAATCCATCTTGAATTTATTTTTGTGTTTGGTTAAAGAAAGTGGTCTAGTTTCATTATTTTGCATGTTGCTGTCCAGTTTTCCCACCACCATTTGTTGAATAGTCTGTATTTTTCCCCACTGGATATGCTTTCCTGCTTTCCTGAAGGTTAATTAACCATATAGTTGTGGTTTCATTTCTACATTTTCTATTCTGCTCTATTGATCTATGAGTCTATTGTTGTGCCAGCTGATCATTACAGCTTTGTCATATAACTTGAAGTCCAGAACTGTGTTGACTCCATCTAAAACATGATGATCCCAAGACTTCGGGATGCAGAGGTCCTAAGAGATAAGTATATAATAAATACAGGCCTACCTCAAGAAGCAAGAAAAACCTCAAACAACCTAACCATACACCTAAAGGAGCTAGAAAAAGAACAACAAACAAAGCCTAAAGCCAGCAGAAGGAAGCAAATAATAAAGATTGGAGCAGAAATAAATGATAGAGGAACTAAAAAAGAAAAAAAAAATCAGTGAAACCAGGGGCTCATTCTTTGAAAAAAATTAACAAAATCGATAAACCTCTAATTAGACCTAATAAGAAAAAGAGAAAGATTCAAATAAAGTTACAAAGAGAAAGGAGAAATAACAACCAACACCAGAGAAATACAAACAATTACAAGAGAATATTATGAAAAGCTATATGCTAACAAACTGGACAATCTGGAAGAAATAAATAAATTCCTAGAAACATGTAAACTACCAAAACTGAAACAGGAAGAAATAGAAAACTTGAACTGATGATAACCAGCAAAGAAATTGAATCAGTAATCAAAAAATCCTCCAAAACAAACAAAATTCCACAACTAGATAGCTTCACAGGCAAATTCTAGAGTTAATTCTAGAGTTAAGACCTGTACTTCCCAAAGTATTCCAAGAGAAGGAAAACTTCAAAATTCATTCTATGAGGCCAGCATTACCCTGATACCAAAGCCAGATGACGACGCCACTATAAAAGAGAACAACAGGCCAGTATCCCTCATGTTGGATTCAGTTTGCTAGTAGCTTTTTTTCTCAAAAATTTTCTCACAAAAAAATTACTAACAAACTGAATCCAGCAATACATAAAAGAAATCATTCACCACAGTCAAGTGGGATTTGCTCCCATGTTGCAAGGATGGTTTAATATTCACAAATCAATCAACTTGCTATACCACATCAATGAGAGAAAGGATAAGAACCATAAGATCATTTCAATAGGTGCAGAAAAAGAATTTAACAAAATCAACATCCATTCATGATTAAAAACCCTCAACAGAGTAGGTTTAGAGGACACATCCCTCAACATAATAAAGGCCATATATGAAAAACCCACAGCTAACGTCCTCCTAAATGGGGAAAAACAGTGCTTTGACTCTATGGTCAGGAACAAAAAAGGGATGTCCACTCTCACTACTGTTATGTGATATAGTACTGGAAGTCCTAGCCACAGAAATCATACAACAAAAAAATAAAACCATCCAAATTAGCAAGGAAGAAGTCAAACTTGCACTATTTGCAGATAACATGATATTCTACATGGAAAACCAAAAGACTCCATCAAAAAACTGCTAGAGGGGTGCCTGGGTGGCTCAGTGGGTTAAAGCCTCTGCCTTCGGCTCAGGTCATGATCTCAGGGTCCTGGGATCGAGCCCCGCATTGGGCTCTCTGCTCAGCAGGGAGCCTGCTTCCTCCTCTCTCTGTCTCTGCCTGCCTCTCTGCCTACTTGTCTGTTGAATAAGTAAATAAAATCTTTAAAAAAAAAAAACTGCTAGAAGTGATAAGTTCAGTAAAGTCACAGAATACCAAATCAATGTAGAGAAATCTGTTGTGTTTCTTTTTCTTTTTTTTAAAGAAGATTTGTTTATTTAAGAGAGAGTGAGTGCGCAAGTGGGAGGAGGGTCAGAGGGAGAGGGGGAGAGAGTCTCAAGCAGACTCCCTGCCAAGCTTAGATCCAAATGCAGAGCTCGATCTCACAACCTGAGATCATGACCCGAGACAAAACCAAGAGCTGGATGCTTAACTGCCTGAGCCACTCAGGCACCCCTCTGTTGTGTTTCTACACACCACTAATGAAGCAGCAAAAAGAAAAATTTAGGAATCAATACTATTTACAATTGTACCAAAAATAATAAGATACCTAGGAGTAAAGCTAACCAAAGAGGTAAAATACCTGTACTCTGAACACTATAAAATATTGATGAAAGATATTGAAGATGACACAAAGAAAACGTAAAGACATTGCATGTTCATAGATTGGAAGAACAAAAACTGTTAAAATGTTTACACTACCTAAAGCAATCTGCACATTTAATGCAATCCCTATCAAAATACCACTAGTGTTTTTCGCAGAACTAGAACAAACAATCCCCAAATTTGTATGGAACCACAGAAGACCCTGCATAGCCAAAGCAACGTTGAATAATTTAATGTTTCTTAGTCACATTCACTAAAGATAGAAGTAATTCACAGGTTTGTTTAAAATACTGAGTTTGAAAATGTTCTTTTTTTCTTTCTGGTTTCTTTTTGGCTAAACATTTCTAATTTTACTGTGGTTTTAGTTTTCCATTCTTATTAGACCAGAAAATTTATTGGAAAAGCATTGAAATTTTAAAAATTTAGATAAAATAACATTTCACTACAGCATGCAATGTATTATACTTTTCTATGTTTTAGGCTTTTCTTTGATTTTATTTGATAGTCAACTGATTGCTTTCCATGTTGGTGGCTTGGCTTCATAGGCATGGAACAGAAGATGGTTATACTTGTAGACTTACAGCAGACAGTGGATAGATTCTCCAAAGCTGTGAGTTTTTTCATTAATTTGAACCAATTTGAGATTGTTTTGCAATAGCTGAGAGAAATTTTCACATTTTTCTCCTTCAACATGGCAAAGAACATTTTAGACCTATGGATTTATAGAAAGAAGTTAAATCTGATAGGCTCCTCAGAGATTGTATGATCAGGCTTTTTTTTGTGTTTCAGAGAAAAAGAAACTCAAGCTCAGACTGGTGAAGGAGGCTTCCCAAACCTGAAAGAAGTTGCCCTATTTTATATGCAGAGGACAATGGTTTTGTTGTGGTCCTTTTGGATTTCTTTAGTTTTCATTCTTCAGTGGTAGTCAAGGGCATTTTTGAGGTTGTGAAACTTTTGAATGTCTGTTCTTTGTCTTATTCTGATGGAGTACCTACCTTGAAGTCTGAAATCAAGATGTGGGAGGAGATAGAAATTAAACAGAGTTAGTCAAGAATTTCTTACATTATTACTGTTATAAACACTATGAAGAAGTAGAGTACTATGAATATGCATATAAAAAAAGAGGGGTCTGACCTTGTCAGGTGGACTAGGGAATGTCTTCAAGAGGAAGGCAAATTTAAGCTAAGACCTGGAGGATAATGGCATTGTCCAACGAAAGGAGACAATTCCATTAATAATAGTATCATGAAAAACATTGACTAGTAGTGGGAATGTAGGATTTGAGTCCTTGGGTTGTGATAATGACTGCCTGAGGGAAATTCTCTCTTTTAACAAGACATTGAGATTCTCTGTTCCACACCAGTGTTTTTCTGTACAATGAGGATAATAATGCTATTAGCATATTATACTGTTAACATATTATTATGAAAATCCCATGTGAAATAGTACACATAAATTGCTTTAACCCATGCCCAGCACACAGTAAACAGCGACAAAGAGCTGTCATTGTTCTGGCATTTTGCAGATTACACACCACTTGTATGGGCACCCTTTGTCCTTTGATCACCAATGCTTCCCTAGAGTACTCAGTCCTCAGGGGATACTGGTGGGACTCTCTTCCTATGGGTGCTGTGAAGCTCTTACGAGAAAATAAGTAGACACTGTGAACCCCTCTTTAGTTCTGTCAGGAGCCATGAGAATACCATAGAAAAAACACAGACATAGCCTGGGTCTTAGGGTCCCAAAGAATATTAAAGAATCCTGGAAGTTTGTTAATACTTAAATGCTAGTAGTGTTGGGTCCATGGTCAAAGGAACGAGACTGATACAAAGTGAAGGTCAAGCAAAGCTTTATTTCGCGCCAAGCATCAAGAATCAAACCGACCATTCGGGGCCGTCTCTTGCAAAGAGGCAACCCCTCCGAGCGTCACAGACTAACTTTTATAGAGTAAAGGCCATGTGGTTGAGCCTGGCCACACACAGGTGGCCGATTGAATTACAATTCACCCTATAGTAGCTATTTGAACTAGCCTATCACTCTGGTCAGAATTGGCACCCAAAAGGCGCCCAAAAGGCAGGGCCCACATTCTTGGGTGGTTAGGGAGGTGCTTTCCTGATTGGATGTCTCCACCTGGCTTGACTCATCCTTGTATTCTGGGCTCTGTTACCTCCCTCTGACCTGATACGTCCTGGTATATGGGCTGTGTTATCAGGGGCTGGTCAGTCATATATTACTGGTTTGCCAGACTAGTTTCTAAGTAAGTTCTTCTGGGGGGGGGGGGCGGCGGGGTGCAGGGTCGATCTAAGTTTACTGCAGAAACAACAAAATGGCTCGCTCTGGCTAAGTAGGCCCTTAACAGTAGTAGCTCAAGAAAAAAGGAAACACACATTTAAAGGACCAGGTTACATGAAAGATTTTAACAACATGACATTTAGGATTTAAGTGCCCCTCAGGAATCATGTCCTCGAACTGTTCAATAATGATGTAAGATGGGTGAGCAAACAATTGAAGTGTTCCTCTGAGATAATCTCAGCAGGAGCCCAAAGTTGTAAATAGTCCTCTCCCCCTCCTGGTTCATTGCTGTACTGTAGCTGTTCGTTGTTGTCTGTTTCTTTCTTTACAGCTATAAGTCTTTGACCAAGTCACTTAGCATCTTCTGACAATTCTTAAAAGATCCTCCAAAGAAATCCAATGTAAGATGGTGTGACTATTATACTAACTGTAAACTAAAGGCTGCCATTTCTATTGTAAAGAGCATCCTTTGCCCTGCACACATTTAACCTCCTTTTATCTGGTATTGTGACTCCTCTGAGGGTAGCATTTATTGTCACAACTCTAGAGCATTTAACTTTGGGAGAGTTTTGATAGTTTGCAAAATATTTTACCCATTGAATCACATGTGATTTAAAAAAAAAAACAATTTTATTTATTTATTTGAGAAAGAGAAAGCACACAAGCTGGGGATGAGAGGCACAGGGAGAAGCAGACTCCCTGCTGAGCAGGGACCCTGATGCCAGGCTCCATCCCAGGACCCCGAGATCATGACCTGAGCTGAAGGCAGATGCTTAACCGACTGAATCACCCAGGCATTCTGACAGGTGATTCTCATAACAGCCTTTCCCAAGTTTGTTTGTTTGTTTTATTTATTTATTTATTTATATTTTTATTTATTTATTTGACAGACCGAGATCATAAGTAGTCAGAGAGGCAGGCAGAGAGAGAGAGGAGGAAGCAGGCTCCCCGTGGAGCAGAGAGCCCAATGTGGGGCTCGATCCCAGGACCCTGGGATCATGACCTGAGCCGAAGGCAGAGGCTTTAACCCACTGAGCCACCCAGGCACCCCCTTTCCCAAGTTTTAGTTAACGAAATTGAGAATCCGAGATGTTCAACAAGTTCTCCAAGTTCATATAGCTGGTGAGTGGGAGAGTCAAGACTTGACCCAAATGTTTGCCTCCACATAGAGTGCACTTGCCACTAAAATTTGACATTTTTTTTTTTTTTGGCCTTGTTTTCAAAGCTTGTACATAAAGGCAAAAGCAAGCAATTTAGAGTTGTAAGACCGGTAAAACACAGAAGACTTTCACCGATATGTCACCGAGGATGCCACTCCATGCAGATTCTCTTCCAAGGGAGTATTAGGCTTCAGGGGCCAGGCAAGAGGCCATCACTGCTGAGTAGGAGAGAGAGACTTGAAGCAGCCAGTGCTGCAACCAGCTGACCCACTGGGACTCTTGGTGCTATCGACTTAGACTCGGCCACCATTTCCTGCTATACTGTCCACATAGGAGAATTCCCCAGAGGTTATGGGGCAAATGTCCTCCTGAGGCCTTTGGAAGATTTCCAGTCCTAATGAAAAAGACAGTCTCCAACCATTTCTCATTTAAGGCAGCCACTGACAAGTTGCTAATGATTCCCTTAGGGTCCCTCACTTCAGGCACTTTAAGGATTGTTTCACTTGAACTTGAATCAGGGTTGGTTTTTTTGTTTGTTTGTTTGTTTGTTTTTTTTTAAGAAAATCCGGCTTGCTTTTTACCACCCTCCTTTGGGATTAAGTTAAGGAAACTAAAGCCATTATCTGCTTGTGGCTTTGCTGAATCAATGAATTTTACTCACTATAAACCCACATGAAGTAATTCTCTTTCATGAAAAGATGGCATAGGCAGTTTTGAGCTTTGGGTTTTGAAGAATACACAGAAGGCTCTCTCACAAGGATAATTAGAGCTGGCATCAAGGCAGCGTTCATGAGCAGTGAAGGGGTTTTCCCACATCCGACCCATGGAGAGACGAGAAGGACAGATTCTGTTAAAGTGAAATAACAAAAAGAGGGTCTAGAAGAAGGAGGGATTAAGAACATCTAGAAATCACAGAAAACGGTCTTTCTCTGAATGTTATTCTACATCGTACCTTCCTTCAGTTGCTTGAGATACCTGTTGTTCAAAGTCTGTACAGATTCAGTGATTTTTGCTTTTCTGAGACAAACACAATGAACTGCATACTTGGGTGTATCTACCATACCTCCTTAAATCTATGACCTCATGGATTCTAAGATGTACTGTATTATGTTAATGTATCACTGAGCAAGAGACAAAATACTAGCAGCTGGTCCTACCAGTCTCTTCTGGCTTTGACCTATATCTCATGTTTTCTACTGGTCTTGACTGTATCTCTTGCCTTTATTCTATTGCTTGGCACTTTAGAGGAGCATACATATCTCTGGCACATGTTCCAGTAACAAAAGTAGCACAGCTTCAGCTAAGGAACTTGTTTTCCTGCAAGTTTCAATCATTATTTCGATAATAAGTATTTACTTCATGAATAATAATAAATTTGCCTGCAGTGGTTCATTTTAACAGAATGACTCAGTTTCAACAATGAGCAGCAGCGTAGGCTTTTGAAGACTGACCGGTAATGCCATTTGATCGGTCCCCACTGCTCCTGGCCAACAGTAATAGCAAAGAGGCCGTTGATCATAAGACACATTCCAAATGTGGAAAAATTAAAATGTGAGAAAAAATGTGCTATGGTGAGTGCTGTGAAGTGTGTAAATCTGGCGATTCGCAGACCTGTACCCCTGGGGATAAAAATATATGTTTATAAAAAATAAAATAAAAAAAAGTTTTTATATTTAATAAAAAAAAATAAAATGTGAGGAAAAAAAAAGTGTGATTAAGAATTGATGAACTATGGTGGTTCATCAGCCTAAATTGTCAAGAGAGGAGAAAACCTTCCAGCTATAGTAATTTCAGGTCCAGTGACAAGAAAGAACTATCTCAGTAGGCTAAACAAAATTGTAATATTCCCCTCAGGTTGACTAAACTTTAAACATGTTTCTTCATGACTATAGGCCCTGACATCCCTTTTCTTAGTGTGTTTACTTTAGAAAATTTGAAATTATAAATTCTTTCTTTCTCTCTTTAAAATGTGAATCTCCTACAACCACAATTTCTCTTGTCAAGGACCATCCTTTTAAAATGTAATCATCTCAGGAGATAGTCCCTCTCCTACCCAGTCTCTGGAAAGAGAACCTTACTTCCATGGGTACCAGTTAGCTAATACAGATGGTCTGATCTCAATGACCAACCTCCCTTACAAAATCTTTCAGTACTTTTCCTCTAGCTTACTCCCTCTTAAAAATTCCCCAGTTTTTGTTTCAGTTGACTTGAGTTTGATCTCTCTCCCTTATTATAATAGTATAAAGTCTTATAAAATAGTATAAAGTAGTATAAAGTCTGTATAATGTCTTCCTTGCCTGTTTAACTGATACAGTGAAATTGTTGTTTTATGCTAGTAATCCAGGTCTGAAGAAATGACCAGCATTAAAATGATCCTTCATATGTACTTAGCATATCCATACTTTGACTTTTTTTTCCTTTTTTTCTTTTGTTTGCTTTCGTTTCCCACATGGTGTATATTTTCTGAGTGTATGATACCAGTAATGTATTCTCCTCTGTAGTATTTCCATGTTGTAAAGGTGGAGTGTAAGTGTACTGAGAATTATAATTCATGGTTAGAACTGGCCATTTTTATTGTTTTAAGCCATAGGAATTTAGAGGTGAGAAATTCTTTCTAATCCAAATGTCTAATTTTTCAGCCTAGTATTTTGTGGCCCAGAGAGTAACACTTTCCTCAGGATCACACAGGTAGCTTACAGTTGTTCAAGAACAATCTAGTGTTGTTTCCACTAAACCAATGATAACCAATATTGAGCCATGCATTAGGCACCTGGGAAGCTTAAAAAAAATGCTAATTCACGTTTAAAAATCAGAATCAGTTCATTCAGAATCTCTGGTTGTGGGCTTAGGCATTTACAGTTGGTAAAATCTCACTAAGGTGGTTTTTGTGTTTCTAAAGTTCATCTCAATTATAGCCAGGTTTGAGAAATACCAGAAAACACTGTCTCCCTCTCCACAACAGACTAAAATCTAGCAAGAAACTAATTACTAGTTTATATTCTGCACAGGGGAGCAGAAGGCTAAATTTTGAAAGCTTTTTTTAGCATTTATATACTCACAGATTGTCATTTTTAAAGTACCTGAGAGTCATTCCTTCCATTGCTTTCTTGCCCTAGAAGTGTGTAAAATTGCATGTGGAACCACCACTATTTGACTGATTATGGCAGCTCACAGAACCTGGGAAGGTGGCCTTTGTACCAAAACAAATAGCACTGGATTGAACTTTGAAGCTGGACTGTTTGCAAATGGGGCTGTTGGGCACAAAGAGAAAGAGTTTTCAGTGAATATGTCTGTCATGTTACAGATCTACTAGACTGCTACTCAGGTGATAGGATATTTTTCTGTGGGTGAGAAATGCTCCATGAGAATGTGAGCTCCTAGGAAGAAAGGAATTGTATAAATGCAAATGATTATTTTATTATGCAAATAAATGAGCCTAATACAGTAATAATTGCAATTAAAAAGAAAGCTAGGTCCCTATGCCCTGGAGAGCAGTATCTTTGTAAGGAAATTTAACAAAGCCTTTTATAACTATTATTCCATGCCTTAAGTGCAAGGTTTTGAGTAAGAAGCAAACTTTTAAGTGGGTGTTTTTTTTTTTTTAATCCATTAGACATAAATTAAACCAAACCAGTAGATTGAAGTGTCTCCTCCCTCTTCCTCCCACACCACTGTGGGCCTAACCTTAATTTGCTGATGTTTGCAGTATTTGTACAAGCACTGCTGTCTTCTGGAGCAAAAGCAATGCAACTGTGATGATTCAGGGAAAGGATTAGAAACTATATATTTTTAAAGTTTTCCTTTATGAGCAATTTAAATTGGCAGGAAAAACACAATTAAGCAATTTCAAAGGTGTAATTTTATGGAGATTTAAACACTACATCTCTAAACAGTGCTTTAAAAAAAGAAATTTGTAATTAAGTTTTTCTATTATTTATAGCTCTAATCTTTGTGAGACAGTGGTGAAGAAAATTGCCAAGAATGTGATTTTTACTAAGCACGCTTTGAAAGTTCCCAGCCTAAAAATGTCGAAACAGAGAAAGATCGAGAGAACTAGGGATTTCAGATGCGAAGAAGAGAAGAAATAGCCCCTTGGCACCATTCTTGAGGTCCTTAACTAAGAAAGGAAGTCCTACAGACTCCGTCCCTCAGCAGCTGATGGAAAAAATGTCTTACCTGTGATTTAGAGAGAACTTTGCCATAGATACGCAAAAGGAATAGGAAATTACCGGATGTCTTTAACCCATCCATTTTCACACCCTATCTTTGTAACCTTCCAATGCAAGGTTTAATTTTTAAGTTATCTCTGACAGCATCAAGATCTGCTTCAGTTACCTAGAGTACGGGGAACCCTTAGTTTTTGAGTCTATTCTATTGCAGAGCTTTGCTTATTATAAAATACATTATATTTTGACAAATACAAATATTGTAAAATTATTCATTCATTCATTCAATTAGAGTGCACACATGTGTAAGCATGGGTGGGAGGTGGAGTGGAGAGGGGTATGGGGGAGAGGGAGAGAGAATCTTAAGCAGGCTCCACGCTCAGCCTGGAGCCCAATGTAGGGCTCCATCTTACTACCCTGCCATCATGACCTAAGCTGAAATCAAGAATTGGATCCTTAACCAACTGACCTACCCAGGTGCCCCAGAAAATACTGTAGTATATCAATAAAAACCTTTTCCACTTTTTTTTTTAATTTTTAATTTTTCTGAAGTTGCCCCCTTCATAATGCTGCTTTCAGTGTCATAGGTGGGAGGTTAAAATCCTCCATGGTGAGAACGTTTAATCCAAGAAATCTGCAAAGACTGTTCCTCATCAAGGAATCCTTGGAAAGTTGGTTGTTCAGTGTTTGCCAGCACACCATAACCTCTCGAGCTCAGTAGAGCAAGTCTGCTTCCTCATCTCTTCAGCAGCTTTTCAGACATTTGTAGCAGAAATCCAAGCTGTGCATGATAGGAAGGACCATGGCAGGGTCTCTTAGTGGGTCTATCTAATCCTAGAAAGGTATATGTGTGCTTGTCTGTGTATATGTCCTCTTCTAAGATACATTATTTGTCTTACTAAATTGTTTCAGGAATCAAACAGAATGATGTCTGCAGCATGCTTAGCACAGGGCCTTGGGCATAGTAAGACCTTGGGTACTGTTTGCTATCATTACCCTTAGTGAAGGCTTTATTGTACCAGAACGGTTTGCTTACACTCCTGTCCTAGCCAAGGAGGTTAAGAAATAGTGCATCTTAAAAATAGCTTTTGGTTTTTTCCAGATTGTTTCATCTGACTAAAATGTACACAGTTCTGATTAGACACCAAACCTAGGAATACATTTATTTCCAACTTCAAATTAAATACAATGTCTTATTAGGATACTTTGTGGATTGTTTGGATCCCCATCCTTGGGTCTCTCCCTCTTCTCTTGTAAAGAGAGCTCTAATCTATTGGAAAATGCCTGTTCTAATATAATCTGTCATAATAAGAGCATAATCTCTGGTCTGAGGAGAGACTCAGGCATGTATTGTAATTTCCTATATTATTCTTTTTTGACCTCTCTGTTTCTCAGAGCCTGTAATCCTCTTGGCCCTCTATTCATGAATGGCCTACCTTTCCTAAAGTCCTTAGGACTCAAGCCATTCTCTCTACCAGAAGAGGAACCCAGCTGTGGTTGATGACATGCTAAATGGCCCTCAAGTTTTCTTTTCCTGGTGTATCTGTTCCATATAACCCTCACCTTTTGAGTGTGGGTATGACGATGGTTGTGATGGGATAGCAACCTGGTGATTAGATTATATTACATGGCACAGTTGACTTTAAGAAAGGAAGATTATCCTTTGTAAACCTGGCCCAATCAGGTGAACCCTTGGAAGGTCTGCACTTTTCATGAAGCTTCAGATTTGAAGTATGAGATGGATTCCACGTGATAGAGATTGACTGTTGCTGGCTTTGGATATGGTAGAAGCCAATTTTCAAGGGCCAGAGTCCAGTCCTCATGAGCTGAGCATGAACTCCAGCCAGCCGCCAGCCAGAAAACATGATAGCGGATATACAGCATCAAGAAATGAATTCTGTCAACAATCTGAATGAGCTTGGAAGTTCTCCCCTAGAGGCTCTAAAAGAGGATTTGACTGGCCTGACCTTTCGACTTTGAGACCCTGATTAAACAACCCACCTTAGCCAGAATGGACTTCCGATTTATAGAACTTTGTGATGATAAATGCCTATTGGTTTAGGCTGCTAAGTCTGTGGGGATTTGTTGTGCAGCTGTAGGGAACAGCAGCTCTCCTGTATATTCATAGTATTATCTTCAGCCTAAACAGCTTCAGTTTGGTCACCATATTGCCAGGTTCTCTCATGAACCCTGGGTGTTTTCTTCTGGATTTTTCTTACTTCCCAGTGTTACCTCTGCTATGCCGTAGAATGACTGCATATAATCCTCATTTCCTTTGGCTCTGGCCATTGATCATTCTATGCACAGGTAGGACATAGACAAAATGATCCAAGAGCTATTCCAAAATGCAGGAAATAAACCAAAACAAAAAATTTCGAAGAGGCACACACAAATTAAATCAACATGAAAAAGTGCAAGTCTTTTCTGAAACAAGGCAAGATAGGAATAATTGAATAAAAAAGCCTCTGGCTGAAAGTTAGACCCATCTCTCTACTGGGGCATTCTTGGCATGGCCATGTGATTATTTTTATGCTGGTTTATTCTGTGAACCCCTTGTAGGTGAGGGACTGGGTTCTGTTCATCTCTAAACTGCAAGGATATTACTCAGTATATTATAGGTGCTCACTAAATGTCTTCTATGTCTGCCTGAAACAGAACCATTTGCAAATGACAGGATTTACAGCTGGCTGGGATTAATTGAAGTTTTTCTCTAGACTTGAAAAGGAACAAAGAGAACTATCTGTTCAGAAAAGATGTGAAGGGCTGAAGAATGTACCAGAGAGTAAATGCTTTTTCAGAATCAGAAAGCAATTTTTATGAAGCAGGAGGTGTTGGTGAGCTCTTTCCGGGTGGGAGATGAAGAATTGAAGAGAAATAAAAATGAGACACCTCAGAATTTGCCACAGAACAAACAAGACAGGAGGTAATAACAGTGGTAGTTTAGAGCTGCTCTCAAAGCCTATTTTGTCTAGTTGGGGAAGGGCACTGTCTCTCTGTTGAGAGAGACTGGGTTATACACACAGACATAGCCAGGGGTATTTGTCCACTGTAAAATAGCCAAACTAATATTAAGAGAAGAAAATCTACTCACAGCTGAAAGATAAATGGAACAAAGAGAAAGAAGCCGAAGTGCTTCGGGCAAGTCTAGGCTCCCCTACAGGGAACCCAATTAGTACTTTCCGGACTTGGGCTGGCAGTTTCTCAGAGCACAGTCTGGGGAACATCTGAAGGAAGCAGGCGGTTGAGGAGTAACAACCCAAACCTAAATTGATGTTGTTAGTTGCAGGGTATATACTGCATGCCTATGGGTAATAGTAACAGTTTCATAATTCCTTAGTTGGGGAAACTGAGGCTCAGAGGGTATGTGACTTGTCAAGGGTTGCAGAGCTGATAATGGTTACAGAGGAATGTAAGCGAGTACAAGATTTTGCTGTCAATCTCTGTGTTCTTCAGAATATCAAATTGTCTCTCCAAGGAGGAAAAGAGAATAGAAAAATATTTAAGCATTGTGAAATTAACGCCTCACCTTCCTGTCTGCTGTAGGAATCAGATGAACAGTTATTCTTGAGAAGTCATCTAATTTCTCTGGGAGGGAAAAAAAAATCCAATAATCTATTCAATTCTGACATCTCTGACTGCTTGACTTCTATAATTTGAGTACCTAAGATGGATTATAAAGTACTAAGACTGGGACATTTCAGGAAATACAGAAAATCTGAGACTCTTTGTGCCTGCATATTCACTTATTTAACAGATACTTTATTTTATTTTATTTTAGATTATTTATTTATTTACGAATTTATTCATTTGAAAAAGAGCAAGGTAGAGAGCAGGAGCATGGGGAGAGAAGCAGAGGGAGAGGGAGAAGCAGACTCTCCACTGAGCAGAGACCCTGATGTAGGGCTAGATCCCAAAACCTTAAGATCATAACCTGAACAAAAGGCAGATGCTTAACCAACTGAGCCACCCAGGCACCCCACAGATATTTTAAAAAATATTCTTTGCCAGGCAGGTACTAGGAAATTTTCCACAAGATTCTAGGACATTCTCCTTTGTCAACCAATTAGGCCAGGTTTTTAAAATTGAAATTTGGCTCATAAATTCCCACTTTCTCTGATACTAGTCCTGCAGAAGTCCTGTTCCTAAAAATAGATATTCTCTATTTTCCATATTTCCTTCTAAAAGCAGTTGCTTTCTCATTTACTGTTGAAATGTCACATTTAACTTGAAAGCAAAGATTACAGTTGTGTTTGTTTTCAATAACTGCTAGGTAATAAGCCACTGACTACCACCTTTTATTACAGAAAATACCAATCAGTTTGAAATATTTATTTTACATTTTTTTTGAAAATGAAGAATGTACAATTCACCTTTGAGGCCTGTCACTTAAGAAATTTTTGCTGGGTAATGAACAGTGAATATCTGGTAGAAAAAGTTGTTGTGATTACTTACTATCTCATTACGAAGTATTGCATTGTTTCTGTTGCCAAGTAATGTATCATTTGAGGTAATGTAATCTACAAATCCTTTTCATGAGACAGACTCAAGGTGCAAAACTACTCAGTGTGCAAAACTGAACAAATGAGGGGCGCCTGGATGGCTCAGTCAGTTGAGCATAGGCTCGGGTCATGGTCCCAGGGTTCTGGGATCGAGCCTCACATCAGGTTCCCTGCTTGGAGCCTGCTTCTCCCTCACCCCCTGCTGATGCTTGTTCTCTGTCTCTCTCTGTCTTTGTCAAGTAAGTAAAATCTTTTTTTTTTTTTTTTTTTTTTAAACTGAACAAATGAGGAATCCACTCATTGTTACCCCACACCCTCTGGCAGAATTCTCAGGGTAGTTGGATTGCTGCAAGTGATACATTATTTCTCTAACATAAGGATAAGAAATCATCCATAGAGTTTATAATATTTTCTCTCCCTACTCTGATGTATCAGCTTATTCCATCTTATGCCTCCACGCTCATCACTGCGTCCCCGCATCATCACACTCCCTCCTCCCGGGTGACAGCAGCTCATTTTGGAGAGCACCATTTAAATAACAGGTACTGATTGCAAAAAACTTTACACATATATGTGAAAGGAAGAAATCAAACATAACTCATAATCCACTACCTCAAAATAAACATAATTAACATAGTTGAAATTTTTGTGCTCGTGGCAGTTAGTTGGGGTGTGTGGGTATGTGTTTATGTCTGCAGTTTTTAAAATTTTTTTAATCTCAACACTATTGTTAACTGGATTTTTTTTTCCACTTCTATTGGGTTATTAGTATAAAGAGAAGCTACTTTTAATCATTTTATACTTATGTTTATTAAATATAAACTTATTTATTAATTATAAAGTTACATATAAAATGTAAATATAACTTACATTTTATTTAGCATCCTACTACGCTTTCTTGTTACTTCTAGGTTTTTTTGTTTTTTTAACTAAATCTTGAGTTTTCCTGGCATACAGTAAAATAATCTGCAAAAGTTTATTTTCAATATTTAAATAAGTGGATTCATTTTCTAATCCTATAGCATTTTCTAGAGCCTCCAAGATAAGATTGAGTGAAATTGAAATAAATATATTTAATGAATGTAGTGCAATTATATTGTTAAATTGTCATTGTCCATTGAATTTAACTCTATGGACTGCTCGATTCATGGCTCACCACTGATCTCTTTATATCTCATCCTCCCCAGTCTTTAAAGAATCCCTCCATTCAGCAGATAACTTTTAATGTGCATGAACTGAATCTGGTTCCTGACTCAGTCTAGTTCTGTCCTGGTTATGAATTTTGTATGGTTACTCCTTTCTCTCTACCAGTGGCAGTAACATGAGAAAGTGTCGTTGTTTGCTCTGACCATCTGGTCTCTGTAGTTAAGTGGTCCAACAACAAGGAATCTGGTTTTAAGGGTCAAAAAATCTGGATGTGTCTTAATGCTGGGATTCTTGTATGTCTGTATCGATGATTCTAGGATTACCAGACTTCTGAGTCCTCTATCTCTTTGCTACTAAACTGACTATAATTGTTCAGACCATTGGCTAGTGGTTTTAGTCATAGGGTTGAGAAGTCACTTATGTCCCTTCCTACACCACTAACCATTTGCTTTTCCATCACTGATAGAATTCTTTGTGTTGTCTGTCATGTCTTGTATGCACTCTGAAAGTCTAGATACGGTATCTTAGCTGTGATAACACTGTTGGTATATGAAAGTCTATGAAATATTCAGGAGGCAAAATCAAGTAATGGACATTAAGTGTCTGTATTTGCTTTTGACACAATTGTGAAACTGAAGCTATCAGTTTCTCTGTCTCCATGTCTATAAATGAAGAAAGCAAAACCAGCTTTTTTTTTTTTTAAGATTTTATTTATTTATTTGACAGGCAGAGATTACAAGTAGGCAGAGAGTCAGGCAGAGAGAGGGGAAGGGGAGAAGGCTCCCCACTAAGCAGAGAGCCGAACGCGGGGCTCTATCCCAGGGCCCTGGAACCAGGACCTGAGCCGAAGGCAGAGGCTCTAACCCACTGAGCCACCCAGGCGCCCCCAAACCAGCTTTTTTTGAACCTTGAAAGAGCCTTTTTCAGTGATCTCTTCATATTTATAGCACCTTTTGTATCTATGGCCAGATCTCTGTGTCTCTCTGTCTCTGTGTTGCTCTCTCCCAGGACCTTTTGAAAAAGTTAGTGTGTGATTTTGTGTGCACTCCAAGGATATCTTATTCAGACATATCTACCTTTCATTCATTCATTTTTTTTTTTTTTAAGTATGCTCTAGGCCCAATGTGAGATTTGAACTTATTACCCCAAGATCAAGAGTCATATGCTCTACTGACCGAGCCACCCAGGTGCCCCGAGATGTACCATTTAAGGTGAAAGGAATTCTGTGTTCTACGTGAGTTTTGCTTGTTTTTTTTTTTTTTGTTTGTTTGTTTGTTTTGTTTTTAAACAATGCTTATATAAGAAAGTATGAATATGTATTGAAAAGAAAGTGCAGATTGAATGAGAATTACTACTTTTGGCTTATCTTGAGTTTTCTATCCTCTCATTAAGACCTGAAAACTGGTATTCTGAATGCATGGTTTATTTTCTCATCTCTCTTGAAGGAAATAGAACAATTTTATAGAAATGCACAAACGAACTAAGTCAAGGTGAGGAAAACCTTTGAGTGACTAGAACAAAGTGTAAGCAGACCTTAGAGTTAAGCCCTTATCTTAACTTGCAACCCAGCTGGACAAATGTTAGAGAAAACAGCTTCTTCTCTGAAGTAGGGAGAAACATTGAACCCCTAACAATGAACTCCTTATACTGGAGTTAGGAAATTCTGTTCTTGGGCTAAGATACCTACCCAAGAATTAGCACTAGAAAAAAATGACTCCGTGCTACAGAGAATACCTGCCTCCAAATTTCCCTGCCTTGACCAAGATACTGAGTCTATTCCTTCCTGTGTGAGTTTACATGGTTTTCTAAGCAAATAAATTGAAATGCGCAAACCTATTTTGGAGGAGGTTAATGCGTACGTTATAAAACCTCTTAAATTTAAAAAAAGTTTGTATTCAGATTGATTTATAGGGTATGTATAGTGCTTCTATCTGCCTAGGATAAGAGAATTCGTGAGTTTCTAGACCTAAGAAATGTAATTCTTATGCTTTAAATGCCCTGGCTTTTTAAGAATGCTCCAGACCCTTATTGAAACTATAATTCAGGGAGACAAAAACTTAGCTGTGAGTTAAATTAAAAGATATTATTAGGTTATTGTAAGTGATAACCATCTTATAAAAAACAAAACACTGAGAGTTTAGGATTAAGACTTAATAGAAGAATTATCTTTTTCTTAATTGTATTTTAGAGTGAAAAGTGAATATTCTTGTCCATAAGACTTGGGACCATTTATAATACTTTTCCCCCCACTCTTTTTTTTAAAAACCAAATTCGTTTATTTAAATTTTTCAAACTCCCTAACTGAACTATTTCCAAGCAATTTCAATGGTTGTCAGCTGTCTTTTCAACGTTTGTGTTTGACATGTGGCCCCAGACTACTCTGTTGAGTTTCTTAGAGCCATATGTATAACTATGTTGCTTTTTGCAATCAACATGGAAGTATAATAATAATTAACTGCTGTTGTTAATATTTTATAGAGGTTGAAAGAAATTCAGAGGAAAGGGATAAAAATGAACATGGAATTAATGATATAAGCTATGGTCCAGTTATTCCACATGAAGCTATGCAAAAATCATTTTGAGATCTGTTCAATTTCACCCATTTGTATGTCCTTTACCATAGTCAAGCGTATCAAGACTAGAGTGTAGTGGATAGCAACTGTTTATCATAAATAGACATGTGATTGTTTTCAAAACGCAAATCTCATGGGGGGTATATATGTGTGTTCAGATGGCCTTTCTGTGCTTACCACATCAAAACATGACATATATTTTGATAGGGTCATCTTCCCTTCCCATGTATTCAAAGATAATCACCCCCTCTCCAATGAGTACTAATTTATTTAGTGTCTGACAGTAATTTAGCAGGATGCATGTGAGACACTGGATATCATTAGTAAATGTGAGGATTTCTACCTGTTTCAAAGTTCCCATGCTAGAATCTGATCCCCAAGTTAAGGCTGATGGAGGCTAAGATAGCAGTGAACTAGCTCAAGCTTTAGAGGCCCAACTTACCACCAGAAATAGTTCTGGATAGGGGTGCTTGGGTGGCTCAGTCAGTTAAGCATCAGCCTTAGGCTCAGGTCATAATCCCAGGGTCCTAGAATTGAGCCCCACATGGGGCTCCTTGCTCAGCGGAGACTCTCTGTGTGCTCTCTCTCTCTGTGCGTGTGCTCTCTCTCTCAAGTAAATAAATAAAATCATAAAAAATAGAGAAATAGTTCTGGATAAAGGATTTTCTCTTGACTATTTGTTGGCTAATCACAGCAAAGTTGGCAAATGACAGAAACACCTTCTTGTGTCTGGGTAGAACTTCAGGAAAAAAATGAAACCATCATTAGAGAAAGGTGACTTGGTAATTTAGAGTTAGCCGCCATTATCCATGGGAATTTTTCCCTTGGTTAGGTCTAGGCTGAAGAGAAAAAGTCCAAGTTGACTAAAGAATTTTTGATCAGCCTTCTGCCCTGAGACTCCTCATCCATATGATGTAGAATTCCTTATATGTTACTATGCAGTGAACATCCCAACTGGATTCTCAGTTAATTATACAGAATCAAAGATTAAAGATTATACAGAATCAAAGATTTAATCAAAGATTAAAGATTAAAGCCCCCATGTTCAGCCTAGCTCATGTGGGATCTGAGTTAGAAATAAAGGGAGAAATACTGGATACTTAACCAAAATTCCAAGGATAGGTTATCAGGAACCATAACTCAGACAGATATATCATACCTCTAAAATAGCTGTGTTTCTTAGAAACACCTCAAATAATGGAAATTGCCTCCCTCAGCAACTCCATCTCTACTGTTCAAGAGAGTATGACTGTATTCCTTGGTAGATTTCCTTTCTTTTTTATGGCTGAGTAACAGTCTAGTGTTTGTGTGTGTATGTGTATGTGTGTGTGTACTTCAAATTTTTCATCCACGTGTCCATCTGTGGACACTTAGGTTTTTTCCATGTCTTGGCTATTGTAAATAATGCTACAGTGAACATAGGGGTGCAGATATCTCTTTGACATAATGTATTCATTTCCTTTGGATATATTTCCAGAAGTGGAATTGCTGGGTCATATGGTAGTTATATTTTTAATTTTTTGTAGTATTTTCATATTGTTTTCCACAGTGACTGTACCAATTTATCATCCCACCAACAGTGCACACAAGGGTTCCCTTTCCTCCACATCCTTGGCAACATTTGTTAAACCATGTCTTTTTGATGACAGTTATTCTAACAGGCTTGAGGTGATATCCCATTCTCATTTTGATTTGCATTTCCCTGATGATGAATGATGTTGAGCATCTTTTCATGTACTGGTTGGCCATTCATACATCATGGTTGGAAAAATGTCTATTCAGGTCCTTTGTGTATTTTTTTTTTGATAACTTGTTTTTTTTGTTATTAAGTTGTATGAATTTTAAAAATATATGTATATTACTTTAAATGTAAAATGTTTTAAATATTTTTATACATTTATATATACATTATAGGATATTAACACCTTATCAGATATATGGTTTGCAATTCTTTTTTCCCATTCTGCAGATTGCCTTTTCATTTTGTTGGTGGTTTCTTTGCTGTGCAGTTTTTTAGCTTGATGTAGTTCTACTTGTTTATTTTTTATTTTGATGCTTGTACTTTAGGTGTCATATGCAGAAAATGCTTGCTAAAAGCTGTATCTGGGAGTTTTTCCCTATGTTTTCTTCTAAAAGTTTTGGGGTGTCTAGTCTATGTCTAAACCTTTAATTCCTTTAAGTTAATTTTTATAAATGATATAAAATAGGGGTCCAGTTTCTTTTTTTTACAGGTGATTATCCAGTTTTCCCAGCATTACTGATTGAAGAGACTATCTCTGTCTTTTCTCCATTGTTTATTCTCAGCTTCCTTGTCAAATATTCATTGACCGTGTATGCATGACTTCTTTTGGGGCTCTTGATTCTGTTCCATTAATCTATACATCTGTTTTTATATCACTACCATACTGTTTTGATTATTATAGCTTTATAATTTAGCTTGAAATGAGGAATTGTGATGACTCCTGCTTTGTTCTTCTTGCTCAAGTTTGTTTTGTCTGAGGTGGTTTGAGGTTCCACATGAATTTTAGAATTGTTTTTTCTACTTACGCAAAAAATGCCCTTGGAGTCTTGATAAGGATTGCATTGAATCTATATGGAATCTACATAAATGGCTTTGGGTAGTATGGACATTTTAATAATACTGATTCTTAAATACAGGATACCTTTCCATTTATTTACATCTTTGATTTCTTTGGTCAGTGTCTTAGAGTTTTTGGTGGAGATCTTTCTTCTTGAGTTTCGACTATTCCTAAGTACTTTGATGCTAAGATTTTGATGCTGCTATAGACAATTTTATTTTTTATTCAGATGATTTGTTGTAGTGCATAGAAAGGCTACTGAGTATTATATATTAATTTTGTATCCTGCAACTTTCCTGAATTCATATTGATTAGATAAAACTGTGTGTGTGTGTGTAGTCTTTAGGATTTTCTCTGTATAAAATCATGTCATCTGCAAATAGAGGAGCTTTTAGTTCTTTATTTCCAATTCTGAAACCTTTCCTTTCTTTTTCCTGCTGATTGCTCTGGCTAGGACTTCCAGTACTGTATTGAATAGGAGTGATGAGGTTGGGAAGCCTTTTCTTATTCTTATTGTAGGAAAACTTTCAGTCCTTCACCATTGAGTATGATATTAGCTGTGGGCTTGCTATAAATGGCCTTTATTCTTATGAAGTATCTTCCCTTTATTCTTAATTTGTTAGTTTTTAATCACAAACAGATGTTAAATTTTGCCAGATGATTTTTCTGTGTCTACTGAGATGATAACTTTTAAAAAAAATTGTATTAATGTGATGAATGGGAGCTATTGATTAGTGTATTTTGAACTACTCTTGTATCCCAGGGATAAATCCTACTTGATCATGGTCAATGATCCTTTTAATGTGCTGCTGAATTTTGAATTTATATTTATCATGGATATTGCTATGTTTTATTACTATTATTATTATTATTATTTTTTTGTGGTGCCCATTTCTGGCGCTGGTGTCAGGGAAATGCTGGCCTTATAAAATGAATTTGGGAGTGTTTCCTCCTTTCCAATTTTTAAAAGAGCTTGGAAAAAGTTGACATTAACTCTTGTCTCTAAATGTTTGGTAAAGTCCATCAGTAAAGCTATCTGGTGCTGGGCTTTCCTTCATTGGGAGCTATTTGATTACTGATTCAATCTCCTTACTTGTAATTGGTCTATTCATATTTTCCATTTTTTCCTGATTCAGTCCTGGAGGTTGTATGTTTCTAAGAATTTTTCTGTTTCTTTTAGGTTGTCTAATTTGTTGGCTTACGGTTGTGTTAGGATAGCCTCATGATTCTTTGTATTTATGTCATCAGTTGTAATGTCTTTTTTTTTCATTTATAATTTTGATTTGTGTTCTTTTTTTCCTTTGGATAGTTTAGCTAAAGGTTTATCAACTTTGTTTACCTTTTTAAAGAACTAACTCTTAGTTTTGTTAATCTTTTCTATTGTTCTTCTGTTCTCTATTTCACTTACTTCTGGTCTAATCTTTATTATTACCTTCCTTCTGTTACCTTTTGGCCCAGTTTGTTGTTCTTTTTTGAGTTCCTTATGGTGCAGAGTTAGATGGAGATCTTGTTCCTTAATGTAGGGATTTATTGCTATGAACTTTCCTCTTTGAACTGCTTAAGCTGCCTCCCATAAGTTCTGGTATGTTGTGTTTCCATTTTCATTGTTTCACAATAGTTACTTATTTCCCCTCTAATTTCTTCTTTGATCCATTAGTTATTCAAGAGAGTGTTAAACTTTCATATAATTTGTGGATTTTCCACTTTTCCTCTTGTTACTGATTTCCAGTTTTATACTTCATGTTCAGAAAAGATCCTTGGTCTGATTTTTGTTCCTTTTCTATTTTCTAAGGCTTGTTTTTGGACTAACATATTGTCTACCCTAGAAAATGTTTCATGTGTGCTTGAGAAGAACATTGTATTGTGTTGCTGGATAGAACATTTTATATATATGTCAGGTCTATTTGGTTTATGGTGTGTTCAGATCCACTGTTTCCCTATTGATTCTCCGGATCTGGATCTTTCATTGTACAACTATTACTGTATTTCTGGTTATTTCTTTCGTTCTGTTAGTTGTTGCTTTATATATGTAGGTGTTCTGATACTGGGTGCATAAATATTGACAATTGTTATATCTTATTGATGGATCAGCCCCTTTATTAATATAGTCACTTTCTCATCTCTTTTTATCATATTTAGTTTTTTGTCTGATATATATGTGTACCTGCTTTTACCTACCCTTGCTTTTGTTGTTGTGGTTACCTTTTGCTTGAAGTATTCTTCTCTCATCCCTTCACTCTCAGTCAATGAGTATCTTTAAGGCTAAAGTGAATTTTCTCTCCTGCCTGATCAGAATGGGAGGGCCATTTAAAACAGCCTCCCAGGTGTTCCTACTCAGGCTTTTTGGTTGGGATGGGGCTAAGAGCTATATTCCACTGTGGATGAAACAAGGAATTAGCTCCCCTGACCTCCTGGACCAGCTCCAAGGATTGTTCTAGGTGTTTCTGGTCAGGCTTTCTGGTTGGTGTGGGAGCTATACTCATTAACGGATTCTAGCCTTAAAAGGTTCTTTTTGTGGCCTTGACTCTAGCTGACCTGTTCCCCAAGTTCCCTGGCTGAGCAGTGCCACTAGCCTGGTTCTTTAGACAGTCATTTCTGCCTGCCATATTCTCTGCTTGAGCAGGGCTAAGGAGGTTTTAGGTGTTGTGGTTAGCCTTTCTGGTAGGGGGCATCCAGGAGCTATACTCACCAGTGAGCTGTGACTCGGTTCTCCTCTTTGCAGGGGGCCAGCTGACAAGGTTCTTTGTTTGAGAACACAAATGCAGCTGACTGACACTCCACCTAGTTCCCTGGTCCGACGGTGCCACTGCCTTGGCTCCGAGGATGAGCAAAACCGCTGGCTGGGGCCGCCCACCTGGTGGTGCAGGTGGGATGTGCTCTGCTAAGATCTGCATCCTGGCTCTTTCAGTCTTTCCTCCTTTCTCCATCACAGGCAGATCCCCAGTGAGCACTCTATGAGGTGAGTTTAGAGTAGGGGCTCCTAGGAAGTGACCCACATCCTGGGGGAGCTGACCATCCACCCTGGTCTCTGTGGTTTTTGTTTTGTTTTGTTCTGTTTTTAAATGGAGGAACTGTAGGCTCAGAGTAGACCTCTTGGTGTGGTGCTGACCCATCCTGGGGGATGGGCCATGTGGTCAATGTGTGGCTACTCCTCTTACCCTTCTAATGTAGCCTGACTTGTTCTCTGAGGTGCAGGCATTGCTTCAGCTCTGCATTTTAGGATTTTCTCCGCGGTGTCTTGTCCATGAACTGTAGTTAATTCTTTGGTGAAGGGGACCAAAGTCAGGGAAGGGTTATGTTGCCATCTTGGTGACATCACCTTTGTTATTTACAGATATTGAAATTTGGTTTTCATATGATATTCTGTGTTATGAAACAGTATTCTTTTTATTTTTAACCATTTAAACATGTAAAAGAAATTTCAAGTTCATGGACCATACAAAAGCAGGAAAAGGCCCCTGGGCCGAGGTCTGCTAAGCCATGCTTCAGCTGAGTATTTCTGAGTTGTTCTTTGACAAGTTTTGAGGAATAGCGAAATATATGGAAACAAAAGGGACTTAAGGGGAAAAAATCTCTAAATTAGCTGATTGTGTGGAAAGAGGGATTGCTGGCTGGGAAATGTTAACCATGAGGACATGCTTGGCCAAAAAAGCGCAACAAACAAATCAAAACAAAAACAAAACAAAACAAAAATTTTAAAAACCCATGAAATGGGAAGGTGATGAACAGCAAGATGAATTAGGTATATTTCTCCTTTCTCCTTTTATTATTTTTTTATTTGATAGATTTCAAGCTTCACAATGGAAACTGCTATCACCTGCTTATCTCATAAATAGGGTGTAAAAGAAAGAGTTAGAAATACTATTTTGAAGTATCCAAGTCCTCTGGTATACAAACACTATAACATATTTGTATCTTCCCGATGGGCTTTTTACCTCCTGGGCTAATAGTGAATTAGATTTTTGTTTCAAAGCAGCCAAGTAGCAAGAGCTTTACTGAAAAATTGAGACAAACAGTGCCAGTGTCTTGTGAATGATTTGGTCAGGGAGCTTGTAGGAGGAGGAGGAAATAAATGAACCTTTTTGAGTAGCTACCATGAACCAAATATCGTACTAATATGTGTTGAATGCTTGGTATAATGTTTAGCACAGAGCCAGAAAAAATACATCAAATAGAGCAGGTATTATTATCATATTATCATATAGCCTCTTCTTGATCTTAACAAAAAAACCACATGCTTGAAATACTATTCTTTCTCTTTCACATTAGGAGAAAAACAATGCTTGTGAAATTAACTTATTTTTCTCATGGTACATAATTAGTAAATTGTGGCACTGGGTACCTAGTATGCTCTCCATAAATATTTGCTAATTTTTTTTTTAATTGTGGTGAGGATACCTAGCATGAGATCTTCCCTCTTGACAATTTTAAGTGTATAACACAGCGTTGTTAAGTTTAGGTACAATATTGTACAGTAGATCTCTAGAATTTAATTGTCCTGCATGACTGAAGAGCAGTTCTCAAACAGGGAGATTTTTAATTTTTAGAGGAGTGAATCTACTTGATTTAACGTCCATTCTTTCTAATTTGAAGGTTTCTTGCTTCAACGTGGCACAGAATATAGTCTATCCAGGTGATAATTTTCATGCTAAAGTAGCTCCTGGACGTACTGCCGAGGTCATAGCCAATGAATCCAAGAAAGGAAATTCATTAGCAACTAAGGGAGAGTGAACTTCTTGACCCAGAATAAATGATGCTGTTAAGGGATTAGCAGTGCCATGCATAGAGTTATGATTAGCTAAATAATTGGTGACACTTAACATAGGGCTTTTGCCAAGAGGGGAGAAGAATAACACTATTTGTTGTTCATATAATTAGATTTTTCACCTCAAGTGAAAAAGCAAACTGAGCACAAGATGCGGGCAGACCTTGAAGTGGCTGCTCAAAGGTGATGTGGGTCTTTAATTACAGGACTTATCAGATGTAGGACTTTAGACACACAGAGGCAGTGCTGATTTGAATTCAGAAATGTTAAAACCTCTGAGACAACAGATTACTGGTCAGCTCTGCAACCACTCCGGCGGCCAGGAAATGTGAATCATTTATACTGGCACTCGATGAGGGTGTGCAATCAGATCCCACTTGAGGTGCCTTTAAATAATTCTGCTTCGCCCTGGAAACTTCTGTCAATCAGTAATCGGGGCTGCCCTTCCTTCCCCCCTTGCTCTCTCCAGCTTGGCAGGGGCTAAACCTTTGTGGTCAGAGATTTGCTAATGTATGGGCTCAAAGGCACACATTTCATGTTTCCTGTGCCCTCTCATTTCCTGTCTCTCAAGACACTACCTCTCGAAGGATCCATTTCAGTGTTCCTCATAATTGCCCTACTCCAGAGACAGTGACTATGAGACTGGCCTCTCATTTTCTAAAATATGATCTCCGACTGCTTGTGTGAGTGTCCTGGAAAACCATATCTTTCCTTTGCAGTACAAGCACCCAAACTAAGAGGAGTGGGAGATGAGGAGAGAGGGCAATTTTGTACTTGGGGAGTGAGGTGAGGGAAGGGAGTGTTTTGTGTTTCCTTCAAATAGGGTTTTAATCACTATTGATCATGGGCATCATTTCCTATAGCTTCTAAGTAAAAATGTATTTTCTGATAGACCAATTTAATTCCAACAAATCACCTTTTTCAAGTCTCCTAACTAACAAGAAACTAAAGAGTAAATTTTTTTTGGCTGACATAAATGATACTCCTTTTTTACAGTTCCTGAATTTCTGCTTTTCATATTTTTAAATTACTTTATTGTTTGTTTTTTTAATTGGGAATCCCTTTGTTTCCTGCCTTTTCTGATTTCTCTTAACTTTATCTTGTGCATGTATGCTCATATTTTAGCATGAGTTGCCTCAAACACTTTCTGAAAGTGGGACTGAATGAAGCATATCCTTAAAAGGGTAAATCCCTCAGACTAAAAAGTAAGATCTAGAGATTCAAAATAGATATAAAAAGCCCTTCTCTGGTTCTGCTTTAATGTTATTGTTTATAGTTGGCTCGGAATGGTTTTTGAATAGTGGGCTTATATTTAACAGCAAACAGGTACCTCATAATTTGGTTTACATAATCCTGGGTTTTATTTTAAGTGCTGCTATCTGCAGATGTGAGCATAGAGGAAGTTTGGTCTTTTCATCAGGGAAAAGTCTTAGGAGAATTTCCTGAGCCATTGGATGAAAAGTCATGAGGACTGGGTCAGAGATACCCAGGTAGATCCCAGCATGGCCCTCTCTCCAGAGCTCTGTCAGAGAGGAAGGTCACCTGGGCCAGACTTCCTTTCAGAAGTGTCCCTAAAGGGAGAAGAAGTTACCATGAGTAATATTGCTATAGCTATGTCATACAGGTGACCTACATTTGGGCCCCAATGGGGAAGTGGTTTCTTAGGAGAGTCTGGTGACATTATGAAGTAGCAGATCTTAGGAGGATAAGAAAAAATCCTTTCTCTCTTTAAATTTGATACCCTCTTTTCCCCTTGATTGCACCTTTGGTTCATTCTGTCAGCCTTTTACTTTTATCAGTGATGGGGTTCCAGACTGACTGAACAATCCCAGGTTTGCTTTGGAGAGGTGTAGTTGATCACTGTTGTTCTGGTTTAAGTATGAATAGCATCTGCTTTCACTTTCAAGGAGGAGCTGCCATACCTCCACCAGTCAGTGAGGTGGCATCTGTGCTGATAATGGGGGGGGGGGTTGGGGGGAGAGGACTGGGTTTGGGGAGAAGAGGGACACCCATGGTATCACCCCTGTCAGCTGGAGTGTGTGTCCCCAGGACTGTTGTCCTTTTCAGCAGTGCCCTGTCAGTGGAGCAAAAGTCTGCAGAGCCCCTGCATCGATATTACAATTGATTATTTAAATCAAAATTTTAAGAAGGGAGGAGGAGGAGTTGCCTTACATGCCGCAAATCAATCATATTGAACACCTACTAATGTACCCCCTCTTCTATCAACTCTTGGCACTGGTCATGTCAGCCCGCTGGGAGTTAGGAGCACTGACAGGGTTGTCACTGTTTCAGCTCAAGCAGTCACCACTTAAAGCCTCTCTCCCTGTCCCCTTCTTCACTCCTCCTCAGCCAATATTCTCCAGGGCTCTAGCAGAGAGAGAGAGAGGCCGGTCTCTTCTGGGTCCCACATAGACTGACTTAAATGTAATAATGTCACTCAAAAATAATTTCATTTTTTAAGGGAAGCATAAATGTATACAAAAACATACCCCTCCAAAAAAAGAAACACTTTTTGCCATTATACTCATTAAAGCCTTACCCATTTCATTGCCATGTAGCTTATGTTTGATACTGAAGACAACTGACTCATGTCAAAATAAAGGTTCTAGAATGTTGTTAGGACCTTCCAGTGAAGACTCTCAAACTCTGAAAAGGAGATTCTATAATGGTGCTTTGGGCTGGTATGCTGTTAAAACATGTTTACCACAAGTATTGCCCTGTTCTTAAGACAAATTCATACAAGGAATTAAAAGGTCTATCTGGCTTATAGCTAAATTCATCCAGAAGCTCTGTTAAGGCAGAGGTTTTCAAACGCTCAGGACAAGTTCAAGTTTTAAGGATTCATGGGGATTGCAAAACATTAAGGGATTGAAATCGTTGGAATAGTATAGCAGTCGGAGTATCTTTGACAATGTATTCTCCACCTCAAGCAAATCTTAGAATATGCTTTCTCAGTGTGCTCGATTGTGATACTTTGATTAAAAGTAAATTGGGTTATAAGTTAGTTAAAATGAAGTCTGAATGAAGTCTGAAGACCTCAGAGGAGTTGACATCATTCCAGAAGGAAGAAGAGGAAGAACACGTTTAGATAGATTTATCTGGGGAAAGTTATGTTTAGTCAATAACTGAGTCATTACTTGCCTGGAGTCTGAAATCTTTGAATCTAAGAGCATTTCTCCCGTAAGAAATCACCAGAGCCCCCTTTTAAAGGTGGTTAACTACTCAGCATTGTGCCTGAGAGGATTGCTTGTTAGCTGTGTCTAATTGGGAAATTTTCTAAACTGAAGTGATTTACTTAATGTAATAATCTCAAACAGAAGAGTTTATTTCTGATTTCACCTTCGATTATGACATCTTTGGGGATGGATGGCTCAAGCATTCTTAAGCAGTAATGATGTATGAGTTACTGCATTCACTAAGCAAAGGGATCCTTCTCACACAGGATTAACTAACATTCATTGAAACAAACCATACACGCCAGGATCTGTGTTAAAAACACCGCAGCACAAAGTTCAGTAAGGGACACTGCCTACCTAGAAGGATAGTACAGCCTAGGGGAGTGGGGGGAAGTTGAAACTAGAAAAAAGCAATACTGCCTTGTGTTAAATGCCCTAACAAGGGACCAAGAACAGAGTAGTGGAGCTCAGAGGATGCAAATACTTATTCTGTTTGGGTAATAGTAAAGCAATTTTCCCCTGAGGAGGTGGTGTTTCACTGCCTCTACACCCCCCACCCCGCGCCCCCGCAGAAAGAGAGAGAGATAGAAGGGGAGGGATATTCAAGGCAGGAGGAGGATGATGGACCAGGCACAGAGCACAGAGAGGGCCTGATGCTTTTCATTACAACAGTGACAGTGGTATTTTGGTCCAGAGATCATGGTGGAGGATAAGACGGGAGCTCTTGTTAGCCAGGCTGGGGGGGGGTTGGCCTCAGTCCTGTGTGCAATAAGAGCAATTGCTTCCTTCTTTAAGTAGAGCCAGGTGGTCGGACAGGAAACACTCACTGAGACACAATCACCACTGTCCTCTAAATCTACTGTTTCTCTGCCTAAATTGAGAAGATTTCATCCTTTTTGTCACTTTGGGTTATAAATAATCAGAATCTCATTAGCCTAATGTATCATGAGTCAAAATTTCCACATCTCATTCAACGAAGGACATCTTCCTTCACCACAGTTAAAACCTAACCCAGGTGCAGAAGGGTGTGGGCTGGGCATGGTCGCAGATCCCGAGACTGGCACGAGCGCCTCCTTAAATCTTGCACTCTGCTTGCCTCACCTACCTCACCACATCCCAGTTCCACTTGTTTTAATTTTTCTCCCATTTCTTGCTCGGCCCTCTTCTCCTGTTTACTGTGCTGTTTCTAGCTGCTTCAACGTTGGCGAAAGGGAGGGAGTGACAGAGAGGGCCACACATGCCTTTCACCTAGCTAGTACAGTGCATCTTTCTTGACTGTTAATGTCCTTTGTCAGAATGGACTTCCAAGTGTTCTTTCATGGTCTAACTTGGTGGATTCTTCAAAGACCTCTGGATCTTAGAAATGGGCAATTTTCAGACGTGTGTGCACCATTCTGTAGCTGGGATCTTTGACTCCTCCTCCATTCCTACACCAATTACACAACCCACATACGCAAGAGGATTTACCCTGAAGCTAATGGTGCTTAAGCCTTAGGGCTCCTCCCATGCACAGGCTCCTACCAAGGCCCCGGGGAAGGCCCCTAGCAATGTGTTCATGTGGTCATCTGCTTTTGTAAAATTTGTAAGAGTAAGCTATTTGAACACGCGCAGTTACGACTGAAACCTCCTTCCATTCTGATCTTCCCCCTGAAATACTCACCTTTTATCAAGTAAACTTGGAGTGTTTGTAGCTATTTGGCAGAGCTAAGGGAAAGTTTGATTTGAGGACTTATTTAGCAAGGATTTAGTGGGATATATTTGGGTGGTTCAAAGGCTATGAAATTTTGCTAGCCATTCAGTGTGAAATGGCTTCCAGAAATAGTCTAATCGCTCATGGTGACAGGAAGGTACAGGGACAGAGGATTTTTTGTTTGTTTTTTGATTTTTACTTGAAGTGTCCTATGGCACCTAGTCTCAGAAGCATGTGGATAATAGAGAAAGAACAAGATTTGAAACCTGTAAGGCTCAGAGCTAGCAAGTGTGAAATTCTTCCAAATATTAAGGGTGAGGAGAATGGTCACTGTCTCCCAAATTTCATGACAATCCTGAAGTTTATATGGCATCATCAAAATAAGATTTAAAGCAGAGAGAGATTTTCTTAACTAGGAAAAATTAAAGAAAAATAATTCAACCATACCTAAGGAAAAGCTAAATAATTTTAAAATTTTCTCTTCAATTATTGTCATATGGAACCAAAGATAGGCAGCCAAAAATTTTAGGGCAAGACTTATTATAGAAGAATGTCAGATAATTAATAAAAATATTATTTTTGAGATTTTTGGTATTTCTGATGTTTGTCAGCTTTTAAAAATTTGTGTTTTACTGTTCTTCATTTTCTCATTCTAAATGAGTCTTGACTATGGTGCCTACATATATGTGTCAAAGAAGACCTCCCAAATTACATATATTTGAGACCCCACAAAACCTGGAATCCTCCTTTCTCACAGGCTTATGTTCTTCAGTGGGTGTCCTCCTGGGAAGTAACGCTTTCAAGGTGACTGAAGCTCTCTGACTTTCCATGTCACTTGGGCCTCAGGAAATACTTGTCTCCAGTACTTGTCTTGCTGAGATAGGGAAGGGTGACTTGCTTCAAAGAGCTTATTTTCACTCAGCTCTGAGAGCCAGGCCAGGGAGTGCAACGTGTTCTGCTCATAAAGCCTGTAGCTGGTTGGCGAGAAAGCAGAGTGCCTTCTGGCAAGGACTCTCCTATCCCCCATCCTATCCTCCACACACACATGTTGTTTTGATGCCACTTCCACTTACCTGGAGGCAGAAGGGAACAGGGGATGGGAAATCATTACACTCTCCCTCCTAGATCTGTAACTGAGTCACTTCAAATAACTCTGCCCTGATTGTTCTCCACAAGGATCCTGTAGCATCCTCCGATGTGCATGTTTGGACCAAGAAGATGTAACTGGTTTCCCTTTCTCTGATAGGCAAGTCCTGTAGGCTGTCTAGCACCTCTTGTTAGAGAATGAAGGTGCTGGTTACTGTTCATCCTTAGTTGCCCTTTCAAGGGAGGCAAATTTGGGGCAATGACTTTTTTTTTAAAGATTTTATTTATTTATTTGACAGAGATCACAAGTAGGCAGAGAGGCAGGCAGAGAGAGAGAGGAGGAGGCAGGTTCCCTGCTGAGCAGAGAGCCCGATGTGGGGCTCGATCCCAGGACACTGGGACCATGACCTGAGCCGAAGGCAGAGGCTTTAACCCACTGAGCCACCCAGGCGCCCCTGGGGGCAATGACTTTTGTCCAAATATGCACACCTACCATGACCCAAAGGCTTTGTG
Organism: Lutra lutra; assembly: GCF_902655055.1. Taxonomy (NCBI): domain Eukaryota; kingdom Metazoa; phylum Chordata; class Mammalia; order Carnivora; family Mustelidae; genus Lutra; species Lutra lutra. The sequence continues at coordinate 52,753,219 of NC_062290.1, forward strand.
GGTTTTCTAGTAAACAGGTCAGGAATCAAACCAAAAATTCCGGGCAGATGATTGGATTCATGCTAAAGCATTGAGGACAGAAAGAAAGTGGGTGGGCCCTGTAAGCCTCAGGCTATTGGGGTGGTTGCCCAGGGCGTGAGGGGTAGGGTGGGGTGGCCTACGAGATGAGGTACAGAGAGTTGATGTTTGGAAAGCACCATCTTGGGACCTTTTCTAGGATGTTTCATTGTTTCCCCAAAGGATTGATCATAAAACCTGGGGCAACATGGATGGACCTAGAAGGTATTATGGTAGTGAAATAAGGTAGAGAGACACAAATGCTGTATGATTTCACTTATCTGTGGCATCTAAAATACAAAACAAATAAAACAGACAGACCCAGGCAACAAACTGTTGGTTACCAGCGGGAGGTGGGGTTGGGGCAGGCAAAATAGATCAAGGGGACAAAGAGCTCCAAACTTCCAGTTACAAAGTAAATAAGTCATGCAGGTGTTATGTACCACATAATGAATATAGTGAATAATATTGAAAGAACTTTGGTGACAGATGGTAACTAGAGTTATATCTTGTAATGTATAAAAATATCAAGTCATGGGGTGCCTGGGTGGCTCAGTGGGGGGGGGTGGGAAAGACATGGGTATTGTGCTTACCACACTGCTCTTTTCAAAATGCTTTACTGGGCTGACCTCCTTGGATTTTCACAATGAGGATGGGAAATAGGATTCCAACTATTACACATGTGGTCACTGGGACAAGGATAGGTAGAGTGAATTGGCTAAGGTCCCTCAGCTAATTAGGGACAGGGTCAGGACCATGATTCCAACTTCCTCATTCACTTTTCTATGTGATGTTCTTTTCCTAAAAAGCCTCTGGACAAGGAAACAGAAGAGATCAGAGCAAATGGAGAGAATGGGGAGAGTAGAGTGAGGACAGAGCCAGGTTGTCGATTAGCTTGCTTCATATGACCAGGAAGACCTTGGGTAGCTGGGGCCCTGGGTGTCAGTTTGGGTGCAAAGAAAGTCACTTGGAGAAACACCCAGGGTGGGTCAACCACCAGCAAGTCCTCCCTAAATGAGACAGGGAGACATCTCCTTAACTACAACAGAGGTGGTGTTTTAGGGACAATTCAGAAGGCATCCTGTCCTGGGGTTGACACATTTAAACAAATGTTATTTTATATCTTTAGGTAAATTCTTGGCTTTGATAAATGCTCTTCATGTTGTGATTATGATTCTGTAAGGTAAACTTGTTTTAGAGTCATTAGGTAGGATAAAATGTCCACTGCTGTGTGTTATTAAAGGAAAGGTCATCCAGCATGAGGTTTTGCCTTCACTTTTCTTTACCTACCTGTCTGTTGGGTCAAGTAAGCCACACCTAGCAAGATATAATATTATATAATTGGGCCATTTTTTGAGACCAACATTTGGGGGTGTAACACAATATAAAGGGAGGTTTTAATTTGACAAATAATTCTTTAATCACTCTCCAGGTATTCATTTCTTACTCATCTTTCTAGTTAACAGTCCCGGAGACCATGAAGACTTAGCATATTTGAGATTAGGTGACTGTTAATGCCTCTATAGTTCTTTAACTTTGGAAGTATTAGCATGCATAGGATATGAGCAAATTTAACAAATTACTTTTGTTGCTTTACTTAGAAATGTCTGAAATCTAGAGTTTTATGAAACTGCATGTTAGCTATTATGCAAAAAAGGAGTAATTTGTTTTATGACTGACAACAGTAACACTATTACAATGCATTTTCAGTATTTATGGTAAGTCTTTTTCATGGAAAATGAATATGTTACCAAGTTTGTATTACTCTAGTAATATTTTGGTTGGTCAGCATATAGTCCAGTATCTTGAGTGAAGTACAGGAACGTATGTCCTCAGAGTTTTGATTTACTTATTTATGTCGTGAAAACCAATATGCACATACCAATAATTAAGAGCAGGGTGAGAAAAAGGCTTTAGGATGCTTATCCAAAGGAGTGCTAACGAATAGAAATGCAGGAAGGGGCTTCAGTCTCTTTACTGTCACATAATTGGGTAACGCCGATGCATTCTCAACAGGTTTGATTCAACCAGTATTTTTGTGCACCTACCAGAAAATGCAAAAAAAAATAGTCCAGGGTGGTTCCGTGTAGAATGCACACTACACGCAGGAAGAACAGTGGGTAAAATTCTGGATGGAATGGGGCCTAATGATACAGGATTTTGGACATTTGAACTTTATTCTGAAGGTAGTGCAGAATCCCTGAAAGCAACGAAAAGGACATAGCAGGAAGATTAATTCAGAATCAGAGCATGTGGTCAATTAGAACATGGTGGAGACACTAACAGTGTATTAACACACTTTTAAGGTAACAGTAGAGTAGTGTATGCCTGTAGGGAAACAAATCCAAGAACCAGAAGAAGGACAGAAGTTTTGTGAATTGAAAGGTTTTGGTTGGGAGATAAAACCAATTATAAAATAAGTAGGTCCTAGGGATGAAATGTATAGCATGGAGAGGACAGTTAATAATACTCTCATATATGTGAAAGTTGCTGAGAGGGTAAAGCTTAAAGTTCTCATCACAAGGAAACTAAGCTTTCTAAATGGTTCTAGGTGTTGGCAAGATTTAGTGTGCTGATCATTATACCCTTGAAACTAATACAATGTTCTTTGTCAATTTTATTTCAATTAAAGTCAAAGGAGGAAGCATCTGGGGAATATGGAAAGTCATGTGGGTATTGATATAAATTTCAGAGTAAGTGGAAAATGGGTTATTTGTCTGGGATGTGGCAAAGAAGACAACGCATTAAGGTATACATTTGGGAGTCATTTGGAGACCTATATGGGTGAAAAGAGCCCTGGACTTAAGAGAGAGGGTTGTTTACAGACTTTGTCACTTTCTTTTCTTTTTTTAAAAGATTTTATTTGTTTTGAGAGAGAGAGAGAGAAAGTGCAAGTGGGGGGAGCAGAAGAGGCAGAGAGAGAGAATCCCAAGTACACACCACACTGAGTGTGGAGCCTGACGCCAGGCTTAATCTCCCAAACCTGAGAGCATGACCTGAGCCGAAACCAAGAGTCAGACGCTTACCCGACTGAGCCACTAAGGTGACCCCAGACTTTGCCACTTTCTATCTTTGAGACTCTGGGCCCGTGACTACACCTGAGTTTCTCCATTTTCTCTTCTTTAAAATAAAGATCAGTAGGTTGTTGGGAGCATTAAAGGAAAGGCTGTGTACATTCTGCCAACTTCTAGACAAAAACAAGGTGCTATTGTGTGGAAGAGAGCTGAGGTGAATGAAGGTAGGAGAGCTGATGAGATTGCGAGGGGACTGAGAGGAAGGAGATGAGTGGACTCTCTGGGAATGCGTGTGCAGAGGGGGCCTGCAAAAAAGTCACTGGCGAAAGGACTGAGAGGTTTTGTCCTAAGTGGGGGATCTCCTTAGTGTCCCCAAAGTCAAGAATTTCAAGAGTACGTAGGAGGTCAGTGCCACATGATATCAATTTAATAACTTGATGGTTACCAGGGATCCTCAGAAAAGTTTTTCAGTGAAGGTGAAACAGCAGAAAACAGGTAAATGATATTACCATAGATCATTAGTGCTTACCTGGAGACAAAGCTGTTCCCTCTTCCTCTCTAGAGCTCTCTGCCCTGATACTCTTGGTGGTCAGGTAAGAGGTTCAGGAGAGATGGTGGGAGGAGCAAGAAAACAAAAGCTTTGTAACTCATTTCCCTGCAAATGAGTATGTGATACCACTTGTTTACCTTTACTGTTGTATCCATAATTACATTCATAAGCCATTTACTTCTCCATGTAAATAATCATTCCAAGAGTCAAGGGTAGAGTGCACCGAATAGTAATTTGTTTATTCCTTTTTTAAAAAAGATTTATTTGTTTATTTGAGAGAAAGTTTGCTAGTATGTGCGAGTTGGGGGAGTGGTGGAGGGAGAGAAACTCAAGCAGAACTCCCCTGCCGCTGAGCATAGAGCCGGGTGCAGGGCTGGATCTTGTGACCCATGAGATCATGACTGGAGCCAAAACCAAGAGCTGGAGGCTTAACCAACTGAGCCACGCAGGTGCCCCATGTTTTCTTCTTATTTTTCACCTCACTCCTCTTGCTATATTCTGTATGGCAGAGTTCTTTATATTTTGGATATTAGTTCTTATAAGCTCCCAGAATCCTAATAACCTTTATATTATATTCTTTCATGCCTCTCAGTCAAATCGAAATAGTTTGCATCTGTGTGTATTTGTAGTAGTTGGCGATGGTTGCACATAGTCCCATGGGATGATCTGCTCTACCTTCCTTATATGCTTCTCATTCTCATGGAATGATTTCCTTCTATTAAATCATAATGAGCCCTTAGTGAACACTAAAGTGAGAAGTCACCATCTTCTTCTGGCCAAATTGTACCCTAAAAGAGGAAAATAAACTCAAAGTTTTTGAAAGTAATAAGATTATAAAAAAAAAAATATCTCCTGCGTAGTTACATATGATTTTAATATGCACATAAGACGTATAAAGTTTTTTGGGGCACCTGGGTGGCTCAATGGGTTAAAGCCTCTGCCTTTGGCTCAGGTCATGATCCCAGGGTCCTGGAATCGAGTCCCACCTTGGGCTCTCTCCTCAACGGGGAGCCTGCTTCCCCTCCTCTCTCTCTGCCTGCCTCTCAGCCTACTTGTGATCTCTGTCTGTCAAATAAATAAATAAAATCTTAAAAAAAATGAATAAAGATTAAAAAGTTTAAAAAAGTCTGTGTTCTTGTGTTCTGTTTATGATATTTTATTAAGTTTTGGGGATCTATACTCTGAGAACCATGAGAAGCTAAAATTCATTTTCATATGAAGAGAAATTTCAATTTCTGTTGAATTTGTCTTTTTGTCCTTGATAGGGGTAAATCTCAGAGGAAATTAGCATGGTAACATATCCTGTGTTTGGAATTTTCTTCTGATCATGTCTGTATCCTAACAATGTTTAAGATTCTACATATGTTGGTCATCTTTACTATGGTTAAGTCCCTTATTGGGATAGTTTTAAAAATGTCCATTTTGGAGCACAAGTTGTGCAAGTGAACTGGCTAATATACATATGACAGATAATGATCTGTCAAATCACATGCAGTATCCCTGATAGATTTTATTAGTTCACTGGCCAGATAAATGTCATCTCTGGTAGTGTATTGTCTCTGCTTATCAAGTTTTTATCTTTACAGTTGTTAGATGAATTTGTGGCACAGATCAAAATGATCTCATATTCTTGGAAGGAATATGAGACTAGGAGAGGTAACCTAAGGGCTTCAATATCACATCTATGCTGACCCAACTATGTATGTGACCTGGGGCAAATCTCTCCATCTTCTCCGGCCTCCTTCAGTTTCTTCAACTATAAAATGAAAGTTTGACTAGATCATCTCTAAGGCTCCCTGGTGCTTTTGTCAGCCCTGGGCTTTTCTTCACAGAGAGTGCCTACAGGCTGGAGCACTCTCATCTCAGCTGTTTGAACACCTCCTGCATTTTGGAATTTTTGGATTTTTTTTTTTTTTTTAGCCCTGGTTCTCATTAAATGAATTAAACCGCCTCAAGTAGCTCTGAACTGTATGTTTCCCTTTACACCCAGGGATCCTCAAGTGGTCCTACTCAGATTGCTGTAATTCAGGCATACCCACTAATCAGTCTGTGCAGTCAATTCTCTGGGATTCTTTCCTACTTTCAGAGAATCTTGTTACAAGACAATGCCTACACAAAATGGTTTTATTCATTGTTATCTCTTCTTAATATTATCTTATTTATAGGTCCATGGGCCCCCCAGTCTCCCAGTCTCCCTCATCTTCCATTTGTAGTCTTCAAGAGACTAATGAACTCCTCCTTCAAGGGTATAGCTGCCTTTCTTTCCTCTTGGAGCTGGTGTTGTCACAGAGGCCACCAGAGCCCATGTCCTTCAGCATGTTTACTTCTGCTATGGGTAATCCACTGTCCTAGGGCATCTTGGGCTCTGTTACAATTGAGAGTAGATGCAAAATGATCAGGTAATGCAAGGGATTCCTAAACTCCTTTTCCAGACACACTGCCTTCACTTTTTGGTATCTTAGTTGTCAATACCCATTAACTTTTGTATTAATTCAAACCCTAGATATATTCTTGTCTCCATAGGAAGCTACATTGTTTCCCTATGAGCTCTTCTGTCTTTCAAGCCTCTATTACTGTAAGGACACCAAGAGGAGATAGATACCCATTAAATGCAAAAAAAAGATAGCTTTCCCCAATGTCACCAAAGATCCACCAGAAACTCCCCCAAAGATGTGCCCTAGGTGATAGAAATCTCATGGTGGGTTTTGCCTTCTGTCACCTTAAGATGATGACATTTTAGTCACACTCTTCAGTGTTGTTATCTGCCAGCCTATACTTACCCCTTCTCCAAGTTCATGTCCTTACTTTTCAACTGTTGATATAGAAAGAATGAAATTTTTGTGCATATCTTAATAACCACCTTAAGTTTGGTCATGAGGTTACATGAAACCATATTTCTAGATCCCAAAAAGGTAACAAAAGGCAGAGAGACTCTTCATTTTTTGTCCCTCAAAAGAACTTACCTTTCTGATGATCTTTTCCCTTTGAGTCTCCCTTTGTTCAGTTCAGACCTTGCAGAGCAGAGATGATTGATACAGCTCTTTGTGAGGCAGCCATGCCTGGTCAATCAGTTTATTGGATTATAATTTACTCTATTTTTGTCTTTATATTCTCTACCCTTTATTCAGTCTTCGATCTTTTTCAGAGAATCATTTGTTCTCTCTTGGGCCAGAATGTTTTGAGGGGAAAGAGGCCACTCTGCTGTAGTTCTCTCATGGTAGTGATGGTTATTAACAGCTACAGTTTCAGGGCCATTTGTTACCTAGGGCTCAGGATTACTTGACAGTGTTGGTGTGAGTGGGCACAAGCATGTGTGTGTCACACGTCGCATGTATGCACGCTGGGGCAGGAAGAAGGAAAACCAAAGATAAAGATATTTCTTAGACATGTGAATATGTGTTTTTCTGGAAGGTAAATAAAGTTTTATGAGATTCTCAAAGAGATTCATGTACCCAAAAAGTTCACATCCACTGTTAAAACAGAATATCAATCTGGGAATAAAGTTCTGGGTTACAAGATCCCCTGGTATTTTCCCTTACAGAACTTTCCCTCTGTCATAAACTATAGAACATATGTTTTTTACTTTTACTAAGAACAGTAAGAATTTATGCCTATCATCCCTTGGTACCTTGACCGACCATAATGAGAATTGGTATCTATATCCATTCTAGTCAGAAATAAAGCCTTTTGCTGGGTCGCTTGGGTCATTTCTTGTTTCTTCTGCTCCCTGCTGTCCAGATACATTTTGATACAACTAGGAAAAACTAAAAAAAGCAGGAATTTGTAGACTGGTGATAGATCTCATAGAAACCTTTAAAGGATAACATGTAGGAGGTAAAAATTTGAGTGGAGCTTTTACCTTTAAGGGCAACTTTCAAGAAGGGAGTTGATGGTTCTCCCCTCTTTGTTTTATCACATTAGAGGAAAAAAAATCACCAATTTCTTTGTCAGACTAATTCTGTCTTTTCTGTCTTTGTCTCAGTCATGCCTCTCTATTGAGAAAAAGAAATAATTGCTGTGCTAATGCTCATGCCTCAGTAAAAAATAAAGAGCAAATATTTCTTTCTTTTTTTTTTTAAGATTTTATTTATTTGACACAGAGAGAGAGATCACAAGTAGGTGGAGAGGCAGACAGAGAGAGAGAGAGAGGAGGAAGCAGGCTCCCTACTGAGCAGAGAGCCCCATATGGGGCTCGATCCCAGGACCCTGGGACCACGACCCGAGCCGAAGGCAGAGGCTTTAACCCACTGAGCCACCCAGGTGCCCCAAGAGCAAATATTTCTAAATGTATGGTTAGACAATAGGGTCTCTGAAGCCATTTGCAATCTTTTAAGATTACTTAAGGTCCAAAGAGAAAAGTTCAGAAATTCTAATCTGGCCAGAACCAGTGTGGAGTTATATTGGGTCTTATTACAAATAGCTTGTGATTAGTACTGCTGCTATAACCTATACTAGACTTAGGCAGTTTAATCAAGATGGTGCTCCAGTATGCTACTGTTCTGTCACCTTCAAGACTGAACCAGATTTGGGCAGACTTAGAACTGTAAAGAGAGCAAGCTCATTATATTCAGTACGAAGTACAACTGCCAGAGAAGGAGCCACTACAAGGTAGATGTGTGCTGCATAATTCCCAGAGCTTTCACAGGGTTGAGAGATATTTGAATTTGACCAGCTAGGGTGGAAAGACTTGGTAGAACCTGGGACTTTCAGTAGGGACTAAATGAAGGATCACTTTTTTTGTCATAGGGCTCAACTATTCCTAGAGTTCTACCTTAAATCTGCCTTTAAGGTATTAAAAGAAGGCTCAAAAAAATTGGGTGGAAATCTTTCTTGCAAAAAAAGTAACCCTCTTTAAAGGAAAACAACAAAATCCAGAAATTCTGTAACCTAAAGATATACAATTCCTGGTGTATAATACAAAGTTACTAGACATACAAAAAAGCAAGAAAATTTGACGTATAACTAGGAATGAATACACTAATAGAAACAGTTGGAGAAATGACAAGGATGATGAAATTATCAGACTTTAAAGCAGTATTATAAAAATGTTCAGTGAGTTAAAAACATGAATATATATATGAGGAATGGAAGATATAAAAAATAACCAAGTGTAATTTCTAAAGCTGAGACTCAGTGATTTGTGGGACAATGTCAAGCAAGCTAACAAGCATGGAATTGGTCTTCTAGAAAGAGGGAGTGTCAGAATAAATATTAAAAGAAATACTGAAAAAAAAATTTCCTTCTTGATTAATACTGAATACATAGAACTCTGTGAATCTAAAAGAATCTAAGCAAGGACCACCCCCCAACCACCAAAATGATCCAATTGCTGAAATGCAGTGATAAAGAGAAAATTCTTAACCAAAGGGGATGGGAGACACTTTTTATAGGGGGGAACAAAGATAGGCAATATTGTTGACTTCTCATGCAACAAGCCATGCAAGCCAGAAAACAATGGAATGTCTTCTCCACAGGCCTGAAAGAAAGGAAAAAGTCAAACTAGAATTCTGTTTTGGTTAAAAAAATAAAAAATAAAAAATAAATAAAATAAAAATATATATAGGAAGGAAGAAAAGAGACATTTCTAGACAGACAAAATCTGAGAGAACTTCCTGCTAGCAGACCTGTACTTCAAGAAACATTCGAGGAAAACAATATGAGATGAATAGCTGGATCCATCAGAGAGAAGAGTACTAGAATGGTTAATGTGTGGATAAATAGAAATTTCCAAATTTTTGTTTCTTTAATTTTTCCCCCCAATTTTTTTGTTTCTTTAAATTGTAATTGTTTAAGTCACCAACAGTGTATTGTGGGGTTTATAACATGTAAAAATAAAAAGTATAACAACACTAGTGGTGGGTGGGCTTGGGTTATACAACATGCTAGTAAAGGGTTCTTCCATTTATGTGAAATGATACAACATTAATGAAGGAAGACTGTGATTAGAGTTCAAATGCATATGATAAATCCTAGAGAAGTGACTTAAAATTAAAACATTAAAGTATAAAGCTAATAAACCAATAGATGGGATAAAATAGAATGCTAGTAGTACTCAGCCTGATTCTCCTCTTCCCACTCTCCCCCTACAAAGAAAAGGCTGAAAAGAAGAAGAAAAGCAATAAGAAAGTCATGATGGTCTCTCTTTTCTCTGTGAATTTAGAATTCTGCTGACTGTTCATCTGCTGGGAAATGAATTCATCTTCTGGGGGCTGTTTGGAAAAGCCGTGAAGAGGAATGGAAGGAAGAGGAAGGTTGCCTTCCACGGGGCCCACCTGAAGATGGAGAACTTAAGTTTGTGGTATGTTATTCTGCATGTTGTACCCTTTTCTCCAATAGCTCTTAACCACTTGGATAAAGGGAAGGGAAGCTAGATGATTAGGCTGATAAAAGGTTGGCATGCTAGGGGCACCTGGGTGACTCAGCCAGTTTAGTGTCCTCCTCTTGATTTGGCTCAGGTCATGATCTCATGAGTTGTGAGGATGGAGCCCTGCCTCAGCCTCTGTGCTCAGTGGGGGGTCTGCTTGAAATTCTCTCCCTCTACTCCTAACCCTCACTCTCTTTGGTTTCTTTCTCTCTCTCAAATAAATAATAAAATTAAAAAATAAAAAGGTTGCATGCTAGGAAAGCACAATAATAGAAACTGTAGGATGTTGACGACATTGAATGATGGGTGAGATCTAGGCTAAATAGTGTGAGGAAATTCGTTCACTCTGGGGCTCAAAGTTTGAGAGAATAAAGAGCTCAGGTGCTAGAAATTGTACTATGATCAAATAATAGGTATAATAGATGGATAGAAGGAGAGAAGCAAGGGCACACAAACTAAGTGTAGGACACTAAAGTTTAAGATTTCAGAGGTGGGCAGTTGGGGGTGAGGTCAAGAAGTGAAGAGCCAAGTATCTTTGGTGGATGAGGTTTGGTCACTGATTTGTGAGGCCAGCCTGCTTGCTGAATGGTCCACAGGCACATGGATATTACTTATGATGGTGGTGAGATATGAGCTGAGGTGAATAGGAAGACTGCAAACCAGGCGCCAATAGCCTATAATCAATAGTAGGTATTTCAGGGCATAAGAAAGTTATTCTTATTTTTATGTTAAAACTAATTTTAGGGTTTCCTGAGTGGCTCAGTGGGTAAGGCCTCTGGCCCTGGGCTCAGGTCATGATCTCAGGGTCCGGGATTCAAGCACTGCGTTGGGCTCTCTGCTCAGCAGGGGAGCCCCACCCCCCCCCCCACACCGCCTGCCTCTCTGCCTACTTGCGATCTCTCTCCCTCTCTGTCGAATAATAAATAATAAATCTTTAAAAGAATAAACTAATTTTACTTTATTTTTAAGTTTCTTGAGGTATGATTTACATATACAAAGCTTTATATGTGTATAAACTAAGTTTGGGAATAAGTGAGACCTTAAAACACCACCATCAAAGCTATCAACTTATCCATCATCTCCCAAAGTTTCCTCTGTCTTTATTATTATTGTTATTTGGGGGGTGAGAACACTTAATATAAGATTACTCTTGGGGCACCTGGATGGCTCAGTGGGTGTTAAAGCCCTCTGCCTTCAGCTCGGGTCATGATCTCAGGGTCCTGGGATTGAGGCCCCACATCAGGCTCTCTGCTCAGCGGGGAGACTGTTTCCTCTTCTCTCTCTCCCTGCCTCTCTGCCTGCTTGCGATCTGTCAAATAATAAATGAAAATCTTAAAAAAAAAAAAGATTTACTCTTTTAGCAAACTTTGAGTATACTATATAGTATTATTAGCTGTAGGGACTGTGCTGCATAAGATTTCCAGAACTTTTTTATCTTGTGTAATCCAAACTTTGTACCTCCCTCCTCCTCTAGCAACCACCATTCTACTCTGCTTCTACGAGTCTCTTTTAGATGCCACATGTAAGTGAGAAAATCTAGTATTTGATTTTCTGTGTCTGGATTATTCCATTTAGCATAATGCCCTTTAGGTCTACCCATGTTGTTGTAATGTCAAGGTTCCCTTGTTTTTTAAGGCCAAATAATATTGCATGCACATAGCACATTTTGTTTATTCATTCATCTCTCTTTTTTTTTTATTTTTTTCCCACATTTATTATCTTTATTGGGAGTTTTTCATTTCTTTTTTTTAATTGTTGTCATTTTTATTGTCATCAGTTTTTTTTTTAAATTTATTTTCAGCGTAACAGTATTCATTGTTTTTGCACCACACCCAGTGCTCCATGCAATCCGTGCCCTCTCTAATACCCACCACCTGGTTCCCCCAACCTCCCACCCCCTGCCCCTTCAAAACCCTCAGATTGTTTTTCAGAGTCCATAGTCTCTCATGGTTCAACTTGACTACAAGGAATAAGGCTGCAGTGAACATGGGAGTGTAAATATCTCCTTAATATCTTGATTTCAGTTCTTTTGGATATTGGATATTTGGATCTCAGTTCACTCAGAAATTGCTGGATTAGATAGTAGTTCTATTTTTACCTTTTTGAAGAATTTCTAGACTGTTTTCCATAGTGACTTTACCAGTTTACATTCTCACCAACAGTGCATGATGGGTTCCCTTTCTCCACATCCCAGGAAGTCCTTTTTTTATGCCTAATGAGGTCTATGATTTTAAACTCCCTGTGCTTTGATCCAGTCAGCCAAACTAACCAGCCACAGGAACTCAGTAAGGGGTGAATATCTGTGATGAAAATTACTAGAAATCTCTTTATGGATAGAATTCAATAGCTACGAATGCCAATCTATACTCTCTTCACAATAGTTGTGTTAAGAAGTGTAACAAACAAATGCATCACTTCTGCCATCCATTATTTAGAAGCTGTAGAAGAAGACAGGATTGCGAACACCAACATGTACTTGGTTTTACAAGGGTTTGCTATGTAAGGTCAGGAAGGTGAGGGGGAGCACTGGTGTAGACTGGCAGTTGGCTAGAGTTACTATGTGATGTGCTTCTGGTTTGTTCAGTGAGGTTTGAATTCTTGGACTCACTTTACAGATGGGGAAGCTGAGACTCAGAGCACAGACGTCCTCTCCCTGCATTGTGTCCAGCTGTTGTGGAAAACGGAATTGCCTTTATATCGGAAGAATTATTTGAAAAAAGCAACTTGAGATAAAAATGGATAAAATTGTTCTGCAGTGACCTGGGGGCTTTTATTCACTCTTTCGGTCATTGCGGTTAGAGGTCTGCAGAGTGAAGGGAGTTATCGCTAGGTTTGGTAAGGGTCTCTATTAGCTTTAAGGCCTTGAGGTAATAATTTCTTTTTACTTTCATTTGAAATGTTCCACTAAACTACACAGAATAACAAATTGACAATTTAGTTCTGATTTCGGATCTTTTTCTATATGTATTTCTTTGTTTCTTACTGATCTGAACTGTGTTTACGTTTCACATACAATATTGATATAAACTTGTGGTTGCTTGCTTTGGTGGTTGGCTCCATGACAAATACTGATGGTTTGCCAGTTATTTTAATAATAAATATCTGCCCCAAATAAGGTATTCATCTTGATTCTGTTCTTGCATTTTTTGCGCATAGATAATAAACCATTAGTAATTTGTAGAAACCATTTTGTATGGACAGCATTCAGTTTAGGCCCAAGAAAGAGTAACTTTTGGAGTTAAACTGTTACATTATTTTATGTTTACGACTAATGCAGTTCTTAAGCATTAATCAAAGTCATAGCTCTCCTGTGTCTTTCTCTTTTACTGGAGCTCAGTATTTTGCAACAGGAGAGGATATGCCACTCACTTCTTTCTTTCCCTGTCCTTTGCATTCAGACCCATATCTTTTCTCAGGCAGGGCTAGTGTTCTTCTCTCCTCTACCTGTAATCCTGTACTAAGCAAGGTGGCCTGTGTCCTCATTCTTCAGAGCAGAACCATTGGAGATGGGCGCTAGGGAGGGATGTAGATTACATATCTCTGGTTACTATGAAGAATTAAAGGAGTAAAATGAGCATTTATTGAGTTCACATTGATCCTGTCACTATTCTAAATTATTAACTTATATTTCATTAATCCCCATGTCAAATATATTCTGTTTTATCTCAATATTACTGATAAAAACTGAGGCTTGGGGGGTATCAGATTTCTAAGCATATTATTTTATTTTGATTACGCTGTATTGCCTCTAAAATAGTTGGTAGTTGAATATGTAAGTTTGGAAATGAAAAAGAATAAGATTCTGAGAGTCCTGGGGGGGGGGGGGGGGCGGATTATGGAAGATAAAAGTTGACAATGTGAGCAACTATGAAGAACAATAATAACAATACAGCATAAAAGATAAGATTTAGTAACTAAACTGCATGGATTTCATTAAGGGATAGACATGGTTCTCAAACATTAATATGAGTAAGAGTTACTGTCGTTGTTTGAATCAAATACAAAGTCCTGGTTCTAACTCCAGACCTGCTAAATCAGGAACTGTTGGAGTGGATCATTGATGATGATGGTCTATATTATGTGTTTAAAAGACATTGGAATATAGCAAAAAATAAGGTTAAAAAAGTGAAATTGATTTTTCAGTTTACTCATCAAATATTGAATGAATTGAACCAGTGATACCCCCATGCTCAGGCCATGCTTGGTGCACTCCCAGTATTTCTGGGGCTTTGTGGTTCGTAAGATCAGGATTCCTGGCTTCTTTTTCCTTGGTGGCAGCTTCACTAGACCACGTGACCACCTGGCATCAGGTCTCTGCTGCCCTCTCATGGCCAGGTGCAGTACTATATACACCTTGATGGGGGAGAAAACTGTTGATCAGGCTTGGCAGTAGAGACTTTGAAGAATTGGACTAAAGTAATAAAGCTGCGAAGAAATTCTGATTTTGTTTTGGGGAGAGAAGAAAGAGTAAGTGATAGGCTTACTGTTTTGTGCTGGTGGTATAAGAAGTTATGAGACGGAGGCCTTGTCACTGAAATCCTAGATCTTATCTTTTTTTCTCCATAAAAAGTGCATTACAAGAAGAGATGGCATAACAAACAGTATTTATTTATTTTTATTTTTATTATTTACTTTATTTTTATTATTTTTTATTTTTATATTTATTTGTTTAAGATTTATTTATTGATAGAGAGAGAGAGTGTGTGTGCGCGAATGAGCACAAGCAGGGGAAGCTGCAGAGGGAAAGGGAGAAGCAGGCTCTCTGCTGAGCAGGGAGCCCAATGTGGGGTTCCATCTCAGCACCCTGGGATCATGACCTGAGCCGAAGGCAGATAGATGACTGAGCCACTCAGGTGCCCCACTAACAGTATTTAAAAAGTGGAGTAGAACAAGGCCACCCCAAAAGGTTTCAACTACCTGATCAATATTAAATAATCTAAGAACATTGATGGAACTTTTATGAGAGATTCCCAAACAGTGCTGTTGATCCTGAAGATAGATGGAAACAAGAAAGGAGTCAGGAGTAAAGATAAGACCATATGCTCCTGATTTTCCAAAAAAATAAGTAGAGAAGACTCTGGAATATGACCTAATAAATGCTGATGGACCTCTAAGCAAAGCTTCAAAAAGGTCCTTAAAAGTTGTTTGAGACCCACTTAGAAGGAAATGATGATCACAAACCATGGGTGTGTTGGGAACAATTTAGGTCAGATACAAGTTCATGTCCTCCTTTTATAAGGCTACTAAAATAGTGTCCAAGGGAGTTTTATATCTAGAACTCATGTGCCAGTACATTTGTATTAAGTCTTAAAAGTCATAGTCCATAGAAGTTTTAGACATCTTTCTGTCTTGGTTTATTAAATTCCCTAATCTTCCATCCATCTTCAGTTAGATCAGGGGTTGCAATGTTGAGAAAAGTAGAATGTTCACAGGGCAAGTGATCATTGTGGACTATTTAATATGCCTGTCTGTCAAAACAGAAAAGCACAGATGATTGCATAATTATCAAATCAGTAGTTCTGGCATCTCTAGTTGGAAATGTGAGTGAGATTTCCCTTGCTTAGCTAGTTCCACTTCATATTTTCTTAACTGTTCCATGCTTCATTTGTTAACTATTTGTTTCTATTCTCTAAAATGAAATGAATAGATATACATACTTTAAAAAGTTCACAGAAGTGTGAAATTGCAGATAAAATATCACTGGGTCCTCAGTCTCTAGTTCTCTTCAAGAAACACTGCTGTTACAGTTTTAAAAGTTTTGTGAAACAAAAAATACATTCTTCCCATAGTATTACACACATTAGATCAGATGATCTGTATGTACTTTTTTACATCTTCCTTTTTTGCATTAAATAATAATATGTTCGGTATCTTTCCATATCAATACATATGAAAATTCCTATTTCTATCATTTAAATTTATGAAATGTTCTATACTTGTGGTGTTTGGTACTTTAGCCACTAGCTACATAAATACTTGAAGTAAATAAATGTTTGCAACTTGTGGCCAGTTCAGTTGAGATAGGCTCTAAGTATGAAATACATACTGGATTAGAAAACATTAGTATAAAAATATATAAATACTTCATTAGCAATTTTTACCTATTGATTACCTAATGAAATGATATTTTGGATATATTGAGTTACACAAAATGTTATTAAAATGTTTCATTTCATTTTTTTAAATGAGGCTAACAGAAAATTCAAAATTACATAAGTAACTCACATTTGTGGCTTGCATTATATTACTATTTGGAAGTGCTGTTATACATAAAAAATAGTACATATGTTATAAGAAATAAAAGATGACTCCTATATCTAGGGCTATTTACTATTTAGGGGGAAGGCACTAGTGTGACTGCACTTACTGACTGTTGAAATGTATTCATACTGGCTGGTAGGCTACTGATCTGAACCTCCAAGTGCCCATCCCACCCCACTGTCTCTGCTGTTTGACTTCAAACTCTCCAAGAATTCATTTCCTAAAGATAGGATGCCTGGGAAGCCTTGGACTCTGATAAAATTGCTATAGCAGTTGTCCTTTTAGATTTGCTGAGTAGTCAGACCGTTCAGATGATTGCGTATTTTGAAGGTCTAACCTGATTGTATTTACTACCTAGTTTAAGAAAAGATGACTGACATTACTGAAGCCCTTTATGTAACTTTCTTATTAGTATTTTCATTTTACTTCCTCCTCCCCTCACATAGAGCTAGTACTTTTTCTTCATAGCTTTGCTATAAGTTGCACCAATAAATGATGATTTATTTACCTTTGTTGGTTTCATATCTATATATGAATGCAGTTGCAATGTGTATATTTAACTTGTTTTGTTCATTCAGCATGTCAATGAGATTTATTAATGTAATTACTTTTAATGGTTTTTGTTCTGTTGAATAGTATTCTATTTTATAAATACATATATCTGTTTTGTTATTAGTGGGCATTTTTTGTTGACTTCTAGTCATGCTGCTATGGACATTCTTGGACATATCTGTCTACATGTTCAAGAATTTGTCCTGTGGAGGGGTGCCTGGCTGACTCAGTCCAAAGAGCATGAGACTCTTTATCTCAGGGTCATGAGTTCAAGCCCCACATTAGGAACAGAGATTATTTTTTAAAAAATGAGTAAACTAAAAATAGAATTTTCCCCTGTGGAGTTCTTCCCTTTTTATTTTGTATCACAATCATTGTGAAATACATTTTATAATGCATAGAGCCCATGTGCCCATACTTGTATGTGATTAATTCTTCTCTCTGCTCTTTCTTCCTGTCATTTTCTCTTTTCGTTTTATAGCGGGACAAGTTCAAACCACACTCCTCTTTGAGTCTGTTGGCCATTCGTGGCCTTTCACTGTTCTGTATAAATTTCATAATAGGTTTGTCAACTTTCATGGAGGTCCTCATCAGGATTTTGATTGGAATTGAGTTGAGTGTACTGATTAATTAGTGGGAAATTGATATTCATATCCTTCAGAAATTTCTAATAGTTTTTTTCTCAAATAATCAACTGTTACTTTTGTTGATTATTCTTTTTTTTTCTTTTTTTGCTTTTCATTAATTTCTGTTCTTAGCCTCTGTTTTTACTTTTCTTTGCTAACAAGCATTTAAAGCTTGACTGCAGGGCACCTGGTTGGCTCAGTCATTAAGCATCTGCCTTTGCTTGGCTCAGGTAATGATGCCAGGGTCCTGAGATCGAGCCCCCATTGGGCTCTCTACTCAGTCGGAAGCCTGGTTCTCCCTCTCCCACTTCCTCTGCTTATGTTCCCTCTCTTGCTGTCTTTCTCTCTGTCAAATAAATAAGTAAAATCTTAAAAATAAAATTTAAAAAAAAAGCAGGGCACCTGGGTGGCTCAGTGGGTTAAACCTCTGCCTTCGGGCTCTGGTCCGAAATAACAATCTCAGGGTCCTGGAATTGAGCCCACATCAGGCTCTCTGCTCAGCAGGGAGCCTGATCCCCCTCCCCGCCGCCCCTCTGCCTGCCTCTCTGCCTACTTGTGATCTCTTTGTCTGTCAAATAAATAAAGTCTTTAAAAAAAAAAAGATTAAAAAATTAAAAAATTTAAAAAAAAAAAGCTTGACTGCATCACTGAGGCTGTTGGTGCCACCTTATAGTACAGTCACATGACTTTCCTTACCTGAGTCTTACATTTGTCTTCCAGCAGTCTGCCAGCCTGGTTGTGCCAACAAAAAAAACACGCTTGAGTGTGTCCTCTAGTTAAACGTGTGTCACACAGTGTTCTCCTTTGTCCATCTTTTGTCTTCCTCTTATCTCCCACCTTTCATGTTTTGCTAAGAAATATTTGGCAATTACTTCTGAGCTAGCTATCTTAAATACATATTTTAGCATTTTAATATAGTGCTAAAATTCTTTTAAAAAATAATTGATGTGTCCTTCAACATCAAAGTGCATTTTTATTAAAAAGAATAACATGCCAACTAAAGTCGGTTTATCTCAGCCTTGAAAGTGGTGTATTTACATTCAAAAGAGTCTCAGATATGTGGAAAATTGATTATATCTGCAGCACCCTGCTTTGTATTGGCTACAGTAAGAGATCTTGAGGCTGGTGTTGTCCAAATCTGAATTTTGTCACCATGGGGGAAAAAAAAGAGAGCCCTTCTCCATCTTCTTCACGATGAAGTATTTCAAACTGGCCATCACTGGGGTCCTTTGAGGTAACAACATCTGTTGATACTCCTGTATTTTGAACAGCTGCTCCTAATTCATTTCACATGGCTCAAAATTCTCTACCAATTTGACTATCAAAGTGGAAAAAAAATAGTGCTGAGGTTGAGCATTGAGTACCTTGAGACTGAATATTCGTATTCAGTGTTTAAATAGTAGGTGCTTTATATGTCTGAAGTAATTTAGTTCTCCTACCAGCCTGTAATTTGGCCCATTATTGAGATATCGAACTATATTCTCAGAAATTAAATTATTTGTCCCAATTTCCATTCTTGATATGGTTGCTAGAGTGGAAGACTGGGGCATTGCTGAACTGGTGTATCTGAGTAGACAGTTGTAACTCAGATTATGAAAGCTTTTATTTTTATTTATTTATTTATTTATTTTTAAAGATTTTATTTATTTATGTGACAGAGAGGTCACAAGCAGGCAGAGAGGCAGGCAGAGAGAGAGGAGGAAGCAGGCTCCCTGCTGAGCAGAAAGCCCGATGCGGGGCTCGATCCCAGACTCTGAGATCATGACCTGAGCCGAAGGCAGCGGCTTAACCCACTGAGCCACCCAGGCGCCCCATAGATTATGAAAGCTTTTAAATGATAATTCTTTATCACTCCATGTCTATTGAACTTTAGTGGGAAAGAAATAACGATCATTGTTAACCTCTTCAGCCTTCTTTAAGTAGATGGAAATAATCAGATTTATCTCATAGGCTGTCAGTTATTCAAATTGGATCAAATGCTTTTCTCATTGATTAGGATGGCTGTTCTCTGTGGAGTTAGTTGAAAGATATAAAATTCTCGGTTCAGATCTTGCATGTTGATTTCCAGGTTTGGTATTGGAGTCATCCAAAATGATCTTGTCAGTACATGAGAGGTAGTCTAGCTCTTTGCTCTCTCGATGAGCATCTCCACCAGGGTTGTTATTTTTTTTTGGCTATGCATCTTTCAGCGGGATGGATTGGAACCTCTTCTGTTTCCAGTTAGTTCATGTATTCATGTTATCACTAAATGAGATAAGGATCAACATCAATTCTATTTCTATTTCATGTCTAAGAAATAGTATTTATTGGAAGGGAGATGGGAATGGAAGTGTTGTTTTAACAGTGTCACTCACTTTAAAATCCTTTTGAGATATATCACAAAAAAAAATCACATAAGTATCATCAAAAATACTTTTTATGAACAGCTGTCAACTGATAAGTTCTTCAATCAATCTTGCATGCAAAGAATTGGAAACTCTTTGACTTACAAAAGAATTTTTAAAAATCCAGTCATTGGAGTCATTCATTTTCTCAATACTAATACCAATATTTAAATCATCCATTTGTTTGACATCCTGGAAACTGCTAGAATTGGGGCAATGAAACATAGTAAAATTAGAGATGGGTGAATGACAAGACTCACTATGTTGAGCTTCAGTTTCTTTCTCTGTAAAAATGAGATAATGGAGTGCCTGTCTCTTAACGATTATTGTGAAATATATAGGAGTAATGCGTCTATCATTGTAATGATAAGAACCTTTCAGTAAGTGGTAACTGTTACATGATGAACTTGGACTTGATGTAGGTGAGCAGTCTTACCTAAGGGTGAGCACAGCACAGCACTGAGATTTTCAAGTACAGTGACTATACAGAAACAGTACCATCAAGATCTTTGGTATATATCACGTTTGGAATAGAATTTCATCTAGTAGTAGCATCCAATCTCTTTGGGGAGGAGATTGGCAAAAGCAGGTTGGGAATCAGGAGTGTAGGAATACGGGCTTAGGCTAAGAAAACACTCATTTCCGGCAGGGATAGGAGTTAGGAGTGCAGAGGAGAAAACAGGGCTAGAAATTCAGATTTAGAGGTGACACCAAAGTGTGGAGGTTTAAGAGATGGCTAAAGATAGGTGGGCAAAGCCAGGTTTCATCCTCTCCCTATAAAGCTGCATACATACGATTCAGAGCCTAGGAAAGGGATGGCAGGTGAGTGTCCTCTTTGGTTCCTTTTCCTATATGTCAGTAGGGGATTTCTAGGATTCTAGGATGATGAGAAGAGTTTTGAGGCCAGATGAGGGTTTATGAAAGGTAGTCATTTTGGTGGATGGGACTTTTTGTCATGCCAGGCCTATAGCAATAAAAACTAATATTGCTGATGGTGATCAGCTTCCTGATGAACTCTGTTTACTTAGAACTGGCTTTGATAAGTGTATATGATAAGCTCAATGAAAATGAAAGAGCTTCTTCAACTTCTGAATTCCTTAAGTGGGAAGCAGTATAGTATTGTATACATTTTTAGAAATATCCCTAGTAGTGCTCACTCCAAATTTGCACATAGAGCACAAACTGATCAATGGCTATCACTGATTATATTAGCTCTCTGGGGTTGTCTTAATGAAGTACCAAAATGTGGGTGGCCTAAAAAACAGAAAATTGCTCATATATCTAGAGTCAAGGCATTAGTGGGGATCATTCCATCTAAAGCGTGTGAATGAAAATCTGTTCCATGACTATTTCCTAGCATCTGATAGCCTCAGATGTCCTTCAGCTTGTAGGTAGCATTCTGTCTGTGTCATCACATCATCTTCTTTCTGTCTACCTCTCTCTGTGTCCCAATTTTCTCTTTCTGTTGGGATGCCAATTGTATTCATTAGGATGCACACTAATGACCTCCTCTTCACTTGATCATCTTCTCTATAAAGACCCTATTTCCAAGTAAGTTCATATTCGCAGGTCCTGGGAGTTGTAACTTCATCACATTTTGGAGAATATAATTCAACCCATAACTCTGATAGATTTTTAAGAGATAGGCAACTCACGCAGCCATAAAAACACCCGTTGGTTTTTCTAGACAGTGGAAATTACTGACTAGGAATTAGCTTTTGTGTAAGCTCGACATTTGTCACTTGCTGGCTGTAATACCTCAGCAAATTCTTCAACAGTTTTAATCTGTTTTCTTATCTCTACAATGGCAGTACTATTTTGGAGGTTTGTTAAAGGTATTGTAATAGATGAGACTATACAGGTACTAGTGACTTACAAGCCGTTATACAAATACTGTAATTATAGCTTTTATTAATGCATTATTTTGTGTTCTATCATTCCTATAGTATCCAGCACTAAGTAGAGAAAGTTGGAAGTTAGAAGGTAGTTAAAAACAAGTAGAAGTAGGGATCATTATCTACATAATTAGCTCTTGAATTAGCAACTATTTTCATTATAAGCATTAACATGGTTTGAGAACTGGTTATCATAAACATAATTTATTTTTATTTTTAAAAAGATTTTATCTATTATTTGACAGAGAAAGATATCACAAGTAGGCAGAGAGGCAGGCAGAGGGAGAGGGGGAAGCAGGCTCCCTGCTGAGCAGAGACCTATGCAGGGCTCGATCCCAGGACCTTGAGATCATGACCTGAGCCGAAGGCAGAGGCTTAACCCACTGAGCCACCCAGGTGCCCCTATTTTATTATTATTATTATTTTTTAAAGATTTCATTTATTTATTTGACAGAGAGAAATCACAAGTAGGCAGAGAAACAGGCGGGGGGCGGGGAAGCAGGCTCCCTGCTGAGCAGAAAGCCCTATGTGGGGCTTGATCCCAGGACCGTGGGATCGGGACCTGAGCTGAAGGCAGAGGCTTAACCCACTGAGCCACTCAGGTGCCCCCCATAAACATAATTTAAAATACATGTTTCACAGTTTCATATATGTAATGATTTTCTTTATCAACATAAAGAACACTGAGAGCCAAAACAACTTGAAAAATACTTGCAGTTCTTTGGAAGAACAATAATATATTAAACACTCACTGTGGAAGGTAATATACCACATTAAATTTTATGCATATATTTCTTCTGTCAAAACAATATTGGTATAAGAGTGTGCAGGGTCAAACTGGGTTCCTACCACTAGGAATTAAACTTCTATTTTGGCCAAATGAATTTCCTCAGCCTTTTATTCTGCATGCTTGGTAAAGGTTTTGGGGGCTGACAGATTGCTATTATGACCACTGCCGACATTGAAGAATGACTTAGGAGAAACAGCCACTGCTAGGGAGAGACAAATAGCTTCCTGGGAGAAAGAGATTTATGCAAGGGGTCATTAGCACATATTCAACTACTTGAACCTCAAATATGTGTAATCAGTTTAGTATCTGGCAGAATCAGTACAGAAGTTTGTTTGTTTGTTTTTTTCCAAATCCCTCCTATTTCTTCCCTCTCTCTCCTTCTCCTTCCACTAATCCTCAGACAAGCCCCCCCTTTCATCTCCTCTCTAGGCACCAAACAGATAGAAACCAAAAGAAAATGAGCTCAGTTCATTACCTAGTCCCTGGACCACATCACTTTATCAACATGGTCTGCATTAGTTTTAAATGGACACTAGCACACATAACCATATGCAAGACTGCGCAGTGTAACTGGGTGCCTACTATAGTAACTAGTTGGCCTTCGGTAAGTATTTAATGGATAAAAATTATGCCAGGCACAATTCTAAGTCCAGAGGGTGGAGCCAGAAACTGGACAAATACCCTTCAAGAGATCTGTGGTCTAGCGACTGGACCACAAGAGTGTACCAGGGTAGGGTACACTAAGCAGACAATTATGATAGGGTGTTAAAATTGCAACAACTTGGGATGTACCGGGTACTGTGGAGTAGAGAAGAAATACTTTACCTAGACTGGGAGTTGGCTGTAATGATGGGTAAGAAAGATGTCCTCCAGAAGCATTTTCACTTGCACAGTTTGTTGAAGATGTTAGCTTAGCAAACTGAATTACCTTCTTCATTATAGTATAGGAGGAAAGGAACATTCAGTTTTCAGCTGTTACTGAGAAGAAATATTAGATCCTAATTTGTTTATAAGTTGGACATGTTCTGAAGGAAACTGTAACTTGGCCTTTTCAATGCATTTGCCTTAGCAGCCAGGGTGAGGTATGACCTGTGTATGGGAAACCCAGTCTTCTGAATCTCTAGGATCTTTTTGTAGAGATAAAATGATCTTTAGCCTCACCAGTAATAAAGGACATTCAAATTAAAATAATGAAGGAGGCTAAAGATCTTTTTATCTATTTATTTTCAATTCAGATTTTACCTTTGGTAATTGATTTGTCTTTCATATTCTGGCCCTTACAAAATTATCTTACTTGCTTTAAAGAATTCCTTTATATTTTGATTATAATCTATTATCTTTTTAATGTATTATAAATATCATTTTTTCAGTCTGTTGTTTGCTTTTTAATTTTGATTATGTCCATATGTAGGACAGAAGTTTTAGTTTTAATATGGTCAAATTCAGGAGTCCTTTTTCCCTTTCACTTTCCTTTTCCTCCTTTACTTTCTATGTCTTGTTTAATATTTTACAACATTTAGCTCTTTAATAAAGAGGTAGTAAACAAATTTTGATGTGTTGTTTAGTTAAACACTGTGAAATTTTCTTCTAATTTTAAAATTTTGTTCTTTTTACTATGACTTTACTTTTTTTGTATAGTTAGAGATTGGATATATTGGAAACTTGAAAATGTTCATATATTATGACAGGGCAACTGTCCTTACAGGAATAGTCTCTAATGACATCCTTGTACTTGTACATAAGGTATCATGAACTCATTGTTTTTATTTTACTTTACTTATTTATTTCATTTATCTGAGAGAGAGAGAGCACAGGTGGGGTAAGGGGCAGAGGAAGAGGGAGAAATAGGCTTCCCATGGGGAGCTGGACATGGGGCTTGATCTGAGGACCCTGAGATCATGACCTGAGCCAAAGTCAGATGCTTAACCAACTGAGCTACCCAGCCACCCTATGGACTCATTGTTTTAAATACAGCAATATTTTAAAAAGGAAAACAACAGGGACAACCTAAATGTCAAAATGGAATGAAAAATGATGGGTGATAAATTCACATGGTGTAGTAGTATACAGAGATTATAAGGAGAGAAAATAATCAGTGCAGATTTAAAAAAAATAATATGGTGAAAAGTAGTCAGTTAAAGAAAAGCATGCTATGTATGATACTTTTTTTTATTAAGTTTTTACTTTAATTGCAGGTAGTTAACATACAGTGCTGTGTTAGTTTCAGGTGTATAGTATAATGATTCAATATTTCCATATATCACTTAGTGCTCTTCATGACAAGTGACTCCTTAATCCTCATCTTCCATTTCACCTGTCCCCCCACCTGCCTCACTGCTGGTAACCATCAGTATGTTTCTCTATAGTTATGAATCTGTTTCTTGGTTTCTCTCTTTTTTTCCCCCTATCCTCAGTTGTTTGTTTTCTAAATTTCACATATGAAAGGAATTATATGGTGCTTGGTCTTTCTTTGATTGACTATTTCACTTACTGTTAATAATCTGTAGTTCTGTGGCTTCATCTATGTCATTGCAAATGTCAAGATTTCATTCTTTTTTATGGCTGAATAATATTTGAAAGAGAGAATGAGAGAGAGAGAGAGAGAGTGTGTGTGTGTGTGTGTGTGTGTGTATGTATCACTTCTTGTCCATTCATCAATCGACGGACACTTGGGCTGCTCCCATAATTTGGTTATGTAAATAATGCTGCTATAAACACAGGTGTGCATGTATCCCTTTGAATTGGTGTTTTTGTACTTTTGGGTAAATACCCAGGAGGGAAATTAGTGCATTATAGGGTAGTTCTATTTTCAATTTGTTGAGGAACCTCCATACTGTTCTTCACAGTTGTGGCACAGTTTGCACTCCCGCCAACAGTGCAAGAGGGTTCCCCTTTCTCTATATCCTCATCAAAGCTTATTATTTTTGTGTTTTTGATGTTAGCCATTCTGACAGGTTTGAGGTGATACCTCATTGTCATTTTGATTTGCATTTCCCTGATGATGCATGATGTTGAGCATCTTTTCATGTGTCTGCTGGCTATCTGGATGTCCTCTTTGGACAAATGTCTGCTCATGTCTTCTGCCATTTTTAATTAGATTACTTTTTTGGGGGTGTTGATTGTATACTTTATCTATTTTGGATACTAACCCTTTATCAGATATGTCATTTGCAAGTATCTTCTCTCATTCAGTAGGTTGTCTTTAGTTCATTGTTTCCTTCATTGTGCAGAAGCTTTTTTAATTAAAAAAATTTTTTTTACAATTTTATTTATTTGAGAGTGAGAGGGAGTGAGAGAGAGTGAGCACAAGCGGTGGGAAGGGGCAGAGGCAGAGCGAGAAGCAGACTTCCTGCCTGAACAGGAAGCCTCACATGGTTACTTACATGGAGCTCGATCCTAGGACCCAAAGATCATGAGCTGAGCTGAAGGCAGGTGCTTAACTGACTAAGCTACCCAGGTACCCCAGAAGCTTTTGAGGTAGCCCTAATAGTTCATTTTTCTTTTATTTCCTTGCTTCAGTAGATATATCTAGAAAAATGTTGCTGTGGTTGATTGTTTAAGAAATACTGCCTGTGCTCTCTTTTAGGACTTTTATGGTTTCAGGTCTCACATTTAGGTCTTCAATTCATTTTGAATTTATTTTTGTATATGGTGTAAGAAAGTGGTCCTGTTTTATTCTTGTGTATGTAGCTGTCCAGTTTCCCCAACAGCATTTGTTAGAGAGACTGTCTTTTTCCCATTGCATATTCTTTTTTCCTTTATTGAAGATGAATTTATCAGTTCATTGTAGGTTTGTTTCTGGGTTTGCTATTCTGTCCCATTGATCTACCTGTGAAAAATACTGTTGGTATTTTGATAGGGATGTATTAATTTTGTAGATTGCTTGGGTAGTATAGACATTTAAATAATATTGTTCTCCCAATCCATGAGCAGAACTGTCTTTCCATTTCTTTGTGTTCTCTTCAATTTCTTTCCTCAGTGTTTTGTAGTACAGGTCTTTCACTTCTTTGGTTAAGTTTCTAGGTACTTTATTATTTTTGGTGCAATTGTAAATTGGGTGGTTTTCTTAATTTCTCTTTTGAATGCTCATTATTACTCTATAGAAATGCAACAGATTTCTGTACATTGATTTGTATCCTGCCACCTTACTGAATTAATTTATGAGTTTGTGATAGTTTTTTTGGGGGAGTCTCTAGGGTTTTCTATATATAGTGTCCTATTTTCTGTATAGTGTCATATCATCTGCAAATAGTTTTTACTTCTTCCTTTCCAATTTGGATGCCTTTTATTTCCCTTTGTTGTCTGATTGCTGTGGCTAGGACTTGCAGTATTAGGTTGGTGGTGAGAGTGGAATAAAGGTGGTGAGGGTGGAATCCTGTTTTGTTCCTAACCTTAGAGGGAAAGCTCTCAGTTTTTTCCCCCATGAGTATGATATTGACTGTGGGTTGTTCATATATGGCATTTATTATGTTGAAATCTGCTCTCTCTAAATGTATTTGTTGAGGATTTTTATATGAATGGATGCTGTATATTGTCCAGTGTTTTTTCTGCATCTATTGAACATGACCATGTAGTTTTTATCCTTTCTCTTATTGATGAGATATATGCTATGATTGATTTGTGACTATTGAACTATTCTTCCTTCCCAGGAATAATCCCACTTAATTGTAGTAAATGATTTTTTAATGTATTGTTGGATTTGGTTTGCTAGTAATTGGTTGAGAATTTTCACATCTATATTCATCAGAGATATTGGCCTACAGTTCTTTTTTTAGTAGTATATTTATCTAGAATTTGATTTTGTGTCCTGCTACCTTACTGAATTCATTTATCATATGAATTTGGAAGTTTTCTTTCCTTTTCTCTTTTTTTGGAATACTTTGAGAAGAATGGGTATTAACTCTTCTTTAAATGTTTGGTCCTTATGCTGGTTTGGTTCTTGTTTATGTTCTTTTTCTAGCCCCTTTAGGTATAAGGTTGTGCTGTTTATTTGGGATTTTTTCTTCTTGAGGAAGGCCTGTACTGCTCCAGACTTTTAAATTAGAACCATTTTTGCTGCATCCCAAAGATTTTGAACTGTTGTATTTGCATTTTCATTTGTTTCCATGTACTTTTTTATTTCTTCTTTGATTTCTTGGTTGACCCATTCATTGTTTAGTAGCATGTTATTTAACCTCCATGTATGTGTGGTCTTTCCAGATTTTTCTTGTGGATGATTTCTGTTTTCATGATGTGGTCCATCAAAAAAGATGCATGGTATGACTTTGATCTTTTTAAATTTGTTGAGACTTGTTTTGTGGCCTAACATATGATCTGTTCTGAAGAGCATTACATGTGCCCCTGAAAAGAATGTGCATTCTGCTGTTTTAGGATGGAATGTTCTGAATATATGTTTTAAGTCCATCTGGTCCATTGTGTCATCAAAGCCTCTATTTCCTTTTTGATTTTCTGTTTGGATGATCTGGCCATTGATATAAATGTGGTGTTAAAGTTCCCTACTTTTATTGTATTATTATTGATTAGTTCTTTTATGTTTGTTATTAGCTGTTTTATGTATTTGGATGCTCTCATGTTGGGTGCGTAAAATCTTATAATTGTTATATCTTCTTGTTGGAGTGTCCCTTTTATTATTGCATAGTGTCCTTCTTTGTCTCTTGTTACAGAGTTTGTTTTAAAGTCCATTTTCTCCAGTGTAAGTATTGTTACCCTGGCTTTCTTTTGGCATCCATTTGCATGATAAATGTTTCTCCATCCCCTCACTTTGAATCTGTAGTTGTCTTTAGGTCTCAAATGCATCCCTTGTGGGCAGTATATAGTTGGATCTTGTTTTTTAATCCACTCCGTCACTCTAGGTCCTTTGATTGAGTGTTAGTCCATTTATATTCACAGTGATTGATAGATATGTATTTATTGCCATTTTATAACTTGTTTTGTATTTTTTTCTATAATTTTTCTTTGACGGTTTTTTCCCTTGATCTCTTTCATGGATTGCTGGTTTCCTTGAGTGATGAACTTAAATTCCTTTCCTCTTATTCTTTTTTTTTTTTTTTTAATCTTTTTTTTTTTTTTAAAGATTTTATTTATTTATTTGTCAGAGAGAGAGAGAGAGAGAGCGCGCGAGCACAGGCAGGACAGAGTGGCAGGCAGAGGCAGAGGGAGAAGCAGGCTCCCACCAGAACAAGGAGCCCAATGTGGACTCGATCCCGGACGCTGGGATCTGACCTGAGCCGAAGGGCAGCTGCTTAACCAACTGAGCCACCCAGGCGTCCCCCTTTCTCTTTATTCTTTGCATATCTATTACTTGTTTTTAATTTATGGTTATCATGAGGTTTGCATATAACATCTCCTGTATTCAGCAATCTATATTAAGTTGGTAGTCCCTTAAGTTTCAACCCATTCTTTATTCCTTTCCTCATGTTTTAGATATATGATGTCCTATTTTACATTCTTTTATTTTGTGAATCTCTTGACTGATTTTACAGATATACTTACTTATCATACTCTAATTTATGGTCTTTACTTTTCATCCAAAGGGTCCCCTTTAATATATTTTTTTTGTAGGGCTAGTTTGTGGTCAAGATCTCCTTTAGTTTTGTTTATCTGAGAAACTCTTTATCTCATTCTATTCTGAATGATAGCCTTGCTGGATAGAGTATTCTTGGCTGCAGATTTTCACTTTTAGTGCTTTGAATATGTGATGCCGCTCCTTTCTGGCCTGCAAAAACGTGTGCTGGAAAATCCACTGATAGCCTTCTGGGGATTCCCTTGTATATAATGATCTTCCCTTCTCTTGCTGCTTTAAACATTTTTTCTTTTTCTCTACTTTTTGCCATTTTAATCATTATATGTTTTGGTATGAACCTCCTTAGGTTAATTTTGTTAAGGCATCTCTGTGCCTGGGTATCTGTTTTCTTTCCTAGATGAGGGAAGTGTCCACCTATTATTTCTTCAAATAAAACTTCTGCCCTCCTTTCTCTCTTTGTCTTCTGGGATCGATTTAATTCTAATGTCTTTACACTTCATGAAGTTACTGAGTCCCCTATTCTTTTCTCAGTTTGCATGATTCTTTTTTCTCTCATTTGCTCAGCTTGATTAACTTCTATTATTCTGTCTTCCTGGTCACTAATGCATTCCTCCCCTTCCTCTAGCTTGCTATTTATTCTATCAAGTGCATTTTTAATTTCATTTATTGTGTTCTTCCTCTCTGATTGGTTCTTTTTTTATGTTTTCCATCTGTTTGTTAAGGGTCTCACACAAATAGGTTGAAAGTGAGGATGGAAAAATGGATTTTATGCAAATAGTAACCAAAAGAGAACAGGGATGGCTATACTAATATCAGACAAAATAGACTTTAAAGCAAAAACCTACTTAAATCAAAAGATTACAAGGGGCAAAGAAGGACATTGTATGTTAATGAAAGTTACATACAGCAAGAAGGTACAACAATTACAAACAGTTATGTACATAATATACAGACCATCAAAAAATGTGAAGTAAAAATCAACAGAATTAAAGGGAGAAATAGATAGTTTTATAATAAGATTTGAAAATTTCAGTATCCCATTGTTAATAAGGATGGAAAAGCCAAGTGAAAGATAAGTAAAGAAATAGGGAATTTAAACAACATATGAGCCAGTTAGATCTAACTTATACAGAACATTACTATCCAACCCGACAGCCACAAATCACTTTCTTCTCAATTTCACATGGGACATTCCCTAGGATAGATGATTTATTAGGCCACAAATTAAGTCTCATTGGAGTTTAAAGATAGATATAACACGATTTTTTTCTAACCACAATGGGATAAAGTTAGAAATCAATAACAAAAGGAAAGCTGGAAAATGCACAATTTTGTGAAGTTAAACAACATTCTCTTAAATTGCCAATGAATCAAAGAAAAAATCTAAAAGAAATTAGGAAATATTTTGAGACAAATGACAGCAAAAACATACCAAAACTTATAGGACACATTAAAAGCAGTGCCATGGTGGAAATTTATAACTAAAATCCTTACCTTAAAAAAAGAAGAAAGGTCTTAAACCAACAATGTAACTTTACAGCTTAGGGAACTAGGAAAAGAGCAAACTAAACCTAAAGCTAGCAGAAGGAAGGAAATAATAAAGATTAGAGCAGGTAAATGAACTATAGAATAGAAAAAATATATAGTAGAGAAAAATGAATAAAACCAAAAATTGGTTCTTCAAAAGATCAAGAAAATTGGAATTTAGCTAGATGAACTAAGAAAAAAGAGAGAAGGCTCAATTACTAAATCAGAACCCAAAGTAGGGACCAAACAGTTAGGTTTGTGCCAGTTGCGTGGGCCTGTGACTTTTCTCAAGCTTGACCATCGGTATGCAGCCATGGTACAGAAGTTGAGTCTGCATATGCTTTTCATGCTGCTGCCACTCAGCCTGGCCCTGCTGCATAGTTAAAGCCTTCTTTTAGTCCTTAACACTTGGTGTTTTAGGAATGTAACTGAAGCAATGTGGAGGACATAAACACGTGAAGGTTTTATTATGGATGCTATTGAAAGTGGCTTTGGTATGTGTGGGACAGAGCACTGTGATGGCACTATAGGTTTGAGGGAAGTCTTGATGAATTTGGAAAATCCATAAGATATGTTTTACTTAGCAGTCACATGCTCACCAAAGTTTTACTGCCAAGTAAAACATATCTTATCCACATAAAACATGGATTTTCCAAATTCATCAGGACTGCTTAGCAGTCCTGCTATTTGTTAATTATGGAATTTGGAAATCCATAAGATATATGTTTTACTGCTACTGTTACATCTACAAATAGTATAAAATTCAAAACACATGGATAAATAGGAGATTGTCTGCGACCCATGCTGAATATACTACAGGGACAGCTTCAGCTCCACTGGGGATAGTGATACATTGATGTGCTTCCTACCAGGCCACCAAGCTGTAGAATGTATAAAAGAGAAGATCTAACCATAGCTTTCCACAAAGTGATTTCAGGAATTCAAAATACTTTCCAAACTTCTTTGGGGCTGGATTAAATGTGGATTAAGTACATATGTAACACATTATAAACAACACTGAAAGGAATTTCAGAGATCCTCTGTAAAATGGCCCCTGTAAAATCTTGCAGTTGTTTCTTATTATCCTATCTTTGATATTTCTTTAGACATCCCCAAAGCACTGAAAAATCATCCTATTATGCATCAGTGGCATATGTAATGGTGACATCATTGAGGTACTACAGTGATTGGCTCTTTTGGGAGGAAGAAGTCTTGCACTCTACAGAGCTGATACTCCCAACAAGTATGACCTGATAGAGAATTCCAAGGGTGTACAAAAGGTTAGGAATTATCAAAGTAAATGGAATAAAGGGACCCAGACTAGTAACAAAAGGGGGAAAAAGGCTTATGCTGACTACATATGATTTATGGAATCGTTTTTAATTCAAAAGTAGCAACAAAAGTAGCAACAAAAAAGCCTGTAGAACCTTCATTTATGTAACCACCAATTGCAAGTCAAACATGAACACTGTGTTAGGGTTCCCCAGAGAAGCAGAACCAACAGGACAGATTTTAGATACAGGTGTAGAAGAAGAGATTTACTATGGGGAAATACCTCATGGAGGCTGGGATAAGCCACGATGCAATCATCTGTGTGCCACCTGGAGAAGCAGGAAAGTGATATAATTTAGTCCAAGTTCAAAGGCCTGAAGACGAGGGGAACTGATGATGTAACTCCCACTGGAAAGCTGAAGGCTGAGAAGGGGTGGGTGGGCACCTTGTGTAAGTTCTAGAGTCTAAAGGCCTAAAAGCAGATCAGATGTCAGAGGGCCTGAGAAGATGGGCATTCTAGCTCATGTAAAATAATAATTTGCCCTTCCTCTGTCCTTAACAGATGGGTGTTGCCCACCCACAGTGGTGAGGGCATATCTTCTTTACTCAGTCTACAGATTCAAGTGCCAGTCTTTTTGAAACATCCTCACAGACTTCAGAAATCATGTCTTACCAGTGGTGTGGGCATCCCTTAGCTAGGTCAAGACACACATTCAATTAACCACTATAAACACCATTCCTTAAAATCCTAATCATCAGATCCGTCCTATGAGGCTGCCATTTTTAATTTGTATCAACATGGTGTCTTCTCTGTTGTCTCTACAACCCAGAAATTATATTGTCAGCTACTTGCGCTCTCTATTAACTGCTCTCATCATCTTTCCATATATGAATATGGTTCGCACCCCCCACCATAATCCGATGAATTTCCCACAATTACTACAAATATGCCTATCACTGTTAGAGTTTCCTAATCCATTTGAGAATAAATGATTTTCATATACTAGTATCTTTCATTTTATTTCCAATTGCTTAACATTATGAATCAAAGAGCTACTCTTTAGGTACACAACTGACCTTTCAGGCTGACGTGTGACATGTTCTCTGGGGAAAGATTTATGGATGTAATTCTGACAAATTCCACCAAGTCATACCTATTTTTTTTTTAATCATAAAACTCAAAACCAGTCCATTTGTTGTATTATATTTGTTTATTTTGCTTAGGATAATTTACGTAATTTGTATAAGAGATTAAACTGATTTGGACAGTAAGAACTCAGTTTTTGCCTCTCCATTATTTTGAGTATTTTAAAGTAGAAGATTCTATAATGAATCTTGAAATTTCTTTTCAGTTTTGTTCACAA
The DNA here is from genome assembly GCF_902655055.1 of Lutra lutra. Lineage (NCBI taxonomy): Eukaryota > Metazoa > Chordata > Mammalia > Carnivora > Mustelidae > Lutra > Lutra lutra. The sequence goes on from NC_062290.1 coordinate 52,786,398, forward strand.
TGTTTTACATACATGTTTTACATATGTATCTCCACTTTTTTGTTGTTACAAGCTAGCCATAGTCTTAGATTATTAGACTGTGGGGGGGCTTTGAAATCTTCTAATTCATTTCCTTTATGAAATTGATAACTGTTGTTTTCTTCCTCCCACTATCTGTTTGGATAATAGCACCATAGACTTCTTTTGTTTGGTGAGCATGTGACTCAGTCTCAAGTCAAAGTGAATATGGATTATCTTGGTCACATTTTTGGGTTCAGGAGTTTATGTGAACTCATCAGGTCAATCAAAGCTTATGAATCCTAGTTCTAGGAGTTTTGTTGAAACTGTTGAGAAATGCATTCTCATCTCTCGCTATTGTTACCCAGCAGATAGGCTATAAGCCTGGAGTTTTTCCAAAGGCTGCCTTTGTCTCTCCTTGAAGAGGGCCTTTCTGAGAATGAAGCCAATAGAGAGGAACACTGAGCAAAGGAGAGACATTTAACTGTTATACCCTTTAAGTACCTAGATGTGGCCTTCCTGAGGTCTGCTACTAGATATTTTGATTACATGAGATAGTTCAAATTTTTTCTTCATTTAAAGTATTTTGAATGGGGTTTCTATCACTTGTAGGCAAAATAGTTCTGGTATATAGATATATATCTATATAGATATAGATATAATATATAGATATAGATATCTATATATAGAAAATATATCTCTATATAATATAGATATATCTCTATTTTATATATATATATATATATATATATATTTTTTTTTTTTTTTTTTTTAAATTTATACAAAGAAACTAAGACCCAGAAAAATGATGTGATTTGCTTCAGGTTCATAACCCTGGGTCAGAATCTAAAACTGAATTCTTCCAAGCCAGAGCTGTTTAAACTGAATTCTTCCAAGCCAGAGCTGTTTCCAGTTCACACCTTTCCTCTTTAGAAGGGGATTGTTACATTCCCCATTTGGGGAGCTGACCATTTTCCATCTTGCTGTATGTTCCTTTTGCATTCACTGAGTATACCAACTTTCTTGTGTCAAACACAGAATAAAGTTCCCAATTGTTCATGCTCTTGACACAGAAGGTAATAGATTGACAGATTCAGATGGAATTTAAGAAATGTCTTTTATTTTTGGATGTTTGTCTTGTTCAAGAATAAGGTTGAGCTTTGATAGGATACCTTGTAATAATTCTTAAGTGGAATATACAGAACCCTCACGTTGCCAAGTCTATGGCGGCTATTATAAATTGAGAGGAAGTGCTTTCTTCTACCTAAATGAATTTTTAAAAATCAAATGTTAAATCTTTCTTCTAATGTGAAGACTTTGAAAGCTCTCCATTAGAAATTCCAAAGCAAAGGAATTCTGTATGACTTACTTGGATGAGAGTATGACCACCATGTTTAATGGTCTAATTCTAAATTTATGAAAACACAAGATACTATCCTACTAGGTAAAAGACATCTGAGGCATAATTAAAACAAATCTTGGTTTTATGCATGGTCTTATTCTTACATAAATATTGATTTAGTCATTTTAGGCTGCCAGTAGGCCAACTCAAGAAGAAAAGTATTCAGTCTGTGGTATTTGAAAAAGTTGGCCTTGACTTGGAGATAAGTATTGCTGAGGATTCTCGCTGCTGGATTTATGATCTGTGAATGGTTGGGAGGCACTCAGAATATTAAGTGAATTTATCTTTGATAGTGCTTGAGTTTGTTCAAGCCAACAACTAAGGTTGCCGTTAGAACATTTCCTGCTGCCGTTCTGCCCTTATCAATCTTCAAGGTGATGTCAAGACGGCACTAGAGTTGAAATGAGTCCGTTGCCTCTGAATTCACTAGGAGTGCCCCATGCAAAAAAGAATCACAGACAAATGAACATATAAAACAAAAATTCTGATCTTAAGAACTTCTATTTCCCCCATCCCATGTATGGTTGATGGAAGGCAAGAAACGGTTTTCATTAAAAGAATTTTTCTTACACATGTGTGAATAAATCTGCTATTTATTTCAAATGCCATTTGAACTCTTTAGAAGATGGATAATCGGTTTACTAGTCATGGTTTTTAAAAATAGCTGAAGCCATTCTTTTTGAATGGATTTGGTTTTGGTAGGAGTAGTTTTAGTCTTTCTGAACTAATATATAAATTCTACCTTCTGAGTTGGATGGGACATTTGAGGGCTGTCAGTTGGCTGGTACCAGTTAGCTGGGGATTCATTCAGGTTAGCCAGACTTGCAGTCATTGGCTGGGCAGACTTAGATGTAGCCGCACTGCTGATGTGTTAGCTTGTGAACTGAGAACTACATTTTAGATCAGGGTGTGCTTTCACTTCACAGATAACTCAGTCCCACACGCAGTTTCTTGACCCCTCTCCTGTTTCTGTATTCTCACCATTTTCTGAGTACCGTCTGGAATAAAAATACAGTAGCTTTAGGATTGACCTACATCCCATTTGAACTATTCAGAATGGGGAAGTAAAGGATGATTTCATCAATTTTTGAGTCTGAGGACTCATGGAAACAAGTGCTGTCAGGTCTGACCATTTTCTTTGAGCTCACTTAGTAGGAGGGGTGGAATTAGGAGGAATAGTTCATGTCATTGAATCCAGTTACTTAAGGATTAGGAATTGTTGGTGTGTGTGTCTGTGTCTTTGTGTGTGTGTGTGTGTGTCTGTATTTATGTTTTATGATATTCAGTGAAGGAATTTTGGAAGTGGCTACCACCAAGCCTCTTAAAATATAGCTTCACAGTTATCATTTACTGAACAGGACTTAGCTAGCCCAAACACTTGTGAACAATTTCTCTTTTTCTCTGTCTCTCCCCCCCCCCCATTCATGTTGGTTCCCTAAAACCTTAAAACACTCTGAAAATATATTGATTTCCTAATAACAGAGGTGGGACACTGCTGTACACAAAGGATGGGAACCTTCTTCATCACTTGATTATCTTAATGGATAAGCCATCTCAGAAGCTGCACTTATTTTTGAGAAGACAAGAAGCAAATGATATCCAAAGAACTGTCTTTTATAGTTTGGCTATCTTGGGAAGGGCAGACTCTACAATGTACAACACCAAATCTCAAACAAAACAAACAAAAGGAAATGTTTCTTAAGTCCCTGAGAGAGGAGTAGTGCAGATCAATTTTGCAAGACCTGACAAGTAGGCTTGCTCACTGTGACACATCATTTTCCCAGAAAAATGTTGCTTCAAGAGATACTTTGGAGAGTGCAGGAGGCAGAGTCTGTGGCTTACAATGAAATCAGTTGATCATTTAGGCTCTAAAGGTTTAATGAGATCTTTAGAATGCCTTTCTTTGCTTTGGGCACAGTGTTGCTGAAAATTACCTTCAGCTGTTTGCTGATATATGCGGATCTTTGTTAATTCTGGGTAGCTGGCATCACGGCAAATTGGGAAACTGAATTGCTCTAGTAATTTAACATTTTGGCCAACTGTTAGACACCTGCTTTCTCCCAACATTAGGATCACCTGTGTGTGTGTATGTGTGTTTATGCATGTGTGTGTCTTCCTCTTTTCTCTGTCTTCACTTTTTCTTGAAAGTTTTCTCCTTGGCTATCTCTAGAAAGCAAGGACTTTGAAAGGACAAACTTGCTTGATTTTTGACAAGGAACCCTTGGCAAAAATGTGAACCGTGTATTTGGTAGATGTTTTAGAGTCCAATTGTAGATCGAGGAGAAGAAATATATCAAGCAGAGCTGTTCGCCAGTGGACCAGGGTATTGTAGATGATTGTGAGTTCTCCCGTTGTTTGGCCATTCAAACAGAGTAAGTGAAGCGAAGCTGTTGTCAACATGGATTCTGCCCTGCTGTAAAACTCTGGCTTCACCCCATGACAGCTGTGTGACTTGGGGAAATTGTTCTCTTCAGGAAACTCAACCCTCACATTGGTCAAACAGGGACAGTAATACCTACTGCACAAGGTAATCGTGAATATTACACGAAACAAAGTAAATAAGGCTCTTTGTGAAGTGACACATAGTAGGAGACTGAACTGAAATTGTTAGGGCCACTAATTACAGATACTGTGGAAAGGGTCTGGTTTAAGTATCTGCTGTTCTTTTAGGAGATAATTATCTTTCTGATACTTTCATTACCCTGTCTCAGGAGTTTCTTTTAAGAATCCATGGTAGTGTGCTCGCTTCGGCAGCACATATACTAAAATTGGAACGATACAGAGAAGATTAGCATGGCCCCTGCGCAAGGATGACACGCAAATTCGTGAAGCGTTCCATATTTAAAAAAAAAAAAAAAAAAGAATCCATGGTAGTACCTTGTCACTTCTTGTCTAATAAAGAATTTTTGGGAAGAGTTAGCCACCTAAACTTTCAGAGTTAGAAAGTGTTAAGAATTAAATGAGGTAGTAAGAACATGTTTTATTGTCTAGCACTTTGGATTTCATAGAAGTTTTTACATGCAATGTTGAACATTTCAGACATGCACAATTTGACAAAACTGTGTAGTGAGCACCCACATTCTGCCATCAATATTTTACTATACTCATCCCATCACAAATCCATCTATTTATACATCTACCAATTTGGGGTGCATTTAAAACTAGTTGCAGATACTAGTACGCATATCCTTAAATATGTCAGTATCTATATCATTAATTATAATTGACTGTTTATAGTACTTTCATTTAGACAAAATTTATACACATTGAGATGTATATACATCTTAAGAGCACTATTCTACGATTCCTGACAAATGCATACACTTGTGTAGCTTCTACCAGTCAAGATATGGAACATTTCCTTCACCCCAGAAAATTCCCTCCTCTCCCTTCTGAGTCATGGGATTTCCCCCATAGGCCATCTTTGTCCTGGTATTTTGTTTATCATATTTTAGTTTGCCCTGTTCTAGAACCTCATATCAATGGAAGCTTAAAGTGTGTCCTCTTTGTGAAAGTATTCTGTCATTTGGCATAATATTTCTGAGATTTATTCTTTATGACAGAATAGTATTTCATTGTATATGAATATACCCCTGTTTAAAACTATTTGCTGTTGATAAACATCTGGGCTGTTTCTACTTTTTGGCTGGGATGAATAAATCCATGAAAATTCTTCTATAAGACTTTTTTTTCCCCAATTTTTTCTTAAAGATTATTTATTTACTTATTTTACAGAGACAGAGAGAGTGGGGGATCATAAGCAGGGGGAATGGGAGAGGGAGAAGCAGGCTTCCCACCAAGGAGGAAGCCCAATGTGGGTTCGACCCCAGGACTCTGGGATCACCACCTGAGTTGAAGGCAGATACTTAATGAGTGAGCCACCCAGCCGCCCATTACAAAACTTTTTGTGGACACTTGCTTTCATGTCTCTTTGGTTAATACCTGTAATTTGTAAGACTCATAGTTGCTGCACTTCCTCTTCAACAATTGGAGTTATTTGTCTTTTTATTTTTAGCCATTCTGGTAGATGTGTAGTAGTATCTCATTATGGTTTAGTATGAATTTCTATTAAATGATAATATTAACTACTTTTTAATGTACATATTGGCCATGTTATATCTTTTTTTCCCCCCTGAGAGTGTCTGTTAAAGACTTTTGTCCACTTTTTGAGTTGGGTTGTCTTTTATTACTGAGTTAGGGTGTGTTCTTATGTATCTTCTATGCCAATTCTCTGTCAGATAGGTGTTTTGTGAGTATTTCCCATTCTGTCACTTATCTAATTATTTAAGTGTGTCTTTAGATAAGGACAAATGTAGGATTTTGATGAAGTCTAATATATCACTTTTTTTCCTTTATGGTAATTACTTTCTATGTACTGTTGAAGACACATTTCCTATCTCCAAGTGATAGCTCTATTTCCTTTTAGAAACTTTCTAAATTTAGCATTCACATTTAGGTCTATAATCCAGCTCAACTAAATTTTTGTGTATGGTGTGAAGTAGAGGTCATCATTTATTTATTCCATATGAATATGTAGTTCTTCTGACATCATATGTTGTAAAGATTTTGATTTCCTCATGGATTTCTTTAGTGCCTTTGAAAAAAATCAAATGATCCTATAAATGTAACTTATTTTGTTCTTCTGAACATTTTATCAATGATTAGGTGAATACCATACTGTCCTATACATTTGTAGAAAGTTTGCATCAAGCTGTATTTGTATTCCAACGTTATTCTTCTTAAGGTTGCTTTTGCTATCCTAGGTCATTGACCTTTCTATGTCAATTTTAAAATTAGCTTGTCAATTTCTATAAAAATCCCAGTGGAATTATTATTATGATTGCAATGATTTCATAGATCATTTTGTGGAGAACTGACATCAAGCAATATTGAATATCCTAATCCATAAGTATGATACTTCTCTCCATTTATTAAGGTTTTTTTTTTTTTTAATTCACTCTCAGCAAAGCTTTGTGGTCTTCCTTGCATTGAAGTCTTAAAGGTCTTATGTTAAATTTATTCCTTAGTATTTATGTTATATTTTTTGATGCCTCTATAAATGAAATTATTCTTTTAATTTTCCATTTGATGCCACTAGTATATAAAAACATAATTTAGCTGGAGATTCCTTAGAATTTTCACAACCGCGATCGTGTAATCTGTGAATAAAGAGAGCTGACCTTTTCTTTTATGGTCTTTCTTTGTCTGGCCTTATTGCACTGACAGGACATCCAGTAAAATGTTGAGTAAATGTGTCAAGAATAGATATCCTTGCTTTGTTCTAAGATTCAAGAAGAAAACCTTAAATATTTCATCCTTAAGTATGATTTTAGCTCCAGGTTTTTCACAGATGCCCTTTATATGACTTAGGAAGTTATCTTATATTTCTAATATTCCTAATCATTGAGATGCTCCATTATGACATTAGATTAGGACATTAGGTTGTGTCAGATGTTATCCCCTTACCTTTTGAGATGATTGTTTGGATTCTCACCCTTTTTTCTATTTATATGGTGAATTACATGATTGAGCTTTGCATGTTAAACCTACCAAGTGTTTCTGGGGCAAATCCTCCTTGGTAATGATCCAGTTCTATTTATATATATTTCCAGAGTTGATTTTGAAAATAGATTATTGAAGATTTTTGTGTTCATAAATATAAAATAATTTTTCTCATTTTAAAAACTCCTTTAAAATAATTGAATGGTTAAAAAATAATGACAACATGTCATGAAACTTATGATAATGTAGAATTAAAATAGATGACAGTGGTTCAAAGGTTAGAGTGTAGTTTTTATACTTTTGTAGAGGTCATACATTTTACATGACATATTATAATTTGAAGTAAAATTAAGATATGTTAAAGATGCATATAATGAAGTATAACATAACCATTGAAACATAAAACAGAGGTAAAGCCAGTTAGCCAATGGAGAAAGCCAGAACTGTATGAAATACTCAGTTAACCCTAAAGAAGGCAGTAAAATAGGAAAAAAGGAACCAAAAACCAGAAGGGTGAAGTAAAGCACAAATAACAAGATAATAGACTAAAGCCTAATAATATTGATAATTATATTAAATGAACATGGTTGGAACTTTCCAGTTAAAAGACAGAGATTGTCAGACTTGATTGAAAAGACCCAACTGTATTCCACGGGAAACCCACTTCACTCCCATGATACTCTGTTACAGTCTTTACTTTAAACAGTCATACGTATTTAAAGAAAATAAAGGAAAAGTTAACTTCTTTTATTGGAAGTTTCTAGATTGAATGAAGTATATAATTTTTTTTCTCCCTTATGCTTATTGTTCTCTGTGTCTTGTTAAAGAAACATTTGCCTCTCTCTCCAAGTGGCACACAGGTATTAGAGCAGAAGCCACATTTTCTGGTGATAAGTCCGGTGATACTGTCACTATACCATGGGGAAATTGTGCCTATGGGAGTGCTATGTTTACTATTAAGCACCACACAAATGAATATGAAATGTCGTTCTTTTTAGAAATCCTGGAATGTAGCCATGTCAGGAGTTATCTTCCTGTCAGTGGCCACCAGGCCACCAGGAGGTTAGGAGTGGTGCCCTTAGTACCCGGACATTCCTGCTCTGGGAGATTTCTAATCCAGGTATCTGATTTCTGTGCCTGCAGCCTTTTTTGGCTGCCGGGCAGGGTCTCCCCATGGCATGGGTGCCTAAAAGACGACCATTTCTCTCTCTCTTCATTCTAATCCTATTCCCTAAAGTCTCTATCATTTCATGAAACACAAGGTAAAATGAAGTCTGTGTATATGAATGTGTACAGCACAAGCTTGGCTTAGTGTGCTCTCCTCTATCAGAGGAGTAAGCATTAGCTAGATCTGGAAGTAGGAGATTGGGAAAAGGTAAATGGAGAACAGCCTTCAGTGCACATAGTTCTTTTAAGTCCCTTTGGCTATAGCATGGATTAGGGGTGTCAGTGTCTGTTTTTCTAAATTATAGTTTAACAGAGAAATGACTTTTGGTTTTTCTTTCCTCATTTAGATGTATCGTCTCTTCAAATAAAGTTGTATATAAAACATTAATAGATAAAATCTGACCTGCTCTGTAAAACCCAAGTAAATGGCTTAGAGTTCTACTCCTTATCCTGTGTGGAAGCCTTCCTCACAGTCTGAAAGGTTAACAAAGATTATTTATTATCAAGGTTGGGAAAGAAATCTAGTTAAAGCCACACTGCACTATGTTCACTTAGCTGGATGAACCATTGTAAAGCAAGCATTATATTCCTAGAAACATAACAGAAAAAACTGATAAATTTACCTACATGAAAGTTGACAATTGTGTGATGGCAAAAAATAAAAAATAAAGAGAATAACAATCTAGGATACAGATTTTCAACATAGAAGACAAATGATTAACTCCATTAGTTCACTAAATGTTTATACAAATCAGTAATTAAGTGATGGGAAACCTTAAAAGAAGGCAAAGCACCTAAAAGATAGTTTATAGAAAAAAAAATACAAATAGTTAAAAAAAAACATGAAATGAAGCTCTTTATTCATAATTAAGAAAATGCACATCAAAGCAATGAAATTCTATTCCCCTTCCTTCCCATCAGATGGGGAAAAACTAATGTTTAATGATACACAGATGGTAAAAAACAAAAATGTTTAGTGTTGAGAGAGTAGATAACGGCAACCCTCATACTCGGTTGGTGGGAGAAAGGGGGTATAACCTTTGTGGAGAGAAACTGAGCAATATCTATGAAGCTAAAAATGACCTAGAAGTCCCTTTGTTAGGAATTTATTTTATGTGTATACTTGCAAAAACATTGCGGAGATCTATCTTTGGGAAGATAGGTCCTTCCATACTCCTGAGGCTTTGTCCTGTGTTGGAGGGAGAATCCACCACCATCAGACTGACCTTGTTTTGGCTCTCTCATTCACTCTTGATGGGAGGTGGAGTGACCTGTTCTGAGAGTTTGGAAGCAGAGACAGACCTAGGTAGTTCTGCCTCATCCTTGTTCCCTTCTTTTGGAAGCTGGTTGCCTGTAGAAAACACACATTCCACTCTGTCTCTCCATCTTGTAGGTCTGGGGAGTGTGTGTGTGTGTGTGTAGGGGAGTAACGCTTACTGGGTGGGTAAATCTAATTCTAGGTTACATTATTAGAAAGTTCTGCTCCGGAGCATTTTAAGCCATAGTCTCTCCAATACCAGCTTTATAGTGATGAAAGCAGCATTTTAGTCTCTGTAGCCTTAGTCTTTATTGTCTCTTTCATTCGGTTGAGAACTAGCTTGGGACAAGAAGAATAACCTTGTAAGACGTAAAAGGAACGGAATCCCAGGGATGAAAGGAATCATTCAGGTTTTTACCTTGGTAGATTGATGTGGCCTTATCCTGGGCAGTGGGTTACTTTTCTAGAGTTTTGCCCTGTTTTTAATGGTTGCAAGTGGAATCCAAAGGTTGGTTTTTGTTTATTTGTTTGTTGTGAAATCCGTAGGTTTTAAGACTTATTTTACATGGTGTTTTGACTTTAGCAGGATGAACCAGCTTGTGGCCTCTTCGTCCCCTAACTAGTGATGATTTTTACAGGGGCTGCAGCAGCCTTCCACGAGCACTCCTGGGCCCAGGGAAGACAGGGGCCTCCACAGATGTGCAGCCTTAAGAAGCACACACACCCCTATACCCACAGTCCTCCCCCCCCCCCGCCGCCGTGAGCTAGTTTTGCATAAGAGGGATTGTTTTTTGCAATAAATCCTGACTCCCCTACAACCAATATCAATTGAGCACGTATGGATATTAGTAATTCTGAAGGAACTGTAGGGTGCGGATACTTTGGTCTTGGTTGCTATGCAGATAATAAATGAACACGCACCCACCAGACACCTTGGTTCATTCAGTTATTTATGTGTCTGAGGTGGAAATAGAAATAAACTCTAATCTCTATCAGAGGATCTTCTCCTCTGATCAGGGTACTCTTTCTTCTCCCATTATCTATGCCTGTGCCTCGTCAGAGCACATCACGATAAGACAAGGCTGCCATCATTCCTGTGTCAGTGCTGTTGTTCGTGTGTGTATCCACCTGCGAAGTGGCCTTCTCCACCTCTCCCTGTCCAGACTGGTCATCATCTTCAGGCCCAGGTCATGTCCTCTTTCTTCCTTGGAGCTTTTTTTTTTTTTTTTTTTTAAGATTTTAATCATTCATTTGACAAAGAAAGTGAGTGCACAAGCAGCGGGAGCAGCAGGCAGAGGGCGAGGGAGAAGCAGACTCCCCACTGAGCTAGGAGCCCAACATGGGACTCCATCCCAGGACCCTGTGATTATGACCTAAGCCGAAGGCAGACACTTAACTGACTAAGCCATCCAGGTGCCCCTCCTAGAAATCATTCTTGATTGCCAACACTTGTCATCTTGTGTTCTTCACTGATGTTTCTCATGTGTTTGCTTTAATTTATTACAGACCAGAAACACTGTGGGGACAGGATTTTACTTGTACTTTCTACCCTCCTCTCCTTGTGCTAAGAAATCAGAGTGTTCTGTCATTTAGGAAGTACTCTAGGATTACTGGGTAGTTTATAATTTTATAACCGAATGGATTATGAACCAGTGATACTAATTAATAGTTGAAAAGTAAAATTTTAATTTCACTAACCCTTGCCAGGAACTATTTTTTATTTCCCTTAACAGTATTACCTATCTTTCTTTGGTTGTCAATTTCATTGCAGATTTTCATTGTGTGTGGCATTCTGAATTCTATTTTTCCCACCCTCCCATATCATCATGAATACCTCCATATATCTATTTAATCTTCAAAATTATTATTTTTGTTGGTTGCATAATTTTCTAGTTTGTTAATAGGCCATAATTACTGTGCCATTTTCTTACTGTGGGGCATAAAGATTGTTTTCAGCTTCTTGCCACAATGTACAATTAACATTTTCAAATGTTTACCTCTTTGATTTTGTTATATTTTGGAGATAAATTCCCCGGGTGTTGTCTGATTTGATAATAAGTGCTCAATAAATGCATGCCATTGATTTTGTCCCCAGACATTTTTGAGTAACTTTATAGCCTGAGTCAGTATGAAAGTACCTCATTTTTCTTTGATTAACAAGGTCTAAAAAAAAGAAAAAAGTGCTTACAAAGTTATTTTTTTTTCCTAAGCTCCAATGTCTAGCTTCTTTGCAATGTGGAGGTACTGGAATCTGTCTGCCAGGATGTATGTTTTTCCCTTGGGGACCTCAGAACATCAGACGTAAGAGCAATGAAATCACTCACATTTGGATTGCAAGGATGAAACTTTCATGCAGAAAATCTTGTAACCCAAAATGGCGTTGTCTCTGCGCTCATGGTGAGCATAGCAGCATGTCCAGGGAAATATGAATTGGTCCCTCACGTGCCTTCATCTGTTGTTCAGACTCTGCTGTCCATTAAAAAATGCAGGAAATTATGTTGGAATTTATCATGGGCTTACTAGCCTACCCTCCTTTACAAAAATAATCACAAACTATAAAACCATGCAAGGATTGAAACAGAGTGTGTGACACTCATAAAAGATGGTTGTGATTTAAGAGACAGGAAATGTAATTATGTGCTGCTGAAGTTCTTGTCCTTGCTTATGCAAGGGCACAGTAAATATAAAGTTGCCATACCATAGGGAGTACAAAGTGTTGCTGTAACTTGCTGAAGAGATCTCAAGACTCAAACCTGAAACCTCCCCCCTTCCTGACATAGCACTTTGTGGACTGTCACAGATAGGTTTGTATGTATTTTAGGTGTATGTCACTGAATGAATGAGTAAATGAGTAAGAGCCAGAGGTACCATCTCCAAAACCCATGTAGAGGTAAGAAGGTCTCTGTGTCCTTTACCTCCAGGATTTCTGGGTAATGTCTCTTTCCCATTTTGTTCTATTATGAATCCATCTACATATTCAGCAACTAATGAACTAAATGGGAAAGATAACCACTGCCCATGTTTCTGATGCAAGTAGTACAGGAAAGGAAGAGGAAAGAGACCTATGCAAGGACACATAAGTAAATGCACCCCCTAGTTTCTAGAATGAGTCATGAGGCTACAACTGCTGTTAGGGATTTTTATTTTGCATTATTAACCCACATTCTCCTTTTCTCTCTCTAGTATTTCATATGGTTAAGGTTCCTTGCCTGCTATGGTAATCTAAATATTATTTCTGAAAGACACATTTTGTGGTTGTCCTACTTAAGTGTAGTTTGAGAGGGTCTGCCATTAACATTAACAGAGTGGTAGAGGAGGTGATTTAGGATATCCTCTGGGCTCAAATTCCTTGTGGCCCTCACTTTGTAGCAACAACAATATTTGCCGTAGTTAGCATTTGTCACCCCAGCCAACCTCATGACCTCCTTTTTTTTTTTTTTAAAGATTTTATTTATTCATTTGACAGAGAGAGATCACAAGCAGGCAGAGAGGCAGGCAGAGAGAGAGGAAGGAGCAGGCTCCCCACTGAGCAGAGAGCCCGACGCGGGGCTTGATCCCAGGACCCCGAGATTATGACCTGAGCCGAAGGCAGCGGCCTAACCCGCTGAGCCACCCAGGCGCCCCTGACCTCCTTTTTTGCATAAGCTATATAGTTTCAAAATGTCTATACAGAGACTTAGCTTTCGTTTAGTGGCAGTGTTCTCTGTGCCCCAAATAGAAATGTCCCTCCCATAGATGTTAAACCTGTGGCTTGTAGAGTGCTGAGCATGGGATCAAGCTGCAGACATCTGAATGTGGACCATTAAGTGTATCATCAAGAAGTGCCACCCACACTTTTACTGTTTGGTTCTCGGATGTGTTACTTTGGTTGTGGGTAAAAGACACAATATCTTGGCCATTAGTTGAGGTATATACATATGTTACAAGACAGGACTCTAACTTTAGAAGATATTTCTCCCAGCTAGGACTATCTCCGCATCCAATGATCTATTTTAACATCCTTCAATATCAGCTACTTTTAGATGATGGGGTACATTCTAAGATCTCTGGCTTTACACAGGGTTTAGGATGGAGAGCCTGGTTGTCATAAAAGATTCCTTTAAAGAATTTATGACTGAGTTGAAAGTCAAGTCATGCAAAGACATTTGCCAGATGAAGGGAGGAAGGAGCGAGAGTGTTTTGGGCAGAGGAAATAGAATATGCAAAAAACTTGTGAGAGAAAGGGTAATGTATTTGAGAAATTTCTAAGTGGATAATAGTAACAGTGAAGCAGAGAGATTGAAAAAAGAGAAGTAAAAATCCAGAGTGGAGATACAGGCAAGGGGCAACGCATTCAGAGCCCTAAGAATCATGTAACATATTTTTGGCATTTATCCTAAGAATGATAGGGAGTGATAAAAAATGTTCTTGGTGTGTGTATGTGTGTACACAGAAGAGGAAAAGGTTTAACATCATCAAATTTGCTCTATAAAGTGTTCATTGTCGCTATGGCAGGGAGATCACATTGTAAGGGCACCAACAAGGATAGAGGGAGGCTAGTTGGGAGGCAGAATGATCGTATGAAGAAAAAAAAAGGTGTGAGATTGGGATGAGTGTTCTCTGGAATACTCTGAAATTCAAGAATTCTCTGGAATTCATGCTATTTTCAGAATATAATATAATTGATGACATGGAAATAGACACAGTTATCCAAGGATGGAGAATAGAGGGCCAAAGGGCTAAGTTTGGGACCTGGGAGGCTTGAAGACTTGATAGTGCAATGGCGGAGAATAAACTTGGAAAGGGGTTGATAAAGAGATCATAGACAGGTGGGAGAGACTTCTGTTGTGGCAGCCAAGAGACAAAAGTGTTTTAAGTGATGGGTGTGGTCAACAGTGTGAAACGCCAGTGAGAGAAATTAAGGAAGAGCCATGCTGAAATGTCTCTTGGACTTAGCACCAGACGGACACTGGTGATTCTCAGCAGGAGCTGTTCTGGTGGATGGATGCACGTGGAAGAAAGAATGGGACATAATAAAAGGGAGACAACGGGGCAAAGAAATTATTTGAGGAATTCTGTGAGGAGGAAGAAGAAGAAGAAGAAGAAAAAGAAGGAGATTAGTTCCTGGGGAGGTGGGGGTGATATGGGTTCCTGGGTAGGAATGTTGTTTTAGCGGGGAAACTTCTGTGAGAAAGGGTATTTGATAGTGTGAATTGAAACAATGGAGGGATAGGATTTAAAGAAGGAGGGGCTGGACAGCTCCTCTATTGTGCTGAAACAGGTGACTTAGATATGGGAGTCCTGGGAGTGTGGTATCAGGGAAACCAAGGAGTTCCCATCTGCTGGCTTCTAATTTCTTAAAGTGGAGGTTATCTGCTGAGAGTGAAGAGAAATGGGGGAGTGGGTGGAAGATTTGAGCGGAGTTGTGAAATTGCTGTTAGGGAGGATGGAAGAGGGAGATGATCCTAAAAGGAAGCAAAGCAGGACCATCAGGCATCTGAACAGGTAGGCTGAGGGGTTGATTATGGTGGATCCAGAACTAAGTTCAAATGTATGTATCTAGTTTTGTGATTTTCACACTGTGTCTCGCAGGCCTTATGTTGAATACTTAAGATGTGAATAAATACTTTGCTACACACACACACACACACACACATACACACACACACACACGGACACACACAAAACGGAAAAACCTTAAGGAATTCTGCCTACTATCTCTCTCACTGGGAAATTCACAATGTACTTAATGGTGCTATGTGGTCTGTAGAAATCTTGAAGTGAGTAAACTCACTAAACTTTGCTTAAACCAGCTCCCTGCCGGGGAGGTCTTCAGGATCTAGCTTGTGCCTGATTACCTTGCCCCTTGGCATCTCCCAGCTCGCTGCTTCCCTCCCCATTCTTCCGGACTACTCACATTTCTTTAAAATCCCACTGTTCTTTTCTCAAGTTCTTTGCCCAGAATGGTCCCTTAGCCTGGAACATCTTTTCTGCCACCCACTTTTCATATGACTGTCTTGGGATAGAAATCTCTTAGGCCAGGATGCTTGGGTGGCTCAGTCAGTGAAGCGTCTGCCTTTGGCTCAGGTCATGATCCCAGGGTCCTGGGAGCAGGGAGCCTGCTTCTCCTTCTGCTCCTTCCCGACACTCGTTCTCTCAATCCCTTCCCCCGAGCCCCCACCAACCCCTTGCTCTTGCTCTCTCAAATAAAATCTTTAAAAAGAAAGAAAGAAAAGAAATCCTTCCCAGGATTGCCCAAACCTTGGTTAAATGTGTGTTTAATTTGTGCTCCTCTTCTCTGGTCTGAGCATCCTAACTCTCTGCGTGCTTGGAGCCTCCCCCACTGGACTGTAAGCAACTTGAGGCAGGGAGATTTGCCTCCTTGAGTGTAGCTCCGTGGCATTGAGCACAGGGTTCATACATAGTACACACTCTGTGAGTGACTGGGGGCGGGAGGTCCTTCTGCTCACATTGGGCAGGGGAGGGGACATGCATGGTCGCTGGGGGTGCTCTGTCAGGGGGCTCGGGCCCTGGGGTGAAGTCGCGGAAATGGCAGGCTCCTTGCTGGTGCTGGAGCCTTGCATTTCTACAGTTGGTTTCTGCTGTCGTTACCCTACACACAGTTACATACATGCCTGTACCCGCACGTGCGTCCCGGAATGTCTGCAGCTGTCTGTACGCACAGATGTGCCCACAATTTGTATTCTCTCCTTTTTCTGCCTTGACTTCTATCTCCTCCATCTGCCCCAGATTCCTTCTGGAGTTATGGCTGTTTTCAGACTCTTCATATTCGTCTTGATCTCTTTCCCTCCCTCTCTAACATTTCCCATATTCATTCCTCTGGGCCTCTCGCCCTTTCATTTTGTCTTTTATTTCTGCTGCGTCTTGCCAGGCTGCTTCAAGCGCCTCCCACCAGACTTTCAATAGGAGTTCGGAGGATGGCTTCGGCAGTGCAGATGTTCCGCAATGGCATTGTGCGGTGCTTTTTTTTTTTTCCTACAGGGACTAGATGCATACAGTGTTTCACTGCTCATTCTTTGTGATAGTACCGCACAGGCAAAATGTTAATCAATTATAGCAGCAGAACTAATTAAAAGGCATGCATTATACATCTTGTGGACACATTCTTCATTAGCATAGATTCTCAGCATTACACATTCATGTCAGAGGGAATTAAAAGGAGAAACTTAAAAATAAAAAGATGTACATACAGAGAACAAGACACCGTGGTTTTCCCAAGACTTGTGCTGAGTGTATGTCCTCGTGGATTCAGAAGTCCTTTTAATTTTGTGTGTGATTTTCAAAAGAAAAGAACTGAGTCCTGTTTTGACGTACTTCAAAAACCCAATGATCCTTAAGATGATCAAGTTAATCCCACTTTTACTGCATCAGAAGCTTAGATACTATTCAGTGAGTAGGTTTCTAGAAATGGAAACAAGCTTTTAATTTAGCTCCTTGTTAATATTTCCTAATAGACATTCATTTATAAATGGCTCAATAACTAGACCCGTATTTGCGATGCCGTTGCTTTCAATTCTGCTCTTACTCCACAGATCAGCTTGGTCAGTAGCGAGACAGATGGAGGGGCAAGGTGAAAGCACAGCTCAGAATTTTCCTGTAGTCCCACCTGGTTATTGACTTCTTTCAGAGGCTACACTGATGGAGGCTCTTTGTCAAGGTGGGGCCTCCCACTCCTGGGGCATGTATCCTCTGCACTTGCAACGTTCTTTCGCATTAGCCATTCTCAGAAGTTGCTCTGTGGACGTCTTCACATGGAAGCCAATCTGAGAGAAATACAAGTGGTGATACAGAGATGACCAGGCATCCAGGGCTTTTCATTGGAGTTGCTGTGCCATGTAACGTAATGATTGGATCCTGCTTTTAACTGGGGATATTCATATCACTTGTTAGTCTCTTGCTTCCTTCCAAAACAGGATTGAGGAGCTTGACATACCCATTTGCCTACACTATCACAAGAGCTGTTCAACTTGTCTGCCTACTCTCACTGGTGGCCTGTAACTTATTCTCCACTCAGGGGTCCAACTGAGATTTGGAAAATGTAAATCGGATCATGTTGCACCCCTTTGTAAAACATTCAAATGGTTCCCATCATTTAGAAGAAAATTTGAAGTCCTCTAAATGGTCTACCAGGCCCTACTTGGTTTGGCCCTTTCTGCAATTTCAATTTCTTACCCTGTCTTTTCTACTTTGCTGTCATCATACTGGTATTTCTTTGTTCTTGGAGCATGTCCAACTCACTTCCTGCTCAGGACCTTTGCACATGCTCTTCCTTTTCTCCGATAGTCACTTACCTCAGATGTAAGCACAGTTTGGTCAGTCCATTCACCCAGGCATCTCCTCAGAAGGGACTTCTCTCACTACCTGAGTTAGAGCACCAGGTAGCACTTATGGCTACTTATTATTATTATTGTATATTTCTTCGAATGTTTTCTCTCTATCAAAATTCAAGCTCCTATGGTTAGAGGTTTTATCTGTCTGGTTCGGGTTTTTATAGCACTGGTCTGAAGAGTGCCTGGTACATTAAAAGTATTCACTCTGTGATTACTGAGTAAATGAATGAGGGGATCTTCTTGCCTGCAGTCAAATGAATACTGGTATTTGGATTTAACCAGTAACCACGCTACACTCAAAAGAAACTATTGGGCATGTGCCTCTTAATGCAAGAACTCGAGAGGAAATTACACAGGACAATAAAAAAATGTAAACAAAGAATCTAGTAGTATTGTACAATGATGTAGGGTCAGGTGGAATCTAAGTGTATCTGATAGAAAAGGACAGAGTGACAATCTTTGTTATTGATGCCTTCATCAAAACCTAGCGCATTTCCTGAGGTTTCAGGGAAAAGAGTCCTCTTCTACCTTACTGTTCGAACCCTAAATCAGCCTCTCTCTGGTATCACTGCCTACCAAAAGCCTCAGAAAGTTGCATTAAGTTTTGACTCAGTGATTCTATTCCAAATAATTTAGCATAAAGAAATAATTACGAACATGAATAAAGATTTCTTTCCAAAGACCTCTATTACACAGTCCTAAATACCCCACAACAGGTATTTATACCTGTTGATGAATTAGAGCACAATTAGTGGAATTCTATACAGCCATTCATGATGCAAAGAGATTCACAATAAAATGCTAAGTGAAGCACCCAGGTGGCTTAGTGGCTTAAAGCCTCTGTCTTCAGCTCAGGTCATGATCTCAGGGTCCTGGAATCGAGCCCCGCCTCGGGCTCTCTGCTTGTTGGGAAGCCTGCTTCTCCCTCTATCTCCTCTCTTTGCTCATGCTCTCTCTCTCTTTCTCAAGTAAATAAAATAAAATAAAATAAAAAGTAGAGGTAAAATTTAAGAAAAATGCTAAGAGAAAAAGAAGTTTATGAACCAAGAGACATCTGTTAAGAATCCATATGTACTACATAGAAAAATTGGTTTATGCTTATGTTGATTTAACCACATAAACGTTAACAGTGTATTCTCTCTTTTTGAGTTACTGGAAATTTTAAGTTTTCTATTTTCTGTTTTTTAATGGTCCCATAAAGGGCATTTACTATTTGCATAATTAAAAACACACACCTACAGTCCCCACAAGAAGTGAACGATTTGTTAAAAAGCTTCATGCGGGTAATCCCCTACTGCTTGTCTGTGAATATGCTTCCGTGTGATATGTCCCGGCTTCCTTTTTTTTTTTTTTTTAATTTTACTTATTTGACAAAGATCACAAGTAGGCAGAGAGGCAGGCAGAGAGAGAGAGAGGAGGAAGCAGGCTCCCTCCTGAGCATGGAGACTGATGTGGGGCTTGATCCCAGGATTCTGGGATCATGTCCAAGCCAAAGGCAGAGGCTTTAATGCACTGAGCCACCCAGGCGCCCATGTCCTGTCTTCTTAGGCTATGTACTCACTTATGTGACATTCATTTACTGAGCACCTACTGTATGCCAAACTCCCTAGCAGGCTATCCCTCTACCAAGGGGATGTTGACGTCCAACAGTCCTTCACCACCTTTGTAAGAATTTCCCGGGGACAGAGGAGATACTTTGACTTTCACATACCACTTTATCTTTTTTTTTTTTTCTTGAAGATATTTCTGAAGTGGCAAATGTCTGCATTAGCCTGATCCCAAGGCTTTTCATTTTGGGACAGTCCAGTCTCAGGAGCTTTTTTTTTGCCCAGAAAAGCAGCTCCTTGGAAGTAAACTTGAGCATTTGGCCCATGGCAGTTTTTTGCTGAGGCCTTCCCTCCCTGGGTCACTGGACTGAATGTCTGGCCCAGCTTTTCATGGCAGAGCTGAAACACACTGTTTCCCGCCTTACGAGGTGGACAAAGGCAGGAATAAAGTCTGGAAGACTTCCACCCAGACAGGTAGCTACAGAACAGGCCCTGACTAGCTGTCCCCTTTGCCGGTGTCAGCTGTCACACAGATCCTCCCCCTCCCACCGCAGCTGCCTGGGAGTGAATGATTTAGAAAGAGACCAGATAGCAGCTCCCTTGTTCTTCATCTCCCTGAAAATGTCCTAGAATGTAGAGTCCTTTCTCTGAACACGTGCCCATACAAGGACGGCGTGAAGAGTACTATGCATGGAAACACTCTGACGAATGAAAGTAGGTTATAGCAAAGTGTCAGAGGTGAGGAGGCACACACAGAGTCTGCATTGTTTGGCAAAGATTGCAGAAGCCCATATGGGCGGTCGGCCTTGTCCTTGCTTAACATGCAGGCATTCAATTGGGAACCTAAATAATATATTAAGGTTTCTGTGTTGGAATCTCTCTGTGTCATTCTGCTTATCTGTCCCTGAATGAGGAGAATTTCCAGTTGCATGCTTACATTGCTTCATTCAACACTAGCAGGCGGCCACTGTTAATGATGTTTCCTGGTAGCTGGAAGATGGTTTTCACCCTCCTGGGGGAGGTGGTTGTGATGTGTGGGTCAGAGTTGCCACAAAGTGTCCATCTGCATCATTAATCTCCCTCTTTCTCCTTCCCCAATTAGCAGAAGTTTCCAGACTTAAACAACACCCAGCGATGCCGAATGAGGCCAGCCCATCTCAGTGTTTCATTTAACCCAAGATTTATCTTGCTTCCATTAAAACATTGAACTTCTGTAGAAGAGACAAAGGTAATTTCCTATAAAAAGCAATGGGGTTTCCTCTACCGGTGGGTGGCACAACTTTTGTTTCTTTCCTTTTCCTTTTTCTCCCCTCCCTTCGCCTCCCCTCCCTTCCCCTTTTCTCTCCTCCCCTCCCCTCTTCTCTTTTCTGTACTTCTGTTTTCTTTGGTTTACATAACCAACTTCCCCAAAGACGTTTCATTACCATGGGGGCAGAAGATGTTTGAAGATGAGGAGCAATAATATTTTTCCCTGTGTTGGATGCGATCACTAACACGGGATTGTAACTTCAGAGGAACCAAAGTGCTCCTTTGCCCATTAAGGCAGTCAAGCTTTTTTTGTTTGTTTGTTTTTTTAAAGATTTCATTTATTCATTTGACAGAGATCACAAGTAGGCAGAGAGGTAGGCAGAGAGAGAGGGGGAAACAGGCTCCATGCTGAGCAGAGAGCCTGATGCAGGGCTTGATGCCAGGACCCTAGGATCATGACCCGAGCCGAAGGCAGAGGCTTTGACCCACAGAGCCACCTAGCCTCCCCAAGGCAGTCAAGCTTGTAGAAGCAGGCAGCAGGGTATGCTGCACTACCATTTCAGTCAATTCCAAATTACAATAGCATTTTCAGAGCATCTCTCGTTAGATCCACATTAGTAGAAAGAGAGTTCACCGGGATGGATGTTGTTACAAAGAACATCAGGGAAGGGATAAGGGATCTGATCCAGGGGAGCTGCAGGGGGTGGGGGTGGGGTGCAAAAGATTTGTTTCAAATCTCAACTGAAAGCCAAGGGAGCTCAGGAAGCGGAATACGTTACAGGGCAGCAATGATCGTCAGAGGCCTCCTTGTGAAATGACCAAAGTTTTGTTCTACTTATGAGAGTTTCAGAGTTGGGGGAAGAGTGGTGGAACGGAAAGAAGATTTTGGAATTGGCGTCGGGTGAAAATCCTATGAAACAAGAAAGAAAGGGCCCACCTCTCGGACTTCGAGGAAGATGAATGAGCTTTTTTGGGTCAAGTTCCAGGTATGTGGCAGACACCAGGGAATTGGTATCTAGTATTTCCTCTCATTTTTGGTTCTGCAAATTTCTCCGAGGACCAGTCGACTGGGCTGGGAGTAACTTTCTTTAAGAAAATGAACTTTTGAAGATGTAGCCCCCGTCATGCTCGCTACCGAGGATTTTCTCAGAGCCCTTCGCTGAGGTCCTGACTGAGAGAGTAGGTAGGTTTGTGCTTTGGGAGCTGTGTTGTTGCCTCATCACAAGAGGTCCTGAAATACATCATGGAGAGAAGGAGCAGGGAGAAGAGGAGGAAGGGGGTGGGGGAGCAGAAGGGAATTACAGTAATAACAATGAAAGATGGTAAATTGCTATTTTAAAACCTAGCTCATCACTTGGGAAAGACCAAAAGGAATGATAAAATGATAGTAACTGTGCTTTGGAAAGATGGGAATGTAAGATTTTTTCCTCCAATCTCTTTATTTGCCCACTTTTCTATAGTAAGCAAGTATAGACTACTTTTATAATTAGGAAAAATAGAACCCTTATGAATTACCTCCGTGTCCTATGTCTTGTCCTGGACCTTTGAACGAGTGACATTTGAGGAGGCTCGCTAACTAATGGTCAGATGAACACAAGGAGAATGGGGGCGGAGCTAAGAAACCATTGGTGGCCTTGACGCCTTTAGTGCTCACAAGAGGCAAAGGTCATGGTGTTTCCTACAAGGGTGTCTAGCCTAGTAAACACAAGTCTAATCTTTGAGAAAGTAAAATTGTTTCATAGGAAGATTTTACTCTTTTCCTCTGACGTCTTTTCGATTTCTGGAAATTTTTTTATTCCAGTAGGGACAAAGTCCTTGCAGCCCAGCTTCAGACTCAGTGTTTGGTTCACTGGGAACATCAGAGAACATGAGGATATTGACAGATGTTGGCTGATCACCCTGAGCCTGGCCCCTTGCTTCTTAATATCTGCAAACCCAGCAGGAACAGCCTCAGGAGGACAGGTGGGCATCTGAGCAGTTTTCAGTTTGGGGACCTCTCTTCTTCAAAAGCACAGTTGGCATTTCTACATTTTATTCACCAGGACTCTTCAGGTCAAGCAGATGGTCACGGCAAATGCTGTTGTGCTGGTTCATACATGAGCACTTTGATTACCTTTTCCACACTAAAATAACTATGGAGAACAAGCAACTAGCCCATAACTTGGCTCCCATGGGTGAGCCAATCTCATCCGGAGGATGGTGCAGGTGACTCAGAGTGTGAGTAAATTTTGGATCATGAGGTGAATATTGTCCTATCTTTTTCCTTGACAGGGACTCTGTATAAGGCTTTTTTTAGTAGATGGAGACAGAGTCACAGTCAAAATAGAACTTGAAGTGTTTGAAAGGACCATCAGACAGGGATGGGTATTCCAGAAAGAAGTTAACCAATGGTATTGAATAAGAAGGAAATTTAAGAGGTTAAGTTTTTTGAGAAACGGTAATAGAACTCTGGGGGTATTGTGAGAAATCAGAAGCTCTTTGAAAACTTGGGTGCTGTAGAATGAAACGTCATATGTAATTGCAGAAAATTACTAGGCCAGAGTCTTAAAGAGTCTAGGAGTAGTAAAGGAAGTGAAACAAGGACAGGAATCTTAGCTAGTTGTTGAAATCCTTTTTCAATGCATCTTGGCTTTTTATATCAACTTTTCTAACTTGTCTTCCTAATATTATATACCACCTCTCATGCTCATGACCAAGAAAGATGATGTAGCATTTTGATGAATGTGCAGAAATCAACTTCTATGGACTGAATTGTGCTCCCCCCCACCAAAATCACATGTTGAAGCCCTAACCCCAATGTGTTTGTATTTGGAGGTAGGATTTCTAGGAGGAAATTAAGGTTAATTGAGGTCACCCAAGTGGGGCCCTAATCTGATAGGATTGGTGGACTTTATGAAAAGAAGAAAAGAAACTATCTCCCTCTCTCCATGTGCATGCCCCAGGGAAAGGCAGGTTGCATGAGGACACGGTGAGAAAGTAGCCTTCTACAACCCAAGGAAAGTGCTCTCACCACACTGACGCTGCCAACATCTTGATCTGGGACTTCCCAGCTTCCAGAACTGTGAGAAAGAAATTTATTGTTTAAACCACCCAATCTATAGTATTTTGTTGTGGCAACCCAAACTCAGATACCAATGTGGTTTTGGATTTTTTTGGTGGGGGGCAGGGGCAAGGAGGAGTTACTCTAAATTATTATGCCAGAGATTTTTTCTTTTTAAATCAAGCTCAGTTATTTACACCTAATTTTTTAGAGTTTTCTTACTGATGGAAAATGACCAGGAGATATTATTTTTATTACTTGAAGTAACATTTTGCACTGGGGAAAAAAAAAAAAAGAAATGATGTTACTGTGTAACCTGAAAGGTCTTCCTTTGTACCTGTTTGTCTTGGGTAATTCCACAGTCCGCCTTGTATTGCAGATCCCTGACAATGGGGTCTTCCTGATTTCTTTCAGTTCTAAATCTTGAATAATTTTATTTGATCCTTTCCCAACTATATATGAAAAAAGAATTGAGCAATACTGATGAATATAGAAGGCTAAGCTTCGTTATCATATGATTAATAGCAAAACACTACTAATGAAACATTAAAAGATGAAGAATAAATGCTACTTTAGAACATTCAAAAACCAAATACAAATTTTTTAGGAAATTATTTTATTTTTGTGTCTCAACAGATGAAATTCATAACCTTGTTTTCTGATAAGACAATTCAAACATACAAATCAATTACAACAATGTGCTTATCAGCTTCCCCCCTCCCACTTCTTTATTTTAAAGCAACTGACAGTTATGAAGGACACCAGGACAATAGGGCTTAGCTAAACAGTATGGCAATTAAAAAAACGGCCCTCTAAGAAAATAATTACAATAGTTGTTGAAAAGGATTTGTCCTTTGAGCAAAACAGACTTCATTAAAAGAATCATCATGAAATGAGGAGGATTATAGCTTCCCTTCCACTGAAAGGGAAAAGGGGATGTATGTTAAAACAATGGTACAGAAAGCTGGGGAGTCAGACTGAAAACAACAGAAAGCCCTAGGCAACAAATTTCTCCAATAAAATGCATCCCCTTGAAGATATCCATTCAAACTCTTGAATCATGTTGAAATAAATAATTGTTCCCCTACCCCCAGCACCTGGAAGTGAATCATTTTATTATCCTTTGTTAACATTAGTTTAATAATTTTCCCAAGCCAACAACTCTCAAAAGAGAGTGGGGTTTGTGATAAATCTTGTAAAGGTTGTATTAAAATTAAACCAAGCCAATTGATGGCCTTTAGATTCTGCTTGTAAAGGGAGTTGATACGACTTGGCAGACCTGGGACTCCCAGGGGCAGAGGGGTTCGTACTCAATAACTTTATCCAGCCAACTCTAAATCCTGTAGCACCTTTGTAATAGGCCCCCAATTCTACATACCATCCCCTCATGCTTTCATGGTAAGCCTCACAGCACCCTTGTGAGGTAGGTAGTGTTATGGTCCTTTTGAGAGATAGGGATGCAGAGACGTTAAGTAGCCTGTTCGTAAAGAAACGTGAATCCAGGGACAGAGCCCTGGGGACTCTTACCCCAGATCCTTGTTTTTTCAGTACTTAACTATTCTGACTCCCTGAGAGTGGATCATTAAAGCAGGTAGGTCCTTGAAGCCAGATTAGTATCTGGCTAGTTGGACACTAAGGCCCATCTCTAAGCCACATGATTTGGATGAAAGAATGAGAAGTAGGTTGTGATCACCTTGGACATCAAAGCAGTTAAAGTGGAGAAATGCAGGAATAAAGTTTGGACCACAATTTGATAATGACTTTATTCATCGATGTGCTGTTGAGTTACTATGATAAGGAATACTCAGTAGATGTTGCATGATTAAATGGATGACTTGGATGGATGAATGAATGAATGAGATTGTGCTTGGATAAATGGAAAATTAAAATTTCTACATATTTTAAAACAGAAGCTGGAGAAATCTGATTTGCAATTTCTAATCAAGGATAAAAAGGAAAGAGTTAAGTAGATTCCTGAATTTCCTGTGGGCATGTATTTGAGCTAATATTGGCAGCATTCAAAAAGATATAAACATATAGACATTTAAAGTAATTTTTAATAAGGAATTTGTGTACTTATTGATTTGGAACCTGAACTACAAAGACCAGTATTAGAGGCAGTGATACATACATAAACATGATCTATTTTCCTTTGAAGTAAAATTATCTTGTATATACCTATTTTCTCATTCCATTCACTTGAAAAGCTTCTGCTATCCAGTTCTTAACAAACGCTGTTCTTAAAATATATTGAACTAAAACAATGAACTACTCTTCTCTTGACTAACCAGTTACTTTCTGTTTCTGTGAACGCAATTTTTTTTTTTTTTTTTAACACCAGAAGACTCAGGATTGGAAAGTGCTTCCATGTATTGAAACCAGCAGTACCATGGAAGGATCTTGAGACCACAGAAGCAGAGGCAACCGATCCTGCAGGTGTTGCTAAGATAGAAGAGCTTTTACGAATCAAGATGGCGGAGCTGGCTGGGTGGTCAGTTTGCATCGCACATTTGTCCTGGGCTCCAGTGAATTCATTTCCAGGAGGATGTTTGTTTTACATTGAGGCTTCAGAAACTCTGGATGCCATGGTATGGATCTGTGTGTGTGTGTTCAAGGAAGTGTTTAACTTTCATGAGAGCCCTGACTGTATACAGCAGCTATAGTCTATTCATCTTTTGTACATCTGGCTAATAGCCTGGGGCTAACGGAATAGACTGACTGTAGGGAATTGCCTCTGTGCTCTGGTACTAGCATGCTTGAGCTTGAATATGACAGGTCATGATGCAGTTAGAAAAGGCTCATATAAATGCCACCTCTGCACCAGAAGTGGGGGAGGGAAGTCTGGTAAATATATGTATTTCTGAATGTGACAATGAACCAAATTAGTCACTATATTCAATGTAGATTTCACTTTTGCAATCACATATAAGATTTGGGTCTACCAAGCAAAGAGGTAACCTGTAGAGGAGTATTTTGGTTTTTAATGGAGACTCTGCTTGGATTTTCATCTCTCAGACCCCGACTCCTTAGTGATTGAGTTCTCTTCTTAGTTTTCCTAATTAGAGGCCAAGTAGAACAGTGAGAATCCTCAGATATGATACATGTTTTCCGTCTGCCTTTTATTATTTCTCTAGATGGTTCTTAGTTATAGGTGTGTGTATCTGGCAGTAAAAATGCCTGTACTACTTAGATTTACTGACATGTCCCAACATTCTGACTTACCTGGTTCAGAATATTATTGAATGAGACAATGCCTATGTAGCTATACCAATAGATTTCCTTCTCAGTCCGCATTTTTTGATAGAAGGTTATAATTTTTGCCTTTTATTGTTTATAAAGTTTATAAGGGTTGATGAAAAGCACCATGGTGACCAACCCTAGAAGCCAGTGTTTTTAGGATTTCCACAGTCACTGGCAGAGTTTCTAGGTGAATTTCTCTAGAAATTCCACTGAGGTTTCCTCCTCAGCTTGGCTTCATGCCACATTAATCTTCATGTCCTAGGTTTTAGTTCTGAAAATGAAGTAATTAAGAAAAGAATACCAGGTTCTATAATAAACTTATCCGCCTTACAAGGAGTAGGTAGGAACTCAAAATATTTATTTCGACTATATTAAATGACACAGAGAAATTTAACAGCAAGCCCGCTGGTGCAGTATGCTCAAAACTGAGGAAGGGGGTGGGTGGGGGGTGGGTGGGAGAAATTCAGAAGCAAAAAAAATTACGATGGGCTTCCAAATGTACAAAGCAGCACGTGGCCAGTGTGTCTTTTGTAAGTAGAGCCCAAAGACAGGCCAAGTTAAAAGTACGTTTAGCTTTCATTAAAAAATCTGACTTAGTGATTTTACCTTCTTCCCACTTAAAGAACAAGTGCTGAAGTACTAGAACCTTCTTCCTGATCAGTGTGTTTAGTGGCCAACCCAACTTGTGATGTTGGCAGAGGGGTATACTCAACACATTTGAAATTCCCTTCAGGGATCACCTACTTTAGTCGTGTGAGTTTAATAGTATAAAATGAAAGTCACACTATCAGAGATGGGACTCTTACCAAGCAGCTCTGGCATTACTAGAGAATCTTCAGGGAGAAGGAAATCCCTCTCTGGCAGCAAGCTCTTCATTTTGCAATTAAAGAAGCCAGCAGTCTGAGAATTCAAGTGTTTGCTGCTGAGTAGATGTGAATCCTGGGCTTTCTTGTCCTTTATCAAGACCTCCTGTCAGCTTGGTGCCTCCTCCTCCACTTACTCCTTCTTCCTTGGAAAGCATCTAATAAGCCATCAGGGAGGAAGATGGTATCATGGGATGACAGCTCCCTGAGCATGGCTGCCTGAAGCCCATTCCCGTCAGGACCAAAAGCGAAGAGAGAGCACCTTCATGTTCAGCAGAAAGATGGCACAAGTGAAGTTTCTATATTTTTAATTCTTTCACTTTTTAGCACTAGATAGTCTTCTCTTCTCCTTGTTACCAATTTGCCTGAAGATGAGTGATCTTTTAAAAAATTTGTTGTGCCTTCCTCTCTTAGAGGGTGTCCTTAGAGGATGTCAAGACATCCTTGAATCACTGATAGTTGGCTGAGTGAAAAGTAACTGAAAAACTAGATGTTACGTGTATGGCTGGTTGGATCCTTTGTGCCTGAAGTCATGTCCATTACTTGCTCATGTAAGCAAGTCAAATGAATTTGGGATAATTTTTCAAGTGTACAGGATTTATCTTCACTGAAATAGATTATCTTTATAGTGGGTTAATATTACATAGATTTGGATAGCCGGCAGATCCAACCATGGCCCCTTGGTAATTTTGCGTAAAAAGAACCTAATAGCTTGTCCTCTGATTTCTGCTCTGAGTGGTCTCGACCTACCCTGGCATTAGAATCAGATTCCACTGGATTAGCATCTGCCTTGACCGAAGATTATTAGATTATTTGATCTAGTAACAGTGCTAAAGATATATAAGCAACCTCATGTTTCCGGTAAGGCTCATAGAAACTGTCTCTCTCAATAAGGAAATATTTTCTGATGTATGACTCCAGTCACGTTTTATTACATTTCATTACTTAATAATATCCCAGTGGATTTAACTGAGATGTCAGATGCTTAAGCCCTTTACATCTGTAAAGAAAACATGTTTTCTTAACTTATTTTACATACTAATAAAATAAGTTAACTTGGTTTTACATGTTAAACATGCGCACAAAATGAATTAATAATAGTCAATCAGACACAAACCTAAACTGAAATACTTTTGTCATTAGCACTAATTTTTTGAGAACAAAAACAAACTATCAGGCATTTAAAACAAAAACAAAAACAAAAACAAGTTCTGTAGGTTGTTTCATCTTCCAATCATAGGATGTTCCCAGAATAAGATTTTGATTAAAAAAATCAAAGAAAAGCACAGACACACATTCTGGTTTTTTTTTGGGGGGGGGGTTCCCTCTTTCTCAAGCATATCAGTCTTTAAAACAGTTACATTTTAAACACTTAAAAAATCAAACCACCCTCTCCCACATATTTATATATGTATATATAAACAATAGTTTTTAAATTATGACTTGGGGGATTCCAAACTGTATGGAGAAAAAATAAGACAATTGACTTGCATATCAAGCAACCCATGTGTGTAATACACCTGATTTTATAACTACGGAGGAAAAGAGTATGTTTTCTTCCAAATAGCCTCTAAACAAAGTTTGTGGCTCAGTTCCCATCTCTGGCTATCACATATGTTTGTATATGAGTCAGTGCCTTGCTAAACATATATCATTATAAATAACGTGAGAAGTTTTTTGGCAAGTTTGAGTTAATCTCCTTCTTAATCATTACTTGTTGATTATGTGCTATTGTAGATTGTACTGATTATATTGTAGTGGAGATTAAAGATATTAAAGCAATTTAGAATAGGAGGTGTGTACCAAAATGAAGAAAGTTAACATGGCAACCAAATTTCTGGATTTTTTTTTCTTGGTCCTGTAGAGTAGACATAAAATCTTTGACCCATTTTCAGCACAGAAGGTTATCTTTTGAACTTTACTGGAACTAATACAGTTAACCGATTTAACAGAATGTAAATGTGCATTTCTGTTGTCTTCTTAATGGCTATTTTGCATATTAAAGGTAAAGCCTTCCTTAAAATATGCAGTATCCTCTTGATTATGCCAGCTCTTTTCTCATTCTGCTGAGGCTATAAATAAAGCTTCTATTTAGGGCTGGCATTATATCAACCCACCTGCTTCTAGAAGAGAGGGAAAAAAATCAGAATCACTCCACCTGCACAGTGCTGTCAGCTTGTGATTATGTGAACGGTAAGTCTTAACTTTTAAAGTGTTATGTGAGATAGGATGGAGCTTTTTTTTTTTTTTTTTTAAAAAGCCATTTCCAGTTTAACAATTACCCTAAAACTTCTGAGTATCAATGAAAGCAGACTTATCCTCAAAGAGAGCATTCATTGATGAGGTGTGACAGCGGCAGGGAGATGACACTGCAGAGGAGGGCAGAGCTGGAGAATGAGAGATCATTTTAATTGTGGTCTCAGGAAAGGAGGCGGGAACGTGGGGGATACCAAAGCTTTCCGCTCTGTGGGCTGTCTCAGGGGACTTTGTAGTCCCAGCTCTCTTCCTCCTTCCCACCCAGGATCTTCTCCGGGGAGATGGGGGTGGGAGAGGGAAAAGTGGCATTAAAGACCTTGGCCAACTGAGATGGGAAGTCTGAGGCACATTCAAGGGTATCTTGATCAGATTCCCATATTTTGAAAGAGGAACATCAGTTCCAGGCCTGTTTTAGAAAAATAAACCTTTGACAAGCCTCTTAATTATATATATTTGCTGCAAACATTTTATCATAGGCCAAGCTAACACAAGGTAAGCAGTTTTCATTCTTTTTTTTTTTGAGAAATACAGCCACATTTACTGCTCCCAAAACAGATGAACCAATTTCAGATTTGAAAACCTGTCATTGTTGATTTAAACCATAGTTGACTTGGCTAAACCTTGCAAATCTAGACTTTTATTGCCTTTAGGCCCAGTTTTTATTATATGACTTAGGTAAATAATGTAACAAATCAGCTAGCATTTTGATCTTGTAGACTTCAGTTGTGAAGTCGCCACACTTTAACTACAGTAAGAATGAGAGTGTTCTCTTGGGAATGGCTTTTGAAGGAGCTGAGGGGACAGTAAGAGAGAGATTCATCAAGTGTTTGCCAAAATATCAGGAAGCACCGTCTGGTGCCTAAACAATGCATGTAATTCTGAAATTAGCAAGTCAGATAATATTTCAGTCCTCCAGGCTTCCTGCACACAAGGGCAAAGTAACTCAAACTCCTCAATCAGAAAGTATCAAGGATTCTACAAAAAAGGACAGAGCTCCCCAAGCCGTTGGTGGGAAATCCATGCAAATAACCAGGTACAGGATGTACACGTCCAATGGGGACTGTTGCTAGATCCCAGTCCTAGTAATAAAGAATTATGTATCTTTACCTAAGGACCAAATAGAATGAATGGGCTTTGGCCCCAAAGATTTTTGATACTAGTTTCACATGCCACAAAATCCATTTGGAATAGATCGTGTGAGTTACATAAAGGTGACCGGGACATGGGAAATAGAGATAACACAGAAACTAAATTTAAAGAAGAACATAATTTAGGATTCTTTCTCAGAAGACCGTAACTGTAAATTTTAGCAACAGAGGAAATGGAATTAAAATGGATCCAAGTATCTCTCTCTAACCTTTCTTTAAACCCTCGATAATGTCTTTTTGTCAAGTCTTAGCCTTCTATGCTGAAAATGATGTATTTTTTTTCTTTCCTAGAAAACCTCAAGAGATATTACATGTTGCTGAACAGCTTCTGAGCACAGTCCCTGAAGTTAAAACCAATGTTTTGACCCAGAGATGAAGGGAGAACCTGGAAGGGTAAGTTAATTTACATGGGACTGTACTCAATTTTTCTTCTCCAAGATCACATCCTCTCTTTTGTACGTTCTAAAATATAAATATATTTGTTCCTACTTGAGTCATGGAAAGTGACAAAAGTCAGGTGTCAATGCAGGTGAGATTTAAATAATCCTTTTTCTAAAAAAGTCATAGAAGATTATGTAACTCCTGGGCTTCTCTGAGAACTGAGGAGAGCAAAATATTTGACAGAACAACGAAAAAAGAATCCACCCTTGACTCTGTAGAGCAAATCCTGAATGCCTTCATACTACTGGGGAGTTGGTGGTGAGAAGCAAAATTTCTGAGAAGCTTGAGCAAACCTAGAAATCTGACCCAAGTCCTCAGGAACCAGGATTTGTAAATCTTGGCAATTCTTGGTTTACATTTTCAGATTATGAGAATATTTGAAAAGCTCGTAACTATAAATGCAGTGCAAATGAAATGAGGTTTAAATAAGTGAGTACTAAGAGAATTTGGACAAGTAGAAATCCCTCACCACGAACACAATAAGCCAGATTGGTGAGTTACTTTATTCTGGTAATATGCATTGCAGACATGGATCAATTCTCTCAGACTATTAGGGTTCTAGTTAGAGAATTTGTTCTTCTAGAGATTTAATACCTGGAGAAAATAAAATTTATTTGAAAATGATATAGACACACACTACACACACACACACACACACACACACACACACACACACACACACAACTGAACTGGTCAACCTAGAACTAAGTGCTGAGCCAAACAACTGTATTTCTTCTTGCAGCACTTTAAGACAAATCCTCTAGGAAGAGGCTGACTCAGGGCTACTTAGGAGAGAATTTGGCCCGTGTGCTCTCAGAGCTGTTATTCTCTACCTTGGTCTACTTTGCTCTAATCAAGAGGTAATTTAAAGCCATAAGGGAAAATTCCTTATGTGTAACTCCATACTAAGCCCTAGAGCTAGTTAACGGAACCCACGTTCAGAGCTTTACAGATATACAAAGAAACCCAAGATCTGCACCGCTAGTGAGAATGGAGAAAATTAAGTAGCTATTGAATTAACAATAAAAGCATTACTGTGATGTTTCTGGCAGAAAGTAGTGAATTCTCCAAGAAATATCTGGCCAATAGATTCTTATGACCTGATCACGTTTGCAGGTGGTATA
Organism: Lutra lutra; assembly: GCF_902655055.1. Lineage (NCBI taxonomy): Eukaryota > Metazoa > Chordata > Mammalia > Carnivora > Mustelidae > Lutra > Lutra lutra. The sequence goes on from NC_062290.1 coordinate 52,818,961, forward strand.
TTTTATTATCTGTTGGACCCCAATTCAAATAGTAGTTTTGCTCTTAGTGGTAACACTGGTTTAGGAATACTTTGGAAGAGCACAACTTTAGTTCACTGTCGACCAAACTGGGTTTGTCGGAACTCCAGTTTTTCAAAATGTTAATAGTTATATCAGAAAAGGAAAAGCTTTGCACTCAAATAAATTATAGAGAAACCCTAAGGTGAGCAATATTAAACAGAATTCTTTTTTCTAGGACTTGCAGAGAATTCATTAGGCTCATGTATATTTAAACGTCAAGAGGTGGTTAAAGAATGCAGCATTTTCCCAATTTAGTAGTCTATCCCATCTTTCTTTTGGAAGAGTGCTTGCTGATATCTTAAATACCTGTTGTTCCACAGATCAGAGCGTGGAAGTCCCTAAAAGAGTGAAGTCTCACTTCTTCTAATGGAATAACCACAAAATCTTTTCACTTAATCTTTTTGTGGATGGGTTCATTTGAACTCCGTTTCATTTACTAAGCTGCTTTTGGTCAATTTTAATTTAACAGAAAAGAACAGCTACAGTCACAAAGCCCTTTTATTAATTGCTCGATGTTTTCTCTTGTTGGACAATGAGTTGCAAATACAACAGTGCAAAATGAAGATGAAGTATTTTCTATTAAGTTGTGGAAGACTAGCCCTCCACTTTCTCTTTTCAGTTTGAAAGACCCCATTCCACCTGCACATGGGAAATAGGAGTTACAGAAAAGTCTTGATTTGTAATATTGGATATGTAATATGAAGTAATTTCCAAAAGTGGAAAATGAATTTCTAAAAGATCTATGATAGTCATTAGGAAAGTCAAATGAAAAATGACTATAGAGGCAATGCTTCAATCTTTCTGTCTCATTTCCACCCTTTATTAAGGGAGAAAGGGGTTTAACTATGCTACTATCCAATCGGCAAAACGATTTCTGGACCTGTCACTTTTTTATTGGGGTCAATTTAATTTTATTGAAGCTCCTCAAAATTTCAAATGATAAAAAAAAAAAAAGCCAGCTTTTTGAAAGTCAAACCCCCAGGTGGTATGTCAAGAAACAAACCTAAGAAACTTCCCACTCATCTGTCCAAAAGGGGGCTCACTTTCAGGTCCCTCTCAAATGTATAAAGAATGGACATTTCCTATCTGTCCTTTGCTGATTAAATAGATCACATTTCAGGAATCCGCTCTGCATTCAGTGCTTTCTCAGATATGAATATATGCCTTGAAAGCCATTCACTGAACATTTAGCCAAACGGAATTATGTCTCATTTGAACCAGATCACTGGTGGTAGGGGCAGGATGCCATCAACAAACAAACAAACAAACAAACACTATCATGTTTTAACTTTGAGTAACAGTCATTAATACAAACTGAACTGGACAGAGATCCTTGGGTCAGAGGGGTCAAAGTACCTGCACAATTTAACCCATTTGTAGGACTCTCGAGCCTGGTTTTTCCCTCTACTCCCTATAGAGTAGAGGGAAAAACCAGTGCTTTTTAATTAACCTTATTTCTCCTCACCTCTTTAAAAATGAGACGGATTCCTCTTGTGTACACAAGACAATTCTCAAGCTAAAAGGAAGTAGGGAAAAGCCCTGAAGTTACCCATTCAAGGTAATACTGTATGTACAGTACATATCTGAATGGAAAACATCAGCGTGGTAGCTGGTTACTTCCTGTGACTGCAGCAGTCCAGGCTTCAGACAGCTATCACTGTAACAGATCCTCAGCTGCTTGTCTGGGTCACCCTGGTTTGTGCTGGCATCGGAGGAGAACTCCTTATCCACAGAGCTTTTGAACATCCGAATCCTTGATCTCTGCTACAAGGTCAGTATTACCCTATGAGTATAGATAACAACTACGTGCTCTTTCTATTAACCCATTAGCAGCAACTGATGAAAGGAAAACCAAGTTGTGTTTAAACGGATAATCTTCCTCACAAACACCTACTTTGCCTTTTACAGGTACAACTAAGTGGCACACAACCTTCTGGAGAACCCGAGGGCTTTGTTACAGTAAACTGGTCCAGGGTGATATCACAAGTATAAAAAATATTCCATTCTGTATCAAAACTAGGCACATGCCTTTATTTATAGTAACAGAAGTTAACAGAGTTGAGCAGTTTTGCCTTGGGCCCTATTTCTTGGCATCCTATATCAGACAAACGCATGGTCCCACAACTCTCCGCCCATAACTCCAGGGATCTAGTCTCGGGGTCATCTCTATGGAAAGGAAGGTGAAATCACACTTGGATCTATAGTGGTGAGTAACTAAAAGCACAACCTCTCATTCATATTGCTTTAAAACATATACAGCATATATGTTTCAAAAAAAAAGAGTAAAGAATATATTGATTTCATTGTGGTGCTGAACCAACAATATGGTATGATGCAAGGCTTTAACAAATGAGAATCATAGATACAAATTTTTCCGTAGAGTATGTTTTTGACAAATGTGTCTTTTTAATATGTAAATCCTACATTGTAGGTTGTTCCTTGTTTTTTTCTTTTGTTTTTGCCATGGTAGAAAATGTGGAGTAACTGTCCATGAGCATGAGCCAAAGGTTCAGGTTCATTACTGAGATCCCCAGAATGCCGATATTTGCAATGCAAACAATTAGTATCCCACTGTGAAGGGCTCCGGCACGTGTCTGCCTGCCTCCCTCTAGGTGGAGAGTCTCCATGAGAAGTCCTCCTGCTCCATGGACCCTGCTTTGCTACAGGGCAGCTGCAGGAGTCCACCTTCTAACCTAGTCATGATTGTGCCAGCTGTCTCACTGGTGACCAACACCGGCCCAGAATCAACAGCGTGAGTGCTAGACCCTCAGATCATTTTCATGTTGAACCTTCTGGGTCCAGCCACCTCCCCTTCCACAACAGCACCATTGTTTTTTTCGGGGCACATACTCGAGGTCAATGCTGTTTTTATGCTTGCCTTTCCCTCGGCTCCACACAAAAAGGAGGAGAAAACAAAATAAAACCACTCCCAGGAATGTGAAACAGCCCATGGCCGTAGACACCAGTATTGTTTTGAGGTCCAGGGAGAAAGTGTTGGCATTGGTGCCGTTGGACATGGTGTCGTTGGAGTCTGTCATGTACATAGGGGTCCTGTTGGCATAAAGGAAGCGGTCTGAGGTGAAGCCTTTCACCGTTAAAGAGGCCGTATAGGTGTCGTTCCCCGCCGCGTTGCTGGCGATGCAAACGTACATCCCGCTGTCTTGATCCTGGGCAAAGCGGATTTCCAAGGTGCCGTCACCCAACACGGTGGCTCTTCCGTTGGACTTGGCAGTGATAAAACGCCTCCGCGGCGTCACCCAGGAAATGACAGGCTGAGGGTCTCCGTCCGCGCTGCATTCGAGTTGGACCGTCTGCCCTTCGTCCACTAGCAGATGCTGCAGCTTCTTTTCACGGATTTTGGGTTTTTTGCAGGTAAAGTAAAAAGAAAGGGCAGTGCTGTGGAAATCCTTGAACGATCTCTCGCGGATGGTGTCGGGGCCGGCACACATGGGCTGCTGGCCCCCGAACTGCAGCGTGGGGTGCCGCTGCAGGATCCACAGGAGACGGCAGTCGCAGGCCAGAGGGTTGTTGTTGATGCTCAGGACCTCCAAAGCCCTAGGGGAGGAGAAGACGTTCTCTTCCAAAGTCTCCAGTAGATTCTGAGACACATTGAGCACACGGAGGAAGCGGAGCCCTTGGAAGGAGTGAGGCTCAATGGTGCGGAGCTGGGCGCCCACTATGTGAAGCTCCTGAAGGCGGATCAGGTCCGAGAACATGCCGGCTTCGATGGCGCTGATGGGATTGTAGGAGAGGTTGAGGTGGGTCAGATACACCAAGTGTTTAAAGGCGAGGAAGGGGACTGTGGACAGGTTGGTATTGGTGATGGAGAGGGATGTGAGGTTGAGACCATAGAGGCTATTGGCAGGCATCATATCCAGTAATGGCCAATAGTCGATCTCCAGATGTTTCAGGTGGAACAGTCGTTTAAAGGCATACACGGGCATAGTGTTGATATTGAGATGCTTCAGATGCAGGCTAATGAGGCTGCGGAGGTGGGAAAGGGCTTCTGTTGGTACTGCCGTGAGGTTGCATTTCTCCAGGGTGAGCTGTTCCAAGCTAAGCAGTCCGCTGAAAGCCCTGTGTGATATATAAACCAAATCGTTGTCCCCCACCTCTAGAGACTTCAGGTTGTGCAGGTCCTGGAACATGTAGTCCAGTAAAATGACAATCTTATTCTCACTAATGTCCAGCTTGGTGAGGTTGGATAGCCCCGTGAAGACCCCTAAGGGGACCAGTTTCAGGCGGTTACCTTTGAGGCGGAGGGAACGAAGGTTAAAGAGATTGTTAAAAGCTCCGGGCTCCACATTGGCGATGATGTTGTCACTCAAATCTATCTCCTCCAGCAGAGGATAGGATATGAACTCTTCAGGGTTGACACTCTTCAGCCTGTTCTTGCTGAGGTCCAAGATTTTGGTCTCAATGGGTATGCCCTCGGGGATGGCGATCAGCCGCCTTCTGTGGCAGCTTACGGATTTGTTCTGGGCAGAGCACTCACAGCGAGCAGGGCAGCCAATGGTGGATCCCATGAAGAGTAACACCACAGCCAGACCCAGGAATGGCTGCCAACATGATATGGCCGTGTGAAGCATGACTCCACCTCTTAGTCTACACCTTGGTCACGGGCCTGTAGGAGAAGGCAGGAAGAGAAGTTGAGTTAGGATATGGATAGGTAGGGGTGCCTGGGTGGCTCAGTCATTAAGTGTCTGTCTGCCTTCGGCTCATGTCATGGTCCCAGGATCGTGGGATCAAACCCCGCATCCTACTTCCTGCTCGGCGGAAAGCCTACTTCTCCCTCTCCTACTCCCCCTGCTTGTGTTCCCTCTCATGCTTTGTCTCTCTCTGTCAAATAAATAAGTAAAATATTAAAAAAAAAAAAAAAGGGACATCAGTAAGATAGCAAGTGCCACAGAAATGACCATGGATTGGGAATCACACTGATCTGGGATTACACCCGAGAGCTGCCCTTAATAGCCACATGGGGTAAGTTGTTATGCCTCCCTTTATGTTGTTTTTCTTGGCTGTAAAAGGAGGATGGCAGTAATAGCATCCCAGAATTAGGATGATGTCAATATTTAACAATTATAAAGAGACTACTGCACTGCCTGGCACAGAGCGTGAGGCACAACAACACACCTTTCACAAAAGGCTCTATTTTGAAGTCACACTCAAGCAAAAGAGGTCGGTGGCTAAGAGGAAACATTCAGTTTGAATCAGTGTCTACATCTCTAATGCTGGGATATCATCCTCTGCTCAAAATGAAGCTAAGAGAAGCTTCATTTGATATCAGGCTCTTAGGTTCAAAGTACAAACAAAGTTACATTGAATACAAGAGGCTGAGGCTTCATTTCCTTCATGTATAAGCTTTCTACTAAAAACTGCCAGTTAGAAGGTATACATCCTTCAGAATTCGGTTAAGTCTTCTTTTATGCCTTCATAAATTTTCTCATTAAATTTATGCCTTCATAAATTTTCTTTTTTGAGGAAAGCATAAAAATCCTCAAAATCCTTGTATGCTTTGTGTTTATTATAGGAAAGAGACAGAATGAAAGCACCATAATGGCTTATGATGATGAAAATGCTTTAAGAGTCATAATTTTAAGAAAAAAAATTTTTAAATAATAAATGAACTATCCTTTCATATTCACATTCAAACCCAGTGAACATCTTAAACTGAACGTAAATAGGTATCAGATTATACTGGAGAGGAGTATGCTTTAACAGTAGAGAGGCAGACCCTGGACTTACTGTTCAACTGAATAGTAAGATGGTTATTCTTGAGCTTGGCTTCTCTACATGAGATCCTGAGGGGAACACTTGATCCACAAACACCATATTTTACACAAGTCTCATTAGTGTAAAACAGTATTTTCAGATAAAAAGGTATTTGATCAACTTTGGTATTCACTGGTAAAAGAGCCATTGAAAGTACAATTCTCCATTCACAGTGTTTACATATATGTCTCTATGTCCATGTAAAGCTATGTCTACATCTAAATAAATATATCCATAAAAACATAACTAGGATCAAACCTAATGGTGAATCACTAGAGAAGTGCCCCTGAATGAACAAGGCAAAGATTCAGACAGTGCTCCAAAATCCATTATTTAGGAACATAGGGGTTGGTATTATTAAAAAGGACATGGTAAAACTAAGCATTATTTGTAGATCAAACTATTGTTTAAAGTACCTGAAAAATGATTAGAATAGGAGAATAAATTAACATGGTACAAAACATTTAAATAATATCTTAAAAAATGATTAGTCACAGGATCTCAGAAAAAAATTAAATTCTTTAGAATAAATTTAATAAAAAATACACAGAATATGACAAACAGCCCTTAAGAGAACAAAACTTAAAAAAAAGAGACATAATAGATTCAATATTATAATGACATTGTTTTTCAAATTCAAATATATCTCTGATCTATGTATATATTGAGAAATTCAAAATTTCTTTCTTTGAAAGAAGATAAATATGAGAGTAACCAGAAATTAAACAGTAGTAACGGCAACAGACCCTACAAGTTATGCAAAATAAAGTAGTACGCTACATGAAAATACAGTCAATGAAACAAAGTAGAGAATTAACATAAAGTATATTTGAAAAGTTAGTATAGGTGAAAGGTAGCATTTTAATTCAGTGAGAAAGATATAAATGATTGGCTAGATATTTAGTGGGAAAAGATATACAACTTCACTTGGTCCAATAAAATAAATTCCAGATGAATTAAGGATGAGAATGCATGAATAGATATTGTATTAGAAGAAAATTCAGTAATTTTATAATAGAGTTGAAAAGCATTTTCTATGAATAAAGCCAGAAACCATGAAAGAAAATCATCTATTTGGCTGCATGCATTAAAAAAAAAATAGCATAACAAGCAAATAAACAATATACACATTGAATACCCAAAGACCATGATCAGTCTGGTACTAAATAGCTTTTATTTTTTTTTTTAATTTTTTTTTCAGCATAACAGTATTCATTATTTTTGCACCACACCCAGTGCTCCATGCAATCCGTGCCCTCTACCATACCCACCACCTGGTGCCCCCAACCTCCCACCCCCCACCCCTTCAAAATTCTCAGATCGTTTTTCAGAGTCCATAGTCTCTCATGGTTCACCTCCCCTTCCAATTTCCCTCAACTCCCTTCTCTCCATCTCCCCTTGTCCTCCATGCTACTAAATAGCTTTTATTAATCAACAAGGAAAAGAGGTAAATGTCAATAGAAAATGAGGCAATGAATGTAACAAACACTAAGAACAGCTAATCAGTGTATGAAAAGATGATCAACCTCACCAGTAAGTGAAGAAATGCAGGTTAAATAACAGGAACATATCATTTTAACCTAAGTTTAATCCCTATTTTTACCCAGAATTAGCAAGAGTAGAAGGAATTGATGGAGGAAATATGAACAGGCACAGCCTTCAGGAGGCTCAGGGACAACAGTGAGGAAGTTACTGGATACATTAAACTTAAATACATCTAAGTTCAGTATGTGCTTCCCTTTGAACCATTTTTTCCCTAACTTTGAATTTTTAAAAGCCACTTTATTGAGGGATGACTGACATACAAAAAATTATATATTTAATGTACACAAGTTGAGGCACTGGGAGACAAGTAGACAGCTGTGAATCTGTCACTACAGGCAGTGCCGTAAACGTAACGACTGCATCCAGAAGAGGGTGGGGTCTGATGAGTCAGATTTTTTTTCTGAAAATCTACCATAAGAAAATAATTTGATTAATGTGTACAGATGTTTGGTACAGGTTCATCGGGGTTTGGTTGGCTCGTTTCGTTTTCTTATCTTCCTAAGGTGGAATCCGAGAACATTGATTTCAGGCCTTCATTTCTAATATAACCTGTTAAAATTATAAACCCATGAATTGCTTAATTGCATTTCAGAAGTTTTAATATATATATATAAAACTTATTCAATTTTTTTTTTTTTTTTTACTTTATGCTTCTTTTTGACTGATGGCTGGCTTAGCATAGAGCTAGCTTATTCCAAGTATGCAGTTAGATCTTCTCTAGAGTCTTATTGTATTTTTTTAACTTAATTCTGTTGTGGTCAGAGAATTGCTCTGCAGCATTTCAGTCCTTTGAAACCTACTGAGATTGTTTTATGGATCTTTTATCATTAGAAAGGGTCCATCCTTGTCTCTAGTAACACTCCTTATCTTCAACTAATTTTGAATGATTACTGTAGCCACTCTAGCTTTCTTGAGCTTCATGTTCTCTGGGTGTATCTTTTTCCATCCTTAACTCTCAACATACTTGGGTCTCTGTAGTTAGTTTCTTTTATAGCCAGCAGGTGTCTGGTTCTTGTTTTTCACTCAGTCCCATGATCTCTGCAGTCTCTGCCTTCTGTGAGATAGCTTTGTCCACTTATACCAAATATAGTTAACTAAAATGATTGCATTCCGGGGAGCCATTTTGCTATTTGTTGTCTATCTGTCACTATTTGAATTTTTTGTTCCTTGCTTGACTTTTTCTATTTTAATCTTTGAGTATTGTATTTCAGTTCTTTAGCCTTTCTGCCCATGTTTCTGTATGTTATTTTTATTTGTTGTTCTAAGGATTATAGTATACATCTTTAATTTATCACAGCCTATTTAGAGGTGTCATCAAATTGCTTCAGGTAAAATGCATAACAGCCTGGCAACAGTTTATTTCCATTTTCGCCCCATAGCCCCCACAATCATCCTCCATGGAGAGAGAGCAAGAGCGAGTTCTAGGCAAAGAAAATGGGGAGTACAAAGGCATGGAAGTGATGGAAGTCCTCTGTGATTGGAGAATTAAAGTCATCCATACTGGTTGGAGCAAATACAGGAGAGAAACAGAAGAGAGGCCAAAGAGGTAATTAGAGGAATGATTTGCAAGAGGCTTGTAAACCATGATAAGCTGTTTTCACTCTATCCTGAGGGCAACAGCAAGACATTAGAGTGTCTTATGCAAAAGAGTGATATGATCAGATTTATATTTGGGGAATATTAATCTGACTGCAGCATGAAAAATAGATTTGCAAGAGGGAAAAAGTTGAAACTCCTGAAGCTGTTGCATTAATTCAAGCTGGAATAGAAGTGGTCTCGATTAGGGTCATAGGAATAGGCTTGGGTAAATGGACAGATTGAAAATGTGTTCTGAAGTAGAACACAGAAATGCTTTAGTTATGGATGATCTGTGAGGGATGTAGGAGAGGAAGGTGCCAAAATGATTTCTAGCCTTTTTGTCAACTGGATAAGACTTGGTGTCATTCCCTGAGAGAGCAAGCTTAAGGGAAGGTAGAGGATAAGGAATTCCTGGCTTCCTCACATGTGCCTGTCAGTGGGCCAGCATGTGTGTGTTCACTGGGCAACTTAATGATGTTTTTACTCCTTGAAAATAACATTTTTCAAATACTTTTAAAGTAGAGCAGGGAAAAATGTATTTTCTGTTGCATTTATAGGACTCTGTGTTCAAGGCAGAAGTTTGATTACACACTCTGTAGTCTTCAGTTTATTTTGAATTGGTGGTAAAAATGAGTTTTTTTGTTTTTGTTTTGTTTTATAAATTCTGCTGGAGAGTTAATCTTCTCTGGCAGAGTTTGGCCAATCTGCATATCACCAGCTAGATATGGAGATAACTGGCATCCTATTTCTTTTTTTTTTTTTTAAAGATTTTATTTATTTATTTGACAGAGAGAAATCACAAGTAGGCAGAGAGGCAGGCAGAGAGAGAGGAGGAAGCAGGCTCCCTGCTGAGCAGAAAGCCCGATGTGGGGCTCGAACCCAGGACCTGGGATCATGACCTGAGCCAAAGGCAGCGGCTTAACCCACTGAGCCACCCAGGCGCCCCTGGCATCCTATTTCTGATTTATTTCAGTAATGCTTTAGGGAAAGTTTATTTTATTGCTCGGATCCCTGAATCTGGCTAAGTATGTCTAACATATGGAATGACAGTAGCTAATTCAGACATAGCTGCAATTTAACCAGAAAGGAGCTCAACTAAGATGGATAGTATCTGGAGTTTTTTCCTTAAATTTTTGTTTGTTTCAGAGTTAAGGACCATCACGAAGCAGGATGGATAAGTACTTAGCAAGCAGGCAGCGGACAGGCTCCCTTCAGATCTGGAATACCTTTCCTGCTCTACTATGGTCTTTCAATGAGGCAGAAGTAGGTACTTTGGGGCCCTATCTCATCATAGTTCTTTGATGCACTTTGGAAACTGTGGAGGAAGGTTGTGCTTTATTCTCATCACAAATATTTTCCAGTTTTAGTCTTGAAGGGCCAACTGCTGACTCCATTTAGCTTTCACTGTCAGCAGAAACCTTACAATCAAAGCTTTCTTGTCATGTCTGACTGTGACCAAGGTTTGATAAGATGAACTTCGTTTCATTAAGAATAAAGCAGGAACTAAAACCTGTAGGGAGCTGACTAGGGCCTTTCTATTAGTTCTGATCAAAGGGCCTCTCGGGTACAATGATTACACCTTTCTAAGAGTAGTATGTGAAGTTGGGTATTTTCATACTTATACTTTTTGTGCACTGTGTATTTATTTAAAAGCTTGTCCTATTAATGTAAGAAACACAAACAAAAACATCAGGAAGTAGACTTAAAGAAGAAAGAACAGAAAGGGAAAATTTGGACCCAGAAATACCTGGCTCTAAGTCTGTTTGCCATTTGTTAGCTGCAGAACATAGGTAGGCTGATGATGGCTACGATTCTTAACTTCTCTGGTAATTTATGATACTAAAGCAGAATGAAGGTGAGGGTTAAAGAGAGTCCATGTGCAGGGGTACCTGGGTGGCTCAGTGGGTTAAAGCCTCTGCCTTCGGCTCAGGTCATGATCCCAGGGGCCTGGGATCGGGCCCTGCATCGGGCTCTCTGCTCAGCAGGGAGCCTGCTTCCTCCTCTCTCTCTGCCTGCCTCTCTGCCTACTTGTGATCTCTGTCAAATAAATAAATAAAAAAACTTAAAAAAAAAAAGTCCATGTGCAGTGCCTACCACATAAATATTAGTGGTCATTAGCAATTTTTTTTTAAGGTATAATGGTTTGGTTTGTTGAGAAGGCATGCTAAGGGAAGATCTGGATTTCCTAAGTACAGATTAGGCAAATATTGGAAAAAGAGGTCGTCAAACAGATGGCACAGTGATAAGGAGAAATAGAAAAGCTTTACGCAAACTTTATCTAAAAACAAAAACAAAAAGCAAGCAGTAAAGGAAAGAGATGATCGTTGTCCTATGCTGTTTAAAAAGAACGTTTATAAAGGAGAGAAACAGCTACATTGATAGACATGAAGGTAATGATAAATTGTTTATCCTGGGAATTCTATGATTAATTTAGTTCTCTAACTGGCAACTGAGCAAGGGAGCAAAACAATAAATGGAGAGCACAGAAATCTCTTTAAACCTTCACACTAGCTAATGGTAGGATTTTTCTTTCTTTTTTTTTTTTTTTTCCCCACGAAAGCTTTTTCCCAGTAGGGAGAGGTGGGTGATGAGGGAGGTGGGTAAGAAAAGGAAAAGATGTAATGAATAAAGGAGTCCGAAACTACACCTAAGGTGATAACTGTAAATTCAGAAATACTGGTCTGTGCTAAAATCAGGTCCTGAAGAGTTGTGAAAGTTGTTTAAAACATCTGAGAACTAAGAAATCAATTTCAGTGTAAGTCTTAAAATTCACCAGGGTTACCTAAGTTCTTTGAAGGACCCCAGGTGAACTTGAGATTGAACCCCAAGGTCTCTAACCTGGCAGGAAAATTGGATTTGAACTTTCTACAGAATAAAATTTGTCCTTCTACATGATCTCCAATACCTTCCAGAGCATTGTATTTGTACCTTTTCCTCCCAACTCAGTTTTGGTAAAGTGGAAATGAAAACTTTGAATATTGAGGGCCAACATGAAAGCCAGATTTGGAGAGGACCCATGGTGTTTTCTGTTACAAGCTAACTATTTTTTTTAAAAAAAATTTTTTTTAAAGATTTTATTTATTTGACAGAGAGAGATCACAAGCAGGCAGACAGGCAGGCAGAGAGAAAGGGGAAGCAGGCTCCCTGCTGAGCAGAGAGCCCAACTTGGGGCTTGATCCCAGGACCCTGAGACCATGACATGAGCCGAAGGCAGAGGCTTAACCCATTGAGCCACCCAGGCGCCCCCCAAGGTAAATATTTTTTTTAATTTTATTTATTTATTTGACAGAGATTTATTAGAGAGGCAGGCAGAGAGAGAGAAGGAAGCAGGCTCCCCGCTGAGCAGAGAGTCCAATGCAGGGCTCGATCCCAGGACCCCAGGATCACGACCCGAGCCGAAAGCAGAGGCTTTAACCAACTGAGCCACCCAGGTGCCCCAAGGTAACTATTTTTTAAACAAAAATCACAGACATAATGATTGATCACTCAGTGTCTCATGCAGGTAGGTGAACAGTTACCCGCCATTGTAGATACCTCTCAATTAATTACACGCAGATTGCCAGTTCTGTCAATAGCTGAAGATAACATTCTGATCGCCAGTTGCTTGGATAGAGACTGTTAAAATCTCACATTATCTATATAGGCTTCCAACTAAGTGATAATTGCAAGTATCTATCTGTATGAAAATAAGCTATTAATATGATTTAATGCAGTGAAATTAATATAAAATGGTCATTCAACTTGTAAATTGAACAGGCAGGATCTAGATCTAGTTCAATAGCATCTTAATTTTTTTCCCCTATTGTCCCTTTATAATTGATTCAAGAGGTAAGGAGATCAGGAAACTTCTTACTTAACTGGAGCTTTCATAGGTAAGTTAGTATGCACTGGAACTGGCAGATTTTAAAACTGGTTCCTTCTTTGGAGCAAAATCTGGGGCTTTTTGGGGACTCACATGATCAAAGGACATCTCAGATGTAGTTCCCTTGATTTGGAGGAGTGAATCTCTCTTCTGGGCTAGTGGAGTGGTCTTGCCACCTTCCCTAGGAATCGTCACCGCTGGTTAGTTTTTGCAGGGGCCCCGTTACCCTCCCAGCTGGCATTCTTGAAGGGACCCAAGACAAGCCCTGTACTGGTGCACTCATGCATGTTGCCCTCATTTTGCATGGGGAAAACTCGCCCAGAAGAGACCTGTCAGTGCAGAATAATCCCAATCCAACAGCCACCTCTACGCTGCCACAAAAGAGGCTGTCTAGCCTACCATTTATTCTCTGGATTTTCCAGGAAGAAGTTGGAAGTCATATCATGCCCGTAACTATAGTGGGAAGTCTAGTAAGGGTTCCACACAGCCTGTTTGAAGTACTTTTGTCTCCATGTCAGGAGAAGCATCTTTCTTGCTCCTTGAGTCATTTGCAAAAGGTCATATAGCCCTAGTCAATAATGGAGCCCCTATTTCTATGCAGAATTTTTTAGTTTCATGGGGAGACCTCTTATCCCTGATCCCGTGCTGCTTCCATCCTTTCTCATCTAGTACCACCAAATAAAACTCATCTCAGACAACAACTATTTAAGCAACTAAAAAGTAATGCTTCCTTTTAAAATTTCCCCATCTTCCCCCCCTGGGCTATGCTTTGGTGTCTCTTTTCATGGTTCTGAATCTGCTTTCCACTGGACTGTATCTATTTCAAAACATGAGTTCATTTGGTATTCAAGTGACTAGTAAACAATTAGCAGAGCTTGTCCTAAGTCATTAATTAATAGTTTCTGTTTAATCTTTTCTCAAATTGGAGAGCCCTCTATTCTTGTGATTATTTTCATCTCTTTGAAATGCAAATTATTTGCTCTTCTCCCACAGTTCTAAGTCTTTGGCCTACATAGAAATACTTGGACATACAGAAGAGGCACATTCTACTTAAACCTTTTAAAGAGAAAAGTGCTTTTTGACTGACTTTGAGATCTCTCTTTGAAATTAATATTATTAAAAGGTAGTTGGCTTGAGGTGCTGAGGGCCTCACAAATGTGATAGGTGATGCTTCAGATCTGCAAGGCAGTATAAGGGGCTGGCTAAGAAGACAGGTGTACAAAATAAAAATAAGTTTAAGTCTTAACTCTACCTTTAAAATGGGAATTACAGGAACTATCCTACAGAGTCCTTGTGAGAACAGAATGCCATAGTGCATATAAAGTCAGAGGTTTATTAGTGGCTATTATTAGTGTTATTATTTGGAGAAATGGCAGATCATATCTTTAGACATACAAAATTTCTCGGTTGATGGGAGCGCTAACCACCTTTCCTGATGGAAACAGCCACCTCCACGGCAGCCCATCTGTGGGTACTGGAGCAGCCTATTAAGGTGAATGTTAAGGGCTGGTAAGTATCTCGGAGCCCAAATGAGAAAACTCAGGTAACCATGATCTCCGGCAGACATTCCTGCTAAGACGTCACTTAAAAATCTGTCTGAAGGTAGAGTTAGAAAAAGCTATGAAATGTGTGCCTCCCTTGGAAGTTAAGAGAAGGTTGCCTGCTTTTCTGTCGTGATTGCTCAGTCCTCACGATCCACTCAGGCCGATCTCCGTGAAACGCCTGAGCACGGAGGACCACTAATTCTCATAAGATTAATAAATTTTCCTTGGGAAAATAAAATCGAATGGAGTAGCATTCTGTTAGGTAGTTCAGATTCTTGAATCCTATCTGTTCTATGAAAACCTGGACTCTTTTGAAGTGTGGGTATTCACGAATGAAGGGGAGTCTGACTAGAGATTACCTGGTTTTAATTAGTTGGTGCTGAAGGCACCTAGACATTTTCTTTCTTATTTAAAGCTGTTCAGACAAGATAGCTGTCTTAAATCCCATCTGGAACATTCTGGAAATGAGCAAATATAAATTTCTGCTGGCTTTTGTAACAGATAAATCCTGCACTCTCAGGGGCTTAAACCAGTAGTTTATTAGTTCTGCTCCACTAAAACACTGAGGGACTTGTGCCTGTATACATTATGTCTCCCCACTTTTCTAGATCGTGGAAGTCCTTTCCATTCCATGCGGAGAAAGGAAGAGGACTCTGGGTAAGAGAGCCTGACCTGACACTAGCACTCAATTTCTGCTCACATTGCATTAGCCAGAACTCAGTTATGTGGGTATACGTAACCACATGGGGGGCTGAACAAATACAAACTGATATTAAGTATCAATCTAGTATATAAGGATATATTGAAGTTTCTAGCATCTATCTAAAATATCATCATGCAATTTTGCATTCGGCTGCTTTTTTTTTTTAACTTATCAAAGAAACAAACAATCATGTCTTGCCACATTAAGGTTCAGCTGGGCATTTATTGATGTACCCATCTGTGTCAGAATTGCATCTAAAATTCCCATTTACCTATTCTTAATTCATACTAAATCTTTATTAGGTTCCTAGGTGACAGGAATTTTTATCATTTTTTCTAGCTACTTTCTAGATTAGAAAATGAAGACAAAATGCAGTATTTAAAAACAAAACAAAACAAAGCTATAATGTAAACAGACGAAGCAAGAACATGTAATTTTTATATCCCAAGATATTCATAACAGATTTTAGCTTCCAAGTAGGTATTTGTAGACTTTCCCTTATTTTAGCAACTAATGACTGCCAAGTAATTGCTTACAATCCCTCCACTAAAGAGTGAGAAACTATCAAAGAAAAAAAAGTGTACTTAATTCAGCTCAACAAACACATATTAGGTAGCTTCTATGCACAAGGCAGAGCTGGGGACATAGGGAGGAGTAAATGCAATTCTTGTTTTCAGACAGCTGGTAGTGTAGTAGGGAAGTTCTGTCCAGTAAACAAATTGGAATCAAATTATAACTTTAAACATCACAGATATATTTTATTACTTAAAAATAAATTGAAACTGAGGGTTGCCGGGGAGAGGGGAGTAGGAAGAGGGTGGTTGGGTTATGGACACTGGGGAAGGTATGTGCTATGGTGAGTGCTGTGAAGTGTGTAAACCTGGCAATTCACAGACCTGTACCCCTGGGGCTAATAATACAATATATGTGAATAAAAAATTTTTTAAAAATAAATTGAAATATCGCATAAAACCACATCATGAAGAAATAATTTGCTTATCTGTGATTCGTCTTCTTAAATTGAGTATTAATTCAGGCATTAAAACTATTGTTACAGTAAGGAGATATTTAACTTGAAAGATTTTTACATAGAAAATGTAAGCTGAAAAAAGTGAGATATGAATTTGTATCTGTACCATGAATATAACGGAGGGAAAAATACCCGTATGCATTAAAAGATTGTAAAGAAATACACCAAAATGTTAAGTACCAGAATATCCACTCTTTGTAGCACAACCTATCAATTCTGTTTTCTTGTTCAACAAATGTTTTCAATGTGCATTATATTACACTAATTTTGAAAAAAACAAGAACATAAAAGCATGATGCAAACCCTTTTGAAATTCAGTCACAGTAAACCTCTGTACTGGTGGATAACCCGTCTAGACATGACCTGCCATGGCCTTAATCAGTTATTTAAATGGTCACCCTCTTAAAAAAGGGCAGAATGCAAGTCTCCTTTTTGGTTCCTGTTTTTGTCATGAATATTGTAATGCTTTGTTGCGACCTTGGGCTTTCCCACCATGTGTTTTGTATGTGCTTGTCCTGTCTACTCTAGTGGAATCTGTGCTCTTGGAGTTGCACCTGTGTGCCTTCTTGGACTAGCAGTTTCTGACCACGGTATCCCCAGACTGAATAAGTTAGTAAGAAAGAAAGGACTCAAAGTCATGGATGCTGGAAAGAGAACTACATCTGAACTCAGCTGTAGCTCTTTCCATGTATAAACGTGCTTTTTATTGCCTGGGAGTCTCCCGAAGGAAGAAGCGTGGAGGACAGTGCTCTTTTGCTCAGCACGGTAGCGTGGGCAGAGGCAGTCAGCCTCTGCTCACAGGGGAGAGCAGCAGCACCATGTTTGCCAATGTCATTCCTGTGACCACTGTCATCACTTTTGTTGAGTCTGTGTGTCACTTGTCCTACCATTTATGTATAATTTTAAATGGAGAATCAGAATGGAAATTAATAAATGGAAAAGGAATTAAAAGTATCTATAATGGAAGCAAAATATTGTTCTAGATAAAATTTCTTTCCTCCCAAAGTTCGGCACTAGGGACTTGCTCTCCATTTGGGAAGGGAATGTGGAGTCGGAGAGCTGTTCAAACTGAGTCCCCTCACTGTAGTCCGAGCATAGACAATGAAGTTAAATGGGGATAACTTTATGCCTATTAATTCAGGATTAACAACCGTTTTGTGCCACCTAAAACCAGAGTCCCACATTGGAATGCATCCCACACTTTGGGAAATCTATAAAAGACTTAAATGGAATGAGCTTCCTACTTCTAATATTTCATTTGTCAGGATTCTGAAAAGAGCACTAGGAGAGTCAAATATCTAACAATTGCTGGACTAGACACTCACACTCAGCCCTCTGTCTGCACTCATAGCCTCCCACGCTCCTGTCATTCTCCCACCCTCTCCTTCCGGTGCACTTCTGGGCTCTCTCTCCATCTTACTGACTGGCCTCCATTGCTACAGATAGAGTATTAGTGAATATTCTTATTTCTAGTGAGGGAACAGCATCTTAATTGATTTCTTGGTTTACTTCTCTCAGTTGAAAATATATACAAAGGGATGAGGAACTTACATATACAGGAATATGTGTGTGCATTTGAATTGATGCCCGTGTGCCTCTTTGGAAATTATATACACACACACTATCCATGTTATAAACTGTATATAATATAGTGTATGTGTGCATATACATATATATACTGTGTGTATATACACACACACTATCCATGTTATAAACTGTATATAATATAGTGTATGTGTGCATATACATATATATACTGTGTGTAGTCACACATATTAGGACAGCTTCTATGTATTTGCCAGTTTATTTGTATTTTGGTAAACATTTCTAGAATCATAGGGAATCACATTATCTTAAGTATTATATTTACCCTCATGCAATATACATGCTAATTATCCTCATCTGGATAAATTGTCTTGAAGGAAAACTAATAAATGGCTTAGCCAACTGAAATTTTCACGACAGAAAATTAGTCAAAAACAAAGTATGAAAGAGCTCAGCACATAGAAGAGCTTGCATAAGGAAATGGAGTCTAGCAATTGTCATTTTTGCTTTATGAAAAACTGTCATTTGAGGTTTTAGCTCAGCCACTTCAAGGGTATAATTTATATGTGAAATCTTGAGCAATTATATGAAATCTTAAGAAAATTGATTTAAACTGGGCCTATTATTACATACATTATAATATATGGCCAGATATTTTAAAAAGGCAGCATTAACTAAATTTCTGGTACAAATTATTTATAGGCCTTATTATTGTACTATTCTATATTTCAAAATGATAATAAAAATTTATGACATGCTTACTTTAATATGCGTTGTATTATTCAGTCCTCAAAACACCCTCCCCTGCATAGCACCTGTTGTTGTTACCATTTTATATAGATGGGGAAACTGAGTCTCTAAGTGAATTTACTTGTACAAGGTTATACAACAGCAGTTTATACAAAAAGCAGTAGAAGGAGGTTTAAACTAAGGTCTTTCCTTAGACCTAAAGCCTGAGTTACTCTGTTAAAAACAACTCCAAGTGAAGGTGATATTATCTCTGTGTCCTTAAAAGAATATGCAATTGAGACTGAGGGACGTCTGAGAAACTAGATCAAGGCCAATCATGTTGCGAGTGGTAAGGCTAGGATTCAAGCCCACGTCGGTCACTGACTCCCTAGCCTAGCTGAACTTCCTCTACCCATCTCTGCATGTAGAATCTACCATAGCGGAGGAACAAAGAACTGCTATCTCCCAACATATCTTATACATTAAATAAGTAACGTCCATTATGTAATGTATTGGTTTTAGCTTTACTAACCTCTCATAATGTTGGATTAATATTGCATGTTCTCAGCATGGCGAAACTCAAAGTGGGAAGTAAATCTGTGTCTGCTCTGGTGATCTAAGTTTCCTTCAGGGAGAATGAACACAGAATTTATCACCCAAACCGGACACTTCTGTGAAGGAGTGGGCCACTATTCAGAATAATGCTGGATAACATGTGAAAAACAGACTGTACCAGACAAAGGAGGATATATGGCCACTGTCCTGGGAGTGTGTCCATTTTCCTCCTTATAGTCTTATGCTGGTATAGTCCATGGGTTCCAGGGTTCCTCTATAACACTTTTTCTACTTGATGCTGACCTCAAAACTGAGTACTTTCAGTGTAAATCTGAAAAAAAAAAATACTTCTTTGATCATAATTGATTAATACAGTTTTAGGAAAAAATTGTCTAAGATCAAGCAAGAGATCTGGGGTTAGAATCCAGCAAATTCTTCTGTCTTTTGAGAGCTATGATATCTTTACAGTCAGAAGACTGTAAAAGTAAGGAGTTTGTATTTTAACCCCAACAGAACATCACTGATTTTTTTTTTTTTTTTTTTTTGCTGTGAGAAGAGTGATGCTTATGAATTGTTAACTCTTGAGGAAATACATTGCCTTTGACTCTCAATTGTTGTTCTTAAGTCCAATATGCAAACTTTTGTATAGTGGGTTGGGCTATTTTCATATCAACCATGTTATAATTAGAGGCTGAGTTCATGCTCAAAGATTTGGAATTCACAACCAATTATCAAGAAATCATAGACATAATGGTCTGCCACTGAAACAGAGACACATCATAGCAACAGCACTGAACAGCTCTAAGGGTTGATTTTGCAACTGCTGATTCACTCTGTTAATCCTGGCATTTAAGCCCAGGGAGCCTGTTCCTACGGTCAAGGATAATACATGTTTTTCAACAATTTGTTGAGATTTTTTAAATGAGTTGAAGCATGCAACATATTTGGCATGTAGGGAGCTGTTAGCCAATCTTGGCTCTCCCTTTCTTTCTACTTAGAATAGCAAAGTCACCCCCTAAGTTTTATAATGACACTGTATAATTGCATTTTTCACATCAATCCCATAAAATGTCACTTTTTCTCTTCCCTCCCTCCATTTTCCTTTTCTTCATTCTCTTCCTTCTCTCCTACCACCTCCTCCTCCTTCCTCTCTTATTTAAAGATTTAAGGTAGCTAACATGTTATAAAATGTTCATACTGTACATGAAAAATTTGACAGAAATTTGACCTAAAAATTAATCATTATCCAATTTAATTAATTAGCCATTTAATTAAGCATGAGTCATGTTTTTAATGCCTTTGTGCAAATGGGCAACAACAATTTTTTCCTCTGGAGAATGAAATTTTCTATAGCAAATACACACATGAATAGTGACTTCAGATAAAATGCTCCTCAAAATTAGTTTGATTCCTTAAAAGTAAATAAATATTAGGACGTGTAAATAAGTATTAGGATGTGTAAATATTTAAGTCCCTTACTATCTTTAGATGGAAACTTCTGGGTTCATGTTTGTTTGTTTGTTTGGTTTTTTATTTTTTTTTGGCTCTCGCCCTCTGGCCTTCAGTAACAGGTTTTGGAATAGAACCAAAATCACAAAGCATTTGTAAAAAGGGAATGACGGTATGTAGGTAAAAGAAAGAGGGAGTAGTCAAAGAATCAAATTCCTTTGTCTTAGTTTAGGAGATGATGAGGGCATTTAAGGATTTATTGTATGAATTTGATTTTTCAGT
Organism: Lutra lutra; assembly: GCF_902655055.1. NCBI lineage: Eukaryota > Metazoa > Chordata > Mammalia > Carnivora > Mustelidae > Lutra > Lutra lutra. The sequence continues at coordinate 52,839,615 of NC_062290.1, forward strand.
ACTTTTTAGCATCAGCAGCTGGGTTCCAGTAATTGAACACTGATTACTGTGTAAAGAAGTGAAAAATAGATGTTAATTAGATAAAATTGCCTGAAGAGAACAGCTACATTTGAGAAACCTGGGACACGAGACTTTCTGCAAGTCTGTTTAACAAGGGAACAATCCCTTTCCTCATCTCAAATCTCCCTCTCTCTCTCCATTCAAAAATCCTCCTGAAAATCTTCCAACAACTCCTGTCATGAACAAGTCATTGCTCCAGAGTCCATGGCATGGGGTAACACTCACCCAGATCTTGTGATTCCAACTGGATTCACCCTTACCCCACAACATCCTTTCACCAGTGAGGCCAATTTAAAGCATGAAAGGCTCTAGTGTCTTTTTTCATGCAAATGGAAACTGTGGTATTCCCAGGGAGAGAGTTGGCTTTGTACTTTTTGGTCCTGAGAAGTGGAAGGTCCCAAGCTGCCAACATGGGGATTCAGAAGTGATGCTGCCCAGAACTGTAGTCCTCAATGATGGGCCCTGCTACCCACGTAGGTTCCTCTCCATTCCAACCGGGAGAGCTTTTATTTCTCTGCACTTTTCAGATAGGGGTTTCATAAGTCTGTAGAGAAAGCTTTTCAGGGTTGGGGGAGGGTGTCAGTATAGTTTTATAGAATGATAACAATGTGCGAAAACATAGAGCAGAATCAACTTCCTATTGTATCACCAAAGGCCTCTCAGTTCTATTGGGACAACATGAAAGCCCTTGAAAAACCTTGAACACTGTCTACACCATGCTAGTCACTATAACTGTGTTCATTCCCACAGGGTATTGCATGCCTCTATTGAGGGATTTTCCTGGCTTCAAAAGTTGAATTCTTGACCATCAATAGTTGGGGTTAGCAAACTGGGAGTAGGTTACCAACATAAGGGGTTAATATCCAAAATATATAAAGAACTTACACAACTCAGTACCCCAAAAACAAATAATCCAATTAATAAATGGGCAGAAGACATAAATAGGCATTTCTCCAAAGACAACATATTGTTGGCCAACAGACGCATGAAAAGATGCTCAACTTCCCTCATCATCAGGGAAATACAAATCAAAATTACAATGAGATATCACCTCACACCTGCCAGAATGGCTAAAATCAAAACCATAAGTAACAAGTGTTGGTAAGGATGTGGAGAGAAAGGTACCCTCTTGCACTATTGGTGGGAATGCAAATTGGTGCAGCCACTAAGGAAGATGGTGTAGAGTTTCCTCAAAATTAAAAACAGACCTACTATATGATCCAGGAATTGCACTACTGAAGGAATACAGAAACACTAATTCAAAAGGGTATATGCATCTCTACGTTTATGGCAGCGTTATTTACAATAGCCTAATTATGGAAACGGCTCAAGTGGGTCCATTGATGAATGGATAAAGAAAAGGTGAATTATATATATATATATTCACACACATATATATGTATTTATATATATATAAATATATTTATATTATAAATGTAACACACACACACACACACAATGGAATATTATTCAGCCATAAACTGGAATAGAATCTTGCCATTTGTAACAACATGGATGGATTAAAAGTGTCATGCTAAGTGCAATAAACTAGAATAAGAAAAATACCATATAATTTCACTCATAGGTGGAATTTAGCAAAGGAACAAAGGTAAAACACAAAAAAGAGACAAACCAAAAAACAGACTCTTAAATATAGATAGAGACCAAACAGATGGTTAGTTACCAGTGGAAAGGTGGGTGAGGTATGGGTGAACTAGGCAAAAGGGATTAAGAGAACACTTAACCTGATGAACACTATGTAATGTATGGAATTGTTGAATCACTAGACTGTACACATGAAATTTAATATCACGCTCTATGTTAACTAAACTGGAATTTTAAAAAATTGCAGGGAGTAGGTCATTCAAATAGTATTAAAAGCATTTAATTTACTCAAAAATTGAAACTGCAACCATCACTAATCTGAGTAAAGAGAAAGTTCCTTGCTTATCATTTTAGGGAAAGAAAGGGTCCATAGGTTGAGATTATTTTATACATTTGCTCTATTTTGTGCAGGGAATTCCAAGCCTATTCAACGCTAGAAAATTCCAAAAGGAGACTTGATTTTAGTAAATACCATGAGAGTCAAAGATGGGAAACTCAGAATCACTACTTTAACTTATCAAACCTACCCCAGACACACTCCACATTCTTCATTCTCTTGCCAGAGGACTTATTACAAATCTTGACTTCTGATTGGCATTCTAGGGCTCTAAGAATAAGGACCTTAGGGCACCTTTTCCTAATCATGTGTTTAGCTTTAGGGACATTGACTACAGAAATAATTATTTAGATACTTAATAGCAAAGGGATGAGAGATAAATTCTGTGTGTCTAATCCACATTTTTGGTTAGTGGCAAGAATTCAGTGATTAAAGTTAAGAAGTCAATACTGTGATTAACATTCTATTTAATGTGCCAGTCTTAGTAATGTGCTATTTAAAATATCTTTCTTCTTAAAAGTTTCTATTAAGGAAAAATGTGTGTATTTGTTTTGGGGTAGAAGACCTACTGGAATGGTGGTATGGTGGTCAGTGTTTAACAACCTGTTCTCCAAAGGAAAAAAATCTGTTTTTTACTTTTGGCTGATTTTTATGTAAGTACTCCCACCAGGGCCAATTTCCAGTTGACAATGTGTTATCAGCACATTTATATAATATGTGAAAAATTAACAACTGACTCCTGCAATTCTCATGTTGGATCCATCACACACAATAAATGCTTTGAACTAAATAGCTACACACACACACACACACACACACACAAACACACACATTAACTAGGGCAATTTTTTATATGTTCTATACAATTTTCTGAATCAATTTTATGTGGTTCACTATACTTTTAAAAAATTGTTATTGGGGACAGGGGTGCCTGGCCAGCTCAGTCAGAAGAGCATGTGACTCTCAATCTTGGTGTCATGGTTGAAGCTCCACACTGGGTGTAGGGATTACTTAAATATGTTTTTTTAAAAATTGCTCTTGGGTACAAAAACTGGTATGCCTCATTTTACAAAACAGTTTCTATAGAGCTGCAAGAGATTTCAAAATTTCTCAAATTGATTACCAGAGAAACTAACAAAAGGACCTTTATTTGCATTTCTTAAAATGAAAATTTCTTCTGTCAAAAAAAGTACATATTTGTCTTTTGTGTTATATATTTCCCATCTGGAAGCTATGTAGGATGCGAGAGAGGCTCTCAGTCAAATTTGGTGCTAGGATTTGAAAGCCAGTGTCTTGAGGACTGGAAGACAGCACAGACTGGTGGTTAAGTCCATGGCTTCTGGAGTTTGGCCACTTCTGCCACTAACCAGCTGAATGAATCAAGTTGGGGAAGTTACTAAACCTGCCTGCCTCAGTTTTCCCTCTGTAACCTGGGATAATAGCATCTCCCTCGTATAACTATCTGTAGGCTTAAACCAGTTAGTACACCTGAGTATTTGGAACAGACCCTGCAACCTAGTAAAGACCACATATTGCTGTTTTGATGGCCACCTAGGCTTTATTTTGGGAAGATGCTTAAGGAACAAATGTCGAGTTTCATCAGTATTGCTTTGGATCACTGGTGCTCCAAGTAGAGGAGTCAGCCGTTTGGGTACAAGCCCCACAGGTAATTCCCATAATCACACGGGTGTGAGGACCACTGTTCAAAATTACCACCAGGAATTTCTGTGCTCTAGAAGAGTCAATATTCTTTTCAGAGGAGTTGACTGATCATCTGAAGATTACCTGTACCAGAATCACCGGTGGAGCTTGCTTAAAATGATCCAAATTATGAGAAAATACTTAACTATGTCTTTGTCTGTATGTGAATAAAATAGCTCTTGAAGAATATTAGGATGATACTGGTTCCAGGGAAGCTGGGTAGATGAGAGGCAGAAGTAGGAGAAAAAGAAATTTGTACTCTTCTCCTCTTTTGCATTTCAAATGATACACAATTTAAAAATTAAATACTGACGTTAATAGGCCTATAATCGTATTATAAATCCATAGATGTGTGGGTTTTACCCAGAGCATACTAAATTAGAACCCAGAATAGAAGCTGCCAGATCAGAATCCTTGTGGGAGATTTCCAGAATCTCCATGTAGTTGCCTTGGTTATCATGGTAACATATGGGCAGAAACCTACCCATTGCTAATTTCCATAAACTGTGTAAAAACTCCCACCATGGCCAAGTTCCAGCCATGCTAGAGGTTTGATATTTCATGGACTACTCTCTCCACTAGACCAATGGATGAAAGGACATGTCTCCATGTTTGGATATAAGAAGACGTTATCATGGCTCATATCACTTGGGAAGCCTTGATGTGGGATCGGACTAGGAGCTAGGAGCCACGGGTTCTAATGTAGCCCTACCACTAACTGGAGAACTGGGTAGGACCCTGGCCTTTTTCATCACTGAGTCTCCTTATCTATCAAATGAAGGCATAAAAAATCTGTTCTATGGACATCACTGGGTCAAATGAGATTAGATCTGACACTATTTCTAAAGCACAAAGTTAATGTAAAAGGTAATTAAGTCTGGCATTGACTGATTGCACATTATTGACATTTTAATAACATTTAGAATCTAAGTTGGCGCAGAAGTCCCTTATAGAAAAAAATGGGACACAAGTTTCTAAATAATTTAAAAATTATACAAAACTTATGTCTACAAATCTATTTCCCCTAATCAGAAAATGCAAAGAAGATTAATTGCTTGTCTTTAATCCCATTCAGGTTGCACAAAGTATGTGGATTTTATAGTAGCTCTATTACTATGAAAGAGTTTACTATTCCAACAGAACTGGACATATTTGACTTAAATTGATCTACAATGCCTTTGCCAAAAGAAAAGCATTCACTTTATCTGAATTATTATTAATTAGCTTCCCCCAGGCTGTAAATCGCCACATGTAAACCTGCCCGAACCTGAGGTGGAAGGAGATGAAGTGATGGGCTTGAGCCATGGCAGAAAGTACAGGCTCTGTGCTTTTCCTTCCTGGCACACAGCCTGCCTCCCTGTCCTTTGCTGCCGCAGATGAAGCTGGCATCTGTCCAGTACTATAGGGAGGCTGCTTGGCCTCCTTGCAAAGGACACACTCCTCATTGCCTCCGACTCAAGCAGCACTGAACTGATTCTGACCAGACATTAAATTCTTCTCTAGGTTTTCTTCGTTTTGTTTTTAAGTGGGTGTGGAACCCAGCTTGGGGCTTAAACTCAAGACCATGAGATCAAAACCTGAGCAGAGATCAAGAGTCAGCTGACCAACCAGCTGAGCTACCCAGGTGCCCCAGCTGTCTCAAAGCAGAGCCTCTTCTTCTTTGCAACAGAATGGTTGCCTCATGATTTAAATTAAACAACTCTTTTCTACGTAAGTAGGTCCAGTATTTACTTTTCCATAGAATAGATTGAGATCAAATGGCCTGAACAAAGAAAACCCCTTAATACTAAACTAAGAGCTATAATCTATCTGCCAGACAGTGTGAGGGGTTCTTCGCCCATGCCATCGGATTTACTCATCGCCTCTCTGTGGAGGAACCCCTGTTATCCCTTTTGACACATGAGACAACTGATTCTCGGAGCCCTTCCGGAATGTGCCTGATGACACACACAGACTTTTTTTTTAAAAGGATGAAGTTGTAGGAAGGAGATTCACTAGGTTGTAGGAAGGTACAAATTTAAATTTTGTATCCTTTATAGAGTTCCCAAGTGAATACACGCTAGGCCAGCAGTCAGCCTAGCTGGGAAAGAATTATTTGTGTGACAGTAATATACTATGAGTTCCGTCACTCCCGTGATATTTTACAGAACCTTCTGTAGACTTTTTTGATCTAAGTTTGGTTCCAAGCACATAAATCTCTGAGAAATCCCGTGAGAAGATCCCACTAAGGCAGCAACAAAGATGCCTGTTCCAAGCGACTTTTTATGTAAATCAGGAAAAAAAATGAACTGGAAGCAAATACCTGAAAATTCTTAAGATGCGCTCTTTCAATAATTATGTAATGTTCATGGAACTACTCGGTAGGCAGCAGTTCCTTAAAATTTGGACTTTGTAGACTTTGTCTACATTTTCATGAAATGGAAGACCTGAAGGGAGAAAAAATGCTTGCGCTCACACCACAGAGATAAGGCAGGAAGAGGCACTTTACTCCCACTCCTACTCGGAAGAGTGGGAGAATTAAACCTTCCAGGGCAGGCTTCAGCGGCTGGGAATAGTTACGCCCTTTTGGATGTTGAATTCAGTACTCTAGGAGGTCGAGAACTCTACTGGTCACCCAGCAGTTTTTTTGGTGGCGGTTTACCCTTCTCTCCTCAGTAGAAAATTATTTCTTGCTTTGGCACTTCCCCGGGTTACCATGCCTCCCCAGCTACTAGTATAAATAAAAATAAACTATTCAGGAGCATCCATTACAAATGATAAAATTCTAGGGAGAGCTCTTGACTGCATATCCTCAGAAGACACGTTTTCTTGGAAATAAAGGAATGGGAGTATGAGAAACAGCCGCATTATTACTATACGCTTTTTAAATATTTACTACTGTGTTAGTGAAATATTTAAAGTGATTATCTGAACTGCTCTCCCCCCCACCCCCCCAACCGTCACGGGGGAGCCTGAATATGTCACCATCTGATACAACTGCCTGACAATCTCACGTTGCCACAGTGCTTTCCAGAAAACAATTCATGCCAAAGAGTGAATGTGACTGTTTTTATTTTTAATAGGAAAGAAATAGATCTCAAATTAAGTAAGTGCTGAGCCTAGGCATTAAGAGAGGCAGCAAGCTGTTTGCCCCAGATTCATGCTCTGCAAACAAGCCCCAGTAGGCTTCTCTGAAAATATCATTTTTGTGTCAGTTGAGTGTGTGCCTGACTGCTTTTAGCTGCCTCTTCTTGGCTCAGGTCACTGGAAAGAACACCTAATAAAAGAGCCCTTATGACCCGGCTACACAGGGTGCGTCGTTTGTCCCTTGCACCCTTTGCCCCTGGGATGGGGTTTAAAAGCTCTTCATCTCCAGATTTAGCTTGAGTGGTGATTTTGTCCTGAATTCTAGAACTTTTCGGGCTTTGTTAGACTCTAAAATGAGTCCTCTTTAGCCAAACTATAATTCAATGCAATAGATACCTTGGAGGGACATTGAGCATGTGGCGGAAAGTAGACTAAGCAGGTCCTAACAGCTAGATTTTATCTCTTATCAAGTGTCTCCTAGACTGATTCATAATTTTCCTTACTACAACGTCTCACAGCAAGGGCTGAGACACTGTCAGGGAGCTCTATCCAACCACCACACACACATTTTACTAAATCTAATGAGGCAAAGTTGAAAAGCAGAAAACAAGAGTATTCGATTCTTTTGGATGTACGATTGGTTTGACTGAAGCTGTATGTATACTAACCACACCCACACACTGTGCTAAGCACTTTGCGCATCAGCTAACAACGCTAAGAGAAAAATGGCGGTATCCCGACTTGATAGAAGAACCCAGGGCTGAAAGAAGGGAAGTCACTTGCTCAATGTCACGCAGCTAGTAGGTGGTGGGACCGGAACTTGAAGGTTGGTCAATCCTGTTCTAAACTCCATGCACTTAATTGCTGAACCAGACACAGGAAATACACTTCACATTGTGAATAATGCGAATCCGTGGGAATGGCCATGTTAAGTGGTGGGTTGAGATGGCTTCTGGGGCTAAGTATTGGGACTCGCCAAGGAGGAAAATCAACCCATCAGCAGTGCAAAGTTAGTGGCAACTCATGTCCTTGGATTTGTCCCCCTTACTTCATTTTACTGTCCCTCAGTCACGAATCTCTGTGTCCTCTGACAATCTCTCCTGAGTCTCACACTGTGGAAAGGAAATGCAGTAGGTGGGAAGACCTGTGGTTGGTATCCTCCTGCCCTGCATCTAACTTGGTGATCTTGAAGGCAGTCACTCTATTTCTTATAGAGAATTTGAAAAAAATAAAATTGGATAGTCTTGGCTATTCAAGGCTTTATGTGAAAATACATATTTTAAGATGATCATACCAACTGAGCAATTTTTAAATTCTTTCATGAATTTTGTTTTACGTTGTTTTAGTCTTCTGTTAGTAATCTACCTAAATGAAAAGAGAAAAGAGGATAGAGGTACAATAAAATATGTCATCTTTACATAAAGCAGAATCTTGCATTTACTGCCCCTCTAGCTCACCTCGGCAACGCCACAAAAATTTGGGAGAGCATTCTACTATGATCCTTTGATATTCATGACAGCAATGAAATGAAGTATTTCCCGGTTATAATAAGTGAAAAAATTTCTATTATCACATATTAAAGGAGAAAGCCTTGCAAAGGAAAAAAAACAAAAAACAAAAAAACTAAAACCAACTCTTTCTCAGATTTAAGAAACCAAACCCTTAGTATACAGGAGAACTGAAAAAAACCAGTGTTGTTTTATGTCCATAAGAGTGTGGTTCCTCAAAGGAGAAATCCCATCTCAGGTGGGTAGTCGTCTCCATCACTCACTGATTAAGGATGCTGGGTTCCAATTCTATCCTGTGTTGCCATGAGAGGGACAGAGCCTGGTGTCCATCCTGCCTATTTCCACCCTCTGCAATTTGGAGTGTTTCAGCCTGGACTGTACTGGGGGTGGTGGTGACAGTTTTTGTCTTGATACCAAAAGGCAAACTTGCAAAGGAAGGATTCCTGTGTGGTTACAAGGAACAAAGTAATAAGTGGTCATGAAGCCAGTTGAAAGCACACAAGAGAAAGGCCTGACTTTCGCTCTAAAGTCCTCAGACCAGCAGGATGCCAGGTGCCTTTTGATGCCATCACTCATTCATTTCCCTGGAACTGAATGAGCAAGAAAATTTTATTAGTAACTCATTTTGCAGGTTAAATCTGAGGCCCTCCACGGGAACGCCCTTTCCAGAAAGACCTTGCAGGGCACAGCCATCGGAGGCACAGTGGCCCAGATGCCAGCCATCTGGTATTACACGTTATTTTGTTTGCTTCTAAGTTCAAGAGACAGAATGTATTGCCATTGCCTTTAAAGAAAATATCTTCAGTGTTTTGACCACCATTGACAAGATGATTAGCATGCCCTTAGCCATCTTTATGAAACAACAGATGTGTGCCTTGGCATTTTTCCAGCCCTCCCTGTGTCCTCAAGCCTAATATTTGTTTTTCATTAGTTGGTATGTTGCTCATTTCTCATCCTGTGTGAGGGGGCTGCTTCTTGGCCTTCTGTGCGGTTGCTCTGCTTTCAGATAGAAGAGGTTGGCCTGCTTGGGCTGGATGAAGATATTCCCTCAGCCCTGGCACATGTCCTCTGTGAAGAGGTTTGGCAGCTGGGGGGGATAAGAAGGCAAAAGGAGAAGGGTCCTTAAGTGGTATTTTCTTGATGAGGACTCCATGTTCATGTTTAGCTTCTAATGTGACATAATGAATTATGAACTAAAAGTAATTGGAAGATTTGTGCCCTCAGTGCAGAGTAGAAGTTTAATGTATGAAAGCAAACCATGGGTCAATTAGGCAAGTTGATCAATATTTATATTGCTCTTTAAGGAAAGGAAATAACCCTGATAGATTTTCCTTGAAATTGCTGATGAGTATGTATTTGTAGTCAACACATGGAGCTTTTCACTGATCTCAAATTAAAATTTTATTAATAAGTCAGACACCCATCTGTATTTTTCCAGAGGTTCCCTCGAAAAGCAAGTTCATACTACTGCCTTCTGTTTCTCTCCCTCTGCCCCCATCCCCGGCTCTCTGAACCAACAATTAAGTATCTGATATGTGCTAACCACTTTCCCATCCCTATTTCACTCAATCCTCCTAAAAACATCATAAGATAATACTATCATCATCTCCATTTAATATAAGAAAACTGAGGCAGGGCAAGGCTAAGTAACTTGCCCTTTATCCCACAGGAAATAAAAAGCAAAACATGTACTCAGGCAGACCTGGTTTTCTCTGGCCGTGAGGGTCATGTCATTTCTGCCACCCCATACTATCTCCCAGAGGCAGAAGAGGTCATTTTGTAGCATGGCCTTCCTTGAGTGGAGAAGATGGGGAAGGATATGGGATGAGGCTGAGAGGAAAGGCACCCAGACCAAGAAGCCTCAGAACCATCTTAACCCCTGCCCCGGGGAGGGCTCTGGGGTGCGGCTCCTGCCTCACGCAGAGAGCAGCTTCATGTCCGTCTAGATTAACAAAGAGCCAACATGTCAGATGGGGCCCCTTCCAACTCAACTGATAGAATTTAGTACACACGACCCTAAAACCTTTCGAGATTCAGTTTGGTCCCTTGGTTTTTAGAGGCTATAAAGCAAATACAACAGCATTTCACACAGGATTTTTACTCCCTAACTGTTTGGATTGAGTCTCCTTACTTTGTTCAAAAGCCAGGTTTAGACATCCAAGCATCACGCGCCACGTTAGACGGTGTGAGGTTTAATCAATAACATTGACCAGGAAGGAACTCAAAAGCCACACTGCCTGCTTCTATGCTGGATACACGGGCAAGACACTTAGTTCTCATCTTGTGTTTGATCTACAGACGCTTTGTGAAAATACCCAACTTTTCCTTCCCGCATACAATTTTAAATTCCAGCTTGTGTTGTGTGCTGTGGGCTGTGGGGTGGCTGTGGCGATCCGCTCCCAAAGCGCAGGGGTTTCCTCTGAGAAGCATCTTTAAGAAGATTACATGAGAGGTCAGAGTCCCGTCTCTGCTCCTCTTCTGCACGTGGGGACCCTGTTCCCACACACGTGGTCAGATGCATAGTCACAATCTCCTCATACATACCCCTCGCATCATTTATCATCAGGCGACTGCCAGGAATCAGCTGTTTTGCATAAGGGAAAGGCCAAATACTTCAGGAGCTATCCTGTGAGGGATTTGCAGAAATGTGAGAAACTGCTCCAACTACTGACAACACACCGGCATACAAATGAACACAAAAGCACATGCATGCCCCTGCACACCCACAGGCACGGACACACACACACACACACACACACACACACACACACACACACAATTCAGTGCTGGTTCTGTTGTAAAAACATTCCAAGCAATAACTCGGTTCCCCTAACAACCCAGTACGGTACGTTCTATTTTCTTCCCATTCTGAGATGGGTAACTGAGGCATGACAAGGTTAGGTGACTTGCCTTATCTCATTCACCAGCCTAATAAATAGCAAAAGTGAGGTGTTCATATGAAGCAATCCGGGCGAAGAGGATGTTTCCGTCCTTTCTCTACTGCTGTCGTTTAAGATGTGTTCTGAGAGCAGAGAACCTAGATGTGAGTCTCAAACCCAGCTTTGTGATCTTGGAGGAGTCACTTAGTGATGCTCAGCCTCAGTTTCCTGTCTGTAAACTTAACAGTAATGTCAACCCCACATGATAGCGGAGAGGACGTTATCAGAACATAAAGGTGCTGTGTAAACTGCAAAGTGCCATGCACATGGCATCAACCAGCTGTGGAGGCAGCACACGACACATGCTGTGTGTCTCCTATGTTGTTTGCCTTTGTTACCCTGACACTGTCCCACAATGGACCGGACACATAAAAACATGTAACACTTAACAATTTCTAATTACATCCTAGCAGGTCTGGAAAGCTCTTCCTAAATCATGAGTCTAGCAATAAGTATATGATTACACCATTTTAAGTCTCAGAAAAATGGGTAGCTCACTTCAGAGCAATGGGAACAATTTTTGGGCCATCTGGTTATGGAAAATATAGGTCACTTAGAAGCTCTATAACTCTCAGTGCTAACTTGAAAAATATTAGTTAACGGTAGAGATCCTGTCATCATCAAACCATGAAACTGGTGGAGAACAGTACTTTGTACCATCAAATGGGAGGACTAGAGGGGCTCATCAATCATTCAAAGCCCATGTGACCTTGGCAGCAAAGAGGCTCAGTGAGGAGGGAGGATAGCAAGGGGAATAGGGCACAGCATTCTAACTCTGCATTCAGAAAACCAGGTTCGTGTCTGGCATCCATCCCAAAGTCATGGATGCTTACCATGTGCCAGGCCCTGTCAGCTCAGTACAAGAGCTACCAAGGCATAGAAAGACCCAGTTTGTATATTCCTGGGGCTCTCCTGCTCCCCCCGGTAGCTAGGTAACCTTATGTCAGTCATTCGTCTTACCAAGAAAAGCCGTGGTGTCCAACCAGTAAAAGGGGGCAAATGAAGAGTCAGAAAGGTAAAGTCACCTTTTAAAGTTCACACAGCTCACTGGTGTCCCCACAAGCATGGAATGAATACTTTAGACTTCCAGTCCAGCCTTCCATGACAGAGTTCATCATTCCTTCTGCAATTTTTAGCAGAGCTTGCTGCATTTGCTTAAATCTGGCTACAGTACGCTAAGATATAGGTAATTTTTGTTCACATTCTGCTAGGGTTTACTTTTCATTGCCAGTGTTCTCTTTTTTCCCCCAAGACTAGAAATGATTGCTCTTAAAAAAAAAAAAAGTAGTTAAGATAAGCCACTCAATGGATATATTTTTGCAAATATATATCTGACAAAGGGCTTTAATCCAATTCATAAAGAACTCTAAATGATTAACTGTTGAGTTTTGTCAGATTCTTTTTTTCTTCCTCTCTCTCCTCTTACCCACTAGAAATTTCTGTCAGGGTCTACATCAGAGCCTCCCCCTCTTTCTCCTTCAAGATGGGTATAGTCTGGGCTAGTTCCTGGGATGTTGATGGGGAACTGAAAGAAAAATGGGCAAGGAAACGGTGACAGAAGAAAGCAAAATCAAGAGCTGCAGGAGTTTTCCTAGGTCTGGGAAAGGGAGCTGTACTTGCGTGGGGCAGTAGATTGGAAGAACCTAAAAAGGGATTTTAAAGTTTAAAGTTTATTGCTGGGAGATTTCCTGTCCCCTTTATAATGAGTAATACTAGTTTGAGTCATGATCCCCAGGCTCCTGGGATTGAGCCTGGCATTGGGCTCCAATGATCAACGGAGAGCTTGCTTCTCCATCTCCCGCTCCCCCTGCTTGTGTTCTCCCTCTCTTTCTCTCTATCAAATAAGTAAACAAAATATTTTAAAAAATAAAATTTTAAATTGGTTGCGGGGACTGTGTTCATTTAAGTACAATACTGCTCTGAAACGGATCTATGAGGGTCGCAGGTGTATGAGCCTTACGGCAATCCCTGGCATCATCTTATTAGCCGTGGAAGGCTACATGCGGACCTTCCCAAAGCATCTCGAATGTAACCAACCACGCTTTAATAGGTGACGTATAGCACAACTGGCTGATATCTACCAGGGGAAATGGTATCAGCAAATGGAATGGGTCTTCTGAACATTTGTCTTAAGTATAAATACCTACTTCAACGCTTCCTTCAAAGTTGAGTTAGAAGGGAGACCACTTACCGGCCAGCCTTTCATTATTATGCCCACCTCGTGGCTGAAACTAGCCGCCAGTAGGCCTGAACTTTGGGCTCTAGAATAACGTCTGGGAAAAATGCAGAAAGAGCTTTGGTCTTTTCTGGGCTAAGGAGATGGAATTCGAAGGCGCTGACAAAATCAGCGTAATTAATCCACTCCATGTCTTTCTAGCTCTGAAGCAGGCACCACAGCTAGCTCCTACCCTTTAAAATGTTACTTTCTAGAAGCAGAGTAGGATAGAAGATTGGCATTTACCGAGATCTACTATACTCATCCTCTCTTTTTAAAATCACTGCAATGCCCCATGTGGTAGTGTTAGTAGTATTCCCTTTACAAATGGGGAAAGACTTAGAGAGCCTGAACGACTTGCTCAGTTATAATTATGACAGTAGATGTTGAGGAAAAGATAATGGGGTGTTTAATTAGAAGATAAAAGCTGTAAACAAGGGTATTTTGGGGGAGAGGTTGAACTGAAGTAAGCATTGCTATTTAAAAAAAAGAAATTAGGCACATGTGTGTCTTGACTGCAAATTATTTTAGTTTGGTAGTCTAGGTGTGATATAAATACATGGAAATGAGACAACAGAACTGTTATGACATTCTTCTTTCTGAAAGTGAAGAGAGGGCGTGTCTAACTGTAGCTTCTCACTCCACAAGATGGGTGTCATAACATATCAGCTCTGAGCATCATGTGTATATAACATGTATTTATTTTTTTGTCCCATTTTTAGTTCTGAATCTGCTTTGATGTGAATTTGTGATAATTTTAGTCAAAATACTATTTCAGAATTTACAGTTATACAGAAGTAAATTCCCAGAGATCTGCTATACAAGGTAGTACAGTAAGTTATTGTATACTTAACAGTAACAGTTAACAGTAAGTTATTGTACACTTAAACATTCATGAAGAGAATAAATCTCATAATAAATCTTCACCTCACAAAACAAACAAAGAACAAGCAAAGACAGAAGAAAAATTTTGAAGGTAATGGAAATGTTTAGAACCTGGGTTGTGGTGATGGTAACACGAGTGTATACATATATCCAAACACCAAATTATCTAGATTATATGCAGCTTTTTTGTATGACAATTATACCTTAATAAAGCTAGAACAATAAGTAAATAAATGAGATCCTATTTTCCCTCTTAGAAAAAAAAAATAAGCAGCTCCATGGCAAGGAATCAGACATAGGGTTCATAGCATACATCCAACATAAAAAGTTAGGATACCCCTCTTATTCTTAGATACAGACAAGACACTGCAATCAGATCCTGGAAGTCCTTGACTTGAACCCTGGTCTTAACTGTCAGTTGTGCATCTTTGCATTTTTTATAATGACACCAACTCCCTGAGTCTTTGTTTCCTCATCTGTAATTGAGGATGATAATACTCAACTCTAAGGAGTATTACTGGCATTAAGTGAAAAAAAAATTGAAAATACCTTAGCATAGTGTAAAGCGCTTAGCACTTGGTAAAATTTATGGTTCTGAATTAGTCTTTATTATTGTTATTACTCTTACAATTTTTATTATTTTACTAGTATTCTGTTGGCTGAGAGAAGATAGTCTGTATATGCAAAATCACCTTGCAATTTCCTAACACCTTCCAGAATATTTCAGTTAACAGAGCAGAAGAAAGGTAGATAACATATCAGGTGGAAACAAATTATAGTAAGGTAAAAATTGTGATGGTGAGAGGTTGATGGTAAAAATCAAACTGAACATGTTCCTTTGTCATTGACTGACTGGAACTGAGGATTTTCAATTCCCTCTCTAGCTTGAGAAATTTCTTCCCACTGGGAAACTTTCACACTGTATTTATAACAGAGGAGAGACAATGTTATTCTCAGAAATTCCTCCTAGAAAGGAGATTGCACTTTGGGGGGAAGTATTTGGCTGGGTGGTAGATGTTGAGGCACTAAGGGGCCTGGTTTGGGCAGAATTATTATTACAAGACTTAGGTTGGAACTGGCTTTGGGAAAGAGCGGGAGTGGGGGATAGCAGGTGAAGGCAAAAGGAAAAGACAGAGGAAGATAGCCCACTGCCTGGTCTGACAGCCCAATTCTGCCCCTCCCCTCACTATCTTCACGATATCCTCCAAAAAACAGGGGGGAAAAGGGATAAAACCACTAATCACTAAGAAATGATTGAGTGGGGCACAGGGGCAGAGTACTTTTGAAGTAGTAACATGACCCATGGAAACGTGACAAAACAAGAGGAGGCATGGGGAAGTTGGCCATTCGTAGCCATTATGGGAAAAAGTTTAATACTCTCAGGCAGGCTACGTGTTGGGTTTCTGGGCACAATTTAACTGGTGTTTAGGAGCAGGGGCTTCTTGGCAGTGTTCATTCATTCAACAATATTTACTGAGAGCCTCTGATGAACCAGAAGGGCTGAGGACCTCTGGTTTAGCACAAGAACACAAATGAAGGAAGAGGGAAAGAGGTCTGACTTTCAGGGGAGGGTGAGTGAAAGGAGACCAGGACTGGAACAAGGAGAGCTTCCGCCTTGAGTACGTTCTCCCAAAAGGCTCTAAAACTAAGTGATGCAAAATCATATATTCTAAAATCAACATTTTACAACAGAAGTATGTGACGGATGATGTTTTAGACCATGGTGAAAGGAACTAAAATTGGTGAGATGCACACAAAGGAAGAAAATCTAGGGCACCTTTTCTGAGATGCTCTATCACCGTCCAAGATGATAAAGGACATGACGAGAGCTCCCTATAGAGCATTTTCTCAACTCAGATTCCGGAAGCCCTGCCCATGCAGCTGTTTTCCATGGGCTGAGGTTGGGAAGTACTAATTGCCACTTTCTCACTCCATCTCACTTATGTGAGTGTGTGTACATATTATCCTTTCTACATCTCCATCTCCTACTTAATAGAGTTCAAAAGTCCACCTGAAAGGGTCTTTTTGAGGATAAATGAGGTGACCTTTAAGCCAAATTTCTATCACATGAGATTTTCTTAGTATTTATCAGTTTTGAATTTAAATGATTATATTTTCAAGATGGCTAAATACGTCTATCATCACAGAACAGGTTTTCTCTTTAAAAACTAACTGGTTTAGGGCGCCTGGGTGGCTCAGTGGGTTAAGCCCCTGCCTTCGGCTCAGGTCATGATCCCGGGGTCCTGGGATCGAGTCCCGCATCGGGCTCTCTGCTCAGCAGGGAGCCTGCTTCCTCCTCTCTTTCTGCCTGACTCTCTGCCTACTTGTGATCTCTGTCAAATAAACAAATAAAAAATCTTAAAAAAAAAAAAACAAAAAAAACTAACTGGTTTAAGTCTGGGTTAGAATTGCAACTTTAGCTTTGTAAGTTCCATGCCCCAACAGCTGAGATAACAGCTCTAGATCGCTGTTAGAGTAAATAAACAAGATATTTATTTTGAAATTGTTTACTTTGAATGCCTAAAAAAAAAAGAAAAATCATTTGGTCATGGGAGAAATGAGATTACATGTGGAGGCAACCCCTTGGATTTGTACATGAATGATATTATCTATTGCTCAAACTATAGCCTTGGAAAAATATCACAAAGTCATGTGGAGCTATAAAGTTCAACTTACAGTGGAATGAGGTGTCCAGCTTCATTTATGACTCTTACTCAGAAGAAAACAAAAACAAAAAACCAAATTCAACTGACCTCCCCCGAGACCTGATCTTCTCCGACTCTTCTCATTTCTGTCAATGGCACCACCAAGCATCCAGTGGCTCCCAGCAAAAATCAAGAGCTATCTTGATTCTTCTCTTTCTCACACTGTCCCACCTACCCCCACTAATTCATCAGCAACTTGATGGTGCTATCTTAAAAAAAAAATGAAATAAAAATTGAGACTCTATTTTGTCCTACTTCAGCTGCCACCACCCTGGTTGAAGCCATAATTCTCTCTTGCCCTGAAGACTATCATCGCCTCTTTATATCCTACCTCTATAGTTGCTTACCCATCAGCCCTTCCCATTTCCAGGCAGTATCCAAGGCAACCAGGTCACTCTTCAACGTCACTGTTTCCAAGTACACTTCATAAACTCTTACATATTTTTAGGAGCACCTGGGGGCTCAGTCAGCTTCAGCTCAGGTCATGATCCCAGGACCCTGGGATGGAGCTCCACACTGGGCTCCCTGCTCAGTGGGGAGCCTGCTCTTCCCTCTCCTTGCTGCTCTCTCTCACTACCTGTCTGTCTGTCGGTCTCTCAAATAAACAATAAATAAAATCTTAAAAAAACAATAACAACAAACTCTTACGTATTTTTTAAATTCAGGGCTATCTTCTTCCTTAAACCTTCTTCTGTAGCTACGCTGGCTTTATTCATCTTGAACACTGCCAGATGTTTCCCACCTTGAGACATTTGCCATCTCTCCTCCTTCTCCCTGGAAAGCTTTCCCAGATCGTTGCTTGGCTTGCTCCTTCACTAAGTTCAGGACTCCCCTCAAGGGTCCTCCTACTATCCTTTGCTCTCACCCTAATTTATTATTGTTCAAAGCCTCTCTCCCTCCCTGAAGCTGGTTTGTTACTTTTGACCAGCTAGTTTCCCAATAGAACGTAAGTTCCATTTAGAGGGGGACTTTATCCAATCCACTGCCTCATTTTCAAAGTAGGCAGAGCGTTTTTAGTAAGTACTTGTTGAATGAATGCCAGACCGACCAGGGTGCGTGTTATGTGTACAGGAACTAGAGAAGGAACTACACCATGAATGGAAGGTTCTGGCAGGCACTGGGTGATGAGATGCATTGGGCAAACAGGAGATCATTCCAAAACACCAGCATCATCCTTGTTTATGCAGCAAGTACATCATCATTATGTGCAGCTGGAACCAAAGACCCATGACCGGAATAAAAAGATCACTACGGGTCAAACACTGTACTGCACACTTGCATAGACACTCTCATTCAGTTCTCACCCCAGTGAGACTGATCTTCTTCTCATTGAGGCCAGATGAGAAAACAGAGACATGAAAAGGTGAATCACTTCACCAAATCAAGTTCATACAAGCAAGCGGTAAAGCTGGGATTTGAACTCAGGTTTTGTGACTTCAAGTCTAATGTTTCCCCCCACAACCTGTTGCTTCTATATTGCTACCAATGTTAAGAAAGCTCAGTAGAATGAAAGAGAAGAGATGACAGCAAGAATGAAAAGGAGTCCCAGCTTTAGAAGCCTCAACCAAGGCCCATTTCTGCCCAAGTCCACTCCTGGCACCCCGGTATGTATTAAGCCATCATCCTTTGCATGAACTTGCAGTAATTCTCATTTAGTACACAGCACATGTTTCCTTCTGTTCTTACTCATCATATACATTGTGCAATTATTAAGCTGAATGTTAGGATATTGCTAATATTCTATTGCTTTTGACCTATTAAAAACAGCAATTCAGTATAACTAAACCTAATAGGATGAGCATTCCTTGAAGGCAGGAATCACATCTCCTGTCTCTTTGCCTCTACTAGTTTCTGACTGGGTAATATTTATGCTTGATGATAGTGGATATGCAATGGCCCTCCTAGAAACAGATGGAGGGCAGACATAACGGCCTATGTTTTTCAGCACATCGAGTATATTCTGTAAGTGTTAGTGGCTTCAGTACCTTTGCAAGGCACTACGCCAATGGCATTGACCTCTCTAATTATTTTACTTGAGTAGAGAAACTTGCCTATTGAAACTTCCAGTGCCCCTTTCCCTCCATAGTAGCCAATTTAAAAAATTAGAAGAACACGAATAGAAAGAAAAAAATTAGTAATAACTACCTACTATACTAAGTACTTTATGTATATTATCACAGTCTTTGTAACAGTCCTGTGAGAAGATAGAATATCCCCATTTCAAAGATGAGATTAAAGTAGTCCATGTTTGAGTAAGTTCTCCAATGTTATAAGGCTAGCAAGTGGAAGAGTCAGAATTAAAATTCAGATCTCACACAGAGTCTGGATGCTTAACCACTCTGATATATGACATCACCTCTGACAAGACGCATCATGCACTTTGCTCCCTACAGGCATAAACCTTTCAGGGTGTCATACTCACTCTGCTATCTGGCATCCATTTTTCCCTGCGTCTCAAAACCCAGAACTGATTCTGATTTGCTGAAGAAGCCAAGGAGTTCAGGGGCACTGGTGTCAAGAGCCACTCTCCATGGATAAGTAGCCTCTCTCAGCCTACTTCCGCAAAATACGATCAGGCAGGTCAGGGCCATCACAGGAAACCTCACACCACACGGCAGAGCCAACAAAGCATCAAAACTTGATGAAAAATAATTCAACTCCTAATTGTTCTAAGCTTTGCTTTTCTTTCTCAAAGTATTCATGTCCAGCTACTCACACCACTGAGCAAGGACTTTGGATAAACACCAACAAACAAATAGAAGGGCTTGTCCACACTGAGGTGTGTTACTGAGCTTGTCTACAACTTCCTCAGAATGGCTTAGAGAGAAGGTAATTTTTCTCTCCAGGATGATTCATTTGCAGCTTTGGTCTTTCTACCTCAGAGCAAGCATACGGAGTAGGTGACCTCTAAGGTTGTCCCACAAGACCTCAAAACCTGTGCTCACACGATAAATCAAAACAAAATAGTTTGGAGCTTCCCTTGCATTCTTCTTCACTGGCAACCATCATTAGTACAGTTCTTTCAGAGTTGGGCAGATGCCAGGTGTGAGAACAGCTTTATTTTTAAAATATTGGAGCCCATTGCCCTGGAAAAGGAAGCGGACAGAGAGGGAGGAACAGACAACCTGAAGGGCAGCTTCGGACACTCAGGAACACAAGTAAGATATTGATTATGCCAACATAGGGATGATGTAACTTCACATTTGGCAGCCATTTCCAGTAGCTGTTTCTCCCACCTTATGGGATTCCTATGGAAACCAGAACATTCCTGAAGACAAAAACTGGGAGACATAACTTTTCTTTGTGTCCAAGAAACTCCACTGGGTATTTACATTATTTTGTGGGGGAACAGGCAGTCTTATTAAAATCTTATGTATTTCAATTCCTGCCAGGAAACAGCTCAGATGTCTCCCATTAATAAAAAAAAAGTCTCTATTCCCTGTCTTCCTTCACCTCTCACTGCTGCCAGATTCCAGTTGTTATCAAAACTATACACTCGCTTTCACAGCTATCTCCAGCTAAACCCACACCCTGATGATGGGAAATTCCCACCCTGAGTATTCAGATTGATTTCAACTCCTTTTCTATTTCTGTCAAGTTACTGGCAAACATGATAATGCCAACACAGTTGGCTGTAGCCCACTCATCATATAGTTTGACTGCAAACACTCCTTTGTCCTTTGCCCTGACCTATTACCGACAACACTTTCTGTACCTTCTCAAGTGCTCGTATATTCTAACCTTTAAATACCAATCTCAGAGGGGCTGTAGATAGGTGAAAAAATAGGAAACCATTTACATCTCAGCCATAGGAAACAACAGCTACATAAATTGTGATATTTTGGCTCGAAGTAATGTCTACACCCTCATTAATTTATTCAACATTAATCTTTGAGCCATAGCCTGTGCACACAGCTAAAGCAGAGACAAAGGAATGATCTCTTGGTGGAACTAGAGAGTAGGCAGGAAGAGGAAGCAAAAACAAAAACAAAAGCGCCTATAAACTACAGTAGTTCTACAACATGGAAAATGTTTTAATAGAGTGGAGAACAGTGTGCTGGGAGAGAACAAAGGAGGGAGTGATCAATGCGGACAGAAAACTAGTAATTATAGAATTTTGTGTGATAGCTAGAAAAGGGCCTAATGATATAATGTAAAGTGAAAATGAATCCATAAAATTGGATAAATACTACAGACACATATATGCATATGGAGACGCATTAAAAAGCAATGGAAGTTGATAGGTTAATGTGGCAGATTTCTGGTTGAATGTCTATTTTACTCTCTCTTTAATTTTTGGAATAAATAAGAAATTTTATGAGGAAGCATGAACTAAGTCAATGGAGCCTAGTGGGAAACATCACTTTCTAAAAATGGATCTCACCTAAATAAGAAGCAGCACAAAAACCCGACAGACTTCCTGTAACTGGTGCACCAGGCTGATGTGCGGATCAGTCTCGACGCCTCTGAAAAGGCCACAGGTGAAATGACAGGAACTTTTTTTCCTTATATTAACTGTAATATGTTGTTATTAGACAGGGAGCCAACTGTAGAATCATTAGTTCTCTGGCTAAAAGGTATTCATCACTTGACCATGGATAACACAAAGGTTTTACTGACCAACATACTAAATTTATGGACAACACCAACATTTATCTAATTTTCTGGAGAAAAGGCTAATGTTCGAAGTATAAGTGAATTTGGGGTTCTTGTAACATCATACATCATATTTGGCCACTTTTCTTCTTTTTCTTTTCCATTTCACATGTATCCCAATTTAAGAAATAGATTTTTTTCTTTTTTGGTAACTAGCATTTTGAGGCCGGATTGTGGATAATTTTAGCATTATCCTTGGTTCTTCATAAACAATGCATCAGTATTATCTCTGATTTCCTCCTGTTTAAATCCTACTTATCATTAAAAGTACTCCTTCCGGGACACCTGGGTGGCTCAGTTGGTTAAGCAGCTGCCTTCGGCTCAGGTCATGATCCCAGCGTCCTGGGATCGAGTCCCACATCGGGCTCCTTGCTCGTCGGGGAGCCTGCTTCTCCCTCTGCCTCTGCCTGCCATTCTGTCTGCCTGTGCTCGCTCTCTCTCCCTCTCTCTCTCTGACAAATAAATAAATAAAATCTTTAAAAAAAAAAAAAAAAGTACTCCTTCCATGAAGTCTTTCTTGTCAACAACAAACCCTAAATGGATGATTTTTTTCCCTTTTCTCCACTCCTCCTGCCTCTTTAAACATAAGTTAATAATTGGGCATTTCTTAGTGTCTATTTATGTGTACTAGCCTTTACTCCTATACTTAACTGTAAATTCCTTAAAGGGAGGTAATTTTTTTTAAGGATTTTATTTATTAATTTGTGTGTGGGGAAGAGAGAGAGAGAGAGAACAACAGGGGGAGCGTAGACAGAGGGAGAGGAGGAGTAGGCTCCCCACTGAGCAAGGAGCCTGATGTGGGGCTTGATCCCAGGACCCCAGGATGACCTGAGATGAAGGCAGACACTTAACCAAC
Source organism: Lutra lutra (assembly GCF_902655055.1). Taxonomy (NCBI): domain Eukaryota; kingdom Metazoa; phylum Chordata; class Mammalia; order Carnivora; family Mustelidae; genus Lutra; species Lutra lutra. Next base: position 52,862,148 of record NC_062290.1, read on the forward strand.
TGAGCCACCCAGGCATCCCAGCAATTTTATCTTTTACCACTTAACAGTAGTAAGTAGCACAGGGCTAAAAAACATCTAGAGCTCGACAGATACTTATTTTTTTAAACACTTGATCTATACTATCACAGCACACATAGCACACATATCTATTGTTTTCAGCTTTAGCTGACAAGAGTATCAAGAAGCCTCTTGTGTAAGAATATATCAAACTGAATTTTTAATCTCCCAAAGAGAAATGTAATAGTCACATACTTATATTCAGCAAGATTCCTTGCAAAACCATTAGTTACGTCTGACACACAATGCCTCTTGCTGGTTTTCTACCAAATTTAATCAAAGCCCAGGACAACTTTCTGCAACATCTGTAACTGGGCGGACCACACTGTCTGCCCAAGGTCAAAGCTAATTATCCATATATGCACCCACCTGGCAGATGTGAAACACTCAAGATATGGATGCACTCATTAATTGAGGGTCAAGCTGTTCTCAGCAGAACTCAGCAAAATTCCAGCTGAAGTATAATGGCATTCATTTTCAGGTAAAATTCCCAGGTCATTAAGCACTTTGAGATGTGATTCCTTCTGTAGTAAGTAGGAGGATTTGAGTCCAGATGAACTCCAGTCTGGCTCTGTTCCAAAACTGTGTGACCCCCCGGGCATCCCCCTTCCCCTTGTGGAGGTCAGACTCCTGCCTTAGAAAACCTGAAGTTGTTTTTCTTTTTTTCTTTTTTTTTTTTTTAAGATTTTTTATTTATTTATTTGTCAGAGAGAGAGAGAGAGCAAGAGTGAGCACAAGCAGATAGAGTGGCAGGCAGAGGCAGAGGGAGAAGCAGGCTCCCTGCTGAGCAAGGAGCCCGATGTGGGACTCGATCCCAGGACGCTGGGATCATGACCTGAGCCGAAGGCAGCGGCTTAACCCACTGAGCCACCCAGGCGTCCCTGAAGTTGTTTTTCTAATGCATCACTAAGCAGTTTTTGCTCAGACTCTGATGCTCTACTATTTAATCGAATACATAAGGCTCACTTTTATTGTGCACTCACTATGTGCCAGGCAATATATTTTTATGAGTTTGCACTGTGTACCAAACTGAACTAAGCCAGCTTGGGTTTAACCACAATGAAGATATCTTTGCTAAACTATGTCTGTTTGCCTTGTCTGAAAGCTACTGATAAAGCCAGCATTTGTTCTCTTAAGTTCTAATGGTTCTAAAGCAAGTTGCATATGACTTTACTGCTGTCATCTTCTGGGCACCAAGCAAGTCATTCATTTCCAAATTGTGTTCAGTGGAGTTGATACTCTTTTCAAAGTGGAGGCTTCCAAGGTATTTATTCTAAATGGGTTTCAGGAAATAAGTTCACAGAAGCTTTTTTCTGGGGTGGACATTTGTCTATGATTTAGTTGCTATTAAGAAATTAGAATGTGTTGGGGTGCATGAGTGGATCAGTCGGTTGAGTGTCTGATTCATGATTTTGGCTCAGGTCATGATCTCAGGGTTGTGGGATCAGCCCCACCTCAGGCTCTGTGCTCAGTAGAGAGTCTGCTTCTTTCCTTCTCCCTGTCCCTCTGCCCCCTCCCTGCTCTCACACAGATGCGTGTGCTTCCTCTATTAAATAAACAAATCTTTAAAAAAATTAGAACATGTTAGTTTTTTATAATACACTTTCCTTGATACCTATTGTGGTAGCTTATCTCCAGGATAATGACAGCTTCAATACCTTTCCGCCCATACACATGAAAGGGAAGGACTGCTCTTCTTCCCACTTGAATCTGAGCTGGTCAATGATTACTTTGACTAATAGAATACAAAGAAAATGGTGCTGTGCAACTTCTGAGGCTAGATCGTATAAAGCTTTCTAGCTTCTACCTGAGCCTTTCTGAATGCTGCACTGGGGAGGCCAGTTGCCATGTAAAGTGTTCTGAGACCACCTAGCTTGGGAAAGCCCAAACTAGCCATGTGAAGAAGCTTCAGGTAGAGGTGCCTGACCAGCAATCAGCTGTTCCAGCCATCCCAGCCCAGGAAGTCTTCAGAGAACTCTGCTCTTGGCCTCATCTGACTGAAAGTGTACCAGGACCCAAGCAAGTACTACCCAGCTGAGGCCTATAAATACCAGCGTATGAAAAAATTAAAACAAATTATTATTTTAAGCCACTACATTTTGGGGGTGATTTGTTATCACACTATATAAATGAAAAATATGCTAAGCTCAAAAGACCATAGTAGGTAGAAATTTATTTCTTATATACCTTAAGTATCTCAGATTCTACTAAAGGGTGCAGAGGAGAGTCAGGCCAGAGTTCCCACTTACTTTGTGTGCTGGTTAAAGATCTTGGCAGAATAAAAGAATAATTTAAGCATACTCAGGAATGCAGAATCAAGATAGAAAAGGTCTATAGAGCCAAAACTCAAATATATCTAGAGAAAGAAAGACACATTGGGCCCTGGACCTCAGGCTATTCAGACATATTGATTTAGTAATTAGAAGAAAGAGGAATGGGAGTCTGAAAAGAACAAGAGAGGCCAGCGAAGAGAGGCCAGTGAAGCATTTCTTTGTAAAGAAGATGACCTAAACTGGTACCTTATCTTACCTTAGACAAAGCTCCTAATGGCCCCAGACCTGGGCCTAGGGAATAAGCAGAAACAAAGGCATTCAGTTCCTCAGTGGCCATATGTTGACTGGAAATCCAACCAACAAAACAACACAAACACCCTAGACTGAAACCAGACAGTTTAGGAAGGCCATCGTCAAAAGCATAAAGTGCATCCATGAATGGATGGATGGATGCCTGGGTGAGAGACTCTGATGGAAAGACAAAGCAATGAAGCTTTGTGTGCAGGGACAACGGCACTTCACATGTGACGGCCTTCAACTCAGTCACCAGGTCTAATGGTGAGATGTGAGGGTGTCTCCATGGTGCCCGCGTGCTCCTGTGTACGATGGCTGTGTGGGCTTTGGAAGACCCGATGGGAAGGATCCTCATTAAAGTTCTGTCCTTGGAGTAATCTAGTTGTGGTGGGTGCCTTGTTCCCTCTGATGTCTCCCTGGTTTCTGGGAGGCCATGCCAAAGGTCCTCCTTGGAAATGTCAGAGAAGTCAGTGGACAGGAGAATGGGTATCTCTAAGTCCAATGAAAGACAGACTGTCCAAAGAAATGTTATGGCAAGAGAGAGAGAGAGAGGCAGATTCTGACTTTTAAGACTTGGAACTCTCACACACTTTACTCCACAGAGATATAATGGAAACTGTACATAAACAGAGGGCAGAATAGATTTCAAATAACAAAATTCTCCTCTCATTCAGTATCAGATCCTCTATACATGATGTCAAATAATTGTTGTTACGGTACTTGAAATGAGCTTTTGAGGGGATTGGATTATTCTTGAAAACCTTTTTCTCAGATATGCAACAATGATGTGATATTGATTTTAGATACTTCAAAGGATAAGCTCAATGAGGAGACCAGATGTGAGTGACAGAGAGCCTAAATATTATGCGTTTGATGAAGGAGTGTTAGGGAGGGGATTGTATTAAAACATGAGAGGTAGAAGCAGTGCTCAAATTACAGAATGTCACAATTCCAAAAGAAGTAATTTTTTCTAACTTGTAATATGTTTTTAACTGAAACAACATTAAAAAGGATGGTTAGCTTTACTGGGCAGCCTTCAGAAGACAGACAAAATATAGCATGGAGCCAAACAATAGTACAAACAGGCCTAACAGGAGGTAACAGAGAAAAGAGGAAGAACATGAGAAGGAGAATTGGATATTATTTTCTTCCTGGTTCATTCATTATACATTTTAAAAATCTGAGCCAATGGGATTTGAATTCTTTAGTAAAGGTATTGTGGACAATCCTCTCTGTAGACAAAGGCTATTTAGAAGGATCTAGGTTTATCAGATTCCTAACTTGATTGGCTAGGATGCAACCTCTGCATTCTTGACACCCTGTTCAATAAACATTTATTGAGCACCACCTGAATACCTGACACTGCTAAATTCTGTCAGGACTAGTTCTGACATTTTTGGATTTCATAGACTTACAGAATTTTAAGAAGTGGAGAAACTACCATAAAGTTGACAAGCCTTTTTATTTGCCAAGAAAGCACACATAAAAGAAAATAACTGCCATCTATTCTCATAATTATGCTTCACTGTAGCCTGGTAGAAACATTACCCAGACTCTCAGCTGGGAGCCACTGCACTGTGCAGTACCTAAAATTAATATAAAACATATTCCCACCTGCCTAGTCTCCTTCTCCTGACATGTCAACTTAATTCTTAGTGAGTGGTGCTTAAAGCTGATATCCCTTTCCAGACAATTGCAAATTAGTTTTATAAAATGTTTTAGATTAACTGATCATTACATAGCATTTCTGTCTTTCTTAATTTGGACATTATCTGTTTAGGATCTGTAATCACTATCAGTATATTATCAGTATATTTTTACATAATGTTAAAGAAAGATTCTTAATCTATGTTCAAAACTTTAAAAAAAAAACAACAACCAAAAAACCCATAGAATCCTTTCTTCAAACGAAATCTTATTCAGGAAGACCAGTATCTAAAATAGATCAAAGTGAGCTGTTCTGATTGAAGCAGTCTGCTTGCTTCCCTTTCCCTATCTTCCCCACACCACAGCAGCCCCCAAGGCACCTCTGTGCAACCCCCAGGGCTCCACGAAGCTGTCTTGAATAGCTACTGATCTGACAGAGCCATAGACTTATAGAATTTCTAAACCAGAAGATACCTCAGCAATTATTTCAAATTATAGAATAGCAGAGCATAAGAACTTTAGAGCTCAAATAGTTTATCCACCTGAAATCACAGTTAAGGAAACTGGTGCTCAGAAGGTTTTCAAAGGATCCCCCTAGTGTCACACTCATTGCTACTTAGTGGCAGACACGTGACTAAAAACTAGGACTCTGTGCCCCTAGTCGAATGTGGGTTGGCTTATTTGTGTTTTATCTTAATGCAACTCTCCTGCAAGTACTATGCACAGGGAAAATGGCAGGGCCATTTCGAAAACAATTCAAGCTGATAAAGTATCTAGCAGAGAAGAGGAAGACCAGAGGAGAAGAAAAAGAAATGGACAAGGCGATCCTATTTATTGCTCATTACTTCTGAAGTTCAAGAGACACAGAAATGGAATCATTGTTATAAGAGGCTCATGATCTAGTGGGTGTCATAAGAATGAGGTGCAAAAGGAATGTTAATGACTTTGGTGATGTTCTAAGAAAACCAACTGCAAATGATGACATTAAGTCATCAAAAGTCTTGGTCATGAACTGGAAGTCACACAGATAGAGGAGGAAAACTTGCAGCCGCATAAGCACAGTGGGTTAAAAATTAAAGTTTAGACCATGCTCTGACAATTGAATCTCTCCGAGCTTGATAGTTTCCCAACAGCAGAAGTTTCAAACACTTTGGGAGCTGTCACTTACTGCTTTGCAAGATGCAGTGCTGGGTTAGTGCACAGTTAGCCCCATCAATCAGACTGAATATTACAATACGAACACCACCAACACGAATCCATGGGCACAGATGAATGAGTCTTGGGGGCATATCATGGAGCAGTTTTATGTACCAGTGTTGAGTGTGTCCACCCTGAACTCACACAGTCAGTGTGCAGTCGATACAAATTCTCTCTCCCCTTTTCTTCCATGCCTTCTTCTTTCTCTTTCATACTTCAGCTTGTTTAAACGTGTATAGACCTATGTGTATGTGTGTGCTTATACTCATGAACTGGACAGAAACTATTTTTTCCTAATCTTTAACAACAATTTGGATTCCAATTTGTATTCACATATAAGACAATGGTATTCTCCTTCCTAGACAACTCATTCATTAGCAAGTGGTTATAAATTAGAGGGCACTACAACTGAGAAAACAGATTTCTTTACCAGGCTAATTAGTTTATTATTCTGTTAAAAATCACTACAATAAATGGATTTATCCTCATCCTTGCATAACTTCCCATTTATCCATTCAATTAGTGTTTATGTTCTTTTCTTTAAAATCGTTGAAATCATGAGGTGTCATGTAATTTTGCTTTCCGTTTTGGTCACTTTGCCTACTGTAAGCATTTGTCTAGATTGTTACCTAGTCTCTTCGTCCAGGCTAACAAAGCCAATGTACATGGAAAGGTGTAAGTGCACAAAAACTAGTCATCTTGATTGGGATCGTTTCTCTGTCTCTTGAACACCACTGTGTACAAACACTGAGGACATGTCAATGTTGCTGCCTTCAAATTATTTTTTAAATTGCCAGCATTTTTTTTTAAAGGGTGGATTTGAACCCATTGAATAGATACAGATAATTGAACCCAAACGTAACATCTTTTCTTTATAAGGACAATGAAATAATGGAATTAGTTTTCAGCATGAGAAGTACAAATTATAGGATATCTGTCCTGGAATGCTGGAAGCATTAGCTCTTTATTAATCTAGCTTTCTTTCTGATATGGTGTATTGTCCTTCAAAAATGAAGTATTTACCTAATCCTCTCTAATTGGGATTATTTCCTATGATGGGCTCTTGAACTCTATTTGTATTTTTCTTTCCTACCTCAACTTAAAATACCAGGCAAAAAATGTATCATTTAAGTTTAACATATATGCGACTAGACAACAGACTGCTAGCTCTTTAAAGATAGGAATTTTTATCTGATTAATTTTTATTTGCTTCCCCAACTCACAACACAGCATTGTATACATAGTCTGTGCTCAATAAAAGTTGATTAAAATGAACTGATTTTAAGTTCAACATAATCAGCTATCAGGTGACATGTCTTCCCGATCAATCTAAGCCAGTTCATAACCTAAGTTCTGACACTTATTAGAGGCGTCATTTAGGGCAATGACCATTCGACTGTGTTGGGGAACCATACACACTAGAATCTGAAAAGCTATTACCTTGAGTAATACTGCCATTTCAGTCATGGATTAAATCAATTAACTGATTTCTAACTCCAGGAAGATTTAGACCCCATGGCCTTTTATATTCTTGTCATTTTGTTTCAGTTCCATTGAGTTCATGCACATTTATTCACAGTGTGAAGAGCAGACATGATATGATAGCCAGGCCAGAAGAGAATTCCAAGTAGATCAGGTGCACCTGCTACATTCTTTCAGAGGACCAGTTCCTCCGTAACACCTATGCCATTCTGTAATTACGTATTTGTGTGGTTATCTGATTAATGTGTATCTCTCTCAGACTCTGTAATGACCATGAGAGTAGAAGCTGGGTCTGTTTCTGTATCATTTTATCCCCAGAGTTTGGCACAGTCTCTGGCCCATAGGGGATATTTAGAAAGCGGCACTAAGAAATTAATGAAATCCAAAAGAAAGCAAAATTTGAGCTGAGTTTTGAAGGCAGGTGAGAGGACTAGTCTATTAGGATGAGAAAAGGACACCAAATAGGGTATTGGTTTGAAACAGGGATGTGGGTAGAGGTAGAAATATTGGGCAAAGTTCCTAAAGATCTATACTTAATACAGCAGGGACTGCTGCGTGTGTCTCGGTGGCAGGTATGTATATAGCAGGAGTTCAGAAAGAGGTTTGTTTTCATCTGACATAATTTATAAAATCATCAAGAAACCCAGTAATACTCAACAGTCACTGATATGAAAAGCATTTATTTAGACACCTGTGGTTAGTCTGCCTTTGTTATGCAAGAAGAAGAAATTTCCATCATGTACATAAACTGGCAGTGTTTTCTGAAAGTGGCAGGTTACCGTGGTTCCCTAACCTGGAAAAAGGAAAACCTTAACTGCTTTTTTCCAATAGCACGTGACTCTCAACTGGATTTTTAATTTAGAAATGGTATGATTAGCTGAAGGTAGGATCGGCTGAGATCATACCAATTCAGTAGTCCTCCATCAGTCATGTCAGACCTTGTCTACTATTCTGGAATGTTCTGTCCCCACCGAGGACATTTTAGAAGTTTAGAACATGTGTAGCAATTTTAATCTGAGGTGACTTGGTTACCATGCTTCTTACCCTGCTCTGGTATGGGGTTCATTGTATTTGTGCTTCCCAACCCCTTCGAGAGAATGGGAGAACAAATGAGATTGCGTTCCAACATTTTTCTCAGGTCTCCTTTTTTCCCTCCTTTTTCTTCCTCCCTTTTTCTTGTCAGTTCAGTTTCCCTCATCCCTTCTTCACCATATTTTTTACCTAATTCTCCACATACCCTAGGACATTTGGTGTTAATGTCCCAAACTGGTATAGTTACTTTCTCTGTAGAAAGTTCAAGCTTTACTTTTTTTCCCCCAAGTTTTATTCCAAGAATGTGGCTGCTCCCAAGTGTCCTGTTGGGCTCTAGGCCTATTTATTTTGAATGTGTTATGTTCGGGTGATTTCTAAGATTCCCTTTTCAGCTGCTGAGGAAAGTAAAAATGGCAGTGAGTTTGGATTTCTTTTTTCATATGTAATCTTTTATTTTGATTGTAGCTTTGACAGGAATGCATTCTGCAAATCCTCACCTCTCCAGGGCAGCCAATTCAGAGCAGAAGAAAAAAAAAAGCTTCATGAGCAAGCATCCAGAAGTGCATAGATGGTCTGATCATTTTGAGATAGTCAACCTTGCCCAGTATCCCTTCTTTGTCTAGTTTCTATTAAAGCTATTAAGAATGGATTCAGTGGACTGCACTTCCTGTCTATCTTCCTGGAGATGTAAACCCCCATGGCATCAGAGTCATATGAATAGGCCTGTATGTACTGATAAGCAATTATCACTGAGGTAGAAGAAGAATGATAAGGTCTAGGCCTATCACAGGGCAAAGACATTAAGATTTATTTCCAGTGTTATCAGGAGAGCTTTGCTACCCATGCAAAGCTCCTCTGGGAGAAAAAAAGGAAGAGAAAAGCATAAGAGGAGATTATATTTCTTGCAAACATTTATCAATCAAAACAAGAAGCTCTGAATGTAAACCTGAAACACAATCACAAAGTCAATTTTAAATGGGGGGGAAAAGCCACAGAAAACATGGGCCTTCTAAGGATTAAAAGGAAGAAATCCTTACCTAAGATTGGGGAAAAAAAAAAAAAACAAACCCAACCTTAGGGGAGATAAAAATAGAGAAAGGCTAGGAGAGGGAGGAATCGTGAAGAGATTGCTTTTACAAATGATTTGGGATTGAAATAATTTATACAGATCATATTCTGCCATTGAGAGCAAGATGAAAAATTTATGGAACTGTATAAAATGGCTTGCATTAGATCAGAACTATAAAAAATAGAACACAAGCTCAACTCCAGGGACTCAGCAAGATTTTTTTTTTTTTTATTAGGAAATCCAAGTTGTCCATGGAATGCAATTTTAATCATGAACTTGATGATGATGCATATTAATTCTAACAAACCCTTTTAACCACAGCATCGTTTGCCCCAGTAGGCCGACGATGAATTCTCAAGGAAAGCTGAAAACTCTATTAGGGAACACTTCCCACTGTGTGTTCTTTCTTAAGGGCATCCTGTCTGAAATGAAAATTTCAAGGCATCAGCCTGTTTGGGAGCTAACCAGTAGATCAAGGAATACTAAAATGATTTATCACAATCAACTTGCACGGTTCCATGTAGAAATGCCTTCCACTAACACTGAACAGCAATACCTAATGAATATTTATGACTGAACAAATTGAGGGAGCAGCTAATTCACAGATAATGAGCTAGTCTCATTCATTTCATTCACTTGTTCATTCACGCGATTTTTTATTGAACACCTAGTATGCGTTAGGCACTGGGCTAAGTGCTAAAGATGATGAAGCAAACAGACAAGACATCTGTCCTTTTGTGACTCGCACAAACTTGTATTTCACTTGTTTGTTAGTTTGTATTTAAATTTTTTTTTTTAAAGCCAAGAACTCCTTTAACAAACAAAATCACTTGGAAAGCACAGAGTAACACACTCTTACACAAAGAAAGGAATTTAAGTAGGAAGAAAACTCAAAGGCAGGTAATCTAATGCAAATCCTTAATTTAAGAAATATAAAATCTAGGGTAATTTGTCCAGTGCCTTACAGCTAGCATCACAAGAAAGTCTAAGACCCAGGAAACGGTGATATGCACAATAATAACTGAAACCTCGGAATGCTTTTTCCGAGAACTGAAAACAACTGCATGGGTAGAAGAGGTAGGCAGGAAAGGCAAAAAAATCCATGCATGTCAAAAGCAAAGAAATTGTCCAGTACCCAATAGAGCCTTCAGATCACTACGCTAAAAATGAGCAGGAAACCTATGAAAATATCCCTTTAATTCTTTTCTTTCCAAAAAGATAACCCCATTTCTCTCTATCTCTGGAGTATAGACATTAGTCTGTTGAGAGTTAAAATGAAATGCTCTTAGTGGAACCTCTCGCAGTCACTAGATGCCCTTATGAATAGGACAAAACGTTGGAAAAAAATAGAAAGGAAATGATTTTTTTTTATCGTGGTGATAACTAACTTCCAACAAATTAACTCAGACCTATTAAGTGTGTGCATGACTGAGACAGCCATTCCTGAGAGTTGCAGGGGAAGGTATGGCTTCCTAAGTATTATCACGTCATATGTGTGCAACAACCCTTTGATGGCTGGATGGACAACTACGCTGAAATCTAGTCTACTGATGAGAACACTTCAGTGACTTGGTCAGAGTCAAAAGAAATCAGGATTGTAGGTCATGTTTTCTGCTTCCTGGTTTGGTCCTCTTTCTACTATATCGTGGAGCTACTCCATGAGAGGATAGCCTAATGTCCAAAAGGCTCCACAGGTGAGTTCTTTCTCTGCTTCTGATAACACTCATAGCCTCTTCCACAGAGCTTGGGCAGTGTAGATGTTCCAGGCATGTTTACTTAAGGACTACTTCTGTTGAAGTCAGGGGCTTTTATTTTATGTTCTAACACTGCTCCCAGCTTATAACATCTGTCAGAAGAATTACTCCATTCTACTCTCAGGAGAGACCTGCAAAGGTGGGCTGGCTTTCTGTGACAGGTAACAAAGTAGGGAGAGATTCAAAGATTCTTTGGTTGATGTGCAAACTGATGGAAAATACTGAAGTTTAACTTAATTCCCTTATGGTATTTCCCAGTATTCTAGTATTTATCCACCCAGTAGCCCTAATGTGTCTGCTCTCGTAAAATATACATTTATCTATCAATCTTATATGACAAATACTATATATAGTATATAATGTAAGTGATGCAAATCATATCAGGAAGGGAAAGCTATACTCCTCCCAAATCACAATGTACCCTTCAAAATTAACTATAATTCTACTCTATTTCTATGCAACATTGTACTAAAGTCTTCACTTAAGCAAGAAGAAGAAATAAAAGACATCCAAATTGTAAAGTAATAAGAAAGCTACCTTTTTTTGGGGTGTGTGTGTGTGTGTGTGTGTGTGTGTTATGATCTTGCATATAGAGAATTCAAAGGAATTCACTCACAAACAATTAGAATAAATGAGTCCATCAGTGGCTCATGATATACCATCAATATAAATATATAAATATCAGTTGAATTTACATACATTAGCAATGAATAATCTGGAAATGAAATTCTGAAAATGATTCCATTTATAATAGCATCACGAATAAAATAGGGATATATTCAACAAAACAAATGCAAAACTATGAAACATGGCTAAAAGAAATCTTAAAAGACCTAAATATATGGAAATAGACCCTATTTTCTTTGATTGGAAGGTTTAATATTGTTAGGATGGCAATACTCTCCAAAGTAATTTACAGGGTCAGTGCAATCCCTGTCAAAATCCCAGTTACCTGCTTTGGAGAAATGGAAAAATTGATCTTAAAATTCATATGGAATAATAAGGGACATAAGTAGTCAAAACAATATTGAAAAAGAAAAATAAAGTCAGAAAACTTCTACCTCCTCATTTCAAATCTTACTACTGAGAGTGTAACGGCTACATTTATCACAGTGAGCACTGCATAAAGGATTGGCAATTTGCTATGTTGTACACTGGAAACTAATGGAACATTGTATGTCAGCTATACTTCAATAAAAAGTTATTTAAAAAAGTAACAGTAGTTGGGTTATGGACATTGGGGAAGGTATGTGCTATAGTGAGTTCTGTGAAGTGTATAAACCTGGAGATTCACACACCTGTACCCCTGGGGCTAATAATACATGTTATATGTTAATTAAAAATAAATAAATAAATAAATAAATAAATAAAGATTTAACAGTGGGGTGCCGGGGTGACTCAGTCAGCTAAGCACCTGCTTTCAGCTCAGGTCATGATCCCAGGGCTCTGGAACTGAGACCCACTGAGGGCTTCCTGCTTAGTGGGGAGTTGGCTTCTCCCTCTCCCTCTGCTCCTCTCTTTTCTCAGGTGCACTCTCTCTGTGCATGTCTCTCAAATAAATAAACAAGAACTAACTAAAAAAAAAAAAGTAACAGTAGTCAAAACACTGTGGCAATAACATTGGGACAGACATATAGACCAAAGCAATAGAACTGACAACCCCAAAACAAATCCTTAAGTGATAGTTACTGATTTTTGATAATGTGCCATCAAAATTGAAAGAATAAACAGTCAATTTTTTCAATAAGTAATCCTGGGATAACTGGATGTCCATATGCAAAAGAATGTGGTTGGATTCCTGCTTCCCAGCATACTCAGAATGAATCATAAGCCCAAGTGTAAGTGCGAAAACTAAAACTCAGAAAAAACATGAGTAAACCTTCATGATCGGGCATTAGGTAAAGATTTCTTAGATACAACACCAAAGGCACAAGTGAAAAAAAAGAAAAGATAAATAGGACTTCGTCAAAATTAAACACTTTTGGGCTACAAGTCATACCATAAAGAAAGTGAATGGGCAACACTGAGAAGGGGAGAAAACATTTGTAAATCATACATATCGAATACAGGAGCTTTAATCTAAACTATATAAAGAATGCTGATAACTCAGTAATAAAAAGATAAATAACTCAATTAAAAATGGGCAAAGGGTTTGGATTGATGCTTTTCGAAAGAAGATAGAAAAATGACCACTAAGTGTATGAAAGGATGCTCAACATCATTGAAATGTCACTTTACACCCACTAGGATAGTTATAACAACAAAAAAAAGACAAACAATAAGCTTGTTGGCAATCCTGTGTAAACATGGGAACTCTCATACATTCGTTGTTAGTGGGAATAAAAAGCAGTTGCAGCCTCTATGGGAAACAGTTTGGCAGTTCCTCAGAAAGTTACTATAGTAACACTGATTTATAGTATGACCCAGAAATTCCATTCCTAGGAAGATACCCAAGAGAAATGACAATATATATTCACAAAAAAAGAGAAAAAAAACTTGTATGTGAATATTCATAGTACCATTATTCACAATAGTAAAAAAAAAGTGGAAGCTATCCCAAATCCATCAACTGATGAATGAATAAATAAAAATGTGATATATCTATACAAAGAATTATTTTGGGGGCAATAAAAAGAGATGAAATAATGATATGTGTTAAAATATGGATAGACTTTGTAAACGCTATGCCAAGTGAACAAAATCAGTCACCAAAGACCACATATGGCCTATTTCCATTTATATAAATTGTTCACAGCAGCAGAAAGTAACGTATGCTTTCCAGGGGCTGAGGCATGGTGGTGAAGGGATGGATAGAGAGGTTAGTGCCAAAGGGTACAGGGATTTTTTGGAGGAGTGGAGTGGGGGAATGATAGAAATGTTCTAAAATCGATTGTGAAGGTTGCACATCTCTCTGAATATTCTAAAAACCGTTGAATTGTATGCTTAAAAATATGTACAGTCAACACATTTTGGCCATAAAACAATTCTAATTGAGGAAATCGTTAAGTGTAACTGATTTATAGGGACGTAGTTTGAGTTGTGAGCATGTTCAATCAGCAAGACCCTCCTGCCCTACAGTTTGCAATCTGGACACTGAATCTCAGTTTCCTCGCCAACATTATTATTCCAGATGATTGCTTTTCAACCATTATAAAGTTTTGTTTTTTTTTTTTTCAAATAAACTCTTACATGGAAGCTCAATGTATAAAGCAGAGAAGAGCCCAGTTTCCTTGGTTCAAAAGGGAGTAGAGATCCTACTCATGCAGATTTATTTCTCAGTTGGCTCCCAGAGCATCCTCAGGCAGTCAGAAACACTGTGGGCGCCGTGCTGTTCCACAGAACACCCAGAAACACCGCGGGCGCTGTGCTTTTCCACAGAACACCGTTTCAGAAGCTGTCTAAATGGGCTCAAGGGTGTCTTCCAACCTCATTACAGTGTTCACTGCCTACCACCATGGGCTTGTAAGGGCTCAAGCAGGTGTGACCCAGGCTTCCAGGAAGAATGGGGTAAAGACAGAGGGCATTAAATTAGCTGGTCTTGGGAGTTGGCATGTGAATAGGGAGGGATGCCAGAGAATAAGGAGTAAAGTCAAAAGTATGGAACCAGGTCAAGTTGATTTTCAGATCAGCACTGAGAAACAAAGGCTGGATTTTTGTGACACTAAACAAAAATTAACTACTGGCACCAAAAGTTTTCTGATGGAAAGAAATTCCTTTATAGGTTCTTTGGGGGTAGAAGATAAGGGCCCAAAAGCCTGAATCTTTGGAGGAAAGGAAACGAATACTGTGTAAATTGTTCCATATTGGGTACAGGAGTCCGGGGAAAATAAGCAGACTCTCTGACTTGGGAACATGGATGGACATGGTGAAAAGCTTGGAAGAGCAAGAAGAAGTAAGCATTCCTGTGAAGTTAGCCCCTCTCTACTTCCCCACATCTTGACTTGGCTGCACACGTAAATGCCTGGTGATTCCACAGTAGAAGGTGAGGCAGATGGGCAAGGGTATAGAGGTCATTTTTTCATTCTTTGGCATTAGAAGTGATGGAATTTGATTTTGTATATAGGTGGGTTAGAAGCTTGTTCAGCTCTGTGCATTGTGATCTTGAAGGAGAGATTAAACAGTCTGCCTGTAGTCACCAACGGTGACAAAGCCTTAGACTAACCATTTCTGATGGTATTTCCAACAAGACAAGTGGCCCGCTGAAGATGCCTCCCATGATGGACAGCCAAAAAGACAGAACTTGAAGTTGGATCCAAGGCAGAATTCATGTGAACCAACACTCACCCTGCATGTCTAGGGAAATGTGGGTCTTGCCTGGCAACCCCGTGTTTATTTGTTTCTTATTTATTTATTTATTTCCCTATGTTTCTTTAGGATAGGCACACTGCTGCTTTTAGGATGAGATGTAATTCTTCTTATGAAAATTCTTCTAGGGGCCTATGTAACTAGATTATTTTCTTTTGTACAGACTCAGTGTCAGTATAACCCCCCTCTGCTTTTTTTCCTACATGAATTGAGTGAGAAGGAATTGGATTCCTCTTATCATGGTGAAATAAAGCACAATTCCTTCTCTGGCTTTCGATACTGTGGGGGTGGGAGTGGAGGGGAAGGGCAATTTTGAGACTCATGTGTGAGTTTACATATATGTGAGTTCATTCATGGGGAGGGTGTGAAGGTGGCTAAGAGTTAGTCTCATGTTGACTTTTTGCCATTCCTACTTCTGAGAGGATGGAGAGTTTGTAAAATGTTGGCTTACCTTGCTTTCTGGGTGTGACAAAAAGACTTACAGGTTTCTCATAATTTACCCTTCAAGCGTAAAGAAAAAAAAAAAGAGGATTTTATTAAAGTCAAAGCCAGAGTCTTCTAGATTTTAACCTTCTCTACTGTCTTTACCAAGGTCCATTCAAGGGCGGTGAATGGAAAGTGATGCTTCTCACCTATTCTCACACGCTTACCCAACCAAACCTCATGCTCACAGAAGAACCCCTCCAGGGCAATAGCCCCTCCTTTTCCCCCAACTTAACTCTTGCTCAGCCCTCCAGATAGCCTATCTGAGCCACTTAACTCCACAGCACATATACAATTGAGACCACTGAGACAAGGAAACTGAAGGACTCCACAAAAATCTGCCTTTTACTCCTGCTTCTGTTCTCGCTAGGACGTGCACCCTCACCTTACACATGCCTCAGAATGCAAACAGTGTATTTCCTCCTTGTAAGGGGCAAGGAATTGATGATGTCTTTAGAATAGAGAACAACTAAGGAAAGCCAGGTGAGAGTGACCCGGCACAGCTATCCTATGTGTATTCTAGACCACCAGTGCTACGCATCTCCATGCCAAGATCCCTGCCTCCAAGGAGTAACACCTAGACCCTCATCTTTGTTCTAACCAGTTCCTGGATGCCTAAGAGGACACGTACACCATGCCATAATCCTCAAGACAGACCCCGGGATCCCAGGCAAGGATGAGACTCCTTTCCTTTGAGACTCCCAGACACTCTGTCTGTACTGATACTTTCTCTGTACCTTCAGTAATCTCTGCTTTCACCTTCTGCTGCTTCACCTTTCTTTAGAAAGGTGCTTTAGAAACTTTAAAACTATAAAATGTTTCAATTCTGTTTTAGCATAGGGTACCTTGGTGTCCTTTCTGGGCTATGGGTTGCTAGTCATCATAGTTCTTAGGGTGGTGACAGGTAAGACTTTAGATTTGTAGTTTTCCCTATTGCTACTTTAAATTTCTGATCTTCTTTCCCCCCCCCCTTTTTTTTTTGGTTTTCATTTTAGCTCTTTAGTGTTATTCTCTTTTCTCCTGTCCTAAGCCTGAGTCTGGAGAAGGACTTCCACATTCGTGATGACTGGAATTTATAAAATAAATAGTGCAAGAAAGAAGCCCCAAGGTAAAGCTAATCTGCTCATCTGCTATACTTAGGAAAAGCTCTGTTATTAAACTGGTGTGGTCTGTTCTTCTGCCTGATAATTTACAAATAAATCCATCAACCAGTCAATCAAATCAATCAAGGAATCATCATCCAAACATCCTGCAAACATTTGATTTGACTCTTTGTCAGTATTTATTAAATAAATTAAATAAATTAATTAAATAAATAAACCTATTAAATAAACCTGTCCAGAGGAATGTGGAGAAGGTGGGTAGAAGTTCAGCAGAGGCTGACATAATTAACTTTGTTACTAGTTTCTTAATGTCTACATTGGCTTTCTATTTTGAAGGCTTTGCTTTTCTTTGTGGAAGCTTTCTAGCTTGCTAACTGGAAATAAAGGGTTCCCATAGAGAATAAACTTATGATTCTTCTTTTCTGTACCCAGATTTTTTTACCTGAAGCTAGAAATCAATTTCAAGGTCATTTATTACCATAATTCTCTTAGCAATGCGAACTGGTTGATGACAGAGTTTTAACTCATCTTCTGATTGTTAGATGTAAGGATATTTTTAGCTAAAGAATGAGGCACTCATTGTCCTTATTTTCTTTTCAGTAATTTCTTCAATTCTTAGGAAGCACTGAAACTAGTCACATTGCTAAGGTGAAGAGGTACACACTCTGGTATTCTGCAGTGTTCTTCATGCCTTAGTACTTTACAAGCCCACATGTCAATAATCATTTCTAGCACATCCAGCCTTCTTACCACCCCTGTGAAGGATGTGGTTACCACCCAGACATTACAGCAGGTTAATTTAAAGATTTTATTAAATGAGGGCGCCTGGGTGGCTCAGTGGGTTAAGCCGCTGCCTTCAGCTCAGGTCATGATCTCAGGGTCCTGGGATCGAGTCCCGCATCGGGCTCTCTGCTCGGCAGGGAGCCTGCTTCCCTCTCTCTCTCTGTCTACCTCTCTGTCTACTTGTGATCTCTCTCTGTCAAATCAATAAATAAAATCTTTTTAAAAAAAAAGATTTTATTAAATGATTCTTAAAAACACGTGAACACAGTTGGTGTTCTTGAGCATTTGGAAAATTAAATTATTCTTAAGAATTAGCCAACTGAGCTAGGAGAAAATAAAGAACACCCACCAAAGGGGAAAAAGTGAGAAAAATTCCAATGACTAATGGTTTTTAATGATAATTGTGTAATAGTCTCTTGGTACAAGTGCTACTTAGGGTTTTGATAATTCCTGCCACTGATCCATTAGGCCACTGCATACGTGCGTAGGCACCGAGACTAGAGCACAGAAGACTATCAGAATATTATCTAACTGCACTCAAGTGCCTTGAATTAGATCAATTTAATGGCACTCTCAACCATCCTATTAGCAAATGCTGCGAGTATGAAAAATGATAAGCGGCCTCCAACTGATAAAGCAGCTCCCGGTTTTATGCTGGGGCAGAATAAATAGAATGTAACAAAGGTAATATTTCACTTATGGTAACATTTTAAGTTCCTGACAATTATGAATGCTGTTATAAACACTCAGGTACTAGTTTTTCATGACACCATAGTTTTCGTTTCTCTAGAACAAATTCCCAGAAATTGTTGTGTCCCATGGTAACTATATGTGCTGAGAAGGTCTGACTATAAAGGGTCACAGGAAATCATTCTGTCTGTGATGCTGGTTACAAGTCTAGGTATTTGTTACACATGTTCATACACTGAGAACTACGTGCAGAATTGGAATCCACAATTTTTAATGGAGATTTCAAAAATTATAAAAATGCATGGGACAATCACTGGTTGACAATTGCACACTCAGAATTGTATAGCCAAGTCCCGAAAGAGCAAATCACTAAGAAAAGAATTTTGAGGTTTGATTTTTTTTTTTTTTAAAGAAGAGCAGACCACTAGTCATTCTTCTATCTCTAAAACGCTAAGTGTTTAGAGATTGCCTGGCAAATTTCTAACAATAAATATTGCTTTTGAGGTTGGCAGTTTCAAAGCCCTCGCTGTATTAGCAAGATGGGTCTTAGAAAGAATCGGAGATCACTTCCACGAAGGAGCAGAGATGCCCAGAGTAATCCCGCTTTGAGGAACACAGTAAGTCAGCATATGCATTTTGGGAGACAGCCGTAATGACAGAGCTGGCGCTGTTTCTGTCCCTCTTCTACTCTCAAGAGGAGCATCACTCACACGAATGCTCAGACGAGAGATGGGATGTGACGAAACCCTGAGCTCTGTTCCTTGTTTGTTTGTGTGTTCGCGTAACTAGTCTGTTCTGGATACAATCACACACCATGCCCCGTGCTAAACGTTTAGGATTCAGTGGTGAGATAACTGGATTCTGACTTTCCAAAAGAAGTCAGATAATGGCACAAATATTTAATTAGAAACTGTGCTAACCATTTTTGAAGGACAGTTACAACTGACCCCTCAGAAAGAGACATCAGGGATATTTCAGGGAAATGTATCATTTCTGAAATTCAAAGAAGGCCTCCTTGGGGAAGTGGCATTTGATCTTCATTTTGTGACCAAGGACCTGCATTTCAGGATTCTATTTCCTTTTACCTCTGTGTTCTGGCTAATATCTGCAAATGATAGTCGAGGTTGTTTGCTTTAGGTCCAAATGGGACCTACGATTACATTAACTGTGCTAGTATGTAACAATGGCAGGGGCTTAGGTGGTATTCTGCATGGAGACCTGGCATTATCCTCAAGGTTTCTGATGAAATTTCCACTGCCTGAAACATTTATACCAGTTGGTGTGAGGTAGAGTCTAAGTTGCAAGCCCTCTCATTCCCTAGATTACTTTGATGCTCTGAAAGAAGGGTTTAATTCTTAGATGTGGTATCTGGAAATAGAAAGGAAAACATGATTTGTATCTGACAAACAGGACATTTCCAATCTGAGGCAAAAGCCATTATATTGAGAAATACCAGTTTTCCACTTATGGGAACTAGGGGAATTCTTTTTTCCATTATTTATCAATGGAATAGCAAACATATACTAAAAACTGACTATGCCTGGGGAGCACTGGATAAAGTACTTTGAGAGGAAACATAAGAAAAACAAAACCTTGATCTGGTCTTTCAGATTACTCTGTTTGGAGAAATACAAAATGTACCAGGTTTGTTGTTTTTGTTTTGTTTTGTTTTTTTAAAGATTAACTATTTGACACAGAGAGAGAGTACAAGCAGGAAGAATGGGAGAGGAGAAGAAGACACAACCCCCCACCCCGCTGAGCAGGGAGCCCGATGTGGGGCTCAATCCCAGGACCCTGGGATCATAACCTGAGACACTTAATCTACTGATCCACCCAGGTGCCCCCAAAACGTACCAATTAAATAAACTAAAGGCAATGACAAAGAACACTAGAAATGAGAAATAGTCAGACCTATTTAATCTATGGATGCAAAAGAAATGCCAGATGAAAACTTGGCCAGATACATAAAAATTTAACAGGTTTTATCTTCAAGTGGTGGATTTATAGTAGATTTCTTACTCTTTTTGCTTGTCAATACTTTCTAAATTTCCTCCCGTAAACTTTTTTCCTCTAAGGCTACAAAAACAATAAAAGTTGTATTAAAAAAAATTATATTACTATGGACTTCATGTCTTCAAGTTCTTTATTCTTTCTTTGGCTTTGCCTAGTCTACTAGTGAGCCCAGTCAAATGATTTTTTGTTGTTGTTGTTTATTTATAGCATTTACTTTAGATTTTCCACCTTGGTTTCTACTTTTCTGAATATACTACCTATTTTTGTAGGTTGTCTATATTTTCTAGTAAAGCTTTTAACATATTTATTTTAAGTTTCTATAATTCTAAAAGCTGTATATCTGAATTTGATTCTGATGCTTACACAGTTTCTTCAGATTTTTTTTTTTTGTTTTTGTTTTGTTTTTTAAGTTTTAACATGTCTTGTAATTTTTGTTGAGAGATGGACATGATTTATCAGGTAGTAAGAACTGAGGTAAATAAACCTGAGTTTGATTTTTCTCTGGTAGAAGTTGTATTATTTTTAATGTTTACTGGATATGCAGGTACCAGAAGCTTTAAATTCCTCATGTATCGTTGCGTTTGCCTCTCCTTAAATAGACTCTGCCTTGCAGGTCTTCTAGCTGTAATCCACTATAATTGTACTGGAATACTTGGGGAGGAGAAATGTTCTATAATCTTATGAGCAAATCTTAATCTTTTCGAGGGCCTATGCTTCTTGGCTTTGACCTTCACATGTTTTCTTAGCTTCCCTAACCCTCAGGTCAACTAGAAAGCTAGAAGGTGCCAGAGTCAGAGATATATCCTTTTCCCTGGAGGGATAAAGCTCTGGTAGTTTTTTTTTGTTTGTTTTTTTTTTTTTTCCTGGAGAGTTGACATTTGCTATGGAAAGTGCTCTGGGCACAGCTGACAATAGTTACCCTTTCTCTTCACTGTAAGGACCTGGTAAGGTTTCTGGAAGTAAAATCTGCAAAATATGGAGCTCCTCCTAAGACTGTGGCCCCCAAGAATTTCCCACTCTTCTGCCAGCACACAGTCTGCCTCCAGCAATTACCACAATTACCATGGAAATTTTCTTTGCTTATGGCTCCAGAAGCTTCCATCCAGGGAAGCCAATCTTACCTGTGACCCCTCAGAGTCAGTCATGGACTGAATGGTTGTGTCCTTATAGAAAGGACATGATGGTGGGATGCCTGGGTGGCTCAGTTGGTTGGACGACTGCCTTCAGCTCAGGTCATGATCCCGGAGTCCGGGATCGAGTCCCGCATTGGGCTCCCAGCTCCATGGGGAGTCTGCTTCTCCCTCTGACCTTCTCGCTCATGCTCTCTCTGTCTCTCTCTCAAATAAATAAATAAAATCTTTAAAAAAAAAAAAAAAGAAAGGACATGATGGAAAGAGGGAGACATCAAAGTGTGCTCTCTCCACCACATGAGGATAAACAAAGAAGGCCCCTGTCTGCCTGCCAGGAAGAGGGTCCTCACAGACACCAGATCTGCATCACCTTCATCTTGGACGTGCCGACCTCCAGAATCGTGAGCAACAAGTGTTTGCTTTGTAAGCCGGTCAGCCTGTGGAATTTTGTTAAAGCAGTCTGAACTAAAACATCCCGCCTCTTGAGATTTCAGGGGGCAGTTTGCCCTGCCTATTCAATTCTTTGATGGGTCCAAGAAAAGTCATGGTTTTTAATTTTGTTGAGCTTTTTCTAGTTGTAAGAACAGGAGAGACTGCTTCTTAGTTCTCTCAATGTTGGAACTGGAGCCACAAGTGGCCTCTTCCTTTTTATAATTAGGTATATCTGGTGATACCTTTGAACAAAACGATATGGCTTTAAACATTTGAAGTGTTTTCAGGGTCTGTTGTTTAAGTTGTGAAGGTTGTGCTCTACTCAAGGGTGCCCAGCCTAGGAGGCAAGAAGAGATGGCATCTAACTTGTACAAAGGTACAAGTGGGCTGACTGTGACCCTCCTTTGCAGGCTGGGGCAAGGGAGATCCAAGCCTGAACTCATTCACTGCAGCCTCCTAGGAAGCTCTCAGTGGTCCTTCCCAGCTCAGAGTGTAGAGTACATTCAACCCACCCTAAGAATTTCTCTGCCCTGCTGAGGACTTGATAGAACAGGATCACCAGCAGAAAGTCCTTTCAGATGCCTCATTCATTCTCAGCCTCACTCTCTGGGAAGATCGGAGCTTGCCTTGGCCATTCTTCCAGCTCTGTTGTGTCTCCTGCTGCCTCTTGCCTGCCTAGAGCCTGGTTGACATCTAACATTTGAAAGCGTCAAGTGTGTCCCCGTGTTCCACAACCACTGCCCCTTCATGGAGACCCTCATTGTTCTGGGGAGCCAAGTGATGAATGTGAACTTGAGTTCAGGAGAGAGGGCTTAGGCAAGGCAGCCAATTTCCCCAGGGTGGAGCCAGTGGTTGCCTGGAAAGGGGGGCATGTGAGCAGCATCTTCCCAGCCCTGACAATGAAATAGGGGCCCTTACTAGACGGGAGGGGCTGGTGGCTACAGAGTCTGGTAATGACTCTGGCACCAACATCAGCAGCGGACAGCCCTCATTTGTTTTGCTGCCTAGCACTGGGGCAAGATCATTGTTTATTATGGCTCCAAGGCAGTAATCATTTCACATAATGTGAAGATTTTTTTCACTCAATTTACTTTCATGCTTTGGGCTGATGAGAATAATAATCACATGTTGATTACTGGTACCTTGACAGATGATGCTCAGAAAAAATACAGGTCACTGATCATTCTAACCCTGTTTTCCCTTCAAACATTGAAGGTTGTGATTTGGAATCTAATTCAGCTGCTACTTTCACATCCCCAAGTTTCTGATGCCAAGAAGACCAAGACAAAATATTTCTTTCAGGGGACCCCCAATTCCTGCTGTCTGTGCTATGGGATAATTTATGCCGATTTGTTTTAAAGAGACAGGCATACATAATTCATGTCCTGTGCGTTGCGGCTTTTGGCCATTGAAAATACGATCTCTCTTTTGGCAGTGCTTGCAGGAACTAGCTACAATAAACATTTCATACCTCAGTGGACACTCTTTTCTCAGCGAATAGGAGCCTGACTTAAATGTAGAGACTCCATCCTGAGTTTATTTAACGGTGAATTCAGTGGAGTATTTTTTTTTTCCTCCAAAGCATAAAATGAGCTTATTATCAGTATCAATAGTGGGTTTTTTCTCAAAAGGAGTCAAGGTGTGAATGGGCATGAAAGGGAAATTAAACTGAAACTCTTGGTGGTTTCATGGTTGGAGGCCAGTTTAAAGCTCAAACTTAACTGCTTTTGAACTAGCCAGCAGAATTGCAGGGTCAGAAAGCACGCAGATGTGAACAGAGACATCAGGGCTGGGCTTCCCACCTAGAAGGCAGGGAGCCAACATGGGACCCTTCCGTGGTTACAGGGTTGGGAGCCCTGCTAAGGATGGCTGAATTTACACCCATGTAGCTTACAGTGGTATTAATTGTAATCTACATGAACAGAGCCAGAGTGATCTTTAAAAATGCAAATCTCATCAAGCTGTTCCTCTCCTGAAACCCCTTCAGTGGCTTTTCCATCTCACAGGGGATGAATCCAGGAGCGCTCATGATCAGGGCTCTGTTTACACCCATACTCGCTGTGCATGAGGCCGCCCTTCCTCACTGCGCTCCAGCAAAGAGGGACATCTCCCACTGGTCCATAGCTGCATGCTTTCACCTGACAAACTCTTGGCTCTTCCCACCAAATTCATCTTAAATGCCACTTCTTCAGGGAATTTCCCTATTTATTCCGGCAAGTTTAAGTCTTCCTGATAAGTGGGCTCATGCATTTTTTTTTTTTTGCCTCTGTAATTTTTTGTTTATTGTAATTTTTTAATGTTTCTGTCCTTGCACTAAACAGTAAGCTCCTTTGTGGAAGCTAGACTCTGATTCACAGAATCATCCTGTTAGGTAGGGCATGATAAGCCCTCTAGACATAGTTGTTATCTGGGTGAATCAATTTGAGTGGTGGTTCTCAAACATTCCAGGCAGTTGGTCAAGGCACAGATTTCACAAAGTTTCTGCCAGGATTACATGTGAAGGGTGTATGTGCAGCGCTTAGCACCTTAGCCAACACACAGTGCCTCCTCCGTAGTTGGGAGGTATCATCTTATCCCTGCTCTTGAGCAGTTTCCTTTTCTTTTCTTTCTTTCTTTTTTTTTTTTTTTTAACATTTTACTTATTTATATGACAGAGAGATCACAAGGAGGCAGAGAGGCAGGTGAGAGGGAGGGGGAAGCAGGCTCCCCGCTGAGCAGAGAGCCCAATGTGGGGCTCCATCCCAGGACCCTAAGATCATGACCTGAGCCAGAGGCAGAGAGAGGCTCAACCCACTGAGCCACCCAGGCATGCCTTGAGCAATTTTCTATATGCTTAGGAGTCAGGGCTTGGTAACGATCCTCTTGAATTACAAATTAAGCTAAATCAATAGCAGCCTCAACATATCCAAGATAGAACACCATTTGGGCCCAGAGTAACCCCCAAAAGCTGTACAGAAAAGGTGGGTAACATCAAAGTAAAGAGGGAATCAACCTCATGAGTCATAAAACTACACCCAAGGAAGTTTTTTTGTTGTTGTTGTTTTTTTAACCATTCATTTATTTACAGGTTATTTACTGATACCTAGGCATTAGAAACTGTGCTAAGCGCAAAGAATACAAAGAAAAAAAAAAGGGTTTATCTTTTTCTCTCCAAACTGTTTTCATCCCCCGTGCTGTATTTGATATTCCGTTACTGACCTCTTTGACCACTGCATTAGGAAGGATTCTGAGGTTAAGTTTAGGCTTACATGGAAAACGTACCGTACCGAAGAACTTACATTTGAATAAGACTGGAAGGCTTGGGTGGGTTGGTTCTTACCACAGCTATTCGATAACTAGGCAGGCACGAAGCAACCCTATAAAATCTATACCTCATCCATTCTCATCTTCTACTTTCTCAGCTCTTCAAGCTACTCTGCCTGCCACGGCAACCTTTGTATCATGAGTTGAGAAGGTATCGTGGACATTTAAAGTACAAATGGCTGAAGTAGGATTTGGGTTTCTATATATACTATATATACATAACACTTACAGAAGACTCCATCAGTACACATATGATCATTGAAAGTAACATCTGTGCATTTACATGTACATGTCAACTGTGTGTGTACAGATACAGATTCTCAACACGTATCTGTAATACTCCGAAATTCACCTCTCTTGGGCCTGTGGTACTGGTTTAATCCTGGTGCAGCAGGCCTCAAGGCAGTCATCAAACAGTGCACAGACAAGTACTGATTAGATGCGTACTTGGAAGGCTCATAGAAGCTTTCAGAAATACGACTGGCAGGCCTAGAAGAGAGTACATATATAAAAAGCCTTCTGTGGAGAGAAACTCCTGCATCGTGCCTTTCTCCCTAGGAAGAAATCTGTTTAATTCTTACTTTGATGATGTTAAAATGTCCCAAAAAAGACCCTTTTGAAAGTAAAATGGTGATTTTTCATCTCAAACAGTGATTTTCAAATTTTATTGCATATTATCATCACTAGACACTATCAGAAAAAATGCAAGGTCAGACCCACCAAATCATCATTTCTTGAGGGTGGGATCTGGGAATCGGAATTTTAATAAGGATCCCAACTGTTCTGCTGTCTTTCATCTGTGGCCAACACATTGAAAATTACTAAGGTGTAAATTAAAACCAGGCAGGCTACTACACCTCACTGCTACTCAGAAGACAGAAAGAAATGCAAAGCTTGGTGATCTATTTGGCAGGAGAAATGGCTAAGCCACTTGGAGACTGAGAGGCAGGTGGGGAAAATTTAGCACCCCAAGTCCCAGCAGCTGGAGCAGCTATGACAGGAACCACACTCATAATACAAAGAACAGTCAAAAATGAGATAAAGGAGAGGTTGTCAGGAGATACGCAAAGTGTCCCGAGACAGGCAGTAATAAGAGATAAATTTAAAAAGCATATATTGAAATATTAACAGTTTATAATAATTAGTATGTAGGTATTAGGTTGCTTTTAGATTCGTATTTCTTTTAAAACTTCTCTGAATGATTATTTTCCTACTTAAAAATAGAAACACTGTTTCTCTGTCGTCTAAATAAGCCTTTTCTTTTCACACATGTACATACATTTGCACGCTGACATAGGTTTCCCATCAGTTTCATCACTGGCTAATGGGAATTGTTAGTTATATAAAAGATTAAGGATACATTTCATGAGATGCCACAAAGGCTGAGCACAACAGTGTGTGGGAAGCTCTGAGAATAGTTCCTGGCAACTAGACATTGTCTGACAAACTGTATTTATTATTATTAATTATTAATGTGCAATTACATGCCTTCAAAAGCATTTCCTGTGGGCTTGATCAAGGCTGTCGATCCAAGAGCAAAACTTTAAAGGTACAATCATTCCATGTCCCTGGGTAAGTAGCAAGGTTCCTACCGAAGGAGGGCACAATCCCAAATGATGAGCATGAGAAAATGTATCTGGAATCCCAGAAACCAGAGAGGAGGAGTGCAAGCAAGGCACCCAAGATTAGAAGATAGGAGTAAACTGATCTCTGAGGAGAAGCTATTCTGACCTGTAAATACTTCTTATGCTTTAGGTGACACGTGGCTGTCACTAAAGTTGCAGACAAAGCTAAAGTTTGGGCCACGAATAACTCATGTTCTGTACACACTGGGACTTGAGAAAACACCCTCTTTAAGTGTGGCCATTTCTGAGATTCTGAGACAGTAACGTATAAAACCAAGTGCATAGTTACTTCTTACTTTTTCTCTTGGTTTCCTTTGATCAGAAGTTGAATTTTATTTAATTGATACATTGGATATTTAAATTTCGACTAAGAAGCATGACACCCTAAATGAATAGACTCATTGGTCTTCGAGGAATTTAGAAAAAAGAAAATCTTATGAAAGTCCTGAGCAATATAAAAAGTTAACTATTGTACCTGAGAGGAAACACAAAGGCCCAGAGTTAGCTCATTTATGAGCTAAATACCTGGCAATCACAGATACTTAAGATGGTCTGGAAATGGCAAACAGAGGGAGCACTGAGTAGCCAGCATGCTTTAAATACCTAACAGCAGATATTAAGCGGCTACGTGGGGTCCTCATGTGACAGTGACCTTCATAAGATGCCATCACCCCAGTCTGTGGGAGTGAGCTACTCACACATTTTTCTCTGAAGCTAATATTATTAGAAGCAAAACTCTACTATGTTGGGACCCTACCGTACATTATAAACAACAGACCAGAATGTAGCTTGAGAAGGTGGTACAGGTGAGAGCAGAAAGTGATAGGGACTTGTCCATGTATGATGGAGGAAACAGAAACTCTGTTCAAGGCAGACAGACGTGGATTCAAAATAATACTGTGAGGTCATTCGGTTACTATTTCTGAAACATTGTAAACTCACCTCATGTTGTCTTTAAAAAATGGAAACAAATCAGGGGCACCTAGGTGGCTCAGTGGGTTAAAGCCTCTGCCTTCGGCTCAGGTCATGATCCCAAGGTCCTGGGATCAAGCCCCACATCGGGCTCTCTGCTGGGCAGGGAGCCTGCTTCCCCCTCTCTCTCTGCCTGCCTCTCTGCCTACTTGTGATCTGTCTGTTAAATAAATAAATTTTAAAAAAAATAAAAAAAAATGAAAACAAATCAAAACAATGGGACATAGATTTGTTTGCAAACTACACATGCTTCCTTCACAACTTCAGAGACTCTGAGGTGGACATCTTGGAGTGCAGGTAAGGCTTTAGTAAGGGTTAACAATGATCGCCCTTAATCCACAGGCAATTACACAGGCTTTTAGGAAGTGCCTATGTGCTAGGCACTCTTCTATGGGCTGGGACAATAGCAGTGAACAAGAGAGACAAAAATCCCTGGCCTCAGTTTGTTTACATTCTGGTGTGTGTGTGGAAAATCCAGAGAATGAGGACACACCTATTGTCTGTCAGCAGTAAGTGCCATGGAAAGACAGCAGGGACGAGTACAGAGAGTGCCAGGTAGAGAGGCAACAATTTGAAACAGGAGGCCAAGGAGGGCCTCGCTGCAAAATGACATTTGATCGAGGACTTGAAGGAGTGAGGCAGCAGCTGTCAGGGTATCTGGAGGAAGAACATTCCTGACACGCGGGAGAGCAGATGCCAAGGCCTCAAGACGGACACATTCACGGCATGTTTGAGAAACAGCGAAGAGGCAGCGAGAGCAAGAGGGAGAGGAGGGGGAGACAGGTCAGTAAGACGAGCAGCATCATGGGGGTCTCTGGAGACCATCGGACTCGGCGGTAGATGCAAAACCACTGCAGGGTTCCACGCGTCTTATAATTTCAGAGAGTAACGCAAGATTCTAAGGAGGCAACAGCAGAAACGGAAGAGCGTTAGCAAACCACTGATGCAAGATGATGTGGCTGGCACCAGTGGGTGAGGGGGAAGGTAAGAAGGGGTCAGATTCTGGGCGCATACTGAGGGAGATCAGATACACAGCCTGAGAGGGAAGGACTCGGGATGGATGCCTGGGCCTTTGGGCCGAACAACGCAAGGACAGAGAAGTCAGCGCGCGCAAATGGACTCCACCCATGGAGAAAGATCTGGATTCAGAACGGCTGGTCTCAAAACTGCGTTTGGTGCTTGAAAGGCTACGGAAGCGGATAGCTGGACCTGCATGACCTTGTCGGTCCCCAGAGAGGCTGACCTGAAGACATATCACTGCCCTTTAAAAATCAGGCTCTTTGGGGCGCCTGGGTGGCTCAGTGGGTTAAGCCACTGCCTTCGTCTCAGGTCATGATCTGGGATCAAGCCCCGCATCAGGCTCTCTGCTCGGCAGGGGGCCTGCTTCCTCCTCTCTCTCTGCCTGCTTGTGATCTCTCTCTGTCAAATAAATAAATAAAATCTTTAAAAAAAAAAAATCAGGCTCTTCTTTTCCCTTTAAAATGTACCAGGTCTTTCTACTTCACACCGAACTGCAGTATCAATCATGGATCCTAAGATTCAATTTTTAATCTGTAATAATATTAACATTTATATGGCAGCTCACAAACCCCTTTGGTCTACACAGTACAGATTAATCTGGAGTCGTGTTATTCAGGGGGCATGAGATATCACTGGTGATTCTTTAATTCTTCCTACCCCAGGGCAGGCCATGTGGTCGTAAACACCTACGAATGGAAAACTTAGGACCTCCCGAGAATAAAGATGAGAGTTAAACTTCCGTGGGCCTTTTCTTTCTTTTTCTTTCTTTCTTTCTCTTTTTTTTTTTTTTTAAAGGATTTTATTTATTTATTTGACAGACAGAAATCACAAGTAAGCAGAGAGGCAGGCAAAGAGGAGGAAGCAGACTCCCTGCTGAGCAGAGAGCCCGATGCAGAACTCGATCCCAGGACCCTGGGATCATGACCTGAGCCGAAGGCAGAGGCTTTAACCTACTGAGCCACCCAGGCGCCCCTATGGGCCTTTTCTAAACAGGAATCTCATCACACCTGCCCCTGGATTGCCAGGGCCAAACACAGCACCTGCTGTGGAGGATACGCTCAATATGTTTCTTTAATTTCACTGTGGGGGTAGGAAGGCCAGATGCCTGTCTGACCAGTGAAAAAGCAGCATGAAAACAGTTTGTTTTCCTAAGACAGAGATACTGTTCTATACAGTCAGGAATGGTGACTACAAGTTGTACCTAATAAAGGTCCTCAGGGAGCAGGCTTTAATGAAGAGATAAGAATGGCTTATAATTAGTGTATCAGTTATTTGCATGTGAATAGATGCTTGAAAGCAATTTATTCTCTTAAGTAGCTTAAATATTCCATTGTAAGAATGTTTACCCTATTAATTTGCTTAGCAAACATTATCTTCTGAGTCGGAACAAAGTTCAACTTCAGTCCACCCTCCTGTTCTGATCAGCAGAAATTCTGGATCCTGTATTTACTTGTTCATCTTTGACAAGCTGCTGAACCTCCCAGGGCCATACTGCACTGGTGTGGGGGGGAAGGGTAGGAGGGAGCAGGAGGGTAGGTAGTGAGTGGGAAAGAACTTTCCTGAGAACAAGGATTTAAACCATACAATCACTTCTATACTTTTCTAATTCTGAAGTTTGATTCTATGACAGAGTCTGGTTTACTAAGGCTTTGTAAGGTTAGGTCAAGTTCTGCCCATATCCAGGCTTCCTTTTGGCTACAAATGAGTCTTTACAATTCAAGAAGCACCAATTCTTCCTGGAGACAGACCATACAGAAGTTGTGATTTCTCTGTTACATTCAAAATATCAGTGGTGGGTTTTGTTAGATTTTGGAGACACTTGTTAAATAAAGTGGGGCCATCCCACCATGTTTTGTTTTGCGTAAGTTGGGCAGTCTGTGTTTCTATCCGCTTCAACAGAAGTGGATGGGTGTTGGCAGATTGTGTTCACTGGAACTTGAGGTCGGCCACCGTCTTGCTTTAAGACCTTACTTAACCTCTCAAAACCTCAATTTCCTCATCTATAAAATGGGGAGCACGAGCGAGCTGTTACACAGTGTTGTTGTTGGAGTGGGATTCGCTGAGAGGATCGCGACCCGCTCTGTAAGTTGTTAACTGTGATGACTGTTTGTCCCGGGCTGACGGCTGCGGGCACCTCTGGGAGAAGGCGACCACGGCCAGCTCCTTTTCAGCACCGGCTGCGACTGCAGCAAGCCATCCCTATCAAAGGGAAACACACATCATTGCAGGGAGATATTAGTAATTCTATTCTTAAACTGTCGGGCAAAATGACACGTCGTCATAATCCTCAGAATCGTCCTTAAAATACCTTCAATGTGGCGTGTTGCTTTGGGGCCAACGACGGTGAAGGCAGGCAATCCCTAGTAAAAGTTGTTTGGATTTTAGAACTCAGAGAACAGCTGGGTACCTTTGTTACCGGCAGGCTGCTGACTCAAAATGGGAAAGGAAAAAAAATAAATCCTCACTGGGATGAAGAGGAGAAAGAAAAACCCGCAGAGCTGGAGGGGTGGGGTGGGGAACAGCTTTGGCCTTTGAAAACAGATTGCTCTGCTGTCCTGTTGTGAAGGAGGTGTGTGGGCATTCACAGTTCCACACAGGGCCTAATCTAATTCTTTGGGAAAACACACACACACACAACAAAAAAAACCCGACATGATAAAAACCCAGGGCCAGATGCAGGCTGTTTTCTCTTGATACTCCCGTCTGAGGAGGCATTTGTTGCTCTATTTATCTGATGAAAGTGCACACACTGCCCTCTCTTTCACTGCCCGAGCCCTGTTCAGCCCCCAGGACCGCAGGAATGCTGAGTACAGAAAGGATCCCGCTGAGGAAACAGAGGGAGATGCTGCCCTTGTCAACAATTTAATATGATTCACAGAACTCACTGCTCGTGCCTCATGATTCCAGGCATGCCACTCTTTGTGGCTTTCGTTATAGGCACTCAGGGCAGAGAATCACCTTCCATTTCTCAGTCTCCTTCAGGCACTGTCATTCAGGCCTTAACGTGGCTTGCTGAGGTGGGCAGAATGGATTTTCCTAGCCCCCTTTACAGATGAAAACACTGAGACCCGGAGCGGTCAAGCGACCTGCCCCAGGTCACTAGAACGACACAACAGACCGAGAATCCTGGAATGAGAACTCATAATCCACTACTGAACATGGGTGGCCACAGGCAGATCCTCGGGTATCTGAAAAGAACTTTGGTGTAGCTGAGGGTAATGGATCCAGGCGGGGGTGCCAGGGACGCAGAGGGAACAGAGTACAGCCAAACGGATACAATTTCAACATGAGGGCTCTTCACCAGGCTTTGCCTTCTCTGGTCTGAAAGAGAGATTTGAACTTGAACATTTTAGGAGAGTAGCCTGAATAGCTTCATCTTTTCTCTGATGATGTAACCGAATGGGATTCCTGCAGCTCTGTGTCGAGTTGAGCAGTGTGCTAGGGACTAGAATGCACAGCCCAAACAGGCGCCAGGACGGTGGCAACTAGTACTTCAAAGCCTGTGCCATTCTCAATTTGCTTCCACAATCTCATGAGTTACTTACGTTGTGTCAGTTGCGCATGCGAGGCCGGGGGGTGTCTACTGATCTCTTCGCCCATGTGCACCCGGCCTAGCACACTGAGTTACGTTCAGTAGGTACTCATGAATTCATTTACCAAATGCTCCCTGAATAAGGAGGCTGACCTCAGAACCATGTTCACTAAATTAAGGAATAGCAACACAACAGCAGTGATGTGGGGCTGGAGATGAGGAAAGATTCAGTGCTGTCTGAAACGGAAGAGCGCTGCGGACATCAAGGCAGTTCTAGGGGTGGAGATGGAGAGAGCCCCTAGTAGAGGTAAGAAGGGTTCCTGCCCATCCCACGGGCTCACTGCTCCACCAGACTGAAATCCAGGGGGCAGCTTTAGTAGGCGGTAGGCAAAGGCCTAGCGTAGGGGTGTAAGTTGCCACTGTTAGAACAGTTTTAAAAGCCTCCTGGTGGATGCCTGGGTGGCTGAGTCCGAAAGTGTCTGCCTTCAGCTCAGGTCATGATCCCAGGGGCCTGGATCAAGCCCTACCTGCCTTTTCAGTGGGGAGCCTGTCTCTGCTACTCCCCCTACTTGTGCACACACTCTCTCTGACAAAAAAAAAAAAAAAAAAATATATATATATATATATATATATGCATGCCTCCTGGGAAGTAAATACATCAAAAATTTCAATAGGAAATTTCATCATGGACTGATTTTTTTTTTTTGAACTGTTTTCCTTCTGCCTAGGATTAGTACTGTTCTTAATGAGCTCCTGTCATCTATGAAATATTAACAAGCATTAAGAAATAACCGGGATCATCTAGTAAACTTATCAGGAAGAGAGCAGAAAACTTGGCCGAGCTGAGTGACTCGGAGTTTAGCATGTGTTTCTGCCCAGGTCATGGGTGGAATCTTCTTGAAGGGCATTTCTTTGGCAGATAATGACTTCAGCCCACCCTCCACTCCCTGCAGTCCATCGCTTTCCTCTGGGCCCCTGTGAGTTCTATTCTTGGAAACACAACCACAAGTATCCCTTTCTCTGTGAAGGGGCAGTTTAATTTCATGAACTTCCGTAGGTCTGCCTTCTCTGAGATGCCTTCGCAAAGCTTCATTTGCTCTGGAGGTCTTTGGCCCCCCTGAAGCCTAGGAGGCCCCTCCTCAGCGAACAGCTTCCGTTCCTCTTTTGCTCTACCTTGAACCTGGGAGGTGTTTGTTTCCTGGGGCCAGGCTTGCTAGGGCATTCAGCCGCCTGCACACCAGCTGCTACTCTGCTCCCCAGTGCACCTCCTGTAACAACACAGCTTCCCTGCCTGTTGTTGAATACGGAGAGGGGCAGCTGTGAAGGGCAGAAGAAAGCTGATTATTCATTTTCTTTCCTTTGGAAATTCTGCTTTGGGATCCTGTTTCTACTTAGTTTCCCCAGAAGCCCATTCCATTTAGCGCTTTTGCTAGGGAGCATTTTCTGTTCATTTTCCAAAATGTGTCTATTCCAAGCAGTTGGTTAGTTGGAAGTTTTGTATGTATCCCAGTTAGGAAAGCTCAGCCTGGCTTTTCTTTGAATCCCAGAAGCCAAGAATTTTCGCAACTCACAAAGAACTCAAGTGTACTTATGTGTGATCCTTGATTGATAGGGATTTGCAAGGCAGTCTATGAAGCAGTCATAGTATCTCTAGGCTGCAAACTAAAAATTCATCCCATTCTGGCTTGGAGAACAAGGATTTTATTCCCAGAACAAGTTCTCAGGGATGGTAGCCAGTGACTTGTCATTCTTCTCTTACATGTTCAAAAACACTATGTAAGCTAATAATTGCTGTCTTTTCTTCAGAGACCCTTTGTTTCCTCCTACTTGTTTGGCTCCAGTCTTTAGAAGCTGAATCAAACTACTGCTTCCGGTGAATCAGTTAGGAGTTGCTAGTAAGTAGCAGTTGTAATTTTGAACGTAGGGGAGTCTATAGTGACCTATGAGCACTGGACAGATTGTATTGATCACTGGAGTTCCTTTCCATTTCACAGCGATTGCAAACCACAGAACTAACACTGTGGCTACAACTCATTAACAAACGTGCCTGTTTTGATATTCAAATACTTCCTAAAGAAGCAAAAAATTATTTCTTAGCTTGCGGCACCGGCATTCTAGAAAATTCTACCCTCAGGGTCTTTTGGTACAATGGTCTGAAGTTGCTTTTATTTTCCTAGTTCTTGTCAGCATAGAGCTGCTCAGTTGATACGTGTTTTCTCTATTTTATGATTTATGCTTTAGAGGGATTTGTATAGGCAAAACAGATAGAGCCATAAATTTCCTTATAGGACATATTTTAAATGACATTACTTTGAATTCAGGACCTGTGTTCTCACTGTGGATATCAATGTCTTTCGCAAAACAATTCAATAAATAATTTCAAGGTCAACATCTCATTTGTGAAGGCCCTTCACAGTTAATAGGACTAATCTCAGACAATTTTAACAGTGTTTCTGTTCCATGCAAAATAGAATCCAAAGTTAGTAACGGGAAACTAGAAGAGTGGAATTTCTGTTGAATCCAACGTACTTTGATAATTAGCCCCATATGCTATTATCCATTACACAGTCTCTTAATAAATGTTATACAGGTCTGTCTTCAAGTCGAGGCATATAAGTATCTTGTTGACTTTCCCCTTAATAATTACATGCATCTGAGGAGTGATATTATTATTAAAATTCTAAGACTGTCTTAGGGCATTAAAATTGAAATCAATCTTCCAAACACACGGGATTGACATCACAGTAGGGATATGTATATTGAACATGTATTGTTACTTATTAGTGAGAAAGGTCTACATGAATGTAAGCTTATCAGCTTTCATAGATGCTCTGGCTTTTAATCTTTTATTATCTAAACAAGGAAGAAATGGAAAGAGCAGAATAACACATGCATGTATAATACTGATTTATAATAGTAATACTCATCAGGTTGTTGATCGGATGTGGTCATTCAATTCCTATCCTTCAGTTTTGAAAATTGATTCTGGTTGGAACGGTGCCAAAGAGGACCACAGTTCATTTATTTAGTAAAGTGCTTTGAGACTTAGGAAGTCTCCCTGCAGAATGTCAGGAAAGGGTTAAATAATTTAAATGGGCCCCCAAGGGGGTATTCTACTGATGAGGTAGCAATTACAGTAGAAGCCAGAGCATCACATATTCAACAGGACTATTTTGTTTTGTAGGTGAAAAGGGAAGTTTTTAAAAGGGAAAACAAAGACCATATGGAAATCATGTGCTCTTCGGGGGCAATCTTCTTACCAGCAATTACTGAATTGGTGATTTCTTTGTACCCAAAGCAAAAAAAAGGTCACATGGGTGCTCCACATGATGGGAGAAGAGAGGGGCTATCACAACAGGGGGAGGCATGTGGCAGGCAGGGTAGGAAGAGCTTTCATTAGAAAGCCAGCTGCCTTACAGGGGCTCCTGGATAGCCAAACCATGGTTGTTGGGGAAACCAGGAAGATTGAAGTGAGCAATCTTGCCCTACTAGACCTATGGCTGAGGGTATTGCTCTGACTAGACAGCAGAGTTTGTAATCGATGAAGGCAATAATCTTTTGGCCAAAAAAATAGCTTTCATTAGAAAAGTGTCTCAAGAAAAAGTGCTGCTTTGGGAAAATTGCAAAGAATGACAATCAAAGGGAAAATACAGTAGCCCAAAGATTGGTCCAACCTAAACTAAAAATGCCTCCTGAGTACTTATTTAGATGGAGGAAAGAGGTTTCCTCTCGGCAGTGTACTGGAACATCTTGAATGAGTTGAATGGGTTGGGGGAAAAGGCCCCTTAGCAATTTAGTGGAAAAAAAAAAAATTTTTTTTTTTTTTTTTTCAGAAGAGGGGTGAGAAGCCAGAGTATTTAAAGAAACAGGAAACAATGAGTAATTTAGTCTGGACAAGAGGTTCTAAAAAAGACTTGGACCTGAAAAAGGGAAAACTATCCATCTCTGCAAATGAGGAGTTGGTGTTGAAATGAGAAAAGGTGTCATCAGTGTTCACTGTAGTTCATTCTGTTAGGGTCTCTGCACACGTTTTGATGTATACTTGATGTACACTTCATCTATATGGCTGCTCGGCTTCTCTGGATGAGTTCTTGTTTCTAAAGTTCCAAACTCAAGCACACCATTCAAGTTGCGCTAATGCAGGAAAACATGAATATGAGGGGACCCAAGTAACGGCTGGGTCATGAGCCATGACTGCTCAGGGTATGGAGAACCCTGAGTCGGACCCCTAGTTACACAAACGCTTGTTACACAACCAACAGCAGCCATCTTGGCTTCTGTCTACCTTCTTAGCAGGGCCCATGGGTCCTCGTGTCTCCCGGCCACTGCCCCAGCTCCATCTACTGCCATTCCTTGACTCACACATTATCCTCCCGTAAGACTAAATTGCTTGCTTTCTCATAAATGTGAACACTATTTACTTTGCCCGGAATTCATTTCTTCTGCTTGTTTGCCAGGTAGGGGCTTATTCACCCTTCAATAACTCAGATCATCTTTTATCTCATTCAGGAAATCTTCCCAAGCCCTCACAGTTTTACTCGCTCCTTTCTTTGCACCGGTTTTGTACCTTATGGGCTTTTTACTCCTTGCACTTTCCTACTGCATTTTACTTTGTTTATTACATGCGTATTCGCTCTGTAGTCTATGAACGCTTCTGAGGGCAGCAACTGTGTCTTACTAATTTGGGGGCCATGATTGCTGGCCTCAGGCCAGAACTGCCACGGTAGGGGTTCAGTGAATGACCACTGAGTGAATGAATGGATAAAATCAGAACTCAGAAACTCCAGTCTGGAGCACTAAATATGGTTGCCTTCCATTTTACCAACTTTGCATGGTGTATCTGCGGGCTGCCTTCTTAAACTAACCTCCTCCTGAAGGGCAGTCATCATGTCAGGGGCCAGCTACTTGAGTCCTTTTCATGAAATAATTCCCTTTTAATGTCGCCTCAACCCTGCAAGGTGAGCCTTAGTCCCAGTCTTCTTCTCAGTGAGGAAATGGAGGCACAGCAAGGTCAAGTAACTTTTCCAAGATGACACAGACAACAGTAGCAGAAGGAGCACTGCCACAGGGGAGTGAGCTGTTCAGAGCAGAGTTCTTAACCACTAGGCTACATGGCCTGAATGATGAGTGGATTTCTAAGTGCAGGCTCGTCTTAGCTACTTCTGAAAAAGGAGCCTGCCATTTCATTTTCTGGGAGGATAAAAGGCGTTTTAGCCTAAGCAACCCAACATTTATAATGAATTTAATTGGTGACCAGGCCAGGACAGACATTTATTATGGTTCATTTAAGTAACTCTTCATTAAGTGGCTGGGGAAAAGGAAACCACGGTGAGACCAGAAGAGGCCTCCAAAGAGAAAAAGAAAAGGATGTGGGAAACCAAGAATCTGAGGTATCAGGGATATGTATTATAGAAATTTATGCAGATGCGCCCATGCTCATCTTCATAAATTCTTAGAAGCATTGCTTGTGAGATTATTACCCATGTAGTTCTCCATCGCCACGTGGAGATCACAGAAAAATACTCCAACAATGTATTTTCAAAAAACACACATTTCTTTACTTGTACTTTTCAAACATTCATGAAGGATATTCACAAACCACAGCAACATATTAGAATTTCTCTTTGCTTTCTTATTCACTTCTCTAGGACACCATGCTTGCTTGCTTCCCAACGTATTTCTCTAAAGCTCTTCTGAATGAACTGTCTGAATTTCCTCCTCCTGGGCCACTCTACTTTTTGATTCTCTATCACAAAATACTGAAGGAGGAGCTTGTCATGGGAAGATCATCCTCAGAGAATGGGGCAGAGGAAGGAGCAAGGGACAAAACCAGACTGGGAAGGGCAAGAGACATCTACCTCTTCAGAGCTTTTCATCGAAATCCCAGAATTGAAAACCAAGCACAAGCTGCCTGTGGGGTGCCATTAACTGGACATTCAGGAGGTATAATTTTCTGTACGTGTTGCTCAAAGAAATAAGGCTGTGCCCCTAAGTTCAAGAAATTGGGCTAACAAAGTTAAATATCAATAGATTTGACTATGTGATTTTAAAAAGTTTTTCAAGTTTCACATAAGGAACTTAACTGCAAAGAGAATGAGATTTTCATTTAGGCAAAATGCAAGAAAACACGTAACTGTCTCTACATTCAAACTTAGAAAAGGAAGAACAATTCAAGGTTGGGAAGGGGAGAAGAAATCTCAGGAAGCGCATCAGAGGAAATGCCAGCAAGGCCATCTTGAAGTGTTGGAGGTATCCATGTATGCCTGAGTGTGTGTGTGTGTGTGTGTGTGTACACATACGTGTAATACAAGTAGGATCTCTTATATTTCACTGAGTACATGTAAGGCTTTAGGACCCTGTGTGTAAACAGCCTCATATCTGGACAGACCAGCAACTCCTCCCGGAAGGGAATGGGATGAGAGAATACTTGTGACTTTATGACATGTACCCTGAGCAAGGGTTAAGTCAGTCATGACAAGTCTCAAATTCCTGATGTCATTTGACCAGACACAACTATTTAATCTCTTAATAGTCTCCAGATTAAAACTTTGTTCCTTACTAGGCACAAATAGCAGCGCCACACTTAACCTGGTGTTGGGGTGCATAAGAAAATCAGTTTCTGCTGTATTTCCTCTCAGAAAGTGCCCCTCTCTGAGCACTGCCTTGTTGTTCTGCTAGGACATTGGCTCCACGGGGTCACACAGGGGCTGAATTTGCTCCTCCTCATACGCTTGTCACACTCCCGAAAATGGAAACTTTATTAAAATCGGTGCCAAGCCTCAGCCCATATGCTAATAATCAGCAGGAGATGAGGTGAGCTATTTTATTTTGGTCCTGGGAAAATTTTCAAAACCATTATGCTACATTTGCTCTGTCTAGGGGATAAATCAAATGTTGAATGATTCTTACTGCCTTCCTTACACACTGTACTTTGCCTTCTTATTTTTCTGTCCATGTTAGCAAGACAGATGGAGTCATTAAAAGTTAGTTGTGGTCTCTTCAAATTCCCCCCCCCCCGCAAGACTTTATGCAATTTAAGCAAAGGCAGATCTCTAATAATCCATCTTGAACAATATGGCTTGGTGTTTGGGAAGGCTTTGATACCAAAAATGAACCCAGATTTTAAAACTTGCTGAATTGGGAATTTCCTAGCAATGGTCCTGTGTGACTTTCTTCTCATCTTTGAGTGGTTATTCCATGAGGTTTCATGTCAGGTTGCCTGGGTGGTGCTGTCTACTGAGACTCTGACTCTTAGTTTTGGTTTAGGTCATAATCTCAGGGCCATGAGATCAAGCCCCATGTCTGACCGTGTGCTCAGAGCAGAGTCTGCTTAAGAATCTCTCTCCTTCTGTCCCTCCCACCTCACAGCTCTCTTTCTCTAAATTAAATAAATCTTTAAAAAAAAAAAAAAAACCTCAGAAAAAAACACAAACAAAGAACAGGCTTGAAGTCTTTTTTTTTCTTTTTTAAGCATAAGACAGATCACTTTTTTTTTTTAAAGATTTTATTTATTTATTTGACAGAGAGAGATCACAAGTAGGCAGAGAGGGAGGCAGAGAGAGAGGAAGGGAAGCAGGCTTCCTGCTGAGCAGCGAGCCCCATGCGGGACTCGATCCCAGGACTCTGGGATCATGACCTGAGCCGAAGGCAGCGGCTTAACCCACTGAGCCACCCAGGCGCCCCAAGACAGATCACTCTTAATCGTTAAAATGCTTTTCTCTGCATTTTAAATGAGAAAATTCATGATAGGCTCATGAAAGTTTCTCTATTATGACATGTTGCTTTCTAATCCAGCTCTTTCCAGGATCCTGTTGTAACATTTTGGTGCCTCTGGCCACAAACACTGTGGCTGTTGGCTGTCACCCACTGAGTGTCTACTATTCCAAAGCTCCTTGGCCCACACGGTCTCCGAACCTTAAACAACATTCCAAGGAAGTTGTATGAATTCTATTGTTCTGATAAAGCAATGGAGGCTCAAGACATTTAACCAGCGTCTCTCAAAACACACAGACTAATTAGCAGAACCAGAACTCTGAACTCAGGGATGCCTGGCTCCAAAATTAATGTGCTTTTTTTTCTTTTCTACTACAAAATACACACTACTTTCTTGATGTATTGTCTACTGTATGCCAGGCACTGAGCTGGCTCCCGTAGCAATAAAGGGATGTCTACATACTACGTTCTGCCCTTGGGAAGTCATCAGTTTGGAAGGAAAGACAGTCACTTGTTGACGGTGTCGATGGCAGGAAGACTTCATTGAGCTCAGAGTCTTATTCTCCCACTAGGTGCCATCATGCCAGAGCACTGCTGCGAACATATCCTCCATCATAGGAATACAGGGTCTAAATACAGTGAGAGCCCAGGAAGCTACCCCTGTGGAAAGCTGAAAAATGTCCTCTCAAAAGATATCCAAGACCTGCTCTGCCTAAATTGAACACCTGTCTCTTTAGATAGCTGTTTGTTAGCTGTTTTCCCAGAATTTCGAGGAATAAGAGGCTCATACCATAGACGCTAGAACTCTAGACTTGGGTCCAGATCAACAACCCTCCATGAGTTCACAAAGGATGGTGGAGGATAGCAAGATGAACACTTGGGCTGTGTCTTCATGTTCAATATGTGCTGAATAACTGAACTGCCTGAAACTATTCTTTATGTGTGTGCTTTGCTAATGAAATCAACTCTGAATGGCTCTTCCTTGAGTAAAAATAATCATGCTAATGGCGTAGGGTAGAAGGTGTGCTGGGTGTCTGTGTGCACAAGAGGCACTATGTAAGAGAGCAGGATAAATCCTGGCTAAAATAGAAGGTCAATTTAGGAAGAGGATTTTTTTAAGCCAGTCCAACTGGGCATTCAGATTTTTAAAAATCTCAGTTCTAATTTACCAAGGCTTACAGTCCAGCAACCAAGAAAAAAGAGAATCACAGAAGAAAAGGATAATGTAGACTTGCTCTAATCAAATTACTTCTTATTTGACAGAGATAATTTGGGCCCAGAGAATTTAGACATTTTCCCAGGGCTGCATAAATAGTTAGTGACAGATTATAATTTATGTATTTTCTTACTCTTCGTGGCACTTTAACTTACAATATACAAGTCTGTAGTTGTGATTAACTGAAATTTGGAAATGTTTACAACTCCTTAATGCCTGGAGTAAGTAGTGTAGCCGTAGGCATTGACCGCAAATAAAAAGATACCTTCTTTCAAAGCCCACCAGCTAATCTAGGAGCATATGGGTGGCTCTGTCAGTTAAGTGTCTGACTTTTGATTTTGTCTCAGGTCATGACAGGGGGTTCCACAATCAGCATGGAGTCTGCTTCAGATTCTCTCTCTCCCTCTGCCTCTGCCCCTCCCCCTGCTTATATGTGTTCTCTCTCTCAAAATAAATCTTTAAAAACAAACAAACAAATAAACAAACAAACCCACTAACTGCTCTAGCACCATCCCCTTTGCAGCAACAGAGCCAATGAGGTGTAGGAGAAAGAAAACATGTTGGATTCAGACAGAACTGGTCTAAAAGTTTTACCCTGTCACTTCAACTTCCTAGCTGCATGATTCTGGCTAAGTTACACAACTTCTCTAAAGTTTCAGTTTCCACATATCTGAAGTGGGGAGAATAAAATTTACTGCTCTTGGGGCACCTGTGTGGCTCAGTGGGTTAAAGCCTCTGCCTTCGGCTCAGGTCATGATCCCAGCGTCCTGGGATCAAGCCCCACATGGGGCTCTCCAATCTGCAGGGAGCCTGCTTTCTCCTCTCTCTCTGCCTGCCTCTCTGCCTACTTGTGATCTCTGTCTGTCAAGTAAATAAATAAAATCTTTAAAAAAAAATTTTTACTGCTCTTACGCTTCTAGGAATTAATAAAGTATAGGAAACGCCCACCTTAGTACTGGTACAAACGTGAGTTCCTGTCCAAGGCTGGTAAAAATGGTGGAGACAAGTGAGTCAGGCATTGCACATTTCATACTTCCTTTTCTTCCCTTTGCTTTTGATTTAAAACTCTAAAGGCCTGACTTTGAAAACCCACTTATAGGACTACGTCCTGAAATGAGACAAGTGATCTAATTTACTTAATTATGAACCGACCTGGTTGACTTCATTATGATATGTGGAATAAGATGATAAGAGTATACACAGTTCCAGAAGAATGGCTCTATGAGGCATGGGGGCTCCACTTAATACTAGGAAATACCTACAATTGGATGCAAGGCAGTTTCATTCCTTAAATCCTGATCTATGGTCCACTCAAGCAGGGAGTAGCTAGAGTGGTCGTTGCCTCATCCCTCAAGAATGAGGAATGGCAGAAGCCAGGTTGGCATTGGCTCACAAAGACCCAATAGCTACCATGTTATTGTTAAATAAAGATTTGCTGCATTTCCTGCCTGTAAAACATTGGTCTTATCACCCTTGCCTTGCATTGCTGATGTTCCATCCTACAACATCAGGAAACATCTTCCTGTCATGGGAATAGCTGTTTCTCAAAGAATGAGAATAGAAAATTCACCCCATTAATACCTATTAATCTCCACCATAATCACTGTCTACAGCTTGCCCCCCTTTGCTCTACTCTACAGAAATCAGTGTGTTCCAAGCTGAATTGTCAACTTATATAAAACTGTTCAGGCCAACAAGGTTCTGGGAGAAAAAGATAGGAAGAAGTCACTGGTATATACTAGGAGGGTGATGATGACTGTCTTTGACTGTCATGTGAATATTTTTAATGACGTGATCCTGGTTTCTTTGAATTTTGTAGAGAGGACTATGGCAAAGAAGGTAACCTAACCAAAGGTCACCATTTTTCATTCTGAATCCTGGCATCAGCGTGTACAGGGTATGAAAGGAAGCTATAAACTTTAAGGGAATTTTTTTTCCTACACATTAAATTTCATTGTGTGCCTTATGAAAAAATTCACATCTTTAATCTATTTTTCAGTGTTTTGTATCCATTTCAGAATCCCACTAGAATGTCAAGATGATAATATACTTGCTTCATTCCTATTCTACAATGAACAATACTGTATAATCTTTACACTCCTTTCCCTTCTCTCCCATGTTTGTTATGTTTGACCTTTCCTCCTCCTTCTCTTTAACAAATATGAAGAATTATATATAGATGGCAATTCCTAATAATATTGAGGAGAAGTAATTAATATTGCTTTCCTCTTATGGATCTAGAATTGCCAGATGCCAGGTTCAGTAGCATGGGGGAGGGATAAGGAGCAGAAATAGTATAAGCATTTCCATGGAAAGTAAATACATTTTGGTCTTATGTTATGTAACTTCAGTACATTTCATGGCTCAAATAAAAACTGTCCAGCTAGCACGCATGCTCAAATAGCAGCACCCTGACTGCTCAAGCCCCTTGGTGTTAATGAGACACTCTGTGGGACAGCCTGGCTTCACCAACCAGACAAGTAGAGGATGTCAGCGTGTGCTTCCTGGGCATTTGAAGGTGGCATTTTTCAAATTTCCTTGTTGCCTGGCAGTAGAAACACTTCCTCAGACCCATGGTAAAACTACAGTAATACTGAGATAATGAGGCTCTGGCAAGTCCCGTTTCAGAGAAACCCTGGCTCACCAAGTGCATTGATCATGTACATATCTTCAACACACACACACACACACACACACATCACTTAAAAGCGTCTACTACTCTTTTTTACGCCATATGCAGGAGAATTTACATTTGAGAAAGCTCACCCAAAAGGAATATGTCAACTAATACATGGTATATAAAAGAAATGTGGTTGAGGGTGAGGAGTCAGAGAATTCGAGATGGGAACCAAAATTATGTGAATGAGTATTTGCTTAGTAATATTAGACAAAGAACACTTCCTTGTTCAAAACTCGGGAAGCATAGGGAATGCTATTCTAGTTGTTGCTCCATTTTAAAAAACATTTATGAAAAGTTTTAAATATATACAAAAGAATGAGATAATGAATTCCCATGTACCCATCGCCCAACCTGAACAATAATTATGTTTAAATTTTGTTTCATCTACCCTCTCCACTCCACCCAATTCTCCACCCTTGCGTTAGAATGAAACAATTGTGACCTGATATAATTGAATATATATCTCTAAGAACTCTTTAAAAGTCAATGAAAGCTACAAACT
The DNA here is from genome assembly GCF_902655055.1 of Lutra lutra. Classification (NCBI taxonomy): domain Eukaryota; kingdom Metazoa; phylum Chordata; class Mammalia; order Carnivora; family Mustelidae; genus Lutra; species Lutra lutra. Next base: position 52,906,455 of record NC_062290.1, read on the forward strand.
ACAAAATAATTCCTCATTATCATCAAATATCCATTTAGTCAATGTTCAAATTTCCCCAATTGATTCTATTTTTTTAACTTCTATTTTTTACATTGTGTTTGGATCAAGACTCAGCCAAGGTCATTACAATGCCATTGATTGGTGATGTATCTTTTACTTATCTTTCAATCTGTAAGTTTTTCATCATTCGGTTTCAAGTAACCTTTGAATTCTAAACTCGAGTTTCTTGTACTAAAAATTGTAAATCTGCCTTTAAAACAATCTGAGCCAACTTAAATGTCCAAATATGCAGAAACAGTTAAATAAAGAGAGCTGTGTGCATATGGTTAAATATCGTGCAGATGATAGTTGAAAGAATGCCCTCGCTGGGGAACCTAGGGAAAGTGGAGCCTCACTGTATCATTTGTAAAATAAGAATAGAGGGATAAATTGAGCCCAAAGATTAAATAAATTGAAATATATACATCTCCCATCACAGTGATCAGTGTGTAACATCACAACATGCTGGGGTATTTTTTAAATATAATTTTAACATGTTTAATACTCAGACATTTTAAATGGACATATTGAATTTCCCTCTCAAATAATAATGCCAGGTTGGAGCAGATCAATGAGGTTACTGCCCCAATTTGTCCCCAAGGAAAAAGAGAATGGGCACTGTCTCAGACACCATGGGTCAGATTAATTCTCAAAACAGACTCTCCTAGGGGCGCCTGGGTGGCTCAGTGGGTTAAGCCTCTGCTTTCGGCTCAGGTCATGATCCCAGGGTCCTGGGATTGAGTCCCGCATCAGTCTCTCTGCTCACAGGGAGCCTGCTTTCCCCCTTCTTTCTCTGCCTGCCTCTCTGTCTACTTGTGATCTCTGTCTGTCAAATAAATAAATAAAATCTTTAAAAAAAAAAAAAAAACAAAAAACAGACTCTCCTAACTGAAAGCCACATTTGTGAAGTGACGGCAAGAGTTTCTAATTTCAAATTTCCCTTTCTTTCATGTCAAGAGTTTGGCCTTAAAAGGTCTAAACAAAGGCATATAGTCATTAAAATGGCAAAAATCAGTGATAAAGAGAGTTTTAAAAGCAACAAGAGAAAAGAAGACACTTACATACAAAGGAAACCCCACTAGGCTATCAGTGGATTTTACAACAGGAAGTTTGCAGGCCAGAAGGGAATGGCATGATGTGCTACAAGGAAAAAAAAAATCTGCAGCCAAGACCACTCACTCTATCCAGCAAGGCAATCATTCAGAATAGGAGAGTTAAACAGTTTCCCCATACAAACCCAAGTTGAAGGAATTCATGGCCGTTAAACCAGCCCTACAAAACGTTCAAAGAGAATCTCTGGAAAGGAAAGACCATAGTTAAGAGTAAGAAAAGTAGGAAGCACAAAAGCAGTAAAAATAAGTTTATCTGTAAAAATTAGTCAAGGGACATCTCCTGTCTCCACCCCCCCCCCGCCCCGCCGCAAAAAGATGTGAAGTCTCACACTATATGCCTAAAACATGGGGAGAAGAGTAAAGAACGGGTTCAACCTTAAACAACCATCAACTACGGGGAAGCTGGGTGGCTCAGCGGGTTAAAGCCTTTGCCTTCAGCTCAGGTCATGATCCCAGGGTCTTGGGATCCAGCCCCACATCAGGCTCTCTGCTCAGTGGGGGGCCTGCTTCCTCCTCTCTCTCTGCCTACTTGTGATCTCTGTCAAATAAATAAAGGAAATCTTAAAAAAAAAAAAAACAAAAAACCAACCATCAACTTAATACAGACTGTTGTATGCAGTAGACATTATATACAAACTCAAATGACAATCACAAGTTAACCAGCAGTAGATACGCAAAAAATGAGAAAGGAAATCAAGTATACCACTAAAGAATGCCAGCTTATTGTGAGAAAAAGAGAGCAAGAGAAGAAAAGAGGGGAGAAGAACTACAAAAAGGATAAAATAAATAGTACAATAGCAATAAATACTTATTTACCAAGAATTCTTTGAATGTAAATGTACTAAACATTCCAATTGAAAGACAAGGTAACTGATTAAGTTAAAAAAATAACAAGACCCATCTGTATGCTGCCTGCAAGAGACTCATTTCAGACCTCAAGACACATGTAAATTGAAAGTGAAGGGATAGGAAAGCATTCATCACGCAAATGGCCATGAAAGGAAAGCTGGGGTAGTAATATCTATATCGGACGTAAGACTATAAAACAAAGACTGTAACAAGAAATAAAGAAGGACACTACATAATCATTAAGGGAACAATACAACAAGATGATATAACAACTGTAAATATTTATGCACCCAAATATGTAAAGCAGTAAGTAACAAATATAAAAGAAGTAATCAATAGTTATATGATAATAGTAGGGTACTTTAACAGCCCGCTTACATTAATGGACAGATTATTCAAACAGGAAATCAACAAGGAAGTGACTGTGAATGACATCTCAGAATACTCCATCCTATGGATCTACTTGTTATATTCAGATATATTCAGAATACTCCATCCTAAAACAGAATACACATTATTTTCAAGTGCACATGGAATATTTTCCAGCATAGGTAACTCATTAGGCTACAAAACAAGTTTCAACAAATTAAAGACTGAAGTCATACTATCCATCCTTTCTGACCACAGTGCTGTGAAACTAGAAGTTGACTGCAAGAAAAAATCTGGAAAGACCACAAAAAAAATGAAGTTTAAATAATATGCTACTAACAATGAATGGGTCAACTAAGAAATCAAAGAGGAAATTTAAAAATGCATGGAAACAAATGAAAATGAAAACACAATGGTCTGAAACCTTTGGGCTGCAGGAAAAGTGGTTCTAAGAGTAAAGTTTACAGCAATACAGACCTATCTCAAGGAGCAAGAAGAATCTCAAATAAACAACACAACCTTACACCTAAAAGAGCTAGAAAAATAAGAACAAAACCTAAAATCAGCAAAAGGAAGAAAATAATAAAGAGCAGAAATAAATGATATAGAAGCTTAAAAAAAAAAAATCAATAAAACCAGCAACTAGTCCCTTGGGGGAAAAAAAAAAGTTGACAAACCTTTAGCCAGGTTCATTAACAAAAGACAGGAGAGTCAAAAAACTAAATGAGAAATAAAAGGAGAAATAACAACTGACATCACAGAAATACTAAGGATTGTAAGAGACTATTATGAAAGATTATATGCTAGCCCACTGAACAACCTAGAAGAAATGGATAAATTCCTGAAAATATGTAACTTCTCAATACCGAGTTTGGGAGAAATAGAAAAGTTTAGCAGACTAATTACTGGCAATAGAATTGAATCAAGAATCCAAAACCAAGTTCAGGACCAGAAGCCTTCACAAGTGAATTCTACCAAACATTTAAAGAAGAGTTAATATCTATTCTTCTCAAACTATTTAAAAAAATAGAAGATGAAGGAAAACTTCCAAATTCATTTTATGAGGCCAGCATTACCCTGATACCAAAACCAGATAAAGATACCACTAAATAGGGGCACTTGGGTGGCTCAGTGGATTGGGCCTCTGCCTTTGGCTCAGGTCATGATCCCAGAATCCTGGGATTGAGTCCCGCATTGAGCTCTCTGCTCAGCAAGGAGCCTGCTTCCCCTTCTCTCTCTGCCTGCCTCTCTGCCTACTTGTGATCTCTGTCAAATAAATAAATAAAATCTTAAAAAAAAAAAGGATACCACTAAATAAGAGAACTACAGACCAACATCTCTGATGAACATTTGAACATTGATGCAAAAGTCCTCAATAAAATACTCACAAACCAAATCCAACATTACATTAAAAAAAATCATTTATCACGATCAAGTGGGATTTATTCCGGTGATGCAAGTTTCATTTAATATTTGCAAATCAATCAATGTGATATATCACATCAATAAAAGAAAGGATAAAAAGCTATATGATCATTTCAATAGATGCAGAAAAAACACTTGACAAAATACAACATCCATTCATGATAAAAACCCTCAAGAAAGTAGGTTTTGAGGGAACATACATCAACATAATAAAGATCATATATGAAAAATCCCAGCTAACATGTACTGAATGGTGAAAAACTGAGGTCTTCTCTTAAGGTCAGGAACAAGACAAGGATGTCCACTGTCACCACTTTCGTGCAACACAGTACTGGAAGTCCTAGCTACCGCAATCATACAAGAAATAAAAATCATCCTATTTGGTAAGGAAGAGGTAAAACTTTCACTATTTGCAGATGCCCTGATACTAAGTTTGGAGAACCTGAAAGACTCTACCAAAACCTACTAGACCGAAAAATGAATTCAGTAAAGTCACAGGATACAAAACCAATATCCAGAAATTTGTTGCATTTCTGTATGCAGTAGCATGCATATGAATGCTATGAATGAAGCAGCAGAAAGAGAAATTAAGAAAACAATCCCATTTATAATTGTACCAAAAATAATAAAACCCTAGGAATAAACTTAACCAAGGAGGTAAAAGACCTGTACTCTGAACACTGTATAACATTCCAATTGGAAAGATACTCCATGCTCATGAATTTGAAGAACAGATATTGTTAAAATATCTACACTACCCAAAGCAATGTACAGATTTAATGTAATCCCTATCAAAATATCAACAGCATTTTCCATAAACCTAGAAAAAACAATTCTCAAATTTGTATGGAACTAGAAAAGACCTGAAGAGCAGAAGTAATCTTGAAAAAGAAAACTAAAGTTGGAGGCATCACAATTCCATATTTCAAGTTATGCTACAAAGCTATAATAATAAAAACAGTATGGTACTAGGGCAAATAGAAAGCCTACGAACAAATCGACAATGATGCAGTCAATTCATATTCAACAAAAGAGGCAACATACAATGGGAAAAGGCCCCTTCAAAAAGTGGCGCTGCAAAACTGGATGGTTGCCATGCAAAATAATGAACTGGACCACTTTCTTAACCATACACAAAAATAAACTCAAAAAGGATTAATTAAGGACCTGAATGTAAAACCTGAAACCATAAAAAATCCAAGAAGAGAGCACAGGCAGTAATTTCTCTGACATCAGCCATAGCAACATTTTTTTTCTAGCTATGTCTCCTGGGACAAGGGAAACAAAAGCAAAAATGAACTATTGGGACTACATCAAAGTAAAAAGCTTCTGCACAACAAAGGAAATAAACAACAAAATTAAAAGACAACCTACTGAATGGGAGAAGATATTTGCTAATGATAGATCTCATAAAGAGTTAGAATCCAAAATAAACTTATATAACTGAATACCAATAGAAGAAATAATCCAATTAAAAAATAGTCAGAAGACATGAACAGATATTTCTCCAAAGACGACACAGATGGCCAACAGTCACATGAAAAGATGCTCAAATTTTCTCAACACTGAAATGCAAATCAAACCACAGATATCACCTCACACCTGTCAGAATGGCTAAAATTAAACTCAAGAAACAGCAAGTGTTGACAAGGATGTGGAGAAATAGGAACCCTCTTGTACTATTGGTGGGAATGCAACTTGGTGCAACCACTCCGTAAAACAGTATGTAGCTTCCTCAATAAAGTAAAAATAGAACTACTCTACAATCCAGTCATCTCACTCACTAGTGGGTATTTACTCAAAGAATACGAAAACACTAATCCAAAAGGATATGCGCACTTTTACATTTATGCAGCATGATTTACAATAACCAATTTATGGAAGCAGCCCAAGCGTCCATTGACAGATTAATGGGTTAAGAAGATGAGATATGTATATATATACAATGGAATGTAATTCAACCATAAAAAAGAATAACAAACCCAAAACCAGACTTTTACCTATAGAAAAACAGAGAGCTAACAGAGGTGTGATGGGTGGGGAGATGGGTAAGACAGGTGACTGGGACTAAAAGTACACTTATATTGATAAGCACTGGAAAAAAAAGTTCCACCTTATAGAAGTGTTTTCAGTTTTGTTTGGTTTCATTTTGTTGTTGTTGTTGTTTGGTTTCATTTTTTTTTGAGGACAGAGAATACATAGAATCTTAAATATAGTAGTTCCAAACAGAGAGCAAGAGTAGAGAACTATTTTATCCATTCTTACACAGCAGAGAGTCCAAAAAGAAAAGAGAAGAATTAGGGAGTGTAGGTGAGAAGCTCACATGTCTTGACTTCCCCTATGAAGGAGATATTTTAAGGGGTAGGGAGACTTCCAAGGGTTGAAGAGAAAGCTGAAAACACAGGGTTATTTCCTTTACTCCATTTGGAAGAATCTCACCTTCAACTCAGGATGATCTCCAAAGTAATGCAGAAGAGATGGTATAAAACTGGCTTATAAAGATGGCTCCATGGATGAGCTCATTGCCTCCCACTCCCTCCAAATCCTGCATGTACATTCCCTTCTGGGGCCCCAGGGTCTCAGTGAGCTCACATCAGAGTGGATGTGGTGGCTCTGAGAAAGCCAGTGAGCTCATAGAAGCCAGGCACTGGAATAAAAGAAAAACCTGAGGCCTCTTTCCCCAACACATGATCTCACATAAGCCATTTACCTGTCCACTGCCACCTCATCTCCTGCCTCCCCACAAATAAAACCCTACCCAGATGCCATCTTGTAAAAAAGCAGAGGGAAGGAAATCTGAAATATGGAGCACTTCTCTGAAATACATTCAGTCATCTAGGGGATTATTTAACCCAACCCTTAAGAAGAAGGTTGAACTTTACTGACTCTAAACGACATAGGCGGTTTAGCTGGAAAAGACTAAGGCATCAATTGTCAAGTTTAAGTGTTCCAACTACCTACCAGGTAGATGAGAAGGATTAAGTCAGCTCTAGCAATTTAAAAAGCTGTATTCTCTTGGCATATGTAGCTGTATTATGTAATTTGATTCCCTGGTACATAATAAGGGGAAAAAAAAATCTAAAATTTTATGCCAAATTAGATTATAGCCAGTAAAACAAAGCTTTAGAAAATGGGAAAAAACATCAAGAATCATTACCCTAAAATGTAAATAGTGGCTGTGGTTTGTTTGGGGATCGAAGGGTTCTATTACTCTGTTTTATTTAGTCCTAATACTTACATTTCATATGAAAAACATATTTTTAAACCTGGAGAGTTTACCAAATTGAATACGTTACATTTAATAAGCAATGAATGAGCACTGATGTTTCACAAGCACTGCACTGAGCACCATGGTAGGCGCAAAGATGGATGAGACATGGTCCCAATGCCAAAGGAACTCACAGCATGGTAGGAGAAACAGATGGGGATATGGCAAGGGAAATTCAACATGTGCTGTGACCTAGCTATAAGAAATTAAATTTGAAGTTCTTATCATCTTCTCCAACCCACCCCCAGAGGACCTCAATTCAGCATGATGATGAAAAAGAGTAAAACTAGGATGATTGCTGAATTTTGTCATTTACACATCTGTGCTTTGAAAAAAAAAAAAAAGCATACAAAAAGGGTGCTCCATGCCTTCACTAATGGACACAGCTTGGTGTATACAGAAGGCAGACCTCTGACCATTTATCAGGATACTTGAAGTTCAACTGAAACACTTTCTTAGGGATGACATCATGAAGCCATCCGTTGGATGAAACCACTTTATAATGAGGTAGCTTTGTTATTTTAAAACGTAACTTTCCTTAGATGCAGCACACAATTAATATCATATTGACAAATATAGAAGTTTACCCTTGCATAACAAATAATTAGAAGAGGCAAACTTTAGAGTTGTAAGGGACATTAGAGTTCATTAAGTTAGTTCTCAAACTTGAGCATGCATCAGGATCACCTTGACGGGGGGTTGTTAAAAGACAGACTGCTGCCCCATCTCAATTACTGATTCAGTAGTCTGGGGTAGGGTCCACCGACTTGCATGTTTAGTAACTGTGGTTACTTGTCGTGGACTTGCATATTAGGAATCACTAACCTAGATCAACTTCCTTTGTAATTCAGGAATCCACTTCCTGTAACTTTTGGTCTTTGATCAATTGCCTTAAAGGATGAGACACTAAATTACAAGGAAGCCAGTGTCACTGTTGGGCAGGCTAATCTGTCAAAAATTTACTGGAGCCCAAATCTGTCTCCTTGGAACTTCTGTTTACTACATGCCTATTCCCCCTTGCTCACAACAGCTCTTCACGGATTTTCTTTCAATCAAGCTGAAAGTTCCTAACCTTCCACCATTTATTGTGCAAAATTAGAATGATCTTTTTATATCATGTTATCATCCCCTGATGAAACTCCCAACTGTAAAGGCCACTCTTAAAACACAGGGCTTTCTAGGGGCACCTGGGTGGCTCAGAGGGTTAAGCCTCTGCCTTTGGCTCAGGTCATGATCTCAGGGTCTTGGGATTGAGCCCCACATCTGGCTCTCTGCTCAGTGGGGAGCCTGCTTCCTCCTCTCTCTGCCTGTTTCTCTGCCTGTCTCTCTGCCTACTTGTGATCTCTGTCTGTCAAATAAATAAATAAAATCTTTAAAAAAAAAAAAAAACACAGGGCTTTCTAGAGGTTGATCTGCTGGTATTAGCCCTTCCATAAATGGGTATCTCATAACCATTAATTCAGAACTGATTTCATTACTTTAATGAAACACTTCATTAGCTCATAGTGTACAGAAGATCTAAAATCCTTTTTATATTCACAATAGATACTGGCTTTCTCTTCTTATCCATTTGAAATATTGACCTTAGCACAAAAGTTTGCTTTTATTCTGGCTAAATTTCATTGTCTTAATAGACGGGAATTGTGAGTTTCTAAGTATAGGATGGTGGTTAAGTGCATGGCCTTTGAAGTGGGACAGTCCCGGATGTAAAGAGTGCTACTTTTTAACAGCCACATGGTCCTGGACCAAGTACATGATGAACATAAACCTCAGTTTCTTCATAGGCATTATAGTGATAACAGCAGTTCCCTTACAGAAGTCTTTCATGAGTTAATATACATGAAACACTTAGCGTAATGTCTGGTGCATATTATATGCTTAGTAAATGTTAGCTATTATTTTATTAAAAGCAATCCAAAACACTAAGGTATGAGATAGGAGCAAAAACTTTTTACAGAAACCTACAAATACTTTTCAGTTTTTTTAAAGAATTAAAATAGTATAATTTTTGCCTCAGTGAGGCAAATTATAAAGCTGTTCACCCCAAAGAAATTTACAGACTTAGTATAATTTCAATCAAAGTGGCAATATGACTTAAGAATTCCACAAAATTTTCCTAATGAGAGAAAAGTTGAAACTGTAATAGACAATCAGAAAAGAAGTAAAGAAAGGAAATCAACCATATCAGACATTAAACTTATAAAAAAAAGTATTAGAACTTGAAACAGTGTATTATGGGCACAACCAGAAAAACAGGCCAACAGGCAAGAGTGGAACAATCAGAAATAAACCCAAAACATATGTGATATATTTATGTCCATTTTCCAAAATAAAGGGGTAGAGATGGTTTATTTAATAGAATATATTAAGATAAACTGTGATAACTCAGAAAACCAAAGTAGCCTTATCCGTGAACCCATAGAAGAAGCTCAAAGGTACATGTTACCACAACTGAATATACAGGAACTGGAAGATTCTTTAAGTGAAAAATGATGAAAATTGATTTTTTTATATAATTAAGAAAAATATTTGTACTGGGGCACCTAGGTGGCACAGTTGGTAAAGCGTCCTACTCTTGGTTTCAGCTCAGGTGATGAACTCAGGGTTGTGAGATCAAGCCCTCCAGAGTGGGCTCTGCACTCAGCATGGAGTTTGCTTGAGCTTTCTCTCCCTCTCCTTCCTCCCCTCCCCATCACAACCTCTTTCTCCTTCTCTCTTTCTCAAATAAATAAATCTTAAAAATATTTGTACTGAAAATGTCAGGCAAACTAACATTTATAATGAATGAAGAGTTCATTCAAATTCAGAAGGAGAACTGCAAGGACCTATGAACCAAATAAGCCATGATACGAACACAAAAACACAAAGCACAATATCAATCATAAAGAAACAGAGGGGACAAGACCATACCTGAAGGAGGCGGGAAGTCATCAAGTTTACCTTTAACCACCTATTAAAGTAGCTAATGAATTTAAAAAAATTGTTTTCATTGCTGGTCAAAGTTTAAGATAACTGTTTATTTGTTATTTATTTGTCATCATTTAATTTGATATAGTACTTTTAAAGCAATATATCTTTTTAAAAGATTATTTATTTGACACACAAAGAGAGAGACATCGAAAGTAGGCAGAAAGGCAGGCATAGAGAGAGGGGGAAGCAGGCTCCCTGCTGAGCAAAGAGTCCGATGCAGGGCTCAATCCCAGGACCCTGAGATCATGATCTGAGCCAAAGTCAGAGGTTTTAACCCACTGAGCCACCCAGGTGCCCTAGTCTCTAGAATTTCTAATGACATAATTTAACAGAACAGCTATCTGTGATTCCAAAAGACTGAAAAAAGTATACATGTCCAAGATGAGAGGAACAGATTCAATAAAATCAAGTCAGTGAAATATGAGTAATATGAGTATATGATATAGTAATCAAAGTAATTATATGAATATATGATATAGTAGTCAAAATAATTAGGAATATATACAATGTTTAAAACACCATAACCAATGAGAAGAGCAACATTTATGTGCTTTTCTTTTTGCATTTTATTTCCTTATAGGTTATATGCTACCATGAGTATAAAAAGGCAAATATGTGTGTATATATAAAGCAAAATGTGGAAGTATTAACAGAGGATTATGTTAACTTTCAAAATCATTACTTGAACATTATTTAAAAATTTGTACTGATTGGATTATTTGTTCTTTGGGTGTTGAGTCCAACAGACACATGAAAAGGTGCTCCATATCACTTGGCATCAGGGAAATACAAATCAAAACCACAATGAGATATCACCTCACACCAGTCAGAATGGCTAAAATTAATAAGTCAGGAAATGACAGATGCTGGCGAGGATGCGGAGAAAGGGGAACCCTCCTACACTGTTGGTGGGAATGCAAGCTGGTGCAACCACTCTGGAAAACAGCATGAAGGTTCCTCAAAATGTTGAAAATAGAACTACCCTCTGATCTAGCAATTGCACTACTGGGTATTTACCCTAAAGATACAAACATAGTGATATGAAGGGGCACGTGCACCTGAATGTTTATAGAAGCAATGTCCAAACTATGGAAAGAACCTAGATGTCCATCAACGGACAAATGGATAAAGAAGATGTGGTATATATACACAATGGAATACTATGCAGCCATCAAAAGAAATGAAATCTTGCCATTTGCGACGACGTGGATGGCACTAGAGGGTACCATGCTTAGCGAAATAAGTCAATCAGAGAAAGACAACTATCATATTATCTCCCTGATATGAGGAAGTGGAGATGCAACATGGGGGGTTAAGTGGGTAGGAGAAGAATAAATGAAACAAGATGGGATTGGGAGGGAGACAAACCATAAGTGACTCTTAATCTCACAAAACAAACTGAGGGTCCTGGGGGGAAGGGGGTTGGGAGAAGGGGGGGTGGGGTTATGGACATTGGGGAGGGTATGTGCTATGGTGAGTGCTGTGAAGTGTATAAACCTGGCGATTCACAGGCCTGTACCCCTGGGGATAAAAATATATATATGTTTATAAAAAATAAAAAAAAATTGTACTGTTACCATTATAAATTAAAAGGAATTTTGCATTCTAGTTCTGTCACACAACTTAGTTATCTCAACTGAAAATTTGTGTCTGAAAATTTGGTAAGTGAATGCAACATTTTTATCCACATCAGCAATGTGCAACATGGCAATCTGAAGAGCTCTGTGGGCTTCTCCCCATCCATGCACTCCCCCACCAAATGTTTATTGAGTTGTTTCTCTGACTCCACTCTGCTTGAGAGGGTGGAAAGTCATGGGCTGCATGTTTATGTTTTACTCCTGGTTCTATCACTTATTAGTTGGGTAATGCAAATTATCTACAAAATGCAAATAATTCTATATACACCTCATAAACAAATGTAAGGATGAAATGAGATTATATATGTAAAGGAAACACTGTAACACCTGACATGTGACCAGTCCTCAAGAAATGAAGGTTACTAAAGCTGTATCAACGGTTTTAATGTCATTGGAATGAAAAGTACAAGGCAGGATAAGACAGGACGTAGCAGACAGTCAGATGATGGAGGGGTACTTCATCAGGCTAAAGAGCCTGGATCCCATTCCATAAATCACTGAAGCTTCTGAAGGTTTTTCATCAGGAAGCAACATAGGTCTGCTTTTTAAACGTGTCGTTCTGAAAACGGGCTTGAAGTTAGATTTGGTACGGCCAAGACTAGCAGTAGGAAGATCAGTTAGCACCCTGCTCTAATAGTTCTGGAGAGGATGATGAAGGCCTCAGAGAGCAATGGAAATGATGGAATGGTTGGAGAAATATTCAGCAGGCTTAATAGGTAGGGCTTTGTGATGACTTAGAGGTTGTGGGGAGAAGAGAGGAGGTGTCAAGGATAACCTGCTTTCCGGTCTGGGTGGTTGAGTGGATAGTAGTACAGCAACTAAAATGATAAAAAGAAGGAATGGACTGGGGGAAGATGATGAGTTAGGGGGTACCCACAGGTTCCAGGCACCATGCTGAGTTCTGAGGTGACAAAGATGAGGAAGATATGGCCCCTCTCTGTGAGGAGAATCACAGGGGGAAGACACAGAAGTACATAAGCAAGTCCAATACAGTTAGGTCACATGAGGTCACCTGTCAGGATTCATAAAAACCACTTAATATCTAATCATGAGGAAATAATCAGACAAATCCCAATTAAGGGACATCTGCAAGACAATCTGACTCCACAAAAATATTAATACCATGAAAGATTTTTAAAAAATGGGACGGGGCATCTGAGTGGCACTGCCGGTTAAGTGACTAACTCTTGGTTTCGGCTCAGGTAGTGATCTCTGGGATGTGAGCCCTGTGTCAGGCTCTGCACTTAGCACAGTGTCTGCTTGGGACTCTTTCTGTCTCTCCTTCTACCCCTCTCCTCTGCATACTCTCTTCTGTAAAATAAATAAATTAAAAAAAAAGAGGGGGGAGACAGTTCAGTGCTAAAGAAAAATGAAGAGTCATGACAACTAAATGTCACGTGTGGTCACTGACTATGAACACTCTCCCCTCTGTGATAACAGTTAAAAGGACATCGCTATGATAACTGAGAAAATCTGCACAAGGACCATAAATCAAATAATGGATATTATCATTGTCATACGTGTTCTGTGTACTATCGCTATTGTGGTTACATAGAAGAGAGCTGTAGACACTCACACACAGATGTTGAAATAGTTAAACAGTTGGAGCAACATGCTAAAATGTTTGTAACTTATTTACAGATATTTATGCTATTTAAAATATTTAGGTACTTCATATATAGATATGTGAATATATATGGAGAGAGCACTCATGTGCATGTGGCAAAATACTCAAATTTAGTCATTTCAGATGAAGCACATTGTATGTTCACTGTGTTACTTTCTTCCTTCATGTAAAATCACCCAATTTGAACATTTGTAGGCTATCCTAACAGTACAGAAGAAATAGAAGAAAGGACGAAACAGAGTTCTGTTTTCAGCCAAGCCCTTTCTCCAAGATTTTTCTCCATGCTTTCATTTTTCTACATATAATGCTGTGTGACAGCCATCATTTCAGAAGACTTCTGGCTGTGACAGCTAGGTGAGCCACATTTCATGGTATCAGAAAAACAGACATCATCATAACTCCAGCATCATCACCCAGTATAGACTTTGTTTCCTCCAAAGGGAAGATGGAGCCCATATGAAGGGATATACTCAGACACATTACTGGAACAAGTTCAGAACACATATGACAAATCCTTTGTCTCCTGCAGATGAGTTAATCCATTTTCAAAGTGTCTCTCTACAGCGTTCTACATCCTTACATCTGGTCTACTGAGCAGATTTTTTTTTTTCCTGTCTCTCATTATCCAGAAACAATCCTGGCAACTTCCATTTATTGAATTTGCATATGCAGCAAATACTTTGGCTAATATTTTGCATCTATGATATTCACTTATCCAAAATGTATTTATTAAGTGGATATGATGTACCAGGCACTATTCTAGTCACTGGAGCAAAAGATATGAATCTCTGCCTCTTCGATCTGATTACATCCCAATGGTCTCACTCAAACCTCATTTATTCTCTCATCTAATCTTCACAATAAACCTAAAAGGGAGTCTTGAAAAGATTTTAAACCTTGCCTGGTTATAGCAGTTGCATTCCAATCATACCCTTTCAAATTCCAAGGTATTGTTTTATCTTCTGTATCATTCTCCTTCTTCGCAAGAAAACAGGGTCACTGGAATTTTAAGAATTTGCAAGGTCGTGTGGTATACCTGTCCTACAACCTCTATACTTCCCATCCCCCCTAAAAAGGATAAACACTAAGAATACACAAGTGTCTGGGATACTGAGTTTGAGTTTGCACAGCGAAGTGTTGAGATTTTTCTGTTGAACGATAAAACTAAGTATAGAATATTCAAAGTCACAATTGCCCTGGGCACTGCAGGCATTGCCTCAAATTCCATGTGTCCTGTCTCTCATTATACAGTTTGGGTTGTCTCTTGCACTGTGCTCTCATCACTTTGATATGCTAAGGAGCTTTGAATCAGCAGTGGGTGAATTGGGCCCAGCCAGTGTTCCAAATTTAAATTTTAATTCATTAAAGAAGCACGCAGTTCTCTGCGGTGAACTGAACAACAAAATTATGAATTCTGAAAAAGACAGCCCAAATATATTCCTATGGCAACTTGATCTTTGACAAAGTAGGAAAGTGCTGCAAGTTTGAGAGCTGCTTAATAACGAATAGAACAATAATCCTCGAGAATAGAAATTTAAAGTACTAATACCAGCAATTAGAAGTAATGACTAGTTTATTAGGCTATCATTTGAACAACATTATTTCTGCTTCAACACAAAGCATACTGCTCACACCTCAGGCAGAGGAGGCAGTATCCACTCTGGGGGATTTGGGGGCTTTGGGGGCTTTCAGGAAGCCAAAGAACATAGTTCTGGGACTTCTGGTCTTACTACTGAACACATCATTTCACACAGACAGGCCAGAGAGGACGCAACGCAGCCAGGGAGTCCTTCTCCACTAGCACTAGACACCTAATTTTAGAGAATGTTATAGCATCAATCTTCTATGTGAACTTGTGACACAGGTCCTCAAGGGTGGGATTGAGAAATCCTGGTTTTCATAGCAAGAAAAAACCTCTGCTATTCACTCCTAAGTTTTCTGATTTAGAAAGAATCTCACAATGATGGATGATAAATTAAAGCCCCAAGGAGGTCAAAGGTAAGTGGGAGAGAAGGGACATCCTTTAGTCCTCAAATGCAATGAATTTGACATGAAAGGGTTTCCTCACAGGAAAATACCAATTCCTTAGAAATTTTATGTGAAAGTTATCTCGGCTTGCAGGAACTAGATATTGATGTTGCAATTCACTTATTGTATATATTCCTAAGTAAATATCTGCATTCAAATAAATGTAACTCAACAGGTGTTTATCAAGCATATACTACATGCTTGGCACTCTGTAGAAAACGGGGACAAAAATGGTGTCAAAATCAGGTATATTTCCTGTGCTCATGAAACTTCTAGTCCAGAGAGGCAGTAGGGCAATAAATAGGCAAGATCAAGTGATAAGCCCTAAAGAAGGAAATTGTAAGGTATAATGGGAGTCTCAGGAAGCCTCTCTTCCCTCTTCGTGGGATCGAGAAAGATTTAGCAGAGCAAATGATACCTAGATTGAATCTTGAAGAATGGAGAAGAATAAGATGTCAGAGAGGGGGACGGTGTGGTGCAGGCAGCAGCAACAGGATAGGAAAGGGCTAGAGAGAGAATGTGGCCAACTCTGGGGAGCTGTGTGTGTTGGGTTCCAGTGTGGCTGGGTCTCAAGAGAGAGGAGCGAGTCAAAAGGGACACAACAATGTTAAGGAGAAACGAGATGGTAAGTGACTATAGAGCAAAAACTTCACAAGCATGTATGTTCTAAAGAACTTTTAAACACAATTTAATGAACAATAGTCATCTGTATTTTTATAAAAATACAGGTTTTATAAGATTTTATAAAATGATGTCATTTATCATTTTATAAGAACTAATAGTATGGGAACAGAACCTGCTACAACTTTTAAACAAGTATTAACCCCAACTTTAAAGGGTCTAAAGCCTTTTTGGGTGAAGCAGAGTTCTGAGCTCTTTTCTGGATTATCTGAGTTTGCCGTAGGTTCAAAGTGTCTGCAGTCAAGGCATCGTGGCCAGCATCAGGGGTTGGAAACTGTTAGTCTAGTGGTTCTCAACCCTGGCTAGAACTCGGATCACCTGGAGAATTTTAAAATAAAGCTATGTCCAGACATTACCTCAAGATTCTGATTTAATACCCCTATATTGGATACTGGCATTTTTAAAAAGCAAGGATGTAAATGCTGAAGGCTGGTAAGGATCCAAGCTACTTTCTATTCTCAACTGATTATGTCTTCTCAGCTAGACCATAAGTTGCTTGCAAATGGGACTCCGGATCCTGCTCTATTATTATTATCAGTAGTAATAGTAGCAGTAGAAATTTCACCAGCTAGCCACAGGAAAGCTTTTCAGTAAAATATAAACAACTATTAATGATAGCCATGGGGGAGAAAGAGAGGCTAAGTGCTATATAGTCTGTGCTTAGTATCAGTTACTAGCTGTTGAGGGTCCACGATACGCACCCAGAATTTCTAGTACTTAGTAACGTATATGTCACAGTGAAGGTGTTTAATAAATCTATGCTGAGTGGATGAGTTAATCTACTGCAGAGAAGAAAATGAAGCTCCAAGTTTCTTATCTGGGGTTACATAATTATGTGATGCAAGATAAAACTCATCACACTAAAAAAGCAAACTCTTCCAATATACCATGTTCATGAGGTTTGTTCCAAGGCACTCTGTGGTCAACAACCTTTATAGATGCTTTCCTTCCAGACCTGTGGGAAATGTCTGATCTATCTGTGACTCTGCTGAAAATTTTATCCCCTCCACTGGCCAATGCTACTACTCAAAAATTTATACTCATCACAGATACCCTTTTACACAGGGCAACCTTAGCTCACCTTTTCCCATTGACTCTCTGCAGAGCAGAAACAAGTTGTAAACGGGCTGGAAGATACAAAATCCTGGGAGTGGATTTGATGATGTAAAAGAGGGGTGCAGACGTGTGATGTAGGGATGGGGCTCTGATGGGAGATGAGAGGAACCTGGAATAGCACTCAAGGTGTCCATGCACCGAGGGTCACTGGGGACCTTGGCCTTTCACATGCTCATCAAGGTGGTAAGGGACATGTTCATCACAAGAAAGCATGACAAATGAATTCACGGAGGATCTGTGATCCTCTCCCACCTTCTTTTCCTTTCTCTCAGTTGAACTAAAGGAGCCATGGTTTCATCTTAGTCTTTCCTTGTGACTTTGCATTTTCGTTGGCTTGGCTGGCTATTTTTAGCATTTTTACTTAGAGGCTACAGAGGGTATCAAAAGGTCATTAGGAGTTGATCAATGAGAGGGACATTTGATAAGACCTGCTTTGGTCTTGTGTGTTACTGCCACATTTACATGCATACATACAACCTTCTTCCTGTCTGTACCTCAACTGTCTAGTATATACTATTGATTTTAGAGAATGTATGCTCTAATTATTGGATGAAATACGAAGTTCTACAATCAATATTTATCAAAGTTTTAGAAACAGGAAACTTAAAACTTTTTATCACGGCCTTTTTTTTTTTTTTTTCTATCTCTAAAGTAAACAGGGAATAGCACGGACTCAAGTTTGTCTTTCTTTTGGTGAAGTGACTCTCCTAATTCTTAGAAAACTGTAGTAAATAGGTTTATAAGTAAAATTAAAGCATCATATTGATATTATCCATGGGTATCTAATCATAAGTAGAGAGGATGATATTATCAATTATAATTTCCAAGGATTTTAAATTTTAAGTGTTTTAAGTTTTTAAACTAAATCTCAACCTTCATTTTTATACTGTTATTTTAGAAATATAGCCACCTCTCAACTATCTGAGCACTACTTTCACACATTCCTCAGTCTTTTCCATGTGCCTAATGTGACAATGTTCCTCTCCTTTTTTCTAAAATGTCAACATACTTCACACAAGTTTTACCAAAACTTAATTTGCTTTCTGATTAAAACAACCCCTCCCTGCTGCTCCCCCTGCAGTAAACCTCCATTAAAATTCATAGCCTCTCAGAGGGAAGCTGGACATTAATGAACAATTTCCAGAAACCATAGTATGCTTTACTTACAAAACGCATTTCCAAGCAAAATACTGAAAACTCTTCTTTTTCTTGTGATTTATCCTCATGTATGAATTGGTTTAATTTCTTACATTCTTGCAGACTTAATTCCATATGAATGAGAAGAAGCTCTCAAATTCTTTTCCTTTTCCCTTTAGTCATGTATGGTCTTCTCTGTTGTTAAGTGGCTTATTGGTGTCCTGATAGAGAAGGCATAAGTGGTAGAGAAGGTCTGCTCAGAGGAACAAATTGCAGACGTGGACTCTGAATGGACAAGCCATTGTAGGCATTTCCCAATTCTGTCGTACTCAATACTGCATCTCCGTTGAGTTTCACAGTATTTACAGCAAGTCTATTTGCATGAAGAACTTATAAAAGACAGGGAATAAGGTCCAACTTTAGTAAAGTGTGAAGTACTTTTGTGGCTTCCACACTGAATCGGACTCTTCATTGGAACAATAAGCACTCCAATACATTTTCTCCTAACTTTTCATTACTATCATGGATGTGCATAAAAAAAGTAGGCTTGCTTTTGAGTTTAAGTTAGGTTTTCATGGAAGAAAAAATGAATTCTTCTTTGTTAACCATCTGCTATGTTACTTTAAAAATTATCTTTTTTTTTTTTAAAGAGATATAGTCTCAAAATTCTGTATATTTTAAAACTTTAAATAGCTTTCTTTAGTCCTATTTGAAGCCTTTGGTCATAATTTGATTTACAACAAGAGTAAGTCTTGCTTACTCTATATGGTCAAAACCTGTATTACTGTGAGAGTATGATATGGCAAGTGTGAAGAATATGTGTTTTCACCCTGTCTAAGCACTCTTCCCATGGGAAAATTAGCCTTCCCAAACTCTTTAATAAATACGCAGGGTTCATGTGGTTCATCTGATCCCCTTCTCCAAACTCCCTTCCCATCCAGTGTTGTCCCAGTGATATAACCCAGACCTGAGTGGACAACTCTGTTCCTGGCAAAATGATTGACTCAAATCAATCAGCCAATGTCAGGATCTGTCAAGGAAAATGTACTTTAGATCTGCTGCTGTAAGAATGATCTTGAAGCTACTACCCACCACTATGTTGGCGAATGGAGAACAACAACAGTCCATGGCTAAAGCTTATTTGAGTTGTATTTTTATCACTTGCAACACCAAAGATCTATACAGAGAGAAGATGATATGCTGGCATTTCTTTTACAATGAAGTGTCATAGTGCATTTGACGTGTTCAAACTCAGTCCATTTTTTTAAAAATAGAATGACAGAAATTGATATGACCTTAGATTAAAATGCTACATCATTTTTACAAAAATAGTTAGATTTTAAGAGACCATTTTAATGTAGGTTAATCTCAGAAGCACTTTCTATAGAGAACCCTATAAAAAATGACTGCAGAGCACCATGAAATACAATAAAACCCACATGATCAAAAAATGTTTGTTGTTCTATTTTTGAGGTTACAACCATAACTCTTACAAAGGGGATAACTGATTATCCATTACCAAAAAAGTCTAACTTAAACCAACTTGTCCTTGTCTGTCCAGATAAGGTATTGACTACACTAATTTTTTCCAGTGTATTTATGTCAAAGGAAATAGATTGCAAAGGAAATCTATTCCATGCCCAACTCATTTCAGGATGACCAAGCTAAGCAAGGTTAAAGTTTTCCTTACTGTTTAATCGCAGGCCTTCTTGGAGCACTATTTACGTTAATGTGTACTGTCCATCTTCAAGAAGGACACAATACTCAATCTTTCTTAAGCTTATTTAACCATTGAATCATTTGCTGCTAAGCAATGTCAGGGACTAGTGTTCTAGAAGACGCACTTTGGAAAATACCAATCCATGTTGTTAAAATGAGCCTTGTACACAGTGCTTGCCAGTCACTAATGCATATTAAAAGAACTGTCTAGGTAAAAAAAGAGATTTCTCTTCTTCATGTATTTTATAAGGCAGCAGGGTAGAGGATCAAGAATGCCTGGATATGAATACATCCAGATCTTCCACTTAGCACTAACTGCTAGTTAAGACTATTGCCAACAGATTTTTTGTGAAGATCAAATAGGATCTCTCTGCCTAGACTAGTCTTCTCCTGCTTCTACCTGAAGTTAATTCCTTATTCTTCAAAAGAAAGCTTAATCATTACCACCTTCCCTAATGCCCTCTCTGTTCCTGTGTATTGTTACATCATAGCACATACCACACTCCACCATGACTTTTTATTGATTGATCCACCCAGTAAGCTTTGAGCTACCTTAAAGCCTAACATATGATTTGATCATTTTCCCATCTCTGGAGACAAGCGTTAAGTCTGACATTTACTAAGTTCTCAATAAATGGCTGTACCAATTCGAAAGCCATCCCTCTTAGCTGCTCATGTTTGCTAATGAACAACTCCAGCTGCTATTTGATAGTAAAAGGCTTAATGGGTCAAACTATTTGATGCTATCATTGCTGAAGTTTATCGCAGTGGACCCCAACATCGATTGCTTGTACTAGCGATGTGGGTGAAGGTGTGCAATGTGGTCACTGCCATGCCAAAAGAAAATAGAACTTATATTTATATATATTTTTTGTAACAAAGAAATTAATGGCTATATCAAATACTTGTTGCCACCCACACATGGTCAATATTGCAAGAGGTATCTAAGGTAGTTTGAGGCAAAAGAGGACATGCTACCACACATAGGTATAAAAGTGATGACCTAATTCAATCCTTGCCTTTCCCAACCTACTGCAATTTCTTAAGTAAATTGATAGTTTCTATTACTGGACTTAAGCTAAATGTCACAAAAGAGATAAATGGCTTTTAAAAATACCCTGCAAGCAAACCACAGTTTGAAGATACAGCAAAAATGCAAATTCTACAAGCACAAATGAACTACAAGAAAATTGCAGAACAGACTTGCCTCTAATTCCTAATATAAACTTTCAGCGAATTTACAAGGTAAACAGTAACAGTCTAACTCTGGGGAAAAATATTCTCAATTCTTCAAGGAGTTTTAAATTATGGATTTAAATCTGCTTTTTGAAATATAATAGATTAGCTGAAATTAGCTGATAAGATAAACACATTGCAATTCCTAAGACATTAAAAAATTTAGCTTATTTCAACTTAATGCAATCTACTACTAAACATTTATATTTTCCTTACATACATAACTTGCATACCCATATACAATAATTATATACATATACTATATATTAATATATATCATTAATTATATATTTCTTAAGCACTGGGAATAAATGGGATGGCTGTGGGGCATGAAAGGGATTCTGTCTCACTGGCAGAAAGTCTAAGGCCAATGCTTTGTTTGAACTTCCCAGAGAGACAGGCTTGACAGAGTTCAGGTATTTAAACATTACAGAAGCGGATGGACCCAAGACTGGAAAAAAGAAGTGAGATATCAGATTTAGGTCTGAAGCTGATATACCTTGCCAGATTCCCATGGAATGCAGTCGTCACTAGCATTACTCTGTATTGCCACAGGATTGATAACTATCTTCTGTTCTCTTCCTCTTCTATTCAAAAATTTCACTAAGGAATCAGTATATTCCATCTCAGAGCCATATATATTCATCAATATCCAGTTCTAGCACCATATGTCCTAATATATATCATGTGTATGTATGTACACACACATATATTACATAATTTCTAAATGTACTTTTTTGAATAAAAGCTTTATTGACATAATTTGCATATAATACAATGCACCTATTTAAAATGTACAATTCAACAGTTTTTAGTATGTTCATAGAATTGTGCAGTCATCACCATACTTTCATCAATTCCCCCTAAAGTCCTGTACTTATTAGCAGTCATTCCACTCCCACCTCCCCACCACCCACAGCCTTGGCAACCACTGATCTACTTTCTGTCCCTTTGGATTTGTCTACCCTGGACATGCCACATACCTAACAGATTTCTGGTACTACCTTTACTCCTAAATGCTACACTGCAAATTCTACCCACTTCAGAAGGACAGAACTTTGCTCTGACATTTTTCTTGTTCTGACAAAATGCTATCATAGAACCAAGGCAAAAGACCTCAATATTAGGTTCATTTCTGGAATAATACAAAGTTGCAGAGGAGCTAGGAATAATTCATACTTCTTTGATTCTAAGTATAGAAATGGTGCAATGTAATAAAATATCCTCCATAGCTACAGATTCTTTTGTCTTTAAGCCTTATGCATTATGCATGATTATTAATGCTTAGTACATCTGGAAGATTTTTCTGGAATATATATATTTTTCAATCCAATCAGTCTTTCATTTACATGTATTAATTGAGGCATGTGAGATGTGGCAGTTGCTCTGCTTGTTTTTACAATAACCCTATGGCAGAAAGTAGGTCAGTATAAATATCCCCATTTTAAAGATAAGGAAATTAAGACTCAAAAGTAAAGTGAGTGGCCCCAGTCACGCAACTAATGCACAGAAGAAATAAAAACTGAATTTACGTCTTCACAGTCCAGCATGTGTACTTCCCATCATATTATATTTTCTGCCAGCGAAGAACCATAGTCCTTTTGATATTAAGACCCTATGCGAGAGCTAACTCCATAAAAGACTTTAAGAAAAGACCATTTTCCTAAGTTACCTATGACTGTAGTTAAGACATCTCTACATGCAACAGAAAGGCTTCATTATAATTGCTATTGTGGGTCTCAATATAAAGCCTGGTGTAGAAGAAAAAAAAAAAATCCTTTTCTGGGTTGCTGCTTTCTCCAATGGTCCCAAGTGCAGATGGGCTTAAATATTTGAGCTCTAGAATCTACTGTTTCCTCATTCACGCCTCGATACACAATACTCTCTCCTGGTTATTAAATCCCAGTGGGCTTGTTGCAAAATAATAATAAAAAAAAATAACATGAGACAAAAAATAATGTGCGATCACTTTACGCAGAGTCTTGAGCTAGAAATTCAATAAGGGGGAATAAAACATGAAGGGAAGAGAACTGGCAGATTACAAGGTCAGCCCCCATTGGCCACAGCAGTGGCATAACAACATCAGAGCAATGCCTAATCGCCTTACCAAACATTGTGGTCTCTTGCTGTGTCTAGTATAGTGTCTCGGGGTTGATTGCCGCTCTTCTAGCCTTTAAGTGCCTTCAACTTGAAGACGCTCACATTTCCGTGAGGTATAAAAATTTAACCTGGGGCAGGAATCATCTTCTGCAGTCAACACGGCTGGCTGTATGCAGGTTGGGTTTCCAGAATCCACAACAAGTCCTCTGCACCCAAATAGGACCAAGGCAGGCAGGCCTGTAGTGTTGGATCAGTTGGGCTTGTCTTGGTACAGTAACCTAATAAACTCCAGCTGTGAAAGGCACCACTGGTGCTGGGGAACCCGACTGCTCATAGTAACAGGACTTTCTCCACTGCGGCTGGTGAAAAATTCAAGTGGTCCTGTCTGCTAGAAATATCCGGGGCACTACCTCATCCATTTAATTAACCCCCAGAGAGCTAGCTAAGGAACTGCTCTGATTACAAAATAATGGGTCCATCAGGCACAATTAGTACCCAAGTGAAACATGGCAGTTTGCATGAAAACGATTGATATAAACAATTCTGGGCCCTGAAAGGGGCTGTCTTCCTAATTAACCCTTAGAGGGCTAATCTGTTTGCCTGTACAAAACCTAACCTCATGCCTTTGCCAGCTGACCTGCTAGGGAGATGCTTTTTGCATCAGATCTTGCTAGGCATGGCACTGACAAGTGGAAATGACTAATCCCCGAAGACTTACACCATGGAACATGGTTACACGAACATAGCAAACAGTGATTTGCTAAAGTATTAATGATGATAAAGAATGAATCCTAGAAAGAGGATAAACCTAATTTGGAAAAAGCCTAATCCTTGGAAGCACAGCATTCATATCTTCACTACTTCAGAGCAAGACTGGTTTTCTTCTGGAGGGCTCCATAGAACCCAGGACAATGCCTGCTTGCTGAACATGCACCACCCCACCTGTGGGTGTGGTTTGCTCCCGTGAGGTGGGGAGAGAGGGAAGTTGTTGGTTTTTCCGGACTCGAAATAAACCAATCATGGTCTCAAGATCAACTTGTTGGTCTTTTTCAGGACTTGACATAAACCAATCATTGTCTCAAGATCAACTTGCTGGTCTTTTTCCGGACTTGAATAAGCCAATCATTGTCTCAAGATCAATTTTATTTTATTTTTTCAAGATCAATTTTAATCATCACATTTTTCTTCTGTATTCTGATGGGACTTTGCATTTGTTTTTTCCCTGCCATTTCTTTAGCTCCTAGAGCAGGGCCTAATACAAATCAAGTGCTTCCCAAGATATTTGTTGAATGAGGGTGTGAATGGCCTAAAAAGAGGTTATGATGAATGAGAGTGTTGCGGGGGTTGGGCAGCAATCACCTAAAAGCTCCTATTTAATTGTTGGGTGACAGAAAGGACCGTGATTTACATTTGATGCACTGGAGTCCTTACCACCTTTAAAAATATTGTATTTATGGTGTAAAGCATCTATTTTTTAATCTTCAAATTACATAGCTTCTGAAAGTCCAAGATGGTCAGATTAAAGACCCTGGGGGTTACTGAGTAAAGCAGAACTCCACCATTAATTCTTTTTTTTTTTTTTTTTTAAAGATTTTATTTATTTATTTATTTGACAGACAGAGATCACAAGCAGGCAGAGAGGCAGGCAGAGAGAGAGGAGGAAGCAGTTTCCCTGCTGAGCAGAGAGCCCGATGTGGGGCTCGATCCCAGGACCCTGAGATCATGACCTGAGCCGAAGGCAGCGGCTTAACCCACTGAGCCACCCAGGCGCCCCTCCACCATTAATTCTTAAGATTTCAAGTCTTCCAGGAGCAGGCATGCATTGGAAATCAAGAGTGATGGTAAACCGTGGCACCCGTGGATCCATAGCCCCCGATTTTGAACGTGGTCTTTGCCAAAATTTTCCATGTAACCTTTAAAACCTCCTTACCCTTCCTAAATCACAGTTACCTCACCTGTACAATGAGGCCTACCACTACCTTGCTTCATCTTCACGTGAAGAGCTCAGTTTGTTAGTGATGATGATGATGATGATAAGGTTTTGAATCTGATGAATAAGAAAATTATCACAGCAGCTCAAAAATTAAACAGAGCCGTCCTCAGTGGTTCACAAGTGCAGGAAAGAACTTTGACTCCATTATACACATATGTACGCATGTCCACTCAAGTGCAGTTATATTCTGGATACAGATCTTGACAACCTGTCAAAAGTAAAATCCAGCCAAAGGGGTTCTTTTGTGGCTCCTACTATGCCCAGAATAGCACATCTGAATGTGTGCTCTGTACCAGGAGGCAGCAGTGGGATTTGTTCAAAGGCCTCGTTGGCCTTCACTGTGGCAGAACCAGCACCCTGTTACCTTACTTTAAACTTCAAGCAAACTTGCTGACTCAGTACTACAGGGAGAGCCTTAATTTTCTCCATAATTTTGATGATCAGCTCAGCTAAGCACATATCATATTCTCACTATATTAGGGATCCAGGGGAGAACAACGTCTAAGAAATATAAATGGCTGGTTTGTATTTCATTTGGGCAAAGGAATACTGACGATCCTGGCTTTTATAATCTTGTTAATCAGAATTATTTCAGTCTGTGCTCTGGGGTGGCACCAAGGCAATCTCAGTAAGAGGCCATGATCTCATGCTTAGAGGAAAAGCTTCTCAGTTGGGCTCCTTACTCCTTGTGGTCCTGAAATTGGATCATGACCTCAGTCAGCCCCTTTGGGGCTTCCCGGGTGGAAACCTTAGCTAGAAGAACAGGAATGCTCCTGAGGACTGAGCCAGGTCCCTTTCCACACTACGCTCGAAGTCCTGAGCTTCGTCTCCCGTTATTGAACTGCCATCGAATGACAAGATTATAGGAGGAAAATTTACTTCACTCCAGGAAGAAGTATCTTCTGTTCTTCCTCCAAGGTTGACTTAACAAGATCTTCAAAATAAATAGAAGGGGTCTTAAAAAAAAACCCATCTGGCTTCTGAATACCAAATTTGCTCTCAATTCCTGGGAGTTGGGCTGGGCTGTCAATACAATCTGAGCCAATATGAGTTATTCATGCTTCTCTGAGGACATCAGCATCTTTGCTTGCTGTTGTTACTCTTCTGCGGAAGAATGGTGTTTAGGGAAGTAATTTCTTAACGTCTACCATGTGCCTTCTACAGACTATGTTCAAAAGCCAGTAGCTGATTTTCAACTTCTGCACCTCATCACCATCCTTGCTCTAGAGATCTAAAGAGATTTAAACCTAGACGTCCCTACTTATACTGTGATCTACTTAATAACTAATATTGACAGATAAGGAATATGAACCTCAGGACTCTTCTTTTATGCCAGCACTCAGAGTTTCAAAAGATGCAGGATCACACCCCCTCCCTTTTTTTTTTTTTTTTTTTGAGGTCAACAAGCATGAATTATTTTTGTAGTAACCGGCCATGTAAAAATCTTTGTGAAAAATTAACTATCAGCAAGATGGGTACCCTGCCAATCTGATCTCCAGGGACCCATTGTTAAATTGCACCTGGAAAATAAGTTGCCACTAAGGATATTGCACATTTACCAAAATTACACTGAAAGGGAAGAGAAGATTTCATAAAATCTCAGATGTTACCGTTACTGGATTGAATATGATAGTAAGAGAAACTAGGTCTCATTGACAATAAAACCTATTGTGTTGGATGACAAGAGAGCTCAGATCTTTATGCTTTCATGGAAAGAGCTCCCCATCTGCAGTTATTAAATGTGTACTGGAAACCTAGCTGTGCCATCAGCAAGCTGTGTGACCCTGGACAATTTGCTTTGCCTCTGTAGAACAGTTTCTTCCCTGCCAAACAGGGCTCACTGGATTGTTGTGTCGACTGAAAAATTAATGCACTCATTAAATTCCAGGATGCTAGGAATTTCTAGATCGCATGTACATCTTGGACAAGAAAGTTAATTTTGAGAAGCAAAGGATGTGGCATAAACCCTTTAAGGGCCTGGCCTGCTATTACTAATAAGATCTCACAGTTTATTGGCAATTAATAATTTACAAGTCATTTACAAACTTCTTTGATCATCACAACAAGGCCAGGAGGTGGATGTGCTGGGCATTATAATCTTCATTTCATAGATAAGACAATAGAGGATCAGAGAGTGAAAGTGCCTTGCCCAGAGACACCTGCTGATACCATCTATCTCTTAATACACAGTTTAATTCCTTCCATTATCCTCTCAACTTAGGAGAAGGTAGATCTCAGGAAATGCAGTCAGTAAAGTTACAACACAGCACTTTTAAGCATCAATTAATTCTCTGAAATGACTGAAGTCTCTGTCACCTTCAGAGTGCCTTTATCTACCTCTTGATTGAATCCCTAAATTGCTCAGCCTTCCTGAAATCCTCTTTCCCTTCTTAGGCCCTCAGGCACTGTTGCTTTAGCTCAGGCTGCCTTAACAGAATACTATAGACCCAGTGGCTTAAACAACAGAGATCTATCACACATCTGGGGGTGGGGGCAGTAAACCCAAAATCCAGGTGCTGGCAACGTAGATTTTATCCTGAACCCTTTTCTCTTGGCTTGCTGGTGACCACTGTCTCACTGTGTGCTCCTTTGACTCGTTTGTGACCCCTGTGAGGTGAGGTAGGTCAAGGGGAGACGAGTTATCTCTCAGGACTCTTTCTTAAGGGCCTAATCCCATCAGGAAGGCTCCACCCTCATAACGTCATTTAACAATTCCTAAGTACCTTCCAAAGGCCCCATCTCTAAATTCCATCACACTGCGAATTACTTTAACATATGAATTTTGGGGGATAGGGTGGGAGGCACAAACCTTCAGCCTGTAATATATTCACTCATTCAGCAGTCACCATTATGGGCTTAGTTCTAATAACTTTTACTCATTTAGCAGTGTATAAACAAGTTTTTTTTTTTAAAGAAGGATTTTATTTAAAAATTTTAATAAGCTGACAGGTGTTAAACAGCATTAACTATCTGAAACAGACAATTATAAAATAAAATAATTTTTTTCCCATGCAGCATGGTCCAAAAGAAAAGAAGTGTGGGGGAAAATCTGCTTTTGGATTTTGTGTTCTCTTTTTTCCATTTTCTCAGAAATAAAATATTGGAATTTGAGATTGAAATTTGGCATTTAGATTTAATATTTGGATTGGTAGTTACTTAATTTTTTTTATTGTGTTAGTCACATAGTACATCATTAGTTTTTGATGTAGTGTTCCATGATTCATTCTACAAATAAGTTCTTTTCTATATATATCACACTTATTTGATCTTCAAAAGCAATTCTGTAATGTAAGTAAAACAGTAATCTTATTTCCATCTTCTATAGGAAGCTGAGTCTCAGAGAAGCAAAATCAGCTTTAAGCTTAGTTTTAAATCCAGGACTTTTGAGTGCAAATCCAATTCTCTCTCTCTAACACAGCAAGATAACGTGAGAGGTACAAAAGCTTTCATTCATGCAAAATGAAAATAGTTTCATTCATGCAAAACACAGAAAACCTACTACCTGTCTACTACAGTCATTGAAACGGGTGGTGAATAGAGCATACTGAATCATGCTACCTTTTTGAAACTGATATTCTAGACCTTTTACTGTCCACCAACAGGCAGTTGGTGGCAAGCAGGATCTTCCATACCAAAAAACCCCTATCGTACAGGACAATGAACAATAAAAAGTCATCTGAACAGCAAAGGCAGGAAAATGGTACAGAATTTCAGAGGACACACAATGATTCTGGTAAATAAAATGCAGAAAAATATTCATATAAGGGGAAGTTCTTGAAGTGAAGTTTGGAGGACTGATGGAATGAAGATGAAAGCAAGAAAGAAAAGGAGAGACTAGAAGGTCCACCAGACTATCAGTTCCCTGAGGAAAGGGATTTTTGTTCCTTTTTATTAAGGGCCTAGAACAGTTAGTGACATATAATAAGTGACTGATGTTGGTTGAGTTAGCAAAGGATAATCCTAAGCATAGAAATATGACAAATGGCATCCTGAAGGAGGGGAGATAAAGCTCAAGGTGTGTCCACAGGAGCTATCATGGGAAGAACAGATTGGCTAATGCCTGTAACCTAAGAGCCAAACAGAGAACGCACACTCCTACAAGTCCCTGAAATATAATATTCTCCCTGATAGACAAGGACATCAAGGTGCGAAGCTATTCTGTACCTTCCACAAAATCAATGAATGAATGAATGATAAACACTGGATCTGTATCATACATACATACAACTACTTAAGCATACAAAGCTTAAGCTCTTTCTGCACCATATTCTCTTCACTGAGAATAAAGAGAAATACAGATATGAATATAGTTATAGATACAAAAAACACATTTGGGAATTCTATTTGTTACCCCAGAGTGAAGACAAAAAGAGTCAAAGACAGATCACTGATGAAATGACTATATGAGTTTGAGCTACTCAGTGGCCAATGTATTTGTATCCCATTCTATGTTGCGTAAGTCCTCAGAAAATGGACATGTAATTGTCTAGGTGAAGTACAGCTTTTGTTGGAATGAGAAAGGCCAAGCGTATCTCCATCTTTCCACACCTAAGAGCTAGCCTACAAATATCCTCTCTTCCATCACCTAGTTTGAAGTAGGATTTACTTAAAAGAGTAATGAAGAATGTTAAATCCTTTTATTTTTTTCCCTTCGTTAGTGATTTCTGGGAGGGGGACCATTGTAACATTTTTATTTACTAATATTTGCTGTTGCTGTCTTGCATGCACTATAGATGGAGTAAGGAAGCTTCATTTCTGCATTTTGAGAGCCACCTTCCCCAAGAAAACACAGCTGTAGCCACACCTTCCTGCCTTCCTCTTCAGGGATGTTCCCAAGATGAGGCCATCAGGAGAATATTTTTGTACCTGCGTTTCTCTGAACATTCCCCATCTCTGAGCTTCAGCAGAAGGAAAAACCTTCAAAATCCCAACCACGGAGCTTACTTTGTGAAGTGACTGCTCAGCCAAGAAATGAATCTTGACAACACAAAGTAATACTTCACCCAGACTACACCTATCAGGCCAAAAGGCCTCCAATTTCTTTGGAGTGAAGAATCATTGATGCCTTCCCAGTAGGGCTTCAAAATATTCCGTTTCCCGACTTGAGTTTTAGACTATAACTACTCAGTAAATGAAGGAGAAACTCTCCCTCTGGATTTTCTTTCTTTCTTTCTTTTCTTTGTTGTTTTTTTTTTTTTTTTAATTGCTAGGAAGGGAGGTAGAAACACTGCCAATATCTTTAGTTCATTTCATTTATATCTTCACCAGTACCCAATACCCTGAAGTCAGCCTCAAATATTGCCTAGGGGCCAGGAGCTTTCCTGTTTTTCAATATATTTGAGGCTAAGCCTTGTAAAGACCAGAGAGGGCAGGGGACTGAGACACTCCCTGTACTTAGGGGGCTTTTAGGCCACTCCTAGCACAACATGCCATCTGGGGGTTCCTCACGGGCCCAGATTGAATTCAGTTCAGACTCGTCTCCTGCTCGCTTAGTGATCACGGATTAGCTTGGTGTTTACTTAAGTTCCCTCCATCTTCAATTTGATTGCTTAGATCACGTCTTCATCCTGATTCATGACATCTTTACCACACACACTGCTCTGGGGCTTAGCAGATCGGGATCTCAACAGAGCCCACCTCTAATTTGCCTCCTGACCACCTGCCAGACTTCTCAAAGGTTTTACCATCATTTGAAGGAGAGGAATGCATGTAAGTCCAACTCTCCTTCTTAGATGAAGGGAAAGACCATCTCTTAGCGGGACTTCCTCGATCTCCTCACTTCCTTACCCCAAGTCTGTTTCCTTGTCCACTGAATGAGGCTAGAAATGACCAGCCTGCCCCAGTTTTGTTGTGGGGCTGCCTTAAGGGCATATACGTGAACTGTTCACAAAGGTGAAGTGCCCTTTATAGAGGCAAAACAAAACTCTTTAGGTTAGTTCTCTGCTGCCCTCTCCTGGCTCCCAGTTTATGTAATTGATTTAATGGTGGGTGGGAATTAACCCTTTCAGTCTTAATAACATCAATAACTAGAACAGAGTTTTTAAAAAATTATCCTCTGGTTTCTACATAAAAAGTATAAGCCACATACATTGGTTAAGGTTTTCCTCAAGTCTATTTTCATTAGCATCCAACTTTCCTGACTTATTTTTCAATTCAGATTTTTTTATCTGTTTTTCCAGTCAGTCTTCATCTCTATGCCATCGGGAATATATATATATATATATATATATATATATATATATATATACACACACACACACACACACACACACACACACACACACACATAAATGATGGAGATTTTCTTTCTTTTTTTAAGATTTTATTTTTAAGTAATCTCTACATCCAATGTGGGGCTCAAACTTAGAAACCTGAGCTCAAGAGTCATATACTCTACTGACTAAGCCAGCTAGGCACCCATTATGAAGATTTTCTTAAAAGAGTTATTTGCAGAGGTGCCTGGGTGGCTCAGTTAGATAAGCATCTGCCTTCGTCTCAGGTCATGATTCTGGGGTCCTGGGATCGAGTCCCACATCAGGCTCCCTGTTAAGCAGGAAGTCTGCTTCTTTTCCCTCTGCCATTCCCCCACCTTGTGCTCTCTGGGTCTGTCAAATAAATCAAATCTTAAAAGAAGAAAAAGAAAAAAGAAAAAAGAGTGGTCTACAACATATGTCTCCAAGATCTTCTTCTAAAATACCAGGAAATCTACCCTACCATTTTTGAAGCTGGATTTTCTTGATTGTATCAGAATATGTCAAAGAACACTTTTCAGAGGACACAGAGGACTCACTCTTTCCTTAATTTCTTGACTGAAGCATCAAGGGAATTCTGTTGTTTATCATGCCACTCAGAATAATTACTTAGTTGGTTTAAAATCAGGCTATGTAAACTGCATCCCAACTTCTGACTACCTGACAACAGTTGGAAGGGTCTCAGCTAGTGCAAGTCCTACCTTGATTTCAGAGAGGACAGAGTGTGAAAAATGTGCATCTTGAAATTGATGAATGTTTCCTCTTTTTGAAACTTTGTTACCCATGATCCCTGCAATGGTGGTATAAAACCATCCAATTTCTTTAACAGTGACTTCCTGGATATGGTGGGATTTTAGCATGCTCAACATGCACAAGCATAGAATGCCAGAATCTTTTGTCGCACTGACTTTTATTTTGACCATCTTCCATAAGCCAGGTACTTCACCCAGGCTCTGCAGGTATAGTGATGAAAGACAGAATTGCCTTGGCGAACACTACATTTTGTAATGTGTGCTCCTGCCTGGTGAAGAGGGCATTCAAGCTATATACCAAACGGGTACAAGAGAAACTTACTACAGGAAGAACTGGTTCTAGTTGATTCAAGTGCCTCGACTGACAGATGGAGAAACTAAGGACTGGAGGGCAAATATGTACTAATTAATGACAGTTGTATGTACTGTGTCTTGATTTTTTTTTTCTGGATTCTATCTAGTGAAAAAGATTAACACTGTTGATTTTAATAAACCTCACAAGAAGCTTTATAATGCATTCACTCTATTTTGATGGTTTTATTTTAGAGGAGGATAAATGAGAAAGGTGGGGAATAAGCAATTTAACTTTTTATTCTTCTAAATTATAGAAAACTTTATGCTTATGAAACCATATTTAATGTAGTATATAGAAGATACGTGGAAAGTGCTAACAGAAGATCTACATTAAGAAATAGTGTAATTTGGGGCGCCTGGGTGGCTCAGTGGGTTAAAGCCTCTGCCTTTGGCCCAGGTCATGTTCTCAGGGTCCTGGGATCGAGCCCCGCATCGGGCTGTCTGCTCGGCAGGGAGCCTGTTTCCTCCTCTCTCTCTCTGCCTGACTCTCCGTCTACTTGTGATATCTCTGTCAAATGAATAAATAAAATCTTAAAAAAAAAAAAAAGAAATAGGGTAATTCATGTATCCCTGCAGCCTCTCATGAAGCATTCCCACTCCCCTGATAGGTCATCAGCATTCAGAACTTATTCCCTGGCAGTCTTTCATAGTTATAATACATATGTATGGAGCCTGAAATATTGTTTAGTTTTGCATATCTCTGAATTTTATATAAGGAGAATCTAAGCAAATGTATTATTCTCATGACTTTTTCCTGTTCAACATTATGTTTATGAAATTCATGTTGATGTAAGTAGCTGTTTCATTCATTTCACTGCTGTTTAGTTAACACTGAACCCAAATTTATCTATTCATTCTCCTGTTGGACATTTGTGTTATTTCATTTTTATTATTATAATCAATGCTGTATATTTATTCTGTTGTAGATATATAAAACTCTTTCTAGCTTATAGATGTAGGAAAAGAATTGCTAGTTCATTAAATGTGCACATTAATAATTCTACTAGATAATTTACACACATCCCAGAAATGTATGGAAGTTCCTTCTCCACAGCCTCACCAAGACTGCTTGTTCTACTTTAAAAAATTTTCCAACTTGATGAGTATAACGGTAGCTCATTGTGGCATTAGTTTGCATTTCCTTGATTAAAAATGAGACTAATTATCTTTCCATGCACTTATTGCTGTGTTGAGTTTTCTCTTCTGTGAAATGCTTCTTTATTCTTTTGCTTTTATGTTTTTGAAGTAGCTTGTTTTTTTTCTTACTGAAGAAGTTCTTTATATATAAGGGATACAAATTCCTTTTTGCTTTTTTTTTTTTTTTTTAAGATTTTATTTGTTTATTTGACAGAGACAGAGCACAAGTAAGCAGAGCAGCAGGCAGAGGGAGAGAGAGAAGCAGGCTCTCTGCTGAGTTGGGAGCCCAGTGTGGGGCTCAATCCCAGGGCCCTGGAATCATGACCTGAGCCAAAGGCAGCTGCTTAACCAACTGAGCCATCCAGGTGCCCCTCCTTTTTACTTTTATATGGTTTAAATATCTTCAACCTTTGGCTACTATTTTTTTTTTTTTTTTAGTTTCTTATGATGAATAGTTTACAATTTTAAGTAGTCCAATTTGTTAAGTTTTCCTTTATGATTTCGGCTTTTTATTCCATGTGTTGCTTTGAGGGAAATACTCAGTTATTTTTTTTCCCTTATGGATTAACAATTGTCCAGTAATAACCCCTAAATGTCTCATCGTGCCTTCAGTGATTTGCAGTCTTTCGTATCTCATATCATTCTCTGGTCTACTTGTTTA
The DNA here is from genome assembly GCF_902655055.1 of Lutra lutra. Lineage (NCBI taxonomy): Eukaryota > Metazoa > Chordata > Mammalia > Carnivora > Mustelidae > Lutra > Lutra lutra. Next base: position 52,940,916 of record NC_062290.1, read on the forward strand.
TTCCTTCACCAGCGTGTCATGTCTTAGCCACAACAGTTTTTTTAATTGATATGTGGTATCGGAACTATCCCCACATGCTCTTCTTCATGAACTGACTTTCTCTGGTCCTTTGCTTTCCTGTATACATCTTACAATTACATTAGAATTTTAATTGGAAATCCATTTAATTGATCAATGGTTTTCTCAGCTTTTCCCCCTACTGGTTTGATATTTATGTACAATAATTTCATTCTGTTAGTTGATACCATTAAACTGTAAACATGCAAACTTAGTAAAGTCAAGTTAACTTTAACCACCAACTTTAAAGTCAGTGTCTTTAACCACCTCTCAAACAGTAAAAGCATCTTTAAATATTTTAATCCTGACCTCCTCCTGAAAGATGAGCCTTTCAGGAGATATTACTGGGACAACTGTTAATCCATATGGGGGGAAAAATAACTGGGCATTTCAACGTAATATATGACATAAAAAGCAGAAATCGTAAAGGAAAAGTAACAATTCTGACTACTTAAAATTATAAACAATTCATCAAAAGATACTTAAATTGCTTTTAAATAGCTTATTTCAAGCTTTTATTTTTTCCTCTCTCATTTGTACTTCTATGAATTAGACATTAATATGTTTGTTTTCAAAGGCTATTGGCTTAAATATACCAATGTTATCTTCTTTGCTCACTTTCCTTCTTTCATTTCCAATTTTTCTCTGGTATCAATTATTTCTTTCAAATAATTCTTTAGAAGTGAAGTTCTTCTGTTAAAAAATTTTAAAAACTGAAATTTGTTATGATTGGATTTATTTCACCCTGGGTGTTGAAAACATAGTTCCATCAGGTTTAAAATTTTAGACTGACAGCTATTTTTGGTAGCACATTTCAGATCAATTCCACCATTGTCTTCTGGATTCCACAATTGCTTTTGAAAAGTTACTTGTAAAAACTCATTGCTAATTCTTTGTAGGTGAGCCATCTTTTCCTTCTGGCTGCTTTTAAGAGCCAAACCAAGGAGTTCATCCTCAAAATTCTAAAACTTTCTTTTCATTCTTTGTTTTGGTCTTCAGCAAAAGACACTAAATGTGTAGTGATAGTAGCAAGAAAGGATACTTTTCACTAACATTTTTTACAAGTCTGACTCATGTCTGATTTTATACCTCAAGAGGTTTCTATCTCATATAGAACCATAGTAAGTGATGTGAAGGGAAAACACTTTCACAATGTAGAAAAATGGCCTGAAAAAAGTCTGAAACCAGATGAGCACACAATGGGACACCAGCATGTATTCCCACTAAATATTATACGCCTACCTCTTGTTTGTAGAATAAATCAGTGAGTATTCAGCCCACAACTTAATAAATCAAAATGCTTGACAGGGAGTAAGTGTTGAGTAAGACAAAATAAAAGGATGGAGTGCATGGAGTATGATTAATTCATTTCCAAAAATCACAAGTGGGGAAATAATTTTGGGGGCACCTGGGTGGCTCAGTTGGTTAAGCAACTGACTCAGTTTTGGCATGGGTCATGATCTCAGGGTTCCACGATTGAGCCAGGTGATGAGCTCTGTGCTCAGTGCAGAGTCTGCTTGAGATTCTCTCCCTTTCCCTCTCTCTCTCTTCTACCCCTCTTTCCCACTGGTATATGCACGTGCGTACACATTCTCTCTCTCACATAAAATCTCTCTCACTTAAAGTCTTTAAAAAATACATAGATATGTATATATTTTTTCATGTACTCAAGTGAGACTTACTAAAACGTGGTCATATTTTGTATATGCTCCTATAGCAAGGAACAGAAATTTGACAACTTATGAATTTATTCATAAGCATGATATACATTTGTCCTATTTTATTAGCTATATTTGCTCACTCATGGATACATTCATTCACTCAAAAATGCTGTTTAAGTCCTTCTATACTGTGGGAAACTATGCTTTTATCTAATTAAATGAATCAAAACTGATGTGTTCTTTTTTCACAGAGAAAGAAAGCAAAAACAGGCTATGAAGGAATCAGAATACAAGGTGTTATTTCATCACCACTGGGGAAGAACATTTTCATTGAAATGCCAGCTAAATTGAATCAAACAGTTGCAAAAACTAATAACCAAAGTTCACTCCAATGTTACCCAGAGATTTTTTAAAAGGCTCCACTTTTTCTTTGATATAGTTGCCAAAGACAAAGAAGAAAACAATGAAAAAGGCAGAAAAAAATTTAAAGGGGAAGAAAGCAAGCATTCTCAGTCATGTTCAACTTGCAGCTACATCCCTTTGTCTAAAGGGATCTATCTTACTGCTTCCTCTGAAGGAAAAGGGCAGGTCTGACTCGATGACAAGGCTTCAACCCTACAGAATGATGGTTTTATAGTTTATCGGCTATGTATGTTATAGTTAAGCAATGGTTAAGAATATCTTTTTTTAAGGGTACCTGGGGGGCTCAGTGGATTAAGCCTCTGCCTTCAGCTCAGGTCATGATCCCAGGGTCCTAGGATTGAGCCCCACATTGGGCTCTCTGCTCCGCAGGGAGCCCCTCCACCTCTCTCTCTGCCTGCCTCTCTGCCTACTTGTGATCTCTGTCTGTCAAATAAATAAATAAAATCTTTAAAAAAAAAGAATATCTTTTTTTTAAAACTTAGAGCATAACAAATAAAATACAGCTCTTGCCTAAAAAAATGCTGGTGAAGTACTGACAGAGAAAAAACATAACTCCTTACTCCTCCAACTCTGAGTCCATTATCTCTGCCAGTGAGAAGGATGCTCAGACTAGTCACACACACTAGTGAGAGGATACTGAAGCCCAACTAGGTGACCTAACTCTCAGGAAGTGGGTGTTTAGATTGCAACCTTGCTGTCAGTGGTATTTGAGGAATATCCAGAGAAGGAGAGGCACTAAAGGACTGCTTAGTACAGTTTCTTTTCAAAACACCTTAGTGAAGCTAAAGACATTTCTAAATATGATTTTAAAATAGACTATATTAAAAAGAGATTTGTGAGCAATTAAAAAAGAAATGGCAATCCTGGGAGCTCCCATATGTACTCTAGCAACAACTTTTAACATACTGACATTACTTGATTTGGGGGTAACATCTCTAAACTCTTCTGCTAGTCACTTCTTATAGATAGAGCAGGAATATATTTCAGCTAGTTTGTATTTTAAAAATGGAGACAAAGATGAAAATAAGGGTTTAACTCATACACAGTTTTGTGGATGCCTAATTGATGGTACCCAAAGTGAACTGTGACGTCTAACAAGATGGAGCATCTGATGAAATGGGGAAATCCTTCATGTCCTTGATCTTCATCTGGCCAAAAGTTTTATTAAGACTTGGGTTAAGATATATTGGTTAAATTTGGAGGTGATGAAGAAACTGGATAGAAAACTATTACATATTATAGCAGAGTCAGTTTTCAAGAGAGTCTCAAAGCCTAGAAAGATGAAATTTAATATAGGTACTTGGAGAGTCTAACGTTTGAATACAAATGACTAAACAAAATGTAACAGCTTAGCAGGTAAAAACATAAGGGTTTTAGGAGAGTGTATTCAGTGTATGAAGGTGATGATAAAAAGCAAGGATTCTACTGCCTACACCAAAAAGACCAAGGAAGGACTTGATCAGCACAAGTTAACCTCTCCAGAAGCATTTTGGGGTATTTCTTTTTATTTCAGTGTAGTGTAGATTATAGTACATGTTTCTCATGCTCTTCTTGTCAGTTACTTTAAAAGAATTAATAATGCTACTTTACTTTACGTTTATTACACTACCTCATGATTTTTTTTTTTTTTAAGTAGGCTCCACACCCAACATGGAACCCAACATAGGGCTAGAACTTACAACCCTGAGACTGCGAACTGAGCTGAGATCAAGAGTTCAATCCTTAACCAACTGGGCCACTGAGGTGCCCCAACTACTTCATGATTTCAAAACTTGTTCTCTCCTTTCTCCCCAACCCTCTTCCTTTTCTCTATACACACATACATGGTTCAGTTCAGAGCACACTAAATGATCATGTTTCAGATGGCCTCTGCTCCATGTAGTACCTCTTGTCTACTACTGATACTTAAAATTCTTTTCACGGAGAATAGAAGCCAGCTCCTGGAGGTTGGACTGCCCCCAGTTTCTTCCCAAGTGCCTTTCTTTTCTCTACAAAATATATACACTCCTCAGGCCACCTCCTTCAAGTTCAAGGTTGAAAATGCAGTTTGCATGATGACAATACCCACATTTATATCTCCATATCTCCATCTCTGATCTCCTTGCTGATCTCAAGATTCATCTGTCCTGAATCCTTGACCGCTTTACAAACACAGTAGCTCCAAACAGACCGGGTGACATTTCCTTCTCATCTGTTCAGTTGTTAGCGTGCTACATTGCAGTGAATAGCATCATTCTCCAGCCAGTTGCCAAAGTAAAAAATTTAGGTATCACATTTGATCTATCTTTCCCTTACACCCTGCTCATCATTAAGTCTATCAGCTCTACCTCCAAGATAACTCCTGAAAACAACCAGTTCTGCCCATCTCCATTGCTCTACCATAGTCTAAGCCCACAGCATCTCCCATCATTTCCTAAACCACCTTCATGACTCTGATTCTACTTGTGCCTGCCCAGAGGACATTCTTCAAATAGTGGCCAAAGTTATCTTTCACAGCACACACAGATCTTCTCATATCCTGCCTAAAACCCTCTAATGGCATTTTATTCCAAGAAGAAGAGTTATCTGAATTTCTACTATGGTATATAAGCCCTACCTGATCTGGCCTGGTGTAATTTTTCTGTACCTTTCTCTTACTCTCACTTATTCACTGGAGTCAAACAATCCTGGCTTTCTTTCTATTCTTTCGAACATCTGACTGGTGGATTTTTCCAGTGCCCTTGTCTGAAATTCTTTGCACCCAGATTTTTAAGTGGTTTTCTTCTTGTCATTTGCATCTTAGTTTAAATGTTACCTCCACAATGACAATTCCTCTTTCTCCTCCAGTTATTATCAGAACAACCTATTTGTCTTCAAAGAGAGCATCTCTCTGTGATAATTACCTTGTTTATTTCTCTGTTCCCTATTTCCTCTTCATAAGAAATGTGTACAAATGGGATCCTACCTGTAATTGCTACCACTGTATCCCTGAACAGAGCATGGTACGTGGTAGACAATAAATATTTGTTGAATACATGGATTCTGGAATTAGGGAACAAAGGTTTAAAATATGGGTACTTCAGTGTCAACACAAGTGTAGCATTAATCAAGAAAAATGACTGAGAGCAGATACTGTCAGCTTGAATGGGAGGAGGCCATGAGGAGAACATCTCTGGACCTCTGAAAAGGAAAAGCCATCACTGGTTGGACTACAGCAAGTGGGATACGTTATTTGTGAGGAGGGAGGGCCACCTGGAAACAGGATAAAATGCATTTCCATTAGTTTGAGTCCAAAACTTCCTTTCTGGAGGATTCACTAATTGAGAATAACGCTATAAAACAGTTTTCCAGCTCAACGCTACTGACACCTTGGGGGCATTTTCTTTGCTGTAGGGGTGGTTCTGGGCATTGGAGGGTATTTGGAGGGTATTAGCTGCATCCCTGGCCTTTGCCCACCAGAGACAATCACATTTTTCCAGTTGTGATAAGCAAAAATATTTCTAGATAATGCCAAATATCCCCAGAAAGGAGAGGAAAATCATCTCTGGTTGAGATTAACTACTATAAAAATTTTTTTTGACTTTGGCTTTTTCATCTAGCTTATACACAAAATTATTTGGAAGAAGTCACCTCTTAGGCTGAACCATTGCAAAATCTTCAAAAAGGAAATAAAAGAGGGAAAAAAGCCTTAATTTTAGAGTTGGCTATGGCTTTTATGATGATGTATGATGGGAATATTTATTTGGGCTGAATTGCAATATTCAGAATTTTAAAAGAAAGGTGTATTTTTCCATTACAATTCATGGTAAGTTCAAATACAAAACTTGGAGGTTTTATGGCATTCTGAGTAGAGAATGGGCTATACATACACAGAGAGCAGTCTGGAACCTCAGCTCTGCTACTGTGTGTGACCTGGGGTGACTTACTCAATGAGGCTTAATATCAGTTTCCTCCTCTGTACAATGGGAAATGCAAGCCTTATTTTTTCTAGAGGTATTATAAAGATAAAATGAAGGAATACATGAAAACGGCCTGGCTGAGTGTGTAGTGCAGAATCAATTCTCTTTGAATGGTGGCCTTTTTTTTTTTTTTTAAATCAAAATGCACTTTTTCTTTTCATGTCACACCAGAGTAGCTAATGCAAATGTATACAGTGATACAGAATCAATATACAGTGAGAACACTGAGGGACTGTCTATTATTTCCATGCAAATAGAATTTGACAGGAGTCAAGTATCAATTAAGGTACTGCTTTCTGATTACACTGGATTTCTTGATCACAGAAACCTTCTTAATTAGATCTGATCTTTATGCTTGACACGTGCTGTCACACTCTCCACTTCTGATTCAATAATTTCATTTCGTGGAGATATACCTTCATGCCAGAAGTAGGGAGGGATGCTCCCATGCCACCTTGGTTTTTGAAGCACATCAAAGGTGAATGAAACAGAAAATCATCCTTTGAAACCTTATTAAAAGAGATGAAGCTTTAGGGCCGTGACCTTTAATTGCTGATTTCAAAAACCCCATCTCAAATTGGTAATGGAAAGTTACATCATCTCAGCACCAGCACAAAAATCAGTCTGCACCCAAACTCAACAGAAAGCCTTCAATACGCTTATGAAATTTCAGATTAGGAAAAAAAAGTCTTGCTGCTGATTGTTTGATTTAGGGCCAAACTTCTCAGTCTGCCTTCATTCTATCTTAGACTGCAAATCAGTCCCATTTTAATAAAGCCTTTTTAAAAAAAATTTTATTTATTTATTTGACACAGAGAGAGAGCGTGAGAGAGCACAAGCAGGGGGAGCAGCAGGCAGAGGGAGAAGGAGAACCAGGCTCCCTGCTGAGTGAGGAGCCCAATGCAGGGCTCCATCCTAGGACCCTGGGATCATGACTTGAGCCAAAGGCAGATGCTTAACCAACTGAGGCACCCAGGCACCCCAAACCTTTTCATTCTTACAAAGCTGTGAGTGTAGCTCTAGCTACATTGGGTAGGGCTTTGCAAAGATATATTTTGAAAATGGTGGTAGATAAATGGGCAAGTAATGGAAGCTTTGAAAACATTAAGCTGGGCTTTTGAAGCATCCATTTTCCTTTTCTCTGAGTTTTATTAATTTCTTTACACTCAGTTCTGTTCTCCCCTTAACAATGGGGAATACCCCACTTTAAGAGAGGAAGTGTTCTATCACTTTCTCTCTCTGGACCCCTTTCCCTTACTCTGGATTCTTCTGACTTGAAATCTCTTCTTTACCTGCATAGTCCTGCCATCTCACCATCCTTCAGTCAGGAAAATCAGAACCAGATTTTAGATGTCCATTTAGTAACCGTGCAGCCTTCTAAGGCTTGAGTTAATGGGTTCCAATTTTTACACAGTGGCCTCATTTCAATGACTTATATTGATCATTGACTATCCTCACCTCCAGGTATACTCCCATAGCACCAGCTGCTTAACTTCTTAGTACTGATTTGTGACATTATAATTCTTTCCTTCCTGTCTGCTTCCCCACTAAACTGAAAGCATCTTCCAGCTTTCAATACCTTCCTTCCAGAGTAGGATTACACTCTGAAACTCACATTTTTTTTTTAAGATTTTATTTATTTATTTGACAGAGACAGAGAGATCACAAGTAGGCAGAGAAGCCGGCAGACAGAGAGGGGGAAGCAGGCTCCTTGCTGAGCAGAGAGCCCGATGCGGGGCTTGATCCCAGGACACTTGGGATCATGACCTGAACTGAAGGAAGAGGCTTTAACCCACTGAGCCACCCAGGCACCCCAGAAACTCACATCTTTGCTAAACATCTTATTCATGAACAAGATTCCCAAACAAGTCATGCTTTTGATAAACAGAGATGTCCCTCTAGGCAGGACGTCTAAGCACTTGCCCCCAGGATGGTTGTGTAGAACTCTGAAATCCTTAGCCTTGGCCCCTTTAGATTCTGTAGAACAAGTCTGGTTCTCCAAGGAGTGATCCGTCTTCCCATATGGCTGAACCACTGGATGTTATTTAGAACCTACCTCCATAAGATGTTTTTGTTCTGAGGGTCAGGTTACAAGAAAAGATGTTACTTCCTTCTCCCAATGGATTGACTATCACTGATTGTTACTGAATTGACATAAATGCCACCCCATTCTAAAATTTCCTCTGCGGGGGCGCTTGGGTGGCTCAGCTGGATAAGCCTCTGCCTTTGGCTCAGGTCATGAGCTCAGGGTCCTAGGATCGATCCCCAAATCAGGCTCCCTGCTCAGTGGGGTGTCTGCTTCTCCCCTTCCTCTGCCCCTCACCCCTACTCAGGCACACATGCACTCTCTCTCTCTCCAATAAATAAAATCTTTTAAATAAATAAATAAAATTTTCTTTGCATTACAAAGTGAAAACCAGGAACTTTATTTCCTAGAGTCCCCTTCTCTTTTTAGTTTCAGGATAGAGTTGGCCACTATGAAGATTAAATAAAATGCCACATGTGAAATGCCAGGCACAATGCCTGGCACAGAATAAGTATGTCCTCAGTTTGAGGTATATTCTCATTCTTTCTCAACTTTGGATACTGATGTCACATAGGAGCATGCACACCAAATCTAATGAATGTCTAACCTTGAGAAGGCCATCAGATACATTCATTAAACAATAGTGATCACTTTTTCTTGAGAAGTGTTAACTATAAGAAGAACAAAACCTAGAGTTGATCTAGAAGTCAAAGGGAAGGAATAAAGAATAGTTAAGATGACACGTGTGTTGGGAAATTCATATTCAAGTAATTGTACATTATGTGTCACTTCAAGATTAGGATCCATTTTTTTAATTAACTAATAATGATTATGCTGTCATTTTACTGTGTTGTGCATATCTTCCTAGACCTTCTTGGACCTTAGAGTACAATCTGATGAAATATTAATTAAAAGGGAACTGGTGCATTCTGAAAAGCAAAGACAGAAAATAAAGTGGTTGGACACACAGTCCTCATAGCACACAGTCTTAAAGGATCTGTTCTAGTCTGGTTTGGAGTATTACATTTTTCTAACAGGGACACGTTTTGTTGGCATCAGAATCATTTTAAGTAAATGCTTTATACTCTTTTACTTTCAAAAAGAATCTAAAAGTCCCATTTACTCAATCTATTACATACTTTCAGGTGCTTGGCCATCACAGAACCACTCAAGATGGAAGGACAGAAGTAAAATATTTGTAATAAAACAATCTATCTCTATTCCAAAAAAATAACTGAATAGATATCAAGACATGTGCTCAATGAAGGAAAGAAATGATGAGTTTACAGGCTTACACTATGTGTCAGGTTCTTATCAGTATTATATCCAATTCCTCAAGTTTATCAAGATACTCTGTTAAAACTTATAAAGGTGTCTTATTTTCATGTAATACATGAGGGAATTGAGAGTTATTTTGCCCAATGTTAACAGTGTAGATGAAAGAACTAGAAACCAAACCCTCTGATGCCTAATCCTCTTCATTTATTTAAAGGTATTTTACGTCAAAAAAAAAAAAAAAAAGAAAAAAGAAAAAAACTGAAACACTTTCGATTAGTTGTGGAATACCAAAGACATTGACTTGCACATGATAGGTATTTTGTCCAGCACTACTGGGCATTGGAGAGGTCCACGGGCTAGAGAGGCTACACAAATAATTCCCCTGGGATTAGAGAAAGCCAGGGGTTGGGATAGACTTGAAACAGCTGAGGGCCGCGGAAGGGTGAAGGTATGGGAAAATCTTCTGTGGGAGCTGGCAAACGGGGCTTCTGTTTAACATTATAGCTACCATGGACTACTTTATCAGACACTTTGTGGGAATTTTATATTATTATTTTTAAAAGATTTTATTTATTTGAGAGAGAGAGAGAGAGAGTCAGAGAGAACATGAGAGGTGAGAAGGTCAGAGGGAGAAACAGACTCCCCATGGAGCTGGGAGCCCGATGCAGGACTTGATCCTGGGACTTTGGGATCATGACCCAAGCTTAAAGCAGAGGCTCAACTGACTGAGCCACCCAGGTGCCCCACTTTAGGGGAATTTTATTACAACATTTAAATTAAACTTCAAAATACAACTTGAGCTATAAAGTATTATTAATCCCATTTTATAGATGAAGATTCAGAGACTTGGGTCAAATAACTTCCTCAAGGTCACAGAGTCTGGCTGACCCTGAAGATTATGCTCAGAAACATTATACCATAATTTGCAATTAAATGTTACAGTATATTCTACAATATTAAAATGCTTATTAGACATAAATATGATTTCACAGAGGTATAAAAGTCACACTCTGTAAAGTCTTATCTGCAACTCCATGATCATGGAAACAACAGGGAAAACAGGTATCCTCCAACTGACCCATACCAAGCACCTTCAAAACCTTCAGGGTATAAGAATGGACAAGGCAAGACTCTGACATATCCACCTTTAATGATTCTTAGAACTTAGTGTCTTTCTGAGGGCCTCGGAGGCACCAGAGCTGTCCTTATTTATTTTTTAACTGAACACGCCAGCAGGGTATGATTGTTTAGTATTGATGAAATATATTTCTGATGCATCAAAAAACAAAAACAAAAAAATCCCACTGAGTCAGAAAATGAGAAGTGAGATTTTCCAAGGTGATTAATCTGTGATTATTAGAGCTAGTGATGGTCTGTCAGTCTTAGACCTCATTGGTAAAGCTGAGGAGAGCACCCTGTATCATGGAAAACATTCCAATTATCCCAGAAAGTGGGACATAGAAAGAAGGATGGATGCCTTGTTAGCTCATGAGAGGGATCAAGACAGTAGGACTGATCTGGGACACAAAGTCCTCAGTGTGGAAAAGGAAGTCCCCTCAAACAGCAGGTGGCCAACAGGCAAAGAGAAACAATGTAAGGGTCACCTGGGACGTATTTTACCAAAATGTTACATGTTTGCAAGTAAAATGAGTCAGCTCTTCATGGACAGAGATTAGGAAACCTCTAAAGGTAAATTATTAAGTAAACCAAATGTTAAAAAGAAAACCACAGGCCCAAAATGGCGTCACTTAGGTTGAGGCAGTAAACCAAGACTTAAAACCTCAGCTAACTGCAATTACCACCTCACAGGAGTTTTGTTTAACCAATCGACATGGAATTTCCTGGTCAATAATGGGAAAAATTACTGATAGACCCCCTTTTAGTCACCTAAGGAGGGCAACCTTGCCTCAACAATTCATTCCATCCTAATACATTTCTTCTTTCTCTAATGCCTTCCCTATCTTTAAAAACCCATCTTTTATGGGGCACGACAGACCTCCCCTCTGCTTGCTAGGTGGGATGCTGCCCGATTCATGAATCATTTAATAAAGCCAATTAGATCTTCAAATACACTTGGTTGAGTTTTATATTTTTAACACAAAAAACAATGCATTTGTGAGGTATGTTCATATTTATATTAAGAGAAGTAAATAGCTGTATAAACATATTTGCTTCTGCTTATGTTTATACAGGACAACTCTGGAGGGATATATCCTCCTTATAAGGAGCTGGAGGACAGCAGTGTGAGGGAAACCATCTTTCCACTGAAAACCTTTTATGTCACACCATAACCATATATCTGGAAAATAAGTATTTTAGATAATATAATATCTGTGTGTGCACAGATGTTTCTGAGCTGGGGGGAAAAAAAACACAATCAAGAAAAAACACCCCTACCAACAAAAAGCTCCCCCCCCCCAAAAAAAAACGAAACCCAAAAACAAAAAGCCGCAAAGAACTTTGTGAAGAAATGCTGCACTATTTCCAGAATGAAAAGATGATGCTGGTTCAGATTGAAGAAAGGATAAGACTGGACTAGGAATAACAGAAACCACCTGCATTCAGCTGCTCTCCTCTCAAAGCCTGGAGTCCCCAGTTGCAGTTTTTATAAGATAGGCAGCCAGGGTAACTAACTTTAAAATGGCAGTTTTCCTTCCCAAACACCTCCATCATTTTCCCTCACCGGAAGCAAAGAATACATGTATGGACATTCCAGTACGTGCACATTGAGCTCCATGAGGTCCCAATTTCATTTCTTCTGCCTCAGAAAAGGTAAAGAGACCTTAAAGCTAGTTCAGGCTTACTTTATCTCAAAGCTATAAACTGGGAATTTATATATGTCAAAAGTGAGCTTACTGGTCATTTTTCAAAGGTAAAAACACATCCAAATGGTATCGTGCATAATGCAGCAAACCCTGGCTGACTGGGAGAGCGGAACCCGGAGTTCTAACGTGGTCATATTCTTGTGAGACTTCAGCACCGTCACCGTTGGTAGTTTTTCTAGCATTCACTTCAGATCCATAATCTTACCAAAATTTCCTTCCGCACAGGGAAAATTTAAATAGCAAATGTACTAGATTGATGGCAAAGACTGTTCCAATTCTTATTGGAACCACAACACTTGCAATGGGACACTGAAGTGCCTTCCATTAAAAGACTATTTTCCCAACCTGTGGATTGGACCTGGCCCATGACCTGTTTTGGCAAGTGAAATGTAGTCAATGTGCCAGTTTCAAGCCCAGGGCTTGCATGATCTTGCCCGCTTCCATTCACTCTCTTGTACTTCTGTCACAAGAACAAGTCCAGGCTAGCTTTCTGGAGAACACAAGAACAGGAGAACCAAGTCATTCCCGTTGAGGCCATCCCAAACCAGTAAGCTCCTTACCTATCTGCCAGATAACTACAGACCCACGCCAGACCCTAGCTTAAGTTTTAACTGAAATTAACAGCCCAGGTTGGATCATGAGAACTACCCAGCTGACCCACAGACTTATGAATAATAGCTAGTGGTTGTTTTAAACCACTTAGTTGAGAGGTTGCTACCTATGCCTTCTTGCAACAAGAAAAAACAGCACAATAGGAACATTGTGTCTTACCAGCATTTGTTCTCATCATTTCTTTTTTATGGGTTTTTTTTCTTGTTTTTGTTTTGTTTTGTTTTGCTTTGCTTTGTTTTAGTTGGGGGGAGGCACAGAGGGAGAGGGAGAGAGAGAAACTTAGGCTCCATGCCCAGCATGGAGCCGGAGGTGGGGCTTGATCTCACAACTCTGAGATCATGACCTGAACTGAAATCAAATCAGACACTTCATCAACTGAGCCACCCAGGCACCACTCTAATGGTCATTTTAAAGAACATTTCAAAGAGCACTTCTAAGTAGAAATGTAAGTAGATTACATTCATGAGTAAATTATTTTCTGTGGGGGTTCCTTATGTTTGAAAGGGTATCTGTCAATTACAGTAAGGTTCTTCTCTTCATGCACTCTCGGTCCTATCTGGGTGATTTTTGTTCTTGAATTAACCACAGAATAGATCCTTCTGTGAACTGTTCAGCACTCAGACATAGGCATATGCCAAGAGTATCCAAAAGGCATCTCTATTCTCTTCCCCTCATCCACTCCCATGCCTTTGCCAGCAGCCTTGAGCTCAGTACACAGAGGGCCCTTCCTAGTTCCTGAGACAATCACATCTTTAATAACCGCTCATTCTTTCATGCTTCCAGACCTGTGACATGAGTGACCAGCCATAGCTGCTACCCTTCAACAGGCCCCACTGTCCAACATTGCAAGCAAGGGCAAGACTTCAATACTAGCAGGAGGAACACTTTGATTACAGCATTCCCAACCATTTGCATGTATCTGTATCTACATAGATATAGATATGTTAATACATAGATATATTCATTATGGATATATAATATTGTCAGCAAACCAGAGCTTAGCTAAATGTCTATGTTGGTTTTCCCAGAGGAGAAAGGCCTATGCTCACAAATCAGCACATGTCTGTTTAGCTCCTAACCTGGCTCTTGGACCTTCCTTTGCACAATATAAAAAAAAGGAGTCCTGCTTTGATCCATCAGCAGATGCCTCCTATGACTTTCTTCCTTCTTGCTTTGGTCTATAAAAATCTCTCACCTTGTATGGTTTGTCTCACCTCCTTTCTGTCACCTGCACTGGATGCTGCCCAATTTATGAATTGCTGGACAAAAAGCGACCACATCAATTAATTGCCTATGAAAAATGTTCTTGAAAAAAAATATAATGAGTATATCTATCTATCTACTTATCTATATATCTATACATGTATCAAATGGCTTGGCACAATTAAGGGTTAAATAAATAGCTATAGTTCCGATATAGTCTAGACAACACACAAGACCCACTTCTAGGATGCACATTAGGATCCTGGTTGGGACTGCTTTGCCCCTTCGATTCTGTTCTGTATCATCAAGCTCCCTTGATAAAAGCCAAATTTTAAAATCAAATTCTGTCTTTACAAACACCACAGTAGTCCTGATTTGGTCCAGTTTGGGCTTCCTTCCCCCCACCCCCCACACTCCCCCTTGGAGTGCACAGATGAAGTGCTGGCACAACTCAAGTCCAAGTCCTCTGAGTGTTGAAAAACACAGAGCGTGCCACACAGTGAGAACCACAGAAACAGAGCTGCTGGGTGAGAGTCAGGAACAACCTGAAAAAACTCAAAGGCAGTTTTCACTATCCAAGACCAAGCAGCCTCTTTCCTTATTTGGGTGCACAATAACAAAAATGTCATGTCTTTAACGATAGTGAACATTTTATAATATAAAGCCATCAGAACAGTTAGTTTATTGAGTCCGTATCATGCACCAGGCACTGGGCTAAGTGCTTTATATGCTTTACATGCTTTTAATTCTTATCACAACCTCACAAGTTAAGTGCTACCACCATTTCTGTTTTATGGCAGGGATAAGTAATGCCAAGAGAGGCTAAGTAACTTGCCCAAGGTCATGGAGCGAGCAAGTGGTAGAGGTAAGATTTAAGCCAGGTAGTCGGACCTCCAAATCCAGGCTCTTCATCTTTCTCCTAGTTCCCCAAGCTGCAGTGCTCAATGGGGCCGGGGCTCTGCCTTTGCATGAATTCTGAGACTAGTTCTAAGACTCTGCTGCCTAAGAGATAGGAATGTAAGAGGCAATTTATACAGCACATTTTCTTCCAGAATGAAAGGACTCATTTCCTTGACACACTGCTGCAGACACCTCTGTGGAAAAGATCCCTGGTCATTACCGGGAGCATTAGTGGCAATCTCTGACAAGAAGCAAAGGTTTCTTTGTTCTGATAATGACAAAAATGGGCACTGGGGTGAATCAGGCTATGGCATTACAGTGGAACTTGCTTTCAGCACACCAACATCTTAGGGTCACAGCAGTCTTAAAGGGAGTCATTCACAGACTATATTTATTGTGGCAATTAGCACATAGTAAGTACTCATTAAACATGTTTCCTACAACTGTCACCTTTGCCAAAATTTTTAATATTTTCCCGATTAAATGTTTAACGTCAGCTACATTGGGACACTTTTCAACACCCGAGAAACATTTTTGTTCCTGGAAAAATGGCATTTTAAAAGCACTAGCTTCTAGTCTGAAAATGCGGCATGCTACTAGCCTCAAAAATCCCTTGCTATTAGAGGGTCATTTTTCGGCTCTCGAGTTGGAGTGTCAGTGTTGGTGGACTGAGGCATGAGAAAGCAAAAGGCCCGCTAACCATGTCCTGGGAAGATCTTGAAATCTGAATGCCTCTCCCAGAAGCTAAGCATTTTTTATTCAACCTTCTGTGATCATGCACAACACTGGAGATGGGGCCAGAGACATTTTTTAGGAGGTCGTAATGAAGGTACCTGCTTGAAGAAGAGAACTGTCACGTCACTTGCCACATTCCTTGTAAATTGTGAGTCCTGTAAATAAATGTTGGGTCTGCTACCTGGCAGAGGGCCTGGCACACAGTAGGCACACAGTAAGTAAGAACAAGGAGCTCTTTGAAAAGGCCCAGTGGCCAATGCTATTTATAATTAGTGGGAAATATCTCCTGAGTAGTAGAACTGTTTTCACAAAATTTGATATAATGGATGTGGCCTAAGCAGGGGAAGAGAATGGCTGTGAGATAGCTAAGTGGACCACCACTGGAGGGAGAGTAACTTAATTAAAAAGACTACTTCAGTTAAGAGGCTGGGAAGAAAGGTAGCTATTGCCAAATGCATACATCCCTTCTATAGCTCATATTTTAGCAAGCTATAGGGAAGAACAGGAAGTCGTTTGTCTATAGCCCTTTAAGATCACTTGCTCACCTCCACAACCCAGAATCTCCCAGAGAATTCAGAGTATGCTACGGTTTATCTTGTAAGAAAGACCATCTTGAACATATCTTCTAAATTTGGTTTAAAAAAAAAAATCTAGCTAGCTGTATTTTGTAAGAGGAAGCAATGCAGAGGGAGGGGGAAAAAAGAGGATAAACATTTCATTTTATGTGTATGTTTACACTAGAAAAATCTGTTCTTCTAACAGTATAATAATTCCATGCACTGGGTAACCCATGGGAAGAATCCTGTGTATGCTGCAGGTGGATATTGAGAATTTTTTCTTTGAGCATCTAATACATTTAATAAGCTACCCATGAGACTCGCACTCGATTTTCAGGTCTTTCATTAACAACATTTGAAGTGAAACTATAGGAGCCAAGCAAGGGCAGTCCGCTTTGGCGTGAAGATTATGTGGAGTCGGAAAGCAATAAAAACCCAGCAGATTCAGGAAAGGCCCTTTCACTCTCCCTCTCCAGCCTAAATAGAATTTAGATAGAGGACCTGCTCCAGGAAGACAACGATCACCATAGAAAACTACACTACACTATGAACCAGGCATGGTCAAGAGAGGAACATTGTAAGGCCTGTTAGATCTGAATCCTCTCTGTCCCGATGTTTGAGAGGCCTGGCAAACATTTGTTCACTGAACATTTACTCTGTTTCATCTTCCTGTAAATTGCATCCCTTCCCTTTCAAGTCCCAGAATCCTACTCCCTTCTCCTTAGTTCAGGATGATGTCAGGACATTATTTTGCTGTCTTTGTAATTTCCCTATCTGTATCTATTCCCTGTGTGTACAAAATTAAATTTGGTTTTCTCTTGTCATCTGACTCATGTCAATTTGATTCTTAGTCCCGCTAAAAGGACCTTGAGGAGGAGAGGAGATACTTGCTCCCAGACAAAACCAAAAAGTAGGACTGCTCTGCACCATCCTGTTTCTCCCGCACTGTCAGGCCCTCAAAGTTAGCTGCAAAGTTCTTCTGGTGGGACAAGAGCAGACGTCCTCTCACTTCAGGTTGCTTGGAAGCATATAGCACCTCGGGCGGCCTCTTAGTGGGAAGAGGAGGTAGGCCTTAAGTGGACACTAATGGCACAAAATCCATTTCAGAAGTAATTAGGAGATAATCATACATATCTAAACCAGTAATATGATATTTTCAAAATTAAATAGCTATCTAATTAGAATTCCACCATTAAAAGTTTAACATTTGCACTGTGTCTGAACTCAGGAAATTTTCCCATTCAGAATTTTGAAAGAAATTAAATACCTTTCTCCTAAAAGGCAAAAGAACACCTTCAGTATGACCTGCAAAAGCCTTTTAAGAAAAATATATACTTTAGCCTAAGAAGACATACCACCTCTAGCAGGGCCCACCACCACAGACATGTTCTGCTGGCTTTGTAACTCAATTAGGCTTTGGTACAAAGACAATCCCCCCACTCCCTACAACTACTCAATGATCAACCTCAACACCAAGGTGTCCTGGCCTCCCTGCCATTGGCAAGCAGGTGGTTAAGTGACCTAAAGTTAGGCTTAAAACTGGGGAAGTGGAGAGATGGACTGGACTCCTAGCTGAAGAAATGTGTACAGAGAGGTTTTGGCCAATGCTTCTCTTCATTCGTTCTAGAAACAGATTTGGAAAAATCTGTAATGTTACAGGTATCTTTGTTACTGTTTATTTCTTCAGCCCACTCTCATGGTTTGCCTGCACTCAGAGCTCAATTTTCTGTTCCTCTGTATGGTGCCTTTGGGTCAGATTATAGACTGCATAGGACCTAGCCTTTCCTGAGATAACACAGTTATACCCCCAGGTCATGGATTCTTTTCTCTTCTTCTGTGTGCTAGATATCCTTGGTATAACTTAGATATTTTTATGTGGAGATGCTGGTCATTGTTAAAAGAAAAGCATATACGGATTAAGAGAGGAATTCCTACCTGCACCTGGAGATATTGAGGGTGTCAGTTGGTAAGTGTTATATATTATGTCAAGAGTTCACAAAAAAATAAGAATATCACATGGGTGAGAAAGTGGAGGTGCCAAAGCTTGCCCCCATCTCGGCAAGAGCCCATAGCTTACATGGGATACAGAATGCTTTGGTAATGAGATGACGCTGTGATGAGAGGAACTGCTGAGTATGTTTGTGTCTGGACAGGAGAGGATGACTATTTTTCATAACTTTCAGGTTAAGGGTACTCTTTTCTTCTGACTTTGAAATGTATTTCATGCTGCAAGGGTGCTAGCAGGCACCAAAATTTAAAACAAACATTACAAGCTATAGGTCATATGGATTTTGAATTCAAAACATTATGGTCAAACTACAGAAAGAGCATATGTACTAGGCAGGGCAGTAACAAAAATAATAGTGCTACTGATTAGATTAACAAAATAACCAAGGACTCCTCAAGGTGATTTTTTTTTTCTGTCTTGTCACCTGTATCATGGAAAAGCCTAGACCCTATCATATGCACTTTGTCTAAAAGTATCAGTGGCCAAATGAATTAGCACTAGCAGTGGGGCCAAGGAACTAGCACTAATGATAAAATGGCCATTTATTACAACGAAGTATCCATAAACAAAAACACTTTTAAAAAATATATCTGCACAACTCATCTGACCTCTGTTTTTTGTTGTTCTGTATGGTGTACTGTTCATTCTATGAGGGAGGCTTAAACACCATGTGGGTAAGAAATAGAAGAAACCTAGGCTTCATCTTCTCCCTTAATTCCTAAGTATAATCAGTGAATAAGCCTTGCTGATTCTCTCCTTCGCAACTTCCATTACCCTGGTCCGGGTCATCACTGTATCTCACCTGAACCATCCCAATACCCTCCCTGCCATGGCACATTTGGTTGTTGTTGTTGTTGTTGTTCTATTTTTCAAATTAAAGCCAGGATGATTTTAAAAATGTAAATATGGGGCGCCTGGGTGGCTCAGTGGGTTAAGCCTCTGCCTTAGGCTCAGGTCATGATCTCAGGGTCCTGGGATCGAGTCCCGCATCGGGCTCTCTGCTCAGCAGGGAGCCTGCTTACTCCCTCCCCCTCTGCCTGCCTCTCTGCCTACTTGTGATCTCTGTCAAATAAGTAAATAAAATCTTTTAAAAAATGTAAATATGATCCTACTAATCTCTTAATACACTGGAAGCCCTAACAATATTTTTGGGATATTGACTCATATTGACAAGGTGGCTTTGGAGGAGGCCAGAAGAGTCTGGTCTTAGCAAACTTTCTCCAATTTCGTTTTCCACCACTCCTCCCCAAAGTCAACATGGGCTTAGCCTCTTTCAGGGTCTTAAGTCCTAAGTCGTTAGCATTACCACATTATATTCTGATCTCTCTCTTTACTGTTCCTTCTGTGTGCACCTTAAGCCTTTCCATCATACTATTCCCTCTGTCTGGAGTGTTCTTTCACATTTTCTTCCCTTGGCCAAGAGCTGCACATTCTTCAAGTGTGAACCTACTATCAGTTCTGCAACATGTTCTTGCCCCCAGAATCTACTGTACTCTGCTCTCACAGCTCCATCTACTTTTCCTTTTAGCACTTAATATAATTTTTCTTCTTAGCATGTAATACAACTAAATTCACAATGCTGTTTGTGAAATAATTTGTTTCCGTTGTTTTTCTGTTAGATTGTAAGCTGCAGGGCGGGAAAGACTGCATTACTTGCTATTTCATGTTTCATACCAGGCACTGTACCAAGAACAGAATAGGAACTTAAAAATTATTTGATAAATGAGGGAATGAATTAAATCAGGAAAGAATACCATAGGATAGGTCTTCGCACTATAATATTAGTCGGACCATCCAGTCTAGAGCAATAAGAGACTCTTACTACGGGCTCTCAGTGTATGCTAGACACTAGATATACAAAGATAATGCAATGCTCCTTGCTTTCAAACAGCTAACTCCTAGTTTGGTGGTGTGCAGGCAGAAGGAACAGTAAAGAGTTAAATCAGAATATAATGTGATGATGCTAACAAAAATTTGAACAATGTCATATGGATTGCAGAGAAATGAACACATGCTGAATGAGGAATTAAAAGCCTACTCTTTTGTAAGGATGAAATGTAGTCACATTTGAGTCTCAAAAAGAAAACCAATAGAAATTCATTGTTCAGATGATGTTGTCAGCTATCACAACTGTTGGCCTTGTTTGTGGCCATTAATGGCTCCTTACCAACTGAGAATTGAAGCAAAAGGACCCCTGTGACAGTCAAGGCTGAAGTTACCTTCTTCATCTCAGGGAGGATCACCTCTTATCATCCAGTTTCACCTGTTCTGTCATCATTGAATTCATTCAATGTCTAGCCCATACTCTCTTATTATTTCTAGCTTTTAAGATTGAGGGCTCTATTGGGATTGAGCTTTTTTTAGGATTTTGTTCACTCTAAGTTCTGCTTTAAGTTTGCTATCTCTTCCCACACCCTAAAATTATATGTATGTGTATATATATTTTTTAAAATTTTTAATTTTTTATTAACATATAATGTATTATTAGCCCCAGGGTTACAGGTCTGTGAATCGCCAGGTTTACACACTTCACAGCACTCACCATAGCACATACCCTCCCCAATGTCCATAACCCAACCACCCTCTCCCTACCACCCCCACCCCCCAGCAACCCTCAGTTTGTTTTGTGAGATTAAAAGTCTCTTATGGTTCGTCTCCCTCCCGATCCCATCTTGTTTCATAAAATTATATAAAAGACAGGGTCTTTTAGAGTAATGATATCATTCAGTATGAATGAGTGAAGACATGTAGTTGGGGGTGGAGGTGAGAAGAAGCTGAGGGAGAGATTGTCCCCCTTGAATACCTTCTGATGTCATACAATTTTTAAAAGTTGGGGGGGGTGGGTAGAGGTAATATGTTCCCACATTTTTTAAAGAAATGATAGAAAGAAGTTACTTGGAGAGATTTTGAAATAAAGGCCATGCAGCAAGGACAGAAAGTCAGAGAATGATGCTGGACTTTTACATCCACAGTGGCTCCCTCTCCAATCTAACACTGGTACTGCTCCCCCCCCGCCCACCGCCAGACCCATTCTCTCTATGATCAGTGCAACCTGCACTTGAGTATGCTATCGATGAGGTGTCCCTCCCAGATGCAAATCATGAGTGTAGAACTATATTTTTCAGCTTTTGATTAGTAAGTCTTGAATTTGTCAAAGGCTGTGTATTTCTACTAAGAGAAATAAAATGTTAGTCTACAAAATTAAAGTAAGACAGCACTTCAAAAAGAAAAAAACACAACAAACTATAAACAGGATTTTAACTAGGTCACTTCAAGGCTATTGCTAAAGGGAAGAAAAAAGGCTTCTAATTGCTTGCTATTGTAAATGCTGCACAGCCTAATACCTCACAGTGTGAAGAGTAAATTAGAACAACTTTTCATTGATGAAGATTAAACTTTTTCATCATTTCCAAATTCCTGGGAATTTCCCCTACTGCTTCTATGTGTTTTAAGCTTTTCAATTAAATCTCCTGGGTAGTAGTTGCAAAAATGCCCACTGACAAGGGATTATTTGTCTCTGGAAGAGTTTAAACTATTTCAGTAACCGTTTGTCTAGGTTGTTCCTGTGTATGCTATACCTCTCAGCGATGGGACCTCATCAGCACACAAGGCAAAAGCCAAGTAAGGTTATATCATCCTGCCATCAGAACTGAACTAATGATAAATTTAGTTTTGGAAGAGAAGGAGTTTGTGAAAAGTCAGGAAGTCAAGAACAGTCAACCTTGATAACTCACTTGTTTTCTATGGGATAATTTATTTTGACATTTAGGAGTATGCACCAGGAATAAAAACCCTGGTGAATGGGCCACTGTAGACTGGTGTGACAAATAGAAGCCTATGCCTTCCAATTTTCCATCAGCTTTGCCTCCAACTCACCTTGATCGCTCCCACTGAGTGTTTTGAATGCTTTAGCGGGCTGCCACAGAAACTGTGCTGGAATCACAACTGTTCTGGTCTGTCCCTGGGCTGGAGCAGTCAATTAAAATCAGCTTAGAAGAAGCCCTGGGAAACGTTGTATTTTTTCCTATAAAGTATTTCTGGTGGGACTGAGGGAAAAGGCAGCTTTCAATTTTAAACAGTATATATGCTTGAATGATAGATCAAAACAGTCATGTGGGAAACTGGCAGTGTGGAAGGCTATGGTGGAAATCAAAATAATATTTTAAATTCAAGTATTAATTCTGATTGAAAAGCGCAAACTAGAGAAGGGAATCCCTAGCTACCAGGATTGAGGTAAAGGATGAATTAGTTTAAGAGATCTTTATTTCCTAAAACATAAACTTGCCTTAAGCAAAAGAACATTGGCAAGGTATTATAGATGCGAGAAGAGGGCAAACAGATCACCAATTTTATTTTAAATATGCTGTATGTGTTTAATTAGTTTCAAAACAAGGATTAGTGAGACTGCAGCTGGGAAGGAGAAGGGTGTTTTTTGTTTTGTTTTGTTTTTTTCCAAATTGAGGAGCTTAAAAATAAGCTCAATTCAAATTTGACAGACACTTAAAACCCACAGCATCAGTGATGTATTGGGCATCTCAAACCATCAAGAGGCATAGGACTTGGATCCCTCCTTACCACTCATATGCATGAAAAAAATAATTCACCAGCTTTTGTTCCAAGATTTTATTCACAGTAGCTTGTAGCTACCATGACTACTTTAAAAATGGGACACAGGAAAAAATTAGATGACATCCTCCCATAGAAGCCTTGTAGTCCAGTATTTACTGAAGAACTAGAATTTGGATACTGGAGAGCTGTAGAAGCAGCATGTTCCATAGTAATTATTCTTAGGATCTCTGCTTGAAAAGCCAAGCTGGAATGTTGACTCCGAAGGATTCACAGTGAATCCAAGATACTCCTTGGCTTGACTTGCTACATTTTCTACTGGATTCTATCTAAAAGATGCTTGTATCTAAGCCATTAGCACTTCTCCCAATATATATTCTCCTTAAGTTCAAGAAGAATTCTTAGTATAGATTTCAGTTAACTTAAGTTTCTTGAAAGTGAAGGTATGTGACCTATAAAGATATAATCTAAAATTCCTTGAACTTTGGGATGGACAGTTGAAAAGCATAATTCAGTTAAAAGGTAAAGAAAAATGCATTTGCCTATTTACTTATATGCACAGTGGCAGATTACACAAGTGATCGTGATTCTTCTCAGCTCCTCTCATCAAAAGGTGGAATTTATTTTCTACATCTCTTGAGTTAAGAGTCAAATTGACCTGCGTCTTGCTTTGGCCAATGGAATGTGGTAGAAGTGAGGCTATGCAGGTTAACCTTAGTCCAAAGATACTTTGCATCTATTTAATTTCTTAAAACCCTGAGCCACCATGTAAACAATCCAAATTACCTTGCTGGGTGACCAGAGATACATGGTCTTATTTACCTCATGCCTCCAAAGCCAACAGACAGCAAGGAACAGAGATGACAAACTTGACCAGCAGCTGGGTCTGCATTTCTCAGAGCCGCCCCCTAGCACAAAGATTCTGAGTAACTCTGTTTTAAAACTCTGTTTCAAACTCTGTTTTAAACCATTCAAATTCTCCCTCTTACAACCGCATTTCTGATTAGAAGCACAAACCTCATCCCCTTTACTCTTCCAGACCTTCTCCCAATGTAAAGCCCAGTAAAGGGGCACTTCCTCTAACAAATATTTCATTATTTTTTTTTTTCAATTACAGTTCCACTATCATTAAGATAGAACACTCTAGCTCTCCATTCTGGTGGTAAAATTAATCCCAATCATTCTATAGTTCTGTTTTCGAACTATTTCTTTCCACAAAGATATATACAACTTCTTCCTGAATTTACCATAATTTAGCTCAGATTCACCCTTGCTAAGCTTCAAGTTCTTCCTTTGTCGATAATGCCAGTTAGATCAATACTTTCCACTCAAAAGGAATGAAAGAAATTTTATTTTCATTTGAGAAATAATGTTCTTTCTAATCAAAAGAAAAAAATACAGTATGGTAAAAATAAAGTTAGGGGCGCCTGGGTGGCTCAGTGGGTTGGGCCTCTGCCTTTGGCTCAGGTCATGGTCTCAGGGTCCTGGGATCGAGCCCCGCATTGGGCTCTCTGCTCAGCGGGGAGCCTGCTTCCTCCTCTCTCTCTCTCCGACTGCCTCTCTGCCTACTTGTGATCTCTTTCTCTCTCTCTCTCTGTCAAATAAATAAATAAAATCTTAAAAAAAAAAAAAAAAGGTAGAAGTCTCCCCCCCCCCCCCCAAAAAGAATGTGTTAAAATCTCCTATTAATTGCTGGGCTCACTGGATAACTGAAAACACACCCCCCCTTTAGGCATAAATCTGCCTGACATACGCACATCCTCTGAAGCAGGGGGACCCAGACTCACCCATCATTTCAACCTGATTGCAATTAGAGTTCGGAAGTCAGACTGGCACACTTTATTCTCTGGGTATGCAATAATGGATATCTAGAGAGAAGGTAAGAATATGCATGAACAGCTGAAGATAAAATACTCCACTTCTGTTTTCCCTCTGAAGAACTATTCTGAAACGTCAGGGGGTATTTTTTCTTGTACTAATGAGAAGTCATATTATTAGGAAGTGCTCAAAATATGTGCTCTCTAGTGAAGTTCTCATAGAATAAGCTCTTTTCTTCATTCAGCCAATATTCTCTGGTGTCCTTTTTGTGTTAGGCACTATTCTAGGCTCTGAGAGTATCATGATGAACAAGGCAAAAATAGTGTTCCCATGAAGCTTTAATTTAGTCTGGCGGGATAAATAATAATAATGAAAATTGAAGAGATACATAAATGAACAAGAACTATACGCAGTAGTGATAACTGCCACTCTGAATTCAATAGAGTGATTAAATAAAAGAAAAATGGAGAAGGATGGGCCCCAATCTGATAGGATTGGTGGCCTTATATGAAGACAAAGAAAGGTCTCTGTGTCTTCATTATCTATCCCCCATATCCACAAACTGAGGAAAAGCTCTATGAAGCCATAAGCTTGTTCTTGGACTTCTAGCTTCCAGAGCAGAAAAAATATATTTCTAATATTTAAGCCTCCTAAACTATGGTTTTTTCCTATTTTTTTTTAAAGATTTTATTTATTTATTTGACAGAGAGAAATCACAAGTAGGCAGAGAGGCAGGCAGAGAGAGAGGAGGAAGCAGGCTCCCTGCTGAGCAGAAAGCCCGATGTGGGGCTCGAACCCAGGACCTGGGATCATGACCTGAGCTGAAGGCAGTGGCTTAACCCACTGAGCCACCCAGGCGCCCCGGTTTTTTCCTAGTTTTATCAAAATATAATTGACATATAATACTGTGTAAGTTTCAGGTGTAGAATGTGCTGATTTGCTACATTTATACATTGAGAAATGATGACCACCAGAGTGTTAGCAAACAACTTCATCAAGTCCTATAATTACCATTTCTTTTTTGTGGGGAAAATATCAAAGATCTCTTCTTTTAACAACTTTCAAGTGTGTAAATACAGTATTATTAGTCATAATCACTATGCTGTACATTACATTCCCAGAACTTATATATCTTTGTTACTTTTAAGTTTTTACCCTTTTGACAAATACTCCCCATTTCTGACCTCCACCCCTGTGTCTGACCTCCACCATTCTACACTATTCTGTTTTTGTTTTTGTTTTTTTAGTTCAGCTTTATAAGATGCAGCCTGTATTATTTTATCACAGCACCTCAAGAAGACTGAGGCAGGAGAAAAGCTCACACAATTTTTAAGAATCTTAAGAAAATGTATTTTACATTTCCACCTAACTTGGATAAAAAGATAGTAACTATTGAGGCCTGACAATTATTTTTACCATAAATTTCCAATTTTTAAATTGCTTTTTCTCCTGGCCCAGTGCATGTCTTCCTTCACATGGACACCAGGAGAGAATGAAATTTTGAATTCCTTATTTCTTCTCACTCCTGACCTAGAAATTTAATGTGGAAGCTACATGTTTGTACAATGATACATATCCCCTGTTCATGTACACATTCCCAGTTCACAGTTCTTGTCTTTTTTGCTTCTTCCTTCAGCATCTCTTCCCAACTCCCTCTCTGTCTCTCCCCCTGCCCACCATCTCCAGGAAACCCCACAATGGATTCTGAAAAATCAACCACTCAGTATTTCTGTTCACTAGCTGTGAAGCTTTCTCAAGTTATTTAAACTGTACAAACCTTGGTTCCCTTATCTGTAAATTGGGGGAAGAATGGCTATATCACAGAGCTATTGGAAAGATTTAATATAAAATAATACAAATAAAAGTGTCTTGTCCATGAAAAAAATGAGTGCTATTTACTTATATTTTCCTTTCCTTCTCTTAGTGGGATCCTTATGGAACTACTCACTACACAAGCAAAAAAATTCTAAGCTATTTCATGATGTTTTGGTGGTATTTCTTTCCCTGGAATGTTCCATGCTCCTCTCCTCCATTCCTTAATTCCTCTTCCTGGTTAATTTTTCTTCTTCTTTGTGGTTTTTCAAATCTCACTTGACTCCTGGTTTTATGTTTTCTTTTTAAAGATTTTATTTATTTATTTGACAGACAGAGATCACAAGTAGGCAGAGAGGCAGGCAGAGAGAGAGGAGGAAGCAGGCCCCCCGCCGAGCAGAGAGCCTGATGGGGCTCAATCCCAGGACCCTGGGATCATGACCCAAGCTGAAGGCAGAAGCTTTAACCCACTGAGCCACCCAGGAGCCCCCTGGTTTTATGCTTTCATAGCATCATGCATCCCTCACGTTTAAAACATTTCACAATTGTGTCTTTACACCCATTTGTATGACTGTTTGGTATCTTCCACACAATAGACCTCTAGAAGAGCAGGAATTGTATTTGTTTTGTTCTGCATTTTATCCCTACCAGCTGTCATAGTTCTTAGTGTAGAAAAGTTATGCAAATAATCTTAATTTTTCAACTTTCATTTTTAATCACTTCATTTGTTAGCATTTCCACTTTAAACATCCACGGCCTTCTCTACTTTGCAATTTTCTGAGTCACCCCATCTATTTGTTTCAATAATTCCTACTGCTTTACCTCTAATAGTTGTCCACTTGTCCCCAATAGTTAAAGAACAGTGTGTTTCTTAATATTAATTTGAGAGGCTAAACCTCTTCCTAACCACACAGAGAACAAAGCAAGGAGGATCAATGCTAATTCTCCAGTACAATTTCAGATGTAAACTTCTCTTGGTTGGTTTGCTTGACCTCATTCAGGCTTCATTTCTAGGGACACAGTGTTCCCCCCCAACCCAGATAAAACATCGTATACGCTTGACCACTTTTAAAAATAGGTCAGTCATCAAAGCCTAAAATTCAGATCTACTAAAACCGCCCCTATACTTACCTAAGTAAAAGAAAGTCATTTTAGAGGCCCACTTCATGTTTGGGACAGAATTGAAGAGCCTGAAGTAGAGTCTGTAAGAGCTGTTCTAAAAGGAATACAGATAGGAGAACAGCAGTGCAAATTCACTGAAGCTCACACAAAAATGCAAGCAAAAAGTCAGGAGCACTGCCAGAACCTTGTTCAAATGGGTGTAGTTATAGGCTTTAGCGCTTTCCCTGAATGAGTCTTCCCTTTGCACTCGATTCTGAAAGCTCTCTCACAGCTACAATACCCAGTGACTCAATGCTGAATGCCATCTTTGAAAGGGAATAGACGCTGAGGTCCCTTCAAAGTTGTAATTAGGTTGTTTCCCTTATGAAATGACTGGAGGAAAGGCTTGTAAGCCAACTCTCTCTTCTTAGATAAAATTACCTTTGAAGAGTCTTCAGGCAGCCAAGTGTGCTAGAACTATTAAACAGCATGTCACACCCGATGCCATGATTTAATGCTCTGGGACACCTCCATGTAAGCTGAGTGCAGTAGAAAATTCCTTTCTCCTTACAATGGCCACTGATTTTGATACACACTCCATGGCACCTTCATCTCACTTAGGTCTAAGAGTTACATCAAATACAGTAAGAGGAGAGGGAAGAGAAGGAAGCATTAGACTTTCACTTAGGAGTGTAACTTTTTGAGCTAGAGTCCTCTTAGTGATCGCCAGGTTATTTTTCCTGTTAGGTTCATTGGGAATAAGAAGGGTAGTGGGGCGCCTGGGTGGCTTTGTGGGTTAAGACTCTGCCTTTGGCTCGAGTCGTGGTCTCAGGGTCCTGGGATCGAGCCCTGCTTTGGGCTCTCTGCTCGGCGGGGAACCTGCTTCCTCCTCTCTCTCTGCCTGCTTCTCTGTCTACTTGTGATTTCTCTCTCTCTGTCAAATAAATAAATAAAATCTTAAAAAAAAAAAAGGAATAATAAGGGTAGTGAGTAGTACAGAATGCAACATGGGCCTATTACTTTCCGGCAATAAGTCTCAAAGGAGGAAAATAAGTATTCAAGGATGATTGGTTAAGTGTCAAGCATCATTCTGAACTCTTTGTTGGATTTTCCCATTTAATATATCAACCCTTTGTCACAGACCTGTACCCCTGGGGATAAAAATATATGTATATAAAAAATTAAAAAAAATCTAATATCTAAAAAAATACATATATATATATATCTCAACCCTTTGAAGTAAATATTTTACCCATATTTTGGAGATGAGGACGCTAAGTCACAGCAAAGTATAAAATGTGTGGAGATTCACACTTGGAGATGAGCCTCAAAGCCATCCAGGTCCATCTGAGATTTAAGTCTGTGCTCTGTCCTCTACTACAGGCTATTTTTAAATGGGGGATAAAAGAGGCTTAAGATTATGAATTTCTCTTTATGAGATCTTACTGGAAGTACAAAAATGGCTCTAGGGAACTTTTAACTGACCAGCTCTCTCATTAAATTATAATCCTGTTTGAGGAAGGGAATCATCAGAGTGAATGTTACTAGTTCACAGTAATTGTTCTTCTAATTACTCACTTATTCATTCAACAAGTATCTGCTATCCCTTTCCTCAAGAAGTTTAAAATCTACTAGGATGGGGGAGATTGGAAAAAATAATTGTAGCACAATGGACGTAATTTAAAAAGGTAATCTGTAAAAGGCTGCCATGTTAATTGCTTAATAATGCTTAATGCAGTATACTTACCCTTCGTTAGTAGACTAGGAAAGAAAGCTGCAATGGAGATAAACAGGAATTTTTAGGGGCACATAAGGAGAGGGGTAAATAATTTCTAGAGAGGTCATCCTACGTGAAGGTGATATTTAAGCCACATCTTACAAGCTAAGTGTTAGTAAGATCAGGCTGATGATTAGAACAGTAACAAGAAATGGGAATGCCAAGAATAAAGGCATGAAGCATGAAAGAGTCCAGTGAGGGTAGGAGTTGAACTCATTTTGAGGACTGACAGAATAATACTGCACATCTTACTTTTCTAATTGAGTAGCGGATTTTATTTAGATTGAACTGAACCTACTTGGGTGTCGTGTAGTACATATAATACAAAATATCAAGTTATCCCTAGGTTTTCACAAACCTTGGTAGGTTTTTTTTTTTTTTTTCATCAGAATTAAATTATAAGCCTAATGTTGGTATAATGAACAGAAAGCAGAGCTTCTAACAGTATAATCACTCATGAGCTATCCAGTTTTAGGGGTGGCAAGTAGAAGGAAAGTGCATATAAGGAATCAGAGAGCTTGACAGTGGGCATGATGATGTGATTTTTGAAAGGCTTAGCAACTGATATGTAATCTTCAAAGAACAATACGGGGTAAATTCTAATTGCAGTACACCTACACAAGTGTATATATAATTGATATTACTATAAAAGTTAACTATGTTTAATAAGTACCAATTATTTTGTGCTCATTCTTCTGAAGTCTATTAAAATGTCTCATCAAAGTTTAAGCCTAACATATGCAGAATACATCTAGCAGAGGACAAAGTACAAATATACAGTAAATATAATTTAAGATAAAAATGGTCCTTAACATCTGGGATGTTAATTACAGAATAACCATCTTCTATTTAGTGACCTAAGGCAAAAAAAAAAAAAAAAAATCAGAAGTCTGTCACATTTTATATGGATCTTGAAGTGACATATTTATGGTGTTGGTTCTGGAATTAATTATATAATTTGCCCTTGGTCCTTTAATTTTTACCAGCCTGAGCACAAGAAAATCTCAGTTAAAACATTCTACCTTGGAAATAAAGTAAAAAGTAGTGGTTTTTTATTTGTTTGTTTTTGTTTTTAAGGAGGTTCCTTTCTTTTCTGAGTCTATAATAATGGAAGAACACGCTTTGAATAAATTCTGGCAAAATCTGTGTCTTGAAAGGAACCACAGGTGTGTCAAATATTTAAGCACTTAGGACAGAAATCCCAAATACGATGATCCTTGTCAGGGTTCCTAATCTAGGAAACAGAATCTTAGAAAGCTAGAATCAGAGGTTGTTGGAGATGAAAATGATGAGGGAGCAGAAGGCTGGCTGAGGACCAAGCAAAAGGCTGATCCCCCCCTCACCCCCATCACTCCTGGGTGGGACAAATGTGACATTCTTTAGGAATCTCCCAACTATCTTGATGTTAATGGCTTGCTAAAAGGGAAAGACAAGCTTGATCAAGCCGCAAGACCTCTAGTATCCTGGCACCTTGTAGGCCCTCTTTAGCATATGAAAGCTCCGTTGAAACCTCCCTTTTCCTCACCTTCCCCCAACCGCAGGGTACAGAACCTGCCATCCCTCACAACCCAGGGCAGCAGTTCTTTCTACCCATGGGCCCTGTCCCCGTGCTTTAATAAACCACCATTTTGCACCAAAGATGTCTCAAGAATTCTTTCTTGGTCCGGACCTCACCCCACCAAACCTCACCTATGTTCTAGAACTTCATCAAAGAGGTAAGAAAACTTCATTTTATGGATGAGAAAATAATAACAAAAGCTCACTCAGGTAGTTAGCAGAGATTGACTTAGCATCCACATGTCCTTATTCCTGTAAGGACCTATTTAGCCAGAGCGCTTCCATCCAGGTTAAACAATAACCTTGTTCTTTAACCCTTAAACTGTCCCTCCCCCAGGGGACTTACTTAAAAACAAGTCCAGGAAACCTGTCCCAGGTAACAAAGCCCAAATACAGGGGTGGGTCAGTCCAGGTGGAGACATCCGATGGGGGGGGGTGCATACTGTCTCCCTAGTTACCAAGGAGTATGGGCCCTGCTCTTTGGGAGCCTTTTGAGTGCCAATTCTGACCAAGGTGATAGGCTAATTCAAATATCTACTAGGGTAAATTATAATTCAATTGGTCACTTATGTATGACCTAACAAGACTGGGCAACTTTCTCTGTGTGTTACAATTTCATTGGCCACCTGTGCAAGGCCAGGCTCAACCACATGGCCTTTGCCCTTAAAAGCTAGTCTGTGAAACAGAGAGAGGTCGCCCTCTCTGTAAGCAGTGCGGCCCTGAACGTTCACTTTGATTCTTGATGCTTGGCACGAAATAAAGCTTTGCTTGACCTTCGCTTTGTATCAGTCTCTCTCCTTTAATCACGGACCCATTATTGGGGGTCTTAACAATTCCCACTGCGGTTCTTTTCCCCTAATATTATTCTATGTCACTCAGTGCTCTAAGTCAACCCTTTGAAAGCCAGAATCATATTTAGGCCACCTTGGTATACCCATAAGTGTCACACTTTGTACACATTAAGGTCTTATAAATCATTTATTGGCTGAACAAATTTGAATTCCTAGGAATTCCTAAGAATGAGTCGAATTCTTATGGGATGAAAAGGATTAATTAAAAATCCTACTGGATAGTCTCAGTTCCCAGTTTATTATCAGTTAGTCCACCTGGACCTATCTTGGAATTCCATTGTGCAGATATTAGCAAATGTCTGTATAAAATGTAGTCTTGTGTTGGCTCGGGTAATTAGAGACTCATGTTGAAAAGGGTTTAGAGGTTCAAGCTACACTCAAGTTGGTTCACCTTAAAGATTCTTTCCATCTATGATCTACCATCACTAGTTGGTTTCATTCTCAAGAAAGAAAACTAAAAGGAATTTGATAGTTTCAGTGAAAAATATATCACTTCTTTACTAAAAAAAAAAAAATCACATTAAATTGTGATATTTAGTCATAATTAAAGACAGGTTCTGGAACTAGACTGCCTGCAACTGAATCATATGTAACCTTGTGTGGGTTCATATAATCTAAGTCTCTATTTCATTTTTAAAATAATCATCATAATACATATATAATTCATATATTTATTCATATATAATTCATAATACATATATAATATCATCATCATAATACATATATAATTCAGGGATGCCTGGGTGGCTCAGTTGGTTAAGCGTTTACTTTCCGCTCAGGTCATGATCCCAGTGTCCTGGGATAGAGTCCTGCATCAGGGTCCTTGCTCAGCTGGGAGTCTGCTTCTCCCTCTGCCTGCCACTGACCCTGCTTGTGCGCTCTCTCTCTCTCTCTCTGACAAATAAATAAAATCTTGGAAAAATACAGGTACAGTTCACAGAAATGGGCTAACTTAATAAAGTGATGATTAAATAAGGTATCTAAATATAGTAGCATTGTGGCTACTCAAAGAATTGTAACTTATTAATTACATCGTATCTTGTGTTTGTTCTTCCTTCTGGGAAGATTTGTTATTTCCCCTGTGGATTTATTAATTTAAAGGACTGTTGATGTGCAGTCTCTTTTTGGCAAACATTATGGGTAACTTGATTAATTAAAAGTCTAAAATATATTTATCAATAGGTCTTTAGTAAAATTTAGAACCAATCGGCTCTATTATTTTTACCTTTAGAAATATGGGTAAATGCACCGTGGGGGAAAAAAAGAAAAATCCCTCAGGATTTCTAGTTAAATATGCAACAATCAAACCTCAATTCACTAATTTCATGGGTCAGGCCACAGGATAAAATGCTGTATTTTCTTTCTTCCCATGTACATATTGTGGGGAAGGTGGGAAAAAAAAATTGCATCTTCATTTTGAAAGCTCTGAGCTATACTTAACTTGCAGTTGGGAGTGGCTTCTTAAAAGGTAATATGGCAACTTAGCAAGTAAATTTTCCCTAAAACAAACTGGAAAGAAATAGGATTGATGCAAATGGAAGTAAGGAGGGAACTGAATAGACTATAAAAGCCTAGGCTGCTATCCCCAGCACAAAAAGATGTGGAAAACCAATCTAAGGTAATTTAGTTCATCACAAAAACACATTGTCCAATTGGAGGTACTGTGAATAATACCTTAGCGCCTGTCACAATAGATGGGGACAGTCTTTCTTTTATTCTTTTATTCTGAGGCAATCTCTTTGTGGAACTTTATTTGTATAGCTAACAATCTGAATGAGGGAGCTCTTGTGAAGACTTGTGCACCGCTATTGTTGCCAGGGAAACTGGGTCTTAATTTCTAGTGGCTGAATGCCAAAGAAAACAAGCCACGGTAGGGAAGTGGTGAGGGGGGATACTTGGTAGCACAGAATTTGTTAGAGATTTTCAGTGTTAAAGGGTCTTCTTCTGGGGCCCACAATTTAAAGGTGAACTAGGAGTCTCCCTCCTGCTCTTCACTCTACTGGATGCAAGTGCTCTACCAAACAGCAGTTTGATTTTCAGTTAATGCAGCAATATAGGGATGATCATTTATAGCAATCCAAGATTCAAAATGAAAAAAAAAAATAATAGTGAGTATAGATCCTTGTTCAACTCTAATGAAAACAACACTTAATAATCCTTCTGACTGCTCAAACTAGCTTATGGGGAAAAGCCTACGGTTTCCATTTACAAGGTCCTTCTTGCCCAGACCAGACAGCTTTATGTATGTGCTTCTGTGATGTACTGTTTAATGGCTCACAATAGTGAGTATTTCACGTGAAATATAAGGTAATGTAAGAAACAAACCTGCCTGGATTAAAAAAAAAGAAGGAAGGAAGGAAGGAAAGAAAGAAGGAAAAGAAAAAAGAAAGAAAGAAAGACCCCGACATTATCCTATTCAAAAAGATCTGTTCTACATTGATTTACTTAGAATCTCTCTCACTTGGACATTTTATTTCTCTCAAAATTATATTTTAGATACATTGAGGATTTTTGGGCTTCCTGGCCAAAATAAAACCTGGACTAAATTCCTGGGGGAAAAAAAAATCCCGTAAAACCGGAAAGAACAAAGAATGAAAGGAAAGGAAAAATGGAGAAGAATGATCAGAAGAAAGGGTGTATACGCTACCCTTCAGTACAGAGGTACCGACGTTTCTTTTTTGGCAGCATACAGAGTCTTTGATAAATTTACTTATCTGTAATAAAAGTCAAAGTAGCTTTTAAATACTGGGAAATGTTTCTGGTTTTATCTCACTTAGATGATGGGGCATAACCCAGACATGCTCTTTTAGGACTTTTTTCCCCCCTGCTCTGAAAAAGGAATTTAGCCTCCTCAAATTTTCTATCCTTTGTCTTTCATTATCCTTATTTCCTTTTGCGTTTTTTCTTTTTTTAGTTGGACTTGGTAGTACTCCCATGAAACCTCCAGGAAAACAAAAGGACCTCTTCCTTTTTGTGCTTGGAGCTACTGCAGCCTGTAGATAGGCAATCTAAATGAAATCAGCTGGGTCTCTTGGCAGAAAGCCACAAAAGACAATAGGACAATAGAATCTAAAATGTGTCCCTTACAAGAATGTTCCTCAGAGAAATACTCAAAGACTTATAAAATCTATCTTTGAGAAGATTGTTTTATTTAAGGAGGGGAGGGAAGCTCTTCTAAAGACTAGTGAATAAAGAAAAACTGGGCACTTAAGAAATCCAATTTCTTATCATTACTCCACTAGAATATGAATCAGTGAAAATAAGCACAAAAACCCCAGAACTGAACTCTGTCTCTCTCTCTCTCTTTCTCTCACTCTCTCTCTTTCTCTCTCTCTATATATATAGCAATTGTGCTACTAAAAATAAGTATCTTGTAAAAATGTAATTTTAATGCTCTTTTAAATTCCTAAAAGTTGAAAAAGTCACAACACTGCCAAAAATAAATGCCATCATCTTCATTTTATATATGCAAGAGGATTTGCTAACAAATGAATTGGCTTATCTGAAAAAAATCAGAGCCAAGAGAAAACCTAATTCCTGCCCTGTGTGAAACTAGCAAATAACAATTCTCTTGACTTTATTTCCTAACCCCAAGATCTTCAAGTATCTGGAGATAGTATGTAAGGAAGTTGAAGACAAAACACACAGCAGCGTATGTTTTTGCAGTGTCTAGCTTTTGGAATAAATAGCTTGAAAAGCCAATGAAAGTAATTTTTGGAAATATACAATCTATATGATATTAAAATGTGTTAAGAATTTGTAATGTAACAGAACTACATGTGCAAACACAGGAATTAGGAGAAGGAAAATAACTAGTGTTTGGTGTCCACTCTGTGCTAGACAAATACAAAATTTCACCCAAAGCCACATATTGTAGTATTGATTTCAGATTATTTTTTATATGAGAATGGAGAATTAGCAAGTTTTTCTAACCTGTCCAGAGTCACACAGGCCCAGATCCATTTAGAAAAGATATGTTTGGTTCCTAAAACTTATTTTCCCATGATATTACAGAAGGTAGCTCTATGGGTTTCAGTGTGGACACTGTGCAAATATTTCTCCTTCTGTACTTCTCCCTGGGACTCAAAAGCAAGCCATCCCCAAATTATGCTGACTTAGCCTTTTCCATTCCAAACATCATGGCATTAGCAAAACCACATTATGTTTTGTAATTTATGTATCTTGTTTCATGTACTTTCCAGAGTTCTAGTATACTTCTAGCTATTGTAATTGTTCTGTGAAATTTGTTTGGAAGCAAGCATATAGAATGTATGCTCACCGGTACCTCTTTTCTGATGCTAGGATTAGAAATAATCAATTTGTCAGAATGTATGTATGGCATGTAAAGAATTTCTCTTATGTTCATTTTTTTAAATCTTTGGGCCAACTTCTTTTCCCCCCCCTTCTTTCATGAGGATAGAAACGTTTTCCTGTTTTCCCCTTCTTTTCTTTTAAATTTAAATTCAGGTTAGTTAACATATAGTGCTATTAGTTTCAGGGTACAGTTTAGTGATTCATTTGGTCAAATTCTTAACATTTGAAAAATACTGTGTTACTTGTCAACTTTTTCTCCTTATGCTCTTTTACTTTTTGTTGGAACCCATGTTGAACTAACTCGTTGAAGAGGCTTGAATAATGTCAAATAGAGCAAAAGGACCACTTGACAATTTTTTTTTTTAAACTGAAACTAAGAATAGTAATGGTTCTCCAAGTTTCAAGGAGGAAATCTCCAAGAATCACATTCAGGTTTCCACAAGGAAATCAATCTATATAGCAAAGTATGGAGAAGAAAACACCTTAGGGGAAAAAATAAAAGAGCCATAAACTTAGATTGGTTGATTGATGAGAGAGAGTGAGGAAGAAAGAGAGCACAAGCAGGGGGAAGAGCAGAAAGAGAGGGACAAGCCAACTTCAAGCTGAGCGTGAAGTCTGATGAGGGGCTTGATCTCATGACCCTGAGATAGTGACCTGAGTCGAAATGAAGAGTTGGGCACTCAATGGAACGAGCCACTGAGGTATCCTGTCATCTTAAATATATATTGAAGCATTATTCACAGCAGCTGAGATATAGAAATAACCTAAGTGTCCATCAGTGGGTGAATGGTTGAAGAAAATGTGGAACAGAATGGAATATTCTTTATAATGGAATATTACTCAGCCATTTAAAGAAGGAAATCCTGCCCTTAAATGTATAGTTGAAAAAAAAAAAAACAAAAGTAAAAATCAGAGAAACAATAGACAAGTGATTGCCAGGAGTTGGGGGTGGGCGAAATAAGGAAACGTTGGCAAAAGTGTAGAGACGTTCACGTGTAAGATGAGTAAGGCCAGAGACCTGAATGTAAAATATCATGATTATAGTTGACAGCACTGTTAAACAATACAGGGCTACATAGTCTTACCAAGAAAAAATAAAGATAAATATGTGAGGTGATGGATGTGTCAACTAGACAGGGAGATCCTTTCACGATGTTTAAGTATGCCAAATCACCATGATATATACTTTAAACATCCTACAACTTTATTTTTTAATTTGATTTCAAGGAAGCTGAAAGCAAAACCAAAAATAAACCACCCTGATTTACTTGGCATGTGAATGCACAGGCAATCTGGATTTTAATGCCAGCATTGGTTCTGCTAATCTACCTGATCCTCAATGTCTACTTCCTCCTCTCTCTTTTCTCAGCTGTAGGTAGGTCCTTCCCAAAGCTGCATTCTCAGGAATTAAGGAAGCTTTTCCAAAAAGAAAGAACGTAACTTTATTTGAGACTACATTTCCTTAATGTAGTCCTCATGACAGAGTATGGTGTCTAGCACATACCCAGCACTCAAGTCACTTCTTTAATTGACCTTCTGGCAAACAAAACGGGAGCCCTTTTATAAAAGAGGGACAATTAACCATTGTTTCTCCAAAATTGACATTAGAATAAATCTACTTGTTGGCATAGAGAAAGCATAATAATCTTTTGGGTTATCTTATGGGATAGACCTTGTCTTGGTCTATTTTAGAATAGAAATACAATTCCCACTATGATGGAGATGTTGTTTCTAGTGTGGAATCTTTCAAAGCATGACTTTAAGGACAAGTGGCTTATTCATTAAAGCATTTTTTGTTAATCGTCTTGATGATCCCATATGGCTTAGCAGCCATTAATCTACGTCACAATTGACCGTTCTAACCCCAGTTGGATTCCAGAAATTTCATTCCACCCTTTTACTTTAAAAATTCAAATTAAACTGTTAAGGTTATACACTAGGTATAACACCTAGTGCTCCTCACAGCACGTGCCCTTCTCAATACCCATCACCCTTATACTTAACTCATGAATCATTGAACACTACATCAAAAGCTAACTATGTACTATACAGTGGCTAACTGAACATAATAAAAAAAATAAAATTATACACTAAAGTTTAAGAACAAGATCTAGGTAGTACTTTGGGAGAACTAGTTTACTTCTTTTTATAGGCATAGAAGATTATATTTCAATTGTTTATCATCACTGGTAATCTCAAAAATCAAACTGTTGCAAAGAGAGGAAGTTTTTCTTGAGCACAGACATATTACATTTATAATGCTGCTTATCATACCATCTGCACACTCCTACTAAGAGACAACAAGAAAGGACCTCAGGGAAAACCTGTATTTATCTTTTTCTTTCCTTCCTTTTTGAATAGTTTTCCACATATGGTCCAGATACGATTTTTTATTTACCTCTGGGTAAAGCAAAATCAAACTTCTTTCCCCTAGTGAGTGAAAATACCAGCCTCATTGGTAATACCCCCTGGGCTATCTGAGAAATGGGAGAACTAGCGAGGGAGCTGCTAATTCTCACTAACAATGTGCTGGAACAGTGAGCAGCTACTAGAAGGAGGCCCAGCAAATGCAGGATAAGAAACAGGTATCTTTCTTCTATGGTACTCACCCTAGCTTTTCATTCAAGTCAAGCAGTTTATAGTGAATTAAATAAATAATACCAGAAATACTATGAGGGATGACTGCTCAAAAGATGAGGGTGTCTTGCATCATAAGACAGAGGGCTGTGTATCATTCACACTAAATATATAGGAAGAGCTAGATAGATAAAATGAAAGTTGGCAGCTGGCAGTCTCCTGACTGCCATTTCAAATCTTTAAGTGTTAGAGTTGTGCTTCTGGTAGAACATGAGAACTTTGGACTCAGAAAATACAGTTACGTACATATATATTTTAAGCAAAAACTATTGGAGGAAGTATTAAGAGGGAGAAAAACGTGTGTGTGCATGGGCTATTCGAGCTTGTCAATACTAGAGAGAAGGTGAGGCAATACATTTCTTAGATCTTTCAAAAGCTTGGGAAACATGACAATCCATTGGTTTAAAGGGAAATAAGGGGCATGCAGTTTATTGCAAAACCAAAAATAACTCTTGATTTGAGACAGTTCTTTGTTTCAGCATTTCAGATTTACAAATGTGTTTCAGAGGGTACCATAGACAGAAAAGCTTAAATGCTAACATATACAAGAGCTTCTGGGATAACTGGGTAGCTCAGTTGGTTGGGCATCTGCCTTAGCTTGGGTCATGATCCCAGGGTCCTGGAATCGAGTCCTGCATCAGGCTTACTGTTTGGTGGGGAGTCTGTTTCTCCCTCTGCCTGCTCTGCCTACTGCTCCCCTGCCTGTACTCTCTCTCTGACAAATAAATAAAATCTTAAAAAAAAAAAAAAAAAAAAGGAACTTCTGTTAGCACATTTACTTGTTGAATGTTTTAGTGGTGCTCTGGAAACAATGTGGTACAGTGTCTGCCCAAATGCTGAAAGTAGGTTATTACGGTTCCCCTAGTATTTTTTTTTAGGGCCAAATTTGACCCAACCTTGTAAGCATATGCCAGAGACTGCATGACTTTCTCATTGTCTCATCCCTGGGGATAGAATGGGTTTCAGTTCCAGATCATTAAGAAGCACTTAGATTTTCAAGGAAATCTAAGAACTTGGGCAAAGTAAGTCAAGAAATCAAGGGGAAGAAATCAAGTGACCTCTTTTGTGGAAACAAAGCCTGTGGTTTGAATCCATGAAACTAAATGGTGACATTAAAGAAAGACTGTAATACTGCCTAAAGCTGGTCCATCCCTGAGAACAGAGCAGTTACTTCTAAATCTAATTCCAGAGGTTCAGATTTTATATTCCCCAAATGTCTCTAATTGGCAGCATACTTATACCGCCACTTGTGATAAACACCCTCTAGTGAAAATTGAGTATCCACCAAACTGCCCCTGGACACCATACTAATAGGATCTCAAATTCACATCATTTAAGTTCACCGTAGCATGACTGACTTACGGGAAAAGGCTTAAATATTAGGCAGCTCTGTGGTGGCACAAAGAAAGTCGCCCTCCTCTTTAATGGTCTGTAGTGTTAATTCTTCCATGTCGTTTTGTAGCCAAAGTATGTGACATTATCATATTGTGTTTTATTTTAGTAAAGCCTATTAAAATAAAAACTCATTTCTAAAGGTTCAAAATACTAGAAACCTATATTTTATGGGCTGTGGCCACCACAGAATAATGAAACCTAGAATAACTACTGAATAATCCCATCTGTCAGGGTATTTGGAAGAGGTTCAGTCAGAAGAATATAGCCAAAAATGAGAGCGCAAAGAATGAAAAATCATCCTAACTGTTCACTGGGACTGACAACGCATTAAGATCAGTTTATGGAACTCTACCATCTTATTGGAAATCTCTGTCCCTTTATTACCACACCCACGTGAAACCTCCTGCATGGTATTCCCAAATAGGAATTACGTGTTTGAAATGGTTTAGGTTAAATTACAGGCTAGTTGTTAGAGATTAAGTTCACTTTGGGGTACCCTTCGGGCTCCTCTAAGAGGCAGTCACACAACAGTAGAGGCTTGTGAATCGGTTAGCAGAGACTGGCCATATGCATTAACAAGCCATAGAACAAGCAAGCATCAGTTTTAAATTTAAGTGACCAACTCACGGTAGTGACACTATTTTCAAGTGTTGAATTTATTGGTTCAGGGCGCCTGGGTGGCTCAGTCGGTTAAGCATTTGGATCTTGGTATCCAGCCTGGTCTTGGTCTCCCTACACCCTGGCTCATGCGCTTGGTCTCTCTCAAATCAATAAATAAAATCTTTAAAAAACTGGGTGTGGTGCAAAAATAATGAATACTGTTATGCTGAAAAAATAAAGAATTAATAAAAAAAATCTTTAAAAAAATGTATTTGTTAATAGCTCTACAACTGGACACTTACTCGTGGTAACCAGTATGATATTACTCTTCTTTATAGAAAAAAAAACCAGACTTATTCTTCAGGAGGCATTAAGGGAAAAGAAAAGTAAGTATATACTTAGCATTTTTTATGTATGAAGCATTATGTTGGACACTTACATGTACCTTTTATACTGATCCCTATGGTCTTAAAATGAGCTCTTAAATGATGAGGAAATTGGGACTCACAGAAGTCCCTTAGATATTTTTAAAAAATATTTTGTTTATTTGACAGAGCATAAGCAGGGGGAACAGGAGGTAGAGGGAGAAGCAGGCTCCCCGCTCAGCAGAGAGCCCGACATGGGCTCCATCCCAGGACCCTGGGATCATAACCTGAGCCTAAGGCAGATGCTTAACCTACTGAAACACCCAGGCATCCCAAGAAGTCCCTTGGTATTAGGTGCAAGGAATAAAGATGGAGCTCAGTTCTAATTTTTTTTTTTAAAGATTTTTATTTATTTATTTATCAGAGAGAGAGAGAGAGAGCACACACAAATGCAGGCAGAGTGGCAGGCAGAGGCAGAGAGAAGCAGGCTCCCTGCTCAGCAAGGAGCCCTATGCAGGACTTGATGCCACGACCCTGGGATCATGACCCGAGCCAAAGGCAGCGGCTTAACCAACTGAGCCACCCAGGCATCCCCACTTCTGTCTAATTCTGCCCTGCAGATGGCCACTAGCAATTCCTTCCTCCCTGTATGTATATGCCACTGTTCCCACGTGGAAGTGGAGATTAATGACCCTTCCTTTGAATGTGGGATGGCTTTGTGAGTTTGGGCCAATAGAGAAAGTGTAAGTGATGTTCTAGAATTGTGGAGGCTACCTAGGCTTTTACTCTTCGAAGAGAGCGACTGTGTTATGTACCACTGTGCTGTTCCAACCAAGGTCCTGAAAGGTGAGAGCTGGAACCAGCTCTAGTCACTTTGCCATAGCCAACACTAAATAAGGCAAAGATGAGCTATTCCCATTAAGTCCTGCCCAAATTGCTGAACTATGGGGAAAAAGCTGGATGGACACTGGTTCTCAAAGCCACTCAGTTTTTAATTTTATTTTTATTTTTAAGATTTTATTTCATTTTATTTTTTAAATTAACATATAATGTATTATTAGCCACAGGGGTACAGGTCTGTGTAAGCCACTCAGTTTTTTAAGAGATTATTCAACAGTAGGTAACTGAAGAAGATTCCCAAACCCTAGTTGTTTCTCTTTAGTAGTGCTGACTTCCACTGTTACTCCAACTTCCTTCACTATTAATTTGATGAGGAAACATTTGAGTCAAAGGGGTGCTCAGCATGTGTCAGGGGAAAAGAACAATTTTAAGCATTGTTAATTTAAGCAAAAATGTATTGAGTAATTACATAGTGCCTGGCACTGTATTAGGACATTCATCCTCACTACAACCCTGTGAGCTAAGTGCTATTTTTAATCCCTGTTTTACAGGTGAGGAAAGTAAGGAACAGAGATAAGTACTTGGCAGGTAGGGAGTTGTAGATCCAGAATCATAACCATGCAGTCAGATTTCGGAGGCTAACTCTTAATTCCTGAGTTATATTGCCTGGATTTTCTTGTCACTGATATTTGAATCCAGCCACTTGAAAAAAGTAGCTGTGACAGGAGTCCCACTTTTATCATTGACAACTGCAACGCTTGATTTGCAAGTGCTGCACTGTATACTACCCTAAAGAACTTGCCTTGGAGAGTCTATGTAAATAGGGCACAAAAGATTCTCTCCTGGTTTGAATGCCACAAATACAGTTAGAAGACAGGCACTTCATGTAGGATCAGAAAAGACTACCCAGACTAGAGAATGCAAAGCCTGGCTTAGAAGAGTCCTCTCTCTATGGTGAGCTGTCCCCAGGTTCTTTGCCATATGTGAGAGCAGTTCCTTGGCATGGAAATAAAACTAGCATCTACATATTTAATGCCACTTTTGCCGTGATTTTTCTACTTCAGTGCAGGGTTTGGTGTTGGCAAGACCTGGGTTGGAGTAGTGGCTGACCAGTGACTAACTCTGTGACCTTAAAAATTTCCTTTACCCCTCTGGTTTACATTAACAAAATGGGGACAGCGAGGTCTAACCCATGGAATTCTTTTGAGGGTCAAGTGGCATTGTATATGAGAGAGAGAGAGAGAGAGAGAGAGTGTGTGTGTGTGTGTGTGCGCGCGCGCGCGTGTGCGCACACACTACCGTTACTATGTGTTCTCCTGCTGCTGCTACTAGCCACCACCAGGGGTGATAAATTCAGAGGCTAAAAGAACACTATGCTGGAAGAAAGTCAAGAAACCTGTATTAGACAATAAGGTAAAAGGTAAAAGGAAATGAAGAAGATATGATTCTTCAAAAGCCAAAAGAGGAAATTTGGTCATCTCGCCTTTTTATTAAGGGTCTCCAGTTAGAAAAGTCTCATCATATTTCTATTACCCCAAATCTCCACAAGTAGAATTCAATTAGACAGTGTACTAGTAAATGTTCTAGAAAGCTCTGGTCAGATGTCAAGCTTGCATAATAGAGTTGAAGGATGGTAGATGCAAAAACATCTTTGAGATTATCTAGCTCAGCCCCTTTATTTCATAGGTGAAGAAAGCTTCAGGAGGGAAAGTGATTTGTAAGAGGAGATCCCACTTGTGAGTTACAGAACAGGCACTGGGAATAAGGTTTCCTGACTCCCCAGTGACAGCTCTATCAAAAACAGAAGCTGTTCTTGGATTAAGGAAACAGAACTTGAAAATAGTATTGGTATTGGTGATCATTTCTATGCCCCACATAAAATTTGTCATAACACCACCAAATAGCTAAATCAGACTCCTTAGCATTCTCTTTCATGTATGGAAGGTAAATAATAACCTCAAACTTCTCTGGTCTCTATTCGTCTTAGTTCTCTATTTATTACAGCATATTGTTCTAAGACCAGACCTGACTTGAGAAGAAAGTTTTTTATTAAGTCTCAGCCAGATTTGGGCAAGGGCTTTTTTTTTTTTTAATTATTTATATATATATTTTTAAATTTTATTTATTTGACAGACAGAGATCATAAGTAGGCAGAGGGAGAGAGGGGGAAGCAGGCTCCCCGCTGAGCAGAGAGCCTGATGTAGGGCTCGATCCCAAGACCCTGAGACCATGACCAGAGCCGAAGGCAGAGGCCCCAACCCGCTGAGCCACCCAGGTGCCCCTGGGCAAGGGCTTTTTTACAGCAATTTATTCTTTCTGAGGTGTGGTGCTCCAGGACAGATTACTGGTCTCTTGGACTTGGCCTCTCCACTCTTAGGACCTGGCCTGAACCAGTGCTGACAATGAACTCTGGTGAGGTATAGTTCTCTGTATCCACAAAACAAGCCAAATGAGAGTTCCCCTTGTCCCCCATGTGTGGTTTTTATTCCATTATTTAACTGAGTAGCCCTATAGCTCCCAACTATATTGGAGTTCCTG
The DNA here is from genome assembly GCF_902655055.1 of Lutra lutra. Classification (NCBI taxonomy): domain Eukaryota; kingdom Metazoa; phylum Chordata; class Mammalia; order Carnivora; family Mustelidae; genus Lutra; species Lutra lutra. Next base: position 52,985,310 of record NC_062290.1, read on the forward strand.
AATTCTAGCATAATGTGTGGACATACATCACCTAATTAAAGATTCCCCAGTGTAGACTCTTCATCAGTCTACATACCTCATCACTGGAAAAGCCTATCCAACTACACCTTTTCAATCAGTCTCCAGAACAGGCCAGATCCTCCCTAGGTGAATGGCTCTTGGACCATTTCTCTGAGTCTTCCCAAATTTACCTCATTTGTTTTCTGAAAAGTAAATGGGTATGAGGACATGAACTATCTGAGCTAGAACAATATGGGGAGGGGATCGTTAGTTTTTATTAGTGGTCCGGTGGCAAATTTGGAAATTTTCAGTGACTAGATCTACAATTATGTGGTATACAGATATCCTCGGTGATTGAAAAAATATAAAAAAGACTCATGACTGGGTTATTAAGTTTATTTTTCATTTATAAAATTAAAAACATTCATAATATAATACCTGGAAAAAAAGAAAAGCAGACAGGAGGAAAATATGCTTTTCTTTTTATAAAATGAGAAGTAACTCTAAACAGGTCTTTGATTTGACCCAGGATACATGAATCTTTGTAGTACAATAACTTATGCTTCAATGTACTTCTATTTTAGTTGACTATTTTCCCCCTAAAATATAAGAAACCACACAGTAAACTTTTCAGACTACTTCACATGTTTCAGGGTCCCAAAAATACATTTATTGATCTTCCAGTAAACTCTAGGGGATTGTGTCAATTCTGACGTTGATTCCCATGTGCAATAGAGGACTTTTCCAGATTTAGAGTTGTGACTTGGTTTTAACCACGAGTGTGAACTCCAGACCCTTTAAAATAGAGCTTAAGACTCCTCATCACATTTTTGAAACCGGCTGCTTATTTTCTGATTCAACTGTATTTGTTCTGCTATGACTGTATTGCTTTTGGATTCAAGGTCAGCTACCAATAAGTCTGATATTCAATCCTCCCTCCAGCTGTTAGACTGTAGAATCTATTTAAACTTTCACAAGAAGGAGGGTATGCTGGGAAGGAGTGCCAGATTTGCTAAACTTTCAATTCTTTTTCTTCCAGATCTAAATTTTAGTCAAGTTTCTGACAATCTCTTATCATGTGCCCACTGACAACCATTTAACCTCAATTAGAAGAACCTGTAAAAATAGAACATATTTTTACCCCTACTAGGTACAGTGCAGCTGGAAAAACAGGCCATGTACACATGCCAATATAGGCAATAGCATCAGAAATCACATCATAAAAAGCCTTCATAAATAGAAGAATAGTTTGTGCCACAGTATGGGAGTTAAAAAGTGGGGGAGTTACCTTAGGGCTAGTTTGGCCAGAATTGGGAATAATAGAACAAAGCAAGACATTTTTCTTGGTGGCAGATATGCTTGGCCAAATGTACAGAGATTTTAAAAAGGGTTTAGATTTTGAGAAGCAGTCTAGTTTGGCTACAGAACAAAGTTTATACATACCTATTTCAATGCAGCCATTCAGGGCCTCCCACAGGAGAGCTGCATGTCTGGGGTTCAGTTCTCTGTCTCCACATATAGGCTGCAATGGTCCCAACTTGATCTACTGGGATATCCCCAAACATGTCTATTCTTCCCTACTGCTGCTTTTGCTCATGTTTCTTCATCTTCTATCCTATCATTGGCACCCACTGTCCCCATAATACATTCTCATAATGAAGTTTGAAAATCAAGTTTGTTCTGTGGTCCACTCTGATAAACTGACAGGGTTTTTTGGGGGGTAATGTGTGGGAAAAGATTTTAAAGTCACTCTTAGCTTCAGGAAGAACAACAAAATGAAACCCTCCATGAATGATTAGTAATGTCAACCAACATATGAATTTGGGAGTAGTAGAACAGAAGTCCTGTATTTTGCCCATACTGTTCAGGGCCTAGACAAAGTACCCACATAGATCATAAAGTTTTGGGGATCCTCTTCATCAGATGGACATTTTCATCCTTGAACGTCCACTGCATTTTCTATTTATTTTATGTCACTTAACTTATTCCACTTTATATGCTTGCACTTGGCTTATCGCTGGCAATAGATTTAAGCTCCTTAGAAGTAAAGACTATCTAAATTATCTTTTTTATCTCCCCCAAAACCCTAGCATAGTAAGTATATACTTAATAAATATTTCATGAAGTGAATATAATGTGGGAAAGGAGGAAGATCTAGGGTGAAAAAGTAAAATGCAGATGGATTATGGAAGCATAAATAATGGAGTTCAGCTGATGATTGTTCTAAATGGTTTCATGTATATCATTTTCATCCCCATAATAATTAGATGCTAGAGGGCAAGGCCCTTATTACATTCTTCCTCACACATTCCAACAAGAGTAGGTTGCTGACCCACCATCTAGGGGTTGAGTCTTTCAGTCAGAAACAATCAAAGGCAACACAATTTGTCTATATATTATACCTCCAAGGGGCTTTCAGGGAAATTTTCATATTTGGAGAAAATGTGGGTTGAACAAAGAAGGAAAGGTATACCTAGAATGAAAACCTGTGTTTAAAAACGGGTAGAACCTCCTCAGTACATTGTGATAGAGCATAGATTTGGGAGATTAGTCTTAAAATCCGAGATTTGATCTTAGCTCTACTGCTTCACCATTGTGCCCTGGGGCACATTAAGTTACTCCTCTGAACCCAAAACCCTTCCATTGTGAAAGAAGTGTAATTCTACGGAGTGCCAAAGAAGTTCAGTTAAATATGCAGCCTAATGTTCGTAACTTACTTTAGGAAATTCATTGGCATGTAAAGTTTGCCTATGCACATGTGATCTTTTTCCACATTATACCTCTCAGCCGCGGACCCTGATTTTCTTTTACAGTTGAGTATATTGACTGAATTACTGAAAGCCACCTCTATATATTTACAGATCTAGATGGCCCATAAAAATATAAATTATATAATATATATATAAATATATAATATATAAAAATATATGTAAATATAAACTGTATAAAATAAATATAAATTATTTGTAGAGCTATTGGAGAATAAAATGAAATAATGTCTTGACAAAACGTTTCACATAGCTTAATAAATGTGATTTCCCCCAATCACATTCTATCTTCCCATTGAAATCATGATAAAGAGAGTTTCTAAGGCAAGAAGGCAGATGCCAAGGATGTCAGAGTTATAACCATTTCAGGTACTTCAACTTGACAACTTTCATTTCTCTGGCCAGTACTTAGGATTTCCTGAGGTTACACGGTTTGACAGAAAAATTTAAGTACAACTTAAAATAAGATTTTTAGTTAAGTGCTTTGTACCTTTTTACTCATTTATGTCAAAGCCCATCATTTTAATAAATCTAGTTTTTCTCATGTAATGAAACTACAGATGCTTTTGGTTTTCATATCTCAATTCCTTGAAAAGACTGAATTTAACTCTGTTGCTCCATGAAGTGAAAGTACTTTGTGTCATTAAGGTCTCAGAGCTTTTCATGCCCTTCTTTTGGATGATATACTTTTCAAGGGAAAAACAAAGCTGACCCTGACCTGTTTGCTTTCACTGAACACTTATGTGAATAGCAACAGCTGACTCTTGTTCCAAACTGAGACATTGCATCAATTTGAACAGAAACTCTTATCCATCAAAAGATAATCTCCACATTTATGAAGAAAACACAGTGTGCTGTGGGCAAGGCTTTCAGTCCATACATTTATATATACCACAAATACCCTAAGAATAAGCAACTTAAATGTCACAAAAGACAGAGAAAGGCAGAATTAGGCATCTGCCTCATTATATCAAACCACACAGCAGTTGACATTTATTAAGAGGATTATTTGAATAAAACTGCTCAAGTAACCTTTGTAGAGATTATAAAGATAAACAGAAAAGATATAAAAGACTGCATTATGTCATATTTTGAATATGTATGTTAAGGAAGTACCAGATATGTTAATCATATACTATATATTTATTTTACAACTATGATATATCCTGCATTTACATTTGGGAAGGGACCTAGTACTATGGTTGGTCATAAAAAACTAAAAAATAATTACCTATTTTTCCTATTATAAGTATGCTCTAATTTTATAATTATGGAAATACATGTTTGAAATCTATTACCCATTTCAGCAGGACTGTCAATTAGAAGGAGGATATATGAGCTCTGAGAAAAGATCTGGACTAGATAAACGAAATTGAAATCAACAGCTTACAGATAGTTTTTACAATTAAATCTAAGATATTAGAAATATTACTAGCTAGGTAAACCTACACAGTAAATGATTTTTTGAAATATTAATTATCTTGGATCACTGAGCTGAAGAGCAGTTTGTTCAGGGACAAGCTGAGGGAGAATTGATAGACAGCTTGGAGGCATGGGTCATAGAACTCAGATTCCTTTTAAGTAAACTCTGGTTGTCTGTCCACCTAATGCCTCTCCTCTTCAATCTCCTTTGCCGGATGCTCTGCTTTCCTTTATTTTTAAATGTTGGTGTTTTTTAAGGTTTAATATTGGGTCCTTTATATTCATTACTCTCTCCAAATAGGATTTCATCAAATTCCATATTTTAAATGCCATCTGTAATTCACTGAAATGCAAATTTAAATCTCTAGTCCAGGACCATCACATTAGTTCCAGATTTGACATTTCTTTTCAGATGTATTATGATATCATCAACATACTAAAATGGCATGTCTGAAAAGAACTCTAATGTAAAGCATCACCATCCATCCTGTTCTACAAAATCCAAATAGATCAGAATCTTCCTGGATTACTTTTTCTCCCTTGCACACACTTCCCACAAACAGGACGAAAGGAGACTCTCATCAGAGAACAGATGCCAAGATGATGTATCTAATAGCAGTGGGATAGCAAAGAAATGCCACCAAAACTCAGAGGATCCATATAGAAAGGAAACAGTCTAAATCTGGGGAGAAGAAGGCAGAGCTCTTGAACTGTAGTCTGGAAGACCACCTATACCACCAGCAGGGAACCTCTTGCAAATAGCTGATTCAGTGAAATCTTATCTGTTCAAGCAGAAGTAATACAGCAGTACTGAACATGGCATTGTTATAAAAATCCTTTGAAAAAGGTGGTAACAAACAGCAAAATATATCAATGGATGAAAAAACACTAAAAAAAATCATGATAGAACATAAAAATGTAATCAAACATTTCACTATAGACTTAAATAAATATATGAAATGATTGCCATTAAAGATGGCCCTAAGGACAAAACATAAGAACTCAAGGAAGAAATGTTGGGACAATTAGAAAAGATGAAAACACCAGGTGATGGAATGCAAGAGAGCATTCAAGAAATTTTTCAAGATACAATTTTTCAAAATATAAAATCATTAAAGAAAGAAGATTCAAGGGAGCATGTAAGAGAACAATGAAAAACAGAAATGGACTCAGAAGACAGTAATAAGGAAAAGCAACAGTACAAAACCTTATTCTATTGTTTTTATTTATGAACTCTGTGGCTATCATCTACTCAAAAATAAAATTCACAACAAAATGAAGGAAATCTTGTCAGGTCACTACCATTCTTCAAACCCTCCAATGGCACTGATGGATCTTAGAATGAAATCTAAACTCTGTACCATGATCTGTCTTACATTACTGGCTCCCACTCTCTTAGCAATCTCAAGTCTTGCTCCTTTCTCATCAGCCACATTGATCTTGGTTGCTCCCTCAACTTCATACATGTTTCCCCAGACTTCCCACAGGTGAGGCTCAACATATTGTCATAAGAAAGTCTTTCCTTTAGCCCTTCACTGATCTCTAAAATATTTGTGATTCTCTTCCATCATCCTATTTCTTTCTTTGACAGCCCTTATCATAACCATAATTATCTCACTAATTATATTGTTCACTTAGATATTGTTGTTCTTCCTTTACAAAAATGTAAGGGTCCCAAGAACAGAGGTCTGTATAGTCCAGCATCTAGCATACTGTCAACACTTGATAAAGTCTGATGGTTAGAGAAAGGATAGATAACTTGTTTTTAGGACTTCTTCTAGTTCTAATGTGCTAGTGATGAGGGAGAAGGAGGCAACTGAAGACAAAGCATAAGCTGACATCTCTCAACCTTGTCCGTCCCCCCCCCTCCCCCGCCAATCCAGGGTGGGATAGGTGTGACATTCCTCCAGGAAACACTCTGGGTGTCTTAATGCTAATTCATAATAATATTCTAAAGAGAAAAGCAACCTTAGCCTGACAATAGCAGGGCCCCCTGTATCCTGGGGGCCTTCTTTAGCATATGAAGGTCTTTTTGGACCTTCCCCATTTCCTTACCTCCCCCAACTCTCAAGTATATTATTAGCCATTCTTCATAACCCCAGTGCAGCAGCTCTTTCTGCCCACAGGTCCAGTGTTTTAATAAAATCACCTTTTTAGCACCAAAGACAGCTCAAGAATTCTGGCCCAGTGTGAATTCTTGGCCACTGGCTCAGGACCTCACTAACATTCACAAACTAGATCACTAGTACTTACATATACTACTTCACTTTATAGAGGCTGACCAACTCTACCAAAAACATATAACATACTTTAGGTCTTTGCTTCCCTTGATTTATCAAACTAATAATCACTAATTTCTTTTATCTGTGTATTTACCTATCCTATTGGTTCTGGTTATCTGGAAAGTTACGATGATACAGATTTTGATTAGAGTGGTTCTAGAGGAACAGAATGTTAAAGATGAGTTTTTTGAATTGGTTTTTGGGTTCCTGGAATTGGCTGCCTAATCTGATTGAAGATGCTACTAGCTATTTCTAGTAGTAACCGGAATTGTCATAATCCATGGCATGATCTGGAAATGGGGGTATACCAAATATTTTCACTTAATATTCCTAATCATATAAGAAGGGAGAAGATGAGTTACTACATATATGATACTTCCGAACAGTTTTAGAAAACTAACAAATAGAGGAACCAGATAGGTTAGTTGCGCCTAGTATCACTTAAGAAAAGAGGTTAAAAAAAAAAAAATTCAGTGATTGGAACTCCCAGCTCAAGCGCTGCATAAATGACCTGAAATCATCTGTGCCCTAAAGGAGACCCATATTCCTTGTAGCCATAGGATCTTAAAACTGGTTGAATTACAAAGCAACTTGAACTTTTTAATAGTAGACAAGGTGTCTACTATTAAAATGTAGACAGGGTGTCTACTATTAAAATAAAGCATTGTCTGAAAAAGAGGTGATTCTGTAAATTAGAGGGCATATGTGATGTAGCCCCTCATCAATCTTCCTTGTCAAAGAGGGCCGCCCACCCCCATTGGGAGTAGGCTCCTCAACCCGAGGGGTAGCAATCTCTCCACTCCCATCTAATGTGATTAACTCTGAATTGCCTAAAGAAACCATAATGGCCTTCCTTAAGGCAGCTGCCATGCAACACAATGCTGATTCCCTTCAAGACCCACATCAAGGGGCGCCTGGGTGGCTCAGTGGGTTAAGCCGCTGCCTTCGGCTCAGGTCATGATCTCAGGGTCCTGGGATCCAGTCCCGCATCGGGCTCTTTGTTCAGCAGGGAGCCTGCTTCCCTCTCTCTTTCTCTCTCTCTGCCTGCCTCTCCATCTACTTGTGATCTCTCTCTGTCAAATAAATAAATAAAATCTTTAAAAAAAAAAAAAAAGACCCACATCAACCACCCATTTTTGTTTCTAGACTTATAACTAGATTCAAGTCTCATCAGGTTTTTAAAGGTGATGTATAGTGTGATTTATGAGTAGGTGCTTTATGCTCCAAAAGAACTATAACGTTTTCCAATTTACTAAGACTAAAATCTGGGGAACATACATGGGAATGGATATTAAGACTGTGGGATAATGGAGGAAGGAACATGAAGTTGGATCAAGCATAATTTATTGATTTGTGTTCATTAAGCAGAGATTCTGCATTTTATGTTGAAGCTCAGGGAATTAGGAAGGGCTCTTAATTTGGTTAGTTAGCTAAAACATGGACCAAAAAGGTGGCCCATGGTGAGCAAATTAGAAATGCGAGAACTGCTTTGGTTTAATGTAGGGAAGGGCATTTAAAGGCTTAAGGAGAATGGAATGCTACAGTGTCTTTGTCATGTAGGAGTTACTTATCCCCCCCTGGGAAGGCCTAGAAGACATACCTTTCACCACTACTTTGAGATACAATTTTTTTGAGTAGAGCCTTAACATTTTTCTTTATTAGTTTCAGAGGCAGAATTTATTGATTTATCAGTTGCATATAACACCCAGTGGTTATGACATCAAATGCCCTCCTTAATGCCCATCACCAATTATCCCTTGCCCCCACCCACCACCCTCCATCAACCCTGTTTGTTTTCTATTGATAGGAGTCTGTTATCATTTGCCTCCCTCTCAATTTTCGTCTTATTTTATTTTTCCCTCCCTTTCCCTGTGTTCATTTGTTTAAGTTCCACATATAAGTGAAACCATATGGTATTTGTTTTTCTTGGACTTAATTTCACTTAGCATGATACCCTCTAGTCCCATGTTGTTGCAAGTGGCAAGATTTCATTCTTTTTGATGGCTGAGCAATATTCCATTTTATATAAATACCACATCTTCTTTATCCATTTGTTGATGGACATCTGGGTTCTGTCCATATATTAGCTATTGTGGACATTGCTGCTATAAACATTGAGGTACAGGTACCCCCTTTGAATCACTATGTTTGTATCCTTTGCGCCCTGACATTTTTGAAGAGCTGTGTGATTGCTATTTTCTGTAGACCAAGTGAGAATACTGAAAAGTCATCTACAGTGGAAACTATAGTCACTGATTTGGAAAATTTAAATGCAATGGTGGTAATTGGATCTGGGAAGGTAGAGGCCAAGTGATAGCACTCAACTGCCCCAAACAAGGCAGATATAGTTGCTGTAATAGATAGCCAAGTCAAGTAGCAATTTGGACCCAAGATATTGGCTAGTTGGTCATGGTATTCTTAGGAGTAAAATAGACAGAAAGCCTACTCAAATTTCACTTGATCTAAATGGGTAGCAAAGTTTCAGGTCAAGTGAATACAAATCTAATCCAAATCATAAAAACAGAGTCACAGCCCCTCAAACAATTCCCAGAATTGAGCCAGTTTGCAAACACAGAACTTTTTGAATGAAAGAGAAAGTGGGTCGTCTCAGGGAAGGACTCCACTATACTGTCCAAAATATATACTGTCAATCTTTCTCCTAGCCATCCCCAAAAGGACTTATAGCTTTTCCCAAGGTAACTGTGCAATGGGAAAATAATCAGGAAATAATCAGACATTTTGAGCACTATTGGACAGTTTCTCTGAAGAGCAATGGTCTGTGACCCAACATGTCATTGTGGTCCAAGAGTCAGAGTAGGGGCTTATAGAGGTCAGGTGATCAATGGTGTTTTAGCTTCCAGGGTCTATATCACAGTTGGTCCAGTGTGTCCTCATACCCATTCTATGGTTATTTTCCTGTTCCAGAATGTATAATTGAACAAGACATACTGCACAGCTGGCAAAATCCCCACATTTGTTCCCTGAACAAATGGGCTATTGTGGCAGGAAAGGCCACGGAAATGCCATTAGAATTACCTCTACCTAGCAGGAGTCTATCAAAATCCTAGAGGAGAACATAGGCAGTAACCTCTTCGACATCAGCCACAGCAACTTCTTTCAAGATATGTCCCCAAAGGCAAAGGAAACAAAAGCAAAAGTGAACTTCTGGGATTTCATCAAGATCAAAAGCTTCTGCACAGCAAAGGAAACAGTCAACAAAACAAAGAAGCAACACACAGAATGGGAGAAGATATGCGCAAATGACACTGCAGACAAGGGGCTGATATCCAAGATCTATAAAGAACTCCTCAAACTCAACACACACAAAACAGATAATCATGTCAAAAAATGGGCAGAAGACATGAACAGACACTTCTCCAATGAAGACATACAAATGGCTAACAGATACATGAAAAAATGTTCATCCTCATTAGCCACCAGGGAGATTCAAATCAAAACCACATTGAGATACCACCTTACACCACTTAGAATGGCCAAAATCAAGAAGAGAGTAAACAAGAGCATGTAGAGAAAGGGGAACCCTCTTACACTGTTGGTGGGAATGCAAGCTGATGTAGCCACTTTGGAAAACAGTGTGGAGATTCCTTAGGAGATTAAAAATAGAGCTACCCTATGATCCTGCAATTGCACTATGGGTATTTACCCCAAAGATACAGATGTAGTGAAAAGAAGGGCCTTCTGTACCCCAATGTTCATTGCAGCAGTGGCCACAATCACCAAACTGTGGAAAGAACCAAGATACCCTTCAACAGATGAATGGATGAAGATGATGTGGTCCATATATATAATGGAGTATTATGCCTACATCACAAAGGATGAATACCCAACTTTTTTGTCAACATGCACAGGACTAAAAGAGATTACGCTGAGAGAAATAAGTCAAGTGGAGAGAGTCAAGTATCATATGGTTTTGCTTACTTGTGGAGCATAAGGAATAACATGGAGGACACTGGGAGATGGAGAGGAGAAGTGAGATGGGGGAAATCAGAAGGGGAGACAAACCATGAGAGACTACGGACTCAGAAACAAACTGAGGGTTTTGGAGGTGAGGGAGCTGGGGGGTTGGGTGATCCTGGTGGTGAGCATTATGGAGGGCACGTATTGCATGGAGCACTGGGTATAGTGCATAAACAATGAATTTTGGAACACTGAAAAGAAATAAAATTTAAAAAAAAAAAAAGAATTACCTCTACCTAGAATAATGGTCAACTAAAATCAATATTGTACTTCCAGAAGGATTTCAGAGATCAATGCCACCATTAGGGATTTGAAGGATACAGGGCTGGTGATTTCTACTACATCCCCATTCAACTCTATTTGGTTTGTGTAAAAGACAGATGGATCTTTCAGAATGATAGTGGATTATTATAAATTTAACTGGGTGGTAATTAAAATTGCAGCTCTCAAAAAAAAACAAACAAACTGTAGCTCTGCTGTAACAGAAATGGTTTCACTGCTTGAGCAAATTAATATATGACCTAATACCTGGTATATAGCTATTGATCTGGAAAATGCTTTTCTCTTCATACATGTCAATAGGGTCCATCAGAGGCAGTTTGGTTTCAGTTGGCAAAGCCAGCAATACAACTTTACTATCTTACGTCACATGTATATCAATCAACTCCTCAGGCCCAAGTCATAATTTAGCTCACCGCAATGGCTTCTATGAGGTATCATAGTGGTCCATTACATTGATGACATGCAGACTGGATCTAGTGAGCAAGTAGTAAGATAGAAAGAGGGCAGAAATAAAATTCACCATTTCTAGAGGTCCACCGGTGTGGGGACATATTAAGATATCCCTTTTAAGCTGAAGAATAACTTATTGCATCTGGCTCTTCCAACAACACCCATGATACAATGCCTGGTAGGCCTCTTTAGATTTTGGAGCCCCAGTGGATGTCTTACTCTGGCTCATTTAGCAAGTAACCCACAAAACTGCTAGTTTTAAGAGGGCCTAGAATAAGACACAGCTCGACAGCAGGTCCAGACTGCTGTGCAAACTGCTCTGCCACTTGGGCCATATGACCCAGCAGATCCAATGGTGCTTGAAGTGTTAATGGCAGATGGGCATACTGTTTAGAGTCTTGACAGGTCCCAATAGGTAAATCACAGTTCAGGCCCTTAGCATTTTAGAACAAAGCTCTGATAATCTTTGCAGAAAATTATTCTCCTTCTGAGACATAGCTCTTGGCCTGCTACTGGGCCGTAATAGAAACTGATCACTTAACCACAGGCCGCCAAGTTACCATGCGACCTGAGCTGCCCATCATGAACTGGGTGTGATCTGACCCACCAAGCCATAAGGTTGGACATCCATAAAAACATTTCATCAAATGGAAGTGGTATATACAAGATTAGGCCAAGAAAACCCTGAAGACACAAGTAAGTTATATGGAGAAGTGGCCCACGTGTCCATGATTCCCCCTTTTGCTATGTATTAGCAAAAGTATTTTTCTTTCTGCTAGCCTGTACCTATGGCCTCATGGTAAGTTTAAGATTGGTTGACAGAAGAACAGTTTTGGGCCTGGTTTATAGATGGCTCTGCAGAATATAAAGGCATCCACCCCAAAGTGGACAGCTGAAGCATTATAGCCCCTTTCTGGAACATCCTTGAAGGACACTGGTGAAGAGAAATCCTGCTAGTGAGCAGAACTCTGAGCCCTGGCTGTTCACTTTGTTTGGAAGAAGAAATGGCAAGTTGAGCAATTATATACGGATTCATGGGCTGTGGCCAAGGCTTGGCTGGATGGTCAGAGATTTGAAAAGGACTTGGTTGAAAAACTGGTAACAATAAAATTTGGGGGAAAGGTATATGGAAAGGCCACTCAAAAAATGGGCACAAAACATGAAGATGTTTGTGTCCCACATGTTTAAAGGTGAGTTCAGCAGAGGAACATTTTAATAGTCAAGTGGATAAGATGACCTGTTCAGTTAATACCAGTCAGCCCCTTCCCTCAGCCATTATGGTCATTGCCCAAGTGGTCTCATAGACAAGATGGCCACAGTGACAAAGATGCAGGTTATCAGCAGGTCTGACAACATGGGCTTCCACTCACAAAGGCTGACTTGGCTAAGACTACTGCCGAGTGTTCAATCCACCAGCAGCAGAAACCAACAGTAAGTCTCCAGTATGGCACCATTTCCTGGGGATAACCATCCAGCTACCTGGTGGCAGGTTTATTGCCACTTCACCATGAAAGGGTTAGTGTTTTGTTCATACTGGAATAGATACTGTGGATCAAATTTGCCTTCCCTGCACGCTATGTTTCTGCCAAAATTACCATCTGTAATCATTAGAGAATGCCTTATCCACTATCATAATATTCCACATAGCATTGCTTCTGCTCAATGAATTTACTTTAAAGCAAAAGGAATGTAGCAACAGGCATTGGACTACATGGACTTCACTGGCCTTACAAAACTGACATTTTCTCCTTTACTTAAAAAAAAAAAAAAAAAAAAAAAAAAAAAAAAAAGATGTTCTGGTGCATCTTGAGTTCCATGAGGTAAGAGAAAGGGTTTCTAGAAAAATTATGCAAAGTAAATCACTCAAACCTGGGTAATTAGACAAACTCAACAGAAGAAACTCACCATGAGACTATGTTTCTATTCATTTCATGTACTACCCACCTTTGGAAAAGGGGTATCTTAGAGGAATTTTCTATTTACCATTAGCTACTGAGTGACCAACTCTTTGTTGCTAAATGCTTTATATACATTGTCAATTTATCCTTATAAGAACCCTGGAAAGTAGGTATCATCCTCATTTGATAGCACAGAAAATAAGCCTCAGAAAAGTTAAGGTTGCTGGAGATCACTCTGACACCTAAAATCAAAGTAACCAGTGACCAAGGTCTGATCCCAGCCTCACCCGACGCAAGACCCTTGGTCTTTGCCATTTGACTTCTATCACTTTCGCCCAAGATTGAAGGCAAACCAATTATCAATTAACATAGACCACTCCTCAGTATCTCTCCCTGAACTGTGACTTTTTCTTTTGCTTTTATTTCAAGAGCATCTGTATTAAGTTAGAAATTCCTATCTTTATTAATGGACATGGCTGAAGATTATAAAATGTGGTCTACATATATTCTATAGGAGAGGCAAAGAAAGATGCCTTTCCAATACAATCAGTCAGTGACAGAGCTGAGAATTTTAAAATTCTGTTCTTTTCATCAAATGCAGAATTGATGCATTTTTTTCCATTAGGCCATTTTTCATATTTGAATCCAAGTTAAGTGATGTAGTGAGATACCATAATCTTCTCTCATTGCCCCCAGTCTTTGATTAAAGAATTATAGCCTTGCTTTGAAAAGCAGGCATTTTTCAGTGACTCATTAAAACCATCATGAACTTTATTTAACTTCCTTTTGTAGTGGTACTCGTGTCCTTGAGCCTCTTGTAAGATCATATGAAAGGTTAATGATGCTAATATTAACAATCATATAAAATAAGTGTTATCATAATCAGTCCTAAGGAATTTATATAAGCTAATACATTCATGGTCATTTCAATGAATATAAATCAATAAATCTGCAAAAGATTGGCATTCCAAAAGGCAAGATCTTTTCCTTTACTTCACAAATGAAAAATCCAGGGACAAGGAAGGTGAGAAAGCTATCTCCCCATCTCCAATATGTAAGCACTGTTATTTGTCCAAGAAAAGGATTTCTCTCCTAATGGCCAATTTCACTGAAAGTTTATCCCTTTTCTCTCAGTGATCCTTAAAAAGGCCTGGCTTCTAGGAGGGAGTGGTCTGTTCAATCATGCCTGAAGCTATTTTTCAGGTTAGTTAAGTATCAAACCAATTTAGAGCAGCCTTGCCAAGTGCATCATTATCTACCACTGCAGAATCAGAGTCACACTTGTACAACTCGGCAATGCCGGGGCTGGACCTTATCAGTGACTATATTGGCCTCTCAGTTATTACTAAAAAAGTCACTAGAGTCATAACCTTAGCAGTGGCAATTTGCTCCTGGCAAAAGAGCTCAGCTTCCAACAGCTTTCTGAAGCTGGTTTAAACACAGGATACATACACCTTTATTTATACAGTGTATACACACATGGTAAGTACATATGCCTATGAAGTAAGAAATTACATGAGTGGAATATATCCTTTTAATCTTATTATCTTCTCCTATTCATCCAATTATACCACAGGACTGGTAGATCAGCTACATTACTGCACATTCACAGGGGTACAAATGGAGAAAGCAAAACTGATAAGAGAAATGTAGATTTTAATTAAAGGACAGAAAGTGAAGCATTTTCCATTGTTAACAATAGAAATGCTTAGATTCTTTACTTGGCTCTTTTCATTGAATTCATTTCTTCCTACTGTGAGATTTAATTTAAAATGTAAAGAAATTTTACTGCAAGAAAGATTTATAGAAGGGTGCCTGGGTGGCCCAGTCGGTTAAATGGTGCACGGCCTTCCGCTCAGGGCAGGATCCCTGTATCCTGGGACTGAGCCCTATATCCAGCTCCCTGCTTAGCTGGGAGCCTGCTTCTCCTTCTCCCCCTGCTGTACTCTCTGGCTCTCTCTATCCCCCTGTCAAACAAACAAACAAATAAATAAATAAAATCTTAAAAAAAAAAAGATTTATAGAAACTACTTATAAAATATATTGAGATGTGCATACTGGAAATTAAGAAAGCCATCTTTTTTTTTTTTTTAAGGGGAAATACAATGAACACTGAGTATAAACATAGAAAAATCTTTGTTTTTGTTCTTTGGGGGAAAAGGTCAAATTGAGTCATTCTGAGTCATCCTAAAGGACAACTGAACTCACTCATTAATGCCCTTGGGTAACATTTGGTCCTGCAATTATTAAAAAGATTTATGGCAGGCCATTCAATTCACTTTACCAACACTTTCCTTAAATTTCCTGAGAGGTCTTTCAAGTAAAAATTACTTTTATATGAGATCGATGCACATGCAGATATATACAATTCCAAAGTAACCTCGGTGCTTTAGCAAAACAAAATCTTATTGCTCCATCTAAGAAAATCTAAATCTTAAAGACCTAAAAAGTTGGACTTAACTAGCCTACCTCACAAGACAAAATGAGTAAATAAAAAATCTGGGTTAATGTGAAAAGCTCTTCAATGTTCTCTGTAGACATTGAGACTAGGGAGGCAGGACAATCTGACCAGGGGCAATCAAAAACATTATTCCCTTTCAACTTCACAAAAACTGATAAGCTTAATGTCTAACACAAACTCAGAGGTGTTTACTGAGTCCACCAGAGATGTTAATGCATAGGATAAATGATTTAGGATTTGCAAACTGTATCACTTGTCACTGTCACCTTAAATTCCTCAGACTTCAAGTTTACCCAAGAAGAGAAGCCGTATTTACCATATATTCCCTTGAATCCATATGGATCACTGAAGTCTCATTGCTTGCTATTTTTTTCCTATCCCATCCCCACTGGACTCCTGCTATTTAATACTTCTTTGCCTCTGCCCACATATTTCTCTCTCACTACAAGCTATTTTCCATCTGGCCAACTTCTACTCATATCTTAAAGCCTTGCTCAAATTAATATCTTCTTGGAAGTGCTCTTTAACCCTATAGACAGTTACTGTCATTCCCCGAATTTTGCCACAGCATTTTGTACATACATTTTCTGTATAAACCTAGAAAACTGTCTGGTAATTATTTAATAGTCAGCCTTCCATATGAAGTTGTAGGCTCCACAAAAACAGAATGATTCTTACTCATGTCTGTATCTCTAAGGCCTAGGAAAAGAATTTCACACATGGTAGAAAAATTAAGATTAGTTTTCTAAATAAATTAAAAGTGCTCTTTGCTCATTTATTTTATTATGTACTTAATGAAGTCACTAAACATTAACAATATAAATCAGAGTTCATATAAGAAACATCAAATTATCTTGAGTCCAAGCCAGGAATGTTCAAATTACAATTGGTTGAGGATTCTAAAGCAGAAAACTGCCTCATTTATTCAACCTGGATGGAAGAATGAAGTTTTCGTTAGCTGATTACAGAAATGTGAACTTATTTTGATCACGGTATTTGCTGGAAATGGAAAATAGACTCTCATTTACTAATATTTGAGTTATGGTCCTGGCCTTCACTTCAGAGATTTTAGAAACATACCCTTGGCCAAATATACTTCCTTCCAGTGGCTGTCAACGAGGGGCAGAACTGTTAAGCACGGGTCAGGTATTTGTTAGTGTGGTGTAGAGACAGTGGTTGTCACAAGGTTGGAGACGCCAGAGGCCCTGAGGAGCCAGGAGCTAGGGAAGAGCAGTCTCCTATAAGCTTAGGAAAACCACACATAAAAAAGAAGTGTTCACAGAAAACCATAATATTTCATTACGTAACACTTCAAGTGATCCCAGATTCATTTTGTATTGATTTGTATTACTAGCCTCTGCAGACTTGACACCATGAAATACAATCCCAACTCCACATATTAGTATGTATGCAATGTTATTTCATGGTCAAGCACAATCTTTAGCTACAATTGTTAACCAGGTAGTAGTCTTATCGGAAAATTGTAAGGGAAAATATATATTACACTTCAGCACGTTTCTTCATGACAGGAAGAAGAATTTTATGGATGAGTTACTAACAGAAAGTTATTTGTGCACAACTTTCTTCCTTTTCTTGCATATATCACAAAGACTAGTTTTTTTTTCTTTTGAGACTGGCAGTTAAACCAGGGCACCATGGCAATTAAAATTAAAAACCATGCTTTAATAAAGTCTGCGGCTGATAAGGCATTTCCAGAATTCCCTAAGACGTTTATCCTCTGTGAGTTAAAACAGCAAGGCCAACAATTGAAATTAAATATAGGTAGTGTTTCCCTTAAATATTTTAAATAGAGAAAGAAATTTAGTGACAGGTGTTATTGATAATTTGAGCTACAAGTTGTGTAGCACTGGGTGACTTACTTACCCTTTCAACCCTACCCTTCTCCAAAGGCCAAATAGGATTTTTTTCATTCATGATTAAAGGGTTTATTAACCTAACATATTTAATACATTTAGCAAGAGATCTAACTCAACAAATGGTAGCCAAGACGATTAATGTCAGAGAAAACAGTTTACTAATAGTATTTACGTATCTGAACAAAGACTAGCTAATAAAATAGCAACCAGAATCTCGACTTAATCTGTGGCTAGAACGGACACCAGGAGAAGCTTCTCCGATCCTCCCATCCTAAGGATTTTTACTTAACTGATAGAAATATTCCAAATGTTCATGATTCCACTTGATAGGTTGGAGATACTAGCTCTTGTGATCACCAATAATTCCACAGATTTGTTTTCCTGCTCACCAAATAAATGACTTCTTTTGCTTTTCCATTTTGGTTTTCCTAGCTTGAGTGAGTACGCTGAATGGAAGATGGAAGCCTTGTGGTTCTACTTGAAGTCTCTAGTCTCATTACGGATTGATACCTTTCTATCTGGTTCACACGCAGTTTGGGTACTAAAAATCTATTCCTGTAGCTTTCAGTTGGATCATTCTAGATGCACTGGCAAAAACTGAATCACTGCAGCTGCAAAGCTAAGAGGAAGACTCTCGATGAACTGTTTGTCCAGATCCCAGCTGGGGAGGCCCTGAGGAGCAAGTGACTCCTGCTGAGAAATCACCCTCATGTTCTCTGATGATAACAAGCAGTGAATTTGAAGAAAATCCCCAAAGGGGTATCTCGGTTAGATCTGTTGGTGTTAGGTCAAAGTGGAATATTGAAAGCAATCCAAATTCAAAGTCCTAGGGAGTCAAAGAAAGCAAAACTGGTTGGCCAAATATAGACTTTAATGACTGAAAAATGAAGAGCCAGGCAAATACTTTAGATGGAGAAAGGTTAAGGGCTATTTTGAATTTCACATCTTGAAGTAGATAATCCCTTTTGTATGGAAGACTAATAAAATCCCAGCACTTCAGTTTCGAGTAGCGGAAGATCATAGCAGTAAAATGTGAAATGAATAGGCCAATGAGCAAATAGGCTTAAAATAGTTAAGGAAATACATGAACTAGTAAATCAAACTGCTCAATATTTTTCAATATGGATTGAGTAATGACAGTGAAGAAAAAAAGTTTTCAGTTGAGTTTTACATATAACAGATAAATATCAAAAGAAAAGAGGAGGTATTTAACATAGAACAAAAACAAATAGTAACCCTGGTGATAAAAATGACAAAGCAAGGCTTTACATCAATAGCAATTAAATTTTTCTAATCAAAAGAACCATCTATTAGATTACTTACTCATAAGAAAGGGCAAGAATGTACACAAAGATAAACTCAAAATGGATAAAAGACCTCAACGTGAGACAGGAATCCATCAGAATCCTAGAGGAGAACATAGGCAGTAATCTCTTCGATATCAGCCACAGCAACTTCTTTCAAGATATGTCCCCAAAGGCAAAGGAAACAAAAGCCAAAATAAACTTTTGGGACTTCATCAAAATCAAAAGCTTCTGCACAGCAAAGGAAACAGTCAACAAAACAAAGAGGCAACCCACGGAATGGGAGAAGATATTTGCAAATGACAGTACAGACAAAAGGTTGATATCCAGGATCTATAAAGAACTCCTCAAACTCAACACACACAAAACAGATAATCATATCAAAAAATGGGCAGAAGATATGAACAGACACTTCTCCAATGAAGACATACAAATGGCTATCAGACACATGAAAAAATGTTCATCATCACTGGCCATCAGGGAGATTCAAATGAAAACCACACTGAGATATCACCTTACACCAGTTAGAATGGCCAAAATTAGCAAGACAGGAAACAACATGTGTTGGAGGGGATGTGGAGAAAGGGGAACCCTCTTACACTGTTGGTGGGAATGCAAGTTGGTGCAGCCTCTTTGGAGAACAGTGTGGAGATTCCTCAAGAAATTAAAAATAGAACTTCCCTATGACCCTGCAATTGCACTACTGGGTATTTACTCCAAAGATACAGACTAGTGAAAAGAAGGGCCATCTGTACCCCAATGTTTATAGCAGCAATGGCCACAGTCACCAAGCTGTGGAAAGAACCAAGATGCCCAGGCGGGGTCAGCGCGGCCTCAGGTCCCGCAGGGTCGCAGAAGGATCGGGGGTGTCTGAGTGTCGCAGAGCTTACCGGTATTAGAACGGGGAAGCCGGCTGCAGAGACAGAGCCGAGGAGTGACTCTCAGTTCCGGGTTGCCGTGAACCGGTCGCAGGCTCGGTCAGCTCGGAGCGCAGCCGTAGGCCAGGGTGACGGTAGTCATTTGGCACTGTTCTCTGAGGGCGCACTGAGGAGTGGGGCCCCGGGCTCTCGGCTCCTCCGGGCCGGAGACCAGGAGGCCGCCATCTTTATTCCCGTCCTCCGGACTCTACGGAAAGCGCTCAGGGAACAAAAGCTCCCCAAAGCGAACCCGAGCGGATGACTCAGCGCGGCCCCGGGTAAGGGCGGTGCAACTCCGCCTGGGGCAAAGACGCTTGAGAATCACTACAACAGGCCCCTCCCCCAGAAGATCAACGGGAAACCCAGCCAGGACCAAGTTCACCTACCAAGGAGAACGGCGGAATTCCAGAGGAGAAGAAAGCAAAGCACGGAACTCATGGCTTTCTCCCCATGATTTTTTAGCCTTGCAGTTAATTTAATTTTTTTTTCTTTTTCAATTTTTTTTTCTTTTTCTCTTCTTCTGCTAAATTTTTTTTAACTTTTACCGTTTTCTTTTTTTAATGTTTTTTAAATAGTTTATCTAATATATATATATTTTTTCCTCTTTTTATATTTTTTCTTTATCGGCTTTCTTTTTTTTAATAGTTTTTTTTTTCTTTCTTTCTGAACCCCTTTTTATCCCCTTTCTCCCCCCTCACAATTCAGGATCTCTTCTGATTTGGCTAAAGCATATTTTCCTGGGGTTGTTGCCACCCTTTTAGTATTTTACTTGCTCCTTCATAAACTCTTATCTGGACAAAATGACAAGGCGGAAAAATTCACAACAAAAAAAAGAACAAGAGGCAATACCAAAGGCTAGGGACCTAATCAATACAGACATTGGTAATATGTCAGATATAGAGTTCAGAATGATGATTCTCAAGGTTCTAGCCGGGCTTGAAAAAGGCATGGAAGATATTAAAGCAACCCTCTCGGGAGATATAAAAGCCCTCTCTGGAGAAATAAAAGAACTAAAATCTAACCAAGTTGAAATCAAAAAAGCTATTAATGAGGTGCAATCAAAAATGGAGGCTCTCACTGCTAGGATAAATGAGGCAGAAGAAAGAATTAGCGATATAGAAGACCAAATGACAGAGAATAAAGAAGCTGAGCAAAAGAGGGACAAACAGCTACTGGACCACGAGGGGAGAATTCGAGAGATAAGTGACACCATAAGACGAAACAACATTAGAATAATTGGGATTCCAGAAGAAGAGGAAACAGAGAGGGGAGCAGAAGGTATATTGGAGAGAATTATTGGAGAGAATTTCCCCAATATGGCAAAGGGAACAAGCATCAAAATCCAGGAGGTTCAGAGAACCCCCCTCAAAATCAATAAGAATAGGTCTACACCCCGTCACCTAATAGTAAAATTGACAAGTCTTAGTGACAAAGAAAAGATCCTGAAAGCAGCCCGGGAAAAGAAGTCTGTAACGTACAATGGTAAAAATATTAGATTGGCAGCAGACTTATCCACAGAGACCTGGCAGGCCAGAAAGAGCTGGCATGATATATTCAGAGTACTAAATGAGAAAAACATGCAGCCAAGAATACTATATCCAGCTAGGCTATCATTGAAAATAGAAGGAGAGATTAAAAGCTTCCAGGACAAACAAAAACTGAAAGAATTTGCAAATACCAAACCAGCTCTACAGGAAATATTGAAAGGGGTCCTCTAAGCAAAGAGAGACCCTCAAAGTAGTAGATCAGAAAGAAACAGAGACAATATACAATAACAGTAACCTTACAGGCAATACAATGGCACTAAATTCATATCTCTCAATACTTACCCTGAATGTTAATGGGCTAAATGCCCCAATCAAAAGACACAGGGTATCAGAATGGATAAAAAAACAAAAACCATCTATATGTTGCCTACAAGAAACTCATCTTACACCCGAAGACACCTCCAGGTTTAAAGTGAGGGGGTGGAAAAGAATTTACCATGCTAATGGACATCAGAAGAAAGCAGGAGTGGCAATCCTTATATCAGATCAATTAGATTTTAAGCCAAAGATTATAATAAGAGATGAGGAAGGACACTATATCATACTCAAAGGAACTGTCCAACAAGAAGATCTAACAATTTTAAATATCTATGCCCCTAACGTGGGAGCAGCCAACTATATAAACCAATTAATAACAAAATCAAAGAAACACATCGACAAGAATACAATAATAGTAGGGGATTTTAACACTCCCCTCACTGAAATGGACAGATCATCCAAGCAAAAGATCAACAAGGAAATCAAGGCCTTAAATGACACACTGGACCAGATGGACATCACAGATATATTCAGAACATTTCATCCCAAAGCAACAGAATACACATTCTTCTCTAGTGCACATGGAACATTCTCCAGAATAGATCACATTCTTGGTCCTAAATCAAGTCTCAACCAGTATCAAAAGATTGGGATCATTCCCTGCATATTTTCAGACCACAATGCTCTAAAGCTAGAACTCAATAACAAGAGGAAATTTGGAAAGAACCCAAATACATGGAGACTAAACAGCATCCTTCTAAAGAATGAATGGGTCAACCAGGAAATCAAAGAAGAATTGAAAAAATTTATGGAAACAAATGATAATGAAAACACAACGGTTCAGAATCTGTGGGACACAACAAAGGCAGTCCTGAGAGGAAAATATATAGCGGTACAAGCCTTTCTCAAGAAACAAGAAAGGTCTCAGGTACACAACCTAACCCTACACCTAAAGGAGCTGGAGAAAGAACAATAAAGAAACCCTAAACCCAGCAGGAGAAGAGAAATCATAAAGATCAGAGAAGAAATCAATGAAATAGAAACCAAAAAAACAATAGAACAAATCAACGAAACTAGGAGCTGGTTCTTTGAAAGAATTAATAAGATTGATAAACCCCTGGCCAGACTTATCAAAAAGAAAAGAGAGAGGACCCAAATAAATAAAATCATGAATGAAAGAGGAGAGATCACAACGAACACCAAAGAAATACAGACAATTATAAGAACATACTATGAGCAACTCTACGCCAACAAATTTGACAATCTGGAAGAAATGGATGCATTCCTAGAGACATATAAACTACCACAACTGAACCAGGAAGAAATAGAAAGCCTGAACAGACCCATAACCAGTAAGGAGATTGAAACAGTCATCAAAAATCTCCAAACAAACAAAAGCCCAGGGCCAGATGGCTTCCCGGGGGAATTCTACCAAACATTTAAAGAAGAACTAATTCCTATTCTCCTGAAACTGTTCCAAAAAATAGCAATAGAAGGAAAACTTCCAAACTCATTTTATGAGGCCAGCATCACCTTGATCCCAAAACCAGACAAGGATCCCAACAAAAAAGAGAACTACAGACCAATATCCTTGATGAACACAGATGCAAAAATTCTCGCCAAAATACTAGCCAATAGGATTCAACAGTACGTTAAAAGGATTATTCACCACGACCAAGTGGGATTTATTCCAGGGCTGCAAGGCTGGTTCAACATCCGCAAATCAATCAATGTGATACAACACATTAATAAAAGAAAGAACAAGAACCATATGATACTCTCCATAGATGCTGAAAAAGCATTTGACAAAGTACAGCATCCCTTCCTGATCAAAACTCTTCAAAGTGTAGGGATAGAGGGCACATACCTCAATATTCTCAAAGCCATCTATGAAAAACCCACCGCAAATATCATTCTCAATGGAGAAAAACTGAAAGCTTTTCCGCTAAGGTCAGGAACACGACAGGGATGTCCGTTATCACCACTGCTATTCAACATAGTACTAGAAGTCCTAGCCTCAGCAATCAGACAACAAAAGGAAATTAAAGGCATCCAAATCGGCAAAGAAGAAGTCAAACTATCACTCTTCGCAGATGATATGATACTCTATGTGGAAAACCCAAAAGACTCCACTCCAAAACTGCTAGAACTTGTCCAGGAATTCAGTAAAGTGTCAGGATATAAAATCAATGCACAGAAATCAGTTGCATTTCTCTACACCAACAACAAGACAGAAGAAAGAGAAATTAAGGAGTCCATCCCATTTACAATTGCACCCAAAACTATAAGATACCTAGGAATAAACCTAACCAAAGAGACTAAGAATCTATACTCAGAAAACTATAAAGTACTCATGAAAGAAATTGAGGAAGACACAAAGAAATGGAAAAATGTTCCATGCTCCTGGATTGGAAGAATAAATATTGTGAAAATGTCTATGCTACCTAAAGCAATCTACACATTTAATGCAATTCCTATCAAAGTACCATCCATTTTTTTCAAAGAAATGGAACAAATAATCCTAAAATTTATATGGAACCAGAAAAGACCTCGAATAGCCAAAGGAATATTGAAAAAGAAAGCCAAAGTTGGTGGCATCACAATTCCGGACTTCAAGCTCTATTACAAAGCTGTCATCATCAAGACAGCATGGTACTGGCACAAAAACAGACACATAGATCAATGGAACAGAATAGAGAGCCCAGAAATGGACCCTCAACTCTATGGTCAACTCATCTTCGACAAAGCAGGAAAGAATGTCCAATGGAACAAAGACAGCCTCTTCAATAAATGGTGTTGGGAAAATTGGACAGCCACATGCAGAAAAATGAAATTGGATCATTTCCTTACACCACACACGAAAATAGACTCAAAATGGATGAAGGATCTCAATGTGAGAAAGGAATCCATCAAAATCCTCGAGGAGAACACAGGCAGCAACCTCTTCGACCTCAGCCGCAGCAACATCTTCCTAGGAACATCACCAAAGGCAAGGGAAGCAAGGGCAAAAATGAACTTTTGGGACTTCATCAAGATCAAAAGCTTTTGCACAGCAAAGGAAACAGTTAAAAAAACCAAAAGACAACTGACAGAATGGGAGAAGATATTTGCAAATGACATATCAGATAAAGGGCTAGTGTCCAAAATCTATAAAGAACTTAGCAAACTCAACACCCAAAGAACAAATAATCCAATCAAGAAATGGGCAGAGGACATGAACAGACATTTCTGCAAAGAAGACATCCAGATGGCCAACAGACACATGAAAAAGTGCTCCATATCACTCGGCATCAGGGAAATACAAATCAAAACCACCATGAGATATCACCTCACACCAGTCAGAATGGCTAAAATTAACAAGTCAGGAAATGACAGATGCTGGCGAGGATGCGGAGAAAGGGGAACCCTCCTACACTGTTGGTGGGAATGCAAGCTGGTGCAACCACTCTGGAAAACAGCATGGAGGTTCCTCAAAATGTTGAAAATAGAACTACCCTATGACCCTGCAATTGCACTGCTGGGTATTTACCCTAAAGATACAAACGTAGTGATCCGAAGGGGCACGTGCACCCGAATGTTTATAGCAGCAATGTCTACAATAGCCAAACTATGGAAAGAACCTAGATGTCCATCAACAGACGAATGGATAAAGAAGATGTGGTATATATACACAATGGAATACTATGCAGCCATCAAAAGAAATGAAATCTTGCCATTTGCGACGACGTGGATGGAACTAGAGGGTATCATGCTTAGCGAAATAAGTCAATCGGAGAAAGACAACTATCATATGATCTCCCTGATATGAGGGAGAGGAGATGCAACATGGGGGGTTGAGGGGGTAGGAGAAGAGTAAATGAAACAAGATGGGATTGGGAGGGAGACAAACCATAAGTGACTCTTAATCTCACAAAACAAACTGAGGGTTGATGGGGGGAGGGGGTTGGGAGAGGGGGTGGGGTTATGGATATCGGGGAGGGTATGTGCTATGGTGAGTGTTGTGAAGTGTGTAAACCTGGCGATTCGCAGACCTGTAACCCTGGGGATAAAAATATATGTTTATAAAGCTGTAAAAAAAAAAAAAAAAAAAAAAGAAAGAAAGAAAGAAAGAAAGGATGAATCCCCAAGTTTTGTAGCAACATGGACGGGACTGGAAGAGATTATGCTGAGTGAAATAAGTCAAGCAGAGAGAGTCAATTATCATATGGTTTCACTCTTTTGTGGATCATAACAAATAGCATGGAGGACAAGGGGAGATGGAGAGGAGAAGGGAGTTGAGGGAAATTGGAAGGGGAGGTGAACCATGAGAGACTATGGACTCTGAAAAACGATCTGAGAATTTTGAAGGGGTGGGGGGTGGGAGGTTGGGGGCACCAGGTGGTGGGTATTGTAGAGGGCACGGATTGCATGGAGCACTGGGTGTGGTGCAAAAATAATGAATACTGTTATGCTGAAAAAAATAAAAAAATTAAAAAAAAAAAAAAAAAAAAAAAAAGAAATAAGTCAAGCAGAGAGAATCAATTATCATATGGTTTCACTTATTTGTGGAGCAGAACAAATAGCATGGAGGACATGGGGAGTTAGGAGAAGGCAGTTGGGGGAAATTGGAAGGGGAGGTGAACAATGAGAGACTATGGACTCTGAAAAACAATCTGTATCATTCCAATTTTAGTATATGTGCTGCCGAAGCGAGCACTCTGAAAAACAATCTGAAGGGTTTGAAGAGGTGGGGGGGTGGGAGGTTGGGGGAACCAGGTGGTGGGTATTAGAGAGGGCACGGACTGCATGGAGCACTGGGTGTGGTACAAAAACAATGAATACTGTTATGCTGAAAATAAAAAAAAAAATGATTAAAAAAAAAAAGGGAAAGTGCAGATCTCCAAAAGATAGTTCAATCATAAGGGAAAAACAGGTGATCTGAAATTTAATCCTTAAACCTTTGTGTTCAAATTAGTTTCTATAAAAATTTTGGTTGTGACTTTTTGCCACAGCATAAACTAAATTTAGAAAGGATGAATTAGTAGTGTGGGAATGCTTTAAATTAACAGGGTTCAAGTAGATATACAGAAAGTAGATAAACAGATGAGCAGGTAGGTGAATAGGTAGGCAGATTAATGGATGGAGAATGATGCCTAGAAAGACAGATGGATTAGTTTACAGCCTTCTTTAACTGATCTTTGAGGTCCTTCAGTAATTGCATAAATGGTCTTGTGTCCTAGAAATATCTGCTATTTAAGGGGCACCTGGGTGGCTCAGTCAGTAAAGTGTCTGTTTTCTGCTCAGGTCATGATCCCAGGGTCCTGGGATTGAGCCCTGCGTCAAGCTCCCTATGGAGGAAGTAGGGAGCTCCTGGCTCAGTAGGGAGCCTGCTTCTCCCCCTCCCTTTGCCCTTCCCCTTGCTCATGTGTGCACTCTCTCTCTCTTTCTCTCTCTCAAACAAATAAAAACTTGAAAAAAAAATCTGCTATTTTTTTTGAGCTTGAAGGTAAATGGTGATTATTTTAATTGAGAAAAATACTCTTTCAAGACTTCCCAGATGTAGGCTTATCTTGCCTAGTTCGGTGTTTCTCTAAATTGGCTCATGCCAGACTGCCCTGGGATGCTTGCTAAAGATAGAAATTGCCAGGCTCTATACCAACCCCTGAAACAGAAACTTCCAGAGGAGGAGTCTGGTAATAGGAAGTTTTAAAAAGCACTACTGAGAGATCCTTCTGGTTCCAGGATTTAAAATAAAGACCTCTATAATTGTGGGAATAAGTGTTCAATATGTAAATTGTTTCAAAGAGTCCCTTTCAGTTTTGGAGGAAATTAAGATAATAAGAGGTAGACTTTATCGCTTCAGATATATATTCAGTTCAGTTTCCCAAGAATGACCTCAAGTTTACTGACTACATTTAGGCCTCTGCTAAGTACTGGAGGATGGAGGTGGGTTAAGGGGAGGTAGTTATTACCAGACAACAACAACAACAAAAGATGAAACCCCTGCTCAGACAGAGATCTCAGTCTGGTTTGGGAAACATGAATAGTAAGATAAATTGAAGCTTATGACAGACAGTATATGATCGAGCATTTAATGACTGAGGACATACAATGAGAATGTCAAATGGATTATAGTTGGGCTTGAGTTGAAGTGGTTAAACCAGATGGATTCCTACAATTTTGTCCAGTGGGAAGGGTATTTTCCAATAGAAACCTTTGAAAGGTGAGATGTCAATATCCAGGCATACAACCATCTGAGATAAATGAACTCAGCAAGGAACAGAAGCAGGAGGGAAGATAGGGAGCTGTCAGGTCATGAAGAAGACCATGCAAAGAGAAGAATTCAGCATCTCCTCTCTTCCTTCCCCTAGTCTGTCCTTGTATTGTTACAGTAGTCTCTGAACCAGGATTATCAGGCTCTAGAAAGAAATGCTCCACTATTAATGTAGTCTCAAAAAAAAGGGAGGGGAGAAATCAGCAATGTTTATTAGAAGTTGAAGGTATTAGGAATGGGTGAGGAAGAAGGCAAGGATTGGTTGGGGGAATGTGATGGAATGCAGTTATCTCTCAGTGATAACTACAGAGTGTTTTTTAATACATTAGATAACTTATAGTTCAAACTATGAGGTACTATGGATTTGCATACATAGGGCATTTTAAGCAATTCTCTAATGCTTCAGAGTACGAAGTAGCCTATAGAATAGTAATATGTTTATATAGTATAAGAATATAAAAATGCTTTCTCAAGACTATCACATTATCATCTCTAAGAAGTGAATTTGGATTCATAAGAGTCAGGACTGGATGTCTGTACTCTATTTCAGTTCTGAGATCTGCCTCTGACCTATTGCTGTGAACCCTTGGAAAACATTTACTCCGTATCTGAGCATACCATTTGTTAGTTTTCTTTCTTCCTCCTTCCACACAGATTTTCTCTCTTGCCTCACTAAATATGCAATTTGAGCAGAGGGTCTTCAAGTTACCATTCTTAAGCATTCTTTAAATATTTTGTGTACCATTTAGTTTTAAGAAATTCTTCTTTCATTTTTTTATTCATGAATAGCTTCGGCAAAAATGACAGAAACGACTGTATTTTCTCCCAAGCTCAGTACCCCACACTTCCTTGATCAGAATTCTTCCCAATAAGGCTTTCTTTCTCCCAAATTATCTGGGTCTGGGGCCCTTTGGCTGAACTATGCTAAGTTAGTCTTGATTTCTATGTCTTTGTTGAGCAAGCAGATGGGAAGGGACAAGTTTGTATGGCACTGTCAAAAATTATTTAACTAAAGTTACACTTTTTTATTTTTGAATAGCATCTTGAGAGAAAGTCTTCTCTCAGTCAGCCCTCTGAATGGCTCCAATCACGATAGGACCACATATCCCTTATGGGTTATGAACTAACAGCTCTACCACCATCTTCCCTCTTTAGTTTAACTGCCTACAGGTCAAGAGCAACCAGTCAGCCTTAAACTATCTGGAGGGTCAGTGGAGTGGTTGCTATCTCACACTTTTAGGAGGTACAGAATTGGAAAGGGGATGAGCCAACAACAATCTCTTTATCTTCATCCTACTCTACTACCATCCACAGTGATCTCAATGTTCTCTGATGAATGAATGCTCACTCAATGGTGAGATCCACCAGGCACTCTTCTAAGCACTTCAACAATACTAACTCCCTACCATTCCCTTGATTCCATTACCTTAGGAGATAGAAACTATCCCCAATTTACAGATGAGGAAACTGGTATAAGGAGGTTTTCTGATTTGTGCAAGGTCACACAGTAAGACCGCTGGAAAAGAGAAATTAGGTCATCCCCACCAAATGACAGGGATATTTAGAAAGTCATGAGAGTAAAAATCTAACATATTCCTGAGGATTCTCTGTGTTCTATGCTTATATTTTATTTACTCTTAGACATGTCAGGTTATGGACAAACTGAAAGAAGATAAGTAGGCAGAAGAACTGGTAAGTGGGGGAGGGACTTCTGAAATTCTGAAAAAGTTCACTGAAGACAGACATCTTTTTGGTGCGGCTATAGTAGCCAAGAGAATCATACTACTCTCTAGCAAATTGCCTCTAAAAGCAGAGTTTGTACTTTAAAAGAAATGAATAAAATAAATAGCCACTAGCTAGCTGGATCTAGCAAAGACTAAGAAAGTGCAAATACTGATTGTGGTTTGATAAAGGGGAAAGAATCAAAGTTATAGAGGAAATTAAATGTTTCAAAGCCTAAATAAAATGATTGATTTTCTAGGAAAACATAAACTACCAACACTGACATAAGAAGTGATAAAAATCCTAAACAGGTCAATAATCTTGGAGGATATTAAGAATGTTGTCAAAGAGCCGCTTCCTGAAATAGTGCCAAACTTAGTTACAACATTAAATTGCTTATTTTAAAAGGAGCACATCATTCATCCAATATTTAAAGTATTTCAGAAAACAATAAAGATTTATATTTCTTTTACAAAACTGGCATAACACTTAGACCAGATCCTGAGAAAGCCAATGTGCTCAAATGAGAAAACCACACTAATTTTGTTTACTATGTTCAATAAAAAAATTCCTAAGCAGAATTCAGCAGTATATTCTGAGAATAATTCATTATGACAAAGTTTGAATTATTCTTGAAAAGCAAATATATTTCAGTATTACAGTATCAATACCTGTTACTAAATACCGGAATAGGTCCATAGAGAAAGACCATATAATCTCTTTTAATAGATGCTGAAGAGGCATTTGATGAAATTCAACATTCTTCCCTCATAAAAATCTTTAATAAATGATTATATAATTAACTGAATATGAATTTTTATTTATACAGACACACAGCCACATATATGCTAAATATCTATCTGTATTGACCTTTGGTATTTCATATGTTTAGACTTAATGGTAACATTCTAGAAGCACTGCAAATAAAATCAAGAGAACTTGAGCATTTCTTTTATCACCATGGATATTCAATATTCCTCTGCATATTTTAACAAACATAGTTAGACAATAGTATTAGTAGGACTATTTAAATAAGGAAAATACTGTAATTATTTGAAATTGTTATTAATACACCTAGAAAATCCAAAACAATAAAATTTTATTTAAATAGAACTTAGAGATTTTTTCACATTGTAAATAATAACATGTAAGAAAATTTAATGAATACAACCCTACTTACCATGGCAATAAGACCATAAAAATTCTTGAGAATGAACTGAAGAAATGTAGAGTTTGTAGAAATTATAAACTAATGCAGAATTGAATGGACAGATTTTTTTTTTTCTTGGACTAGATGGTGCAATGTTGTAAAGATATCAGTGTTTCCTACATTAATCTAGAAATGAAACGCTACCCTCCCATAAAAATACCCATAAAATTTTAGAATTGAAGAATAAATAATAATGCACAGATAAATCTTAAGTATAATGAAGGTTAATTAACTCTACCAAAGATAAGATCTATCTTTATTAACAGATTATGGAACTGTCAAAGAATAGACTAATCAGTGGAACTGGAGAGAAGACTCCAAAGTAAATACAAGTACACATGGGAATTTAATGTGTATAAAAATCACATTTTAAATTAGTAGGAAAATAGCTATTAAGGAAGTGTCAGTAAGCCAAGTGGAAGTTATTGAAACCAGTAAAGCTAGAGCCTTTCTTTATTCCTTATTCAAAATTCAGAGTAGATCAAATGTTTAAATGTAAAAAATGTAAACACAAGAGTGCTAGGAGAGGGCACCTGGGTGGCTCAGTTGGTTAAGCGGCTGCCTTCAGCTCAGGTCATGATCCTGGAATCCCGGGATCGAATCCCACACTGGGCTCCCAGCTCCTTGGGGAGTCTGCTTCTCCCTCTGACCTTCTCCCCTCTCATGCTCTCTCTCTCTCAAATAAATAAATAAAATCTTTAAAAAAAAAAAAAAAGAGTGCTAGGAGAAAATCCAAGTGGATGTAACTTGGGGGTAGGAAATGCTTGAAATCTGACAAAATCTTGAAGTCATAAGAACACTGAAAAAGTTAAATAATACAAAAGCCATCTATTAGTTTACCTTAATCAATATAACCAGAAGCTAATAGATTAATATACATAATAGAGAAAATGCCTAAATATCAATGGGGAAAAGATAAATAAGAGGCAATACTCAAAATTAATAAAGTTATAAAAATTTATGAAGAGAATTCACTGTTAATTTATCAGGAAAACAAAATGTTTGTGTCACAAAATAAGGCACTTACTGTTTATGGGTATTTAGATTAGCACAACATTGTAAAAGGTAACTTGGCAATTTCTAGCAAAATAATGTTAATAAATTTGACCTACTAATTTCAACTTTGTGAACATTGGCATAAGTGCCAAAATATGTATATACTGAGAATTCCTTGTTACTTTCCTCCCCATAATTTTGAGACATTAGAAACAGTCTGAATGTCCATTTGTGAGGGTTGCATATACCCATTAAGACATATCCAAACATCTGGAAATAAATCTCCTTGTGTGGAAGTGGTAAAAATTTTCACACACACACACACACACACACACACACACACACACACCCCACGCACACCCTGTTTAGATTATTTATTGCTATAACCCAGGGCCTCGAAAATTACCCATTATTTATTGATGTTCAATCAATGTTTGCATATCCAATGAACAAATATATGATTATATGCCCAAAGTTAACTGTTAAATTGCATGCAACATAAAATCATGGATCTATAAAAAGCACATCTCCTTAAAAGTGGCCCAGTAGTCCTTACTTCACAAAGTATTTTCACTTTCTAATTTGTCAATTTTTATATTTTCACATTTTTAATAAACATGCAATTATTTGTGATTAAAATATTGAAATACCAATAGAACATTGCTCTATACTGGAGGTATGCTATTTGCTGTCACCTAAACTTAATTAATAATTAGGAAGTGGGATACTACAGTACACACCGTGAGGTTATTATCAGGGGAAAAAAAAGGGGAGAGCATAAGTAAGGAATTTGCACTGAAGAAAGCAAATATAATGGAAACAAGCAAGGATCCACAATTAGTGATGGGGAATCATGACTTGAATATGCCTCAATTATTCCATTTTATTGCTAGTGCTATGACTAACATCACTATATAACAAGTCCTTCTGTTTGGAGATACAGTATCTTTTTGTGTGGTGATGAACAAAGAGGTGGACATGGTGAGTTCGATGGGAAAAATCCAAATTTCCATCTAAAACATGATTGTAGAGCTGGCTATTTATTACCATAATTATTTCTTTACTTGGGATTATTTCTTTACTTATAAAGAAAAATGCAGACTTTGGGTCAGACTACTATGACAGTGTTTTTCTACTCAAAACAAAGCTCACTCCCTTCCTGGTGGGGCCAAATTTCAATTTGTAAAGGTTATAAATAAAATATGAACACATACGGATCCAAATCTAAAGAAATTCCAAGAAAAAAATATGGTCTTCCCAATTCTGTATTGTTTGGTCTGTCTGGACATATGCATGTAGTGGGTTTTTATTTATAAAGACCCAGTACAGATTGTATATCATTTTCCTGTTATAGGAGAAATGAGGCTTTATTCACAATGGATTGTATTTCTGGGCATCGAAATTATTTTCTACCTGTATCAAAT
Organism: Lutra lutra; assembly: GCF_902655055.1. Lineage (NCBI taxonomy): Eukaryota > Metazoa > Chordata > Mammalia > Carnivora > Mustelidae > Lutra > Lutra lutra. Next base: position 53,018,359 of record NC_062290.1, read on the forward strand.
CCCCGTGTTTCCATAATGAAAAGAAAACCTTTGTGTTCTAATGAATGACACTGTCCAATTTATAATCAAAGTTTATGAATTTCTACTTTGCAACATTCCCCTTTCAAACACCTACAGACTTTCAATGTGTTTCCAACCGCATTTACAGAGATAACAATCTCATCCTAATAATGCTCTAATATTGGATTACAAGGAAGAACACAATATCAGGTTGGAATGAAAGACAGTTTTTCTCCAGTGAAGCAAATTGAAAAAACAAAACGAACAAAACAAAAACTGAACTTGTTTCATTTCTTAGTTTTAGAAATAATTTGCTTTATTTTCAATCACTAAATCCCTAAGCTGTTAAAAGGCAGAAGTGAAAAATACCGGTATATGGCAACTGCTTATTAGATTTTAATTCTCCCCTGTGAATTCCAGTCAGAAATTCCCATTATTAGTATTTTATTTATTGGTAGTTTATTTATTTGTAGACATTTTGTCTGAGAGCATTAAGATTCATTAGAGATATAAAAAAATATGTAAGCAATCGACAGATAATGGTTTCCAGCTTTGCAGAAACAGGTTTATCTTGATAATACAATAAATTTACTCTAAGAATTCAATTGCTCTATGCTTGGATTTCCGGCAAATTTAACAACATGGAACACAGCCAGGAATCTACAAGTAATGGGAAACAAGGTCTCTGAGAAGCCACATGCTAAATGAAAGGATCAGTCATGGAAAGTTATGCCTACAAAAGGGGCCCATATGTTCTCAATGAAACTTTCAGTTTTCTTTTTGCACACAATCCTAACAGGTCCTATTTCCTCCTGTCCACTCTAACTTTCTTCTTCTAATGCAATGGTCAAAGTGGTCCTTTTATAATAGAAAATTGGTAATGCTACACTCTGCTTGAAAATTTCGTACAAAGAACATGCCCAATATATGTTTATGGAAATCAACTTTTTAAAAATATGCTCTACTGAAAGGGCAGAATATTAAATCAGATGCAGATGTATAGAACTGCCTACAATTATAAGACAAGTCTATTCTGGGTTTGTGGAGATAGACGGCTTCAGGTTGTATAACTAGATGACTAATCCTTACTGATTAGAATCCTTTATTTCCAATTATTCACTATGAGAGGAAAAAAAAAGTCTTAACTAGAACAAGTATCTAAGAAATTTTGGGGCTTATATCCTTGTTTTTTGGGTATAAAGGGTTTTTCCCTTTTTTTCTTACATATGTCTTAATTATATACTAAAGAGAACAGCATCAGACACATTAGCTTCAAAGTATAGAATATTCTTCATAAACAAAGGATAGGCCAGGATACTACTCCCTTTAGCAGAAACTAACAGGAGTCAATATAATTCAGTGAGAGCAACCACTGGAAGGAATGGTTTTTAAATATGCAGTAAATTCAATTAGCAATTTAAGGATCTGACTACTCATCAGGCCATGTGCTAGGCATCTGAAAAATATATTCCCTCATTCAGTCACAAAATACTCACATGTGTCTTAACATTTTAATCTCCATTGTGCAAAAGAAGGTCAGAGAGACTCAACTTTTTTTCTTAGTGAGAATAAGATGTCTGTCAAATCTCTGGTACATCAAAATATAATTAGCATAATTTTTCTGTGACATCATAAAGGAAATGAATTGCTAATTTGCATTGACTCTAGGAATATGAAAATCAGTCAGGTATAATTTATAAGTATTTAGCCAGTAATATCCAGAGAAGAGTCACTTCCGTTTATACCTACTAAAAATAAACAAATGAATTTCTTGATGGAGCAAGACTTATCTTTAGACTCCTTGAATAAATTTAACACTGATGATAATGACAATGTTAGATAGTATCGCAACCTATGGGCACTTTCCATGAACATTGGGCCATGTTTATACGTACTATCTTAAGATGTTCCACTTTTACTTAAAAGGTATTCTTACATTTATAGATGAAAAGACTGAAGCTCAATACCTTCAAATAATTTGTTTGAGGGACAGGAACTCTGGGTGAAGTCTACTGTGATTGCAAACTCTGTATTCTTTTCTCTCAGCACTTAAATGGCTCATTAACAATACCACATCCTGTCCTTGCCATAATCATGCACTCACCCAGCCAACTCCTGGTTATACATTTTGTTTCCCACACACTTGGCCAAGATATTGGCCTAGACAATGAACACTCAAGTTCTTTGGAGGTGGTTATCCTCATTGTAGATAAATGCATTGGCTTTTTTTTTTTTTTTTTTTAAAGATTTTATTCATTTATTTGACAGACAGAGATCACAAGTAGGCAGAGAGAGAGAGAGAGAGAGAGAGGAAGAGAAGCAGGCCTCCCGCTGAGCAGAGAGCCCGATGTGGGGCTCGATCCCAGGACCCTGGGATCATGACCTGAGCCGAAAGCAGAGGCTTTAACCCACTGAGCCACCCAGGCGCCCCTGCATTGGCTTTTTTAGTATACTTCCCTGGAGTAACCTCAATGGCTGACACTCAGTCCCTCAGTCTCACAACTCTGAGAGCAAGTGAAAAAATTAAGCTTCTGAGACTGAAAAGCACAGGAACAGAAAGACCTCACCCATGAGAACTCCCAAAATTCAGGTGTCTCTTTTTGAAAAATATAGTTTATAATCAGTGGTTTTCTTACGTTCTGCAGACAATGGAAGGCGTTCTAAGGAATGCCCTATACCCCTGCAAGTTTATCAACAGAAATTTCTTCAGAAGAGATCTTTAGATCAGAAGCGCAAGTCTCTGATGTGCCAATGAAGAGTTCTCAGGTAGGAGGAAAGAGATTCAAAGAAGGTTAGATAAAGGAGGGTTCATAAAGTCGGTTGGGGAGTCTGGAAGACAAGAGTGGGAGGCTTCCATTCATTTCCTTCCTCAGCACTCAAAGGTCTTTTCTTTCAGTTTGACTGTTTCTCTTTCAAAATTGGATTAAAAATACCTCAGAGCTCAACAGAATGTGTCTAATAGACAAGGTCATGGCTGTGGGCAGTGACTGTCTGTCTACGTCTTGGGCAGGAGCGGGTCCCCCTTGCACTTGCTATTTCCATTTACAGCTCAGCTGCAGGGGTAGACAGTAACTCCTAAAGAGCAGGATAGGAATCTGTGCAGTCGCCATTCAGCTAAGGAACTGTCCTTCACAAAGTATGCACTGAACAGGAAGTGGCTAGTTCAAATTTTCACTTCTATGGGCAATATTTATAAAGGACTAGTTTGAGAAACATGCCTTTATTTAGATCCTTCTTCATTCCTTTATTTTGCTTCCAACACGTGTGTATGTGTGTGTGTGTGTGTGTGTGTGTGTATAATACAACAGTATACAGGTAAAAAAAGTTAGAACCAAGAGAAAATAGAATAAAGCAGAACAAAATTAGAAGTTGTATGGACATGCACATGAGGATAGACTTTAATAATTACTCAGTTCTCAGGCAGTTCATCATTTTACTTCTTGATTTAAGGAGATAATGCCTTCATATAGGTATCAAACGATTATATTTTATTTTATTACCTGGATTGTCAATTGGCATATTATCAAAATCATTTCAATTTTGTTCTATGAATTCTTTAAAGATTGTATTTCCACACATTATAAATGAGGTAAATGCACAGAGAATTAAAATGTTGGAACTCTGTTACAGCAATTTTTTAAAGTCCGAATCCCCTTAGCTAAAAAAAGCAATAAATTCTTTGTTTCAAATAAGTGTTAATGGGCATATGTGCAGATTTCCTTTTTGTTTTTTTTTTAGATAACTGACATACAAGCCATTTTCTGCTATTAAACATTGTTGACTTTCTTATCTGAACATTAAAAAAAAAAACAGATTACTAAAAAACCATGAATGAACTTTTAAGTTTCATGATAACCTTCTGGGATTTCTAAGGAGGATTTGGAAGTCTGATCAACAAGGACCAAATGGCATGTTTCCTGCTTTACTTGATTGCTTAGCTAAATAAAGACAGTAACATTTACTTCAAATAACCTTCAGGTAACTGAGAACATCTGCTATAATTGAACAGAATTCCTTTGCCCTCTCTTCTAAGGTTACCTATTACTTATAGGTAGGAGGTAACTGAGGTGTTTTTTTTTTTTTTTTTTTTTTTTTTTGTCAACTATGAAAAGGCGACTGCTGTCTGTTCAACAGAGAGAGCTGACTGGAAGCTCCCAACCCAGACCCACTGAATGGGAGATGCTGGTTCATTTGATTGTTGACATGGTATTATGAGTGCCTAACAACTTCTTGGGAATGTGCTGCCTTATAAAAGGCAATCTACAGCAGTGGTGAAAAGGAATTAGTTACTCTAGAACATTAAGGTTAATAAGATCGTTGTCTAATGTTCTAAGAGGCAGGGAAGATCTGCTGAACTGAGCATGTCAGGATATTGTTTGCATTGACTGGAGTCTACTGGAGTCCAAGAGAAATACCTCACGTGGTATCTTGAGAGAGGGCTCTGGCTTGCAGTGATATGCTGTGAAGTGGCCCACTCATTAACAGGAATGATGACCCTTTAGGCCTATTACATTAAAAATCAATTAAAAGGAAGGAAAAAAATAATTTCTGGCTAAATTATTTATTGCCTCACCTACATTCAGTAATATGGAGAAAATATCGTTCTAATTATCTGCTACCTTTCTATTCCTTTTTATCAGGCTCTACTCATTAATTCACATGTCCAGCTTACCCCATAAAAGAGAAAAAAGTCAGAATTTGTCTTTTCTTTTCTACCACTTCTGCTCTGTCTGATTTGATATTCTACAAATGTGTATAAATTCATTCTTCTATAGCCATTCATTTATTTATTGAATATTTAATGTTAGCTCCTAAAGAGGAGTATATTTTTCATATTCATTATTTTAAGTATCTGGCACAACCTAGCAATAATTACTGGATAAATTAATGAACTGAAAATCAAGTACCATACTGATTCCTAACATTTGGCTCCATATCCCAGTTTATTAGCCTCCCTGATCCACAAGATATTCACTATCCTTTGTTTCCCTTCCTAGCATTTTAGTCATCCATGTCCCTGAACCGTGTTTGATGTTACTCTATCTTCCAATTTTGATCTCTCCAGTGTTCTCAAAAAGGGACTTAAATCTGGTTCCCAGAATTTCATCCATTTCATCAATACCTAGATCAATGTTCTCGCCAAAGGTTGAAGAACATGGAGGGCAAGATTCAGATAACAAGATAAATGCATCATACTTGTATGGAATGAAATAATTTCTAACAGGCTTTAAGTTGATAAATACTATTTTGGTCAGTAAGGTTTCTCAAGGAAAGTCAGTTGCGCCCTCGGCCCCCTGGACCACTTGGCGGGGGGGGGGGCAAAAAGGCACGTGTGTCTATGATATTAAGTATATATTAAGTATATATGATACTAAGAATACAATTAGGAGCAAAAAACTGTTGGTGATGACCTTGATTATTGTTTTGCAGAGTTATTTTGCCATTAAAGTACAAAACATTTAAGTGTAACTGTAATGATTTTTCATTGAAAACGAGTCAAAGTATACATTTTAAATGCAAATTCATTAAAAATCATTCAGTACCAGTACTAACTAAAAGATAGTATTAGCCCCATTTGTTGCTGGAAAAAAAAAAAGAACAGAGAAAAAAATCGAGCAATCCTCCTACAACTAGAATGGAAGTTAATTATTACAATTTCCCATCCTCATTTATAGTGCAAATCAAGGGAGAATGTTTCATGTATAACAGTCACCAGCTAGCAGAGAGTATAACTTTCTAAGATGCAGTATTCAGACATCAGTTATTTCCTATCTTAACGTAAATTCTGTGAGACTTTTATCAAGTGATACTTCAGAACTTCTCACCATTCATTCCATCTCTGTAAAAACTTGCATTTTGTAATTTATTCGGTACTAACAGTCCATTCCTTCCAGTTAATCACTAGCCAACAAAAAGTATTAAAAATTTCCCCAGAGTGTCTAAAAAAGTAATCCTCAAAATGTTTCACTAAAAGGTGTTAGAATGGCTATTATCAAAATGACAAAAGAGAACAAGTGTTAGCAACCTTCCTCAAAAGTTAGAAATAGAGCTGCCATATGATTCATCAATCTCACTTCTGGACATATATCTAAAGGAGAAGCTATCAGTGTCTTTCAGAGATACCTGCACCCCTATATTCATTGTAGCCTCACTCACAACAGCCAAGATACGGACATAGTGTCTATGTCTATCATTGGATGAATGAATAAAAAATTAGTATATTTAATACATACACATACACACACACAGTGGAATATTATTCAGCCTTAAAAGAAATCTTGCCATTTGCAACAACATGAATAAAGCTGGTGGACATTATGCCAAGTGAAATAAGCCAGACACAGAAAGACAATACTGCAGGACCTCCCTCACATGCAGAATCTATAAAAATGTCGAACTCATAAAACCAAAGAGTAAACTGGTGGTCATCAGGGGCTGGGAGGGTAGGGGAAATGAGTAGATGTTTGTCAAAGTATACAAATTTCCAGCTGCAAGATGAATAAGCCCTCGGGATCTAATGTACAGTATGGTGATGACAGTTAATAATACTGTATTATATATCTGAAACTTTCTCAGAGAGTTGGTCTTAAGTGTTCTCACCACATATACATGCAAAAGAAACCATAACTACGTGAGGTGATAGAGATGGTAATTGGTTTGGCAGCAGTAAAAATTTCACTATATATGTATATCAAAACATCACCTTGTATACCTTAAATACATACAATTTTTCTCTTCCAAGGATACCACAACAAAGCTGTCTAGCCCCTCACACTTCATTTCTGCTGAGTCTAATAAAGTTTCAATCTCTTAACCTTGATTACTCCTGTAACTGCTAGCTCCCTTATCTTACATCTTCTGTCTTTGGCATAAAAAGGTCATCTTTCATACCAGAGTCTGGTTGAAAATTCATAGGAAAAGATTGATTCATGTGGTTTGGGTCACATACACAGTAGATCCACCAACTACAGCTCCTAAGGCAGAAAAATGGTGTAATATGGAAGCACTCTCAGAGCCACATGGCTTCGATCAAGGAGTAAGCCTTCCCCCACTGAAGGAAGAAATACTAGGGAAATCCAACACCAGTAACAATTCTACTACATGGCTTATTTTAATATGAAATGTAATCATTCCTTTACTACAGACTGCAATCATCATTTGAGGGAGAAGTTTTATATTTCTTTCTCATTATCATATCTACTTGTATATTACTCTCTACCCTGGAGATGACTGGATAGGGGCAGTCTGAGTGGGGTTCTAGGATCCCAGTGTGTGGCTGTAGAAGCTATTCCTTAAATGGGGGCTAAACTTAGACATGATTGGTGAGGAGGACGAGGTGGGAGGAGTTGCTTGAGGAAGGCCAAGTGTTGAAACACACTAAGCAACAGGTTGAGATGTCTATATTTTATTCTTCTGGCAACAGAAATAATCAGAAACTTTAAAGCTGGAAGTTATATTTGTATTTGTGTTTTAGAAAACAACTCTAGCAAAAATGTTTATGGCCAAACAGAAGGAACAAGAAATCAGAGGCAGAAAATCATTTTAAGAGGTTTACTATAAGCATTCCACATGAAAGGATTAGTTCCTTCTGGATTTGAGAAACACTGAAAAGGAGGCAACAGTAGAATCTGGAGTTAAGTGGTAGCTGGGAAAAAGCACAATAGTGAAAGGTAAGGCAGATTTTGAGCTACTGGGGAGAACATCAGGCTAAGAGGCGGATAATTAGTAGATACTTAATGGTAAGCGGAAATTAATGTGTTGTAAATGGCAAGTCTTTCTGTCCTTTTAAAATGGACTATAAAGATATTTAAATAATCTTGTAGTTAAAAAATTTCCAAAGGACAGAAAACTCTTTTAAAATGCACTCAAAATAACCTTTTGAATTCAGATGGTAAGATATGGGAGAAGTGAATCACAGGGCCTAAAAGTAACATGTGACGGTACCATATGCTGCTGTTTTCAGTAACTTTACTTGTTCTTAGAGACAAAAATAAAAATAAAAATACATGTTTAAAGATCCACCAACAATATCAAAAGTACAGATCATGGTGCATAGTTACTTTTCCTTGTGGACTACAGAGTCTGCCTGATTCAAAAATCACTACCACACACAATACATACCTACAGCCCAATTTTCTGCCTAAACGAGCTTCAACTTGCCTATTTACAACTCACTGGACTTCATTAAAACTCTATTAACAATTGTTCAACTGATTGGACCTCTTGGTGTAAGCAACAACGATTCGACAACAGCCCAGAATTAAGATGTGTTTTGGCCATCACTTGTAACATTGATCAAAATGCAAGCAAGCAGGTCTGCTTGTATTTGTTCAGGAAACGATTCTGCCTGTATTTTCATCTAAGTCAAAAATGTCAAATTAATCAGGAAAGAATCTCTAAATGTTGGGAGTTATTTTTTGCTTAAGCCCAATAAAAAATGAAGTCATATTCCACCAGTTTTAATCATAGATAAAAATTATCAAAAAGGATAATTCTAAAGAAGTGGCTGGTGCCTATCTAAATTTTTCATTTTCATCTGAACTACAGGTTAAGTCTTTTGACCACTGCCAGTGCTTTACAAACTTAGGATTCATGATCTTTTGTTCACATGAATGAAATTCTAGTAAATATGTATTCATGGGATATTTATAGATCACTGATAGGGTGTCAGGCACTATGGAAAAAGATAAGATGATAATGGGTATATTAATAAAACAATTTTTCATGTTATCATTTGCCAGAAAATTCAAAAAATTTCTCACGTATTTATTCATTAACTTTCCTTCAAAATGTTATGAACATAAGCCTAAAAAGTGGTGAAACTGAGATTTAGAGCCAGATTATCTGTTTCTAAAGTCACTCCATGGTGAAAAATGAAAAATACTGAATTCCACTGGAGCATTACAAATAATTAGCTTGAGAGTACAAAAGCAAGCACCCTGACATCCAGCAATCTGGAGGTAACATATGCAAAGTGTTTGGACTGCTTCATGCCTTGGAGGTGGCTGGGCCATGCCCACAGACATGAGTGACACCATACCAACAGGGTAAATCTCTTGGCAATCGGACTATAGGGTCTAGCCCCAAATCTTGAGCAACTGTCTCAACTCTCCTGCCCCAGTTCCACATCCCTTTTGCTCCCTGCCTCTTGCTTTATATATCGGTAGAGGACTTTCACTCATCATATTGAATTATTGCTGTTTCTCCTCCACTAACAATTGTGGCTTTTCAACTTGAGTATGACACCCATGGGGCCCTTGGCCAAGCTTTGTCTACAGTCATGTGGGCTCCTCTGCAGTGAAGCACTGACCTCATCTCTGAACAACTCTTAGTTGAGACATTCTTCCTCCCAGTTAATCTCTAGGAGAGGAAACCAGACACAGAGGCCCTTTACTTTCTCCTTGTTAGTTTTTCTAATTTTGACAAAGATACTTTTGGTGCAAACCCAGATTTCTAAAATAAGAGCAAGTGCAGAATCATAAAATTTATAATTTCTCTAAAGAACAATTTTTTTAATATAGTTCATCATACAACATTTGCTCAAAACAGAAGCAGATCAATAATGTTTTATTGGTCTCTTTCATGCTAAACCTCTGTTAAAGGTACACTAAATCTTGTTACTTTACTGCACTTCACTGCAGAGACCCTAGGATATGTGGTAGAAATCCAGGGCCCAAGGTTTGGGGTGAAGGAGTCTGACTGTGGAGAAAGGTAAAGTACAGAAAGGATATGAGATAATTCGTGGCTCTCCTACTACTCCAGGTTTTACACAGAAGAGGCTTAGTTTTGCTCATTCAACTCATATAGTAGCTTCACTGCAAAAAACTGGCAATCCCAAATTCATTATTACCATTCCACTCCCCATTCATTTTCAGCTCTACAGGAAAGAAAAGCAAATGTAATAAAATGAATTCTGAAATAAAATCATTGATCCTGTAAAGCTGTGGTTTTGCCTCTAATTGTTTCCCACTTTTTCCTGATTCCTTTTGAACTGGCATTTTTCCTCTAGAGAAGCTGAAGGAGGCTTCCTTTCAACGACATTAGTTATTTTCCTCTCTCCATTTACCAAATCTCACTCTACTAACGGAATTTCATACTTAATGATTAGAATATTGATCACTAAATTTGCTGGCTCTGAAGACATTATCTATTTTTGTGTCAAAAAGTATATTTTGCTTCAAAAAAGCTAGCACAATGGGAATACAAAGCAAAAAGAATAGTCTAAAAGAAAAAAATCAAAAGCAATTCAACAGAACTATTATTTACCATACACATCAATAATATGCCCCTTACCCTGTAGGCATCACTTATACCTGGGTGAGTCAAAACAGCACCACATACCAAAACATAATTTTCACGCATGCATGCATTTATTCACTTAACAAATGTCCACTGATAACCAACTATAAACAAAACACTATGCTAAGCACAGAGCATAGAAAGATGGAGAAGACACAGTCTTTGTCTACAAGTAGCTTCTAATCAAGAAAAAGAAACCAAGTACTCACAATATAGTGGAGCCAGACTGCTTGCCTTCAACTCTTGGTTTCGGTACTTACTAGCTCTCCAAACCTCACCTTCCGCACGGGAGAAAGAAGGATTTAAAAGGGTTCTCGTCACATGCGTTTGTTGTTAAGGTTAATGAGATAAGGCACACATGTACTTTGTGCAGTAACTATCTCACAGTGATCAAAACATAATTATTATTGTGAACAACTGCTACTTAATGATACTAAAATTTTCTCACATGTGCTCACAACGGTTCAGAAGTCATGGGACATTCAAACACAATGGCTCAGAGGAGAGATGATCTATTTTTATTTGGTGTTAAAAGGATGCTCAGGAAGACTTTAGGGCATTTGTGACAGACAGTAAAGAAAGAATATGATTATAATTTACTGAGATGGTGCGGGGCACAGGAAAGGGAGTATACAAATTGAATGTAGATTTTTTTTTTCTAAAGATTTTATTTATTTATTTGACAGAGAGAAATCACAAGTAGGCAGAGAGGCAGGCAGAGAGAGAGGAGGAAGCAGACTCCCTGCTGAGCAGAAAGCCCGATGTGGGGCTCGAACCCAGGACCTGGGATCATGACCTGAGCCGAAGGCAGCGGCTTAACCCACTGAGCCACCCAGGCGCCCCAGAATTTTTTTTTTTTAAATTTTGATAATGGAAGAATGGTCACTTTCCAGGACTGTAGAATTTGACACTGCACAAATATGTAATGGGTTTTTCTCTAAGTGATAGTATTATCAACATTTTATTTTTCTTCCCCAATTCTAAAGTTGGGTCCTTGTATCTTGGGGGAAAACAAATGGACTTCTGGCTTCTATCAAGTCCTGCCTAAATTAAGAACAACTGCTCTTACTCCTCCCACTACTAGTCTGTGTTAGTTTACTTACCAACTTGGATGTGGTGCTTTTGGGGTATCTACTGAATGCCAGAGATAGTCAATGATTTCTAGTTGATTACGGTGACAGGAAAGTCTGGTTCTAGCTCACACCATTAAGGCTAAAGCAGAAATTGCTCAACTGGAGCCCTATGTATTTAAAAGCATCCCAAATGATTCTAACAGAAAGCCAAGTTTGCAAACAGTCAGGTGAGGCACAGGCGCCATCTTCTTCCCTCTGCACAGGGAAGCTTCCTCATAGGAGTGAGGAGGTGGCTCTGCCTGCCAACATCAGTGATCATATGACTAGCTGGGGCCAAGGGCTAAGGATCTGTGGGACTTAAATTGCACTAAAGTAAATCAAGAAGAGCATTTATGCACCATACTTGCGACAATATAAATAATAAACAAAACTGTCCCTTCCATCTGCACAAGTGGGAAGTGTTTTCATAAAGGATGTTAGAATACCCATGTGTGGTTCTGCCACACAGAATTCCTTCAGACATTTTATCTTTGAGACTCACCTTAACCCATTTAAAAGTGAACTACACATCTGTATCCACGAATTTAATTCTTTCAGACTTCTACGAGGCAAACACAACAAAATACCCCCTTCTAAGCAAAAACAAAAACCCACAAACTTCTCTGACTAGTGTATGCTTTAAACATTGTAGCCATTTTTAGAGGCCATTCAAAGAATTTTATCATTTTCCTTATTTTTAACTTGTATATTTTGAAAATTCAATTCACTCTTCCATATAGTTGAGGCGGCAGCACACAGAACAAAAAAGTACCTGATCAGACTGAAGCCATTATCCATACCTGATTTTTTTTTTTTAAAGATTTTATTTATTTATTTGACAGAGAGATCACAAGCAGGCAGAGAGGCAGGCAGAGAGAGAGGAGGAAGCAGGCTCCCCGCTGAGCAGAGAGCCCGATGCGGGGCTCGATCCCAGGACTCTGAGATCATGACCTGAGCCAAAGGCAGCGGCTTAACCCACTGAGCCACCCAGGCGCCCCTGATTTTTTTTTTTTGCTAACATTGGGATATTCTTTGAAATAAGTAAATTTGGTGAGAGATGGTAAAGAGCAATGTTTCCTGAAGAAAAGATTCATTTTCACAGTTTTTGAAATATAATAGTCCAGAAGCCAAGATTAGGCTTTCAGAAGTTAAGACTTCATGGAAACAAAATCAGAAGAAAATATATTTAATAATGACATATCAATAAGTGTAGGGATTCTAATTCATTGATTCTTTCCAAATATGTTATTCATTATTTTATCCATTCAAAAAATATTAATCAAAGGCCTCTTATGTATTCAGACACTATTATAGATTCTGATGATGTAGTAATGAATAAAATGGAAAAAATCCCTGTCTCTATGGATCTTATAATTTATTAGGGGGACAGAAAAGAGGCAAATAAATAAACATATGTAATATATAATCAAGGACATATATAAAAAAGGACATATGTATAAAATGGGAGCCAGAACTGGAAAATGAAACGGTAGCTAGAAAGGAGAGTAAAGTTAAAAAAAAAAAAAAATGAGTTCTTTTGTTTATTCACTAAGTGAGAGAAATAACATCATGAACTTTGCTCTGGAATTCTTTCTGTCTGGATTGCCTTTTTTCCCAAATACAAGTCTAATTCTCTTATATGCTCTGTTCAAATGTCATCTGTTCAATGAGGCCTTCACTGGTCACCTTATTTAAGATTGCATCCCTTTCCACCCACCAGCATTCCTTATCTGATCTCTATCTTCTGTATTTCCATTCTTGCTTGTGGTTATTTTCTGCCTCAGTCTTATAACAATGAAAGCTCCATGACGGCAAGAGTAACTTTCTGTTATGTTCACTGCTAAGTCCCCAGCACTTGGAATAGTACCAGAGACACACCTGTTATTCAATATGTATTTATAAATAAATGTTTGGATGAATTAATGAATAAGCGGGCCAGTAGAAGTTTTGACATACCGTTGAGGCACAGAAAGGACATTGTTTGGGGTGAATATAACAAACACTATGATGAACAATGAACAATAATTTGTTCCCACCATTAGCACCTACTTTCTAGTGACTGGAAGCAAATAGACAATCCCATTCCAATGTGATAAAAATTCTGGGTACTCTGGAAACACATAGGAGTTTCCTCCTCTGATGTGAAATAAAGGCAGGCTAATCTAGATGGGGTGACAGCTAAGTGGAGACCTGAATATAGGGCTATCCAGGTGAGAACGGCAGAGATAATAGCATGTAAAAAGTAACTGATGAGGGAGAGCTTGCCACCTTCTGGGAACTGTAAATATTTGTACAGGTGAAGCCGAACACAAAGGACTTGATGCAGAGTACAAGGAAGAGTCACTGAAGGGCTTTACATAGGGAACCACAAGATCATTATCTGCAATGTTGGAGAGAATGATTGGAATGTGGATACTAGAGACAGTTAACTTAGGATTAGATGATAGTGGACTCAAACTTCATAGTGGCATTCAGGGTGGGAGGAAGCATACAAAGTCTGATGTTAGGGCATGCCCTTCCCCAGGATGGAAGCAAGAATCTATAGTTCAAGAAAGTAAGAATAATGAATCCTTTAATGCCTTCCAGTAGCCAAATATGTTATCTGCAAATTAAGATTTGCTCCTAGAGAAGTTCCATAGCTGAATCCTTCTCTCTGCTCTCCTTCAAGTACCCATGAGTCAACACTGCTTTTCCAATTATCATTGCCCATGCATGGGGTTTCAAGGCTAAATAGTAGAGCTGTTGTGCCAACTATCCAAAGCACCGACAGGTGGAAGCATCTTTTGTAGAAACCAGAAAAGATATCAGGTGTTAGTCTAGGAAAGAAATTGTCTAGAAGAATAGAAGACAACTTTCTGGAACTTCCTTCTTTCTCTCTTCTCTAAAACCCTTGTTTCTTTCTTTCCCTTTGCTTTACCCAAGAGCATTGTGTTTTCCCTTAGAATGATGTAAACAGATGCATGCTCTTTAATCTCTGATGCTAATTCTGCCTCTTTCATCACTTTTTTCATTCTTTTTTGCTCATATATCTCACACACACACACACACACACACACACACACAGAGAGAGAGACACATACACACATCCTACATTTTTATGCTGGAAGCTCCACCATAATTCTTGGGGTCTGCCCTTCCTGATTCTGCACCTCTGTCATGCAACACAAGTTCTACTCTCAAAAAATGTTGGAATGAATGCAGGTACGTTAGATATGAAATGAAGAACAGTATTTCTTATTTATAGAAACACACATTGAAATACCTGGAGTTGAAAAAAAAAACAAACCGACAACCCAGAATAACTGTACCAAGATGAAGGGAGTAGATGCCACTGTGTTATATGTGTCTTAGTCCAGTCAGGTAGCCATAACAAAATACCATGGACCGAGGGACTTAACTACCAGAAGTTTATCTTCTCACAGTTCTGAAGGCTGAGAAGTCCAAGATCAATATGCAGGTTTATCTGGTTCCTGGTAAGAAGTCTCTTCCTGGTGTGTAGTCAGCTGCCTTCTCACTCTGCCCTCACATGGTGAAGAGAGAGAGAGAACTCCGGTGTCTCTTCCTCTTCTTCTAAGGGCACAGGCCCTATCAAGTTAGGGTTCAACTCTTATGATCTCATTTAACCTTTATCACCTCCTCACAGGTCCTATCCCTAAAGATAGTCACCTTGGGAGCAGAGCTTCTGCACATGAATTTTAGGGAGACACAATTCAGTTCATAGCAATATGCATACTTAGTGAATGTCTGACAAACGTTCTCACACTCAGTCCTTTTATGTTCCAGTGTTTCCCAGATTTTTCATACCCATTACCACTTTTTAAAATATCACTCCCTAGAAGTGTGCACAGTGCTCTGGGACTAGTGGTTTGTTGGCAATGACCTCAGAAGAGGCTTGCTGTTAAAGCCAGACGACCGACATTTGAATTCTAGCTTTGACATTCCTGCTTCTGGGCAAGTTATTTACATTCTCTGGGACTCAGTTCTCATCTATAAGATGGAGATAATACATCCCACCATGTTGCCGTGAAGCCTGAATGAATGACACATGTGGAGATAGCCGAGCTAGGGAAAATGCGCAGCAAGTACACAGCCTTTAGACTTCATTCAGTCTAGTCATTTGTCTCTGTGACCGCCATCAACACTTCACTTCTTATTGGTACTTTTCAGATAACTGGCATTTATTTTGTGCCAGACATTGTTATAAGTAACTGTCCATAGGTGTATCATCTAAATTAATACCCACAAACATGAAGTAGCCATTACTATTACTCTCAGGAAACAAAGACAGCTTCTACTGACATAGAAGAACCTAGTGACAGTTCCTCAGCCTCCTCAGAGATTGAGAAAAAGCTAGGAAAGGTAAGGCAAGAAGTCCTTAAACCTTGAGACATGACTTTTGATTTCTCTGAAGTCCTGAGATGACAGAGGGTGACTGGCATTAACAACCTCTAGCAACTGCCCCTGCTTCTGAAAGGGGTGGCATATTAGTTTCCTGTTGCTACTATAACACATTACCACCAATTTAGGGGTTTAATACAACTCAAATTTATTATCTTACAGTTCTGGGTATCAGAAGTCTGAAATGGGTCTCAGGGCTGTGTTCCAAGGTGTTAGTGGTGATTGTGTTTCCCTGACTTTTCCAACTTTGAGCAGCTTCCTTGCCTTCCTTGACTCATAGCCCTGCATCTCTCCAAACTGTTTTCATCATCACATCTCCTTCCCTGATGCTGACTCTCTTGCCTTCCTCTTCCCCTAATAAGCACCCTTGTGGTTATACAAATCCAACCTAGACAATCCAGGGTAATGGTTACATCTGAAGATCTTTATTTTAACAACATCTGTGAAGTACCTTTTGCTATATGAGGTAACATATTCAGAGACTCTGGGCATTAGGACAAGGAATTCTTTGGGGAGCCATTTTCCTGCTGACTACAGGTGACTGGGGGCGCTATTACTCCCATCCCACAATAGCTTCTGGACAAGTAGGTAGATACTCAGTGTAAGGTGGGCCAATTAGCTTTATTTTCCCCAAATTTTATATTTGGTGATTCAGGCACTGATGTTAGTTTAGCTGTGGGATATTATGTTGGCAATTCTTATGAGCCAGGCCATGATCACCTCAGTGAACCAAAATCAAGCACAATGTGAAACTGGAGAGGGAGTAGGAGCAGAAACTAGGAGGAAACAACACTAATTCGACAAGGAAGTGAACGGAACAAATATGCAGAAAGAAGCAGAGTTTCGGGACATCTTTCACTAACAATCTCTATATTTCTTATTAGATCTAGTTTTAAAACTCCTGCTCCTTGCAATGCAAACAGTTTTCATTAGTGCCATGCTTGAGCAGGGTGGAGGTCATCCTGAGAAGTCCTCCACCTACTCTAAAACCCCATGAAAGTGCAGAATGGGGTTGTTGCAGGTATCACAGAGAATGGGAGGTTTGGGGGGCTCCCAGGCATACTGAAAAGATAAAGAGCTCATAGGTATGGACAGAAGTCCTAAAATCCAGGATTGCAGGTTTTGCATATCTACCCAAATATGTATGGAGCTTTCCCTACTCAATAATTTGTTGTCATTTTTCTCCCTTCCCAATTCTACATTGTACTGTGACCAAAGATACAGAACTCTGGTTCCTGAGAAGCACTCACAAGCTGAAATACAGCTCAAACCGCATCTACTCCCTTGGCATCGGCTATTTTGCTCTATCTGAGAGAATGGGGGACTCACCAAGTACTGTGCTAGGCACTTTCCCTGCATTATCTCACCAAGTCCATCCTACAAAGTAGGAAATGGTCTTATTGCATTTTAAACATTTTAACTGGGGTAAACTTTTTAAAAAGATTTTATTTATTTATTTGTCAGAGAGCAAGAGAGGGAGCACAAGCAAGGGGAGCAGAAGGCAGAGGGAGAAGCAGGCTCCCCGCTGAGCAGGGAGCCTGATGCTGGGCTGGATCCTTGGACTCCAGGATCATGGAAGGCAGATACTTGACTAGCTGAGCCACACAGCCACAACTCTGGGGTAGTCTTTTTTTTTTTAAGATTTTATTTATTTATTTGAGAGAGAGAGATCACAAGTAGGCAGAGGGAGAGGGGGAAGCAGGCTCCCTGCTGAGCAGAAAGCCCAATTCAGGGCTCAATCCCAGGACCCTGGTATCATGACATGAGCCAAAGGCAGAGGCTTAACCCACCGAGTCACCCAGGCATCCCAGCACTGGGGTAATCTTAACCTACATGTTGAATATTCCCTTATTAAAAACATTAATCCTGAAAATGTAAATCCATAATCAAACCCATAAATTTATATGTAGAAAAGGAGCTTTGAAGAGAAACTTTCAAGGAAGGATGAGAGAGGAGTTCCAAGTGGTCACAATGATGAGAATGTCTGGTCTGGTTTCAGTTCATTGTCTTTAGGCATGAATTTCTTAAAAAATTTTTTTTCCCCGAAGCACTTTCTTCTAGCTCCAAGTCTTTTTTATTTTTAGTCTTTGACAGAAATCACTTGCTTTTTCATCTTCTACAACTGATTGATAAGGAAAAGAATACTGGCTGAAACACTGCCTTTTGCCTTTGGCCTATTGCTGACCTGCATTCACAAACTGCAGAAGCAGAGTTTGGGGGGATGCCCAGTCCTGGAGTCCAGCATGTACCTTTACAAACTTGAAATTCTTCTCTTTGACTGTGGTGATTAGATTCAGCCTCTGGGTGTTCACCTGTTTTAAAGTTGTGTAGTCTGAAGGCTCTAATTCAGCAGAGGAAGTTTCCTCTTCAAAGTACTCTTTCTTTATTAAAAACATACACACACACACACACACACACACACACAAACCCATTTATTTATTTATTTGAGAGAGAAAGAGAGAGGGAGAGAGTGGGGGGAAGGGCAGAGGGAGAGAATCTTCAAGAAGAGTGCCCCCTGAGGCTGGAGCCTGACTCAAGGCTTGATCCCATGACCCATGACATCATGACCTGAGTTGAAACCAAGTTGAAACCAAGAATGGGATCTTGAACTGACTGAGCCACCCAGGTGCCTCTCAAAGTACGCTCTTTGATTGTAGTTTTAAAGACAGTCCAAAGATTTCAAGTGTCTTTTTTATATACATAAAAATGAGATGCTTTAGGATCACTGGAGCTTATAAGTGAATTAGAGGTGGAAAATAATCAAGCATCTCATAACCCTCTACCGAAACCCACATTCTTCACCTTCAGTCCTAAAAGCCTTGGCAGATTGCTCCCCTTAAAATGCATTCATATCTGCTATTTTCTCTTATAATACAGGGCTTATATAGCTGGAGCCAATAGCTGAATTCTAGGGGGTGGAAAATTGGGAAGTTAGATTTAACAGGAGAAAAAAAATTCAAAATCCCTCTTCTTTTTATTGAGGCTTATCACCAGCTTTCTGGGTTACACATGGAAACTAGAAGACTGTAAGATGAGCAATTCATCTACTGTCAGGTAAAAAGAAGGTGTATTTCCAAGGAAGAGGCTGTCACAATGGGGACAGGACCACCACTCATTTGAACTTTCGGAGTATTCTCTGGAAAAAAACCTGTGAACCACCAGTCCAATCTAGAAATGCCATACAATGCAAGTACTGTACCACATGGGCCTTTTAACTACAGAATGGTTATTAGAATGTTTTAGTTTTACCATGTGTATAATTAGCGAGGAAATAAGTTTTCATTTATTTATTTAGTTTAGTATGTATATATTAAGAATCTGCTCTCTACTGTGCCTGGTATGTTTTATCTTCTTTAACCACTGGTAATTTAAATTATTCATTTGAAGCCAGAAAATCTTAACTTCTCTATCCACCTACTTTTTCAATGGCTAAAATATAGTATGAGAAGTAGCTGGTTTCTGCAAACTGTGCTTAAAGATTTTATTAAAGCTTTGTAGTCTACCAAGCTAAGGGAAATTATATCCAAATTGAAGAAATCTATACTATAAAAAGTTGAGCTCTTTTTGTTTAAAGACAATAAAATAAGCACTTGCTAAGATATCAATGCGGATGGACTGATCAAGGGCTTACCACAGCTAGCTTTTTGTAGGCGAACAGAACAATTAAAAAATGCACATACCATGTTTCTGTTACGCTATTCCAAAGGCTGTTTGCTTGGTAGAGGATTTGGCTTAGTAAGGGTGACAGCTGCTTGGTGTGAGCTGCGACATTTCTAAAACGAGAACCCACTCAGAAAGATAAGGCTTCATTCCTGCATTAATTGTAAACATGCAACAAAAGAAATGTTCCCTTCTTAAAGATGGAGAAGTCGACTATGAAATCAACACATAAGGGGTCAGAACAACACTATGTGAAATTACTTGCTTTCAGTTTACAAAATGCCACTTGCGCATGAGACTTTGTACATGCTGTTCCTTCTTCTCAAATCTCTCGCTCGCTCACTCTCCCTGTCACGCGTGCATGCGTGTGTGCGTGCACGCATGCACACACACACACACACACTCCCACTCCCACTCCCAACTAGTAACTATACAACTCTCACTTTTCAGTTCAGATGTAACCTTATATATGGAGATGAGTCCAACTCAAGCCTATCATTATGTGCTTCTCCTAGCTTCTCTCACTGCATCTTCCATTTCCATCACAACACACATCATATTGTCGGTGACTGCCTGAGCACATGTTTGTATCTTCCAGGGGGGCATAAACTCCAAGAGGGTAGAACCACATCTACTACACACCTAGTCCAGTCTCCACTTCATAGAAGAAAATCAATAAATGCTTATGCGATTTGTGCTTCCATGAAGGAACTCTAAAGAATGGCTTGTAGGCTATAATGAAGTTTCCGGAATGGATGAACATATTTAATGACAAAGTATGTCAGTCCATTGAGGTGAGGGGAGGGGAAGGGAGGTTTATTGATGACAGAAACAGAAAAATGACTGTCCTAGAGGCAAGCAACCCTTCCAAACTGCCTCTAGGGGAAGGGGAACCCTCAGCAAAGCTTCATCCTTCTTGCTGTGCCAGTAGGTGTGTGTTCATCATTGAAATGAGTGAGTTGGACTTCCTAAGCCTGGTATCACTGGACATTTGAATCTTAAAACAAACTCTTTGGGATCTAGTTCCAGGTGCTCCAAAGCAAATTTAAGATTATAAATCAACTACAGGGTGTTATGATGAGAGACTATTCTACATATGACAGAGAGAGAGAACCCCTATGCTCTAGACACTTACGAATCAGATTCCTGGGCCTGCAAAATAGAAAGCAAGACCCTAGACTATGGGATTTCATGAATTAATGCCTAGAATGGTCTGTTCATCTGCATGGCCAACTGGGAATTCTGACAAAGCAATCCTGTCTTGTCGTGTCATTCAAACTTCCATCAACCACAAAGCAAAGCAGAAACCTTCTAAATAGTAGCTTTTGAAATAGAAAACCAAATAGAAACCTATGAATTTGCCAGTTTCTCTATATTTCCTGTTACTGTTAGCAATTTAAAAGATTTTATTGCACATACAATATGCCCAATTCCTAATTATGCCACAAGGTATAGAGATAATGTAGTAAATAATGTTTTTCAAATTCAGGATTTAATGAAAAAATTGTCATGCAATCTGAGTTAACTTAAATTATATCAATTTATACTATTACTTGGCCAGATGGAATTATTAATGCTTAAAGTCCTTACACAACTATAAAAGAAAAATACATTTAAAAATTAAATGCAAATAAGATTGAAAATCCAATAAATTTTAAAATAACAAAACAAAATATAATCAATGATAATGTTTTTTTGAAAACAAAACTACCATTTGTAACTAAAATATGGAAGTCAATGCTAAGAAATTTTTTTTCTTTTTTGACATGCACATACTTTTATGTTTCTGTAATGAAAGCTCAGGGTGAAAGAGAGATACTGAGAATAAGAGAGAAGGGGGGAAGAAGGAGCGAGAGATACCTTGTCTATTTTGTTAATTGTTCTATCCTTTATGTAAGATGCTTGCACATGGTAAGTGCTTGATAAAAACTTGTATGATTAATAAATACATTTCCTGACTGCTTTTCACCATTTAAAATTCTTTGCAACCATTGCTGAGGCAGTGACATCATTTACTTTGTTTAATGCTTTATTTTCCTATCCATTAACTTTCTGTCCTTTATTCATTAGTCCGGGGCAATAAAATTATTACTTGGCATTATTGTAAATTCAAACATGGTCATCAAAACCAAGCAACAATACTTTATTATAATGTGGTCATCAAGGGGATCCAAGGCATAGGTATATTCTTGTTTTCAAAACATGAAAGGCAAAAACATAATTCTGGATTTGATGTTGGAACAGAGAAGAGCATTAATGAAAAAACTGGTGGAAGACAGGCCAGAGTTTAGTTAATAGTAATGAACCAATATTTGATCTTAGTTTTGGCCATGGTAAGATAAGATGCTAACATTAGGGGACACAAATTGCTTGAGGAGCATATGGGACACTTCTGTACTATCTTTGCAACTTTTTGGCAAGTTTACACATACCCCAACATTTTAAATGTTATTTTTAAGAGTAAAGACAGGATTTAAAAAAATATATCTTTGGTATTCTCCAGTGTCCTCAGAGTCTTATGTAAATCATGGCTCTTCCACAGAGGAGTCTATAATCCAGTTAAGACAAAGCAGACACAAACCAACCTGAGAACAATTAAGTGAGGCTGAACATAGGTACAGTAAAATACCAGAGAAAAAGGGATGTGAATATAAACTATGATCATCACTTAAGAATTCATGGACCTCTTGAGGCAGAAGCTGATTTTGTTGATACATAGATGCTTCAGGTGGGTGTGGGGCAGAGAGGATATTAAGGGACAATGATGAGGGAGACTATTGAAGCCGACATAAGGAGAGTGGACGAAAGGACTAGAATTGGACAGGGAGTGAGGGGGACTGTAAAAAAGTGAGATGTAGATTGGATAAGGTAGTTGGAGGTTTGACAGTTGTGGACTCCAAAGTTAAATGACTGATCAGCCCTGAAGAGGAGTAAATTACATTTGACTGGTCTTTGAGTTCCATGAAGACAGCAAACGAGTCTATTCATCTCTTTGTCTCCAGAGACTATCACAGCACTGAACTCAAAGAGTATTCTTTTTTTTTTTAAGATTTTATTCATCCATTTGTATATTTGAGGGGTGGGGGGAAGCAGTGGGAGGCAGAAGGACAAGCAGATTATTCTCTGAACTCAGAACCCACTCGGGGCTGGATCCCAGGACCCTGAGATCATGACCTGAGCTGAAATCAAGAGTTGGATACTTAACTGACTGAGCCAACCAGGTGCCCTACAATGAGTATTTCTTAATGTGGAGGAAATAACTTTGCACATACATCTTTACACACATTCCTAGAAGTAGAATTTCTTTGATATATATCATCACTGACATATATTGGCAGATGGTTTCTCACTAGCCAAGTATTATGTGAGGTGATTGGCCACACCCTGTACAGTGAGTGTATTGAGAAGAATTCAATTCGTTCTATGCATTCTATTTATAGCAGGTTTTAACATAGGGATCCAGAGGCTTACATAATCATTGGAAGGACCCACAGAGCAAATTTGACTGTCACCCAAAATCTCAGTCTGCAGCAACAAAGTCTGTGGTTCTCAGTAGGTCACCTAGAAGCTGTTACGAGCCTCAAAAACCTCTGAAGACACCCACCAACTATTTCAATCTGCAGTCAAATGCAGATGATCAAGATGCTCACCCCGAAGTCACTTCAAACTCTAGACCTGCCCTGTACCTAAACTGCAACTGCCTCTAGAGAAAATTGGCCCTTCTTTCTCTTCTTCCTTCCAAAGCTCTCACAAATTCCGTTCATTGGCAGATATTGACATGGAACCACAGGAGAGGGAGGTTCTGAGAAAGTAGTTTTAACCTCTCTGTGATTCAGACAACCCCATACATCTTCAGTGAAACCCTGGTAACCTAATGAGTGGCATCTCATTACTGTAGGAATTTTATTATCATTCATGTAAAATAAATGATATGCCAAATCTGACATAGAGCTCTGTTCTATAATATAATCAGTACGAGACATGATCCTTGTTCAGGGACAGTCTCAGTGGGACTCTGGTCCAGGAATACTTCTGGACCATATGTGGTAAGTCATTAGGTCAAACAGTGAGTTAGTTATGCTTAGTCTAAAAGATAAGGAGGATTCCTGGTCTAGTTCACTCTTATTAAGATGTTTATTTAGATCCTTTCTGCCTTAGATCTTTGATCTGTAGATGACTTGTATTGGCTTCAATAACCCCTCAGTAAGTCTGAACTATCCTGGATGAAGCTCCTGCTTTAGTCTCAGCCTAGGTTCTGCTCCTGATGGTGAGGGTTAAGGAGCCAACACGGCTGTGTATATATCGATATAACCTCCTCAGTCCAAAGACAAACATCTTAAGAGCAGAATGACCTCACCTTTACTCTTTCCTGTCTTAAGAAAAAAAAAAAAAAAGACAGAAAGACAGAAAGACAGACAGACAGAAAAAAAAGAAAGAAAGAAAGAAAGAAAGAAAGAAAGAAAGAAAGAAAGAAAGAAAGAAAGAAAAAGAAAAGAGAAAAGAAAAAAGGGAAAAAAGAACCTATGTGTCACACTTTCTGGCTGAAAATATTTTTCCACAGCATCTCCCAGTATTAGAGATAAAGTGCTGACTCTTCAGGATTGAAGTCTTCACACACAGCCTTCAAACCTGTCTTTTAAACTCATCTCCTACTAATTCCTCATGCGTCTTCCACAGTCCAGTCATGGAGACTAGTTTGTTCTGCTTTTGTACTGATCCCTACATAGTCCCTTCCACCTACGATGCTCTTTCCTGGAAGGTTTTCTCCATAAACTTCCAACACAGCTTTCAGAGAAAGCTCATTATACCACTCTTACCTGAACCTTTTCCAGAAAACAACCTCTTTTCCCTGAATTAATTGTAACCCTTATTTCTATAGCACCAGAGCGCTTTGTCTCTATAATCGTGGTAGCAGTTTTCACACCAAATTTTAATTGTTTAGATAAGATGCCTATCTTCTCTATTAGATAGCTATATCCTTAAGGGGGAAATAACCTACATTTTACTCTTAGGATTGCTATCACCAAGTGGATTATGCTCAATAAAAGTTTAATTGCCTGAATTTAATAAAATAGCTGACATTCATATAATACTTTAGAGTTTACAAAATGCTTTCACATGCATTCTTCCACTTAATCCTTATAACAATCCAATGAGGCATATATTTTTATTATTTCTATATCACAGATGAGGAAATTAAAGCTCAAGAATATTTAGTTAGGATCTGCTCTGCATGCCAAAAACTCACCATAAGTGCTTCCTGATGGATGGCTTGATGTAGACAATTGCTCACTGCTCTCTGTGCTTTTATAAAAAATAAAAACACGCTATCTTGCTTATCTTTCCTTTAAAATTAGCACCATAATACCCACCTTCCAAATCTCCCGGATTCTGATTTGATTGAGGCAGCATTTACAAAGTCCTAAGGATCCTTTAAAATTTCAGGGTCGTATAAATGCAAATGTTATTTTGGAAAGATGGAGATGGAGTTGTAGAATGTACATTTCTCATTTCAACATGAAAGATTCCTTCTGTTATCTTCTGATAATATTTTCCTACTGTGCTGTGTATTTAGGTATAATTAGAGACAACCTTTGTAAAGGATGGGGACTTTGAGTAAAATATGAATAGGAATAGAAAACTTTGAATATAACTAGCTCATTGAAATGGGGCTTACAAAAAATGTTCTGATTTAGAACTGGCCAAATTTCTAAAAAGATTTTTCACTCTGCAGCCCAGCTACTCTCAGGACTCCTAAGGAATTAATTTATGCCTTCTAGTTTCCTAAAGTCAGATGCTTCAGAAACCTTTGGGCTAACAGATTTGTGTCCAGATTTCCAATCCATTGCTAACTTCTTTATTTTTGAAGGTTTTATTTATTTGTGAGAGAGAGAGTGAGAGAGCCAGGGGAGGAGCAGAGGGAGAGGGACAAGCAGACTGACTCTGTGCTGAGCAGGGAGCTGAGGTAGGGCTTGATCTCAGAACCCTGAGATCATGACCTGAGCCAAAACCAAGAGTCAGATGCTTAACCAACTTAGCCATCCAGGTGCCCCCATTGCTAGCTTCCAAGCACCTCTCTGAGCCCCAGCATCTCTCTGTTAAGTGGAAATAAAAGAAGTAGGTACCTACCTCATAGGACTTTGTGTGTGTGTGTGTGTGTGTGTGTGTGTGTGTGTGTGTGGATTACATGTGATAATGAATGGAAAGCTTGGCATAATGCCTGAAACATATTAAATGTCCCATAAATATTATGATTTACTGGAGGAAATAAAAGAATAGGAGCAATAAAAAGAATGGCTTCAGAACTGTCTAAGGAATCAGGGGCTCTGCTGGGCATTTCAATGCATCTTTACAAGAGCTCTATGAAGTAAGTTTCAGTAGCATCCCCATTTTAGAGACAAGGAAACTCCAGCCCAAACAGTTGGTGATTTGAAGGTCTCACTCCTGCACTATTACCTGTCGTAGGTGACACTGCTAATATAAATGGTCCCTGACTTACGATGGTTCGACTTCATGTTTTGACTTTATGATGGTGTGAAAGCAATAGCTTTGAGTAGAGACCATACCTTGAATTTTGAAATTTGATCTTTTCCTAGGCTAGTGATATGCCATAGGATTCTCTCTCATGATGCTGGGCAGTGACAATGAGCCACAGCTCCCAGGCAGCCATGTGATCACGAGGATCAACAACCATATACTTACATCCATTCTGTACCCAGACAACTATCCTGTTTTTTTCACTTTCACTACAGTATTCAATAAATTCCATGAAATAGCCAACACTTTACTATAAAGTAGGCTTTGTGTTTGATGATTCTGCCCAACTGTGGGCTATGTTAAGTGTTCTGAGCACTTAAAAGGTAGGTGAGGCTAAACTATGATGTTCAGTAGATTAGCTGTATTAAATGCATTTTTGCCTTGGTATATTTTCAACATATGATGGGTTTATTGGGACATACCCCAATGTAAGTCAAGGAAGATCTGCTACTCATTATTCTACAGCCAACCACTTACTCTTTGTTTTTTCATTTTTTTTTTCTTCTTTAGAAGGGGTATCTCTTTTAGACTCCTTGATCTCTATCAAGTGTTTTGAAGTCATACAAAAATTATACAAATGGAGATTTTTCTTCTTTTTACTGCCTTATGGACAGATCCTGAAGTCCCGGGGGCTGTGAAGCCCACTTGTAAATCATCATCAACTATCAGCCTTCCATCACTTTATCTTTGCCTTGCTCCCTGAGCTTTAACAGGCCGAAACTGCTTGGCACAGCGTTGTCTATCTGCCTGACACTTCAGGGCATAAACCATGGGGTGAAATCAAGCTCCAGACACTAGCAGATCCCGCGGTATTGTGATAAAACTTAAATTACAACTCAGAGAAGACAGTGTATATGTTATATTAAAATGTCTGAGCTCTTACAAATAGTGAGAGGAAACCTGAAACCACAACTTACAGTCTCACTGAACTTGGAGGATGAAATGTTAAATATGAATGGAATATGCACTCAAAATATGTAACAAAACTGTCACAGATGCTTCTGCAAAAAAAAAAAATCACTAAATATTAAATACGGATATCTCAGTTGATTTAGACACCAGAGGTGTTTTGGTTTTAAAGTGCTACAAGCATTAATATTCATCACAGACATAAGATTTGATAAGCACAGAAGGAACATGCACAAAGCTTTGGTGATAACAGGAAATTGTCTTCTCAATGTTTAGAGAATACTTTGCTCTCCATCCTCACAAGTTAAAGTTGACACTGAAAGTTATGTTCCCTTTAGACTGTGGATTTTCTTATATAAATGTGCTCTTTTCATAGCTGGATTCTTGTGTTTTTATTCTAGTGATGACAATATAATTGATTCTAGTCCAATGTATATCATGGATGCTATTATTGATAGCTAGAGGGTTTCCAACCCAAGAAACGTTCTGGTGGGAAAGAGGAGTCAAGTGAATAGTCTACTGCAGCAAAATAACTTCTATTAGCTTCTTTCTAAGTTGGAAATGATACACACTCCACTTTCAATTTTTCTGAATCCATGCTCCATTGAGCTGTATCAGTTTTCACCTTTAACATCAGCCAAATAGATTTGAAAGGAGAGGAATTGAGATTCAAAGGATAATATAGTTTTTGAAGGTATAATAGAGTCAACTAAAATGAATTGAATAGCAGCTTGGAGCAAGTGTTAATTTTTTTTTAAATAAATGGAATTGGTGTCTGCTAGAACCACTTTATTTAAAGGTCTTCCCATATTTTATTGGAAACTGATACTTGAAAAAATGTCTAGCATGGCCAGTAGATTCTCTTAGGGCTGGACCACTGTGTGAGCGGAATCATTCCATTTTAACAAATTTTCTTTTATATCATAAAAGGGACATATAGTATTTCCTCTTAAATAATTACTTATGGAAATATACAGAATCCCAGGTTTATAATGACTTAGTCATTTTGCTTTCTTTCTTATTTCTTTCTTCACTAGAAAAAAATGTGGTTTCTAAGACTGCCTTAGGTATTTGTGGCTAGAACTCTTTGGTATATTAAATGAGAATAAATAAAATCAAATAACTCATAAAATTAAATACTTGAAGCGAATCATCTTTTCTCTTTTTTAAATATATTATTATAAGTGCATCTTAAGTAATCACAGGCTCAAAAGTCTATAGCAACATTAGCCCCCATATCTGTTCTGATCATCGATCTGCCGCTCACGATGTGACCTTGGGTGAGCAGCAGTCTTCTGGTCCTTCAGCGTGGATTAGAGAAGTAAAAACATATAACCTTTCTATAAACCAAAGACAGCTCTCCAAGGTTGTGTAAGCAGGGGAGAGTCTGTTTTATCAGCTGCCATTGGTTTGCCTCCACCCCAGGCACTGACTCTCTTGGGTGAACTTTCTTTCAGTGACTACATGGTCAGCCCTTTGCTGGAGCATCTGTCCTATTAATTAGTATGAAGTTTTCTATTTTTTAGATTTTTAAAAGAAATTTCCAGGTAACTATTACGTATGTGTGAATAAAGCTACACGTGTGTGAAAAGCATTTGCAAATTCTCCCCCGTTAGTATTAGCATACTTGCCCCTTGGGTTATTCTCAGGCAAGAGGCAGAAAAACCAGTTCCTAAGCATCACTTCCCTATTCTGTTTCCTTCATCTCCCTTTAGTGTGTTTTCCTTCCCATTTCATCTTCTCTTTAGTTTCACTCAGGTATAAATGATTGCTAATAGCATAAAGGTCAGCTTTTCCTAGACAAAACAACACAGCTCAAAAGGTAGTATTCAAGGAATAGCTAGTGAGTAGATTTTCAGAGGAAACAGGATGGTTGCCAATTCCACTTATTCAATAAATATCATTTTTTTTTCTTTCCTCTCCCAAGGAGACCTCCAAGAGGGTCACTTATCTCTCTCTCTCTCTCTCTCTCTCTCTCTCACACACACACACACACACACACACACAGAGCAGGATGCCCACTATTTGCAGAAGGGATAAATAAACAATGGAATGTGGTCAAACAGGCAGCTATACACCAATGGAGTCTCCTATATATTTTCATGGCAACAAATCCACACAGGAAATTTAGAATGTATTAATATATGAGGAAATCTGTTTGGTTTTTGTTAGGTTCAGGTAGAGACTCATTTCCCTAAACCTCTGCCATAGAGGCTAACATAAGTTGCTAGCATTGGCCAACACAGATGGATGGACCTGGAGAAAGACAGCAAGCATAGGAAGCCTAGGGCTGGCTCTCTTTGGAGCTGTAGCTCTTACCACGAACCAGCACATCCGCCAATTTCAGATTATACTTTTTGGCTGTCTGCTATAGGCATCTCAATTCCCAACAGTTTAGCAAGCAGAAACATTATATAAGAAATTTTCTATGAGCAGGGTTTGGAGGATTAACTAATTCCATTCACTATTGCTTGAATAGTGTCTCTCATTCTTGAGCACTTCAGATTTTCTAGGCAAAGGGGATGGCTTAGGCCAGTTGCTCCCCAAGTGCAGTCATCAGACCAGCAGCAACCACATCCCTTGGAAAGTTGTTAGTATAAATTCTCAAGCCCCACTCCAGACCCACTGAATGGTGGGCCAGCCTTCTGAGTGTTAGTAAGATCATTCTGATGTACTCTCCAGTTTAATAACCACAGGTACAGGCAATTATGTGAAGCCCAGGACAATGTTTTCAAACTCACGGCAAGGAGCAAGCCCTGCTTACAGCTCATTGAACTCACAGAACACAAGGCCTATTCAGATTTCTCTGATAAATTCAGCAGCAGGGCCAATTCTTAGGTCTCAGCATCCAGAATCAGAATCAGAATCACTTAGTGAGCACAGAATGTAGCTTTCACACAGGGGTCAGAAACTCTGATGCACAGGTGAAATCTAGCTCATTGCATATTTTTGTAAATAAAGTTTTATTGGAACACAGCCACACTCATTTATGTACTTAGTATCTATGACTGCAATCACACAGCAATGTCAGAGTTGGGTACTCTCAGCAGAGACCTTATAGCAGGGGATGAGTGTTCCGTACTGTGACTAGAGAAAACCATTGCTAGGACATAGCATGACATTCTACCATGAGATCCAGATCCAGCGTGTAAATATGTAGGTGTTCCTGCAGGGAAGTATACAAGGTACAATCAGCCCAAACTATCTTCCTGAGAATGAGCTTATGTAAAAATATGCTATTTTGGAAGGCCACTGTAAGAGCCCAAGAAGATGGGGGTCATCATAGTAAAATCTGGGAAAGGAAAGGAAAAAGAAGAAAAAGGGCTGGAGTAGGATTTTCAAATTCCTATGTTCTAGCTTCCTTCTCATGCAAAAGACAGACATTACCCATCAGTCATGACACTCTTGTTCTCAGAGCCCTATCTGGACTCATGACCTTTCTTAATACAACCCTCCAGGCAGCCATTACTAATCTTCTGGAGTTGGTGCTGTAGAGGAAACTTACTCACCATCATGTTTCTGAATTAAAGAACAGGGTAGCAAAGGCTACCATGAAGGGATTCTCTGCAACCTATGTGGGGAAGTTCTGGGTGATGCAGTAGGGTAACGAGAAATGAGAGGTTCCCTACAGGAAGTATGAATGAGATAATTTGGGTACTTCCATACAGGCTGTTTTAATAATCTTCCCTATACTCCTACAAGTTAGATACTACCTTCTTATGGTACCTGTAGCTCTTAAATTACTTGCTAGAGGTAACAGCCTACAAGTGGTCTGATGAGGCACATCTGGTCTGACACCAAAGCCCCTATTTTTCTACTACCACTTCTACCACTACACTGTTTCACCAAAGGTGCACTATTCCTAAATCTTAGTTTTGAAATTGAACTTGATGGTATGGTTTATCTAAATGGATGACAAAGAGGGAGGGGGAAGGGGGAGGGACATGAGAAAGTAAGTGGGGATGGAGACTCAGGTGAATGGAGAGACAGAGAAAGGTAGGGAGAGATAGGGTAGAGACAGAACTCAGAAAGGATATGGAGATTTCTTCTAAAAGAAAAAAACAGAAAACTTCTGCATCAAACTTTCAAGAAGGAAGCTAAGAGGAAAAGACCTAAAATAACAACCTGTACATATAGGACCAGAAAACATCTGCTGCTTTGTCTGATCCAGGAGGCAAATATGTACGTATAAAGTCTTCCTTCTCTGGAGAGCATACTAATGCTGTGATGGCTGATCAAAGACAAGAGGAATTTTAAAAAATTAAACTCTTTCCAAAACTTTGGAGAGATAAGAGCAGAGCTGGATTTATGGGTAGGTAAAGTAGATGATTAGTCTGAAAACTGTCAGGAAGGCCGATACTATGAACTTGCATCCAGTTTAGGCATACGTTTTCCCCAAATAGCACCTTTTGAAAATTATTCCTTTGATCTAAGCATTGCCCTCTTCTGGATCTCCTTTTAAGGGTAAGTAAATTCGGTAATGATAACACATTCAATCAGACAAGAGTTCACCAGCGTGCAAAAAACAAAGAGTAAGGGATTAAGTCTTAAATGTATGTTTTAGTTTTTTTTCAATGTTAAACAGTACAAAATATTTGAAGCATTCTTACACGTATTTATAATTATAATAAAAATCTATCTTGTAAATCCTATAACAAGGTGGAAAAGTGTTGCCTATTTTATTCCCTTTATTGTATATCACAATTAGTGCAAGTCCTAAGTGGCTCTGAGAAGCCCAACAGTCATGGTATTTAACCAATTTTTGCCCCAATGTATTTGTCCCAAAAAGTCTTCACTTCCCACTCTTCACTGCTAACATCCATTAGAAGACTGGGATGCAGTTTTGGAAACTGAACAGCCATAAGAGAATTTCCAGGACTTCTTTCCATTCACCATTTTTTTTTCTTTTCCTTAGTCATATCTGAAGCTTTGATGACTAAAGACACTCCTATGACTTCATAGTCCATAAGAATTATCTAAAGGACCTCTAAAAACAGTTTTTAGACACTGTTCTAAATCAGTTATTCTAAATAGTGGTCAGGAAATCTGTACTTGTATATCTTAGAGTCTGACAACTTACTGAGGAGTCATTTATAAAAGTATATTTTGAGATAGAAGGGATAAAAGAGTATCTTAGGAAGCCTCAGTCTTAATCACTAAATGATCATATCTACGTGGATCTGATAAAATTAGAGAACAGAGTCTTATCCACACAGTTGTTGGATTCTTTGGGACTTGTCCTCACGCACCTATCTTCTTCCATTTCCATTAATCTGGCTAAAACCTCTTTTCACCCTCCAATTCTTTCCACCGCCTCATATGATTCTGGATCCAGCTTCACGCCCTTGACTTCCTGACTTTACTGTATGATTAGACCTTTGACGGAAGCACATCGGGTACTCCTCCATCCATCCCTCTGGGGCTCACAAACGCATCTCTTTCTTTCCAAGAAGTCTCTGGGCACCAGATTCTTTCTCAGGTGGGATCCGTGGGACCCAATACACAAACATGGACAAGTTCGAGCTTCTTCTGTGACTCTTGCAGAGGGACAGAAGGGATAAAAATGGCATTGCTACATCCGAGGTGCTGGATCAGAGAATAGGAACTACCCAGAGAGAGTCTGAGAATCCTTCAGTTTATCTGTCTTTCACCCAGTCATTCACATCCCTCGGGTCTTGGCGCTTGCCTTGACCTCATCTAACAGAGGAACTAGAACAGTCTGGAGAGAGGGAGACTCCTATGCAAGCTGATATTTCTTAAATAAACAGAGGCTCCTATGATATGTAGGGCAAGTCCCATAGAGGATCTTATCTTAATGTCTGGCACTATGAGGTACAACAAGTGAAGCTATGGCTCCGGTGTCTGTGTAGGGTAATGTAGTCACAAACGGGAGACATACTGCATTCAGTATATTTTTGAAGACCTGCTGTAGGCCACTTATTGCCCTAGGTCTTGGGGATTCAACAATGAAAGAAAGAAGGGAGAAAAAAATCCCTGTTCCCACGAAGCTTATGTTCTAGATAGATGAGACAGACAATGAACAAAATAAACAAGAAAAATATATATTAAGTTATATAGAGATGGGTTCTATGGAGAAAAATAAAAATTAAACATGTTGGTGGTAGTGGGGAGGCACAGAACTGTAATTTTATTGAGGGTGCTCTGGGAAGATTTAAGTGAGTAAAGAATTGAAAAGGGTAAGAAAAGGAGCCATGGAGATAATCTGGGGAAAAAGAGTCCCAGCTAGGGACACATAGGTGGAAACAACCTGACGTGGGAGTGGCTGTGGCATGTGGGACAAACAGAAAAGGAGCCAGAACGCTGGAGCAGGGACAAGTGTAATAGCTCATGAGATCAGAGAACCTGAGACAAAATCCTCAGAACTTTCCAGACTATTGTGATTTGTTTTTTTCATCTTTTATTTTGGGTGAGATATGAAGTTATTGAAAGTTTAGAACAGAGGTATGACATGATCTCACATATATTCAAGGGGATCCCTCTTGCTGTTGGGTTGAGAACAGGTGGAAGGAGTCAGTGGTAGACACAACAGACTGGTTGGTAGACTACAGCAATCTTCCAGGAAATAAAAAATGGCAACTGAGATCAGGATAGACACAGGGAAGGCAGATGTGGGTATATTTTAAAGAAAGAACCATCAGAATTTCCTGATGGATAGAAAATAGAGAGTTCAGAGATGACTCCAAAGTTCTGGGAAAATACTATTGGATGAAGAGCGTTGTCATTAACCAAAAGGGAAACATTGTAGGAGGAGTAGATTTGGGGGTGAAGATGAGATTGATTTCTGACATTTTCAGTTTGCAATGCTTATTTCAAATTCAGAGTTCATAGCAAAGCTCTGGGGCGGGCATGAACTCTTTAAAATTAAAGAGAGAAGGAAGGAGTTACAAATCTTTTATGTGGGGCAAACACATGCCTATCAACGAACTTAAACAAGGGTGCACAGTCGATTACTTCTTAACGCATATATGATAGCATGATCTCTAAGGTTTTTCCATGGTCTTGACTTCTGATTTAATTTTATGCTAAAACTAGAAAAAGAATTTAAAGCGCTGAAACTCCTAAGTACTGGGTAATTGCCTTATAATTCCCAACGATGATTTGCTTCTTTATCTTTCTCCCTTATACTAGTCACCTCAGACACTTTCATAGCTTCTGGTCTCAGCTATCCAAGCTTGTAATTAGTTGCTCTTTAGAATAGGTTCATTAATCCCTTTTCATTTTTCTCTGCTATTTGCTTTGGATTCTCAATGTTTCTACTTGGCCCCTCTTTAGGCCAAATCATTTTCTTCTGCTGTCCAAGCCTCAAAACCTTTGTATGGAACTAAATGGCTGACAGGCTTTTCAAATGAGCTGCCCCCAGGCTAACTCACAGTTAATTTTTTCTTATTCACTCAGGGCTTCTCTTTCTGTGTGGGTGAACATTACACTGCTCTACCTGTTTCTTTACTAGTTCAGGTAATTCCTCTTGATACATAAAATACAGTATTTTTTTTTAAATTTAATTTTATTTTTTCCGTGTTCCAGAATTCATTGTTTATGCACCACACCCAGTGCTCCATGCAGTATGTACCCTCCTTACTACCCACCATCAGGCTCACCCAACCTCCAAACCCCCTCCCCTCCAAAACCCTCAATTTGTTTCTCAGAGTCCACAGTCTCTCATGGTTCGTCTCCCCCTCCGATTTCCCCCAACTCCCTTCTCCTCTCCATCTCCCAATGTCCTCCGTGTTTTTCCTTATGCTCCACAAGTAAGTGAAACCATATGATAATTGACTTTCTCTGCTTGATTTATTTCACTCAGCATAATCTCCTCCAGTCCCATCCATGTTGATACAAAAGTTGAGCATTCATCCCTTCTGATGGAGCCATAATATTCCAGTATTTTTTTTTAAAGCTAAATTGTTTCCTTCTCTCAGGTGCAGCATCTTGATTTGCTAACATTAAATTATAAGCAGTCCCTTATTAATGGCCAGACACTTTTACCATCACCTCCTAAAGTAGAGGTAAGGCAACGGCAGGGTTGATGGGACCAGAGGGGAGAGATCTGAGTTTATCTTCTCCTAAACTTTGCTAGGAAAGGCTCTGTTTTAGGAAAGGAAAATCCAAGATTATCTTCTCTATAACCAAAACTTGGGATGACTGATTTTCTTTCTACCACTTTTGGATATAAGAGACAGTCAGAAAGACAAGAGGACACATTCTGAAGGTTTCTAAGGACAATGTTTGGAAAATGAGGATTAGTCAAGGAAAATGCAGATATGGTGAAGGTGTCTACAGCACATGCTTCCCTGTTCCCAGAATCAAGAAATAATGTTACTCCCACTGTGTCGGGTCAAAGAGGCCTTTAAGGCTGGGATGGCACCACCACAATTTATGTCTGATTACCATGACACGATGTTCTCCAATGTCAAAACAAAGGACTTCTGAATTAATTTTTAGAACACCATCATCTTTAACTGCATATAAGGAGAAAGTAAATATTAAGCAATTGCTTAAGACTGGGAAGGGGGGGCAAGAAAAGGAAAGAAAAACAGAAGAGGTCTAAAAGTTTGTATCAGTTACTAAGAGAATTGTGGCAAAGATTGGAGGCTTTGTGGTGGAAAGTTCACATCCTGAGGTCATTTTCTGCATTAGGTTCATTTCAGACTGTCCTGCAGATTTAGAACAAAGATCCTAAAGTAGCTTCTAGGCACCTTCTCAAGCCACTCAGAAATGAAGGATAGCAAAAGCAGTAATCATTTTTCTAATATTAATTAGGAGGGAAAGAAGCAAGATTGAAGAGATGATTACATTTTTAGTGCTTCAACCAGTGCCCAATACTCCGTGGAAAACAGAGAGCTTGAGGCATCTGTGATCAAGGCATTACTGTGCGTGTGTGTGTGTGTGTGTGCGCGCGCATGCACTTGTGTGTTTGCAGGCTGGTGAGTAGTGATGGAGGACCAGGGAAGAGATGAGGAAAAGGAATGAAGTGACATAGCATTTCTACTGGTTAGAACAGGTCTACTTAGAGAGGGTACAGGTAATTAAGAGCGCTTAATCCAGAATCCGTGAGCCCCTCTGTTACTCAGATGGCAGCATTTTTTTTTTTTTTTAAGATTTTACTTATTTACCTGAAAAGGAGAAAGAGAGACAGAGAGGGAGTGTGCACAGAGGGAGAAGCAAACTCCCAACGAACCGAGGAGCCCAACTTGGGGCTCAATTCCAGGACCCTGGGGACCATGATCTGAGTGGAAGGCAGACACTTCACTGACTG
Source organism: Lutra lutra (assembly GCF_902655055.1). Lineage (NCBI taxonomy): Eukaryota > Metazoa > Chordata > Mammalia > Carnivora > Mustelidae > Lutra > Lutra lutra. The sequence goes on from NC_062290.1 coordinate 53,054,548, forward strand.
AGCCATCCATGCACCCTCAGAATGCACTATTATGAAATTTTCAAACCTTTACTAAATGTAGAAATTCTGATTCAGTACGGCCAAGGAAGCCTTATTTTCAACAGTCTCCTCAAGTCCACCCTGATTCTGATGCCAGATTGTCTTCTCCACAACTTCAGAATTTTCTAGGCTGATCTGTCCATAAATGGGGTTGATAAACTCCCCAAACTATACAATTTGGGATGTACCTGCCTTTTTCCTAGGGAGGAAAATATCCATAGCTTATGCAGAGTCTCACAGGGTTCTGTAAGTAGAAGCTGTCCTGTCCCAATATGCTAAAAAATGGAAACAAAACCAAAAAAGGACTGTGTCAGTGGAAGGCAAATTTGATGGTATCTGAAATTTTTCTATTCATTGGATCGGCAGGTGCAAAGTAAGCTATTCCTCAGGAGCAGGGGCAGGGCACACCACAACCAGGCCAGATTAAATGATGACATACACTGGTGCTGAAGAAACACTAAATAAAAATAGAATTACATTAAAGAATGATGAGAATTTAATAACTAATGTACCAACAGATGTCTGCACTCTTGTGGTTTTGTACGGCAATGACCAAATGACCCGCAATCGTGTAAGTAGAGAAAGTCATCTTGCTCTTTACCAGTCAGGTACCAATGAGGATTTTGAAGGCACCCTGTCTTAAGCACCAAAGCAGCTGCTCAGTCTCTGTTTCTTAATTTCTTTAAAATAAATGGTCAATCTGAAATCATAGGCCCCTGAACAGAGTTTGAGAGAAAGCATGAAAAAGGTCCACGGCTAAGCTCGCTCTAGGCATGCAAGGCTGGGCTTGCTGCCAAGGAGGCATCTCTGTGTAAAAATGGATAAATGAGTGAAATAACTCCTGGTCATAGTGGTCAATGGAGGAGGTATTTTACAATCAAGTCTGCCGACTTCCACTTTTTCCTGAATTTTGATTTCATTCCCTAAACAATGTCTCACAAAAAGCAAGTATCAGTTTTTGTCCAGGCAGGAAAAATGCAATTTGTCATTATTAGGTTATCTATCCAGCCTTCCCTTCCTCCTTTTTCTCCTTCTTCCCTCCTTCTCTTCTTCCTTTCTTGGTTTCCTCCTTTCCTTCCTTTTTTTCTTCGTTTCTCTCCACGAATATTTAATGAGCATTTACTGTGTGCACGCTCAATGTCAGGAACATGATATAAGCTCAGGAAAACTATACTGTATGAATAAATGTTACCTCAGTGATAAATCCAATGGTCACATCTCTATCCTCACCTTCCTTGACCTCTCAGCAGCATCTGAAGGTCTAACCACTGCATCTTTTTTGAAACATTATCTCCCCCAGACTCTCATAAAATTACAATGACCTGATTTTTTTTCTGACTCACTGGCTACTTTCCAATCAATTTCTCTGGGTCTCGATCCCCTACCTGCCATCCTTTCCTATCTAGTTATCTCCTCTAGTCTCTTGGCTTCTTTCCTATCTAGTTACCTCCTCTAGTCCCTTGGCTATACAAACTATGTGCTGATGGCTCTTAAATCGTCATATCCATCCTGAGCCTTCCACTGACACTAGAGTGGTATATCTGACTTCTCACTTGATATTTAAATCTCTCTCTCACCTTTGATTATGCCCACAATGCCCCTGGCCCAGTTCTGGTGGTGACATGTCTCTGCTTAGTGTAGATGATTTAATCCAAAGCCAATCTGTTCCTATGTGTTTTTAAATGCTACCACTGCAAAAATCTATGAGTCATCTATTTTTTTTTAAACACTAAGAGTTCATGCTCACTACTGGTTTTATTTTTGATTAATCAGTTTATCAGAGTGGCCAAACTGCGTTCTCTTTTGACTCAGCATAGACACAAATACACAACATCCGATATTTGCTTTAGGCTGCATATTTTTGAAAATACATTTATCTATGTTAAAATTTTGTCTTTGAAGCTGCTTCTTCCTTCCCAGGGGGCATAAGAAAAAACAATTTTAACAGTACCCAGTGAGTCACATACTAAAAACATTAAGGTCAAGAGATAATTGCAGAGCTGTAGAAGGCTCTAACTAGTATGTCATAATATATACTGCTGAATGGTTCACATTTGATGGTTACTGGCATAGTAGAAATTTAATTTATTCCTAGAGGAATCAAGATGCAAAGATAGATTACCCTGATGCTCTCAAAAATTTATGCTGGGATTTCAAATGTTTTGTGAAATATTTTTCATGCTACGACCAATGTTATTACTATAAATACGGTTTCAACCCCAATGCTTTTCCTCAGTGTAATTCCATTTACTCTTCAATATAACAACTAGACTCACATTTATCAAGGCTGCCTTCCATTTACTGTGCTATTTTAATGCAAGATATGATTGATTAGGAATTTGTGTTTCAATCTCACATATGTGCTGCTCTTTAATTTTCTTAACTAAATTATTTGCAATGGATGAAAAATGAAACTAATGTCTCCTATGATTTCTTAAATATTAAATACATATGGAGATAAAAGATAAGATTGCTTGAATGACAGATACTCAAAATGCATTTTAAATAGATAGTGCTGTGTCATTAATGTTGACTGCTGTCAGCAGAAATGTTCTTTTGAAAACACTACTGATGGGATCTCTGCTTTTCAACTATTTTCAGCAGCAAGATCGTGTATTAAGACATATATACACAGTAAGCAGTTGCTAAAAAACCATGGTTTAGCAAGAAAAGTTTGCTTACTCTTATAAGTAGTGTAATTAGGGTCAAGGGATATTCAAAGAAACAGCAAATAAAAATTTAAGGAGTGTGAAAGGCATAAAAGTGAGTATTTAGTAAAAATATATATTATAATTGGATATAATATATATAAATATATATTACAATTATAATATGTTATATTACATATATAATTCTATATTATATATGAAAAATATATAATTGGATATATTATAATTAGTAAAATATATATTATAATTGACAAAAGTATACAATTGAAAGGTATAAAAGTGAGAATATATATATTATTTTATATATATAAAAATATGCGCATATTTATATATATAAAATAATATATATAATAATATATAAAATATATATAATAATATATAATATATATAATATATAATAATAATAATAATTATATTAATAATAATTAATAATAATAATATTAATAATATTATATAATATATAATAATTAATAATAATTAATAATAATATATAATATATAATATATAATATATATATAATATATATATAATATATATATAATATATAATAATATATAAAATAATATATATATAAATATGCGCATATTTATATATATATTATAATACATATTTGGACATATAAATCTGTAATAAAGGAGAAAGTGGAAATATATTAATTACATCAAGACTCATAAGGAGCCAACAGGTAATTTTTCAGAAAATTGAAAATATATAGAAAAGTATTATATAAAGTTAATGATACAAAGGTAGAACCAAAATACAAACTGTTCATTCTGTTCAGCCACTGTCATATAACAAATCTCAAAACTCATTGGCTTACGACAGCAACAAATATTTTATTATCTCTCATCTGATCTGCGGGTGAGGTGTTTGGAAATGAGGTATTTGACCGGAGCTGGAACAGCCAAAATCTCGAGCAACTAGGAACCAGCCATCCAGGCATCTCACACCCTCTGCCTCATCTCCATAAGCTAGTCTGGTCTTCGTGACAGCACGGCCGTCTCAGTGCAATCAGATTGCTTATGTGGAAGCTGCTTCTCCCATAGTGAACAGCCTGAGAAAGTAAAGTGGCAGTGCATGGAATTTTTGTGACATTGGTTTGTAAATCATACACCTTATTTATCTCATGTGCCAGTCCAGGTTCCAAGGAAGGAGAAAGACCCTGTCTTTCTAAAAGGGGATTGTCCAAGTCAAATTGCCAGAATATATGGAATGGGAGATATTGTTGCGGTCATTTTTGGAACATATGATTTGCCAAACCTTCCCTATTACCAGAAGAAACACATAACAAAAGAAACTGAACAAGGACTGCGGATTATGACATAAAACACAATAACAGTAGCGAACAGTACACACCAAGTGCTTTTCTAAATCCTTTACAAATAATGACGTAATTAATACTTACAATAATTCTGTGAAAGATACCAGTAGGATCCTCATTTTATACATGAGGAAATCGAGGCAAAAAAAGTAAAATAAATTGCCAAAGGCTCTGCAGCTAATTGATTGTTGAGCTGGAGTCGGAAGACAGAAATCTGACTCCAGGGTTCATTCTCTCAATTCCTCTGTCATATTTCTCTCATAAGGAAGGAATGACGACCTAACCTGGGCATCCTAACAAAAAGTGGCCAAATTCCTTCGTTAGAAGGAAAGGCCCATAAATTCAATAAAAATACTCCAAGTAAATGCTACCTGAGAAATATATGTAAAACAAGGTGACACAGAAATTATAGGAAGAAAAGAAGGGGTAAAACATGCCTGACAATGCAAACAACTACAAAAAGATGAGAAATGCTCAAAATCAGCATGCTAGAATAAACTGACGATCCATGTCCACAAACCATAGCCATTTACAAAGAAAATCAGAGGAAAAGACTCAATTTACAATGGAAACAAAAATGTGTCATGCTAGGAATAAGCTTGACAAAAGTAGGAAGAATTTAAATGAATTAAATTCTTAACTTTGACAAGGAAACAAAAAAAATTTACACTTGTGCAAAATTGTGCCATTTTCTTAGGAAGATTCAACATTATAGGGATGTCAGCTCTCTTAAGCTAATATGAAAAACTGATGGACTCATAGTAAAAATACCCCTAGATTTCTCAGGGCACCTTGCTGGCTCAATTGGAAGAGCATATGACTCTTGACCCCTGAGTCATGAATTCGAGCACTGCACTGGGTACAGAGATTACTAAGAAAATGAATAAAAAACTAGACTTAAAAAAGTGCCCCTAGATATTTTTTCTAAATCTAGACAAGTTAAATCTAAAATTTATATGGAAAAATATAAGCAAGGCTATCTGGGAAAATTCTGAGGGAAAAGAACAGAATGTTTAAGAAAAGCTAGTCTACATAATACTAAAACATGTTTTAAAGCTAAAATATCTGAAACAGTATAGTGCAGATTAATAAAATTGATTTAAAAGACAAGAAATGAAATGTAACTTATAATAGATGTAATAAAGAAGACATGGCAAATCAATAGGAATAGCATGGATTATTCAATAAAATGTTATTAGTCAATAGTAATCTGGAAAAATAATAGAGTTGGAGTATACCTCATAGTTTTAACAATATGAATCCTAGATGAATCCTAGATTTTAAAAGCAGTAAAAACTGGAAGGAACCATGGGTGCCTATTCTTTAGGAATCTCAGATCTGTGAAGGTTTCTCTAAATATTATATAACACTTTGAAACTATTAAAAGGAAGAAATGTATAAATTCACTGTGTAAATTTTCAGGAGAATTTGCATGGCATAAAAATTTTCAAGTCAAAAGATAAATAACAAACTAGAAAAAATTGAATTCATATTGAAATTGAAATTCATACCACAAGGGCTAATTACCTTAAAAAGCTTTCCAAAACCAGTAAGAAATAGATAATTCGCATAAAAGAAAACACAAAAGGCTATTGCTCATCCCCAGTTATTATAAGAGAATGCAAAATAACACTCAAGTGAGATTTTTTGGGTTTTTTTGCCTAACATATTGGGAAAAATGGGATAAGTTTGATAATGCACCATGCTGATAAAAGTGTTGGTGGACACATTGTGTAAATAGGAAAATTTGGTTAAAACTTTAGCATGATAATGTGGTATAAGTATCAAAATCACACGCACATACACTTTGACTCAAGTATTTTACTTCTAGGTGTGTAGCCCACAGATATATATTTGAGGAATGACATAGAGAAACAGAGTAATACTATCTAAATATCAATCAGTAGTGATCTTTCAAGGTGAATTAAAATGCCTTATTAAAAATCATGTGAGTTGTATTTGCACAAATATGAAAGGATTGCTGAAAGCATGTTATAGATTGGAATGTATAGAGCTTTACCATTTGTATTATGTGTAAATGTGCATATATTATACTACATGCTCAAGTATACATAAATTATCTTTGCATGAGTACATACAAGAAACATCAGAGGTTGCTTCTAAGCAGAGGGGGAATGAAGACAGAGGTGAATTTATTTTATATCAACCATGTATGTTTGCTTTTCAAAGCAAACTATTAATATGCATACCTATGCAAAAAGAGTAAAATTTTGCCATTTCTTCCTTTCCTTTTTTAATATGTTAAAAGTGCTTATAAAATGCAACTGTCTTGAGGAACTTCCTGCTGCTGAGAGGTCTTAACTACCATTAAAAATCATCATTATTGGGGTGCCTGGGTGGCTCAGTGGGTTAAAGCCTCTGCCTTCAGCTCCGGTCATGATCCCAGGGTCCTGGGATTGAGCCCCACATCGGGCTCTCTGCTCAGTGGGAAGCCAGCTTCCTCCTCTCTCTCTCCCTGCCTCTCTGCCTACTTGTGATCTATGTCTGTTGGATAAATAAATAAAATCTTTAAAAAAAATCATCATTATTAAAAAAAAATCATCATTATGTTTTTCCCCCTTATACTCTTATATTCTTTTTTTCTTTCTTTTTTGGAAAACTGTCAAGGAGACACTATAACAGTGGCTGAGAGAAAGATGTACATTTCCACCATCTAGTTTGGTTAATTTCAGGAGAAGTGTACCATTATTTCCATATACAATCTCATGGAATCATAGGATCTCAGAGTCAAAATCGACTTTAAATGTCCCATCTATGTTTTTGCTATGTTTCTAATCATTTCCTGACAAGTACTCTGGCTCAATCTCTGTTGAAAGATGTCAATGTTTGACAATTCCCGTCACTGTAATAAAGTAAAAACTTAAAAAAAAAAGGATTTATTTACTTATGAGAGAGAGAAATTGTGCATAAGCAGGTGAGGGGCAGAGATAGCCAAGTGGACTCCCACTGAGCATGGAGCCTGATCTGGGGCTGGATCTCATGATCCATGAGATCAGGATCTGAGCGGAAACCAAAAGTTGGATGCTTAACCAACTGAGCCAACCAGGTGCCCCATTAAAGTAAAAAATTTATTGAAATATTTGCTCAGAATATTACGAAGATTTCCTAGATAATTTCTTTTCCATGTATTGTTTGAAAAAAGTCACCACCTACAATCCCGTTTTTCTGTGAAGCCATGTTTTGTTAGAACACTAGCCTTGTGCCTACATATATCATAGTTCTTATTACACAGCACTGCAACCTTTTACTTATTTACCACACTTTCCTCTGGTTTGTCACTTACCTTTATTCCCACTGCCTACTTAGCACATTGCTTGGCATATTATAAATAATCAATAAATGCTTTGTAATGAAGTCATGGGTTTCATTAAATCCCAGGGTTATTTTTTTCCAATATGCTCCATAGTTTGGAAGATTTTGGGCTACCTTCTTCATTTTGAGGCAATTCAGCTTGATTCTTACATTTCAAATGAATGTGTCTCTCTCAGTCAATATCTGTTTCTGCTAATCTGAATTGACAAATGCCTAATAAGTTTCCTATCTTCAAACTGACATGATACCAATAATAGAGAGATATATGGTATGTCATCCCACTGAATCCAATCCCAGAAAATACATGAAAATATAAGTTCCCCAAAATGATTAGCATAAGATAATCATAACTGTAATCATAATAATTTGAAGTATTACTACAGGACTCCAAAACCACAAGTCATAAAGATAACCAAATAAAGACCTTCCTGGTTACTTTGTCTGAGCTGAAATTCAATTTCAAATGTCAGTTAAACTTAATTTAGGAAGAAAGGAAAACTTCCTATGTAAAATGAAGTCTGATTAGAAAACAAACAAGCAAACACAAAGACAACAAAACCCTCTCTACAACAGGGAATCTTTTTTTTTTTTTTAAGACTTTATTTATTTATTTGACACAGAGAGAGAGAGATCACAAGTAGGCAGAGAGGCAGGCAGTGAGAGAAGGTGAAGCAGGCTCCCCGCTGAGCAGAGAGCCTGACTCAGGGCTCAATCCCAGGACCCTGAGATCACCACCCGAGCTGAATGAAGGCAGAGGCTTAACCCACTGAGCCACCCAGGTGCCCCTACAACAGGGAATCTTTAAAAAGAGAAAGGAGTCCTATGGTCACAAGAAATCCAGTGTGATAAGCATTTAAGTTGGTATAGTTCCTGCTACTAGGATGATACACTAAAAAATTATGACTAAGATCAGCAACTTTCCCTTTGGGGTTATTTTAAGCAAAAAGTATGGTGTCTAGGTTTGAGTTGCTTTTAATGACTTCTCAAGCTTCCTTCCAGTGTTAACCATTTATTCCTTTTAGAAATGGAAAAAAAAAAAAGACCTCCACACTTGGGGGAAGAAATAAGACTTCATGTTTCTAAGATGAATCAGACAGGCTTTATCTAGGGTAGCATTCTCATTGTATAAAAGAGAACTAGGTCATGTAGGTTAGAGCAATGGTTTTCCCAAAGCAGAGAGAGTTTTCTTAAAGAAAAACCAAACATTTGCATAGGTCTTCAAAAATACAATTACTTGTAAAATTTCAGTATTTAGTCAGGATATACTTTCTCCAAAGGCCTCTTTTGGTGCAAAATGTTCTTGATAAAAATCTGCATGGAAGTTTAGTTGTTCTCTCAAGTTGAGTATTTTAATTGGCATAGGTCTGTTTACTTTAGAAAAAAGTGATACAAAAGTAACTATCCTCCAAGCATCTCTTTTGATTATAAATTTCTCTGTGCAGAATAAGGTCAGCATTTTAATATTTCCGTGATAAAATGTTAGAAAATAAAATGAAGGTTTTCTTTGGTTTTGATGCATTTAAATACTAAGGTGATTCTACAGAAAAATAATTCTTAACATTAAATAAATAAATCACTGCACCAGAAACTTGACCTGGTTACTAGCTTTATCTACTGGGCTGGAAGATTCAGGGTTTTGTTTGTTTGTTTGTTTTTTCCCATTACCTCCTTGATTCTAATTCACACTGCTATCTTTAAGATTCCAATGTCTCTGGGTGTGTTTTTTTTTTTAAAGACTTTATTTATTTATTTGGCAGATAGAGGTCAGAAGTAGGCAGAGAGGCAGGCAGAGAGAGAGAGGAGGAAGCAGGCTCCCTGCTGAGCAGAGAGCCCGATGTGGGGCTTGATCCCAGGACCCTGGGATCATGACCAGAGCTGAAGACAGAGGCTTTAACCCACTGAGCCACCCAGGCACTCCAGTTTTGTTTTTTTTTGTTTTTTTTTTTTTTTCCCTCCATTCCCATGGAAGAGATCCTGTCACTTAAGTTAGATCGCCCTCTGATGCTGAGCTTCTGCTCTGCCTACAATCCTCTTTTCCCCTCCTCCCTTCTTCTCCTCCTTCTCCTTTTCCTCTTTCTGTTTCTCCTTCTTAAATTCCCCAGCTACCTTTAAATTCTTAAAAGAAATGTGCCACTGTTTGGCACTTGCTGTTCTCCTCTCTATCAAATAAGCTGATTCTAGTTCTTTGGTTCACAGACTTTAGCATTTATCAGAATCACCTGGGATACTGGCTTTATAATGCTGGTTCTCTGATACATTAGTTTGCTAGGCGGACAGTAACAAAGTAGCACCATGTGAATGACTTAAACAAACTGAAATTTATTGTTTAACAGTTTCAGAGGCTAGAAGTCCAAAATCAATGGGGGGCGGGAGAATTTATACTTTCCCTCTCTCTACTTGTGCAGATTTGCTGGCAATCTGGCATTGCTTGGTTTGTAGATATCATTTTCAGTGACATTATCGTGTGTGTGTGGTATGTGTGGTGTGTGTGTGGTGTGTGTGTGTGTGTGTTGTGTCTATGTTTCCCTTTTTAATAAGGACACCACTCATATATTGGATTGGAGACCAACCTTACTCCAGTATGACATCATATTGACCTGATAATTACATCTGCAATGACCTTATTTCTAAGTACGATCACATTCTGAGTTCCTGGAGGCTAGGACCTATAACATAGGACATCTTGAGGGTACCCAACTGAGTATATAACACCCTTTTTGAAAGTTGGACTCAGCATGTCCAAGATGGCAAACAGTGAACTGTATTTTTAGTGAATACAACTGGCACTTTTGATGCAGAGGTTATCAGCTAATAACTCTTTAAAAACCACTAAAAACAACAAGAACAGCAACAAAAAACCCTTGGAAGTGAAAGCTCATTTATTACTTTTTAGAGTGGTGATTCTCTCCTAGAGGTGGCTGCAAAGCTTTTTCCGGCTTTTCCACCAGAAACGCTACACTAACATTTCCTTCAGAGTCATATATGCTTAGGAAAAAACAAAACAAATAAAACAGGGACTTTCAATGCAGAAAAACCTGGTTCAAATCCTGCTCCAGTGATTTCATCTTTCATTGGTGTATAATCTTGGTTTTTATAGTTTTTGTGAATCTCTATTTTCACAAATGTAAAATAGGAATAATACGAGCTGAGAGAAGCATAAGGAAAAATGCCTGGGACAATGTAAGTGCTCAATAAATAATATTTGTAACTCTATCCTGAGCTTGGGTCATGGCACAAAATAATTTTCTTGGAGTGTCTGCAGTAATGGGTCCTGCTCAGACATACATTCTCTACCTAAATTTATGTGAACAAATAGGGAGTGGGAAAACTCATTACATTTCTTAGCTATTTTTTATTGTGCATAACAGTGAATGTTTATTGTGTACTAGAATGTAAACTCTTTAAGGCAGGGCTTTGTTTTGGTCACTTTGTAACCCTAGTACATATTGCATAACTTGGGACCTAGTAGGTGCTCCATAAATAATTAAACATTAAACAAATTTTCAGATACTTAGAGAAACAAAAAGCAGGGAATTATTCCATTCTTCAAAGTACAACAATCTATAGCCTTCCAGATATAATGACTGTGGCTCTATTTTACACAATGACATGCAGTGAAAAAATTATGTGATATTAAGTATTCCTACAAAAGATGATTTTAAGTGACAGCATAGCATTTCAATGTGTTCATATACCATAATTCATTTAACCATTTTGGAGAGACTTAGTTTATTTCTGAGCCAGGTGAAGAGTGAGGAGCCTATAATGATACATGGAAGGATTCTGAAAATCAAAGTCATGGTTGAATTGGGATAAGGACTGCTGAATTAGTTAATGTCCTGTCAAAGATCTTCAAAAAGAAGGTGAATGGGACCACAAGAAATATATACTATAAAACAAGACAAAAATAAAATGATCAATAGAGTAAAAAAAAAAATGCCCTACCAGACAAAGTGCTAGCACCAATGGAATAAATTAGATAGATCGGCTTCACCAAATGTTATAATTAGCATGCAACCCTTGTTGTTAACTTCCTTAATGCAAATAGCACTGAACTCTGGATGCCAGGGTGTTCAGTGGAACATGATTTCATGGGTATATAATGGGTATAAAAAGAAGCCAACAGATAAAATGGATTACATGGTCAATATGTTTGGGAAACAATGGGCTAAAAAACACATTTTTCTCCTTGTGGTTCATCAGAGCACTTATTATTCTGGAGTGTACTTTGAGTCTCCAAAAAGGATCTGTATACACAGAGTGTATACAGCCTTTTCAAAGTTATTTGACACTGAGCACTTTTATTTACTGAATGTTACCAGGGGCTAGTGTTCCATGGAATGCCCTTTAATATTGGTTTTCAGGATATTCAAAACCAGGTTTACACTGTCACTATAGCAACTATTTTCACTTAGTTGTGTCTTTCTTAGACCTCATTCATATCCATATATATGTATCTATAATTATGCCTGCATCTTCAGGCATAATTATATCTCCTATACACACACACACACACACACACACACACACACACACACACACACACACCATCTTTTTTTATTGTATGTATTCCCTGTGAGTCAGTTTGAACCTTTTGTGGAACTGTTTGTATAAAGGATTAATTGCTGGTTATCTAATTAAGTAATACTTACTACTTTTACATTTGTTTCATAAGAAGAGGACCTACCCAGACAGATTGTAAAATAGTGATACTCTTTCCCCAACCCTATTAGTATTCTTTTCCTTTGTTTTGTATCATCCTTTCCACTATATTTCCACAGTTACTTACTCTGGTTATTCTCTTAGTTAGTTGTGAGCTGCACTTATCCTCACATAATCATATGTCAAAGCCACCTCCTGGGCACATATTACATGTGGCTGATTTATGGGAGTAAGTTTGAATGGTCATCCTTCAGTTCCAGAACCTGCACTGAGGTTTTCTTCATCAGAGTGTTGTTGGAAGAGATAATAATTACTTGTTGAATATTTATTTATTTATTTATTAGAGAGAGAGAGAGAGAGAATGCCTGCAAGTGGCAGAGGGAGAGGAAGAGGGAGAGAATCTCAAGCAGACTCCCTGCTGAGTGTGGAGCCTGACCCCAGACAGGGGTGGTGGTGGGGCTTAATCTCACAGCCCTGAGATCATGACCTGAGCTGAGAGCAAGAGTCTGGACACTCAACCGACTGAGCCATCCATACCTCCCAGAAGAGATTATGGACGGGTTATGACCACTGGTTGACCTAAGATCCAGACTCAGGCAATTAAAAGCTCCTCACCCTCTCTCTTGTTCTTGGAATATATACTCCACCCACTGTTCCCATAGCTGGAGCCACTTCAAGGACATAATCTTTCGATAATAATGTGTTTTTGAGACCACCTGGATGGTAAACATGACTGAGTCCCTGAACCCCAGGAAGGCCTCTATATCACCTTTTAAGAATTAGGTGAGTGGGAGGTGGGAAGCTACTCATCTTGCAGCCAACTAAGACAAGCCTTGTAAGTAAGTTTCCTTGATTATTAAAACTGCCATTCATCAATGCAGAGTGGCCTGCCTCTTTCTTTGGTCTCTCCTTGCTCCCCATATTCAGGGCCTGATTAGAATTCACCCTGGGGAACTCCCTAGGTTTCCAACCAAAAAAGTCTTATTTAGCTTAAATGGTTATTCAATGTTATTATATATATTTATTATACTATATATAATATTATTAAAATATAAAATATATAAACAATAAGTTAAATAAAAATGAATTAAAAATAAATTATAAAAATAATATATATATAAATAAATTTAATGTTATTTAGCTTAAAGTGGATGCCTCCTGAGGAGAATTTTGTATTTAATGGTAACTTTTTAATATAAATATATAAATGGTCTTAATTGACACCTCTGTAAATGATACAATAGAACTGCCTGTTTCACCTGAAAACAGAAAAGAAACCAATGGAATTGTGAAGAGGTGGGTCTTTAGAAATTTTTGAGAACTGTATTAAGGAGAAATGGGCACTGGCTTCCATTAGCTATCTGACTACCTGGGTTCATTTGAATAATGGGGACTTTCCACCTGAGTTTAAAGAGCATGTATCAGTGTCAGAATCAAGAATCAGTCATGCATAAAATGTGCCCACTAGATTGGTCCCTTGTGTAATTTTGTAAAAGGATTTAAAAAAAAATTATTCATTTATTTCAGTGAGAGAGAGGAAGAGAGCATAAGAGGGAAGGGCAAAGGGGGAGGGAGAGAGAATGTTAAGCAGACTCCATGCTGAGCGTGCAACCCAATGTGGGGCTTGATCTCATGACCCTGAGATTACCACCTGCCCTGAAACCAAGAGTCAGATGCTTAACCGACTGTGCCACCCAGGTGCCCCCTTTGTGAAAGGATATTGCCACTGAATTACAAGGAATGACGTTGATATGCCACTGTTCGTGTCACTTCAAAAACATGTCTTAAGCTTCAAATCCCAAATCCATAGTAGATTCTGTTCTAGGGACTAGGGGAGACTCTGTCTTTCAGGGATTATACCTGGTTTAACTCATAAGCAGGCAGTCAGAAATATTTGTGTTGACATAACTTAATGGTCACATTTGGAGTCAGGAATGAATATTTTTCACCTGAATGTTTCCTTTTCTGACATGCACCTGTATTTTGTTGTTCCTTTCCTTTGGATTTCCTTTTCCCAGATATTCACATCTGTATCCTCCTATCTTCCAGATCTCAGCCCTAAGGGCGCATCTGCAGAGATGCCTTCCCTGCCCTATTGCAATCCATTATTCTTGGTTATATCATCATCATCATATTTACTCCTATACAATGCTCATCACTACCTGGTAGTTACCCATTACCTCTTTGGTTTTCTGTGCTCTCTAACTAGTATGTAAAGACAGCAGCCTTGTCTACCTTGGGCATCACATTTTAGGTCACTTAGTTATTGAATTGAACTCTTTGGAATTTAACTCATTGAATTAAATATTTAATTAGTTCTTAAATGAATATTGTTCTACCAAAAGGAAAAGGAAGAGAAAAAATGGCAGTATTTACCCATTTTGATCAGGTAGGGAATCATTTATTTTGGTGGAAGAACTATTCTTGTCACTTAGAGAGTCATTCTCTGTGATGAAATGTAGATGATTCATTAGTCCTCTTCATTGTCCAGATGAAATAAGCCTTAAACCTATCTCACTTCGTTTCCAGTCCAAGCTCAGCAAACAAGTGCAGTCTAAAATGTTAACTTCTCAGATACCCTGATTTCAAGTGAAACAGACACTACAGCTCAGGTCACCAGAAAGCTTTTTATAAATAAATACACTGGAATTTGGTTTAATCATCCATATCTTGTTAATTCAAGCATATCAAGTCAGACTTCTTGCACTGGGTAACCTTTGAACATAACTGCAATTGATTGCTTGATCTATAAAGCTGAAAGTAAGCTATCTAAGAGTAGTGATCACAAAAAAAGAAGTTACTCTAGAAAGCCTTCTCTGAGTAACCAGCAGAATTTTTAGAAAACATATCCAAGAGTGGTGTGGGTCCTATAAATGTAATAACATTCAAATAAAACATATTAAAATATGAAAGTGGGGAGTGGCTGATGGCTCAGTCGGTTAAGTGTCTGCCTTTGACTCAGGTCATGGTCCTGGAGGGCCAGGATCGCGGCCTGTGTCAGGCTTCCCACTTAGTGGGGAGTCTGCTTCTCCCTCTGATGCTCCCCCTTCTCTGCTTTCCCTCTCTCACTCTCAAAAAAATAAAATCTTTTAAAAATATGGAAATGCCTAGTTTGATGCTAAATATAATGCTTTTTAAAAAAATTATTTATTTATTTGAGATTGAGAGAAAGAGAGAGAATGCCTGGCATGCGGTGGTGGGAGGGGAAGGGGAAGGGAGAAAGAATCTCAAGCAGACCCCCCACTGAGTGTGGAGCCCAATGTGGGGCTCAATCCCATGACTCTGAGCTCGTGACTTGAGCCAAAATCAAGAGTCAGACGCTTAACTGGCTGAACTACCCTAGAGCCCCCTAAATAGAATGCTTTAAACAGTGCTATTATTTGATGAAAATGGCTAGTCATTTTCAGAAACATTTGTCTCTACCATCCAAGTTTCCAAAAGAAATCATTGCTAAAAGCAATCTGTCTGGGGATAAAGATCACCACCTGATATTAATTACTATTTTTTTTTTTTTACCTCTTTGGTTTTCTGTAATATCTAATTAGAAAGTTTCTGGAATGCCAAATTGATTTGCATACTTAACTAGCAAGTATATTTCCATACATAAGCAAAATAGAATCTCTTCAAAATACGTAAGTCACAAGAACTTTGTATTTTGAGAAACTTGAGAAGTCAAGAACAAACCAGTATTTCAATATGAAACATTAATACATGAAGACCAGAAGGACGAAACGCACTGTCTTTCATAAATTGCTTACAAGGACTCTTCTATTTATTAGTTTAAATGAATTATTGAAATACCTTATAGATTACTACTGACCAATTCAATGGCAATTTACTCACTGCTGTCAACTGCTCATGCAAACCCAACTATCTTTGCACACTTTGATGGTTTTTGTTCATGAAAGATCCAACCATGTGATTTTACTTTACACCAGGAATATTAATCAAAGTCAGACACAGTAGGTGTACCTTTTGTGGTGTAGGTAAATAATATTTCTCTATCATATTTTTACTGATAAGATAAGAAACTCTCTTAAAAGCTACACCATAGAAAATTAAAAGTTAAATCACAGGGTCTGATTTAAGTCCATGCATTATGTATTTGTCATTACTGAACACTTCTATGATAATTTTTCACTCGATCTAAACACAGTTCTTTTTAATATGATCACCTGTAAATAATTGCTATTCAAAGAAAGGTACTTTTAGGTTACCACTGAAATTCATGCCAAATGCAATATAGTTCCCATATCCCACTGTAAACTAGTCAATTGAAATAATCACAGCCTGGTAAGAAGATTAAGACTGTTTAATATCATTTAGGATTTTAAAAATACCAACTCCTTAATTTTTAGTTACTTTACATAAATTATACAGAATTTATAAAGATTTCAGACAGGCTAATTATTGCCTCTATAAATCTTTCCTCATGTTTTAGTCCTTTGTTAAAGACCTGCATGATTTCTTATGATTAGGAGGCATTTGTCACAAAAATAAAATATAAAACGACCAATGAATTTCTCATTAGAGAAAAAAAACCCTCTCTGTTCTCACATCCAACCTAACGTCAAAAAAAGGGTCTTCATTCTAAATTATCATTCTTTTTCTCAATCCTCATCCTGATTCATTAAAAAGCTAAAAGAGATTTGCATATTTTAAGTTTATGTATGTATCTCAGCTCTGGAATATGAGCTATAGGGGCCCAAGAGAAAAGCCCATAAGCCAATTTTAGAAACTGCTGAATCTGAAGACATGAGTTTTGGTTCCTATTTTTGGCCTAAAAATAATTATCTATGTTTAATTCCAAAAATAGACTTTCAGTGTCTGCCAATATTTAGCAACTGAAGGGGAAACTTGAGGTGGTTTTTTTTTTTCAAATGAAACTTGGCTGTTGCTTATGTCCTCACGGGGCCCAGGTAATATTTCTATGCATGTGTGAATAAGTAGATTGTAAATTCAAGGTCTGCTTTTTGGCTTAAGTGAATGTTACCAGTTAGACCTACTTTCTAATTCCATCTCCAAACACAGCTCCTTCTATACCAATATTGGACCAGCATCCATTATTTTGTGGCTGATTTACCTTTTGTTAAAACTAATGTCAGAATGTTTGCAGCTATGCTGAAGAAAGTTTCAAGGTTATAAATATACAATTTAGAGACTTTTATGTTTGGAATTTTCAGTTTTGACTTTAAAAATCACTAAAAGCTGGGGAGGAATCAAGATGGCGGAGAAGTAGCAGGCTGAGACTACTTCAGGTAGCGGGAGATCAGCTAGATAGCTTATCTAAAGATTACAAACACCTACAAATCCAACGGGAGATTGAAGAGAAGAAGAACAGCAACTCTAAAAATAGAAAATCAACCACTTTCTGCAAGGTAGGACTGGCGGAGAAGTGAATCCAAAGCAACGGGAAGATAGACCACGGGGGGAGGGGCCGGCTCCCGGTGAGCAACGGAGCACAAAATCGGGACTTTTAAAAGTCTGTTCCGCTGAGGGACATCGCTCCAGAGGCTTAACCGGGGTGAAGCCCAGGCGGGGTCAGTGCGGCCTCAGGTCCCGCAGGGTCACAGAAGGATCAGGGTGGCTGAGTGTCGCAGAGCTCACAGGTATTAGAACGGGGAAGCCGGCTACAGAGACAGAGCGGAGGAGTGACTCTCAGCTCAGGGTTACCTTGAACCGGTCGCAGGCTCGGTCAGCTCGGAGTGTGGCCGGAGGCCAGTGTGGCGGGAGTCATTGGGCGCTGTTCTCTGGGGCACACTGAGGAGTGGGGCCCCGGGCTCTCAGCTCCTCCAGGCCGGAGACCGGGAGGCCGCCATCTTCATTCCCGTCCTCCGGAACTCTACGGAAAGTGCTCAGGGAACAAAAGCTCCCGAAAGCAAACCCGAGCGGATTACTCAGCCCGGCCCTGGGTAAGGGCGGTGCAACTCCGCCTGGGGCAAAGACGCTTGAGAATCACTACAACAGGCCCCTCCCCCAGAAGATCAGCAAGAAACCCAGCCAGGACTAAGTTTACCTACCAAGGAGTGTAGTTTCAATACCAAGGAGAGTGGCGGAATTCCAGAGGAGGAGAAAGCAAAGCACGGAACTCATGGCTTTCTCCCCATGATTCTTTAGCCTTGCAGTTAATTTAATTTTTTTTCTTTTCTTTTTCAAATTTTTTTTCTTCTTCTGCTAAATTTTTTTAACTTTTACCCTTTTCTTTTTTAACATTTTTTAACTAGTTTATCTAATATATATATATTTTTTTCCTTTTTATACTTTTTCTTTATTGGTTTTCTTTTTTTAATTTTTTTTCTTTCTTTCTGAACCTCTTTTATCCCCTTTCTCCCCCCCCCCCACGACTTGGGATCTCTTCTGATTTGGCTAAAGCATATTTTCCTGGGGTTGTTGCCACCCTTTTAGTATTTTACTTGCTCCTTCATATACTCTTATCTGGACAAAATGACAAGGCTGAAAAATTCACCACAAAAAAAAGAACAAGAGGCAGTACCAAAGGCTAGAGACCTAATCAATACAGACATTGGTAATATGTCAGATCCAGAGTTAAAGAATTTACCATGCTAATGGACATCAGAAGAAACCAGGAGTGGCAATCCTTATATCAGATCAATTAGATTTTAAGCCAAAGACTACAATAAGAGATGAGGAAACACTATATCATACTCAAAGGAACTATCCAACAAGAAGATCTAACAATTTTAAATGTCTATGCCCCTAACGTGGGAGCAGCCAACTATATAAACCAATTAATAACAAAATCAAAGAAACATATTGACAATAATACAATAATAGTAGGGGATTTTAACACTCCCCTCACTGAAATGGACAGATCATCCAAGCAAAAGATCAACAAGGAATTAAAGGCCTTAAATGACACACTGGACCAGATGGACATCACAGATATATTCAGAACATTTCATCCCAAAGCAACAGAATACACATTATTCTCTAGTGCACATGGAACATTCTCCAGAATAGATCACATTCTTGGTCCTAAATCAGGTCTCAACCGTTATCAAAAGATTGGAATCATTCCCTGCATATTTTCAGACCACAATGCTCTGAAGCTAGAACTCAATCACAAGAGGAAATTTGGAAAGAACCCAAATACATGGAGACTAAACAGCATCCTTCTAAAGAATGAATGGGTCAACCAGGAAATTAAAGAAGAATTGAAAAAAATTCATGGAAACAAATGATAATGAAAACACAACGGTTCAGAATCTGTGGGACACAACAAAGGCAGTCCTGAGAGGAAAATATATAGCGGTACAAGCCTTTCTCAAGAAACAAGAAAGGTCTCAGGTACACAACCTAACCCTACACCTAAAAGAGCTGGAGAAAGACAAGAAAGAAAGCCTAAACCCAGCAGGAGAAGAGAAATCATAAAGATCAGAGCAGAAATCAATGAAATAGAAACCAAAAAAACAATAGAACAAATCAACGAAACTAGGAGCTGGTTCTTTGAAAGAATTAATAAGATTGATAAACCCCTGGCCAGACTTATCAAAAAGAAAAGAGAAAGGACCCAAATAAATAAAATCATGAATGAAAGAGGAGAGATCACAACGAACACCAAAGAAATACAGACAATTATAAGAACATACTATGAGCAACTCTACGCCAACAAATTTGACAATCTGGAAGAAATGGATGCATTCCTAGAGACATATAAACTACCACAACTGAACCAGGAAGAAATGGAAAGCCTGAACAGACCCATAACCAGTAAGGAGATTGAAACAGTCATCAAAAATCTCCAAACAAACAAAAGCCCAGGGCCAGACGGCTTCCCGGGGGAATTCTACCAAACATTTAAAGAAGAACTAATTCCTATTCTCCTGAAACTGTTCCAAAAAATAGAAATGGAAGGAAAACTTCCAAACTCATTTTATGAGGCCAGCATCACCTTGATCCCAAAACCAGACAAGGATCCCATCAAAAAAGAGAACTACAGACCAATATCCTTGATGAACACAGATGCAAAAATTCTTGCCAAAATACTAGCCAATAGGATTCAACAGTACATTAAAAGGATTATTCACCACGACCAAGTGGGATTTATTCCAGGGCTGCAAGGCTGGTTCAACATCCGCAAATCAATCAATGTGATACAACACATTAATAAAAGAAAGAACAAGAACCATATGATACTCTCCATAGATGCTGAAAAAGCATTTGACAAAGTACAGCATCCCTTCCTGATCAAAACTCTTCAAAGTGTAGGGATAGAGGGCACATACCTCAATATTATCAAAGCCATCTATGAAAAACCCACCGCAAATATCATTCTCAATGGAGAAAAACTGAAAGCTTTTCCGCTAAGGTCAGGAACATGGCAGGGATGTCCGTTATCACCCCTGCTATTCAACATAGTACTAGAAGTCCTAGCCTCAGCAATCAGACAACAAAAGGAAATTAAAGGCATCCAAATCGGCAAAGAAGAAGTCAAACTATCACTCTTCACAGATGATATGATACTCTATGTGGAAAACCCAAAAGACTCCACTCCAAAACTGCTAGAACTTGTACAGGAATTCAGTAAAGTGTCAGGATATAAAATCAATGCACAGAAATCAGTTGCATTTCTCTACACCAACAACAAGACAGAAGAAAGAGAAATTAAGGAGTCCATCCCATTTACAATTGCACCCAAAACTATAAGATACCTAGGAATAAACCTAACCAAAGAGACTAAGAATAAATACACAGAAAACTATAAAGTACTCATGAAAGAAGTTGAGGAAGACACAAAGAAATGGAAAAATGTTCCATGCTCCTGGATTGGAAGAATAAATATTGTGAAAATGTCTATGCTACCTAAAGCAATCTACACATTTAATGCAATTCCTATCAAAGTACCATCCATTTTTTTTCAAAGAAATGGAACAAATAATCCTAAAATTTATATGGAACCAGAAAAGACCTCGAATAGCCAAAGGAATATTGAAAAAGAAAGCCAAAGTTGGTGGCATCACAATTCCAGACTTCAAGCTCTATTACAAAGCTGTCATCATCAAGACAGTATGGTACTGGCACAAAAACAGACACATAGACCAATGGAACAGAATAGAGAGCCCAGAAATAGACCCTCAACTCTATGGTCAACTAATCTTTGACAAAGCAGGAAAGAATGTCCAGTGGAAAAAAGACAGCCTCTTCAATAAATGGTGTTGGGAAAATTGGACAGCCACATGCAGAAAAATGAAATTGGATCATTTCCTTACATCACACACGAAAATATACTCAAAATGGATGAAGGATCTCAATTGAGAAAGGAATCCATCAAAATCCTTGAGGAGAACACAGGCAGCAACCTCTTCGACCTCAGCCGCAGCAACATCTTCCTAGGAACATCGCCAAAAACAAGGGAAGCAAGGGCAAAAATGAACTATTGGGATTTTATCAAGATTAAAAGCTTTTGCACAGCAAAGGAAACAGTTAACAAAACCAAAAGACAACTGACAGAATGGGAGAAGATATTTGCAAATGACATATCAGATAAAGGGCTAGTGTCCAAAATCTATAAAGAACTTAGCAAACTCAACACCCAAAGAACAAATAATCCAATCAAGAAATGGGCAGAGGACATGAACAGACATTTCTACAAAGAAGACATCCAGATGGCCAACAGACACATGAAAAAGTGCTCCACATCACTCGGCATCAGGGAAATACAAATCAAAAGCACCATGAGATATCACCTCACACCAGTCAGAATGGCTAAGATTAACAAGTCAGGAAATGACAGATGCTGGCGAGGATGCGGAGAAAGGGGAACCCTCCTACACTGTTGGTGGGAATGCAAGTTGGTGCAACCACTCTGGAAAATAGCATGGAGGTTCCTCAAAATGTTGAAAATAGAACTACCCTATGACCCAGCAATTGCACTGCTGGGTATTTACCCTAAAGATACAAACGTAGTGATCCAAAGGGGCACGTGCACCCGAATGTTTATAGCAGCAATGTCTACAATAGCCAAACTATGGAAAGAACCTAGATGTCCATCAATAGACGAATGGATAAAGAAGATGTGGTATATATACACAATGGAATACTATGCAGCCATCAAAAGAAATGAAATCTTGCCATTTGCGATGACGTGGATGGAACTAGAGGGTATCATGCTTAGCGAAATAAGTCAATCGGAGAAAGACGACTATCATATGATCTCCCTGATATGAGGGATAGGAGATGCAACATGGGGGGTTAAGGGGGTAGGAGAAGAGTAAATGAAACAAGATGGAATTGGGAGGGAGACAAACCATAAGTGACTCTTAATCTCACAAAACAAACTGAGGGTTGATGGGGGGAGGGGGCTTGGGAGGGGGGTGGGATTATGGACACTGGGGAGGGTATGTGCTATGGTGAGTGCTGTGAAGTGTGTAAACCTGGTGATTCACAGACCTCTACCCCTGGGGATAAAAAATATATTATATGTTTATAAAAAATAAAATTAATAAAAATTTTTTAAAAAATTTGATAAAAAAAATCACTAAAAGCCTTAGGACCAAAAATAATTGTGCAATCCTTAATATTTTGATATAAATCAGAATATTTTTAAACCCATTTGAAGTATTTTATAGTGATACATCTTGTGGTGGCTTCATTGTACCCATTTCTCTAGAGAATAATTTTCCAGTCTCTGATTTGAGAAGATAGGAGGAGATTGAAATTATAAACCTTATTGCAAAATTCTGGCAGGGGACTGCCTAAGGGCAACGTGTAGCGGGGGGGCAGAGTGGGCTGTGGGGGGAGATTCACACTCAGTTCTCAAGATGGTCCCTTCCTTTTGTTGCATCTGGTTTCTTGGACTACAGAATCTTCCTAATTTCCTATCACTGTTTCAGATGGGTAAACAGATCTGGGCTTCTATGTACTTTTTTTGTTTGTTTGTTTCAAGTTTTTGTTTAAATTCTACTTAGCTAACATACAGTGTAATAGTGGTTTCAGGAGTAGAATTTAGTGATTCATCACTTACATATAATCTAATTACTTTTGTATGGACTTTGAAACAATACTCCATCTTCAATCTCAGCATTCACCAGCATTCACACAGCCACATGAGGTCTGGAAACTCTGAGCATGTGGGGGATCCAGAGCTTTCACCAGCTCACTTCACACCTGCTTCACTCTCTGTCGGCATTTAGACTTCCAAGTCTTTTCTGCTAAGTACTTAGCACTCGACTATTTAATTTCCATTTCCTGTCATTTTATCGATGCCACTCCTCCACTGTGATCTCTCCTCTCCTGCTTACTGTGTTCTGGGTGTATTCATATGTAGCCAAATTAATAAAGTTTTAGGAGGGAGAAGAGATAATGCATGTGTTCCATATGCCATATTTCTTCCTCATTCATTTACCACAGAGAGCTAAGATCTCTGTGATAAGCACACGCAATCTTAAAACAGTTATGAAACTGTGCTTCCTATCTCCCATGCTCCATCCTGACCTTTTTAAAGCATACTCTCATGGATTTTATTGATCCATCCTCTATACATTTCATAATGATATTGGCTTTAGATTTTTTTTTAAGATTTTATTTATTCATTTGACAGACAGAGATCACAAGTAGGCAGAGAGGCAGGCAGAGAGAGAGGAAGGGAAGCAGACTCCCTGCTGAGCAGAGAGCCCAATGCTGGGCTCCATCCCAGGACCCCGAGATCATGACCTGAGCCGAAGGCAGAGGCTTTAACCCACTGAGCCACCCAGGTGCCCCTGGCGTTACTTTTAACACATTACAGATTTTCATACATCTTTTTTTTTTTTTAAAGATTTTATTTATTTATTTGACAGAGAGAGAGATCACAAGTAGACAGAGAGGCAGGCAGAGAGAGAGAGAGGGAAGCAGTTTCCCTGCTGAGCAGAGAGCCCGATGTGGGACTCGATCCCAGGACCCTGAGATCATGACCTGAGCCGAAGGCAGCGGCTTAACCCACTGAGCCACCCAGGCGCCCAGATTTTCTTACATCTAACATATACTGAACATCTGATGTATGTGATGCCTGGGTTTGGTGGTGGAAACATTCTGTTAGATTCATGGTACATATCACTCTTTCTGTCTTACTCTATTGGTTGAATTTATCTATCCTGAACACATAAATTTTAAGGACACTTTCCAATAGCTCCTAGCTTTAGTTTTCTCTGAGAATTTTTGTTCACACTGCAATTGGTCTCATAACTCTTTTGGTATTCTCTGGTTATAGTAGCCATACTTTCTGAAACACAAATCAGGATCTTTTGTCCATTGGTCTTAAAAAGAACTCTTTTTCCTGACTTGTGGGTTTATCTTCATAAAAGTATAAAAATCAAATCACTTTTAGTAATAGTACATTTTAATAAAAACATTTTGAACTATGGGTTAACATTAAATTAGGCTGAAAAGATAAATATATCTCTTAAAGGAAGTTAAAGAGTAAGTATATAGTTAATAAATCTCCCATTTTGAAAGAATGCATCTATAGGAAATTAGAATTGTTTCAGAAGATCTCCGGAGTGTGGTAGAATGAAGTAATTATACGGTGTGGTTAACCAGGAACTGGTAATATTTCAGGAAATGAACACCTTTCTCAGTGTATTTCATATTTTACTTAAACAGATAAGAAAACGGATTCACCCTTCTAGGCTTATAAACATCGGAAGACAAGCTGTGAAACTACTCACACAAAATAAAATATTCTAACAACTTATCTTCTTAGCTTTAGGGTTAAAAGCGTAAATAATTTAAAAGAACTTCCAGTCTGTTCACTCTAAAGCCATTTTAATGCAAACAAACAAACAAACAAAAATCCTGAATGAATCTCCTTCACCCTTTCCAGACAAAAAACAATCCATATTCTTTTTGGCATGAATAAATCACATTGACTTGGTTTAAACTCAGAGCCTAGTTATTTCAATGTTTGCCCAATTTCTAATGGCTATGAGTTCTTGGTAGTGCCTATAGCTCTAGCTGTTTCTCAGTGACCTAGGGCACTGAATCATTAGATTTTATTTTATTTACTTTTATTTTTTTATCTGAGTATAGTTGACACACAATGTTACATTAGTTGCAAGTGTACAACATAGTCAAACAATTTCTTTATATATTGTGTATAGAGAATACATATATATACATATATGTATATATATATTCTCTCTCTATAGAGAATAGTGAAAAAATTTCTCTACATATTATGTATGCTCACCATAAGCATGTAATGCTATTACAATACCACAGACCATATTCTCTATGCTTTGCCTTTTATTCCCATGACTTATTCAATCCATAACTGGAAGCCTGTATCTCTCACTCCCTGTCACCCATTTTGTCCATCCTCCCTCTGCCATTTCTCTGCCATCCAGCTTGTACTTCTTATTTATAGGTTGGATTCTCCTTTTTGTTCGTTCTTTTTGTTCTGTTTTTAGATTCCACATATGAGTGAAATCATATGGTATTTGTCTTTCTCAGTCTGACCTATTTCACTTGGCATAATACCTTCTAGGTGTAACCAGTTTGTCTCAACCTTTTTATGGCTGCATAATATTCATATGTGTGTGTGTGTGTGTGTGTGTGTGTGGCGTCTTCTTTTCCCATTCATTTTTTGATGGACACTTAGGTTACTTTCTTATCTTGGCTATTGTAAATAATGGTAAAATAAACATAGGATGCATATATCTTTCTGAATTAGGATTATTGTTTTCTTTGGGTAAATACTCATTAGTGGAGTTATTGGATTATATGGTATTTCTATTTTTAATTTTTTGAGGAACTTCCATACTGTTTTTCACAGTGGCTGCATCAGTTTACATTCCTACCAACAGTGCACAAGGGTTCCTTTTTCTCC
The DNA here is from genome assembly GCF_902655055.1 of Lutra lutra. Taxonomy (NCBI): domain Eukaryota; kingdom Metazoa; phylum Chordata; class Mammalia; order Carnivora; family Mustelidae; genus Lutra; species Lutra lutra. The sequence continues at coordinate 53,080,397 of NC_062290.1, forward strand.
ACATCCTCACCAACACTTGTTATTGCTTGTCTTTTTGGTCATAGCCATTCTAACAGGTGTGATGTGATTGATATCTCATTATGGTTTTGAATTGATAATTAATGATCTTGAACATCTTTTCATGTGCTTATTGGCAATTTGTATATCTTCTTTAGAATAATATCTATTCAGGTCCTCTACCAATTTTTTAATCAGACTTTTTATTTTTTGGTGTTGAGTTGTAGAAGTGCTTTATATGTTTTGGTTATTAACACCCTATCAAGTATATCATTTGCAAAATATCATTTGCAAACATCTTCTCCCATTCAGTAGGTTGTTTTTTTTATTCATTTATGGTTTCCCTCACTGTCCAAAAGCTTTTTATTCTGATATAATCCCAAGAGTAATCCCAAGAATTTATTCATACTTTTGCTTCCCTTGTCTAAGAAGACAGATCTAGAAAAACGTTGTGGCTAATGTCAGAGAAACTACTACCTGGGCTCTCTCTTTTAGGATTTTTATGATTTCAGCTCTCACATTTAGGTCTTCAATTCATTTTATTTTTTTAATGTATGGTACTCTAAAGTGGCCCAATTCATTCTTTTGCATGTAGCTGTGCAGTTTTTCTAGGACCATTTATTGACAAGATGCTCTTGTCCTCATTGTATATTCTTGTCTCCTTTCTTAGAGATTAATTACCATGTAAATGTGGTTTCACCTCTGGGTTCTCTATTACATTCCACTGATCTATGTATCATTTCTGTGCCAGTACCTGACTGTTTTAACTACCACAGCTTTGTAGTAGAACTTGAAGTCTGAAATTTTAATACCTCCAACTTTGTTCCTTTCTCAAGATTGCTTTGGCTATCTGAGGTCTTTTGTGTTCCCATACAAATTTTAGTATTATTTGTTCTAGTTCTGTGAAAAATGCTATTGACATTTTGACAGAGAAGACTGTTTTTGAAGACTGCTTTGGGTAGTATGGACATATCAACATTAATTTTTCCAATCTATGAGCATGAGATATCTTTCCATTTGTTTGTGTCATCTTCAATTTCTTTCATCAATGTTTTCTAGTTCAGAGTACCTTTTTTTTTTCTCCTTGGTTAAGTTTGTTCTTAGGAGTTAAACTCCTTTTGGTGCAATTGTAAATGGAACTGTTTTCTTATTTTCTCTTTCTGCTACTTCATTATTAATGTGTAGAAATGCTACTAATTTTTAGGTATTAATTTTGCATCCTGCAACTTTACTGAATTCATTTATTTCTTTTAATGTTTTTTTTGGTGGAGTCTTTAGAGTTTTCCAGGAAGCATGTCCTGTCATCTGAAAATAGTGACAGCTTAATTTCTTCCTTACCAGTATGGATGTCTCTTTTTTCTTCTTGTCTGATTGCTATGTCTAGGACTTCCAGTACTATGTTGAATAAAGGTGATGAGAGTGGACATGTTTGTTTTATTCCTAATCTTGAAGGAAAGGCTCTCAGTTTTTCACTACTGAGTATGATGTTAGCTGTTAGTTTTTCATATATAGACTTCATTATGTTGAGTTATGTTTCCTTTCAAACCCACTTTGTTGAGAGTTTTTATGAACAGCTGTTCAATTTTGTCAAATGCTTTTTCTGCATGTATTGAGAAGATCATATGAAGTTTATCTTTTTTTTTTTTGATGTGGTGTATCACGTTGATTGATTTGTGAATATTGAACCATCCTTGCATCTCCAGAGTAAATCCTACCTCATTGTGGTAAATGATCCTTTTAATGTATTGTTGAATGTGATTTGCCCATATTTTGTAGAGAATTTTTACATCTATGTACATCAGAAATATTGGCCTGTAGTTTTTTTTGTGGTGTCTTTGTCTGGTTTTGGTATCAGGGTAATGCTGGCCTTGTAGAACATATTTGGAAGCTTTCCTTCCTCTCCTATTTTTTAAGAATAGTCTGAAGAGAATAAATATTAATTCCTTTTTAAATATTTGGTAGAGTTCATCTATGAATCCATCTGGGTCCCAGACTTCTATTTTTTGGTACTTTTCTAAATTATTGTGAATCAGTGAATTTTAAATAAATAAAACTCAAGACAAACATATTGAACAGTTTCTTCATGCTTTAGTAGTCGCTGGACCACAGATTTGTAAAATAGAAACCAATAGAATAGTTAGGAATTTTATTATTTTCTATCCTTGAACTCAGATTAATGTTAACATACAGAAATTTTAGCCTTAAGAATAAAAAAGCATCTGACTCTAGGTTGTGGCTCAGGTCATGTTCCCAGAATCATGAGATCAAACCCTGCATTAGGCTCCACACTGAGCATGGAGCCTGCCAAAGATTCTCTCACTCCTTCTGCCCCTCCCCCACTGCTCATGCTCTCTCTCTCTCTCTCTCTCTCTCTCTCTCTTAAAAAAAAGGGAATAAAAAAGTAAACAATTTGTTTCCTTTATACTCGATGCTAGTCATACAAGTTAATCAGCTGGGAGAGAGATGGCACAAATAATGTTTTATAATATTACAATTAACAGCAAGTTTTTTCGCTCTTCTAAAAATATAACCATATTACTTTAAATGGAAAAGCTGCCTGTCTATGCTTAATATGACTGAATTGAAAGCTTCTACACTTTTGTAAAATTTGTATAGAGAACAAAATCACCAACTGTAAAAATTTCTAGAGTTCTATGAATGTTGTACTCACATCTGCTCTCTGATTATTTCTATGGATACTTTGTGGTATCTGGAAAAGTATTAGGTTTTTATAATTAATTAAATTAATTAAAATTAAAATTATTTCTTCATTTAACTTATATCCACTTAGGCAGGAATTCCAAATGTAAGAGTAAAGATCATAAAACCAAGAAAGGAGCGTCATCCCCAGAAAGCTGTCAGGAAGGTCATAATAGTCAAGAACTGAGCTCCACCCCGGAAGTCTACTATTCACACCAAATTATGAATGATGAGGATTCCCTCATGATGCTGTTGTTAGTACTTCTCACATAAGTTAATTGAGAAAATGCATAACTCTGTAACATTCTGAATTCTTGTTTTAGATCCATATCTATTTTCCTAATAAATCTACATCTCTAAGCTTTAAAAAATATTCTAACAAATATGTGCAGGATACAAAATATTTATTTATTCAGTCTTCCAATCATGTACTACACAAATATAGATTTTTCAAGCTCTTGTAATTAATTACTATAGCCCATCGGGGGCCAGTTCTTTATCAGTTAGGAATCATGACATAGATATCTCAGATTTACCCAGAAAAATGTCAAGTCCATCTCTATTTTTTGGAGTTTGGAGGCAACTTTATTTCCTGCAACCGAATTATAACATAAATCACTTTCATCTCTAGAGAGCACCTGTCAAAGGGTTAACCACTCAGGCAGCAAAATACATACAATAATTTTTAAGGTGTATTTTCAAGGTCTTTCTGGCATTGTCAAATGTAGAAGTGACTTGGTCCATCTCGTAGCCAGACTTTTGTCTCCCTATTCCCACTCCAAGGAAGAAAGAGTTGCTAATTTGATTAGTCTATGCCTGATATATATATCAGGTGGCAATATATGTATATATTGGTGGCATGAATATAATGGTGACAATGAAAAGACATGGAAGAGTTGTTTTTTAAAATACAGGAATCTATATTCTGCAACTCTTATCTTGCATTTCCTGCTTGAAAGAGGTAAGCAGAGCCAGGCAGGGCTTGAACCCTCAAGACAATTCATGGGTCCATATATGGCCCCATCTCTCTCTTACCCACCTCCCCTTCCTTCTTTCAGAAATGAGCAAGTGTATATTCCTCTAATAAAGATTCTGGAAGAGCTACTTTGCTTTTTTTCTTCCTCCTTCCTTCTTCTTTGCTTCTTTCCTCCCTCCCTCCCTTCCTTCCTTTTAAAGGTCCAACTTAGGATGCACATGCATAAATATGATTTAAATGTCACCTTCAAAGTGACATACTTGTAGTCAAGAATGAGTAGTTTAGACTTTTAACTGCAAGTCTAATTGGTTCTACCAAAGAGGCAATGTGGCAAGATGAAAAGAAGAGACCTTTAACTAGACTTACTCAAATTTTGGATTGGTTAAGTGATCTTGAAAATAACTTTGAGCTTTAGTTTTCCCATCTGGGAAATGGAGCTAGTATTTTTAACAGATGTAATTTGAGGGTTTTAATGAGCTTGAATATATGAGCATCATATAGGATCATCATTACCATTATTATTTCTCTGTGTTGAGTGATAAGCCCGTTACACATACAATTTCATTATTAATAGCCCCAAGTACAACTTAGAAAATAAGGACTCAAAGAAATTAAAATATTTTCTCTCAGGTAAAAATGCAAATGAGGATCAGAGGCAGGATTTGAATCTGTTTGTCCTATTCTAATGCCTAAACTCTGAACTAGTATGGCTCTCTATGTGTACCTTTTATTAATAATACTGGTTTCTCTCAAGAAAAGAACCTTGTATCCTCTTTTACCTCTGGGTCTCTGAAGATACTCAGCTATGTTATACACTGAACAAAATAATGGTTTTATCATGTCATGTTGCATTTATACATCAACTAGATTTATGTTGTTCAGTATAGTAGCCACCAGTGACAAGTGGCTATTTTAATATAACTTAATTAGAACTAAAGAAAATTTGAAAATTCAGATCCTTAGTCACACTAACCACATTTGAAGTACTCAAAAGCTACGGGAAGCTGTTACTATATTGATCAGCACAGATATAGAATATTTCATAATGCATGAAGTTTTATTAGATAGCCCTGAGCTAAATTACTTTCAATGGAGATGTGAAGAAATTTGCTTATCAAGGAGTTATGTTTGTAACAAATCCTTTGTCACATAAAGAAAGCACCTAATTAGGAAATTCTTGTATTATATCTTAACACATACATACACACTTACAAATATGCAAACAAAATACAGAGACCAAACATTCATTCTATAATATTTTTCCTTTATGGTCACCCTGAATCTGATGTTGTATACAAAGCTTTATTCTGTGCAATGACATTCTTAAGCAAAGCATAGCAGATATATTGCTAGGTTAATACTTATCCACGTCAACAGATTCTAATCTTGGGTACTCTGAAATACATGCAGGTCTGTAAAACTGCATAAACATTAGTCATCCTCATTATTTGTAAGTTCCTAGAGAGTTCAATTCGTTGGAGAAGCTTCAATAAAGGAGGAAGGGAGTATAGTTATTTAAGAACCCCTGTGTTTTTCTAGAGGAAATTTAACAAGGCAGGAAAGATGGCATTCTGATATATTGAACCAATCTTCAGAAATAGTCCATACAGCCACAAAGATATGGAAAATGAAAAGTCAGAGTGATCAAACAATTTCAGGAAAATAAACAGATAAGCACAAAAATGAAATGAATCAGCATGGCTTTGTTTTGCCTGGCTTCCCGAGGCTCTATATGCAACTACTGGTAGAATAGAGACTTATTAAGAAACACATACATTTTTTTTGTTCTTGGGTCCTATTTGTTTTGTTTTGTTTTTGTTTCTACCACCCACCTTCCCATTTTTTTTTTTTTAAAGAACTCATGACCCTGAGATCAAGACTTGCACTGAGATCAAGAGACACTTAACCAATTGAGCTAACCAATTGAGCTAACCATGTGCCCTTGGCTTTTTTTTTTTTTTTAACTTTTTAAAGGAAACAGAAGCCATTTGAGTAACATTCATTTATCTTCCTGTTTTTTTTTTCTGTTGGTCAAGAAAGGTAAAATTATTACCTAACTCAGTTTTTAAGTAGTCACTTACAAATACTTAATAAAAATAAGTATCTATAAGAATCACTGGACTTTCAAATATTGTCTAGAGTTACACACATATTTTAAATGTTGTATGTCTTTATTTAACAAATGTGCAGTACTAGATTCATTTACCTCTGGAAAATGGCTTTTAAAACTTACTATCAGCATAGTAGGATGAATTGTTTAACAAGAAAAAAAGCTACCCTGTAGCTTACATTTTGCAATTATCAATCACATTCTAAGTATGAAATGTTCCCTGGTTCAATCTTCAATGTCCATATTTTGAAAGAATACAAAGTAAATAAATTTACTATTAGGTAGGCATGTAAAAGGTGACTATGAGAGGTAGACTATGTTTGACATTTACACTCAGAAGATATAGCGAAATTGAACAAGAGGAAAAAATATCTTTCCTAATTTCAGTAGAACTCTGAGATATCAGACAGGAGGAGGCAATTTTACCATTAGGAAGGGGACAACAAGAGCTAAAGACAGACCTTTTCCAAGCATATTGGCATCTTTAGTAGTAAATAAAATAAATGCTTTTTGATTAAGGATTCCTTTATATTTGCATGTATAAAGTCAATGTAACAAAAATTGCTCATGGACTGTGACAATTCCTTTGTCTAAATTAATCTACTCCCCTGACAACTGATGTTGTTGAAGTCTTGCTGGTAGAGTATTCAATCATTTGTGAACACTTTTATCCAAGAATGCTACATTAATCTGTAGAGGGTTTTGTCTACACTTGAAAATATTCTAAGGGATTCTGCCACCTCCCTGAAGAAATGCATTTCAGCCCAATTATTGAGTTCCATTTTCTCCAGAGAAAATGTTAGCATGTGTTTCAGAAGTGTCCCCATGGGGACTTTTCCGACTCTGCCTGAATGACAATGTGAAGGTGGTACCATAGGTGTGCTTGGTTGATTTCTTCATATTCTTTTCATCAGCCCATATTGGGAGCCCACAGAGGGGTAGCCCTAAAATAGAACCTTTGGGAACACTAAGAACTTGATGGAAAGTACTAAAATAACTATCAAATATGTAAAATAATCAGACAAGCTGTAGCTCATAATTATCTACATGGAGTGAAAAATTCATTCTCTGAGAGTAGGAGTAATGGTTGTGCATACAGTCCATGCTCTTTTGGTAATCGGATGCTACACGAGAAATAGCACTAATCTCAAAATGGAGAGAAATAAGCTTCTTTCCCCAACTTGTCTGCAAAATGTAATTTAAGTATAATCACACAGTAAGGGTACATTCCGAGGCTCTAAAAACCAGAGTTTAAATGTGAGCACCAGAGGGATTTGCTGGCATGTTCTACACATCCCTACTGTGCTTTTAATGATATGGAGAATTTTTAAAGCAGAAATTCTCTTGCTTCTCCAGGAAGTGCCTTAATTCTCTTCATGGTTGCTTGGCTATAAGCAAGGCAGGGATATCCTAAATGTAGCTGCTACTGCTGCTCTTCCCCCACCAGGATGCTAGCCAATGAAGATACTACCAAAAGCTGAAAGGCAATTTCATAGGTGGGTTGTCTGGCTCTAGCATCCAGTATCCTCCTTTAGAATTCATGTACACATTTCTTACAGAAAAATAAGACACAGAGAGGTCATCATTTCTCTTCACTCCACAACTGCAAGATTTCAAAAAGTCTGTGCTTGAGGAATCAGAACATGGTAGAAGGACAAAGTGCTGGCAAAGTTTACCTAATGAATGAGCATAGGAAAATACGGGCAGTCAATGATGAGGATGATGACCACGAAGGTTTCAAGAGTCAAAAATGATGAAAAGTCCACAGGGAATAATATTATGCAAGTAGCAGTCATAAGTTGAAATCTATGCTCATTTGCACATGTAAATTAGAAACTTTATAGTTATAGCAAAAAAACTTTTTCATGGTAATACTTAAATCACATTTTTGACTTGAGAGAACAAATGAATCTCTTTTTTATGTATCTAATGATATGAACAACTGAAAGTTCAAAGAGCTAAACAATAAATTTAGTATAAAAGAAATGTGAGTCAACGTTTCACATGCCTGTGTGGGTGTGCGGGTGAACTGAATTGATGAAAGTGTCTAATGAATTACACCAACATGATTATAGCAGCATATAAAATACACAGGACCAGAACTCATCATGGAAACAGTCTTCAAAGTCACAGTATTGATTTCAATTATGATGTCTTTCTTGCTAATGCACTCTGTGCACCTGTTGGTATGCAGAGGAAGCAGGATTAAATCAAACCGATAGCCATACTTCTAACACTAAAAAGTCTTCATGTAGCCCAAAGGAAAAGGAAAGAAGCAAACGCTGTGAGCTAGGAGAGCCATTCAGAGGAATGTGCTCAATGGCACGGAGTTTAAAATCGCCCATAAAAATGAATATATTATCTATCTTTTTCTCTCTCGGCACTACGGCAGTTGACATTACCACTGTCTGCTGTGTTAAGATTGGGAGAAGTAAGCTGGAAAATGTGATAGCAAATCCTTAACTCAAGCAGCAGTATATGGAACAGGCTGTTAAACTGCCATGTTAGCGGAATGCATAAATGTCAACATTATTTTAGAATGATTTATTATATTCATAATAGTCAAAATAAATAAATGTGGCCCCACAGTCCACAACCCGTTGATGGCTTTTCTAATTCAGGATTTCGCAGACGACATTTTCTATCAGGATGACATTTCAGGCCTTTAAAAACAAAATTTGGAATGTTGCTGGGGATTTCTAAAGTTCTCAGCATTTAATTTCAATTATTCCAGAAGGAGGTGTGGTTAGCAGAAAAGTATTATCAAGTATTTAAATGAAAGAAAGAAAAAAAAAGGTTACGTAATATAATACATTTCGATATGCATCACTACAGAAACTGATTGTCAAGACAATTCTTGGGGAAAGTATCTTCAATCTGAATGCTGTGTGGACAACATAAACATCCCTACAGATGAATTTCTGCTGACCAGAAATTGCTGAGTAAGAATTATTATGTGGGTTTAGAATGCAAAACAAAAAATTATACCTGTATACCTGTTTAAATAGTCACTTTTTTAGCATTTATGGAATAGAGGTTATTATCTACCAGAATTTCTAATTTTTATTTTTAAAAAAATATTTATTTATTTGAGAGAGAGAGAGAGTGAGAGGGCACAAGCAAGTAGAGAGGCCGAGGGAGAAGGAGCAGCAGGGCTCCCCGCTGAGCAGGGAGCCCAATGCGGGGCTCTGTCCCAGGACCCTGAGATCATGACCTGAGCTGAAGGGAGATGCTTAACTGACTGAGCCACCAGGTGTCCCCTACTAGTAGAAATTTTAAAATAAAACACAATAAGGGGTTCTATGGGCAGCAATATTTTTTAGAGCTCAATTGGTTCATTTATGATCGTTATTGAAGTCACTGAATTTCATAGTTGCCACCTTTAAAATAAGATGCCATTCATTCTAATAAATGGATTAATAAATGAGAAATTTTCCATAATATGGAAGAACAAAAGATATTTGGAAGTATTCAGATGATATTTTAGACTTTATTTTCTTATGCAAATAAGAACTCCAATTGTTATGCCCACATTCTTTGCATTACATAGAAAATGATATAAAAAATGGTGATACATTTGTTTTAGATCAATGAAAAGAGCCAGAGACATTCATTAAAATAATTACACAAATCAACTGTGCTGATATGTATGGATATATATGTATGTATACCTATGGATTAGTGGTATATTTTTTATACAATTTTTTTTTTAAACCACAATACCCTATTTAGGGTGGACTTCTGAAATAATCCCAGTAAAGCTGACTAGGTAATTTAGCCTTTAGATTTACAAACACCAAACACGAATAAAATAGTTCCTGTGTCTCTCTGGGGTAATATATCATTAAGGAATTTTTTTAAGTTTTTTTTTTTAAGATTTTATTTATTTACTTGACAGACAGTGAGAGAGGGAACATAAGCAAGGGCAGTAGGAGAGGAAGCAGGGAGCTGATACTGGGACTCAATCCCAGGACTCTGAGATCATGACCTGAGCCAAAGGCAGACACTTGACTGAGCCACCCAGGCGCCTTTTTTAAAAGTTTTTTAAGTTGAAAAAAGAAAGATATGTGGAATTAAATGAGAAAAAAAGGGAAAAAGATTTGATAAGTCTGAGCACATTCTGCAAATATGGCAGTTCGATTCACACTCTCTCACACAAAATACTTCTTGCATTTTTATTCTGTATAAGCAGACACCAGCATAGAAAAGTCACTATTTTAGGGACGCCTGGGTGGCTCAGTTGGTTGAGTGTCTGACTCTTGATTTTGGCTTGGGTCCTGATCTCAGGGTCATGGGATAGAGCCCCACATCCGTCTCCCAGCTGAGGGCAGAGTCTGCTTGCCTCTCTGTCCCTCCCCCTGCTCCTGTGTGCTCTCTTTCTAATAAACAATAAAATCTTACAAAAAGAAAGAGACCTATTTTTTAATTTAAAATCAATTAAGTAACATATAGAGTATTAATAGTTTCAGAGGTAGAGTTCAGTGATTCAGAGTTTCAGAGTAGATTCAGTGTTGCATATAACACCCATTGCTCATTACATCAAGTACCCTCCTTAATACCCATCACCCCGTTACCCCATCCCCCATACCCCTCCCCTCCAGCAACCCTCAGCTTGTATCCTACTTAAGAGGCTCTTATGGTCTGTCTCCCTCTCTGATTTATTATTTTGTTTTCCCCTCCATTCCCCTATGCTCATCTAAGAGTGAAATCATATGATTACTTGGCTTTCTCTGACAGACTTATTTCACTTAGCATAATACCCTCTAGTTTCATCCATGTTGTTGCAAATGTTAAGACCTCATTCTTTTTGATGGCTGAGTAATGTTCCATTACATATACAGAGATCTCTCTCTCTATATATATATGAAATATGTATATTGTTACATAAATGTGAGTCTATTCAAAGAAAAATAAAATCTGTAAGCTGGGTAAGTATGCACTTAAAAGCAGACTACATCTTCCAGTAACTCAGTATAACTCTCACTCTAACAATCAAGGCCAGTCTACCTGGCCTCCAGAACTTCTTTGTTATTTCACAGCCCAATATCACTTGCCACAACCCACCCTCCTATAACTGAATTTCTACCCCCAACACTGGGTGAGGAACACAAGATCCTGAAATGCCAAGGTTTCACATTTCTCCTCCTGGAGGCTAAAATCCTTTCTCAAGCCTCCATTCCATCACAGGCAGGCTACCTGTCATTACAGACACATATAGATTGTTACTTACGTCAAATTTCCCTTGGCCACACCTTGCCCATGAGCTTGGACAACTTAAGGCTCTTCTGCTCTGGTGATCATCAGCCAAAAGTTCTGGTCAGTTACTCTTTTGGATATCATCTCAACCAGGCAAACATTCAAGTTTCTCAGATATCATCTATAGTTAGATTGTTTTTTTCAGAATCTAGGTGACCTGATCCAGTGACAACTGGTATCTTTGTGGCCCCATCCTAGGAACCATCCCTTGATAACCCTCCAAATTTCACTGAAGCAGATAAGAAATATTTATGAATGCCTTTATACATGAAGCATCCTAGTAGGCCCTGGGCATATAGAAGGAAACTGGAAAGAAATAATCTCTGCTTTCAAGAAGCTTAACACCCAGAAGCACCAGCTGCTTTACCCACACTTGCTCTTTCTTTAGCCTGAATGAAGAATGGATATTTAACTTGGGGCTTCTTGTTTAGTTACACTCCTTTATATTTCAAAATGATAGATATGCTTGCCTTATTCCTTATTTTAGAGATTCTTTTTTAAGGTCTCATAAACAGGAAAAATAATGCCAAGTAAAATTTCATATTATCACTGTCAAATTGTCAATATATTTATTTCTCTTGTTGGAGGCAATATGAATACATATTCCTTAAATTATAATTTTCCTACAGAATGCCTGTCACATAGATCTTTTATCAAGATTATATTAAGGTTCTGTTTTGGCAAATCATTTTAACTTCCTTCAAAAAAGCTATCATGAAACATGGTCTAGATATGCAGCTTTTCCTGTGAATTTTTTATTTATATGCTTCATAGTTACTTATGCATATTGTAGGCAAGTGTTCTACAATGTGTGTTCTATACAACACTGGAACTGCTACATGATGTGTGAAAAAAAGTTTTCATAGGCTAATAAAATTGTGAAAAGCTACCCATTATATTTCCTTCTTAGAGATTCTTAACGAAGATTAAATATTAAGAATTTTAATCCTCCAAGAGGGGAACAAAAGGTAGTTGAACTTTAACTCAATATTTTCCAAACAAATAACTATGGGATCTTTTTTAAAAAATGTAATAGTACTTTTAAAAACAGGTTAACTATTTGAAACCACCTTGCTTTTTATGTTTGTCTCCTATCCCGCAAAAATAAATTCCATGGGAAAGGACACTCTTTGGCACTGGTAACACATAGTAAATACCCATCGAAATAAGTCCCAAATGAAGGAATAAAATACTGCTGTACGTATTTAGTAAAGTAGTATTATTTGAAATTATACTCAGAAATGTTTTTGACGAAAGGCTCTATGGCCCAAAAAGACTTTTCAAGTCAACTAGGAAAAGGATCCTTTGACTGTGAATTCACCCATTTGATCTGTTGGTTTTAAGTTCTCTTCCCATGTGCTTTGGTTTAGATCGCTCCATTATACAAAGTACTTAAATCACAGAGTTCTGACCTACAAAACTGGTATAAGACACACTATAAATGCCTACAATTAGTCTCCAGGAAAATGGAGGTAAAGATGTCACTGATTCCATGCCAAACTTGTAGCTCTAGTACAAAGCCAACAATCCAAAGAAACAAGCATACAGCAACCCCCAAGTGGGAAAAAAGGAAAAAAGGAAAGGAAAACCACAAAACAAACACAAATTCTGTATCAAAACACCTTTGCGTCTCTTAATTGGGGATGGTGGAGGTATGAGGGGTCAAAACTACTCTCCACACAGAAAGCATATTATTCTGTGGTTCATCCTCATGAAAGAAATAATCAGGCAATTTAGTGTTTTATTGGTAATAAGGGGAAATATTAAACTTTTCCATTATTGGTCCAAGTTAAAAATAGAGATGATGTGAATTGCAGCTATTTCTGGACAGAAGATGAGGCTAAGATATTCAATTCTTCCTCTTACAACATAAAAGATGAAAAAATGCTGATCATTATAGATCCCTGATTATTCTTATAAAGTCAGGAGTTTCTTTGAGTATCTCAGCTGTGTTTCACTTTTACTAATGTGCTTAGTTGTCACTATTTTAAGAAGGGTGGTTGTTTCTTTCCTACAGAATATACTAAGACCTTGTTGGGATATCCATCAGAGTGAATAAATAACTTAGGCACATCCACCTCTGAATATTCCAGTCTAAATCTATTTTGGAAAAACAGCCCTCACAAAAGTTATCAGAAAATTCTATCTACATAACCTTTTGTAAAATTTGCTATGGGTTTAGTTTTGAGATATGTTCTAAATCCCACTTCAAAAGGAAAAATCCAGGGGCATGAATATACTTATTTTAAAAATAAAAATGAAATTCACAGAATAATGACAAAAATATATACCTGAACATGTTTTTCATTTGATTAATTATTCAACAGTAATATTTTTGTGGCAGAAATGTTTCCTATTCAATAATTTTGAATTCAATTCTATTCTGATAAAAAATGTGGCAAATGTAAGGAGGCACTGAATATTACTTTTTAAATATTGCTGTAACTTGGTATAAGTATAATTTAAATAGTGCATGAATATAAATGGTGTTTTCAAGTATTATATGACATTGTTCCTATAAAATTCCAGTCTAAGTCATAAATCATGGCTTTTGAATCAAATACCTAGGCGCGATGAAATATTTCTAACAAATAACTCATTTTAACTATAAAAAACACATTGGCATGCAGGATTTTGTAATCAGAGGTTTTCAGCTGCTCACCTTAAATTAAAACCTGAGTTAGGAACGGGCAAAATGAAGAAATCAACATTATTGCAGGTTTTATTTTAACCAAATCACCTTGTGAATCCAATCAAAATTAGGCATTTGTTTCTTAGTCTGAACCACAGGCAATTCCTGTGATAATTAGGCCTATTAGAATTGGTTTAATAAATATTTAGGAGATTCTAAATGTGCACAAAGCAATGACTAGAACGTGAGATGAGTAAGATCAATTTTTGCAGTTAAGGAGCCGAAAAATCTAGAAATGGAGAACAGTCAAGTATATAAACAGCATTACATTCAAGTCATACCATGTTAAGCTTCTGAAAGGAAGATATGAGGAGGGAGATAAGATACAGTTTTAAAGAAGTTAGGATTTACTTGACAAAGGTGAGCAAGAAGTTCTCTAGGGAGCAGTTGAGAATGACCAAGTTAGACACAGAAATGAAATTATCAGATGTTTCTAGAGAAAAGGAATAATTATTTGCAGGATAGTATCATGGCTTAAAGAGAAAACTGACCTGAAAAGGAGAATGATAAGGAAATTGGAGGCCTTGCCTTGTAATGTGAGGAATTTATACTAACTTAGGCAAGTAGCTACTATGGGCCATTGAATGGCCCTGAGTAGAAGAGAGACTGAACCAATGTTGTATCATAGAAACAACAGTAAAATGGTCATTGGACTAAATTGGGATGGAAAGAAAGAAGTTGGAAGCAAGACTGGTTTGAAGACAATTATACAGACAAGAGTTGAGGAGAGAACAAAGTATGGTAGTGGTGTGGATGGGGACACAAGGGGATGGATGCCAGAAACTTCCTACAATTTAAAGCTTTTGGACCTGGCTATAGATTGTGCACAAAAAGAGGGAGAGAGAGAGAAACGAAAAAGCTGGCTTTAATATTTGAATTTAAATGCATATCATAAAACCATTAACCAAAATATGGAATTTAAATGTATGAATTTATCCTTAATATAAAATAATGAGTTTGGCTCTAAATATTCTGAGTTTGGGATGCTAATGATACCTGGTAGAGAAGGCTACCAGTAATTATACCCTGGATTAATGGGTAATTTGGAAGTCACCTACCTATAGGTGAGGCTTATGAATCACTGGGCTAGATGAGATGGCATAATCAGACAGTTTTAGAAACTAAAAGGCAGAAGTTTTTGAATGTCCATATTCAATGGGGCAGGGAGAGGAGCAGGAAAGGGAGCCAGTAAGTGAGAAAGAAAAGAATAAGAAAAAAAATGAAATACCTACAAATTAATAAGAAATGTGTTATATCTAAAATATTATCACTGAAGGTTATAAAGTAATACTGGGGAATATTCAAAACACCATAATTACCATAATTAGGGATATGTTATGTTCCTGGGTGGTGACTGAATATTGAAAGAATATTTACAGATGTTACATTTCCTCAAATTACTATATATGTTAGGCACGATGCTGATGCAAATATCAACAGTACTTTTCTAGCAACTTGATAAAATGTTATAAAGTTTCTGAGAATAGCTAAAATCTACCTTTCTATACAACACCATGACAATCCAAAGGAAAACACTGACAGTTTTAAATGCAGGGAAAATAGAAATTTCTCTGAACGAAACAAAACAAACAGCCATAGAAACAGGAGTGCTGGACAAGATTTAACCAAAGTTCTTTAGTGGTGAAAGAATGCTGAATTACTCAGGAACATGACAGTTAGCTCATTGGTAGTTTTCTTCAGAAACAGGCAACTTAAAGCATAATCAACATTAGTTAAGTACTAAATCGATTTCCTCTAAAATTTTAGAATAAATTGGGTTTTTAAGATTTATATTGTCTTCAGGTGTATAGGTTTGCTCCTTGGCAGGTCCAAGTTCTAATCATAGCATCAGTTGGGGAAGCTCTAACCCACTGGGTTGTTGAGAAGATTCAGTGAAATAACACGTGCAAAGTGCTTAGCACAGTGCTTGGCACATAGTAAGCACTCCAAATGTCAATAGATATTATTACAGTTATTGGTATATCCCTCCAATTTTTAGACAAGGGATGTGAAGCTCTGATAATGTACAAAAATCCAGCAGGAGTTGGCAGAACAGGAACTAGAGTCCAGAGGTCCCCTGAGGTCACCAAGCTATTTTTAAACGCTACTAAGCTTTTGGCCATCCTTTACTATGGCCCCCCCATCCTGTGTAGAGCAGATAGAGTAGAACCCCAAAAAAGGCAAAAAATAGAAGTTCAACATCTCGTTGTTATTTTCCTCTAGGTTTCTTTCATGCCATCTGGTCCAGTTATAATTTATGTCATATTTAAAAGTGAGAATGGTGCATTGCACATTTAGCTACAGTTTTCCAAAATGGAAATTCAGAATCTATATTCCTGTTCTATTCTTCCCTTCGATATGGTTGGTATATGTTCTTTAACAATAAAAGCAAACACTCTTTTTCTACATTAAACATTAAATATTTAGACTACACACCCAAGTAACATTCGAAACTCAGCAATTAAAAAAAAAAAAGTATAAAATGACTCCTAAAAGAACTGTTTAGAATCCTTCTAGTTAACAGTCCCATACTATGTAATGGAGTTAGTAACGGATCATCCACCAGAGGGCTTTTGCCTTGGTTACGATCCTTTCGGGGATTCCAGTGTGAGCAATATGGATACAGAACTTACCATCATCAGGCAATCAAAGGACAGCTCAGGAAAGATGGCAGCTAAAGGAGCCAAAGCATCTACAGATATAACCGAAATGCAAGCTTTCCCTGGCCAACATAGCAAAAGCCCCTAGTACTCTGACAAACGACAGGTTCTTTATTAATCACCCAAAGTAATGAGGGCTTTACTAGTCTTCATAAATCAATCAATAAATAGATGTTCAATTTATATCAAGACTCATCTAAATGATTCCATCCAAATACAATTTGCTGAGCAACATACTGGTTTTGGTGAAAGGGATGAATTTTATTTTTGGAGTCAGGTACTTATCTTAAGAAAAGTTCCCTACTCTTAAAATTACCTAGGATAAACTCCCTCTACCCAATATCTTAAGAGAAAGGCACCAACCACATCACTACAGGAACTTGTACTACATTTTGTGACTTTCCAAAGCAGCTCTGCCTCTGTCTTTAGAAAGCTCTGTGTGTTAAACAGATCAACTTTTTATTCAGCCAACTTTCTATATAGTTTCTACCTCTCCATCTTAGTTTTGCCCTCTGGAATTACACAGACTAACTCCAATCCCTTCTGCACACAACAATATCATGACTTTATCTGACATATATATTCCTTCTTTTGGTTTAAGTATCTCTAATTCCTCAGGGGAAAATGCTGGGATTTAAAACTTTATACCTAGAAAGTTATTGTTTCTATTAACAGCAATATAGCGATATTCATAGATAAAGTGAAAGTTCAAGAAATATTACATCTGTGTACCACTTTTTAAAATACAACCTGAACATATTCAAGTAGATTGAGAATTTAATCCGAACTAAAAGATGGGGAGATTTGTTATAAATTGATCTGTGATGAATATAAAAACTACTTAGTTAAATCTAAAAATAGCTGACAAAGTGTATGGAACTAAATATAAGTGTCAAAATTATTCTTAAAATAGAATAAGGGTTGAAAACAGTAATTTAAAAATATTTTGGAATTCTAAAGATACTCACTTATAAAGAAAAGGATGGGGAAAGTGAAAGTATGCAATACTATAGCACAAGTTAGAAGATACCATTTTGTTCTTACTTCATTGAAAAGGGGATTTTTAAAGGAAAATGTTATGGAGAAAAGTTCAAATAGTTTGTTACTTTCCAAAATATTGAAAATAAAGCAAATAATTTTGGGTTATAACAATCAGTATGTGTTAAATTTCCCAATAAAAGTCTCTGATACCTTTAGAAGGAAAAAGAAAAGAAAACCTAATATATGTGGCTCACAAAGAAATTACTTAATATAAAAGTAGGAATATCAGAAAAGTAAAGAAGCACAAAAACACCAGGAGTGAACATATAATTTTAGACCAAAAATTACATATATATAAACACAAAAAGAAGTATATAAATAAAAAAATAAAATACCTAAATGAGGGGAACCTGGATGGCTCAGTCATTAAGTGTCTGCCTTTGGCCTACGTCATGATCCCAGGGTTCTGGTATCTAGCCCAGTGTCGGGCTCCCTGTTCTGTGGGAGGCCTGTTTCTCCCTCTCCCACTCCCCCTGCTTGTGTTCTCTCTCTTACTCTCTCTCTGTCAAATAAATAAATAAAATCTTAAAAGACAAAACCAAAAAAAACCCCAAAAAACAAAAGTCACAGAACTTGTGAACTGAACAACTTAACACCAAAGTGTATACAACAAAAGTATAAAAACACAATGATAATCGAACAGAAATACAATGTTAGTAGAAAACCTTAACAACTTCTCTCTCAGTTTTTGTACAGACCAAGTAAAAAATGAGAAATGAGGTCATAAAATAAGATTGATGAAATAAACATTGAATTATGTACAATCCTAATAGATAATTCACCTTTTCATGTCTCCATAGACCATGAACAAGAACTCATAATGGAATAGTCTACTGCAAAATAAAAATAAATTTATTTAGTCCCAAAAAAGTATACCTTATACAAACCAGTGATCTGAACTCAATGCAATAAAAGAAAAATTAGTAACAAAATATTTTACATATACACAGAAACCAATTAATTAAAATGCAAAAAGAGTTGAATTGATAAATGAACTCAAGAACTTAAAAAATAAAACAGGTAAACTCTACTAGGAAAGCTACTCAAAAAAATTAAAACATAGATCTCTAGAACCAGAATGGAAAAGAGAATAGATGTCATTTTTATCATACATAAAATCATTCTGTAAGATCTGTTTGTGAGGCCTAGTATTTTTTTTTTAAGATTTAATTTATTTGAGAGAGAAAGTTCGAGAGAGCATAAGTGGAGGGAGGGGCAGAGGGAGAAGCAGACTCCCAGCCCAGCAGGGAAGCCAGCCTGAGAACAGGGAGGTTCTAAGCATGGCCGGATTCCAGGACCCCGGGATCATGACCTGAGCCCAAGGCAGAGGCTTTAACCCACTGAGCCACCCAGGCGCCCCGAGGCCTAGTCTTCTTAACCTAACATCTTATATTTCAATTCCTATAGCTTTATCATGTAGTTTGATATTTGGTAGGGCTAATCCCCATTTTAGTAATTTAAAATATATTGAATATCACCACCTAGTTTTTTTAATTATTAACACAATTTAACTTTACATAGTTGAAAACCTCAGTATTTATTGAGATTTTAATTGAATTATAATAAAACTACAAATTAATCTGAAAATAATTTACATTTATAAAACTCCCATCTCCCCATACAGGAAATGGCTTTGTATACCCATCTATTTCCCCCTTCTTGTATACCCATGAATAATGCTTTTTCTCCATGCCACTCTGCATAGCTCTTTCAGAGTTTATCTTACATATGTTAAGAATGCATTTTTGAGATCAAAATAGTCCTCGTGTTTCCTTGCTTATTTTTACTGGTTAAAGTAACAAATCAGAAATATGACAAAACATCTTAACTCTTATTTATTTAGCAAACACTTCTTCCATACCTATCGTATGAGAGTGAGTACATGTAACACAGAGATCTCGATACGTAGTTAAACTGTTCAGTGTTGATCAGTGGAAAGGTTTGAGGGTAAAGAAAAATGAGACAAAGAGGTTAGTATTGCTGAAAGGACAGGATACCACTATGACCAAAGAAAAATGGTACAGATAGGCAGGGATATCCTTGAATTACAGGGTGAAGGCGATCGGCAAGTGAAAGGAGTTCATGATACGTGCTTAAAGCAGAACATAGAGGAAAAAGGACTTTTCTCTATTTGGAAGCCATTCATTGATACGCCATTTCTAAGAAATCTGAAATTTTACAAGACTGATATATGAAAATTAGTTTTCAATTGGTATTTAAAAATTATAAATACTAAAGGGTTCTAAAATATTAAGAAATTTTAGATTTTTTTAATCAAAAGGAAGAGTCAAAATCTGGAACTTAATAATTATTCTAACTTCTAAAATTAAAGAGAAAACAAAATTATGGTATCCAGTCATCCCATACACTTGGAAACCAGGGTAAGATATTATATTAAGTTCTAAGACATTCAACACTCTCTTCTCTAATGGGTTTCAAAGGACATATTCTCACAAATAGTAATATTCTACATTTATATAATTTGAGCAGCTTCTTGAAAAGTCCTATTATCCCTCACCATGTCCCTGTATGATAAGTAAAGGAAAGGGGTAATTACCTCCATTTTACAGATGATAGCATCAAGACACTCAGTTTCAATGATCAGCAGAAGATGCTAAACATCTTATCATGAAAAGACCCAAAATATTCTGATTGCTAGGTATCTCACCAAGAGGATACTTTTCATGCTTTACTTATGTCTAGCCCTATTCTTTTACACATATTTCCTTAATATTTTCAATGTTAATGTTTAATGTTTACATTTATAGAAAAGTAAACTTAATAAATGTAATCACACATTCTCCTCCTCATTACATATATACATACATGTAGTATATATATTCATTCTGAAATTCAAAGCTCATCATAATAGATGATTCTATACAAGTATTCCTTTCCTATATGGCATCTTTTGCAAGGAACTCAGCATGAACAAACAGCTGAAAGGTAATGTTAGTTGTAAAGAAGTCTGTGCTAGTTCCACTGCTGTGAATATTAATAACTAGTCATCCATTTCAATGTGAAATACTCTAGGGTCATCCAAACCTGGAATGTCTCTTTAGTCTTTTATGATTCTGTAATCAAGAGAACAAATTAAGAGCTTATGCTTCTCATAAGAGAGGCAGTATGACATGTAAAATATATGTGTGTCATATCTCCACTGACATAAACAACATATATATTTTCCTAATGTCTTTGTCCTCTGCCCTATCTCTTGCAAAAAATGATAGGTGACCTAATTAATCGAACAAACTTGAGATGCAGTTAGTTTGGAAATCTAAACACATCACCTACTTATTTGAAATTTTTTGACATTACAAAGTCCATCACAGTCTTAAGTCACATTATCGGAAGTTTAGGTATATTTGGAATGATGTCATTACCATTAGGGAGATATTTGGGAGCAGAGAAGGATGATCCCAAACACCTAAAAAAATCCTATGGGAAGTCATGTAATTTACACACATAAAAAAGTCTGATTTGATTAAGAAGAGAACATAAAATGATATTTGTCACTATAGAATAGGAGAGTGTGTGTGTTTGGTAGGCACAGTCACTTGTATTTAGTGTTTATTAGAAGTTCCTGTGTTGATTCAACAAGTAAAGTCTCTTAATGTAGATTTCTCATTTAACTATGCTAGTGTTAAGAAATAATAATTTCTGTGAACACACTGGAATTAGAGGTCAGCCTCAATCAACTTTGGGAATCCCAAGCTTGGAGGCAGTATTATTAAACTAAGTCATCCTTGAAAGGAATAAACTGTAAGTAAACATAAATATTGCATTGCCATTTAGAATACCTCTTACCCCCCTCAAATATGTACAGGTACAAATGTGCACAGTTATAAATTTACTTACATGATTTGTAGGAAGATATTTTTTAGGAAAAAAAAGGACAGTGTATTTTACTTTGAGAAATGCTGTGTCAACATATTATACATACATATAAGTATATATGTATATATATGCATATACACACACACATACATACATACACACACATAATCATTTCGGTTCATGTGGCTATTTAAACCATAGGGAAATCTTAAACTTTTACTGAAAACCCTCTAGAGTAATTAAACTGAGAAAGGTACATTTCTTCTGGTGAAAATATACTTCTTATGCTGAAGAGGAAGTTTAATATATTTGATGTGCTCAGTCCAGTAATTGAATTTGGATCAGCATATTAATCTTTATTATTCAAGATTCTAGAATCACCATGGCTAGGAATGTATTTAATGAGCTTATGGCAAGTGAATTGCAACAAGAATTATTTAAAACAAAGAGTAAGAGTTGAAGGAAGGGAAGCAATAAGGACAATTTTTATTTTTTTTCATTTTACAATCATGTGCTTTACAAAGCATGTTCTTTAAATTAATGGCCCATAAGAGATTTTTCTGGATTGAAGTAGGTTGATTGAATAATCAAATTCCACAGCCTAATAGAAATAATAAACCTCCTAAAGTCCAACCTTGCAAAAAAAAAAAAATCCCACTTGAGTTTTATTGGAGAGAATTTTATATCAATGTGAAATGAGATGGCAAGCATGCATGAATAATTATTTCTACTTACTGTTCTCATAAAGAAAAAAATGAGTATCATTCTTTTAGTCAGAAGTAAAAATTCTTCCCCTATCATTATCATTAACTTGACTTGTTTTATATTTTTTAAAAAGTAATACTTTGAAATTCTTCCTTGAAGTAATGGGATAGGCCATTTTCATGAAACAAAAGGGGGCCACCTTTTCTTTGATCAAACAATTATCTTAAGTTTTCAATGGAAGTGTTACAAATACTCTAATGGAAGGGTAACATTTGGGTGCCATGTGGTTTATCTTCCACTTCAACATTCATTCTCGATAGGAAAAACCTGATTATAAAGATATGAAAACCTTTTGTCTGTTCACGAACACCAAAGGACTGGAAGCTGCCCCACAGTGAGTAAAACTCATAACCCCTGTCCTCACGGATCTTACAATTTAGTGGTTAAGAAAGTAGTGGGAAAGCGGTGGTTTTGGGATTCTGAATGACTCCTTTTGAGTCCTTATAACACAATTGACCTCCATGTCACTATTTTCAAAATACGTGGAGAGGGGCGCCTGGGTGTCTCAGTCAGCTCAGCGTCTGTCTTTGGCTCAGGTCAAGATCCCAGGACCACATCAGGCTCCCAGCTCAGTGAGGAGCCTCCTTCTCCCTCTGCCTGATCTGCCTGCTGCTCCTCTTGCTTATAAGCTCTTTCTCTCTCTCTCTCTCTCTCTCTGGCAAATAAATAAAATCTTAAGGAAAATATGTGGCAAGACTTCTGTTTCTGAAAAGATGGAGTAGATGTACTTTTTCCCTGTTTCTCCCACTAAGTACAACTAAAAACTCCATAGGGTCTATACAAAACAAACACAATTAGACTGTGAAAGGTGGAGGGCAGGCAGATTGACCAGGGAATTTAACACCACAGTGAATTCCCTGGGTTTTTTTTTTTTCACCTCATATATCCCACATTCAGAAGAAATCGGCAACAGAGAAACACCAACACATACTAAACCCCCCCCCCCCCCCAAGAAAGAACACTTCATCAAAGGTCTTGTCTCTACTGAAAAGGCCAGAAAAGGGGCAACTTCATAAGGCAGGAAACTTGTAGAAAGTCACTCCTCTGTTCCAGCCAACACCACAAAAAATTCTATGGTCCCATCTCCACTCATGCCTACAAAGGCTAAATGGGGAAACAAGACTTCCACCCTCGACAGGCCATAAAAAGATACCATATAAAGATACCCCAAACACCCTCGCCAGAGTTATGCCAGAAAACATCAACTAGGAACTGAGATTTTCATCATTGTCAGTCAGTCATGGTGCCAGTGGAGGTCATGTGGGGGTCTGCCCTTTTACCCCCACCTGGAAGTAACCAGACATCAGTTGTATTCCCCTCTGAGGAGGTGTTGGAAGAGGACTACTGCAGAGTCAGGACTTTCATCATTATCCAGTAGTGACAAGGCCACCCACCATGGTGTCAGCCGATACCTAGCGGGGAGCAGGAAGTTCCACCTTATGCAGCAGTAAAGAGGAGCTCTCCCCCTCAGGTGTCACAGGAGGCCCCATGGGGAACTTGGATTTCACTTCCACCTAGAAGTACAGGCGTATCTTGTTGGAGTGTGCTTTGCTTCATTGTGTCTCACAGATACTGTGTTTTTCACAAATTGAAGGTTTATGGCAAGTTGCTGCATTGAGCAAGTCTATCAGTGCCATTTTCTACTAGCATTTGCTCACTTCATGTCTCTGTGCCACATTTGGTAATTCTCACCTTTCAGGCTTTTTCATTATTATTATTATATTTGTTATGGTCATCTGTGATCCATGATCTTTGATGTTACTATTACAATTGTTTTGAGGCATCAAAAGTCGTGCCTATATAAGAAGGCGAATTCAATTGATAAATGTTGTGTGTGTTCTGACTACTCCATCTGGCTGTTTCCTCTCTCTCTCCTTCTCCTTGAGCATCCCTTTTTCCTGAGACAAAACAGAATTGAAATTAGGCAAATTAATAATCCTACAATGGCCTCTAAGTGAAAGAAATAGTAGTACATCTCTCACTTTAAATCAAAAGCTAGAAATTGAGGGGAGGAGTCAAGATGGCGGAGAAGTAGCAGGCTGAGACTACTTCGGGTAGCGGGAGATCAGCTAAATAGCTTATCTAAAGATGGCAAACACCTACAAATCCAAAGGGAGATTGAAGAGAAGAAGAACAGCAATTCTAGAAACAGAAAATCAACCACTATCTGAAAGGTAGGACTGGCGGAGAAGTGAATCCAAAGCGACGGAAAGATAGACCGCGGGGGGAGGGGCTGGCTCCTGGCGAGCGGCGGAGCAACGGAGCAAAATCAGGACTTTTAAAAGTCTGTTCCACTGAGGGACATCGCTCCAGAGGCTTAACTGGGGTGAAGCCCAGGCGGGGTCAGCACAGCCTCAGGTCCCGCAGGGTCGCAGAAGGATCGGGGGTGTCTGAGTGTCGCAGAGCTTACCGGTATTAGAACGGGGAAGCCGGCTACAGAGACAGAGCAGAGGAGTGACTCTCAGCTCGGGGTTGCCTTGAAACGGTCGCAGGCTCAATCAGCTCGGAGCGCGGCCGGAGGCCAGGGTGACGGGAGTCATTGGGCGCTGTTCTCTGAGGGCGCACTGAGGAGTGGGGCCCTGGGCTCTCGGCTCCTCCGGGCCGGACATCGGGAGGCCGCCATCTTCATTCCCGTCTTCCGGAACTCTACGGAAAGCGCTCAGGGAACAAAAGCTCCCGAAAGCAAACCCGAGCGGATTTCTCAGTGCGGCCTGGGTAAGGGCGGTGCAACTCTGCCTAGGGCAAAGACGCTTGAGAATCACTACAACAGGCCCCTCCCCCAGAAGATCAACGGGAAACCCAGCCAGGACCAAGTTCACCTACCGAGGAGTGCAATTTCAATACCAAGGAGAGCGGCGGAATTCCAGAGGAGAAGAAAGCAAAGCACGGAACTCATGGCTTTCTCCCCATGATTTTTTAGCCTTGCAGTTAATTTAATTTTTTTTCTTTTTCAATTTTTTTTCTCTTCTTCTGCTAAATTTTTTAAACTTTTACCGTTTTCTTTTTTAACGTTTTTGAAATAGTTTATCTAATATATATATATTTTTTCCTCTTTTTATATTTTTTCTTTATCGGCTTTCTTTTTTTAAATAGTTTCTTTTTTTTTTTCTTTTTGAACCCCTTTTTATCCCCTTTCTCCCCCCTCACAATTTGGGATCTCTTCTGATTTGGCTAAAACATATTTTCCTGGGGTTGTTGCCACCCTTTTAGTATTTTACTTGCTCCTTCATAAACTCTTATCTGGACAAAATGACAAGGCGGAAAAATTCACAACAAAAAAAAAGAACAAGAGGCAGTACCAAAGGCTAGGGACCTAATCAATACAGACATTGGTAATATGTCAGATATAGAGTTCAGAATGACGATTCTCAAGGTTCTAGCCGGGCTTGAAAAAGGCATGGAAGATATTAAAGCAACCCTCTCGGGAGATATAAAAGCCCTTTCTGGAGAAATAAAAGAACTAAAATTGAACCAAGTTGAAATAAAAAAAGCTATTAATGAGGTGCAATCAAAAATGGAGGCTCTCACTGCTAGGATAAATGAGGCAGAAGAAAGAATTAGCGATATAGAAGACCAAATGACAGAGAATAAAGAAGCTGAGCAAAAGAGGGACAAACAGCTACTGGACCACGAGGGGAGAATTCGAGAGATAAGTGACACCATAAGACGAAACAACATTAGAATAATTGGGATTCCAGAAGAAGAGGAAACAGAGAGGGGAGCAGAAGGTATATTGGAGAGAATTATTGGAGAGAATTTCCCCAATATGGCAAAGGGAACAAGCATCAAAATTCAGGAGGTTCAGAGAACCCCCCTCAAAATCAATAAGAATAGGTCCACACCCCATCACCTAATAGTAAAATTTACAAGTCTCAGTGACAAAGAAAAGATCCTGAAAGCAGCCTGGGAAGAGAAGTCTGTAACGTACAATGGTAAAAATATTAGATTGGCAGCAGACTTATCCACAGAGACCTGGCAGGCCAGAAAGAGCTGGCATGATATATTCAGAGTACTAAATGAGAAAAACATGCAGCCAAGAATACTATATCCAGCTAGGCTATCATTGAAAATAGAAGGAGAGATTAAAAGCTTCCAGGACAAACAAAAACTGAAAGAATTTGCAAATACCAAACCAGCTCTACAGGAAATATTGAAAGGGGTCCTCTAAGCAAAGAGAGACCCTAAAAGTAGCAGATCAGAAAGAAACAGAGACAATATACAATAACAGTCACCTTATAGGCAATACAATGGCACTAAATTCATATCTCTCAATACTTACCCTGAATGATAATGGGCTAAATGCCCCAATCAAAAGACACAGGGTATCAGAATGGATAAAAAAACAAAACCCATCTATATGTTGCCTACAAGAAACTCATCTTAAACCCGAAGACACCTCCAGGTTTAAAGTGAGGGGGTGGAAAAGAATTTACCATGCTAATGGACATCAGAAGAAAGCAGGAGTGGCAATCCTTATATCAGATCAATTAGATTTTAAGCCAAAGACTATAATAAGAGATGTTGAAGGACACTATATCATACTCAAAGGAACTGTCCAACAAGAAGATCTAACAATTTTAAATATCTATGCCCCTAACGTGGGAGCAGCCAACTATATAAACCAATTAATAACAAAATCAAAGAAACACATCGACAAGAATACAATAATAGTAGGGGATTTTAACACTCCCCTCACTGAAATGGACAGATCATCCAAGCAAAAGATCAACAAGGAAATAAAGGCCTTAAATGACACACTGGACGAGATGGACATCACAGATATATTCAGAACATTTCATCCCAAAGCAACAGAATACACATTATTCTCTAGTGCACATGGAACATTCTCCAGAATAGATCACATTCTTGGTCCTAAATCAAGTCTCAACTGGTATCAAAAGATTGGGATCATTCCCTGCATATTTTCAGACCACAATGCTCTGAAGCTAGAACTCAATCACAAGAGGAAATTTGGAAAGAACCCAAATACATGGAGACTAAACAGCATCCTTCTAAAGAATGAATGGGTCAACCAGGAAATTAAAGAAGAATTGAAAAAATTTATGGAAACAAATGATAATGAAAACACAACGGTTCAGAATCTGTGGGACACAACAAAGGCAGTCCTGAGGGGAAAATATATAGTGGTACAAGCCTTTCTCAAGAAACAAGAAAGGTCTCAGGTACACAACCTAACCCTACACCTAAAGGAGCTGGAGAAAGAACAAGAAAGAAACCCTAAACCCAGCAGGAGAAGAGAAATCATAAAGATTAGAGCAGAAATCAATGAAATAGAAACCAAAAAACCAATAGAACAAATCAACGAAACTAGGAGCTGGTTCTTTGAAAGAATTAATAAGATTGATAAACCCCTGGCCAGACTTATCAAAAAGAAAAGAGAAAGGACCCAAATAAATAAAATCATGAATGAAAGAGGAGAGATCACAACGAACAGCAAAGAAATACAGACAATTATAAGAACATACTATGAGCAACTCTACGCCAAATTTGACAATCTGGAAGAAATGGATGCATTCCTAGAGACATATAAACTACCACAACTGAACCAGGAAGAAATAGAAAGCCTGAACAGACCCATAAGCAGTAAGGAGATTGAAACAGTCATCAAAAATCTCCAAACAAACAAAAGCCCAGGGCCAGATGGCTTCCCGGGGGAATTCTACCAAACATTTAAAGAAGAACTAATTCCTATTCTCCTGAAACTGTTCCAAAAAATAGAAATGGAAGGAAAACTTCCAAACTCATTTTATGAGGCCAGCATCACCTTGATCCCAAAACCAGACAAGGATCCCATCAAAAAAGAGAACTACAGACCAATATCCTTGATGAACACAGATGCAAAAATTCTTGCCAAAATACTAGCCAATAGGATTCAACAGTACATTAAAAGGATTATTCACCACGACCAAGTGGGATTTATTCCAGGGCTGCAAGGTTGGTTCAACATCCGCAAATCAATCAATGTGATACAACACATTAATAAAAGAAAGAACAAGAACCATATGATACTCTCCATAGAAGCTGAAAAGGCATTTGACAAAGTACAGCATCCCTTCCTGATCAAAACTCTTCAAAGTGTAGGGATAGACGGCACATACCTCAATATTATCAAAGCCATCTATGACAAACCCACCGCAAATATCATTCTCAATAGAGAAAAACTGAAAGCTTTTCCGCTAAGGTCAGGAACACGGCAGGGATGTCCGTTATCACCACTGCTATTCAACATAGTACTAGAAGTCCTAGCCTCAGCAATCAGACAACAAAAGGAAATTAAAGGCATCCAAATCGGCAAAGAAGTCAAACTATCACTCTTCACAGATGATATGATACTATATGTGGAAAACCCAAAAGACTCCACTCCAAAACTGCTAGAACTTGTACAGGAATTCAGTAAAGTGTCAGGATATAAAATCAATGTACAGAAATCAGTTGCATTTCTCTACACCAACAACAAGACAGAAGAAAGAGAAATTAAGGAGTCCATCCCATTTACAATTGCACCCAAAACTATAAGATACCTAGGAATAAACCTAACCAAAGAGACTAAGAATCTATACTCAGAAAACTATAAAGTACTCATGAAAGAAGTTGAGGAAGACACAAAGAAATGGAAAAATGTTCCATGCTCCTGGATTGGAAGAATAAATATTGTGAAAATGTCTATGCTACCTAAAGCAATCTACACATTTAATGCAATTCCTATCAAAGTACCATCCATTTTTTTCAAAGAAATGGAACAAATAATCCTAAAATTTATATGGAACCAGAAAAGACCTCGAATAGCCAAAGGAATATTGAAAAAGAAAGCCAAAGTTGGTGGCATCACAATTCCGGACTTCAAGCTCTATTACAAAGCTGTCATCATCAAGACAGCATGGTACTGGCACAAAAACAGACACATAGATCAATGGGACAGAATAGAGAGCCCAGAAATGGACCCTCAACTCTATGGTCAACTCATCTTTGACAAAGCAGGAAAGAATGTCCAGTGGAAAAAAGACAGCCTCTTCAATAAATGGTGTTGGGAAAATTGGACAGCCACATGCAGAAAAATGAAATTGGATCATTTCCTTACACCACACACGAAAATAGACTCAAAATGGATGAAGGATCTCAATGTGAGAAAGGAATCCATCAAAATCCTCGAGGAGAACACAGGCAGCAACCTCTTCGACCTCAGCCGCAGCAACATCTTCCTAGGAACATCACCAAAGGCAAGGGAAGCAAGGGCAAAAATGAACTTTTGGGATTTTATCAAGATCAAAAGCTTTTGCACAGCAAAGGAAACAGTTAAAAAAACCAAAAGACAACTGACAGAATGGGAGAAGATATTTGCAAATGACATATCAGATAAAGGGCTAGTGTCCAAAATCTATAAAGAACTTAGCAAACTCAACACCCAAAGAACAAATAATCCAATCAAGAAATGGGCAGAGGACATGAACAGACATTTCTGCAAAGAAGACATCCAGATGGCCAACAGACACATGAAAAAGTGCTCCATATCACTCGGCATCAGGGAAATACAATCAAAACCACCATGAGATATCACCTCACACCAGTCAGAATGGCTAAAATGAACAAGTCAGGAAATGACAGATGCTGGCGAGGATGCGGAGAAAGGGGAACCCTCCTACACTGTTGGTGGGAATGCAAGCTGGTGCAACCACTCTGGAAAACAGCATGGAGGTTCCTCAAAATGTTGAAAATAGAACTACCCTATGACCCTGCAATTGCACTGCTGGGTATTTACCCTAAAGATACAAACGTAGTGATCCGAAGGGGCACGTGCACCCGAATGTTTATAGCAGCAATGTCTACAATAGCCAAACTATGGAAAGAACCTAGATGTCCATGAACAGACGAGTGGATAAAGAAGATGTGGTATATATACACAATGGAATACTATGCAGCCATCAAAAGAAATGAAATCTTGCCATTTGCGATGACGTGGATGGAACTAGAGGGTATCATGCTTAGCGAAATAAGTCAATCGGAGAAAGACAACTATCATATGATCTCCCTGATATGAGGGAGAGGAGATGCAACATGGGGGGTTGAGGGGGTAGGAGAAGAGTAAATGAAACAAGATGGGATTGGGAGGGAGACAAACCATAAGTGACTCTTAATCTCACAAAACAAACTGAGGGTTGATGGGGGGAGGGGGTTGGGAGAGGGGGTGGGGTTATGGATATCGGGGAGGGTATGTGCTATGGTGAGTGTTGTGAAGTGTGTAAACCTGGCGATTCGCAGACCTGTACCCCTGGGGATAAAAATATATGTTTATAAAGCTGTAAAAAAAAAAAAAGAAAGAAAGGATGAATCCCCAAGTTTTGTAGCAACATGGACGGGACTGGAAGAGATTATGCTGAGTGAAATAAGTCAAGCAGAGAGAGTCAATTATCATATGGTTTCACTTATTTGTGGAGCATAACAAATAGCATGGAGGACAAGGGGAGATGGAGAGGAGAAGGGAGTTGAGGGAAATTGGAAGGGGAGGTGAACAATGAGAGACTATGGACTCTGAAAAACGATCTGAGAATTTTGAAGGGGTGGGGGGTGGGAGGTTGGGGGCACCAGGTGGTGGGTATTGTAGAGGGCACGGATTGCATGGAGCACTGGGTGTGGTGCAAAAATAATGAATACTGTTATGCTGAAAAAAAATAAAAAAATTAAAAAAAAAAAAAAAAAAAAAAAAAAAAGAAAAAAGAAAGGATGAATACCCAAGTTTTGTAGCAACATGGACGGGACTGGTAGAGATTATGCTGAGTGAAATAAGTCAAGCAGAGAGAGTCAATTATCATATGGTTTCACTTATTTGTGGAGCATAACAAATAGCATGGAGGACAAGGGGAGATGGAGAGGAGAAGGGAGTTGAGGGAAATTGGAAGGGGAGGTGAACCATGAGAGACTATGGACTCTGAAAAACGATCTGAGAATTTTGAAGGGGTGGGGGGTGGGAGGTTGGGGGCACCAGGTGGTGGGTATTGTAGAGGGCACGGATTGCATGGAGCACTGGGTGTGGTGCAAAAAATAATGAATACTGTTATGCTGAAAAAAAATAAAAAAATTAAAAAAAAATAACTAAAATCTGCACAAAGTTCACCCCTATTTTCTCTCAACTATTTCTTAATACACTACATCCAGTTTTCCAGAATAAAGAGACAACCTTTTTTTTTAAGAGACAACCTTTTAAGACACTTGATTTACCCGCCTATATAAAAGATGGATACATATGTATTTATTTCACATCCAGTGCAAGACTATATCATCATGACACTCAATGAAGAAAAATCTTATAGTTTGTAGCAATTGATAGCTTTTAGAGGCACTCTAAATCCCAAGAGAGGGTTCACTTCCATCATTTCTATCCTTTAACTTATTTATAAAGGTTCCAGGAAATTTGTCCTTTTACTGAAAGACAATTTTACTTTTGGCTAGAAGATAAGGTTTCCTGAAGGCTGTCACTCAAACAGCCATTTTACAGTATGGAACACCATATCTAATATATGAATTAATATAAAGCCAAAATGTACTAGAGTTTCTCATTTACCAGAGGCCTTCAATTATTTATCTTGGCAAATGATGTTTCTTCTTTCTCAACTTCATGTCAAAATAGTTGTGAAAATAGATTTACGTACAGCCCAAGGGAGTTAATTAATTTTTTTGCCTTGTTTTTAGCACTCAAAATTACTTAGCTATTTCTAGAGTTACAGTAACATCTGTACACGTATTAAAGCATTCCCTCACTGGGAATGTCCCTTCCCCTTCTCTACTGATTCAGATCTCACCCTTTTGGAGAGCAGGACTTTACAATGGTGAAGAAAGATGAGCCAGACTTCAGACTGACTTGAAATTCTGCTCTATGGTTTACTAGCTGAATATCCTGGGGGCAAATTACTGAACTTCTCTAATTTTCACTTTTCCTTTAAATTAGGATTATTGTGAGGATTTAAAAAATATGATATAAGTAAAGCACTCAGGAAAGTACCTAGTACTTTGAATGTACTCGATAAGCATAAGCTATTATTATTATGACTATTCTTCAAGATACAGCTCAGACATTATCTTTCCCATGAGACTTTTTTAAAAAAAGATTTTATTCATTTATTTGACAGAGAGAGAAGGCACAAGTAGGTAGAGAGGCAGGCAGAGAGAGAGGGTGAGCAGGCTCCCTGCTGAGCAGAGAGCCCCATGCAGGGCTTGATCCCAGGACCCTGGGATCATGACCCAAGCTGAAGGCAGAGGCTCAACCCACTGAGCCACCCAGGCACCCCTCCCATGAAACTTTTATTGACCTGCTGTAGTGGGACAATCATTCATCTCTGACTTTGCTTCACATGCAACTCTATGCTGGTTCTCCAATTTGCCAAGTTCCTTAGCTTTGCAACTCCATTTGCTAGCCTTGAGATAGTAACATGTAGATGTGATCATGTATGTGATGTTTGTTTTCTGGGAGGCTAAAGTGGAATATTTGCTCTTTTCTCAGATGTAAGTTCAACTTCTTGAAGATTTTTAACTCATTGGATCCCAAACTTTTTAAGTGATTTTTGCTAGATAGGACAGAGCAACAGCTTTTATTGTGTAATTCATGAACAATTAGGATGGTCTGAATCTGCAGAAACTGTCAGTAAAACATCACGTATATCACAAATATGCATGAGTATTTATCTGAGGCTGTGTTTCAGGTTTTCTGTTGGATCTTCAAAGGGGTCCACAATCTAACTCAAGAAGATATGGAACACTGATTTAGAGACAGATTTGTGACCCAACTTTAGCATCTGAATAGGACTTCCTAACATTTGTTTTATGAACTATCCTTACTCTTTGCTTCATTTTTTAAAAATTGAGTTCTTTTTTAATTTTTAAGTTTAATGCTCACACTCTCCTTTAAAAGTAAGTAGCATTTTGCCCTACTAATTGCCAAAACAGAGTAGGCTCGTGTTGATCCCTTTCTTCTCAACATACCTGACAGTTATATACACACATTATAAAGTTTTAATTTTTTAAGAGCCCCTTGTTTTATTTAACAGATATGAATTTGGTGACTCCTTTATGCAGATAAGGTTCTAGGACCTGGGGACTTAAAATTTAAGCAAGACAGACAAGTTTCCTCTGCTTCATATATTTGTTTACTAACACAACAGCCAGATGCTAAACACATAATTTGATTAAATAACGGGTTCGTGATATAATTTTAGCTAATTCCATGAAGAAAATGAAGCAAGATAATGGGATAAGAAGAATGGTGGCAGGATGCATTCCATTTGGTCATTTCGGAAAGTTTCACTGAGGAAATGATGTTTGGCCATAGTCATAAAGTAATCTAAACCAGCCAGCCATGACAGGAATAGGGAAAGAACATTCCCAGCAGAAGGAACAGCATGCACCAAAGAACAAGCTTGACATCCTTGAGAAGCTGAAATGATTCATTAAAACAATAAAAACAAAGTAAAAATCTTAATTGGTTTAGGCTGATTAAGGTTACATTTTATTTTTATTGCAGAAAATATGAAAGATATAGAAAGTATAAAAATACACATTTCACAAAAAGCCTCTTAATTGTTTTTGGTAGTTTGGTATATATCTTTCTAGAATTTTTAGGTGCACATATAAAAAGCAGGAAGGTATAAAATAGCCTGCTGTGTATAATTTTTTGTTCTCTCTCTTTCTCTCTTTCTTTTTTCCTTTCCCTACTTGATTTATTGTGAGGAGCATATTTCTGGGTCACCAAAATTATTCATGACATAATTGTTAATGACTGCATATTAATGCATCATACAAAAAGTATTATCTATTCTGTAATTAAGCCCTATGTTAGACTTTTAGGTTGTTTTTAATTTTTTATTGTCTGGAATAAATTCCACAATCAATATATTTATGGAAATATCTTTGTCATTATCTCTATATAGTTTCTTGGATTGGAAGTATGGAAGTAGAATTCATTTTGATCTTCAATGTCAAAATAGCACAGAGCCTTAGACTTATTAGTTGATGCAAATTTAATATAAAAATAATATTTAAAGAGCTTTTTTCATCTACCACTATATATCAGCCATATATTTTTAAATTCATATGTTCACTGGTCATTTAATAGTATTCCTCAAGATAGAACACCATTCTAGTCTGCAGGAGAGTGGCCTTCAAAGGAGAAAGAAACATTTGTGATCTAAAAGATGTCTTTAGTAAAATGACCTCCCAGTGGCTCACTAAAATTCTGACTACCAAAAGTTTGTGATTCAGAATTTAGGAAAAAAAAATGGGTTTCTGTATGATTCAGTAACAGAAAATCATTCCAAAGGTAATATAACATTTTGGCAATGATGGATCTATGGAAATTTGTACGTACAACTTTACTTCGAGCTACCTTGATCTCCACTGTATTTTGGCAACTCTCTAATCCACTTGATTATTTATTGTCTTTCTATCTTATCCTAGAGCTATTTTTGCCCAGTGGAGGAGCAACATCAATAAACTACAAGATTTTATTAGGTTTATCCAACAAATGCCGATCTCTCCTGTTGGGCTTAATTTGTTGGTCTGTTATCATGATTCTTTTAATATATCATTTACTGACCTTTCCTTCTTAATATTGTAGAGCCTATGTAACATTAATCCTTTTATGTACTTATACTGGAAAGTGAATTATTGATGTGCAATGGCCATTCATGATAATTACTGTGTTGCTGATTAATACATAAAAAGAAGACATGTAGCTAAGCAACTAAATACACTAAAAGCTACAGAACACCAAGTTTTATTCCCTTGTTTTCCATTGACTTGGAAGACCAACTTGAACAGGCAACTTAACCTCTTTCCTAATAAATACACCCGTATGATGATGCATCAATACTATCTGTCAAGTGGGAATGATATTCTGTATTGATTCTTTTCTTGGGTGATAGAGTATGTGTCTAATCAAGCTCATTTTAAAGCCCTTCACAGATACAAAGGCTACAGAAATATTGAATAAGGCCGCTGTGTTCACTGGAGTAAAAATGTTTCTTGAAAAATATATTTCTAGTTAAGGGTTGTAAGAAAGAGAAAAATATTTGTCTTCCGTTTTAAAAGAGGAACCACTATGGGGCGCCTGGGTGGCTCAGTGGGTTAAAGCCTCTGCCTTCCGCTCAGGTCATGATCCCAGGGTCCTGGGATCGAGCCCCGCATTGGGCTCTCTGCTCAGCGGGAAGCCTGCTTCTCCCCCTCTCTCTCTGCCTGCCTCTCTGCCTACTTGTGATTTCTGTCTGTCAAATAAATAAATAAATAAAATCTTTAAAAAAAAAAATAAAAAAAAATAAAAGAGGAACCACTCTTATGACTCTTACCTTATTTTTTTCTAAAAGTGAGGACTGAGAACAAAGGGAGAGCTACTAAAATAAATATATTTAAAATTAAATTAGATACCCTATTTTTATATGAGTATATTAAAAGGCCATTACAGAGACTGTGTAATTAAAAATTATTGAACACACACACACACACACACACACACATGGCCATTAGAATTTGAAACTCTTTAATATTCTGCTCAACTTGGGCTTCTTATGTTTGGTTCATTAAAAATATCTTCTAGGAATTTCTTTTCCCAGTCTGTTGAGACTAACAATTATTTCACTAGAGAGCTTTTTCAGAGAGGTATAGAAATAAATCAGAATTCCACAGCCTAGCAGAAGCTGTGAACTACAACATGGAACATCTTTGACAGTCATTGGGGTATTTTCCCTTCTCATCTGTATGTTCACTGACTTGCCAACCATACCAAAGCTTCTATAATGTTGTATAAGTCATATCCAAGAGGAATTACTTTTTTCTTCTGAAGCCTGGAAGCTTAGGCATGCATGGTTTTGACTTTTCAAACAATGTATTGAATATTTCATAAGGTAAGAAATTTAACTTTTAAGGCAAGAAATTCACAGGAGGATTGGTCCCGTATCACCTTTATTTGTCTTTGGGTAGATGTATACGGGTTTTGTTTTTATTTTATTATTTAACATTTTTACCCTTTCCAGAATTAGTCTGGATGCATGCAATGCATAGCAAGCCCTAATGAGAAAAGGCTTTGTTCAGATTCTATTCTGTAAGCGGTGCTGCTTACCTGATCCTCCTAGTGTTGGGACCAGAATCCTGAGGAATGTGCTTGTCAGAATATACACAATTTTTCTTTTGTAATACCCACAGAGGTTCCTAAGCTTGGAACTTATTCAGGATAAAATAAGAATTAGCTGAGATTAACTTAAACCAAAATATAAGATTGTGGTAGGATATATATATATATTCAGGCTCTTTTGATTGAAAGCCTAATTATTTTTGCTTCTTCTTCTATGTGATCCTGAAAGAAGGGCACGGGGATATTTTCCTTCATCTCCTAGAAAGGGAGGGAGATGAATTTGTCTCACTCCTACAAAAGAAGGAATAATAATTTTGCTTACTAATACTTTGGAATATGAATTTAGGAGCCATATGAAGTCTAATGAGGAAAGAGGAAAAGATTTTTGAGAGAGGAAGAAGAGAAAGAGGGACGGAGGGAGAAGGAGAGGTGTAAGGGGAGAGAGGAAGAGAAACAAAGAGACACAGGGAGTGAGAGGGCAAATGAGAGCAGCTTACTGAAGGAAACAGAAAAAGCCTTTCCTCCAACTGAAAGGAGACCAGTAGAGGTAGACGGGGTGAGAGAATATAAATTCATCCTCAAAGTACAAGAGGAATTGTTCAAGAAGGGAAAGACGAGTGAGTGAAACTTGAAAAGAACACTGAAAGAGATATTACCTGAAGGTCCAGAAGCCAAATGGAAGCTCAGTCAATATGTTAGCAATGGCCAGTCCTTATTAGAGCAAGAACCTCCCCTTCGAACTCCAAAGCTTTGGCCAGTTGACTCTTCCAACTGCACCAGTAACTATTACCTTACAAACTGAACACACAGCAAATATGGTAACTGCCTTTTCTACAAATCTTAGCAGGATATCAGCAATATTGCCTCCCCAGTTTTAAGAAGCTAGAAGAGCAAAAATGAGCAGTAGTGCCCCACACTTCTGCCAGAGAAGGGATGGATTTGACCTGAAGAATCTTCAGATCCATAAGCTCAGAAAGTAGATGGTGATAACAACAACAAATGTTGATTATGTTAATTGTCTCAGGGCACCTGGGTGGCTCAGGTCATGATCCCAGCGTCCTGGGATCAGGCTCTGTGTCAAGCTCCCTGCTCAGCAGGGAGCCTGCTTCTCCCTCTCCCTCTGCCACTCTCCCTGCTTGTGCTCTCTCATTCTCTCTCTCTTTCTCTCTTCCCCTCTCTCAAATAAATAAAATCTTTAAAAAAATCATCTCAAAGGGCAAATATATGTATCATCATATATACAAAGGCCAGATCCACTATTCAGAATGGTCAAATGGTAATATTTTTTAAAACATTTTCTTCATTTATTTGATAGAGAGAGAGAGAGACAGAGTGACCCAGCCTGAGCAGTGGGGAGGGGCAGAGGGAGAGTGAGAAGCAGGGAGCCCAAGGTAGGAATTGATCCCAGGATCATGGGATCCTGACCCAAGCCGAAGACCGACACATAACTGACTGAGCCACCCAAGTGCCCCCAAATGATAACTTTTAGTATTTTTTTTCATTTGGGAACATAGTAATTTCCTTTTTTTTTTTTTAAAGATTTTATTTATTTATATACTTATATATAGAGAGAAAACATAAGGAGGGGTAAGGGGGAGAGGGAGAGAATATCAAGCAGACTCCACGCTGAAGCTGGACTCATGACCCTGAGATCATGACCTGAGCTGATGCCAAGAGTTGGACACTTAACTGACTGAGCCACCCAGCTGCCCTGGGAACACAGTAATTTCTAAAGTGGGAATTATACTTGTTCACAATGGCAAGCATAATAAGCAGGGTCCTCTCTATTATGTAAAAATAAAGACTGAAGGAATTTAAAACTACCTGACGTAGAAAGGATTTTAAAATCTTCTAGGCAAAGATAAATTCCATTTTATTCCTTTCCCTCCCCCCCAGCCATGCTTAAATCCTACCAGGAATACTGACAACACAAATTACTAAGAAAGCTCATGGCATTTCCATTGTACTTACGGTAATATTTCAATCATTACCTCTATCCTGGGATATGAATTTAACAGGCCTTTCCTCCGCTACAAAGGAGATTTGTATCCACAAAATCTCACAACAGTAAAATCTGGAGGGAAAAAATCTGGACACATAGTCCTTTTTGTGTTCCTAATAATACTCCTTTAGGTTTCAAATTTTTTTTTTTTTAAAGATTTTTTATTTTTTTTTATTTATTTGACAGAGAGAGAGATCACAAGTAAGCAGAGAGGCAGGCAGAGAAAGAGGGAGAAGCAGGCTCCCCGCTGAGCAGAGAGACCGATGCGGGGCTCTATCCCAGGACCCTGAGATCGTGACCTGAGCTGAAGGCAGGGACTTAACCCACTGAGCCACCCAGGCAACCCCATTTTTTTTTTTTAAATCAGACTAAAGAGCCTGCCTTTTATTCCCTACCAGGTGAAAACCATACCTAGAGAAAAAAATAATCTGCCTTAAAATCAGATGACAGCATGTTACTCAAGCAAAGAACCATGCAATTGCCTAGCAATGGTAATTATAGAGTGCTATATAAAAATTAGTATTTGCTAAGCAATGGGGGAATTTCATATGTTAAGCTGTCATAACAGTAGGTTTTATTATTAAAGATGTTGTAGTTTAATGGGCAAACTTTGGACTTAGTATTAAAAGGTCATAAATTAATTTTATAATTGGCAACCATCTTGTTTATGGACAAGGTACTTAATTACTTTGCTTCATCATCTTTTGAAATACGAACACTCAGATTTTTAAAGGACAGTTTGAAATTACACATAAAATAAATCTATTGATGTTAAGATTCCATCATCTGGGGATGATCTTACTTTTAGGATTATTCAATCTTAGACTTGCTTTTTTTTTTTTTCCTTTCCCTTAAAATGGAGGCAACAATAGGACTTTACCTCTTTGAGCTGAAATGAAGAGTAACTCACATAAGATAATGCTTATAAATCATTTAGCAAAGTACTTGATAACAAATTATGCTTAGTGAATATTAAAATTACATCTATGATTATTATTTATTATTTAAAATGTCCTACAAAGGATGAAACTTTTTCTAATGTTGAGGATAACTGTCAAGATAAACCAAAAGTTCTGATTACACTTCTACTGTGAAGTAGAAAAAAAGAAAAAAAAAATAAGCCATGAGATTACCCTTGAAATAAATGTTTAAGGCTACAAATAACTCATTAGAATATACGAAGTTTGCATTTACATAAGAGTCTTTTACAACTGATTTTGAGCAGCATGGCTTTTCTCCAAAGTCTCATAGTTTTCTCTTTGACCTTCTTAAAGATCTGCCAAATAGTAGCACTAGTTTGAAATGTTATTTTAAAAACTATAAATAATGTAGGCTCCTGGAAAAAATAAAAAGGGTGCAATTACCTGTCTATTCTGATGAGGGGTACTAACTGAACACAAAGCCATCTGTACATAAAAATATTATACTTCAGTAAGAAAAACAATGGCCCTAAAACACGTTTTTTTGAAAAATACACTATAGAATCATAATGGCAAATAGAATTTGAAAAGCCACACAGCACATGTATTTATTTAAGGCTTGAATCATTTCTGGAACATTCTTGATAGCTAGTCATTCAGCCCACGTTTA
Source organism: Lutra lutra (assembly GCF_902655055.1). NCBI lineage: Eukaryota > Metazoa > Chordata > Mammalia > Carnivora > Mustelidae > Lutra > Lutra lutra. Next base: position 53,120,154 of record NC_062290.1, read on the forward strand.
TATACCATCAGTGATTGAAAACTTACCACTTTCAAATCATTTCATGTTGAAGTTAGGCATTAGGGGTGCCATGGGAGAAGCACAGGTTTTTGGAGTGGGAGACACGAGATTTATATTCTGGCTCAGCCAGGCACAATGAGTATCCTTAGTAAAAATAAACCATGGTGCTAAGTCTCAGACTCATATGTAACATGTGAGGGATGGTCTCTACCTCTGACAGCTTTCTGAGTTAACTTGGCTAGGTCAGTGTTTAATTAATCACGAAGCCAGGTGTTGCTATAAAGGTGTCTTGTAGATGTGGCTAACATCTACCATCAGTTGCCTTTAAAGTAGGTGACCCTGCAATTGCACTACTGGGTATTTACCCCAAAGATACAGATGTAGGGAAAAGAAGGGCCTTCTGTACCCCAATGTTCATAGCGGCAATGACCACAGTCGCCAAACTGTGGAAAGAACCAAGATGCCCTTCCACAGACGAATGGATAAAGAAGATATGGCCCATATATACAATGGAGTATGATGCCTCCATCAAAAAGGATGAATACCCAACTTTTGTATCAACATGGGCGGGACTGGAAGAGATTATGTTGAGTGAAATAAGTCAAGCAGAGAGAGCCAACTATCATATGGTTTCATCTACTTGCGGAGCATAAGGAATAACATGGAGGACATTGGGAGAAGGAAACTATAAGTGAATTGGGGGAAATTGGAGGGGGAGATGAACCACAAGAGACTGTGGACTCTGAGAAACAAACTGAGGGTTTTGGAGGGAGGGGGGTTGGGTGAGTCCAGTGGTGGGTATTGTGGAGGGCACATATTGCATGAAGCACTGTGTGTGATGCATAAACAATGACTCTTGGAACACCGAAACAATAAAATTAAATTTAAAAAAAAAGTAGATTGCCCTCAGTAATGTGGGTGGGTCTCAACAATGCAGTTGGGAGGCCTTAAGAACAAAACCAGAACTCTCGAAGAAGAAGAAGCTGGGCCTCAAGATTGCAGTGTCAACTCCTGCTGAGTTTCCAGCCTCACCTGCTCTTCTGGTTTTGAACTGGTCTGACCTCATCATTTATCATCTCTTTCTCTCTCTCTTTTGTATTCTCTCAAATGATAGATAGATGATACATAGATAGATAGATAGGTGTTTTAAAATTTTCTATGCAAAGATAAATTCCATCTTGTTTTTTCCCCCAACAGGAATGACATGACAAGTTCCTAGGAAAGCTCACAGCATCTCTGTTGTGTTCACACCAATATTTAAATCATTACTGCCATTACCATATATAGGAGTATATTATATATTTTATGTAATATATAAATTATAGGTATATAAATGTATCAAATGTATACTTTGGATATATAATAATATCCTATTGGCTTTGTTTCTCTGGAGAACACTGACTGACACACTACCTCATAGGAATACATCTTTTGAGGATAAAAAGGTACTCAATAAATCTGACTCCTCAGGGTCCCTTTCTGAACATTATCTGAAAACTGTTTTCCCATAGCCTCTCCTGTTAGTCAAAGTTCTATAAGAGTAAATGCAGCATATGATCCTATACAGGAACTTGTACTGGTACTACCAATAGTATGACTGGGACCACTGATGAATTCAATGTCGGCTATAAAGTATTACCCCTAATTAATTTACTGTATATATGTAAGAGAATATTCTTGTTTTTAGGAAATATGCACTCAAGTCATTAAAGGGTACAGGGTCATGCCATTCGTAATTTACTCTTAAATGGTTCTGGAACACGATGTCATGACTAGAGAATTATAAAGCAAATTTAGTAAAACATTATAATGGATAATGTTAAAAACATTGAAAATGGATAAAATGTTAATTCTGGATAAAGAAGACAGGTGAACTCTCTGTACCATTCTTTCAACTTTTCTGTGTGTTTAAGTTATTTTTATAAAATAAAAAGTATACAAAAGAGGCAAAAGAACAGGGTAAGTAGAATGACATAAATGGGCCCAAATCAAATCCTTGGTTTTTTGTTTTTTTTTTTTAAAGATTTTATGTATTTGAGAGAGAGAGAGTGTGTGTGTGAGAGAGCACAAGAAGCCTGAAGGGACATGAAGCAGGGAGGAAGGGGAGAGAAGCGGGTGGAGGGGTAGAGGGAGAAAGAAAGGTGACCTGAGCCCAGGTGACCTGAGCCAAAGGCAGAGGTTTAACCAAGGAACCAGTCACTCCCAAAGCCTTGGTCTTCCTAGCACCTTTCTCAGAACACCTGAAACAGTTTGTTGTTGCTGATCATACCCTTGGTGAAGCTTCAAGGCTTTATCTTGTCAGACTCATTAATAATCCTGTTCCTTACAAACTGACTGAACCCAGAGTCACATTCAAAGTGGGAAAGGGGGGTTGGCATCTGAGATGATCAGAACCAAGCTTGAAGATGCCCATTCAGTCACTCTTCCATCATTGGCTTAAATTTTCATGTGCATCTGATTTAGTGGTAGTTTTAAAACTGGGTGTAGTTTAGTAACCTTTAAACTTAGTCTGTTTTTTCTTCAACATGCTAACCAAGTATCTATCATTTCAAAATGCCTCCCAAGTTTGGGTTTGTTAAACCTTCTTGAGGGAAATGAGGTGCCAAGATGACGCAACAGGCCCCATTTGATAAAACACCCAAAAGGGCAATTGACTGCATCATAAGGAGGTTGTCAGCACATTATTTGAAATAAAAATGTTTCATACAGAATGAGCTTTACTTGGAGGGTTACTTCAAAAAAGTTACAATTTCCAGATCAGTTGTCCTTCCATTTTCTTTGATGCAAGTAATCATGACCCACTTAACGGAAAGGAGAGACCATGCAGACCCTGCTGTTTTTCAGAGCGAAACTGGCACCTCCCACATTGCTCTCAAAACTCAGCTTCCTAGAAAATGTACACTTGGTTAGATGCCCTACAATTTCAAGTCCAACTAACATAAAGTTGACGAGGATTTGCCTTTTCTCTTCTCTACGTCAGAGTTCTTGCTGCATGTACATCCTGTGGCTTCTTTCTTCCCTTTTCTTGATATCTGGATGTTTGTGGCCTTTTACGTAAAGGCCATCCAACCAGAAAATCAAAACTCAATCTAGTTCAGCTTCTTGCTCACTGCCTCTTCAGAAACTATAAAGACTTAGGTAAGAATGTCCACTGGCACCTGAGAACTTCCTCCTGACGCAGTCATTCCTGTCCCTTGTACCCTGAGTAAGCACTGACCGTTACTCATGCTCACCTCAAAGCAGCCCACATACCATCATTCCACACCACAGGACAGCCACAAACATCTGAAAATAATGTACTAACCATGCCCCTCTGCACATTTATCTAGGGCAAACCTATCACCAGAGAACAAAGGGGACGTTAAAGAACTGTGTTACTCATGTCTTCAGAGTGCAGAAAGGAACGGAAGAATGGGTTCTTCCAGATTTCAAGATGATATGAAGTCCTGTTGATGTACAGTGAGCAAGATGTGACCTTCATAACAGTACCTTTTCTGCTACAGCAAAGTTGTGCACTGTTTCAGTTTCTATTTCAGAGTGAAATTGCTTCAGAAGTCTCTGTTCTTTTTTGTTTTTGCTGTTCTTGATGAAGCATTTAAATCCATTAGTGTACCAACCTTTTTCTCCTTCCAAATCTTCCTCATGTTTCATCTAATCAATCCTACATATGGCTGCCTAATTCATCTTCCCTCATTTTACTCCTTTGCTTAAAAAATAAATAAAACTCTCAAACCTTCAAGTCCAGAATGAATCTCAGACTCTCTTATCTAGGCTTTAAGCTTCTCTAGAATTTACTACAACCACCCTTCCAATAACTTACCTCCTGCCCTCTCACACCAGCTTTCCATGCCACTCTAGACAAACTGTTCCATGTGTTTTCCTCTAAATACACCTTGTGTTCCTCTGCCGGGGGCCTCTGCTGGCAATCTCTAGCCTGTGGTGTCATTTTTTTTTTTTTAAACTTATTTGCTTGACAGACAGAGATCACAAGTAGGCAGAGAGAGAGGAAGGGAAGCAGGCTCCCTGCTGAGCAGAGAGCTTGATGTGGGGCTTGATCCCGGGACCCTAGGATCATGACCTAAGCCTGAGCCAAAGGCAGAGGCTTTAACCCACTGAGCCACCCAGGCGCCCCTGTGGTGTCATCTTAACCCCCACCTGACAAGGCCCAGTTTCCATGTTTCCTCTTTTATGAGCCCTTCATGATTACCTCAGACATAAACTCTTCCTATTCTGTATTTCTCAAGTGCTTCCCACATGGCCCCATAACCCGTCCTCCCACTGTGAACTTCAGGAGGCCCCAGTTTCCTTCCAGGGCATGGAGTTTAGCACACTGTCCAAGAGCACAGGGTGTAGACCCAGAGAATACAAGTTCAACTCTCATCTCCTCCAACTGAGCAAGTTACTTATTAATCTTTCTGTGCCTTAGTTTTCTCATTTATAAAATGGGGATTTAAAAAGGTACCCACTTTACAGACAAGGACTAAATGTGTTAACATTATAAAAAGCACTTTAGACTGATACAACACAGTATCTACCATATGAGCATCCGCCAATATTAGTGTCGTTTGTGCACATCCCCGACACACATACAAATGCAACAGTGCTTTGCATATAGACACTCTAAAAATATAGGCCCAACAAATATCAGACAAATCTAGGCAGCTTTTGAAGACATGCTCTGATTTTCTATAATAATTTCTCTTATTGGGACGCCTGGTGGCTCAGTTGGTTGAGTGGCTGCCTTCGGCCCAGGTCATGATCCCAGCGTCCTGGGATCGAGTCCCACATCGGGCTCCTTGCTCAGCAGGGAGCCTGCTTCTCCCTCTGCCTCTGCCTGCCACTCTGTCTGCCTGTGCTTGCTCGCTCTCTCTCTCTAACAAATAAATAAAATCTTTTATAAAAAAATAAAATAATTTCTCTTATGCCCTAATAAAAACTGATTTTTAAGAGGAGGATGTCTGGTTAAGCACTCCCTTGGCTAAAGATAAATAAAATTTTAAATTAAATTATAAAAAAAAACAACTGTGAAGTTATCTGAGGCAAGGAATGGAGACTTATAAGATAGATACTCAGAGTCATGCAGGAAAACTTGGTGACATAACACCCTAGAAGAGAGTTTGCATGATATAGGTAAAAAGATAAAATATCACCTTGCAGGTTTGCAGGTTATTACATTTATTTAGCTGTGCGATTTCATAAGAAAGTCAATGTGCAGGAAATCAGGGGTCCTACATTTTATTCCTGATTTACCAATGAGTCCATTTTGAGTATAAGAAGATTCTCCACGAGCCTAAAATAAAACTGTGGTGATATTTTTCCCAAGGCATTTTTCTGATTTGTAATATAATGTATATCAAATTGACAAAAGGCTATAAAGTTAAATCATATTATTACATTTTAAATCAATTGCCTTTACCAAAAGAATTACAAACACATCAGGTCGGGACTACATAACCAATGAACTCACAGTTTCCACCTGTCAAAGTGAAATTACAATACACTCTTTAGACATTATACCTCAATCTCTGGAAAATCATTTAGCACTGATTACTACATTCTCTAGTTATATATCATCTACATGGAAGGATAATTTTGAATCTATGGTTTTGTGTACAAGTTCTGAGTGATTTTCTCCATTTATCTGTCTTATCTCAACTATTCACTTCCTCATCCACAGCCCCATGTAGTGGGCACACAGAAATACTGGTACTCCCCAGAATGCACCCTGTTCTTCCCAGTCCCTCAAACTCTTTTTTCCTCCTGTCATGGCTAACTCCCACACACCCTTCAAATTGCAGTTCCAATGTCACCATTTTCTCCTTTCTAGATTTATCTGAGCAGGGTTAAACATGTCCAGCTCTCGTGTTTCTGTAGCGCCATGATCACATCTCCATTTTCCTACTATTATAATTACTAGTTCATGTCTACAACTTGATTTTAACTGTGGAGCCCCAGTGGAGTGGAATGTGGATGAATTCATCCCTTGGTCTATTGTGTCCAGTACAAAGTAGGTCTTCAATAAATACTATTTCAACAAGCGCATGGATGAGAAAGATGTTCTCTTTCTCAAAGGAACATTAAGCTTTCTGTCCATGTTAATCTCCTACAGATTCAACATATCTTACTTTTACATAAAACATCTTTTTTAATTTTCTTGTAAAATGTCATGTTTGTCACAGACATCCATTTATACTTTTCAGAAAACTTTCTCCTTTTATCCAAAAGTCTCCCCCAAATTACTTAGGGGTTTTTATGGACAAAGTGAATGCTTTCATGTTTAATATTATGACTTGCATTTGACAGCAAAGTAGGTTTTCTGAATTTCACAACCATCTTTTTTATCAATAATCCTTCCCCCATCCACCCAATAATCACAAATTATTTGCATACATACACAGTCCACCATACTAGAGTACTTTCTTTCCCCCAATTTCATTATTGTAGCCATCCATCCATCCAACCATCCACCAATCCATTCATCCATGCAGGTGACAATGACTATTGTGCATTTACTGTCTATTGTGCCCTGAGCTCAGGACTCGAGATCCAAGGATTAAAAAGACTTGTCCTCACAGAGCATACAGTCCACAGAAGACAGGCAGGCCAAATAACAACCACCACAACAAACGAGAACATAATGAGTTAAGTCCCACTAGAGAACAGTATGAAGGACAAAGGATGAAATGATAGTTTGTAAAGAAAGATTTGAAAGACTTCAAATGCCATACCTCTAAGGATCTGAAGACACCCTGGTGTCACCCAGGATCATCCTCTCCACTGACTGTAGCAAAGGAACAGGAACAATGTCTTAACCTCTCCACAGAATCGCTCAGTTGTTCTCCATTATCGTCAGGAAGCACTTTATCTGAAACCCACAGAGCCCTTTCCCCCTCGGCTAGCCTGTGGGGTGATGAAAACATGGGAGCCGAGCCTATCAGTGCTTGTATCAAGCCGCTGAAAAAGTTGTAGCCCATGAGTCATGGCTCTTTTCATGTGTTTCCAGATCTGTGGGAGGAGAGGCCTTTGGCTGGCAGCACTGGCAATCTAGCACCTATGATCATCACTGGGGGAAAGAAAGATGCTGGAGCCACCAGGAGAGCTTCAAAATCCTCCCACCTCCCTAAAGTGTGCCTATCCCCAATGCCACCACCAGACCATGCCTCAAAATAGCATGAGAGCCCAAACCCACATTTTCAAAAAGAGGGACAAATAAATTAAGCTTCTGCCACCCACCTCCCTTATGTGCAGCTAAGGAAAATCAAATGAAATAAACAAGCAAATTAGCAGCTGGTAGGTGAGCTTCAGATCACGCATATGTTTTGAAGGCTCTGCCAAGGGGTTCTTCCTGAGTTGGATTTGTTCTGTTGGGAAGATGATAATTAGGACCATACTACTAATATTCATGCCTAACATCTATTGAAAGCTTACTGTGTACCAGACGCCACACTCACAATGCATGTGTGTATTCTATTCAATTGTTAGAAACTTCACAAGGTATAACGGGCATCCAGACTTTACAGATGAGGAATTTAAGGCTCCGAAGGGCCTAAGCCATTTGCCAAGGTTCAGAAGCACAGTAGGTAGCTGAGCAGATTCTATCCCCATTAATGTCTTAAACCTGTTGCTCATAAGCAATATACTTGGTGAAAAATGAAAGAAAATATATTCAGGTAGGATCATTAAAGCATGGATGTTGCTCCCTATCATGAGTTACTAAGCAACCTATAAATTCATGTGATGTTTTTGCAATTCAGCAACAAACTCCTCTTGACCTAGTCATTTCCCCCTTGTTCTGTATTTATAAGAAGTAGTCAAAAATACTTAGGACTTCTGAGTTGATTAATCACAGAGGGAAAAATAATTTTTCCCTATTGTTCCTAGTTTGGTTAGGTCATGTTTTAGTCAAATCACTACCCTTATATATACATATTTACAAACGCCCTTTATCTACTAAGAATTTAGTTTTATATTATCACTTAGCAATATTTAGAAAGAATTTTCCATATTTAGAGAGGAACAAGTATTTTCAGTGTCTGTAATCAGCAGTCTAAAGGGTTCCCAATAAAGAAAAACATAGCTCTTGAAATAAGTAAGAAGTGAGAAATTGGGTATCTTTCACTTAACAGTTATTACTCTTCCTCAGAGATAACACAGAATTTGTAAATAGCATATCTGTAAAATATTTAAAAAGTTTGGATGGAAGGTGATTTAAATAGCTTTAACCATTCTTTAATTTAAATTGGAAATCTACCAGGAACCAGCGCTCAAAGATCACAGTGGTTTCAGGTGGGTTCCAGAAAAAGCCTTCCCTATGGCACTCTAAATGGTGAAAAAGAAACTAAAATGTGGCTGTACTCATTCTTTTTTTTAATATTTTATTTATTTATTTGATAGAGAGAGAGAACACAAGTAGGCCGAGAGGCAGGCAAAGAGAAGGGAAAGAAGGCTCCCTGCTGAGCAGGGAGCCGGATGGGGGGCTCAATCCCAGGACCCTGACCTGAACTGAAGGCAGAGGCTTAACCCACTGAGCCATCCAGCCATCACTCTGATCCCTTCAGTATCTGGGCAGCTGGAGAGAAGAGAGGCATCTCCAGTAAAGGGCCTGAAGCTGTTTAACTCAGGGCGCCCTTCAGCCAGCATCATCAGCATGACCCAAGAGTTCTTCAGAAAGTAGGGTAACAGGCCCGATCTCAGGCTTTCTGAATTAGAATCTGCATTTTAACATAACGCTCAGGTGACTTCTAAGCACACTGACATTTGAGAAATACCGCTCCAAAAGGGTCCATCAACGTCCATTCGGAACACCTGCCATGTGCCACAGGGGCCGATGGGCAGCCGAGCTCACCTGCAGTTGACTTCCCTGAACTTCCCCGCATCCTTCTCCTTCTCACCCCATGTCACCAAATAGCAGAGTCTGCAGACTCTCTGAGGTTGTCTCACACATCTCCCTCATTCTTCCTTCTCCATGAAGTTGCCAAGCTTATTCCTGCTTCCAGCCCTCTGTAGTTGCTGAACTCCTGTGCCATCCAACAGCCCTTTTCTCCTCAATAGTCAGGTTTCAACTTGAGTATCTCTCCACGGAGAGCCTCCCAGATGACTCCCTCCCATAGTTCGTAGTTCCCGTTCCCTGCATTTCCTTTCTTCATTCAATTACAATCCCTGAGGATATTATTTGTATACTTTCTATAAAAGAACAAAAACAACCTTTAACCATGGCCTCTCTTCCTTTGTTATTCCCTATTCCCCTTCTTCCCTACTTCCTCTGCCCTTGAACCTTGACTAACAAATGGCAAGATTAATAAAAACACCTTTCAAAAGAAATGTTCTAGGATTTTTTTGGGGGGGGTGGTCATGCAACAATGTCCCTACAGGAGACACCCAAGGACAAAAACAACCTCCGACCATCCTAACAGCAAGAGCTAGAGCAGCTGCAGATGAAACTGCTTCCTGAGCCGAACCACAGGGACAGGCACTCCTCTCCTCCTCACGCTGTAAAATCCCACCTGGCTTTGACCCGGAGAGTTACTAGGTTTTCAGCTTCTGATGCATATCGGGTGATTAAAGGTTTCAACCTCTTTCGGAGTCACTTGAATTATTTTCTTTTGACATCATTCATTATATGTCTCTCTCCATTAGAATGCAAGCTTTATACAGTCCTTATCTTTAGGGTCCATCTTTCTGGTTCCCCACCATCACATGAACTTCGAATTATGCCTCTCACATCGTAGGTGCTCAATAAATAATCTGTGGGCTGACTTTTACTTTAAAAGGCAAACCAGCTTGTTCCTAACAACCTATACAATTCATTCTTGCCTATCATGTGAGCTGTCACGTGTCTCTTTGCTCCTTGGAATAGACCATTTATTCGATACACCTTAGTTATCTTGTCCTTGAATGCAGCCCTATTTACACAGACTTTATGGCCTTAAGTATCATCTATCGTGTCAATGGAAAAAGCATAGTGGTACTTTTGTAAAGACAAGCGAAACAGGGCTAAAATTTACCACACTTGAAAAGGGGAGCCACAAAAACTATCCAGAATCTTCCATTCAGGGACAATGGTCACTTAGAGTTTTGGTAACCAAGCCCCTAATAGTGAGCATTCTTTCAAAAGCTCTCAGATACCCTGGGGCCCAGGAAAGTCAGTCAAGGACTGCACAAAAAATTCCAACTACCAGTCAGAGGAAGGAGAACCCCAGATTGGATTCTGCCATCTTGTGTCTGTTTTGCTTTGCTCCTTGCTATTTCATTTAATTATCCTTTTGCAGAAGAGGAAGTTAGGGTTGTTACCATGACTTTGGGTAAGCAAAGGTCCCATCAGTATGGGGAGGGGAAGGAAACAGCTTAATCCTTTGGCAGAAGTTACAACGAAGTGAGTGGTTCCTGGCATTGCTATTTAGAAAGTAAGCCTGACAGAGAAGCTCTGTGATCTTCCAACAGGACAATGTTTAGACTACAGGCCACTTAGCGAATGTGCCAGGCACAGTTATTATCCCCTACCCGGAGAGCAAGGGACAAAAAAGGAACTCCATTTTCCTCCAGATACTAAGCCCCATCTGATGGCAAACAGACTAAGCAGGGGCCAGACTTGAGCTACGGAGAATAGTTACCAAAACCATTACATCAATCTCAGAGCAGAGAAGATGGGGAGAACTGGGTATATTTGAGAGCTAACATGGAGTCACAATTAGTATTTTCTGTACATGATGGTAATATGGACATATTTTTATAATTCATGTTATTGTATTACCTCAGTGACCAAAGCCTAAAAAATTAGTTTTAACCATAAGTATCAAAATAATGTTTCCAAGACACCAATTTATTTTCAACCATTCTCTCCTCTGTTCCACCTCTGCACCTTACGCAAGCCTCTACTGTATTATTCTAAGGGCCATTTGTACATTTAAAAGAGTAACTAAGGTCTTTTTTGGAGAATTTTTTTTTCTTCCAGAAATTTGCAAATATATGACTAATGTTTGGGTTACACTGACATCCAGATATATTTGATAGCACATTCTCCATTTTTACTGAGTTCATAAATAACTTGGAAAACTTCCTCCATTATAAATTAGAAGAAAACCACATGCATAATGCTATCTGACCTGTGCATATTGAAGATTTTTCTTCACTTGCCTCTTAAAATTGGATTTATCTTCCAATTATTTCCAACTTCCAGGACAAATTCATACATAATTATATTAAAATGCAATTTCTTTGTAGGCCATTTTTGTTTGGTCAAACAAACTCATTCATTAAGAAGAAGTGTGATTAAGTAAGTTTTACATGAAACAGTAGGAAGTGGTAGCAGAGCAGCTCGCCACCCTTATATGACACCCAACATAGTATGGTGCCTCTTTGTTCCAACCAACTTCAAGATTTTCCAGTTACTACCGTTCTCTTTCCTCAGTGGTGGATATTTAGCACTGTAGCTCATGCTCTTGGTGATTCTCACATATATTCACTGCAGTTTAAACAGGGTCCTGGAAACTAATTATATTAGCTACTAATGGGTCTTGAGATTGGTTGGCAGTTCCTCCTCATCCAGCTGTGGAGAAAGCTTTTATCGATTTCCTGTCACTGTGGGTATCTTCATCTCTAGACCCCAAGTCATGACTATTTCTAGTTCGGAATACTGGTCTTGTGTCCTCTGAAGTCCATTTTCTAGGTAGAGGAAGTCAAGTCTAATCATTCCACCCCCACTCCGGCCCTCTTCAGCTTTAGTCTCCTCCATCTTCAATACTTCTTATGCCTGCCTCATCCTCCTTTGTAAAATCTATTTCATTTCTCCTAAATGATCTTCTTTAACTCTTAAACTCTGCTCTGACGTCACTGAGGGCACATGAGTGTGTCTTCCGTTAAAGTACCGCACACATTACCTCCTCTAGCATTAAATAACTGCTCAAATCGGATTCATCACAAGGCATTGAAAAAAAAATGCAAAATGCAAAGACTGTGACTTAAAAAAATATCAGGTAAAGTGAATATCATTAAAAGAATTTCAAGAGGTGAAAGACCCACCATTCATGTTTGTTCTATCTGTAGATAGCATGGCATCGCCACTATTTTACTCAAAGAAATAGCACAGGGTGGGAACACCTCAAGGCTGCCCTGCTGCGAGGGCAGTCAGGGTGTTGAGCAGAGTGCAGCTGATGGCAAGAAGTGGCAGTGGAATGTGAACTGCACAGATTCCGTCTCAGGTCCCAGGTCAACCGCTAACGCATCACGGTGGGCAAGTTACTTCAACTCTATAAGCTTCAGTCTTGATTTATAGAAAATAAACATAATAATACTTCTTCACAGAGCTTTTGAAAGTAAAGATAAAAATATGTAAATTGCTTACTGCATGGCTATGGGTCAGAGGGATTTTACCATCAAAAATTCTGAAATCTTCACATCAGGAAACTGCTATTTTTGGATTTCTTTTTTAAAGATTTTATTTATTTATTCATGAGAGATAGGGAGAGAGGCAGAGGCAAAGGGAAAAGCATGCTCCCTGAGGAGCACGGAATTCGATGCGGGACTTGATCACAGGATCCCGGGATCACGACCTGTGTGGAAGGCAAATGCTTAACCCACTGAACCACCCAGGCACCCTATTTTTGGATTTATGATGTGATACAGCCACAGGCTTTTTTTTTTAAGACTTTTTTTTTTTTTAAAGATTTTACTTATTTAACAAAGAGAGAGAGATGACAAGTAGGCAGAAAGGCAGGCAGAGAGAGAGAGAGAGGGAAGCAGGCTTCCCACTGAGCAGAGAATCTGATGTGGGGCTTGATCCCAGGACCCTGAAATCATGACCTGAGCCAAAGGCAGAGGCTTAACCCACTGAGCCACCCAGGCGCCCCAGCCACAGGCTTTTAAAATTTTGTCCCTGATATCCATTTCTTTTTTTTCTTTCTTTTTTCCTTTCTTTCTTTCTTTCTTTCTTTCTTTCTTTCTTTCTTTCTTTCTTTCTTTCTTTCCTTTCCTTTCCTTTCCTTTCCTTTCCTTTTTTTTTTTTTTAAGATTTTATTTTTTCCAGAAAGAGAGAGAGCACTAGCAGGGGATGGAGGGGGATAGGGGGAGGGGCGGGAGGGGTGGCAGGGAGGAGGGCATGGGGAGGAGGCACAGAGGGAGAGGGACAAGAAGGCTCCACTTTGAGCGCAGGGCCCCAAGTGGGGCTCGATCTCTGAACCTGAGATCATTATGACCTGACACGAAATTAAGAGTCAGTCTTTTGCCAGAGCACCCAGGCACCCTCCTGACACCCGTTTCTAATCCAGTTGCTCACCACCCTCACTCACTACACACAGGGCTACAGTCATTGGGCCATGTTCATGGTTCCCATACAGACCAAAACACTTCTATGGCTTTGCTCGTTTTCATTGTTAGTACTGCCTCTCCCCGCTACCTTCATCCCTCCTTGTAGATCTAGATCCTACCTTGTGAAGATTTCCAGGTTGCACTGAGGCTCAGTCAACTCACCTCTCTCTAAACATCCGTTGCATACGTAACATGCCACTTGCCGATACCCTCTGTTGGTTCTTGTCCCAGGTATTTCGAGATATCATCAAACGGAGTCAAAGTAGACTGAACTCTCACTATTTTACCCTCTTCCTTCTTCATCATAACACTGAGATTCCAGTTAGGTACTGCTCTTTCACTGAGCACTGATGCCCCTGCATGATACCTGGGAGGTTTCCAGACCCTTCTTGTTTGAGTGATTAGCCAGTGATTAGTTCTACCCTCTAGTTCCCCAAACCAGACACTATTCCTGAGGCAAAGTAGGGAGCAATGCCTCCATTCCTTTTTGTTATCTTCTATTAAAGGATACCAACTTTGTATCCACTATCTTATAGATGCAATAGTAGTATCTCATGAATACGAATATCTTCCATGTTCTATGCCACCGCTCTTTATTTCTCTCTAAAATTCTCATATGAGTCAGTCGTGAACGGAAATGCCACGTTGGGGACAAATTCAACCAGCTCATCACAACACCCTGCTCCTCTGATGACTAAGCCTTACTTATTAAGTCAGGTTTGTCACCGACTCTCTCCTTTAGATTGTCTCTTCCTGGGGGCACCCCTAGTCTTTAGCTCTGGCAGCTGCCCAAGAAACTCAGGTTTTCCCAAATATGAATTTCCTGAATGGACCTAGCTTAGACATATTCTTAGAACACACTATATTCATATAATTTATGGTGTTCGTTTAAATCGTTTATTCCTTAAAGTGGTAATTTAGTCTTTTATGTTTTGTCTTGTCTCTGCATCTCGATTGTAAGTTCCTTTTAGGACAATGGAGGGTGTTTCAAAAGCTCTGAGAAGCAAAGCACTATGTTATGACATGGTAGATATTAATAAATATTTTCTGAGCAATTCTGGGGGAATGTTAAGTGGAGTGATAAACAGAATGTCAGACGATGTGGATGAAAGGCAAAGTATGAGCCTCTGAAAATGATACAAAAATAGTGTGCAGAAAGTACTCATTAATTCAGCAAACATTTATTGGGGAGCTATTAAATGTTCATCACTCCATTAGGCACTGGACTACAAAGTAAATAAGACATTCCAGTGCCACAAGGAGATCTCTGTGTAATAAAGGAATTCAAAATGTTCAAAGGTATAATTTTTTTTGCCTCAATGACTACAACAAATATAAACTTAGGGGATGATTAGGAACATAAGCTGCGAAGAAACCCAAGAATGTTAAAAGGTTGTGAATTTCAGTTCCTACAAGTAAACAGATGTTACTAGATCCCCTAAAGATCCTCTTTGTGTGATTTCCTTTTTATATGATTACTACTCGCAAGTTTGTTTCAATTCAGACAACATCCCTTTGCAGAAGTAGGAGGTGCAGAGTAGAGGTAAAAACCTGGAAGTTGTTTATATACCAGGGTTATCTGAGTGGTCAGTAATGCTTTGGGGCAAGTCTTTATGCGTTCAGTAGTAAATATATTTGGTGTTCTCTTCCGTTCAAAGAATGAAAGAACTGGGTCATTCTCCCTGGAAGCCATGTTAAGTGGCTAAATGCAACATAGCTGAGCTTGTGTCCAGTTTTCTGTAGTGATTTACTATTTGAATAACTGCAAAATCTATGTTTTTCCTAAAAGCCACTTGGGCACTGCCTAATTCTTCCCTGGGATAGTCAGGCCTCGAATTGACTCACATTAGACGATTAAAACTCAGTGATTATTTTGTTATATAACAACAACCTTACCATTTATTTCTTTTTTTCGTAACAACATAAGAGAAACAATATAACATTTATTATAATTCTTTAAAATGGTCCTTTTTAAGAGTTTCATTCAAATACAAAAACATCTTATTTGACCTGCAAACCCTGAAAAGTAGCTGCTTTAATTTCTTTTTAAACAGGAGGAGTTACTGAAAATACTGAAAAAGAAGATAAGGGGAATGTGGATGCATGGGCAGAACAGGGTAAAATTTACAAACACCTAGAGCACACTATAAATGTCACTCTTTGCCAGAAGGAAGATAATTTTATTTTAAAGTATTAGAATATAGTGTATGACTTGGAAATATTGGCAAGGAATTTTACTTCTGATGTTTTAAATGTAACATTCAATTTTGAATTTTCAGTCTGATTCCTAAAGTCAATGAGAGTGCATGTCCTTTTGTTTTGAGCATTAAAAGCCTCAGTTGACTATTAAAATATATCCACTATAGTAAAATGTCATATGCATATTCATTCTTTCACCAATTCATTAATTCACTTATTCATAAATACATATAAACAGCCTGTTAGGTGTCAGGCTTTTTTTTTTTTTTCTTGCTTTTTTTTTTTTTTTTTAGTTTATTCAATTATCATCACCTCCATTTGTCAGGGTCTCTTTTAGGGGTAAAGATTGCCACAATAAGAAAGAACCAGTGCCCAGCCTTAAGATGTTTATAGTTTGGTCGGAAAGGGAAGCAGAGATGCAGACAGCAGCTAATACAGAGGGAAGTGAAATCACAAATAACAGTGTTACTAATTGATTTATACTATCCTAAGGCAGATCGGACAGATATTTACATTCACTTCTATACATCTGGCGTTACTTGATTCTGATTTGTAACAGATTTGTTTCTAGGCTTAAACTGTAAAAGCCTCCCTAGTATATTCAAACCTTAGTGACTGGGTTTCTGTATTTGGAGGACTCCTATTTTGAACCTGTGACATTTATTTTTTTATTTTTTTATTTTTTCAGCATAACAGTATTCATTATTTTTGCACCACACCCAGTGCTCCATGCAATCCGTGCCCTCTACAATACCCACCACCTGGTGCCCCCAACCTCCCACCCCCCACCCCTTCAAAATTCTCAGATCGTTTTTCAGAGTCCATAGTCTCTCATGGTTCACCTCCCCTTCCAATTTCCCTCAACTCCCTTCTCCTCTCCATCTCCCCTTGTCCTCCATGCTATTGAACCTGTGACATTTTCAAATAAGAAACAAAAGTCCTTGTGAAAGAGGCAACCCGACTTTGCTACTGATCTTTGTAATCCAAGTATCTGAGGGAACTTCTCTGTCCAGTTCCAGAGTTCCACTTCAGTCATGCCCGTGATTAAATCTCACAAAGCATGCCAGATGCAGAGGCCAGCCACACCCTGGGTGGAATATGATTAGACTTGGCAACGAGGAAGGTACTTAATGCAACTACCTTCCGATTCATTAGAGAACACAGTTTGAAAGAGGCGATTTCCAAGATACGAGTCTCTTTGCTAGTAAAGGCATCAGATTGATTAGAATGAGTAATGGGACATATCTCACAAGGGTGAGACAACTATAGCTTATGGGTGAATGATATGCAGAATTTAGGAAAATGAGATCTAACTATAGTTTACCATTCCTTTCAGGACATTTCTGTCTGTCCGTTTGTTTGTTTTGGAAGTTCTCCAAGTCATGTCTTTCAGAAGGTTCGGGCTTGATTAAGAATTCTATATGATGAAAGCTCAGATGGAGAAAACCCCCATCCATTCTGCTGATGGAGCAAGTTTTCGTTCTGCTGCAAGCTTGTTCAGGAAACAGAACATTTTTTTTCAATAAAAATTATTATAGGTTAGCTTAAACATTATACTATAATCACTGTACTCTCTCGGCTTACCTCAAATCATATTTGATAAATGAATTTGTGTCAATTATAAGCAAATGTTCAGAAGTAGGGTAGGAGACCTTCTACTGGAGGATGTTTACTGAGCTTTAGAGCCTAGCTGAATTCCAGTGACACAGAATCATGAAAATGTATTTAAACCCTGAAAACTTTTCTCTCCGTATTAGTGTTCGATGTACTTTGAATTGCTTGTATAAATACTATCATTTTTATGAAATCACACTTTTGAGTCACATTTCAATACCATCTGCAGTATTTCCAGTGCTCCAGATAGAACTTTTGTTTTGAATCCTGATAACTTACATCATATTTGGCAGCCCACAACATTTTTACTAAACATCCTAGAACTCACTGTTCTTTTCAACCATCCCATAATGGCATTTCAGCTAAGTAAAGGCAAAGATGAGTAGGGTTTGATTTCAGTCATCCAAACTGACAAAGAATGATGTGACATAGTCCTAATGTAATTGAGAAGAAAAGGCATATGTTCACTTACACATGCCAGCTCTGTGAGATACAACCATTCTGGGAAAATAGGAATAAGCTAGAATTGCTCTCTACCTGAAAGGACTCATGTTCTAGAAAGTGAAACAGATGTGGTAGAAGTCTGTTCAAGGAGTCAACGAGGACAAGCAAGAACCAGACATACATGACTGGGAACAGCAAACACTGCAGTAACAATGGGACCAAATACAGTGCATGCATAGGACAGTGTCTCAAGATATAAAAAGCATTACATATGACACGTTAAGAAATAAGTGCTTTATCCTCAAGGTATGGGAATGACATGTTGAGATCTGCTTTCAGCTGAAGGTTTGACTGGGTGGCAGACAAAACCAAAGAAAAGGAAACTTTAAAAGACGATTATGGCAAAGCATTTTTAAAAGGAAAGACAATTCTTACGCTTTCTTTGAGTTTCAGCTCTGGATTCACCTCCTTTATCAAGCTTCCCTGAGGCCTCCAGCCCACCAGGACTTTCTCTTCCTCTGAATCTCTGTTGTTTCTGTCCTTGACCCAAGTTCCTGCCTCGCACTAACAGCACTCTGCCTTCTTTCTTTTTTGATAAGTTTACATATCTGTGTTGCTTGGCATTGGCATCATAAACTCCTTAAGGGTAAAGTTAACATTTAAGAGTGGTGAGTGTCCTTAATCCATGTGGAGGTGAAAGCAGACCGAGTGGGTGGAAACTATTTCCTCTGGTCCAGCGCCACCCACCTCCAAAAGTGACTTCCTGCAAAAGTCTCCTGATGATGGGTGCTAATGATACAACCTAACACTAACTGACTTTGGCTTCATAATTAGGGCTGCATTTTGAATGTAGAAAATGTAGTCCTTATATAGCATTCTCCTCCCAAGAGGGTGAAAGTGAGGTTACCCTCTGAAAAGTAACTCGCTGGTAAAAGGAACTCTGTCTACAGGATGTGCCTGAAAAGTACAATGTCTCTCTGCTTAAAAACAGGGAGATGGAGAACAATGTCCAGATTTTGCTGGGTTGAAGAAGGAAGTGATAACCTCCCTGATGGCAGTCACTGGAGGTGATGGTATGCTTGGATTGAAACACAGGGAAGCCAAAGCAGGGGAAACAAAAATGTCAGCGTGCTGCTAGGTTGAGGAGGAGAGAGAAAAGAGGGGAGAGTGTGTGTGTCAGGAGTGGGGGAGGGGGAGAAGTAGAAGAAGAAGGAGGAGGAGGAGGAAGAGAAAAAGGAAGAGGAGGTGAAAAAGAAGGAGGGAGAAGCAAAAAGACAGGAGAAAAAAAAGAGAAAAGAGAATGAGAATATAACTGGCCAAAGCCTATGTTCTTGACACCAGAGTTGTAATCTGTGGGAAAAGATGGTTCAAAATCATTTCCGTTCCTCCGACCAACAATTCTCTACTTATTCAGGAGGGGAGTGGCAACTGTGGCAGGCAAACCTAAAGTCTTCCTTTTTGAACCAGTCCTTATCATCAGTCTCCACACCAGCAAAACAAAATTGGCCACAAAACCCTTTGTAGTTGTAGCACCCACCTCCAGACCAGTGTTCCACACAACTCAGCTTGGAAAATGATCTGTTAAATTACTCTGGCACTCTCTGTGAGAGGAAAGAAACACCACAAAGATGAAAAACAATTTATGACTCAAATGATTTATAATTTGGCCACTTATGTAAATATTCGATAAATTATAGGTATATAAATATGTATATGACACTTATGCCAAGAATGTTATGTGAAGTCTGTGTGTAAGTTTTCTTTTCCTTGTTGAAAAGGGGAAACCAATTTGCTAATTGAGATCGTTGGTAGCAAATGTTTGTTTGGAGTCAGGGCCTTTCATAACACTAGCAGCGATGGACCCCCCCAGAAAAAGAAAACTTCTACCTCTTAAGCAACTTTCAAATTCCTGGATAATCAATAGGCACACATATGCAATGAGGGGAAAATGACAAAATATTATAAAAACATATAATAGAGCACAGAGCAAATTTGCACACACGTATAATGGCATACGGATTGGAACATTAGTCGTAAGAACAGAAAAACAGGATAATCATATAATGGAAAACACACAGTTTTAAAAAAAGGAGATCGTGGGAGAGAAATCTGGCCTCACATGTATTAGCTGTGGGAAGCCTGGAAAAGTGACGCACTTTTCTCAGTCCTGGTTTCTTCATCTTGAATATGTGTAAGACAATGTCTCTCTTTCAGGGTTATTGATATAAAAGACCTACACTGATCCTGAAATTCAGTTTAGGGTGGCTTTCATTATTAGTTCATCCCTATTGTCATGTTGGACTCAACAGAAAGAAACATGGTTTCCTTTGGTTCATACTACAGCAGAAGAGACTTTGTAAAGATTGTTTGTCTCCTGTAGTACTTTGATTTCATGCTAAATCCTCTCCTTAGAATAAATAAATCCCTTCTAATGAAATGTTCCCTGTACTCACTCAGGGATTTCCCACCACTCTGTGTAAAACCACTGCACACATTGTAGCAAGCTGTTAACCCCGGAGCAGGACTCTGCCTGACTGCCCCTTTAACCGCACAGCCCGTCCCACCAGGGTACCATCACTGCGCACCCCAGAATCCCCTTCTTTTCCACCCCTGGCTTCTTCTGCTCCTCGCTGAGGGTGACAGCAAGCTGCTGAGGAAAGAGAGAGCATCTTTCTGGTCCTGGCTCATTGAGGAAACCCACAGTCTGACCCTAGAAAGCCCTTTACCAAAGCCTGGAATCCTTTATTCACCTTGGATTGATTCATTTTCCACACGCCCTCCCTCAGTTTTATAGTACTTTGTCTTCCCTCACATCTCAGCTGATGATCTAGATCCTGCCTTTGGCTGACAAGACTGGGGACACCCCAAACAGAGAGTCTACAAAGCACAGGCCAGAAATGCCTGGAATTGTCTCTGATTTATCACCATTCTTCTCTTACGTAGTTTCTGGTGGTGTGTTGTGAGATTAACCATGACAGTTAATTTTTTTTTTTTTAGATTTTATTTATTTATTTATTTATTTGACACAGAGAGAGAGAGAGATCACAAGTAGGCAGAGAAGCAGGCAGAGAGAGATGGGGATGCAGGCTCCCCGCTGAGCAGAGAGCCCAATGTGGGGCTTGATCCCAAGACCCTGGGATCATGACCTGCGCCAAAGGCAGAGGCTTAACCCACTGAGCCGTCCAGGTGCGCCCCAACCATGACAGTTAATTTTTAAAGTATTAGTTTACCATGTTAAATGTAGTTTTAATACTAAATCTTCATTTCAAAATTAATAACAGTCTTTCTTGTAAAATATGTGCAACAAAAGGAAAGGTTAAAGGCATAATTACATATAATGCTTGATTAATGTCAGGGACCTTTAAAGACATGAGTGGATATTAAAGTAGTATTTCCAAATTAGAGAATTATGTCAACAGATCAGGATGATTTCTTTGCTACTGTAAGATACATGTTAATATTTCCTTTAGTGGCTTTCAATGTGTTTTATTGATTCTAAAAACTATAATTCGGTATGAAAAGCCATTCTGGTCATCCTGGGTTTAAAAAAAAAATGCTATTCACCTCAATACCAAGATACCCAGCAATATGATTATCATATAACCAAAAACAGATGGTTAAATAGGGCCCTATCTTACCCATAAATCCTAGACCTGCCATTATCCTAAGAGGGAAGTCGTTGCTAAAGAAAGATTACACCCAAGAGCTCCTCAAAGAGCCTCAAGAAGAGAAATGCTTATATAAGGAACTAATCATTGTAACTAGCACCACAACAACGAACACTTACTGAGTGTTTATGAGGCATGTCAGGTATTCTGCTAAGCATTTTACATCTCATTTCCTTCTAGGGACCAAGGGTAAAATATTTTGAAATTTGGGTGAAATGAATGTCTGGGCAGAATTGCTGCCTCTGTAGATCATAAATAACAACAACAACAACAACAACAACAACGACAGTAATAATAAATAATAGCAGCAACTTATTTATACTGTGTCTGATATTCTGCTGAGTGTTTTATATGTCCAATCTCATTTAATCCTCACAATTATACATGGGCAACTATTAAGAAGTGTATGTTACCAATTGTGAATCAGGTCTCAGATGATAAGTAACTTGCCTAAGATCACAGAATTTGTAAGTGTCAGAGTTGGGATCCAAATCCAGGCCTTATTTAAAGCCAGTGCCTTTAAATGTGATAGTATATTTATAACCACAATTTGCTATAACCTACCTTCACGAAATACAAAAGGGTAGCTTGCTAGGATAGTAGTATTCTAGTGACTTCTATCCAGAGAAGTCCATACCCAACAACATGGAAAGAGACAAAACCATGCTTCTTTCTCCCAAGCATTTGAGATCTATAGAAGCAAAAATTTAGAACTTGTGATTCTTTGTGAAAGAGAACCATATTTTACTTATAAAGGCAACAAGACTTACATAAGTTTTTTTTTTTTGATCCTTTATATTAAATCCTCCATACCCTTAAAAAATTTTGTCATTAGGTGATTTAAAAAATCTGTTATGAAATAATGGTAGTATTGGAAGCCATTAGAGAAGAAGACACCCTTGATCTGATGCTGGACAAGAGAACCAAATGCCAGTTGGTCTTGCTAATAAGAGAGAGATCTACTTCCTACTGTTAACACAGAAGTTACAATTTTGATCGGAAGCACAAAGTTTTGATATTCATTCATTTGTTCACTCATCAGATATGTTTACTGAAAATGTATGTGGCTCTGGAATTGATGTCTCAGAAAAGGAAGACAAAGGCCTTGGTCTCAAGAATATTACATTTAGTGAATCATATCTATATTTCCTTAAGTATGCATATTTAGAAAGAAATTCTTAGGTTTTTTCCCAGACTATAAGAGAACTTATCTGAAAACAGATGATACAATCATACAAAATGTTCTGAATCTGGTATACTACTGGGGAGTCTTACTACAATGGAAACTTTCAGTAAAATAATTGGGATAAAAGCCAACCTGTGAGTGAGGAGTTTCCAGTAGCAGAGGGAATGCACCCCAGCTCATTAGAGGATGGTGTCAAAGAAGGTTGGGCTGAAGTTCACTTTCATTCATCTTGTGTCTTCTTTGGACTCCCTTCCCCAGCTATTTTCCACCACTTTAAAATATTCCCTATCATTTTGGCCAAATGTGCATTGTGATGGAAAGGACATGGTACTTTCAGCAGAATTACTTAATTAGGTTTAAGTAAACACTACGTGTCAAGTAGGGTAGGTTTGCTTTCTAGCCATAAAAATGTGCCTGTGATGCACGCTGCATTCCCAAGGAGAGAAACAGTGATTGATGTGATGATAAAACGATGAAGGGAAGGATAAAGCCTGCGAGATAAAAGTCTCAAAAGGGGAATAAAGTAGGGTAGCAGCTGCCCCTATCTTAATTGAAGCATAAATTTCAGGAACAGGATCTGAGGTTTAATTTCAAACACATACTGGCAGAGAGTTTACTGCATGTGTGTGTAACTGTGTATGTGATGGAAAACGTGAAAATTAAATTTTCGTCCTTTGTATGAAGCATTTTCAAACCATTTCTAAACAAGGAAAAAGTTGCAAATGTAGAAGTTATGGATTATCACTGAGAGATACTGATTTAGTCAGCCTTTAACCGAGACGAACAGAATCAGGGATGAGCAGGAACCGTTCCATGCACTGATGACACAGCACTAAATACATTTCTGTACTCGTGGGACTGAATATTCCGAGTTTATCGTTTCGCTCTGCACCCACCTTCCTTGCCCCTACCCCACCCAACGCCAGGGTCATTTTCTTTAAGCACAGATTCGACCACATCACCTCCCTATTTACAACACTGCAGCCTTGCTTCCAAAACATTCAAGTCCAGCCCCCACCTCTACGCTCTGCCTCTTCCCTCATGCGTTCTGACTCTCTGAGGCAGCTTTCCCTTCTCCAAAGGTACCATTTATTTTCACATTATGGTGGGCTTTGCCATACTGTGACCTGGGCTTAGAATGCTGTCATACCTATTTTCCATTAGATAAAATTCTTCCCACTTTTTAGCTGTACTGCCGAAATGCCTCCTAAGCCTCAAAGACCTTTTAATACTATCAGTTTTAACGGCCCTTCATCTTAATTTATGGAGAATTCTGTTTGAAATAGATCATTAAACTTTTTAGTTCATTTTCCCTAAAGTTGAGCTGGTTCCATGTCAGTTTCACTTTGTGAGATGAACTCAGGGCAGAGAGGGTTGTTGATTTGTTTCTGGACACTTAGTGCTTTACATGGGGTTGAAGAATGTTTGCAGAGTCAATAAATATGTAGCCAAAAAGTATTAAAGATTCATACAAGACTTTTTAGACCGAATCAGCTACCTCCCTAAGTTCTCAAGGTTCTTTTTCCAGGAGACCTCAAAAATAAGAATGGTTGCACAGCTAAGAATGTCTCTTGCTCTCTGCAGAAAGTAGAGGACACATTGCATACACAGAGGCTGCTGTGTACCTGAACCACCTTGGAGACTGCATATCCCATCCCAGGGGGCATACTATTATCAGAAGTACTTCCAAAAATCTCATCTTTTATGTTTTGTCTCTCTAGCTTAATATTGCTTCTACATACAAGCATACAAAAATATAATCCTGAGCTAGGCAAACCTTTACTTTTAAAATGCTTTAAGAAAGGAAAAAATGCTTTTAAGCTAAGGAACAGTACAAATTTTTATGGCTTTGTTATAAACTTCTGAGAAGCAGAATTGGGAAGCCTTGACACTGTTAACTTTACGGCAAAGCTAACATGCATCGCTATAAAAAATGCAACTGCCCTTCTCATAACAGAGAATGAAAATGAATTTAAAACCAATATAAACTATAAAGCTATAATGTATAAATTTTCTGCTCATTTTTAAAGAGTTAACCTTTAACTGGGAAAATATATGAATTCGCTGTCAAATCTTTTATGTTCTTCTACATCATATGTTTTTATACAAAACAGTGGAAGTTACTATCTCTGTACCTCCTAATCAACAGGATTCACTGCAAAAGACTGTCCAAAGAGAAAAGATGTTATGTTCCTTTATAATACTCATATCAAAAGCCCTTGTATATTTTTTCTATATTAATAACCTACACAATTCAGAAAGATAAAGTATTCTAAAGAATAAAAATTCTGATCTCACAATAGAGGAGAGCTCTTTCCTTTGTGACATTATAAATAAGTGCTAATAATTGAATTATCACATGATTACCTTCAAAATAGATTTAATTTTATCCTTCTCCTTTTTGTCTATTTCTTCTAAGTCTGATGGGTTAACAGGCAACCGAATTTTGTTGAAAATAGAGAAGTAAACACAATCAGGATGAAATTTATTTTGGACTCAAAGACTAAGACTTAAACATTTAAGAATATGTAAGTCTACCATGAAGCATTCTTGCTTTAATTAGTTGCTTGATTTTAATGCTACAAAGCCTGGAAGTAGGTTGAGCTTTATTCCCCCAAAATTCGCCATTTTGATGTCCCTTTTAGATACAGACTAGCAGAAGTTTTCTAAGTATGGATAAACCACCTTGCCACCAAGCAGGACAATTGTCCACCGATCAGTTCATCAATAAGGGTTTCTGCCATGAGTCTGGTGATCTATACTCCTTCTAACAAATTTGAAATCTGTGACTATTTGAGTTTTGTACTTACCTGATATTATCATCTTAGAGACAAATAAGTTATTATGGGATTGGGGAGGGATATTTTTCAAACTTTAAAGAATCAATTATTCTCAGTCACTTGAGAAGTTCTCTTTTACATCCAATAATTATCTTGAGCTCTAATTTATTGACCGAGGCCCATTTATTCACAGAAAGTAAGAGAGCTATATTTGTAAAGAGTTCAAGTGACTTAGAATAATGGCCCTCCTTTTTTTTTTTTCTCAGTTAATGAAGTTTACTTATGTTTTCTGTTTCTGTAATTGAGCTTAGACAAAATCTTGTTTGGGGTGCATAAAATTCCGAGAAGCTGTAAAAGCTTTGATGGTCTTTAAGTCAGACCGCAAGGATAACTTGTGGTTCTCCCAGGTGTTTGTTGATGACAACTTCAAATTATCTTATGGAGGAGGAAGACAGTTAAGAAGCTCTGACCAGGAATTTGAGAGGCAAAGTGGGGGGTTTGGGAGGTAAGAAAGGAAAAAATGAGGGGTGCCTGGGTGGCTCAGTGGGTTAAGCCGCTGCCTTCGGCTCAGGTCATGATCTCAGGGTCCTGGGATCGAGCCCCGCATCGGGTTCTCTGCTCAGCAGGGAGCCTGCTTCCCTCTCTCTCTCCCTCTCTGCCTGCCTTTCTGTCTACTTGTGATCTCTCTCTGTCAAATAAATAAATAAAATCTTTAAAAAAAAAAAAAGAAAGGAAAAAATGAAACAAAATGGGATCGGGAGGGAGACAAACAATAAGAGACTCTTAGTCTCACAAAACAAACTGAGGGTTGATGGGGGGGGGTGCGGGGGGGGGGGAAGAGGGTGGTTGGGTTAAGGACATTGGGGAGAGTATGTGCTATGGTGAGTGCTGTGAAGTGTATAAACCTGGCGATTCACAGACCTGTACCTCTGGAGCTAATAATACATTATACGTTAATAAAATTTTAAATAAAAAAAGAGGATCTGACCAAATGTGGGTAATAGTGGAGAAGAATTTCCAGAATGCAATAGAGAAAAGCAGCAAAAAGAATATTTGAATAAAAGCATAACTTCGTAAATTCTAGGAGCCACAGTAATACCAAAGTATGCCACTGTATCACCATTTTAAATAATACTTAGAGGAACAGAAATTAAAGTGATAAATACAAAGAAATGAGGTAGAATAATTGGCATTATCTTCGAAATTAGAGTAACCTTGAGGCATATTTATAAGATCATATACTATTAAATGACACTCACATTTCTATATCATGTAAAATACAACTATTAAACAGCCACACTTTCCCTATAGAATCTTCAAAAGTACAACTGCTTATCCCATTACAGTTCAGAGGAGTTACTTAAAGAGGAAAAGTCCTTAGTTTGCAATTTTGGGCTGTTGCATTAACCTATTATGTCCATAATATCTTGTATAGCTTTATGTGTATCTTAAAATAACTCCTCTCTCCTCTTGAGAAAAAAATGGACTCAATTATTACTACACACATTCTCCTAAATCCAAGGGAGTACCATTCTTCAACAACCTGTTCAGTGGACTTAGAAAATAAATAGAAAAGCTATACATTATTCAATACCTCTTGGCAACACATGAAAGCCCTGAGAGCAAGTGATAAATGATCGGATGTCTTCCTCAGTCTTACCTGGTTTACTCTTTTTAAAAATCCAACCCTTGCTGTCCACCATGCAAAGCTCCTGGCCACTGGTTGAAATCCAAACTGGGTAGTTGATCATGGTAATCCCAACATGTCATGGGCAGCAGCATCTCTCAGAGTCCCACACGCCAACTGCTTGAAGTGAACCTGCAACAAACATGGTATTTCTTCATTTTAATTGAAAATTAGTGAACTATGTCCTAGGTCCAGCAGGCATCACTACTTAATCAATAATGGAATCATAAAGGAGTATGTGAGGGGCTATAAATGCCTCTCAAGATGCTGATCAACATTAAAGCCAGAAGACGGAAGTTTATGTGCTACAAAAGGTGTTTTTGCTGAGTGCATGCTCCTCTTAACAGTATTATTGATCTGTTTGAGCTGTCAGTGTAAATAAACATTACTGATATTAAAACTCACATATTCTATGGTGTGTACCCCTTCTCCTTCATGTAGGTGACCACTTGGAGAACCCAGAATATTTTTCTGTCTCTACCCAGCCTACTCTTAGTCTAACTGAGCAATGTGGCTCAATAGGGCCAAACTCATCAGCAGCTAAAGAAAAATCCACATGATGGTTTAGATCAAGGAGAGTTTCCTTTGTCAGCTCTGACACTCTGGCCAGCGTCAATATTCCCTGCATACAACTTGCGTCACGTCTGTAGGCTCGTGTGTGAGAAAGGCCTTTGAGGGGCATATATGAGATGCGGCAAATTCAACAGCCACCTTAGCCATATGGAGACAGAGACTACAAAAGAGTAACCAACAGGAAAACATTGTAGGTGGAATTTGTGCACAAAGGAAATGCCCACGACCCAGGAAAGTAAATAGATGAGGAAACAGACAAGGAAATACCTAATATTTCACTATTTGTGTCCATATGAAGAAATACGCTGTTTAAACTTCACAAGCATGTTTGACTTCCATTCAAGGAGAAAAAAAAAAAACAAAAACCCATGCACAATCAACAACTCCAATTTGGCCTCATTCCTTCCACACAAAAAATTCCGTTCAACAGAAATTTAGAAGGAGACTAGTGAACAGATTAGTTTATTGGGCTTCACAGAAGTAACTCTCAGATTGTTTAGCTACAGCAACCAAATTTAGTTATGCACATAGAAAACCAGAATTATTACTAGTTTCTAAAGAGTGCCACAGAGAGGGCTGAGAGGTCATTCTAAATCTGTAGGGGGACTGGCGTGGATGACTGGGTGCTGCTGATTAATGGATACACGTGCAAAATCTGATTTTAACAAGCCATAAAATGATACAGCTTCATGCACCTGTGGTTGAAGCTTTACCTATTCCCAGATGTCAATGCAGAGATGTCGTTAAGAGGCACAGTAGTGAGAGATCCTCTGTGCCATGTCAGCAAAAATGGTAAGAAGGCAAGAGGTTGACGTCAAGTGTGTACCTCTGACTAAAATGCAGTTCTTCAAAATCAATCCTTAAAAGGAGAGGCATGCATGTCTATGAACGATCGTAAGTGATCGTTCGGCAATTCAGAACAGGAATGTCGATGCTATTAGTGACACACATAGATACCCACACACCTAGATCCCCC
Source organism: Lutra lutra (assembly GCF_902655055.1). NCBI lineage: Eukaryota > Metazoa > Chordata > Mammalia > Carnivora > Mustelidae > Lutra > Lutra lutra. Next base: position 53,148,583 of record NC_062290.1, read on the forward strand.
AGCTCTGCCCTGCTAGCAAACACAGTCAGACAAACACACACACACACCCCTCAAAGCCATAATGTTCCAAGTATGTTAATCCAAGCTCTGGCATTCTCTAACTAAAACCTTGGTCAACTTACAGATGCAAAATGTTTTTATTCATGCCAAAAATCATGCTATTTCTTTGCTGCTTTATGTACGCTCTAAAAATGATCAAATCAATTTCCTTACAAAACAAATCTGTTCTCATGAGCGTAATCTTTTTTTTGGTCTCTTGGCAGTCATGCAGGATATTGAAAGAAGTCATACACTGGTGGACCTAACGATAGGGAAGTGTTTATAAACCTAATCTCCAAGCTCCCAAACTGATTCCCCCAAAATGGAAACATTTTGAAAGCTACTTGCTCTGGAAGCACCTGCCTGTCGGTGTGACTTCTCCAACTTTAGTTCTGCGACTTACTACAAAAGAGTAAAAATCAGTAAATCAGTGTAACTACTTGCTTTCTAAAAGGGGCTTTATTTCATTATACAAAAACGATGCTATTGATCCCTTCTTTGAAGGGTAGGTTTTGTGTATTTCCTTCATTATTGATGGTTTTCCACTGACAATCGATCACTGACTTATCCATTAACCTACTTACTCATTTCACAGACTTGGATCGAGTACCTCAGTTGTTCCGGGTAAGGGATTTGGTGCCAGATACAAAATGAAAAGAGACACATTCCCCCCTAAAAATGATTGCCATCTATTCTATTCTGATTTAGTTGGCATATATTTGTGACAAAGAAAGGAAGTCACATTGGACCAAATCAAAATAATTGGCTTTATTTTATATCCTCCTTCTAGATGACTGGACCATGGGATTTTATAAAGTTTGTCAGTGAGTACAGCATTATAAGCCAAAGGCAAAGCCACAATCTAAAATGACCGATTCATATAGCTGACTCATACAAAGCTTTTACTGGATGAGATGGGTTTGCATCACTCTTAAGGTTTTTTTCCCATAAGCCAACTAAATGTCAAAATAGCTCAGAAAAATTGAACCAATTAGTACCTGATGTTTCTGGCATCCACCATGGAGTCAGTGTCCCTCCCCCCGGGGTGTGTGTACAGGGCATCACATACAGTCTTGTGCAATCTACATCCTAGTTCACAGCTTCTTGTTTTAACAGGTAGGGGTAGGGCCTGTTGTACAACAAGTTGCTTCACGCAATTTTTGTATAACCCATTCCATGTGTTTTCTCAAAGAAGATCCATAAAATACAAAAAATTAATGCATGTGTTTTTCTCAAAGAGAAGTCCATGAGGCATTCCTGAGAACTACTGATTCTATGACATCGGTTTGAAACTTTATTCTATGATTGACATTCAGCATGAAAAAAAATGCTTAAAATAAATTTTTCCCTTCTCTCTCTCTCTTTAACTATGTGATTGAATAGGAACATGAAAACAAAAGAGACAGAAAATCCTTTAAATGAGACTCCTGGAAATTAAGTGAGTTTTACGAAAATCAATATGGTTTCCAAACAGTTTAATTTTCTTCTATTTTCTCATCTTATGTTTTTTGAGTCTCGGCTTATTACTGGGATGACTTGTCTGAGGATAAGCCTTTTAAAATATAAATGCTATTCTCTATCTCTCTCTCTCTCTTTTTTTTGAAATTGTATTCTTTTAAAAATGAATTTTGGGGGCACCTGGGTGGTTCAGTGGGTTAAGCCTCTGCCCTCGGCTCAGGTAATAATCTCAGGGTCCTAGGATCGAGCCCCGCATCGAGCTCTCTGCTCAGCAGGGAACCTGCATCTCCCTCTCGCTCTGCCTATATGTGATCTCTTTCTCTCTGTCAAATAAATAAATAAAATCTTCAAAAAAAATGAATTTTGAATGAATGCATCGTACTGTATGTAAATTTTACCTCAATAATGTTGATTTAAATTTTATTAATGAATTTTTGACAATGTTCAGAAAGGTCAAGCAGGGGCGTGGTATATAGAACCTGTTGATAAAACATTGTTGTCCATGAATTTAAAACAAAATGGGACCAAAATAAAATCTGAAAATAGTAGAAGAAATTTGAATATTCACAAACTATTTTCTTGCTTCTTGGTCTGGCCTTAAGTGCTTTGTAATTGACTTTTGGTCTTCTTTGTCTTTCTTTATGCACACTACCACTACCCTTTCAGTTTATCTTATTGCTTTGAAGAGAGCTTTCCAAAGGATCCCCTCAGCACTTAGGCACTCACTTTATAGGTTATTGATTTGTACTTGTTGAGATGTTGCTCTTTAAACTTCATCTCAGGGATGTGCTTCATCTTCCCCATGGAGTCCTGCTGCACAGCCCCCTGGGTAGCTCGGTGCATTTTGCAAGTTTTGTATCTAGGTTACTCATTTCCCCCACACAAACATCAAGAATATAAACGTTAAGAATATAGGAATAAATGGGTTATCAATGATCAAAGTTGTGAGGCTTTCTGCCTCAGAAATTTCAAATAAGTCCATTTCATAGGTGAGACTGGGAAAGAGAAGGCGCCACCATTTTTAGTGACAACATGACTGCTTCTAGGTCCTTTTATTCTTCTTCTTCATTTAGTCAGATGTAAAAGTCACAGATTATTTCCCAGCAGGTGGGGGTTATCAACAAAAATGTCTATGCCTGTTGCCATCTTAGGTATAGTTTCTCATTTCTCAACAACCATCCTAAGTCTTGGAATAACGTCCACTTCAAGATGATTAAAATAAGAACCAGAGAGTTTAAGTTATTGTCCAAGGACATAGAGCCTTTGCGAAATGGAGCTGAGCTGCAGTTAATTGATAGTGCTGTACTGTCGATTCCACGTTCTTAGAAACTGAGTTTGAGAGATTTGCTCAATACACAGATGAAAATCTGAGTCTCGGGGAAATGAAGTGACATATCAGGGGTCGTTAGGATCACAGGAGGATGTGGATGAGGACATAAACCCACGATGCACCTGTATTTCTAATACACCATGCTCTCACCCAGCTTACTCAGCATGGTGTCTAAACAACTTTATAGATTTCCAATTCACTTGGATTTTAAATAACCATGCTTTGAGTAGGTTTTATTTTAGAAAGAAGATACCAAAAGTCAACAAACAAAATAACAGGATTTCTGAGTACTCAATTTTAAATGAGTTTAATTCTCTGAAAGCAACAGATGACAACTTTCTCTCCCTCTTTCAAGCCATTTTTTTCCCAATGAAAAAAATACAGACACAAGGAGAAGACTGTGATGATAGATTGTGACAAAGACTATGATTAGATTGAAATATAAATAGTGACTTGGCGTTTTGTGGATGCTCATTTGGTATGTTTAGCTACATTATGAGTAATTACAAACTTAAAATAATCTTCCAAGATACTCATTTAATATTTTTACTTCGGAAACCCTACAGGCAGGAAGCCCCTTGAGTAAGGAAAAACAAAATTTAGGGCAATTCCATCAATATCTGAGAATACAGTGCCTGATGCTAACACATGACAATGCTCCTCCTTGTTGCTATATTTGCTCAAAGACACCTCATTCTGCATTTGATTTTGATCTATAAACTCTGACATTCAAGTAGTCCATATTCTTGCTTGTATTTTCCTAAAATAAGGGATCGAATTAGTCACATTTCTACAGATGACACCTGTCTCTGCATTTTTAACTTTCTCTCCTGTGTTTTCCCTTCTTTGTTGCTTTTTTGCCTCTTTTCTCTTTTTCATCCTTTCCACATTATCTTCATCTCTTCCTTCTTTCTTCCCATCCTTCCTTTCACTCTCTCTTCTTTTCCTTCCTTACTGCCTTAGCGTTTCAACAAATATTTAAGCATCCATCGCATTCTGTGTAATATGCGGGGCTCTGAGCCCCAGGCAAGTACAAAGACTCAGTTCCTGCCCTGGTACTGTTCATAGTCTGGCAAAGAAGGGGACAAAGAAGTAGACCCAGCCATCATGGAAGAGGGGCAGGGACCCAATCTGTATTGACTTTGGAATATGTCATACCTGAGGAGAAAAATAATTCATAATGTGACCTTAGCTTGGCAGATCTCATCAAATTAAAATTTGCCAAGCATATTTAATCATCCCTTGGAAGCTCCCCAATACCTCACTCAGAGTTTTCTCCAGTTTAAAAGAGCGATTCTTCAAATTCTCAGAGCTCATGAACAAGTGTCTCAGGGGGAGGTGTACCACTTACATGTGAACTTAAATACCAGAAGCCAATGAGCCAGTCAACAGTTAACTGAAGGAAGCAAACTTAGCCTGAGGGCATTACAGACAACATTTTACAAACTATTTTTGTCAGAAAGAACACCTCTGTGAACAGGTTTTGATGCCTGACCTCCAGTTTGAGATCCTGCTTTACAACCATTGGTTGCCACCCACTGCTATTTCGGCAAAATCCATGGTAGGTTAAAAATTCTCCCCACAGTCTTTCTAGAGGGAAAAAGAAAAGCGCTCTAAGGCCAGCTCATCAAAATCACCAATTAATATGTGTAGTAGTGTGGATTCTTGGGCTCCACCCCAGAATTAATAAATCCTCATTTTTGGAATGAGATTGGGAATTCTGCAGGTGACAATTCCCTAGATTACACTTACACATACTACCATTTAAGAAACACTCTCCTAGAACAAAACCTATTTTTGACATTGCCATTATACTTCTACAACTGTTAATTTATAACTTATTTCTCTTTTAATTTCAAATAAATTAGTTTATTTTAGAAAAATTATTCTCCCATGAACTGCATACATTGAGAAATCTCTTTTTATGATCAATATTTTTCCTTCAAATATTTACAAAATTATTTTAATGTTCAATATACACACGATCTTCATCATTCTCTTTATTTAATATAGCTTTATTGTTTTCAACACTAAAGAGACTCCCTAAGAATCAAGAGAAACCATGATGAAAGACAATTATAAAATAATTATAAGAAAGGAGGAATCAAGTTCTCTTTGGTGTAAGAAGCCACTGTACCTAGAATGGGGGACAGGAAATGAAGGGGGTTTGGTGATCTTATCAATGACTTCCATTTCATGAAGAACAAACCTTTGTCTCTGCACATGACCACAATAAATAACAGGGTCACACACAGCATGAGAATCTGACAGCAATTACATCCTCTCATGGACCCAGTCAGCATCCTTGAGATTTGCAGCCCCATTTAGAAAGGTGGCAATCGTGGAGTTTTTCAGGAGTTAGAGGGTTTTCTACAGAGAAGGACAGGACAATAGTAATTATTTGACAAGTAACCACTGTGAGTGAGTGTGCTGTGCTGGGTGCTCTATAGATATCTTCTCATTCCATCTTCACAACAAACCTGGGACCCAGACATCATCGTTCCCACTTGGCAACTGAGAACTAAAGTCACAGAGGGTGAGTAGTTGGCAGGAGGCCAAAAAGCTAAAAGGGAAACTGAATTTTTTCCTTGAATAGGCCATGATTTTTTTTTTTTTTGATACAAATATCTGGTCTGCATGTTTTTTGCCTATCAATTTGCATTCTTCCAGGAATAATTCCAGGTCAATCATTTCTTCTTTGAGAGGTGGGGAGCATGAGTGCACGTGTGAGAGCACAAGTGTGAGAGGGGCAGAGGGAGAAGAAGAAAGAGAGACTCAAGCAGACTCCCTGCCAAGTACAGAGCCCAAGGACATGATGTAACCCTGAGATCATGACCTAAGCCAAAATCAAGAGTTGGATCCAGCTTAACTGACTGAGCCATCCAGGCACCTCTTTCTTTTCTATTTCTAATGCCTGGTCTAAGCACAATATTCTACCCTACCCCAACATCAGATACCCAGAGATAAAATATGAGAGAGACACTATAATTTTTTGTTTTGTTTTGTTTTCAACTGTCCAGAAACCGACACACTCCTCTTCCTCTGAGCTCTCTGACTTTTATTAGGAAAGCAGGATGGACCTTGAATTATTGCATTATCATTGCCTGTTGCATTATTAACATAAGGATAATCTTAGAGAAAAGAGAAATCCTTTCCCTGATACCTGGGGGAACGAGAGGGGCTTGAAATGAGCTAAACTCAACCAATATGACCTCACCTTGGATGTTTGAAAGAATGACACAAAGATTTAAAAAATCTGTGTGTGTGTGTGTGTGTGTGTGTGTGTGTGTGTGTGTGTATTTTAAGGTCAGACTCATACCAGTGGTGACTAAAGCACAGGTTTTCCTACAGTGTGACCTTATGTATTTTTCCAGCACCTAGCCTCTTGAGCTTTCTTGTTTCTTTCCATATGCTATTTTGTGAGCCTTGAATCTCCTCCTAAATTCTTTTTCTGTTTGAGAGAGCCAACGTCATTTTCTAATACTTTCAACTAAAAATTCTGACCGATACATAAATTTGCTTTTTAGATTGATAGAAAGTCTACTGGGACCCCCTTGGGAGACTGATTCAAAGTAACATGGAGTATATCAAAGAGAATAGCAAAAAAGAGAAGAAGGCAGGAAAAAGGAAATTTAAATAGAAAAATTGTGGCTGAAATTATGATGCATGTAGTAAAATCACCGATAAAATGGAAAGTCTATCTAGTAAGTTTCAGATCAGGTATTTCAGCAAATGCCTTAACTGTGCTACTTTTATCAATGCTTTTTTTTTTCAAAGATTTTATTTATTTATTTGACAGAGAGAAACCACAAGTAAGCAGAGAGGCAGGCAGAGAGAGAGGAGGAAGGAGGCTCCCCGCTGAGCAGCAAGCCCGATGTGGGGCTCGAACCCAGGACCTGGGATCATGACCCGAGCCGAAGGCAGCGGCTTAACCCACTGAGCCACCCTGGCGCCCCCTTATCAATGCTTTTAAGGAGAATATAGAGAATAACTTCCAGAATGTTTTCCATGAAACCATACTTTAATTTTTACCAAGGTCAGAACAATGTAACCAAACTTCAAAGCATTGACTCTACTTCTGCCCTGAGCACACACTGTACATCTGCTTAGTTAATAACTTAAAAAAAAACATTTCAAGCTAAAGAGTAAAATCTCCCAAAGTTACACTGCACATTCTAAAGGCATAAGATAAAGTTTGTAATTATCTGGAATGTCCTTTGTCATGAAAATTTGTAACTCTTGACATAGCAGAAAACATTCATAACTGTATTAAACATTCCTTCTCCAATGTTATATGTCAGTAAGATATCAATAAATCTAGGGGAAAAACAATGAATGCAACCATTCTAACTATACTAACAAACTAAAGAAAAATCATATAATCATTTTAATAGCCACAAAATAAGTGTTTGACAAAATCCAACAACTATTCCTGACTAAAAGGAACTTTGAGCAAACAGGGAATAGATGGTAATTTCATCAACGGATACAGGACACTATAAATGACTAAAGAAAATATCATACTTAATAGTAAAAGATGCTTTCTCCCTAAGGTCAGGAAAATATAAGGATGTTTGTTTCCACAATTGCTATGCAAGATTATAAAGCAAATCCTATCCAGCTCAATAAGGCAAGAAATAAATAGCATCCAAATTGAAAAGGAAGAAGTAAACTGTCTTTATATACAGATAATATGATTTCCTATGTGGGGAAAATCCACTGGAATCCACACAAAGGTACTAAGACTGATTAATGTGTGTGTTTAACAAAGTTGCATAATACATGTATTGCATGCAAACAACAGTGTAATTCCATATTCTAGAAACAAAACATTAGGCATTTGAAATTTACAAAAAACTTCAATACCATTTAGCATAGCACAAAATTACATTAAATACATGGAGATAAATCTAGCACAAAATTAGTGCAAGACCTGTATACCGAAAACTATAAAATACTGCTGACAGAAATTAAAGACCTATATAAATATAGAGATGTACTGTGTTTTTGAGTTGGAAAGCTCATTATTGTTAGGATATCAATTTCCCCCAAATTAATCTATCCTTTAATACTATCACAACTTCAGTGGGATATGTTTTTTTTAATTTTTTTAAATTTATTTGACAGAAATCACAAGTAGGCAGAGAGGCAGGCAGAGAGGAGGAAGCAGACTCCCTGCTGAGCAGAGAGCCTGATGCAGGGGCTCGATCTCAGGACCCTGGGATCATGACCTGAGCCAAAGGCAGAGGCTTTAACCCACTGAGCTGCCCAGGCACGCCCTTCAGTGGGATATTTTTAATAGAAATTATAAACTGATTCTAGGAGCACCTGAGTGGCTCAGTCAGTTAAGCGTCTGTCTACTTTTGGCTAAGGTCATGATCTCAGGGTCCTGGGGTCGACCCCCACATTGGAGACCCATGCTCAGCAGGGAGTCTGCTTCTGCCTCTGTCCCCTCCCTTGCTTATGCTTTCTACGTCTACCTCTCTCTCTCTCAAATGAATAAATAAAATCTTTAAAAAAATTACAAACTAATTCTAAAATTTGTATGAAAATGCAAGAGCCTAGAATAGCCTCTGCACCCCCTCAAAAAAACTTTTAAAATTAAGAATGAGGTTGAAGGACAAATGATACCTTATTGCAAGACTTATTAAAAAACTAAATTTATCATGTTATCAAGAGTGGTTCGGTGTGAAAACAGACAACTAGATAAATAGGATAAAGCAGATTATAGAAATAGACCCACATATAGATGGATAATTGGTTTTCAAAAAAGGTACAAAGACAATTCAGTGAAGAAAGGATAGTCTTTTCAACAGTGGGCTCTAGAACAACTAGGTATTTGTGCACGTGTGCGCATGCATATGTGTCACACACACACACACAAAGAAAGAAGAAAAATAATTTTAATACCTCCTACCTCATACCATATAATATAGAAAAATTCATTCAAGGATCATAGTCCTAAAACTAGAAAAAACTAGAAAGCTTCTTGAAGAAAACAGGAGAAATCTTTATGTCTTTGGGTTAGGTAAAGATTTCTTAGATACTATACCAAAAACCTAATCCATCAAAGAAAAATCAATAAACTAGATTATTCAAATTCAAAACTTTCTACTTTATTAAGAAAATGAAAAAAAAAAACCTCAGAAGCTGAAGGAAATATTTAAAATATTTAAAAGTTATATAAAGAACCTGTATCTAGAATATATAAAGAACTCAAAACTCAATCATAAGAAAACAAAAAACTCAACTAAGAAAAAAAAAAAAAAGATTTGAATTGACACTCACCAAAGAAGTTATATGGATGACAAACCAGTACATGAAATGATGCTCAACATCATCAAAATAGCCTTAGGTAAAGTCCTTAGGTAAGGGCAAATAAAAACCACCATGAGATACCACTATACACCTGTTAGATTACCTAAAATTAAAAAGGCTGGCCATCCATATCAAGTGTTGGCAAGTATATGGAGGACCTCAAACTCACATAATACTGATGAGAATATAAAAGGTACAACAGTTTTGTTATTTTCTTTTCTTTTTCCTTTCTTTTCTTTCTTTCTTTCCTTTTTTTTTTTTTAACAGCTCTGTGAAGGTATCATTGGCAGAACCATAAGATATTTGAAGTATACAATGTGATGATTTGATATGCATATATATTGTGAAAGGATTTCTTATACGAAGTTAGTTAACATCAGCCACCACTTCACATATTTCTTTGGGGATGAGGGGGTTAGTGAGAACATTTAAGTTATACTTTCTTAGCAAATTCCCATTATACAATACAGTGTTATCAACTATAATCGCCACGTTACACATTATTTCTTTAGCTTTTACTCATCTTATAACTGAAAGTTTATACCTTTAACCAACTTCTTCCTATTTCCCCTACCCTCCAGCATCTGGCAACTGGTGGAAAGCAGTTTGAAGTTTCTTAAGAATTTTAACACACGCTGGGGTGCCTGGGTGGCTCAGTGGATTAAGCCTCTGCCTTCAGCTCAGGTCATGATCTCAGGGTCCTGGGATCGAACCCCGCATTGGGTTCTCTGCTCTGGCGGGAAGCCTGCTTCCCTTTCTCTCTCTGCCTGCCTCTCTGACTACTTATGATCTCTCTCTCTCTCTCTCTCTGTCAAATAAATAAATAAAATGTTTTAAAAAAAAGAATTTTCACATAGACCAACTATATGATCTAGTCATTCAACTTCTAGGTCTATTTTCACAAGAAATGAAACATGCCCATACAAAGATTTATATACATCGGTTAAGAACGCTTTTTTTGTATTAGGCAGCAGCTGGAAACTACTTAGATGTCCATCAGTAAGTGAATGAATAAATAGTATTATATCCACATAATGGAATTCTACTCTGTATTAAAAAGAAAAGAATTGTTACACACGAAGAATTGTTATACACATTAATGATTCACAAAGTAGTTATGCTACATGGAAAGATGTCAGATTCTTTCACCCTAAAAAAAAGAGTACAAACTCTACATCCATTTATATAAAGTTCTAGGAAATAAAAATTAAAGTTAATTACAGTAAGCACTTAAGTGTTTGCCTGGTGATGAGGAGAGGGAGCGGGAAGGAGAAAGTAAAAAGGAGAAAAAAATTAAAAAGAAATTAAGAAGACATCAATTAAAAATAAAATTTTTGAGGATGATTGATACGTTCATATCTTGATTGTGATGATGGTTTCATGAGTGTACACATGCATCAAAACATTAAAAATGCACATTTTAAATATGTACAGTGTCTATATGTAAATAATACTTCAATAAAACTGATTTAAAAAAACAGATGGGCTATAAGTATAAAGTTATATCTGATGGTCTCTTTGAAGATAAATCCTCTATCTGCAGTAAGTGACAAAGAAAAGTTGTGCCAAATGTACTTGGGAACACAATTTCCTTGAGTAGAGAAACTCTCATCTTTCTCCTAGGAAGAAATTTACAACCCTGATGAAATGCTGAAGAAATTCCTAATAAACTTCAATAACAGAAAGTCCTTTTCTAAAATTAAGAAGCCATTCAATAGTTGTTAATTGGGTGTCTAATGCTCTTTAGCTAAATATTTTTTTCTTGTATCCAGATAGTAATGATTACATAATCAATTGTTTTACTTATGTATTTTTACCAAGAAAGAATAATTTTTAGCCAGCCTAGCCATCTCCACTTGCAGACTTTGAAGGAAAACTGTGACATAGGTTCTTAACAGATCTGCTAAATTTTTGATTTTTAAATTGTGTGTCATATAAACCAAGATGAGAAGGGAAGTCAGGGGAGAGGGAAGAGAGGATGGCCCAAGGGAATGGAGAATGATTAGTGGAAACCAAATGATTGAAATTTGGAGGGTGGGGGAAACAACTTCAAATTTAAAAAGTTAAAGTGGATGATTAGGAATGAGATTTTGAGATTAATGGGTAAACTTACAGAGTAGCTGAATAGGAGGATCACGGGGATAAACTTGTTAACATACACAGTACTGTGCAGTATTATAATGTTTTATTCTGATTAAGGGACTTGATAGCATTTACAAAATCATTAGTTTGTGTTCAAATAAGTCCCACTCCCTCTACCAAAAATGTATTTTTCTGCCTTTACACAAGATAGAGTAAAACTACCATTGGTCTGAGAAAACTTCGACAGTTTTATTTGTGGGGGTTAACGTGAAATAAGCCCACCAAATAGTGCAGTTGCTGTTTGCATCTGAAATAATCGCTGACATTACCCTCATCCCATAGGAGATTTCACAATGGAAGAAATCACCTTGCGCCTTTACACTTAATCAGAGCTCTGCTGTGTCAGGAAAAAAGGAAAGCCTGACCTTCTTGCTTTTAATGACCCAAAGGGAGTTATCTATTATATTAAATGCCATGACAACCCACAAAATATAAAGGATTTAAGGTAGAGACAATATATCATCCCAACTTTTCATATAAACTGATTAATAGTCCAGGTACCAAGCAAAATACCAACAGAGAATAATCCTGACACCTGTTCCAAGGACTGATGAAGAAACTATGCTGAATGAAAGTTTAATCACTGACTTCCTTTGCACAGCCAGTTTCCTAACGAGACCACATAATTACAAGTGAGAGGATTCAGATCCTTGGCTAATACATAATTATATCTGGAAGCATAACTACTAAACTAGGAAATTGAATCATTTCAAGAGGATGCTTTGCACACACAAAATAGTCAGGGATATATTTAAAAAGGGGGACTCTGGGCTTCTGTTTACAGATTTAAAATCTTTGGTACCATTTTGGAAAGACCCAAGAAGCTCACTCTAAGGATTCTGATACTTTGTGCAAGAATAATTTAGTCAAAAAGACAGTATATGAAAGTAAAGTAAAAAAGATGGTATATGATAGTATATTCCTTCCTTTGTGAAGGAAGCTTTTGCTAAGCTTCAATCTAAAGGGTCCATTATATTTTGGAAATAGTTCCAATATCTATTTTTAAGACATGATTCAAACTCCTGCAGTTGCACATGTAAAGATGAGAAGAAACTGAAATCTGTCAATCATTGTCATCATCCTCTTTAAGGTATCTTCCTCTTAGATTGTTGGGCAGAAAGACTGCAAGCTCTCAGAAACACCTTCAAACATTTTTTATCTCAAATTTTCTTTTGAAGAAAGCTGCTTCTCAAGCTAAAGCTTTTAAATGAAATCAGTATCAAGTAATAAATGCTTTCTCTAATGTAAACTGAGAACCAGGAGAAAGTAAGAGTACCAATGAATGTGAACTAGAAGTCCTATCCACATTACCCGTCAGCCTGATTTGCGTGTGCATATGAATGGCTCTTGTTTGAAGAAGAACTTAAAAGGATGGACAGACCCAGGTGCCAGATACCATGAGAACTTCAAACCTTGTGACCAGTGAGAGCTGACTTTTAATCTTGTTAAGTCCTGTAATGCGATTGTAGCATGGAATTCTACCCTTGAAAGCAGCTGGATCCATGGTCATGGTGATCAAAAAGTTGACTGCTAAAACCCCACATTTTCCAAGTTTAAACTCAAAGTTCAGAAATCAGAGTCATTGAATTTTAAAGCAGCCAAAAAACCTAATCACATACTCTAATTCCGCCCCTTCTAACGTTCTCCTGTTCCCTTCTCAAGAAATAATGAAGCGCTTTCTATGTTCAAGGCACTGAGCTTATTTTACAGTTAAAGAAGCTGGCATCCGAAAAGATAAGATGGTTTCCCCAAGGCAGTTTGTGAGAGCTGAGCTGGCTTAATGACCATCACAAAGTCAGGTTCTCCAACCCATTGCTCTTTGACTATGTCATGTTATGTCACATTAAAAATCCAAATTCATGAACCTCAGAAGAAAACAGTGGCAAAGATTAAATATGGAAAAATATTAGGGGAACACAATACTTTACAATATTCTAATAATCCCGTAACAACCAGTGGCGACATAATCCTAGATCAATAGGGACATACACTTGGTGTGATGCAACGTGACTTTTCAGAGCACAAACATTTACATCTTATTACTTCTTTCCTGTGTTGTGTGTCCTTTATTTCTGGAAGCTTTCTAGATGACCAGTTGTTCGTTTGTTTGCTTCCTGAGAGAATGTAAACTATTTTTATTGCTTAAAAAGACTGTATTCATATTTCTAGATTTAATAAAAAGAAAATGAGATGGTTAATTTTATGAGAGAGACTTAGCAAGTAGTGGCTGGATTATTTAGTGGTTTGGTCATTTCACCAATATTATCCAAGAGGAGTGTGTTACTCCCCAGGGTGCACAAGAATGCTCACTGGAGACCAGCAAGAAAATTCCAGAACTTTATTTCTATTTTTTATTTTATCCTCCTCTAACTTCTGTTTTACGTATCTTTATTAGAGTAAAAACTATGCACATTAGCTTCAAAGTACATAATTCCTTGTACAGGGTATAATAAAGGTGGAGGGTTCATGAAGATGCAGCAGAGTTTATTGGTTAAGGGCACAGGTCCCAGGGCCAGACTGAAATTTAAAGTTTAAAAAGGCTCTATCACTTACCACTTACCTATGTGCTTAGTATAGTAATGACCCAAACAAAAGAAATCAAGATGTTAAAAATACACACAAACTAATTACCTAAAAGTAAAGAGGAGGGCATATAATATATACTGACCAGCCAAAGAAGACCTTACAGATAAACATTTTAATTTGACACTTGAATGATCAGTAAGAATTAGGATGGGGACTCTTAGTGACATCTACCTGCTAGCCATCTAGAGAACACAGAAGTCTCCCTACTTACTTTACTTCCACTCATTGCCAAAACTCTTTCACGTCGGAGCGCCTGGGTGGCTCAGTGGGTTAAAGCCTCTGCCTTCAGCTCTGGTCATGATCCCAGAGTCCTGGGATCGAGCCCCGCGTCGGGCTCTCTGCTCCACAGGGAGCCTGCTTCCTCCCCTTCCTCTCTGTCTGCCTCTCTGCCTACTTGTGATCTCTGTCTGTCAAATAAATAAATTAAATCTCAAATAAATAAATTAAATCTTAAAAAAAAAAAAAAAACCTCTTTCACATCAATTGAGCGTACACTGGGACACCTGGGTGACTCAGTCAGTTAACCCTCTGCCTTTGGCTCAGGTTGTGGTTGTGGTCCTGGCATCCTGGGATCGAACCCTGCATTCAGGCTCCCTGTTCAGCGGGAAGCCTGGTTCTCCCTCTCCCTCTGGCTCCCCCCTCTGGTCCTGCTCTCTTTCTCTCTGTCTCTCTCTTTCTCTCTCAAATACATAAATAAATAAAATCTTTAAAAAAAAAAAAACACAACTGAGCATATATTATGTACCAGGCATTATGCTAACCATTTCACCTATGTGACAGCATCCATGCGTCATGATAACCTTACGTGAAGATACTCTTGTTTTTAGAAAGATCAAACGCAGAGGAGTATACCCTTTTCCACTGTATTTACATACTCCAACGAAAACAAAAAGTTACACAGGCCAGTGAAATTCTCAACTGGGGAGATTCAGCTCAGCTGTGGTTGAGGCTTGTAGTTAGCATACTCTACATCTGTCCATCTATCCATCCAAGTTCCAACACGTGTATTTGTCAAAAAGAGGGAGGAAGATCTCGAAAGAAGACACGTTCTCTATGGAGCTCACCTTATGTGTCTCAAGTTCGGAGACCTAGAAGCAAAGTTTTATTTGATGAGGAGAATTCCTTTCTACTCTGTCAAACAATTGCATCCTACGGCGACTTAAATACAAACCTTATCAAAGTGGCTGAAAAATGTTTCTAGCTTAGGTTAAACATGTTTCGTAACTTTATCAGTGAAAACATTTCAGACTGTCGTTATAAGTAGAGGGTGTAAAGTAGCGAAAAGTGGAGCTGTTCTAGCTGAAAGGAGGTTGAGATAGGCCATGAGAGTTCTAATGAACATAATTTGAAATTTGAATATTGTAAGGTTGAAATTTTAATGGCTCGAACTGCATTTCATTACTCTGAAAACCAGAATCTTGGTGAAAGAGGTATTTTCCACAGGCACTTATCTTATTTGCCTCCTCCTCCTTCTGCCCTTGTTCACATGAAAGTGGGTTGATGGTAGAGAAGAAATATTGTATTAATTCATACGCAGTACAAGAACAGCTAGCTGTGTTAGCAGTTACTAAATTTCAAAGGCTCCCAGGCTGCTACTTTATGTCACATTTTTGTCTGCAACATGGACTGTGGCCTAACTTGAGGAGGCTTGATAATGCAATCCAGTCAAATCCAGCTCAAGACTTTGTTGGAACTAAGCATACCAAAACAGGAAGCGATAAAGAGGTTGCTTGTATGGTCACTCTCTTAGACATCTGTGCAGCGAGTCACATCAAAAGATCATCAGCAAGTAATACACATATGCTGCAACCGTACAAGCAGCAACTGAGTTGAAACAGGTAACCGTCTCTTCATCCCACCAGGATTCCCACATCCTTTCAAGGTTCACTCATCAATACCAGGCTACGACTGGACTAATTTGCTTCACGGCTGGAACAACAAAGATTCCAAGCACTTCTACCCTCATAAACACCTAACAGAGACAAAGGAAGGGATTGAATTTCTTTATTTCTCTGGACACCATAAATTGAGTCAGAACTCTGCATTGCAAATGAGCACGTGAAAAAGTTCGGTGCAGGGCATGAGCGTCAAGTTGTACACAGACTTCTATTTACTTTGTTGACTTATTCATGAACATGTATCCTACTGTTGTTTAATCTCCAAATTCTTTTGTGAAGGAGAAAATTAATGTTACAAAGTGTGGCCTGCGTTCGTCTTGGTAGAAGTCTCACAGTAACGTGGAGGTCACTTTGACCAAGTGTGAAGAGGTGAAAGGGCATACCCAAAGACATAGGGCTCGCAACAATTGGCAGGAGAATAAGACATTTGTTTGGCTGGAGCTGAAAGTTCACGCTTTTCTAAAACCATAGTCAAAATGATTTGTTCAGATAACTAGCTTCAAAGGGCAAAAGACTGACTGTCCCATGGATGGGATTCTCCTTGGCATTATTGGTCATGTGGTGTTTAATTAGTACCTGTGACCCACAAAGGATATCTCAACCTCTGAAGATTTGTGGTCATTAGAAGATACTTTTGGAAATGTTCATGTTATTAAAAGTGGCAATAGTAATAAAATCATCACTTCTTGAATGTTTTCTCTAGACCAGGCACTGTTCCAAGCAGATGTTTAAGAAACATTATTTCATTTAATCTTCATAACAACCCTTATGATGTTCTACCTTTTATGAACTAAAAACTGAGGCTTAGAGAAATCCAGCCACTTGCCATATTCACGTGGTCAGTGCGTGGCAAGAGTAGTAGCCTTAGAATCAAGGGCTGACTTAAAAGCTTGTTTCCTCAGGTAACAATTTAAAACTCCTTACGGTGAGTGACAACTTACCTGTTATCACTGTTACTTAGTGATTCCTATATTAGGAATCACTAGGAAGTAACAACTGCCCAACAAGCAGAAATGGAAGAAACTTTTAAAGCAAGAGTCAGGATTTCCAGGTGAATTAAAACTTAACATAACACAACATGTAGTGGGAAAATTATGGCGTCCATTTAAATTTCAAAAGTAATAAGGATGGCCAACCATATTCTCTGACTTGTGTGGTCTTCTTCTCCTTCCGTTTCAAAGCCAGAAATGGTCAGATGAGTCCCTCATCTGCTTGAAATATTCCCCCACTTCTTCTATCTCATCTCTCTTTACTAAAGCCAAGAAAGGTTCTCCCTTCTGAAGCATTCATATGATTATATTGGACTCTGCCCATTTGATCCCGGGAAATCTCTCCATCTCTTTGTAATCTTAATCTTATCTGTAGAATTGCTCTGACAAGTAAGGCAAATTGTTCAGAGGTTCCAGGGATTAGGGTAGAGACACCCACAAGGGATAAGAGTGGGGTCATTTTCTGCCCACTGCAATCAATACTCAGTAACAGAATGAAGTAAACTACTGATATGTGCAACACAGATGAATCTCAAATTTACTATGCTAAATGAGAATGCTGTGTACTACATGATTCCACCTAATGATCGCAAAACTACAGAGATGGAAACAGATCAGTGATTTCCATCCACTGAGGATGAGAGAAAGGGACTGACTACAAAGAAGCTCGAGGCAACTTTTTCAAGAGAAACACTTTATATTTTTCTTGTGACTCAGTTAAATTACTACATGCTTTTGTCAAAATTCATATAAACTGAACTCCAGAAGGAATGAATTTTACTGTGTGTAAACTATGGCAATAAAACTGATTTTAAAAAGAAAAGAAAAAAAAATACTAGTGGCTCATTGAGTCCCCTTGGATCTCAAGATGCTAAAATCAGAGGGCAGCCTTCTTAATATGGTGAGACCATGTCCCTAATTTTCTGAGACTTTCCTGATTTCAAATATTTTCTTGAATGCTTCCTGATTTCAAATTGGCTTTCTGATTTCAAACATTGCTTCTGTGGAGCTCCAAATATGTCAATATTTTAGTGGGCCAAATACATTCCTTATATCCAGGAAAAATCCCTTCACATATCAATTGTTTCGGTTTTGAACTGGAAATATAATTACTATCATTCTCTAAGGTCACATAACCTATTTCCATCATTTTAAAGAAGAAGAAGGCAGTGAGATTGAGTAATTTGCTTGAGGTCACATATCTCATTAGTATGAGAGCCAGAAGTAGAATTCAGGTCTCCCAGCTTCAGTCCAATACTCCATCAGTGAACTGAAGGATTCCTACAAGTCTAAGGGAAACTATAATTGTTTCTGTCAATCCCTATATTTAAGCATTAATGAGACACCTGTGCAACCACACATATTGTGAGCAGAGCTGGGTTAGCACATATAATTGGAAACAATTTTAGCAATTACATTTACTTTTCCAGATGTGTATACTGCTCTTGGACCCTGGAGGAATGAAGTCATACAGCATTAGATTTGGGAATTGATTAAGTAACCCGATAACTTTCAGTGTTGGCTTGCCAGTGTGCAAGGTTGGCAAAGTTGGGGAAGGTAACTTTGGCACAGGGCACAGAGATGGAAAAGGAGGAGGCAATGCTATATTGCATAGTTTATGAGGGGGGGCAGATCACTGTCTCTGTGAATGGCAGCTTCATTCCCTTCAAAAGATCTCTTCTCAAAGATTCAATTCAACAGAGGGTTCTCAAACCAGACTGAGAATGGGGTTTGTTTACCTGCCAAGTCCTTTGCACATCTGTTCCCCTTCTGTTTCTTTCTCCTTGTTAAAAAGCCCTGTTTCATCATGGCAGGACACTGAAACTCAGGGAGCACTTTCAGCTAGCTTCAAGTAACGGATTCTTATGGTACCAAATTATAGTATGATCTGATTGACAGCATAGATGATGAGATGTACTTTGTCTCGCAGCTGCCAATTGATGGGATAAAATACAGCTCATTTGATCACATTTCTTAGGATGAAAGAGTTTAGGTTGCTTTAATTTTTGTTACTTTAAAACAATTTTAATAATAAAAAATTCATGCATTTGCACTCATTCACACCCTTCTCCCACTCAAATTAAAACATTCACTTTGATTAAAGAAATGCTTAATGAAAGTTGAACATGAGCTATTCCATGTGTTTGTTTATATCTGTCCTGAGAAAATACCCAAACAAACTTGCCTACTGACATTTAAGAATTGAGAAGATTGAGATTTGCTCGAGAAGTGAAACCTTTAGCAAACATGTTGCCACAGTAAGCTACAGAGACAAAATTCACCCCAAAAGTTCTAGTATGTTATATGCAAAGAAAACAGACTTCTGAAAGCCGAGGAGAAACTACCTGAAAGACAGACTGAACCCAGTTTGATGAAGACTGAAAGTCAGCAAGCCTGATTTTAAGTTCAGTTCTTCCATAAATCATAACCATTACTGAGGGCCTACTATATGCCAGGGAATTTACGTACCCTATTAGTTAGGGCTTTGGTTGCAAGCAACTGAAACTGTCACTAGCTAAAGATAACGTGTTGGAAATATATTAGGAGCTTATTAAACGCCACGGGAAGGATAGAGAAGCAGATTTTGAAACAGGGAAGAGCTATGCCTAGCGCAAGGAAGTAGAAACTACGGAGAGTACCCATTCAGCATGAACGACACCAAACACTGTCAATTTCATTGTCAATCTACCTCGTATTCAAATTGCAGAAGGAAATATACACTCAGTTTTCCTCAGGACATGCCCTGGGTTGGGGGAAAGTCAGGGTTTGACTTTCAACACTGACCAAGGAAGAGATATTTTCCTTGATAATATCGAGATAAAGAGATAATATCTAGGAATTGAAGTTGATATTAGGATGAGGAATGGAATGCTAGATGAAGAAAAAAATAACTCTTTAAATCCAATGCATAAGCCTTTACACATCCACCAATGAGACTGACCGTAAATAAGACTAAATAACATCATTGCAACAGCTTTCCATTCTACTGAGAGTAATCCAAATTACATACCTTAGTTTACTAAACCTCCTCTCTAATTTTGTCTAATAATATTCCCCTCTTCACACACTGATCCTGAGACATACTGGGATTTTTTCTCTTCTTTAGACATATTGAGCTTATCCTAGTCTTGGGCCTCTCTATTACCTGTTTCATTTGCCTGAAAAGTTTATCCTCCCTTACTTTTCATGGATGAATCCTTCTTGACATTTGGATGTTGACTCAAATGTCCTCTCCTCAGAGAAGTCTTCCCTGATCATGCAACTCAAAATTGATCAGTGACTTTCTATCATATCACACTATTTTTAGTCACTGCTTTGAAAAATATACTTACGGTTTCTTTCCCTTAACTAAATCCTGAGATTCCATGAAAATAGGGAATCTCTTCATATACTGGACAATTCCTGGACATAGCAGGCACCCAGAATATATTTATTAGATAAGTAATTCTCACAATAACCATAGGTAGTAGGCATTACTATTTCTATTTTATAGAAGAGGATCCTGAATTTAATAAAGATAAGAAATTTGCATGTTACAAATTTATGTACAGGATAATTCAAAGTCAGATATGTTTATCTGGATCCAAGGCCAGGATCTTAAAGGCTGACATATATTGATTGTCTACCATTAGCTGTGTGACTTGAGATGAGTCACTAAGCAGAACAATGCTTTCCAATTTTCTAGCAGCAGAATCGTTTTTTCTCTCTGAATAAAATCATAGGTACAACCACAATAAGTTGTTCATTTCCTTTGTTCAAAGATAAAATATTTACTTATTATGAAGTCAACCAATGACAGTAACGAGGTTGTCCCAACAAACATACATTTGAAACATTTATTTTGGTTGCATAGGTTGAGAAAATCCAGATTTATGCCTCTGGGGAGCTTAAAAACTAATCTCCTTCGAACCTCATACTCCCTGATTGGAGATATTATGGGGAAAGCTTTAGTCCAACGGTGCACGAAGGCCGTTAACCTAGAGACACATGCTCAGATAACGCGGGTCCCTAGCGAGCTAGTATTTGCTGTATAACACTACGGAGAGAATGGGCCGCTTATTATTACGCCTTCGAAAATACAGTTTTTACCTGCTATCTGTGGAAAGAAAATTTGTGGAATTCCTGAAACATCCTCAAAGAAATTACAATTTAAAATTGGTGGGCCTAATGTTACTCACGATTACTTATAATCTGTAGCCAATACTCCATGTCTTTTCATATAACTATATTCACTCTGATAAAAGAACACAAGAAGCATACCACAAGGACCGGAAGTAGGCTCGAA
This sequence comes from Lutra lutra, assembly GCF_902655055.1. Lineage (NCBI taxonomy): Eukaryota > Metazoa > Chordata > Mammalia > Carnivora > Mustelidae > Lutra > Lutra lutra. The sequence goes on from NC_062290.1 coordinate 53,169,628, forward strand.
ACAAGCTGTAAATACTCAAAAGCAGCATCAAAGTGAATGTGCTTTCAGGGAACTATGGCAGAATAATGGACACAGGGCAGTAACCAGGTGCAATTAGTCACCATTATCTGCTTTAAAAAACAGAAGGCTAATAGCATTGTATTTCAGAATAAGGGGATGAGAAGGAATAATCAGAGGCATAATTTGTAAAAAAAAAAAAAATGCTGATAGAAATAATTCTATAGCATTAAACATTTAAAAAATACACCTATAAGGGCTACTGCTAAAATACAAATAGGTGATAAAAGCAGAAAACTGAATGATAGAATTGCTTTTTAGAGTATCTTCCTTTCTTTGCAGATTCCATAGAAAGTCACAAGAACTCATACAATCAAAAGCTTCAGTGTGATATACCGGGGAAAATATTTGTCTAAAAGCACAATGCTGGACAAAGCGAGGTTAATAAGTAGAGTCATAAGGTATTAACAATAAAGCTGAGGAAGCTTAGGATTCAGAACCCCTTGCTGGCATGGGGGCCATCAAGGACCCATTCCTAGGTTTTTAATATCACTTTTTCATTCCTTTTCTAAATTAACTACCCATACCCTCCAATTTCATAAGCTTCAGGCCTCACAAAACCTGTATCTGCCTCTGGTTTCAGTACTGGATTTTCATAGCGAGAGAACCAGCCACGGGCATTGGTGTTAGTGTGACTATGGAGTCATGAGCAGGCTTTCACAAGTCTCTTCCCCACTGGTGTCACTTCTCATTCTCCAGTCTGTTCTCTCTCTCAATCTTTCTCCTCTCTTTCTGACTCTGTTTCAGTTTCTCTCTGTGTCTCTGCTTCTCAATCTCTCTTTCCCTTTTCTCATTCTTACCAAGACCTGAGTTACCATCCCCCTCAGTTTACCTCAACTTTAGACAGAAAGTTTTTCCTGACAGTAAACCTGTGACATTCCCTTTTTTTTAAAGAGCATTTGCTTTAGACAACTTTGCAATTGTAAATTCCTTCTCTTCCCCTTTGAGATATACATTTTTCCAGGCTCTTCACAGTTTTATAGCTCAGGGAAATCTTTCTCAAGGGCCTGGGAGCCATTCCTTTGAAACGTAATCATCAAGAAAGATCAGGCTCCTATTTCCCAGTGTGTCCATGGAGGGTAGGAACTTAACAAGTACCACCGGCAAACACAGATGGCCTAATCACATTGATCAACCTTCTGTCTCATGGCCTCACTTTCCCACCAGCTCAGCCCAGGGCTTAAACACTCATCTATCTTTTGCTTCAGTGAGTCGAGATCAATCTCTCTCTCCTGTTCCAATAGTTCAGAATAAATTAATCTCTGCTGTCTGACTCTGTCCAGTATAATTTCTCTTTGACAATATATGCACACAACCGATTTCTATGTTGCTGTAGACAGAGCATTCAGGTAGAGTGCAACCCACTTTCTTTCCTCAGGGATTTTAACCTTTTTTTTCTATTCTCCACGATTCTTTACTTCCTTTGTATGTCCACTTGAATCTTACTTTCTTTGACATTCCTACCTATAAAAACTTGTACTTCTGTGTCACTACACCTTGTTGTTTTTTTTTTGTTTTTGTTTTTGTTTTTTTTATAACTTTCACAACAATTAGTAATTATTTGTTGTTTATCTGGTTTCTGCATTGGACTGTATAGGTCTCTACAGATCAGGGACTATATTTGAATTGTTCACTGTTTCTGTTTTTGTTTTTTTTTTAAACTTTATTATTGTGGGTTTTTTTTTTTTAACCTCAGAATCTTGCACAGTGTCCTAACACATAGTACATAATAAATATTTGAAAAATAAATCCTTGAATAAAAGATTTCAACAGTAATTTTCTAATCCTAAATTACAGCCTCTGGGGTTCACAGACATGAGGAATTTTCAGTATTCTCTGAGAATCATTTTGCATGGAATCAGCATATTATGTAATGTATGTGGTAACTGTGGCATGTTGGCCATGTGGTTCAGTCCTGGGCACATAGATGCCATCAATGATAAAGGTACTAGGACCTCATTCAACTCTTCACAAGCCTTAGCCTGCTGCCTTCATTCCCATCCTCTGCTGACTGAGTATGAAGTAGGCAGGCAAAAAGGCTTTCTAGACGTGCTAGTGTGCCGTCCTGCCAGGCCAGGGGAAGGTACCAGGCTCAGTTGGAATGCTCCCTCAAGCTCATTTTGTGAGGTAGGTGGAAAATCTCTCTTTCGTTTTTGTTTCCTTCCAAGCACAGTCCAATCCCACTTCTCCCTCAAGGGAAGGCCCTGAGTAGGGAGGATCTCTGTCCCAGAGTTTATTTAATAACTGCAGGCCATATAGCTCCCTTTACAATCAAACTGGCAACTTTCCTCCCAGAATTTAATGTTTGTGTTTCAAAAATAGGAAAATGTCCTCTTGCTTCTGTCATCCTTGTGGCGAGTCCACACTGATATTGGAGAAAGATAGGCTTTGTGATGCCATAGATTAAATAATAGATTAATTTTAGTTCTATGTGGTAAAAATCTGCTGGCAGCTGTTTTATAAAAGCCATGATGACAATGCTGAAGTCACTAGGAAACAGGAAGAGTTATGTGACTGGACCACATGCATGCTTAGCACCAGGGTCCCTGTATTCCTCTCAAACGTCCTGACTCTGTGAACATATGCATCCAAAAGCACTCACCAGGAGACCAGCATAAATGTGAAGCGAGAAGAATCACAAGGGAGGAAGCTGAGGGAAGTGGAAAATCATACAGGGGATTCAGGGGAAATCGCTGAGAAAAACTCTATCGTTCATAGGATGTGTGACAGAAGAAGACAATACTTCTCAGCCAAGCATTAAGAAAGCTTGAAGAAAGTGGTTACTTGCCTTTGGATAGGAAGAGAATGGATGTTAAGAAAGTAAGAAAGTAATAAAGTATCAAGAGAAGAAAAGGCTCTCAGTGATATTATTCATGCCAATCATTATGGAAAAGGCCAATGTATTTCCATAACTAGATCATAGTTGGGAAGCAAGGACAAAACTAGATAAATGGCAGAGAAAATATCTGAGATCCTTTCACAATCAAATGGAGGCCTTCAGAATCCTTGTGGAATATGTGATTCTTATCATGAGGAGCTGGCTATTATTTTGAGAACCGGGGAAGGCAGGGAGGCATTTCTAGAGAGATTAGAAAAGGACAAAAAGGCATCTTTGGAAATGCAAAGAAGGAAAAAAAAGCAAAAAAGTAAATAAATAAAACCACAAAAAACAAAAACCAAACCTAACCTCCCCCCCCCAAAAAAAAGCAGGCATAGTGATGGCAATCATTTTAAAACGCTAACCTTAATTTTGGTATTGGGAATGGCATTAAAACAAATCATTAAGAACTTTAAGGCACTAAGCAAAACATTAGGAAAATCATATTATGCCAGATCACTTTAATTTTCTTCATTAAGGAAGTGATGCAAAGTACATAGAGAATACCATATTCAATCCATCCGAATGCAAATAAGGTATAGGGTTTTGCCATTTAACTTTTTAGTAAGCTGAGAATACCATCTCAATATCACTTATTGATCGGATGACTAAATGATAGGTAGGTAAGCCAAAGCAGGTAGGGAGGAAGGAAGAGAAGTAGACAGATAGATAGCCAAAGGTCAGAAAGATTTGTTGCTGGACTACAAAAAATGATGAGAAATGTTCCACTGAGATTAATACTGGTGCTATTTGACAAAACAGAACATCTAATACAAAACCCTTACCTTGTTGACATAGGTAGCCTGATTTATACCAGTTAGGGAATATTAATAAAATAAAATTAAGGGGCGCCTGGGTGGCTCAGTCCATTAAGCGTCTGCCTGTGGCTCAGGTCATGATCCCAGGGTCCTGGGATCGAGCCCCACATTGGGCTCCCTGCTCAGCGGAGAGCCTGCTTCTCCCTCTCCCTCTACCTGCTGCTCTGCCTACTTGTGCTCTCTCTCTCTGTCAAATAAATAAATAAAAATCTAAAAAATAAAATAAATAAAATAAAATAAAATAAATGCCCTTTACTCCATCTTCTCAGGCTCTTATATTTATATATACATTTAATACTATGCATTATCTCTTGCAAAATCATTCCTCAAATATTTTTTTGGTGTCTCACTCATGCTTATGAATATTTTCCCATATTGCTTTGTTCTAGCCACTTTCTGTCACAAAAAGGGCTCCAAACCTGAAACCCAGTTCCCAACTGCCGAAGTAGCCCAGAATTTCTTATAGTTTTATTTGTACTCAGGTCATTCATTCTAGTTCTGTCCAAAATGGGGAAACTTCCTCCTGTAACAATTTTCCCTGAGGTATATGGCAAGTTCCTTATTCTTCTACATCTCACAAAGATCTTCTGGAAAGTAGTCTGTTTTGCTTCTTACTGAACCTCCTTCTCTTTATTGGGCTCAGACGTGAGGGCATGGGCCTGAGGAAGTGGCAAATGCCATTCTGTCTCTTTAGCCAAGCCATTATTTCTGGCATCTATGCAGAAGTTTTGGCTCTTTTCCCATTCAAAATCCTCATGCTAATTTCCTCATAGTGCAGACATACTTGAATCAGAGCTTAGGTTCAAGCCGGGGCATCCCAGCATACACACAAAGGTTCTATACCATTGCACTGTTGTTCTCTCTGACTGGAATGGCTTCCTTTCCCACCTACCTTTTTCTCCCTTAATTTCCACTGCCACCACTACCATCCACACATTCCTTGTCCAGCTAATTCTAGCTTGTCCTTTAAGACTTCACAGAGACATGACTTTCCAGAGTTAGATACCCCTTCTCTGTGGCAACGGTTAACACATTATGTATACAGCCATTAAAGAACCAACTGTTATTGTTGGCTATGTATTTAGCTCTTCCACTAAACAGTCATATTTTTAATTTTAAAAATAGTGTTCATCAGGGTACCTGGTGGGTTCAGTTGGTGATTTCGGCTCAGGTCATATCTCAGGGTTAATGAGATCAAGCCTTGTCTTGGGTTCCACCTGGGGTGTGGAGCCTGCTGAGGATTCTCACTCACTCTCCCTCTGGCCCTCATCCTTCCCTCTTTAAAAATAAAAAAATAGGGGCGCCTGGGTGGCTCAGTGGGTTAAAGCCTCTGCCTTCAGCTCAGGTCATGGTCCTGGGGTCCTGGGGTAGAGTTCCGCATCGGGCTCTCTGCTCAGCGAGGAGCCTGCTTCCCTTCCTCTCTCTCTGCCTGCCTCTCTGTCTGTCAAATAAATAAATAAAATCTTTAAAAAAATAAAAATAAATAAATAAATAGGGGCACCTGGGTGGCTCAGTGGGTTAAAGCCTCTGCCTTCAGCTCAGGTCATGATCTCAGGGTCCTGGGATCAAGCCCTGCATTGGGTTCTCTGCTCAGCAGAGAGCCTGCCTCCCCTTCTCTCACTCTCTGCCTGCCTCTCTGCCTACTTGTGATTTCTGTCAATCAAATAAATAAATAAAATCTTTAAAAAATAAAAAAATAAGAATAAAAATAAATTAAAATAGTGTTTATTAATTTTTTTAGTGTGCTACGGTCTGAATTTTGTCCTGCTCCCCAAATTTCTATGTTGAAACCCTAACTCCCCATGCTCTGTCATTTGGAAATGAGGTCTTTGGGGAGGTAGAGTTGACCCTTAACAACATGGACTTGAACTGTGGGGGTCCACTTATAGACAGATTTTTTTTTCATAAATATAGTATGGCACTATAAATATATTTTTCTCTTCCTTATGATTTTCTTAATATTTCATTTTCTCTAGCTTTCTCATTTTCTCTAGCTTACTTTATTATAACAATACAGTATATTATAGATAAAGCATGCAAAATATGTGTAAATCAATTACCTTCCAGTCAACAGAAGACTATTAAGTACTTACATTTTGGGGGAGCCAAGAGTTACAAGTGCATTTTCAATGGTGCAAGGTTGGGAGGTGGTTCAGCACCTTTTTAACTTTAGCATTGTTCAAGGATCAACTGTAATCAGGGTTAGATTAGGTTATGAGGGTGAAGCTTGATTTCTCTCTCTCTACACACACACACACACACACACACACACACACACACAGAAGAGGTCACGTGAGCACACAGTGAGATGACAGCCACCTACAAGCCAAGAGAAGAGACCTCAGAATGAAAATTTCCTCGTAAGCACCTTATCTTGGACTTCCCAGCCTCCAGAACTGTGAAAGATAAATTTCTTGTTTTTAAGTCACCTAAGCTATGGTATTTTACTACTGCAACATGGGTTGACTAAGCAGTTTTGTTAGGTTTACAGAAAAAATAAGCAAAAAGTAGATTTCCCAAATAGCCCCTTATCACTCCTCCACAAGAGTCCTTATTATTAACATCACACATTATTATGGTACATTTGTTAGCACTGATGAGCCAATATTGATAAATTATTATTAGAAAGTCATTTTTAAGAATCTCCATCTCCTAAGTCCCTAGGGATGTGCCTGATAGATCGTAGGTGCTCACTAATTATTTGTTAAAATAATGAAAAATTAAAAGAACAAATAATTGGTTCAACAAATGATGGCTCTGAAACACACAATTCAGCTAAAACACACAATTCAGCTAAAATTTAGCTATCATTACCAGTTGTAGATTATCTTGCCTCTGTCACTACTCCAGATGCAATGGGCAGATAGATTACAGCATCTCTTCACATTCTCTTACAGACTAGGCGCTCTGCAGTATAGTCTTTTCCCACCTTTGCCTTCAAAGACATGTGGTACTCAAAATTTACCTAATCGTTACAATACTGAGAGCAAATTTGGGACTAGAGAATGATTCTGGTAATCTTGAAATATGAACCCTCGTATTTCATCAATTCTATCAGCCTCATTTAAAAACAGATTTTTCAAGGAGCATCCAGATTTGGCAAGCTCCTGCTCTTGCCTGTAATCTCTTTTTCAATTACTCTTCCTCTTACTACCCCCCAACTCCCACTTAAGACTCAACTGAATATTTTTATTCTGTCAGTGTTGCCCTCCCACTGCTCCCCAAATTGGTCATGGGCCCAGAGATAAGTAAAGGATTTCTTCTTTGTCAGAGATGGCAAACCCAGGCTTCCTCCTAAACACAAGGGTAAGAGTGATGGTAAGCATTACAGACTGACTGCTACAGTTATTTCTGGAAAGATCTCAAAGAACCTCTGCTAACACATTTTTTAAACATTCAAGACTCTACAGGGACATTTTACTTGATAAAAGCACAGAGCCCTGAACACAGTAAGGAACTCTTAGATAATTATTGTTGACTGGGTCACTCTGAAATATTATCTGAGTAGTACTATAGCACTACTCTTTCTTAGAAGGGTTTCATTTTTGTTTTTGTTTTGAAGGAAGCAAGATATAAAAGAATCCCAGCACTTAGCGATGGTATCAAAATGTGGGTTTTACCACTGATAAAAATATTTCTAAAATTTAAGAAGTTACCAAATGGGATGGCTTTTTAGAATTGTATCAACACAATGTAAAAGAATATTATAATTAACAGTCTTCCACAAAGGCTAATGAAATAAATCTTAAAGAGTAGTCCTCCATAATACAACGGATAACTAGATAAGAGAGTTCTTTCTTGACACTGAAATAATGTAGGATTCAGAGCCATACTCTCTGGCAAGCTCCCTTTTCTTTCTTTAATTCTTGTCAGGTTTTCACTGTCAGTTTTTATAGTTTTAGGAAAGATTGAAAATGCTGAGAAACAAAATGGAAGCTGTTATGTTAGGTAAGACTAAACAGATTTTATTATTTTAGGCCTTTCTAGAGCTTGTAATAGGCTAAGGTAACTCCATTATCTGACAGGGAGTTTACTATGCATTCTAATCATGTCTTGACCACAACACTGTTTTTGGAGGATACAAGTTAACATCTTGAGGAACAGTGGCGTTAAAATTAAGCATAATAAAACAGCTTTTCCTTTACCATGTACTGAGTTAGTGCTAGGACTAAGATGCTGGGACTTCCTTATATTTTGGGCCCTAGATGACTACTTGGTCTCACCCTAGTCTGGTCCTGCCCTGTTATGTTTCTGGACCTTACAGCCACAGGTCTGAGATCATATCCCGGGGCTGGGTCCTAGGGTCGTAGGTCATGCACTGGGTCATGCACCCAGGGGTGCACAAGCTACTCTCCCCCTTCCTCTCCTTCAGTAAAAAAATTCCTTATCTTTGAATTGGGTTTTATAATTTTCAAAGTACTTTCAAATACAATCTCTTTCAAAAAGTAGTAAATCACACAAAAACCTGTGCAGGAATGTTTATAGCTGACTTATTCCTAACTGCCAAAACTTGGAAGCAATCAAAGTATCCTTCAGCAGGTAAAATGATATATAAACTGTGGTACATCAAGACTATGGAATCTTACTCAGTGCTAAAAGAGAAATAAGCCAGCAAGTCATCAAAAGACAGAGAAGAACCTTACATGCATATTATCAAGTGAGAGACACCAATCTGAGAAGGCTATATAATCCATGATTCCCACTATACAACATTCTGGAAAAGCCAAACTTATGGTGACAGTAGAAAAGATCAGTCCTCTTCAGGGGTTGGGGAGAGGGAGGAGGGTTGAGTGGGCAGAGCACGGAGGATTTGGGGGGCAGTGACACTACTCTGTATGATACCATAGTGACAGATACATGTCATTTTTTTTTTTTTTTAAGATTCTATTTATTTATTTGACAGACAGAGATCACAAGTAGGCAGAGAGGCAGGCAGAGAGAGAGGGGAAAGCAGGCTCCCTGCTGAGCAGAGAGCCCGATGCAGGACGCTGGGATCATGACCTGAGCCGAAGGCAGAGGCTTTAACCCACTGAGCCACCCAGGCGCCCCCAGATACATGTCATTATACATTTTGTCCAAACCAACAGATGTACAATGCCAAGAATGAATCCAGAGGTAAATTATGGACTTTGGGTGATCAGATGTGGCAGTGTAGATTCATCAGTTGTAACAAATGTAACCACTCTGATGGGTATGTTGATAAGGGGGGAAGTTGTGCATGTGTGGGGGTGGAGAGTATATGGGAAATCTCTACTTCCTTCTCAATTTTGGTATGAACATAAAACTACTCTAAAAAAATAAAGTCTTTAAAAAAATACTAGCCAATATGTTGGAAAATGTTAATGAAATATTACTGAAGTAAAGTAATGAATTAGAGTATCTTTGTCTTGTTAATGAGGAAAGAGGGATTTAGACCCTAAGGACCTGGCAACAGTTACCTGGCCAGTAGGTTGCTACCAAGCCTGGGGTTATAGTTTCTAGTTCAAGCCACTACAAGAGTTTACTCTTCAAACTGTACCTGGCCTGTAATTTACATTTACACCTCTCTGGAGGTGACAACAAAACACATCTTCAGTGGTTTAGAAATCTCACAAGGGTACTTCTCAAGTCATCTTACTGTGGTACTATCTAAATGGGCCCTGCTGAAATGAGATACAAATTAAGTTACTGCAGGGAAGAGGGATAGGGAAAAAGTTTAGTAACAGCCAACCTCAAGATGGAGATATGTATGTTCTTATTAAAATCGGACTGTTTTCTCCCATCTCAAGAGGATAAAACAAAAGGAAATGAATGGATTTTGATGGAAGTAAGCCTTGTTTAGTCATAAGGAACTGGATCATATCAGGGAGAATATTTAAATCTTCAAAGCGGTAGTGCAGGGAAACCTGTGAAACTGGCCCAGGAAAGGTCCCGAGGGCCTGAACTGTGGAGGTAGCCCTGGGGGCAGGGCTGACTCAGTGACCTCCTGTCTTCTAGCTGTGTGAGCTGGTGATCGAACATAATCAGAAGAGATGCAGATCAGGTAGATGTCCTCAGCCTTGAAGTGTAAGGCTAGTTGTTCTAACAGGAAAATGAAAATGTTATGATTCAGAGATATTTATCTTTAATGGGTGCTGTTTTGCTGATCAGAATCCAGCTGGTTTCTTCAAAAATCATCTGGTGGAAAGTGGAGGCCCATCTACAGGAAACATGAACAATATCAGCTTTCTAACAAGTCATGAGTCATACAAAAACAGGAGTGATTAAGTTAGGCAAGCATCGTGGCCATGTCTTTGTGTTTTAACAATTGAAGGCAAATTCTTTTATTTTGGAAGACAAGTGATTAAACCGGAAGAATCATTGATTCCGTAAAAAATACCTACAGCGGGTCTAAAGCTCTTTTAAAAGAAAGAGACCTTGCAGGGTAAGGGTAATGGAGGTCAGTCAGCAATTCTGCAAGGACACCAGAGACTTCAAAAGGGCAGTTTTGTTTAAGGTTAAGCTAGGGGGGAGGCCAAGGCACATTCAGATGTAAAATACTAAGACATTTAGAACTGTCTGGCCAAGTGTGGCCACAATGCTAACATGATGGAGATGATTAGAGCGAACTTTTTTTTCCTTCTAATCCAATGCTAACCCACTCCCCATTTGCAAAGTACATCAAATGAAAGATGTACATTACTATTCAGGAAATTAAACTAAATTGAAAACCAGCCAATTCTCAAGTGTACATATTAAGGCTATGATGTACTCTAAGGATATTGTTAATGAACGTTCAAAATGTAATCATGTCAGGGCCTTGCCATATCTTTTGGTTTATGCATACATAGTTCTTTAAAACCCACACAGATACTACTGTGGGTATCTAAAGTAAAAGGGTATCATCCTCACTTCAAATTATTTAAAAAGTGTACATGAGTAGACATCTCTCAGTGCATTAAACATTGTGTCCATTTGAAAAGAACAAAGGAAATGAAAATATTGCTTACAAATGGCCTTATTATATAATCTTGTCAACTCACGGTTTCACAAAAGAAAGGGAGCCGTAAATTTGGAGCACAGTAACATTAGTAAAATTATCAAGAATTTATCTAATGTCGATTTATATTTCAGATTTGAAGACACGAAGATATGATTATAGGCTTCCCCTTGTGCTGCATGATTTGCTTTTTTGCAAAAGCAGGAGCTGCTTCTGCCCTGAAGCTTTGTCTGAACACAAAGTAGCAGTTCTAGCTGATGGATATTACAAATACATACATATTAAGTATCGCAAGAAATTAGATGTAGCTTAAGAAAGAGGATCACCTGAGAGCTTCCAATCTTTGCAAGAAAATAAACCCCCCCAAAACCCCCCCAAAATTGAAAAAAAGATAGTATGAGTGAATAACCTCTATATTTACAATCTCTATTTCTATTTATTCAGATACAGACTTAGCAAACTAGATCAAGTATAAAATAAATACTACTCAACCAACTATAATGTACATTTTTTCAACTGGGAGTAGTTAACAAATTTAATTGGAAAAATACCCACAACATACCAGTTCAATGAATAGTACATGTTGATTATCGAACTTATTTATTTGAACTCGTGTGCTTGCTTTCTCAACTACAAGTAGGATAGTAATGGTATCTACCACATGGAGTTTTATAAGGATAAAAGAGTTACTAGTGATACGGCTTTTATTTTCGATGCCTGGTATATAGTATGTTTTAAATAAATGTTAGCCTTAGGGAATAGGCTTCTGGTGGAGCTGAGAGGTACAACTGTTGATGAGGACACCTGTGAAATATCTGTGCCTGGCTTTCTGGAAGCATGAAGATGTGGTGAACCTCAAAAAGTATGGCTTAAAGTGCCCCAAGGAGCTGGACTTTCTCCTCCTATGCCCCAGGTAAAGGGAACACCATGGTCAGAAGCCTGAGGACTGAGACAGTGAACTTCATGACGGTATCCAGAGAGCTATGAAAGAACCCCCCTGAGGCCTTAGTACTGATGAAAACACCAGAATTCAGGCACAAAGACAGAGCAGTGGTGGTGCAGTGTTGGTGGGGAAGCAACAGAATGACTGAGCCAAAATTGCCTGACAAACCAATGAGATAAAGAATAGGAGTAGAAGTTAGTTTAGAGATAATAAAAAAATGTGATATATCTTGCCCATCCATGTTGGTGGAATTAGCTTCATATCTGCTAAAATCATATAGTTATTATTTTTTATCATCCTCCTCTTTCTCTAGTGAGCTAGTAACTTTGATCTACACTCTGTAGGACTCCTGAGGCTGAGAATTATGTTTGGTCTAGGATGCAGAGCTGGTGTGACATTCCTAATACATGCCAAATGAAGGACAGAAATCACAAAAGTCTTAGCATTTAAGGCATCATTAAGTTCTATGAGTACGCATGCTAAAGGAGTGCTTTCTTTCTTATACTTTCTTATCTAAGAGAAGAATGAAAACAGTGAGAAATGCACAAGAACCCTCAGGGCTCTGGGGGTGTAGCCCTAAGGCACTTACTTTATCCAAGACATTTCTTGGTTATCATCTGTTATGTATCAAAAATACACATGAATTTCACATTCTACTACACAAAATATTCATGCTGGTTTAATGTGAAAATAAAGTTCCTCCCACATATCTTCTATCCCCAGTTTTCAACTAAATCTAATGTTCTAGGTGGGGCACCTGGGAGGTTCAATCCTTTGAGTGTCTGACTCTTGGTTTCAGGTCAGGTCATGATCTCATGGGTCATAGGATGGAGCCCCAATCTGCTTGACGAGTCTCTGCCTCTGCCCCTCTCCTCCTCCCAATGCTTTCTCTCTGAAATAAATAAATAAATCTTTAAAAAAATTTTTTTTAAGTTCCCAAATAAAACTGATGTTCCAGGAGAATGTGTTTATCCTGTGGATTTGTTAACTGCCAGGCAGCTGGCTGTGGGGTTTCCTTTTATTTCCCTTTTATATTTTTAAATTTTTTAAATTTTACTTAGTTAACATACAGTGCAATATTGGTTTCTGGAGTAGAATTCAATGGTTCATCACTTACATAAAACACCCAGTGTTCATCATGACAATACCCTCTTTAATACCCATCACCCATCTGGTCCATTCCCCACCCACATCCCTCCATCAACCCTCAGTTTGTTCTCTATTGTTAGGAGTCCCTTATGGTTTGTTTCCTTCTCCCCTTTTATCCCCCCCTCTTTCCATATGTTCATTTGTCTTCCTTCTTAAATTCCATATAAAGTGAGATCATATGGTATTTACTTTTTCTGACTTAATTTGCTTAAAATAAAATACACTCTAGCTCCATCCACATCATTGCAAATGGCAAGATTTCATACTTTTTGATGGCTGAGTAATATTCCATTATATATTTATATATCTATATGTAAATCTATATACCACCTCTTCTTTCTTCATTCATCAGTTGATGGACATTTGGGCTCTTTCCATAGTTTGGTTATTGTTGATAATGCTGCTATAAGCATTGGCATGCATGTAAACCTTAAACTGTATTTTGTATCCTTTGGATAAATACCTGGTAGTGTAATTGCTCAATCATTGGGTGGGTTTATTTTTAACTATTTTTACTATTTTCTGGAGTGACTGCACCAGTTTACATTCCCACCAACAGTGTAAGAGAGTTCCCCTTTCTCTGCATCCTTGCCAATACCTGTTGTTTCTTGTGTTCTTAATTTTAGCCATTCTGACAGGTATGAGGCAGTAATTCATTGTGGTTTTGATTTGTATTTCCCTGATGATGAGTGATGTTGAGCATCTTTTCACATGTCTGTTAGCCATCTGGATGTCTCCTTTGGAAAAGTCTCTATTTATGTCTTCTACCCATTTCTTAACTGGATTACTTGTTTTTGGGGTTTTGAGTTTGATGAGTTCTTTATAGATGTTGGATACTAACCCTTTATAAGATAATGTCATTTGCAAATATCTTCTCTCATTCTGTAGGCTGTCTTTTACTTTTGTTGATTGTTTCCTTTGGTGTACAAGAGCTTTTTATCTGGACAAAGTTCCAAGAGTTCATTTTTCTTTTGCTTCCCTTGCCTCTGGCAATAGGTCAAGAAAGAAGTTGCTGTGGCTGAGGTCAAAGAGGTTGCTGCCCAGATTCTCCTCTAGGATTTTGATGGTTTTCTGTCTCACATTAAAGTCTTTCTCCATTTTGAATTTATTTGTGTGTATGATGTAAAGGGTGATCCAGTTTAACTCTTCTTCATTTTGCTGTTGAGTTTACCCAAAACCATTTGTTGAAGAGATTGTCTCTTTTCCATCAGATAGTCTTTCTTGCTTTGTTGAAGATTAATTGACCATATAGTTGTGGGTCCAATTCTGGGTTCTCTATTCCATTCCATTCATCTATGTGTCTGTTTTGTGCCAGTATCATATTGTCTTGATGACTACAGCTTTGTAATATAGTTTGAAATCTGGAATCGTGATGCCTCAAGTTTTGTTTTTCTTTTTCACAATTGCTTTGGCTATCCGGGTCTTTTTTGATTCTATACACATTTTAGGATTGTTTGTTCTAGCTCTGTGAAAAATGCTGTTGCTATTTTGAAAGGAATTGCATTATATATGTAGATTGCTTTGGGTAGTATAGACATTTTAACAATGTTTGTTCTTCTAATCCATGAGCATGGAATGCTTTTCAATTTCTCTGAGTCTTCTTCAACTTCTTTCATAAGTGTCCTATACTTTTAAGAGTACAGACCTTTTACCTCTTTAGGTAGGTTTATTCCTAGGTATCTTTTTATTTTGGTGCAATTGCAAATGGAATTGATTCCTTGATTTCTTTTTCTGCTGTTTCATTACTGGTGTATAGAAAAGCAACATTTTCTGCATGTTGATCTTGTATCCTGCCACTTTGCTAAATTCATGTATTAGTTTAGCAATTTTTTGGTGGAGTCTTTCAGGTATTCTACATAGAGCACATGTCATCTGCAAATAGTGAAAGTTTCACCTCTTCCTTGCTGATTTGGATGCCTTTTATTTGTTTTTGTTGTCTGAGTGCTGAGGCTAAGAGTTTTAAAGCTATATTAAATAGCAGTGGTTAGAGTGGACATACTTGTCTTGTTTCTGACTAGACAAGAAAGGCTCTCAGTTTTTCCCCATTGAGGATGATATTGGCTGCAGGTCTTTTATATGTGGACTTTATGATGTTGAGGTATGTTCTGTCTATCCCTACTTTGCTGAGGGTTTTTTTTATCAAGAATGGGTGCTATATTTGGACAAATGGTCTTTTCTGCATCTATTGAGAAGATCATATGGTACTTATCCTATCTTTTTTTATTAATGTAGTATACCATATTGATTGATTTGTGAATATTGAGTCACCTATATAGCCCAGGAATAAATTCCACTTGATCATAGTGAACAATTCTCTTAATGTACTGTCAAATTCAATTTGCTAGTGTTTAATTGAGAATTTTTACAACCATGTTCATCAGGAATACTGGCCTGTAATTCTTTTTATTGGGGTCTCTGTCTGGCTTTGGAATCTAGGTAATGCTGGCTTTATAGAATGAGTTTAGGAGTTTTCCTTCCATTTCTGTTTTTTGGAACAGTTTGAGAAAAATAGGTATAACTCTTCTTTAAATGTGATAGAATTCCCCTGGGAAGTCATTTGGCCCAGGACTTTTATTAGTTGGGAGATTTTTGATTACTGATTCAAATCCAGTTAAACTGGGTCTGTTCACATTTTCTATATTTTCCTGTTTCAGTTTTGATAGTTTGTAAGTTTCTAGGTGTTTGTCCATTTCTTCGAGGTTGCCCAATTTGTTAGCATATAATTTTTCATAGTATTATCTTATACTTGTATTTCTGTGGTGTTGGTTGTGATCTCTTCTCTTTCATTAGTGATTTATCTATTTGGGTCCTTTGCCCTTCCTTTTTGATAAGTCTGGTTAGGGGGTTATCAATTTTTAAATTCTTTTGCTGAACCAAGTCTTAGTTTCATTGATCTGTTCTATTTTGTTGTTGTTGTTGTTGTTGTTTCTATATTGCTTATTTCTGCTCTAATCTTTATTATTTCCCTTCTGCTGGCTTTAGGCTTTATTTGCTCTTCCTTTCCTAGCTCCTTTATGTATAAAGTTAGATTGTATACTTGAGACTTTTCTTGTTTCTTGAGGTAGGCCCGTATTGCAATATACTTCCCTCTTAAGGACTGTCTTTGCTGTATCCCAAAGGTTTTGGACTGTTGTGTGTTTTTTTGTTTGTTTGTTTGTTTCATTTGCTTCATGGATTCTTTAAATTCTTCTTTAATTTTCTCCTGGTTAACCTATTCATTTTAAGTAGGATGTTCTTTAATGTCCATGTATTTGAGGTCTTTCTAAATTTTTTCTTGTGTTGAATTCAAGTTTCATAACATTGTGGTTTGAAAATATGCATTGTATGATCTCAATCTTTTGTACTTGTCGAGGCCTGATTTGTGACCTAGTATGTGATCTATTCTGGAGAATGTCCTATGTGCACTTGAAAAGAATTTGTGTTCTGTTGCTTTAGGATGAAATGTTCTGAATATATCTGTTAAGTCTATCCAGTCCAGAGTGTCATTCAAAGGCATTGTTTCCTTGTGGATTTTCTGCTTAGATGATCTATCCATTGCTGTAAGTGGGGTATTAAAGTCCCCTACTATTATTGTATTATTATCAATGTGTTTCTTCTTTTATTATTAACAGATTTATGGATTTGGTTGCTCCCAAGTTGGGAGCATAAATATTTATAATTGCTAGATCTTCTTGATGGATAGACTCCTTAATTATGATATAATGCCCTTCTTCATCTCTTGTTACAGTGTTTGTTTTAAAATTCTAACTTGTCTGATATAAGTATGGCTATTCTGGCTTTCTTTTTTTTTTTTTTTTTTTTTTTTTTTTTTTAAGATTTTATTTATTCGACAGAGAGAGATCACAAGCGGGCAGAGAGGCAAGCAGAGAGAGAGAGGAGGAAGCAGGCTCCCTGCAGAGGGGAAAGCCCGATATGGGACTCGATCCCAGGACCCTGAGATCATGACCTGAGCTGAAGGCAGAGGCTTAACCACTGAGCCACCCAGGTGCCCCTCTGGCTTTCTTTTTATGTCCATTAGCATGATAGATGGTTCTCTATCCCTTCAGTTTCTTTTTTTTTTTCCTTTTCCTTTTCTTTTCTTTTTTTTTTCTTTTTTAAGATTTCTTTATTTATCTTAGAGAGAGAGAGAAAGACAGCAAGCTGGAGGAGGGTGAGAGGGAGAGAGAGACAACTGGACTCAGAGCTGAGCACAGAACCCAACATGGAGCTCGGTTCCAGGACCTTGAGATCATGACCTGAGCTGAAATCAAGAGCTGGATGCTCAAATGACTGAACCACCCAGGTGCCCCATCCATCCCCTCACTTTAAATCTGTAGGTGTCTTTAGGTCTAAAATGAGTGTCTTCTAGGGAGCAAAATAATGAGTCTTGTTTGTTTTATCCACTCTGATACTCTATGTCTTTTGATTGGAGCATTTAGTCCATTCACATTCAGAGTTAATTTAGCATCACTGTGTTACCTGTAGAGTTGGTTTTTCTTGAGATGTTCTCTGGTCCTTTCTAGTCTTTGCTGCTTTTGCTCTTTTTTCCCCATTTAAAGAGTCCCTTTATTTCTTTCAGGGCTGGTTATTGATCATGAACTCCTTTAGTTTTTTTTTTTGTCTGGGAAACTCTTTATCTTTCCTATTCTGAATGACAGCCTTGCTAGACAAAGTATTCTTGGCTGTATATTTTCCCCATTCAGCCTGTTGAATATATCCTGCCTCTTTTTTACTGGCCTGCCAAGTTTCTGTGGACAGATCTGCTGTGAATCTGATCTGTTTCTCTGGTAGGTTAAGGATTTTTTTTCCCTTGTTGCTTTCAGGATGCTTTCTTTATGTGTTTTGTGAATATGACTCTGATATGCCTTAGTGATGGTCATTTTTTGTTGAATTTAATGGGAATTCTCTGTGCTTCTTGGATTTTGATGCCTACATTCTTCCCCTGATTAGGGAAATTTCCAGCTATAATCTCCTCAAATAAACTTTCTGCTCATTTTTCTCTCTCTTCATCTTCTGGAACTCCTGTTATACAAATATTATTCTGTTTTAATAAGTTGCTCAGGGGTGCCTGAGTGGCTCAGTCATTGAGGGTCTGCCTTTGGCTCAGGTCATGATCCCAGGGTCCTGGGATCGATCCCACATTGGGCTACCTGCTTGGCGGGAGACCTGCTTCTCCCTCTCCCACTCCCCCTACCTGTGTTCCCTCTCTTGCTGTCTCTCTCTGTGTCAAATAAATTAGTTAAAAATTAATAATAATAATTAGCTCAGTTCCCTAAGTCTACCTTTGTGAACTATTACCTCTGGTTTTCTCTTCTTTTCAGCTTAACTATTTTCCATTATTTTATTTTCTGTATCACTGATTTATTCTTCTGCTTCATCCATCCCTGTTTTTATGGCATCCATTCATATTTCATCCATTCTGGTTGCATCTCAGGTTGTAACACTTTTAATTTCAGCCTGACTAGATTTTAATTCTTTTACCTCTGCAGTAAGGGATTATCTAGTGTCTTCTAAGCTTTTTTTCCAGTCCAGCTAGTACCCTTATCATTGTTGTTTTAAATTCTAGTTCATACATCTTACTTATAACTGTATTGATTAAATCTCTGGCTGTCATTTCTTCCTGTTCTTTCTTTTGGGGTGAAATTCTCTGACTTGTCAGTTTGGAGGAGGAAAAAAAGCAAAATAAAACAAAATAAAAACTGAAAAATTGAAAAAAAATACATAAAGGAAGCTAGATCCTAGGTGTGTTTTGGTTTGTTTATTAGGACAAACTTGATGGGAAAAATGTAGAAAGAAAAGAAAAAATTTAAAAATACATATATAACCTAAAATAAATGATAAACAACAACAACAAAAAATGCTTTCTGTATCCAAAAACAAACAAACAAAGACAAAACCAAAAAACTCCCAAACAAACAAACAAAACCCAAAGTAGGACAGATACCATTTGCCCTAGAGCTGAAGCTCGGCATCACTCTATGATCAGTATACTTGGTGTATTCAGGGTTTATGCTGGTCTTCTGGGGGAGGGGCCTGCTGCTCTGATTGACAGATGGAATTGCTGTAACAGAGATGGGCCTGCAGGGGCAGGAAACCAGGTCTGGTATAGCAGCTCTGTTCTCCACTTGGCTGTATTTAGCTCACTCAGGTGGATCAAGCTGTTGGGTGCAGGGGAGAAAATGTCTTCTCCCATTTTCTCCTCTCTGGAGTGGGAAATGCATGCCACCCCTCTTTAGTAAGTCTGCACAGATGTGCAAACAATAACCCCCTCCTGTGTCCCTGGTTTCTGTCAGAGCTCTGCCTTCATCCTGTCTGTGTCCTAGCTGTCTGCCTGCCAAGCCATGCAACACTCCTGTGTTTTATCTCAGGCATGGCTGTGTTTGAAAATTGCACACGTCAGAGACCCCTCAGTGAAGACCCACACTAATCCTCTGGGGGAGGGTCTGTCCCAGTTGTGGCTGGAGCTGGCTTGTCCCAGACAACAGCAGAGAGACTTTGGAGTAGTTTAGAGTTTATGATAAATTGCACCACACTATCAGTGCCAGCGTTTCCTGCCCTCCAACTGTGTCTTCGTTCCTAAACTGGTGAGTGGGACAGTTCCATTGGTGACTGCAGGGTCCTTTGCCCGCAGAGAGGCTGTATCACATCTCCCAAATGTAGTCCATACTGTGGTCAGTGCTGGCTTGCCCCAGAAAGTAGTGGGATAACTGTGCCATGGTTTGGACTTTATGGTAAATCTCAGCACACAGCTGGGGCCAGGGATTGCTGCTCTCAGCTTGTGTCTCTGCTCTTATACTGGTGAGCCGGGCAGCTTGATGCCACCCACAAGGTTCTTTGCCCATGGAGAGGTCTATCACCTCTACCAAATGCGTTCTAAGCAGGGGACTGCCTCTCCCCATGTGACCCTAGGGATCCTCAGGCTGCCCAGGTGCTGGGGCTCAGCCTTGCTCTCCCTCTGCAGGCCCTGACAATATTGCAGACTTCTAAAACTTCAGAACCTGCACTCCACTGTTTAAGGAAAACTAGTAGTATTGTAACCTCTCATTTTTCCCCATCAGTGGTTTCAGGGAATAGTTTCCTTGTGCAGTCCTCTGCGTGTGTTTTCACTTACCCCTTCTGCTCACTTTTTCTCTTCTCTCCTCCTTCTTTCTCACTACTCCCTCTGCAGTCAGGCCTCCTGCCCGTAGGCAGTGCCCACAGCTCTTTACTCCTGCAGATCAACTCTGTGGTTCCTACCTTCCACAGTCATTTTTCTGGTTTGTAGAAATGCAGTTTTCTTCCCTAAGTCTTCCAAACTATTTTTTGGGTGTTAGAATGATTTGATATTTATCTAGATATGTTTGAGGGAGGAGGCAAGTTTAGAGTTGCCCTATTCCTCTGCCATCTTACCTCTCACCCTGTAGGGTTTCTTTAATTGTAATCTTAGCCCAACCTGAGGAACATGTTCTTTTTTTTTCTTAAAAAGTATTCATTAAATGATTTTTTTAGATTATAGAAACAACAGATGCTAACAGTTAATAGGCTAAAAAATATAAAAAGTACCAACAAAAAACAAAACTAAAAATACAAATGAAAAGTCACTACCAACCCAGTGAAAAGACAGAGTTGACATTTTTGCATGCCTCATTTTTTTAAAATGTCTCTGTGTATAATTCTATGTGATTTTTTTCACATGTACAGATTCCTCTTCCATCACGAAAAGAAACTCCATGTTGTCCTTCATAGTCATCCCTTCCTCCCTTTCCCCATTACTCTGGCACCCCCATACCTGACCTCTACCTCTGTAATTATACCATTTCAAGGACCATGCAGTATGCAACATGTTGGTACTGGTTCTCCACCCCCCACCCTGTATAATGCCCTTAAGACCCATCCAAGTTGTTGCATGTATCAAACGTCTGTTCCCTTTTTTTGCTGAATCGTATTGACATGGCTGTAACTATTCATCCATTGAAGGATATTTGAGTTGTTTCCAGTTTTGGGCAATCACAAATAAAACTGCTATAGACCTTTGTCTAAAGGTGTTCATGTTTTCTTCTGCATAAGATAAATTCCCAGGAGTATAATTATTGTTGTGTTGCAATTATACATGTTTTTTATAAAGAAACTGCCAGACTGAGTTCCAGAGTGTCTTTACCATTTGTCAGCAATATATGAGTGATTGAATATTTTCACATCCTTGACAACATTCGGTGTTGCCTTCTATTTTTGGTATTCTAGTAGATGTGTAACAACATCTCACTGTGGTTTCGGTTTGTATTTCTCTAATAGGTAATGGTGTTTAACATCTTTTCAGGAGCTAATTTACCACTCGTATGTATTCTTCAGTGAAATGTCTGAATCTTTTCATCATTTTTCAGTTGGATTTTTTGTTTTCTTATTGTTGAACTTAGAGAGAATATACATAAGTATATTTTATACTGTTTATATATATTACAGTTATGAGTCCTTTGCTGGATATAGGATTTGGAAATATTTCCTCTTAAGTAGTGATTTGTCTTTTATTTCCTTAACAAGCTCATTTGCAGAGCAAAAGTTTTAGTGTAAAGTTCATTTTGAAGGCTACAGCTGTCCAATTATTCTAGTGCCATTTCTTAAAGACACTTTTTTCATTGAACTGATTTTCTAACTTTGTTGAACATTATTTGGGTATATTTACGTGCATTTATTTCTGGTTCAGAAGCATGGTTGTGATAAAACTATTTAATCATTACCAGGGCAAATTTTGCCTAGAAAACCTCATTTTGTATAGCAATAAATTTAAAATATTTACTCATTACTAGTATACTTTTTAAAAAAAAAATTGTACATTTAAAAATATCACAAAGACAATTTTGGGCTGACCTACACATCATAGAATGAATCCTATCAGTAATTCTTTAAATAGCCAACTGTTCTCATATAATAAAATATGGTTTGATGTATTTAAAATTCTACACATAGCTTTTAAAGATTTTAAAAATTTAAAATATTATGTAAATTAATATAATTTCATATTGCAAATAATAGGTAGGATATTAAAAGGATAAATATTATGTATAGAATACATAGCTATATATACAGATAATATTCCTGAAAGCACAATATTTTATAGAGTAATAGAATTATGAAAAAAAATTCTATTTCTACCTTTGTGCTTTTCTGTATTTTTATAAATTTCCTATAATGCTCATGTATTATGTTAGTAAAGTGGAAAGAAATTCATACTCAAAAATAGAGACTAGAATTTGGCTGGAAAAATTACCTTCGAAATTAAAATAAAAATTTGAGGCTAAAAATAAAATACAATAAAACAAATCACTTTGTAACTCTACTGAATTAGTAAATCAGGGCTGGATTCATCCCTTTCTCATTCTCTATTTCAAAGGTTTATTGAACAATTGAACACCAATGATAATCAAAGCATTTTCTTGTGTTCTTTGGACAAATGATGCTGAGGCCTGATAGTTCTTTGGCGAGGTGGCAAACAAAAGGGTTCCTTCACCCTAAACTCACATTTTTTTTTCTTTCAATTTTTTAGGGATGGAAGGCAAGTAATTAAATCTACAAGTAAGAGAAAAATTGAAAGGACAAGTGGAGATTATCGTTTTGCATGTAGCTATTAGTGGCTGAATGTGGTTATTAAGGATCATTTTTAGAATACTGAAGTTCAACAACCATATTATTTTCTACCCAGCCTCTATTCATGATAATTCTTAAATGTTTGAATGTCCCTATTAGCTAGTGACTAAAATATCTACCTTCCATGAAGCAGTCTAAACACATTAATTGGATTAATACTAATTCAGGATAAGTTTTAATTACTGACGAATCTAATACAGAAATGTTTTCCCATGTACTACATTTCGATTACATGCCATCAATTTCCTTGACTTTAATTTGGACAGCCCCCCCCCCCAATCCCACACACCAACAAAACTAGAAAAACATTAAAACTATGGCAGACAGGCGCAAACAGGTGTCTCCCAATTCCTGGACCATGACCTAAAACACATTCTAAAAGTACAAAAGTTCTTTCAAGTCTTTTGTTCTTTTTTTTAAAATGTAATGTGATTCCATTTACCCCCCAGACATAACAAGCTGTCTTTTAAGAACTTTGTTAACTTTTTTCCCTTCTTTTGGAAGAGGTAAGGTATAAGTTATCCATAAATTTTACAAATAAAATAAGAAATTATATCTTCCATAGAGCCAATATTAGTAACAAACTACTACCATTATTATAACTACTAACAAAAATCGGTTAACTTTTATTGCCTTTGACTTAAAGTGTGCTGTTTTAAATTTGTTACCCATTTTAATCTCTACGAGAGTATTATGATATGTGGGATTTAGAAATTGGAACTAGAGCCTCAGTTTCTACATCTGAAAAACAGGATAACAAGAGAACTTACCACCTAGATTATTATAAGGTTAAATGAGATTGTGCATTTAAAGTGTTTATTTGAATGACTGGCAAAACAGTAAGCTCTCACTAAGTGTTCAGGATTGCATAAATCCAGTAGTGCTGTGGCTCCCAACATTTCTGAGTTGAGAACACATTTTAATGTCAACACATTTCTGAACCTAAATTTAATTAGATCTATTAGCTAGGGATATTAGCATCTATCAACTGAGGGAATATTTAAACACAAAACTCAATAAACTTTAACTATTTTAACTATTAAAACAAAATCTGCAAGCACTTGAAAAATGTAGTGAGCAATATTTATTATTTCCGTCAATGGCTAGAACAATGTAAGAATCTAGTACAAGAACTTCATCTCCCTATTTGTCTATTGCTGCAGCGAAAGGTACTGGGTAACTCTGTTGCTTGGGGCCACTATACCCACATTCTGCCCTCTGCCTGTAGCCTGTTCGGCCACAGGTGACCACAGGCTCCACATGGCCTCAAATGGCCTCCCAAAGCCTTGTCCCTTACCCTTGGTCAGACTCCTTCCCAGACATCATCTGCTTCAAAAATGACCTGGTCGATACCTCCACAGCTCAGTAAAATAGGGAAAGAATACAGACACACTGTTGATTCGCCATCAGGCAAAATAGACTCTTTGCTAGACTGCTGGCAAAGAGCACAGACTCTGTTATCAGGTAGATGTAGGGCTGAATTCTGACACAGCTCTGTGACAAGAGGGAACTATGTAATGCAGGTCAGTCTCCGTTTCCTTATAGATATAAGGTGGATAATTCCTAACTTATAAGGTTAGTGTAGGGATTAAATGAGATAAATTACGCAAAGCTCTCAAGCCCAATGTCTGGCATATAATAAGTCCTCAACAGTAACTGGTTCTATATTTACTAAAACAGGAAATAGCTCAGCAGGGCACACTCTTCATGAAATGCACAATACTTGAAAATGCATTATACACTCTCTGAATGAAGTATAAGGCATTTATAAATATACAAAAATTGATTTGAAGTCAGAATAGTATTATTCCAGTATACATCACACTGAAAGAAATAGAACAAAGGTTATTTTAGAATTCTATTGAGAGGAAAGACGACCTCTGTAAGTGACACACACATTTTTTTTTTTGCCATATTCTTGACAAAATTTCTGAACAAAAATATCCTAGTAAAGGGCTCCCCTTTGTTAGTTTATTTAAACTCAAATAGTGGAGGTAACTGGGAAGAGTTTAGCTAATTTCTAAACAGTGAAAACAATTTAAAGAAAAATATACTCTATGGAATAGAAACTCGTCTTCAGAGCATGAAGAAGAGTCATGGGTTTCTGATGCTCATTATAGAAAATATGTAAAATAGGAGATTTTAATAGAAAAATTTGTTCTTAGCCACTCAGTACAGAAATAGATGAAGTAATCGCAAGGATATTTTAGTAACATAATCATTCCTTCATGCCATTTTTTTCTTAGAAAATCTAGCGATAAGTTCAAGAGCACAATGCAACCTTTTCCCATTCTCTTTAAAGGACAAATATAATGCGTAACAATAAAACAACCTAATGAGTCCCCAAAGGAAAATACATCAAGAAACAAAAAACAAAGGAGAATGAGGACTGATACCTCATTACATACTGTTATCTAGATTGTGTAATGAACAAAGAAAGTTCACAAAAGTAGAAAAAATGTTTTCCTCTGAGATACATCTTCAGTGAATACAATAATATATGCCCAGGTCATTTTGAAATCTGTCTCTATCACAAACACAAAATCTAAAATTTGTAATGTTGTTTTTTAAAAATATGCTGACAACAGAGATAACTAGAAAAGGTCTTTTGGCATTTTAATAAAAGATGGCGGAAGGAGCTTTATCTCTATCTCATGTAGTACTCATTACTTCAGTTATATTTTGCCATTACATGTTTCTAGCCATTTCAGTCACGTGTTACTGCTATATTTTGTTACGTAACCTCAATTAAATCAATTCTTTATTGTTGCAATATTGTTCTGTGAAACACAACTCTGTGATGGTGATTTCTAAAGCACAGTGCAGACAGAGCATTAGCCAAGAAAAGACACATTTTATACTGATGAGAACTCAATTCTCCGTGGAAAGCAGTTAATAAGACAACTGGAGAAAAATACAACCAGAAAATGATGTTGGCAATAAATATATTACAAAAAGACATGACTTGTATACTATTTGCTGTTTTCTGTGAGGAACAGTGACTATCTAAAAGGATCATAATTATGAAGCATATAATGCTTTCCACCTCACAACAGGTTTTTCAAAATTGAACCATAATTAATCATTGTGTGCATTATATAGCATGTGTTGTTTCCCCTCATTCTCACACTTAGTGGGCAAATATCCCAGGATGGCTTCCAAACTACAAATTCTTAGCTTTTACCAGTCTACCATAAAGTTCACAGAAACAAGTTAACTTTAGTATCCCATCACTGCAAATGGTAGAACTCGCCTATATATCCATGGAGGAATAACATTTAAGTTTTGCCAACCTCAGATTCTCTCTGTGATGAATTACACATTACCAAACTCTCATCTTCACCATGGGGTAGAGTTAGGATGAATACTGAGCAAATTGGTTGGGAATGCAAGCCTTCTCTACAACGTAGTTCCAACAACCCCAAAAAGGAAGGAAAATTGGTTTTTAAAACTGATGGTAGAAAATATTCTACTTTTTCTGAGACTGTATGCTAACGTCCTTCTCTCTGAAAAATGCTCGCTATAGAAATGACTAGTCTCCTTTTTCTTGACTTTAAGCAATCCAAATCAAAATCTGCAACAAAACAATGGGTCTCTCTGTGGCTGGTCTGTCTGTGCTCTCCTTTGCTGTTCTCGTTTAACCTTGGGTTTGAATCCATATCTTTGCTTTTCTTTTACCTTTTATGTTTATATGGCCTTGTCAAATGAATATTTTTACTGTAAGGTGGTCAAATGCTAAATGTACAGTTCGGCAACCTCAGAAACTTCATCCCTGGAACCTCCCATGCCCATCCCAACCAGAGACATACAATTCTGGTCTCACCAACACAGTAGTGACTCACCACCACTCGGTAGTGCTGAGTTCTAAAACCTGCTAGCAGGTCTCCTCTTGGCTGCTTTTAAGCTTTAGGCCTTTGGTGAAATCCATTCCTCCCTCTCTGCTTGACTTCTCATGTAAGATATTAGAGTTCAATTCTATAATATCAAAGTGTTTTTTTTTTCCCATCAGAAAACAACCTCAGATAAACATATATGTAGAAATAAATGTTACTAATTAAAGCATACCCTACAGGATGCTGTGTGAATAAAAAACTCACAAATGTAGTTTAAAATAATTAAGTGTTATTTGCAAATGACTCTACATGGTTAAAACATACTTTTTTCCTCCTCCTTTAGAAAAAGGGACAACCAAAAAGATGACCCTCTGTGAGTGAGCATTTTCTGTTAATTTAAACAAAACTGCAACGAAACACCTAGAATTGATTTTGATATGGTTAAAACACCTAGAATTGGTTTTAACATGGTTGAAACATACTCCCCCCCCCCCCTTTAGAAAAAAGTACAACCAAAATGATGGCCCTCTGTGAGTGAGCGTTTTCTGTTCATTTAAACAAAACCGCAACAAACACCTAGAACTGATCTTCATGCTCCTGGTGATCAAATCTTTCCATTTGTTTTAGGTGAGTGGTTTTATCAGGAGACATTTGATGGCAGCAAAAGGGTTCTGCTGGATAGACAGTGATTTTCAAGGGACTGCAAAATGGATTTAAAGATCTGTTGTTTTCCACAGAGAACTACGTATGAGGTTAAACAGGTAAGTACTGCTGTTTGGAAACCCAGAATACAATTCAGTGTAGTTGGGGTAACGCACCACATAGTGAAATTTTATAATATAATAATGACAAGTTAAGTTTTTAATTTTACTTGTAACCTATAGTCTATTTCTGATGAATAATGAAAAAAAACTCATTTGAAAAGGTATTCCAACCAGTCAAGAAAGGGAAATATCATGTGGAATGATGGGAAAACAATAATAACTAGAATCTCACAACATGGTACATTGAAAGGAATCAATAAATAACAGTTAAAAATGTGAAGCCTATACACTGAAGCATTAATCTAGTGTTTGAGCCTAAATTACACACAAAGACATAATTATTGAAGTAGCTATATTTTGTAAGAAAACAAAACTTTCAGATTATTTCAACAAAACGTTGAAGATGGGAAAGTATTGACTTGCCAAAGTATTCATCTGACCCAAAGAAGAATCCTTGATAGATTTTCATTCTTGAAATTGATAAAGGAATATGAAAATGTATATTTAAACTTTTTAAAGATAATGGTAGAGAGAAGGTAATTAGAATGTGAAATCTCCAAGTCAGAAGACAAGGGAGGACGGTGGCTGGAGGCCACGGAAGACCAAGAATACTTAACCATCATAGGAAAGGTTAGGATACAAAAAGAAAACACTCCTAGGAAGTCTTAACCACAGGTAAGATAAAATAAGGGGAGTGAGATCAAAGCATCAGTTATCACAATATAGGTGACTGGCTTAAAAGTTCCTTTTAAAAGGCAGGTAAGTTTAGTTTATGATCAAAAGAAACCTTTATCTCTTTGATAGTAACAAGCAAACCTAAAGTAATATTTTGAAAAGGATAATAATAGATGTATGGAAAGTATATATTAGGCAAATAGAAAATAAAATGTGAGTAATATTAATATCATAAAGCAGAACTCATAACTCATAACTAAGATTTTTATATTCTTATAAAATAAGGTTAAAATCTATAAACCATAATTCAGATCTAAGCCTGGGCCTTTATGTATATGGCAGGGACATATAAAAAATGAAAAGGTTTTTAGAAGAACATATAAAAAAATTAAAAGCTAGTTAGAAGCTGTCTAGAAAAACACAAAACTAAAAATTGTATGAGGAAATAACATACCATGCTATGTCAAAGAGATCAATTATTGCAAACATAAATAGGGATACAGACAATCTAACAAGTTGATTCAGTAATATATACTGAGAGTTGAACTCTATAAACAATGATTAGATGTTTTCTTCCATATATAAATAGTATATTTGGAAAAAAAATTATGTTAGGCTTAAAAATTCATAATTCTATTAAATAAAATTTATTATTAATATTAATAGTAAAAAGAACAAATGATCAGTAATACTTTAAAGTTATTAATTAATTCTCATCATGTGGATGATTATATCAACATAAAATTCTAGGACTCTTCAAAAAATTAACTAAAATGAAAGTGGTATTTGGCCAAAATGGTACTCAAAAAAATATATATAACCTTAAATGCACTTATATTTAAGTGAGAAAAATTTTAGTACCTCAGCTATGCATTTGTTATACTTAAGAAACTAAAAAATGACAATAAAATAATTTAAAATGTTTTGAGGACGGCATTAACAAAGATAATAATCATACAAATAGATTAAACATAGATAAAATAGGGGCTCCTGGGTGGCTCAGTGGGTTAAAGCCTCTGCCTTCAGCTCAGGTCATGATCCCAGGGTCCTGGGATCAAGCCAGCATCGGGCTCTCTGCTCAGAGGGGAGCCTGCTTCCTCCTCTCTCTCTGCCTTGCCTCTCTGCCTACTTGTGATCTCTGTCAAATAAATAAATAAATAAATAAATAAATAAATAAATAAATCTTAAAAAAAATAGGTAAGATAGACAAGAGTAGTTTTGATAAATACCAATAATTGGTTCTTTAAGGGAACTACAAAGTAGACAACCTTCATAATACTGATCAAGAAAAAAACCAGACTATTTAGACACAAATTATTCAAAAAGGAAAAGCAAAATGTAAAAACGAACATTTTGAAAGAGAATATGTTCAATCTTAACTAATTAACATTAAAGTGCAGAAAATTAGGTTGGCCACAAACAATTTAAATCATAAAATGTCAGGAAGTTTCAGTTAAAACATCAATTAAATAAGCATTACAAAGGAAAGAACACTCAAAAAGCTATCCTCTCACAAGAAAATGAGGTAAAGGGACATTTAATGAGTTCTGTACAAGTTTTGAAGGATGGCGAAACCTTAAGCAACTTTATCTTAGATCAGGGAGAGCAAACTTTTTCTGTAAAAGGTCAGATAATAAAAATATAGTGGCTTTGAGAGTCATGAAGTCTCTGCTGTAATTATTCAACTCTGTTGCCACAGGATGAAAGCAGACACAGACAGCATGTAACCCAATGGGCATGGCTGTGTTTCAATACAGCTCTATTTACGAAAACAGGTGGTGGGCAGGTGGTGGTCTGTGGGTCATAATTTGCCAACTTTTACTGTGGCATCAGGTGATATAGACTTCCCTAATTCATTTTATAAAGGTGATATAAAAAAAAAACAACAACTGGAGTCTGAAAATGGTAAAACACAAAGAGAAAAAAATACTAATTCATTTAGGATTACACATGCAAAAATCTTAATAGAAAATTGAGTATCATCCTGCAATATAGTAAAAGAATAATACTTTGATTAAAAGGTTTAATCCTAGCAATGCAAAGCAATATTCTCTTTAAAGATCTATTATGTTAGTAACTCTTCATATTAAAAAGGCAAAGGAGTAAATATGATATATATTGATATTCTCAAAACATTTGAAAAGGCTCTTCTCATAAAAATAGTAAACTATAAAAGCTTTAGTAATAGAAGAAAATTCGAAATGAAAAAGTATTTATATGAAATTAACTGCAGATTTTTTTAATGCTAAAATACCAGATGTATTCCAAAATAAGTCAAAAATCAGTTTTATCAGTATTAGTTTTATTATTTGGTATGCATTACGAGAATAAATAAGAGGTACAAATGCCAAAACACTACTTTAGCAAGATGATTTGTTTGAAGTGTTTTAAACAATTTTGTACATATAGTAATTATAACCAAATAGATATTCTTAAGAAAATACATCTGAGAAATTATATTCATAATAAAAACAAAAATATAAAAATTTAATTAAGCTTAATAGCTTTAAAAATTTTTTAAATGTTTAAGGAATATCAAAGGAAATAAGTAGACAGAAAATACAATTCTCTATGAAAAAACAGTATTGTACAGATCTCTTCCAGAATTAATTAATAAATGATATTCAATTACAACTAAAATCCTAAAGGCATTTTAATGAGAGGTGAAGATGGAGATGAAGGTAACATTACAGGTGAAATGCATGGCAATAGATGAGATTAGTCTAGAACATATTAATAAAATATGCAGGGGGGGGTAGTTGGAGCATATTATTGTATACTGAAGTCAGTTATAAAGGAAACATAAATAATTATAGCACTGAGACACTGTAGACAAAAAGATTCATGGAAAAGAATACAAAATGCAAAGACTTAACTAAGTGGCCATTAACAATTTATTATATAGTGAAAGTAACATTTCAAATAAGTGAGGAGAGACTGAATTATGAACAAATATTATCGGGGTCACTTACAAAGCAAATTTATAAAATTTTTCTGAGAAAAAATTGGTAATATATGAAGAATTTCTAATATATGTATCCCTTAAGGTAATTTGACTTAAATAATGCTTCCTAAGAAAATAATCAGACAACAGCTTGATTATGAAATCTTTTAGTACCTAGTGTATTATAATGAAAAAAAACTCAAAATAATCCAAATATCCAACAACTGAAATTGATTAAATGAAATGTAGTATAATGTACAACAAGAAAGTGGAATACCATGCAGCCATGGAAGTTAATGTACACACACACATCTAATGTACACACACACATTATATACATATCTATGTATAAAAATATATGGATTGGGATGAATATATATGTGTATATTACACAAATATATATACATTATCTATCTCCCTACAAATACATATATATGTCTATGTGTGTGTATATTTGTGTATATACACATCTAAAATATATGGTTTATGTGACTAAGTGAATTAAGTACATTATAATATGATATAAAACCATTTTTATAAAAAATTAATAAAAAGGGGTGCCTGGGTGGCTCAGTGGGTTAAAGCCTCTGCCTTCGGCTCAGGTCATGATCCTGGGGTCCTGGGATCGAGCCCCACATTGGGCTCTCTGCTCAGCGGGGAGCCTGCTTCCCCCTTCCTCTCTGCCTGCCTCTCTGCTTACTTGTGATCTCTCTCTCTCTGTCAAATAAATAAATAAAATTTAAACAAAATTAATAAAAATGTGTATATCTATTCATCTATGATTAAGAAAAAAAATGTCTGGATATACATACACAAAAATATTGATGATGTCTATTCCTGAATGGTGGGATTGGAGATTATTTTAATTCTTTCCTCTTTGCTTTTCTGCATTCAATGAACTTTGTCTGCTTGAAATTTGAGCTATATTCTCAGGGAAAAAAAAAACATTTAATTTTAAAATCCTTAAATGAGGGGCACCTGGATGGCTCAGTGGGTTAAGCCTCTGCCTTCGGCTCAGGTCATGATCTCAGGGTCCTGGGATCGAGCCCTGCATCGGGCTCTCTGCTCAGCAGTGAGCCTGCTTCCTCCTCTCTCTGCCTGCCTCTCTGCCTACTTGTGATCTCTCTCTCTCTCTCTCTGTCAAATAAATAAATAAAATTTAAAAAAAATCCTTAAATGAGTAAGTGGTACCAATATCTGTTCTCAAAAAGGAAAATATTTCTTTTAATGATTTCAGCTAATTAAAACTCAAGGATTTAGCAAATTTAGTTTGTAATCCATGTTGTTTTAGATCCCAGTAGCCAACATTTGACATAGTTAACTCCAGAATAAAGTATGGGTAATTTAGAAAATAGTTAAAGAAAAAAAGAAAATAGTTTAGCTCCACAGTTCCCAAACTTTACATGGAAGCACCTCAGGGCATTTCAGTAAATTTTAAAAGTAAATTTTTAAAATTGCCATATATTTTATATATATATATATATATATATATCTTTAAAGATTTTATTTATTTGACAGAGAGAGATCACAAGTAGAGAGAGAGAGAGAGAGAGAGAGAGAGGAGGAGGAAGCAGGCTCCCTGCCTAGCAGAGAGCCCGATGTAGGACTAGATCCTGGGACCCTGAGATCATGACCTGAGCCGAAGGCAGAGGCTTTTAACCCACTGAGCCACCCAGGCAGCCCTGCCATATATTATTTTAAAATTTTAAGGGAAATACAATATTAGTAGACACCTGTTAAATACTGCACAAACTATTAGCTGATGATAGTTCACAGTCTCAACATTAAACTTTGCTTCCTTCCTTTTCATGATGTCCTATCTTTGTGAAGCTGGGTTTTTAATGACTGATACGATAAAAAACAAGTACCACTTGAGAATCAATTTGGAACAGGAAATGAGGGTTATAGCATCCAATCTGATTCTAAGATTTGAGAAACTGTGTAATGTCCAACAAGTACAAACATCTGGTTAGTAAATGACTGTGGATATTTAAGAATGAAATTAAATATTTTTTTCTTTTAATTTATGTGTATTATTTTTTCAACTAGCTACCAAGAGGTTAGGAATTAAATCCTGAGAAAGTTATTTAAGTCTAAACATGTGGTAAAATGAATTGTTAAAGATCTCTTTTGTCCTATTACTGAGACACTATGGGGGGGCGGGCATCATGAACCTACAAAGTTTGGAAAACTCTGGCCAATATTATTATCTAGTACACATCAACCTACTAGTAAGACCTATTCAACTATAGGGTAAAGCACAGCTGCCTAGTTTCAATCCTTCAGGCTTATCAAGCAGTAATTATAATTGAAACTGATCAAGTTTAATTCCTCCAAAATCCACCACAAAACTGGGGCATTTTGAAGGATGACTTTCTTTTTTTTTAAAATTTTTTAAAAAGATTTTATTTCTTTATTTGATACAGAGAGAGAGAGAGAGATCACAAGTAGGCAGAGAGGCAGGCAGAGAGAAAGGGGGAAGCAGGCTCCCTGCTGAGCAGAGAGCCCAATGTGGGGCTCGATCCCAGGACCCCGAGATCATGACCTGAGTAGAAGGCAGAGACTTAACCCACTGAGCCACCCAGGTGCCCCAAAGGATGACTTACAAAAGGAAACAAGGCTGGAATGAAACCACAGTTTGCACTGAACTAATATTTGAGTTTTGTCCAATACTCTTTCATCAAAGCAAAGCTCTCTTGACTTTCATTGTTAAAATATAATTTCATATGTGGCCCATACCCATGACTTTCCGAAAAGGGTTCATTAAGCATAAAATTTGAATGTTTCTGTGACTCTTGAGACTGCCAGTTCCTCAGTGGTAGCAATGGGGAAGGATTAACTAAAATAATTGTTACCTAAAGAAAAAATAGCAGAAGACTTCATGTAAACAACCCCTCATAATAAATGTATTGTGACAACAATCATAATTAAATATTGTAATTTATCTGACAAAGGAAAAGACTGATACAAGATAACTTTTTTAGACAACAACAAAAAAATCACTAATTTGGGTAACTGAAGCCATCTTCCACCGATTTCTAATTTATCAGAAACTAAAAGAGTTGGGCGCCTGGGTGGCTCAGTAGGTTAAAGCCTCTGCCTTCGGCTCAGGTCATGATCTCGGGTTCCTGGGATGGAGCCCCACGTCGGGCTCTCTGCTTGGCTTCCCCCCTCTCTCTCTGCCTGCCTCTCTGCCTACTTGTGATCTCTGTCTGTCAAATAAATAAAATCTTAAAAAAAAAAAAAAAGAAACTAAAAGAGTAACTTTAACAGATGAAAATATAAACTTCATGTTGTTTTCCAAGGAAGGACAAACAGATATATCACAATATACCATGTTAATTCATGGTTATATTTAAAAAAATAAAAAAATAAAAGTTTTCATAAAATATGTAACTTAATAAGTTAATATAGTGAAAGCTGTTAACTTACTACCGACTTTATTGGGTATGTTGAGCATCCCTGTTGCAACCATTAAAATCCTTTTAATTTAGGAGATAATGACTAGATGGCATATTACTGTAGTCTCTCAGGTAAGTTGTTTGAGTGAAATGAAGAGATATATAGATCAGCCTACTTGTTATACATATGAAAACACAAGATCCACGAAGGTCCCCAAATCATCCACCCATCCATCCATCCATTCAATATGTAGAGTCCACTCTGTGCCAGACAATCAATTATTCCTTGAGAAGAAGGTCCCTTCTGTCACTGTACTTTCAGTCAAATGCGTGGTTTTCTTAGGTAAATGTTAGAATAACCTAGATTACTAGATTTTGAAAATCTCCATATCTAGACCTGACTCTAGGAGTAACTAAATAAGAATTTGTAGAGTGCCATCTGGGCATCAGTACTGTTTTGTTAAAGGTATGCAATAATTCCACTGAGCATTCAAGGTTGAGAACCACTCAAGTGGGAAGACAGAAACTGAACAAGTATTACAAATGCCCCAAGTGCTGAGTATTAACGACTGAGAAGTGTGAAGTCTCCTGCCCAGCTCAAGGATGTTTCCACTTTGTGTTGTTCCTCTTGAGGTAACTAAACATTATCATTTATGGAAATACCCGATTAAAAGGATTTCGATGTAAAGTGTGACACTGATCCTCAACAAAGTGGAATATGTTATTCTTGAAGCATAAGCAGTTTACAAGTCTCTAGGTAAATAAATCATAGGATTATAGAGACATTGAACATAAACAGGGATTGTGACCTACAAAAGAAATCTTTTCATGAATATATTACATGTTGTTCATATCATAAAAGTTCTGATTAAAATTATTAAGACTTGTCATTGTGTTTTTTCAAATATATAAGGTTTTTCTTTTGGGGGCATAATCTTCACACTAATGAATTTGGGAAACATAAGGATGTGTTGATGTTCATTATTATTTTTTTAAGTACATTCTATACGCCCAATGTGTGGTTTGACATTATGACCCAGAGATCAAGAGTCACATGTTCCGGAGTACCTGTG
This sequence comes from Lutra lutra, assembly GCF_902655055.1. Classification (NCBI taxonomy): domain Eukaryota; kingdom Metazoa; phylum Chordata; class Mammalia; order Carnivora; family Mustelidae; genus Lutra; species Lutra lutra. The sequence continues at coordinate 53,204,721 of NC_062290.1, forward strand.
TGGCTCAGTCGTTGCATCTGCCTTCGGCTCAGGTCATGAGCCCAGAGTCCTGGGATCAAGCCCCATGTTGGGCTCCCTGCTCAGCAAGAAGCCTGCTTCTCCCTCTCCCACTCCCCCTGCTTGTGTTCCCTCTCTCGCTGTCTCTCTGTCAAATAAATAAATAAAATCTTAAAAAAAAAAAAAAAAGAGTCACATGTTCCACTTACGGAGCAAACCAGGTGACCTGATGCTCATTATTATTCATTTTGCTTTATTTTATGGTTAAATATGAAAATAAGTTTATTACTCAAAGAACTATAAAGTAAATAAGGCGTAGGCCCATAAACATTTTAATAAATGCTACCCTATGACTCTAAAATTACATAACACAATGATTATGAGTTGTCTTTAGAGGTTTTAAAACTTTGGAAATCTAAATGCAGTTTTGCTTTTAAATTCTCTCAAGTGATAAATACTGAAATCTTAAAACGGTAGTGAAATGCCAAAACTTGCACTCAAGGCAGACAGGATGCAATGCATTTTTAAAACAATATTTGAGGGGCACCTGGGTGGCTCAGTGGATTAAACCTCTGCCTTCAGCTCAGGTCAGGTCATGATCTCAGGGTCCTGGGATCGAGCCCCACATCGGGTTCTCTGCTCAGCAGAGAGCCTGCTTCCTCCTCTCTCTCTCTGCCTACTCATGATCTCTCTCTATATCTGTCAAATAAACTATTAAAAAAATAACAAAATATAAAACAATATTTGATGGGCGCCTGGGCGGCTCAGTTGGTTAATTGCCTTCGGCTTAGGTCATCATCTCAGAGTCCGGATGGAGCCCTGCATTGGTCTCCCTGCTCTGTGGGGAGTCTGCTTCTCCCTCTGACTTTCTCCCCTCTCATGCTCTCACTCTCACTCTCAAATAAATAAATAAAATCTTTTTTTAAAAAACCCCAATATTTGTCAAGCCCTATTTCTGCCACTTCAAATATCTCCAACCCCCAGAACATAAGATAGCTCCACACAAATTTTATCTCCTTGTTTGACCAAATAGAAAACAACTCAGGCATTTCCAAGAGTTAGAGTTTCTTGCAGTGGTATTTTTAAAAAATCTGTCCTTCTATAGATAAATTCCTATTGAAAACTCTTTTAATATAACTTTATGTCTATCATTTACTAATTCACAATAAATCTGATACAAGATACATTGTCAGCAGCTAAGAGCAGCCAAATAGAAGCTAACAATATCACGTAGAAAACTTAAGGCCAACTGGAACCCAAGCCCCTTCCTGCTTTGCACTGCTGAATTTGTACTGTCACGGGAGCCACAGGGATGCAGCAGTTCACACTATGATTTAACTCACATCCCAAAGGAAATGTGTTCACTTCTAAATGGTGCCAATGGACTTACCCAAGAAATTCTGAAGCTGCCTTGAACAGAAAGAGAAATTCACCATAACTTTAACGCTGAGGACACTGGTCTTGTCACTATACTGGTCTAATGCACACACATCTATAATTCTACTTGCCTGTCTTGATTCTTACTGCTCCAGGATACATTCCCCATCTCTGATCCCAAACGTACCTCTGTGCCTTATGCGTATGGGTGTGTGTTTGGAAAAGTTATCCTTTCCAAAGTAACATTTGACCCCTGAAGTAAACTGCTGAGCATTTTTTGCATTCTCTACCGAAAGGTATTAGACAGCAGGTGAAACAGACATCTATTTTCACTGCCGAGGTAACAAAAGGTTTCCTGAGGAGAGCAAGTGAGGTTGGGTCTGCAGAATTATACATGGAGCCTTTCTCCCTCTACAGATGCACAGAGGTCCCGGGAGATCTCTGTGCGCTTCTCCGGAATTCTGCCCTGCATGCTGATTGGCAGGCTTCACAAGGGTTCTCAGTGAAGAATCGAAACCCCAGGCTAAGAAAGATTCATTTCATGTAGTTTCAGCACGTAAAGCTCATGCTGTACTCCTTGGGAAACGTGGCTCGCAGAAAGGCATGTGTCCATGTGCGTGAAGAGGAAAACATCTATCACCAGAGTTTTAATTGATTGCCACAAGCATGAGTACTGTCATGCCACACCACTGTGCAAGACAACCTTTACCAGTCAGCTGAATCCGGCCTGGCAGTGAGGAATAAATATGAACTGAGAGATTATGTGATCAAAAGCAGATTTGCAGGAAATGACGACGGTGTTTATAGTGTTAGATGTTTAATCACTTCTAGAGTCTGTAAAGAGCTATTGATCTGGTGATAGATACGGAATTATCTCTGAAAGAAAGCAATCAATCATAAAGCCCTCATCCATGCAGTTGTGAAAGTGTCATAACCACCATACATTTGTCCCCAAAGTATTGGTTTCTGGCTATCATAACTAAGTATGCAACAACGTGGACAAATGACATTCTAGATTCAGAGGTTAAAACAAACCATTGGAGATCACAGCTGTTCTCTAGTTCCAGCCAGTTTTCATCTCTCATTCTTCTCCCTGTCCTTTGAAAGACACAGCCTCGCAATTCTTTAGATTCAGACCCAATTCACATTATGAACCACCAGTACATAGAAGATGTTTTAACACATATGTACTTGATCTGCACTGCTCACTTACCAGATTTTATTTTTTTGCAGCTAGAGAAACTGTGAGAAAGCTGAATAAATGCCTTAAGGCCATCCAGCTGGTGGGTGGCAGCAAAGACCAGATCCCAGGTCTCCTGGTTCTATCATAAAACTGGTGCTTTTAGCCACTGCACTATGCAGTTGTTTCTTCATGGAAAATAATTTTAGTCCAGATAAGAACTTCCACAATCACAACAGAATCCTGGAGTTATATGGGAATATAGATATCATATAATCAAAAGTCCAAACACTTGAGTTATCCCTTGAACCACATTCCGAAGGGATAATCACCCGGTGTCTGCCTGAAGAAAGCGCATGACAGGTGGTCACCAGTGCACTGTTAGGTGGTTTTTTGGAAGGACATACTATGTCTATTTATCAGAAAAAATCAATATTGACAGCAACACCAAAAAACCCTCAATAGTTCCAAAGTTTACTACTTCTGAATTTGACCTACAAACTCACTGTAGTAATAGTAATCATGTATCAAGTATATTTTGGAAATTATCAAACCAATTTTACAATTGATGTAGAAACACAAAATAACCAGAACAGCTTAGGATCATGGTGGATTAAATTTAAAAAAAAAAAGTAGCTAGAATTTCCTTGAACAAATTTGAAGTCACCACCTTTTAGTGGTATGTGAAAAAAAAAAAATCCCCCCAAATCCGGACCATATCTGATGTTAGAATTATTTAGAGACCACTTGAATTATTAGAAAGTTCATCCTTGTATTGAGCTGAAATATTTCTCCTAGCAGCTCTTACTATTAGATATTATGTCTAGCCTCTGGAGGAACACTGGATAGGTTTATTTCGTTCACTAAGTGATGACGTTATGTCCTATAACAAAAAATATGGAAGGGGAGGTAAAAACCTCCAATGCTCTAAAAATTTTAAATGTGCTATACACTAACTTGAAATCAAGTTAAATAAATAAAATATCTAAATAAAAATATCTGGGCTCCTATGCAATCAATTTCTCTCAATGAATATGGCAGTAATTTATTCCGGGACAGAACATATGATTTGTTGTCATCTATTCCAGAAGCAGAGATCTTGGTGAATACTCGGGATTACAGTAGTTGAAACAGATGAAGTAACTTTAAATCTTCTAATGTCTGGCTCTTTCAGGCTTGCCAAGTCAGTTGAGCTGACTTATGCTTCAGGTTTTTGATTTAACCCACTGAGCTATCCAGGCGCCCCGACTCCAGGTTTTAAATTAACCATCTGTAAAATGGGTACAACTAGAAAACAGAGTCTTCTGTTGTGTAAGCCTCTAGAAGTCCCTCAGCGACAGAAAGAACACAAGCAAACAAAAACTATTTTACTTGAGGGACAGCCGCTCCTTGGTCTTTTCAAGGAAATAATTTCATTATATGGTGTAGGTTGCAATTAATTTAGAAGTCAAGGAAATATTCAGCATTAGAAACACTGTATATAACACTTATCATAGACAGGTTGATTTACTCATATGGCAAATATTCCCACCAAAAGAAAACTTTAAATTTGCTGTGTTTTAAAAGGGAAACATCTCATGGTGCCTGGGTGGTACAGTTAAACAACCAACTCTTGATTTCAGCTCAGGTCACGATCTCAGGGTTATGAGATCAAACCCCGAGGCTCTGCACTTGGTGTGGCGTCTGCTTGAGAGTCTCTCTCTCCCTCTTCCTCTGCCCCTCCCTGCTGCTCTCTCTCTCCCTCTAAAGTAAGTAAATAAATAAAATCTTAAAAAAAAAGTGAGACATCTCTTTGCAAACAATTATATCCATTTAATATAAGCAAGAATTGGGATTCAGATAATCATAAAGCAACATTTTCACTTTGGATGACTTTTTTTTTTTAACTGAGCAAATGAACTGCAGAAATGTAGTAAGTGATACTTCAAACAATAATGAGGTATCATTTTTCTTGCATTATACGGCATCACTTATAGACAGGTTCAGTGTTAATTATAATTTCATGTTAATGTTTTAAAAAAGATGATGAGTTGGAAGAATGGGGAACTCTCATGGGGCAAGGATTCTACAAATTTTGTGCAAGAGTTTTCATTCACAGTTCCCAGAACCTAGTAGGGAATTGATTCATAGGAGCAATATCAATTAAATAAATTAATTAAACACATTAAGAAATTCAAAAAAGTCTATTTGTATTCCCTGGACACAAAAGGGTAACTTAATTAAAGTCTTTAAAATTTATAGGTATTTTTATTAATGTTTTAAAATCTCAACTAATTTCATAAAAAGGATGGATTCAAAGTAATACATTTCTCTCCTCATCTAGACTATTAAAATAAACTCTCAAAACCATTTTCTTGTTTTTGCTTGGAAAACAGGGTAGTAGTCACTGAAACAAGAAAAGTTACCAAGCTCTTACTTTGGGCCAGGCACTATTTTAATTGATTTGCATTAAGTAACTCATTTAATCCCTTTACCAACCCTATGAGGAAGGTATGATTATCTGTAACAACTGAGGGTCATGAAGTTACTTCTCCAGGGTCACAACCAGGAATTGGATTCGAATCCAGAAGACCTGCTCCGGGGTTCACCTTAGCCACTAGCCAGTATTTCCTGTCATGCATAAGGGTGCCTTGTTCGTAACAGACTCTAACTCATTATTTTTCAACTCATCAGTCATAAATGGAAAGAATGGCTCACCAGGTACTGTGCCCCAAATGCAATGAAATTTTTGATGGATTTCAGGATGACAGCCTGTGGCAAGGAAGCTCAGAATTCCAAGGTGCGCTTTGCCGTTCTTACTCTAACGGGGAGAGAGATTCAGGGAGGATTTGGGTCGGTAACCCCAGGAGCAGGTATGTGGGCCAAACGAAGAAAGTGTAACCACGCTGTGCTTCAGTCTCCTCATGTATAGAATGGGGAAGCTGCTGATGAAGGTCGTGGCGGTACCCAAGCTTGAGCGCTGACGTGAAGACTATGCATCTCAAAGTCTTTACTATTCACTGTACTAGCTACTACTGCATCACAGTAAATGCTCAGGAGGTCTTAGCTACTATTGTCATTACTACAACTCAGCTTCTTTGCCGACCCCCTTCTTAGCACATGACCAAGTGAGGTGAGGACATCTTTTTATTCATTCGAGAAAGGGGTATTTGGGCTGATTTGCCTGTCTTATAAAGGTTGAATCCAGTCCAATTGCTGCAAAAGGGGAATCTGTGTGAGTGTGTTCATTCTCATTAGCTGTTGTCAAGGCTTGCTAATTCCAGATTGTTCAGAGACACCAGGGAGAGTGAGGAGAATCACGGAATGCAAATTTTCATGTGCTAGATGCCTTTGAAGTCCACAATTCTGTTGCCTATTTCCTCTACCTAACCCAAAACTCTGCTTCCAAAAGCATCAACTGCAAGGAGGACACATCCTACATGGCTCCTAGTTGAGGAGGGCAAGTGAGCAAACAGCTCTCTGCCATGCAATGTGAAGGAGAACTGGGGAGCAAGATCCCCAGATTCCCAGGGTTCTGACAGCCCATCACAGCTGTCTCATTCTTTCACCTCAACCCCCACAGGACATGCACAGCAAATAGATTTGGGGGATAAATTGTCCAGAGGATACTGTATTCCCTCCAAGGGATGCCTTTTTCCACATAGTAAAATTTCTGGATCAAATTAACATCAACCTTCTTAACTGCAAAATGCAAACAAGTAAAAAGAAAACATTAATCCCAGAGTAACCTCCACCTCTCAGATATGTACACGCCTGCCCTACCCCAGCTCTGCAATTACAAAAAAATATATGGAAGAATCTCTGTTCTAACTATATTCCCTGTATAATCAGAAATATATTTTTTAGCATGATGCCTTTTTCATCCTAGTCACTAGCATTTAGATGATAGGAGGCAAACAGATTTATGAGCATGACACAAAATTAACACTTAAAAGGCCAAAGAATAAGCAGTTGCTTTTTTTCCTCAAAAAGAATCCATGGAGGAAAAAGGCCCAATGCATACATAGCACGTATAGTTATAAAATGGAGACGCTGAGACACTGAGACTTTCCAGCACAAACTGACAGAGTAAAGCCCAACACTTTCACTTTGCCTACCTGCTTGACTTTGCAGGCACACCTTCCTCTCAGAACCAATGCTCTGTATGGTGCTGACCTTCCAAAACTAGTCCACAAGCCCTGGTTCTCTCTAGGCACTGAGGCAGTGAGATGCAGGGCAAGTGTCTGATTGGAGAGGCCTAGGTCTAGGCCTGCTTCTATAGTTTCCTACTCATGTGAATTGAGGTTAATTATTTAATCTCTCTGAATTTAAATAAGATCATCTATCAAGCATATATACTAAAACTTTTCTTGTAGGATTCTAGAAGATCAGAGATTCCAGTTGTAACCTATGATATGTTACCATATCATATGCACTTATAAAATGGTGGTCATTACTGTAAACACTGAGTAGTGCACACAACTTATTACTTGAACTTTACCTAGCTACTAAGTAGAACAATGGGGTTTTGTTGCTTTGTTTTTGTTTTAAGGGGGAAAAATTAAATTACAGAGCTCACTTTCAGATGTTAGAGCATAATTCCTTTAACCTGGCAGCCAGAGAAAGAATCTACCTTTTATTACAGCCCTAGACGTTGGTTTCAGTAGAGGTAGTTGGGGAAAAGAGGACTGGGTTGTACACCAAAGAATGGGTAACTCCAGCAAAGTAGAATCTTCCCACAAGGCTGAATGCCCAACTTTCCCAGATTTCTAGGATATTTTATTTACTTATTTCCAGTAAAACTGTTCCAGAACTCCTTTCTACATGACCTTTCATAAGACTTTTGAGGGCAATTCTCCTCCATATTCTGGATTCCCTCACACAATCTTACCCATGGACGCCATTTTCATGCTGCCGTGCTGTGTCTCTGACACAGGCCACAACCTCACTTCTTTCATTCCTAAGTATGATCTCTAAACACGAGTCAGAATATACAGGGATAAGCTTGGCAGGGGGAAGGATACAGAATAGCACAAAACCAACTACACTTAAATATGAGACATTGTACTTTAAACTTCTCCTGTGGGCAATGTGCTGTGACAGTTTTTAGCTTGTCCTATCCTATCCTATCCCATTCTATTCTACTCTGTTTTAAAAATGCTGGAGCCACTACCAACCTAATGGGTCTTTACTCAGGGTTAATTACACCATTTAAGATCCCTTATATCTATTCAATCTAGAATGGTCAGGTCACATCTATAGGGCCTTGATTTTCAAAACAAAATAGTTATTTGCCTGTAAAAAGTCATATTGTGCCATTCCTAGACTGTGAAACTAGATGGCCATTTAATTACTTAATAGATTTTTTCTTCCTATTATAGATATTATTTCATTTATTTTTATAGCAACTTTATGAGTTAGGTAGACAGATATTTATCAATTTCTGTATCTTTTAAAGATGAAGAAACTGAATCATAGACAAATTGAGTGATTTTTTTAAGGTCACACACATAGTGACAGAGCTTGTTTTAGAAGCCAGACTCATTTCCATCTCTTTTCTACCTGCTTATCAAGAGTAGTACAATATCACCTAAATCTGAATGTCCTGGATGAATAGTAATTACTAAAAAGATACAGATCCCTGGCTCACTCTGATGTTATAGAATCAGAATCTCTAGAGTTGGACATGGGAATATGCAACTTTAGAAAGGTCCCACAGACAGCTGGTATAGACCAAACTAAATGGATCATTCCCCTGAGACAGGGGTAGGGGGAGGAGGGAGATAAGGGGAAGGGAGGGGGTGTTGAAAGGCAGAAAGAGGGAAAGGGGAAGGGAGAGGCGGAAGGGAAGGGTAAGGAAGGGAAACAAAAGGAAGAGGAGGGAAGGGGAGAGGAATGTAAGAGAGAAATGTTAATACCATAATTCCTTGAGGTTTTAGTAAGGGTTACACTGTTTTGTTTCAAAAGGATTTGAGAGAATATAGAAGTCATATGCAAATGAACATTGTACAATTATAGGTAAAGCAAGAACAAAGATTGAGTAACAGAAGAACTAAGACGGCAAGAAAAGTCACTCAGCTTTGCATTGGACTCTAATTCTTCTAGCAACGAAAATCAATTAAAATAGTGTTTTGAAAACTTTTAAAATCTGACAGTATTAATTTGGTTCTAATTCTCCCAGCATCTGAGCAAAAGAAGAGATGTCTGTTGCATTTTTATTTTCTAAGTCAGAACTCAAGGGAACTGCTTATACATACAAAGTGTAGAGAATGTCTACAAGTTCAGAAACCACTTTCATATCTCTTCCCCAACCGAACATGATCCTATAACTGTAGTAACAACAGCAATTGAGTATCTACTGCACATCAAGCATGATAAACAGGTCTTCCTATTTAATATTCATGAACTCTTAGGATGCATCCCCATCTTATGGGCAAGAAAATTCAAGGCTGGTGATCTTGTCCAAAGATTGAATACACAGCAAACGGCAAACCGGGCTTCAAAACCAGATTGTTCATCTCCAGAGCCTACGCCCAGCTGACTCTTAAGTAAATGAGTAATGAAATAACCATGACATACAACAACAGTCCTATTGGGAAGGAGAACTAAAGCAAGGATGAGAAAATGGAGAGGAGGAACAGTACGTGAGAAAACCAGAAACCTGGATGAATCAGCAGCTGTTTACCAGACAACAGACGGCCCCTCTGCTGGGATGTAATTTCCTCTGAGCCAATCCAGGCCGTATCTTATCTTTGGCTCCCAGTAACAAGCCTTTAGGGAATAGTCATGCTAACTGACAGAGGTTTGGATTTCTTTAAAAATATGAAAAAACTCAGTACCACCAGCTATAAAAGGGACTTTGTCATTATTGGAACTTTGATAGGCTCACAAATGAATCATCCCAACCAATCAATCCATTCGCTAGCATTAACTAGCTAGACAAACTAGTTGGACATCTTCACCTGAAAGAAAATCCTTTATTTTAGACAAATTGTACATTAAAAAAAAAACCCTACTACTGTCTTCATGATAAATTTCTGAGACTTCTGTTCTACGTTCATTAGGTGTCTTTGAGGTTGACAGTTATGTTTGTGTGGATTTGAGCAGACTGACACATTTAAATACTTGTTGTGTGATAATTAGCATGTTATTTAACTATATGAGGCCATTTTTTTTTTTTTATATGGATTGAAGGCTAGGGAGTTTCATACCCTTGTAAGCTCAGCCTCCTTTCTCACAAATAAATTGGACTCCTGCATTTGTCTCACAAGCCTAAGACCTGAAAGATCTTATGCTATGCTGTTTGAGAATTTTGGTGTAAACCAATAAGCCCTTCTGCAGCTATTAATACCTTATATATAAAAGCAATCTTATCTACAATGTTTTATACATATACACTAGTATTTTTGTTAACTTTGATTTATTCACATTAGAGAAATACTTGCAATAATATATTCTCTATGAAGCACTTAGCACACAATACTTAGCACTTGGTAAGGCTAGAAATGGTTTTCTCCCTTCTTCCTTTCCAAACCTAGACCCTTCTCTATTGCGTAACCTAGGTCTGTCTCTCTGCTCTGTGCTTCTCTTCTAGCCCATTTTCATACTGTCTTCCCCACATTGCCTTTATCTCCAAAGAGAAGATGGCTGCCTTTCTGGCAAAGAAAGCTCAAGAGAGAAAATAATCTTTGTAATTATATTTGATAGGTACAAAAATGTGAAGCATTTTCTGTATTTGCTCTTTAGATAAAAATGGCTATGATCCCTGGTAGTCACATGAGTCACCAGAAGAAAAAACCCCCGATTCATTTCTATCTTAAAATGGTGGTGATTCTAAGCTCCGTGAGAGACCGGAATACAAAGTGAGCTGTAAAATGCGGACTCCCTCTGAAGATGACTCCTTGAGATGCTTTACATGATTAGATGTTAGGATCTATTCTGTGAAAGCGAAGGATGGTCTTCTGTAAGTGTCTGACTAGAAATAATTCTTCATTGTCTTTTGTGAGAGTCTGGTTTTGTTTCAGATGCTCTCTCTGTGTTCCAAGTACCATCTGAGGCTGCTTGCTTGCTTTTTTCTGTGTTGTTTTCAGTAAGATGAGCACCACAGTCAGAATGGCACCATGCGGCTGAAGCTGACACCAAGCACTTTTGGTGGGCCTCAGAAAACAGCCTCACTTTGTTCTGTGTTTAATGCCTAGGATGTAGACTCTGCCGGGGCACCTGCCATTTTATACAACTCTCTAATCTTCCTCTTTATTAGCTGTCTGGCAACATTATCACACTGGCTGCTCGGTTTAAATCTCGTTCACTCTTGTAATATAAAAAGACAAGAGAATGTCCCTGAAGATAGAAACTTAGTCTCTTGTACTGTAGACAGTTATTTTTTTTTTCAATGTAATTTTCCTTGAAACAAAAATTCTTTTATACTTCCACAGGAAAAGAGAGTATGTCTTTGCCTTCTAAGTAAATATTTTGCATTACAATTGTCCAGATGTGCAAGATGCCTACTGAAGCTTTCTCTGTTTAATGACTAATCCTTTAGATCAGTTGTTTAAAAAGGCTCATGCTACAGTATATATTCTCATTCATTTACTTATTTATTTTATTCATTCAGACAACATTGGTTCCTGCTATGAATCACACATGATGCTAGGTACCATGAATACCAAAAAGAATAATGTGCTTTTGAGAAAACAAGTAGGGAAGATAAACTCATAAAGACATCAGTGAGGGGCACCTGGGTGGCTCAGTGGGTTAAGCCTCTGCCTTCGGCTCAGGTCATGATCCCGGGGACCTGGGATCGAGCCCCGCATTGGGCTCTCTGCTCAGCAGGGAGCCTGCTTCCTCCTCTCTCTCTCTGCCTGCCTCTCTGCCTACTTGTGATCTCTCTCTGTCAAATAAATAAATAAAATATTTAAAAAAAAAGACATCAGTGAAAACACAACACAGTAGATGATACAAGTAATAGCCAAATGTCCTGGAAATATAGGGATTTCTGCCTAGGCATGAATAGGGAGTATAAGAAGATAGCACAGAGGAGGAAGAGATATTTGAATCCACTGACAGTGTGTGCCAGAGAGGAATTAAGACAGAAGGACATTCTTAGGAGAGAAGACCTGAAGAGTTTAGTTTGGCTGGAACAAAAGGGAGTTTGGTAGGGAAGACCAGAACCAGAACATGGATATGTCACTTGGATCAGAATGTGACAAGTTAACTGGAACTAATTAACTGTAATTAATTGCCCAAGTATTCGGTGGCCAACTGAAATATGGCTAAAAGCTAAGAGTTGGATCTGGGCTTCAGAGACAGTCACTGTAATACATAAACAGTCATTACCAGAAAGCAAATCTACAACACCTTATGACAGAAGATCCTGAGGCCATACTTCTGTCCTAAAAAGGAGCTCCTAAAGACCTGGGTAAAAGGTGATCACAGAGGTAGGAGGTGGGGAGAAAAAGGGGAGTTGTCAGGGCCTAGGAGAAAGCCAAGCTGGGGAAGGGAGGGAGTAAAGGAGGCCATAGGAAGTTTCTCCACGTACTTGGGGGTTTAGAGTAAAGATTAAGAACAAGAGCTAGGGGGTATAAAGCTCCACCTGCCATGAGTCGTTTTTGCTTTTCCCCTCCTCTTCTTTCTATAGGAGCTATACCTAGTTTGAGTCTAGTCCAGAGACCTAGGAGGCAGAGAGAGAGGAGGAAAAGGAAAGGTGTCCCCAGGTGGAGGATATATACATGTCTGTCTGTGTGCCTGGGAAAGCACGTGGTCCATAGTAAAATGCAAGTCCTGAATCAGACTTTTCCCACTAGAGCAGTGCTGCTTTCAAATGAGGTGCTGGAACTTTGCCCTTACTGTTTATGGGGTCTCTGATCTTTTCACAATGTTAAATCTGGGGTCAAATTTGGTTCCAGTTGTTGTAATACTTTACATTTTTCTTACTGCTTAAAGCAGTGAAAACCTGTTGTTTTCTCTTGTAATCTCTGCAGCTACCCCACCCACTACAGCCTGCTTCCCCTGTGGTCTTTGCATTTCTGGAATAGAAACCAGGCATAGCATCATTCAGTTTATTAGGAAGAAGAACCTGAAATATAAACTGGTTGACCTCTCAGTGCTAGTGTTTCCTCCATATTTAACCCCTGTTATATGATGGTCAGGCTATGTTTGAAAAACTACCGTAGGGGCACCTGGATAGGTCAGTTGGTTGAGCAGCAGACTCTTGGTTTTGACCCAGGTCACAATCTCAGGATTGTAAGATGAAGCCATGAGCCAGGGTCTGTGCTCAGTGGGGAGTCTGCTGAAGATTTTCTCTCTCCTTCTCTTTCTGTCCCCCACCCCCCAACTTGTTCTCTCTCACTTTCTCAAATAAATAAACAAACCCTCAAAAAAGACAAGACTGCTATGGAGGAACTCACAAGTTAACTGTGCTCCAGGACAGCCATGTTTTACAATAATGGTCCTCCTCCTTACATTGAGCTGGATATGTTTCTTTGAGTCTTCTGGTTTCTTATATTTTCGCTTGGAACCATAGGCTTGATCAGATCTCTCTTCCACATCGGATTCCTTTTGATATTTGAAAACAGCAAACACGTTTCTCAGCCTCTTCGGAGGGAAATAAAAGGAACACTGGAGGACTCACTCATCAGATATTAAACTGGGATCATTCACCTGAATTAACTTCTTTATGAGGAGAATTAAAATGAAGCCCAGTATTTAAGCAAACAAATCAGAAAAAAAAACAATAAAAGAGGAAATGAGGGGCACTTGGGTGGCTCAGTCGTTAAGCATCCGCCTTGGGCTCAGGTCATGATCCCAGGGTCCTGGGATTGAGCCCCGCATTGGACTCCCTGCTTGGTGGGAAGCCTGCTTCTCCCTCTCCTACTCCTCCTGCTTGTGTTCCCTCTCTCTCTGTCTCTTTCTGTCAAATAAATAGTAAAATCTTAAAAAAAAAAAAAAAAAGGAGGAGGAAATGATTTCCCCAAGTAAGTGGCAAGGCCAGGTTTAAAAGCTAGAATAAATTACAAATTATGTTTAAAAATACATTTAGAGGCACCTGGGTGGCTCAGTTGGTGACCCCAGCATCCTGGGATCCAGCTGCTGGTCACTCTGAGCTCCCTGCTCAGTGGAGAACCTGCTTTCCCTCTTGCTCTCCCTCTGTCCTTCCCTCTGCTCAGGCTCTCTCTCTCTCCCTTTCTCAAGTAGATGGATACATAGATAGATAGATAGACTCTTTAAAAATACATTTAAATTTGCCTTTTAGTTTTATCAAGGTAATATAGCTTCATAGTTTACAAAACCACGTAATGCTATACTATAATAACATACTAATAACAATCACCTGCCTCATCACCTCATTCAATTAGAAGTGAGTCCATTGCTGGTTTCACTATGCATGCTGTCTCTGCCTAACAGCACTATTTCACTCATCCCCACCTTTACTGCTGGGCATGTGCACATACGTACATGTACTGTGCATGTATTATGCATTCACACACAGAATATATATAGCTAGGACAAGATCTGCCAACATTCGAATACGCTTAGCATTTCTGCAGTCTGCTAATTCTGAATGAACGTCTTTTTGAGTAATTAGGCTTATTTATGTGGTATGTTAAGTTACTTGGAAAGCACTGTCAAGCCAGTAATGATAAGCCTTAGGTTGCCTTAGCTTAATTTCTCTCATTGAAAACCTGGAGTATATGCCAAGATAAAATCAGAAAAGTATGAGGGACAGAAGGACAGAAGGAAGGTTTTAGATGAAAGACTAGGTGAAACTACAGTACAAAATGTTGGGGGGGAAAGGAGAGTGAGAGATGCGAAACAAAAACTGCAAGGACTCGTGCTAAGGGGAATTTAATGGTTTGACAGGTGATAAGATTCGGATCACTGCATTGTGAAAGCACGGATCAAGGAAGGGAATTATGAAAATGGTTGCTGTGATTTATAAATCTGATCACCCTCAGTCATCTTTGAAAGAGCCGAATAAACACTGGAATTTCTCTTTAATTAATAACCATCATCGAATCTGCATTTCTTTGAATGACACTCATACAGAATTGGGGCAAAATAGGTAATTTACAGCCTTCTGCACTTGTGGGGCTCAAATCTAAACACAACACTCCCAAGGTGAAAATATTAAACATCCCTGACAGGGAAATAAGAGCTACATCCTATTTTCAAATACACAGGAAGGACAAAAGGAAATTAGATTCAGAATCTGTAATAAAAGGAAATTAGGTTTTTTTTTTACTTGTAGCCTTTCATCGGTATTAAAAAAAAAATTGAGTCCATTCTTAATACTTTGCTTCCGGACCCTCCTTGCTATTTGCTAAGGAGATAAACATACATTCATATTTTCAGTTGGTCCTCTCTTTCCTCTCTAGTACTTCTGATGGTTTAGGTTGCAAATCATTAAACCCAAGTTATCCCAGCTAAATGAAATGTTTAAATGATACTTTTTGATCGCCCCGCCACTCATATTCTAATATATATATATATATATAACATATATATATTACATATATATATATGTAATATATATATACACACACATACACACACACAAGTACATACACATATATTCTAATACATATATATGTGTATACACACACACACACACATACGCACACATATTATGGCAATGAGTTGATTTTGATCTATTTATTATTTCTCCATTCCTGTAGCAGAGTTGGCAAAAACAGAACAAAAGAAAATTCACCCAAAACCCAACAATATTGTTTGTTCTCTGGTCCCCTTCAAGGAATATGATTTTTCCCTCCCTGGGTCTTCTACAAATGTCAGTGGAATTCAGTGAGCTGGAAGACAGGTAGGGGTTCAGTGTTCTTGACAAGGTTTAGAATAAAAATAAACTGCATGATATTTATTTAGGACCTTACGAATATGGTAAAAATACAAAGAAATAGTAGCCATAAGGTCTACCCTTATGGAATTCATGATATAGTCAGAGAAGTAAGATGATTTGAGAAGTGCCTAACAGTAGAAGAGATAAATAACAATTTTAGTCAACAGGATGGTATCAAATGCAGTGTTTCAGAAATAGATTCCACCCCAAACAGAAGACCTTTCTATATTCTTTACCAAGAAGTCTGGGATGGTAAGGAAGGAATTAAGTGATGTGATTATAGTCTCTATTTTGTCACTAGTGAGCTAAAGTATTTAAAACAGTTGTTTAACCTTTGTGGGCCTGAATTTCATTATCTGAAGAAAAAAAAAGACTAAAATGAATAATAGTTCAAGTATTTTAGACCTAAAAATCTATAACTGTGACTCCTTTTCACAACTGTGACATGGGTATACCTATAGGGGCTAAATCAAGCCATCAAAAAAGCCTACACACAGGGTATATAAGTGACAGTGTCCTCGGGATATTTTAGGGATAGATTGGATGTCACAGTAGGTCCAAAAGTGGGGCACTTCAATCAAATATTTAAGTATTTCCTGGAGGTGATTCTGAAAATCATCAATAATTTTTTTTCTATTTATTTCTCCTTAACAACTATCCGTCCACAAGATTGGAGGTCATTAAGTTTTATCATTTATCTGTGGAATCCAGTGTAGGGAACATAATTTCATTTCAGCCAGTAATGTTTCAAACCCTAACATATGAGAACCGTTGTACAGAGCTACACTCTCCCTTCATCCAAGTGTGTTTATGTATAAATTCGGTTTTGAATCTTGCTAGCTCAGAGGCCAGATTAAGAATTTTTAGTAGGGGCACCTTGGTGGCTCAGTGGGTTAAAATCTCTGCCTTTGGCTCGGGTCATGATCCCAGGGTCCTGGGATTGAGCCCTGCATTGAGCCCCGCATCGAGCCCCACATTGGGCTCTCTGCTCAGCAGGGAGCCTGCTTCCCTTCCTCTCTTCCTGCCTACTTGTGATCTCTGTCAAATAAATAAATAAAATATTAAAAAAATTTAGTACTACCCAGCATTGCTTGGGGCAATTTCTATGAGACTAAATTGGAAATGTCATTTTCTCCAATGGATCAGAAAGGGGTCTTTCCCTAAAGAAAGTCCAAGTTTAACATGTTTACATGCTTGCCAGAACATGTGTCAGAATGAATTCAGGGGCTGGTCTGTGAAGTTGGCAAATTCCTCCCCCTTATGGCATCAGTCTAGTGGACTTTGGAGTCTGTTGCCTCTTCCAGGGAGACTGAACAAGGTGGGATCTTTTCTCTCAGATCTCTTGCTTTGGGGCTCACCAGGAGCTCCAGAACCAAGAGGCTGCTGTTAGATGAAGCTTGTATACTAGTGACCTGTGTGAGGTCACTGGCTGTCTAATTGAGGGAAGGCTGACCTTCCTCATCTACCTTGATACATACGGACAATACATACAGACAACACTACGGAGCTCTCCAGGAGGAGGGGGCTCTAGTTCCATCCCTTCTATCGCTCTTCCACTGTGACTTCAGATTTCCTAACACTTTTACTACTGTGGAAGAATGATTTCCAACTTTTCCTCAATATTTTCTTTCTCCCACCAATGTGCAGCCTCTCATCTGTCCATCATTCCTCACAGCATCATGAATGAAGGGACTCTCTGCACACAAAGGCACAGACTACACTAGTTTCTGGATGAGTAAGATTTAAAAGTAGACACCAAACCTCTTCTTAGAAGCACTGACTCCTTTCTTGCTACTATAATTTCTCTTCTCCCCACAGCAACTACTTCAAATTACTTATTTCCCTCACTTTGGTGACATTTATCAAAATCTTATATTTGGGAAAAAAGTAGATGCAGTTGGTTACAACAAGATGTCACCGTTTGATGTGCAATCCCAGGTTATCCATATTTTCACATGGAACAAAACTGACCATATAATGAATAGATCTCTGATGGTGAAACATGAAAGATCAAGTCCATGAGAGACGTTTAATTCACAGAAGTAAAGATGCTGCCTGCCTCTATAATAACATTTTACGATAACAGTCATGAAACAAATAACGGCGACTATCATTTACTGCATTCTTACAATATGCCAATGTGATTTGTAAATACATCATCTCATTTATTCCCCAACAACCTTATGAGGTAAGCAATCCTTTTTTCTCTCATTTTGCAACTAGGGAAATCAAGTATTAGACTTGCTAATAAGTTCACCCAAAACACAAATAGTAGATGAGTAAACAGGATTCAGACTCAGGCAATCTGATTCAAGATTCCAATTTCTCAACCACTACTCACTGTCTCCCAGTAAGTATTATAATTAAACAGATTGATGGCGGAGATAATTTAGACTATTTTAATTTAGGTTAGTTAAATTAAATTAGATCAGCAGACAGACACTAGAGTCCCTTCCCAATTATCACAGTTAAGTTTATGAAAGCACCCCTGATAGTGGAATTTTCTATTGAGGACCTCAGGACCTTATTTTTAAAAAAACGAGTTATGGGAAATCAAAGATAGTAAAGGAATAATTGAGAAGGCCTTTTTAAAGTAAGTACTCTGAAAATTTAAAAAATTTTTAAAAAGTAAAATAAGCATACTAATTGTTCATTAAAATGAAACAATAAAATAGCCCTCCAAGTTAAAACAATATTTACCCATCTTAGTATAAGGATTATTCTACTATCAAATTTCCATTCACTAACACTTGCTCAGCAGAAAATTTTCAGTCTCTGCTTCTCATGAAGTTTGCTTCAATCCACCACTGCTGTTTTACAAAGAGCCATTCATGTGCATCTGGACTGCTTTGTTCAATTTTGAATTTCTAGTGTAACACACCTGTTCTTGGTCAGAAAGTCTTCAGATCACTAACAAGGTAAAAGAACTATTACACTAGATTTTGAGGAAGGATAGCCGGTATTATGGACTACTGCATATAGATATACTTCTAAACTATATGATGATAATCTACATATACTAATATATATCACAAAACTGAAGGACATTACACAATGCATCACTATGTAAAGAGAAGACTTCCTTATTATCACACCAATGATTTCCTTTTTTGCCCCAATTATTTGGGGGCTGAGCGATAGTATGGAAATACTGCTCCTTTATCAAATATAGCAAGCTAAACTGAAGACCTATGATAAGAGGTGAAGGTTTATTGCCAGAAACAGTGAAAAGGGTTGGAAGCTGTGAAATTGAGAATATGGTAACGGTGAACCGAAGTATAGATTTTGGAAAATCGGATGGCAGGACTTATGTACAATATATGTAAGTAATAAGTATTCAGTGAAAAAAATGTAATGGTAATATAATGATAAAGGATTCTTGGTAAATGGATAAATGGATGGATGAGGTAGAAAAATATTCAATATTTCCAACTTTATAATTTTAACAAAGATTTAATCAGGGATAATATTTGATTGCTATATTGCATTCTGTTACAATCTCTGTTATACTTTTCCATCTATAAGTACGAAAAATAAAGACATAATGTCCTCTAATCACTATCTGTGAGATGCTAAGGATTTATTTTGCTCTGCTTCTTTTATATTGTTTCATATTAACAAGACATCTTAAAACATCATGAAAAGTACCAACCTTGAAAGCTGCATTTTGTTTTTCTCATCTCACCTAAAAAAATAAAAAGACAAGAAAAAAAGAGGAAATTTAAGTGAAAGCCAATTAAGGCAACACGGCAGTAAAAAGAGCATTAAAAAAAAAAAACACTTTACCCATTTTCCCTTGACAAAGGAGACACATTTAACTGTGAAGAAAGAAATACTCTGATAAAACTTTTTCTCCCCCCAATACTTTCTTTTTAAAAATATTTTGTGCTTTTTGTACTTCATGATAGTTAGCTTTTTAAAATTTTGGGAGGCAAAGCAATTATCAATGACAATGAGAAAAAAAAGTACAGAGGGGATGTTTAATAAAAATGATAAAACAAAATTGTATATAAGAAAAAAACATATAGGCAGCAATTAATCAACCCATGGAAATGTGCCATCATGATAAGAGTTTTTGATAAATTCAGACAAGAGTATTTTAAGAGGCTATTATAATTTACTCTCAGGTTTCTGTATTTCTCTTCTTGAATGCTGATTAGAACATAGGCTTTTGCTTCTTTTCCCTCTTTGCTCCCCCAATAATCTGTTCTCCCTTATGGACCAAGTGATTATTGTGTTGTTTATAATAACTGTTCTACATTCCTTATGGAAATTGTAATTATGATGCTGAATATTCAAACTGCAAGCCACTTTTCTCAGGGAAATTGTAATTATGATAATGCAGTATTTACCCAACCAATGTTTTCTAGTCATTGTTCTCTTTGAGGAATGAGGAGGTGAGAGAAAAAGCACTGAAATAAAACATCCTGTTGGGATCTCAGATACATATTCTGGAAAAGCATAATAATAATCATAACAATAGCTGATAATTGCTATAGGGCAGGTGTGGTATAATCAGGCTGACATATATAGGACATACATGTATATTACATGCAGGCATATGTGAACTACATACATTTCTCAATTAACCTTCATACCAAGCTCATGAGGTAAGTCATATTACTATTCCAATTTTATAAGGCTCAGGTATATTGAGCAATTTACCTAACATCACACAGCTAGTAAATAGTAGAGTAAGGTTTAAACCCTATCTTTAAGACTTGTAAGTCTATGTATGTCGAAAGCCTCTGTTTCATTCACTGGTGTCAGTGCACATTGGTAAACTGATTCACCGACAGTCTCCTTTTTCCAAAACCAGTGCTTCTCAATTTCTGTGAAGTATAGTTGGCTTCTTGGCAGACAGGTACTGGCTATAACCCTTACTCCTAAAAAGTAGAATTTCTACCTTACCCCAAGAATGGAATAAACCTCTGTGCAGAGTGAAATTCAATGCCATCTTTTTGAAGGGCCATTTGGAATTATTCATTAAAATTAAAATTTTTTCATGCCCTCTAAGCCAGCAGTTATATTTCTAGAATTTATGCTAGAAGTATAAAAGTAGTCATCACAGCGTTGCTTTAAATAATGAAAACAGGGATGCCTGAGTGCCTCAGTTGGTTAAGCTACTACCTTTGGCTCGGGTCATGATCCTAGAGTCCTGGCATGGAGTCCCACATTGGGCTCCCTGCCCAACGGGGAATTTGCTTCTCCCTCTGGCCCTCCCCCTTCTTGTGCTCTCTCTCAGTCTTTCTCAGATAAATAAAATCTTTAAAAATAAATAAATAGACAGAGGAGTCAAGATGGCGGAGAAGTAGCAGGCTGAGACTACTTCGGGTAGCGGGAGATCAGCTAAATAGCTTATCTAAAGATTGCAAACACCTACAAATCCAACGGGAGATTGAAGAGAAGAAGAACAGCAATTCCAGAAACAGAAAATCAACCACTTTCTGCAAGGTAGGACTGGCGGAAAAGTGAATCCAAAGTGACGGGAAGATAGACCGCGGGGGGAGGGGCCGGCTCCCGGCGAGCGGCGGAGCAACGGAGCAAAATCAGGACTTTTAAAAGTTTGTTCCGCTGAGGGACATCGCTCCAGAGGCTTAACTGGGGTGAAGCCCAGGCGGGGTCGGCGCGGCCTCAGGTCCCGCAGGGTCGCAGAAGGATCGGGGGTGTCTGAGTGTCGCAGAGCTTACCGGTATTAGAACGGGGAAGCCGGCTACAGAGACAGAGCCGAGGAGTGACTCTCAGCTCGGGGTTACCTTGAACCGGTCGCAGGCTCGGTCAGCTCGGAGCGCAGCTGGAGGCCAGGGTGGCGGGAGTCATTGGGCGCTGTTCTCTGAGGGCGCACTGAGGAGTGGGGCCCCGGGCTCTTGGCTCCTCCGGGCCGGAGACCGGGAGGCCGCCATCTTTATTCCCGTCCTTTGGACTCTACGGAATGCGCTCAGGGAACAAAAGCTCCCTAAAGCAAACCCAGCAAACCGGAGCGGATTACTCAGCGCGGCCCCGGGTAAGGGCGGTGCAACTCCGCCTGGGGCAAAGACGCTTGAGAATCACTACAACAGGCCCCTCCCCCAGAAGATCAACGGGAAACCCAGCCAGGACCAAGTTCACCTACCAAGGAGAGCGGCGGAATTCCAGAGGAGAAGAAAGCAAAGCACGGAACTCATGGCTTTCTCCCCATGATTTTTTAGCCTTGCAGTTAATTTAATTTTTTTTCTCTTTTTCAATTTTTTTTTCTTTTTCTCTTCTTCTGCTAAATTTTTTTTAACTTTTACCATTTTCATTTTTTAACGTTTTTTAAATAGTTTATCTAATATATATATATTTTTTCCTCTATTTATATTTTTTCTTTATCGGCTTTCTTTTTTTTAATAGTTTCTTTTTTTTTCTTTTTTTTTTTTCTTTCTTTCTGAACTCCTTTTTATCCCCTTTCTCCCCCCTCACATTTCGGGATCTCTTCTGATTTGGCTAAAGCATATTTTCCTGGGGTTGTTGCCACCCTTTTAGTATTTTACTTGCTCCTTCATAAACTCTTATCTGGACAAAATGACAAGGAGGAAAAATTCACAACAAAAAAAAGAACAAGAGGCAGTACCAAAGGCTAGGGACCTAATCAATACAGACATTGGTAATATGTCAGATATAGAGTTCAGAATGACGATTCTCAAGGTTCTAGCTGGGCTTGAAAAAGGCATGGAAGATATTAAAGCAACCCTCTCGGGAGATATAAAAGCCCTTTCTGGAGAAATAAAAGAACTAAAATCTAACCAAGTTGAAATCAAAAAAGCTATTAATGAGGTGCAATCAAAAATGGAGGCTCTCACTGCTAGGATAAATGAGGCAGAAGAAAGAATTAGCGATATAGAAGACCAAATGACAGAGCATAAAGAAGCTGAGCAAAAGAGGGACAAACAGCTACTGGACCACGAGGGGAGAATTCAAGAGATAAGTGACACCATAAGACGAAACAACATTAGAATAATTGGGATTCCAGAAGAAGAGGAAACAGAGAGGGGAGCAGAAGGTATATTGGAGAGAATTATTGGAGAGAATTTCCCCAATATGGCAAAGGGAACAAGCATCAAAATTCAGGAGGTTCAGAGAACGCCCCCTCAAAATCAATAAGAATAGGTCCACACCCCGTCACCTAATAGTAAAATTTACAAGTCTTAGTGACAAAGAAAAGATCCTGAAAGCAGCCCGGGAAAAGAAGTCTGTAATGTACAATGGTAAAAATATTAGATTGGCAGCAGACTTATCCACAGAGACCTGGCAGGCCAGAAAGAGCTGGCATGATATATTCAGAGTACTAAACGAGAAAAACATGCAGCCAAGAATACTATATCCAGCTAGGCTATCATTGAAAATAGAAGGAGAGATTAAAAGCTTCCAGGACAAACAAAAACTGAAAGAATTTGCAAATACCAAACCAGCTCTACAGAAATATTGAAAGGGGTCCTCTAACTAAAGAGAGAGCCTAAAAGTAGTAGATCAGAAAGAAACAGAGACAATATACAATAACAGTCACCTTACAGGCAATACAATGGCACTAAATTCATATCTCTCAATACTTACCCTGAATGTTAATGGGCTAAATGCCCCAATCAAAAGACACAGGGTATCAGAATGGATCAAAAAACAAAACCCATCTACATGTTGCCTACAAGAAATTCATCTTAAACCCGAAGACACCTCCAGGTTTAAAGTGAGGGGGTGGAAAAGAATTTACCATGCTAATGGACATCAGAAGAAAGCAGGAGTGGCAATCCTTATATCAGATCAATTAGATTTTAAGCCAAAGACTATAATAAGAGATGAGGAAGGACACTATATCATACTCAAAGGAACTGTCCAACAAGAAGATCTAACAATTTTAAATATCTATGCCCCTAACGTGGGAGCAGCCAACTATATAAACCAATTAATAACAAAATCAAAGAAACACATCGACAAGAATACAATAATA
Organism: Lutra lutra; assembly: GCF_902655055.1. NCBI lineage: Eukaryota > Metazoa > Chordata > Mammalia > Carnivora > Mustelidae > Lutra > Lutra lutra. The sequence goes on from NC_062290.1 coordinate 53,228,070, forward strand.
GTAGGGGATTTTAACACTCCCCTCACTGAAATGGACAGATCATCCAAGCAAAAGATCAACAAGGAAATAAAGGCCTTAAATGACACACTGGACCAGATGGACATCACAGATATATTCAGAACATTTCATCCCAAAGCAACTGAATACACATTCCTCTCTAGTGCACATGGAACATTCTCCAGAATAGATCACATTCTTGGTCCTAAATCAAGTCTCAACCGGTATCAAAAGATTGGGATCATTCCCTGCATATTTTCAGACCACAATGCTCTAAAGCTAGAAATCAATCACAAGAGGAAATTTGGAAAGAACCCAAATACATGGAGACTAAACAGCATCCTTCTAAAGAATGAATGGGTCAACCAGGAAATTAAAGAAGAATTGAAAAAAATTTATGGAAACAAATGATAATGAAAACACAACGGTTCAGAATCTGTGGGACACAACAAAGGCAGTCCTGAGAGGAAAATATATAGCAGTACAAGCCTTTCTCAAGAAACAAGAAAGGTCTCAGGTACACAACCTAACCCTACACCTCAAGGAGCTGGAGAAAGAACAAGAAAGAAACCCTAAACCCAGCAGGAGAAGAGAAATCATAAAGATTAGAGCAGAAATCAATGAAATAGAAACCAAAAAACCAATAGAACAAATCAACGAAACTAGGAGCTGGTTCTTTGAAAGAATTAATAAGATTGATAAACCCCTGGCCAGACTTCTCAAAAAGAAAAGAGAAAGGACCCAAATAAATAAAATCATGAATGAAAGAGGAGAGATCATAACGAACACCAAAGAAATACAGACAATTATAAGAACATACTATGAGCAACTCTACGCCAACAAATTTGACAATCTGGAAGAAATGGATGCATTCCTAGAGACATATAAACTACCATAACTGAACCAGGAAGAAATAGAAAGCCTCAACAGACCCATAACCAGTAAGGAGATTGAAACAGTCATCAAAAATCTCCAAACAAACAAAAGCCCAGGGCCAGATGGCTTCCCAGGGGAATTCTACCAAACATTTAAAGAAGAACTAATTCCTATTCTCCTGAAACTGTTCCAAAAAATAGAAATGGAAGGAAAACTTCCACACTCATTTTATGAGGCCAGCATCACCTTGATCCCAAAACCAGACAAGGATCCCATCAAAAAAGAGAACTACAGACCAATATCCCTGATGAACACAGATGCAAAAATTCTCGCCAAAATACTAGCCAATAGGGTTCAACAGTACATTAAAAGGATTATTCACCACGACCAAGTGGGATTTATTCCAGGGCTGCAAGGTTGGTTCAACATCCGCAAATCAATCAATGTGATACAACACATTAATAAAAGAAAGAACAAGAACCATATGATACTCTCCATAGATGCTGAAAAAGCATTTGACAAAGTACAGCATCCCTTCCTGATCAAAACTCTTCAAAGTGTAGGGATAGACGGCACATACCTCAATATTATCAAAGCCATCTATGAAAAACCCACCGCAAATATCATTCTCAATGGAGAAAAACTGAAAGCTTTTCCGCTAAGGTCAGGAACACGACAGGGATGTCCGTTATCACCACAGCTATTCAACATAGTACTAGAAGTCCTAGCCTCAGCAATCAGACAACAAAAGGAAATTAAAGGCATCCAAATCGGCAAAGAAGAAGTCAAACTATCACTCTTTGCAGATGATATGAATACTATATGTGGAAAACCCAAAAGACTCCACTCCAAAACTGCTAGAACTTGTACAGGAATTCAGTAAAGTGTCAGGATATAAAATCAATGCACAGAAATCAGTTGCATTTCTCTACACCAACTACAAGACAGAAGAAAGAGAAATTAAAGAGTCCATCCCATTTACAATTGCACCCAAAACTATAAGATACCTAGGAATAAACCTAACCAAAGAGACTAAGAATCTATACTCAGAAAACTATAAAGTACTCATGAAAGTAATTGAGGAAGACACAAAGAAATGGAAAAATGTTCCATGCTCCTGGACTGGAAGAATAAATATTGTGAAAATGTCTATGCTACCTAAAGCAATCTACACATTTAATGCAATTCCTATCAAAGTACCATCCATTTTTTTCAAAGAAATGGAACAAATAATCCTAAAATTTATATGGAACCAGAAAAGACCTCAAATAGCCAAAGGAATATTGAAAAAGAAAGCCAAAGTTGGTGGCATCACAATTCCGGACTTCAAGCTCTATTACAAAGCTGTCATCATCAAGACAGCATGGTACTGGCACAAAAACAGACACATAGATCAATGGAACAGAATAGAGAGCCCAGAAATGGACCCTCAACTCTATGGTCAACTCATCTTCGACAAAGCAGGAAAGAATGTCCAATGGAAAAAAGACAGCCTCTTCAATAAATGGTGTTGGGAAAATTGGACAGCCACATGCAGAAAAATGAAATTGGATCATTTCCTTACACCACACACGAAAATAGACTCAAAATGGATGAAGGATCTCAATGTGAGAAAGGAATCCATCAAAATCCTCGAGGAGAACACAGGCAGCAACCTCTTCGACCTCAGCCGCAGCAACATCTTCCTAGGAACATCACCAAAGGCAAGGGAAGCAAGGGCAAAAATGAACTATTGGGATTTTATCAAGATCAAAAGCTTTTGCACAGCAAAGGAAACAGTAAACAAAACCAAAAGACAACTGACAGAATGGGAGAAGATATTTGCAAATGACATATCAGATAAAGGGCTAGTGTCCAAAATCTATAAAGAACTTAGCAAACTCAACACCCAAAGAACAAATAATCCAATCAAGAAATGGGCAGAGGACATGAACAGACATTTCTGCAAAGAAGACATCCAGATGGCCAACAGACACATGAAAAAGTGCTCCATATCACTCGGCATCAGGGAAATACAAATCAAAACCACCATGAGATATCACCTCACACCAGTCAGAATGGCTAAGATTAACAAGTCAGGAAATGACAGATGCTGGCGAGGATGCGGAGAAAGGGGAACCCTCCTACACTGTTGGTGGGAATGCAAGCTGGTGCAACCACTCTGGAAAACAGCATGGAGGTTCCTCAAAATGTTGAAAATAGAACTACCCTATGACCCAGCAATTGCACTGCTGGGTATTTACCCTAAAGATACAAACGTAGTGATCCGAAGGGGCACGTGAACCCGAATGTTTATAGCAGCAATGTCTACAATAGCCAAACTATGGAAAGAACCTAGATGTCCATCAAGAGACGAATGGATAAAGAAGATGTGGTATATATACACAATGGAATACTATGCAGCCATCAAAAGAAATGAAATCTTGCCATTTGCGATGACGTGGATGGAACTAGAGGGTATCATGCTTAGCGAAATAAGTCAATCGGAGAAAGACAACTATCATATGATCTCCCTGATATGAGGGAGAGGAGATGCAACATGGGGGGTTAAGGGGGTAGGAGAAGAGTAAATGAAACAAGATGGGATTGGGAGGGAGACAAACCATAAGTGACTCTTAATCTCACAAAACAAACTGAGGGTTGATGGGGGGAGGGGTTTGGGAGAGGGGGTGGGGTTATGGATATTGGGGAGGGTATGTGCTATGGTGAGTGTTGTGAAGTGTGTAAACCTGGCGATTCGCAGACCTGTACCCCTGGGGATTAAAATATATGTTTATAAAGCTGTAAAAAAAAAAAAAGAAAAAAGAAAAAAGAAAAAGAAAGGATGAATACCCAAGTTTTGTAGCAACATGGACGGGACTGGAAGAGATTATGCTGAGTGAAATAAGTCAAGCAGAGAGAGTCAATTATCATATGATTTCACTTATTTGTGGAGCATAACAAATAGCATGGAGGACAAGGGGAGATGGAGAGGAGAAGGGAGTTGAGGGAAATTGGAAGGGGAGGTGAACCATGAGAGACTATGGACTCTGAAAAACGATCTGAGAATTTTGAAGGGGTGGGGGGTGGGAGGTTGGGGGCACCAGGTGGTGGGTATTGTAGAGGGCACGGATTGCATGGAGCACTGGGTGTGGTGCAAAAATAATGAATATTGTTATGCTGAAAAAATAAAAAATTAAAAAAAAAATCCAGATACAAAAATAAATAAATAAATAAATAAATAGATAAATAAATAAGTAATGAAAATCTATAGAAGAAGCCCGAATGTCCACTCTGTCGTTCAATAGGATATTAAAGTTATTAAAAAGCAGGGTTACACAGTATGTGTCCTGGAAAAATGTCCATAAAACACTGTTAAGTTAAAACAGCAAGTTGTGAAACAGTATATACGATTTTACCATTGTTAAATGTATACATTTGTTTATGTATATGTAATATCTGCACAGAAGAAAATCTGGGGACTAGATACCAAATACTTAAAGTAGTTGTCTTTTAGTAATAAGTTGAAGAGGGAACTTCTTCCCTACCATGATTAATTAATTCTCAGTGCTTGAAATGTTTATAGTGAACATACATTTTTTTGATAAGCAGAAAACAAATTTTTAAAAATACAAAAAGACAGAATTAAGGACCCCAAAATAAACACAGAATTATATTTCTTTCAAAAAGAAGACCAACAAAACAAAGTAAAATCCAACATCAATCACTGAAAAATCTCAGTAAGTGAGCCCTCAGGGAGGATGAGAACTGGGTCTCTCTTGACACATCTGCCTGCCTTACTTCTACTTTGCCAGATCTCTACAACCAGGGCCCCAAGCAAGGATGGAGACTCACAAGAAATCAGTAGTGACTGTTTAGGATTTTTTCAATATTAATAAGCAGTGACCAAGCACCTACCACATATAAATACTTTACAGACATGTTTTTAAATCCCATAATTGCAAGGCAGGTATTTTTACTTTTAGTTTTATAAATGAGGAAAATCATGATCACTGAAATTATTTATTTATCCAAATATTCCAAGTTGGCCTGTGTTCTCTCTCTCTCTCTTTCTTTTTTTAACTTGGCAAATTGACCAGCCTTGATCAAAGAAGAAACTAAGGTTAAAAAGAAGCTCAGAAACTAAATCAAATCAGGGAATAGAAGGCAAGAACAAAAATATATAGTGATTTTTTTTTTTTTAGCAGACTACATTCTAGTCACTGACTTACCACCTTATGGAGCTTGAAGATTTCTAAGATCTGTTCTTAATTCTTTTCTAAGCTTTAATCTATCTCTGATACCCTGCCAAAGGGTTCCCTTCCCCTCTCACATTCCTTTTTTAAGCCTTGGAATATACCCTCTTGTTCTTTCAGTGGAACCCCTTTATTTCATAAAGGCCACACAATGTGTATTTCTGTTCTCTGACACGTGGAAAGGTTGACAAGGTGTCCAACCTGATAACAACAGGGGTCAATGCCAAGCCTCAATTTCAGCACTAGTCCTCAGGGAGAGCAACCATGCACTTGTTGGAAATCTGATTATGACCCTGAACCTCTTCTACCTAAGACAGAGCAATGATTCATTTTTATGAAAACTGAAGAAATTCCCAAAATAGGTTTGCTTATTTGTCTGTAGGGTCTTGTTCAGCACTATGATCTGAGTGTTTGATACATAAGTACACGATACCGCATAATATTACCTCAGACCAGTAGAAATTCTTTGGACTTCAGCAGTGGACACATAATTAGGCAATCTACTCATCTTGAAACATACTGCATGAACCAGAAGCCGCTGGCCTGATGGTCCGATGGAATGCACTTTTGACATGACAGTTGAAACACCAGTTTGAAGATGATATCTTGCAGTCATGGGGTGTCATTGAAAGGATCTGATAAATATTCCAAATCAAGAACTTTCTTTGGTACTGCATTCCCCAACAGACAGAATGAATACATGGGTCTAGGAACCAAGGGGAGGAAGTAGAAGTGGTTAAACTTAGCATCACTCCCAGTAGCCTAACTGGAAAATTTGTTCTTTCTGTTTCCACAAATTTGGGTTCTGAGGATCCAGAGGTTTTGATTTTCACTGAGAGGATGTTTCTATGAGAGGGCAAAGTAGGAGTCTCAAACTTTAAAATGTATTTTGTATCCAATCACTTTGGACATCTTATGCCAGCTGACTGGCAACAGGAAGTCACCATACTGGCAGGGCAACTGACTGATCATCAGGAAGAAGTAGAGCTACTGTCCTACCACAAGGGCAGGGAAGAATTTCTGATATCCAAGTGGTTCAGAGAACATTTCCTAGTATTTTCCTGCCTGTTTTTATAGTAAATGGACAAGTATAGCAACCATGACCTAAGAAGGGAATGGTGAGGAGAGGTTCAGCCCCCTCAGTAATAGTCTGAGCCAGCCACAAGGTAAACCACATATATCAATATCTCAGTAGAGGAGCTGGCAGAGGAAGAAAGAATTCTAGAAGAGTAGTAGAAGAGAAAAGACAATAGGAAGACAGTAAGTATTAGTACTGTTGTGGTCTTGAGACTAGATGCACCAGCAGGGGCTATGGTCCCCACTACTCTTCCTTTTGAAAGTTTTCTGAAAAAAGGTGACCTACTAAGGAATCCTGGAGAGGCTGCTCCCAGATGGTATAAACTTATTATTGGAAGCAAGAAGAGCCAAATGTCACAAGAAGTAGACACAGTAGATGGTGGAGGTCATCACCCACATTCCCCTTCAGGACAAGGGAGTCATTTCCACAGCTGTCTCAAGTGTTGGCTTTTGATGGCTCAGAGCTGACTCCCTCTCTGGAGATTTTTCTCCTTCTACCAAAGGGCACTGACTCACCCAGATTATTGCTTCTCCCACGGGCAGCTCACATCCAACGACTCATCACTAAAAGAGTACAAAGCCCAAGCCCCCTTTTTTCTATCTTGGACAGCTTCAACAATATTGATCCAAGTACACTCCCCAACAACCTTCCTTCATAAAAAACTTCCAGCTCAGAATCTTTCCCTCTCAGGAAAATTGACTTAAAGCAAGATTACAAAACTCAGAAGACATGGCACTGAACATTGAACACAGATACAACTGCCTAAAGCCCATACTGTATATATAATGTCTTCCTGTTTCCCACAGAGAACAGCTTAGAGGCTGGTAGCCCTTAGCATCTGACTTTTGATTTCCACTCAGGTCACGACTAGGTTTGTGAGATCAAGCCCCAGGTCAGGTTCCACACTCCACAAAAAGTTGGCTTGGGATTCTTTCTCTCCCTCTCCATCTGCCCCTCCCCCTGCTCATGCTTTCTCTTTCAAATAAATAAATAAATATTTTTTTAAAAGCTTAATTTAATTTTCAACATATATTTGTTTAGGCAGGAAGCACAACCAATGATGCTATGTTTAAGTGTTACACAGTATCTATAATTTGCTTCCATTAGAATATTAAACTAATGTATTTATATCTCTTGAAATCCAGACTGAGATAAATTAATAGACATACATACACATACATACTAACTTTTATTCTGTTAAAATATATATGTACATACATATGCATGTATGGGTGTATATCTAGGTTGTAAAACATATCTCAAGACTAATTCCCAGGTTAATTTGGCCCAAATCCCTAGTTTTGCTAGACTATTTTCAAAGAACAATATGATACTTTTAACCATGCCATTTTTCTAGGAAAAAATTCCATACTTCTCTGTTTCAGAAAACTTAAAAGATTAGTTATGGAACAAGGACTTACATTTTTACCATAAATGTAAGGATTTTATCAGGCATGAAATGTAGTCAGAACGATTTACGGTCCAGTAAAATATTACTTCAGGCAGCCTTTATAATCAGAATACAGAAGTTACCTAATTCTATGCAGTTTTGAGAGAATGCTGTTAGGATTTTACAACCAGTGAATAGTGCAATTCAGTGGTCACCACATCTGTCTAATCTCTTTTCTGGAAATCATTGTACCTCTTTGCTCTATTCCCAAAGAAATTTCACATCACCAATTCCTTTTTCTCGCTTACCAGCTCTTAATACTGGATCTAATCACTATGCCCTTCTGTCTAAAGAATATGGCATCACTGACATGAATTTACTCATGTCGTCTGGTCATTATACTTCACTAAGGGCTCCTCATGATAAATAAACCCAAGGGGTTAGATTGTATTCCTCTGACAGAAAACTGAGACAAGAAAATTGCAAGAAACATATTTAACCTGGCCACAGGGAGGGAGAAAATAGTTGCTACATGTAGAAGAAGACTTTCTAGCTTTCGTTTTATCTTACTTGTCCTCAGTTGGTAAATAAAAGATACTATATTATTTTGTTGAGGGCTGGCTTTTGAGAAACTCTGAAACATCAAAGGGATGTGAAGAGTTTCAACTTGGGATAACTGGCATACTCCCACAGAAGTTGCATTATATATCCCATGTGGAGATGTGGGTCAATAAAGCAAAGCAAGGAACACAGGAAACATTTTAAATGAAGCATGAAGCTAATGAATTTTTTTTTTTTTTTTTACTAAGAAGTAGCAGGTTTTGTACAGTATACTCCATTCAGTGAGCTTTAAGTTAAAGACATCCAGGGTGCCTTGGTGGTTGAGTCAGTTAAGCTGCTGCCTTCAGCTCAGGTCATGATCTCAGGGTCCTGGGATGCAGTCCTTCATCCACCTCCCTGTTCAGTGGGGAGTCTGCTTGTCTCTCTGCCCCTCCCCAATTCATACGCTTTTTCTCTTCTCTTGAATAAATAAAAATTAAAAAAAAAAAGACATCCAGACTTCCAGAAACACCTTGACTAGACTATTGTTCACCTAACGATCAGTAATTCTGTAGAACTGTACAGTCAGGCATTCTAAATTCGTTCTGGGGTCATTCATTATTCTTAAGCAAATTCATTAATATGTTAACCTGTAAACTTCAGAAAGACAGCAACATGGACTTACAACTGTTCATTAATCATTATAATTGGGGTTATAGAAGACACAAAGATGCTCACTACTTACTCACAAGGAGCTTGCCTTGACTTAGAATGCCAGTCCATCTGGTATCCTCTTAGACCTGCATCAGTAAAAGGCTCCTCAGTGCCTAGTGAGCAATATGTTTGGTTCAGAGAAGAGAGTCAGTTTTGCCCATGACATCCAGAACTAGTCTAGCTGAGTGACTGTCAGTACAGAAAGTGACATGTTACGCTACATTTAACATCACAGTAGTACATACGAAAACGCAGACCAACAAACAGATAAAGACTTACAGACAAAGGCATGGGGTTGAGTTTGTAAGCCCAGGGTCTCTCCAGGACAGAGCCTATCTGTGGAAAACTGATGTTGTTAAGAATTTAATTTTGATACAGTTTTTCCAAGAATACCTAAAAATATTTAAATTTTAAATTAAGTAAGAGCGAGAGTTTGGGGGAAATGTCTTTATCTGTAGGGTGAATTATATAGGAACTGGCGGCAGGCTGGAGCCAAAGGCATGGTTTGGAGAGAAGGAGGCAGTTTGTAAGAACTGTTGAGGTGGCACCTGCAGGAGAGTGAACACAGATTTGTTTGATGTTTGACAGAGATGGCAAAGAGAGTCCAAGTCAACTAATGTGAAATCACACCTTCCTACCACTCTGGAGAAGCATTATGGTTAAAAAAGCATTGAGCAAGGAATCAGGAGGCCAGCATTTAGTCATTCTCTATCCCCAAATAGTTTTCTGTTTCAGGGCAACATTTTTCCTTAACCTGTGGGACAAGTTAAGTCCCAAGAGGTAAGCTAAGCATAGGAAAGGTATACAGCTTGACTTTGTCTAAGTAAGAGATAGCTAGTAGGGTGTATCCAAGCCAGCATCCCTGAAGGGGAACCAAAAGGCATATTCAGAAATGTGAAACCTAAGTGGAAAGACAAAGGAGAAGGAATAGAATCAAAATATGCACCAGAACCAAATGTCAGGGAACATACGGAAAACTGGATTAATCCCATGATAGCATATGTTTGGATATATGAGGTAGATCCCAGAGATCATACGGCACAGCAAGAAATGTGGATTTGTTTTGACTGTTCAGAAATCACATGTTGTATTTGTGGCCTGATGTCAAGGTGGACTGTAAGCACTGTGCAAAAGGCATGTCTCTTTCTCTTTCATGTGGTAAATGGCACAGGGTAAGTCCTCAACACATAACTTAGAATGAGTGAATGAATGCACATGCGACTAGAGGAGATAAAAGGGACAGAACTAAATGGGACAAATACAGCAAATAATTAAGTGATGAATTAAAGGTAATAAGATGCATTTGATGAATATGGTTGGTCAAAAAAGCACTGGCCAAGGGATCAGGGAGCCAGGGCGTCATTATAGGTGCCTTATAATTTTTAAACTAGTCCTTAATATCATTTTGTCTTTTAAAATAAAGTAATACAATGAAAGACACGAGATTTTTTGTTTCACCTCCTCCCAAAAAACCCCACTACTTGACACAGAATGAGTTAGACAACAATATAGGGAAAAAAGTATGACTTCTTTTTAATGTTTTATTTATTTATTTAAGAGAGAGAGGGAAAGAGAGAGGAGGACCAGAAGGAAAGGGGGAGAATTTCAAGCATGCTCCCCACTGAGAAAGGAGCCCAATACAGGGCTTGATCCCATGACCCAAGCTGAAATCAAGACTCAGACATTTAACCGACTGAGCCACCCAGGTGCCCCTAGAAGTATGACTTTGAATCAGTAGGAAATGTGATGTGTTTCCCACACATTTTAATGCTGTCTTGAGCTTTATTATTACACCTGCAGTATATAAAGGAAGGTAGGAAATGAACCTGCTTTTCTGTTCAGTTGTCACATCAACAGAGAGCATTGCTTTGTTTTGGAAACCAGATTTTATAAGATGCACAAACAAATGGAACATAATCTGGGAGAAAGGCTCAGTTAGTGAAGAAATTCAAAATACTATAAGGAATGGCTGAAGAAACTGAACATGATCAGAGGAAACACTCAAATTGTTTTGGAACATCTGAATAAGTCATAAAATTTTAGCTAGAGAGATTTCCAGTAACATGATGAAGAATACTAAAAACTGTCTCAAGATGGCTTTTATTGCCTTAAGACAGGGGCTGGCAAACTACAGGCTGCCAAAACCAGTCTTATTCTTTATATATTGTTGATGTCTGCTCTCTTGATATAGTAACAGAGATGAACAGATTAGACAGAAACCATACAGCCTACAAATATATTTACTATGTGACCATTTACAGAAAAAGTTAGATGGCCAGTGCCTTGAGAGATAGACAACCATTCCTTCATTTATTAATTCATTTAGGAAACATGTTTCAAGCATATACAATGACTCTAAAATGTACAAGACATGGATAAGATATAGATAAGACACAGTAGGTACCTTAGTCTAGATACATACTTGTCACCAGACATAAATAAACTACATGACTATTAACAGGACATTTTAGGGAGGAGAAAATAATGAAATCAATTATTAGACTCAATGACTACAAAGCTTTCTTTCAAATGCAAAATTTTTTTTTTTTAAAGATTTTATTTATTTATTTGACAGAGAGAGATCACAAGCAGACGGAGAGGCAGGCAGAGAGAGAGAGAGAGAGGGAAGCAGGCTTCTCGCTGAGCAGAGAGCCCGATGTGGGACTCGATCCCAGGACCCTGAGATCATGACCTGAGCCGAAGGCAGCGGCTTAACCCACTGAGCCACCCAGGCGCCCTCAAATGCAAAATTTTTTAAAAGGGGCAGTTTCATGGAGGAAAAAGCCTTGAAAACATTGGTAAATGGAAACAGAGAAGTAGGAAGTGGGGTTCCTTTAGGTACGGAGAAAAGTGAGTGCTCAGAGAATAAAATCAGTCAATTTGGATAAGCATACAGAGTAGGAGTGTAGAAACACAGAGGAGGTATGTCTGGAAAGACCAGAAGAACCACAGTGGGAAGGGTATTCTATAAGGCTTAATAATTTCTCAGGTTATTTCAGGCAATGGGAAGCTACAAAATTAAATCCTGGGAATATGGATTTGACAGTGATATGTAGGATGAATTGGAGAAGAAGGAATAGTACAGGCTTAAAATTAAAAAAAAACACACACACAAAATCTACATACTGGATGGGAAGAGAGAAGCAGAAATGGATGTGTATTTCACACGAATGAGATATGTTGGGTCCATAGCAACTCAGGCTCTTCAAGCACAGGGGGCAGTGGCTAGGAATGACTGGGGCCTGTCCCTGACTGTCTATTTCTTTCTCAGGGCCAGAGGTTTCCTTTCTGTAAGACTCAAAGAAACACGGTAAAGTCCATCCTCAATACACAAAAAAGTCCAATCCTGGTGGGTAGAAAAGTGTTGTCATTCAAAACAGGATCCCTGACAGTAATTATGGCTACGTAGAATGTTGTTTGGAGTCTTAGAGGAGAGGCCATCACTTTTTTCAGGGTCCTAGTTAAAATTGAGAAATGAGTGTATCAAGTCCAGAAGGAAACAGCAGAGCAAAACAACCAACCTGAAGTTCAGCAGTAGAGTTTTGATTAACATGGTAGAAATAGAAAAAAAAAATATGTGAGACTGTAGGTATTTGTATACCAAGGGCTGCAGCCCATTGATTGGTGAGCTTGAGGCTATTAATGTATGATGTAATATAATTTGGAAGTGGGTGTGGCTATGAATACAGATAACAGATCTCAAGGAATACTGGTACAGCCCATAGGATAATTGTAACTACTTTTGTGGGGAGTTCAAGTGTTTCAAGTATCCAATTTGGATTGGAGTGTACATGTATATATATCAGATATGCAAAATGATGCCTAAGTCTGAATGGGTGCCACCAAGAAGACAAATGGGCAATAATCTTTTCAAAGATTATTATTGTTATTCCTAGATATAATTGTGGCTCTAAAAGGAAATCTTCATCTTCTGCCTGTAGTCTACTCAGTGGTGTTCAATGGAAGTGTTCAGCTTGCAGAAAGTCGGTCATATATTGACAAATGAGGAAATTACTCGGTTGGCCCTTTATATTGCACTTCTAACCTAACCATCCTGTTGTAGAGAAGCCCAAAGCTGCAAATTTTAGGAAAATTTTTCGCCAAGTCATTAGGATGCTGCCCTGTGGTCAAAAGGCTCAGGCCATGATTCAGAGTTGTATATTTTATTTTTCCTTTAATTCACAGATGTTTGCATATTGTTATAGACAGAGTGAGCATGTTGGAGGGACTATATTGCAGTGAGAAGAGAGTCTTTGGATTCAGATGCACCTAGGCTGAATCCCAGCGCTATTACTTATTAACTAGAAAATACTAGGGGAGGTCCTTAACTTCTCTGAGCTCCAGTTTTCTTACTTATAAAATGAGAGTTACTAAGATTATACAGATTGTGCCTGGCATTTATTAGACACAAAAGAAGTATCAGTTCCATTTCTTCTTCAATACTGTTTTTGATTATTAAACTATCTCAGCAAGTTGCATTTATCATCATGACATTCAAAATAGGAAAGCATTATTAGAACATCTCAAATGTCTAGTATTCAGACAAAGATATTCTCACATGGAATGCTTCACATGGAAAGATTCACATGAGAAAACTCATTAGATATGTCTTTGTAAAGCAATCACATCAATAAATCATGTATTAAGTGAGTTTAGCTAGCCACCTACACCGCATTATGGCCATTAATTGGTGTTCACTTATATTAAGGACAGACATTTTATCCACGGGGAGAGTCAGCAGAATACCAACTAAATACATTTTATATTTCCTATGTTGTGTCTCAGCAATACCTAGAGCAAAGCCTTGAATCTCATGGGGCTCGTTCACATACAATCTGTAGCTCTTCCACACCTGAAACTCTCATATAGGAATACTGTAATTAAGTTCTATAGGCCACACAGTATAATTTAATGGGAAGTGTTAAAGCATAGAGGCATAATACTTGTTTTATTTTTAGATACCCTTGATAGGGGTCTTCAACTTGCTCTGTGATCTTTGACAGGTTACTCGACCCTGTGGCTCATTTTCCTGATCTGTAAAATGGGGATGGTAATAAGTAGTACCCACCTCACTGGGCTGCTATGAGGATTAAGTGGGAAACTGCTATAATTCAAGCACCTGATCACACTGGAATCGTGATTTCTTCACACCTTTTTCCAAACAAGATTTGTGGAGATGTATGACATACATGATGATTAGAACAAAAAGAAAAGGAATATTACTGTAAAAGGTGGTAGTTGTGGAGGTGGGGTCTTTTCTGCCATAGAGCTGATCTTCCTCAAGCCCAATCCAGAACCAAGACCCTTGGTTCAAATCCTTCATTTGTGCTTTATCACCTGTAGGATGAAACTCATTTGCTCTAGGATGTATGTGAGGCCCTTTGTAGCATAGCCTCTGTCTACCTTGCTGGAAGCACTCACTGCTTCATTTTTAAAGTTGAAATATCTGTCATAGATATCTAGTCTAATATCATAGATCTCTAATCTTTCGTTAGAGCAGGATCTTGGATTTCTGCTCTGCCTCTTGTCTTCATATATAGTTCCTTCTCTACCCAACATGCTTTCTTCTCCCTTCTTTAATCTCCCATGAAACACTTTATAATGTGGGAAGGTTTAGGAATGGAAGTCTAAACCCGTTGGAAGGTCTCCAAGAAAGGCCAGCATGTTAAAGGCAGTAGAGACTCATAGAGAGGGCTATGCACCCCAGACAGTGGGAAGTTAGGCTCTGCAGAAGATCCCAGCTGGGAAGAAGGCGTCCATGCAGAGAATCTCTTAGCACACAAAGCCATTAACACAGACTTTGGAGGTGAATGAAAAAAAAGAGAGGTTTGTCACCTCCCAGCCCCAACCACTAAATTAATGTTGAATGTTGATTTATGCTAATGACACTTAGTAATGTAATTCTCTGTAAGAGCATCTGTACAGTATTTCAGATATTCCCAGAGGTGCTTAGAGAGAGGGAGTAAGTCAACCAGATAATATTGTGTGAAATTAATTAAACAGTGACTTTAATATAAGGAAGCTCTGAATTGGAAAATACATCTGTTTTGTATAAGCATTTTCTTCCAACACACCTGCAGTGTTTAGGTTTGCCTAGAATTCTTGTGGTAAAAGATTTTAGAATAGAAAAAGTTACAGTCTTATCCGAATGCATAAAAGGTTATTTGGCTTGTGGGCAGAATTACATCTATGGAAATTCTTTTGTGTATTTTCATATTCATTAAAATAAAACATTACACAATAGAACATGTAGAAATTTCCACATAATAAATTAGTGATAAAGAGTACTATAATACTTATTTCTATTTTAAACTGCTGTTAGATAATTTCAAAGCTATATTTAGATGAATTTTTTGAATTTAGTAATTTTTAATAATGTCATAAGGAAATCTACCATCAAAATAAAAGCTAGAGAACCAACAGCATCCTCTTTCTCAATCCCAAACAAATGATTCTCCTGAACCCATTTCCTTAAGCAAACAGCAATCCAAATTCCACATACATTATTCTCTTCCTTTCCATTATACATGGTGTTATATCCATAAGCATTCATATGCAAATGATATATTTATATATATTGCATATATATGTATATGAAAGTGCATTTATAATGTTTTTAATTTTAAAAAGTAATCATCTTGTATTTAATTATTTGGGCTTTTTCTCAGTTAGCATTTTATTGTAGTTATTGATATATTTGCACCTGCTTCTGCTTTTTAATTTATTTTGATCTGACATTCTATTTTACACTTTTTTTGAAAGGGAGAGAGCATAAGCATGTGTGTTGTACACACGTGCAAACAGGGTAAGAAAGGCAGGGAGAGGGGTAATGGGGGAGGAAGAGAATCTTAAGTGCGACTCCACACCCAGCACACAGCTGGATGTGAGGCCTAATCTCATGACCCTGAGATCATGACCTGAGCCAAAGTCAAGAGTCAGATACTCAGTCCACTGAGTTACCCAGGCAACCTCTGTTCTACACTTTTAAAAACAATAACCCTTTCCCTTTATTTTTTCCATTCTTTTTAAACAAACACATCATATTCATAGAATTCCACTCCTCAAACATATCTGGTACAATCATTCTAGACTTTTAATTTTGTTTTAGTTTAAATATATTTTATCTTTCTTTTTGCTCTTAGTAATTTTTAAAATGACAGTTTTTAATAAAGAATAAAAATAATTTTTAAAACACCACATTCCTTACAAAATCTCCTAAGACCTATCTAACTTCTTCTTTAAATACTTTATCCAAACTATTCCCAGTGTGAGTCTTTGGGAAGTTTCAGAAGCTTTGTATAATAAAGTAGACCATCTCTTCACATTTAAATAACAGATGGATATCAAATTCTAGGTCTTAAGCACTTTTATTATTTAAAGTACTCCACTGTTTTCTTGCATCCAACATTGTAGTTGAAAAATCCATTAGTCTATAACTTTCTTTTTTGTTTTAAATTTTAATTCCAGTATAGTTAACACCTGGTGTTATATTAGTTTCAGATATACAATATTGTGATTCAACAATTCTATAAGTTACTCAGTGATCATCAGGATAACTGTATTCTTAATCCCCATCACCTGTTTCTACCATCCCACCTCCCCTCTGGTAACCATCAGTTTGTTCTCTATAGTTAAGAGTCTGTTCCTTGGTTTGCTTCTCTCTCCTTTTGTTTTTCCTTGGGTTGTTTATTTGTTTTTTTAAATTCCACATATAAGTGAAATCATATAGTATTTATCTTTTCTGACTAAGCTTATTTTGCTTATCATTACACTCTCTAGCTCCACCCACGTTGTTGCAAATGGCAAGATTAAATTTTTTATGGCTGAATAATATTCCATTTCATTAATGGGATATTCTATTACTCATCGTCCTTACCCATTCATCTGTTGATGGATACTTGGGCTGCTTCCATAATTTAGCTATTGCAAATAATGCCACAATAAACACAGGGGTTCAGGTATCCCTTTGAATTAGTGTTTTTGTATTTTATGGGCAAATATCCAGTAGTGCAATTACTGGATCATAGGGTAGTTCCATTTTTAACTTTCTGAAGAACCTCCATACTGTTTTCCACAGTGGCTGCACCAGTTTGCACTCTCACCACCTTCCAAAGGGTTCCTATTTCTCCATGTCCTTGCCAACAGTTATTGATTCTAGCCATTCTGACAGATGCAAGGTGATATTTCATTGTAGTTTTGTTTTGTACTTTCCTGATGAAGACTGATGTTGAGCATCTTTTCATGTGTCTGTTGGCCATCTGTATTTCTTCTTTGGAGAAATGTCTGTTCATGTCTTCTACCTATTTTTAATTGGACTACTTTTTTGGGGGGGTGTTGCATTGTATAAGTTCTTTGTATATGTTGGATACTAACCCTTTATCAGACATGTCCTTCGTAAATATCTTCTCCCATTTATTAGTTTGCCGTTTAGTTTTATTGTTTGCTTCACAGAGCAGAAGCTTTTTATTTTGCTGTAGTCCCAATAGTTTATTTTTCCTGTTGTTTCCCTTGCTTGAGAAGACATATTTAGAAAGAAGTTGCTACACTTATAATCCAAACAGTCTGATTCTTGTTTCTTTTATGTGATCAATTTCCTCCTATTCATTCTTTCATTCAATTAATATTTACTAAATGCCTACTGCGTGCTATATACTAACTTAGTCAACATGGGTGTAGGAGAGGCAGAGCTACACATTCTTGAACGTCGCCCTCTAGTGGTATGCACTTAACACAGGCAAACATGTTTTTAAGGCCAATTTTAATGGAAGCATTACCTTCCTTTTGTAATCTTAAAAGCTTGGTGCTCAGACTCTCTATACCTATACTATTTGCTTCACTTGATTTGCTCCTTACTTCAGCTCCAAGTTCCTGTTATATTGTAATTAACCTCACCTGAAGTGATTTTAAAATTCACTTGATTTACCTAGATGAGATTTCTCTTTCTCATAGCTGTTAAAATGTTATACAGAAGTAAATTCACATAAAGGTTAATTTTATATAAGAGGAACTCATAATTGAGGGTTAGCAGGGAGGAACTGCTCTATTCAACTTCACGCCTCTACTCTGAATTGAGAAATGTGGAGAAGGCGCAAATGCTGTTACGCTTCATAATGCTGTTTTCCTCTTTCTAGACAAATAAAATTAGGCTTTGTGGCTGGGAAGAAGCTCTGTACAGCTTAGTGAAAATTATGAAGCAGAAGGAAATGAAGTGAACAAAAGATAAATATTCAAAATATAATCTTGCCCTGGAAGTCTCTAATGTACTAAATCCTCTATGAATTGTGTTTCTTTCCATTAAAAAACAGGATATGCTCACAGACAAATATATATGCATGTGTTTCATTAACATACTTTCTGGATAACCACAGCAAGGCTTAGCCATAGACGCCGAGAAGCCAAAAGAAAGGGGACCCAGAGAGGAAAAAGGGATGACAGTATTTATCAGGGGAAACTGCATATCCTTGGAAGCTGTGTGGACCTTATTTTTTTTTAAGATTAATTTATTTATTTGAGAGTGAGAGAGAGCATGTGTGCATTCATGCACGAGTTGGGGGCATGGGGGAGAGAGAGAGAATCCTTTAAGCAGACTCTCCACGGAGTATGGAGCCCACTGGGGGCCTCCATCCCACCATCCCCCAGATCAGGACCTGAGCCTAAAACAAGAGTCCATCACTCAAATGACTGAGTCACCCAGGCACCCCTATTTTTAATGAAATAATAGAATTCAACATATATCTTCTTCCAGAATGTCAATACTAAAATATTACAGCTCTGGGCCTTCTGGGAACTCAATCATGATAGCAGCTAATCATCTTTGAGAGGAATATCAACAAGCATGAAGTGTCTTTTCTTCCAATTAAGGTAGACTTAATATTGAAAACCTTGCACATAACACAAATTTTGCACATAACACCTTGCACCTAACACATAGCTGACCTGACATATATCCCTCTGCTTGCCTGAGGAGCACCTGTTAGCAAGGATTTTCTCATATATGCTGTAGCTCTCTTTTACAGGGGAAGGAAATACCATGTTCTCATAGCAATCAAGGACTTCCCAAGTTCATTGTGCAGAATCTGATGGTGCCCTTTGAGACTGTGGCACATTACAGAAGTCAGTCTTCTAGTTAGCACCTTCATTTGCTGCTAAAAGACACTAACCGCCTGAGAAAGAAGAATTTGTATATGCATGTGTATCCTTATTTCATTTTCCTCTGTTTTGTATTTCCCTAAAATTGCACATATCCTCTTCCCACTTACAGCAACTAAATACATACAATATATATACAATAATTACAATAATTACAAAGGAAGTATATTTAAATAATTACAAAGGAAGATCAAACAAATATACATGCCAGTGAATAATTCTAAAACTGAAGGAAAACTTTTGTATTGGTCAATGTCATTTCAATAAAGATGATAAGGTCTGTAAATAAAAAAAATACTATAATGTGTTCTGTCACACATTCTTCGACACAGGATTTTGAATTTTATTTTATTTTATTTTTTTTTTATTTAACAGATAGAGATCACAGGTAGGCAGCGAGGCAGGCAGAGAGAGAGAGGAGGAAGCGGGCTCCCTGCTGAGCAGAGAGCCCGATGCGGGGCTCCATCCCAGGACCCCGGAATCATGACCTGAGCTGAAGGCAGAGGCTTTAACCCACTGAGCCACCCAGGCGCCCCAGGATTTTGAATTTTAAAAACAAACTACTCTAAGTAATTTCTTTGTAAGGTAGGGGTTTCTTAGAATAATTTGTGAGCATGAATACATGGGAAAGGCATTAACAAAATAATTATTTGATTTCAACAAAGATAAAGGGAAACAGGAAGTCTTTGCACTTTATATGGGAATAAGAAGGATATCAAACAAGTTTTAAGTCTACAGAGCTTAGAAATTTTTTTAAAAGATTTTTATCTTATTTATTTGACAGACAAAGATCACAAGTAGGCAGAGAGGCAGGCAGAGAGAGAGGGGGAAGCAGACTCCCTGCTGAGCAGAGAGCCCGATGCGGGGCTCAATCCCAGGACCCTGAGATCATGACCTAAGCCGAAGGCAGAGGCTCAACCCACTGAGCCACCCAGGCACCCCAAGCTTAGAAAATTTTTAAAATTAAGTATTGAATTCATAGTATGAATGCTTATAAACATCGTCTTGAGGTAAACAGTTACATTATAACGAGCCTGGTGTACCCACCACTTGGTGTAAGTAATAAAAGAAGCCCAATAGCTTAAGGTTCTCACTGGTCCGTCACTGATACTGGCTACTATCCTTGCTGCCTCCAAAGGTAAATCCATTCACCAAATTTAGTTATTTTTATCATTCTCTCACTACTCTTCATAGTCTTACCATGCTGGTTAATACCCTGAAACATACCAATCTACTTTGCAAAATTTTTGAAGTTCATGTAACTAGACTTCCTTTTTTTTTTTTCTTCTGTCGGTGTTATGTCATTAAGATAGATTCATGTTGTTTTGTGCAGCCATTGTTTATTCAGTCGTGTTGGAGAGTATTGCATGATGTGAATACACCACATTTTTTCCCTTCATTCCACTGTTGATAGGCATTTGGGATTCTCCTAGCATTTTGTAATTTTAACCAATTGCTGTTGTTAACATTCACACGTGTGTCTTCTGGTTCAAGATTCTGGGACACAGAAGCAATAGTTTTCCTAAGGTTCATAGCTAGGAGTGGAACTGCTGAGCAACAGGGGTATGCAAATGTTTAACTTTACCGTGATAGGCTAAACTGCTTTCCAAATCTGTTTATTTGAACTATGGACTTCAAAATTTTTCTGTTTGTTCTACATCTTTGCCAAGTCTTAATATTACAAGACTTTTAATTTCTGCCCATTCTGTATCTCACTCTTGACTTTAATGTATCTCTCTCTAGGTTTTTAATGAAGCTAATGATACATGATTTCTCATCTGTGATATGCCTCTTGAAGTTGTTTCTTGTGTACTTTGTGGTTTTTTGTTTTTTTTTTTTTCACTCTGCGTGCATTTTTCTTGAAGCTTTATCTGTGGAAATTCTTTGATGCTTGAGCCAAACGTTGATTCACTCAAATATATTTGCATTTTCTCCTGCTACTTATTTAGAAGTTTTATCAAGCTGCAACAACTTAAAACTAAACATTTGGTTTGAGAGTTTGTTTGGATCCCCCAAGTAGAATTAATTCAGGCTGTAAACCATACATGAGGGTCTATTGTGGTTACTCAAATTCTTGGAAAAAATTTTTTTTCTCCATTCAATGTCAAGGATCAGGGAAAGCAATTACTCACTACTTCCTGGAGTGTAGAGGGACTGTTGGCAATTTACCTTAAAGCAAACGTGCAGCCATTTAAGTTCCCAGCTTTTCCTGAGCATGACAGTTATGGCACAGAGGCATTATTCCCACTTATTCATGACTCGTAGACATCAGCTTTCCCAACTTTTGCCCCATTTCCTAGAGAGTACCATAGTCAGCTCCACTCAGTAATGCATCACCAAGCAAGGAACCTAGTCATGTTCCTAGAGAATGAGGAAATCAAGGATCTCAGCTTCACACACACACACACACACACACACACACACATTAAACCTCAATGTGATAAATGCACTTGGAATCTGCACTTGGAAAACCTAGAGACAATCTCAAATTCAACAGAAATCTAAGACTTTATTGTTTATTGTGCAGCTGAATAATGTTTTTATTTTGAATTACATATGGAGGGCACCATACATTTCTGAGTTTGGAGGAAATGAAATCTTAATCTAGCCCCTTGCCTCATGTTCTACATTCCATAATTTCCTTCCTCCCTGTGTCAAAGTTTGGACCATGGCTAAGTTGCCTTGAGTTAAGTTGCTAAATCACATAGAAAATATCTTTGTGATCTGGAAAAAGGATGTCTTTTGTAACTGAACAATCTGTTTCCTATTTTTATTAGACTCAAACTCAACTTTTATAGCCTGATGAGCCATTTTACTAATAACAGTCACCAATTTTTTTTTAGAGTGTATACTATCTGCCAGACAATATGTTTGTGTGCTCCACATATTAATCGAATGCTTGCAACTCTTCCCGATGGCCCAAGATTACCTAGGCTAGTAAATGCCTCAGGTATATTCTATATCGGGTCACTCTTCCAGAGTCACTCCCTTATACTCCATAATACTGCCACACACTGTGAGTAAGTAGCCTCCCCATTGTTCAAATTTAGGAAACGACTACAAAATTAAACTATTTCTTTCACAGATTTTGAATTGTTTGGCCAATAACAATGGAAGAACTTTTTACTGTGAACTCTTAATTCACATCCATGCAAAATGGGTGTTTACCCTGAAGCTTTGCATTATTTAATGATTATTTAGTTAAATC
Source organism: Lutra lutra (assembly GCF_902655055.1). Taxonomy (NCBI): domain Eukaryota; kingdom Metazoa; phylum Chordata; class Mammalia; order Carnivora; family Mustelidae; genus Lutra; species Lutra lutra. The sequence continues at coordinate 53,250,257 of NC_062290.1, forward strand.
ACCTTGTGTATCAAGCTATCAAGTATGGAACAGCTGGTTTTCTAGCTTCCATGTTTATGAATAGCTTCCATTGCTCTCCTGCTATTAAAATGTTGATACATGCACACAAAATAGGAAAAGGTTTCCTTTGAATGCCACATAAAGGAAAAACCTGATTTAAAAAAAATCACCTTTACAAAGGAGTTTGTGATCACATCCCACTAGACCTTGATATATACATAAGTCTGCTATCCCCCAAACCTGCTCATGTTCTAGTTTCCTATAAAATGGGGATAAGACACATTTAACTTCTCTCAGGTAGAAACGATTTAATGAAGATATGAATGCAATGTAATTTGGTTTCTTTGGAGCTAAGAATTTTATAAACAAAAGGCATTATCATGATGCTCTTGTTAGTATTCACTTGTGCTATAAAAACCTCCCAAATGCAGCCAAAGTATGAAAAAAAAAAATCCAACCATCTCATTGAAAAAGCTTTTATCTTCTTTGCTCTTCTATCTTAGAAGCATTAGCTTAAAAAATGTCTGATATACCTGACAAGTCAGAAAGAACTATTGTTACAGATGGAAAAGTCGTCTATATGCAGGTCCCGATCCAACAATACAAAACTCCCAGACATGTAAAACCACTAAAACATAGATGCGGGTAATTGTCAGAATAATTCTGACTCATCTTTCGTTTGTTTGCTTATTGACCCATTAACTTAAATCTGTCTTTTTTTTTTTTCATCAAGTTTATGCTGGTATAATTTATGCACAATGTAATTCACACAGTGTAACTGTAAAAATCAGTGAACTGTGACAGATTTGTAAATCCAAATAATCACTACCACACCAATCAAGATATAGAACATTCTCATCTCATCAGAAAGTTCCCTCATGCTTCTTTGCACAGACCCGGTTTTAACTCACTAGAAATGAGATCTTATATTCAAGGATAATAATTATCTTAGATTCAAAAATCTAGTGCCTGGATTCCTGCCAAAGCGGTGGAGATTTTGGCAGTTGGAATCATGTGTTTTTCTATTATTTATGAGTTCTCATTTCCTCAGAAAGTCTTTCCCCATCTAAAGGCCTTTTTATTCCCTCTTGTCATACTCCACCTTTGCCCTTTATTCCTCTTATCACAATGTATAATTATTTATTTCTTGGGGTGTGTGTGTGTGAGTATGTGTGTGTGAGTCTATGTGTATTTAATGTTTATATCACTTCCTAGACTTGAGACTTTCCAAAAATAGGAATCATGTTTTGTTTTGTCTTCTATTGCTGGTATGTTCTTTTTTTTTTTTTTTTAAGAATTTATTTATGTACTTGAGAGAGAGAGAGAGAGAGTCAGAGGGAGAAGCAGACTTCCTGCTGAGCAAGGAGCCCTATGCGGGACTCGATCCTGGGACTCCAGGATCATGACCCGGGCCAAAGGCAGTCACTTAACCAACTGAACCACCCAGGCACCCCTGCTGGTATGTTCTTAATTAATGCCTGGCACTTTCCTGGCACATGCAACCACTCAGTAATTATTTTTGAATACACTAGTCAATAGCTAATTCATTTATACAACGTTTATGAAGTAACTACTATAGGCAAGGGGACTGCATTGTATTCAAGAGTTAAGGGTGGAGAAGAATGCTTAATAAGGAGACCCCACTTAAGTTGAATCCATGATTATGTTTCTATAAAATAACACCTCGATTATTACCACCTTAAGTCAATTAAGATATTTGCTCTTTTAATTAGGGTTCAGAGGGCACCTGGATGGCTCTGTTGGTTAAGAGTCTGCCTTAGGCTCAGGTCATAATCCCAGGGTCCTAGAATTGAGTCCAATATCAGGCTCCCTGCTCAGTGGGGAGTCTGCTTCTCCCTCTCCCTCTGTTGCTCCTCCTGTTTGTGTTCTCTTGCTCTGTTTGTCAAATAAATAAATAAAATCTTTAAAAAAAATAGGATTCAGCTGAAAACATGTATGAGGGAAGAAGGGCTACTCTTTGAGATAGAGTCATGCTGTACATTCAACTCATTTTGGGAAAAACTGGCAATGGAGTCAGATACTCCTGGGTCCTACCTGTGCTATTCACTAGCTGTTAGTCTACTTAGTCCTGCATCTCTCTGACCTATGATTTCTACACTTAGAGGGTAGAGATAATAATAGTTTAGCCTCATCTGGATGGTGTAAGGTTAAACAGTTTGTAAATGAGGGTTTATGTTATCTAAAGAGGAGAAAATAATAGGTAGCCAGTATTTGATTCTCAAGTGCACATTTTTGGAATGAAGTTTTGATAGATGAAGCATAAACACTGGTGTCAGAAAAAAGCAGTTCAAATCTCAATCTTACTATGAGCAAGAACTGTGACCCTGGCTAAAGCAACATCTCATGCCTCAATTTCATCATCTCTAAAATAGGAATAGTCACAGTTACTTTATAGGATTGATGTGAAAAGACTCAGCGCTTGTAAAATGCCCAGAGACTGCCATCTAGGAGGAGCTCAATAAATAGAGTTAGTGGAACTATGCTCTTATTGTTAAGCTCTCACTGTATGCAAGGTACTAGGTGAGGTGCTTGACATGTTTTCATTTGAGAATAATTCAAAAGTGGCCACAGATATGCCTAATCTAGAAAAAGAGTTTTAAATATTTATTTGTCAGAGAGAGAGGGAAAGAGAGAGCATACGTACGAGCAAGCACAACCAGGGGGAGTGGCAGGCAGAGGAAGAAACAGACTCTCCACTGAGGAGGGAGCCCAATGAGGGGCTCCACCCCAGGGCCCTGGGATCATGACCTAAGCCAAAGGCAGATATTTAAACAAAAGAGCCACCCAAGCACCCCTCTAGAAAATTTTAATTATTGAAAACTTTATTCCAAAAACGTGCACTTGAGAATCAAATACAAAATTATATAGTGAGTCATTTTCTATTAATTCAGAGCAGAATATCAACAAAATGGAATGATTACAACTGTATTCAGAGAGAAAAATGTGGATTTGACTACTAGAATTTAAATGACTAGCTTAACAAATTCTTTTTTTCAACTCTAGATGTAGGTAACATTCACCCAAAGAATAAAATCGTGAATGGTGATGAGGGAGAATATATCATAAGACAAATCTTAATTTTTAAATACAACTTTATGAGGAAGACATTTGACCAATGAATTGCTCATAAAAAGTTTGAGATTAAAACTTTGCCTGAAATTAAGAGGCAGCAAGTAGCTGAACCAATATTTGAACTCTAGACCATCTATTCCAATGTTTGCCTTCTTTTATTGAGTATTTCTTTTATCTGTTCTGCATCTGCTGTGTGGCAGGTACTCTCAAAGGACTGGGGAACCAGCAATGAACAAAGTACAAACAACAGAACTAAATGGCAACCTTCAGAATGAGAAAAGATATTTGCAGAAGATATATCTGACAAAGGGTTAGTATCCACAAATCTATAAAGAACTTTTCAAACTCAGCACCTCAAAAAACAAATAATCCAGTTAAGAAATGGGTGGAAGACATGAATAGACATTTTTCCAAAGAAGGCATACAGATGGCCAACAGACACATAAAAGATGCTCAACATCACTCATTATCAGAGAAATAAAATCAGAACTTAAATGAGATATTACTCCACACCAGTCAGAATGGCTAAAATTAACAACACAGGAAACAACAGATGTTGGTGAGAGTGCGGAGAAAGGGGAATCCTGTTGCGCTGTTGGCAGGAAGGCAAACTGGTGCAGCTACTCTGGAAAACAGTATGGAGTTTTCTCAGAAAGTTAAAAATAAATCTACCCTATGACCCAGAAATTGCACTACTAGGTATTTACCCAAAGGGTACAAAAATACTGATTTGAAGGGACACATGTACCCAGATGATTAGAGCGGCATTATGTATAATAACCAAATTATTGAAAGAACCCAAATGTCCATTGACTGATGTGCATGGAGCTAGAGTGTATTATGCTAAGCAAAAGAAGTCAGTCAGAGAAAGACAAATACCACACGATTTCACTCAAATGTGTAACTTAAGAAACAAAATAGATGAACATGGGGGGGAAAAGACAGGCAGTCACGAAACAGACTTTTAACTCTAGAGAACAAATTGGAATTTCCTGGAGGGGTGGTGGGTAGAGGATAGGTTAAATGGTTTTAAGGACAGCACTTGTGATGATCACTGGGTGTTTATATAGGTGATGAGTCACAAAATTCTACTACTGGAACTGATATTACAGTATATGTTAACTAACTGGAATTTAAACAAAAACTTAAAAAAAAACCCAAAGCACAAATATTACCCTCATGCAGTTCACATTCTAGAATACAGGATAAGAAAACCAATATTTAGTAGAGCACACTTCTCTTATTACCTCCTTTAGTCCTTACAGTATTCTGGGAGTTCAGCAGCAAATACTATCCCCATTTCATAGATAAGGAAACTGAGGTTAAAAGTGGGTTACTAAGCTAGCAAACTGAATAGCCATGATTGGAGCCTACATCTTCTGTCTCAAGATCTAGTATCTTGCTGAGTGACAAATCAATGGAAACTTCAAATTTTACCCTTAAGGTAGAGGAAGAATAATCATATTAACAGCAATAGAGTGAAATACTCAAAATGGAAGGGAATAGTGGTTGGTAACAAAACACAGATAAAGAGCTATAGAGTGGCATATAAGGCAAAATCAACAGTCATACCCTCATCCCAAGCAAACATCATATAATGATTAAGGGGAGTTGGCACATACATGTCCTGTGGCCCTTGGGTGGGACACAAGCTCTGAGGAAAGGGTTCCCATGCTACCTGTTAGAGTTCCCCATCAGGATTCAGCTCCGTTATCAGGATGGCTAAGTTAGTTGATACGTCCTTTACTGACTCCTGTCTTTCCCTGTCTCCCTCCTCAAACCCATACTGATGATTCTTAGGACTAACTCCGAAATAAATTCTGTATAGTAAAATCTTTGCACCACATTTTCTGGAGGAATCAAGAGTAAGACACAAATTGATTTGCCACAGTGAGTGCCCAGACAGTAGCTTTAGAATAAATGAGTCCATGTCAAAGCCATATCTGATATTCAAAAATCTGTTGCCAATGAAATGTTTCACAATGCATACAGTCTACAAACCACTATCAACTGGGCCTTTTGCCTTTAAGGACTTCGCTGTAAGTATTCTCTAATGTGAATGCACTCAGGATATGAAATGTAGTTTTTGCTACAAATCAAATGGAGATTGTTTCTTCCATCAACAAAACAGAGTCAGAGCACAGTGAAGAAGGTCTGCCCCTTCTCTCCCCAGTGCCCTCCCACCAATGTTTTCTCTCTCTCCTCCAGCTCTTCCTATATTCCTGCCTTTCTCCTCCCTTTCCTCCCTCATTTCTTCCTTCCTTCCCTTACTCCTACAGTAAATATAATCTTACCAAAATCATAGCCTTTTGGGAAAAAGATTCTTTTTAGTTAAGAAGGTAGGCAAGACAAAGAAAGCTGATTAATATCATCTTTCCTCCCTCAATGTCTTTTGTTTTTCTAAGCCTCTCAGAAGATTTATGGTGGTAGATAGAGGTACCAAGTAAGAAAAAAATTATTAATACTGAGCTGTACCTAGAGCTCTTTTTTATTACCCAATACAATACACATAGATTCTTATTAAGAAAGAAAATCCTCTGTGAAGCAAATAATCCATTTCATTTTCCAAATGAGCACAGTGTAGTTAAAAAAAAAAAGAACAGAATTAACAATAGAATTCTCAGCCCAAACCCCTTGTCATTTCCTTCTTTAGGAAAATGAACACAGGTGGAGAATGTATTAATTTCATTACAAGGTAGAAAAACTAAGCTCACCCCGTCTTTTTGTATTTAACTCCCAATTGGCATAAGGCCACTGCTGCCTCATTCATTAGATTATCAGAGCTCAAACAACCACCTATCTTGGCAACTGGGAACAGAACATACTTTCTTATTTTATTAAAAACAGAATCACTGGCATAAGAAACAAAACTAACATGGACTTCATAACATCAGTCCCGGCCCATCATCACAAGTAACTGCCCAAATGAAGCACACAGATGAAAGCCCTTGCATTCTATTTCTTGAAGTAAGCTCTATAATCACAAAATGAAAACAGGTCAATGTCAGGCTCATGAGGAACAAAGGACATAAAAAATAGTCAAATATGCATATATTAATGACAAACCTTATCAATTAAATTCAATGTGAGGTGTGCTGGAAAATATCACTTTATTAATTGCAATATTACTGCAAATCAACATTCTTTCTCTTTTTCGATGCTAATATATTAGAAGATTGTAAGAAAAAAAATGTTTTAATTGCCAAGAAAGTAGATTATGTTACACAAGTACATTTCAAAAGCATTTCAACTCTGATACTGCACTAAAGGCCAAAGATATGGAAGCAAACCCATCTCTACAATGACAGAAGTGAAATAAAACTTAGGTCCATGAGGAACAAAGTGGGAAACTGGTCACTTGAGTGTATGTCACATGACAGACAACCCCAGCAGTCAGTGGACAAAACTGGGGCATACCCTGGGATGTCCATCTTTCTCAGTGATAAGTAACTTAGAGTACTATTTATGTATTTAGAAACACACAAAATGACACACATTTAAGATTTATGTTATGGCACACTCCACTTCTTTATTATCTATTTATTTAATTTTTTTATATGTATGAATAAAAAAAAACCTTTTTAATTATGTTATGTTAGTCACCATACAGCACGTCGTTGGTTTTTGATGTAGTGTTCCATGATTTATTGTTTGCATATGAGACCCAGTGCTCCATGCAATACATGCCCTCCTTAAAATCCATCACCAGGCTAACCTATCCTCCTACCCCCACCCCAAACCCTCAGTTTGTTTCCCAGAGTCCAAAGTCTCTCATGGTTCATCCTCCCCTCTGGCTCCCCCCCGACTTCATTTTTCCCTTCCTTTGCCTAATGTCCTCCATGTTATTCCTTATGCTCCACAGATAAGTGAAACCATATGATAATTGACTTTCTCTGCTTGACTTATTTCACTTAGCAAAATCTCCTCCAGTTCCAACCATGCTGATGCAAAAGTTGGGTATTCATCTTTCTGATGGCTCAGTAATATTCCATTGCATATAGAGACCACATCTTCTTTATCCATTTGTCTGTTGAAGGGAATCTCCATTCTTCCCACAGTTTGGCTATTGTGGACATTGCTGCTATGAATATTGGGGTGCATGTGCCCCTTCTTTTCACTACATCTGTATCTGTGGGGTCAATGCCCAGAAGTACAATTGCTGGGTCATAGGGTAGCTCTATTTTTAATTTTTTGAGGAACCTCTATACTGTTTTCCAGAGTGATTGCACCAGCTTACATTCCCACCAACAGTGAAAGAGGGTTCCCCTTTCTCCACAACCTTTCCAACATTTGTTGCTCCTTGCCTTGTCAATTTTTGCTATTCTAACTCGATGTGCTTTTGATTTGAATTTCCCTGATGGCTAATCATGATGAGCATTTTTTCAATGTGTCTGTTAGCCATCTGTATGTATTCTTTGGAGAAGTGTCTGTTCATGTCTTCTGCCCATTTTTTTTTTTTTACTTGATTACTTGTTTTTTGGGTGTTGAGTTTGAGAAGTTCTTTATAGATTTTGGATATCAGTCCTTTGTAGTGTCATTCGCGAATATCTTCTCCCATTCCGTGAGTTGCCTCTTTGTTTTGTTGACTGTTTCCTTTGCTGTACAGTTTTTATCTTAAGTCCCAAAAGTTCCTTTTTTTTTCCTTTGTCTTTTTTTGCTTTTGTTTCCTTTGTCTTTGGAGATGTGTCTTGAAAGAAGTTGCTATGGCAGATGTCGAAGAGGTTACTGCCTATGTTCTCCAGGATTTTGATAGATGCCTGCCTCATATTGAGGTCTTTCATCCATCGCGAGCTTATCTTTCTGTATGGTGTGAGAGAATGGTCTAGTTTCATTTTTCTATACATAGCTATCCAATTTTCCCAGCACCATTTATTGAAGATACTGTCTTTTTTCCACTGGATATCTTTTCCTGCTTTGTCGAAGATTATTTGACCATAGATTTGAGGGCCCACATTTGAACTCTCCACTCTGTTCCATTGGTCTATGTGTCTGTTTTTGTGCCAGTACCATGCTGTCTTGGTGATCACAGCTCTGTAATATAGCCTAAAATTAGTCAACGTGATGCCCTCAGCTTTGCTTTTCTTTTTCAACATTTCCTTGGTGATTCAGGGTCTTTTCTGGTTCCATACAAATTTTAGGATTGTTTGTTCCAGAACTTTGAAAACTGGCACACTCCACTTCTGATACTAATTTCTCTATTGTTATGGTAAACTAGGCTGCAGTAAAAAAATCAACTTGAGTATAATGACTCAATACACTAAAAGTTTATTTCTCATGCAAACAGTAACCACATAGAAATAGTGTGAAATTGAATGCAAACTTTAAATTCTTGAGATAAAACATTAGCATTCAGGGAAGTTTTGTAATTATAGTTGGTCCATTTGGGCTGCCCAAACCTCTAGAGGGCAAGTTCACTACTCTGGCATTGAGAACTTTTTTTTAGAAAACACTGAAAGAAGTTATAAAGCTTGCTTATTAGCAACTGTAGGAATTTCAGCAAACTTTGCCCTTTACATATAAAGTCAACATTAGACCTTGAGTTTGGCCCTTTGATCTTCAGTATTTAGATTTGTTTGGTAAAGCCAGAAGTGCCTTCTGCATTAGATTCCTAGCCACTTGTTTTAGTTAAAACATTTTAAAATTTAAATTAAGTTAAATTTAAAATGTTCATTGGGCAGCAAGAGACTGAGGAAAAGATTTAACTACTGTAATTCACAATGAACCTTGAGTTACATAATAGAAAATTGAGAATCCCATTCAACCAGGTATGCTGCACTTCACTTCTAAGACTCTTTTCTTTCCTGTCTGCAAAATGCAGTAGACTGACTATTCATTCAACAGACACATAGAAATTACTGGGTGCCAAGTGCCGTTCTTAGCACTTTTCATGTATTGACCCATTTAATCTTACAGCAAAGGTCTGTATTTTAAATGCCATGAGTAATGTGGTAGGTAGATGGGAATTCACTGTACTAGATAATCTGGTCAGGATCCATAATTACTTTTGTTCATATTTTATTGTATTTTATTTGGAGTCAACTGTTTAATAGGAGTGGCATTTGAAGGATCCTGCCTAAATTGAGGGACAAACCATGTATGTCTCTAAATGAACACTACTTCAGACAGAAGACTAGCAAGTCTAGAGGCTCTGAGGTAGAAATATGCTTGAGGTGCACGGAACTAGCAAGTGGTCAGCTTCCAGAAAGGAACTAGACAGAGACTAGCTAGCAGAGACTAGAGGAGCAGGTGACATCACAGAGGAAAAGAGTTTGGCTTTACTTTATTTTTGGTGGAAAACCAAAATGACTTGTTAGCCTTCCTAACCTAGCCTAGTCTTTTACCTCATCCTAATAAGAATTTACATATGTAAATATTTTAAGCAATATTTAACAATGCTCTGAGTCTTTCATGTTTGTTTGTACATTCTTCTCAGGAATGTCTGTCTCTCCAGCAGCCTCATCAATACATCTTCCTCATAAGCCTAGACTTAATTTTCTAAGAAGAATTCCATCATTTGGCAACAAGTGAGTCTTTATAATATGCATAATTCATATTAACTCCTATGGAAGAGGCAGCAAAAGTAGAATAGGAGCCATAGCCTTTAACATCTTCTTGGGAGAATAAGGTATAGAAAAACAAAAAACCTTAGATCTGTGTATTACAGAATCTAAGTCTAATATGGAGGACATTGCCACATTAGCTAACTTAAACCACAGGAACATAATACATTCCATTACTTAGATTAGCTTCAACATTTAACAGATATGCTCTGTAGTATACTCTCTGTGTTAGCCCATGTTGCCTTTAATTTTTTTTTTCAAAGAAAAAGAAAAAAAGTATAGATATTGACTTGTGACAAAACTGGATTCCAGTCCCAGCTCCAGGGTCATTTCTTCTGATAGGCACTGAAGTCAAAGTGCCAAGAGCAAGAGGTATTTTAAGACCAGAAAAAAAGAAAAAGAAAAAAATGTTGGTTCCAAGATAAAAAAAAAAAAAAAAAAACAAAAAAAAACCCTGAAAATAGTATTTAATTCAGTGTCTCCAAATGTATTACTCTTACTTATATAATTGTTAAATTTGATACTCACAAAAATTATTATATTTGAAAAGAAGTTTGGCAGTAATCCTCAATATGTCCCAAATCTTTGAGAAATCACAGCCAATCATAAATTAAGTGGAATACTTATAATTAAATAATTTCAAAAATAAACTTGAAAAACCTTTAAAATTATTATGGGACACATATTGCATGGAGCACTGGGTGTGGTGCATGAACAATGAATTCTGGAACACTGAAAAGAAATTGAAAAAATAAATAAAATTTTAAAAAAATTGTTATGGGTAAAATTCTATTTAATGTCAGTTGTGAATATATTTTAATTTGCATGCTATAATGCAGATAGGTCCTTCAAAATAAGGAGTGCTGAGGCCTATTACCTCTCACAGCAGCTCTACATAGCTCTGACACTTGTTAGCTGGGTGAGCCTGGAGGTGTCACTTCTCTGACCCCTTTGTCTCTTACTACAAAATGGAAAATAGAACACTTGCTTTGTTAGAGGATCCTGAAAAATAGGAAAAAAAAAGACATGCAAATTACTTGAAATTATGTTGGACACCTAGCAGAAGACTCAATAACTGGTTACTATTATTATTATTTATTATTATTATTATCATCAGCCATTATCTATGTCTGTTTTAAGTGCATGTGCCTTATGGTTCTCGTAAAAGCTGTCATCTCATCAAACTGTAACCTTTGTACCCCTACATAGCATGTAGTGCTGTTACACATGTACATGTTCCAACAGGCTTTAATAAATGATACTTAAATTGAGTGACAAAAGTCATGAGTTGGGAAGAATTGAAAATTACTGTTGGAGTTAAACTTGCATGTTAAAGAAGGCTGCCATAAATGCCAGGTTGAGGGCTGAAACAGAAAAGATCAGTTAGTGTTTATCTATAAAGGCTGATCAGGAGCTGGAAGGGGAATATTTGTATGACCCATGTTATGTGGAGGTCAGGCCATTTTACTCTACAGCTGATAACAGGATAGGTGATATATACAGGGACTGTGTTATCTGGCTTAGTACCTGGATTTAGAAAGTACTTAGTAAATGGGTTGATTTTATTAGCTGCAAAGCACTAATGATAATTTAATATCCAAATCCATTCATTTTACTTCCTAGCACGAGTTTAGCAGAAATCCTTTTATTAATCTTGTTATGAATAAATCTTTCTGCAGACATTTCCTTTCTTTGGTTCTCTTTTCCAGAAATCTTGCTTAAATAATTTGATTTGGAGTAAGAGCTGCCAAAGGTATAGTTTGGCTAAAATGTAAAATAATATGTTAGCTGGCATTTAAATCTACTCAGAAAGAGTAAAGCTATAAAGGTAGAAAGAAAATGTAGTGTTTTGAATATGCAATTGGGGGCAACAGACCATTCTTGTAAAACCTAGAAGCATGCTGAGAAGTAGAAATCTCTGCTATAAGTTTGTTAGAGCTGGTAAGACAGTGAGTGATGATTAGATTGAGAGAGAGAAGGCTTAAAGAGAGGGTAGTTATCTTTTGCTTTTTTTTTTTTTTTTTGCTTATAGAACATGGGTTTTTATTCTATTTTTATTCATTTAGGAAATTTCTTCATTGAAGGTGGCATGCAAATGGTACTGAGATTGACTAAGTTAAGTATCTCAAGGACCATCATTTCCAATGTTGTGATGGTCAAGTCATGGTAATATTACTTGTAACAATCCTCTTCTCTCTTAAATTCAAATTCCCTGAGGCACAAAATTCATGGAAACTCTGATTCTACCTCAGTTCTTTCTGTCATGGTCCAAAAATCAAAGTAGTAATCACAGAAGTATTCCTGTCTTTGTAGAAGCAGTGGGATAATATTATTAAAAGGTATAGTATTTGAGCTTTGGAGAGCTTGGCGACATCTTCTCACTCCTTTCACTGCAACAGAATTAGCTCATTCAGATGGCCTACCCAAGAACAACCTTCAGCAAAGCAAATTTTCCAAGACTGGACCTAAAACAGTTACTAAACTGCATTGTTCTGGAAGAATGAGGAACTTAAAAGATGGGCACATAAACTGGCCAACCTATCTGCTAAAAACTCAGGTAATATAAGGCAAAAGTCTTATATGTTCATATAAATTTTGACTCGAGTGAAATTCTTGGAATTTATCCTAGGGAAATAATAAAAAAATCATGTGTACTTTTTTTTTTACCATAGTATTAAATATGAAAGTGAAAAATTGTAAAGTATGTAAATATCAACAGTGCTGGTCTGGTTGAATAAATTATGGCTGACTTATAGACTTACATTATGAAATGTTATGCAGTCAATAAAAGAAAAAATTGCATGATGGTCAAAAACAATTACAAACAGAAACAGGGGGGAAAACATGATTAGAAAAATTCATAAGAGAAGAAAGAGACAAGTGGCCAGAAAATACAAATAAATGTTTAACCTCAGAGGAATCAGGGAAATACACATTCATACCATAAGTGATACCACTGCCACCCAATGTAGACTATGAAATATAAAATCATTAGGGCTTCCTATGATGGTCAGGGAAGGTTTTTGATTAGACCTGGCATAGAACATTAGGAGGAATTTCCAGAGGCAGAGTGAGGAATTATTTTATTTATTACATTAAATTATGGAATTTAGCTTAAAGACATTTTAAGATTCATTCTATTTCCTGAATTGTAAGATTCTATTTCAGATGCATTTGTACAAGGAATATTTTTTTTAAATATTTATTTAGTTTAGAGAGAGAGAAAAAAAAAGAGAGAGAGAGAGGAAGAGAAGGGGCAAAAAAAGAGGGAGAGTCTTAAGCAGACTCTCCAACACAGGGCTCGATCTTGTGACCTTGAGATCACGACCTGAGCAGAAACCATGAGTCTGCTGCTTAACCAATTGCACCACCTAGGCACCCCAGGAGAAACATTTTAAAGTAATTTCCATAACTAGCATATTAGAAGGTATCCCCTTCTTACATTAATCATTAATGTAAGTAATGATGTAACCAATACTATACTTGGATTAGAGCTTAAATTTATAAAATTGAAATAAATAGTCCACGGCCCAGGAAAAACAGTCAGTTTAGTTTTGCAGACTTATTTTGTAAGAAGCAAGTAGTTGCGGCATATGCATCCATGCGGACACAATGCTGCTGGACTGCAGAACGTGCTGGGGACAGCTAAAACAGAGTGGCTCCATTGTGACCCTTTGGTGCCAGAGAGACCAACCTAAGATACATTTGTATCTTTGAACAACAGCCTATTTTGTGCAGATAATTTATTTGGAGTCAAAAGACCTGGATCCCAGTGCCACCTGTCTTTTATTATCCATGGGAGCTTACACAACTCATGGATTTTCCTGAATTCAGTTCTAGGACTGTGCAGGAGTTTGTTCGTATCAGCTTGTGGGAGCCAATTATTCACATCTCTTTCCAAGTCCCAAGCTCAGTGATGCCACAATAGTACCCTGAAATCAGGCCCGATGGGTGTGTGGATATCACAGAAACTAGCAACTGTGGCTCCTCCCCTCCAAAAGAACTCCTTGCAAACATGTACCAGTAAACCACTGGCTTAAACAACGGGTTGTTGAAGAATTACAAACAACAGGACTTAAGGGATTTAAAAGTGTCTTGTAAAACACAACACATACTTCTTGTGCTAAGGTTTTGTCAGTCACATCACTCTATGCGTAGTGTTTTGATACCTCAAACCTTGAACAAATAGTTTTCAAAGGCATCCTTTCTTGAGTTGAGAGAAGAGGATAATTAATGAAGGCTTTCTAGAGCTCGAAACTTGGTGCAGGTGCAGGAAAACATGAACAAAGGACAGGAGATAAGAGAACAACCTGAATTAGGGAAAGGGAGTGTCATATAAAGGGTTCTGAAAAATAAATCAGGTGAAAATATGAGGGCACATAATTTGAGGCACAACTGCAAATAATGTAAAAGGTATGTTTTTTTTTAACATTCTAGAAAAGTCTGATGAGATCTTTTGAAATCATTATTTCTCTTTATTTCTTTCATTGATATTGAACCAACGTGACGGTTCATACCAAAAATGAATAAATAAAAATGTGCCTGTATTATTAACAATCATATATACAATGTTTATTCATTAAAAGACATAATATTGGGATGTTTTATAAGGAATTATGTATGTAAAGGGCATACAGTGATGAATTAAGATTTCAAAGTGTTCTTTAGACTGAAAAAGCATGATGAGTGTTGAAGAAGGTGGGAGATTTTTGGCAAAGTGACCAAAGGCCTCACTAGGAAAACATAAGTAATTCTAAAACATACCCACATGGATATAGGCAATGTCAAAATGCAGCCTGGGGAACCCCCCCCCCGCCCCCCATACCTTTTCTATTTTCTCCTTTTACGAGCACTTGTAACTATACAACTAAAGAAAAAATAAAGACTTGCTATCAGCATTATGAAACAAAGAGAAAATCTTATTTCTCTTATTTATAGTTCTTCTTTTTCAGCTTCTCCCCATTTATTAGTATGTAGAAAGAGGAATAGTCATGAAGGAAAAACTTCATATCGTATATAAACATAATATAGCATAGAAGATAAAAAATTTTTAAAAGTGAAATTAGAGTATTGAAATCATCACCAAGGTGTCAAAAAATAATGATAAATGCAACAAAAATCACCAACCCTGGGGCTCCTGGGTGGCTCCTTCAGGAGAGCATTTGACTCTTGGTTTAGGCATGGGTCGTGATCTCATGGGTTATGGGATGGAGCTCCCTTCAGGCTCTGCGCTCAGCCAGGAATCAGCTTGACGATTCTCTCCCTTTGTCCCTCCCCCTTGCACACACACTCTCTTTCTCAAATAAATAAATAAACCTTTAAAAGAAAGTCACTATCCCTGATTATTTTACACATTTTTGCCATGAATAATCCTTCAACTTCCCTCCTCTCACCCTCCAGTCCCTATTCCTTCTTCTTTCTCTCTCTGTTCTTCCTTCCCCCTTTCCTTCCTTTTTCCTTTCCCCAGTAAGTCTTGCTTTCCTTCATCCTCCTCTCCAACCTATCATCTGTTTAGTTCAGAATTACCTTTATAAAGGTCACTTTATAAGACACTGGTTATAATACTCTGGGTTGAAAACATGATATTACATACACAAGAAGAGCCAATCCTACCCCCAATTGTATTCCAGGTTATTGTTCCCATTGCATTTCTCCCCTCTTCTTTCTCAGTGTACCCTAAGCTTCAGAAACAAATCTGCAAAATAGTTCCCACGTGTCTTACACTTCCAGCCTCCACTGAGAAGGAGGCAGAATGTATTGCAGAAAAAGCAGGGTAATTAACATAATCAAGATAACAAACCTTTCCATCATTCTTGAAAGATTCCTCATGCCCTTCAGTAATTCCCTCCCTACCCCCAGAGAACTATGAATCTGTTCTCTGTTACTATATAATCATCAGATGAATCACTGTATTTCATGAAGAAATTCCCTGGGAAAAAGGAGAGAAAGATGGTGCCGGCGGAGTAGGACTCTAGGCTCCTCTCCCACAAATACAACTTGATTACTATAAAATCATCCTAAATATCCCAGAAAATGACCTGAAGATGACAGAACAAACTCCATAACTAAAGGAAAGAAGAGGCCACATTGAAGAAGGTAGGAAGTGAGGAGAGATTTAGGAGAGAAACAGATGATGGGTGCTATAGAAGTGAGGGAGCCATGGACATGGCAAAAGGCAAGAGAGAGAGGAGCACACAGGGATTCACACAAGGGGAATGCAACCCCAAAGCTGTTGGTTTGGAAAACAGGAGGAGCTGAATTTCTTGAGTTCTTGCAACCAGCGGGGCTGAAAGCCTGGTGTTTTAATGGTCAGTGTTTTAATGGCTTGTCTGGAATAGAGCCTAGAGGGCACTTCACTGTTCCTGGAGAGAAGGCAGGCAAAACACCCAGGGGCAGATAGCATGGAAGTAGCGATCTGAAGAACACCTGTGGCACACAGTGGGGGGTTATTTGCTCCTCTCAGAGCTTATCCCTGAGAGACAGCATTCATACAGATATTTCTCTAGGAATGAAAGAACTGGCATATGCCATTTCCCTCCCTTATCCCTCAGCATAAACACAAAGCTACCTGTGGGAAGCAGGACAGCATGGATACTGGCTGCCTAAATTGCTTTCACCAAGTCCCACCTCTGGGCACTCTGGTGGGATTGTCCTTCTCAGTCAAGCCTGCCTCAGTCCCAGCTCAGTGGGCCCCTCTCCCAGACCATTACACACCCTTATCCCACCACATCTGCTGATCAGAGAGCTCCGTTGGCCATCAGTTCTGGTGGAATTGGTGTCAGGTCTTATTTTAGAGGCAGACCAGAGTACACCTAGTTAAATCACACATTCAGGCAAGGGACCAAATACTGCCCAAAGCAGGCAAGGAGAGCCTCTACAGACAATGGGCCTGAATGATAGAGCAGCCAAAACACAACAGCAGAACAGATTCAGCACACACTGAAGACATTCCCTGAAGCACCAGGCTCTGGGCACTACATGACCTCTTCTTCGTAAGGCCATTACTTTCAGGAGCAGGAAATATAACTTGCTTTTCAAACACACAAAAGAAGGCAGAGATTTAGGCAAAATATCAAAATGGAGGAATTTATCCCAAATGAAAGAACAAGATAAGACCACGGCCAGAGAGCTAAGCATAGAAGATATAAGTAAGATGTCTGATGGGAAATTTAAAGGCATAATAATAAAGATACTCACTGACCTTGAGAAAAGAATAGAAGACATCAGTAAGATCCTTATCATAGAGATAAAGGGTTTAAAAAGAATCAATCAGAGACAAAGAATACAATAAACATGATTGGAAATAGGCTTGATGCAATGAACAGCAGGTTGGAAGAAGCAGGGAAACAAATTAGTGACATAGAAGACAAAATAATGGTCTATATTGAAGCTGGACATAGAAAGAAAAAGAAGAATTATACAACATGAGAATAAAGTTAGGGAACTCAGTGACTCCATCAAAAGTAATAACATTTGTATTGCAGGAGTCCCAGAAGAGGACGAGAGAGAAATGGGGGCAGAAAATTTATTTCAAGAAGTATTGGCAGAAAACTTTCCTAACCTGGGGAAGAAAACAGGCACCCAGATCCAGGAGACACAGAGAACCCCACCAAAATCAACAAAAGTGAGCCAACACCAAGACATACTGTAATTAAATTTGCAAAATATAACAGTAAGAAGAAATCTTAAAGATAGCAAGACAAAGGATGTCTCTAACTTCTTTGGGTTGGGGGAGAGGGATGGAAGAAGAGGGTGTAAGAGAATCTGAAGCAGGTTCCACACCCAGCACAGAGCCTGATATGGGGCTCGATCTCACAATCCTGAGGTCATAACCTGGGCCAAATTCAAGAATCAGATGCCTAACCAAATGAGCCACCTAGGCACCCCATATGTCTCTAAATTATAAGGGAAGACCCATAAGGCCAGCTGCAGATCTCTTAATAGAAATCTGGCAAGTCAGTAGGGAGTAATATTTTATATTCAAAGTACTGAATAGGAAAAATGTGCAGCCAAGAATACTCTGTCCAGCAAGGCTATCATTCAGAATGGAATGAGTAATAAAGAGTTTCCTAGAGAAACAAAAACTAAAGAAGTTGATGAGCATTAAACCAGCCCTGCAAGAAATATTAAAGGGGACTCCGAATGCAGAGGAGAGACCAAAAGTGACAAACATAGAAAGGATCAGAGAAAATCTCCAGAAACAATAACAAAACAAGTAATAAAATGGCACTAAATATATATCTAAGAATAATTAATTTGAAGGTAAATGGACTAAACTCTTTAATCAAAATATATAGGGTGTCAGAATGAATAAAAAAAGACCCATCTATATGCTGTATAATCTATATAAGGGACTCATTTTAGACCTAAAGACACTTGCAGATTGAAAGTGAGGGATGGAGAAATATTTTTCATGCAAATGGATGTAAAAAAAAAAAAAAAAAAGCCAGAGTAGCAATACTTATACTGGACAAACTAGACTTTAAAACAAAGACTGTAAAGAGAGACAAAAGGGGGCATTATATAACCATAAAGGGTACAAACCAACAAGAAGATATAACAACAGTAAATATTTATGCACCCAATATATGAGTACTCAAATATATAAAGCAATTATTAGCAAACATAAAGGAACTAATTGATAATAATACAATAATAGTAGGGGGCTTAAACACCCCACTTACATCAATGGACAGATCATTTAAAAAGAAAATCAACAAGGAAACAAAAAGACACACTGGACCAGATGGACTTAACAGATATATTCAGAACATTCCATCCTTAAATAACGGAATACACATTCTTTTCAAGTGTACTTGGAATATTCCCCAGAACAGATCACACATTAAGTGACAAAACTGGCCTCAACAAATACAAAAAGACCGACATCACACCATGTACCTTTTCTAATCTCAATGTTATGAAACTAGTAGTCAACCACAAGAAAAAAATTTGGAAAGACCACAAATACATGGAGGTTAAATAACATGCTACTAAAAAATGAACAGGTTAACCAGGCAATCATAGAAGAAATAAAAACATTCAAGGAAACAAGTGAAAATGAGAGCACAGTGATCCAAAACCTTGGGATGCAGTGCAAGTCCTAAGAAGGAACTATATAGCAATACAGGCCTACCTCAAGATGAAAGAAAAATCTCAAATAACCTAAACTTATACCTAAAGGAACTAGAAAAAGAACAACAAATGAAGCCAAAAGGAAGGAAGGAAATAATAAAGGTTAGAGCAGAAATAAATGGTAAATAACTAAATATATATATATAACTCCTGGTTTTATTGATTATATATATAAAATCAATAAAACCAGGAGTTAGTTCTTTGAAAAAATTAACAAAATTGGTAGACCTCCAGCCAGACTTTTCAAAAAGAAAAGAGAAAGGACCCAAATAAATAAAATCACAAATGAAAGAGCAGAAATAACAACCAACACCATAGAAATACAAACAATTATGAGAATATTATGAAAACCTATATGCCAACAAATGGGACAACTTGGAAGAAATGGATAAATTTCTAGAAATATATAAACTACCGAAGCTGAAACAGGAAGAAATAGAAAACTTGAACAGACTGATAACCAGCAAAGAA
Source organism: Lutra lutra (assembly GCF_902655055.1). Classification (NCBI taxonomy): domain Eukaryota; kingdom Metazoa; phylum Chordata; class Mammalia; order Carnivora; family Mustelidae; genus Lutra; species Lutra lutra. The sequence goes on from NC_062290.1 coordinate 53,269,516, forward strand.
ACTGAATCAGTAATTAAAACACCAACAAATAAAAGTCCAGGATCAGATGGCTTCACAGGTGAATTCCACCAAACATTTAGAGAGGAGTTAATACATATTCTTCTCAAACTATTCCAAAAATAGAAAGGAAGGAAAACTTCCAAATTCATTCTTTGAGACCAGCATTACCCTGAAACCAAAACCAGATAAAGTCTCCACTAAGAAAGAGAACAAGCCAATATCCTTGATGAACATGGATAAATATAAAAATTCTCAATAATATACTAGCTAACCAAATCCAACAATACAAAAAAAAAATCATTCACCATGATCAAGTGGGATTTATTCCTGGGTTACAGGGAGGGGGCGGTTAAATCTTTGCAAATCAATCAATTGATACATCACATTAATAAAAGAAAGGATGAGAACCATATGATCCTTTCAGAAAAACCATTTGACAAAGTATAACATCCATTCATTACAAAAACCTTCGACAAAGTAGGTTTAGAGAGAACATACCTCAACATAATAAAGGCCTTCTATGAAAAACCCCTACCTAATATTATCTCAAAGGGAAAAAAACTGATAGTTTTTTCTCTATAGTCAGGAGCAAGACAGGGAATGTCCATTCTCACCACTGTTTTTTAACACAGTCCTGGAAGTTCTAGCCCCAGCAATCAGACAACAACAACAAAAACAACCAAAAAAAAAAAAAAAAAAAAAAAGGCATCCACCAAATCAGCAAGGAAGAAGTCAAACTTTCACTATTTGCAGATGACATGATACTCTATATGGAAAACCCAAAAGACTGCACCAAAAAACTGCTAGAACTCATAAATGAATTCAGCAAAGTCACAGAATACAAAATCAACATACAGAAACCTGTTGCATTTTTATACACCAATAATGAAGAAGTAGAAAGAGAAATTGAGGCCCCCAAAATAAGATATCTAGGAATAAACCTAACCAAAGAGGTGGAAGACCTGTACTCTGAAAATATAAAATGCTCATGGATTAGAAGAACAAATACTGCTAAAATGTCTATACTATCCAAAGCAATCTACACATTTAATGCAATTCCTATCAAATTATCACTAACATTTCTCAAAGAGCTAGAACAAACAACCTTAAAATTTGTATGGAACACAGAAGACCCTGAAGAGTCAAAGCAACTTTGAAAGAGAAACACAAAGCTGGAGGTTTCACAATTCTGGACTTCAAGTTATACTACAAAGCTATAATGATCAAAACAGTGTGGTACTGGCACAAAAACAGACACACAGATAAATGGAACAGAATAGAAAACTCATAAATGAATGCAGAACTATATGGTCAATTAATCTGTGACAAAGCAGGAGAGAAGAATATCTAATGGGAAAAAGATAGTCTCTTCAACAAATGGTTTTGGGAAAACTGGACAGCAATATGCAAAAGAATGAAACGTGACCACTTTCTTATACCATAAACAAATATAAATTCAAGATGGATCAAAGATCTAAATGTGAGACTTGAAACCATAAAAGTCTTAGAGGAGAACACAGGCAGTAATCTCTTTGATATCAGCTGCAACAACTTCTTTCTATCTAGAAAGATAGAATTTCTTTCTATCTCCTGAGGCAAGAGAAACAAAAGCAAAAACAAACTATTGGGATTTAAATTAAAAATCTTCTGCATAGTGAAGGAAACAACCAACAAAACTAAAAGGCAACCTAAGGAATGAGGGAAGATAATTGCAAATGACATCTCTGATAAAGGGTCACTATCTAAAATCTATATAAAGAACTTAAATAACAACACCGAAAAAACAGATAATCCAATTTAAAAAAATGGGCAGAAGACATGAATAGACATTTTCCCAAAGAAGACACACCGATAGCCAACAGACACATGAAAAGATGCTCAACATCTCTCATTATCAGGGAAATGCAAATCACAACAATGAGATACCACCTCACACATGTCTGAACGGCTTATGTCAACAACACAAGAAACAACAGCTGTTGGGAAGGATGTGAGAAAAGGGGAATCCTCCTGCATTGCTGGTGGAAGTGCAAACTGGTACGGCCACTCTGGAAAACAGTAAAACAGTATGGAGCTTCCTCGAAAAGTTAAAATTGGAACTACCCTATGATCCAACAATTACATAACTAGGTATTTACCCAAAGGATACAAAAAAACTAATGCACCTTCATGTTTCTAGCAGCACCATCCACAATAGCCAAATGTGGAAACCGCCCAAGTGCCCATCAAATGAGGAACAGATAAAGAAGAAGTGGTGTGTGTATGTGTATATATATATATATATATATATATATATATATATATACACAATGGAATATTGCTCAGCCATAAAAAATGAAATTTTGCCATTTGATATAATATGGATAGAGCTAGAGAATATTATGCTAAGAAAAATAAGTCAGTCATGGAAAGACAAATACCATATGATTTCACTCATATGTGGAATTTAAGAAATAAATTGAGCTAATAGTAAAAAAGAGAGAGAAAGGCAAACCAAGAAACAGACTCTTAACTATAGAGAACAGATTAATGGTTACCAGAGGGGAGGTGTGGGGAGGATGGGTGAAACAGGTGATGGGGGTTAAGGAGTGAGTTCATTGTTATGAGCACCAGGTGAAGTATGGAAGTGTTGATCACTATTACAGTACACCTAAAATTAATATTATACTATATATGAACTAACTGGAATTTAAATAAAAACTCAAGAGAGGGCCACCTGGGTGGCTCAGTGGGTTAAATCCTCTGCCTTCGGCTCAGGTCATAATCCCAGGGTCCAGGGATGGAGCCCCGTATGGGGCTCTCTGCTAAGCAGGGAGCCTGCTTCCCCCTTCTCCTTCTCTGTCTGCCTCTCTGCCTACTTGTGATCTCTGTCTGTCAAATAAATAAATAAAATCTTAAAAAAAAAAACTCAAAAGAAAAATTTGAAATCCCCCTACCTCACCCAGAAGTAGGATTTATTTTAATTTAGTGGGCTCTACTTGGAAGTGCACGGAGTGCTGTAATGCATGGCAGCCACTAGTATCGGCCCTGCCCACTCTGCCTTGTCTCTCACTTAGTACAGGCAATGCAGAAGTCGCTTTATTTGAAAAAGAAACATTAATTTTTTCTGATTATAAAAGTAACACAAATTCACTGAAGAAAATATAATAAAAAATTGAAATTGCCTATAATCTCACCATCCAGAAAACCTGTTAACATTTTGATGTTCTTATTGTCTTTTTTAATGCGGTTATAGACTAAATTGTGTCTGCTTCCCAAATTCATATATTGAAGTGATAACCCTCGATAACTTAGAATGTGACTGAATTTGGAAATAGGGTTTTTAAAGAGATAATTCAGATTAAATGAGGTCATAAGGATCGGGCCCTAATCCAAAAGGACTAATATCCTTATAAAAAGAGGAGAGGCCATCAGGGATGGAAGTACATGGAGAACAAGCCACATATGGATGATGAGAAGACAGCTATCTGGAAGCCAAGGAGAGAGGCCTCAGGAATATCTAACCTGCAGACACCTTGATCTTAGATTTACAACCTGTACAACTGTGAGAAAAATAAATTTCTGTTGTTTAAGACTTAAAGAAAAAAAAAACGGCTTTGACAAAAATTCATCTCTGGTCTCTACCACTTAGCAGTTGTAGTGTGATGAATAAGTTTTGTTTTGTTTTGTTTTTTCTTTTTCAGTTCCTCAGATTCCTAACGTATACATAGAGATGATACACTAGAACCATTGTGAGAAATAAATGAGATAACATATACAAACTGTTCATTAAGATAACTCTGACACCTTGTCAACTTTAGTGATGATAAAGATGATCACACCCCCCTTGCCCCTCCAGATCTGTTTCTTCTTTCTCTATTGGTTCTATATCCCAGGGGGCCAACAGTTGTGGACTTACTTAATCAGAGAACTCCTTTTTCTCTGTCTTCTGGTTGGTTCAGGCCAAAGGGAGGTTCCTGCAGGAGATGCAACAGTGGGAAGAAAGGGACCTTGGGGGTATTTATTCCCAATGCTCTGTTATCCTGTAGGGTAAAAGGCTGGCTTGCATTACTCCCTTTGAAAGCCACAGCTCCTATAATGCAGCCCTCTCTCATTACAACAGCTACTCTTCTTTGCTTTTTTTTTTATTTTTTTTTAAAGATTTTATTTATTTATCTGACAGAGAGAGATCACAAGCAGGCAGAGAGGCAGGCAGAGAGAGGAGGAAGCAGGCTCCCTGCTGAGCAGAGAGCCCGATGCGGGGCTCGATCCCAGGACTCTGAGATCATGACCTGAGCCGAAGGCAGCGGCTTAACCCACTGAGCCACCCAGGCGCCCCGCTACTCTTCTTTAGAACCTGACAGCTCTCTTTGCTTGCTCCTTCTGACTAGGATCTCATGTCCTTGCAGTGCCTTCTGTCCTGCCCGGATTCTAGCTGATACAGTAATGATGATGATGTTGTCTTTGCCTAAAATGTTAAACTCTTCTAAACCTATTGAGCCCTACCCAGTCTTTGAAGAATAACTAAAATGCCATCCTTTTGAGGGATTATATCAAAAGGTGACCTTAACTTCTTCTCCCAGACTCTCAAAGCAATATGCTTGAAACTCAAATCTATTTTGACAAGTGGCAGAATCTGCATAATGGTGATCTGGTGTCTGATTACAAAACTGTGAGCCTACTGGGGACTGCACACTGGGTCTTACTCATTCTTACACCTTGTAGCAGTTGGCACAGTGGTCACTTGCGGACCATGAAGGTAAGACTTTTTTTTTTTTTAAAGATTTTATTTATTTATTTGACAGAGAGAAATCACAAGCAGGCAGAGAGGCAGGCAGAGAGAGAGGAGGAAGCAGGCTCCCTGCTGAGCAGAAAGCCCGATGCGGGGCTCGAACCCAGGACCTGGGATCATGACCTGAGCCGAAGGCAGCGGCTTAACCCACTGAGCCACCCAGGTGCCCCGAAGGTAAGACTTTTTAAACTGAATACTTTTCTGAGCATGAGCTTTGTTTTCCCCCTAGTTCTTCATAATAAAATTGAAATTTAGTCTCTCTGTTTTCTGTAGTTATCTCTCTGATTATCTCTTTACCTAGATTATTCTAGAGACCCCAGAAGCTGACCCAACCAGCTGAAATCTTTTCTCCTAAAAGAACAAGTGAAAGTGGGCAACACTTATATAGCTATAACTTCTTTTTGCTGATAAACATTTGAAACTTTTGCCTAACTTTTCTCAAAAAACTCTGTATTACTCAATGTACTCTTTTCCACAGTATCTTCCCTTTTTTTTTCAGTCCATAATAATAACTGATATTTCCTTTCACTCATTATTCACCCAGGTATTTTTCTTTTGTATTAAGAAAGTGTTATGGGGGCGCCTGGGTGGCTCAGTGGGTTAAAGCCTCGGCCTTCGGCTCAGGTCATGGTCTCAGGGTCCTGGGATTGAGCCCTGCATCAGGCTCTCTGCTCAGTGGGGAGCCTGCTTCCTCCTCTCTCCCTGCCTGCCTCTCTGACTACTTGTAATCTCTATCAAATAAATAAGTAAAATCTTTTAAAAAAAAAAGAAAGAAAATGTTATGTTGCTCATTTTTATTACAAAAAAATTAAGTATATTCTCCAAACAATTTCTGGTAGGAATTTAAAGGAAAAAAATCAGCTTATTCTTTTATTAGCTTATTTTCTTTTTAATTATTAAGTCCAACAGATACTTTTTCAAACATTTCAAAAACTGGAAACCTCACAGATTTTACTTCCTCTAAATTGTGTCACTGAAAAGAATATTCTGTCAGGAACAAATTCTCACAGTGGATTACTGTGTATTTGTCACAGAAGAATCAATGTAACTATATTTAGAAGGAAGCAATATCAAGTATGAGAGCCAATACCACTACTGTGTTATTTCCAACTTGGCTATTGAGAGGCTAAATGTTGCCACCTTGGGATGTATAATGAGAAAGGACCTCATTCTTTCAAAATAATCCAGGGGCATTTGCATCATTGAGTGCCTACATTCAGGCTAACTTTTGACAATCAGTTCTTTATGGTAAACTCACTTCGTATAATGACATGTTGCCACTATAAATATGGCGAGGCTGAATTATTTCACCCATAAGGGACTTGCAAGGGCCTCTGGCATAGTTGTTGGAAGGTATGGAAGAACAAAACTGTTAACACAACACTGAAACAGCTGCCTGTTTTTTCAGTGCAAAATGCCAGGTGGAAAATACCTTTGGATTTGGCCTGTGAACCTGGAACTGAGGAATATCATATGGAGCAGATGAGAGGAGATTCTATTCTTAATTAGATTAAAAGAGATCTAATTTGATGAAGAGGCATAGAAAGGTGCCTCTTCTAAACAAATCCCTGCCTAGAAAACTTGGGCAGAAGCTCCTGATTGGATTCACTGATATTTTAATACTCTGTAAGCTTCAAACTTTCTAAGAACACTAAATGTGTATTAAGGTAACTTGCATACTTAATTCAAGCTATTTTATTTTTCATTCTCCCATAGGCTCTAGAAACACTGCATTATTATTCAACATTGATATATTACCATGTGTCTTCCCAACTGAAATAGAACTGGGTCCTGCTGCAAGTGCTCCTTCTGAAACTTCTAGTGCAGTCAAGTCAAAAGCAATATCTTGCTCCTTGCTTTTTCAGGGGAGTCCAGGACCATAACCTTCCCTGCCGGTCTCAACGTCCCCTCTAAGTTAATTCACCCATTATTCTTTGTCACTCACCAACTCCTTCGTCTTACTAACTCTTCCTAAGAATGGAAAATCCATTAGATTTATATCTATCGCTCCTAACTATCCACATAGTTTTTTTTTTTTTTTTGGTTTTAAATTATTCCATTCGTAATGGTAAATTTTTATTACAAACATGTTTTTTACTCCAATTTAAGCACAGATATGTCAGTTTGAAGTTGAAATAATTAGATCCTACATGGTTTTTCAGCAGCATATTATTATATCAAAAAATCCTATTCCATCATGGAAAAGATGTGGAAGGTTTCTATAAATTCCACGTTAATCTGTTTCATTAAATGGCTTATACTGTGCAACGTAGGTATGCATATATTTTCATATACATTCATTCGAGAAATAAAAGGATGAAAACAAAATGGGATTGCTACATTATTGTGCTTGTTCATTGAAGACAGTTTTCAGACACTTATTTTTAAACTATGAGATATTTCTCATTCTACCAAGTTTTAGTCATTAGCTTTGGGGTATGTTAGATGACTTCTCTTCACTTCCCACATCCCTATCAATACTTAAAAGCCCCCTCATTTGTGGTATGACTCGTTTTTTCTTCCTTCCTTTACATGTTTTACTTTACCAACCATGTGTAGACTAAAGATTACTCATTTCTTTATTCATTGAACCAAAAAACATTTATTAAGTAACTACTGCTGATTGGAAAGGCACCATGGTAACTTTCACTGCTTGTGTACATCGTAGTACATAATTCTTTTAATCATGCCAACAGCTTTCTAATTATTCTCCCATGGCTCTACTTCCTCCTGCACCAGAAGTCTATTAAAATCCTTTTTACTTTTTTGTTTCCAAAATTTCAATGACATACAATCTAATATGTGGCTACTCCCTATCTATCTAACTTTGACTCCCATGATTGACAAAAGTACTAAATGTACTAAATCTATGATAATTTCTAGCCAGTGTTGGTAGCATATTATTCCCTATATGCATTTTCTATTTTCTCACCTCGGAACAATAAAGTTATATTTTTAAATCAATTAAAAAAAAACAGGTGAAAACAACAACTTTCTATCTTCACCCAGATTCTTAGTATGTGTGATTTGCTTTGACATTTCTCAGCAAACATGAGGCTATTTGCAGCATTTCCCAAGCAAACTGTTCCTCTTGTTATTTCCTATTTATTCTTTAAGGTCCAAATTAAACATATAATTAGGACAAACATGCTTTCAATAAAAAGGTATAGTGAAGGAGCTATTTTAATCCTTTCTTCCCACCAACACCAGTCTAAGTAAAAGAAAGTGGACTAGCCAAAATTCTATCAAATAATGATTTTTCACCTGCATTGCTTTATTGAAACTTGAATCATATAAACTTCATGATGGTTCTATAGTCCAGACAATCAGGATATCCACTAGCAACAGCCTCAGATAATCTCTTTATCTCTGAGGTGGGTACAGGTTACTCACTTAATTTCCAATTGCAGGGCTAAGTATTATAAGTAAGAGGATATGATACCACATTTTTGTTTCTAGGGGTGTGTGTGTGTGTGTATGTGTGTATTTTTAAAATGCATTCAGGATGGTTTGCTATGATGAATAAACTATCAAGATAAGATAAACAGAAAAAAAAAGAAGAGAAAAAGTGAAGACAGAAGAAGAGAAGGAAAAAAAGAAAGAACAAAGGAAGAAGAAAGGAAGGCCAGAAGGCAGAAAAATTGAGGCAAAAAGGAATATGGAGGGGGAGACGAACCACGAGAGACTGTGGACTCTGAGAAACAAACTGAGGGTTTTGGAGGGGAGATGGGTGGGGGATGAGTGAGCCTGCTGGTGGGTATTAAGAAGGACACATACTGCATGGAGCACTGGGTGTGATGCATAAACAATGAATCTTTGAACACTGAAAAAATTAAGTAAAATTTTTTTAAAAAAGGAATATGGTAAAAAAGTATGAAGCCAGAGTCAGAGTAAGGTTATAGAACAAGCCACTTATGATTAAAAAAAATAATAATAACTTCTTTGTAAATCAGCAAGTTGGAGCAGAAAAGGTAACCTCCCATGTGTAAGGGTTTCATTCAAGGTTATTAGTGCTCTTTAATGAATGACTCTATTTGAAAGCAAATGATTGCACCAAACTAAACGCAAGTATTCAGGTTTCAAAGCTCACCTAGTTCCCTGTGCCAAGATGCTGCTCATCACAGAGAAGAGGTTTCTAAGGCCACAGCACAGCACACAGCATGAGAAGTGGAACTTGGATTTGGTGCCAACACTTGCAAATTTTTTTAAGGGTTCCTGCTAATGTGCGGCAGATAGCAAAACAAGTATGATAGTGTGTGAAATGACACATGCTGGAGGAAAGGGTGGAAGCGGGAGGCAGGGAAGTGAAAAATGGTTCTATTTTAAGAGGATGCTTAATTTCATTATGATCGACCATTAGCCTTTTTCTTACTTTACTATTTACTGTACTTTTCCAAGTAAGTATTGCCTAAGTTTCACCCTTAAAGCCTTGTAGTAGGAAAGAGACCATAAGACTCACTTTAATGAAGCCTTTTTACTTTGCTAAGACATCCTAATAGAACAAAAACTTATAAAACAATGTGTATGTGAAAGAGTGTACAGGCAGCCCAATCCTTGATCTGGTAAAACAAGTCATGATGGAGTAGTAGGAGACACAGAGGAAGAGAGAGAAGGGGAGAAAGAAAAGAGAAGCAATCTGATTATTTTACTAACTTCCTTAAAATTCTTTCAACAGCCCTGTGGTCTATAAAGGAAGGTAGTGCTGAGTGACTGCTGGGTAAGACTGGCACTTGTCTTTGGCAATAGACAGTCTGGGTTCAAATCTTGTCAGTAACTCACTGATATTTGGACATACAATTTATTCCCTTTAAAATTTACTTTCTTCACAAGATAGGATCGGGAGGGAGACAAACCATGAGACTCTCAATCTCACAACACAAACTGAGGGTTGCTGGGGGTTTGGAGGGTAGGGAGAGGGTGGTTGGGTTATGGACATTAGGGAGGGTATGTGCTATAGTGAGTGTGTGAAATGTGTAAGCCTGATGATTCACAGACCGGTATCCCTGGAGCAAATAATACATTATATATTAATAAAAATAATTTTTAAAAAATTAGTTTCTTCATATATAAAAAATTTTATATTTACCTCTATATGATTGCTTAACTGAGATCACTTTATAGAGCACTTAGTACAGTATATGCCAAATAAGAAATATTTGGGAAAATCTTGAGTATTATCATTATTAGTTGGAACATGGGACTGGTAGATCTGGAAGAGCCTGAAGATTACTCTTTTACTTACAGATGAAGGGACTTGGGCTCAAGGATGTTTCTCAACTTTCTCAAAGTCACCCAAACAGGAAGATGGTCTTTTGTTCCACAGTCTGTAGCCCTTGTATGACAAAGGAGAACAGCTTGCTTGAATAGTGTTAAATGGTTCAGCATATATCCTAGTTGAGATTCCAATACATAGAATTCAGCTTTTTTTTTTTTTTAGGAGTCTCCTTATTCTTTTTTTTTTTTTTTAAGATTTTATTTATTTATTTGGCAGACAGAAATCACAAGTGGACAGAGAGGCAGACAGAGAGAGAGAGGAGGAAGCAGGCTTCCTGCTGAGCAGAGAGCCCGATGCGGGGCTCGATCCCAGGACCCTGAGATCATGACCTGAGCTGAAGGCAGAGGCTTTAAACCACTGAGCCACCCAGGCGCCCCAGAATTCAGCTTTTTTAAAAAGCTTACAATTCAGGTTTCTTACTTCAATGCAAACTCAACAAATGTGCAAGAGTGTGTGTGTGTGTGTGTGTGTGTGTGTGTGTGTGATATTTCAAAGCCATTGTAAAGGATAAAACAGCACTGAAACTCACATAGAAGGGTGCTCAGGACACCATGAACAATAGGGCATGCTGGTACTATCATTATCCTTCTCCTGAACTGACCATATTAATTGCATGGAAGGGATGTCAGATTTCACATGGCCCATTAATTTTATTTCCACTAATGATGAAACTGAGAACCAGAGAGATAAAATCATAGACTTTGTTATTAAGAGAGAGAAAACATGAGAGAGAGGAGAAGTTGGAGAAAGAAGAGGAAGGATGAAGGAAGGATACAGAACAGAACAAAGGTTAAAATGTTATTCAGCCTTCTTAATAATTTATTCTTCATTTTATTTTGTAATATGTATATAATTAAATTACTATAAGCCAGAAACCTCTCAGAGTTGAACAGTTGTTTGTTTTATGGGGATTTTCTGTTAAAAACAGGACACTTCTCATATTAAAATCAAAACGCTGAGAGTCATTAACAGGACTGCAGAGGCATGAAGATAAGAATATTACCCTGACCACCTGAAAAGCTATTGAGATTTTTTGCTCAACTGAAAAAAAACAAGCCTATGGTAAAACAACAACAACAACAACAAAACCAAAAACAAACAAACAAAAAACAAAAATGAGTGCCAGAACTATGAGTCTCATGAGATTTCCTATCACTTAAGCTTGGCATTAATGAGAATATGAGGCTGTCGCTTCATGAACTGCCAGTGGCTTGTTATTTCCAAGATGAAGACCCACAAAACAGAGGAAAGGGAAAGTTTGTTCTTGGTTAGAATCTCTACTGGAAAATGTTGAACAACAAACACAGTAAAGGGAAAATGCATGGTATATGTTTTACTTGTTTTTTGTCACAACATAAACTCTGACAATTTATTCTGATATCCTGAAATTCCAATCCTTTTTATTCTAATATAAACTTGAAAAGTCAATTGTTGGGCTATAATTTCAACATTTTTCATAGGATACTTCTGCAAATGAGGTAAAGGTGCATAGCAACACAGTAATTAATCGATGATAAAAAGGTCTATTTCTCTTACAAATAGCTCTCCCCTCAGAGTAGACATGTAGGACAACCAAAACTGGCTGAGATTCAAAAAGTTGCTAAGAGGTTCACAGACACACACCTCTGAAGGCTGCTAGCTGCGAATATTTTCAATGCCAGCTGCCTGTTGTTGGGAATTCTTTTTTTTTTTTTTTTAATATGACAACATATTATTACAAATCAGTTGAAAGGGGAGACTATTCTAAAAAACCAAAGTTATACATTTTATAACTGAGGTATACAAAAACATGATAAGATCATTTATATAAAGATCAGACATATCCAAGAAATAATATTTAACGAACTACATGCTCCTTTTTTAGGTCTTATTTCAAAATCTACCAAGGATCTAGAGGGGCAAAATAATTTTCTCCTTAGCTTCTCCCCCAACCCCATTGTTTCTTACTGTGGTAAAATAGACATACAATAAAACTGACCATCTTGGCCATTTATCTGAAACTATTTGACAAAATGGCTGACCTATAAAAAAGCAGTGCCTATTTAATGTATACAACAACTCAGTAAGTTTGGGGATAATTATATACTTGTGAAATCATCACCACCATCAAGACCATAAACATAACCATCAAAGTTTACTCCCAGTCCCTTTATTTTGTGTGTGTGTGTGTGTGTGTGTGTGTGTGAAAGAGATTTAACATAAGAGCTACCCCTTAGCAAATTTTAAGTACACAATGCCATTTTTAAGTGTCTAATTCAGTGGTATCAAGCACATTTATATTGTTATACCACCATCCCCACCACCCATCTCCAAATATTGTTCATTTTTCAAAAGTGAAACATTTTATCCATTAAGCAATAACTCCCCATCTTCCCTATCCCCCAGCCTTGGCAACGACCATTCTGCTTCTTGTCTCTATAATTTTGACTACTCTAAGTATTTCATATAAATTGAGTCATACAATATGTCTTATTGTGACTGGCTTATTCCACTTAGCATAATGTCCTCAAAGTTGGCCTATGTTGTAGCATATGTCAGAATTTTCTTCCTTTTTAAGGTTGAATAATATTCTATTATATGTATGTACCACATTTTGTTTATCCATTCATCTGTTCATGTACACTTGGGTTATTCTCATGTTTTAGCTATCATGAATAATGCTATGAACATAATGCAAAATATCTCCTCAAGACTCTGCTTTCAGAATACATGAAACAAGATGGAATTGGGAGGGAGACAAACCATAAGAGACTCTTAATGTCACAAAACAAACTGAGGGGGGTCAGGGGAAGGGGGGTTGGGAGAGGGTGGCTGGTTTCTGGACATTGGGGAGGGTATATGCTATGGTGAGTGCTGTGAAGTGTGTAAACCTGGAGATTCACAGACCTGTACTCCTGGGGCTAATAATACATTATATGTTTATTAAAAAAATTTTTTTTTTAAAAAGACTCTGCTTTCAATACATACGGGTATACACTCAGAAGTGGAATTTCTGGATTATACAGTAAATCTATTTTTCATTCTTTGAGAAACTGCTATGCTGCTTCCTATAGCAGCTGGTTATAAATTATCTACATCCTCACCAACACTTGTTTTGTTTGATAGTAGTTATCCTATTGGGTATGAGGTGGTATCTCATTGTGGGTTTGATTTGCATTTGCCTAATAATTTGTGATGCTGAGCATCTTTTCATGTGCTTATTTGATAGCTGAATATCTTCTTTGGAGAAATGTCTATAGTCCTTTGCCCATTTTTGAAGTGAGTTATTTGGGTTTTTGTTGTTGTTGAGTTTTAGGAGTACTCTACATTCTGGATATTAATCCTTTATCAGATATATGGTTTGCAAAAATTTTCTTCCATTGCCTTCTCTTCAATGATAGTAGCTTTTGAGGTATAAAATTTTTAACTTTTCATGCAGTGTAATTTATTTTTTCTTTTGTTATCTATGCCTTTGATCTTATATCCAAGAAATCATTGCCAAATCCAGAGTCATAAAGATTTTGTTCTATACTTCCTTCTAAGAATTTTATTGTTTTGCAACTTACATTTAAGTCTTTGATTCATTTTGAGTTAATTTCTGTATATAGTGTTAGTAAAGGTCCAATTTCATCCTTTTGTATATGGATATCCAATTCTACCAGTACCATTTGTTGAAAAGACTGTTCTTTCCCCACTGAATAATCTTAGCATTCTTGTCAAAATCATTTGATCATATATGAGAAGGGCTATTTCTGGGACCTCTGATCTATTCCATTGACACATATGTCTGTCTTCATACCAGTTACATACTATTTTGATCACCATAGTTTATAGTAAGTTCTGAAATCAGGAAGTGTGAATCCTCCAACTTTGTTCTTTTTCAATATTGTTTTGGCTATTTGAAGTTCCTTGAAGTTCCATATAAACTTTAGGATGGGTTATTTAATTTCTGCAAAAAAAAAATGCCTTTGGGTTTTTGATAGTTATTGCATTGAACCTGTTGATTACTTTGGGTAGTACTGACATTTTAAGAATTTAATTTTTTAAATTCATGAACATGGGATATCTTTTTTAGTTATGTCTCCTTTATTTCAGGAATTCTCTCTAGTTTTTATCATACAAGTCTTTTCTCCCCCCGGGTTAATTTCTAAGTGTTTTTTTTTTATTTTGATGCTATTGTAAATGAAACTGTTCTCTTATTCAGTAATCAGATACCTCCCAGCAAAGAAAATCCCTAGAGCTGATGGCTTCACTAGTAAATTTTGCCAAACAATTAAAGAATAACTAACACCAATCTTTCTTAACATTTTCTAAAAAATTGAAAAGAAGAGAATACTACCAATCTCTGAGTTCAGTTTGCCCTAAAACCAGAGCCAAGGACCTTACAAGAAATAAAACTAAAGACCAATATTGATACAAAATCCTCAGGAAAACTGAATTCAATAGCATCTTAAAGGATTATACACCATGACCAGATAGAAATTATTCCTGGAATTCAAGAATGGCTCACCATGAAAATGGATCAGTGTAATAAATCACATTGACAGAATGAAGCATGATCATCTTAATTGATGCAGAAAAAGCATGTGACAAATCCACTACCCTTTCGTGATAAAAACACTCAACATAGTAGGAAGAGAAGAAATTACCTCAACTTAATAAGGCTATATATTAAAACACCCTACCAAAAACATCATGCTCAGTGGGGATGGACTGGAGCTTTTCCTTTAAGATAAGGAAGAAAGTAAAGATACCCATTTTTGCCACTTCTGTCAACAGAGTATTGAAATCCTAGCCAGAACAATTTGACAAAAAAAGGAAATTAAAAAAAAAATATATATATATATATCCAACTTGGAAAGGAAGAAGTAAAATGATCATTGTTTGCAGATGGTATGATCTTACACATAAAAAAACCCTAAGGATTCCACCCCACCCCCCTCCAAAAAAAACCCTGTTAGAACTAACAGGTAAATTCAGCAAAGCAGCAAGATATAAAGCCAACTCCCCCAAATTAGTTGTATTTCTATATACTAACAGTGAACTACGTGAAAAGGAAATTAGGAAAACGGCTCCTTGGCTTTTTAAGACTTCACATCAAAAATATATTTGTAGAGCTAAAAACAGAAAGTAACATACAAAATATGCATTATGAAATTTGAATTTTCATTGAAAAATGTAACTCTCATAATAAGCTTTTAATTTGTTTCTATTTTTTCTTTAAATGATAAGTAGAATAAATTAATTTAGATATGTTGAGGTTTATCTACAACTTCAGTCTTCACTTTATGGCTGGAAAAGTGGCTTGTCCAAGTTTTCACAGCTGGGTCTTTATTCATAGTCTATGCATCTGCTTTTCTCCCCATAAAATGCACATACACAACTACATGTGAATGGAAGTAAAGAATAGAGAAAAGAGAACTCTAATACACAAACATTTTTTCTTCTTAGCTCTTTCTCTCAGTAGCTCTACAGAAATGGAAAAATCATTGTTTTCTTTGGGATTGATTTTCCTTATTAGGAGGGGGGAAAATGGAGGTGACACTACCAGTGTCACCTTTTCTGAACAGGTTGCCACCGTGGTTTTCCATTTGTGCTCCACTATGATGAAGGCTTCAAGAGACTACTTCAGAAATGAAAACTGGGGACTTGGATTTAGGTAGATTTAGGGTGTTATTTGCTATGCAGGTGGAGCATGGAATGTCCCTTCCCATTTCATATATACTTCATGCAGAGTCTAAGTTTATGTCTGTTATAAATTGATACTTGATTATAAAGTTCATTAGAAGTCAGAATTCTGCCTTCTAATTATTATGATTATTATGATGATCCAAAGGACTGGTGCTTTGAAAAGAGGCTTTACAAAATATAAGAGGTATTAATATTATAATTTAATCAGTATTAATTTAATAATTATTATTTAATTCCAATATTAAAAGTGTTTCTTAATAAACTGAATCACAAAGCTGCCACCTCTGAGACATATATTAGCACTGAATCAGCATTGCACATCATCAAAACAGCAGTTTGTCTTTTTTATAAAGTATTTTTGGCCAGTGAGGGGAAGAGACGCTATAAGATTTTTACCTCAAGATTTCCTATACTAGACTTCCAACTACCAAAATTAAAAAATAAGACTTTTAAAACTATGCTTTGTTAATGTTCTTGGTGGTGGGGGAGGCAATTCCTGATTTTTAAGACTTCATTTATTTCCAAGGTCCACAAGACTGTGTAGTTCACCCCTATTCATTCTGATATAGCTCTTAAAGCAGACAGAAACCCATAAAACTACTGATTAGCTGAAACATTTTATATATATATATATATATATATATATGATAGATGGTACATATATATGTATGTTTATTTCAACATATGCATATATAAATAGAGATGTTTCAAAATAGTTTCCTTCAGTATGTGCTTGCTAGCCTTTAGAATCTTTCAAAAAGAAGAGGGCAACAGTCTCAATCAGTTTGAGCTGCTATAACAATTTACAGTAGAAACTGGGTGGCTTAGAAATAAATGTTTATGTCTCATAGTTCTGGAAGCTGGAAGTCCAAGATCAGGGTGCAGCATGGTCAGTCTCCTAGTGAGAACCCTCTTTCTGGTTTATAGAGAGCCATCTTTTTGCCATACCCTCGCATGGTGGAAACAGAGCCAGCTAGCTCTCTGGCCTCTTTTTTTTTTTTTTTAATCTGTATAGCTTTCTTTTATTATATAGCTCATTATGTATCCATTTGTTTCTTTTTTAAATTTATTTTTTAAATTTTTTAATAAACATGTAATGTATTTTTATCCCCAGGGGTACAGGTCTGTGTCTCTGGCCTCTTCTTATAAAATCACCAATGCTTATTGTGAGGGCTCCACCATCATGACCAGATTACCTCCCCAAACACTCTACCTCCAAATATTATCACATTGGGATTAGAGTCCGAACACAGGAATTTTGAGGGGACACAGACATTCAGTCCACTGCAGCAATGAGGAGGCTGACATTTGGTAATGGTTTTCCAAACCATGAACTGGTTTAGAATAAGGAGATTAGCGAAAATGTGCCTTAGCAACTGTGAATTTAACATTTGCAGTTCCAACTATTCGCTTCAAATCCTGAAAGTCCATGATGTGTAGTAATCTGTTAGGCTGCTGAATTTGAATCACCTTCTGCTGGGGGTAGAAGGGAGGTAGACTGGGGGGGTGCAGGGGAATCACCCCTGAAGTGTGGCAATGAGTTATTTATTAACAAGTAAACCAAGCTAACAATGCTATAGCCTCATCTCCAGTCTGCTTCACTGTTCTGTGTTTTTGCTACAGAAATAACTGATGTTTGTCTCTAAGAAAATAATGGTTTTACACCAATAATATATCCTCAGGAAATCATTAAGGATACATTAATATTTTTGAGTAGAAAATTATTGAAAAGTTATTTATTATAATGGAACATTGGAAACAACTGGGTTTCAAAAATAAGGGGTCTATTTAAGTAAATATACAGAATGTCTAGACAGTGAAATCTTGTGCCTAAAAAATGATGCTGTTGAAAATTATTTAATGGAATGGGAGGTTAGTCATTAATTATACTGTTAAACGACAACAAAGTACAATACATGTAACAGGAGAGTGAGATAAACATAGAACAGATAAGAAAACTTAGATATGTACCCAAATCGCTTATGATAGCAAATTCTTCAAAATGCATTTAGAATATAAATTTGCATTCTAGTTCCTTCTGTTTTTAGCCTCCAGCTTGTCTATTTCCATAGTTGACATACTAAAAACTTTTTTGAAGACAGCAGCCATGGTTATGTATTTAAAATGAAATCTGGATGTTAACACTTTCCAAAACCCTTGATGGCATCCCAGCACATTGACTATACATTCTAAACTCTTTACGCCCTGCAGGAATGACCTGCCCCGTCTGCCATCTCGTTTCATGACGTTCTTCCCAGAGTTCACTCAGCACCTTAACTTCACTCATCACGTTAACACTCTTTTAAGCTTTTCCCCAAATCAGGGTCTCTGAATCTGCTCTCCTTTTTCCTGAAATATTCTTCATTTGCTCATTCCTCAGGTCCCATCACTCAGCTTAAATGCCATTTCTTCAAATACACTCACAATCGTAGCTAAAGAAAGCCATGCTACAGCCTGTATCATTTTCCATAAAAACACTTTCTTCAATTTTTATTTTTCTATGTTGGCCTTTACAGGATAATTATTAGACAGTAAATTCCATGAGCGTCATAATCATATTTGTTTTACTCATTACTATACAATGGCTGACACACAGTAGGTGCTAAAAATAATTATACATGAATTTATAAACAAAAATCTTATCTTTTTTTTGTATATTCACATGAACTATAACCAGGATCTCTAGTATAATCAGAAAGATCAACAATAGTTTAAGATATTATTCAGGTTTAACTTTTTGCAGAATACAAAATGTCCTATTAAATCAAAGGCTTGAACAAAATTAGCTCCATTTATCTCTATAGTTTTTATTCTATTGAAAAAAGTGATTTTAAGTTTTGAGAGTTTTCATTTTATTCAAAGAGTTTATCAAAATCAGACAAAATACTCTTGGCACTCTTATATGACAGGAGTAATGACAGCAGGTATATGAATAATCTGGCTTCTCTGTAAAGTAATCCAAGTAAAACAATAAAATTATAACCTTTTAGTAAAATCAAAATTTTTGTGTTAAGTAAAATACTTCATCATTTTCCACTTTAGTTAAATATGCTAGATTAATAAACTTGGATAGAAGTTATCATTATCATCACCAGCATTTCTGGAAAAGAAAAGAATTGTTACAGTTTTTCTCCTTTGTGGTTCTTGAATTTAAAACATACGCAAACAAACACACACACACACACACACACGTACACACACACACTCTGTTTCTCAGAATATTTTGAACATCTACCATTTACTAAAGTGTGTCATCACCTCACTATCACTTAATATAGATTTTTAAATTAAATTTGCTTCAAGAGATTTTACCTTTTGTGAAGCATTAATTATTTTTAGAGAGAGATAGGGAAACTCAAAATACCAAGTGCTCCAGATGAATTACAATGAGTGGATGCCTTCTACCCCAGCATATGTAGTTCCAAATCCTGTATGAGAGACCCTCAAAACATCTACCAAGGAAAAATTTTGACATGTTATCTCTTCACTGTAAGTATCTTAGAAAAGGTCAGAGTCTGTCCAGGAAGCAATGAAGAGTAGAGTGATTCTGCCCAGAGAGCTGCACATTCCACGAAGTTGCTTTTACTAAACTATATTTAAGCTGTGAATGCTAAGATAAAGGCATGGTACAGCATAAAGTTTTTAAATGAATGGACACATTTTCCTACTGTAACTTCAAAGATGAGAAATTATATTCTCTGTGCTAATAAAAAGAAATACATGGACATTCACATATGTATATACCCTCATACCCCTTTACAAGTATACAATTTACTCTAAGTATCAAGTACATAACTGTGTAAGTTGCAGACATGACCCTTGGCCCAGTGGGAAGTAAAAATCATTACCCACAGAAACTTTTTCTTGCAATATAGTAAAGAGTTCAGCTAAACAGACTCTTTCACTTATACACTGATCTGAATTTATAAAAGATGTCAGTTGGGGAAATGTTTAATCTGTAAAGAACTCTGATAAAGGCAAACTGCCTGATTTTCTGGAGCATGGGATGGTTAGAGAGGGAAATTTTAAGTCAATGCGTAGGTTAAACCAAGCTCTATTAGGAATGGCTATAGTTCAGTGGGGTTCAGCCCTATTCCATTAACAGACAACATTATTAAAACCAACACAGTCCTAGGCTTTGGTTATATAGAGATGAATATGTTTTCAACTCTGGTCTGAAAGAGTTTCCAGTCTCACAGGGAGAGATGCAAATACACAAAGATAATTATAGTGCAGTGTACCACATAACTAGATAGGGTTGGAATCTGGAATTGGTCTGGAAAGATGAATTATAGATTTGTGTATAAACTTAGAACTACGAAGTAAGTTATCAATACTGTAGGAGAAAGGAGTTAATATGTTCCTACAGGGTTGCTCTGCCTAAAGTTATTTATGTAAGATTCTTAAGAGTGAAAAAAATACTTTAAGGGGAAAAGAAAAGGTGAGAGGAGAGCAGAGGTAGCCATATGATTGCACACTTGGTAAAGAAATACTCCACTTTCTCATTATTCATCCCAAGCAAGGCAGAAAGTTAGATAGGGAAGGAGAATCAACAAAATACAGATGCGACCCAATTTCAGTGATTCCAAGAATGATAGAGAAAGAAACAAATTTTCTGACATAATGCTCCCATAACTTTCTTCTTCTTTGGATTTCATCATAACTAAAGAAATTTTAAAATATGAAAAAACCAAATTATGTTCTCTTCCAGCTATCAGGTGCCGCATATAGTCCTCATTGACATCTCAAGCGTTGGTGTTGGTTTATCAATGCCAATGAGCCAACATCTGACTCAGCTATTTTAGAGTTTGGTGCCATATAAGACAATAAATAAAATACAGCTAGTATCCTAAGGCTGTAAGTCTAAAACACAGATCTCTGATCTTAAACTCCCAGACTGACTTATCAATTAGATAAATCACCAACATGTGGAGATTCCTGGCATTCATATTTTTCATGCATTTTTTTCCCCCTTCTTCAACTTCATTTTTTTTCTTTCCCAAACAGATGAGGAGATAAATTGATTAAAAACAAAACAACAACAACAAAAAAACAGGGTCACCTGGGTGGCTCAGTGGATTAAGCCTCTGCCTTCGGCTCGGGTCGTGGTCTTAGGGTCCGGGGATTGAGCCCTGCAGGGGGCTCTCTGCTCAGCGGGGAGCCTGCTTCTCCCTTTCTCTCTGCCTGTCTCTCTGCCAACTTATGATCTCTCTCTCTGTCAAATAAATAAATAAAATCTTTTAAAAAATTTTAAAAAAAGACATCAAAGTATATGGGAGACAGTAAATATTCAGATTAATTTGAAGATGACCACAAGACAAATTGAGAAAGAAACTAGCTCTAGGTAGAAAAAAGCACAAATAAAGATTTGGCAGTGGAACAGTTTATTTGTAGACTAGAAAAGAGAAAAGAAATAGAAAAGAAATGTAAGACTCCAAAGAACCATCCTTCTCCTCACCATCCATTTAATGACTTATGATGTATAGTAAGTGACTCAGTACCACCAATCAGAAATATATACTAGGGAATTTGATATAAAGAGAAGAGTTAAAGTACTTAGGAAATCTGAAGAATGAATAAATATACTTAAAAGAGAAAAGAATGGAGATAATTTTGCCAAAATCTTCCTGCATGGCTCTGAGTAACTTGGGATTGTATGTATAGGATATCACAGGTATCGGTACATACCCAGAAATTGAACACACTTACATATAGCTGACACAAAGCAAAGTGGAGTAAATTAAGATTTCCAGGGAAAGGTCCATCCCAGTCACTCTGAAGAGGTTCTAATTCTCAGCTTGTTCTTAGAAGTTATTTTTAGGCGAGCCAAGGCTAAGTCATGCATCTGCTCAGGTGATTCCGACCACAGACCACAGTTACCCACTACTCTCTATAGAGCTACTTCTTCCTCCACTTAGCCTTTCTAAGTATAGCAGTTTAGTGGCAAACACTTTATAAGGGGAAGTCATCTCTATTATATATAGACTGGGTCTCTTGCATTTGTAGCTGGTTAAATCTTCGTTACCATAAATGATCAATTGCTAGAGCATTAATTATATTTCCTTTAAAAATCTCCATTATTTTCTTGTCAGAAAATATTTCTTTAATATTGATGTATATTATAATCATAAATTTTATTAAGCATAAGTGCTAGAGTTAAGCACTGTGGGAGAAGATACAGCAGAGAAAAAAGGGAAAGAGAAAGATTTGACTTTAAGTTCTACTGCCTATTTCTCGGTTGAATGACCTTTAGCAAGTTCTTCTCTACCCCAAATAAAAAAAAATAAAATAAAATAACCACATGATCATTCTATATCCCTTCTAAAACTTAAATTCAATAATTATATTCAATGCCAATTCAAGACATATTAAAGATAAGCTTTTTTTGTTTAGTTATCTAATTATTTATAGTTAATTATTGTAGAGAATCCTTTATTTTAAATGTGGTGCCATAGTTAAATGTCACAATGAAAAAAATGAAAGCAGTTAACTTTAACATATTTTATTTGGGCTTTATATCAGTGATAACTATATTTGAAATAGAGCATCAGCTTTAAAAAAGATCACTTGATTAGTTGGTAATATGGAAATATATATTACCTAATTATTAGGAGGTGATGATTCCACAAGGTAAGGGAAAAAAAATCCCTTAATTATGTAACAAATGGCTTATACTTCCCTAAAAAAATGTCAAGCTGCTATATCATTCTACATGGTGAAATCTTATTGATCTCGAAAAAAGTCTGCTCAATTGCCACTTCTTCCTTCAAGAGTTTCTTAAAAATGATTCATATCCTCACCTCCAAAAAATCATCATTTACCTCCTGTATGATATTTGTGTATATTGTGTGATTTCCCATTTTTGCACATATTGTACTATGTGATGTATATATTCCTGTTTTGCCCATTGTGTGCATCTTAACAGTAAAGACTCAACTGGATTCATCTCTATATTCCTCAACCTGGAGAAAATGTGTAGTGCAAGGCAGGTTCTGAATAGATGTTTGTTAATAAACACATGAATTAATTTGTAGTCATCCTCTCTAATAATTCTACTACTCTTTTGGAGGAGGAAGAGCACTGAATTATGACCCTTAGACATAAAGTACCAAAAACTATACTTAGCCATAACTGTAATGAAATGTAAGAGAGTTTCCCCTTTTCCCCCACAATGAATGCTATTTTAAACTAGCAAATAGCAAATTCTTACAACATTACATTTGGTGCTCCTAATTTGCTGGTGTCCTGAGCATGTATTTAGCATTCTTGCTGGGTATGAAAGCACTGAGTGTTTAAGAGAATGGGTCCTAAAACTAGAAGGAACTAGCCCAAGTCCTAACTCTGCCATTTATTAACTATGTAATGTTAGACCATTTATTTTACCTCTCTGAAACATACTTGCCTTGTTTTCTCATCTGTATACTAAGGGAGAAAACAATACCTACTCTGCTGAAGTACATGAGGAGATTAAAAGAGAACATTTTGATGCAATGCTTAGCCCATAGAAAGTATTTAATAAAAGTAAAATTAGAGTCCATAACCTCTTGATTATAAAGGAAATTTCTTAATTACAAAGGAAACTTTGATTGTAAAAGGAAATATCTGCACTGTTTCATCATCCAGTATAATTTTTTTTCAAAGATTTTATTTATTTATTTGACAGACAGAGATCACAAGTAGGCAGAGAGGCAGACAGATAGAGAGAGAGGTGGAAGCAGGCTCCCTGCAGAGCACAGAGCCTGATGTGGGGCTCGATCCCAGGACACCAGGACTATGACCCGAGCCGAAGGCAGAGGCTTTAACCCACTGAGCCACCCAGGTGCCCCAGTATAATTTGTAATATTGGGTTAAAATAGCCTTTTTCATTGTGTTAAAGAATTAACTGTGGGTCACCTAGATGGCTCAGGTGGTTAAGCATCCAACTCTTGGTTTAGGCTCAGGTCATGAGCCAGGTCTTTTTTTTTTTTTTTTTTTCTTTCCAAGTTTTTATTTAAATTAAGGAATTTTCTGTTTAAATCTGAAATAAATATCGTTGATTTCAACAAATGCATTCTTAGTTCCAAAATATTCATATATATTTTTCAGCTCTGATCTATAAATGTGATGAATTAACACAAGTCATTTTCCAATTTTAAGTAACCCTAACATTTACATGATTAAAGTATATTATTCTTTTACTAAATTACTGAATTTATGTTTTCAACTGTTATTTTACCATCATCTTTTGTGTTAATTTATAAATTAAGTTGTTTTGGTTACCAAAATGAACAGAGGAGATGCCATCTTTTTCTTTGATTGGCCAATAGTATAAAAATTCTTTGATCCTTGTGTTTGCTTTTTTTAAAAAAACTTATTCTTGATTTTTTGTTTTCTTTCAAATTGATGTGTTAGGAACACAAAGAAATATGTATTTATTAAATATTTACTGAGTGACAGACACTTCACATACATCATTTTTGCAGTACACATCTATAGTTAGTATTATTCCTACTTCTTAAAGGTGGAATCGTATTATTCCTACTTCTTAAAGGTGGAATCATATTCAGAGGGGTTATTTTCTTAAACTAGGTTGTTGAAAAGATAAGATTAGTGTATAGACCAGTCTGACTCCATTAGGGAACCCTATATTTAACCACAAAATCTAAAATGGAACAATGTCCTTTAAGAACAAAGATTCAAGTATGAAGATGGATGGGGAAAAACACTTTTTTAATTTTGCAATTTTGAAATAAATGAAGTTTAGCGAAGAAAAACAAATGAAATTCAGCAATTTAAAAAAGATATTCAGAAAATAATTCAACAGTTTACAAATTTCTATTCTAAGGCAACTAATTTGCAACACTGTCAGTAATAATAAGAGCAAAATTATATACATATATGCAAATTTTATATGTAAATATAAAATTCTTTTAAAATTTTTGAAGCATGGGATGAAAAACAAATGGATCATTAAAACTAATAAGTAAGCTGGCTATTAACATATAACAAGTTGGCAAATCATAATTTTAAAAAAAGTTATAAAATAAATGCATTGTAGAAAAATAAGAATATAAAGGGAAAAAAATTAAATCAACACCAAATTGCAGGTTTGGCAATGGTATATAATAAGTCAAAAGTTAAGAAAGCTTTGCCTCAAATAAAGGAGTAGATCACTCAGTCCTTCTCTGCAATTTCTTATCATTCTGTATTTCCATATTTGTAACCTCACAAAGAAAATCTTGCTGCCCAAATAAAATCACATTCCTCATATCTCCAAACATAATGATGTGTAGACATAATTCAGAGTGGTCAAATCCTCTAGAAGTAATCTTTTACTTTTTAAAATTGTCAGACTTCTTATGTAAACCTAACTACAAATAAATTTTTTAATTACAAAGTCAATTTAGGAAACATCAGGTGACATTTTCTTGGTATTTAGCAACACCATTTTACAGATAGAATAGGAACATTCCTTCATGATTACACAATTTTCAATTTAAACTTGTTGACTCACTATAAATCCTTGCTTCATCTGTTGTACTACATTTTCATATATACTGCTTCCTGATTAATTAGCACATGTATGTCACTTTTCGAAAGAGAGACAGAATGAAGCAAAGCAAAGGGATTATTTACATTCACTGCTATGGCTGGAGGGAGGCAGGGATTACTACTGGGCTGCTGGTCACAGAACTGGACCACAGTGTCATTGTTCTGTACAAAGGGTATGTGAAGCACATTCAAAGAGAATAAGTGTTAAACTCTACAAAGTTCAGGAACTACAAAGTGTTAAACTCTACAAAGTTCCCTATTCTTTCCCCTTTCCTCCTTCTCTTTGTGTCAAATCCATAGGTTTGCACAAAGTAAAATAGTCCTATATTGTGATACATATGGTTAACCAATTTGGAGTATCTTCTCCTGTATTCATCATTATTTTATGCCCATATTAAGAGGAAGCAGAGTTTCTCATCTACTATTCTATCCCTTTGTGACTTAAGATTTTGAAATATGAACGCTAGGAAAAGACTAAAAACTGAGCATATTTCAAGGATTCTGGAATTGTTGAAGATGATATCACTGTTGATGATATACATCATCAAATTATAATTTAAGATTTCTCATGACAAATATCAAATATCTTTTCTTCTGCCCCAATTTTTCTAATTACTACGGAGTAAAAGTTATTATGGTTATAGAAAAGTGCAGAATTTAGAGAAAATTTGGAGATGATATAGAAATCTATAAAATGTAAAAATTTCCCTTTCTGAGGAGAGCTTGTAATAAAGTATACCCTGCTATATTAAGAAAATATATCTAAGATTCTGCATGTCAGAACAGACTCCATGCTTTCTAAGTTCTCCTGAGACCCTTGGAAAGAAATAGACTATCCAAGTTGATCATCAACAGCCTAAAATTGTTTTTAAATGAATGAATCCATGAAACTGAACCATCAATGAATGCCCTTTCTGACTTTTCAATTATGTTTAAAGAATTATATATTCACCTCTGACAATTAAATCAATTAATGATGCTACTTGTCACTAAATTAGCTGACTCTGTTTATTTTTCTTTATATATTTTTTAAAGGATTTATTTTTTTATTTGACAGAGAGAGAGTGAGCACAAGCAGGGGAGAAGCAGGCTCCTAGCTGAGCAGGGAATCCAATGTGTGGCTTGATCCCAAAACCCTGGGATCATGACCTGAGCAGAGGCAGATGCTTAACTGACTGAACCACCAAGGCGCCCCCAATCCTTTAAAAAAAAATTATTTATTTATTTGATGGAAAGAGAGAAAGCACAAGCAGTAGCTGACAGTCTGTTCAAAGTAAAATATCCAGGATGGGTGGTGGCATGGTTTAAAATTTCCTAAGATAATTCTGAGGGAGTAAATCTTGTAATGATTATATATATTTTTACAAAAGAAAAAGCTGACAGGCAATATTTAATTTTATTTACTCTATGTTTTTTGAAAACACAGGATCTCTGTTTTAGAGGACTAATATCAATTGACCAAAATTTAAGTTATAAAAAAGGACAAAGAGGTATAGAATATTTAGTTATTTGCTTCTTTTCAGGATTTAATTCACAGAATTCACACTTTTTTTTCCTTTCCTCCTGTTTTCTATCCATTAATTTCAAAAGCAGGTGCATCTTATTACACTGTATATTAACTAACTGGAGTTTAAATACAAACTTAAAAAAAAAAAAATAGGTGCATTGACTGCCCTATTTTCCAGGTTAGGTTTCAATGGAAACATCATGAAATACTGTGGCCAGATGAGGGCTCTCTTTCCCAGAAATCTAGAAGCAGTGGTGAGGATTAGGAGAACCCAGGTCACTAATTCACATTCACTGCTTTCCTCTATTCCGCATTGTTTGCCCTGCTAATTTATAGGGAAATCAAGCCACTTGGTAGAATCACTTCCATATAAGCTATGGTATATTGCAAAAAGGGTGATGATACCTATCAGTTCTCGTCATCAAGAACAGATTTGTCTTGCCTTACCACTGAAACTAGGCTGGCCTTTACTTTGTCTAAAAGAAGGTGAAGGAAGTATAAATCCCAATGCCAGATTGTATAAAAATTATATAAATCCCAACCCTAGGATTCAAGAGCCCTTCCTTTGTGCACTAGGTCAATAAACCTGGCTAACCTGCTAGAGCAGAGACTAGGTAGAAGAGAATGAAGGCTCCTCAGCCAGTTGCCAGACATGAGATATCATCTGGGACCGGTCAGCTCCCATTTAACACACCAACTGACTATATATCTATATCTATATCTATATCTATATCTATATCTATATCTATATATCTATACATATATATAATAAAGCCTACTAAGACCAGCAGAACCCAGCCAAAAGAATTACCCAGGAAAATTATGGACTAAATTAATGGTAGTTGCATTTAAGCCACAATATTTTGGGGGTAGGATTTCACAGAGCATTTAAAAACTGACATGTAACCCTATGTCATTTTAGCTCATTCACATAACTGCAAATTAGCTACTACATTTTTGTACTTTATTTTCACCTGGCATCCCAGTTATTACAAACAAGCTAGATGTCTCTTTTACACTCTCTGAAAAACCACGCACTATATTTACTTATCCTCATATCAATGAGATCCACACATAACCATTGGGACTATGCCAAAGTGCAGCAATTAAGTGGTCAGGTCCTAGCATCACAAAGACCTTTTTGGAATCCTTCCCATCACATATTGGCTCTATGATCTTAGATAAATGAGTAAATGTTTCCATTTTTTCCTTTAAAAACTGAGGATAATAATACCTACCTTATAAAGCTGCAGTGAGGAGAAACAAACATACCATATTTAATGTTTCATGTATAGTAGGTATTCCATGGACTTTTAGTTCTATTTTTTCTAGCACACTGCAGTGGCCTTAATGTTTTTGATTAATATATAATGAATGTATTATTTCATCTCCATTAACTCCCACCATTTCTTTTCTTTAAATACCTTTATATACTGTGTCTTCATGATGAAAAAAAAAAAAAACTCATATAGGGCTTACTATATGAAATAAATGATCACATAGACTCTCCATAGTGTGCCCTGCTGTAGGTCTTTTTCCTTTTATCATGACCTAGAACATTCCCATTATGTGATCACATTGATATGGGTGATAGCCAACATTATAGCCTTTTTATTTATTTTTCATTTTTTTTGGAATGGGGGTTTTCATTTTTCTAATCAGAAGCAAATCAGAAGGAAAATTGTATTTAATGACTCAGAATAATAAAATCAAGGATCTTATCTACTAAGATATATTCTCCAAGGAGTAATGTCTTCATACTCAGTGCACCAGCTGCCTACAACCTGTGATGATCAAATATATTTTCACAACACAAGGGCTGTCCAAATAAGTCAAAAAGGGAAATCCTTCAAAGAGCAATTTCTTTAGGGTCTGACTATGGTTTTTTTGGTTGTTGTTATTGTTAAATGCAGATAAATTACTTTCTTTTTGAAATGCCTATTCATCCTGCTTCTTTTCAAGATCCACTTCAGCCGTACTTTTTCATTTCAAGATTAAATTCATCTATAACTATAATTTGCTTTGCTTCAGAGGAGATGGAGTCATTTGTTTTGAAGTTGAGCACATTTTAGATACTTTGAACTGTATCTCTGAAATCAACTACTCAAAATGAAATTTTTCTTTCTGCCATTAAGGAAGGTCAAATGGAATATTACCAGACACACACACACACACACACACACTATAATACAAAAATAATAGCTTATTATATCAATAAATATTTTTGAAAAACATCTCCTCCAAAATAAAAGTGTCCACATTTATATGGCTATAAATGAGATACACAATGCTTCCTAAAACATACGACATATGTGCATATTCATTTGCATAAAATAGCAGAAGGGTGGCTAGCTAGCTGGAAAATATGCCTAAAAAGTTGGCATCAGTTCAGGATTTCAAAGTACCTGCTCCCATTTTTTTTTTAATTTAACTGTAGAAGGTGACCAAATTGTTCATTAAATTCAGATAGCCAATTACACTAGTGTATGAGGTGTACTAAAATTCAAGTAGATGATAGTTTTTGAAATCTGGAAACAAATTCTATTTACACTGTGTTTCTGGAGGATAAGTAAGTGCCTAGTTTACTGAAAAATACTGTCATCTGAAATATACATGGGACTTGTAATACCAGGACTGATCTCCTATATCTGAAAGACAAATAACATTGTTGTTGATGTTTTAAATAAAACTGTAAGTTCAGTGAATCAAAAGTTAAATTTATAACCATATCCATTTAGAAGGTGGAAAGGATGGGCAATATTTGCATGGAATAGCACAATTCTACCACCATTGCTACAGAAACATGGTCCAGGGACACCTGGGTGGCTCAGTGGGTTAAAGCCTCTGCCTTTGGCTCAGGTCATGATCCCAGGGTCCTGGGATCGAGCCCCACATCGGGATCTCTGCTCAGCGGGGAGCCTGCTTCCTCCCTCTCTCTCTCTCTGCCTGCCTCTCTGCCTACTTGTGATCTCTGTCTGTCAAGTAAATAAATAAAAGCTTAAAAAAAAAAAAAGGAAATATGGTCCAAACAATGTTTTATTTTGTTTTGTTGTTTGTTACTTGGAAGGGAGTGAACAGAGGTTTGTTTTTTAATATATAGTTATGTTGCAGTAATTTTTACATCCTTTGCCATATTTGTGGAAGATGAGGATGGAAAAGCTGCTCCTGAGAAGCACAGAGCTTAAACGGAGGCTTAAGGTCCATCCAAAAGGATGAGGCTCAATGGGTATCACCTGAGGGTGTTTGAATGAAAGGAAATGAAACCAAGCACTTTTTCTTGATTTCCTGCCTAGATCATTTCTGTTTTTATTAGCAACAAGAACATAGACCACCACCTACCTGCCAAACCCATCTTTAACAATCATGATCCAGCTCAGATATCATTTCTTCCCTTCTTTCCTCTATGATTTAATAGCATGAAGTTTTTATTGGAACTCATATTATATTTGACTATAATTTTCTTTTTCAAAGGTATCCTCCCTCTCTTTATCTCTCTCCCTCTGTCCCTCCCTCCCTCCTTCCTTCTTTTGCTCTTGCTCTCAACCTAGCTTTCTCTGCAATATTAGTATCCCTTCAGAGGACAAGGAGATTATATCTTTATCTCATTGATTCATCCATTTATCCAACAAATACTTGTTCCACACTTATTATAAGCCCGGTTTTTTTTTAAGATTTTATGTATTTATTTGACAGAGAGAGCACAAGCAGGCAGAGCAGCAGAGGGAGAGGGAGAAGCAGGCTCCCCACTGAGCAGGGAGCCGGATGCAGGGCTTAATCCCAGGACCCTGGGATCATGACCAGAGCCGAAGGCAGTCGTTTAACCAACTGAGCCACCCAGGTGCTCCGTAAGCTAGGTGTTTTGCCAGTAACTCACTGATGACACAAAATTTTTTAAAAAACACAGTTTCCAGTATCTGGAGACATTGTATCTAATTGGGAAAACTGACTAGTACATATATATATATATGATCACTGTATAACCTCATATATACTGTGAAAAGTAAAGTGCTTTGAGATCATAGAGGGAGAACCCTTAATAGAATTAGAGGATTCAAGAATTTTCTTGTAAGCAAGGACATTTAATGTGAGATTAATAGAATGAATGGCAAGGGGAAAAGTACACATAAAGGCTTAGTAAGGAGATAGAACGTGATCAGGAAGTAGCAAAGAGACTCCCCATCACTGAAGTGCAGGGTGAATGTCTATTGTTCTAACACAAAATGTGTTGTGTAGTAGGGCCTCCATAAATGTTGAATAAAGACTGAGTAAAGCTTTGCAAACAACGTCACATGGTTGACAGGTCTACAACATGGAGCATTATTTGGAGGCAAAGGACGTCAGCAAGGGAGTTTAGGGTCTGCTTCTTGCCATCATCGAGCCCACAATATTAACTAGCAAAGGCCTTCTGTGATATGTCAGAGCAGGCTCTGTCTTGTGCGGGGAGGGGTCAAGAATGGCCTTGTCTCTTAGGGGTCTTTTGAGCTATCAGGCATCGCGACATGTAAACAAAGATCAGCCCTTAGCACACAAGAGGTGTTTTAGAAAACCTGCACTCTGGTTTTTCATCTCTCAGAGGTTCTGGATTGCAAAGAAATATTTTCCTTTCCTGTTTATTTCTCTTTCATTTAAAAACTACACGTCAATCGTTCCTGTATGCCAGACACTATACTGCATACTTAAAGTATACAAAGATGTTAAAACACCAAAAGATGTAATCCAGAGGAGAAGACAAACTCATTAAAAGCTCCCTTCTTCTCCAGGCTCTGCTATAAGTAAATATTGGGAAACTTGAGGGGTTTCTTGCAACTTACCTAGCCCATCTGCTATTATACACGTTTTCTCTTCTTGATAGAAGAGAAGAAGAAGAGAAGAGAAGAGAAGAGACTGTGCGAATGAACAGTCTCCTCACCATAACTATCCCTACTGATGCAGCATCCACTATGTAATTTGCACTTAATATATATTCTCTCCTTAATCTTCACCACGACCCTATGAGGTAAGAATTTTCATTTTACACATGAGGAAGTTGAAGCTGTTTACTTATAAAGGTTAAGTCATTTGCATAAATTTGTACAACTAAGAAATGATAGAGAGAGATTTTTGCAAAGGTTTGCCCTCATCTTTAAACCTTGGGTTTCGAATTTCTATTCTAAAATTGCTTTCTTGCCGAGCATATCATGATCCTATTCCACACATTTTTAAGCAAATGTAAAATCAGTCCAAGATAAGTATCATGATAATACATTCTAGACCTTATTCTCCATTCCCCCAAACAATATCCCATTTGGGCTTTCCTTTGCACGGACTCTGTGTAATACAGTTAGGTACACCCGGGACAGGAGCAGCATGAAACATATACAGCCATTTCCCCAGGATCTTTAAACATGACAAAATATTCCTTAATCATAAAAAGGTAACGGGTTGAAACTAGTTATAGTCATGCATCGCTTCCTAATTTAAAATGATACCTCTCCTAATAATGTAATTTCACAGAACAATAAACAAAACAGCCATCTATTTGGTTTTTATATTTCATCTCAGGATCAGGAACAAGGGTTTCTGATATTTGAGAGGATTCTTTGGGTGATCTTCGAGCAAAGTGTTTAAGGAAATTACAATGTGAATAATAAGCCAGGGTGGAATGGGGATCTTGTCTGCCTTAATCCTCCGGCTGATAAAGCAGAACAGCTGCTTGCGTCTCCATAAAGGAAGGAAACGATGAGGTTCAGACTGTGTTTTCATTTTCCAAAAGTAGGTTACTTTCATGTCTAATCAGTTCTCTAGTTCATCAGAATGGGTAATTGCTGAGAAAGTCATCTGAGCAAAACAACTGGACCTTATCAACTACCTGGCAGTGCAGTGGGGTTTTCAGTCATCAACCTCAATTGACTCAAAAATGGGTGATTTATTCAGCTTTACTCAGAGATGAGAGGCTGTGATAAAGCTTGACTCTGCTTCTCTACAGGGCCATGGTGGACTCAAATGTAGCTGCCATTGATTCGAGCAGAGGGAGCAAAGCCTTAGAATGAGACGTGCTTGATTTGAATCCACTTCTATCATTTACAAATGGCTTTTGACCACTTGAATTTTTCAAGGATGTGTTTCCTCAACTGCATAATAATGCAATTAATATCTACTGCATATAGGGAGAATGTAAAGTAATGTGAAGTAGTGAGCTATTAGTACGACCTAGTTCTGTTATTTTGTGATCAAAAGGCAGTCCTAAAGCAAGCAGGTAAATAGAAAAAACAAGATTCTTGATCTTGCCTTAACTATCTATCTAACTTGTTAAATAACTTTGGTTTAAAGAAAGCACAGTGTTTACTTATATACTTTTTTGACAATTGTATCATAGCAGTGGAAAATGGAAATGGTACTATTCTAACCATCTTAACAGCTCAGTAAGTTTTAAATGTTGGCTTAGCACTTTCATCTGTTTAAAGAAAAATGAGATAGAAATAAATAGTTCTCTGCTATTATCCTGCCTCTGCAAACTTGCAGAACATACTGAGAAGGCACTATGCATTAAGAATCCATTGCCTATCCTAACTGTTTTTTCCCCTGAACCTCACAGGAGATTTAAATGGTAGGCCAAAAATGTGATAGAGTGATAATAAAGCCCTCTCTTCTTTCCACTATGGACTAAGGACAATATGTTAGTTCCAAAGATATATTCCCCTGGCTTAAACATCAGCCAAAAAAAAGTTGTGTCAAGAAACATCATTCTGTCTTTAGTGGATGAGATCCACCTCTCCTTAACCGTTCTTTAACATGCGGTGACAATCTAAGAACATGGAGCTCTGCATAACTGGTAACATTGTATGGGGCTGTTAGGCAAGCCAACAGCTCCCACTTTTTTCAGTTGAGAACCCTGAAATGCTAGAAATTTGTAATAACCTAAGGGACACTTTGGCTTTATAGTAGAAATTGATGGTAAAAATAGTCTTCAAGTTTTTACACAAAACTGGTTAATTACTATCCCCACCACCACTCAAGCATTTCTGCTTTTTCATTTCTATCTGTCTACTGGTTTCTCAGCCTTAGTGAAAATGCTGCCCATGGTGTTCAGTTGGACCTTAATTTATATATTTAAGTTGAGAAGTGGAGAAAAGTGGAAATAGCCTAGATAGGGTGTAATGAGATTTGCAATTATTCCACAAACATGTATTAAAACACTGCCTTCGAAATCCCCTGAACCACCCACAAAGATGAGTTAGACATACCTGCATATCACTCCCACTGAGTCAGATGTACATGTCTGAGTCCTCCCCAAAATCAGGAAGGACTCTGAGTAAGTAATCCTCAAGGTGACAGAGAAGGGAGAGTGCTCTCCTACAATGTGTTGTTTGTGTGTGTGTGCGTGTGTGTGTGTGTGTGTGTGTGTAATTTTAGGTAGTTTGTTGCAGCTCTTAAAGGTTTACATACATATGCTTCATTCCAATGCTGACTGATTGATTGATTGAGAACAGCTGCCTGGAGCACAGTGTAGAAAAAGACCCTGAGGTTACTGGCAGGCTTGACAGAAGAGGGCCCTGGTGACAGTGTTAAGCATGTTTTGCAATTTATCATCCCAGGATCCACAGGATAAAATTCAAGCTTACTAGTGTAGCATATAAGATGCATATTCCATATTGCATCCTATGTTCTGGCATAGGACAAAGGAAAAGGTACTTACAGATAACTTGATGTGCCATACTGTTTCACATCTGAGAGCCTTGACTCACACAGCTCCCTTTTTCTGGGACAGTTTATTTCTCATCCCAACATCATTCTCCCAGAGAAAGTCTTATCTTTCAAGTTTGAACTCAAAGACTTCTGGTTAGCACCGGATCCTAAGTAGATCTCACTTATTTTGTTTACCCATAATATTCTATATGTAGGACTTTAGCATATTATTATACAATAAATGGCTTTGTTTGCATTCACTGTCACATTAGTGATGCATTCACTGTCACATTAGTGATCTATTTTTGGGCAACAAATCTGCCCTAAAACTTAGTAGCTTAAAATAACAAATGTTCATTTTGTTATGATGTCTTTATCAGAAACTGAAGACTGGCTCATTTGATGGTTCTGGCTCAATGTCTTTGAAGTTTGTGGTCAAGGTGTCAACCAGGGCTGTAGTCATTTCAAGACTTGATGGAAGTTGAAAGATTCACTCTCAAGCTCGCTCATGTGGTTGTCATAAGACTTGTTTCTTTTAGGCCATTCAACTTAGGACCTTGGGTTTTCACTACACCAGTGGACTCTCCACTGGGATTCTCACCATATGGCAACTTGCTTACCCCAGTACAAATTATCCAAGAAAAAGAAGGAAATCCCAACACGGAAGCCACAGTCCTTTAAATAATCTATTCTATGAAATAATGTCACATCACATGTCACATTATGTTCATTAGAAACAAGTCAGTAAGTTTAGCCCACACTTAAGGGAAAGAGATTACACAAGGGCATGAACACTGAGTCAGGAATCATTGCCTGTCATCTAAGAGTCATACAGTAACCTCCTTAACTGGGCTGAAACTAAAATTAATTTCCCTGTGTCTCACTATCATCTGCTTTCTGACTGGCATAGTAAATACCAAAGAAAGGAAGAAAAGAGGGTGGAAGAAAGAGACAGTGAGAGCCATCAAAGTCAAATTATGAATTAAATCCCTTAAACAACTGGAAATGACCAATCTATAAAACTATTGTTTAGAAGAAATAAACCCTGTTTTAATATCTCAGCCAAGACTCAAATTTATGAAATTTCTAGTAATGTGAACCTTGATTACAACATTGAACAGAAAAAGAATTTGTAGGTTAACAACTCTTACATAGATCTGGAAAAGAATCTCTGAAGTTAAAAATAAAAAGACCAATTATGTTCATTCTCCCAGTTCATTGAAGCTCCTTGCAGT
This sequence comes from Lutra lutra, assembly GCF_902655055.1. Classification (NCBI taxonomy): domain Eukaryota; kingdom Metazoa; phylum Chordata; class Mammalia; order Carnivora; family Mustelidae; genus Lutra; species Lutra lutra. Next base: position 53,305,170 of record NC_062290.1, read on the forward strand.
ATATTTTATGACTTCCAAAAGGCCCTGTGGCTGAAACACTGACATTTATGGATGCAGTTTTATGTAATAAACAGAAGTTCAATTAACTTAAATGGGCTATCTGAAATATTTCAACCAGAGTGAATTCTAATTTAGGCTACTTTCTCCTCAAACACAAGATAGAAAAGTGTCCAGTCTCTGCTTCAAAATACTGGATGTGACTTTTGTTTCCCTTTAAAGTATAGCTTGTACTCACACATTCCCTCCCTCTCTTCTTAAACATGTAGATGATGGGAAAACACAAGTGATTACAATCTGGTCCCTGCTTTCAGAATCCAGTGTACACACACCCAGATAGCTATCTAACCAAATAACCATGTACTATAATGTGAAATAACCATAATATAATGTGAAATAGTGTCACACAAAGTCCTGTAGGGTCATAGAAAAAGGGTGATTATCCTTGCCTGGGAGAAGTCAGAAGGTCTTTTGGCAGTGGTTTGCCATCTATTTTAAAAGGAAGAAGTACTAGGAGGAAGATAATTTAGCTTGGGGTCAAAATTCCTCAAACATTTACTGAATTTTACTAAAAACCCACTTTGACATTAAAAGACATTATTTGAGGCAAAGTTGTATTGGATTCCAATAAATTATTCTGTCCTAATCAACATCAATTTTCTTAGTAAAATAACAAAATATTTACTATTCCACATAAAATAGGAGCATTTCAATTGTGGTTTCAAGAAAAAGAAAAGAAAATGATGATGAAAGAATCACAAAACAAAACTTTCCTTGTCACTGCTTGGAGAAGCAACCGTAATAGTTTCCAGTTTGGTTTAACTGTGATTGATTTTGTAGCAATTTAAATGTACAAACAATAAATTTATTCACATGAGTTCATTTGATTGTAGCTTCAGAACTAATAAAGGATAGTTTGAATGTTTACAGACCTGAATTCTGTCTCCATTTTCTTTGCCTTTATGGTCACATTAATCATGAGAGTAGAATAGGAAAATGTTCTAAGATATACTTTAACTATATTAATTGCACTTTTAAGGTAAAGGACTCTGATGTTTATATTTAATTCTGATTAATTTCCATAATAGAACATTGCAGATAAAAGAGATGTTAACTTTAGCTTAACTATATTCTCAATTTACCAGCCAAATATACTGAAGATTAATCACAATTCCATTCACATAAAACAAATGTTGTATGAAGTCTTGTTTGAATTTCTAGAAAGAGTTGGAACAGGTGGGAAGTGACCCAGTAAGAGTATGCATTTTTTATTCCAATCTTGGTTCTCTTGAAAAAAATCTGGGGGCAGGAAGAACTAGACAACAATTTAGCTTTCTTAGACATAACTTTTTAGCATCAAAATGGCTAACATTTCTCTGAAATAGCAGTGAATTATAAAGAGGTGGAATAGGTAAGATGGTTTGGTGAAAGGGCATCACTGAATAAAATCAAGCACTGGGATTTAGCAAGCATATGATATGTGATCTTAAGGACTTTCTAAATTAAAAAAAAAAGATCCAAGCTAGTCATCTCTGCCCTCCGCTCTCAGTTATCATACTCAATACGTCTATAAATGGGAAGACCTAGGCCAATGGATATAGAAACTAGTCCCTACAGCTCTTTCCTCCTTATTTATTCCACAGACATCATTTGTAAATTAAATGTCAGGTACTGTAGTGAGTCAAATTATCCTCTCTACTTAAGGTCTTATGACCCAGCAAGAGAAGACAGAATTCATGAAGCATAAGATTGTGTGGGTGAAAAGGAGGTACAGATTTTAGATCTATTTCTAAAAGTGAATGGAGTAATCTTGATTGAAGACTTGAGAAATGCTATTTTTTTTTCCTTGCTGCATTTGGCTTCTATCAAGCTGGAGGTCTTCTGTTTCAACATTCTCCATAAATGCCTTACAATCTTCCACTCTGTGGTCCAAAATTTTCAACGTATTGTCTTCAGATGGGAAGATTAAAACAAACTGATATAAATGTTTCTCTTTACTTTTTCTGATCCATCATTTGAACCCACCTTTATTTTATTTATTTATTTTCTTTTATTTTTTAAATTAACATATTATTTGTCTCAGGGGTACAGATCTGTGAATCATCAGTCTTACACAATTCACAAAATTCACCATAGCACAAACCCTCCCCAATGTCCATAACCCAGCAACCCTATCCCTCTCCCTCCACCCCTCAGCAACCCTCAGTTTGTTTCCTGAGATTTAGAGTCTCTTATGGCTTGTCTCATTCATAGCCTGGATATTCAGTTTCTCTACTCTTTTAAAAATGCTTATTGGCCTTTTTACTATGTAGATGTTCAAATACACAAAAGAAAAAAGGAGGAAAAAGCATTGGTATACAAAGAATATATTTTCTCATTCTGTGGATGGTTTAGATCATTCAGTACTCTCTCTTGAATGGATATTACCTCTACATTTTTCATTTCTCACACTTTCATTCACTTTTTAAGTATGTTCCCCTTTATCAAAGCTGACAGTTTTTCTTCGGCAAATTTGACTTTTGGGGAATGGAGTATATCACATGTAGGTTTTTTTTTTTTTACAGTAAAAAACACAGTGTGAGCATTTGATTCATAAATATTAAAACAAAATCTCTGAAGAGAAGAGTTAGGCATTAGAGATCAAATTCTATAGGATATAAGCATTAAATTTTAAATGAATTAAAGGAAAACTTTAAAATTTTATTGTAAAGTAACTCAATTCTTGTTTATCATAAGTCATTTTAACCATATTTCATAATTTGATGATCTAGAAGTTTTAGGACTGTGTAACCTAGAATTACTTTTATCACATCTATGACAGGGATATCATTATGCATAAGAAGTAGGGTTATAGTGCTCTGCTGCCAGGAAAACTCCTAAATTAGGAAAAGCTGCAATGTCTCAGCTTCTAAGTCTATGGAAATATTAAATGAGACAATGGATAACACAGATGTTGCCCACATAACTTCTCATGAGCTCAGCTATGAAGGCTGATGCTCATCACTTCCTCTCACGTCAAGATTTCTGTAAAAGACTAATGAACTTAATGAAGAATGAGAATGTAATAGAAGATGAAACATGTAGACTTGTTGCTGGAATGTAGGGTTATATATCTGTCCCTTGATGTTCATTCCTGATTTACGGGGTTATAATGAGAATATGCCTTCTACTTTTGTGCGAGTCAGTTCTGTCCTTGGAGAACAGAGAATCAGATTAAGAAGGAAAGTGATGTAACAAAAGACCAAGTAATATTGCAGTTATTATGTGTAATGGGGTCAATAGAGAGTAGTGAACATCAATATAAAAGATAACAGAATGAGCAATACTCAGAAAAGTCTTAGATAAATCAATAGAAATAGTGGAGTAGGAGCGTGTGAGGTTTCAGAGGATACTTACTGACTGACTGACAGGTTGGTTAACATTCTTGCCACTTAATTCATTCCTAGGACTTCTATTTGTGTCTACTAGCAGTGATCCACAGCTGGATACTAAGTTACTAAGATTCTCAACTTGGGAGTTTTATTAATGCTTAGTCCCTCTTTCTGTTCTTAACATAATCAATAGCCTATTCTACAGTATCTCAGAAGCTTTTGAACAAATTATCCATAGTAACAACTTGCAACTGCAAGAATTTCAAACAGTTTTTTAACTTGATAAAGTCAAGATTTAAGTTCATTCTTTATAGAACAGTAAACACTTTGGGGACCCTAGGAATATGACATCTTAATGGAGATTAGTTTCTGCCAAGACCTTTGTAACCTCATCCTTTTGATTATTGGCACTGGATCTAAACGTGTGTCATAACACCTGGAAATAGTGATTGGCTCAGTCAAGTCTCTGGAAGGAAACACACAGGATGGTCTGTCAGGGTGGGGTGAGGTGGTGGAGAAAAATAAATAATATTTACAAAAGTCTGACAAGGTGGTAGAAACAAACAAGAGGTATTGAAGTATTCCAAGTCTAGCAAAAGCAGAAAGTCTTTACCATCATGAGACCAGAAGAAGAAAGATTAAGGACCTTGAAAGCACGTTTCTATGGACAGGGACACATAATAGGAGCAGTAGCCTTTAGCAAAGGAACGGAGCCACCCTGTAAAGACCTGGCAAAGCGTGAACTGGGGATTAAATAGCCCAACCTCATTCTTCTTCCTACTTCTCTTCTCTTGATGGTGCCTCCATTGTCTAAACACAGAAAGCCAAACAGCAAGGAAATCACACATGTCAGACTTCCAGGGAGTACAGAAAGGTAGGGGAGTAGGAAAAGGGATCCTGAGGAACAAACATAATGTATTCGGCTCAGAAGACCTTTCGGTATCTCTCAGAGCAGCACAGTATATGCTGCCAGGCAATTTATTCATTTTTTCCTCATATTATTTTTAACAGTTTAAATTGCTAACATTACTAACACTATGGAGCTAGCTAGCTATCTTTTCCTTTTCCAGATATACTCAAAACAATGAAAAAAAATTCTTTCTATACAAGAATTGCAAGACAAGTGATTTAGGAGTCTGGGCAAAATGACAAAGTTAGAACATTGGCTTCGGTTCCAGTAATCTAGCTTTCTCCTTTCCTTGTTCCATCAAAGGCCCAGGACCTTCATGATGACCCCCTTTCTCATCCTATGGACATCTATCGTTATTAAAACTTGACATCATCTAGCTAGTCTTTTTCTCTCCCAATGCAGCTAAGTAGCAAATAGTGATAATAATTTGAGCTAATAAATCTTCAGTATTGCCACCGAAAGCTAATACCTTTGCCTTACTTTTCAGAAAGACAGGTATGAAAGATAATTTTGATGTCAACAAGAAGTAAAGAACAAAGGAAAATGTCATATAAATGCCCTGAATTCCAGGATCCTTGTGGTAGTCATATGGCTGTTTATTATATTAAATATTTGTGGTTCTCCTTAGCATGTGGTATTACTGCACTTCCTTGCCCACTGTGGATGGTGGATGTGGCCATGTGACTTGCTTTGTCCAGGCATATATATCACTTCTGGGGGGAAACTTTAAGATCCATTGTATGATTCATATTGCTATCTCCTTCTTGCTGCCATAGGACCAAACAATGTTCTAGATAGTGGCTTCTCTGACAGCCAAGATTCTGAACTGAGTATAACATGATGGCTATATGCCATCAATAAGCAATAAATCACAGAGTCTTTTTGAGACTCTGAAATTCAGAGTCTCAAAAAATTCTCAAATTCTCAAAAAATTAAACATACACACTTGAGTGATTAGTTTATATTTCACAAGTCAAAGATTCAAAAAAGAAGTGTGAATAGTATGATTATATAAATTAGCAGGTGTACTTTCAACGAAACATACAAGGATATTTCCAAAAGTGTGCTTCTAGAAAAATGTCTTAGAGCTTCTCAGAGGAATTTGGAAATACTGTCACCCTGGAAAAGCCAATCCCTAAATTATGAGGCTGGAAGTTTTCTTCTGATATTCCCATACTACCAGCATAATGAGCTCTTCCTCTTTTTTGGTTTCTTAAATTGTCTAGAGCTTTTTAAGTTGAAGTTATGCTTTAAAAAAAAAAAAACCACAGAAGTGGAATAAGAAAGCAGGAACTCTGAAAATAAAAGTAATTTACCTTTGGATATAATTAAAAGACATAAATATCTCAGAGAATGCTTTTCTGTTCCAGTCATGACTGCTCTATGGAGTGGAGAAAAAAACAGAGATCACATTAAAACAAAATTAATCAGCTGAAACATACTACATATGCCTCAGTGATTAACAAGAATATTTTATTTCTATCAGTTATGCAAATGAGAACAAGGTATTTTAAGGTTTTTTTTTTCCAGTTTGCATATTAATTCAGAATATATAAAGTGATTTGAATAAAAATGACCTAGAGGCATATCTCAAAAATTCTGTATACAAGCACAGCATTATAGACTCATTGACCCTTTTGGGTATATTAACCCATCCTTTTCAACTGGAAGTTTACATATTAAACTAATTTTCAGTTAATAAAGAAGGCTTTTGTTTAAAGAGAAATGTGTAATCTATCACTTTGCCAATCTTTTATGGATTTTAGCTCAGAGTTCACATTAGATGTTCTCAAACCTCAGTGAACATCACATAACACAGATACCTGATCACAGATGCTATGATCCCGGAAAGTTTGATTTGGTGGTCTGAGGTTGAATTTCCCAGGTTATTTCTGATGCAACAGGTCTAGTCACTATCTGTTGAGAAACACTGCCCAAGATAGGGCTCTTGACATCTTATAAAGGTACTGGACATTGATTTTCTGAGTTTTCATCATGTATTTATGGATACCATGCTTTTCATAAACATCTTCTCTGACAACAAAGGAGAAAAGAACATTTTATCCTATTGATTTATTTTCCTTGATGAAGAGTCAACTATTCATTTTTTATTAAGTGAGTAAACCATTTATTATTCAAGTCACTTATTGAGATTTATTGCAAGCAAATAACTCTCTAGAAGTGTCTAATGTGCAGAAATTAGATTGCTGTAATACTGTTTAAGAATGTATTTTCTCTGACTTCATCCACTGTTTCTTACTCAGAATACTTTTCAAAATTTACAGATTAGACCATTTTATTATTGGTTTATTGTTTTATAAAAAAAAAAACTTTCTGTCACTGGCAATGCCTTTGTACAAATGTATCTCTTTCTATTTGACTAGTGTGAATTCTGTGGGCTCTCATTTTCCTGGGGATCTCTGCAATATTCCCTGAACATAATAAAAACATTGTTCAGGTTTACAGATTATAAAAATAAATGGATCCTACTGATTGTCATTTTGTCTGCTTACTTTGCATTTCTGTTTATTTCTTCTTTAAGGTCATATGAAATACATAGTAGAATAATTAGAAAATATTCAGCAAAAATGAACAAATGACCCCAAATCCTACCATTAAGATGTAACCACTGTTAAATGTTTAGTTTACATATTTTAAAAATTTCTTAGGCTAAGAGTACATATAACTTAAAAAAAAAAAAGATCTCATTTCTTTTGATAGTATTCTTTTGATAGTATTCCATTGTGTATGAAATCTTGCCATTTGCGATGATGTGGATGGAACTAGAGGGTATCATGCTTAGCGAAATAAGTCAATCAGAGAAAGACAACTATCATATGATCTCCCTGGTATGAGGAAGTGGAGATGCAATATGGGGGTTAAGGGGGTAGGAGAAGAATAAATGAAACAAGATGGGATTGGGAGGGAGACAAACCATAAGTGACTCTTAATGTCACAAAACAAACTGAGGGTTGCTGGGGGGAGGGGGGCTGGGAGAAGGGGGGGTGGGGTTATGGACATTGGGGAGGGCATGTGCTGTGGTGAGTGCTGTGAAGTGTGTAAACCTGGCAATTCACAGACCTGTACCCCTGGGGATAAAAATATATGTTTATAAAAAACTAAAAAAATAAAATAAATATTAAAAAAATAAGAAGAACAAAACAAAACAAAAAAGATCAATTCTCTTGATGTTTGTAATCTCCTCCTTTCTTGTCTCTCTGTGATCTTCTTCAATTCTTACCTTTTCCTCCGTCTCACGCTTCCTATTTTGTTGCCATTTCCAGGTTTATATAGATATAATTGGCAGTAACACTGAGTAAGTTTAAAATACACAACTGTAATAATTTGATACATGTATCTATTGCAAGTGTTTACCACAGCAAGATTAGCTAACAAATCACATAATTGCCCTTTTTTTTGGTGTTGTTATGGTGAGAATATTTAAGATCTATTCTCATAACAGCTTTCAAATATAAACTACAGTATTGTTAACTATAGTTACCATGCTGTACATTAGATTGCTGGAATTTATTCATCTTATAACTGAATGTTTTTACCCTTTGACCAACATTTCCCCACTCCCCTAACCCTCCAGCTCCTGAAACCACCCATCTACTCTGTTTCTATGATTTGGACATTTTTAAGATTCCATATGTAAGTGAGCATATACAAGACAGTACTTGTCTTTCTCTGACTTATTTTATTGAGCATGATGTCCTCAAGACCCATCTATGTTGTGCAAATGGACGAATTTCTTTCTTTTTATGGCTGAATAATATTCCATTATAGATATATATCACATTTTCTTTATCTTTTCATTTGTTGATGGACACATAGGTTGTCCCCATACCTTGGCAATTGTGAATAATGCTGCAATAAACATGGGATCCAGGAATCACTTTGGGATAGTGATTTAATTTCCTCGGGATATATACCCAGAAATGGGATTGCTGGATCATATGGTAGTTCTACTTTTAACTTTTGAGGACCATCCATATGGTTTCCATGATGGCTGCACCAGTTTGCATTCCCACCAAGAGTGCACGGGGATTCCTTTTCTCTATTTCCTCCTTAGTTTCCTGGTTTTAGAGCCAAAGAAGCAAATGTTTTCAAGTAGATACATTCATATTCTTTCCTTTTTAAAACATAGACTCACCTTGCAAAAGAAACCAAGAGATGTGTTCAGGAGAGCCACGGTCCTCTGCTAAATAATTAGGCCCATCTACATTTCTTGAGTGCTATCAGGGATATGTGCATTCTTAGGCCATTTACATATATTTTGATTATAATTCATGGCCTTTCATGAGTTGAGATCATAATCCCACGGTTATAAAGGCATATAAATCTTGTGATAGAAAATTTGCTTTCTTTGGAAGAATCTCATTATATATTATATACTTCAATACACTTGATATAAGTGATATTATTAGCCTGAATAATGTAGGTTTTTTTTTTGTTTGTTTTTGTTTTTGTTTTTTTAACAAATTGAGGCTTTCTAAAGGTGAGACCCTCCCATAGATGTACTGATAAGATTTAAAGTAAGGATTACCAGTGTACCTCTGGCGGCTAAGTGTGTGCCTTTGGCTCAGGTTGTGATCCCAGGATCCTGGGATCCAGCCCTACACCAAGCTCCCTGCTACTTTTCTCTCTCCCTCCGCCTCTCCTCCTACTCATGCTCTTTCTCTCTCTAATAAATAAATGAAATCTTTTAAAAATAAAATAAAATAAAATAAGGACTACTCCAGTTATAATTTTATATGGACCATGGTATGTGCACAAGCAGAAGAGGAAAAAATAATGTTAATAGGTTAAACAAAAAATGGATGAAACATGAAAAAGAAGGTATGTTCTTGTACCAATTACCCAGTTTCTCTTCTACCAAGTGGGCATCTCTCTCCTTATTACTGAAGGGTATGGCTGGCTAAGTGCATGAGAGTACAATAATAATAACAACTAACATTTCTCCAGTGCTAACCACGTACCATGCTCTGTCCTGAGAGCTCTATAGGTCATGTCATTTAAACCTCCCAACAACCCTGTGATTACCTCATTTAAGTTAAATTAACTTGGTAAAGGGCATAGAGCTAGTAAGTGATTGTGTGGGAAGCCAGAGTCCAGAGCATATGCTCTTAACCACCCCACCATGATGATATTGTCAATAAAAGCTTATGTTTATTTATTTGCTTATTTATTTAGCAAGCAGGGAGAGGGGCAGAGGAAGAGGGAGGGAGAAAATCTCCAGCAGACTCCAGGCTCAGCACAGAGCCCAGTGTGGGGCTCAATCTCATGACCCTCAGATCATGACCTGAGTTGAAACTGAGTTGAAGGCTAAACCAAATGAGCCACCCAAATGCCCCCAAAGCATATGTTCTTAAGTGCAACTTCTTAACCTTTACTTTCAGAACCTATCATTAGTCCTTAATTTACTCATATGAGTAAATTAAGGGATAAAAAATTTATCAATAGGGATAAAAAATTTTGTTCTGCAAAACAATTAGTTTTCACTTGCTAATTGCCATGTTCCTTCCAATGCCCCACCCAGTGCCTGACCACACTAAGGATTGCAGTTAGAGCCACGGACCTGTTCATCCCCCACAGATCTGGCATAATCTGGCATCATTTGATTTGCCTCTGTTGGAAAAGGAATAAACTGGGTAGGCTTGTGAAGAAGACAAAACTATGTCATTATTTGTGGGGCTCTAGAAACATTTAAAATAATCAAACATATTTTATTATTCCCTTTGTTTTATTTCAATAAAGTGTGTAGTGCCCACATGTAATTACATCTAAAAATTAATACATTTGCATAGGGAATAATAGTTGGGCTGTGGAAGATATTTGAAATTACACATTTTGGACGGAAATCTTTGGAAGCAAATCCAAAAATTTAAGGAAATAGAGGGGAAAAAATGCACTCCTTCTGTTTAGTGACAAAGTTACCTCTTGGTGGCAACATTTTTAAAGATGAAATTCTGTGGCTAAAATTCTTGTCATGATTAACTTTTAACCAAAAGGGAAAAGAACATTATGGGTTGTGATTTACTACTTGACATTACTAAGGATATTTGCATTCAAAAAAAGAGACATTCTACCTGATCTCAGAAGTAATTAATTCTCCTGATCTGAACAAATGGTTACACAGTATTTGAGAAGACACATCAAAATTTTATTATTATCCAATAAGACAGAATAAGATATAAAATTATACAGAAAATATATAATTTTATGATTGGGAGACAGTTTTTCTTTCATCCGAGGATCCTAGAGAATGTTTATTTTTCATTTTACCTTGAATTACCTCATTATGCTTATTATTGCTACCAACAGTTTATAGAATGACACACAAATGAAGGAACCCCCTATTTTGCAGCTACTTTGAAGAATCACAATTAATTCAGAATAATAGAAACTGAATCTGCTCCAGAGTCCACTTTGCATTGCATGTGTCTCTCTAGGATGTCATCACATACTGAAATCTTACTGTAAAATTTCAAATACTGGAACTCTTGACCATGTTAAGCTGGGCTGCAGAGGACCACAATGTTAAAAGCACAAGTTCTGAATAAGGTCCAAATCTCTAATATATTAACTATTTGTCATTGGGCAACTACTTAATTAACATCCACCCAGCTGGACATGCCTTGGCTCTTTCTTTTCTTACTCCTCACCGCATTCAATCAATTACTAAGTCTTGCCAATTCTATTTCCTAAACTTCTCTTTACGTCATTCGTTTCTATCCTTTTGCCATTACTTGCTCCAAGGCACTGTTATCTTTCTCCTTCACTCCTGCAAAAGCCTCCTAAATGGTATTTATTCATCCTCTGTGCTGTTTTCTAGTCTATTCCCTAAAGGGCAGCCAGAATAATCTTTTATAGAACAAATCTGATTATAGCTCACTCCTAATTAAAACAAACAAAATACAAATTAGCAAGTAAACCTTTTGTATTCACATTCCCTTTGGCCTAAAAATCTAATATTAACATGTGGTCTTCAGGAAGGCTCTGTAAGATTCAAAGTCCCCTTCCTATGCTTCCTCTTATTCTGCATGACAATCACATCTTCTGCCTTCCATTTCTGAAAGCATAGACTACTTCTCCATCTCTGAACCTTTGCAGATGCACCTCTCTTTACCTCAAATAATCTGCCCTGTTCCCCCAACTCCACTGCCAAACTCTCCTTGGCTGCCTTACTCTTATGCTCTGGACTCCGAAACCTTCTTTGACCCCCCACCCCCACCCCAGACCAGATCAGGTTTGTCTCCTATATAATCTCATGACCCTTCTGGATTTCTTTGTAGTGCTTTTCATAATTGAAACCAACTGATTTGTTCTCTAATTACTTTTTTAGTATTTCTGTAGTGAGTTGATGGAAATTCATCTCCTATCAAAACATAAATTCAGTTAAATTATATAAAAAAGCAAGTGTATAAATAGGGTCAACTTTGTGCAAGAGACATAAAACTTCATCAATAAGCATTGAATAAATGAATGGTACTGTGAACCTCAGGTGTCCTTCTGTGGAATGGCATAATAATAATAATAATAATGCTTATTTTATAAGATTATGATGCTGACTGATATGATATGATGTCTAATGCACTGAGCACAGTGCCTTTCACACAGAAGGCACTCCAAATTGATAGTATTTTAAAAATTATAATTTTCAATGAAAATTCCTCCCATGGTACAATTCACATTAACCTAGTAATTAATTGGATTTACTTATTTTTACTTTTCTAGGTAACAGTTACTGAAAGCATGGACAAAAGAGACAAAAATAATCACTTAGAAGCAAGTTGCTTATTTGGTATAAACCTAGCATATTAGAGCAAAACTAGCATATTAGAGCAAAACTATGTTTTCACTATTTAAAAAAAATTAAAGGGTCTCCTGTGTGAGGCTTGATTAAAATATAAATATATAACTAACACTGGATAACCATTATGTAAATTGCCCCAAACTGCTCATTGGTTTATACTACAGAGCTTTAAGTTACTTGATTAATGCGGGAACTCACTTCTTTTTATTGTGATGAGCGGGTATACCAGAAAAATAAAAAGAATGGATGTTGATTACAGTAAGGTAAGTGAAACGTCTCTCATGACCTCTCTGTGGCTAACATGGAGGACTGTGGTCCCAATGGAGGACTCAAAATGTGCTGATTTCAGCTGATGCCAGTTAGAATCGAGTTGTCTGTTCTGTTCCCTGTCCTGTTCATTTTTATCAATGAATTGCTTAAAGACAGAAAACGTAAGCTTCTCCAATGACCATATTAGAGCTGAGAATGAGGGAGTAGGGGCAGTGAGGAAGACAGCTAGCCTATTTACTAGCAGAGTTGATCAAGATCCAAAAATATCTGGAAAGGATAAAGGACAACATTAAAAATATCATTAAAATGTTGCATGGGGGGGGGCACCTAGGTGGCTCAGTGGGTAAAAGCCTCTGCCTTTGGCTCAGGTCATGATCTCAGGGTCCTGGGATCAAGCCCCACATTGGGCTCTCTGCTCAGCAGGGAGCCTGCTTCCCTTCCTCTCTGCCTGCTTCTCTGCCTACTTGTGGTCTCTCTCTGTCAAATAAATAAATAAAATCTTTAAAAAATAATGTTGCATGGGTTAGAAAGCTGTACAGACACAAAATAGGGAAGACTTGTTTGGGTAAATAGAAGGTAATATTTTTAAAAATCCTACAGCTTTTAATGGCCATAATGTGACTGGTAGAAAAAGTTAAATAACAGCAATCATAAAAAAATTACTTAAAAACTACTGTAATGCAATTTTAGATTTTATTAATAGACAAAGAGACATGTAAAGAACTAGGAAGCATTTAGCCTATGAAATTTCAAGTCTCACATTTTCAAGTCCCTCGTTTTCTCCCTCCTTTTTGAGGGAGAGAGGAGAAGACAATGATTAAAAACTATTTTGCATACTTATGTATAAACCTATATGCAAGGGAAATTTCAAGAGGAAAACACACACAGATATACACACATACACACAAGTTCTTGATTCCAAGCAAGGTACAGTTTTAAAAAGGAGAGGCTCCAAATTCAGATACCATAACAGAAATGGAACATGGAAAGGTCCAGAAAAGAAAATAAAGCTAAAAGTGCTGTGGAAATTGAAAAGAACAAATGACTTCCAGGTAGAGGTGGCATTTAAGCTAGGTCTTGAAGGACTGGTAGAATTAGACATGTAGATATAGCACACCAAATAGAAGAAAGCGTGTCCGAAAAGTATAGCCACAATAACAACTAGGATGAGTTTGGGAAAGGTGAATTATCCAGTTTGACTGAAATGTAGGGCAAATCAAAGAAAGTAGCAAAGGAACAAAGAAGAAATACCACTAGTAGTATAGGGCCATAGGTTGCAGGTCAAGGAGATAGAACATATTTTGTGGGCTATGGAAATCACCTATCATCCATCTATCTATCAATCGCACTATCTTTCTATCTGTCTATCTGAAGAGTCAAAGCCTTGCTACATATTTAAGAGCACTATATTTGAAAGGGAGGAATCTCAGTTCTGACACTCATTGTAGAGAAGTAATCTTAGTTATACCACCCCAAGGGACCTGAAATTAAGTTACTAAAGCAGGCTGAAATATCCAAGGTAGTTTCTGCCTCTCCTAGATAGTTGGCTATGGCTGAATCTCTTTTTCTCACCCTCTGGTCCTTGGGTTGAAGGATGGAGCGTGGGACTGTTCTTGGATCCTCAGACCCATAGTGACCACCACTCTACATTACTCATGAATTACCCTATCATCTGTACTCCCTTCCTGTTATGTCCCTCTCCTGGATTGAAATTTCCTGTTTTCAGAACTGTATGCTCTTTGAACATTGTTCCTTGGACTGTCAGTCATTGTCTCCTGCGATGTTACTGAAATGGAACCTGGAGAGCATCTGCAAGATTCACCGAGATGCTTCTTAAAATCAGGTTGCTAACTTAAAACCAAGACCTATTGATCAGATTTTTGACATTGTGTCCTAGGAATTTACATTCTAACAAGCTTTCTAGGTAAACTTTAGGTTCATTGAAATTTGAGTATTACTGCTTTATCAGAAGTTGCCTCTTTCATGAATCATAATTAATTTAAAGAAAGCTAAAGAAAGTAGGTACTATGCAGATGGGGAAAAAAAAATTTAGAGTAGGTTTGGAGGAGGGTATGATCCTAATTCCTAAACATTTAGAATGGTGTCAGTAACTTGGAAGTCAGATTGGATTAGAGCCTCTTTTCTCCTTTTTAATTCTGAGATTCAGAAAATACCCAAATAAAAAGAGTATTTAAACACTGAAGTCTGACCAGTCATATTCAACTTAAATATTTTTCTACCTTGTGTACTTTTAAAATTAATCTAACATAAGAACATTATTTTCCCCAGCTTTATTGAGATACAGCTGACATATAACCCTGACTTATTACCCTTAAGTGTAAGCTTAAGATGTACAACATGATCCTCTGAAACATGTACATATTGTGAAATGATTACCACAACAAGGTTAGTTGTTGTTACATGACCTCATGTAATTACTTTTTTTTTAAGGTGTGGTGAGAAAATTTAAGATGTACTCTTGAAACTTTCAAGTATACAATACAGTATGGTAATGACAGTCATCAAGCTGTATATTAGATGCCCAGCAAGTATTCAACTTAACACTAAAAGCTTGTCCCCCTTGACCAACATCTCCTCATTTCACCCATGGCAACCTCTGGCAACCAGTAATCTACTCTTTGTTTCTATAAGGTGATTTTTTTAAGATTTCACAAATAAATGAGATGATACAGTATTTGACACTCTCTCTCTCTCTCTGATTTATTTTACTTAGCATATGCCTTGACATTTCATCCATGTTTTCATAAGTGGCAGGATTTCATTCTTGTGTAGGGCTGAAGAATATTTCATTATATTTGTAAATATACCACATTTTCTTTACCCATTCATCTATTGATGGACACTTAGGTTTTTTTTTTAAGATTTTATTTATTTATTTGACAGAGAGAGAGATCACAATCAGACAGAGAGGCAGGCAGAGAGAGAGGGAGAAGCAGGCTCCCTGCCGAGCAGAGAGCCCCATGCGGGGCTCGATCCCAGGACCCTGAGATCATGACCTGAGCCGAAGGCAGAGGCTTAATCCACTGAGCCACCCAGGTGCCCGACACTTAGGTTTTTTACAAGTCTTAGCTATTACAAATAGTGCTGCAATGAACACAGAGGTATAAATATGTCTTCAAGATAGTAATTTCATTTGCTTCAGATAAATACCAGAAGCAGGATTGCTGGATCATATGGCAGTTCTATTTTCATCTTTTAGAAGAACCTCCACACTGTTTTCTATAGTGTCTGTACCAATTTATACTCCTATCAACAGTACATAAGTGTTCCCTTTTCTCCATATTCTCTCCAGCACTTGTTATCTCTGGTCTTTTGATAGTAGTCATTCTAACAGGTATGAGATGATACCTCATTGTGGTTTTGATTTGTGATGATTAGTGATGTCAAATGCTTCTTCATGTACTTGTTGACCATATCTGTCTTCCTCCAAATTTTTTTTTTCAAAATTATTTTTATGTTACCATAATCCATATATTATGTGGACAGGGCATAGCGTTCTTGACTGTCAGGTGAATTGCCACTGTGAAAAACATAACTTATATTTTCATGAATTCTTTTTTTTAAAGATTTTATTTATTTATTTGACAGACAGAGATCACAAGTAGGGAGAGAGGCAGGCAGAGAGAGAGGAGGAAGCAGGCTCCCCGCTGAGCAGAGACCCCGATGCGGGGCTCGAACCCAGGACACTGGGATCATGACCTGAGCCGAAGGCAGAGGCTTTAACCCACTGAGCCACCCAGGTGCCCCTCAGGAATGTTTTAATGTGTATATTAACTCTGCTGGAAGACAGTCTGGATGTTTTTATTTTATACTTTACTTCATTATAAAAAGAGTATTCAAGTCATATAAAAATGAATAATTAATACTTGCAGTTAAATGGCCCATTATCCTCATTGATTTTATCACTTAATTGAGGTGAGTTGTATGAATAAGCCTCTCCTTTGTTCTGAAAAGAAACAGTCTTAAGACATTTTCATGTGTTGAATAGGGCATCTGTAGAGTAGTTTAGGAGACAACAACTGTAACTTCAATGGGAAAAAAGATGAAATTTTTGAATGGAAGTGTAGAATTTGTGTCAAATAACTCAACAAAAATATAAACCTATGGGGTACCTGGGTGGCTCAGTCAGAGAAGTGTCTGCCTTTGGCTAGAGTCATGTTCCCAGAGTCCTGGGATCAAGCCCCATATCCAGCTCCCTGCTGAGTGGGGAGTCTGCTTTTCCCTCTCCCTCTGCCCTCCCCACACCCCAATGCTGCTCACTCTTTTCTCTCTCACACTCTCTGTCTCTCTCTCTCATATATAAAATCTTTTAAAAAATACATTAAATCTATATACCTAGCCAATAAGGATTGATCATTAGTTCTGAGCCTTTAATGCTCCTCTATGTTTCGTAAGAACCCTATCCAAATAGGGAATGAGGTTTCAGTGATGCACTTAAAATGTTCCTTACTAAGATCTCTCTCAAAATTACATTCTCTCCAGATTTTAAAGTAATAGTCAAGAAAATAATCATATTTCAGAGGGAAAAATAGACAAGAAATGATATCAGAATGCTTTTCTGACTTTTCAGGGTATGGTCTAACACTGGGAAAATGATGTTTAAAAAGTGAGACAGAATGTTTATGCAAAAAAAAAAAAAAAAACTTGGTCAGTATTTTATTTCTTTCATCAAATTGATTAGTGAATTAAATAAAAAAAACAGAGAAATGCCTTCAAATCAATTCACATTCATAAAACAGTCTTTTTAAAAAAATTTTTTTTTACTAAAATCTTTATATTGCTACAAATTGGGTTGGCAATGAGTAGCAATTGTCTTAGTATGTTTTTAATCATTTGCTCATTACAATACATATAAGAACAAACCTTCATCAGCTATACAGACTTAGAATGGAACAAAAATAAATACAAATCTATATACCTAAGTTTGTACCTTAGCAGCATTTTGCTGTTCATCTGTATATTTTATTGTTTAATCTTACAACAAGATTTCTGTTAAGTGCAAATTCAGAGAGATTCATGCCTTTTCAAATATAGGTTTAGGAATGCCTGAGTATCTCAGTAGGTCAGGCATCTGACTCTTGATTTCAGCTCAGGTCATGATCTCAGGTTCATGCATCAGGCTCCACACTGGGGGTTGAGTCTGTTTTAGATTCTCTCTTTCCCCTCTAACTGCCTCTCCCTCTTTCTGTCTCCTAATTAAAAATATTAAAAATAAATATTTAAAATATAGGTTTAAACATGGTTTATATAATTTTACCCTTTTTAATAAAATTCCAATGGATAATGTTCAAAATAATGAAAAACATTAAATAATTACTAACATTAAATACTTTAGATATTTATTACCAAAAATATAATTTTAGTGTGTATTACCTTTAAAGTGTTGTAACTATTAAAAATATGCTGTGATGGTGAAATTTATTGCATGAGAAACTTTAACTCCTAAAAAGATAACATATAGGAAAAAATTAATTTCCATCTTATTTACATGCTTCACTTATTTACTAATTCATCCAATGTTTATACTCACTACTTCAAACACAATCACAACAAATAAGGCAGATGAAGAAATTATATTTATCTTATCTCCATACTGACATGTGATTTAGAATATTTCATTTGTAAACTAAGTCTATATTTTAAAAAAATCATTCACATTCTACTTAGTAAGAAATATACATAGTACATAGTACTGAGTTTAAGGAACCTACAGTATCTTAGAAAATAATCATAATAAGTAAAATAGAGTTTTCATGAACTACAATTAGTAGAATACTTGAGTTTCATGGAATATTCAGTATTGTGTGAAAGATGGGTTCCATACAGACATATAGATGGGAAACACTATGTTTTATAGTCTAGTCTACTCTTAAAAATTCACAGTGAATATGAGAACTATAAAGGCTCTGACTATTCCAGGAATAAAAAACACTATTTAATTTTACTTAACACCCAAGTCTTAAAATTTTTTGGATCAGAGGATATTCCCCACTTTCTTTTATCCCACAAGAACACTTGTTAGCATCCTACAGAAATAAATTCCTTGGGAACATGATCTGGGGAGTATCCCAAGAAGAATATAAATTAGGCAAAGTCTATGCAAGAAGAAGTGGTTATATCTGGGGGTCAAGGAAACTTTCATAAACATGGAAATGACTCAGCTGGGTGTTGAAGGAGTAGGAATTTGCTACATCTGAGAGAGAACTAAAGTCTAGGCAAAATAAAAAATCATGTGTAAAGAATTATGAAACAAAATGGAATGTAATGGAGAGGATGGGAGTCATAGGAGTTTAAACTGAGAGAACAGGCATAGGACAACTGAAGGTCTTACACGTCTTTCTTAAGATGTGGACTTTTGAACTTTTTGATGCAAAACTAGGAAAGTCAGATATAACATATCAAATTAGGAACAGTTTTGGATTTGGATTTATGATAAATGACTCATAAAAATACACCTGACAGATTTGAGGGGGATGATGCAGGATTAAGAACTCGACGGACAATAATAATGTATCATAAACTTTTATAAATAATTGTTAATAAACATGTTTACTAACTCAATATTTCCTCAGCATCTTCTATGTCCTGAGCATTATGCTAGTCATTGGAATATGAGAGTCCTTGCTATCAACAAATTAAATTTATTAAGAGAGATATTCATATAGAGAGAGAAAGTATAGTGAGATACATACAATCCCATCATTTAATACTCTATTGTATAGCAGGTGTTCAATCAATATTTTTTGGATGAGCAGAATAGATGAATGCATAAATGTTGAAGGTAATATCAGTGTGGTATTAAAGTATACAGGAGAAATATGATGCAATTTTTTGGTTTGTTCTGTTTGACAGTAAAAATTTAAGTCTCTTAAATTATGAAGAAAATAAAACATTCAGGTACATTTTTAATTTCAAGACAAAGAAATTTCATGTTTGCGCTTCTTTATTTTTAGTGATATTTACTTTTAGAAAGTTTAAAATCACTATGTAGATTACAGGCAATCTGAAAAAAAATTTTTTTAAGAGGAGTAAAATGGTCCAATTCACATTTCTAGAAAATCATACCAGATTTCTTGCCAACACTGAAATACATTCATCCAAATGCGTGTTGAGCTCTTTAGTTCACTGATGCTCTTGTTGTTCAAGATATTTTTGGAATCCTTCTTTGGCAACCACCTTTAGAGCCCATGGCACATTATTTAAATAGCTTCCTAATTCTGTATGGAGTGCCAGTGATATTACAGTTTTTTTTTTTTTCAGATTAGTGTCATTAAAAAAAAATCCTTCAGATGGCTCTTCTGAACCATGAAGATATTGAATATTGACCCATACCTTTGATTTTTTTTTTGCAACAGCTGTTCTCTAGTCTATCTGCATTCATGGTTGGACTGGTGAAGTTAGAGGACTATAAAGATTAAGACAGACCAAAGGCTTGGAAATAGGCTCTTTTTTTTTTTTAAGATTTTATTTATTTATTTGACAGAGAGATCACAAGTAGACAGAGAGGCAGGCAGAGAGAGAGAGAGTGAAGCAGGCTCCTTGCTGAGCAGAGAGCCCCATGCGGGACTCGATCCCAGGACCCTGAGATCATGACCTGAGCCGAAGGCAGCGGCTTAATACACTGAGCCACCCAGGCGCCCCTGGAAATAGGCTCTTAAAAACATGTCAACATCAGTCTTGAATGAGTGTCACCGGAAGGAGAAAAAACATTCTTAAAGAGGTCTCTTGAGGAGCATACATGGAGGGACTAGCCATTTCCAGTTAAAACATTAGTTTCACTATCTCACATTATTAACTTCCTGATTCTTAGATTCACAAATAACAAATCTCAGTATATATAAAAAGACAAGCCAATTTTCTTTTCTTATATTTGTTAGTTTCCTTTTGTGATACTTTGTTAAAATTATGTTTTAACACTTGTACTTAATTTTAAGCAGTGGATGTTCCTCACCTGCCCCCAACACATACCATGTTCACACAGTGAACTCAAACAGAATTTTGACAAGGGTTGATATAATCCCTGCTGTATAATATTTAAATGATTAATGAGCAGGCAAAAGATGGACATCAGAGGATAGAGTAAAGATGGGGAATTGTTGGGGCGCCTGGGTGGCTCAGTGGGTTAAGCCGCTGCCTTCGGCTCAGGTCATGATCTCAGAGTCCTGGGATCAAGCCCCACATCGGGCTCTCTGCTCAGCAGGAAGCCTGCTTCCTCCTCTCTGTCTGCTTGCCTCTCTGCCTGCTTGTGAACTCTCTCTGTCAAATAAATAAATAAAACCTTTAAAAAAAAAAAAAAAAAAAAAAAAAAAAAAAAAAGATGGGGAATTGTGTCATAAAAGGAGTTGTTCAAAAGTTGCATTTTAAGCCGATTTTTCGTATTTAGGATACACACATAATATACATACTTTGTATAGATTTTTGATCATGAAACTTCAAGAAAAAGACACTGGAATTGAGTGAAATAAAATGAAAGTGTGGGAAGCAATACTACAAAAAGAATCAATCCAAAGCAGTGAATTATCACAGTTAATTCCTTTAAATAGGTTTTTGCAGTTGACAGAAGTCATAGAAAATGGATTTCCCCCCCAAAATAAAGGATCACAAACATTTCTGAAACTTATTTTTTCCTTGGGGACAATTTTAATACAGATGAAAGAGCTTTAGATGAATGAGTTAGAGAAAAAAAACACTACTTAACCATCTGCTAGAACACAATTCTGAAACATTCTCGACACTTCTCAGCCTCCTCAGCTGAATTTCAGAATGCAACCATTAGTATTAAGAACAACAGGAAGGATTACCAAAATCATTTTGTTTTTATCTTTGATGTTTCTAGTATACTTTCAAACCCCTTCAGTAACTTTCTCTATTGCTTTTCCATTTCCCAAAGTTTAAAATTAAATTTCCCTCTGTTTGGCATATAGGAAATCATCACGCTTGCCACACAGAGAGAATATGAGTTATATAGGAGAGTCATGGTAAGAGGCTTTGGTGAGAGAACAAAAAACATTAACATTGATGTGATCCTAAGTTCACAATTTTCCCAGAATACAAGGATTGCATGTCTGATGTTATATATTGGATTATTAAAGTAGCTCTATCTTTGTCTTAACTGATAAACACATTTGTACAAGTGGGGAATAGACTTTTACATAGAAATCCAATATATTTTATAAGAAAATTTTAACTTACAAAGTAATCTGAACATTAGGTATGATTTTCTACCTAAATGCTTGCATGACGATAAAGAAGACAAATCTACCCTTCCTCTTATGTGCTTACCAGAAAGTTATATAAAAAGCAATAAAGCAAGTTTGTTGTTAAGTGATAAATAACAAAAGCACACAATCAAAATCAATGCATGAGTGCAGGAATGCAGTTCAAATCAGAAACCTAAGGGAAAACTGATGGGTGGATAGAAAAGTAGATTTAAAAAAAAAAAAAAAATACTGGGCGCCTGGATGGCTCAGTGGGTTGAGCATCTGCCTTCAGCTCAGGTCATGATCCCAGGGTCCTGGGGGCCATGCAGGGGTCCCTGCTCAGCGGGGACTCTTCTTCTCCCTCTTCCTCCCTCCCTGCTTGTGCTCCACCCTCCAGTCTCTCTCTCAAACAGATAAATAAAAACTTAAAAAAAATATTAATAGCACAATTAAAGTGTTTCAAGAAGGGACTATCCCAGCAGAACTGTATTTATTATTTAAATCTCTACTCTCATAACAGTCTGGGAAAAAAGGTCAGGTTACTCTGATTATACCCGCTCAATGGCATGCTGCTTTACATAAGGACATGCATGAACTATGTACACAAATAAGTACATACAGCCTTTGCAAGTTCTGAAATCACATCTCCCACTTCCCCCAACTTACACAGTATACCTGCAATACTAACCTTGTTGTAGTTCCCTGCCCACACCATGGAACTTTTTATCCATGTGCTTTCTATTCTTTCTACTCATGCTGATCTTGTATCTGGAAGGGCGTCAGGTACCAGCTGGATACATCCATCTTGAAAGACTGAGCTCAGCATTTTTGTACTTCTGCGTTCTATATTCCCCCATGTACTTTCTTTCCCTTCATTTTTATCTTCAGACTTTTTGTTTCTCAAATAATAGATAGAATTTGTTAGTACATTTCATTCTTGAGGTAATGACTAGTAATTTTTTAGTGTTCATCTTATGCTAGCTATTGTGTTACATGTTTTATAAGCATTACACTGTCAGTCACCACACCAACTTTATTTAGGTAAGTACTATTGTGGTCACCATTTGACAGATAAGCAAACTAAAATAACTGTTGAAGTCACATGCTGGTCAGTGCTAGATTCAACCCAAATATATTACAGAGGTTGGCCTGACTCCTCAGCTTACTCATTTATTTCTATTCTACCTCTAACCCAAGAGTTACTTTTACAGTGGGCTGCCTCATGTATGGCCTCATGGGCTTTTCTGGGAGTGTCCACAATTCTGTGTTTTCTACCTCAGAGGTATTTATGAGGTGGAAAGGGAAAAATTAAAAATTTAGAGAGAACACGAAAAGAAAAATTTGGGCTTTCTCAAGTTTCTTTTCATATAAGAGGTTTGCTCAATTCTGACTGCTCCCTTTGCAGATTACAGACAAGTGACTATTGTAATTCTGTGAGAAACTGCCCAGTGATATACCCATTGGAGCCAAGGCCATCTTTCTCTCTTCATTTCAAACTATCATCGGAGGGACCATGAAGATTCTTTTCCCTGTATGCATGGAACAAACTGAATATATAAACATATGGAATATTTGTTAATCTAAATTTTTTTTAAAGATTTTATTTGTTTATTTGACAGAGAGAGATCACAAGTAGACAGAGAGGCAGGCAGAGAGAGAGAGAGAGAGAGGGAAGCAGGGTCCCTGCTGAGCAGAGAGCCTGATGCGGGGCTCCATCCCAGGACCCTGAGATCATGACCTGAGCCGAAGGCAGCGGCTTAACCCACTGAGCCACCCAGGCGCCCATGTTAATCTAAATTTTTAATTCAAGGAATGCTTATAAAAATAAATGATTTGGAATAAGGATTATTCTGGGGGAAACTATGTCTATTACGAAGGATCACTGGTCTTAACCCACACACATGCTGTTAAGTCATCTTGTATTTATTCCTCATGGGCATGTATTCAAAATAATGATCGACTCTTTCTTCTCTAAATGTTGTCTTTTCCTCGCCATTTCTTTAGTTTGGAAGCTTCCAAAACCAGGGAAGCAAAAATCATTTTCTACAATCTGTGAGGAGAGAGCACTTCCCTGAAATTGCTGAAGTGATATTAAGTAGCCACTTAAATCTTAAGTGAACGTGATCTTTCCTGGAGCTAATTCCAAAAAGAAACATTCAAGTACTGCATCAGGGACAGGTATAGAGTGATGGAGATAAAAGAAACTTTGATCTGTCACAATGGTTAAAAAAAAATCTCTGTATATGACATTCGTCTTCCATAGGAACAGAACCTTCTCTCTTGCACAGGACCTGTTACACATCTCATTGTATAGTTAAAAACTTTTTAAAAAGCTGTTCAAGGAGGACTGAAATGTTGGCAAAGCAAACAGTAAAGTCTTAAGATATATTAATGAGACTAAACCATGTCATAATCTTGTTACCTCAATATTGTCACCTAGTCACAAAGAAAGTTTTTATGTAAATACTATTTCCAGAAATCTAAAACTACCTTTTCCACCAGGGAAAAAAGAAGCAACTTTATAAACAGATTTCACATTAATGGCTTCCTTTTCTCTTGTATCATCACTACTTCTTTGCCCCTCATAGAAAAAGTTGCTTGGAGGTATACACTTTGATTAGTAACACAACTCAGCTGAAGCATTCTCATTGAAAAGAATAAGCAATCCAGGCAGGGTACCACAAAGTGAATCTTAATGAGAAGATTTTACAAGGCAAATTACAAAGGAGACTATAATTATCAATTTCTTTCAATGCTGCTCAGGTTTATAGTACGTAAGGAGAAAACTATTGGGAAAATTGACTTGAAGTGAATTTATGAACTGGCAGGATTACTTTTAAGAGATGAACAACAAATTGTTCTTTTAGCTCTAGTTCACATAATGTACCAGATGTCATATGTCTCAGGAGCAAACAAACAATTTGTCACAAACACTTCTCTGAAGTATTTTTTAAAATATTTTATTTCTCTAAAATGAAGAATGATATTTCTGCAACTGTATTACAAATTTCTAGAAAGTTAAATCAATACTCTACTATATTTTTATACATCCTCATGCCTAATATAGTATGATGCACATGTTCAGAAATCAAAAACCACCTGCTGATTAACTAAATTTCCTATTGTTTTCATTTCAACCTTGTTATTTGTCCCATGACAAACTATTATTTTGCTCACCATGAAGAATGCCTTCATTTCAGTTATATTAACTGAATCACTGTTAATATATCTTTTTTTCATATCTAGAAATACTGCCAAGAATTCAAGAGGCTTTGGACCTAAAACTCTGTCACAGTGATCCTCTTAGGACCTAAGAATCCTTCTCCAAAGTAATTTTCCAGTGAGTGCTTCCTTACTACTTTGTCCCTGGGATCCGTTGCTCCTGGTTCCTGTTTAATGATCACTGTCAGGCTTACCTGACTCTTCACAGACACAGCCTCACATTCTCCCCCATCCTACTCCTGAAACTTCTAGATCTACTGCCTGCTCTTGACTATCTGCCTTGGCTACACATTCTAACCACACCATCCATCTTGAACACTACCCCAAAATTAGGTACTGTGAAAATTAAAGAAAAGAAAAAGTCAAAAGCATCCATGGAGTCTAAAGTGGTATATGCCTATTTTTAGAGGATTTTTGAAATAGGGGCAAGCTGTTAAAAAGATATGGAGCCCAAATATGAAATATGATTCTGCAATGCAGAAAAGAATTCTAATGCAACAACAAGGATTTGTTTAATAATCATCCATAAAATAAAATCCCGGTACCAGTAAATGTATATTCTATTCCAACACTCTCAACAGTACACTGCAAAAATATTTTTGCATTAATTTGCACAAAAGTAAATTATGCTTAAATTATGAGAATAATAATATAACTAAACTAAAAAATAAACAAAACAAATTATGCCATCATGTTCTGGCTCTTTCATCTGATCCTCTGGAAATTTGCATTTAACAGAATACAACGGCATTCATGATAAAAACCCTCAACGAAGTAGGTTTAGAAGGAACATACCTCAACATGATAAGGACCTCATATGAAAAATCCACAGCTAACATCATATTCAATGGGCAAAAACAGAGCTTTTCTCCTAAGGTCAGGAAAAAGACAAAGATGTCCACTTTCACCACTTCTATTCAACATAGTACTAGAAGTACTAGACACCACAATCAGGCAACAAAAAGAAATAAAAGGCACCCAAATTGGTAAGGAAGAAGTAAAACTTTCACTATTTGTAGAAGACATGGTACTTAATATAGAAAAGCCAAAGACTCTCTTCAAAAAAAATCACTAGAACTGATAAATGAATTCAGTAAAGTCACAGGATACAAAATCAATGTACAGAAATGCATTTTGTTTCTATACACTAATAATGAAAGAGCAGAAAGAAATGAAGGAATCAATCCCATCTATAGTTGCACCAAAAA
Source organism: Lutra lutra (assembly GCF_902655055.1). Taxonomy (NCBI): domain Eukaryota; kingdom Metazoa; phylum Chordata; class Mammalia; order Carnivora; family Mustelidae; genus Lutra; species Lutra lutra. The sequence goes on from NC_062290.1 coordinate 53,331,188, forward strand.
TAGTTAAATACCTATGAATAAACTTAACCAAAAAGATGAAAGATCCGTACTCTAAAAATATAAAGCATCGATGAAAGAAATTGAAGACGGCACAAAGAAATGGAAAGACAATCCATGCTCATGGACTGGAAGAAAAAATACTGTTAAAATGTCTATACTACCCACAGCAACATATACGTCTAATGCAATCCCTGTAAAAATACTGATAGCATTTTCACAGAACTAAAACAAATGATCCCAAATGGCCAAAGCAATCTTGAAAAATGAAAGCAGAGCTGGAAGTATTACAATTCCAGGCTTCAATATATATTACAAAACTGTAGTGATCAAAACAATATGATACTGGCACAAAAACAGACACATAGACCAATAGAATGGAATAGAAAACCCAGAAATATACCCACAATTATATTATCAAATAATCTTTGACAAAGGAAGCAAGACTATCCAATGAGAAAAAGGCAGTCTCTTCAATAAATGGTGTTGGGAAAACTGGACATCTACTTGCAAAAGAATGAAACTAGACCACTTCCTTACAGTATACACATTGTACACCTGGCAATGATATTACACTGTATGTTAACTAACTGGAATTTAAATAAATACCTAAAAATAAATTAAAAAGAAAAGAAAACATCCATCTCAACAAAACAAAAACAACAAAAAGTGGATTGAGGACCTAAATGTGAGAACCAAAACTGTAAAATCCCAACGAGAATCCAGGCAGTAATTTTTCTGACATCAACTATAGCAACATTTTTCTGATATGTTTCCTGAGACAAGGGAAACAAAAGCAAAAATAAACTCTTGGGACTTCATCAAAATAAAAGGCTTCTGCACAGCAAAGGAAACAACTAACATAACTAAAAGCTTACCAAATAGGAGAAGATATTTGCAAATAGCTTATCTCATAAAGGGTTATTATCCAAAATACATAAAGAACTGGTACAACTCAACATCCAAAAAACAAATAATCCAATTAAAAGAGGCCAGAAGACATGAATAGACATTTCTCCAAAGATATACACATAGCCAAGAGACATATGAAAAGATGCTCAACAGCACTGATCATCAGAGAAAAGCAAATCAAAACTACAATGAAGTATCACCTCACACCTGTCAGAATGGCTAAAATCAAAAATTCAAGAAACATCAAATGTTGTCAAGGATGTAGAGGAAAAGGAATCTTGTGCACTGTTGGTAGGAATGCAAACTGGTGGAGCTACTGTGGAAAACAGTATGGAAGTTTCTCAAAATATTAAAAATAAAACTACACTATGACCCAGTAATCTCACTACTAGTATGAAAGGGTATATGCACCCCTATGTTTACTGCAGCATCATTTACAAGTATGAGAGCCAGCCCAAGTGTCTATCAATAGGTAAATGAATAAAGAAAAGGTGGTACATACACACACACACAGGAATATTTTTCATCCATAAAAAAGAATGAAATTTTGCCATTTGCAACAACATGGATGAGTATAGAGAGTTTAATGTTCAGGGAAATAAGCCAGTCAGAAAAAGATAAATATCATATAATTTCACTCATATGTAGAATTTAAGAAAGAAAACAAGTAAACAAAGGAAAAGAGAAATGATCCAAAAAACAGACTTAATGTACAAAGAACAAATGGTCACCAGATGAGAGGTAGGTAGGGGGATGGGTGAAAGAGATGAAGGGGATTAAGAATACACATATCTTGATCAGCACTGAGTAATATATAGAAATGTGGGATCACTATATTATACACCTGGAACTAATATAACACTGTGTGTTATATTATAATATAACACTGACGTTAGCTACACTGGAATTAAAGTAAATAACATTAAAAATGAAAGACTAGTATGGAACACGCTCATTGTAAATACTATGTATTTCATATGTAATTGTTTTTCTTGAATCTTTACAATAAGCTCATAAACTGGGTATTTTCATATACCTAGTTTAGAGTTAATGAAGCTGAGTTCAAGATATTTAGTAACCTGTGGATGGTCTACAGGGATTGTAGGAATCTTCACCTCATTGTGTTGGTAGAAGAATAAATGGAACTGTGAGTTCAATCATACCAATGAACACTGATTAAGCCTCTACCAGGTGCCACAAAATTCCATCTATATTACTTCATTTAAAGTTTGTGAGTGGGTAAAAGGACATTGGGCATGAAGATTAGTGTGGACCCAGGGTCAAATATAGACTTTTGCTCCTCCATGTTAGGCTAATGTCTTGTTCACAGTTGCGCTCTTAGAATCATTACTCCTGGTCCATAGAAGATTCTCAGAAAACACTGTATTGACCAAATGAATGTATCATCATCTGGCATTCTTAAAAGAGTAGCAATATTTGGAAGACTTCAAATTTCTATACTGATCATCTTATTGTAATATCATCTTATGCTGCAGTTTGAAGTAAAGATAGTATATGTGCATATTAACTCCCAAATAAAATAGCTGCTGAAGTTGCTCAAGACAGCATATAAACATGAACCAACATGTCCAGAAGAAACCAGCAGCTGACTTGCATCAATCAATTTTTAAAAGGGTATCCCATATTCATGTCTTTCTTAAACATAAAAAACTAGACATATATTTATTTTTTGCTATCTAAAGGATTTACATCAGTATCACAGTAATTTCATTTTTTATAAATTTTCTAATCTGTGCATTTAAGTGTCTTTTATTTTATCCATTGCTGTTCTGTCAGCTGTCCCTTTTTAATGCTGCTAGTTCATTTCCTTTAAGCAGACTCTGCCTTTCCAATTCTCTGTAGTCTGGAAAACCAGATGATAGAACCAGTTAGAATTATGCTTATTATGCTTAATATAAGAGCAAATATATAGTGTGGAAAACCCCACATGAGGTGTGGTATCTATCTGCCCTTAAATCTCAGAATCCCTTTACAATCTAAGCCCTGTCCCTGGTGGTCAAGGTTGTAAAATAAATGACCTCTGGATAAATGAAAGATGGGTGTGTTTGCAAACTTTCCAAGAACTATTAGAAATATCTAGCTTTATGCTAAACCTAAACATATTTTTCAATAGTAAAAACAGTCCTGCAGTAGAGCAAGGCTTTTTAAAATCTGGATTACAGGCTACTTCCTAAAAATGAAAGATACAACTAGGATTACTCATAAGAATGGAACGCAGTAGGGGGAAAAAATGAGGAAAACTGAAATCTTTATGCCATGCAGGTAGAAAAAGTTTCTTTCAATGAAAAGACAATGTTAAATACAGTACATTTATGATATGACATCTTACTTCTCCCTTTGGGAATTAATCCCTTTAGGGTATAGGTATTTGAGAAGGGATTTCAAGATGGATAGTATTCCATGGTTAAGATATTTCTCCCAGCCTGCAGGATACATTGCAAGGGGGAGGGAGTGGTGAGAGTTAAAAAAAGATAAGTTATCTTTCTTAAATTCCACATATGAGTGAAATCATATGGCATTTGTCTTTCTCTGACCTATTTTGCTTAGCATAATACTCTCTAGGTGCAACCATGTTGCAAATGGTGAGATTTCATTCTTTTCCATGGCTGAGTAATAATCCATTATATATATATATATATATATATATATATATATATATATATATTCCATTATAATGGATAATCCATTAATCCAATAATCCAATAATCCATAATGGATAAAGAAGATGCATATATATAGAAGATGTGGAATATATATTCCACATCTTCTTTATCCATTCTTCAGGTCAGTGGACTACTTTAGGGATATTTCCATAATCTGGCTATTTAGATAATGCTGCTATAAACACAGCAAAGGAAAAAACAAGAGAGAGAGGCAAACCAAGACGCAGACTACTAATTATAGAGAACTGATGGTTAGCAGACAGAAGGCAGGGGGGCATGAGTTAAAAAGGTGATGCAGATTAATGAATGCACTTGCTCTGATAAGGACTGGATGATATATGGAAGTGATGAATCACTGTATTGTACACCTGAAACTAATAGCATACTAATGTATGCTAACTGGAATTTAAATAAAAACTTAGAAAAAAGAGAAGTTATCAAGAATTCCACCTCATAATGCAAATAGATTAAAAATGTCTAGAACCCCATGTCTCTTTCCCTCTTAACTACAACTTTATTAAAAATTAATTTTAAAAGTTGAGGAACTTTACAAATTAATTGACATAGTTTAAAAGTACCTAAATACCATTGCAACTACAGTATGATCCACTCCTGATTCTCCTTCCTTGTTGTCATCTTCTTTTTCTTTTTTCCCCTCATACAAAGAGAAATCTAATCTGCCACAAATATTTGATTCACCTCTATAACAACATAAAATGATAGAAGATAGTACTGGAAATTGAAGTTGATTCTAAAGGAATACAAATCAAAATAATGTTCCAGATGGGCATTTGGAACATATTACACAATGTTGAGATAAAAAGACAATTCTTGATCGACCGCAGTGGGAGCCTAAAGTGTTATACAAGCAGTCTTCCACAACCTCCATATTCCCCCCTCAACCATTCATCCCTCACTGTCAGTTATTTGGGGGATTTCTGGAAAATGGTATGCTCTAGCCTTGTAAGACATCTTACATTTTCATTTATTCTGTCAAAGATCATAACACTTTGTTGTTGTTGTTGTTGTTGTTGTTGTTTTAAAAAGACTTTTTTTCTTTTGGTGGTTTTAGGTTTACAGAAAAAAAAAATGAGTAGGAAATACAGATGGTCCATATCTCCCTACCTCCACATCTGGTTTCCCCAATTAGTAACATTTTGCCTTAGTGTGATACATATGTTACAACTGATGAGCTGATGTTGATACCTTATTATTAGCTAAGGTGTATAGTTTACATTCAGTTTCATTCTGAGCTGTGCACTCAGTTTTGACAAGTATATAATGACATGTATCTGCTGTGAAAGTATTATACAGAGTAGGTTCACTGTCTAAAAATCTACAGGGCTTCTCCTAGTCATTTTCTCTTTTCTTTTCTCTTTTGTATCCTTTCCTTTCCTTTTCCTTCCCTTTTCCTTTCCTTTCCCAAAATCATCTTTTTTAAATTTAAATTCAATTATCCAAGGTATAGTACATCATTAGTTTTTGACATAATGTTCAATGATTCATTAGTTGAACACATTTTGCATCAAATAAACTACCCATGACTTAGGCCGAACACGTATTTATTTCTTTTAATTACAAATGACTAAAAACCCCTGAAAAACAATAAAAAAAATAATGTTGGATTCTTTAGGATGCAAAGCAATTGCTCTACTGAGTATCAAATATTTGGCACTGGTGTCCTGAAAAATAGGAGTCACTCTCACCAGCTGATAAATCAGCTAGTCTGACAGTAGAGCTGGCAAATTAGTGTCATTAATGATTTCCCTGGGGGTGGGAGGGTAGCAAGGGCATGGGGATAGTTTGTAAGAGTCTACTATAGAAAAAGATTAAGAAAAAAAATCAAGATCCAAAGAAAAGTGGTTGAAGTAGCAGTGCCTGATTGTATTTGTTCAAGATAGTCAAGCAAGAAATGGTATGAGATCTGTAACATTACAGTGACTGCAACAGCTCTACTTACTTATCTTATATAATTTTCTCAACTATTCCATGACTGAAATAGAAACAGTCCATTTTACATGTGAGGGAACTAGGACTCAAAGAAGATAAGTAATTGGGTCTAAGTTTCCAAAACCAGTATCAGTGGGATCAGTGGGGCCAAAATTTGAAATGTGATCTGTTAGCTTCTAAAACTGTATCGGTTCTTTCCTAAAGTTTCTTTCCCAAAGTTTCCTAACTTAATACCAATACTTACATTTATCTTTGCTTAACCTTAGTCCTAGCTCATACTACCTTTTTATCTTAGAACCAGAGAAACTGAGTGAACTGAGAGAACCTAACCACTAACCATACCCATCACTGCATAGGCAAAGAGAGAACAATTATGTAGTCATTACTGTTGTCAGAAGCCATTCCATTGTCTCCAGAATGGTATTCTTCTTTCAGTGTAAATAATACAGAATCATTAGAGACAACATGCTTTAAATCATGTTTTAGGAGTCAATAAAACAAAAACTAGTGCCCTTATTTACATTCCATGATCAATAAATGGGTCACATGCTGCACTAACATTCATCATACTCTCACCCAAAAATCTTATACTGGAGTTTTCAATAGCATCTCATTTTCAACAGGCACCAAGCACACTCGGTACATGAATAAATATACCAAATTGGGGGTGGGGTGGGGAGGAGGACATGAAGTTGAAGGTTCCTGTCACCTTCTTCTTACATCATTATTCGAGGGATCTAAAAATTCACATCAATTGTATACAAATGACTTTTTTAGTTTGTGGTATTATTTACTGGAAACAGGAAAGCTTATCATAACTCCTACTCATACTTATAAACAATCAGTTCTGGAAATATTATTAAGCATCTTCTTTTTTAATTACTTTCCTGCACCACTTTATAGACAAGGAGTAGAGGCTCAATGAAGTAACATGGATTTATATCATAATTTGGCTTTTGAAGAATAGAAAAGATCAGACATCAAGTTCAGTACATTTTGCAAGGGACCACAGACTGTATTAACCACATACTATACTAATACTGACCATATTTTCTGTTACAAATATTTGGAAAATTGCCTATCCTAAAATTTCTAAGTCATCTCAGGGACACCTTAATGAGCAATTCCCTCCATTTGCTCAGACTCGAAGTTTTTCAAACAGCATATGTCTGTAAATTGTGGGAACCACATGAAGGGCTGGATACTCTGGATGGAGAAACTTAGGCTAGAAAGTTACATTGTAAGTTGAAGGGCCATCTGCTCTGATTTACCAGGCACTGGCCAGTTTACACTGCTAGCCCTATGCAATTATTAATAGTGCCCTTTTCACTATGAAGGATTTCTGAGTTTGGACAACAAATTTTATGATCATGCAAGTTTTAGAGCAACTAAATATCACCTTTAGTATCTCCCATGATAGCCTATAATTTCTTGCATAGATATGCAATATTCCTTACTAAAGGAAAATGCTATTATAAAGTAAAGCCTGACCATTAGTTTCAACCTAATATGAGGTAATTTATCAAATACTTTTTTTTATTTTATTTTTTATAAACATATAATATATTTTTATCCCCAGGGGTACAGGTCTGTGAATCGCCAGGTCCACACACTTCACAGCACTCACCATAGCACATACCCTCCCCAATGTCCATAATCCCACCCCCCCTCCTAACCTCCCTCCCCCCATCAACCCTCAGTTTGTTTTGTGAGATTAAGAGTCACTTATGGTTTGTCTCCCTCCCAATTCCATCTTGTTTCATTTACTCTTCTCCTACCCCCTTAACCCCCCATGTTGCATCTCCTCTCCCTCATATCAGGGAGATCATATGATAGTTGTCTTTCTCCGATTGACTTATTTCGCTAAGCATGATACCCTCTAGTTCCATCCACGTCATCGCAAATGGCAAGATTTCATTTCTTTTGATGGCTGCATAGTATTCCATTGTGTATATATACCACATCTTCTTTATCCATTCATCTGTGATGGACATCTAGGTTCTCTCCATAGTTTGGCTATTGTAGACATTGCTGCTATAAACATTCGGGTGCACGTGCCCCTTCGGATCACTACGTTTGTATCTTTAGGGTAAATACCCAGCAGTGCAATTGCAGGGTCATAGGGTAGTTCTATTTTCAACATTTTGAGGAACCTCCATGCTGTTTTCCAGAGTGGTTGCACCAGCTTGCATTCCCACCAACAGTGTAGGAGGGTTCCCCTTTCTCCGCATCCTCGCCAGCATCTGTCATTTCCTGACTTGTTAATTTTAGCCATTCTGACTGGTGTGAGGTGATATCTCACTGTGGTTTTGATTTGTATTTCCCTGATGCCGAGTGATGTGGAGCACTTTTTCATGTGTCTGTTGGCCATCTGGATGTCGTCTTTGCAGAAATGTCTGTTCATGTCCTCTGCCCATTTCTTGATTGGATTATTTGTTCTTTGGGTGTTGAGTTTGCTAAGTTCTTTATAGATTTTGGACACTAGCCCTTTATCTGATATGTCATTTGCAAATATCTTCTCCCATTCTGTCAGTTGTCTTTTGGTTTTATTAACTGTTTCCTTTGCTGTGCAAAAGCTTTTGATCTTGATAAAATCCCAATAGTTCATTTTTGCCCTTGCTTCCCTTGCCTTTGGTGAAGTTCCTAGGAAGATGATGCTGCGGCTGAGGTCGAAGAGGTTGCTGCCTGTGTTCTCCTCAAGGATTTTGATGGATTCCTTTCTCACATTGAGATCCTTCATCCATTTTGAGTATATTTTCGTGTGTGATGTAAGGAAATGATCCAATTTCATTTTTCTGCATGTGGCTGTCCAATTTTCCCAACACCATTTATTGAAGAGGCTGTCTTTTTTCCATTGTACATTCTTTCCTGCTTTGTCGAAGATGAGTTGACCATAGAGTTGAGGTTCTATTTCTGGGCTCTCTATTCTGTTCCACTGATTTATGTGTCTGTTTTTGTGCCAGTACCATGCTGTCTTGATGATGACAGCTTTGTAATAGAGCTTGAAGTCTGGAATTGTGATGCCACCAACTTTGGCTTTCTTTTTCAATATTCCTTTGGCTATTCGAGGTCTTTTCTGGTTCCATATAAATTTTAGGATTATTTGTTCCATTTCTTTGAAAAAAATGGATGGTACTTTGATAGGAATTGCATTAAATGTGTAGATTGCTTTAGGTAGCATAGACATTTTCACAATATTTATTCTTCCAATCCAGGAGCATGGAACATTTTTCCATTTCTTTGTGTCTTCCTCAATTTCTTTCATGAGTACTTTATAGTTTTCTGAGTATAGATTCTTAGTCTCTTTGGTTAGGTTTATTCCTAGGTATCTTATAGTTTTGGGTGCAATTGTAAATGGGATGGACTCCTTTAATTTCTCTTTCTTCTGTCTTGTTGTTGGTGTAGAGAAATGCAACTGATTTCTGTGCATTGATTTTATATCCTGACACTTTACTGAATTCCTGTACAAGTTCTAGCAGTTTTGGAGTGGAGTCTTTTGGGTTTTCCACATAGAGTATCATATCATCTGCGAAGAGTGATAGTTTGACTTCTTCTTTGCCGATTCAGATGCCTTTAATTTCCTTTTGTTGTCTGATTGCTGAGGCTAGGACTTCTAGTACTATGTTGAATAGCAGTGGTGATAACGGACATCCCTGTCGTGTTCCTGACCTTAGCGGAAAAGCTTTCAGCTTTTCTCCATTGAGAATGATATTTGCGGTGGGTTTTTCATAGATGGCTTTGATAATATTGAGGTATGTGCCGTCTATCCCTACACTTTGAAGAGTTTTGATCAGGAAGGGATGCTGTACTTTGTCAAATGCTTTTTCAGCATCTATGGAGAGTATCATATGGTTCTTGTTCTTTCTTTTATTAATGCGTTGTATCACATTGATTGATTTGCGGATGTTGAACCAGCCTTGCAGCCCTGGAATAAATCCCACTTGGTCGTGGTGAATAATCCTTTTAATGTACTGTTGAACCCTATTGGCTAGTATTTTGGCGAGAATTTTTGCATCTGTGTTCATCAGGGATATTGGTCTGTAGTTCTCTTTTTTGATGGGATCCTTGTCTGGTTTTGGGATCAAGGTGATGCTGGCCTCATAAAATGAGTGTGGAAGTTTTCCTTCCATTTCTATTTTTTGGAACAGTTTCAGGAGAATAGGAATTAGTTCTTCTTTAAATGTTTGGTAGAATTCCCCTGGGAAGCCATCTGGCCCTGGGCTTTTGTTTGTTTGGAGATTTTTGATGACTGTTTCAATCTCCTTACTGGTTATGGGTCTGTTGAGGCTTTCTATTTCTTCCTGGTTCAGTTATGGTAGTTTATATGTCTCTAGGAATGCATCCATTTCTTCCAGATTGTCAAATTTGTTGGCGTAGAGTTGCTCATAGTATGTTCTTATAATTGTCTGTATTTCTTTGGTGTTCGTTGTGATCTCTCCTCTTTCATTCATGATTTTATTTATTTGGGTCCTTTCTCTTTTCTTTTTGAGAAGTCTGGCCAGGGGTTTATCAATCTTATTAATTCTTTCAAAGAACCAGCTCCTAGTTTCGTTGATTTGTTCTATTGTTTTTTTGGTTTCTATTTCATTGATTTCTGCTCTGATCTTTATGATTTCTCTTCTCCTGCTGGGTTTAGGCTTTCTTTCTTGTTCTTTCTCCAGCTCTTTTAGGTGTAGGGTTAGGTTGTGTACCTGAGACCTTTCTTGTTTCTTGAGAAAGGCTTGTACCACTATATATTTTCCTCTCAGGACTGCCTTTGTTGTGTCCCACAGATTCTGAACCGTTGTGTTTTCATTATCATTTGTTTCCATGAATTTTTTCAATTCTTATTTAATTTCCTGGTTGACCCATTCATTCTTTAGAAGGATGCTGTTTAGTCTCCATGTATTTGGGTTCTTTCCAAATTTCCTCTTGTGATTGAGTTCTAGCTTCAGAGCATTGTGGTCTGAAAATATGCAGGGAATGATTCCAATCTTTTGATAATGGTTGAGACCTGATTTAGGACCGAGAATGTGATCTATTCTGGAGAATGTTCCATGTGCACTAGAGAAGAATGTGTATTCTGTTGCTTTGGGATGAAATATTCTGAATATATCTGTGATGTCCATCTGGTCCAGTGTGTCATTTAAGGCCTTGATTTCCTTGTTGATCTTTTGCTTGGATGATCTGTCCATTTCAGTGAGGGGAGTGTTAAAGTCCCCTACTATTTTGTATTATTGTCGATGTGTTGCTTTGATTTTGTTATTAATTGGTTGATATAGTTGGCTGCTCCCACGTTAGGGGCATAGATATTTAAAACTGTTAGATCTTCTTGTTGGACAGTTCCTTTGAGTATGATATAGTGTCCTTCCTCATCTCTTATTATAGTCTTTGGCTTAAAATCTAATTGATCTGATATAAGGATTGCCACTCCTGCTTTCTTCTGATGTCCATTAGCATGGTAAATTCTTTTCCACCCCCTCACTTTAAACCTGGAGGTGTCTTTGGGTTTAAGATGAGTTTCTTGTAGGCAACATATAGATGGGTTTTGTTTTTTTATCCATTCTGATATCCTGTGTCTTTTGATTGGGGCATTTAGCCCATTAACATTCAGGGTAAGTATTGAGAGATATGAATTTGGTGCCATTGTATTGCCTGTAAGGTGACTGTTATTGTATATTGTCTCTGTTTCTTTCTGATCTGCTACTTTTAGGGTCTCTCTTTGCTTAGAGGACCCCTTTCAATATTTCCTGTAGAGCTGGTTTGGTATTTGCAAATTCTTTCAGTTTTTGTTTGTCCTGGAAGCTTTTAATCTCTCCTTCTATTTTCAATGATAGCCTAGCTGGATATAGTATTCTTGGCTGCATGTTTTTCTCGTTTAGTACTCTGAATATATCATGCCAGCTCTTTCTGGCCTGCCAGGTCTCTGTGGATAAGTCTGCTGCCAATCGAATATTTTTACCATTGTATGTTACAGACTTCTTTTCCTGGGCTGCTTTCAGGATCTTCTCTTTGTCACTAAGACTTGTAAATTTTATTATTAGGTGACGGGGTGTGGACCTATTCTTATTGCTCTTGAGGGGGCTTCTCTGAACCTCCTGGATTGTGATGCTTGTTCCCTTTGCCATAGTGGGGAAATTCTCTCCAATAATTCTCTCCAATATACCTTCTGCTCCCCTCTCTGTTTCCTCTTCTTCTGGAATCCCAATTATTCTAATGTTGTTTCGTCTTATGGTGTCACTTATCTCTTGAATTCTCCCCTCGTGGTTCAGTAGCTGTTTGTCCCTCTTTTGCTCAGATTCTTTATTCTCTGTCATTTGGTCTTCTATATTGCTAATTCTTTCTTCTGCCTCATTTATCCTAGCAGTGAGAGCCTCCATTTTTTATTGCACCTCATTAATAGCTTTTTTGATTTCAACTTGGTTCGATTTTAGTTCTTTTATTTCTCCAGAAAGGGCTTTTATATCTCCCGAGCGGGTTTCTCTAATATCTTCCATGCCTTTTTCGAGCCCGGCTAGAACCTTGAGAATTGTCATTCTGAACTCTAGATCTGACATATTACCAATGTCTGAATTGATTAGGTCCCTAGCCTTTGGTATTGCCTCTTGTTCTTTTTTTTTGTTGTGAATTTTTCCGCCTTGTCATTTTGTCCAGATAAGAGTATATGAAGGAGCAAGTAAAATACTAAAAGGGTGGCTACAACCCCAGGAAAATATGCTTTAGCCAAATCAGAAGAGATCCCAAATCGTGAGGGGGGGGAAGGGGATAAAAAGAGGTTCAGAAAGAAAAAAAAAAAAAGAAAAAAAAGAAACAATTAAAAAAGAAAACCAATAAAGAAAAAATATAAAAAGGAAAAAATATATATATATATTAGATAAACTAGTTAGAAAACGTTAAAAAAGAAAGGGTAAAAGTTAAAAAAATTTAGCAGAAGAAGAAAAAAAAATTGAAAAACAAAAGAAAAAAAAATTAACTGCAAGGCTAAAGAATCATGGGGAGAAGCCATGAGTTCCGTGCTTTGCTTTCTCCTTCTCTGGAATTCTGATGCTCTCCTTGGTATTGAAACTGTACTCCTTGGTAGGTGAACTTGGTCCTGGCTGGGTTTCTTGTTGCTCTTCTGGGGGAGGGGCCTGTTGTAGTGATTCTCAAGCGTCTTTGCCCCAGGCAGAGTTGCACCGCCCTTACCTGGGGCGGTCTCAGTAATCCGCTCGGGTTTGCTTTCGGGAGCTTTTGTTCCCTGAGCGCTTTCCGTAGAGTTCCGGAGGACGGGAATGAAGATGGCGGCCTCCCTGTCTCCGGCCCGGAGGAGCCGAGAGCCCGGGGCCCCACTCCTCAGTGCGCCCTCAGAGAACAGCACCCAATTACTCCCGTCACCCTGGCCTCCCGCCGCGCTCCGAGCTGACCGAGCCTGCAACCGGTTCAAGGTAACCCCGAGCTGAGAGCTCACTCCTCGGCTCTGTCTCTGTAGCCGGCTTCCCTGTTCTAATACTTGTAAGCTCTGCGACACTCAGACACCTCCCATCCTTCTGTGACCCTGCGGGACCTGAGGCCACGCTGACCCCGCGTGGGCTTCACCCCGGTTAAGCCTCTGGAGCGATGTCCCTCAGCGGAACAGACTTTTAAAAGTCCTGATTTTGTGCTCCGTTGCTCCGCCGCTTGCCGGGAGCCGGCCCCTCCCCCCGCGGTCTATCTTCCCGTCATTTTGGATTCACTTCTCCGCCAGTCCTACCTTTCAGAGAGTGGTTGATTTTCTGTTTCTAGAATTGCTGTTCTTCTTCTCTTCAATCTCCCGTTGGATTTGTAGGTGTTTGCAATCTTTAGATGAGTTATCTAGCTGATCTCCCGCTACCTGAAGTAGTCTCAGCCTGCTACTTCTCCGCCATCTTGACTCCTCCCCCCTGTCAAATACTTTTTTATCTGATACTTAAAATATAATTGATTTATTAAAGGAGTGAGATGTCAGAAAGAAAAACGCTGCATCACAAGGCAAAAACAAACAACAAACCAAAAAAACCCCAAACAAAAACCCAACTAACCAAACAAAAAACCACATTGAGAAAAGGAATAAAAAGTGAATATGAGGAAAACATTCACCTCTCTTCTAATATGGCCTATAGATAGTTTGGATTATCAGTATATTAGTATTTTCATTTCTGCTGAGGAAAGGACAAAGTTACATGAGTTAAATAGGAAAGATTTAGCCTTGGAAGTTAGAAGAGAATGGTCTGTAGAAAGGTCATCTGAACTGCCATAAATGCAAAATCATCGACTTTTGCCTGAACTTATAGACAAATGTGTGTGTGTGTGTCTGTGTGTGTGCACGCGTGCACACATGTGTGCACATGTGCCCTTGAGTGTGTGTAGTTGTGTGGAAAAAATACTCAGTTGATATGGTTTCCATGAGAGGGAGGAGCCAAACTGAGCTATCGAGTTTATAATTCAATGATGAAAAAAAAGAAAGTGAAGGAATTACATAGTGATTTAATGAAATTAGTACAAGTCTATGTTAGCTGTTTTAATTGAGTACAGTTGATAGGAAAAAAATTTTTAAGGGAACCTATAAATTTAAAGTATCTTATTATTCACTTCTTCCTGTCCTAATAAAAATTACTTTTTTTTCTTTATTTGAAGTTACAGGAAACAAGCTTGTTTTCATTTTAATGTACTTCATATTATGTCTCTATAAGATAAGAATCCATCAGTGACATTGTATCAAGAATATTCCTATGAATTTTCTGCATCAATATCTTGCTAGGACTTTCTACAGAATCCATCAAGATAAAACATTTCCCTACGACTTAGGGTTGGAAAGAAACTGGCATTCTGCTCAGGGAAACTTTTCTCAGTTCATAATCCTACTAGTCTATGACATGAACCCTGATTTCAGAGTACCAAGTTTGATATTTTTTCCTTCTAAGTAAATAAAGCAAAGGAATTCTGTGTATCACAGAATCTAAGCTTTATAGTGGTTGACATAAACTCCATTCCAATGTTACAACATAGCTACTTCTCTTTGTTTTTTCTACCAGAAGAATAATACATTCTGAAGGGCTTTTATATGTTCATTTTTCTTGAAGAATAAACATGCATGAATATAAAATTAAATATAAATTTTATGTTATAGGTGTTTGGATGAATGGGAATTCATATCTTCCCTTTTTAATAATTCGCACTAATTTTTTTTTCATTTTCTTTACGTGACTGATACGTCCAGTGATTTTGTGTCTTTAGCACAGATTAAACACACTTTATGGAAAACTAATTACAAGTGTTCCTGTTTTGGAAGCCATTTTTCCAGGAGAAATCTATAAATGACATCAGGGTACAACTTGGGGAAAATGGACATGCCTGAATGAATGGATCATAATCTCCATGTTTCCTTTCAATTCTCTTTACTCTTTTGTTAATAAACGCTTTCAGAAATTCTTAGTTAAGACCATATGTCAGGTTTTTATTTTAGGGTGAGAACATGGCTATGGAAAATTTAATAATAGCTCACTACCTTACACTTTTAGTAGAGCACTGATTTCATCAAATTGTTACTTGATTTTCCAGTTTTCTTTCTTTTACTAAATCTAACAAAAGGCATAAGTATAATTACCCAGACATCTCTATACCACATGTATATTGCTTAATCATGCAAAAGTCACTAGACATTGATTAAACATTACTAAAATTATTGGTTATAAAGAATTAATTCCAGACTAACTCTGGTGCTAAGACACAGAGACAAAATAGGAGGATTTGATCTACAAATAAAAATAACTTCAATTTGGTTGACCCATTCTTGGCTTTTTCTCCCTTCCACCATACTTTAGCAAACAATACAGTAGGGACAATGCTGACAGGAACACTTACTGGTTCTCCAGTAAAAGTAAATATACAAACAAATATAAATAACAGTATTATTGTAATTTTGGTTTATAACTTCACACTTTGTTTTCTGTAAGATTTAAAGACAAATTCATAAAAAATAGTTATAAACATGTTAATGGATACACACTATATATACAAGGGTGGTAAGCTGTATGGGAGTAGAGTGTCTGCATGTGATTGAGGTTCATGTATGGAACTCTTAACATTTAGTCTCTTAACGGTTTTCAAATATACTATACAGTAGTGTTAACTATACTCATCATGTTGTATATTAAATCTCCACTATTTATTTATCTTGTAACTAGAAGTCTGTGTCTTTTGGTCACATTCACCCAACACCCCCCCCACCCCACCTCTGGCAACCACAAATCTGATCTAGCTAATCTCTGATAATGTGGTTTCATTAAAAATAAAGCATGCCATTTCACAACATAGTATCAGATTATGCACATCTAAATTGTCTCAATAACATATTAGCCAAGCTCTCATACTGTTTGAAAACTAATAGTACTAGAAGCAAATGAACCATTGCATAGGCCACCAGAGGAAATGCCTGGAAAGTGATGGAGCTGTCACACTTGCTTCATAGGTGAAAAACCTAGGCCCTCTGTCAAAATCTGACAGGCATGCTCCCCTCCTGGACTGTTTTCACGCCTATTGCCCATGTGCCATCCCTAGTTTCAAATGGCTGGACAAATAATTAGTTTTCCCAACACAGAAATGGAGTGTACAATTGCTCTCTTTCAAGAAACTCTAATCATCACCATTCAGCTGTGATCCTACTGTCATAAGACTGGTTTGTACCCAATGAAACAAGACAAAATTGATAGATTGCATTCTATTAATTAGCTGAAGGGAAAGTAGAAGTTCAGCAAATTCGTAAGCTGAATTTTAAGTTGAATGAGGTTGTTGGCCTTGCACACATTTGATAACATATGTTATTACATACTTTAAAATTTTTTTCCTAGGTAAAGGGGAATTTTAGTTCTCTTCAGATCAAATCTTCATTCAGTTGAGGTAGATAAAACTATCATCTTTCTGAATTACTCCTCTAAATCCCCATTTGCCTTTTAATTTGGGAGTACCAAGGGAATTGTTGATATGGGGTAGCAACACCACAATTATCAGTCATTATGGAAATAAATGTCAATTAAAACCACAATGGGATACCACAGCACACCCACCAGAATGGCTAAAATAAAAATCCCTGATAATTACTAAGTGTTGGTAAGGATTCATATCCTCTGCTAGTGGGAATATAAATTAGTATACAAGTTCAGAAAATGATCAGTTATCTACTAAAAATGAACATATAAATCACACATAAATAATCATACATCCAACAGAAATGTGGACATATATGCCCCAAAAGACATGTATAAGGCTGGAAGCACCACAAACCAGCCACAGTAGAATAGTATATATACTTTGAAAATTAAATTACTCCTGTACATAGAAATCTCACATAAATAATATTGAGATCAACAAGCCACACAAGTACAAACTCTATCAGTCCATTTGCATAAAACTCAAAAAATGTAAAATAATGTACAGTATTAAATTCAGGAAAGTGCTTACTTTATAGATGATTGGGATTTCTGATTAGAAAGAAAAAAGTGCACCTTTAATTTTGTTGGTTATATTTTATTTCCTAATTTGAGGGGTTATGACACATATTTCTGGGCTTTGTAACAATTTATTGAGTTGTTCACCTATTATTTGTGTACTGTTCTTAAGTATATTTCAATAAAAGCTTTAATTGATCAATGATATATGATTATTTTTTACGTCAAAAAAAAAAGAAGAGACTTAGAGAAAAAATTAAAACCACTTAATTATTCTACTGGTGCACTGACACTGAGTTTTTTTTTCTAAATATATGTTCATTCATGAACAATTACTCCATATTGATAGTTTTTCTAGGATAACACAAATTATCAAAATTGTTTAAGGAAAACAAGGAAGACTAAATAGGACAAGCATCTTATAATCTAGAAGCACGAAACACTAAACAACAATCAAGCAAACAAACCCCCAAAACCATCAGATTCAAAATAATCTGTCTGTTTACTGTTGGATTTTCCTAATTTTTAAGCAGAAAATTCTGGTACAATATGAAAAAAATGTTAGTAAATGAAATCTAGAGTTGTAGAAACCCTTCCTATCTCTTTCTTAGGCAAGATTTTTCTCCCTAGTGATTCTTTGATAATTGCTTTGCTTCTATTTATTCTTTTTCTCTTTGTTCACAAATAACCATCTGCATGCTTGATTTTTCTTTTCCATGTTGGTCATTTTTTTCTCTCATCATTTTCTCATTTGTCTTGGTCCTCTGCATTCTAGGACTACTTCTTCAGTTTGCTTTCTACAAATCTGATGACATTATTTTTTGCCTCCAAAGGCAGATTTACTTCTTCTGTTACATTTTCTGTTTCTTTTCAGTCCTTTGCCTTTCAACTTTTTCAATTCCTATGGCTTCTATTTCTAAGTCAATCAATGCATTTGTAAGAATGACAAAAGTTTTCCTAAAGTAATTTTCTTGTTTCTGCATTAATTCATTGTCCTACATTTGCTTTACCTCTGAGGCTTTCATGTCCTGTGTCAAGGAAACATTATCTAAACCATGTTTGGCTTTGTTATTGCTGTTACTGCTTGTTACTGATTAGAAAGTGTGATAAAAATCTATTGAAGGGTAGTGTTCTCAACAAATATGTCATAAGAATGACTCTTAGCTCTTGATCCTACAGACAACCTGGTTTTTAGCAGAAAGCATCCGTGCCTCACTGTTGAAAAGTAGACTGTGAACAACCTCAGGCCTAAATTCTAATAAGTAGCAAGAACTCACATAAATCACTTCTGCTAAAATGTTCATGGAGACTCTTCTCTCCCAACTATTGTTCTCCTGATCCTGATCTAATAAGTATTAAAGAAACACATACACATGTAGTACTACTGTTTCTGGTCATATTATTACCACACATATAATGTCTATTGGGACTACCTAACTTTCTGCTTGGATGCAATACACTTCTCTAAGTCCTTCTTTCTTCTCTGCCCTTTTCAGAGGGAGCAGGAGGGATAATTCTTGAATGGATTTGGGCACTGACTAAAGAGGAATGTGCAGGTATGACTACCTAACTTTTTCAGTGACACAATTCTTGAATCTCTGAGTCAGGGAGCTGAAAGTAAGTGAAGGGCTCTATATTATTTAAAGGGCTCTATATTATTTAAAGCCATGGTTTTGCTCTACTTCAGATTGTGAATTTTTATTTAGTGATGTGGAATCTCCCCAGAAGATAATAATAGATTGGCTGAAAGTCCCAGTTTTGAATGCTGTCATAAATTTCCACCCTTCTCCATGCCCTTATAGCCATTTTAAGCTTCATCAAGCACAGTTAAGTTGGTAGAACATTAAAACAACAACTATTTCTGGTATCTTAAACTATGACAAAAAAAAAATTCCATCAGCATCATTTGGAGAAAAATTCAATCTTCCTCTAATATTTACTCACAACCAAAGTTATTCCTGAACATCTGTGCACTACCACTTTGACACAGATAGCAAAATACTTACTAATAAAATAGCACATGTAAATATTTGGATCCATTTCAGTAAAACTGAGAAAGCCACAAAACCATCTTACAAAGTAAATTTTCATTGCTGACGCAATACGCATCTTACTGTGTACCAAAAGTGCTGCAATTTTCTTTAGTAGTTTTTGAAATGAACAAGTAACATTTATTTTCAGGCCCCTTCAATATAGCGGTGAGATGAGTTCATTTTCATTTCATAGCTGGCCAAGTTCCACTTTTATCTCTTAGAATTATACAAGGTCTATATGCTGCTTGGGAACTGATAAGGCCCAGTCTTCTAAATACAACCTAACTTTTCTTTTCCAAAAATAAATAAAAAGGAAAAGAGGAAAAAGCCTCATATTTGAGAAAGTCTTTTAACAATATGTCACATATCAAAAATTTTAGTTCTTGTTTCTGATAAGTAAATTTAAAAGAAATCATTCCTATAAACTTTCTAATTGTTTTCCACTTTTTTTTTTCATGTTGACTGTTTCCTATAACTCTTTAAAGTTATTTTGTCATTGTCAGTTTTCTTGCATCTATTTCATTTGAACAGTTGGGAATTTGATTTTCTCATACCTTAGACCACAACACAGGTTTCTTGCTATATGTTGAGGTCTTGTGGAGTAACAGGAAAAGACCTAGATTTGAAGAACAAAGGTCTGGGACTGAACATGATGTTTGCCTCATAGTAGCTCTACCCGTGCTGTAAGGCTTACTGTCTGCTCTACAGCCTAGTGTTAATCTGCAAATGTTAGCTGGTCTACACCAGAAGGAGTATGGAATTGGACTACAGAGAGAAAGCACTAAAACATTTCATAGCCATTTTATAATTTTAAGTCTGCAGAATAATGACAACTAATAAATAAGTGGATCTATGTATTCTGTGTCTGCCTTTTAATCATTTTATTTCTCTGGTAATTAATGTTTGCAAAAACATTCAGTCTGCAATGGATTCGAATGGATGAAGGGATATATGCATCCCAAAGTTTATAGCAGCATTATCTACAATAGTCAAATTATATAAATAGCCCACACAGCCATCAAGAATACCATGAAGAATGGGTAAAGATATGGTATATATGATATTACTCAGCCATAAAAAAAGAATGAAATCCTCCCATTTGGAATGACATACATGGAGCTAGAGAGTGTTATATTAAGTGAAATAAGTCAGAGAAAGACAAATATCATATGATTTACTCACATGTAAAATTTAAGAAACAAAACAAATAAACAAAGGAAAAAAAAGAGAGAGAAAGGCAAATCACAAACATACTCTTAATTATAGAGAACAAGCTGACGGTTACCAGAGGGAAGGTAGGTAGGGGGATGGGTTGAATTGGTGTTGAAGATTAAGGAGTGCTCTTGCTGTAATGGGTACTGTGTACAGTATTGTATGCAAATGTTGAATCACTATATTGTACCCCTGAAGCAAATATACATTCTAGGTTAACTAACTGGAATTTAGATAAAAATTTAAAAAAACACACACCAAAAACATGACCCTTAACCCATGGATTCTGAAGATCACTGAGCCTGTAAGACACCCAGTGAGACAATTAACTTCTTGGGACCTCAATTTTTCCATCTGTAAAATACACATAATGATCCCCACATTGTCTTCCATATAGGGTATATCAATAATAAACAAAATTACTTACTCATATATTATTTGTAAATTATAATGCATCTAATGAATATATAGTTATTATATTCTAAGCAATTATTATTCCGGAAATAGCATGGCATCTCAGTTAAGAGAAGCTTGGCATTTGTTAGCTACCCAATAAATGATTCTTGACTTTCTGAAAGAATACAAGTACAGAAACTTTGGCATCAGACAGGACTACACTCAACTATCAGAGCAATTTGTGATTTAAGGACAAATCACATAATTTTTCAATAGTACAGTTTCTTCATCTGTTAAATCAGAACAATAATACCTTCTACCCTTTAGCATTTTGAGTATTCAATAAAACAATGCAGTAGTCAGCATTTAGTACTTGGCGTGTGGAAATATTCAGTAAACATTGAGAGAGAGAGAGAGAGAGAGAGAGAGCTTGTACCTGTGCAAGCAGGGGCGGGGGAGAGGTAGAGGGCAAGAGAGAATCTTAAGGAGGCTCCATGCCCAGAGCAGAACCCCAACACAGGGCTTGATCTTCAGACCCCTGAGAGCATGACCTAAGCGGAAACCAAGAGTCTGATGCTCAACCAACTGAGCCACCCAGGCGCCCCCATCATCTCTATTTTCAAAAAAGGAAGCTAAGACTCAAAGAATTAAGCAACTTTCACAAGGTCACATAGCAACTGTCACACTACGTCTGTTTATAACAAAATGCTGTGACTATTCCTGACAAAAACCATCTCCCTAGGGTCTTTGAGGTAATGAGAATCAATGTCATAGACATTCTCCTTTTATACACTCTCATTTTTGTTTGTAAACTATGAGGACTTTTTGCATAAAAAGCAATCTCAGCAGATTTAATGACACACGAAAAAGATAACCATGCATCACTTTTCCCACTCACCAGGCTGACTTGCTGGGCTCCTCATGCTGATGGTGGCCACTTTTCGTGTTCGTCTCTGACCCTCTTTACATGACTCCGTTTTGAGGCTACCAAAAAATAAATGAAGAAAAGATGTTTAAAAAAGGATACTTGCTTCTGGAAGGATCTCCATATAATAATGACCACAACAATAATTCAAAATTACGTAGCACCTACTTTAAAAAGGTTTTAAAGAAACAAAAGGGACTAAGCCACTTCACATATTTGGGGTTTTGCATCTTGAAAAAAGTACACTGTCATGTTTATTAGAATTCTCAGAACATGACAAAATATCTACCATTCAGGCATTCATTAAATTCCTTTCTTTTTTTATTAAATAGATAAATAGATCAAACTCATGTTCAAATACATTTATATAGCTAAAGAAATCAACCTTCTACTCCAGAAGTAAAAATGGTATTTTGTTATAATTTGTCATAATGTAGACCTGAAAGAGAAAGTATTTTTGCTGTGTCAATCAATCAACCTGCCATTTCAAAGGTTAATTTGACAATGAAGTCAACATGCAAATCCCAGATTATCCCTTGTGGTTTCAGTAGTTAATCACTGGATGAATCTGATAATCTGTTATCAAAAATAGTTATGGTCTATTTATGCAGAAAATTTCAATACAATCAATTAAAAGCTAAAATCTACTTTTGGAATAGTTGTAAAGTTGAAAAGGGGAAATGAAATGTTCTCTTTGAATTAGAATCTGAATTTTCCATTGTCTTGATGACTCTTTCTCTGCTACTTTCCAGCTCTGTGTCAGCTTTCCTGCACAACCCACGGAAAGAGAAAAGGTTAAAGGAGAAAGGTAAGTTGACCACAAAAAAACAAAAAAAAAAAACAAAAAAACAACAAAAAAACAACAAAGTAAAAGCTATCATAGGACAGTTTTTATTAACTCCAAGTAAGTAAATGAGGTGAAAAGCTTTCTTTTTTTCCCACTTTCCTTAATTGAAATATACTTGACATGTAACATTGTATAAATTGAAGGAGTACAACATGTTAATTTGATAATAACGCTTTCTTAAAAGAACTGGAATGTCAGTCATGTTCCTTCAAACCTCAAACTTGTATGCCAGCTTTTCTACTTGACATTACTCCTTGTGTAAGCCCTCATAATGATGATAATTATTATTTTGTTGCTTGTAACTGCTTTTACCATTTTACAGGAATTATCTAATATTTACAACAACACTGTAAGGTAGGGATTATTAACCTCCCTCTTTTTAAAGTTGAGAAAACAGAGGCACAGCTCAAGTAAATTACTCAAGATCCACTGCTATTAACCACTTAGTGTAGGATGTGAACCTTCCCCAGAGCCCACTGTCTTAATCTCCAAGGTATCTACTACCTTTTAAACTTACTCTGATATTGAATTCTTAAATTTCCTCCCATGCCTTCCCAGGTAGTCCCTACTTCATAGGAAATTAACACATATGCTTTGTACTCAAGTCAGAAATGTGAAGATCTTTTTTTAATTAACTTCCTTTTCCATGGTAATTATGTACATTAAATATAGCTAGAATCCATACAGCTCTCTTCTCTCACCAGATGAAGCCACCATAATTGATCACCTAGAATTGTGCAAAGCCTTCTACCTATTCTGATTCTGCTCATGACCTCGTCTAAAATCTACTGCTCATACTCCAGCCAGGGTAGACTATATAGCACAAATCACAATTTTACTACCCTGCTTAAAATTCTAAGTAGCTTTGTATTGTACTTGGAATAAAATCCAATTATCTTATCATGGCCTACAAACTCTGACATGAACAGGCTACAGTCTACCTTTCAGATACTATACAATTTTTCTCTCATTTTTATTGGGTTTCTATATGCTCTTCTCATAATAAATCCTGGTCTCAAACACCAAAGGACTTTGCTTTTCAGGAAATCAAACCTGGAATACTCTGCAGTTGGATCCTTTTTATACCTTAGGGTCTCAGTTCAAGTCACTTTCTCAGAAGTTTTTCCTGAAATCCCAACATATTCCCCTCCTATCACAACCTATAATCGTATTTTTAATTTGTTTTTCTATAATCTCCTTTCCTCACTGGAATGTGGAATCCATATGGACAGGATTACAGCCTCTACTTAAAAATTCCTGCTTAATGAATGTATGGATGAATGGATACATGTTAAAATATATTCTAACTAATTATTCTTGTTTTTATTCATTCCTGAAAGGAAGACAAAAGAATCTTGCCTTTAAAGAACTAGTAAATAGAAAATCATAAAAGAATCATTGTTTTCATATTCCCACATGTGCACCTTCTCTTTTGAGATATTAAAACAACTCCCACTAAAAAAATAAAACAGATTTATTTATTTATGCTTTTCCTTAACAAGCAGTAAAGACTATAGTTATATGCATTACTTTACATCACTTTCTAAAGGAGTCCTCACTGTAATACTCCCAGGGTGGATCCACTACACAAAAGCTGATACACATGTACTATTAATTTTGGATTTGAGCAGGAATTTTGTGAGTACGCACAGGCCAGGGTGAAATATTTAAAATTCCTTCAATCACTTGTGTCCTACCTGTAGCTCTGACCAACAACATGTTAAAAGGGAAACCAGTCTTTGTCAAAAACACTGAAGCAAGCTTGTACCATTGAGGCAGCAGTATTATTAGAGGACATACGCTTTGGTTTTACTAACACAAAACAGTGACATATAAAAATTTGATTAGTTTTAACTAGCAACACTTTTTTTTTTAATTTTTTTTTGCAACACTTCTTATTTTTTACCTGAGTCATTCCACTAGAATATGTGCAACCCCACTAAATTTTACTTATTTCCTCCATCTTTGGTTTGATTTGGTTTAAAACATTGCTTCTCCAACTGAAAGATATATGAGTGATATTTATATGCACATTAATCAAACTGCATTTTTTTTTTTAAAGATTTTATTTATTTATTTGACAGAGAGAAATCACAAGTAAGCAGAGAGGCAGGCAGAGAGAGAGGAGGAAGCAGGCTCCCTGCTGAGCAGAAAGCCCGATGTGGGGCTCGAACCCAGGACCTGGGATCATGACCTGAGCCAAAGGCAGCGGCTTAACCCACTGAGCCACCCAGGCACCCCTCAAACTGCATTTTTAATATTATTTTTTATTTTTTTAATAAACATATAATGTAATATTAGCCCCAGGGGTACAGGTCTGTGAATCGCTAGGTTTACACATTTCATAGCACTTACCATAGCACATACCCTCCCCAATGTCCATAACCCCACCACCCTCTCTCCACCCCTTCCCCCCCACCCCCCTCAGTTTGTTTTGTGACATTAAGAGTCTCTTATGATTTGTCTCCCTCCCAATCCCATCTTGTCCCATTTATTCTTTTCCTACCCCTCAAACCCCACACATTGCATCTCCACTTCCTCATATCAGGAAGATCATATGATAGTTGTCTTTCTCCAATTGACTTATTTTGCTAAGCATAATACCCTCTAGTTCCATCCACGTCATCGCAAATGGCAAGATTTCATTTCTTTTGATGGCTGCATAGTATTTCATTGTGTGTGTGTGTGTGTGTGTGTGTGTGTGTGTGTGTATCATATCTTCTTTATCCATTTATCTGTTGATGGACATCTAGGTTCTTTCCATAGTTTGGCTATTGTGGACATTGCTGCTATAAACATTCGGGTGCATGTGCCCCTTCGGATCACTACGTCAAACTGCAGATTTTTGATTGAACAAGTTTAGGGCAAGACTCAAGTGTCTGTATTTATCACAGCTTGTTATGCTGATGGTGCTGATCCAGTGCCCACACTTCGAGTACTAAGAATTCAGATAATAGGTAGCAGTTCCAGGCGATTTAAAAATAGTATTTGACTAATTCATGGTTCATGTGTGTATGTGTGTTTTCCACTTACAAAAATGTTATTAGAACTATAACTAATAACTTTTTTCAGTGTACAATCTCCTTTTTCAAAAAAGTGCCATTATTATGAGATCAATAATACTAAATAAGCAGTTAGAAAATTGTACATCTGTTCTTGTTTGTAATTTATCAGTAATTCCAAATAAAGCTTTTCCTTGCTTTGAAAATAAATGTGTATCTTGATGTCACCTAGTACAGACTCCCTTGACTTTAATAATACATGACAAAATAAGTTAAACATTGGCTTTTTGTTACTGGCTAATAAGATTTTAGGTAATTTTCCTTTCTTCTGCACATTTTTCTATATTTCCCATATCTTTTACCTTACAAATTTTAGTTACCACTCATTGTCTTACAATGTGTTGTGCTACGTATATGTGTTTATATAATTTCATAGGTATGTGACATTATTTCATTTAATTTATAAATTTATAAAATGTTAATAAAAAGTCATAATTTTTAGGCATTTACTAACAGTCAGACACTCTATTAATACTTTGCTGGTGTTAAATCATTCAAATCTCACTAAAATTAAATAAGCCATTAACATGCTGAGCTTTTAGGTGGAGGATTTGGTTTGAGATCATATGGTTTAAAGGTGATAAAACTGAGATTCAAATTCAGGTATACTAGATCTTACTTTTATAACTAAGGGAGAATCAATATTTTTTGAAGAATCAAGTATATATTCAAAGAAAATATTTGAGGTAGCCAAAAATATTATAAAACAGAGGACTGAAATTCTATTCTATATAGTTTATTAGAGGAAAATATTTATGTCAAAAGAAGAATTATTTGCCATGAAAAATCACTATAAATTCTACAGAATGCCAGTCCTAGCGTCCAAAATTTAGCAAACGATTATTTCATTGCTAAATGTTACTTGGATTTATTACTGATGAATATCTTTCTGAAAGCAAAATTTTTACCACTGTTGAAAAAACAGGAGAAGCATAACTAGATATTGAAAGAAATAAGTTTTAAGAATGGTGGACCCAGAGGTGTTTGGGTGGCTCAATCAGTTAAGTATCTGCCTTTGACTCAGGTCATGATCTCAGGGTCTTGGGACTGAGCCCCAAGGAAGGCTCCCTGCTCACTGGGGAGTCTGCTTTTCCCTCTCCTTCTGCCCTTCCCCTGGATTCATGCTAGCATGCTCTCTGTCTCTCTCAAATAAATAAATAAATAATTTTTTAGAAAATTTATAAGAATGGTGGACCCATGAAACAAAGATATGCTTACCTCTGACATTTTTAGCCAAATTTCCAAATAGCAATATATTCCATGAGCATTTCTCCAAATCCCATTAACAAAACAGTCACCATTGGTTGTACATACATTCATCATTTCTCCCATTAAGAGTACCATTACTGAAGCATATCTCAACTATTGGAATCATTTTCTGTATACATAAATACACACATATGCATATGCATATAAGGGGATTTTTTTGAATAAAGATTCTTAATACATTTTGAGGAAAACTTAATAGGGGCACGGTCAAAATAGCATCTCAAAGCCCATACTAAATTACTCTTATCTAGTTTGGTAGATTATGTTTGTTCTGAAATGATTTCAAATGGGGTTCACTGAAATTTCCAAAGAGCTTATATTATCATTGTTGTTTAATAATGGTTTCACTCAGACTCAGTAAAAAAAAATCAAAAAAATTTTCACAACATAGGAAAGGTATAGTCTCTTCCCATTAGGTTAATATGGCTCCGTTCTAAGAGAAGTTTAACAAGAACTGTGCAGTTTGTATTTTCTTCATACTCCTGAAAGCCAACTTAGCATTTCCTTAGACTGTATTTTCAAATGCTATCTTTAACCACTATGTTGTCAAGAAACACTTAAGTGGGTCCATAATATAAAGCAACTTAAAGAATGTTTCCAAAACAATTATTCAGCAAAGTTTATTCTTTTCAAAAACAGATGGGGAAGTTCCTTGTGGAAGACCCAAGTGTGGGGATAAAAATGACAACAGTTTAGATAAATTTCAGATAGGAGTTAAGAGAAAAATAAGTTGTATATAGAAATGTGGGTGGGGGGAGGGAGGATGGTTCAATACTGAGGGGGAAAGGATTGTTAGACTAAAGAATCCAACAAATTTAATCTCCCTGTGTTATCATCTTACTAATCACTTCCTAACTGGCTTCTTAGACTTCAGCCTCTTTCTTATTCAATCTCTTCCTAAAATGCTTCCATGCTTTCTAATCAATTTTCTTACATTATCTTAACTGTATATATATATATATTTTGGTATCCACTTATTTCAGACCTTGATTCTTCTATAATCAATGATACAAAGAGTATAGATGGGCTTTCCTGAAAAAGAAAGGGTGTTGCTCCCTCCCCATACCTATGACTCCTACTTTTTCTTAGCTCACTACTATAACAGACTCTGAACTGAGTCATCTGCCAGCAATGGTCTTGCCTCCTTTTCCTGGAAGTCCTTCACTGATTTCACTGGATTAAATTCTCCAAATCAAAGCTAGAATCCTGTCAATCCTTCTTCATAATGTTTCTAAGGCGACCCATTCCCTATAAAATAAGGGGGTAGAGGGAGATAAAGGGAGCCCTAATTCTAATTCCTTAGCTTGGGCTCAAAGACTTCCTCTGTCTTTAATCTACCTACTCATGTTTCAACTATTTCTCTCATTCATTTATAAGCTCTTAGTGGACCAGAGCCATTCTTTGGTTCATCTTCACAGTTGCTTTTTCCAGCTCAATACATGGTGCATGCTAACTGTGGAATGGAGGAAGAAGGGGGACTCCTTCCCTGCCCACTCCCCCCTTTTTTTTTTTCTGGAAAGGTAGTGAAGTGGTGGACTGAGAGCACAGGTTCCCTATAGGTTACATAAGTGGTGTAGATGTAGTACTTTAAGATTCTGACCTCACTGGTGCTGCTCTACCCTAAGACAGTTCTGTCATCTGGTGGTAGTTCCATAACTGCAGACACATTAGGTAAGAAGAATTAACCAGCTTCAGATATTGGCTTTGTATTTTAAAACCTAAGAGCTGCAGAGCATCCCCATATCATTTTAGTTATACAAGTGTAGGACAGGTAAATTAATTTAGTATAAAATAACTTTTCTTAGAATTAAGACTGTTTCTCATTAAATTGATTATCATCGTGTGCCTCGATCTCTACTACCATGGAGAATCTCGCTGCTATTCCCATCTCCAAAGCAACGGACTATCTGTTGATTAAGTGTTTTTTGTGTGTACTGCAGGCATTTTGGAAATAGCTCTTGGATTAAACTAAATGAGTACCAGTATAAATAAAAAACCTGAGACACTGCAGCCTGCACTCAGCAAGATACTGGTGTGACAGCTAGAAAGATGTGATATGACCCTCTGCAACTGACGTTTTGTATTGAGTACAGGGTCTAATAAAACGAGTTCCATCATGGAACTTGCATGTTCAATGAAATATGTATTAAACCTAAATATAAGCTTTGACTACTGCTTTAGTGACATTTAAAAAAAAAAGATAAAAGACAAACTATAACTAGATTGGTAGTTTGAGTCACATTTAAGACTCAAAATAACTGTTAAATATGTACTTTCTATTCTAATCAAGGTGAGAAGTGGAAGAATATTCATTTTATGTCTGTTGCCTTGCTGTGAACATTATTTCAAATACACTGAAACATGACTTACTTTATTTATTTTAAAACCTCTGACACATTTTATGGTTTGATTCATCTTGTAACACTTTCAAAGGTGTAGTTCGTTAAATTACACTTGTTTCATCTAAGCCATCCTGAATATCTACTGTTAAAAAGATTGGGGGTACAAGGATTTATTTTAAATATGTTCTACTTCCCTCCTACAGATCAATGCAGACAGCCTCCTAAAGAGCTATACTGTTTCATTGCCGTAGGGAAAAGCTCCAGATTCTGGTAAGTTAGGTGGAGAGGAAGGGAATGACCTCAAGCTGTGCTCTACCTACAGCAAGAGCAATTAACCAGGGGTTCCAGCATCAACACTAGCTTCGAATAGCATGACCTTTTCTAAAATGCTCTTCACCTGAGTGAGGTGAGTGAGAATTGCCAGTTAAGTTTGGCTGTGATCAATTTGGGGATAGCCCAGTGACAAATAATCACACAATCTTCAAGTCATAAGTGACAGACCACCAACACTATCTCCCAATCAGTATGGAGATACAGGCTTTTGCTCACAAAGGACCCACAGTGCACCTCCATTGGCATCCACAAAGGAGCCTAAAGCAACAACTCCAACTAATTTATATGTGTATATACAATAGAAGTCAGCCTTCTTGTACCTGTCATATGCTGGCTCAAGTTTTACACTCTTGAACTCTTCAGAAAATATAGAATCCTAGTTTCACATGGCAGATCCTCAAATAATTGAAGGAAGTTATCATTGCCCTGCAGGGATGGGGAGCATCTTTCAAACTCAACATCACCACACTTGAACACAAAATGACAGACATATTCCTCACATGACACATTCCCAGACGTCTCACTATTCTGGTCTCCTTCTTTTGGATGCACTTCAATTTGTCAATGTCTCCTTTTAAGATATATTGAACATCCTATGACATTTCTGAGGCTTCTAGCAGAAAGGAACACCCTGAAAATAACAGTAAATTTCTCTGGTTTGTGAAGAATAATGAGGTCTAAACTTAAATTAAATCTCCACTTCTCAAAATTGGACAGAGAGAGAACTAACCATGAGAATATTAATGGATCAAAAATTCAACACTAAGCTTAGTGTTGTTACAGAGTGGTATCTGAGAGAACATGGTCTCTAGTTGGTAACCCACAGGCAGGCCTTGAGTCAGTTGTCTGCATTATTTGTTCAATCTCCAAAATATTGACCTCTCCATGAGGGATGGAAAAAACATCAATCAGAGGATGAACCTGGGTCATGACTTTCCCTTGCACCAGCTGACTAACTGTGGACAAGTCACCAACATCTGTGCTTTTCAGTTGCTTCATTACTGTGATGGTGACTATATGTGTTGATTTGATTAGGTCAGGAGGTGCCCAGATATGTGGCAAAATATTATTTCTGGGTGTCTCTGTGAGGGCATTTCTTTTGAAATTAGCATTTGAACTGGTGGAACTAGTAAAGCAGTTCGCACTCCCCAGTATGGGTGGGTATAATCATCTGTTGAGGGCCTGATCAGAACAAAAAGTTGGAGGAAGGAAGAATTCAACCCTTCCTGTCTATTTGCTTGAGGTAAAACATCATTGGTCTTTTCCTGCCCTAGGTGTTCCTGGTCCTTAGGCCTTTAAGACCTGACCAAATTATACCACTGGCTTTCCTTGGAGTCCAGCTTGCAGAAAGCAGATCTTGGTACTTCAAGGCTCCATAGCCTCCATAAATATGTGAACCAATTCCTTAGAATAAATATTTTCATATATATGTAATATTATAGATAATGTTATATATTACTGATAATAACTTATATATAACGTGTGTGTGTGTGTATATATATATATATATATTTATATATTTAATTTGCTATTGGTTCTATTTCTCTACAGAATCCTAATACAATTGGTATATGAAAGTTCTGCCTAGATCTCTAAGATGTAAACTATATTTAACCTGGTAAGAGATTTCAATGTTTCTTTTCTTTTTTTTTTTTTTTAAGATTTTATTTATTTGACGGAGACACAGCAAGAGAGGGAAAACAAGCAGAGGGAGTGGGAGAGGGAGAAGCTGGCTTCCCGCTGAGCAAGGAGCCCATGCAGGCTCCATCCCAGGACACTGGGATCATGACCTGAGCTGAAGGCAGCCGCTTAACGACCGAGCCACTCCGGCGCCCCAAGATTTCAATGTTTCAAAACTTAGTCAGGAGTCCTGTCTCTGATTATAATTTAGCCCAGATTTAAATGGCTTTATATCTTCAGTAAAATCTGAGACAACATTTCACTAGATCCCACAGTCTTCCTATTCACTTCTCTATCTATTGGTTTACCCAACAACTTACTTTTGAGCATTCTATGAGAAGAGCACAGTGCTTGGCAATATGGCTACGAAGGAAAAGAATTGCAGCTCTTTCCCTTGAAGAACTTACACTCTATTTGGGCAGACACCAGTCTCTATTTTAATGTAAAATACAAGTATAAACATACAAGTGTAAAATTATGAGTGTCAGATGTTGATAACAATAGATGGTAATGGAATTCACAGGAAGAAAGATCACCATGATCTAATAAGATGGAAAATACTCATGAAGGAAATACTCAGGGCAGCTGATGATATAGGATTTTGATATTGTAGGATTTTCTCCCTGGGAGAAGGAGGATTTGCATTCTTGCCAGAGTGATCAAGTATTTAAAGAGCTCTCTGTTGTTCTGGAAACTACACAGTGGCTGCATGCAACAACCCTGAAACATGTAATCACTGGATGAGAATCCTAACCTCAACACAGGATTTCAGCAGCCCCTTGTAAACACAGCATCCTACCCTGCTTAGCTAAAACTGTACAACAAGTAGCCAGGAGGTTGTGCTACTCCCATGGGGCCTGTGCAGCATTTTAAGTATAAATGTTAGGAGACTTGAGAACAAGAGGGGACCTGGTATCTACTTTTGAGGTCTGACATATATATTCAGAGATACATATGTTTGAAAAAATAAATAAACTTGCTCTCAACTACCTTTGGAGGTAGCAATTCTGAAAGTTCTGCTACTGCCTAATTACTGTTCTTGGCACCCTGACCAACTGGTATGGCACAGGCTTCATGGCTTTCATTATGGGGACAAGGGACACAGCTCCTAATAACTAACTTTTGTGTTAGGAATAAAGGCATGAAGCTTCAGAATCACTTCCAGTTTGTCTGGAAAGATATCAATTTAATAGGGTTGAGGAGGGTTAAGGATATCTTTCTGATGTCTGAGTAGGAATCCCACAGAACTGAAATGTTGGGTCCTGCTGCTAACCTTTTCCAACAACCTGCTTGAGAGAAGTGCTGGTTGTTGTTGTTGTGTCCAATCATTTTCTTGAAGAAAACAGGCACAGTGGTGACAAGTAAAAGATTCTGTGCACCAATTCCTTACACTCAAGTGAAGTAAATGTAGACCCATTAATGGAACCAGAGTGTCTGGCAATTAGTGTGTCCCAAATGGCGATGCAAAGTAACCAGTGCTCAGTAAATATTTACAGAGTAATTGAGTCTTACAAAAACTAGAGTTGTTTTGTGTCACTTGGAGAAAAGATACATTTATTGCAATCAAGAAATTATCCCTGGAAATTTCCTCTGACTCCCTTCCTGTCTCCCCTACCCCCGCCAAAGGAAAATACATATACATATAGGCATGTGTGTCTGCTCATGTGTGCATGCGTGCGCGCGCACGTGTGTGTACTGCTTCCTGTTGCCTACATTTCTGTTTTCTAAGTGTATTCCTCCATGCACATGAATGATTTTCTTTTACATTTAGCAGTGTACTGGTGATAACAAGTCTCCAACCAAATACTCTTTTAATGTCATAAAAACATCTTGAACTGATTCTCCTTTAACTCAGAAAATACAATCCCAATTTCCAAGGAAAAAACACTAAATAGAATTTAAAAAAATTAAAAGAATGATATAAAATAATAAACTGTGGGCAGGAGACAGAATCTATACTCATTCCCTGAGGAGTTGGAACAGAGACGTAGAATCCCTTTTGTAAGGTTTTAGAATTCTCCTATTAAGGGCACTGACTCAGTTGAGACTAATGGAGAGACCATTGAAGGCAATGGCAGTTCCAGAGGAAGACGGTATCAAGTCATTAAACAGGAAGGTATAGGGTAAAAACATAAACAACATATACAATAAACTACAGAAATAGCAAGCAGAGTTCTGCTTTGGCTGGAAGAAAGCCCAAAGTTAAAATTGCTCACTAATCCAACAGATAATATTTTGGAGACAGACACTGGTCCCTTTGGTGCAAACAACTAGCTTTGTTTCATCTTCTATACTTTTCCTCTTGTAGGCTATCTCCTAAGAGTGCAGTCAACATTGGAATCCATCATAAATACTCTGTGGAAATGCATCTTCCCCACAGAAACTGAGGGAATGCGTTATAAAATAAGTTCATGTTTCCCATGTTTCCCCATCAGGTATTTCTAGAATACAAGTAACATGATTCAGCATGTCAATCTGATTTTTTTTTTATGATCCAAATTTTATTTTATTTTAATTTTTTATTTTATTAACATATACTGTATTATTTTCTTCAGGGGTACAGGTCTGTGAGTCATCATTGTTACACAATTCACAGCACTCACCATAGCACATCCCTCCCCAATGTCCATAACCCAGCCATCCTATCCCTCCCCTGCCACTCCAGCAACCCTCAGTT
The DNA here is from genome assembly GCF_902655055.1 of Lutra lutra. Lineage (NCBI taxonomy): Eukaryota > Metazoa > Chordata > Mammalia > Carnivora > Mustelidae > Lutra > Lutra lutra. The sequence goes on from NC_062290.1 coordinate 53,364,927, forward strand.
TGTTTCCTGAGATTAAGAGTTGCTTATGGTTTATCAATCTGAAATTTTTTTAGAAACCACTAAATTGGGTTTGGGTCATATGCATGATAATTCTTATACTGAAACTTTTAAGGAAATTTGTCTAAAAATATTTGAAGGTCAAATGTATGAGAGCTAATTCAATATACTCAATCCTCTCATGAAACATCCTCTGCTCCTTCTCAACTCACATAAAATGCGTGGGAAATATCAAACTGCCCAGTGGAAGACTGAGTAAAGTGTATGCAAATATCCATAATAAGCCCACAAGAAAGACTAATATAAGCAATGGCATAAATCTTAGTCTTTCCTGTACTGTGACAATGCAGGTCTGGGAATGCAGTTAGGTACATTCAGACTTGACCCTAATTTATTGGCAATTTGGCATAAATGTTAAATACTACTGCTACAGCCATTAACCCAAACTCCTTAATTGAAGAGGGAAATTATAGAAAAGGTTTTCAGCTTAATTTACCAAGATGCTATCCATCAATACAGGTTAGCTATTTGATGAAGTTACTCAGCTGTTTATAAGATCCACAGCATATAGAGTATAAAACAAAACAACAAGGAAAAAAAAAACTGTTACTCCTACTTAAAAAGTTCCAAAATATACCCAAATGCATGCTCTGAAACTCATGCTCTTAAGTATGGCCCTTCAGACATCTTTTTTCCATATATGTACATTTTCTCTCTTAGCAATCCAAAAGACAGCCATTTCACTAGTATATAACTCTCTTCCACCATTCCCAAGGGGATGATTTTGAGTAGTGAAAAGCTACATGAGACAGAAGGATGGGAATTATAGGTACTGAAGTATCAGTATGGATTCTTAGCATTGTGCTTTTTAAAATTTGACAAATATTTGGGAGTGGTTCTAGCACCTTGAAAAGACATCAAGAAGAGAATTGAAATATGTGTAGTGATATCTACGAATTCTGGGTAGAGGCTTTGGTAAAGAACTATCCTTTTTGGGGTGCCTGGGTAGCTCAGTGGGTTAAGCCTCTGCCTTCAGCTCAGTTCATGATCTCAGGGTCCTGGATTCGAGTCCCGCATCAGGCTCTCTTCTCAGTGGGGAGCCTGATTCCTCCTCTCACTCTCTGCCTGCCTCTCTGCTACTTGTGATCTCTGTCAAATAAATAAATAAAATCTTAAAAAAAAAAGAAAAAGAAAAAGAAAAAGAACTATCCCTTTCAAAGATTTGGTCATCAAGTTCCATGTGAAGACAGAGAATCCCTGAGTTAAATTTGCTATAACTAGCCCATTTGCATAGACTACAGCATAAATAAATTGAAGAATATTTTTAAAAAATCTTAGTTTGAGGAATGGACTATGAACACAAAGTTAGAACAATTTTAAGCACATATTTTTTTACTTATTTGGCCTTAAGTCATCTTTGATTACACTTCTCACAAATATTGGGCTGGGGGGGCAAATAATGTGACCCATGACATTAGCTCCTGTTTTTATATTCTCCTAATCATACTTCTTGGTTTCCAAGAAATTTGGTTTTCAAGTACTCTAAATTGATGTACGTAACTTGGCAAACTTACTAAATACTTAAACAAGGAGATACTCCCTTGATGAACTAAAATTGATTACTTACTAAGTCATATTGTAAACATATTCAACTCCTTATCATGATCATCCAAAGTGATATATCCCAAGACGGTTAAGGCAGCCCAATATAGCTTAGTGATTAACACACTAGCTCCAGAGTGAAACCTTGAAGATCTTGGGACCACTGAAAGAGGACTTCAACTGCCCCATTTTGATCTCAAATTTAATAGCTACGTTCTCCTTTCCAACTTGTCTCTTGGCTCAAAGAGAAGATGCGAGGGCAAAGCATTCCCTGATGGGAACTGAAACTACCCTTTCAAGCAATAAGGACTATTTTTAGGCAGCAAGACCTCATCTGTGACTGACTCCAAGACAATGATCCCTCTGACCTTCACTGACAGACCTTGTCTGTCAGTTGTAGCATACCTGCACATACTCAACCATTTTTTGCCCCACATTTTCCTCATATAAACCTAGAAGTATTTTCTGCACTTCGGGGATAGTCTTTGAGATGTTAGTCCATTGTCTTCTTAGTGTTAGCCTCAATGAAACAAATCCTTTCCTTGTGTCACCATCCCTCCTCTCTCTGCCTTCAGATTTTATCTGTGGCAAGTGGCCTGAACTGGTCTGTTTGGGATCCCTAGAGCCAGATGCTCTTGGACCCCTTTGGGTTGGTTACACCACCATTAAGTAAGTATCTATGGAGCAAGTTATTTGACTTATCTAAACCAACATTCTCTCACTTGTAAAGTAAGTGTTATAAAATAACAGTAACTACTTCAGACAGTTGTAAGAATTAAATGAGGTGTTACACAGTTATGAGTTACACATAATGAGTAACTATAAAGTTAGCTATTTTTACTTTTATAAATATCCTTTTTCATTAGTAGTATTCCGGGTATAAAACTTAGGCATCTCTCAATGCCTAAATCTAAAGATTTCTCTAGAAAGAATTAATCAGAAATATCTTATCACATAGTGATCCTAGTTATACCAAATTATAGTGCCACATTAAATTTTAATAGTATGTGAGTTAATAACACTATTTTCTGCCATTAAATAGTCTCCTGGTGAATCAGGGCTGATAAAAATTCTTTTATATATGTTTTATCAACAAACAAATACCTCATATTTTACTCAGTGTTCTGTAATTCACAATTTTAAAATAAATTACTTTGTTTTCGAAGGGGAGCAAAATATACCACTCCAAAATATGCCTCTGTGGCATGTTGATTATTTTTGAGAGAGAGCAGGCACAGGAGAAGCTCTGAAAACTAAGCAGAAGTTATCATTTTGTAAGAGACATTTACATTTAAAAGGGAAACCTCCACTTCTAAGAGCGTCTCCCTCTTTGAACCAGGAAAAGGATGATGACTTCAAATCTCTAGAAACTATTATCTGTGTTGTTTACTGGGTTTTGCCTGATAACCTGCAGGAACTGGCTGCACTTCCCCCTACGAACACCCCCCTCCCCGCCCCTCAACACACACACACATCTTTTGCCTTAGCTAGAGATGGTATTTAAGGTGATGGCATAGGCCACTTCAAGGAGTTGCTCAGTTTTCCTGGTTATCTCTCATATGTACAGAAGGTATATATGTTATTGAACTTCTGTCTTTCTCCCATTAATCTTTTATTACAGGTGGGAGGGCAGGAGGTAGGGGATGTCTCCGCCAAGAGTATAGAAGGATAGAGGGAAAACTGTTTCCTCCCTTATATTTTCATTTGTGTAGTCAATGGTTACTGAGACCTAAGCGTCAAGAAAGCCGTAAATGCAAAGATATAGAGGGAATCACCCATGTTCTCAAGAAAGCTTATATTCTAAAGAAATGTGTACAGTAGAAGAGTTCTCACTCTACTTGTTCACCATCCACCACCAATTGGGAGACACTTTTTAGAATACTGATTATACAATATTTATTAATGACTGTGACCATCATGTTTTAAGATTTCATATTTGGAGAAAGAGTCACTCTCTTCTATAAGTCTTTCTTCCTTTTAATATTGTGGTTAAGTTGATGAAGGGTCTGCTCTTTGAAGAATGGCTTGACTTTTGATCTATCTCGTATTTTGCTCTGAGTTTCTCTTTTCAAGTACATAATTAGCTGGTAATGCTGAGATTTAGGGAGGTAAGAAAGGGTGTGTAAGTCTTGTTTATGTAAGAAAGAAAGCTTGGTATTCCAGTTGGCAAACGAATATTTATAGGAATAGATGTATCTCTTTCCCCAAAGGTTGAGAAATGAAAACACATTTCAAGAAATAAAAATCATCAGCAAAAAAATAATAATAATTTGCATTTATGTAATTTTGCAAACATTTAACTTAGTTTTAGTAGCCAGAGACTTTAAAAATTTTCCCAAATGTATTTTAATAACTTATATAAAGTTTAAGTAAATTATATAATAATAGTAACAAGAACAGCTAACATATAAAGGGTTTTTGAACAAACAGAATGGACTCTTGTGGAAGCAGAAATGCTTGTATGCTCATGACTTCTAGCTGAGAATACTGTGTCCTTGGCCATCAGTAAGTGTGTTTTATATAGGAAATGAGCAATTTGACTATGCTGGTGAGGATGTTTAAAGGGTTTTCAGGTCATTTGTTGAGAGTTTCTCTTGTGTCTGGGCCCAAAATCTATATTAAAGTGAAATGCATTTTTCTATTTAATTTTGTTCTTTGTTTGGCTCTTCCAGAAGTCTCAAGAAGAAAAAGGATAATTGTCCCATTTTGTTTGGCAAATTCTGGATCAACCAAATCCCTCCCATACCCCTAATATTTACAAATAGGGCAAGATAATGATGAAAATAAAATCACCAAGCAAGAAACTACCGAATTCAGTCCCGTCATCAAAGCAGTCAGCAAAGTTCCAGAGTGGCACAGAGGTGGATGGTGTGTGCTGATTTCAAATTCTGTCCCAGTAGGATAGTTAAAGATTCCACACAGTAAGCAGACTCAAAGGAACAAGTAACATCTAAGACCCACTACTACAACCTGAGGGGAAGACAAATTTATATTTCAGGAATTTAACAAAAGAAAATAATACTCAGGCTTAGAAATATTGAGTCAGTGGTTCCAACATGCAATCAGCCGCTTCTTATGGGTGGTACAAAAATCAGTCTAATAGCTTGTTAAAAAGGAAGTACTCCAGTTTCTACTCCAAGAGATTTCAAGGTGCACAAGATAGTAATATGCATTCTTAAAGCTCCCCAGGTAAATCTGTTTAGAATTAGGTTTCTGAGCAACTGGGTTAAGCAATTTGCCCAAAGTATATTCAGTGAGTGAAAAGGCCAGAACCATAAGCCACTTCTCACAGTACTCCTTCCATTGTAACAGATTCCCTTAAGGTAAACTGGAATTAATTCAGTCTATTTATATATATACAATAAACACACAAAAGTATTCTTGGAGTAAGTCAAGAGTGTATGGCCAATAAAAAAACCTCTGTCTTAAGGAAGAACACCTTGATAGTATTGGCAAAGGTAGGGAGAAATAACGTTCTCACACAATACTAGGTTGTGCAAATTAGTTTTGCTTTTCTGAAGGACAAATTTTCAGGATCTACTAAAGCTACCAGGTTATTGCTCAAAACCTAAAATTTGATCATTCTACTTCAAGAAAATCATTCACAGATATGCCTCTCATATATTTAAAGAGGCATGTTAAAAAAAAGGAGACTGTAAATTGTTTATAACTGTAAAAATATGAGAAAAAATACAAATCCATATAAATGGAAAACAATGAATTTATCTGTCAGTTGCAGCAAATTTTTGGTGTAGTCTTTTCAGTTTTCTATATAGAGTGCCACATCATCTGTGAAGAGTTAAAGCTAAAATTCTTCCTTGCTGATTTGGATGTCTTTTATTTCTTTTTGCTGTCTGATTACCGATGCTAGGACTTCTAGTACTATGTTAAATAACAATGGTGAGATCTTGTTCCACAGATCTTTTTCCATAGAGGAAAAGTTCTCAGTTTTTCCCCATTAAAGATGATATTAGCTGTGGGTCATTTGCATATGGCCTTTATGATACTGAGGTATGTTAAAATCAATGTACAGAAATATGTTGCATTTCTATACATCAGTAATGAAGCAGCAGAAAGAGAAATCTAGCAATTGATTCCATTTACAATTGCACCAAAATCGTAACATGCCTAAGAATAAACCTAACCAAAGAGGTAAAAGATCTATATACTGAAAACCACAGAACACTTATGAAAGATATTGAAGAGGGTACAAAGTAATGGAAAAACATCCCATGCTCATGGATTGAAAGAATAAATACTATTAAAATGTCTATTCTACCCAAAGCAATCTATATGTTTAATGCAATCCCTATCAAAACATCATCATTATTTTTCACAGAGCTAGAACAATCCTAAAATTTGTATGGAACCACCAAAGACCCTGAATGGCCAAATCAATCTTGAAAAAGAAAAACAAGCTGGAGGAATCACAGTTCCAGACTTTAAGCTCTATTACAAAGGTGTAATCATTAAGACAGTATGGTACTGGCAAAGAAGCAGACACATAGATTAGTGTAACAGAATAGAAAACCCAGAAATGGACCCATAACTATAGGGTCAATTAATATTTGACAAAGCAGGAAAGAATATCCAATGGAAAAAAGACAGTCTCTTCAACAAATGGCATTGGGAAAACTGGACAGCAACACACAGAAGAATGAAACTGGACCACTTTCTTATACTATATATAAAAATTAATTCATAATGTATAAAAGACTTAAATATGAGGCAGGAAACCATCAATATCCTAAAGGAAAACACAGGCAGTAGCCACTTTGACATTAACCATACCAACTTCTTACTAGACACATTTCCAGAGGCAAGAGAAATAAAAGCAAAAATGAACTATTGGGACTTCATCAAAATAAAACACTTCTAAACAGCAAAGAAAATGATCAATAAAACTAAAAAGCAAACTTACAGAACAGGAGAAGATATGTGCAAATGGCATATCTGATAAAAGGTTAGTATCCATAATCTATAAAGAACTACCAAACTCAACACCTAAAAAGCAAATAATCCAGCTAAGAAATGGGCAGAAGACATGAAGAGACACTTTTCCAAAGAAGACATCCAGATGGCTAACAGACACATGAAAAGATGCTCAACATCACTTATCACTAGGGAAAATACCAGTCAATACCACAATGAGATACCACATCACAACTGTCAGAACAGCTAAAAATTAACAACACAAGAAACAACAGGGTATTGGCAGGGAAGAGAGAAGGGGAATCTTCTTGCACTTTTGGTAGGAATGCAAACTGGTGCAGTCACTCTGGAAGATGATAAGGACTTTCCTCAAAAATTAAAAATAGAAGGGAGGAGGAGCAAGATGGCAGAGGAGTAGGAGACCTAATAACATCAGGTCCCTGGAGTTCAGCTAGATAGTCATCAAACCATTCTGAATACCTACATACTCAACAGAATATCAAAAAGAAGAGCAGCAATTCTAGAAATAGAAAAGTGACCACTTTCTAGAAGGTAGGATGTATGGAGAAGGGAGTTGGAGGCGACAAATGGGAAGACAGACCGAGGGGGGAGGGGCTGGCTCCTGGCAAGTGGTAGAGCAGCGGAGCACAAAATCAGAACTTTTAGAAGTCTGCTCCACTGAGGGACATTGCTCCAGAGGCTAAGCAGGGGGGGGGGGGGTGGAACCCTCCTGGGGACAATGTGGTCTCAGGACCCAGAGGGTCACAAAAAAACCAGAGGTGTCTGAGTGTGGTGGAGTTCCTAGGTATCAACACAGGGAAGTAAGCTGCAGGAATGGAACTGAGGAGGGGCTCTCAGCTTGGATTACCTTAAACCGTGATCTGAGGCACAGTGGGACCACTGCTCTTTGAGCAGGGACCCCAAAAGTGGCAGATCTGGGGAGACCCCCTCTTTCCTCCTCCAGGTGGAGTGGCACAGAAGCACACTACAGGAAATCTGCTGGGTTTGGGGACTTGAAACAGGCCCACGCACCAGAGATAGCAACACTTGGTCACAGGCCAAGTGAGCTCGGAGTGCGGCCAGAGACCAGGGAGATGGGAGGGATTGACTGCTTTTTTCTGAGGTCACACCAAGGAGTGGGGCCTGAGCTGTCAGCTTCTATGGGACTGGAGACTGGGAGGCCACAATCTTCATTCTCATCCTCTAAAGCTGTATGGAAAGCAGTCAGGGAACAAAAGCTACAGAGAACAAAACCTGAGCAAATTACTTAGCCCGGCCCCTGGGAAGGGCAGTGTAATCCTTCCTTAGGAAAATACTGAGAATCTGAGAATCAATGCAAGAGTCTCCTCCCCTAGAAGATCAACAAGAACATCCAGCCAAGACCAAGTTCACTGATCAATGAGAACTGCAAAACCTCAGAAATATGGGAATACAGCATATGGAATTCACGGCTTTTTTTTCATGATTCTTTACCCTTTCAAAGTTAAATTTTTTTAATTTTATTTTTTTCTTATTGTTTTGTTAGATTTTTTCCACTTTCCTATATTAATGTTTTTGACTATTTTATCTTATCAAATACCTTTCTAAAAATCTTTTGAAATTTTCATTGTTATGGTCATATTCTATTCCTTCATTGTATTTAGCCTTATTTTTGTATACATATAGGTTTTTCTTTCTTTAAAATTTTGGGATCAGTTTCTTCTAACAGACCAAAATATACCCTAAATCTAGTGTATGGCTTTGTTTTAGTCTCTAGCCTGATCACGTTCTTTCTTTTTTTTTTTTTTTTCTAACCAACTTCTTATCAATTCTTTTTTTTTTTTTGCCTTTTCATTATTTTTTTTAAATTTAATTTCTTTTCAGTGTAACAGAATTCATTGTTTATGTACCACACCCAGTGCTCCATGTAATACATGCCCTCCATAATATCCACCACCAGGGTCCCCCAACCTCCCACCCCCTGCCCCTTCAAAATCTCAGATTGTTTTCAGAGTCCATAGTCTCTCCTGGTTCATCTCCCCCTCCAATTTCCCTCAACTCCTTTCTCCTCCCCATCTCCCCATGTCTCTGTGTTATTTCTTATGCTCCACAAATAAGTGAAACCATATGATAATTGACTCTCTCTGCTTGACTTATTTCACTCAGCATAATCTCTTCCAGTCCTGTCCATGTTGATACAAAAGTTGGGTTCATCTTTTCTGATGGAGGCATAATACTCCATAGTCATCAATTTCTTTTTAAGAATCTTTTGAAATTTTCATCTTTATGGTCATATTCCATCCCTTCATTGTGTTTATCCTTATTTTTTGTATATATGTAAGTTTTTCTTTCTTTAAACTTTTGGGAGGCAGTTTCTTCTAACAGACCAAAATACACCCAAGATCAAGTGTGTGGCTCTGTTCTATTCACCAGTCTAATATATATATATATATATATATATATATATATACACACACACAAATACACACACACACACATATATATGTGTGTGTGTATTTTTTCCCCTCCTTTCTTCTCCCAGTTTCATGTCTCTTCCAATTTGGTTAGTGTATATTTTTCTGGGGACATTGCTACCCCTTTAGTATTTTGTTCTCTCATTCATCTATTTTTATATGAATAAAATGACAAGGTGGAAAAACTCACCTCAAAAAAAAAAAAAATAGCAAGAGGCAATACTGATAACTAGGGACCTAATCAATATGGACATTAGTAAGATGTCAAATTTAGAGTTCCGAATGACAATTATCAAGTTGCTAGCTGGCCTCGAAAAAAGCAGGGAATATATTAGAGAATCTCTTTCTGGAGAAACAAAATGCCTTTCTGGAGAAATAAAAGAACTAAAATCTAACCAAGTTGAAATAAAAAAACATCTATTAAAGAGGTACAATAAAAAATGAAGGATCTCATTGCTAGGACAAATGAGGCAGAAGAGAGAATTAATGATATAGAAGACCAAATGATGGAGAATAAAGAAGCTGAGGAAAAGAAAGAAAAACAACTACTGGACAATGAGGGGAGAATTTGAGAGATAAGTGATACCATAAGATGAAGCAATATTAGAATAATTGGGATCCCAGAAGAAGAAGAGAGAAAGGGGCAGAAGGTATATTGGCCAAATAATAGCAGAGAATTTCCCTAATTTGGCATAGGGAACAAGCATCAAAATCCAGGAGGCACAGAGAATACCCTTAAAATTAACAAAAATAGGTCCACACCCCGTCATTCAATAGTAAAACTTTCAAGTCTCAGGGACAAAGAGAAAATCCTGAAAGCAGCTCGGGAGAAGAGGTCTATAACATACAATGGTAGAAATATTACATTGGCAGAAGACCTATCCACAGAGACCTAGCAGGTCAGAAAGGACTGGCATGATATATTCAGAGCACTAAATGAGAAAAATATGAAGCCAAGAATACTATATTGTTATCTATATACAGATAGATAGATACAGTATGATAGGCTGTCATTGAAAATAGGAAGAGAGATAAAAAGCTTCCAGGACAAACAGAAACTAAAAGAACTTTCAAACACGAAACCAGCCCTACAAGAAATATTGAAAGGTGTCCTCTAAGTAAAGAAAGAGCCTAAAAGTAACAGACGAGAAAGGAACAAAGACAAAATACAATAACAGTCAACTTATAAGCAATACAATGGCACTAAATTCATATCTTTCCATAGTACCCAGAATATAAATGGGCTAAATGCCCCAATCAAAAGACACAGGGTATCAGAATGGATAAAAAAACAAGACCCATAGATATGCTGTTTGCAAGAAACTCAATTTAGATCCAAAGACACCTCCAGATATTAAAGTGAGGGGGTGGAAAACAAATTACAATGCTAATGAACATCAAAAGAAAGCTGGGGTGGCAATCCTTAGATCAGATAAATTTGATTTTAAGCAAAAGACTATAAGAAGAGATGTAGAAGGACACTATGTCATACTTAAAGGGTCTGTCCGACAAGAAGATCTAACAATTTAAAATATCTATGCCCCTAACATGGAAGCAGCCAATTATATAAACCAATTAATAACAAAATCAAAGAAACACATCAACAATAATATGATAATAGTAGGGGACTTTAACACCCCCCTCATTGAAACGGACAGATCATCTAAACAAAAGAATAACAAGGAAATAAAGGCTTTAAATGACACGATGGACCAGATGGACATCACAGATATATTCAGAACATTCCATCCCAAAGCAACAGAATACACATTCTTCTCTAGTGCACAGGGAACATTCTCCAGAATAGATCACAATCTGGGTCACAAATCAGGTCTCAACCAGTACCAAAAGATTGGGATGATTCCCTGCATATTCTCAGACCACAATGCTTTGAAACTAGAATTCAACCACAAGAGAAAAGTTGGAAAGAACTCAAATACATGGAGGCTAAAGAGCACCCTACTAATTATTGAATGGGTCAACCAGGAAATTAAAGAATAATTTTAAAAATTCATGGAAGCAAATGAAAATGAAAATACAACTGTTCAAAATCTTTGGGACACAGCAAAGGTGGTCCTGAGAAGAAAGTGTATAGCAATACAAGTGTTTCTCAAGAAACAAGAAAGGTCTCAAGTACACAACCTAACCCTACACCTAAAGGAGTTGGAGAAAGAATAGCAAAGAAAGCCTAAACCCAGCAGAAGAAGAGAAATAATAAACATCAGAGCAGAAATCAATGAAATTGAAACCAAAAGAACAGTAGAACAAATCAATGAAACTAGGAGCTGGTTCTTTGAAAGAATTAATAAGATTGATAAACCCCTGGCCAGACTTATCAAAAAGAAAAGAGAAAGGACCCAAATTAATAAAATCATGAATGAAAGAGGAAAGATCACAACCAACACCAAAGAAATACAAACAATTATAAAACATATTATGAGCAACTATATGCCAGAAAATTTGACAATCTGGAAGAAATGGATGCATTCCTAGAAACGTATAAATTACCAAAATTGAACCAGGAAGAAATAGAAAACCTGAACAGACCCAAAACCAGTAAGGAATTAAAGCAGTGGTCAAAAACCTCCCAACAAACAAGAGCCCAGGGCCAGATGGCTTCCCAGGGGAATTCTATGGAACATTTAATGAAGAATTAATACCTATTCTCCTGAAACTGTTAAAAAAAATAGAAATGGAAGGAAAACTTCCAAACTCATTTTATGAGGCCAGTATTACCTTGATCCCAACACCAGACCTAAAGACCCTATCAAAAAGGAGAATTACAGACCAATATCCTTGATGAACATGGATGCAAAAATTCTCACCAAAATACTAGCCAATAGGATCCAACAGTACATTAAAAGGATTATTCACAACGACCAAGTGGGATTTATTCCTGGGCTTCAAGGTTGTTCAACATCTGCAAATCAATCAATGGGATACAATACATTAATAAAAGAAAGAACAAGAACCATATAATACTCTCAGTAGATGCTGAAAAAAGCATTTGACAAAGTACAGCATCCTTTCTTGATCAAAACTCTTTAAAGTGTAGAGATAGAGGGTACATACCTCAATATCATCAAAGCCTTCTATGAAAAACCTACAGTGAATATCATTCTCATTGGGCAAAAACTGAGAGCTTTTCCCCTAAGTTCAGAACACGGCAGGGATGTCCACTATCACCACTGCTATTCAACTAGTACTAGAAGTCCTAGCTTCAGCAATCAGACAACAAAAAGAAATAAAAGGCATCTGGATCAGCAATGAAGAAGTCAAACTTTCACTCTTTGCAGATGATATAATACTTTATGTGGAAAACCCAAAAGACTCCACCCTCAAACTGCTAGAACTCTTATAGGAATTTAGTAAAGTGTCAGGATATAAAATAAATGCACAGAAATCAGTTGCATTTCTTTTCCATTTTTAAAATTAACATATAATGTATTACTTGCTTCAGGGGTACAGGTCTGTGAATCATCAGTCTTACACAATTCACAGCACTCACCATAGCACACACCCTCCCCAACGTCCATCACCCAGCCATGCTATCCCTCTCCCCTCCCCAGTAACCCTCAGTTTCTTTCTTGAGATTAAGAGTCCAAAGGGGTACATGCACCCAAATTTTATAGCAGTGATGTCCACAATAGCCAAACTATGGAAAGAACCTAGATGTCTATCAACAGATGAACGGATAAAGAAGATGTGGTGTATATATATGCAGTTATCAAAAAAACAAATCCTGCCATTTGCGACAAAATGGATGGAACTAGAGGGTATTATGCTAAGTAAAATAACTCAATCAGAGAAAGACAATTATCATATGATATCTCTGATATGAGGAATTTGAGAGGTAGCCCGGGGGGTCATGGGGGGTAGGAAGGGAAAAAAAAGGAAACAAGATGGGACCGGGGAAGGAGACAAACCATAAAAGACTCTTAATCCCAGGAAACAAACTGAGGGTTGCTGGTGGGTGGGAGGGGAGGCATAAGGCAGGGTTATGGTCATTGGAAAGGGTATGTGCTATGGTGAGTGCTATGAATTGTGTAAGACTGATGATTCACAGACCTGTACCACTGAAGCAAACAATACATTATATGTTAATTTAAAAAAAAAAAAAAGAGGGAAAAAAGTAAAAATATAACTACTCTATGACCCTGAAATTTCATTACTAGGTATATATCCAAAGGATACAAAAATACTGCTTCAAAGGGGCATATGCACAATGATGTTTACAGCAGCATTATTAACAATAGCCAAATTATGGTAAGAGCCTAAATGTATCAACCAATGAATGGATAAAGGGGTGGTATATTTATTCAATGGAATATTACTCAGCCATCAAAAAGAATGAAATCTTGCCATTTGCCAACAACGTGGATAGAGCTAGAGTGTATTATGCTAAGTAAAATAAGTCAGAAAAATACAAATACTGTATGATTTCCTTCATATGTGGAATTTAAGAAACAAAACAGATGAACATAGGGGAAGGGGAAAGAAAGAGAGAGGGAAGCAAACCCTTAAAGACTTTATTATAGAGAACAAACTGAGTTGCTGGAGGGGAGGTGGGCAGGGTATGGCTAAATGAGTGATGGGAATTAAGGAGGGCACTTGTTGCATTGAGCTCTGGGTGTTATATACAATTGATGAATCACTAAATTCTATTCCTGAAACCAATATTACACTATATGCTAATTAACTAGAATTTAAATAAAAATTAAAAAAAAAACAGAAAACAATGTACATAGTGTGGTTTCACTTATAATATGACAATGGTTGTATGTGCATAGAAAATTCCTTGAAGATACATGAAAAGTACTTAGTAGTAGTGAATTTTAGGGATGTAAGTTGGTATACTGGGAAATGTATTAATTTCTTGATGCTGGTTTATCAAATTACCAAAGACTTGGTGGCTAAAAAATTGCACATTTATTCTCTATAGTTCTGGAGGTAGGAAGTCTGAAATTAGTCTCAGAGAGCTAAGACTAAAGCGTAGACAAAGCTGGTTTCTCCAGGAGCCTCCAGGGGAAAACTAATTTTTTTCTCCTTGAGCTTCTAGAGGCTGTAAGCATTCTCTGGTTTGTAGCCACATTGCTCTAATCTCTGCTTCCATGAGTACACTGCATTCTCATCTCTCTGATCTTCCTTCGTTCCTCTTTTATAAATTGTTGTCATTACTCTGGGTCCACCTATATAATACAGGATATTCTCCCCATCACAAATTTTTTAATGTATTCATATCTAAAAGGCCTCTTTTACCAAATAAGGTGACATTTACAGGTACTGATGATTAGGAGGTAAAGGTGGTTGGGGGGGGCAATGTTCTATTTACCATAGGATAGAAGTAAGAGTACTTTTTTTATTATGAATTCTTTTAAATTATTTTACTTATTTATTTTAACCATATTTATGTATTAACTTTATTAACTTTATTAACTTATGTATTAACTTTAAAGTAAAAATCAAAGCTAGTCAAACATTTAAAATCAAATTAAAAGCTTGTGCAATTCTCAGACAACTGTGATACATCTAAGCAGGTGAGAAGAACACTAATCCATTCTTAAAAGATTTTATTATTTATTCACTCATTCATTCATTCATTCATCCAAGAGAGAGCATGAGCAGACGAAGGTGAGGAGAGAAGGGGAGAGAGAATCTCAAGCAGACTCTACACTGAATGTGAAGCCTGATGCAGGACTCAATCTCATGACCCCAATAATGTGACCTGAGCCAAAATCAAGAACCAGACACTTAACCAACTGAGCCACCCAGGCATTCCAATAATTTGCTTTTAAAGTATGATTTATTTTCACTCTACTTTATTCCAAAGGGTATTTAGGTAATTTATAAAACAGGCACCTGAAGTACAGTAAAATAAATAAAATAAAAATCTAGAGAGGGATTAGAACTATAATAAGAGAAAGGGAACACTGCCATATCATGAGTTAAAATTACTTACTTTGATTAAGCATAAATTTTGGCTCTGGGCTTCCTGAAAACTAAAGCAAAGAGGGAAACTAAAGAAAAAATTTCACATTATTCACAGTGTTGGCAAATGAGGAAATATATCAATCACTGGGAGAAAATAGATTATTTTGGTCCAAAGTCCTATGGAGAATTTCTCATATACATCATGATACAAGGGCCGATTAGTGTTCTAAATGATACCTTTAAAAAACAATTTTATGTCAGATTTCAGAATTTCAGCTTCAGCACTCTCTGCTATGACCTTAGTGGAGACCAATGTGGACAAGAAATTCCTACACAGAGCTGAATCCCATCAGGTGCTATGTACATGTCTTGCCTGTGCCAATAAGTGGGATAAGAGAACATCTGACCAATCTGCCTGAACTATCCAATCTCCCAGCTCTAGTGTCTTGGGGGGAAAGCTATGCCAAACAAAGTATTAACAGCAACATACTGCACTAACTCATACGCTGAGATCTTGAAAGCTTTCTACTAGCCTGAAGCACATTTTAAAAAAGAATCCAAAATTACTGCAAAGCAGGGGTATAATATAAATGCTGTCACAGTTGTAATGAAGGATATGCTATTGGCAATCTGGAGCTGCATAATGTAGCTTCAGGTTACAATAAAACACCATACACTCCTGTCAAACCTAATTTCGTTGTTTTCTTTAAAAGCAAAGCCTTAAAAATAATTTTGGGGCTTTTCCAAAGTTCTATTAATTCCTGAAATATTGACAGCTGTTAATCATTCCCTCCATTGGAGAAAAATGCATGGAATGGTTTGAACTAATCATCGATGAGCAATGAGTTTCTGAATTCCAAGCAGCACCTAAAGGGATTCTTAAATATTGCTACTAAATAAAATAATTGGAAAGGTCCTCCACCAGACTTGAAGAAAAGAAAAATAAATGCTAAACTCCAAAGGACTCCTAAAAAAAAAAACAAGTGGCAAATTATTTCAACATTGAGTAATTATTCTAAAAATAATTGTAGCTTGCCTGGTTTTATACATTTACGTAAGTATTAACCCATTGTACTGGTCTAGCTACCAATAACAGAAAACTCAAACAACTCTACCACAGAGGGATTTATTGTTCTCAAATTCCTGGGCTGGTTGTGATCCTCAGAGATGTGTGTCTTTAAGAATACAACACTCTCCTGTCCTTCTGATTCTTAGTCTTTCTTTTGTGGTCTTTGTATATTATATTTCTAGGCAATGGTTTGCATTTCTAAATAGCCAGGAAAGGAATTATCAAAGGGAAATGGGTAAACGAGTCCTGTTAATGAGGCTTTGGAGTTATTCTTGGAGTTAGTATTTCCACCTACATTTCTTTCACTAGAATGCAACACATGGCCATCTTTCATTGCCAGAGCATCCAGAGAAGTATTTATAGCTGACACATTGCATCCAAAATGAATATCGGGGTTCTGTTAGTAAAGATGACAAGTGAGGACAGATACTGAGTAGGCACCCAGCTAAGCATACCATAGCCTTCTAATGAAGATAAAACAATAAGGGCCCCTTGGTAGCTCAGTCAGTTAAACATCTGCCTTTGGCTCAGGTCACTATCCTGGGGTCCTGGGATTGAGTCAAGGCTTGACTGAGCTCAGAAGGAGTCTGCTTCTTCCTCTGCCCCTCTTACTGACCCTCCTCTGGCCTCTCCCCCTACTCGTGTTCTCTCTCAAGTAAATAATAAAATCTTCTTTAAGAAAAGATACAGTAATAAATTTTGGCTGACATATTGGTAAATGTGGTATCTACTCTCTAATCCTCTGGGAGACTTCCCTAGCTGTTTCAGAGTAAGAAAATTTAGTAATATACATAGTTTATATATGACTTGTTTGAAAAAAAAATTACTCATCCAACAAATATTTGACAAAAATCTATTAAATCCTAAAATTATGGGGGCACCCGGGTGTCTCAGTTGGTTAAGCGACTGCCTTCAGCTCAGGTCATGATCCCAGGGTCCTGGAATTGAGCGCTGCATTGGGTTCCCTGCTCAGCAGGAAGCCTGCTTCTCCCTCTCCCACTCCCCTGCTTGTGTTCCCTCTCTTGTTGTGTGTCTCTCTTTGTCAAAGAAATAAATAAATTCTTTAAAAAAAAAAATCCTAGAATTATGGATTCATGGGGTATTTGATTTAGAATGAATATTAACAGATATTTAGGCTAACCTGATTGTGGATATCTAATACATGGCAGATATAAGAGCATACAGGTATATGACAATGACTGGATAAAAAGAATACTGATCTAGGGGTAGAGATTAAAGTAAACATGGAGGAATACCCAAAGATCCCAGGACTTATATTTTTTTTACTTAAAGACTTTTGGAGTGTTTTTGTCTTTAAATCTCAGAAAGAACAACCTATGCAGACTTAACCTATATCAATAATGTTTGTATTTTTCCCAAGAAAGAAGCCTTTGGTTCATTTAATCATATCCTGAAGAGAAGCTATTTTCCTACAATATTTCACAACTGCTATAATTGTCACCTTCCTTTCTAAGCAAGAGATAAGGAATAGGAGGGAAGATGGAAATGCAGAGGAGGAACTGAGAAAGCCATTTTGTAGCCTTAGTGTGAAAGACAGACAGTTTGCTTGCTTTCTAAAGCACAGAAGTAGAACATGGAAAATCAGTATGTAGAAAGGTCTCAGTCAGCTCTATCTTAAGATTCTGAATATCATTTCCATCTTACCATTCAATAAGTATATGAGAGGTACCTGACAAAGTCCTGTCTTGGGAAAGCCTGGCAGTCAATGATCAATATGTTTCCCTTGGCTCTTGCTCATACACAAATGAGGCAAATTTCTTATTCTATTGCAATGAATTCAATTCAAATGGCAGATAACAATTATCTATATTTTATTTTGACATAATGGGTTCAAATCCAGACTTATCAGTTACCAGTTGAAGGACTTTGGATAAATCCCTTAACTTACTAATCCTGGTTTTCTTTAAGAATAAAATGATGAGGATACGTTTCTTTCTTTTCTTTTCTTTTCTTTCTTTCTTTTTTTTTTTTCATCAGGTTTTATTCTCAGATAAGAACTGATTCTTTCTACCACAGCTCAATCCCACAACTTCTGGTATACACAGAGACACATGTATCCAGTGGTACTTTCCCCTTTAAGAACTTACTTTCCCCTTAAGGATGCATTTCTGAAAAATAAATGGTATATATAACATCATAAAATCACCAACTGTATTTGGGACACCTGGGTGGCTCAGTTGGCTAAGCAACTGCCTTCGGCTTAGGTCATGATCCAGGAATCCTGGGATTGAGTCCCGCATTGAGCTGATTGAGCTCAGATGAGTCTGTTTCACCCTCTCCCTCTGCCCTTTCCCCCTACTCGTACTCTCACTCTGTTCTCTCTCTCAAATAAATAAAATCTTTAAAAAAGAAAAAAGCACTAACATACACATAGTACGTAGCGAAGTTAGATGTTAAACAAATGGCATTCTTTCCTCTCATTCTCACTGAAGAGCCGCTGCGTTACAGATGGGGCACTTCTACACATGCTTGTAAAATGGCTCTCTCCTATAATCCTCTTTCATGAAGGTCTTCTAGATTGACCAGAGAGAGTTGTCTACTTTTTTGTCCTCACTGGATACTATAGCTACACAGCCACAGAAATGGCATGAAGTATGTCATCTTCTAGAAATTTCTTTTTGTTGACACTGAATGAAAATGATCCCAGAATAGAATACTAAATTGTGACAGCAGAGACTTTTCTTGGTATTTCTTTACCCCTTAAGTGGCATCCACTGTCTTTTATTCTTAACCCCTGAGAAGCCATGTGCTCCTCTTCCTCATCTCTTCTTGCACCATCCTTACTCTATGGTTCCAAGATGGAACCCTAAATAGAGCCATTGTGTGGGTGTTTTGACTGGAAGACTATCAGAGCTGGACCTAACTTGTAGGAGAGCTGTGCCTCAGGAAACTCGTGGATTCAAGTGAAGATGGGGACTTCACACCAAGAATACCTACTACTAACACATCTCATCTTATTACACATCATGTCCTCCTTTCTATGCCTGAGTGCATGCCCCTATAATCACAACCTGTGTTCCTCCGCAGAAACCAGTAATGTCCAGACATTTGAGGAAAACCAAAACCTTGAGCTTTATTAGGATCCTCAAGATTAAAGATACCATCATATCCATAAAAATAAATTTCAAAACAATTTCTGAAGAAAATAAAAACAAATGGCTGATTTTTTTAAAGTGAGCTAAATAGACAACTGGATATAAACTGAAGTCAGATTGGTTGAAAGGCTGAGGTAAGACATTTTTTTCAGAATGTATTACAGTAAAATAAAGAAAAGTAAAACAGAAGCGTTAAGGGGCAGAATATTTTAACCTTCATTTAATAGAATTTCCAGAAATATATTACAGAGATCATGAGGTGAATATCTTTTACATAAAACAGAAGACATGCAAGAGCCCCAAAATGAAATAAATAAATAAGATAACTGCAAATAGAAGGGAAGTCACTGAATGCTGTGAAGAAAGAATAAGAAAAAGAGAAATGTGCCCATATTTCAGAAGCAAAATTATAAGAAGCTACAAGAAAAGAAAAACAGGTTATATCCAAAGAAATGAGGATCAGATCAGTCTACATCATTTTAGAAGTTACAGCAGAAGATCAAGGATAATAGTTCGATAACTTAAAAAACCTTGATGCCATACCCAGCAAAACAGCATGTAAGTAGTTGTCTACTTACATGCAAAATTACAATATGTTATAATATTCTATTTACCAACTGAAAAAATTTCTAAAGGATATATTCTAGAAAAATGAAGAAAATACTCCAAAATACACAATTGTGTAAGATTCAAGCAACACTGGTGAGCAAATCTGTCATCACTACACTTGGAGGAAAATATACTTGAAGCATCATACACAAATTGTTAGCAATCAGGAAGTATTTATTTCAACTAAGGATAAAGCAGGGGCAGGTGAAAGAGAAAGCATGCTGAGTTCTCTGATTTGTTTGACTGTGGATATAGATGCTAAATAATTCCAGATGTTGGTAGAAAAATAAAACTTTTCAAAGTTTAGCAAAATTTTCAGAATCTCCACCACTAAATAGTGGAAATATGATGAATAAATTGTGAACCCGTAAAAATAAATAGAGCAAAAACACGTCATTAATCCAACAAAGCCAAGTGGAAAAAGAGAAATTAAACGGAAGCAAAGCAAGTTAAAAAAAAGAAAAAAATCTAAGCTAACGTACCAAAAGCAGTCCAGAAATAGTGATCACAGCAATACGAATGTGAATTTCTTAAGTTTCCCCATTAAAAGCCAAAGACTTTCAATTTGGGGGCGAAAAAGCAAAGAAAAGAAAATCCAACTATCTACCTATGTTATGTTTACCAGAGGCATAGCCTAAGAGACACACAAACCCACACCCTACATACAGTTGATGTTCTTTTTTTTTTTTTTTAAAGATTTTATTTATTTGATAGACAGAGATCACAAGTAGGCAGAGAGGCAGACAGAGAGAGGGGAAGGGAAGTAGGCTCCCCACTGAGCAGAGAGCCCGACGTGGGGCTCGATCCCAGGAACCCGGGATCATGACCTGAGCCGAAGGCAGAGGCTTTAACCCACTGAGCCACCCAGGCGCCCCTACAGTTGATGTTCTTAGGAGCTGATACTTGATAAACTTATTTCCCAGAAATGTATAGCTATTTCCCTACAGATTTAGAATATAATGAATTTAGAATGCATGCAAATTTACAGAAGAAAAGAAAATTGCCAATAAACATACAAACTTGTGAGTAAGCATGGCAATGCATATAAAAGTGAGATATGTAAGTTTTCTGCTTAGATGGCAAAAACAGAAAGGAAGGAAGGGAGGGAGGGAGGGAGGAAGGGAGGGAGGAACAGAGGTAGGAAGGAAGGATGAGAGAAGCACCCCCTCCAAAAAAAAGTCATTCTTGTGGCATCTTATATATATTTTTTCCATGTTTTTTCCTCTTTAGATTTCCATGTGATCTCACAGGTACTTGTTTATTCTCCATTCCTTAAATATCAATATATTCAGGATTCTATTTTTGACTTCTCTCTTACCACACCATCTTCCCAAGTGATCTCATTCATTCTTTTGGTTTCAACAATTAAAGACTCACGCACTATTATTTCCAGCCCAGATCTTCCTAATGAAATTCCAAGTTTTCCATCCACATGCTTATTCATTAGTCTCTGAGAGGGACCCTAACTAACATCAGTATGTTAAAAAATAGAAATTATCTTTTACAAACAGTTATCACTTGAACCTCACAATGAACCCTTCTTAAAGGTATCTGCAAATGATAAATTATAAAATACCTATTTTCTGAGGGCTTGGAAGAGTTTCTCACAATTATGTGAATATTCTAGTGATACCTGTTACACAACATGTTTGGATTGACAAAATAAACTTTAAAATAGAAATTAATTAAGAGAACTTATAATACTACCCAGATTTAGAATATTTTATAATTTTATATAGTGCAACAAGCCAATAAATGTAGCAGTAAAAACAGTCCTTGATACACAAGTATTGCTTTTTAGTGCCATAAAAATGTACTTTCGGGAGAGTAGAACATTATAGTTTAAGTGAAGCTCTTCATTAGATAGTATGAGAAAATGAGGCATGAAAGGAAGATGGAAAAGCCTCCTTAATAGTTTCTGTGCAGATAATGTAGGCCAAAGACAATCAATAGCTATGCCTCATTTATTTTATGTCTGTGAGCACTTAAAGGCAAAATGTTAGTGTTTGCTATCCCGTTGGCTTTCTTTGCTCTGCATCAGTAATGAAAAAATGGATTTGCATATTAAGGTGTAATTTTTACAAATTTGACTCAAACAACAGGCTGTTATTGTTAACCATTATGGAAAGAAACACCTTCTGTATTACCTTGGGTCCATTAAAGTCATTTCTAAGCTGCTCTGATTATAAATTTTTTTAAGTCTCTAAAATGAGCCACTCAACACAGTAGTTCATAAATACATTATAAAAATACATTAAATGTACATAAAAAATTAAGATTTCCATAAAATACCTAATTTAAAAGATGCCACTGTAATTGATGAGGGGAATCCTGAAATCAACATTTTGCAGAACATGCAGTTTTTAAAGTCTCTTGGTGCTTCCATCTGGAACACACCTTTTATGTATCATGCATAATGGTCCACCTAACATCACCTCTAGGGTGATGGCATATGGAAATACACTATATGTCTATTTAGAATCAAAAGTCTTCTTTCTTTATTACTGTCATATTTATGGAAACAGAGTTTATGAGAGAAAATGTTCAGTAAATAAATCTGATTTTCTTAAAAGTCGATTTTTCATGAAGAAAGTAAAACTTAAGTGCCATATAAAAATGGGTTAATATTTGCCTTTATAAAAGACAACTGACTGAAAAAAAAAAAAAAAAAAAAAAAAGACAACTGACTGTTAGACATGATGCTTTGAACCCAGAGATCATTTGGTATTGGTAAGGAATAGATTAAGAGTTAATGAAACTCTTCCATAACAACACTCCCATCTGCCACGTGCCACATCTTCCCTGGGTGTGGGACAGGATGGTAATGACAAGCAGGATGAAGAGTTGGGAACACTATGATGCAGTAGACTGGGAAAGACCAAAAAAAGGAAGAGACATCACAAAAAAAAATAAGTAAAAATTAGAAGTATTAACCAATACATAAGACATTAGGAAAGGCAGAATAAGTGAAGGTGGCCTGGGTGTGAATTTAACTTTGGGGTTCTCCTGAAATTTACTGCAGAGTTCTCTTATTTCTCCTCTGGATTTCAAGCTCCAAAAGTGAAGAATGGAACAAAGATTCCAAACAACAGAAAAAAAACTATCATCAAAGGAAAGGTTAATAATGCATATAGTCCAGTAATTTATTCTGATTCTAAAATTATATTTTGAAGTCTGTTTTTAGGGAAAAAAGCTCATTTTCTTAATGACAACCTCAAAAGGATAAGAAAACATTACGAAAAGTACAAAAAAAATCCTCTATCACTTATCTATATTTTCCCATATAAACATATATTTAGTCTGCGTAGTATTTTTTTTTACCATTTAAAACATTGTGTTGGATTTCTATTTAGTGTTCCCCTTTCCACTAGAATTTTTAATTTAGATATATTGCTTTGTCCAAAAATATAGCAACATAAGTAGAAAAATGCAACTTGTCATGGTATATAAGACATAGTGTGGCATAATGCTTCACAAGAGGCCTACTCCAAAAAAAGTGTAGAAGTAACCAGTGCACACAGAAGGTTTCTAAAAGGGGAAGATAAAAAATAAGCCCCTACTGGGCCATGTTTACATTGGCACGGTTCTAATGTGGTTGTTTGAAAAGTGTCGTTCATCTGTTTCTAGTCCCACTGTTCTTTTGCTGCTTTATTTTTCCACTATATTTTCCCTTAAAAAAAGAAAAAAAAGTTTTTAGTTTCATCACAAAAATGGATAAAATAGAAATAATTTTTCACATATTTAATATGCACATGATATCTGCCAGAGAGTAAAAACCATCACTGTTAAAAAAAAAAATCACATAATTATTCGTACCCTAAATCAGCTTATAACTTAGCTGGGAAATGAGACTGAGAACTGATGAAGAATGATGTCGTATAAGCTCAAGTGAAATGAGAAGGTCTTCACAGGGAAGTCCAGATGGAACAATGGCTTGGAGGAGGAGGCAGGGAGCCTTTACACACAGAGGAAATGTCAAGAGCATTAAGGGACACCTAGAAGACCAAAACAAGCCATTTGGTGGAAGGAAGAATTCAGGTTAGTGGAGATGAGGAACCAAATTATTTAATTAGATGTTGGACAATGCAAGAGGGACTTAGAATACTATAATGAACAAACAAAAACCAGTCTAGCAGTAGTAGAAGCAAAAGAAACAACCATATTAGGTAAGTAATGAAGCAGCTATAATAATTTGGCCAAAAATATTGAGCAAATGGTCTGATGTTTAAAAAACATTACTAGAAACAATCTGGAAAACATAAGCTAAGAGGGAAAATATGAAACATTTCCACAGAACAAAGGAGACTCTCGAGACAGAGAAGTTGACTTTCAGGTAGGGCCAAAGGCAAAAAAAATTAAACAAAATCTTCCTCAGAAGCTTTGGTTTTATCTTTATGACAATATTTAAGGATAAGCAGGAGATAAGAAAGCTAGGAGCAGATTTGCTGGGTATTGTTTGTAACACTGTAAGATTTTTTCTAGGTTTTGGTAAGTTGAACGTCTGCTTCATTAAGGTCTTAATTCATGACCAATAACACATTGAATTGGAAGCCACTTCAATGTTTTTTTAGAATAGTCAAGTTATAATTAGAAATCATAAATGACTATTCAGTAGAAAATGAAGGCTTTTTGTCCCCTACTGAACATTTATGTTTCTATTTTTGGCCTTATTCTAACAACTGCTACACTCAGCAACTAAAATATAATCTACATTAGTAAAATCTAATTCAGAGACTAATATTAGGGAAAATTGGCCTAACTTAATTTTCAGATTCTTTATATATTGACCCAGTGTGGTTTCTATTTAACTTACTTCTGTATTATGTATCACATATTTTTTTAGTGATTTATATATTTTCCAATCTTATTTTTTCAGGTTAGTAACAGAAGAGAAGCAGATTTTCTTGGGGAAAAAATAGCCATTTGTTGCAACTAACCATCATCCAAAATCAGTGATGACACCAACTGAATAGTATCCCTCCTATCTTCTAACTGAAAGGAATTATTCTTATGCAAGGATATTTCTGTTATTTTCTGTTATATCTCTAGGTATAACAAGCCAACTTCAGTAGTTGCACTGGCCAGTGGATAAATTTTTCTCATCATTAATAATAATAATACAAGTAACAATGTCTAGATTTCAAGCTGTTTTATCTATACGGCATAGTCATATATGATTATCACAGCAATGCTCCATCTCAAATAATTATAATTTTCCATTTTACATTCAAGAAAAGTGAGGCTTAGTTTGAACTGCTCCACACTTTACTAACAAACCTACTTCAGGCAAGTCATAAATTAGAAGCTTGGTTTCTTTATTTGTTAGATGTATGATCTTATACTCAACATGTTAAATTGTAAGAATAAATTCTAATGAATGATTAATGGAGTGACATCCTAAAATTGTGGAGATGACCTTCCAGTTTTAATTGAGGACTTGTAGACCCCCCCACCAAATATTCCACATACTCTGGATACCTTCTTCACTCATTTTAAACAATGATTTACTCATTGACACCACACATAAAAGTCTTTGCTTAAACTACTGTCTGTAAAAAGTTTTATTTCCAGCCACCATAGTTGTTGTCTGAGTGTTTATATTCTATGGATGGTTCAGAGTGTAAGAAAAATGGTCATACTGACGACTTTCAAAGGTATCTCTCCTCATGATATAGCAGAATCATTAAATCATCTTCTCTAGAGCCACTAGGCAGTTGATTTTGACTGATTCAATTTTATTTATTTTTCTATAACATTATAAAATTCAAAAGAGCTACAAAGAAAAGAGAGAGCTCTGTGTAATGGAAAGTTCACAGGATTTGGAATTTAAAAAAAAAACAGTTTGAATCTTGTTTCCACATTTAACAGCTGAATAATCTTGAGTATCAAGGCCTGGGTATGCTGCAAAGACATATAGCTTAAGAGGTATTCTAAAGGAGATGCCCCATGGATAACATCTCTGGCTGACTGAGGCCTTTTGTCCTAGAGCACTCAGTAGGAATCAGGAATAAATCTTACTGCATTTTTGAGAACAATAAGCAGTTATTAGAAAAAATCAAAACCCTCAACTCTCTTACAATAAGGAATTATCCCTTTCTACCAAATAGTCTTTCTTACCTATGCCAAAGCCTTCAGGAGGGCAGAGCATATTCCCCAAACTGTCAGAAGAAACCCCCATAGTGGGGGGTTAGGTGAGCCTGGTGGTTGTGGGTATTAAGGAGGGCACAGATTGCATGGCACACTGGATGTGGTGCATAAACAATGAATCGTGGAAGACTGAAAAAATAAAATAAAATCTAAATAAATAGATAAACAAATAAACAGAAACCCCCAAGCAATGGGAACTGGATTGGTGCAGAAAAACTCAACCTTTCCATACCTGAAGCATATTCAGTAGTTCTCTCTCCTGAGCTCCAGGATTATATATCCTACTCAGCATCCCACTTGGACATCTAATAGATATCTCAGACTTGCATGTGAAAACGGAGTTCCTCATCTTCTCCCAGTTCAATAAAGACATGTAACAATATATATTGACAGCAAAAGATGGCCAAGATACCTTAGTAAAGAAAAGGTCAAGTTTCAGGAGTACAGATGAGTGTGATCCAAGCTTGGTTTAAACAATACATATATGTCCTCATTTACACCTGTAATGTATGTTGACATCTGTTTGGAAAATATCTGAAAGAATACACACTTAAGTGATAACAGTTGCTATATTCAAGATGAAGGACTCCCAAAGGCTTTGATGTACTACAGACTGAATTATTAAAAATGTTCATAATGAGATTCTATAACAGGAAAAAAAGAATTTAAAAAACCGTAGCACAAGCAAGTTTTTATTTTTGTAAATAATTTTAAGTATTTTATTTAGTGACTTACAGCAAAACTAGGATGACAGTGAAGGCTTCATTGTAAAGCCAGCTTTTCTAATATTTTGTTGTATTTGAAAAGAAAAATAACAGGTACTCAAAATAAGTTTCTTCTTAGTGGGCAGGTTACATGTGTGTGAGGTACCCTGGGCTCATTGCAAATCTCTATAAATGACTTAGAATTTACAAAAGTACACGTGGCTTTCTTAAAGCTCTAATTTATGAATCTAAGTAGTATTGATATGAAACTATCAACATAGAAATCTTTTCTACTACAGTAGCCTCTTGCTTTGTCCATTTGTTAAAGTTCCAAGAATTTCATTATATCCATTTGTAAGATAACAGATTATAGCTTCGATACATCATAATCAACATCAGAAAAGAGAATTTAAGTGCTTGTTTGCAGGTCTATTCTCAATGGTTAAGTGACCTTTTACTCAGATGACTTCTAACAGCACTTCAAGATGTTACCTTCAGGCATGTGCTAAGTACTAAAGGAAACTGTAGAACTGAAACTCTTCCTACCTTCCTATCTTATTTATTTTGCTGACCCCACTTTTGTCTCTGTCTTATACATTGACATTTGAACAATATGGGTTTGAACTGCATGGGCCCACTTACATGTGGATTTCTTTTTCCATAAATATACATATAGTACTGTGAATGCATTTTCCTTTATGATTTTCTTAATGACATTTTCTTTTCTTTAGCTTACTTTATTGAAAGAATCCAGTATATCATACATATAACATAAAATATGTGTAAATTGATTGTTATCAGTAGGCTGGCAGTAGTTACAGCTCTAGTCACCAGTAAGCTATTAGTAGTTAACTTGTGAGGGAGTCAAAGTTATATGTGAGGGGTGACTGGGTGGCTCAGTCAGTTAAGCATCCAAATCTCGATTTTGGCTCAGGTTGATCTCAGGGTCATAAGATACAACCCCATGTTGGGCTCCATGCTGAGCCTAGAGTCTGCTTAAGATTCTCTCTCTCCCTCTCCCTCTGCCCTTCCCTTCTCTCCGCCACTCGCACATGCATACACACACTCTCTCTAAATGGAAAAGTTAGTTAATTTTTTAAAAGTTATATGTGAATTTTTGACTGCATGGGGGGGGGAGGGGGTTAGTGCTCCTAATCTCCTTTGTTTGAGGGTCAGCTTTCTTTATTAGTGGGTTTTAAGTCTAGCCCTTATGTGTAATGACTTCCTTGCCTTTTTTGCATTTATGTTTATCTAACTACTGGAGTTGGTCATTTATTAAGCCCCAAAATCTATTCCAGACTATTTTTTCTTCATTTAACTAGTACACAAAGGGTTATTTGACTGCTTTTCTTCAGGGGAGGGGCATAGTTGTAAGACCTTCCATGCCTTTCCCCTTGTATTTAATATAGAAAGCCCTATTTGTAGTGTGGAAAGATCATGAGATTTAACAGAGAGAAAACAAGGTTTGCTTCTCACCTTTGTTGACTGATTACATATGCCCTTAGGTTAGTTTCCTACCCTCTCTGAGTACAGATGTTATCCATAGTATGTAAGTGATGACTTCAGGCAGTTGTGCGAACTACATGAATACTGTGGCAAGAATGTAGAATAGAGTTTGTGATATAGTACTTGCCCTTCTTCCACCCTAAAACACACCTGCTTTGGTCTAAATCAACCTTACTCTGGCCGTATTTTTACCTTAGCTTCTTGTTCACTCCCCTGAGTGAGATTCCACCCCAATCCTAAAGACTGAGTCTGCTGTCATTTTGCCGGGTTACACTTCCGTTAGGCTACTACCTCTGGAACTGAGGTTATGTATTACCGTCCTTACACAGAGCACTTTAGATAATGGAATTCAGCCATTCTACTACAATCCTGATGGTCTAAAACCTCTTCCTACTACTCTATCTCCCACTGGCTTGCTGCCTTTGGATTAAAGATCTATTGATCAGCTTTTGAATTGTTGACTGAAATATTTTCCTAGTTGAGTATTCTTCAAGTCAGTGGTTTACAATCATCATCACCAATGAGGATGCTTAAAAGCAAATATAGCTTTATATGTATTATTATGGACTGAATTGTGTTCTATCAAAATTCATATGTTGAAGTCATAACCTCTAATGTGGCTGTATTTGCAGATAGGGCATCTAAGGTAGTAATTAAATTAAAATGAGGTCATAAGAATGGGGCTTAATCAGATAGGACTGGTACCCCTTATAAGAAGAAGAGACACCAGAGATTTCTCTGTGTCCTCATGAACACAGAGGAGAGGCCATGTAAGAATACAATAAGAAAACTGCCATCTATAATCCAGAAAAGACCTCACCTGAAACCATGCCTGATAGCATCTTGATCTCAGACCATTGGCATCCAGAACTGAGAGAAAAAAAATGTTTAAACCACCCAGTCTGTAGTATTTTGTTATGTTAGTCCTAGCATACTAATAGATGTATGGTTACTCTGATATTCTAACAAAACCTAAATATTTTTGCAAGGAAATAAAACAAAATAGCATTAGAGTTAGTTCACAATTATGATATTTCATAATTATAACTGATATTAATGTAGTGACATTTTTAAAGCCTGCAGTGTGACTGAGACCTGATTCTTGTCCTCAGGCAATTTACAGCCCTGTACTTTAAAGTACTCAACTGCTTATTATGGCTTGGAAATGTGAAAACATTAAACATATTTATGGAAATTGAGTCAAGCTTATTGACAGGATTTGCTAGAAGACCTTCTTAAACATAGTTATTAATGTATGTAACTCTTATGAAATATTCTAGCTTTACTTCCCATGGACAAACTTTATTTGTTGCGAACAGGCAAATAAAACTTGGCAGAGGGGCACCTGGGTGGCTCAGTGGGTTAAAGCCTCTGCCTTCGGCTCAGGTCATGGTCCCAGTGTCCTGGGATCGAGCCCCACGTCGGGCTCTGTGCTCTGCGGGGAGCCTGCTTCCCCCTCTCTCTCTATCTGTCTGCCTCTCTGCCTACTTGTGATCTCTGTCTGTCAAATAAATAAATAAAATCTTTAAAAAAAAAAAACAAACTTGGCAGAGACAGGCATTCCCATCTTCTCTGCCAATCAATCAATCAATTTGTGTTTATGCAATAACTATACTGGGTTAACTCCAGCTTAAATTGCTACAATGTCCCAAAATGAATATATTTTTTAAAAGATTTATTTATTTTTAAAGAGAGAAAGAGATTGAGAGGGAGAGAGCATGCACAGGGGAGGGGCAAGGAGAGAAAATCTTTAAGCAGATTCCTCACTAAGCACAGAGCCCCAACTGGGGGCTTGATATCATGACCCTGAGATCATGACCTCAGCTGAAATCAAGAGTCAGTATGGTACTGGCCCAAAAACTGACACAAAGATCAATGGAATAGAACAGAGAACCCAGAAATGGACCTTCACCTTTTTGGTCAGCTAATCTTTGACAAAGCAGGAACGAATATCCAATAGAAAAAGACAGTCTCTTCAACAAATGGTGTTGGCAAAACTGGACACACACATGCAAAAGAATGAAATTAGACCACTTTTTTTCACCAAATACAAAAATAAATTCAAAATGGATGAAAGATCTGTGAGACAAGAAACTATGAAAATCCTAGAGAAGAACATAGGCAGTAACTATTTGAGATCGGCCATAGGAGCTTCTTTCTAGATGTGTATCTTGAGACAAGGGAAATAAAAGCAAAATACATATTGGGACTGTATCAAAATAAAAAGCTCCTGCACAGCAAAGGAAACATCAGTGAAGCTAAAAGGCAAAGTAGGGAATAGGAGAAGATATAGAAGATATTTGCAAATGACATATCTGACAAAGGGTTAGTATCCAAAATTTATAAAACTCAAAACCCCAAAAATGAATAATCCAATCAAAATGGGCAGAAAAATGAACAGACATTTATCCAAAGAAGACATCCAGATGGCCCAATAGACATACAAAAAAGATGCTCAATATCAGTCATCAATAAGGAAATGCAAATCAAAACTACAATGAGATCACCTCACACCTGCAGAAGGCTAAAATCAAAAGAACAAGAATAACAAGTGTTGGCGAGGATATGGACAAAAAGGAACCCTTTTGCACCCTTGGTGGGAATGCAAACTGGGGCAGCCACTGTGGAAAACAGTATGGAGACTCCTCAAAAAGTTAAAAATAGAATTACCATATGATCTAGGAATTATACTACTGGGTATCTACCCCCAAAACGCAAAAACACTAATTCAGAGGGATACCTGCACCCCTGTGTTTATAGCAGCATTATTTACAACACCCAAATTATGGAAGCAGCTCAAGTGTCTATCGGAAGATGAATGGATAAAGAAGTGGTCCAGATACACAGTGGAATACTATTTGACCATACGAAGAATGAAATCTTGCCATTTGCAATGTCATGGATGGAGCTAGAGGTTATAATGCTAAAAGCAAAATAAGTCAGTCAGAGAAAGACAAACACTATGTGATTTCACTCATATGTGGAATTTAAGAAACAAAACAAATGAGCAAAGGGGGGGCGGAGAGAGGGGGGACAAACCAAGAAACAAACTCTTAGCTATAGAGAACAAACTGATGGTTACCAGAGGGGAGGTCAGGGGTGGGGGGATGTGTGAAACAGGTGATAGAGATTAAG
Source organism: Lutra lutra (assembly GCF_902655055.1). Classification (NCBI taxonomy): domain Eukaryota; kingdom Metazoa; phylum Chordata; class Mammalia; order Carnivora; family Mustelidae; genus Lutra; species Lutra lutra. The sequence goes on from NC_062290.1 coordinate 53,396,128, forward strand.
GAAGGCACTTGTGATGAGCACTGGGTGATGTATGGAAGTGTTGAATCACTATATTGAAACTGATATTACACTGTATGTTACTAACTTGAATTTAAAATTTTTAAAAATTAATGAAAAAAAATAAAAGAGTCAGGCACTCAAGTGATTGAGCCACCCAGGCGCCCCTCAAAACAAGTATTTTTAAAATTAAAATGTGCTTAGTATGGTGTTTAAAAATCACATCATTTCCTAGAAGAATGCACAGAACACATGATTTTTGGTGCACCCATATGTTCTTAGATTCTGGATTTGTCTGTGATCTCCCTTCTATTTAAGTGCATGCAAAAACACAATTATAGAAAATGTATTGTCACTACGGATAATTTGTATTTTTTAGTCAATGTCAAGAAGCATTTGAGTAAATATTTCTATTTCTGTTTGTCACTTGAGTTCTACAATAAGATATTTTGTTAAAATCTTTTTCTTATAATATTTAGACATCATTAAACAAAAATGCTGATTATCCTATTTTTGCCAACATTGTTTTGTAAACAATTCAGAAAATTTTCCTATAAAATTTACATAGAGTGTATTTTTCTTCCTTATGTGTATCTTATTCATGCACTACTAACATTTTAGAAGGAATAACCAATGAAGTATTTTTGAGAACAAACACAGGTTGATAAAATATACGATGTTTATAAAATGATATAATTTTGTGGGGAGCCTTGGGTGGCTCAGCTGGTCAAGTGCCTGATTCAGCTCAGGTCATGATCTCAGGGTTCTGGAATCAAGCCCCCTGTCAGGCTCCATGTGCAGTGGAGAGCCTGTTTCTCCCTCTCCCTCTGCCCCTTCCCTTGTCCCTGCTCTCTCTGTCTCTCTCTCATAAATAAATAAATAAAATCTTTCAAAAAACAACTTTGCAGTGTGTGCTTTGGGAGCATATTAAAAAACAACTTTGTAAATGCAGGTATAATAAAATCCGTATGCTTACTTCATCTTCTCTAATGTGGTAAAGACTTCCTTTATTAGGATCATTCGAAATTACTCTGTGATACTTTACTGTAGTCACAGAGAAGAGAATGGAAACTAGATTTAAGTTTCAGTTGATGGTTTTGGAGATAAGTCGGAAGGAATACAATGCTGCGTTGACCTAGCCATTCTTGGGTAATGGAGCTTCAGCTGGTTCTAGAGGAACTGGTCCTGGGTGTGCCCTCCTCAGGCCTCCACTTCCTCCCAACCAGGGGACTTTAAATTCTGCAAGCTGCTTCTCAAGTCTAATGTGGTATATAATAAGAGTATTTACTTCAGAGAAATTAGTAAGAATTAAGGAAAAACAATGAGCAAAAGCCACTGAGGATTAGCTGACACCCTCATATCATTAATTTCTTGTTATTGACACCACTGGTGTTACTATTATTAAAAAAAAAAAAAAAAAAATTCAGGGGCACCTGGCTGGCTGAGTTAGAAAAGCATGTGACTCTTGATCTCAGGATCATGAGTTCAAGCCCTCTGTTGGGCAAAGTGATTAGTTTAAAAAAACAAAATAAAGGGGCACCTGGATAGCTCAGTTGGGTAAGCATCTGACTCTTGGTTTCAGCTTACATCATGATCTCAGGGTTACGAGACTGAGCCCCATGTTGGGCTCCATACTGGGTGTGGAGCCTGATTAAGACTCTCTCCCTTTTCCTCTGCCCCTCCCCCTTCTCTCTCCTTAATAATAAAATAAAATAAAATAAAATAAAACAAAATAAACATTTTATCCCAAGCAATAAGATCTCAGGTTTAAATCCTCAGTTAGGCCTCAGGCCTGGATCACACACATAGATACGCTTTCTCTATCAGATTCTGGAAAGTACTTGAAAAATATTAAAAACAGTAAGACCTGTTCCTAGGTCATCTTTTTCCTTTCTAAAGTTTCAGCAACGATGCCAATTCAGAGTAATTTCAAAGTAAAGTAAGTATGTTAGGGGCATACATTGTCAGTCTGAATCTATGGCACAAGGTACAACTTGATTATCAAGGCGTTAACACAACTTGGCAAATATCACTTAGGCCCTTCATGCCCGGTAGGCAAAATAACTACCTCAATTTTTCAAGGTGATTAAGCTGATTAAATAAGAACACTGGGATTCTTCATTCATTCATCTTCACTTAATCAGATGGAAAGGTCTTTTCTACAAAGGATTCTAAGTGGTGTAACTTAATCCTTCTGTTCTTTCTTTCCCCTCGACCTTCACCATAACCACTACCATTTCTAAGACAGCCACATCTTTAATACAACACTAATTCAAAGACCCTCATTTTAGAGTTGTGAGCTATCCCTCCTTTCTTTTTCATTGAAACCATTTAATAGACTTTCTAGGAAATAAATGCTACAGCACTAACCTCTGAATGCCATTTAATCACTTCTTTCAATCAATTCACATGTTTATTTATGAGAATTGCTATACCTGTTAAGTGTTGAATTAAAAGGATTGGAGGGGAGGAAGATACTATTAGGAAAAACCCAGAAAGTAGTGCTACCTGAAACATTTATGAACATCTATTGCAAACACTCTTAAAACCTGGTAAATTGCATTTTAATTATTTTGTAAATGTACTGAAATTAAAGAGCATTTGGAAAGCAGTCGTCTAGAGTTGAGGAGGTATAAATTAATCACATGGTTATATTGAATATTCAGGAATTCAGGGATCCTTAATGGAGCAATAATAATTTTCAAGCAATATTAGACTTTCTTGGCACATGCTCAGGGGTGCTTGGAGCAAATTTTCACACTGTGGAAATGTTTACTCTACCCAGAAGCCTATTTCCCCCAATAGAAACACAATGAAAATTCAAACACAATAAATCATTCCCAAGGTACAGAGATTCAAATGCCACAAGTACTTTGATTCACTTTGCTTCAGGGGTGGAATTTATAAATTGAAGAACTTTTAAATTTGTTAGAACACAGCACTCTGGAAATGAGAAAAGCAAAGCCAGTTGGATTCTGGGATCTTATTTGAGTGTCACTCTGATTACTCTTGGCAGTGTCACTGGCATAACCAATAGTGTCCCGAAGTGTGGTGTAGGCAGCAGAGAGTCATTTCACCTCTATAGCCAGCAGGTGGACCTCAGAGACATTCACCCTTGGACAGAATCTCAGAGGTATCCGAAGGACTACCACCTCATTTGAAAAACAGGAAAAGGATTTTGAGAGATGAAATGAATTATCTGGCCTTCCAGCATTTACATCAAGAAGAAAACTCAGGTTTCCTCTTTCCCTGCTCAGTTTCCATTCCTTTCCAACATTCAAAAACTATCTGAAGAATGTTTGGCATGGGCACACTTATTTGTACTTCTAATTAATGAATCACGGGCATACCTATTTGTACCTCTAATTAATGAATCACTTACACGCATTTGCTTGATTTCTGCTGCACTTTCTACTTTCTCTAGACTACTGAATCCTATAAACACTTTGCCCTTTTAAATATTATTTCCCAAGATCTCTTATTTTTCTGTTTTATTTCCCTCATCTTTTCAATAAGTGGTTAAGGGCAATAAAGAGCTAGGGTCACTGTCATGTCATTATTCAGTTAGAACACTCCTTTTTGGAAATGCTAACCAATAGATAACATAGTTTCTGAGATGTTAAAACATTTATGGAACACCTTGTGCTCTACGTAAGAAATTACCCCTTTCTCGGGTGTTGTGATTGCTACCATCAAACTTTTTTTTTTTTTAAAGATTTTATTTTATTATTTATTTGACAGAGAGAGATCACAAGTAGACAGAGAGGCAGGCAGAGAGAGAGAGAGAGGGAAGCAGGCTCCCTGCTGAGCAGAGATCCCGATGCGGGACTCGATCCCAGGACCCTGAGATCATGACCTGAGCCAAAGGCAGCGGCCCAACCCACTGAGCCACCCAGGTGCCCGCTACCATCAAACTTTTTGAATCACGTTGATGAAAACTCAGGATGCTACAAAAAGTTATAGCCCCATAAGTGAAGCTACAGAATGAAAGAAATGCCAGATAAGAAGTGTTACTTGCACTGTAGATCCTCACAGCACCTAAGATGTCGTGAAGAAAAAAACATTTAGAAGCCGAGTCTGTAGCTTGTCTTTTCTTCCTCCCCAAGGGGACTTTTTGCTGAGCAATACTTTCTTAATTTTGATGGGGTCAAAGGTTTTATAGAACATGCTTTGGGTGCCAAATCCTAAGACTTAGACCTAGACCCCAATAATTTTCTTTTTTTGTGTGATATCTTATGGTTTTATATTTTATAAGTTTATTTCTGTATAAAGTGTGAGGTTTAGGTGAAGGTTCCTTTTCCAGATGTTTTTTAAGTTACAAATAAGAATTCTCTTGATTTTTGGGCGCCTGGGTGGCTCAGTGGGTTAGGCCGCTGTCTTCAGCTCAGGTCATGATCTCAGGGTTCTGGGATCAAGTCCCGCATCGGGCTCTCTGCTCAGCAGGGAGCCTGCTTCCCTCTCTCTCTCTCTCTGCCTGCCTCTGTCTACTGTGATCTCTCTCTGTCAAATAAATAAATAAAATCTTTAAAAAAAAAAAAAAAGAATTCTCTTGATTTTTATATTTTGACTCTGTATCCCATAATATTTTTATGTTTTCCCTCCTCTATTATTAGGTCTAAGAATCTGTAAAGTCTTTTCGATTTTCAGTATACACACTGCATCATATAGTGGGGAAAAAAGTTTCACCTAAGCCTCTTAATTCTTATACCTCTTCTTTTCTGATTTCTTGTTCCATTTACTAGAATCTTAAGCAGAATATTGGCCAAAAGTAGAAATGGCAGGCATCTGTCTGGGTTCTGATTTTAAAAGTATTTCTCAAATTTTATTAATAATCATAAGGTAAAGTTTTTATAGATAAGGTAAAGAAATTCTTTTACTAGTCTGTTTAGAACTTGTTTTGAATATTTACTGGTTTCTGTTGAATGACTTCTTCTGTACATTTTGAAAAGATATGGATCTATCCCTTTAAACTATTTTGAGACCTTCTATACTGACTCATCTTTGCTAGGTGAGGACAACTCTTATTTGTTATTCTTTATGTCCTAATTCATTGCTGAATTATATTTTTTTAGGATACTGTTAAAATGTATTTCATGAAGGTCTGAGTGGTAAGCACTTAAAATATCCTTTTTTGGCCTAATCTCATAAAAGTGTTTAGCTGGGTATATAACTGTATCTGCTCTTTTCTTTTCCTGGGCACATTGAAGATACTGCTCCTTCATTTCCTGTCATCTGGTGAAAGACATGCAATCACAGTAAGTCTACTGCCATTGATCCGAAGGTAATTTGTCCTTTCTGGTAGTTACTAAGATTCTATTTCCAAAATTTCTGATTGGTCTTTTTATATATTCTCCTGTTCTCTTTATTTTTATAGTTGTATGTTTAATATTTTCTTATTATTACACCCTAAGTGAAAAATGCATTTTCATTTTGATTACACAAGCACAATTATTTTGAAGTCTTTGCCAGATTGTTCCATATAACTAAGTTCATTGGAAATAAGTCCATATTCTAAATAATTATTTTGTTGGCTACCTTTCTTAGAAAATCTATGCATTTCTTATGAAATACTGATTTGCAAGTTTGATTTTGAAGTGAGAAATTTTGTCTATTTTTTCTCTCTCAGTGCATCTTCTCTCAATCCTTCCTCTCTAACAAGTTTTATCACTGCCTTCATCCATCTCTCTGGGTACCCAGCTAACTAGTCTGGTGACCAAGCTGTCACAATCTTTCCAAATTCCTTAACTTCATGTTTTCCTAAAAGGCACTACCACTGGCAATATTTTAATCTCTTTTACTCTATAGGAGGTGAGCCATGTACTTTGTCACCTTATCCAGAACATTTCCACTCTACCTTTAACCCACTCCGATCAGACTTTTGTCCTCTTGGAGACTGTTCTTGGCAGAGTTACCAGTAAAACATCCATCCTGCCAAACCTAATGGTCAATTTTCAGTTTTCATCTTAGCACTTCTGACACAACTGATCATCTTCTCCTTGCTGATGTGTTTTAAGACTTGTGTTTTAGGACTGTCTAGCCTCCTTAGTTCCCTCTAACTGAATGACCTGGATTTTCTATTTCTTTGCCTGGGTCTCCATGTTGCTCTTGAACTTTAACTGTTAGAGAGTCACAGTGTTTTTCAGATATTTTTCCTTCTCTATTGATAATTACCTCCTACCTGATCTCATTATAGTACCACACATATGGGTATATACACACATAATATACAAACGTAATATACATTATAATGTATACATATTATAACTATGATATATAATTCATAATGTGTATATATGTGTATAGTCTATTATTATTATTTATTTTCTCCTCTTACCTCTAGTGACATCCATACACTTTTTCCACACCCACTATTTTTTGTAACAATTTATTTATTTCGAGCATAAGAAGGGGGAGGGGTGGAGGGAGAGAGAGAATTTCAAGTAGACTCTGCATTGAGCACAGAGCCTAACATAGGACTTGATCTCATGACCCTGAGATCATGACCTGAGCTGAAGTGAAGAGTCACATGCTCAACCAACTGAGCCACCAAAGCATCGCACCCACCTCCACATATCCACATTGATATCTAAACATTCATCTAAACCCTATATGATTAAAATATAATTTCTGGTTCTCCTATCCCAACATCTCTTTGTCTGAAGCCTAACATTCTAATACACACCAGTATTTTCTGTTGTCTAGGTTCCTATGTTAGCCTCCTGTCCTTGATTCTACCATTGTCTCCTACACTTCATCCTTTACCTAGCAGCCGAAGGAATCAGATTATACCATACTCCTGTTCAAAACCATCAGTATCTGGGGCGCCTGGGTGGCTCAGTAGGTTAAAGCCTCTGCCTTCGGCTCAGGTCATGATCCCAGGGTCCTGGGATCGAGCCCCGCATCGGGTTCTCTGCTCGGCAGGGAGCCTGCCTCACCCTTTCTCTGTGCCTTCCTCTCTGCCTACTTGTGATTTCTGTCTGTGAAATAAATAAATAAAATCTTAAAAAAAAAAAAAAACCAGGGGCGCCTGGGTGGCTCAGTGGGTTAAGCCGCTGCCTTCAGCTCAGGTCATGATCCCAGGGTCCTGGGATCGAGTCCCGCATCGGGCTCGCTGCTCAGCAGGAAGCCTGCTTCCCTTCCTCTCTCTCTGCCTGCCTCTCTGCCTACTTGTGATCTCTCTCTGTCAAATAAATAAATAAAATCTTTAAAAAAAAAAAAACCATCAGTATCTTTCCATCACACTTAAAATAAATCCAAAATTATCATGGCCTTAGAAGTCCTAACATGGCTCACTTCTATCATCTGACCCTGTTGTCTCCTTTACCTAATTCAATCCAGCAGCCTTTGCATTCTTACTATCCTTTGAAATATTACTTTGGATTTGGAATTCATTTGTCCTCAATTCTTTGCATAGTTTACATCTTCACATCATTTAGTCTATTTAATTAGTACCCCTTCAGAGAGACCTTCTACAACTCTTCTAGCTAAAATAATTTCCTGTTGTTCTCCATGTCCTTAATTTTTTTCTTTTTTCTTCACTTTCTTTGAAATTCTTCTTTTCAGCTTTATTGAGGTATAATTGACAAAATTATAAGCTATATAAAGTGTATATCATAATGATCTGATAATGTATATATTGTAAAACATATCCTCCCACACAGTTATTTTGTTAATTAACACATCCTTCACTATATTTATGCTATATAAATATATGTGTCTGTGTGTGTATGTTACTACTTAAGTTCTACTCTCAAGAAATTTCAATGATACAATATAGTATTAACAACTATAGTCACCATGTTGTACATTAGATCTTCAGACATTATTCATTTTGCTTTTCTTTTTAAAGTATCAATCATTACCTGATGTTTTAATATTTATTATTGACCTGCATCTCACCCACTAAAATGCAAGTTCTTTGAGGGCTGGCATTTGGTTTCTCTTATTTACCACTATTTCTTCAGCAGCTAGCTGACTGCTTAGAACCCAAGAGGCATTCAATAAATATTTGTGAAATTAACTATGGCATTCCCTGAATGATCAGGTATCTAATTAGACAGATCAACTAAAATAGCTCCTATACTAAGGAAGTATTATATAGTGTATTTTTATATCTGGTAACCAGAAGCATGGAGAGAAAAACATTCCTCAACGTTTCCCATTAAATCTCCTTCACTTGTGTTCTAGGGTATAATCACAACAAACAATAACATAGAAAATATTAGCATTGAAGGCATTCCACACAATAGCACCTGTATCACCCTTTGGTTCCTTTTTACCTGTGCATTTTGGATTTCCAGCTCCACTGTTCTCCACTCTCACACGCTATATGCATGTAAAATGTTTAAACAGTTACATTTAAATTCCTTTCAAATAAATGATCTTGTCCTTTCCTTGGAAAGTGAAGTGGAGCCTAAAATTTGGGACAATACTAATTGTCCCAATTACTTGATCTGATAATAATATCGTTCCATTATAGGTTCTTTTGACATATCCTAATATAGTATAAATTTAAAACTACTTGGGATGTCCAAAGCAAGAGACAACTACTCCAATTCTTGATAACTAAGGAGGCATTAGAAACATCAGCCCTAAAATTCAGCAAACAATATTTAAGAAATCTAGCTTTCCCCCCATACTGTTCTCAAAACTGTAGACTATGAAAATCACCTTTTAGTTGAATGCTCCAGAGGAGCAACTGTATGTAGAAAGAGTTCCTAATTAGAATGCCAATCCTATAAATAGATGTATGAGCCTCTATAGATGAAGTCTGAGAGCCACTCAAATTGTGTGCCAAAATCTGAGGAAAGAATATGTAGGTATGTGGCAGCCAGCTAGGTTATGCATCTTACCATTTATCCTTGTGAAAACTGTAGCATGACTAACAAAAAAAGAGGGGGATTTCCATAAATTATAAACACTGAGCTTGTAGAAAAAGAGCAGAATGCTCAACTTTCATGCAAACTGGGACATATGTAACTATATTAGGTTTAATAGTGTCTCTGAAAAAGTCACGTCCCTCCAGAACCTGTAAATGTAAACTTATTTGGAAATAGGGTCTTTGTAGATATAATCACATTAAAATAAGGGCATACTGGATAGGTGGGTCATATTCTGATGTCTACTAGGAAGAGGGAAGTTAGGACACAGATACATATAGAAGGAAGACATCCATATGAAGACAGCCAGAGATTGAAATTATGTAGCCACAAGCCAAGGCATGCCAAACATTGCTGGCAACCATCAGAACCTAGAGGTGGCAAAGAAGGATCTTTCCCTAATTCACTGGAAGGAGTATGGCTGTGTCTGCAGCTTAGTTTTGGACCTCTAGCCTCCCAAATGGTTAGATAATAAATTTTTTTTAAAAGATTTTATTCATTCGACAGAGATCACAAGTAGGCAGAGAGGCAGGCAGAGAAAGCGGGGGTTGGGGGGAAGCAGGCTCCCTGCTGAGCAGAGATCCCGATGTGGGGCTTAATCCCAGGACCTTGAGATCATGACCTAAGCTGAAGGCAAGGTCTAACCCACTGAGCCACCCAGGTTCCCTGGATTCACTTCTTTCAAAACTAACATTCTAGATAAAACTCCATGAATTTCAGGGGTTCCTTTTACATTAATAAGCAGATATACCTGTGTTTCTAAGAGCAGACCCTCTGGTGAAATGGCATCTTACCACTGTGGATAGACAGCCCTGGATTCTTAGATGGCTTCATTTGCTGAATGTCACATCTGACAGGATCCATGGTATCCTGTCCAACCTTTCCAATTAGGCTTCTTTTGTTTTACAGTGTAATAAATACCTCTGAGCTTGTTACTGTATCTTATAAATGAATTGCTATGAATTGCTTATTATTCAAAAGATTCCAGCAGCTTTCCTAAAAATTAAAATTAATGTTTTTCTCCTGGAGCAATCAAAATATGTGCCCATTATAGCAGTTTGAAGAACAAATCAACTTCTTCTTTATTATATTAAATTTTATATTATTATATTAAAATACTGCATTGTCGAAAAATTAACTCTAAATCATTCTGTAAAGTCTCTTAGAAATAATCTTCTAGAAGCATAATAATAGCCCATGATTTTTTTCACAGAAGTAGAATCATCTTACACATTTCACATACCAAGGGATCTTAGAGACTATGTCATCTAACCTTCTTGTTGTAGAGGTGAACAAATTTGGCCCCTAGAGAATCTATGACAGTTAAACAATTATAGGGCTGGGACCAGATGTGGATTTTTATTGTTGGTCTAAGACTCCTTACATTCCCCCAAACCTCCTCTCTTCTTCTGTTGAGATTTGTATTCATAAGCATTATTTAATTCATTGCACAAGTATTTATTCATTGTCCACTCTGTTAGCTCTTCTTTGAAATTCAGAAGATGCAGAGATAAAGAAGACAGATAAGGTCTCTGCCCTCAGGGAGCCACTATTTCCTGACCTCACATGGCTTCTGCAAATTTTCAAATACTCAGCCTCTCATTCCTCTTTCCTTTGTCGTTTCTTTCCAAGATCCACTTTCTTCAGATACTTTTCACATTCCTATTCTCAGTATCGCTGGGCATAGGCCTGAGGCAGGTTCTCTAGGAAGTCTTCTCTATCCCTTCATTGCCCTCGTCTGGGCTATGGGCTATGTGCTCTTGCTCTGTGGTCCCTTGACATTGTTTGCTCTGTCAGAGCACTATTACTTGGATAGGTATTTATCTCCTTACTTACCATTCCTTCCTCTTAAACTGTAACCTCCTAGAGGGCAGGGACTTGTGTCACGTTTGTTCCAGTATCTTTGTATCTGCATAGCCCCTGGAACAGAATGAGTGCTCACTAAATAAATACCTGTTGTTGATTAAATTGAGAATGTCCTCATAAATACGAGGTCTTATATGGACCATCTACATCTCACTGTAAGTGAATTTAAACAATTGAATTCTTCCCCGTAGGGTTTATGTATCTTATTAGCTCCAAACTAATCATCAGAAAATAATGTCAAAAATATGCATTTCATTTCTAGGACTACTTTCTTCTCCACCCTGATGTCATGTGTGTTCCACATAATCGCTCAGCAGTGGACAGCTCATAAAAATGGGGAAACCCAACCCTCTTCTCCACTCAACCCAGGATAAGATCCTGATGTTAGATTTTAACACACTAGAGACGGGCTTCATTGGACTTCTAAGAAAATTACTTTGGTTTTCTGTTAAATGCTAAAATGATTAAAAAATTTCTGCATGATGACTTGCAGTGTAAAAAAAAAAATAATCCACAAATTAGAACGTGGCTGCTGGTCAGATGCTACCTTTCAGAGTTGAGCTTCTATGTATGATGGACTGAAGGTCTATGGTCTACTTCCAGGAACAGAAAACAGGAACAAAATCCTCAGAACCAACATAAAAATCCATACATTCCTGTTTAGTTATTACACAGGCGAATTTATAGTTCTTTCTCAGCTGGAATCTGATATGGTAGAGTCAATAGATTAATTCAGATCTAAACTTTTATCTTTTCACTGGGGCATGCTCTCTAACTGAACACTGCTTACACTTTGTATTGGGAAAGGAAAAACACTCTGGGATGTCCTTGCAATAAAAGGAGCCATGGGGGGTGAACTACATAATTATCCTTCAATTGTATTACAGGTAAATCTACAAGAGACACTAAAATTTGGCCTACGATCTACTAAATACAAAGAAAAATGTCAAGACTCCATCTATTATTTTAGTCAACTATATATGTATATAAATATATATATTTCATATGCTATTATGCAGTCATGCCATGAAAAAAAAATCATTATTATTTTCTCAAAAAAATCAATGCCTGCTTTAAAATACAAACATGATTTCTTCATTTTTCTCAACTGTTAAGTTTTGGATGATGTTCCAATTATTAGCAGGAATAATCCCTGGGTATGTTTTCTGGATTTAGCCTCAGTACCACTCAGAGTAATTCTAAATCAGGAGAATAGTTATCCAAGGTCCCTCTTGTTTCTTCCTTTCCTTCAGGAATTCCCAAGTTGAGTCCTTCAGGCTTCTGTCTGGCAATGAAGGAGACCTTACTTGTTGTAATGACCTATTTTCCTTTCAATAATACAAGTGGACTTATAGGGAAGAGGGTATTATAATATATAATTAACACAAGTCTATTCCAATTATTAATAAACACTTATTTATCAAGAATGGAATTCAGCATTGGAGAGACCAGGATTAAGTCCATTATCTTCCACCTACTGTATTACTATTTTAAGGCTCAGTTTACATACAATTAAACAATTTGGCATTCTATTTTATTTTATTTTTACAGTTTGGCATTTGAAATGTGAAACATGTCAAGCCTCTAAAACACTGTCTTTCACACATGGCTCAATGGATTACATACCTTAGCCCTTAATTCATGCTTCATGACCAACAAGGTACAAGGTCATAGGGTGCAGTTAAGTTAGACATCTCTAATTCAAAATGGCAGCATTCCAAAGGCTTCAAAGTCCTACCTAAACTATTCCTTAAGGCAACCATTAAGACCGATTGCAAATAAATTTATTCACCATTCTATTTTAGCAACTCGGTTCACTGATCTGAGAGATACAGAAAAGCTTGAAACTCAATGTCCATTCCAAAAAAACCTTGAATCTGGTCGGTTAGACAAATAACACAAATTCAAAATGTAGTGAACAGTGTAAGGTTGAATACCAGTTGCTTTTCAGGTTTACAAGTCTATAAATATAAATGCAAATGAGAGGAGAGGGCACTAAACTTGCTATATATGTGTATATATATCTATATATCTGTACATCTATATATATCTACACATATACATATATAGCTCTATCTATATATACATATTTTTAAATCCTCTTTTTCCTTTCTTCTCCTAACTGTTCAATCTCGACTGCACTAGTTAACCTCTCTGGGCATCAATTTCTTCCTCTCTAAAATGAGAGGATTAAACTTGGCATGGCATTTTTCAGCTCTAACATTCTATGATTATGCCTAGAGGAAAGGATCCTGGAGATCTGGGGAGTAAAAAAGGATCCACGGAGCCTTGAAATGACCACTGAAAAGTGGGTTAAAGGGGAACCAGGGTGGCTCAGTTGCTAAGCATCTGCCTTCCGCTCAGGTCATGATCCCAGAGTCCTTGAATGGAGCCCTGCATCTGGCTCCCTGCTCAACAGGAAGCCTGCTTCTCCCTCTCCCATCCCTGCTGCTTGTGTTCCCTCTCTTGCTGTCTCTCTCTGTGTCAAATAAATAAAATCTTAAAAGAAAAAGAAAAAGAAAGAAAGAAAGAAAGAAAGAAAGAAAGAAAGAAAGAAAGAAAGAAAGAAAGAAAGAAAGAAAAGTGAGCTGAAATCTCACTGATTTCACTGAGCTGGGAAAAGCAGGTGAAGATGGCATCCCACATGAGAAAGTACTGTAAGCAATGGCTCTTGATCACAGAATTCCAAACAAGTTTAAAAGCACAGTGATGATGATGAAGATGATGATGAAGATAATGCAAAATATTTTAGATTAGAGCAATACATCACCATGTACCATCTGCCATTCCATTTTGAGCAAGTCACCCCTCAGGCAATAACTGCACTTACCAGATTTTACACAAAATGTACAATACAGTTTTGCTCAAATAAAAACCATCTAAAATTGAATGCCTTTGCCCCAACAACAACAACAAAGTTTGATGTCTTCATTAATGTTAATTTGCCCATTTCCTATCAGAGTAAACATAAGGCCCCATGTACAGGTTGACCCAATTAACACTATACAGTTAACTTTAAAGAGTACCTTCTCAAAAAATGCTGTGTGAAAAGAATGATACCTGGTGTGATTTAAGATTTCATGGGAAAATAGGATTAAAGGAACAGACCTGGGAAAAGGCTTAATACAGTTTTCAATTACCAAAATAAAAATCAGTGACATATTACATAAAGACAACATCAACAACTTATATATTTTATATCAGTAATATTGAAGCTATCACTATTGACTTTCCTCTGCCATATTCTGATCATGAGAAACTTCTCATGATTTCTCTTCATCAACATTTCAATCCTTATGTAGGTGTATACTTTATTGTATGTTAAGCACATATTAAAAAGCATCCTTTTCTGCACCTGGTCCTTTTTCACAATGTCTCATACCATTCTGCGTAATTCCCATGTGTTAAGTCCTGCCATGTTCTTGGAGATGCACAGTGACTAGGGTTGCCAGCATTAGCAAATAAAAATATAGAATGCTAAGTTAAATTTCAAAGAAATAATAAAAACAAGTACTTGAGCAAATTTTTCTGAAGCTTTCTCCACACACAAAATTCAAAACGACAGATTATTAGCTTCCTCACAGTAAAGCCTTATCAAAACACATAGTCAGAGCCTCCTTTAGAGCAAACTTCATTGTGTTCATCCCACACAATCCTAGAAGTTCTAAGGCATTGACAATTTTTCTATATTGTTCTTACCCTACCCTGCCTGACCCTGTGCAAAGTTTCAAGCCTATAATCCACCATTACGCTTTATCTACTTTTTTCCCTTTTCCAAAAGCCAGTATTCTCTTTTTCTAATTATGTCGAACAATTTGCATCCTCTCCTTTCACAGTCTTGTTGAAATGTAGACAGAAGAAAATTTGCATGTATTCTCCAAAATTTTTACATAAAGAGAACTTGCATTTTGGAAGAGTTATCTTATTTAAGTATCTGTAGTTTTCTTTGACTTGGTCAAAATACAAAGATAAAAGATCATAAATATTTATATAAAAGTTATTATCAGCAAATTACTGCTACAATATATATTGAGTTTCTAAATGTCATTCACTTCATTTACATTAACATTTCTGAACAAACCACCCTGATTTTGCCATATACTAAGGGCCAGCTCTTGAAATTTGCAGGGTGATATAAAGGAAATTTAGTTCAAGTCCTCAAGGGTGAAAAAAATAGCTTAGTGTATGAAAATCCTGGACCATTTCCAATTCAAAACTTTAAGAAGTACTGAATTATTCAGTTTTATTTGGAAAATATTACAGCCTAACAGCTGAACAAATAAAATCTCATGTTTAAATTGCAGTTATTGGTATCTAAAAGCATAAAAATGGTTTTTTAACTGTTATGAGAGCTTTTTTACCTCATTTTATAAACTGGTAACGTTCCAATAAGAGTCCTTCAGATCTACAAAAATGAGGCAAGTATAAGTGGCAAGATACAGGACTGAGAGCTGAGACTCTCATTCTAATTTCCGATATAAGCAGAAGTCACAAGCTTTTTAACAGAGATTCTGTACCTGTTTTCTCATCTGAAAAACTGGGGACAGTCACTTCTCCAAGAGTCTGGGCTGAAGAAAAGATAGTGGAATAGGTCTTTCTGACTCAATCTCCTTTCTTTCTCAGTCCACATTTCACCCATTGCACAGGATTTAACACTGTCCATTTTTGAGAAATGAGGTCTTGAACGAATGGAAGCAGGATGAGTGGAAAGAGGACAGGAAGCAGTGAAAGGAGATAGGGGGAAGGAGAGGTTGGATTTCAGCCTGCTAGAGTAAGGCCCTGCTTTCACCCTTTTCCACATGCAGCTGAAGGCGGTCATGCGAGTTAAAAGTCCTCAATCCTTTTGTTGTTGATGATGTTTTCTGAGTCACAAGATTTCTCCTCAGATTTTTCTCTACAAATCTACTCCCCCCACCTCCCAGGAATAAGGAGGTCTTGGCCACTTACATTTGTTACATTAGGAAAGAAAATAAAATGAAACAAAGGCTTTGAACCTGCCTTGGGATTGAGGGTACTTCTTCAAGCTGGTGTCCCTTAAATATTTACTGTATACATATTCAATGCATGGTGGAGAAGGGAAGGTCTCTAAGGAGAAAGAAAAAGCAGGAGGCCCACTAGTGACAATCAGTGTTTGATCCCTGTGTTGGACCTCCAAGCAGTTGAGCTCTGAACTCAGCTGGAGAAAGGAAGGTTACCAGATCAGCCCCCACTGGAAGCCTAAATACTATACTCTGATGCTAGAAGATGGGGGACCAGGCATCAAAAAGCTCCTCCCAACTACGTATACTCTTTCCCTGAGAGTTCTTAGAAATACACTTTTCTCCTCCATCATACATTCATAGTGATGTTTAGTGCCCCCAATAGACTGTCATCTGGCCTGCCCCTTGAGGGTGCTGGCAAGCCAATGCCTTGGACCCCGTTCATGACACTTATCTTACAGGGGGGAGGGGAGACTCAGGACATAACTATCATAACTATGGCACTGAAGTCTGTATTAAGTCAAGACCCTCAAACTTGGGTTGCTGAATTACAACAGGTGTTACCTCTATTATCCAGCAATGCTACAGTTTGAAAATGACTGTACGTATACTTTTTGTCATTAGTTTATGCCTTTGAAGAAGGCTATGAGGAGATTATGAGGTTTTTTTGTTTTGGATAAAAAAGTTTGTAATATAAGGGGAGTTTAGTAAATGGCAGGTTGTATTTATTTCAATATTTCCAGTACCTAGAACAACACCTGAATTAAGAGATGTTCATGAAATGTTTGATATATGAGTGAAAGTAGATTAGTTTAAATGTGGTAGTATCTTCTTTTCCTGTTTGGGTTGTTTTATTATTTCTTTCAAGTTTAAATATCTTTGTTGAAAGACCATGCTAAAGATAAAATTACATAGTAAATATGAAGTTTCTCTGTGACCTATAAACTGCTAAATAAATCTGAAATATTATGGTTGTTAGGGCCTTTTAACTTAGTGGAGGGGTCTGAACCAATTGATACAAGCAGAAATATGACTAGCAATTTACTTCCTTCTTTATCAAATTGGTTAAGAAATCACCTTAGGTGGGTAGACAATTCAATTTTGCCTTGTTTTCATGAAATCTCATTCTGTTCATTTTGACCGTTGAATGAATGATTATGTAAATACAAGTCAGAGATTCAGAGACAGTTTAAAGGATGCATTTTAGTTGACTGAAACTTTATGTCATAAGAAAAATACATTTATTGCTATTATTAAGTGATTTGCCATATATTGAATACCTAAAAAATAAAAGATATTATTAAAGAGCACCTGCTTTACTCCAGGCATTTTTGGTAGATATTCTCTTCTTATAAAACTGCATAAAGGAGACATTATTAAATCCATTCACCTAAAAAGGAAACTAAGCGAGGGAAATGTGCTAATTTAGTGCTAGGGTAAATCAGAGAACTCATGCCATTTTGAGAAGGTGGCTTCTAGGGGTACCGGGTACCTCAGTCAGTTTAGTGTGTGACTCTTAATTTCGGCTCAGGCCATGATCTCAGGGTCTTGGAGCCCCTCACTGGGCTCTGTGCTCAGCGGGGTGTCCACTTGAAGATTCTCTCTCCCTCTCCCACTGCCCCTCCTCCTGCTCGTGCACTCTATTTCTCTCTCAAATAAATAAATCTTTAAAAGAGAGAGAGAGGTGACTTTTACTCAGTCCCAACCAACTGAGGCAAGGAAGGATAATCCTAGTTTTGCTATCACTTTTGACTTTCAAGAAAAGTCAGAAATTGGGTTTTTTATGTGATACCTTCCAAATTTTCTAACGTTGTCAATTAGTTCTTTTGAACAACAAAAATCAACAACACTGAATAGTTGAGGACAACTCAACTGAAGGTCCCTACCCCACCCACAGCATTCCAGCCTGTTAATGCTATATAAATTCACTTTCCATAATACTATGCTGAATCAATTGCTTCCTTTGCTTGATGATTTGTTTCTTGTGCTATCTGCCTGTGCTCTTCTGACTTAGGTAAAACCATACCAAGTTGGTATTTGAAACATCATCTCAGTAAAAACAAAACAAAACAACAACAACAAAAAACTGGGTCTCTATATTAATTAGATATTGTCACAATAATGTTATGCATCAAACAACAACAAAATATTCATGTCACACAACAAAGAAGCATGTATCTCTTGCCTAGGAGTTTGTGGATCAGTTGATTTCTTAAAGGCTACACTTGAGACTGGCAAACTGGTTTCTACTTACATATCATTGGGCAAACAAATCACATGGTTAAACCCAAAGTCAAGGGGTGGAAAATTCACTCTTCAAGTGATAGGAAAGTGTATGGACACAGAGAGGGAAGAAGGTCTGGATTCAAGCATTCAGTCTATTATAGTATACTTCTTTGATACTAGAGGTATCACTGATTTGATCAAAAACATGTTAGGGTCATTCCCAAAAGTATTTTCCAGATCATCTGGGATTTTTCTTTCTCTTACTCGATGACTAACACTTTTTGTATTGTATTGATTCTCTCTTGATTTTCCCATTTCTCACTAGTACTCCATAATCTTGTTATTTTTATTTTATGGTCTTTCTAAGAAAACTGATTTAATTGCCCATCTTATATTTTATACAATACTGTTTACTGATTATAATGCTTGCTTTCCTTAAAAGCCCTAAAGTTCTAAATAATTAGCAAAACAGAAAAAAGCCATTAAATAATTTTACTGAATTAAAAATAGAAACATAGAACAAAGGAGTAAGAATTAATGTTGTACCATCACAGAAAAATATCTGTATATATTTAAATCTCAGCTCTGCAGCTGATTAAAACTTTACTTATTTACTTGTTTTTCTGGTGTTTTATCAAAAAATTTTAAAGCTATTCTATTTTATATGGATTGAGTAAAATTAAAAATTAGTACATACTTTTTTAAGAATCATAAATGTAACAAAAGTGGCATTATGTATCTAAAACTTTAATAATGATTTTTTCAATTGACCAAAAATATCCACTCTAAAGAAACGGCCACCAATGGAAATGGTTGGATATGGGCTTATACATGTATTTTCAAGAATGTTCACTGCATTTTTTTTTAAGATTTAATTTATTTATTTGACAGAGATCACACGTAGGCAGAGAGGCAAGCAGAGGGGGAGCGGGGAAGCAGGCACCCCACTGAGCAGAGAGCCTGATGCAGGGCTCAATCCCAGAACTCTGAGATCATGACCTGAGCCAAAGGCAGAGGCTTTAACCCACAGAGCCACCTGGGCACCCCTCACTGCATTTTTCAACACAGAAAAAAAAAAAAAAATCTAAAAATCCAACAATTCGGAAGTTTTAATGTGAATTTCGTCATACACATACAATGCTAGGTCCCTTTGGAAAGCATGCCATTTGAGAATACTAAATTAATGGGTAATGGACATAATGTAGTTTGAAGGAGGAAAGCACATTTTATATTCAAATTTCTTAGACTTTTGCAGGATTCATGGATTATACTGATATTCTAATAAAAGCTACAAACTCTACCTAGAAAAATGCATTCACATGCACAAATAACAAAGTGGCTCACAACTTGGAAGAGAGGTTTGAAATTCTAGAAGCCATTTTTGGGATGCTGAGTAAATAAAACCTCATATACATTGTTACAATTTAAAAAATCTGCATCTATTTATTAAAAAAATTACACACATATAAAAAATGTTCAGGGACTTCAGCAGCAATGTGGGCATAGGTTTTTCAAATAGACTTCTGCTACAAAGAAATGCTGAGTGATACCAAGTCTCTATGCACACATGCATAGAAACTCACATCTGAGCTAGAGAGCTGTGCTCAATAGAAGAAAAAGGACAACTACAGGTGAAGAAACAAAGGGGGAAGCCAAATCCAGAAGAGGAATAATCATCGATATGACAGTCTGCTGAAGTTTCAGTGGAGGAACTAAACTCTAGTCCTTGGTTTTTAATGCTTTTACAGAAAGAAGATGTGACCTCTAGCCTCAGCTAAGCAAGAGATCCTAGCACAAAGGAGGTCTCCCTTAGCCAAGGAATCTGATGGAGTTTATTTCATTTTATTATTTTTATTCTAAATAATAAGGCAATTTTTATGTATTTATTTATTTTTTTAATCTGGTCACTTAAGACTCATAGGTTCTGGGGTGTGACTAGGCATAAAATGCAAGTAAGGAAGTAAGCTCTCTTCTGAAAGAACAGTCACCAGAATCTAAAAATAAACACTGCCGGGGCGCCTGGGTGGCTCAGTGGGTTAAGCCTCTGCCTTCAGCTCAGGTCATGATCCCAGCATACTGGGATCGAGCCCCATGTCAGGCTCTCTGCTCAGCGGGGAGCCTGCTTCCTCCTCTCTCTCTCTCTCTCTCTGCCTACTTGCGATCTCTATCTGTCAAATAAATAAATAAAATCTTAAAAAAAAAAATAAAATAAAAATAAACACTGCCAATAACAGATTTTTCAACTGTCTGTGCCTAAGTACCGTGAGGAGATTTTAGAGTTGAGATAGTCCAATTTTATATAATTCCTATTTTTTGTTAGAATTATAATCCCTACTATTTATTTATTTTTTATTTCTGCCTTCCTCCAAATAAATAAAACATTCACAGATATTCATTGGTTAGGGATTCTTACTCCTTACACAGATAAACACTGTTTCTGCAAGGAAATATTTTAAGTGTAGGTACAGTTGTATCCAAGTAATTTTCAATATTTTCCAGTTAAGTTAAAAGCAAAAGTGAGATCACTATTAAAAATTAGCTGCCACTCTACATCTGGTATAGCTGAGCAACAATGCATGAGTGAATCCTTCCCTTTGCCCAAACCTGGTCATTTCAGAGAACCTTGAATAAGCAAATCATGCACGAGCAACAGAGGTGGACAGAGGGTAGTTGCCTGGGTCACTGCAGCACTCACTGAAATTGCCTTAACTGCGGAGTATTTTCAGTGTGATCTAATTTAGTGAAAAACTGTTTTAAATAAAGCCTCTAAATCAAGATCTAGTCAAGATCCCACCAACGAGCAATGAACTTGACAGGATTTGAATAGACTTGGAACCACAGTACCAAGGCTGAGTTATAAAACAAGGCACTTGGTACTTTGTAACTTTTAGTGCAAAATGGTGAATGGCTGGTAAAAGTGTGCTAACTAGTATGATTTAGAAATCTGAGGTAGCTTTAAAAATATGAGCAGTAATAGAAATACCTGGCTGATTCTTACAAGTGATTTAAAATCAGTCTTCTTACGTTATAACCAATATAATACCATGGGTTCTGGAGTCAAACTGACTGAACTTTAAATCCATTCTCCACTCTGAATGCCAGTATAACTCTGAACAAGTTACTTACTTCAGTCTCAGTTTCCTCATCTTTAAAAAGGAAAGAGCCATCCTCTTTGTCTTAAGGTAGTTTTGATGACTGAAAAAGGCAATGCACATAAAGGCCTTAGTGCGGTGTTGGATATACAGTAATCAATGATGTGAGCTATCTTCAAATAGTTCTCTGAACCACTTTTATATTGATCACATCATTCTGCTTCCAGTCACTGCTAAAATGTTCCATGGTCCTTTTATGCGTAACCACACACATTTCCAGGATGCCTGATGTGAGTAGGCAAAACTTCAGGAGATACCAGGACACTATGACACATGTCTCTCAATAAGAAATGGCAATGATATCTACCATTCATTGAAGTAATTCATAGAACACAATAGCATGCCTCACATACATTAATCAATTCTTGTAACATAATCATTCTTTTCTTTTTTTTTTTTAATAGATGATGAAAAAGAGGAATCCATTGAAGCTAATCACTGGCAGAGCCAGACTTCACATCGAGATGTCTCAGATCATACATTTCAGGCTGCCCACTTCCAACGGTGTCTCTGTTATGGGTTGAATTGTGTCCTCCTCCCATCTCCCTAAATTCACATGTTAAAATCCTAACCCCAGGTACTAAAGAATGTGAGCTTATTTGGCAAAAAGGTCATTGTAGATATAATTAGTTAAGACAAGATCATTCTGGATGAAATAAGTAGGGTCCCTAATCCAACAGAAACGATATCCTTTAAAAAAAGGGAAAATCTGGACACGGACACACATACAGGGAAAATCCCATGTGAAGTTGAGGAGAGAGATCAGGGTGATGCAGCAGAAGCCAATGAATGCCAAAGATTCCAGGAAACCACCAGAAACTGGGGAGGGACACAGGACACTCTCCCTCACTGACCTCAGAAGGAAATCAACCATGCTGACATCCTGATTTTTAACTTCTAGTCTCCCAAATTGTGCGAAAATATATGTCCAATGCTGCAACCACCCAGTTTGTGGTACTGTTCTATCAGCCCTAGCAAGCTAATACAGTCTCCTTCAAATACACAGGTCTCCTCTCTTCTCTTTCTCTTTCATTATTGATTCCTGCCAACATTAGGAATACCAAATCATTTTCCTTATTCTTGAGGCCTTCCAAAAGCTAATTTAACTTATTAGAAAAAAATGATCACGAAATTCCATAACTATGATAAATGAGGCTGCTCAGAACACCTTCCTTTGACAGACACAAAACACTGGATAAAGTAAACAAACGAACAAAAAATATCTTAGTTAAATGTAGAAGAGACAAATTAGGAAGCGATGAGGAAAAATTAAGTGAGCTGAAAACAGAACTGAGGGAATTACCTAGAATTCAGCTCAGAGAAACATTTAAGGATAACAGAAGTTAATACATGAAGGGTATGAAAAGAAGTCACAATATATGTACAATAGCAATTCTGTAAGAACAGAATAGAGAGATGAGGGGAGGGAAAACAACAGTCAAAATGCAAGTGAATGAAAATTCCATAATTGAAGACACGAGTCCTGAAGCAGTGTAATGAGTGTCAAATAAAGAACAAAGTCATACTTAACATTTCATTTTTTTTTAAAGATTTTATTTATTTATTTGACAGGGACAGATCACAAGTAGGCAGAGAGGCAGGCAGAGAGAGAGAGAGAGAAGCAGGCTCCCCGCTGAGCAGAGCGCCCGATGCGGGACTCGATCCCAGGACCCCGAGATCATGACCTGAGCCGAAGGCAGCGGCTTAACCCACTGAGCCACCCAGGTGTCCCTTAACATTTCATTTTTAAAAACTTCTTAAATGTGTGGTGCCTGAGTGGCACAGTCGGTTAAGCATCCAACTCTGTTTTGGCTCAAGCTGTTGATCAGGGTCCTGAGACAGAGCCCCATGTTGGGCTCCATCCTCAGCACGGAGTTCTCTCCATCTACCTCGGCCTCTCCCCCACACATGTGCTCGCTCCTAAAATAAATATTAAAAAACAAACAAACAAACACTTCCTAAATGTAAAAGACAACCCCCCTAAAATTTCTAAATTTTAAGTCTTTATATAGACAACAACCTTACAATCAACCACAATGGGGAAGAGAAGACAGAGGAAGAGTACATTTAAGATGTTGAGAGCAAGTGTCAGTCACGCTAGAACTGCATATCCAACTAGGCTTTCAATCAAGAGAGAGGGCAAAATAGACATTTTTAGTCAAAGCAGTAAGGATTTACTAATCACAGATTCCCCCTGAAAGAAGTATTAATAGAATTTTTCAAAAAAACAAAATTTAACTTGAAAGAAAATGGAGAGCTTGAAATATAATAGTGAGCAAAGAAATTAATGAATGCGTTGGCTATACAAAACATTGAAAATAATGACTAAGTCTGAGGGCTTAAATTCAAATATGGACAAAAGATGGGAGCAGGGATTGCATTAAAAGATTTAAGGTCTTTGTATCTGGAGGAGGACAACAGAGATATTTATTAAGATCAGACAGGGTGAAGACAGGTATTTTTTTAAGACAATTAACCATTAAGACTAATACAAAGAATAAAAAAAATGCATAACTTCAAATTAATATAGAAGAAGCAAAGAAAATAGGAAAACTTGACTAATAAAAAAGAGTGGGAAAATAATTAAAAGGAAGCAAAGAAAGCACAGGATTTAAAAAAAAAAAGCATTCTACAGAAAATACAGTATAAAGAATATATTCAAATATATTATTATTCTCAAAAATACAGGTGGATAAAAATTCCCTATTTGAAGCCAGAGATTTTCCAATTGTATTTTTTAAAGGTATAATATGCTTACAAGAAGACATAGCTAAATATAAAGTTTTTCTCAGTAAGGTTGAAATTAAAGATATAAAAAAGAAGATACTCCAGATTATATAACTAAAAAAGATTATGTAGCAATATTAAAATGAGGCACAATTGAGTTTCAGTAAAATATATTGATAAGGTGGGTTACTAAGAGTATGTAAGGTACACAATGGTGGACGTTTTATTTCCTGCTGTATTGATCAATATAGCCTATGTGTCTAGAATATTACTTGGCACATAAGTGCTAAGAAATGTTTGTTGAGTGAATGTTTAGTGAATACTAACAGAAAAAAAAATATCAGGGAGTTAGTACAATTCTGAATCTGTATGTAATTAATGATTTAGCCTAAGAATATAAAAGAGCACATATTATACGATTATGATTGCATACATGCACACACACACACACACACACACAGAATTTTAGAAAAAGAAAAAAGTGAAGAATTTGCAAGAAACTGTGAACCTTGTAAAGAAATCCTCACAACCACCTGCCAGACTTTGCCACCTGCTGGAGCTAGACAATGTGACTGCTAAATTACACGTACGGTGACTCTATCCGCTAACACTGTTGAACAGTATCATGCCTGCATTCTCATCTTTGTTTATTTAATAATGGCATGAGGTACATAGATTAAATCAGTCATCTTGTTTAGCTGAGTCCCTGATACTAAAAGGACAAGGTGATCTTCAAGTTCTGTTTTCAGTGTGATTACGTTGCCATCTCCTCCACATTCTTCAATAGCATCTGGTGAGCATGCAATGTGAACTGTTAATTCAACTTTAGCTGTAAAATTAGTCCAGGTTTAGCAGAGAGCATGGGAGCAGCTGGTAAACAGTAAGAGATCCCACAGGCTCCCCTAGCTGATTTACTTCAACAGGATGCTTGACTCATTTTTTTCCTCATTGTTTTCTCTCAGTCAATAATGGGGCAAAATTTGGCCAGGGTTTCTAGACAGAAAGCTAGGGTGATAGTGTATGTGGAGGGAAGAGATTCCAATATGAAAGAAGGAGCACAGCAAAGGAAACCATCACCAAAGCTAAAAAGCAAGATATGGAATAGAAGATATTTGCAAATAACATATCTCATAAAGGGTTAGTATCCAAATCTATAAAGAATGTATCAAACTCAACATCCAAAAACATACAAAGCAATTAAATAATAGACAGAAGACATGAATAGACACTTTTCCAAAGAAGACATATAGATGGCTAACAGACATGAAAAGATGCTCAACATCACTCATCACCAGGGAAATAGAAATCAAAACCATGATGAGGCACAACCTCACACCTGTCAGAATGACTAAAATTAACACAAGAAACAACAAGTGTTGGTAAAGATGCGGAGAAAGGGGAACCCTCTTGCAGTGTTGGTGGGAATGCAAACTGGTGCAGTCACTCTGGAAAACAGTATGGCAGTTTCTCAAAAAGTTAAAAAGAGAGCTACCCTATGACCCAGCAACTGTACTACTAGGTATTTACCCCAAGGATACAAAAATACAGATTTGAGGGTGTACATGTAGGTCAATGTTTAAAGCAGTGTTAACAATAGCCAAACTGTGGAGAGAACCCAAATGCCTGTCAACTGATGAAAGTATAAAGAAGATGTGATATATATCATATCATATGTATATATATATACAAACTATATATATATATATATATATAGTTTGCCTAATGAAGGAATGATCTCAGCCACTAGTTCTTAAGTAACAAAGACAGAGAGGTGCCATCATTAAGCCACCAAGTATATAGTTTAAAAATCAAGTTAAATCTATATTTGTGCAAGATGAGGTCTGTTTTGCTACCACAAAGTGTTTCAGTTTGTGTGTGTCTTGTCATTGTAATGTCATAGACAGGAGTCTTGCCCAGGTGGACACCTACTTAACCTATTGAACTGAGCTCTGAATCCTCATTAAGTTTCGTGGTTTTTTTTTTCCATGTTTCAGTTTAAAACTGCCTTTTATTCCTCTACTGGCTTTATTTCCCTAACCAAAGGGCCATGTCCACACCAATAGACTTGTTAGAGTAAATTATCTGAACAGATTTCTGAAAGCATTCTAACAGGCTAAGTAGAAAGTGCTACGAGGTAATACCAAAATGAGAAAAAAGGAATAATAAAAACGTAGTTGCTAACACTGATGTAATGTAGTAGGAAGAAAATAAAACAACTCAAACTGTGTAGTATTTCCCAAAAGAAAGTCATTTCATTCCATTATCTAAGATAACATCCAGAATGTCTGCAAAGGAAGTTAGTGGTTAATTTACCTGAGAACCCTGGGAAGAACTCTGTGATCTTTTGAGACAGAGAACACCATGGCTGAACAGTGAGATGAAAAACAAGAACTTCTCTCCAGGAGAAGGGAAACATTTTCTATCACAGGTTTCTGTGCTTTGATGAAATTAACAGGTCCTTATGAGGATGTTTTAATTAATCAGAAACTCAATTTTCAGAACAACATCCACCGGCAGAACAGATTCTCAGGAAAACATCACGGACAGAAAAACAAAGGCAATTTTTATATCGAGTTGACTTTCGGGATAACGAAGAAAATTTCAGATGTTTTGTTATCCCACTTTCAAAACCGTTAAGAGGTCTGGGAGGCCATGTCCATTAATTACGCAAAAACCAAAGTAACAGCATTGGCGAAGCAACAGAAATGGTCTCACCTTTTTCAAACAAAATGTCCAAATATGCTCATGAAAACCAAAACTGCATCTCCTTGGGGTACAGCATAAATCATTGCAGGCAGTAGATGACCAAGTTGAGATTGGAGAGAACATACCTAATGGGTTCTTATGGAAAACCAGTCCCAGAGCTGAATCTTGATTCCAGTTAAAAGTTAAAATTTCATGTACTCTAAGAGTAATACTAGATATATATTTGCGGTTTGAGAGAGGCCTTGGGACCTGGGGTAGGCTCTTTTCAGAGAAGAGAGAAAAGCTGAACAATATTATCGTGGCTGAAGACTGATAACGGTTTAGCTTCAACTGGAAGCAGATGCCAAGACTGAGTCTGGGATGCAAAAGGTTTATTAGGAATCAGCCTCTGGGAAAAGAAGGGTAAGAGGCAGGATTAGGCATGGGAAGAAGTCGAACTGTAATGCTAGGAACAAGCCTCAGGCAAGGGACGCTGGAGCAGATAGTGTCTGTGAGTTGTCTTGCAACAGGCTGAAAAGACCATTCCTGTCTCACTTAGTCGCCAGATACTGAAAGGGTAAGAATGAGAGCAAGGTGTCCTTTCCAGCTGAGATAGGTCCTGAAGGACGTGGCAGCTGCACGCCATCCGCTGAGAGTTCTCCTAGCCGCCGGTCAGCAGGGCCTTGCTTGAAGCAGATCTGGGCTGAGCATGTTCCTATGTCTACCAGAAGCCTAACGAGAAATTAGCCCTCCGAGAGATTTTTTGTCATGGACATCCAGAAAATATCAGGACAAGGAAACCTAAGAATCAAATTTAAGTTTTTTACATTTTATTTTAATTTATATAGCTGATCCTCTCCCCCCATCGTGACTGATTAGCCCCCAAAGAGTTCTTAGAGTAAGAATCATTTAAAGCACTTGCTGAGAATATAGGTAATAACCTGTGATCGTTCTCGATTCCCAGCCACGGAAGCAGCAAGGAGCTCGGAGACAAGCATCTTTGAAGCTCATCGGGGCTGATGGGAGTGATACGGTGCTGACACTGCACGCTGGGAGAAAACATTCTGAAAGCTTCAGGAAGCTCTGCCACAGATGAGGACCTTGTGCATCAGAGTCTGAGGGGGAAGAGCACTGTCCAGGAAAGGAGGGCAGAGGGAGCAGGACGAGAATGCCCGGTACACAGCGCAGGCGCGCAGGCGCATGCGTGCCCATGCACACGCACACACGCGCAGGTACACACACAACTGTTAAGAGTAAGCACCAGGAGAGAAGCAGGATTCAGGAAATTTTTGAGAAAATGTGTCCTTTGCCAATGGTTTTGGTGAGATGATCTTCGGCAGAAGAGAAGAGACACTTCTAACACACAAATAATGGGTCAGGTGATGTATTTATTACCCTGGGAAATGACAATTGGACATAAAGATGGAAGGCAAATATGAGACTTCAAAGTATTCAAGTTACCCAAGAGTCTTTAGCAGATTTAATAAGCCTCTAAATTTCCCACTTACAACTTGATCAGTCCAGTGAGTGTCTACTTAAACCTATGTTTTACTTAGCTCATCACCAAATTCTTATAAATCTCCTTTATATCTAAATGCAGAATGGTACAGCTCTGAAGCTGAGAGAAAGTTTTAAGGACCACTTGTTATCCTTCTTCCCATGTCTTTAAAAGATTTTATTCATTATTAAAAAGACAGTTCTGGATTATCAAGCACTGGATCTCTTCATTTATGCCTTGTGAATAAATCTGACACATTTATGTAGAGCACTGAATAATTTAGAACTGAGGCCACTGGGGACTGAGCAACACTCATATTTGGAGTGCCTCAGAATTTTTATGGACTTTTTTTTTTTTTTTTTTTTGCTTAGACCCAGAAATGGTGACCAAAAAAAATGTCTTAACAAGAAAAGATATAGATGTATGAATAATGTTTCCTACTTTATTTTTCCATATTTAATATAAGCCTATATGCTTTTTCTATAACGTTCTGCACACAAAGTATTAAACATGCTTGAACAATGCAGAACATTCATTTTAAATAAAATATATATTTTTGTTTTTAATCACTAATGCAAAAGAGGTGTTGCTTCACTAATTTTGAATTAATCATTTCATCTATTAGAATGTGGGGGTGGGAAAGAACATGGAAGGAGGGTGACCTACTTAAGTCTGATAGTATCTTGGTTCTTTATTAAATTATAAAAACAAATAATTATAAGCTGAACCAAAGAAATTTTAGTAACTGCTGATAATGGCATGATTTTGACAAGCTCATTTTGATCAAATGTAGTTGCCTGCTCTGTTATCTAGAGACTTCACAAATGAAAAAATAACCATATCTAGAAATCTTAGATCTAATACAGTGACAGCCCTCTTGAGTGACTTCTGCTCAGCTAGCACTGGGTTAACTAGGTCTTTGCACTGTTCTCTGTAAACCACACTGACTGATGTTACAGGTGCACTGATCTACTCTGAAGTTGACCACCTACTTAATATACTTATGCACTCGGCTCCGTCAACAACACCTTCCACCAACAAGAGACAGTTGTGTTTGCCAAAGGACCTAGCAGGGGGGCTGTAGCAGACACTCCCACCTATGTTAGTATCTTTCTCTCTTTCTCTCTCTTCATAAATAATACAGAAACCGTTAGAGCAAGGAGGAGAGTAGGAAACTGCATTATTATTATGGCATTAGAAATGTTACAAGGTAGGGGCGCCTGGGTGGCTCAGTGGGTTAAGCCGCTGCCTTCAGCTTGGGTCATGATCTCAGGGTCCTGGAATCGAGTCCCGCATCGGGCTCTCTGCTCAGCAGGGAGCCTGCTTCCCTTTCTCTCTCTCTCTCTCTCTCTCTCTCTGCCTGCCTCTCTGTCTACTTGTGATCTCTCTCTGTCAAATAAACAAATAAAATCTTAAAAAAAAAAAAAAGAAATGTCACAAGGTAGTATACGGAAACATGGTGAATATAAAAATATCACAGTATATAAGAACAGAGACACATACTATTTTATATATATTAACTATGAGAAGAAAACACAATAGAGAATACTGAAAATATAACATTGAGATCGCCTGCTGTTTTTGAAATGTAAGGAGACTATAGATGATTATCTAATCTCAATGTCCTCACTTGCCGAGTTATAAAAACAGATCCAGAAGGGTTATTAATAGCTACAGATCACTTACTTTGGATCAGGAACTGTGTTGATTATTTTATATATGTTCTTTTATGTCATTCCCAAAACAATCCTAAGAGAATTATTATTTGTATATGAAAATTTTCTGCATTTTATAGATAAGCAAGGGAGTCTTGCTGAAGTTATTCAATTATTAGCTGCAGAGATTAAAATCAATTCTGTCTTACCCCTAAACTCACTTTTTCTGCCTGATGTCAGATTGTATAAAGGGGCCAATAAAGATTTTAATTGAATTGAGGGGAGGCAGACAAGGCAGTGATTCATTTACGTTAACTTTAATTAAGAGAGGGAGTTCCAATGATAAACCCAATGACTTCAGGGGCCAGGCAGGAGACTTAAATATGTGAAGAAGTAATGGTTATTGCAGTGCATTGTGGGTTTCTCACCTCACCTAAAGGCATTCCTGTTCAATTAAAAAAAAAAATGGACGGGCCCAATAAAACATATCTGCCAGAGGGTTACCAATTTACAACTTCTGAAAGGAAGCAAAAGCAAGAGATCTGCAAAAATAATTCTGGAAAACACTTCAGGGTTGGGATGGAGGCAGTATATGTGGAAGGCACATGGTAACAAGCTGAAGTAAGAAAATCAGGGGATTGGCTGGTTTAACCATATCAAAGAACTATCTACTCTACTGTAGGGAGGGCAGAGTGTGCAGTGAAGGTGAAGGGAGAGCAGAAAAGGAAAGGAAAGACGGTTTTGGGGGTCTTAAATGCCACCCTAAGTACTTGAATTCTATCATAATGAGAGAGGGATACACTTAGAGATGTGCCTCCAAACTCTCCTACTCTGTGCTAGGTATACTTACTATATATTAAGTCTTTGTAAGAGTATTAACACTTGTCAGACTGGTTAACTAGGATTTATCATAGATAAATAACTTTCCCAGTGTCACTAGGTAAAATGTGGGAGAACCAAATTTCAGATTGCGTCTGTCTGATTTTAAAAAGAATCCATAAAACACTGCCACATGGTTTTCTATAGGAAATGCCAGATCTGGACATCAACATGAGGACTTTTGTAATTGGTCAGGGATAGAGCAGAGAAATCCTCAGTTAAGAAGGTGATTTTAGGACCAAAAAGATGTATTTGATCAAAAATAATATAAATTACAATAACTAACATAGTTACTGTCATGTACTTATAATCACCATTATGCTAAACACTTTTCACATATTAGCTCTTTTTATCCTCATAAGAAACCTATGTAATAAGTACTAGAATTAACATCATTCTCATTTTACAGATAAGAAAACTGAGGCACTAAACTCTTAAAGTTTAAGCAGATATAAATGGTGAAAGATGAAATTTTAATCCATCAAATTG
The DNA here is from genome assembly GCF_902655055.1 of Lutra lutra. Taxonomy (NCBI): domain Eukaryota; kingdom Metazoa; phylum Chordata; class Mammalia; order Carnivora; family Mustelidae; genus Lutra; species Lutra lutra. The sequence goes on from NC_062290.1 coordinate 53,427,160, forward strand.
AACCAATTTGTTCTTAACCAAAAGTAAAATATAGTGTTCAATTAAGGGAAATGTGAAAAGGAAAAAGGCCTTCAGAACCATTAGTTTTCATTTGACATAAATATGACTTCAGTAGATAAGTTCAGTTAAGCAGGCAGAACGATAATGAGGGCAAATCTCCATGAGCAAACTCTCAAGGACTTTTATCTTCACCCTAAGTTGCATTTAGATTCATACAATCTAATCTCCACCAAGTATATCACAACTTCAGGAAAAATTGGGGAAAACTGGTGGAGCAGACTGAACCGATCAAATAATTCCAAGTGAAGCCTTTCTAGGAAAAGACAGATAAATACTGTGATCTTTAGATACTAAACATGCCCTCAATTTCTCTACATACTCCACTACTTGTTGGCAGGACCTGGAGGGAAGTGGCAAACTAGTTTCCAATTAGTTAAAATCAAGTATAAAATCAAGAGTTTCCCTTCTCTAATGGCTTTATGAATAAGATACAAAGCAGGCATAATATCTCTTCTATATCCTTCCTTTTCTTTCTTCCTCTTTCACGAGTTTTGGTAGATAAAGTTACAGAAACATTTATATGTGGAGAAGTTTAGTAATTTCATTTAATAAAAACAATTTTAGAAGAGATCATGTATTCCATTCCACAATCTGATATAAATTTCAAAACCAGAGTTCCAACAATGGAGAAAAAAAGACAATAGCTAGAGATAACAACTTTACTCTTAATGGAAACACAAAATTACCACTTTCAAACTAAGCCATATAAACAACTCTGGTTTCTTTAAGAAAGGATGAGGAGCCTTTTATTCTGAAAGGAACATATATTATTTTATTTACTGTAAGAGATAAATGGAATTTAAGAAGACAAAATGAGAAGATAAGAGCCTGACATTAAATAGACAAATGGTTGTAAGAAATGAAATATACTAGCAACTAGAATTTATACAGCTCTTGTTTCAAGCTAGAATATGGAATATTACTCATAATAAACAGGCAAGGGGAGGAAACTGAGCTTAGTAAACAGAAAACAAGTTTAAAAAACTGATAAGAAAAAATGGTGAGTAAAAGAAGCTAAAAGCCAATGGCTCTACCTATACTGCCTTTGAAGAAAATTGGGGGAAGAGAGACAATGCATTTCTAAGTAGTTAAATAAATTTGAGTCAAGAACTCAGTATTAATATGTTACAGTTCTTTTGGTTACCAGTAACAAAATCAGACTTTGGCCACTTTAAGCCAAATAGGAAATTTATTAGACAAAGGTAGGTTATATTGTAGAACACAATAGATAGCCACTCAAGCAAGTCATAGGAAAAGAAGGCAACTGGACACCACACAGGTTCTCACTAGAGATGTTAGTAAAATTTTCCTTTAAATAATCGTGATACACTTGTCAGAGTTTCAAAATTCCAAGCCTCCTCATCCCTCAAATCTGAATTTTACATTTGAGTTAGGTGTCTATCTTGTCATTAGCCAGGTTTGGGTAGAGGAGTGCCATGCAGAACAGATGTGAATACTGGTGTCTACTCTTATTTGCAAGGAAATTCCTAAAACAAGATTTTGGATTGGTGATTCTTCCTACAGTGAATCACTTATTAATTTAATATAAATAAGTAAACAAATAAATAACTTCCGAACATTACACTGGATTTCTTTTTTTTTTTTTTAATTTATTTATTTGACAGAGAGAGAGATCACAAGTAGACAGAGAGGCAGGCAGAGAGAGAGGAGGGAAGCAGGCTCCCTGCTGAGCAGAGAGCCCGATGTGGGGCTCGATCCCAGGACCCTGGGATCATGACCTGAGCTGAAGGCAGAGGCTTTAACCTGCTGAGCCACCCAGGTGCCCCTACACTGGATTTCTGATTCAAGAATAATATTTGCAATACTAATATAGAGAGTGAAAAATATGATCATGTATTATAGCAAACTAACTACCTGAGGGAATTGCTAAAAAATGTAGACATGGAAGAAGATGGAATAGTAGGAGTATCCTGAGGTCACCTTGTGCTACAGACTCACCAAGGCAACAACTACACTTATGTGACTAACCCAGGAAATGACCAGAAGACTGGCAGAACAGATACTCCACAGTCAGTCATAGAGAGAAGGCACATCAAAAAGAGTAGGGGTGGAGGTACAGTGGGAAACCAAACCCACAATGTGACTTGCCACAAATGGGAGGAACAGCACAAGTACAGAGGAGCAAAGGGGTCAGATTCCATACTGGAGACCCCTAAGCCCACGGACCTGCACTGCAAAGACAAGTCCCATAACATCTGGCCTTGCAAACAGTGGAACTTAACTCTGGGACAGCAGAAAGGCTGTAAGGAAGAGCCTCCAAACTCTACAAAGAGCCAACAAGCTAAATAACTCAGCACAAGACACAGCACAGAACCAGCAGTTTGAAAGGCATCTGGGGTATATATATAAAAATTTATTGACTAATCTTAGAATGCATGTTGGAGGGGCAGGAATCTGCAGAACATTTCTCTGGAAACAAATGCCTGGAGGCTGTCATTTTCCTTGCCCTCTCCCAGCCTAGATAGCCAGATGCTTGTGGGAGCCAGTGCTAACACCATTTATCTACTTTGATAGTACTACATGCCCTGCCCCAGCGTTCACCTGAAAACCTTCCTCACCCAACCTGCAATGGCAGACATCCCTCCCAAGTGGCTTTAGCCCTGCCACAGCTGGCAGGCAGTACCAACCAGCAGGACCAGCACTACTCCAAAATGACTCCTCTGATGGTAATCTTTTTTAAAATTTTTTATTTTTTTAATTTCTTTTCAGTGTACCAGAATTCATTGTTTATGCACAATACCCAGTGCTCCATGCAATGCGTGCCCTCCATAATACCCACCACCAGGCTCACCCACCTTCTCACCCCCTGCCCCTTCAAAACCCTCAGATTGTTTTTCAGAGTCCATAGTCTCTCATGGTTCATCTCCCCCTCCAATTTCCCTCAACTCCCTTCTCCTCTCCATCTCCCCATGTCCTCTGTGTTATTTCTTATGCTCCACAAATAAGTGAAACCATATGATAATTGACTCTCTCTGCTTGACTTATTTCACTCAGCATAATCTTTTCCAGTCCCATCCATGTTGCTATAAAAGTTGGGTATTCATCCTTTCTGATGGAGGCATAGTGTATATGGACCACATCTTCCTTATCCATTCGTCCACTGAAGGGCACTCTGATGGTAACCTTGACACACATAAACACATTTGAGTTCCTATAGCCAGGACTCTTAGTTGGCTGTGCAGGAAGCAAGCTCTGTGCTTCAGTGTGCCTGTAGCTGTGGCTGAGACTCATTGCAGACAGCTAGGCTGAGTGCCAGCTCTGCCCACAATAAGCCCATGGTGGCCACATCCAGGTCTCTCAACAGTATGGGGAGCAAACCCTGCCCAGTGTGCCCACAGCTGACAGAGAAACTTATTGAAACAGGCTGGGCTGAAGGCAATCATGGCTCAACACTACAGGAGGGTGGACCCAGCACACTCAGGGGAATATGTCTGGAGTTCCTGGTTCTGGTAATCAAAGGGGATTGCACTACAGAGCACCAGAAACCTTTTACACAAGGCCACTACTTTCAAGACCAGGAAATGTAACTGACTTACCTAATACATATAAACAAACACAAAGAATCAGACAAAATGAGGAGACAGAGCAAAATGTCCCAACTGACAAAAACCACAGGAAAAGAGCTAAATAAAATGGAGACAAGTAATATGCCTCACAAAGAGTTTAGAGAATGGTCATAAAGGTACTCACTGGACTTGAGAAAACAGTGGATGAACTTAGGGAGAACTTCAACAGAGAGAGAGAAAATATTTTAAAAAGCAACAGTGCTGAAGAACTCAATAACTGAAATGAAAAATACACTAGAGGGAATCAACAGCAGATTAGAAGATGAAGAAGAGTGGATCAATGAACTGAAAATCAGGGTAATAGAAAATAATCAAGCTGAACAGCAAAAAGAAACAAATAAAAAATGAAAATAGGTTAAGGAACCTCTGTCACATCATAAAATGCAGTAACATTCACATTGTAAGGATCCCAGAAGGAGGAGAGAGAAGGGAACAGAAAACGTACCTGAAGGAATAATAGCTGAAAACTTCCCTAATCTGGTGAAGGGAATAGACATTCAGGTCCAGGAAACACAGAGAGCTACTAATAAGATGATCCACACCAAGACACAAAACAATAAAAATGGCAAAGAATAATGATAGAGAATCTTAAAAATAGCAAGTTGAGGGGTGCCTGGGTGGCTCAGTAATTGTCTGCTTTTGGCTCAGGTCGTGATCCCAGAGTCCTGGGCTTGAGCCTCACATCCGGCTCCCTACTCAGCGGGAAGCCTGCTTCTTCCTCTCCCACTCCCCCTGCGTGTGTTCCCTCTCTCACTGTCTCCCTCTCTCTCTCTCTCTCTCTCAAATAAATAAATAAAATCTTTTTTTTAAAAATAGCAAGTGAAAAGAAAACACTTACTTACAAGAGAAACCCCACAAGCCTATCAACTGATTCTTCAGCAAAAACTTTGCAAACCAGAAGAAAGTTGCATGATATACTCAAAGTGCTAAAAGGAAACAAACAAACAAACAAACAAACAAAACTACAACCAAGAATATCTACCCAGCAGGATCATCATTTAGAATTGAAGGAGAGAATTTCCAGACAACCAAAAATTGGAGGAGTTCATCACCACTAAACCAGCCTTACAAGAAATGTTAAAGAGAATTCTTTAAGTAGTAGAAAAAGATTATAAGTAAGAAAATTATGAAGGGAAAAAAGTTCATAGATAAAAACAAATTTTAAATATAGTAGAATAATTACTTATAAAGCCAGTATAGAGGCTAAAACACAAAAGTAGTAAATCAATTATATCTACAAAAAGTAGCCAAAGAATACACAAAATAAAGGAGTATAAAACATGACATCATATAGATAAAACATGGAGGAGGTAAATTTAGTGTTTTTATAGTATGTTTGAGTTTAAGTGATCATCAACTTACTATAAACAGCTATCAACACAAGGTGTTATATATAAACCTAATGGTAACCCAAAATGAAAATCCTATAATAGGTACACATGCACGCACACACACACACACACACACACACACACACACACACAAATAAATAAATAAATAAATAAATAAATAAATAGGAATTCAAGCATACCCTAAAGAAAAATGTCAAACCACAAGGGAAGATAATGAGAGGAAGAGGAAGGAGGGGGAGGAGAAGACAGAGAAGAAGAAGATGACGAAGAGGAGGAGGAGGAAGAATGGCAACAACAACAACACAGATATTGAAAAGAACTGCAAAAACAACCAGAAAACAATTAACAAAAGGACAATGAGTACGTACCTATTAATAATTACTTTAAGTGTAAATGGACAAAATGTTCCAGAACAAAAAAATAAGGTGACTGAATGTGTTAAAAAAATAGACTCATATATATGATGCCTATAAGAGACTCACTTCAGACTGAGAGAAACATATAGACAGAAACTGAAGGGATAGAAAAGATATTCCATGCATATGGTAGTGGGGAAAAAAGCCATGGCAACAATACTTATATTAGACTAAATAGACCTTAAGACAAAAACTGTAGTGAGAGACAAAGAAAAGCATTGCATAATGATAAAGGGATCAATCCAACAAACAGCTATAACAATTGTAAATATCTGTAACTATCTATACACCCTAAACAGGAGCACCAAAATGCATAAATCAAATATTAACAGACATAAAGAGAGAACTTTATAGTAACACAGTAATAGCAGAGGACTTTAAAATGCCACTTATATCAGTGGATAGATTATCCAGGTGGAAAATCAACAAGGAAACAATGGATTTGAGTAACACATTAGAACAGCTAAACCTAACAGATATATCCAGAACATTTCATTCAGGAACAGTAGAATACACATTCTTTTCAAGTATACATGAAACATTCTCCAGAACAGAGTACACGTTAGGCCACAAAATGAGTCTCAATAAGTTTAAAAAGTCTGAAATCATATCAAGCCCCTTTCATGTGCACAATAATATGAAACTAGAAATCAGCTACAAAAAAAAATGGGAAAGCACAAACACATGGAAGCTAAGCAACATGCTACTAAACAATGAATGGGCCAATAAAAAATGTGAAGAATAAATTTTAAAAAATACATGAAGACAAATGAAAATGAAAACACATTCATCCAAAATCTTTGGGATATGGCAAAAGCAGTTCTAAGAGGAAAATTTATAGCAATACAGATGCACCTCAAGAAACAAGAAAAATCTCATATAAACAAGCTAACCATACATATAAAATGCTAAAAAAAGAACAAATCCCAAAGCTAGTAGAAGAAAATAAGTAATAAATATTAGAGTGAAAATAAATGAAAAGAGACTAAATAAAAAATAGATCAATGAAACCACAAGATAATTCTCTATCACAAAATTGATAAACCTTTAGACAGACTCATCAAAAAAAATGAGAGAGATCATACTCAAATAAATAAAATGAAACATAAAGGAGGAGAAGTAAGAACTGACACCACAGAAATATAAAAAATTATAAGAATACACTATAAAGAATTATATGCCAATAAATTGGACAACTTAGAAAAAATGGTTAAATTTCTAGAATCATATAATCTTCCAAAAGTGAATCAGGAAGAAATGGAAAATTTTAACTCACCAGTTACTATTAAGAAAATTAAATTAGTAATAAAAAAACTCTCAACAAAAAAAGCCCAGGACCATAAAGCATTACAGGGGATTCTACCAAACATTTAAAGACGAGTTTAAAGACGAGTTAATATCCATTCTTCTCAAATTATTCCCCACCAAAAAAAAAAAAAAAAAAAAAAAGAATAAATAAAAGAGGAAGGAAAACTTCCAAATTCCTTCTATGAGGTCAGCATTACCCTGATATCAAGACCAGACAAAATGCAACAACAAAAAAAGAAAACTACAGGTCAATATCCCTGATGAACATAGATTTTAAAATTCTCAAGAAAAGTACTAAACTGAATTCAACAATATATTAAGTGTCATTCAACCACAATCAAGTGGAGTTAATTCCAAGGATACAAAGGTGGTTCAATATTCACAAATCAATCTGTTTAAAACTCAAATTAGCAATAAGAAGGATACAAACCATATGATTATCATAATAGATGCAGAAAAAGCATTTGACAAAATACAACATTTGTTCATGATAAAAACTCTCAACAAAGTAGATTTAGAGGGAATACACACCTAACATAATAAAGTCCATATATGAAAAGCCCACAGCTAACGTCATAGTTAAAAGTGAAAAACTGAAAGTATTTCCTTGAAGACCAGGAATAAAACAAGTATATCCACACTCTCACTACTTTATTCAACATTATACTGGAAGTCTTACATGCAGCAATCACACAAGAAAAAGGGAAAGGGCATCCAAATTTGTAAGGGAGAAATAAAATTGCTACTATTTGCAGATGGGATAATAGTACATATAGAAAACCCTAAAGACTCCACCAAAAAACTATTAGAACTAATATGAATTCAGTAAAGTAATGACATAATATTATATACAGAAATTAGTTGCATTTCTATACACTAATTCATTCTATACACTAGTTCATTCTGTACACTAGTTCATTAACTATCAGAAAGAGAAATTAAGAAAACAATCCCACTTACAATTATTATCAAAAAGAAGAAAATACCTAGGGATAAATTTCACCAAGGAAGTAAAAAACCTGTACTCTGGAAACTATAAACATTGATGAAAGAAACTGAAGATGACACAAATAGAAAGATATACCATGCTCATGGATTGGAAGAATTAATATATTTTTTTAAAGATTTTATTTATTTATTTATTTGACAGACAGAAATCACAAGTAGGCAGAGAGGCAGGCAGAGAGAGAGAGGGAGAAGCAGGCTTCCCGCTGAGCAGAGAGCCCCATGCCTGGCTTATCCCAGGACCCTGGGATCATGACCCGAGCCGAAGGCAGAGGCTTTAACCCACTGAGCCACCCAGGCGCCCCAGAATTAATATTTTTTAAACGTCCATACCACCCAAAGCAATCTAGAGATTGCACTCTCACCACACATTTTTTCCCTTCCCAGAGGCAACCAATTTCAAATATTTCACATGAGTCCATTGGTATTTGTATGTATATCATTCCATAGTATGATTATATTGGTATTTCTTGGTATTTTAGGGTGAAAGACAGTTTAGATATTTTGTATGGACAGTCTAACTTAGAAAATATAAATGTAGCTCTCATTCAACACTACCCTAAGAGGCCTTACCCCTGACACACATGCAGGTTCCTTATCTACTCATTATGGATTGGGTCAATATTCAGTGTTTATACTGCCATGTGGAAGTAAACATTGTACACATTATACACAGCAGCGAAATGTCAGATACTATATTTTTCCTTTTATACAAACATCTGTGCTTTTTCGCTTACTGTGGCAAGTTTTTTTTTTTTTTAATTGTGTTGTTCGTGCTATCATTCTTAGTTTTCTAGTAATAATCACTAAGCACCCCCACAGGGATAAAACTCTTTTTAATACATTCAAATATGTAATATGTAAATTTATGCTGTTAAAAGAAATCCCTCCTCATAAAAGTCATCCTGGTTCTAATTTGTTCTGAGTGCTCTCTAAACCTGCCCCATGGCTATCATCTTGTGATTGGTAATTCTTTCCACCTTTCTTCTTTGTTGGATCCCCTGTTTCCTGGGTCTGTCCTCTTCTTTGTTTTACTCCTTAATTTGAGTGAAGAACATTTTCCAACAGCTTTCTGAAAATGAGTGCATGGCAGATAAGTCTTTCCTGGACTCTCACACATCTAGTCATAGACTTATAGGCTGTAACTTGTCTCATCAGAAGCATAAAGGCTTGGTCCATTGTTTACTAGATTCCAATATTGCTATTCTATCTCATATTAATGTTCCCTCTGAATGTTTGAAGATGTTCCCTATTCCCCGAGTACTGCCTTTTCTTGATGTGCCTTAATGTGGGTCTTTTTCCAACCATGGTACTTGGAATGTGATGTGTCTATTCAATATGGAAACATATGTTTTTCTATTCTGGGAACTTTTCATCACATTTTTTTGGGTAATTTTTTATCCTGTATTTCTGTTTTCTACTTCTGGCATACCTATTTTTAAAATGTTGGACCTTCTCTACTGTTTTCCAAACTCTCTTTTATTTTTCTTCTCCTAACTTCCATCTTTTGACATTTTGTTTTTCATTCTGGAATAGTTTCTCAAGTTTATCCCTTAAACCTTTTATTGGATTTTTTTTCACTTACGTTATCATATTTTAATTTCCAACATTTAAAAGAATTCCCTGTTCTTGTTTCCAGGATGCAAAACCTTTCCTTGTATCTTTGAGGGTGTTTATTATGGGGTTGTTTTTTTTTTTTTTTTTTTTTTTTGAAGTTTTCTTTTTGTACATAATATTATCTTTTTCTTGACGTTATTTTTTCTATTTGTTTTTGTCTGTTTGATATAAAATATTTAATTCAAAAATTTAATAATGTTGTGGTTGCACTAATATTTAAGAATGGGTCTCAATTCTAAACTATTCTAGTCGACTCAATTCTAGTCTAGTTGATGGTTCTAGTTGAGGAACTCCTGCTATCATTTTCTTTTCTTTTTCTTTTTTTTTAAGATTTTATTTACTTATTTAACAGACGGAGATCACAAGTAGGCAGAGAGGCAAGCAGAGATAGCAGGGGTTGGGGGAGCAGGCTCCCTGCTGAGCAAAGAGCCCCATGCCTGGCTTATCCCAGGACTCTGAGATCATGACCTGAGCTGAAGGCAGAGGCTTAACCCACTGAACCACCCAGGCACCCTTGCTGTCATTTTCACTAGGTCTTTTAGGTGAGGTAGACTTCCTAGAGAACATTCTTCCCTTCTCCTGTATGGATGGTATTTGGCTGCTAGAGTTCTGCCATGGATTTGAGTATTTGAGTGGGAGGAGAGAGACATGTAAGGTGAAGTGTTTCAACGTACAGTGTATTTATCCTGATTTGGGTTTGGTATTCTGTGTCCTGGTCTCCTCCAGGCCAGAGGGATTCTGTTTTATCCTCCCTAGGGAATAAACCTCTTTTCTTCTACTGGGGGAAGTATGGAGCAGTGACCTTACTTGGAAGTACAGGGAAAACACTGTGGAAGCCTAACTGTTCATAAGAGACTTGAAACTACTTCTGTGTTTTTAGCAGTAGTTTTATAGCTAGTGTCAGAATTACCTGGTAGGACCACTTCTAAATTTTGCATGAGAATACTGTAATGAAATTGGGATGATTTTTGCCATTCTATACTATCTGTCTCATTAGGGAAAAAAAAAAAAAAGCAAAACAAAACCCTAAATTTTAATTACCTACTTTCTAGCTTCCAAAATGTTGCAATTGTGATCTCCTCCTTTTTCTTTTTCCTCTGGGTCCATATGTCTTTATCCATTAACCCATTATTGGATGACTAAAAGTGGTATTCCCCAGTGAGGGACCCACACAAATCAAATAAAACCCATTTGATAATGACTGAATTTAAAACAATTCCTAAAAGTAAAGGTATTTTAAAGAAATAGGTAATATGTGTGGCATATGTATATACTCTCTCCTATCTATACTGACTTAAGAAAACCATGCATTTATTTCTTATTTTTTGAAAGAACAACTCAGTTCTATTGTTAAATATAAGCATTGGTTATATGTGTGTGCGTGTGTGTGTATGTATGTATTCACTTTGCAATGAGCCATATCACGGCTTAACTCCCAATCTGAAGACTGAGCTTTACTGAGAAATGTCATTAAATTGCAGTTTGCAGATATATGTTTTATTTTGCCCAGTAGAATGTTCCTTCCAAGTTGGAATCATATAGTTTGTCTGTTTTCCAGTGGTACCACATGTAGAATTCCAAGTACAGTAGGAGACTGCCTATACTTTCTGTCATCCGTAAGTCTAATAATATATAGTACCTTTTTCTAATCTCAGGTCCCAGAACTACAGAACACGACCACTAAAGCCCTCAGTGGCTTTTGGCATATGACGATGTAATAACTGAATTTATTTTCTTGACTAAACACTGCGTAGCTTTCATTAACTTACAAAAGAAATGCAATAAAAATTCTCTTTTGTTAGTTACAAAACTTTTATGTCAGTCCTGTGCCCTTTTCTCCATTTTTCTGCTCAATTGTTTTTTTTACTGTGCACAACATTGTCCTTTTCTGTTTGTAACTGTTTCTAAGTTGTTTGGGGAAAATATTTATATCTTCATGATTTTTTTTTTTATTTCAAGTAAAGGTTAAGGCACCCCCAACTGACTCTAAGGCTAGAATTTGAGAGAGACTTAGAACAACACAGAGAGCTTAAAAAGTAAAACAAAAAACAAGAAAAGTATAAAGAAATAAGTTGTAAAACAGTGTAAAAGCATGCCCTTTACTCTCGAAAACTTGTACCTAGAGGAAAGGTATAGCAAGGAGGCCTAGGAAGAGCCTGTCCAGCTACGTGCACTCATTCTACTCAAATCTGTTTTTGATCTTCCTGTTTGTTTCTCCCCAAACTTAACATCCATATTAAAAAAAAAAAAAAAAGGATCTGGGTGTAAGTGGAATTAAAAAAAAAAAAAAAAAAGCTTACCACTACTGAGAACGTAACATTTACTTTTCTTCATCTTTTGGGTCCTGTCATGGTTAATTCTATGTGTCAAAAAAGCTATGCCATGGGGCCCAGATATTTGGTCAAACATTATTCTGAATGTTTCTATGAGGATGGTTTTGGATGAGATTCACATTCCCGTTGGTGCACTTTAGGAAAAGCAGACTGCCCCCTTGATAATGTGGGTGTGCCTCACCCAAGCACTGGAAAGACTGAATAGAACAAAAGACTGATCTCCCCCGCCTGTGCAAGAGGAAATTCTCCAGCCTGACAGCCCTTGGACTTGAATCAGAAAATGGGCTCTTTCCCTGATGGCCCGAACTGCAGAGCCAATTCCTTAATATATACATAATATTAGCACAGAATATTATCATAACAGAATATATATTGTATAAATTATATTCCATTTCCCTGGATAATCCTGACTAATATAAGGCTTAACAGGTTATTTTTTAAGTGTGATGAAAAACTAAAATTGAGTCAATGTAAACACAGTGTGTGGCAGTCTTCTTCCTAGACATAGCAGTTATGAGTAATACAACAAAAAGTTCAGATTATCCCTCAGAGTCTTTGGGTCTATCCAAAAGAAACTGCAAACCCGTTGGTTAAAATTAAAATGGCAAGATGAAGGGTGAGGAAAGAAGGAAGGAGGAGGGAATGATGTAACACCTATTAATACATGATTATTTTCTAAACTCCCGACTACATAACTGTCTTTCGCCATGTGAACTCGGGTGTTCTGTGTATTTCCCAACTACCCCCTAGAGCTCCCAAACAACCTATGGAAAATAGGTGCAAATTCTGAAGATATCACTCTGGTCTAAAACATGGGTAGAATTACTGTTAACAAAAAATATCAGGCAGTACCATTCAAAGTTATTTTAAGAGAAAAGGCCCTGGCTACTACAACCTGGGAAGTCTTTTACAGCAGTGAACATAGTAAAGTGTTGAGGAAACTTTGATAATTACCTCCTTCATTTACCTAAGGAGATCTCTGTCCATGTTCCTATTATTAAAGAAACTACTTATACGGCACGTATCGGTAATCCGTTTTATAAAATGAGAGTACACACACACACACACACACACACACACAGAGGTATCCCCCACTTTCCAAATACTTGCACTCCAACCCCTTTGCGTTTTCAAAAGACCTAGGTTAATGTCTGTTTTTGCTGACCGAAAGAAATCGGAAAAGGATTTCTGCCTCTATGAAGGAAGGTGTAAAGTGAAAACAGCATTCAGTGTGGATTCTGCAGAGACCTGTTACACGGGCTGGGCCCACTCTGAGCAGGGAGAGTGGCCCTGCCAAACTCCTGCCCCAGAAACTCCACTCGACATCTCTGCAGTAAGCCGCCTTGGCTTTGAATTATGTCTGTGAGCTTCCGTGCTTTATCTCAATTTTTTTGTGTGTGCATCTGTTAGCCCGAAGAGTCTTAAGGTATCAGAAAGGATAAGAAGGGTTATTTTGGGGGGCCTGGGAACTTTCAAAAATTCTTCCATATAAATTGATGGTTACTGCTTCTTTGCTTTACATCATTTTGGCTTGGAAATGTTTTATAGGGCCACTCCTCTTTCAGATAGTGGGGGAATATTTATCCTCTGAAAGAGGAGTGGTCCTATAAAACATTTCCAAGCCAAAATGATATATATATATATTTGATATAATAATCGTGAAAAAAAAGAAAATAGAGAAGGAAGCTGAAGGATTTAGGCTTTATCCTCCTGCAGACAAACCTCACACAGTAAGAACGAAGCACTGCAGACAGATTTGCCTTAACACAAGCTAAAATGCACTTAATGAGACTTCCAGCTGTCTACTTTTCAATTCGCACTCACTGAATTTATTTAGAGCACCTTTTTTTTTTTTTATTGCAGGCTAATTAAGACACTCTCATTCTTTTTCCTTGAGGTAGCTGCAATAGCTACTTTGCGCTTTTCGGGTACGTTAGCAGATGAACCCATATAGTGAGCAGTCTATACAGACGGCAAGGAAAATACAAAAAGGATACACATGAAATGTTGTGTTAAACAGTGAGCTCAGGGCACCTGGGTGGCTCAGGGGGTTAAGCCTCTGCCTTTGGCTTGGGTCATGATCTCAGGGTCCTGGGATTGAGCCCCACATGGGACTCTCTGCTCATCAGGGAGCCTGCTTCCTCCTTTCTCTCTGCCTACTTGTGATCTCTCTCTCTCTGTCAAATAAATAAATAAATTCTTAAAAAAAAAAACAAACAAACAAACAGTGAGCTCAAATGCTCTCAGAAGGAACCAAGCTAAGGTGACTGGTCTTATTGGTATAGGTTTTCAGTTTTGCAGATGACAGAAAGTCTTCTTTCCAGAAGAAATACAAGTGGTGGACAGAAATAATTAAAGATCAAAAGTCATGGTTCTTATTTCCACTTCTGGTGAATTATTCTTAGTCAGCTAAAGGTTTCTTGACCCTCAAAGTTTCACAATTCTCTAACATAACCCCATAATATCTCTAAGCCCCCATAATACCAAATCAAAAGGAATGCTCTCCCAAAATTCAATATTCTTCAAGGAGAAATAAGCAATAGGCATTTACTTTCAAAAAAGAAGGAAACTGGATCCCATTAATCAAATTTCACCAAGGAAATGTATCTTTCTTTCATAGAGTTATGGGAAGATAAATTTCTGCAAAGCTTCTTTGTGTCATGCCAAAAGGGTTATCGATGAGGTTATAAGGTTTACAATGTTAGATTTGCGAAAGGAATATTTCTTTATAATGAGGTGGGCCTCTTTTTTTCTGTGTTAAAGGTGGGTTTTCATTTCTCACCCTCTCACCTTGCTGAGAGATCAGCTATTTTAAGACGGATTCTTGAGCTCATGGATTCTTGAGACATGATAGAGGTAAACTAGTTTTATTTTATTTAACAAATAGTTACCACATTTAATCATTACAGTACAGTGGCTGTTTGTAGAAAACTTCTTATTCTGATTTTATACATGACAGAACTAAGGTTCTGTGAGGTTAAATATTTCGGCCAATATCCCAAAACTCATAAGCCAGGAATTAAACCCAGATCTATCACTGTTTACTCTTCTATGCCATCCCCTCTCTGGGAATATCAGTAATTTAAAGGAGGGTGCTTAAAGTATTCTTAATTAGAAAAACAAATCTAAAACAAGTGGCTTTCTATACTTAGTGACCAGAAATTATAAACCTTTCCATTTATGCCCAAATCCAAAAGCTATTCTGTACAATAAAAGAATAATCCCCTCTAAAGACAAGTTTTGGCAAGGAAAAATGCAGTCCAATTTGCTTGCATGACAAAAATAGAAACACATGTAATCTCAAATTAACAGTCTTTGTTTTCTGCAGTTCTATGCAAATGCAAATATGCTAAAGAACAAATCCTTGAAAGAGAAAAAATGTACATGTTGGCAACTGGTTGTCCTCAAGTTTCTCTTAATTGATGAGCTCTCTCCCTGTTGGAACTCTTAAGACTGATCAGATTCCCTGGCAGTGGCGTTCATGAAATCTCATCTAAATGATCTCTTTGTGGAAACCATGATGCTCGATCAGACATTCTGGCTGGCATACCAGGCTGCTGATCCCAATTCAGTGCCCAGAATCGCTGCTGCTGAGCCAAGCAACCCACCTTCTGAGTTGTTTCCTGCCCAGTCTGTGGTATCTCTGCTGATGAGTTTTCTAGATGGCTAGAACCCCTCTACCCAGAGCATAACAAGGAGCCAAGCGTACACGCAAAGGCCCAAGTGTTTACCAATGCAGGGACACATCCTACAGATAAATAGAGGCTCTGATGAGCAGAACCAGTGTCTGCACATGAATGTTTAAATCAATTATGATGACAAACAGATGTTTTATGAGAGGCCATGACTATTCAGAACTTCACACACGGTAACCATCACAGAAATGGTGACGAAAAATTGTGTATGGGGGGTGATTAAATAACAAAATAATTCTCTCCTGCTGGTTTAACATCACACGGAACGATAGTCTCACACATATACCGAGAATACACAACATTTACATTACTGAAGCACCCCGCACTTTGAAAACCGAAATCGCTAGAGGCAGTCTCCCAAGTTGAGAGCTATCGCCAGAAAAGGACAGGGAAATCTAGAGCTGCAAAACAGGTGAACCAGGAAGGAGGTAATTCTTGATAAACTCATTAAGCTTTCTTAAAATTAATGAGGTGTTCTACACATGCCACGTCTCCAGGATTATGACACCACATCTACTTCTATCCTAGACTGTGGTTACTGATTCCTGACTTGGCTGCTATCTTCTCACCTCCTCCAACTTGCCATTCACACCACAACCAGAGAAATCTACTAAAAGCACTACTTTGTTTGCATCACTACCCTGTCTTAAAACATGTATGCCCTTCCTGCTCCCACTGCTGCTATCACGTATATGGATATCTAGATTCTCCAACCCAAACGTTATTGCTTCAGTGAGGTTTTCTGGCATTTTTTTTACCTCCCTTCTTAACATAAGCCGTATGCTCCCACTAATAAACCTGTATACTAATAGAGTTGCCATGAGGCTTGTGTGGCTATTTAAAATTCAATTTAGGAACGCCTGGGTGGTTCAGTTGGTTAAGGGTCTGCCTTTGGCTCAGATCAGGATCCCAGGGTGCTGGCATTGAGTTCTGCATCAGGATCCTTGCTCAGTGGGAAGCCTGCTACTCACTCTGCCTCTGCCTGCCACTTGAGCTGCCTGTGCTCTCTCTCTCTCTGACAAATAAATAAATAAAATCTTTAAAAAATTTTTAAAAATCAATTTATTATAGGTAAAATTAAAAATTCCGTTCCTCTACTGTGCTAGCCGCATTTCCAGTCCTCAATGGCTACTGTATTGGACAGGGCCAACTGTCTCACATTTTCTATTCTGTTCCCCTCCTTCTTATATATTCCAGTTAGAAATGATCTCCAACTCTTTTGACCCATTTGAGTTTTGTTGTAACATTCACATTTCAATTCTGACACTGCCCCTTCAAAAAAAACTTGGTAAAAGGATTATTTTCTTTCCAATTTGGGGGGGGCGGGTAATGAGAGAAGAGAGGCTATATAGCTCTGTTCTCAGACAGCCTGTGCATTACAGGCACTCAAAGTGTTTTTTTTTTTTTTTTTTTTTTAAGATTTTATTTATTTGACAGAGAGAGAGAGATCACAAGCAGGCAGAGCAGCAGGCAGAGAGAGAGGAGGAAGCAGGCTCCAGGCTGAGCAGAGAGCCCGATGCGGGGCTCGATCCCAGGACCCTGAGATCATGACCTGAGCTGAAGGCAGAGGCTTAACCCACTGAGCCACCCAGGTGCCCCTCAAAGTGTATTTTTAAATAGCAAAATATAATTCACATTTTAAATGTTGCCCCTTTTCGTTAATCATAAGAAAACAGCATCTTGTCTACTTTTTCCATTTATAAGGAGAAAACTTAGAACGAGAGAGGAGGTGTGCAGAGTTAACAGTCAAACTATGTAAGGAGTTGTAAGGCACTGACTCATTAGAGTGGAACTGGCTTTAGCACCAGAATGGGGTCCTAAAACTCCCCTACTCCTTAATTTCTGAATGTTGGGAAGATCCAAGGGGTTCCACAAAGAACTGGGACAGCCAGGAAAATATAGGGCTTAAAGGCTGTGGCTGCTTTTTCTAACAGGATGGCAGAGTTTCAGTATTTTCATACCTGTGTTTACTGAATAGTTCTGGTGATATAATTATCCCAGAGCCACACAGTTACTAGAATTTGCAATAAATTAATTTTAATACAGCTTTTCAAAACATATCTTCTGTGCCACATAAGATACCTTCTGAGACATTGAGGCAAAAGTCTTTCAACTGCTTAATAAGCATATGATCTTTGTACCATTGGTATACCGTCACATGCATTTGTGTGCAGATTACAACATTCTAGAAAACTGCTCCCTCAGATGTTGCATTTGGGGTAATTGATGCTTTAGGCCTAAGAATCTTAATAAGCTGACACATTTATTTTCAGAAGTGCCTGGAAGGGGTGCAATTCTAAAAAAATATGTTCCAACCTGGCTGATTGGCTAATAAAATAAAAGTAGTTTGTAACAAATAAACAAGTAAAGGATATGGCACGCCTTGCACAGCTTTTAACACAAATGGGTAAAATCACTTCACTTCTTTCAATAAAAACATCTTGCACCTAAAATAAAATGCTTGATGTTTATACAAAAATGGCATGCTTTTGTATAAAAATTTTTGATTGCTCTTGTTGCCAACAGTTAAAAAGTTACTTTTTTTAAGTGGCCAACCATTGTTGTACAAGACCAATATATGATACCATTTTTTGCCCTAATCTGCCAGTTTTAAGTAATGTTCAGTTTTATAAAGAAATGCACTAGTTCTTTATCAATTTTTCTTTATAAATCATTTGAAGTAACTCCACAAAGAAAACAATAAACATAACTGACTTGTTGAATTATCTATATTCCAGTGGTCATTTTATATTAATATTCTTTAAGTGTTCCTAGATTAGGAACCAGAGAGGTATCTGGGTTTTTCTTTACATTTCCCCATTCACACAGTTCTTACTCTGACTCTACTTACTTATGTTTTATAGTCAATTTTAACAAATCAAGCTGATCTCCCATCTCACAAAAGAAATGATTTGGAACAGCACAAGAAAGCAGGAGACTCCTCTAGACTAGCCAGTGACAATGGGGAGCAGGGACAGTTAGCAAACTGATCGTGAGGAGAAGGCTGGACAGAGGCAGACCTCAATAAGCAGAGAAGGCAAATTCAAGTTCAATGGGAGTAGGAACGAAGAGTCTCAAACATTTTGATAGCTCCTGTAGGCACCACTGACTTACGGTACAACATAATGATAGACACAAAATCTTAACGACTGACTACTATCCCCCACCACATCTCCTAACTGGAGAGACTGCACGTGGTTTAGATCCTTTCCACCACATCACAGCTATTATGGAACTCTGTTTATTCAAGATGTTAACATTTTCCCCCTCAAATATGTTACTGAAGACACTGGCATTACAACCTGGGCATTAGTATTAAATGGAGCTATGGAATGACATATCCTTAACATTTCTTGAAATACGTGAAGGAGGAAGAGAGTGCTCAGGAAAGATGATGAAGACAAAATTAAAGAAGAATCCTCTTGTATTCCTGTCTGTGCAGGCAGGGAAGGACCTATTTTGATATTTTCTATTTTCCTTCCATATATTCATACTGTTAGTGCTTCAGGCTTTAGCAGAGGCATATGTCTTTGTCTGCTTGGGCTGCTCTAATGAATACCACCAGACTGTGGGGGCTTAAACAACAAACACGTATGTTTTCCAGTTCCGGAGGCTGAAGTCCGAGATTAAGTCACCAGCAAACTCCGTGTCTGGTGAGAATCCTCTTCCTGTTTTCTGATGATGATCTTCCCAGTACATCCTCACGTGGGATCCTCAAGTGGTGGAAGGGGCAACAGAACTCTGAGGTCTCTTTTATAAGGACCCTAATCCCATTTATGAGGACTCCACCCTCATGACCTCATCACCTCCCAAAGGCCTCACCTCCACATACCATCACTTTGGGGATTAGCTTTCAACATAGCTTTTCAACATACGAACCTGAGAGGGGCATAAACATTCTATAGCAGCTGTAACTTCTATGAATAACACCATGGCCACTGAAGCAGTTTATACAAAACTCACTATGGGATAAGGGATTGACCTTATATGTGGGGATAGCAGGTGGGTTTTGTTGTGAGGATGCTCTCTGCCTTAGTATATCTACTATCCAACTAGTCAGGGTTTTTGTTATGGTTTAGCATAAACGATTGGTGTAATTTATTATTGGATTTGTCCAAATATTAAGACAAATATTTTTAAATAATTTCAATTGTTTTTCATGTCATAAAGCCAGACTTTTTCTATTCTTGTACTATTTCTTAGAAAGTTTGCACAGGTTATTTCTAGGTAGACATGAATCATATTCATAGCGTGTAGACTACAGTGTAGTTAACAAGATCCTTAATTTTAAATTTTATCATGTAATTGACTGAAAGAAAAGTTGTAGTGATAACTCAACTGAAAAAAAGAGAAAAGGAAAAACAAAGTTAAAATGGTAAAGTAAGTGGAAAAAAATTACAAAATTGAGTGGATTAGATTGATAAATCAAGATAAACCAGATTGTATCATTGGAACATTAGAAGGATATGAGAAGAATAAATGCAATATGTGAAGTAATCTGAGCAATTTAGAAGAAAGAAGCTATATAAATCCAAGGTATCATAAAAAAAGACTCCTATGACCACTTATGTCTCAGAATATTTTCTTATTGGGGTGAGGGAGGGGATGAGAGAACTAAATGTGTTTAAGGAATTTTTTAAGTTCACAAGATGAGTTAGTTCCCTAATAAATGCTAACAGAAAATAAAAGTACTACTTCAGAGGCTCTCTCTTCTAGAATGAACAGATTGAAAATTTAGTAACCTATATGGCTTTAACCAGTTGACTTCCATACACCAGGCTTGCTGTTCCTTCAGAGCAAAACACTCTTCATACAGAGATCTGCTATTCAGAAAGCACTTTATAAATGGACACGCCTAATTGTAATCACTCCCGCATGCTGAGAGTACTTTACACTGGACACTTTAACACATCATCTCTAGTTAATTAAACAATCCTGTAAAATGGGAATGATGACTAGTCCCATTACATAAATTGAAACACTGAGACTCAGAGGAGTCAAATTACTTCTGTAAATTCACACTGCCAGTGAAGGGGTGGATTCAGGATTTGAACCCACCTATCACGTATGGCTTTCAACAACTGACTCTATATAGATTTGCACATAGCACAGACAGAGATTAGGAAATGCAATTGTTTTATTTATTATGGATCTGTCTCATTACTCATGAAATGTTTTCAACTCTTTAGTATGCGACCCTGATCTGTGTATTGAGCACACAACAGTGATCAAGACAATGTTCCTAACATCATGGATCTGACAATTAGACATTATTTAACACACACACACATACACACACATCCAAAAAACATGTCAGATTACTGGCCATGGTCAGTTAATAGAAAAAAAAATGGCCTCCCATTTCTTATTTAGTTTTAAATTTTTGCTTTGTCTTAGTGAACTACAAGATAGTTCATGGTGAGTGTTTGGCATGTGGGATTGTTACCATCCCAGCGGTCCTCACCTATGACTTGAAAATACAAGAAGACTGTAAGACAGACTGACTCTACATCATGCTGTCACCTGGGTCAACGACTGTTAGCATGTGGGTCCCTCCTTCAGCCCTCATTTTCCTCCAGGAATTTTTTTTCTCTCCAGATTTATGATACTCTGTGTTCTCCCTTACCTCTTCACACCTCCTAATTTCATAAGAAAACTATCTAATTCAGTCTATTTTATATTAAAACATAAATGACAGGCCATATCCTTGGGTTATGCCTCTCAGGATATTTATTTTATCAAAAGGAATTGATTTATAATGGGCCAAATTTAGGGGCAATTTATTGAGGCATGAAGATTTCCTGCCTCCTTTATTCTACCTAGATGCAACTTACATGTACAAAGCTATGCTTCTATAGTCAAAAGTCATCAAAGGCAGAACCATACAACTTGCCATTATTATTATTATTATTATTATTATTATTATTATTATTTTAACTCTGGGATCAGCAGGTCAGTGAAGCATCACATCAAGGCTACTCTTCACACTCTGTGCCTTGTCCTAAAGCACAAAGCAACAGGTGTGATCACATCCGTAGATTATACTTATGTAACAGGGAACCTACCGCTGAACAAATTGAAAACTAAAGGCTTTAAGAGAGGATAGGGACATCTTTCAAGCAGTGTTTTTGCACAGCAAAATGTCCCATGAGTCACCCTTCTCTGTGGAGGACTGTCGGAGAGTGACTTCAGCCCAGCACTTCTCGAGAACTGTTCTGCATATCTTAGACTCATCCCTGAACACTTTGTGGAATAACTGAATTCCAATAACCTCCACAGATAAATACATCACCTTTATTCAAGGGACACCAGATACTCAATATAACACTGCCCTTTGGAGTTCATGATTTGAGATGTCCTTGAAAGTAAGATTACCTGATGAAGATGCCACTTGACTGCAAAAGTAAATAAGCCTCCTTTGACATGACTCAAGACAGAGTCACTGTGTTTAATCTTGTTCTGGAAAGTTCACCGCTTTCACATCCCAAAAATTGTATACCATAGCAAACAAACAAACAAACAAAAAACACAAAAAACTAAAAAACTAAAAAAAAAAAAAAAAAAAAAACCCAAACCCCACAACTTTAATATTTGCTAGTAAAATAGTTATTTATTTTCTGGTTCCTTAGAACTAATTGAATGGATTCTGTTTCAAGTCAAAGAACAATGACACAGTAAAAGCTGAACAGTCTTAAACTTAATAAAGTAAAGGCAACTCAGATCCAGATTATTGATGTGTAAACAGAATCTGCTTCAGCTTTGCTGCTTCTTGTTCAACAAATAAAATACCTTACACGTGTACCCTGGTTCTATATTTGATTATAATTCTACCCCATCTGGGCACCTTTCAGTGAAAATGCGCAAAGAACGCCCTTACACCACAACTCCAGAAGTCCACTTAGGGAAATTTACAGCAGAGCTGTGCTACCTCAAAATTTGATTCCAACATTCCCCAAACTCTTGTAATTAAGTTTCTAATTAAACAAAATTTCCTGAATTTCATAAGAAATTCATGCCAAAATATAGTGCAGTAACATGTCCATTCCCCTGAACCCCATAGTGGAAAATGTCACAGGTCTTATGCCTTTGACACTTTTTGTCACATTATTGTTTTCTTCTAGGAGCTAAAATGATGCATGAACTGGTATTGTAGCCAGAAATACTTGAAGCAGAGGAATATTTTTGAATATTTTACTACCTGTTGTTCTATATCTTGGGAGTCAGAAAACAGATGAGCCATTTCCTTGACAAGTGAAGTATAGAGAACAAACTGCAAACTTTTATACATATCCACCTTTTCATGTTAAAATATTGTATCAACAATCAACAATTTTTCAGGAAAAGGAAACAAGAAATGTACATCATAAAAGAGGAAAAATTAAGATTTAGCTTAGAAGAGAAATAAATGGTCAGCTATTTCCTAGAACTGCCAATTTGTTAAAATCATTACTGATACAAAAATTTAAATAGTTGTCTTCTCAGAATAATAGCCCCCTTGATTCATACTGACAGATACTTAGGGAAAGTCCAATCTTTATATTAAAATCATGGACTGTTAGAATGCAACGTAGTTTTTGCTACAGACTTCTAAGTCTAAACTATGGTCACAAAACGAATATGTGCTTATGAGTGAGTGAGCGAGTGTATGTGTGTGTGTGTGTGTGTGAGAGAGAGAGAGAGAGAGAGAGAGGCTGAGACCCACTACAGGTGCACATTAAAGGACAGACCTACCCCCCTCCCCGAAATTTTATGTTAAATTTAACTGGTATAATAATTGAATTCCAATAACAACTTTAGGTCTGAGAAAAGGCACATAGCTTTCATCTGATACTAAATGGAATTTATGACTTACCCAAAGTGCTAGAAGCCACTTTACATTTCAGTTTTTGTTTCAATGCATTGAAATTTACAGTTAGAGTGTGCCATTACATCTTCTAAGAGAGCCACTGCCCCTTGAAGGCCCAGATCCAATGCTGACTATGACATTGAATCTTCTGTGTTTAACAGTAGCAACTGCTGCTGGTTTTCAATTCCTAGTTACTGAACCATCATGAGTGAAGGCAAAGATGATGGTGAAGTGGAAAACTGGGATGAAACTATACTCTCTTGGGAGATCATCATGAAGAGAGCCCAATCGTTCACCCATGATATTTTTTTCTATTTAGGTGACTATTGCAGACCTCTTCACTGTAACCCTACATGGGCAGATTCTGAGATTTTAGGAGACAGTAATATGATTTCTCAATACATCTCCTAAGAAAGGTCTGAAATCGCTCTGGACTAGGAGTAGTAACACCTGAATTTAAATTCCAGCTCCATCTCTCCCTACTGGAGGGACATGAAGAAAAACGCTTAACATCTTGGGCTTGTTTTCCTCATTACCCACCCCCGGCCCCAACACACAATAACTATATGAAGTGATGGATATGTTAACTAACCTTATTTCAGTAATCTTTTCACAATATATAAGTGTATCAACTTACTCACTGCCTTAAACTCTCACAGTGTTATGTGTCAATTGTATCTCAATAAGCTAGAACAAAAATGAGGCATGAAGCCTTTGTAAACGACATTTTAAGACCATCCAATGCACTGGAATCAAGAAGTTGGATCCTCTTAGTTTTCCCAGTATTTTTGGACTATTGTAAAATAACTTCATGATGAAATCTTTCACATAAAGAGCATTTAAAAAACAAGATAAAATAGGTGCACTATTCATTCATTTCTCAAACTGCAACAAAATAAGTGCCAAGTAATACAAGGCAATATGGGGAGAACAATTGATGATTAAGTTTCTCTTTTGAGGAATTCATTGTCTAACTGAGGAGAAAAACTTGTGAACAGATTTTTGCCCAGCTGGTATGGGAACACAACAAAAACGGCACAATCAGGCTTCACAGAGAAGGGAACAGCCTATGGAAGGGAAAAAGGCTTTCTTCTGGGAAAGAGGAAGGAAAGGAATTCCTAGCAGTGGAAATAGCAGTCAAGAGTCAGGAAGGTTCCATTTCATTTCCCCTATATTCAGGAGATGGTAAAAACTTTGATGTGGCTGGAAAGGGACTTTAATGGAATGTAATAATAATGGGATATGGGTTTTATACAGGTAATGAACACATGATTGAGAATCTCTTTGCTCCCAAGCTAAGGAATTTGATCCACGTGCTAAAAGTGTATCAAAAGCATAGAGACTAATTTTCAAATGGCTCCAGGTTGGTGCTCAGAGAAGTAGGGGTGGAGAAGAGTGATGGTAAATTCAGAATCTGCTTGCTTGAGTATCTCAACAGTAGGTACCCATTCTCTCAGCTGGTTTAGGAACTGGCTTATATTAATTCAATTAACTTTTGCCCATTGATGATCCCTTAATAGCAGAGTATGAGTACTGTACAGTGGTTTTATAGTTAGAAGTCAAACACCACTTAATGGTACTATAATTTTTTTTCTTTTTTTTTTTAAGTTTTATTTATTTATTTGATAGAGAGCACAAGCAGGGGGAGTGGCAGGCAGATGAGAGGAAGAAGTAGGCTCCCCGCTGAGCAGGGACCCTGATTCATGCTCCATTCCATGACCACAGGACCATGACCTGAGCCAAAGGCAGATGCTTAACCCACTGAGCCACCCAGGCACCCCAAAACTTTTCTACTTTTTGTTTCTGTTTCTTTTGTACTTTATAATTATTGATCAGAAAGAAGACACTACTTACAAAGCCCGATTTATAACATGGCAGTATTTGTGACTAGGGAAAATAATTTCCTTGCTTTTAAACAAGTGCGTGTTCTCACTGAAAAAGAAACCATTTTAAATTAGAAGAATGGCCTTATGTTATCGGACATTATAGCTATAAATTCTGTTTAAACCAACTACTCCGCTCTAAGTACAAAGATCAATCTTTGTCATCCTTAGGTTTCTTGGTGAATGCTAATTAACATTCTTCAGTATAACCTTAACTGTAACTTGCTGGTCCTCCCTGAAGGTCAACATACTATTTTAAGAAAAATATGTACAAAAAATAGTAATAAAAGAAAAGAAAAAGAAAAATATGTACAAATCTCTGGTTGAGTTAATGCAAACATAACCTATTTTTAGAAAGTGAGTATAATAGGTTAAGAACTCTGGTGTGGCCTAGAGATTAAAAGGTTGTTTGCTTCCCAGGTGTGGTATTGCATCTAAACAATACTATCTGAGAATGACAACACATAAACAGATGGTAGAAAGAATGGATTTAAAAGAAGGTGGAACAAAGATAATGGGATTTCTTTTAAGATGCATTTATTTGTAAATCAATGTTTAAATAATGAAAGTTCTTATTTGTTTACATAGAGTATCAACAGTTCCACAGTATTTAGGAGTTTCAACTGACTATTCTTTATGGATGTGCCACAAAAGACATTAAGCCAATGGTCTGGGCAATGTGAGAATCTGAGAATTGCCATCATTTATATACTGTGAGATTTCTTTTTCCTGATTCCTGGCCTTCACCTGATACCTTCATCATTGGCCCTCCTCTCTTAGACCCTGAGAAAAATATGTATTTCACCAGAGTAGTTTAAGAAGATGTATTCCTGAGGCTCCTGGGTGGCTCAGTGGGTTAAAGCCTCTGCCCTGGGCTCAGGTCATGGTTCCAGGGTCCAGGGATCAAGCCCCACATTGGGCTCTCTACTAAGCGGGGAGCCTACTTCCCTCTCTCTCTCTACTTGCCTCTCTGCCTACTTGTGATCTCTGTCTGTCAAGTAAATGAGAAAAATCTTTAAAAAAAAAAAAGAAAAAAAAAAAAAAAAGAAGATGCCTTTCTGAAGGAAGTAATGACCTAAAGTGATACCTGTTTTTCTTTAATCTCGTTGAGACCGTATTGGCCATTCATTACTGCAAAACAACACTTTGGGGCTGGTTGTCTTTTATACTAAACTCTGAACCTATGGAAGGAAATTTGTGAACATAAGCAACAAATAACATCTCCAAGTCAATTACGGGAGGTAACGGGGGAAACAAAGTTTGTGAAGAGTCTGAAGATTTTTAATAATAGTGTTAATTTGCAAAAAAAAAAAAATATGATCTTGTGCAAGTCATTGGATTAATGTATTTTAATAAATCAAATGATCACAAAAACAGAAAGGCTGCCAAAGCAAGAGGTGGTATCTATCAAGAACATTAGTGGATCCAGTTTTTCACTAGTGACGATCTTCTAGGCCCATTTCATTGCGCAGATTTTGATAAATTGTACGGGATTAGCGACTGTACTTTTTCCATAAATAATGGTGAACTGGTTTAGGAGGGAAAAATTCAAGAAATGTTAAGCATACCTCTATCTACACATCACTTGTTTGTGTAAGCCAGAGAGGAAAGAGCTAGAGCACATTATAAATGTGATCACACATCACCCATATGTCTCTTCTGGGAAGCTGGGCAGGCTGTTAACATTCCTAATGTTCACATGGGGTTTGTAAGAGCTGGATCTGGCTTTTACAGGATAGATGGGCACATGAAAATCCATGACCTAATTGCCATAGCAAAAGAAATATTACAAATGTGGGTATGTCTTTGAGCCACAAGAAACAGAATCATTCCACAAATATTGTCTCTTTGTTTTTATGAACCTTGTAGCTGGGGAGAGGGATTTTGGAGTGGATAGAGTTTGAGTACCAATACTAAATTCAATCTGGCAAAATATGTTAGAACAGGGAAGGGTTCAATCTAAAACTTCTTTCTATTACTTTACCCTTGTCATTTGTGAGGAACAGCCACGCTATAACTATCCTGCAAATAAACAAAAAGCTATGCAATTAGGCCTCAAAACAACGTTAGCAAAGCCTTAAAATTTAAGATTTTAGCAAGATCTCCATTTTTTTAAAATTTATGCAATTCTCTTACATCAATTGACAATGACCACCACAACCTCCCCACTCACCACCCCACAACCCACAAACACACTGAATAGATATCCTACAAATTAAAGATCTCTGCAGAAGGAACACGCTGGTAAGTTTATTTTAGCTCTTGACCACTTGCTGTTTTTGGTATAAAAATCACAGCAACCATGGGGGGAAAAGTGACACATTAACTGAAGAAATACAATGTTGTATGGTTATACTGTCCACTAAATCCTCTGAGACGCACAGCATGTTTAAGGTCAAGAATGCCCAGCACCTTGGCATCCAAACGATCCTTTATCAGAGGATATAGGAAAAGATACCTTTATTATATTTTGATGATCACCATTCAGCAAGCTCTAGAAAGCAAGAAAGGACAACAGTTTGGGATTTTAAGAAGCAAACTAAGCCATGACTCACGTTGACATTCCAAATACTGGTGTTTTTCACTTGGCAGCCGTGTGTAAGGATTGTCCTGGAGTGACACTTTAACCTTTTATAAGGTAAACATTCTTTTCCCCTTAAACAAAATAGATTTTTGCTGCCCCTTAGACACTCTAAATAGATGAATAAATCAATTCAATTGCTGGAGAGGGAGAGAAAAGGGCAACACAGCTCCTCTGTTTTTTTAAAATTGGAAGAAGGTGGCTTTGAAGGTGCTGCCATGTAACTGGGAAGGGGGTGAGAAGGATGAAACTCGAGTAGCTGGCATTGGCTGTAAGAAATGTTAGTTGTTTTGCTTCTTGGCACCCATCTACCCAACAGACATATTCTAGAAGTTTCTTATAGTCAGGGAATATGCTCTGTGTGTGTGTGTGTGTGTGTGTGTGTGTGTTGGCCAAGGACTGCATCATTCACCACTGAATTCAGGGGTGCGGGTGGGGGTCAGACCAACTCCAAAAAGTAAAAATTGTACTGGAGAAATGAATACCTCTAGCATCTTGTAAGCACATGCACATGTCCGACTACACTGTTTTTACCTTTTTTCTAGGTATGTACGGGAACTCCCAAAGATTAAATCACTCAAGATGTAAAAAGGAAAATCCAAAAGCCTAAACCCAAGATTCATGTAAATCACACAGTAAATTAAATCATATACACACGGAAAGCAACATACAGATGGACTCTAAGGAGTATCGATCTATGATCATTCTAATATATGTCAATTATTAGTTATGCAAATACTTATACCAGTGCGCTGTGTGTTTAAAAGGGATTCCTGTAAGTAGATGCTGATTATAATGTAAACATACAGACACACACATAATTAAGAATACATCTATTCTGCCACCTGAGACACAAATGTTTCCTGACCTCAAGCGCAGTTTTCCTTTTGGTGACAACACTTTACAAATACTAACTTGTTTAATGCTACTTCTGAGAACCAGTTTCTGTAATCTGTGTTCATTTTTATGTTTTCATGTTAACAAACATGTCTTTGTGAGCATGTCATTGTCACTGTACTACTTTTCACTACTTTATTCTGCTTTTCCTTTATAATCTTTCCGTTAAACGATTATAAATACAAGAACATTATCTTCATATTGGCCCTATTACTTGGGTTGCTGGATATCCTATATATATACACACATGTTCTACAGAATTTTGCTTCATACCCTTTATTGAGTTTGTCAGGACACCCTCAGTGTCCTATATTCAGCTTTTTTTCAATAAATTATTAAAAGCCTAAAAAATATTTTAAAACATCTTTAGTGGTGCTTAAATGATTTAAGAGCTGTCCCTGAGAATCGCACTTCCATGCGTGAAGATCTGGACAATGCCTTATGGTCTTTCCTACGGCTGGACTCAGAGAAGATCACACTTAAAAATATTTAATTCTCATATTCAAGAAATAAGAGAGGACTTGTTGTTTGCCTAAATTCCCAAGTCAGAGATAACTCCTGATCAGCTCACGGGCCATGCAGCTCAGCCAGTCGGGACAGCCTCATTGCAGGGGTCATGCTTCTGAAAGTTCACCATCAATAGGAGGTTAACTCCACGGACCAGATAACCGGCTAAATTCCACCAATTCCTAAACACCCCAAGCTTCTGAAGTCTACCAAGCCCTGAAAACCAGGCTTCCAAAATATTTATATGAAATCAGTCTGGCTCCATTACAGACTGTGCCTTACAAATACAGCTCTCCTTTATAGCAGTGGGAAGTCTGCATCAGCCATCAGACTCAGTTATTATGAGTTTGGAGGCCTTTCATTGGTTCTCCTGTATTTATGGTTAGTTTTTAATTGGACTTGAGTGACAGACACAATGACATCCTGTTTCGAGATTATCATATCAATCTTTTCAATTCTTCTAGTGATTGATATTGTCAAATTTTTATTTATAAATACAACATAAGCTTGGTCAAAATGTAGGTATGAATTTTTTGACAATTTTTTAAAACAACGGACAATTATTAAACAAGGGAAAAGGGCTTTTAAAAAAATTATTTATTTATTAGAGAGCGGGCAAGCATGAGCAGAAGGGAGAGGCAGCGGGAGAGGGAAGAAGCAGGCTCTGCTGAGCAGGGAGCCTTGATGCGGAATTTGATCCCAGGACCCTGGGATCATGACCTGAGTCAAAGGCAGACACTTAACCAACTGAGACACCCAGGTTCCTGGGAAAAGAACTTTTAAAGTTGTTTGTGTAGGATATAATGGTTCAGTCAATATAAAAAATGAGGGAAAGGCCAACATACAATATAAAGATATTTATATCTTTATATAAAGATATAGGCCAACATATAATACAGATAAGCAGAGAGATACGTGATTTCCTTAACTAATACTAAAGAAAAGTAATTAATAACAAAATTCAAAAGGTAAAATAATCACAGCAGAAGTTGCAAAGGCATCCACTAAGTATATCATCTTTTTTATAACTGAATGCCTGAATATTATTGCTATGGAGCATTTTCTGATTCTAAAACTGTAAGCAGATTTTCAAGTGTCAAAATGAAATCTACTACAAAAATAAAAAATGCATCAGCTACATTTCCTTTTACAGAGATTATCAAAGATTTAAACACCTTGCCTTTTTATCAGATAGCCAGAGATACCAACTACCACAATGCAGAAAAAATTTTTTTTCTGTTGCTTGTGCAGTGTTTTTCTTCTGAAAAAGGTTTGCTTATAAGGCGCTCACAAGGAAAACCCTTCCAGATGAGACTTCAAAAAGAACAGCCATTTTTTGCAGAGGCTCTTATTGAATTAGAAGTTAATGAGAAACAAAAGGACCCCTTTCAGTGGGTATAATACAAATTTGCTGGATGTTTATGTAAAGGTGCAGAGATGATTTATTCAAAGGTGAAGCCAAATATGAATGTTTTTATGGGAAGTGTTGGTTATTTTTCCCATGTTTTGCCTTATACTGCTGAACCAGTATTTAATGCTCTTCCTATGGACAACTGGACTACCTGGGATGAAGACTTTCTCTTGCTTCATCATTTATAGTGTTTAAATTGATCAATTAAAGTTTTTTTATGACTCTGTTTACATGAAGATCCTTCAATTCTCACATTCAAAAACCTGTTGGCTCCTTAACAAATGCAGTTGAGAACTTCTCAGTGTGTTTGAAGCACTGAAATCATACTTAAATTCTGAAGAAAAGGCCCCCAAATTCTTGTTAACATTTTTAATAACCCATTGAGTGCAACTTACTTATTTCTTGTTCACAGTCCTCAATATGTCCTCAGCAAATTGAAAGAAAACAAGTATCTTGCTAGAAAGAACTAAAAAGAAGATAGAAAACTACTATCTGAAGTAGTATCTTGCTAAAAAGAACTTGTTGAATGTGTTAAAGAAAGAACTAACCAAAATTTATTTCTTTAAGTGCCAAGGCTATTATTAAAATGAACTCTACTATATATGAAAAGAACAAGAAATTCCAACTTGAAATGAATAATTATTACGGCTTTTGCCACAAGATTTGTTTGAAACAGATTTCAACTCCTGAAGAATTCAATTTGTTAAGAATTCAATTCTTTACATACATATTATTTAATAATCACTATTATTAGAATCATTGCAGTGTTGAAGAGAAAGGAAATATAAATTTATGACAAAGTTATCTTTTTCTGTTACTGGACAAAAGTTTTAAAAATCATTGGTCATGAGATACAGAGTAATACTGAATAATGGAAAAGCTAATTAATACTATAAAGATGGTACTATGTGCTTCAAAAAAAACAAATTGAAGAACCACTCTCAGAGTCGTTAACTTTATGCCAATATATGTTCGGAATCCTGGCTCATAGTGGTAATGTTGAGCATGCTTTCTCTTTAATGAATTTTCAATGGACAACATAACTAAAGAAGTTGGGTGAGACCACTGCCAAGATATGTTACAATTTAAATGGAACATAGCCAGTAACTGCAAGAAATCTTATAAGAAAATTCTGCAAAACACAAAACTGTTGAGGCAAATAAAATTAAGACGAGAAGTGTAATTTAGATGCTTACAGTTTATTTCAGATAAACAACAAATGATGTTTTAGCTTAAGTATGTACCACAAATTATTTTTATCTTTATGTATCTATCCAAAGGCAGCTAGAAATACTTTTAATTTAACTGGGCATCCTGTATTCCATTTGCCTCATCTGGCAACCCTGATTTTAATGTTGCATCTTGGATTGGGGTTTTTTAGACTGAGTGTATGATATAATTCAAACCCCGGGACTCCACGAGAGAGGGGCTATAGATGCTAATTATGAGGGAAGATTATTCATACTAAGGATATTAATTTTTCCCACCAAATTCCAACAGAGATGGACAGCTTTTGTGGTTGTTGTTGTTGTGGTTGTGGTTCACCTGGAAAGCATTCCTCCTTTCAGTTGAAGGTTGTCATTTTTGAGTATCTGACTTCACTTGTATGCGGTGGGAGGACTGTCTCGGCTGCAGCTCACCTACTTGTCAAGTTCAAATCCTATTCCACGGAGGGGCTGACAACCAATGAAGCTTGACATTTCTGGGTTGGATGCACTTCCAGGACAGCCCTGGCTTTTCTGGGTGGGCTTTTCCACTTTTATTGTATTATTTATTACGTTTTCGCTTGTGTTTCATGAGGATTTTGTTGTTATTTTTGCAAGTCATGAAGAACTCCCTTTACATTCTTGTGAGCTCACTAATGCTTTTCAAAGCATGTCAGCTCTAATTTATGTAGTATTTAGGTGATTTGCAGTAGGAGAGGGGGTGTATTTCAGGATATCTGATCTTGTTAAACTACAGCAATGAAAATTTCATAAAGTCCATTTTTAAAAATAGACTTAGCAACGAGCTGACTGGAAAATTTTAAAATACCACACCATAAACTATTTTGGGGGGTTCTTTGTAATTTAAACATTGATTTTAATACTTTTCATAGTATGACAAATACATTCTTTTAAGAGTCAAATAAGTTCTGTAAGTCTTATAAGGAAAAAAGAGCACTCTCTTATCTGCACTTTTTTCTTTCACATGCCCTCTTCCTGGGTACAACCATTTTTCACTATTGTGATACTTTTTATTATTTCATTCATGATTAGTCCCCATATTTTACAATAATATATATTATATATATATATATAATTTTATAATAACACGTCCTCAATTTCCTTAGTTTATTAATTCTGGGTATTTAATTTGACCTCTTACTACAGATAATAAACATCTGGCCTCCACACTACCTCAAATATTGTGCAATCATCCTTTTAAAATAATATATCATAATTTTAATCAGTGTGTAGTACTGGCACTATTAGGACTTTGTAAATATGGAACACTGCTATGCTAATTAATATTGTCATATTTCTCAATATTTTCTGTTTCTCATAACCAAGGATATTTATTCTTCCTAAATAGATTTGTCTTTCTAATATCCAAGGACTGTCTTTGTTTGTGTTGTGTTTGGAATATAGGTTCAGAAAATTCCAGAAATCTGGTGAAGAGGAAGGAAGAAGTCAACTTCTCTTACAGATGGACAACTTTGGCTTCTCACGGATGACCAGGGCCCTGGAGGAGGTTGACAGTCATACTGCATACCTCTTCCTATCCCAGGTTCATTGCTTCTGCTTGGTTTCCCTGTTTTAAAAATATTTTTGTATAATAATGTCCTTTAAAAACTACACAGGGGCACCTGGGTGGCGTAGTCAGTTAAGCATTTAACTCTTCATTTTGGCTCAAGTCATGATGTCAGGGTTATGAAATTGAGTTCTGTGTTGGGTTTCATGCTGGGTATAAAGCCTGCTTCATATTCTCTTTCTCTCCCTCTCTAAAAACAAACAAACAAACAAACAAACAAAAACAACAAAAAAAAACCAACCCAACTACATAAAGTACCATAAGCTCTTTGAGGGCGTTTCAAAGTGAGAAAAGAAACAAACAACGGAGACTGCACCCCAGAAACTTGCTCATTCTAGCCTTACCCTATTCCTTTACTATCGTGAACATTGCATAATTACATGAAGGTGGGATTACCAAAGCTTCATACAACTAGCAATCCTTCACTCGGTTTCCAGAAAGGTAAGAGTCGAGGAGCTTCATATTTCATACATTTTGGAACTGGAATTCTGGAGCTGGCTGGGTGTTAGAAAAGAAAAATGTGACCCTGAATTCAATGGGGAGAAATAGCTGTCACCTGCCCACAAGATCCCTGATGGAAGCTAGGGACAACTAGCCTATTACTCACCTTTTAGCTCAAACTTACCAAAACTCTAATAGTCCAGCAGGTTCCCCTCTCTACCCTTGTATTCACCTAGAGCAGTAGAGAACAGAAAACTTCCTGCTCCATGACCTACAGAGCTGGGAGGGAGGCTGCTACAGCTCTTCTTCACCCTCCTTGCTCAAGGGTCTCATTCAAGGTTATCAACTTCTGCTTCCTTGCTCAGAGAGTGTATAGACAGCTTAGCATGAGTGGCAAAGGTATGACAGTGTTGTAACTGTGGTACCTGACTATAGGACACTCTTGGCTTAGGGTTGAATGGCTGTGGTATAATAGAATCCTTTACTCTTCCTCTTCTCAGTGACAAGAAGAGTCTAAAGAAACTGCTGAATTGAAAGATGGAGGAAAAGTCCAAGAGCTGCAGTGGTTTGAGATAGGCAGCAGGTACTTGGTAAAGGGATGTGGTGAAAAATTCTTTAGTAGCTGGGTTCTGTGTGGAAATCTCCTTGAAGACAATGAGACTTTGGTTTGGTAGAATTCATTGGATACTTAGAGGTCTCAACATCTTATATCATGGTCTTGGAAGCTGCATCAAAAGGTACTGGTATCCACACTTGGCAAAGAGTCTGTAGTGATACCTGCCTTTGATGGGTCATAAGAGCTTTGGCAATAAGCTTCCTGGTGGAAACCATAATGGACCGAAGGTTCCTTCCAAGGTATTTTGGACATTGTGTGTCATGCTAAAGATGGAGAAGGGCTCCCATTTGTGACTGCTGTTAGCCTCTTCCCACCAGAGTCAAGCAAAATAAAGTAATGTGATATTTTTGTAGTATGGTGTTTGGAACAAATGTACACTTTTATTATCCTGTCTAATCTTTATAAATCCTTCAAGTAAATATTATTTTTTTGTCTTTTACAAAGGAGAAAACTGACACACTGAGAAGTTAGTATCTATTTGGTGGGACACATAGAAGAGAAAACCGGGGCTTGGGAAACCTCTGGATTGTGGGAAAACATGTGGATACAACTGACAGAAAATGCAATCTAATTTACTTAAACACATGATGGAGACATTGACACATGTAACTCAAAAGTCTGGGGTAGACCGGTCTTCACACTCCAGAGTTGGTGCAGGGACTAAATTAATGTCATCAGGATTCAAGTCCTCTTGTTTTTGGTTCCCTGTTTTCCGTGCTGGGTTTATATTCAGGCCTTGCGTTATTGTCAGT
The DNA here is from genome assembly GCF_902655055.1 of Lutra lutra. NCBI lineage: Eukaryota > Metazoa > Chordata > Mammalia > Carnivora > Mustelidae > Lutra > Lutra lutra. The sequence continues at coordinate 53,462,260 of NC_062290.1, forward strand.
AAGGTAAGAGCTGTATTTTCCCAGGTGGAAGCACGGTTGAAAATATAGTGCCTCTGTCAGGATAGCCCCTGCAAAGTCTCTTTGGGTCTTACTGATTCCATTTCGGTCCCATCTCCATTCCAGCACGAGTCCCTGTGGCCAGGAGAATGAGTGCTCTGGTTCAAGAGGCCTGAGTCAACAGAGCCATCCTTAGAGGAGGAACAGGTAGAAAACACACCTCCGTATGCACTTGGAATAAGACTGAAAAATATGGGTTGTTCTTCCAAAAGGGTACTCTTTCTGGAAAGCTGAACAAATACCAAATTTCAAAATGAAAACAGAAATCAAGCATACATCTCTTATGGCCTTTTCTCAATGTCCCCAATCCTATCTGTTGGCCCTGTGTCATTCTCACCTACTTATAACATGCCATGTGATCCAAAAGAACCATGTTCTATTAAGGTGAAAATCAGACCTTGTGCTTATGTTACCATCTTTGCTATCTTGTATGGAGTTTGACTCCCTTGGAGGGATGGGTATCCATAGTTATTAACAAATATGAACTATATTCCCTGCTTTAGGCATGATCTTTGTTTCTCCTGTTAGACTGAATATTACCTCATCAGATCAAGGATTCCATAAACTTGGAGGCAAGTTTGTGTGATAATGCTCTATATTTATATAAGATTTATATAAGACCTTGTGTAAGATGTTCTGATATTTTCTAGCCAAGAATAAGAATGAATGAACCTCATTAAGTGCCTACTATGTGCTGGCTCAGGAATGCTTCATATATATTGCTACCGATCCCCCCCACAGCCTTCTTATTTGGGAAATGAGGACATTGTAGTCACGTGGGGTAGATACATTTTGATGTTTCTTCCCAGATAATATTGACATTCAAATACTGCCCCTTTCACTCCTTTTGGGTGGTCCTCTTCTGCCCTCCATGTGTTTTACAAAACAGAATGAATTGGTCTGTAGAGAGAAAGGAAAATAAAACATGCATCCCAGTTGCTGTCTGAATTTCTAAATTTCTGGTGTCTTTTCATTACGTGGCAAGAACTCTGACTATTGTTCTTGAGTTCTATAAGATACTCCTCAATCTTTAAAACTTCTCTTGAAAGCCAAGCCCGCAAAGGAATGAACAGCTTTTCATCAAAAATTAAAATCAAGTTGCTCAAGACCCTATGACCAGGAAGCAGTAGAATCAGGATTTAAAACCAATTTTCTCTGAATTCAAAACCAGTATGGTACATGGTAATGCACTTTGACTTGAAGGTGCTACAACTCAAATTTCTAAAGTTGACATATTTCATCCCAGTGGACAACACTATATGTTATTTATAGTAAAATGAAAGAGTTAATCAACTGCTAACCGAACTCAGATTTTGAGGGAGAGGAGCAATTTTAGAAAAATGTGAATCAGCATAAAAGCCCTGTTTAAGTATCAATTAGCATGGCTGCTGTTAACAAGGAATGCCAAAATTTCACTGTTAAAAAACAGCTAATAAAATCAACATGGTGGATATTTAAAATGTCACTGCACAAACCTACCAATGCTACAATATTTATAACCCTAATATCTATGGTTAGAAGTTAAATGGTATTTGTGCGTGTGTATAAAAAAAGCAAAATCAATTTCACAGTTTAAACTACAGGTTACTTAGAAAAAAACACATATTGAAAAGAACTTTCAGGTGCTCTCTAAATAAGGGCACAATTTTTTTCTGTTCTCTTGCTTAGTAATGAATTATTTATAATTAACCAAGTCCTATTTAACATAGTTTGCTAAAGTATGCAGGTTAGATTTTATTTTGCCAAAATTATCATCCATCATGGTTCATTGCCTTTAAATCTTCTCATTTGGTTTAGAGGTTCTTTCTTTAATCCTCCACTAAGTCGAACTGCTTGCAAATACATTTTACAGCAAATCCGTACTAGGGGAATGACTACTTGTACTTTTCATTTGTGCTAAAGCTTGTCTTATTCTGGAACTGTTATTTTCAAGTAATGGCTATACATCCTCAGTTGTTTGATAAAGTGAAGACTTGTTTACAAAGTGCAGAAGAACAGTGTATAAGGTGTACTCTTTCACAACTGTGTAATTATACCAACCAAGGCTTCAGTTAATGAGTTCCCTAAATGGTTGTGGAAGAGAGATCACCATATGCGCTTTTCAAACCATGCTTTTTAGTTTGAAAGGGATGGAGATTACCTAGTACATCAGAGCTCTATCTCAACTATTCCAGAAAGATAGTTTTATATTCCATTTTCAAAAACTGTCCAAGAAAAAGATTCCAAGTTAAAATCTGTATGAAATAATAATCCCCCAAATGATTCTATTACTGATTTTTCATGTGTGAAATGGCACTGGAGACGTGGTTTATAAATTTGAAATGACGTATGAACCAGTTATTTTCTTTAAAATGTATGGTTTCATTTGAGAGGACTTATTAAGTAATTCTACGGGTAAATTCAGAGTCATCGCCTGAAAACCTGCTTAACTCTGTCATGATCAGAATGGATATTCTTAAGCATCTGTAGTCAGTATTGGTTCTCGGAACTCAATAACTACACCATTACCTGCTGCTACTCACTCGGTCTCAGGCTTCAATTAAAACAGGTGAGGAAAACCCTCTCTCTCGATGACATAGGAAAGTGGGGAACAACAGGAATCTGAGTGGATGCCGGCCAATGTTAAAAATAGGGTACAATTTCGAGGAGGAAATACCGAAGTCATCCTTCACTGTTTTCATGTAGTATATGTCAAGGTCAGCTTTTTCTAGTGCCCATCTTTCCGGCACCCCATCTCCATACTGTGGGTGTTTTCTGAATGGCTTTACTAAATACATCGCTTTCCTAGGCTGAGTTTTCCTCCTCCCATCCATGCAAATGTGTCTTTCTGGACACAATGAAACCGTTCCCTAGCCTGGTCATTCTATTCATTTTTAAACTGTAGTAAATGTCTTGGGCTTTAAAATATCAGTTTCAGCCTATAATCTTTGCTGTACAGCCTCATGATTCATAGTTTTCTCAGCACCTGTCACCCTACAATACCAACAGTGGGTATTCAAGAATTGCTTGCTGGTTATAATAAATAAATTTTTAAAAAAACAAGATTTTTTCTTCAGGGAAACAAGCTATACTTCACATAGTGTGAAAATAGATGACATCAATTTTACTATAATAACCTCATCTATAAGCTTTATTTCAAGGACCCAGAGACTGAAGCAGAAATGAGACTGGGATCACTGTAGAGGAAACCTGAAACAGAGCTGTACTGTCAAACTTGCATGTGCATGTGTTGGTGTGTTTGTAACGTTCTTGTAGCCACCTACTAGCTGATCTGAACTTGATATTCACAGGTATCTGAACTACTAAACATAAAATGTTAGCTAAAATGGGATACTTTCGCTGAAAGGGCAGCAGAGTGCTTTTAAAAAGAGAGGAGTGCCTGGGTGGCTAAGTGTCTACCTTCGGCTTGGGTCATGATCCCAGGGTCGTGGGATCAAGCCTTGCATTGGGCTCCCTGCTCAGTAGGAAGCCTGCTTCTCCCTCTCCCACGTCCCCTGCTTGTCTTACCTCTCTGCTGTCTCTCTCTCTGTCAAATAAATAAAAAATAAATAAATAAAAAATAAATCTTCAAAAACAGAGATAAGGATTTTTATGCAACTTTTGTTTGCATACCATCATGTATGTTTGCATTACACACAGTGAACACTTCTAAACCTAAAATTCTGCATTTTATCTATAGCCCAAACAGAGAGGTTAACGACACCTCCAAATGTGTTATCAAGACATTTTCTGAAGTCTTGAAGATGGTATGCACTTGAGAGGTAAGGATGTTACGAGCCTATTTCATTGAGCACTGAACTTTGCTATTTCCTTTCATACCTGATCTATGTACAAAGGTGGGTTTTTTTTTTTTAAGATTTTATTTATTTGACAGAGAGAGATCACAAATAGGCAGAGAGGCAGGCAGAGAGAAAGAGGGAAGCAGGCTCCCCGCCAAGCAGAGAGCCCAATGTGGGGCTTGATGCCAGGACCCTGAGACCATGATCTGAGCCGAAGGCAGAGGCTTAACCCACTGAGCCACCCAGGCGCCCTATACAAAAGTTTATATCAAAACACTTGCTTGGAGTTTCTGTACTAAAACAGAAAGAGAGTACCAAAGATGGTGTCTAGGTCATACGGTCCTAGTGAGCACAATCAAGTGACTCAGTATATCCAGTAAAATTCACTAAACATATTTGACTTGATTGTGAAACTTGTTTCATTTGTTAACTGTGAGATGCAATAAAGCTTCACTTTGTGCCAAATTGTAAAGCAGCGTTTGACTTAAGTGGTTCTCAAGAAATATAAATATTGACTTTTACCCTTAGTGATATTATAAGAAAAATCAATTCCTATCAGAATATATTCTATAATAGAAGCATAAGCCAGCTAACAGAGGTTTTCGTCTGATTGTTACACAGATTATTTTAAATTTTTATTACAGGCTGGAGTTCTGGATAATAAATTTAAAAAATCTAACTATATTTTTATAGCCTACATAAGGCCAGGGTTATAAAGCCATTTCAAAAATTTTATTTATGCTTAGGAAAACATAGATTCAATGCCTTTGGTATAAAACTGTATCATTTTCCTTGATGAACACATAAAACATGTCTATTACCTTTTGTATACATATGTACAGTCCCATAATGTTGAGTCAGCCACCCATCAATTACATCTTCCTAACAAAACAATTAAGTTCTATACCTTCTAGGATGGATACAATCAGGAAGTAGGACACTGAACATGTCTGTCCCACTCAAGCACCTGGTAAAGCAGCCAGGCTCCAGCTTGGGTCACTTGTGCCCACAGTCACACAGAGCCCTTCTATAGTTCTTAAAATGAGAAACACAACCATCTACACTAGTAATGCAAAGTTATCTGTCTGAGGTAGACTTTAGAGGAGGGAGGCTAACACAAGATAGGCAAGGTTTCCAGGTACTGTGAAGGGCACCCCTGGTGGGCACAAGGTTGTGCATGGGACAAGTTTAATTCTTTTTTTTTTTTAATATTTTATTTATTTATTTATTTATTTATTTATTTATTTATTTATTTAACAGAGAGAGAGAGAGAGAGAGAAACAGTGAGAGAGGGAACACCAGCAGGAGGAGTGGGAGAGGGAGAAGCAGGCTTCTCACAGAGCAGGGAGCCTGATGCAGGGATCATGACCCGAGCCAAAGGCAGACACTTAACAACTGACCCACCCAGGTGCCCCAGGACAAGTTTAATTCTTAAGCTAAGAGAAGAGCATCCACCAGCTTTGGTAAGTAAAACTTAATGGAGACAAAAAGCTGAAAAATAAGGAAATGAATCCTGTGATACATCAGTGAGAGTCCCCCAGATTAGTGCATTTCCCAGAATGGACTTAGTTAACTGGGAAAGCAATCAGAAAGTGCCTAAGTTAAGAAAGGAGCCGTTTGCAGACTCTAATGCCCCTGTGAACCTGAAACTCCTAAGTGGACATGTGGGATTGCTGCAAAATTCAGACCAACAATTAATGCAGGCCACAAATCACTTCCACCTTAAACAAACCTACGCATCAAAAGCAACAGCGGTAACATCATTTTAGGAGTTCAGAGCTCTTTTGGTTACACGTCCTCACCAACAGGAGATGCACCTATTTATCGAGAAACCAAATTCAAAAGCATGAAGTGGAAGAACTTTTGCCAAAGCAATTAGGTGTTTCATAATCACAGAAGCAGAGGTTCCAAAAGCTAGTTTGTTGGGGCTTGATAATTTCGGAACTATTTTGGATATTTTAACAGCCTCTTGGGAATGAATGGGTAGGTGCTATGTAGACATGAACCAACAACTTCAGAATCCCTCTGGGACTTGCTGCACTTAATTCCAAAGGGAACTCCCCAAAAGAAACCTGAATAGGTGGTAAACATCAGGAAAATATTGCAAACAAAAGGTCATTCATACAGCTTACACTCATTCGTACGTTTTCCTCTGAGAACTAAAATATCCTGGCTCTAAGTATTCTCACATGGGAAAAGAGAACTCAGATGGACTTATACATCAATAAGTGAACACAGTCACTTGGGGAGAGACAGAACTAATTCACTGCACCAAAAAAAGAGCACGATAATATTCTGGCTTATTTTAAAAGATGGTTTCTAGACTCAGTGAAAAATAGAAGGTGCCTGGGAACTTGCCAGGAACACAGCCAAGAAGCTGGGCTTCAAGGAGGACAGCTCAGGTCTGCTTGCCAGTTCAGTGGTGGAGATGAGCCCAGTGGCCAGGTGCGTGATGTAGATACAAGCCACTCCAGTCCTCATCCTCTTCCAGATGGTGGAGCCTCTGGCTGCCCCGTCTGTGGCCTCCATGAGCGCATAATTACACTCCCGGCCATCCTAGACTTCATTCAGCAAAATATTCAGTCTCTCTTTGTAAATTCAGGCTTCAGGAAATTCTACCCTTGTTTGTGTTTTCACAGTGGTGTAGATGATGGAGTTATAACAAAATCAGCAATCTTGGGGCTCCTAAGTGGCTCAGTTGGTTAAGCAACTGCCTAGGGCTCAGGTCATGATCCTGGAGTTCTGGGATTGAGTCCTGCATCAGGCTCCCAGCTCTGCAGGGAGTCTGCTTCTCCCTCTCACCTTCACCCCTCTCATGCTCTCTCTCTCTCTCTCTCTCTCAAATAAATAAATAAAATCTTCAAAATCAGCAATCTTTAAGCTTTGTCCTAAAAGGATCAAGGGCATAATTTATCCCCAGTAACCATCCTTTTATGAATATGACCCTTCCATCAAAGCTCAAAGACAGCTTGTCAAGCAGTTAAGTTTTTCAATAAATCGTTGTCAGATATGTTGGTATTTTAATAGTTGGTAATACTGTTTTACACCAACTGTACAGCTGGCTTATTTGAAGTTGCTCTAAGTTTTTGTACTTCCTTGTAAGAAATGTTAGCAGGATCTCTGCAGCAAAGCTCATAAGTACCTTTGTTTTGTAGGCCTGCCTGGCACTCACCCAGGAGCCCCTTAACCTTGGCCTCTGCCAAGAGCTCCTCCACCTCCTTCTGGCTCTGGGGCAATGAGACTGCTCTATTGTGAAGACAGTTGATATTTCACCTAAGTGATTCCTGGATTGTTTGTTTATATCACAGAACACATTGCTTATGGTGTTGAAGTATAATCTATAACTAATACTGAACAGTATTATTGCAAATTGCATAAAAACATACCATCAATGAACTCATTATATACTTAGGCTACTGGTGTTTTCAATGTTTTGTATTGTATAAAAATCTTCCATCAGCTGTTTGAAAATTTTGATTTTTTTCCCCTAAAGATTTTATTTATTTATTTATTTATTTGACAGAGACAGCGAAAGACAGAGAGAGCACAAGCAAGGGGAGCAGCAGAGGGAGAGGGAGAAGGAGGCTCTCCACTGAGCAGGGATCCCGATGTTGGGCTCAATCCCAGGACCCCGGGATCATGACCTGAGCTGAAGGCAGACGCTTAACAACTGAGCTACCCAGGCGTCCCTGAAAATATTTTAATCAAGTTAGAAAAAAACAAATGGTTGGCATTTTTGTATGAATAGGGAACAGGTTTTTGTTTTTTCACTATGTTAAATAGTGAAATATGCCATATGTTCTCAGAGGTAAATTAGATCCGGGTATTGAAGGAAATCTCTTGCTTAAGCCGTTTTCTGTAAAGAACTTTATTAATCTTTTCCCTTTTTATCTGACAGGCCACAATTAGATAGATTTGTGTATTGTTTATTTTATGATTAGTCCCAAATGCATTTGCTTTGATTGATTACAAAAGGCATATTTAACTGGACCATTAAAATAAGACTAAGTGATTTACAGATAAAGATAATTTCAGCAATTAAGCACAAGATTATCTTTGAGGTTCCTGGTAGCCAAAGTAACAAGGGAAACTTGTATGTGTTAGATAATTTTTATGGTCTGGTGAATTGAAGCATACAAGCCTTGGGCTGGAAGAGATTTATTTTCTGACATAGTATATTATACTATTCATTTATAATAAATTAAATTAATACAAAGTGTTTTGAAATATCCAAATGTTTATAGCTATAAAGTATCAGTCAATTCTATTATAAAGAACACCCTCAATTCCACTATACTCTAGCTATTAAAAAAAGATAGTCATTCAATGACAAGAATGTCATTGTTCTTTAGCTTTCCAAGAAAACTCTATGGAATGCAAAATCAGCTTATAGTTTAAAGGTGATTAATTTCAGCAAAGCAGATTTCTTCAAAACACGCAACAGAAATAATGGCTTAAGGGGCTTTTTCTCTGTTTGTTTGTATTTCTCCCAGTAATGAGGACACAGTCAGCAGGGCATGAGACTATTTTTGGTTTCACCACTTTGACATGTCAAGACAAGTTATCATTTACCTTGCTTCATCATTAATATGTTTATATCAACGAATCCACAATATTTAGTAAAGATGCAATGCTGTTTTCCTCTGAAGCTAGAAAAAAGCAACATGTTTATGATTTTGAAAGTGTCACAAGCACTGTTAGAATGAACACCAGCAGTCTCCATGTCTTCAGTCACACGAATGTCACTGAAGCATGGTAAAAACCATGTCAGGGAAGGCCAGTCTGAATTACTAAATAGAGTCGGCAAATAGTGTTTCTTCGGAAACAAAATTTGACTCCATTTAGCAGTATACAGTAGGTCAAAGTGGGCCACAAAACAAAGAGCTGTCTAGTGTGGTTCTCTAGGGAAGTGGATTTAATGAACTAAATAATAACAAGCAGTAATTAGCATACTAGCTATTTGTGGATAAATACATGCTTTTCAAGTGCTTAAGGGCACTAGAGCATCCTGTTCACTTAACTAGTTTAAAGATATCCTCCCCAAGTCTTGTTTATACCACTAATTTACACTTTGTACGTAACAAGGAAGGATTTTACAGATAAAGATCTCAGGCCATGTATTTCAATATGAAATTTATTTATTCATTTATTAAGAGTAAATAAATCCAGTAGAGTGGATCCTAAATCCATGTATTACCATAATGGAAATAGAAAAAAAAAAAAAAAACCTTTTTTAAAGAACAAAAAATAAAAATGAATAATTTTGGCTCTAAAATAGACCTTGTTTGCTCCCTGCAAAAAAGATCCCTTGGAGCCTATTGAGCTTTGTGGAAAAGAAAATTATATATAGTATTGTCCATGGCACACCCAGCAGGGAATTACTGACTACATTTTATTTATGTGGACATGAAAGCACCTGAGATAGTGGGGAGGGGGGCACTTTCATATTTTCTCCTACTGCACTGAACGACCTGCAGAGAAGAAAGGCAAGGTCTGCTGTACAATCATGTGTTAACAACAGCAGCACAATGTGAAAAGATACCCAAAGAGATATTGCCAAGTGCGTCCTACATGATCATAGTTCATAGTTAAGCTGACTCCCAGAAGAGAGACACGTCTCAACCCAATAAGTAGCCAGGTGCCCACAAATCCTGAGATCCTAGATGTTCTGGCCAAGTGGATTTACTTCTGTGATCTCTTGGTGAAGAATGTGCTGATCGCATGAATGGCCTGCTGATGGGCCTGGAGGAGGGGAGCGTGTCAGGGTGAGTAGGGCCTGATGTGTTTGCTCTCTGATCAGTGTCACTCAATCCAAAGGTGCCGCACAATTAGCCCCCTGATGATGCTGTTGGCTTGCTTCTCTTTTTGCACTGCATAACTTGGTGTTTTATTAGACCATTAATGCCCTTTACCTGTTTCAAGTAGCCTGCGTTTAGTTGGAAATCACTTCCCAGAAAAACCGTGAAAGAGAAAACTAACAGAGACAGAAGTATCTATGGAAAACCCAAGTCCTCATAGCTGAACATTCTAAATTTATACATAAATCTATCAAGTCTGCTTTGTCTAATCTATAACACATCAGAAGCAGCCAAATTTAGAATCTAGAATGTTTTACCTAGGACAGGTGAAAAAGGGCATATTGAGAGACGCAAATGAGCGTGCCCGGTTGGTTCAGTTGGTAGAACATAGGATTCTTGATCTCGGGGTCATGAGTTCCAGCCCCATGTTGGGTGCAGAGTTTACTTTTAAAAAATTAAATAATAAATAAATAGAGCAGCAAAGAATAACAGCTGACAGTGCAGAAAGAGACAAATAAGGTATAAAACTCAGGGAGAAGGACTTCAAAGAAAAAAAAATTTTTCTCATTTCACATTCTCGCTAAGTCAATTTCAAAGAAGGCTTCAAGAGCAGATAAGTTATTAAGAAGGTTTTTTGGAGGAGGAGAATGAGCAAGGGAGTGAGTAAGTAAAACAAAAAGCATAAGAAATCAAGCAAAGCTGCAATTTCAGGTAAAATGTCAGCTTCAGTATTACCCCTCCTGAAGCTATGCAGAACATATTACCCCTCAGAGTTTGTCCTATCTAAAGTTCAGGAATTTCTACTTTTGTGTTTCTTTGTGGGCTCTTTATTGGTGTAGGGCCGCAGGGGGTTGAATGGTGTAAGGAGGAAGCATCTTGTGTTCTAGGAGTCCAAGTGGAAAAAAAAAATCAAATATGCAAACTATTTACAGCTTACCACACAGAAGTGGACGGATGGGATCACAGCGCCCATAGAAGGGATCTGAGGGGCTCTGGTTCGACCACCAACTACATCCATCTCCGCATGCCCAAGACATTTACGGTCACTGACAGTCTTTCAGGTCGAGAAGTTATCAGTTACCACACAGAGGTGGTAACAATAAATATTGTGCAATATGTGCAATAAAATCATTTAGGTTCATATCGAGGAGCCTGAGTCAGTTTAAGAGTTCACTTCTATTCTGAGGGTCAAAATAACAAAGTGGATACAGTAGAAAGACCATAGGATTTAGGAGTTATAGGTTCTAGTCCTGTCCCCATTGCCCTTAGATACCTATGTTATCTTAGTGTGTGTCCTCAGTTTACCTTGTTGATATGAATGGCTTCTTTATACCCCAATTCAGTCAACCCCCCACATCTCCCACCAAAATCCCACAATGAAGTGTCAAAAATAAGACAATGTAAAAGACCCAGAGCCTGGCAAACAAGAAATACCAAATAAATGTTAGCTAAAACAAACTTAGTCAACAAAGCTTGAATGGATTTAGCCAAGATTATATTTGGCTGTTAATGACAAGGACCCTAAAGAGGTGGAGTCACTTACCAAGAGCCCAAGGTACTTTCAGGCACAATATGTTTCCATGACATTTCTGAGATTATCTATAAATATATCAAGTTGCAAGTTTAAAATGTACTCATTTTTTTCTAACAGTTGAACCATGTATACATTAAAGTGAGTGACTGTTCTTTCAATTGCCTGTATATTTAAAATGTGTCAGTACTTAGAGGTTGTAATTTTATAGAGAAGAGTAAATAAATCCAGTAAAAGCATACTTATAAATATTTTAGGTTTAGGTTTAGTTTATTTATTTATTCTGGGATAAATAGGGAGTTGTATAGCAAAAATAAATAAATAAAAGTCTTCTCTTTCTAAGGTATTTGTCTGTATTTTCAGAGAGATCCATATTTAGATTTTTAAGGCAATCCTGTATCTGCATACAGACTGCTGAAATGACAATTTTAAAACAACAAACCCTAATCCCTGGTGACTGTACATCTGTGTCACAAAACAATCACATAATCTGGCGTGATTAAAAGGTTTGCTGATCAGAGTTTCCAGCTGAGAGCCAAATATGGCAAAGTATGATCTAGTTTTCTGCTTCACAAATGCAAATAAAGACAAGCACATAGACCAGAGAAACTAGTTATTCTTACACAATTGAGGTCTCATACAATTTGAGATGAAGAAATTGTCCAGTAGCAAACAATTCCTTTGAAAACAAAGCTAGACACTGGAGTTTTCTGACTCACACCATTAAGCTACAGCTTCCAATTTTACAAATATGTGATTAAAATGAAAATACAGGACACACACACAAAAAAATACAAGATACCATGTTTTGCATAACCTGTAAAAAGATTTTAAATGTTATCTACTCCATAGCAAGTTCACAATGAAAGTCTAATGCAACTAGAGAAAATGATGACTGGTATTTTAAGGAACCATTCAATAACAACATAAAGACATTTGTAAGATGTCAACAAAATAATTAATGTCTTTGTCTTTGTTTCGTCTCTAAAGTATCTAACCTCGTCCCTGGCCCACAGTTGGCACTCTACCAGGATTTTTAGTTGAATGAATAAAAGCTGTCTGAATGGATAAATACATAAATGTGAAATAATTGTCAAAAAGATCTAGGAATCATAGTGACTTCTGCCCTTGTGTCTACAAAATACTAGAAGTTATAACCACATTAATAGAAATAGCCCACTGGACCAAGGAGGAAATATATTTCAGCAGGTCGATTATTTCTTAAAGACACAATTCATAATACCACATGCGAAGTGACTGATTATAAATTTTGCATTCTCTTCCACAGCTGTCTCCTTTGGGAAAAATAAAAAAGCAAAACAAATGAGGAATGGAATTCTGGTATCACAAGACTGGCTTCACTAACCCAGATATTTCCTTACTTGGTGCAGATATGCCAGTAATTTCGAGCCAGACTCAGATAATACAGGACAATGTTATTTGAATTTCTTCTTTGGCACAGTGTCTGGTGTTTTTGATGTGCCCTAGTAATGATCCCAAAAGCAAAGCTGCGAAGTCCTGCTCTATATGATTTTATTGAAATACCGAGTGTAACAGAGACTGTTAGTTTAGAATCACCCACACCTAGCGAGGCTTTGGGTTTGAATTCTTTCTTCTTTTTTATTCACCTGCCTTTTTATTATTTTTTTAAGATTTTATTTATTTGAGAGAGAGAGCGCTCAAGTGGGGGGTAGGAACAGAGGGAGATGGAGAAGCAGATTCCCCTGTTGAGCACAGAGCCCTACTCCAGGCTCCATCCCAGGACCCTGAGATCATGACCTGAGCCCAAGGCAGACCTTGATGACTGAGCCACACAGGAACCCCTGATAAGAGTTTCTATATGCAATTAACTAACTAAATTCTAAGTGGCAGAAGAGCCTGTTTAACAAAGTGATACTCAAACTCATTCTGGTCACTACAAAGCTCAACCATTCAAACTGTATGGCCAGGCACTATAGTATTAGGCAAGTAAGAAACCAAATACACAAAAGGAGGGCACCAAAGATATAAAATGCCTACATAATCTTCAAATTCAAAAGTACTCTGGGACGCCTGGGTGGCTCAGTGGGTTAAGCATCTGCCTCCTGCTTAGGTGGTGATTCGGGGTCCTGGGATCAAACCCTGAGTGGGCTCCCTGCTCTTCGGGGAAGAAATAAATAAATAAATAAATACTCTCTAAAGTAACTGCACTCTAGCAAGTATTGTTTCTTGTGAGGCAGGGGAACCTAATCTTTGTTCTTTAGAGGCGCGGTGCTCTGGTTCAATTTCGATTATCTTTCAAGGGGATGAATCTCCTGAAGAAGGTCAAAATGACATTTTAAATTAAGATTCGAAACAATGACATTTTACATTCCTAATCATGTGTTTTCAATAGATAATTATAAAGGACACCCTGGTTTTAACATTTAGCTCATTTTCAAAAGATTAGAAAGGGCAGGAAGCATTTTTATTTAACAATGGTAGCACTTAGAAGCCAACAATTACTTCTGAAATCTAGTATCAGTTACTATTGTACTTTTTGCTACGAAGTTAATCTGGAGTGAGCATCCATAGAGAAATATTTCTTTGAAACAAGCATCTCTAAAACCCCTGAGTGCATCTAGCTTGTATACTATATACAGTGTGTATATATCTATATATCTGTCATATTTACAATTTTAATGAATCAGTGGGTGTATGCATATACAAAGAGTCCTCATACACACAACTGAGATGAACGGTATCATTTGTTGTAAATAGTGTTAGGTATCACTTAAGCATTTTAAATGTCCCAGACACTGTGCTAAGTACTTTTTAAAACATGTAGGTGATCACTATTTCTGTCCCCATTTTATATATGAGGGAACTGAGATACAGATACACTGAATAAATCTTGGAATTAAGAACCCAAACTGAGGAACGTCTAAATCCAAAACCATGTTCTTGGCCACTACGCATGTACCTATGCAGTACGATAGCTACCTGCCACATGTGTCAGTTGAGAAACTGAAATAATGTAGCTACTTTAAATCTTTTTTTTTTTTTAAGATTTTATTTATTTATTTGACAGACAGAGATCACAAGTAGGCAGAGAGGCAGGCAGAGAGAGAGAGAGAGAAGATGAAGCAGGCTCCCTGCGGAGCAGACAGCCCGATGTGGGGCTTGATCCCAGGACCCTGGGATCATGACCTGGGCCGAAGGCAGAGGCTTTAACCCACTGAGCCACCGAGGCGCCCCAATGTAGCTACTTTAAACTGAGATGAGCTGTAAGTACAAAATGCATACTGGATTTCAAGAATTAGTATGAAAAAAATCTAGTAAATAATTTTTATATGATTATATATTGAAATGATAGTATTTTAGCTATACTGGTTTAAATAAACTATAGTATTAAAATTGTTTTCACCTGTTTTTTTGTTTTTGTTTTTGTTTTTCTTTCCGGCAAGGTTACTATAAATTTCAAATTGCATATAGGGTTCTTATCTGTGGCTTCACTATGTTTCTGTTGGAACATGCTGCATTAAACTACTTAGGCTCCATTTTCCTTTGACAAATTAGGGAGGGACTCAGAACTGTTAACCCCCTGCTTAGTGGATCTTTGCCTCTTACTCATTTTTTTATCTTTTCCATGGCAGAATTTACTTCCTGCCTTTTAATGTAGTTATTTATATTATGTTGTATATCTACGCCTAAAATATAAAATGCTGGAAGTCAGGCTCTGAGTTTTTGTCTTGAAGTACCAAGGAACAAAGGAAGAGAGCTTTCAGCTGAGTAACAGTCTCTTAGGCTTGGTAGCCCTGCCAGCCTCTCCTTCCCCACAGGCTGTCCTTTCATCCCCTGGAATGGTGCCTAAAATGCCCTCATCAGGAGCGCTCAGAGGTGGACACACCACAGTTTATGGCCAAATCCAGCCCACCACCTCTTTTTATAAATAAAGTTTTACTGGTACACAGTGACATCCATTCATTTACATATTGTTGAGTGGCTGCTGCAGAGACCTACAGCCCTCAAATCTGGACTTTTACAGAAAATATTTGCCAAACGTGAAGTAGCTGAGGCCGCCATTTAGAGCTCATTCCTTCCTTCTGCTTCTTACGTCTCAGGGAACAATTACACTAGAGTGACATTAGAATCTGATAAAATAACAAACCTTTTAAAGCTATTAACAACACCAATTTGCTTCACATTGTGTTTCAAGGATGCTTACATTTTAATAATCACTTCTAGATTGAAAATCCAGGAATCCTTCTAAAGCTTTGTGGTTATTCTCTATTAAGATACTAGGGATTAGAAAAAACTTTGATATGTCCTCTACGTTGACACCAGCTGAGGTCCAAGGATTTCAGGATTTCAAGTCTTATAATGGGCATGTGCAAAGCAGCTGCTCTAATGACAGAACAGTCACTGTGGAGAAAATGAAGGATGCTTACTTTCTGGGGAGTGAGCTCTTTAAAGCTACTTTACTATAGAATAAAGGGTGAAAAAAATCAATACAGATATCATACCATTATTAATGTGGTCTGTCAATACAACGCTATTTTTCTTTTTTTATTTTATCCTGCACCAATGGGTCATTCGAAAGTCATAGATAGTGAGGGAAATTCTCATTTTATTAAAGGGCATTTGTTTGTCTTGATATAATCAATTGACCTCAACTTTCCCAGATGTGGAAGATCAGGTAAAATTAAAGTTATTCTTAAACAAGGCATACTTTGCACCAAAGCTAGCATGACAGGACAAAGAAAAATTTACTCTTTACTGATGTTTTTGCAACTAACTCTAATCAACGTTTCAAATATCCTCTTCACAGCAAACACCGCTGTGACAGTACTGTGCATATACTTACATAAAATTGAGTCATAAAACAAGTAAACAGGATAGTAAACAGATAGGAGGATTATAGAAATCTTCAACGATTTTTATCAAATTGTGCAACAAACTATTTTGTTCAAAGGAGGGTTTTTACAAAAGAACAAGATAGGAATGGGGAAATTTCACATAAATGTATTTACATTCCGTTATTAGGAGTTTCTTATTTGCTCCAACGGAGAACTGGAACACATTTAGGGGAAATCAATTTTAAAAATCCAGTAAAGATTTTGAAATGTTCAAAAGAAATATTAAGTGAAATCCTCCGTCCTAGTAAATAAAACAGAGATTTATTTATTTTGAGATTCTAAGGAACTGTGTTATCAGACAGTGGTTCTTCAAGTTGGATAAGCACAAAATGACGCAATTGTGTGCAATAAGGAAAACACTGAGCTTCTATTTGAAAAACAACAAAATTATTAAGCTTTACTAATCTTGAAACATTGCTTGACACTCACACCTTCATTCAGTCCTGCACTATTCCTTACCAGACAAATCATCATGAAGGAAAAGTGAGGGCTATATAATGTGCAGGGAGTAACAGGTGAACCTTCATTCATGCATCTGCCTTCTCCTATTGCAATACCCTGGAGTTTATATTTTATAAATATATGTTTTCTTAGTCTGATTATCTACAGGGTCCACAGTGCAGCTGCAAATGATAAAAATAGAACTGAAACTACCTCGAGGAAACTGGTAGACTTCATTTGCTCATTAACCAGGAAATTTAAGGCTGGAACTGGCTTGAATCTAACATATGCCCCGAGAGTCTTGCTCTCTATGTTCTCACATACTGTATACAAACTTTCTTTGCATGAGCAGAAAGATGCTCATTGGCTAATCAGCCCTGTACTTGACAGCTACCAATTCTAAAGAAAAAGAGACCAGAAAACTCCCATCTTCCACTATCAAATCTAATGGAAGGAAATGTAATAACCCTAATTGGGTCAAAACACTGGTGCTATCTATGAATTTCAGAATATATAAAAATAAAACAACTCAGGGGTGCCTGAATGAATAACTCAGTTGGTTAAGTGTCTGCCTTCAGCTCAAGTCATGGTCCCAAGGTCCTGGGATCCAGCTCCAAGGCCGGCGTGGGAGGCTCCCTGCTCAGTGGGAGTCTGCTTCTCCTTCTCCTCCCTGCTTATGCTTTCTCTTGCTAGCTCTCTCTCTCTCTCTCAAATAAATAAAATCTTAAAAACAAAACAAAACAAAAAAACATCTCAGTAGCATTGCAGGAGATATGTCAAAAACTGTGTTATAAAAAAATTCCAAATGAGAACATTTTGCATATATTTAACTGGTATGTAATCTAAGCTGTAAACACACACAAAATTAGGAATTTGGTCATTGGGATTTAAACATGCAAACTACTGAAGTAATATTGTTCTAATTACACTTCTTAATAGCATTCTGTAGAAAGATGGGAAAAACTAGTACCAGCTTTCAGATTTCTCATGAGTTCTATGAATTGATTGGGGATATTCTAACATGGGCTCTGTTTCGTGAAATTATTTTTTAAGATAATTTATTTAGAACACACTGATATGAATTTTATATAACATCTGTCCTAATTATGAATCTTTAATTAAAATTATTTTCCTTTCTGGAATAAACAAAAAAAAATGAAGAGTTGGAACTTAAAATATATTTTAGAAAATCTCTATAGTCCCTTACCACTTCGTAACATTCCATGTGCCTCTATGATTCATCTGGAAGATTTTTCCATAACTTTCCCTTCTTTTGCCTCCCATAATCCTGGTGAGGTTTTAAAGATTTAGTATTTCAGACTAGTTGCATTTACAAGTCCATTCTTCTAATATAGAATAATAAAATACTTCCCAGGCTAAAATTTTCAACCAGTAAATACAAATCATTTTCTCTCTTTTCAATACTGATTTTTAAAATGTTTCATTACATAAATCCCCTAGAGGGTTGTCACCGTATGCATTTACATAGGTATTATATGAGTAAACAGCAGAAGATTCCACTTTTTTATACTATATGAATTGAAAACTAGGTTTGTTGAGGTTTAATAGCTTCTTTTGGTCTATGTGAATGTCCAAGACTTTGCTAAGCTGCTTCTGAGATATGAAAAATGTTAAGACAGTAAATCCTAAGAGTTACCACTGCAAGCAAAAAAAAAAAAAAAAAGTGTTTCATTTATTTATTTGTTTATTTATTGTTATTTTCTTGCTTTTTCTTGTATCTATATGAGATGATAACAGATACTAATTAAATTTATAGAGTTATTAATTTCCCAATATATGGAAGTCAAACCATTATGCTTTACCCCTTAAACATATAAATGATGTATGTCAATTTTATCTTAATAAAATAGGAGGAAAAAGATCTATGTCTTTTTTCAAAATGAAAAAAACTATCAAATTTGTTCAACATTCTCTAAGCTAAAACAAATTGTATCATTTTAACTAGAGAGAAGCACCTTTCACAGACAACTTTTCTTCCAAACTATGGATGCAGTCAACATTTCTTTTAAATCATTTCTTGCATTAAAACGTGGAAGAAATTGTAATAACACAGCTGGTTAATAGGCATATTCAGTTTATAAGGCATTGCTATTTAGCTCACATACACATTCCTTTTTTTAAAAATGTGGGGATGTTTCATTTTTTTTTTCTCAGCATTTTCTTTTTTGGGTGGATTTTGGTAAGGCATTTGGGCAGAGATACGTTCTTAAAATAGTTACGTTTAGCTATGAGGTTATTTCAAAATTCAATCCAATCACTTATGTTTATAAACTCAAAAAACATTATTTTTTAAAAATTTTATGAAATATGAAACATGTGAAATGCCCATTCAAAGACAGTATTTCAAAATCCAGTTGGATTAAGGAGCTATTTTTTTTTTTTACAAAATAATAAAAATATTAAATGGAAGTATAAGAGAATGTTTATTTTAGAATCTCTGTTGGGAATGTCCCTTTTAGAAAGAATGTGAAAATACAGAATCATTAAAGACTGACATATGATAATAATGCAGTGGAGGAAAATATACCTCAAACATTATTCTAAGATATGCAGTAACTGGAGAAAATTTTCAGCTCAAAAAGTGAGTAAATTAATATATAAAGAGTTCATATGAATCAATAAAAAAAAATCCTTAAGTCTTCTTATCTGAAAAAATATATATATAGGTAGGCAATTCATGAAAGCAGAAGTTCAAATGACCAATAAACACTTGAAAAGCTACTGCATCTTCTTTTAAGAAAATTCTAAGAAAAACAATACAGTGCCATTTTCACATTAGACTGAAATGGTGAGACAGATGGTACATAGTGCTAGAAAGGGTATAAGATAATGAACAGTCTCATACACTGATTATGTGAGTTTAACTTGGGACAGCCTTTGGATAGCAATACAATCTGTCAAAATATCAGATGTACTTGCTTTCAACCAATTAGTTTTTCTTGTGGAGATTTATCTTAAAAAATACTCACACACATGTGACATGGTTTAAATTAGGAAAAGGAAAACCTGAGAAAATTCTGTAAGTTATTCAGCATGGGAGTAACTAGATAAATTATGGCAGGTCCACACTGGAGAATATGCAGCACTTTTTTTTTTAATTTAAGATTTTTTATTTCTTTATTTGACAGAGAGAGAGAGAGATCACAAGTAGGCAGAGAGGCAGGCAGAGAGAGAGGAGGAAGCAGGCTCCCTGCAGAGCAGAGAGCCCGATGCAGGGCTCTATCCCAGGACCCTGAAAACATGACCTGAGCCAAAGGCAGAGGCTTAATCCACTGAGCCACCCAGGCATCCCTATGCAGCAATTTTTAAATGATTAATATTTGTCTATCTGACTTGACATGGAAAGATGTATTTTGATATATTGTTATAGGAAAACAGCAACATAGAGAACCATATGTTATAAAATAATTACCTTTAATTTTTAAAGATTTATTTATTTATTTGGAGAGAGGGAGAGCATGGGTTCACACGAGTCAGGTTAGGGACAGACAGTGAGGGAAGGGGAGAGAATCTCAAGCAGACCCCTTGCTGAGCATAGAGCCCCACTCAGAGCTTGATCTCAGGACCCTAAGACCTGAGATCATGACCTGAGATGAAATTAAGACCAGGTCATTCAACTGACTGAGCTACCCAGCCTCCTTTAAAATAATTATCTTTAAATTAATCAAAAAAACAACAACCCTCCTATAACTATTCTAAGCTGTTATTTTTTTAAATGTCTGGAAGGATATGCAGTAAAGTCTTAACAGTGACTACACCTAAAGAGGGAAAGACTCAAGTAGAGAAGAAACTTTCATTTAAGTTACAGGATTTTGCAATAGTTTGAATTTTTTTCTTTTTAAAAATCTTTATTTTATTATTTTTTAAGATTTTATTTATTTATTTGAGAAAGTGAGGGAGAGAGCACACACAAGCGGGGGTGGGAGGACAGCAGCAGAAGAGGGAGAAGCAGGCTCCCTGCTGAGCAGAGAGCCCAATGCAGGGTGCTATCCCAGGACCCTGAGATCATGACCTGAGCTGAAGACAGACACTTAACCAACTGAGCCACCCAAGCGCCCACAATAGTTTGAATTTTATTTTATTTTATTTTTTTAAAAAAAACTTTTATTTTATTCTTTTTTAATTTTTTTTTTAAAGATTTTATTTATTTATTTGACAGAGAGAGATCACAAGTAGATGGAGAGGCAGGCAGAGAGAGAGAGAGAGGGAAGCAGGCTCCCTGCTGAGCAGAGAGCCCGATGCGGGCCTCGATCCCAGGACCCTGAGATCATGACCTGAGCCGAAGGCAGCGGCTTAACCCACTGAGCCACCCAGGCGCCCAATAGTTTGAATTTTAAACAAGTATGTCTTATTTTTGAAATGAAAGACAGTATTTACAAAGTTTTTAAAATAATAATATAATTCACTGCTAGTTATAGTCACATATGCTTTTTAAAATATAAAGAGACAAGAATAAATGAAGCCATAATTAAAAGCAAGAATATTGCTTTGTCAGGTGAATATTCTCAATGCAAGAACTAGTCATCTTTATTGTGAAACACTAAAAGCAATTTATTTCATTTTTCCAATTATCATAGCCACATATAAAATTGCAGGAAATAGGTAGAGGGTGATAAAGCTGTTCATATGAACTCTAAAATGGGTAAGTGAATAATTTCCCCAAATCTTGAACAATTTTCAAACTTTTCATAGATGGAAGACCTTCAACATTTTTTTTCAGCCTTTCCATTCTAAGATTGTAAAATAATATTAAGATAAACATACATAGTCCCCATTACACATCAAAAGTCAGACACTGAGTAAATATTTGAGGAAAAGATATTCTCACAAAACTACCTTAGACATCTGTAATGATGCCTACTGCAGATCTCACAACAAATTCTTACACTATAAGGTGTGATCAAGTGTTCTTTGAGAAAAGACTATTACCAGATGAAGGTCAAAATATCTTTAAATGGCCAAAACTGTTTTTTATTTTATTTTATTTTATTTTAAAGATTTTACTTATTTATTTGCCAGAGAGTGAGATCACAAGTAGGTAGAGAGGCAGGCAAAGAGAGAGGTGGAAGCAGGCTCCCTGCTGAGCGGAGAGCCTGATGTGGGACTCGATCCCAGGACCCTGAGATCATGACCTGAGCTGAAGGCAGAGGTTTAACCCACTGAGCCACCCAGGTGCCCCCAAAACTGTTTATTTTAAATTAGAGCTTTTAAATTAGAGCTAAGGCACTACACACAAAAACGGTAGAGGCAACATTAAATTCCGCTAAATACCATCTGCTGAAATATCTACATTTAATTCTGTATTCACATCAATATCTTTCTATATCTATGCCTATCTAAATAAATATCATCTCATATAATATTTTACTTCTATCTATCCATCTAATTAGATCTCTAATGCTGCTATAACAGAGTACCACAAATTTTTTCCAAAAAAAAAAAAAATCACAAACTTATTACGAAGTTCTGCCAGTTGGAAGTCTTTATCTCATGGGGATACAATTAAGAGTGTTTCAGGGCCATGTTCCTCTCCGATAGCTCTAGAAGAGAATGTTTCCTTGCCTTTTGAGTTTCTAGAGGTCACCTACAATTCCTGAGCTTGTGGATCTCTTCCTCTTTCTTCAAAGCTAGCCACATCCCAATCTCTGAGCATCTTCTTCAGTCCTCCCACTTTTCTCTGAGTGCAACCAGAAAATGGAAAACCTTAGCCCATCTGTGGTGGAATGGGAGGGTACTGAAGGGAGGACGGGTGGGAACGTAGGAGAAACCAGCCCACACAAGGCAGGAAGGAAGGCAGTGAAACGGAGTCAAAAGATCAACTTCACCAAACACACACATTACCGCCTAAAACTGGTACTGTTTGTCAGTCAGAATGGCATATAGAAGACTATTTCAGGGAGAGCAATTATTTTTTGGTTTTTTATCTTTCTTTTATAACTTTTTTTATTGTGTTATGTTAGTCACCATACAGTACCTCATTAGCTCATTAGTTTTTGATGTAGTGTTGCATAATTCGTTGTTTGCGTATAACACCCAGTCTCCGAGCAATACGTGTCAAGGAGGGCCATTCTTTTTTTAAAATCAGGATCTGCACATGTGTTTGGTAAAGATAAAAGATATTTTGGGTTTTGTGGGCCAGATCATCTCTGTTGCAAATGCTTAGCCTGTTAGTTAAGCCTGCAGGCAGCCATAGACAAGAAGTAAACAGATGGGTATGGTGGAGCCCTGATGGACACATTGGACCTAACCATTACTCAAATTTGAATTCCATATCATTTTTATGTTAAAATTTTATTATCTTTTAACTTTATTTTTCACTCTTTATAAATACAATTATTCTTAGCTCATGGGCCATTCAAAAAGGGTCAGTGGGACAGATTTGGCTTTAGTTTGCCGATGCCTGGACTAGATCACTTATAATGAATGGAAATGCCTCTCTTACCCATTATTTCAGATTTCAGAATGGTCAAACAGATCACATGACATCTTGAAAGCCTGTATGTCTTGATAGCTATTTCTTTCTTTAAAAAGTTGTATCAGAAGCCATTTGTTTTTTGGATGGATATAAATACAAGAGTATTCATGATGAAAAGAGTTTATAGTTTTTAAAAAATATTTTTATTTATTTATTTGACAGTGAGAGAGAGAGAGTGAGTACAAGTGGGGAGAGCAGCAAGGAGAGGGTAAAGCAGGCTCCCCATGAAGCAGGGAGCATAATGTGGGGCTCAATCCCAGGACACTAGGATCATGACCTGAGTCGAAGGCAGAAGCTTAACCAACTGAGCCACCCAGGTGCCCCATGAAATCAGTTTTTAATCACAGATTATAGAAATTAAAGCCAATATTTGTGTTTTCTCAGTAGAATAAATATGTCCTGATTATGGAAGTCTAAATCAAGAACTCTTTATTTAATTAGTGAAAGTTAGGGTTAATGACAAATGCTAAAAGGTATAAATCTCTTGAATTTCTAAAATTCTTTCGTTACAATGGAAGAACATAAACAACAACAAAAAAAAAATCTGCCTATGGTGCTTCTGTACAAGGAAAATAGGTAAGTTCTTTGCACCTTATTCCAACAACACCCCCGCCTCCAGTTTTTGTCAAAGAGGTCATGAGTGAAGGAAATCTGATAAATATCTATGAATTCAGGTGAGCTGCTAAAAGGTGACTTGCAAATAAAATGTGTAAGCTTTAAAGAGGCAGCCGGATTTCATTTGTTATGTGGGCAGAGATATGTATCAGTGAAATCACTGTTAATGTAAATGAATTTGCACCTCAAGTCTGTCAGGCTGGTTGAAATCAGGATATGATGACATTTGCAGGACACAGAAAAAGCCTTTGCCAATGAAAGTGATTTGCTTCTCCCATGATGATGTTAGTCTAATTACCTTCCTGGGCACATGACTCAACTGGAGTCAACTCTACCATCAGCTTCAAGAAAAGCAAAGAAAAGGACTGAGCTCTTTTCTTCCTGTACTAGGGGCTACAAAGGATTCAATCAGCCTGCAATCTTACAGGTGCTTTGCAGAATTGACGCAACATTGAGCAAGCATGACTTCAAGTGATATCCATCAGAACTCTGCCTTTCATTTTTTTGTGTGTGCAAAAGAGAAATTAAAGGAGGATATTTTAATGCTTTAGGTATTCTTCATGGAGCAAACCCATTTGCCAGGTGGTGGAAGACAGAAAGGAAGAAAGATGGAAGGGTCAAGAGGAATTCAGGGATGCTCACCCCTAGAACACCTCAATAATTTGATCTGGTGACTTCTTAGATTTGCCATGGATAATTTAATGCCATGTACACTGTTGCATTCACTTAATATTTTAGAGATGATTTAACTGTTGCATCTCAATCTCATGAGAAACCAGGATCTAAAGGACTCAGCTGAGACCTCTTATCCCTATGTACTTGTGATAAGCAGATCTCAACTTCATCATTCAAAGTATCTGTTCAATGTATCAGAAAAAGGGCTGCATTGTAAGCTCCAAGAGGGCAGCAACCCTGTCTGTCTTCATAATCATTTGCTCTCTACTGACCTGCACATTACCTGACACATTGAGGTACTCAAGAAATAGTTTCTGAATAACAATAAATCATTGATTCCATACTATACAGAAACTATTATAAGTTATTAACAAAATCTCATATCAAAAAGGCAAAGTACTTTAACAGTTGATTTATAAAAGATATACAAATGGCTAATAAATAAAAACATAGAAATAAAAATAAATCACCAAATGTCATTGTGTTTTGCCCATAAGATTGGTATTTTGAAAACATGGGGATTACCCAGTATTGGTGAGGTGTAAGAAAACAGATATTCTCTGGGCACTTTTTGGAAGCATAAATTGTTATATTCTGGAGGGGATTTTTACCCATACATCAAAATGAACATGAAAATGAAATAACCTACTTCACTAGCAGTATGGATGAATTATGGAAACATTTGGGGGGGGGGAAGTAGGCAAAAAGAACCCCACAAAAACAAAACAAAATAAACAAAAAACAAAGAAGGCAAGCAGAAAAGAAAGCATACTGTTAGTAAAGCTCAAAACAAGTGAAACTAATCTATGGTCTTAAGCATCAGGCTAGAAGTTGCCTTTTTGGGGAGGGCGATGACAAATTGAAAGGGGTTGTGAGAGGGGTTCCTGGAGTGTTAGTGATGTTCTGTTTCTTGATTAGGTTACATGGTATGTTCAATTTGTGAAAGTTCATCCAACTCTATACTCATGATATTTGCATTTTTCTATGTGTATGTTTTACCTCAATAAAAGTTTATTTAAAAAAAAAGCTCAAAGATTTCTCCATAATCAGCAAAAACAATAATGCACATAAGACTACAGTCCTGCAGTTCCTGAAATGTATGTTCTAGTAAGTCAATGATAAGCAAAGGTTGTATAGTTGTACATACAGATGCACATACATACAAATGCAATCTCTTCAATAGGGTCCACGCAATGTTGGTCCCTTTGGCCCTGAGCTATATCTGACCCACATCAGCTGTTATCAGAACAGATTGAAGTGATGTGTCTCAAGCTGACAGAAGATGGCTGAGGTCATCACTTTACAAAGACCCTTAAGTAATCAGCCACCAGAACTGCCAACATGCATTACTAAAATTGCAAGACATCTTTGCACGTCCTGTGTACGAGAAGCCCATAGAAGTGAAATCATCTGGCCATAAACATCCCTTGCACATATAGAAATGTACCCTCTGTCCCGATTATTGGCCCTAAATGAAAACAGACAGAACTGGAAACAAATACATTGATTTGAGCAGCATGGACACTGCATGCAGTCATCTGAACTGGATAGTCCACCAGTCTGTCATCTAGTCCAGAAACAAAGACTAGAAATAATGATCAAATCACCTCTGCTTACATGAATATTTTTTTTTCTAATTTGGTGGAGTTTTTGGAGACTCGTTAATTATATAGGTTTTGAACTTCTTATATTTTTAAAGTTTCCTCTTTCAAAATCAGATCCAAAAGCTACTTTTATCATTTAATTAAGAACACAAAGTAGGCCAGTTCTGACATATATAGATTTTTCTCTAAAACTGTGACAATTGTCCACATAAGAGATGCTTTTCATTCATTATGTCTGGGAGCATGATATTTACAAACCTCCTACTTTTCATTTTAATGCTGTATTAGCTGTGGCATGAATATTAAGTGAAAAGTAAGTCCTTGCAATTATGAAAGAGAGTTATAGAATTTCACTAATAACATAGTAAAAGTGCCCTTTTTTACATTTCTGTTAAAAACAGAAATAAGAGTGGTAGGTTCAAATAAAAGCATACGAATTTTATACAAAATGATAGTAGCATACAAAGGCTCTGCCTCTGTATCTTCACATTTTTCTCCTTTTCTCGCCAGTTTATTCTGATGTATATTTCTAACAATTATTCAAGAATTCATTTATAATCCAGAAGTTACTCATATATGTTCTCACTAATAAAGTTCCTCTCTGTCATTTGACCTACTAAGGACAAACCCACCCCTGTTTTCATCTTTATATTTTTTTCATTTCCATAATTACAACCTTACATAAAACTTTGATTAGAACAAGGATTGTAATTTTAATAGGACATTGTATTTCCTATTAACTAAGGTTGACTGAGACAAAAATCTATTCACCCTTTTCCTTCTTATATTCTTTCAATTGCTTCTTCCATTGTGTTCTTTCACGAGTGGAAAAAAAAAAGGTATGGTATAATACAATCATTAAGAAGATTTCTCTAGTGATGAAACTGAGGCATTGAAGTAAAGCCTTCCACAAGAAGTGGATGTTCTTTGCATTGATGAAGCCTCCAGATGGTGTTAATGGAAATCTAATAGCATAAGAACTCAGATTTTTGATACCAGATAAAACTGGCTTTAAATTCTAGATCAGGAGGGTGCCTGGGTGGCTCAGTGGGTTAAGCCGCTGCCTTCGGCTCAGGTCATGATCTCAGGGTCCTGGGATCGAGTCCCGCATCGGGCTCTCTGCTCAGCAGGGAGCCTGCTTCCCTCTCTCTCTCTCTGCCTGCCTCTCTGTCTACTTGTGATCTCTCTCTGTCAAATAAATAAAATCTTTAAAAAAAAAATAAATAAATCCTAGATCAACCATTTCAGCGACTTTGGGCAAGTTAGCCATTTCCAAATCGACTGGGCTAAAACAGAACTATTCTTCTTCCCTTCCCAATCTGGTGTTCCCTTAGTTTTCCCCATGTTAATTGGGCAGGAGGGAATGCCGCCTACCCAGTAATCAAGCCAAAAATCTTAGTTATCCTTGATTTTCCTACCCTTCATCACACATTCAATCATGAGCATCTCCAAACATGTCTTCCCTTTCTACCAACACCTTCTACACCCAAACCACCAGTATACAGCTTGAATCACTGCAAGAACTTCCTGACTTCCCTTCATACAATTCATTCCACCCATGGAATCAGAGTGTTCTTTTTAAACTTTAAATCAAGTCATTTACTCCCCTGCTCATAACCTTCTAATGACTCCCCATCACAGGCTGAATATTCAAATCCCTTAAGCAGGCTTACAAAGCTCTTTATGACATCACCCTACTTACATCCTCAATTTTCTCCTATAACGTTCTCTTCCTTACCCATCATGATCCAGTCACATTTGCTCTGTCTGTAGTTCTTCTTTTCATCTCTCAGCTCATATCTTAAATGTCACCTTTTCCTTGACCACTCTAAAGGAGATAGCAAGTTACTCAAAATCATATCACCCCACATTACTTTTTTCTGTTTTACTCACTTCTATATTTTCTGTACCTGGCACATAAAAATACGCCCCTTAGGTATCTTTTGAATAATGAATAAACTTAAGGAAAGTGACTTTGTTACTGTAAAATGCAGATAATTCATCTGTCAGGATTGAAATAGAAGTTAAATGGGACAAGATATGTACAGTGTTTAGCACAGTGCCTGAGGCAAAGTGAGACTTCATAAATGATAGAGGCTATTCGTGGTGTTTTTCTTAAAATAGGGACCGTAATAGGGGCTTGCAAATGACTTCTAGTTAAGCAATAATCTCTCTCCTAACTGTAAGAGGTTCAGATTTTCTATTTTCAGTGGAAATTATTAAAACACAACACTTTTATATAAATGGCCAGTGAATGAATGACTCTGCATTTTAAGCAAATCTATTGCCAATGTTTGTAAAAGATCTTTATACTCTCTTTTCTTTAACAACCTGAGACCCTAAAGACTTCCAGATGTGACTTTCCCAGGCATCAGAAGGAAGCTAAAAAAGACAAATTAGGAGGATTTATGAAAATAAAGAGGTAGGCTGGGGAGTCAAAGAGACCTAGAGTCTACTTGGTCTCTACCATTTCCTAATCAGCCTCGGACAACCATTAGGCACACAGAGCCTTAATTTCCTCCTGATACTTCTTTACAGACTCACTGAGAAGGAAAATAAGATACTGAATGTAATTCACTTAGCAGGACGGTTTGGTGTGTGACTGATGTTCAAGTAATAATACTTTCTTTGCATGTCTGTCACTGAGAAACAGCCCTGGGAGCCACATTTGGACCTCTGTCCTTGAGTTAATATGTGAGCTTATGCTGACTTTATTTTGCTTATGCTTTCATTTATGTCTTCACCTTATCTGTGCCAATGTGGTCATACCATCTATTAGATATTATCTCATAGATCCATTTATTAGTGCTATTTGCAAATATCCACCTTTGACACTTAATTTGAAGATACAAAGCCAAAATGAATAATAAAATAAATAACAATGGCTTTTAGGAGCTAGTGCATCATTAAAAAACAAACAAAACAAAAAACAAGGTGTTGTCAGTAGTTTGGTTTTTTGAACAAAAAAAAAATGCACTTGTTTCTACAAACTGCAACAAAAACTGGAAAACAGAATAGTGCCTAGAATCCTGAGGAATCTAAACTTGAATTATTGCTATGGTCCATTAAACTCACTCTCAAAACCTTAATATGTTTCTGCTTCAGAGAGCTGTCCATGTACAGGCATATAACCACACTATTACAATGCCCAAAGAGCAAATTGCTTGACTCAGCTGTAGCGATGGTCTTTCCACTGAGAAAGTTTGCACAGTTTCAGCAGCCTTAAGTCTAGCATTCTCCTAAGTGAGGTAAATGCTCTCTTTGCATTGTTTTCTTCCCAGGTGATTCAAGCTGCAAGGTAGATGTCTAGGACTCAAATGCTGGAAAATAGGGGAAAGTAAACTATGTCATTTCTCTAAGTTTTAGCCAAAATGTGTTCATCAGAGGCAGAGTTAAAATAATAGTCCAAACAATAATTTGAAAAAGCACTGTTTTCCCCGCTACTCCTGTTCGGTAACTGAGGTTCCATTATCTCCTTTCCTCCTTTCAATTTGAAGCATTTTTATGCTTCAGATCTTCTTGAGCATATCATCACTCATATCCAATGCATAAGACTCAGGAATTTATATTGAAAATGATGTGCACAACAACATATAGTTCCTAGAGGACCTAAGGAAGGGGTTGCGGTTTGTAATGTAGCATCAATCAACTTTTAAGGCAGGGACCAAAGTTTTCTTTTCTCCTTTTCTCCCCACCACCCCAACTTTATTGAGGAATAATTGATAAATATAATTGTATCTATCTAATGTGCATAACATGATGATTTGCTTTGCATATACAATGTGGAATGATGACCAAGTTCGAGATAATGAACACATCCATCACCTCACCCTATTTCTGTGTGCGGTGAGAAAGCTTAACATTTACTTTCAGCAAGTTTCAAGTATAAAACACAGTATTATATACCACAGTCACCACAGTGTATATTAGATGCTCAGAACTTACTCTTCTTAAAACTGAAAGCTTGTGTCCTTTTACTTACACCTCCTCTCCCCGCAAAGTTTCCTGAAGGGCTAGTACTGAGCAGGGAGAACAGAGACTTAAGTGATGTATATAGCCAATTCTAGATCATTTTTACTTACAAATAGAAGACCTACTGGAATGTAAATTGCAGTAAGTTTCTAAAAATTCATTTGGATATATGTGTCAAGCAACTCTTAAGACTGTTCAAGCTCTTTTTAGGACTAGCACTTAAAAGATGCATAAAATTAGACAATGCTCGAAACAAAAATATTTTACTTCAGGAATACTTTTAATTATATTTAATTATATTATATAACATAAAAATGTATGTATTTCTACCAATTTGAAAGAGAATATATAAAGTGCCAATGGTGATTATCACTGGGTATATAATAATGAGCAGTTTAATTATTTTAGTCAAATTTATGGAATTATAATGAACATAAAATAAGAGTGCATCAAAGATATACCTTTCAATGACTTGTGACAAACATAACCATACCATAATCAAGATATAGGGCATTTCCGTCATTCTAAAAAGATTTTTCCTACACCACAGCAACAACTCCAACCCCAAATGTTACCAGGAAACATTGATTTGTTTTCTATCACTGTAGTCTTATATTTTCTAGAATTTTATATAAATAGTATAGACTCATACATGGATTTTTTCACCTATCACATTTCTGGGAGATATCAATGTTGCTGGGCCTTTTGCACGGTTTTCTTTCACTGAACATTTCTGAGGTTTATCAATTTTGTTGCATATGTTAGTAGTTTCTTCCTTTTTATTGCTGAATTCTTTTGTGTGGTTATACTCCAATTTGTTTACCCATTTACCTACTGACGAACCTTTGGGTTGTTTCCAGTTTTTGAAAATTATGAAGGAGGCTGATAACATTTATGTACAAGTTGGTTTTTTTAAAATATTTTATTTATTTATTTGACAGAGAGAGATTGCAGGTAGGCAGAGAGAGAGAGGAGGAAGCAGGCTCCCTGCGGAGCAGAGAGCCAGATGCGGGGCTCGATCCCAGGACCCTGGGATCATGACCTGAGCTGAAGGCAGAGGCTTTAACCCACTGAGCCACCCAGGTGCCCCTATGTACAAGTTTTTATGTGGACATATGTTTTCATTTTTTTCTTGGATAAATACCAAGAAAGAAAATTCTATTTCAATGTGTATTTGGTTATATAAACAAACAAACAAACTGCCAACTATCTTCAAAGTGGGGGTAACTGGGACACCTGGGTGGCTCAGTAATTAAGCATGAGTCAACAGCTCAGGTCATGATCTCAGGGTCCTGGGATCAAGGCCCTCATTGGGCTCCCTGCTCAGCAGAAAGCCTGCTTCTCGCTCTCCCACTCCCCCTACTTGTGTTCCCTCTCTCACTGTGTCTCTCTCTGCCAAATAAATAAATAAAATCCTTAAAAAACAAAACAAAAAAGTGGGGGTAACACCTGAGAATTCTCCTTGCTTCACAAATGCCAACATTTGGAATTGTCAGGCTTTTAAATTTTAACCATTTTAGTTTTGTAAAGCAGCATCTCATTAGATTTTCAATTCTCATTTACCTGATAACTGATGACCTTTACCTTCATATACTTATTAATCATTATTATGTTTTTTGTATGAAGTGTCTGTTCAAATATTTTGCATATATTCTTTTAAATTGAGCTAATGTCTTCTTATTGTCAAGTTGTAAGTGTCCTTTACATATTCTGAATACAAGATATAAGTATTGTATTTTTTTCAATTTGTGGTTTGCATTTTCATTTTTTGAACAAAATATTACAAAGAGTAGAACTTTTTCATTTTGAAGGAAGCCCAGTGTATTAATGCATTGCTTTCATGATGCATGCTTTGGGTGTCCTATCTAAAAATCTTTACCTACTCCAAGGTCATGATGATTTTCTTCCAGAATCTGCTTTAATTTCTGTAAATAGCACAAGCTAAAGTTTGAGGTTCATTATTTCCTATAGATATCAAGCTCCAGTATCATTGGTTGAACAAGTTTACTTCTCTATAGATTTTGGCACTTTTGTCAATAATCAGTGACCATTTATGTATTGGTCTCATGATCTGTCTTTTCAGTACTTTTTTTTCTTTCTGTGCTTCAATTGAGGTAGTTTCTAATGGCATATATTCAAGTTCACTGATTTTTCTTTTCTGTAATATATTCTCTGATCTGAATTCCACCCAGTAAACCATTTTTCATTTGAAATATTGCATTCTTCTATTCTAGAAGTTCTCTTTGGTTCTCTCTCTCTCTGTGTGTGTGTGTGTGTTACATTTATCTCCTCATTATTTTTTTGTTGTTGTTGTTTTAGGTCTTGAGCGTATTTATAGCAGTTGTTCTAGAGATCTTGTTTACTAATCCCATCATTTTTGTCATTTATAAATCTGTTTCTGTTGGCTGATGATTTTTCTCCTGATTATTGGGTCACATTCTCTTCATTATATTCATTTCTCATAGTTTTTGAATTCTGAGTTTTCTTATCTTCCTTTTAAAAATATTGAACTTTGTTTTGGCAGACAATTAAGTAACTTTTGGATTAACTTTCTCTTTTCAAGGCTAACGAGTACAGTAGCCTTTGTTGTAGTTACAGTTTGGCCCATCTACTAAAGTAAGACGTTTCTAGAGTCTCTACAGAATGCTCTGGGTGTTTATGAAGGTCTCCCTACTCTGACCAGAGAGTTCTGGTACCTTCCAGTCCTGAACAAACTCAGGGATCATTCACCTAACAGCTCTCCATTGCAGAGTTTGCCTTGCAGAGTTTCGCCAGACATATGCATAGCTGAGTCTCCAGTAACAGACTCAGTGGAACCCTGATGTAGCTTTTTGGAACTCTTTCTGTACTTACCTCCTGCTCTGCAAATTCCATCTGCCTTATCTCCCTATATTCTAATCTCGGTCTTCTCAAATGATCAGTGCTTCCCTTATGCTCTCCCTCCCTGTATTATAATCTGGAAAATGCCTCCAGGCAGAAATCCAGGATGATTTTAGGTCTAATTTTGTTTGTTTTCATTCTCTTCTGAATCACAGTCTTGTGCTGCCTACTGCCTAATGTCTACAATCAAATGTTTCCTATATTTTGCCCATTTTTCTGGCTAGTTAAGGTAGGGTAGGCAAGTCTAGTTCCAATTTTACTAATGTGACAAGAACTGGGAGTTCCTAATTATATTTTTATATATGTCTCATTTTTCAAAATTGTCTATCAGGTACATAAAACAATTTTATAATTGAAAAACATACACACACAAAAGCTATTGATCATTCTGCATCTTGACCCAAAATGATGGCACTATAAGTGACACGAGGTAAAATACCATACATTTTATTCCTCCTGTTGTCATAAGGCACTAAAAATTCCAACCTCGGAGAGATATGTTTTTAAATTTTATACAACTATGATAGATTAAAAAAAAGAGTTTTTTATCCATACTTACTAGTGTGGTTAAAATAATTCTTGCCTGCTTTTTGTTCCCATCTCAATAATGCCACTCTTCATGGTTGTAGTATGAATTTTTATTTGTGGAGTTATGAAAAATGCAGGCTGGGCACCCAAGCAGAAAAAGAATGTTGTCTCCGAAGCCAAATCCCCAGTGTACAGAGGAATCATCTCCAAACCATGCAGCAGGTTTCAGTACAATTCATAGCTACTGACATTTTATAGACCAGGAAGATCCAAGCTTAACTAGCATAGAAAAAGTAATACATTTCCTTCCTTTTGTAGAAAGCTGCATATCATATATCTTTGAAGACAGGGTTGAGATTATCACCATGTTCTTCTATGGATAAATATGGGAGTTCAGTTTCTGAGGCTGTGGCACAGTTTGCAGGCAATAAATTCACCTAATGGTAAAAAAATGCTACTTGTAGAGAAAAAACATTGGCAGTGTGTCTTTCAGTTCAGTGCCCTACAGTGTGCTGATTTACAGAGATGACTTCTTAGTACCTTACACTTTGCAAACTCATATTTCCTGTCCTATAGAGCAGCTTATCCTCCAAGGGTGAGGAGTTTTTTTGGGGGGTGGGGGAGCATGGAGGGTAGGGTGCAAAACACATGCACTGGTTTGAAATGTG
Source organism: Lutra lutra (assembly GCF_902655055.1). NCBI lineage: Eukaryota > Metazoa > Chordata > Mammalia > Carnivora > Mustelidae > Lutra > Lutra lutra. The sequence goes on from NC_062290.1 coordinate 53,496,181, forward strand.
ATTGGTGTTTAATGACAGAGGTAAGCAAATGAACGTATCAGGGCTTAATGTTCTTATCCCCTTGGTACCCTGTCTTCTGATTTCTGCCTTCATAAACTCTGCTCAATATTTTATTTCTGCACAATGAAGTTTGTCTCAATAAAATTAGTTCCTGCAATTAGCTTCCTCAGCAACGATGAGCCAGCAGAAATGTGATGATTTTATACTAATAGCTTAAAGTGTGGTATCAGCTAATGCCTCTTTCCAAAGGTGCTCATGTATGTAGATCCTTAACTAGCTCATCAGTTTAGTGGATAAATCTTTGCAGATTTCCAAAGCCTAAATACATTTACCACTCATAAAAGTATAGACCCATTACCTTATTTGATACAATACACTTATTGAACATTGACTATGTGGCAGGCATTATACTAATGTTTTACATATACTCTTACTGTTCAAAGAACCTTTCAAGCAATCCTAAAACTAAACTTGTATGAGACCCCAAGAGGCCACTGTGTGCGTATTTGGGTTGGGAGTGTGGGTAGCACTTCTGATACCATGGATGTGATAGCCAAGCTGACACGGAAGCAGGCAGGTGATAACCTAGCAACTGCTCAAATCCCAGTCAATTCTGCAGCCATCTTGAAAATCGATGGGAACTTCTTGACAGTTTCCAGCCTACAGAAAATGAATGATAATGGTGCTGTGGTACTTGACAATATTTTTTGTCAAATTTGCTTTCACCGCTGGAGTAGAACAAACAATTTCCTTTCCTCTTCCCTTTTATGTCCTGCCCTCTCCTTTGCACCAAAACTTAATCCTTGCATAGTTAAATGTTTTTCTGCTTTAAGGGAAAGGAGATGAGTTCTTTTGGTGGTATGCATGGTTGCTCCATGTTAGACACCGCATTTGGCCCTTTTAATATTATTTCTATTGATAGCCAAACTTCTAATTAAAAAAGGAGAAATCAAATCTAATGCTATTTATCAAGCACAAATCTAAGGAAAGCAGTTTGCTGGGTTGGGACATAAAAATTAACAAAATGCAGATTTTGTCCTCAGGATGCTTCCAATTTGGCAGATGGCAACAGTGGGTTGAAATATAAAACCAACTCTAACTCAAAGAAAAATGTGAGAAAACTATATACTTGCGCTGAAGAAAAAGAAATAAAAATATGAACACTTCCTGCTGGCAAATTTGGAAGCTCTTCAGAACTGCATTTGAAACAAACCTTACGAAGAACATAGTAAGCTAACTAGTGGAACACATGAGAGAAAGTATATCAGATGGAGAGAACAGTGTGAACAAATAAACAGAGAAAGGAAATTGGAAGACATTTTCTTCTAACTTAGAAAGCTTTCTGAATTCAGTATTCAAATGAATGCATCAGCAAGTTTTTCAAATTTATATTGTATGTTTTAACTCTATTCTGATTGGTTCATCTTGTTTTCTATTATTAATTCTTCTAAATAGTCCTAACAAATTAGTCCTTACTTGGCAGACACACTCAACAAATTGTTCAGTCTGAGAATAATTTGTTTGTCAAGTTTTTGTTCATAACTTTCTGAATACAAGGCCCTACATTTGCTATATTTATGGAAATGACAGACATGATACAACTAAAGCCCCTGAATCAGGAAAACCCATAAATACAATCAGTATCTATCAAACTGTTAACCAGATTTTTCTGTTCTACTCATATATGGTGAGGCTTCTAATGAACTCACAACTAATCCTGAACCACTAAACAATGGTTACTTACTTACAAAGATGGAGCTTACAAAGATGTTTGAAAGATACTAGTTTTTTGTTTGTTTTTTAAATTTTTATTTATTTATTTGAGAGAGAGAGAGACAGAACACAAACAGGGGGAGGGAGAGTGGGAGAAGCAGACTCCCTGCTGAGCAGGGAGCCCAATGTGAGGTTCCATCCCAGGACCTTGGGATCATGACCTGAGCTGAAGGGAGATGCTTAACGGACTGAGCTACCCAGGTGCCTTGAAAGATTAGTTCATTAAATGGCTGGAATCATCAAAAATGCACTTTAAAATATCATGTTTAGATCTACAAGTGCTGACAGAGTACAGGCCACTTTTAGTAACCCTCAGAACCAAAACAGCCTATATTCGTAAGATTTTGGTGCACATAAAGGGAAAAAAAAAAGCAGACTTTCATGGATAGTGTAAAATATTCACCTCTTTAGAATGCAGGGCTGGTTTTGACACTCTATTACTGTTAGAAAAGATAACAACCATTGGGGGAAACTGGGTGAATGGTATAAAACATCTCTTTGCTTTATTTTGCAACAGTCTGAGAATCAATAATTATTTCAAAATAAAAAGTTTAAAAGATGCATTACTGATCCTCCCAGAATCAATGCTAAATTTAACCGAAGAAAAGAGACTGTGCTTAAGGAAGAAATAAAAGCCCATGATGTTCTTCTTCTCTCACCTTTTCGTCGGAAAGAAATAGTAGGTTCTGAAAGCAGGAGAGTAGGGGACAGAATACTGATTCCTTTCATTCCCTGTGGTCGAGTATATTATTTGAACGGCTTACTGTAGATCCCAAGGGAAAGTTATTTCTTGCTAGCTTCATTCCTGTGGCAGCATCTTAAGAACACTGCTTACTTTTCCCCTTCATGACAGTGCTCTGGCTATTCTCTGAAGACTTTACCCTCGATGGCGAGGGCAAAGTGATTGGCAAAGGTGAGGCTTCTGGCCAGCCCGCTGAGCTGGAATGAAAAAATAATGTGACTTCCTAAAGACAGGTAAGCCACTTTCATGACCTCAGAGCTCTTCATTTTTCACTTCAAAATTCCAGGGTCTATCGTGTTCCATGAAGTTTCCAGTGTGCCACCTGCAGAGAGCTGGCTCATTTCTTATTCACATCCCAAAGATGCAATTATGTATGTATTGCATTTGGTCCTTAGATCTTGATCCTCAGCTGTAGCTAGGAATTACGGAGACACTAGAACTGGCAGGCTTGTTGGAAGTCTTACCAAGTTTGGCATTTTGTAGCCATGTGGTTTCAAGCTGGCTTTTCCTGCCTGTTTCTCCTGAGCATTTCTGGGAGTGATTCTCAGTGGTTAAGAGCTAATTATCAATGCATGTCATCATTCTAAAAAGCATATAGCCATTTTGTATAATACTTTGGTAAGTGAGAAAAATATTAAATTACACCAAACTGTGTTTTCACAGACGGCACCAGCCTGACCCATACTTTTACCTCATCTTCTTTGTGAGGAAGAAATACAATTACGGCTTGAGATGCTACCTCAGGCTGAGGAGGAGTCGAAGGGCAAATGCCCTGGCTTTTTCCTTCCTTCTGTCCTCTAATTTCTTGTGGGTATATGCCATTAGCTCAGCCCACCATCACAATTAATAAATAGATGCATGGATCAATGAATAATGCATGCTTGTATGATAGAATATATTAACATCCACCGTCCCACAATCATTGTACACTTTCTGAATGACGGAAAGAACACAATTCACCCCTGGCGTCTGGAAAAGTCAGATAAGAAGGTAGAAAGAAAGAAGCACAATTTAAAGTAGAAGTCACAGCCCCAAATTGCAAATTGTATACAAAGGCCTCATAAGCTCCTAATGACATAGTTTCTAATTATTTGAGACCATTAAATCATTGTTTCTACTGATACAATTAAGAAACTAAAAATACCTGCTAAAGACCAACGCATGGATTCTGTCACACCTCTAAATAAATGGTTATTATCACATTTCTGAGCTTTAATTGTGTGTGTGTGTGTGTGTATTCATGTGTTGATGTGTTTGTTTTCTTATCATCACATAACCATTTTATTCCTTGCCCTCATGCAGGTAATCACCAACAGTAATCACCAACAGTGTCCCACCAACACAAGGTATATTTCTTAGTTATGGCCTTGACAGTGCTTCTTAAACTATAGCTGATTGTACAGAAGCCTCTTATATATTTTATAATAATATTTTATACATTTTATATATTACTTTTATAATATGTATTTATACTTTAAAATATAACATAGAATACTATATATAAAACATTTTAATTGTAGAAAATATTAAGACTTTCCAAAAAAAATGGGAAAACAAAACAAAACAAAACAAAGCATGCAGACATTATACAACATTCAGAATAGTTGTACTTACATTTCATATTGTGGCTGTAATAAAGTCAATTTATTTATTTATTTAGAGAGATGGGGGGTTGGGGGCGAGTAGCAAAGGGAGAGAATCTTAAGCAGATTCTGTGCTGAGTGGGGAGCTTGATATAGGGCTTAAGCCCATGACCCATGAGCTGAAACCAAGAGTTAGAGGCTTAACCAACTGAGCCACCCAGGTGCCCAAGGTCAATTTAAAACTCTATTTCATTCTGCCATAAGGGATGCTCCATAATATGGGAAATGGGACTCTTCAGACAAGGGTTTAGTCAGAAATCAATAGCATCCTAACTTTAATCCATTAACAACTGAAGCTGACTATTAGAGTAACGCTACCAAACAATAAATAGGAATGAATACACAAACAGTTGCAATTTATTCAATATCTATTATGTGCCTTTCTTTTCTTTTGCTGTGGAGTACATATTTTTATTTTGATGGGTGAAGGAATGAGACTAAAAATCTAAAACTACTGAGATGTGGATTATCTAATCTTTGGATTGGGGTAGTAGCAGTTCACTAAAGAAAACAGAGACGCAAATAAAATTACATAAAAAATCTTTATGCACTCTATGCAATTATTCTTACTTATTCATAACTCATGACTTTTGTATCTACTGTTCCCCTTACACATATTTACATACTAGCTCTCTAGGACTTCTCTTTCTACCATGAGACTTTGATTCTCTTCTTGCCCTTAATTTAAGCTGATGCTAAATCCAGCAAACATTCACTGGAACTGTTTGCCTGGAACTGTTCTAGAACATGGAGATAACTGAGTGTACTAAATACAGCCCTCCAGAACACCATAATATCATAGTTAGAAGAGAATATGATGGAGATATATATATATATACATATATATATGTATATATATATATCTACATATATATATGTGTGGATATATATATACATACATACACTCTATATGTATCATCCTAATATCTCTCTATATAATCTATATATGATTTTACATATATATGTATATAAAATCACAAGACACTGTGATGATTGCTATATTCATGGGAAATGTGGAGTGCTAAGTAGACAGATGGGAAGGAAACCTATCCTGTTCTTCAGAAATAAGAAACATATTATCAGAGGAAGTACTTGAAACTTTAACAGGAAGGGAAAAAACTGATACTTTTTTTTTTTTTAAGCAGTCCTTAGGTAAGAATGGCAAACAGAAGAACATATGTTGTCGTCTTCTCAAACCCCATATGACACGCACAGCAACCTTACTGGTAGATGACAACAGAACTTGGGGTTTCATTCAGATTCATTCAGTTTCATGATCCTTCTGGAGACATTTCTCTAGGGAACTATTAATATTAACTGGAGGTTCCTCATGAAATGGAACCTTTTGGTCCTAGCGATTAATCCATTCTGCAAACATGTTAAATATCTACTATCTGCCAGGCATTTTCCCCCCTAATCGTTAAAGATGAAGAGGTCATAAGACAGAGCCCATGCACCCCTAGAGATCATAGGTTTAGTAAACAGACATGTAGTCCAATCAGAGTACAGAGTGGCGAACAGAGGTAGATACACTCTGTTGTAGGAGAGGGTAAAGAAAATGGCTATATTCACAGATAAGAAGGTGTCACAGCAAGCAATTGGTGAATGGTGTCTTAAAGGATGAATGAGAATGAATCAAGTAGACAAGATAAACAAGAAAACACATACAATGCGTTGACTTATTTAATTACGTGGCAAATTTAAGAAAGTATTAAGAATTTATAATGGGGGGGCGCCTGGGTGGCTCAGTGGGTTAAGCCGCTGCCTTCGGCTCAGGTCATGATCCCAGGTCCTGGGTTCGAGCCCCACATCGGGCTTTCTGCTCAGCAGGGAGCCTGCTTCCTCCTCTCTCTCTGCCTGCCTCTCTGCTTACTTGTGATTTCTCTCTGTCAAATAAATAAATAAAATCTTAAAAAAAAAAAAGAATTTATAATGGGGAGAGAATGGAATATGTTAGATGGGAGAGAGCAAAGAATATAAGGGTGGGAAGGAAAGGTCCTGACCAACACCACACACAGGCGCACTCCTGTGTGCAGAGACTCTAGTTACTGGCTTGTGCAGTCAGAGAGAGGGTTGCCGAGTTCCTCCTTTAGTCTCCCTCTATCTAGACTTGAGGACAAATAAAGAGGATCCTCACTGAATGAGCAGAAAAAGGGACTTCAAAAAGGGTGAGAGAAGCCATCTTTATTCGAGAAAACACTGCTTCTAGGCACGAATGTTGAAACTGAGAAGCAAACATTATAGCTTGTGTGATATGCTGAACAAATCTACACAAAACACACCCAGCTGACAACTGCCCACATTCTAGGGAGAAATATTGCATAGAAAAGACATTAATTTTAGATATGAGATGATTTTGAGCCAACAGCTCTCAAATTGCACTTATAGAATTTACATGTTTTTTCCGGTAATATGTATACTTTAAAAAGAAAACTATACATTTGGAAAGACTGGGCTGTTAGTGACAGTCCCACCCATTCCCTCTTCCACATAAATAGGACTGAGATCTTCACATGAACCACAAGGCTGTAAAACTCCTTCCAACAATAAACTAAGAATACACTTTTCTCTTGTTGACTTAGCCTAATATATTAGCAGGCACGTAATTTCTCTTGAGTTTAGTGCCAGGAAAACAGATATCCCCAAAGCCAGCAACACATTGGTGCTCAATGAATACTTCATGAATATATAAATGGTTGATTTTTTTTTTTACCTCAAAATTTTGATTTATTTTTTGTAAAAGGCCCACACTCCAGAGAGAGGAAGTACTTTAAGCTGCTATTATGTTATCATACTTTAGTGAGATTAAATTTCCTGCCTTTTCTTAGAGCATGTTTTGATAAGGAGAGATCTGGATAAGAAAAAGACAGATGCACAGTTAAACAAGAGGGGGAATGGTGATTGTAGGGTTCCTTCTCTTAATAAAAGCAAATGTTCAAACAACAACAAAATCCAACCCTATTCCCATGAAACTACTTTTGTTTGAGCAAACATTTCATATCTATTTAATGAGCATCTAAGCCTTTTTTTTTTTTTGGTTGCATAATTGATGCAATGGAAAGCTTAAAACATGCAGCACAATTCCTGCTGTATTCATTATAGACAAATAACCTTTCCTCTTCATTCTCTTCTTCTAAGAATAGAATGGTGATTTTCTTTTTGGAACCATCCTTTCTCTATTCCCAGTCAAAGTAGTGTTGGTGGGTGACAAACCATAAGACACGCTTAATCTTAGGAAACAAATTGAGGGTTGCTGGAGGGGAGGAGGTAGGAGGATGGGGTAACTGGATGATGGACATTGGGTAGGGTATGTGTTATAATGAGCAATTAAAAAAGGATTAAAAACAAAAACAAAACAAAGTAGTGTTGGTGAAAATAATCCTTTCTTCTTGATTTAAGAGACAAACAGCCTCTATAAATCAGTGTTATCCAACTCTTTGCCCCAATAATATTTTTTGATATGTAATGTGAGAAAAACTAAAAAGAGATATTAATTCCGGGATTCTGGTTGAAACTATTAGAGAAGAGAAACTAGAACATGAGGCTATAAGCCTGGAGATGCTGAGGGAAAAGGATGCATCAGGAGGGAGCCAGCGCTAGGAAATGAAAACAAGACAGATGCTAAGAAATAGCTTCTTGGTGCCATTTTTGAGAATCTGGGTTAATTCATCACTGAACTTTCCAGTTATATAACTAACGCATAAACTTCACTGTTGTTATTCTATACCTGTTGGACTGTCATTTATAACCAAAAAGAGTGTTTCTAGTAGATCAACTCTAATGAAATGAAAAATGTAATGATTAAAATTATAGGGGTGATTTGGTATTTAAAAAAATGGCACAAAGGACATAGAGTTCTACTTTCACTGTGAGTTAGCAAGTTGTTCTGGAAAAACATGGCTTTTGATGTTTGTCCATGATGAGGAGCATCAGGATACACATAAAGGCAGTTAACCTAAGAGAGGCCAGAGTGAAATGAAAGGAACTAGAGTGGAAAAAAATGCAGAGTATTCAGAGAACCACATGGATGGAGAGGGAAAATCCCATTTTAGATCCAGTATTTTGAAAGGAGGAGCAGGAGATGGGGAAATAACATGGAAATAGAAGTAAGAAAGAATCCCTCAAAATCTGTTAACTCCTATTTTGAAATGGACAAAACTTGGCTGAATGAGGCTTAGTTTGGGTTCAAGATGGTACAAGTTAAAATAGAAATTATTCTGACAACAAAAGCACACTATTCCATAGGGATAAGAGTTAACAGAACCATAAAAAAAGGCACCAAAATATTGTCTTTAACACAATCCTATTTAGATTATTATTTTTCAAAGAGATTTCAGAGGCTTCATAGAAGTTCCTTCTGACACCTTCTTTGCACTGAAATTATATTAAATTAGGGGTATTACAGATATGTATCACTCACATCACCTTCTAAAGAAAACTGGCCTCGAGAAAGTCACCATGGAAAGAAATCCTCACACGCCTCAATTTCCTATAGGGCTATAGCTGACTGTGTAAGGGGAGGGTCTCTAACTCAAGGTGATCCGATACGTGAATGAGTAGTTAACCTTTGCTTCTTGCCTAAAAGACTTGCACTCAGTAGGAAGATTTAAATAAGAAAATCTGATGTGATTTCGTCTGAAATAGGCAATATAACAGAAAGTTCTCCACTATCGGTGCAGGTGAAAACAAATGATACCATAAATTGGGGTAAGAAATTTCGCAGGGAGTCAAAATCATGGGCATGGGTTAGTCAAAGTCAATAGTGGAGGGAAAGGAAGCAAGTGTTATTTTTAGTAGCATTATATTAATAGTGAAGCACAAAAGAAAAGATAAATGTTTTCTAACTGGGTTGTGGAAAGTTTGAGAGCTGCTTTCAATCCTGGAATGACTCTGTGGTCTTCATTCCTGACAGGTTTAGAACCTAATAGCTCCCATGAAATCTTCTCTCCCATATGTTCCCCTTATGTTTTTATAATAACACTCATTTTCTTGAGCTAGCTGGAGTAGATCTCTTTTCCTTACATTTAAACAAGTTTTAATAAATAAATACCTTTATTCAGACATGTAAACACATATTAAATGTCTTCAGTGTACCATAAAGTTCATTATAAAAATGAGAAAAATGTTTCCCTTTTACAACAGTGAAAGGAAACCTTAGGAAACCTTAGGAAACCCCAAATTTCAGTAATATATATGCAATTAGAAATATTTTTGCTATAGTGTTGGGAAGAACTGGATTTATAGAATTGTGCCGGGCATGTTTTATTCCAACTAACAGGTCCTATTCACCATCATCTTTAATATTTTCTAAATTCAACCTTGCTGTATCTGATCACATGTTTCTAGGATCAAGAACAATCATATAATATTGTCATATATTATTATATTATATATGATATATGACATATATATGACACATATATGACATATATAATATATGACATATATATGACAATATATTATATATGTCATATAATATATGACAATATTGCAATATTGTTATATAATAATGCCAAAAACAAAACTAAATTTGAAGCAAGCATTCTAACTACTTTTCAAGGTCCTTTGTGCAATAATTATTTACAGTGATTAAATCAGGTAACATTTAATGTATGTATGGACCCATCTTGAGTGATTTCTCCTATATTCTAACAACATAGTCAGGATACAGTATTTACTATAATTCCAAGACCACAAACCCATTGCATAATGGGAACCCTAGACATGATTAAAGAAGAGAGACATGGGGCAAAGAGATATGATAAAAGATCTGTGACTCCATAAGTTTATTATACTGGTATAGAAGGAAGTTTATCTTTTTGGCAGATAAGAGGCTTAGTACCTTTCAACAATATATAATAGTTGGGGTGACCAGCAGAATAAAACCATTTAAAGCACTATTGAATTAAGGGCAGATTTTGTGTCCTGATGTGCTTTCCCAAACAAAAACTACTGGATACTATACTTAATACATATGCATACAATGAATTAATTAATGAAAGATCACTGATCTTGAGAGGAAGTATTCAACATTTTAAAAGGCTTCCTAATCTTTAAAAAGGAAGAATCATTGCTGTATTCTATGAAAGAATAGGCATTTGTTTAAATTCGAGAAGAGATTTTAAATTAGAGACCTGTTTTAATGTAACATACATTATAACACATATTAAAGTTAAGTTTAGTAATGAACATAATTTATACAAATAAGTTTATATAAATAAGAAACCCTGGGTACCAATCTTACCAACAAATGGCACACTTATATTCCCTTATTTGAAGTTCCAAAACCTAGCTTCTAGGTTTATACCCCATCTTTCAATTTGGTGTTTTCCAGCTGTGGTTGGTTGATGGGAGAAAAAAGGACTGCATTACAGTCACTGCAGTGAGAATTGGACACAACTCAGCATCTCGCTTATTTATGAAAGCCCACAGTGATCAATCATTATAGATCGTGAGTAGGTCGTTTATATAACCATATTTCATATTTAAATTAGAATAAAGGAAAAGATGTAAAAATGCCTTTATCCCACAGTCAAGCCCACAGCACGTAAAAAAAATTAATCTCTAAACCAAAATAAAATCAGTTCTTTAATTGTTTCTTCCTGCTGGTATGATATCTGGACCTACTAATAGTAGCTACTTGATAGGAGGGAAGGGGCTCAGTTATTTCACTGTGCCTGACATCATAATCATGAAATAGTTCAAGGTCAGTAAGATCATGGTATACAGTCTATCATTACAGACCAAAGACTTCTTAGAAGGCAATCATCTAGACATACAATGTGAGGATATTGGTTGCCAGTACAAAATAATCAATGGTAACTGGTATGAAGGAAAACATACTAAGCACTATGAGTATTTCAAAAGACCCTAGGTAGCCTTATCTAGTGAAAATAATACTTAATAAAGACCATGATCAAGTTCTCAGTTAAGAGTGGATAAAACAAGGCAGACTCAAGGTAATTTCAAGATTGCAGCATGAAGCCATGCTGCAAGGCTAGTTAGTAACTATCTTGTAGGCAGCGTGCAGATCAGTTAGAATATCAGATTTTAAAGCTAGACAGACCTAAGTACTGGATCTCTGAACTTACAGAATTCAATCACTTTCAATTAATTTCAATTTATCTGAACTTTAGTTTTTTAATTTTTAAATGGATTTAATAATGTCTGTAACATTCCATTGTTGTCAAGATCAAATTAGAAACTGTAGGCAAATTTCCTAGTACTATTCATTGGCCCATGGCAGATCTCTCATAAACGGTACCTATTAGCATTTTTATTTTTTGTCAGTAAAATCTCCATGGACTCCCAGGGAAACTCCATGCTAACATACTCTTCTCAAAGTGAGAGGCCCAGGGAAAGGTCTGCCCTTCCATTAGTAAGTATATCCAGAACTCTGTTATTTTTGCTGGTATTTATTGGCTGTTATCACTTTTGAGATGAGCGAAATCAAGCCAAGATGTTGGGACATTTGCTCTATGGCACACATATCACTTGTGAGGAGAGTGGGGTGGTGAGTCTGGAGTCTTAAATACTTTGTAAATTGAGATCTGAGCAATAAAAACTTCAAGAACTTAGAGAATTGTGCTAATTGAGAAAGTGGAAGAAAAAAGCTTTCTCTAACTAATTTTGATGCTAACCTATCCAAGTGTGATATATGCAAACAGAAAGGATCCAGTAGAAAAACTGATCCAGGATACCCAGGTGAGCCCTCTTGCCCAGCATTCAGTGCTGTTCAAGGGACAAGATATAAGATTTAGGGGTGGTGATGAGTCTGCTTCTCCATAGTGAACTGGGAATAATTTATCACAAAATTTTGTCTTTAAACTATTCTTTTTTTTTTTTAAGATTTAATTTATTTATTTGACACAGAGAGAGATCACAAGTAGGCAGAGAGGCAGGCAGAGAGAGAAAGGAGGAAACAGGCTCCCTGCCAAGCAAAGAGCCTGATGCGGGACTTGATCTCAGGACCCTGAGATCATGACCTGAGCCAAGGCAGAGGCTTAACCCACTGAGCCACCCAGGCACCCCATCTTTAAACTATTCTTATACCTTTTTTTATACCATCAAAGTAACTGGCTCATGGTCAATTCAGTTTCCTACGTAGCTTGTTACTAGGAGAGAGCAGTTGGCTCTTGGCAGGGTTCATAAGCATTCTAATCATTGGAAAGAATTCTGATTCACGAATTAGCATTTCTGATTTATGGACTAGGTCTTTGTGAGTTTCCGTATCAGTGAAAGACCAAATGCACTGAGAACACACAGTTTCTGGGACACAACTGTAGAATGTGTTGACTCAACGGAGCAAGGCTCAGCCTAGATTATCTTCAGGATTGTCTCATGAGAACTTTGGAAACGGAGAAAAGGCAGTGCAAGCACGGGTTTGCTTCAGAGACAGCCTATCCCACTGCTGCCGCCATTACCGAAGCCTAGAACCTAAGAACACCACAGGCATTCTGTCTTTCCATCTCACTCCAGAAGGGTAGGTGGCGATCTGTCACGGGAATGCTCGGTTACCCTGAAATCTATCACACTCAAAATATTAGCAGATGGGTCCTAACACCTCTCACTTCCCTTATAACTTGCTGTGGCTGCTCTAGTAAGACAATAGTTTCCTTATGTTTGCACCCCAGTGAGTAAAATAATATATTCTTTTATTTACCTATCACTACCTTTTTGAGGTTTAACTGGTATACTGCCAGTTCTAATATTCAGTGAGTTTTTGGGAAGTGACTGACATAATCAGTGTTGATGACTTAGAATTGCTTCCTGTCTCTGGACGTGGCTTATTAAGTAATGCTTTGCAACATACTTTATTTCCTACTAGCTCCCTATTGCAGAAAATGACATATTTTATTCCTGAATTTATACTTGGATGTATTTACTACAAAAAATGTGTTATGTTATAACATCATTACAAAGAAAATTATACAGACACACTAAAATTTCATTTTAGACTCTCAGTAGGCTGCATTTATGTAAAGGTTACTTTGCCCTTCAGGAATTCAAAAATAACTAGCCTTTTAAGGCTCTGCTTGCTTCCCCTAACATCACAATAAACCAATCCTTCCATGGAGATTGGGATTATGCCATACATTAACTCGATATATTCTCCATTTACCTTTGATTATTACTTCAGCCTGTGTCACCTTCTATTGACAATAATTCTGTATGAAGTTCTTTCTTTCTTTCTTTCTTTTTTACTGCTTATATAGTTTGTGGTTAATCAACCACAGTAGAGTATTTAAATAAAATGAGGCCAAGATGTAGAAACATGTACTCTGTTTTAAACAGAGAGCTTCACAATAATAGAAATGCAGATGTGAAATGCCTGAGCTTAAGGCAAGACGGAGTGAGCAGTACCCTGGATTATATCTAAAGCACAAAATGATACCTGCAAAACTCCACTAGAAGGATGACAGTCATTTATAATTCTCAAACATAAAGATGGGAAGGCTGGTTTTTATGAGAAGGCAAGGAAACTTTTCATAAATCCAGTCCAGATGATACTTTGTAAAAAAAAAAAAAAAACACAATATATAATCCATTTAACATGTGAGTCTACCTCTACCATTGCTCCAGACCTTTTATGAGGCAGGATAGCATTTTCCATGCTAATTATCTTGACATAAAATTTAAATTAATAAAACTTAAAATCACAACCTCAAGACTGCCCATTTGTTTCATTGCTCTAAGAAATGGCCAATGCATTTTCGTAAAGTAGACCTTCACTTAAGGAACATTTAGTAAGCAGCTCATATGATCCAGAGAATCCTATGAGCCTAACGAAAATCTGAAACACACTATTATTTACACATTAAATCCAATAATAATTACCTAATTAACTCATGAACGAGGCAACTAAATTCTTCTGACAGGTAGTTTATAATTATTCTCTAAAATGATATGTTGTTTGATTTTAATTTTCATTTATCTTCATGTTTTAACAAATTAAAAGAAAACCAATTGTCCTCTTTCTAACAGTACAGTAGAATGATTACATCCTCCAAATCTTTGGTACCTTTAGCCCAATACTGTCCACTCCTTAGATCATCCCTCACATAAAAAATAAAAATAAGAACAAAAACACAAATGCATGCATGCATGTGTGTGTGCATACATTTATTATATATACAGAATCTATAAAGAAACACACTGACATGAACAGACTGTGTCATGTGTAGGACGAGCCACACAGTTCTAGCCTTTTGCAACTTGTATGCTTGTCTTTAGAGTCAAAGCCAAGCACACTTACCTTTTGCAGCATATTTAAGACACAGCAAATGGATGCTAAAAAGCACTCCCATAGCAAATGGGAACCTTTGAGAAGGAGCAGTAGCATAGACGCCAAATAGTAAAACAGTAACAGTAGTGTGAGTACAAGGAGTAGCCATAGTAATGGCTAGAGTGTCTCAACAAGGTTGCTTTCACTTCAGATTATCTCATTACAGCTGAACAATTCTAAGATTCAGATGTTATAGAAAAAACCCGGAAGTTATAGGTGTTCACTACCTTAATGTAAGTAACTCATCTAAGATGTAGCAGAACCTGGAAGTCCACTGCTCCAAACTAAATGACCATTTAGGTTTGTCTGGGGGGTCCTAACAATGGCGGCAATGTTTTCTTTCCAAAAGGGGGAAGAAAACAACCACTCCACAAATAGGTCAAAAAACTCCTACATCATATGGCATTACTGAAACCAGTAAAAACCAATTTAAATTCTCTTTTAATATCTCCCATTCTGGGGGCACCTGGGTGGCTCAGTGAGTTAATCCTCTGTCTTCAGCTCAGGTCATGATCTCAGGGTCCTGGGATCCAGCCCTGTGTCAGGTTCTCTGCTCAGCAGGGAGTCTGCTTCCTGCACCGCGCCCCCCCCCCCCCCCGCCTGCTTTCTGCCTACTTGTGATCCCTTTCTCTGTCAAATAAATAAATAACATCTTAAAAAAAAAAAAAAAAAACAACTCTCCCATTCTGCCTCAACTCCTGCAGAACAGGAAGTGGTTAAGAAATTGTAAAAGCTTTAAAGTAATTAGTTGATTGGGAATGTGAGGAACGAGAAAGTTCAGTGTGGCAGTGGAGAACCAACGAGCCAACAAACCAAGATCAGTATGTCCTACAAAATGTGAAGCAAACAGTAAAACAAAACCTAAACTGGAAGGCCAAAGGAAGACAGCAGACGGGCAGAGCAGCTCCTGTGGCAGCTCTGGGAAGACAGAGTCAAGAGTTTCCTGTTACCTGTGAGTTGGTCACTGGGTGAACTGGGCATCACGAGCAGTAGAGGCTGAGCCCTGCCGACAGAAGCAGCCATGGCGGAGTGCTGAAAGCTGAAGTGAATTTACTGGGAACAGTCCTACTAAGAAGCCAGTTGTATTACAAGTCCGAGAGATGACTTGACAGGAAGATTATAAGGAAATTTTAAAAAAAGGGAGAAAAAGGAAAATTGGAGACCCTCAGAATTGCCCTGGAGTACTAGGATTGCACCTCTCCAAACAAAACATACAGAAATCATCCTAAGCTGACATGACTGGAGCTTTCTCGAAGAGTCTGCAAACCCATGGGCTATTTTCCCTTTCCTAATCGGAGAGGGTAGATTGGGTTGCTTGTTAGCCTGCCATTCAGAGAACTCAGCTACAATGTTTGCTGATTAGTGCCAGCTTTAATCCTCCAAACTCACAAACGTAGTACTGGTTGCATAGCACTGGGGCTTGACTATCCCTTCCTTCCATCTTCTAGCAATTTCGAGCTCCCCAAGGCAGAATGAAATCCCCCTGTCAGATGAGGTCCTTTGAGATCTGAGATTTAAATAAAGTTTACTCCACCCTACTAGCCAGAGCCCTACAGAAAGATCAATGTTTTCTTCAGCAATTTTGCAAATTCTCTGGGCTTCTGTTGTGACGCTGAAGTCTTGTTTTCTGCTGAAATTTTTATTTCATTGACATTTCCACTTCCCTGGTTGTTTTCTTTTCTCTGCTTTTGCCTATTCAATGAGCTCCTTCTGTTTGACTTCAAAAAACAAACACACACACCAACTGGCATATACATATATTTTAGAATAGGAGTTACATTTTCCCTATCCATGGTTCTCACTGATACTGTATAATTTTCTTAATACTAATCTTTTGGGGGAAAGCAAATAATAGCTTTTAAATTGTTTGTTAGGGGGGAGATGGGGCTTACCAGTCTGTTTTTGAAGGCTAGGCTAATGGGATGTATTTGGCAATCACTGGTTAGTACAAAGGAGGACTACTCTGACTTGTTCTTTAGCAGTTTCCCCATAATGTCTTGATGAGTCACCCGTGGACATAACTTGCTCACACAGGGTATATTGTTATAGTGCTTTTTGAGCAGGGCAAGGCAGGGACTTTAATAGGCTTAGAGACTGACTGCACCAGGGTCATATGATTAATAAATGGCAGCACTAGCCTAGAATTGATTGCTTCCATCTGAGTCCCAGTGAGACCACTCTGGGAACAACTGCTGATTGTACCCTGCTCTACCATGCTCACCAGTAATAAAAGTAAGAAAAGAAGATGGTAAATGTGCTCTGTGGAAGCCACCCACCTTGCTCACCAGAGCTCTCTGAGGGCTTGTCCCAATTCATCAGGTCCCACTCACTACTCCCTGATGCAAAAATGTCCTGGTAGGGAGACTTAAGGCCAGTGAGAATTTACATATCCTTATTAATATACTGTACGTTCATAAAATTTATTTTCCAAAAATTAAAGGGCCTTTACATCACTTTCGTTCTCCATTCTAAACTTATAATGCGCTTCTCTCATTTGGCCTCAAAGTAAACTCATGTGTTAAGAGCTTCCAATCTATATCTCTGGGTTTATCTATCTCCACACAGACACATCTATTCAATTCGCCAGCCTCCCCAACCTCTAACAATTCATCATCCCCAGGCCATATCCAATCCTTTCTGGCTTATGTGCTTTACACACAATGTATTCTTTAACTTCTTTATTTATTTGTATGAAAAGTCCAGTCTTCCAAAGCTACCTGATCCATACAAAGTCACTTAGCCCTCAGCTTGACTTTTTTATTTTAATTAAACTTTCTTTGTATTTTATTATCATAGAACTTCATTCCTAATATATCTTCTCTTATACAATAATAATTTCTGTATATGTTCTTTTTCTTTACTATTCTGTAAGCACAGTAACATGTTTAATCTTTGTATATTTCACCTTCCTTCTCCCAGGGTAGGATATTATTTAGGATACAGTTCCTTTAAAATAATTTACTGAATTACAGTAAGTCAATATATTTCATAGACTATTGTTTGTGACTCTTTTTTTGTTTACAAAACACCAACTACTGGGTTGGCATTTCTTAAAAGTTCAAAAATCCTACCAAAAAATGAAGCTTGACACTATTGAAGCCCACATTATTTCAGTTGTTTTGTTTCTTTCTGTCAGATTCCATAAGTCTAGTTTAGGGCTCACAGTGCTTCTGAGACTCAAAGGAATGAACTACCACAGGGATAGAAACAAATCCCTGAATTTCCAATCTTTATAGATCGTGTTATATACTTGGCAATAAACTCTTATTCTCAAATGAGGAGGGGAGATTCCTTCAAAATCACATCTTGTTGCTTTTTACAGACATATCAGAATTATAAAACACAGGGGCGCCTGGGTGGCTCAGTGGGTTAAGCCTCAGGTCATGATCTCAGGGTCCTGGGATTGAGCCCTGCATCAGACTCTCTGCTCGGCGGGGAGCCTGCTTCCCCCTCTCTGTCTGCCTGCTTCTCTGCCTACTTGTGATCTCCCTCTCTGTGTGTCAAATAAATAAAATCTTAAAAAAAAATTCTATTTTTAAAATTTATTTATTTTATTTTATTTTATTTATTTGACAGAGAGAGATCACAAGTAGGCAGAGAGGCAGGCAAAGAGGGAGAGAGGAGGGCGTCTGGAAAAAAAAAAAAGAATTTTAAAATGTGTCTGGTTCTCCAGACGAGGACTTTGGCTTTTTTTTTTTTTTTTTTAATCTATTAAGGCATGTTCCTGAAAGTCCAGAAAAAAAGGGAAAGAAGCACTTACTCAGGCAGATTAAAGGCATTCATTTATGAGGAAAAGGAGAATGGAGAAAGAGAAGGAACGGTTGATTCTTTACTTACAAAATCCTTGAGACAATGATCATAATATTTTAGAATTAGGGTCACAAGCTTCATAATGAGAACACCAAATGTGAAGATTGGACTATCAGTGTTAGGGTATGTACTTCATTTAGGAGGGGAAATGTGCTAACTGAATTGATAATAAGGATATAGTAAAACTCAAGATAAAGCCTAGAAGGATTATTATGTTATCTATGTTTTTTAATGAACTTCAAAATTATTTAAGTAATTTTAAGAAGGAGTTTAATTCTTTTGTACAAACATTATTTGTTAACCACTCTATAGAACGTGTATTAGCCAGGGCGTTGCTACAAACAAACCCCAAATCTCAGTGCCCTACCAAAGTTGAAGATTATTTAACACTAATGCTATATATCCCATGTGGAAATTCCATGTGGGACTGCTTTACAAATCACTCGGATTTCCAAGCTTATGGAGGCTTCCTTATCTTGTGACTAAACTACCTAGATTAAAAGGCCTTTTCAGTCACCTTAGCAAGAAAGGAAACTCTGGAGGATCTTGCAATTAAATGCTTATGCTTAGAAGTGTTTCATTCAACTGCTTCTCCTCATACCTCCTTAATACTAAGAGCCACATGGCCCAACCCAAGAGTAAGGGAATGGAGGGGTGCCTAAGTGGCTCAGTCAGTTAAGCATCTGACTCTTGGTTTCGGCTCAGGTCATGATCTCAAGTTTATGGGATTGAACTCAGCGTTGGGGGTCTGTGCTCAGTGAGGAGTCCGCTTGGGATTCTCTCCATCCGCCCCACCCCTAACTTGTGTGCAAACACACTTTATCTCTCTCAAATAAATAAATAAAATCTCAAAAAAAAAAAAAAAAGTAAGGGAAAGGTAGATGTAAATTCTTCCCCCTGCCTGGAAAAAGAAGGAAACTGAGATATCCTTCACCACAAGATATAAAAATCCAATAAACCTATAATGACAATCACCATTCTGTCTATAATTTGTATTTTTATGACGTATTTCCCATTTGAGTATATTTTTGCTGCCAGCAGGAGATTGATAATGAGAAGAAAAGATCAACACAAGAATGTCAACACAACACAAATAAGAGAATAAAATGCAAGAGTATCTTCATCTTCACACCTCCACAATGTACGTGAGACCTCCAGTCTACCTGGTATACACTGTCTGGCATTGTTTACAGCTCATCTGTGTTCTGAATGGTTGGTTCCCCTTCTGATCCATAAGAGTAAATGATATGCTCATTTGTTTAAGATTTTGACTGTCCCTCTTTTCTAAGTATCATAAAGAAGCCTCTAAATATGGAGGCGTTATTAAAATAATAAAAATCAACATATTATAAACATCATTATAACAAAAATTAACGGCAATCAATCCATGGAAGTCAAAGTGTGATGTCAATGAACACTGCCACCACACTCTGTAAGTTTATCAGTTTCTCATGCTAAAATTAAATACTATAACTTAAATATTTTGCTGAGTGGATATGTACATAATGGTTCCTCTTTATAGCTGCATACTTTATTTACTTGGTAACCAGGAAAGACTTTTTCCAGAGCATGTTCAAAAATTGCATTTACAAAGATTACTTTTAAGCAAGTGAGAAATTATGTCAAATATATTTGCTTAAGAAAAGAGAAAAAGTTTGAACTAACCAGATTATCTGTGCAAAAATGCATGGGTCATCCAAATCATTCCCCCAAAGCCCTTTTATGTTTTAAGAAAGCAAGCAAAAGCAGTTCATGTTTAATTAATGTATAGCATATCTAGCATATTCATTTTAGAATTCAACTTTGACAATGTAGAGTTCTATAATTGCCCCTGGTGAAACAGTTGGGTGTAGGGTATTTATTTTCATTTTACCAGAAATTTACAGTATGATATGATGGAAAGTGAACTGGATTGATTGGGTATCTGGAGACCTAAATTTTGCCTCATCTTTATCCCTTAATAGTAAATAAGCTGACTTTTTCAAGCTTCAGTTTCTTCAGCTTGGGGAAAAGGGGAATGATTTTTATGTTGCTTTCTAACTCCAGCCTCTCTTGCCATGGAGAATTCACATCCAGATAGAGGTATACAAATATCTCACAGCTCTTCAGGAAGCAATCCTCTTCCTGGCAGTAGTGTCCAATAATAGTACCGCCTCTGGAGACAGGTGGCCTGGATTTGACTCACAGCTTTGCCATTATTTGCTTTCTCATCAGTAAAACAGGGATAATAATGGTATCCACTCCATAAGACATTAGGAAGATTAAATGAATTAATACTTGTAAATGCATCTGGAATGTTGAAATATAGCAAGCACACAATTATCATTATTTAATGTTACTATTGGGCATTTTTTTTGCTATGTGAATATACTAAAACTTAATAGTGATCGAACTTACTGAGTTACTATTAGAACATTCAGAGTAGTCTATAAACTCCATCCATAATGTGTTTAAGGTAAGTTGGGGAGCCAAAATGTATGAATAACAAGAGGTGAGTACATCCCATTTTTAACAAGTAAGTAGTAACCAGAATGCCAGGGACAACAGCCAACGCTTTGAGAAGTAGGAAAAGGATTTAATATTAGCTGTGAAAATGGGGATCAAAATAGGAAACATTGTATTGGTTTCTAGCAGTTGGTGGAACAGATCCTAACTGACTCTCATGCTGAAGACAACCTAATATATTAAAACACAAAATGAAACATTTTTAAAATGCATTAATGATCTGGCAAGAAGTTTTAAAGATTTTATGCTAAAGCAAATGGGTTCAAGTTCAATGAGTAGTAGGAGGACAATATTCCCAGTCTCAAAGCATCAACCTAATCAAAAACAGAAAAAAACAAAACAAAACAAAACAGGGATTTCAAAGTCATTTTACTAATCCCAAATGAAACTATAGTAATTATATGATCAAGAAACCAGCAGTCACCAACTTACCAAATAATTAAAATTAAACCACCAGCATGAGAAAAGTCAACATCATGGACTCCCTTGTGTGGTGCAGTGAGAATATTACCTTTGTAATATTCCTCCCAAAATGTATAACTGAATCTAACCATGAGGAAATACCAGACATCCAAACCAAGAGGCACTCTACAGAAAAACTGGCTGTACTCTTCTGAAAGACGAAGACTAAGAGTAAAGGACACATGGGATCTTATACTTACTATTGCTATAAATGGAATCACGGGGACAAGGAGCAAAATTTGAATCACATCCGTGGGGCTTTAAAGATATGTCCACAAATCTTTGATGTTGCCCTCGCCTAATTCCTCTCTCCTTGAGTAGCAGCTATAGTCAGACTCACTTTTAACAAACTGCGTGTGGTAGAAATAGAAGGATGCTATGTGTAAGACTGAAAAGGCACCATGGCTTCCTATTGCTTTCTCGTAGACTGCTCACTGAGGAAGTCAGCCACCATATCATGAAGACATCAAGCAACTCAATGGTGAGGTCCACGTAGTGAGGAACATAGGTGCATGTGTATTTTTTGGAAATGCATCACCAAGCCCAAGTGAGCCTTTAAATGACTGCTTGGCATTTATTTAAATGTGCTTTAATTATGGGCTTGGCAACAAACACATAGATACTTTGATCCAAACCCATCCAGCTAAGTCACGCCTGATGCCTGACCCCTAAGTGTTTTGCTTTTGGTTTGGTTTGGTTTATATTCAATTTAATTGTGGTATCATAGGCATAACGTAAAAATTACCATTTAAACCATTCTAAGTGTACAGTTCAGTGGTATTAAGTACATTCAGATTTTTGTGCTGCCATCACTACTACCTACAGAACTGTTTTCATCTGCCAAAACTGAAACTGCACCCATTAAGCAATAACTCTCCATTTCCTCCGCCCCAAGACGCTGACAATCACCATTTAGTTTTGTCTATGAATCTGACTACTTTTTTTTTTTAAAGATTTTATTTATTATTTATTTGACAGAGAGAGATCACAAGTAGACAGAGAGGTAGGCAGAGAGAGAGAGGGAAGCAGGCTCCCTGTCAAGCAGAGAGCCCGATGCGGGACTCGATCCCAGGACCCTGAGATCATGACCCGAGCAGAAGGCAGTGGCCCAACCCACTGAGCCACCCAGGCGTCCCTCTGACTACTTTTTAATAAGTGGAATCATATGTTCTTTTATGTCTGGTTTGTTTTACTTGGCATAATGTCTTTAAAATTCATCCATGCTGTAACATATGTCAGAAGTTCCTTTCATCCTAAGGCTGAATAATATTCCATTTTATGTGCATACTACATTTTGTTTACTAGCTCATCCATTGATGGAAACTTGGGTTGCTTCTACTTTGGCTATTGTGACTAATGCTGCTATGAACATGGCTGTACAAATACCACCTTCGGTCCTTGCTTCAGATTATGCTAATAGTATTCTTTGATACACAAAAGATTTTAATTTTTAATGTAGTCAATTTACCTATTTTTTAATTTGTTAGTTATGCTTTTGGTGTCATATTCAAGAAATCATTGACAAATCCAATGTTGTGAAGCTTTTATGTTTTCTTTGAGTTTTAAAGTTTTAGCTCTTATATTTAGGTCTTTGGTCCATATGAATTTTTTTTTTTTTTTTTTTTTTTTTTTGCATATGGTGTAAGATCAGAATCCCACCACATTCTTTTGCATATGGATATCCAGTTTTCCAAAGATCATTAGTTGAAAAGGGTATATTTCCCCAGAGAATGGTCATGGCACTCTTGTCGAAAAGCATTAGACCATATGTGTGGGCTTCTTTCTGGACTCTCCATTCTAGTCTACTGGTCTACATGTCACTTTATACTAATACCACACTGTTTTGATTGCTGTAGCATTATAATAAATTCTGAAATCAGGAAGAATGAGACTTCCTTTTTTTTTTTTTTCAAAACTATTTTGACTATTCATGGTCCCTTGGGATTCCACATTAATTTTAGGATATATTTTTCTATTTTTGCAAAATCATTGTTGATAGGTATTTCACAGAAATTGTAAACTTACTTGATTTAGTACTGATATCTAAATAATATAACATAGGAGCACCTGGGTGGCTCAGTCATTAAGCATCTGCCTTCGGCTCAGGTCATGATGCTAGAGTCCTGGGATGGAGCCTCACATCAGGCTCCCTGCTCAGAAGGAAGCCTGCTTCCTCCCTCCCACTCCCCCAGTTTGTGTTCCCTCTCTTGCTGTCTCTCTCTCTCTCTGTCACATAAACAAAATCTTTAAAAAATAAAATACAACATAACATGAACAAAGAATTTCCATTTATTTGTATATTGCTTAATCTTTTTCAGCAATATCTTCTAGTTTTCCATGTACAAGTCCTTTGTCTCCTTGATTAAGTTTATGACTGAGTATTTTATTCTTTTTGGTAATATTATAAATGAAATTGCTTTTATTTTTATTTTTTAATTTTTTTTAAAGATTTTATTTAGTTATTTGACAGACAGAGATCACAAGTAGGCAGACAGGCAGGCAGAGAGAGAGAGGAAGGGAAGCAGGCACCCTGCTGAGCAGAGAGCCCAATGTGGGGCTTGATCCCAGGACCCTGAGACCATGACCTGAGCCGAAGGCAGAGGCTTAACCCACTGAGCCACCCAGGCACCCCTATTTTTTAATTTTTTTTAAAGATTTTATTTATTTATTTGATAGAGAGAGATCACGAGTAGGCAGAGAGACAGGCAGAGAGAGAGAGGAGGAAGCAGGCTCCCCACTGAGCAGAGAGCCCGATGTGGGACTCGATCCCAGGACCCTGAGATCATGACCTGAGCTGAAGGCAGAGGCTTAACCCACTGAGCCACCCAGGCGCCCTGAAATTGCTTTTAAATTATCTTTTCTGATTATTCATTGTCAGTGTATAGAAATGCAACTGGTTTTTTAAAAGATTTTATTTATTTATTTGACAGAAGAGATCACATGTAGGCAGAAAGGCAGGCAAAGAGAGAGGAAGGAGAGCAGGCTCCCTGCTGAGCAGAGAGCCCTATGCGGGGCTCGATCCCAGAACGCTGGGATCATGACCCAAGCCGAAGGCAGAGGCTTTAACCCACTGAGCCACCCAGGCACCCCGCAACTGATTTTTTAATGTGGATTGTATCCTGCAACTCTGCTGAATTTACTTATTAGCTCTAACAGGTGTGTGTATGTGTGTGTCATCTTCAGAAATGTTTATATATAAGATCATGTAATCTGTAAACAAATATAATTTTACTCTTATTTTTCCAATTTGAATATGCTTATTTTTCTCACCTAACTGCGCTGGCTAGGATGTATAGTATAATGTTGAATTGAAGTGGAAAAGCTTGTCATCCTTGTCTTGTTCCTGACGTTAAAGAAAAGCTTTCAATCGTTCATCACTGTAGGATGTTAACATGGGTTTTTCATTTTGGCTTTTATTCTACTAAGGTAGTGTCCTTCTATTTCTAGTTTATTGAATGTTTACATCATGGAAGAGTATTTAATTTTGTCAAATTTCTGTGTCAATTGAGATGATCATGTACTCTTTTTCCTTCATTTTCTTCATCTATTACATTGATTGATTTTCATATGTTGAACCATCCTTGCATTCCAGAAATAAATCCTAGCTGGTCATAGTGTACAATCCTGTAATCATACTTCTGAATTCAGTTTGCTGGTATTTTCTTGAGAGCTTCTGCAACAATATCCATTAGAGGTATTGGTCTGCAGTTTTCTTTTTCTGCAGTGCCTTTGAATTTGCTATTAAGGTAATTCTGACTTTGTAAGATGAATTTGGAAGTTTCTTCCTTTTTAACTTTTTGGAAGAGTCTGGGAAGCATTAGTGTTCATTCTTTCTTAAATGTTTGCTGGAATACACCAGGAAAGCCATCTAGTCCTGGACTTTTCTTTTTCAGCGTGAGGGTTTGATTAATGATTCAATCTTTTAAGGTCTATACAGATTTTTTAAAATTTCTTTATGATTTAGTCTTGGTAGGTTGTGTGTTTCTAATTTGTCTATTTCATCAATTTTGTACAATTTCCTGTCATACAATTTTCATAGTACTCTCTTTTTTTTTTTTTTAAGATTTTATTTATTTATTTCACAGAGAGAGATCACAAGTAGGCAGAGAGGCAGGCAGAGAGAGAGAGAGGAGGAAGCAGGCTCTCCGCTGAGCAGAGAGCCCGATGCGGGACTCGATCCCAGGACCCTGAGATCATGACCTGAGCCGAAGGCAGCGGCTTAACCCACTGAGCCACCCAGGCGCCCTCATAGTACTCTCTTATAGTCCTTTTCATTTCTATAAAATTGGTAACAATGTCCTTCTTTCATTTCTGAATTTAGTTATTTACATCCTCTCTCCTTTTTTATTAGTGTAGCTGACAGTTTGTCAATTTTTTCCATCTTTCCAAAGAACCCATTCTTGGTTTTGTTCATTTGCTCTATTTTGCTTATATTTGCTCTAATCTTTACAATTTCCTTCCTTTTGCTAGCTTCGATTTCGTCTTCTTTTTCTTGTTCTTTAAGATGTAAAGCTAGATTATTGATTTGAGATATTCTTTCTTTAATGACAGTATTTGTAGCTATAAAGTTCACTGTTAGCAGTTTTTACTGTGTTCAGTAAATTTTGGTCTGCTGTGTTTTAATTTTCACTTGTCTCGGGATATTTTCTAATATCCCTTGTGATTTCTTTTTTGACCCATTGGTTGTTTAAAAGAATTTCATTTAATTTCTACATATTTGTGGGTTTTCCAGTTTTCATTCAGCTATTGATATCTAGCCTAATTCCAGTGGTTTTGGGAAAGATACTTTGCATTATTTTAATATTTAAAAATTTATCAAATTTGTTTTGTGACCTAACATATGTTCTATTCTGTAGAATGTCCCATGTGACAAATATGTATTTTCCTAATGTTGGGTGAAGTGTTCTGTACATTTATATTAAATCCAATTGGACTATAGTGTTATTCAAGCCCCCTGTTTCCTTACTGATCTTCTCTCTCATTTTTTATTCATTATTGAAAGTACAGTATTCATGTCCCCTAAAATTATTGTAGAGCTCTCTATTTCTCACTTCAATTATGTCAATGTTTGCTTCAGATGTTTAGGAACTCTGATGTTCGCTACACATTATCTTTATACTTACTGTAACTTCTTGGTGAATTGACCTTTTTATAAATCTATAATGTCCTTCTTCCTCTCTCTTAACAATTTTTACTTATAGTCATTTTGTCTGATACATCATCTATTTTGTCTACTCCCTTTTGGTTGCTATTTACATGGAATATCTTTGACTTTTAATCTACACATATCGTCAAATCTAAAGTGTGTTTCTTGTACACAACATTATAGTTGGGAGGATCCTGTTTTTTGTTTTGTTTTGTTTTTATCCAATTTGCCAGTATATATCTTTTGATTGAGGACTTCACTCAACAGATCTGTTGTTTCTAGCCACTACATTTTAGAGTAATCACAGCAATGGATAAAAACCACAATTCATGTATATTAATTACTAATATCAAATCTATATTTATATGATTTTTAGAGTTATACTGTGGTTATGAATATTATGATCTTGTTTTTAGAAAAAATATAAAGTATTTCATGATTCAGAGACATTATGACTCAAGTTATCCTTAAATGTTTCAGAAAGAGACAGATGACAAAGGAAATGTGGTAAAATGTTAATAGCTGGAAAAATCTGGATGAAGGTACATGAAAATCCTTATTACTATTCTTGGGATCTTGCTGTATGTCTAAAATTATGTCACAACTTAAACCAATTAAAGAAAACCAAATTCAAAGACCAAAAATTAGGAACACATTAGAACCCAAATATGAATAGAGCTTGAAAGCTCACTTTTACCTTCTGGATTCCAGAAAGAAAGGAAAAAGAAAAATGAGTGAAGGAAATATATAAATAAATAATAGCTAAGAATTTTCCAGAATTGATGGAAGACACCAACATAAAAATTAAATAACCTAAGATCAAAATAAAATAAGATCAAATAAATATGAAAAACTTGATATCTGGATATACCACAGTAAGACTACAAAGGCAACAGAGAAAAAGAAAAAATATTAAATGCTGTAGAGAAGAAGGACTGATCATCTTCACGGAGAGCAATCAGGTGGACAACTGACTTCTGAACAGCAACAATGTGCACTAGAAGGCCAGTATAATAATAGACAGAATGTGCTAAAGTAAAATAACTATCAACCTAGAATTATATATTCTTTCAGTGATAAGAAAAAGAAAGACATTTATGGACAAAGAAAAACTAAGCATTTATTACCAATAGATAATTACTAAATGATATCTTAGATGTAGTTCTTCAGGCAGAAGAAAAAGATCTCAGATGAAAAATCTCATATTCAAGAAGGAATGGTAAGCAAACACACTGAGCAGTATTGTTATTTATCTATATGAAACAAAAATAAAATTGCCATTTGGGTTAAATATTGCAACAGAAGTAAAATGTATGAAAATCACTATAAAATTAAAGGAAGCTGGATGTACTTGTTATTCCAAGCTCTTATATTGTTCAGAAGGAGAGTGAAGATTGAACTTCACACTTTAGTGAGTTTTCCTGCACATAATTACATTTCTAAGATAATCATTATAGACTAGAAAAGAGAATAGAAGTATTAAACTAATAGAGGGAAAGATAAATGAGAATAATCAATTCAAAATAATTGGGAAATAGATCGAGAAACACAAGAATGGGTAGACAAATAACAAATTTAAAATAATGTTGAAGACTCAAAGAAAATATATTAGCATCATAATCAGTGTAAATATTCTAGATACTTCAACTAAAGTACAAAATTTGAAACGGTAGCTAACTCTAGTAATAAGCAGTATGATTCCACTTACGTAAAATTTAAAAAAATCAGATATGTACCCCATAAAAAATGTAAAATGGTAGAAATATGTCTCAAAACTATAATGAAAAGCAAAAGGATGATAAACAAAATTCAGAAGACAGGTTATCTCTGAGGGTACAAGGAAAGAGATTGTATTAAAGAAGGATGTATGGGTTACGTCAATATATGTTAATGTTTTTCTTACACTGAATGGTGTGCAAAATGCTATGCATTTTGTAGTCTATTTTACAACTCATACATATTTTAAATACTTTCCATCTGTGTTCAATAAAACAAGTAAAAAAGAAACATCTGAAATAAAAGATTTTTTTAGGATTTTATTCATTCTAGAGAGAAAGAGAGAGAGAGAAATCATGAACAGGGGTGGAGGGAGAGGGAGAAGCAGACTCCCTGCTGAGCAGCAGGAAGCCCAATGCGGGGCTCAACCCCAGGACCCTGAGATCGTGACCTGAGCTCAAGGCAGATGCTTAACCCACTGAGCCACCCAGGCTCTGAAATAAAAGATTTTGAATGGATGTGGAATATATTGTACTACTGTTGTGATGCTAAGTTGTGCTGTCACATTGAGAAGCACTGTTTTGATTGCGGAACGAGCTTGATTAGGTAACAGTGCAAAAACTAAACCTAGGTCAGTTCTATAGGACATTAAACTCTGTCAGGTAGCTAAATGTGACAGATTGCAAAATTGTCCTATTTTCTCTCTCCTTCGTACATCCACTCCCTTTGTAGTGTTACCTCATCGCTACTCTTGTCAAGGGGTAGAATCTATTTGTCCACTCCTTTTTATCAAGGTGGCCTTGTGAGTCGCTTT
Source organism: Lutra lutra (assembly GCF_902655055.1). Classification (NCBI taxonomy): domain Eukaryota; kingdom Metazoa; phylum Chordata; class Mammalia; order Carnivora; family Mustelidae; genus Lutra; species Lutra lutra. Next base: position 53,525,077 of record NC_062290.1, read on the forward strand.
GGCCAGCAAAATAAGGTAAAAGCCAACATTGGGCCAATTCTAAGCATTGGCTTCAATGCTTCCATTCTTTGTCTTAAAACTGACATCTGCTGTGTAAATTTGCTCAAGCTAATCAATTGTATGATACAGACATATGGCCCAATCACTCTTGGTGCCTCAGTCACAAAATTGCAAAATAAGTAAGTCAGAGGACTAAGTTATGCTGCTTGTTCATGGAAAATATGCCATCCTCATGAGTATGTTGATGACTTTGTTAAAAATACCTTTTGCCACCCCTGTCACTCCTGGCCTATTCGCAGCTGACCTCATACGTATGAGCAAGCTCAGCTGAAATCAGTCAAACTTAGGATCACCAAAACTGCCCACTGACCTGGAGACCTGTGAAAAATAATCAAATGATTGTTGTGTTAGGCAAGTAAGTTTTGGAATAGTTTATTACTCAGGAAGAAAAAAAAAAACTCAGTCATGCAATCATTAAAGTACATATTAATCATAAGTAAACTTGACTCTACAATTCTACAAACACCATTATCTTTCCTTCCTATGTTTTTCTCTGAAAGTACTCATAAAACATGTTCACATGGTTCTAATTTTGTAAGTCCATGAAATACTTGGTAGCCATGAATATTCCTACTGTGCATAAAATGTTCTTATTTTGGAACATTTGAGTCAAGAAAGTCTTCAAAGATGATACAGTCTGAGAAGATAGATTTTCAATTTGCTATTTCAAAAAAGTAAGTGGGATGACGTTTCTTAAGATAAAATAGAAAAACTCAAGGGAAAAAAACACAGGTATGAAACTGAAATATGCTGATCTCCCGTCTCTTAATTTATGCCACTGTGAAAACCCTGCGGTATTGTGGAGCCACAGTATTCATGAGAACAAGAGAACAGGGGTGGCAGAAGGTATTTTTAACAAAGTCATCAAGGCACTCATGAGGATGGCATATTTTCCATGAACAAGCAGCATAACGTAGTCCTCTGCTTTAACACCACACACAGCATAATGGAAATGGCACTTTCGTAATACTGATGCTCCCACAGGGAGCTCGACAGTGAACCAGGAAAAGATCACAGGCTCTGACAGCTGATTGGTGAATTAATTAGGTGCTGCACTTTTTTAATGCTATTGTAAATCACATGTGCAGCATGAATTCAGAGTCATAAAAAGATTCCAAGGATGCAAGTGTCACACAACAGTAGGGCAAAATGTAATCAGAATCCAGAGGGAGACCCAATGCAAATAGGTTTACCAGAGACCTGCTGAGATTAATCTTACTTATCTCCCTTTCTGAAGGGAAATTTTAGATGGGGTGGCAAAATTATTTAAGCTCCAAGCAAAAGAAATTGATGCCTTTTTTATCATTTCCTCTCAAATTTTCTTGATAGAGGCTTGACTTCTTATTTATAAACTTTTTAGCCATCTGTGAACTATTCCTCCTCATGGAACCTATCAAGTGATAGGATATTTTGAAGAGAGATCACAGAAAGGACCATTTTCCACTCTTCAATGACTGGGTCATTTTTACTGGTGCTTATGGGCTCTCAAAAATTCTTCTGTGGCAGGCCTTAGTTGCTAAGTATATCTTGTTATATAACATATTGTATTTATGAGTTGTGTGATCCTGGGGATGTTATTAAACCCCTCAGCTCTAGTTTCTCCATCTGCAGAAAGGAGCTAATAAAATTCATTTCATTGGGCTATTATGGAAATTAAATATTATAAAGGGCTTACAACAGTGCCTGGTTCATGCATCACAAGTGCTACAAAAGTTGTTGCATAAATGTTGATACAAAAATGATGTCATCGTATTTCCACTGAGATCCATCACCACTGAAACTACTGATCCCTCAGTAGACAAAGCTTTCAATCTCTAACATTCTGAATGAAAATGGGCCTTTCTCAGAAAAATGAGGTCTTCATATAGTTGAAGTACAAAAATACTAATAGAGCTTTATGTATACAGGATTGAAATGTAGGGGTTTTGAGATTCACTATTTTTTTTTCCCTGTTATTTTCTGTAACCTGGGAAGATGAGGAACTAAACAAAGGACAGACAATGTATCTGTCAGTTTGAAAAAAGGAACTAAGATTCATTTCAAGCCTCCCTCTTGGTGACAAACAGATCCTGCTGCAGGCATGGTGAGCTCCAGGTGGGTTTTTTTTTTTTTTAAAGACTTTATTTATTTATTTGACAGACAGAGATCACAAGTAGGCAGAGAGGCAGACAGATAGAGAGAGAGGGGGAAGCAGGCTCCCTGCAGAGCACAGAGCCTGATGTGGGGCTCGATCCCAGGACACTGGGACCATGACCTGAGCCGAAGGCAGAGGCTTTAACCCACTGAGCCCCCCAGGTGCCCCCCAGGTGGGTTTTGATTAGCTATCCCTCATGCCTGTGGCAGTGGCTTGCAGCAAATGCCAAGCCGATTCAATGTACATATTAATAACATTTTAACCTCTTTCAATAAAACAGTGATCACTGAAATTACATATAAGCATAGAAAGAACACACAAAAAATGTTAAAAGTTTATTCTTCATGTTAGTTCCCTTCCCTTCCCCTATCTGCTATGCACTGAAGATAACTGTTGAGTCATGAAATGATCAACTACCATGTGCACAGGATGCATGAGGACAAGGATAGGGTTGACAGAAGCACAAAAAAGTGGACGAGGATCCCTGGCAGAATCAACCTGAGATTCTATCTGAACTGGTAAGTGTAAGGATGCCTGGGGTATTTAAGTCCCTTACTCAGAGTGACAAGACTGTGATATCCACTGATGCAAATAGGCAATTAACAGGTAATATGAAATATTTGTTAAATAGGAATAAGAAATTATTTATATGGAAGAGTGTATTGCAGCCTGTTTCATTCTTAAAAGGACTTGGGATAGCTAACTAAGTTGCTTTGGTGTGAGATCAAAATAAACGAGAAAAAAATGTAAAATCAAAAAGATAAAATAATGCCAGGGATAATGTTAGTACCTACTTGACATCAATTAGTTATGTATGGGAGAATCCAGATCTGTTAGTCTCCCTTCTCAGAAAACAGGGCTGCTCTTCGTGTCACTCCTAAAGAGCTACCTGTAAGGAACAAAAGTAAAGGAGGGCAAAATTCCTCTTTCTTATTAATAGTGTTTGGGACCTAACTGTCCAGATGGAGAACTATGGTCACCTGGGCTGGAACCAGGACCTGAACTAGAAGCCTGAGAGATCTCTGCTACCTAACTCCAAATTTAAGCCCAAATCATCCATTTTACTTTGATCAGATTGGATGTTTTCAAGGAAAATAATAGGTCAGAGGGAACTACCTAGAGGGTAAGCCCTGGGTCAGCTTAGCACTGGAAATAAGATAAAAAGGAGAAGGGGAAAAAAAAAAGGAGAATAGGGCGTTAGTAAGAAAGAGCTCCTCCATGTAGAAGGATTTGAGCCTTCCAGTTCGAAAGGAAGAGAAGGTAGACTGGTTCCTATGTGCATAAATATTCATTGGATGACTATCCCATAACCTCATGGAGTCTCTCCCACCAAAGGATTATCTCCTCTTCTTGGGAATTCAATCTTCCTCCTCTCTGAAAGCTCTTCCTGCAGACATCACTCAGGTCCCTCCTTAAAATGTCACCTCCGTTGGTAAGGTCTTTCCTGACAACACAAATCCAAGTAGATCCCCAGGCTCTCAACTTATTTTAGCACTTCTTATTACTGGATACTTTCTTTTACATACTTTTATTGTTAATGGACTCTATAGTACATGCCACCCATTAAAACATAAGTTCAATGACAATAAGGATCTCCTCTATATCATCTCCTCATATACATGTGAGTAATATATGAACACAATAGGCGCTCCACAAATGTTTACTGAATGGACACACGCATGAATATGTGTTTTGATGGGTCCAGAAAGGTGGTGGAAAAAGCACTACTTTCGGGAAATCTCTTTTGGTACTAATTATAGCTAACACTTGCCAAGAATGGTATTAATATATGAAGTGTTATCTTTTCTCAATCTTCATAACACTGCCATAATATAAATGCTGGAAAGAACTGGGGTCGCAACCTGATCAACTCTACCCTAGAGCCAAATAAAAGATGAGATCCTGTGCCTCACTGGATCCCATAGCAGCCATTTTTCACTAGATATATGCCACTGGATTCTGTTTACTCACCAGAACATGTGCAACAGATTTGGTTTTGAACTTCCTAGAAGCCTACACATATCTGCAAATAAATCTATTACGTAGTCTACTGGAGTAATATCTAAAAGTAATTTTCCGAGAGAAGCCTGTATTTGGAGTGCTTAGGCTGGACGTATGTCCCATAATCTTCCTAATGGAGAAACTTCATAAAGGATGAAGAAAAGCACACCATGAATGACATTACCACTGTAAATGTAAGCATGAGTTTCTAGCATCTGTAACACAAATCAGTGTAAGTCGATTGCATTGATTCAAGCTGTGGTTCAGTGAAAGCACTTCTACAGAGTAAATACAAAGATTTTAATAGTCTTGTTTACTCCATTGATAAAACTGAAGCTTACTGATGAATGAAAAAAATTCATGTCATTTGGGAAATCTTCCCTCACTATATATTTTGCCACTACGTTGCTGATTGATATTGGTTGGCAGAATTATGATGTATGGTGAGTAACAGACCAGACATTTGGTATTACTAATTAAGGACATATCCATGGGTTTTAAAACATGCATAATTTTGGCATCTTCTCAGGAGCCAAGACACCTAGCCAGAACACTTACCTGAACCGGCTAACATGCCTATACAGACAAGTACAAAAGAGAATATCTTTAGCCAACATCTAGACTTCTTCAGAAAACAACAACAACAATAACAACGCTAGTTTTGTCTAATATGTGAACAGAAGTCTAACTGAATGGCTAACACCTAGTCATAATCCCAAATCATTAACAATAATAAATAAAATACCCTTAAAATATTTAACTTTATGCTGTAAAATGTGCTTCTAGGTAACTACATAATTGTTGGGGTCTAATTCAAGGTCAGTGAATTGGAAAAGCATGTAGTTTGTAATGGTTGATTTTAAGCCATTCATTCTTACCATGATTAGTACATGAGCATCGATGACAATATCACACCACAAGCAGTAGTTTCACATTCTCTTTTTACAGACTAGTGAACTAAGCCCCAGAAACCCCATGTAAATTAGCAAAGTGACAGAGGCAGTGAGTGAGAACCTAGGAACACTGCACATGTGCCTAAGACTGTAACCATTAGGAACATTCTGCCACGCAATTTGCAACTTCTATCAGAGATATGAAATGCATAGGTTTTTGGAGCTAGTAAGAATCTTGGGTCATTTGCTTAGCTTTCTTATTTTATAGCTGAACTAAAACAGAGTAAACTGTTGACTTCAAATCTATATCCTACTTAGTGGTAGAATTAAAATAGAACCATTCCAGCATTTTTCTAAATAAAATTTCTTTACACATAAAAATCATCTTAAATTAAGAAAACACAGGAAATTAAGAAAGTATCACTTAGTATTAAATACTGATGATGTACGTAAAGGATATTTCTCCACACAAAAGATCATCAAAAAATGACAGAATAATGAAAGAAATGCAAACTGTTCATCTTTCATGAACACTGATTAGTACATGAATCCCCAGTGAGAAGCAGCTGATCAGTCAGCCATCTTCAGGTGACATCTCTAGAAGCTGAACTGTTAACCCTGTTTACAGCAGCCCATTCTATTTGGGGAAAAATTCTATTTTTTTTAAACAGCTTTTGTTTATTTTGTTTATTTAAATGAATCCCATTTAATATTATTTTAAAATTTTTTCACATATTGGGTCACAGTAAACCCAAATGTCTCAGGACCTCCTTCAGAGTCATAGCTAGAAATACAATTTCCCTTCCATCTGACACTGATTCAAATTATTTCCAGAAAATTATCATCTCTAAAACTTATTGTCTTTTCTTCTCAAAACAAGGCATACATAATTCCTCCAAACTTTTTGACTCTCTCATTATCAGGATTGCTCTGGGCAGTTACCCTCAGTTCATCAATAACCTTCTTCAAGTTCGGACTCGGGTCACAGTGTTTTAGGGGTGTTCTACTCAGAGTGCTGACCTGGTTTATAGCATTCTCCCTATTCCATACACCTATTATAATGTCATTCACATTCTTTCTTTTATCAGACGTAGAGTTCAGTAATTCATCAGTTGCGTGTAACACCCAGTGCTCATCGTGTCCCGTGTCCTCCTTAATGCCCATCACCCAATTACCAATCCCCCCACCCACCTCCCCTCCAGCAACCCCAGTTTGTTTCCAGTAGTTGAGAGTCTCTCATGGCTTTTCTCCCTCTGTGTCATCCACATTCTAATTACACACTGCCATCACACTGGTAACAATTAACTTCTAAACCTGTGTCTATGGCTTTTTTTTGAACAACAAAAATGTCTCTATTATCCTTTCAATTTACCTGGCTCTTTACTAATACTCATTTTAAAAATATATATATTCTGATGTTTTTAGAATGGAGAAAATAAATTTTAAAACCTCACCAAAGATTTAGAGGAAATAAAGAATAACAATTAAAAAATAGGTAAATAGCTCAGTATCTGTGGGGGACAGGGCAACATTAAACCTGTCTTTGTCACTTTAGATGAAGACTTGACTGTGTGCACTGGAGAAGGAGCCAGTAGGAGTGGGGGCAGTGGGAGAGGGGACTGAAAATGGAAGTAAAAATGAGCTTTATTCTTAAAACAAGAACTTAGAGGAAATAGGATCTGTCCTTTCATTCTGCTTCTATTTCATACTTTAAATTTTTGTTAAAATGAAAGTTTCCATATGGCTTTGATGTTTCTTAAAAATCCCATCAAAATCAAATAAAATATTAAGTTTTAAAATAACCTCTACTCAAAAAAAAATAACCTCCACTCATTTAATAAATTAGTAGTGTGTGTAACATTTTTTGCTGATAAAAATAAAATCAATCTCTACCATCTGGGTACATCTGAAGATAACCAGTGTTCTCTGGGTTCACAATCAGGGGTAGATCGTAGAACTTCCCATAAATTCAAGTGGAAAATATAGGTTAATTTATCAGGATTACTTAAACTGGCTAAAATAACTATGAATAAGTATACTAAGAAATATTCAAAGAAGCAATTATAATTCACAGTGTCCTCAAATCACATTAAATTTATATTTTAAGTACCATTGAATGTTCTTTTTGATTGGAAGAGCCCTGTGAATGATAGACACTTTTGTGCTAAGCAAATGAGCAGTTTCTCCTAATTCTCTTTACACGACTGTCTGCTCCTTCCCTATTTTCTCATCTAAGTCAACATAATGGAGGGCCTCATAAAATGTGAGCCATATGCCTCATTATGCAGTTCATGATTTAAATTTGGTCAATGATACCTTTATTATTTAAAAAAAAATCTCACAATTCAGTATAGTTTGTGCCTATTCAATTTTTCTTCCATTTATCATTTTTTCATTTAAATCTGTATTTCTGTTCATAGAAAGTGTCAGTTTCCTTGGGGCCCAAAACAGCATCTCAGATGTGTGTGTGTGTGTGTGTGTGTGTCCACCATTAATACTTGGGTAGACTGTTCACAAACAAAGGCATTCTTTCCTTGCCATCACTGTTGTCTGATAGATTTGTGAAGGAGTGACAGAAGCAGGCCTATTTCTTTTCTAGGACACCCATTTTTTCACTTCTGGTCTTCATGAGGTCATATGCAAACAGCCCCATATGTCTCCCTATAGTTGCATTAAATAAGGGCTTTTTTAACAGACACTAGCCAAGACTTATCTTTAATTCCTCTCTCTGTAATGTTAGGTGGTGAACAGAAAGTAACAATTGCCAATATCTCAATTTACTCCCTGACAACAACAACAAAATTAAAAACTAATAAAAAATAAAATTTTGTTGTGATGCTTGATCAATGACCACCAGCAGAGAGAGAGGAAGTAGAAAAACTAGTAAATCTTTGCAAGGAAAAGAAAGTTACCTACACCACACAGAGAAAGGCCCCTAAAAAGCTATGAAGTAGTTTCTATTATTTCAGGTATATATTTTTTTAAATACATAATGTGTAAATGTTATACCTGACAAAACTAAAGAAAAAAAAAGCCCAGAAATAACTCTCTTTCCACTTCAAATTAATAGTGATATAGTATATATATATATATATATCATTATCCATGTCATAAGTGTTAATAAAGAAAATATGTTTAGCCATTATGCTTCATGTATAAATTTGAACTAGAACATTGAACTATGTTACCATAGTATTTAAAAGGACAAAAATCACTTTAAGCAAATAAAAATGGTATACAGACTATTGTAAACATATCACATATAACACAGATAATAGTTTTACAGAGAAAAATATATAAGCCTAACAGTGGATTGTTAATATGCCTTTATTTCCCCCAGTCACTTTGGAGCTCACAAACCAGGAGAACTACTTAATTAAATGCATGATTAAATAAAACAAAACTAATTTCCTTCTTGTTATAAAGAAAATAAGTCTAAAGACACAAAATGCTAATTCATTTCATCCTGAAAATATAATTAAAATAAATTAAGTATTTACCTCATATAATTAAAAATCCGCCGGACACTTCAGAAGCACAAACAGCACATGATACAGCGACACAGCTTTCCTATGGTACTCTTCAGTTTCTAGAAACATAAGGAAGGTGAAAGAGTGCATTTAGAGAAATATATGCCTTGGTAAAATGATGCTGATCAGCTACAAACTGTTTATAATCACTCCACAATGCCTTTTAAAAAGTACCTCCTTACATATTCTTGTTATCATAGCATTAAACGCACAATATAGTGATGAAAATTATGTCATCTGGAACTTCCAAGATACAAAAAGAGACTCCACATCATAATACAACACACACACACATAAAACAATCACTCAATTGCACACTATTTTACTGGGAGAAGCTGTAGTACTATGAAAGGTAAAATATTTTTGATTTAAATGTTTTCTTATTATATACGCATTACCAACATAAATTTTTCTAGTCATAACACTGAGTTTTAAGTAGTAGTGGGTGTCAGCTCCATTGTTTGTTTTTTTTCCACTGACTTTTTTACTAGACTTTAGCAGGTATTCTTATGTTTCATAATTTTCCTGGAAAAGATTCACAGAATGTGAGAAATGACTGTCATTCGTTTGATAAGTTGATAAGCAATATGAAGGCATTTAAGTGAATTCTGCTTCCAGGTAATATACACTATAGACAGTAAAAATATAATAACTCAAACTTTCATAACCTGTTTCAATTATTTGTACATGAAAGTTTTTAATCACATTTTCTCCCATCTACCTGCTAAAAGAGAAATAAAACTATAGGCAAAATATACAGGTACTTTGTTGCTGTCCAATGTTACATGTCCATTTTGCCATGCACAAACACATACTATTTAGGTACTACAACTATTACATTCCTCTCCTACAACTCCTTCACAATAAGCCTCATTCATGTACTGTTAAATTCAGGCACAAAGCTCAACGAATCAGCACCATGGACATCTGCCCTCTACCCTCCAAACTCTTTCTGAAAACCTCTAATCCAATAGGTGACAAAGAGTATTGGGGTAGGAACAGAGATGGTGGGGAAATGGTGCTCCTAACTAAGAAGTATAATTTTGTCAAGGTTCCTGGTAGCAGGTTAGAACAGAAAAAAATAAGCATCTTCTTAAATCCATTGCAAGAGTGACCAAAAGAACCCTTAATTAATTAAGGGCTGAATTCATTTTCCTAAAGGCTACTTATTATTGGAAACTAAACATACATATTTATTATCTATAGATATAAATATGTATATATTTACATAAATACATATTTCTGTTTAACATAGATGGGTAGATAGGAGAATACATAAATGACAGATAAAACAGATCCCTCACTATGTACTTCTTTGTCTCTTTTGTTAGTTATTGGATATTCAGAACTCACTTTGAAGATGTTTTTCCAGCCAAATACATTCTGTATAGTGAATAATATGTCCCATTAAATTCTAGAAAGATATTAGTATCTACATTTACATTAGGGAGAAACAAACTGTAAAGCAAAGTTTTGACCACTTTTGGCAGGAAAGAGAGTATTCTAAAGTTCAGAATAGTGGGATACTACTAGCCAGAGAAATAAGGAAATACCAGGAATTGCTGCACAATGTTTTACGAGTTTCTAGACATTCTGCAGAACTATCCTACTTTCCAGAGAACACATTAACTAATCCAATACCTCATCATCTTCTAACTCTGTATTCACAGATGTTTGTCTTGTTTTCATTTTGTTATTTATAATTCTACAGTAAACCACCCTAAACTTGTATTGAAGGCTCACTGTGACAAGTGCTCTTAGAGGTGCTTCCATATGCCCGTCTCATTTAATCAACAAGACACATACAGCATCACAATTTGCGGAGAGTAGCCACTGTCTTACACACCATATGTCTTGACATAAAAATCCTAAGTCAGAAGTTGCCTGTTCCATAAAATAACATGCTCTTTCCAACTAATTATAATTTTTTGAAGATTTATTTATTTATTTGGGAGAAAGAGAGAGAGAGAGAGATCAGGAGTCAAGGGAGGACCGGAAAAAGAGCAAGAGGGAGAGAATCTCAAGCAGGCTCCCCACATTCTGTACCTAATGGTAACATGTAAGAGAAGGCAAGCCTGGGCCTTCTTCTGTAATCCCAGATCGTTGGACTCATTTATCCTAACCTGGGGAGATCCTTTATACCACAGTGATTTAGAAAACAGCAGAAGGGTTATTAGTAATAGAATATACTTTTCAGAGAAAGAAAAGGGGGAATATATTAAATCAATGTCCTAAGAACTGGTGGTCGTGACTCTGCTGAGCTAGGGACAAAATTCAAAACAAAGAATTTGAGAACTATATACCCTTAACATTTTGATTGAGGCCCACAATTTAAGATTAGTGATAATGTCTAGAACATGAAAAATGAGGACTTGATGAATGTGTATTTTCAAGCATTTAGTAGACAAAAGAAAGCCCATTTGTGTATAAAATAAAAACAGCCCATATGCTTAGGACATTCAATAAAAACCATACATAAAGCGGGCAGGGTACTTGAAAAAAAAAAAAGAAAAAAAAAAAAAAAACCCTGAGAGCCAACCTGGAAATAATTCATAAAATACACACAAAATTTTTGATGTTAAGTCTACAAAAATTACATCACTCTCCCGCCACTACCAAGATCATGTGATTAATTACTGATGGAAATAAAACTATATTCCAGGTCTTCTGGCTTCTAAATCCATTCCCTCTTCCCTACATGATATTGCCTCCCTTGTTTCTAGTGTCTTTCTAGGATGAGATGATTATATACTGCAGCTGAATCCCAAACAGGTATGCTGTACTGGTCCAGTAATGACTCCAAGTGCAGCACTGGGTTGATGTGGGAATCAGAGCACGAGGCACTTACCCCAGTCCCTAGAATTCAGTGAGGGATTGAAGGGCAGCCCTTGCTGCTATTACTGTCTACAAAATGAGAGAACATCTTACTCAGAGGAGCACAGAATAGTGAGGAAAAAAAAAATGTTAAAGAGGCTCAAAGGACATGCTGAAGCAATAATTTCAGAGGGATTAATATCCTTAAGATACAACCAGGGCAGATTCAATGCCTATTCAAACAAGTGACTTTAACTTCAAGGTTAGATACATGCAAATGTAATTTGTAAAAGAATAATGGTTGTTTTATTTACTTCTTGAGATGAGTATAATAATCTCCAAGGATAAGCAATATTTTAAATTGATTCAAACAGGGATAAGCAAACCCCTTAGGTTTATGGTGGTGTGCTAGAGAGTATCTGGAAACAAAAAATTAAAAAAAAAAATAAGTCTTCCTGGACCTTTGGTGTTATTTTAGAGAGAAAATAAATAATTACACTGTGAGCATTTCTAGGAATAAATACCCTCTAGTTATGAATTTACATTTCTAGGGGGAAAGAGTTTGAAAATCCTTGCTTTAAGTGAAAGAAGAGACATTTTTACCATTCTTGTCTCCTCTCCCACAAGATTTTCTAGTGGTGGCCATATTTTTATCTCAAACTGGGAGAAATGGGAGAAGACTTTTTCAGAGGAAATATATAGTATATGGTATCTTCTCCTAAAAGGAAAGTAAACCTCTGACTTACTGAATTTTCTTATTTGTAATTATTAATATTTAGTATACAACAGTCTTTCAGCTCCATACAACTTAATTATTGATGTATTTAATAATAATATATATTATATATATAAATATATTTGAAAATAGACCAAAATGATCTATTTATTACTGTTGTAACTGCCACAGAAGACCACATCTAAGGCATTAATATAGAAAAAACAATGTTAAACTGAGGGTTGCTGGGGGAAGGGGGGGAGGGAGAGGGTGGTTGGGTTATGGACACTGGGGAAGGTATGTGCTATGGTGAGTGCTGTGAAGTATGTAAACCTGGCGATTCACAGACCTGTACCCTTGGGGTTAATAATACATTATATGTTAAAAAAATATATAAAACATAAAAAAAATGTTATCACAGTGAAAAGTTCTGAGCAATTCATTTTTGGATGATCCCTTAAGGCAAATAACACAGCAGCATCCAAGGAGCGTCTGAGTGGGCTAGAGCCTCTGACTTGGAATCCCATCAACGTGTTGCATAGCTTAGATTTTGGTTTAGAGAACTGGTTCATCCTGCTTTAGGGAGAGGGTCATACACAAAAAGACCAAAAGTTGTAAATTGTTATATAACATCTGCATCCTCTTCATACTATTAATTTTTTTTTTTTTTTTGGTCATAAAATAGAAGGAAGAAGTGAAACAACCTACCTACTATGAGCCTAATTATGATGGTTTAAAAATGAAATTGAGGGGGCGCCTGGGTGGTTCAGTGGGTTAAGCCTCTGCCTTCGGCTCAAGTCATGATTTCAGGGTCCTGGGACCAAGCCCTGCATCAGGCTCTCTGCTTGGCAGGGAGCCTGCTTCCCCCTCTTTCTCTGCCTGCCTCTCTGCCTACTTGTGATCTCTCCCTCTCTGTCAAATAAATAAAAAAAAAAATCTTTAAAAAATGAAATTGAGTATGTCCATCATAAAATAAATCATGCAAGGTAGGTAGTGCTGTCCTTTTACAAACATGGAACTGAGGCTTAGAAAGTGACACAGTAATTTTCTCAAGATCAGAGGCCTTTCCCTTATGTAACACTACCTCCAAAATATCAATAGCATTGGTCATGGGACTGGTTAGGACAAATGTTAAATTAAATGCAATGGTGCTTAATAAAACTTAAAACTGGTAATGAGTGCAGTTGACCAGAACTGAATGATTTAAGTTTCTCAAGATTAAGATTTCAGGGTCATTAAATAAAAGTGAAATTCTGAATAAAAGCTTTTTCTTTTGTCTGCTTTGCTAATTAATGTTAAATTATAAACTGATACTAAAAATTTCTATTAAGATTTATACAAAAATATAATATCCAATATTTTCAATGAGGTGTTTTTGCTTAGTAACTTGATTAATTAATAACATGATATGCCTAACAAATTGACATAATATAAATAACATTTCCTGGAATCATAAATGTATTCAACATTTCATTTCTTTAGGATAGAAAAAATATAATATACCATTCATTCAATCTTAATTCTAATTTAACAAAAGTAGCTGTATCATTCTTAAATCTAACATCACAAAACAGCTATGCTAACACGAAGAATTCAGCTATATAATTTGTAATTCTGATCAGAAAATTAGCGATACTATTTTCTGAAGCAATACAGGGAACAATGAAGGAAAACAGAAATAAATTCACAGAGTACTTTTGACTCTGGCATTCACTAGAACTTTTTAATATTGAAAATAAACATATTTCCAAATTTTAAAAAAAGCATTATGACATTATTACTTGATAAAATCACTCTGTAGAGATTCCATTTACAACATGTTGCCCTAGACTATGCCAAAAGGAAATGTTGCAAATATAGTACATTAAATCCTATTTTAGTATAAAATGCACATCGCTTCTTCAGTAGAGAAGAACAGTAATAAAAGGAGAAATTTTGATTCTTCTCTGTTTTAAGGGGTCTAATTTTAAACCACTTTGTTTGGTGGCTCCCAAAAGAACGATGAGGAGTTCACTCTGGATTGCTTTGGTGACATATTTCCTTTTGTTCTTGACTTTCTAAGTGATGTACATGATACAGATACTGGTATTTTTATTTGCTTTAATCTTTCAAAACCCACAAGTAAAAAAAAAATACGCTGCTATCTTTTTATTAGGTCAATCAAGTTAAAAGTTTTCACTGTGCTTAAACTTTTAAAAAGTTGAAATTCTATTATGGCTACAAATTTTTGAAAGTGAACCATGTATTTTCTTTGGCCTTAAAACACATCTCTTAAAAATCTATCTCTAAATCACACACACACATATACATATAAGATCATCTTTGTGACTTGTATACATTAAAATAATAATAATAACAAGTATGCACCAAATGCTTTCCATATGCAAGGCACTGTTTTAAGTAAAATACATGTTCCCATGTATTTTCTCACTTAATTCTCACAACAATCAGATGATACTATTTCTATCCCAATTGAAAAGTGGAAAATTGAGGCATAGAGAGACTGACTAACCAAGTATTTAACAGAGCTGGCATTTAAATTAAGATGCATAAATAAGATGTGGCCCATACATACAATGGAATATTACTCAGCCATCAGAAAGGATGAACATCCAACTTTTGCATCAACATGGATGGGAATGGAGAAGATTACGCAGAGTGAAATAAGTCAAGCAGAGAAAGTCAATCATCACATGGTTTCACTTACTTGTGGAACATTAGGAATAACATGGAGGACATTAGGAGAAGGAAAGGAAAAAGTGAAGGGGGGGAATTCAGAGGGGGAACAAACCATGAGAGACTGTGGACTCCGAGAAAGAAACAGAGGGTTTTAGAGGGTAGGGGAGTAAGGGGATGGGTGAGCCTGGTGATGGGTATTAAGGAGGGCATATATTGCATGAAGCCCTGGGTGTTATATGCAAACAATGAATCTTGGAACACTACAGCAAAAACTAATGATGTATTATATGGTGACTAATGTAACACAGTGAAAATTTTAAAAATTAATTAATTAGTTAATTAATTAAGGTGCATGACTCCAGAGCTTGAACTATTAGCAAAAATGTGATAATATCTCTGATTACAACATACTGATAATGGCATTCTGATAATAGTATGCATAAAAATGTGCCTTAACTATCTTAACCATACTTAATTAAAAAGAAAAAAATCAAGCCATAGAAGTTCATATAGGTGGCAGAGATAGGTTAGTGAAAAGTGATAGAGTTAAATCTTCTTAAGACATGGCCATTTCCACCCAGTCTACCAAATATCCATAATGTCTGGTAGAGCACCAAATACGTAGTAAACCAGTATCCAACATGTATTTATTATATAAGTGAATTAATGAATAGATTGAGAAACTTATGTGAGCATGGGCATTTCTGCAAAACCTGGCTGGAATTGCAAGCTCCAAACAAACTTACTGAGTAGACTAGTCTAGACTTCAGTATGCATTTTCATTGGGTTCTCACTTCCCATCCCTCATCTTCAACTCAATTTTCCAACACTCTTAGGTAGTCTCTTGAGCCCTAGTCACCTGTGCTTCATTTACAACTGCCTAATTCATATTCATTAAATTCTTGTTCTATATAATAAACTTCATTTAATAAACTAATGAAAAAAGCCAATCTGATTCCAGTTAATATTAGTACATTTTAATTGAGGCTTTTGAGAGAAAATATATTAATTGAGGATAGTAATCCCAATGGTGAGAATGTCAGGTATTAGTACTGTACATCAGAAATCCAAACCCAAAAGCCAAAACTATTGTTGTCTTGAACTCTGTCACCTCCTCAGGTATATCCTGAATCTGTCTTCATGTCTTTCATTGCCACACTCCATCCAAGCCATGACCTATCGCCTGGATTACTCTCATGGTCTTCTAACTGTCTACTTGTCCTCTTGCCCTTCCAACACATTTTCTACATTCCAGCCAGAATTATCTTAAAATATCATTTGGATCATGTCTCTCAATAAATAATGACTTTCTTTGGTACTTCACAGACTTTATATTTCTTTTCCTCTCTCCTCCTCTCTCTCTCCACTCCTTGCCCTCTCCCCTCCCCCTCCTTCCTTTTTGGTCACAGTTGACTTCTTCACTCTCACCTCTTGACCTTCTTTCCCTCACTCAACAGATTCCATCTGTACTAGAAGCTTAGCCTCATTTCAAAGCTGTTGAATATGGGCCGTTCCTCTGTTAGAGCAGTCCTCTCCCCACACTTTGCCCAGCTATTTCCTTCTTATCCTAGGTTTCAGCTTTAATGTCACTTTCAAATATTTACCTCACTCTAAATAGGAGTCCCCTCTGAAATTCTATTACGGCTTTCTCAAGTTTTCCTTGCCTGCCATTTCTTTCAGAATAATGTACTGGTTTTGAGCACAAGTTTTATACTCACACTTACTGAGTCTGAATCTTCAGTGCACCACTTGCTAAGCTGCATGCCAGTGGAGAAGTTCTTTATCCATGCTATGCTCCAGTTTCCTTATTATAACATGAGATACAATGCTATCTACCCAAACAGATGGTGTTAAGGACTAAATGAGTTACATGCAAACATTCAGAACAGTGCCTGGTACATTAAGCACCAATAAATGTGAGCTCTCATTACTCAGCGAAATTATATTTATCTATATTTATATTTATAATTATCTATAATTATATAAGTTATAATTACATTTATCTGAAATTACATTGATTATATTTGCCTTTCTCATAAGCATGCCAACTCAGGATGAACAGGAACCATGGTTCTATTCTTCCTACAACAAATTTGGTACAGTGCTTAGCTTAGGAAGAGCTCAATCAATACTTATTGAATAAATCAGCTGAATAAATGCATAAATCTATGAATGCACAGAAGAAAGAATTTGAAAAAAAAAATACAGGTCAGCCATCTTTGGTTACATGGGATTTCTGATACAGATAAAATTATATAACAGAGACTTAGGGATAATATACGGCAGTCTGTTTGACTTGTTTGGGAAGTTCACTGGATCTAAAGAAAAATCTTAATCTTGTATCCATGCAATTATTTCTCAACCCAAAGGAACTTAAGAAATGACTAACATATCTGAAAAAAAAATTGTTGGGAAGTTGTTTTATCCCCTTTCATTTTTGTCTTGATTTATCATTAGTAGATAAAAAAAAAATGTGATGACTCTCAGGAAAAAGTTCTGATAAAATATTTCTGATTTAAAAAAACAATATCTTCACCATCATCAAAGCTTTACTACAGTTCTTCATGACTAGATTGTAGTCCAAGAAAATCTCAAAACCCAGTTTCTCACATGATTCATCTTCTAACTTTGGCTCTGATGTCTTTGAATTGTTATTTTAAACCTAAGGCATAATCAATGAAAATGTCCTGCTGACACTTTTTAGAAGATTACTGCTACCTTACTTCTCAAAAAAAAAAAAAAAAAATTGACTCGTATAGCAAAAAAAATGATGTTAGATATCCAGAGTTAATAACTCTTATAACCTCCATTTAAAAATGTAGATTTGGGGACAAAGTATAAAAGAAAAATGTGCATACCAAATCCTGTTGAGTTGCTCTTTTTTCTGCTTTCTTAGGAATATTCATTTAATCTTTTAATATCTTATAGCTTGTAACTCATCTTGGCAAACACTTTGGACTGCGTTTGTGTTTATCCTTCCATTTGTTTCTCTAATACCAGAGCAATATTATTGTGTATTACTTAAGAACTGGGCCTCTGGAGTCATTCTGAAAGATGGATCAACCCTAGTTTCTTCTGATACAGATATTGTTCCTTTTATAAGATATTGGAAAATATATTGAACGATATTGTCTAACAATTCTCTTACTCACTATATATTTATTGGATAAATGCCTTGGGCGGGGACTAAAACTGAAGAGGAAGATAGGGAAAATTGCTGCCCTGGAAAAAAAAAATCATAGATCACATACTGCTGTTTCAGATACACAGGGAAATCTCCCTCCATTGCCTGCATACTTAAATTGTGTGTAGGAGAATTTCTATCACACTCTAACGTGGTAACTCTGTGCCAGGTAATCTAACCTTGTCTATTAATGAACTCATGAGGTCATGTTTCTCATAATGAAAAGGAGACACCTGGATTCAGAATTCAACACATATCTCCCTACTTTATTCATCTAACAAGGAATGGTTTGTGAATTCAAAACTCCAGACTATTTTCAGCTTTGTTTTTGGTTTTGTTTGTTGGTTTGTTCTTACCTCAGTCTGCTTTTCTCTACATCCACTTTTCTGAGAAAGTGGATGGAAGGCTGGTAACCAGATGGTAATAAGGACCAGTCCTTTTAAGTTCTTCCTCTGGGAAAGAGGTAAGATAGCAAATCCAACTCCATCCAGTGGTGTTTTCACAATAGACATTCCAACTAGCTGTGTACAGTCTCTGTATCTTATCACCACTGCCTCAGCCCTTCTACAGAAGGCAGATAGAGAAAAACAGGATGTGGGGAAAGGAAAAAACAAAAAGCAGGAAGGAGAGAGGGATGGGAGATGGGTGGACTGTGTTTGCCTAGGGAAACAGACACCTGGTTGCTGGAGCTGATGATCTGCTAGTAGAGGGTCAGACTTACACTGGATGAATCAACTCCTGGGCTAGAGTGATATATCTGCAGAGAGCACCACATCATATTCAGTACTGTTCCCACAATGTGTTCCTTTTAATAAGCTAGCTTAAGTAGTATCTGGAGAATTTTGAAAGAAAAAAACGATAGTAAAGTTTAGGAAGGAGAGTGTAGACTCATGAGAAACAGGCTCTTCTCAGTGCAAGTTTATGACTCAATCACCCATAAAATAATTTTATTCTAGAAGGACCCATAAAGTGATCTGGCCCCAAGCCATATTTGAACACAACAGGAAGTAGAGATCCAGGGAGACTGAATAAGTCACTGAAAGCAAGGTGAGATGGGAGCAGGACCTAGGCTTTCAGACCCTGTAATGAATGTTCTCTGACTCATTTCACCCTCAGAGGACACTATTGCCAACGTCTAATCACAGTGGTTAGGTTTATATTCAGCCCTTTTCTGCAATGACTGATCCTTGAGCCTGTCTGCTGCCCAGGAAAGGACAGGTGTGACCCTTCATAAGAAATGGTCCTGAATTCATGAAAGCCTTTCCCAGTGATGCCATCCAGTCACCTGAACACTGGAATATCAGTACAACCCCGGAAGTGACGAATGGGGGTGGAAAGGGGCTGATGGAAACCCAACTACACTGGACTTTCTTGAGCCTGTTTCACATTCATTGAACTATGTCTCTTGGCATGTCCCTGGCCTTGTGAAATCTTTGTTTTAAATTTTCTCTTCTTGCAAATAACCTCTCAATGAGAGTCATCACCAAAGTCTGGATTCAATTTTCATAGGTCATCTTTTAAGCTTTATACATAGTTCTTAATAATACAGGATATTGCTTAGGGATCTTGAGGAGATTTTAATTTACTTTCTTGAAACTTTTCTTCATCATTATTCATTTACCAGGTACTGTTATAAGACCGTTTCACTGTTATGGATATAATTCTAGAGTCATGAGTCAGTATTTTGTGTTCTCAGAAATATGATTTCAAATTAATAAAATATCAGGGAAATTTTTCATACTATATACATTGCCATATATTTAAAATAATTCATAAGAACTTATGGAACTATGCTGATTATGAATATTGCTAAATTTTTCAATTATTTTGAATATGTTTAATAACAGGAAAGCATACAGTTAAATAATATAAAATAATTTTGTATTAAAACTTAATTATAGAAAATAGATTCTACTTCTAAAGCAAATCAGTTTATTATTTTAAAAATACAGGAATTTTGAAAAGTAAATTTTAATTAAAGCTACAGTAAGATGTCTTTGAATTAAAGGTAGCTATACATACACATACTCTTTGATATAAATCATTCAGTTAATTGGTGGAGTGATAAAAATTGGAAAACAGCTAAAAGAATGATTTTGAGTCTTCCCACCACCTCCTTCTTGAGATAATAACACAAAGAACCCATTCCATAGCAAGACATACTATAATCTATTTCTGGTATTTTCCTTTTGTAAGTGATGATTACGTTTTGACTTTTTTCAATTACAAAATCAGAAATGACCTAGATATAGTAGTTATTCAAACCCAAAAAATATAGGCAGAATTGAATTCAAAGGTTCTCAATACCTGTCATATTGCTTTTTTTTTTTTCCAAAGGAGTTATTTATTTATTTTAGAGAGAGAGAGAGCAAAGGGGGAGGAGCAGCGGGAGAGAGAATCCTGAAGCAGACTCCATGCTGAGAACAGAGCCTGACACAGGGCTCGATCCCAGGACCCTAAGATCATGAACTGAGCCAAAATCAAGAGCTGGCTTCTCAACTGACTGAGCCACCCAGGTGTCTTAGCACCTCTTAGCACCACTGAAACAGCCACACCTGTTGTCTTAACAAATCTTGTGAAAACAGTTCTGGTTTGCTCCAGTATTTATAGCATTTACTTATACATGTCCTAATGCTGTACCCCAAATTTTGCCCACTGCCTTACCATACTTCCTATTAAATCAGTACGCTAGTATCACTCTTACCACTGTTCACTGAATCTAAAGGCTGAAAAAAATTTCTGAAGTCATATAATCACTCTTCAGTTTCTAGGGAGTCATCAAGACAAGACAAGGCAAGACAAATGAGCCTACCTAAAAATTTAGCCATGATTTTTGCCAGCTCTGTCCCTGTGAAGCACATACCAATCCCTAGATGGGCACACCTTCGACATCCGTCTGGTATTGCACTGTGACCCCAGTATTAAAAATGTCCTTCCATTGTTTTTTTCATGGAAGGATCCTAAGCTTTTTTTCTTAAGTCAAGTTTTCTAAGCCCCCCAACTCCAAACATTAAGAATGTTGCCCATTTCCTCCTTTATGCCCCTAAGCAATTTGATGCAAGCTTCTATTATTACACTTATATTGTAATAATGTATTTATGGAATATTGAAATATTGATCATAAACTATAACTTACTATGCTTCTGTATCAGTGTTTACCACATAACCAGGGCTCGGTAATTATTTGGTGATGAAATAATCTGTTCATAATGTATTTCTACCACTGAAATTAAAAGTTTGATGTAGAATGCAACCAATCTTTATCAAGGAAGTTTTGTCATTCACTCATTTAGCATCTACAATGGTGTAAGCATGTCTAATTCTCCTCTACGTTCTGTAACACATATTAGATGTTCATCAAATATTAATGTATTTCCTTTTTCCCTTCCTTTTCCTCTCTCTGCAGCCATTTCTGACGAGCAATCAAATAGCACATTTGTTATTTTGTACTCATACTCTTTAAATAAGTGTAAAGATGTACTAAACTTTTGTTTCTTTTCTTTCAATATTTTGGCCTTGAATTTATGCATTTTATTATGTTTTTAATTTTCATTCCATTATAATTAACACACAGCGTTATATTAGTTTCAGGTGTTGCCTTTACATTTTCAAACCAATCTCTGTACCCTGTAAGTTATCTTATCCTTGTCTATGCATAGAATACATTTAAAAATAGCTAATTTCAGTCTACACCAGGTTCTTCAAAGCTTATCTTTTTCATTACAAAAGGGACAAGACTCTCAGACAGTAATTCACAGGACTATGTAAATAATGTAAGTGTGGCTCCTCCCAGGTAATTCTTTCCCTTTTCTATTCTTTTCTTTTCTTAATAGGGGACCAGCTACTAGTAATCACATGACATGAATGCCTAATGTGAACTTTCCGGATTTATGGCACCTGGGGGAGGAGAGAAAGGTAGCAGGCATACTAGCTAAGAGAAAAACTCTCAGGGTCAGATAGACCTGAGTTTAAGGGAAATTGGAAGGGGAGGTGAACCATTAGAGATTATGGACTCTGAAAAACAACCTGAGGGTTTTGAAGGGGCAGAGGGTGGGAGGTTGGGGGAGCCAGGTGGTGGGTATTAAGGAGAGCACGCAGTGCATGGAGCACTGGGTGTGGTGCAAAAACAATGAATACTGTTACACTGAAAAGATATAAGATAAATAAAAAATAATAATAAAAAAATATTCACATTAAAAAAAAAAAAGACCTGAGTTTGAATCTCAATTCTACCACTTACAGGCTGTGTAATTCTGGCAAGATGCTTAACCTCTATGAGTCATAAAGTCTTCATATTCAGATGAGGAATTAAAATATCAAATAGGCATTAATTTATGCAAAATCAAAGCACAGTGATTGATAAATAGTAAGTGCTCAACTGATAGTTTTATTTATTAATTACCATTACAATAACATAAAAATTGATATCCTTTCCAGAACAATTTTTAGTTGCCATAAAGTAAATTTCTGCATTTATAAGAATTACATGACATGAGAAAGGCCTGTGATTTTGACTTTCTATCTAAGGCTTTTATTTGAAATCTATTAGATTTGTCTGTTTTGTTATCATACATCCTATCTCTCTCATAACTGATCTTCATATAGACTTTCCATTATTTCTGAGTCTTAAGTCATTTTGGAGAATGACCCCCTGGTCTTTGAGATGCTCCCTAAAATTCCTTAAAGTAAATTCTTTATTTTTCCCTTCACTTATATTCCAAGTCAGAGATCCCACAGATGCTTTACAAATTCAGTATCCAATCATCTAGCTATTTACTTTTATATGCTGTGTGAGCATGTGTGTGTGTGTGTGTGTTTAGGTATATAAATCTATACATACTGATTTCCTTACCATTCCTCAAATTCTATTATGACCATTCACTTGCACCATTTCCTGTAGAGTCAGTAGAGCTTGCATTCTAGAATTCAGCACTTGGGGGTTGTGTGCCTGCATGATGAAGTTTTATCTATGGTACATGCATGTGATGTGAGTGTGGGGGAGAGATTGTACAGAGAGAGAATCAATAACCAAAAGTTCTAGCTATATAATTTAGACAATTTTACAGCAGCTTAATTTTTTTTTCCTTCTGCCATTTTGTTGCACTGTGTGAAAAAGAAATTGGTAAAATTAATCAGGCCCTAAGATCTGGTAATTGGATATCACATGTAAAGATCCCCAAGCATTACATCTTCTTGATATAACTGATGAAGATGTTCTAAGTACAATGTAAGTCTCTGTGCTAAGTGTAATATAATGCAAATGCTTGACCAGATGATTTTGTAAGGGCAATATCCATTTTTCAAAATTAAACAACTGACATTTTAAATGCCCAAAGGCCGTGGTACTGTACATACTATTGATTTAACCGACATTTTAAAATTACCATAGTGCAAAAGAGCTCATTAAAATAGAAAACTACAATTTTGGCTTTTATTAGCTCAAAATTGGCCTGAACACTAATAGTGCAAATGTTTGGCTAAGCACCAGGTAGAAAATTTGTTTCAATATTCAAAGATCCCGAAATAACATTTCATTTCATAGAGTACAATCATGGGACAGTTTTCAAACTACACAGATACATAAACAGCAAGCAAAACACCTGCTCATTAATCTTGGACTATGCTTTTTATCCATAATAAATAGTCAACTTTACTACTCTCTAGAGACAATAAGAAGCCTCTGTATGCAGTTTCACACCCATTTGGACATTTTTGTCTGATAAGTTATACTTGCTGGATTATTCATTTCAGCCTGTTTGTTTTTCTTGGCTTAGATTATATCAGAACAGATTTCAATAATCATTTCCAGTGATATGAGTGTCTAAACATCCATAGTCCACCGAGCATCCAATTTTAAAACAGTGAAATTCATGTTGAATGTAAGAAAAAGATACCTTTAAAAGATCTGTCACTTCAAATTCTGTGTTGCACTCGTGATAAGTATTCATCTTTTTTTTTATAAGTATTCATCTTAACAGAGGTGAATTAATATGCTACTTTTCAAGGTATTTGAATTATTGACCATATTCATGGGAGGAAAATTAAGGGAGATGACAAAAAAAATGCACCTGGACAATGATGAAAATTTAATTAAGAGGAATCATTATCACCCACAAACTATCTATGGACGATGGCAAACTATATAGGTTGGAAACACTGATTTATTTATATACTAGACAACATGTCAGCTCATATTTAAAGCTAGGCACAGCCTTTATATAGGGGAGAAATATAAATGATATTGTACTAGAGAAGGAGAATTTTTGAAACTCTTAATACTACTCCCTTATACAAGGTACGGCTTCACTCTCACTATAACTAAGTTGACGTCAAGTTAATTTTCCATGGTATGTTTGAAGTTTCGAATGATAATCTATAATTGGCCGAGTCAAATGAAATTCCTGTTCATTGTTAAAATGCCAAGGGCAGAAATCATGAGAAACAGAGGCTATCGTGATACTAGGCTAGAGGTTCTTCTATAATATGTCTTCTGAAAAAGAAAAAGAGAGATGAAAAGAAAAAAATGGTCCACCATTTGGCTCTCCTCACTACTCATTTGAATGAACACATGTAGGTCATTCATCCTCCCCTCTCTGCCCCCGCAGATCTGTCTTACTCCACAATGTGCTCGTTGCTCAGTCTATCACATTAACCTCTGCATGCTCTTTGCAGATACTTACTCAATAAATCCACGCAGGCTCAAACTCAATAGAATTATGGTATATTTTTGTTTATTTTGGTTTGTTTGTTTTAGTGGAAACGTACAAAGTATGGTGTTCGTTGATGCCAATTCTGTGTTCTGATTTCCCAAATCAGGGTTGTACAATGACAGAGTTATACTGTAATAAAATATAAGAATTGTGCCCAAAATCATAGAATATAAAGCTGCCAAGTTACAATTATTAGCATGGACTCAGTGAATGGGGAAAAAAAGGAGAGAGATGTGTCAGCGGCATAAAACATGGGAAAAAGTAAAAGGTTTGAAATCTTGCAAAAAAAAAAAAAAGAGCCAGTTAACTTTGAGCAGGCTCCTGAAATTCTGAACAAAACCTCATTCCTTAAAAACAGTGGTATGCTCATGCCTATAATTACACATATGGTAAAAACTGAACCTTTGCGGGGCGCCTGGGTGGCTCAGTGGGTTAAGCCGCTGCCTTCGGCTCGGGTCATGGTCTCAGGGTCCTGGGATTGAGTCCCATATCGGGCTCTCTGCTCAGCAAGAAGCCTGCTTCCCTCTCTCTCTCTCTGCCTGCCTCTCCGTCTACTTGTGATCTCTCTCTGTCAAATAAATAAATAAATAAAAATCTTAAAAAAAAAAAAAAAACAAAAAAAAACTGAACCTTTGCGAGCACAGTTGTTGCAGTTGTGGTAAACACTGGAAGGCAGAAATACATTACCTCTGGCAGAGGGTATCACGATGACCCCATTAAACTCCTTTAAGATTCACTTTATGATCTCAGCTCATTAGTCCCCTAAATAGCAGGTATCGTGACAAAAAGAAGCACTTAGAAGGGAAGACTTCTCAGTCAAACACACTGAGCCAAGAACAAGCTCAGAAGTTATCAAAACAAAGCGTCACAAGTTTGAAATAAATTAGCTTGCTTGGGCACAAACTGAATACCGTGTCTGTGTTTTTTCAGTGCCTAAACATAATCTATTCGCCGCAGGCTTTTTCTAGACCTAAAATCTCATGCTGTCAACATTATCTGTAACCACACTCCTTTAAATGGAGAAGTGTCACTGCTTCAGGTGACATGGTTTCATTAAGGGAAATTGCCTGAGGAAGGATGCAGGTGTATCTGCCATTCAAAAGCCCGAAAGGTATGTTCCTCATTTAAAAATAAACTCATTTAAACAATGAGAACTAATTACCACATTAATTTATTGTCAACACAACTAAGTACAAGCAGGCAGATAGAATAACATATGTGTAAACTACTAAGCGAACGGAATGGAAAGGAAACAACTGTGAATCACCTTCACAGTACTGCACAAGCACTCACTAAAAGTCACATTGTAGGTTCTGTCAGTTCCTTAATATTATTATACAAATATCTGTGCCCATACATTCCTATAACGCTTCATCTGCCTTTCTTTATCCCCTTAGCTCATTTTGATTTTTCCAGGTATATGGTGGACAAACTCTAGGGTGGCCCCCATGATCCTCCTCCAATGGTGTTTATGCCCTTGTCACATCCCCCTCCCTTGATTGTGAATGGAACTTTTGATCTGAATCTAATTGATAGCATACGGCAAAGGTAATGGGATGGCATGTCTCTTCCATGATTATATAAAGACTGTATCTTATAGCAGACACACTATTCCAGTCCTTGCTACCTTGACAAGTACACAGTTCTATAAGAAGCCCTAACAGCAAAGAACTGTGGGTAGTGTTTAGAAAATGTGAGCAGGGAAGACCGTCAGTAGAGGCTTAAGATGGCCTTGAGTTATAGTCAGCAAAGAGCCAGGGTCCTTGATCATAAAACTACAAGAAAATGAACCTGCCAACAACCATGGACATGGATCTTACCCTGAGCAGCGGACCCATGTAATCTGGGCTTAGAACTCCTGACTCACAGAAACTGTGAGATAACAATGTGTATTGTGTCGTTTTATTAAACTGATGAATGTGTTAATTTGTTATGTGGCAAAAGAAAATGTATACATTATATATTAAGATAAGATAGTATCACTCACGGCTGGTAGTGCCACCATCTACCATTGTTCAAGCTAGATTGTCTTCTCCAACTTTTCTCCCTCAGTCTATTTTAGTCATCAAACCCAATTCTCTGAACTGTCACTTGATTTTTTTTTTTATCCTTTGATCCCTGCCTACTCTTACTGCCTTGGGACAAGCAATCATCATTTCTCACCTTGGAAATGCTGGCATCTGTCTCTAGAGCATTTTATTTCCCTTCATGAGTAGTTTTGCAAATATTTTTCAAAATTGTTTCAAGAGATATTATCAAAACTATACATAGCAAGGGGTGCCTGGATGGCTCAGTCAGCTAAGCAAGCATCCAACTCTTGATTTTGGCTCATGATCTCAGTGTTGTGAGATGGGGTCCCACACCAGGCTCTGTGCTGAGTGTGGAGCCTGCTTAAGATTCTTTCCTCTCCCTCTTTCTTTCTGCCCCTCCCCCACTTGCACACAGGGGTGCACTCTCTTGCTCTAGGGAAAGAAAAACAATAAAACTATGCATAGGAATATAGAAATGCTTTGTCTAATATTTCTATGTCTTTCACTGGTTTATCGCAAATCACCCCATCCAATTCCCACTTCCTCAGGCAAATTCCTCTGTCCTCCACTCTATCTTCCTTCTTCACTTCTGATGATGAACCTTTTAGATACCTCACAATCCTATCATGCCAACTCACTTCCAAGGTTTGACTAAAAGAATAAAATAGCTTTATTCTATTTGCATTTTTTTAAAGATTTTTATTTATTTATTTGACAGACAGAGATCACAATAGGCAGAGAGGCAGGCAGAGAGAGAGAAGGAAGCAGGCTCCCTGCTGAGCAGAGAGCCTGATGCGGGGCTCGATCCCAGGACCCTGGGATCATGACCTGAGCCGAAGGCAGGCAGAGGCTTTAACCCACTGAACCACCCAGGCGCCCCCTATTTGCATTTTTAAAAAGACTCATACAGGCACACTGCCATCACATGGTGTTTTTCAAACATACCTTCCTAGTGGAACCATTATTGAAAATATAGGTAAAGAAATGTTTTTCAATATATAGAACAGATGAAAGTGGGGTTGAATGTAGGTGGTGCTGTAGAGGGACAAGTCAGTGGGGTTTATAGCAAATCTGGTGCAATGCTGGCTGAACCTCTACTGAACAGTGACAGCCCAGCAGTTTCTCTTAGGAACCATAGCTTTGAGTAGCACAGTTTGAAAACTACTGCTTTAAAGCAAAATAATTACTCTCTGATAAGGATGTGTTTCAATAATTGTCAAGAGATTCTGGTAGACATTCTTGATGGGATCAGGTCATTCTGCCAAAATTTAATTCACAAGACACCAGTTCATGCTCAAATTCTTTACATTCTCAAATCACATATAACATTAATGTGTTAATTTCACCAACTTTGATTATTTTCATGATAGCTGACCCTGGGCTAAAGCTGATTTGTGGAAACAAAATATTCATAAAATTTAGGCTTTTTCATTCTTTCCCACATTACAGTAAATGCACTTGAGGACATCTCTGACCTTTACTGCACTGGATCAAAAATTGACTTTTTTTCTCCCTATAGCCTCTATCCTCCATGTGAAAGCAAAACCTTATGTCTTAATCACTGATAGAATGTTTTGTTTAGCCTCCCTACTGTATCCTTACAGAACTGAGGGGGGTAGATTGTTTCATAAAAAGAAGCAACACATCTATATACTAAAATATTTAAAAGATTATCGATCTTATATTTTAGCGATCTTTGGAATCTTGGCTAACTTGTATCCAACATTTATATAATGAACATGCATATTATATCATGAAAGTGATTTATGTCTCCACGTGGAGTTTTAGCAAAGAGGATTTTAAAAGCTTGCATAATAATAAGGATGCATCTGGCTACTACCATTATAATATATTATTATTGCAAAATAATGACCCTAGTAGCATCAACAGCTAGAATTTATTGAATTCTTAGTATATGTCAGAGCAAAGCTAAGACTATATATAATGCAATTCACCAAGAAAACATACAATTTCTTATTAACTCTATCTAACAAATTAGGAAAATGAGACTATAATGAATGAGAAAACCTCAAAGCAGACACATCCAGTAAGTCCCAGAGCTGGGGTCTGTCTCAGCTCTCATTATCTGCAAAGCTTAATTCTGGGTTTGGAAAAGTACAGAAATGTTAAACAAATGATGATTCATAGTAAATGATACTTGCACTATGACATTCTCATATCAATTTCTAGGTTTCAGCACCAAGAGTCTTAATAATGTCATTAGCATTAGCATGGAAAAAAATGCTAAATTACTGCATAGTTTGTTTTGCTGCTCAAGTAATCCCAAACTTCACTACATAGCTCATAAACATATGTTTAAAGCTAATATGTCCTGACACCTAAAATTTGGTACCATTTCTCACTTTTACTTCTGTAATTGATGGTTCATTCATTTAATAATTTGCCCATTAAATATTTATTGCATTCCTACCATTGATCAGGAGTTTACCATGTACTTGAAATGAAGGGATCTTAAAAGGCTATCACTGTAGTGACCCAGAGTTAGCAAAAGACCATGAAAATATAATAATTATTCTAGCACACATACGTACAGGTAAAAGGGAAGCACAAAAAAGGCATCTGCTCAGGTCTTATCTTTTTCTAGAGTTAATCTTAGATTCTGATGAGATCCTTCTTATCAAGCTTACTCTGAACTCTATCTTAGAATTAAGGTCTTATTCAAAGCATCGTTCTGAAATGTCAAGCTAGTCTAGTATCAGTAGTCCTTTTAGAACTTGGAAAAATACTGTGGCTTGAAAGACTGGTGGAACTGTGGTAAAATGTATTTCTTCTTTAGAAATTTATTCTTCATAATTATTAATATGCTTTTTATTTCTCTAAACCAATGATTTGATAAGCCTCCTTCTCATCACAGTGGTGATAGCCCTTCCACCTGGGTGAAATACACTCTATGTATATCCTATTGGAAGGTGGTACCTACTTAATTTATTCTTGCCAACAAATATGATAGTATACACTAACCATATCAGTATCAATGTGCCCACTGACCTTCAGAGCATATGAGATGATAATTAATGAAAATATTAGATGACTATGGTTTCTAGTTATAACTTCTGTAAGCCAGTTAAAAACTCCTACACTAAGCAATTTTTAATTGAATGGTTTTCCAAAAGACCTTTTGTAAGTCAGTAGTTTGGATAGGGAACCCTTTTTTTTTTTCCATAAAGATTGCAGTTACAGACTACGTTCCCAGACCAGTCTTTCATTGTTCCATATTAATTCAAATATGGTAGATGAGTATTAATAGCACAGACTTGTATTCTGTCTCCTGGGTCCCATATGATTCAGAAGGAAGAAGGATAAGGAAAAAATATCCTTTATAATTTCTTATACGACATTTTTTCTATGGGTAAATTTTTGAATATATGAATTATCATTTTAGCATCTATTATTTCTTTTCTGTATCTGTATTCATATTTTTAGTAAATACACTCATTGCCATACCTCAAATGGCCTTTCTTATCACCCAAAGGACTTCCTGATGAAAATAATACCTATACCAATCACACAACGCTTATTTACACTACCTGAAATCTTTACATATATACTGAATCCTGTAGTCCTTGTAACAACTCTATGGAGCAGATGTTATCATCCCAATTTTTAAAAAATTAGTAATCCAAAGTATAAGAAATTAAATAACTTGACCACAATGACAAGTTGGTATGGGCAGACAGAACTGGAATCCAGACCCATGCAGTCCATCTCTAGAGACCATGTATTTAACTATTTTTCCATATATTAATAGTGTTAGGGGGTCTAGGGATGAGGAATGGCAGGACAAGGGTAGTCAAGGCCTTATGTGAATTATACAAGAGTTGGCTTCTTATCTTTCAGAGACTAAGTAAATGAGTCACTTACATAGATACTATTAAAACCACAATTTCCCATTAAATGAGATGACATTATCTTCTCTAAATGTGTTTTCATGGTTTTATCCTGCCTGTTACCCTTTGTGCAGCTTATGAAATTTATTATATGTGAACTGTACCCACTGAACTATCAGCAGACTTTATGTGCTCCAAATCCTGATACAGAAAATCAGCACTTCTATAAAGGAACAGAACAAGGAAAAGGCATTTCAAATTTGTCATGATGGTCTTGATAATGAAAAGAGCTATTTATAACTGGCAGGCCTTACTTAGGGCAAACCCTAAAAACAGATGTCACTGAATTCTCAACAATTGTTACATTTATTCTTATGCTGCTTCATTAAGAAATAAGTATATGAAAAATGTTCAACTTGATTAAATGTCAAATAAATGAAACTTTGATATATACATCATATGGGCATAATATTTTAAATAATGATAATATCCAGCTTGTGCAAAGGGGTAGGAAAATAAGTACTCACATGCACTCTTGATAAAAATCTATATCCATACATAGATTTATACATCTACTTTACTGGTAAAAATCCATATCCATATCTTTATCCAAATAGGTAAGCATCTATTTTTACATGATATTTTGTTAATAGCTATTAACTTTTTAAAAGGGTTATAAGTAGCAATTTCTCTCCAAGGAATGAATATTAGGAAAACATCAACATAAATGCATTGATAGGTAGGTGGGTAGATAGGTAGATAGAAGGCAAAAAACTCAAATGATAGAAATACGTTTTCAGTGGTCTATGGTAGTATTTTGGGGAAATAGCCTAAGTGGCTGTTAGTAAGTGGAGAATTAAGTAGACAGTAGTACTTCCATATAATAAAGTATTATAAAGTCTCCACTACTGTTGAATGAACACAGTGAAGTGCAGAACAATATGCAGAGTATAAAAAACATTTTTTTAGGGGTGCCTGGGTGGCTCAGTGGGTTAAGCCGCTGCCTTCACCTCAGGTCATGATCTCAGGGTCCTGGGATGGAGTTCTGCCTCGGGCTCTCTGCTCAGCAGGGAGCCTGCTTCCCTCTCCCTCTCTCTCTGCCTGCCTCTCTGCCTACTTGTGATCTCTGCAAAATAAATAAATAAAATCCTTAAAAAAAATAAAAACATTTAAAAAAACATTTAAAAAATAAAGCATCTGGAGAATGAGAGGATATTGTTGCTTCTAAGGTTTGGCAATTTTAAACAAAGCTGTTATAAATATCTGTGTACAGGTTTTTCTGTGGATGTAACTTTTCAACTCCATTAGTTTTCCACAACTGCTGGATTGTATGGCAGGAGTATGTTCACTCTGGTAAGAAACTACCCAACTGTCCTCCAAAGACTTCTCATTCTCTTGACAGTATCTTCTGTAGAGCACGGAAGTGTTCTTATTTTATAAAATCTTTACTTTCCATCTCTGCTTACCTCATTCATCTGTTCTTGCATATTACCTACATAGTCTATGCAAGCCCTTAGCATATCAATCACAGATTTTTAAATCCATGGTCCGATCATTCCAATATGCTTACCATATCTGACTCTAGTTCTGATGCTTGTTCAGTTTCCTCAAACTGTGTTTTTTTGCCTATCAGTATGACTTACGGTTCTTCTTGGTAGTCAGCCCTGATGTACCAAAGATAAGGAGCCACAGTAAACAGGCCTATGGTAATGTGGTAGTAAGGTATGGAGGGAAGGGAAGCAGTCTGTAGCCTTGTGATGAGGCCTCAACCTATCCGTGAGGCTTTGCCCTTGACTGTGAAGTTCACAATTGCTTCTCAGTCCCACCCAGGCCCTCTTAGGTGAGACAGAATAGCTAGAGTGGGATCGAATTGAGTATTTCCCTTCAGCTAGGGCAACTGGGCTCTACTGATAAAATAGCTTCTTTTGAGTACAGGCCTGTTTCAAAATAGCTACTTTAATCTTTTTCCTGCCTGAAGCACAAAGGGGTTTTTCTTCCATCTTCACTGTGAGACTCTGATACACCTCTTGTAGGTAAAAGTTAGGAACCTGTGAGAGTTCCTATATGACTGAGAGCTTTTAACTCTCAAACTTGTTCCCACTGAGCCTCCAGTAATTCATCGATTACAGTGTAGGTTTTCCTACTATGTACCAGTTCTCAGTACTGGTGCTCACAGTTTTCTGCTGATGGGCGTCTGTTCTAGTAACTTGTGATTCTCTGTATCCAGCCTGTCCTTCACAATTTTGAGGTAGCATTTTGCTTTGTGACCTCACGTCTCTGACAGATCTACTAAGAGTTGTCCATTTTAGGATTGTTCCACATTTTACTGGTTAGGACATAACAGTATCTTCTGAACTCTTCTAAGTGACTTCATGCAACACTAGAAACTAAAACTCTACTTTGGTCAAACAAAGAAGATCACTTACAAACTGAGGGCACAGATACTCCATGTAGCATTAACGTCTGTGTTTGTAATCTCATGCTAGGAAGCCTCCACAGATTTGTGGTTTTGAAGTTGTAACAGTTACTCCTAAATAGTCTCAGTGTCCGTTTACTATTTTTTTTTTTCCCCTATGGTCTCTTCTGCCTTTCTCAAGGTTGGTTTCAAACAGCGCTTCTGAAAACATGAAATGGTCTATGAGTTGAAAAACAAAACAGGTTTAGGGACCATCTAAACAACAAGGGCCTTGGAATGATAATCATTTACGAAAGACAAGTATTCAGGGACATTAGTCAGCATAAAAATGGTTTTAAAGACAGCTATTTCTGATAGTAATAGTTTTCATACTCAGGGATGAAGATATAGGACACAATATTAAAAAATAATCAGTGTTACTAAAATTAGCTTTTCAAAGATTACCTTCTCAGAGAACAAATAGTTGGCCTGGCAAAATTAGGGGACTTCTTTTAAAATTCCTGGGTACATTTCAGTAAAAGTTTAAGTCAAACTTCTAGGATTTTAAAACCAGGATGACTCTTCTCTTCATGATGTGCATGATAGTCTTTATTCCTCCCCCCAAATAGGCTACTTTCTTTCACACTAAAATCTTTTGGGGTATGTAATCCCCTTCTCAGAAGTTCTAGCAGATGTTTTAGAAGACACCTAGCGACTTGCCTTGCCACCGCCGCAGGCTCGCACTTGTAGATCACCTATCAAAATACTAGTAAGAATTACTTTCACTTTGCTTAAACTTTAGTTTCCTCAAACTATCAGCCCTGACCCTGAGCTATCCATCAGGACTTTATGTGTGTGTTTCTCTCTATTTTTTAAAAACATTTTATTTGTATGTTAGAGAGAGAGAGAGAGAGAGAGAGAGCAAGCGAGCACAAGCAGGGGGCATGGCAGGCAGGGAGAGGGAGAGGGAGAAGCAGATGCCCCACTGAGCAAGGACCCTGGGATCATGACCAATTGAGCCACCTAGGTGTCCCAAAGACCTTATCTGTCTCTTACAAGAACCTTTGTCTCAAAGGCTCCTCCTATCTAAAATGCTTTCCCACAGGCGCCTGGGTGGCTCAATTGGTTAAGTGGCTGCCTTCAGCTCTGGTAGGGGGGATTGAGCCCCGCACTGGGGCCCTGCTCCAAGGAAAGCCTTTTTCTCTTTCTCCCTCTTCATCTTCCAACTGCTCTGCCTACTTGTGCTCTCTCTCAGTCTCTCTGTCAGGTGAATAAATAAAATCTTAAAACAAACAAACAAACAAAAAAAAAACAAAACAACAACAACAACAAAAAAATGGTTTCCTAATACCTTATTCCAAAACAGACACACTTCTTTCTTTCCACCTAACCTTCACATTTCAGGAATGAAAACCCTATTTAGTTACCTCTTCTCACTCTAGGTTAGAACCCTTGAGCACATGTTCTCACAGAAACAGGACTCCTTCTTTCAGAATATTTATCTTGGTTTGCAATTATGAATTCATACAGTGTGTTACACACATACAACACATCCATGTGTTGATGCTATGGAAAATCAGTAAGTGTGGTAGCTGCTTCTGCCCATGACTGTATCCCTCTATCCTCAGCACTTGCCATACAATGAGTGATAAACCAATTATTTGTTGAATGAATAAAAAATGTCAATGAATCTCATAAAATCATTATACGTGCCAGCCAATTAACCTAGTGAAGGCCTAATGGAATGGTACATATTGATCAGAGTAAAGACAGGCAGAGCATCCAAAATCAGTCTTTACAGTTTCCCAAGGTCCCCTTTCTCCACTGACCATTAGGTGAGTGCATGAATTACCTTAATAATCCAGTTTCTTTCATATTTCCTCCATCAATCTTCCTGAAATGCACATATTCCCAAGTCTTTCAAAGTTAATTTATATTTTCTTATTCTATCTCCCTCTCTACTCTGGGGAATTAAAAAACCAAAAACTGAAATGAACCTTAAAGAGCAAGCAGTAGGCTTAAAATCTGACGACAGTGAGAGCTGGTCCATTTTTGTTTTGCACTGTCTGCTGTGAATTCCCAAGGGCGGTGCCTGGGTCTGCTCTAGTGTCTTGTAATGATCCCTTCTTCCCGCTGTCACTCTTCCCAATCATGAGATGCTGCCTAACCTGTTAGGAGGCCTGAGAGATGAATGAATACCTCAGGGGCCTGTATCAGTATTTATTGTCGGGGTGGTGAAGGGTGGGAGGAAGAAATAGTGTAGTAAAAACCATCTGTGCTAAGAATTATAGAAGCCAGAAAAGGACTAGCAGGGAGCCCGGCATCTATCACCACATGGAAGCCCAATTAAAACACACACATTCGAGAAACAGGATCTTGGCAGAATACGCTCAATGAGAAAATGCTGCAATTCAAATCATACTGAAGTTACTCACTGTTAGGAAGAATAGAACAAATGGAACTAAGAAGGCAGGAATAAAGACTTAATGAAATGTTCTCGGTATATATTTTTTAACTTTCCCAGTTTCAAGTAAACAAAATCTGCATTTCCAAATCCACTAAAGGGAAACTTGAATGAAACAAAGATTGGCAGAAGTTATATTATAAGACACTAAGAATAGCCATTCTTCTTAACAAGTAACAAAGCAGCATATAATTTGAAGGCTTATGACACAGTCATTAATATGTAGTAATATGGAAAAATATTTCCTTAATACACTGAAAAGCACAGAAAGCAGAGAAAGCGGCTAAAATAGGAGTATCTGGAAAATTTAAAAAAAGCATGTTAGACATGCATCATGTCTAATTCAGGGATCCACACGAAAATCTCCTTTGTTCCCCACCTGATGAGCTTTGCATCATGGAGCTGACCCTTATAGACGCCTCATCACTGTGACCATGTTTACCTGGCCTTTTTAGTGCTTCCTGTTCTCTGTATACCTCTATGGCGTTTCAGGTGGACTGTGTACAGAATTTTTTGATGGCAAATTAATAATGCCAGTTTGCATGCAGCCATCAAAAGAAATGAAATGTTGCCATTTGCGATGACGTGGATGGAACTAGAGGGTATCATGCTTAGCTAAATAAGTCAGTCTGAGAAAGACAACTATCATATGATCTCCCTGATATGAGGAAGTGGAGATGCAACGTGGGGGGTTTGGGGGATAGGAAAAGAATAAATGAAACAAGATGGGAGCGGGAGGGAGACAAACCATAAGTGACTCTTAATCTCACAAAACAAACTGAGGGTTGCTGGGGGGAGGGGGGTCAGGAAAGGGGGGTGGGGTGGTGGACATTGGGGAGGGTATGTGCTATGGTGAGTGCTGTGAAATGTGTAAACCTGGCAATTCACAGACCTGTACCCCTGGGGATAAAAATACATTATATGTTTATAAAAAAATAAAAAATTTAAAAAAAAGAATGCCAGTTTGCTTGTTATTATCTCAGTGTTAAATAAATAGCTTCTTGAGATATCGATAAGCATGTTTTGCTGACTTCTGAACTTTAGAAAGAGGAATATTCTGTATGTTTAGTGCCTATGTATTTGGGGGAAAAGTCTATAATATATAAGGTCATGCTCCAAGTTTTCCTTAACTGAATTTGCAGAATTTTACTTCAAATCAAATGCAGTGTCACAGTAAATGATTATGAATAACTCATATATGTCAAGGATTTTTTTATGTCAGGAAGTATTAGTAAATATTACAAATATAAACAGAAATGCTCTTACCTAGAATAATACTCCATTTATGTAGATGTAGTATACAAATGAATTCTGCACAGAAAACCTTGTTTCACAGTACTAATTAAAAACAAAATATGCATACTTATAATACATATGGCATATATATTTATCTAGTTTCTTATAGAAATCTACTCAACATGATATTCAGCATGGTTGGCAATTCCGGATTATTAAGTAAATGTCAATTACTTTGTTAGATATTAATATGTCAATGTTTCTTGAAATGTGAAGGGTTATTTGCCCCTGTTATTTAATGGTTAATATATAAATGCACTTTTCAAATTCCAGAGGCTATATTTTATGTTTTTAGCCTCATTAATCCCTTTATGAATAATATAAATGTCACTATCTTTTTCTGTTTTTCTAATTGCTAAGTACATTCCAGATAATCGAGGATTTTTGATAAGTGAACTCAGAATAAGAAAATGTCATGCATCTAGCTATTAGATGCCTATATAGATATTTATGTAGGTAAATTACAACATTTTCCAAGAAGCTTCACTTAAAAAATGGGTTTAATTAGCAAATGAAAAAGTTTGTAGAAATACTTGTTCGGGAATTAATAGAAAATTCTCTTTGGGAGAGTTAGACTATGCACAGTCTCTTTCTACCTCCGACTAATCGTATTTAGTAAACTTCTACCAACCTTTCCCATGCCAGCTAAAAGAATGTTCCCCTCAGGATAGTTTCCAAGAATCCCTCTACTTCAAACTAGACCAGTCCTAGATTGCAATTTCTAACTATATATTTGAATGAGTTGATTTAGTATTTGTCACCCTCATTAGACCAAAAGCCTCAAAAACTGTTTTACTCACTACTATGCATACAACCCTTAATGTGCCTCAACACAAGGGGGTACATTGAATAAACAAATGAATGAATACAGTAATGGTGGTTTTGGAGAGAGGGCCTAGAGGAAATAAGAGTAGGGGAAGATTTAAACTCTATAGATATATATATATGGGTTTTCATACCAGTCTCAGCATTTATTACCTAGTGTATGTATTTAAATTACCCTTATCTCTGTATTAATTTTCCCTACTAATTCAAGCAATGATAATGAAATAAGGTAATTTATATGAAAGATTTTAGTATTTCTGGAATGCTTATGGAAGATTCTTAGTTTAATAGCTAATAATCTATGTTTTAGGGCCATACCTAAGTTTGTAGCATAGCCCTGCACTTAAGAGCTGAGTAATCTAGAAGTTATTAATTATCTCTAAAATTCAGTTTTCTCATCTCTAAAACGGTGATAATACTATCTACCCAAAGTTTCTGAAAATTTACATACTATATTTTATTTTTTTATTTTTTTTAAAGATTTTATTTATTTATTTGACAGAGAGAGATCACAAGTAGACAGAGAGGCAGGCAGAGAGAGAGAGGGAAGCAGGCTCCCCGCTGAGCAGAGAGCCCGATGCGGGGCTCGATCCCAGGACCCTGAGATCACGACCCAACCCGAAGGCAGTGGCCTAACCCACTGAGCCACCCAGGCGCCCTACATACTATATTTTAAATAAAGTGCTTTGCCCAGAATCTGGCACGTGGTAAGTGCTCAAATACTTGCTTCTCATGACTCGTATCACTATTCTCTTAACCACCTAAGCCCTACCACACTCACTGAACAGTTAAGTGAACAATGATTCCCAAGAGAACCTGTGTGCATTAAACATACATCCTAGAGAAAATGACCATGGGATAGCACATGACCTAAGTGTGGAGTCACAGGTGAGAATTAGAGCAGGGTTAGTAAAGTTTGCTTTTGGAATCAAAATCTCTAGGTTCAAATCCAGCTTCCTTCACTAATAGGTCACATTATTTAACTATTCTAAGCTTTCATTTCCTTTCCTGGAGATTAAAACGATACCAATGTAGAGGTTTTATAAGTACTAAATGAACCAAAGAATCAAAAGCACTTAGCACAGTGCCTGGCCCACTGTAAGAATGAAAAAAACAAAAACAAAAACAAAAACTACTTCAATATATACAGAAGGAATGAGTCCATCAAAGAACATCTATACTTACAATGGCACTGGGCTAGAGACTGTGTTCTCCTCCTTGATGGGAAATAAGATACCAAGGATCATAAAAACTGCCTTTTTATTGAACTACAGCAGTAGAGCATCCAGTAAGTCCAGAATTTATAATGAAAAGACTGAAGAGATGCTCTACTTCACATTCCACAGAAACAGCCAAGTAAATATAATGATAATGACATGAAGAAGAGTGAAGTAGATGAGAGGCTGAAGACAGAAATGATGAAGGGTTGTGAAATACAATAATTATAAAGCTAACCTTACAAGTTGCTAGTGATGAGTTTATATCCTTGAACTAGTTTTAAGTAGGACATAAATTTTTTGTTATTTTAAGGATTTATCTTCAAATCAGCATTGCCATCTATTCGGATTATCACAAGGAGTTTGAAAATCTGTGTGTATATAAAAACCACATGGCTCAAAGTTTCATCGCATCTCATATACAGAAACCCCATTCACTAGAACATGGCTTTATGAAGAATTTTGGGGAGCCAACCCTAATGTTCCTTGGATTTTGTTTTTTCTCCTCAAACTGACTATGAGCTCAGAATTTGAACCTGAAAGATCTGATACTGAATCTCGGATCCAACATCTTACTAGAGAAGTTACCTAATTCTCTGAACTCCCTGTATCCCATCTGTAATATAATGCATACAGTGGGCAGTGCCTATTTCATGTGATTGTGAAAAGAAGTAAATGATCTATACAATCAAAGCATTTGGAATAAGGCCTAGCACATTAATACTAGATGCTATTATTACATAACTCCAAAGTTTTATTCTTGCTTCAGTACAAGGAAGGATCCTTTTAAAAAGTGAGAATCTAAGTATTTCAAATAAGCAGTAGAATTTTTTATTACATGTGTTTTATTCAAGTGTTGGTTAAGAAACATTACAAAATTTAAAGAAAAACTGTATTACAACTCCAATTCCTAATCTTACTACCGTAATTACTCTTAGGTCTATATTTATTTGTTTGTTTGTTTATTGCTTCTAAAAGTCTCAATTATAGCATTTCTGTATACATAGCCTATTTGCATGCATATATAATAACTAAAAGTTATAAATATAATTTTGCCACATATTAATGTTCTATTGATAGCTTTGTGGCAGTGACTGCTAATTACCAAACTGTCTGCTGTTCTTTATTTTCATCCAACTAGACTTCTATTTCCCTTGAAGTTAGTTGTGTGACTATTCTAGGAAATGGAATGTGAGCAAAAGGGATATGTACTTCTTGGCAACTTGGGTCCTAAAATCTTCCAAGCTCTTTCCTCCTGACTGATCAGTGAGTACTCCTGTGTCCAGTTTCTATTCTTTCCAACAGGGTTATATGCTTTGTTTACCTACATTGTATGTGGTACTTTCCATTAAAAGATAAGCATTTTGGATAGGGCAGTAATGTAAGTAATGTACTTACTTACAAAAAGTAAGACTTTTTGTGTGTGTTTTTTGTTTTTTGGAGTGGGAGGTCAAGAACAGCAAAGGAGGGCACTTCTTAGAAGACAATGAGAGTAAGAGCCAAGACAGTAAAGACCGCTTCACCACCTTCAACCTGGCGGGGATTGGGAGCCACTGATTCATAAAACTCTTGCACAATTTCATTGTCTGACTATGCTTTGACAACTAAACTAAAATAGCCACAGTAAAAAAAAATAAAAATCCGATGATAGTCATTCACATCTTCTATGTCTCACTGTCCTCCATATACTTTAGACATTTCATGCCAATGGTAGCATCAATCCCGATAGGATCCCAGTCATTATCAAGGCTTAGGTAACTTGCCAAGTGCTTCTCAAGCTTGTGTTGGAACCAGGGACTTGTCACTAGATCTGCCAGTAGCTCTGTAATATGCAGTGTATCCATATTCCCTCAGACAGCCTAAGGGTCCCAAAGTTATTATAAGCCTCCGAGGGACACTGGACACAGTGAAGATGGCAGAGCCTTTTCAGCCTGATTTCATACAATGTTGAATAGAATAAAATCCCTTCTACCATCAATCAGGAACAGCTTTGTCTTTATTTTTAGCAAGATCTAGTCTTTCATGGTCTTAAGCCATAGATTTCAGGTTCTTTTTTATTACAACTGCTATCATTATCCAACTAATATTTAATTTTTCATAATTAAATTAATTATGAAATAATATGAATAATTAAGTTAATTTTTCATAATCATTATGGTTTCAGTAAGTTAGAATCTCCAGAATAAAAATACCCTATTAATGCTAAAACAACGTGCTTTATTATAGTTGTTTAAACGTCCCATGGTTTTTATGTATGCATTCTACTTTATGGTAGAAATTCAAATTCTGACCTTATAGTTCTATGATATTATTCACCCAGAAGATGTTTTTAGATGAATAATATACACAAATAAAAGTGTGAACTTAAGAAAATCTAAGATTTTGTTGTCCAGTTTAACTAAACTATGGGTATATCTATACCCTTTGTATTTTTAGAGCTTAAACTGCTTAGAATGTGAGTCTCAGTCAATAATTCTAGAATCCTCTATCCTGACTAAACAAAGAATTAAAGAGGATCACCAGACTCCAACCTAAGACTGTAAGAACATTTGGACTGGTGATGTATTTTTCCAATTACTGCTTTCAGTGTTCGCTGTCTATGAGCACATTGAAGCCATTTAGGATATATTATTCTAGTAAATGAGCAGACTGTTCACACACATTAAATTCCTGTTCCTGTGTAGATTGTAAAATGCAATACCTTTATCTATTTCATGCTGGAATTAAAAATCCATATCACAAATTCTTAGAAAATAAACCATTATCCCTTCCTGAAAAATGTAAATGAGAATAAGCATATATATTATCAGAAAAGTACTGAATTATATCTGCTGGTTTTT
The DNA here is from genome assembly GCF_902655055.1 of Lutra lutra. NCBI lineage: Eukaryota > Metazoa > Chordata > Mammalia > Carnivora > Mustelidae > Lutra > Lutra lutra. Next base: position 53,566,712 of record NC_062290.1, read on the forward strand.
TTGGGTAATGTAGCTAAGATTAATTTATTCTGCAACATACACCTGTAATTTATGTCTCTTAATACTTAAGCTAATGGAATCAGAGAAGGCAAAGGCCTTAGGACCCAGTGGAAGAACAAAAAAAAAAGTGTTTGTGAGCTGAGATTCAGGAAAAAGTTGGTGGTGGAACTGTCAGAATGAATAAATAGGTTTGAAGTAAAACCAGAAGGCCATTTTTTCCAGTTTTCTCATTTCATATGTCTGTCTGTACAACAAGATGTTCTGCTATTTTTTTTTAATTTAAAGTATCCACTATGATTATTAATACTTACTTATCCAGACATGCCACTTCTCTGCAAAGCATCCTTTCAAAAGATGTTTGGCAGCATCATTCAGAAGAATGAATTAGATGACAGAAAGGAAAAGGAAAAGAACAAAACAAGACCAAAACAAAAATAAACAAACGACAGGCAGTTGTGGCATTAATTTGTACGAAAGATGCCTGCCTACACGATGCTTGTGTCTGTGGGAAAGTACATAAGTAAATCCAGAAGATTTTCCCAATAAGTAATCAAATGTTTGGGCCAAGTTGAATTTGAGATGTTCTGTAGGTGGTTGATGATAAAATGTGCTACCATGTCTTGTGGTTGGCACTGGAAAGATAAATTACATGCACTACTCTAGCCCACACGACGAGTCTGGGGATTGGGAATAGCTCTTGTATCTCAAGTAGCTATACCATCCCCTATTACTGGACATTTAATTTGCCTTCAAAGTTCTTCCAATATGAACAAACATGACAACAAAATCCTCTAAACAAAGCTAATGGCTTTTTCCATGTTAGTTTCTGTTGAGAATCAATTCTCAAATTATTGTTCTTTTTGTAAAGAGAACAACACAGACATTGAGGTGGAGAATTTGGAGGAAATGGAAGCGGTGGTATATGATAAATTGTGACGGCACTAGGCAACCTAGATGGGAAATAGTCCCACATTTTCAGACTAAATAAATTGTATGACAAGGGCACAGAGAAAGTAATATTTATAAGAGGCCTATCCTAACACACTGACATCAAACCCAGATTTGGGTTAGATAGAATGGGCCCTGAGAACTGCATTGAAAAGAAGCCAATATGGGATCAGGTATCTGCCCCAAATACAGTTTAATCAAAACAAAGTTAAAGCAGAAACCAAAGGAAAAAGCAGAGATTTTATAGTATATATTGTACACTTTCATTGGGTTCCAAATACTATATTCTTTGCAGCCAGACCTGTTCTGTACATCACTGTCCAGAGCACTTAGAATAAAGCCATTATCTAGTAGATAGTTACATGCCTCTGTGGTTGTAGTAGTCATCTTCAGGATAATCACACTATAGTTCTTAAGTCTCTAAATGCCTACCATCAAATTATGTCAAAGGAATGAGACAGACTCATGTTAGGAAACTTAGAGTAAAATTCTAGCCTAGCTATTGTAAACCGTATCTATTTACTTAATCACGGACAATATCTGGAAATTCCTGATGGATTTTAAAATATAAAGTTTATAGAAATGAAGTATCATAATGTAAATATATCTTGTAATATAAAACCTGGTATAAAATTGGACACAATAATACTCAAAATTAAATGTTATGAAAAATGATCAAGGAGTTACCATGAGATAGCAAATATTTTCTTTCTCCCTGATTTGTTAAGATGTGACCCCCAAGCAGGCGAAGGCTCTGTTAAATTCACAGAGGTATCTGAGGAATTAAATTCTAGACAGAGGCTCTCAGAAGACTGCAGACTAATGGCTGCTCTAACCCTGTTGTCCAGTATCAAAGGAGTCATTTATTTTGGAGGAGTGTGCCCACCAGCTGCTTAAAGAGGCCCATGGCACTTCACTGAGCTCAAACTAGAGGAGAATTACAGGATTTATTTCCACACAACTTGATTAAAGTGACTCTCATCCGAAATGTGTAAAAAGATAGCAGAGCTATTAAGTAAGCATTATTAAAGTCCAGGTACAGGATTAAGATCAATGGCTTAAATTAGGTAGGGATGAAGTGGGTGGAGAAATGAAGAGAAAATTAAAGTAACACTTATGAGATTTTGGAAAGTAATCTACAGTGAAACAATGGAGACAAAAGCCTTAGGGAAGTTCAACTCTGTCTTTCTCTCATACACATTCATGCACAAACGTACACAGAATCATGATTTCTTTTCTCTGAGCAATTTCAATGACTTCATAGATGTGTATAGAAAATGACTGGAGAGAATCCCTCCCACACCCCCGCACTAAAAGTTTTGAAGGTAAAGATTTTGTGCATCTATCCTTCCTGTGTCTTTCAGCTACCCCACGTCCACAGTGCTCAGTGTTTTTCTACTACTCTGGCTCCATAGAACCCAAAAGGACATTTTTGTTTTTTCAGATGCTGGGCCATCTATTCACATGACTTCTGTCGTGCAAACCTACTACCCAATAATCCTCAGGTTTTACTCGATGATTGTCAATATGTATTAGGAATTAATTTAAAAATGAGAGGGTAATGATCATGTAAGTTCAAAAAGCATTTAGTGAGCACCCAATCTTCACAAGAAAATACACTAGGACTGTGGAGAATAAAAGATCAAGTATTGACCTCAAGAAACATATGATCTTCATAAACAAAGAGGATGTAAGGGAAATTAGGACCAGTATTATAGCAGGGATCCAAAGTGCAGGGGAAAAAAAAAATGTGAAAGAAAGCTAGACAAATTTTACCAAAGAACATATGGAAAGTTTCATGGACAAGGCAAAAGTTAAGAACATGCTTATATTATTTAGGCATAAAGAATTAAACAATACGGGACTTTGGAGTGGTTGGTGAATTCTAGACAAAGTTGTAAATAGCCTGAAGGATATGCTCAGTGGTTCCTCAGTTAGCTTGTAAACAGAGGGATCAGATATTGGATGGCCCTCTTCAAGGCTGGATACCTCACAACTCTCACATGATGGGAAAAATAGCCTGAGCCCCCAGAGATCCTCTAGTCATATTACACATACAAGTCAAATACACGCTACATGAACTTCTTACACTTACCTTTCTCTCCAAACAGTGCTGTTAATATACCACACAACTTCACAGTGTGCCCATGGACCTTTCCTATTTTGCGTACTCACCTCCTAATTTCTTGATTTCTTTTCTTTTCCCCTTTATCACATACTTACTTATTAGCTTTCCCCTGAAATTCTTACTCCCCACCCCCATTATAACTCTTGCATTCTCCACGGATTTCCACTAAATGTCTTGAGTTTCCCAGAAGCTCCATTTTTTCTTAGGCTAAAAGCCTCCTACTTTATTTCTTTTTCTGTTGAGGTTACTCAGCAGTCCCAGTGATACTGTCACCACCAGTATGCTTAACTCACCACTCTGTCTTTTGATCTAGCATGGCCGACAGTGCACAAACAGATCAGTCCAAACATTTTCTTTCTCTCCTCCCACTCATGAACTGTCTGATGCTACTGGGAAAAAAAAATTAACACTCTAATTAATGTCATTATAAATTTATGATCCCCACCCTCTGCTGGGTCTCTAATCTTATTCTGCACCCATTTAATTCTACCATTGACTTTCCCGGAGCAGCTGCCCCACTCTTCTTCCCTCCTCTCAGTCTTCTATTCAGAATCTGCTCTTTCTCCTCTCAGCAGACCATAGATCACCCGCTTCACAGAAAACAAGGGAGAACCTCAGGTGGGAACTCCTAAACTTTAATTCCTCCCACTTTTAAATCTACGATTAATTATCTTACCTGGGGTGGAGGAGTAGGAGTGTCTCAGCCTTTCAAGGTTAATTTCCTGGCTCTTTGAGAGCACACCTCGAGCCCCACCCATTTCTATTTTCCAGCTCTTTTTGTCTTAGCTCCCTTTCTTCCTCAAGCAATGTGTTCAACAGCCCCTAACCCTTTGCTAAGATAGCCTCCTTTCTGGAAGGAATGAAGTATCTTCCTTCCTGTGCTGCCTGCTTTCAACATTTGTTACCAGCAGACACTGCTTCCTCCCCACTCACTCCTCCCCCTCTTTCATGTTCTGTCCCCATAACCTACTGCCATTGTTCTTACTGGGCTCATCCACATTCAAAATCTGCAGAGAATTTTTAGTCCTTCTCCTATTTGACTTCTTTGTGCCATTTGGATAGCCCCTCTTTGTTCAGACACCCCAACCCCTCCACTCCTACCATCCACTCCTACTCCTCCTCATTTCACCCTGTGTTACCATCACTTTTCTGCTCTTCTTAGGTTTGTTCCTAATTAATCCTTCTTCTTCTCATTTTGCACTTCCCGGGACATAGCCTTTGCTCTTAAAACCCTTTGTAAAATTCAAATTTCTGTATCTCATAGGATCCCTCCTCCAGGATTTGGGTCTACAGCTTCATCTACCCAGGTACATCATCTTTGCCCATAGTCCTTCTCATGCTTTGTCATAGGCTCACTCTCTGCTTCAACCACAACAATATCTAATGCTGTGCTATCTACAGACAGTCAAAACTGGTTCTTGAATTCACGCCTTTGCATAAGCTGCTTATTTTGCTCTTCCTTCCTTCAAGTCTTAGGTCTGAGACCTCTCTGTAAAGGCTTCATCAATCCCTTTACATCACACTATATCAGAGTGATCAGTTTCCTGTGCCACCAGTCTATGAAATTTTTGAGTGAAGTTCATATTTGTCTATCTCCATCATGAGTCTTTTCCCCAGCTCTCCCATTTTAGAACTCCTTGGAATCCCAGCATGTAAAAACTCCCTGCCATTGAGTACTAAGTATGTGCAGCCAAATAATTATAATTCAAGAAAAACTGTAGGAGGAACGTGATTTGACCTGATCGAGTTCTGAATGTATTCTAGAGAAACAACTCTTCAAAGATAAGTTTATTTTTCTTTTTTATCATTCTTAATATAATGGCATCAGTGTTATAAGAAAGATTGCAATCTCCACGGTCACTCCAACATAACGTGGTGTGCCTTATCATGCCTGCCTTTTCATACAAAATGCATTGATAAGCACAGGTTTCTTTTTCTTTTTAATTTTATTTATTTATTTGGGATAGAGAGAGCAAGAGAGCACACGAGCAGGGGGAGGGAGGAGAAGCAGTTTCCTCACTGAGCAGGGAGCCTGACATGGAGCTCAATCCCAGGACCGCGGGACCATGACCTAAGAGGAAGGCAAATGCTTAACCGACTGAGCCACCCAGGTGCCCCAATAAGCATAGTTTTTTAAACCAAATATGCCTTCATTTTACGTGAAATGCAGCATAGAGCCATCCAGAAGGACCCACTAAGATGTCATCCCTCAGAATGAGGGCTTGCGCTTTGCTATGTACACATATCTGAATCCTGAGAAGGTAAACTACTGCCTGTTAAGATAGATAAATTTTTCTCATCAATGTCTAACCTTGAGAGCTTACTAAAAAAACCAAAGTTTGTTCATTACATGTCCCACTTTTTAACATTGCACAATTAATATGTTTAAGAGAGCATCATACCATAGATAGGTGATCATGCTATAGATAAATGATAGAGATATAGATACTGATATATAAGGAAAGTGGGAAAATCTTCATAAAGGGAAACAATACAATCCAAATAGCCCAAGAATGTTAAATTTTACATTATGATGTGTTGAAAACAATGAGTCTCTGTACAAAGGGAGGGTACCAATAAATATGAGATATATTTCCTGCCTTCATTGAGTTTATGACCTACTTAGAGAAACAAGCCATAAATATGTGAAAAGTGAAATATCAAAACTTAAAAATAGTCCAAAAGATATGCAAAAGAAATACTGTGAGTCTATTCATTATTAATGATCAAATAAATGTCTGCAAACAATAATTTAATTGACACAGGAATTCATGGAAGGAAAAATATCCTTTGCCTGTGGATACTGAGACGAGATTTTTTTAGACCATGTGTTTTGAAATACAAAGGTATTTTTGTTTGACCTTAAAGAAGATCCTGATCTGTCTCTAAGACTGAAACTGTATAATTACAAAAAGCTTAATTTACACTGTTTTCTTACAAATTGCAAAACTGTATAGCTCTTTGAAGAATTTTGAAGTAAAACAGTTAAAAAGTTCAATCAGTGATTTTTTTTCTTTCTCTGTGACTAAAGACAGTGTTGGCAAAGAGTAGGCCTTTCTGATAGTGTCATTACTAAAAGGAAAAAAGGAACATATCAGGCATATCAAAGTTAAAACGCAGAATGACAAAGGATGCAGAAATGCAGAATGCTAAGAACTGGACAATCTATTTTTCTGCCCTTTGAAGGGCACTAGGTAGGGACCCTCAGGAGTTGTGTGCGTGTGAAATGTGCTTTGCTGCAGGCTGCTACCTGCTTCCTATCCAAGAACAATCCTATCAGAGTGGAGCCCAATAGTGCTCTGCTGCCTGTCAGCCTTCAGATAAGCATTGTAACCTATTCTGGCTGGAGGTCAGGGCAACGCTGATAGGGCTTTGAGCTAAAACCAATATGGTCAAGGAGCTCTGACATCATCCACTGGCTGCTTATCACCTGATTGTGCCTGTAGTTCTTAACCATAGGTGGGCATGGAATCAGCTAAGGAGCTTGTCAAAAAATACTGATGCCTTGGCCCTACTTCAAATGAATGACAATCTCTGGTGGAGGGCTTGGTCATCACTCCTGAAAGTTCTTCACATGATTCAAGCATGCACCCAGGGTTATTAAACACGTTGTTAGACCAGTGCTTCTCAAACTTTAAAGTCCATATGAATGACTTTGAGATATTGTTATAATGCAGATTCTGACTCAGTGAGTTCTGAGATAGGACTTGAGATTCGGCATTTCTAATAAGCTACCACGTGATGCCGACGCTGCTGGCCTAAGATCCCCGCTCTGGACTGCAAATTTTTCACATTTCCTTTTTTAAAATTTAACAGAATTATGGCAGAGTTGTTTTTAAGTCCTGACTCTCACAACCCCCCCCCCCCCCTTAAGAGACTCTGATTCTCTCTGTGAGGTATTATCTATACATCTGGAATAATTTTTTAAAAATCAGATGATGTTGACACTGCTGTGCAATCTTGGTTTAAATATTGAAACTCCTGCTGCAAGGTGTCCAAGGGAAATGCTATCTACCCTGAAAACGTCCCCCTGGTGGAGGTGTTCTCTCTTAGTGGAGGATTGTGAATGATTGACAGCAAGCAGGCTAGTGTAAGAACAGAATTGCTGAACTCCATCAGGACTGGTTTCTCCCAATTATTTCAAACATCATTCCTGTTATCAAAGCAGCCCTGTTGGTTCAGTGGATTAGGTAGAGAATGTCATCCTTCTTTGCCATAGGAGACCTCCACAGGTAATCTCCCAAAGACAAGCCAATGTTAACATGACTCCATTTCCTCTATGACAGACGGAAGTTATCATAATAAGCAAGTTGGAAGTAGAGACAAAAAAGAATACTGTCAAATATTAGCTTTTAGGCTGATGAGATTTTATATCCCTCTTAGAGAGGTTATTAAATTAGAAGAGTTTTCTTAAATGAAAACTTCATATAGAAAAGGAAGGGAAGAGTCAAGAGCCATACTAACACAAGAATGATCATGAAACCCATGTTAAAACAGAAGAGATGAGTTTTTCTTTTTTCCTGATGACAGTGGCAACTGAATCAAAAAGAATGCACTATTTGTAGTTTGGGTGTGTATTATGCACACACCTGTGGATATGTGGAAACAAATACATACATACAAGAAGAAGATAAATTAAGACTAATTTTACTCCTTTAAGTAAGTGTTGACCTCAGTGTCAGAGATTAGATCTAGTTCCGTGACCTGGGGCTTCAGTTTCCCATCTGTAAAATGAAGGCATTGGATTGCATTCTAATATCAACATGGCTTCTGGAGTACTTATCATGCCAACTACTGGGTGGAGTCCTTGGCAAATCATGAATCCTGTTAATATCACTGTGAGATATGGTATGTTGCACCTGTTTTTACAGATGAGGAAAGGGAAGGCACAGAGAAATGGCTTCTATTATCTAAGGGTAAAAATGATAAAATTGATTTAGTTCTTGCCCTAGAAAAGCTTTCCATAGGTCACTCACTCAGCAACCTTTTCAAAGTCAGCATTCATGCACTTCCAATTAGGATTTTAACCAAGCCTGAGGATTCCAGAGCTGATGAACTTAACATAGACCTATCATTTCCCCTGGGGTAAACCAAGACTGACCTGGAAGGAACTTCCCAAGCCTTCCATCAAAAGTGAGAACCCATCTAAACAGGAAAGGAAATGGGAGAGGAACAGAACTCAATCAGCTTGGAAAAAATGTTCTCTTCCTCAAACCAATATCAGCAAATACAGCTGATATGGGTTGGGAGAATTAAGGATGAGAGGTGTTTAGAAGGTAAAAGCTCATAAACATGAAGCTTGTTCTGTGGCCTTCCTCTAACTCAAATTTTTACAGAGGCAATCAACTCATCTTAAGTTTGGGGGTTATCCAGATCCACAAAGATAATCTTTTGAGACAGAAAACATTTCCAGCACAGGGCTCTAAAACTCCAAGAGACAGATTTGCTCAATGTTGAGGATTCAAACTCTCTCAGGCAAATAGAAAGGATCCTGAAGATAACACACATTGTAATACTCAGGGGCAAGCAGTAGCTTGGATAGACCCATCATAATTCAAGATGAAAATAAACACAAAGGAGAGAGAAAAATTCTGAGGGAGAAGAGAAAATAAGCCTACATCTGAAAAGAAAAAAACAAGAGTACATATATTTTTTTAGATGATCTAGTTCATGAAGCAGAAGACCATTTTAGACAGCAACTGTTTTATTCATTCAAGGAAATAATAAAAGATAACACAGACTCAACAAATAGAAAAACAAAACAAAAAAATACATCATACACAAATTTGGTCTCATACAAAAGAGAAGAAAACTACATAAAAATGAAAAGGGCTTCTTGAAGTTAAGAAAGCAAGTAAACAACAAACTCTCATAATTAAAAATAATTAGAAATAATAAAGTATATAATCAACCTTGAAAAAATCAGCAGTGGAACAGCTTGAGTAAAACAAGTAGGAGAGAATGTATTCAACATAATAAAAAGGCAACAGATATACAAAATATGATTTTTATCCTTAAATGAAAGAGAACTATCCATATGTGATAGAAAAATTCCACAAAGATGATAGGTTTTCTCAAATCAAAAGGAAATCTCAATCCCTAGCATAAAGAGCTCACTATAAAGCAGGAAAAAAAAAAAAAAAGACCAGCTACAACCTAAATGTAACAAACACTAGATTACAAAGCAGAGGAATCACATAAAAAAGGGAAGAGGTAACAAAAGAACAAACACAACTGTTAGAACAATAAATACAAAAGTGATAAACTCACCTAGTCAAAGGAAAAAACCTCTTAGATTCAAGCAAATAAAAAAAAGCATATGTTAAAATAAACTCAAAAAGTAAAATTGAAAAAAAAAACCCTGACAGTAATACTAGACAATGAAAAAATGGGGTGCGTGTCTGTGATAATTCATCAAGGCAAAAATCCAAGATAAGTACTGAAAAGAATAAAGTTTGTTTGGTGTTTTATTTGTTGTTTGGGTTTTTGGGGGAAAGTGTAATCCAGTTAAGAAGGGTCACAATCTTTTTATGTCAAATGCTACAATGTGCCATATAACATGTAACATATATTTCTAACACAGAAAGGCACAGCTTGACTGTGCTGGCTTCATGTGCTACATGCACCATCCATCTTGCTTAATTAAGCTGCATATTGACTTTAATTTATCAAATGATGAGCAATCATTTTGATTCCTCACAAGGTGATGTTGCTTGCTTACCACGCAAAATTGGTTTGTGATAGCAGTGTCCTCATTGTTTTATTTTACAGCAGTTCTTGTGAGTAAATTTGAATTATATCATTATTTTGTCCCTATTATTTTATGAAATAAGTAGAACATGGAAAAATTAAGTGTTAATATTAGTTATTAATATAATCAAGACCATAATGGCTTGCTGAATTGGGGCTACAGGAAAAAATAAATTACAAAACATAGAACGAGTGCAATTCACATTTTCTGACCATGATGGGATAAATCTAAATTTAATAATAACACCTTAGCAGAGAGCTTCTTGGATTTAAGCATGTCAATTATGTGTAAATGTGAAGGAAATGAGAAACATTTAAGAACAGTCATGAAATGCTGGGCATAGACCACTGGATAAACTCTGTGAAAGGCAAAATGTAGTAGGGATTTTCTGGAACAATTTTTTTTTTTTTAAAGATTTTATTTGTTTATTTGACAGAGAGAGATCACAAGTAGGCAGAGAGGCAGGCAGGGAGAGAGAGGGAAGCAGGCTTCCTACTGAGCAGAGAGCCCGATATGGGACTCAATCCCAAGACCCTGAGATCATGATCTGAGCTGAAGGCAGAGGCTTAACCCACTGAGCCACCCAGGTGCCCTGGAACAATCTTTTAATCTATGGGTTGAAATTTTAAAAATTTCAATTCCACAAAAAACATTAACAGGTCCAGAGCAGAGAAGTCTATAGCCTGCTACAAATAAGGGATATTTTGTGGTTGTTTGTATTGAATTTTTTATACAACAAACATACTATTTGTATATTTAACATCATCTGTATAATGAAAAAAATAAAATTGACCTTTGAAATGTGATTCTTAAAAAGCAATGGGCTAATTTAGGAGTGACATGATGTTATTTAATGAGATTTGGAGTGAGAAGCTCTTCAGCTTGTGACCCCAGGCAAGCAGTAATGCTCTAAATCCCAGCCTCCTGCTGTGCTAATCCTTCATGAGGACAGCAAGATAACACCTGAGAAGGGACACTGACCACGAAAAATCTCTCTACGGTGTAAAGTATGTTAGAGTCTAACCAAGGAGAATTTTCAGTGGTGGGAATTCCTATCATAAAGGGTACATGTACTTTGGTGGCTGCCTTGCTTTTTCTTCTGCAACTACCCTTGCTCCTTGTACCTCTCAACAGAATTCTTGCATTCAAACTTTGGGTTAAAGGTCTATTTCTGAGGACAACAGCATTATGATGCAGACCTTTCACGGTTTTCTGATGCACAGGTTTTTTGTTTTGTTTTGGTTTTTTGCTGTTTTTAATGTGTGGTCCAATAACTATTACACTGTAACCATCATTGGTATGGTTGCCCTTGATATCATTGGTTCCACTCCTTCATAGACAACAATTAGCTGTTGATTTCCTGATGCCATAAAACAGAACAATCTACCCACTCCACTTTGTGGGAGATCTTGGCCTGATGTAGTCACTGTTTTAGAAAGACCAGTCCTGGAACCCAGTAGGGACTTTTCAAGTCCATTCTCAATCCCCTGCCTATGCCAGACCGACAGTCAGGCTAGGCTGGTCAAGAGATGTGTAACCTCATAGTGATTACAAGTTTGCCTCCAGATAAGGAATATTCAGACACAATTGGGGCACCTGGGTGGCTCAGTCAGTGAAGCATCTGACTCTTGATTTCAGCTCAGGTTATGATCTCAGCATCATGAGGTCGAGCCCCACACTGGACTCCAGGCTGAGCATGAAGCCTGCTTAAGGTTCTCTCTCTCTCCCTATACTCCCCACCACCCCTAAGACACTATTATTACTACACTTAAATAGTATTAGTTTGCTTAGAAGAAGATGTTATTTTATTTTTATTTTTTTATTCACATAGCACATCTGCAGGCAGGACTCCAGCCTTAGAAAACTAGAAGAGCTCTTTCCATTCTTCGCTCTCTGCATAAACCAATGTCTCAGGGGGAAAAAAAAAAAAAGTTTATGAAATCAATTTACTATTCCCAGCATTATTTTATTCCCTTTATGCTCCTGTTCATCTGGGAGAAAAAGGTCACATATAAAGAGACACAAGCCATCTTTAGCTCCAAGAGATAACACTGCATTGGCTCTCTCTATATTTTCATCTGTAGAAAAGTTGTATCTCTTACCGGAAAATCCCACATCAAAAGATGTTGTAGAAAATTGATGGTGACATTAAGTGCACTTATGGACATTTGATGAGTGTTACTTTGCCAGCACCTACTCATCCTTCTGTAATTTTCAGGTCAGAGGTAAATGCTAGTGTGCATGTCCATCTGCTCTACCCCTTCTCACCTGACGTGCTATGTGTAGGTCACCTTGTGAGCCTGACTTCTCTTTCCTTCCTGTAAAATTGTGAGTGCCACTGGGGTTGCAGTAACTAGCTGCCCACCTTCTCCTTTATCACTTCTGTGATATCTATCATTACCCATGTTAACCTCTGCTCTTCCCAGAAGAGTCATATTTGCACATGACACAGCCTTCGACCAGAAGGCTCTTTGCTGCCCTGTGGCAAATGCTCCAGTCTTTCACCGTCTGCACTTTGAAGATAGCCATCCACATCCCTTGCTCATCACTGACCAAGAAAGGAAATGCAGAATCTTTATGGTGTGGCAATCATGTCCAAGCCATGATCACTAAGTAAAGTAGTAGGGATTTTACACACATTATCTGTCTTCTTTTTTAAATATTTATTTTATTTATTTGAGAGAGAGAAGGAGAGAGATAGGTGGAGGGTTGGGAGGGACAGAGAGAGAGAATCCCAAGCAGACTCCCTGCTGAGCACAGAGCCTGACAAGGGGCTAGATCCCAGGAGCCTGAGATTATGACCTGCGCTGAAATCAAGAGTCAGACCCACAACCAACTGAGCCATCCAGACACCCCCACACATTATCCATCTTTATCTTCAGAGAAAGTTTAAGAAGTAAGTATTATCATCTCAGTTTTTCAGTGAGAACTGAAGCACGAGGTGTTCTATATTGTAGCTTTCCCAGGTCACATAGCTGCTGAGTGGTGGGATCAGAACTCAAACCTAAGTCTGAAGTCTATATACTATTTTTTTTTTAAATCTAGGGTTTTCCTTTTTCTTTTAACATACAATTTACAAGGAATGCAATAAATAAATCTTAAATGTGCCTTCACTGAATTTTGACAAATGCATTCACACGTGTAACCTAAACCACTATTAAGAGATAGGAAATTACCATAATTTCAACAAAGTTTCCCCCTGCCTCTCCCCAGTAAACCCACTTACCACCCCTACTGGCAGACATGGCTGTGATTTACATCACAGATTCATTTGCCCTACAGTAGCATTTAATATACATTGAATAATACAGTACGTGTTCTTTTGCGTAAGACTTCTTTCACTTAGCATGACTGCTATTTTGTTTTCCACATTGTTTCATGTTTCTGAGTCATATTACACTTTGTGAACATGCCAGTTGGTCCAATCTCCTACTGATAGACATTTGAATTTGTTCCCGTTTCTGATCTTTCTGATTTTTTTCACATTCTTCCCAAACATCTTTCCTGTACCTTGACAAACATTATACTCTTTATGGATCAATCTTTTTCCCACTCTTCTTTCCCAGAACTTAAATGAGGTATGAGCTCTAGTGAAGAAGACGGGGGAACCAAGCGGTGGGAAGCCTGGTGGAGAGAGGAAATCATTTCTGCTCTGCATCTCACTTGCACCCTACTCTGAGGCTCAAAGTAAAGTCTAGCACTTAGTCACTTTTTAATTAGTTCTATATTTAAAAATTATATTAATATTCCTGAGTCAGCACATAATTACTCACTATGTTTCAAACCGTTGATTACCATATGTAACAATTTTTCAAAGTCTTTTCACATCACATGAAACTTTATCAATTGGAAATCCTTTTTTCTCTTTAGGCATACTTAGTATATATTTCAAATTATGAATATGTCCACCAGGTGGTATCACACAGGTTTCTAGTACGTCTTAAGTAAAGTTTTTATCATTATTGTGAATTATTCTAAAATCACATGACAGTTACAAAACATACATATCCCTTACTAACTGTATGTATTTTCTAATAATAATACAACCTGTCTGAGCCTCAGTTTCCCAATTTATCAGCACTTTCTTCAAGGGGTACCTGTGGTGACTAACCAAGATAATGTAAGTTATTATCTTAGTGGATACTCTGTGGCCATTGTTAATGATAGCTAACGTGTATCCTGTGCTTGTGACATGCTTGTGGTAAATTGCTACAGAGTGTTCCCCAAGGGATCATGCCTCCCTAAATTCAGCCTTGGGTCACACAATGGCCTTAAAACTTGTTTTGACTAACAGAATACAGTAGAAGAGACCACGGGAAAGTTGTGCTTTTAGACCTTAAGAAGGATTACAGCTTCTGCTTTTGATTTCTTGCTTTTGCCAAGATGTCATGCAATGAAGCTTTGGGTAGTCTCCTTGAGGATGAGAAATGCTGTACATATGGAGAGGGAAATGCTGTAGGAGGAATGACGCAGGAAGGAGGCGGCCCAGGTCAATCATCTGCACAGCAGTACCACATGTGTGATACTCCAGCCACAGTCAAATTGGCAGCTGACATAAACCATGTGATTGGGACCAGGACAGTAAGCTAAGACAAGTCACCTATCTTAGCCCAGCCCAGAACGCAGACATATGACCAAGTAAATGGCTGCTGATTTAAGCTACTAGGTTTTGGCTGCCTTGTTACAAAGCAGTGGTTAACTGGCATGGTTTCCTAATACAGTTAACTTTAACATTTAAACTTTTATGATTCCTATCATACAGCTGAGGAAATTGAGGTACACATCATTCAAACACATTTTCTGGAATCACAGAGCTAATGCACACCAGAGCAAGGAATCCACCGGGGCAGCCTGGCTTCATCGCCCAGCCAGTCACCATAGTATAAGGTCTCTCTGGTCCTGTGCCAGCTATTTCTTTTCTTCTGAGATAACAGGCCTAGATCTCAAGTCTTTTCAAACATCTTCATGGAATCTGACCCAAATTCATTCTTCTCTTGGGTTTTTTGTTTGATTTGCTTTTTTTTTTTGGGGGGGGGGGTCATGTCTCCAATGAAATATACTTACTAACGCAAAAGGCCATCTAGATGATATATAGATATAAATGGGTATATAGATATGCTGTAAATTTCAAGCTTGGTCATGAAAAAGAAAAGGCATATCCTACAGGGGACGTTTATATGGATACACATTTCAAAGGATACTCACTGGACTTTGGCTATGCAGCATCTCTTGACCCTTCTTTTGCAATAACAACTCAATGCCCTGTTTGGGATTACCCCTCATCAACTGGGAAATGTGTGGTACAGGCAATGATCACCAGTTCTCCTGCTTCCTCTACCTGAGGAAGAAACATTAACTCATGCTGAGACAAACACGTATTTCTTCCTAGAATTGGGTTGTAGTATAGATTGAGGACAAGAAAACAAGCATAAATTAATTTCACTTGTACTATGTGAGTGAAACTGTGAAGCAATTTCAACCATTAAAATGTCTGCTTTTATGTCAATTGCTTCAGCCTTCCCTGTAATCCTCAGATCTATCTTAGCCCTGAGCACATACTTCAGATTAACTCTCTCTTCAAGCTAGCAACCAAAGAAACCATTTTAATACACACACTCATTTAAATATGTTCTTAAAAAGTATGATAATCCCAGACATCAACAACTTATAACTGAGCCTCAACATCCAGGTGAGTTAATAACTTAGTATCTAGAAACTTTCCATAGAACATGCTATTCTATGCTATTTTCAAGCATTCAGAACCCTTTGATTAAAAATGAGACTAAATCACAAATCACAAGGGTACTATAGTTCTGCTAACAAAATGTGACAAGAGAAAATCACTACAACGAAAGCAAAACCCACCACATATTAGTCTCACTTACAAACACACAGGAAAATATCATAAATAAAATATTACCAAGTTATGCAAATATTATAAAAATAATAGACTATGACAAAATTTGGTTTATTTATGGATATAAGGGGGATTTAAAATTAGGAAACTCATTAATATAGTATGTCACATCAGAAGGTAAAAAAAAAACCACTTGATAGCTCTTGCATTCAGTAGAAAGTAGACATATTTTTAGTAGTTATTTTGATACTAAAACGTAACATCAATTAATTGAAAATTTCAGTTAATTAAAAGTCAAACTTAATTTCTGAACATGAAGAATAATAACTCTCTAAAATCAAAAGACAACCTCATACTTAAGGGTACCATTTTCCAAATTGTGTTCCATCAATTTTAATATACCCTGGCCATCAACAATTTCTATGTTCCAATAAATATGGAAATGGTGATTTTTAACAAATGATGTTTTATAGCAGTCTTTTTCACATTATTTAACATTAACTATGTTGCTGATGTCCCAAAAAGGTAAACAGACTTAAGTGGGTCTGAAATTTATTGTTTCTTACTTGATGGAGGCATCCTTTCCTCACTGAGTCACTCTGGGCACTATTTTTCCCAGAAAAGCATACTGAAACAAATTGCATAGTAAAGGTATCTCTATTAAATTCAGCAAAAAATAATAACGTCCAGTTACTACTATTATTAACATTTTCCTATTAATTTCAGATTTCATTAGAAAAGAAAAATTAGGAAATAAGGAATATTATAAATGACAGATAATATTTATTTTAATTTTTTCATAACGTGATTGTCTAAAGGAAGCATAATAACATCAATCAAAAGGCTATTTGGATCGGGGCGCCTGGGTGGCTCAGTGGGTTAAAGCCTCTGCCCTGGGCTCAGGTCATGATCCCAGGGTCCTGGGATCAGGTCATGATCCCAGAGTCCTGGGATCAAGCCCCGAATCCGGGCTCTCTGCTCAGCGGGGAGCCTGCTTCCTCCTCTCTCTCTCTGCCTGCCTCTCTGCTGACTTGTAATCTTTGTCAAATAAATAAATAAAATTCTTTTAAAAAAGGTTATTTGGAATACAGAGAGAATTTTATAACAAATGAACATTATGAATGGGAAGACTGGCTATATTTGTTACAACATCAAAAAATGTAAATTCTGAGGGAAACTAACAAATAAAAACAGATCAGGAAGGATAAAAGAGATACATTTCCTCAGATTTTTTTAAAATTACAGATTTACAAGACTTAAAAATATTATGAAACTAGAATGATACACTGTTTGTTAGTAAAGGATGGAAAGTCAAGGCAGACTAGAATACACATATAGATTCAATATGTTAAATAATTAAGTATGTGATAAAATGGCATTTCAAATAAACACTAAAAGGATGACTTACTCAATAAATTATTGTGGAACAATTTAAGCAAAAGCTCTGCATTACACCTACACGTAGACAAATTTCAAAGGAATTCAAAATCAAAAAGATAAAGCAAATAAAAGGACTAGAGAAATAGATAATTTTTATTCTTCAAGTTGGATTTGCCTTTGTAAGCATAGATGCAAATCTAAAAAATATCAAAAGAAGTCTAATTTAGGATCCATTAAAGAGAAAAATACCTGTATGATAAAAACAGATTATAAGAAAAGGATAATATCTTTATCATAAAATAGATTTTAAGTCAATAAGAAAAGGTACACTATAACAGAAATATTGGCAAAGAATATAGATAATCTATCTATAAATGTGTCTGCATATGCATAACACACATATACAAATACAGACATTAAAATTGTCAATAAAATATTTTAGAAGACTCAACCTTAATAGAATCCTGAGAATTGCAGATGAAAATGAACTCTCTTCCCTCATCAAATTAGGAAAGGTACAAATAATGATGATAAACAGTATTGGTTAAAGTACAGGTATACTGTTAAAAATGCAATGGTTTCTAGCAAAAGACAAATTGGTATAACTGTCAAAAGGCAAATTTGTCTATCTGCAACAGAAGCCTTCAACAATATACCTATTATTTGATCCAGCAATACTACTTACAGGAATTTGTATTAAAATTATCATCACACCGGCACGTGGGTGGCTCCTTCAGTTAAGCATCTTCCCTCAGCTCTGGTCCTGAACCCAGCATCCTGGGACCGAGCCTCAGATCAGTCTCCCTGCTCAGCAGGGGGTTCTGCTTCTCCCTCTCCCTCCCTCAGCTCATGCTCTTATGCTCTTTCCTCTCTAATAAATAAATAAAATCTTAGAAGAATAAATAAAATTATTATCATAAATACACAAAGATGTATATGTAAGAATAGTTTATAAGAAACAGCTTCGATAACACAAAATTCATACTCCATATAATTCACCAATTAAAGTGTATCCCCTGTTTTCAATATATTTACAGGACTGTGTAGCCATCCACACAATCTGATTTTAGAACATTTTTGTTCACTTTAAAAGAAATGGCTTGTTTATTAATGGTCAATCTCTATGCTGCCCTCTTCTACATTCAGCCCTAAAAAAACACTGATCTATATATTTACGCAAAACGAAATTAAGTACCAATCAAATCAGACAAGTGTAGCTTTTCGTGCATGAGACTGACTTCTTTGATTTACCATAATGTTTTCAAGGCTCACCCATCTTCTGGCATGTGTCATTTACTTGATTTCTTTTTGTTGCCAAATCATATTTCATTAAATGTATATGCTCACTTTACTTATTATTCAGTTAATAGACACTTGGGGTGTCTTTGTTTTTGGGGGGCTCCTATGAATAATTTTGCTATCAATATTCATGTGCATGTTTTGTATGAACACATGTTCTGTTATCTAAAGTGGCTGCACCATTGGGCATTTCCACTGGTCAATGTATGACAGTTCCAATTTCTTCACATCACTGCCAATACTTGGCATTGTCTCTTTTATTATAAACATCTTAGGCTGTATGGAATATCTCATTGTGGTTTTTATTTGCATTTTCCTAATAGCTAATCATATTGGGCATCCTTTCCTTTGCTTATTGGCCATCATGTATCTTCTTTAGGAAAAGATCTATTCAAATGTTTTGCCCATTTTTTAGTTATTACTAAGTTTTAAGAGTTTTGTAAATTCTGGACACAAATACTTTACCAGATATATGATTTGCATATATTTTCTCCCATTCTATAAGCTCTATTTTTCACTTTCTTAATGGTACCGTGAGCAGTACGAAAGTTTTTAATTTTGATGTAATCCAATTTATCTATTTTTTTTTTCTTTTGTTACTCATGCTTTTACTGTCGCTTTTAACATTTCTAACCCGAAGTCATGGATTTTTTTTTTTTTTTTTTTTTGCCTGTGTTTTCTTCTAAGAGTTTTTCATAGTATTACTTCCTACCTTTAGGTTTGTGACTTTGAGTTCGTTTTTGTATATGATGTGAGGTAGAGGTCCAACTTCATTATTTTGCCTGTAGATTTCCAGTTTTCCTGGCACCACCTGTTGAAAAGACTACATTTCCCCTCCCCACCCACCCCAATGAATTGTCTTTGACATTAGGACAATGTCATACTGTGTTATTATCATTTTGTAGTAAGTTTTGGAATCAAGAAATGTTGAGTTCTCCAACTTCGATTTTTTAAAGACTGTTTGGGCTACTCATAAATCTAAATCCAAAATTAAACAGCCAATTTACAAAGCATACCTTTGAAGGAAAGAAATCCAATGAATTATGAGATATTACAAGTTCATTAGGTAAACAGGAAGGATGATGTGGTGACAGATATAAAAATGACAAACTAGTTACAAAAGCAGGGATTTTGGAGCAGATAGTTCTGGGTTCACCTTCTAGCTCTGCTACTTTTTAAGTTATTTTAAGTTATTTGATAACTTAAAAACTTAAGTTATTTGATAACTGTTCTCCACGATGGAGAAAGCAATAAATCCATTAGAAGGTTATTGCAAGAAGTCAGACATAAACCGTTGTAAAACCTATAGATTGAAGATAGCAGTCAAAAAATGTTAGCTATTAACAAATAAATGATAGTATAAATCAGCTAATGTGTCATGTTTTAGGTTTGAAATCCTTCCTGGATGTACAGATGTACTTTCTCCACCGGAAGATCTGTTCAACAGAGAGAGTTAGTTACTATTGAGTTTTGGTCCCCCTCGTAAGGGACAGTCCTTCTATCCCTACTAAATCTCTTCCATTTTTCTGTCTTGGAACTTTCTGTTCTGCTAAATCTTTTTCTGACCATTTTGGTTTTAGATTTTAGTTGATAAAAGTATTCTGTAATTATCACTGATTTCCAAAGATTTCTAGCTCTTCTAAAAACTTTTTTCCCTATACTAATACCTAGATTTTTCTTTTATGAATTTCATTTGAAATGCCCTTTCCTTTTTAATAAACACCATTATACAATCAACATTTTAATTCTTTTCTAGAAGATTAACCAATCCAACACAGAATTTTAAGTAGATTCTTCAGGTTCTAAGTTGTTTTTTTGTTTGTTTGTTTGTTTGTTTCTGGGCAGTGTTTAATTATAGGGATTAGGAATTGCATCTGTCATTAGGCTAGTTAGTTCTCACTTCAGATATTTTAATACTATAGCATTCTAGAATTTATTTTTTTTAAAGATTTTATTTATTTATTTGACAGAGAGAGATTACAAGTAGGCAGAGAGGCAGGCAGAGTGGGGGGGGAAGCAGGCTCACTGCTGAGCAGAGAGCCCGATGTGGGGCTCAATCCCAGGACCCTGGGATCATGACCTGAGCCGAAGGCAGAGGCTTTAACCCACTGAGCCACCCAGGCGCCCCACATTCTAGAATTTAAAGGCAAGACTGTTTTGGCCCAAACAATGGATTTACTTCTCTTCAAAGATTCCAGGGTAAAAGTAAAAAAAACTTTTTTCCAGGTAATTTTGTTTTAATCAAAACACATATTGCTTTACACCTTATGCTCACTCTATTTCCTTCCCTCACCACTCCATGGAGTAAATGATGATAATGTTCATGAAAATAAGGAATTGCTTACAACAGAAGAAGTGCAGTACTGGTTGTATTTACATAATAAGGACACACTGGACGGGGAAACACTAGTACCAGTTCTACAGTTTATTACTCTTTTTTAAAAGATTTTATTTATTTATTTATTTGATAGAGAGAGAACATGAGCAGGGAGGGGCAGAGGGAGTGGGAGAAGCAGACTTCTCACTGAGTGGGGTGCCCAACATGGGCATCCCAGTACCCTGGGATCAGGACCTGAGCTGAAGGCAGATGCTTAACAACTGAACCACCAAGGCACCCCAAAGAATCTATTTTTTATAGAGAATTGCCTCTATAGAGAAAATTGCCTTTATAGAGAAAATTGCCTCATGCAGTCTCTGGTAAGCATAGGGTCAAGAAAACACAAACTATCAAAGAAACCAAAGCAGAATACCATTTTGGACAACATTAGTGATGGTCAATAATAGAATCTTGTTCTAAAATTTTGCTGAGAGTAAATTATACATGAATGTATTGAATTTAGCTAACATCTATTTTAAAGAGGAATTTGATGATTATATCTACCTATAAAATTAAACTTACACATTTTCCTACCATTTAAATGGTAAATGGTAAATGAAATAATGCTAAATGAAATAAGCGATACAATTTAAGAATTCTTTATTTTCATTGTATAACTCTCCCGAGATAAAGCCATTCTTTAAAAGGCAAAACCTATTTGTTAATCTATTTATTTTCAAACAACTCTTTACTTGGCCGGCTATACGATGTCTGAGAAACGTTATCGCTGGAAGGCACCAAAGGGAAGTTCCTCTGTAGTTCATTTAGATGCAGGGAGGACAATCCTGTTTTTCAGACAAGTTTGACAATGTATACTGAATTGGTAAAGATGTTTTTTAAAGTGGTTGATTTCTTCAAGATTATATAGAGAACACATACGGAAGAATAATAATGTAGTTGTTAGGAATTCAGCCTTTAGAGAAAGAAAACCTCAATTCAAATCTCAGCTTTTTTGTGTTATGTATGTGTTCCAAAGCCAGTTACTGAACCTCTATGAGCCTCAGCTTTTATGTCTATAAAATAAGGACGATAATATCACCTACCCCACTTCTTTGGCGTAAGATCAATGAAATAGCATAAATAAAGTACCAAGCACAGTCCCTGATATATATTTAGCACACATAAATGGCAGCACTAGTGAGATCATTATGAAAGTGGTTTCTGAAGTCCACCAGCCTGTGTCTGAATCTTGGTCTAATCGTTTGCTAGATCTGTGACCTGGGGAAACTTCTTTAACTTTTCTCCTTTGCAAAATGAAGAACATCATGGTATCAACCTCAGGGTCTGAGGAGGATTAAATTGAGTTTCTAAGTGTCAAGCACTTAGGAGGTTCTCTGCATATAGTAATTCCTAAAAAAATTAGCTAGGGGCGCCTGGGTGGCTCAGTGGGTTAAGCCTCTGCCTTCAGCTCGGGTCATGGTCTCAGGGTTCTGGGATGGAGCCCTACATCGGGCTCTCTGCTCAGCAGGAGCCTGCTTCCCCCTCCCTCTCTGCTTATCTCTCTGCCTACTTGTGATCTCTCTCTCTCTCTGTCAAAAAAATAAATAAAGTCTTTAAAAAAAAATTAGCTATTATATTTTTATTGGATGAAGCTCCATTCTATAAAACAATCGCAGATAACTTCAGAAGGTATCCATTAGAAGAAAGCAATCTGATATGGGATTTACTAGAAGATTTAAATGTGGAAGAACAACTTGTGTCAGTAATTACTTTAGTTTCAGGAAGTAGGAAATTATAGATATCCACACTTCACATTTATTAGCCACTGGCTAGTGGCTAGCTACATACCACAGAAGGAAAGAACAGCTGTTTTCTGCCATTTTAAAAGAGTAATTAACTACTTTGTCTTGTTGGTGGTGCCAGGGTTCTTGTTGAGGATTAAGGTGCTTTGCAAATGGAACTCTCTGAACTCATTTTTGACACTAATTCCAAATGTTTTGATAATAACTCCAATACTACTCCAAGGAGAAAACAATGAATGTAGATGTTTGGAGACAATTGGAAATCATACTCTTTGGTTAAATTCCAATTTCCCTGCAGATGGGACTTCTTTGTGCCTAACAACCTGTATTTGATTTCTGCTGTGCATTTTCTGAAAAGTAGATGAATTAGATAAAAATATCATCTGCATAGATTTGTTTTATTCAGATAATTTCTGTTAATTAGAATTTTTCAATCAACAACCTCTCCTAATTAAGAAAGAGCCCATGTTAAATAAGATACTGCAAACAAAAGGAAAAAATAAAGACACATATCAAAACTAACCAATGTTACAAAATAATTCATTACTAAAATACTTTTTTGGTTGGGGGGGAACACATTCAAGTGTTTTCTGTTGCTAGACTGCTATACTAAATATATTGTTCCTAATAACCTGGGATTTTCACAGACTAATCAGATTTGCTTTTCTACGAATAGTATCAAATTTGCTTCAGAGGGTCCCAAAGGGTTTGTTGCGGTGGTTGTTCTTGTACTGAACACTGAAGAAAATTGGGTAATTTTATGGACTCATCAGGACAACATATGTATAATTATATTCTTAAAAAAAAAAGCTTCCCCCAAACATTTAGCAATGTGCACACAAAATTGCCAAGAACAAAGATGTAAAACACTGCAACATTAACAATAAATCAAAATAGAGATTGATAAAGAACTAGGTGTCTGTAATTATCTAGCATATGGTAGCTGTAAACTTCTATACAAATTCAATTGTTTTGAAATGTAGTCATTCTCAAGAAATTATATTTTGGTTATAATTGTGAAATGCTTATCTTTGCCTACTTCTTGCTTATGTACTAACAGTTACCTGCAAAAAATAATGCAAATTTTCTGACAATAATGTCAACTAATTTCTGACCTTCAAATCACAAACCCAGCATGACTTTCAAGGTAAGGACCCTATGCAAAGTACCAACAATAGTTTTAAATTTGTGAGCAGATGACCATATTACCGTCATCATGCAGTTACTCCTACTTCAAACTAAGACCTTCACATCCCACTCCCCAATAGGAGTTCCTGTTCTTGTCAGGTTTCTAACCTCAACCCTTCCCACATGTATCAGACTCATCACTGTGTTCAAATATCTGTTAGGGAAGCATTCTCCTTCTGGAAATGTTTCTTTTGTCCTCTCAAGGCCTGAGTCTTTATACTGTATCTATAAATCCATCTTCGGTAGTCTAGTTCTGTATAACTTCCTCCAAGTTTTTTTTTTTTTTTAATATTTATTTTAACCTGGAAATATATACTGGAACTATACATAGCATAATGAGTTTGGGATTTTATAGATTTTATTTTAGAAATCTTAATTTGGATGCCTATCCCTATAGGTACTCATAAAAAAATGTAAATTTATTTATAAGTTAAATTGTCTGAATGAGTCTCATTCATTTGTCTGGTCATGACTTACTGAGTTTATTTTACCAAATTTTAACCAGTTAACTGAAGAATTTAACCAAAATTTATTCAGAAATTTTTACCAAATGAGTATTAATGTCTACATCCCTTTTTTTTTTTTTGAAAAACAGACATGTTTTACTTTCTGAGTGTGTCTTTTCAAATGAAATTCTGTTCCTTAATCAAAAGACATTGAAATAAATAAGGCAGGGAAAATAAAGATGGGATAGGAAACCCAAAGACAAATGGTATGGCAAGGCAGATGTTTTAAGAAATCCATGTCATAAAATGTTTATTTTGAAAAAAATAAAGAAACTGCTTCAATGAAGGTAAGTGATTGGTCCAAGACCATTGGCTGTACAGTGAAGTAAGGACCCTATACAAGCTACCAACAATAGTTTCAGATTTGTGAGCAGAAGACCCTATTATAGTGAGCAAAAGACTCTGAAGAATAAATATGTGAAGAGTTTGGTATTGTAATCAAATAAAACTCACAACCAAACTAATCTGATGCATATTTAATGATATGCATAATCGTTATTGTGTTGCATGGTGATTAGTCATAATTGCTAAAGGGCTCACATAAATTACTACCATTAGTATTGTTCTTACACAGTTAAACTAAATATTTCTAGGATTATCTGAAAAGAAAGTAGAGGAAAAGCAACTAGGAGAAATAGGAAGCTGTTCTAATGGGAACCAAAATTAGAAGGACACAGAGATCATTGAACTTAACTATCTCTTACCTATTTGGATTATTTGGACACTTACCTATTTGGATTATCTAACTTCAAAGTACAGTATTTTTTCATTTGTCTGGCATTGACTCCTCGGCTTTAGAATCTATAGAACTCAGATTTTCCTGTCTTGTCAAGAGGGGAGCTGGCAGTGATGGATGCTGAGAGTAATGAACTTTCATATTTCATCTGTTCTCTAAGTACAACTTCCCCAATCCCATCTTCTGAGATGGAAGATTCAGGTATAGTAAAGCCAAGATTCTACTTTTCTCTCAGGGAGTCCTAAACCAAAAAACAGTGGGAAGGAAAACACCCAGCCTAGAAGACTGAAAGGAAAAGAGGAAACCACCCTGAGAACACATTATCTTCTGGTTCCCACTGAGGAGAACTTTGAAGTTTTTGTGGTTGGGTATAGCAGTGGGACGATGTTCAAAGTTCTTCACCTGTTGCCAGCCTGGTCTCGTTCTTTATTGTGTCACTTTCTCAGTAGGAAAAGCAATGATGTATACTGAGCAAAACAAGTTTGGAGTCTGACAATATTTGTGTCTAACTGGTCACATAATCCTGGGGAGGTCAACCTCTTTGAGTCTCGTTTCTTCATCTTTTATGCAGGGGAAATAATTTTCACCTGATACAGTTCTTGTTTAATTTAATAAGATAATGTATGTCAAGTTTAATTAGCGTTTGACACATAATTGTTGGGAGGCAGTGTGCCATGGACATTTTGAGCTCCTACCTGCCTTGCTAAGTGCCAGAATCACAAGGTCATAACCACTCTTTCACCCAGAAGTGAAAAAACGCACTCCAGTAATGCATCACTCTTCCTCAGGACAAAGAGAGTAGCTCACTGCTTGCTATAGAAGTGGTTTCCCAGATACACTTAGCGTGTCCTTGTGTAAGGGACTTTGCACTTTGTGTTTCCTCTGTCTGAATGGATCTATGTTGAATTAACAGATCAGTTTCAGGACAACTGACATCTTAATATTTAGTCATCTGACCCATGAATATGGTATATCATTCCATCAATTTGGGTCTTTGTAATTTCTCTTAGCAATATTATATAATTTTCAGTGAACAAATATTGCTTATTGTTTGACAGATTTGTCCCTAAGTGTTTCATACATTTGATACTATTGTGAATGGCAATTATTTTAACTTAAATTTTAAAGTCTTCATCATCAGTGTATATATTTTTTTAAATGGTGGATACCCTAGGCTCAGGGCTGTTTTCTTCCAGAAAAGACTCATTGTACATGCAGGCTCCACCTGGCCTCCATGTCACTCTTGAGGTTTAGGGCTGGGGGAACCAGTGTATCTTTGATGATACTCCTGCTACTTTTTACCATGAATAATAAAGTCCTTTGTCTCTGATTCAGGCATCTCATTTCTTTGTTTAGTATCCACGGAACTTATTAGCTGTCCTCCATACCATCAAGCTTATTTAAATAGCATAAAACTCATGTTATATTCAAGAACAGATAATCATTAAATGGTATTGCTTTTATCCATTTAGGCTAAATAACACACATTGGAGCAATTAGCCAAAGTCAGACATGCTTCATATCATCCCACAATGAGCCATAAGAGAAATACTGTTAAATTTATTTTAAAAATAATAATATCAGGTTTAAAAAGCTTGAGAATTTTATGTATTGAGCTCTGGTGGAATCAGGGAGTAGACTAACAGGAGTGACACATGCAGGTCGAACGACCCTTTGAATAACGTTTCTTGGTGATCTGGCCAAAGGCAGCTATGCCCCTTCTAGAGATGAAGCACGGTTAACTTCCAATCAAGCAGAATAGCCCAAGTGAGGTAACTCTGTTGCTAGCCACTCAGAAACCGGCAAGTACACAACAAGGGATGTGCTACAAGTACTGGATACTCCACGTGATGATTCATGCCACGCTGGAAGGGAAACACACACAGAAGCACACCATTTGTGCTATATTCCTCACGTTCACGAAGGACGGCATGTCCCTCCACAGAAAAAATTTAGTATAAAATCTTCTCTGTGAAGTACTCTGCATAGTTAGTATGTCTGGGTTGCTTCTCAAAATCCCTAGGAAAGGGGCACCTGGGTGTCTCAGTTGGTTAAGCGACTGCCTTCGGCTCAGGTCATGATCCTGGAGTTCAGGGATCAAGTCCCATATCAGGCTCCCTGCTCAGCAGGGAGTCTGCTTCTCCCACTGATTTCTCTCCTCATGCTCTCTCTCTCTCATTCTCTCTCTCTCTCTCTCTCTCTGTCTAAAATAAATAAATAAAATATTAAAAAAAAAAAAAACCTAGGAAATATTCAGAAGTAAGCAATCTGATAGTGTTTTCTCCAGATTACCCAAGTTAAGCATAAGAGATTCATGAGGCTGACAGGAAGTTTGGAAACCTTTTAGTCTGGTTCCTAAGTCCATAAAGGTCCCATCCCTCTTCATCCTAACAGTGACATACCAAGGTTTGTTTGGATTTATAAGGAAAAGAGTGACAGCTTGGGAGCACGGCAGCCTAATTTTGCATTCTGGTTCTTCCATTTTCTGTCTCTGTGTCTGGAGCAAGTTATTTAACCTCTAGGTGCCTCATTTTTACTTACATATAAAATGGAGATGATACCACTCCCCAGGAAAGGTCACTGTGCCTGGCATACAGTAATACCAGTGAATAGGATACATCATTAACACTTTCAGGTCACAAAGCCCATAAGTGGAAAAGACAGACTCTGATCTGGAGACTCTTAATATTTCGCACTATAATCAGCTGGAAAGCTTTCTTGTCCCAGGGCTCAAAAGAAGATTACTCACACAGAACCCCAGGTGAGCAATTTGGGAAGGTTTTAGGGAAGTCCTCACAAGGTCTAAACTTGCACTGTAAGAGTGACCCCAGGAGAAATCACTCCAGGGAACAAGGGGAGCTTGATCTGGAGCTGCGGTGTTGCCTAGCATCTCAGGGTTTCTCTAAAATCCTCCTTTGACTTAAAATAGGACAGTCCTCCTTTTTTTCATCTTCAGGGAAAGGTATTCCATTCATTCTGCTCCTACCTCCTTATGGAGAAAAGGACATTGATATGACAAGGTTATAAAATGGGAGGGCATAATTAAGGAGGAAAATCAGCTACTCTTTCCAGAGCCAGTCCTCAAAGAAGATGATGTCCTAAATCAGAGCAGTTAATATCTCACACGGCAAATAAGCCTGAGCTGCTTACAACTCCAAGAATATGCTGAGTCCTGTGAGGGAATACCTGAGTCCTGTGAGGTCATGGGGGAAGCTTTCAATTTCTGTATTGCTCTTCTTATTTAATTAACCCTAAATAGGAAAGTGAATCTGGGGTCAGGAATGGGAAGAGGATACAGGACTCCGGAAGGAGAATATCTTAAAGGTTAGGGCGTGCTTTTGAATCAGAGAAAACAAGGACCAAATCCTGGCTCTATCACCAATAGGTATACTTGGCAAGTAACTTCATCTGTCTGAGCCCTGGCATATACACAGGCAAGTAAAGATAAGAAGAACACTTTGGAGGGATGTCATCTGAGTTAAAAATACAATGTGTGTATAGTACCCAGCACTTAAGAAATATTTAGAACAAGGGAAATTAGAAATATTTGGAAGTAAAATTGAAGAGAAAAAAATTTTGCATTCTAATAATTTCTTCATGCAAACACTTTCTGCACAACTTTTGATTTTTCCCCACTCTAAATGTAGTAAATGAAAACACGAAACACAAATGCACAGACACACAGACTTTATATTTTAATAAAATGCCCTCTGTTAAAGCTAGGTGTCTGTATTTCTCTTCAGAGTACTTCTCAACTATTCTAATACATATGAGGAAGGAAAGAGAACAAATATTTAGTATGTACTATGTATCACTTTATTGAACATTATACTAGGTGTTCCTTTCATTTAATTCTCACATTCTTCCAACAGGGGATTGTTGTTCACATTTTATAAATAAAGAAATTGTTGGGGCGCCTGGGTGGCTCAGTGGGTTAAGCCTCTGCCTTCGGCTCAGGTCATGATCTCAGGATCCTGGGATCAAGCCCCGCATCGGGCTCTCTGCTCAGCAGGGAGCCTGCTTCTCCCCCCTCTCTCTGCCTGCCTCTCTGCCTGCTTGTGATCTCTCTCTCTCAGTCAAATAAATAAATAAATCTTTAAAAAAAAATTGTTGTTCATCTAGAGGAACATCTTGCCACAAGTCATCTGGTAAGTATTAGAGCTCAGACTAGAACACAAATAATGCCTGATGCTAAAATTATAACTTTTTTTTTTAAAGCAGACTTTTTAAAAAAAGATTTTATTTATTTATTTGACACACAGAGAAAGAGAGAGCACAAGCTGGGGGAGCAGCAGGCAGAGGGAGCCAGAGAAGCAGGCTCTCTAGTGAGTAAGGAGCCTGATGTGGGGCTCGAGGGACCTAAGGTGAGGGCAGATGCTTAACCAACTGAGCCACTCAGGTGGCCCTAAAATTGTAACTTTTATACATAGAAATCATTCCAAAGTTGATTCAGCACAGTGTTTCCCAAACTTCTATGATGAGAAGAATCCCTGAGGGCACTTGTTAAAAATATAAATTCTGGACCTTAATTCAAATCTAAATCTACAGGACAGGGCCCTAGGGAAGCTCTATGTTTAATGATTGCTATCATCTGCAAAGTTGGAGAACATCATTAGAGAACATGGAGATTAGCATTCTAAGCCTCTTATATGTTATTTTTTTTTTAAAGATTTTTTTTATTTCTTTGACAGAACGAGAGAACACAAGCAGGGGAGGCTGGGGAGGGAGAAGCAGGCTCCCCGCCAAGCAGGGGGGCCAATGTGGACCTCGATTGCAGGACCCTGAGATCATGACCTGAGCTGAAGGCAGACATTTAACGGACTGAGGTACCCAGTTGCTCCTGTTTATTCTTAATATAAAATTGTTTTAGTACAGAATTATTTTGATACAAATGGATTCTGCAACAGTAAATCTGTATTAATGGAAAGTATAAAAATTAATTCTGAGTTTTTAAGAAAAGTGGAGATATGCTATTAGAACTAACCCCAGAATTTTGGTAACAAAATGAATACTGTAAAATGTTTAAGGCAAATCATAAAGTCATGTCAAATTGACTTTTATATTCTTCAGTAGAATAAATCACAGAATGTTAAGATGCTTTAAATGTGTTAAACTTAAAATTATTAGAACCAGTAAATGAATTCAGTAAAGTCCAGAATACAAAATTATTATACAGAAATCTATGTATTTCTATACACTAATAATAAAGCAGCAGAAAGAGAAATTAAGAAAACAAGCTCATGGGGTGCCTGGGTGGCTCAGTGGGTTAAAGCCTGCCTTTGGCTCAGGTCATGATCCCCGGGGTCTTGGGATGGAGCCCCACATCAGGCTCTCTGCTCAGTGGGGAGCCTGCTTCTCACCCCCGCCCCCACCTGCCTCTCTGCCTACTTGTGATCTCTGTCTGTCAAATAAATAAATAAAATCTTTAAAAAAAATAAAGGAAAAAGAAAACAAGCTCACAATTGCACCAAAATTAATAAGATACCTAGGAATAAACTTAATCAAAGAGCTAAAAGACCTGCACTCTGAAAACTATAAAACACTGATGAAAGAAGTTGAAAGTGACATAAACAGATGGAAAGATACTCCATGCTCATGGACTGGAAGAACAAATATTGTTAAAATAACCAATGACCCAAAGCAATCTACAGATTTAATATATGATATATATGGAATATTATTCAGCTGTAAAAAAGAATAAAATCCAGCCATTTGCAACAACTTGGATGGATCTAGAGGGTATACAGCTAAATGAAATAAGTCAGAGAGAGAAAGAAAAATATGTATGATTTCACTCATAAATAATTAAGAAACAAATGAACAAATAAAGAAAAAAAGAGACAAACAGACAAAACTCAGATTCTTCTAATACAGAAAACAAACTGGTGCTTGCCAGAGGGGAGGCAGGTGGGGGGATGGGTAAAATAGGCAAAGGGGATTAAGAGGTACAAACTTCCAGTTACAAAATAAGTAAGTCTTAAAGGTGAAAATACAGCATAGGGAATATAGTCAACAGGACTGTAATAATGTTGCTTGGTGACAGATGGTGACTATACTTGTGTTGAGCACTGAGTAGTGTATAAAATTGTCTAAAAAAAA
Source organism: Lutra lutra (assembly GCF_902655055.1). Classification (NCBI taxonomy): domain Eukaryota; kingdom Metazoa; phylum Chordata; class Mammalia; order Carnivora; family Mustelidae; genus Lutra; species Lutra lutra. The sequence continues at coordinate 53,597,723 of NC_062290.1, forward strand.
ACTCACACAAGAAGAAAGAGATAATCTGAATAGGCCTATATCTATTAAAGAAAAAATATGTTTAAGTTTTTTTAAACTACAAGTAAAGGAAATTATTAATTAGAAAACACAATAGAATAGAATAAAGAAAAAAGCTTGTGGAATCAGAAGACACAAATCAGGGGTACCTGGGTGGCTCAGTTGGTTAAGCATCTGCCTTTGGCTCAGGTCATGATCCTGGGGTCCTGGGATTGAGCCCCACTTTGGGTCCCTACTCAGCAGAGGGTCTGCTTCTCCCTCTCCTTCTGATCCTCCCCTCTGCTTGTGCTCTTGCTCTCTCTCAAGTGAATACATTTTTTAAAAATTAAAAAAAAAAAAAAAAAAAGAAGAAGACACAAACTGAACCCAAACTTTTCCATTTACTCCCTCTGTTGCCTTGAGCAAATCCCTTAACCTCTCTGGATCTTAATGGCTCCATCTAAATAATACTTGGAATAACATTTTCTTTGCAGACTTAATATATGGATTAAAAGAAACAAAATGTGACAAATGGTTTATAAATGACCTCTTATAGAGAGTTATAAGAGTGAGTGGCTTTTATAATCGTGATGTAAGTAGAAGTTAGCTGCTCCTTCTTTGTCAAATCTAAATCCATGGGTGTTTTCTGGTTCTCTGCCAAGCCTGAGAAAGGGGGAAAAGGCAGGAAAGCAAAAATGATGCTGTTTTACTGAAGATGTTATCGTAGCATCTGGGTGATAAACTGAAATCTCTCCTGGTTGTATGACCAGTTACTTGAAAAGCATTTAAGATCTATAAATCCTCTTGAATAGGGAAAATGGAGAAGGTCATCATCATAATGTTCCTACATATCTCACCTATATGCCTATAATAAAGGTCTATTGCTCTCAGCTATTTCTGATCATTTACACTGGTGGAGGTAATAACAACCTCATAGACCTTGACAATCATATTCTAAATCAGTACTTTTAAGAATGGCTTTGAAATGTCTTGATACTCAGGAGCATAAAGGGCAAATTTTAATTCCAATGTACTCTTAATGAGAATGGGAGTGAGAACTATCACAGCAATAATTATAATATTGTGTATAATAAGTATAACTTTTCAAGGATGTAACTCATTTGGATCTGTGATGTGACCCTGAAATCATTTCACTCATTGTATAACTGGAATATCAAAAATGACTTTGCAAAAACACTTTTGGCATGTCCTAGTATGTAGGAGCTGCCATTACTAAAGTTGTTTGTGATTTCTGAAAATGAGCTGACACATAGCATCTGAAGGTCTCGGTTCAAATTCTAGTTCTTGGTATATTGGGGAAATTACCTAAATAATCTAAACTTTAGTTTTCTCATCAAAAAGAAAAAATAAGAAAAAAGAGGTAAGTATAACTATCCCATAGATGACTTAGGATATATACAAACCGTAAAGTGATCTATCAGTTGTAGCTAGCTATAATAATGGTTATTAAAAGGGTATGAGACTGATGATAGTGATACTGATTAAAGGTGACTTTAGCTTTAAATAGTTTATATAAAATCTCTATAAATCCTATAAATGCCAACCATGTTCCTGAGAATGTATTAAGAATCTCTAGCCATCATGGATATATATTCTTAAATTATAGTTCCATCTTTTAAGTAATTGAAATCAAACAGCATAGAACTTATGAAATGGATATCCATTTTTATAGCAAGACCTTGATCCTTCTCAGAGTTCTATTTCTTTGAATTCCATTTTTCCAATTTCCCCTAGATTCTTCTCAGAGCTCCTTCTCTTTGAGCTCCTACAATTTTACAGATATGGAAGGAAACTTTTGTATCATAAAGCATACTAGTTTTGGAGTCACAACTGTACAAGGTTGAACCCATCAGTTTTATATTCAAATTGTGATGTGCCACTTACCCAGGTTTGGTAACTTGACCCCTTTACAGTATCTGTTTCCCAATCTGTAAAATGCAGTGTTATAAAAACTAGATGAAGGAATATAAAGCTAAATACATAGTTCTTTAAATATTTGTCAGTTTACTCTTTGAAAGTCTCTGTGCTCCATGAGGCTGCTCTCCAATTCGCCCATTTTGATGATATTATCTAAATGGATAATTCTAGTAACATTTGGGTTTGCTCCAACAACCAGCTCAATCAGCTAGCTGGGACCTCAAACTTGCCCTCTCATCTACGGGGAGGGCTGAACTCAGCTTCCGACATAACAGTGGAAACCTTCTCAAAGCCTAACAGCCTACAACCTCCCAAGAGTTCTAAACTTTCCAGGTATATGGGCTTTCCCAACCAACTCTTACATAATCTGTCATCCAAACCCAAGCTTTCTTGTAGCCAATTTGTCTTTTTGCCCTGGGCTCCAGATAGCAATGCTCACATGCTTGCCCTATAGAGCAGAAGGGCCACAGAAGGCGAGGTGCTTCCTCCAGGGAGTAAATCAACTGCAGCTCCAGCAACTTCACCTAGGTCCTAAGGGTTCTCTATGAAAGAATGAGAGAATGTGGATGCATGTATCTCTTCTTACTGACCTCAGTTTGCAAGTTTCCCTCATAAAGACCATTCCTGGACCAAGGGAAGTAGTACTGTGGAATTTGTCCCTATTCGCCCTGGTCTGCAATTGTCATCCACCTCCTGAGCAATGTTACAGGGAAAATTTCCTACAATACATATTCTCTTGTGGCTCTGGCTCCCTGCATTTCTCCTCTGCTTTTCTAGCTCCTCACCATCTGAATGGTTTCAGAAAGTTTGAGTACATCTTACAGTGGCAAACCACCCCCTTTCTCTAAGCCTCTGTTTTCCTATAATTTAGGCTGTATATATGTGCTACCCCAGAAAATATATGGTCACCGAGGATAGATGGTATCATTGACTTTAATAATGCTTCCTTACTGGATCCATTCACTAACTGCTAATATAGTGATATTCTAAGTAACTCTTAAATGATTTATGAATGTTTCTGATAGTCTAGGATCAAGATTGCCTCCAAACCTCAGAATATTTTCTTTTCCTTCCCTCATATTTGCCTCCTTTACAGAGCTTTGTCTTTGTGTAATTTCCACGAGTACCATGGAACAACCTTACATGGATGTCAGGATGTCTGAGTTCTAGACATTTTTAGTGTGTTATTTTAGAAGGACTCTCTTTTTTGCTTGCTTGCTTCTTTTTTTATTCCCTTTTTTTTCTTTTTCTTCTTCTTTTTTTTTTTTTTTCTCCCTCTTTTCAGTTCCTGCTAGTGACCCAGTAATTGTTTTCCTGGCTTACTAGTCAAGTGTGAAGTGCTCTGATAGCATGTCAACAAAATGTCAAATACTGGAGGAGAGACTCTCTGAGTGTTATTGTGATTGATTGCTTATTTGAATCTTTCTGCTCCCAGCTGCTCCTTGGATGTTGTATCAAGGAAAATAGAAACTGTGGCTAAAGCTGCCCTCTGTAACTTTATAGAAGAGGTGGAGGACAAGAAGGACTCCTGGGTAGATCACTGCAGGGAATATTGTTTACAAAACATCCACTGGCTTATAGGACAGTTGGGTAAAGTGAGCAGATGAAAACTGCCAAGAGCCATGAGGTTCAAGAGACCCTGAATTAAGAGTCCTGGCTGTTTTCTGGTGGCCCTGCCTGGATCTCACAGTGGAAAGCAACGCTGTTTCTTCTCTAATCAGAATTATTAAGGATATAGGAGAAAAACAAGACGGTAAAACATAGAATCAGGTTCTATTCTAAGAATTGTTATTTATGACATCTAATAAATACCATTATCTACCACTTTCACTGATAAATTCAAGACATTTATTTAGAGTTTGTCTTGTGCTAGCTTATATAAGTGTATAAAACAGTGTAAGGCACTCAAGGAGCTTACTACCTAAATAATTCTAATAGTGGTATAAGTGTTCTTCATCCGTAATAAAATTTCAATAGAAACATTTTGTTTCTGGAAGAAACAATCCGATTTATGATACAGATAATGGGCATAAGTAAAGTCAAACAGTTTTGGTTTTTTGTTTTTTTGGGGTTTTTTGTTTGTTTGTTGTTTTTGGCAAAGCAAACATTTGAACAATAAATAATTTAAAATGATTACCTTGAAAAGTAACCAGTGTAACACTTTTCCCGTGGATGAATCAAGTGGAGGTTCCTAAAAAGCTCCTTTACTCCAAATTGTTCAACAAATTATTGAAAATATTTGGTCTAACTAAGCCATCCCACACATTAACCATCACTGTGGGTTATTCACAGGTATCTTTCCATGGTCTAAGAAAGGGACACAAGATTTTTAATTAAGAGACTCAACTTCAAAAAACTGTAGGTGATCTCTCTCTCCCCTAAAAGGCTTATTAAATTTTCTATTTAATGTAGCAAACTTCACACAGAAACATTCTTGCGGGTGGGGGGGGGAGATAAATGAGTTCTGGGATGTATTTGGTTTTAACAGGGAAAAAGAAAATGACAGGAGAAATAAGTTCGAGACATTTCTCAAGCAAAAGTGTCTCTATTTATAGCAGCAGCTAACACCCAAAACAGGTAACAACAATTTCAGGATTGGACTGAATAGCCACTATTGAGCACCGCACTGGGTAGGAAAAGGCATTAGATATACCCTGAGGAAACACAGGAAAAAGTCAGTATGTTTCCTGCCCTTGAGGAGTTTCAAGTTTAACAGGAAAAACGGCTCTCACATGAAAATAAAGCAAAACAAAAATAGTAATAATCCAGATACAGACATATTAAAAGCACAAAAAGAAAATAATCATCTTCTCAGAATTATATAAGTGTCACTTCTGATAGTCCAAAGAAGACAATATCACAGCTTAATCTGTTCAAAGAAAAAGGCATCTTTCTGTGATAACCTTAAGAAAAATAACTTTTTATGGTGATATCCTTATACGCATAAGGGCAAATGGGTACAAATTAAAGTTAAGAGGATTAATTCCTCCAGTTGGCAAAATAAAGGAAAAGATTTTTTTCTCCCCTCTTTCTTTGAGCATTTACTTTAGAAAACTTTCTAACTACAAGAACTTTGAATTTTGTATAAATTGTTTTGAAAACTAGATAGGCCCTTTGCCAGCTTTACAACCCAAAAATGTTTTTCCCAAAGACCTGAGAGCTATCTTTCTGAAATGTAAACATCAAGAGAGCAAGCACCCCTATCTTGCTTCTGTGGAGGGGTAAGAGCCTGACTTTGATGGGTGCCTCCTCTAAATTATCAAAGTACTTCCTGTCATAAACAAATGAATTTTCCTCCCTCTGGATAAATCCCATTAGCTAACACAGATGATCATCCCAATTACTGGGTGAAGTTAGGATGAACCATGTCTAGCAAATGATGCTCTCAAGTCCTCTTACTTGAAAACACACATATAATAAGTTGCATCTGCTTGACCACATAAATGTGAGGGCTTTCTTCCTGTCTTTGCAATCTCTCAGTAGATTGCTTGTGATGTACACCACATTTTGGTTTAATGCTTATTCCATAATAAAACTATTTTCTTTCTCTACTCTCTGCCTTTGTGGAGAGGATTTATAAGTTGGAAAAAAATATTTTGTAAATTTTATTTCCCAAATATGTCAGTGAAGGGTATTCCTGCTTTCTAAATTCTAGCGTGAGAACTTAGAAAAACAAACAAAATTAAATTTCCTAAATTTCAGTAGACAAAAACATAAATATTTTTAATGCCCTTTAATATTTATTTCTGTTTTAACTGTCCTGTTTATAATTATACCCTACTACAGGAAGCAATTATGATTTTAGAATCATGTTAATGTAAAGATAGCTAAATTACAAAAAAACAAAAGAAGAAAGAAGGGAAATAAGAAGGGAAAGGGGAAAGGAAGGGGGAAAGAGAAGGGGAAGGGGAAGGGGAAGGGAAGGAAGGAAAAGAAAGAACGAAAGAAGAAAAGAAGGAAGGACAGATGGAGGAAGGAAGGGAAAGAAAGGAAGGGAGGGAGGGAAGAAGGAAAGGAGAGGAGAGGAGAGGGAGGAAGGAAAGGGGAGGGGAGGGGAGGAGGGAAGGAAAGGAAAAGAGGGAGGGAGGGAGGGAAGGAGAGAGGGAGGAAGGAAGGAAATGGGGAGGGGAGAGAAAGGGAGGAAGGAATATTTTTGGAAATCAAAGAGCTGCGTTCTAACTCTAAATTTTACCTGGTTTGGAACTGCCAATAAGTCACAGTGTATCCATCTTCAAAGAGAAGACTATATATTATCTACTGCTTATTATGCTGTGTAAATACTACAGGTCAGTCTCTCCTGAAGCTCCTCCAGATACCTCATCCCACCCACAGCCTTCCCTTTCAAAAACAACTGTGCTAACTTTCATAGTAATTACCTCCTTGAATTCCTTTCTGGTTTTTATAATACACGTATGCATCCTAGACACTGTAGTTTAATCTTGCTTGATCAAAGAAATTATATATACCTTTTAGGCTTCTTTTAACCTATAGTTTCCCCTCCACCTCTTTCTTTTTCTTCCAAGTTTCTGCTGAGATCAAAGACCATTTAAGCTGCACGTTTTCTCACAGTCTGGATTTTTTTTTTTTAATATTATAAACCCTGTAGCATGCTCTTATGTCCATGATATTTTCTGCTTGATCGGACTCAGGTTTAATTCGCAGTAAGTCTCTGACAAGACTATAGATGGTTCTTTCCTCAGGAAGCAACTAATACCTCATTTTCTCTCCTGTTAGCTGATGTTAGCATTTACTGATGTTAATGGCCCTTGATGCTCATTGCAGATTCATTTATTCAGTGCAGGTACAAAATAGTGATTTTGAATTTTATCACCTTGTTTTCATTTATTAACTGAAATTATTTCATAAAGAGACACTTTCTTTATAAGAGAAACGAGCCTTTATTTGGCTACCCAAAGTTTTAAGGAATACTGGAAGGGGAAAATAAGTGCTTATTGTTTTCTTGTTATTTGTTAGTTGACAAGGTAATGAGTTGCTTCCCTGTGATCCTAGAAAGGTAACCAATTGGCTGCCTTTTTTTTTTTAACATAAAAACCACCCTTACTTTTCTTATTTCATTTTTCCATTCCTCACAGTGCAGGGAATACCCTATTTTTAAAAATTATTTTTATCCTCTCTCTCTCTGCCTGCTTCTCTGCCTACTTGTGATCTCTATCTGTCAAATAAATAAATAAAATCTTAAAAAAAAATAAAAATTATTTTTATTAACATATAATGTATTATTTGCCCCAGGGATACAAGGTCTGTGAATCATCAGGCTTACACACTTCACAGCACTCACCATAGCACATATCCTCTCCAATGTCCATAACCCAACCAATTGGTTACTTTTTTATTTTATTTTTTATTTATTTTTTAAAAATATTTTATTTATTTATTTGACAGAGATCACAAGTAGGCAGAGAGATAGGCAGAGAGAGAGAGGGAGGGAAGCCGGTCCCCGCTGAGCAGAGAGTCTGATGCAGGGCTCCATTCCAGGACCCTGGGACCACGACCCGAGCTGAAGGCAGAGGCATAACCCAGGTGCCCCTGGTTACTTTTTAAAATATCATTCTGCATTTATCAATTTCAACATATTTTATAGGTTTCAATACACTGAAATTAGTATCTTAAAACTCAAGGTGTTCCATCTTTAAGCAGTGGGAGCCTCTTGAAGTTAGTCTCCGAATTCTTTTGACATTATATTTAAAAGTGTTGATATTTCTTCATGATCTAATGTGGCAGAGTGTTCCAGACTTACCCTGTATATGTTCTTCCCCAGACCCAGGATTGACTATTCCCCAAGAAGCACTGGTTTCTTTTAGTGGAAAATGGCATTTCAAGACTATAAAACTGAGCACTAAGGATGCTCAGGACTGGGGGGTTATCATTATTTATAGATCTGTTCAGTAGAAGGACTGAGAACACACACACACTACATATATATGTATATATACACATGCACACATGTTTAATTTTTTAAAATAACTCATCTCACAAGTTTATTCTGATATTTCCAATTCAAATATAGTACTACATGGTTTCAGTGATTTTTTTTCTATATTATACCTGTATTTTTTCCTACACTGAAAATCTTGATTTCCATGAGCTCATAATATGCTAGAATTGGAATAGCCTGTAATTTTTCATTTGCCTTATCCAGTGCTATAAACATAATACATATAGTAATAATCTCAGAAAAAAGGCACACATACAACTAATTATTTTCTCAAAATAAGAATGCTTGTGGCTGAGTTAGTTAAGCATCTGCCTTTGGCTCAGGTCATGATCTCAGAGTCCTGGGATGGAACCCAAGCCTGAGCCCCAGCCTGTCATTGGGCTCCTTGTGCAACAGGGAGCCTGCTTCTCCCTCTGCCTGCCACCTCCCATGCTTGTGCACCCTCTTTCTCTCTCTCTCTCTCTATGATAAATAAATAAATAAAATAAAATCATAAAAAAAGAAAAAAGGAATGCTTTCAAAGACACAAGGATAGAATTAGAGTATTCTACAGTTTTTCATTTGTTTTATTCCACATTATAGAAACAATAGCATAACAATACTGTCATCACCAATTATAATCCCCAATAGATTTAATTTTGTTTTTGCATATGCTATCTCCATTCTCCCTCCTATTTGCTTAATGATTGTTCTGTATCTTCATTGTCAAAATATACATAGATTATGCCATAAATATAAATTCACTCCCTTTTAGCCTTAACTAAATTTTAATTTTATAGATACATATATATATATTTCATTTAATGCTCACCACTACTTCTAGATATCGATGATTCTCTGGGCATTTTGCTTATATGAAGCTTTTCTCTGTTAGATTCTTCAGGAAGAACTCAATAGGAAAATATTCCTTTAGCTCTTTCATTTCAATAAATATTTTGAATGACGTTTATGTTTGAACATAAGTTTTACTGGAAATATCTTTGGCTCACATTTGTATTTCCTTGAATATTTTAAATGTTATTCTATTTGCTTTTCTGGCATAAGACATTGCATTAAGATGTCTGATAACAATCTAATTTAATCTTCCCTTTAAGTCATGTGCATTTTTACCTAAATGGTCAAAGAAATTTTCACTTTTAAATTCCATAATTTTATAAGAAAAATTTGATTTTGGGGTGCCTGGGTGGCTCAGTCAGTCGGCTGTCTGCCGTCCACCCAGGTCATGGTCTTGGGGTCTTGGGATAGATACAGCCCCACGTTGGGCTCCCTCCTTGGCAGGGAGTCTGCTTCTCCCACTCTTTTTGCCTCTCCCCTTGTTATGCTCTCTCTTTCTCTCTCTCAGATAAACATATAAAATCTTTAAGAAAAAAAAAAGAAAAATTTGATTTTGGCTATCCTGAATCATAATTCTCAGGTATCCAGTATGTTCTTTAAATATGTATTTCCAAGCCTTTTTTCTTTTTTAGGACAGTGTTTTGAATCATATTTATTATTATTTTTTCCATTCCTCTGCTTTGATTTATTTCTTCAGGCATTCCTATCATCTGTAGAATAGATCTTTTTTCCTATCTTCAATCTTGCTGGCATGTTGTCATTTCTGAAATGATGTTCTTCTGCTCCTTATTCTATTTTTTTAAAATATAATAACTAGTATAGGCTGTGACCTTATTACTTTTCTGTTACTCATTTTTGTGTTAGTTTCTTTAAACTTTCAGGAGGCAACTTGGATCAGATCACTTTTCTAACTTCACAGAGCTCCCTCTTCTGCTGTATGTTACAATGGTAGCTTGCTTTCTGAAATTTCTTAGCTGTTCTCCTCTCCAACTTTTATCTAGACTTTTTTTTTTCCTTTGACTCCACTGTTTCTGTCAACTTTTGTATTGATTCCACGCTCAGCAATTTCTCTGCAATGTGGGGCACTGTTGGAGAAGAGTGCTCTCTGGCTGTTCAATTTTGAGAGTTCACTGGGTCTAGATCATTCTAGTCCCTCCAGACCTTCTTACTGTTTGCCACTTGCACTCCCTGGTGATTGGAGTGGGTAAAACCCCATCTCTTATTAGCAGCTATAGTCAAATCAACCACTGTCCCTTCCAGGTTAATACCTTCTGCTTTCTGGAGGTTCGTCTACTACAGTTTCCCCAGTCTTCCCACTGTATTTCTCTACTTCTTGCTGCACAGATGCTGATCCCACAGGCATCTCATAGCTATTGGCGTTTTATCCTCACTGTCTTTTACTCCACTGTAAAACTTGGCCATAGATTTTTTGCTTTTGATATCTGGTTGCTCTGTCATTTTTTTTTTAAAGATTTTATTTATTTATTTGACAGACAGAGATCACAAATAGGCAGAGAGGCAGGTGGGGTGGTGGGGGGAAGCAGGTTCCCCACTGAGCAGAGAGCCTGATGTGGGGCTTGATCCCAAGACCCAGGGATCATGACCTGAGCCAAAGGCAGAGGCTTTAACCCACTGAGCCACCCAGGTGCCCCTGCTCTGTCATTTTTTATGGGGATTTGGAATAATACAGATGTATACTTCCGCTGTCATCCATACTGGTCCTAAGTACCCTGTAGGCTTTCACGATGTGTTCAGTTAGATTTAACCAAATAACAAAGTGAATGATAAGTTAAGAAAATTCTCTGTAAGGGTACCTGGGTGGCTCAGTGGGTTAAGAAAATTCTCGGTAACCCTTAGGTCTTTACCAAGATATAACTGGAATAAGTTATAACATACATTATTTATGCAAATACTCACATGTTGATAATACAGCATGGCATAAAAGAAAATAGGACACATGGGGGAGAGATATTAGTGTGATTGTCATTCCTTAGCATAAAATTTACATGAAAAAAAAATGGCAGATGTTCCTGGAAGTCATTGTTGGTCAGGTCAAAGGACAGAGTGCCTGCTATCAACTTCACCCTCCTTTACTTTGGTTTTATATATTCAAAATCATCCTGGCCTAATGGAAAAACTAAAAGACATTGATTAAGACACAGACAAGGATCACCTAACTCTCGGTGTTCTCATTAGCCAAGTGCTCAAGGCCATTTGCTATCAACCTGATTTTATCACCAAGATTTACAAATTGCCTAACTACAGACGGGTCTCACCTTAAAAGGAAATGCTGTCTGAGGCTTACTTCTCCTTCGATGTCCATATTAAAAGGTCCTCTTATATTCCTGTGGTCAGTTTATATAGGTCTGGAGAAAGATGGCACTAATGAGCAACCAGTTCATTGAAACATCAGCCTCATGAATTAAAATCAAGGAGAATGAATATAAAATGGAAAAACTACATTTTGGTAGAAATAACCTGCATTAAAAGAAATGATGTTCAAAAATCTTTCAACATTGATCCATTACATTCTAGCATTTAATAGTATAGATAGTACATCTGATGCTGTCTGGCTATCCATCTGTGTAACCCAGATCCTCCTCCCACTCTCTTTTCTTCCCCCTCCCCACCCCCACCTTCCTTCCTTCCTTCCTTCCTTCCTTTCCTTTCTTTCTTTTTTTTTTTTTTAAAGATTTTATTTATCTATTTGACAGACAAGAGATCACAAGTAGGCAGACAGGCAGGCAGAGGGAGAGGAGAAAGCATGCTCCCCGCCGAGCAGAGAGCTCCATCCGGGGCTCAATCCCAGGATCCCGGGATTACAAAGGCAGAGGCTTTAACCCACTGAGCCACCCAGGAACCCCTTCCTTTCCTTTCTTTTCCTTCCTTTTTTTGTGAGGGCAGGAAACAAGTAGGTCAAAAGTAGGTCAAAAGCATGAGATTTTAGTGTCCCACTGAATAAAAAGCCGCTAAAAGATGTGGGGCCCAAGGGAATTTACTTGCATTCTTTAATCTTTAATTTCCTCATCAATACAATGCAAATAAAACTGTATCTAATACTCAGAAGGTTCAGAAATCCAGTGATGTATTTAAAGGGATTAGTAGCAAGCTAAATTAACAAAAGTTACCTGTTACAGTGCTTTATTATTATTACTATTAGTTTTTTAAAGTTTTGTTGTTTTTTAATTCTAGCTAGTTAACTTGCAGTACAATATTAGTTTCAGGTGTACAATTTAGTGATTGACCACTTCCATACAAAACCTGGTGCTCAGAGACAAGTGCCCTCCTTAATCCCCATCACCTACTTCACCCATCCCCCACCCACCTCCTCCCAGGTAACCATCAGTTTGTTCTCTGTAATTAAGAGTCTGTTTCTTGGTTTGCCTCTCTGCCTTTCTCTCTCTGTCTCTCTTTTTTCCCTTTTGCTCATTTGTTTTGTTTCTCAAGTTCCACCTATGAATGAAATCATACAGTATTTGTTTTTCTCTGACTGACTTATTTCACTTAGCCTCCTATTCTCTAGCTCCATCCATGTACTTGCAAACGGCAAGATTGCCATTAGTTCTGATCTTTATAATTCCAAAATTTCCCTAGGACATATCTAAATATATATCTTTTTAGTAACTGTGAACAGTTTGGCAAAACCTTTCGTTTATACATATCACAGCACTTCTCACGTTTTATTGGCAGAATATTTTTCTCTGTTTGTGTTTTTGAAAGACATGAACACTCCAGGCAGGCAGGGAGTATATGGACCTTGTTAACTACCACAACTTCTATCTAGCACAGTGCTCTGCACTCACTCAGTGCCTATTTGGTGAAGAAATGAGTAAATGAATTAACAGTTTATTTTCTCCAATGTCCAGATATGAGTAAAGAGATGCCTTACACAACAAATAGAAAATCACTTTAGCTCATTTGTAAATTAACGGATTGGCAGCTGGTTTATACCTCTTGCCTTGTAAGGGTCAGGACACTTGCTTTGGTCCCCTTTGAGTCATTGATAAAATGCAGCTCCTCAACCCGGAAAATTCAGTCAGATCTTGGGCTCAGGTAATGTTCTGAAAAAAAAAAAAAAAAAAAAAAAAAAAAAAAAAAACATGCAGCCCACGGTACTGCTTGAGCAGTTCTCTGGCTTTCTTTCCTCTGACATCTTTACTATTAGCTGCACCCCTCTGGAGGCAAGAAACTCTGCAGCTAACCACTGAAGACCAGTTGCATGTGTGTAACACCAGCATCACTTTTGGCTACTTCTGAGCACACATGAATAAGCAGTAAAATGAGACCCCAGCTTAGCAATTCTTCAGTAAATGAATGGGAAACCATGCTCTAGGCAGTTATTGATATTACTAAATGGCCCTTGAAAATTGTCCGTTGGAGCTGAAAGCATACCCTATTCCTTCTAGGCCTTGTATTTTCTTTAATTTTTTTTTTTTTTTAAGCCTATCTGTTCTCTTGCTTAGGAATGATGGGCTTTATAAGCGAGGCAGCAGCCCCTGGACACACACCTCCAGATGCTACTCAAGAAAAAGTTAACTTCAAACCTGTATCCCGTGGAAATAGATACAAATAGTCAAAAAGGAGTTCTGAGGCTCAGAGAGTTAAGGAATATGTTTCAGGTGGCACTGCTGTCAATTTATATGGTGAACTCAGGTCTGTATAATTCAATTCTCCCGCAGTGGCATGTCACTGAAATGGAACGGAGGTTCAAGCCTCTTGATTCTAAACTCCTTCCATAACATCATGTTGCCTTCAGACAGGAGTGAGGAAATGCCATCAAAAAAATAATAATCAAAGAGAAAGAGAAAGCTCAGTTATGTTAGACATAAGTATAAAGCAACAAAACTGACCTACATGCAAAGATGTGGTGTTTGAAAAATAGCTATTTATCTAGGGTGAGGAACACCATGCACTGTTTATACAGGAAAAGAAGAATCAGTGGGATGACGATGATGATTTCTCTACTAATGTGCTGAAACTTGAAGATTCCCCCCCTTTAATGGTGAGCTGCTTACTGAATGATTTCCTTCCAAATCCCATTGCTGGAAGCCTGCATCTCCAAGCTTTTAGGTTTATCTATTATTCATGCTGCTTGTTTGCACAATATTATTGATTATTCACTGTTTGGCCAAATAGTAACATGATATCTCATTTGCGATGAAAACCCCTGGCAAATGCTTGAAGTACAAAATTAGACTGTGGAGAGGATTACATAAAAGGCAACTCAATTGGGGTAAAGGTTGAATATGAAGAACTAAACAAAAAGAACTTCATGTTAAGTGTAGATAGATATTTCTCAATCACCAAGCATCCTGTGGAACTCAGACTGCATAATTACTTATTTTAAAGAAAATCCAGTTTACCTTGAAAATTATAACAGGGTATGATAACCGAGCAACAGATACTTTTGTAAATATACATGAATTTAAACTTTTTGATAGGTTGAAAGGAATTTGATGCGGACCAAATGCCATTTGTTTATTTAGCACTTACTTTTTTGTAAAAGCAAGACTTAAAACATTTCTTTAAAAAGATTTTATTTATGGGATGCCTGGGTGGCTCAGTGGGTTAAAGCCTCTGCCTTCAGCTCAAGTCATGATCCCAGGGTCCTGGGATCGAGGGAGCCTGCTTCCTCCTCTCTCTCTGCCTGCCACTCTGCCGGCTTGTGATCTCTGTCAAATAAATAAATAAAATCTTTAAAAATATTTTAAAAAATTAAAAAAGATTTTATTTATTTATATGAGAGAGAGAGCATGAGCAGGGAGATCTCAAGCAGGGAGAGCAACAGAGGGAGAGGGAGAAGCGGGCTCCCAGGGAGCCCAACATGTGGCTGGATCCCAGGACCCTGAGATCATGACCTTAGCTCAAGGCAGACGCTTAACTGACAGAGCCACCCAGGAGTCCCAAGACTTAAAACATTTTTTAAGCAGGTGGGAACTTGATCTTTCTATAGTTATCTTGATAGCAGAATATGAGCTATACAGCAAAAACAACTTCCTATTCTCAAAAAGTTTTTCTATACCACATAACATACACATCTAAACTAGGCTAGAACAAGGTTAGATAACTCTTCTTAAAACAATTCTCTGAATAGTAAAAAATAAGCAGGGGTGGTGGGTGTTGGGGGAGTTCCTCCTGAAGTGAAATACATGCTCTGTACTTGCTATTAGTTGAATTTGTTTGGTCAATGCCAAGATGTACTCCATAAAAATCTTACGCTTGGTTAGGACTCCTTTACATATGTATCTGTGTCTACACATATGCACACATATATGTTAGAAAAAAACAACATTGGTATATTTTGTTTTGTAACTGATACCACTGATTTGTATGTTTTAAAAGACAATCTGCCAATTCTGAACTAAAACAGAGCAGAGCACTTAAATTTTTCTGGCACTAGAGGTCACTAAAACCAGATTACAGATGGAATGACTGCATTTCTGCTAAATCCACAGAGAGCAAGCATAGTTAATCTTCAATCCAATCAATAGGCAGTAATAAAGAATCAAAGTGCTCTATTTTTAGGGATATCCAAATTATAACGTAAAGAGGAAGCATAGTTAATATACAATCCAATCAATAGGCAGTAATAAAAAAAACAAAGTGAACTTTATTTTCTAGAATATCTAAATTATAACATAAAGCATTACAAAATTAAAACATAAAATAGGGAATGAATCAATAAAACTGTAGGTTTTCAAAACAAATAAATAAAAAGGAAAATTATTATTTTCCCTATGCCTAACAGCCATGTCCATTCATTCAAAATGAAGCCACTGGACCTTAACATTTGCTATTTATGAGTTTTGCATTTCAAGCTCACATAGGAGCAAAGTGTTAAATAAGTATATTATTTGTGAACCCTTTTTTAGTACACCTGGAAATAAACCTGTTAATCCAGTAAGAGGAGAGGAGAAGGGTAAGGAGAGAAGAGAAGGGGAGAGTGGTGGGGAGAGTGACTAATGATGTGTGCAGATACTTGTGCTGCTGAGATGCCATCAAAGTGACCACAGGGGACGAGACAGAGTGATGAGCTGTGCCTCACAATGACCAGCTTTGTTTGGCAGCCACTGATTACTGACCTAATTCTAGATTCTCTGTTCCTTAGCATAGGAGACTTTCTGTGTCTTGGGTTGGTAAACACCACCCATTTTTCTAAAGGCTATCTGTTGTAGCTCCATGGCACCATCACTCGATTTTGAGAAAGCAGGTTGTTGGCTTATTCCCTTCAAATAGGAGTTATTTCCACTTGTGAATATCACTGCTATGTGCACCAGGTTTCTCAGCTCCAAGGATGGTGGAAACATCTACACTTAGTTTCAAGATCATTACAATGCATGGCTTGCCTGAAAGGTTCCTAAATGGCACACTGGTCTCTTTAAATATCAGAATGGTTTGGAAGGCAAGAGACAGATCCTTGATCAGTTATATTCTAGGTGCAATGGGAAAGGGCACAGACCTCTTTTGGCCCAAATACCGTGAGCATTAAATGAATACCCTGAGCATTAAATGAGATACCTGGACTATGCAATCTCAATTACTAAAAGTCTCATGTTCAGTGAGTCAATGAGTTCTGCCCTGCTTGAGAAGAATTGCATGACTGAGTTCTGCTAAGAGCGAAATAATTTTTGTGGAATTTTTATGACTAATAACAACTGACATATCGCAGTTCATTCTCCATGCAAAGACACTGACCATTCTCAAATTTTATATTTTTTATTATTTTATATATTTGGGAAAGAACTTTTTTTCTTTGAAAACTTAACTGTTTATCTCATTAGAGCATTATGAATGATATCTTTAAAGAGCAAAAGGAAAAAGATTCAAACATCACATATCTCCCACTTTTCTTCAAAATACAGAAGAATATTTGAGATGCTCAAAGACAGGGATTGGCAATCCCCGTGTCACCAGTACCAGGCTCACAGTGAGCACTGAGAGCATGTGTGTTTGATGGAGCCACCAAATTAAAGAGTCAGCATGTTTATTAATGACTTGAAGAGGACTATGCTTTGGGGATTCTGAAGAAGTCAGTTTATGACATATTTGTCATAAGTCAAACTCTAGCCCATGAATCAGTCCCTGCCTTTGTGGGGAAGAATTGAGCTTATGTTGGGAGAACAGCTAAGAGCCCATCATATGGGGAAAGAAGAGGATGCAATGCAAAAGGGGTTATCATGGTATCTTTTCTTTCTTCTTTTCTTTCTGCCTCTTACACTGTATGTGCTAGTGTAGAATTCAAACTAACAAAAACTTTATTTCACAGACATTTTGAATTAAAGTAATTGACACTAAATATTAACATCTAGAAACAGTCACCTGATAGCCCTGCCTTTCCCTTTTTTCCCTCTAGAGATTTTATTTATTTATTTATTTAGAGAGCACAAGCAGGGGCAGAGAGAGGCAGGCAGAGGGAGGCAGAGAAACAGACTCCCTGCTGAGCAGGGAGCCAGACGAGGGGCTCTATCCCAGACCCTGAGATCATGACCTGAGCTGAAGGCAGATGCTTAACCACTTAACCACTAAGCCACTGAGGCACCCCCACCCCTCCTTTCCTTCAGAATAATTGAAAAAACAAATAAACAACTAAATAATGGGTGGAAATTACAAAAGGTTAAACGGATGGTTATCCAGGGCGCCTGGGTGGCTCAGTGGGTTAAGCCGCTGCCTTCGGCTCAGGTCATGATCTCAGGGTCCTGGGATCGAGGCCCGCATCGGGCTCTCTGCTCATCGGGGAGCCTGCTTCCCTCTCTCTCTCTCTCTGCCTGCCTCTCCGTCTACTTGTGATCTCTCTCTGTCAAATAAATAAATAAAATCTTTAAAAAAAAAAAAAAGGATGGTTATCCAAATTCAATATTTGAATGTTACCAAATGAACCAGTAGCTATAATCCTTCCATAGAGTATTCACATCTTCTCAAAAGGAAAAATATATAAAGAGACTTTAAGCAGGTGAGCCTGTGGAAACTTTCCTTTCATGCATTCTCCCTTCCTCTACTCAATCCACAAAAAGTGTTATGGGCACAGTGCATGCCAGGCACCATGTTAGGCTCAGAAAATGCAATGAGATAAACAGATATTACTCTGCCTTCACAGAGGTTACTGTAAACAAGACTGCCCATAAAGTAAATGAGCAATAATGATGAAATGAGATTGATGCCAGGACAGGAAAGTATAGGGACCCCAGTAAATCCAGTAACACAGATGCCTCTTCCCTTTCTGGTCCATTTGTAATATAAGTCACTCTATAAACATATGTTGGATTACACACTTTGAACTATTGGGACTGAATGAAAACAATCATCACTGGACAAGACAGGGAGGCACAGAAGGTTTAAATAATTTTTCTAATGATGACATCTTTTTTAGGCCAAGGATCCTGTCCCTTGGTGAAAGTTATGAGGAGTAGGTAGACAGGGCCCTTTGGTGAGGTACTCAAATCACCAGTCTCCACTCACAGGAACTAAAATGTCTACTCCATTATGTGAGCTGTTGAAAGACAGAGCGAAAGCTCACATGAGGACAAAAGAGAAATGAGATGATATGAAATCAGATATGGGGAAAACAAAGGTTACTTCAGCCCAAACTATACAGCAGTGAGGTATCTTTTGCCCATAAATTCTCCAAGAATATTTTTTGACTTCACTATTTCAATATGAGGAAGTCACAGGCAAAGGGTGCCCAACTTTGGGAAAAGAGGTATGAAGGCACATGTATAATATGATTTCCCATGAAGATTTTGTTTTTGTTGTTACAGAACAGAGCATAAGAGAGGGAAAATCTCATGAAATGGCATAGGGATTTGTTGGGAATTTGTGATCCATCTGGGGCTGGGCAGCTTTCATTAAGTCTTGTCTATAACTGTGCTCGCTCTGATAAGCTAACAAAACAAGTGACTTCTACATGTAGGACAGTTCATAAATTCAAGGTATTGAATCCATTTTTATTTTATTTTAAAATCCTGATTTATCTCTTTCTGACAGCACATCCCACAGTTCCTTTTGGCTTCTTGCTTTATTAGAGAGCAATCATGAATGTCAAGTTTTGATGGGCACCATGAGGACCCTTCTCTATCATCCACAGTCCATGTGGGTCTCTCTGATATGATTGATTGTGGCATAGAGGCATTCTCCATATAAAGATTAATTGCTTCAGCAATTATTTATTACTGAATGGTTGCCTGTGACTTCACATTTTTTACTGTTACTTAAGCAAGCGCTTCCTGTGTTGGGTTAATTTATTTTCTCCTCTCTCTATTTAACCTGTGTATATTCATTTTATTTTTATCTTTTACCCTTAAGTAAAATGCTTCCTTTTGCCCATCTAGGTAAGATTTGAGCGAGGCCTTCATAAGTCATAAAGAATAGGATGGACTAAAGAATTGATGTGAATTTCTTTTCATCAATAACTAAGAAAAAAATATTTATGGCAAGGCTAGGAATCCATACAGTCAAGGAAAAAAGGGAAATGTATGGTTTGTTGTCACCTTTCATGTGGGCACATAATAACTACTATAAATAAGTTAACACTATAAGGTTATTTTCCAAATTTAATTCTCTCAAAGTGTCACTGAGTTGGACTAGATCCTGATGAAGTGCAAGAAGTTAAGAGAAACTAAGAGAACTGCATACAAATTATTCTCAGCACATTTAGAAAGGCCAGATCATGAGCACAAGGACAATCCTACTTTTGAAAAGTGAAAAGCAAGCTTTTACTTAAGATTGCTCTTGAGGGAGACAAACCATAAGTGACTCTTAATCTCACAAAACAAACTGAGGGTTGATGGGGGGAGGGGGGTTGGAGAAGGGGGGGTGGGGTTATGGACATTGGGGAGGGTATGTGCTATGGTGAGTGCTGTGAAGTGTGTAAACCTGGCGATTCACAGACCTGTGCCCCTGGGGATTAAAATATATTATATGTTTATAAAAAATAAAAAAGTAAATTAAAAAAATTAAAAAAAAAAAGATTGCTCTTGATGAAAATACCCTCAGGCCAAGGTTAAAATTTTTCTCAACTTGTTCTACAAAAAAACAAAACAAAACAAAGTAAGTAACTTTAAATTTTTTTTTTTTTTTTTTTTTTAGAGAAAGAGAGAGTGCATGAGACAGCAGGTGAGAGGATGAAGGGAGAGCACCTTAAACGGGCTCCACACCCAGCACCGATCCCAATGTAGGGCTCAATCTCAGGTCCCGGAGGCCACGACTTGAGCAGAAATCAAGAGCCAGGTGCTTAACCGACAGAGCTACCCAGGCACCCAGATAAGTAACTCTTTGGTTGCCAGAAAAGGGATTTTTTAATTTACCATTTTCATAAGGAAGCGCCTTTGAGGTGGAAGAGGCATTTATGCAGAAGGCAGATGGGAGAATGATCACATTTTAAAAAGAATGTCTGAAGGTTTAGATTCAGAAGATATTAAATATTTTGCATCTGGACAATTTATAGCTGCACATGGAAGAGAGAGAGAAAAAAAAAGCTTATTTCAGTTAAGATGACACAGAAGAAAAGACAAAACAGGAACCATAAAACCCTGATCTATTCTCAGACCACTGAATACTTGACTACACTATCTTTAAAATATGCCTGTGCTTTAAAACTTGCCTCTGTTTTATGATGTTAGATAACGTACAAAACTAAATCAATCAATTAGCTTTACCAGGATGTAGGCAGAGGAATCTCTAGCTATCTTTCATTAGTTTAGAAACAAACAAACAAAACCCTGTGTGTGTGTGTGTGTGTGTGTGTGTATAGATAGATAGATAGATATTTTTTTAGTGTGTCGTCAACACAGAATGAGTACAAAGCATGACATTATTAACTATCACATATTTCCATGATAGATTACCATTTTTATTTGGGGCAGCTTTTTTTTTTTTTGTTAAGATTTTTTATTTATTTATTTGACAGAGAGAGAGAGAGAGATCACAAGTAGGCAGAGAGGCAGGCAGAGAGAGAGGGGGAAGCAAGCTTCCTGCTGAGCAGAGAGCCGACTTGGGGCTCGACGTGGGGCTCGATCCCAGTACCCCAAGATCATGACCCAAGCCGAAGGTAGAGGCTAAACCCACTGAGCCACCCAGGCGCCCCTTGGGGCAGCTTTTTACATAAGTTAGATAGCTGGGGTCTGGTTCTTTCTGGTCCCCTCTCCCACCCGGGGCAACAACTGATCTTTGCTCATTGCTGTTCTATCCTGACACAGTTTGGAATGCAAAACATGGGGCTACTGATGAGTGATGAGTCCTCATTGTGCACAACCATGCATTTTCCCCTGAAGAGTACCTTTCATTATATTTTAAAATAAGGATCACTTCATCTGAAAGGATGGCTCACCAAGTATTTACCTTGAAGAGATTAAATGAATGTACACACCGAAGAACGCTCTCTTGTGCCACCACATTCAGAGAGTAAACTAGTTCACAATGTCACCTGTGGAAGTCACTGGTGTGGGACTTAGAGTACATTTCACAACTACCGAAGCGGGCCACAGGTTTTCCTGATTGCTTTTCCTTAAACTTCATAGGAAGAGGTTTCTGATGCTCACATTGTTTTCACCCTCTGAAAGATGCTTCCAGCATTGGCAAACCCAGCTAGCACCTGGATGCAAATGGTACTTTCACCTAAAACAGATTCACAGCGTGGAAACACTGTATGATTTTACCTTTAACTCTCTCCCTCTTTCTCAGATGCACTAGTTACATGGGAAATGAAGTGTTTCACTACTCTTTTTCTTCTCTCTAAAACCACAAAAACTCAGCTTATCTCACACTCATAACTTCTACTCATTCTTTTATTCCATATGCATTGATTGCTTGATTCAGATGGAACATCAGGGCAAATGTCTCAAATGATGTAGAGACTTTTATAAAAAAAAATAAACTTGGATATTTTGATAAAAGTACTCACTATAAAGTGTGAGGCTTTTCTTGAAAAGCTAATGTTCCTGAAATCAAGGGCTTTAGTAGCCCCCTTGTACTCTTACCGTGTTCAAATCCAAAATATGATGTAACGCCACTTTAGGTTCAATATTTTATGCACTTTAATCGACATTTAAAATAGAAAGTCATTTTGTGAGTGGATATATTTGTGTTGTTCCAATGGACAGCTAAGAGGAGATGAAAGAATGTTTATAGGAAAGTGAACCCTGAGTCTATCTTACAAACAAATAGCTAACAAGTGGAATTCTGTAGCATTATGTGCCTAACCCTTAAGAGCTCCTTAAAGTAGTAGCTGAAATGTTCAAATATGAGTTTCTTATTTTATTCTTTATTAATTTTTATTATTAATTTATTACTTTATTTATTATTCTATTATAATATAATTAGTATCTTATAAAAATACATAATAATTATATAGTATGACTATTATAATGTAAATTATATTAAATTATATAATTATTTTATTATTTTATGTATATATTTGAGGATATATTGGGTGATGGATTGGTTGTTGCTTCCTTGATGTTTCAAAAAAAAAATCAGTGAAAAATTAACAGGACCAAATATATTTTTGAAAATCTAATTTGTAAGGTAATAGTAATTTGAATAAGTGTCTATGTGTACAGAGAAAGAATCATACAATGGGTAATCTAGAAATGTCCTTAGGCAGCATTTATTTAAGGCCTATCATTTTATACATGAGGGCACTGAGACTTAAGAGAGGGGTTTGACCTTCCCCTATGTAATAGGGTTAGGAATAGAGCTAAAACTAGAACCCTGTATCTCTTGATCCCTATTTCATTATAGTTTTCAGTCTGCACTAAAAAGACATGAATTGGAAGTACTCTGAGAGAGGCTGGACTACCAAATGTTGGGCTCTTTTTTTTTTTCCTAAGATATTAGTTATTTATTTGACAGATAGAGAGCACAAGTAGACAGAGCAACAGGCAGGGGGAGGGAGAGAGAGAAATAGGCTTTTCTGCTTAGCAAGGAGCCCGATGTGGGGCTCAATCCCAGGACCCTTGGAATCATGACCTGAGCCGAAGGCAGAGGCTTTAACCCACTGAGCCACCCAGGTGCCCGGATTTTGGGCTCTTATAGACTCTGTAGAAAGGATTACTACCCAGGGTAAGAGGTTAGACTACATCATATCCAAGGTGTGTGTTCCAGTTCCAAGATTTTACTTATCCATCTTTGGAAATAAATTCTGATGAACAAGAAGAATGAGATGAAGAAACTCTATAAAGGCAGCATGCTGAATTTTTTGAAGCTCTCTTTTCAAATACTAGCAAAACAAAATTTATTTTCTAACTTTCCATTTGGCAACATCTCCTACCTGAGAAATATAAACCATCAACCCTTCCTATACTTTAATACCTCTCATAAACACATATGTTATTAAACAACTGGGAAGTTAAGAGGTATGAGGTAGACTCCATTTCACTGGCATCCATAGTGGCAATAATACATGCTGTCCCAAATCACTTCCTTTCAGTTGATGAAGCAGAGGAACAAGAAGTCTACAAATAAAAGCAGTAAGCACCTGGCAGGCATTCAGGGAAATAACCAATAAAAAAGAGGGGAAAAAAACCCCTATCACTTGGATATCCCCTCTATATAAAAAATGAGTTCAGAAGTTTTTACATTATAAACGAAAACCTCAATACCACTTCTTATTGGCAACATTATGAACATTCCCAACTGTGTTTAAACTCAAATGCTATTGCGTTTTAAAAAATATTTTATTTATTTATTTGAGAGAGAGAGAGAGCATGAGATGGGAGAAGGTCAGAGGGAGAAGCTGACTCCCCACGGAGCTGGGAGCCCAATGTGGACTTGATCCCAGGACTCCGGGATCATGACCTGAGCCGGAGGCAGTCGCCCAACCAACTGAGCCACCCAGGCGCCCATGGTATTACATTTTTATTTTTTATTTTTTTTTTTTAAAGATTTTATTTATTTATTTGACAGAGAGAAATCACAAGTAGGCAGAGAGGCAGGCAGAGAGAGAGGAGGAAGCAGGCTCCCTGCTGAGCAGAAAGCCCGATGTGGGGCTTGAACCCAGGACCTGGGATCATGACCTGAGCTGAAGGCAGCGGCTTAACCCACTGAGCCACCCAGGCGCCCCGGTATTACATTTTTAAATACCAAGGCTGAATTACCACAAAGGAAGTTTGAATATTTTTATAGTAATTCATAAGCAAATTGTAGATTTTTGAATAATGGAGTAAGAGAGAATTGATCCGTCCTTGCTTGGCTCCCTAGTTTCCCTACTACCTCCACATCACTAATTCCTAAATGTCCAGTTTGGAAGCCAGATACTGCAAACTCCATCTAGGAGCATAAATGACAAAATACTGTACTATGAACCCTGAAGTGACCCTTCAATGGGGGTTAGAAAGACCACAAAAAAATCCAGGCCTCCCTGGTATAATCATAAAATGAGATGAAAAAGCAGAAATTTTCATAAGAAACCCAATATGAGACTGAATATGGAGTGCAAATAGGAAAGAGCTTTTCTTCTCCAGAAACCAAAATGTTATATAATTCCCTTCCCTTATTCATCTTACTTGTATCATTTGATCATCTACTATGTATCAGGCACTGTCTTAGGTGCTGAGGATACAAACTGTTGGCCAATGACCAAAAGATGACAGCAGTGTATACAGTCTAGGTCCAGGGGAAGACCAGCGGAATAAAAGGAAAACCGCACCAAGAATATGAAAGGGATTGTGCATCAGTATGTGAAAAATTAACTGCATAATACGACAGTAGGTCTCACAGTACTGCTAACAATTTGTGGCAAGAAATCTGACAAAGAGTTAGAGAAGTGGTGCACCTTGAATTCTGGCACAAAGGAAAAAATGTGTGATGTAAAGCTGTCTTCTTTTTATCTTTCCCTCAACGGAGAGTTTGTTCCTTGTGTAGAAGCCGTTCTAGCACCACGGGAATGAACTTACACCAATGGATAGTATTAAACTATTCTCTCACTTCCAACTTAAAAAGCATGATATAAGGACAATTCAGCTTTGGTGCGCAACTTAAGAGTCATTGACAGGCATTGTTAGTACACGCAGAAACGACTATGTGTTCTTTGCCTTCAAGCAGACGGTTGCTAAAATAGGGGTATAGAAAAAGCACTATACTGAACACAAACCCCAAGGCAAACGCTCTTCCTACAGGGCTTAGTGAAATCTACACAAAGAGAGTGACATTTGAACTGGGTGTTGAAGGATAAACGAGATTTCACAAAGCAGAAGAGAGAGCAAAGCGCATTCTGGATGGAGGGAGCCACAGGTACCAAACCAATGTGAAAGAGGATGGAATGTTCTTTGAAAAATTTGTTCTCTTTTGCATGGTGACTTTGCAGAGGCAGCTACTGTTCCCTGCTTTTGTGAGTAAGGGACTATTGTTTCTTTATATTTTGCTAATTTATTCGTTTGTACAAATTTAACAAGTGCCTGTTATGTGCCAAGTAATATGGTAGTTCCTAAAGAGAAGACAGAGGAAATATTGGACAGGCATTTTCCACCCAGAAGCAAACCATTCAAATGCAGACAGAAATTATGGTGTGATGGAAAGAATACAGGCTACAGAGTTAGAAGTCAGTTTGTGCCCTAGTTCAGCTACTTACCAGTTGTGTTGGCAATTTGAACCAGATAACCTAATTTCCTCATCAGTACAGTAAGCATCCCAAAACTTAACATTTCAAGGTTGTTGGTAGGGGTAAGAGTAAAGTGGATATAAAATGTCTGGAACACACTTGATACTCAGAACAAACAAACAAAAGCAAAAACAAAACAAAAAGTCAAAAACTGTCCCCTATGATCTTAACTGTTTTTAGGGAAGAATTAAATGTCATCATGAGATGGAATACAGTTGAGTTCCGAGATGAACAGCTGCTGTGGGCTGGGGCAATCATCGAAGAGCTTACTGAAAGGGGTGACATGCCTGTCCTACAGCAAACAGAATTTGGAGAGGTATGATAAAGAAAAACAAGGAAATTCCTTTCAGTAAAAAACAAAAACAAAAACAAAAAAAACAGGTCTCAGGGCTCACTTTAGAAGGATATTATTGCCTGTCTCAAAAACGCACATGTCGTATGGCAAAAGGGAGCCAGGGGAAAACAATTTTGTATTAAAGAGTAATAAGTACATTGGATAAAACACATTATACTATGAAGAACCTTGGAAACCAGTGTAAAGTTCTTAGTTACCGACCAAAGGATAGTAGGGCAATAGTGAAGGCTTTAAGACATAAAGCTATCCTGGAGGCAAGATAAAGACCACATAAAAGAGTAGAATGAATGACTGGATCTTCTTATCCAGAGACCTCACAGGACCTCTCATCTCATAGTGCTCGGCATCTAAAAGAGCCTCACCAGCTCTGTAACCTCATACTATGTAGAAATGTCCTTGCTCAGTTCTTTGTTCACTTGAGATCATTTTCTTGACACACACACATTGTCACTTTGGGTTCAGTGCAGTATCTCCAGCCTTTAGAACAGTATCTTTGACATAGAGCAGGCCCTCACTTGTTTGTCTCTCTTTCCATCCCTCTCCCTCTCCTTCTGCTACTTTCTCTCTCTCTCTACACACACAGACACATGCACACACACTAACATTTTCATATCTGCCCAGAAAGAGAAAAATTAGAATCTCTTGCAAAGCACAGGTATGAGCTAGTGAAGGCTTACAGTAGAGTATGGGTAATACATAGCACTTATAGTCATGCTACCTCTGTAGACCTAGCATTTGTCAAAATAACTTTTAATGCCAATATGTATACTAAATTGATATAATTAACAACTATCAAAATTTATCAAATCATGACTTTCTGTCACAAATCCATTTATCTGGCCTGAAAATACTCTATCCTCTCTCTCACAAGAGTTCACATACGCCAGCTCTCTGGCCACTCGTATGTCATGCTTCCATTAGATAGCTTCCTCTAGATAATCACACTTTTCAAGGCCTCCTGTGTAAAATATACACTAGCTAATATTTAATGACAATCGGTTTTCTACTTGGCATGATAGGGTAGAGTTGTCACATTATCTTTTCTATCAAGGAAGTTACTGTGTAACTGAATCTTTTGACCCTTATACTATTAATATAAACCCTTCTCCTACAAGAACAGGATAGCTATGTTATAGTCGATTTTAATTTGACATAATACTTTCAAGGGGGCAGGTAGAAGGTAAAGAGAAAGGGGATGGAATTCACCAGCAGATTTCCTAGAATATAAATATTAGTTGAGTAAAATTTTTCATTGAATAGCTACTGTATTTCCACTGTAAAGATGAAGAAAATCAAGAACAATCACTTGCCAGGGTGTAGTTAATCTCATATTCTCTTTGCTACACCAGAAAGCCTGAGTTGGAGATAGTGAAGACAAACTAATACATCTTCGTCCCTTTCTTTCCGTTTCAACCCCAAGTCCCAATTATTCACTGTCTGTCCTCCCTCAGATTCTGGAGCCTGAGATAAACCATGAAGTTTCAGCCAGGATCTCTGAAGAATCACGCTAAATAGGGAAGAACAGCTTGAAGAAGCGTAGGGAAGTATGGAAATATTTCTAAGTGTGATGTAAAAAGAAGAAAATAAGGCTGGTAAAGAAAGACCTTGACAGGTAGCCTGGAGCAGTATTCGGAAAAAAAAAAAAAAATCTCCTCTTCCAGAATTTAAGTAATAAGGACATTTTGTATTTTCTTTCCTCAGGTTTGCTAGTATTAGTAATGTATGGATGGCACCTTCAAAAAGCAGTAAGCAATAATACACTGATCAAGAGGAAGTTCGAGGGGTAACATATTTTGTATGCTACTAAAACTTACCGTTGCTTAATCTCACCAAATGGTGATGCTATTTTGTACAGGTGTGTTAATGAAACACTGGAGTTAGGTAGATACAGAAGTTGACACTCCTTTGTGCAAGAAGGGAGTGGGATCAGGAGGAGCAAAAAGAATAAATGCAACTTTTTTTTTTCCAGGAAAATGCCTAAGTTTAATAATAATTGAGTAAGTAAGGAAAACTCATCTAGTATATTTCAAAA
Source organism: Lutra lutra (assembly GCF_902655055.1). Lineage (NCBI taxonomy): Eukaryota > Metazoa > Chordata > Mammalia > Carnivora > Mustelidae > Lutra > Lutra lutra. The sequence continues at coordinate 53,625,426 of NC_062290.1, forward strand.
ACATGCAACATAACATAAACTCAGAAAACTTACACAGTGTTACATTGGATGAGAAACCGGTGTTCATTTATAAATGTGTGTGTACTAATCAAATACTTATACCAGATTCTGTATGGTTTCTGAAAGGCTCTATATAGAAGAAATTAAGTGGCATCTTATGGAATCAATCTTTCCTATAGTCACTAAATGAAGAGGGAAGACTTCAGAGAAAAATGTATTTTTTCAAACAGGAAAATTGTTTTTAACTGACCTTATCACAGATGCTTATGTCAAAAAAAACAAAAAATCTGGAGTAATAAATGACTTTGCAAAATGCCTGCTTCCAACTGTGAGAAAGAGGGAAAAAAGTACCTTTTATCTGATAGTTCCTCATTAACCTGTTCCACATTTAGAATATTTTCTCTACTATTAATATTCCTAGTAGTAGCTTTTAATAAGGCAACTGCAAAAATAAAAAGAAAAAAGAAAAAAGAAACAATAAGGCAATTGAATATTTATGTAGTGTTGATTAATCTTGCAACATCTCTTATTTGCTATGTAGCTATTTCTGTAAATAATTTCACTGTTGCCAATGTAGATAGAACTCAATAAAAAGATGAGTTTTAATGACTGTCATATTTTTTATTTTAAATCGCACTGGAGCAGCATATTCATGCTTGATTCTTTGCTTCAACACCAAAGTCACGTTCTCCTTGGGTTCACAGTTGTTTTATACAATATCTAAATTTACTAATGATAGGTATTGCCTTTCAGATAAATTATATGAGCCAAACATCTCTTTTGCAGTCCTAAACCTGATGAACTATATCTGAAGTCACCTGAGCAATCTAGCAGGGAATGAGAACCAGGAGTAAATTAAAATAAAACTAAAAGATATCAACCCACAAAAAAATAAGAGAATTCTTCAAGATTGAGTCTTGTCATTATACAATTACCACTGTAGTAAAACTATCTTCTAGTTAAATTTCACTACAAACTTAGTAATTAAACGTCTTTGTGTGAGGTTGGCAAGTCTATGACCACTGCACAAGGACCAGAGACTACAGGTTATGCCAATAAGCTTTACCGGATTTTTTTAAGCAAATGATGTTTATTGACCAGAACATTGTTCTGATATTATAAGGGACTGGTGGCCAATTTGTTAAAAATATCTAGATCAATAGTTATTGGATTTTTTTTCCTGCATTATCACTGTGTAGAAGTAGGAAAACTAACAGACATTGGAGTATTTGAGGTTGAGCCAGAGTAAATTACTGTTTGGTTATGATATGCAACACAGAATTGCATTGCTTGATAGAAATGCTTTGAAGGGCGAAGTAAAGTGTTTTTCTTAATTTAAATCTTCTAATATATAATGATAAAACACATCCTTAGCAACAGGTAGCAAAATAAAATATAAGTCTCATAGCATATGTCTAGCCCCATAAAAATATATTGATAATTTTAACACAGCACCAATAAAACATTTATTTTAGACTTTGGGTGAACTTAAAGTTATAGTCACAGCTTTAAAATATCACTACCTTGAGCATTTTAAATGTTTTTCTTGGTGTTTATGACACTGGACTTCGTTAGAAGGGAAATAAGACCCTGGGAGTCCTTTGATGGAATTTTCTGATAAAAGGAATCCATGACACTATTTTGAGGTAAGGGAGGAAGGGTAGTTGATGTATCTGTTACTATGGTGATCAATAGAAAATCTTATCCCAACTTTTTCTTATTGTCATGAACCACTGATTTATATTGGATTTCTAGCTGCTCACTGACAATTATCAAATGGACGATGTTGTAAAAAAGAAGTTAAACAACTAAGTAACAAAGGGTTATTTTAGTTGCAGTATATGAAACAGTACAACTTCTTATTTAAGAGGGTTCATGGTTGACCCAACTTATAGCATCCATCTACTTCCATAGCTGGTCTTAGTCCATATCTAGGAAAGGGGAGCCCAAAGTCCCAAAATGTTTCACTTTCCCAGTCCATGGCCAACTGGAAAGAGATGAACATCTGCTGACAGTCAGGCTGAGTGCTTGTCCCGAAGCACCAAGGAGAGCCGGGTCTAGAAATGATGTCATCGTTAATTTGGAAAGGGCAAGGTGAAAAGAAGGTAGGACACAGAAGAATGGAACAACCTGAGAGAATACAAAGTAGAAACCATGAAGTTGCTTAGAATTAAGGAGTAAGTTCCTTAGAATGAAGCAATGTGAGAGGCCAAACTTGTTCCTCAAAATACTCCAAATAAATGCCAGATATCATAAGGATTAAAGAGCTTAAATTCGGGATTAATTAAATTATACCAAAAGAGACAGCGACAGAGAGAGAGAGGGGACAAAAAACAGAATTAAAACAAAAACAGATTAATTAGTTCATCACCAAATATATTTTGCCGCCTAGGCCGTAATGCAGAGATGGATTTCAGGGACAGTTTTATGGGAGAACAAGCAGACTTATTGGTCAGAATATGTGGATCGGAAGGAAGGACAGTGAGAGATCTCAGTTGTCTCATCTCTGTAAAGAAAAGATGGGAGGTGCACATTGGTAATCTTATGTTTATTTGCACATTTACTATAAACCCCTTTACCAAAATAATTGTAAGAGGAACTAATCAACAAAGGATATAAATATTGCATTAAACCAACTGAAAGCTAATGATGAATCACTTTAAAATCTCCAAACACAATGAAATATGATCATAAACACACTATTCACTTTTTACTACAAAATGATACATTGTCTAGTGATATTATATATATACATATAATTCATATATATATGAATTAAGATGAGTAAAGAAAAGAACTGCACTGCACTGCCAGTTTTGTTTTAGGTAGTGATTATCCAAATGAGCTTTATGTTATGGTGTTGCTATTTACTGGATTCTAATTGCACTAGAGCAAAACTTCACATAAATATGTGGTGACTAATCTCTCACTTGAATACCATCTTAATAAAAGAAAAACCTACACCTAACTAAAATGTGTGAAAGCACCTCAAACGACAGGAGGAATTATTTCCATGGTAGGCACATAACTGTAGTGCTTATTAAGATTCAGGGTATCGTGAAAAAGTTATATTTTCTCCTCATGTGCATAAGCTCCTGAAAAAAAAAATTCTTTCTCCAGTGAGTGCTGGTTTAATCCACCTAGTATATGTTAGGACTCCATGATTACCAATTATCTTCACAAAAACAGGAATCCAATACCTTTACTTTCATGATAATAGTAATGTCGATTTTGGACAAAAGAATAGAAAAGGACAGGACTGACAACAACAATAACAAAAACATGAATGTCACTGAACTGATCAGAACAAATAAAATGACAAAATTCACAGGAACAATAATTTTTGTTAAATTTTAAGCCATTTGCATTATCTATATTTTAGTCACTTCCTTGAATAATGCTACAAGTGATGTGGTTTTAGGTTCCATGGGGTGGAGTCCAGCCAGAGCCCCTGACCAAGAAAGAATTCTTGAGAAATCTTTGGTGCAAAATGGTGGTTTACTAAAGCACAGGGAGAGAACTTGTGGGCAGAAAGAGCTGCTACACTGGGGTTGTGAGCAGCAGCTGATTACACACTTTGGGGTTGGGGAAGTCAGGAAAAGGGAGGTTTCAAAAGAACTTTCATATCCCAAAGAAGACCTACAAGATACCCGAGGCCTTGCTATTGTCAAGGTAAGGTTGTTTTCCCTCCTCTAGCAAGGCATTAACGTTAAGATAGTTAGGAGATTCCAGGAAGAAAGTCACAAAAGTCCCACCCAGGCATGGGGGTTGGGGAGAGGTTGTAGGGTGTCTGCTTTAGTTCCCTCATCACAAGAAGCAGCAGGATTATGAAAGATCCTTTGGTAGACAGAAGCCTACTGTCCATTTAGAAAATCTTATCCTTTAAGGTAACTTAGACTCTATCCACACTTTCCATGGCCCGCCAAGTCTCACCCTTTCTCACTATTTTCTGCATTTTGTAGAGAATTATTACTTCATTCCAAGAAAATCTGGGACTTTTTCCCAGTCTACCCCCTAAATTTTACTATGTTGTGTTCTTACGTTACAACCCAGGCAAGTGCCTTATGTTTGCGAATTCACATCTACACACATACAAGTTAGAAAGCCTCCAAAAGCACCCAAAAAGCAGAATCCTTCCACCCACTGGTTAGCCCAGCTTATAGAGAGAAGAACTATGACACATCACAACAGTAGACATTACAAACCATCCTAATAAAAAATTCTATATATAAAAAAAAAAAATTCTATACCTCCTCTCCTCCAAGTGTGTTTCTGGGATCAGTAGCACAGATATCACTTGGGAGCTTATTAACAAAGCAGCATCCCCAGCTCCTAGAGTTGGCCACACAATCTCCAGGTCATTCACTTGCATATTAAAATTTGAGATTCACTGCTCTGTACCATTTAAGGAACTCAGAATACCAATTACTTGGCAGGCAATGAATCAAATACATATATATATAAAATAATTCCCAACCATCCTGCTCCTCAGAACCTTACTATCACCCCAGAAACAAACACACACACAAACAAAAGACACTATCAAACTTAGTGCTATGAGTGGAAGATGTTGATCCCCAAAGTAAGTTCATGTTACACCTCAGGGGAAAGAAACATCGAGTTAACTACGGGAGGTGAGTTTGTTCATCCTCAGATGGATATGAACAGAAACAAGTGCTTCTAACTTGAGGACACATAATTAATAACTTTCTTTTTAATTGCTGTCTCATTAGACAGTATCCTTCTCTTCCTAAAATAATCTGAGCATTCTGTTCTTTCCAGTTGTTAGCAGTCCTGCCCTCATTCTCTGTTAAGTAATAGCTCTGGGCTCAATGCTTCTTCTCTGACTCCCAATGAGATTTATTTTGAAAATGTACTTAGAAATATCCTTTGTTGTCTCTGGGACTTATAGCAGAGACAGGTGGACAGTTTGAGTATTTTTATATGTGTATGAATGGTGTGACACTGAAGGTCAAAGATTAAAGTTGCATCAGTTAAATTCAGAAATGTATGTACCATTTCTACAAGAAAAGGAGTTTAGCTCTACTCCTCCATGACAAGTTCATGAAGGCAAAAGTTGTGTGTCTAGTTTGTTATTGTTATATTTCCACATCATCCTAGCACGTGGCATGTGCTTGACTGATGGTTGCATCATTTACTTGAGTTGAACTACAACTGATTCCTTCAGTCTAATCAATAGTAAGGTCCCCATACTCAGAATGACAGTCTTGGATTGTAATGGAAAAAAAGAAATATGACAGTAAGAAGAGCCTAGAAAATAAGAGACTTGGGTTCTAGTCATGCCTCCATGGCAAAACCATAGTCATTTTATTGAAGGAGGAAAATTAGAAATTGTCAAAATTCACTACATAAAGGGCACCTGCGTGGCTCAGTGGGTTAAAGCCTCTGCCTTCAGCTCAGGTCATGATCCCAGGGTCCTGAGATCGAGCCCCTGAATCGAGCTCTCTGCTCAGTGGGGAGCCTGCTTCCTCCTCTCTCTCTGCCTGTCTCTCTGCCTACTTGTGATCTTCGTCTGTCAAATAAATAAATAAAATCTTAAAAAAAATCACTACATATGTGATTAAAAACTGTGAAATGTCACAAGCCTATTTCTGATGTATAATAAATAGTTTAGAATATTATCAAGTTAAAAAAAAAAAAAGACTATGCATCCACATTGTGGAATTCAATACCTATACCCAGCCAAATAATCAGGCCTCTCTAAAATTTCAGCGGAGGAGGCTGCTAATCATTCTTCAAAATCTGTCCTTCCCTTCTCCCACAGTAATAGAAGGATAGCTGGGCATCTGCCTTTCCACCCTGGAGACAGCATTTCTCAGTCCTGCTGGAAGCCATGTAGCCTTGTAACAAGATACTTACCAAGGGGATGTGAGTGGAGGGGCTGTGTGCCACTTCCTGTCTGGGTCACAAGACATTACACTCGGGCTTCTCCATACTCTTCCCTTTTTTCTCATAATCTAGACACAAAGATGTCCACAATTCGGTTTAGGTACTACAGGTGATGATAAAGTGCTAGGAATGGCAGAGAAACAAGAAAGAAAAAATCTAGGACTCTGTATGACTGTGTGGACCCAAGTTTCTTATCCAAAAAAATAACTGGGAGAGACAGAGAAGAAAGAGAATTTATTCCCCGTAAGCCACTCTATTTCAGGGTAACTTTGTTACAGCAACCTAGGCTTTCACAGAAATTAACACAATCCCCCACTATTGACCATTTACAGTAAATCTAAAATTTTACCTAAATATCCAGATAACTTGTGACACATTAATTTATGTCTCTGGATCTTTGTTCTATGATTTCTAACATCGAGGAGTGAACTTAAAAGAAGGAACAGTCTAAGTCCAACAGAGGAAAAGCAAGATGCCACCATTTTAAGAAGAGTCTGCCTTCGACTCAGATGTGAGACTCCAGGTAGGCTCCATGTAAAGCTAGGTGTCTTCTACCTTTTTTCATTTCAATGTAGTATTTGCTTTTAATCAATTAATACATATGCCAGTCAAATTTACTATAAGACATTCAGTGAATTTCCATTCAGTGAAAAATGGCAGTCCACTTCCCCATAACACTCCTTCTCTTTTGAGTGCTATTCTTCCTAGTCACCTCTAAACTCTGTGAATGGTTTCTTTTGATTTTTATCTCCATATTTCTAAACATTATAATTATATATGCCTCCTTATTGATTTTTTTTCTGCTTAAATCTACTGATATCTTACTATGATAGATTAGGATTTAGGTCACTGACACAAATACACAGTTTGCCCTCCTCCATCCCCTTATTCAGTATTTGCATTATTATGACTATGAAGAAAATAGCTCATGACTGAAACATGTAGGAAGTTATATATTTCCTTTCTTCCGCAGAGTTAATTATTGGTATATTTCATGCTTGATTAGTTTTTTTTTTCAATTTCCATTCAACATATTCAGATAAATTAGGTAATCTTTCTTCTCCTTCCTTTTTTCTTGTGCATGGCACCCTTAGAGAACTCTGTTCTCCTACGCTAATCTGTACTGAATCCTCTATATCTGACACTCAGTTATTGATTTAGAGCTTCCTGTCATCATCATCATCATCATCCTGGAAATTCTCTTTCCTTCTATCTGTGCCCAGTTCTCTTTGTACTAGCTCATATGCCCTCCTCTTTTTAGATTTATTCTTTGGTTCTGGTAAAACACTCTTCAATCTCTTTTTGAGAACGAGAACAAAGGAAGTAATTTTTTTGGATTTTCTATGTCAGAAAAAGATATTTACCTTCTTATTTGATTGATAGTTTAGATAGCAATTCAAATACTAAAATGAGATAATTTTCTTAAGAATTTCAAAAGCACTGGTCCACTGCCAATTAGCTTCAAGTATTGTTTTGAAAAGACGAATGCTATTATTTTATTAAGATAAAGTTCCCACACCACAAAATCCCCTCTTCCTTTAAAATGTTCATTTCAATGGTACTTATTATATTCAAAATGTGCCACTATCACCACTAACTCTAAAACATTTTCATCACCCCCCAAAAATTCTGATCTCAATTGAGTACAGTTGCCCTTGGCCATTCCTGGTCTTGAGAACAGAGCATCTGCAGTAAAATGTCTCTAGAGTACACCTCCACTTTAGAGTGGGATATAAGAAAAGTATTTATTGCCTACATCAGGTGGGAGATCATGGTCCTGCTTCTGAAAACCTTCATTAAAAAAGACTCTAAGTTGATTTTCTTGAATACCCAGTCATACCATCTCCAACCTTCAGCAGTGTCTGGTACATCTATCTGTTGAAGCTTTTAGGTGTTCTGCAGTATAAATCATCTTATTCCTGGGCATGCCTTCCCGAATTTCCTTATTCACAACTTAGTTTCATCCTTTTTGGACAATAAAGTCAAGTACCAAAAATCCATCTGTTTTGATGCTTCTAAATTATTTATGCTCTTGTCCTTTCTTGAGTATTCTATTTCCCTTAGCCCTTAAAAGAAAGATATTTACTGGCTTTTAGTAAGGTATCCTAAGGAATTGAAGGAAAACTCATGTTTATCCAGTAGTCTCAGAAGCTCATTCTTTTTTTTTTTTTTAAGATTTTATTTATTTATTTGACAGAGAGAGACACAGGGAAAGAGAGGGAACACAATTAGGGAGAGTGGGAGAGGGAGAAGCAGGCTTCCTGCTGAGCAGTGAGCCCTATTCAGGTTGACCCCAGGACTCTGAGATCATGACCTGAGCCCAGGGCAGTGGCCTAAAGCCTGAGCCACCCAGGCACCCCAGCAACTCATTCTTCTATGCACGTGGATCATCAAGTACTCAATTGTGGCCAAAGGGGATGGCTTTATAAATCTAGATAAAGCAGTACAAAGTACTAAGGTACTAAAGCAGTACACACAAACACTCAATTCAGAAACAAACAGAGGCATCTGGGTGCCTCAGTTGGTGAAGCATCTGACTCTTGATTTTGGCTCAGGTCATGATCTCAGGGTTGTGAGATAGAGCCCTGTTCAGGCTCTGCACTGGGTATGAAGCCTGCTTAAGGTTCTCTTTCTCAGGGTGCCTGGGTGGCTCAGTGGGTTAAAGCCTCTGCCTTCAGATCAGGTCATGATTCCAGGGTCCTGGGATGGAGCCCCGCATTGGGCTCTCTGCTTGGCGGGGAGCCTGCTTCCCCCCCCCCCCACCCTCTCTGCCTGCCTCTCTGCCTACTTGTGATCTCAGTCTGTCCAAAAAAAAAAAAAAAAAAAAAAAATTCCTCAGTACAGATTCTTAAAAAAAAAAAAAAAAATTCTCTCTCTCTCTGCTTCTCCCCACCCAGTAAAAAACAACAACAAACAAATAAACACAATGAAAAATGTGATGAAATAATTCTGTAAGGTAATTAGGAAATTAACTAAATAGACAATGTAAAAAATCTTTAAAACCAATGGACCAGTCATATCTATCTATCTATACCCATAAATGGCTAAAGTTTACACTTGAATTTATTTATTGACAGGTTGGACATCAAGGAGGCACTTAGGACATCCAATTAAAATATACACTAGGGATTTGGAACCGTTATTTCTGAAAACAGAACATTATTATCCATAATCATTTGCTGCTGACATAACTTTGAGTTTATCCGACCCATAAAATCTTTGAAAGGTAAGTTTAGTTTCAAAGCTCTTACAGTTACATCCCAGAATAATTTTTTAATGTAACGTAATTTTATGTTTATATTAAAACTGATTTAGTACCAGAACATATGACAAGTACAATATATACAAATGGGTGTTTAATGAATGTATTTTATAATAATTAGTTAAATGAAGCACTAAATCTATTGAAATATTCTCATTTTTCATTGTTTATATGAAAATAGTAATTAGCTTATTTCATTAAATAAAACGAGTTTCACATCATGATGATTTTTATGTACAAATCAAAAATATGGAAGACATGCATTTCCTTAATCATAGGAAGTCTAACATTTACAAACTTTTAAAGTACTAAAAGTGAAAGATCTATGAATCATTAAAATATATGGGATAGTCCCAAGGCATCTGACTCTAAGCCTCCAAATTTGCTGTCAAACACTGGGATTCATGTGATACAGTATATAAGTTTTATCCCATTTTATATAAAAATTTTCTTCCACAACATGTTTGTGATAGGTTTTAGGATTGGAAGGTAGTCTACAATGTATTCTAAAAAGGTGATTGTATACATATGTGGTTGGACCAGATTACTATTTATAACTTTTTTTAAAATTTATTTTTAAGCAATCTCTATACCCAACGTGGGGCTCAAATTCAAAATCCTGAAATCAAGAATTGCATACTCTACTGACTGAACCAGTGACGCTCCCCTTCTGTTTGTATGTTTTAGGTTAAATTCTATATAAATTAATTTGCTTCTCAGAGATGGAGAATGTAAATTTTTAAAGGTTTGATTTATAGAAAATATTTGAGTGAAGCATTCAAGAAATAAAGCATAGAAGTGAAGAATGCTGAGTCTAGGAAGAGAATATTGAATTCAAAGAACTCGGTTGATTGCTGAATTAGCTCTAATCGTCAGGTATTAGTTAACAAATATTGGTTAAATATCAGTGTTTCAGGTTAATAATAGGCAAGCAGAAAACATCCTATATCTTAAAAAGCTTGTTTAAGATACACACGCACACACACACACACACACAGTTACACATGCATATAATTCTCCCTCTCCTGTTACTCTTACAGTATGCAGGCAGAAAAGAGAATTATTAAGAAGCTACTAAAATAACCCAGATGAGAGATGATGATAGTCTTAGACCAAGATGGCAATGATGGAACGAGTGTGTTCTAATGTCATTGTTAGATATTGGATGTATTCTTGAGGCTGACCTGACATGTTTTCCTAATAGATTAGATGTGAAATATACTCAACAAAGAGAGAAATTCACAACAACTCCAAAATTTTTTTCTGGGCACCTAAAACAATAGAGTTGACGTTAACTGATGTGGGCAAGGCTATTTAAGAGAATGTTAAATATAGTGAAAGGATATTAGGGGTTATTTCTGGACATGCTTAATTTTGTGTGCCTATTAGATATAAACCAAATAAATACTAAATAAATAAATAAACCAAACAAACCTTTGAATATGTATATTTGGAATTTAGGGGAGAGATCTTGGCTTGGATCAGAGATCAAGCTTGGGATCAGAAAGCAGATGATGTTTGAGAATGCAAGACTGGATGATATCAAAGGTGAGTGTGGTCAAGAAGGGAGGTGTAGAGGGGATGGGAGAAATAAGTGAAGGGGATTAAAAGTAAATGCATTATGATAAGCACTGAGCAATGCACAGATTTGTTGAATCACTATATTGTACACCTGAAACTAATGTAACACTGTATGTTAACTCTACAGGAATTAAAATTAAAAAAAAAAAAAGGTGAGTTTGGTGAATGAAGAGATAGTGTACAAGGACTGAAAGCTGAGGTACCCAAAATGCTAAGGGATACGAAAAGGGATCAGGAAAAGAAATGGAGAAGGAACAGCTAATGAAGTAGGAAGATAACCAGGAGAATGTGTGTCCTGGAAGGGAAGTGAAGACAGATGGAGTGACATGGCTGGCAGTTCAAGGGAAACAAGGGCTGCAAAGTGATCGTTGGATTTAGCAGCAATGATCTTGACAGAGTAGTTTTGGTTGAGTGATAAGGGTTAGCACCTGGTTTTAGCAGGTTCAAGAGAGAGAAATTGAAGGCAATAAGTAGAGATGATTATTTTTTCGAAATTTGTTGTGAAGGGAAGGAAAAATAGAGGTTGGTAGCTAAATAGGGCAGTTTGGGCCATGAGAGATTTTTTATTTTATTTTTAATGGTAAAAATAATAGGATGTTGCAAGTCAGAAAGATATAGAAGAATGGGAGACACTGATGATGCAGGATAAAGAATAAAGCTGCTGAGAGAACCGTCTTGAGTAAGGGTTCTAGTGACAAGAGTGAGAAGGTGGCCTTAGCTCTTCTGGTGGAGGCTTCACCCCCACCACAGGAGAGAAGGCAAAGAGCAGAGCCTGGCTGCTTGCTGTTCTGTGGCTATGGGGGCTGACGGTGTTTCTTGTGATTGCCTGTATTTTCTCTTTAACTAGGGAATGAAGGCCATTACAACAAAACAGAGGTGGTACTGGTTTGAGGAGAGGAAAGAGTATAAACTATTATTCTCAGAGAGTGTGAGAGTGAATGGACTCACTTGAGGTTGGTGAATACAAAAGTAACCTGAAAGGAGTCAATTTGAACAAGAGTTCTGTGTTCTCTTCTAGCCATGTTCACCTGCACAGGTGCAGGCACAGAACAGGCAGAAAAGTGGCTTTAATCAAGGTTCTTTTTTCCCCCCCAACCGAAGCAAGTGAAATGCAAGTAAGTAGAGGGATTAAGAAAATTATAATGACTGAGTAATGATTTTAAACTGGATAGGAAGAAAAATGAGACAAGGTATGGGAGGCGCAGGAAATGTTGCTATCAATGGGTTGTGGGTCAGTCACGGATCCAAAGATTGTTAGGTGGAAGGAGAGAAGTTGGCAGTGAGAAAGATGAACTCATGAAACTGACATTGTGGACAGGCTGTATTCATTGGTAATAACAAAGTTTATATCATAACCACGAGTGGGCACAACATTATGGAAGGCAAAGTCCTGGCAGAGAGAAAGTTGAAGAGCTGAGAGACCAGGTTTGTTGTTGTTGTTGTTTTAAGATTTTATTTATTTATTTGAGAGCAAGACAGCGAGAGAGAGAGCGTGAAAGGGGAGAAGGTTAGAGGGAGAAGCAGACTCCCTGTGGAGCTGGGACCCCGATGTGGGACTCGACCCCGGGGCCTCTGGGATCATGACCTGAGCCAAAGGCAGTTTGCCTAACCAACTGAGCCACCCAGGTGCCTGAGACCAGGTTTTTGAAAGGATAGTCCACACATAATGAGATCACTAAGAATAATGATAGGAACCATGTTAGAAAGAGTGACAGAGAGCCAGGACTTACAACTTCAAGAAATTAGGAGGAATGACTAGGTGGTCATGATAGATGTAACAATGACAGCCAATGGTCTGTATAGCCTAGGGGCATAAGAGTCAAACTTGGTGTTTTAGGGAAGATAGAGGGGTACGTTCTGGCAGTATCAATAAGGAGCAAGGAAGGCTTTATACTCATCTGAGTCCAGTGGTCTGAGGAGCATGAAAGTGCTCCTCATCTCCTGAGCAAGACACACAGAGCCTGTGTGATCAAGGGAGACAGGTGACAAATAAGCCAAGATAATCAGAGAGATCAAAGGAAATGTTTTGGAAAGAATAAGTTCCCCAACATTTTTCTGGTGACTGTGAAGCAAAAGTAGCAGGGTTCCAAGAGCCAGGCAGTAAGAAAAGGAGTCAGACAGTGAGGTGTGCAGCGATGCATGGAGATTAGAGTTCCCAGAAATGGCAGTGTCTATCCCAAGTTTCTTGTCATAATTGATAATTTCTGCATCTATAAAGTGGAAGTAATAATACCACCTATGTAGCAGGGTTGCCATGAGGAGTAAATAGGATAAAGATGTGAAAAGCACTTAGCCCAGCACCTGGCACCATAACTATTAGCTATCATCATCATCATCCTCATCCATCAGTCTGACAAGGACACTGAGTCCATAAGGAATAAGCCACATAATTTTCTAGGAATCAAAAATTTCCTCCGAGAAACAGATCTCTGAAATAACAGTGTAAGCTGGTAAGGAAATATGAGCCATTGCAAAGAAAAAAAAATCATGTAGGAAACAACTTTTTTCAGAACAATGACAGTTATTTTCTTTCTTACTTTAGAACTTAGGTTTATTGACTTTGTTTCAATGATTCTATGGTATTTGACATGTTGATGCTTTTGATAAAAAGATGAGCAGAATCAAAATGACATTTTACATGTCAGCGGTGAGAAATACAAAAGAGATTTCAGATTCATGGCATTTTTTTTTTTCCAAATTATTATAGCTTCCTAGTTCCTTTTCAGCTGAAGTAACTCCTTCCATCCCAAGTTGGTAGTTAGCATTTCCATGAAAAATGTCTTCTGAGCTGAAATCGATTTTCTTTGCCAAAGTGGAGAGATGTCCTCATTGTTTGACAAGGTCTACCAGGAAGTTTTCAAAGTTTAAATTTGTACTCCCAATCTCTTTTTTCCAGAAAGTCCTATTTATTCTCCTTTCACCCCTCGCTGGGCTCTCTCACTAGAATGTCCTTTTGCCAAGAACTCTGTAGTCTCGGGTAAGTCTGTTCTGTGTTAATTAAAATGACATCCAAATCATTTGGGGGGTCTACTTCCCATAGATGTACTGCTCTGGTCTACTTACAATTAATTCCCCACTCAGCACTAGCAGTAGCCATATCATCGGCCATGAAGGTACTCAGAAGATTAATGAAACTGGGTAAAATAAATGGAGTTGTAATTTGGGAGGACAAGCTAAACATCCCCACTAAGCAGACACTGCCAAAACTAGCTGACTGTAGCTCACCTCTTATTGAGTCATGACAGTAAACATTCATCAAGTGAAGGAAAATAATATGTCAGTCATAAAATGATATCTTACTCTGCATAGGGACTGGAACACTCTGACTCATCTTTCTGAATTAACTGTAAATAACAATAGGGTTATGATACGATGGATATATAGCTATTTTTCAGGCAGTTCTGTGCAGAAGTATGTCCTCAAACTGCTTGATGAGACAGAAAGCCACACGTAAAAGCAGATGGACAGCTAATAAGCTGTTCTGTAAGGTTGAGCAATATGGCATGATTGGCTAGAGATGTTACCATCCCACTGAACCTCTCTCAGAAACAGGCAGTAAATCTGAATCCTAATTAAAGCGGCCCGGCTCATTTCCTAATCAGACTGCCAGATAAGAAAGAATCTCATTTTGAAGCATTAGCCCTCAAATAGAGCTAACAAACATGTGAGAAGCTTGACTCTATGATTTCTGCCATATTAATCATAGCTTTTGCCAATGGCAAGGCCTAGAGATTTATAAGCCAAGAGTGGTGTGAAGCTGCTTGGTGGGGGCAAGCTGGTAAGCCTTAAGGAGGTGCTCTTCACTGAAGTTGGACGATCTCAGCAAAGAGTATACTGACCGAGAACTTACAAATACTGACACCAAGAAATAATTTACGTAGAGTCTAACCATGATCCAAATGGGTATACAGCTTGCAAGACTACTCAGATTTTAAAGATTCCATCCTCTTGTCTTTATTTACTTCTGTCATATGATGTGATCTGATTTAGGAATGCAAAAATATGGTCTCAAAACTGTGGGTTGCTAGAGACATGCAGATACTATTTATGGCAGTTTAATTTCAGACATCCTAGAGTTACTCTGCAGTCCACATTATGTCCCCTTGTCCATCCACTAATTATAGCCCTCATTGTGTAACCTCCAGTTGCTAACATTCCAGGCAGAAGCTACAGTAATAATATTCAAATAAAGAAACTGTATTAGACTTTGGAGGTATAGGTTATAGAAGAATTAAAACAAAACTAACAAACAAATAAAAACAAACATGTCCCAGATTTTAGAAAGCTACAAACCTATTAGTAACGCCAGAAGTAGGCACAAATAAAATGCACATACATACATATGTAAGCATATAAATATATATGTAGACATCCTGTGTTTATTTTATAATTAAATAAATATTCATTGTAAGAAATCTGAAGAATAGAGGCTACCAGTTACACTAAAATAACGTATAATTCCACAATCCTGACTTGAACATGGTTAAATTAAATTTTCACATCTGTTTCACCTTTTCTGTAAATGTATGAGACATTTACCCTTTAACAAAGAATATTATATTTGTATATAACTTTTATTACCTAGTAATATATTGGTCCATAAGTTTTCTGATTTCCCCCTAGAATATAAATCCAAAGTTTTATCTCTCTCTTTCAATGGTATATTCCCAGCAACTGGCAGAGTGCCTTGTATACAATAGGCACTTAGACCAAAAAAATTCATTATTTGTCTACAGTTAGGTTTTCTGTACTCTAAAACATAAAGGGTTCTAACTTTATCAAGTTGTCCAAGAGAAAACATCAGGAACAGATTTTTGAGAGCATAAATGGCTAGAGAAAAGGTCTGGATTCTGTAAGGTGAAAATTTTCTATCATTTTTAATAGAAATGGTTTGAAATGGTCTCTGCTTTATCTTATTGCCAATTAAGAATCCTACCAGCTTACATTTTTCACTTTTTGTTTCTGTTTAATCCATGGGAATAAGAATGTAAGTGATATTTTCAAAGATAATTTTTCAGAGTGGTGGTAATTTCAGTGGTAAGCCAAATTTTGTCTCTCATGTAGAAGAAATTAATAATAATTATGAAATCATGTTGGGTAGCATATCCACCAGGAAAACTTATCTGGAGTAACAAAAAGAAATCACTAAAACTTAATACCTTTAGACATATATTTTAAAGTCTATTCATAGAGTACTAAAGTCGATAGAATATCTGCACAGCAAAGGACAAGGGACTGGGGGCGGGGAGGGAGGGCTTGTCACTGTTGCAAGCTCTGTGAGCTCTTCTTCTCCTGCTACGAGGATGCAAAAAAGCTCCAAACCAGAAAGATACAAGAGGAAAATAGCACTTTCTGATATTGTCTTCTAGTCCTCATGTGTTTTAGGCACCAGTGATTTCTTCTCAGCCTCCAGATTCAGGTGCCCTTTAGACTTACATGGGGCTATGTAAGCCATATTACCAAGAAATTTGTCCTGTGGTAGCATAATATAAATGCTTTATTTGACTTAACTTCTAAATCAGTTAAGTGGATCACAAATAGCACTTAAAAAAAAAAAGAATACAATACCAAAATCAGGGTGCAAATCATAGGGTAATATTTTCTCAGATGTGTGTTTTATATGTGTACATATGTGTATGATCATGTACTTATTGAATTGCAATGTAAAGTACATTTTTATTTATTCAGGGTCACGGTAAACAATATTTGAAAGCCATTATACTAGTCTCATATGAAAGAAGTATAATGAGGGGTCTTAATTCTAAACAAGGAGTTGACATTTACGTAGAAAGTATAAACACTCTGTGAATAAACCATAAAAGGGAACCCTCATTTAATTTTTTACTAAAAATTTTTCTCTAGATGATAAATGTAACCTGTGTAAATATGACAGGTATGATCAATGTCAACTAAATGATAACAAAATTCATGATGCTCCTTTAAATATTTAGAATATATTTTTGGTAAAATAATCCCTGTTCATTTTTCTTCAAGGAAAATACAAAGCTAAGTTTAAACTTCTCTCATGCCAATATATATCCGTGACTATTTGCCTCTAAAACATGCACT
The DNA here is from genome assembly GCF_902655055.1 of Lutra lutra. NCBI lineage: Eukaryota > Metazoa > Chordata > Mammalia > Carnivora > Mustelidae > Lutra > Lutra lutra. The sequence continues at coordinate 53,642,248 of NC_062290.1, forward strand.
GGAGAATATCTATATTTGAAAGCTCCCACCTAGGAACAGATTTACAATTATTGCTATATTTAACAGAGGTCTCTTATGTTAAATCCTCTCATTCTTCTAATTTTCTTTTTGTCTTCATCCCTGTTAGGCTTCCCGCCTTCCCTTTGTCTGATATAAGTCAAAAGATGGGTATCTGAGGAGTGCAGGGGGTAATACACAAAGCAGTGACTCCCTCAGGCCTTTATTAATGTGGTTATTTGGGCCAACATCTCGTTCTCAGGGAACGACACTGATATCCATGTAAGGGACCATCTGTGAGATACACAAACAAATGATATATGCAGAACAAAAGTAGAAATCAATGCAGGTGAAATTTACATGTTGAATAGATGTTGGTTGAAAGAGCAGTTGAAAAATTCAGGGAGACACCCATTAGCCTGAGTAAGTTAGGCTGGCTGAATATTGGAGGGATTCAAGAAAGCCTCATTTATTCAATTTCTAAAGTTTCAATCTGGTATATTTTTTTGCTGGGTTCAGGAAAAAAAGAGCTGGGAACAGAAGCATTAGTTTCTTATACACTATTTCAAATTAAGTTTCAATAGTTGTCAAGGGTACTTAATAGTTCTCTGGGTCAAGAAAGGAGTTGAAGCAAAGCAGTGCACAGTATGATTTAATAAATGCCTTAATCAGAAGGAATTTTATTTATTTTTCCTCCTTAAAATAAAGTATCTGTATTTAAGGTAAAATACAGAGTCCTAAAATCCAATTCTTTTCAAAGATAACCAAGCTTAAAAAGTAAATCATTAAGCAGGTCAGTGACTGGGCAGTTAAATCAAATCAGCACAGCTGGAAACTTTTCCAGCAAATGAGAGACCATCTTTACAATTCTCATTGTAGAAAACGCAGTAATAGTATTCCTAGTGCTTCTTTCCAGATAAATGATGTATTTAATATTCTAGTCAAACTCTAGCGCTGGATGGCCTTCAATTTTAAAATGATGAAAACTGAATGTGTGAAAGCACTTTAGGAAAAGATTAAGATTTCGTGGGGATTATATGAAACATTTGGGCCTTATACAGTACGTGTCTTAACATGCAGGACTGTTTGTCCTTTAAATCCCGATCTGTCAACACTTGTCCCAAACCTATAATTTGTTAATAATTGAAAGATTCCTTTAGCACTTGAGTAAGTCTTGAGGTGTGATATTCAGGCTCTGTTAATATGGGTATAAAATTCAGAAACTCACCATTACATTATTTCTCCCGGCACATTACATGCATCTATATTTATGAACGTCATTAGTTATTGCATAAATCTCCTCCACAGGTATGCATTTTAGTATCCTACGGCTCACAGTATACCACCGTAAACTAAGTATCAGAGACTGGAGTTCTAGGTCTTTCTTCGTGGCTCTGTGACCTCAGAGATTCTACTCCAACGTTGGGCACAAGTTGGCTGCTCTGTGTCATTTTAATGGGTTGACAAAAATATATAAACTATGTGGCTTCCCTGTATATAATTTCATGAATGTGACAGTGAAAGTTTAGGCCCTAGGGGCACCTGGGTGGCTCAGTCATTAGGCGTCTGCCTTGGGCTCAGGTCATGATGCCAGGGTCCTGGGATCAAGTCCATATCGGTCTCCCGGCTCTGCGGAAAGCCGGCTTCTCCCACTCCCACTCCCCCTGCTTGTGTTCGTTCCCTCTCTTGCTGTGTCTCTCTCTGTCAAATAAATAAACAAATTCTTTAAAAAAAAAAAAGAAAGAAAGAAAGTTTAAGCCCTAAAATTTGGGTGGCTACAGATGATTGTAGTGTATACAGATTGGTTAATTTGTAGTTTCTTTTTACAAGGAAGTCTGCCCATCTTGGCCTATTGGATTGCTTTAACAGCATCATGGTAAAAATACTAATTCAGTCTTTAAAAATCTCCTAACAGAATTGGGTTAAGGTGAAGAGATATTTTCAAAGCTTTTTGGAAACTATGTATCTCTGAGATGGATCAGTGTTCAAGGAACTGTTATGCCTAAATAGCCTTTCTACAGTGTATATTCTATTGAATCCTCTGGGCAATGATTGGGGGAGTCCGGGGACAAGAAGACTGTGATCAAAATCAGCATGTGTAGGCTTTGAAAAATACTCTTGAGAATTGCCTAGTAAAAACAGACTGTCCATATGAAAACCTGCACGCAAATGTTTATAGCAGTTTTACTCATAATTGCCAAAAATTAGAACCAACCAAGATGTCCTTCAGTAATGAATGGATAAACAAATTGTGGCACATCCAGACAATGGAATATCATTAAGCATTCAAATGAAATGAGCTACCAAGCCACGAAAAGACGTGGAGGAACCTGAGATGCATATTACTAAATGAAAGGAGCCAATCTGAAGTCTACGTACTGTATAACAACAACTATGTAACATTTGAGAAAGGCAAAACCATGGAACACTAAAAAGATCAATGGTTCCCAGGAATGAGGCAGTGGGAGAGATGAAGGGAGAACAGAGAGGACTTTTAGGACAGTGAAAATCCTCTGTATGATACTATAAAGATGGATACATGTCATTATACATTTGTCCAAACCCACAGATTGTACAATACCTAGAGTGAATATTAATACAAACCATGAACTGTAGGTGATAATGATGTCAATGTAGGATCATCAGTTGTTAACAAACGTACCACCCTGATGGGGATGCTGATAATGGGGGAGACTCTGAATATGGGGGCAGGAAGAAGAAAGGAAATTTCTGTACCTTCCCATCAATTTTGGTATGAACTTAAAACTGCTCTTTTTTAAAAAAAAAAAAGTCTTTAAAAAAAATAAAAATAAAAAATAAAAATGTCTTTAAAAGGCGCGCACACACACACACACACACATGCGTGCACATGTATGCACACGCACACACAGAGATAACTACAATATAGATTTCATTTTTCTTCCAACCCTATTCCATTTTCTCAAGTGTGTAGATAAAAATAAATTCATATTGCTTAAAATTATGACTGGTAATGTTCTTTCTACAATGAAGTATGCAGAATATATATGAAAATGTATCTTCTTCAAATTTGTTGGAATGATGGGTTTTTCAGAATTACCTCTTAGTCAAAATCCATTTGGCTGAGGTGAAGTCATGGCCAAGAACACAATGATTCACCCTTAAGTAGGTGCTTATCACAAAATATCCCGATGGAGACTCAAAATTCTACTATAGACATCTCCTCAATTTCTGACTAAGTGATTTCCTAGAGCTTTATGCCTGACTAGTAAACTCACCTGTCAGCATTAAACAAAATAAATAAATAAATGTAAATCATAGAGCCATGCCCACCTGTATAAGAAAAGCTGTTACCACCAAGATCTCTTGCTGATATTTCATGTGTACTTAATGTCAAGGTTCTCTGCATTAAAAAAAATTTTTTTTAATTTATAAAAAATATTAATACCAAATATGGTATTAATGACTAGATTGTATTGGTACTAGAAAAGCTGAGCTCTAACATCAAGCAATTAACTTTGAGAAGTTTTGACTCAGTTTTTGTCTAAAAAATGGAAGATACAGTGCCATACTTACTATAGATGGCTTCTACGACAGAATGAATGTTAACCCTATCCTCTTCTTAACAGGTTTCAAAAGCAAATAGATTTGTCCTTACCCAGAGCTCTAGGAATGAGGGTACTATATGCCTTTCAGAAAACATTCCTATGGCCATCTTCTACACAAGTGTCATCAGAAGCCAAGCTGACAGACATGATCTTTAATAAAGTTAATACAATGACTATGGTTTCTTTGTACTCTTTAAAATAGTTTAATATTTTTTTAAGATTTTATTTATTTGACACAGAGAGAGAGAACACAAGCAGGGGGAGTGGCAGGGAGAGGGAGAGGGAGAAGCAAGCTCTCTGCTGAGCAAGGAGCCCCATGTGGGGCTCAATCCCAGGACCCTGGGATCATGACCTGAGCTGGAGGCAGACACTTAACCACTGAGCCACCCAGGCACCCCATAAATGGTTTAAGTTTTTATACATTACCCTGGATCGGCAGAACCTTTCATTTCTCAACCACATTTCCCTCCTATAAAATCACCTTCCCTCAAGTACTTGACTACTATCATTTCGCTTCAAGGTTTTATAGAGGCCATTTCAAGAAATACTCATATTAAGATTGTTTCTACGTTTATACATAAAACTGTGATATGAGTCTCTGACTTAATGTTTCCTGTATGAGGTCCCATGTGAGACACTGCTTTTAAAATTGAGAGGGAAAAAAAAAGTTTATCTCACTGAAAGAACTAGTCTGCTTCCTTCTTTCTGATAAGTATTTATGTAATTCAACATGCTTCCCTTTTCCCGTTACTTTTAGATTGCCAAAACTAAGCTCCAGCATAGTTACTATTAGTCCTCATGGATGGCACTGATCTTGTTTGCTGCACCAATTTCTTCTTTTTTTTAAAGATTTTTAAAATGTATCTATTTGATAGATAGAGACACAGTGAAAGAGGAAACACAAGTAGGGGGAGTGGGAGAGGGAGAAGCCGGCTTCCTGCTGAGCAAGCAGCCCAATGTGAGCCTCTATCCCAGGACCCTGGGATCATGACCTGAACCTACGGCAGCTGCTTAACAACTGAGCCACCCCGGTGCCCCACTACACCAATTTCTACTTAGCCTTTATTTAATCTATTTCTTCAATCTATAATTAAGGCCAAATAGCATACATTTGAAACAGAAACTCCAACCTAAATATATTTTTAAATGGTAAAAATAAACAATTGAGAATAATATTTGTCCCATCTAAGCTTTGAGATGAGATAACTGAAACAAAGCCATTTGGAAATAGTAAGAGAGTATATACACTAGGTTTGTTATCTTAGCACAACTGCATAAAATGACATGTTTTGCATAATCATAGTATTCATAATTATTAATTTGCCTATTTATTTCTCCCAATAGATGGTAAGGCTTTGAGAGTAGGAATAGTATGCATTTTGGTGACCCTAGGTTTCAGACAGTGCCTGACACATAGTAGGACCTCAGTAAATGCTACATGAATAAAGAAAAGAATACGTGATGGACAAATATAGAAATATAACAATATAACAGTCTTACTGACATCACTTGTAATAAGATCATGATACACTGTACAGATTTTAACATTACCAATTATCAGAATCATCATAGTGACCAAAAAAACCCAACAATGATAGTGAAAACACCTCATTTTCATCATACTGTAATTTTGAATCATTTCAGTTTCTCTCTCAATGCAGTTTCAGCAATGCTTTAAACGTTTTGCAGAACCAAAAGCTTTTAGAGCTAAACGCATCAATTACACATAATCTTGTGATACGATCCTGCCATGAATCCTTAGTCATTCATCCTCAACCCACAGAATGCCATCTGCTTATTGTGAGTGTACCTTGTTACAAAGAGAAAAAGGGGAAAGAAATCTTAAACTGACTTCATTCCCCTAAATTATGTAACTTTAAAGCATATTTTTGTTTTAAAAAAGGTTCTTATATTTTCAATAACATTATTGACAGTAAATGTTAAAGTTTCTAAAAACACATAATCTAAATATTCTGACCTTTTTGATAGATTACCTGTGCATGCATTCCCCTCTGTTGATTCAGAAAGTAAAACCATGAATTATCTGGAGAAAGTTTTAACTCCAAATGTCCAATGAACTACAACCTTGACTTGATTCTTTACTGAAGTTATACTTTTATAAAATCACAGCATTGTAAAGGTAGGGTTTGAACTGTTTATTTTATGTGGCAGGCTCTCTAGGATTAAGTGAAAGCTGTGTAATTTAATGGTGGAATGAGCAACCAAGAATGCGTTCCATCTTCTCAGCAATGGTGACCTGACTTAAAACCACACATAGGAGAAAAGAATGACAATCCCACTTGGTTCTATTCACTCAATAATATTAAAATGATGTTTGTATGATAAACATTTATAAAATGCTTATCAGTCTCTAAATATTTCCATTATTTTATCCTTTGATACTTACAACATCTATTGGGTGGAGTGCACATGCACCCAAAAGATCAATAGTCTTAGGTATAGGAACAGTTAAAAGAAAAATAGGATCCCCCCCACCCTCAAAAAAAAAAAAAAAGGAAAATAGGATCTAAAACTCTGGTTATCCAGTACCTAGAGTAGAGCTGTCTTCAAGCCCTCCTTTCTATCTTAGCAGTATTTTAGTATTTTAAGCATTTTATGTATTTTTTTATTCCTTTTTATATACTTATTGACAAAGATATAGGCGGTATGGCTTTGTCCATGATAAAAACAAATCTGGCAACCAGAAGTGTTTCTTTGATTAAAGCTGTTAATCATTTATAAGATGAGATAAAGCTTCTGGTCCCTGGAAAATCATATAAAATTTATTAGAGAACAGTAATTGCTGAAATGTAGCAATTTTAATGTATACCTAACTTCTTAATAAAAATCAAAGTATTTATGCCACTGGCGGAATGAAGGGTCTATTGTGAGAAATGATACAATCCTGGTACCTTCTCAACTTTATCTCTACTAACTACTTCTCTCACCAAGGTAATGCCATCTCTTTCCAGATAACACTAATAGCTCCCCAACAGGTATCTCCACATCTATTATTCTCTCCAATCTCTTCTCTACAGCTCCACCATGGAGAACTTAAAACAAACAAACAAACAAACAAACAAAAACAAACAAACAAAAAAACCACCTTTTTATATCACTTGCCTATGAATTTCATGGCTTCCAATTGAACTAAGAATTAAACCCAAAATTTGTTTAAAGGGTCCCATATTAAGATTCCTTTCCCATTACTGGAGGCTAATCTCTGTGGCTCACCATACTTTATTTTGGCTTTTTTTTTTCAGTTCCTAAAGACTATAAGCTCTTCTTTACTTCGGAGTTTTCATAACTTTCTTCCTTCTGCTTGGAACACATTTTCTCTACTCCCTACCCCGGCCCTGTGTCCCTGCTTGCTCTCATTCATCATCTGCCTAAAAACTCTTAATTCACCCCAACGCCAACAATATAAATAGAACCTCCTATTAAAATTATTGCATCTACTCTTCTTACTACTGGTTTCCAGGGTTTATCCATATTAAGGGTCTTCATCATTTCCATGGAAGTAAAAGCAGGAAAATGGAAAGGTAAGCCCCCTAAGTCATTCATCCACTATATAGAACTATTCAGATATTTTGATAATGGGACCACTAATATGAAATATATTTTATTTACATAGTAAATTTCTAAATTCCAGCATGATAAAATATATTTGCAAAGTCAAACAAAGATTTGCAAGATCATACCACAGAGGACAACTGAAAGTAAAAACCAAACCATTACTTGAGTTGATTTTACAAATGATGAAGTATGATATATCATTTTGTTTCAATCATGAAATAGAATTAAAGTTGTAAATGATCCAAAGAACATTTACAGCAGAAATTATAAAATATTATTTCACAGAGCAATTTTGATGGATTGGCCAGGATGGCTGTGAAAATTACGTTTAAAATTATTCCGGGCAGAGTTCAGATTCATCGAGGAAGAGCACAATAGTTTAAAAATGTCTATCCTGGGCAAAAAAGCAGAGAAATGGTGATTCTCTTTACATTACAAGAGGAAAAGATAAGAGAGGTAAAGTGACTTCACATCAGTATGAAAATAAAAAAGTGAAACACAGTATTTAGGACTATTGACTATTTTTCTGGGGCATCTGTCAGTAAGTTACAAATATTTACTGATCCCTGAGTAGTATGCAAAACAGAAAACAATTGAAACACGATTTTTTTTTTTTTCCTTCTGGCTATGGCATCTTTCTGTCCTCTGGTATTCTCCTATCTTACGGGTCATTTTAAAATCTCTTTTCGATGTGTTTATTCCTGTGCTCAACCTCTAAATGTTGGATTCTTCAAGGGTTCTTTGTTCTCCTTTACTTTCTTCTTAGCTAACTTCATTCCATCCCATGACTTCAAACATTTCAACGTTGAGAAGTACAGCTTTTTATTTCCATATTTCCACATGGAAATCTTGTACATATTTCAAATTTAATTTTAATATGGACAACACAGAAACCTTGATTTAATGTCAAAACTTACTGCTATCCCACTCATTACTTTTATATTTGGGACCAAATCTACAAATATTTAAATTCAGTAATCCAGTACTTTTCCTTGGTTCTTCTCTTTCCCTCTCCTGCATAGTCAGTTAGCCAATAAGTTCCTTTGACTCAAACTCCAAGTCACACCTGAAACCAACCATTATTTTCTGTCCCATGACTACCACCTTGGGCCCAGTTACCATTATCTCTGTCTGAATTATTTCAAGACCCACCCAACTAGTCTTCTCCTGGGTTCTCCTTTTTACCCCTTGCTTCCAGCCTTCTCTATATGGTAGTGAAAGTGACTTTTTTTCAAAACAAGAATAAAATTTTGTAGTGGCCTTGCTTCAGATTCTCTAATGTTTTTAAACTTAGAAGTAAATTCAGATTCCCAACCCTGAATTCTTTAAAGCCTTATATTAATGATGAGGTTTTCTTACCTCCAGATGAATCTTCATTTTATAACACTCTACATTCAGTCACTACATTTCAGCCGTATTAGCCTTTTTGGTTTTTCAACCACACTATACTCATTTCTACCTTAGTCCTAGCGAGACTTGAAATATTTTTCCCAGTGACTGCCTTGTTTTTACCATTCACGTGTCAGCTTAAATCTGACTTAAGTGGCCTTCTCTCACCATGGGTCTATAGTAAATAACTATACACTCTCCTTCACCTCCTTCCTTTACTACCTTCTTTAATTTGCTGTATAGCACATTTCATTTCCAGATAATTTTGTTGTTTATTAATTTGTCATTCATTTGTTCATTAGTACCTGTGATTCTGCTTGAAAATAAAATCCATAAGAACAAGGGAATTATCTTACTTATTAGCCCTGGGGAACATATTATATTCATAGTAGGCATTTGATATATATTCCCTGAATAAATAAAATACATTTTCTATATAATTTTCTACAATTTAACACAAAATTAACCCCCTTTTAAGCCTTTGCAGCATATTTTTAACTTTAGGCAACATTAACTTTAGGTAATTCAGGATTTTTTTGGATCACTCTTCGTACAATCTTTGGCATATACTTAGAATTTGCAAACATTTATGTAAATACATTCTTATTAGAAAAATAAAACTCAGGGAGGAACTAGAGAAAGAGAGTAGCTACATGCCAAATTAAAATACATATTTATTATTTTTAGTCTGTGGTTATCTGGTAGTACTTATTTTCAAATAAAGACTTTTAATAAATAAAAATTTTCATCTGAAATGATATAAATGTTGCTTTTATTCTGTTAATAAGACATCTGAATTCAGAAAGATGAAATGTAAATATATTTCTTTAAAAATCTCCTTTTCCTGATGTGCAATCATTTGCTATTGTTCTGGGCGTGTCATATTTGAGCTATGCCCTATTCACGTGAGAAATTCAGGTTTCCAACTGTGTGGAAGGATGTCTGTGCAAATTCCTATGCTTAACAGCTCTGTTGTGTATCTAACACTAACCCTTAGATGCCACCTATTACCCAAGCCACATGCACCAAGAGAAAATTAATAACCACATCTTTCTCTTACGAAATATCTTAAGAATTAACACACTAAATACACTTAAAACACTAAAATGGTAAATTCCATAGTGGAGGATTTTTTTGTTTTGTTTTATTTTTCCCTTTTGAAAATGGCTTTTTTAGAGTTTAAACTTCAGGATCAAAGTAACTGTGAGTTCGCCTGTTGAGATAAAGACAAGAGAGAGAGATAGGCTCATGTCTCAGCTCTTGTGAGCTGAGATCCCAACTACGTGAAGCTTGAGCTAAAAATCCCAAGAGACACAAAAAGGGCAGGAAGGGCAACCTACTGCTGGGGAGGAAGGATGTGCAGCATGAGTGGCATTGGCACGGTTGTCTCCGTGCTAAGCAAGTGCACCTTCTATTCTACGGTAACTAAAGTTTGTAAGTGATATTTCCAATACCTCTACGTATTAGAGAGTGCAGCAATGCAAACCAGTGTCAACACAGTCATGGATAATTATGCTGAGGCAGGTTTTAAATCTGTGTAGCCAGCTGTTGTCTAAAAAATAGTAATAATTAGAGTAGACACCGATGTGGGAAGCAAACACAAGAGAAAAAATGAATTTTCCTTACTTCCTACAGCCCATTGACAAGTCCTTGAAACAGATATGAGTGATCTCCCTCTAGGAACTCAGCTGCCTTGATGTTAATACTTTGCTAAGGGCAAAAGGCAATCTTAGCCAGACCCCCAGGATCATGTAAGTCTTCATTCACACATAAAAATTCCTTTGGAGGGGTGCCTGGGTGGTTCAGTAGGTTAAGCCTCTGCCTTCGGCTCTGGTCATGATCTCAGGGTCCTGGGATCGAGCCCTGCATTGGGCTCTCTGCTCAGCGGGGAGCCTGCTTCCCCAATCTCTCTGCCTGCCTCTCTGCCTACTTGTGATCTCTCTCTCTCTCTGTGTCAAATAAATAAATAAAATCTTAAACAACAAAAAAAATTCCTTTGGAAACTTCCTTCACCTCTACCCCGGGGCAAGATATATGTTAGCAATCATTCCCCAAGTATATGACCCCTAAGCAAACATCTGAAGGGTCCCATGACTAAAGTTTCATTAGACCTTTTGCTAACAACAGCTAGCCCCTCAAGGTCCTAGAAACTTTGTTTCCAAAGTCCCTTAGAGACTTCTGCTATCCCTGACCTCCTCCCAACTTGAAAGTATATAATCAGCCACTCCTCATGACCCCAGTGCAGCTCTTTCTACCCATGGATCCTGTCCCCATGCTTTAATAAAACCACCTTTTTGCTCCAAAGACATCTCAAGAATTCCTTCTTGGCTGTTGACTCCAAACTCCAACATCTTTCCTACATCAAACATCACTTATCAGATTTTCTAAAGAGCTGAGGTACCTTTTCACATGCAGCAGTGAGCAGTGACATGTGAGAGAAAAATGGGATACAAGCCTTGATGAGCCCTTTATTCCTTCTTTCCTTTCTTTCTTTCCTTCTTCTTTCATTTCTTCCCCTATTTAATAAATATTTAATGGACAGGACCGTTTGTCATGTTGTCAGGCATAGGAGATACAGCATTGAACAAGACAGAAGAGGGTCCTTCCTCAGGGTGATTCTGGGACAGAGAATAAATGAATAAACTAATAGATAAGATAATTACACTTTGCAATAAACTCTATAAAAAATCAGGGTAAAGATGGCTTAATAATTGGCAGAGTCCATTTTAGATAGATGATCAAGGAAGCCCTCCAAGTTGAGACATGAAAAATTAAAAAGACTCAACCATGCAAAAAATATCCCAGTCAAAGAAACAAAAAGGGCCAGAAGCAGAAAATATTTTATTGTGTACAAGAATTCAAAAAATCAGCATGACTGCAACAAAGTCATCATGGCGACCTGATATCAAACGAAGATGTAAAGAGACGCAGGAGCCAGACTTAGAAGCCAGGAGGTATATATACAATACCTACTGATTACCTGTCTAGCATTGTTATAGAGGATATGTCAGCAAAAAATAAGCACTCTCCAGAAACCTAAATGGCACACAACTAAGTGTACATGCCTACACCCCAATCACATACATAGTAAGTCTAAAGTGTAGGACTACAGGCCATCTTCTGATGCTGTCTCTAGTGATCATTATGATGTGGGGAGGGGAACAGAGACAAGAAGGAAATGTAGATAAAATTAAATTTCCTCATGACCTGCAGCCCTTTGACAAATACCTCAGACAGGCAGAGTGTCACATCCCTCCCAGAAACTCCCAACTATCTTAACGTTAATGCTTCCTTAGAGGGAAAAACAACCTTCCCTTGACAATAAACAGGCCTCCAGGATCCTGTGAGTCTTGAGCATATGGAAGACCTTTTGGAAACTTCCCTTTGTCTTCACTCCCCCAACTCCAGAAAGTATATCACCAACTGCTCCTCACAATGCCAGGGCAGCTCCTTCTGCCCAAGGTACTGTCCCCATGCATTAATAGAAACTTTTCACACCAAAGATGTCTCAAGAATTCTTTCTTTACCATTGGCTCCAAACCCCAACACTCCCAACCATATCAATTATACATTATTACAGTTTTCTGGCAATTTTTTTTTTTTTTGTCCCCAAAACCTAACAAAAGCATGAAGGAGGAAGGTGATCACAGACTTAGATCCTTAGGGTTGATGGATACCTTACAAAGACAGTTGTATTAAAAAAAAAAAAAAAGTAAAAGAAAAACCCACTACATGAGAAATTTGGAGTTGTTTCTAAATCAAACACAAATTTAGGGAAGTTGCTTAGAAACTCAGGGTAATAGTTGTATCATCCATAAAACAGAACATTGGACTCAATCAGTGGTTTTCAAAATTTTTGTTTTCATAAGGCAGCAAAACACTCTATATTTATTGTATGTAAGTTAGATGAAGAACATCAGGAAAACAGAGTAGAAAAAGGTGGATCTGCTCTAGGGCACACAGAGGGCTAAGGACCCTAAGGGTAAGTCTTGAGTCAGTGTCAGAAGCCTTAAGGCATCAGTGATCCAAGTCTTGATGATCCAAAACATTCTTTCACCTATTAGCCTCTATGATTCTATCTTTGCATTCCTGGTAGGCCAAACATGGAATTCAAGGAGAACAAACAATATAAAAATAAAACAATATTGGGAGACCGGTAAAGCATTCAAGAAGCTAATCTGCTAACAATGTTAAAGAGTTCTCAGTATTATACCTGGTGTTTATCATATACTAGAACTGAGCAACAGAAATAAAATCATGAAACTAGAGTAAAATATTGGGGCAACAATCTAAAATCAAAATTAGGGTTTTAAATTAGCATTTCAGACAAAAGTAAGAGAAGCAAGAACACAAAGTTCACATAGTAGTAGATATTTAGTAGATAATGCTTTAACCAAAACCTCACAAGAATAAACAGTCAGAGTTTGGCCAAAAGTGTTTGTCATTGTACCCCAGGATGTTGGGTATCATAAGAAGAATTGAATTAACTCATGAAGAGGCTACCATTAAGTCATAGGAAATCATCCAGGTACTCAAAGTGTCCTAAATGCAGCCAAGCTGGGTTAGCAGATCACTCTTATCAGCAAGGGACCACTTAAATCTGCCAACACCCCTCAACCACATTTGGACAATGTATCCAGTGGGTCTCCCCAGCTTTAATTTTCTCCTTTCTCTTCTGCTATCTTCCTGGTCCACTTTGGAAATCTATATGTTCACCATGAGACTCCAAGAAAACAACCTGAACCAGTGGACAATGTCACAGTTAGGTTCCATGGCATATACTCAAAGGTCAAGCCATGGCGTAGTAGAAAAAACATGTGACTCATGTCTGAAGAAAAACTTAATCCTGAGTTTTCCTAATTATTAATGATGTGGTTTTAGTCTAGTCACTTAAATCAGTGAGTCTCAGTTTGCTCAGGTAAGATCATAAGAATGAAAATATTTGTAAACACTAATGTGTTATAAAAATGAAAGAATCTTACTACTGATTTTAACACATTAAAGGAGACCATTAAATGACAAATCTTTAGAAATCCTAAGTCCTCTTGATCTGGGAGGCTAAAAATATTGCCATGTGTAAATAGCAAAGGAAATAGAGCCAGAAAGGAACACTGGACACATTCTTCCCTCCTTAGTTGTTTTTAACCCCCACCCCCACCTCCAATTTGTATATCACTTTGCTCAGATACTGAAGACAACACAAACAATTCTGTTTAGTCCTGACTTCGGGAAACGACAGTCTACTGGAAAAGTTCACGGCATATCTGTCATCTCATGATTCTGAAAATATTTTTTACTACTTGAGATACAGAAGGATACAAGGTAACATCTTATGCTGTAGTTCTCAAGGAGGGGCAGGTATCTTGATGTGGATATAGAGGAACCACACACATATATATAGATGTTGCTTCAGCAAGACAGACATTATAGAGAGAAGAAAAACATTTTATTTTTTATTTTTATTTTTATCTTTTTCAAGATTTTACTTATTTATTTGACAGAGAGAGATCACAAGTAGGCAGAGAGGCAGGTAGAGAGAGGGGGAAGCAGGCTCCCTGCCAAGCAGAGAGCCTGATGCGGGGCTCCATCCCAGGACCCTGAAACCATGACCCAAGCTGAAGGCAGAGGCTTAACCCACAGAGCCACCCAGGTGCCCCAAGAAAAACACTTTAAAAAGCAACTCTTTCTTTGAATAATGAAAATTTATTATCTTGTTTCCAAAGGTATTCCAATTTTTTTTGTGCAAGAATATATCTTTGTTTTTAATCTATAATCACTCTCCAATCCTCTGTTTCCCACAAGCTACTTTCTTCTTTCTCTCTCTCTTTTTACTGCCGAATTCCTTTTATGAAAGTTTCTATTCAAGTTCAAGTTAGTTAATATACAGTGTAATACTAGTTTCAGGTGTACCATATAGTGCTTCAACACTCCCATACCACACCTGGTGCTCTTCATAGCAAAGATGCTCCTTCATCCCCATCACCTGTTTCACCCATCCCCTCCTCCCCTCTGGGAAACATCAGTTTATTCTCTCTACTTTGCTTTCACTGTCTCTACCTCTTCTATCTTCTATCTGTTTCACAATCTATTGTATTTTGTATTCAGCCCCTCATAGTTCACTAACAATGTCCCCAAAGAGCTTCAGAGTCTATACTGAATAAACCTTTGACTTAATCAAGAACAACCCTTTTTCTTCTTGTTTTAATACATTAAGAACCAACATTAAGCATGCCATTCCTTTGGTATGTTGGCCTCATCAGTGTCCTGGTATTGACCTACCTCTGTATTTAAATCCCATTTAAAACCCCTTGTCGTGACAGTGACTATGTAGGTGCATACACATTTCATGCTGCTAATACAGGATTCACTACCAGATCACAGTTAATCGACAAGCTAAAAATCCTGGATGAGCAGAGGTTACACCACTTACTAGGAGGATGTAGTCTCTCAAACAGTTTAAGTTAACCAGAATATTTGCACAATTCCCTAATGCAAAATGCCCCTGTAACTACTAAATTGCTCTGTGTCAGGGAGAAGGTAGGGTTGAATGCTGCAGCTTTTGTCTTCCAGGCCAGGTACCAAGAATCTCAAGCATCATTCATAATTAATTCTGGCAGGAGAAAGAAACGCAGAACCATTCAAGAAGGCAACAGATGGAAGTTCGTTCCACTTCTGTAAACTAGAACAGTTAGATGATCACATTTAAAAGTCAGGCCCTGCTTTAGTAGGATTTTTTAAATTCCTTGGATTTGGTGAATATATGAAGCATAAAAAAGTTCAGAAGATCCAGATGGATATAGAAAAACTCCTTCACTTCACATCCCTGAAAAAGAATGCTTTTTAGTATTCCTACTCAAATACACTCACTTGTCGATATTTCCCTAGGAAAACCATATGCATTCTCTAACTCCCAGCTATGTTTATTTGTTTTTATAGAGTATGATTTCTTATAATTATCCACATACTACTATGAAAAATGAAAAATGCTCAATTTTTCCCTTAGTGTTACTCTGTCCTTATTCATACAAAGGGTAAGGGGAAAGAGTCATGACAGAGTTGGCCTTTGTGGGAGCGTGTGATTAAATGGTCAGGGAAGATTATAAACCTGTTACAGCAGAGACAATAGGGTTGAAGAGGAGAAACAGATTTGAAAAATATTTAAAAGATAGATAGTCCAGTTTGAGGGACAGTTATTTTAAGGGCTGGAAAATGAGAAAGGAGTTAAGAACAAGGTCAGAATTTTGGCTTGGGAAATTATGTGAACATCATGCTATTCAGGGAAAAGGGGAACAAGGACAATGTGAAAATGAACTGGAGGGAACGAGCTCATCTGAGGCATGTTAAATTTTAGGTGTTTTTAGGTCATAGACTGAGAAGTTCAAAGTAGTTTGAACAACTCTGTAGCTGCTAAGCCTGGAAGAAGTGTAGGGCAAAGTCTCTCCTTCTCTCTGTCTCTGTCTCTATCTCACACACACACAACACACACACACTTGGGGTCATGAGAGTACTGATGGTATAGAAACCTCAGGAGTTACTAAAGAACTCAGGGAGACTATATAGAGCAGAGTGGCAAGGGGACCTTGATCAAATGCTTGAGCAATGCTAATATTTCAACAATAACTAGATTAGAAAGTACCCTAAAACATGATTCAAAGAGGGATGCCTGGGTGGCTCAGTCAGTTAAGCATCCGACTCTTGATTTGGCTCAGCTCATGATCTCAGGGTTGTGAGCTCGAGCCCCATGCAGGGCCCCATGTGGTCATGGAACTTGCTTAACATTCTCTCTCTCCCTCTCTCTCTGCCCCTCCCCCCTCTGGCGCATGTGTGAGCTCTCTCTCTCTTAAAAAAAATGATTCAAAGAAATTGGAGGGAAGGAAAGATCAAATGATGAAATTGAAAGCTAAAAAGGAACTTTGAAAAGGACCTAATTGTCAATAGTTTCAAATCCTGGAGAGAAACAAAGTCAATTGAATTAGCAGCTTTGTTGCTAGAGAAAGCCCTTTCAGGGGGAAGAGAAACCAAATAACAGTTGTTTGAGATGCAAATAGAGGGCCACTGCATAGCAAGAAATTCAATTATAAAAAGGAAGGTGAGCTATGGGGACATCCCTGTCAAGGGGCAAATAATTAAGACACAATTGCTTATTCATATTTTTTTTTTTTAATTTTTAAGATGGAATAGATTTGGACAGTTTTATGCACTCAAGAGAGAAATAATACAGAGAATAATGAAAGAGATTGAGCATAGCTCAAAGGAAGGAAGACTGAATGGGATTAGAGCAGATATCGAGGGCTGCCCTTATTAGTGGAACTGCATTATTTTCCTAAATTCACCTGATTTCTGAATGAGAATATCCATTAATTCAACTTTGTTTTTTCCCCATTGGCCAAGCCTAAAAATCATCTCTGGAATGAGATGTAGGAGGTAGAAGGCATTGCCAGAAAGATTTCATGCTAGAGTCCTTTTTAAAGTAACAACTACCACTGTTACTAGCCCCTTTACAATAGATGTCTAAACTTGGAGTGTAGTAGCAAAAGCAGTTCCACTACCTTATCTCCTTTGGCCTTCTCACTAACATTCCCAGCATTCTTGTAGATAATTTGTTTAGAAGGGTTCAATAGCATATTAATTATCAGAACAGATCTTATGTGGAGTTGCCTCTAGAAGAAACCAGAGTAAAACGAACCCCCACCTTGGTCCTTCCAGTTGGTCCTCAATAGGAAATGTGAAATAAAAAGATTGCTTTTCCCTGAGCCATTTTGTCAGGGGTAACAGTCTGAATCAGAGAGAAAATGCTTGGGCAAATTCATTTATCATCATTCACCTTTTTAAACTCAATAAATGAGTCATTGTGGGTTTTTTTTTTTTAAATATATAAACTTCACTTTCTTCTAAAATCAGAAATTAAGATATTCTTTGTAATTTAGGCAAACTGTAGGTGGGAGACCCAGGTTACAATTGGACAGAAAGTCTCATTTAGTATACCATTAAGTAATAATCCTCATTCATAGAGGCTCATTTTACATCTGAACAACTGTAATGCCCATCATTACAAGGGGTCTATGCCTCTACTAATTTTATTCTAAAAAAATCCTCAGAATATTTTTGCCAAGTATCATAGGAGTTGCCTGGCAACTGCTAAGAACAAATGCAAAGAAAGAGAGGTGATTTAATAAAGAACTCAGACACGATCAAAACCTTGTAAAAATGAATTCGATACCTGCTTTACTCAGGAAAAATAAACACAATCCCTTGAGTTGATGTTAAATGCAAAAAATTAATAACTTATTGTGAATCAGCTGTAATATAATTAATAAAAAAGACATGGGGACTGATGAAAAGTAACCAATGAAGCATTTGAGAATTCTTTTTTTTTTTTTTTTTTAATCCCACAGTGTGGTTTGTTCAGCTATTAGATCCCAGGTTTATGAGTTTATTGTGCTCACAGGCAACATTCTTTAGAAATTTGTCTGTCGATTTGAGGAAGCAAGTAAGAAAATCAGACCTTATCTAGTATGGTAACAGAAATTTTACAGATTTGGGAATTTAACAGGTTCACAAGTTTTGCTGCAACATTAAAGAACCCCTAAACTTTAAAGAGATGGAAAGTCATCATCAGTAGAAGGTGCCTAGAAAAGAAGAAAAGTTCAATACAGAGCCTAGTTCATTTCTGAGAGATGCAGGGATTTGATATAAGATAAAAGCCTGGCTCAGCTGGTGAAGCATGTGACTCTTGATCTCAGGGTTATAAGTTTGAGCCCCCACGTAGGGCACAAAATTAAAAAGAAAAGATAAAAGTTGGGGGGGGGAGGTCATGTATAACCTTTTTTTTGCATTAATAAGGAACATTTTGGTTGCAAAAATAGAAAGGTATCTTTTTTTGTTTTTTTAATAGAAAGGTATCTTAATTAAGTTAGAAAGAAAAATTAATTGGCTGGGTACTGGGCTCTTCTATATAATCCTGGAAGGCACAGAGATTTAGCTTGTCAGGGACAATGACATACACATTTACATGTCTCTAGAACTTTCTCTTTCCATTCTTCATCCACACTTCTCTCTGCCTAGTGGCTACCTTCTCCAAGTCCAACTTTCTCTGCATGGTAGAAATAGGACCACTAGCTGAGCCCATGGCTCACTTTTCAAAGTTGCAATTCTAGAAAGGAACTGCTCCTCTTGTCTGATGTAAAGCTTGAAACATCTCAAGGAAGGAATTGGATTGGTCAGGCTTGAATCAAGACTCCATCCAGAATCACCAGTTGTGGTTAAAGAGCTGGGCCCTACCACTGGTTGCCCCCATTGGAACACAACAACTGAAAACACTGAACAGTTCTTCAGAAGAAGAGTATATGGGGAAGATGGGAAGATTTCAGGCCAGCCGGAACGATCAGGAAATGAATGTGTTTGGCCTTTGGATTTCTATTTCTTGGTTTGCCATTTTATGGAACATACTCACGAGTTAACTCTCAAGCACTTTATTTAGATGCTCAGCTCTATTTCTCTTATACTATATGTCACTCTTCCAGTCTTCCTTTTTTTATAGGATTTGGAAAAACAGTAGGATGAAGAACGAAGCTTATGTGCCCATTGCCTAGAGTGAGATGCAAGACCCCTAAGGCCACAGAAGAAGAACTTTCTAGGATGAAAGCCTCGTGCTTTTAAAACTTAATGATGGAACCACACCTCTGTCCAGGTTGGGAGTAAGCCCTGGTTAAGTGTGAATCAAATCTTCTCATTCTGTCAGTCATGCATAGAGTTTATTAGTACAGTCTTAGTCAATGCTCAGTGTTAGGTGGCTGGTCTGGAAGCAGAGGTGACACGCTCTGCACCAGACATTTCTAAAGCACCAATCCTGGGGGGTAGTAGATAGCTAAGTAAAATCCTTTCTCTGGAGCAAAGGGAATTTAATTCACCTACCATATTAACTTTCCCTTCTACATGCATCGATTCATTCTTATATCAGTTTATAGGAAGTTAACTGCTGCCCCTGGGAATCGGTACCTGTCATTTATGAAGCTCAAACCTTAAGGAGATGAACTTCCTAATTTGTACTTTGAGTGGCAAGGAAGGAAGATAGGATGCAGCTTCTGCATTATTCATAGGGTGTGAACTATTAACAAACTAAGTCATGTTAAAGCTGAAAAGCACTCTTCTGAACTCCAAACTGTTTTTCTTTGTTTTGTGTGTTTTTTATCAAAATGAGCCATAACCAGTCTTTAACTATTCAAATGAGAAAACTAAAAGTTACTCTATAGACAAATAAATATATGTTTTGTTTTTTTTTTTTTTTTTTGCTACCTGATGAAGGTTTTCAGGCAGTTGCTCTTCATTTTGATTTCTCTGTATCATGGGCACACTCATTGAATTTTGAAGAGCCCCACATTCCCCAGCATAACCAGTTCAAGGTCCTCAGCAACCTGTCTTAGCCTGATCAATCCCTGCCTTCCTCTTAGAACCAGGGCGTGGCCCCAGAAGACTCCACTCCTTCCAGAAGAGGCCAGCATTTCCCAATGTCTGCCCTTGCTCTTACTCTTGCTGATTCGCTGCCTGGGATATCCTTTCTTCCAATTGTTGCAGTTTTAGAGGTCATCTCAAATCCCACATTTATAAAGCCTTCACTAATCCCCACCCACCCTCACTTCCCCACCTCCCAAGTTGGTAGCTATGTCTTTTATGCATCAACAACATTTATAAAAAGTGTCTCATTATATAACATTTAATATAGCAAATTTATGTATTCTACCACTATTGCAAATTCCAAATTCTAAATTGTGTTATATTTATTTGTGTGAATTTCCCATCTCTCCTAGTTGTCAAAAGTTTCCTTGAGATCATGTCTTTTTATTCTGTATCCTGAAGTGTCTATAAGAGCACAGCAGTTAAATATGTATCATATTGTAATGTTTGGGGTTCTTTATGAGGCTGCAAAAAAGCCGTTTCTCCCAAGACCAAGATACATGGTCTAAGCAGGTTCATAGTATGATACCTGTTAAAACCATATTCTTTAAGTTCTTGCTCAAGACTTATTTAGTGGGGATAGGGCCTGTACCTATGAGAATTTTTGTTTTGTTTTGTTTTGTTTCTCTTGAGGTTACTGTCTCTTCTATAAGAGTAGATACTAATTTGTCATTATGTTTGGAGTCATATGTGGAAGCTAGAATAAACTGATACCAAATTTTGGGCTTATTCCAGAGGTGTTAAATCCACTCATAGATCAGTATTCTAGACACCCTTTTAATCTAGAGCTGAATACCAAGTTCATTCATTGCTCAGCTATGAAATCTAAATAACTAACCCCATTTATTCAATGGATATTAAAAGCTTGTTACAACATATTGCTTCAGACAGTCCTTAAATGCTTTATGCCTCATCTTTCTCTTCTGTGCAATGGAATATCAATCACTACCTCATCAGGATATTGATAAGATAAAATGATAAATGTGTACATAATACTTACCTCAGTACCGGGCACATGGTATGTGCCCAATAAAAGGCAAAAGACAAACAGGAATTTTTTTTTCCCCCACTATAGTCTACCAGGGCTGTCCAACAGATCTTTCTGTGTTGATAAAAATGTTCTGTGACTGTCTGGTCTTACACAGCCAGACACAAGCCACATGTGGCCACTGAGCAACTGAAATGTGGCTCAAAGGAGTGAGAAAATACATTTTATGTCAATTAATCTTCATTTAAACAGTAACATGTGGCTAGTGGCTACCATAGTGGAGGGTAAACTAGATGAGAACGGAGCTATGACTAGTTCACCGTCTTACCACCAAAGATTAGAACAATCCCTGAACATAGTAAGCATTAAGAAATACATAAGGAATGAATGAAGTGAGTAAATTTTCAATGAAGTGGGGAAACCAGGACAGAGAAAACAAAACAAGACTACTTGTGATTTCTGGCATTCGAGTGGTGGAGAAAAGAGAAACTTAGGTAAGTACAGTTGACACATTTCATGGTGACCATGGACTGCCATGGGCCAGTTCTGTCCACAATGAAACCCTCAAACCAAAGATAAGCTCATACTATATTCCGACTGGAGCTAAAGTCAACTAGCAACATCTCCCTTCAATGCAATCACTATGTCAGTAAGAAGATTGAAACAAATGTCACAGAGGAAAAAATTTAGGAAAGACAGAGGTAAAAAGAGTAGGGAGGAAAAACAAAGAGTTGTACCCTGACGCTGACCAGAAAGTCAGGAGCCCAAGTACATAGCTTCCTTGGGAGCTTATGAAGTTCCCATCACAGCTGCCTACACAGTGGCTACAGAAAACATGTACCCACCTATGTATTGTCTTTCTGCTCTTTGTAAGCTCCCCTCCTACCAAAGAAGGGCATTCATACAGAATTTGCTTCTCTACACCTACCACACTATCCCTCCTCCAAAGTTCCACCCTCTCCGCCGAATGGTCATCTCATGCTTTCAACAAATCAATTCTAGTTTGCTGAACATTTGGTGTTATTCATATATAGGGATCACATTGACTCTGATTTATCAGGGTAGCTAGGCATATCCAATGGATGGCAAGACTGAATCCTATGAAACATCCCAAAGGAGTCAAACCAGTAAGTAATACAGTACTGCAATGCATATTGCCTGCCTGTTCAGGATATTGGGATAAGAGGATCCTGGCTTAGGAAGGGGCATGTGCTATAGAATAGATCAGGAAGAAAGTCCTAGGGGCAAAACTAGAGAGGGCCTGTATGCCACACTGAGCAAGGTGATTTATAAACCTTTGAGAGAATTTTCTACAAGAAAGAGAGGAGGATGAAAATGACATTATAAACTTTAGGCCATCTAAAACACAACATTCTAAGTTTCCATTATAGATGCTGAAGAAGTTGCAACTAGCAGAGGAGCTTACAAAGCACCATGTCTTCTAATCCTGTATGTTGACATTTATCACACACAAGTCAAGGTCAAAGGATTGGAAATAGGGTTCAGTTCCATTGGGACTGAGGTCCATCTTATTATAGATCGACAGACTTGATTTAAAATTTAAGGGCGGACAACTTTAGAAATGGTTTGCAAAAAACTGGCAAATACAATTGGCAAATATAAGCAGGAGAATATAATTGATCTCTCATTCCAGATTCAGTTGAAAATAGCAGTCCTGGGGCCATTGTTAAGGCACAGAGTAAACACAGAAATTTGGAAGTCTACCCAGTTTTTACTCCCTGAGAAACAGTGGGGGTCTTGGCTAATAGAACTGTGAATATTCACTGAAGGCTAATAATCAGTTTACCACAAAAATAGCAGCCACCGCAGCTCTGACAGCTTACAGGCTTGCCAGGAAGGACACTCCATACCCACGCACAGACTTGGTAAGGGGTGGAGGAAACACCACCCTCATAAGCGAGCCTTCAAGGCTTGCTTTTTGATGGTTCTCTCACAGGAAGGATTAACAATGCACAGCTTCCTTCACTGCTGCCATCACAGCTAGTATTTCTATATGCCCAGAATTCTAAGGAAGCTGTTAGTATCTAACTTAAATTGGAGTAGGCAATGATTTACATGCTTTCTTGGGAAACGTAAATAAATCCCCCAAACAGCATGTTGGTTATACAGAGATAGACAGCCCCAGTGTGCAGAGTGAGCATCACATGGGGTGCACTAACTAGGGGCACTCTTTGGAGAGGCTTACAATTATATTCAATTCTTGTTAGACTCAGACAAAATGCTGTTGCTCCTATGAAAGTCCACTGAAGCTGTGGTTCTTTGTTTCCTGCGACGTTCTACCTGTGAGGAACAAGGAAAAAAGTACCACATAGAAGCTGAGCTGAAAGATTATAAAAACAAATAAGCTGCGGAAATGGTAATAACATTCCCCTTGGTGGGATCCCCACCCTAACAAGACGGAGAAAGTTCTTATGGGCCTCACTCCTATAGTTAAGGCAGTTTGCAAAAAGAAACAGTTGAAAACCTCAACCTTGGGGCTTGATGCCTCCAGCTGTGGTTGCTACAGGCCCATCACAAGGCCACCATCAAAGCAGAACATTGTGAAACAGTGCTTGGAAAAGCCTAGTGTGTATGCCTTGCAGTTGGGGGGCAATGGGTCTGGTGCTGGCTTCTCCACTTTGTACTGCTGAAATGGCTACACTTGCTTTGGCAGCCCATCCAGAGAGTAAAGAGAGACTTGGGGCAAGACCAGGGGTAAAAGTGCACAGGATAAAGTGTTTGGGAAACAAAGGATAGGACAGCATCCCCACTTCTGTTCCATGACACACCCTCAATGGTTCTTCTGGGGCTATAGGAAGAAGCACAGAGGGTAGAGGAAAGAAGCAATAGTTTGGGATGATCCAAGGTCATCAATGATGACCAAAGGCCAGTCAAGGTAACAGCTATTGGGAGCCTGGGGGCACCAAATGTTGGAGGTCTTGGGTAGTGCTGCCCCTTTCTCAAAGGTTCTTCAATCACAGGGAGCCAGGGTGAAGCCGGATACTGTCACTTCCACAGTCAAGCTTACCATCAACAGAGACCACAAGCAGCAGACAGAGTGGGGCCAGAGATGCTTCTGAACAATTCACAAGATGACCAGACCCTTCCTCTCCTATTGTCCCATGACCCTTATGGCCTCCAACGCCACTGAATCTGGCCTCAGAAAAGACGAGGGAGAAGGATCTCACAGCCAAACCTTATTCAACCAAACTCAATACCCTGCTTCACGATGGATGGAAAACAGAGTGAAAGAGCAGACAGACTAGATTCTCTCACCACTCCAAGTTACCCAAGATTTAAAACAACAACAACAACAACAACAACAACAAAAACCCTGCATTGTGGGGAGGAGATGTTACACTTGGCACAGGCGGAAGTTTTAGCTGTAATGGAATTGTAATAACTTAAAGTAACCAGAAATATGAGAAATGGGGGGGGGGGAGGTGGACATGCCAGAGATGAAATTGAGGCTAACAGAGGTAAACTTCCCAGAATTCCGTTATTAGGGTAGGATATGAAACCAGGTCATTCTGGCTCTTAAAAGCATGCTTTTTCTCTCAAGCATCTTATTTTTTCCAGGCTTTTTTGGTGATGGGATAGTCGAAGTTCAGGTTCATAAAGTCCTTCTGGGATGTACCAAATGTTGGCAATAAAAAGAATTATAAATAGGGGCGCCTGGGTGGCTCAGTGGGTTAAGCCTCTGCCTTCGGCTCAGGTCATGATCTCAGGGTCCTGGGATCGAGCCCCGCATCAGGCTTTCTGCTCTGCAGTGAGCCTGCTTCCTCCTCTCTCTGCCTGCCTTTCTGCCTACTTGTGATCTCTCTCTGTGTCAAATAAATAAAATCTTTAAAAAAAATAAAGAATTATAAATAGAAGGATATATTATGGTAGCATAAACTACGACAGGGGGCCACAGAATGGCGATCTAGGCATATGGTAATGGGGAGAGCCAGCAGCTGGCAAGAGGTCAATATTCTGGAAATTGGGCGATATAATCTGGCAGATACCAAATGGGCAAAGACAATAGAGTTTTGCAGGAAGATCCTGACAGATAGCATTTTTTAAAGATTATCTTAACAATATCTCCAAATACCTAATTCTTACAGAACTGTTACTCCCCTTAAGAGGTGGGGTCTTTGTTCCCTCTCCTGAACCTCGCTGGGCCTTTACGACTGCTTTGACCAAGAAAGTATGGCTGAAGTGGTTCTGAGATTAGGTTTAAAAAATGTCATGCATTCAAGGCATGCTTGCTTTTGAACCCCAACCACCATGCTGTAAGCCTAAGCAGCCCAGAGGCTGCCCAGAAAGGCTCGCGTAGAGAAGAACGAAAGACCTCAGCTCATAACCCCTGGATTAACTGTCATGTGAATGACCCATCTTGAAAGTGTATCCGCACTGTGCAAGAAGCTTAATATTCTGGGGAGGAAAAACAGTTTTTCCTCTACCCTCTGGGTTCTTGGCTGAGACTCCCCTGTAGTAAAAAGAATGAACAGGAGAAAAACATAAGTTTAATAACATGTATACCTCCTATAAACATGGAAAACTAAATCACCTTCCTGAAATGGCCCAAGCCACCACCTTAAACAACATTGCCAGCTAAAGACAAAAGAAAGATGTTGGTGGGGGGGGCAGTTATGAGAGATTAACAAGCAAAGCAATAAAGGTATTGTTGTTACATAGCTCTAAGTGGTATCATCTCCACTGATAACTTCCTACAGATGTAGAGTCAGTCATTCTCTTCTGTACAGAGAGGGAGATAGCTTCACAAATGGAGGTTCCCTTATAAATCAAAATGTCTCTTAAAAAGGGTAACTTCTCAGTATTCAGAGTATTTTTCCATGTCTGCTTTTTAAAAAATAAATAAATAATTAGCCTAAAATAATCATCATGCCAATGTGGCATATCTTGGGGTGGTGTATTTTGCTCCCCTTAAATACTTATTTTTTTTAAACATATAGATCTTATTTTCTTTTTTTTTAAAGATTTCATTTATTTATTTGACAGAGATCACAAGTAGGCAGCGAGGCAGGCAGAGAGAGAGGGGGAAGCAGGTTCCCCTATGAGAGAGCAGAGAGTCCTATGTGGGGCTCAATCCCAGAATTCTGGGACCATGACCTGAGCCCAAGGCAGAGGCTTTAACCCACTGAGTCACCCAGGCACCCTTCTCCTTCAATACTTACAAACATTTTTTTAAGTCTCTCTAGCTTTTGTTAGGCCGTATCTTGTAATTCTTTTCATCTGTGTACTCAGACAAACTTAGACTGAATTGATAGGGTTACATATTGACTTCAAGATCATGACCATTTATTCTTAAGCTATGAAATTAAAACTCTGTATTTTACTGGCAATCAGGAAAACAAAACAAAACAAAAGTAGCTTATACCACATGGAGGAAAAAGGAGTCTGTTTTTAGGAAAAGCCCTACTAAAATTATAGATTTATATACATGGTTAACTTGTTATTTTCTCAAGCTTGTAAAGTTTGGGGATGGTTTTGAAACTGCTGAAAAGCATAAAGTTGAACAAAACCCAAAATGGCTGCACTAATGCTTTAGCAAAGCTGGATTTTCCATTTTTCCTCTCTGTTGCAAACCTTCCCTCCTCCTTTCTTGGCCTTTTGTTTCAGGAACATGGTACCACCCTGAGGACAGGAGGAAGGACGCTGGTAGCAAGTACACAATTCCTGTCAAAACAGATTAGATGCTGTACTTTCCTATTCCCCACCCCGCCCCTTCCTCCAGGCAGGCTTGAAGTTTTGAAGGCCATAGCCTATGGCAGCCTCCTTTGTTCAGCAAAGCAAAAAGCTATTGTTTCTCTTTATCCCAAACTCTGTCTTGATGCATTATTTTGGTTCTCAGGCACAGAGGAAGATTTTAGACAACAGTTTGCCTCACAGTAATGCATAAGTGATACAGGGATGCAGTCACAGCTCTGGACAAGGGGAACTGGGTTCTAGTCTCTAGTATAAAGGGGAAAACTTATGACCATTCCCTAGCTTGGAAGAACAGAACTTTGGAAATGAGGAATAAGATAGATCATTTGTTTCTAGACCTTGGGTCAAAAGTAGGGGCTTAGTCCCTCGAATCAAAGTGGAAGTCTGATAAGCAGGCATTTGATTAGGGCAGGTTTAACAAGTCTGACTTGATGCTCAAGGAGTTAATTGGCCTCAGATGTGGGAATAGCAAGGGCTATCCTGAGGGACTAGAAACCAAGCATGTCATTTTATTGAGTTTTGTACCAGACCATATGCGTCATTTCAAGATTCTAGTGCCAGAATGGCAAACGAGTTTCAACTTTCAGACAACTGTGATTTATTAGTAGCAGTTGCCTAGAGTAATACATTGAGAGAGACTGTGAGGCAGCATCCAGGCTCAGCAGGAAAGAAGGGATGACTGATTAATGATGTCTTTCACCAGTGCAGACAAAGCTACGCGACATGCATTCCATGCCTTCCCTAACCCTGTGCTAAATGGGACTAATTGCAACATTGTAAATGTGCCCCTCATCACAGGACCCAACATGAAAACTAATTCATGATACCTTTATTGCTTTGTACAGTATCAGGTGTTTACTGTGAATTTAAGAACAAATCCATAGTCATAAGATTAGTGTTAAATGGGTAGTCCGAACTAACTTACAGTATGACCTTGAACAAAGCACTTGATCTCTTTTCTTCTATAGCACAAGAATATAAAATCTTCTTAGCAGGTTGTTAGGAGGGTGAATGAAAGAACACAAAAGAATATGCTTTGTAGACCATGAAAGCTATGTGCATATTAATAGTTATTAAGACTTACTTTCTTATGGCATATTCTTACCCATTTTGGCCCAAACTTTTAAGTCTTATTTGTTCCAACTCTTTAACTCTCTATACCTAATCCATCAGAAGCACTATTCAGTCTACCACTCTAAGGAAAAGGTCTTTTCCTTCTGTTCCCACCGATGCCTCCTCAGTTCCTTTCTTACTACCTAATACTTATGTTATGACATCATCTTCAAATCAGGTAGGTTTTCTTGGCTAAACTGGTTATCTACAATTGGGTCAAGCTATAGGTAGGAAGAAATTAAGTCAGGACAAATGGTGGAGAAGAATCAGGTAGACAGACCTACAGACCAGAAACTAGACAGAGAAAAACAGCATCAAGGGTCCAAGTAGGCTGCTAAAATCTAGAAATAGAGTGCAAATCTGACGTGTGAGTCAAAAATCCAGGCGAGAGTCTGGCAGAGCCAGAGTCAGAATTTAGAGAGATAAACAGGCAAGAGATGGGAGGACAGAAATATCAAGAAGGTTTCTAATAAAGGTTCTAATAAAAAAATTAAGAACTTCCATCTGCTTCCCCAGAAGTTGTCAACATACGTTTCCTGGTTTCACTCAGATCATCTCATTTTCATGTTTGTTTGTTTGTTTTTTAAATATATTGGGATTTTTCATATAAGCATTCTTTTTTCTTTCAAATATACATTCTTCTAAGAAAAAGTGATTTATTGTCAAAAACTTAGAAAGCCACCATCCTATAATACTCTTCCTCCATTGTAAAATACGTCTGCATGCTATTTCCCAAATATTGAGTACATTTTCCCATCTCTACTTCACTAATGCTCTCTGGGCCATACTTAGACGCCTGTCTTAACTTCCTTCTAGCCTCTCCTATTGAAATTTTCTCCATGGTGTAAGACCCAGCTCGTATGGCTCCAATCCTGAGTTAACACCTAGAGGAACCTCTGTCTTTCTCCCCTCTCCTTATAGAGTTTTTAACATTATGCATTTAGCAATTACCACACCTCATATTGCCAGCAATCTTTGACAAAAGCAGGTGCCTGATTTCTTCACACTGATTGTAAGTTCACCCCCAAAGAATATAAAAAATGGTTTCCATGCTTTTTATTTCTTTAACTGAATTTTACCTATAGTAGGAAACTGTTAGTAGTTTTAAATAAATATAAATCAAAAATATAATTGGCTTATAGATACTTCTTTTTTAAAAAAAATTTTTATTTATTTGACAGAGTGTGAGAGAGAGTGTATAAGTGGGGGGTGGGGGAGAGCAGAGGGAGAACGAGAAGCAGACACCCAGTGAGCATGGAGCCTGGCATCGGGGTCAATTCCAGAAGCTTGAGATCATGGCCTGAGCAGAAGGCAGACACTTAACTGACTGAGCTACCCAGATGCCCCTACAGATACTTTTTTTTTAAAATATTTTATTTATTTACTTGACAGAGAGAGATCACAAGTAGACGGAGAGGCAGGCAGAGAGAGAGAGAGAGGGAAGCAGGCTTCCTGCTGAGCAGAGAGCCCGACACGGGACTCGATCCCAGGACCCTGAGATCATGACCTGAGCCGAAGGCAGGGGCTTAACCCACTGAGCCACCCAGGCACCCCCAGATACTTCTTTTTTGTTATAAATGGATTCTACTGATTCTAGAATTAAACAACACCTAGCCAGAAAAAGAAAAGAGAGCACATTAATTTTCATCTAGCACAACAACACCCAGATGCATTCTTTCTTTAATTACAAACCAAACATCAGACCTAAAAGGGTGTTTCTATAATGCTGTATTGGGTTTAAAAAATATTTTTTCACTACTTGGATGATTTTAAACTATAATTTTAAAAGCAGCAATGTTCCCATGCACAGAAAATTTCTATCACCTATTCCATCTCTTAGACAAAGTTAATCTGTTTTGATTTCACAATGCCAAAGCATTTTCAAAGACATGTTGTCCTTTTCTTACTTCAACCGAAGAGACACAGTTTCATCCAACTTGTGTGAAAGTTTTAGTTGATATATTAAAAGCCAGATTAATAAGAGGTAATACCCAGAAATCAGTTCAACCTGATGGTTTTATTTGAATATATATTGTGGAAGAATGAGCTCATTAGTGGGTAAAAGAATAAAAATAATGTTGTTCTCTGAGGGAAGAGAAAATAGTAAAAAATTTGTATGGCTTCAGTGGAACTGGCAGAATATTCTTATCTTCCAACTTCTGTACCATGGTCTGGGAATTATATCTGGTCCAGCATTAAGTTATCATTACTTCTCTAGCCTGTATTTCTTGATGGACTTAATGATGATGTCTTGACTTAACATGTCTGCCAAGGAAATGTATTCGTTCCATGCAAACTTAGAGTATCTGCTTCTCAGTCTACTGGTAATGAACATGAAAAAAGGATACAAGCACTTAGATATCTAGCCCAAGGTATTTAGATCAATATTTAAGAAATGTTGAGAATAATAGAACAGCAGTACCCAAGAAAAAGGTAGGGAAAAAAAAAATCTCTTGACTAGAAGTGAAAAGTTGTAGTCACACTGCCTCTTCTGACACTGTTCAGCCAAATGGGAAAAAGTCTGGGAGGAACTTGTGGAAATTATTTTGGAGCCAATAAAATTACTGTAAATGGTTCTATCTTTGAGTAAAATAAAACATGGCATTGATGGATTGTAATGGCATGGGTAGGTCATACATTAATGCCATTCCCTATGATTTCTTTAGCCCAAGAGTCTCAATATTATTTTGCATCATGCTAAGGCATAAAGCTACAGGGCTGAATGGGGATCTAGCTGCCTTAACAGAAACTAACTTTAGGTGAACAGTTGTGATATCTAAAAGATGAAAGGCAAACGGGGCCCTTAACTATCAAAATAACATGCCAACTAATTAGAACAACCTCTGGGTTGAATAACCTACATGACCACACCAACATGTATTAGTTCTGCCTGTTGGTCACTTAGGAGTGGTTCATTGTCTCCAGTGCCATCAATATCACTATCATTTTAGCTGTTACAGTGAGACCTTTGTATAATAACCAAAAGGCATTTGAAAATGAGAAGAGGCTATACCTCTTGCTCTACAGAGAAGAAATATATGCTCAGAATTGAAAAGTGATGAGATGTACCCTCTTCCACAGTCAACACTCTCTGCTCCAGTAATCCAGACTTTTCCTGTCTCCCTCCTGGGAGCTGAATGTGGGAATCTGTCGAATTCAGGGGAGGAATACTGCAGAGAGCACCACAGGCCTGCCAAAATCCTTGGTGTTGTTGACTATGTTCCAGCACAAAGAAAATCTGGTTTGGATTATTACTGGTTGTTTCAGTGATAATAAAATTGGCCAGATGACCACTTCAATACTGGTCATAAACACTGGCTTCCATATCCAGGGACAGAGAAAATTGTGGCAGGCCAAATGAGTGCCAGGAGGTCAGTCTGAAAGTAAGCAACAAACTCTGTTCCTTTGACTGATGGTCCCTCTTATCTTCTTCTCATTAAGATTAAGGTGGCCAAGGGAAAGACCTAGAAAAAGGTCATAAATACATGTCTAAGGTATGATCCACACTTGCAAGATTTGGAGGTAGAATACAGTGATAGGACAACCATGGGGGTCTAGCAGGAGGGAGAACAAATATGATGGCCCTGATGGAGTTTTTCTCCATTGAAGCACTTTTGAAACTTGGTTTCAAGGTGATATGGATGCCATGATTACTTGTGTGAGGAAATTCATTTAAAACAATGTTCCAATGTCTGTTCATGGTTAAAATGGACAAAAACTATTGTTTCTTTGAGTACTCAATTCTAGTGACAGAAGTTTTACACTTTTTTTTTTTTTAAGATTTTATTTATTTATTTAACAGAGAGACACAGTGAGAGAGGGAACACAAGCAGGGGGAGTGAGAGAGGAAGAAGCAGGCTTCCTGTTGAGTGGGGAGCCTGATGTGGGGCTTGATCCCAGGACCCTGGGATCATGACCTGAGCTGAAGGCAGACAGTCAATGACTGAGCCACCCAGGCGCCAGGAGAAATTTAAGACTTTTTTAAAAAACCAATTTATTAAAACAGTAAGAATTAGGGGCACAGTGTATGGAAATTATGCTAAGAGAAGGC
This sequence comes from Lutra lutra, assembly GCF_902655055.1. NCBI lineage: Eukaryota > Metazoa > Chordata > Mammalia > Carnivora > Mustelidae > Lutra > Lutra lutra. The sequence continues at coordinate 53,674,115 of NC_062290.1, forward strand.
AAGGTATTTATCCGACTCAACTCTACAGAACCCTAGGGCAGAAAGAGACTTAAGGATTATCTATCCAGTCTTTGTGCTAAAGCAGAAATCCCTCTTAAAAAAAAAAAAAAGACTTTTATTTATTTGAGAGAGAGAGAATGAGTAGGACAGGCAGAGAGAGAGAGAGGGAGAAAAAGAATCTTAAGCAGACTCTACATTGAGCATGGAGCCTTACGCAGGGCTTGAATCTAGGACCCTGAGACCATGACCTGAGCCAAACCAAGAGTCAGATGCTGAACCAAATGCACCACCCATGCACCCTACGGAAATCTCTTCAAAATATTCATGATAGGCAGTTATCTGGGGGCTTGTTAACTGCAACAAGGGTGAATGAACTCACTGTTTTTCGATACAGTCTATCAAATTACTTCTCCAGACAGTGACTTTAAGTCAGCTTCCTCGACTTCCTATTCAGTTTCTAGTTGCACCCAATAATTTCATCCACTCTTTGACCTGACATATCTTCATTTACATTCACAGCTAGGAGCTTACGAGCTATAAACTTTGGGCACGTTCCTTAACCTCTCTGTCCCTGTTTCCTCTTTTTTAAATGGAGATTATGATAGTATCCATCTCAGAAAGATGTTTGAAGGACTAAAGGAATAAATACATGCAAAGTATTTAGAATAGTACCTGACAAATGACAGGCAGTTGATACATAGTTGTTGAATGACTTAAGAACTTTTGACAATTACACAAAGATAAGAGTGATAATTAGTATGTTGGAAAGCATATTTAGAATTCCAGAAGATTTGATTAGGTTATGGCAATCTAACAAAATTCACAAGATTAAAATTAGTAGTGATAAATTTAAAAAACAATTCTGAGGATGCCTGGGTGGCTCAGTTGGTTAAGCATCTGCCTTTGGCTCAGGCCATGATCTTAAGGTCCTAGGATCCAGCCCTGTGTCAGGCTCCCTGCTCAGTGGGGAGTCTGCTTCTCCCTCCCCCTACTTGTGCTCTCTTTTTTCTCTCTCAAATAAATAAATAAATAAAATATTAAAAAAAAAAAATTTTTTAATTCTGTGCCAAAAGAATGTTTAGATCAGAACAGTGACTTAATTCATAATAGAAGAAAATAGGTTTAATGATAATAGAAATGAAAACCCTTGGAAGTGTCTTGACCACAAAACCCGCTTAAGCTAAGAGTAGGAATTGGCTATTTAAAAGTCAGTGCAGAGTTGGAGCAGTATGTATAAGAAAATGTGGATTGTATGTGACAGTATACTAAAATATACATGTGACCCAAAAATGTGCCACTTTGGCATGTGGACTATTTTGAGCTGGAACCAATCAAGACCAGCAGACTTAGGAAAATCTTTGACTTCTCCCTTAACTGCCTAAAAGAATTTAAAATGGGGGGTGGTGGTGGTCTGGCCTAAAACAGAAGTTATTATCAGAGATATTATTATACTGTTATTATTTTTTAATCTAAAAAAATCTACCTGCATGGCAGGACAAACACCTGATTACCAAACATCTGCTCTTTCTATGATTGTCCTCCTCTCCCTTTGAAGAAGCCCCTCCCTACACCATTCCATATCCCAGGATGGCACATTAGCCTCAATTCCCTGACTGCTTTTCAGTCCCATATTTTTTATGGGCTCTAATACCTATGAAGTTAAATTTGTTTTTCTCCTATTAATCTGTCTTATGTCAATTTAATTATAAGACCAGCCAAAACACCTAGAAGGGAAAAGGGAGAATTTTTCCCACCCCTTCAATAACTATATCTCTCTAGAGCTGGATCTATATATATTTTAGAGTATATATAGCCAATACCTTTGGGGAGTAGGTAGGGTTGGGTGACTTCGATGTTGCATTGTTGTAAATACCTCGACAATATATATTATTTTTATAATGATATAATGATATAATGATTTATAATGATTTTATAATGATTTTATTATTACTTTTATTATATATAAAGCTATAAATATATATTATTTTTACAATGATTAAATAATAAAGGAAATGCAATCTCAGTTTGCATTAATGGAAGTAAATGTTATATTTTTATCCACAAGCTCTAAATTCTAGTAGACCTTGTTTCTTACCCTTTTCCATAGGTTTGGCAGTCTGGTTAAGTGTAATTCTTCTCAGAATAATGGTTTTATATGCACAAAATAAAATAGAGAGGATTAAAAAGGGAACTATATTATAATTATCAAAATATTAAAAAAAACACTGATATATTTATATATAATCTAGCTGTGGATATAATAATACCAAAAATTAATTTTGAAAGAGATGAACTTATAAAAATTTCAAATATCTATAACAACTATAATGTGATATAAAATTATCTGTGATTTCTATTAGTTTCAAATCACAAGTATTGCTAATCCTACTGCCCTTTGTTTCCTACATTTGTAATTGAAGGAAGAGATAAAAATTTTAGTCAGAGATTAGCTTTTGATGGGAGGGGAGGGAAAGTCTTTATTTTCACCATCTAAGTTTTCATCACACTCTGGATTGATTAGACACATATACCAAGACTCTGTGACCGAATGAGGTTATCCTATTCTTAGAAGAACATTAGTGAGTCAGAAATAAGCTAGAGGAAGACATAAAGCAGAGCAAGGGGTCTGGAAATCATGTCACATGAGAATGCTTAACCTACAGAGGAAGACAGCCTGATAATTACCTTCAAATAATGACACAGAACTTTTGCCATGGGCCAGATACTGTTCTCAGCACTTGTTCCTGGCAGTACACAGGCCAGGACTTCCCCCGACCCTTTCTGTAATCACCCAGCTTTCTTCACAGAAGAAGGAACCTCAGGGACATTATTACTGGTGTAGTTAACCAGTTAGGCTTTTTCTCCTATTTGATCAATTCATTTCAATTCACACCTACTTACTGAGTTCCTACTTTGCATATGAATGGGACTAGAAACTATCAAGAACTTTAAGAGAGAGGAGAAAAACAGAGAAACCCAGACCAAGACAGAGGCAGAGACAGACCAACAGACAGCATAGGAAAGAGATATTTGTCTGAGTCAGCATTCCGATTACATCTGGGGGATAGAAAGGAAAGACAAAGTATTTGATTTACCAATAATGATTTATTCATATGCTACGTTTTTTCCAAAAAGATATAATTAGGAGGGTAGGAAAACAGTTGTATATATACTTTAAATGTATCAGGCATAACATAAATGCCATAATCATCAGGAACATACATTCAGAACCAAATCTATTGAAACACTGTCTGACAATAGATTACTAGAAATCAAAACTCATCAATAAAATCTAGGATAAAAGTCCCCATTGTTATAAAAGAGAAAAAAACAAAAACAAAAACAAAAACAGAGTACTGCAAATCCACAGATGAGAGAATGACAAATTTGGCCTGGAATAGATGAGAGAAGGGGACATTTTACAAGGCCTTGAGGGATGAGTAACATTTCAACAAATGAACATCAAAGGAAATGCTTGTCTCCCAGGCTGATGGAAGACAGGGTGGGGAGTTATGAAAGTTCTTTCTGGGAATGAGGGCAGTCTGATAGAGCTTTAGCACTGGATGAGTGGGCTGGGGGCAAGGCAAGGAAGAATAATAGAGGATACAGCAGTGAAAACTGACTGGTGGCAGACTGTGGATGACTTGTAATCACTGGCTAAGAAGTTTGCTTTGGTTTCCTTGTAATCTTTTTATTTTCGTATTTTTATTCAAGTGTAATTAATATGCAGTATTATATTAGCTTCAGCTGCACAATATAATGATTTGACAATTCTATACATTTCTCAGTGCTCATCAAAATAAGTGTGCTTTTAATCCCCTTTATCTGTCTCACCCATCCACCCCCATCCACCCCCATCCACCCCCATCCATTTCCCTTTGGGCCATGACCAGAGTCTGGGGCACCAGACTTGAAAGAAGCATATAAAAGAGAGGTCTCATGACATTTTCTTTCATATTCCACATAGATACTGTTTTAAAAAGTCTTCTTTACTCTCAGAATTCTTTGACTCACTCATGTGAAGGGAAAATCTTTTAGTTAATTTGGATTTGATTTTTAAGAAATTATTTTCAATTTTGTGATAAATTAATATCAATGAAGAAAAGCAGCTGGAATTGTCAAGATGCTAAAAGGAAACTCATCCTTATTAGCATTTCCTTTTATATTTATCTGACAAAATGAAAACAAATGCATTGTTTTCCATACTATGTCATCATGGCTGATGACATTTTTCTTTACCTATGCAGCCTTTTCTGATTTTTTTAAAATCTTACAGCTCTTGTTCAAATTATAATTCTTATCGAAACTTAAAGACAAAGTTAATGTTGTGTGGAATTTTGACCAATGGTGCATCTTAGTTCAATAAAATTCCAGAGCTAATAGAGATGGCAGATTATCCTATTAAGCATATATTTTGTCTTACCATACCTATCATATCACAGAACTCTGATTTTCCTTAATAGGGGTATCTTGGGATGATATGAACATCCCTACCTTCCTCATAGGGATGTTCCAGAAAATAAGCTACTGGCTCACTATTATTATTATTATTATTATTTATAATTTTTACATTTCATAAAATTAAAATCATATAAAATTTATATAACATTATATAAAATTTACATACAATTAAAATAAAATGATTTATATTTTCATTTATAATAATAATTTTAATAATAATCATTATTATTTTAATCACATCTCACATAGTTCCAAAAAAGACAAAAAAAAAAAAGTTTCCATGGAAGAATATTGACTCAGCCATGCTCTTTCAATACTCCTGCACATTTTCTTCCCTATCCACCCAGAGACCTCTAAGGCAAATGGTGCTGCCTACATCAAGATTTCACTGTATTCTACTGACAGAGGAACTCCTTTTTCATTACCATTGATTCATGTCTTGATTAGAGGACCTACTATAATTTATTCTGTTTACAGGGCTGTCCAGTCTCTCTCTTATACTACTGGCTCACTGGAGGAGCCCATCTTTCAGTGACAAAGAGAATAAACCAGCTTGCAATGAGCTGGCTGCTCTTTCCATGTGAACAGCTTTTTCACAACCACAAACATAGACAACTGAGCATTTTTTATATTTATAACTAAAGCTGTTGGAAACCCCAAGCTCTTCCCCTGAAGTGGGGATGGGATGCTACAGTTCAGTTCCATTGTGGACTGTGAGAGTATGCATGTGCCTACCAATCTTACATGACAATGTGGACATGTTGTTTAGTACAGTGACCCATACAGCTATTTCTTATTTTCCTTTGCATAGGAGTTCTTAATCCTAGAATCAAGGATCTATGATTCCAAAGTCTTCCTTCTCAATTCCTTTTAGAAGTTGTCCTGGTCATAGCACTCCATGGTCTCCGTTTCCCTTGGACAGTCTGCAAAGAGTCCTTAGCATCGACTATAGACTCTGATTGAGTTTGCTACCTATTCAAAAGTAAGCTTGTCATCCTTGCCAATCATCTGTAGCAATTTTTTTAAAAAATGAAAATATGTAAAGAAAACTAAATCTGAGAGATGGAAAAAAAATTGAGACGCCAAAGTACTATTTCTATCTGGACACTGCTGAATTCTCTGCTTTCAAAGCAAAAGTTTCACGGTCTTTGCCACAATCAATGTGTAAGTGTAAATGTGTGTTTATGAAACATTTGGGAGATACTGAATATTCATAGCCTGTGTTATTTTCCCATGGTTTTCCAGAGGTTAGAAGAAAATGATTAAAATGTAGAGCTCTAGAAATGAGTAAGTAAAGTCAAGGTTCAGCAATAAGATATAAGAAAGAATAGAGAGAACGTACATTTTCCATTAAAGACAAGGCTACTGATAAGAAGTACCTACAAGAGGTTACTATCCTTAGACATTTTTGCTATTCTTCCAAACCCAACTCAAAGCCTGCCTTATATAACTTTCACTGGTCCCCCTTCCTTCTACTGAGTTCATAGATTGCATTTCATAATTTATGGTTCATTTTGCACTGACTTAGCCTGCACAGTTATAACCCCCTTGATACAGGACTTTTTTCCCCCTAATTCTTTTGTACCCCTTGCATGCCTACTCCAGTACCAAACATATGGTAGATGACTGGCTAATTGATTACATAGATTTAAAAAAAAAAAAAAAAGATTTCAACACTAACAAGATTGAACGCAAATGTATCGGAGGTAGGTTTAATTCCAAAGGACTCTGGCAAAATGCTTGGAATTAAAGACTATACCATCTAGGCTGTTTTTAATAAATGGCTGGAACCACTCACAACAAACAAGAGAAACTGAGCTGAGAAACAAGGAATCTTTCAAAAGTCATCATACTTAACTCATAAGACTCAAAACATATAAGCGAATATACTTTGTGAGAAAGTTTAGATGGTCTGTTACTGTGGTAATTGTTAACATGAATTTTCACTGAGAGATGCCAGAAATGTTTAAGTGCTGTTATGCACCTATTTTTGAACAATATACAGAGCTTCTTACATTGAAATTCTATTATATTTCCAAATTCAAATGTGTTAAACGGACTTGAGGTTTGCAAACTTAATCCTATTAAATGTCATTTTGAGCATTTTGAAAAGTTGCCCAACATCCATAATAATAAACAGCACTTGGAACTAATGAAGCTACTTCGTCTAAGCAGATCAAAGTGCTTTTAAAGACTGATGATTTATCAGTGTTCTCTTGCTTTCTAAACTGACTTCATTCCTCCTATTCTGTAAAGTACTGGTCTTATAGTTTAGTTTAGTTTTGTTTTGTTCTGTTTAATCTATAGCAGTAATCGTCCCCAACCTGCCATTGACCTGACAGAAAACTCAAGAACACTGAAGTTAATGTCTATTACATTTTTTTTGGTAAATTGGATAATTTTGGTTCAGTGTAGGTAAATTTCTTGACTTCTTTTGTCTAATATTGAATTAAAAAAAGAAGGGAAATCATGTCCGACCTTGTTTACTGTTTTGTCTCCAGCACCTGTTAACAGTCTCTAATAAACAAATACATGCTGAGGAAATACTTTTTTAATGAGTGAATAAAGTAGGCATCTCAGTACAGGGATAGAAATTGTGCAGTGAAGACTTCAGAAAGATAAGCAAAAGTAAATCTAGGCCTGAGACTTGCTCTCTGCAGGAAGACAGTGATGAAAGCAGGCAGGAGGCAGGACTGCTCAGGTAACAGTATTTCTCCAGTCATGAACTCAGAAAGGCAGTGAACATCTGGATAGAAAACCAGATTCAGGTAACAAAGCTTTTCTTAGTAAATATATTATCTGCCCCAAAGCAAGAAGAATTTACAGGAATATTAACTAAAACTTGGTGGAGGGGGTCTTCTACAAAGTTTCTTCTGAACTCGAGATATTAAGTGGAAATTGGTAGAATGTACTCTGCAAAACAACATGTTGTCTTTCCTGATGTAACATGCTTATTGCTTATTAAATAAGGAAATATCAATGAGGCTTCCACAGGCTCACTTAATTTAGCCATCCTTATTTTTCTGAATCAATCAGCACAGTCACATTAAATATTCTGACCAAGAAGGACTTTAGAAACCTGTTTGCATGGCGCCTGGGTGGCTCAGTGGGTTAAGCCGCTGCCTTCGGCTCAGGTCATGATCTCAGGGTCCTGGGATTGAGTTCCGTATCGGGCTCTCTGCTCAGCGGGGGGCCTGCTTCCCTCTCTCTCTCTCTCTCTCTCTCTCTCTCTGCCTGACTCTCTGTCTACTTGTGATCTCTCTCTGTCACATAAATAAATAAAATCTTAAAAAAAAAAAAAGAAACCTGTTTGCATGACTGAAAAGAGATAAGTGAATGATTATTTTATATCCTACTGGCTTTTAACAAACATGGAATACGTATTTTGCTCCATAGTGTTTTAATTTCTATAGAACAGGAGTTGAGAGCTGGCTGTCCAAGTGAATACACAAAGGCCTATTTTTACTGTCCTGCCTACTAACACTACTATCATTTCCATACAGCATACTGTCTTTTCTTGATCATTCCCATTCCTCCCCCTTCCCTTCTCCTTTCACACCTGCTACAATCTCATTAATACTTAAAGGTCCAATTAAAATACTGTCTACTCCTATGGAGACCATCTTGCTTAGGAGGGTGAGATTTCCTGCCATCTGCAGTCCTCACTTACCATACTCTTTGCTTTACGTCCTCCACATCCTCTTTTCTTACCAGCTCATGATCCCTTTGATAGCAGGGACTGACTCTTTTTTGGTTTTGTCTTTCCAGAACCTGAGTATAGCAGATGCTCAACAAATACTGAAAGAGTAAAGGGTGAAGTGAGAGAACCAACAGGGACCTTGAATGAAAAAAATGTCTTCTCTGTAAGAGAAGACGATCCAAAGGCACTGGGCTATGACAGGAACAATTAAAACTGTGATGAGAATGAGAAACTAACAAACTGAGAAACAAGGATTTCTGAATACCAAGTCCAAGCATGTGGTAAGGGGTCGGTTCGGTATATGTCAATTCTCAGATAATCTAAATCTTATTTTAGTTTCATATTTAGTAACAACTTCAACAAAGATTTTCTTACTCTTTTATCATTATTTTAGGATCTATTCCTTTATTGGATAAAAACAGAAATAATTAGGACAAAATGCTCATCCTTTAAGTGAATGGACCCTCCTAATGTACAGCAGTCTCATTTAACATGCAGGGAGAAGCAATTTATTGACTAGTACTCTAATGTTGGGAAAGTCTATGCAATTCTATAGTTTAGTCCCCAAAGACCAGATCTCCATTAAAGGCCAAAATTATCCTTTGAAAGAAAAGTATGCTTTCTACAGTTGTATATAGTAGATGTTTTTTGAACTATAAGATAAGGCTTCATAAATATATCCTTCTGTTCTTTTCTATGCTGTGTTTATTCTGTTTGTTCAAACCAACAGCTAAAACATAAAAGGATGCTTTCTCAAGAGACTGAGTATTAGAAAGTCATGCATCTAAGTGCACAGAACATTCAGTCTGCCAAGAACAGAATCAAATATCTGAAAAAGTGGTTTGATTTCTTGGTTAATAACATTTCATAGCTGTCAGCCTAACCTCTCTAAATAGAACTGGTTCCCTAAACAAAGTAACAATGAGAAATGTGGTTGGGATAATGGGGGGATGGCTGGAGGTACTGTGTAAAACTGGCCTCCATGCTGAGAATCAAATATAAAGACAGACAGTAGAGATTCCTCCTTTGGTCGTATGAAACATTATTCTATAGTCAGAAAATATCAGAGAAGGATGAGTTGGGAAAAACTAAAGTCTGTAGTTATGAACTTCTGTAAGCCCAGTGAATGGCAGAGTGGGAAGCACTACAGGGTGGGATTTCCAGAAAAGTTATCTAGGTTAAATTTAAATATACTAGAATTTCCTACAAATGTAGTTCATGGTTGGGAGAAGGACAAAGAAACAAAATTCTACAAAACTACTGATCTTCAGAAGAAAGGAAGTAATGAGAGAATGGGGTGGGAGGGCAGGGGGGAAGGTTTGTGAATCAATCACCTTAAGTTAGAGGCATGTGTGGTCCAGGGACCCTGGCATCTCAAGGTCAAAACTAGCTTCATAATCATACTAAGACATCACTTGCCTTTTCATACCCAATCTGTCAGGATATGTCAAAACAAGGATATTTTCCAAAAGCTACATGACATGTGATATCAGACAACTAAATAATGCAGAAGTCGATATGAGAATCCAACTGTCTTCTATTAGGTCAGATATTATAGAGCTTGTTGAAAATATAAAACAGTGCCATTCTTTCATTATTTTTTTCTTGTTGTAGAAAATGACTATAGCTGTTTTTATAAAATGTATTTTTTAAAAATATTTAAGTAATCTCTACACCCGAAATAGGGCTCACACTCAGAACCCTGACATTAATAAGAGTCACATGCTCTACCAACTGAGCCAGCCAAGTACTCTAATAAAATGTATTTTTTAACATATAATTATTTACTAGTTTTATTCTAAACAAAATATATATTTCTAAAATTGTTTTAATTTTGAATATGGTAAATATGGATATATGTTATTCACATAGACAAAATTCTGGAGGTTCCCCAATAATTTCTAACACTCAAAGATGCCTGAAGACTAAAACTTTGAGAAATACTGTTTATACAGTCTTATAAATGACTTCATTATCCCCCCATTTGCTCAAGGTAAGAATCTTCTAGTCATCTTTCATTCTTTTCTTTCACTCATTTTTCTATATTTCAGCTATTACCAGAGCCTGTTAAGTTCTACGAACAAAATATATCTCTATTCCACTCACTTCCTTCGAACGCTACTATACCACCATAACTTGAGACCCACATCTGCTCTGACATGGCAACAGAACCTTTGCTGACATCCTTGCTTCTCTCCTTGTCTCATTCCAATCCGTTCTATTACTCAGCAGGGCAGTTTTATTCAGTAGAAGCTACAACCGCAGTCAGTATTCAGATCCTGGGAATCTTTCAAGTATGTGACACAAGGTTTGGGACCTAAGAAAAACTATTGACTCAATTTTCTTTTTTAAATACACAAAATAAAAACTAATCCATATTCATTTTAAAATCAAAGACTGCCACATCAATTAGTCAACACAATTCAACTGGTTATAGAAAAGTTACATTTAATGAGGGATATGGATACAATTTAATATGCATGTTAAGATGTAGTATAAGGTCTCTAGAAGGGAGTGTATTTGGTTCATGCCTATTTCTCCATCTTGTATATTTTCCCACTTACTATGAACTTTTTTTTTAAGTGTTTAAATTTATTTATTTATTTATTTTTTAGAGAGTGCACGGGCATGCTCTTACAAGGTGGGGAGAGGCAGAGGGAGAGATAGAATCCCAAGTAGGCTCCACACCTGGTGCAAAGCCTGACTCAGGGCTCAAGCTCATGACCATGAGATCATGACCTGAACTGAAATGTACAGTCCAGTTCTTAACTGGAGCTACCCAGGTGCCCTCCCATTAACTATGATCTAAAAACAATGATGGGTCATTTTGCTTAGGAACATGACAAGCTCCTTCCCACCTTTGAGCTTGGGGATATGCAATTCTTTAAGTCTGAAGTATTCTCCAAACTCTTCTCAGAGTACCTTATTTCTCATAAGAAATATGAATTTTAATTTTTCAGAAAGACTGTCCTTGGCCATTCTATTTTTTAAATGGCTTCTTTACTCTACCACTCCAATATGTTTATCCTTTTATAATCCTAATTATCAGAATCCTGTAATTATCTTATTTACCTGCAGACTGCTTATTGTTTATATCCTCCAATAAGATTCAAGTTACCTTAGGGTAGAAATCAGAGATGGAAGATGTTTATATGTGGTCTGAGGGGGAGGAGGACAGAAGTGACCAGCACCCAGCTCATCCTTAAGCATGAGACTAACAACAGAAGCTCAAAAACTACTTAAAGAGTGAATGAAAAAATACCAGCTCCCCATCTAATAGCTGTGCAGACTTATTTACTTATTTATTTTTGTTTTTGTTTTTTGTTAAAGATTTTATTCATTTGATGGAGAGAGAGCAAGAGCAAGAACACAAGCAGGGGGAGTAGGAGAGGGAAAGCAGGCTTCCCACTGAGCAGGGAGCCAGATATGGGGCTCAATGCTAGTACCCTGGGATCATGACCTGAGCTGAAGTCAGATGCTTAACAACTGAGTCACCCAGGCACCCCAGTTTTGTAACCTTAATACTCATGTTTCTGATTCAAATTTCCTTACCTGTTAAACCAGGAAAGCATTAGCTATGTTATACTTATTCATTCATTCATTATATATGCACTTGTCAAGAATCTATATATTCAAGGCATTGTTCTAGGCACTGAATATTTAATGAACAAAACAGACAAAATCTCTCTCCTCAGAGAACTTACATTCTAGTGGGAAAAATAGATTAATAAACAAGTGAATAAGTGAGTGTATAATATATCAAAAAGTGGCAAAAGCCGTGGAAAATATAAAACATAATAAAAGGATAAGGAAAGCCGGATGTGGGGGGTAAGGAATTACAGTTTTTAAATAGGGTGTCAGAGAAGGTGAGAGATGACATTTAACCAAAGACCAAACGGGTATTGCAGATACAGCGTGTAAATGAACATGAAGGTGAGTGTAGGCAAGGAGTAGCCACTCAATAGTAGTTAGTATTTTTGCTCAGACTGGGAAAGAACCAAAGGTACCACACTACATGCTTCAGAAAAACAAACAAACAAACAAACAAGCTTTCATCATTTAGAAAGTTCATTTAAAAAATGAGGCTTTGGGTAGTAGGGCATTTTTTTTTTAAGATTTTACTTTTAAGTAATCTCTACACCCAACACAGGGCTCAAACTTATAAGCCTGGGATCAAGAGTTACATGCTCCACTGACTGAGCCAGGCAGTTGCCCCAGGTAGTATGGCGTGTTTGGAATCAAGAATGTATATATGTATATATATATACATAATCAAGGGTTAAAAGCATTGCCTATTTCTCATGCTCTTTAAGAATTCTGATTCTTGTAGGCCCTCTCTAAAACTGGACTAGGTTGTGTGAAGGAATCTTCCAATTTCCTGGGAAGAAGATGGCAAGTAGGACCCACTCTCAGCTTGATAAGAAAAAGGTACTTTATTCCTGCCAACTCTATAGGACTGAAAGGCTGCCCCGCTCCTGAGTTGGAATAGATTAATAGCAATATAATAAAAATGGCTACAGGGGCACCTGGGTGGCTCAGTCGTTTGAGCAGCTGACTCTTGATTTTGGCTCAGGGCCTGATCTCAGGGTCCTGGGATCTAGTCCCATGTCAGGCTCCATGCTTAACAGGTGGTCTGCTTGAGGACTCTTTCTCTCCTTCTCCATCTGCCCCTCCTACTGTTCCTATACTCTCTTTCTCTAAAATAAAAATAAATAAATAAAATAAAAATAAATAAAAAATAAAATAAATTTTTTAAAAAGGCTACGTATTTTGAACACATGTACCATTTATTTCTTACAACTCTGAGATAAGTACTGTTATTACCCCATTTTTCACAAGAGTCTCAGAAATTTAAGTATGGAACCATAAGTAGCTGATTAGACCTCCTTGCCACCAAATACTGTGCCAGATGCTTCTCCATTACTTCACTTTCCTAAGCACCTATTAAGGATGAGAAGAAAAACATCACTGAAGTAACTTCTAGAAATGAATGGAGATTGTCTTGTCTTCTCCAGGGCAGGGCAAAGAAATATCTTCATGTGAAGGGGAAATAAGGTGTTACTTACATAAAGTGGACATCCTAAAATATTCATAGAATATAAGTTCATCGATTATCCTAAGCAACGTTTGCCACATTCCTGGAATACTTACTGATAGAAAGGTTAAGGAGAATTTCTTTGTAATAGCTCCATTCCCTTGGATCCTCTGCTGATTCATCAAGCAGCAAACCATGAGACACTCTCCCTCTTCCAAAGTAACTCAAATGTTTAAATGCTTATCCATGGTCTCCTTAGTTGAGAACTGTCATTTCTTGGCCTAAATAGACATCACTCCGAAGTCCTGAAGCTCTCTGGGAACACCAATCTTATCTCTCTGAAGGTATTTGACTTATGTCTATAAAGTTACTCTGGGATGAGACAAGGAATAATTATACAGAAGAGTCTGTTATTGACTCTTGGCTGTTTTTGGAGTTATTTTTCTCAGAAATCTGACAATTGGAAGACTGAAATTAATATTTGACTACATTCCTAGTGAGCTATAATAGCTGATTTTTTTTCAGGAGTGTGATAAATGCTAGTTTGAAACTGAACTCAACAATTAATGGCAGTGGGAAGAGAAATTCGGATTAAGGCTATTGCACTATAACTCCTCCAAATCCTAGGAATATCTTTAGAAATTAAAAAAATATGCTGTACCTTAAAATAAGAAATTCTTCACATTCAAAGCTCAAGAAATAATACTAGGTTCAATAATAAAAAATAGTCAGTATTTTATCTTTGTGATCTATAAAAATGTCATTCATTCAGTGCAACCTAAAGGTTAAGCTTACATTTTTAAAGTTAATTTTTTGCAATGATTCTGACCTTAATAGGAATAGGTTTCTATCTATTAAAAAAAAAAAACTTTCACTATCCTGTTCTGTCCTTGTCTTGTACAGAAATTTTAATGATCTCATGATCCCATGTCACAGAAATAGATAAATACATCAGGCTTAAAATAACAAAAAGATAGAAAAGGAAAAATGAAAAAGGATAAGGGAAGAGAGTGAGAGAGAAGAAATATACTAAAAAAATCTTCAAGAGAGAGAGAGAGCAAAGAGAAAAAGAACATAAAGAGAGATAATCCAGTGAATGAAGAGACCTAGAAAAAGGCTGAAAAGAAAAAAAAAAAAAAAAAAAAAAGAAAAGCAGAGGAGAAGAGGAATAGGAGAAGGAGGATGAGAGAGAGGGGTGGAGGGTAGCTATTTCTGCTCAGAAGAGTAACTCTTTCTGACTACATTGCTGAACTGTAAACAACTGTAAGCTCTCAGTAAGTGTTGTTAGTCTGGTTAGTGTTGTCATTGCTTATACCTTTTACATCCAACCTATTAAAAAAAGTAGTAATTTTTGCTTATATTCTGTTTCCTATTGTTTCACTAAACTTAGTTATCAAGGGAAGCATAGGATAGTGGAATTAGAAAGATCTAGATTCAAAATATTGGCTCTACTTCTTACTGTCTGCATTAATCAGAGAAAATAGGGAAACTTCTCCAAGTCTTTGCCTTCTCTTCTTTCAAATGGAGTTAACCGTAAAATCTACCTTGCTTGGCTTGTGATAAAATAGCAGTAAACGCTATGTATATGTAGCTGTCTTAATATGAATACTTTAGATTTAAATTCAGTATCTCTGCCTAAGGAAAAAGACAGAAAGAAAGAATTCAGTATGATAACAGAGGTAGTGTCAGGGTATTAGGATAATTTTCAAAGTTTGGGGTAATAAATTTTTATTACTGGTATAGTGGAAATGCATGCATTTATAAAATATTTAACTTAAATATTCAGTACTGCAAATTATTTGTGATATCTGAAAAACAATTTCACAGACCATTGTTCTTTTCATGTTCCAACCAGAATTGATCTTTTTTAATCACTGTCCATCCCCACTGTCTGATGGAAACATTTTATTACATTCCAGGAAAGTAAAGCTCTCAACCTCGGCTTTCCAGTGCCAACATTTCTATTTGGGCACAAAACATCTACCATCCCGTTATGTGCATTTTCAAAAAGAAATAAAGTGGACTCTTGGCATTATAGAATTAACATTTATAGCTTACATTTCAGAAGGAACCCCAAAGTTCCAGGATATATAGTCAATTTGTCATTTCTGAGATATGGATTATTATTACAAGCACTTCAAGGCTGGGGTGCGGACTGAGTCACTGAACTGTTGAGAGACTAGAAGAGGCACTAGAAGACACATCTCAACACATTTACACTGTCCCTCTCTTCATTATCATGTATTTACTTTATAGAGGAAATCATATGCTAAACAGGTATTCATGAATCTGAGGACTGACAAGTTCCCTGGAGGGATCGCTCACAAATGGTGAGAGCTTACCGTACATCAGAAGTTATGAATATTTGAAGTCTCTTGTCTCAAACAGGTCAAACCAACACATTACACCTCTTTAATGTACTCGTTAGGCACAGACTACTTACGGGTAGGAAGAAATGCAAGTCTCATGAAAAAGGATGAAAAAGATGTACTTGCTAGTATGATACGTTCAGCGGCTCTCAGAATTCGGGGGTCAGAAGATAGTTCTTGTTCTAATATGCTATTGAACATTTTCTGGCATGAAAGATTTCATTTTTTTTTCCCTAATAAAATATCTGAATACCTTGAGAGAGCAATGAAATAGTAAGTTCTCAGCATCCAGATTTCCTTTGGGATTAAAGTGGAAGTAAAATAAGAATTGCCTTTCATTAAATTTTCTTATTATGTCTTATGAAAATTAATTACCCCTTGAACAGATCAGATGTAAAACAGTTATACATTGTATGTTTCCTATTTCCCACACAGCATCTTTTCAAAAAATTAATTATAGCCAATAGTTTCAATTCAAAAGGGAATAATTAAAAGCAATGTGGGGGAGTAAAGAGATAATGATGTCATTTTAAAATTAATTGAAGCACTTAAAAATTAACTGGCCTTTCTTAGAGTTTAATTTTTGTTTAAATTTAATATTTTATATACATACAAGCGTATTCAATATTTATATTAAATTTGATTTTGAATGTTATAGTCTGAGAAATCACTTAATATGTAATTTCTCTAAGTTTTTTTTTACACCTTTCAATTTGTGTAAAACAAATTAAATATTTTAGATAAGGAATTTCTTTCAGCTGAGAACAATAAGCTTGCATAGAGCTGTCTGCTACATTTTGTGTATTTATGGGAACTTATTAAGGTCAGAGACAATGTCCTTTGGTGTCTCCAATTAAATTAGCCTACTACAAATATAGAATTCTTCTGTTGATTTTTAGTTATAATGACAAAATTCTAGAAAATAATGATGCCTCAGACACACACATACCCAAACCATCAGAAATAATGACAAATAAGGGTCATGTGTCTAGTTCTTACCAAGATATAGACAGAAGGCTCAGTGTGCATTTACCTTTCTCGTCCCAACCAAGAAGCCTTCAGGGATGAATGTATACCAGTCCCAAGTGGTGTTTCCAACTGGTCTAAGTGAATTTAAGGATGCAACACCTGGCTCACTCATCTCTCCACTGTGGTCAATATGCCTGATTTTTTGTCCACTGAAGAACCTCTTACCGTAAGCTGCAGTGATATATTTCTGCCCTGTTTGAACCAGTCACTCCCAAAATGGGTGGGACAGAGTTACCGCAGGCCCAGTATGGATTAATTTATTTAGAATGTTTATTTGCCATAAACCTGTGTGCTCTGAAGCAATTGCTTCTGAGTGTACTGAATTTACTGCAGTTTCTGGGGGGGGATCCCCTTTTTCTGAAAGAATGTGAAGTATCAGGTAGAGGTTGGGGGTTAATTTATACATGACCTACTCACCTCCCAGATAACACTAGAATTAAAGACATAACCAGTAACGAGGTCTTGCTAACTTCATTTGCGACCACAGTAAATATCAGGGGATCCCCGGATCTGCTTCCACCTTTGCTCCTATCCCCTGCTCTTTTCCAGAGTTTGCCCAGATTCTGACCCACCAGTTTTTTGGTCTAACTGGGCCTAACTTTGTTCCTTACCCTGCCTTTGACCACCGTGTTCCTATACCGCGAACGTGAGGTGTATTCGTTTTGTTTATGCTGCAAAAACTACAAAAACAGTTTTCAATGGCTTAGAAAAACTAGGTCACGTGTCACATTATGTGGTGAATATTGGTGAGCATTGCTCTCCTCATAGAGTCTAGAATCTAGGCTAAAGGGAAGACAAAAACAAAAACCTCTTACCTTGTACACCCTACTGCTCCCCTGGCAGAAGGAAAAAAGCAACGCCATACCCATGTGAGGGCTCCCAAAGCTTCTTTCTACAAGTGGCAGCAACAGACCACATTAATTTCAAGAGGGAGAACAAGCTACATGGCTAAGCTGACCGTCAGTGGGATGAAGACTTGTAATCCTCTCATGGGGGGGGCGGGGCGGTTGGGTGCGGGCAATGAAGTAATTAACTACAGATGTGGCCCCGGTGCTCAACTCCTCTGACTCACCTCTGGCCCCCACGACTCCAATCCCAGACTTACAGTCCTTGGTAGGCAGATAAGGAAACAGACCATGTTATTGCTAATAGGAAACCAACACAGTTTAAGAGAAGGAAAACATTAAGGTACAGGCATCCCTGACCTCCACAGAAATATGCTTTGACTTGATCCATTTTTTTTTCCCCCAATTCAGTCAACCTTATATGTCAGATTTTTTACAGGAATCACAGGGCTTAATTTATGGCATGTCATTTCATCGAAGCTACACGTGAGGCTCATGGACAGTTATGTCAGTTCTCATCTATCTGTTATGATCATGTCTTTTCTTCCTTCCCAAGCTTCTCGTCCCTGTGGAGCCCATCCAAGCCCACAGCTCTGTTGGAAGTGATTTTCTGCTCTGGAAGAAACTCCCGAGAGTCTTATGTCAAGATCAGAAAATAAAATAAAATAAAATAAATTTACAATGGGCCCATTTAACTTTGAACTTCATCCTTTGAACTTTGAAATCTAGTAATGGAATGCTTACATATTTATATATAGTTGTTTGTCTAACCCTGTATTTTCTTTTTCCATGAAGATTTTAAAGACACTATAATTATAATTGAGGAATGTGTGTCATTCACCTGAAACAGACAGTGTCATACTTCCTAAAATGCATTGCAGCTATCCTGTTTGATCCGCTTCTAAACAAAATAGTACACTTCAGCAAGGCGCTTTGCGTTCTGGTGTTTTTTAAAATCCTAGGTTATATCAAGTAAAGGATTACAAAGCTTTTTCTCAATCATTATATGCCAAGATGACGACGTAAGAGTGAAAGTCCACAGAAAGACCAATTATCTGTTCAGAATGAAAAGAGATGGATATATGGAAAAATAATCATGCTAGTATCTAAAGTTAATTTTGATGATGGTTGTATAACTCTGTGAATAAACCAAAAGCCACTGGATTGTAGACTTTAAATGAGTGAATTATGAGCAATATGAATTATATCTCAATAAAGCTGTTCAAATAAATACACTTATGTATATGCTTATTTTCAATAATGTTGCTTCAAACTCACATTGTTTGTATTTATTATAGATAGCTATCATGTTATAAATCTCTCTTATAGCAATTGTCACCTCTTCCTGCATTTTATTTTAAAGATGACCACTGAAACTTCGATGTCTTCCCATCCCCCTCTCCTTCTCCTTCCCCTTGATCTTTTTTTCATAACAGTCTTATTGCCACAATGTAACTTCCTTAAGCACTGCAGAGCCAACCCATCTCTTCTGCCTTGACTGTAGTTACTCTTCTGCCCTCTTCTAGCTGCTCCCTATCATGACTCCCACTCTGTTCTTCTCATGCTGCCACGCTGGTATTGGTAACCTTCCTGGGGGAGCAATGATGGGAAAACGGAGGGAAGAAAGTGCTGAGGAGGAAATCCCAATTCCACTGCCACTGCCCCGTCTTTCTTCTCTGAATTCTACCTTCTCTTATAACTCATCTCCCAGCTCCACAGGTGATTTCCAGCTTTTTAGCTCATCTTCAACGGCCATGATTGCGCCTATCATCAATAGTGTAGTTCTATTTAGTATTAAAATTCATGAAAATGAAGTCAGAATACCTCAAAGCTATTCCCAGTGCCCCTGATCTGATCTGCAGGGGGAAATTTTCCATAGTCTCCTGTCCCCCCGGTTCCCTGGGCTTGGAGAGTAGCTTAGAAGGCTCTCCATTTCAATTCTGATCACCTACACTGTAACTGTTTCCTATTAAACAACAGAGTACTTCAAGGCAGAAACAGTGCCATCCATATTCATGTGTTACCCATTGTGCCTAGAAGAGTGTCTAACTTAAAGAAAGTGCTTCAGATGTTTGTTGAATAAACTTCCAACTGCCACACCTCTGGTTTCAAAATCCCATTTTGAGGTATACCCTGGTTTCTTTAATCCCTCACCTAGCCCTTTTGCCAGACAATCTGATACCATTTTTCTTTCAACCATTTGTCTCAGTGATGCCTCCAAGCTTAGTCCATACCTCCTGACCAATTATCTTAGACTCACACCTCCCAGATTCTGCACACAACAATAATAAATAAAAATAGCACGATAAATTTGCACAAAACTTTTTTACTGTTGTTAATTTTATACAAATTGGCTCCACTTGTCCCCATTGCAATCTTTTTTGGTAGTAGGGAAAGATCAGGAAACTGAGACAGTAAGAGAAACATGACTTGCCAGGGGTTTCTGCAGCATTTTCCTGCAGAAGAGAAATCTAAATAATGATATGCAGGTCACAAGTCAAGTACTCTTTACATAGACCAGTTTTGCCCAATTCCTCTCCCCTATTCTGAACATAAAACAGAAAACATATTTGGGGGATTTGGGGAGGAGCAAACCCTCAACATCCATGCCAGAATTTCCTACCTAGATTTCCATGACCTCCAGTAAATTTGACCAAAACTTTTCGTCAAAAATACCTTGCAGCTCCTACATTTTCAAAGTTCTTCTTGTTTAAAACACACTTAGCAAAAACACTTCTGCTTGATGTTTAATAACTTTCATTTCAAAATGCATAAATTTGGTTTTCAACTGAAATAAATTTTGCGTAGCAAATTGCAAACACCTAAGGCACCTCTTTTCATGCAGGGCACCATGCCGTTGAGTGAGTCCCTAGTGCAGCCCTATATCTGGCATGTGGAAAGCCAGACAACCAGCCTGCAGCTCCGTGCGTGTGCTCCGTGCAAACCCAGACTACCACCACCTGTGTTAGCTACCATGCAATCCGTTCCAAGTTATCATTACAATTCAGACCAGGATCTCAATTGCATGAAGAAGCCTTTCTAATCCATAGAGTTAACCCCAGACATTGAAAACTGATCTAATGGTATCACATTGTCTTTACATTTAAGCCCACACAGATGTATAATTAGATGCATGGTGCATAATTAACAGAGGAAGCTGAGACTTCTACAGTGCTCAAAGTTGACTCATTTTTCTGTGCAGGTAGATGACATTGATTTGCCAAGCTCCAGTTTCTCTAGCCTCTGGGTCTTTACAGTAACTTAACACTAGTTCCCCAGCTTTGCCATACTCTTTCCCTCCTCACCCTGTATCCAACTGTAATCCTGTCTTCCTCTTTTAGGTGGGAACTAACTCCTACCTATTTCTCAGCTCTCAGACCACCCAACCACCGTTCTGTCCGGAAATTTCCCTGACTTGTTATACCTCTGGGTTAGGCCAGCCTCTTATTTGTGCCCAGACCTCTCTGTGTTCCTCCTTGTTTTAGTGTCCATTCACAGTGTTTTGTAATTTGCTGACCTGTTTTTCTAATATTCCACTAGGTCTGAAGGGTGAAGCCTTGTCTATTTGGTCTGTGCTAATACCCACCACCTAGCCCCTTGTTAGGTACATGGGAAGGGTTCAGGAAATGCTTACCAAATGAAGGAGTGCCCATAAGGCCTATTTTGGTTCTATGGTTTCCTTTTCAAACTGCTCCTTCCTTAAAGGGCTATCGATACTTGATGAAATAGAAATATATTTTACATCTAGTTTCTTCTCAGAATTATGATGCATGTTACATGAACCACTCCTTCAGCAATTTCAAAACAGTGGTAACCCAGGTAGAAAAAGATAATATCAGCAATTTAAAAACTGCAGTCCAATGGTAATCATCTCAAAATTCTGTTCTGATGATAATAAATGTACTACTACTAATATTCAAGTGAGGAGACATAGCTGAATAGAGAGTGAGAAATGTATATTCTGGGCTGGTACAGGATTATTCATCCATGATAGTGCTGCTGTCATTCCAGCACATATATGGCTTTACATGGTAACCCCTGCCACCACCCCATCCTGCTTTCTTCAGCTGGACTGGACCAAATGAATGATGCCGGTCAGTGAATTGTGGGGAAAAGCGGACAGGCATATTGACTCTCTAGAACTGGTGTGGTTAACTGTTGGCTTGAGAACTTTCAGCTTTATCTTTGCCCTGTCATCTCAACTTGTGACGTTCCAGAGGATGGAATGCTCTGGAGACCAGAGCACACTGCTGGTCTCTGTGGCTGGGAGACACTGAGTATGAACTAGAAATAAACAGACATCGTAGGGCTCATTGTTACTGTGCTGTAACCTAGCTCACTCTAACTAAATTCCTCTTTGTGCTCTTGTTGGAATGAGGCAACCAATGTGTGTCTGGTTGTGGGCAGAGAAGAACTTCAAGCAAACAGGAAATTCTCACCAATTTTGTATATATGTCAGAGACATATTGTGTCTTTGAGGACAGTCACTAGGTACGCTTCTCTCTGAAAGCACTTATTGCAGTAAATGACATGTTTTTGTTTATTTACTTGTTAGGTTCCCTTCCCTCCCACCTCCTGGCCCCAGCTAAACTATGAGTACCCTGAGATAGGCAGGGCAGCAGTTACTGTGAATGGCTCTCAGAGGAGATCCATTAAGGGTGTCCAAAAAAAAAAAAAACCTCCCAAATCCCAGGGTTAGTGCTTATCTCCTGAGTTTTATCAATATAGATGAAGCAAATAACAAAAGGCTTATCCAATGCTCACTTTGTGTATTAATTTTCATTGCTTTTATAACAAATTCCCCCAAATTTCATGGCTTAAACAATACAGTTATTTTATCTTATAGTTCTGAATGTCAGAAATTGGAAAGGGATCTCATTGGGCTAAAATCAAGGTTGATAAGGCTGCATTCCCTTCTGGAGGGTCCAGGACAAAATCCATTCCTTTGCTTCTATTTCAGCTTTTATAGGCCCACATTCCTTGGATCATGGCTCCTTCCTCCACTTTCAAAGCTGGCCATGTTGGGTCAAGTCTTTGCTCACAAAACTATCTCTCTGACTCTGTCTTTTCTGCCCAATTCTTCTACTTGTAAAGGCCATTTTGATTCCCTTCGACCGGCCAAGGGAATCCAGGATAATCTCTGTATTTTATTTTATTTTATTATTATTTTTTTTTATTATATAGTCCTTTATTTTTTACCCAATATGTACGGTAAAGCATCTTTTCCAAACATTTATCCATGCCTAAATACTTTATGGAGAGTTAAAAGACTGCATACGTAGTTACCCCCCATGTACTATCATCAACATTATATAGCATTAACATAATACCCACAACTTTTGCATAATAGTCTGTGCCACAAGTTTCCTGATGCAAGTTTCTTTACAGAAAAATAAAGAAATGAAAAAGAACATGGTATTTTAAAGTTAGCCGCTGATTAACAGCCTTATACCTATCTGCAACACTAATTCCTCTCTTATGTAACCTAACATATTCAGATTCCAGGGATTAGGACACAGGCATCTTTGGGCGGGGGGCTTTTGGGCATTATTCTGCCTACCATTTTGAGCTTAACCCATAAACTCAATGGAGGGTTTTTATAGCTTCTCAGCTTCATATGTAAGGTAACATGGTAGCTATTATTTATTATAATCACGTTTGATATAGTCCATAAACATCATGTATGAGATTAGATTATTCTAATTCTCATTTATAGGATGAGAAACCTACTCAAAGAAGCCCAAATCATTTCTAGGTTTTGAGGACCCTAGAACAGCAAACCATGAAAAATTATAGTACTCCTAGTTATTTACATTGAATTAGTTAATGCTTTTAATAAGAAATGTGTACATGTATACATAATCACAGTTGTGTGTGTGTATGTGTGTATATATATATATATATATATCCAAAGTTTATAAACTTGAGGAAAGACAGTAATGTTCCTCGTTTATTAGGTCCTCCAATACTAGCAGAAAGTCTAACTAATTTGTCATAAATCATAAGATCCATTTTTCCAAAGCTGATTTCCAGTTGCTGTCAGGAAACTGACAACAGATTGGTACAAGTACCAACACAGCACCATTCCCCCAGTGCACAAAGAGGTAAATGGTGTGTGCTAGAGCAATTTAATTTTAACTTTTCTTGATTGGACAGGAGAGTAGAATGTTGGAAAAGAATTTACAATGTCTAAATGCTAAGATTGATTGTTCATTATAGACCACAAACTAGGATTAAGGTGGTATGGATGTATATATTAATATGTATATTTTATAAAGATGGGTTAACCTTGCAACCTCCTTGACAGTCAATATCTGGAAACCCTTAATAATTCAGAGGAGAAAGCCTTGAGTTTACATTTTGCTTCAAAGTATGTATTTAACAAGTACTAATGAATACCAAAATGGCACCAAAATATATTTTTAAAAGGCAAGAAAATTCATAGTTCAGTTAAGATTAGGAGAGGTTAATTATACATATAAGTTCAGTCCCATAGCTATTGAGCTGGGGAAGGCGCTATGCCCATAGCTAAATTGTTTGTACCATCATGATTTATCTTGTTGAAAAAAAATTCAGGATGAAAAGTTAGATATTAAGACCCAAAGATGTTGCTAATTAAAGGTGGCTTTGCAGAATAAGATGCTTTCTCCTGCCTCCAGATGGAGAAGAAGAAATCATTTCCATATATCATAATTCTACCAGTTTGTTGTCCAATTTTTAAGAATAGCCTCATGAGGATACAGCCTAACAAGTAAAATTTCTGTAAGCCTACAAAACAATAGTAATGGTCCTCATTTATCTAGCACTGTCTTCTTGAGTAAGCACATGAATAATTACGTGCGTGGTGACCAGGGCTGCAATTATTGCTTCCACTACTCAGAGAAGGAAGCTAGGTCTATCAGAGGCCAAGGGCCATTGAGCAGGTGAGTGGCAGATCTGGAACCATATGGGTTGCAGCTCTTAGTCCTGTGCTCATTTTATTTTATTTTATTTTTAAAGATTTTATTTATTTACTTGACAGAGAGAGATCACAGGTAGGCAGAGGCAGACAGAGAGAGAGAGAGGGAGAAGCAGGCTCCCTGCCGAGCAGAGAGCCCGACGTGGGGCTCGATCCCAGGACCCTGAGACCACGACCCGAGCCGAAAGCAGAGGCTTAACCCACTGAGCCACCCAGGCGCCCCAGTGTGCTCATTTTAGAAAACTATCTTTTTTTCAAGAGGGCAACTTGCTTACAAATCATGTTCAAATAAATTTGCATTATTGTGGTTTCCACACATATGTGCACTGGATGATGCAGAAGAGATCCCTTTGGGGAATGAGAGGTTGAGCTGGAGGCCTGTGAAAACTGGAAAATCCAGATGTCCATTATTCTTGCACAATTGTGCCTTATTTGCACCCATACAAACTTGAATGCTTTTCAAGACTCATTACTCATCAAATCTTAAAGTGAATTAAAATTTCATGTAATGGTATATTATCAAGAAATGAAACTGGTTGTCAAATACTTAAGTAAAAATATTCAGGAGCTATGGATTAGAAGGCAACACAGTTTGGTGATCAAAAACACATGCTCCAGAGACATCTGGGATCTAAATCAAGGTTTTGCTACCTTTCACCTGTATAAATTAAGCCACAATTCTTTTCTTGAAAAATTGAAAAAACAAACAAACAAACAAACAAAAAACTATCATAGTCTCATGGGACAGTTATGAGGATCAAGTTAATTGTTCTCAACTAGGAGAGATTCCTCCCACCTAAGGGGCATGTGGCAATGATGGAAGATGTTTTAGGCATCACAGCTTAGAAGGAATTACTGGTATCTAGTCGGAGGAGGCCAGAAATACTGCTAAAAACCCCACAATGCCCTATAGGACAGCACATCACAATAAAGAATTATCAGACCCAAAAGGTTAATAGTGACAAGACTAAGAAACTGACATTTAAACTTACATTCCACAAAGTGCTCAAAATTGTTATCGGTTATTTATATTGTTAAACAGCTTTGTGCTAAGTATCATGCTATGAATCAGGGACCCAAAATTGGTTAAGTTATGCCTTTGGGCTTGATGGGGCCACTGAGTGAAACTTTTAAGTATAAATAATCACTATGCAATAGCGTACACTCATAGCAGCATCATATGAAAAGCACTATATGAGGGAGTATATATTTGTTCTGTTTGTGGGAATTGGGGAAGGCTCCACAGAGAATAAAGTATTTCCTGTGCGCATTTATATATGATAGAAATTTGGCTATTAGAAAATGGATAGAAGGTTTGTTGGTGTGAAGGATATGTGTCCATGTAGGGGAAAGATACTGGGGCATTAAAAATATTACAGAAATAAAAGGTATAGCATTTGCAAAGGCTAAAAAAAAAGAGTGTCATAGTCAAAATATGATCACTATATTAGCATCCACAAGGAATATAATAGATTGTGGATATGATTCTGGTGCTGTAAAGAGAGGCAGGAATCAGTGAACAATTAGGAGACCATGGAGAGAATCCAGATATAAGCTTAATCCCACATAAGGAGTAGAAGTAGCTCCCATAGCACTGGGAGCAGGGGATAAAGGGAGAGGGAGAATTATAAGTTCAGAAGTAGAATCAGCAGAATCCCACTACTTTTCAAATGTTAGTAAAGACCATAGCTGCATTAAACACTGAGCTATGGTACCCGTGTTCTTGATGACCAACTCGTCGACACCATTAGACAAATATGAGATAGTGTAACAGCATATGAAGAAGTAAAACTGGTATTTTGAGAGAAATTGTGCTCATGTTAATGTCTTTCCGTTGACGTTATTCATAGATGAGCTTAGAGACTAAAAATAAAACACCATCGATAAAAAGAATTTCATAAGAGTTGCAAAATAATTTTCTGACCTTCGATAGAAATGAGTAGGTAGTATTCATTTGCCACAGTTTTTATACATGTAGGTAAGAATAAAGTTCTTTGACCGAAAATTCTTACGTTAGAATTTAGGTTTTTATTTTTTGTATATCAAAGGACGCTTCAGGGTTTGGGAAAATCCAGTTGACAATTTCCTTAAGTAAAAACAAGAATAAATGTCGATATATTCATCCCAGAACTTTAATATTGTCAAGTACCAAAAAGAACTCTGTTGCCAAGACTTGCTAATTCGACCTTATGTTTGTTGGCACAAAGAATTAACAAAGCCACATATTTGAGCCAGTAATAAAAAAATTCCTTCTTAAGTTAAAAAAAAAAAAAAACTCTATTAAAGTGCAAAAAATTTAATTATTTCCAAATGAATACAGCACCAAAATTAGGGTATATCAAAGTAGGCTCTGTTTCAAAATGTATCTACCAATGGAGCTGTGCGTGATATTGAAACATAAATCCTCCTATGCTCCTGACCAGGCCCTGAGACTGACTGTATAGTCTCGACTTTCCTTCCTAGATTGATAAACAGTTGCTCTTAACTGGGTGCTCTTCCTTACCACTGCATGTTTTCCAAGATGGTTTAAAAAATTGCCTGATTTCCCTGATGCAGCCTATTTGAAATCTTCCAAGGAAGTGAATAGGAAGCAGAAAATTGCAAGTAGCAGCAGTGCAAAGGGAGAGTGGAAAGAGCTCAGTACAGGATTTAGAATGCAGGCAAATGGACTTTTAAAAACAGCTATCCTTAATAGCAGTGGAACCTGGCTGTAATGAAAAGAAGTGGCAGCAGAGTAATGCATCCTTAACCAGAAACCATCTGTTTATGTCCATTGTGCTTTTATCATCAATATATCTGGGTCTTCGTCTTTATAAAATGCAGGTATCCCGCATTTGTCCTTAAGCTGCATGAATGTTTAATGATCAGGTAGGTTATATAATACACATAAATTAATTGCATGCTATTCATTTTCATGTATTTTAGCTATTTAAATCTCTCCTCTCACTGCTGCAAAGCTAATGATTTATATATATGCCACTGAAAATGTAACAAGATAGGTGCCCCAGACACATACATTCAAGCAATTCCTTTAACTTTTTGTGCTTTCACGGGAGGAAAACATTCAAAGGTTTATTTTACCCTAGATGCCTGTAGCTGTGTCAGGCACTATCTGTCCTGGATGCAATTTATTGGGTCTCCAGGTCCCAGTTTGGTTAAAACAATGCTAGTATGCTTTCAGACTTTAGGGATCAACTCTTTGGTGCCTAGGGCAGTACTCTGGCTTTCTAGCTGAACTGTACAGGAGGGCTCCAGGCAGAGGCAGAGTTAAAGCCTTCTCTTTTGGGCTTTGATCAGGATGGAAACAATTTAACTCGGAGATAGCAATTCATTAGACAGCTATTTGGAGGGAGCAAGAGTTGTAAAGCAGCCTAGCAATGTTCTTGCTACGTTTTGGGGATGGGGACAAGCCATATTATAACAATTTCAGGGGATAGGACGTGTAAGAGTAATAGGAATAGTACTCAACAATAACAGTCCTATGCCCTTGGAGGGTGCAGAATTTTGTTATAATAAGAAAAGATTTTTTTTTTTTTAAGATTTTATTTTTATTTGCGAGACAGAGATCAAGAGCTGGGAGGAGGGACAGAGGAGAAGCAGACTCCCCACTGAGAAAGGAGCCCGATGCAGGGCTCAATCCCAGGACCCTGGAATCATGACCTGTGCCGAAGGCGGATGCTTACCCGACTGAGTCACCCAGGCACCCCAAGAAAAAACATGTTTATCTCCATGGTGATTTTGTGCTTTGCTTCTACTATTTTCTTGTCCTTGATCTCTCCATAATTTACACTGAGCATCTTCTACGTGGCAGGAACAATATTTCTCACTGAAAATAAAACGCTAATTTAATTCAACAATAGTCCTTTCCATTATGAAGCTAGCAGTCCAGTAAGGGAAGCTAATATTAACCAATAACTTCATAAACAAATATGTTACAAACAGAGATGGGGGGGCTATGTGTGTTGAGAAACCACATATCAGAGAGGGCTTCCCTAGACTGCCCCAACGAAGTGATATTTGATCTGATGACTGAAGGATGAGGAGGAATTAACTAGAGCACCAGGCGGGAGCACAGAATTCTGAAGAGATGGATTAACTTCTGCAAATGTCCTGAGACCAACACAAGAGGAAGCATAAAGAACTGAAAGTAAATCACTGTGACTAGAGCCCTGGGAAAGGCTGGAGGCAGGCAGTGCTAAATTTTAGGTCATGTAAAAGATTTTGGTCATTAACTGTGCAACCTATGGGGAATTATGGAAGCTTTTTAAGGAGGGGAATAAAATAATCAGATTGACATCTTAAATAAAATACATGAAGACAGAGCACTTCGGAGGCTACTGCGATAATCCTGGAGGAGATGTTATTAGCATGGATAAGTTGATGATGGTAGAAATACAGAGAAGATGAAGATGGATTTAAGAAATTTAGAGGAGATTATTTGATAATAGGTTTGGCAATGGGAGGTGAGGGATAGTGGATCAAGGATAATTTCTAAATTTCAGGTTTGTGCCTCTGTATAGATCTTGGTAAGCCCTCTCTGATATCTCCTGTCAGAGAGAAAAGAATCATGTTTCTTTTGGTTTGTTTATTTGGGTGGGAACAGAATTCATGGGAGGTGATTCTGAGTTCTACTTTCAATATGTTGATCTTGAGATACTTTTGAATAATCTAAGTAGATCTGTCTAGGATTTGATTTTCTATTTGGGTTTGGAAAAGATTAGTGTGAGCCCAAGGTTAAAATCTGTGAATTACTGTCATAGAGATGGAAATTGAAGCCGTTGGCATAGATACAATTTCCTAGAGAATTATACAAAAAAACAAAGGAGCTTAGAACTGAATTTTCAGAAAATCCAACATTCACCTGGTAGGTTACAATAACAAAAACAATCACGGCCACTACTTTTTGAGCTCTTATTATGTGCTACTTAAGTCCTTGCTTTATGTTAACTTATTTAATGTTAACGAAGCCTTATAAGGTAAATGTTATTTTTCTATTTTAGAGATGAGGAAACTAGGGTACAGGAGGAACAAGGGCCAGCCAAAGGTCACACACATAGCAGTTAAATAGCAGAAACAGAACTCAAATCCTGGCAGTCCGATTTGAGAACCCATGCTTCTAACTGCTACAGTCCACCAGGCTATTTAGGGAAATTGACAGAAGAGCTAGGTTTGCACGTAAGAATTTAAACCTGCATTGTATTTGTGCTCAAGATATGTACCCTCCAATGCCATAGTTACTATGTGGTGACTTTTGAGCCCTTGGAATATGGTCAGTTCAAACTGTGATGTGTTGTAAATGTAGAATATATATCAAATTCTGAAAACTTAATACCAAAAGAATGTAAAATACCCCATTAATATTTATTACATGATTACTTGTTGAAACAACAAGTAATATATTGGATTATACATAGTAACGAAATTTAATGTCACCTATGTTTTGCTTTCTTAATGTTTCAAATTAACTTAGTTTAATTTTAAACTAAGAAATTTATACTTCCTCTGAAGCTTACATTCTGTTTCAATTGGAAAGCACCATTACAGATATTTCTCCTGTTTGCTGTCTGGATTCTCAGCTCTAGATAGACACTACCAAATAGTTAGTATGCTCTCTTTGACGCACTCATTCCATTCAGACCAGAGCTCCAAGCCTGTCTCCCAGGCTCTCAGGCCCTGCCCTCTGCGGTGTTTCCATGGTAACCTGCCTTAGGAAGAGAAGATGCTTTTTAAGCTGAGTCCTAAAGATTTCCTTCCTCTGGCTTTATGTCATTTCATACT
This sequence comes from Lutra lutra, assembly GCF_902655055.1. NCBI lineage: Eukaryota > Metazoa > Chordata > Mammalia > Carnivora > Mustelidae > Lutra > Lutra lutra. The sequence continues at coordinate 53,704,290 of NC_062290.1, forward strand.
AATTTTATGGTTATCTCTTCTGTTCTTCTCTAAGAGTTTATATGATTTTTGACCTCATGAAATTGTAGTTCAGTGGTTCTCAGACAGATGAAAACCTAAGAATCACTTGGGAAGTTTTCTCAAATTATACAAGGCCATCACCCTGCAAGATTTTATATGTGTTCCCTATCCCCAAGGAACGACTACAGCTCTAATCTCTTCATTGTCTGGTAAATGAAATTGCTATACTCTAAGTGTTATATTCTCATTTCTTTCCTGTCTTCTGTCTACTCAGCTCTTCAGCTCTCTAATATCAGTCCTGCTAGTAACCAAAGCACTCCACGTAGGTCCTTATGGCACAGACTCTGAGGTGTTGATTTTGGTTTATCTGGCTAGGAACCTGGTAGGATGGAATAATTAAGGTACTAAAAAAAAAAAAGTAGAGGTAAACATTTTCCAAATGTAGATTTATGTTGTTGTTGCTGCTGCTGATGATGATGATCACATTCTGAAGTTTCCCCTTCCAGGTTGTAAAGTCTCAGGGGTGTGAATAGGGAGTGTTCTGCAGGTAGGTAGTATGTCATATCATACAGCAGAGATTGAGGAGGTAGAACACTTCTAGTCCTTCATCTGTAGGCAGGGCAATAATACTCAATTTAGAGATTTTAGATGATGCAAGGAAAGTACCTGGAGAATAAATTAAGATCACTATAAATCTTTTAGTTTTGTTAGTTCTTTCCTTCACTGTGCAGAAGCTTTTTACCTTGATGAAGTCCCAATAGTTCATTTTTGGTTTTGTTTCCCTTGCCTCCAGAGATGTGTCTAGCAAGAAGTTGCTTTGACCTATGTCAAAGAGGTTGCTGCCTGTGTTCTCCTCTAGGATTTTGATGGTTTCCTGTGTCACATTTAGGTCTTTCACCCATTTTGAATTTATTTTTGTGTCTGGTGTAAGTGGTCCAGTTTCATTCTTCTGCCTGTTGCTGTCCAGTTTTCCCATCATCTGTTGGAATGGCTAAATCAACAACTCAGGAAACAACAGATATTGGCGAAGGTGCAGAAAAAGGGGAACACTCTTACATTGTTGATGAGAATGCAAAGTGGTGCAGCCACTCTGGAACACAGTACAAAATTCCTCAGAAAGTCAAAAATAGAACTGCCCTGCTATCCAGAAATTGCACTACTAGGTATTTAGCCAGAGGACACAAAACTACTGATTTGAAGAAGCACATGCACCCCAATGTTTATAGCAATATTATCAACAATAGCCAAATTATGGGAAGAGCCCAAAAGTCCATTGATTGATGAATGGACAAAGAAGGTGTGGAATATATATGTGATGGAATATTACTCAGCCATCAAAAAGAATGAAATCTCTCCCTTGCAATGATATGGATGGAGCTAGAGTGTATTATACTAAAGGCAGAGAAAGACAAATACCGTATGATTTCACTCATATGTGGAATTTAAGAAACAAAATGGATAAACATAGGAGAAGGGGAAAAAAAAGAGAGAGAGAGGGAGGCAAACCATAAGAGACTTTTAACTACAGAGAACAAACTGCGGGTTGATGAAAGGAGGCAGGTGGAGGATGGGCATTAAGGAAGGCACTTGTCATGATGAGCACTGGGTGTTATATGTACTTGATGAATCACTAAATTCTATTCCTGAAACCAACATTACACTATATGTTAACTAACTAGAATTTAAATAGAAAGTTGAAAAAAGTAAAAGAAAAATCTCTATAAATCTTAGTTCCTTTTCTCAAGCAGACTTACTTTCAAGAGTTTAAGGTTGCTTACTTTTCCCAATTCTTTCTGCTTATAGTTCATCACATTATTTTCTAAAGCAGAATTGCAGAGATTTAATTTATTCCTCTAATTATTATTTGGGGAACAGGCTGTAAAAGTACAGTCTCTCAAGGAGACAAAATTAGGACACTGATTACAGTGGTGCTCAGTTACACCACTTAAGTATACCCACATGAAAATAAAAGGTTGATATTCTACTAACTGCTAATTAGTACACAGCTAATATCTTCAGAATTTGAGTAATTCAGCTGAAGTACTTTCCAAACTAAGCATTCAAATAAACTGGAACTTTTTAAACTCTTAGATTCCTAATAGGCTAAATCCTTCCCTAATTCTAAAAATTTCACTCACATTTGATAGAAGATTTCCATTTATGCTACTGTGATTCCCTAATTAATTTTTAAATACAATGATTGCTTACTTTTATTGGAATTTTGCCATGAGTTTGACAGCTGCATTAGGAGAATCAAACAATGTAGATCAAAACTAGTATCAGAGACCAAGCCAGTAATCTTAAAAATGTTTTACCATTGCTCAATCATTTTTAAAGATTATGATATTCAAATTTCCTTCTTTCATTCAGCATATATTTATGTGATACCTCTGGTACATCAGGTATTTTAAGTTCACAAAGAAAATAAGAATCCTACAAAGATGAAAGAGAAAGACATAAAAGTAATATTTTTTAAAACTCATGCATTTATTCAAAAATATGTTAAATCTTAAAAAGATAAAGCTCAACATTTAGTAAAACATGCTAGGTTGCAATAATTATTTCTATTTTCTTCCTGATAAAGGATGTTTTTATGGCAAATGTGACCCAAAGAAATGTCCATAACTAACTGAACTTCTAATAAATAAAATATCAATACATTAAAGTTCACATACCCAGAGTTATATGTGGTAAATAGTTAAGAAAACTTAAGAAAAAAAATCAGCTTGCTATTTTTAAAGTTAAAAATTTAATTCATTGATAAATAATATTCTTACTGTGATGATTCATTTTATGTATCACCTTAGCTGCAACACAGTGTCTTGCTATTTGGTCAAATGTTATTCTGGATGTTTTCATTACAGTGTTTTTTGAGGGATGAGAATAACATTTAAATTAGTGGTCTTTGAGTAGAGCTGTTATCCTCCATAATGTACATGGGCCTTGTCCCATCAGTTGAAGGTCTTCACAGAACAGAGACTGATCTCCCCAGAGCAAGAAGGAATCCTGGCAGCAGACTGCCTTGGATTTGAACTGTATCTCTTCCCTGAGTCTCCTGTCTGCTGGCCTATCCCACCAGATTTTGGACTTGCCACACCTCCACAATCACATGGGCCAATTCCTTAAAGTAAATCTCTCTACATATGTATTCACATATCTTGTTGGCTCTGTTTCTCTGAAGAAACCTGACTAACATACTCATTTTTTCAATACTTAATTTTCTAAGTTAGGAGAACTTAAAGCTGCATTTGTCCCTAGCAGAAGAGAATAAATCCACTTTGACCATATGTTCCACTCAAAACTACACCCCGAATTAATTTGTTTGTAAAGCTGTACTTAAAAAAAAAAAAAAAAAAAGGAAGCATTGCTAGGTTTTAATAAATACAGACAACTGAGGACTGAAATTCTGATGCAAGGGTAAAGGTACATGATTATGAGATGTGTTAATGAACTCCATTTATCTCTGATAAATTTCTCTCAAGGAAAAAAAAGTTGTGATTTCCTTCTAAATTTATGTACAAGCAGTTATAAATATTTTCACTAAAACAGCATCTTTATCTCAAAGAAAATTTTGTAAGTAGTCCTCCTATCTAAAACAAAACAAAACAAAAAAATGAGAGAGCCCTAGAACAATCAAATCTCAAGAACATGTCCTCTCAGTTTCTTTCCAAACCTACCCACAGCCACCAGCAGTAGGACTCCCAATGAAAGGCACAAGGAATCCTAGAGCTCTGGAGAGCTTGCTATGAACACAGAGGCCCAAGAGAAATAAGCATACATATTTTTCAGAGAAGGCATGATAATTACTGATAAATTAAAGGAGAGACAGTTAGAATAATATACCTGTATGACTCCTGAAAGTAAAATTAGAGTAGCAAGTGTTTCTTGTGTAAAGCATCTCTAATCATATTTGTATAAGGTATATATTTAAGCACACTCAAGGTTTTCGTCATATACATGTCTAAAATGATATATTGATTTTTCTGTTATTTAACAGAAAAAAGCCTTAACAATTTATTTCAAGTCACCCAACTTTATAGATATATACATAACCCACTATTAAAAATTCAAATATAAGACAAAAATGAAGTTGTAATAGATACAATAGATTTATTCAGTGTGACTCAGAAGTTAACTTCAAAAGCCTATACCATGGTCATTTTGGTGTGCAGAAGTTTCCACTTAAGAAATAAAAGATCAAAAGTATTTGTAGTTAAGATTGTGGTCATACTATTGAACTTAGATAACTAAGTTCTTGCCCTGTAAACAAAAAGGACATGGTAAAACAAGCATGAGTATTTGGAACCTGATTGAGTTATTAAAGTAATTACCAAATATTTGATTAATGATTCATGAATCAGACTAAGTAATTCTAATGACTGAAATGAACACAGAATTCATTATTTTAATAATAAGCAATGACTAGTCAACATCTCACCAAGTTAACAAGGCTTTTATGACCTTGGGAAAGTTACTAAATCTTTGGTACCACAAAATGGGATGACATAAAACTGGTTTCACAAGACCAAATGGAAAGGAGTGTCCAAAGTGTATTTAACTTAACATACTCCATGGTAATATTAGCTTTTCACATCTTTTCCTATACCAATGTTTTTCTGGTTTGAATAAAATAAAATCTTGGTTACTTACAGAAGTACTGTATAATGATGATATTTTCAAGTTTTGATCATTTAGCAGTCAAATTATTTAATTAATACATTCATTGGGTACTTTATATATAGTAATTCCATATGAATATATGTATAATAATTCAATTAAAATAAAATGCTTAAATTTCAAAATGGCATTTTTATGATTTTCGGTGGAACTATTCATTCAATGGAGTTGTTTCTGATATATCATGTTTCTTAACCAGAAAGTATGACAAATTACTTTTCAGAAAAAGAACAGGAGAGACAGAGATATTGACTATGTAAAACAGGTATATTTAGGTGAAGAAACCATAATTTTTGGTGTATTTGACATAGCTTTGATAATAATGGACTCTAAATACCAAATGGAAGGATTCTAAAGTATATTTACCAGGGATCTCTTGAACATCTATATCTTGTAATACAAAATGGCTTGTTTTCAATGGCACAGTAAAGGGATCCTAGGCTTCCAGGTGTAGATCAACTGCAGAAGCACCTGTGAAGCACTATGAATTACTTTGTAAACCACCACCACATTAGCTTAGATATGGTGATTCACAAAGAAATCCACAGCACTTCACAGTTTGGGTAAGCCTTGGTACCTATGAACCAATAAAAACAGTACCCTTATACCACCAACAATCGAGGGTGCATTTTCAGCTATTTTTATATCTTTTCATTTGACATTCAAATAGACTTATAGCAGAAGAGCTAGACAGGGTAATAGTCACAATCAGTTAAAGAGTATGCTCAATTTTGCATCACCCTCTTTTCATTGGAAAAATATAAGAAATACTAAACATTTATTTTAAGTAAACAAAACTTAAAAACTAAATGTATGCTTTCTCTATTATATAACAACTAATTTTCATTTAAAAGACTTTCTATGCAACAACTGGCATGACATTATGCAGGATGATAAAACAGGGTTCTACTCATAAAAATAAAAGACATGGTTATTAATATACTTGTCAGAAGTGGGGAGTAAAATAAGTAATAAAAGTATATGTGATTCTCACTTATACATCACAATATATAAGGGTTATTGCTGGTAAAATTTGCTCTAAAAATGTCCTTAGTTACTTGGCTTCAAATTGTGTAATCACAAAATCTTATATTTTATTTTTTTATAATTATTTTCTTAAAGATTTTATTTTTAAGTAATCTCTGCACCCAGTGCGGGACTCAAGCCTACAACCCAGAGATCAAGAGTCACACACTCCACTGGTTGAGCCATCCGGGTGTCCCATAAAACCTTATATTTGATCAAAATCATTAAATGTACTTAAGTTGAGTGTTTTTCTATCATATTTGTTCAAATGAATATCATTTTTCATGTGCCTTTCTGAACACCACAACTGTTTGTAAAATCACATGCTATGTTACACATATTAGATTCAACTCTGAAAGAAACCCACCACACCAATAAAGAAATGGAAGAAAATATTCAGTAAAGTTGCTATCTTCAGTAAAATCACTAAAATAAGCCACCCTTTATCTATGATTATGCCACTGATAACATTTATCTAAAGAGCAGGAAGAAACCTAAAGGTTTCATTTATAATTAATGAAAAGAAAATGATCTATAAATTTACTGGCCTAGGAAGCATACTATCAGTGAGGTCATTCATGACTGCAGAACTTCAAACTTTTTTTCAAAGTACACCATCAAATATTAACACTTAAGGTTTATTTTATGCAGAAACTCATGAATGTCTAGTCCTAAGCAGTTTACCACTGTCACCTAAAGTTACTGCTTAAGCATCACCCACTCAACATCCTCCAACCACACGTGCAACAATTAGACCAAACTTGCTGAGTAACTAAGCCAATAAAAATCATTAAATGAAAAGGAAAATTGTGAAAATAATGATATATTCAAGGATACTTATTATATGCCTATTATGTGCCAGATATGGTTCTGGTTAGAGGCTGGGGCTACAAACGCACACATAATACAGTCCCAGCCTTCAAGGAACAGAGAAGAAAACAAAAAATTTAAAAATGGTTGATATATGCCGTGAAAAAGTTGCACATAGGGCTAATGGAGACCACATGGACTGGCCATTTAATCCAGTGGTCAGAGTTATAGACCTCTTACCCTAAGAGGGTGATGGGAAATCATCATGAAAAGAGAAATGCTGGAGGAACAAGAGAAGTTAACAAGGGTAAGAAGGTAAGACTGCTCTAGATAGAAGACACAACTTACCTCATGGCCTGTCAAAAGATGAATCATATCACATCTACTATATATGACAGCATCTACAGATATAGACATAGGAGAGCAGGAAAGGAAAGTCTAAACTATATTTAGAGAGTAAGTGAAAACAAGTGGGCATCACCAGATCGGAAGCAACAGGGAGAGACAAAATGTGAAGCAAGAGAACTGTAGCATGGTAAGACAACCTCATTGAAATATGGGCAGAATTGAGGGGCACTTGTAGAAAAGGTCTTCAGACCGTCACGAAGAGACTCACAGTCCATCCCAAAGCAGGCCAGGCGAATGAGACCAGCTTTGCCTGCGTGGTTCAGGCATGCCAGCTGGGTTGAGGAGATACACTCAGAGACTGACACAGGCTTAAAAACAGATCTACTAATCTTAAGAAGATCTACTCTAAGTTGACTCTTAAATAGCCATCCTACTCCAAAGGTAGAATTAAGTGGATCAGATTATGTTAGAGAAACAATTCAGGGTGGATTTTATAATACGTCCTCCTTTTTGTTACCTTTCTCTCTCTAAACAAGACAAGTATTCTCTCTTTATCTGGTAGTATATGCTAGTTGGGCACTTTGCTTTACTTCTGCATTTGCATGCGAGGAAACTTCCAGCAGGCCCCTCTCTAGATTGCATACAGCTTCTTAAAAAAAAAGCCTCCCACATTTTTTGTCAAATATGCTCTCAATTTTTTTAAGGAAGGATCACTGATATACTCTGAGAAGGAAATGTTCTGACTGAACTAACTTTCTGGTGCACAGATTAATTAGCAAACACTATTTTTTTTTTCCAACTCTGGCACTATTTGACTTCAAAAATGGGTGAAGTTCATTGTTTTGTGATAAATAACCACAACGGCCGTGATTTAATTGTCTTTTTCTAAGGTTATTCAGAGCCCTTGTGACATTTACTATTTGCAGTCAACATTTTCTTTAGTACTCATAATGTATCAGTTATTTACCAAATGCTTAAGATTTGAGGAGAAACTAGAATTCCTAAACAAAGGAATTTAGAGTACCATCAAGTATACAAAGTTATTCTGCATTTGCAATTAGGAACTACATCACAAAACACTGGAAAAAGGAAAGAAACATGTCCAAGGTCCTATGGTTGCAGAGAGGAGAGAAGCAAACATCTAAGTCCTCCAGGCCAAAGGATGTGGATTTGGCTTATATATTACACAATATTACATATTGTATTACAAGGTCTGAAGTTGACTGCTATTTCTGTGTTCTGACACTAAAACAAATCCTGACAGTTTGTGGGACAAGTCATTAATGTTAGCATGACTTCATATGATTAACTGCATTCTCTTACTATTCTAACACTTGGAGGAAATTTTCAGCAAACAGAGGAGTCTTTTTAATTGGGCTCCAGCCCAATTAAACTTGATGGGTTTATCACAGGAAAAAATGCCATCCAAAAGTCTTAAAGGAGTACCTTAGTTCCAATTCAAAAGTCTGAACAAAAAGTTAGTCTATAGTACAATTTATTTGCTAGATTCATTCTTATTTTTAGAATTTTTATCTTACATGTTTCAACCCGTGCAAGCAAGACAACTGAAATGAAACATAAGGAAAGGCAGGGCTAATATCACAATGTAGGCATAATATAAACTCTATTTAAAATAACTACTGCTACTGATAGGAAGTAAAACAGCTGTAGAACTGACAGAGCATCTGCAGTTAAGGACGATACCACACCACTAATGTGACAATCCCTGCTGTTAAACGGAGTGGGAAGCATAGCTCCAAAGGAAACCTGCATTCTTTCCTGGTGATGAAAGCTAAGAAGAATGAAAATAATATAGCAAGGAAAATAATACACAACAAAAATAGAACAGGAAATGAAAAATGCATGCACAGTAATATAATCTTCCCACTGGTTGGGTTTTCCCCTTTCCTCTTAAAAACTCTTTCTTCTGCCCCTAAATATTGAAAATCAGTGTATAAAAACTAGTGACTGGGATGCCTGGGGGGCTCAGTTAGTTAAGTGCCCGACTCTTGATTTTGGCTCAGGTCATGAACTTGGGGTCGTGAGATCCAGCCCCGCATCAGGGTTCCGCCCAGAGAGTGGAGCCTGCTTAAGAACCTCTCTCTCTCTCTCTCTCATTTCCTCTGCCCCACCCACCAGTTCATGTGCTCTCTTTTGAACACAAAAAAAAAGGGGGGGGGGCTGCTGACTAGAAAATCATAAAGTATTCACAGGAAATCTGCTACTGAATAATAATGCCTGTGAGTGATCACAATGAAAGAACACATATTTTAGTGACATCAAAACATTAAAGTTTTAATTTATTAATTTATATCATCAATTAATGTAATTGCTAACAATAGCTGAGCTAAGTGTTTGGCATCATCTATGTCTCTCAATTAAAAAAAAAAGATGAGGAAACTTTCGAAAACGTGTGCTTACCTATATCAATGTGAGAACTCCAAATAAATTGGAGACTCATTAAATGATGGGGATTTTCATTATTTTTGAAAAAAAAAAAAAAAGAATTTTCATTTAACAATTCCTATAAAGTACTTATATTAATTCATTTATTTCCGACAAGAGAGAAGACAGAATCCTCATCTAAAAGATGTGGAACCCAAGGCTCAAAAAGCCAGTCATGTGTCAAATGTCAAAAAGCATTTAAACTGCAAAGTGAGATCTGTCTAAAAGCTTAGGCATTCTCCTAATTCTGCCCCAGAATTCTGCAGTATGCAATATAACTGCAGCATCTGGAAAATCTATTGAAAAAAGAATATTAGGGGATAATATGAAGTTTGAGCTATAAATCATTCTAAATATTATGTAAGATCAAATGAAGAAATATAGGCATGACATCTACAGAGAAACAATTCCTTTCACCAAAAATAACAAGAAAAGTTTATTTATAACTTATAATGTTCAGGGTGCCTGGGTGGCTTAGTTGGTTAAAAGTCTGCATCTGCCTGTGGCTCAGGTCATGATCTTGGCATCCTAGGATCAAGGTCTGAGTTGTGCTCCTTGCTCAGCCAGGAGCCTGCTTCTTGTTCTCCTTCAGCTCCGCGCCCCATCCCCCCACCCCCGGGGCCTCACTCCGGCTCTCTCTTTCACTCTCTCCTCAAATAAATAAACAAATAAATAAATTAAACAGTTTTATGACTTATAATGCTCAAATTGAAATTTTTGCAAGGGGAATATCTAGTTTACTTAAGAGAAATAACTCTTATTTTTTCTTAAAGATTTTATTTATTTATTTGACAGAGAGAGATCACAAGCAGACAGAGAGGTAGGCAGAGAGAGAGGAGGAAGCAGGCTCCCTGCTGAGCAGAGAGCCCGATGCGGGGCTCGATCCCAGGACCCTGAGATCATGACCCGAGCCAAAGGCAGCGGCTTAACCCACTGAGCCACCCAGGGGCCCCAAGAGAAATAGAAATACTCTTAAGTAAGAGAAATTACTCATGGGCTCCTAAGAATAGTGTGTGTGTGTGTGTGTGTGTGTGTGTGTGTGTGTGTGTGTACACATGTGTATATGTTCCCTTTTCTTTTTCTCTGCTTCAGGACTACTAGTATACTTAGAAAATGGCATTGTGGATAATTTTCCATCAGCTTGGGAATAACTTATATACTTATATACTTAGAATTTTCCCCCAACTCAACCGTCTACTTTCTTGAAGGTCAATTCAATCATCCATTTATTTCAAGAGTAGAAATAAATGCCTCTTTGGAAAGAGCATGAGAAGATAGAAAACAAATAAGTATTTAAAAACACATGTAAACTTTCTGTGCTTATTATTCCCTCATTAATGAAAATCTCATATTTAGAAGAGCAATTCAGTTGAGTAACTGCAAACAATTTGGTTCCTGTGGGTTGACTTTGTTCCAAACCTTGAAGATTCTATTTTGCAATTGAAAATTAAGCTTGTTTGGCACTGTGATTTCACAGATGAAGATAGAAAGAAATGGAATATATTATTTAAGCTCCCAACTCATAATCTTTGCAATGTTTGAGTGACTATATTACATAATAATATCTTAAATTACTTTTTATGGAATTTAGCCCTAGTTGACTTGATGATATAATAGACCATGTCTGTTTTTTTAACTCAGGGCTATTTGTTGAATATGAGATAAATATAATTGATATACTTCTTAAATACATATTTATAACTACCAAGGATTAGGCACAGTTAGAAATATAGAATTCAAATATAGTTTAGATTTGACAAACATCTAATTATCCATCAAAAATATTTTGAATTTCTGCTGCTTGGGAGGAAGTACACTAAACACTAAGAATCAAAAAGGAAATATTTAATGTCCCACTTCAAAGAACTCAGAGTCTTTGGGCAGAATGACAAATCTGCTACATTTCTACTACAGGAATAACTGTAATGATGGGCTAGCACAGGATCCTGCCAGAGAAGAGGAACCTAATTAGAACTGGGCAATCAAGGAGGAATTTCAGAAGAGATGAAGCCCATTTCCTGTCATTATGGATGATAAAGTAGTTGACCAGTGACTGAATGAGAAGTGGGAGTGGTAAGAAGAGTGCCCCAGGTGGAGGAAAGAGCATTTGTGAAATTCAGAAGCAAAGTGTTCATGGAGTTTTTAAGAAGACCACATACTAATTCTGTATGACAGAGGAGTAGCTAGCAGCAGGAAAGAATTGTTAAGATTAGCTAAAATTCCAATGCTTCAACTGTGTGCTAGGCAAGGCTTGATGACAGTGACAACACATGACCAATCTCTGTCCTCAAGGAGCTCACAGATTGGCTATTGGTGATTTTGGACATTGTCTTCACCAGCATTGCAAAATCTCACTACTGCAACCACCACTATAAACCATAGCACTCTCTGTCCCATTTCCAGGCAGAAACAATCTGTTTCTCTCCGTACTCTGCCCTTTTTTATTTTCCTTTCCCTACCACCCCACAAAAAGTCTTCCTCAAAGGAAAAGCTAGATGAGTCATGATCACAACCAAAATTATAATACCAGATAAATAAAAACTCTAACAATAAAGGTTAAAAACACTTCAGACTCAGAAAAAATATCTCAGATCACCTAGTTCTATCAAGATTATCTCTTTCAGTCTTCAAATAATTTGGTTTAAGTGCAGATCAGTAGCCAATGCAATGAAATAGTCTGCCATTTACATCATGTTCTTTAAACCATATCTGATCTTTTTATCCTCTGTTAAACACTTAATTTCTCTAGGCATTGCTTTCACATAAAATCCCAACATTTCAAGTTCATCACAATCTGCCACAAACAGTTCAACATCATTTCTTATCATCCCCCGCCCAAGTGTGCCATGTTCCACCCCCCTTTCATTTCCCATTCTTATCCAAACACATGGTTTCATCCACAAAATGTCTCTACCAAAGATGTCTTATTACCACACTTCTTCTTCTAGAAAACTCTTGTTAAATCTCAGAGACACACCTCTAATGTTATGTCCACTGTATAACATTTTCTATTTCCCACAGGTTGTAGAACCTTCCTCAGGATCCCCACAGACCAATATTCCTACCATTATTGTAACAGTTTCTATACTGGCTTATGTGTATACTGTTTTCCAAGTTATCTAACCTCAGAGAGGTCAGTGGTTGTGCCATAATCATCTGGAATAAACAACTGATGAGAAGAAAATGTTTGCAGCCTATATAATGAACTAGGGTCTATAACCAGAATAAGTAAAAACATAAAAAAGTAATAAGAACATAAACAACATGAAGAGTGAACAAGTTACTTGAACTTGTAAATCATAAATAAGAAAAAGAAATGACCAGAAGGTATTTAAAAATGTTGCTTCACTTCATTTACATTACAAAATAAACAATAAAGGAGCAACAAAATAATTCATCCATCAGATGGCCGATAATTAAAACATTTATCAGGCAATGGTGGCAAGAAATTGAACTTATTCTCGACTGCTAGCAGTATAAGTTGTCATGCTTTTTGCAGTATATTATAGCAAATGTTAATATTTAAATGGACATATAATTTTAAGTCTGATAATTCTCCTTGTAGACATCTACAAAAATGTTTGTATTAGTAAAAATATATTAACTGACACTGATTGTAGCATTTATTAATGACTTAAAAGTTTGAAATTTTAGTATTATCTAGACACTAAAATAAGGCAGATACTAATAATGGTAAAGAAATCATTATGCTATTTAAATAATATGCACATATTTAAAGTACAGTAGTATGGACTATTTAAAAATATGCCCATAGGGGCACCTGGTAGCTCAGTGGGTTAAGCCTCTGCCTTCAGCTCAGGTCATGATCTCAGGGTCTGGGATCAAGCCCTGCATTGGGCTCTCTGCTCAGCGGGGAGCCTGCTTCCCCCTCTCTCTCTGCCTGCTGCTCTGGCTACTTGTGATCTCTCTCTCTATGTCAAATAAACAAATAAAATCTTTTAAAAAAATGCCCATAATGATCTATAAATTTAAAACAAAACTAAGTTCCAGAAAAATATGCATAATAAAAGCTCACTGAAAATATATATGCACATAGAAAACACTCTAGAAAACATCTACCAACTTGTTCAAAATGTTTGTATCTAGGAAATAGAAATGGGAAGTAGAAGGGAAAGCAAAGGTAGCAGTAGAAAGGAGACTTTGACATTTTACTTCCCACACTTTTGTGTTATTACATTAGGCATACAATAATATATCCAGCATTAAAAATACCAAAAAAAGAAAGTAAAGTAAATCTTTCATATAATAAGAAAATACTAAGATCAAGAACATGGCCAACTGTACTAGATTGTAACCAAATGATGCCCATATTTACATCTTCAAACCCCTGAGGCTTTTATCTCTGCAGCATGAAGATGATAAAATAGAAGGAACAATTTCCAGAAAACAGAGAAAGTGAAATGAGCATGAGAAACTGGAGGGTCTAGGTGGAAATCCCAGTTGTGACACATGTCAACTAGGTGAGTGCTACTTCTATGAACCTTACTTTCTTGCACAGAAAATGTTTATAATAGTACTTAAACTTCCTACGATTTGAGAATGCTTGCTTCCTAGTAGGTGCTTAATAGTTTCTAGTTTCTTCTATGTTCTATTGTGAGAAACCTTGTCCTATTTGGAGATGAATGATTAGTCTTGCACCAAGATGACTTTTACTGGAGGGGAGTGCCACACTGTAGTCAATGATGTGATGATTTCCTCTCAATTTGTAATGTAATATTGCTTTTAACCTCTAACTTCCAAATCATCATAATTTTATGCTTTGCTTATAAAATCATAAACCCATAGAGCTGGAAAAAAGTCTTAAAAAGTTATTTAGTGCAGGCTTCACACCTGCAGGCAAAATGATGGGCATGATAAAATATCTACTGCGTTTTAATCATTTCCCCAAAAAGAGATTCTGGCATTTACTTGAATGACTGACCCATTAAATGCTTAATAAGTCTTTTCCTTAAGTAATGTCTTAAGAGAAATAGACATGTAGAGGAAAAACAAATTCTTTTTCTTTGGAATTAAACCATTTTCTTTGTATTTGTTTATTATATCAAAATTAGTGGAAGAGATGACATTTAACAGGAAAGATGAAATATACAAGCAGGAAACAATGAAACTGTAATAGGAGGGCAAAATTAAATGGTTTTATTTTTTGAAAGACAAGTTCGAATAGGCAATAATTCTAGATATGATGGCGAATTCATGGCAGTGTTCACTTTGTTAGGATTCCTGAGTCAGCTGTGTAACTAGATATTCATGGCAAAAAGATTCCAATACAGTTTGACACACAATTCCAAGAGGCTTTGTACAAACATCGCCCATAAACAAATAACAAATATTTTCTGGCAGATGAGTATAACTATATTATTTTGAGTAACCAGACACTTTGTTCTTGGCATTATGAATAATTCCTAGATGAATAAGGAGATTTCAATGATTGGCACTAGGTAGCAAGAAGATGTGCATCTACAATCTTACTGCTAGGGAGGTGTAAACTTAGTTTTCCCCTTGATGACACCTATGTAAAAACCAGGCAGGTATTTACCAAGAGGTAGAAAGAGGACAGTTAGATTAAATGGAAAAATACTGAGTAACAAAAAGGATTTTAAATAAAAATCAAGTGATATTCTTATACCTGAGGATTAGGATTCCATTAGCAATGATGAAAGGAAGAAATTAATTATGCTTAATTCAGATTTAACATATCCCAAAATTTAGTCATCAAAGGAGATAATCTTTTGTTTTCCTAATTGTAACAACAGATAAACATTTTCTACTAGTAAGCAAACTCTTTCTCCAAAGCCATTTCAGCTACAAAGTTTATGTTTAAGAAGGTTTTGACTAAATACCTACCCTAACTATCCTATAGATGGCTAAGATCTGGAATCCAAAAATTAGGAAGTAAGAGCTGACTTGGTCAAACTTTTCAGTAGATTCTACCTTGGAGTTACTTTGACTTCAATTTATTTAAGAAAGGACTGTCTGCCTTCTCTTTTGATGTTCTACAAAGAGAATCTGCTTTAATTCATAATTCTCAAACTCATTTATGCAACTGAGTACCTAGAAGACAGTCACTTTTTGTAGAACACAATTATATAAATGTTTCATTAAAATTCCACCATAAAAACTGAAACAAGAAAAAAAGTACACTAGAAATGGACTTCTCTGCACAACAAATAATACCTAATACTAATTGAAAATAATAACATTTTAGGAATGTAAAAATAAATAACATGAACCAACTAACTAAATCTAATATGATGGCTAAGGATGACAAGTGAAGCAAAAATACTTGATTTAGAAAATTAAAAATTAATTAGGCTTACCAAATGTATCTATTCCCTTTGTTCTTACTATTTTGTGTAACATATTAATATAATTGATGGGTCTATGGACTAATACAGCAGTGGTCAGTAGCATTTCCACTTTCCTCACTCAATAATAATATGTGCATAGCAATCTATGATTTTCAAGATGTTTTCACATAAATAATGGCATTTGTTCCTTAAGACAACTCTGGGAATTAACCCTAAGATATAGTACTAATCTTTTGTAGGAGATTGAGCTAGATCTCTGTTCTAAAATAACTTGTCCAATTTACTTTGTTTCTCTAATTTCAATTTCCTCATCAATAATATGAGGAAAATGGAATGAATTTAATCCAGTTGTTGTGCTGTATCAAATTTGCTTGACCCAACATGGCCCCACCCCCTTGGCAGCTTAATCAAGTGAGAGTCAGCCAGCCACTGCCATAGCTTCCTCCCCTCACACTACCAAATGTCTCAGCCTCCCGGAGGAGTGAAGACGGAGGTGCTACATGGGTTCCATCACGTCTGGTCAGCAGGAACCACAGTAGTTCCATCAGCCAAGTCCTACCTAACCAGATTCACTGTGGCTCTGACTTCCCCAACAACTACCCAAAAAGGCCAGGTAACACAACCTGGAAATCAAGGAAATTTAAAATAATGGCGTAAATCTTGGCCAATAAGAAGCAGCAAAAAGCCACTAACAAGTGCATCACTTACTCTCCCTCCTTCTCAAACCCAGCAGTCTCTTCTGAGGCATAGTGGATCTATACTGCTTCTCAGAAGATGTCTCATGACATGAGCAACTGGCTATGTCTCTCTGTGAAGCAGTGGCCACCTTGGTAACATACCATTTTGTATTTGCTTACTACCCTCCTTCTCTCCTTTACTACTCTTCTTCCCTCACTTTTGCTCCAAATAAAACACTGACATATAAAAATAAGTAAACAGAATATACTTACTGGTACAAAGTCTTATGGATAGTAAGCAGTAACACTGAACTTAACTGAAAGTATTTAGACTGAAAATGTAGTGCTCAGTTATGTTGTTGTTCGTCTACCACACATTATCCCTGAGTAACATTAGTTAAAAAAAACTTTCCCAAACAACTCCACAAAACATGTCAATGAAAAATCAGGTATATTAAAAATCTTTTCCAGGGAAGTTCAAATACAGCCAGTTTCCATACACTATTTCTTCCAATTACCACAGCAATTTGTACCTTATTGTCAAATCATTTTCACCTCATCTGTGAGCTCCAATTGATTGAGGCATTTTTGCCTCATTAGTTTTTAATTGGCTCACACCAGCATTTCTGTAAATGGCCAGTCTGACCTATAACCATCTCTGTGGAGCGCCACATCCCCCAGTGCTAACTTGCTAAGTTTGTGTAGGGATAGTTGACTTCAATATCACCACAGTGGGAAGATCTGGGTAAAATGTATAAGACTGTTAGATCTTGAAATTCCCGAGGAAAAACCAATCCTGGAATTGCTGCTGTAGAAACTGACGAGGAAATAAAAATGAGGAGGGTAGCAGAAAGCTGGACTGGGCATCAGGAAGCTGAAGAATGTATTCTCATAAGTCACTTCCATTCTTTGAGCTACAGCTTCCTACTCTACCTAATTCTTATGTATCTAAGTAAAATAATGCCACTGGGGTGCCTGGGTGGCTCAGTGGGTTAAAGCCTCTGCCTTTGGCTCAGGT
This sequence comes from Lutra lutra, assembly GCF_902655055.1. Lineage (NCBI taxonomy): Eukaryota > Metazoa > Chordata > Mammalia > Carnivora > Mustelidae > Lutra > Lutra lutra. The sequence goes on from NC_062290.1 coordinate 53,721,620, forward strand.
CGTGATCCCAGGACCCTAGGATAGAGCCCTGCATTGGGCTCTCTGTTCAGCAGGGAGCCTGCTTCCTCCTCTCTCTGCCTGCCTCTCTGCCTACTTGTGATCTCCGTCTGTCAAATAAATAAATAAAATCTTAAAAAATAAATAAATAAAATAATGCCACTGAACTTAATTATCTCTAAGATTCCTGCCAGCTATAAAATCCAGTGACTTCACTGGTTAAGTACTAGGGATAATGTAAATAACTGCATATGAAATTATACTCTGTTCTTGGAAGAATATTCTGTTTTAAACTCAGTGATCAACAAAAGCATACCCATACTTTACAAAGAAAGTTTTGATTTTCAGAAATTCAGAACAATACTTATATTTAGCCATTTTTTAAAAGATTTTATTTATTTGAGACCAAGAGAGAGAAAGGAGTTGGGGGGGGGGGGGCACTGGTAGAGGGAGACAGAGAAGCAGACTCCCTGCTGAGCAGGGAGCCTGACTCCAGAACTTGATCCAGGGCCCCGGGATCATGACCGGAGCTGAAGGCAGACGCTTAACCAACTGAGCCACCCAGGTGCCCCTCTGACAGTCATTTAAACGAGATTTTTTTTTTTTAAAGATTTTATTTATTTATTTGACAGAGAGAGATCACAAGCAGGCAGAGAGGCAGGCAGAGAGACAGGAGGAAGCAGGCTCCCTGCTGAGCAGAGAGCCCGATGCGGGACTCGATCCCAGGACTCCAAGATCATGACCTGAGCCGAAGGCAGCGGCTTAACCCGCTGAGCCACCCAGGCGCCCCTAAACGAGATTTTTATATTTACTAATTTGACAGCATTTTAAGTGTAAAGTGTTAACATGACTGAAAAACTTTCATATGTTAACAATCACCTTTCCATTTTCAGTGGATTTTGAGACTTTAATATTACCAAATGCAAGTCAGATTAATCTATCTGTACAGCTCTTAACATCTGAAGCAGTTAGCACTATTAATATAGTGCAGCACTATTAATAACTTCCACAGAGGTGATCATAATAACAATATTAAAAAACCTTTAACCACTTTCTTTATGCACAGTAAATTCAATTTCCCAAACTGCCTGTTGCTTCTAATGTTCCTCAATCAAAGATGAAGTTTAATTTTTTTTTTTTTTAATTCTTGGAAAAAGCTTCCAAAGGGTAGAAGAGATAACTTAAATTCCCTTAGCCACTCGAAAGGCATATTTACCTAACAGCATTTTCACAGTAGATTAAGAGACATGGAATAAGATCTCCAAAGTACACAATGGAGTTCAGATGGTCCTGGGCTTGAACTCTAGCTCTGCCATTTGCTTATTTGCAAAGCAATGATAGTACTTCTATAAGGATTGTTGAGAAATTTGGAGAGAACGCTTTGAAGTGTTTGGTGCAATTTCTGGAATGGTGTATGCATTTAACAAATAGTAATTATTTTTAAACCCCAGTAATATGTCAGTGTTATAATTTTATTCACCCAGGAGGTAATAAACCTTCTGAAGAACCAAATTAGCAGATATTCAATTTCAGCACACTGGCCAGCTCTTAGAGACCAGATTAGTTCTGCTTCTTTAAAATTGGAGTTCTCAATCTTTTCATCATCAGCACCTAATTCGTGATTTTCTTTCCACTCCTGGTCTTCTCTCATTGTCCTGAATCTTATGAAACACATGAAACCACATTCAGTAGTTCAGCCAGAAAACTGGTAGTTTCATTGACATCTTACTCTCTCTCTCTTACCACCTATATTCATTCCATTCATTTTTATTTGCAAAATAGCTCTCCAATGAATCCATTGTTTTATTTGCATCTCTACTACCATGACCCTCTTCTGAGCTATTGTAATGTTCTTGCAATTGGTCCTGTATAGCCACACTTAGCTACCTTTGATCTGTTGTTTATACTACAGTGATTTTTTTTTTTTTTTAAACACAAATAGGTTCACTGTCTTCCCTTTGTCTCCAAATACATCAACAGCATCTCAGGCTCTTAGAATAAAGATCAAAACCCTTAACACAGCCCACAAGAGTCTAGATTATCTGAAGCCATTAACTACCTGTTAAACTCAACCTAAACTACTTACTTTCCCCTTTATTCTCTATGCTCTAATTCACTTCAGTCTTCTTTAGTTGCTGTTAAGTGTCAATCTCAGTGTTTCTGCATATATTGCTCCTTCTGACTGGAACACTCTTTTCATCCTTATAACCTCATTCACTCCTAACACTTAATTATCAGATCTCAGACAAAAACAGACCTTCCTTGAAGAAAGTGAGAGGCAACATGGGGGTTTGGGGGGTAGGAAAGGAATAAATGAAACAAAATGGGATTGGGAGGGAGACAAACCATAAGAGACTCTTAATCTCATAAAACAAACTGAGGGTTGGGGGGTAGGGATAGGGTGGCTGGGTTATGGACATTGGGGAGGGTATGTGCTATGGAGAGCGCTGTGAAGTGTGTAAACCTGGTGATTCACAGACCTGTACCCCTGGGGCTAATAATACATTATATGTTAATTAAAAAATTAAAAAAATTTAAACAACAACAACAACAACAAACAACAGACCTTCCTAAGGGAAATCCTCTGCCCTCACCCAGACCAGAAGAGGTTAGGTTTTTCCCTTCTGTGCTCTCATAGCACGTGATTTCTTCCTTCAGCATATATGTTGATAATATATCTTAGAACTCATATATGTTTTATTGTGAGGTTATTATATTAATAAAGTTACAACTTATTAGTCACAAAATGTAAATTCCATGAAGACAAGCATCATGCCAATTGTTCTCAATTGTATGTTCTTAGTGAATAGCACAGTTGGTGCTTACCCAAAGTTGACACTTAATGAAAATTAGTTGAACAAAAGTACAGAAAGAAACCGAGGATTATTTTGTCATTGTTGCTTTTCCCTATGGCTTTTGTTTTGAAAATATTTTTCTTCCTACAAACTTTCAGTCTGCTGTTTTTCTTAAAGATGGATTGTGTCCGACATATACAATTCAAGTCTCTATGCCTACCTATTATGCCCTTGATAATTGTGTCTGGTTAACCAACTACATCACAGCTGTTCCTACAATTTGATCGGCAAATGGTCCTGATCAGCTAAATGATCACTATCCGAGTAAGTGGATAGAATTTGGGGATTTGTTAACAAATGGAGCATTACTATAAAAAAGTATGCATTCCTGTAGAGATTTTTGAAATGTTAAAAACAGTGGTCTAAAAGGAGCAAATATTTGGAGTACCTCAGAGAACCAGAATAGATGTTCAGTTATCTACATTTATCTGTCAACAATTCCCAAATCATAAGTTAACTGTGTTTAGAATTTCAGATATAAATAAGTCAATAATTCAGAACTCAGAATGTGTTTTCCAATAAGAAATCTATCCCCCAAAATGTACGTATTAAAATTTAAGCCCATGTGGCTTTACATAGTTGTATAGCTAAATTTTATTGCTAGCAACCAAATATAAAAGTCCATCTATGGAAAAAGTGCACTTGAAGTCATAGCTTTATTAGGGAAGATTGATTTAAGTTTTGGGTGATATGGAACTAATAAAAAAAATTAAAATGGGACTCTCTAGTTGTATGAAGCTATATTCCTTTTGAGGGTAAAATACCTACACTTGGCAGCTTGAGAAGTGGAACTTTTAAATAATATGCATATAGGGTAAGTATTCTGGGTGCCATGCAGGCACTGGAATTTTTGGTCAGTACAAACAACTAAACTCCAAAGACTTTCCAACTCTGCTTAAGCCAGATCCTATTTCACTGAGGTTCCTAGAAACATTATTCAATCTGCTTAGCGTACTCTCTCATCTGGGTAATTCACTGTGTAGCAATAAGTGAGAATGACTGGACAGTGATTAATTAGATTGGCCTTTTTTTAAATTTTATTTTTTAATTTTTTTGGTCTATGGTGGGTAAATGAAAAATTAAAAGGTCATTTTATGTATTTATCTAAATCAAGAGAATAACCTGCAGTTCCTTTAAATTTGTTAAATTTTTCATAAATTAACTAAATCAGTGAATTATGTTTGAATTGCAAATAAACCTAAAAGTGGATTATTCTGCTAGATTCACATGCTTTTAACTTACTGGCACAACGTTTAGCCAAACTCAGAAATAAAATATAGAGTGGGAAGAGGGAGGAAATTCATTGCAGAGCAGATCAAGCCTTGATATAAGTGGTAAAAGTTCTAGAATTATTTGAACGACCTGGTGGGCTAATATTTATGATTAGGATGAAAACCGGAGGCTGAAAGAATTGAATCCAAGTTAAAAGTGTATCATGAAAAAAAATAAATAATGTTTGTGGCAGTTCTTAAATGGTATAGTCCTCCTAGAAAGAGCAATTGGAAGTGCCAATTAATTCATAGTAGGAAGAAAGGCTTGAGTTAATGTAGTTTAATTAAAAAGACAGGCTTCTTCTAATTTGAAAACAATGACAAATGAAGTTTTAATTAGATTTTCAGCTTTCAGGAAAAAATATGTACCACTGGATTTTTGTAGAGTATATAACATATTTACCCACATAATCCCTTTTATTGCTACTTCCTTCCCTCCAATTTCAAGGAAGACATGTACTGCTTGATTTTGGTTTTGATTTGCTGTTTTTACAGGGGGAATTTGTTTCCTTTCTCTACATGATGTTCCAAAATTTTTCTTTTTTAAGATTTTATTTATTTGACAGAGAGAGAGATCACAAGTAGGCAGAGAGACAGGCAGAGAGAGGGGGAAGCAGGCTCCCAGCTGAGCAAAGAGCCCGATCAGGGCTCAATCCCAGGACCCTGAGATCATGACCTGAGCCCAAGGCAGAGGCTTAACCCACTGAGCCACCCACGCACCTTGATGTTCCAAATTTGTTCTAATGAAGCTAAGATCATCCTTAAAGATTAGAAGCAGATACATATGAGAGAATAATCTGGGTTCCTAGAGTTTTCTTTTGATTCTCCTTTCCTTATAAATGCCTTGGCTTTCTGGCAGGATTGGCCAAAATAAAACTTTCCACAAATAGTTTGTACTCCCCAGGGACAAGTTTCTTTTCTTAAAATTAAGGTTTCCTTCAGCAGCTGAAATCTTAAAAACAAAAACAAAAAAAACAGTCATCTGCTGCTGACACTTCCTAATAGCTTCACATCAGATAATTCTTTGACCTAAACGAACATTATTTTCATTATTAGTATTGACTTTTCAAAGTTTTTTTTTTTAATCATTAGAATTATTTTTGAAATGTCAATATTGCTTAAGGTTGATTTTCTCAAGTAAGGTGAGTCTTGATGAAAAAGTGAAGAAGGATCAAAGCATGGCATTCCATTAGCAAATTGTGATCTACTTGTTGGGATGGCTGTAATGCCTATAATTACTGGGGCCTTTAAAATGGATCATTTATAAAGTCTTACTTAAATGGCAGTCACAATAAAAACAATCTGAGTCAAGGAAAAGCTCTCTTAAAGTGGAGGGAATGAGCACACATTAATAGTGTCCAAAAAAAGAGAAAAGAAAACAGCATGTTTTGCTTTTATGAGATAACATGCTATAGTAAGATATATTCATGGGTTACCATTTGGGTAACCTGAAATAAAATGAATATAGTACTTTAAATAGGATGTTGAAAGACAAACAAAGAAGGGAGGAGAGGAATAATAGAGAAACAGAAGTCAGAAATTATTTAAATTAAAGTTGAAGATGGGAAAGTAATGGCAGACTTAAACTAACAATGTAAAATATGCTCACCAATGAGTTAGCCACATTGCACTAAGGTAATGTAGGGCAGGGTATGGACAAGAAGAAAATGTAATATGTGATTCACCATGAGTGGGCAGATCCACATACATATAAACTTATAATAATAATGTGTCTGCTTTTTAGAGGTTGTCCTTGTCAATTTCTACCCCAGAATCTGGTAGAGCAGCTGAAAGTAGATCCTCAAAAGATGTCTGTTGAGTTGAAGTGAACTGACATATAAGTTTCATGTTATTGATCTGTGTCTAGGAAAGAGAGTAAAAATTTGTTCTCTCTGGTTATTAAAAGTAAGGGTCAGATTAGCTTCTTGGATTAAGGCAACAGTCTGTCATAACATGTCACTACAGTAAGAAAACTGTTGACATTAAGATAAAGTGTATGTATTCGGAAAGTGGTTCTCAAGCAGTGTGTACTGACTGTACCTAATATTATGTGAGAGAGGCCAGTAATTCATTACTAATATTAAAGAACAATGTTAGTGAATGATACTTATGCCACCTTGCTATATTCTGATATGATAGGCTTTTCAGAGTGCACATCACAGCTAAGCTACTAGAAAGAGAACACAGTCTATAAATTATTTTATGTAAGTCACAGCCAGCAGTGTTATCTTACAAGGACAATCATCTCTTGGGTATAGATAGGGTGGGGGGAAAGGAGGTAAAGAGGAAGGCTGACAACTGTAATTCCAGATTGTGAAGGTAGAAAAAAGGAGGTCTACTGACCAGTGATTCATAATACTTCTATCTAAAAATACATTTTCAATTGATTAGATATCTGTCCATACTTATGCTATGAGAACTTAAATTATTTGAAGAATCCTACAGAAATAACATACAAATTGGACTTTAAATGAAAAAAAGATTAAAGCAGCATTTTTTTTAGAAAAAAATGCATGGAAATGAAGGAAAGAGTTTGCTGTCTGAGCTTAAATGTACTTAACTAAAATGTACTTAAATTTATTGAATTTCCTGAAGGAAAATTTTGAAGGGTACAGAAATACACCAGGAGGAACTTTACCACTCATTATTATAGGCTATTTAACTGAAATCTAATCCTTAGATATGATTTATTTTTACAAATGAGTTTGAAAGTCTTCAGATATAGTTACATTACAGAATCTATTCCTCCCTACTACAGCACACACTTCATCAACTTCAACATTTACTTTAACCTTCCGTTGAAAACATTTAACATGATCACTTCTGTTAAAAAGTACCATAAACAGACTATAAACAAAAGGATCGACTTTGTGTGGTTTCAGGAAAGGCTGCTTCAAGAAGTTTAAGAACAGATCTGTGCTAAAAATGTTGATGCTAAGTATGAGTCCACAGAACAATCCTGAAATATGAAACATTACATAATTTGATGTTAAACATGAACATGAACAGAGGAAATACTTTCTCAGAAAAAATTAGAAAACAGTTTTGACATTTATAGAGTTAACAAAGTCCTGAGAAAATATAATCAGGAAAAAATGCTTAGAGGAATACTAACATGATATGCATGCATATAATTTGTCATTTTTTTTCTTTTCCTACAAGGTCTGTAATTTCCCTTTCACATCAACACTGGCATTCATTCATTTCATTCATTCATTCATTTGGGTCTTCTAAAACAAAGGAGGGGATCATTTAAAATAGTTCTTATAAACTGCTCAATTTACAAAGATGATGGAACTTAGTGTAGAAGAAACACATTCCTTCGCTGGATTCAACACCTGAGGAGCTGACCAAGCAAACCTACTGATGTCCGTCAGGAGCTGATGAAGACCCTTGCCTGGGTGAACCACTTGTTAAGAAATGAAATTTCTACCCAAAACTCGGAGGCACTGAAAACAGTGGTAAGCACTAGTCATAGCGTGCTGTCCATTGAAAAGCAGTAGAAATGAGTAGGAAGATTTGTGGGTGTTCCCGGGAACTCATCAGTCTCCTGTTCATTTTCAATAGGAGACTCACAAGTTCCTGCAAATGCACACAAACTTACTTTTAAGCAGGCACCCTTGGCAGATAAGCAGATGTTGGCATTTCCTCCACTTCAAGTGAATACAGTAATCTGTTCCCCCTGGAGTGTCCTCAGCAGGTTGGCTGGTGCTTGAGATTCTTTCCAAAAAGTGAGTAGCCATCACAGTCACCGGTCACTTTCTACTCATCTATTCAACACTTGCTAATTGAGCACTCCATTGCCAGGCAGCACTCTTGTCTCTGGGGATATACAATAGCGAATCTCGTGCCGTTACGGCAATTTTATCTAACATTCGTCCAGTTCGTTTTCAACCGTGCTTGAGTCAAAGCTTGTCTACAATGCCAAATGAGAGGCCGTGGTGTTTAAAAATGTCCTTTGTAATAATTGTGGAGTTTGAAGTTCATGGTGCAACGGGAAGAGTGGAGTCCTAATGCAGCTAAAACCCGGCAATATTTACATTTAAAACCTCTTTTATCCTCCATTTTCATATTTATAAAATGATGTTTCTGGCTATTTCACTTATACTTCCAATCTGGATGTAAATGTCTGATTATAACATAAGAACTGGAAACAGAATAAAAGCATTAATATATAAAATGTAATGCTATTGAGTTTGTTTTTTTTTTCCCCAGAAAACAAAACAAAACAAAACATGAGGTTGAGTTTAGCCATCACTGTAAAATATAAATATACAGTTGATTAATGACATTTTTATCTACCCGCCAACACACTAGTTATTTTTCTCACATGGAAATAAATTATTGATTCTCTTTTTTATTGGCTTCTAACATCGAAAATTTTCCCTAGGCTTTAATTTCCTTATTAGATGTAAGACTCTAGCTTTAGACAGATAATACAAGATAGGCCTACTTCTTGACCAGGAATATGGGGCAAATCACAAAGGTGAACATTTGCTTAGGACCAGGTTTCAATTTTTGTGTTTTTCTGGAACTTCAAGTTGGAGAAAATTCAGCGTCTGTTGGGTTGTTTGGAATGGAAGAATACGTTTTCCAGTACTCCTTTCCCCATAAAAAAGCATGTATACATATACATATGTGGGTGTGTGTATATATGTGTGTGTACGTGTATACACACACATATATATGTACATATATACATGCTTTTTTATGGGGAAAGGAGTATATGTATATATATTATATGTATACATACATATATTTATATTTATTTATTATTATATATTTTATATGTATGTATACATATATATACATATGTGTGTGTATATATATATTTTAAGCATGTATACACAAGTATGTTTACAAAAATACTTACACAAGCAAATGTGCCCATGTGCACATGCACACACATACACTCACACACGTGCACAGAGTCTCCAATGACCCTTCAAACTAAAAATCGTCGTAGCTGGTAAAAACTCATATTGGGTACAGCACAGTAAACAGATTCCACTTACTACGCTACCTGTATGCCCTTATAAGAGCCAGTTTGTTAAATGCTTTATAGGAGTTTTAATGAAAAGTCTCTGAATAAAATTCCAAATTAAAAATCAAGAATACTTGAAATAGCTTATGCAAATAAGAGTAGATCGCATATTTTATCCAGAGGATAAGCATCCACTAGGCAAATGCACCATCCTACATCTTCCTTTAGTTTCCACACCTGCAAACTCTTTAGCAGCTAACAAAATCTATTGTAAGGTTGAGTAGTATATGAAATTTAGATTTTAAGGAAATAATAAATACTTAGGTCAGAACATGTTTACTGAACTGTTTTCAAAGTTTTAGACTAGGTGGCCAAATAAATATGATACAATCCCCTCCTTTTTAATGCTTTCATTGAAGGTTTAATTAATGATATAACACATGCATTAAAGGTTAATTAATGATTAAATGGAGGTTCTTTGTGTTGAACGCATGTCAGATTTATATAGGCAGGAATGAACAAACAGAAACATTAAATAGGGATAAATAGTGTAAATCACGAAACAAGAGGAAATGTTAGAATAATAGTATTACAATGTATCTGTTTGGGTTTCTGCAGTCAGTTCTGTATTGAGTTCTTGAACCATCATGTACTATGATTGTGTGAGCCTGATATTTAATCTCTCTGACCCTCTATTTGTCTCAAAAATGGGGATATTAACAGCACTTATCTCATAGTGCTTCTGTCATTCTTAATATCATCATTATCATTGTTGAGTATAAGAAACAGAAAAGAAAGAACAAACTGAATTCTACAGCTCTGCTACTAACTTTAGACTTTATTGCTAAAATCTTGAAGCTAGAAAGGTATTGACAGAGAAGAAAAATCTCAAGAGCACCAGTCAAACTAACACCTGGCACATTTTATTCATGAAAATCTGCTAATAACATTATCATTGCAATGAACTCTTGTACCTTTGGGGTGAGTATGGTTTCCATTCCTAGAGAATTGTTTCCAAATTACTTGAAAAGTTATTTCAGATGATGAAAAATTATACACATTCCACATATGTCCTCTTAAAAGAAATAATTCCTTGACATCATTACAGCTCTTTGAAATAATTATCACCAATACTGAAATAAATTATATAGGGTATACTCATATAGATCATGAGGTCACAATGAGAAAATGGTTCCAAAAAAGAGTAAGAAATATAAATTATTTTTTCAACAGAGGAAGATCTTCTGAAATGGGAATTTAGACTAAATAAAAGCTGCAAGAAACTTAGAGGTTTTGAAGTCATTTTTTTAAGTTTTTCCATGGTAAGAGGGTATTTCTCTTTTACTACTACTACCTTTTCATGTTACTACCCTTTATTGATGAGCATTTTCGATCCCTATACCAGTGTTGAATCTTTGAACAAAAAAAAAAAATAAAGTATAAGAAATATCAAATTGGTTCATGATTTACAGAATTTTCACCTCATCAATCACCATGTTCAGGAAGAATGTACTGAGCATTCGAGATAGGCTGAGATAAAGCCAAATTTCCAAATTTATCTTTCATGCTAGAATCAAATAGCACATCTTTGAAGGCTTTTAATTGGAATTGTGGAAAACAGGAAAATAGTTATAGTGTACTGAGCTCTACATCTACAACATCAAGTTCTTTTTTCTTTATTTTCCATAGTGTTTGTGGTTATGTCCAGTTAAGGTCATGATGAAAGACACATTTATTCATTCATGCTTTCAAAGATACTTAGTTTGACACTAGTTCATAACTGGTAAATATATTCTCCAATGCCAACTGTACTTATTTTTCTTGCCTACTCTGACCTCCTAGCTGAACCTAACAAAAAGAATATTTTTGACCAACTAAAGCCACATATTTTAGTAATAATACATTTTTGAAAAATGAACAAATTCTATTATACATGATAAAATCAAAAGCAACTTAAAATTTAAAGAATAACAATGATATAATTTTAAAAACTTCTCTTGTTACACAGTTATTTAAACAAACTCAATCTATACTGCCTGGCATAATAAAAAGCAGTAATATTGTAACTTTCATTTTGTTAGATAGGTACACTCCTATGCTGAGTCATAACCATATTAAACCATTAAACTACATCCAGTCGTGTTCCTTAAATAGTTTTTAATCAGTTTTAATTTTTTTTTAAAGATTTTATTTATTTATTTGACAGAGAGAGATCACAAGAAGGCAGAGAGGCAGGCAGAGAGAGAGGAAGGGAAGCAGGCTCCCTGCTGAGCAGAGAGCCCGACGTGGGACTCGATCCCAGGACCCTGAGATCATGACCTGAGCTGAAGGCAGCGGCTTAACCCACTGAGCCACCCAGGTGCCCCTAATCAGTTTTAATTTAAAGAAAGAATGTTATGCTAGTGTTATAATGACAGGAATAGTTAAACCACATATCACAGTTTCAGAAAAAAATCAAGTATCATGATAAAAAAACCCTAGTTATTTTTTCAGAGAATTTAGATGTTTTCAGCTTTGTTTATATTAAACAGTGATTGTACTGAAAATGATTAAGATATATTTCAAAATACTATACCCACCTTCTACCTATCCTTTAATTTTTAAGAAGTTATACATGTTTGTTATCCAAAGATTCAAATATTTTAGAAGTATACAGTTAAATGTGAAAGCCTATCTTTATAGGTTCCCATACCTACCCAACCCAACCACCTTCTTGGGAGTAAGTGTACTTAACAGTTTAAGGTTAATTTTTCAGAATATTTCCTACTAGCATGAGCTTTTATTTGTTTTCTTCTACAAGAACAAAATTATACTACCCATTGAGTCCCGGAAATTACTTCAGATATTTCTCAATAAATGATGGCCATCTTTTCTTATTAAAACATCTGTATGTATTTTTAAATAGCTAGGTAATAGTCCATGACATACCTGCACTTTAATTATTAACCATTCCCTTATCAATAGTTAGTTTTTGCTTTGTTTTTTTTCCCCACTACAATGCTACAATTAACATGTCTCTGAGTAATACTTTTGTGTATTGTCTGATTATTTCTTGGAAAATAGTATATAATTTTTTTTTCTAAATTGCTACAAACTGGGGCGCCTGGGTGGCTCAGTGGGTTAACCCGCTGCCTTCGGCTCAGGTCATGATCCCAGGTCCTGGGTTCGAGCCCCGTATCGGGCTTTCTGCTCAGCAGGGAGCCTGCTTCCTCCTCTCTCTCTGCCTGCCTCTCTGCTTACTTGTGATTTCTCTCTGTCAAATAAATAAATAAAATCTTTAAAAAAAAAATATTAAAAAAAAAAATTGCTACAAACTAACAAACTGTCCACCTGAAAGGCAATTTGCATTTCTAGCAACAGATAATACTGTTAATCATTTCTTTGTGCCCTTAACAACACTGGGTAGTATCATATTTTTAATCTTTAAAAATATAGTGGGAGAAAAACAGAAATGGTCATAAATTCAGAGAACAAATTCATCATTGCCAGAGGGGAAAGATTCAGGGGATGGGTGAAATCAATGAAGGGGATTAAGAGGTACAAACTTCCAGTTATAAAATAAATAGTCATGGGAAGGGAAAGTACCACAAAGGCAACAGAGTCAATATTATTGTAATAACATTGTATGGTGACAGATGGTAACTATACTTATCATAGTGAGCACACCATAATGTCAAATCACTTAATGTAATTGGAATTTTACAATGTATAACATTGTATCTCAACTGTACTTAAAATTTTTAAAAGACTGATTGATTGATTGATCGATTGATTATAGAGAAAGAAAGAGCACCAGTGGGGGATGATGGGAGGGAGACAGGGGAGAAAGAGAGAGAAAAAGAAAGAAGTAGACTACCTGCTGAGCACGGAACCCTACAGGGGACTTGATCTCTGGACCCTGAGATCATCATCTGAGCCTACACCAAGAATCAGACGCTTAACAACTGAACCACCCAAGCACCTCTCTACTTAAATTAAAAAAAAAAAAAAAGAAAAGAAAGAAAGTAGTGAAGAGAAAAAGGGAGAACAGAAAAATATAGAATATGGCAAAAGTCAAACAAAGCTAAAGCATTTTTATTAACAAATACGGAATATGTAGATGCAGAGACACAACCATAAAAATTACATAGATAATTCAATGAGAAAATAAACAAATGATATAAATTGGATATTCCCAAAAGAAATATTAATGGCCAGTAAACAAGATGAAAAAGGTGTTCAAGTGCATTCATATTTAAATGCATGTAAAAACTGTATTTTGTGTTTTAGCCTGGCAAAATGTAAGCTTGATAACATCAGGCAATGGCAAAGTCATAGGGATATCTGCTCTTTCATTATAGATGGGTATGTGAAGTAAAATAACTTTTCTTGGGAGTCAAATTGGTCAATATTGATTAAAATGCCAATTACAGGGATACTATGGCTCAAATGCCTAACTTCTCAGAATATATTCTGATATTAATCAAGTTCACAAAGTGTAATTATTATTCAAGCTATTAAAATGCAGTAAATCAATATTGGATGACATGAAAATATGTCAATGCTAAGTGAGAAACTCAAGTCATATGTGTAACATAATCTTGTTTTTCTTAAAATAATGCAAGGCAGTTTTAAAAATACTTGTCTCTGGGTACCGAATGGGAGAAGTAGGTAGGTTACCTATTTTGTCCTCTGTTATTTTTAATGTGTCCTGATTATAGCTGTTTTTTGCTTTTTTGTATTTTTTCAAATTAAGTATGTAATTAGCATAAACACATAGAAAATAACAGAGGAGTAAAAGTAGAACAATAAAAATAATAGATATAACATCTATTTTATTCTTATGCTACCTGACTGCAAAATTATGTTTTGATGTATAAATTCAAAATGAAATATTTATAAAAAATTAATATCTTCAAGGAATGGCACTCTTGGATATATACACAAGAAAAATGAAAATATATGTTTGGACAAAACATGTATACACATATTCATGGCAGCATTATTCATAATGCCAAAAAATGGAAATAACCCAGACTTCCACAAACTGGTAAATGTATGATTAAAATGTGTTATAATTATACAGTGAAATATTACTGTAATAAAAAGAAATAAAGTACCAACACACAGTATAACCTGAATAAGCCTTGAAAACACTATATTCAAATGAAAATGGCAGTCACAAAAGAACACAAATCATATGGTTCAATTTATAAGAAATGTCTAGAACAAGTCAATATAGAGACAGAAGGCAGATTGCTGGTTGCTTAGGCTTTGAACTAAGAGGGATAAGACAAGAAGTTCTACTTATGGGTATGGGGTTTCTTTTGGGGGAGATGAATCTATTCTAAAATTAGGTCATGCTCATGGCTCTACCACTGTGAATATACTAGAACCCTTGAATTGCACACTTTAAGTAGTTGAACTTTATGGTATGTGAATTATATCACAATAAAGATCTTAAAAATAAAAAAAAATGGTGGGAGAAAATAGTATTTAATTGTTTTTAGGTATATTTTCTGATAAAAAATAAAATTGGACAAACATTAGCATATTTCTTTTAGTTACTTGTGGGTTTTTTTCCTTTGTACTTTTTGGCAATTCTTCTGTTATTCTATTTGGTTGCTTTTATATATATATATTTTAGGAGCTATTTATAACTTTATCATGGATAATAAAAATCTGTCTTCACTGTTCCTAATATTTGTTTCTAGCTTATGCTTAATTTTAAATTTATCTGTGTTATCTTTCACTATAGACATTTTTAATGCTTGTGTAGTTATATCTATCAATCATTTCTTTTGTGACTGAGTTTCATTTCTTGCTTCAGTAGAAACTTTCCCGCCCAAATATTATTAAATAGATCCATATTTTCTTCTATCTTTTAGTTTATTTTCCACATTTAGATATTTAACTTTTTATGTAGTGAGAGGTAGTAGGATGTTTTTGTTGTTGTTGTTAACGAAGAATCAATTGTCAGTCTTTTACAACATTTTATTAAGAAGTACAAAATTTTCTTTTTTTTTTTAAAGATTTTATTGATTTATTTGACAGACAGAGATCACAAGTAGGCAGAGAAGCAGGCAGAGAGAGAGGAGGAAGCAGGCTCCCTGCTGATCTTGGGATCATGACCTGAGCCGAAGGCAGAGGCTTTAACCCACTGAGTCACCCAGGCGCCCCAAGAAGTACAAAATTTTCTTAATGATACAACTGGGCTTATAATTTCTATACATCTGTATACAGATAGACCTCTTCCTTGATCTTCTGTTTTGCTGAATTGAGCTACTTTTATATTGCTGCATCTGTATCAATCTTTCCTTATCACTACTATATATAATTATTTATAGGTTAGTAGGCCAAGTACCAGTCAGGAGACAATTGTAATATTTAAGAGAAATTCTAATGGTTCAAGATGGCAACAGGATTTAAGAGAGAGAAGTGCAGGTCTTTGACAGATGATACCAGGCAGTCAGAACTGACAGAACATGAGCATTATTCAGATGTCATAAGAGTGAGAACCAAGGGTGACATACTGATCTCTTACTTTAATAATGCAGTGATTTTTGATGCTACTAAATTAGATACAGGACAAAGAATGTTGAAAGATTTGAGAATGACTTCAGCTTTTGGACATGAAAAACTTGAGATGATTCTTGTTCATTTACATATCAATATTATAGAGGTGCCCAAGAATATGTATGTATCCTCATTTGAGGAATGATCTGAACTAGAAACAAAGATTTGGAACTTGTCAGCATAAGGAGCTAATGAAATGCACAGTAGTTAATGACATTAATTGTTCAGAATGGCAAAAAGAAGACAGATCATTTTAAAGGGCACTAACATTTACAAAACAAAGTTTAAAGGAGTTTTTAACAGAGGGCACTAGGCAGAGAAGTAGAGGAAATGCAAAGGAGTGTTACATGAAAGCTGAAGAAAGCAAGCATTACAAGTAACTCTGTTGATATTCATGCTAGCCAGTTATAAAATCAGTACAATTTAGAATATTTTTCTCACATTCATTTCTGAAGATGAAATTAAATTTGAGTTACGTGGTAATTTGTATCCATATGTTACGTGTGGCTTTATTTTAGTTCATGTTTTGCTGTCACTGTATTAAATGAAATATTTTCCAAGATCTGTTATGAATTTTATCATATGTATCACTATTTCAGAGCCAAGACAGATGTGACTATTTATGCACAAGATGTCAGCTAGGATATGAGCAAGAAATATCATAATGAGAATGTTGGCATACAATTATGTAACAAGTTGCTTGTAAACCTACATTGTTATTTCTACATAACACTGAAAATTTAGCTCTTTGTACTCAAGTGCTATAAAAAATAAAAATGAGGTTAAAAAAAATGACCTGTAGATCCTTTAGCTAGAAAGCATGTGGTTCAGTAAAAACCACACTGGCTTTACAGGCGTAAAAACTTAGATCTGAATCCCAGATGAATTTTTCTTAGACTCAGTTTACTCATATTTAAAATGTTGATACCCATACCTTACTAAAATAATAATTATTCTTTAAAAATGCCAAATTATTCTTTAAGCAATGCCATTATTTTGCCTTATCTCTTACTCTTTACATATGCAAGTAAATATACTCTGCAGAAATAAATCTTTTTCTCATTTCTGTGGCATACCTAAGGCAGCATAGAAACAGAGTTCAGAAAGCAAATATGGGTTTTTTTTTTTAAGATTTTATTTATTTATTTGACAGAGATTACAAGTGGGGGCGGGCAGCAGGGAGAAGGCTCCCCGCTGAGCAGAGAGCCTGATGCAGGGCTCAACCCCAGGACCCTGAGATCATGACCTGAGTGGAAGGCAGAGCTTAACCCACTGAGCCACCCAGGTACCCCTGCAAAGATGGTTTTAAAAATGAGAAGTGTCTGAAAACTTCAAATCATTATTGTAAATGTCCCTTTGAATTAATTGGCAGTTTACAATCCAATTAATCTTTGAAGATATTAGTGAGTGGTAAGGACATACCAAATATTTCCATAAATATTTCCACGAAAAAGAGGAAGACATGGGGAAAGAAGAGTTTTGGCTGGTTCCATTTTTTATGTCAAATGTTAATCTGTTACTATATAACTTGATCTATAGCTAGTATTAAACCCTGACATGTACTTATCCACTCTGAGCTATCAACATGCAAAGAAACTCATCACCATTAATAACTAGACATAGTCTAGATTATAATATAGAGGCTAGAGGAGATTGGAAAGAACAGACATAAAGGTGGGTTTGGGTACATGAGAAATGCTCCACAGATTACAGGACAGAGACTATGCTAGGTACTCACTAAATCTTGTATTTAATACTTCCTTCCTCAAACACACAAATCTATACTTTGTAGTGCCCTTGCTGGAACCATGGGATGTGTGATGTGTTCTGGCCAATGAAAGATGAGAGAAGGCTATGTGCCCCATTTCTAGATTTAGGTAACACAAAGATCCTTCTTAATTCTCATCTCTTGTTCTTTTCCAACTCAGCCATATATTTTTTTTTTAACCCACTTATAAGCTGATTATAAGTGTGTATTCTAGAGCCAGACTACCTAACTTTGAATTCTGGCTCTAGCACCTTCTTTCTTTTCTTTTTAAAAAAGATTTATTTATTTATTTATTTATTTGAGAGAGAGAGAGAGAGAAAGAGAGAGAGCCAGCGAGCATGAGCAGGAGGGGCAGAGAGAGCAGGAAAAAGAATCCCAAGCAGATTCCACACTGAGCACAGAGTCCCACATAGGGCTTGATCTCAAGACCCTGAAATCATAACCAGGGTCAAAATGAGCCCAACATTTAACCAACTACACTACCCAGGTGCCCCCTGTCTCTAGCACTTTCTACTGGCTATAACAATCTTCCTATTCTATAATTGGAATTTCCTAATTCTACATTATATATGCCTAATTATATGCATATAAATAACACATAATGTAAAGTATATGCCTAATTTCCTCTTCTATAAAATGGAAATATAATTGTATTGACATCATGGGGATTATGAAAATTGATTTCGATAATATGTATAAAGCTTTTAGAGTAATTCTGGCAAATAATAGACATTCAAAACACTATTTTTATGGGGCACCTGGGTGGTGCAGTTGGTTGAGCATTCCCCCCTCTTGGTTTTGGCTCAGGTCATGATCTTGGGCCTCCTGAGATCGAGCCCCACATCAGGCCCCATGCTCAGCATGGAGTCTGCTTGGATTCTCTCTCCCTCTCCCTCTACCCCCCCCCCCTCAAATAAATAAGCAAATCTTTAAAAAATGCGATTTTCATTAGCATTCCCCAATATTTTCTATAATTTCATTTATCTATACTTTCTCCTATGATTCTTATATAAAATTTTCTTTAATGTTTCCCACAAGGATAAAAATTTCTTGGAATTAGATTTAGACTTTTTTCACTAAAAAATGAACTTTTCTAATAATAAGGTCCAGTGTTAGAAAGTATTATGTTTCTAAGAAATAAGCTCCTTATCATTAGGAATATGTAAAGAGGAAAAATGACCCTGTCAGTGATACTAAAGAAATGAGTGTTTCCATAGGTGGGAGGGTAAAACCACTGACCTCTAAGACCCCCTTAAAATCTACATTTCTAAGAGTTTATGTATCTTTGCACTACCCTAAAGATGTCTGACTTTAAAAATCACCTTTCATGGGCGTAGCATTATCTTGTAATGATTAAGAAACTGCTTTAAATAATTCTTAAATAATTCCTCAAAGTTGATTGATGAGACAATAGACCAAATCACTATGCATGAAAAAGTTTGTAAAACTTCGAGTAGCAGTTGTCATCCAAAATGACTGGGAACATCATGTAGTTTCCAGATAAGATATTCAATAAGATGAACAAGCCCACAAAAAAACAAAACAATGAAGAACAGCACAAGGTGTTTCACTGACTAATGCACTTATATTCAGAATTTAAATTTGACATTCATGAAAATGTTAAAGAATAAGAAAACCTGTAAAATATCATAGCACTATCTACCCACAGTAGAAGTTCATGTTTATTATTAAGATTAACCACCGCCCCCCCGCGCTGCCTGCCTCTCTGCCTACTTGTGATCTCTGTCAAATAATTAAATAAAATCTTTAAAAAAAAAAAAAAAAGGTGCACCTGGGTGGCTCAGTGGGTTAAGGCCTCTGCCTTCAGCTTGGTCATGATCCCAGGATCATGGGATCGAGCCCCGCATCAGGCTCCCTGCTCAGGTGGGAGCCTCTCTCTCTCTCTCTCTCTGCCTGCCTCTCTGCCTACTTGTGATCTCTGTCAAATAAATAAATAAAATCTTTAAAAAAAAAAAAGATTACCCTTCAGCCAGATTATTTTCTCTATTTACCAGATTAAAAATGGAAATAGTGACTAAATCATATTTAATGGACTCCTTTCTTCTTTATTTTTCAGAAAGCATTTATATTTATAAATTTATATAAATATAGCAAATATATTTACATATAAATATTTACATATTTATAAATTTATAATTATTCTTACTTTTAAAGTACAAAAATTTACATATAAACATTTATAGGAATGAGATTTATTTTCCAATAATTAAAAAAAATTTTAACCTCCTAAAACACAATATTGTGAAATTAATATGCAAATTTTGACTTCAAATTCCCTTACAGAATCTTTTATTAATACAGATATGGTAGAAATGTTCATTTTCAAACTCTTCTCAGAGGGAGTTAAATGGCAATGACTATTAAGTGAAATAAGCTTAGGCACAAAGTAAGTTTGCAACAAATGTTTTTTGCCTTCTAGATGGTTAAACGGCAAATGCAGAGAGGATGTAATCAGTACAATCCATGTAGGAAAGTCACCACCATTATATGGCATCTCCTGGAGAACTTAGAACAGTATTTATGAAATCCTATAACTTGCAGGTATGGTGATTACATGAGTTTTATTCTGCTAAAAAAAAGTGAGCATCATAAATGTGAAGAGATGGATAAGAGGAATAAAACAGATTCTCAATCTGGGAAGTAAGATATACATAAAAGACAAAACAATAGAAGGCACTCTCTGAAAGAAGAATTCTTTGATTTTCTGACTCATGCAAGGTGTGTGGGCCCCATTAGTAGAAACAGATCTATCATGTTTGTTTATTTTTTACCTAACCTACCTCTGGGAACTAATACAAAACAGACCAACTCTCATGTAAATCAAACTCTACAGGCACTGACAGGGTATGTGGTAAAGTTATGGAAGCTTGATGAGTAACTCTTCTATTGCAATCAATATCAGCAGACATCTTTTTTCATGAGTTTTATTTCTGGTGGATTTACTCGTCCTACAGAGCTCTTAATTTTCTGTTATCTGTAGATCATAGTAACCAGGTCTATAAGGATAATTTGCATGATTAAATGTCCCCATGATTTGAAGACAAAACCACAGGGACTGAGGAAAGGGAGAGATCAACATTAAGTGATATGGGCAAGGGAAAAATAAAGGAAGAAATGGAATTTGATGTACACCTTTGAAAATGGGTGCAACTGAACAGAGCAAGAGTAGCAAAAGCTATTCAGAGAGAAGAAACTAATGTAGAATAGAAACTGAGTAGAACAGAAAAGTCTTTTCTGTGTGTGGGGTGGGGGGTGGGGGGTGGTTGTAAGGAAACTTAACAGGAGTGGCAGATTGCTCCTGAGAAGTAAAGGAAGGGAAGTCTGGATAATCTGTTGTCATCATGAATGTCCTAGCAGGGCATTGGGGGGTGGGGGTTGGGGGTGAATGGAGAAGTTGAATGTTGATGTGAGATAAAAAAAGTAGTATTTAATAAGATCACTCTGGAAGAAGTATACAGGATATGTGAGAGCAGGGACACAGGAGAAGAGGTCAAGTAGGAAGCTATGGCCCCTGTACAAGCATAAGGTAATATTAGCTCAACTGAGTATGGTGCCAATGGTAATATGAAAGGCATTCTGAAATTAGAAATGGCTAGACCTAATGGAAAATTGCATAAGAATGCACAGAAAATGAAGAAACAAAGATTCTTCTTTGTTGGCTGAGAATTTTTCCACCAGGGCAGCCAGGAAAATGAGGATATGGTTGATAGGGACTAATGGAAAAGGAGCTTCTGAAAGCAATTGCATTTGAGGTTTTAGAACTTCTACATTAAAGTGGCCTTAGATATCTGGGAATGAACACTGGTAATTTGGGAGGCATCTACATGTAGGAGATAAATGAACATTTAAAATAGGACAGATTTATTCAAGAGAGGAAAAATCTCTAAGAGGTCTAGGGGAAATAAATTTCCTTAGCATTACTTAGCACCAAAATACATTTAGGTATTGTTCTAGCTTAAATGTTATTTTTGAATTTATTAATTTCTTCTCTATTAGCATTTTGCAGAAACCATTACATTTCCAATCATGGGAGACTATGCATACACAAACACACACACACACACACACAGCACTTGAGAAGTGGGACTGCTGGGTGGGACTGCTGTAAGTAGAATCAGAAATGTATATTGTGTGTGGGATGGCCTGTAAATAATAGTGCCAAGGAAGGGCTATAGATAACATGGAGCAGGTACCTGTAACATCTTTCACATTCTCCCGAAAGTCAATTTCATTTTGCCAGTGGAAATTAGCTATTGTGAAAAGAACACCAAACTTGATAAGACTGATTATTTTCTTAATTTTGCCCTCTCATGTAAAAAGTGACAAGGGAGAAAACAAACAGAAATACCATGTTAGTTGACTACCTACTCTCTTTCTAGCCCCATAATAAAAATTCAGGAAGTCACTTATGGTCAAATGAGTCAAAATATAAGAATTCATCTAAAGAAAATTTACTTAGAAAAGGTAAAAAAGAAAAAGAGTAACAATGTAAATTCATGAAATAACATATATGCATTTAAAACATGGAGATTGATTGAAAATGACTGGTTAATACTTGAAATTTATTGCATCATGGTTCCATAGGAGAACTTATTTTCTAATGAAGTTTGTTCTATAAAAACTGGCATGTCACTTACTTATCATAGAGGAAAATATTTCATTTGTCAAACTTCCTCAGCTACAAAGAAGCAAAACCAAACCTCTTGCTAAATCACAGCTACATGTCATGGTTTTGAATACTTCTTCTTCCCTTCTCATTTTGTATGTTTTCTTTTTTAACTGTCTTATGGTACATAGATATTTTAGGTGATAATCTAGTAAGTCCTTTGAAAAAAGCCATTGGGGGAAGAATAACAAATAAACAACTTCTTGAGTTATATACATCTTCCCAGCTAACTGTGCTTCTCAAATTACATATCTGTGTATGATTTTATTTTGTCTTTGCAAAAGCAATATACCTGATCTTGCTACTCTATTCTGACGGATAGATATGTTGTATATAGTAATCTTTTCACAGCAAGATATGCACATATGTCATTTATTGTAATGACAAATGTACATATCATTTACACCTTATAGCATACCCAGCGTTTGTCTAACATTTTACATAGTAATGCTCATTCTAGCTTAAATAAATCAACATAGTTGTCTCTAAAGTTACTATTCTATCATTACAATGATGAAACAAATATAAAGTAATTCTATAATTCAGATAATGTTTTCACTGATTTCTACTTAGCACATTGATAAAATGATTCTTAATATAAGATACAGTGATTACTGAGTATTAAGTGTGTGATTGCCTATTGCCTACATTTGCAAAGAATAAATGGAGTATTTAAAGTATCATGCTCCACTAACTCTTGATTTCAGAACAAAATTAAGGATCACTATAAAGGTATGTCAGTGTCTCAGGCTTCAATATCAAGGCTCATGAATGTATTGGCATCTGCTGAATTCAGTCTTATAGAGTTAATTTACTCTCATTTCCTGTCAAATTTTTCATCCTATTATGAGCATCTGCATCACCTGAGGAGACCACAGTCAATGGCAAGGAATTGCTAAAGTTAACTTCCACTGAATTTGAAACTGAGGCATGAAGATGAAACACATACTATTCAAGAGTGAAAAATGTGTAGTTGCTTTACTTTGTTTTAAAATTCAGAATACTGTGTGCCAAATTATTCATTGAAGGCAGTATTCAACAGAAAGGCAATGAAATAATATGGAAACAATTAAAAGGAAGAATAGCATAAAACCAGAAGCAGCAAGTTAGTTCTCCATGGCACAAATATTTATCAGGAAAGCTAAATATTAATTTAAACAAAGCCATGCCATTAATTGAACTATCTCCTCTATAATGTTAAATTAATTAAGATGAAAAATAATACTCCTTCTCTCCCTTGCACTATAATACTATTATGTACCTTTATTTTGAATGGCTCCAACCAATGTTTATACAATATTATAAACATTATAAACTATAACATTTGTAAAACAAGGTAAATAATATATATACTTATCTCTTTCATTAAATGGTGATCTGTTGGGACAGAGATTGGATTTTGATTATGTTATCCACCACACTTAGCACAGTACTAGTTCTCATGTATAAAGGCTCAGTGAATATTTTCTTAATTTACCAAGAAAATGACTATATTTTAATATGCCCATGAATAAATATGTATAGATTATGTGACATGTAGATATATTCCTTTAGATAAGCTGAAAAAAATCAATAACAAGAAACACTATATTCAAGGGGTACCTGCGTGGCTCAGTGGGTTAAACCCTCTGCCTTTGGCTTAGGTCATGATCTCAAGGGCCTGGGATCAAGCCTGGCATCAGGCTCTCTGCTCAGCGGGGAGCCTGCTTCCCCCCCTCTCTCTGCCTGCCTCTCTGCCTACTTATGATCTCTGTCTGTCAAATAAATAAATAAATAAGTCTTTAAAAAAAAAAAGAAATACTATATTCTGGAAAAGTCATCCTTCTACACATCTAAGATATCAATCATATACATGGGAAAGTAAATATAGAAAGAACATGACAGGGGTGGGTAGGTGGGGGACAGGAATAAAATGTAAAGCAAAGAAAGAACTAGTGTCTATAACATCTAGTCACATCGAATAAATTACCTGCTTTATTTTTCCTGCTCCCAACCACTTACAAAGGGAACCAAAAATTGTAGTAGACAAGATTTAACAGAGCTAGAAATGAAAACACAGTCTGTGTAGATCATGAAAATAAAGGAAGTAATCAGTTAAGAAGTAAGAATACAAAGAGGCAAAGCGCGTGAGGTTAATAATTTGAATGATCACACGTTTCACATTATATTGGATTACTTATACAAATTTTAAGATTCTGTATATTCTTCATACATTGTATAAATCTATTACAAAATTTCATTTTAGAGATTTTTTTCTATAAATGAATACCATAAATGAAACCAAAGCACCTTAACCTTATTCAGTCCAGTTCAGTGAGCAAATTGTCTTTCTTTCTTTTCTTTAAAGAAACACACTTAACAGTCACTGGTTTATGTTTATCCATTTCACTACAGGTTCACATGAAAAGTTTTTCTATAATCTTAATCATATTCATATCTTTGATCAATATCCATTTTGCATACTAACATCTAAAAAGAAAGGGGATTATAAATACAAGTATGGTTGCCCTGATCTGAAAAATCACAGAAATGTAACTATGAGAGTCTCCTTGATCCATTATTCATCATTTCTTACATCAAACAGCAATAATATAAAAGTGCCTCAACCTTATCCAATTTAATATAGAGCAAGTATATAACAAGTGATTTCAGATGGCCTTCCAAACTCCTAAAGAAGATTCATCTCCATAGGATACTGTTCTCCTCAAATTCATCAAAAAGTTAGAGCCATTCATAATATTGAAAGGTAGAATATAAAAACACAGACTCATTAGACAAACATAATTCATACCATAAAGGAGAGATGCATGATCTATCCATATGGTCCAACAATTTTTCCCTACAGTAACCAAGTGATTCCCTCATGTTACTGACTTCCAAAGTTATATATATCAGACATATACAATTTAATCTTAGCTACAGCCTTAAAACCCATTAGTAACATACCCTTTCCTGAAGATTTATCTATACTGAGAGTATACTAATTAAAAGTATAAAGTTGCACTAACTAAATGTGTGTTGCTATTTGAAGAAAAGTTGTTACAACTCCTTTTCTGGGACTTTCCCTGTATAAGGCAACCTGATACCAGCTGGTGACAAGGCATGCTAACCGGAGCAACCAGTGAGATTAGAGATGACCTCACCTGTGCTCTTTTAATACTGGATTGTTATAATTGCTTTAGTTTTTCCATGTGGCTAGTAGTCTCTAAAGCAGAAACTGACCAAGCTGGAAGTGACAGTGAAAGACCACCTGGTCAAATGACTGGCCTTTAAGTACCGCTCAGTTCTCTGAAAAACTTGAGCATTTTCATAACTAGTTTTTGTCCTCAGTGGGTTTGTTTCCAGTGAAAACCCCCTTTATTTCATGGAAAATATAAGATAACTGGCCTGCACATCTCTAGGCATTTATATATTGTATTTCTCCATGCTGGTTAAGCTGTTCTTTTTTTTTTTTTTTTTTTTTTTTTTTTCTTATTCTGGTAGGCAATACCTCTGTATTATTTTTTTTAAAGATTTATTTATTTTAGAGACACACACAGAGAGAGAGAGAGAGTGTGTGTGTGTGTGTGTGTGTGTATGTGTGTTTGTGCAACACAAGGGGCAGAGGGAAAGAGGGAGAGAATATCCAAGCAGATTCCCAATGAGTGCAGAGTTCGATGTGGGACTGGATCCCACAGCCCATGAGATCAGGACCTTAGCTGAAACTGAGTCAGATGCTTAACTGATTGAGCCACTCTGGCACCCCAATACCTCTGTATGATTACAGAGAATCATTAGTCATTATTAAATAACTGATTCTCTTTAGCTGCTCACCCTGGAGGTCGTTAGAATTGTCCGTATGAGAAACATCTCACGTAGAAACCAACATATGCAAACTTAAGCATTAGCTCTCATGGATTAGATTCAAGGCTCATATTCTAACCATTATTTATTTTGTCCTTGCATGGGATCTTAATTCACATGCGATGCATCCTCATTGGTAATCACTGGGAGTTCTCCTCACACCTCAGTTTTAGCTAGTCTATAAATACATACCATGTGTAGAGCACATAACATTTATTTTGTGTCAGATAATCACAAATACACTGTAATAATCATAGAACAATTTCTCTCTCCCGGCCTTCTGGGTTCATAAGATACCACCTCCTGACTTTCTTGGAGTTAGATAGAATCTAGTGGATTGCAATAAATGATGCTTGCGCCACTCAATTGTTGGTATGGGGCCTTTAGATCTCTTCTTTCCCTCTGGCACAGTGACCAGCAACATTCTCTGTGATGGCCGCTCTGTTAGCCTGAGTTGCAGAGTAACTACACTGAGTACAGGACCCCCAGGCAATCCACAGTGAGCAAATACATGGACAAGGGATGGACGTTTGATACTTGAGTCTCCGTAATCTCGAGGATGCTTGTTTTTGCAAAATAAACTCATCTATTCTGACCAATACACCATACCTTCTATATCTGGTAAAAATCTGCACTCAATTTCAGCTGATCTAAGTAATAAGTATATTTTTCTTTGAGTTGTCTCTCAGGGATCTCAAAGTGAATTATGTGTTCATAATATAACCTGTATATTAGGACAGATGGTTTCAAATGTATTATCCTAACTTGATGGAAATCTATTATCATGATAATAATGGTATTATTTTAATAACATATATGCCATAATAGTCACTATTTTTTTTTAATCCAGATATCTATTTATTTGAGGACATGCACATGGAAAGAATTTCTTATTCTAGCCAAATCCTAAATTATCTGGTTTGTTAAGGGAGAGTAAGGCAAAAGTAAGGATTTCAGTAGGTTTATTGAAATATTATCCTTCATTACCCATTTTGATTTAGTTCTCCGAATGTGGCAACGTTCATTGTACTGGAGAAGAGCAGAGTAGTTTCAAATATTCCTTGTTTGTTCTATCATTTATAATTGCACATTTATAATGATAAGAGATGGGAGAGTACATGCAACAGAGAGATACATGATATAGACATAGATGGATATGCAAATAAGTAAGTTTTTTTAAACAACTATTTATTGAACATTAATTATGTGCAGTGTACAAAGATGACCAAAATCAAATATAAGATCCTGGGGATAGAATAGTTAACAGGACACACATGGCCTGTATCATTTAGTGGATATAAACATATAGATGAAAATATCTAAAACCTAAAAATACTTAATTAAAACAGAATGGGATGATGATCTAGTGAACTGGCAGAACAGATAATCATCACAGATCTTTAGCTTGTAAAAGAAATGACTTTTTGGTCTTGTTAAGCTTAGAAGTTCAATATTTTGTTAAGACATCCTGGCATGGTATTTACATGGAGGCAAATTTTTGAGTGAATACAAAATAGAGCTACTAATCAAACTGATGTGGAATAGGGCATGTAACACATTTATGTTCAGTTTGAACAGTGGACTTGAACTATAAACTTGAACTTCATACGCTTGAAAAGCTGAGGACATAGTTCACATGACATTTCATTTCTTACAATTTTAATTTTAAAAAGTTTGGTGGCTACAATTAGGTTTAAATTTATGACACCTGCTAGGTGCATATCCCAACCCACCCTCTTTTTTTTCTGTAAACAAGTTAGGAAAAAAGCCAACATCTTGAAACTCAAGCAGGTATGAACACACACCAAGCAAATTCCCTTACAAGGCATCTCATTAGGCCAGAAATTCATTTATAATACAAGTCAAACCAAACCATTTACAGTTTGTGTAAGAAACTCTGCTTGATTCAGTATTTACTCTCTCAAGGGCAAGACACACTCATAAACACTCTATAAAACACAGAAATGTTTCTGTGTTTACATTCAAATTAAAGGAAGAACGTGAGCTCCACAGAATAAGAGAGTTGTTTGGAGCAGTTTATTAAAAGATATTTTAGGGAGAAAGGGGTAGCAAGAAGTGTTTTTTTTTTTTTTTAAAGATTTTATTTATTTATTCGACAGAGAGAGAGATCACAAGCAGGCAGAGAGGCAGGCAGAGAGAGAGAGGAGGAAGCAGGCTCCCTGCTGAGCAGAGAGCCCGATGCGGAGCTCAATCCCAAGACACCGGGATCATGACCTGAGCCGAAGGCAGCGGCTTAACCCACTGAGCCACCCAGGCGCCCCGCAAGAAGTATTTTTATAAATTTTACAAAGTGTCAGAGGAAAGGGCAAAAAATTAATATTAAATTTGTTTGTTGCATACTAGAATCCTTGGTTGCCTTCTTTAAAATGACCTTGGTCGGGGTTGGGGGAAGTGGTCTTTACTCCATTTATCCAAAGAGATCATGGTTTTAGGCAGCACCGAAGCGGGAAGGTCATCTCAAGGTAAGAACTTAAAATTCTTTCCAGCAGATTAATGCTTCTCTCTCTGTGTATGTGTATCTTGCCTGGTTTGTACTGAGAACCTTAAGTCATGAATCTAAGAAAATGGTTATACCACACTATTTTAAAGCAATATAGATTTACAGATTTCAATCATTGAAGACTCTTGTCTATATTTTCCAAAGTATAATGGCCTCTTTTTCTTCTCCTGAGAGAGAATTCTCATGTAGTTTGTACTTAAGGATACTGACGAGAAAACAAAAATAAAGCGCTCTCTGAGTGTCTTGTTAAGGTATAGAACACAGCCTGTGTAGTTGTCCAAAGGGGATACAGTGAATTTCTACTCATCATTTGTCAAACTCTCTTTCCTCTTTCCTCTTGCTTGACTAAACATTTTCAGTTTGTTAGGGGACACTGTTTCCTCTGTCATCAAATGTGTTAAATTCTTACTACATAAAATGAATAATTTCTCCTTTTTTTTCAAATCAACAGATTTGAATCCAAAAGATTATCTTTAGGTGGGCAAGCATACTACAGCATCAATGGAGTAATTTATATATTCTATGTCAATGTTACTCCAACTTCATTCAATGAAAGGAACACTGACCCCGTAAGTTGTTAATTATGTTTTCTAAGATAAAATACTTTGGGTCAAATAAGTTTAGAGTATTCTATGTTATACAGTATTACAATATTACATAGTCATCTTTACTGTAAAATTCAGAACCTCAAATCTGCTGATGTGCATTTTAAATCTCCAGTGGATAGATGGTGTAAAGACAACTTTAATCCAAATTCAGGAGTATTTTTGGCACCTCCTGTAATGGGTTTCAATATAAGTTGTAGATGTGTCAGGTCCTTCCAGGTTATATTTACTCCAACACTAAACTTATCCATGTTTCATGATAATCTGAAGTCACTTATTGTTTTATAATGTTTATTACATACTCACTATTAAAGAAATAGGATGCATATAATTTTGGAATTTGCCTGCTTTACTGATCCTGAGCTCCAAAGTAGATCCGAACCATATCCTTCACGCAATAATGTGTAGGTAAAAAGACAGTCCGCATCGATGAGCAAATAGTAAATCACATTTTAGTAGCTTATAAGGAAAAACTAGAAGGGACTCTCTAGGAACAAGCATTTCAAATAATGTTTATTTTATACTCATGATGCAATATAAAATGTCATATTGTTGAATATAAAAATTTGGAGCAAATCATTAAATATCATACAAAAAAGAAAATGATACTTTCTAACATATGCATTATCCAGAAGGTACTTTATAGAGCTAAGTTGGTGATATTCATAGTTTAGGTCTCATATTTCTCAACTTGGCTACATAAGGGCAATGTAATCTGGAATATTTCACCTAGATCTATGTTCTCTACTCAAAGGGTCACACTACTAGACACAGGTCCTAACATCAAGAAAAGATATAATAAGTGGCATTTCCTTGAATTTGTGTAATATTTTTAAACTTCATGGAGTATCTATTACAATCTTGAGGGATACAGAGGTCTCATAGAATATCATTTGGGAGGTCTTATTCTGAGCTACCCTCTCACTAAACAATTCTAACAGAAGGACATACTTCAGTGCCTTTACCAACAAACCATGAGAGGTTCCGAAACGTAATAAACTGATTATCTATACATATAGTCATTTCATCTTTCTTCCCATATGCTTCACATAGATGCAGATTATATTGTGAATATTCTCTCATATGTATGTAAATGCAGTTAAATTATTTAAACTGAGCTAAATCAGAACTAACAGACCCTTCCTTGTGGGGTTGCCATGCAGTTCATATGCCTTACACAAACAAGGTAAATTTTACTTTCTTTTTCTATTTTAATTACAACTTTCCCGGAATATATAGCATATGGCATTAGGGGAAAGGGCTTATGCAAAATATGATGTTACCTCGTCCCATGACCATGGTAAATTATTTTTCTCCTCTAAGACCTCAGAGATGGTTATCATGCTATTGGCCTCAGTCTAGCTGAGCCTTAGGAGAAGTATGTAGGTGAGCAATTTAGGTAGATAAGAATAGCAGCCTACCTCCAGTTTGCTATTGAACTTTAAAGCTGATGAACCAATAAATATGTTCCAGTATTAGCAAAACCCAGAAATAGCTCTTCAGTTAAACCTGCCAAGAACATATGCCTATTTTACTTTCCTGTGATAAAGCTTGCAACAAGAAAATAGCTATTTAAAACATGGATGAAGGAAAAGGCAGAAAATCATTAACCATAATCCATTGCTTTTAATCTTTAAAACCAATTTTTATGTTCTAATACATTTGTGTGTACAACAGTTTAAATGTATAGATTCTACATATTTAATAAAACAAAATAAAATGACTATCCAAAGGGAGCCAGAATAGACAATTTAGGTAAGTTACAGACCAGATAATCACAAAATTGGGAGTCAAGAAGCTATCCTGTGATAAAAGAATGGAAGGCTTGTGTTAGAGATGATACAACACAAAAGTAGAAGAAGGCAATGGCCCTGATAATATCATAGACCCTCCATGACATACTGACTTAGGCTGCCTAACTCCAGTCTTCCATGACTTGGAAAAAAATTAATTTTTGTTGTGTTTTAGTCACTGTTATTTTCAGACCTCATCTGTTGAGGTTGAATGCAATTTCAGACTGATATACTTGCCCTTCCAGAAAGTTCTGTTTTTAAAAAAAAAATCTGATCACAATCTCTGTGAGTTAATGGCATGATCTAGTTACAAAGAATGTAGAGATTAGTAGAGAGATATTACCCTCACAGCAAATAATCAAAGAATTTCCTTTATACTAGGTGCTTACAAGATGACTTCTGAAAAACTGTGTTCATGTCTACTTGCAATATTTTAAAGAACATACTGACTAGCCACAGTGAATCCATCCATAAAACAGTCCTAAGGGACAAGAAACTTGTGTCACATGTTTGGGATGGAGAAATGAGAGAGAACTCTTAACTCAAGAAATAGTATTTGGATAGACATAATACCTGTCATGGTATCTGAAAGGCTACCAATTCAAAAAATGTTACTGTTTAATAGTGCTTTATAGTATAAAACTACAACCCACATATATAAGATATGATATTACCCCGTCAGTAGAACATTCTATGATGAACTAGCCCACTTCCTGATGCAGTGAGTTTCTTACTACCAGGAGTAGTAGTATGATAACAGTTGCTGAATTAGCACTTCCCAAGAACAGCACAGGAGGTATTTCTACACTTCATGTAAGCGTTATCTTTCTGGTTGCTAGGGGTCATTCTAATACTTGGAGTCTTTAAGAACTCGCCAATCATGAAAATAAAATATATAGAAAGTGAATAATAAATTGGCAGTCTTTGTGAGGACTGAAGTGATGCAAAGACACTGTGAGAAGTTAATATGGTAAAAAACAAGTCATATGGAAAAAACTATATATGATACATGCATATATGAATATATACACATATGCTTGCATATGTTCATTTATGAATAAAAACTACATATATTTTTCAGATATAGATTTGAAGATTAGACTAAAATGTATGTAGAGACATCGGGGTCAGTATACCAGGAAAACTGTATTTCAACTCACACCAAATAGCACTCCAACTCTCTTTGTGTCATTGCCCCTGCATACTTTCTCCATTCCCCCATCTCCACGGTTATTTTGCTATCACTCAGGGAAAACAAGAGCAAAATCAAAACTAGCACAAAAGCAACAATAGCAACAAAACTACAACAAAATTTAAAAAAAATTTTTAATCGTAAAGCAAAATCCAATGAGCTGGTTATATAAATTCACAGGAATCCACTCAGAGACACAGCTAAGAAGAAAATAAGCCTGAAGATCTATGTAGAGTAAACCTATAGACACACTGCATTCTAATACATTCAACTATAGAAGCTCCAGTCTCAATTTCTGAAAAATGGTTAAGAACTACTTAACGAATACTTCAAGATAGACATTCCTACATTGCTTACTTTACATTCCCCTCAGGCATCTGGAGCATATTTATCAAAATAGATGAGCCACAGAAAATGGCCAGACATGAATGTACACTGGCTGAACTACCTCCCAGTACTAATGAGGTGAAGCTGACGTGCCTAATGAGTTTACTCCCATTTAACCTATCCTACAGTCCTGCTTGAGAGTTCAGCCATGAATCTGTATGAGGATGATGATAACAATCATGGGACGCATTTCTTATAGCTGACCACATTTTCTGCCTCACTAGCTGGTAAGCCAACATGCCAATCCCAGGGACCATCATTACCAAACCCCTTTCCACTTTTCTCAAGAAGCGAAATATACACAACATGGCATGCAATCTATGGCAGATGATTATGAATGAGTAACATCAGTTCAAGATCAAGTCTTGGGAGAGTAGCGCACAAGGGTCTATAATCGATCTTAAAATAGCCAGGCCTATGTATCATTTCTACAAACCGACCACAATCAGAAATCATTTCTAGACAATGGACGCAAAGCTGGAGGGCACATGGGAATTCTTTCATTCAGTAATACTTTGCAAAAGATTATATGAATATACAAGAGTAAATAAAGTTATGCTTTTCCAGTATATTACAATGATGTTTTCTTTATAAAAGTGGTATAAAAACATTATAGACAACTCTAAAAATGAAGAAGGGGAAAAACTCCATAGCTCCAGCACCCCAACATAACCACTAACATTGTATGTTATAGCATTTTGACTTCTGCTAAGTATATATTTTATATAGTTATAAGACTGTAATGTAATCATTATGCTTTCCTCACTTAAGTTGAAGCATATTCCCATGATTTACATGAGATCTATAAAAATACTATGACAAAAAATTATTGCAATATAATATTTAACCAGTGTTGTTTTAAAAAAAATTACTTCCATTTTTTCCCATTATAAAAAGCATTATGACAATCACACTGTAAATAAACAGATAAACATAAATACATATATATTTTCTCATTTAAAATGATTCTTTTAAAATAGATTCTCAGAAGTGGAATTACTCAAAAGCATGGACATTTAAAAGCAGATCTACACTGGCTGAGTTGCAGGAAACTGCCTTTAAAGGTCAGAATATCTTTTCTTAAAGTACTTGATAAAGCCTGGTATCAACAAAGCATTTGATTTCCTAATGCAGTTGCATATTTACAGAAGGCTGGTATAATCTACCCTTTATGGTTATTAAATTCAGAAGTTCAGATTTGCATTATAAGAGTAATACAGATTTTCTCTTTTGAGCAAAGAAATGTCTTTGTTCTCACTTTCCTTGTCATACTTTCATAAAATGTCTGTGCCTATGTCACATTCCCTCCGGATTTTATATTTTGTTAGGAAATAATCACATAATCTGATAAACTGGTTAATAAAAATGTGGTAGCTGGAAAAATATTATGACCCTTTCCTAGTTAATGCTTTTTCACTTAACTCAAATATACATATCTACAGAACATCCTCAAAAAAATTCCAAAGAAAGCTTTGGAAATTTCATACATAGTAATGGGTCAGTAGGGAAGATATCTTGCAAGCAAGAATGTTAGTCTTCATGAAATCATAAAATGTTCAAGCCCTTAGTCCTTGGCATGTCATTAAACACATGCATGCACACACACACACACACACCAACAAATGCATATAACCATACACCATAATCTTGAATTGTTTCCACATGCGTATTTGTCTAGTATCACGAAAACCTTAATTAAAATCCCTATTCAAGTTCCTAAAAACTATTAGTAAGTCACTTAACCTCTATCTAGGTAACATTCCTGAATTTGTAAAATATAAATAAGCCACTTCCATCATAAGATAATCATAAAGATTACATGTGAGCACTTAATAGAAAATGTAAAAGTATACACAAATGTGTGCATTTTAAGTATTAAATATTCCTTTTAAAATGTGTAAACATTTTAGAAAATGCAATTATTACAGCAAAGTCACTTTTATGGCACATGTGAGTAAAGAAAACAATTGAGAGACTTGAGTGTGGACCTAAAAATAGTACCTTATCTTGGTCATAACAAGATTAAAACATTAATCTTTTAATAAGCAGTTTCAGACAAAAAAGTTTGTAATCACTGGGAAAAAATAAAACACTGCACTCTGCATCCATTGACATTTCACTTGTAAATATGGGATCGTCATTTGTGAATCCTATCCCTCTATTTCAGGTCACGCAGCCCCATGGACCTGATTCTGCCCCTTCTCAGAAGATAGAGGAGTCTGGCTGGGCCGGTTAGAGCCTTGCAGTCCCCTAACCACAGTGACTGATTGAAAGATAGGCAGGTCATCTCACAAGATGATTACAGATTTGGCTGAGACTACTTGATTAGAGAGAGAAGTATTCTCATTTCTCATATTATTACATATATAACAGGCTGTAACTGTTTTGCAGGATGCAGGGAGAGTTTGAGACCAGACAGACAGCAGAAGAAGGAAGCAGAGAAGAGAAACAGGAAAGAGAAAAGCTAACCCTGAGATCCTCAAGTCAACTATGTCTTGGTGCGCCAAAATTTCCATCTACCCTTCCACATCCAGCCTTTTCCATCTTGCTCAGTGCATGGGTGGGAGACTGTATCAGTAAGGACTTTCCGCCTGGTCTCCAGCTACAGCAGTTTCAACAATATTGTGCAAACAGAAGCAGGAGATGGGAAAAAAGGAAAATAAAGTAGAGCTAGTTAACTATCCTGAGGTGTTACAACAGGTTTCCTGTGTACCTTCACTAAAATTACAGCTCTTGTCAAATGATCCTCTCCACAGGGATCTATGTTCAGGTCCCTCTACCGACCCTGTCCCAGGCTTTTGGCTTACTAACAGCTCTGTTTGCAATCCCTGGGCCACTGCACTATCCCTTGTGGCTTCCTTCTATCCTGCCCACAACTTTCCGCATATTCCGTTGAATACTTATTTGTCAAATTACCCAACCTGAGTGTTCCATCTGTTTTCTGCTTTGACCCTCACTGGATAACCCAGTCCTACCCTGGGTGTTTCAATTACTGAGTGGGTACAACCTTGTTTTGTTTTGTTCTAAATAGCACAAACTATTTTCTGTCTGTTATAACACAAAATATCTTAACAGACGAAAGCACCACTGTTTCTGGGCTCATTGCTAAATTCAGAAGTCTGGCTTCTATGCAAATGGTTGAATTTATTTAATAAATAAGATAAAAAGGACATTCAAGCTTACGTATGGCAAGGTTCAGTAAGGTTCTTTAAGAAAACAAAAATATTTTCTTGTTCAATGGATACCCACTATAAAGAGCAGCTAACCACAGGAAATAATTAAGCTGCTTAATAATCTTATCGTAAATCATGGCTAAATTAAAATTATCTCTCTGTTATTTATTTCCAACATAACCTCAGAGGTTAAAACACTAAATGGGATCAAAATGAATAACTAAATGAATGAATGAACAAGTGAGTATTTAGTGCTTTATGTATTTAAAGTCTATAAAATACTTCACATACTTTATTTTAGGCTGTGATACTACTCTGTGACACAGGTAAGGCAAGGACCCTGGGATATTTATAGGTCATGCTGAAGGGCTGAAGGGAGGCCCTCAAAGATATCCAGGTCTCAATTCTTGGAACTGTAAATATTTTTTACATGGCAAAAAGGACTCTGAAGAAGTTAAGGATCTTGAAATGGAGAGGTTATTTTGGACTATCCAGGTGGACCCTAAATGACCTTATTTTTTTTTTAAAGATTTTATTTATTTATTTGACAGAGAGAGATCACAAGTAGACAGAGAGGCAGGCAGAGAGAGAGAGAGGGAAGCAGGCACCCCGCCGAGCAGAGAGCCCGACGTGGGACTCGATCCCAGGACCCTGAGATCATGACCTGAGCCGAAGGCAGCGGCTTAACCCACTGAGCCACCCAGGCACCCCAACTAAATGACCTTATAATAGAAGGGCAGAGGGAGATCTGACTACCAAAAAAAAAAAAAAAAAGTAAGGGTTGAAGTACCTAAGTTGTTGGGCTGACTGTGGAAAGGAAGGAAAGGGCCAGGAGCCACACAATGCAAGCGATGAATTCTGGACACTGAGAAAGGGAAGGAAATGGATTCTCCCCCTGATGCTTCTTAAGGAAGCTAGGACCTGCTGGGACCTTGATTTCAGCCCAGTAAAACTGACTTTGCACTTCTGACTTCCAGAACTTTAAGAGAATAAGTGTGTGCTGGTGTTTAAAGCCAGAAACAGTGTGGCAATCTGTGAAAGCAACCATAGGAAAGTCATACAGAGGTGTATGTATACATATACCTGGCAGGCTGTTTCAATCCCAAGGAATTAAACATCTATCTACAGTTACAGTTTCTAGGAAAATACAGGATCACCAATGAGTTATTCTTTCCACATCTTTATACATAGAAGACAATGGCATAATATTTATTCATTCAAGATCATTTTCATATTGATTTCGTTGACTGGGCATTCTGCAAGTGTGTCCACCCCTATTTTCTTTCTCTTGTAGATGTTTAGATGATGGCAATCACAGTGCCCTAAGTAGTTTTGCAAAGTTACCAACCGAGCTCCCTAGAGACACAGGCTCTTAATGAGTGCTCAAGTCAGCTCATTCACAGAAAGATCTAACTTCTCAGAATCTCACTAGTGGCTTTTAAACCCAAGTTTTTGATGGCTGGTTTGTTTTTGGAGTAGCATTACTTTCTTGATTACTAATCTGGATTCTCTCACCAAACAAATTTATGTTCAGAAGCTTTGAAAATAAGTAAGAGAAAAAAAATCATTTAGCCCCTGAGGGCCACTAAAAACCAATCAGCCAAAAATACTTCGCCTAACATCTGAAAAAGTGAGACATCTGTTTGGGACTTGGTTTGGCATGTTACAAGAGTGAATCCTGGAAGGAAACAAGAAATGAATTGCTTGGCATACAACAGGATGGGAATAGGCCACTCACGGGACAATTGAATACAGACAGCCTAAGAAAGAAGCTTAAGAAGCTTCCCACTCAGGAGCTATCAACTAACAATTACTAATGAAGGAGGTACCGGAGGGAAAAACTTGGTCCAATTGTAAAAGCAACCAGATGACGTCTGGGCAGAACAAAAGAAACCTCAGAGCTCCTCTCTAAAATGGGCCAAATATTAACCAGTGAGTGACCAAAGAGTGTTTGAAGGAAAAGAGAAATAAATAACTATTTACCTGGCAAGCTCAAATAAACCAGTTCTGTATCGGAGATAAGAAGCGAAAGAGTTGGGGCAAAAGAGGTAGGGACTACACATGACCCAAATAATCACACTTAGCCTAGAAAAATTTATTTTTAGAGAAGCAGACAGCACACGGCTACATTGACCCTTGAACAACATGGGCTTGAAATGCATGGATCCATGTATGTGCAGATTTTTACAGTCGTGTGCTGTAAATGTATTTTCTCTTCCATATGATTTTCTCTGTTTTTCTTTTTAAATATTTTATTTATTTATTTGACAGAGAGAGAGAAAGAGAGAGAGATCACAACTAGGCAGAGAAGCAGGCAGAGAGAGAGGGAGAAGCAGGCTCTCCGCTGAGATGAGAGCTGGATATGGGGCTCAATCCCAGGACTCCAGGATCATGACCTGAGCCGAAGGCAGAGTCTTAACCCACTGAGCCACCCAGGTGCCCCCCCATATGATTTTCTTAATAGCATTTTTTTCTCCAGCTTCTTTTACTGTAATAATATAGTATGCATAGAAAATATGTGTTAAGTGACTATTTAAATAGTGCGAGTGTCCTTTTACTGTCCTGGCTTTCTTTCAGTT
The DNA here is from genome assembly GCF_902655055.1 of Lutra lutra. Lineage (NCBI taxonomy): Eukaryota > Metazoa > Chordata > Mammalia > Carnivora > Mustelidae > Lutra > Lutra lutra. Next base: position 53,759,830 of record NC_062290.1, read on the forward strand.
TCTCAAACAAACTTCATCACCTCTGTTCTCTGTGCAAGCTCACCACTCTGATTAGATGATTATTTTTCCTATCGGAGAACAAAAACAACTGATTTAGAGTGCAACATAATAGACAATTCTATCAGTGAGGAATGTCTTAACTATAGAAGCTTGGAGGGAAATGACTATCAACACATGTTATGTTCCCCTCTCTTTTAACAAGATTATGTTAAGAAAGTTTGTTATAACTTTGTTGTATATAAATGTTTTAGGTATCTGAAATACGGGAACAAGTCTGTATAATAAATGATTAGCCTTATCCAAAGAGAGGTCTTGCCTTTGACCTTGGCTTCTAGGAGGTGATCTCTTGGAATCCTTGGAATGTCCTTCAAGAGAAGACAGTTGCTGTTATATGGCGGCTCTGGCCAGATGACAGAATTAAGGGTATGATTTATTATGAGAATTTTGGGTCCTGTGGTGTCAGCTTGACATCTGGAGGAGCTAGAGAACAAAGTTTGGGCATGAAGGTAGTCAACCATGTCAATGTGACCAAGCCCCAGTAGACACTCTGGAGGCCAAAGTTCAAGTGAGATTCCCTGGTTGATACTGTGAGTTTCCCTATGTACTGTCACATACCAAAGCCAGAAAAACTACTGCTATCCATGACTCCACTGGGAAAGGACAAGGGGAAGCTTCACATTTGGAATCCTCCTGGACTCTACCCCATATATCTCATCTCTTGGGATATTTTAACCTGTATCCTTTTGCTGTAATAAACCACAACAATAACTATGATAGCTTTTAATGATTTCAGAGTCTTTCTAGAGAATGATAGAAACCGAGAGTGATCTTGAGATCCCTGAACTTCGTGAGGACAATTTTTCTGAAGTCCGTTTAGAAATAAAACAGATTAGGGTCATCCACAGAAGCTTTGGTGGCTTATCACTACAAGAACAGCTAAAGAACACAGAACTCCTTCATTCCAAGCACTGCACTTGGGCTAGAGGGCTTGAGTCCAGAAAATGGTTGAAGAAGCTTAACTCCTGAGCAGAAATGTAGAGCCTAAAAGAGCAGTGAAATGAGAAAGACCTGGTAGTGTACAACATTTTTCTACCTGGGCATCCTCAAAAGAAACCATTTTGTTCACAGGTCAGAACAACAACAGAGAAGTTAAACCATGCCGGCATTTAACAGCCATTGTTCTAGGACAATCTTTCTTTTTTTTAATCTTTTGACTTTTTTTTTTTTTTTTTTTAGAGAGAGAATGAGAAAGAGAGCACATGTTCTTGCAAGTAGTGGGGGGAGGGAGCAGAGGGAGAGGGAGGAGGACAATTTCAAGCAAACTCCCCACTGAGTGCAGAGCCTGACACAGAGCTCCATCTCATGACCCCAAGATCATGATCTGAGTCAAAATCAAGAGTTAACCAACTAAGCCACTCAGGTACCCCAAAGATAATCTTAAAACACAGTGTAAGTACCCTGTAAGCAAAAAGGAGAAGTTTAGAAAGTTTCACCCTTTTACAGGGATATAGGCATGTATTATTTGTTTTAAAGGTATGATGGTCTGAATGATGGGACACATTCATTTACACCTACTCTTAATAGGCATAAGGATTAAAATGCAAAACTATATATAATATTCTACTCAAGCTATTTAACAAATTTCTTTTCTTTTTTTTTTTTTTAAAGATTTTATTTATTTATTTGACAGAGATCACAAATAGGCAGAGAGAAAGGCAGAGAGAGAGGAGGAAGCAGGCTCCCCGCTGAGCAGAGAGCCCGATGCGGGGCTGGATCCCAGGACTCTGGGATCATGACCTGAGCCGAAGGCAGGGGCTTTAACCCCCTGAGCCACCCAGCTGCCCCTAACAAATTTCTAAGAGTAATTTAGACCACATGTGATTTTCACCTGCTTCAACTTCTGCTGAAATATAACTCTAGTGAATCATATTTGGTTATTCTAATTGTCCAGGCAAGAGACACCTCTTTTATTTACACTCTCTGCCCAGCTTCTCAGGGTTGCCTTCTCCTCACCCCTTAGGTTTCAATTTAAATGCCACTTCCACAGAGAAACTTCCTCTACTGCCTATCAAAATTATGCTAGCCTCAGTTCACAGAGCTATTTTTCCTTTTGCACCTGTTTTTTCTTCTTATAGCAAATATCCCAACTTTTATGTCTATATTTTCTGTTTAGTTTTTTAAACATCTGTCTCTAAAAATGGACTGTAAATTTACTGAAGGAGAAGATCACATCCTTTTGGCTTGCCTTATATCTTCAGCACAGACACTGCACCTGGCACATAGTGCCCCCCAAATAAAGGAACAAATTTTTCAAATGATTTAATTTAGCATTTTGAGCAGGTGGAAGTGCTCTAGATAGATCTGGTCTGCCATCAGTAAACCAGCCTTCCTTTCTATGGTTTCTCATGGGCTTTCAGGTATTTGGGCACTGTACATACACATCACACAAGGGCATAAGACCAAAGATTTTTTTCCAATTAAATCTAGCACTTCTCAAGAAACAGACTGAAAAAACATGGTAAAATAAATCAATTAAACCATATACTATCTATCCCTTAGGAAAAGAACCAATCTAACAATAAGAGAAAATGGAGAGAGAAGGACTTCAACAATTGAGAGAGGTGACTGAGTGTACAGGAGGGACTGTAGTTCTTTGATTCTGTTTCCTGGTCTGGAAAATAGTGAAAGAAAGTCTTACTCCTCAGGATTACTGTGAGGGTTATACGAGATGATATAAATGCTGCATTTAAGACAATAGTTCCTGTGGAATATACCTGGTAAATATTAGTTCTCTTTACCTTATTTCGCCTATGGAATATTGATAAGAATACACACCTGCTGAGCACCTGCCATAGGTACTTTCTACGGGTGTATTCGTCTCATTGTAACAACTCTGTGAGGCCAGTGCTCCTATTATCAGGTGCTCGTATTCCCAGAGAAGGAAACTGCCATACACTGACATAAAGCTGTCAGCCAAGGGCACATAGTTCATAAGGGACAGAGGTGGGTTTCAGCTCCAGCATCTGCGCTTTTGCTCTGCTGGCTTTTCAAGAGATAATTTAACAATTATTTATTGTAGATCTACTTCATGCCAGGAATGAGTTATTATCCCATTGAGTTCTGACAATATAAAGTAGGATATCCCTACTCTAATTTTGCAGGAACTGAGGCTCAGGCAGACCCAATGGCCTATCCCAGATTTCTCAGCTCAGAAGACCCACAACTGTACTTTGAGTAAATGTGTATTACATTTCTTACTTAAAAAGAGCACCTGCTGTCTTACAGGACTTCACTGATGCCATATTCTATCAAACCCTTACATATGACTAACTCTTACAAGACATCTCCAAGGGGACACATACCCACAGACACTCTCATTTATAGAAGGAAAGGTACTCTTCTCACTGAATAAATCTAACTATTTCTGCTAATTTTAAATGGTTATTAATATTATTTTATTATTTGTCTGAAAGGAAAATATACCTATCCTTATACCTAGCCAGTTCTTACTGTTAATTTCTAAATAATAGTAATAATAATAATATTACTATTAATAGTAGTAGCAATAATTAGTACTAAGGTATTAGTACTAATGGATTTGTTATAATCATCCCTGTTTTTTTTTTTAAGATTTTATTTTTTTTTTTTTTTAAGATTTTTTTTTTTTTTTTTTTTTTTATTTGACAGAGAGAGATCACAAGTAGACGGAGAGGCAGGCAGAGAGAGAGAGAGAGGGAAGCAGGCTCCCTGCTGAGCAGAGAGCCCGATGCGGGCCTCGATCCCAGGACCCTGAGATCATGACCTGAGCCGAAGGCAGCGGCTTAACCCACTGAGCCACCCAGGCGCCCAAAGATTTTATTTATTTATTTGACAGACAGAGATCTCCAGTAGGTGGAGAGGCAGGCAGAGAGAGGGGGAAGCAGGATCCCTGCCGAACAGAGAGCCCAGTGCGGTGCTCGATCCCAGGACCCTGGGACCATGACCTGAGCCAAAGTCAGAGGCTTTAACCCACTGAGCCTCCCAGGCACCCCAATCATCCCTTTTTTTAAATCAATGACAAAACGTATAAAACCAAAACCTTGGTGACTTATTACCTTATGTTTGTTTATTGATTTGCTACTTCCCTTTAGCAATGATAGGAATAGGCACATCAAACAGGATTGAATGTTTCCATGATACTTCTCTATATGTGCTTATCCCCAAAGTACTTCTAGTCCTCTCTAGTAAGAGAAATCAGTTCAGTTATTTCAATATTTTGTGAATATTAGTTGATTATAATATTTTAACAATTACTTATTTTTATTTAATTATAGATGTAATACAGAAATATCTAGAAAATACAGAGGAAAACACTAATAGTCTCATTACCTTAAAGTGACTCATCAGCTTTTTTTTTTGAACTGTATCTTTGTAGTCTTTTTAAAATCAAAATTTAACTGTATCATACCATGACTACAACTTCAGACCTTGGCATGATATCACTGTCTTCTAAAGCATCACCGTTACAATTTCATAATATATCGTTAAATAAAGGGCCATATTTTTTTTAATTTTAATTTTTAAAATTTCTTTTCAATGTTCCAGAATTCATTGTTTATGTACCACACCCAGTGCTCCATGTAATACGTGCCCTTCATAATACCTACCACCAAGCTCACCCAACTTTCTACCTCCCACCCCTCCAAAACCCTCAGTTTGTTTCTCAGAGTTCACAGTCTCTCATGGTTCATCTCCCCCTTCAATTTCCCTCAACTCCCTTCTCCTCTCCATCTCCCCATGTCCTCCATGTTATTTCTTATGCTCCACAAATAAGTGAAACCATATGATAATTGACTCTCTCTGCTTGACTTATTTCACTCAGCATGATCTCCCCCAGTCTAAAGGGCCATATTTTACTTGACTATTACACTATTATATTATTCTGGGAAATTGTTGTCTAAGTTATAGTCCTTTGTTTGTTGTTTTGATAAACATACTTTAATAAACTTGATGAATATAGCTTTTTCTACATTGGGATTATTTTCTTAGGATATATTTTTAGAAATGAGATCACTAAACCAAAGGGTATAAAAACTTTTGTGGATCTCGGTATCTTGTTCTCAAAAAGTAACACTCTACACTGTAAAACTGATTGCCTCATTGGACGCTCTACTGAAAAAGGAAAAGAAAGAAAACATCTTTGGTAACTGTGAAAATAATTGAGTTCTCATTCCTTGCAGGGAAGAGAGGTGGGATGATTATTACATCTACAGAACTGTTCAGGGAATCTTAAATATAGGCAGTTCTAATCTTGAGTAAAGAATGCTTCGTGTGGTTGCTCAGAACACAGACTCATGTCTCCATGGAAAGCCATGCTGTAGCTAAGCTTCATGAGTTGCAAAGGCTTACTTGATTCATAAAGTAAGTGAGCTATAGCAGGAACAATGACACAGAACTTCTCACCACATAGTTTTAGCGGCTCCCACTCAGGCCCCCACTCAGACATGGAGCACATTTCTCTGCCAAGCGAGGGTGTGAAAGTGGAAATTTACACTTCTAAGATTCTTGCACTTGCCAGGACATGAAAAACAGAGTAGGCAGGGGAAAAGTGTCTCCAGGGTCAATGGGGGAAGTAATTAAAAAGAGAGTCCTAGAATCCTAACATTTTTTTTCCCTATCTTTCTTTCTTTCTTCTTCTTTTTTTAATGATTTCATTTATTTATTTGACAGAGACAGAGAGGTAAAGCAGAAGCTAGGGAATGGCAAGGAGAGGGAGAGGGTGAGAGCAGGCTCCTCTCTGAGCAGGAAGCCAGAAGCAGGGCTGGATCCCAGCTCCCATGTATCATGACCTGAGCGGAAGCAGACAATTAACTGAGCCACCCAGGCACTGCTCTAACATTTTCTTTTTTCTTTTCTTTCTTTCTTTCCTTTTATTTTTTAAAAGATTTTATTTATTTATTTGACAGAGAGAGAGATCACAAGTAGACAGAGAGGCAGGCAGAGAGAGAGGAAGGGAAGCAGGCTCCCCGCTGAGCAGAGAGCCTGATGCAGGGATGCAGGGCTCGATCCCAGGACCCTGAGACCATGACCTGAGCCGAAGTCAGAGGCTTAACCCACTGAGCCACACAGGTGCCCCTGCCCTAACATTTTTTTAACCAGAGAGCCCTTTTGATATAACACCGTACAATCCCCTCACTTAACAATGAGGAAATTAAGAACAGTTTGGGTGGGCAGTGGGTTCTGTGCAGTGTAACCAGCCCTGCAGACCTGTTCAAGTGAATTTCTACAGCCCTGGGGGTAAATTGTGGTGGGGAGAGAAGACCAGCAAATCGATGCAACACAGGAAGAGGTCAGCACAGCTGTCTGCACAAAGGAAAAGCTCATTAAATCAGAACCCTTATTAAGAATAAAACAAATGTGGAGACTAAATTGAGACATTCAAGGGATGCAGTTTGGAAAGCAAGGAAGGAAACAGTGTGCAAAGCAGGTGAAGCTAAATGATACTTTGAAATATTTACTTTGTTTTGTTTGGGTTTTTCTTACTGTGTTTCCTTTCCTTTCCTTTTATCCTAATGTAGGTGGTTTGTCAGCACTGTACGTCTTGGTGTCCCGGAAAGTATATGCCACCTGGAAGAGCCCAGGTTAGGTTCAGTTGTTTCTAGCTTTTATTTTTCAATAGCCGTAATGTTTAGGAGAATTGGAAGTGTCTGCTGATGTTAGGAAGGATAGGTGGTATAGAAAAGCAGAGTGGAAGAAAGGACGTGAAGGGCGAGAAAACCTCAGGCTGGCTGAAGAGAGGACAGGTGTGGTAAGAGGACTCCATACCCTGAGCACAGGTACCCACTGTCATCAGGTGTGGCAGCCACCCAAAAGAATAACAGGACTGGACACCCTTGACACAGGGTGTTAGCAACCAGCCCCAGACCACAAGTCTGACTGCTGAACCTGTAGGAACTACATGGAGGATATTTCAATATCTGGGGATCATGGCCCAAGCCCGCAGAGCTGGGGAAAGATTAAATCTACCAATGGCTTCAGTTAATGTTTTTCCAGACTACAGAAATCCAAAGTCAAGAATACAATTTGTATGAGCTATAAAAAGTAAATTTTGGCCCTCCTGAGATTGAGACTAAGTAAGATATATACCGAAAACACAAACTTAACTTGCTTGGAAGGAGCTAACTTAGAAATGTCTGATCTCCACCTCACACTCTCTTAACACCTTTCTCATAAGATCTTTATTTTTAAATTAATTATTCTAAATCCAGATCTGATCATGTGTGTTAAAACTCTTCCTTTTCCTCAAGATAAATCCCAGACTCCTTTGAAGGGCTCTTCCTGACTTCTCTGCGTCAACTTCAAGGTCAGCTATCTTTGCTTTGCCCCTCTTTGCTTTGTGCTGCAGGGATGCCCAATGACTGGCAAGTTGACAAACACAATTTGCATTCCCAATAGCACAGGCTGTTCTCTGTCTTGAATGTCCTTCACTTACATCTTAGGCATCGGAGCGAAGTCCTCCCCCACCTGCCTGTCTCTTAACTCTGCCTAACTGGTCTCAGCTGTCAGACACAGACCTCAACTCTCCAGAAACCCTCATTTGAATTCTTAGGAAACGAATGTGTGGTCCTACTCAGTGCCCCCATTTCACTCGGTGCCTCTTTCCACAATGGTCCCCCACCACAATGCTGGGCATAGATAAGTACTTAGTAAATATTTATTGAATACACTTAGAACTCTTGCCAAGTCAGCTATGTGACCCTGCATTCAAGAGTCCTTTTCTGTAAGTAATCAAATAAAAGAATGATATTGACTATGTGATGAGTTTTTGAACAGAAAAATCACAGAAAATCATGGAACAGGAGAACTGCAAAGGACATGAATTGTAGTGACCCCCAGTCATATTCCCCACTCCTTTTTTAAAGCAGAAGAAGTAACTTTTACCTTCATATCCCAGTAGCTATCATGAGGCAGGTACATAGTAGACACTTTAAAAATGATGGAGGATGGAAGGAAGGGAGGGAGGGAGGCAAGGAAACAGGAAACAGGAGGAACATGAAAGGAGGGAAGGATTTTGGTGGCAGACTTAGGGCCAGGCTTCCCTCCCTCTGATCTGTAGCCCAGCATTCGCCCACTGAGTCTTTAGGGATTAGTCACTCACCTGTGAGAAGAGGTTTCTGGGCAATATTACTCCATTGTTTTTCATTATATGTTGTTTTAGATTCAGAACACTTCTGTCATATGAATGTAGGCAATTAAATATTTTCTACATGAGCCATTCCCTCTTCTGGCAGAACTCAAATTTTTTAATAACACTGAGGAGGGAGGGGAAAAAAGAAAAAAAAAAACCTCCTCCTGGAACTTCATTTTTCATGATAAATTCGATATTTGGTGATTTAGATTAAACTTTCATTGGCAAATAAACTGCCACCGTGTCCCCAGACGTATACACTATGGTATGGATGTCAGATCCTTTTTAGTATGTTTTCAAAATGACTCTCAAATATGTAACGACATCATTCCAGATTAAATGACAGTTTTGAGCATGTGAAAACCCTAAGCAGCATTTATAGGAGTTAGAGACACTAATATAAAACAGTGAATAACCATGCCATGCTTAATTTGCTGTTCTTTTTCATTTCCCTGCAGACAGCTCAGTGTCTCTCTGCTGTTTAGAAGCGTGTTTTACAACACCTCCATGAGCATTTCTGCCTCCATCTGGGCAGGTATGATCCATTTTGCCTGCTCCTGAGTTACTCCATGCCATCACACAGATCTGCAAAGCAAGGAGAGACCTGTTGGCCTGGCTTTTTTCTAATAAAGGTGTTCTGCTACCATCTTGGGGCCACACTCCACGTGCCTGCACTTAACCACCTCATGTTCGGTCAGTAGCCACAGAGTTCCTAAGGGTAAGTAAGGGAAAATGAGAACCCTTGTCAGAGGCATGGTATATGCCCTTGTCAGAGGCATGCAAAATTGTTTGGTTCCAAGGTGAGGTTCAGGAAAAACACAGGGCTAGAATGTAACTGATTAGCAACTATGGTATTAGTCAATAATTTCAAATGCAAAAATGTTTTTATGTTGAGGTAATACTGATAAACGAGCCCAGTGTAAATCAACTAGGTGTTTTAAAAAATAAAAGGCAAGAGGAGGACCTGGCAATCTAATTTTCACTGAGCAAGAATGACTCACATTCAACATATATTTATCAACAAATACTCCTGGTTCTTACAGTCCAGCAGACTTTTTTCTTTTAGTTTAGTTTAGTTTAGCTTTATTTTGTTTGTTTGGGGAAGAGGAGGAAGGGCAAGAGGAAGAGAGACAATCTTAAGCAGACGCCACACCCAGAACATAGCCCAGTGCAGGGGCTAGATCTCACAATGCTGAGAACATGACGTGAACTGACATCAAGAATCAGACACTTAACTTACTGAGCTACCCAGGGCCCATCATTGTAACCATTATTTCCCACGGCTTCAGTTCTTTCTCTCTATAGCCTTTGTCCATCTGACTTAGTTCTAGAGACCAACGTCTATTCTATAGTAATCCAACTCTCCACATTCTTTATTCTGTCTCCAAGAACAATAACTGCTTTTATTGAACACTTACTGTATTTAAGATTTTGTGCCATACATGTTACAAACATCATCTCATTTAATATTCCTAGAAATCTAATGACTTTCAAATCTTTACCTTTATTCAGAGCTTCCTGAGTCCCAAAATATTTCCTCTAATTGTCTAACAAGCCTCTCAAATGCAACCTTTCTCCAACTAAGCCTGTGTTTCCTCCTACCATATCCTGTTTGTAGTCAAGATCCAGGGGCTCATTCTGGTCTCTTCTCCTTCCTGCCAACATCTTGTTACAAAGCTTTATGAATATAGACCCAGGTATTTCTAAACTCTCTTACTCCCCATAAGAACTCTTTACTAACTCATCCATAGCCATTTCCAAACATATTTCTTAGTGTTAACTAATTTATTCCTTCTGCGTTCACACACTGACAAGATAGTAGCAAGAGAAGACATATCCATGTATATGCTACAGGGACAGAAATCTGATGGGGCTATAGAGTAGGTCTACAGTTGTATCTTACTAATGTGAGTTCACTCCTGGGTGAGTTACAGAACAAGACTATACCAGGTGGGGCTGTCACACAAAGGAAACTTTATTTGAAGCAAATAAAGCAATCACAGGGCATAAGTTCTAGAGCTCTGACTCTCAGAGTAGGAGTGGTAGTTTTCTTTGATGTAGGGTTAGGATGAATATTCAGAAAAGGGAACTTTGTCATTACAGGAAAAGGTGGGCATAAGGTTGCTCAGTTCTAGTTAGAAAAGAAGCCTATACAGGCATTCTATGTTATGTTAATGAAGCTTATATCCCTCCTAAGGTGGAAACTTTAATATTATAGTGAAGAAAGGTAACAGTTGGAAAAAGAGGAAGGGGCTATAGGCAAGCTCCGTGGAGGTCTTGAGCTGGTGATCTCAGGGAAGGAATGTGGGGCCTTTTGAGACAGCACTGGGAGACTTATGGCTGATTTAATTATTGTCTCTGATCCAGTGAGGCTATTTCCTGGCCTGGTTGAAACTGTTAATTTTTGCATTCCTTTTGTTCTCTTGAAATCCTTAACTACTGAAATTTTTGCCTTTATTTATTTGTTTATTTTTAATTCCGACACCTCCTAGGAAGTTCTGTAACAAGTGTGCTTGGGCAAATAGGCACATATCAAGGAAAAACAGCTGGGGGGGCTAAAATTACTTCTCTTTCATCTTTTGGAAACCCCTAACTCTTTCTGCTTACATAGACAGGCACCAAAGATTTTATGAGGATATAGAAATACCTGGGGTGGAAGGAAAGTGGTAGACTGACAGGACTAACCAGTTTTTCCTGGTCACTGTGAAGATTTGGGGAGGAAAATACATTAGGCTTTGTGAAAATGCTAACTGTTTAATAAGTAGCCAACCTTGGTTACTGAAACAAGTTTTATTTCTCTTCAAATCATTTTTGGTCCACACACATGACTTTCAACTCCTTTTACATTGCTTTATGCTGATCAACATGGCTGTCTTTCAAGAGAACTTTATCCTTCAGCAAAAAAAGAACCAAAAGGCAGTATGCCCAGATACTGGCAATCATTTGCAAATAGACAAGCTAATGAGTCTCTTAGAAAGAGCCTCTAAATGACTAATACAAGCTAGGAAGGTCCATCAGATAAATGCCTATTTTTGTGCATCTTCTTTAATTGACTTTGAGTGACAAGTTGACTAATAACTTTGATGTCAAGGGCTTATGTCTTTTCCATTCTGTCACAAGCTGTAAACAATTTCATGCTGAGTATGATAAAAATGAGACTTTCTGTGTTAAAGGAGAAGGAAATAGTTTCAATTGCTAAAAAGTTCAGGTATCATTTATACCAAATATCTATATTTGGTATTCCAGCATACATACACTTTCATACATTTAAAAAACTTCTCGTTGGGGCGCCTGGGTGGCTCAGTGGTTAAAGCCTCTGCCTTCGGCTCAGGTCATGATCTCAGGGACCTGGGATCAAGTTCCTCATGGGGCTCTCTGCTCAGCAGGGTGCCTGCCTCCTCCTCCTATCTCTCTCTGCCTGCCTCTCTGCCTACTTGTGATCTGTCTGTCAAACAAATTTAAAAAAAAAAAAATCTTAAAAAAAATAATAAAAAAAAATAAAATAAAAAAATAAAATAAAAAACTTCTCGTTAACTTTGCTATTTGCAACAAGGAAAAGGATAAAAATGTAAAACAATAAAGAGTTCAGTTTATTTTGAATTCAGTTTAAGGTTTACAACATGGTATTTATATGTCTTAATCTAAAATTGCTTCAATTTACCCAGTTTGTGCAAGGGGTGATTCAATTTCAGATTAATTTAGATTGCCTCAGTAATAGAGCTATTGTCTGCTAAATAAATCCATCATGATAACAATGCTGTCCATTTAAAGGAGAATGTTCTCTGTTTCCTGAGATCTGAGGTTTGATACTGGTTTTGATTTTGCCAAAGAATTATAACGTCATTTTATAATTCTTGCCTTAAGAGAAACTGTGTCAAAAATCCAAGAGAATGATACTCATCAATACTGGTCTTTGGTTTTTGCTCTAAAAATACTTTTTTTTTTCTCCCAAGATTAAATACAAAAAATACGAAAGAGGATGAGTATGTTTGTGACTTACAAGTTCTAGGAGATATTTTCAGCAACTGACATTAAGGATTAATACCTTTTTCATGATAAAGGACTCTCATTTTTCAAACTTCCCAATAACTTTACAATTATGAAGACATTCAGATGGGATAACAACATGAATTTTTTTTTTTTTTTTTTTAACTTACAAGTGGTCTCAAACAACTGTCAAACCCTTCTGTGTTAAAAAGAGCTCTTTGGGGCGCCTGGGTGGCTCAGTGGGTTAAGCCGCTGCCTTCGGCTCGGGTCATGATCCCAGGTCCTGGGTTCGAGCCCCACATCAGGCTTTCTGCTCGGCGGGGAGCCTGCTTCCTCCTCTCTCTCTGCCTGCCTCTCTGCCTACTTGTGATTTCTCTCTGTCAAATAAATAAAATCTTTAAAAAAAAAAAAAAAAAAAGAGCTCTTAGTGGGACGCCTGGGTGGCTCAGTGGGTTAAGCCGCTGCCTTCAGCTCAGGTCATGATCCCAGGGTCCTGGGATCCAGTCCTGTATTGGGCTCCTTGCTCAGTGGGGAGCCTGCTTCTCTCTCTGCCTCTGCCTGCTTGTGTTCTCCTGTGTGTGCGCTCTCTCTCTCTCTCTCTCTCTGATAAATAAAATCTTTAAAAAAAAAAAAAAAGAGCTCTTAGTACTCTGTTATATGACCTTTTATTTTTCTTCTTATTCCATTTTGGTGCTCTCTTACAGTTAAAATATAGAAAAAGACTTAGACTGGGATAGTAAGGAAGAAGCAACATAAAACTTAGATAATGCAATATGATAAGCCTTGATGTATACAAACAATTCAAATCCTTTTTTTATATTTGCATACAAAGTGGGAAGACTTAATATTAATGATGAGGGTCAAAATAGGCATAGTGAGGATTCTGTTCATATTCATTTGATAAAAAACAATCAGCAGCTATATCTAAACCAAACTGGCCAGGGAATATGTGCTTTGGATGCATAAAGTGGTTACTTATAGGTGTGTGTATGTGTGTATGTGTGTTTTAATCTTCATTAGTTTTAACATCTTTGAAAGTTGTTTCTTATTGTTAAGCTTAGCTGATTACTTTATAATTTAGTTGTTTGCCAGAAATTGAAAAACCTTCTGCTACAATAAAGTTCAAAAACGTTATTGTAACATAAGGGAAAAAGAGCTAGACTTTACTAGAAAAACAAAGAAAGTACTACATTCAGGTAGCTAATTAAAATATATAAAAATAGAATCATATTAGACAAAATACATATTTTGTTCTACAAAGACAGATAGCAAAGCAGAAAAAGGCATGGAACTCAACATGAATACAATTAATATTAAAACCGAAAAATTTCTTTCATGGTCCAGTCCCTTTATTCAGTACAAATAAGTTTACATAATATTTCTATTAATATCTTTCAGGGGTCAAAATTCAGTGAAATCAATAGGAAACTAATCTTCTTCCACCACCTGAAATGAATGCCATTAAAGCTTTATGGTCAAACCCTTTTTCTAATGACAAGTCAGCGGTCAGAACAAAGGCTACATGTGAGAATTCTGAAGGAAGGTAATTTGACAACGGTGGTTGTGAGGTCTTGAGACAAGTCTTGTGAAGTCAGTGATTTGAGTGGACACAGAAGATAACAAACATATGATAGTGATGCTGATGAAGATATTCATGACTTGAGTGCATATAATGGGCTTGCTTGTTATTTTACTTAAACCAGGCAAATAACCCTCAAAAGAGAGCAGAACGCATATCATTATCACTTAATGGATGATAAGACTGAAACTCAGAGAAGTTAAACTCGTTGCAGATGGTCACACGGAGATTTGTTACAGTGGAATGACAATGAGTTCTCTACTGCTTGGGAATACAGTGATTTTCTTACTTGGCCTGAACTACTTTTTCTATAAAATACTGATAACAATAACTATTAACCAAGGGTTTTTGAGTGTATTAATGAGATAAGATATATATGGGGCTTGGTATATTACCTGGTAGATGGTTAGTAATACTATTAATACTACTAACAATATTCTTATTATTACATAACTAGTCAGTCACATTTGAACACATTGTATTAGTCAGCTAGGGCTGCTGTAATAAAAACCATAGCTGGTGTGGCTTAAACAACAGAAATTCATTTTCTTACAGTTCTGGAGGCTAGAAATCCAAGATCAAGGTTCTGGAAGATTTGGTTTCTGATGAGAGCTCTCTTCCTAGCTTGCAGACTGGTACCTCCTCCTGTGTCATCACATAGCCTTTTCTTTATGTATTCACACTCCTGGTGTCTCTTCTTCTTTTAAGAAAACCATTCCTATTGGATTAGGACCCTATCCCTATGATATTAACCTTAGTTACTTCTTTAAAGGGTCCATCTGTAAATACAGTCACATTGAGAATTAGGCTTCAACTTACGGATTTGGAAGGAATGTGTTCAGTCCATAACATTCTGCTCTCTGACACCCCTGCAAATTCATGTCCTTCAGGAGCATAGTAATTCATCCCATCCCAACAGCCCCCCAAATCTTAACCCATTCCAGTATCAACTCCAAGTCAAAGTCTTATCTACATATCATCTAAATCTGGTATGGGTAAGACGTTATGTATGACCGACCCTGAGGCAAAACTCCTTACTAACTGTGAATCTATGGGACAAGACAAGTTATGTGCTTCCAAAATATAGTGGTAGAACAAACACAGGATTAGCAATACCATTCCAAAAGGAAGATGTCAGAAAGAAGAAAGGGGGAATAGTTTCAAGTCCGAAACCTAACAAGGCATATTCCATTAAATATTAAGACTCAAGAATAATCCTCTTTGGCTTTATGCTCCGCTCTCCAGGTCCATGTGGGCAGCAGCCCCACCTTCCAGTCTCACTGGGGCAGAGGTCATACCTCTTCAGCACTTGATGGAGAATCTGCCCCTTTGGCCATGGGTGGTATCCTTGCCTCTAAGGCCCTGAGCTAATATCTGAATCACCCTCAGAGTCATTCTTTCCTTTTCTTGAAGGACAAGGAATGTTCACACATGGGTAGTGGAGAGCTCTATTCTCTTGCCCTGTAAAATCCCAGAAATCCAAAAGCTCTCCATTATTTCATTCAGCCTATGTTCCCTTTTCAAATCAGCAGTCACTGTCTATGCTGTTATAATCCTCTCTCTATTCCTGAGGTCTGACGGGATGGCTGATAAAATCCAGAGATAATCCCTTCTTGAAGTGATTTTCTAGCCACACCTTGCTGTTGTCTCTAAAATATGCTTTCTCATTTTTCACAGTGTGGATAGCTGAGAATTTTCCAAATATTTAAGCTTGGTTCTTCTGTACTTAATTATTCCTTCTTCCAATTCCAATCCAATTCATCTCTCTCCTCTCACACTTTACTACAAGCAGTATATACTATATACTATAACACACACTGTTCTATTTCATATCTCCATGACTTTGCTCATCCTGTTTTCCTGCAATACATAATGTTAAGAAATAAGAGATCTCAGGGAGAAACTGAACCACTAAATAGGGACTGTTCAGTAGCAGGACACTGTGATCTGTCATATTTACGTACAGCCAACTTCTATTTAAAGTCAACAAACTTTTTTTTTTAATTACTTTCCTATACTTATCTAATTTCAACAAATTCTATCTGTGTAGCTGTATATCCCTTTCCCAGTTGCCTGGGAACACATGCGGTTCAGAAAGTGTGATCATGGGGTAAGTGAGGAGGAATGCCTTATGATCTGCAGCTAGAATGCTATTAAAGACTCTAAGATGCTGAGATGAAGAAGTGATCATTCACTCTTCCCTCTGTTGGGACCTTCCTCGAAGACCTACTAAACCAATTGTGCTGGAGGTTGGTGTCATTGTTCACAAACTGGCTTTCCAGGTACCGACATCCTGTTACAAAATCTCTGTTTCCCGGAATGCAAAAGACCTTCCCGCTTCTGCTTATATCATCTTCTTTCATTCCCCTGAGCTGCCATGTTTTTTCATATAATTGACCATGGGTTTAAAGCTCCTTAAAAGTATCTCCTTTGCCTGAAAGGACGGATACTTCTAGCCCCAGATTAAATGGCATCTACTCTATGTAGTCTTCCCTGATATCTCTAGGCAGAGGTAATTACTCCCCCAACTATGTCTTTATAGAATTATAACTGTGATAATATAATTACTTATTACTCTACAGGTTTGCTTCTCTCACATGTGAAGTCTTCAGAGCAAAGGTTCTATCTTACTAATTTCTCTGTCTTCAAGGCTATATCTGGTATATAGAAGGCACATAATAAACATGTGGGGGATAAATGAATGAATGACTGCAGTGCATTTCTATCTCTACCCTTCTGAATTCTTTCTGAGCTAAAAGCTGATATTTACCTTTCTTAAGACCTGCAGTCTTCTACAATCCAATCTAGATCCAGAAATAGAATAAAGAACAGGGGGCACCTTGGTGGCTCAGATGGTGAAGCGTCGCCTTCGGGTCAGGTCATGATCCCAAGACTCTGAGATGGAGTCCCTCATCTGGCTCCTTTCTGTGGGGAGCTTGCTTCTCCCTCTGCCTATTTTACATGCCACTTCCCCTGCATGTGTGCTTACTCTCCTCTCTCAATCTCTCTCTCTCTCTGACAAATAAATAAATAAAATCTTTAAAAAAACAAAAAAGAATAAATACACCAACTTCTCCTTTAGTCTTTGTAAGAATTAAGCTATATTAATGGGGCCCAGCATTGTTTGTGACTGTTTCAGTTGTCGATAGGTGCAAAACTAATCAGCATTCTTCACTCTGCATGAGTAGATCAATAGAATTATAAAAATCATTAGTGAAGTACTATGTTACGTTTTATGATTTCTCCATTCCCTGTGTGTGCCTATACTTTTGGTCATCTTCTTCCTCTCTATACAGTTACTGACGACTGCAGTTTCAAAGTCTTACATGATCCTGGTTAGCTATTTGCCCACTATATTTTGTCCTTCCTGGTCACATAAGTAGGCTACTTTTCCTAGCCTCCACTGTGCTGGTGAGTTCTGGCCAAGAAACATGAGTGAAAGTGTGGTCTACCACTTCTGAGTCTGGTGCACAAAAACCCCTACGTGTTTTCTTTATCATTTCCCCCTCTACCAGCTAAACGAAATGAAACAGGATGATCTCGAAAGTCACATTTTTAAAACAGCAAGCCACGAAATGGAAGGGGACCAGATCTTTGACTATCTACTTAAGCAATAGTTGACCATGTACCAGCCACCTTAATTTTGACTTTAAATGACAAAGAAATTTTTCTGGTGCTTCAATTATTACATATCTTGGGGTTTGTGTGTCATTGAAGGTAGCATTATCTTATCTAACAGTTGTTTTATTTTGGATATATGCCATGACATTTAACAAGACTGCAGTGGCTAATGAAATCATAAAACAGGCCTGAAGACTTTGTGTATGTACGTGTGCAAGAAATCAGAATGAGGAAGGCGGATTTGTAAGACTCTGGCTAGGGGCTGCTATAACTATGAAGGATTGCTGACAGACCCTCCATTTACTGCAGATTACCCCTATTTAACAGGCAGCTCTCATGCAGCTCCTGCTCCTGCTGTTTGCAAAACTTACTTTGAATATACAATGCCAATTACAGGGACTGCACATGTCAAGGTTTTGACAGGTGTCTAGAGAGTTATGCAATTAATTTTATTTATGCACTTCCTGCTTTAAATGCCCCTGAAAAGAAGAAAATTGACTAATGCATCCTAAAAGGAACACTCATATTTACCTCTTCACACCGAATTACCGCCACTCTTCCTCCCCACAAAAAAGAGAGAGAAGGGGAGGGTGGGAGGAGAAAAGAAAGTGAAAGAAAAAAATACAACTGAAGGGAAATAAACTGATTCAGGGGACGCCTGGGTGGCTCAGTTGGTTAAGCAGCTGCCTTCGGCTCAGGTCATGATCCCAGCGTCCTGGGATCGAGTCCCACATCGGGCTCCTTGCTCAGCAGGGAGCCTGCTTCTCCCTCTGCCTCTGCCTGCCACTCTGTCTGCCTGTGCTCACTCTCTCTCCCTCTCTCTCTCTGACAAATAAATAAATAAATAAAATCTTTAAAAAAAAAAAAAGCTGATTCAGTAATGGAGTTTAATATGGGATATAAAGTGGCAAAGTCCTCTTGAAAGTTTTCAAGCTAGTCATTAGCTGCAAAAGCTGTTAAAAAAAAAAAAAAAATCTTAGAGACTGTGACCAGTGCCAGAGAGGGCTGAGAGGCCTGACACTTCTTTTGAATTCTCAGACAGCAGGGTATTTATCAGCATTTGGATATACACATTTAATTATGCTGCAATTACAATTTTACTGTCATTCCTCAAAACTGAGAAGAAACAGGCTTTCCTCTTACTCCTTTCTCAGTGATTGTGTGATATAGCTTGGAGCGACATGTAATGACAAGACCACAAGTGCCTCCTTGGCATTCACACAATAATGATACTGTGCAATTAAATCATCTAATACTGTGTGATAAGCCCAGCCAAGATAAAGTAAGCTCACTAAATCAGAAAATAAATCTTCAAAATTAGACAAATGCTTATACATAGAATAGTATAATTACTCTCATGTTTTCAAGAAAGATCTAAACCTCTTATCATATTGCTTTTTACAGTAGGAAAAAACTTTCATTTATTCATTCATTTGAGGTCTTAAAACCTCTTATCTGCATCAGTTTTTTAAAACTCAAATAAAATAAGTGGCCTATGAATTACCTATTAATTTGTTCAATGAAAAAAAGTATGGCAAATCAGCAACAGAATAATAGTATTATAAAATACTTGGGTAATATTTATCTTCTAAGGGTTGCTATTCATGTTTGAATTATCCCAAAGGCAAATATCCAATAACATCAAGAATAAACCCAAAAATGCTTGGAGGTAGGAAGTGTTGGAGACCTGGGGATATGTCTCCTTCTACCCTCCCTCAGCAGCTCTCCAGAAAAGCAGTTACACTTGGGAGGAGGTCTTCAAATATATTTTTCTTTGAAATAACTTGGAAAACACACACACACACACACACACACACACACACACACACACCCCATGCACACACATTTGAAAAGTTGACATCAAACACAAATTTATCATATGTTTGTATACCTCCAGAGCATGTAGTTTCTGGGTTATTACATACTTGACACACGCTATAAATATATATTCTTTAAATCTGTAAAACCTTGAGTATATAGCTATTTGAAGCTTCCATCTTCAAGAGGGAATCTGAAAGAAGGTATGGTGGGTGAACAGAAGGCTGATCAATTGGTAGACAACAGGTAGGTTAGGACAATAGCATTGCACGGATTTTCCCCTGAATGAAATCAGATGTTCCTCCTTTGTTTCCTGAACCACTTACTTTTGCTTTCCTAGAACTGTCCCTCTGGGGGCTATCCTTTATTCTTGCATCTTCCCTTGGTTGATTATCTTTGAGGTGTTTCCTCCTAGGATGGCCTACCCTGGGAAGTAATGCCAAGAGCCAGAAGCTTGCCTTTGTTTTGCAAAGTGAAAGAGGAGCATTTGTGAAGGGGAGGTGGGAAGCAGGACTGGCATTCCATATGTGGAATCTCATTTGGACTACTTTTAGGAAAGAGTCCATATGGAAGCTCAAGATTTGGAAGTTGTTTCCTTGTAAAACATCTGAATTTGTATATCATCTCTGCCACCTAAGTTAGAGTATGACTATAACTGAGAAGCAAGCATGAGAAGCAAGGGGAAGAGTGATGAGGGGGTGGGGGCAGAGTACCGACTTGTAGATAGCATTCAATTACAAAAATAGCCAAACCCAGAGAACTCTGCAGCAAGAATGCTGACTGCCCAGGCTAGGACTTCAGAAGTACCTGGGGATGGGTTCTTGCCCCTCTTCTGCCATTAACTAGCTGTGCCATGATGGAAAAACATCATTTAATCTGTCTGAGACTATCTCCTCATATTTCTACATTCAAATGAAGTAGAATCTCCATGAAACATTTTTTGATCTTAGCCCCTTCTTCCTCTTCCAATAAAACTGAGCAATCTTCTCTCCCGCTCTCTAACCCCTAAGACTTAAGTTTTACACTATGACACTTAAAAGGTAGTTTGCCTAAGGCTTAAGTTGTATAATATTACACTTAAAAGATGTTGTGGTTTGTGTGTGTGTGGGTTTTGTTGTTTTTTTTGTTTGTTTTTACTTATTTTGTTAATCTTCCCTCTCAGAAAGCGAGCAACTGGCTTCTCCTTTCCTTTGCCTGAAACACAAGAGCTAAGAAAATGTTTGCCAAGTGAGTTACTAGAGTACAGTCACTATACCTACACCTCAGCAGTTTAGAGGAATTAAATGAGATACTGTATGTAGACCATGGAGTTGAAAGAACTAGCGAGTATGTTCAAAAACAGAAGCAGCATCAAGGGAGTGATAAAGAGAATAATAAAATATGGATATTTTAAGTATGAGGCATATACTAAGCATGCACTCTGCTAGTCAGAAGGGACACAAACTCTAGTATTAAGGGGCAAGATAGGGGCACCTGAGTGGCTCAGGCAGTTAAAGGTCTGCCTTCATCCCAGGTCATGATCCCGGGGTCCTGGGATCAAGACTCACATCAGGCATCTGGCTCCTTGCCCAGAGGGGAACCTGCTTCTCTCTCTGCCCGCAGCTCCCTCTCCTTGTACTTTCACTCCCTCTCTCTCTCACTCTCTCTCTGGAAATAAATAAAATCTTTTAAAAGGGGTGGAGGGAATGTGTAAACCTGGCGATTCACAGACCTGTACTCCTGGGGCTAATAACACATTATATGTTAATAAAAAAAGGAGGGGGGCAAGATAAAGATCCAAGGGATCTCAGGCAGGGTCCTTGAGTGTCAATACAAACAGTCCTTGTAGGGAGCATGTAGGGAGCATTCTCTGTAGCAAAACTGTAACTGAATAATAACTCAAGGCTAGATTATGGAGCTAGAAGAACACTGCATCCATAAGACACGGAGGCATTCTTTGGCTACTAGGGAAGTAACTATAGATTTAAAATGTTCTCTAAAATAAAGATCCAAGGAGACATACTAAATGTGAAAAGATAAAATTTAGTTTTGTCCTGCATGTAAATGAGGATAGACCGGAGGAAGTGTTAGGTGAAAGGTAAGGGACGATGAAGAAAATCTTACAGGTTGTGTGGATTTGGACACTGTTACCTACGTATCAGAAATCTAAGAAGTCCTCTTCATGTAGTCTATAGCTAAGTTTTATTTGGGTAGCCTGACGTGTTTTTTAAAAAGTTTACTCTGAATGTTTCTAAGCAGGACCAGGACCTGAAGGTCTGCTCAGGATTCATTATTCTTATGGTCTCACACCTGCCTTCTTCACACTGTGAATGTATGAAAGATAGATGCCATAGCAAGGAGAGTTAAAAAAGTAACACATTTATGTATTGTCCTAGAAGAGGATCAATGGAAAGAAAAACAGGGCTGGAGGAAGGTGGTCAGAACAGAATAAAATGGGAAAGGTGAGATGGTTCAAAGTCTAGGTACACAATATGTGGCTAACTACAACAGTGTTCTTCATTTAGGGTCCTGTGCTTCTTTTCAGGCTATGATTGACTTCCCAAAGGAGTCACAGTATGCTGGGCATTCAGTGGGTAACACCTTTGCAGAAGAACGCATCGATTCCTTAGGACGCATGTCCCACCATGTATAATGGCTTGATGGCAATGACTAAACAAGTGAAGCTTATTTATCTTTCACAACATTCAGTGTTGAAACAATCCTGGACCGTTCCACTCTATAAATTAAGCCAGGAAGCCCGAATCCTTCTTTGTTGTTCTATCACCTTCAGATAGTAGTCCTGGTCTGTAAGATACAAGATGTCCAGCAGAATATCCCATTCCACATTCAATTTCCAAGTTACCAGAGGAAGAAAGAAGAAGATGCATATCCACCCCATAAGGATATGACCAAGAAATAGCAGATATATTGTACTTCGTATTACATTGGCTAGAACGTAGATACAAACAGCCAAACCTAGGTACACAGGAGACCAGAAACTTCATTCATAGGGACATTATATGCCCAGCTATCGAACTGGGGGGAAAAAAAAAAAATCTCTCCTAGTCATTTGAACTGAGAAAGGATATTCAAACACTGGGCAGAATTAATGAAAATCAACAAGCACATTGGCAAAAAACAACAAGAATTTGCAGAAGATAGGTGACATTTTTTTCAAAGAATTTCTGAGTAGCTTACAGAGCAGATGAAATAAGCCCACTCCACCGATGCCTTTCAAAGTCTGACTCAGCAGGTGAGGGTGAATTAAGTATTAGGAAGCTTACACAAAACAAATGCAGGCTGATTGTTCCCATATGTGCTTATGTTGTTGGCTGCCATAAAACAAAACCTCTCATGACTGAAAAATTGAATTATCCTAGGATTACGAAGCAGCTGTCGTAGTTGCACACTGACGTGGTGCCAAGATTGAGAGCTGGCCCTATCATTTCCTAACTTCAGAACTTGATGCGACAGTAACTTCTATAACCCTCTTTTTATTAATCTGCAGAATGGGGATATTAACTACTGAGAAGGACCAGAATTAAGATTTGATAAACTAATGCATTATGAAATCCACTGGTTATTAGAAGGTTTTCAATAAGTATCAGCCAAATCAGAACCCCAGCTCTTATGAACTAAGACAATATTTTATGTATTTAATCCTATATTTTTTAAGCTTTATGTATGTAACCCTTATTTGTTCTATCAACTTATATTCATGGAATCCACCCTACTGGCAAATTAAGTGCAGAGAATCATTTCTTTCTTTCTTTCTTTTTTTAAGATTTTATTTATTTATTTATTTGACAGAGACAAAGAGAGAAAGAGAGATCACAAGTAGGCAGAGAGGCAGGCAGACAGAGAGGGAGAAGCAGGTTCCCCACCAAGTACAGAGCCTGATGTGGGGCTCGATCCCAGGACCCTGGGATCATGACCTGAGCCAAAGGCAGAGGCTTAACCCACTGAGCCACCCAGGTGCCCTAGAGAATCATTTCTGAAGCTCAACTGTTCCTTAGTTACTGTCATAACTGTTCCTGAGGTTGTTCAATTTGACCTACAACAATAATACTTCAGAATTAGAATGTGTGAAACTTAAAGCTTCAAGAAAGAAAAATACTAAGCCTCAGTTAATGGCAAAATGTGGGTGTTAGGACCCAACCCCATCGTGTTCTATGGAAGTAAGATCCTGACAACAACCTGTTCCTTACTTATTTAATAAGCTCTCCAGGTTATTGTAAACACTTTAGAGCTTGAGAACAAATGGTCTAGAAATGTAAATATGGAAAGGCTTATGAACAAACCTAAGGTAAAAGTCTTGTTCTCCTTGGCCTGATAATTAGTGAATAGAATGCTAGTGAATAAACCTACATATCTCACTACCATGTAAGCTCATCAGCGATGTTCCAAGCAGTGGGTGATGTACACATATTCTCTGTGATCCTTAAATGTCTGCAGTGTAACTGTTAGGATCCCCACATTACGATGAGAATACTGAGGTTAAAAGAGGATAATAACTCACTATCTTAGAGTGAGTAAGACATGAAGCAAATATAGGGTTATTTCAGAGCAAAAGCACAGGGAAATGAGGCCATATGTAACAAAAATACTGTCCCTAAGAAACAACAAAAACCTTTTAACCCCGGTCAAAACTGGATGTAAAGTGGAAACTTGGGATTGTTTGTTTGGGAGCTTCCGTCCAAATGCAAAACTCCTGAATGGAGAAGTCATGCCGCGTAGGAGGGACATGGGCAATTTTGCAGGTGTTTTCAGGATGCAGACTAATCGGAAATAGTTTAAGACTGGCCTACATTCCCTTCCCACGGTGCTGTGGGGGGAGCCTTTGTCTATTTATGCTGGAGACTCTGGCCCCATATCTTCATTGCATTCTTTAATTTCACAGACTTTTTACTGCACCATCAAAAAGTGAAAACACATTGGGACTTGAGGATGGCTGAAGGCTGCTTCTCAGAAGCTCACATTGAAAACTGCCCCCCTCCCCTCCCATTTCACAACACAGAGTTAAAATGTAATCACCAACTGCAGGCATGGTATCTGCTCCCACTGAAATGCTGCTGATTATTACCAGTAGAGAAGCAAGACTCAGTAAGCAAGAAGGCCACACAGAGAATGCTGTACAGCCTCCCAGGGTGTCAGTCACTGTTGAATAACCCAAGCAAATCTGACTCACAGGGGCACAGTGGATAACTGGTTTGCAATCACCAGAGTTAATTTGTTTGAAAATGTTCAGGTAGGATAGTTAGGTCAACTAAGTCTAATGGTTCTTTTGAGCCTCTAGAACACAAGAGCCTGCATTCTGCCATTTATAAGTGAATGCATTTAATTGTACTGGAATTCTTAAGTTTTCAATCAGCAATCTGCAACTGCCCCAAATAAATGCCTTCTACACAAATAAAATACACTTGAGCCTAAATTTATGTAATGTTGAATGGAGAGAATATTTCATATAAACATTTCTTTAATTACAAATCTTTATGCATAGGTCTTTGATAAGGCTTCTATTTATTGAATATACATCCTGTACCAGGTAGAATTGTAGGTGCTTTCTGTATATTATGTCTTATTTCCATGGACTCTTACAACAATCTCATGATATAAGTAAAAAATGGGGAAATGAGACTCAAGTTATTCAAGTTGTAGGCCAGTTAGGTATAAAGAAAGAATTAGTACTAGTTCCATTAAACTATGTCATCAGCCACAGACAGGGTATTTGTATAGGAGAAGCCTGCCACAAATTCTCATTTTACAGCAAAGGTGAATGGGAAAATTACAGCACACATTTTCCTGTGTCAGTTTTTCTGTAACTTTCAATTTCTTTGAAACACTATCATCGATATAACTACTCAACAACTTACAGAAATCTTTCACTTTTCAAGAGTAGTAAAAATATAAAGGAAATTCCTTCACATCGGTTTTCTAACTGAGGGAAGGCAATTACAACTCTTTTTTAAATTACATTTTAAAACTTGAAGGTCTTTTCCTCAACCTACATTACTTCTTTGGCTCCTCACCTAACAGAAAGGCGAGGGGCAGCACGGCAGGAGACAGTAACTCTTAGGCCATTTACTAGCAGCATGACCTGGAACAAGGTTTTACTTTCTCTGTACTTCCGTCTTCCACATCTGTACTGTGAGGGCAATAATACCTATTCTTGGAGCTGTCATGTTGACATATTGACTAATGTAAATACAGCATGTATACAAAGTGAGAAATTAATAATAACAAATTTGAGTTTCATATTGTATCCCATTCCTCTAAGGAGCCAGAGAATGATTATTGCATGCAAAATAATACAAAAAAAAAGAGAGAGAGAGAGAGAGAGAGAGAGTTGTTTTTGAATCTCAAACTTGTGCACTGGGTAATAAACCTTCATCGTTTTTTTTCATAATTTTTTATTTACACATCATACACACACACACACACACACACACACACACACACACATATGCACATTCCTCATCACATTCTCCAAAGGCCAACATATTAAGAATCACTGCATCTTACCAGAACATGAAGCAATTTCAGCACAGATTTTCCAACTTCATTTGGGA
Source organism: Lutra lutra (assembly GCF_902655055.1). Classification (NCBI taxonomy): domain Eukaryota; kingdom Metazoa; phylum Chordata; class Mammalia; order Carnivora; family Mustelidae; genus Lutra; species Lutra lutra. Next base: position 53,785,550 of record NC_062290.1, read on the forward strand.
TACTTCACATATGAGACTTCTACATCTTGAAACCATCTCCAACAGATTCCCTAAATGAAATGAAACAAAAACTCTTGGGAACATAGAAGAAAATTTAACTCCTTCCAACAGTACTCATTTCAAATTCCTCATGTTAGTTTCCATCCTACTGCTTTTGCTCTAATTCTCAAACACACACACACACACACACACACACACACACACACACACAAACCCCACATAGTATTTCCAGACTGCAAAGCCACAATCCCACCTGATGTACCCATCCCTGGTGACACTATTGCTTGCATTTTCAGATAATGAATTTTTTTATTTGTTTTTGTAAGTCAATGGGCACTTTAAAATAGATATTAGAAAATAATAAGGGTATAAGACAATTTCCACATCAAATGAGTGTTTTCTGTCATCTGTTTCAAAATCAATGATCTAATTATCAGTATATAGTAGGTAGATGAAAGAGAGCCTGAGAGCCAACAAGTTGTAGCAAGGGTGTCAGAGAAAGAAAAATAAATTGAATATTAGACCGTTTTTTTCTTAGGATGCTTGTAGATGTCCTTCTACATAAAACCATCATATGATTTTGAAACATATTTATTCATTGCCTTTAATCACTTTAATTATTATGAAAAATATATAATTTCATGTATATAATCATTATGTATATATTCATATACTAGCCTTGACAATTTTGCAAACTGAAACCTCATTCATAAATTTCCCAGGTATGCTCTATTGCAAAAATTTAGCAGTTTTAATGGTTGTTATTCTTAGTTTTTTCTCTCACTCTCTCTCTCTTTCTGTCTCTCTTCCTCTCACACACACACACCTTAGAAGTCAAATTTATTGCAAAAAATTACACTGCAATCACATAGAATACAATGAAATCACATTTATTCATCAGCCCAACTCTATCCCTTTAATAGCTATGTTGGTTTCATTACAATAGAACCCTCCACAAAAAAGTTAAATAAAATCTTGGTTATGCAAATCACACTAACGAAAACACTGAAAACCTGATTGTGTGAAACATCTCAAGCTTAAAGAGGCATGTCAGGATGATCAATTTTAAATTAGTCACTTTAGAACACATTCTGTTGCTTCACTCTCCTGGTGGCTTCCCGGATTTCTATTTCTGCAAAAACAGTAATTACAATTGTACTGGATGGCACAAGTGAGTCTCTCTTCCCGAAAACTAGATATGAAAATGAGTCCGCTGGGTTCACCAAATAATATTGACATCTCAAGTCCTCTTAATAGGTTCACTTCAGGTACAGACTTTAAACAAAGAGGGCTGCTCCAATTTCTCCCTCAATAGTCCAGGCAAGAGTTCTGTCTGTTTTAAGCTACTATCTTCTAGCCCCCAAACCAGCTTCTGTATTCTGCACTGAGATTTGGGGGCTCTGTCTCTGCATGCCACATTTCTCCTTTGCCAGCTGACTTCCTGTTGGGTTCTATAATGGGGGGCATTGGAGGGAGATTGAGGGGTAGGAGAAAGGGGAAAAGGGACTTACTCCTTCATGTTCATTGGCTGTCAGTATTGTCTCAGGAATCATCCTTTTACTGTGTTAGCAGAAATCAGTTTCTGTCTACAGATTTTTGGGCCCTTCCAGAACCAGTTCATTCTGTCATCGCAGAGGCATCAGCACTGGGCTGCTGGCATTCCCTCCTGAGAATTCTTGAGCTTGAGTTGCCTACAGCTCTCCCCTAGAGCTCTTTAGATCCCAACACTGGCTCCTAAGCCCCACCCCCAAGGGTGGCCCTTAGAATTGCAGGGTTCCTCTCCCAGGCTCCTCATAACCTGATTCTTCCTTTGATTTCCCAAGCCTAAGGAGCTGCTTCCCGTAGGCATATCTCTATATAACCTCAGGACCTCCTTTTGCCTCTTCCTGTTCTCCAACAGCTACCCAAACTATTCTTTATTATTTTTTTCTTTGTTAAAAAACAACAAGTATTGGGGTGCCTGGGTGGCTCAGTCCCTTAAGCTTCTGACTCTTGGTTTTGGCTCATGTCATGATCTTATGGGTCTTGGGATCAAGCACCACTTCAAGCTCTGTGCTCAGTAAGGAGTCGGCTTAAAGATGGTCTCCTTTTGCCCCTGCCCCTGCCTCTACTTGTGCACACAAGCACTCTTTCTCTCTCACTCTAACAAATGAATAAATCTTAAAAGCAAAGACAAAAACAAAAACAAAACAGGTGTAGTTTCTGTTTTCCTGGCTGGTCTGTGTTATAGAATGTGTTTCATTTTTAGGTTGGAGGTGAAGTGGATGGAGAAAGGGGAAAAGAGAAAGGATGAAGAACCTAACATTCTTTGAGGTACTTTCCATTTCTTATATTATTTAATATCCAGAAATATCCAAAAAGTCCTTTTTTTTTAAAAGATTTTATTTATTTATTTGACAGAGAGAGATCACAAGCAGGCAGAGAGGCAGGCAGAGAGAGAGGAGGAAGCAGGCTCCCTGCTGAGCAGAGAGCCCGATGCGGAACTCGATCCCAGGACTCCGAGATCATGACCTGAACCGAAGGCAGCAGCTTAACCCACTGAGCCACCCAGGCGCCCCCCAAAAGTCCTTTTTTTTAAAAAAGATTTTATTTATTTGAGAGAGAGAGAGATTGAGAGAACGAATAGGAGGAGGGGCAGAGGGAGAAGCAGACTCCCTGCAGAACACGGAGCCTGACGTGGGGCTCTATACCAGGACCCTGAGATCATGACCTGAGCCGAGGGCAGAAACCTAACCAACTAAGCCACCCAGGTGCCCTAATATCCAAAAAGTCCCATGAAATAGGTGTGGTTATCACAATTTACATTAATAAAAAGAGTGATATTATTTATTGAGTTTTTACAATGTGTTGTCATCTTAACATATACTCATCCATTTAATAATCATAGAAGTACATTAGATCTACTTTAAGGATGGAGAACTGAAGTTGAAGACAAATTACATGTCACATTTTAGATATCTAATGAGCCCTGGAACTGTAACGTAAACATAATAATACTGGCTCAGTGTGCTTGAGCCCCAAGCCAATGAAACAGTAATGCACATCTTCAAACTGAGTTTACACAGCACTAAACAAAAAAAAATGTTTTTAATTAAAAAATACATTTGTTGGGGCACCTGGGTGGCTCAGTGGGTTAAAGCCTCTGCCTTCGGCTCAGGTCATGATCCCAGGGTCCTGGGATCGAGTCCCGCATCGGGCTCTCTGCTCAGCAGAGAGCCTACTTCCTCCTCTCTCTCTCCCTGCTTCTCTGCCTACTTGCAATTGCTGTCTGTCAAATAAATGAATAAAATCTTAAAAAAAAAAAAACATTTGTTAATATCACCACCAATCTCATCAGAAAACTCTTAAGTATCCTGAAGTTGTCAAGTGTGGGGTGGCATACAAAAGAGTTTCAAAATTTTAATTTTCACTTGAAAGCTCTAATTTGTTCATTAGCAACAAATAGAAATACAAAATGGCTGTATTCCTCGAAGTGACAAGGTTGCTTTGTTTATTTGGACAAATATATACCAAATACCTCGTCTCAATAACTCTAGTTTGACTATAAGTCAATGTTCATATTAAAATGATGGTAAGTGATCAACTGGCTGGTTCAGCTTGCAGTTCAACCTATCAGACAAGTCCTTTTGCTTGAGATAGCACGTACTTCAGTCTGCAGCAAAAGTGACATGCATACTTCACATGCAAACACACACAATATTAAAGAGATATTTATTCAGAAGGTGTTAAAATAATAATGTATACTACTTCATCAAGGATACTCTTAGGTGAACTAGTTTTTTCCCTTTTTTTTTTTTTAAGATTTAGTTATGTTTGAGAAAAAAAAAAAGAGAGAGTGGGAGGTAGGGTCAGAGGGAGAGGGAGAGACTCTCTAGCAGATTCCCCACTCAGCAGGCACCCTGCCTTGGTTCTATCCCATGACCCTGAGATCATGACCTGAGCCAAAATCAAGAGTTGGATGCTTAACCAACTGGGCCACCCAGGTGCCCTCCTCTTTTACCCGTTTTTCTTTTTTTAAGTATATGATGGTCAAAAACAAAAACAAAACACCTGATTACCTGATTACCTGGTGTTACCACTTTGAATTGTGTTCAGATTCCAACAATTTTACCTACCATTGCCTTTGCCTTTGTACCACCAGTACAATTGTCAATACAGTGAAAAAGTAAATAATATCTTGGTTTTCTTTTTAAAATAGTTTTCGCTCAGCAGACCCTCTAAAAAGTATCTTAGAAGTCCAGAGTCCAAGGACCAAAATTTTGAGAATCACTTATCAAACAGTGATGTAGAAACAATAACTGAACCATTAGAGTACTTCTAAGAATTCAAGTATAGAAGCCATCTTTTCGGCCAGAGTGGAAAGACCTCTCATCACTCTGTGACATCACTACAGTGAGTTATAATGGGTTTAACCTAAAACAACTGGATTAAAATAACTGGTCTGGGATGAAGGAAATGATCTTGCCCCAGTATGGAATCCTGATAATGACTGCTTGTTAGCACAATTGCTTGCTCATAGCTGGGACTCTGATGACATCAGCCCAACCAATGTCAGGAATTCTAGGTTAGCTGAGAGAAGAGGAAAAGAGGGTCAGAGAAACAGATAGAGACTGAGAAAAAGAAGACACAGAGACTGACAGAGGACAAGAAATTGATAAAGGAGAGAGACAAATATTCTAAAGGAAGGAGAGGTAGGGAGACATAAACACAGAGAAACATAGTCAGAGACGTACAATGGCAGAGAACAGGAGGGACATAGGGAAGGAGAGACAAAGAGACAGAGAGAGTCAAAGAACAAACAAGAGAATGAGAATATAATATTGCATTAGGGTGCCAGAAAGGTAAGAGAATTACCTTTGCTTTGACAGGGTTTTCAAATAGTTACAGTTACCAAGATTTTCTTTTCCTCTCACGAGAGGTTGGTTTAATGTGGATAAAGGTGGGTGTGTGCTTGTCTGTGTACTGTGAAGGGCTCTGCCCTTCCTTTCTGCTATGATCTGCCATGACTGTCTCTCAATGGAGGTAGTGAGGGGTGCCCTGCATTGGAAGAAGACAGACCCTTGCATCTGCAGTGTGGAGGAGAGGGTCGTGGTGCCTGAGATACACTGTCAATGCTCTAACTTTGTCACTTGTACTCTCAAGTCCATCAGGACTGGAGAAACAGCTTATATAAGCAGAGACTTTAACATGTATTTTTCCCTCTAACCATAATAGTGCATGACTTCTTGTATTTGAGATAAAGAAAGCATTAATTCTTTGTAATCTGAACTGTTACTGGTCTTCGACCACACAGTACGCATGTCCAGATTTTTTTTTCTTTTTTTTAAGATTTTGTTTATTTGACAGAGGGGGTGGGGGACAGCAAGAAAGGGAATACAAGTAGGGGGAGTGAGAGAGAGAGAAGCAGAGCAGGCTTCCCAATGAGCGGGAAGCTTGATGGGGCCAGGGAGGGGGGATCATGACCTGAGCCAAAGGCGGAAGCTTAATGACTGAGTCAACCAGGCACCCCTGCATGTCCAGTTTTAAACACAGTAAAGATCCACTTTTGCATTTAAATACAAAATTAAAAAACAACTAATATCTAAATCTTAATACCGCTGCTGCAAAATACAAGGAAAGACACAACACTATATTCATTGTAAGTGAAAATTAAAGCAGTAGGTCTAAAAATTGAAATGACCCTCTGTCACTATCAATGTGTTAATATTACTGTTCACATTGAATAAGATGAACGAGTGAGGAGTGGTAACGCAATCAGGTTTCAGAGCAGTCAATGACAAGACAATGGGAATTCTGAATTGCTCTTCTCCACTAAGGAAACAAAAGGGGTTTTTGGCATCAGGTACCCACGGAGGCAACATAAGCTGTATGGGGCTGTAGGTAACATTGGGTGAAGAGGGAGAAGAGGTGCTGGGAGCCAGAAAGGGCTGCCAGTACCCGCTGTTATGATATCAAACAGGAAGATGAACTGTCCATGTGTTCCTGCCACCTCTGGTGAGTTTTTCATACTTCCAGACTGGACTCTGACTTTTATTCAAGTAAAATGGCAGGCTTTTGTCTTGACAGTGGCACTGTTTCTTTATCTGTAAAATGAAGGAGTGGAATCACGATGGTATTTCCCAAACTATTGGGCATGATGATTGTGTACCAGAGGATACTAAAGCAAGTCATGTAGTTAGATTTGGGAAACGCTATACATTTCGTGCCCCCCCCCTTTTTTTCTCTTGAGATTCATAGTCCCCTTAACACAGTAACAGTTACAGGGATCCAACTATAATTTTTTTTTTAATGTTTAAATTGTTTGGCCACAGAGCCACCCCCCCCTTTTTTTTGCTCACACTGCCATCTCTTACGATAATAGCATTACCTTGGAAAACAGTTTAGGAAATGCTGAACTTGGTGTTCCCTAAAACCCCTTATGACTTATGACTCCAGGATTCTGTAATTCCAAGTAGAAGAACTGTTTAATATAGTATGACCAAGTGGCAGCATGGGGAATTGTCCCCTAAAATAGCCCTCGCTGCTTCGGTTTCCCAGGGGTTTGGAGTAAGCATATTCTGGAGCAAGATGGTTGAGAGCCATGGAGAATGGCCTGCGACTCAGATCCTGGATGTACTAAGCATCCCATTAAAATACAGCATGTGTGTGTGAAGCATTCCCTAAGAGGTACTGTTTACTTACCAGCACTTCATTTTTAGGTCAATGAGCACAAGGGGACATTTTCTTTTGGAAAGATTAGGAAAGTAAAGGGAGATTGTAAGAATTAGCTATCCTGTGCCCCGCCCCACAAAATGCAATGCCAAACTGTAACATACAAACTTATGCAAGTGAAATTTGGCAGAATTAGGGAGCTTTAACTTGGAGGAGAACCAGAATGAAAATGGTGTGCCTGAAGTAAACATTAATGTTTTATTTTACGGATATGTTTCTTCTTTTAGCATGGCATTCCCTAGATTCTCCTAAACTTTATGATTCTTGTTTGACTATTATCTGTCTTTTATAGGTGAGGCTTCACAATTCCAGGTGGTGGTAATAAAGCCCATACTTGTAGATCTCCCAATATCCCCAATCTGTACAATATAAAATCTGAATTTATACAAGTACAGTGGCTTCCATTTTCAGGGTGGGAAACATTTCTTCATGTTTTTGCTATTTTGATTGTTTATATCCCTTTATATGGAAAAAGAAAAAAAAAAAAACCCAGAACCATCATAAAAGAGGTGGATCTGGGGAGAACAAATTTACCTAGATTTTAACATTTACTGGAAAATGCATTCATAGATTACTCTGTCCTAGAATTTCCACTTACTACTGTCAACTCAATTTCACCAATTTCAATAGACGTAAGATGATAATGACAATTTATTAGCACTTTTTATGTTCTAGATAATGTACTAAGTTCTTTGCTTATAGCACCTTATTGCCCATAATAAGCCTATGAGGTTGGTGCTGTTTTCATGTTCATTTTATCAATGGAAAAAGCAAAATTTAGAATAGTTGCATACATTTTCTCAGAGTCACTTTGCTTTTCAGTGGCAAATCTTATCATCCAATCTAGGTTTGTCTGATTCCAAAGTTTAAATTCTTTTTTTCTTTTTTTAAGGTTTTATTTATTTATTTATTTGACAGAGAGAGATCGCAAGTAGGCAGAGCGGCAGAGAGAGAAGGGGAAGCAGGGAGCAGAGAGCCCGATGTGGAGCTCAATCCCAGGACCCTGAGATCATGACCTGAGCCAAAGGCAGAGGCTTAACCCACTGAGCCACCCAGGTGCCCCCAAAGTTTAAATTCTTAATGATATTCCTCCTTTAGTTAAAATAAATAAGGCAATAGTTAATAAATAAGGCAATACTTATAAAAAAAAAAAAAGGAAAAAAGACCATACTAAAGACTGTGTCATCTGAACCTATGTGAACTCTGTATTTAATTTGGGTTGGATTCTGAGAAACACAGCTGTTTCTAAGCATTGTCGTGGGATCAACCTCAGGGAGTAGAATGCAGAGCTAAGAAAAATCTAAAGATACTGTTTAATGGTGACCCTACAATAAAGAACCAAGCTGTAATTAGGAACAAAAGCATCTATCCGGAAGATTCAGGCAAGAAGACAAGAAATGAGTTCAGACAATGGGAGTAAAAGGAGATACAGTGATAGCAAAGTAGGTCTGAAATGGCAGCAGGGATAGCCTAGAAAGACCTTGCGTACTGAAAAAGAAGTATAGGCATTTTTTTTTAAAGATTTTATTTATTTATTTGACAGAGAGAGAGAGATCACAAGTAAGCAGAGCAGCAGGCAGAGAGAGGGGGGAAGCAGGCTCCCTGCTGAGCAGAGAGCCTGAGGCGGCGCTCGATCCCAGGACCCTGAGATCATGACCTGAGCTGAAGGCAGAGGCTTAACCCACTGAGCCACCCAGGCGCCCCCATTTTTTTTTTTTAATAGAATACCTATAACTTCTCCTGTGTGAGGGGAATGTTTTTAAAAATACCAGGTTGGATTTGACAAGACACACAGCCCTCTAGAAATTGGCATCTCCCTTACTATTCAGTACAGTGAGTCTCCCTTATTATACTGTCTATGCTTTAATCCTCAGGGAATTTGAACTGCTAAGAGGTGTACTACAAAAGATAAGAGAGGGTGAAAGAAGAGGGGAAAGTGGAGGGAAGGGGAAGGGAGAAGAGAGGAGGAGAGAGCAGAGAGGTTGGCTACAGCAACTACATCTAAGTGAGGGAAAACTCAACCAATGAGGATGTCAAGACCAGAGATAATGGAAGGATGAGATCAGAACTACCAACAAGCAAAGGGAAAGAGCAGAGACTGGTACATGGGACAAGGTTCAGTGGAATCATTTGGAGAATCTTGTCGTGGAGACTTAGGGTTTTTACTACCTAAGTCCCATTACTTTTGTAGTTGCCCATTGCCCTACTTGCATGCTGTTGTGCATCAGCCCCTTGTGGAGTCTCAAGTCATCAAGGTTTGCTGAGTCAGTTTGTTGCACAGGTTTGGGGAATCGCTGGAAAGGAAATGAGAAACAAACCCATGAGACTGGGAGGTAGAGAAGGTACTGAAAGAGGAAAACAGAGAAGCAGTCCCAACATTAGAAGACCGGAAGAAGAAAAGAAGAAAAGCTCCTTCTGGAAAACTATCCTATTTTACTGTCACTGGAGGCCACTGAGGTGGATGAAAGATCTGGAAAAGAAATAGGCTGAGGTGAAAAACAAACAAAACAAAACAAAAAACAGAGATCAGAAGTGAGGTTGGATACCATTAAAGTAACTTGAGTACAGTGGATAGATGGGCAGGGAGGTATAGGTAAATTAAAGTGTGGAAATGAGAACAAAATAAAAGGGAAAAAGAGACATATAATTGTAGAACCAAGGGGCAAAAATGCCTCAAAAGACAAAGAATTAAATCCCTCACCATTTGTATTCTCTCATTTTTCCAAATTTCCCTTCTTTTTCTGTCTCTTTCACACACAGAACACTGAATCCCAAGATTCAGCTATAATATAATAGTTCTCATCATTTTCTTTTTCTTTTAAATTTTATTTATTTATTTGAGAGAGAGAGAGAGAGAGAAATCACAAGTAGGCAGAGAGGCAGGCAGAGAGAGGGGGGAAGCAAGGTCCCCGCTGAGCAGATCCCAGGACCCTGAGATCATGACATGAGCTGAAGGCAGAGGCTTTAACCCACTGAGCCACCCAGGTGGCCCAGTTCTTACCATTTTCTATGCATATATATACACACACACACACACCCATACACCCACATATATATGGCCAATTTGTCTACTAGTCCGCTTCTGTCTAATTTTGAAAAGCAATAGGGTTCCCTGACTATTTACAAATGGCTACTGCTTTATGGCAATAAAGTCTGGAAGATAGTATAAATGTCATCTAGATGTAGTAAAGCAAAAAAGACATTTTGGATGCTAGAGCTCAGACTTTTGATATGTACCAAACCCGAGAAGCTGCAATTATGTAATGGTAATAACCAAGTGGGTAAATATGGTATATATATCAAAGACAATAAAAAAAATGTTCCTCCTAGGATGCTTTCAAAGCTAGATTTTGAGTTCATGACAATTGAATTTTAAGTCTTTAATGCTGATGTTAAGATAGCATAAATAAATTTGATTTTTTAAAATACTCAAAACACAGAAATATTCTTTTTAGAGCCAAAAAGGACCCAGAAATTCTATGCTACTGAATCTACCCTTGATCTGTGCAAAAATCTGACTAAAGTCATATTTATTTTCAAACACAAAATAAATAAAAGATTAGAAACAACCTAAATATTCATCAATAGAGGATTGGTTAAAATGAATCATGGTACAATGACCCCTAAGAAAATTATATTATTTAAAGTGTGTGTGTGTGTGTGTATGGTATATAGAAAAAGTACAGAAGTATCCCAAATGTCAACTGTGATCATTTGTGAGTATAGGAAAAATATGCAATTATCATTTAAAAAACATTTGATTTTTCCTCCCTGGGGCATATGTTACATTTAGAACTTATAAATAAGTTACATGAATACAACTTCTAAGTTGAGTATTTGAAAACATTTTTATGTAAAATAATGATGGCTGAATTACCAAAATAGCTCATTCATTCATTCATTCATTCACTTGACACACCTTTATGTAATATTCACTACATGTCCATCACTCACCTCTGGTGTATAGAGATGGAGGAAACAACATATCTGTCTTTAAGGAAAGCCATATGATCAGGAAACAACGGAGAAAAATCATGCTCACTTGGATCTATTGGCTAGGAAGCATTTCAACGCTGCTAACAGTACAAATCCAGCTATAATGTATGATATCAGTTTGGCATAATTGGGGTAGGCACAATTCTCTAAATGGCAATACCACCTAACAACCATACTATCCCCAGCAGGAGTCCAGTCCATGGCCAGAATGGAACCGAGCACTATGACCGATGCATGTAAGTTTATTTTCCGTTCTCATTTCCTCATCCTGGAAGATAGGCCCTAGCTTTGCAGCTCCCTGCAGCCAAATCAGGACTCTTGAGGCACACCCCTGCCTCGGCATGCTCTTGTGATTTCCATATGAGGGATATATCTGGTTCAGGATACCATAGGTAGGGAGTACCTACAAAATAATCCATCAAAGATAGCACAGGATTGTATTTTGCATGTTTACTAAAAAGGGAGTAAATGAATGAAAGGAATCATCCATATTCTTTCTTCTGGCCTCGGGAAAGGACAGGATGTGCACTTCAACTACAATTTATAATCTTAGAACCTCCTCCAACCCCAGTGATGCTATTTATCATCTCAGTGCTAAATGTAGCCTAGAAAGAGAAAATGAGCCTTCTGTAATGAAAAGTCTGAAAGTTGGGCTATAAACAACTGCGTAGAGAGATCTGGGCTGCATTTACACAGACTCTAGCCATCGTTCAAGGTGAAGAAATCAATGACGGCACAAAAATCAGCCCTGGACCTCAGGAGATGCCTTGTTCTCTGTGCTCCCTGTTTCTACATAGTGTCTCATCCCTGATCAAGTTTTCTCCCCAGGGAGTGCTAATGGCCTAATGGCCACAGAAGTCTGTTTTGTTCTCTAAATGAGCAGGATCAAAGTGTGCTTGCTCTGTGGAAATCTCAACACTACTTCTGACTTCCTCCAAGGGCTGCTGTGGTTCTATGGTACCTTTGATGAGGCTTCAGAGCTTCTCTCCCAAGCTCTTCAAAATACTTAACAGGCTTTAAGAAAATATGAAGTTCATGTCGGAGAAAAGACGTTCATCTTGTTCCCAGGATTAGAGGGCACAACTTATACGAACTGAACACAAGACTCGGGGTGCAGGGAGAGCAATTTGTATAATTATTGTTTTGTAAAATGTCAATTTCCTAAAAATATTAGCCAATATTTAAAAGGCACTAAGCCCAATCCTATGCATTTTACCTTCATTAAAACATTCAGTCCTAATGGCACATTCAGTAAGTTGGTAGTATTGCTGGTCTCAGGTTCCTGAAAAGGAATTTAAAACTAAATAATCTATACGAAGTCATACAGGTAGCAAATGTCCAAGTCTCCACGCTCCCTTATTCTGATCAAGGATTTATTTTCGAACCAAACTTAGCTATGTTTGCCTTTTGCCTTTTGCCTAAGTTTGCCATTTTGCCTTTACTTTTTACAGTGTTCTGAAATTATAAAAACCAGGAAAAATGAACATACCTTTTTTTTTTTTTTTCTTAGTGCAAATACCCAGTCAGGCCATTTGCTTCCAGTTTTTCATTCATATATACTTGGACAGAAGTAATCATGAACACATGAATTCTCCAATATTTTACTATGAAAAGTTTCAAGCATAGAGAAACGTTAAAGGCTTTTACTGTAACCCCCCGTATATCAAAAAGTAGATTTCACCATTAAGGTTTTATTCTATTTCATTTATCCTATATGTATTGATATGTTGCTTACAATTTTATATCCTTGTCCAATTTTTTTTGTATTTCATTATAAACATTTTTATTGTTGTATCACATTTTAAATGTCTTCCAGGCGGTCTAAACATTCCTTAATGTGGCCCATTCTCTTTATCTTACTTTGTGTCTTATCTTACTTCAATCCTAAACACAACTATTTACTTCCTTTAAAGAGATTTACACCCACTTTTTGCCCTGTTAAAGTCTGTTCCTGGAATTTTACTCACTTGAAATCCTAGCGCTGTTCTAGACATATAAAGATGACTCACAAATGCCTGTAGATATAATGCCCTTGACCTAGCTGACAGGATTTCAGCAAGACTATAATGGATAATTACTGTTATAGGATGTTATTCTAATCTTTTCAGTAATGAATCAGGATTATACTAAACACTACCCAAGTATCAACAAATCCTATTTACTATAAATATAAAAGGTTTAGATTTATGATAAAAATCCCTACGCAGGGGGCGCCTGGGTGGCTCAGTGGGTTAAGCCGCTGCCTTCGGCTCAGGTCATGATCTCAGGGTCCTGGGATCGAGCCCCGCATCGGGCTCTCTGCTCGGCAGGGAGCCTGCTTCCTCCTCTCTCTCTACCTGCCTCTCTGCCTGCTTGTGATCTCTCTCTGTCAAATAAATAAATAAAATCTTTAAAAAAAAAAAATCCCTACGCAGTATTTCAGGTAATTAAAACCCTGAAGCCTTTAAAAGCAAAGGCCAGTATTCTCACCCCTTACCTGCTTCTACACCTCCAATATGGCGAATATCAGGGAATCTGAAATTGGAAAGGAAAGTAGGTGCTACTAACCCAATGTCCTAATGCACACAGAAATCCTTTCTAGAGCCTGTGTATTTAACTGATGATTAAATGTGATCCAAAACACATTTGAAGGGTTCCTAGGAACATTAACATTCTTATCTTCATTCAGTCAGCAAATTTATTCAGCAGCTACTCTGCATGGATACTCTGCCAGGTGCCAGAGATTCAAAGATAAATAAATTCTTACAAGGAGCTTTCACAGTGAAGGAATACGAGTGACATAAAATCCAGTTCAGAAATCATAGGAAAGTGCACTGTGTTGGTATAGGGAAATGGAGAGGGGCAGTGCATCTGTGAATGACAGAGAAAATATGCCAAGGAAACCTTCTTATAATGTTGTGTGAGCTCAACCTTAAAGTAGTAAGTAGGAGCTGACTAAGGAAAAAGGTATGGGGAGACTTTTCCAGAGCAGGAGTTTTAGCAAAAATATTGAGTCAAAAAGTATGATGTACATGGAAGACTTTAAGGAATTACTTTTTTCTATCTTGTCTGAGGTAAGAAAGATGTGAAAGGTAAATAGGCAGGGCGAGATCATTTAGAACACAGTAGGCTCTATTTAGGAGCTTGGACTTTATTCTATAGGAACAAGAAACCACTTAGGAGTTTTATGCAATTCTCGTTTTCAGTAGATCACAGTAGAGACAGGGAAACTAGTTAGAATAATTTTGCAAACGACTATGAGACAGATTTTGGAGACCTGAACCAAAGTAGTACCAATAGGGATGGATATGAAGAAACAAGGTAGAAAAACAGGTGAGATTCAGTTTTAGTGTGATTCCCCAGGTTTAGTACCTTAGGGAAAAAAAAAAAGACAAATTTAGTTTGAGGTAAATGGAGTAGAGATGCTATGAACTACAAATATGGAGTAGTCTGGGAGAGGGTCAGGAAACAACTGGAAAGAAGGAAATATTTCCATTGCAGTTTTGGGACTTTCATTTCCTGCCAACAGTGATATCTCAGCGGAGCTCCCTACTTACGATCAATGCCATGGTCTGGATATATGCATTCTCCCAAACTTCATATGTTGAAATCTAGACCCAAAGATATTGATATCAGCATGTCATCCTTGGGGATGTGATAAGCTCCTTAAAGTAGAGCCTTCATGAATGGGATTAGCGCCCTTTTAAAAAGAGTCCCCCTTCCCCCAGCCCTGAGCTCCCTAGTTTCTTCCATCATGTTAGGAAGTGAGAAGATGGCTATCAAGGAGGAAGTGGGCTCCCACCAGACACCAAATCTGCTGGCACTAGGATCAGGCCTTCCAGCCTCCAAAACTATGGAAAATAAATTTCTGCTGTTTGTAAGTCAGCCAGTTTGTGGCATTTTATTACAGCAGATGAAATGGATTAAGATAATCAAGAACACAAAACGTAAAAATGAAGGGTAAGAGAGATAAATCATCTCTCTTTTGGAGCTATATCACCATGTTGTGCATCAAATATGTTAAAGAGTAAAAAAGGCATGAGTTTCAACCTAACAATAAGAAAGTAGATTTCAGGGGCGCCTGGGGGGCTTCAGTGGGTTAAAGTCTCTGCCTTTGGCTCAGGTCATGATCTCAGGGTCCTGGGATGGAGCCCCGAGTCTGGCTTCTCTGCTAAGCAGGGAGCCTGCTTCCTCCTCTCTCTCTGCCTGCCTCTCTGCCTACTTGTGATCTCTGTCAAATGAATAAATAAAATCTTAAAAAAAAAAAGAAAGTAGATTTCAGATTTTATTAATTAAATCAATATTACCTACAGAAATTCAGGAGTTAACAATATTTCTTTGCCTCAGTAAGTGAAAAATGATAATAATTTACATAAAAATAGGACCTGAATATTTTTATACAAATCAAACTGTTCAAATCAGAACATTCAAATCAATTAATGAGAATAGGAATCTCTCTTGACGTCTTCCTTTTCAAGGAAACAAATTAATACCAGGATTTTATTTCAAGAAAATATCAAAAAGAAAAAGCCAATTCCAAAATATACTCAGGCATAAGGTAACATTCATTTCAATCTCCTACATACTTAAATCACTGGACAATGAGGATTTATGTTCAGAATCATCATTTTGTGTCATTGCAAGTTTTGTAATGAGATGACTTGGTTATTACCACTACATTATCCTTCCTAAGAAAAGTCATAAATGTGCATTACAAAAGGTTTATTCAATGAGGATCAAAACAATAGGTTTTCCTGCTTAACCTATAGTTAACTGAACTAATTAATGAAAACAACCTATACGCCATTTTCTTTTATCACCTGGGATCCCTTGTTTGATTTATAATGCCCTAAAATACCTTTAATCTTTATAAAATGTCTTTACAAAGTAGAAATAATGATGACCTTCCTCAAATCAAAGAACTCTGTAAAAGAGAAAAAAATTCCATAAATAAACATAAATATAAATAAATATATCCATTTGGCAGAGTAATTATCAGGGCTAAATTGTCTTCATCAAGGTTACATGGCAGAAATTTAAGTATAAATTTCTTTCGAGAGGTTATCCTTGTGAAGTAAAACTTGAAAACTCTCACAGCCAATTGGAGTGACTCAAGCTTTATCCCACTTGTGCATCTATTGGAGCTCAAGCCCACAGCCCTATAGATTTAGATAATCTCTGGATGGATGGAAACCCCCTTTCAGCCTCTACTGCAAAGTTTGGCTGGAAGAAGTTGATTGCTAAAGCCCTGTAAGCTTCTTGATATAAAAGTTGAGATTAAAGGTTATTTCCTCTCAAGCTTCTGCTAAACGTCCTTATGCTGTGAAATCAAGAGGTGAAATAAAATGACTAGAGCACTGAAAACAAGGTTTAGGAAAAACGCATAAGTAAGGTTAAAAAGCAGCATAAGAATCAAGGTCCCTTTTCCTTCGAAAGACGTAAACAAAAGGTTAGGGGATGATATTTAGCAAGGCTGTTCTTATTCCTTACAAGCAGACTCTTTCCCAAATGCTTCATTGGTCTAATATGATCCACATATCAACCTTGTCAAGAAGGCAAAGATTTTTTTTTTTCCCCAGATAACACAAGGTTGGAGTCAAGACTAGCATTTATATGAGTACCTACCATGTGCTGATTACATAGTAATTTTCACAATCACTATGTGAATACATAGTATCACACCTACTTTAAAAATGAACTAATGCAAGGAGGTACCAAATGACTTGGAAACTAAAATTGCTTAGTATGTAGTCGAGTTAGGATTTAAAAATCTAAGTATCATCACTGGCAGTACCGAGGGAGAGAGATTGACTTCTGGTATACCACACTGTTTCCCACAAAAGAGTTTAATATATTCCATGAAGGTACTAAGGAATCCTGAGTTTTCAATATTAAGAAGAACTGTTTTCAGTATTGTTTCAATATTAAGAACTGTTTTCAATATTAAGAAGAATTCTTAAAATAAGAGTCAAAAGAAGAAACTAAAAACAAATAGATGATATTGTTTCACCCTTTATCTAGAAAGAGACAGACTTGTAACTGTATCCACTTACTGACTCATTAAATCCAGTTCTCCCTTGACCATAAGGAATATTGCAAATAACATATATTGAAAGTTGAGAATGTGCCAAGTGCATGTTACCAACATTAGCCTTCAAGATTTTACCCATTTTACAAAATGAAAAATGAGGCTCAGATAGTACTTCATCCATGATCACACAGCCTGCTTTCTGGGGGACTGGAGTATGTTTCCAATGCCAGTCACCTTACAGTGTAAGTCTTCTATTATATGATATTCCCCCACACCCCAAGCCAGGTCTTGTTCCCACTTGCCTTGTGTGAACCGGCTTTGAGAATTCACTGCCCTGATTCTGCACTCCAAGTTGAGAGCTTAGCCTAATTCTTATACCTAATACAGTTCCCAAATAATTAGTTTTTGACTGACTTAGGAAAATGGCATGAACTGGAGTCTAAAGAAATTAGCTAAAAGGAATACTGGAAGGAAAATCAGTATTGCAGAATAGAAACTATTCCACCACTAGACAAAAAACCAGTTCCTAGGGGACTGAAGAAAATGAGAAAACTGAAGAGGAGGAAAGATCCTCGTTTCATTTCTGGAAGTAAAATGTGAGAACAATAAAACCAAAGGTGACCTGGAGCATTCCTCTACATTTCAGTCACCTTTCCTTCAGAGAGAGAAGCCACCTGCATGGCTTGGTCATGTTATTACTGTTTAATTCCTGACTTCTCACTGCCCCTATCATCCAGTTATGCTTTATCTCCTTCTATTCCCCTTGGCAACAAGACTGACTATTAGTCTGAGTTACTGTGGAGATCTAAGAGAAAAAGCTTATAATCCATGGGCACAGCTTGTGGGACAGGGTAAGCATTTATTTCTGATAGATTTGATGGGAACAGGTGTTTCCATATCACTCAAAGTGTAAGATGTGTGGCATACAATCTGTTTCTTCCTTACCTTTTTAGTCAAGAGAAAGAGAGATTAGAGAGAACGTAGGCAACTTCTTGATCTTTTTCCAATAAAGTTTTAGTAAGAAAGTGTTATCACATCCCTGTAATTATTTTAAATATACCTGTTTTGCTTTATGCAAATATTGCATGTGATTAATAAAATCACATTCACCAAATCGAACACTGAATTCAATTCTCAGATCTGAACTTCTATGACAACCAAAAATAGTATATTCAGTCATACTTTTATCTAAATATTACAATAGATCACTAAAATCAGTAAGAAGTTATAAAATTAGAAACTAATTTGCTACAGTTAATTAGACTAGCCCCATATAACAGAGTGGCCATTAATACACAATTGTTAAGTGGCTGATTGAATAAAAAGAATCTTCTAGACTTCTAGAAAACAGACATGCTGAATTTTTACTCTAGTTGACCATGAAGATACCCCCTTTCAAATATTGGCATGAGTGGGATGCCTTTCCTTTTCCTTTGTTACAAAGCCTGGATCCCCTTTCATTCTGTTACACTGAACTAGGTGATTAAAAAACACTGTCGCTCTAAGTGACTTCAAGGGCTGGATGTCAAACAGGGCTTCTTCAAGTGTCTCTTATTAAAGTGGAAATCTCATCATTAATGAAATTAATGTTTGCTTATCTATCTTACCTACAATATTTGAAGTTTCTTGAAGTTAAAAATAATGTCACACTTATTATGTTTGTACTTCCACAACAGTACATGGCATATAATAGGCATATAATAGGGCTTTTGGATGAACTGGACCTCTCTGTTCAAGAAAAAATTCAGGGAACAGATTAGATCTCAGAAGTCCTTTTTAGGCATTTAACTTCATGATCTTATGATTATAATTATTTGCATTTTCAATGTAGGGAAGGCAAGCATTACCCTTATGTTTCTTGATAATTCTATTAGTTTTGAATTATACAGCACAATTTTAGAAAAGCTGATGATACCTTGAAAAAAAAAAACTGGACATGGCAATCAACTATTATTATCAAACCAGAATACAGCGTGATTAAGCTGTAAACCTATGGGTAGCAATATTTTCCTGTAGACATGTTTTCCCAAGAGAAAACAAATGATACTTGTCAGAAGTCAGAAATGGAAGAGAATGTGGCAGCACAGATATATGGTGTGTGTGTGTATATATATATATATATATATATATATATATATATATATAAATGCATTCCTTCATTCTATCAAGAGTTATATACACATTTTATTCATCAGTGAATGAAGACAAAAATACCTGCCTTTGGGGAGATCACATTTTAGTGGAGAAACAGAAATAAATAATAATAAGCATAACTAGGAAATTATTGGTACATTAGAAGATCAACACCATGGTAAAAATAATAGAGCAGATTGGGGCATATTAGAAGTCCCATGAGAAGAGTCACAGTCATCAATGTATATCTCATTGAAAAGTTGACTTTTGAGCAAAATCTTTAAAGGAAAAAGACATCTGAGGAAAACATTCCAAGCAAAATTAACAGCAAGTGAAAAGACCTGAGGCAGGCCCTGTGCCCAGTGCAGGCAGCTGGGGCTGAAGTAGAGTCAGCAAGAGAAATAAAAGTAGGAGAAAATGTCTGAAAGGTAATAGAAGAGCATAGGTCTATGGCTTTTGACCTGAAAGAAATGGAGAACCAATGCATGGCTTTGAGGGGACTTGAGATTTAACAAGATTACTCTGATTGCTTGAGAAAAAGACTGTGAGGAGGCAAAGGTGGAAGCAAAGAGACCAGTCAGGAGGCTGGTGTGATAATCCAGGTGAGAACTAGAGTGGGTGGAAGCTTAGCAGAAGGAAGTGTGAGCAATGGTTGGCTTTGGATATGTCTTCAGAGAAGAACTAGAAGGATTTGCTAATGAACTGATATACATATGAAGAAAAAAGAAAATTCAAAAATGAGTCTGAGGATTTTGAGCTGGATCCGTCAAAAGTGGACCTGCCATTACATGACATGAAGTAGACAATATGTAAAGCGGATTTTTTTCTTTTTCTTTTCTTTTCCTTTTTTTTTTTTTTCTTCTCTTTCTCTCTTTCTTTCTGAAACTTTTAAGTTCACGTTTGGATGCAATGAGTTTGGAATGTCTACTGGACATTTTAGTAGGCAGTTGAATTTAGAAATCTGGAGTTCAAGGGAAACTTCGAGCTAGAGATATACATACAGTTGTCCTTTGAATAATGGGTTTGAATTATGTGGATCAATTTATATGTGGATTTTTTTAAATAAATTCAGTACAGTACTGTAAATGAATTTTCTCTTCCTTATGATTTTTTAATAATGTTTTCTTTTCTCTACCTTCATTGTAAGAATATAGTATATAATATAATAACATACAAAGTAAGTGTTAAAGGACTGCTTATGTTATTGGTAAGGCTTCTAGTCACCAGTAGGCTCTTAGTAGTTAAGTTTTGGGGGAGTCAAAAGTTACATGCAGGGGCGCCTGGGTGGCTTTGTCCTTAAAGGGCTAACTTTGTATGATCTTGGAGTCCTGGAATTGAGCCCCGGTGTGGGAGGGTGGTAAGGCTCCCAGCTCAGCAGGGAGCCTGCTTCTCCCTCTCCCACTCCCCCTGCTTGTGTTCCCTCTCAGTCTCTCTCTCTGTCAAATAAATAAATAAATCTTTTTTTTTTTTAAAAGTTACATGAAAATTTTCAACTGTGCAGGGGATCAACACCCATAACTCCCATGTTATTCAAGAATCAACATATGCGGGGCGCCTGGGTGGCTCAGTGGGTTAAGCATTTGCCTTCGGCTCAGGTCTCAGGGTCCTGGGATCGAGCCCCGCATCGGGCTCTCTGCTCAGCAGGGAGCCTGCTTCTCCCTCTCTCTCTCTGTCTGCCTCTGCCTACTTGTGATTTCTGTCTGTCAAATAAATAAATAAAATCTTTAAAAAAAAAAAAAGAATCAACATATGAGTCATCAGCATGTACTGAAGATTTCTTACAATGAGGTGTGATGAGCTCCCTGAGGAAATCAGTGTAGGTGAGAAGAGAAGAGAAGGGAAGAAGAAGAAGGGAAAGGAAAAGAGAAATCCTAGTACTAAGCCTGAGGACTCATCAGTGTCAGTCGGTCCAGGGGAGAGGAAGAGGAAAGAAAGGAAACTAAAAAGAAGTAGTCCTTGAGACTGGACACAGCAGGGTCTGGAGTCCTAGGATCCAAGAGAATAAAGAGCTTCTAGAACAAGGAAGCCAACTCATTGGCCAGTGTGAGACTTAACTTTCATTTGAGAACTTTAAATCACTTCAAGCCCACACAGACTGTACAATTTCACAGGAGAATAGTGGGGTATAACCTTTGCTACTGGCAATACCCAGCTCATGAAACATTCTTCTCCAAAGTGAAAACCTGTCAGTTTAGTCAGACATGTAGACTGGGTAGGTTAAAAACAAACAGACAGACAAACAAAAAATGAAGTCCTTAGGTTCCATCATCAGTATATTAAAAACATAGTTGCTTCATAATGTACTAAAAATGCGATAGTAACCATATTTATATAACCTATCTGCTGTATATAACCTATTTTAGGGGAAAAAATCATGTGTAATCTTAATTTGGGAAAGTAGTGTCATCTTGTCCCTAGGATTTTTCAGATGATTAAAATAAGCACACTAAAAATCTTGTAGGAAGTCAGGGGGATGAAAGGAACATACAATTTCAGTCTACAAAGAAGATGCAATATAATATAGCCATAATAACACTAACGAGTGAAACAAAAATAATTACGTTGTATTGAGCACCTGTTAGTACATTTGTGTGATCTCATATTCAGCTATTCACCTGAAAGTTTCTTAGGTATTAATATATCAGTTTTAGAGATGAGAAAACTCTGATTCAGATATTGCATGACATTTCCATTTACCCTGCAGGTAGTAAGTAACAGTGGGTCCAAATTCTTTTCCAATGGACTAGGGGTCAGAATTTCTCGGGTTGTATTTTTTGCTTTACAGTGATGACCTGGTACCCTTAAGAAGTCACTTGGAATATCTGGGCTTTAGTTCTTCAACTGTAAACATAGGGATTCTATCACCTTAATGTGGGTATAGGCAATTCAATGCACAGAAAAGAGCTGCTCTAATTTCTGGGGAAGGACTGAAGAAGAGTCATAACAAGGTGGAAGGTATAGGGGTGAAGCTGAATAAGGAAGGGCCTAACATGCTGGCTTCTCAGCCACTGCTGCAGTTTACAACCAAAGAAGATAAAGAAAATCCCAGGAGAACTGGGGGTGGGGGGGGGGAGTCTACAGCCTCCAAGCTAATAGAAAGATAATGACCTTAATTAATATATTTGACCCTAATTTATATTTTAAGGATTAAATTTATACTGACCTCTGAACCTCAAGTAATGAGTCAAGATAATAATCGCAAAATAAATTCAGGAGTCATAGGGAATTGCCAGGATAACTGTGGCATAAGCTAAACTTTGAATTTCAGGAGAAAGAGCTGCTCGTGTTAAAAATTCTGCCTTGAGGACTGATTCTTGTCAGTGCCCTGTGCTACCTGCTCTGTGGCATATGGTTATGAAATGGCACTGCCTCCTACATGCAAAAGTAGAGACAGGTCTGTTATTCAAAATTATCGTCAATATTTAATCCACTGGGTTCATCTACAACCTATGGTTTCATTGTACAGAATTGCAACAAACCTTAATACTCTATCAGTCAATGGCTTCAATACTTTCTCATCTACTTAGGGACCCCAAGATTAAGCCCTTGCTTAGATTAGCCAAAACTGTCACCCTAGAAACTCCCTATCTTATAGATTACACAAACTGATAATCGACAACAGAAAATGTCCCAGAAATTTCAAAGGTATTCACCATAAGCTTGTTAATAATCTACTGTCAGCAATAGGGATATGAAATTACAGATGACTGATACCATTTCCCTGGTCATATATAAATTAAATAACTAAGTCTTCAGCACTCACCATATCATTTATGGGACATTTTGGGGGACTGCTTTTTATTGGGCTCAGCCTGAGTTAACTTAACTTTTCAATTTTCTTTCTTCCAGGTTCTTGGGAATTGTCAAACCAGGAAATAAATGCAAATGTTCTCCCATCATTTACTTCTGTACTATGATTCTCCATTAACAAGTCCTAATGCATTTGTCAGAGGATAAACAATAGGACTAAGACATTATTAAAGGTCAAGAAGCTGCTTTCTCGGGGCACCTGGGTGGCTCAGTTAAAGCCTCTGCCTTCGGCTCAGGTCATGATCCCGGGGTCCTGGGATCAAGCCCCGCATCGGGCTCTCTGCTCATCAGGGAGCCTGCTTCCTCCTCTCTCTGCCTGCCTCTCTGCCTCCTTGTGATCTCTGTCTGTCAAATAAATAAATAAATATTAAAAAAAAAAAAAGAAGCTGCTTTCTCAGTATTCCATAAGCAAGTGTCCTGTTTGAGGCTCTTGAAAGCACCTGAGCTGTGTTTTTCTCTTTAAATATAAAGTTACAATTTAAAATCCTAGACAGCCGACCTCAGCTACACTTTTTATGCCTAATATAAACAGTATTCCCAAACCATATCAAAGGCAATAAAGATTTAGCTCATTCAATTTTATACCATGATCTGGAGAAAATTGGATCTAAAATCGGTACTTTGGGAAGTTCATGCCAATTGATACAGAGAAGCAGATAAGCAGATAAGCCCACCATATAAGAATGTAAACATATTCAACATTGCCCAACAGCTGATTCTCAAGTATTAAGCAATGGATATTGCATCTGTTTTAAATACTTCTCACCAGATTGAAATTTAATGTGCACTTTGTGATAAAAAGCATCATGTTGAGATTCTCCACTGTGTTATCTGTAGAGAAGCCATTACCAAACAGTGATGGTTACATGAGATATTGGTGGTAAATCATAAAAGTGCTGAGTTCTAAAGAAACCAAAGTCCAAAATTCCTTGTATTTTCTACACTGCCGTTCAAAGAAGGCTGCATCATTAAAAATATAAAAATATAAAAAGGTACATAAAAATATAAAGGGTACCCTCTCAAGCTAGTATTCATGCTAAAGTTCTGAAAAAGAACAGAATGAGTCTATCAATTCTCATTAAGCCACAATATAAAAGTTTCTAATGGACTCACCAGCAGATGGTTTGAATTAGCCAGAAAATGTGGGTTAGAGCTCAGTAGAAATGCATACTTTGTTAGGAGGAAATAACCATAGTGGTATGGTGTAATTTCACTCAGTGATTATAAATAGAAAGAAAAGGGGCTAACCGTGGCCCACAACAGCACAGCCCATGGAATCTACAACCTGATAAGGGTCATTCAGGTATACTATAATGCAAGTGGGGATGGGTTCCTGTCCTGTGTGAGTCCACTTCTCAGTCAACAGAGGCCAAAGTTATCTTTCAGGGGAAGAAGTGGGTTTTAGCATACTTACTACATGATCACGGGAAGCTTTTTCAAGGTCCAGTATACAGTCTATACCAATATGTATGTACAGCATAAGTCCAACTATATTTAATTTATGCTTTCTGAAAGTGCAGACTGATGGGAAAATATTAATTTTCTTTAATTTTGCAGTAATAGAGCCCTACAATTTATGTTACTGAATTTCATGGACATCACAGTGTTATGACACTTTTTAATGGTAATGACCTGATGTATTTATAAACATTAAGATACGGCTAAATCAGAGTTCCAACTAAAATAAATTTGTATGTTAAGTATTTGTATGTAAGTATATTTCTATAGATAGATAGATATATCTATCTATCTATCTAGAGAGAGAAATGTGAAATGGCATCATAAGACACTTTTTTTTCCCCCAGTGGACAGACATTAGTGAATTTAGTCTTGGCCAAAATGTAATTGGGCCAACTACACCCTTACTCTGAGGATTTTATATTCTAGTGTCAAAAACTGACTTGTGATACATTGAGCTGAACTGACATCTGACACGAAGTCCATTGAGAGTTGAATTTCTGGCTGAGTAGTATGAGAGGATGTGAATGTCTTGAAATTGAAGCCTTCTGGATTCCAAAACTGACAGGATCTATGATACCTGGAAAGGATGCAGGAGGAGACACATTTTCATGATTACCAGGCTGGAAAACCACCACTGCTGGAAGAATGAAGAAACTGATTTTATTCACTTAGGGATGGCAGAAAGTGTAATGTTCTTTTATGTCCTATTGATGCGAGACATTATTTAGCCTATGGTAAACAAATCTTTTCTATTTCTATAATATATACATAACAGAAAAAATACTCTTTAAAAAATTAAGAATACTATCAAAATCCCTAAAGCCCAACATCATTAAATATTGCATGTATTGCACTGTCAAATATTGGAATGGATTATTAAGATAAATGTGCAATCAACTGCTTTGGTAGCCTACATTAGTTTTCATCATGTGGGGTGGAATGGCTACAACTGTAATTTATAACAATACTTTGGGGCTGTATTAATAGTCAGTTGACAGTATATTCATGCAACAAAACTCCCTGGAAATTTCCGTACAAATATAAGACAAATTGTAGTGGTTATTAGAGTCGTGTCTTCTTTCTAGACAAGAGTGGTAAGACCTTGGGGGAAGAAACCCAATGAGTTCTCAGTTTCCTCTTTTTATAAAATAGGAATAATACCTTGTATTTCGTCAACAGGAAAAGGGAATTAAAGCAGAATAATTTGCTCAATGTCTGATACACATTTAATACTCAACAAATGTTGAGAATATTTTCTTTCCACTTATTTATTTATTTACTTATTTATCTATTTATATATTTATTTAAATTTTGTTTCCTTTTAACCTTTAAACTTTCCTTCAAACTTGTTTCCTTTTAAATTTGGAGGAAATAAAATAATAATGTTGAGTACCATGATGGAATTACTACCACCAATTTTTCTTTCCCCAAAGCTTCTCTTCCCTGATCAATACCAAGGATTTGACCAATGTTAAGTGTTAGAACACAAAGAACATAAACAAGATAACAAATGAAACAAATTTATTCTCCCATTTTACTCTGGAAAAAATGCTTCTGAACATAGACATTCTGAAGAGAAAAGTCTTAAATAAATTGGGTACTGCCTTTAAAAAGAAGAAGGAAGCAAAAGAGGAAGAGGAGGAAGAGAAGAGACATTCTAACATTAGTCTAGTCATACATTAATTATAATTCTTTTGATTCCAAGAATCATAAAAACTGGTTTAATCAAAATGATTTATTTACAACAAGGATAGAGGAGTGACTGAAATCCAAATCAGGAGTGAGGCTGGGTGCTAAAAATAAAAAACTCCAACACTCTCAGGAATCTGTTATTTTTTCTTCTGTTTTCTATGTCTGCTTCTTTGTTCCTAATGTCATCTCTCTCTTCTGGTTGTCTTAGTGGTCTGGCTGTCTTCTAGTTGTCTTAGTGTTCTCCTCTCTGCTTTTGCCTGCTTCTTTGAGCTGTAGTGTAAAAATGTTGTCTATAGCTCCCTAGTTTTTCATTTACAGGCAAAGTTCCCACAGAAACACTATCTTTATTGATTAATTTCAGTATCAAAACTCTCAGGTAAGGACTATGATTGGTTAGTGAGAGGCAGATGCTCACCCCTGGGTCTCTGTGGTATACCATATTGTGAATTCTAGAGTTATTACATGGGTAATGGAAAAGGTAAGAAGAGATCATTTCCTAAAAGAAAGCTAATGTTTTGTTACCAAAAGTGTCCACTTCAATAAACATCCATATACTTGGGGCGCCTGGGTAGCTCGGTGGGTTAAAGCCTCTGCCTTCGGCTCGGGTCATGATCCCAGGGTTCTGGGATCGAGCCCCACATCAGGCTCTCTGCTCAGCAGGGAGCCTGCTTCCCGATTCTCTCTTTCTGCCTGCCTGTCTGCCTACTTGTGATCTCTGTCTGTCAAATAAATAAAATCTTTAAATAAATAAATAAATAAACATCCATATCCAAATATATCACATATATACTGGGATATGTATAGGCATTTGTATACATATATATCTTTATCTATAACTCTATATCTACATTTGTATATAAATGGGCCTTTAAGTATTTTAATAGGTATTCTAATGTCTAGTCGGCTAACTGAGGAATATATGTTGATTCTAGTACACAATGGAATTGTATTCTACCAATATGAAAAAGTATATATACAATGATTCTATAAAATAATTTAAAAACACAGCAAATCCACCAATTATAGCAATGCACATGATAATAATTTTGGTCACCTTATAGATTTTTCCATGAACACAAATGTATGTTGGACAAAATGAATGTGACAATCGCATTCTAACTTGAAGAATATATTGCTTCATAATACTGACTGTCAAATTTGATGGCATATGTAAAGCCAGCCACTCAACATGATATGTTACTGGACAGGATACTGGAGTCCAGACAGGTTGAGGACAAAACACTAGTGCTGGGTGTATCAACCATATTCATTTTTAAAATGCTTTATACTCTACAACCAACACCTTTTGACATCTTCACATGGAAATGTAATATTTATCAGAACCCAATCAGAACCGTAAGAAATCTCTTGGTCTCTGCTCCTCCCCACTTGACCTACTTTTCCAATAGTAGTCCCAGTTTAAAAATGCGACTTCTTTTTCTAAGTTCTTAGGCAAAACACAATGACCTGTTTTCTGCCATAATCTGCATCCCATCCATAATCAAACTACATGAATAAAACTTCAAAACACATCCAGAATCTTGGTACTTCTTTCTACTTCCATCACAACCACTTAGGTCCATGCTATCATCATCTCTTCCCTGCAATATTGCAGGACCTCCTAATTGGTCTCCCTGCAACCATTTATGTATCTCTTTAACCTGTTGTCAATAGTAGGCAGAGCCATTTTTCAAAAAAATTTAAATCAGAAGATGTCAGCTTTTTGCTCAAAACTTCCCAAGGATTAGGCTTTTTGTCTCATTCAACTCAACATCTCTATAATAGCCTACAGAGCCCCATAGAATCTATACACCCCCCCCACCCAATTCCATCCCTCCTCACCTCTCTAGAGCAGATTATGTTAATCTCCTCTAATGGTCTTTGCTCACTCCATTCCAGATTCATTAGTTACTCTGCTATTCTCAAAAAACAACAGGCACACATTCACCTCAGGCTTTAGGACTTATTTTCCTCTAGCTGGAACTCTCTTCCCTACCTCTATACGGTCCTTCCCTCCCTTCTTTCATTATTTTCTCAAAGGCTACCCCTCAATGGACTTCTCAAAGCCCATCCCTTTAAAATTCTAGACCTCTAGCTCTTTATGCCTATTCTCTGCTTTATTTTCTATATCATACGTATTGCCATCTGACATACTCTATATTTTATTTATGTATCGATTTGCTATCCCCTTCTCCTAATAGAATGTGAACTCTGTTAGAACAAGTATGTTTTGACTCTTCTGGGCATTGTTGTATCATCAGTGCCTAGGATTATCCTGGAACATAATAGATGCTCAATAAATATGTTTGCATGAATGAAGTGATTATTCAGAAAGGAGAGGTACATCTGGAGAATCTGTAATTTGACCAGATAAGAAGTGCTGGGATGGAAATTACCAGGAACACACAGGCACTGGCATTATGAACCATATTTCTTTTACTTCCATAATCAACACATTGCTTCTCAACAAGTAAATGACCAAATTTGAATATTATTCAGAGATAAGATGGCTAGCTTCCCAATCAAAATACACAAATATGTGGTGCTCTTATAAGCAGTGCTCAGTTTTACCCTCCAAAGAATTCTAAGAGCAATACAGGACCACCTCTGACAATAAGAGGAATGTGGATTAAGTTATGTTAAATAATTTACCAAGGATTACATATCTAGTGACATAGTCTGGGATTAGACTTCTACTTTTAATCAGGAATGCCTACACCAAGTTTATTTTTCTTCTCTTTAAGATCCTTTGAAGGATTCTAAAACCATGTTCAAAAGAATACAGTGCTTTTATCAACTTGACAACAGATTTTTTTTAACATACTCATGAAATTTCACTGGCTTTTATTTAGAACCATATCCACCCTGTTTAATTCTTTGCTGCTATGAGGGACAATGTATTCTCATATACGCCACCTTCAAATGAAAGCACTAAGCAAGCCTCATTCTATTTCTATCTTGACAAAGCCATCCTGATACCACTCAAAAAAGTACTAACTTCTTGAAGTGGCAGACATGTGGTTGTGGTTCCAGAAATTCAAATGGCACTGAATCCAAACATATTTGGAAGGTTTAGATTCCTGCCATCACCACCACATGTGTGTCGCTCCAAATAGTACTTCACTGAATGGTGCTTTTAAGAACCTCATCTTTTTTTTTTAATTGAGTTACTACTAAGTGCTAAGCACAGAGCTTCAGGAATAGACACAAAGATGAATAAGGCAGCCTCCATATCCACACGGAGCATACAAATGTCTAAAGATGACACATGCTAGTAAATGTAGCATGCTATATTTTAAAGAACATTGGAATAAAATTTAAAAACCCAGATGGGATTCTCCCTTCCTCAAAAATCACACTTTCCTTCAATGGCAGACATAAGTATCACAGCAGAAAAAATAGAAGTTGGTATGGAAATATAGAGAAAATAGTGTTAAATTTGAACGGTAATCAGAAATATCAGCATTATATAGATTATAACTCTGTTTCTTAAAATGTGGTAGTATACATTATCTACCTGAAAAAATGGCATAAACATTTAAAAAGTACAAATTCCTGAATACCACCTCATAACTACTGAATCAGAATCTGCATGATGTGAAAAAGACTTAGAAAGGTACATTTTAATAAAGCCTTCCTGGGGATTCATATCCATTGTAAAGTTTAACAACTGCTGAGCTAAGGAAAAATGTGATGAATAACCTAAAACAAACTATCCTTTAAGGCTTTCAGTAATAACTGACAGGTTCCTTTGAGGGTAGGAAATGGAGGGAGATGCTCAGGAAGACGAATGTAGACATTTTTTCTCTTGGTAAAAGCTTTGTATTATTTGTACTTTGACAACTTTTACAATGCAGGTCAAGACCACACATTGACAGTTAAATTTAGCATTTTAAGTGCTATGAAGAACTGCCTTGGTTATGAAAACCAGCCAAGAACCCAAGTGGTTTAATCCATTTCCCAAGGTGAAAGGCTCAGCCAATTTTGAAGAGTTAACATTTTCAAAATGAGGCATCACATTTATTTCTGTGATAATGTGTAATGTCGCAACAAAATTTTTGTTACTACCCCTTAGAGGATATTTTTGTAAAGCCCTCACAATACACATCCTATGATTTCTTACTCCCATTATGACAAAGTATAGGGTAATTTTAAAGGACTGCATATAGCTGCCACTTGACAAAACATCACAAAGAAAGGGGGGATGTTTCAGTCAATAGAATCCTGACCACAGTAATGTCTAAGAATAAAGTAATTCTTAAAAGTGAAAAACTTTAACTTGTGGATAGCATTAATAACACATAACTCATCTGTACATTTACTCCTATTGAAAAATCTATGAAGTAAATGTTAAAAAAATGACAATCCATTTGGTTACCTTTCCATGCTTCTTTCTCTTCTACTTTTCCTTACTAATTTATAACTGGAGGTACATCAAGGAGAAATCTCAGGAACACAGCAGCCAGCTGAACCTCAAGTATGGTTTATTGTATAGGTTACAACTAGGAGTCAACAAAATACAATCTGCGTGCAAAGTTTGCCCATGGCTTGCTCCTCTTTTTTTTCTTTTCCTTTCCTTCCCTTCTTTCTTCTTTCTTTCTCTCTTTCTCTCTCTCTCTCTCTCTCTCTCTGCGCTATCTGTCCTTCCTTTCCTCCTTCCTTTTGCTTTCATTGCTGGCAAGCAAAGAATGGTTTTAACATTTTAAATGATTGCAAAGAAAAACAAAGAATATGCAACAGAGACCTTCTATGTCTCCCAAAGCCTAATATATCCACTATCTGGCCCTTTGCAGAAAATGTTTGATGACCCCTTTTGTTACATTACATGAAGAGTCATATAAAAATGTAGTGACTGGGGCACCTGGGTGGCTCAGTGGTTAAAGCCTCTGCCTTAGGCTCAGGTCATGATCCCAGGGTCCTGGCATCAAGCCCTGCATCCAGCTCTCTGTTCAGCAGGGGGGCTGCTTCGCTTCCTCTCTCTGCCTGCCTCTCTGCCTACTTGTGATCTCTGTCTGTCAAATAAATAAATAAAATTTTTAAAAAAGTAGTGACTAAGCAAATTGCTTTGCCTTTCCATTAACAAGGCTGAGAAGTTCATTATAGAATTTGGGAAAGTGATATAATGGACTAAAGCTGAAATGAAGTGTTAGATGAAGTGATCAGAAGGAATACAAAATATGATAATAAGAGAAGATTCTAAAAAAGTATAAAATGGAAAGTTGTAGGCTCCTCTGGTGAATACACAAATATCTTTACGAACTTTCTATGAGTTGAATGTACCAGCGTATTCCTGAAATTATAGTAAACGATCCTCATAATAATAAATGTGAGTGACCTAAAATTATGAGTATGACTTATTAAGGGATATAGTTAGGTCTATAATAAACTCCATGAGGGTAGGAATTGCATCTATATAGTATCTAGTCCAAAAGTTGGCTCATAGAGTTCAACACTATTTGCTGAACAGATGAAATAAGAGAACTTCACTCTTTCTCATTCTATCAAATTAGTACTCATAGAGTGCTTTCCATAATTATGGCATTAACTCCTTAATAATATTGATAAATAAGATAGCACTGTACATTAACACTCACACCTTGCTCCACAGTCCCTCATTTTTTGTCTATATTTGGAGGGTTTATAATGTTGGTCATCCAAAGCTTTCCATTATTCTCCAACAGAGATACTCATTTCTGTCTTTGTACAACTATAAGAACTCTTTTGAGAAGAACATAAAAAGCAAACCAAAACAGAACAAAACAACATACACACACAGTTATTATTTGTTCTTCCATCGCTTCTCATTTTATCCACCCAAAGGATTTTTCATTTATGTCTGTAGTAACCTTAAAATGCCCAATGTTAAAATGTTCTAACAGATGACCAAAAAATCCCCTCTCCAGCCCCAGGTCAGCAACAGGGAAGAATGTGTGCTACTTGGGTAGTAGTTAGAGACTTCTGAAGTCTTCATAAGAGTGTAAAATGCCTATGAAAAAGAAACATGAACATGACAGACTTCCATGGTGGTGGCATAAACTTTTGCTCAAAATGCTTCAAGCAATACGATGGATTAAAAATGGATCCTCTTACACTTAAAAATATTTTACTGTTTAATCCTATCACCTTTCTCTCTTTTGTGATACTTGCAGACCTTTCAATCACAATACAAAATAACAATTACTAGAATCAGAAGGCACAGGAATTTAATTGAATCACATAGAACTTTAAATGCCATAAATTACCATGGTACTACTCCAATGCTTTCCAGGATATGGGTAATGAAAGGAATGACACTATTTTTTAATCATTAAAATAGAAAAAAAAAATCACCAAAAATTTTAGAAGCAGTTAAGAAATAGAAACAAAAAAGAGGTTTTCTTAATACAAGGTTGTCTTAAGTAAAATTTTAAATGTATTTACCATATTTATGCAGTGCAATCAAACATAAATGGCACTCGAAGAACACTACAATGGATGTTTTAACTAGATTATCTTTATTTACCATCAGTACTTTCAAAGGAGGCTAGAAAAAATTCTTAAATACACTTTATATTCTGTCCAGAGTGTTCACAATCTTAATTAGTAGTAACAGATAAAAGAAAAATGAAATGAGTGATGTTGAAATGACTTCTAATTAAACTAATAGGTTCAGCTGTGTTCATAATAGCAGTGAATCGAGAGAAAAGAGTATATAGAAAATATCTAAATAAAAGTATATGTATGCCCTATTTGCATTAACTGCAGAAATGCTTCTGGGAGTGATTGATGTGACAAATTATACCTCTATTACCAAATGACACATCAGAAAGAATTTTAGAATGGCGACAAGAGCCTTTATCTCCTAGAATCTTCCATTAATTAGCAATGTGATTTTAGGCAGATTTTAACCTTTACAACCCATGTTATGGTTTCACCCTGTTCACATGTGCATGTAGTTCCCATTATATAGATCATATGTTTAGATTCTAGCCCTCTGTATTAAGATTTATTGTGTCAGAGACTATAAAATGTTCATCAAAATACACTGCCTCTTCTTCTTAGTAGACTACACTTTCTGCTTCCCTAGCAGTTAAGTGTGACAGTTAAGACTGAGTTTTAAACAACTGACTATAAGTAAGTATGATGTATGCCCATAAAACCCTCTACTCCCTAGTCAGTTGGCATGGAGATGACTGTGACAAGCTGGAGAGCCAAAAGTTAAAGACTACGGAGGAGAGTTCACTTGCCAAACTGTTCACCATCTAAGATTATGACTTGAACAAGAAATTATTTCTATTGCATTAACTCACTGAAAATTTCAGTATTTCTACCTCCACCAGTATCTTTGCTCAAGCTGCCACAATAAAATGTCACAAACTGGGTAGTTCATGGACAACAAAAATACTTCTCCCATGGTTCTGGAGGTTGGGAGTCCAAGACCCTAGGCCAAATAAGCATAGTCACATTTTGGAAGAGGAAATGTCTCTTTTCCTGGCTCAAAACTGGGACTTTCTTGCTGTGTCTTCATATGGTAGAAGGAGGCTTGGTATCTCTCCGGAGCCTCTGTTTTAAGAACACTTATCTTTTCATGAAGTCTCCATCCCCATGAACTAATCACCTCCCAAAATTCCACTTACTAATACTATCATCTTTGAAGTTTAGGTTAGAGCATATTGTGTCACTGCGGGTAAGAACACCAGTCCCTGTGTCAATAGCAGAGAAGCATGAAGTCCATTCACTGAATTTCAGAAATGTGAGGAAGAACACCAAGTCTTCTACA
This sequence comes from Lutra lutra, assembly GCF_902655055.1. NCBI lineage: Eukaryota > Metazoa > Chordata > Mammalia > Carnivora > Mustelidae > Lutra > Lutra lutra. The sequence continues at coordinate 53,819,122 of NC_062290.1, forward strand.
GACCAGGAATCATACATTTTCTCAGTGGTAAATGGAACTTGCCATACAGAAAAAAGCCATGACTTAGATAAACTACCTATGACATTGTACTGTCTTTTGCCGACTAGAACTTAGGGAATACAGATTCTGGGTCAGGGTCAGAGTAAGGCAGCTATTGTAAAAGTGGAATACCTACACTTTCTAAGTTAAACCATATAAAATATTTCTTGTATTCATTTTCCTTTTGTTGTCTCAATATTTATTAAGGTATTAATTCTGAATTCCAAATTGGCTCAAGTATTTTAAGTTATATCAAAGAGAGGATTTGTGACCACCATTTTCTATTTTCATATATCCTATAATTCAGTGATACTTCCTACTGGTATCTTAGAATAAAATGTAAAATTCTAGGCATGGAAGAAAACTTACAGTACAACAAAGCAAGGAAATTGGTCAAAATTAAGATCTTTATAAGTGGATAAACAACAATTTTAAAATCTAAGTTTATTAAGCCTTCAAAAGTTAAGGTGATTTTATGTGTATTCTTTTAAAAGCTTCCTTCTGCTGATACATATTCCCTCATTTAATCAGGAAAGGACAGCAAATTAGGTAATTGTGATCTTGACTGTGCCTAACCTATCATCTGGAAGTACTTTAGATTAATTTTTAAAAGATTTTATTTATTTATTTATTTGACAGAGAGAAGAGAGAGAGAGAGCATGCACGTGCCAACCAAGGGGAATAGCAGAAGGAGAGGGGCTTGATCCTGGGATCATGACCTGAGCTGAAGGCAGATGCTTAACTCAGGTGCCCCAGTACTTTAGATTATTACTGCAACCAATTCATTGAAATGACTGATAAATTCCGTTTGGAAGTAAGGGGCTAAATGGGAGTCATAATGGTGAAAGGACAGTGGGTGGTATGCTCAGGACAGTTGTTCAACGAATACTACTTTGTATCCAGCATTAGCCAGGCACTGTGCTGAACACTAGGATGGCATTATATGGTCTCCACTCTCACGGATATTAAATGCTATTGGGATAGTGACAATGACAAATAAAATAGTTTGCTAAATACTATGAAATGATATGTACTGAATGCCCTGGTAATATGTAAGATGGTTTCCTAAATAATAAATGTTATTTATTTGTCACTTTTCATGCATCATGCACTGTGTTTCACAAATCTTAGCTCATTGTGCTTTCCCCAACAACCTTATAAAGCTGCTGTTGTTACCGTACTTTATAGGAGAGTAAAATAAAGGTCAGAAAGGCCATAAAGCTTGTGAGTAGCAGAGCTGAGATCTGAACCAAGTCCTTAGAATTCTAAAGCCCAAGCTTAAGAGCCAGGGATGGAGAACGAGCAGAGGCAGCATCAGACATTTTGAGAATGTTGGAAAGTTCAACAGGAAAAAGTGCTGTGATTCATGACTCATGTCTGTTATGGGTGTGGAATAGAGAGTGACAGTACAAATACGGCAACTGACATTATATTTGAAACATGCTGTCTTTCCTGGCCATACCATGCAAGCAAAATGGGAGGATGATGTGTTTTGCTTAAAATGAGTGGAATGAGGAAAGGGAAGTTGAGATGTGAATTAAATACTGTGTTTGCTTTAATTCACATTTCCCCCCTTTTTTTAATACCAGGAATTTATTCTTGCTTACTTGGCTGGTCATAGGGCTAGCAACAACTCCCTGAAATGACTGCTCTCGCAACTGGACTGCCCTGTCACTAATTACAAATCTAATCTGTGGGTCTGATCTGAATGCAACATTTTTTTTTCCTCAGAGAACACAAAAGGCGGGGAGTGAAAATAGCCTTCTTTAAATGAAACAATTCCTTTATAAGAAAGATCTCACAGAAATATTTAAATTTACACTTTAGTTCAAGCTGTTAGTTTCCTAGCTCACCACAAATAGAATCAGTACATCGTGGGTATGAATGTTACTCAACATGGCTCTGCACTGTGAGGTTAGGTAACTCTTCAGTGCAGTTAGAGGCCTCCAAGTCATAAACTGCCTTTTTTGGTTTGCTTTATTATTTTTTTTAATTTTTTAAAAATTTATTTAACAGACAGAGATCACAAGTAGGAAGAGAGGCAGGCAGAGAGAGAGGAGGAAGCAGGCGCCCTGCTGAGCAGAGAGCCCAATGTGGGGCCCAATTCCAGGACCCTGAGATCATGACCTGAGCTGAAGGCAGAGGCTTTAACCCACTGAGCCACCAAGGCACCCCTGGTTTGCTTTAAATAGGAGCTCTTAAGTTCTGCCACATTCACACTCAGGTTGCCATTTATCTCTATACATGTTCAGGTCTAGTGACAATATACGAGAAGCTCTAAACTCAATAAAGATAACATTTTTCTCTCACTTGCATGGTTTTAGGATGCTTATGAAATATTTAAATTTTTTATAGAACAGGGTTTTTTTGTTTTTGTTTTTGTTTTTGTCTTGTTGTTATTGTTTTGTTTTGTTTTTAGAGAGAGGGAGACAGAGAGAGGAAGGGCAGAGGAGGAGAGAGACAATCTTAAGCCGGCTCCATGCCCAGCACGGAGCATGAATGCGGGGCTTGATCTCACAACCCTGAGATCAGGACCTGAGCTGAAATCATGTGTCTGGTGCTTAACTGACTGAGCCACCAAGGACGCCCCTACACAACAGTTTTAAATAAAATAAAACAAATACTAGTCAAACCTATCAGGAGTCAGACATGGAGCTAGTTATAATGATATAGATAGACTTACATGGTTTTTCGAGTTTTGTTTCCAGTGGCTACATAAATTTCAGTGATCGTTTATTCCTGAGGGTACCATAGATGGGATTATACATTTGAACAAGATTCTTAATTATGATATACTGTCTTGTCAGTGTACACAAGGTTTTAATCACATTACTTAGGGAATAAATACAAAGCCAGGAGTTTGCTGTCAGCACAATGATAACTCTATCTGATTAGAGCCAAAAATATAACTGAATCTATTTGTCTAGCTCTGTCAGACGTGTAAGTGCCACTTCTCCAGGGGTGATGTGGTTACTCGCAAACTGTCAAAAGAACCAAGAGAGAAATACAGTGGTATATCTCGGAAATTTTTCATCTGGCTGTGATTCTTTGGGCTAATGGAGCCAATATTCTATTTATCTCTGTATATCTATTAATCTAGTATATGCTCTAGGTACAGGAGTTCAGTAATTATATTTCAGTAATAAACGATTCAAGAATTTTTGTAGTAACTACATAATATATGATAAGAATTTCTCCCCTGTTCCTTCAACCTCTATCATTTCAGGGATTGATAATTTGGTATTCGTGTTGAATCCTTCAAAACCAATTTTTAAATACTCGAAGCAATAAATTACAAATATAAGCAAAGAAGTAAGTGTGCATGCTTAGGGAAAAGATTGGGGGCACATTTTATTGATAAATGCACTTTAATGTACATTATAAACAGTTTCAAGCAATCTTAAAAAAAGACTTCAATTGTTGAGTCTGTTTCCTGATTTGTATCTCTTTGTTTTTTTCTCCATGCTCATTCGTTTTGTTTCTTAAATTCCACATAAGTGAAATCATACGGTATTGGCCTTTCCTGACTTATTTTGCTTACCATAATACTCTAACACCATCTACGCCATTGCAAATGATAAGATTTCATTCTTTTTTTATGGCTAATATTCATATATATATATATATATTCCTACATATATATATTCTTATACTACATATATTCCATATATATACATATATATATTATGGCTGACTACCTCTTCTCTACCCATTCATCTGTCAATGGAAACTCCAGCCGTTTCCATTGTTTGGCTATTGCAGATAATGCTGCTATACACACTGGGGAGCATGTATCCCTTTAAATTAGTATTTTTGCATTCTTTGAATAAATACCTAGTAGTGCTATTGTTGGATGTAGGGTCATTCTATTTTTAACCAAGAAACAGACTTTTAACTATAGAGAACAAACTGATGGTTACCAGAGGGGAGGTGGTTGGGGGATGGGTTAAACAGGTGATGGGGATTAAGGAGTACATTTGTGATGATGAGCACCAGGTGATGTATGGAAGTGCTGAATCACTAAATTGCATACCTGAAACATATTACAGTGTGTTAACTAACAAAAAACAAAAACAGAACAAAACATTGAAAAGAGAAAGGTTCTCAATGAAAATATTTTCACCAAAGTTTGCAAATTTGAAATTTCCCTCTTTCTGCTCTTTTATACTCTAATCCTCTGATATATTCCTAAATAAGAATATGCATGTGTCTTTGGCTTCCGTTCAGCCATCAGAGTCCAAGATACTGCATACCTCATCCCTCTTTCAAACTTCTTCCCTAAATTCCTTTCTTCTTATGTGCAGTTTATTTCAACTAGATGTTAAAAGATAACAATATGATTTTGCTAATATCAATCAATGTAAGCATAATTAAAAGGTAATTTTCCAAGGAGTATTTATTATTTTTCAGGATAGTTGTTTACTCATCCATGTATATGTCTAATTGCCATTGTGATAAGTATTCTTGGATGCATCGTTATGAACATGATATACCTCCTCTTACTATGAGTTAATCTGGTCTTACTTTTCAACTGACCTATTCTTATATTTTATATTAATTTTGTGAGAATGTTTCTGAAAAGATTGGCTTAATATTAAATTTTATGCACTGCATTAAAAATACCAAAGTATACATTTATAGTTACAACTTAACCCCTTTCAGGAATTAATTTTCTGGAGAACACACACACACACACACACACACTATACAATAAGTATATCAGAACTACTATTACAAGGTATGAGCATACCAATTACCCTCAGCAAATGAATTTAGTTTACAGAGTTTATCCCTACTGAAAAAAAAATTACTTAGAAATTAGAAAAGATTAGAGAGTTAGGACTCTAGTCATGAATTTAGTGTACATTCTGGCATTCTGAAAATACCTCTGTGCTGACTATAGTGATAGAGCTACTTCATCAGCAATACAAAGGGTTCCAAACAGAGAGCCTTTATTCCTCTCAAGCACATATGTCATTTTCATTTTCCACCAGTTTTAAGAAATTAGTCTCCACAGATACACTGCTCCTTTCTGTTCTTCCCTTACTTACATTGTCCTTTATCTTTTCAAATGTATAACTAACTGTGTACCTGCTGTGCAGAAAGCCTGTGTCAAGCTTAAAGATACTCACAAGAGAGCTCATGTATTGTTCCATGGCTCTTAGACATGTGTAGAGCGGTATATTGCAAACTGCAAGTTGTAGTTTGACCCAGGTTAGGAGAGCAATCTAAAGAATGTTTACAGGGGCACCTGGGTGGCTCAGTCGGTTGGGCATGCCACTCTTGATCTGGGATCAGGTCATGATTTCAGGGTCGTAAGATCGAGCCCAGCATCAGGCTCTGCACTTGGTGGAGAGGCTGCTTGAGATTCTTCCTCCCTCGCCCCTCCCCACCTCTATAAATAAATAAATAAATAAATCTTTAAAAAAAATAATGTTTACAGAATTTCTTAAAACATGGAATAGACTGGAACTGAATAGGGCAAACACAAAATAAAACAGAGTACTCATGTATAGGGTAAAGGATCAATTGTTCAATAAACATTTGATTCAGCTTGGGGGTTGCGCACATGTGTGGAGTAGGTTGCAATCTAAAATATATTACTTCTTCTGGATCCCAGTCAAAAAGTTTTGAAAGCCACTTTAATATAAGAAAGGAGACTGAGTTGCAGTTTTTATAATGGCAAAGTCTACTTCAACATCATATCTAATGTAGTACTTCCTCTTCATAATCAAAATAATCAATATGGTAACCACTAGCTTTTCTCTCCTTTGGCTAAACATGCCATAATATACTTTTTTGGTAGTTCATGTGACTAGTTTGTTTATTCAGCTTTTATGTTATTATTTTTAACCACATGCTACTCTCCAACAAAGTTTAAATAAAAAGAGTGTACCACACCGCCCACTGCATTCATGAGCATATCATAAAAATGAGAACCTTCTTAATAACAGTAGAAGTTGACCTCAATATAAAAGATTTAATGTTTCACATGATCAGCAAGCTCACCTCCTTTCTACTCAGGCTATTTGGTAAAGTAAGAGTAAAGAGAGTCAAGTGAAATTTTCAAACTAAGTAAATTTAAAAATATGCATGTTTGACCTCAATCCATACACTTATTCCTCAATCAGACCTAAGGATAAGATCTTTATCATAAATTTTCTTTCAAGAAGTTTATTTAACTAAAAACATCTACTGCATATATATCAACCACTAAATACATATAAACTATCAACCACTAAGTACATATAAACTAACTATAAATAAGCAGGCTTCCTTGGCAACCTAAAACGGCAAATCCATTTCCCCACCACAGAGTTATGCAATTTCATTTCTTTTTTACATTGACTATGAGCATGAGCATTCACTTGTTTTACTATTTAGCCCTATAACTTTCCTGGGTTTTCCAGGCAGGTGTTAAATTGTGGAATTGCCTTGGAATTTCTTCTGAGGTTGGTCTTGGCATAAATCTTATTTCTCTTTTCTACTGCTACTTTATTTCACTGTTGTGATTGCTCCAGTTATGTTCCTTCACCTTTCCCCTTTCTGGGAAGATATGAAGTAAAAACACTATTAAAAAAAAATCATTGCTTTTTCTGTCTCAAAGAGAGGTATTCCTACCCCAAAGAATTCTCTATCTTCATCGCTTGCTAAATCATTCAATCTTTTTCATCCTTCAATTATTCTATACTAGCCCTTAACATTATGCTTCTGTGTATTTGTGTGCAAATCACTATGCTGATTGATTTTTAAAAATATTTTACTTATTTATTGGAGAGAGGGACAGAGATATGATAGAGTATGAGCAGGGGAGACAGGGAGAAGCAGGCTCCCCGCTGAGTAGGGAACCTAAAGTGGGGCTCCATTCCAGGACCCAGGGATCATGACTTGAGCCAAAGGCAGATGCTTAACCAACTGAGCCACCCAGGTACCCCTGTACTGATTGATTTTCTTTGAAAAAGTAAAATAATGCATTTATCACAGATATTTCTGATTATTATCATGAGTATTCAATAATCTTGGCTATGTTTATGAAAATAATATGTTTCCTGTTTATTTTCAAATGATTTAAAAAGTTTAAGGCTGCAAGTTTTTTTTCTTAAACAATAACTAAAAGTACTCAACAAGTGCATGAGTAAGATAATACTAATTTTTACACTTGATATGTGTCAGGTACTTTCTAAATATTATAGATAAGTTAACTCATTGAATGTTTACAACCACAGAAAAGGTACCTTCCACAGAAAAGGTACTATGATTAACCCCATTTTATAGGGAAAAAAGTGAGCCATATAAAGATTAATTAATTTGCCCAAGGAGACATAAGTAACACTATATCAGCTATGACTTGAATCCAAGGAAACTAACTCCTGAGGCAGTGTTCTTTTTTTCCCCTTGGTTTAATATTACTGCATTTATTTCATATAAATAGGTTAAGTAAGGAAAATAATCTTTTTTTAAAGATTTTACTAATTTATTTGACAGACAGAAATCACAAGTAGGCAGAGAGGCAGGCAGAGGGATGGGGGGTGGGGGTGGAAGCAGGCTCCCTGCTGAGCCGAGAGCCAGATGTGGGGCTCGATTCCAGTATCCTGGGATCATGACCTGAGCCAAAGGCAGAGGCTTTAACCCACTGAGCCACCCAGATGCCCCAAATAAGGAAAAATAATCTTTACACTGAAAAAGTATTTAATAAAATCTAATTTATCTATTATTAAAAATCAATCAATACTTTAAAAAGTTAATAAAAAATTGTCTCAAGCTAAAAGCTACATCATTCTTAATGGTGAAACAAAAGACCTTTTCTTACTATTGCATTATTTTTTACACTATGTTGTTTATTTATTTATCTATGTTGTGTTATATAAGTCACCATACAATACATTCTTTTTTTTAATTTAATTTTTTCAGTGTTCCAAAATTCATTGTTTATGCGCCACACCCAGTGCTCCATGCAATATGTGCCCTCCTTAATACCCAACACCAGACTCACCCAACCCCCTCCACCCCCCTCCCCTCCAAAACCCTCAGTTTGTTTCTCAGAGTCCACAGTCTCTCATGGTTCGTCTCACCCTCCGATTTTCCCCAACTTACTTCTCATCTCCCAGTGTCCTCCATGTTATTCCTTATGCTCCACAAGTAAGTGAAACCATATGATAATTGACTCTCTCTGCTTGACTTATTTCACTCAGCATAATCTCTTCCAGTCCTGTCCATGTTGATACAAAAGTTGGGTATTCATCCTTTCTGATGGAGGCATCATACTCCATTGTATATTTGGACCATATCTTCTTTATCCATTCATCTGTTGAAGGGCGTCTTGGCTATTTCCACAGTTTGGTGACTGTGGCCATTGCTGCTATGAACATTGGGGTACAGGTGGCCCTTCTTTTCACTACATCTGTATCTTTGGGGTAAATACCCATAGTGTAATTGCAGGGTCATAGGGTAACTCTTTTTTTTAAATTTTAAAGGAATCCCCACACTGTTTTCCAAAGCGGCTGCACCAACTTGCATTCCCACCAACAGTGTAAGAGGGTTCCCCTTTCTTCACATGTTTTTTGTTTTGTTTACAGTTTTGTTTTTTTTCCACATCCAACACATGTTTTTTACTGCCTTGTTAATTTTGGCCATTCTAACTGGTGTAAGGTGGTATCTCAAAGTGGTTTTGATTTGAAACTTCCTGATGGCTGATGATGAAGATTTTTTTCATGTGTCTGTTAGCCATTTGTATGTCTTCTTTTGAGAAGTGTCTGTTCATGTCTTCTGCCCATTTTTTGACATGATTTTCTGTTTTGTGTGTGTTGAGTTTGAGGAGTTCTTTATAGATCTTGGATATTCAGCCCTTTGTCTGTAGTGTCATTTGTGAATATCTTCTTCCATTCTGTGGGTTGCCTCTCTGTTTTGTTGACTGTTTCCTTTGCTGTGCAGAAACTTTTGATCTTGATGAAGTCCAAAGTTCATTTTCTCTTTTGTTTCCTTTGTTTTTGGAGACATGTCTTGAAAGAAGTTGCTGTGGCCGATGTTGAAGAGGTTACTGCCTATGTTCTCCTCTAGGATTTTGATAGATGCCTGCCTCACATTGAGGTCTTTTATCCATTTTGAGTTTATCTTTGTGTATGGTATAGAGAATGGTTGAGTTTCATTCTTCTACAACAGCTGTCCAATTTTCCAAGCACCATTTATTGAAGAGACTGTCTTTTTTCCATTGGATATTTTTCCCTGTTTTGTCAAAGATTATTTGACTATAGAGTTGAGGGTCCATATTATTTATTTATTTAGTGTTTATTTATTTAGCATTATGTTAGTCACCATACAATGCTTTCTTAGTCCATGGACTTCATTTTGTATATATGGTGTGTTTGTGTGTGTGTGGTGCATGGACCTGAATTCTGCTGTACATTTGATAGTAAGATGGAAGAGTAGAAAGAACATAGACTTACTGCCATACAAACCTGAACCAGCTTTCCTCTTGCTGGTTCTGTAGCATTTTATGTGTCTCAGTAGATACAGATACATCTACCTGACAAAGTAAATAGAATTGAATAATATTGTGTGTATGCCAGAATGTGTACAACATGGTGGTATGCTACACCATAGTCAATAAACATGCTTCCTCTGATTTTTGGCATTCCTCATACGCATTCAAACATATGGAGAACTATTTGATAACATCCTTGTCATCTTTCTTGCCCCAAATTCTTTTCCTTCAGAGGAAAAAAAAATTGCCAATTTAGGGTCCTAACTGTTATGCCAACTAACACTAATATATATCAATACTACTACTAATAATATATATAAATAATAATAATTTATATATATCAATTCTTGTTTTTACTCTCAGTCTAAAGACAGAGTCATCTGCAATATGTAGAGCCATATAATCTACACCAGTCTGCCCCTGCCATGAATATATAAATTTGAGGCAAACACTTTGTTTGCATTTTCCAGGGGGATCAAGTTTCAGTCACAGTGTGGAAGCTGTCGGCCAACCCTCCCTTATATCACTTCTCTGCTTCCCCACCAGTGTTCTCAGCATTTTCCAAATAAAGTACTTGTACTTTAATTCTGCTTCTGGAAGAACCAAAACTTAAGCAATGTGCCTCCACATTCTTTAAATAAACACTTGCTAAGCATCTTGTACATTCTAGTTACTAAAAATACAGCAGTCAACAAAATGGTCAAAAAGTCCCAGCTTTAATGGAACTTTCCATTCTGGTGGTTAAAAATGGAAAAAAATAAAGAGAAAAACACAGACATGTTTGTATGTGTGTGTCTGTGTGTGTGTGAGAGAGAGAGAGAGAGAGAGCCACACACAGAAAGAAAGAGAGAACAAAGGGATAGGAAGTTAAGGGAATACAAAGGATGGGGACTGGGATTATGATAACCAGGGAGACAACACTGATAAGAAACTGGAACAGAGACTGAAGGAGATGAAGACGCTACTCGTGTGAGTGCTGGCAGAAGAAATGTTCTGGCTTAGAAAACAGTGATGCAGAGGTGCTGGGGTGGCCCAGTCGGTGGAGCATCCAACTCTTGGTTTCAGCTCAGGTCATGATCCCAGGGTCATGAGACTTAGCCCCATGTTAGGCTCCACACTCAGTGATGAGTCTGCTTAGGATTCTCTTTTTCTCTCTCCCTTGTCCCTTCCACCTCTCATGCTCTCTTAAATAAATAATCTTAAAAAAAAAAAAAAAAAGAGTAGGGGTGCCTGGGTGGCTCAGTGGGTTAAGCCGCTGCCTTCGGCTCAGGTCACGATCTCAGAGTCCTGGGATCGAGCCCCGCATCGGGCTCTCTGCTCGGCAGGGAGCCTGCTTCCTCTTCTCTCTCTGCCTGCCTCTCTGCCTACTTGTGATCTCTCTGTCAAATAAATAAATAAAATCTTTAAAAAAAAAAAAAAAGCGAATAAAAACAGTGATGTGAGTGTCCTATGTCAGAAATGTGCTGACCTTTTTAGATGACGAGCAAGGACACCAACATGTCTGGAATGAAGTAAACAGGGAGGGTTAATGAGAGGAAGTCAGGGAATATTTTGTAGGGAAAGCTGAAGGACTTCGGTTTATGTGGCAAATGAAATGAGAAGCCACAAAAGGTTCTGATAAGAGGGCTAATGACCTGACTTGAGTTTTATTACCATCACTCTGGCAGTACTGAGAATAGCCTGTAGAATTCTGGGCACATTTTGAAGCAGAACCAACAGGATTTTCTTTTTTCTTTTCTTTTTTTTTTAAAGATCATTTATTTATTTATTTGACAGAAAGAGAGATCACAAGCAGGCAGAAAGAGCAAGGGAAGCAGACTCCCCACTAAGCAGAGAGCAGGATGCGGGGCTTGATCCCAGGACCCTGGGATCATGACCTGAGCCAAAGGCAGAGGCTTAACCCACTGAGCCACCCAGGCACCCCCCCAACAGGATTTTCTAATGGTTGGAAACAAAGTATGAAAGACTGACAGGATTTAGGGATAATCCCAAATTTGGGTGTTTGTTTGTTTGTTTCATTTTTGTTTTTTTTTTTACCTCTTTAACTGTATAATGGGAGATAAGGAAACTACAGAAAGATCAGGATTCATGAATATGTACAGTTTAAACTCTACTTGAAATCTAAATAAACAAGTTGAGTATGCAGATAGATATAAGAATCTAGAATCTTAAGAGTTAAGGGGTGGAGATGTACATTTAAGAGTTGCCAGCATGCAGAGGTAACCTGAAAGTAAGAAAACTTGCTGACATCATCATTAAAGAATGTAGACAAGAAGATAAGATTGAGGATGGAGCCCTGATAAGCACTTCAACATTTACAGGTCTGGATGATGAGGATGGACTAGCAAAGGATATTGAGAAAAAGCAGGGAATGAAGCAGGAAGAGGATCAAAATGGAACAGTCTGTATTTCTGTCTACTTTTCTATAAATTACAAACTTTCTAAAATGCACTTATATTCCTATAATTTTAAAAAAAATTAAACAGGTAAAATTTTGTTCTCCAAAAGTAGCAAAAATATAACATCAAAATGTTTTACTAAAATTCACAGTAAGGGGGCATGTGAGTGGCTCAGTTGCTTGGTTGATCCTCTGATTCCTGGTTTCAGCTCAGGTCATGACCTCAGGGTCATGGGATCAGGCCCTGCATCAGACTCTGCACTCAGCATGGAGCCTGCTTGAGAGTCTCTCTTTCCCTTCTCCCTCTGTCCCCCTCCCTCCCTCTCCCTCTCCCTTTAAAATAAATAAATTAATTAATTAATTAATTAAATCTTTAAAAAATTATAAAAAATACAATTCACAGTAAGTTTCTTACTTATTATATACTTTAATATTACTAGTTATTATAAAATTAAAGTTTTCTGTGAATTGTTATAGGCCATATATTTTTAGATTTCTTTAAAAATAGATATCACCAGGGAACACATATATAAAGCTTAAGTTAAGATAAATGAGTACATAAGAATCACTACATTAACTTGCTCAAAAAATATTATGTATATGTATATATATACATATATATGTATATATTTATACACACACACACACAAACACACACACATTCAAGGGTCCAAGAAGGAATCTGCATTTTTAAATAAGACTCCTGAGAATTTTCATTTTACAGATGAGAAAAACAAAATAGTGTTCAAGTGATTAAGTTATACAAGTTCTGACAGCTACTAAGTGGTAAAAATGGCATCTGAATGCAGATAATAGAAGGAAAATACATAATTACACATTAAAAAAACATTATTCTTCTAGAAGAAACTAAGAATGGCATGATCTACATGACTAAATACAGTAGAATGAAAGTGCACAAGGAATAAATGATGTAATGGAAAAGGAAGAAGGGTCTGTGATTTTGCATCCAAACTCTACCACTTAATGTTGCAATAAGCAAATTACTTCACTTACTGAAACCTCAATCTCTTCATCTGGAAAATGGAAACAATATCTATACTCACAGTGTTCAAACCAGCTTTCAAAACTCAAATAAAACATTCGTTTCTTAATCTAGACTCTGTTGCAGTTTTGAAGCACGAAGTCATAAAGTTTCTCATACTTGCACATTAAATTTGCATAACTATATACACATATAAAAATTAATCATTAGAAGCAAAATAAAATGTTTCCCAGTAAATGAATTCAAATCAAATAGCATCTTGTCTTCAAGGAGCAGCTGAATGTAAGCACCACCAATAGGTGGGCAGATCTCTTCCTCAGAATCATGCATTGTCTTCATACTTCGGTCTGGTACCTACTGAAAGACATGTACCACTATATTCAGATTCTGTGAATCAGCACTCTACTCTCCCTCTTGGTCACTAGAAAAGTCAAACTTCACTTAACTTGACTCATGGAAAAGAACTTTATTTTCTGTATGTCTATCCCAAGATATGTACAATTATAAAAGGTAGACAGAATAAAATCATTCAAGAGGTAACGACTACCTTCTATATCGTAGCAAATATGCTTCCAAAAACATTAGAAAGATCACTGAGGCATTATCAATTTCATAAAACATGGAAGATATAAGTGAATTTAATAACTGGCCATGATCCTCTGCTGTTGATCACTGACCAACATTTAAATTGGAGTCCATCCTCTACATAGACATACTCTGTGTCCATGCTTTGTGAACAAATTAGGAAGAACTCCTTTAGCACTTTACCATCCATATGACACCCTTTATTAAGGTAAGAAATATTATACCTCATGAAGTAATTCTTCATGTAAAGGTATTAGCTAATACCTATTCATTAGCTAAGAAGGAGGAAATTATTTTTCAGTGAATTCAATCAACATAAATGCCCATGGCACAATTTGTAAAAACTGCTAAAAATCTATTAGGAAAAGGGACAAGAATAAATAATGGTAGTAATGACAATATTAGTTCACCTTTATAATTGCTATGCGTAAGACACTATAAGCACCTTGGATCACTCATTTCATGGTCAAAACAACTTAAGATGCGTTATTTAAAAGCATACTTAAAAGAAAAAGAATTAAAGAACTCAATTGCCCAAACTCACCTAGATAGTAAATAGTGAAACCAGGTTAGATGAAGCAACTGCAGAATCTGTGCATTCTTACCCTCCCACTTACTCTCTTTAGTTGAGTTCTTTCTTTGTCATATGTTAATTTTCACATTAACATGCTAACATTGGTATTCAACAAAATGACAAATAATAATAAATATCTGTTGTATTACCATTACTATTCCTAGTAACAAAAGATATAATTAGGACCTTTCCCAAATACAGAAAGTAGAAAAGTTCAGTATTAGCTTTTAACAAAAACTTAATGGATTTTTTTAATGCAATTTTACACATACATAGTAACTGGAAATTCTTATTTGAAGTAAGTGTAATAAAAATATCCATCTTTATTTTTAGTCACTTGAAATTATCTTTCATAGGATTGGTTTGGAAGAATGAATAAATCTATCTACATTACACCTTGACCCTCTGGAAACCATGTGTAATTTTAGTATATGAGGAAAGTTTCTTTTCTCTTAGTGAAAGATATTATGTCCTGGATAAAATCCCTACAGTTCATCCAGGCAGTTCATCACGCTTCCCAAAAGTTCTTAATTTCAGCCATCCCAAGATGATTACAGTTAACAGAGCTTTGGCAAGGGAAGCCTGAGACACAAGTTTTAGATTACTTCTCCCCACCCTAGTTCATAGAATGGGAAAATCTTGTATTGACTGCAATCGTTCTGCTAATACACAGCTAGGGAGAAAGCCATTTATTCAGCCAGATTCTTCTAACTTCAATTGCTCCCCAGAGTAAAAAACAGGCACTCTGAGAAACTCATTCACTTTTTCAGACCTCTTGGGAAGTTTGCAAGAACTGTTCCAATGTGCTAAATGGCACCCCAGTGAGCTCTGAAAATGCATGTACCTAACAAAGTCCCCAACTCACTTTTTGGATGTAGTTTATACTTTAGGGGGAGCATCTAATTTAATATTTTATTATGAGTTTCTCTTGGTGGCTCACTTTATAGCTCTTTAGTTGCTATACCTATAAAATGATCTAGATTAGCATAAAGCATCCCAAGACAATAATGTAAAGAACCCTAAAATGTTTTCAACAATAGTGTAATTCCTTAGACTCTGAAACATGGAAATATATCCACTTGAGTGCTCAATGTCTTTGAAATATAACGCTATGAGAACTTCGCTTTTATCGTGGGGGAAAAAAGCAAAGAACTCATAATTAATTTGTATTCTAGCAGCTGACAAAATGAAAAGTGCCTCAGCCTCAGATTCAATTAACATATTTACTATATCCTCATTGAAATGCAGAAATACATTGGCTTGTGTTTATATAAATCTCATCATATTTCCAGTGGGAGAACAGAAATTTCAACATTTTATATGGATGTCCATGATCTAATTTTCCTAACAGGAAAATAGTATAACAGGCAAATTTTATATGTAGTGCTCAAATTGTTCTCAACTATCTAGACAACTTAATAGTAATATTCATTCTTTATGAGACACTTCATTCCCTTATTGATTCTCCTTTATATTCTTCTCAGTATCTTTATTGTTTACCTGACTTCCTGACATTTAACATTCTCCTATTGGTTCTTCATTTCTGCTCTCTGTCTCTCAATTTCCTTCTTTCATTAACCACATATAAGAAGAAATTCATTTATTTTTTTTCCTTTAGTCACCCCCTCAATAAAAAGAGTTACTTACCAGGAGCTATGCAGCATATATGTTATGGAGGTCTACTTATCTTGTTCCTTCCACATCTTTAAAGAAGATCATAGAAAAATATAGTACAGCTAAATCCATTTGAAAGAGTCTTTACCCTCACCATGTGAGTAATTCAAATGTGATGTGTAGGCCACACTCAAATAGACATAAATAATTGAAATTTCTTATCTCACAAATAATCCCATTTCAAACTGTCATTGGGTCCAGACAGATCAGATGATATATATATATAATTATATGTATAAAAATTATAATATCAACTCATATTTGAATAGTGCTTTATTTTCTTCAAATCACTTTTACATATATCATCTCATTTCTTGTTTATAATACTATGAAACAGAAATAATTCAGAGAAAAAAATTCTAAATACTATAGTCATCTTCTATACAAGGAAACAAAGATGAAAAAAGAGTAAGTGACTTGTTTAATACCCAATTAATTAGTAAATTTAGCCTAGACCCAAATCAAGTTGTTCCTAATAAAACAGTAGTATGCATCTCATCTACACAAGTACACTTAGATATAACAGGAATTACCTAAATAGTCAAGATCTCATATCAGGGGAACTGTTGGGAAGTGGAGTGGAGATCTGCACTGTGGTTGTATTTTTCAGGGTATGGTAGGGGGCCACAAGACCTACACCATGGGCAAGTAGCATGCATGTAAAGAAGTCATGACTGATTAACTTCTTACTTTCTCACCTTGTTTCTCTAACAGCTTTCACTCAGTATTTTAACAATCATTCTGACCAAAATGACAAAGAAACAAAAGGAAATCATTTTTAAGAACATGCTCCATCCCCATGGTCACTGGAGCATTATTCACAGAATCCAAGACAGAGAAACAACCTAAATATCCTTCCACAGATAAATGCATAGAGAAAATGCAAGGCATTAAATTTTGCTTCTAATAATTAATGTATATATTAATGCAAATTTAATGTACATCTTGAAAACCATAATGATTTGTACTTCAAAACTGCAGCACATTTTAGATTAAGAAAACCAATGTTTTTTGTTGAGTTTTAAAACCAGTTTGAGGGACGCCTGAGTGGCTCAGTGGGTTAAGCCGCTGACTTCAGCTCAGGTCATGATCCCGGGGTCCTGGGATCGAGTCCCTCATCGGCGGGCTTCTTGCTCAGCAGGGAGACTGCCTCTCTCTCTGCCTCTGCCTGCCTCTCTGCCTGCTTGTGTGCTTTCTCTCTCTCTCTTTCTGACAAATAAATAAATAAATAAAATCTTAAAAAAAAAAAAAACAGTTTGAGTACTTTGAGGATAGATGTCATTTCCATTTACAGATGAGGAGACTGAGGCTTAGGTAGGTTAAGTAATGTGCTTGCTGCCACACTGAGTAATAGAAATATGTGATCTTCACTGGTGATCTTAATTCAAATAATTAACTGTATTTAGGACAAATCAGCCATAAAAATGATCTGAGAGATGTTTTTAAACATAAAGTTATCCCATGAACTATTTGCTACTATATGGTTTTCCTCCATCTTGACAACTGTGCTATCTTTCCACCCATTTATCCAGATCGTTTTTCAAACAAAAATAAAAAATAACCTGAAACTCTGCTTCATTTAAGTAATGTAGATAAAGCCTTGAGACTAAATAAGAAAAGGACACAACATACAACACGGGGCATATGTTTTATTACCACTGAAATGACATATAGTAATAACTTAAGGGTTAGACTCCTAACTATATTTTTTTCGGTGTTTGTGGTGAAGGAAGAAATGTAGTTCTTCAGGGAATGCAGTCACACATGTGATATGTATTACATCTGCAAATACATGAGTTTTATATTTCTCAGGAGAGAGTAGGCATTCCAGTTTTGAGTTTATTGGTTAACCTTATGGCACACTTCTGTTATTTATTTCTCCTGTTAGTGCATGGGGCCATGATGAAAAGGTGACCAAGAGATGCTTTAGCAGAACCAATTACTTCTGTTGGTCTTCTACTGATAATCTTACTCTGATACTGATCATATTTTATCTAGTGAAATTGAATAGTTGAGTCCAAGTCTGCCACTTACTCTGCTTACTAAGAAGCAGTCACTGCCATTCTCATTCCTATTATTCCATGGTGATTGGCATAGTACTTTGACATAATAGGTATTTGGGAAATGTTAGTAGCACTGGACTAAGAGTTAAACATTTACAATTATTTCTAGAATGCAAGCAAACAATGGACAACACACACACACACACACATAACTTTTTGGAGATACAATAATATTTCTAAGTATTGATTATCAGGTGTCTCCCTATTTCTTTCCTTAAGAATCAGAAGAGCTTAATTCCTAATAAGTGCGTTGAGTTACACTTAATCAAAGAAGGTATAGAATAAGCAATGATACTCAGTAGAAAGATTTTTAGTGGATTTGTTGGGATATAAAAATCCTTGACACAGAAGTTGCAAATTCAGCAACTTCTATAAAGGGAAGTGAACTTACGGAAGAATAGCACAGGATGGCTAAAGGCATATGTTTAACAACCATATGTTTTGCTGAGTGCTCCCATTCACAGTTTAATGGGAGATCCAATATAAAATTCCACTTACACCTGAGTGCTTAAGGTAAAACACTGAAATGGCTAACATAAGCTGAAAATGATTTAGGCACTTATCTTCTCATGCATATACATCTTTCTTGCAAAGAAACATAGTATGGAATGCAGGGCTTTGGAACTAACGAACCCAACTGTGGAGGCAAAAGTCACACACAAATACACCAGAAAATACTGACACAGGCAAATGAATAAAAAAAATTAGGGCTTCTTTTTTAACCAAGACCATACATGGAACCCTCAATCCTTTTACTTCATCATCCATTCACAGAAATAATAATTATATTATCAGGTGTGTCTATTCTAGAATAAAGGATTTGTGCTTTGTTAATTTACAGTAAATATAGGTTTAGCTAGAATAACAAAAACGACAAAGCTCTAGACTGTGGTTTTATTAATAGGTGAGCCCTACTCAAGTTTCTAAGAAGCTGGGAAAAAAGAAAACCAAGAACCCCAACTCCAAGTGGAAACAATATTCATCATTAGAAGGCAGTGATTAGATCCATTACTTAGGACAGGAAACCAGAAAAGAGGCTATCTTGGTCCTGGAAGCCTTTATGGAAAGGTAAGAATAGAGCTGGACCTGTAAGAAATGGCATATCCTATCTTTCACTGAGAAAGGAAGAAGAATAGGAGTGATGGCACACACAAGAGCATTACATTGGGAATTAAGGAAGTCAGCAAGTAGTGAGGAAACTGACCTAATTTGAGCACAATGTTGGCGGAAATGGGAAATATAACAGCAACAAGCGAAATATAAGCTGTAAGGTAAGGTATAGGAATTAAATTAGGTTAAGGAAAGTTAAGGAGGAGATGAGGATTTTAGGCGGAGACATGAGAGCAAGAATATAATTTTTTTTAAAGGAAGATTAGCTTAGGGATGCTAAGCTTGGGTGGCTCAGTTGGTTAAGCATTGGCCTTGGGCTCAGGTCATGATCCAGGGGTCCTGGGATCCAGCCCTGTGTCAAACATCTGTTTCTCACTCTGCCCCTCCCTGCTTGTGCTTGCTTCTTCTCTCTCAAAGAAATAAATAAAATCTCTCTCTTTTTTTTTAAAGGGGGAGGGGCGTTAGGGTGCCTGGGTGGCTCAGTGGGTTAAGCCTCTGCTTTTGGCTCAGGTCATGATCCCAGGGTCCTGGGACTGAGTCCGTCACCAGGCTCTCTGGTCAGCAGGGGGCCTGCTTCCCTCTCTCTCTCTCTCTCTCTCTCTCTCTCTCTCTGCCTGCCTCTTTGCCTACTTTTGATCTCTCTCTGTCAAATAAATAAATAAAATCTTAAAAAAAAAGAGAGGGGGGGTTAAATTATCCTAGTTAAGTGAATT
The DNA here is from genome assembly GCF_902655055.1 of Lutra lutra. NCBI lineage: Eukaryota > Metazoa > Chordata > Mammalia > Carnivora > Mustelidae > Lutra > Lutra lutra. The sequence continues at coordinate 53,838,762 of NC_062290.1, forward strand.
GAAGGAGAAGAAATCAGAGTCAATGAAGTTATCTCAGAGACTCTTGTTGAAACACTGGCTTCCGTGTAGTTACTTGCTAGGGTCCCCATTTGACTGTACAAGACAGAGAATATTTGGGACAATTCTCTAATCCAACAACAGCACGATGTTTTTCTTTATTTAGATCAAGCTCCAGATGGGTCATTACAGAAGGAAGGGAGAGAGAGAAAGAGCAAAATGATAGGAAAAGAAGGCCCATTGTTACAAGAATGATATGTTGGAAACATGTAGCCGTGGGAAGAGAACTCTAAGGATTCCAGCCAAATGCACCTTTTCTCACATATTGCAAAAATCCGTACTACAGTAGAGCTGTATATGCAAGTGTAGTTTGTGAATCCCAGTAAATAAACAAAAAGTAAAACAAACCCTAAGAGCCTACGATATGACTGAATCCAGTTCACTCACATTATTTTGAAGATGAAACTGACACATGGAGATCAAGTTATAGAAATCCATAAGGAAAATACAGTCAACTAATAAAGCCATGAAACCATCACTGTAGCGATTTGAGTGTCACTGGGCTTCAGTTTCCTCAGTTGTAAAATGAGAGGAATGCATATAAGACTACTGGACAGATTAGTCTGATTGGCCGTAAATAGAAATGCTATGATTTTTATTATACCGCAAGAAAATCAATGTTCATATTTTCTTTGTTTTATTTTTGCTTTTGTTTTCTATAATATTCCCTGATCTATTTCTTTGCTCTCAATATGGAGCACTTTTCAAATAAATGTTTTAAACAGATTAACATAATATATCACTTTACTAGAAGAAAATGTTTATCATGAAGTAGCACATATATTGGGGTTACATTAATGTTGCATATGGCACTGAAAATGGAAGAGTTAAGAAAAAAATATAGATTTATTTATATATTTTTTAAAATCTTGGGATATTGCCCTGCTTTCTTAAATTACTGGTGATCCTCCTATTAAAAGTTTGATTTTCGGGGCACCTGGATGGCTCAGTTGGTTAAAGCCTCTGCCTCTGCTGAAGTTCAGGTCATGATCCCAGGTCCTGCCTTGTTGATCAGCTCACTCTACACTGTGAGTTGGGGGATGGTGGGTTGGGAGCTGGGAGCAGGGGGGAGCTGGAATGGGGATGGGAGGAGGGCTGGTTGTTGGGGATCTGGGCCAGGAATATCAGTGATGCTCTGACACAGCTGCGGATTATGGCTCACAGCTCTGAGCTCACAGCTCAGTCCAGGCTGTGAGCCAGACAACCACCCACTGGGATAACTTGGCCCAAGAACCCCTCTCCCTGACTTTGCATCTCCTCCTCACATGGGAAAACAACACATCGGACCCCCCACCTTTGGTAGAGATGTTTCAGGGGTCCTTTAGATGTTCCATTCTAACGTCACTTTTTAAAAATATATTTTAAACTATTCTTAAAGCAAACTATTCTGTACCAAAAACAGTAGACACTTTCAGACACCTTCTCTGCTCAGATTTGAACACGAGCACCAAGTGTTCACAACTCCGGCTTCTCCTGGGTCATTGAAGAGTGTCCCCGGGAAGCAAGTAGGAAGAGAGGCAAGCAGAGAGAGAGAGGGAAAAGCAGGCTCAGCAGGGAGCCTGTTTCCCCCTCTCTCTCTCTGCTTGCCTCTTTGCCTACTTGTGATCTCTCTCTCTCTGTCAAATAAATAAATAAAATCCTAAAAAACGAAAAAGTTTTATTTTCTTTCACGGTTTTATCACGCTATAAAGTTTCTAAAAACTTATTGGTTTTCTCCTTTGTAGAAAAACAAAAATGAAATTTTGCATATGGAAGCATCCTGAAAATATTTTCAGTGTTATAGGGGAAGAAACCAAGGTACCAAGTGGTCAATCAGCTAGTCCCTCATAAGGTATTTGTTCTCTGTGCCTACCACAGGATCCTGGCTAGGCTACCTTTCACACTCATACAGAATAGTGTCCGGTCCTAAATGAATAGTGTTCACAGTATGGTTTCTCAATTTATATCTCTTCTCTGGGTTGTATCAACAGAGGGGTCTGAGTTTTGATTTTATTATTTCTGTCCAGCAATTTTCTTTCAAGGCCATGGCTGAAATTCAATTAGTTCAATCAATATAGAACTCATTCTATGTGGGTTTTTATAGTTGGCCTCACAATTCAAAACCTATTTTTAAAAAAATGTTGTGTGTTTTTTGTTGTTGTTGTTTTTTTAAATGCTGACTTTGAGTTTTCAGGTGTAATTTCCTGAAACAATGCTCATAAACTAGACTGTGCCTATTTATACACTGGCATTTTATAACTATTGTAAGGGATTTTTTTTTTTTACTACCTCAAAGTAATCAAGCAATTAGACATGTTCTTTTAAGCAAGCTTAATCATTCTCTTCTCTCTGGGTCAAATAGTGGGTACTCTTCATTGTGATATAAGAGCACTTATCAAGGGGCCTGGTTACTTTATGTGAACATTCTTCTTACTGAGTTCTGAAGACAATCTTATTTGTCTTTATATTTCCAATATCTAGCATGCTATCTGGTGCTTAGTCAGCATACAATACACATTTCTGAGTAAGTGAACCCAAATAATCAGTGAACCCAGTAAGGTCACAATATTCTCTTTGAGTCAAAAAATATAGATACATTATTACAAAATGCCTTGCCTTTTTTTTTTTTTTAGTAACTAACACCATGCTGCCTACATTCCATTCAAATAAATACTTACTGGCTCACTAATCAAGTATCCAACAACACCTCTACACGATCAAGGCAGAAAAAAAGGTTCTGGTTAATCAAACTGGTTATCTAACCTTCAAAAGTACAAAAATGGATTAGATAATACACAAAAAAGCATCTCTCTTTCATTTTCCAAAATAATTTTTTGGAAATAAATATGGATCTTGGAAAATGGAGGAAAAGAGGACATTTATGACAAAGTATAAAACAAATGTCTAATAATCTAAAAATAGTAAGATACTGTATATTTTAAAAAATATTTTTAAAAATTAATTTTTCAGCAATTGCAATATGGTATCTACTGAAAAATTATCTTTCCATTTGAAAAAATACATAGTAAATATAAGTGAATGTTACAGCCATTTGTTTTGGTTATCTTTTTTTATTTAAAGAATCTTCTTGGGGCGCCTGGGTGGCTCAGTGGGTTAGAGCCTCTGCCTTCAGCTCAGGTTATGATCCCAGCGTACTGGGATCAAGCCCCGCATCAGGCTCTCTGCTCAGCAGGGAGCCTACTTCCTCCTCTCTCTCTGCCTGCCTCTCTGCCTACTTGTGATCTCGCTCTCTCTGTCAAGTAAATAAATAAAATCTTAAAAAAAAAGAATCTTCTTGAAATTAATCTTTAATATGCCTAACATACAGATCTAAAAATTTACAAAATAATGGTTACATATTATAAAACTATACTTAAGGTACTTTTACTTTAACCTCAATCCCAAAAGTCATCCTCTAGAAATTCAAATTAATAAATATCTAAATTCACTTTATCCAATAAAAAATTAAAAAAACATATTTGTATAGTTTTTAGTCTAAACTCCACTAGCACATGTAAGAATAAAAATCTGACAATCAAATACTTAATCTGAAAGCAAGAATTTTTTTTTAATTTTTTAAGATTTTATTTATTTATTTGACAGAGAGAGATCACAAGTAGGCAGAGAGGCAGGTAAAGAGAGAGGGGGAAGCAGGGCTGAGCAGAAAGCCCTATGCAGGGCCCGATCCCTGGACCCTGGGATCATGACCTGAGCCGAAGGCAGAGGCTTTAACCCACTGAGCCACCCAGGCGCCCCTGAAAGCAAGAAATTTTGAGTACCTGTAATCTTTGTGATCTAAGATCACGGATTAAAAAAATTGTGGTGTCAGACCTTTAGGTATTAAGCTGTTAAAAGAGCTGCCTATATCCTTGGTATAACAATATGTATATAACGAAGTTCAACATTTTCCTAGGAAGCAGTAATTTTTTTTTTTGCTAAAAGTTAATACCTCCATGTGTCCAGAGAAATACAAATATCCCCTTCTTTTTCCTTCATTTGCATACTTAGGACCTCCTGCTACCCACTAGCAATGCAACCCTCACTGCCCATTGCAAATGGAACAAAAGTCTCTGAATGCCAGCACCAATAAACCCCTTCAAACTGCTCTCCAGTCTCTGTTAGAATTTTCTGGCACAGGGACAGATCTGATCAGCTTTCAGGGTTATGTTAATGTCTACAGAAAGCAAAACACTTAACATCCGTGAGTGACATATGTGACTTCTTAGAATTTTATAATACACCTATTATAGGACTCTATTTTTTTTATAGGATTTTAAACACAGTATAAGAGCTACCTATAACTGCAATATCTTGGGAGGAAAAAAGTTTGAGGAAAGGGACTGCATCTTATTCATCATCTCATTTCTAGAATTAAGCACATAGCAAGTACTGAATAAATGTCAAAATAAATGTTGAATGTATGCATGTTAATCATGGCTAAATGAAGATTTAATGACATTATTTCCCATTCAAGTTCCTGCTAATTTGACTACGGTGGGGCCAACAGGCTGTATACCTTTAAATACATTCATTAATAGATACTAACAGGTTGTCATTTTAATAAGCAGATTACCCACAGAGACAAGCTTAATTTTATAAAATTATCTACTCTAACAGTCCGGTGCTTGGTGGGAATGGGACAGAAAGAGGCAGACAAAGTGAGTAGAGTGTTACTGAAATGAATGAAATGTGTCTCCTGCATAGTGACACAATCCCTAACCCTGAGATACACATTATGCTCAGCTTCCTACTACACTTCTGTGACTTTGCTAAGATGTATGCTTACCAGTAAATACACTTTGATGAAATGTGTGTTTCAATCCGGAAGATATCAGTTCAACTTGACTATAAATCTCATGTCTACCACTTTGTTGTTGTATTAAACCTGTCTGGTGGCAAAATGGACCACCTCTTCCCTTACCGAAGCCATAAATGACTCATATTGTTTCCTAAGAAAGAGAGTACTTTTATTAAAAAAACACCAACTAGAGCTCCCTGATGATGTATCCATTGTATCTCCAGTAACAGATGAGAACATGTTCCTTTCACAGATGGTATCTATTTTTCAAACATTTGCAGAATCTCAGCTTAATAAAAAGGAGAGAGGAAAGAAAGAAAGAAAGAAAACAAGGAGTAAACGGAAAACCCCTGATTACTGAGAATAGAAGTGAAATAAAGAATGCTGTGAATCTCGGAAACACTGGGAGGAATCACCTCCAGGTCCGTGCGTGTTACAGCTCCCTTTGCAAATACTACAACATTAAAACCTTTGTGCCTTTCATGAAACACTAGACTATTTTTTCATGTGTTACAGTGAGAACTCATGTTTAGAATATGTGTAGTTTAAATGTCAAACAAAAGAATACACACATAAAATATAAGAAATTCATCAGTTGTATAATGAGTGACTTGCCTAGCCAATGTTCTCTTCTATCACCCGCAGAAAACTACAGATATATTTATGTTATTGCTATTCTACTGTGACATTGTAACTTTCCCAGCCTGAGTTTCTTAAGGATGGGGACTACATGTCCATGTTTGTACTAATGTCTAAAAATTAAGACTTTCTATAAATGATCCTTTGGTAACTGATTAAATGAAATTTAGAAAATTTTTACTCTAATGATATTAATACAATGACTTATCGTCTTTCATTCCCTGATGTTTTAATTTATTTAAAATTTTTTAAGAGAGGGGAGGGGGACAGAGGGAGAAGGAGAGGGAGAGAGAAAATCTTTTTTTTTTCTTAAAAAGGATTTATTTATTTATTTATTTACAGAGAGAGAGAGAGAACACTAGGAGGGGCACAGGGAGAGCAAGACACTTCATGCCTTGCTTGGAGCCCAGAACCAGGCTAGATCCCACAACCCCAAGATCGTGACCTAAGCCGAAACCAAGAGTCAGATACTTAACCCACTCCGCCACCCAGGTGCCCCCTGGAGAGAGAGAATCTAAGCAAGCTCCATGCCAAGCACAAAGCCTCACACCACGCTGTCTTATGACCCTGAGATCATGACCTCAGCCAAAATTAGGAGTGGAACGCTTAACCAAATGAGCCACCGAATTGCCCCTCATTTCTTGATTTTTATTTCTATTTATGCTAAAAACGTTGAAGCTATATTATATGTATAAAGAACAGTATATATATTTATATGATGTATGTCAACTATGCAGTTTAAAAAATGATGCATAAATATTGGAAGGACATGCTCCAAGCTATTAAGAATTACTTCTGACTATTGGATTTATTTTCATTCTCTCTACTTTTTTGTTAATATTCAATATTTTGTAATGAATATGTAATACTTTCATAATCAGAGACAAACGGTTAAAACATCCTGTGCTAATTCTCATTGATCTGATCAATCTAAGTTGTTTTGGGCACCTACTGTTACATGAACCACCTCTATGGATAAGACGTACATCTTAGTTTCCTATAAAATCACACATTCCTCATTCAAAATATTAATTTATTTTCTTAATTATTTGACACAGAGAGAGAGAGAGAGAGAGAGAATAAGCAGGGAGAGCAGCAGGCAGAGAGAGAAGGAGAAGCAGACTCTCCACTGAGCAGAGAGCCTGATACTCAATCCCAGGACCCTGGGATCATGACCTAAGCTGAAGGCAGTCACTTAATCAACTGAGCCACCCAAGTGCCCCTCTTCATTCAAAATAAATGCAGTTATTACTAATCCATGTATCTGGGCAATATGGATAGAAAATATTCCATTACTTAGCAACATATTTAAACTGAACAAAAAAATACAGAACAACAAAATGAGAATAATGTCTCAAGAACATTAATATCCAAAAGAGTATTAATAGCCAGTGAAATTTTTTCAATAAGGTCAAAATATTACATCATATTTCAACGAATGTTATAAACCAGTGATTAGTTTATAAGAAAAAAGTACATAATCTAGAAAGGATTTTTTTAAAAAGCTATGATAATATATATAACATGCAGTAAACAATACAGGAGAAATAAAAGGAGACCAACAAATGTGTGAAATAACAGGTTCATTTATAGCCTTAGAAAGTTGAAGTCCAGATCTTACTCAGAAAAATTTAAAGAACACAGTTCCATCATCAAATGAAGAATCACATTCAGTTATAAATTATAACCCCTGATTCTATTAGGCAAAGATGAGTTTATAAATTGTTTTTCTTTTTATTTTTTCTTAAGAGTTAATTTATTTGAGAGAGACAGAGCATGAGCAGGGGTGAGGAGAAAGAGTGAGAAGCAGACTCACCACTGAGCAGAGAACCCGACACAGGGCTTGAACCCAAGACCCCAGGATTATGACCTGAGCCGAAGGCACTTAACTGAGTCACCTAGATGCCCCTCTACATTGTTTTTCTTAAAAAGAATTAGGGGTGGGCACCTGGGTGGCTCAGTGGGTTAAAGCCTCTGCCTTCGGCTCAGGTCATGATCCCAGGGTCCTGGGATCCAGCCCCACATCAGGCTCTCTGCTCAGCAGGGAGCTTGCTTCCTCCTCTCTCTCTGCCTGCCTCTCTGCCTACTTGTGATCTCTGTCAACTAAATAAATAAAATCTTAAAAAAAAAAAAAGAATTAGGGATTGTTCTAATTTCTTAATTGTTCAATGATTTCCAGAGTCAATTTCATTTTTAGGAAATGAACTTCTATGTTAAATAGATCTGGGTTCAAACTCTGCTTAAAAACTTAAACTGTGCCCTAGACAATTTATGTAACTGCTCTAAATTTCTCTTTTCCATCAATAAAGTGGGAATAATACCTAACTCACAGTGATGCTAACAGGACTACATGAAATACTGTAAGTAGAGTAACTTAGAGTGCACTTAATAACTTAGTAGGTAGAGTAGGAACAAACATTCCTTGCCACTATCAAGGAGAGATTAAACTTGTGGAAAGAAGGTGATACCAAACTTTCCTGATTCTTGAGGCAAATAAGCTATACTAAAGAAGACTTTTAAAAAGTGTGCCCCCTCACCACAGAGAGCAGTATATTTTGCAGATGACTGGCTACCCAAAAAGGCCTTCTCACTCTCAGCAAACTGACACTTGCTACACAAAAGAATGCCAGATTTCAGAGTATGGTAGAAATCAGTCGATACTCCTGAGCCTATCTTCTAGCTCTTCACATAAAAGTTACAACTGCAGATTGAATCCTTTCATCTGTGTCAAAAAGCAGACCAGTATTAGTAGATTCTCAGAAATAAGAGACAGCTAGGCTGTAGTGGACTGATAAATGTGAGATAGAAACATGGGCAGTTGAGGGAGTGTTTCAGGTAATGAAGTCATAAAATTCTCTTTGTAGAAGAGAACATTGTGTGTGTGTGTGTGTGTGTGTGTGTGTGTGTGTAACTGACTGCAAATATATCTCCAATTCTTCATATCATCTTTGAAATGTGACTTCACCACCCTTCAAATCAACAGATGGAATATATATACTCTTCCTTTGAATCTGTCTAGGCTAGCCTTGTGACTTGCTATGTGCAATACTATGTGATAGAAATAATGCTGTCACTGTTCTGAAGCTAGATCTCAACACTTTGCACTCTCTCTTAGAGTCCCATTCCCCATGTGAGCAAAGCCAGGCTAGCCTGCTGAATGATCAGAGACGTGAGGCTAACTGTCAGCTACTCAAAAGCCAGACACATGAGTGAAGCCACCCAGAAGGGCTGTCAGCAGAAGTTGGAAAGATCAGTGAGCCCGCCAAGATTAGCCAATCCTAGTTCATAATACAAGAGTGACCTAGCAAATCCAGAGATTCTTGGGTTTATTATTGAAGATGAACTTGGGGTAGTTTACTATGCAGTAGTAGCTAGACACATGGTGTGAGTTTTATAGCATGACCTGAGAAAAAAATGAAGGATCTAGCTAATTTCCTGGTTAACTGAAAATACTCAGCCCTCATTACTTCCTTGATATTTGTCCTGTGGAAACAAGAGGATTTAATCTTTCATTCTTAGAACTCTTCAAAAGCTAGATGAGTATTTTCTTCATCTTTGAATGCTCAGCTCCTGCCTACACGGTGATCCAGCAGTTAAGAATATGGACTTTGAGATTATATTTCATAGGTTTGAAATCTGCCTGAGTGATGTTAGGTAAGTTGCTTCATATTTACAAGTTCCAATTACATAATCTCAAATACTAGTCTAATCCTGTTATCCAACTAATAGGAATTAAGTTAAATAATGCACCATCATAATGACTGATGTTGATGCACACTAAGCAAAATTATGTTAATTATTATTAGATGCTCAAAAAAGACTGTTAAAATCAACCCTTAAAATGTACAGGGGAGAACTCTGTGGACTTTATCATCTCTGGCCCTATAATCAGAGAGTTCAGTATACACCCCCTCAGGAAATGCACTACTGTGTGATTGATCATGCTTAGAATGACTATTTGTTGGATTGAGGATGATGAAAATAGTGATAGATTTTATATGAAGATGGTCAGCTTCATGTCTCCAAACCCATTTACTTCAGTATATTAAACACCAGGAAAATACAGCACTTTAAAGGACAAATGTAAAAAGCTACTGGGTGCTGCAAGCCATCTAATGTATTTGTACACACACCAGGAGGTGGATTGAGGTGGGGGCTGGATCCTCCCCTCTCTTCAAGCAGGTTTCTGCCTCAGTTATTCTCCAAGACAATGCCATTTTGAATACATAAAACAGCACTGCTTTTGTACCAACTGATATGATAATATGTAACCAGACACTTACAAGATAAAACTGGTACTGACTGGTATTAGGAGCATATGCTTTAAACTATCAACAATAGCCAAACTATAGAAAGAGTCCAAACGTCCATCAGCAGATGAATGGATAAAGAAGATGTGGTGTACACATGCAATGGAATATTACTGAGCCATCAAAAAGAATCAAATCTTGACATTTGCAACTATGTGGATGGAGCTAGAATATATTAGGCTAAGTGAAATAAATCAGTCAGAGAAAGACAAATACCATATGATCTCACTCATATGTGGAATCTAAGAAACAAAATAGATGAACATAGGAGAAGGGGGAAAAAAGAGAAAGAGATGGAAACCATAAGAGACTCTTAACAAGAGAGAACAAACTGAGGGTTGATGAAGGGAGGTAGGCATGGGATGGGTTGAATGGGAGATGGGTATTAAGGAGGGCATTTGTGATAAGTACTGGGTATTATATGTAAGTGATGAATCACTAAATTCTACATCTAAAACCAATTTTACTATATGTGTTAACTAACTAAAATTTAAGTAAAATCTTGAAATTGAAAAAAAAAGGGCAGCATATGCTTTAAATGTGTTATCTGTCAGTAAAAAAAAGTGAGATTGCTACATGTTCTATGGAATGCTAGTATAAATTCATGTGTACTAAACTGACCCCCATTTGGACTCCCAAGAATAGTCACATATACTTTAACTTGTTACATATTTGTAAAGACGTTTGACATTCTCTAAGAAAAATAATAATAATAATAATTATTATTATTATTATTATTATACCAGGAAAAAATCTGGATGAGCTAAAATGTCTCTACATTGAACTACAGTGCCCAAATGATGGAAGTCATTAATTCCATAATGCATATATTGGTTATTTTTGATTTGAAGATAATGTTAGACTTACTAAAAAGTTGTAAAATAATAGCTTCATATACCCTTCATGCAGCTTCCTCTAAAGAAACTCAAATCTCACTAGTTTTTCTATTAATATCTTATTTTGGTTCCATGATCTTATCCAGGATGCAGTATTACATTTAACTGCTTTTTCCCCCCGCTCAGTTTCCTTCAAGCTATGATAACCTTACTTCGTCTTTCATGATTTTTACACCTTCCAAGAATATCAAAACAATTATCTTGTAGAACACCCCTCAAATTGTATTTGTCTAATGTTTTCCCATGATTAAATCCTCTCAATCCATCATACCAAAGGTTTCGAGATACTGCTATGTCTTACAAATGGTGATGTTAATACCGTTCATTTGGTTAAGATGGTATCTGTGGGGTTTCCACACTGTCAAGACTTTTCCCCTCTGTAATTATTATCTTTTAGAGAGATACTTTGAGACAAGATGCATTTCCTGTTTCTCCTTGAACTTTTGCCCCCTATATTTATCAATCCTCAGTGTACCTGATCTGCAACAATTATTCCTGAAGTATGCATTTGTAAAAATGCATAATGTAACTATAATCAAGATCCATCTTAAAACCCATGATCCCTTACTTTTGCTCTCAGCCATTTAGCATTCAGATTAGCTGCCACAGTCTGCTTCTTATTTCTGGTATCATGACTGCACAAATGCTACTGTTGTATATTTTAAATAACAAACCACATATAGATTAATAGAGGCAGGAATATGAATGCCGGTTGCCATGCGAACACCTTGCACTGACATCGCCTGATAACATTAAGAGGGTCCCAACAATAAAAGCCACTGAAGGCATGTTGGTAGCTGTGAAGAAAATCCAGAAGATACCATACAGGGACGTTGTCAGGATCTGCCGCACCCCGGTGACTGTGAGCACACAGAGAACAATGGAGTATTGTTTTATTTTTTTAAAACTATATCTATAAAAAGGACAAAATGTGATTTAAAAAAAAAATGTCAGACCCAAACTTTCTGGAAGAAATTTTGGGAAGGACAACTACTTTACTTCCTTCATATTTTTTATATTGACACAAAAATGAGATATATTTTTAAAAGTTACATAAATCAGCTGCCTGGGTGGTTCAGATGGTTAAACGTCTTCCTTCAGCTCATGGTCTTGGGATCGAGCCCCATGTCTCCCTCTCCCTCTGCTCCAGCCCCCTAACACACACACACTCTCTCTCTCTCTGTCTCAAATAAATGAATAAATTAAAATCTAAAACACAATTACATAAATCAGTCCAAAACTGTACCACTGATTTTGATGAATAGTGCTTACATTTTTTTCAGCATCTTTAAGATAAATAAAATAATGGGATATCTTTTCATCACCGGCCTTGTTTCAATCACGTGGCAAAATACTGAACTGAGGGTGACCCAAATTTTAGGGGTAGATTAGGATCTCCTTTGGCAAAGAATGCAACTGTGCTATGAGTTTTGGGTCCTGCAAGTTTCCTGGATGAAAGGTTCTAACACAGATTAGCAGTGAAGTCAGATTTCCATGATTATCTTCTACTGAGCAAGAAGCAAAGGAGACACTTGGACACAAGCCATCATACTTTCAAATATTTCCAAAGAAAAAATATATTTGGTGGATAAACATACTGCCTACAGGAAGAAGCTTAATACAGTAGCATATTCCATGATTCATTTATAGCTACTAGTATACACTTCTGAACTGAAGACAAAAGAAAATCAATGTCAGTTTTTAAAAAAGATTTTATTTATTTATTTGAGAGAGAAAAGGGGAGCACGAGCTGGGGGAGGAGCAGAGGAAGAGGGACAAGCAGAAACCAAGCTGAGCATGGACCCCAACGTGGCGATCCATCCCATGACACTGAGATCATGACCTGAGACGAAATTAAGAGTCAGATGCTCAAACGATTAAGCTATGCAGAGGCTCCAAACCAATGTCTGTTTTTAAGGTAATCTGTCAAATGCAGAGCAATGGTTTTCAGCCTGACTTTCCTGGTATAATTGGAGGTTCACCCAATGTTTCCAGGACACGCTTCCCTCATCTACCAAATAAGCCAACTGGAAACAGCAAAGATTTTTTGAATGTTGATAATGACTTTAAAAAATGGAATAAATCAAAGTAAAAATATGGTGCAACCCACATACTAAAGATTTTTTTCTTCTTTATGGAAGTTTTTTTGTTTTCTGTTTTTGTTTTTTAGAATTAACATATTTATTTTAAGTGCTATTCATGTCTATCAGTTCTGGCAACAGTAATCCTAATGACACTTGGGATATTTCTTTATGGCACTAAAGAGTTACCACGAATGAGTGCCATTCATCAGAGAGGCAAAATACTGCATTAGCAAAACTGTAGAAACATTAAAACACTGACAGCAGAACAGAGAGCAGATTGTTTTTACAAAAAGCCAATGCATTTTCATCACATAGCTACAATATAGATATATTATATACGCATCACCCTCTGAATGAACAATATCAAAATACTCTATTCCACTTGAAATAATCCCTGGAATTATTCCCTCCCACTGCAAAGGTCATCTGAGAAACATCTGTATGCATGATGTTATCAATTTAATTTAATTTAATTTCTTACTGGGAATTACTGGCCAATAAAGTCTGAAATCCACTGGCTTAGATAATCTCTAAGAATGGTTGGTTCTTGCCTTAAATTCTATGGTATAAAATGTAGTGATCCGAAGGGGCATGTGCACCTGAATGTTTATAGCGGCAATGTCCACAACAGCCAAACTATGGAAAGAACCTAGATGTCCATCAACAGATGAATGGATAAAGAAGATGTGGTATATATATAAACAATGGAATACTATACAGCCATCAAAAGAAATGAAATCTTGCCATTTGCCATTTGCGACGACATGGATGGGACTAGAGGGTATTATGCTAAGCGAAATAAGTCAATCAGAGAAAGACAATTATCATATGATCTCCCTGATATGAGGAAGTGGAGATGCAATGTGGGGGGTTTGGGGGATAGGAAAGGAATAAATGAAACAAGATGGGATCAGGAAGGAGACAAACCATGAAGAGACTCTTAATCTCGCAAAACAAACTGAGGGTTGCAGGGGGCAGGGGGAAGGCGGGTAGGGAGACAGAGATGGGGTTATGGACATTGGGGAGGGTGTGTGCTATGGTGAGTGATGTGAGGTGTGTAAACCTGGTGAATCACAGATCTATACCCTGGGGCTAATAATACATTATATGTTAATAAGAAAATTTAAAAAATTAAAAAAAAATTCTATGGTATAAGCAAAATTTTGTCAAAGGAACATTTGAATCACATAGTTTAGAAACAGATGCCAAAGAGTCTGGATCATTATGTCTACACTCAACGATATAGGAGCCTCTAGCCACATGTGCCTATTTAAATATAAATAATAATTAAGTGAAATTAAATATTCAGTTCTGTAGTACAACAGCTACTTTTTAAGTACTTTATAACCACATGTGGATTGTGGCTACTATATTAGAGAAAGCATATGTAGAACGTTTCCACATTTTGGAAAGATGTTAGGGAACACTGCTCTAGAACTACCCAGGCATTTACCAGTGTGTTAAACACAGCCTGATTAACCCAATCTTGGGACAAGTAGAATTAATATGATTAAAATTATAAAAATTAATATGATTAAAAATATGTCATATATATGGAAAAACACTAATATTATTTCGTAATACATACTTTAATGATTTAGTCACACATCACCCATCTCACCATTTCAGGCTTTTTCCCTGCCTTGCCATTAAATTGGCACAGTTTCCTGTCATTCCATTGCATTCTTTTTGGGGTTTTATTTAAAAATTACAGTCTCCTGTGGATGGACAACTTATTCCAATCCTTTATTATGCTTTCATGTGTTTCCAAAGTTCATGTGAGATCATGGTAAAAACTCCTTTGCCTCTCTGGAGCTCTGAATGTTTCATTCATTGCTATTCTTACCTGGTGCATGTGAAACAGGAAAACATGGGGAAAAGTTCCCTGCCTTTGGTTGCTTTTCAGATGTGTGATTTCTCCTTCTGTATAAACCTGCTATATTACAAGACCATTATTTTGGATGACTGTCATTTGGCAAATGGATGAGGTCAAAGTATTTTTTTAATGGCTGTGAGCATCATTCTTACTATATTTGCTGTTCAGAAGAATCATTAACATATAAGTCAAAAGATATGGGTTTAATTTCTGGTCTTGGTGCTAACTTGCACTTAGACTAAGTCTCCAAATCCATTCCATGATTTCTACTTCAGTAATAAAATAAAAATAATCCTACTTGTACTATTTCCCTTGTGGAGTGGTTGGGAGAGTAAAATGCTAGTGTAAGTAAATACCTGCTCATTGAGATCTGTTAGAAAACAGAAATGCTATTACTTTAATATCCTGGTTTCCTGAGTTCATTATATATACCATATACTCACCACTTGGCACAGTATCAGAGACATACTAATCGTTTCATGTTTGTTAAATAAATAGATGGATGGATGGAAAATGAATGTATGTATCAACTCTAAATTGTTAAAGACTTTTAAAATATTCTTAATATACATAAACATACATATTATAAAAACATAAATATACAACATATATTTCATTGATTTAATTAAGTTCTACCTTATTTCACCAGAGTGTTTAATATAGCATGATATTTATTACATTATGTGGTATCAAGATGTATTCAACTTTAGAAATTCCTTATTTGTATACCTGAGGCTACATCAGGCTTTGTCACTAACCTATTACGTGACCTTGAACAAGGAATCTAGCCCACTGAAAGCATCTGAGTTTGCAAACCACAGCTTAAAGACTCCAACCATAAATTAGTCTCTGCCATGATTTTGTTAGTTTGTTCCTTTTTTGGAAAGAGGGACTTTTCCTATTCCGTTAAAAAAATAAAAAGTCCATAACTATGACTTTCACCACTTTTCTGATCGACATTTTGCTCTAAATACAAGTGCATGTATCAGTAGTTATTTTAAGATACCCATTTGATCACTAATCATTAAAATAGAACACTATCAAGCATTACTGAGGTAAAGAAATCGGAAGGAATACCATCCTTCTACCAATGCCCAGTCTCTGTTTATAGTGACCCTGTGGTAAGTCCTTCACCCTTCACGTCCGCTGCCTTTAGCACCACAGATTTATTGACAGTGATATAATGAACTTGCCTCTGATCTTGTTCTAAAATATCAAAAAAAGTAAATGTGAACTTTATTTTATTGTTCCTAGTTTAGAAAAGGTGAACAAAAGTCAATTTGAAATAATACATATAAAGTGTTCAGAATCACAGGCCTCAATAATGTTAACTCTGACCAATACTATTTTGATTTTTAAGTGGAGAATAGGTCAGTTCACTGCATCATTAAAGCCCCTTAGATTATTCAATAATAAAACCTCGAAAGCTATATAGAATACACATCAAACATAAAGAAAAATATAGAAAAGGCATAGTATGATATAATCCTTTAAAAATTACTAAATCATCACATATAGAACTAGAAAGGACCTCAGAGCCCCCATAATCAAAACCCCTGATTTTATGATGAAGAAATGTTGTTCAGGAGATGAAGGTCACACAATGGAACTGGTGGTACAGATGATTCCACTCTTGACATACCAGTATCTTTTTATTTAGTTCAACAATATTCCTCCTGGCTTGAAAATTCTAGAGAATACATTATACTATTAATGAAAATTAGTTTCCTCAGCCCAGATTTGATTGAATGCGCTTTACTGACTACATATGTCGAAGCAGAGAGGAAAGGGAAACATGTTTCAAGGGAAAGGGGTCAGCATTCACAAAAGCCTGGAGTCAAAACCAGAAAAGGTGCACTGGGAGAAGAGAAAAAAATGCAGCATTGATGGGAAAAGGGAAACAAGAGAAGGATGACAAACAAGGGCAGATAGCAAGAAGACAAAAACATACAAGGTCTTGTAAGCTGTACTGAGCAGGGAATCCGATGCTGGGACTTGATCCCAGGACCCTGAGATCATGACCTGAGCCTAAGGCAGAGGCTTAACTAACTGAGCCACCCAGGTACCCCTAGAATATTTTACCTCTTTTAGAAGGCCAAATAGTATTTATTATATATTCTCCACATGGTTACTCTGGATTGTGAAATTGTTAAGATTCAGTGACCTCATGAAAATCACAAGTGTTAAAAAAAAGAAAAAAAGAAAATCACAAGAGCTAATTTAGAAATACTGGCACAGGTGAAAAACTGGTTCAAGGTATTCACACATTTAACATTTTACATTAAGCTCAGAGTTAAGTATATAATCTGGAAAACTGGTGCATAAAAGTTACTTTAAGAATTGAATGAGATGGAGGGGCGCTGGGTGGCTCAGTGGGTTAAGCCTCTGCCTTCGGCTCAGGTCATAATCCCAGGGTCCCGGGATCAAGCCCTGCATTGGGCTCTGCTCAGCGGGGAGCCTGCTTCCCTTCCTCTCTCTCTCTGCCTGCCTCTCTGCCTACTTGTGATCTCTGTCTGTCAAATAAATAAATAAAATCTTTAAAAAAACAAACAACAACAACAAAAAAGAATTGAATGAGTTGGGGCGCCTGGGTGGCTCAATCATTTAAGCATCTGACTCTTGATTTCATTCATATCATGATCTCAGGATAGTAAGATCAAGTCCCATGCCAGCTCACGGAGGAGGTTTAAGATTCTCTCTCCCAGGCGCCTGGGTGGCTCAGTGGGTTAAAGCCTCTGCCTTTGGCTCAGGTCATGATCCCAGGGTTCTGGGACAGAGCCCCATATCAGGCTCCCTGCTTAGCAGGGAGCCTGCTTCCTCCTCTCTCTCTGCCTGCCTCTCTGCCTACTTATGATCTCTATCTGTCAAATAAATAAATAAAATCTTAAAAAAAAAAAAAAAGATTCTCTCTCTCCTCCACTTCTTCCCATTCTCTGTTTGCATGTGCTCTCTCTCTCTTTCAAAAAAAAAAAAAAAGTTGAATGAGTTCTTTTATTTTGGAGGGGGGGGCTTGTTAGTTTTTATTTGTTTGCTTTTGTTTTCATTTTATTTTGTCAAAGGCTTCTATGAGATTTCATGGAAGGTTTAAAATAATTTAGAAGTATAAAACTAGCTGAGAGTCTTAAGACTCAGAGAAACCAGAGAAGAGAAACTAATGAACTATTACAGCAACATAGATCAGGACTACCAGAGAGGCGTTCAACTCTAATATGAAGACTTCTGGATGACATTAAAAAAAAAAAAAAAAAAGAGGAGTCTGGAAATTAGTCAAGTGAAGTGCTGGAATACTAGCCAGAAGGACATAGTGCATGTAAGAATGCATAATCAACAATGAAAAAGAGCAGAACAAGGGAAGTATCACCACAGTGGGGAGCAGGGCAAGGAACTTTGTCACAATTCTACTTCTAAGCATTATCATTTCTTGCATCTGACCAAAAACTCTTGGTTTTGTTTGTTTGTTTGTTTGTTTGTTTAAAAGAAAGACAGCTTACCTTATTCCCTGCTACTACTGAAAGTTTGAGAGACAGACTTCTGACAGAATTTTTTTACCTTCCAATCTATCATTTACTCATGAGAAAATCTTACTGCTTGTTATCATATTCGAACTTAAAATTCAATAGTTTTATTTGGTAGTGCAATTGCTGGGGGGTAGAATAATTCTATTTTTAACTTTCTGAAGAACCCCAATACTATGTTCCAGAGTGGCTACACTGGTTTAAGTTCCCACCAACATTGCAAGAAGGTTCTCCTTTGCATCCTCACCAACACCTGTTGTTTCTTATGTTGTTAAATTTCAGCCATTCTGACAGACGTGAGGTGGTATCTCATTGTGGTTTTGATTTGTATTCCCCTTATGATGAGTGATGTTGAGCATCTTTTCATGTGTCTGTTGGCCATCTGGATGTCTTCTTTGAAAAGGTGACTATTCATGTCTTCTACCTATATTTTAACTGGACTGTTTTTTGGGTGTTGAGTTGTATAAGTTCTTTATGCATATTCTTGATGTCAACCCTTTATCAGTTATGTCATTTGCAAGTATTTTCTCCCATTCCGAAGGTTGCCTTTCAGTTTTATTGATTGTTTCCTTTGCTGTGCAGAAGATTTTTATCTCAATTAAGTCCCAATAGTTCATTTTTGCTTTTGTTTCTTTGCTTCAGGAGACATATCTAGTAAGAATTTGCTTTGACATCAGCTAATGTCAAAGATGTTACTGCCTCTGTTCTTCTCTAGGATTTTAATGGTTTCCTGTCTCACATTTAGGTCCTTCATCCATTTTGAATTTATTTTTGTACAGTGTGAGAAAGTGGTCCAGTTTCATTCTTTTGCATGTTGCCATCCAGTTTTTCCAACACCATTTGTTGAAGAGACTATATCAATAGTTTTATAAACAAAAAGCTTTAGTTTTAAGAGTCAACTGAATTTTTCACTGCCAAGTGTTTAGCAATTTTATTAATTTTTACATATGCTTCTGGGCTATATGGAAGTTGAAACATTACCTAGTTGTACCACAAAATGCATGACTCATTCCGATAGGGAAATATTTTTTCTATAAATATTTTATTAATGTTTAAGCCCACACCAGCCAAGAACTAAACTGCTTCATTTACTGTTTTATAGGTTTTGTATTAGTAACAGAAATAGGAATCTGTTCATTCTACATATTTTCTTGGCTATATTAAAAAGCTCCATAATCTAGGGCAAGTTTTTGCTGGTTTTCAGGATTCCACTAAACATTTCAATGTTGTCTTTTATCTCCATAACATAGGAAGTATGGTTCTTATTTAGCATCTATATCTCATAATTCCAACACCTGGAATACCAATTATTCTGTTTCTCTAGAGTTTCTGCTGGTTCTGTTGAATACTGTCTCCTTATGTGCCTGATTTTGTTTGCTGCTATGTCAGGCACTCCAAGTGAAAAAAAAATGTAAAAATAATTTGAGGTTTATGACAATATCCTCTTTATCCAGACAGGATTTTTGTGTGGTTATTCTAAACATCTTAATTCTGGAATGACTTAGTCCATTTTCAAAGATTTATATATCTCCTGTGTCACCCTCATGTCCCAAGGCAGGGATTCAGTCCCTGTGAGTGTTGATTAACTTCTGATCTATTCTTGGGTCCAAGTCCATCCAGCCCCAAACCAACTGTGGGAGTTTATTACACCTCTCACTTTTGAGAGGCCCTGAAACTTTTCAGACAAGACTGAAACTTTTGTTCTTGTAACCGTTTGTGGCTATAAAATTTCTGCTCTATCACCCATCATCTCAGTATTGTCTTCTAGAAATAGCAAATTCCTCAGGGAAAACAGGGCCCCTTGAGTCCTTGGGTCATTGCTCTGAATTTTTTACTTCTCTCAAATTATGGGCCTTTAATTCTTCACTGCATTGTAAGCTCTCTGATGCTTTCATACTTCTATTTTTTTTTTCAGTATCTTGAGTTTTCTTTATTGGGAGGGTTAGACTAATTTACCTAGTGTGCATTACTGGAAGCAAAAATCTTAGTACTATGTCTTAACCTTTACGAACAATTTTAAATACAATTTATTAATTTTTCCTATTTATTCTATTTCATTTATATATTTTTATATTACATAGAAATAGGTGGAATATTGGTTTAGCAGTTAGTATAAATGTATTACAGTCAACATTAGAAATCAGAAGCATTCCTCTCACTGATTTTCCCTTTTGCCTTACTACTGCACCAATTTTTGTGGTGGCTACCACAAAAAAAAAAAAGAAAGAAAGAAAAAACGTCACCTGAGTCATTCTGAAACTCCTCAGGTTAATTCTCCTCTTTACATCAATAGCTACTTTTCCTTCAACATACAGCATGTACCAGGCACTATGCCAAACACTTTATTTTTTTCCCCTATAGCCTTGAAAATAATTTGACAAGTATGCTATTCTATTTTGTTGATAAAAATCTGAATCCTAGAGAAGATAAATATGTCATATAGTTAAAAGATAAATAAGAAGATAAATAAGTCATATAGTTAAAAAGTGTTAGTTGTTGAATTTAACTCTAAGTCTGTTATTGACTGAAACACAACCAATTAACTCCTACACAAGTTATAAACAAAGTAAGAAATAAACTATAAGCTCTGAGTAGAAAAAGAGGTGTTTTTTTTTTAACTATTATTAATACTGTTGTGATTAGTTACTGGCCTTGCTATCACTTAGGAGTCTATAATTTAGAAGAAATATATAGAAATAAAAGCTATAAATTTAGTATTGTAGATTTCATTGGTTAGATAACTCACAAAAAAAGTCTACATGGTTTTAGTAGTCTTGGGTCTTTCTGGGTTCTCATCAACCTTTTGGAATGAAGTAATGCACCCATCTATTACAGGAGATATCCAAAGTCAGAGTTCCTAAACTGTTTATACTCACTGTACAGTTCTGAATTCCATAATTTTTGAGAGGTTCAGTTCGAAGTCTTAGACACTAAAGAACCACAGACAAATCCACATTAGTTTTAATAGGATCCCGACTACAGTGTAACTAGCTCCCCATGCCTTTGTGTTCACATGCATCCATCTATTCCTAAGACTGTGGTCAGCAGCACTCTCCTGGTTTGAGTGGGAATATCTGATTATACTGAAGGAAATGTTCACGTATGATTAAATAAATTCAGTTTCTTCTGGCTCCTGAAAGCCATCATCCTGTGTTCTTCACCTCTTCCTCAGAGCACACTGGACTTTTTGCCACATGAAAACTAATGGATTTTGCTAATATAGAGAGTTAAAGAAAAAGAAAAATTTACAGACAGATCAGAATTTAGCAGCATATCTAGAAATGGTCCATGGCAACCGGGTAAGATGGGCTGCTCTAGAGGGTTAAACAGAACACACTAACCATAAGTAGCACCTAAAAAAAAGATAGGGAGTCTGTTTGGTCTTGAGGGCAGGTAACATCTTTTTCATATACATACTTATTTACAATTTCAAGTTCTTTTATTATTTTAAAAAACACACGCAGAAAATAGAGTTAGATTAAGTGAACTATTTCCATTTTGGAAGAAAGGGGAAATTGAAGATGTTAAGATGCTTTAACTTAGCAAATGTTCAATAGTGACTATAAATGGTGTCTACCAACTTTATGCCTTGTTCAGGAACCCTCCTGCCATTGCTCATTAGGCTTTAAATGAGTATACATTACTCAGGTATCCATCAGTGACTACTTAAATAATCATTACTTAGTGCTAATTGACTGTATTATAGACTGTCTTTTCAGGTTGATCTAAATAAGCAGGCCAACAGCTGCACAATTTGTTACAAGTTGATCCCAGTTCATTAAGCCAGGTTCTGTGAATTTGAAACATCCTAAATTGGGCATGTGTAACAAATTTCAGCACCAGCCAGAACTGGAAAGCCCACCTCCACCCAGTTCACTGCTGCTGAGAATACATTTCCTAAAGATTCCTACCCTTTAGCATAGATCTAAATTGATTTCAGTTTGTCTTGGATCTGTAATAAGGGGAAATGGAGAAATACAGTCTTTGTGTGCATGCATAAGCCTGCCCAAAAGAGTGAGGTAATGTTCCTGGGAGAAAAAACAAAAACTGGTGCTTGCTGGATTGTCCCCTTGTATTAATTAGGGTATTTTCACTTCAATAATGAGTCACTGATATAAAGATATGAATATAAACTGATATAAATCTATAAGCAGCAAAACACTAAGCTCACTAGGAATGAAGACAGCACTTAGGGATAACACCACCTCCTTCCCTCTTACGAAGTCTCTTCTTCCCTTGTTGGACCCAATCATTCCCTGTCTTTCTATCTTACATTTTTTGATTGTTTATACCCTCTATTTCTTCATTACTCCGCCTTGCCATGGCTGCCCCAGCCTTTCTAGCTCGAAGTCTTCCCCATGGAATTTCAGGTTCATTCCCAAAGCTAACCTAATTCCAAAAAAAGGTCTGGTTATATCAGCATAACTGGTCAGTTATAGACAGGCTGTAGTTGACTAAGGTCCCACCACTCGTTCAAGATGGAGACTAGCAGGTGACTGGAGCTACAACAGGAGAACAAGAACTGATGGGAAATGTAATACAGTTATTTTAGGTTCTCTGAATAACAGTATTCCAACTGATATCTAGGCTTCTTTTCTTTGGTCAAATTTTCATTTTTCCTCCCTTCTTTTCAACTCCAAAACAAAAAGGGTCAACGGTTTTATTCTACGGCTTTAATTTGAAACTATTTTTATGGAAATATTTCTGATATTCACATCCTGGTAAAATGCTAATTTTAAAAATTACATTATTGGTTACCTATTTCTGATCATGGCTCCAATTGTGTATTATATTCTTTCTTCAGATCCCTTCCTAAGTAATTATAACATTTTCTTGGCTATCTATTATATTGTCATGCAACTGCATCTAGAGATTGCTGAATTTTAGTAGTGGCTGAAAACTTTCAGAATTGATAAAATTACCATGAGCTTCTGCGGCATAAAGGTAAGATATAAATGTAGAATTATTATTATACTTACATTCATTAAATTATGACCTGAAATTATCCTGTAGATGTGAGTATTATAACACCAACAGCTAACTGAGAGAAATTTCATAGGTTTATAACAGCCACCCTTTTGTAAACCTGGGTACATTCCAGAAAATCCATTCACAGCTTAATAGTACATTCTTTTCATATAAAAATACTGGTTATGTACTCCCAATGTGCGTATCAAAACTAAGGGTCTCTTTGAAGTGTGGTGGTTGGGAAATCCTCTATATGCCTCTTTGTAAAACAAAACAAAACAAAACAAAAAAGACATATAAATAAGTCTCATATAATTTCCAAAATGCATGACATATAAATTATTAGGAAGCTTGTTTCAAAAAAAAGTAAAAATCAACATAAGTTAGGCTGGCTTACTACAATGCCATAAAATCAGCAGCATGCAATTAAATTTAAATTATTTAGAATTTCCAAAACTGCTCAGTAAAATCACAATTCCTAAAAAATACTGCCCAAGAAGCAGAGTTAAGTTTTCAAATGTTTAAAATAATACAAAAATATGGGTAACCATAGATTTAGATTGTAATACAAGTATATTAACAATTCTATATTTTTTAGCATTAAGCCACAGTTTAAAGGAGGAGTTTGAATTGGTGGTAAAAAGAAATACACAGCAAGGGAAGTTCACAGTTCCAGGCAATTACTGTCATTAGGTTCTATCTAAAATACAGCTCCTTTTAACCTATGTGTCTCTTGCTTTGTTCTCAGACAGACAATGTTGGGCACAAAATGTCTTTTCATTAAGCTGTGCTGGTTCTTATGACATGCATTAGATAAATAACAAAAACTACATGTCTGAGTTCTCACCTATTCCTCCTTGTCCATACTTTACATGAACCTACCTCATTAATTCTCAAAGAGATGTTTTGTCCGTTTTTAGCACTTCTATAGTTCTAAAAGTCTTTTCCACTTTTTTTTTTTTTTTTTAATGTGAAGCCCGATAGTTTCCTACCTTGAGAATACTTCTAGTAAAGAATACCTACGAGGCCTTATTGCAATGCATTAAGTGGGTTTTGGACTTAGCCTGGGTTTTGGATTTTTGTCCACCCCTCAATGACTGTATGAGCTTGAATTACCAGACCTCTTTGTGTTTTAATGTCTTCATCTTAAAACAGGAATAACAATATTATTTACAAACTGGATTCTTGTCATGATTAAACGTGATGGAGCTCTTGGAAGGTGCTCAGCATAACATCTGATAATCACAAGCACATGTATGGGACTGTGGACTTTGAAAACCTTAAAGGTAATGCTATTCTATAGAATACCAGGTATTTCCATGAATTACATGAAATTGTTGATGTTTAACCGTCTCTGACTTGTAAAAATGGCAATTTCCTATGTTCAACCTAATACAAATCTGTGGCTGACATTTTGGTATCGCCACACGTAAATAAGCATGGAATCTACTTACAATACACCGATTATGGAACAGTAAACCTCATTCTGTTGATAAAGGGACTGGAGCTCACAAGGCCTCAAACTTACACTATTTCCTCCTTTCTGTACTGCCCTTTTATTCATCCATCTAGCAACTGAGACCAATGCTAGCCAGAAATGATATTAAAACACTTTAACACCAGCATAAACAGCTTCTGGTAACGAGTTCATTGCTGCTCTGGAAATATAAAGTGTAATATGTCATTTTTACATGTATAATAAAGGCCCTGTCACATTATGATAAGCATCTCCCAGGGCAAGAGAGCAATGCACTGTCTATTGGCAAAATTTCATTACTTTTAACTTTCCATAGCAAGAGATTTATTTTCAGAACTCTAACTTCAAAGAACTCCTCTATATTTAAAAAAATCATTTAATATTTTCAAACTCAAAATGCGCTATGTCTTTTATTGCTGTTGAAGTCACATATGCCAATTCCGTTTTGACAATTCTCTTTGCCTGAGCCACAATCACTGAAAAGAGTTGGCCTTTCTTATTTGAACAAACTCCTTCTGATTGGAGCAGAGACAGGACCTGGTGTGAAACTGAAGTCTTTTCTGACCTGGCCATTGGTACTACCAGTCTGGACCTTGTGGCTGTCTCCACTCATCATTTATATTAGTTGGCAACTTATCAAGTATTAATTGTAAAAAATGACAGGCACAGAATGACTAGTATTAAGAGAGACCCACTGCCAGAAAAACTGAAAAAAAAGACAAAGCTTTCTTGCTGAGACATTCAGACCAATATTGCAATGGATATTATCAGTTCATCCCCTTCGTGAATGCCATTATTACACAGGTCTTAGTTCCTGTGCATATATGTTGCTTTCTCTGTCAATCTTTGTTGTAAATATATTTTCTCTCCTCTATCTTGAGTATTCCAGATGTTCTCTACTACCATGTGTTACTCTTTGAGGAAAGGTAAAATAAAGAACAGGATGACCCTGCAATTGCACTGCTGGGTATTTACCCTAAAGATACAAACGTAGTGATCCGAAGGGGCACGTGCACCCGAATGTTTATAGCAGCAATGTCTACAATAGCCAAACTATGGAAAGAACCTAGATGTCCATCAACAGACGAATGGATAAAGAAGATGTGGTATATATACACAATGGAATACTATGCAGCCATCAAAAGAAATGAAATCTTGCTATTTGCGACAACGTGGATGGAACTAGAGGGTATCGTGCTTAGCGAAATAAGTCAATCGGAGAAAGACAACTATCATATGATCTCCCTGATATGAGGGAGAGGAGATGCAACATGGGGGGTTGAGGGGGTAGGAGAAGAGTAAATGAAACAAGATGGGATTGGGAGGGAGACAAACCATAAGTGACTCTTAATCTCACAAAACAAACTGAGGGTTGATGGGGGGAAGGGGTTGGGAGAGGGGGTGGGGTTATGGATATTGGGGAGGGTATGTGCTATGGTGAGTGTTGTGAAGTGTGTAAACCTGGCGATTCGCATACCTGTACCCCTGGGGATAAAAATATATGTTTATAAAGCTGTAAAAAAAAAAAAAAAAAAAAAAAAGAAAGAAAGAAAGAAAGGATGAATACCCAAGTTTTGTAGCAACATGGACGGGACTGGAAGAGATTATGCTGAGTGAAATAAGTCAAGCAGAGAGAGTCAATTATCATATGGTTTCACTTATTTGTGGAGCATAACAAATAGCATGGAGGACAAGGGGAGATGGAGAGGGGAGTTGAGGGAAATTGGAAGGGGAGGTGAACCATGAGAGACTATGGACTCTGAAAAACGATCTGGGAATTTTGAAGGGGTGGGGGGTGAGAGGTTGGGGCACCAGGTGGTGGGTATTGTGGAGGGCACAGATTGCATGGAGCACTGGGTGCTGTTATGCTGAAAAAATAAAAAAATTAAAAAAAAAAAAAAATAAATAAATAAATAAATAAATAGAAAACAAAAAAAAAAAAAAAAAAAAAAAAAAAAAAAAACAAATCAAGGTGAATCTGGCATAGAAAAGAAAATGTTTTTGTGTGGCTTATACCTTCTATAGGATGTAGAAGGGAACTCTATGTTGTTGGTAATGGCAGGATTTCCTTCTTGGCTCAAGACTGAACAATATTCCAAAATATTCCAAAATATTCCACACACACACACACATAAATAGTACATTTTCTGTATGCACTCATCCACCAATGGCCGACCCGTTGGTAGTTTCCCCATCTTGGTTATGGTGAGTAACGACTCAATGAGGGATGTGTGGGAGGGAACTAACATTTTGAGATCCTGATTTCAATTCTTTTGGATAAATAGCCAGGAGCAAGACTGGTGGATCATATGATAATTATACTTTTAATTTCTGGAAGAACCTATGAACTGTTTTTCATACTGGATATGCCATTTTGTTAAGGAGGTAGATCTCATGTTAAGTGTTCTTAGTGCAATTTTAAAAAAATAAAAGACTTACTTGGAGATGTGAGAAGGTCCCTAAAAAGGGAATACTTTAAAAAAAGAAGAGGGGCGCTTGGGGGGCTCAGTGGGTTAAGCCTCTGCCTTGGCTCAGGTCCTGATCTTGGGGTTCTGGGATCGCCCCACATTAGGTTCTCTGCTCAGCAAGAAGTCTGCTTCCCTCTCTCTCTCTGCCTGACTCTCTCCCTACTTGTGATCTCTCTGTCAAAGAAAGAAAGGAAGAAATAAATCTTCAAAAAATAAAGAAAGAAAGAGGAAAAGAAGGTATAAAGTAATTTATGTAATTTAAGCTTTGTGTTGGTAAGTTAAGTAGATATTACTCAAACACGTAAAATTTCTCCTTACCTTGTCAGAATCAACATTTAATAGCTGTATTATGTTATTTCAAATACCCAGGTGTATAGTCACACTGCTCTATCTTCCCTGACTTCTTGGCCCTGCCATCTTCACCTTATAGTGCATGTCCACCCTCTTTCAAAGTTGACATCTTCTTTTTGAAGAAGTATTTTTCCTCTCTTTTATTCCTCCAACCAAAATTAACCTCTCTCCATCTTTTAAATTCTAACAGTATATGATCCACACTTTAATTATATTGCTTATATTACAACGAAGTGCATCATTTAATTCATTCTTTGGTTTTTTTGAAATCCTTATAAACACATTTTTTTTTGAGAGAGAGAGAGATTAGCACACAATGAATTTATGACAAAACATGAGATTGACAACTTGTTGAATTTGGTTAAAGTTTGAAAGACCTGGTAATTAACTTTTTGATCCACACAACTGAATACTGCCTAATCCCCCAAAATGTTACATAATGCCCATATTTTTAAAACTCTAAATTAATTCTTCTTTTACTAGTAGCTTTGGAAAGTAAAATATATAAAAGAGTTTAACTGGTATCTTTAGGCAATCTCTATGAATAAGCAATTGAATCCATGATGTTTTCCAGCAACTTGTGGTGTTTACTGGCATACATACTTCAATTTAAGAGCTCTTTAAGGTTCAATATTTGATATGTATATAGAAAGTGTGTGGACAAACCATAAGAGACTCTTAATCTCAGGAAACAAACTGAGGGTTGCTGGGGGGAGGAGGGTATGGAGAGGGTGACTGGGTGATGGACATTGGGGACGGTGTGTGCTACGGTGAGTGCTGTGAATCATGTAAGACTGATGATCCACAGACCTGTACCCCTGAAACAAATAACATGTAATATGTTAAAAATTTAAAAAGAAAAAAAAAAAAAAACTGTGTGTGTGCGTTTGGTTTGGTTGTTTCTCTTTTATGGACACGACCCTAAATGCCTTTGTTGTATAGGGTTTTCTGAAGTAGTTAAAATGAAATTATTCAATTACTGATATTATTAGAATAGATTTTTTTTAAAAAGTAGGTTTTTTTAAACATGTAGTCAAAATGTTTTTGAAGGATAGATTAACTGTTGTTTACAGTGGAATACTGTGTAATTTGCTGTGTATAGGGACAACTGACCGTGATTGGAAACACCAGAAGGTGACTAGTAAAAGAAAATTAATAAAATGCTTTCAAAAGATTTATTTATAACTAAATTATTCCTATCTGGAGAAAACATAAAAAGCAAAACACCTACATTTTCATGGAAATGAACAGTTTCCTGACAGAATGTCTGAAAAGGATGATGGCCCACTTTAACACTACAGAGTCCTTCCTCCAGTTTCATCTTAATAACAGTAACTCTGGAACACAAATAAATGGCCCAGAATTAATAGCCAGAAAGAATTTTGGCAAAAATTAATACCTAACAAAACAACGCATACTCCCATATTATTGGAAATATGACCATAGAAGAGCCTAAAACTTTTAAGGGATATGAATTATTATGCTTTTTTTTTCTTTTACTTCTAAGCTTTCTTTAAGGAGTTTTCATTTACAATTAACACTAAAAATTACAATGCACTGTGCCTTCCATCCCTCCTCCCACCTGCTGAGGCAATATCTAACTTTGATATAATTAAACTCCCAGCCCAAAGGTGACTGAAATGAGCCCTTCTTCCAGAGTTAAAACTTAAAAATTACCCCAATTATCAGATTAAATATCAAGCAGTTTCTCTAAGTACAGTAGGCAGTCAGCCAAAAGCATATCAATTCAAGAATTCAAGTCAGTCAGGGAAGGTCAGACCCAAGCTCAACTCTGGAAAAACGCTTAGTGGCTTTCTCCATAGCCAAGTGTGTTGCTAGATAGAAAATGCCCAAGAAAAGTTCTGTCAGATGGGCCAGATGAATGCCCAGATGCCATCTCTGATACAACACAATTTAGAGCTTTGTGGTTGGATGCTTCATCTGGCAGCAGTAATCTACGAGCATAGCACAGGACTAGAAATTCTGGACATCGGTGAGAAAAGAGGGCTAGAGCTAGGTGGGTTGAAAAATGGCGAACAGAGAACAAACAAGCTAAAATTATGTCTCTTAAAAATTTGCCATTTTGATTATGCCATTTAGAAACAAGTGAAGGCTATCAGATTTAGGTTCCCAGCCATGGAAGAATAACTGATAATAAACTGTCCCTACCACTATCAATAAACATAAATGGACAAACAGTTATGAAAGAACACTTTTCAGACATAGGCAACTAGACCCAAACTGTTCATAGGATCTAGCTGAGCTAAAAAGGCAGAGATTGAGTTTGGTGCAACCGAGTGACAGGAATTTGTGAGGCAAAATCCGAAGAGAAAGGAGCTATCCAGAGAAGGCACTCAAGAATCCATATAGTGGGCGCCTGGGTGGCTCAGTGGGTTAGGCCGCTGCCTTCGGCTCAGGTCATGATCTCAGGGTTCTGGGATCGAGTCCCGCATCGGGCTCTTTGCTCAGCAGAGAGCCTGCTTTCCTCCTTCTCTCTCTCTGCCTGCCTCTCCATCTACTTGTGATCTCTCTCTGTCAGATAAATAAATAAAATCTTAAAAAAAAAAAAAGAAATCCATATAGTGCTCCCCTGAGTCTTCTTCCTTCTTCAGATTTATTGACGTATAATTGACACATAGAAACTATATATACTTATGCTGCATAACTTGATGCTTTGATACATTTATGTATTGTGAAATGATCACCACAACAAGCTAATTAACATTCTATCATCTTGGATGATAACATCCAAGAAAATGGATACCATTTTCTTTTTTTTTTTCCATGTGTGTGCTGAGAATATTTAAGATCAACTCTGAGCAAATTAAAAGCATACAACACAGTATTGTTAACTGATAGTCACCATGCTGTATGTTAACTCTACAGGACGCATTCATCCTGTAACTGGAAGTTTACCCCTTGTGATCAGTATCTCCCCATTTCCTCCTCTGTCCAGTCCCTGCAACCACATTCTACACTGCTTTTTTTTAAGATATTTTATTTATTTATTTGAGTGAGAGAGACAGATAGTGACAGAAATAGTAAGAAAGAGCACAAGCAGGGAGGAAAGGGAGAAGCAAGCTCCCTACGGAGCAGGGAACATGATGTAGAACTTAATCCCAGGACCCTGAGATCATGACTTGAGCCAAAGGCAGACGCTTTAACCAACTGACTTAATCCCAGTACCCTGAGATTATGACCTGAGCCAAAGGCAGACGCTTTAACCAACTGAGCCACCCAGGCGCCCCCGCTTTTAACTATTTTAGATCCCACATGTAAGTGAGATCATATGGTACTGGTCTTCTGTATCTGGCTTTTCTACTTAGTCTAAAGTCTTTCAGGTTCATTCATATTGTCTCAAGTGGCAGAAATCCTTCTTTTTTTAATGGCTGAACTATTCCTGTGTGTGTGTGTGTGTGTGTGTGTGTGTGTGTGTGTGTGTGTGTGTGTGTGTGAGTTTCTTTATACATTCATCCACTGACAAAAGTTTAGGTTTTCTTATCTTGGCTATTGCGAATAGTGCTGCAGATGCTGCAGATATCACTTTGAGATCCAGGTTTTCTTTCCTTGGATATATACCCCAAAGTAAAATTGCTAGATCATATGATAGCTATATTTTTAATTTTGGGGGAAATTGTATCATATTTTCCATCATAGTGGTACCAATTTACATTCTCACCAACAGTGTAAAAGTGTTCCCTTTTCTCCACAGTTTTGCCAACACTTACCTGTTGTCTTTTTGAAAATAGACAACCTATTGGGCATGAAGTGCTATCTCATGGTGGTTTTGATCACATTTCCCTGATGATGAGTGATGCTGAGCACCTTTAGTGTAGTTATCAGTCATCTGTATGTCTCCTTTGGAGAAATGTCTATTCCAGTTCTTTACGTATTTTTTAAATGGGTTATTTGTTTTGGAAGTTTCCTTTTTCTTTTCCTTTTCTCTCTCTCTCTCTCTCTCTTTTTTTTTTTTTTTTTTTTTGCTACTGATTTGTCAGAGTTCCTTGTGCATTTTGGATATCAAGCTCTTATTACATATATGGTTTGCAAATAATTTTTCCCATCATATGGGCTATCTTTTCACTTGATTGTTTCCACTGCTGTGCAGAAGTTTTTTACTTTGGTGAAATTCCACCTAATTTTTATTTATTTTTATTTTTTTAAAGATTTTATTTATTTCACAGAGAGAGAAATCACAAGTAGGCAGGCAGAGAGAGAGGAGGAAGCAGGCTCCCCGCTGAGCAGAGAGCCCGAAGCAGGGCTCGATCCCAGGACTCTGCGATCATGACCTGAGCCGAAGGCAGAGGCTTAACTCACTGAGCCACTTTTTATTGCCTGTGCTTTTGGTATCATATTCAAAAAATCATTGCCAAGACCAATGTCCACAAGTTTTTCCCATATGTTAGAGTTTCAGGTCTTATATTTAAGTCTTCAATACATTTTGAGTTCATTTTTTATATAGTGTCAGATAAAGTCCAATTTCATTCTTCTGCTTATGGATATTCAATTTTGCCAATACCATTTATTGAAGAGACTATCCTTTCCTCACTGTAGGTTCTAAGCACACTTGACTCTAAGTTTTGGATTTATTTGTGTTCTCTATTCTGTTCCACTGGCCATATGCTTGTTTTTACGCTAGTATCATACTGTTTTGACTACTGAAGCTTTGTCGTATATTTTGAAGTCTGGAAGAGCAATGTCTCCAGCTTATTCTTTCTTACGATTCCTTTTGCTATTCAGGGTCTTTTGTGATTCCATATGAATTTAAGGATTATGTTTTCTACTTCTGTAAGGAAATATAATTTGGGTTATATCCTGATACAGATATATCTCCCATGGCAGCATCCATAATAAGCACATTCTTTTGAGTAGGAGAACTAACACGAGTGGGAGAGGAAACTTACAGAGAAGCAGAAGGTGATACCCACATGTCTCTCACTATAATACAGATATAATACAGTAGATGTTACATATCTACATTTGTATAGTATAATATACACTGTATTGTTAACATGTGAGCCTATATCCAGAATCCACAGTATTCTATTGCATTTGTTAGTTTAACCTAACAGTTTCATGGGGGAAAATCTTTGCATATAAATAATACACTAATTTAGGTTTTCAAGAAGATTTATCCATGGAGGAAAACAAGCAAAAAAGCACTGACTACTTCTTGAGTCCTTACTTTGTGTGACATCAATTACTGCTTAGAATTAGGTTAAACCCTAAAAATTTGTTCCTTAACTCATATATCACAAGCTCAAAGGAACCCTTTAAAACTACCAATGAGTACACAATTATTGCTGATTTCTAAGGCTGTGAAGAGTGGATTTTAACTTTCTTTCTCCTACCATAAGTAAGCTTGAAATAAGACATTATTCTGAACACATCTTAGGCTGTTGATTCAGATAAGCAAGACTAAAATGACTTCCCACAACTTAAAGCCATATGAATATGGCCAGCAAAGATGAAGTACATTTCTCTGACCTGCCCCTTTCTACTTGTCAATAAACCGCATCAACTTAAAGTTTGTAGATGAGAAGATTCTGTATAGAATCCGATTAACTTATCAACTTTAATCTAGGAAATTTATAACCCAGTGGGTGAGAGTTATGAACAAAAAAATTCAGAGTAAATACAGCATAATCTACACTCAAGAACTGGATATTGTAATAAAAATACTCTAGGAATTGAGAAAAATGAGAGATCGTGTGATTTGGGTTAACCTGACAAACTTCTCCAAGGAAGTTAAGGATGCTGAGAGATGGATATGGTTTTGAAGAAGAAAGAGAAAAGAACAATAATCGCATGCCTGTGGGGGAGCATACATAAAAATATAGAGAAAGTCATGATCATTACAGGTAAGGAGAATGTAGGGAAAAAGGACTAACTGGAGTTGCTGGCTCCTACTGAGATCCAGGGGGATTTATAGTGAGGAGGTGAGGCAGCCAGCTCATGAAGCTGCACGGGAAAAGGAGTCCAGATTTAATAGACACAGTAAGCAATAGAAGAAAACAAGTGATTTATGAAGGTTAGTCTGACATTGATAAGGAATCACGAACACCGCAGCAATATCGAGAAATGAATTCCAAACACACAAAATGCACCAAACCCAGAATCCTTTTTTTTTTTTTGGACAGATCACAAGTAGGCAGAGAGGCAGGCAGAGAGAGACAGGAGGAGGAGGCAGGCTCCCCGCTGAGCAGAGAGCCCGATGTGGGACTCAATCCCAGGACCCTGAGATCATGACCTGAGCCGAAGGCAGAGGCTTTAACCACTGAGCCACCCAGGCGCCCCCGCCCCCAGAATCCTTTTTAATGGTTCTAAGACAGATCATACACTTAAACAGAAAATATGATATAAGCTAAATGTGGATGTATTCACTTTCTTTTATAACATGGAGCACTTCCAGGTATAAGAACACATAATAATTAGGGATATTTCTTGCAGAAATAATTTTTTTATTTTATTTTTTATTCATTTATTTTTTTTATTTTTTTTTATTCTTAACATTGTTTTATTTTTTTTTCTTTTGTACTTTCTTTTTTTTTTTAATTTTATTTTTTATAAACATATATTTTTATCCCCAGGGGTACAGGTCTGCGAATCGCCAGGTTTACACACTTCACAGCACTCACCATAGCACATACCCTCCCCAATATCCATAACCCCACCCTCCCTCTCCCAATCCCCCTCCCCCCATCAACCCTCAGTTTGTTTTGTGAGATTAAGAGTCACTTATGGTTTGTCTCCCTCCCAATCCCATCTTGTTTCATTTACTCTTCTCCTACCCCCTCAACCCCCCATGTTGCATCTCCTCTCCCTCATATCAGGGAGATCATATGATAGTTGTCTTTCTCCGATTGACTTATTTCGCTAAGCATGATACCCTCTAGTTCCATCCACGTGGTTGCAAATGGCAAGATTTCATTTCTTTTGATGGCTGCATAGTATTCCATTATGTATATACACCACATCTTCTTTATCCATTCGTCTGTTGATGGACATTTAGGTTCTTTCCATAGTTTGGCTATTGTAGACATTGCTGCTATAAAGTTTGGCTATTGTAGACATTGCTGCTATAAACATTCTGGTGCACGTGCCCCTTCGGATCACTACGTTTGTATCTTTAGGGTAAATACCCAGTAGTGCAATTGCTGGGTCATAGGGTAGTTCTATTTTCAACATTTTGAGGAACTTCCATGCTGTTTTCCAGAGTGGTTGCACCAGCTTGCATTCCCACCAATGGTGTAGGAGGGTTCCCCTTTCTCCGCATCCTCGCCAGCATCTGTCATTTCCTGACTTGTTAATTTTAGCCATTCTGACTGGTGTGAGGTGATATCTCATTGGGGTTTTGATTTGTATTTCCCTGATGCCAAGGGATATGGAGCACTTTTTCATGTGTCTGTTGGCCATCTGGATGTCTTCTTTGCAGAAATGTCTGTTCATGTCCTCTGCCCATTTCTTGATTGGATTAGTTGTTCTTTGGGTGTTGATTTTGCTAAGTTCTTTATAGATTTTGGACACTAGCCCTTTATCTGATATGTCATTTGCAAATATCTTCTCCCATTCTGTCAGTTGTCTTTTGGTTTTGTTAACTGTTTCCTTTGCTGTGCAAAAGCTTTTGATCTTGATAAAATCCCAATAGTTCATTTTTGCCCTTGCTTCCCATGCCTTTGGTGATGTTCCTAGGAAGATGTTGCTGCGGCTGAGGTCGAACAGGTTGCTGCCTGTGTTCTCCTCAAGGATTTTGATGGATTCCTTTCTCACATTGAGATCCTTCATCCATTTTGAGTCTATTTTCGTGTGTGGTGTAAGGAAATGATCCAATTTCATTTTTCTGCATGTGGCTGTCCAATTTTCCCAACACCATTTATTGAAGAGGCTGTCTTTTTTCCATTGGACATTCTTTCCTGCTTTGTCGAAGATGAGTTGACCATAGAGTTGAGGGTCTATTTCTGGGCTCTCTATTCTGTTCCATTGATCTATGTGTCTGTTTTTGTGCCGGTACCATGCTGTCTTGATGATGACAGCTTTGTAATAGAGCTTGAAGTCCGGAATTGTGATGCCACCAACTTTGGCTTTCTTTTTCAATATTCCTTTGGCTATTTGAGGTCTTTTCTGGTTCCATATAAATTTCAGGATTATTTGTTCCATTTCTTTGAAAAAAATGGATGTTACTTTGATAGGAATTGCATTAAATGTGTAGATTGCTTTAGGTAGCATAGATATTTTCACAATATTTATTCTTCCAATCCAGGAACATGGAACATTTTTCCATTTCTTTGTGTCTTCCTCAATTTCTTTCATGAGTACTTTATAGTTTTCTGTGTATAGATTCTTAGTCTCTTTGGTTAGGTTTGTTCCTAGGTATCTTATAGTTTTGGGTGCAGTTGTAAATGGGATGGACTCCTTAATTTCTCTTTCTTCTGTCTTGTTGTTGGTGTAGAGAAATGCAACTGATTTCTGTGCATTGATTTTATATCCTGACACTTTTCTGAATTCCTATACAAGTTCTAGCAGTTTTGGAGTGGAGTCTTTTGGGTTTTCCACATATAGTATCATATCATCTGGAGTCACACTGGCTGAGTTCATGTTATGGAACTACCATAACCTTAGTCACATTAACCTCTCTACCCATCATTTCATTTTTTTTTAAATATAAAGAGCTGAGGGCATTAAATCAGATAAGACAAAACTCAATAAGCATTAGTTGCCATCATCATTATCATCATGGAGAATATATTTATTTTTAATTTGGTCCTTACTAGTGGTAATTTACTGGAAAATATAATTTAAGAGTACCATATGAAGAAATGACAGCTCATGACTTAAACTTTCCCTTTTTTCTGACTCCTTTGAATTAACATTCTCTGATTCCTTTGAATTAACATTAACATTTTTTTTCCGATTCTTTTAAATTAACATTTGAAATCAAATATCTCACGGTTGTTTTATATTAAAAGTAAAACATGTAAACTATTTTTATTCTAATTACATTATTTCAGAATATGCCCGTAAGATACATATTGTAGCTATGACCCTCTGCTAGAGCTAAACTTCTATGATGGTTACTATTAAAGAGATGATTAAAATAAATTACTTTGCAGGGGAAAATACTATATATGCTGCCTTTATATTGGTTAAAAGAATGGAGAATGTTATTTTTAAAAAGAACCTTAAAATGCTTAAGGAAAGCTTTCCCCTCTTTGCATGCATATATCCTAATGGATTAAGAAATTTTGAGCAAGGCACTGTTTTCAGAATACATTTACTTTAATCACCAGTAGAATTTTCATTTCAATGATCAGTTGAATAACAAATATACAACAAGAGCATAAATAGAACTGTCAGAATTTAATTGCTCATTGTGCAATGTTTTTAGATAGACTTAAGAAAAAAAGGCACAAAATCAGTTGAGACTCCACACCAAAGCACTGGGAGAGATTTTTTTTAAAGTGTTGTAGGAAGAATAAGTCTTCTTCAAAAATGTTTTAGGACAAGAGTCTCAGAACTCTGAGATTCAAAGGAGATAAAAGATAATGCAATTGTAGCACAGGAAGTAGCAACAAAATAATAAATTTTCATTTATTTCTTTCATCTTAGAGCATCTCAAAAAAATGCTATGTGTTAGACAGTGGAGGAAAGATTTTCTTATTTTAGATTGAAAAACTATTTATTTCTTTAGTAGCAAACCCAGCTGGTAGGAGTTCCTTGCAGAGAAGTGTACCTTGTGCCATTTAATCTACTTATGAAGTATCAGAAAACTTCTGATAGTTTTAAAGAAATTAAGTGCAATAAGGTACTTCATATAGTCAACTGATGTTTAAAGGTTTTATAAAACATGCTTAGACTGTGGGTTATTTTCTCTCTTAACATGATCTAATGATTTATTACACCTGGCTTCTCTGAAGAGAGAGAAGGAAGAAAGAAGAATGGAAGGAAAGGGGATGATGAGGGAGGGCAAGAAATTTCTATTTATTTGACATAATACACATAGGAATTAAGTTGGAAATTCCTGAATCCAGATGTGATAGAAAAATGGAAGCCCTATCTAACAATCTGTCCAACAGTGGAAACAAGTTTATAGCTTACAGAGCACTTCTGCATACATGATCCCACTTAATCCTCCCAAAATTTAG
Source organism: Lutra lutra (assembly GCF_902655055.1). Lineage (NCBI taxonomy): Eukaryota > Metazoa > Chordata > Mammalia > Carnivora > Mustelidae > Lutra > Lutra lutra. Next base: position 53,876,322 of record NC_062290.1, read on the forward strand.
AAGATAAATATTATTTTCACTTGAAAGGAAAGGGCTTTGTCCAAGGCCATGTATTTCACAGACGGCAGAGCAAGGTGAAAACTTAAGAATATTGACTCTATTTTCAGACTGCTTCCCACTTCATCATCAGAGCAACTCCATGATACTTTTTTTTTTTAACTTAAAAAAAAATTTTTTTTGAAATGGCAAGGAGTTTCTTCCTATCATAGATAACATCTGGTCACTATCACACTATCAAAGTCCCAAATTCTGTGTGTGTGTGTGTGTGTGTGTGTGTATGTGTGTGCTGTTGTATTATTATGTCAGACATCATATAACCTTAAATTCATGCTTTCTAGGAGCCAGGGACATATACTGTTGAAAAGCTAAAGGATAGTAGCACAGAATTTGGAGAGAAATAAAAATGAAGTTAAGAGATTTTTTTTCTCCACTGAAAATTATGTGATGATATTCTATGCCCAAATATGTTAACAGTTCACATGTGTTACTTCCATGCATTAAATGCCCACCTCTGGTTGCACCAGAGATTAGGGATTTGGACACATAAGTGTTATGATTTACCAAATACTTCTTATGTCGCAGGCATTTTGATCTATACAGCATATACACTGTATCATTTAACCCTATCAACAATCAGCCGTGATTAGAATTAACACCTCTATATTAAATGTAAGGAAAATTAAAGTTAGTAGACTTGCCCTAAGTCACACAGCAAATTAATGCGGTGCCAGAAATGAAACGGAAGTCAGCCTGGCTCCAAAGCCAGTGTTCATCCTCAGAATTCCTCTTCTATAAAAATTAAGATAATTAAAGATTTCCTTCTGTATGTATTTTCCTCAGCTATGTATGTTCTTGATTGATTATTTTTGCAGTGGTAGTCACTGCTGTGAGAAATACTGAGGAAAAGAATACAAGATTTAGTTAAGTTAAAGGCAGTGTAGAGACAACCTAAGCTAAGGTGATGAGAAAACAGACCAGAGATTTCCCCTCCAGGATGCATAGCAGGAGAACTGAGTCATGTTTTAGAAGGGCTGACAGCAGGTGCTTTGGTGAGAAGATATTGTGGCATAACTAAGTCTTAATAATCCTGGGTACTGAGAAGGGACTTTGAGATATGCATACTCAGCTATGCCAACTAGGTTATATAAAGGTTATTCAAAGTGTTTTGCATAGCAAGCATCCAAGATACTCAGTGTATTTGGGATCATAGCGGCACCCTAGAGACAAGAGTTAATATCCCTGAGTCATAAAACCAGAAAGACACTGAATATTTGAATGGAGGGGAAAATTACAGTGTTAAAATGCTTCTCAGTATGCAGCAAAGCAAAATGAATTTATGAGAATCTAGCTAGAACTGAAACAAGGGCGGTGGGGTGGGGATTTAGGGCAGGCAAGAAAGCCAAAATTTCTCATTAGTAAAGGATGTAGAAGCTGAAGTTAATAGTAAAGTAACAATTATTTCTAACTTAACACATAAAATATAGTATGGTTAAAGTCTTAATTTGTAACTATTACTGCTTTGAATTTGAAGACAAGAAAAATGATTTATGATGGTTTTCTCAATCAGACCCCTCCCAACTATTACTCACACACTCTTAAGTTAACCAATGGCAAAAATTCACATAGCAATTACTAGAACCAACTCCAGTCAGGTTGGGAAGTGCAACTTAATTGTCTAACACTGCACCGGAAGGTGGTTCACTGCACTTGGGCAGGACTTCACACTTTTCTAAGGAGTCAAGGGAACACCATGAAATATGAATAATTACTTTTTAGTCATAGAGTTATCATATTATGTAGTTTTAAATCCTGAGAAAGACAGGATCAAGGAAGGAAATATAACCTATTGTGAGAACACACTAGAAAGTATTCAGATAAGACTAAAGTATTCAGATAAATATTCAGATAAGACTAAGTGATCAACTAAAATTTTACAAGGAATACTCAATGAGGAATAGATGGTCTCTTGAAAAAATGGTGGTGGGAAAACTGGATATTGACATGCTCAAAGAATGAAACTGGACCTCAATCTTACATTATTTCACAAAAATTATCTTAAAATGGATTAAAGACTTAAATGTAAGATTTGAAACTATAAACTTCTGCAAAAAAACATAGAGGAAATCTCCTTAACACTGGTCTTGTCAATGAATTCTTTAAGTGTAACACCAAAAGCATAAGGAACAAAAGCAAAAATAAACCATTGGGACTACATCAAACCAAATAGCTCCTGCACAGCAAAAGAAACAATATGAAAAAGCAAACTACAGAATAGAAGACAATATTTGCAAACCATCTATCTGATAAGGGTTAATATCTAGAATATAAGGAACTTCTACAAGTCAGGAGCAAACAAACAAATAATCCTATTAAAAATGGGCAGAGGAACTCAAGAGACATTTTCTCAAAGAAGACATAAAAATGGCCAACAGGCATATAAAAAGGTGTTCAATATCACTAATCACCAGGGAAACACAAATCAAAAAAAAAGGAGAGGACACCTGGGTGGCTCAGTCAGTTAAGCGTCTGCCTTCGGCTCAGGTCATGATCTCAGCTCAACGTCCTGGGATCCAGCCCTGCATCTGGCTCCCTGCTAAGGAGCCAGCTTCACCCTCTCCCTCTGTTCTACTCCCTGCTCAGGCTTATGCTCTCTCTCTGAAGTAAATAAATAAAATCTTTAAAAACAAACAAAAAATGTGACATCATCACAACCTCTTAGGATGTCTATTATCAGAAAGACAAGAGTCTAGTGCTGGTGAGGATGTGGAGTAAAGGGAAACTTGTGCACTACTAGTGAGAGTGCAAATTTGTACAGCCACTATGGAAAATAATATGGAGAGTTCTCAAAATATTAAAACTACCATATGATCCAGCCATGCCACTTCTGGGTGTGTATCTGAAGGAAATGAAATCACAAAGATATATATATATCAAAGAGATAACTGCTCATTGCAGCATCATTCACAATAGTGGAGGCACGAAAACCTTACTGTGTATCAGTGAATGAATGGGTAAAGAAAACATGCTACACATGCAGACACAGAGTCTTTTGTTCCCTCTCTCTAGAATATTATTTAGCCATAAAAAAGGAAATCTAGCCATTTGTATCAACATGGATGAACCGCGAGGGCATTATGTTAAGTGAAATAAGACAAAGAAAGGCAGATATCATATGATCTCACTTATATTTAGAATCTAAAAAAAAAAACAAAAACAAAAACAAAAAAACCCAAATTCATAGAAAAAGAGAGTAGAGAGAGTAGAATGGTGGTTGCCAGCAGGTAGTTAGGGGGAAAGTATTCAGAAGGTACAAACTTCCAGTTATAATAGGGATAAGTTCTGAGGATGTAATATACAGCATGCTGACTATAGTTAATAAAAATGTTTTGTATACTTAAAAGTTGCTAAAAGAATACATTTTAAAAGTTCTCACTACACACACATATAAACACCCACACATACATCCAAGGGTAACTGTGAGATGATTTATGTGTTAACTAAACCTTGTTGTGGTAACCATTTCACATCATATACATGTATCAAATCATCACACTATACATGCTACACTTACACAATATTATGTCAATTATATCTCAATTAAGCTAAAAAATATTAAAGACTAAGTGTAAAATAGTAATGACAGACTATAAGAGAAGAATATAAAAATTCTATTCTTGATACTGAATAGAAAAGAAAGAAACCAAAGAAGTCATAAGCTATTGGATCTGTTCTCAGAAGTATTTTACTAAACTGTGAAAATCCTGGAATTTCTTGATTTGCCTGATTGAAATCTTAACGTGTATTAGAAAAAGAATGAGTGAGGAAGATAGCCAGTCTCATAATTTGGATCAACAAGCAAGACCCAATTTGTGACATAAATGTTACAAGACTCTTAAAAACAAGTAAACATGTATACAATCTTAAATATCTGAATTAGAAAAAGAAAGTTAAAAAAAAAATGTTAAGTGCCCTACATGTCAGAAAACCTTACATATATTTTAAAAAAATGCACAAGTGATTCCACAATCAAAGAACTCAAGGAAGATAGTATAAACATAAAAGTAAATCAGGGTGCACAGTAAGGGCTAATGACCACATTTTTAAAGAAAGACAAAGGGACACATAATCAAGGAAAAGAAGAAAGACAAAAATATTTAGTGATAACCCCAAGAAATGTAAGCCCAGAATGAACTGAGCTTTTTGAAAATTGCTATGGAGAAATAACAGGAGGCTTTAAAAGTTATTTCTGATGTTAAGACTATTGCTTGCTTAGGGCAAGATGGCATAATATTAACATAGGAGAAAGAAAAGTCTGAATTTTAAAAATTCTATTTTTTCCTTGTATTCTCCACCAAACTTAAAAAGGTATAAGAAAACAAACAAAGCTTTTAAGGATTCTATTCATCCTAATCAAACTGATGGAAAAATAATAACAAAGTAATTAACCACTGCAAATGAATTCAAGTCTCCATGAATCTTGTCAGACTCAAGAATAAAACAAAAACAAACTAATTAATTAAATTAGTAACATTCAACAAATCGTGGCAAATATGAGAGGTGCAGAGATGTATTAGTAGACAAGATACTTTCAAATTGATAATGTTGAAATAGATGCCCACTGGATTTATAAAATAATTAACAATGTAGGTAGTAGGTAAAACCACAAATACTAAAAACCAATATAGAGTCACTAAAATCAAATACCACAAACTTCCTTATTTTATACTCTTTAGATAGGTAGCACAGGCTTATAATGTTGATACATGTGTGTCTTGATTACAACAAAGCATTTGAGATATTTTATTTCTGTATTTATTAATGATGAGTGCCACATTTTAATGAAATTTTAGTGACTGCACACAAATGGAAGCAAATGTATGCAAAAAAAACCCCTCATTATACTAGTTAATATTTCCATTTCACCCTAATGGATAGCCCTTACCTGATCAGTGGAATGTTATGAAAGATAATTTAGTTACTGGATTTCAAAATCAGCATTCACATGTATCTTGACAACTTATAATGAGCAGAAATCGACAAAAAGTAAATACTTCATGGATAGATGTGTAAGTTGTATATTTGCTTTCAAGAATGGAAGGGCAATGAACAAAATCTGGACATTATAACTTACATAAAAAACAAAGACATCAAAGGTTTTTTTTTTTTTCTTTTAACCATAAATTAAATGTAAAAAGTGATAGCAGCAGTATTCTGAAACATTTCTAGAACCAAAAGAGTGCCACTGTTGACTGTTCTTGACTATTTTCTCACTACCTGTAAAGTATTAACATTCGGTGTGACCAGAAACTCTAGAAAGGATTTGCTTATTCTTAGAAATCAGAGGTCACAGTGGTAAGGGGCAAATATACTACATGACATGAAGAAGCTGCTTTGTTAGTGAAGAAATAAGTTTAAATGGGCATATAGTATTTATGTCCAAAACAGTTTTCTTCTATCCCTCTAGGAGATATAACATGGAAAGACAAATGTTACAAGCATAATTTATCTTAAGATAAAGAATAATATTCAAATAAGAACTATTTCAGGATGGACTAAATTTTCTCTAATATTGTATCTCCTTTCACTAAGACATAATTACTCAAAAAAGATGTCAAGTAGAAAACAAATAATTCTAATTCAATTTTATAAGACATTTTATTACAGAAAATTTCAGAATATTTATTGTGAATATACTATTTCCCCCTTCAAGGGCAGAAGATTGCAGTTCCCCACTGCACAAAACTCTTTTCTCAAGGCACCTTTCTCAGGACTATTAACTTGTGAATATAGTTTAGGAAAATAGCAAGGGGTTTTTTGTTAAGAAATACTTTGAGGAGGAGTTTGAACTACATTCTGAGGTTCTTTCTTTTTTTTTTTTTAAAGATTTTATTTATTATTTATTTGACAGAGAGAGATCACAAGTAGACAGAGAGGCAGGCAGAGAGAGAGAGAGAGAGGGAAGCAGGCTCCCTGCTGAGCAGAGAGCCCGATGTGGGACTCGATCCCAGGACCCTGAGATCATGACCTGAGCCGAAGGCAGCAGCTTAACCCACTGAGCCACCCAGGCGCCCCCTGAGGTTATTTCTAATTGCAATATTTTTATTGTTCTTTTTTTTCCATGGGTCAAATAATTTATTATGATATAATATTATTTTATTTTAATTTTTTTTACATTTTATTATTTTTATTTAAATTCCACTTAGTTAACATACAGTGTAATTTTAGTTTCATACATACAATATATTGATTCCACATTTCCATAGAACACCCAGTGTTCATCACAACAAGTACACTCCTTAATCCTCCTACCCACCTCTCCTCTAATAACCATCAGGTTGTTCTCTATCGTTAAGAGCCTGTTTCTTGGTTTGCCTCTCTTTCTCTCTCTCTTTTTTCACTTTTTTCATTTGTTTTGTTTCTTAAATTTCACATTATACCTTCTGTCCTTCTCTCTTCTTCTTCTTCTGGGACCCCAATAATTCTCATATTGTTTCACTTTATGATTTCTCAATGCCTCCCCTCATGGTCCATTAGTCGTTTCTCTCACTTTCCCTCAACTTCCTTCCTTTCTGACATCTTGTCTTCTATGTCACTGACTCTCTCTTCTGCCTCACTTATTCTAGCCATTAGAGCATCTATTTTAGACTGCATCTCAGTCAAAGCATTTTTAATTTTGGCCTGATTAGATTTTATTTCTGCACTAAGAGATTCTCTACTATCTTTTATACTTTTTTCAAGCCCAGCTAGTAACTTTCTAATTGTTATTCTGAATTCCAGCTCTAACATTTTACTTATATCCATATCAATTAGATCTGTGGCAGAGAGTATTACCTCTGGTTCTTTGTATTGTTGTGAATTCCTCCTTCTGGTCCTTTGGCCCGGAGAAGAATGGATGAACAAGAGAACAAAATAAAAAATGAAAAATTTCAACCATGACCCAAGCAAAACACATACCAGACAAATCTGAAGAGGTCAGAAACCAAAAAAAGAAAAGAAAAAGAAAAAAATTCCATATACTATTTTGCAGTATTTTTTGGTTCATATTTTTGGGTTTCAGTATTTTGTTCAGTATTCAATATTTTGTTCAGTATTCAGTATTTTGGTTTCAGTATTTTTGGTTCAGTTTTGCAGTCTGTATGCTCAAGTAAACTTGGTATTCACCTGCTGTTCCAAGTGGTCTTCTCGGGGCAGGGCCTGCTACACTGATTCTCCTATGTCTTTGCCTGGGAGGTGGAGTTGCACCAGCCCTTGCCAAGTGGCTGAGCTCAGTGTAAGCTGCTTCTGGTTGCTCTATATGGCTTTTGTTCCCTGAAAGCTTTCTGCACTGCTTTAGAGGATGAAAATAAAAAATGGCTGCTCCCCTATCTCCAGTCCTGTAGCTGAAAGATCTTGGCCTCCTCTCTTCAGTAAACCCTCAGGGAAAAGCAGTTTTCACTTTTGTGTGCACCAAACTCTGCAGATTCATATGGTGCGCACCCCTTCCCCCAATCCTCCTATGGGAGGGTGGTGGGTCGCCAAGGGCCTGACACTTGTGGGGTCACTGCACAGAGAGCAGTCACCCCGTATGCCAGGGTTCACAGTTTGTGGCAACCGGAGCTGAGAGCCCCTTCCTGGGCTCGCTGACCATAGCGAGTTTCCCCACTAAAATGCTTGGGAACCCTGCCAGCTCAGGCACTTCCTTTCTTTCTGTGACCCAAGGGATCCTAAGACCACACCGTCATACCTAAGGTTCTGCCCTGCTTCATCACCTGAGCACTTTTCAGGCAGAGACGGGTCTCACTGGAGCAGACTTCTACATGTTCTAATTTTGCGATCCAGGCCTATATAAATTTCTGGTAGCTAGCTTATGGAGGCTCCCTCCATTTGCTGTTTATCTTCAGATTCATCTGCTGATTCATTTCCCTGCATCTCCTACCTTGCAAAAAGTGGCTCCTTTTCTATTTGTAGAATTCCAGCAATTATTTTCTTACATTTCAGGTTGAATTCATAGGTGTTCAGAATGATTTGACAGTTATCTAGCTAAATTCAAGGAACCAGATGAAACAAAGTCCCCTACTCTCCCACTATCTTGCCTCTCTCCAAGGCAGTTTTATTTTTAACTTTTTGAGAAACCTCCATACTGTTTTCCAGAGTAGATACACCAGTTTGCATTCCAATCAACAATTCAAGAGGGTTCCTCTTTCTCCACATCCTTGCCAACACCTGTTGTTTCCTGTGTTGTTAATTTTAAACGTTCTGACCAGTGTGAAGTAGCATCTGACTGTAATTTTGATTTGCATTTTCCTGATGATGAGTGATGTTGTGTATCTTTTCATTTGCCTATTGGCCAGCTGTATGTCTTCTTTGGAAAATGTCTATTCATGTCTTCTGCCCATTTTTAATTGGATTATTCATTTTGGGGTGTTAAGTTTTATAAGTTATCTCTATATTCTATTATTAATAGGTAGCCAAGACTGTAAACCAGGAGGCATCCAGATACTCAGATTTGTAACATGATTTATAGCACAAGTAGCATCAGAGTTTAAGAACTCTAAAACTGCCAGGAGAGTTAGTGCTCAATACATGACACAAAACACAAAACATAAAAATCGGTCATAGTTTACATTCATTGATTGCTCACTTTGTAGCACCTAGTTCAGTATTTACATATATACTACACATACTCTATCTATATGTATTATTTCACTTAACATTTCTAGTAACTCCGATTAGCCTCCTTGGATAGATGAAGAAATTGAAGCTTAAACAAATTAGATAACCTTCAGAAAGTCAAAGCTAACAAGTGCTGGTGACAGACTGAAAACATAGCTCTAACCACTGTGCACTGCTCATTAGATCTTCAGGCTCTCTGTTTCCTCATCAAGGAAGAAAATCAAGATGGAACTGAGTGAAACACCAGTTTAGAAAAGCTATGGCACCTCAACAACTTCAATTTGGAAACAAGAAATGTGATGGCCTCAGCCCTTCTTCCTTCGCCCACTCTCACAGGTGACAGGGGTCATGAGGATAGCAAGTGAAGGAAGGAACTATGGAGCTAATCAGTGGGGCTAAACACCTTAAGAAGATAGCTGCCATCAGAATGTATATTGAGACCTCAGAGAAAGATCACAGTAGAAATTGCTAGAAAACATCCACTGGGACTCAGCTATGAAGGAAATAAGTTTCCTAGAGACAATCCATGTGAATGAAGTCTTTGAAGCAGGTAACAGAATCTTGTCAAGAATGTGAGATCTTTCCAATCTTTTGACCATGGGGGCGCCTGGGTGGCTCAGCGGGTTAAAGCCTCTGCCTTCGGCTCAGGTCATGATCCCAGGGTCCTGGGATCGAGCCCCACATCAGCTCTCTGCTTGGCGGGGAGCCTGCTTCCTCCTCTCTCTGCCTGCCTCTCTGCTTACTCATTACCTCTGTCTATCAAATAAATAAATAAAATCTTTAAAAAAAAAATCTTTTGACCATTAATTTCACCCTATAAGACACTACTTTTTTGTTTCCAAAAAAGAGCGCCAATAAATTGGCAATTTTCTAAATTTTCAAACCTGTAACAACTTGCATCAGAATAAAATAAGGCCATTTTTTCCATATGAATATTTATACTTAGAAGAGCAAAAAATAGAAAATATACACAGTATATAAACATTTACAATTATATAGTACAAAACTAATTTTAAATATATAATAATTACATTTAACATTCTCTTTCTTTTTTTTTAAAGATTTTATTTGACACAGAGAGAGGTCACAAGTAGGCAGAGAGGCAGGCAGAGAGAGACAGGCTCCCTGCTGAGCAGAGAGCCCGACATGGGGCTCAATCCCAGGACCCTGGGATCAGGACCTGAGCCAAAGGCAAAGGATTAACCCACTGAGCAACCCACCTTGGGATATATCTATACTCAGAAAAAAATGAATACACAAATTATTGTTAATTACTTATTAACTGCTTTTTGTATATAAAGAAGGTAGAATACCAGGGGAATTGTAAAATAATTTTTAAACAAAATATTTTAGTTGTTGATAAAAATAAATAGGTTACTACTTACATAAGCAAAATACTGAGGTGGAAGTTACATGCTATGCAACATCAGTCCTATTTACAGTTTTATATAACAGTTCTTTTCAAATGATATATATTTGAAAGATAGTCAGTGCTTTTTATAACACTAGAAATATTAAAGGTGCAAATGTCCTGAGTAGCAGAATAATTGTCTCCTATTTACTACTTGCAACTATACACCTAAAACATCAGTTGATTTATGCTCTCTAATGATTTTGATTTATGTAAGATTAAAGAGGCTTGGAAATCATGATTTTGATGAAAATTATTGCTTGCTTAAAATGGTAAGTCAAAAGTTAATTTGTAATTGCCTCTTAGAAAAGATCATTTATTGTTCTGGTGAGTATTATCAATGGCTTCTAAAATCCTATACTGTTAAAGTGATTAAGATCATGGACTCTGGAATCATATTCTTCAGTTTAAAACTTTGTATATCCACTCAGTAGCTGAGCTGATGTCACTCTAAAGTTGGGTAAACTTGGGAAAGTCACTTCAGTTTCCTGGTAGGTACAATGAAGATAATAATAGAAATAACACATTAGGTTAGATGAAGACCACACAAGTTAGTAATTATGAAGCACCAAAAGCACAAATTTTAATATATCTCCATAAGGATAAATTTGTCTTCTGAAATCTTGATGCACATAAAAAAAATGGAATCTTACATTAATCCACCAGTTTTTTTTACATATATATAAACAGAGACTGACAGCACATGGACATACAGAATCTTTTGGAGATGATGGAAATGTTCAAAAACTAGATTATGATTATGGCTGCACAATTCAATAAAATTACTGAAAGCATTGGATTACACACTTAACACAGAACAGTTCTATGGTATATAAATTATACCTCAATGAAACTATTCAAAATGTGTGTGTATATATACATATATATATACATATATAATAAATTATATACATATTATAGATATAAAATTAAGAAAAGGGTATGGGTACATATATGTATATATATATTTATGTATATGGTGGAAAAGTGAAAAGTTTTATTTGCTAAGATAAGGTAAAGATTAGAAAAAAATCAATATTAAACTTATAATTAAATATATCAGAGTAGGTATTTGTTAGTACCTTAGTAGTAAGTAGTAGTTATTGTTGAGTATCTATTATGTGCTAAGTATCTGGGGATATAAAGGTAAACAAGATACCTTCCACTGCCTTTGAGGAGGAGCTCTTGGTAAAAGGCAGGGGAAGGCAAACTAAGGTCACAGGACAAAATCAACCTGCCATTTTTTGCCTCAAGAACTAAGATATTTTATAATTTTAAATGGTTGAAAAAATAAAGAATAATATTTTTTAACACATGCAAATTGCATAAAACCCATATTTAAGTGTCAAATGAAGTTTCATCGGAACACAATCACACTCACCATTTATGTATTGTCTATGGCTATTTTCAAGTTACAATGGTAGAGGCCGGTAGCCGAAACAGACACTGTAAACCCAACATAGCCTAAAATATTTATTATCTCATCCTTTCAAGAAAACAGCTGCCAACCCTTGTTCTAAAATGGAAGCTAGAGAGAGAAATAATTTGTGGTTAATCTTATTGGCTTTAATTTTTGTTATTGAGAACCTTTCTAAAATCCATTAGTCTGAGTTTCTTCCTAGTACACCAAAGACAACCGTTTGACAAGTTGAATACTGTCGCCCCTGTCACCTTACTTGAGGTTTCTGTATTTTAAATTTCAATAGTCTATGCTCAGTACTGAAAGGACTTATATCTATGAAAACAACTATTCAGAAAATATACAAAGACTATAATGACTATATTTTATATTTTGGATTATCAGAATAATTTTCCTTTAAAAATAAATGCTTGATATTTTTTTTGTTAAAAAAAAAAAACAGAAGACAGCCATTCAAGTTATTATTAAACAACTATTCCATGAAAGATATAGAACATTTTATTTTTAAAAAGATTTATTTATTCATTTTGAGAAAGAGAGCGCACAGGCAGTGTAGAGGGAAAGAAGGAGAAGAGAATATCAAGCGGACTCACGGCTGAACAAGGAGCTCAGGGTGGGGCTCTGTACCACCACCCTCAGATCATGACCAGATAAAAAAATCAAGAGTAAGCTGCTTAACTGACCTGTGTCACCCAGGTGCCCCAAGATACAACATTTTAATGTGCAAGTAACCTTACATTCTACCAAAGATGCATTCATAAATCTGGAAAAAAAAAAACAACCCTGGCAGTCTTAAAAAAGATTCCTATTTGACAAATACACACATATTAATCAATATGTAGATTGAATCCAGTCAATCAACAATAGGGCAACAGATTAAATATTATCATAATCTTATACTGATACGCTTATCTACTGATATAAAGTGGAAGCTCATGCTTAAAATATGTGTACCTTTAAATAAAAATTATATATAAAATGCAACAAATTCAAACTCACTAACTCATAAAAATTATCTTAGTGACATTAAATTTCCATATATCCTTCCTTTGGCTCCTTTTTTTAATTCATTTATTCATTTAGTATTAAAATTTCATTTTATTGTAATATAGAATGCATCTATCAGCAATATCCCAGCAAACTTTTTGAAAACCCTGATAAGGAGTAGGGAAAGCATTTCCATAGATATACAAGGATGAGGGTAACATGTGTCAGATTTCATCATTAAACATTTACTTTAACATGTTCTTGATTTTTTATAACTTTCAAACTACATTGTGATACTCATAAAAATTCATGATTTGAAATGCTTCTTAAAATTAGCCCAAGATACCTGAAATTGTATCTTCATTTTTAGAAATGTCTTCCTAATTTTAAGCAGTATTCATAATTGTAATTTAAGATGGCTTAATTCTGAAAAGGCAATTGAAGAATTCAATCATTATATCCCATTGTAATTGTATTAATACTAAACAAATAAATCAAAGCTATGCAGAAAAATTCTGAACTGGATTACTCAAAATGATTTCGTCAAACTGTAACTGTTCTCCTAGACAGAATAATAAATGATATCTCAGATTTAACTACTTCAATACTCAATTTTATAAATATTCTTTTTTCATTCTTTCATGAAGAAGGTATGATTTGTTGAAATACATCTAAAGATACCTATGGGAGGAGGGCATTTTGGAATAATGTAACTTAGAAATTTCCCAAGACCCCCTGCTTAAATTCTATTCTTTACTTGGAATTCTTCCTCTTCAAAGGCTTAAATCCAGAAAAAGATCCATCTTGTTCATAGCTTCATTCTTATTGTTTTATTTCCATTGCAATGAAATACCAGCCACATTGGCATTGCCTCTTAATTAAGAAGAATTAGCAAAGGAGTAAATAAAGACTCCCAGTGTTTTAAGTGGGAGAAGGGCACTGCAGCTGTAGTCACAGGAGAGACAAGGCCCGTAAAGGACAATGAATAAGAGGAGGATGGCTAGAAGCAAGAAAGGGAGCAAGAATGGCACTCCAATATCAGTCAAGAAGACAGCCTCTCCTGTGAAAGTCTGATTTAAGCAATGGTAATACCAACTGTCCTCCTTGCAACACAAATTTGAAACAATATTCCTTAAAAAAGTGGCATGCTAGGCAGGCCCTGCACTAAATACATGTTTGTCACACACACACTCACACACACACGAATTATTATTACCCCCATTATGCAAATGCTAAAACTGAGGCCAAGAAATACTCAGAAACTTGCCCTCTGTCACACCATGTAAGGAGCAGAGCTGGGATTCTAATGCTAGCAACCTAGCATAATAATATTTAAGGTTTGATTTGGGTTTGAATTTTGACTCAGCCACTTTTGTATGACGTGGCCAAGTTTCTTAACCTTTCTGTGACTGTTTCCTTATGAGTAAAATGAGAATAATAGGTAACACTTGCAAAGTGTTCAGAATAATGCCTGGCACTTAGTAAGTGCTATATAAATCCTGGATTTAAAACTTTTTAAAAAGAGGAAAGAAAGCAATTATGAGACTCTATATATAGCCTATGTTCTTAACTACTACTGTAGACTATGCTGTCACTCTCCTCTTTGGATTACTGATCTATACTGTCAATGTCTGGTGTTATCACATATTCAAGCTGGTTTGTTGAAAAAAATTAATAAAGTTGATAAACCCCTAGCCAGACTTATCAAAAAGAAAAGAATAAAAGGACCCAAATGATAAAATCATGAGTGAAAGAGGATAGATCACAAACAACACCACAGAGATACAATTATAAGAGAATATTATGAAATCTCATATGCCAACATGGGCAACCTGGAAGAAATGGACAAATTCCTAGAAACTTACAAACTATCAAAACTGAAAGAGGAAGACATAGAAAACTGAACAGACCTATAACAGCAAAGAAATTAAATCAGTAATCAAAAATCTCCCAACAAGGGGCACCTGGGTGGTTCAGTTAGTTAAGCATCTGCCTTCAGCTCAAGTCATGATCCCAGAGTCCTGGGATCGAGTCCCACATAGGGCTCCTTGTTCAGTGGGGAGCCTGCTTTTCCCTCTGTTTGCTTCTCCCTCTGCCTGCTGGTTTCCCTTCTTATGCTCTCTCTCTCTCTCTCTCTGACAAACAAATAAAATCTTAAAAGAAATCTTCCAAGAGACAAAAGTCTTGGACCTGTTGGCTTCTCAGGGTATTTCTACCAGACATCTAAAGAAGAGTTAATAACTATTCTCAGACTGTTCCAAAAACAGAAAGGGAAGGAAAACTCCCAGACTCATTCTACAAAGTCAGCATTACCTTGGTTCTGAAACTAGAGAAAGACCTGACTAAAAGGAAAAATTAGAGGCCAATATCCCTGATAAACTTGGGTGGAAAAAAATCTCAATAAAATACTAGCAAATTAAATTCAACAGTACGTTAAAAGAAGTATTCACTAGAATCAAGTGGGATTTATTCCTAAACTGCACAGGTGGTTCAATATTCACAAATCAATCAATGGGATATATCACATTAATAAAAGAAAGGATTAGAACCATATGATCCTCTGAGTAGATGCAGAAAAAGCACCTGACAAAATACAGCAGCCATTCTTGATAAAAACCCTCAACAAAGTAGGGATAGATGGAACACAACATCATAAAGGTAATATACGAAAGATCCACAGCTAACATCATCCTCAATGGGGAAAAACTGAGAGCCTTTCCTGTACATCAGAAACAAGAAAAGGATGTCTACTCTCACAGTTACTTAACATAGTACTAGAAGTCTTAGTCTTAGAAATCGGAAAACAAAAAGAAATAAAAGGAATCCAAATCAGCAGGGAAGAACTCAAGAAGATGTGATACACACACACACACACACACACACACACACACACAATGGATAATTACGCAGCTCTCAAAAAAATGAAATCTTGGTATTTGCAATGACATGGATGGAGCTAGAGTGTCTCTGTGCTCCAGAGACCTTGACTGTAGCAACTTCTGACTACACATTGCCAGAAGCAAGGGAAAAAAATCTAAAAGGGGACTTACAGAATGGGAGAAGATATTTGTAAATTACATATCTGACAAAGGGCTAGTATCCAAAATCTGTAAAGAACTCATCAAACTCAACACCCAAAAAACAAATAATCCAGTAAGGAAATGGGCAGAAGACATGAATAGACACCTTTTCTCCAAAGAGACATCCAGGTGGCTAACAGGCACATGAAAAGATGCTCAACATCACTCATTATAAGGGATATATAAATCAAAACCACAATGAGAAACCACCTTACACCTGTCAGAATGGTTAAAATTAACAACACATGATGTTGGTAATTTCTGAGGATGCAGAGAAGGGGGAAACTCCTTGTACTCTTGGTGGGAATACATACTGGTGCAGCCACTCTGGAACACAGTATCGAGGCTCTTCAGAAAGTTAAAAATAGAACTACCCTATGGTCCAGCATACTAGGTATTTACCCAAAACTACTAGGTATTTACCCAAAGGATACAAAAATACAGATTTGAAGGGGTACATGTACCCCAATGCTTATAGCAGCATTATCAACAATAGTTAAACTGTGAAGAGAGCCTCAATGTCCATCAACTGATGAATGGATATAGAAGATGTGATATATATTCATACAATGGATTATTACTCGGCCCTCAAAAAAATGAAATGTTGTCATTTACGATGACATGGATGGAGCTAGGGTGTCTTATGTTGAGTAAAATAAGTCAGTCTGATAAAGACAGATACTAAGATTTCTTTCATATGTGGAATTTAAGAAAGGAAGCAGATGAATATGGTGGAGGGGAAGAAGAGAGGGAAACAAACCATAAGAGACCCTTAAAGATACAGAACAAACTGAGAGTTGATGGAGAGAGGTGGATGGGGGATGGGCTAGATGGGTGATGGGTATTTAAGAGGGCAGTTGCGATGAGCACTGGGTGTTGTATGTAAGTGACAAATCACTGAATTCTACTCCAGAAACCAATATTGCACTGTATGTTAACTAATTAAATTTAAATTTAAAAAATTAAATTTGGTTTAAAAAGTATTTATTGCCATGTGCTACTCTGAAACATTAAAGTATAACAAACAGATCAAAGAAAAGTGTTTCAAATAGTTTTGTTTTTTAAGTAGTTATCAAATATGCATATATATATATATATATATATATATACACACACATGCATACATCACACACATACACTATTTGGGTTATGCAATTATTATAAATGGGAAAAAGAGGTGGTATTAGAATTTCTCTGATAATAAATTGATTTGCATGGTTCGATTAATCTATGCTTAAAGAAAAATATAGAGATCACCAAGAAACACATATACTCTTCTTTGAATCTATGCCCTTAAATTTTTTGTGTGTGTTCTATCTTGCAAGGTACTAGTTGATCAGAATATGCCCTGAATTTATAACTAATCATCTCAATACAATATGGAAAAATGAGACCTGGTACAACCTAAAATATGCTATGAAGATCAAGGAATTTATTTGTGGAATGAATATTATCTATAGCTAATTCATTAGACATTTAACAAATATTTAATGCTTGTTAAATTTAAAAATGATAAATACATTTTGAATTGAACTTAACTGTAAAACAAATCAAAGTTGAAAGACATTACGATTTTAGTTATACCTTAGCAAAAATAAAACCTGAAGTAAAAAAATGGAAATAGAATATAAATTAATGGGAGAAAGATTGTGAAAAAATTAGGGGCGCCTGGGTGGCTCAGTGGTTAAAGCCTCTGCCTTCGGCTCAAGTCATGGTCTCGGGGTCCTGGGATCGAGCCCCGCGTCGGGCTCTCTGCTCAGCAGGGAGCCTTCCTCCTCCTCTCTCTCTCTGCCTGCCTCTCTGCCTACTTGTGATCTGTCTGTCAAAAAAAAAAAAAAAAATCTTAAAAAAAAATTATCATGGTCCTTCATGAGTAGGGTTTACAAAAGGAAAGGAAAACTCAGGTGTTGACGTGCCATCAAAAATAAGATGTGTGGGGAAACATACCAGCCTATTTCGGGACACTTATTTTCTAAAAACCAGTGCTAACCTTAGCTTTATAAAGCCTGGGCAGAGAAGTATGCAACAAGACAAGTAGCTGTTATCGCATCTCAAACAATGAGAACTAAGAGTTAAGGCAAACATGATGCTGGAAAGACATCTGAAATCTGAAAATCCAAGTCATCATTTTTCATAGGATAGAATTCTCTTTCATAGGAGAGAACTAAGCTTGCAAGGAACAGAGGGATCACATGTGAGAAATCCTTTAGAATTCTCTGCTTATTTAGGAAGTAGGGGGAAAAAAGATAAAGACTGGAAAAGGACTAGCAGTTAGCAAGAAAATGGAGGGGAAAAACTTGAAGTAGGAAGAATAAGTAATTCTTATTAAGAATTAAGTAATCTATAGGCAGAGTGATTTTCAGTTAGTTGGAGCTGAAGGGATTGAGATTCAAGTCAGCATATGAAAATCTGAACTGATTTCTCACTATAATCACTTATTTAGAAAATGAAGATTAGCAGCTAGAATAGTGTAACCACATTTGTAATAAAAAATCTTATATTTCATGTTTATAAATTAGAAAATGAAATGTCTTAACCAAGTGTGAAAGGTTCTTAAGAAATGTCTCTGCCCATTGACTTGGATAAACTTTGACCATGCAGCTGTCATTGTCACTGATACTAGTGAGCTTCAAAACTGCTCACTGATCACATTTTCCACAACATCCTAAGCATTGGTTCTCAAAATTTGGTTCACTGCTGTACCTTTGTATATAGGTACGCATATGTGCCAATTAAGTTGCTTGTCAAATCAAAATTGGAATTAACCTTTCATTAAATTTATTGCAATCTCCTATTTTGAAAGTTATCAAGTCACAGAGATCAAAGAAGACATATGGCTTCTGTGATCCAAATTGACAAAGAGCAATTTGTCACATTATCTGGAAGAATGCTCCACTGACTGCCTACGTCAGAATTCCCTGTGGTATCTATAAAAATCTTCAAATTCCTAAGCCCCAGGCTGGGCTTTTTGAATTATTGTTATAGGACTTAGGAAGATGCACTAAGTACTTTATGGTCATTATTTCATTGAAGCATTATAAAACAACTATGAAATAGCACTACATTACAATCCTCATTTTACAGATGACCTTGTTAAATAAATACAAAGTTACAGAGCCAGGGCTCAATCCAGATTCCATAGTAGGACTCCACAGTCCAACTACTAAACGATTCAATATTCCCTCTTTCCTAACTAATTTGGGCATAGACACAGGACCATTTGCTTTGATAACATAAAAATGCTATCATAGATATGTTATGTGCATAAGTTGGAAGACAAGCATAATAGGAATTCTTTCCTGCATTTTATCATTCCTTGCTAGTCTTGGAATATTAAAAATGAAGCCAAGGACAAATGGTGAATAAAGGGGACATCTTTAGCTTGTTCTCTCATGAATCAATCACCTAATATGCATAAATTTAAAAATAAGCAATAAGAACTCTTCGTTAAAGGGGAAAATACATGCTAAAAGGAATATCTTCTCTATATAGTAATTTTTTAGTGGTTCCTATTAAATACAGAAAATTGCAGAAATTACAATATTTATAGCTAAAATACCCTTAATTCCAGATATTACAAGTATCATGAAACTCCAATAGATTCTCTTTCTATACTAGTTTTCCTAAAGTTTGTAAAAATTATGTGTTTTATTCTAAAGGAGAAGCCTATGGAAAATGTTGCCAAAATAATGATCATACATTAATTTGCTTAGATTGAAGTCCTTGGCTTTATTTACTTTTAAAGAGCATTGCACGCAGGTCATGTCCAGAACATATATACACTGGCAAATAAGCAAAATATGTGTTCCTTCAGAAAGCAAATATCTGGATATTTCCAACGGTTTCATTTATCCAAATATAAGGGCATGTGGGCCCACCATCAAAGATTACTATATCCTAGTAATATGAAAAGGATAATTCAAAATAACAGAAGATAAAGAGAAAAGAACAAGCATGTGCTGAACAAATAATTCAACTACTTTTTTTTTTTTAAAGATTTTATTTATTTATTCGACAGAGAGAGAGATCACAAGTAGGCAGAGAGGCAGGCAGAGAGAGAGAGGAGGAAGCAGGCTCCCTGCTGAGCAGAGAGCCCGATGTGGGGCTCGATCCCAGGACTCTGAGATCATGACCTGAGCCGAAGGCAGCGGCTTAATCCACTGAGCCACCCAGGCGCCCATCAACTACATTTTGTTATGAGTAATAACTATGTAGTATGCTTACATATTTCAAAATAAGAAAAATAAGAACAGCCAGGATTTATTAAGTTCCTTCTATTTACCAAACATTATAGTAAACAACTTACAAATATTAGTCCATTTTCTTCTCACAATAATTTTCTGAAATCTGTATAAACTGTCACAATTTATAGAAGGATAACTAAGGAACTCTGAGAGGTTAAGTAACTTGACCCAAGTCATGTGATTTTATAGATTTAATACTTTGTACTGCAAAATAAAAAAGTCTTCAAATTGTTCTAGCCAGGGATGGTGCCGGATCCGTATGAAGGGTTTATACCAGATTTGACATAAGCACCCAGGGACAAATGATACACAGGCTGAAAGCCACCTGTGAAGCCACTGCATCACCTTCCTAGACTCCAATCAGAGGATTAGCAAGATCCCGCCTTTATCATCCCATGCAGTCATCTGCATTCAGACACCTGAAGGATACAGGCTGTAGGAGATTTCTTGGTTATGTTAACTCACTGCAAGAAACCCCAGAGTAAATATCACGATAAGCCCTTTACCTGATATCCTGGTCCTTTATTTTAATCTCTAGGAACTTGATCAACTTTACTCTGGAACAATCTTTACTCTGGGAATGTGTTCCTTACACTCTGGTAGAATTCAAGTAGAAAAGAAAATTCAGTAATTTGATTTGAATGCAATAGAAAGAACTTGAGAGAAAGTCCAACTATGTAGGTTCTATTGTTGTAATCTGCTTTGGTGTTTTCACTGTTAATTAGTAATTCACTCACCAAATTATTTTTAACTTATGTCACAGGCACTCTTTTTCATTCAAAGTGTACTGTGATAACATTTCAATTGAATGTGAGAATTGGTTCTCAAATTAACCTATTTTGTCATTATCATACCTGCAGGATTCAAAATTAATATTTGGCAGCTTGGATCACTGATTTTCACAAAAATTCATCTCATATTATAGTCTCTCAGTTGTAGAAAGTCACTATCTTATTAAATAGCTCAACGGGAAGCAATTAACTGCCCTACGACACGTAGGAAAGGCATAAATTAAACCACTAGAAATATTCAGATATTTGTTTTCTGGAGGAACACAGAACTAATGATAAAAAATATTAGCAGCTAACAACTAATTGCTTACTATGTATCCGAGCCCAAGCTAACACATAAACTTATTTATTCCTCACAAAAATCATCTAAAATTGGTATCACCCTCCTCTGGCATGTTTTGAGGAAGAAATCAAAGACCAAAATGGCACAATATCTAAATTTGAATGAATGAATGAATGAATGAATGAATCAAACAGAACTTCTAACAATTTTGGCCTGAATAGAGGACAATCTTAAGGAAAAGCTAGAAGATATGATTTCATTCTTGGAAGCTCTATGAAGCTAAATATTACTGTGACACTAATAATTATAGCTAACATTAATCTAACACTTATTATTTTCTAAGTATTTTATATACATGATCTCCCACTTAGGCTTATGAGATAAATATGGTTTAAGTACTATTACATAAATATTTATTCTCAATTTATCAACAAAGAAATTAAGACTCAGAGGTTGAGTAACTTGCCCAACCAATTACCAGGCATCTGTTAAATGACTGAGCCAAGATTCAGTTCTAAGTCCATGACTCGAGCACTTAGCCTTAGCACTACATATTCCTGTAAGAAATTCAAACTCTTCAAATTCAAATTTCTATCCCTCCATAGCCAAGTGCATATGTTCCTGAATCAATAGTGGAGTTTGTTCTTTCAGAGCTTAGAGAGAGGGAGCACAATGAGAGGGGTAGAAAGGATGCTAGATCCATTTCATCTCACCTCCTTGCCGTCCAGTTGTGCCAAAAGAACAACAAAACATTAAAGCAGTAAAAACAGGACAATTTAGGACTCATCAAGCTCTGTACTTCTATAATCAGAGAATGTATCTGTTGATGATATTCCTGTTACTGAGCAGCTTTGAGGAACTCCTGTAGGGAACATAGGAATTAACTGAAAATGATGGTTTAATTGAGTAAAATATGTATTTTTCTTTAATTATTTATCTTCAGAAATTCTATAAGATATAGCCCTTAATTTTATAACAGAATTGAACTTTTTAAGAACATATTATTCTTTACCAAAGCCCTTTTTTTCCCTTCAAAATCTTGACTAAAGGAGCAAAAAAGCACTGCAAATCTAAGTATTCATCCTAGTTCTGGCATTATGAGTTGGACCACTGTAAGGCTTCATCTCTCCAGTGCTCAATTTCCCCCTCAATAAGATGTGAGGATAAAGCAGTTAACATTCTCTATAAGAATATTTCTGAAACATTTATGATTATTCAACTATCTTCTGGAAAACTGAAAGCACACAGTTAAATAATTGAAAGTATAAAGGGAATAAAGATATTTAGCTTGTGGACACTATTTTTTCCTTGCCATATTTATTAATACATTTCCAAACAGAAGTACCAAATCAAAGACACATATAAGGTATATGCGTTCATCATGTGAGCTACCAGTTGGATCTAGCATCAGAAGCTGTACAAACCACTGTTACATTCAGCATTTACTTTGGAGAAGTAGTTTAAGGATTAAGAGAAGTAAGCAATCCCTATCATATCACATAGATTTGAATCCCAGTTCCACTGCTCCCATGGTGATGTGGGTAAGTTAACTTCTCCACAGTTCAGCTTCTCACCTGTGAAATGAGAGTGATGATGCTTACCTTGAAAGGCTGTTTAAAGGATCAAGTGGGATAAATTATGCATAGTTCTTAAAATCAATCACTGGGACACATTAAGCCTTTAACAAATGGTAGTTAATGATGTTAATTTACCTACATTTTCTTGGGAACCCCAACATATTGTTAGAGAAACAGAAACTAAATAACTTTCCCATGAATGCACAATTAAGAAGCAATGAAACTGGAATGCAAATTCAGCTCTATCAGATTTTAAAGTCTGTATGCCCTTCCCCCAAATCACACTGTTGCCCCAGACTGAAGTTCTGGTACTCATATCTCGTCTTTCCAGTTGTCTTATCTCTTCAGCTTTTAATATTCCATTTTTCCTCATAATGCCCAGTACAGGGTAAGGTGCTACAGGAAGAAGAAAATTAGCCCTTATTCCTCTAAAGAAAAGAAGGCAATAATATCTGGGTTTATATTCCAGCTCTGGCACTTACTAGCTATGGGATTTGGGGCATGTTTTTTAACTACTCAGTAAAACAATTTCCTCATTTGTAAATGGGTATAACAATTATACCTGCCTCCTAACAACTAAATGTATAGATTAAATACATTATATGCTTTTACATATTAAGCATTCAACGAATTAAAACTCTTTAAAATACATCATTAATACTCCCACTTATTTTTACTCTTGGTGCTTCCTTTTCTTCTTCATAAAATGAGTGTCCTATCTCAAAGGATTGTTGTGAGCATTAAATGAGAAACTGTGTCCTCAGAAGAGTGTTATCTCATAATAAGATCAAATAATGTATCACTTTTATTAATTAGATAATAAGTACAATATAGCTTCCAAGATCACAAAGAATCAACCACACCTAGAAGTTTTTTTGGTCCTCCACCTTCCTGTCTCATACTATTTAGGCCTGTTTCTCTGAAGTTCTTATCTATAAGGTAATACACAACCTACCGCTCATGACAAAACCAGGACCACTCACTTCTCTAACAGATAACATGCAACTGGTGACCACAGCCATACTCTAAAAGATGCAACAATTAGTGTACTGTGAAGGCATGACTGCCAGAGGCATTCATGAACCAAAGCGCCGTCCGTCCTTTTTTTTTTTTTTAAGGTCTTTTTTTTTTTTTAAGATTTTATTTATTTATTTGACAGAGAGAGATCATAAGTAGATGGAGAGGCAGGCAGAGAGAGAGAGAGAGAGAGAGAGAGGGAAGCAGGCTCCCCGCTGAGCAGAGAGCCTGATGCAGGACTCGATCCCAGGACCCTGAGATCATGACCCAAGCCAAAGGCAGCGGCTCAACCCACTGAGCCACCCAGGCACCCAGGTCTTGATTTCTTACTATAGCAAATGTTCAATGATTTTGACCCACTATATTATATCATCTAACTAAAAAGGTGGTAGGAAATATAACCCACCAGCCAGGTAAAAATAAGAACAACAAAATACCTATGAAGATTATTGTTTTTCTTTAGCAAATATATTACATTATTATATATACAATACATTACATTATAAACATAAACCCAAATGTGATTCTAAGATACTCCATAAATTAATAGTCTTTCAATTTAAAATGGATGTAGATTTGTTTATTTGAAGACTGATATCAGAATCTACAATGCTGACAACACAGGAAAAAGACCCATGGAATGCTGAAAAAATTTTTTATAGAGCTAAAATCCAACTAAATATTTCTATCAAGTCTATTAACATATGTCTTTCAATTAAATTCAGCAGACTTAAATTCTGAAATGAGTACTTCTCATCTGATGGCAAATAATTTTGCTAAAATGCATGCTGTTCTGTATATGCTAATTATCAGAGCCCAAGGAAATTGGTTCAGGGTTTCGACTCTCAGTATCTTCATTATTGGAGGTGAACTGATATGCCCCCGAAAATTTCACTGCCTTCATTTTTGAGTAGACTAAAAACACAAACCTTTCACAAAGCAATTAAAATCAGTGGGGTTTGGACTATAGTCATAAAATAGCATTAAATTCATTATGTTTACACTATGGTCTACTTTATTTATATTTATTATACTAATATATCTTTTAGGGCAGAGCACAGTAGTTTTGGTTGAACAATAATACACTCTTTTGTTAAGTAAATGATCACAGGCTTTCAAATATTTCACAGTAATTCCAACAGCTATAAAATAGTAATAGTATTATTATTTCTAACACTCTTCCAAACTGTTTGCAGATCTGCATATAAATAATGATGAAAACTAAACAGGCAGAGGCGGAAAACAATGCTTACAAAGATCAATTTTAACATTATAGAATATTTTAAAAACTTATTTCAACCAAATAAACTTCAAAGTCTAAATACTCTCATTCTCCCTGTGCTTTATTTATTTTTCTACTTTTCTAGGCCTTAGGCATAATGCCTGGAACATAATTAGAATTCAGTAAATATTTGTTTGACAAGTTTGTGAATGAATGGCAGGGGTTTTTTGTTGTTTTATTTTTATCTGCTTGGCCTTATATTGTGTTGCATATGCAATGCAGCTCCATGAATGCCAAACACTATCTGAGGATTCTTACAGTGCATGCAATTGTACATTTAAGCTCTATGAGAAGACAGGATTTTCTGTCTGGTTGACTGCTATATTCTCGTGCCTAGATCAGTTTCTGGCATATACTAGGTGCTCAATATATTTGTTGAATGAAAACTGAATGATACATATAATTCGAATGCTCTTTACATACTAAAGCAAGTAACAAAAACCCACTATTGTTCATTTTTATTCTCCAAGAATATATGAAGTTATAACTTAATTACATATTTAAAGTTTGAAAATATGGGGGAATATGTCATAGATATATAAAGTATATAGATCTTAAAATCTGTGTGCATTTCCCCCCAAATATATCCATATATAACATACACACAAACATATATATATAACACATTCCCATTCATCTATAGATATAGATATATATAAAAACACATTCCCATTCTCATATGTATATATATATATATATTTATTTATTTAAGGGCCTTTAATGTGTCAGGCACTGTGATTAACGCAGAGAGGGATTCTGCTCCCATGGCTGTGCTAATGTACCCCCAGCATAGCATTCATCACAATGTACATCCTCTATGCCTTGTCACATGAAATTCCACCTTTCAGACCCATTATTTCACTGTCCACCTCCATGTGAATTTGTAGGACACCCTATAGACATCTGCTAAAATTGGTGAATTGTTTGATGTGGGGAAAATTCCCTAACATTCTGTGTCAAAGTCAGAGAGGGAGAGAAACCATGAGAGACTATGGACTCCCAGAAACAAACTGAGCGTTTCAGAGGGGAGAGGGTTGGGGGGATGGGGCAGCCGGGTGATGGGTATTAAGGAGGGCACATGTTGTGATGAACACTAGATGTTATAGGCAACTAAAGAATCATCGGACACTACATCAAAAACTAATGATGTACTATATGGTGGCTAACTGAACATAATTTTTTAAAAAGTATGGATAGTACAAGAGAAAGAGCTTTTCCTTTCAAAATAAACATACCATGTTCTGATAACTGATAACTTACTATGAAGAAGTAACAAAATATTTCCCACTAATTTTTATAGTAATTCTAAGTTCAAGATAGTACTTTAGGTATACATATAATTAAAAAACATTTTACCTGTTTCATTTTACCCTTTTTTGATGTGTCTACCAGACATTTTAAAATTACACGTGTAGCCCATGTTAGAGTTCTATTTGATGGTGCTGTTCTAGACCATTACCTTTTACATTATTTTAGGAATATCTCTTTTTCAGATTCCTACTACATAATTTATTACATAAGATTCATATTTTTCACTAGTCAACTAAAAAAAAATTATCCTTTGTCATTCAAGAATCTGTGTTTACATACTCTAAATACCAGACCTATCAACATATGCCAGATGAGTTTCAGAAATGTTTACAGCTTCATTATCACTCTGTCCTTCATAAGAAGTGCTTCTCTTTGTTTCATACTCATTAATTTCCCTATTCTAAGATGTGATTCCCTAAACTCCACAGTCATCCAAAACCCATTCTACTCATAAATGTGTGCAAAGCAAGGGGCTAAAAGGAAAAAGAGGGTATTGAATTTTCATTGTCTCAGGGGAATAATTGAAGATAATTCCAATAAGAATAGATTTTTGATTAAACTATGGCAATAGCCGACAGCATTTCTCAAAAGGCAAAAAGAATCATGTTTATATTATAAGTCAAAGTTTAAGCATGTACTGCCTGAAAGCTGAAAATTGATTAATTTGAAGGTTTCATGAATACTAAAATAGAGAGAGAGAGAGAATGAGAGAGGAAAAAAAACCACCTACAGCACAATGGGTTAGTCTTAACTCATTGCACCTGATGGAATAACATGGCATCCAACATGTCCTCCCTGAACAAATATTTTGCAAGCAAGAACTATTTCATGGAGGCAGACAATAAAACTGTGCAGTTAAGACTTCTGCAATAAATTCGTGAGGGTGGTGTACTCTCTAAGAACTGGCAGATAATACTTGTTATACCATAAACATTGGGTTTGAAATGCTTTATGCAAATCAAAGGATTCTATTTACTCCTCCCCATCCAGAAGTAGTTTCCAGATGCAAAGAGTTTTAAGTAATATTGATCCCTTAGAACAAGAATATTCAATTATTTCACAGAAGAATGGTCACTTTTCAATTTTCTAGTGCCTTAACACCACTGAGAGCTTGTACAGAAGAGTAACATATTGAAGCATCATAGAGCAGATGTTTGGCAGTGGCTGGCAATGATTCGTCTTCAAACGTGGAATGATTCTCAGTTTCCTGTTTCATCAGTCACAACTAATCCTGGCAAATTCAAAAGCCAAAGATGTTGATACCATGGTGAGGTTGGATTTTTATTTGTGTGATGAGTATTTTAAGATAAGGAAGACAGGGTGAAGACGATTAAAATTTTAAAAAAGGAAGGAGTTGGAAGATAAGAGTTCACTCTGCCATACAATGACACAGGGCTAACCTCATCCCTGAACCCGAATTAACTCCAAAGGGAGAAACAAATGGTATTCACATTCTTTTAAACCATTTCCTAAATGGAAGCTTGTGAACCTTCAGGAGATTATGACGCTGTTCCAGAGTTCTTTCCATGAAAACTCTAAATAAAATCTATTTTCATTAAGAGTTTTAATCAAAAGTAACATTTTATTTTTCTCTTTAGACATAACACTCCAAGTGTATCTCAGGTACTCTTGTAGAAAATGTGTAGAAAATCTATGGAAATGGGATGAGTACATTCATGTCCTCTTTTTTCCTTCACCTGAACATTCTTAGATGAGATGAGGGTTTTGATGATTATACTAATTTTAATTGTTTATATTAGTCATATATTTAAAATTTGTTCTTAAAGATTTTATTTATTTGTTTGACAGAGAGAGAGAGAATGCACACGCAGGGGTAGTGGCAGAGGGAGAGGGAGAAGCAGGCTCCCTGGCGAACTCAGAGCCCAGCTGGATCCCATCCAGGATCCTGAGCTGAAGGCAGACACTTAACTGACTGGGCCACCCAAGGGACCCCATATATTTTAAAATTTAACTTCCAAAATTTATTCCAAAAGTGCTACTACTTACAGGCAGGAAATATAAGAAAGACCGTCATACCATTTTGATAAATTATTGAGAAGCGTAATATAATAATTCGACAAATTCCCAAGATAGCACCCTTCTAAGACTTCTCTAGAATATCAAACACCAATGTCTATATGTTTAATAAGAATAATATGTTTCTTTTATTTATCATGACAAAATTATACATATTCTACATGTATTATTATTCAGAGATTTTATAATAAACAGTATTATGAAGTCATCTCCCTTATCTCATCGTTTATAAGGAAGCCAGGACACATTTAAATAGTATGCTATTTCATTGGAAAATGAAAAAATAATTAAAAGTACTTTCGATTTATTTTTGATGTTATAAAATATACTAAAATTCTACCTATATTTTAATGTATTTTAGCTCCTAAACCAAAAATCCATATGCTATGTTTGAATTTTTCCTTGACAAATTATACCCTTTCTCATTTAAGTCATTTAAAGTAAATTAAATAATAGCGTAAGTAGAAAATTTTCACATTTTCTATATAAGTGTTAACTAAAATTGTATTAAAATAACAAATTTTATGACATAATATTTAGTATTATGCCAACCCAAATATTTTTAAATGATTTTTAAAGTATCCTAAAATGGTTGATAAGAATCACCTTGTAGTACATGTTAAAAAAACTACACAAACACATGTCCTTTCCCTGGAGATTATTCAGTGGGATGGGACTCAGGAATTTCTAAATAAGAACACTACGACAGCTAATCTGACTGAGGAGGAATACAGCCTGTAAATATATATCAGGGCAATGCTTTCACCTGCAGCATGAGAATTATCATCACTAATATACCATAACGATTATGGTGAATTCACATAAACTTACCCAAATTACCAAGAAGGAACTATTATCTGAATTAAACACAGGGATTTGTTTTGTTTGTTTTTGAATTCTAGACCTAATACAATGCTAGAACATTAATAGAAGAGTTTTCATCATTTGATGAATCAATGGCAAATAAAATCTAGGTTCTATCTCTCTACTAAGATGCAGGGTATGAAATTCCATAGTACATATTTTTCAAACACAGATTCATTCATTCATCCAACAAACAGTGATTGAGCACCTAACTACACGAAGGGTATAGCAAAGATCGAGACAACCACTGTCCCTGGATTCTCTTCAGGGAGACTGATGTCAAAATGTCCTTATACTATGAACTACTTCACAAAATTATGAGAAGTGGTAGGAAGCAGAATTACAGGATACTAAAAGGGCATATGACAGGGTAATGATCTGCTCTTGGGAAGGCCAAACTAGTGAAACCTGAGCTGAGCTCTAGAGGATGAGGAGGACATCAAAACTCAAGGAGGATGTGGGGAGGCTGAAGAGTGGCCAACCTCTTGGCAGACGCAAGAGCACATGGGATTCCTGAAGCACGCAAGCACATGCACACACACACGATCACAGTAAATTTAAAAGGCCACTGTGGACACGGTGTGGGAAAACAAGGAAAAAGTGGCTCTACTAAGCAAGTAAGACAGTCAAAACTAAAGCATGCAGGGACTTATCCATTATACTGTTGAAAAGGCACCTGATGTTAGATACCTTTGATAATGTTTTAGGAGGATAATGTCCTCATCACGATCATAAGCATACTAAAAACAATGGAGGAGTTCTCTATGTTGAAGAGAATATAGGGAGACAAGAACAGTTAAAGAGATCAGTTAAGAAGTAACTGCAGTGGGGTGCCTGTGTGGCTCAGTGGGTTAAAGCCTCTGCCTTCAGCTCAGGTCATGATCTCGGGGTCCTGGGATGGAGCCCCATGTTGGGCTCTCTGCTCGGCGGGGAGTCTGCTTCCCTTCTTCTGTCTCTGTCTGCCTCTCTGCCTACGTGTGATCTGTCTGTCAAATAAATATATAAAAATCTTTTTTAAAAAAAAGAAGTAACTGCAGTAGTCTAGGCAGAAGACAACAGTGTGTTGTAATAAGGTCGTGGTGATGGGGATGGAAAGTGAAAGTGACAGGGCTCAAGTTCATAAATGGGATTATTTCCCCTGAGCTTTCACCATTCTTATTAGTAGATGATGGTCATAGTATTTCTTCCTTGTAATACTCTTTTTTTATGGATAAAGGATGTCATAACTTTGGCAAGGTCATTTAATTTCTTAGGGATAAGAAAAACACACATTTAATGGATTGAGAGTGTTGACACTTGGAAAGAAGCAATAGAGTCTTGATATCACCTTTAGTGCAATTAATCAAAAGCACTGTAAGTCTGACAGCAAGAAAGCAACAAAGAAACTACACATGTATTTCTAAAAATATATGAAGACTAGTTGGAAAATTGAAAATTCAGCATAGGATACATTTATTAAAAGGGATTCATAATTGGAATCACAGACATATAAATTTAATTCCCAAGTTCAGAGAACTATTCAACAAAATTGTCAGGGGATTAGCCTGAATCTGCCTTGTGAGAATGGAAGAAAGTATAGTTTGAGATGACATGGTACGTGTAAAGACCAGTAGCTTCCTACATGTATTATGGACAAATCCCTTCCTTTTAAAATGACTTTTTGGTTGTTTTTTAGAATCATCTTTACAAGTGATTTTCCAGATATTAATCTATCACATAGGGTGAAGTATGCTTATATTTGTTAATAATATCTGCAGCTTCAAAAGAAATAAAATCTGTAAAATTCTAGTTCTTTCTAGTTACAGAACAATGGGGATTGGCATATAAAGGAGAAGATAGTAAATTTTTTTTTAACTTGTTCAAGATTTTTATTCCTTCACAAAGAACACACTCATGAGAATAATGAGGTCTGGGTTTCATTTAAATTCTAAGCTCTTCAAATAAAGAAATTGTGTTGTCTTCCTCTTTACGTGAACCCAAGCTAGCACATATCCTGGTCCAAGTTCCATTTTTTATTTTAAACCGAAGGAAGATTGTGTGTGTGTGTGTGTGTGTGTGTGTGTGTTTATGTGTGTGTGTATTAACTCCATGAGACTGTGTCTGAGGAGAACAGTGATTGTGACACCACTTTTTCAGTATTTGGTATTATGTGCTATTCTTACATAGTGAAATAAATAACACTATTTTGTTGATATCACAATATTGTTTTGGTATATTAAAATACACCAAGTAAGAAGCAGTATATCTAGAGACACAAACTGACATTTACATGCTACATTAAAATTCTGACTCTAACAAAGGATGTTTAGAAAGTACCCTCTCCACTTCTATAATCTCTAGAGGGAAAAAATGCCCAATCAGAAAGCAACACTTCTACCTTAACTTTTTATTTGATTTAATAACTTGCCATACAAGCTGAGTATGAACATGATAATAAGCTAAATTAAAATACGACAGAATCTCCAAACATACTGAAGTAAATAAAATAATATTAATGTGATCAGAAATGCATTTTTTAATAGAAAAGGACATTGCTATAACCTCAGTATCATAATGGCTATGATAGTTCTACCCATAGCACTCACCTTCTTCTCCCCAAAATGATTCTAAGTATCACCTCAAACAAGTGTTGGGATTATTTTTTAAACAATCACAGAAGAAGAAAATATTCAGAGTTAGCTTATAACTATCTTTTTAACACTTTCCGAACTTGCATAGAGTTATAAAGTGCTTTTACAGCAGCTGGGAAACTTTATACAAAAATGACTTGGATTCTACAGTGGCATCAATCATGAACTTTATATTAAAATTGAATTTTTGAAGAAATGATTAAATAATATTTATTATGAGTTTTCCAGAGTCAAAATTTCTTCATTTTAACAGTTTTAACTTACTAATGAGTGGTAATTTATTTCACCTGCTACTAATCTATAATAAAATAATAATAATGTTCCACCTTTACCTTTTATAATTTTACATTTTCTTTGATATTTGGTAATAGCTTTATAATCTTTCTGTTTTAAATGCATGTCCATTTAGTTTTTTTGTTTTATATATTTAAAACATTTTTACTGAAATTACATCTTTAATATATGGAATAAATATCAAATGATTAATATGTTTTACCCAGTATTAAAATTATTAGTGGGGAAGTTAATAATTGAGATGTAGGTCCTTGTCCTCAAAGACCTTAAAGTCTGACATTCCTAGTCAATATCCAGAACTATAAGGGTATACCACATGCACATTTCATGTCAATTTTTAAGTCATCAAACAGACAGAATAGACATAACGCATACCAACACTAAATTGAAATAGAGGCAGAGGAAGGAAAATGATACAAGAATTGGATTCAAATTCCAGCTGTGCATTCTAAAAGCTGGATCTCATAGAGAAGTCATGTAACCTCTATGATCTTCAGTTCTCTAATTTTAAATTTGGACAAGAACATTTATTCTCCCAGTTATCAAGATTTAACTAGCTGGTACAGGTAAGGGGCTTAACATCATGACTGGCACACAATTAGTGCTCAATGAAAGTGAGTATTGCTTGAGGAGCCAGGGTGACTCAGTCAGTTGAGCATGAGACTCTTCGTTTCAGCTCAGGTCATGATCTCAGAGTCCTGAGATCGAGCTCCCGTCCCTACCTGCCATCCCTGGCTTGGAGCCCCACCCCACCCCCCAGGCCCTAGTGGCCAGCCCCAGGTCAGCTCCTGGCTAGAGGTGGGGGGGTGTCCACTTGAGATTCTCTCTCCCTTTCCCTCTGCCACTCCCCCCACAGGAGCATGCACAGGATCTCTCTCTCTCTCTCAAATAAATCAATCAATCTTAGAGAGAGTACTGCTTTGCAACTGTAAACACCAAACAACAGATACAAAGGAAGAGCTAGGATTAAAATATGGCATCTGAAACACAGTTGGGTGAATAAAACCAAAGACCTGAAATGGAAACAGTGAATAATGCTTTCTTTCTTGGGGAAAACAAACACTAAAGAGAGAAAATCTCCCAACGTCAATATTTTTTATCAGACTATTAAATTTATTTATTCTGCAATTATGTTCTTTACCTTAAAATTTACTCAGCCTATTTTTTTCTGTTATAATACTGTGGATTAATACTCTACATCTTCACAATTCTGCCCTGTAAGTCTATAATCACTTACAGACATGTTTTTAAATGCTCATAATCTTATGACGGTCAAACGTCTATGCAAAAATACTGAAAGCATGTTTCCTTAAGAGTTAATTTCAAATTTATGTAAGTAATCCTAAGGCATTTATACAATATTGGTGTCAGAGGAGATGTCTCATTTTATATTTTACATTTACATTTTACTTATTTTACAATATACTGGGGCCCCAAGAAGGGCCATGAGTTCTTTAGGTACAGAAGTAGAAACAGAGCTGCCGACAGGGATCAGATCTGAATCCTAAATCCAAATGCGCTATTAATTTGTATTTTTTGGTCAACTAAAAAAATGCAGGCTGAACAGGAACTTAATTATTCAAATTATCATTTTACTTGTTCCACAAATGTTTGAGCAATAAGCAGATACAGTAAGAGGCATTGGGGCAGCTTCGGCATTACAAAATCAAAATAAGACAAATGGCAGATAACATGTTAGGAAAAAAACCTTTATCTCCATTAGTAATCAATGAGACACAATTTAAATTAATGTGATGCCATTTTAGGCTAATGAAGAGTTAACTAAGCAGAGCAAGCTCAATGGCAGCAGAGAACTGCTTAGGGTTTTTTCTTAGGAACTTTCTCTGGGTTTTTTCACATCACCAAGAGATGGGAGTTTTTTCTATATGATCTCAACGTTTGCAGTAAAAAATTATGGCTCTTCCAACATACCTTCTAAAAATTCAGTCATCAAAAAATAAAGTAGCAAGGCACAGCCAATTGTATAGGGAATCACTTAAGTTGGCCCCTGAGTTTCCTGTCCCCTAATCTCCTCCCCTTGGGTATGCATGGAGCCAGCACACAGGATAGGACATCACTCCCGTGATTTTTTTTTTAATTTTTTATTTCTTTTCAGCATAATAGTATTCAATGTTTTTGCACCGCACCCAGTGCTCCATGCAACTCCCATGATTAAGTTAATAATCAACTAATTTTTGAGCCAATCAAAAGGGAGATTATCCCTTTGCGGGTAGACCTAACCTAATAAGTTGATCCTTTAATAGAAGGAGTAGTATTAGAGAAACATTCTCTCGCTATCCTGGTAATAAGCAAACAGCCCTGTTGTGAACCATCTATGGAGATGCCATGTGGCTGGGACACACAGACACACAGACACAGACACACACACACACACACACACACAGCCTCTGACACTGACAGCAACTTCTGCCACACTCTCACCCTAGAGAGCCAGCCCCAGAATGAAGACCTTAGTCCTGGGGCTATAAGGAAACAAATTCTGCCCATAACTTGAAAGAGCTTGAAGGGGATCTTTCCCTAGTCAAAACACCATACGAGAGTGCGAATAAATGGACACCTTGATTTCAGTCTTTGTAAGAGACCCTGAGCAGAGGATTCAGTTAAAACATGCCAGATCCTTAGAAAATGTGAGATATTAAATGTGGTTCCTTTAAGCAGGTAACTGTGATCATTTGTTATGTAGCAACAGAAAACTAAGAGGCAGAGAATAAGTCTTTGTAATTGGTCTATTTTCCAAGATACAAAACACAGGGACAGGTATTTAGGTACTTAATGTACCTTGATTGGATGATCTTAATTAGGAACGGTCTCAGTAAACTGCCCAAAAAAAGCCTGCTATCACTCATGTTGGGGTAGAGTCTTGCAGTCTTTAACCTTGTGAGTTATATGTGGGCCAGACTACCTTCCCCCATTTCAGATAAGAAACAGAACCTGTAAGGGTCATGTTATCAACTCATTTTCTTTCTACTACACTATTGTCTACTTTACATTCTTTTAGGTATTCCCTAAACACTTGAGGTCAATGGACGTACCGTGGAATTTCTTATAAACATAGGGTACCTTATAAAACAAGAATGAGGTGGTTACCCTGTTTATCTTCTTGCACACTTGATCTCTACTGGGGGCACATTGTCAAACACCTCTCACATAGAACAAATGTGTTTTTTTAGGGGCCCTGAATGAAGGCAAATATGGACACAGCCTATAGTTCTTATATTCTAAATAAAGTATTATTCATAATAGTACCAAATGTAGTGGAGCTCCTGTGATATCATATATTCTTTATATATTTTAACTCTAATCCTCACACTACGCAGGCTTATTAAAAATGAGGAAAATTAGTTTTAGAAGGATTAAGTGATTAAATGACAAATTTGATGAAGGTCACACAGCTATTAAAGGATGGATGGATGCAGACATGAATTCAGGTCTATCTGCTCTAAAGCTGGTACTATTTCCATGATTTCATGTTACTGTGCTAAGGGGAATTTCAGTCCAGAAAAGTGGCAGAGAATACCAATAAACACCAGGGAGGCTCATACCAGATAATCCTTTGTTCTTATGGATATGCTTCAAAATATAACCCCCTGAATCTATCCATTCCACACTCATTATTTAAAAGTATAAAATGTTCTTATGTGTAGTACCATATTGATCACTTAATTACTTAATGCATTCGTGCAATATCATTGAAGTAAAGTTATACCCTGTTCTGACCAAGGAAAATTATGATTATTAAAATTCATGAAGTTCTCAAATCCTATTTACAAATGCACATGGATTGTAACATACTTAATAGCACTCTTGTCATAAATTGGTTTCTTCTATAGTATATAAACATGTGCTCTGAATTCAACATGCTTTCTCCATTCTGTATCATGAATTGTATAAATTTAAGAAAGCCCTTTAAATTAAGCAATTTGCTTCAGGGTTTTAGTCAACTCTTGAAGTAAGTCATCCTGGGATGCATCTCTTCAAAAAGATATTCTGTTTCCTCTAGAATATAAAAGGTTATCAGAGTTTCTGAGGCACTCAATAGCCTAAAATAATTGGCTTTTTAAATTTTTGTAATACTATTCAAGCTTTAGAACATTACACAGCTTGACTATAGAGCTTTTATGTATATTTAGGAAAATGTTCATTTTCAAACTGGGTAAACATTTGAAGAGGACAGTTATCCAAGGATGACTGCACCTTTCTTTTGTTTCTTTGGCAATCTTCATTTGCCAACAGTCATTCTCCAGCATCCAGCTTTGCAGTACATCACAACATAATACTAAATCACTGCAATGTTTCTCTTGATGTTGCATCAAATCCAATGAGAGTCTTCAAATAAATAACCTTAGCTCTCTTTTTCACCTTCTACCTTATGTCCTGCTCTTCTAACCACCTGAAAATTAAAAAATAAAATAAAATACAGAGGGAGTATTCTATGATTGAAAAGATAAATTCAATCCTCTTAAAAAGGAAAACACACAAAGACAGCTGCAAGCAAAATCCTAAGTGTCTGTGGATAACACACAGCACCTGAGAACTATAAAGGCTCGGGGAAGGTGCTGCAAAACTAAATGTTTGCTTGCTTCCGCATCATTAAACAAAGAATTCTTACTCCTAGTCCAATAGTCATGGCTGCAGCAGCCACACAGCAGCCAGCCATTCATTTATCAACTGCATTATTTCATTGCTTAATTGGGAGAAACACACCTGCAAAGATGATCTTGCTATAACGTAAACAAGAGATGCTTCTCAGATTGGAAGAAAATGTTGAATCAAGCAATTAGTAATTGGAAGATTAGGCAACTAGAATGTAGAAACTTTTCGTTCGTTTGGTTATAAAAGTAAGTATGTTCCAAGAGATTAAAATAAAGCTGGGTGGGTTTTAAAAAAAATCTAGATGGAGTTTCAAAAAGTACTAGTCACTTGGCCTAAAAAAAAATATAGCAACTGCTTCCAAAGGTTGTATAATTTACAAGGATTCAATAAATCCTCAATAATGTAAGCTAATGGCAAGGAGCAAAGATGCTAACAATTAAAAGCATCCTTCTATTTGGCCACAAATGCACTGCATTATAGATGAGCAGCTATGCTAATTATATATTACTTAGGCAAATATTAAAATTAGACTGCATTCCCTAGGCAAATATCAACTGACAAGAGGAGGGGGCTTCCAGATGTATGCAGAGAGGCAAAGGGATATCATCTTGGAATTAATGAACACATAGATAATGAAGAGTTAATTACATGAGTTTGGCTACAGGAAGATGCTTGAACCCCTGTTACTTTATTGAAGTGGACGCCAACACTGTGTCTTGGGGCTTAGCCAGGAAATGAAGCAGGTGACATGAATAAATGCAAACCGGCAAAATATGATTGCAAAGTCTGTTTATGAGACAGAATTTTTGTGAGCCTAATTATTTGCAAAGCTGTACTATGCACTTAGTCTAACTCCTTCTTTTCTATCCTTGACTTAGATGAAATTTACTCAAATAATAGGTAGAAGCATTTTACTAAAATATTTAGCATTTTTCTATTTCAATTTCATTTTGGGTATAAAATTGAATGGAAATCTACATATTTATATATCAACCATTAGTGTAGACTGGGTTTACATATAAGCTTTTTCCACTTCTGTTGCTTGTGAGTGATTTTTTAAAGTCTGTTGAATAAAAAGCTATTGCATAAAGTGCTTAACTAAATCAATTTATTTCCACCTGCATAATTTCCGAAGCTCAATTATATATCTCATCTGTTCAGGTGTCTGCAGTAGTCTTTGCTTCCTTAAAAGGTAGACTGTTTCAATGACTGGCCATTATGCTAAAAATTCTTTGTATTATACCTAAAGCTTTCTGTGTATTCCAGCTCTCCCCATTTTTTTTTTATGAGAAGAAAAAACAATTTGAAAGATAAATGCAATGCATATTTATGAAATCACTGATACTTTCCTAAACCCTCACCCAAACCAAATGACATTTGATTCTTTCAACTTGGGGAAGAATATCAATTCCACATATATGAGGAGTCACATAAGTACAGAAGATTCCAGGCATCTACAATATTTGAGATGTTTAAAAGACACTGACCACTGGAAAACCCACAAACATATGAAAAATTACCCTGAATTTCATACTGTACAAGATATTAAAGGTGGATATGGGTGAAAAGCAACTCACTGAGCTTGGGGAGTGAACCCTGACAACCACACATTCTTATCTCACAACCACTTTGCTTTTCTCTACCTTTTGAAATACATAGAATTAATCCAGAAATTTGTACATTTCTTAATAAAGGACATTTGTTAAATGTCCTTTATTTAAAGTACATTTTAGTACATTTTATTTAGTACATTTTATTATAATTTAGTACATTTTATTAAAGTACACTTAATATAAGTACTGTATTAAAAATACAAATAAAGAAATTTGTACATTTCTTATACATATTCTTTTTTTTTTTTAAGATTTTATTTATCTGACAGAGAGAGATCACAAGTGGGCAGACAGGCAAGCAGAGAGAGAGAGAGAGGAGGAAGCAGGCTCCCTGCAGAGCAGAGAGCCCGATGCGGGACTCGATCCCAGGACCCTGAGATCATGACCTGAGCTGAAGGCAGAGGCTTAACCACTGAGCCACCCAGGTGCCCCTCTTATACATATTCTTAATAAAGCTGGTCATTAGTAAAGGAGCTTGGACATCCCAGGCACCAATAACAATCTACTAAAGTTAGAAGAAAGCTGCTAATAGACCCTCTAGGTCTTGGCACTACACTGCAGCCTCTTCTATATATAGGTCTGTAATAAAGTCCACTCCTTATTTTAGATGTGAATGTACTTCCTATCAATGAGAAATGAAAAATTTAGAGGAATTTAGGACTATTAGACACTCTACCCAGGAAAAGAAATGCAGCAGTGACTTGAACAATGAAAGAAAGAGAGAAAGAGAAAGAAATATTAATTCTCACTGGAAAAATTAGGCATGGTTTAAAGTGCTTGTTATCTGCAAAGTATGTGCATTTCAAATTGTTTGAGGAAAATAGGTACTTTAGAAATACTTAAATGTGTTATTAGCCTCTCATGTAATTGGCCCTCCTAAGAAATCCTTATATATAGGTGAATATAACTGTTCAAAATAATGTCTTGATAATTCTGGACATGCCAGGTACTATCCCTGTGGTAACTAATTCTTTCTTAGATGCCTATATTACTACAGTTTTAGTAGTAGACTACAGTTACAATAGTAGAAACATGACCACAATTAGGGCCCCTAAAAGTTAATTTTGAAATACCAATTTCATAAGCAATCATATAAATGCCAGGTAAATATTTGCACACTGATTCTTTTATACAATACACAGATGAATAAGGATTCCTATTCAAGTGAACTTCACAGGTATTGGAAAGCTATCTTAAGAAGATTTCATAAGAATGATGTTTCCAGGGCTCGCCTGAGCTGGCTCAGTCGGTTAAGCTGCAGATTCTTGATTTTGGCTCAGGTATGATCTCAGGGTTGTGGG
Source organism: Lutra lutra (assembly GCF_902655055.1). Classification (NCBI taxonomy): domain Eukaryota; kingdom Metazoa; phylum Chordata; class Mammalia; order Carnivora; family Mustelidae; genus Lutra; species Lutra lutra. Next base: position 53,915,730 of record NC_062290.1, read on the forward strand.
ATCCAGCCCCTCATAGGCTCCACACTCAGTAGGAAGTCTCCTTGAGGATTCTCTTTCCCTCTGTCCCTCCCTTGGCTCCTGTGCATGTGTTCTAACTAAATTTAAAGAAGGATCCTTTCAGATAAAAGCACTGTTTATGAATTTTTAAGATATAATTATCTTCCAAAATACAATGTGCTTAAGCTAATTTAAACTGGTTGTGTTTTGTCCCCCCAGAATTACCAGCCATATGGATTTCTATCACTGCATCACATTTCGATTTCATATCCTCCCCAATGCCTTCTCTAAATTGAGCAGAATTGCTTCTACAGTGAGACAGCTTGCTGCTCAAACAGGGCAGCTGATGGGTATGACCGTTCCTTTTCTCTCAGTTCTTAGGGCTTCAGAAGTCTCTCAACAAACCCCTCTCCATTCAACACTTCTAACTTGCGGCTCATCAAAACCCAGGCAGAAGCTAACCTTATATGTAAAAAAAATATCCATTTAGAAGAAAATTTTAGACTTTTTGCTAAATAAAAGGTTTTGTAATTAGAACATATTAGAAAGGTTTCTTCTTCTGCAGAGTAATAAGCATGGCTTGTTTTACAGCTATTCTCTTCACAACTTAGACTTTATATTCTTGAATAGTCTACCTATGGCAGAATGACTAGCTGTCCAAGCATCTAAGTAATGGAAAAGATTAACTTCTACGGGTCGAGGGCAGTTACTAGGAACATAATACCTAACTTTAATATTCCATGTGTATCTACTATTACCGTTTGTATCTGTACATATGCATTTATACAAACATGTTTTCTGATCTTTTAAAATAAAGTCAATTCCTTCTTTTTTTTTTGACATTTTTTAAAATTTTAAGTAATCTCTATACCCATTGTGGGGCTCGAACTCACAGCCCTGAGATCCAGAGTTGCATGCTTTACCAACTGAGCCAGCCAGGTATCCAAAGGCTATTTCTTTACTATAAGTTTAATATGATTATTTTTTATCTTTCAGATGCTTTTAGATCTTTTAGATTCAGATGCATGTGGATATGTATATATATATATATGTGTGTGTGTGTGTACACATATATAATACAAATATTTTTAAAACTCACATCTGAATTTTTTCTATTAAAATATAGAAAACCAAACAAAATCTATCTCTTCTTGCAAAGTGGGATTTGTCTAATTGCCTCCTTAATTTTAAGAGAAAATATGCTCAATTATTTCTCCTTGTCACTCAGAACAATTGAAGAACCTCGAAACATTCTATTCCAGTGTTTCTCAAATTAGGATCCTGGGACCACAGCATTAGCATCACTTGTGAACTTGTTAGATATGAAAATTGCCAAGCCCGACCTAGGATTTACAAAATCAGAAACTTTAAAGTTGGTCCCAGCAACCTCTGTTTTAGGAGGCTCCCAGGTGATTCCAATGCATGCTGAAGAGCGTTTCACCCAATCAATGAAGAATGGAAAAATAATTGAGGAAGAATCCACGTAGCTCATTATTGGCTCTAGCTCTCATGATTTCTGGCCACATCCTGTCAAAAGTAGGAACCCCAATCAATCTCTTCTAAAAGTCATGCCACCTGTCATGCAGTAATATAGTGAACAGTTATGAAAACTTCTGGTACATTCATAATTTGTAAGAAATCAAAAAATATCCAAGTGCCAACTAGAAAAACATTGGAAAATGCTACTCCTTTCCCAATTAATAACCCCACTGTCACAGCTTCTATCCTCATGAGAATACCATTAAATATTTTTTCTACTCTTCTCCATGACAAATACCATGTTGTAAATAGGGCTTGTAGTAAAGGGTTTCTACCATTAGAAGCTGATGAAGAAAACACACACACACACACACACACACACACAGTACTTATGCAGTACCAGGAATAGTTTTATGACTTTCCTATTTATTGACCCTTTTTAATAGTCACAGAAACCCTTTGAAGTAGATACTAATATCGTCACATTCCCAGTAAGTGACTTGCCCAATATCTAGTAAATTGAGAAGCTAGAATTTGAAGCCACGCAGTAAGAGCTCTCAAACATAAACTGCCAATGACAAAGCATAGTAACTCCCAAAGAAGAAAGTATAACTTGTAAATATACCACCTTACAATAATAAGACTTATTTGGTCTTCTAATTAATAAAATTTTAAGTCAATACTCAACCTGAGTGACCATGCCAACAAACTGACCCTGGATTTAAACTGATAACCCATTTATCAGGCTATTTGTTAATAAATACCAAATATGAAGGAACAGGAAAATGAGAAACTCATAAGCAAAGGACAAAACAAAACAAAACAAAGCAAAACAAAAAAACAAAAAAAAAAACAGCTAACTTGCACTAAGAGGATTTTTAGTTTTCAGATTAGACAATAAAATACACATACACACACACAAAATAAATAACAAAACTGTTTCCATGTAACAATCTTTCCACATTGTTTGGGGCAGGTAAGGTGTTCAAAGAATACATATGTTCTTTGAAATATATATTATAACTGTGTTTGTAACATATATTTATATCTCTACTATATAATTTTTAATATAACCAAAATACCTATTTTGACTTTATCACAACAGGTGTGACCTTCAGTTAACCACTCAAACTTCTAAATTTTATTTTGGGGTTAGAAATGAAATACAATATCTCCCAATAGAAAAGTTGTAAAAACAGTAAAGATAAATTCCCTATGAGCCAAAAATTTAACTTTATGGAATAATTTTTTTTTAAGATTTTATTTATTTATTCGACAGACAGAGATCACAAGTAGGCAGAGAGACCCACAGAGAGAGAGGAAGGGAAGCAGGCTCCCCGCTGAGCAGAGAACCCGATGTGGGGCTCGATCCCAGGACCCTGAGATCATGACCGGAGTGAAGGCAGAGGCTTTAACCCACTGAGCCACCCAGGCGCCCCTAGAATAATTTGTTTAAAGAAATGTAAGCTTTTATATAAAAAAGTTAGTGTTAACATTTTTAAAGAACAATACTATTAAATTATATTATATTATGATACTATTCCAATATTATTATTACTTAAAATCTAAAACTGAAATTATTTTCAAGAATATTGGTTTTTCTAATGATACTCAGTTGACAAATACAAATTCCTGGTGTGCAAAGGCCAGGAATATAAGCAATAAAACCCATTATCTTAGTGTCATTTGTGTGTTTCTCACTTTCAGAAAACAGCCGCTTTTCCCATGTAACTATAGGCATAAATAAAACTGAGAAAGATCCAAAAAGATTATAGCAGTCCATAAAAAAAAACCCAATTCTGGCCAATTGAGTTTTAACTATGAATCATTCATTGTAGGATACTAAAAATGGAAACTAGATAAGCTAAATTCACTTGTGGCTAAAACTGTCCTTCTCTAACCACTTGGATTTTGGCCAAATAGAAGTAGTAGGAAAAAAATTCAGAAATATTTGAGTAAAAATCAGAGGATAAGCTGGGCTATGAGTACGGGCTTTTTAGACATAATATCTAATTCAATCATTACTAGGAAAGTGATTTAATCACTTTCTTTCTTAATGAGATGTAAAATAAACATAAAACACATATTTATAATTTCATTTCTATAACTAATAAAAATTGTTTTGAAGAAAGATCTTTGGCACATTCACAACCTATTAGAAATCACAAAGTATTCGAGGAAGGCTGACTGGCAAAGGAAATGAATATAGACAAAATGCTAAGATTTATCACCAATACTGTCATAATTATGCAATCTTTGTTTTTATTCAACAGGTTTTTAAGTCAGTGCATATATCTATAACTTTTAAATATAAATTCCTCCATAAAAATGACCTAAAATCTATCTCATTTCTGCTTCCTTCCTACTGTTCTCTTTTGTTTTAAAACTTAAGCTTCAGTAATAACTGCAAAGAATGTCTTTATTTCTTTCCACTAATGTTGAAGGCTCAGAAGAGACTTGTGATTACTCTAAAATGCTTATCAAATATTTTGGGTGGCATCTAATTTTACTACAATCATTCTCTGGAAGATGTACAATCCCTTTTTCCTTCCTCACTATTAGGTGAACCACAGTGTTAGAACTTTATGGTAATATTTAAGAGAAAGAAGCAAAAACTTCAATGACAGTCTTGACAAAGGACTATGATACTGCAGAAAACCAAATTACCTTTTTCAGAACAATGTATAATATTTCAAAGGCTGTCACCTTTGCTTAAATTGGTTTAGTTTCATCATTAAGAAGCTCCACCCACTTAAAATAGCAAGAATAATCAATTCTCCTGAATATTTTACACAAATCCATGTCAAAAGACAGAAGAATGAACTAAGTGGTCTTTTAGTGTCCTTTTCATTTTTTGGACACAGTATGACATATTAGGAAGAATACATACTTAGGAGACATTCAGCAATCTGCATTAGGCTTACTTTTTCCCTCCTAAAAAGTGAGAACAGGGGCGCCTGAGTGGCTCAGTGGGTTAAGCCGCTGCCTTCAGCTCAGGTCATGATCTCAGGGTCCTGGGATCGAGCCCCGCATCGGGCTCTCTGCTCAACAAGGAGCCTGCTTCCTCCCCTCTCTGCCTGCCTCTCTGCCTGCTTGTGATCTCTGTCTGTCAAACAAATAAATAAAATCTTAAAAAAAAAAAAAAAGTGAGAACAGTAGCTCCTTTGGAAGAGTACTATGAGAATTATGTTCCACCATCTATGTAAAATACTTAGTATGGCATCTGGAACATAGTAGGAATTTTTCTTAGGTCAGCTTCCCTAGAAAGAGTCTGAAAATGTAATTCTTGTATGATTGAGTGTTGAAGGTATGTTCTCAGGTAAAATTTATTGGGACTGAAGGAAGCAGGACATGGCAGGGAAAAAAAGCTAGTCAGAGATACGGGTTTGATTCAGTTGTTGCTGGTGGATAGCTCTAGGGGAGAATAAGGAGCAAGAAAGAAGTTGTGATTTTTAGTGTGTGCCTATTGCTGTGGTATAAATATTCTCACCCCAGCCAATTTTAAATTATCCACATGATGTCACTGAACAAGTGTTCAAAGGAAATGTTAACAGTCAGCTTCAGTGCAAACTGACCCCAGCACACCACTGGGTTAGCCTCTCCTTCAGAGACTTCTGGATTGTGCATAGCACATAGAATTACCACACTTGGAGGCAAAGGGGCTGGCCTTTAGTAAACCAGAATTAGTCTGTCATCACTGTGGGATGTCCTGGGGGAAAGGATAAAACCTCCACAGCTTCCCTTCAGGCAAGGGCAGTTCTCAGGACAGTGTTCAGCTATGAACTGTTATCACCCCATAGTCTACAGCAGGGGAGTAAGTGCTTCCGCCTGGAAAAGGTGATTCTGATAGGGCAGCAATTTCAGCTAATACAGTGCTCAGTAAATGATGCTGTTAGTAGAATACTCATGCCTCTAAGTGACTGCTGCAGTCCTGATGTATTTTATTAATATTAGCAGTCTGTTCTATTAGGAGTTTGTTCACCTTAAATAAACCAAATGACATTTGAGCTTTCATCCAAAATAGGGAGAACTAATATTTAGTAGCATAGAATCTTTTCCATAAGTAGATAATGTGCTACAATGAACTATTTCCTCCTCTCTCCCACTATATTCCTAAAAATCAGAACCCCAGGCTCTTGCATAAAACAAGCAGCAGTTTCTCTATTTCACCCCAAAAGTCTACCATAAAAAGAGATGACCCCTAAGATCTCCATGGAGATGACCATAAAGCAAATGTTAGTAAAACTACCTCTGTATGGCAATACAGATATGGAGGGAAGATGGAGGAGTTTCTTGATTTCCACCAGTATCTGGATTTGAAGAAGACTTAAATACTTTGTAGGCTGTCTGGCATTCATTCTTCACTGACTAATTACACATTATACCTCTCTTGTCTTTTCATTTGATGTTGCTAAATCCCAAGTAAATGATGGCAACAAACTATGAGAATTTAAATGGGCAGTTAAGATTTCAAGATCTGATGATGCTCATTAAAATGATGTCTGTAAAAAACCAGCAAACTAGGTAACAAATACATATTTTCTGAACCAAGAATATGGCTATAAAGTCAAGAAAAAATATGACAGAATATTAAATATAATATAAAATATTGGGACTTAAGTTGAAATAACCCTGAAAGGATAGATATATATAGTTTTATGTCTGTCTGTCCATGTATCTACCAACCAATCAGCCTATCATCTATCTACATCTAAAATCTTTAAAATGTCGGAATGGCAAGAATGGAAAGACTGTATCTGGCTTCTATAGGCTATAGGAACAAAAGTTTAAACCAATAAAATGGCATAATTTTAAATATTACAATACATTATCCTTAACTGATAGTCTTCAAATGTTCTTAAAAGCTCTTACAAAACTCTCAAATGGACAGCCTGGGAACTCTGATGAAGATTTAACTATTACAATGAGATGTAAATATGAAATTACAATGTTTTAAAGCAATGTTTTGGCATCATCTTTTATTCACATGTCAAATTCTGCCTGAACTTATCTGTTCTGATTGGTTAGAATTTTACCTATTTTATTCACATATTGGTATTTGGGTTCACAAATATTTTGCTGAGAACCCACTGGGGGAAAAAGTATGTACTGAGTGGAAACTGAAGATAAGTAGATACTGATAACAGATATACTACAGCATATGTAAAAATAGGCCTATTAATGTAAGAAATACTATAATAATAGTTTTTTGATTGAAGAATATTGAAAATAGTGATCAGCTTGGAGTTAAGTTGTAACTCTAAAATTCCTTTTCAACCACAAAATGACCCTAGTTAATCTTAGTTTAGTTGCATATAATTATTTATACCTTATTTTCAATGATAAGAATTACATGTTTATATGTATATTTTTCATCTTTTATTAACATAAAATGTATTATTTGTTTCAGGGGTACAAGTCTGTGATTTGTTGTATATTTTAAGAACTATTCTTTTTAAATAGGTAAGCTTGGCTCTTAGAAATGCATAAAGTAGGCAGAGGGCAAGAGGGAGAGTGAACACATGTTGTGTAAGTGGGACTGACTGAACCAGGTCGAAGCAGTCTACTTTGTCTAGTGCTGCTACAGATTTCTCTTAGGTGGGAAAAGCTGTGATGCTCATGAAATTTGAATGACATTTGAGAAATACCAATGCCTATGGCTTTGCCCATAGAACCATCAAGTTTATGTGGGACCCTGAAGATAGCAATGATCAACTCTCAAACATAAATGCAGGAATGTAAAATAAAAGTGGCACTGAATATCTAGATGGTAGCTTAGAAACACAACCTACACATAACTCTTAGTAATTGTATTACTTTGAACAACAACAAAAATAACATGTTATTGAAACTGTGGGTATGTAGAACGTAAAATTAGTCCCAATAAAACCAGTTTATGCTATCAAATAATACACCTTTAAATTATGCCACCAATGTTTATTTATTGCATTGTCTTATTGTTTCATTCTAATAAGTGGTGAGACTGATGTAGGACTACTAACAGTGTTTCAACTCTCTGGTTTTTTTTGTTTTGGGTTGGTTTTTGTTTATTGGGTTTTTTTGGCATAAATTCTATGTTCTTCCCATAAGATCTTATATTCCTCAAACAAGCAATACTCCAACTAAAGGCATTTTAGGTAACAATCCTTTCATATATTATACCCCAGATAAAATTCTATACTGTGACAATGAAAATACAGTGTAAGATGCTGATGCAAACCTGCACCTCTAGGAATACAATAGTGCAAAACAGCCTGACCATTAGTCCCATGAACCGGATTTGAACCAGGCTTCAAAGCTTATTATGTGTATAATATTGAACAAATTAACTTCTCTGAGCTTCACTTTCTTTATTCATTAAATTAAGACAGTTAGTAGTACCTGCATGATAGAATTATTGTATGGTCTATGTAAGATAATATATCTAAAGCTGTTACCACCGTATCTACACCAATGTAAATGCTCAGTAAATGTTTTTATCCTAATTATGCCTAGATCTGGGCTACAAAATTCATATCTAAAGCCATGTTGAGATGTCACAATCTTAACTTGAAAAATGAGACCAGGATATATGTATCAATGGTTAATATATATCATTGCCAACATAGATTTGGTAATAACTTAAAAAAAGGTAATTTATTTCCACATTATTTGTTGCCAGAAATTCAGAGGTTTACAATAAAATTTTTGAAAATATAGAGAAGCATGAAGCATCTGGGAATTTGCTATTTTGATCTATAGCCAAGCAGAAGCTCAGATTTTAGAGGGATACAGTCAAAGTCCAGTAAGTCAAAAGTATACTTTGCCATGTGGGGGGGCCACACAAAGCATTATGATCAGTAAGTTCTAGGTATGGTGACAAAATGATATAATAAAATCTTATCGGGGGTACCTGCGGGGCTCAGTCAGTTGAACGTCCAGCTCTTAATTTCAGCTCAGGTCAGAATCTCAGGGTGGTGAGTTTGAGCCCTGGGTGGAGCTCTGCACTCAGTGCTGAGTGGGCTTGAGATTCTTACTCTCCATCTCCCGTTGCCCCTCCCCGCCACTCATGTACTCAAAGAAATAAATAAATAAAAACTTTTTAAAAAAATAAAAGAAATCTTATCAAATGATTTCCAGAAGAATTATGTAAACCCCCCAAAGAGCTTTTTTCCAGCAATGAAAATAGGAAAATAACCTAAACAACAACAAAAAAATCCCAAATTCTCCTCACTCATTGCATTATCCAAACAGGAAAACATATTCCAAGGCAACGTTTAAATTGGGGACAAGGGACGCCTGGGTGGCTCAGTTGGTTAAGCAGCTGCCTTCGGCTCAGGTCATGATCCCAGCGTCCTGGGATCGAGTCCCACATCGGGCTCCTTGCTTGGCGGGGAGCCTGCTTCTCCCTCTGCCTGCCATTCTGTCTGCCTGTGCTCGCTCGCTCTCCTCTCTCTCTCTGACAAATAAATAAAATCTTAAAAAAAAAAATAAAAAAAAAATAAATTGGGGACAAATCTGAAAATGGAAAATTTCTTGTCATTTCTTCCATTTTCAAATTGATCTTCAATTTAAATAAATTAACAGGTAAAAACAGAAAACCCAAAAACAATAAATTTGAGTTTAAGAAAAGATGAGAGAAAAAGAAAGTAGTAATAATAAAGAAGTGTTATAATAAAATTTACCAGAAACGAAGAGCAGGAATCTCTAGAAAGAAGAGGTACACATGATCATCAATAAAATTCAAATGATCTACAGTGTGATCACAGTTCAGAATAGCCCCAGAGTTATCCTTTTATTCCATCTTTCCTTGCTAACTATTAAGAAGTGAAATGACATTCAATCCCTGAGTTTGGGGTGTGATTACATTTGCTTTTCTGGAGACATCTGAAATTTGATAGGTACAATTTTGGTTTAATCAAAAAATGTATTTAATTTATTGGGAAGCTACTGATGAAAAAGTTTATGCACACTATTTGGAAATATGGAGTAGATATCAGAAGTAACAGAGATTAAAGTTGGAAACTCAATGGTATGGGGTTGGTCAAAGCTTCTATATTCCTATTAAAAGAATATAAATATTTCCCTTATAAGATGAAACTAATAAAATAGAAAGCCATGGAAAGAAGAATGTAAGGAAAAGAACAACCTTCATCAATTGCAGTAAATTCTTTCTTTCCCATGGTAGGAGAAATTAAATGCATATATTCAATAATTTAAACAGCTCAAGAAAAAAATCTGATTGGTTCAATACATTTTGGGACACTTCAAAAAGTCAATACCTCTAATGAAATGGAGTATACAATATTTTTTTACTCTAGGAGATAAAATGCACATCACACTGTGCACACTGTGCACAAACACACTGTGTTTGCTTGTGTAGTCCTTAGTCAAGAAAAACAGGCACTGTTTGTCAAATAAATAAATAAAATCTTAAAAAGGGGGGGGGGCGCCTGGGTGGCTCAGTGGGTTAAAGCCTCTGCCTTCGGCTCAGGTCATGATCCCAGGGTCCTAGGATAGAGCCCTGCATCTGGCTGTCTGCTCAGCAGGGAGCCTGCTTCCTCCTCTCTCTCTGCCTGCTTCTTTGCCTACTTGTGAACTCTGTCTGTCAAATAAATAAATAAAATTTTAACAAAAAAAAAAAAAAAGAAAAGAAAAACAGGCACTGACTTCAGTAGGAGTCTAGGCTCTAATAGGTAATTAGACCCAGTGGCACTTCATAAAGGAACCCACTGTCTCACAAGGCAGAAAGTGAAGTGCAGAAGATGCTATCACATTCCAATAAAATGTATAATATTTCATCAAATATGCCTTTCTAAGCATTTAGGGAGATGCAATCAGATGAAAAAATAAAGATTACATATTTTTCATTTGGTGTGCTTGAAGACCAAACAGCCACAGATCATTTTAAAATACACATTTTTCTTATTCACCTGGAGAAAATTTCAAAGGTGACTTTGCCTGCCTGGAACAGAGTACTAGGATAACAATGACAGGAAAACACAAGACAGTAAGTGCTGTCATTCTTCTTTGTCCCATATCCCACAACCAAACAAAAGCAAGAAACCCAAGGTGAGCACAGTACGTGTGTTCAACCTGTGGTCAGCCAATCAACAAATACATAGTTAGTGCTAATTTGTGCCAGATCCTGGGAAACTGTACTGATCAATTCAGGCTTTGTTACTGGCCAAGTCTTAGTTCAGTCTATTTCAAACTTTAAGATGCATTCAAATTACCTTGGGATCTTGTTAAAATTTAGATTTTCATTCAGCATATCTGGGGGTTGGGGGGCTTGGGAGTTTGCATTTATAATAAATCCCAAGTGAGGCCCATGCTTCCTTTCCGTGGACTGCACTTTGATTAACAAGGGTCTACATTGTACAAAATAGCCATTTGGTCCCACAGAGATGGCAAAGTAGCCTAAATCCATCATTTCTCACTAGGGTATACAGTTTTTAACTTAGTTTTTAACTAATTAGTATAGTCAAACAAATGTGTACTTCAAAGCATTTTAGGTGAAAGAGCTGAACAAAAAGAAGTATCACTGGGACACCTGGGTGGCTCCTTCGGTTGGGCCTCTGTCTTCTGCTCAAGGTCCCAGGGTCCTGGAATTGAGCGCCGCATTGGGCTCCTTGCTCGGCAAGGAGCCTGCTTCTCCCTCTGCCTGACTCTCTCTCTCCCTGCTTGTGCCCTCTCTCTCTGATTAATTAATTAATTAAAAAAGTATTTCCTGACACTTTCTTGCAAAGCAAATTTCATGCAGTTGGATAAGCGCTGCATGAAAATCCAACAGTACACAAGGGAACATTTCTAGATAAAACTATACTCCACATATTAACACTAGTTCAGGAGTGGTCCACTGGATTTAGTGAAAAATCAAAATTAGGGAAGTTAGGAATACTACTTTGAATGTAAATTCCAGCTAAAAATAACCAAAAAAATTATGTCCTATCCTAAAGCTTTAATAAATTTCAAAGAAACAGTTTTTTTTTTTTTAAGATTTTATTTATTTGTCAGATAGAGAGAGTACACATAAGCAGGCAGAGAGGCAGGCAGAGAGAGAGGAGGAAGCAGGCTCCCCGGTGAGCAGAGAGCCCGATGTGGGACTCGATCCCAGGACCCCAGGATCATGAGCTGAGCCAAAGGCAGCGGCTTAACCAACTGAGCCACCCAGGCATCCCTCAAAGAAACAGCTTTTATCCCTAATTTTATTTGCTTAACAAGAAAATTCTTCCTAGATAGCGAAGAGAGAAACAAGACTCTCACATTTACAAAATTCATTATCAAGGTTTTTTAAACTATAGATTTTTAAAAATCCCTGTCTCTAAGTTAAGATACCTGAAGAATATTAAAAAATACACTTTAGTATCTTCTGATACATTTTATTTTGATTTTACTAAGATTATATGTCATCAATACAAGTTTTTGCAAAATATAACAAACATTAAACTTACATAAAACTTCACTATTTCAATTCATAGAAAATATTAACATGTTGCTTAATACAATAATTATATTGTCCTATTATCCTCTGTTCTGCTTCAAATACAAAGCATGAATTAGATTTATGCTGTATTGTTCTTAAAGAAGCAAAAATATCCATGGTTTAAATAAAATACCTTAAAGACTTAGTTTCTATTTAACAAAAAATCTTTATTAGCTGATAAAATCACAGTTTAATAACTAATTAAAGATTAATACAGTTAGAATAACTAATTATCTGATAAACTTTGATAAATCCATGAGCTAAGGTATTAATACAAATATTGTATGTTATGTTTGAATATGTTGTTACTATTCAACCTTATTGGTTTTGATAATTGTGAGTGAAATGATGCTTAGCTATAGTGAGAACAACCCATAAATATAACACTTATTGACATTTTTAACATTCTGTGAAACTGCTTACATTTACTGGGGGGAATCACTAAAGCACTAAAGCAATTAAAGTGTGGATGACGATAAAGTGAATGCAGATTAATATAAAATTAATGAAGTATCTGTAGGGTATTTAATGCCTACATCCTCATGAACATATGGTTTGTTTTAGAACTAGTAAATTGACTGCCAAAATTTATTTTGAGACTTTCAACCTTAATTCTGGTAACAAGGGTGATTTTTATTCATATTTACTTATGACTAATCAAGTAGAAGTAGAAAAATCAATTTCACTAGACTCTGGATGAAATAAAAACTAATGATTTATGTGATTCAATTATTTCTCATCTAAATGGTAAAAACCAGTGTAACACGACTATTACAAAACTATTTAAATGAAATGATTTGATGTGCACTATTATTTTTCCAGCTATTTTACATTGATTGGGAAAAAACCTTTCTTCCCCTTATAACCTCTTCCAGTCTGTCAATCATTCCCCAATTACAGTGCTCAGGATTATGTAGGAATAAACAGTTTAAAAAAATATGATGAAGGGAAATAATAGTTTATTTCCACAGGTGTTTGCATAAAGGACATAACATTGAGCAACAGGGGCACAGTAGTTAGGAATCAGACCCTCATCTAAATTATGGCTCCATCACTAGCCAGCTATCCAGTACTGAAAATGTCACCTAGCCTTATGAGATCTCATCAATAACATAGGGCCAACAACAGTACCTACAATAGCAATTGACATGACACACTATAAATGAAGCCTGTATTAAAGTGTATGATGCACAGATATACTAAGTACAACCTAGTACTATACCATGTTAAGTTTTTCAGGCTACTTATGAAATTTACCTCAATAAAGAAATCTATAAAACTTTTTCCATTTAAAAATACATAAATATAGGGGTGCCTGGGTGGCTCCGTGGGTTAAAGCTTCTGCCTTCAGCTCAGTCATGATTCTAGGGTCTTGGGATCGAGCCCCACAACGGGCTCTCTGCTCAGCGGGGAGCCTGGTTCCCCCTCTCTCTCTGCCTACTTGTGATCTCTGTCTGTCAAATAAATAAATAAATAAATAAATAAGTCTTTTAAAAAAAATACATATAAACCCACTGATATTAAAAACCATATTAAGTAGGTTCAAGTACACCCATATGTGCTACTTCTTTTACAAGTATTTCTAAATTCTAAGAATCTTCTGTTATGTTTTCAGATGATTTATGCAAGGTTTAATGCTCAACTCATTGCAGCATGAACGATATGAAAAAGGAGAAAAACACGGGACTTGGCATGAATTCTAGGTGTAAGGACAAAACAGAAGTCAGCAGAAGTGGCCTGTAGGCGGAGAATGCCCACAGAAAGGTAATATGATCTGGCTAGTCACTATAGGCAGAAAACAAGTGGGAACTGCCCAGTAGGGGCACTATTCCAATCCTGAATAAGGGGACTGGCCTGAAAAATGCCGGACAGCCAAAGAACTGGGCATGCGGCTGAGCTCCCACCATACGGGTAGACTGTGTTACTGGGTTTTGTGACTGGTCCTAACCAAGGAGAAGGGAGCAAGAAGAACCTATCTTATAATAAAATGAAAATGGAATGATAGGATGGGATATGTCTGTGAGAACACAGAATGGAGTCTAAGTAGCAGCAAATAAAATCAGGAAGAAACATAAATCTCCTAATAGCTATGATGGTTCCAGGTTCTTGGTGACTTAATTATAAACCACAACCACACTGTGGGACCAGGCAATTTGATGTTTGTTTGTTTGTTTCTTTCTTTCTTTCTTTCTTTCTTTGCCAGGCAATTTGATGTTTCTTTCTTTCTTTCTTTCTTTCTTTCTTTCTTTCCTTCCTTCCTTCCTTCCTTCTTTCTTACTTTCTTTCTTTCTTTCTTTTTTAAGATTTTATTTATTTATTTGACAGAGACACAGCGAAAGAGGGAACACAAGCAGGGGGAGAGGGAGAAGCGGGCTTCCCGCTGAGCAGGAAGCCCAGTGTGGGGCCTGATCCAAGTTCCCTAGGTTCATGTCCTGAGCCAAAGGCAGATGCTTAACCACTGAGCCACCCAGGCGTCCCTGATGTTTCTATTTTATTTAGAAATGGGTCTTGAGGGGCGCCTGGGTGGCTCAGTGGGTTAAGCCGCTGCCTTCGGCTCAGGTCATGATCTCAGGGTCCTGGGATCGAGGCCCGCATCGGGCTCTCTGCTCAGCAGGGAGTCTGCTTCCCTCTCTCTCTCTGCCTGCCTCTCTGCCTACTTGTGATCTCTCTCTGTCAAATAAATAAATAAAATCTTTAAAAAAAAAAAAGAAAAAAAAAAGAAATGGGTCTTGAAAGTTCATACCATTACTTCTTCTGCACTACCACTCCTTGAATCCGTGCCTCCATGATTTCTCACCTGGAGGACTGCAGTAGCCTCTTCACTGGTCCCCCTGCTTCTATTGTTGCTGCCTGGTAAAATCCATCTTTACAAACATAAGCCAGACTATGTAATGCCTCCCTTGAAGTCCTTAACTGCCTTGCTATTTGATTTAGAATAAAATATGAATACATTGTAAGGATTTTCAAGACATACATGATATGACTCATGGCTATCTCTCTATCACCTGGGCCCCAGATAGTCTGCATGCTACAGGCACTCTGCTCTGCTTTCAGTTCCTTCAATAGCTCAAAAATGTTTGTAACGTAAAACAACTGTATTTGCTATCATATTTTTTTAGAATATTTAACCCTTGGAGATCTTCACACAGGTAGCTTCTTTGTATCCTTCAATTCTCAGCTTGTATGTATCCTCTACAGAAAGATCTTCCCTGTCTAGCCAGTGTGAAATAACCCTTTTTAAAAAAGATATGTATTTATTTATTTAGAGAGCAGGAGGAGGGGCAGAGGGAGAGGGAAAGGGAGAGAGAGAATGCCAAGGAGACTCCCCACTGAGCAAGGAGCCTGACATGGGGCTTGATCTCATGACCCTGAAATCATGACCTGAACCAAAAATCAAGAGTTGGACGCTTAACCAACTGAGTTAAGCCCAACTCTTAACCCAGGCACCCCTGAAATAACCCCTTTCTTAAAATTATTGCTCATTTTCTCAGTTAATCCCTATAACTTTTCCTAGTTTATTCATAGTATTATTAACACTTGGAATTATTCTGGTTGTTTATTCTCTGATGTCTTCTCCATTAGAATGAAATCTCCTTGAAGGCAGGGACCCTGACTATGTTTCCAAAGTCTAATGCATAGAAAATACTCATATATAGTCTGTTGAAGAAAGGAATAAAAAGACAAAGAATCATGGCAGGAGAGGGTATGGTTACAAGTGGGAAAGAGGTGCTTATTTGTATCTCCAGATGCAATGGGCTATATTATGGCTTCCAAAAATTCATATATTGAAGCCCCAGCCCCCAACGTACTATATTTGGAGTAAGGAATTAATTACGGTTAAATGAGGTCATAAGTGTGAGTCCTTATTCTGATGGAATTATTGTCCTTATAAGACACCAGCATGCTCTTGCTTACTTCTGCTCACTCTTGTTGTCTCTTGTGCTCTTTCTTTCTCTCTCTCTGTCTTACCCAGCCACCTCTAGTCCCCACCCCTATACTGAGGAAAAGCTACAACAGGAGAGGGTACCACTATCTGTGAGCCAGGAAGAAAGCTCTCCTCACAAATCTATTAGCCAGAACCTTGATCTAGGACTTTTAACCTCCAGAACTGTAAGAAAATAAATTTATTTAAGCCACTCAGACTATTGTATTTTGTTATGGTAACCTGAGCAGCCTAAGATAATAGGTATGAGGTTCTGGAGAAAAAGGAGTCAGTCAAAATGAGACAGGAGTAGATGCCAAGATTGCAAAAGAGTTCATCATTTACCAAGGATTATTGTTATAAATACATGTGTATCATGTTTATAAAATGGCTATTATTAGTTAATATATAGGAAGTTTGTAATTAGCCAGGAACAAGAGGAAAAAGTACCAAGTGTAAAGAGTATCTGCACATGAAGTAGGAAAAGAGCTTCCAAGGCATAGCAGCATGCCACTTTCTGGGCAGTTAGCGGGGGAAAGAGGAAACAGACAGCATATAGGACAGGAAATTGTGTCGTCTGTATTTTTCACAGAGAGCTATGAGTGACATATTTTGAAGTTTCACAGGGAGTTAAACATTCATCTCCAGATTCCAGAGATGCTCGATTCAACTATTAAGTTCTAGAAAGCCTAAAACCTATGGGTAAATGCAGATGTCACACACAAACCAGTGAAGAACAAAAAGACCCAAGAAAATCCACCTCCCTGCCTCCGGCCACCTCATGCAAGACGAAAGATACTCATACCCAGCACTCTGCCAGCCTGGGCAACCTCTGCTTTCATATGTCAGTGACAGCTCAGCGTTTTGGAGCACACTTGTTCATTTATTTCAATGAACATTTATTTAATTTAAGTGAGAAAGCTATCAAAGATGTCCAAGAAGCCAGTCTGATTCACCAATTTCAGATTCACCCAGGCAAAAAAGGGGAATGAGGCAGCACAAGCTCATGAGGTTCATTACCTAGTGAATTTTAAAAAAGAGATCACTGACAAAACATGATGGTCAGTCCAGGTGGGTGGATTCTTTAAGTCCTTAGAACCCTGGCTGGATGTGATGGCATTGGCAGGAGAAAAACAAAAGACCCCTAATGCCTCAGCCCATCATGACTTTAGTCCCGAGCTCTCTCCTCCACCTCACCTTGTACTCCACATCTCAGTTATAGCAAAAGGGTTCTGCCATCTGACTCAGTCCCTGGTTAAATCTCTACCTGAGGCACAGCACAGCTTCTCACTAAAGCTCATCTCCTTCAGTAATTACTATTCTCATTCTCCCCTTGATTCTGGGGCCTTCATCTACTTCTGACCTGCAAACCTGTGTTCCCAGGCACAGTCTCTTCCTACCGATCATAAGAAGTGACCCCAAGATTCCATCAACCACATAAGCTGAAGGCAGACATACCGTAGCTAAGGGATTATCTACTTAAAACCATCTGATAAACCAGTATTTTACTATTCTTTCCTACTTAAGACCTTCAGAAGGGTAAGAACCAGTATTGGCTCAATGCCCTGCACATCGTGGAATTTCAACAAACATCTATTGGCTGAATTTCTCATGGCAAGTTATCTAGGGACATTCAGACCCTTTTTATTTTACAAAGAGACTATGTCAAGAGCCTCCCACCTGGGGTTCCTTGCCTCCAAATCCATCTATCAATCATAACACAGTCAGAAAACCTTCTCAAAATTGTAATAGATACTCAGTAAACATCTTCTGATGAAGACATAATCCTAGCCACTTTTTCTATATAAGCATTATTAAGTAGAAAAAAAAAAAGTACATTTCTCCACATACTAGTAAGAATTAAAAAAAAAAAAAAAAAAACCTAGATGTGGAAGTTGAGATACAATACTACATTCTTTTGACACTAATATAACTTTCCTAACTTGTCCTATACTTCTCAACTGATTCATTTTTCCTAAATATTATTATTATAGGTTAATTTTTATCACTAACAATAACTGATTGTATATATTTTCCTCGATATAGTAAAGCATCTTGAAAACTACTATTATTTTATTTAGTCCTTAAAATAATTATTAAACTCAGGGCAAAACAACCTAAGTGAAATGCCCAGTGTCACAAGAGGATTTTTTCTTATGGTCAAGACTAGAGAACATGTTCCTAACTCCTAGTTCAACATTTTTAAAAAGCACAAGATTCCAAAGAAATAATACCTTCCTTACAAGCTCATGTAACTGACACATTTATTTTTTGGAAGTAGTAGTGAAACACTTGTCAGAAATAGCTCTATATTAACTTCTAGTTGCTAAAGAACACTCCAAAAAACTTTCTAATTCATCACTGCCAGTCTTGCTGCCATTGAAACGTAAGTAGGTTTTTTTCCCAGACAAAAGATAAAATTTCCCAAGGGTGATGTTTGTTAACACCACAGTCTTATTTTGTCTTCATTTAGCATAAGGTCCATTTAATGGCCCATTTTGCTAAATGAACACAGTTTGAAAAGAGCTCCCTCTTTCCCTCACTAAAGGCACAGACTTTCAGAAGAGGAAGATTCATTGTCATTAAAGTTAATAATGTTAATAACTTTAAACTCCACAGTTTTCCATGCATGCCATAAAATATGAATGAGGGGTCCATTGTTTTTACTGATAACAATATGGTTTGAGTCATTTAAAATATAATTGCTAATGACTAAGACTTCCTTGTTTCATTAATGTGTCCAGCTTGGGACCAAATAAAGCTATGTAAAATCCTTTGTGTCCCAACTAATATTATTATTATTATTTGAAATCAAATTCTCAGCAACCATAGAAAGCATATTAACAGAAGGCAATCAAATATGTCTGGAGAAAAATCTTAACTGAAGCTATTGTTAATACTCCCTTCATACAGTATAATTACTTGTTTCTTAAAACTTTTTAAAATAAAGACTTCTTGGGGCGCCTGGATGGCTCAGTGGGTTAAAGCCTCTGCCTTCAGCTCAGGTCATGATCCCAGGTCCTGGGATTGAGCCCCACATTGGGCTCTCAGCTCGGCAGGGAGCCTGCTTCCTCCTCTCTCTCTGCCTGCCTCTCTGCCTACTTGTGATCTCTGTCTGTCAAATAAATAAATTTTTAAAAAATAATAAAAAAAAATTTAAAATAAAGACTTCTTTTTCTATTTATCAAAGAAGTACATTCCCATCGTCTAAAATTTGGAAATATACGTAGCCTCACAGCTTGGGAAATGATAGCATAGTATTTAGCTTTATTACCTTAGTTGCATTTTTAGTGCATATATGGAAGTACATACATAATAGTCATTAATTAAATTAGCTGGCTGGCTGGCTGGCTGGCTGGACAGGTGGGTGAATAGATTTTTCATTCAACATTGTGTCATAAGATTTTATAATACCATTAACCAACTTTAAAAAGTTGTATTTGATGTTTGTATGGTAACCTATTGCTTTATTATGATTTAGTTATTCCCTTATTGTATGCTTTATAAAGTTCAATTTTTAAAATATTTTTATAACACTTTGAGAAACATTCGAAGTGTTATATTTCCAGAATATATATAAATTTCCTATATATATGTATATATATATATTTTTCACTATTTTAGATATATTCTTAAAAGTGAACTTAACAATGTCAACGATACAAATCTTTAAGAGATCTAGATTATAACTAACACATCATCTTCCAGTAGTGGCAAATCAGTTGCACTGACTGACTTTTCCAGTCACAGGATATATTAGAGCTAACTACAGCCTCATCAGCTTGAGATTTTTTTTAATCCTTTTATAATCTTTTCTAATCTCCCAATCCATGATCATTTCTAGGTTCCAAATTTGTTTACTGTTTTAATTTGAACTGTTCTGAGTACAGATGGAATAAATAACATAAGCAGGCTTGTACTGTTTGCTTATGGTAAGACATTGTGTATGGTATGGCAAATAGCTTCATATATTAGTAGCATCAATGACTAATTTAGTCTCTTTATATACATAAGAAGGTAAATCTCAAATTCCTTCCTAACATATGGAAAGGAAAGCTTTCCATTCAAAAAAAAAAAAAAAAGGAAAAGAAAAAGGGATACTGTAATCTAAACAGGTTCCAACGGAGGTGGACATGTAGATATTTAACTTTTTAAAAAATTCTGTTAAGATACAAATAACATAAAATTTACCACCTTAAGTGTTTTTAAGTGTATAATTCAGTAGTGTTAAGTATATTCAAATTCTTTTGCAAACAATCTCCCAAACTTTTCTATCTCTCAAAACTGAAATTCCATACCCATTAAACATATCCCAATTTTCCCCCTCCTTAGCCACAACCACCATTCCACTTTTTGTGAATTTGACTACTTTAGATACCCATATAAATGGAATCATTTGGTATTTGTCTTTTTGTGAATGGCTTATTTCACTTAGCATCATGTCTTCGAGGCTCATCCATGCTACATTATGTGTCAGAATTTCTTTCCTCCTTAATGTTTAGGTATCTAATTTCTAAGTTTCTTGGATCACCTGACACAGTGCCAGCTCACTAAAGAAAGAAATCTCTTTCAATTTCCAGTTTGATATTCCTTTTACTTCCTTTCCATTCTTTTCCCCACACTCACTGATGACTTCTTATGCATAGAAGCATCCCTTGTCCCAATTCCAAGGGATATACCTAAATCCATTATTAATCCAAAATGGAAACTTAAGTATAAGGAATGCCTGGCTTGGAATCTGCCACCATATGAATCTTCGACTTCTCAATGGGATTTTTCTTTTAGCATGGAACTTATTCAAATGTCCTTAATCTCACCAAGTTTTCTTTAAGAATCTCTTTTCCAGGAATGTCTCACTGTAGTTACTCCCCTTTCTCTATATATCCTTTAAGAAGTCTGATTTTCAGGGGCACCTGGGTTGTTCAGTGGGTTAAAACCTCTGCCTTCAGCTCGGGTCATGATCCCAGGGTCCTGGGATCTAGCCCCACATCAGGCTCTCTGCTCAGCAGGGAGCCTAGGTCCTCCTCTCTCTCTCTCTCTGCCTGCCTCTCTGCCTACTTGTGATCTCTTATCTGTCAAATAAATAAATAAAATCTTTAAAAAAAAGTCTGATTTTCAAAATGTACTTTACAAATATTCTCTCTAGTTCTTGATCTCCCAGGCATTCCTTCCACTTCTAGCAACTCCTCAGAAATTATTCTCTGCATGGTAACCATATTTATTTTGTAAAATTAAATTGATATTTATTCTTTTTATCATTTTCCTTTTAAGGAGCACTCAACATGGTTACTTATGCCTTTCACCTTAAATTTTCTCATTATCATTGACTCATGCAGTACTTCTCCTTGCTGGTTTTTCTCCCTTCTTTCTGAATTCTTCTTTTCCAGTTATTTGCATCCTCACTTTTCACTTTCTTCATAAATGTTACTCATTCCCAGGTGTCAGTTCCCAGGCCACAGACTGTTAGCCTTCTCACTCTGCAAATCATCACACATTCATGAATGATATCATTCATAACCCAGGCTTCAAGTGTTGGTCCATTCCAATGACACATCTCCCTTCCACCTTCAGACTCATAAATAACAGGTACTTAACTGACACCCAGATCATTCTGGCTGCCCTAAAAACATCTCAAACTCAAATTCTGTACTACATATCATTTATAAGAACTAAATAAGAATTTCTTTTGTGAATAAATGAATAAAAGAATAAATGGATGATATACTTACATATAGATGTATCTGTCCTGACAATTTCAATTATTTCACCCCTCCCCCTAAAATCATTACTCTATTTGGTTGTCTAGCTCCTTCCCAGTCAGTCCAAGCAATCATACCAAGCCCAGAAAATCAGCACTGTAGAAAAAGTGTTCCTTAAATCCAACTGTCTGAATCCTGTCCAGGGAGTTTTTTTTTTTTTTTTTTTTTAAGATTTTATTTATTTATTTGACAGAGAGAGATCACAAGTAGACAGAGAGGCAGGCAGAGAGAGAGAGAGGGAAGCAGGCTCCCTGCTGAGCAGAGAGCCCGATGTGGGCCTCGATCCCAGGACCCTGAGATCATGACCTGAGCCGAAGGCAGCGGCTTAACCCACTGAGCCACCCAGGCGCCCCAAGGAGTTGTTTTATAACTTTATCTTTCCCTTGAAATTTTTAGAAGGGTACTGATGAAGCTATAATTTCAGATATCCCAACAGGATACTACTACTTAACTATGACTTTAACTAGTGACTTTTCCCATTTGGAACCTCAATTTCCTCATTGGTAATTTGAGGATAAGGTTAAATGAGCTCTAACAATCCTTCTAGTTCTCATACTTCATGAAAATAGGTTGAATATTTAACAGTTCAGGCACTTCCACACTTACCTTCCAACTGGGTCATAATGCATCACTTATCATATACACCAGCCTTCAGTTAAATAGATCAAAGGTCAGAAATGAGATGAGTGTATGATGGAGGAGGATTTGTAAGTAAATCACATTACTGATACTTTAGAGAGTTTCAGTTGCAGCATCCAAAGAGATAGTATTATCTCTTGGAATAACTTCATAACAAAACCTCAGAAATCTTTACCCTCCACAATAAATTGCTACAAGTGATTTTTGTCTCTTTTTCATTCATTCTACAATACAGTAAAACAGTCAAGGGCATGGGCTCTAAAGTTGCTCAACCTTTTGGCCTACAGGTTGGTTGGGGATCTTTGAGCTGATCTGGGCAGAGTATAGACGTTCTGCATTTTCATTGATCTCTCAAGTGATATGGGGATCAGACGCTGCTGGGTAGCAGATGGCACTTTTTAGTAGTAGTAGGGCTACAGAGCCACACAACCAGGTTCAAATCCTGATTTCTCAACTTATTAGTTCTATGATACGAGGCAAGTATTAACCCTATCTGACTCTCAAGTTTCTGATCTATAAAATAGAGAAGACAGTAATACAGACTTTAAAGGACTATTATGAAGATAAAATGAGATAATCTTGCCAAGTTCTTCAAATAGTGCCTGGCAAATAATACATGCTTGGTAGAGGTACTATTTAACATTGGATGAGGTTTTTCTTTTTTTCTCTTAATCCAGCTCCAACTCATATTTCCATAGTTTGCCTATCAAAGCTAAATACAGATTATGTAATAATGTTTCCCAGACACTGTCTTATTCTACAGCACTCTCAGTCAGAGTAATATATGAAAATAAAACTCTTCCAGAAATGGAAGCTATAGACGACGTGTGAAACATAGGTCTATGATTAATAAACAAATATGATAAATCTGCCTAAATTAAGACAGTTCTTCCATTGCTCAGAAATCTATAGAGTTCTTCATAGGTTTACTGAAGAAGTCCAAATGACTTAACCAGATATTCAGAGCCCAAAATACGTTTCTGACTTTGTCTTCCATCATTGCCCCTCACCTACTATACTATCTAGTTAAACAGAACTATGTGCAGGTTCATACATATATCCCACGTTTACCCATATAGTGGCTGTATATAAATGGGGAAAATATGGTTGTATTTTCCCATTTAAAAAAATGTTTTAGTTAGAATTTTTTTATTTCACTCTTCCACATTTGACAGATAATTTATTTTTCAAATTCTGAGTGTGAGATAGTCAAATATTCTACTCAACCATGCAACTCAGTACCTGAGTATATAGCATATTAGTAATATCAATCAGTCATCTCTATAGCACTTTACACACTGAGAGCTTTCTCACATACATTATATACCCTTATAAGGTAGGAATCATTACCTTCATTTGTAAATGAACAGTCTAAGTCTCGGGGTATATAATCAATTCATCAAATTTAATACAAACTTTTCAACAACATAGTGGATGTGTAATATAATTCTCTTTTAGTTTGATTAGATAAACCAAAATAACTAGGCAATTTCTGTGGAAAGCAGCTTCAAAATGGTCACCACGATCCCCTGTTACTCATACCACTGTATGATTTTTCTCTTGGGTATGGATTTGATCTGGTAACCTGCTTTCAACAAACAGAATATGGTAAAAGTAGTGGGATGCCACTTATGGGTGTAGGTTACTAAATATTGTGATTTCTGTCTTTCACATTCTCCTGATCTCTCACTTGACTGCATTGAGGAAACCAGCTGCTATTACGTGAGCTGCCATATGGAGATGCTCACAAGACAAGGAACTGAGGGCAGCCTCCAGTTAACAGCCAGAGAGGGACTTGGATCTTAATATGATAGCTCATGACTAAATCTAAGGGACTCAGCCACATAAGGGTGTTTGGAAACATATCCTAGCCCAGAAGGGCCTTGAGATGACTGTGGCCCCAGGAGAACCTAGATTACAATGTTGTGAGAAAACTGGAGCTAAAGGACGGAACTAAACCATGCCCAGATTCCTAACCTATAGAAACTATGGGATAAGGGATAATAAACATTGTCATCTTAAGTCATTGAGTTTTGGGGTGATTTTTTATGCAGTGATAAATAACTAATTCAAGTTTCAAATACCATTATAACTTTTACGTTTACAGCTAAAGCTGTATGAGATTATGTTCCCCACCATGCTGCATTTAGAAATTAATGAAGTCTGGTCAGCAAGAAGACAGAATAGAAAGGCCTTTGGATATATTTCTAGAAACATAAAACTCAACCAAAATCAATAAAAGGAATCCAAAATGAAAAGGAAGAAATAAAAGTATCGTTCTTCACAGACAACATGAGCTTAAATGTAGAAAACTTTAAAGAAACAGAACATAACACATTTTAGTATGTGAAGAAATTAGAACCCTTGTGCACTATTGGTGGGAATATAAATGGTGCAGGCACTATGGAAAACAGTATGAAGGCTCCTCAAAAAATTTAAAATAGAACTACCATATGATGCAGAAATCCCACTTCTGGGTATTTTTCCAATACCAATATCCAATTTATCCAAAATAATTGAAAACTATCTCAAAGAGGTATCTGCACACCCATGTTCCTTGCAGAATTATTTATCATAGCCAAGAGTGAGAACAATTTAAATGTCAATCGATGCTGAATTATAAGAAAATATGGTATATGTACAATGGAATATATTCAGCCTTAAATAAAAGGAAAATTCTGTCTTATGCTACAATATAGATAAATCTTGTGTACTATGCTAAGTGAAATACACTAGTCACTGAAGAACAAACACTACAGGATTCTCCTTTTTACAAGGTATCTAAAAGTGTAACAGAAGCTGAGAGCAAAACCAGAGCTGGGGAGAGGAAGCAATAGGGAGTTGCTCTGCAATGGGTAAGGAGTATCAGTCATGAAAAATGAAAAAAGTTCTAGAGATCTACCATACAACAATGCATATATAGTTAACACTACTGTAGTGTTCATGTAGAAATTTGCTAAATAGGATATATTTCATTTTAGATTAAAAAATAAATTGTAATCTGAAGATGGTATACACATGCAGATGAACAGACAGAAAAGTTTCTCAATTATTTTAGAGATTTTTAGATAATCAAGTGTTCACATATATTGTCCCATGAAAATAACAGAGGAAAATACAACTTAATGTCATTAGGTAATACGTTTAAAAAGTCATCAATTAGTGTAATTAGTTGCAAACAGCAGAAATAGAACCTATCTAAGCTCTAAAGATTTATTTACTTATTTTGGAGAAAGAGAGAGAGAGAGAGAAGAGGAGAGGGTGGGGAGGGGCAGAGGGAGAGATCTTCAAACAGACTCCACACTGAGCACGGAGCCCAACAAGGGGTGAAGTATGACATCATGACCTAAGTGGAAAGCAAGAGTTGGATGCTCAACCACCTGAGTCACCCAGGCGACCCAAACACAAAGTTTTATTTCTCTTAAGATTTTATTTATTTGCAGGCGCCTGGGTGGCTCAGTGGGTTAAGCCGCTGCCTTCGGCTCAGGTCATGATTTCAGAGTCCTGGGATCGAGCCCCATATCGGGCTTTTCTGCTTGGCAGGGAGCCTGCTTCTTCCACTCTCTCTGCCTGCCTCTCTGCCTGCTTGTGATCTCTCTCTGTCAAATAAATAAATAAAATCTTTAAAAAAAAAAAAAAAGATTTTATTTATTTGAGAGAGAGCGTGCACGCACAAGCACAGGGAGAGAGGGAAAAGCAGACTCCCTGCTGAGCAGAGCCCCCCCCCCCCGTGTCGATCCCAGGACCCTGAGATCACGATCTGAACTGAAGGCAGAGGCTTAACCAACTGTCCCACCCAGGTGCCCCAAAACCAAGCTAAGTTTTAAAAGGGAAATTTTTGGAAGTATATTAGAGACATAACCCAGTTCCTGGAATTGGCTGAAGGTTTGAGAGCCGGCTAAGCACCAAGTCAGTGCCAAGGCAGCTCTGAAAATCAGTAAGGAAAACCAAGAAACAGTATCAGAGCAGGTGTGGTACACTCAACTCATTGATTCCACCGCCACTACACTGAGTGAGTGCTCTGTTCTTCATGTCATGGGCTGAAGAGTCAGTCATGCAACAGTGCAGCTGACAGGATGAGTTTATTCATGTGCTCCTTCATGTAGGTGCCAAGAGACACTACGGCTAATTGGTTTCTGATAGGAATTACCCCCTCATCAAAATGCTAATAAAAGGAAAATTTTAAATTGGGAAAGAAAAAAAAAGGATAAATTTTACTATATTGAAGATTATTGGGTTTTGTCTGCATGCATACAAGTTTTTGTTTATTTTTCCCTTTTTTTTCCACAGTGGTTATCATGATTTGGATACAGATATTTCATTATATGCATTACTTTTTTTGTGTTTAGAATAAAAATAGACAATAGATGTCTGATACATTCTTTGAGATTTTTTCCTTTGTCAGAATGCTTCACTTTTATTTTTTCTTAATTTCAGAAGTATTTCTAGATAATTCACATGGAGTTAAAGTCCTGGCAGATGTTGCTTAGAGTAAAATAGATCACCCTAAGAATCCCCCACATGTAATTATAACTTCATATTGTGCAAATGTCATCAATCATGCATTTTTATTGTTCTAGGCACACATTGTGGTGATCCAGGTATGGAGATGGATGTTCATCTGGCCAATTTTCTTTGCTGCTACTAGAGATGGTTTATTTTCTCTTCCATCTAAATTTGAGCAAGAAATATCTTGAGTCAGATCCAAGAGCCTATGATAGCTCTATAATTTTTCAAATAAAGACAGAAGAAAATATTGTGTTACTTTCTTTGGTGGTCATTTTCATGGGACAATAAGATAACAGAATTCAAACTATCTTGATTTGTAGTCTATTTATCAAAATTCCTGTAAATGACACATTCATAACAATTATCTGTGCAGTAGAAATGTCAAATTCTACCTTAAGCCAATCAATTACTGAATAAAGATATATTTCCATGGCACAGGAATAATTTACCATCCCCAAATTTAAAAATTTTTTAAATTTTATTATTTTAAAAAAATTGGGGGGCACCTGGGTGACTCAGTGGGTTAAAGCCTCTGCCTTTGGCTCAGGTCATGATCGCAGAGTCCTGGGATAGAGCCCAGCATCGGGCCCTCTGCTTAGCGGGGAGCCTGCTTCCTCCTCTCTCTCTGCCTACTTGTGATCTCTTGTCTGTCAAATAAATGAATAAAATCGTTAATTTTTTTTAAATATGAAAAAAAAATTTCCCAGTGCAATTAGTGCTGAGTTCATTTAACATTGAGTAAGAGTAATCATATGAAAGAATGGCAATGATTCCCATGAACACGGAGAATATATTTTAAAAATTGCATATTGTGGAAAAATCTTTCTATAGATAAACACACACATACAGAGGCAGAGAGGTGTATATGATATATATACATACTTATATATGTTTGTGTGTTGTGGTACTTGGTATCAAAAAATACTATCTGCTATCTCTAAAATATGGCCACTATTTTTCATTCTTACGTTTATGTTTATTTAAAGAAATAAACATAAAAGCAGGACCACCATACCACTTGGACACAAACCTAGACCACAGCCAAGACTTGGGATGGCCTTATTATCATCAACATGAACATTTAGCATTTCTGCAAGAATATGCCAAGCCAAAAAGAATTGCACAGCTTTTTGAACATCTACTGCTTTAAGAGACTGAGTAGAAGAGGGAAGAAAAAATATTTATTATAATTTTCCTAAATTAGTAAAAACATTCTCATCTCATTAATATATGTTTCAATGGTTTTATGTAAGGTAGCAGTATGACAGTAGACCTTTTAATGAACTGTGAAATTGAGGTAATTTTAAATCAAGACAAAGGGGGCAGAAAACTTGGGACTGTATAGAAATAAAATAATTCTTCAAATATTGTCCTCTGCAAATGGGGAAATACACACACACACACACACACACACACACACACCCCACAAACACTCTAAAGCACTGTATTTGTTTCTTCAAGAGTATGAGGTTAGAAATATGAAGTCCATTCAATAAAGAACAGCCATTTCAAATTTTCACCTACATGCAGACAATGATTAAATATTTTCTAGAAGGATCAGAATAATTTTCAGTATCTCTAACAGCTGAATATTTTCTGTTCTCATGATCTCAATCTAGAAAACGTAACAGAATAAATAATGAATATTATAAAACATGTATATATTTTAACGGATATGGGTATATTCTTCATTGTGGTTCTCAAATTGAATATTTTCTTCAAATTGTAAATGCAATATGGAGTATTTCTTTAAAAATAAATTATTTACTATTTTATTAAAAAAATTAAATGAATGATATATTCTATGCTTTTCTTTATCCCCAAGCTTAATTAGGACATAAATTTAACAAAAGTAGGGATACATTTCCTCATTTTGATTCACTTTCACCAAGACTTCTAAGTAATCTACATGCAAAATGCATCACAAAAAGCAATAAGCTTTGATAATTTCAGACCTATTTATGTTCACAGACTCCAGAATCAATGTCTATACTTCTTTTTCAAAAAAAAATCCAACCTTTTGATAGGCAAAGCACAGCCTGACAGAAATCAGTAATTATCTTCCAAATATATCCAAATTATCATAAACACATCTTAGATATTCTGTAACTATTTTGATATATTTGATATTTAGAATCTTAAAACTTCTAGACCATATTTATTTCTATGGGGACAATCCATAAAATTCTTTCAGATATATTGCTTCTTCCTTGTTGTATAAGTGAACATTGAGTTCTTTTTATTTAAACCACCACAAATTAAAACCATCTGCAAACTAAATTAACATAGAGCAGATTCCAGAAAACAAAATAAGGTATTTAATAAAGCTAATTATTTCTACAATTCCTTAGTGATTCATTGGCCAATCTCCAAAAACTATTTCCAAATACTCCATATAGTGATTTCAGAATTATATTAAAAAATACACTTCTTTAACCTGATGGTATTTCTGGGTAGTAGCCAATTTTATAACAATGATTTTTTTAAACTACATTTATTTTACAAATCTATGATGATCTAAAATAATGTCCAATGATAATGCTGGTGATGAGCACAGTAAAAATTCTTTATATGTTCTACTGCACAATTCCTCTTTTAAAGTGCATATTATTTTAATTCTAAATTTGTTTGGGTATGATTTTAATTACTCATACTAGTCTCCCTAAAATTTTATATGAACTTAATTGATCCTTCCTGGAGCACATGAGCCATTTACTGAGCAGTCAACGTGTTTTAAGGATATACTTTTGCCAAAGAACCTCTCCTGTGTATTGGTGTTCAATTTCACCCTCCCACAGAAGCAGATGCAGAGAGAGGCTGAGAGGTGAAGTAACTCTTCCAGTTTCAGAGTTAAAAAATGACAGAGTTGGGATTGAGATTTTGGTCCCTATAATTTTGGTGGTCCCACTATATCTGGCCATTTTATAGTGTCACCTCCTACAATTCCAAACATTGTATTTCTGCTATATTTTCTTTTTTTAGCAATCATTTGACATAAAACATTTTCATTCCCTCTTAATTTGTACTGTACACTTCAATACCTAGACAAAGTAATGGAACAAAGAGCATGAAATCATATATAATCATAGGAAACATAAATGCATATGCACTATTTCTATTCGTTAAAACTGATTTTTTTTAACAACAATTGTAATGTTCAAGGGTAACTATATAATTTTCTCTACAAATGTGGACGATCACTACAGGATTTTGCTCTATAAGAAAAATTAGAAGAAATTATTCATGTGCCAAAAAAAATAAACAGATAAATAAAACTATAGGGCCAGTTGTTTTTCAAACATTTAAAGCTTTATGATAGTGTATGTAAATAGGGGAGAGTGTTTTATCTATGCAGTTATTTTTACCTCATCTACTAAAAAAGAATTTCTGGAAGTTGAGTGTCTTTATTGATTGTCACAGAAGAAGGTCCTTGAGGTGATAGATGTTAATTCCTAAATATCTCTAGATAAAATTCTCAGAGACTTAATGGTGTCATTAAAGCTTCCTAATGCATTAAAAAGAGTTAAACTTCAGCAGTATAAACACAATAAGAATAAGAATATCAGAGTGACATTTTCTAACCATATTTTGGTTTAATAGCTCATTTTATTTTTAATTCCTCATGCCAAAAGCAGTTCAAAGGAGAGATACAGAGAGAAAAATACACACTCATTCATACACACACACACACACACACACACACACACACTCCCACACAGAAATGTAGATAAGCTAGTCAATTTTGGATTTACCCAAACTTATATTGCTGAAAACAGACATAGCATCATAACCAATGTCATCTTTCAATAATTCCCAGCAGACCATTTCTTATAGGTGATTGTTGCTATTTAACAATGCCCATCAATAGTGAACCTCCCACAGAGAAAGGACTATGTGAAATAAAAGACAAGTAATCTTACAAAAAATGATGGTAGGAGGTTAAATTAGTACAATATTCTATACAGTATAATCCACATTAAATAGTACATGAGCAGCTTTAACCTACCCAATTCCAGTCAGAAGTGTCCAATTATCTTTTCTGAAAACATTATCATCTCTTGCTTCTCCTGAGTAGCAATGGGAAATTTGGGGGAAATTTGCTGTCATTCTCAAGATTCCAAAGCATAGTTGATCCTATAAGTACTCCTGAATTTTTCCATTTGTCACTCCAATCGTTAAACTCCAGGGCCCTTTGGTGATGGAGCAGAATGGGCCCCTTGGTA
The DNA here is from genome assembly GCF_902655055.1 of Lutra lutra. Classification (NCBI taxonomy): domain Eukaryota; kingdom Metazoa; phylum Chordata; class Mammalia; order Carnivora; family Mustelidae; genus Lutra; species Lutra lutra. The sequence continues at coordinate 53,946,723 of NC_062290.1, forward strand.
ACCAACTCCATGGCAGGTTCAAAAAGCAGCAGATTGGATGGATCCTCTGGAGAATTCTACCAAACATTCGAAGAAGAAATAATACTATTCTCCTGAAGCTGTTTCAAAAAACAGAAACAGAAGGAAAACTTCCAGACCCTTTTTATGAAGGCAGCATTACCCTGATCCCCAAACCAGGCAAAGACCCCATCAAAAAGTAGAATTTCAGACCAATATCCCTGATGAATATGGATGCTAAGATTCTCAACAAGATCCTAGCTACTAGGACCCAACAGTACATTAAAAAGATTATCCACCATGACCAGGTAGGATTTATCCATAGGATGCAAGAGTGGTTCAACATTCACAAATCAATCAATGTGATAGAACAAATCAATAAGAGAAGAGAGAAGAACCACATGGTCCTCTCAATTGATGCAGAAAAAGCATTTGACAAAAGACAGCATACATTCCTGATTAAAACTCTCCAAAGTATAGGGATAGAGGGGACATTCCTGAACTTCATAAAATCTATCAATGAAAAACCCACAGTGAATATCATCATCAATGGGGAAAAGCTGACAGTCGTCCCATTGAGATCAGAAACATGACAAGGATGCCCACTCTTGCCACTGTTGTCCAACACAGTACTAGAAGTCCTAGCAACAGCAATCAGAAAACAAAAAGAAATAAAAGGTATTCAAATCGGCAAAGAAGAACTCAAACTCTCTTCACAGATGACATGATACGTTATAGGGAAAACCCAAAAGACTCCACCCCAAACCACCAGAACTCATACAGCAATTCAGTAATGTGGCAGGATACAAAATCAATGTACAGAAATCAGTTGCTTTCTTATACACTAACAATGAAATATAGAAAGGGAAATGAGAGAATCAATTCCATTTACTATAGCACCAAGAACCATAAGACACCTGGGAATAAACCTAACCAAAGAGGTAAAGGATCTGTACTTGAGGAACTCCAGAACACTCATAAAATAAATTGAAGAAGACACAAAAAGATGGAAGAGCATTCCATGCTCATGGATCAGAAGAATAAACATTGTTAAAATGTCTACACTGCCTAGAGCAACCTATACTTTCAATGCCATCCCAATCAAAATTCCACTGGTATTTTTCAAAGAGCTAGAACAAACAATCCTAAAATTTGTATGGAACCAGAAGAGACCCCAAATTATTAAGGAAATGTTGAAAAAGAAAAACAAAACTGGGGGTATCACAATGCCTGATTTCAAGCTTTACTACAAAGCTGTGATCACCAAGACAGCATGGTACTGGCACAAAAACAGACACATAGACCAGTGGAACAGAATAGAGAGCCCAGATATGGACCCGCAACTCTATGGTCAAATAATCTTTGACAAAGCAGGAAAAAATATCCAATGGAAGAAAGTGTCTTCAATAAATGGTGCTGGGAAAATCAGACAGCTATGTGTAGAAGAATGAAACTCAACCATTCTCTTACACCATATACAAAGATAAACTCAAAATGGAGAAAAGACCTCAATGTGAGGCAGGAATCTATCAAAATCCTAGAGGAGAACATAGGCAGTAACCTCTTCAACATCGGCCACAGCAACTTCTTTCAAGAAATGTGTCCAAAAGCAAAGGAAACAAAAGTGAAAATGAACTTCTGGACTTCATCAAGATCAAAAGTTTCTGCACAGCAAAGGAAACAGTCAACACAACAAAGAGGCAACCCACGGAATAGAAGAAGATATTCACAAATGACACTGCAGACAAAAGGCTAATATCCAAGATCTATAAAGAACTCCTCAAACTCAACATGCACAAAACAGATAATCACGTCAAAAACTGGGCAGAAGACATGAACAGACACTTCTCCAAAGAAGACATACAAATGGCTAACAGACACATGAAAAAATGTTCATCATCATTAGCTATCAGGGAGATTCAAATCAAAACCACATTAAGATACCACCTTACCAGTCGAATGGCCAAAATTAACAAGACAGTAAACAACAAGTGTTGGAGAGGATGTGAAGAAAGGGGAACCCTCTTACACTGTTGGTGGGAATGCAAGTTGGTACAGCCACTTTGGAAAACAGTGTGGGGATTCCTTTAAAAATTAAAAAAAGAGGGGTGCCTGGGTGGCTCAGTGGGTTAAGCCTCTGCCTTCAGCTCAGGTCATGATCCCAGGTTCCTGGGATCGAGCCCCGCATCGGGCTCTCTGCTCACCGGGGAGCCTGCTTCCTCCTCTTTCTCTGCCTGCCTCTCTGTCTACTTGTGATCTCTCTCTCTGTCGAATAAATAAATAAAATATTTAAAAAAAATTAAAAAAAGAGCTACCCTATGACCCTTCAATTGCACTACTGGGTATTTACCCCAAAGATACAGGTGTAGTGAAAAGAAGGGTCACCTGTACCCTAATGTTCATAGCAGCAATGGCCACAGTCACCAAACTGTGGAAAGAGCCAAGATGCCTTTCAAGATGAATGGATAAAGAAGATATGGTCCATATATACAATGGAGTATGATGCCTCCATCAGAAAGGATGAATACCCAACTTTTATATCAACATGGATGGGACTGGAGGAGATTATGCTCAGTGAAATAAGTTAAGCAGAGAGAGTCAATTATCATATGGTTTCACCTACTTGGGGAGCATAAGGAATAACACAGAGAACATCAGGAGATCGAGAAGGGAAGTGAGTTGGGGGAAATCAGAGGGGAAGACAAACCATGAGAGACTGTGGACTCTGAGAAACAAACTGAGGATTTTGGAGGGGAGGGTGGTGGAGGATTGGGTGAGCCTGGTGATGGGTATTAAGGAGGGCTCATATTGCAAGGAACAGTGGGTGTGGTCCATAAACAATGAATTTTGGAACACTGAAAATAATATTAAATTAAATTAAATTTAAAAAAAAAAAGCAGCAGATTTTGAAAAGCCTTGGCCACTACAGTTCCAGCTTCTTTTGACTTTAGAGTCACTATCATTTTCCTTCATCTCAACCACAGTACTTTCCCTCTTTGATGTTCTTCCAACGACCTCTCTGGACTTAATCATCCTTATAGCACATACTTATTAGTTTCCTTACCCAGAAAAATTCTTTTAAAATTAAAATATCCACTTGTGAATGCACACCTCATAAAACTACTTGATTAAAAATTTAATTTTTTGTAGATTAGATTTCTTATTGCATTTTAATACAATTAACTAATTTTAATTAAGTCAAATATTTTATATTTTAAAATCTTCATTTCAAGTAGGTTAGATATCTTACAAGTTGAATATTATTCATGCCATTAATTAATCATAATTTGTGATTAGTTAAATGTTAATTAATGGGCAGAACTGATATTCAATCCCCACGTGCCCTGTTGAGTGTCAGCCTCTTTCAAAGACCTAGGTTGAATTCAGAGAACTGTACAAAGTTCTGGGATAAATTGGTACACACCTATCATCAATTATCAGCTAACTAAGTCAAAGTCCAAGTTCAGATTCCTATGACTTTGCAGGAGTGTCCTCACAAGAAGTGCAACAGAAAAATCCTTCGGAATACAATGACTTAGAAATTGAAATCCAAGGAATACCTATTCATTTTTCCCCACTTTTAAAGTTTTATTTTATGTCAGAGTTGGTAAACAGACACAGGGGACTATGTCTATCTTGCAGTACTATCATCATCCAACAAAATGCACAACCTGGTAAGGTAAACAGGTTTATGACAATGCCAGAAAAGTCAAAGCAACTGTCAATGAACAACAGGAATAGGCCATTAAGCTTGGACTCCATATTTTTGCTAATATTTCAAAATTTAAAACAAAAGCCTTTAAAACCAGAGCAAAGTCTGAAAGATTAAAAAGAAACTGGTGAGAGCATCAGCAATATCCTCATCAGTCTCATGTGAAATAAGGTAAGCACCTCTTATTAGCTTAGAGTTAGCTATTAAAATACGTTACAGAGTATATTCTCTGAATTTCTATTTAGTAAAATACAAAATGGGAATTAAAAAAAATTACCTACTTCACTTGTAAAGATCAAGTGGCATAATGCATGTAAAAATACATAGAAAAAGGACACACATTTATTTATTTATTTATTTGTTTGTTTATTTATTGGGGAGAGAGAGAGAGAGAGTGTGGGGGGGGGGTGGAAAGGGGCAAAGGGAGAGAATCTCAAGCAGGCTCCACACCCAATGAGGAGCCCAACCTGGGACTTGATCCCAGGACACTGAGATCATGACCCAAGCCAAAATCAAAAGTTTGACATCTAAATGACTGAGTCAGGGTCACCTGGGTGGCTCAGTGGGTTAAAGCCTCTGCCTTTGGCCCAGGTCATGATCCCAGGGTCCTGGGATTGAGCCCCGCATCGGGCTCTCTGCTCAGCAGGGAACCTGCTTCCTCCTCTCTCTGCTTGCTTTTCTGCCTACTTGTGATCTCTGTGTGTCAAATAAATAAATAAAATCTTTAAATAAATAAATAAATAAATAAATAAATGACTGAGTCACCTAGGCACCTAAGGGTTCAAAAATTTTTGACTTAATTTTTAACTTAATTTTTGACTTTCTTAATAAATATACCCTGTTAAAAATAATTAAGAAATGATAAATAGCTTATGTTCTGTAATACTAAGGAAAGCATAAAGAAATACAGCATTATCCAAGCCTGTGCATGTTCTTGCTAATTTTGTCTCGCCATTATATTTTCCTTGCATTTAATTTTATTTTACTTCATATTCTTTATTCTTTATTCCTTATGTATTTTATATATGTTTTAAGAATAGAAAGTTGCTTGCTCATTTAGGAAGGCCATTTATATTAGTAAGCAGAATCCATCTTTTGCCAAGCATTCATTAAAGCTAACATAATTCATTCCAATCAATTTCTTCATTTTTATTTCCAATGTTAATGATCCAATTTGCATTCTTTGCTAAGACTCATAATTTTGGCAGTATCTGCTGGGTAGACAACAAGACTCCCATACAATTTAATATCTATGAAAAGGAGCTTTTTAGTGTTTATTTTTAGCACTATGTGTTGTGTAAATGACGGTAACTTTTAAACAAAAAATAGATACCATTTGTCTATATATTATTTCAAATAAAAGCTTAAGTTTAACAGTATCATCTAATAACACTGCAAAGTATTTTTTAATCTATCAAATTAACTCAGGGAAATTTTTCTTATAAGCCAAACCGAATTTTTTACTCTTGAAGGGGATGAAACAAATATGCAACAACAAAGTCAGCCCTTACTCCATATATTCAAATTTCTTTATTCAGGCAAAAGATCATGAAATAACCCAACTATAAATAGAATATGATCTAGACCAATGTCCATGTAACTCCTGGATCTTTATAAACCTGAACAAATGACAAAGGGATCAAGGCACAGAACATCTGCCTCATCTTGGACCTATTGTCATGTGACCCAGGTAGATGTTTTCTCTACTGAAAGGGACAAAAACATACTTCTATTCAAACACTGATGGGGATATCCAGATGCATGAAAAACAAGAGAATCACTCTGATTTAAATTAAGCATCCTATGAATTTTATAGTACTCTTCAACTGAAATTGTTTTGGCTAATGGTATTTATTGAACAATTAAAAATCATATTTAGAAAACTGCTTTAAGCTCTCACATGGCCTCCAAACACTATTGAATAGGAATCTGTAAAAGCAACATGTTTCTAATAAAGGGGGAGGCTCTATACTAAAAATAAGCTGCCATGAAATAATTTCAGATTTAATTCATGAATTAAATTCAGATTGGTCAATGGAAAATTCCTATAAAACTTTATTAAATATCCCAACTTACTGAAAAATGTGATCAGTTTTATTACTAATGATTTTACAGGGAAAACAAATGCACATATATTTTGTCCTGTGGAATCCATGTACTACAGCTTTATCTATTCTCAGCTTTCGGATTAATACAGGAAGCTGCAGTTATCATACCATCAATAGAAAAGATCTATTTGTAAGGAAAAGGAGAAAGCAGACATGCTGAGGTATGTAGAAGGTGAGAGAGAAGCATCAAAGTCATTGTTCCTTCTAATATAAAAATCCATCTCTGTAGCGTTAACTTCTCGGGCTCTGGAGTCTCCTTGGCTAGCCAATGCATCCTATTCCATTTCTGATCTTCCAGTGATAACAATCTCTTTAAAACTAATTCCCGGCAATGGGAATGATGTCATGTACTTTGGAAAGGCTCAGATGAGACAATATACAGAAAGCACTTGTCAGAATGCCTTATAGGCAATGTTTTCCTCTTATGGTCATCATTATTATTACTTCTCCATGAGGAAAAATAATGAATCATTTGCTTTCTGTTCCCAAAGAAAGAAGAAATATTACCCTTCAATTTCTCACATTACTCTTCCTACAACCATGGCATAAATTACTATGTACTTAATTCCTGGGTGTTAGGAAGATCTTTTCCTTTTATAAATGTTAAATCTCAGGACATATTTAACAGTAAAAAAATAATTTTTAAAAAGTTGCTATAGTCATCACTTACAGAGCTGAAAGATAGATCTTAATTTCCCAAACTCTTAAAAAAAATTTTACTGTCTTCCTCCTACATAATATTGATGTTAATGATCATGAATATTATAATTCACTAACTACAATTCTTCTCTTCCACATGTCTCCAAGATTTGGTTTAGTATAAATAAATACATTACCTAGATACTTCTTATTATCTTGTAGAATATTGTGAACTTTTTAAATAATAACCTAAAAATGAATGAAAAAAATCACAATAAAAATTAATACTCTCTAAAATGTACATGAATTACTATTTTATTTGAATAATCTACTGTTAAGCAGAATAACACCCAGAGAAATATTTAGTATATAATTAGCGTTTATGAGATTTTGAACTTTTAAAACTGAAAAAAGGCAGTGCGTTGTTAGTGTCAAATAAAGCTGTAGCTGTTCTTGAAAAAAAAAAAGGCAGTTTATTCCAGAGTAAACAGCTTATACTGCCATCTCAAGGAAACTAAGAGCATAGAAAAAAATCATCTCTGTTAGTTGAAACAAACACACACACACAAAACAAAACAAAAACTTCCGTCATGGCGGAGTTACCACAGAATGAAAGAAGCACAAACCACTGTGATTATAAACTAAGAATTTAGAAGCTTCCTTACCACAACATTCCAGGAGAAGTGACAGTGACAAAAATCACACAGGGAATTCTAAAAGAGCCCTCAAAATTAAAGCTTTGCCCTCTTCTAATCCAATGCTACTATAAATTGCTGTTGGTAAATACATACTGGAGGAATACAGAATAAAAGGAAGCAACTACAACAAAACATCAGTGTGTACTCTTCACTATGACAGATTAATTATAAAACTACAACACAGCCCTTAAGATGTAACTCAAACCCCATGGAGAATTTGTAAGGAAAAAAAAAAGCCCCATTAGACTTTTCACAATACACTGAGCAATTGGAAACACATTTGGCTTTTATGTGCATCACTAAGAACTGACAGGTTATAAAGTAGTGTAGTTTCCACAATATTGGGATTTTAGTTACCTCTAAATTCATATTATAGCAGTCAATCAATTGTTGGCTTTAGGCAAGAGAAGAAGATAAAACAAATGGTTTTCATTTAAAACTGAGTTTCTTACCTATTCTTAGACATGAAACTGTAGATAAATGTACTTTGGTATGTGATTACATCTCATTTATGCATATAGATGGGGTATCAATAAATAAAACCAAAATTCTAGCATATTCTGCATGCCATTAAATTTCCTCTGATAACTTCCAAGATTGAAGGACATGAAAAAGTTATTTGTGTCTTTGGAAAGTAACATTTCATTACTAATGGAACACTTCATAAAATGCTAGCCTCCTTAGATAAGTCTTTGAATATCAATTTCACATGATACATCCACTACAATTGAACAGGAAACTCACTCAGCCGTATTTTTATTTTAAGATACTACCTAGGAATAAACTGAGCATATTCACTCTTTCAGGAAGCCAAGGTGTCACTTCATGTACCTTAGATCTAAATATTAAGCCCAATATCTAAATTTTTATTGCTTCCTGGAATATATGTTTTACCCTGGAACAGAACAAAGACAAAGTAAAACTGAAAATAATAAGTAAAGCAATATATTTCAGCATATCCACTAGTTATTTAGACTACATAAAACGACAGATAAAGAATTAAATTGTATATACTCTCCAACATCCCCACTTAGATAAAAGATTTTCTGTAAAATAAAGGTATTCCGAGGTGCCTAAGTGGCTCAGTCAATTAAGTGGCTGCCTTCAGCTTAGGTCATGATCCCAGGGTCCTGGGATCGAGCCCCACATCGGGGTCCCTGCTTAGCAGAGGACCTGCTTCCCTCCCTCTCTCTGCCTGCTGCTCTGCCTACTTGTGCTCACTCTCTCTCTGTCAAATAAATAAAATTTAAAAAATAAATTAAATTAATAAAATAAAGGTATCCCACTCAAGAAATATTCAGTCTTAAAATTCAACAAAATGTCACTGAGCATATGAGATCTGCCATACATGAAACTAAATGAGAAACAGTACCTTTCCAAGAAAGACTCACAATTAGAGGATGCTGTTGGAGAGAGAGACTCATAAATAAATAATTGCAGTACAATGTGATATTTACAATTATGTGCATATTGTGTTTTATACATACCAGAATGCTGTCCTGGCTATTCAACCTCACCTGTAAACACAATGAGTCCTGAGAGAGAATGCCAAGAACTAAAGACTAGCATGCATCATTCTGAAAACATATGAGTAACAAGGTTTGTTAACTCCTACTTTAAATTTGTTTTAATATTTGGAGATTCAAGAACCAAACTGAAAATAGAAAAACACTGTGGTATATAAAACACATACTACAACTGCCACTATCTCTAGAAGCAGCAAGGTATTAATTAGGGGGAAAACTGAATATAATGCCACACTAAAGAAACCCAAGCTTATATTAAAAGATGTAGGTAGACAAGAAATTCCTCATTTAAACCTAATTATAACTGGACACTCCTCCATTTATATTTTCCTTTTGATATCAAGAAGGATAGTAGAGTGTTTTGGTTGCATGAAAGCAATAACATCTGACTTGTGCAACAAAATAATTCCACTCATCTTTCACTTAAATTCATATGCAAGTTCAAATTCTGGGTGTGGGGTAGCCTTTGATTTGGTTTTGTTTTCTTATATTATTTTGCAAAATTCAGAGTCTTTAAAAGAAAATTTTGAGGGGCGCCTGGGTGGCACAGTAGGTTAAGTGTCCAACCCTTGGTTTCACCTCAAGTTGTGATCTAGTGGTCGGTCATGAGACTGAGCTTTGAGTGGGGCTCCGTGCTCAGTGTGGAGTCTGCTTCAGAATCTCTCTCCCTCTCCTTCCCCCTCAGCCCCTCTCCCTGCTCTCTCTTTCTCTCCTTCTCTTTCAGATATATAAAATCCTTGAAATAAAAGAATTTTGACCTCTTTATGCATCATTACTATATATTTGCTCCTCTGCAAGAATATATTTTTGTCTTCTAAAAGATAAAGGAGGTATAGGAAAAAAAAATGCACTAAGGGATATTTCTATATCCTATTTGTTATATGACTCAAAAGCAACTTTCTAGATTCATCTGTATGGATAATTTTCTCTTTAATAAAAAAAAGTGCTTATAGAATTACTCCTAATTCTTTGGAGTTATTCTTTATTAATTCTGTTAATCAGTGATGTACATTCTATTAATAACTATATAAGAACCTGCAAATGAAAGAATTTGGATAGGCTCCTTAGCACACTGGAGGGAGCATGAGTGGAATATAAAATAATCTTCTCTCAAGTCTACTGTCTCCAAAAGCATCGCAGAATCACACTCTTGGGTCTCATCTCTGTTGAGGAAAAGGAAAGAAGTATGTGCCAGAGGGTTATATTACAAATGAGATCCTACTAAACTATCACTCCATCTTTCCCCACTCAGTCTTTACTTTAATTACCCAAGTATCCATGTTTATGTGAGAGAGAGGGAGACAGACAAACAGGGACAGAACACAGAGATGCAGAGACAAAGAGACTATCCTAGATCTTTATCCATCTGAATTCTGAGAGATTCCATTTCATTTTGAAAGGGAAGCTTTGACAGATCCCACCCAGCCTCAGTGTCTAACTCCTGATCCTTCCCACAATAGTTGTGTCTCAGAGCTCAGATGGCCTTGTCCCACTGGGAACTATAGGCCTCCTTTGAAAACTTAAGTGACCCAAAGTGCCCTTGCACTCTGCTCTAAATCTCAGGGCTACTGGTACACACTGAATATGGAGTTATTTGAGCCATGCACAAAAGACTGCATGATATCTATGGCACTGGGAACAGGAAAAACTAGCAGGTAAGGGTTGGTAGTGGTATATTTTGACAAACTCTCATTCTAATCTCCTCTTCCAATAACTCCAATTCCTCATGGCTACATGCATACTGAACTCACCTTCCAAGGTAGGTACTCTGGGCAGATCTTTCTCAGGCACCTTCATCCTGTCTTGTCATGGTCCTCAAATCGGGCTCTAAATTCCACAGCAAGCTAAGATGACACACCAATCAACTGTGATCAAATAAAGCTGTGTATTTAGAAGATAACAAAACAGCTTCCTAAGACAATATCATCCTCCTAGAGACAACATAGGCTGAAAGTTTCAGTTACAGTTCACAGGCTGCTGTGAAAAATTAACATCAAGTAACATCTGAAGAATACTTTGCAAATCACAAAATTCTTTCTCCTGAATTACCTCAGAATTTTCACAACCACCTAACATGCAAAAAATCCTACCAGCTTCCGTTCTAGGATAAAGAATTTCACTCAAAATATTTAGGGATTTGTCCAAAATTCTAAAGACAGTTAATAATTAAAGATGGTCTTAAACCTAGATGTATGGTTTTCAAACTTTACAGTATATCTGAATCATATAAAGAGATTATTGAAACAGAGTACTGGGTTCCAACCTCCTTTCTGCTTCCATAGCTCTGAGGTGGGGCTAAAGAATGGTGCCTCTCAAACAAGTTCCTAGATCATGCAGATACTATTGGGCCAGGAACCCCACTTTGAGAACCACTGATCTATATTTTCTAACACCAGACCCAAGGTTATTTTGCACTGAAGCAATGAAACATTTTGGTTACAATGGTTGTTTCTCAAGCCTCAAATCTTAAGTTTGAGTAAAGCGGTTCCACACTTCACTAGCTATGACAAATTATGTGACATTTCTATTTTCTCTTGGACTGCAATCATAAAGGGAGGTGGTAATAATATCTATTTCAGAATGTTGGTGAAAATTAATTGAGATAATGTATTTAAAGTGGCCTAGAATTAATAGGTGCTGATGAAATACTACCTATTTCCCTCACGGTATTATGTGGTTTATTACTTTTGAATGAACTTTAGAAAATTGCTTATCCTGTTACAATTCCTCTAAATTATACCAACACTCCAAAAATAATAAACATCTGATTATAAATCAGAGAGAATGTTACTAGTGCAGAGGTAATTATCATAAAACTACAAACAGATTTGATTTTTTTAAATGCCAAACCCATGCATAGTAAGAAACACATGTATATTTGATATTTTTCCTAAGGAATCAAGATAATTTGACAAATAAACAAGTGTGCTCTGTGTCTTTAGCTCATAGCACAGACTACCAACAACAAGGTAACCTTATATTAACTTATATTCATTAATTTTAACTGAGTAAAGCAACTACACCCTGTGAATGTCTCAAAATTTCAATGCAGAAATATAAATATGTTAGAATTCTTTTTTAAAAAATTTGTTCTCAAACTTAACTGTGTTATCAGAATTACCTAGAGAACTTAATAGATTGCCACGCTGCCCCTCAAGAGTTTCTGATTCAGTAGGTCTGAGATGGAGCCTAAGAATACACATTGCTAACAACTTCCTGGTTGATTCTGCTGGTCCAAGGGTAATACACTGAAACTACCACCTTACAATGAAGGAGCCTAATCACAGCAACAGAGAACACCTGAGGAAAAGGGTCTTCATATAACAGACCACCAGATCTTAACAATAAAAACTACCATGCTTTTATTTTCATGAATCTATGGCCTGTAAGGATGGAAATATTCTATCATTATTGAGAAGTGAATTAAATAGTGTAAAAAGACCATAAAATATAAGAAATACAAATAAATGAATTCATATAGAAATCCTTTGTGATTATTGTAAAAATAAAACTATTATAGAGTTATCAAAGAAGCCTTTTATAAATTACTCTTTAAATAGACTGCTGTTCGCAGTTAACATTTGAAAATAAAAATTAATAACCTTCTCTAATAAACTGTAAGCTTCAGAGAAGAGAGAGTATCTTATTTAACTATAGACAACACTGAGTCAAGGACATGGAAAGAGTTCAATGTGTTTACTGAATGAATAATCATGAAAGGCAAAATGATTAAATAAGAATAAATTAATGAATGGATGGATGCAAAAGGCACTATTCAACAGAATACTTGAGTACCAAATATCCTTCCAAAAGTGGATGGTGTGAGAAATAAAACAGGTTGGTATATAACATGAGTCAAACAAAATACTCTTCATGACATGAATGAACAATTACTGGGAGAAAATTAATATAAAAATATAGCAAGAAATATGTTCAGATTTAATATAAAATTGAATCAAATATAGAATTATTAATCATTAGGGGGAAAATAATCTACTGGAAACCAGAAACAAACAGGCTATTCCAAAGAACACTTCCCAAAAATTATTTCATTATATTATGGCTTCAGCAGCACAGCCTTTAAAAGGCAATGTCTGGCTTCACTTGTCTGACAAATTTAAGAATCTTATAGATTCCATAAAAGAAAGAGAAAAGCATAAGAGAGAAGAATATTGAATATTACATATTATCTAGACTTTAGTTCCCACTCAGTACAAAAAAGAAGAGCTTATGACTGCATTAATCATTTTTTCAGCTTTGCCTTAAAATTTTAAGATATCTTGAAGTCATGAGTATTAAAAACACATCTTAACACTAAGTAAAATACTCATCATACCAAAATATCATCTTCAGCAGAAAAGAGCTGGATCAGATTTAGATTCTGACATTAAATAATTTTACTCTTCTCCACGTACATGCAGTTATGGATGGAAAGAATGAGTAGGAAACAGGGCTTAAGAGTCTAATGTTACACAGAAACATGCTCATGACCTATTCTCATGATTTTTCCTACTCCTAGAAAAGGTCCTTTCTAGGTATCAGAAAAGCTGTAAGAAAATCTTGGCATGAGAAGAGCAAATATTCATTCACGTATCCATCCAATAGACTTACACTGTGGATTACAAAATACAAGAGGTACTAAATTATAAGGCTATGAAAGCTCCAATTCAGAAGGAAATCATGTAAATGCATAGGAAATGATTCAGGATGACAAAGGCAGCAACTACTCCATTTCTAAGAGTGTTTTGGAAAGCTAAAAAGAAGAGGTTTTTGTATGATGACATATTAGTTTTCAAAGGTGAACATAACAATAATGTCTGTCCTACATGCTCTTCTAGAACATTGTTAATCCCTCATTAAGTAATGGTGTCTATGTCCTCTCCCCTTGAACTTGGGTGAGCCCTTGAGACTGCCTTGGCCAATGAAGTACAGATTAAATGATGCTATGTGACTTCCAAAGTTAGGCATATAAAGACCATGCACTTACATTTAATTTTTTTATGATGTTTTGGAAGTTAACTACCATGAAAAACCTCATGAGCAGCCAGTGAAGAGGTTTACATGGAAAGAAAGGAAGGCCACCGACCCACAGCTGCAGCTGAGCTTCCAGCCGACAATCTGTTCCAATATGCCATCATGTGAATGAGTGACCTTAAGAGTGAACATCCACTTCCCACCAGAAACCACCCCAGCTAAGGTAAGCCATTCCTACAAGTCCTGACAAGTTGAAGATTCATGAGCAACACAAATCATGGGTCTTTTAAGTCACTAAGTAGGCATGGTTTCTGATGTAGCAGTAGATAAATTATATAAATTGCTAATCAATGTTCTGCACTACAGCCATGAAATAAAACAATGAGAACACAATATAAATATGAGCTGGAGTTTGTTTTCAAACAGGCATTCCATAACTCAAATGACACATTATCAAGGAGTTAAGGAATGCTATTTTTAATATATTAGTTATAAAGTAGAGACTGTCAGGATTTAAATGACCTACAGTTGGGTGGACATTTTGAAATAATAAGGAATATATAATTAAGCAGAGCAAATTGCAGGCAGTACACGTAAGAAGGAGAATGTCTACAAATAACAAAGGTACATAACCTGCTTCAGCCATGTATGTGGGTGTACGTGTGTGTATATGTATGAGTGTGTAAACACACTCTTCAAAGCACTATTCAACAAAGCCAGAATAAGGAATGAATGAAAATAAGATAATTCCATAATTACTGTAAACACTAACAATTAAGTATAGCTACAGTTAATGACTTGTTTATTTACAAATTTAATAGGTATAGGATAGCTTCAGTAAGGCTACATTTATCAACATTGTCTATTTACAAAATAAATTCAGTTGTATCACTGAGGTAAATGTCTCATTTTGTTTTCATAGTTTTTCCTTAGAAATTAAAAAAAAGAAAAACTCTTTTAATTTTCAAAATTCCCTCAGAAATTGCTATTACAACAATGAGAAATAAAATGTTCATCCCATAATTTCAAGACCTACTAAGAAAATATTTTTCAAACTTCCTATTAATTTTCTTCCCTAAGCTTCCCATTTAAGTTTCCCTTAAATAGTATTTGCTATATCTGTACCTGGCATCCTAAAATATTTTCTCAAAATCAATCCAATAATTACTTAAACACATATTTATCAAGCACTTGTTATATCCAGACACTATTCTCAACACTGAGTATAACTACTGTAAACACTGGAAATACAGCAATAAAAACAGCACAGTCCCTACACTTGTGCAGATTATGCTCCAGGAGATCCAAGAGCTTATGAACACTTAACCGCAGTAAACTGAATAACCCAGACTGGTCATTTTCCCACAGACATGATACTGAACATAACTTGATCCTGGCATCATCTTAAACTTGAACATCGCCATAATTGTATAATGTCTACTGAGCCTAGGATAAGTTGTAATTGATTTTCTCTAAATAGTCCTAAGTATTCGAGATTCATAACCACTAGTACTAGGTAACAGGAGAAGAAATGTGAATTGCAAGGAAAATAAAAAAAAACCTTTAAGTGAATTTACTCTTTTTTTCCCATTAGTTTTGAATACTTATAAAAATAAGTGACGATGATCTACTGATACCTAAAGAATCTAGCCAAGCAAAGCAAAGAATGATATGATCCACATTAACTTCTCAACCAATGACAACATTAGTCTCCAGAAATGTGTGTGTGTGTGTAAGAGAATTAAGCAAGTAAAAGTTTCAAGTGAAGAAATGGTTCTTGGGGCGCCTGGGTGGCTCAGTGGGTTAAGCTGCTGCCTTCGGCTCAGGTCATGATCTCAGGGTCCTGGGATCGAGTCCCGCATCGGGCTCTCTGCTCAGCAGGGAGCCTGCTTCTCTCTCTCTCTCTCTCTCTCTCTCTCTCTGCCTCTCTCTGCCTGCCTCTCTGTCTACTTGTGATCTCTGTCAAATAAATAAATAAAATCTTTAAAAAAAAAAAGAAATGGTTCTTAATTGGTATGAAAAAAATATCCATTTTTTTTAAAGTTGGGATATGAGTTGTCATTCTCTTTCAGAAATCTTCAGAAATCACAACGTGAGGTCCCATTGGCTAAATTCAGCTCTCAAATATATTTTATTTGAACCATGTTGTCTAGGAGAAAGGAAGGAAGGAAAGGAGGGAGGGAGGCAGGGAGGGAGGGAAAAAAACAGACCACCTTGGACAAAACATGTACTCTCTAGTTCCAGATCCTTTGCTGCTCCCTGTATATTATGGTCCTCCATAGGCATTTGAGTTTATGACCTGGATCTAGTAAGTTCATCATTTTACAGGTGAAAAACTAAAGTATTATTCAAGGCACACAATATAAAGTTATTATTGTATAAGCGGTATTTTATGAAATATTAACAATATACAAATGGATTTTTTTCACTTTGACATTTGCACTATAATATGTATGCTCTGGTCCAAAGTCTACTCAACTAAAATGTTTGATAAATCCCTTGCGTAACTTCACTACTTTCTCCAATTTGTTAAACTTTTATTTTAATCCATTCACATGAATCACTTGTAAATTTATCACAGGAACCTCAAAATTCATTTACCTCCTCATGTGACTGGATTCTCTTTCTTATCATAAAAGAAATAAAGTGTTAAAAACATAAGCAACCAGAAAGAATTCCCAAAAGATAAATAGATAGATAGATAGATAGATAGATAGATGATAGATAGATGGACAGATAGATGATAGACAGATAATATACAATAGATCAACAGGTTGATCCAGAAACCTAGCACTCTAAAATCTACATTGCAAGCAAAACAAAACAAAACAAAACAAAACACTTATCTTCTCACATAAAAAGTAATGGGAAAGGATGTTTCTCTTTACTTTCCAGATATTCAAGAACAGACCATAAAACATCAAAGGGATTATGAATTGGCACCTCTGCAAATCATGTATGTCTACTGAACAAGGACACTTTAAATAAAAACAAACAACTTTCACATAATAAGGATCCATGTAGATCGTCTTTTATTACCCTTGGTGCTCAGAATATTCATAACACAGCAAATGTTTACTTCTGTTTCCACACTGAAATTTAGTTTATCTGAACCAGGATGTCAGACTGGCTGTCAGCAGAAGAGATCCTCAGACATTAATGTTCTTAGCACTGCATTATCACTTGAAACAAGAGAGAGCGAAAGTCTTAAGAGCTTATATGTGACATGTCAGGATTGCTTTAGAGTGAATTCCTACAGTAGACAATAAAAAACCTGAACGATAGTCTGTAAAATATAAGAGTACTTAGGGGAGAGACTCTAAACAAAACAGCATCTGTTTTGTTTTTTCTATTTAGAAATAGAAATAGAATTTTTTCTATTTAGAAATAGAAATAGAATTTCTATTTTTCTATTTTCTATTTCTTTTTTCTATTTAGAAAACAAAACAAACAAAAATCTGGCAATATCTTCAAGCCAGTGGAATCCTTTACAGAAAGTCTTTCATACATATTTTTGAACTGTAAACTATTACACACAAGGTAGCTTTGCCTTCTATCTCATTCCCACAGAAATGGAAATCACCCATGAAACCACCCAATTCATGTTTTCAACTTGCCTTGAACACTTTTCTGAAAAAGTTGCTTTTTTTTTAAGATTTTATTTATTTATTAATGAGAGAGAGAGAGAGAGCATGAGGAGAGAGGTCAGCAGGAGAAGCAGACTCCCTGCTGAGCAGAGAGCCCGATGTGGGACTCGATCCCGGGACTCCAGGATCATGACCCGAGTCGAAGGCAGTCGCCCAACTAACCGAGTCACCCAGGAGCTCTGAAAAAGTTTCTTATATCTAATTTAACAATTGCAAGTTTCCTTTGTGAGAGAAATTACTTATGGATCTTGCAATGCAGCCACTATTTCTTTCTACCGAGAGGCCACTCTCTAGTGCTTAGCTATTCCCCAGACAATTTTAATGTACCTAAGGAAAAAAAAAAAGGAATTAGAATTTTGTGGATGGTGCTTCAGAGGCATATTTAATCCTACTACATTCTTATTATTTTAAAGACATGTTTATTTAAATGATAGACACTGTGACTTAAGAATAAAGCCTTACACTAGGACTTAGAAGGCCAGAATTAAATTCTTTCCTATCTCTTACCAGTTTTGCAATATTAGAAATATCATGTAATTTTGTTTCTTATTTTTTTAAAGATTTTATTTATTTATTTGAGAGACAGAAAGAGCACGAGCAGGGGGAGGGGCAGAGGGAGAGGGAGAAACAGACTCCCCACAGAGCAGGTAGCCCAGAGCAGGGCTTGATCCCAGGACCCTGGGATCCTGATCTGAGCTGAAGGCAGATGTTTAACTGACTGAGTCACTGAGGCGCCCCATAGACACAGCATGTAATATTTTAGATCTTAGCTTCCCTATCTGTGATACTGGAAGAAAAAACTGTCCTTCCATGAATATGAGATAAGCAAAAAGAGCTTCTACATGAAAAACCCTCTCTAAAGTATTTGTATATTGACAAAGTATTTGTATATTTGGTATATTACACTTTATTGTTTGCCTATACACTAACCTTTCCCTTTCATTTTTCTTGTTACCAAATATGTTCAAGTGGCGATGCCCCTGGCTCTAGGCGGTGAATAATGACAGGTTTAAATTGATTAGAGATCGAACCCACCTTTGTCTGGGACTGGCCTGGAGAGGTAGCTATGAGACTCATTTCTGGCTAAAGAAATACAGGGGAATGCATGCTAGGAACTATTCTGGGAAAGATTTCCCTTCATATATGAAGAAGTCCTCTCCACCATTTACATTTCTTTCCTTTCTACTTTGGACACCAGCAAGTAAACACATGATGCCTAGCATCCTGTGACTAAGGTGAGATAAGTCTGGAAACAAGGGCAAACATTCTGAGGATGGTGGTGCAGAAAGGAGGGGGTCCAGATGACACAGAAGAAACAGACGCTTCCTTACTGATGTATGTGGTTAGGAAGTAATAGCCATGATGCCCTCCTACAAGAAGCCTTAATCTCCTCTCCAGTACCAACCAAAGCTTGCTTGCCTACCCATCTGTTGGAAGAATATATTCCAATAGGTTATCATTGTTTTGTTTTTAAATATTAAAGGTATAAAATAACTCTATTTTTAAAATTTTCAAAAATGTTAGAAGAAACACTGAGACTATCTTGTTATGAGTCAAGCCTTCCTCAGAAATATGCACTAATCAGAAAGTATAATGAAGGACATGGAGAAGCCAAAAGATATAATTCAGACTAGTGAACTTATATGCTACCTAGGTAACAGAATATTACTACCCAGGGTATATATTACTCAGGATATATAATATTTTGTGTAAACAATGTAAGAAAAACAAATCACTTAATACAAAATAAACAAATCACTTAATACAAAATAAACAAAAAAAATCCATAAAAGAAATAGAAATGCTAATAAGTATATGAAAACAATACCACAACTCACTAATATTAAAGGGAAATACAAAATAAAATAAATACAAGACTTTTTGTTAAACTCACCAAACTAATATGATCAATGTGACGTAGTATTGGTATAATACAGAGAAATTATTTCACATACTTTGACTGTAGTACAAATTGCTTCACAAGTATAATTTGGCTACATCTACCCAAATCTGAAGGGTTGATATTCCTTGTATCTGTTGTTTTTTGTCTTTTTTCTTTGAACAATTTCTTCCATCCTATGTTGTCACGGTGGAGACATAGTATTGGGCGTGCAGTACTATGGCTTCCTCACCCTTTTGAGTATTTGAGTATTTCAAAATTTAGTAACATAACAAAAGTGGATGTAGTCCCATGGGAAGATTTTCATATTGGTTTCTGGAAAAGAAAGAATTTCTGCTAGAAGCTGAATGTATGTGAGGACCTCAAAAACCTAAGTCAACTGGTAGCTATCTTCTGACACATGGAATGAACTGCTCTGAGAATAAATCTCACATAGAGGAGTATAGATCAGAGTTTCAGAGACAGTTAAAAACTTGGAACTTGGATCTTTCCATACTTTAAACTAATATACCTCAAAAACTTTCCTTGTATTAATCAAAAGATTGTTTTTCTCTATTTGGGCATGTGAGTTCATTTTATTTGGATTTCTGTCAGTTGCTTTTAAAAAAAAATACCAATACACTCAAATATTCCCTCACTTTCAAAATAAATCACATATATTTTATGTCATATTAAATTATATATATTTACATGATATAATATATATTTAATTTTAATGGCTAAAATCTGAAAACAACCTAAATGTCCATCTGAAAGGAGGAAACTGGCTAAATAAATGATAGTTCAATAATATACTATTAAACAAGCATTAAAAATAATGAGGGGGGCATCTGGATGGCTCAGTGGTTAAGCCTCTGCCTTTGGCTCAGGTCATGATCTCAGGGTCCTGGGATTGAGTAGGGAGCCTGCTTCTCCCTCTCTCTCTGCCTACCTCTCTGCCTACTGTGATCTCTCCCTCTGTCAAATAAATAAATAAAATCTTTAAAAAAAATGAGATAGACCAATATGTCTTACAAGGAAAGTCTCCCACATATATTGATACATAAAAAGCAGACCTGTATTGCAATATGTACCATAGAACAGCATTAAGATTTTGTAAATGAAAAATCCCTATATTACATAATTGATAGAAAAGTACTAGAAAGATATAGGATGAACAGTTTATAGTTTTTAACTCTGAGAAAGTAACAATTCATATTTTCAAAATTTTCTACATTATTCTACATACTTTAAAATTCTATAATTCTATAATTATAATATAAATATATACATACATAATATATATAAGTATATATTTATATTATAATTCTATAATTCTGGGGCATCTAGATGACTTAGTCAGTTAAGTGACCCACTCATGATTTTGGCTCAGGTAGTGAGATGGACCCCTACCTCAGGCTCCACAGTCAGCCGGGAGACTTGAGAATCTCTCCCTCTCCCTCTGCCCCTCCCCCTTGCCTGCACCCACACGCATGCATATACACACACTCTTTATAAAATAAACAAAATTTTTTTAAAGGAAAATCCTGGGGGCGCCTGGGTGGTTCAGTCATTAAGCATCTGCCTTTGGCTCAGGTCGTGATCCCAGGGTCCTGGGATTGAGCCCCACATCAGGCTCCCTGCTCAGTGGGAAGCCTGCTTCTCCCTCTCCCACACCCCCTTCTTGTATCTCCTCTCTTGCAATGTCTCTCTCTGTTAAATAAATAAAATCTTTTTTAAAAAATTCTGTAATGCTTATTAATATATGTTATGTAAAAAAAAAAAAATACAAAACCATAAGTAAGTTTATCTTCCCTCCAAAGAGAAAAAGTGGTTATAATGAGAAAAAACTACTGGTTTCTTTGAAATAATACAGCAGTGCAGTGCGTATTTTACCAAAAGACAGGTGAGAAAGTCTCTGCCTATAGATTATGGCTAACCTCCTAAAATAAATACTTTCAAAGAGTAAATCATATATTTAAATCTTGATTGCTTTTGACAATTATAAAATGGTGACTATAATATTTTTGAGTTGTTTATTTTATCATAAAAGCTGTAATCATAAAGGATGATAGCCAATTTTAGTAATCTAGCAATCACAGATAATCTCAATCAATCCACTTATTTTAATATGAACCTACCCAAATAGTGATGTTTCATTCATTTTTAACTAATCACAGAAATGACTCTCCTCAGTTTACTTACAAACTAGAACCCAAAGTTGGTACCAGTAAACTTAAAACTCATTTAATTTATTAAAAAGTTCAAGAAAGAATGATTTAGTCAGAGAAATAATATTTAAAAGAGAACTCTGCATTAAGAAAGCACTGTCTTAACATGAGAAAAATACATAACTAGATCATCTTTTATTTCATAGAAGATGTTTTGGTTGCTTATAAAACACTTAAGAATCACTAAAATTAAATGTAAGTAAAACCAAATCAGTAGGAAAACAATTCTAAGCTGCAGAAGAAAAATGATCTCTTAGTGCAGCTGAGCCTAAATAAATTTAATGACAGAGAACCAACACTTGGTATCAGTGTGTTCCAACTATTACTCCTTGTACTTAACCTCCTCCTTCACAAATCTGTATTGAAAGCAAGAAAACAGCAATAAAAGACACAGGCACACATACACAGCAGAATACCTGGACACATGAATCATCCATGACTAATTTATATGGCAATTAACTCTCACCCTCTTTTTCTGCAGACACACACAGTCTTAGCCTAACATAGCAGAAGTCTCTCTCCAGAAGCCCTTAAACATACATACACATGACACACACTATCAAACAAACTCATAGTTCTTAAGCTCATTTAGTGATTATTTTTAGTATAATGTTATTTTATTAAGCATGTCTGAAATATGAATTATGTAAATCACATTTTTGGGTCTGAAGATGTTACCTCAAACTTATATTTTAAAATTTTATTATATTACATCCCATTCTTTCAGCAGGTAAGGTTGAGAAAAATTATGCAATTATCTTATTTTTATCCAACATATGGGAACATCTGTAGTGTGGTGGGGACAGAAGACTTAATCAAGACTGGAATAGAGTCTCTTGATTGCTACCCTAAGATTCAGTTGAACTGACTATTCTGGAAATCAATAATAAAAAATTATCACCTCTAATGAAGCAATAATTAAGTTAGGGTTTCTCTATCCCTGTATGTTTTATTTCAGTTTTTTAAGACATCACCACGCATTTTACACCCATGGCATCACAAAAACTGGAGTTATTGTAAAGTAAAAGCTATGATAAAGGATTCCCCAGTTTACACCACGGTCCTAATACTAAGTCACTGCTATGAAGGAGCAAGCTCTTTCTATTCAGGTGCTTTGGTCTCTGTCAGATTATGGTTTCTTAATGTGGTAAGAGAGGAAAAATCAAAGATGATTAAGCAAAAAAAAAAATTCCCAGCCATTTCTCCAATTTGCACTTCACCATGTCTCTTCCTATCAATCTTAAACATCTGCCATTTGAAAACCATGTGTGAGATTAATCCTACTAAGCTTATTATAATGACCATTTTGATTTCATCTTTTTGAAGAGATATTAAGTGTCATGAAGGAAAAAAATGAAGTCTAGTTTAAAAACTCAAAGGAAACCACCGATATATGGGCTGGAAAGGATCTACATATATATGTGAAACAATTATTAAAATTCATTATAAATACATAATTTATGAGAATATCTGTCTAGGGCAAGGAGGGAATTAACATCTCAGAAAATAAGAATAAATTTTTCACTGTATTTTACCACATCAACACAATGATCAAGACTATTTATAGTGTTTTGTATTCTTTCAAAAATCTTTTTTTCCTTCAATCCATATGTAATGGAATCAGAGCTAAAAGTAAATATATAAAAGATTTACCATGTAAGCTTATGAAAAGCCATTAGTCAGGCATAAAAATAAGCATGAATTTTACATATCTGAAGTAATGAACAATTTAGAGAAAATGTGTTAAATGAGATTATGCTTTGTCTATAAATTGTCTATAAATTGTCTAAAATATTGAAAATATTAATGTACAAAAGTACTCACTTTCTTTTTTGTTTTGAACAGGACTTGGAAATTATATAAGATGATCTATTCCACATGGTATTTTTGAAGTTTTGCATTGTTTCAATAAAATTGTACACCATGTGTTTTCATTTTCTCCCTGGGACTCATCCTTTATCCTCCCTAAGGCATGGATGATAAATAAGAAGTAAGTTTTACCAGCTGGCATCCTTCATGTGTACCATATTGTGAAAAAGTGAAATCAAATTTTCTTGAAGTGAAGAACACAGTAAAATATACTTAGTCTGACTGTTCCCAAACCTTCATGTTGTGTCTTTATAAAAATACATAACTCTTGGGGTGCCTGGGTGGCTCAGTGGGTTAAGCCGCTGCCTTCGGCTCAGGTCATGATCTCAGGGTCCTGGGATCGAGCCCCACATCGGGCTCTCTGCTCAGCAGAGAACCTGCTTCCTCCTCTCTCTCTGCCTGCCTCTCTGCCTGCCTGTGATCTCTCTCTGTCAAATAAATAAATAAAATCTTTAAAAAAAAATACATAACTCTAAGAATAGTATTTCATACTACTTCCTAGGTTTAGACTGACTTCTGGAAAACTGTTGAACAGAAGTTTCAATGGAACTCTTTCAACCAAGCTTTTGAAAATATATAATCTTCAATGCAATTACATGTTGAATCCCCTTCATGCTTCATGTCCACCAAACCTTATCAATTATTTGTCAAGAACGTGAGAGGCTACTGAAGTGTATTTGCTCACCCATGACTGGATGGAATCACAACACTTAACAGGAGAAGGAAGCTCATAAAGGGCTGACTCAGGGTCCAGAAAGACTGGGTTATAAGTGCATGTCGGGGTGTAGTTTAGATGCCTATGATGGCCATGTGTGTGTGAAGAAACCCCCACACTCACAGGTGGCCGATGCGATTGGCCAAAAGTTAAAGAAAATTTTGTTGGCTGACTTTTTAAAACTTCATTCAAAAAAATCTAAAGCACTTGCGTGTGGTAGTCATGGAAGAGGCCAGGCCAGGGATGAATTCCAACCCTGTCACTTACAGCTCTGCAAACGTGAACAAGATCCTTTACTTCCCCGAGGCTTTCACTAAAATAATGACACCTATCTCTGTATTCATTGTTTATGGAAATCAATGGAGTACTCTTTTTACACTAGCTTTTATTGGTATAAAAAGGACTATATAGAGTCCTGATTCTGCTCTTTGAAGGAACAGTGGTATCACTACATCTAGGAGAGTAGGTACTACTTTTTTGGATACTTTGAACATCTGCATTAAAATGCAACATTAAGGAGTAGCATCTCTCAGGGTGCTCAGAGCCTTACTTATAAAGCAACATCTTCACATCATCAGTCCAGAGGGAATAACTTTTTTAAAAGGTATCTGAAGCTTTTTAAAAGGAAAGAAGCTTTCAGGAAATTTTCCTTAATCTTTAAATTCTTCCATCACAGCATTCCACTTGCCCCTCTCTCCACACTCCTTTTTGCACTCCCTTCTGCACAGAGAGATGGTGTTAAGCTGGAAACACCATAAACGTCAGCTCCTACCCCTAAGCTTTACCCAGCATCTTCACTGACCACTTCCCAGGGGCCAGTCTTGGCACCAAGCCCTTGATATGCACAGACTCCATCCAAAACCCTTGGTGTGAGGGGTAAATACTACTGGGTACTTACAAACTGGCATTTTACATATATTATCAGGTTGAATCTTCACAACAATCCTATTGAGTAATTACGATATTTCCCATTTTGTACATGAGAAAAATAAGGCTTTCAGAAGACAGGCAACTTGCTGAGGGTTACCTTGCTTCAAGACTGCCTTTTCTGTTATCTCCTCTCTGTTTTCTTTCAGGCTGCACCTAAGACTATCCTGGTGGCCTTGGAGACAGATGTGCCTTATGCGGACTGGAATTGATCTGTTAGTTAGGGGAGGTGGTAAAATAATCAGACACATTCCAATTATTTCCCTCTCCTCGTCTTTCCCTTGACTGCTCCTTCTCTCTAACTCTGGCATGCTCTCTCTTCTTCTCTCTCTCTCTCTCCCTCATACACACACATACACACACATAGCTGTGCTATAATGAGGAGTAAGAGTACTAAGTTCCCCTTCAGCATCCAAAATGGGTAAAGGGGTGTATTGTGTCAACCATGCATATTCTTATATTCTGTCCTTATATTTATACTCAAAATAAAGAGCTTAACTAATTACATTCTGTGCAGAAAACCCAGCACCTAAGAAAGAAGTGAAAATATAATAATTTGCTTCTAAGAATTACAGCCCTATGGGATGCTATTAGGAAATGCAGAAATATGAGAGAACCATCAAGTTAAAGAGACAGATGTTATATAAAAACATAACTGAAATTTCTATAAATTTCAATATAACTTTTTACTTTTATTATAAAAAATATTTTTCTTTTTCTTTTTGACAGAATGACAAGAAACAGAAGTAGTAAGGAAAAGGGAGTTATCAAGTAATTCCATTTCCTGAGGACAAAAATTAGAATTTGACCAGTAGGAGCTGGAGTCAAGAAAAAACTTTAACTGAGCAATGGTAGATAGTTGAGTATTTTTAGCCCTAGCCAGTCAGCTGGCTGAAATCCACACCTGGTACAGCATAGCCAGATAAATGTCCAATACTTAAGGAACATGATCACCATGAATAAAATAAGAGTTAGTAAAAAGAGCATTAAAATATTGGTCATCAGGTTTTAGTTCTTTGGGAGAAATACTAAAAAGGGACTGATTTGCCTTTTTTCCCACTTTAAAAAAAGGAATATTGTAAATGTCATAAAGATAAAATAAATTAATAATATAATAGCAGCAATGACTAGTTCTATATCACTTTCAAGTTATAAAGCAGTTTCTCCCATAAAACAAACTATATACTTACAAATCACACCAACATTTCATTGGAAATTATGGCTTGCACCATTTTATGGAAGAGAAAGGTGAAATTTAAAGAAGTCAATGTGGTCTCCTAAAACTTCAGTCAGTAAGAACACGGCTAAGCAAAGGTAACATTTTAGTACAGTTAATTACATTTCCAGGGCATTTATTTTCACTGACTACTCTCGAAGCCCTATATCTAATTTTATATTAATATTTTTAAAAGAGCCTCCCAAAATATATAATCCTCAGGGACCCATAAACCTTGGATTTGCACCCAGAAAGGAAACCATTACTCAGATCTTCTTATCCCAAATCCAAAGCTTTTTAAAAAATTTAAACCTCTTATAGGGTTTTTAATTTTACTTCTCTTAGTTTTTTCTTCCACTAATCATGATGCTGATTCTATCTTTACAAATGTAATATTTTAGGTACTGTTAATCTTTTGGAACTTTTAGGTAGAAGATAAGAGGGGTTTACTCTCTAAGACCCTACAAAGAAAAGTGATGAATACAGTCAGTGACACTGTGTGGAAAATTACCCTCAAAAATCAAATGCCAAGGATATTGTACTGGACTAAGTTAAAATTACAAAGGCAAACACTATTCCCCTCTCCCTTTCTCACCAATGTCCGCACCTCCAGACTCATCCTTTTTTTAACAGTTATCAAGTCCTGAACAATTTCTTCCACCATTACTTCCCACCATCTCACTCACCTTTAATATTTCTATTATGTTCCTTGTTTTCTCTGATCCTTTTTTTCTAATCTATACCTTTTCCCTCTCCATTGTTGTGGCCTTGAATTTATCTTTACATTCATATACTTATCCATCCATTTGCTCCTTCAATCAACGAACAAGTATGTACAAAGCACCAACTACATGCCGTGATTATACTAAGCATGAGGGAGAGGAGGGATGGTGAACCAAGAGAAAAATGATCTTCATTGTCTTACATTCTAGGAAGACATACAGTAAATAATTGACAATGTAATATATTTTTAACTTGGGTTGTGTTACAAGCTATAAAAGATACTTACTGGAAGCTATGAGTATAGAGAGTAAATCTTCCTCTGGGAGTAAAGAGAAAACTTTCTCAAACAGGTATCTTCGAAGATGAGTTCTGAAGGATGTGTTGAGATTCACTAAGCAGATAGGTAGAGCCCTCCAGGAAGAGGAAGTGGAAGCACCAAAGCTCTGAGAAACAAAGGACTAGGGCATTCCAGAAATGAAAGTAAGGCTTCTGTGGCTGGATTCAGAGTGCTACAGGTTGGGTTGGTTGAGGCTGTTGACAGAGGCAAGGACCAGATCACCTAAGACTGTGGATCTTGTTAAAGATGTATCATGTCACTTTCCTAAGGAAAGTGACATGATAAATGTTCCTTTTGCACTCTAAATCTAAATTTATTTAGATTAGATAAATGTTAGATTAGATAAATGTTCCTTTTGCACTCTAAATCTAAAATTATTTCAAAGATAATACTTCTTTTCATCATTTCTGTGATATTATATATACCACATTCACTCCTTGCTCCATGATTCTATTGTTCATTGTCTTTTAACAAAGTAAGGTGAACTTCCAAACAAATTGCTTAGATCCCAGGTATGCTTGTTTCCCAAGGAAACACAGTTACATTCTCAATTAACCTAGATATCTTTCTAGGATAGATATAATGGCTATGTAAAATGCTCAGTTCCTGATCATTATGAGCATTTATTTCTGAGTGCTTATATGTGCTCTCTACTACTTTCCTAATACACTCCAAGAATATGCATGGGTGGATGCACATTGTTGCCGTATATTTCCATCACAAAAAAACAACAGATAAAAATCTTAAAATATAGAATAAAGTGGACCCCAGTAAAAGTATGCATTATAATTTCAAGTTATCATTACAATATTCAATTCATTTTTAACATTCTACAATTATTTCATTTCAAAATTGAAACTTAAAATTCAATCAGATAACAGTTAAAAGGGAGCAACTCAGTTAAATAACCTTATTGAAAAACACATTTATTCCATAAGCTTAAATGAATAAAAAATGCAAAAGAATCAATATGTAGGTAGATAGCAGGAAGGCAGCATTAAATTATAGAAGATACCATATTGGGAGGAAAAAAGAGTTATAATTAAACTTTCATTCATTTATCCCATCAAAACCAACAAACACATACACAATTACCCCCTCCTCTTTCTTTCACACATATGAACATAAAAATGGAGAGTAAACAAGAATATCTAGGATGTTTTTTACTTGTGTTTCCTGCTCCTTTCAATAAACACTACTTGAACCTATGACTCTGTAGAACTAGGTGATTGTGAGCAAGAATGTAAAATATGCATCTACTAGATTATAGGAACTTTAGTAGGTGAAAGTTGCTCACATTACATGTGAGATGTATGCCTATTTTCAGGTTTGGAAGAACGCATTATCCTTCCAAGGTTTTGTTTGTTGTTGCTGTTGTTGTTGTTGTTTTAAGATTTTATTTACTTTACAGAGAGAGAGAATAAGCAGGGGGAGCAGCAGAGGGAGAGGGAGACGCAGACTCTCCACTGAGCAGGAAACCTGATGCAGAGCTTGATTCCAGGACCCTGGCTTCATGACCTGAGCAGAAGGCAGAGGCTTAACCAATTGAGACACCCAGGTACCCCATCCTTCCAAATTTTATACCTTAAAGACAACCTCCTGGCTTCAGCAAGTTAACACTAACCTCAAAAACCAGTAATTATAAAATCCAGACTACTGTAACAAGCAAAAGACTTGTTTAAATAAATGCTTATTTCTTCTGTAGTCTCTCAATTTTCCAGCATCATCAAAAATGATACATAAAAATTTTCTGCTTCTCCAACCTGCTTCCCTTTTGTGTGCTCACATACCTTCTCAAAGTTTCTATACCATGCATACCTTCCTTCCATGAAGGAACCATTCCTAGAGTATAAAGCACTTCCAACACACCTGAGGGTATCTGAAAACATGTGGGCTATTCCTATAATTTCTATGTACCCCTTATATTTCAAAACAAAGGGAAAAATCGGTAAAGAGGGAGGAGCCACTGGTACAAGTGTTTAATGATATTATAAATGTAATATTCAAGGCTACAACACTACAGCCAGAGAAGAAATAGAAGGAAGAAAACAAACACAAACAACAACACAGCATAGGAATGTTTCTCAGGGAGATTTGTAAATTTGTAAAATTGACTAGCTCTTAATCCATTGTATCACTTTCTTAACATGACAGTTCTGAGTAGAATTTACTTCCCTAAAAGCACAATCAACAACTAATAAAGAATACTTTGTATTCATAGCGGCAAAGTAACTGCTATATAAATTAAAAATTAGGACATATGTAACAGCTTATTATAATCAAAAGAATGAGTTTTGGAATTATAAAGGCAGAATTCACATATACTAATTAGTGGTCTGACTTTGAACAATTTACAAAACCTCCAGAAGGCATAGCTTCCTTATCTATAAAATGGAAACAGAAATGTTGACTTCAAATAGTTACTGTAAAAATCAGTAATGAGGGTGCCTGGGTGGCTTGGTGGGTTAAAGCCTCTGCCTTCTTATCAGGTCATGATCCCCAGGGTCCTGGGATCCAGCCCTGCATCGGACTCTCTGGGAAGCCTGCTTCCTTCTCCTCTCTCTGCTTGCCTCTCTGCCTACTTGTGATCTCTCTCTCTCTCTGTCGAATAAACAGATAAAATCTTTTTAAAAAAATCAGCAATGATTTCTTTGTAGTACAGAAAGAATATTCAATATAAGGTGGATTTTATTATTAAAAATATTATCTTCTGGGCGCCTGGGTGGCTCAGTGGGTTAAGCCGCTGCCTTCGGCTCAGGTCATGATCTCAGGGTCCTGGGATCGAGTCCCGCATCGGGCTCTCTGCTCAGCAGGGAGCCTGCTTCCCTTCCTTTCTCTCTGCCTGCCTCTCTACCTACTTGTGATCTCTGTCTGTCAAATAAATAAATAAAATCTTTTAAAAAAAATGTTATCTTCTTTAATGATGCTTAAATTGACCCTATCTCTTCATCAGAATAGAAGATTTCATGTGACTAATTCTGAATTTTAAAAAATCTCAGCCATCTCTCTCTTGTGGAATTTATTAACGGGAAAGAATTAGATTTTTAAAAAAAGGTATACAGCTTAGACACTTTGACATTCTTAGATGCCATGATAATATGAGGGCCAGAGGAGGAGTTAAGAAGGTCCCTTGAATTTAGTGAGAACCCAAAAACAATCCTACAAAGAAGAATAAAAGGAAAGAGCCAGCAGAAGTTGAAATAAACTGATACAGTAAGAAATGAATGAAGGAATAAGACACTGGTTTTCTTCCACCACAGGGACATGGGCTTGTAGAGCTAGCCAATGTGACATGGCACATAACCCAAGCAAGACAATCCCAGCACTGGCCTAGTTTTTACAAATGAGTCACACCAAAAAAAAAAAAAAAAAAAAAAAAAAAAAGGAAGAAAGAAAAACAAAAAGAAAAAAAGGCTGGGTTATCTATTACCATAAACCTCAAAAGAAAAACAAAAGACCATGAGTTTATTAAATTCAGGTTGAAGGAAAGATAAAAGAAATGTTG
The DNA here is from genome assembly GCF_902655055.1 of Lutra lutra. Lineage (NCBI taxonomy): Eukaryota > Metazoa > Chordata > Mammalia > Carnivora > Mustelidae > Lutra > Lutra lutra. Next base: position 53,977,426 of record NC_062290.1, read on the forward strand.
ACATGCCCCCTCCATGTGGTTCTGAGTGTGGCTGCTGACACGAAGGTCGCTATGAATAACATCCCCTGCAAGTGCACAGTACACAGCTCTTGTAGCCACAGGCAGTGGCCCTGCATGTACCCAGCCTTGAGGAATTTCAGTACAAAACATAAGGAAAAAGAAAGAGAGAGATGAATTTGGGGGATAAGGGTTATAATTTGCTTGTAAAAAGTCTTTCACTTTATAAAATATCTCATTACCAGTAGCCTTTAAAATAGCAAGTACTCCCCGTGCTTTTTAAGTGATTCAATTGAGAAAATATCACAGGGAACATAACTTTTCAGGAACCCATCTCTTTTGTTGGAGATTTGCATTAATAGCCAGTTAGAAGAACAGTCCCCATGGATAGGAATCTGTCCAGCAGGAATCGGGATGCAGGATCCAAGGCCTGAGTATGGCAGGTCAAGGTCAACAAGCAGATTACAAACAGGAAGCACACACAAAATTAATCACAGATCCAGACTCAGAACCCAACTGGAGTTTCCAGTAGTAGAAAAGGAAAATTCACAGTTGAAAGAGAAGCCAGGCTAGAAAAGGTAAATACTACAGATATGAACACTTGCACTTCCCAGAATGACTGACAATAAATTCAGCAGTTCTCTAGCTCTCTTAACATGGAGAAATGTTGCCCAATGACCTTAATACCTGGCAAAGCCAGCATGTGAACAAAACATGGGTCAACAGATTAAATCTCCTTTGGTTTAAGTATCCTACCTATGAGCCAAGCAAAGACATAAATCTTGACATTTCTCCCTACCTCCCTGCCCCCTTTCTTTCATTCCCCCCTTCCTTCCTTCCTTCCTTCCTTTTTTCTTTCCTTCCTTCATCCCTCCCTTCCTTCCTTCCTTCTTATTTTAGGTGACCGAGTCTGTGAATCGATCATCTATAGCTATAGATAAATGCTGTCAGAAGACAAAATCACAAAATTTCATATTTGCTAGAAAAGAAAATGATAGATTCACATTATAAAATTATTCTTTCAAGGAGGCATATTAAAAGGAAAGAAGAACTCACCTAAATTAGCAGGCCCTCTGAGCATAACGAGATATAAAACTAGAGCTATTCACATCTCAAGTAGTAAAAAGTGACACGACTTAGTGTATGTAAACTAAGAAGTCTATGAAAGGAGTATGAGCAAAATCTGCATATGGGCAAAAGAAAATGTTAATTGTATCTAGAATATGACAAATGATAAAGCCAGAATGTGACACAGGCCCATATTAGCAAAAAGAGAACAAATGGAATAGGAGTGTAAATTTGCAAATGACAAAATAGAAACCAGAATGCTAAGGGCAATCAGTTTTCTATTTTCATGGAAATAAACTAAGAAAAATATCATTAAGAGATGAACTGCCACAACCCAGAAACAAGAAATTTTGCTTGAATAAGTTTAGAAATCATTTGCCGGGGCGCCTGGGTGGCTCAGTGGGTTAGGCCACTGCCTTCGGCTCAGGTCATGATCCCAGGTCCTGGGTTCAAGCCCCGCATCGGGCTTTCTGCTCGGCAGGGAGCCTGCTTCCTCCTCTCTCTCTGCCTGCCTCTCTGCCTACTTGTGATTTCTCTCTGTCAAATAAATAAATAAAATCTTAAAAAAAAAAAAAAAGAAATCATTTGCCCCCCAAAAACATTTCACTGAATGAAAAGTTAATCACAAGATCTTCAGTGTAGAGTGGATGAATTATGTCTAAACATCTCTCTGGTCACTCCTCCCATAAAGAATGGAGGCTGTGACTGAGACGATCTGAAGCCTCAGATAAGCATCCTAACTCTGCCAATAATACTCTGCAGCATCATTTATACCATCTATAGTACCTCCATCTTCCTTTTGCAGCCCCATAAGTAAGGGGAAAGTCCAGGAGCCAGCAGATCTGGGATTGAGTTTCCAAATCATCCTCTGAGATAGAAGGGATGTTTCCCGTGACTGCAGGAACTTCTGTCCGGTCTGTTCACTTTTAAGACTTTTTTTTTTTTTTTTTTTTTTTTTTTAATATACGTGACAGAGAGCACAAGTAGGCAGAGAGACAGGCAGAGGGGATCAGGGAAACAAGCTCCCCGCTGAGCAGAGAGCTGGATGCAGGGCTTGATCCCAGGACCCTGAGACTATGACCCAAGCCAAGGCAGAGGCTTTAACCCACTGAGCCACCCAGGTGTCCCTGGTCTGCTCACTTTTATCCAGAGCACTTCGAACACCTAGCCTTACACAGTATGCCCTCAGTAAATATTTGTCTCATTTATCTTGAATGAGTAAATTATATGACCCCCAAATTTTTTTTCTGTTGAGATTTAAGGCCATTCCCTCATGTTCTGCTCTTATAAAGTCCCTGATGACAACAAAGCATAGCTGCTTATGTTCTTAACACAAAGCAACCCTCCAAAAATGTAAGAGAGTCGCTGGGCTGCCCCTCAGCCTTCCACTCAACGTTGCCTACCTGTTCCTCTTTGTTCTACTACCTACAAATGTAACACTTAAGAAGCACTTCATATAATATTTAAATGATATTTAACATCCGGAGTGCTTTTTATCCTTAGAGCTTCTTGAAAATAAAGTTAATTTAATAAGAAGATTGCAGTGAAAGAACCCGCTCTTATCTAAAGCACCACAACATGAATAACAAGGATAGAGAAAGTAATTGGACAAGTATATACATGCATATGTAAATATCTTTGCTTAAGTGCACTCTGCAGTGAAAAACACTGTTTAAACATCAAAATTTCACAGGGCAGGCTCAAGACACCATTTCACTTTTGTGATGAAACAACAGAAGGAGTATCTCAAACTAAGAGAAAGTGGTCAACTGCATTTGCACTTGGTTAATGTTCATAATAAAGAAAGAACACAAAAATATGTGTTCTGAAAACTTAAAAAAATTTTATATCAATTCAGGGAGTTTTATTCAATATGTTCTCAAGGTCATGCTAGAAGTTTTGGTTAATGTCCTTACGGAAGTTGCCAAGTAGATGTGTTTTAAAGCACATTAAATTCATGCTCTACTTGGGGCAAGGAGGGAAAGAGTGGAGGGGAGGGTGATTCTGCTTCCAAGCATCATTATTCAGGTTTATGACTAAAGCATGAAACAATTCTTCTAAGAGAATACATACATATCTCTGAGAGGGGTTTGGTGATTGGATTAATTACCCATCACATGAAACCACATGCAGTTATCTTTTAAATACTTTTACATAACATAAATTCCTCTACTTACTTCTTCTGTTTTATTTTGTTTTATTTGGGGAGATTGATAAGCTTGAAAAACTTACCTTACATTTAAGCCAAAATAAATGTTCCCAAATGCAAGTAATAATGGTAATGAAGTTTATTACATATATAGAAATCCTAATAACAACAAAGCGCCTACTTTATTCTTTCTTTTTTTTTCTTTTTTCTTTTTCTTTTTTTTTTTTTTTTTTTTTTTTGCATGTGTTATCAGTTCACGTCACAAACCAGTCTAAAGCATTATGGTTTAAAACAAACAACCAGGGGTGCCTGGGTGGCTCAGTGGGTTAAGCTGCTGCCTTAGGCTCAGGTCATGATCTCAGGGTCCTGGGATCGAGCCCCACGTCAGGCTCTCTCCTCTGCGGGGAGCCTGCTTCCCTTCCTCTCTCTCTGCCTGCCTTTCTGCCTACTTGTGATCTCTGTTGTCAAATAAATAAATAAATAATATTTAAAAATATATTTAAAAAAAAACACAATTATCTTAACAAATCTAAATAGACTCTCTAGGGATAGCTGGGAAATCCCATGATCTAAGCCCAGCTCAGCTGATCTCAGCTGGACTCATTCATTCTTATGGTGAATGGGCAAGGGACTGGTAGGTCTATGACTAGGTTTTACTCCATGGGGTATCTCATTTCCCTCTAGGACACTCCATGCAGATTTTGATGATGGCAACAGGAATTCAAGAGAAAGAACAGAGCATGCTGGGTTGTTAGAGACTTGGTCAGAAATGTCACCCTTTAGAATTGCTCTCTATGGAATAAACAAGACTCAAGAGGTGGGAAATAGATTCCACTTCTTGATGGGAAGAAATTGCAAAGTCACACTGAGAAACGAAAAACTGGGGCAATTTCTGCATTCAACCTAACACATATGCCTATTATATGCCAGGCACTGTTGTTTGTTCATTACATACTTAAAACACATTATTTCAATTATACCCAAAATAACTCCATGAGAAAGGAAAGAGGAAATTAATGTTTAAATAAGTGAAATAATGACCTACCAAGAGCACAGAGCTAACCTCCATAAAAATTAAGGAGAAAAATCAATATATACTTTGCAAAGGGCTTTTATGTAATCTCTCCTTTTAATTTGTACAATGGTAGAAGGTAAAGGAGACAGTATTCCCATTTTACAAATGGTGCTTTGAAAGGCAGTGTGAATGGGTACAACTTCAGTCCTCTCACTCTGAGACCAAGGCTCTTTATCATCTTACTACCTCATGCCTCCAAAGTAAGTAACGAGTTGTAGCATTTCTAAACACCACAGAAGCAAAGTAGATGTGAAAAAAAATTCAAAAAGGGATACACATATGCCATTTCTCAAAAGCAGTTGGTTTTGCTGAAAGTAATCCAAAAAGGCCATTGGATGGAGAAGTTGTAACACCAAATGCCACCCAGCATCTGAGGACCTTTAAAAAAGACAAACAGCGTGTATGTTCATTTTTATTAACCCATACTAAACCTTCCAGGCAGATCAATCATTTTTTTTTCCTTCTCTGTATACAACCAACTTCTACCAATAAGCTCCAATTTGACTTTAGAAAAGTAACTTCTCACATCCCACTTCTCATTTATGAAATGAGCTTGAACAATAATTTACTCCAGTACAAGGCAAGGGTTAGGGATGTGAAGCCCTATGCAGTAGGAAATCCACATATCACTTTTGACTTCCCCAAAAGGTACAACTAATAGCTAACTATTGAGTGGAAGTCTTATTGATAACAAACAGTAGGTTAATACATATTTTTATATGTTATATACTATATTTTCACAATAAAATAAGCTAAATAAAATGAAATGAGTAAAAAGAAAATGTTATTATGAAAATCATAAGGAAGAAAAAATATATTTACAGTACTACACTGTATTTATAAAAGAAGATCCACATATAGGTAGCCCTGCAAAGTTCAAATCTGTGTTGTCTAAGGGACAACTGTATATGGCTTTTCAGAAGACTTACAGGGACCATTCTCAGACTCTAGATAACCAAAACCTTAAAAATTAAAAAAGTAGTTCTTACTATATTTAAAAATTCAATCTAAATTACAGTTGCAGGGTATAAATCAGTATCTGTTTTTCTCCAATTTTATAATTCATCAAATAATGCTTTAATTTCTGTCTCAAAAAAAAATAAAAGCAAAGAATGGAGAATTCCCATTTTACCATTTTATGTAATTCACAAAGACATCCATATGGTATGGTGTGGTAGTTAGGGTCACGTATTTAGAACCAAGGCTATAAATACACTAAAATTTCTTAACAACCTTATTCTTGTCAAACTTAAAAATTTATAACTAATATACAAAATGAAATGACATCCCCCCCAAAAAAGGTAGAGAAATTCAGAGAATTGCTGTTCTTTTTATAACTAGCCATCAGAATAATACTTATAAAATGACTGAAAAGAACTTCATTGACACTAAAATATGTCATGATTTGTAAGGTCCACTTAATTTCTAGGATATCTTAGGATATATTAGTATAAACAACAGGATAAAACTGAAATCATAGCAAAAGCATACTAGCTAAAAGTATGAGTTTTAGTAAGATTAAATTTGCATCCTGGTTCCACCACTTCCTGGGCAATGCCAGTTTCCTTATTTATCATACAGAGCTGCTAACAATGCCTACTGAATATATGTGAATTGAGAATTACATGACATAAGGCACACATACACTTTTGGCCACAAGAAAAACAATAAAACTTGCATATTATTAGGTATGACAATAATAAAATTGCACTATACAAATGGTTAAGTTAAAGGGTCTTCATGTAGCCTCCTTTTAGTTTTTATACATATACACAAATTCCAATTATAGGCAGACAAATCATTATAACTCCCCTGGAGTTTTGATGAGTTTAAGATCCTTGCACAAACTCACAAAACTAGCAAAGAAGCACGGGTCTTCTGTGTACTAGTCCAGTAAATTTCCTGCTATACCACAGCCTCATTATAAAAGGTTCTTTTACAATCAATCCACTTGCACAGAGCATTACAGATAGTTCAAGTGAATTTTTAATTGCATCTTTAAAAATGAATATATGAGCATCCCTCACTCTGCTAGAGAACTGAATAAAGACAATTATAAATCAAATTCCTATGAAGAGAATCCTCTTTCCCCATTCCATCTTATTACAAGAACACAATTTAACTTGACATCTATTGATAAGTAAAATAAAAATGTAGAATCGTATATTTTTATAGTGCTTTAACCTCTAAGGGTACTACGTAAATTCAAGTCTCTGCATTAGACTAATTCACTCTGTTATTCTTTCAATTCAACTTTCACCCAGTTCATAGAAGGATCTAAAATGTCAAATTAAAAATTTGATGTAAATTAGCTCCTTTTCTTTAGTGTTTGCCAATGTTAATGTAAGAAAAAACAGGTTCAATTCATAACTTTGCATCTTATATTACATGTTCCATCTTATACTACATGTTCCATCTTATATTACACTCCATTATGCTCCTTCTGGAAAATACATCATACCTATTTTCTATACAAATAAAAAATCCAGTAAGTATGTATAAATCAATCCTATCTCATTGGCCATGTGACTATAATATTCTATCTGTCTAATATGATCTAAAAAAAGAAAGTATACCTTTTAATTTTTTAAAAGAACTTTAAACTTCAGTTTTATTTTGTACTTCCTAATTTAAAGATATTATAAAATGGAATCTTTAAAAAAGTTTTTTCTTTGTTAAAGAGCAGTTGGTATTGAATCATAATCTAGTGATTGTTACCACAAGCAACAGATTAAAAAGTCATCAGACAGATGGCCAACCTAACTAGAATAAAGTACACAAAATATATGATTATAATAATTAAACATATTTTAATTGCTGGTAATTACTGTAAATTACTGAAGAAAGCTAATTATAACAAAATTTGAGTAAACTGACTTGTTTGTACCCATTTCTACTTGATAGGTTGGCAATAAAATGGATCCCCACACATTCTTATGGTTCAAATAAAACTAACATACATTGTTAAAAGAGTGTAAGGTAATTTAATGTTATATTTTTTACTTATTCCCAATGTTTTTTCTGAAAATAATTCCTTTTTAGCTCATCTGATTAAAAAAAGTGGCAAGTACTGCTAGATAATTTAACATCAAAAATGTCATCACTGTGGGGCTCAGTTGGTTTCGGCTCAGGTCATGATCTCATGGGTGGTGAGGTCAAGACTCAGAGTTGTATCATCCTCATTGCAGGGCTCCACACTCAGAGGGGAGTCTGCTTGAAGATTCTTCCCCTCTGTCCCTCCCCCCAAGCATGCACTCTCTATATATAAAATAAATAAAGAAATCTTCTTAAAAAAATGCCACCACTGTAACTAGGCAGTTTATATTAATCTCATACAATCTAAGCACAACAATAAAACCCAGATCAGTACAGGGCAGGCAATAAAGAAACCATAATCTGGAAAGCTATGTTTCTAAAAAATTCTATTTGCCTTTGTTCAAAGTTTCCATATTAGTATTTTCATATTAATTGTGAAAAATTATACTAATTTTGAAATTATAAACAGCTTTTCAAGCATTCAAAAATGTGTGCTCATTAACTAATATGGTATTATATCTAATTTTCACATTACTGTAGTTTTCTAAATGTGCATATGAAAAAAGTTATTTCCAGTGCTAGTCACAGAGGTTTCTTGGTCTCGGATTGACAAAGAGACTCAGTAAAAAGTGGGTCAGTATCAAAAAGGAGAAAGTGTTATATGGTCTCTAAAACAAATGGTAGCTAATATTTGAGTACCAACTTGAAACAATTTGATCATCAAAAAGAATGACTCTAAATGATTATAAACATCAACTGCACTAAAAGCCATTAGTCCGTGGTGAGAAAGAGGGAGATACCACACATTTGCCATCAATAAGAATCAAAATGTCTGACATAATTTAAGCAAGACCCCAAATAAACAAGTAGAAATAAGATACATGATATTGGGGCGCCTGGGTGGCTCAGTGGGTTAAGCCGCTGCCTTCGGCTCAGGTCATGATCTCGGGGTCCTGGGATCGAGCCCCGCATTGGGCTCTCTGCTCAGCAGGGAGCCTGCTTCCTCCTCTCTCTCTGCCTGCCTCTCTGCCTGCTTGTGATCTCTCTCTGTCAAATAAATAAATAAATAAAAATCTAAAAAAAAAAAAAGATACACGATATTACTATAGTTGTTAAAGTAAGTCTATTCAGTATGTTATATATGTTTAAATGCCTTACTGTTATAACTGGGAGAAGAATTTGAAAGCATGTTGCACAGCTTAAGAATTTGTAACATTATTCAGAAGGTTATTCAAATGTATATTATTCATACATTTCATTTCCAAATAGATTACTAACAAAAAGGAATTTGATCTCTATTTTCAAAGTTTCTTATTCAATTTTAGTCATAATACATAAACCAATATTTTTATTTTGACCGGTTTTGTTGATGTTGTTTTGGTTGGGTTTTTTGGTAACGACAATTTTAAATGACCATTCCTACTCACTTGCAACTTAGTTTTGTTGATCCCAGTGCTAATTGTCATTATTACTCTCATTGTTTTCCAGCTGGCAGGTCATCTTCAGGGTCTCAAAACTGTGTGAACTGCTAAGAATACACAATATCCAGGAATGTTTCATTGCCTAATTTCTCTACATTGTTACCATCTTCAAGATGGCAGGACCCAAAAATCAGTAAGATAATACAATTATAATGCATGCTCCTCTGACGAGTACTTTAATACTTTTGAAGCACTTACCAGGGGTCAGACACTGTGCTTTAGGATCCAGGGATATAAAGAAGAGTAAGATTAAATAGTACTAAAAAAATGTTATGTCATAATTATGTTGTAAACAATCTTTCTTATGAACTCTATCACATCCGTTTTCTGTAGACTCTTCCAAGCTTTCTTACTACGGAGTTCATCTTTATTTTTATTTTTTTTAAGATTTTATTTACTTATTTGACAGAGAGAGATCACAAGTAGGCAGAGAGGCAGGCAGGGGACGGGGGGAGCTGGATCCCGGAGGAGGAGAGAGCCCGATGTGGGGCTCAATCCCAGGACCCTGGGATCGTGACCCAAGCCGAAGGCAGAGGCTTTAACCCACTGAGCCACCAAGGCACCCCCTGAAATCATCTTTAAATCAAGGTTTATGTTACTATTTTCAGCTAATTCAATTCTCCCACTAAAGTAGAAGGAACATTAATATAAAATACACTGTGGTATCTGCTGGGTAGGGAACTGGTCACTTTTCCTGACTTAATTGCTCATATATAATCTGTGATGAAGTTATCTGTACTCTCCAACCTCTACCCAACTGTAGGATCCATGTTATATATGGTACTAGCAGCATTTATACATGGGTTCTCAAGAATATATTATACAAATGCTGCATAAAGCTTTCAGTGTTATAACTTGAATTAGATATCATTATCATATTTGCATCCAGTTATTTTATACCTGCTTTTAGGGCTGCTTCTACAGTTTCTAAAAATGTAATTGATCTGCTAATAATTATGAAGGGAAATTTGAAGATGGTGTGTAGGATAAATTTTGTATTTTTCTAGAAGTATTGTGCAAAAAGAAGTATTTTGAAAATCTAAAGCCTGCATTTGTATTATTCACATTATCTTTTTTTTTTTTCAATAATCTCCACTATTACAATGGAGGTTCATTTCTACAGAAGTAATGTTGGTCCCAAAGTACAACAGAAGTAATATAGAAAAACAACTGATCTTTTTATACATAGAGAAAAATATTTTTCTAATGAAATATTATTAGCATTTTTCTCAAATGCTGGGAGGAAAAACAACTTGGTGGTGATAGAACAGTTCATAAACGTCTTCTTTGCTCTGAAACTACATATTGTTAATCTGTCTCAATTCAGCTATGCAAAGGTAAAACTGCTTGATGCTGCTGTGATTTTCCGTGCCTCACAGGCCTCTGCCGGTACAAACCCAGAAAATGTCATGAGCTTTAAGAAATTCCACCTATTTGGCTACAGTCAGGGCATGGGCCTCGGGTTCTACAGTGTGTTCATGGCACAAAGGATGCTGGCTGCAGGGATGAGGAAGGACTGAAATCCATTTCATGCTCTGCTCACCAAACTATCTGCCCTGTTGCAGGACTAACGGGCTATGAGGGATCTTAGAGGAAGGTGCACCTCTTTGTAATTTCTGCTCAGGGATGGTCACTTTCTGCCACTCATCTGCCAAGAGGATGCACCTTTTAGTCATTCTCGCAAGGCACTCTACATGGTAACATAGATGAGCTTTTACATATATATAAAATTGGACTCACCTGACTCCCTTCTTGACCTCATTCTTCACATCCAAACACCCCAACACATCTCTTTCTTACCCCTCTACCGCTGCCTTTGTTTAGGACTTCAGCCGGTCTCAGCTAGAATGCTCTGACTGTCTTGGAATGGACTGGTCTTTCCTCCAGGCTCCCTGGGTACTGAGAATCTGGTTCATGTCCCTACAGCCTGCTTACCACCCCACCTCAAATCGGATCATTCCACCCATCTCCCTTGTCGACACTCTATCCCTTCACTCTCGGTGATCTTCCTCCCTTGTTTCCACTGCCTGACACGCTCTGCTGCTTCACTTCTGTTCTGCCTGGCTTGTTGACTTTCAAGACTCAGCTCAAACATCAACTCTTTACAATAGCCTTCCTGCCTCCCTGTTGTGGAAGAGACACTACTCCTTTGTGATTTACAACACCTTGTAGGTGTCCCTGTTGTTGCACTGACCACAAAGATTTGTAATTCTCTATTATCTCATCTTCAGGATTGTGTTGCTTGAGGAAAGGGATTCTTATTTTGTTATAATCCCATTACCTAGAATAGCACTGCCACTTTCTAAGGATAATGAATAAGTTATTCGTTTGGAAAAAATATGGAAGGAAGACAGGGCTGAAAAAAAAAACACATTAACAATCATTTAACTGAACTTTCAATTATAGATGAAAAAAATTAGTTATTCCCAGATATAGATTTCTCAAATCCAGGAAGTCTGGCCAATCAGCAAAAAATTCAAACACTTAAAAATTGCCAGATGCAGGGACATAATCATATGCCCCTGAAATTATTTTCCAAAATGCTTTCAACATTATTTTAAATAACACTCTTCTAATTATAAAAGTAGTATGTTATTATTGTAAAAAATTTGGAAAATATACACAAGATTAAATAATTAAATACAAATTAGCTTGAATAACATCACCCAGACATAGCTATCATTAATATTTTATTATGTAAACTTCTTGTCTTTCTTTAATATCAAGACAATGATATTTTTAAAATGTGTATCTATATATAAATATATGCATCTATACCACTTTATTGAACAGGCTAGGTTCAGTTGAGTATAAAGAAGGAAACAGTTTTGCTCTGTCTTCATTTGTCTTTCAAACCTCCTGTCCTTGAAAAATATCTTAGGCCAATTCTAAAACTTTCTGGATCCTTTGAGGTATTGATTACCAGTGTAATTCTTATGTACAAATTTCACTTTGTAATTCACTTTAAAGCTGCTTTTTTTCCTCCCCTAGTGCATATCTGTCACAGTCTTAGAAATCTGCATAGGGCTGGGAAGAGGAGGGGGTTGAGAAGGAGAGCTCACATCCTCCCTACTTTCTCTGTCTTATTCTTTCACTCTTCCTTTGCCATTCACTGTATTGTCTTTGGCCTTTCTTAAGCTGGAGAGATGGGCAAGTGAACAAAAAGGAAAAGGTTGTAAAGGTCATATTCAATAAGGATATAGCAGATCCCCCGAATGAATGTTGGCTCTTTCTTTCAAGGAGAGCTTCTGTGGGACTCTGAAGTTAACTCTCCACCACAACTCACTCCAAAGTTTGCTGACGACCTTCCTTTGCAAATATTCACTGGGATGAGCCATGGCTCTACAGCTGACTGTTTATGCACCATCCCACCCCACTGCCATGGTCCACTGCATACAGACTTATTATGGGGTCTTCTCAGGCTGGTATTGACTCATCTTGGGTATCCAGTGCCCTCTGTATCCACCAGCACCAGGATCTCCCTCCCATCCTCGATGGAAGAAGTGCAACCTAATTTCACTGCAGCTTTCTCTTTGCTCTGTATCCCAGACAGCTTCAGTCAGACTTTGGTCTTTAACTTTTTCATGGAAAGATATCAGGCAACAGTTTCTACACTCTCAAAGGAATGAAAGTCAAATTTTCCCAATATTAACCTCCCCCACACCAAATCAGCTCTCATCACAAGGTAGCAAGAAGTCCCTGAGTGGTTTTGCAACACAAAAGATTATAAGATGTGAGTGACTCTTCTGAAACCTCAAATCGCTCCTGAGCAATTCTGTACATCCTTTATTCATATTTCCTCCACAGAACATGTAACAAAACTACAGTACAGTATCATTGAGGATACTGACATTGAAACCATCCACTGCTAATATTTAAATTTTCCCAGTATTCCTTTCACTTATTTTTGAATTATGTATATATTTTCAGTTCTATACAATGTCATACTATGAGTAAGTTCATGTATCTACTATGACAATCCACATTCAGAACGGCTCCAATACCACAGAGAATGTTCTGCTGCCTTTTTGTAACCACACTCACCTCCAACCTCACCTCCAAACCTGGCAACCACTAATCTATTTTCCATTGCTATAATGTTGTCATTTTAAAAATATTTTATAAATGGAGGCGTATATAACCTTTTGAAAGTGGCAGTTTCAATTCAGCATAATTCCCTGAAGATTCATATTAATTGTTAATTATATTTCCAGATCATTTCTATTACTGAACTGCACTCCATGTTATAAATACCACAGTTTAAAATTCCACCTACTGAAGAACACCTGATTATTTTCAGTTTTGGGTTATCATGGATAAAATTGCTATGACCACGTGTGTGCTAATTTTTGTATGAATACATGTTTTCATTTCTCTGTGATAAATGCCCAAGAATGCAATTTCTGGATGGTATAATAGAGACATGTTTCATTTTTAAGAAAATGCCAAACTGTCTTCAAGATTGACTATACTAGGCCAGGGCCAGGATTGGATGTGGAGAAGCCCTTCTGAGTGATTATCCAGCTCTTCCGGCCCCAGCCTCTGGGGGCGCTCCCACCCCTTCCTTAGGTTGGTGTCCCCTCCTTCCCCAAGAGAGGAAATAAAAGCCACCTTCGCCCTAGGGCCAAGAAAAAAAAAAAAAAAAAAGATTGACTATACTACTTTACATTCCCACAGCAAAGTATGAATGATCCAGTTTCTCTGCCTCCTTACCAGCCTTTCACATTATCTCACATAGTCTGATGGTTTTGTACCAATACTTCATTGAGTTTTATATTCTCATATCCCTAATGGCTAATGATGTTGAACATCTTTTCACGTGTTTCCGCCATTATGGATACTTGGTGAAATATTCCTTCCTATCTTTTTTTCATTTTCTAATTGCATTATTTGTATTGCACTGTTCAACTTTGAGAATTCTTTATATATTCTAGATATTAGTCCTTTGTCAGATCTATGACTTGTAAATATTTTCTTCTAGTCTCTCACTTCCTTTTTCATCTATCTATCACATGGACTTTGGCAGAGCAAAAGACTTTAATTTTCGTAAGGTCCAACGGATCAATTTTTTTTTAATTTATGGATTGTACCTTTGGTTTCAAATCTAAGAACTCTTTGCCTAGCTCTAAGTTTGAAGATTTTTCTCATGTTTGTTGTTGTTGTTGTTGTTGTTTTAAGTTACATAGTTATTATTTTACTTGTAAGTCAGCTATTCCATTTGTGTTAACTTTTGTAAAGGTGTTAGTTTTAGCTCAAAGTTCATATTTTGGCTAAGGATATTCAATTGTTCCAGGATATATAGAACTTTTTAGTACGTTATTCAGAGGTTTTTTTTTTTTTTTAATTAATTTTTTATTTTTTCAGCATAACAGTATTCATTATTTTTGCACCACACCCAGTGCTCCATGCAATCCGTGCCCTCTACAATACCCACCACCTGGTGCCCCCAACCCCCCCCACCCCTCCAAAATCCTCAGATCGTTTTTCAGAGTCCATAGTCTCTCATGGTTCACCTCCCTTTCCAATTTCCCTCAACTCCCTTCTCCTCTCCATCTCCCCTTGTCCTCCATGCTATTTGTTATGCTCCACAAATAAGTGAAACCATATGATAATTGACTCTCTCTGCTTGACTTATTTCACTCAGCATAATCTCTTCCAGTCCCGTCCATGTTGCTACAAAACTTGGGTATTCATCCTTTCTTTTTTCTTTTTCTTTTTTTTTTTTTCAAGCTTTATAAACATATATTTTTATCCCCCGGGGTACAGGTCTGCGAATCGCCAGGTTTACACACTTCACAGCACTCACCATAGCACATACCCTCCCCAATATCCATAACCCCACAGAGGGTTTTTTTTTACTGAGTGCTCATGTTTGGATTTAGTCAAAGAAAAGTCAGTTTATCTCTGGATTAATGTCCACATTAAGGTGATTATCACCAATAACTACAGCAATTACACCAGGCTTAAATAACTCAGAAGGTTAAGGGAAAGCTCAGGAAAAGTTTATCTATTAAAACAAAATATTCTAGGGCACCTGGGTGGCTCAGTGGGTTGAGTGTCTATCTTTGGCTCTGGTCATGATGGGGTGGGGGGACGGGATTCGGTCCTGGGATTGAGCCCTACTCAGTGGGGAGTCTGCTTCTTCCCCTCTTTCCTGCTCATGTTCACTCACTGTCTCTGTCTCTCTCAAATAAATAAATACAATATTTTTTTAAAAACTAGAAAAATAATAGCAAAATTATTTAATTAATTAGTAAACTTTAATCTTCACTTAATTGCTATTTAGGAAAATCTGTTAAGGGCAGCGCCAAAATATTTATAAAGTTTGACACAAGAAAAATACTTTGCTCATATTAAACTTCAATCACTATCAAAATAGCTAAATCTGTTCCCAATACATTCTACGGTATTAAATATACCAAGATTCAGTCACAAGCAAATATTCAACGGAACATCCATTTCTTTGCAGCTCCCTGCCATAAAATCATAAGCTGAACATCATCTGATGCTGCAGATATCCTCACCTCAACAATCATTTATACCTAGGTAAGGCTCTAATGCCCTAAGCCATTATTGTATGTAATAAGTTAACTCCTCTTCTCTGCATCTAGCATGGTACTAGTTACCCACTATCCTTGGGAGATTTTAGAAAATAAAATCTCACAAATCATTTCAATTGTGCTCCAGTTTAGATGAGAAAACCCAGTTAAGAAACACTGGGGAAGGCAGCTGATACTTTGTACCTTCGGGATATATTGTGGTTCAATCTTTTCTTCTTAATGGACCTAATGACCCCCTACAACACACACACACATAAATGGTACTGAGTTATCAAACTATATTTGGGATTTTTGTGCATCTTGTGACTAACTCCTTCCAATCAAGGAAATGTTGTGTAGCAGTAAATTACATACGGTTTCTACCTACCTAATTTCATAAAAACTTGATTTTCCACTATTTTTCCCTTGTTCTTATAATATACTTCTTTGGCTGATAGCAACTCCCTTCCTGTTACATTTCTTATGTTTAAGGAATTGTCTACAGTATCATGGTATTCTCTTAATTCTTCAGAATATCATCATCTTCAGAGAGTATATTTAACATATATATAATTTGAGGTTTTTTAAAGTATAAAGAGATACTCAAATTAACAAATAAAAAGTCACGGTTTCCTCTCATCACTTTGGAAAACTGTTGCTATGATGGAATAGTATCCTTAATGCCACTATTATATTGATAAAAAATCTTTCCCAGGTGTTAAATAAAGATTGAACACATTCTTAAGTGTGCTAGGACTCTAGCACACTAATGCAAAAGAAATCTATAATGTCTTTGCCCTAAAGAAGCCCATGGTCTAATTTAAGATAAAAGATTAACCCAAATTAACTAATTAAAAAGCAATACAAAGGCTACGAAAATACAGACAGGTAATTGAGGTCTAATGCCTAATATGCAGAAAATTTTCTAGATGGCAGAAAACAAATGCCAAATTTCCTGAGCTGGGGCAGAAAAGATGTTGAAAGAAGATACCACATAGAAAATACTTCAGGGCCAATAGATGTGGTCATTGGCTATTACAATGCAACTTTTTACACATTTGCTCATTATTATTCCAGGTTGGGTAATTTACTCTTTTTCCTACTACCAGGAGCTGTGAGGCATACTCAGTTGCAATTGGTAATACAAATACCTTTCTTTCTTCCTTTTTTTTTTTTTTCCTGCCTCTAAATCCATTTAACCTCACTTAAGTGGTTCAAATAAATGTCTGGGGGCGCCTGGTGGCTGAGTCAGTTAAGCTTCCCTCTCTTGATTTCCCCTCAGGTCATGATCTTGGGGTCCTGATCTCTGAGTCCTGGAATTAAGCCCTTTGTCAGGCTCTGTGTTCAACAAGGTGTAAGCTTGTCCCTTTCCTTCTGCCCCTCCCCACTGCTTGAGTTCCTTCTCTCTCTCTCTCACTCAAATAAATACATAAAATCTTTAAAATAAATAAACAAATAGATGCCCCAAAAGCTTAGGCTGTAAACTGAAGTGATGGAATTTTCTGAAGGCTGCCAGATGATGCCCATGTCCAGTTCTAATGTTAAATCAGCTGTGCATAAAATTTGTTGCACCCTACAAACATTGCAAAGAAACAACTGGTGCTCAGAAATGTATAGTTTAAATTGTTACCATTCTTTTGAAAACAGAAACTTAAAATTGTGTAATTATCAGCTATACAATAACCCAGCCTTGACTAGAGTACGAAAATGTTCCTTTCTTGATCTACCCCAAATCTTACTACTCAAACACATCAGCTGTTAATCAGATCATCCCCAAAGGGGCAACAGTCCAACATTATTTTGTATGAAAATTTCTACTTCTTTTCATCAATTTGGTTTAGATCTTTAAAGTGTGATAATATATTTGCCACATGAAAGAATGTGACTCAGAAGACAACACAAATAATAATAGATAAAATAATACAAAGTTATAATGGCACCTATACTCTAGAATTTTTGCTTATTTGAGGTTTGCTAACTAAAATGATTGAATATTTCATTTCAGGGTAGCAAAATGCAGCATCCTTTCATGGTTTCATTAAGTTTAAAATTTTATAGTGAGCTCTGGATAATGTTATTAACGTATAATATGTATTATGCATTTGTAGAGTACCATAGTCTCTCCCTCCTCAAACTCAAGAGTGTTGCATATTACTTATAACATAAGTAATCAGTCTCAAAGATTGATTCACTAACTGTTTTAGCCAGAACAATCTTTTAGAATAAATGGGCAGTGACTGACAGCAGAACTTTTAGTACAGGTACTCCTAAAATGGCAAGAATAAATACATTTTGCTTAAATCTCTTCAGTAAATTCCACTTAGCAACACTTGCAGAAACACCAAATAGCTTTAATGACCAGTGAGTGAATTTACACTATTTATGCATAGCATCATATTGATTTTAGCAACCAAAAAATAACTTGCCAGAGCTCCCCATAAATCATTTTGTGATTCAGGGATGCCATGACTCTGCAGTTGCAGGCAAATGTATTTTTAATTCAATTTATGAATGGTTTAAAAATACCGAATAACACATACCACATTCTAACAATCTTCTAGAACATACCCTTCAACAGCGATCTTAGGCAGGATGTAAAATCAGACATTTTCTATATGGGTTTCAGTTAGACCCAATCTGAAAAGCATTAAGATAAAAAGCTATATGTATAAAATACATATAATAGTTGACAAGTACCCTCGTGTTTTTTTTTTCAAAGATTATTTATTTATTTGACAGAGAGAGATTACAAGTAGATGGAGAGGCAGGCAGAGAGAGAGAGAGAGGGAAGCAGGCTCCCCACTGAGCAGAGAGCCCGATGCGGGACTTGATCCCAGGACCCTGAGATCATGACCTGAGCCGAAGGCAGCGGCTTAACCCACTGAGCCACCCAGGCGCCCTACCCTCGTGTTTTTAATGGAAGTGCTAGGTCATCTATGTTGAACTTGCAAAGGAAACTCTCACAAGACAATTTTGTGGGTCAATGTCCCTTGAAGTTTAAGTGGTCAAAAAGGTTGGAAACAAAGTAGAAGAAACTTTTTTTTTTTTTTGAGTAGTTGATGTGCAATAAATACCACCACCATCTCCTCACCTCAAACCTTGAAGAAGCTTTAAGAAAACCACTTCACAAGTTTGAAATAGATACACTGATGCCTGAGGGAGGCAACAGTTAATGTCTGATATGTATCTTAGAATAGTGTTCTAAGACCTTTACTGTGGGGTGTGTTCCAGAGGATTATTAGAGCACTGTTTGTATCATCTTGTATTTATTTAAACCATTCTTAAGCTGAATGAAAAATGAAAGGTTGTGCTCCCAAACTGCCAAACTAGAGAGAGGTGCTAGCTACACTAGCACTACACTTTCCCAGGAAATACAAGATTATGTAAATGTTTCCAGAAGACCAGAGGTGAGCAACTTTAAAGAAAAACCTTGTTTAGAGACATTTCAAATCCAGTCCAAGAAGAAGACATAGAGGGTAGAGTGATTCCAATAGAAGAAATGGATTTTGAGATTTCCGGGAACTAGGAGAGAAATATTATGCATCTGGCCAGAAGGAAATGCTTTTCTTTTGTCACAGAAAATGTAGCCAAATAGTCCCATTCCCTCTGAGAAAGCCACATATCTTTCTGTTTTCAGAGGTTGGGTTATGTTATGATAACAAACAACCCAGTAATTTCAGTAGCTTTTAAAATCATGACGATTAGTTTCTTGCTCATGCTGGTTGTTGTATCAGTGGTGGGCAGACACTGGTTCTTTTCATTAAAGTTTTAGTAGTTTAGGTTGACAGAACAGCCACCATTCTCTAAAGTTCCTGACTGCTGTGTCAGAAGGGAAAAAAATCTCTGGAGTCTTTCACACCAGTTTAGCCTATCAATGACACTTGTCACTTCTGTTCATAACTCCTTGGCCAGATGGCCTCACCTAACCACAGAAAGCCAGGAAGTTCAATCCTACCATGTGCACAGAAACTTTTCATGAGTTACATTACTATCTACCACACCACCCTTAGGTAAAACAAGGAGTCCACCAAGCCCTAAGGAAGCTTACTGAAAGTTACATTGACATCAAATAAATCAGACCTCACCTTCACCTCTTCTACTTTTCGGAGATTCAACCCTATAGCATCCAGAGGCAGCCTACTTGAACAAGACAGAAAATGTGAGAGTAAGCTAGGGAAACACAGGAGAAGCTGACCATTTTCCCCTTTCCCCATGACAAATGGCCAACAGAAAGCTAGCCTCAGCTAAGGTAGGGAAAAACTTTTATCACTAAAAGAATTTAGGATTCCTTTTTTTTTTTTTTAATAACCAACTTTTTTTCAGCTTTATTGAGGTGTGATTGACAAATAAATATTATATATATTTACGTTTTACAACATGATTATTTTATGGTATGCAATGTGCTGATTTTTGAAGTATAACTAGCATACAATGTTACGTTAGTTTCGGATGTATAACATATTGATTTGGCAAATTTATACATTACTCAGTGCTGACCACAATAAGTGTTGTCACCATCTGTCACCATACAACGTTATTATATTATTGGCTATAATTGAGATGCTGTACTTTTCATCTCTGAGACTTACTTATCTTATGTACCTCTGAGACTTATTTAAGTCTGTACCTCTTAATCCCCTTTATCTATTTTGCCCATCGCCCTACCCACATCTCCTCTGGCAATCAGTAGTTTGTTCCCTGTATTTTAGAGCCTGGTTTTTTTGTCTGTTTGTTTGTTCAGGATTTCCTTATTAAATAAATAGGTTGTAACAGAAATAAAACTATTCATGTAGTTAGAACTGATCGCAGAACATTCTACTTTCTAATAGTAAATAAATAAGACATGAGACCTGAGATTGTATGCAAGAGCAAGAAAAGGATTTGCCCCATTGAGTAGGTTTATATGGAGAGTAGTAGAGGCAAAGGGGATAAATACTCATTCACTTAAAAAAGGAACATGCGTGGGGGAAAAAAAACAAACAAACAACTTTGTGCTAGGTGAATGCATTTTCAATGAATGGTAAGGTCAAAAAGAATATAAGTGAGAAAAAAAAAAAAACACTTTAAAGTGAATCCAAATAAAAACAAAACTATCAAAATGCCTTTAGAAAGTCAGAGACAAAATATCATATATAACCAAGACAATCTGAAAAGCATTAAGATAAAAAGCTATTACAGAAATGGGGGAAAAAGTTTAGAAATCAGGCTAATCTACCCTAGAGTTTTTCTCAGAAACATGAAACCAAAATTAAAACTAAAAATGCTATGAGAAACTTCAAAAATACCTAGGAAAATGCTCCATCACAGCAAAATGAATGGCAGAAAATTTGATTAGACTCTGTATCATTGGCCAGATAGGAATGCTGGGCAGAGACAAAAAACATAATTTATTTCCAACAAACTAGATTTAGGCATAGAGCAATAACCCCTTATACTATCACAACCCATTAAGAGTGGATCTCCCAGAAGAAAACTACTATTAAATCAATAAGTATTTGCTCTTTGAATTTTTCTGTCAATGATCTAGAAAGTATCAAATAAGAAAATAGGAGAAGATAGCATACAAGTGTTTGAAGAGGTCAAATATTCAAAATAAAAAAGTAAAATACAGATTATTTCATGTAAATTGGTTGTAATCTGAAGATGCAGTAACCCCTGGTGCTTATTCGGTGCCAAGAGTTTTTTCAACAGTCTTTCACCTAAGTGTAAAAGACTACGTGAACATTCTCAAGTGATCCATCTGTGTAACCAGTGTTCAAACTGTAATTGTCTGATCTATATTGGTACCTTTGCTTCATAATCTATTAGATAAAACTGTTACGATATGAAAATGTGATGAAATTATTTTACAAAAAGGCAACTTAAAAATCCAATAGAAATGAATTTCGAGTTGATTCATTTCGGTTTTGCTTTTCTGTATAAATCCTCAATTTTGTTTCTAAAAGTGATAAACATCATTGCATTTGAGATTATTTTACTAGTGATTTTTAAATATATATTTAATTCAAGAATGACTTTATTTGTATATAGGTACTGAGTATACAAGTTCATTTTCACTCATTATTTATTTTAACACTATATCATCCACATAAGGTATACAGGGCAGAAAACACTTCTTATACCTCTTTTACATTAGGAAGTTAATACTTCATGAGATTAAGAGATTGCTTGAGGTCCAACAATGCACAGGCAATGGCAGAATCCGGATTTGAAATCAAATCTTTAAACTTTTTTTTTAAGATTTTATTTATTTATTTGACACAGAGAGAAAGAGATCACAAATAGGCAGAGAGGCAGGCAGAGAGAGAGGGGGAAGCAGGCTCCCCGCTGAGCAGAAAGCCCTATGTAGGGCTCGATCCCAGGACTCTGAGATCATGACCTGAGCTGATGGCAGAAGCTTAGCCAACTGAGCCATCCAGGCACCCCCAAATCTTTAAACTTTTAACCAATGTATACTATCTCCTTTACCAATTGGGAATAGTATTATGATGATTTAGAATATAATTTAAAACTGTCCATAATGTTCTAAAAATCACATTTCAATTCATTCTAAAAAACTAATAAAAACTGACTGTATTCTGAATTATTAAAAAAAACTGAAAAGTAAGATATAATTTTTACCTTCAAGGACCACAGGTTTGGAAAGATATATAGAACAGTGAAAAAAGGAATAATGTATTTTTAAAAACACACATAATAATAAAAGCTTGTAAAAGTAGAAAGATTGCATTTTGTCTGGGGCTTCTGGAAGATTTTATTGAGAATATGACATTAGGCTAGTTTTCAAAGGATGCATAGGAGCCTTTCTGGATATTCCAGAAAAGCCTACTTCAGGTGGGGGGTTCCCAATGTGCAAAGCCACACATATATGAAAAATTGTACAGTTTTATCAGTAAGTACTAGATTATTTTACATTTAAATACTGTTTCCAACATCTCAGAACTTAGTATGAATTATTAATTAAATTCATTAGCACTTTATTCTTATAAAGCAATTAGTACACTTGATATCTCTATATTCTTTCTTCTCCCACAAAGACAGCTAAATGGGAAGATGGGTGATTATTCCCCCAAATGCAAATAACTTCTCCATGTTTTTCTACCTTTACTAGTGATAAAACATCTGATTATCATCCATATTCTAAAGCTATAATTTTAAATCATGAATTTCTATTGAATCAAGCTGTACACCCTCCCTTGAACTTTATATTAATATAATCATTGAACCTTCTTTTCTGAGCTTTGTTCCCCACATCCCTCTCTCTATAAAATCCACAGTAGGTACCCCTATAGATGGACAAACAGGAGCAGAAGCTCCAGGTGCAACAGGACAGTTATCCAGTGTACCTCTACTCAACAGTCAGTCAGATCAAAGTATTTTGCTAAGCTACAGATACACCTATAATAACATGCAGAATTCATTTCATATTTCACATTGATTTTATCAGCCTCATTCACACATATTTTCAATTATAATGAATGACAAAATAATTCATTTTTTATGTTGATTTTAGTTTCTCTGCCAAAGACATACTACATTTTTGTTGAAAGTTTATGTAGAACCCTGCAAGATTCCAGAATACTGAACCAACTATAAATGCTTTCTTCTTAATTTTGGCATGTACAAAATAAGATCATTACCATATGAATATGTTCTAGAATGCTCTTCTGTATCTCAGTCAAAAAGTCTTTAGCAAAGAAAGGGCAAACAGAGTGCCATCAATCTAGTTTAGCTGTGTTGAATGAATTTTTATGGAAAATAATAAAACAATGTCAATTCAAGCCATGTACAGAAACACAAAACAATATGTTACAGGCTCTACTGCTTAAAGATATGTTAGACAATTACGTGGAGGAGATAATGTTGGAAAGCAGGTTTCCAAGACATGGACAGGTAAATGGATTAGATGGTTAAGTCCCCTCACAGGAAAGATGCAAGGAAGGAGCGTCTGTGATGTGTGTACCTGCTAGTACCCTCTTAATCTACACGGGCTGGCTCTTTTACGTTCATTGTTGCCCCAGCTCTGACATAAAAATAAGCTCTGTTGTCTTCCTGTACTAGGGATCCAACTGTATCAATGTTACTAAGACTCTTGTGAGTTTGCTGAAGAGTTTGAGATCACAGAAACGAGTGCCATTGCACCAGGTACAACACTGTATTTTTAAAATTACCATTTGATATCTATCTTTTCAAACATTTTCTAGTCCCTGACTTCTCAATTCTCTTGCTCCTTAACCAACAGGACCGAGTTTCACTCTTCTCTCATTTCGTGCAACACAGTATCTTATTTTGCAAAAGAGAACCCCAGGAATCACTTTCATTTTATAAATTACATTATTTCTGTAACACTGAATCTTCTTATCATGTGAGTATTTTACTTTCCTAATCAGAAAATGTATATTTAAAATTACATATGAAGAAAAAGGCATCAATTATATTAACTAAAAGAATAGCATATACTTTAAGGAACTACGAATCCATAGCATTTAAGATAATGCATTTATTTACAGTAGGTGCTCAATGAATATTGATGATGATATGAAAGTATTCCAAGTGAGAGATTCGTGTAACAATACAAGAGAAGTTAGTGTGATAGGAAAATAGAGTATGTATGTTCTTTCTTAAACAGTGGATTGGCAAGTTACTGGATAGATAGGAAATAAAGTGAGTAGGAGAGAAGAATGATTTGAGTTAGTTTATTACAAACAAAGTTCTCTACTGAGTGCTCACTAGGTACCAGATACCCTTAGAAAAATCTTCCCATCCCTCTCCTAACCCTCATGGGTAAATCTATGCCATTCTACTTAGTTTCTTTTATGCCTATAACACAATTTCTCATTACATATTCCTTTTGTTTCAGTTTCATATTAGTTCGTTCCTATATTAGCCTGTAAATCTCTCAAAGGGAAGGATTATAATCTGCCCCTTCCCACAGATAATATAAACCCAGGGCCTACCCCAGTGTTTAACACATCGAAGGTATATAATAAATACTTGTTCAATATATCAATCAATCTACCATAGACTAAGTATTATTCTACAACTACATTCTTTTTTTTTTTTTTAAGATTTTATTGATTTATTTGACAAATAGTCACAGTGAGAAAGGGAACACAGTAGGGGGAGTGGGGTAGGGAGAAACAGGCTTCCTGCCGAGCAGGGAACAGGGAGCCCCAGACACAGGGTTCCATCCCAGGACACTGGGAACATGACCTGAGCCCAAGTGCATAAAGACTGAGCCACCCAGGCGCCCCTACATTGTTCTTAATCTCTACTGGAGATTTTATTATGATGCTATTTAAAGAACCGCAACACTCCATTTACTTTCTCACTAAATCAGCAACATAGAATTCATTGTATGAGTATTCCAAAGTTTATTTAACAATATTCCCATGGAATGCCTGGAGGTTTTTGTTTTGTTTTGTTTTGTTTTCAGTTCTTCAGTAAATAAGCGTTTAAGCATGGCATGTTTCTTTCTTTGCAATTTGTCTGCCTTTTTGAGTCCCTTTCTTGACTTGATTGGTTAGAAATTCCAATATAACATCAAGTAGAAGTGATGAGAACAGACACTCTTGCCTTGCTTCTCAGATTACAAGAAAAGCAGTGGGTCTTTCGCCAGTTTTTTAAAAGATTTTTAAATTTATTATAGAAGAGGGGGATCAGAGGGAAAGGGGGGAGAGAATCCTAAGCAGACCTCACACTGAGCACAGAGCCCCAGCTGAGCCTCCATCCCCTGACCCTGAGATCATGACCTGAGCCAAAACCAAGAGTCAGACACTCAATCAACTGTGCTAGTCAAGTGCCCGGGTCTTTCACCATTAAATATATCAGCTATAGGATTATTACAGATGTTCTAGATCAAGCTGAGGAAGCTCTCTAATATACCTAGAATATTTGCTAACAGTTTTTATCAAGAATAAATGTTGGATTTTCTCAAATATTTTTGTTGTATCTAATGAGATGATCACATATAGTTTTTCTTTTTTACTCTGTTAATATGGTGAACTATACAGATTGATTTTCTGCATTTTTGGGATGCATTTTTGGGATGAACTCAGCTTGGTCATGACATATTATCTATTTATGTACTGTGGATTTATATTTGCTAAACTTTTATTAATACTGTTTACATTATGTTCATGAAGAATATTGGTCTGTACCTTTGTGTTTTTTTATAATGCATTTTCAAGGTATTGGTATCAGGGCAATGCTGATGTCATAGGAAACAATGGGAAGTACTTCCTTCTCTATAGTTTCCTAGAAGAGATTGTGTAGATTTACTATTATTGCTTTCTTAAATGTTCAGAGATTTTATTAGTGAGGTCACCTCACTCATAAATCCCAGTGTACCAGGGTTTACTTTTTTTTTTTAATTTTTTTTTTTTAAGATTTTATTTATTTATTTGTCAGAGAGAGAGAGAGAGAGCGAGCACAGGCAGACAGAGTGGCAGGCAGAGGCAGAGGGAGAAGCAGGCTCCCCACAGAACAAGGAGCCCGATGTGGGACTCGATCCCAGGACGCTGGGATCATGACCTGAGCCGAAGGCAGCTGCTTAACCAACTGAGCCACCCAGGCGTCCCCCTGGGTTTACTTTTTGTGAAGACTTTGGGGCATTGTTTTGTTTTGTTGTTTTTTTGTTTGTTTTTTTTTTTTGAATTGTGGGTATTTGTACATCTATATTAAGATGTAATTTATTTACCATAAAATGTTCTCATTTCATATAAACAATTCAATGATGTTTAGTAAATATACAAATCTGTACAACCATCACCACAATCCAATTATGGAACAGTTGGCTCACCCCAAAAGATTCCTTGTGCCTTGTGCCTCTTTGTAGTCACTTATCATTCCCACTCCCAGTGCTTGACAAACACTAATCTACTTTTGAAGTCTATAAATTTGCTTTTCTGGACATTTTGTATTAATGGAAGCATACAATATGTGGTCTTTTGTGTATGGTTTCTTTCATTTAACATAATTTTTGAGTAGTTACTCATGGTACAGCATACATAAGTATTTCATTCAAATTTATTGACTATTATTCAATATTCAATATATATTATTTTTATTTATCCACTCATCAGTTGATTTGGTATAGGATGGTCTTGACTACAAATACAATTCTTTAAAACATAGGTAGCTATTTCGGTTATATATTTTTCTTGTGTATATGTAACAGATCTTTATAAGATTTGTAAGAGAATTCTCCTGAAGATAAATTCCTTGAAGAGGAACGATGAAGTCAATTATTTTGAACATTTGCAATATAATAGATATTAAATAATATTTATTTAATAATTTAATAATATAGTACTATATTTATATTAAATAATAATTTAATAATATTAATTATTATTTACATTTCGCTCCGAAAGGGTTGACCAGTTTACAATATCTTCAATGATACATATGAGTGTCTATTCTCCCATAAATAATAATTATTTACATTTCACGCCAAAAGGGTTGACCACTTTACAATATCTCAATGATACATATGAGTGTCTATTCTCCCAGTCCATTTCCAACACAGGAAATCTATCATTGTTTACATCTTTGTCCCAACTTATCACCAAGATTATCTCACTATTGTGTAAATTTGCATTGCATCAATTACTACTTAAGTTATATATTTATTACTTATTCCTCAGATCAATTCCCTCCTCTCGTTATGAGTTCTCCCCAGGCCACTCTCACCTTAAGCTACCCTGAATTGCCTGGTTATATAACTCTTATATTGTTAATTTGTGTGTTCTTGTGAACAATAGATACATAGCAAGAATTTTTTGAATCAGTTGATTATTCTTTGTTAGCTTATCGTCCACTTTTTGCCTTCTCTTTAACAAGATCACAAGATTCTTAAGAACAAAGGACAATTTATATACATCATTAAATCCTGAATATCATACAGGAAACCACTTTAAATCAATAAATATTTGAGTGTTAACTGATGTGAATTTAACTAGCCAAGGCCAAAGGTAGGGCTTTTCATTACCTGCAGTGAAATTAAAGGCAAACCATAAAAAAACCATTTGCAATCCATAATCATAGGCTTAACCAATGGGTGAAATTTAAGGACATACCTTATACAAGAACCATGAACTGTTTTTAGCAGGAGATCTATCGATCAACGATCAATCTATCTATAATACATATATTACATATAATACATATTAGAATATATATAATATTCTATATCTATATCATGGTCTACAATAGACTATGTTATCTACTATATCTAAAATACTGGGCACTTGTGTGGCTCAATAGCTTAAGTGTCTGCCTTTGGCTCAGGTCATGATCCCAGGGTCCTGACCACACATGCCAAGAGCTTTCCCAATGTTCTTGAACAGTCAGGCCAGGCAGGGGAGCAAAGGTGGAGACAAAAATGTGTCGGGTGGCCCTACCACCAGCAGATCATGCTCTCTGCCTTCTAAACACAGAGAAGAACAAAGAACTGCTCTGTTTGGGGGATTTAAGATAGAAGGTTGGAGAGCACTGTCCATGAAGAGCACTGAGTACTGGAACTTCTGCTTTGGAGGTTTAGAGGGGCAAAGAATGATCAGGGCCAGGTGCATGAACAGGATGACAGAAGGAGCCTTAGCCTTAGCATTGAGGCTTGAAGTACATGGCAGTACCACTTGGGAAAGTGCCAACAAGAAGAGGTGGTTGGGGATACCTGGATGACTCAGTCGGTTAGGCATCTGCCTTGGGCTCAGGTCGTGATCCAAGGGAGCCTACTTCTCCCTCTCCCCTCCTGCTGCTCTCCCTGCTTGTGCTCTCTCTCTCACTCTATTAAATAAATAAAGCCTTAAAAAATAAAATAAAATAAAATAAAATACTAATACATTATATATTACAATATATAATATGTATATGCTATATTATATATAACAGAACATATAAAAGCACAGTATATTTTTATATTATAGAACAGTATAGTATACAGGGTATATTTATAGAGAAAGAGAGAGGGGAAAGAGAGAAAATACAGAAAAGCCTGATAAAAAATAGTTGAGAAGATAAAGGCTCTTTACCTTTGACAAATGAAGCCCACCATTTCAAAAATCAACATTTATCACAAGGCACTGTTGTTGGCTCCCCTGGTACACCAGGAGCAATACAGTTTTTATGCTAATTATTTCCCTTCATGCTGGCTACTAGATAGATATCTTGCAGCTAACCATAGTTACATTATAATAGAATGAGATTGTATGAAGACACAAAATCCTCTTATGCAGTCCAATTTAGAATCCATTTCAAAAACTCTCTAGTGCTATACCTAGAAACTGAAATGAGCTGGGAATCTTAGATTTTTGCATATATTTCTGTTATGCTGAAATTTGGTTAAGAGTTTTGTAAAAACAATAATTGTTCTTTTATCAATAATTTGGTATTATGTTCTATTATATCTGCAACAAAAACTTATAATTTCTTTTAGGCCAGTTTCTTAGGTTTACATTTAGTTTTACTAATATTATTTGAAAAAATATGAAACTAAATTCTAGGGGAGAATAGTATCTGTCTTATCCTTGCAACCAATAAAGATAAGCTGTTCTTAATATTAACCAGTGAATACATTTTAAAAAGCAATAAAATTTATTCTAGTCTCAAATTCTAGCAGGCCTCATACTTTATCAAAAGAGCACATAATTATTTCAATGGGGCTTTTAAAATTGTATTCAAATCAATGAGTTATTTAATATCTATCATTTACTACTAATTCACCTTATGAAAATAACCTATACCTAATAAAATTAACATTTAATAAAATAGGACAAATCGACTATCAGTATTCCTGAGAAAATTCCATTGCGAAAACTAAGAAATTGTGCTAGTTTTCTGTCCAACTCCACAAATTAAACCACTGAATCAATATTTCAAAGCCAAATATTTTTAAAGTGTTTGTACAAAATGGGTAACTGACCTGACAATAATGAAATCAATGACTATTGTTACTTGCATTCCATTCAGTATACACAAAAAGAAAAATGTAGAATGCTTTTAAAAGGGGAGGGGGGGTACCTGGGTGGCTCAGATGTTAAGTGTCTGTCTGTCATGATCCCAGAGTTCTGGGATCAAGCCCCACATCAGGCTTCTTGCTCCAATGGAGCCTGCTTCTCCCTCTCCCACTCCCCCTCCCCCTGCTTGTATTCTCTCTCTTGTTTAAAAAAAAAAAAAAAGAAAAGAAAAAGAAAAAAGAAAAAAAAGGGGGGAGTGGAGGGAAGTCCATTTAAACTTTATTATTCAAAAATAATTTATTCTTCTTTTTTCTTTCTTTATTGTCATAGTGCTTTAAAAACAGCTCAAATGCTCAGATTGACTTTTATGTCTCTCATAGTAAGCATCACATAATTTGTGCCATATTAATAACTTTGAGAAAATCATCTCACATATACACATATTTATTTAAGCTTTCTGTTCATGACACTTGTTAATAGCCCCTCACCCCTGGGGAAAAAACAACTCTCATCAAAGTCATTTCAAAATCTATGTTTCATTATGGAAGTTTTACAGATATTCTTTAAATATATTTCATGTCATTTTCTATCAAGTGTTTCAATGTCTGATATTGACTTGGAACTTGAGGAGGTTTTTTTTGTTGTTTTTATATTTTTATTTTTTCAAAGCTTTAAAGCTATGTGTGGTCAAGTTTTAAGCATAAGAAGAAAGTGTGTAGATATTAATTTTCCTCATTTTACAGAATTCTACACTGAGCCTTAGAAAAGGAAGAGAGCTTTTCAAAAGTGACTCCATTAGTGGTAAGAGAGGAGAAGAAGAATTCAGGTCTTCTAAAACCAAATCCAACGATTTTTCTACTTTTTCATGCTGCCTCCTGGTGGCACTGAATTAGTTTCTCCTGGGAGATTTTTGGACACTAGATTTTCTTTGAGGACATTTAAAAAGAAGCTAGCAACTTTAAAAAACAGTTACATTTACTAAAGACTTAGATGGAGTTAAGGGTTTCCTAAAATGGATTACTAATTTCTTAACAGGTATACATTGACAAGTATAACTCAACTATTTGCTTAATATGAACATTTCAGATTTGGTTACATTGGCCATCACGCACATGAAGAAAGTATTAACTACGTGGAAATAAATCACTGAAAGCACAACGCACCATATTGCAAGGCAGTCCATGTACCTCCAGTGACTACTAGCCATGTTTGTGGAGAAACAAGGAGCTGCAACCAGACACAAGAAGCACCCACAAGTAAGAGATAACCATCAACTGATGACTTGGATTCCCTAAAGAATCAACCCCACATTCTAGCAGGCTTCTTCTATATAATTTAAAACTAAACAGAACAGTCAGTATTATAAAATCATCTCCCATTTAAAAATAAATAATGGACTGATAATTGTAAAATTACTATAAATTGGCATGGACATTTTTCTGAAGGAACTATTTAATCAAAAGCAAGAGAGAAAATGACACAATGAAAGAAAGAAGGGAGGGGGAAAGGGAAGGAGGGAGGAAAGAAGGAAGGAAGTAGGGAATTTTTAATTTTTAAAAGGTTGCTGAAAGAAGAAAGAGATACATGCAGTTAGAGTAAACCTTTGCCTCCTATTTAACCTCTCTCTCCTATCCTTTCGTTTTCTCATAAAACATCTTTTTTTAAGCTCAACTGATTTTTTTTCAGGAAATATGATCTTTTATGTTTAGATACTGCTTCAAGTTCTTTACACTGAAATAGCCCCTAAACCATAAGGGAGAGGGCTTGGTGACACAGTTCCTTATCAGAATTATAAATGGTGTATTATGCATAGGTTGAGGGTTATAACAGACAGCAAAATATTCATGTAAATTCAGAAAACTTTTTTTTTATAAGCTTGCATTCTGCTTTTAGATAAAATGCAACCAAACTGGAGAATCGTAACATCAGTAACTAGCAAGCCTTTTTTTTTTTTTTTTTTTTTTTTTTTTTTTTGCTTATAGTGACCTCCTCTCTTTGTACTACAGGAAAACATTTCCACCTAGAGTCCTTTCACAGAATATCTAGAAACCAAATGAAATCAACCATAATGACTACCAGAACCAGATAATAATCAGTTTTTAATTGAAGCATCAAGCCAATTAATTTGTGATAACATCCTATCACTTCTTATTCTTGACATGAAGTTTCAAAGGACTCAAAACAGTTTTCAGGTCCATGGCATCCAGGAAACATTTCAATGTTTGGTCTCTTAAAATCACATTTATTAGAGAGAAAAAAAAAAATCTTTAGGGTCCTAAAACCGAATTTGAGCTTACAAACCAGCCTCACTTAGTTTGATTCCATTAGCTGTCAAGAAACACAACATTTTTTTATGCATCTTATATGCAGACTGCTAATACTAGTAGATCTTTCTCTGGCTTCAGAGGTATCTTTCAGAGTGAAAACTGAGCCCTTCTTATGTATTTGTCTTAGTTAATTCAATTCAACAAATAATTTGTGTCTATGCATACAGATAAGTATATTGAGATTAATAACTATTATTTTGTCACAAAATAAAATTCCTACAATAGTTTATTTTAAGAATATAAGCCATCATTTTTGAGATTTCAAGAAGGTATTTATTCTTGTCTCCTGTACAGAGCTCTATCCAATGTAATACATCTAATGATAAACTTTATATAAATCTTCCTTGAGATCATGCTGTGTTATTCTGGAATGAAAAACATTAGTAAATTGGCCTTCTTCCATTTCCACTAAATTATACATATTATATAATATTAACTCACATATTTACATTGATCAAAAATAATAGAGGTCCCACACATACATGATAACCAAACCACTTCAGTCGTCGTCAATAGGCAGCCCTATTTTCATTTAAATTTTTAGGGTGAAATACCTGATAGTATCTCACAAAACATTTTAGTTTTCAGCAGGAAGTGCTTCATTTTTTTTTTCCTGCCTCACACTCTCACCGTATTGGAAGTAATGCAAGCTACAGGATGATGATGGTAGTAACTAAAGCACATCGCCTTCTTTCAAAATGCTAACCACTGCTTCCTCTCTGAAAAACATATTTTGCACTTTCAGTATGTGGCCCAATATTTCACAAATGCCGGATCTCAGCTTTTATCCAATATTCCTGAGATACTCCATGCCCCATCATATTTTCTGGCTTCCTTCACTATTATTCTGCAGGAGGTTTAATATCACAAGTCATGTTTGTTAAGAGCCACCTTCAGAAGGCTGAAATTGCATTACTGAGTGTGAAATGACCACATATGGTATGCACAAACACAACACAGCACAATTAAAATGACATACATTTCCTGCTGCCTGACAAACACGGTGTAATCACGCCAAGTACACACAATACCCACTCTTTTTTTTCTTGTGGCCTAAACACAATCATCAAACATAATCTGTGCCCACCGTGCCCACGGCAATATCTAGCAGAAATGATTTTTGTTGGTGGCTTGAGTAAGGATTCTATCAAAGAGAGTGTGGAATATGAAATGAATCAGACTTCATCAAAAAATCTTGAACTCCAGGGCTATTTCCTAGCTCCCCTCACCCCCAACCCCACACACAAGCTTAACTTCACCCTCCCTCCTCCTCTAATGTTCTGGCCATGACTTCCCTCTCATTCTTATCTCTCTCCCTCCAAGTCTTTCAGCCGCTTTGCTCTGAGTTCAGAGCCAATCCCTTGGGGAAGGAAATCAGTAAAAGCTAGATGGTGAGACCTCATCACCAGGTGAAAAGGAGAGGGGAGGAAAAGAAGAGGGTGTGGTAGTCTTTTCTTCACCACACCCCAATCCTGGAGTCGCGCACTCTAGCCCACTGCGGCTCAGGGGAGCACAGCGGGTCCCCTCGCTCACCTCGGAGCAGCCCGGGCTCCAAAACCAGTCACCCGACACTCTCGGCAGAAAACTTCCCTTAAAGCAGGCAAATATTCAGAGGAGGATGAAATTAGAGGTTAGTTCGAAGACACATTCCACGGAGCTCCACGGAGCAAGACTGAAAGGCACCTTTAGATATGGACCCTACAAACCCGCACCTTCCACTCCCTCCCACCTTGGGTGTTTGGCTGGGGACGTACGGAGAACGGCAGGCCGAGAGTGGAAAAGAGGACATTACCTCCCGGGACTGCCCTCAGGGTGCGGGCCAGGATCTCATTCCCGAAGTGGCTCCGACTCAGGGCACAGCTTTACCGAGCTCAGCCTAGCTTCGGACCCGCGTTCCCCGCAGCTCTGCGCTTAGCCAGGAGGCGCACCGGGACTCCGGCTTACATCCCCCGCCCAAGCCGGGCTCGCCTCCCCCTGCCGCGCCCGCTCCGCCACCCCACGGGCACGCTCGCTCCCCGCGCTCGCCCCTCCGCCTCCCGGCGCCCCCACACCCACCCGCTCCGCGGCGCCCGCTGGGAGCCTCTAGCGGAGGCGAAGGGAACCGCAGCCGACCCGCGGCGCCGGGGCTCCGACGTCCGCTGCACGAAGCCAGCCAGGCGGCGGCGTGGGCTTCGCGTACCCGGCAATCCGCCGGCCGGATGCCGCCGCCCCCACTTGCCCACCTGCGCCAGGCTCACCTGCCTCGGCGTCCTAGCGCCCTTCGCCGACGCCCACAGCGATCTGTAGCAACGAGGGGAAGGGTCTGCGGTGCTAGCGGGGTTAAAAATTTAAAAAACAAACAAAAATCTCGCCAGAAACATACACACACGAATCCACGCTATAAATCAGCCCGGACATACGCCCCAGCTCGACAGCTATTTCCAATAGGTTCCAAAAAGTGTGGGGTCAGGACATCAGAACACTCCCTTCGGTTGCTGCCTCCCACCTGGGCACCGTGGTATCGGCTACTCCCTGACTTGTCCGCTCCAAGCCATGCGCGCTTGCTGAGCAATCTCGTGGTGACGCCCGGAGAATGATCCTAACTTAGCTTAACCCCACACCCCAGCCCCAACATCTATTTTAAGTTATTCTTCTTCCCCGCAGCGGTTGTGCTGCCTCTTACCTTGAGACGCTGTTCTCGTTCATGTGCTTAAAATCCGAAGCCAAGTACGCGTTGCACTCAAGTCCAAGCTTTTCCTCGACACCCCCCCTGCCTCAGCTCTGCACCGGCTTTTCCTTCCAAAGGGATCAGGGGGTGATGGCGGTTTAAAAGCCCTCGCACTGGAGGCACCTCTAAATCTTCACGCCCGTGTTAACGGAGACAGGGACAACCTTCCCGGCATCCGGAAGCCGCCCAGCCCCTGCTCGGTCAACTTGGCTTTCTATTTTCTTTTCTTCTATTTAATTTTTAATTTTATTTAATTTTTCTCCTTTAACCCTACAGGCCCATCAGTCAGTCCGCTGCCGGCATCAGGCAGGGAAGAAGATCCTATTCTCAGTTGTAGCCGCTCCTCTCTTCCTCTTGATAAAAAACCCCTCCCCCTTTCCTCCCGTGATTTTGGAAAATCTTCTACCTTCTGCTCGGATTTAGGTAGGGACAAGGCTAAGAGGTGCTGGAAGAAGAGCCACTCCAACGCACAGCTTCAGAAATCCATCTCCCCGGGCAGCCTTTGGCGAATGTGTCTGCTCTGAGGAAACTTTGAGGGGAGGCAGAGGCGAAGGAAGCAGGGCTGGGCGGGCGGCGGGCGGCAGCGCCAGGTGAGAAGACTGCGAGGAGGCGGCTGCCTGGAGGAGGGATGCCAGGCAGGCAGCGGGCGGCTGGGTCCCGGCGGCCGGGCTGGGCGCGCGGGCCGCGCACACACACACACACACACACACACCCCTGCGCGCGCGCACAGCAACACACGCACGCCCAGCCCCGCGCCGCGCCGGCAAGCCCCAGGCCACTGGCGAGCGGGAAGTCCGGAGGTGCGGAGAAGGATCGGGCCTCCCAGGATGCAGAAGACTGGAAGACTCAGTCACTCCTCACTAGTTAGCAGATTGGTGCCGGCGGGCAGTTCCTCACTGCTAGCCCTCAAGTCAGTTCGGCCGCCTCTCGGGTCTCTGCCCTCCCTGG
The DNA here is from genome assembly GCF_902655055.1 of Lutra lutra. Taxonomy (NCBI): domain Eukaryota; kingdom Metazoa; phylum Chordata; class Mammalia; order Carnivora; family Mustelidae; genus Lutra; species Lutra lutra. Next base: position 54,012,711 of record NC_062290.1, read on the forward strand.
CATCTCGGACCCCGCCTCTTTCCTGGAGGCCAGTTACTCTCCCGGGACCCTGCGTGAGGTCGCGGGACTAAAGATTAATCCCAGCCCCATCTCCACCTTCCTGAGCCACCTCCGCCTCTTCTCTCGTGGAGCTTTGAATTGGCTGCAGCAACTAGCTAGGGAGCCGAAGGGCTCCCCGAGGTCCTTCGAATAGAGGAGCCTATACATCTTTTCCTGGAAACCACAATCCCCTTTCATCCCCCTTTTCCCGCCCACTCCCTCACGTAACATTTCCCCCCTGAAACTCAAGTAGGTTTTTTAAAAAGGAACTGCCTAGGGATTTGTGATGCCTGGGTTTTGGAACTGTGCTAATTTACTCTCTACGCTTATATTGTACACTGGACGGTAGCAGGTGAAAGGCTCCGCTGGAGAAAGGGGAGGGGATTAGGAGTCTGGAGACTCAGCCCCTTTAGCAGCCATTTCCAAGGTTTTGCACCTTAAGAGCTGTCAAGGTCTAGGTCTAATTCCTGTCCCAACTTCTTTCTGCTCCCCTGAGAACCAGGAGGGATCCCTGGGTGCCGCCCAGCTGGGGAGCCCCAAGCCGGAGAGACTCCTCTCTCAGAAGCGCCCCAGGCTCGTTCACTGCCCCCGACGAAGGAGACTCCTAGCGGGAGTTTGTCTTACCCGGCGTGAGCTTGTGGAACTGCTCGCCCAAAGTAAACTTTTACCCTCTGGTTTTTTTAAACCACGGTTCGCGTTTGTGCTCTGGAAGGTCGCGACACCAGCAGAGCATTACTCTGCCTGCACAAGGGCTAGCGAGACTGAGAACTGCTGTGGGTTTTTTCATTCGGGGCTTCGAGAATCTCTGCAGCTTGGGACCTGCCGGACGAAAACACAAAGTTGCGCAGCGTAGAGACCGAGCGACGTTCCTCTGCTCCCGCGCGGGTCGCGTAGCTCAGCCAAGGACTCCATTCAGATTGCTCTGTGGAACCGGGGCTCTAGACGGGCTCCCGGAGTCCAGTTCAAGTTGAAAGGCGGCGGACTTTGCCGGAAAGACAGTGCAGGAGCGCCGAACGTGCAGTTGCCAAGACGCAAAAGTGGAACAATTGGATGATCTCGGCAAAAAGAAAAAGAAAAAAAGGGGGGGGGGGGAGAAAGAAAGAAAGAAAAAGAAATTTGTGTTGATAGGAGCTCTAGCGGCGCTACTCACAGCTCCGAAATCGATGGAGAGCATTCAAAGGTGAGCCTTGCCGCGCCCACGATCTGTGAACCAATAGCTACCAATTTCGGGAATGAACCTGCTTTGAATTCGGTGTGAGCCCACTCTGGAGGAAGCGGAGACCCAGAGCGATTGTCAGTTTTGGAGGGTGATGGATCGAGGCTGTCCCTTGGAACCAGGCAACCGCTAGCAACACCGTCCCGCTAATTTGGCGACTGTGCAAATACTCATATCTACGTTTGGGGAATCTAAGCGCTGGGGTCCGACGCGCCGGCTTTCCTTCTGATGCGGTTAAGAGAAGAGCTTGAAGCTGAACCGGGGAGCCTGTAAGAAGGAGCAGTGAATAATGAATTTGGTGGTGAGATACTAAAGGATAAAGAGGCATTTCATTTCTGTGTGGATTAGTTTGCCAGGAGCAACTTTTTAGGTTTAATATTTCAAGATCTATCATGGACACCGGCTTTTTGCAGAATTTCAAGTGGAGGCTGTCCCCAGTGTTTTTGAATCTGGTATAAATCTATAAATTGCCTGCTTGCCACAAGGTTTGACGTTTCTTTGAATTTTGATTCTTATTCCTAAATAATAAGTAATAATTGACTGTTCCTGGAAACGAAGTGAAGTGGCAATAATAGTTACAATAAACTATTTCCAACAAAAGGCTATCTAGCTTATGGTTTCTGTTTACATGAGCCTATGGACTAATAATAAAATATTGTGGCTGACTAATAGACAAGAATTACAGAACTGTAATGCAGAGACTCGCTTGGTGAAAGAAAATTTAGAATTGACTTCTCTTCAAAAAGATGCTGGCTTGTAATTCCTTTCCTGGTTGGTGTTGATGTACAGACCACTGTTGGCTACTAACGACCCTTAATAAAAAAAACAAAACAAAACAAAAAAAAAAACCCATAGACCATTTATACATTTAGTACCTGAAAAGGTGTCTTACCGTTCTGGAAAATGTTGTGGAAAGTCATGTTCCAGCCACAGAGGAGTCTTTTTCACTCATCTTGAGCCTTCGGTTTTGTAAGATGTGTAGGTACCAGTGGTAGTCAGGGGTGTTATATTCTTGACATTTAAGCACCTTCATTGAAGTGAAAATGCTTATGGATTTATGGACCCTCTTTAAGAAGCATTTACTTCTCCTCAAAAAATGCAGTTTCTTCAATGACTTGATTGTTGCAAAACCAAAGTCACATTTGTTATTTGTTATTCAAAAATAAGGGGCTGCAGGGATATGCATCACTCTTCCTCTCCCACTTTTCACACTTTGCTTTTCGGAGGAAAAATAGTTGACCATCAACAGAAGACGCAAATCTCAAGGTCAGAAGATTCACTCCATTCTCTATCTCCTTGGAGCAGTCTACATTATCAAGAAAAAATTATTGAGACTCAAAGGTACTCCAAGAGCTCTCCAAGTCCCACCACCAAATTAAAATAACTACTTCATTGTTCTAGTGTTATGTATTTCCCTGTATTTTTTGACAAGTCAAAATTGAGTTTGCTATATGGTGTCTCTTTCGGTGGAGACTTTCTTGAACCTTTTATTTCTTCAGGATAGTTGCTGTGTAAAATGTATTTTCAGGAAACTTTACTTCCTAGGAGTTAGCATTTAATCTATTGGTTTATTGCTTATTATACATTAAAGTTACTCTTTGTTTATTGGCATGCCTTTCCCACTGAACTATGAGCTATGGGAGCAAGAACAGTGTTGTATAAATTGCTGTTCCCCGACATCTAGTACAGAATATATCACAGAATAGATGCACATAATAATGTTAGGGATGATAATGAAAGCTACCATTTATTGAGTAACTATTATATGATGTGATTTCTATACATTTTCTCAGTTGATCCTCTTCACAACCCTTTGACCTAAATTGTATATCCTCACATTATGGGGAAATTGATGCTTACGTAAATTTACCCAAGATCACAAGCTATTTTCACAAATGAGTTGGGATTAGAATCTATATGTGCCTGACTCTGAAGCCTAAACTCTTAACCATTTTGCTCTATTCAAATAGGCACCACATTTTCAATTTCCAAGGTTAAATGGAATTTATATATATTAAATACCAAATAAAGAACATGTCAAATTTAGAATAAATTCTTTAGCACTTAGGTAATCTAATCAATATCAAGTTAAGTGTAGGAACATTGAAAATAGTGTAGTTCTCATGTTAAAATATGATAAACTGTCTTCTCGGCATTATTGCCAAGAGACGGCCAAATGCTGAGTTGTAAGTTCTTTTGAAGGAAGGGACATCGGGCCACCATGAATTTAAAGTTATAGAAAACTTTTCAGTGTTTATTTCCTTGTTGATATCCTTATGTTAAAAAGAAGAAAGGAATACATTATAAAATTTCAATTATACAAGATGAGTAAGTTCTAGAGATCTGCAGTACTATGCCCATAGTTAATACTGTATTGTACACTTACAAATTTGAGAGTAGCTTTCCTATTAAGTGTTTTAACCCAATTAAAAAATAAAAATAAGAGCGTGAAAACACAGAGGACATTAAATATAGAATGGCATAGGAACATGGTAAAGAAATGTACTTGTCATTTCCAGAGGCTTACATTACAAAACACTTCATAAGCCTGTATCACTGCAGTACAGATACAGTATATCCATCCCACAGGAGACTATGTTGCTATGGAAAAGAATAAGAAAGTTTTCATCATACTGATATGGAAAAGCCTACATGATATTTTTAGGTGAAAATAACAAGGTTTAGTGAGAAAACACCAGAAATTCATAAAAGTAGATAGGGTTGAGAAGTAAATAGGCAAAAGGTGACAAGGGTTGAGATAAAACTTTAGGTATGTAGGTATGTATGGATGTATGTATTTGGAACCATGTGAAAGTTTTTCCTATCAAAAATAAAAAGGTGTTCTTTAAAAAAAAAAGATTTTATTTATTTGACAGACAGAGATCACAAGTAGGCAGAGAGGCAGGCAGAGAGGCAGACAGAGAGAGAGAGAGGAGGAAGCAGGCTCTCCACTGAGCAGAGAGCCTGAATGCAGGGCTTGATCCCAGACTCTCAGATCATGACCTGAGCCGAAGGCAGAGGCTTTAACCCACTGAGCCACCCAGGCACCCCTAAAAAAGTGTTCTTAAGGAATTACATGGAAAGAAGAATATAACAGACGCTTGTCCTCCATTACTGAAAAAAAAAAAATTAAAAAGACAGAGAAGTGGAAAGTATAAGAGTATCTGGCCTGTGGTACATTTACTCATTCACTCTCTTTACCAGAGAGACCTTAGGGTAGTTGTGGGGGAAGCAGAGGGAGGTGTCTTAGTTAGCCCAGGTTGCCATAACAAAATACTACAGATGGGGCGGTTTAAACAGCAGACATTTATTTCTCATGGTTTTGAAGTCTAAGAAGTCCAAAATTAAGGTGTCAGCTGATTCAGTTCCTGGTAAGAGCTCTCTGCTTGACTTGTTCACTGTCACCTTCTCTGTGTATTCTCATACGGAATTTCCCTGAGGAGTGTATATGGGGAAAGAGTTCCCTCTTCTTATACAGCCACTAATCCTATCACGAGGGCTCCCTAATTAAGCCTAATCACCTGAATGCCCCATCCAAATACTACTACACTTAGATTTAGGGATTCAACATGAATTTGGGGAAGGAGAGAGCCACAGACATTCATTCTATAATAGAAAGTGACCAATTCTAATGTCCTTGTCATTTGGAGTTACTCTGGATAAATACTAATATTTGCTAGAAAGGTCTATCACTGAAGTAACTTTAGTTGGATGTCTCCGACTAAGGATTACCTATAAGAGGTAGAGGTCTATGAGGCATGGCTCCCTAGAGAATGTCATACAGGCTGTCTGACTCTGAGATATAAAGTGGAGATGTTTTATATTTTATTTTTTAACATGTTATTTATTTATTTGAGAGAGAGAGAGAGAGATTACAAGCAGGAGGAGGGGCAGAGGGAGATGGAGAATCAGACTCCCTGCTGAGCAGGGAGCCTGATGTGGGACTCCATCTTAGGACCCTGGGATCATGACCCAAGCTGAAGGCAGATCCTTAATCTACTGAGCCACCCAAGTGCCTGAGATGTTTCGTAATTTAAATACTCCTGTGAGAAACAATGCACCTTACTTATCTATTCTGGGCTAGAGTCTGCTATGTGAAGGAAAGTCCTGGAGAGCCATCTTGGTGAACCCCTTGTTCATATCCTTGAAATTAATTTAGGTTGATCCTGCTTATGCCCCCTGATTCATAACAGTCTGATTTGAAAAGTTCAGTCCTGTGAATTGCTCAAAAAGTTGGAGTCGTAATTTAAATTGTAACCAACATTTACTGAACATCTTTTATGTACCTGATACAACTCTAAGAGAACTAGATTTACCCCATGAATTGGGGAATATTACTGTTCTTCTGACAATCAGTGTTAAACTAATTATTTCCTTAAAGTCTCACAGCCATTAAGTACAGGACCAGGATTTAAACCCAGACCAATTTCTTTCAAACATTATGTCATACTGCCTTACCTCAAAACCATTATTTTAAACTACAATGCTGTGTGTGCAACAAAGTCACTTGCTTAAAATTCAATAACCATTCTAGTTTTTCCAATTCAAAACACATGCTACAATAAAATAAACAGGAACTAAACACAGATTTGGAATAAATAGTTCTCTAAGCAGTTGGAGTGTTTTGCTGAAGAAACTACCTACAGTCAGTGATTTACCATTTGCCATCCTCCTAAGGCAACTTGAGTACCCTTGTGATTATTTTTGACTTTTTTTTTTTTTTTTTTTTGACAAGGGAGAAAATCAGACGAGGTAATGTGGTCAGGAAAAAAAAAAATTCCTTTCCATACAACTTTGGCCTATTTTATTTTTTACACAGAAGTGGTTGCTTATTTTCCTAAATTATCTTAGTCTGTCAGTCACTGGATTCATACAGCCATCACAAAATTTCAAAATGGCATTCTCCATGGCACATTCAAAAAAAGAAATGACCAATAGAAAGCTTTGACTTCTATCCTTATTCAAATTTGTCTTTTCCTTAAATCCTAAACATATAACAGGGCTTAGAATGGGAGTTGACTGACATGCCAGAGTTGCTATCTAGGGGCCAGCTCTTGGTAGGCCTCATATATAAGGCCAAGGAGTTTGAAATTCACCCTGACAATAACGGTCATCTCATCAACAATTTCTCTCTCAGTTCATGCATTTCTGTGTAGTGGTGAAATCTACCCAGTCCAGAGTTAGACCCCTTGGGTTTAAATTCCGGCTCTGAGTTGTTTGAATTCTTCCAAAAATAATCAAAGGTCCCACAGGGGCCCATAGAAGGACCCTGCAAATTACTTTAGGGGAGATAGGAACAGGAGAAAAGGTCAGGAAGAAAAATTTTGGACTGCTACACTGAGGAATACCCCAATCACAAAAGGCAAGATGGCAGTAGCCTGAATACAGCGTGAGAGGCACAAACCTACACCAAGTTTTCAAAAATTGGTTGGGGACTAGAAGAAGGTGGGAAAGGAGAGAGGGAGAGAGAGTTTGTTACCTTTGGGGTAACTGCAGACAGATGTTTAAACTTAAGTTTAAGCAACAACTCTCCCTCAACCCCTCAAAATGTTACTGTATTTGAAGATAAGAGTAATTAAGTTAACACGAAGCTGTTAGGGCAGAGCCAAATCCAATCTGACTGCTGCCCATATGAGAAGAGGAGATGAGGAAGCAAAGAGAGACGTCTGAAGCTCATATGTACAAAATCACAGGACTGCAACCATCGGCAAGCCAAGGACGAAGGTCTCAGAAAAAATTTGATCTTGGATTTTTAGCTTGAAGAACAAGGAGAAAGTGTATTTCTATAGTTTAAGATACCCCATCTGTGGTATTTTCTAATGGAAGCCCTAGCAAGCTAATACAGAAGAGAAGATCAGCAAAAAGATAGGACTGGAAAAGTCAGACTGAAGCCAGCTATTGATAAGGACTGGCTAGCTATAAAATTCGGTTACAAAAGCAACAGATAGCAAAAAACTTGGATAAATTATTTTCAAAATCTTGGGGTAACATTCCTAAGCTCATTCTCACAAAAATCACTTTCAAGAAAGAAGAATGAAAGAGGGCAGACTGGGGCAGTTAGCAATTAAAGATGTGGCTTAATCTAAGGCAATGAAAATAAATAAATATGGAAAAAGTTGTAGAGATTCCAGAGGGAGGGAGGGGAAAATGGTAGGATTTACCAATTGATGTCAAGTAGAGAGGGAGAAACACAGAACCAAATGATGGTTTACCAACATAGTAAACAAGAAAGGAGTGTGTTTGTTCATTTGTTTGTTTTTACTACTAGATAGTTATAAATGATGATTCAAGCATAAATAGGGTGACGATTACAAATGAATACACAAAAAGGTCAAAAATAAATATTAAATAGTCACATAACAAAACAATGTGAGATGTGCTTTAAGGCAGTGTGCAATTAAGTACAAGTGTTTGTTTAAAAAATAGGTGCTATTGAATATGAAGAAGTGAGATTCTGGAAACAGATTCCTTAAGAACAGAGCTGGCTTCTCAAGGACGTAGAATTTGAGAATATGAAGATGAATGGAGAGATGGAGAAAATGAGCAAAGATTAGATGAACCAAGATATGGTAAGACTATGAAAGAGACATTCATACACAGGAAATAAAATGAAGGTTGGACAAAACAATTAGTGAAAGAATAGAATTGGAAGTGGTTCTTAAACTAAATTTGAATGATATTGTAAGGAGTTTTGAATACTGGGATGAATATGGGGATTACAGTATCTTGATTATATTGGGGATGTATAAAAGTAACTGTCTTTAGTAACGGCTAAAGTTCAGTTGTGAATAACATCATTACTTAAGCAATATAATGTGTTATTTCTCTTGTAGGAAAGAAGTCTGTGGACAGTCATGGTTGGCATGGTGATTCCATCATGTGTCCTGTGGTGGTGGTTCTGCTACATGTAGCTTCCATTTTCAAGGTCATTTTGTGATCCAAGAAGTCAGCTGAAACCCCAGTTATCAAACAGGGGAGGATGGAGGAAGGCAAAACAGCAACTTCAAGGATGTCCCACACAGTTCTTCAGCTAATGAAACTTCATTACCTGGATTTTAGCCACTTGGTTACCAAAACGATAAGTCAGAATAGGGCAAATGTTCTCTTTCAGTCACATGGCAATATGTCTAGCTGATAACTGGAAGTCACTTACTGAAAAGCTAAGGAGAAAATGGATTTTTCAAGTTAGAAGCTGTCCATTCCGGACCACTGGTTATTTTGGGCTTAAGTTCATTTTCACGGAATGATTAAAGAGGTGTCGTCTTGTGATTGTCCTTAAATTTATCTAGATTTTTTTTTCTTTTTTCCTTTTTGTGTTCTTTTGTCTCAAATTATAAACAGCAGGGAGCCCGCTTCCCTCTCTCTCTCTGCCTGCCTCTCTGCCTACTTATGATCTCTGTCTGTCACATAAATAAATAAAATCTTTAAAAAGAATTATAAACATGTTTTATTCCTTCTAAATTTTATCTTGTCCAAGTGGTATCAAATATTAATGTATTTGAATATTTTGGTTTTGCATACATGTAAGTGCAAAAATAGATTTTGAAATGTTTTCATCAACAAAGTATGATTGTATGAATAACATAATCTGAAGTCTAAAATAATGAAATCTTCATGTAACAATGCCACATAGAGCAGGTGATAATATTACAAAGTGGCACAAAAGTGAGTTTTTGTCACCTTGAAAATGTATAGCTTTTAAGAGTCTAATTTCTTTTGTCATATTCCTATGTCTACAGAATTATATCTCTTAATAGAATATAATTCTGAAGGAATTGTTGCTAAAATTTTATTCTAAAGTTTTTGCTGAAATTTTATCCTCAAGCCAGTAACTTAGCATAAAGTATCAATGAAAAATCTCACCATTAAATTGAATGTTGTATAACATACCTCCGCCCTCTGCCAGTGGATGCTGGGTTTTCTAAAGCTTTGTAAACATCAAGAAGACAAAGTATAGCTTCTATTCCAAGAAATGTTCTGACAGTAAGATGAATGTGAGTCTTTCTGAAAGAGCGCCAACTCGCAAATGCTCTTAGTGGGGAGATAAAGCAACATAGTGATAGACTCAGTTGCTGACTGTGTTGACAAATTTCAAGAAAGCAATGACCCACTTGCCCAACACAATGATTTGTTGGAAGGAAAAAAGAAAACATGGTAAAATTTTAGTAAATGCTTTTTATTTATTTTTCTGAAATACAAGTTCCCTTTGTTTTCTTTTAAAGCTTTTCAAATGAATGCTGAGTAGGTTTCTATTGTATAAATGATAAATATAGAGAGGGTAGTACTTGTTTTAGCTTCATGGTTAAGTTGATCAACAGTATCCTAGAGACCATTTACTTTCCTTTGTTTCTCTCTATACTTAAAATTGCTGAATGGCAGCATAACCCACAAGTTTTAAATGGTATGTGACCTTATTACTAAAGAGATTATGATTTGCTCTTTCATTCCTCCATCAAAATAATAAGACAGCTTGGTCTCTCTAACAGTACTCAGATAATTTTCATCAATAATTCGTTATGAGAGGGGTGCCTGGGTGGCTTAGTTGGTAAAGCAACTGACTCTTGATTTCAGCTTGGGCCATGATCTCAGGGATGTGAGACTCCAATTCTCTCTCTGCCTCCATCCTTCACTTGCTCGTGCTCTCTCTCACTCTTTCCAAAAAAAAGAAAAAAAATAATTGGTTATGAGATGTGAGAGAGAGATTAATGGTTGACTATATGAAATACAGAACAATCTAAATTATCCAGAAATAACTGTAATGCTTGTTTATCCAATGAGAATATCAAAACAGAAAAATCAAGAAGACAGCAGAAATTTGGCACATAAATTTATTTGCTTGGTCTAGAATATTCATCACAGTCTCATGTATTTTCATTGTTGTATATTTGTATCTATACAAGACCACAGTTTCATATAATTTTATTAATATTATTAATATTGTATTAATATTAATCATTGGCTCATGACATACCCTTTTCATTGTTCTAAAGAAAGCCTACTTTTTATTTTTTTAATTTTTTTTCTTAAAGATTTTATTATTTATGTTACAGAGATCACAAGTAGCCAGAGAGGCAAGAAACCCACTTTTTAAAGAGATTTTATTTATTTATTTGAGAGATAGAGAGAACAAGCAAGAGGAGCGGCAGAGGAAGAGAGAGAAACAGGTACCTCACAGAGCAGAGAGCCTAAAGGGGGCTTAATCCCAGGACCCTGGGATCATGACCTGAACCAAAGGTAGAGGCTTTAACCCACTGAGCCACCCAGGCACCCCGAAAGCCTACATTTAAAGCAATGTAATTACATAGTTTTTTCTCTAAGAATGTAATAGACAACCATAGATCCATTACCTACAAAACATTTGGGATTTTAAAAATAATTTACCTCTAAAAATGTGTCCTCGTCTCCTGTAACTAACCTATCCTCCTACCTTCCCCAAATATCATGTTAAATCTTATGTTCATCATTCACTTTCCTTGTTGTTCTCCTGTATCCATATTTATTCCAAACATAATTTAATCTATTTCTTTAATTTCTCAGGAAGCATACAATGCTGTGTTTAAACTTCAGGGGCTTATATGTTCATGTATCGTTATATTGTATACCTATTGCCATCTGGCTGTAGTTCATTTCTTTTGATTGCTGTTTTATATGAATGTCCTACAATTTATCTGCTTTCCCAGGATGGGCATTTAGGTGACGTCTACATTTTTGCTATTGTGAATAATTCCACTATGAACACCCTCCTATCTATCCCCTGCTACCCTTACATAAGGGGATTGTTGAATCATAGAGGATAGGCTTGTTCAACAATACAAGGGAATGTTGGATTCCTTTCTAAAATGTTTGTACATATTTACATTTGTAGCAGCAATATACAAGCTATCATGTGGATATACAGCGTCTCCAATATGAGGTATTATCAGACTTCCATTTTTGTATGGAATTTCTTTTGCTTCTGTGATCAATTATGATCCTTATCATCTCTGTTTGTTTGTTAGCAGCAGTATTCCCTTTTCTGTGAAATGCTTCCATTGCTCATTTTTTAGTGGGTTGTTTGTATTCTTCTTACTAATCTGTCGTTCTTTATATATTCTTAGATCTATTTTTTTTAATTGTTGTTGTTCTGTCAGCCCCCCCAAATTATCCTCATTTGTAGGTTTCACCTGTGACTTTACTCTTTCTCACGTTTAATCTTTTGTTACCCTGAAATGTCCTTGATAAAATTATGAAAGTTTTGCTTAAAAGGAACTAAATCACTAAACTCATAGGACCTCTTACTAATGGGACATCTCCTAATCTGTTTCATCAGTCTAAAAAAAAAAGACAGTCACCTTAAATATTGTGACATTGTATGTTTTATTTACCTAAGAGATGATCAAAGGAAAATTAGTACTATAATAAATAGAAATCAATCATTGCCAGGTGCCAATGCAAGCAGGAAACCTATATAAATGCTAAAGATTTCTATTATTGGATCTATAGTTTAAGAATGTTACCACTATTATGCTAACTTGAACAAAGATAATTTTGCCTCAAATAAAATGTTGTTGGAGAGGATACATGTTTATTACTTCATGATAAAACATTGCTTCCATTACTGTTTTTTTATGGATGATTATGTTCCCTGAATTACAGTAACTGCATACAGTAATATTTGGAAACTGCATTGATGATTTTGTGCCTTAACCATAACATACCTTAGCCATAACATTAAAAAGGAAATCTTTTGGGTTTATATTTGGACGTGGAAATGTAAGTTCTATTTAAAAGATTTCTCCCTGGGTTATTAAATCTTTAGGTCTTTTGAGAACTAATTTTAAAAGTAGTGTAACAGGGGCACCTGGGTGGCTCAGTGGGTTAAAGCTGCTGCCTTCAGCTCAGGTCATGATCCCAGAGTCCTGGGATCAAGCCCCGCATCGGGCTCTCTGCTCAGCGGGGAGCCTGCTTCCCTTCCTCTCTCTCTCTGCCTGCCTCTCTGCCTACTTGTGATCTCTGTCTGTCAAATAAATAAATAAAATCTTTAAAAAAAAAAGTAATGTAACAGAATTCTACTGAAAATTATGATTGGGTCCTTTGTACATTTTAAGACAATATCCTTCCTGTTAACCCACACATCCTCTTTCTTCCATGCCTAAGATTTGTTTCCCCATTCACATATTCACATCTGTTGTTTTCCTAGTTACCTAGATAATCAGAAATCCCAATTTCTCATAGAATTTCTAGCTTCCTCATCCAGACAGTATTATGATTTGAATTCATTTTCTTTATTTGATAATCTGAAAATTCCAGGAAGGAATTTATAATAGATATCAATAAGAATAAATATTTTTTAAAAAACATTAAGAAAGAGAAATCTGTGATAGTTTCTTTTCCATGCTCTTAAACGAAAATTCACGATTGGTAAACACTAATTTATCTGTCTTTATCACTTGTGGGTCATTTTTTCCTTTTTAAGGATTGCTTCCTTGTTTGTTAAGGGAATTAATTTTTTCCCACTCTTCTTTTATTTTAACTATAATAACTTGTAATATCATTTCTCTCTTTTGACACCCAGTGAAAATGAAGTTCTTGGTTCATTTTGTTTGGAAGAATATGCATCCCTATAGGAATGCAAATACAGCATATTCTTTCTTGGACTATTTCTGCCTTTCTTGATAGAGTTGGTCAAGTTCCATCAACACTGCCTCTACATCTTATGCATGCATCTCTTGTTATCCTTACTATTTATTATAATGTACTTGCCTAGGTGTCTGAATCCTAGACAAGATTGCTTGTTGAATTCTGTGAGGATGGAGATAAAAACTACATTTATATTTGTTTCTGCATTTCCCAGAAAAATACCTAGCACTTAGTAGGTGCTTGGTGAATATTTAAATAACTCTCTGACTTACCAAATGAATGTTTATCTGGTATTTTTTATTAGATTTGTCTTCAGCATTCTAGCATTCTACTATATAAAGTGCTGAAATTTTTTATTTATTCATATTAAAGGAAATACTTTCTCATGATCAAAACTCTCTCTATTGTACCTAATCATATCACTAACCTATACTAATAGGAAGGGTCAGAGTCACACATGATTAGAAGAGCCTTATATGCCATGATTTAGATCACTAATGTTTATTTATATACAGTGATCTATAAATTAGTAAATCTTCTTATGGTTTCTAATACCATTCAGACTGGGAAGACCTCCTTTCAAATGCCATACTTCATAATGTCTTACTCTATCATTGTTTATTGTGCATGTGTTAGATTGAGAAAATGACAGGGTCTAAAAATAATATAGTTAATGTGCTGCTAGTGATCTTACAGCTTAGCTGAGGCAGAACGAGATTTTGTATGCAGAGTTTTCTCAAACCTTAGTGGAGTTTGTATGAGATATATATGCCTATTTTGCTCATAACTGATGCTGTGAAAATCTGAGCAGTTAAATGAATCAGTTTCTTCTTTTAACGTGCCCATCTTTTGTTCTCATCCTGCAATCATTTGATTATGACTCACTTCTAATTGCCTTTCCACTTCTGCTTAGCTGTGCATATTCCTTCCATCACCAATATCCAACACACAGAATACCAGCTTCAGGTGTAAAGAGATTCATAGAATTACATTATCAAAGCACTTGGAAAGGTGACTTCAGGGCTATCCTTGGAAAACTCTGAGAAATCATAGAGGACCTGAGACAGATTAAAAAGGAAAATTGGCAAATGTTTTGCTTTGCTAAAAAGCAGCAAGAGTGAGTCCTGAAAAATACACGTTGGTTAAGAGAGGTGACGATCATAGAAAGAAAGGTACATTTTTTACCTAATGATTTATAGGGAAATTTAGAAAAGTGTAGAGAACATTAAAATCTACATATATTATCTCATAATGAGTATATATATATATATATTTTTTTTTTTTTTAAGTAAGAGAAAGGCTGATATATCCCATTAAAACATACTAAAGCTGGGGTGCCTGGGTGACTCAGTGGGTTAAGCCTCTGCCTTCGGCTCAGGTCATGATCTCAGGGTCCTGGGATCAAGCCCCGCATTGGGCTCTCTGCTCAGCGGTGAGCCTGCTTCCCCCTCTCTCAGCCTGCCTCTCTGCCTACTTGTGATCTCTCTCTCTCTCTCTCTGTCAAATAAATAAATAAAATCTTAAAAAAAAAATACTAAAGTTGTATTTTATTTTCAAAAAAGCAATCCCAATTGCCTCATTTGGGATAGCTAAATTTTGTCAGGATTCAAACCAGGTAGTGTAACCACGCTCAGTGTTCATGCATAATGTAACCCTGCTCGTATCAAGCTCGGGAGAGGGCTGTAATGAACTGACTTACATTTCTGTCTTTAGCTATTTTTTTTTTTAAGCTCAAATTCCATTCATTTCCCAGGATAAAATATATATAATATAGATGACATAAAACATGTAAAGGAGGTAGATGGCACAAAGACATTACCAATTAAAGCTAGAATCAAGAATGAGAGAGATTTGGGGGCACCTGGGTGGCTCAAGTTGAGTGTTTGCCTTTGGCTCAGGTCATGATCCTGGTGTCCTGAGTTGGAGCCCCATATCAGGCTCCCTGCTCAGTGGGGAGTCTGTTTCTCCTTCTTCCCCTGTTCATGCTCTCTCTCACATAAATAAATAAAATCTTAAAAAAAAAAAAAAAGAATGAGAGAGATTTGGTTACATCTTCATTCCTGTTGAAATCCACCAAGAATTCTAGGTTCAGCCTGTATGCTAAAAACATCGCCTATAGGGAAGAAATGCTCTGGCAACTTTTCACTGAAGGGGACATCTGTGTTTATCCTGACTGATGATGCGATGTGGTTACAACACATTTAACACAGTCTTCAGTTGCTTCAAAAGGAACATGGTTTCAGGTTTACATGAAGTAAAAGCCACAGAGAAAAGGCTGCTGGGGTGCTGGGTGGCGCAGTTTTTGATTTGGGTCAGACTCTTGATTTGGGTCAGGTCATCACAGCAGGGTGCTGGGATCTGGCCCCAAGACACATGGGGCTCCTTGCTCAGCGGGGAGTCCACTTCTCCCTCTACCCTATCCCATCCGCCTGCTTGTTTTCTGTCTCTCTCTCTCAAATAAGTAAATAAAATCTTATTGAAAAAAAAAAAGGCTGCTACTGAGACTACATCAGAATTGTTTTGTTCAACTGTCTGCCTTATTTTTAGATGTATATTGTGAATTACAATGAATAAATCACACTAATTTCCTGAAATATAAATGAGTCTCATGTTAAAAAGAAAAAAAAAGGATCTAAGTGTTCCATGATAGAAAATGTTTCAGGAGTTAGTGTTAATGAAAACAGAAAAGATTTATTTACTGAAGGACATCTCAAATTTTTGCTAAGGTTACTGATGACTTTTTTTACAGAGAAGTTTATAAGATATAGCATTTTCCCCAAATTATGTGACCATAGTGTCCCACAGAATACCTTTTAAAAAACCCTAGCCAAAGAATATAACACTGTAAGAAGAAATAATTGTTGTAACGAAGTAGTGAATTTGTGCCATTCCCTATTTCCAAGGGAGAATCAGGTAGCCAAAAATAAAAGATATCCTTACAACTGTATTCAAAAAGACCAAATAACTACCTGCAGGTAGGATGTTGAGAAACTGGGCAACATGACATTTGAAGTCAATGTCAACAATCAAATGGATGATATTTGCTCCGGGAAGCACTACTGACTGCCATTTGTAAAGGAGGTGAGCGATCCCATGCTCCTAGATTTAAGGAAGTTCTCAAGACCTGTGAACTCTTCTTCCAAAATATACCTTGAAAAAGGCTGATGACTGTAACTTTTGTTGTGACCTTGGACTATGTTGCCAACATTTTTCTTTAGATTTCCAGGGTTTCTTCCTAAATGCACTCAAGTGTTCACATTTGCCTTTCCTTCCTTCCCTGCTCCCACACCGCTCCATCCTTTCTGCACACAACTAAAGCAAATTTTGAAAACTACATCAAATTATGCCATATCTAGTCAGCTTATACTAGCCTCTAGTGTCCTGGCCTTCGTTCTGTTCCTGATCTTGTAAAGGTTTTATTCCTCCTTCTGAGGTAATTTCCTCCAGGTTGTTCTCTTGACTTGCTCACCTCACTTGGATCTAGTTCAAATATTACCTCTACAGAGAGGCCTTTCTGATCCACTCTAAATAAACCTCCCGCATTCCCTTTGTAAACCTTGTAAACTCTCTTGAATACCCAACTTCCAAGCCCAGGCCATTCTCTGTAATTTTGTCTGGCTTTATTTTTTAATATGTATTTGGCATGTTTTTGGTCTATGTCCCCCAGGAGAATCCAAGCTGAAGAAGGCAGGGGATTTGTTACCATTATTCATTTTTCTTGGAGCAGTGCCTTTGCAGAGCAGAATGCTAAGTATTATTTTTTTTTCCAACAAATGAATATATAAAAGTTTACTTTTAAAAAGTAATAGAGTTAGGAACATTATTTTTAGATAAGGTAACTATAGAATTACCATAATTACAGAATGGTACAGCTAAATTAATATTGCTATAATGAAGCTAAAATACCAAAACATGGGCTCTTCAAGTCATTTTAAAGTAGCCTATATGGCATGATCATTTTTTTTAATTGGTTCAGAATATAAAAGAGGAAGTTCTATACAACCCACACTGCAACAAGTTGCTAAGGTAACTACAGTATGGGTAAAGCATTTCATCACTTTAATAATTGTATAGATTTTCAGTAAGCAGCACACAAGACATATTAAGTAAGATGTATCATTGTGTAAATTAATTCAGTCTAGAAACCAAGCTTCCTAGCACATATTTACAGGAGGTGCTTTTCAAGGACATTACCTCGTAAGGAGAAAAAACTAAACATGCCCAAATATTAATAAATATGCCATTCATAGTACAAAGTTATTTTCCAAACCTTGTCTTCACAGTTTCATAAATTGAAAAATGTACAAATTAGCAATTTGATCTAAAATTTTGCCCAATATGCTATGACAAGTCTAAAAGGCTTCAAAATGACATTGTAGAGCATTGTTTAGATATTCTTACTTTATAAAAAGAGCTTTGTCTGCATCATTTCCTAATGAGGTAGGGACTATTATTAACCATACTTCATACATGAGGAAACCAACACAAGGAGAGGTTAAATCACTACTGTTCTCAGAGACCCCCTCCCCCTCCCAGCTTCCTCAAAGTAGAATAACAAAGTTTAAATTGTCTTTTTTAAAAACGATTTTTATTTATTTATTTGAGAGAGAGAGAGAATGCTCATTCAAGCAGCGCACAGGGGAGCACACAGAAGCAGGGGCTGGGGCAGGGAGAGAAAGGGTGAGGGGCTGAGGAAGAGGGAGGAGCAGGCTGCCCAGTGGTGCTAGATCTCAGGACCCAGGACCTGAGTGGATGCTTAAACAACTGAGCCACCCAGGCATCCCAGTTTAAGCTGTCTTAACTCCCAGGTCTGTGCTCTTAATCTCTCTGTTATCCTGTCTCTTCTTTATTTTCTTTACTAGATACTGAGGGTACAAACTGCATTCTCCTTAGAAGATTAGTTGCTAGAGAAACCAGAACTTTGCTGGATATATATTCAATGTAACAATACCATGAAATAAATCAGCATGGGAGGAATGGGAGAGATCACCTTGAATAACCAACAAAGGGCACATTAACTCCCATTGGAAGACATGGTGTTTGTATGGCCTGGGACCTGGCTGTCCTGCCTTTTGCCAATTGACTTGCCACACGACAGTTAACTGGTTGGGCTATTCAAGATCCATGCACCAGTGGTGTCAGAACTCAGTCAGATGGAAATATTGAAAGCATATATCCCTAACAGGCCTCACATCGTCAGACAGGAACGGAAAGAAAACAGTGCTGCATGTGTTTCTGACCAAGAAATTCTAGGTCCCAGTTTGAGTTTATCGAATTCTAAATAGAATAAGAACAATCACCAGGGAAAGTTCAAACTGGGGACCTGGATTATCTACCTTCCTTTACAAGTTTCTTTCAAAAAATTGATTAAAACAGCAACAGCAGTGACAGCATTTATTTTATAAATGGTAACTAAATGCAGGATTTATATAAATGTGATATTTAGATATCTATATACTAGAGGCAAAAGTTCCAAAAGAAATCGCTAGTTAGTCTCCTACAGGCCAGCTCATTTGGACTGATACTTAATTTCCAAATGATAATTCCTTGCTTATCTAAAAATCGAAAAGGAGAATAAGTATGCACTTCCCACTCCTAATGGAAAGCTCCTAGAGCCCACTTCTAGCAAGCATTTTCGTAGGTGTTAATGTTTATCCAATATCTAACATTTTAAAGTAATCATATCAGCAATAATGCTTTGTCTAGGTAACACTTAACAATTTTCCAACATAATATGCATTTTCTTATTGGATTTTCACAATCCTCAAAGCTAGTATTGTTCAAAAGACTCAGAACCTAGCTTATGAATAGAAAGGCCGAGACCAAAATTCAGATTTTCTAATTAGCAGGCCCATGTATCTCTAAAGTTCACTACAGTTCCAAAAAATATACTCACTTGAACTTTCTCTTCTAAGCTAGAGGAATTATCTGGCTTAAGTGACAACTGAGTAATCAATTTATCTATATTTCTTATAACAGATACATCATGAATATTACAGTCCTTTCACATTAGGTAATGAAGAAGGAGCACTGAATTAAGGAAGAATGGAGCCCTAGTTAAGCAACTAAACTGCAAATTTCAGCCATCCCTGGCCTCAGTCTTCTTACCTGGAAATGTGGATGAAGAACCAAGTGATCTCCAAAGCCATTAATGGTCTAGTTTTAAATTGTGACATATATCATCATAATGGATAATTGGGAATGTTATACATTTTTTAAATATCCTAGTATCTTCTACTGTCAAGTATGCTGAAAATTTTTCTGAATGCTGGAGGTTTTCATTTTCCCAAAGATTCTTTGTCATGTTCTAAGAATTTCCAGGGTCACAAAACCTGGTTTAAATTGTTTTGCATAACTGTACAGTGGCAAGAATTATTTTCTATTATAAAGATTATAGATTCACAGATTTTTTATTGTGAGAAATTTTTATATTTTTGTTAAATTTTGATAGCGTTATTTGATTAGCCTTTCTCTTTTTCTATTTTCTTTCTTCCCTTCTTTCTTTCTCCCCTTGTCTGTCTGTCTGTCTTTCTTTCTTTCTTTCTTTCTGGAATTCCCAAAGAATGCAAAGCTTTGATCACTTAGGTTAGTTTGTGGAATACCTTCCAAGAGTCAGTTACAAGAGGGAGTATAAGAGGCCTATATCTTTCATATCATGCCTATGACAGAACACAGAGGGTCAGTTGAGTTTTGAAATTTGTCTCAAAACAGATTAAAATTTTGAAATATTTCATCAGTTTAGAAATGATGAAAAAACTATAAGTCCTATTATTAACATGTCCAAGTAATGCTTATATGCCAGTCCCTACACACACACGCACACACACACACACATACATTTCAGCTATACTCTGACAATCTCAATACTTCATGAAATTTTAGGAACAGCAAATTTTACTCTGATGCAGACTCTTTGGGAAGGTCTACTTATTTTATGTATTTTGTTTTACTCCGGCACAATATTGTTGGGGGGGAAGGATTATGCCAATAACTAGTAAGCATTTGTCTAATCTTTTTGTATACCCAGAATAACATAATTTACCTAATGTATGTAATCAATGATTGGGGTGTAGTGGAAAAAACACTAGACATGAAGATAGAAAGTCTAAACTTGCTGGGGTGCCTGGGTGGCTCAGTCAGTTGAGCTTCTGGCTTTTGATTTTGGCTCAGGTCATGATCTTAGAGTCCTGAAATTGAGACCCACATCTGTCTCTGTGCTCACTGAGGAGTCTGCTTGAGGATTCTCTCTCTCCCTCTGTTCCTAGCCCCCCAATCTCAAATAAATAAATCTTTAAAAAAAGAAATTCTGAATTTGATGTTGTATATCATTTTATTATTCTCTATATATTCATATATGAAATGAGAACAGTAGTATCTGGTTCACAAGACTACTCTGAGTATTAAACTGAAGAAGTCTATCTTAACTATTGTAGAGATCAAAGCTACACAAAAATATTGGGTACTATTCTTATTATGAAAATAGCAGGTATAAATAGGACTCATGAACCTCCTTAAAAGTCTCTTCTTTAAATAAAAGAAAAGCAAAATTCAAATGCTCTTTTATCCTCCTCAATCATCCTTTTATTCCAATAGAGTGGATGGCAACAGCAGGAGGAGTAAGAATCTTGGTACTGTTTGCTAAGTCTCAAACCGAAGTCTCCACAACTCTGATTTCTATCATAGCACTATAAATAGATGAAACTTTTCTCTTTTATGTATTTAAAACACGTGTTGCTTTAAGTGACAGAATTTTGAGCCCATTGTCAAGTTAAGGCAGAATATGAGCAGTTATTGTACCAGGTCCTATGGATTGAGGGCAGAGGTGTACTGGTAAACCAGCTTTCCAAAAAATTAAAATAATTAATAATACGAACAATAATAAGAAGAACAATAATAAATAATAGTACAATCCTGATTTGTAGCAATTGCAGATGTCCATGGTCTAAGTACTCCTGTTATGGCCAATGTCAAGGTGCCACTGTGACATCAGCAAAAGCACAGGAGGGAACAGAGGTGCTGGGAGGAGATGATAAACAATCAATTCTTCAAAGCCAGTGAGAGTCACTTGTTCTTGCAAACTCCTGATGGGCCACTGACATTTGTTCTGACCTCTGGTAATTTTAAGCAATTAAAAAATATAAATATAATAGAAGTGTTAGGGTCCATAATCAAAGGAGTGAGACTGATACAAAGTGAAGGTCAAGCAAAGCTTTATTTCACATCAAGCATGGAGAATCAAACTGACCGGTCAGGGCCGTCTCTGGCAAAGAGGCAACCCCTCCCAGCCTCACAGACTAACTTTTATAGAGGTAGTTTAGCGGGGCTATACACAGGTGGCCAATGAGATTGTGATACCCAGAGAAAACTGCACAGTCATGCTAGGTCTGCCATACACAGAAAAAACTGCTAGGTAACACATAGATGGCCAATTGAATTTCAATTTACCCTAGTAGATATATGTGCACCCCACTGATTGGATGTCTTCACCTGGCCTGACCTGCCTTTGTATCTAGGCTTTGCAAGTTAAGTTCCTCTGGGAGGGGCGGGGTCAATCTAAGTCTACTACATAAACACAAAATGACTCCCTCTGGCCAACCAGGCCCTTACATTGAAGTGCTTATGCCCTGCTTTTATTCCCATAAGCAGGTATAATATTTGATTTAAATCATCAGTTTCACCTATTTTTTTCATTTATATTTGGCAGGAGAAATGAAAAATTCAGGTTATGTTGCCAGGTTAAATAGGTTTTGAGTTCAAAATGTAAATGCCTTTTCTTCTTTCCTTTGTCTCCAAAGGGAAAAGAAATGAGTTGACTATAATTCTAACTCAAGAAAGAAGGCCGAAATGACAGAGGACTTCCTCAGTGGATTCTTTATTGGGGAACACTAATTCCCAATGGTTTGTGTCCGCAACTATAGGAACTACATAAAGCATAAGTTTGATTTTACTCCCATGATAGATACAAACATGAAGCAGCATATTTTGTTATTTCCCCAAACCTGTAAATATGACCCATATTAATGTCAATGTTATCAGTAGAGAAAACCTAATATCACCCTTAATAAGAGAAATGTGTAATCCCTGATAATGATGTTAAATAATAATTAAATCAACATCATAATGATTATATTTGCTTTTTAAAACATTCAAACAGCAGATGAAGTAAGATTGAAAGAGCATTTAAAACAAGTATTTTAGGTAGTTTTTGAAATGCTTGATTACCAAGAAATACCAATTTTGTATTAAAATACCCAGATTTTATCTAGAGCTTCATGACATGTGCTGGCCAGAACACTGGACTAGGAGGGAAGGAATTCTGGTTCTAGGGCTGGTTCTAATGCTGCCATCAACTATGTGATTAGATCATGATTAGATATGTCTCTGTGCTTCCTTCCGTTCCTCCTCTGGTAAAATGGTAGATAGTACTAACTTACATTAACACATCCAACTGTGCTTTCCAATTCAAAATGCCTTAAATTTATGAATCATGGCATTTACTCACAAATTCTTTCTTTGCAACTACTTTAAAAATTTTTGAATTTATAAAGAAACATCTTAAACTCTCATTCTTTGCAATGTTCCAGTTGTACAAGATGAGAAATGGTACAATTTTTCACTTTATATGATTGAACTCATGGAAGTGAATAAGCTGTATGGACAACATACTAAGTTACATAACTAAAATTTGATTCCAGGATGAAGTTTCCATCCAAGGTACTCTCTTTTCCTAAACACTAACTACTGAAAAAAGAAGCTTGAATTTTAAAAAGCTGATTCAGCCAACCTTCTGTTATGGACTGAATTGTGTCTCCACGAAATTTATATGTTGAAGCCCCAACTTCCAGTGTCAGTGGAAAAGGGCCTATGAGGAGGTGATAAAGGTTAGATGAGGCCATAAAGTGGGTCTCTGATTGGGCTGGTGCCCTTACAAGAAGAGATAACAAAACTCCCTCTCTCTTTCTGCCAAGTGAGAATACACTGAGAAGGCAGCCAGCTATCTGTAAGCCAGGAGGAATCCTGCTCTCAGCAGAAGCCATATTGGCCAGAACTTTGTTCTTGGACTTGTCAACCTCCAGAACTGTGAGTAATAAATATGTGTTTCCTTCATTCTTCTTTCTTCTTTACCTCTAATTCTGAAGAGTCATCATGTTTAGTTTATTCCACCTACAAAATCTCGCTTTTACTTTCCTTAATTTTTCATCATTTCTCCCTTACTTCAGACGCTTGTGCTGTCACAACAGTTTCCAAATTGGTTTCTCTGCCTGAAATCTTAACATGCCTCAATTTTTGCCTCAAAATGGTCCCAGGATAAGCTTCTTAACCTTCCAGAAAATTGGTCAATGATTCCTGGACATCTATACTCTTAGGATAAAATCCTCAAACTACCCCATGGATTAAAGATCCTTCATGGATTAAGGAGCCTCTTAATTCCTTAACTTAGTCGGTACTGTTGATTTTGTGTGGGATATTCTTCCCATGTTTATCCCCACAACAAACTATGCCTCATCCTTCAAATACTATTATTAAGTACATAAATAACACTAAGTATCAATCACAGTCCTAACTGTTATATGTATTTAGGTTCATTTGATCCTACAAAACCCTTGAGAAAGGTGCTATTACTATCATCTGAGTTCCTGAGTGACAGAAAGGTTGTTACTTGTTACTTGGCTCATCACACAGCTCGTAAGTAGCAAAACTAGAAATCTAACCTATGTGGCTGAGAACCAGAATCCAGGCTTATAACCATGAAACATACTGCCTCTTGAAGCAAAATGCCATTCATTTCCCTTGTGAAGCATTCTCTAAATTCACCAGAAAAATCTAATGGTTCTTGCTACTGTATGTCATTGTATATTACCCTCTTTTATTCATTAACTTGTTTCATTTCAAGTCTATTTTATTCCTTTTTCCTAAACTGAAAACTTCTTGAAGGTAGAGACCATGGATTTTATCCCTGTATCAGTCCTTGGTACATGCTCAATATTTAATACATGGCTGTTAAATATGATTTTTAAAGATTTTTTTTTTTAATTTGACAGAGAGAAATCACAAGTAAGCAGAGAGGCAGGCAGAGAGAGAGGAGGAAGCAGGCTCCCTGCCGAGCAGAAAGCCCGATGTGGGGCTCGAACCCAGGACCTGGGATCATGACCTGAGCCGAAGGCAGCGGCTTAACCCACTGAGCCACCCAGGCGCCCCTAAATATGATTTTTAAAAACATTTTATAGAAATATGAAAATATTTTACATGTTTCTCAGGAAGAAATAGAATCACAATCCTTCAAAGAATTGTATGATTTATTTACCATCTTTAACTATTTGGTTTTATAATTTCTAAGGAAATAAGTAATGTAATGATAGGGAATAATATATGTCAGTGATACTTGTTTCTATCAATCATAACATCCTTAATTAAATAAAATATATACTTCTATTTATAAAATTACAGTCTTTTCAGAAGGATGATACATTTGTTATCTTGAAAATATTTAAATATCTCCTAAAATAACAAAGTTATGATGAGCTACATTATAAAATCATCAGACTCACAATTAGTTATTTTGGGCATTACATATGGCTTGAAAATTAACATTCTAAATAGTGGCTTAGAGTTTTAGACAATTTTAAAAAAGGAAGTGCTTTCTTTCTTTGAACAAGCTCATTACGTTCCATTTTATTAACTAGGAGTCTAAAAGACAGACATTATTAAATAGTATTGATAGATATTATGTCATGTTCAATATGATACTATTGAAATTCCTCTAAATAAAATGGATCTATTATGTGAAGAAGCAGCACCACAGCTGGGCTTAGGAAAGAATAACAAAGTGGCCAACTAGTAGTAGACCAATGTCTGGTTTGACTCCATCAGACCCCCATTTTCTTTGATGTAAACAATTGTTCACTGATCCATATAGAATTCTACCTGAAAAGCTATTGTGTTTTGAAGTCTGTGGTGATAATCCTTTTGTTATACTTGCAAGTCCTAGGGGGAGTAAACTATTTGAAGGGTCTTTCATGCACTTGGGAGATTTCTTTTTTTTTTTTTAAGATTTTATTTATTTAGTTGACAGAGAGAGATCACAAGCAGGCAGAGAGGCAGGCAGAGAGAGAGGAGGAAGCAGGCTCCCCACTGAGCAGAGAGCCCGATGTGGGGCTCGATCCCAGGACCCTGAGATTATGACCTGAGCTGAAGGCAGAGACTTAACCCACTGAGCCACCCAGGTGCCCCGCACTTGGGAGATTTCTTAAAACCACTTATATATACATGCATTGGAGAAGAGAAATAATAAAACATCTTTGTCACATTACCTTATAAAATAATACATCAAAAATGAAATTAAGCAATATTAAGCTAGTTTTCAAATTTAGGGAGTAGATTCAGACTAGACTGATTGCATGCCACGAGGTAATAATGTCTCACGACCTCCTGCCCAGCCCAGAGATCTTATTCTTTGATCCCATTCTATAAGAGAGACAATTCATGTTTTCCTGCATTGTGCTTATGAACAGTCATGATAAATATCAAATATGTTTTCACTGAACAAGTAAGTCGAAACATCAAAATATTTCCCAAAGCAACTAGAACTAAGTTGACATTTTAAATTACTTCCTCATACTTTTTATAATTTAATTCTGTTTCTTCTTGAGTAAAGCCTATAGAGTAGCACATCATAATCTGTCAGAAGTTTATACAGAAACTAGATTTAGAATTTAATTCAATTAAATAAATCATGGCTCCTTCAAACCAGCCTCTGAAAGATAAAATAAAGTAACAAAATAAGGTAACAACTCTAGTATGGATTAGACTTGTACTTAACACCTAAGAGTTGGAGACAATGAAGATTAAAAGTCACACCCTTGTGTTCATTCACTTTGTTGGGAGACACTGAAGTTTTCACAAAATTTCTGAAATGTAAAAAAAGACTTATTTGTCAATTATTATTGTGTCAAATATTTACTTTTGTTTTATAAATTACTCCATGACACCCTAACATTGCTTCTCTAAATCCTAAATTACGGATCTTTATAATCTGTGTGAGGGCATATTCAACTAATATAGGATACCATATTCACTATATAAATGGAGTATGTAATCTCAAATTACTTTTAAACAAGGGCAAGAATCCTGCCGGTGGTTAAGACATAAAAACTTGCTAAATGTCACAAGTGGTGAAATTGTTCTCATTTATATAGCAGGTTGTTCAGGAGGGTTAGTCTCTTTGTTACTTGATTAGAGCCTTCAAATGTCACAGAATACCTGGGTCTTCCAATCCTGGTGAAGGTTTAAGAAAGATGGAAACAAAATTATATGTAGTTAAGTTTTGAAATGTACCAATGCATCAGTACCAAGGCCCCTTTTGTCTGGTAACAAGCTTATCTTCATGATTCTGGTGGATTTCTTAGAGTGGAATGAGAACCCACTTTCCATCCAGGGAAGTGGCTTTCAGCTTTGAAAGTTCTGCAACCAATACATATGAATGAAAATGCAGATTACAGGTGCTATGCTGGTCCCTAAATGTTTGTCCAGAGGAAAATTTATAATAAGTTGCAAAAAGTTAAAACAAACAACCAACCAAACAAACAGAAACACATGAATGTTGCAGGGATTTACCCTTTTGCCTTTTAGATTTCAATAATTCGTCCACACTCCATAGGAGCCCAGGTCACATTTCTGCTGTTTTGTGCCTCTCCTTAATGTAGCGCAGTAATTTCTATGAGTTCTTGCCATATAAGGAGTGGGAGATTTGCTATCTTGGCCACCACATTCTTGGAGTGGATATAGAGCCTTAGGTAGTCATGTAAGAAGGACAAAGAAATAGTGAGCTGCCTTTTGGTGTTTCAAAACCCATGTTTCACTTACGAAACATGGTACTGACAACTAAGAAAATAATGGAAAATTGTTCTGATATTCTGGGTATACACATACACACACATATATACATAATAAGTTTTGCCCTCTATTTGATATCTAGATTTTTTTTTTTTAATCAGGAGAATCAACATAAGGTAACACCTCACAGGGAAGAAGCTATGAAGTCCAGTTTCTGATATAAACCAACTTTATATGGTGGTTCCCAGTCTGAATCTCAGGGAGACTTAGAGAAATCCCAAGGGTAAGTCCTTACAAAATATGTTTATATGAGCAATGAGGGACTCCGGTGAAAACGCAGCCTGAGATTAAAAAGAGGGAATCCAATAAGCATGACCCAGAAAGGAAGGAAGGAAGGGTGAGTTGTGAGAGGGAAGAATTTTGAGAGGAGTACCGTGACTTTTCTATGTTCTTGCCCTGATGGAGCTCCAGGTTAGAGGAAAAGGGGGCTGACATTCAATCCTGCAAGACCAGTTTCAATAAGCTCTGTGAAATGTGGAGTCACCTGTAACAACAGTGCTTTGTGATCCTTCTAACAGGGTTAACACAAATGGGAGAGAGGCTTTCACTATCTCTCCTTCCCATACTTTTCTTTAAGCTTCACATCCCTTAGCAACTCTGGATGCTTCAGTGCACTGGTACTGATGTTCGCTGAGCAAGAGTCACAGAAGCAATTCCAGGAAGAACTGTTAAAAGCTAAAAGAAATGTTGGCTATTACTGTTAATGTGACTTCATGTGTACAAAGAGCCCAGGTACCCTCCATAAATTATGGGGGCACATTTTTTTCCAGGTCCCAATCCTGCTTTTCATCATCTGTACATACATACATATGCAAAAGGACGTTGGTTTAAAGTCTCATAGGTCTAACACAGCCTAGACTATTTTTTAGGTCTGGTTCCTTAGAAGTAGAGCCTGGGATAGGGATTCTTATGCCAATGAATCATTGAGAAAGTGCTCCCAGGAGGAAACAAGAAAAGAGTTAAGTGAAGCAGATCAAGACAAGGGAAGGAAGTAGATAAAGATCTAGGACCAGCTCAGCGGTTTCCAAAATGTGGTTCCCAGACCGACAGCATCAGCGTTATGTGAGAACCTGCTAAAATGCAGATTCTTCCCGCCCAGATCTACTGAATCGGAAACTCTGAGTGTGGGATCCAGTAATCAGACCCTGAGGGAAGATTATAGAATAAAACTTCATTAGGATAATAGAGACTCTTCACTCCCATAAACACTTTATTCATATGGTTTCACTTATTTGTGGAGCATAACAAATAGCATGGAGGACAAGGGGAGTTAGAGAGGAGAAGGGAGTTGAGGGAAATTGGAAGGGGAGGTGAACCATGAGAGACTGGACTCTGAAAAACAATTTGAGGGTTTTGAAGGGGCGGGGGGTGGGAGGTTGGGGGAACCAGGTGGTGGGTATTGGAGAGGGCAGGGATTGCATAGAGCATTGGGTGTGGTGCAAAAACAATGAATATGGTTACGCTGAAAATAAATTTTTAAAATAAAAAAAAACACTTTATTCAGTAAACATTTATTAGGTGCCATCTGAATGCTGGAGGGGGGTGGGGCGGGGAATTCTCTATTTAGAGTTTTTGAGGAGAGGACAGAGAAGAGGGATTGAAAATGGACAATAGCTGTTCCCAGCAATCTGAAGGAGGCCTTTTGAGGAAGTACACGGCTGGAGAACTTCCAAGGATTGGTCACATGTCTGAAGGGAAAAGACTGGTGATGTTAGAGGACATGAAGCCAGAACAGGACCCAAAGTTGGGGGTTGTCATGAAAAAGAAATGAAATAGCAATGAAAGAGACCTATGCCCTGACCTCATGCTCTGTCCTGTTGCTGGGGCATTCTCATGATTGCTTCTTTGTCTGCTTTGCTCACTCTTGATACCTGTGGTATGGCAACTCCAGAAGGAAATAAAGGTGTGGCTCTCAGTCATCCTTGATCTGACCTTGCTACTGCCAGGTCAGTATATATTTCAAGGCCTGTGTCCTAATGGAAACCTCCCTTGAGAAAAGCATGTATCTTCTCAGAACCATATATTTTGGCCTTTTTGGGGGGTTTTAACTCTGCCCTTTGATGCTTATTAACCTTGGATGTCTACTAAGTTTGCAGGCTTTTTAAAATCCAGGAAGATTCTTACATGTACACTGTGATTATATTCCGTTTAGAATCTATCACCGTGTTGGAAAAATGGCATATAATCCAAAAAACTTTTTAAATAGATTTCTTTGATTCTATCAGGAGTTTTTCCACTTCTCTGCGTAAAACAGAAATAACCACACTGAAGTACCGTATAAATATAAATCAACTTCAACCAGTACAAATAATAAAAATCTGAAGGATACTACCTGCTATTCTCCAAGCACACACAAAACAATGTTTTAACACTTACCTGAGTCTTTGGGCCTCTTATCTCTGACACCATCCTTATATTTTAACACAATGCATTTTTCTTTCTCAGTTTCCCACTGCTGCTATATTGTGCAATGCTTAGGAAAGTCATTGGCCACACATCAATTGTTACCTTAGAAGTTTGCATCCAGCATTCATTTGGTTAGGGCATACATAAACTCACCAAAAATTATTATCTGAACTGTCCAAAGAATGAGAGAAAGTGTGCATGTAACACTAAACTTGTGCTGAAAGTTTCCTGAGTACAAGTGCTGAACTTGGTCCAAGCACCAAGAGTTCCACAAGCCAGCTGAAGCTTTGCATCATTTCAGACCTCATCAGCAGAGCTGATAAATGGCTTTTCATGCTTAAGAGGAGGATGCTGGAGGGTAGTGTTGGTTTCAGACAATTGAAATGCAATGACTGTCACAAATCACCAAAGGCCAGTGGTGTCACTTTGTTAGTGCTAAGATGGAAAAGGCCAAGTCTTGATATGTTGCTCTGAGACACAGCTATTTATACAGAAACCACTTTTTTTTTTTTTAAATCTTGAGGTCCTTCCACCTTTTAAGGAAAAATAAAATAATTTTTTAAATACAAGCTCAAGTATAAGATGTTTCTACAAAGTTGATTCCTCACTTCTTTATTTCAAAGAGCAAATGAAACTAAGATTCTGTTCTGACATTGCATAAAATAAATGTGTTCTCTTCCATGAAAATTACATCAGTTCCAAAGCAGATAAGGGAATCATCCAGCTAGCAGGCAACATGGGATCTTCAAGAAAGGAGAACATTATAAAATGTATTTTATTGCTACATTCAGTTTATTACTTCCTATGTGGATTGGAGCCAGCTTGAAGGCAGGAACCATGTCCAGGACTTGCGTAAATTCTCACAGAATGCCATATATTAATAATCTCAGTGCTAAGTTAATACTTGAGTTGTTTGATTTGTTAATTAATTCTATGGATTTGAACTTGCTGGCTAATTTCTTGCTTTATTTTTTTTCCCTTTAATAGGTAGATGCTTCAAATGTGACTTCAATCATAGTAATTTATTATATCTCATATCACATCTATAACTCCATTTAGTGATAATTCTAGCATTCAGCTGGTGCCCAGACCCCTTGTGATGAATTTTGTGTGTAGAAGTTTTAACATCTTTATTTTCAGGACGCTATAGACCATCAAATTACTTAAAATCCTGTGAAGGTAAGCTTTACTAGTTTATTTACACATCTTAGAAGCCCCTTTCTCTTTCAAGCTAATACCTAGTTCTGTATAACGAATGAAAAATATAAAATTAGTATTTTTTATGTTGGAAGAAAGAGCCAGCATTTTCCCACACGCATGTTCTGGTTTATATTCCTTTGGCATTTCAGGATGTAAATACTAGAATCTCAAAATCATAACCATCAAAACCAATGCAAGGTTCTGTTTTCTTAGCAAATGTTAGAAAAGGCAGATAGGCTATTTGATTTTGGATTTGAAACAAAGACAGAAAACTTCAGTGAAAATAAGGTGGTTTAAGAGCTTAGACTCTTCGCTATTTATGTCATCATCCTCTGAGAGCAATTCTCTAGAGAAAAACAACAGGAATAGAAGGGAAGAACAGAAGGAAAGCACAATTCAGTTCCTGCCTGGATTCCTTCCTGCAGTTTCTCTGAGTCCTGGACCAGGCTTGAAGGCAGCTCTGTGGCGAAAGCCTCCAACCTCTTTTGCAGATGTTATTAAGGTTGGAGCTGGTGAGAAACAGACACACTTGTCAGTTTGTCTTCATGGATTCTACTCTGTCCTTACTCTCCTCCCTGCTTTCTGTCTAGGTATGCTTCTCAGAATTGGGTTTGCAGATCTTCCATGATTTTAGGGTCACAATCAGGCCTTCTGTAAAATTCTCTACCAGTTTGCACGATTACGTAAAATTTAATCTCTATAATAAATGGTTTATTGCATGCTAGTCTAATGATTGTGCTTCCCTGATCA
This sequence comes from Lutra lutra, assembly GCF_902655055.1. NCBI lineage: Eukaryota > Metazoa > Chordata > Mammalia > Carnivora > Mustelidae > Lutra > Lutra lutra. The sequence goes on from NC_062290.1 coordinate 54,043,834, forward strand.
AAGCTTAGTTGGTACAGAAATTGGCAAGCAATGTGGTTCCAGGAGAAAGAAAATTTGGGGGTGGGTTATGTGTATTAGTTCTGGGTTATCTGGAATGGATTTTTTTTTTTAAGATTTTATTTATTTATTTGACAGAGAGATCACAAGCAGGCAGAGAGGCAGGCAGAGAGAGGAGGAAGCAGGCTCCCTGCTGAGCAGAGAGCCCGATGCGGGGCTCGATCCCAGGACTCTGAGATCATGACCTGAGCCGAAGGCAGCGGCTTAACCCACTGAGCCACCCAGGCGCCCCTGGAATGGATTTTTTTTTTTATCAGATTAGATTTAAAGGCATTAGTGGCCCTGTTGTCACTGAAAAGGGGACACTAAGAATTTATGACATACAGTGACAAAATTACTTAAATTATAACCTACAGATACCTTTAATCAAGTGCCTGTAAAAGGAAAGTCTTTGGGTGACCAAGTACTTGTTTCCACAGGTAAAACAACAATAATGGTCTTGGTTGGTTACTTCTAAATGTGCTGGAGCACTTGGGGAAAGAAAATGGTCAGTTCAGCTTTTGATTCCCAGAACAAGGTCCAGGTAAAGGAGTAGAAACCTCCTACAACTGTGCTTAAGGAAAAAAACAAAAACAAAAATAAACCTCTTATCTCTTTTGCTGCAGGGCCAAAGTTTGAAACAAAATGAAAACCAAATTCAAAGTCTCTGAGTGAATGGATTTGATTCAAGCAAATTGAATTCACAGCTTCCCACTTGCTCTTGTGTTAGAATGAAGCACTGATTGAAAAGGAGTTTCACCGAGAAAAGGCGGGGGGAGTAAGACTTTGCTAAAAGAGAAATGAACAGCCCCCAGAATATGCTATAATGACATAAGAAACTTAATTTCTCACTACAGAGAGTCATATCTTTCATTGTATAAAGACAGTTGGGTCAAGCTGGGCAGAAGCAAGATTTTTATTAATGTCTTTACTTGGAATTAAATATAGGTAAAAGGTGTTTGCATGCCTGTGAATTTAATAAGATTGGACTCCAGTTGTTTTATAGTGTATCAGCCTGACTAAGCCTAAACGTTTCCTCAAATCCCCTTCTTTTATGGTCTCAGGTGAGGATTGGCCAACAGAAAAATTTGCATGAGTTTGAAAGGTAGAAGTGAAGCCTCAACCGTAACCTACTGAAGGTTGGTGTAGGACACCGGATACCTCTGCAACACATGTGAATTGTCACGGAGGCACTGACCTACCTTTTTCAGGTGGGGTTGTCCTTTCACCAGATATCTGTCGGCATCTTTATCCTCTGGGCCAGGTGCCTGTGCAGCTCCATAGTGAGGCTTCCAATTTATCTACAGATTACCCACGTCCTTGAGATTAGAGGTAGTTTCGGTTTGTTCTGTACTGCCACTTTGCTATTACTTTCTGTATAATAACCCCTTATTTCATATCACTCATGGTGGTTCTGCTTCTTTGATATCAAACTACTCCTAACTGAAACAGTCTACAAAAGATAATTTCTGTTAAGAATAAGAAAGGAACTTCCCAAGTGTCATTGTTTATCTCCTCTGTGGCCATATCATTGCTGGGAGTTGACCAATTGCTGAACTTCTCAATTTCTGATATTTGGAAGTATGTATTAAACATGCCATATCAGCTGACAGAGCTGTTGCAGACTATCGAAGAGTTATGGGGTCAGGTTTTTTGTAAGTTCACCGAGACAACAACTGCTGACTTGGTAAGCCCAGAAATCCAGGATGTGTCTGGCAAAGAGCATATGCCTTCACATTTGCTGTTTTCTGCTTCAAAGAACCACTAGTCCCATGCTGTTTAGTTGGTTAAAAATATCCTACCTTGGAAAAATATAGTGAGGAGGTGACTATGTTGCACTGTTTGACTGTTGTACCCCAAATAAATTGGTTTCTATCTTAAGAGCCTAGGAGTAGAGGATGTACTTTGAACAGTTTATTGGTTGGATTAATGAATTATTCTTATAGGAGAAGCAGTGGGGCCCTTCTGGTGAACGAAATAAAAACCTTAGGAAAACTCTGATCAAATTCAAATCACAAGGAAGATTCAATTTTCCTCAGGTCACAAATATTAATGCAGAAAACTTGGTATCTCCTCTATGACTCCATATTCTGTGGTGATGGTAGGGGAGAATACTATCATGAATATCTTCTGTGGATTTGGTATACTATCTTGAATCTACTTCATAGCAACTCAAATTGGTTTGAGACTCATGATATTTATGTTGAGGAATGCTGATCCGTATCTTCATTGACGTAACTGAATTTTCATTCAAGAATACTTAAGTTGCCGTAAACACATATTTACTTCTGTTAAAAAAAAAAAGTATCTTACCAAAGATACCTTTCAAAATTAGAGAGAGATTGAGCAAAGGAAGGGAGGATGGAAGGAAGGGCAAAAAAGGTGGTAAGAAGGGAGGAAGGAAAGAAAAATGAAGGAAGGAAGGAAGGAAAGGAAAAGAGGAATGGAAGGGAGGGAGGAAGGAAGAAAGGAAGAGGTGCACCTGGGTGGCTCAGATGGTTGAGCCTCTGACTCTTGACTTCAACTCAGGGCTTGATTTTAGGGTCATGAGTTCAAGGCCCTTTCAAACAATTAAAAAAAGAAAAAATGAAAAAAAGAATCCACAGTACTTTATTATACCTAAAATTAACCAAAGAAATATGGTTATTAATGTCCTCAATTTATTTGCGTTTATTTATTTTTTACTGTTTTAGAGATAGAGTGTGAGTTGGTGGGGGGAGGGGGAGAGGGCACAGGTAAAGGAAGTGAGAATCTCAAGTGGACTTGGTACTAAGCTTGGAGCCAGATGCAGGGGCTTTATCTCAGACCCCGAGATCATGACCTGAGCCAAAACCAAGAGTCAGCCACTCAACTGACTGTGCGACCCAGGAGCCCCATTGATGTCCTCAATTTAGTAACTGTATTTAATCTCATGTCTTTGAACCTTGTATATTAAATGCAGGAAGGGACAGCTACCCCTGCTCCTTTCTTGTATAACCACCTAAATTTATATTTCTGGAACTCCTTGCTTATAGTACAAACTTCATTGCAGATAGCATAATATCTCAGCTGGATTCACTGTATTGTCCTAGAAGGAGGAAATTGATGCATGAGGTGCTGGAGTATTTACTGTTAGTAAATAATTACCTTCTGTGCTCCAGAAACTTTGTTTGCATTCAGAATAATATTTAAAAATAGATATTTATAACTTAACAAGTTCTTAACAAATCAAATACAATGAAGATTATTTTTCTACATCATTATAGAGAAAAGGAAATATTTTTAAATATCAAAACTAGTAGAAATTCATTAACAATCCTTAGTTTTGAGTTTCTCTGAACCAGTAATTTTCCCAAAAGACCTTGAAGGCTATGTAATCCATTACCCATTGGATTAAGGAAACTAATTGTAGTCCCTCCCTGGAAAATAATTCCAAGACCAATTGTAAGTCATAGAGCTTTGTGCTACTTTCCTAACACTCATCTTCTTTCGAGAGTCAAGAATCAGAAATGTTGGTTTTGTAGAACTTGGTCAAGCTCATTAAACAGAGTGCAAATTTTACACACACACACACACACACACACACACACACACACATATATACAAGGTAACATATAATAAATGATGTTTTAAGTCTTAAACATACAAAAATTATTATTTTCTCTCTCCCACAAAATCACAATTTTCTGGATTATTTGTTTGGCACATTAATATAAATAAGCTGATTTAATGAAAATTCCCTTCTACAGGATGTTTTCATGTATTTCGAAGGTTATTACCATAATTATGAGATATTGATGCAGCTATCATTCTAACAAAACCCTAACAGTTCAGTTCAACTGAATGGATTTCTGCTGCACCCCTACACACACCCCCACATTAAAAGCTCTTTAGAATGTGAGGCATTTGTAACTAAGGTAACCCTGTTCTCATAATTGAAAATCTAAGTAAATAGAGCTTACACTGTAGAATAGTGAAACATGTATATAATAATTGTACTTAATATCTAATGAAACTAGGTTTTATTCTCTCTCTGGTTTACAAAGTAAAGCAAAGGGATCAATAATGCCAAGTATTTAGAGCTGAGTCCTGAAATATAGATTAATTTATGACCCATGGAAGAAAAGTCAGAATGTCTGGTCTTATCAGAGTTCAGTTTTAAGTTTCTCTATCAACTGACTATGTCCCCTTATGAAAGTTTATGAAATTTACAGTTTTTTACCATCTATAAGATGGGAATAAAGCATTTGATACTTAAAGCTCAATGACTCTGTGAAGCAAAACCAGGTCATATTTGTGGCATATCATCAAATCTTATGAGAAGAAAGCACTCTAAAGTATAAGGTTTTATTATATCCTTTCTTTCAAGATGAAGCAGTCCTGAAATTTCTCTAGGCTAAAACAATTAAAGTGCATCTATAAAAGCTTGCCATATTAGCAAGATATACTTCTAGGCATTTCATCTTCATCCCACAAGGATTGGTAGGATGTGGATTATAATCATCGACAGATAGTTTTTTCTAGGATAGCACATGCAAATCGATTACCTTAGTTTAAGATCATGATTTATCTCTGGAGTCTATTCAGTAAAACCCTTTGTGTCAGTCAGGAATATGAAAAAGAAAATTCATATTCTTTCCATTGGTGGGGACATAGTTCTTGGTACCTAGAAAGGCAAGAAAAAAATAAGGTCATCTCATCTCTAAAAATACGAAGGAAAAAAAATTAAAACATATCAAATTTTTTCTATGCTCTTTTAGTTTAAAAAAGTATATTAAAAAATCTTATTTTGTTTTCACTTGAAATGCTTAAAAAATGATTTTTAGGAGAACTCAATAGAAGGACATTGCTTACAGATTCCATGAATAGGCTTCTGCATTTTTTTTAAAAAGATATTTATTTATTTATTTATTTGACAGAGAGAGAGAGAAAGAGGGAGAGAGAGGGAGAGATCACAAGGAGGCAGAGAGGCAGGCAGAGAGAGGGGAAGCAAACTCCCTACTGAGCAGAGAGCCTGATGTGGGGCTTGATCCCAGGACCCTGAGATTATGACCTGAGCCAAGAGGCTTAACCCACTGAGCCACCCAGGCACCCAAAGTTTCTGCATTTTTGAAGTGTGGCAGATAGTTAGAACTTTTTAAAAAAGGACTTACCTATTTTATTGGAAGACAGAAAGAGAGCATGTGAGCTGGGGAAGGGGCAGAGGGAGAGAGTCTCAAGCAGACTCCCCCATGAACTGGGAGCCTGACATGGGGCTCAATCCCAGGACCCTGAGATCACGACCTGTGGTAAAATCAAGAGATGGAAGTTGAACTGAAAGAGCCACCCAGGAGCCCCAGCAGATAGTTGGAACCTTTAAATAAAAAGTACCCTACTCCGTTTCCATCTCTGATTACCACGTTGCCTTTAGGGTCACAGCATCAACACAGACAGAGGCAATATGACTAACATTCACGTTGAAAAATGGCATCTGCAATCCCAGGGCATTTAATTTTTTTAATATATTTTTTTAAAGATTTTTATTTATTTATTTGACAGAGAGAGAGGTCACAAGTAGGCAGAGAGAAGGGGGAAGGAGGCTCCCCGCTTAGCAGAGAGCCTGATGCAGGGCTGACCCCAGTACCCCGGGATCATGACTCAAGCCGAAGGCAGAGGCCTTAACCCTCTGAGCCACTCAGGCGCCCCCCTGGGCATTTAATTTTATGAGCTCTTTTCATTTAATCTATTTCGAAAATGTTACAAGCGATAAACATCTGATTTGTGCTGTTTTCTATCAGGGAATTATTGTTATAAAATCTGACTATTCAATATTTACATCACCACCCCTTTTGATAACAAGCTCAAAAATTAAATGCTTCAGCTTGCAATCTCATATTGATGCTATGCCCATGTAAATTCATTGTCAGTGAGCTGTCTGTTGTTGCCAGGTAATTTGTTTCCATGTCTATGAAGGAGACCATGTTAGTTATTGTCTCAAAAATAGATTCTCTAGGGGCACTTTGGTGTCTCAGTTGGTTGGGCAACTGCCTTCAGCTCAGGTTGTTATTCTGGGGTCCTGGGATCAAGTGTTGGGATCAAGTGCTGTGTTGGGCTCCCTGCTAGCGAGGAGCCCACTTCTCCCTCTCCCTCTGCCTGCTGCTCCCCTTGCTTGCACTTTCTCTCTCTCTCTCTTTCTCTCATTCTGTGACAAATAAATAAAATTTTTTTTAAAAAAGTAGATTCCTCAAAATCAGAGCAATGGTGTGACCACTGTGGCTGTTTCTGGATACGTGGATTAGAGTAGCTGAGAGAAACATAAGTTCTTTGAACTTCTCTCTTATGCAGAATGCAGCTATAGTCAATATAAATAATAATAAAAATGACTGTCTTTTCCTTTATGGAAAACTACTTTTTATAGAGAGACTGACATAATGAATATACTATCTGATTTTGTCCTCACAGTGACTCATTGGACTGTGTATCTGTTCTGATGACCAGTTTTCAGATGAACCAAATCATGTTTAGAAATTAAATAAACCTGGCAAGCTTACAAATCCTAAATTGGCAATGCTGAGACTTTAAGCCAGTTCTGTTTGATACTCTAGTCCAGACCTCAGCTATGTCAATGCCAGCATGATATATCTCCCTACTCAGATTACAGGTGGGCCCCAATTTACAAATAAGTAAATTTTCCAAAAGCTCCCTTAGCTTATTGGTGAGTTCTCAGGTTGTTGAAAAAGTAGGCATAAAAGTTATTATACCAATTCTGTGGTCAAATTATTGCATTGATCAGATTAATTACAATAGCCAAACATCATTTCAATATTATATGCCAGACAGGATATGGCACATAACTGGCCTTCTCGTCCCACTTCAAACCCTCCCATTCAACTCAGTGGCTTAATCCCAGCAGTGGGGTAACATAGTCCAAACAAAAATCAAAAGCTATAACCGGCACCTCATGAATTCCTGCGGGCAAAACCATTCTATTCTTTGGAGAAATCAACCCTAATTATAATAACCCTAATTATAACAATTAAAAATTATAATAATTAATAATAAAATAATTTATTTATAAATTATATATATAATAAAAATAATTTAAAAATAAAATAAAATAGGGTGCCTGGGTGGCTCAATGGGTTAAATCCTCTGCCTTCAGCTCAGGTCATGATCCCAGGGTCCTGGGATCGAGCCCCCACATAGGGCTCTCTGCTCAGGGAGCCTGCTTCCCTTCCTCTCTCTCTGCCTGCCTCTCTGCCTACTTGTGATCTCTGTCTGTCAAATAAATAAATAAAATCTTTTAAAAAAATAAAATAAGTAAATATCAAAATACTATAAATTTTACTTAATAAATTACATATTAATAAAACAAGTAAAATGATTAATTTAAAAATAGTTAATTTTATTATCTCCATACCTTTTCAGATTATTATATAGTTGGAATCACAGAATGTAGCCTTTTCAGATTGGTTTCTTTCACTTAGTGATATGTATTTAAGGTTCTTTTCATGACTCGGTAGCTCATTTCTTTTTAGTGCTAAATAGTACTCCCATTGTCTGAAGATACCACCGTTTACTTACCATTTATGTACTGAAGGATATCTTGGTTGCTTTCAAGTTTGGGCAATAATGAATGAGGCTGCTGTGAACATCCTTGTGCAGGTGTTGTGTGGGCATAAGTTTTCAACTCCAATACAAAGAGGTATGATTGTTGGACTGCATGGTCAGAGGATGATCCTTTTTGTGAGAAACTGCCAGGCTGTCTTCCAAAGTGGCTGCAGCATTCTGCATTCCCCCCGGCAGTGTGTGAGAGCTCGGGCTGCTCCACATCCTCACCAGCATTTGGTGTTGTCAGTGTTCCAGATTTTGGCCCCTCTCAAAGCTGTGTAGTGGTATCTGGTTGCTTTAATTAGCATTTTCCTGATGACATACATCAGGGAGCATCTTTCCTTATGTGTGTTTGCTATGTATATGTCTTTTTTGGTGAGGTGTCTGTTAAAGCCTTTGTCTCATTTTTTATTTAGGTTATTTCCTTGTTGTTGAGTTTTAAGATTTATTTGTATATTTTGGGTAACGGTTCTTCTTCAGATATGAGTTTTGCAAATAACTTCTCCTAGTCTATGACTTGTCTTCAAATTCTCTCAATATTATCTTTTACAGAGCAGGGGGTTTTAGTTTTAATGAAGGCCATTCATCAATTATTCCTCTCATGGAGCATGTATTTGGTATTGTATCTAAAAATGCATTAATGTACAAAAATTATCTAGGTTTTTTGTATGTTACTGTAGAGGAGGAAAACTTTTCCCTTCTTCTCTTTTGTGTGCTTTGAGTGGTCTATTAAGTTGATGTAAGACAGATTAATAAGAAAAAAATTTAATTTTCTATATAGAAGCCCCCCAAATACGAGCCTCAAACAAGTGACCAAAGCAGGAAGTTCATATACTTTTTAGACAAAGAAACAATAAACTTATGAAAAATTGACAAAACAAAGAGGTTTGGGTTTGGGGTGGCGAATCAATGAAGAAGAAACAAGGTTTGTTTATATAGCCTTCCTGACCTTGAATTCCCTATCTCTAGTGATAAGAATGCCCTTTACCCTCCTGGTACAGGCTGTACATTTCACAGGACAGATTTATTTACTGATTTCAGGGGAACCAAGAAGGGTTAGAGTGTCTTTCTTGCACCAGCTGTTTCTCAGGTAACTTTAAATTAAAATAATCAATATGCCAAAATGGCATATTTTAGGTGGCATATTCTGATCCCCATTATTATCTTCTAGAGTATTATAGTTTTGTATTTTATATATATTTTTAAGATTTATTTATTTATCTTGGAGAGTGAGAGAGTGTGACATGAGTAGAGGAGAGGCACAGAGAGAGGAAGCGGGAGAAGAAGACTCCCTGCTGAGTATGGAGCCCAAGGTGGGGTGCTCTATCTCAGGACCCTGAGATCATGACCTGAACAGAAATCAAGAGTTGGGTGCTGAACCAACTGAGCTAGCCGGGTGCCTCTGCAGTTTACATTTAGATCTATGACCCATTTTAAGTTAATTTTGGGAAAAGTTTAAGGTCTGTTCCTAGATTCTTTTTTCTTTTTCTTTTTCTTTTTTTTCCTCTATCAGTATCCAGTTTTTGTTATCACCATTTGTTGAAGAAATGGGAACCTCCTCAGTTCAGATTCCATGCACTAGGTGGCAGCCTCTCAGATGATGGTGGCTCATTCCAATGCTTCCTTCTTAACACTGTTAAGATGAGACTGTTTTAATAATCAGACACTTAAGAACATACCTTCAATAACATGTGCAGTGAATGAACTAACTATTTTGACTTTTGCAAGACAATTTTCTAGCATAAGGCCAACGAGCCCACGTGTAAAATAGCACTGTGAATAACTTTCCAAAAGAGAAAGGGGAAATCAAAAAACTTTGTATGATTTATATTACTACAATCACCTAGCTGCCAGCATCCCTTTCCATTTTTCCTCCTTTTTGTTTGAAAATGTAAAACTATCACAGAGAAATATTTCTAACTCCTTAAGGTACATAATAAATAGAAGAGCCCTGAAATTTATCTTAAGAGATAGGACTTTTGGTTTTCTCTGTCATAGTGAGCTGCTTGAGTTATAAAGTTCTCATAAAAGAGATAAACTCAATTAACCCATTGTTTCAAAAGTAAGACCACCTCTTCAATGTCATAGAGATAAGCCTTACAACTATCAGTTCACTAAGTAGCCAAGTAAAGCACTCTATCATTTCTTTAATATTCATTTCTGGGTGGTCAGTTTTATTCTTCTAATTTACCACATTTATGAGCATAAAACTTCTGGATTCTTCTTCTAACACCATTTCTATTTGAAAGAAATAAGTATTTTGTCATGTCATCTGGAGGCTTTTTATAAGCTCCTTGTCATACATTCAAAAAGGATGAGAAGAGTTGCTACATAGGGGCAGTGGCAGGGGAAGTGGCAGTGTCTTTAATTCAGTTTCAAAATGTAATAGATGATCCCTTAATTTTACGGAAAGAATGCCGTTAAATTCTTAATATTTTTCCCTCAACATTCTCCCCCTTTGCAAGGTGCTGAATTTCAATAATTCATAGTTTATTATGAATTTCTACAACAGGCAATTCCTTGGATTTACAGTTCTTAATTAAAATTTAGTCTGATGTGTACCTAAGGGTAGCTATATGTCTATGATTTCATATACTCCATCATAAAAATATTATGGAAGAATTCAGGTGACAAAAAGTATATAAATAAATATATTTAATCACCTTTCAGTTTAGTACTACATATATGTGTTAAGAGTATTTGTATAGTTTTGTTCTAACCTGATACACAGTAGAGTTATCAGTTTTCTATTATCTTATCTTAGTAGTCCTTACTTCACCTGTTTCTACTTCCTGAAAGTGATGTCCCTTGAGAGGGGAAACCTCAACTGAAAAGGAAGGGAAGAATTAGAACAAGTGACATAGAAGGCACAAACAAGATGATAAACCAAAAAGCACTCATAGCTTGACTTGGTATCAGAGAAGCAATGAAGCTGCTTTTAGACCGCAAATTAAAGGTCAGGCTTTTGTAAACCTGGCCAATCCATACTTTGTTCAAGAAAAGAAGCTCAATGGTATTGTGTAAACCTCATCTTATTCCTCAGATAACTTTAGCTCCAAGAGGAACGACAGCATGCCTTCAGATTCCAACCTTAATTAAATTAAGGAAAACTAATGATAATAGGAATAATTTTCCAATTCTAAAATATCTTAAAACATCTCACCTAAAATGATAACAACAAAACATCCTCTTTAAACAAAAGAAGACATTTGGGGCATCTGTGTGGCTTAGTGGGTAAGCCTTTGCTTTCAGCATAGATCATAATCTCAGGATCCTGGGATCGAGCCCTGCATCAGGCTCTCTGCTGAGCAGGGAGCCTGCTTCCCTCTCTCTATCTCTTTGCCTGCCCCTCTCTGCCTACTTGTGATCTCTGTCTGAACAAATAAATTAAAATTTATTTGCTCAGACAATTTATTTACAATAAATTGAAAACAAATAAAATCTTAAAAAAATAAAAGACATTTTGTGTATGCACAATACCTAAAAACATGTGGAACTTTACTGAATATTCATTGAATTGATGAATAGATGACCCATGGCAGTTTTCTATAACAGCTCTGCTCAATAAAAATAAAGTGTGAGTCACATATTTATTTTTAAATTTTCTAGTAGTCACATTAAATATCAAAAGGATACAGGTAAACTTAATTTTAATAATCCATTTTATTTAATCTGATATAGCCAAATATTATCATTTGAGTAATCAATATAAAATTTTTAGTAAGATATTTGACATTTTTTGGTGCTAAGTCTTCATGCTTAACATTTTACACTTAGGATTCATCTTAATTTGAATTAGCCATATTTGGAGTAAATAAAAGTCATGTGTGGCTAGTGGCTGCCATAGGCTGTAAAGGTGTTTCACAGGTAACTGCCTATTGGAAATCTTGTTAAATGAATACATCACTGAAGAATAAAAAGTTATAAGAGTGGTGAGGCAACAGTATCCAAAACCCATAAACTTGAGAAAGATAACTAAAATGATAAAGGAATTACCATAAAGTCCATATGAGAAAGAGTATTAGACCAGGAAATAGGAGTTATGAGTTTCAGTGACACTTCTATTTCCTAACCCATTGGTTAAGTAAGCAAAACTTACTTAAGGTAAGTAAGGGTGTTTCCCTTACAACTAGAAGGCCAGGCTCAGTGAGATCTTTGGCCTTATTTGAAGTTAATACATTGATTCTATGGTCAGATTAGTTGACCACAGAATTGAGGGTCTATTTGTGGGCTCTCTATTCTGCTGAGCTATGTGTCTGTTTTTGTGCCATTACCATACTGTCTTGATGATTATAGCTTTGTAGTAGAGCTTGAAGTCTGGAATTGTGATGCTACCAACTTTGGCTTTCTTTTTCAATATTCCTTTGGCTATTCAAGGTCTTTTCTAGTTCCATATAAATTTTAGGATTATTTCTTCCAGTCCTCAAAAAAATGAATGGGATTTTGATAGGGATTGCATCAAACGTGTAGATTGCTTTAGGTAGCATAGACATTTTCACAATATTTGTTCTTCCAACCCATGAGCATTGAATATATTTCCATTTCTTTGTGTCTTCCTCAATTTCTTTCATGAGTACTTTCTAGTTTTCTGAGTATAGATTCTTTGCCTCTTTGGTTAGGTTTATTCCTAGGTATCTTATGGTTTGGGGTGCAATTGAAAATGGGATTGACTCTTTAATTTCTCTTTCTTCTGTCTTGTTGTTGGTGTAAAGAAATGTAACCGATTCCTGTGCATTGATTTTATATCCTGACACTTTACTGAATTCCTGTATAAGTTCTAGCAGATTTGGAGTGGAGCCTTTTGGGTTTTCCACATATAATATCATATCATCTGCAAAGAGTGATAGTTTGACTTCTTCTTTGCCGATTTGGATGCCTTTAATTTCCTTTTGTTGTCTGATTGCTGAGGCTAGGACTTCTAGTACTATGTTGAATAGCAGTGGTGATGATGGACATCCCTGCCATGTTCCTGACCTTAGTGGAAAAGCCTTCAGTTTTTCTCCATTGAGAATGATATTCATGGTGCGTTTTTCATAGATGGCTTTAATAATATTGAGGTATATGCCTTCTATCCCTACACTTTGAAGAGTTTTGATGAGGAAGGGATGCTGTACTTTGTCAAATGCTTTTTTAGCATCTATTGAGAGTATCATATGGTTCTTGTTCTTTCTTTTATTAATGTATTGTATCATATTGATTGATTTGCGGATGTTGAACCAACCTTGCAGCCCTGGAATAAATCCCACTTGGCCGTGGTGAATAATCCTTTTAATGGACTGTTGGATCCTATTGGCTAGTATTTTGGTGAGAATTTTCGCATCTGTGTTCATCAAGGATATTGGTCTGTAATTCTCCTTTTTGGTGGGGTCTTTGTCTGGTTTTGGGATCAAGGTAATGCTGGCCTCATAAAATGAGTTTGGAAGTTTTCCTTCCATTTCTATTTTTTGGAACAGTTTCAGGAGAATAGGAATTAATTCTTTAATTTTTTTTTTGTGAAGTCTCATTGCTTTATTTTAACTTGTTTCCCTTGCCTCAGTAGACATATCTAGAAAGAAGTTGCTATAGCTGATGTCAGAGTTTACTTCCTGAGTTCTCCTATAGTACTTCCATATTCTCCTATGTTTTGTTTTTTGTTTTTTTGTTTTTATTTCTTTTCAGCATAACAGTATTCATTGTTTTTGCACCACATCCAGTGCTCCATTGATTATGTGCCCTCCCTAATACCCACCACCTGGTTCCCCCAACCTCCTACCCCCTGTCCCTTCAAAACCCTCAGGTTGTTTTTCAGTGCCCATTGACTCTCATGGTTCACCTCCCCTTCCAATTTCCCTCAACTCCCTTCTCCTCTCCATCTCCCCATGTCCTCCATGTTATTTGTTACACTCCACAAATAAGTGAAATCATATGATAATTGACTCTCTCTGCTTGACTTATTTCACTCAGCATAATCTCTTCCAGTCCCGTCCGTGTTGCTGCAAAAGTTGGGTATTCATCCTTTTTGATGGAGGCATAATACTCCATAGTGTATATGGACCATATCTTCCTTATCCATTCGTCCATTGAAGGGCAACTTGGTTCTTTCCACAGTTTGGCGAACGTGGCCATTGCTGCTATAAACATTGGGGTACAGATGGCCCTTCTTTTCACTACATCTGTATCTTTGGGGTAAATACTTATTTAAATGTTTGATGGAATTCCCCTGGGAAGCCCACTGGTAATGGACTCTTGTTTTTGGGAGATTTTTGATGACTGCTTCAATCTCCTTACTGGTTTTGGGTCTGTTTGGGTTTTCTATTTCTTCCTGGTTTAATTTTGGTAGTTTATATATCTCTAGCAATGCATCCATTTCTTCCAGATTGTCGAATTTGCTGGTGTATAGTTGCTCATAATATGTTCTTACAATTGTTTGTATTTCTTTGGTGTTGGTTGTGATGTCTCCTCTTTCATTCATGATTTTATTTATTTGGGTCCTTTCTTTTTTCTTTTTGATAAATCTGGCCAAGGGTTTATCAATCTTATTAATTCTTTCAAAGAACCAGTTCCTAGATTCATTGATCTGTTCTACTGTTCTTTTGGTTTCTAGTTTGTCATGGCCAGCGTGACAAATCAACCAGGAACATGAGGGTAAGAGGATGAAGAAAAGAACTCAAGAAGCAGAGAGATGGGGGCAGGAGGAGCACTGAGGAGGATGTCCAACAGTGCTAAGTTTATTCAAAGAATTAAGGCCATATATATAGTGATATTACAGTAGGAGAAGCAATACACCTGTATCTAGTTAAACAACCATGAGTTCCCATAATAAGTTTCACATTTGACTTTAAGCAGACCTCGGGACGCCAAGTGGCTGATGCCAGTACAATTGTTCTGTATTGATACAGCAAACCTGAAAGTAATTTATGGGCTGTACTAGGGCAGCAAGGACCAGCCATGAACTTATGACCCCAACCGAATTGTTCTCATTTGTTTAGCAAATGTGTGGAAAGTCACGTAGGCGAGTGCACAACACATAGCACAGACCCTTTCTCAGTGCTACTCACCTTTTCCTGTCCTAAACCTTTTGTTAGGTTATTCGAACTTTAAAGGAGGCACAAGTCAGGGCCTGGTTTGGTCCTCGTCTCAAGCCTTATTGTGGCCTCCCACACTAATTCATTGATTTCTGCTCTGCTCTTTATGGATTTCTCTTCTCCTGCTGGGCTTAGGCTTTCTTTGCTGTTCTTTCTCCAGCTCCTTTAGGTAGTGTTAGGTTATGTACTTGAGACCTTTCTTGTTTCTTGAGAAAGGCTTGTATCACTATCACTATACACTATAGTATATATCACTATATACTTTCCTCTCAGGACCACCTTTGCTGTGTCCCACAGATTTTGAACACTTGTGTTTTCATTTTCATTTGTTTCCATGAAATTTTTTCCATGAATTCTTTTTTAATTTCCTGGTTGATCCATGCATTCTTTAGTAGAATACTCTTTAGTCTCCATGTATTTGAGTTCTTTCCAACTTTCCTCTTGTGTTGAGTTCTAGCTTCAGAGCATTGCGGTCTGAAAATATGCAGGGAATGATCCCAATCTTTTGGTATTGGTTGAGACCTGATTTATGACTCAGGATGTGATCTATTCTGGAGAATGTTCCATGTGCACTAGAGAAGAATGTGTATTCTCTTGCTTTGAGATGGAACATTCTGAACATATCTGTGATGTCCATCTTGTCCAGTGTGTCATTTAAGGCCTTTATTTTTCTTTTATTTTTTTTTCAAGATTTTATTTATTTGACAGAGAGAGAGAGATCATAAGTAGGCAGAGAGGCAGGCAGAGAGAGGGGAAGAAGCAGGCTCCCCATGGAGCAAAGAGCCTGACACAGGGCTTGATCCCAGGACCCTGGGATCATGACCTGAGCCAAAGGCAGAGGCTTTAACCCACTGAGCCACCCAGGCACCCCAAGGCCTTTATTTCTTTGTTGATCTTTTGCTTGGATAATCTGTCCATTTCAGTGAGGGGGGTGTTAAAGTCCTCTACTATTATTGTATTATTATCGATGTGTTTCTTTGATTTTGTTATTAATTGGTTTATATAGTTGTCTGCTTCCATGTTAGGGGCATAGATATTTAAAATTATTAGATCTTCTTGTTGGACAGACCCTTTAAGTATGATATAGTGTCCTTCCTCATCTCTTATTATACTCTTTGGCTTAAAATCTAATAGATCTGATGTAAGGATTGCCACCCCAGCTTTCTTTTGATGTCCATTATTAGCATGGTAAATTGTTTTTTACCCTCTCACTTTAAATCTGGAGGTGTCTTTGGGTCTAAAATGAGTTTCTTGTAGACAGCATATTTATG
The DNA here is from genome assembly GCF_902655055.1 of Lutra lutra. Lineage (NCBI taxonomy): Eukaryota > Metazoa > Chordata > Mammalia > Carnivora > Mustelidae > Lutra > Lutra lutra. Next base: position 54,059,774 of record NC_062290.1, read on the forward strand.
GGTTCTGGTTTTTTATCCATTCTGATATCCTGTATCTTTTGATTGGGGGATTTAGCCCATTTACATTCAGGGTAACTATTGAATATATGAATCTAGTGCCATTATATTGCCTGCAAGGTGACTGTATATTGTCTCTGTTCCTTTCTGGTCTACTACTTTTAGGCTCTTTCTTTGTTAGAGGACCCCTTTCAATATTTCCTGTAGGGCTGGTTTGGTGTTTGCAAATTCTTTTAATTTTTGTTTGTCCTGGAAGCTTTTTATCTTTCCTTCTATTTTCAATTATAGCCTAGCTGGATAGTATTCTTGGCTGCATATTTTTCTCGTTTAGTGCTCTGAATATATCATGCCAGTTCTTTCTGCCCTGCCAGGTCTCTGTGGATAAGTCTGCTGCCTGTCTAATATTTTTACCATTGTATGTTACAGACTTCTTGTTCTGGGCTGCTTTCAGGATTTTCTCTTTGTCACTACGATTTGTAAGTTTTACTATTAGATGACAGATTTAAGTTTTGATGATGATGATGTAAGTTTTACTATTAGATGATGTGCACCTATTTTTATTGATTTTGAGAGGGGTTCTCTGTGCTTCCTGGATTTTGATGCTTGTTTTGTTTGCCATATTAGGGAAATTCTGTACTATAATTTGCTCCAATGTATCTACTGCCCTTCTCTCTCTTTCTTTTTCTTCTGGAATGCCAGTTATTCTAATATCATTTCATCTTATGGTATCGCTTATCTCTTCAACTCTCCCCTCATGGTCCAGTAGTTGTTTGTCTCTCTTTTGCTCAGCTTCTTTATTCTCTATCATTTACTCTTCTATATCACTAATTCTCTCTTCTGCCTAATTTATCATAGCAGTAAGAGTCTCCATTTTTTAACTGCACCTCATTAATAGCTTTTTTTATTTCAACTTGATTAGATTTTAGTTCTTTCATTTCTCCAGAAAGGCATTTTATTTCTCCAGAAAGGGTTTCTCTAATATCTTCCATGCCTTTTTCGAGCCCAGCTAGCACCTTGAGAATTGTCGTTTTGAACTCTAGTTCTGGCATATTAACAATGTCCGTATTGATTAGGTCCCTAGCCATTGGTACTGCCTCTTGTTCTTTTTATTGTGGTGAGTTTTTCCGCATTGTCATTTTATCCAGATAAGAATATATGAACGAGAGAATAAAATGCTAAATGGATGGGAAAGACCTCAGAAAAATGTATGCTAAGCAAATCAGAAGAGATCCAAAACTGGAGGGGAGGAGAAAGGGGGAAAAAAGAAAAAAAGATATATGTGTGTATGTGTATGTATATATATATACATACACATACATATTAGACTGGCGAATAGAACAGAGCCACCCACTTGATTTTGGGAGTATTTTGGTCTCTTAGAAGAAACTACCTCTCAAAATTTTAAAGAAAGAAAAACTTATATATACACAAAAATAAGGGTAAACACGATGAAGGGATGCAATATGACTGTAATGATTAAAATTTAAAAAAAAATCTAAAAAAGTAATGATAAGTTGTTTAGAAAAAGAAAAAAAAGGAGGAGGGAATGTGTTCAGGCAAAGCCATGTGCTAGATTAGGATACACTTTGATCTATTAGAAGAAATTGTATCCCAAAATTTTTTTGGAAAAAAAATCCTATATGTATACAAAAAATAGGTTAAATACAATGAAGGGATAAAATATGACTAAAACAATGAAGGTTTAATTTTTTTTTAAAGAAAGGTATTGTAAAGATAAACTAGTTAAAAAACGTTAAAAGAGGAAACAGAAAAAATTAAAAAATAGAATAAGAAAAAAGATAAAATTAAAAAAATTTAACTTTGCAAGACTGAAAGATCATGGGGAAAAGCCATGAATTCTATGAGTTGTTTCCCCCTAGTTCTGGAGTTCTGCTGTTCTCCTTGATTGGTGAGCTTGGTCTTGGCTGAATGTTCTTGCGGATCTTCTGTGGGAGGGGTCTGTTGCAGTGATTCTCAAATATCTTTGCCCGAGGTGGGATTGCACCACCCTTGCCAGGGATTGGGCAAAGTAATCTGCTCAGGTTCACTCTCAGTAGCTTTTGTTCCCTGAACACTTTCTGTATCACTTTGGAAGACGGGAATGAAAATGGCAGCCTCCCAATCTCCAGTCTGGAGGAGCCAAGAACTTGGGGCCCCACTCCTCAGTCTGCCCTCAGAGGTAAGATTTCAACCCCTCCCATCTCCCTGGTCTCTGGTGGCACTCAGAGCTCACCCAGACTGTGACCAAGCATTTCTATCTCTGGCACACGGCCCCATCTGGAGTCTCCAAATCAGCAGATTCCTGCCATGCTGCTCCTCCCAGAGGAGGAAGGTGAGTCTCCCTGGATCTGCCATTTGTAGGGTCCCTGCTTGAAGAGCAGTGGGCCAACTGTGCCTTGGATTACAGTTTAAGGTAACCCTGATCTGAAAGCTCACTGTGGTCGATTTCCCTGCTCTGATACCTGGCAGCTTTGCCACACTCAGACACCCCCAATCTTTCTGTGACCCCAAGAGACCTGAGACCACACTGTCCCCACGAGGGCTCCACCCCCACTTAGCCTCTGGAGTCGTGTCCCTCAGTAGAGCAGTCTAAAAGTTCTGATTTTGTGCTCCACTGCTCCACCTGCTTGCGGGCTGCCAGCCCCTCCCCCTGTGGTCTATCTTCCTGTCACTTTGGATTCACTTCTCCTCATGTCCTACCTTTCAGAAAGTGGTGGGTTTTCTGTTTCTAGTATTGCTGCACTTCTCTTCTATCTCCTGTTGAGTTTGTAGATCTTTGGAATGGTTTGATACCTATCTAGCTGAACTCCTGGGATCTGATATCATTACAGTCTGGTACTCCTCCACCATCTTGCCTCTCCTTCTATAGCTAGGATGGATCTTGTAAAAGAACACAGTTTGGGACACCTGGGTGACTCAGTAGGTTAAACATCTGCCCTTGGCTCAGTCTTGATCCCATGACCCTGGGATCAAGCCCCGTGTCAGGATGCCTGCTTATGGGGAGCCTGCTTCTCCCTCTCCTCTCAGCCCAGTGTGTGCGCTCTCTCCCCCACTCTCTCAAATAAATAAATAAAATCTTCAAAAAAAATGCCAATATATTTATTTAAATTGTAAAGCAAACATCACATACATACTCAAAGTCCACATGACTGGGCATGGTGACCATGAAAATATTCCTTTCAGATCTCCTATTTAGGGGACTGTAATTGACTGATGACCCTAGCTGCAACAGTGATTCCATTACCTTGTTTAAACCAGTCCACTCTGAGGAGTAACTGAATCAGTGTGATGGGTACTAGGGCAAGTCCCATACGATGAAGAACTCCTCTGACAGATTCTTCAATTACCTGGACAAAACTTTCTTAGAACTACATGTCCATTAAAAGATTTTCCTCTTTATTTGGCCTCTCTTTCACAGTCAGACCTGCATTGCATGGTCTAATCTTTTGATCATCACATTGTTGTAAATATATATATATATATATATATATATATATATTTTGAACACAGGTCTCTGTAAAAGCAACCCATAGACATAATTATGCTCATCAATGTGAACAATAAATTAATCTGCATCTGAAGGTTTTACTCATTATCTGGTCGCATAATTTCCATATATTTTGATAACATTTTTCTGATGCTCTTTACATTATATGAATTCTTTTTTTTTATTTTCTATTATTATTTTTTTTATTTTATAAACATATATTTTTATCCCCAGGGGTACAGGTCTGCGAATCGCCAGGTTTACACACTTCACAGCACTCACCATAGCACATACCCTCCCCAATATCCATAACCCCACCCTCCCTCTCCCAATCCCCCTCCCCCCATCAACCCTCAGTTTTTTTTTTTTTAAGATTTTATTTATTTATTTGACAGAGAGAGATCACAAGTAGACAGAGAGGCAGGCAGAGAGAGAGAGGGAAGTAGGCCTTCTTGCTGAGCAGAGAGCCCAATGCGGGACTCGATCCCAGGACCCTGAGATCATGACCTGAGCCAAAGGCAGCGGCTTAACCCACTGAGCCACCCAGGCGCCCCAAACCTCAGTTTGTTTTGTGAGATTAAGAGTCACTTATGGTTTCTCTCCCTCCCAATCCCATCTTGTTTCATTTATTCTTCTCCTACCCCCTCAACCCCCCATGTTGCATCTCCTCTCCCTCATATCAGGGAGATCATATGATAGTTGTCTTTCTCCGATTGACTTATTTCGCTAAGCATGATACCCTCTAGTTCCATCCACGTTGTCGCAAATGACAAGATTTCATTTCTTTTGATGGCTGCATAGTATTCCATTGTGTATATATACCACATCTTCTTTATCCATTCATCTGTAGATGGACATCTAGGTTCCTTCCATAGTTTGGCTATTGTAGACATTGCTGCTATAAACATTCGGGTGCACGTGCCCCTTCGGATCACTACATTTGTATCTTTAGGGTAAATACCCAGCAGTGCAATTGCTGGGTCATAGGGTAGTTCTATTTTCAACATTTTGAGGAACCTCCATGCTGTTTTCCAGAGTGGTTGCACCAGCTTGCATTCCCACCAACAGTGTAGGAGGGTTCCCTTTCTCGGCATCCTCGCCGGCATCTGTCATTTCCTGAATTGTTAATTTTAGCCATTCTGACTGGTGTGAGGTGATATCTCATGGTGGTTTTGATTTGTATTTCCCTGGTGCCGAGTGATATGGAGCACCTTTTCATGTGTCTGCTGGCCATCTGGATGTCTTCTTTGCAGAAATGTCTGTTCATGTCCTCTGCCCATTTCTTGATTGGATTAGTTGTTCTTTGGGTGTTGAGTTTGCTAAGTTCTTTATAGATTTTGGACACTAGCCCTTTATCTGATATGTCATTTGCAAATATCTTCTCCCATTCTGTCAGTTGTCTTTTGGTTTTGTTCACTGTTTCCTTTGCTGTGCAAAAGCTTTTGATCTTGCTGAAATCCCAATAGTTCATTTTTGCCCTTGCTTCCCTTGCCTTTGGTGATGTTCCTAGGAAGATGTTGCTGCGGCTGAGGTCGAAGAGGTTGCTGCCTGTGTTCTCCTCAAGGATTTTGATGGATTCCTTTCTCACATTGAGATCCTTCATCCATTTTGAGTCTATTTTCGTGTGTGGTGTAAGGAAATGATCCAATTTCATTTTTCTGCATGTGGCTGTCCAATTTTCCCAACACCATTTATTGAAGAGGCTGTCTTTTTTCCATTGGACATTCTTTCCTGCTTTGTCGAAGATTGGTTGAGCATAGAGTTGAGGGTCTATTTCTGGGCTCTCTATTCTGTTCCATTGATCTATGTGTCTGTTTTTGTGCCGGTACCATGCTGTCTTGATGATGACAGCTTTGTAATAGAGCTTGAAGTCCGGAATTGTGATGCCACCAACTTTGGCTTTCTTTTTCAATATTGCTTTGGCTATTCGAGGTCTTTTCTGGTTCCATATAAATTTTAGGATTATTTGTTCCATTTATTTGAAAAAAAAATGGATGGTACTTTGATGGAATTGCATTAAATGTGTAGATTGCTTTAGGTAGCATAGATATTTTCACAATATTTATTCTTCCAATCCAGGAGCATGGAACATTTTTCCATTTCTTTGTGTCTTCCTCAATTTCTTTCATGAGTACTTTATAGTTTTCTGTGTATAGATTCTTAGTCTCTTTGGTTAGGTTTGTTCCTAGGTATCTTTTAGTTTTGGGTGCAATTGTAAATGGGATGGACTCCTTAATTTCTCTTTCTTCTGTCTTGTTGTTAGTGTAGAGAAATGCAACTGATTTCTGTGCACTTTACTGACACTTTACTGAATTCCTGTACAAGTTCTAGCAGTTTTGGAGTGGAGGCTTTTGGGTTTTCCACATATAGTATCATATCACCTGGAAGAGTGATAGTTTGACTTCTTCTTTGCCGATTTGGATGCCTTTAATTTCCTTTTGTTGTCTGATTGCTGAGGCTAGGACTTCTAGTACTATGTTGAATAGCAGTGGTGATAACGGACATCCCTGCCGTGTTCCTGACCTTAGCGGAAAAGCTTTCAGTTTTTCTCCATTGAGAATGATATTTGCGGTGGGTTTTTCATAGATGGCTTTGATAATATTGAGGTATGTGCCGTCTATCCCTACACTTTGAAGAGTTTTGATCAGGAAGGGATGCTGTACTTTGTCAAATGCTTTTTCAGCATCTATGGAGAGTATCATATGGTTCTTGTTCTTTCTTTTATTAATGTGTTGTATCACATTGATTGATTTGCGGATGTTGAACCAACCTTGCAGCCCTGGAATAAATCCCACTTGGTCGTGGTGAATAATCCTTTTAATGTACTGTTGAATCCTTATGGCTAGTATTTTGGCGAGAATTTTTGCATCTGCGTTCATCAAGGATATTGGTCTGTAGTTCTCTTTTTTGATGGGATCCTTGTCTGGTTTTGGGATCAAGGTGATGCTGGCCTCATAGAATGAGTTTGGAAGTTTTCCTTCTATTTCTATTTTTTGGAACTGTTTCAGGAGAATAGGAATTAGTTCTTCTTTAAATGTTTGGTAGAATTCCCCCGGGAAGCCATCTGGCCCTGGGCTTTTGTTTGTTTGGAGATTTTTGATGACTGTTTCAATCTCCTTACTGCTTATGGGTCTGTTGAAGCTTTCTGTTTCTTCCTGGTTCAGTTGTGGTAGTTTATATGTCTCTAGGAATGCATCCATTTCTTCCAGATTGTCAAATTTGTTGGCGTAGTGTTGCTCATAGTATGTTCTTATAATTGTCTGTATTTCTTTGGTGTTTGTTGTGATCTCTCCTCTTTCATTCATGATTTTATTTATTTGGGTCCTTTCTCTTTTCTTTTTGATAAGTCTGGCCAGGGGTTTATCAATCTTATTAATTCTTTCAAAGAACCAGCTCCTAGTTTCGTTGATTTGTTCTATTGTTTTTTTGGTTTCTATTTCATTGATTTCTGTTCTGATCTTTATGATTTCTCTTCTCCTGCTGGGTTTAGGGTTTCTTTCTTGTTCTTTCTCCAGCTCCTTTAGGTGTAGGGTTAGGTTGTGTACCTGAGACCTTTCTTGTTTCTTGAGAAAGGCTTGTACCGCTATATATTTTCCTCTCAGGACTGCCTTTGCTGTGTCCCACAGATTCTGAACCGTTGTGTTTTCATTATCATTTGTTTCCATAAATTTTTTCAATTCTTCTTTAATTTCCTGGTTGACCCATTCATTCTTTAGAAGGATGCTGTTTAGTCTCCATGTATTTGGGTTCTTTCCCAATTTCCTCTTGTTATTGAGTTCTAGCTTCAGAGCATTGTGGTCTGAAAATATGCAGGGAATGATCCAAATCTTTTGATACCGGTTGAGACTTGATTTAGGAGCAAGAATGTGATCTATTCTGGAGAATGTTCCATGTGCACTAGAGAAGAATGTGTATTCTGTTGCTTTGGGATGAAATGTTCTGAATATATCTGTGATGTCCATCTGGTCCAGTGTGTCATTTAAGGTCTTTATTTCCTTGTTGATCTTTTGCTTGGATGATCTGTCCATTTCAGTGAGGGGAGTGTTAAAGTCCCCTACTATTATTGTATGATTGTCGATGTGTTTCATTGATTTTGTTATTAATTGGTTTATATAATTGGCTGCTCCCACGTTAGGGGCATAGATATTTAAAATTGTTACATCTTCTTGTTGGACAGTTCCTTTGAGTATGATATAGTGTCCTTCCTCATCTCTTATTATAGTCTTTGGCTTAAAATCTAATTGATCTGATATAAGGATTGCCACTCCTGCTTTCTTCTGATGTCCATTAGCATGGTAAATTCTTTTCCACCCCCTCACTTTAAACCTGGAGGTGTCTTCGGGTTTAAGATGAGTTTCTTGTAGGCAACATATAGATGGGTTTTGTTTTTTGATCCATTCTGATACCCTGTGTCTTTTGATTGGGGCATTTAGCCCATTAACATTCAGGGTAAGTATTGAGAGATATGAATTTAGTGCCATTGTATTGCCTGTAAGGTGACTGTTATTGTATATTGTCTCTGTTTCTTTCTGATCTACTACTTTTAGGGTCTCTCTTTGCTTTGAGGACCCCTTTCAATATTTCCTGTAGAGCTGGTTTGGTGTTTGCAAATTCTTTTAATTTTTGTTTGTCCTGGAAGCTTTTAATCTCTCCTTCTATTTTCAATGATAGCCTAGCTGGATATAGTATTCTTGGCTGCATATTTTTCTCATTTAGTACTCTGAATATATCATGCCAGCTCTTTCTGGCCTGCCAGGTCTCTGTCGATAAGTCTGCTGCCAATCTAATATTTTTACCATTGTACGTTACAGACTTCTTTTCCTGGGCTGCTTTCAGGATCTTTTCTTTGTCACTAAGACTTGTCAATTTTACTATTAGGTGACGCGGTGTGGACCTATTCTTATTGATTTTGAGGGGGGTTCTCTGCACCTCCCGGATTTTGATGCTTGTTCCCTTTGCCATATTGGGGAAATTCTCTCCAATAATTCTCTCCAACATACCTTCTGCTCCCCTCTCTGTTTCCTCTTCTTTTGGAATCCCAATTATTCTAATGTTGTTTCGTCTTATGGTGTCACTTATCTCTCGAATTCTCCCCTCGTGGTCCAGTAGCTGTTTGTCCCTCTTTTGCTCAGCTTCTTTATTCTCTGTCATTTGGTCTTCTATATCGCTAATTCTTTCTTCTGCCTCATTTATCCTAGCAGTGAGAGCCTCCATTTTTGATTGCACCTCATTAATAGCTTTTTTGATTTCAACTTGGTTAGATTTCAGTTCTTTTATTTCTCCAGAAAGGGCTTTTATATCTCCCGAGAGGGTTGCTTTAATATCTTCCATGCCTTTTTCAAGCCCTGCTAGAACCTTGAGAATCGTCATTTTGAACTCTATATCTGACATGTTACCAATGTCTGTATTGATTAGGTCCCTAGCCTTTGGTACTGCTTCTTGTTCTTTTTTTTGTTGTGATTTTTTCCGCCTTTTCATTTTGTCCAGATAAGAGTATATGAAGGAGCAAGTAAAATACTAAAAGGGTGGCAACAACCCCAGGAAAATATGCTTTAGCCAAATCAGAAGAGATCCCAAATCGTGAGGGGGGAGAAAGGGGATAAAAAGGGGTACAGAAAGAAAAAAGAAAAAAAAAAGAAACTATTAAAAAAGAAAGCCGATAAAGAAAAAATATAAAAAGAGAAAAAATATATATATATATTAGATGAACTATTTAAAAAACGTTAAAAAAGAAAACGGTAAAAGTTAAAAAAATTTAGCAGAAGAAGAGAAAAAGAAAAAAAAAATTAAATTAACTGCAAGGCTAAAAAATCATGGGGAGAAAGCCATGAGTTCCATGCTTTGCTTTCTTCTCCTCTGGATTTCTGCCGCTCTCCTTGGTATTGAAACTGCACTCCTTGGTAGGTGAACTTGGTCCTGGCTGGGTTTCTTGTTGATCTTCTGGGGGAGGGGCCTGTTGTAATGATTCTCAAGCGACTTTGCCCCAGGCGGAGTTGCACCGCCCTTACCTGGGGCCGGGCTGAGTAATCCGCTCGGGTTTGCTGGGTTTGCTTTCGGGAGCTTTTGTTCCCTGAGCGTTTTCCGTAGAGTTCTGGAAGACGGGAATGAAGATGGCGGCCTCCCGGTCTCCGGCCCGGAGGAGCCGAGAGCCCGGGGCCCCACTCCTCAGTGCGCCCTCAGAGAACAGCGCCCAATGACTCCCGTCACCCTGGCCTCTGGCCGCGCTCCGAGCTGACCGAGCCTGCGACCGGTTCAAGGCAAACCCGAGCTGAGAGTCACTCCTCGTCTCTGTCTCTGTAGCCAGCTTACCCGTTTTAATACTGGCAAGCTCTGCGACACTCAGACACCCCCGATCCTTCTGCGACCCTGCGGGACCTGAAGCCCCGCTGACCCCACCTGGGCTTCACCCCAGTTTAGCCTCTGGAGCGATGTCCCTCAGCGGAACAGACTTTTCAAAGTCCTGATCTTGTGCTCCGTTGCTCCGCCGCTCGCCGGGAGCCGGCCCCTCCCCCCGAGGTCTATCTTCCCGTCGCTTTGGATTCACTTCTCCGCCAGTCCTACCTTTCAGATAGTGGTTGATTTTCTGTTTCTAGAGTTGCTGTTCTTCTTCTCTTCAATCTCCCGTTGGATTTGTAGGTGTTTGCAATCTTTAGATAAGCTATTTAGCTGATCTCCCGCTACCCGAAATAGTCTCAGCTGCTACTTCTCCGCCATCTTGACTCCTCCCTGTTGTAAATATATTTAATCACCTTGCAGTTTAGTACTACAATTATGTGTTAAGTGAATTTGTATATTTTTGTTCTAACCAAATATGTATTGTAGACCATAACATTTCCAAATCCTTAAGAAGCACTTTACTGGATTCTCCATGTAGTAACAAAAAAAGCCACCAAAAGTTGTGATGGGAAATGACTAGAGGTTTTATTATTCTTTAAAATTAAAAATGCCTAAGAATCCTTGATTAAAATATTGTATTATAATTTTATCAAACAGTAATTTATTTAATTTATTAAAACTCTTTTGCCCTCAGATTTAAATATAAAAAAAAATATTTTAAAAAATATTTTTAAAAATATTTAAAAAATATTTTTAAAAATATTTATTTAAAAAAATATTTAAATCTGACAGCAAAATCTTTCCACATAAGTATATAACCACCAATGCCACAATTTAAAACAGAATTAAAAATATACTGTTCTGATACTGAGAGATAATAATCTCTTTAATTATTAGAAATAATAATTATCTGGGACACCTGGGTGGCTCAGTGGGTTAAAGCCTCTGCCTTCAGCTCAGGTCATGATCCCAGTGTCCTGGGATCCAGCCCTCCATCAGGCTCTTTGCTTGGCAGGGAGCCTGCTTCCTCCTCTCTCTCTGTCTGCCTCTCTGCCTACTTGTGATCTCTGTCTGTCAAATAAATAAATAAAATCTTAAAAAAAAGAAATAATAATTATCAACCTGAAATATCCTACATATTACCTTTAATTCTCTTTATAGTTTAAGAAGAATCCTATGAAAATAAAATTTGTCCAAAGAAAGCAAGTAAGATAATAAAGTAATTGTGTATGTTTAGCCTTAGAAATAGATCAAGGATAAATGTGAAAAATATTTTCAAAAGATTGAAGAGTTGTCATGTAGAAAATTGCCAAGGTTTTTTCAATGTACCTTCAGAGGACAGAACAGGAAGTAGTGGCTGGCAGTTGTTAGTAGATAAGATTTTACTTAATATGGAAAAAAATACTCTCATAATAAGTGTCAGTCACTTCAGAGATTTAATTATCTGAATTTAATATGGTATTTTAAGTGCAAGGGAATTCTAATTTGGAGAAAAATAGAATATATATTTTTATTCCCTGTACTCTTTTAAGCTGGAATATGAATATGTATTTTATTAGGTTGTTCACAAAAATGAATGACAAATTAGTGCAGAAATGTCCAGTGACAGAAATCTTCACCCAGATGTTTCTTCGGGTCTAATAATTTCTGCTGAAGTCTACAGCTGGTTCTCCATGAATTTTCCAGAATTCTCCACTACCACATCAGCTGACACCTTCACAGAGACCTAATGGCATCTGCCCCCACATCCTCTGTCAAGATACCACCTTTCCTTCAGGGCCTAGGTCAGCTATTTCTGTGTCTCACTAACCCAGTCTGCCTTTGAAATTTTGCAGCATACTTGCTCTCTGTGTCTGTCATCATACTCAGAAATGAAGAGTGATGAAAGAATATGAAATTACATCAATGCAGGAGAACAATAAGGATATTTATTAGTAACTGGATGGCTAGACATATACTGGACATATAATAACCTTATAATATATATATTTCCTCCTCAAATGATCTATATCCCACAGAAAACAAAGGAAACCCCTCATTAAGTTATGCATCTGTAAAATACCTCTGCATGCTAGGGACAAGGGATACAAAGTTGAGGGTGTTTACTTTTAAGGGACCCCATTTTAGATGGTGTATACCGGGTAAGAAATATGGTAGTATGCCCTGCTCTACTTTTGCACAGTGTAGTCCTGCACATGGGTGGCCAATAAGTACTGGCTGATGAAAGCATGGAGTATTTCTCCATCATGGCTCTGCACACTTTTTGCTGGATCTTTCTTGGCTCTGAATGTGGTTACCATTCATGTGCTTACACACGAACACACACACATACACACACACACATCCCTCCAGGTGGGATGCAACTAAAACTTATTGGAGAGAATGGGTTTAGATCAGGAGCCCCTCAAAGAATTGCTTATTGAATGGATCTGTTGATTTAGCTACAAAGTCTTCTTTATTAACGGTAACACAGCATGCTGTGATAGCCTAGAGATGCCACAGGCCCACCTCCAAGTGTGTTTGAAGCATACAGACTCACAGAGAACATTCTTGTCTTACCACAACAGCTGGATGTGTTGAATTATTCTCCAAGGCTTCTGTGGACATCATGATGATTTGGGAGAGGTTATTTTGAAGGTCTCATTGGCTCCCTTCAAAACTAATTGCAGTTGTAGGACTGCTGAAGTGATTGCAGTATTTTTTTTTCCCTCCCCTTAGGCTGTAGGCTTTTAGGTTCATGTCAGACTCAGGGATTGCTGTGGTTCTGCAGTCTACCCACTCTTCAAGGAGCATTGCCAAATCCTAACAGTAGAATCTATGTCCTGTATTTTTAGTGGGGATAAATCAAAGCTATTTTCTCCTCAGTAAATTTTGGATTACCTCTATATTAATGCATTACCTTGAACTATTTCAGCTATAATGTTTCTGGCTACCCATAAAGTCTATTGAGAACTTTCACCAGTCAATCTGACATTTCACTACTCAAAGAAGATATAGCCATCTACTAACTGAAGACTTCGACATCCACACACTTTGTTCAGATCCACTATGAAGAAGCTAGCTTAAATGTATTTTAGGGCAATGTTAAGCCACATTCTTCCATTTGGAAAAGTGTATTATATATACTTAAATATATAATTTAAGTATAAATCATATACATGTAAATCATATACATGTAAATTATATAATTCACACACACGTAAATTACACATATATAATTTACAGACATGTAAATTATATAATTTACAAACAATCACCAGGTTCCAATCATCTACAGTTTGAAAGACAACAGCCCAGAAGCTGGGCCAGTCATACCTTAACTCCTAAAAAAACAAAACAAAACAAAGCATATATATACTACAAAACAATAACACACTTTAGGATCTTACCAAGGACTTCTTAAAATTATAAATATCCTAAATTTATTTTCTTCATCTATCATCTATCATCTTTTTTTTTGGTAAGGGGAAGAAAACAAAAGTTCACTTATTCAAGTTTATTACTTCTTGCGAAAGCTGTACTTTTAAACCATTAATTTATGTGGTATGTTTATTTCATAGTTCAGTAATTCTATCCTTTATAACAGAATATATCATTTTTATAATGGAAATTAACAGGTTTTTGGTTATTATAATTTTTTTTTGTACAGGAATTGGAAACCTCCTATAAGCAAGGAGGTTTCCTTATAGGTTTCATGTAAACATGAAAACAATCACATGAAAACAATCTTAAGTTTTCTCTCACATAAGAGGAAGTCTAGAGGCAAGATGGAATCAAGGAATGATATGTGGGGACTGCCTCAGCTCCTTTTGGCTCTATCCACCATGTCTTGACTTTATACTCATGCTAGTTAGTAGAAAGACAACTCTAAAACTTCCAGGGATTATATATGGAGTTGGAACTGTCCACTGGAAGAAAGTGTCCATCTTTTCTTGTGACTGCTAAGCAGCAAGAACCTATTTCACAGAAGGTTTACAGAAGGGAGTCTGGATGGCTCAGAGGGTTAAGGCTTTGCCTTCGGGATCCAGCCCCACATTGGGCTCTCTGCTCAGCAGGGAGTCTGCTTACCCTTCTTTCTGTCTCTGCCTGACTCTCTGCCTAATAAGTAAATAATCTCTGTCAAATAAGTAAATAATATCTTTTTTTTTTTTAAAGAAGTTTCACAGAAAACTTCTCTCACATCTCATCATCCTGCATTTGGCTGCATGTAATTTTCTAAATGTAGAGCGGTAAGGTGAATGTGTTGGTTTCGACTAACCATTTAGTCAACCGAAGACTTTTGGTAGAGAAGTGTATATAAAGAGCTACGTTTTTTTAAGCTAAAATTTTTACCCATAAGTTCTTTCAAAGCTAAAGGAAAGATGAATTTCACTTAAGCAAAAAAATAATATACATGAATTATCTATTCTCCATAATTTTTAAAGGGTGTATGCAACGTGGTAATCTTCCACTAAAAAATTATTGTTACTCATATTCTCAAATAAGATATGATTTTAAAAGCTTTGATTAAATTAGATTTGATTGAATATCTCACACATCTTTTAAAAAGAAATTATCTAATAATATTAATGAAGATAGATGAGATTAAAAATCATTAAAAACTAAACATTTAAGTATCCTTCAAGCATCCTTTTTGTTCATTGATTCTCTCTGTTCAATTTCCAAAAGGTAAGAATCACAGCTGCCATAAAGTAGCCTTATAACTCTTGTTACAAATGGGGTTTTTAATTTTAAGTTTGATGATTTATGGTACTTATAAAGTCTTATTTCTGCTACTGGAAAAATATATGAAAAAGGTCACCACATGACTACTTATTTTCCAGAGATTTTATTGCTGACAATGGGTAGGAGATGGATGTCTTTGGGATTCATAAGACAGAAAATATTTTTTTGTGACAAGTTCCTTTGTAGGTTAAACAGTCTGGTCAAGTAGTAAGAAAACATTTAATTTAGTATTCCCCAGCATTTGATCATGGATTTTTACTATAATAGAATAAAAGTTAACGTCTTGATAAGATGTTGTTTCCTAGGAAGATATTTTGGGAAATGCTGAGTTAAGAAATGAAAAAATGAAAATATTAATAATCAGAAATGGGGGATTTGGGTTGGGAATTTTGAAGACTGAATCTTGGTAAGCAGAAGCTGAGATAGTTTAGGGTGCTAGGTATGTGTTAGGTTATCATTGCCTGTGGCGGAAAGGGGAGGAAGAAAGAATGGACAAAGGGAGCAGTTGAATTGTGAACCAGGCCTGACAAAGCCCTGGCCAAACTGGTGGAGAGATCTGAGCAGTGTCAGAATTGTCCTACATTGAGTCAGAACTTCTGGGTCTTTATATATTCACCTAGCTTACTCACCAAAGGGCCACTCATGAAAATAGTGTGACCTCAAATGGCTCCTGTGTAGTAGAGACAGACCTTGAAGGAGATAAGAGGTGGAGTCTGTCTACTGACTGCCTCCCTACAGCTGGACAGCAAGCCCTTCCTTGAAAGGAAATTTGGGTGGGGGGGGGGGAGAAAAGAAAAGGAGTTTGGGTAGTTCATCCCTGTATCTGCCATACTCCTTGGAAACAGAGTTCAATATGTACACTCATTTTCACACTGGGATAGAAACATGTATTGACAGAATCAAAGCACCTAGTTTATAATCAATGGGGCTCTTGCTGTATTTGCTGGTGAAAGTGTACTCCCCTTTGCAGTGCAGGATCTTTAACACTTCAGAGTGCAAATTCCAGTTAAAGAGAGCATGAAATCCACCAGGGAGTTATTAGTAGAGAAGGTAAGTGAGACCACTCCTACCTCTATCACTTGATTTCTGGATATTTATTTATTTGACAGACAGAGATCACAAGCAGGCAGAGAGGAAGGCAGAGAGAGAGGAAGAAGCAGGCTCCCTGCTCAGCAGACAGCCTGATGTGGGGCTCGATCCCAGGACCCCGAGATATGACCTGAGCCAAAGGCAGAGGCTTTAACCCACTGAGCCACCCAGGCGCCCCTTCTGGATTTATATATTTACTCTGTTTGGTGACACTGTGCCATACATAGTTTTTTTTTTTTTTAAGATTTTATTTATTTATTTGACAGAGAGAGAGATCACAAGAGGCAGAGAGACAGGCAGAGAGAGAGAGAGAGAGAGAGAGAGAGACGCAAGCTCCCTGCTGAGCAGAGAGCCTGATGCGGGGCTCAATCCCAGGACCCTGAGATCATGACCTGAGCCAAAGGCAGAGTCTTTAACCCACTGAACCACCCAGGTGCTTCTACATAGTTCTTTCTTTCAGTGCATGTGGAGGAAGGTACTCTGTCCTTACAGGCTAGTATCTCTAAGCTGGTATAGCATGTGTACCTTCACAGCTATTCCAATGCTCTGTCAGGCCAGCAGCTTCTGGGTAGTGGAATAAGTGATACATCCATGGACCATTGGGTTGTGAGCCTACTTTCATACCTTGTCTGCTGTAATATGTTTCCCTGATCTGATGAGATACTGTGTGATTCCATGTCAATAGACAAATACTTTGTAAGACCTTACACAGTTGTACTAAGTTCTGGGACAAATAAGTAAAATCCAATATGTGTCTAATCCTTTGGGAGCAAATGTCTGGACCTTCTAGTATATAAAGAGCCCAGTTGGTGTCCTTGAAAAATAGTGACATAGTGGGAGCTGAGAGTTGTTTTGTATTTCCAGTATGTTGACCATTAGGGTGTGACAACAGCTAGACAAGCCTTGATAAATGGAAGCCCATATTTTTGGCTCTATGCATACCTTTGGAATGTTTATTTCCCTTCAAAATTCATATGTTAAAAATCTAATACCCAATGTGAGAGTATTAGGAGGTGGAGTCTTTGGAAGATGATTATATAATGAGGGTGGAGATCTCATGAATAGGATTAGTGCCCTTATATAAAAGGCTCCAGAAAGTTAGCTTGCCCTGTGAAAACACAATGAGAAGTCTGTGACCTAAAAGCGAGCTCTCAGTTGTCCGTGTCGGCACCCTGATCTCAGACTTCCAGTCTCTAGAGCAGTGAGCAATAAATTTCTGTTTGTAATCACCCAACCTATGGTATTTAGTTATAACGGCCTGAATGGAATTTCTATATGTGCCACCATGGCTGCTTCATTTATATGCCCATCATATATACTTTGAGGTTGCAGTTGACAGAAATCACTGACCATGTCAGGTGCTTAGGTTTTCAATGGTGAATATTATCTGGTGGCGTCGGTAAGTAATATAAAGATCTTCATGCTTTATGCCCAGTCCCCTGTATTCAATCGCATTTGTCTACACAATCCATCCATCCTTAATCTTGCATTTTCCCCCTTTCTGGATGCTAATCAGCTGTCCAGGGTATTTACTATTATCCCATAGTCCCTATATATTCTAATTCGGGTCATTTATTTTCAACACAAAGATGACCGGTGGCACTGCCCAAAACTTTGCCCATTGGAAGGCTTTTTCCTCATTGCAGTCTTGCAAGGTCATCCCTAAGTGAGGTTATAATGCAGCTAATATTCAGCTTGTGTTTGGACTCATATATTGGCCAACATACTCATAATCGAAGTTTGAACTTTGTTGTCCTTCTTCAGCAGGTCATATGGGAAACCTGATATGACCATAGTTGTAAGCTTAGGAGTAGGCTCTAGTGCAATAGCAATGCATACCACTGTGGTCTGGGTTTCCTATCTATGCAGCTTTCTTGTGCCCTGTGGTCCTTCTTATGGTCAATTTGAGATACGTCAAATTGTTGCTGGGCCTACCTAAACTTGTGTTTTGTTGGCTGACAGCTCTAGCTCTGAATGGGCAGTTCCAGATACATGGTAACTTAATGTCCATGGCTGAGTGTTCTGTCTCTATTAGATCACAGGAATTCCACAAGGTTTTTTTGTTTGTTTGTTGTTTGTTTGTTTTTTAATGTGTATAATTGTTTCTGCTTTATTTAGCATGATCTTGCTCCAGAATGCTTGGGGTTTTTCAGAAATTATATGATTTTTCTCTGGTGAATGGCATGGCCCTGCTTCAGAAACCCAGGCTCCTGAGTTGTGATTTTTCTCACTGGGGTTTGCCACAAATGGCACACTGCATTTCTCCTAACCATGATATCTTCAACACTACACAGTCTGCAAAATCGTGGGGGTTGAGTGTCAGGCTTTCTTACACTGTAACTTGGATCGGCTACAGAGCCCTCTACTGTTCTGTGATCCTTTCAAAGCTGGAAGCTTTTCACTGTAGTTAGTAAATGGGCCTGAGAAGTATTAGGTGTGGAATATGCTGCTACCAGAGTCTGCAAAAATGAACTGTTCCTTTTTTTTCAATGGTAGGATATGAAAAATGTAATGATAATCCAGCATGTATCTAACCACCAGGTCTTTAAAAGTTGTGTAGATATTGTTGGGCTTTTCACTCTTTATAGGATTATTTTCCACTCTTTAGAGTATCAGTGTGGGATTTGTACCAGTGGCCTTCTGGTGCTTACACAACACGATTTGGCCTCTACTTTTTCAGGGTTCTAGAATTTTCATTGATATCAGTGAGACAAATTCTCTAATAGCCTCTTCCACCACCAACAACTGGTCTAGAGAAGAAGCCACCACAAAAGTTTATAGTGAGGCTGCCACTCCACTCACCATTGCATTCCTTATGGCCTGAGTAGGTGGTGTGTCCTGGGCTTTGCTGTGGAATATAATCATCTGAAGGATGTTTAGGGCACTCATTCCCAATGCCCAATTTCCTAAGCCTTTTATCCCTTCTGTCACCATTTACCATGACAATTCTATCCTTTCTTCTTTCTACAATGCAGGTACCACTGTTTATAAGTTTCTAAGTATCATCCCAGTAGCAAGTTTACAGCATCTACTCTTTGTGAGGTGTTAAGTCTGGTGCCATGTGAGGGTACTCTCAAATTATTTCTTATCCAATTATATATTCTAGTAACTTTTATCAAGCACCTTCAAAATCTGGCCATGTCTTTACTCTCTTGGCTCCTGCCATTATGTGCTAGCTCGGTTTTATAACTACCTTAAGATATTATCTCCGTTCTTCATATCAGAGCTAGCAATGCTCTAGGAAAATTACGTTATAACTTAATCCCAGTTATTGGCATAGTGGCAAGGACAAGAGATGAGAACAAATTCTGAGGTGACCTATTACCTGTAAGATAGAAGCCTCAGCATTTTCTTCCATCATGGGAGTAGGAGATATTGTTTTTGTGTGTCTCTGTCTATGGAGGGTCATGTACAATGAGACAGGATACTTCTTCAGGCTCAGAAGTTTGAGAGCAGAATGGCAAATATCACCTGCCCATCTGGGGCACCTACTTAGATGGCAAAGTCTCAAATTTTCCTGGCTAAGGCCCTGAGTCTGGCCTAAGAGACTGGCTTTCAGCTGGCATTTAATTTTCTTTGCAGTTAAGTCACTCAGACAATTAAATCATGGGCCTGCTCCTCAACTTCCTCTGCCCTTCTGCTATAGAAGATGAGAGCTTTTAAAAAAATTTTTATTTTATTTATCTATTTGAGAGAGAGAATAAGAGAGAGAGAGAGCGAGCATGAGAAGAGGGAGGGTCAGAGGGAGAAGCAGACTCCCCGCCAAGCAGGGAGCCCGATGCAGGGCTCGATCCCAGAACTCCAGGATCATGATCCAAGCCAAAGGCAGTCACTAGACCAACTGAGCCACCCAGATGCCCAAGATGAGAACTTTTGAATGAAACCAGGTAAATCATCTGGCTTACACACTTGTTTTTCAATTGCCTGTTACTCATCCTCAGCTGTTCTTTATACTTCTGTAATGCATCAGTGACCTTTAGAAATAATCATCCCATACTCAAACTCATTATTGTATCCCCTTCAACTAGTATACCATCCTACTCCATTTTTTTAAAAGATTTTGTTTATTTATTTGACAGAGAGAGAGATCACAAGTAGGCATAGAGACAGACAGAGAGAGAGGGGGGAAGCAGGCTCCCCACTGAGCAGAGAGCCCGATGCGGGAATCGATCTTCAGACCCTGGGATCATGACCTGAGCCGAAGGCAGAGGCTTAACCCACTGAGCCACCCAGGTGCCCCATCCTACTTCATATTAACAACTGGACTTCCACCTGGTGTCAAGGGCAATTTGTGTCCTCCTGCCCTCCCCGCCACCCTGACCCCCCAACAGTGATGGAGTCCTCATATAAAAGGGTAGTAAATAACCCACAAGTCCATTTTATTGCCACAGTCTTGATTTGTACTGCCAAGTTTGGATTCCTCTGAGGTGGATTCTAAGACAACGCAAGGTGTAAGTTTATTGCTGATTAATGTTTATGAAAGGAAGGAGGAGAGAAGTGTGTCGGACAGAGGGAGGAATTGTGATGGGTGTGCCCATCAAGGCTTGGCTAACCCAGTGGGGAGCTTTGGAGTGAGTAGAGCCTACCTTATTCCACATCAAGCTGAAGTAGATCCTGAAGGAGCTGACAGTTGGAAGCCATCTGCTAACTGTGCTTCGTGTCTAGGCAATGTTACCTTGAAAGGGGATCTAGGTGGTGCAATTTCATGTCTACCATAGTGGTAGAAAAAAACTTTTAAGGAAATACTACCTTTATTCTTGAATATTTATGTAAAGCCAGACAGATGAGAAACTATCTTAATTCCAAGAGACCTTAATAAAGGAAATTCTAAAACCTCCTTTTTATTTAAAAAATATGCTGGCTAAAACTATGCTAGGCAGAAGAGAGCAACTTTTTAAAAGAAGCCATTCTGAAAACACTTATTTTTCCTCCCTTATGATGCAGAGTTATATGGCTGAATACACTATGAGTGTAATTCACAAAACTTTATTAGGTCAACCATCTTGGCAAGCCAAGCCCTAGGAGTGCTTACAGATAATCTTTCTTTTAAAAACACCATGAAGTTCCTGACTTAAAGATAGTTAACAGTCCTACCAAATGGAACACAGATTTTGCAGAGAAAATGTCAAAGAACCCAAAATAAATTTATTTAAAATGGTGGACCTTATGAATTTCCATGTGATTTCCTATCTTTTTATTTTAGACTTTAGTCTCAGATACTGTGTATTTGTATCTCAACATCCCAACCCATTCTGCCCTTATGGAGGATATAGGAGTTAAGAAATTTTTACACTGAGTTTTATAAATACAATTTCATTGATTGGATGGCATTTTGTAAAACAAAAGTATTTGTGATTTTTAATTCTACAAAATTCAATAGCATATGAGACAACCTCTGTTTTGTTCAGTTCGGCCTGTATTTTAATGTCATTTCTGTGTGGCAAGCATTATATTGGCAGCTGGGGATACACAGATAGATAAGACATGTGGATAACACATTGTTAGTTGCTCATGGGGATGTGATGTTTGAAGTTAAACTGGGCTTTTAGCATCGAGAGGGTGTAAATGAGACTCTCATTAGGACACTTATATGGAAGCAACAAAACCTCATTATCTAAATTCTTTATATCCTATACTGATCTGGGTGCATAATCTTGGTGTACTTAATCAAAAATGAATTCCTATTGTCTTTGTAAAGACTGGTTCTCCTAAGGCTCAAGCTATTACATATTAAAGGGTGTGACCAGAAGAGGACATGGGAGTATTTGTAGTCAAATCCCCCTGATCTCCTTAGTCTTTCATAGGAAAGAGCAGGTATACACAGTATCCTTTGAACCAGAACCTCTCTCAAAACCAAACATAAATGTTAATAGTATCACACAAATCCATTATACCTTTTATTTTTTTATGTATTATGACTTAGCACATCGATTTGTAGGAGGTTTTGAGTCATTGATGTTACTGAGTTTTCTATTTGGAGCTACCCACAGATATGAAGACATGGGAAGGAAGTCATTCATGCACTCTTTTTCTGGGATCAATAATCTGAGTCTGACTGATTAATGTCTTCAAATGCTGTCACAGTTGATTACAGAACCCTGAGAATAAAGGTGTAGGTGGTTCAGGAAAGATTATTGTTCTCACTGTGAACTCTGATTTTTTTTCTTTCATGTTACAGAAGGAAGAGCCTAAAGGAAAATGTAGGTCAAATGCTTTTATCCCCTGCAACTTTCAGAAGAGCAATCACAAAATTACGGTGACTGGTCTTGATTTCTAATGATGGAAAGAGAAGGGCAAAAGGTGAAAAAGAACTGGGCAGGTGTTTTTAACTGATGTTTTTAAATACGAGACAGCATAAATCAGGTTTTTTAAAAACAAATTATGGATATATTTGATTGATTTAGCCTGATTTGACTTTGGTTATTAGACTGTGCTTTTTTATGTGACTGCTTCTGGTGATTATCATATTAACGTGGCAAAGTGAAAAAAAGAGAAATTAAAATGTATGCTTATAAGGCACCATGTTTAATGTGCTCTCTAATTCTTTCATTACTACATAGCCCTTCACAAAACAATTATTTCCTAAACATGTGGATGTTTAAGAGGGTAGAGATGCTTTGTTCATTAGTGTAATTGTAAAATCAGACCCACTTAATTTCTTGTTTATAGATATATTAATTAAAAAAAATTTATAAGCATTTGGACTACTTTCTATGATCTCAAAATCAGATATATTTGTTTTCTAAATGAAATTTCTCATATTTCAAGAACAATATTATTTTAATCGGGGCAGTATCAATTTAATTAATATGATTAAATGTATAATGAAACTTCCCATTTTATTGGAATTGGCTATGCTGAATCTGTTGTGCTAATGTATCATGTTAGAAAAGTGAGTACAATTAGAAAACAAATGCAAAAATCTCTGCTTCAGTAAATACTTTTGCACTGCTTTTAATTTTGAGCAGGACCTGGATATTAATGTGAAATTTTAGAATACAGGGTGTGACAAAAATATTCTAGTTTGAGGAAATGATATTACAAGACAAAATTAACACTATGTGAAGCTTTGAAGGCAATCTGATGGGAAATGTTGTCAGAGGTTGAGGGCCAAAGGTCACTTGTAGAGAGGGAAAAGCAAAAGAGACAAGGAGCTTATGGAGAGGGGAGACTGGTTGTATTTATATTTTCTTTTATCTTATTGTTTTGTCTCTGTTCCAGGGGCATATCTGGACACTCCTCTTAGTAAGTTGGAATTCAATAAAGGGGTGGAGAGACAATACAGAATCAATGAAGGAATTTTAAGAAAATCACTCCCTCTGAGGTTCCTAATTAACTCATAAGAAAATGAAGGTGTTGGATTTTCATGATTTTAATGCGTTTTCTGTGCAGAGCATATCATAAGCTGCTATGAAATGTATAATAAGAAATGTACTTCCTTGGTAGTGGGATAAATTTTTGAAATATTACAAGCTTTTTCCCTCAACAATATTTTTTCTCTGCCACGATGACTGGTCTTTGAACCTAGGACTCGTTGCCTCAGCATTGGGAAGACCAAATACTACTAAGATAGGATAAAGGATTAGACTTAAGGGCAATTTCTGCTGGATAAAAAGGGGAAATAGAATGCTCTTTTTTGTGTTGGGAGAAGAAATTGGAGGAGAGAATGAGAGAGAGAGAGAGTCAAGTGGTTAGACTCAATATCTTAGCTAATTGATCTCTCACCCTTCCTTGAAGTTAAATTTTGAGGAAGAAGGGTAGAAATAACCTTATAAGTTTGGGAGTAATCTCTTGCTTCTCAGGTATAGCCTGGTAACACTGTACCAAGACTCAACACTCAACCTGTCCCTGTTCCTACATCTTAAAAGTCTGAATTTATTTCAGGAGGAAAAAAAAGATGAGAAAAAGGGAGATAGAAATCCAGAGTTAATTCACACTAAAACAAGTTGCTATAGATCAGGGTTTTTATATCGGTGTCTTTTCAACGGCTGGTCATAATGTATTAGTGTATCTTGAAATCAGTTTGTGGTTAAAATAGCGTAAAATAGAAAAATGGAAGTCTATCCCCCATAGTGGTTGGTGTTGTTTGGTGAAATCTAGGTTTAATTTTATTATCAATAGCTAAATGTCTCCATCTCTGAATACATCTATATCCATATATATCTATATTATATCTGCATCTATATCTATCTATCTACACACCCACACACATAGTCACACTTCTGTTGTACTGTAGCATAATAAGAAAAAAAAAGTATTTCTCACTGTGAGTGAATTAAAGTTAAAACATGTTTAAATACAACTGTGATGTGTTTCAAACTGGAAGAAGTTAAGTTACCTTGAATGGAAATTTAAGTTTTCTTCTTCACTACCAAATGCGAATGGGAGCTCCAGACTAAAGACGAAATAGGTAGTGAAGATAAACAATTTTTCTGATGTCTGAATTTTTGTGTGTAAACTATGACCTGGTCACACTAAAAATAGTTAAACAACTGAGTTTGCGTGTGACTTACTTTTTAGGAATACAGTTGGGTCAAGATTATCTCTTTAAAAACTTTATTTTTGGGGTGCCTGGGTGGCTCAGTTGGTAGGGCAACTGCCTTCAGCTCGGGTCATGATCCTGGTGTCCTGGGATCGAACCCTATGTCTGTTTCCCAGCTCAGTGCAGAGTCTGCTTCTCCCTCTCCCTCTGCCCTACCTTCTCCCACTAATACTCTCTCTCTGTCTCTCTCACTCTCACTCTCTCACTTAAATAAATAAAATCTTAGAAAAAATCCACCCTTCCCAAACTTTCTTTATCTTGTATTCTGATAAGCCTTGATTGAGGAGAAATAGGAAAGTTGCAAACAATTTATTGGGAATTGTTCCTATTCCAGAAAGTCCCCACAGTTTTGTGTATTACACTCTGTGTCATTTGCCATTAGAGACATAGTGAAAAATCTTTATTCCTCCTGCATTAGGAATCTCTTAAATGTCCATCAGCTGTAGCCCATTTGTCTTTCAAACTCTGGGGAGGGAAGGAAACATGGATAAGATAAAATAAGGAAAGGGTCCTTAGAATTCTGCAGGTGCTTCTCCCATTAGTTGTCTTGAGACAATCAATGCCCACTCCCTCACCTGGTGACACATTGCTGGTTTAGACATCTTGAGGAGTAAACAAAGACCTGAGAAAAATAGGTAGAGATTAATTAGCATCAGAAAATTCCTTTCCTATTTTCCCCCAACTAAATCCCCATGGCTGGTGAATTACAACCTAAGAAATAATTCTTCCTAAGGCTGCTTCTCCTGGGTAGTGAGGGTAAAGCCTCGAACTGAAATTTTTTTTGTGGGGACTCTGTTGTTTCAGCATCTTCAGCCTAGGGTGCATCCATCTCTGAGATCCCTTGAACTTACTCATAAGGCTTTATACACACTAGGATCTGGCCCTGCTAGTCAGATCATATTTTCCTTACAAAGTGGTACATCTCCCTGGGGAATATGAGTGCTCAGGTTATGCTTGGCACATTGCTTTTCCAAACTAAATGTTGGAATAAATATTATCAAGTTCTCTGGAAAAAAAAAAAACAATCAAACAAACAAATTTTTGTTGAAGTTGCATTGAATCTTACAGATTTTTCTTTCTATAGTGAATATGGTATAACTCTTAATTTTTGTAAACTCTCTTCTTTGATATTTCTTAACAAATCTGTATATTTTTCACAGTAAAATGGCTGCCTGGCTTTACTAAAAATATCTCTAAGGTATTAGATATTTTTTAATACTATTGTAAAAAGCCTTAATTACATATCCCACTTATTTATTGAAGGTATATGGAAATGCAATTGGCTTGTACATCATCAACTTATCTTGACAAAACTTTCCTGCCTTCTAATAATTGTAGATTATTTTGAGTTTTCTGTGTAACAGTAACACCATCTCTAAAGAAACAGAGTGTTATTCTCCTTTCTTATCCCCATATCTCTAATTATTCATTTATATTACACAGACTACTACATAAAGTAAAAGTAAATAAAGGGATGACAGTAGGCAATCCTTTCCCTTTTTAGAGTCCAGTCATAAAACTTTTATTCCACTTGCATAATCTTAATCTACATGTTCCTCACAATTATGCTTGAGTTGTCATTGAACTTTTCGTGAAAAATTAAACAAACCTGTCCATCACCTTAAATTATTTCTCTGTTAACTATCTTTACAGTCATGCATGTACAGCACAAAAATGAAAAACCCTAAAATAAGTTAAACACATTTTTTTTTTGTTTTACTAGTGATTGATGTATATAAAATAATAGATATTAGGAAATTTGATTTTACAGCATCTTTTCTTGTAGATCTGTTCTCAGGTTCCCTAAGACGTTTAGATACATATAAGCACAGCAAAAATAATCGAAGTACACAACAGGTAACTTTACAAAGTATAAAATATGAACCATTTCTGCCCTTTCCCAGAGCCAAGTGGGTCACAATTTTCTGAAAGGAACATTTCTGTAGCTGTAGTCAAAAGTGTGTCCATTGAAAAAAGGTACAGCAGGGGGAATACAGTCAGTGGTATTGTGATAGAGTTGTATGGTGACAGATAGAGGATCCAGTTGTGGTGAACACAGAATAACGTCTAGAGTTGTCCAATCACTATGTCGTATACCTGACACAGATGTGATATTGCGTGTCAGCTATACTCAAAGTGTGCACACCGAGATTGTGTATTCCACAAATACACTTCATTTAACATGTGATAGCTGCTGAGATATAGTCACAGTGTACCCACAGTACTGTGTCAAACATAAGTTGTATAAAAGTTCCATATTCCTGGGCGCCTGGGTGGCTCAGTTGGTTGAGCGACTGCCTTAGGCTCAGGTCATGATCCCGGACTTCCAGGATCGAGTCCCACATCAGGCTCCCAGCTCCTTGGGGAGTCTGCTTTTCCCTCTGACCTTCTCCTCTCTCATGCTCTCTCTGACTCATTCTCTCTCAAATAAATAAATAAAAAAAAATAATAAAAAAAAAGTTCCATATTCCTATATGGAGCTCCTAAAAAGCAGACAGCTCCCAAGGAGTGCTCTCGTTCTGATGAGCACAGAATGATGTATGGAAGTGTTGAATCAGTAGATGGTACACCTGAAACTAATATAACACTCCGTTAACTATAATGGAACTAAAATAAAAACCCAATTAACAATAAATAAATAAATAAATGTATGTACGTCAAAAAAGAAAGACAACTCCCTACATGTTAATCAGCTTTACTCCTCTAATATTAAACATAAAAGTCACAAAAGGAAGATAAAAATTCAAATAGAAGTAACATAAACCTATCACAATCACAAACAAAAACCTATCCGGGATAGTTTGGTCAGACCAAACGGTCTACTCTCTGTAAATTTTTAGAATGAGGCAGACAAAATTTGAAAGGCTAGTGAATTTTCCCTCCTTCAGCTTTGCTTCCT
This sequence comes from Lutra lutra, assembly GCF_902655055.1. NCBI lineage: Eukaryota > Metazoa > Chordata > Mammalia > Carnivora > Mustelidae > Lutra > Lutra lutra. The sequence continues at coordinate 54,086,849 of NC_062290.1, forward strand.
TGCTCCAAGGTCAAGTTGCCTCTCAGTCGTTGCATTATTAGCCTGCTGTCTTTGTATGACTCTTCACTCAGTGTATCAAGTTCAGCAATGGTCCCCTCAAAAGCTGTCTATGCAAGAGAGTAGGCTTGCTCAGAGGAGTTCAGACCTCATAGTAGAGTACAGAAAAGTTGAGGATAAGACTCAATCAGATAGGATGTGTCCATTGGCTCTTCGTTTCTGCTTACTTCAAAGCTTGTTGGTATGTTTGTGGTGACTGATCCACAATCCCTTTCCTCTCAGCACCAGAAGCAACCCCAGCCACATAACAGTAAGACTCATCTTTCACTTACAAATAGAAGATTTTGCTCTCTGCTTGCGGAGCAGCGTGATCAAGAACTTCTCCAAAAGTGATAGTATATCATTGTAGATGTACTCTAAGCTTTGTCACAGTTATCTCTCTGTAATCCTGAATAATCCTCCCCCCCCCCCCGCCCTTAGCATCTCCTATCTTTAGCTTGGTACTTGAGATGACTCTCTAAAATGACCTATGGCTTTTTATAACATTTTTCATAAGGAACCGAGAAAAAGATGCTTTCCTCATTGGAGATAATTCAGCTCCTTGTTTGGTTATGGACAAGATGCAGGCTGCCATGTCTTCACATTGTTTAGCCTGCTTGGTCAGTTTTGCTTCTGTTCCAGCTTAACTTTCCCTTTTTGTGTCTGAAGCTGTTGATAGAAGATGGATGGGTCTCAGGAATCTCTGCCTTTTTGTTTTCAAAAGATATTTTTATCAGATTAATGGTGTCCTCATCTATTTCTGAATCACTAAGAGTTGTTTTTTATTTTAAAAGATTTTTTAAATTTATTTGACAGAGAGAGATCAATCACAAGTAGGCAGAGAGGCAGGTGGAGAGAGAGGGGGAAGCAGGCTCCCTGCTGAGCATAGAGCCCGATGAGGAACTCGATCCCAGGACCCCGGGATCATGACCCTAGCAGAAGGCAGAGGCCCAACCCACTGAGCCACCCAGGAGCCCAAGAGTTGTTTTTTTAAATTAGGAATTTAGTTTGAATTTTATCTAATGTTTTTCCTGAACCTATTTGAAAGAGTCATATTGTTTTTCTCTTTTAATACCATAATGTGGTGAATTGTATTTGCAGATTTTCTAATATAGGCCTGAAGAAGAGCAGTCTTGCACATTTTCTTTTTGTAAATTTCTTTTAATTGTCTTATTTGCCCATAAAAAGGCATATTTTTCAGTTTTTAACTTTATTAAAAAGTATATGATGCGACATGTAATAATTTAGGGCTCTTCCCCCTACAAATAATATATTGTTAATGTTCATACTTATTATTATATTTAGCTACAATTCCTTCATTTTGACTGTTGCTTCATATTTGATTTTGAAAATAAATAATTTATCATATGCTTGGTCATATTAATTATGGGACTTTTTATAAGTCATAATAATAAAGACCGTATGTAACTGGCACAGGGGTAGAAAATTGGCCGATGGGATGGAACAGAGAACTCAGAACTAGACTCAGGCATCCATTGGAATTTAGGTACATCAGAGGTGGCCTCTCTCAACAGTAAGGAAAGGTGAGAGAATTCAGTAAATGAAACAGGATGATGGGTTACCCAGAAAAATAAAATCATCACTGGATAGATTAAGGATTTTAATATTTAAAAAACCTGTGAATGTCTCAGTAGAACATATGGATGAACATATTTTCAGGCACAAAAACGTTAACAATATTTGACAATATAAAAATTTAAAAACTTGGTTCGTCAAAAAATAATCCTAAGTGAAAACATGAGTTACAACTGGGAAAACGTCATCAGCAACAAACGGCGTCAAAAGGAAATTTTATCAAGACGAGTTAACAAACCCTTATAAAATTAGTATGTAAAGCATCAGCAACTAAGAGGAAACAAGGGGCAAAGCACATGAACAAGCATTTCACAATAGAACACGTACAAATGGCTAGCAAATATATTAGAAGATGATTGACCTCATCGTCAGGGCAATGTAAAGCAAAACTGACACAACTTTTAGAAAGTCTGATTGCACCCAGTGTGGGAACCTTCTATACCCTATACATTGCAGCAGGGGTGGGAGTGGGTGTGTGAAATCTGAAACCACTGATCTCTGCATCAGTGTGATTGTCTCTTGAAAAAATTGGAGTGAAAAAAGTACATACTGTATGATTCCATTTACATGAAATTCTTAGCTACAGTGAGAGAAGCAGAGAAGTAGGAGCCTGGGCTGGAGGTGAGGGCAATATACTAACTTGCGGAGGAGCTCTAAGAACTTTTCAGGATTGTGTTTGTGTTCCATTTTTTATTGTGAAGGTAGTTACCCAAGACAAGGTATTTGTCGAAATTCATTGAATTATATGTTTAGAATGGATATGCTTTATTTTCTATAAATTATACCTAAATACAATTGACAAAAATTAAAAAAAATAGGGTTTTCCTTTTGGTGGTGTATTCACAAATCTATTACATTGAACATACGATCCAGTCACATAAATTTAGACAATATACAATAGAAGGCCACAGGTGGAACAGTTGGATGATGAACTATTCAAGTCTGAGCCCTTTAAAATCATTTAAAATTTCAAAAGTAACATGTCTGTCCATGCTATTTATGTAGGTCGCTTAGAAAAATCTAAATAAAGATTAATTGGCATGTCTTAATACCGGTATGTGTTTGTAATATTTTCAATAAAGACATATATTTATTATTTCCCTGATATTTGAAAGTTTGTCAGAAATAGAGATTTACATGACTCTTCATCTGCTATTTATTGTTAATACATACTGAGAAAATAACAGATAATCTGGAATTTTCAGGATGTCCATGGGATGCTTGCAGATATGGGTAATGTCTGATTCTAGCACCCTGAGGCTCTTCTTTTTTAAAGATTTTATTTATTTATTTGACAGACAGAGATCACAAGTAGGCAGAGAGGCAGGCAGAGAGAGAGGAGGAGGCAGGCTGCCTGCTGAGCAGAGAGCCTGATGCAGGACTCGATCCCAGGACCCTGGGATCACAACCTGAGCAGAAGGCAGAGGCTTTAACTCACTGAACCACCCAGGCACCCCTCCCCTGGGGTTCTAAGGCAGACTCAGGGATGGAGGAAGAGACATGCAGGGCAGGAACAGATATTCCTGTAGAGATTGCTTAAAAATAGTATCTTAAAAAAGAAAATAGAAATCACTTGCTTCTCTGAAAATGACTGAACTTTATATAATTATATAGACATCATTTCCTAAGAATTCCACATAGTAATCACTATAATTTCTTTGATAGAACTGATTAATAAAGATACCTGTACTATGGCTCTAATACATGAACTAGCTGTCAGATATTGTCCAGACTATTTTCTTGTACTGAAATCCATTGCTTGAGCAGTAGTAGAAATGGTGTAAGTGTAGGAATCAGGTAGGCTGGGGTTCACATTCTAACTCTTTGTTCTCTTCATTCCCTCAACAGATTAGATGATGCCCATCTACATTGGTGAGGACAATCTACTTCACTCTGTTCACAAATTCAAGTGCTAATCATGTCCAGAAATACCATTACAGACATCTAGAAATGTTTATCCAAATATCTGAGCACCTCATCATCCAGCCAAATTGACACATAAAATTAATCATCATAAGAAACACATACTCATTTTAACAGTGATATTATTACCAAAAAGGCCAAGAACTAAAATTAGTCTAATGCTGGTCTTCTCATTGAGAATCAAGAGCATGTTTACAATTATTTACACAAAAAGTAAAATGTTTCTCCTCTTATTGTCTGAAACACATGTTTTCCAAGCTGAAAGTGACCTAGAAATTATCTAGTCCAAACCTTCATTTGTAAATATGAAAGTATTGATGCCCCAAACGCTCATGTTTTCAGTTAATGAATTCCAGAGCTGGAATTGGAATCTAATCTCCTAATATACAATTTAGTTCATCTCAGAATATGACACTGAAGACACTTTCTTAACAAAAGATCAAAAAGTTACACTTAGTAGCTATTTCGTGTTGAACAAGTAACCTAAATTTTCTATATCTTGGCTTCCTCTTCTATAATTCCAAGATAATGATAATAACAGTACATATTTTATAGGTTTTAGTATGTTTACAATATTAAATGAAATAATAAAAACAAGGCACTTAGTACAGAGTAAGGACTCAACAATAGGACAATTATAAAGAGCCTATTGAGAGATAATTTTTTCCCAATTACGTGTTTCTATCATGACATTTTGTGATACAGTTTTGTCCTGTGCTTTGGAAGACGAATTTTCTACCTGAAAGGGATGGATTCAAGATCCTTCTCACCCTAGAAAATAACCTGGAAACAGGTTCTCAGTGGACTTGTGTTGGGAAACCTAAACATCAAACTGAAAATGATTAACTGAGGAAAGAAAGAACAAGTTGATTTTTATTTCTTGAAGAGGTATCAACAACCCTGAGTGTAACTGTATGATCCTTTTCACTAATACTGTGTCTATTCCTGTCAAAGCCCAAGAAAATCTGCTAGGCTGTGTCTGTGGCCGGTGATTCACTGAGACGTCTCATACCTCCGCTGACAGGCTCTTCTTAACCATCTCTCTGGGGTTTTTCCCTCCCTGTGCTTTTTTTGAACAATATATATATATTTTCCTTCTCTTCAGGTGGAAACAAACAAAAGTAAACTAAACTAACTAAAGAGAACAATGCAAACATTCCTCTGTGAAACAAAACCACCTTGGAATATATATATTTTGTATCATGATAGAACCAGAAGCTTTTCCTCCATACCAGTATTTATAATTCTAAAGAAGAATAGCATTGACCAAAAGTTAGGAAACATTATAAAAATGTTACGAAGATGTAGGAACTTTTCAGGAAATGTTAATTTATTATCATCACTAAACTGGAATAATTTATTAGCCAGATCTGGATTGTCCTACCCTTCTAAATGACCCACTAAGTCATTTATCAACTTAGTCAGCATTTTTTTTCGGTATGAGAACCAATTTATGGAAAACAAATATAGTTAGTGACATTTAACTTTTTGACCTTTAGTAACAAGTTTAAAAAATATGTATCTTTAAAAAGATGATAAATGGTCATTTTAAAACATCAAACAGTAAAATAAAATAAAATAAAATATGACTAACATCGAGCAAAGAGTGTTATTTAACAGGTAACAAAACACATTCATCCTATTTTACTTTACTGAATCCCAAGGGGACAGGGTATATTTATACAAATTAGACTACCTATTTATCATACAAAATCATTCCAATGAGAAGATAATTTTGTTTTATATCTCAGAGAAGTAGTAAGATAAAGGCAGCTTTCTAGAAAGCTCTTATCCTGGGGTGACTTAGTGGTTCAGTCAGTTAAGTGTCTAACTCTTGATTTTGGCTCAGGTCATGATCTCAGTGTGGCAAGGTCAAGCCCCTCCTTGGGCTCTGTGCTAAGCCTGCTTAAGATTCTCTCTCACCCTCTCCCTCTGCCCCTACTGCCCCTGCTTGCATTTCTCTCAATAAATAAATAAATAAATACAAACATACATACATACATACATAAAGCTCTCATCCTGAAATTAAATTGGAGTATACATTCTGAATCTATACGATCTCTATTTGATCACGAGTTGGTCACTGCTGGTACATAAGTGTAGATTACACCAATTACCTTCTGAGGTCTTGTTCTCACTTCTACTTCTTTGTTTAATTAGTTCAATGTCTTTGCCAGTCAGGAGTAGAAGCCTCAAGGTTTATCCTTCTTCTTAGATCTTTTTAGATCTTCTCTTTCTAGATCTTTAAGTGTTCTTACCCACACACACACACACAACACACAGAGGTAACTAAGCAGGGTGGTGAATATGTTAATAAGCTTGATTGTGGTAATCATTTCTCAGTGTACACATATATTAACATGTCACATTGTTCACCTTCAATATGTATGATTTTTATTTGTCAATCTTATCTCAATAAAGTTGGAAAAAAATATGGGTCACAAACCATAACTCACAATTATGGAAGGATATAGGAAAACGGATAAAGGAAAAAGCTATAGCCTTTTCTCTATGGAAGTTTCTGTTTAAAGGAGAATGCACAAAGCCTTTAAATATTTAAGACATCTCTAAAAGGCAGAAGTGGAGAGACACAAATCACAACTATAAAACCCTTCAGCTGATTAGGTCAGAGCTGAGGAAGCATTTTATTTTCTTTCTGAAGTCCTAATCTTTTTCTCTTAATTTTATTCTCTTACAGCAATGTGCCTCGGAAGTCAGATCACCTAAATTCTGGTTCACTAATCTTGTCTACCATTTTTCAATCACTCTTCTCCCTTATCTCCTCTGTGATATCCTGGCTCCATACCCAACCCCCTCCGCCCCTGTCTTAGAAGTATGATAGAAACCTAGATTTCTATTACAGAAGGACATGCATACAGGTTAAACTAACCAACCAAACATATATACGATGCAGTTTGTTCTGCTCTAAATGTAGAAATTAACAGGGTTAATGTTGTGTCATATATTTAAAACAAAAAACTATGGACAAGCTGCAGTTTTATTATGATCCGCCACCTGCTGAATTCATGACTTTGAACAACTCTTTCACGTTTCTGGACTTGAGTTGTGAAGTCAGTAAAATGAGAAAAAATAGAAGTACGTCTACTCGGCAGGTTATGTGTAGTCATTTTGCATATAATCTATGCAAAAACGTCTCTATATGGTAGGTATTCAAAAAGCCTCCATTTCCAGTATTTTCTATGATGAAACTAATTTATATTTTCATAAATTGCAGTTTTAGCTTTTGACTAAAAATGATTGAATCCTAATTTCAGGGAAAGTGTCTTGAATCCAATTCCAGTACCTTGATTGCCAAAGCGAAAAGCGAGTGCTAAAACTGTCAAGCAACGGCAAGTGATTCAACCTTCTTTTTGCTGGATTGTTTTCTGGTTAAGTTAACACACATTTCAAAACTCACCCAGAATTGTTGCCTTTTGGCTTTGACTCTGAACTTAAAGTGATGATATTTCAAGGAAAACCGAAATGCAAAGGGATGTTATGTTGCATTTACTTTAGGGTTCATTCACTATGACTTTTACATGACTTGTTAGACATTAGCCTCCCTGTTTTGAAAAGGCCAGGAACATCAGGGTCTGTGCAGAGGGTGAAAACCATTAGTCTGCACTTTATCACTGTCATCCAGCTGCAGAATGGTTGCATTTTACATTCCACAGGTAATGGAGGATGTCAGAGCTGTTTCAACTCTTACACAGGTCAAAACTTCACAAAGACTAAGGGTTTCTGATCTTAGGCAAGGAGCACTTCTCTGCCCCAGTTCCTCAAATAGCCTTCACCCACTCTGCAAGGAGACTGTAGTAATTATTGCCTGTGAGTGTGCTTTGTAACCTATTAATGAACTTTGGAGTAGAATTGATTCCTAACTTATAATTCAAATATCTAAGTCATTAGAAGGCAGAGCCAAACTTTGCTTCAACTCTTTTCCTTGAACTGGATTTTAATCAAGATTAGGTATCATAATAACATTGTGTTGTCATATCAGTCTTCACGTCAACTCGTAGATGTGTGGGATTTCAGAGACTGAAATGACAGCATGTTCACTCGATACAGCCCTGATCTCATGTGTGCCCACCTGAGCACAGCCCAGCTGGCTGAGGCCCCCAAACAGTGATGGGTTTCTTTGGGCACCGAGCAGAGATTCTATTGCATTACATTACATCTTATTGCACTTTTCATTTTTTATTCCATTATGGCAGGCTCATCTTCCCCTCATACGGGGTAGAGGCTACTGATTGGTAATAAATCTCAGCATCACATCTACTTGAAAGGGGAGAAATCTAACGAGTAGAGAAGGAAGTAGACCATAGCTGCTGTTTCTTTTCATACTCACAGATTTTCTGCAACTTTAGGGGATTTGTTAAGATCCTCAGTTTAATATTCTGGGATGAACACAAATTGTATGTTAGGAGATTGGATTCTAATTCCAGCTCTGGAATTCATTAACTGAAAACATGAGCATTTTGGGCATCAATATTTTCATATTTACAAACAAAGGATTGGACTACATAATTTCTAGGTCACTTTCAGCTTGGAAAACATGTTTTTTTAGACAATAAGAGAAGAAACATTTTACTTTTTGTGTAAATAATTGTAAACATGCTCTTGATTCTCCACGAGAAGACCAGCATTATACTTTTTAGTTTTGGGTCTTTTTGGTAGTAATATCGCTGTTAAAATGAGTATGTGTTTCTTATCATGGTTAATTTTATGTGTAAATTTGCCTGGGTTATGAGGTGCTCAGATATTTGGATAAATATTTCTAGATGTGTCTGCGATGGTATTTCTGGACGTGATTAGCACTTGAATTTGTGAACAGAGTGAAGTAGATTGTCCTCACCAATGTAGATGGGCATCATCTAATCTGTCGAGGGAATGAAGAGAACGGAGAGGTGGAGGAAGGGAGAATTCTCTTTGCCTGACTGTTGAGGGGACACATTGATCTTTTCCTGCCCTTGAACTGGGACTTAACACCATTGGTTCTGCTGGTTCTCAGGAGTTCAGACTTGTACTAGAATTACCCCACTGGCTTTCATGGGTATCTAGCTTGAAGAAGACTGTGGGAATCCTCAGCCTCCATAATCATATGAGTCAATCACTTATTTTACGTATATATCTCATGGGTTCTGTTTTTCTAGAGAACCCTGAGTAATATACTTTTCTTTGCAAAAACTGGAGTTTTCAAAATTATTGACGAATTAATAATTCTTACTTCTAACTATACATGTTTACATGACCTTCAAAACACTTATGTATATATTACCTTGTTTTTTCCCCTTTTCCTTTTGTTAGAAAATATGAATTGCTTCATATAACTGGACAGGTTTTACCATCCCCATTTTAAGGACAATGAAGTCAAGATGAGCAATACTTAGGTAGCTTAACAAAGAATTTATGGTTAGTTAACAGCAGGAGATATAGTACAATTTAAGTCAGCTAAATGCTAATCATACATATGCTTATTTTATTTTTAAAATCAACATCTTATTATGAAATATAACATACAGAAACATACATAATACTTAGTTTAACAATAGCTATAATGAGAACACATGTGTAATTATCACAGCCGTGAAGTATTAGAACATTACTGGCGTCACAGAAGGCCCTCTATCTCCTCTGTGCCAGTTATCAGTTGATTGCTTCTCGTCTTGAAACCCACCTTTTTTTTTTTCCAAATCTCTTCCGCAGTAACAGAGCTTTAAGCATCCCCTCCACCCCCCCCACCCCTGCCGCCTTTGGTGCCCGTGTGATATTAAGCGTTATTGGTAGAGGGAGCTAGAGGGACTTTGAAAGAGGAAGGGGTTTCCCTTCTGGTGTGTGCAGTCTCTGGCACGTGTGGCCTCTAGGTCTGTGCCACATTGCTGATACAGGATTCTCAACCGGGTGACGTCGCAGCTCCCTCTGTGTCTACCACGCAACCTTGACCCGTCTGACACCGGCTTCCCGGTGACTGTGAATCACTTCTGCCTCAATAAAGCCGTGACCTTCGCCATGCTGTGGGCTACCGCTACCACCCTTTCTTAACAAGGTATGAACCCCAATCTTGAGGAAGGACACCCCTTCCACGTTTGTGCTTCCGTGTGTACCTCCCTCAGCGGTAAGGTATTTTTCAGAATTGTAGTTACAGCTTTATCATATCCCCCCCCCTTTTTTTTTTTAAAGATTTTATTTATTTATCTGACAGAGACACAGCGAGGCAGGGAACACAAGCAGGGGGAGTGGGAGAGGGAGAAGCGGGCCTCCCTCCAAGCAAGGAGCCCAATGCGGGGCTCGAGCCCAATGCGGGGCTGGATCCCAGCATCCTTGGGTCATGAGCCGAAGACAGACGGTTAACGACTGAGCCACCCCGAGGCCCCTAATTTCTCCTCTGTTACAGTTGTTTGGGATCCTGACTGATAAATCTCACAAATCACAGATTCCCTCATTTCTACCCAGAAGCAGCTACTCTCCTAACTCATTTGAAATGATTTGCTGGAGTTCCTTTATAAGTTTCCTTCTCATGTATACATTTTTTTTTTTTTTTTTAATGGTGAACAAGTTTGAAAAATTCCCTGCCAGTGCAAGTTGGTGGGAGGGGTGTGTATGTGCAATGCTGGCAATGGCCGACCATATTACATATGAGTATTACTCATATTACATACGAGTGGATGCCTGCAGGACCAGAGGGCAGCTGAGCATGCCTGTTCGCATTTAGAGGTAGGTGCACGTGTATCATGACTGTGGAGGTAAGAGTAGTATGAGTGTGTTTTAACTGTGCACACACGTGTGCATATGTGTGTGTGTGCACGCAGGTGTGGGACTGGGTGGAAGCAAGGAGGCTCTCTGCCCAGGGAGCTCCAGCTCCTAACCTGTAAAGACCCCCACTTTTGAGTCCTGCTGAAGTCTGGTAAAGTGAGGAGTTTCCTTTCTCTTGGTGCAAAGGGCTGGGTGTTGGATTTCATCACATTTTTAAACATAGTTTCATTTTATCTTTTTTAGAACTTTATGTTAACACAATGTCTATAATCTTTTGTTACTTGCTCTCTTTTGTTCAAAATGATGTTTTTTAGAGACACCAATGTGGCTGTGCCCATGGTCTGCTTTATTTATGTATCCACAATGTGTTTTCCATTGTAAAGTTGTGTGCATTTGGATTGCTTCCAATGTTTGACAATTATGAACAACTGTGCTCTCAACATTCTTGTACCTGTTGCAAATAAGCATGTTTATCTCTGTAGACTATACACAGGGGTGAAATTTCTGAATTAAAGGGACTGTCTCTTTCAGCATTTCTAGATTATGATATATTGTTTACCAAAGAGGTAAACAAAGAGATTTATCAAAGAGGTACCAATTTATAGTCCTTCCAGCCATGTAGAACTCTCATAGCTCTATATGCTTGTTAACATGTATTAGTATGAAGTAAAATATTATTTCGCATTTTCCTGGCTTCCGAAGTTTAGTGCCTTTAATGTATGTCTATTAGTAATTTGATTTGCTCTTTTATGAAGTGTTCTTTTAAGTCTTTTACCTGTTTTACTCTCTGGTTGTCTGACTTTTTAGAGTTTTCTTCTTTATCATAAATAATCTGGATAAAGCCCCTTTATCAGCTACGTGTTGCAGATACCTTTTTCCATTCCATGGTGCTTTGCTTTTTAAAAATGGTATCTTCTGAAGAAGGCAAAATTATGATTGTAATTTTAACGTAGTTGACCTTATTAATCTTTTTCTTCATGGCTACTGCTTTTTGTGTTTTAAGATACCAAAAATATTAATATATTCTTCCATATTCTAAAAGCTTTATGGTTTTGCCTTTCACATTTAGGTTTTTAATTTACCTGGAATTGATTTTTTAATATGGCATGAATGCTCTTGCTATTATGCTATAATTTCTAACAATCAAAATGTGCACAAGGTCACTGTTACTGTTTAGTTTATGCATGCACAATTTTGGGAGAGCTAGCGTCATAGAGAAGGGTGCTAAACTGGGTGGGTGGGGTGGAGACTTTTTAAGAAACCCATAATTAAGCTCTTATTGATGGGAAGTACTTTACTTCCATAACTTCAGAAATGCTAATTTTATAGATAAACCAGTTCAGGGTTGGAGAGTTGAAGGAGATTGGCCAAGGTCACACAATAATAATCAAGTTGAGCAAGGATTCAAATTTTTACCATTGGACTCAAAAGCTTCTCTATTCTGTCTCTCTAGTGAAGGGGGGTGTGTGTGTGTGTGTTCCCTTCTTATTTTCTTTGCTTTTCCATGCTTTTAATTTGACATTTGGATTTTCCAGGGATAACAGAATATTTCTGATTCCCATTCTGAGTTTTGCCTATGTCCAAAGTTACCTCACTTTGCTTATAAGTGTTTTCTTACATTTTTTAAAAATAGTCTCATATGCAATTATGCTTCTCTTTCTGTTTGTTACATTGTCTTTCAGTAAAAAGTTTTCACTCAATAAATATAGAAATTTGACTATTCCAGTTCAGGGTTGGAGAGTTGAAGGAGGTTGGCCAAGGTCACACAATAATAATCAAGTTGAGCAAGGATTCAAATTTTTACCATTGGACTCAAAAGCTTCTGCTATTCTGTCTCTCTAGTGAAGGGGTGTGTGTGTGTGTGTGTTCCCTTCTTATTTTCTTTGCTTTTCCATGCTTTTAATTTGACATATGGATTTTCCAGGGATAACAGAATATTTCTGATTCCCATTCTGAGTTTTGCCTATGTCCAAAGTTACCTCACTTTGCTTATAAGTGTTTTCTTACATTTTTTAAAAATAGTCTCATATGCAATTATGCTTCTCTTTCTGTTTGTTACATTGTCTTTCAGTAAAAAGTTTTCACTCAATAAATATAGAAATTTGACTATTTCCTAGAGTTTGAATTCCTATCTATATGCAAGGGCCCCAGAACCTGCTCTGGTTGCCTAGCTATGTTCTCTGGAGCCCTGGGGGCTCTGACAAATTCCCACATAATACACATTGGAGGTTGCTGGGCTAAGCATCCCAGGTTTTGCTTCCCTCCTCTCACACAAACTTCAGCCAGAGAAACTCTGATTTATCTGTTGTATTTGTTTGGGCTACCAGTTAAAATTTCATTTGAATAAAGGTTTTTGCCACTAAAAATGTCTGAAAACAACTGGACAATCAGAGTGAGTAATTTTAGGATGCAACAGGGTGCTTTCGGTTATCTGGTTATAAGAGTATTAAGAAAATTTGCTGGAGAAAATTAAATTTACAAGGTTTTTAATTCTATAGTTAATAAGTAAATTTAGTAAGATCAACCCAAAAAGTCAATATTATTTACATGTTAATAACAAACAATTGGAAGATGAAATAAAAAAAATATATAAGACCAGAATAAAGCCCAAAATACTTAGGGAACATATTTTTAAAAAGACATGAAAGACTTCTCTCTGAAAACGACAAATAATTGCTAACAGATTTCAAAAAGTGTTAATAATTTGGAGTTGTATTATGTTCATGAGGTGAAAAATTCAGTATTATTAAGGTATATGTTCTCACCAAATTTACTTCAACACTATCATAATAAAAACCTTACTCTCTTTGGTCTTCTGTCTGCCCCTGGATCTTGCTCTAATAATTCCTTTTACTTTGTTATTTCTTCAATGCCATCAAGCTATGTATATGTATAAGTATATGCATACTTAACATCCTCTGGCTGAGCTAAGATAGAGTACCCAATCTGTGTTTTCTCCACTTTGGTACCATTGACTCTGGGGGCTGGATAATTCTTTGTTATTGGAGGCTGTTTTGTGTGTTGAATATGCAGCAGCCTCCTTCTACTCTACCCATATGGTACTGTCCTCCCATTTGTGACAAACAAGAATGTCTAGTTATTGCTAAATGTCCCTTGTGAGGTGAAATTCCTCCTAGTTTAGAACCACTGACTTGACATATCATTTGTTGAAGCAAAAATCCCAACTTTTCAATTATTTTTTTCTTCCTGTCATTCCATTTATTGTTTTCCAACATTGTTTTTTATCCCAATTCTTGCCAACTGCTTTATTACAGATGGAAACATTTGTGATGATTACATCCCTTTAAATCATTAATTTATTTCCCATTAGTTATAGAATTAATTCCAAATTTCGTAGCATGGCATGAAAGCTCCATCTACTTACCCAATTTCTTGTCTGGCCATACCTGGTTTTAGATGATTATTCTTCTTGCATTATTATTTTTTTTTAAATAATTCTTGGCTTACACCACTGTATGGTTTTTTATTATGTCTGTGCTACCTTTCTTCCCTTGATCTGTGAATCATATATTTCTTATGTGTCTCTTCAAACCCTCTTGCACCCATTTCTGACTTGAGACACTGTGTGTCAGTAGTTTTGTGGTGGCTTCAAGGAATTTGACACAAGTGTGGGCCTGTATGTGTACGTTTCATATCCTGCCGTGGATTTCTCTGATGCTGCCATGTGAGAGGCTAGTGGAAATTTGCCTCATAGTCATGAATGGGTACAGGAGAAGTCAATGCATGTGGGAGCCTTTTTTTTTTTTTCACTTTTTAAATTTTTATTTTAATTCCAGTTAGTTAACATACAGTGTTAGTTTGAGGTGTAAAATAGAGTGATTCAACAGTTCCATATATCACCCAGTTCTCATCAAGACAAGTGCACTCATTAATCCCCATCACCTGTTTAATACATGTTCTCACATCCTCCCCTCTGGTAGCCATCAGTTCTCTATAATTAAGAGTCTGTTTCTTGGTTTTGTCTCTCTTTCTCTCTTTTTTTTTTTCTCATTTGTCTTGTATCTTAAATCCCACATATGATTGAAACATATTTGTTTTTCTGACTGACATACTTTGCTTAGCATTATGCTCTCTAGCTCCATCCATGTCATTGCGAATGGCAAGATTTCGTTCTTCTTTATGGCCGAATATATTCCATTATTTATATAATCACACACACACACACACACACACACACACACACTACATCTTTTGTATCCACTCATCAATTATTGGATGCTTGGGCTGCTTCCATATCTTGGCTATTGTAAATAATGCGGCTATACACATAGGGATATATGTATTCTTTTAAATTAGTGTTTTTTTGTTCTTTGGGTAAATACCGTTCTTGACCAATAGGAAATACAAATAAATGTTTCCTCCTTCACCCTCTAGGTGGTTGGTTTTGAAAATATTGTAAAAAATTCCTGAGAAATTTCCACATAATCAAACACCAGTCACTCGTCTTGGTATCCAACCCAAAAACATATGCTTACATTGGTTTTTCCCACCTTCTTTGTTTTACTCCTGTTCTTATATGTGCTTCTTAGGATCAATTCTCAAACAGACTACCTGCATTTAAGCCTTAGTCTCAGGTTCTGCTTTTGGTTGGTCTAAAACTAAGGCAAGGGGCTCCTGGGTGGCTCAGTGGGTTAAAGCCTCTGCCTTCAGCTCAGGTCATGATCCCAGGGTCCTGGGATCAAGCCCCGCTGGGCTCTCTGCTCAGCGGGGAGCCTGCTTCCTCCTCCCTCTCTGCCTGCCTCTCTGTCTACTTGTGATCTCTGTCTGTCAAATAAATAAATAAATCAATCTTTAAAAAAAATAAAATAAAACTAAGGCAACCTGGCTAACTTTTGTTCATCCTTTAAGATAGCTTCTTCATCTTCATCCTGTTAATTCTCTGTTTGTCTTCTCAATCATCTTTTTTGTTCAGTCTAAGGCTGAGAACTAATTCATGTGAGGATATAAATTGAAAGAAAACACGTTTCCTCTGAGGCTAGAGAAAGTCCTGAAAAATACATGGAATCACATGTCAGAATTTGTGCAAATTAAATTACACTATCATTTTAAATAGTCTTATTCTCCATCAGTCAGTAAGCAAGAGAGGACTTGAGGAGACTGAAGACTTGTAAAGGAAGGAGAAACTGAACTAGATCTTCCATGAGGAATGATATGGAATCCACTAGAACTGAATAAAGTAATCACCAGATAGTGGAAAGCATCAACAGAGGGCGGATGTATATATGACAGGGAATAATAATTATATTTTTAATTAGTGTACATATACAGTCCCCTCAATGCCCATCCCAGATTCTTGGGGTAAAAAGTTTTGTTTCCTGGATCAGCTGTCTATAGTCACTTTTGTTACATAGAATCAAGGTTATTTGCTGAGAGAGAGAAAACTAAATGTACAATCAAGGAGAATGTGTTGATACTTGTCACAAACAGCTGGTAAGAAAGGCAGAGAGAACCTGGGATGATATTATCTCGTATCTGAGGGAGCTGCTGCCATTCATGAAAATCTTGCAGAGATCCTTGGGAAGAAAATTTCTTTTCAATAAAAGAAAAAAAAAAAAAACCCAACAGCTATGCAGTGAAACTCAGCAGATAGAGAGAAAATGGAAGAGGAAATGCTACCAGCCTGGGAACTAGAACTGCAGACAAGACAAAG
The DNA here is from genome assembly GCF_902655055.1 of Lutra lutra. Lineage (NCBI taxonomy): Eukaryota > Metazoa > Chordata > Mammalia > Carnivora > Mustelidae > Lutra > Lutra lutra. The sequence goes on from NC_062290.1 coordinate 54,102,828, forward strand.
AGGTAGTATAATGTTGTGGGAGTGTACGAGAGAGTCCTTGAGAATACTGAGTATGCCATAGAATCTGCAAAAACACTGACTCCTATGGTTAGCACTTTAGATTGGCACTGCTAAGGTGGGTTGTTAAGGGAAGTCCATGAGTAGAGCAACTTTTAAGTATACAATACAATACAACACTCTGCTGTATAATAGTTCTCCTGATTACTGAAACCCTGTACCCTCTGATCATTATCTCCCTCACCTTCACACCTTGCCCAAGCCCTGGGGGGCCACAATTGTACTGTTTCTTTTGGTTTGACTATTTTAGATTCCACAAAGAAGTGCGATCATAGAGTAGGTGTCTTTCTACGTTTGACTCATTTCACTTAATATAATGTCTTTCAGGTCTGGCACAAATGGCAGGATTTCCTGAGCTTTTAGTGTCATAGCCCCCCAATTAGAGATATGCATTATACCTTTAATTAATTTATTTATTTATTATTGACATATAATGTATTATTTGTTTCAGGGGTACAGGTCTGTGATTCATCAGTCTTACACAATTCACTGAGCTCACAATAGGACACCATCCCTGATGTCCATCACCTTGCATTATACTTTTAAAATTAAATTTCAGTGATATTAAAAGAGTTAAAGTGAGTACTTAGAATGTGGCAAGGCTTGTACTAAATGATTTATCAACATTATCTAAACAAATACTTAGAATAACCACTTGAAGTCTATTTTTATGGACAGAGAATGTAAATCTAGACAGGATAAGTGATTTACCTATGGGCACGTATGTATGCTAACCCTAGAAATAGATACCCCTGGTCTACCTGACACAAAGTCCACGGTTGTAACTTGTAGAAAATATACAAAAGGTCACCAGATGGCCAGCTATGATCTAAAATAAGAAAGTCTAGGGAAAGTGAAGGAATACTGTGAGGATGGATAATTTTATATAATTTGGCATTATTGATGACAGCATTTAGAAAGCAAACATGCATTTGCATAAAAGGGCAATGGGAGAGTATTAGGTGGCAGGTCTGTAAATAGTATATGTGCCTACTAATTAAGATGGATAGCTGAGTACCTGGTTATACTTCTGTTTTTGTTTATAAGGGATCATTTTCTAAGTAAGGTTTGTTGAATGGCAGTTGTTGTCATGATCAATGCTAATAGCAAATGAAATAAGTTAGTATCATTTCTTGTTGAAAAATAACATTCATTTGGATTGAAATGAACATTTAAAGCCATGAAAAGTGTAGAAAGAAACTGAGTATCATTGTAGCACTTATCAGTAAGATCTGGATCTGTGTCTAAGGGCCATGATTATACTCTTGAGAAGAGTATGAAGTGCAAATGTTAATTACTTCCTTAATTCATTCAAAAAAATTTTCATGGAAGAAATTCTGAATAAAAAATACTTTATTACTTTAATTAATCTTCACAGAAAATACTATATGGTAGATATTAGTATCCTCCTCTTACAAACAAAGAAACAGACTTCACCCAACACACCTGTGGTCAACAGCTGCTGGGTGGCAGGTATGGCTTTAATGGCAGGCTTGTCTGGTTCCAAAGTCTGTGCCGTATTTCCTAAAAAGGTAGATTGCATACAGTCTTGCAGACACAGGCAAAACAATCCCTGGGTGCCATCACCACATTATCCTTCCTCCTCCTCCTAACAGCAACCTATGGGGGAAACTCATGGATCACAGGCTTGGGCAGAATGTCACACTGTCTGGCAGAACGTCAGCTTAAAAGGTCAATAAACTTTGCAGTAGAGCATTCTAATCATCCACGGAAAATAAATTGCTCATATTTCTGCTGACTAAACAAAGTGAAGGCTAACTCGTTATGTTCATATTTTGGGTACATTTTCTCAGGGCCAAAAAGTTACTAGTGTGTAAATCATAGTCTGACCAGCTATTAACATTTTTTTAAAAAAGATATATTTAATTATCTTCCCCATGAATGGGAGCTTTAAGCACGATGGAAAACCACATACACTTGAACCCACTGAGGACATACAGAGAAGTCACACTAAGGTGATGAGGGTACGAAAGAGTTCTATGACAGAGGAAATATCTGAGACTACAGGTTGCTGCCATAAACACCTACGGGATGAGTCAGGCTGCAGAAGTTAGAAAAAATCAATAATTACTAAGATGCAAGGAAGACAGAGCAGGAGGAAATTGAAGGAGAACCTTTAAAATGGATTCTCAGAAAAGAGTCTTTTGGCTATAAAAACTGTGAGTTTTTAGAATAATCTATCTACCACAGGAAGCTGTGTGAGTGCCATCATTTAGGACACCCAGGGATTAGACAGACTCCCAGAACCATTAAAAGTATGTATTAGCAGAAACATTAGTTGGAAATGAAGACAGTAGCTTTTCCATTGTTTACTCCTGTCAGTACAACTCAGAGGAAGTCTTCTTTGTCCTTGAGTAACATTCCAGATGTTTGTTAAATTTTGCAGATTTTCACCCCGTTGACGAGTTATGCTTTTTTTGACCTTCATGTTTCATTGGATTTATTCAGTTCTCATGTATCATGAAGAGTACCTGTGTGGAACTTGTGACTGTGACAAAGAGTTTGTTTTAATATAGTCACTGTGGAAAAATTAGAACATCCAGACATGCAGTTAAATTTCACCAATATCCTAAGTACTCAGCAATGAACATGTTAACATTTCTATGAAGAAACCTCCCAATATTTCAAGTGTGTGTGTGTGTGTGTGTGTGTGTGTGTGTGTGTGTTTGTGTTTATATAGGTTTGTGTTCATAGAGATTATAATTATGCTATATAGACTCTTCTGCAATTTCCTTACTAATTAAGCATAATATAATCATCTCCCATGAAATTAAATAATCCTCTAAGTATTATAATGTAGATTGCATCCACAGTATTGATTTATAGCTATTAAATATTCTCAATTGCTGGACCCTGGCTTGTTTCTGATTTCATACTATTATATAAAATGGGATGCTGTCTACTGTCATACATCAATTTTCATCAAAGCTTTAATCATTTCTTTGAGAGAAATTCTTGAACTGCTGAGGTAAAGGGTTTGCACATTTCACTAATTATGTAGGTACCCTTGAGTTAGAATGGAGTTTTCGGGAAAGTAGAATGCAGGCTCTGGATTCAGTCTGATTGTGTGACCACAGGCTGATTCCATGTAGATGAGTTTCCTTATTTGTACAATGGGATTCCTAGAACTACTCCATGTGATGACTGTGAAGATTTAATAGATAAAATAGGCAAAATAATCACTAGAGTACCTGCCAGAGAGGAAGCTCTTAGAAATGTTTAGTATTATTATTGTCGTGATTATTTCTAATTAATATTTCCATCAAAAGCTATTTTCCCTTACCCTAGATGACAATATTATCACAAATAATATTTGCAAATTTAATAAATAATGCTATATTATTGTTTTAATTTTCCTTTCTTTGATTTCGATAGGTAGGGTGTTTACCATATGTGTATTGGTCATTTGTATTCTTTCTTTCATGCCTTGCTTGGTCATGGAACTTTTTTGGCCTATTTTACTGCTGCAGTTTTTAATTTACTTACTGATTTGTATAAGAGCTGCTTCTTTCCTGTCTAATAGGACAACAACCTCTTGCATGCTTTTAGGCAAAATGTGTATGACATTAAACAATTTCCAAAACAAAAACAGCCATACATTCCCTCCTACATTTTCCAGAGTACTATTCTTAGAATGTGAATCTAGCAGGACATTTTTTACACTTTTATACACCATTCCCTAAAGATGTGGTTTTCAACCTTTTAAATTCTCATTTCAATTTTAATGTCTTACATTTCTTTGACTTAATGAGTTCTTTTTAATAACTTATCTGTTTTGACTTCAGTCTAACTGCAAAATATTGATATTTTTTGGCCTTCTATAACAAAAGCAATTTTCTAATTTCCATATAAAAAAGCTTCATGCTGTTAACATGCTTTTACTTCTCTGGGCTAAATAATGCCAAATATTTTGCTTTTTCCTCATTAAACTCATTTTCCAAATCTTAAATGACACATAATATAGCATATCATTTATAGACATTATCTTTAGAATCAGACATGTACCCAAATTCTCACTCAGTTCAATAAATTTGTACAATCAGTATGTCTGAGCCTCATTTTTCTTACATGTAAAATGGAAAAAAATAATATCCGTCTCAAAGAAGTAGTCTGAAGGTTAAATAAGATCAAGCAGGTGACAGTTTAGGTACTTAATAAATGGTAGTTATATTTTATCACTGAATTATTATCATTGTTATCCAATAAACCTTCCTCCAGTTATATGGTCATATAAATAGTGAATATTAACAGCAGTCATTCACCTAGTTTTAAAATTAGAAACATTGGAGTATGCTCATATCCTTCTGCTCTTACATTTCTTACATCTAATCTCTTGTCAAGTCCTACCAAGATAGCCCCTAGATTGGCTTCACCTCCATCTACTCTGTTCCATTCCCAATGCCGGTGCCTCCATCCAGAACCCTCATCATGTCTTGTCTTGGACCTCTATGAGGATAGGCACCCTCAAAGTCTAACTTTTAACTCTTGCTCATGGACTGTTTCTAAATCATAAATATAAGTTTTGCACTGGTCCACTATAATACTTTCCCATTTCTTAGAAGGAAAGGTTGAAATTATTGAGTATGGAATTTGAAGTCTTTAGTAGGATGACTTCATTTATTCATGTAGTTTCATCCTCAGACTATTTCCCTATATCAGCGACCCTTTTAAATTATTTTGAATCGTAACCACAAATATTTTTGCTATTTCCAGGATGTTCTATGCACACTAATGGATTAGGGTCTTTACTAAAAAAAAAAAAAAAAAAAAAAAGTCCTACCTAAAATAACAAATATTCTTTAAGTCATTCAAGATTAATGGAAGGGAAATTAACATTTACTGAGCATTAAACAAATGCCACGCATATTTAAGACTTAAAATAATCCTGTGAAGTAACTATCATTAGTACCATGTTACAATGGATACAGTTAAGTATTTTGCCCAATTTCACCCATGTAAACAGTAGAACTGGGATTCCATATTCTTTCTACTTTTCCAAAATATATTAATTATATACCCACTCTGTGTCCTGTAATGGAATACTGTGGACATAAAGATGAATTAAATTAAATGAAAATATGCTTACTCAAGGAAATTACAGTCTAGTGGAAAACCACTCAGAAATGTCTTATTTATGAGGACATCCATGTTTCCACCAGATCTGCTGGTGGCATAACCACATTCTGCAGTTTGATAATCCATGGCTGCTCTGTTTCCAGCCATGACTTTTCTCTCTATGTCCTTATCTGGTTGCGTACTTTCAAAAACAGTAAGAACCTTAATTTACATAATAAATTAGCATCTTTACTGCTTTAAGCAGCTTAAGAAAAGACTTGAAGAAAAAGTAGAGGATTGAAATGAGTGGCCAAATAGGACTTCGGGCTTGCTCTAATTTTCTTTTATATATGTATGTATCATCATGGAGAATTCATTGAGTGGCTGCTATTTTTGTGTTCCACACATGGAAAATTTGTTGTAGATAAAAGTCAGACTATGTAAGCAGGAGGAAGAACAGAGATGGGAATTTGAATTTCCTGGATGCTTGGTCTGTTGCTTTTCTTTCAAACTACTTTGTTACCTATCATAAAATTATAAAGCAAATGTCAGGGTAGATAGGTGAATAGGTGGATTTTTTTATGATTAAAAAAAACCCAAAGTGTTAAAAAAATTCCCATACTCACAACTGCAAAGATTGCTCCTACTAAGGATTATAAAATGTAAAATTTAGAGTCCTGAGACCTCCACAGGGTCCCAAGCCCATTGGTCGGAAACTACTAGCATAGCAGAAAGAAAACCGAGACAGAAGCTAGTTAAAACTATCTAATGTGCCTGCATCATTTGGGTATTATCATTGGTTTTCTCATCTTAAAAGATAATAGTAACAACGTACTCATCTCACAAAGTCATTAGAGTAAAATAGATAAAGCATATAAAATTTTTAAAATCAATGATGCACTATCAGAGTTTCTGGTATCGTTATTATGGTGCTACTTATATAACCAGAGTCCTATGAATTATAGAATTAAATATCAGAATGAGAATTTAGAACTGGAAAGAACTCTACTACTACTTTCTCATTCTATAAATTAGGACACTGAAGTTCAGAATAGCTAAATGACCTGCCTAATGTCTTATAGGTATTGCTTAAAATGCCACACAAGCACACGTTCTATTTAGTTATAAACACTGCTGGTTATTTAACCCAACCAATCTTATTAATGTCTGCACCTTAATGAAGAAAAGTGGACACTGTTGAGGACAGGGACATGGGTATAATCATATATGGGTACTGGTATGTATTTTATAAGATGCTTTGAATCACCTCTATATACATTATCTACATATCAGAATCTTTGCCCTTAAATAAAATACATTGATCAAAGATATATGACAGCAGTAAATGGGTTTGCAGAGATAGAGACATAAATTTAGGTATCTAGATTAAGATATATAACTAGACCCATTAAAACTTTTTCATATACCGAGAAAGAGGAACACAGACAGTTTAAGTAATTTTCCTAGAATAAATCACACAGATAATAGATGACAGAGTCAGGACTTGAGAGTGAATTTTACTAACTCCAAAGACCTTCTTTTTGTCCCTATAATACATAGTTAGTATATGTCAATGCAATATTATGTATTCGTTTTGGTATAATATTAAATAATTAACAGGCAGTTTGGAGAACATTCTACTACAACTTAAGTAGGAGAAATTACTTAAAATTTGAAGAAAGAGGCTGCAATTTCAGTTACTCTAAGGATGAGTAGAACACCATAAGATAGCTGGAGAATGCAAGGGCAATCAAGTAAGTGAAAATTTCAGAGGCAAAGGCATGATGCCTGAAAGATCAAGACATTGTTAGAGGTAGAACGGTCTATGTGGGTACAGTGGAAGTGGGTAACTTTAAAAGATCTATGGGGGAAAGTACTGTATTTATTATTTCTGACTTTATAATTTTGGTGCCTAATAGTTTGACAGAGATAAACAAATTGGTGAATGAACGAGTGAATGGATACAATCCAGAGAAGGAAAAGGAGAGCTTCATTATGAAAAGTCTTGAATTCCATACTAAAGATTTCAGAAATTGTCTTTATATTTTGATGGAAAATTGAAATATTTTAAGCAGATTTGTGACAAAGTTAGATTTGCATTCTAGAAAAATCCCTCAGGTTGCAGGTCTCAGAGGATTAGAGATACAACATAAAATTTTTTTGGTAATGAACTAGAAAAAGAGATAAGGAAAATCTGCTAGATGCTTGATAATGTCTTTAAACAATTCTCAGAAAGAAGGGCTGTTGAGAAGGATGAATAATGTGGCAAGTTTGGGTTCTATTGAATTACAAGTGCCTATAATATATTCAGGTAGTATAGTCTAAAAAATGTGTACCGATAACTTAAAGTTGCCAGCATTTATTACTTAAGGCCTAAAGCAGAAAAATAGATAAAATATAATTCAATAGGAATATTGAGAAGAAGATAGCAATAGAGGAAGTGAGAAAGACTGTTCAAAGAAGAGAAAGGACTAGAAGAGAGTAACATCCTGGAAGCCAAGAGAGTTTACAGAAAGAAGGGGTAAGCAACAGTTCCAGAGCCTTCACAGAGGCTAAGAAAGGAACTTCAATAAGAAGTCACTAGATTTAGCCACCAAAATATTGTTCCCAATTTTGAGAAGTTACTTTTAAAACATTTATTAATTTTTATTTTAATTTCAGTTAGTTAACATCCAGTGTTATATTAGTTCAAGTGTATAATACAGTGATTCGACATTTCCATACATCACCCAATGCCCATCCTGACAAGTGCACTTCTTAATCCCCATCCCCTATTTCACCCATCTCCCCACCTACCTTTCCTCTGGTAACCATCAGTTTGTTCTCTTTAGTTAAGAGTCTGTTTCTTGGTTTTCCTCTCTCTCTTTTTCCTTTGCTTATTTGTTTTGTTACTAAAATTCCACATATGAGTGAAATCATACAGTATTTGTCTTTCTCTGACTGAATTATTTTACTTAGCATAATACTCTCTATCTCTACCCATGTTGCTCCAAATGGTAGGATTTCATTCTTTTTGATGGTTGAGTAATATTCTATTGTATCTATACACATTTTTAAAATTAATTTGTTTATTTTAGAGAGAGAGAGAGAGGGAGCACAACCTGGGGGAGCAGCACATGGAGAGGGAGAGAGAGAATCTCCAGCAGATTCACTGCTGAGCGTGGAGCCCAACAGGGAGGCTCAATCCCAGGACCCTGAGATCATGACCTGAGCTGAAATTAGTAGTCCTCTGCTTAATCAACTGAGCCACCCAGGTACCTCTACACCACATATTCTGTATCCATTCATGTGTCAGTGGACAATTTGGCTGTTCCATAATTTGGCCATTGTAAATAATGCTGCTACAAAGCAATCTTTTTTTTTTTTTAAGATTTTATTTATTTATTTGACAGACAGAGATCACAAGTAGATAGAGAGGCAGACAGAGGGGGGGGAGCAGGCTCCTTGCCAAGCAGAAAGTCCAATGCGGGGCTTGATCCTGGGACCCTGGGATCATGACCTGAGCCAAAGGCAGAGGCTTTAACCCACTGAGCCACCCAGGCACCCCTACAAAGCAGTCTTGAAAGAACCGAACAAAAAGAGCAATTCCAGAGTTCAAGTTATATTACAAAGCTGTAGTAATCAAAACAGTACGGTACTGGTACAAAAACAGACACATAGATTCGTGGAACAGAATAGAAAATTCAGAGAAGGCAGTTATATTTGAGCGATGACATTTATTTTTTAAAACATGGACAAAACTTAAGAAACTCTTCTGTTCTCAGAACTGGGGGTTATGGTTGTGCATGTATCTGGTGTTAAGTGCCCTAAATATTTCTCTATGGGGATTGAATTCCAAATTATATTATAAATTATACAGCCTACATGTCCACTTTAATTTATGACTACTGGTGATATACTGTATTTACAGGCATCAAAGTTGGCTAGTTCAGATGCCTGCATCATCAAGAATGGAGATTTAACCTATTTATGGCTAAAATTTCCTTGACTTTGAAAAAGACTTACTTTACCACTAAGCAATCTTCTAGTCCTCAAGCAGCATTGCTCCCTCAATTGTACTTCAAAATACTGTGGTCAGAAGAGACAAAAATCAATTAGACTAAATGCAAGGACAATTTTTGTATTATTTGGAACTAGATGGAGAATGTACCTAAAATTTTGAGAAAAATATAATGATCCAAGGGCAAGATCAATTTTATATTAAGACTATAGAAGAACATTTAAAAACTCAGCATTTAAATGTCTATTCTCCTTGGTAGAAGATACTCTTCTTCTTACCTTCCATATCCTCATTAGGGCTGGTCCTAACCTCACATAGTGTGAACCTTTGCTGTTGTGGATCTGAAGTTTAGAAAGCTCTAACAATTTAAATGCTAAAGAATTTGGGATTTGCTTATAAGATAATTTTTCATAGATATACTTATTCATATCTACATACTTACCCCTATATTTATAATATGTTGAAATATTCCATTTAAAAGGGAAACTTAAATAAAAAGAACTAGTATGTTCTGTACTATTCAGAACTATTGAGTTAGTAGACTTACAGTTCATCTCCCTGGGAAATGGAACATATAATAGTGAGTATAGTGCATGAACTGGGTAATTATAAATTTAGTTGAATTAATGAAGTTATGAATAAACTTTATTCATTTTCTGCTAAAAACTACTGCTTATACTTTATTGTGTTTACTTCTCCATTAGAAAAATTAGAGCATTCACGGGCTTTTTCATAACAGAATTTAAGATTTCCAGTTGAATGCTTTGGAGAATAGACTATAGCCATCAAAACACATATTACTTCTACAATGCTTAATATTTTAATATGTTTAAAGTATTTTATCACTACAAGCTAACAAGCAATGTCTTTTGAGTCCACAATTATATAGAAGGTAAAATTTTTTTTTTCTTTTGTAGCTTTTTAAAAAGATGAAATTTGAAGTGGAATACATTAGGAGGGCTTACAGCTTACTGTAGGTTTTTAACTATGTGCCCAGATATGGTCTATCATATCTTATTACTGTACCTAATAATAATGCCCAAGTTTATCCTTTTAAAAATTTCTTTGTACCACAAATTTGTGCTCCTTTTAAAAATTTGAGTGTTTTGGGACGCCTGGGTGGCTCAGTTGGTTAAGCAGCTGCCTTCAGCTCAGGTCATGATCCCAGCGTCCTGGGATCGAGTCCCACATCGGGCTCTCTGCTCAGCAGGGAGCCTGCTTCCTCCTCTCTCTCTGTCTGCCATTCTGTCTGCCTGTGCTCGCTCGCTCGCTCTCCTCTCTCTCTCTGACAAATAAATAAAATCTTAAAAAAAAAATTTGAGTGTTTTGGGGTGACTGGGTGGCTCAGTGGGTTAAAGCCTCTGCCGTTGGCTCAGGTCATGATCCCAGGGTCCTGGGATCGAGCCCCACATCGGGCTCTCTGCTCAGCAGGGAGCCTGCTTCCTCCTCTCTCTCTGCCTGTTTCTCTGCCTACTTGTGATCTCCGTCTGTCAAATAAATTAAAAAAAAATTTGAGTGTTTATATTTTAGTCATGGCACAGTTTGTGGAAAATCTTTGACAGGAACCATGAAAGCTTGGTGAAAGTCACAGTTTAAGATTAACATAAGCACCTACAAAAAATACAGACAATTCATAGAGGTTCCTATATTTGTTCTTATAAAATAAAAATGATATCAACACTATACTCTAAATACCTTTTTTTGGCAAGTGAGGTTTACTTTTAATTATCTCTGATATCATTTATATAAGTACATGTCACAAATAACTTGGTAAAAATAATGAGGTCTTGGTTGCATGAGACCTCATTCTAGCTATGTGTAAATGAAATCTTCCTACTGGGATTATTATATTACTACAGTATTATAACCTCTCTGAAAAATTTAACATCAAATATGAATGCTAATGTTAATATCTAAGTTTATTATAAGAAGTATCATATTTATGGATTTATTAAAAGAAAATCCAGTCAAACTTTATAGTTCAGTTGTTTCTTTTTTTAAAGATTTTATTTATTTATTTGACAGAGAGAGAGTGATCACTAGTAGGCAGAGAGAGAGGGGAAAGCAGGCTCCCCACTGAGCAGAGAGCCTGATGAGGGGCTTGATCCCACAATGCTGAGATCATGACCCAAGCTGAAGGCAGAGACCCAACCCACTGGGCCACCCACGTGCCCCCAGTTTTGTTTTTTTTTTTTCTTCTTTTTTTTTTTTTTTGCTTTTGTTGACAACTTGACAACTATCAGTTACTATAAAAACAAGTTTCATGCATGTTTGGGCTTTTTATTCTCCTAGATAATGCCAGAGAATAAGTTCCATAAATATATCTATACTTGACAGAGTCATTGCCATATGACAGTAAACATGCAAAAAGTGAAATCTGGCTTTCATTCAATTCCCAAGACATCTTACTCTTAGAATAATCAGTTTTTGGAAACCTGAGAAATGTATGTACATATTTCAGTTTTTTTTTTTCTGGAATATTTTATGTTGGTACACTCTGCTTTTCTAAAAGCCTCAGGTAATTTTCAGCACACTTGATGAAGGATATTTAAGAATATATCCAGCCTAATAGCTGTTAGAAAGCTGATGAGAAAGAGTGGTATAATCTCTTGGTTGTCCAAACCCTTGGGATGCACACAAAACTTTATATGGCATCTTTAATGATAGGTAACCATTTTATACAAGGACAGTTTATTTCTATTCTTAAACCACAATAAAAACGCAGTGGCTCATTCCACATGGACTTCAATCTTTTTTTCCAAGTATATAAACCCAGAATTTTATTTGTTATTTATTTATTTATTTATTTAAGATATTATTTATTTATTTGGGAGAGAGAGTGAGAGAGCACACAAAGCACGAGCAGGGCAAGGGTTAGAGTGGGAAGCTGACTGTCCGCTACTTGAGCAGGGAGCCCAATGTGGGACACGATTCTGGGACTCTGGGATCATGACCTGAGCTGAAGGCAGACAGCTAACAACTAAGCCACCCATATGCCCCTAAACCCAAAATTTTAGAGAGTAAAACGGATCATAGATTTTATGTGGACTAGTGGTTCTCAGACATTTATGTTACAAAGATTAAAAATTTAAAAAACATTGAGGTGGAAGAGAACAAAGACTGCTCCATTTTTTATGGACTCTGACACTTTAAAAAGAGATTAATGAATAAAGAAAATGTGGCAGATACATGCAATGGAATACTATTTATCCCTTAAGAAGGCAAAAATATCCTGCAGTATGTGCCAAGATGGATTAACTTTGAGGATGCTATGCTAAGTGAAATAAGTCAGTAACAGGAATGCAAATACTGTATGATTCCACTTGTGTGAGGTGTCTAAAATGGTCAAATTCATAGAATCAAAGAGTGGAGTAGTGGTTGCCAGGGTCTAAGGAAGTGGGAAATGTGGAGTTACCCATCAATGAGCATCGAGTTTCAGTTAAGGAAGATGGATAGGCTCTAGAGATCTGCTGTACAACTTTATATTTACAGTTGACAATAATGTACTGGACACGTATACATTGGTTTAGAGGTGGATCTCATGTGTTTAGACTACAATAAAATAAAGTTTAAAAGAAGCTACAATTATTATAATGTTTTCAAAAAAACTAACCCCAAATATTAATATTAATAATAATACAGACAGAATAAAGAACAACCTGATAGATATATTTTCATTTTCTAAAAATTTCATGAAGTGCAGTAGTCAGTTGTCACTCCTGTTGTTCATGAGGTAATCATTAACATGTCCTACTGGGACACACTCTGCCCTTGCCTTCTCAACCAGCCACATCTCTCAGTCCCCTTACCTTTTGCCCTCCAACTTCCCAGACGTTCTTTTGGTTCCTTCAGAGCAGTGGTGTACAAAATGAGATAAAGAAAGACACTGGAGGTCACAAGAGGATATTACATTGAGGTGATGGTGAAAATATTAGGATTTATTTTGATATTTATCTACAAAACTGTTAAAGTAGACTTCACTGACATTTTTGGTAAGGATTACTGCCTTGATATCTTGGTCAGAGGGTACCCTCTCACAGAATGGAGGAGTTCTCTGGGGAGGAGAGGGTGCTAGTAAACCTGCACTGATATATGGCTTGACTCTTACTCTTTTGTCCATTTCCAGAATATTTTAAAGCACTGCAGTTCATGCAAAACAAGCTTTCTTTTAAAAAAAAAAAAAAAAGGTTTACCCTTTGGTAAGGTTTTACTGAGATTGGTATTTATTTATTTATTTAGATTTTATTTATTTATTTGACACAGAGAGAGATCACAAGTAGGCAGAGAGGCAGGCAGAGACAGAGGGAAGCAGGCTCCCTGCTGAGCAGAGAGCCAAATGTGGGGCTTGATCCCAGGACCCTGAGATCACCATCTGACCCAAAGGCAGAGAGTTAACCCACTGAGCCACCTAGGTGCCCCATGAGGTTGGTTTTTCAAAACATTGCTTTTTATAATGGAGTGTTTATAGATCTTAGGAAATAAGATGGGCAGTGACAATCAAAATCTTCTGTGATGTCCAAAGATTGCTAGTTAACACATGGTGAAATTCTTTGAAGGGTCGTTCTACATAAAGAGAAATTTCTAAGTTTTCCTTTTCAAAAAAATTTGCTCCTTTCTGTCAAATCGTTCTCTTCAGTTTCAAACCTACTAATCATTTTTTTACAACCAAAGTTGCCTAGCCTATTTGAAGGAACTTTGATGTTTCAGTGAGTGAAACAGCTAATAATACTCTCTTTAAGGAAACTCTTGTTATGGATAGAGCTCTTTTGAAGACAGATGCTTGGAAGTGTTTCCATCATTATTACATAGATGCCAGAAGTTATGTGATTGCACCACCTATAAATGTCCTCTTTGGAGGCAAAGTTTTCTAATCTCTGAGAATTTTTTAAATGCAGAATTTCTCTGGATTTTAGATTCATTTGTTAAAAATTGAATATGCAACACGCTCTGATCAGTTTTCTAGACAACTGACTGATGCCAGGATATCACAAATTGCTAGGCAATTCTTAATAAAAACTTTTGCTTACTGGGCAAGTAGATTGTAAAATTGAAGTCATAATTTTGTAAGTCTAGCTAATCATGTTATTTTCCTTTTTAGATATGCTCCTTTGTGGACTATTATGTTTTAAGCTATAATGGCCATTAAAATTAGTAGTCAAAATAAACAGGCCATAGAAAGACTTTTAATCACCGTATCACAAAGTACTAAACCAAGATTTTCAAAAACAAAAATGTATAATCTATTTACCACAGTGTTCTTTTTTTGTTGTTGTTGCTGTTAGAATGGAAAGGTTTCTGAACCCTTCATGTAATATTGAAACATTTGTATTTTTGTTATTTTTATATTATACATATCATACAAATACAATGGATGTGTACTCTGCTCATGGATAAAGAAACAAACATTAGTAGTGTGGTCAAATTTTTTAGCCGCTTATTGTACATAATCAAACTAAATTGGGAGACCACTGCTTTCATAAGCTATGCTCCCTGCCACTTCCCGATGTTACTCATGCTTTGCCGCTTGCCTGAAAGGCTCTCAGCCTCCTTTCATCTCTCATTATCATTACCTCCTGTTCATCTATATCTCAACTTAAAGCCACTTTCTTACAGAAGCTTTATCTGATCGCCTTCAGAAAAGTTAATTATTGTACTCTCTTGTGGCTCTTTCTGCTTTATCTTCATAGTACTTACACACAGTATGTAATTTTGTATGCGTTTCTGTGATTATTCATTTAGTGTTTCTGCCTCCATCCCAGTCCCCAAAACACTAAGTTCTCAGAGGCAGGAAATCAGAGTCCCTGTATCCCTAATACCTCGTGGCCTCAGGCATGTAGTAGATATTCAGTGAACATTCCAAGCATGTGTGAATGAATGAATTGCCCTTAAAAACTTTATGAAGATCAGTTCAAAGACTAGTGTTTGGCAGTTTTAAGTTGGATTAACTTTTTCATTTGTACAGATAACATAACTGAAGCCTGAAGAGATGAAGTTATGTCTATTATATTAAATTATTATGCCTACACTTCTGAGACAGAAAGTTAGGTCTCCTCATTCCCAGCCCAGAGATATTAATACTCTCATATTGTATTGGTTTTTATACCACATTGATTTTTTGGGATTGGTTCTTTCCCTCTGAGTGGGTTACCAACTTCTCCATTTTGGAACTTATGTTTCATCCAGGGTTTTTGTTGGTCATGAAGTTTATACAATTCTGAGGATCCTCATTAAGCAAAATAAAATAAAAACAAAATTGGACACAAAACTGAGTTGGTACAATAGGTGGTTGAATATACGGGCTATAATTGGATTAATTTTTTAAATTGCTACACCATGGTGACTATAAATAAATTAACTAATTACAAAGAAATGACTGAGAATCATGGATACTATCCTTCTAAAATAAAACATCTGCAGCTCAACCTCCCTCTAGCTAGGTCCCAATAAAGAGGGCTACTCCAAAGCTGATTATTTGACAGGAAGGAACCCTGTGACAGTGAAAGTTGGAGAGGAAAGAGTCAGTGATATTAACTAACTTTGGTTACAATGACTTAATTTTGCAAATTTTTCAAGATACAAACTTCTACGAACATAGTGTTAAAGCCCATTCCAGAGCCCTGGAAGGGGACAGTAGAAATGAAGCACATTTAAAATTAAGCTCCATTAATTTTAGGGGTGCCTGGGTGGCTCAGTCAGTTAAGCATCTGCCTTCGGCTCAGTTCATGGAGGATGCTGGGATCGAGTCCTACACTTTGGGGCGGGGGGGTGGGGGCTTGCTTGGTGGGGAGCCTGCTTTCCCCTCTCGCTCTGCTTGCCGCTCCCTCTGCTTGTGCTCTCTCTCTCTCAAATAAAGTAAAATCTTTAAAAAATAAGTAAATAAAACAAAATTAAGCTCCTTTAGCTTTATAATAAACACTTCTCTGCTGATACCTTTTGTGTACGAGCTGTTGTAGTTTGGTCTCCTTGACCTGCTCCATTTGTTCCTACTCTGTATTGTGTATGCTCAGCAAACTGAATTTATCAAATTGCCAACTTCCTAACACCTTCCTAGTAGCTGGTCCACTATTTTTCACCACCCTCCTATTGATTTATTTATTTTGGTTTCTCTCCTTTGGGATTTTATTCACTTCTGGAGATAGGAAAACCATGTCCTGAATTTGAACATTTAAATTTTCTCTGGAGAGCCTTTTCACCTCTGAGTCTAGTTCAAAACATTTATTGCTCTAACAGCATAAAATGGCACACTAGGGTATTATTCCTAGTGCTCAAATGCTACATATATGTATACGCAAGGTGTAAAATTTAATCTTCTAAATCGTGTATATTCTCTTTCATGGGGAAGGAAGTTATAAGTTAGCAACAGCCAAAAGATCAACCTGATTGCCCTATAGTCAACAGGTGTCCCTCCTTTCTGTAATGTTCTTCAGATTCCTACCTTGATTTATCCCCACTCAACCTATTTCTCTACCCACCTCTGTGTCTTGCATCTCTGCCTATTGCATTTGGATCATTTTCCATGAATTGTTGACTTCTTCTATATTCGCTTCAATAAAGTAGACAGAGAACATCAGCTTTGGAAATAAATATACTTTTAATATATATTAATTCCTCTTTTAAAAAATATATTTATTTGTATATTCAGTTCTCTGACTCTGACTGTAAACTCATACACACAAAAGCTATTTCCTTTTTTCTTTCTGTTCTTCATATTGTCTAACACAATGCCTTGGACATATATAGCATTAAATAGGTTTATGTAAATTCAAACTAATTGGGACTGTCATTATTTGATTATTTACCAGAATTTGAAAGGATAGCATTTTAGTACTTAAAGAAAAAGTTGTTAAAGCTCCTCATTGAAGAACTATTCTTTGCTTGGTAAATCCTCCCTTGGTGTCCATGTCCATCATTCAACTCAGTGATCACATATCCATATTTTATCTTTTGGAAATTTAACTGCTAAAGTATATCCTTCTGCATACATTCTGTTTTTGAAAAAAACAAATCCCACAGGTTATCTCTGGCAGGATGGGTAAATTTCATAAAACTTAGAAATCTACCACAAAGGGTCTTTTCTGTGAAGCATTGTCATTTTGTTTGCCAACTCTGAAAGACTTCTCTTTCAAGGGCTGAGAAAAATTGAAATGACAATGATACTCCCCAACCAAGAAACCGACAGATATATATCATCTAAATTAGAATATACTGGGTGCGATATGCAAGTGATGTATCACTAAATTCTATTCCAAAATATTACACTATATGTCAACTAACTAGAATTTATTTAAAAGACTGTATTAATTTATTTGAGAGAGAAAGAAAGAGAAAGAGTGCATGAGAACAGAGAGGAGCAGAGGGAGAGGGACCAGCAGACTCCATGTTGAGCACAGAGTCCAATGTGGGGCTTGAACCTGTGAGCCTGAGATCATGACCTGAGCCAAAATCAAGTGTTAGAGACCCAACCAACTGAGCCACCCAGGGGCCCTGAACTAACTAGAATTTAATAAGATTTGAAAAAATAAAAAAATAATAAAAAAGGAATATACATTGAGACTTTTAGGTCATCATGATAGAGTAATATCACCCAATTATCTCCCTCTTTCACTCTAAATTTCCACAAAAATTAAGGAAGATAAAGGCAAAGGAATAAATCTATAGAAATGGTAAGGACTAGCAAGAATGCCGAGTGTGGATTAGGAATTCTAAGGAAATTATTTAAAATGTAATGGAAATGAAACTCTTTTAATGAAAAATCATTCAAAGTTCTAATAACACAAAGAGATATGAAAATTCAAGCACCAGCTTCTCAAGTTCAGTCACTAAATTTCTTTCCCTTCGTAGACTCATGTAGAGAGCATTTACTGTTTACAATGTTTTGAGCTAAGTGTCAGGAATGATGAAAGCAGCTGACCCTGTGAGTGTTATCAGAGTAGTTAATTGCAAGACTTTATTTTATCTTTACACCATCCTTTTTTTTTTTTTAAAGATTTTATTTATTTATTTGACAGAGAGAAATCACAAGTAGGCAGAGAGGCAGGCAGAGAGAGAGGAGGAAGCAGGCTCCCTGCTGAGCAGAAAGCCCGATGTGGGGCTCGAACCCAGGACCTGGGATCATGACCTGAGCCAAAGGCAGCAGCTTAACCCACTGAGCCACCCAGGCGCCCCTCTTTACACCATCCTTAAGAATTTTATGTTGCATTCCCATTTTAGAACTGAAAAAAATAAGGTTTAGCATTTACCCAACATTATACTTTAAGTTAATGGTAGAGCTTTCCTCTGAATTCAGGTTTACTTGACTCCAAAGTACTTAGAGTACTTGAAATAACCACATGTGACTGATTCTTCGGCAGACAGATCTAGCTGTGTCTTGTACTCTGAGACTGTTCCAGTGCTCGTTCATGATAGATTGATTATGCATTATGAATTCATGTTGAGAGTTTTAAAAATCTTGATGGAAGAATGAGATTCCAAAACAAACAAAAAACACTTCTTTAACTCAAGAATGGTGATAGTTTACTTCTGCAATGTGAAAGTGAATTATTATACACTCCCCAAGCAAAAAATGTTATAACCTTTGTCAAGTAGGGTTTTTTCCCTTCTCCATTCAGAAAGTGTCAGTGGACTATATGTGAAGTCATCAGAACATTAATCCAACAATTTCACGAGGAGCTGATGGACTAGTAATGGGTAAAAAATGATTCTAAGGTAAAGTAAGAACAAAAGTATAGAATTTGATGTGCCATTTGGAGCTGGCCAAACAGAATCATTGAAAATATTCTCAACTAGAAGATGAGAGGCTTATCCACTATCTCAATCCCCAGATGCTTCATTAGGTTTTGGTATAGATACTGGAGGAAGACTTTCCTGAGGAATACGCAGTGTGACTTCCATCACATATTTAGGGGTGAAAATAAAGGCTATGCAAAGTCTCAGGCCAGTGAATTTAGGAGAGAATGGATATGCATAATTCACGTGAACCGAATTAACAACAGTTGATGGCATCCTGTCCCTCTTCACACACACACACACACACACACACACACACACACAAACACACACACACACACACACAGACACACACACACACACACAGGCATGCACGTATGCACGCACATGTGCACGTACCACGTATTGGTCCTAAGTCCCAGCAAGAGCAAAGTTGAGCTGCTTTTGTAGGGACAGAAAGAGAAAGAATAAATTCTGTTTCCAGTCATAAGTAATCTTTTAATGTGAGCATTCTTAATGTATCTGTCACACACAGATTCTAGAAAAATACATTATCCTATTTTATTATTCAGTATTCATTGACTATTCACTATTTCAGTTTGAAATTGCTTTGTGCAGTTTAAGAAGAGTCCGGTTTGGATAGAAAATATGGAAAATTTGCGTTACTTCTCAAACCAGTTGTTCCTTACTGGACCTGACAGATTTACATTCACTGTGGTTGGGGCCACCCCTCAAATTACCCTCTTTCCAATTCCTTCTTTCTTCCCAGACTGCCCTAGCTATGTTGGTATGGTATCTGCCTCCTACCTTTTAAGGGTTTTGAGACTGTCAATTATTTGTGTTATATTAGGTGCTTGTTTTAATTTCTTTTTTTTTCTTATTTTTATTTATTTATTTATTTATATTTTTCTTATTTTTTAAAAATATTTTATTTATTTATTTGACAGAAATCACAAGTAGGCAGAGAGGCAGGCAGAGAGAGAGGAGGAAGCAGGTTCCCCGCTGAGCAGAGAGCCCGATGTGGGGCTCGATCCCAGGACCCTGGGATCATGACCTGAGCCAAAGGCAGAGGCTTTAACTCACTGAGCCACCCAGGCGCCCCTAATTTCTTATTTTTGAATGTTTCTCAGTAGAGTTTAGAATCTCCATGAACAGAGGGAGTTGATAAAAGACCAGTTTAATTATAGGGTCAAATATCCCCCAACCAGTGAGAGTTTCATTTGTTGGCATTGTTTATGCATTCTTACGCTAAAAAATATCACTCTTTATTACCTACTTTTAATTTATTACAAAAACTTGCACCTATTATTATAACATGGGTGGATTTAGAGTATGGAAAAAACCGTCTTCATTTTCAAGCATCATAGACAGGTACTCCTATCCCATGCATATCCCCCGCAAATGCAGGAAAAGGAGAGAGCAAGTGAGGGAGTCTTTTTTTCTTCCATGTATATGATCATTTCATTTTTGACTTTCTATCTTATGAGGACATCTTCAGGAACAGTTACTATTCAAGAAGAGTACTATAAAAGGTTAAGGAGAATTTGATTCCTCATGTGTTGGAGGACTCATATTGTTACATGTGGAGGGTTGCTTTATTATTTAACATTAACCAAGAGGGATACATTTTCTTCTGATATTCTGAAATATGATCACTAGAGTACTTCACATTTTGTGTAGAGTTTTATGCTAACACAAGTCTTCTTGTAGAGTAATCCTTTATTATACAATTGAGTATAAGTCCAACTCATGTATAATGATTTCTTTTTGCCAGCTCAATTTTCCGGTTATTATTGATTGCCCACATTTTGTACATACTGCTCATAACAAAGAATGCTTGGTCAGATAATTATTGTGCTAGATGCTGGTAAATGTGGCAAGACAATTAGCTTCAAAGAAAGTTAGTGTAATATCTCACCTCAATTCATCACGAACCCTATTGGATTCCCTATGGAAACATAAAGGGTCAGACTCAGCAGGTATAAGAATAATTCTAACACTGTAATTGCTTTTCTATTAGTTGTCATCACTATAGAAAAGTGGTTAAGAATTAAGAGTGTTCTTTGTCAAAATGATTAGGCTATTAACTGTACAATCTCCTTTTGGAGCTTGTTTTTATGATTATCTGATAATTCAACTCTTTTTTTCTATTTCTGGGGACATTTAATTCTACACACTGAGCAAGTGAAGTAATTCCAAACTTCAATTTAATTAATTAAAAATAAAAAGCTTTGTTGCTTTTTTTATTTGCCTTTAAGATGCATTGGGGAATAATGAATTTCTCCATAAAAAGAAATCATGTTTTCCAGCAACCACTATATTTTTAATTTTCTTAAACGTTGTAGTATTAATCATATTGTTTTTCTTGTCATAAGTCAGTGATCTTAAAAAATAATTGAATATTGAAATCTCTGAATGCAATATTCCCAGGAGACACATACTATTTTAAAAGCAGCTAGTATCTAAAAAGCATATCTGGTTTAAAAATAAATTTCTGTTTTAATTGTTAGTTTCTTATTAGTAATAATTTGTTAAATTGCCTTTAGTTCCTCTATTCAGACAAAATACTGCTCTATATATTTTGGTCTGTTTTCTTTTTTTTTTTTTAACATTATTTCAACATTGGAATGAGTCCCACTTAAAAGAAAGTCTATTTTATGTGTAGAAATGGAAAACAATTTTGAATTCGTTTTACCTGTGCATATAATCAAAATGGAATTATATGTAATCTGTGAGTTTCAGTGCCTCTAGTACTGAGTGGATAAGCTCAAATTCAGTTGCTGTATTTGATAAGAGTACACATTTGCTTTCAATGTCTTCTATCTGATGTGGATTTAAAACAAAGCTTGCGGGTTCCCACCTTTTCAATGGCTCTCATTAGAGATAAAAGCCATGGGTATCTGTTCAACGTACTACATCTGTAGGAGTGTTTTTTCTCCTTTCTTTTCGTGTGTGTGTGTGTGTGTGTGTGTGTGTGTAGAATTATTTCTGCTTTGTGTGGTATTAAATATAGGCCCTTGATTTATTTCCTGTGATGAAAAAGTCTTCAGGCTTTTAGAATCTCACTGAGCATAGGCTTAAATATTAAAATAAGAATGTAATTCTATATTCTTCAGAAAGCCCTATTTTTAGATAAAAGGAACTCACGCATGCTCTATGGTGCCATCATAGAGCGTGGATAACCTTTCATAAGCCGGGAGTCCTGGATCTCAGGAGGTAGAATAATAGAAACAGTTATATATTTAGTACCCCATTCCTTTTAGTCCTTCTCTCTCTTCTGTCCATATTTTTTTTTCTCTGCCAGTAGAAAAGTGGGCATAATAGAAAAAAAGAATATTAAGCTGTTGGCTTGGCTGCTATACTATTAAGTGAGCAACAGGACAAATTGGGAAAAAAAGGGTTGCTAATTCCACTTTTATGTCTTCAAGTTTTGTTGTTTCAGCATTTAGCCTGAAGTTCTTACTGTAATTCATGTAGTTACATGTCACTTAGTGTAACATGAATGTCTGCATTTTTATAAAACGATTTATTTATTTAAGAGAGGGAGAGAGAGAGAGAGAGACAGACAGACAAGGAGGAACAGTAGGAGGCAGGCAGACTCCATACTAAGTGCAGAGCCTGATGTAGGGCTCAATCTCACGACCCTGAGATCATCACCTGAGCTGAAATCAAGACTCGGATGTTTAAACCACTGATCCACCCAGGCAGCCCGAACATCTGCATTCTAAAGCCTGCTACAACCAGTTTAGGCACTATCACTACTTCAAACAAAATTTAGAGTAGACTGAAGAGTCACTGAGGAAAATTTCTATGGAAGAAACTCATAAGAGTAAAAAGTTGTGGGATTTTCCCTTCCTTCTGAGTAGGGGAGGGAAAAACTCCTCTCTCTCTTCCCCCATCTAAAGCTGAGTGGCGGCAACCCAAGAGAATTACTTCACAAACTCAGGCTGCCTGCAAGAAGAGGGTAGGCATTCTATTCCCGGACTGAAGGCCTGTTGGTAGCAAATCCCAGTCCTTACCGTGCTGCTATTGCAGATTAATACAAGAGAGTTCTTAACCCCCAACAATTCAAGTTTTAAGCCATCCAAGAAGTTGGTGGCTATCTCTTGCACGCCATAATTTTGAAGGCAGAGTTGTCTGATTTTGGCAGAATAAGGCAAGACAAATTAGCAAGGACTAAGTATTATCTGGAACCCCAGAAATCTTAACAGTCACTCACCCAAGATGACTGGCCAATGAAGTGAGAGCTTTAGCAGAAAGATGCTAGAGGTATTCTACTAAGGACAAGAAATGAAGAGGGGATCCATCAAAAGAGGACAGTGTGAAGGTCCCTGCAGGAGAGCAGAGAAGGAGGACATTCTAAAGAATACACAAATGGGCTTTGAAGTAGAAAGTCAACTTTTAGATGGTGTCCATGATGGAGGGTGCAAAGAATCACCTTATAAAGAAGCTAACAATCTGTATACAGTTTTTCAGAGTAGTTGCACCAATCTGCATTGCCATGAACAGTGAACAAGCTTTCCTTTCTCTCCACATCCTTGCCAACACTTATTGTTTCTTGTGTTTTTAGGTTCAGGCATTCCAGCAGGTGTGAGGTGATATCACATGGTTGTTTTGATTTGCACTTCTCAGAATTCAAGAAACAAATGAATAAAGGAAAAAAGAGACTACCCTGCCAGACTCTTAAATATAGAGAACAGTCTGGTGGTTACCAGAGAGGAGGTGGGTCGGAGGTGGGTGAAATAGGTGATGGGGACTGAATAATATATAGAATTGTTAAATCACTACACTGTACACCTGAAACTAATATAACTGAAATTACCAATATACTAATACACTGAAATTAAAAAATAAAAAAAGCCCCACAAACAAATGAAAACACTCGACACACAGAGCACTTTACCCTTCTTCCTACAATGCCCCTAACACTGAACCTGTCAGAGGCAGAAGAGGAGTGGAGGATGGAGTAGAGAAGTTAGTTGAATAAAAAAGAAAATCAAATTTATGCCTCTCTTTCCCGCAGGCAAGTCTGTAAACTCTCAGGGAGGCCTGAGCAAAGTGGCTAGGGAAGAGCACAGTCCAATTCTAGGTGGAATTTTAGATTAAGAGTCTCCTGGATTTGGTAACACAGTCGCAGGAGATCCAATGGAGATGCCTCCCAGAGGTCAGTAAACTAGGTAGTACAGGGTGTGTTTGCAGGCAATGGTGGTAGAAAAATAAAACTGTTTCTGATTATACCCCACATGGTTAAGCCCAGTCATAAACCAGTTGCCCAGAGCACCTGAGAACACCGTCAGCTCCATTTGATAGAGCTAGCTTATTAAACTGTCAGGAATTGCTTGGGTTTTTTATTTTGTTTTTAAATATAGACTTATTTATTTGAGAGAGAAAGAGAGAACACAGGCTTGGGGAGGGGTAGATAGGTGTGGGGGAGAGAGGCAGAGAGAGAAAGACTCTCAAGCAGACTCTCCGAAGAGTGCAGAGCCCAGCCTGGGGCTCCATCTCGTGACCCTGAGACCATGACCTGAGCTGAAATCAAGAGTCCGAATTTAACCAACGGAGCCAACCAGGTGCCCCAGGAATTGCTTGCTTTTAAAGGTGAAAATGCTGAGATAGAAACATTGTACATGTTTTTTATAGTCAAGGTGATAAGGATCTAGAAGAGACACAAGAAAATCACACTCGCTCAGAGTATGATTCAATACAAGGAGAGCTTCAGGAAGACCCCAGCAACAAGTCAGAATGTTCAGTACTTTTTGGATATTTGTTGGATTTCATTCAGAGAATTACTCGATTTGCCTCTTTATTGTCTGATAGCAAAAGCAAAATAATTCCAGCTCTTCAAAATGGAGAGGTTTTAATACAAATTGCTGGATAGATGAAATTATTGAAGTGATTTTAAAACTGCTATTACATTACCTCTCCTGAAATAGAATTTGAGCCAAATGTAAGATCACCAGAATACAAAAGGTTTATGTATTCTCCATCTGTGTCACAGGGGGTCTGAACTTTTCAAGAATGCATGAAACTCCATACGGACACAGATAGTTTACCCTTCCTTTCAAGTTCATGTCATGACACCCATGAGCGATTGTGGAAATGGTGTTCCTCCGAGGAAAATTGAATCTACAACTACAGGTATTTAACCACACCCTGGCCTCCAGTGGTGATATCTGGAAAAGCACTCTGGCTGATTTGGGTTATAGATTGCCTACATAGTATCTTGTACACTATTTCAAGGAGAACCGAAGCTGTATCCCCTAGAATGTTATGGGACAGCTTTATTCACCTGTATAGGACTTACCAGTGTATAACCCAGCTGCCTGAAGCATGGGAACACTAACCTTGAAGCTCATATAAGGGTGGGCCAAGGAAACAGCCAAAACACATCAAAAATATACTGCAGTGAATACAGACATCTAGGACACTGAAAAAAAAATGTGGTTTTTGTATTAAGTTTGGGAGGTGTTCATTCTTGGCAACAAACATTTTATATCTCATTTTAATAATTACTCTAAGGATAGACTATAAAATCTATCTGTGCTTCAGACATCCTTAAAAGACAGTGATAACTATTCTACTCTTACATTTTTACATTTAATTTAACTTAGTTTTCAACAATAGTGCTTTTCAGTTTTTTTGTTCTATTAATGTAAACTCCAGAGGCTAAGAAATCTTTGAATTTCTGTGGGAAACAGTAGCTTATTTTATGCTTTTCGTTGAGGTCTGTTAGAAACATTTTCTCAATAATGCTGATTAAGTACTCAGCCACCTTTTTGTTACTTGGAGATCTTCCATATTTTATTTAGTAATGACAGCTGTTATCAGCCAGTCTCTGTTTACCAGTGAATGACTACAAATACCATAGAAAACAATTGCTTCTTGAAGGTACAACCACTCACTTTTCAGCATCAACTTGCATTGTCTTAGCTCTTCTGTTTATATAGTGTTTTAAAATTTTCTTGCAAAAGATTGCTACATCTAGTTCTCTGTAGATACAAATTTTCTCAGAATGTACTTGTGATTCATTTCAGAAGAAAATTTTATATTTGTTATAAAATATAAGAGGCAGCTGCTAAAATTGAGGGCAAAGTAATAGTTCCCAAACTAGCTGATCTCAGATTATCTGGGGTAATTTTGAGAAACAGCTTTCCTATATCCTGCCCCAGATGTATTGAACCAGAATCCCTAGGGCTGGAACTTAGGGATCTCAAGCAAAACACAAAACAAAGCAAAATAAAACAAAACACCAAAACCCCCCAACAGTGGTTTAGGGAACCACTGTTTTAATGTGAATGGTGGGGTGCCTGGGTGGCTCTGTGGGTTAAAGCCTCTGCCTTCAGCTTGGGTTGTGATCTCGGGGTCCTGGGATCGAGCTCCACTTTGAGCTCTCTGCTCAGCGGGGAACCTGTTCCCCCCGCCCTCCGCCTGCCTCTCTGCCTACTTGTGATCTCTCTCTCTCTATCAAATAGATAAATAAATTAAAAAAAAATCTTTAAAGTGAGTGGTGATAGCAAATTTGCTGAAGTAACAGAGATAGCTGTAGGTTTTCATTTTCATGTGTTGAAAGGTCAAAATTTGAAACTCTGGGAGAAACAAAGTGAGTATTAGGCCCTATGGAACTAGACGATAAAGGAGCAAATTAAAAATGAAACAAAATGGCTGCAGAATTGTCAGTTAATTGAAGGATTTGAACCATAAAACTGCAAGTCCTTTAAACTAAGAGATAGTTTATGTGATATCCAAGTATTTTCATTAGAAAAAATGTAAGAATTGTTTCTCAAAAAATAATTCTTTGCATTAGATACATTTTATACATGATATATGTATCTATATGTATATGCATATACAAAATATCTGTACATACTTTGTTACATTGTATTCCTTTTCGTGTTCAAAACGTGAGAGAGAGAAAGGGAAGGTTCAGGTATCCTCATTCTGAGACTCCATCTTCTTCCCATGGTTGCCGGGAATGGGAGCCAGGGCCCACAAGGCTGTGCTGATGTAGTCCAACAGCTGACAATTTGAGAGGCAAGACTAAGAAGATGGGAGATTTCATTAACAGTCATAGCTCATATTTTTTTAAGGTGACAGTGAAACATAATGCATTTATTGTAAATGCTCAAAGTAAAGCTTTGCCGCTTAAAGGGGAGCTTTATGTATCTAGAAGACACTTTGAGGTTAAACCCTCATTCCTTCAAGGATTACTTAAGATAACAACACTATATAAATATGTAGTTTGGGAGAGATGTTTGAGTGCGTTTAGTTTCTTCTCACATTTTATAGATGAAGACCCTAAGGCTCAGAGAGTTGTATGGTTTGGCTTGTGATTCAAAGCTAATGTGACCAATTTGACAGGAAAGGACATCTTTCCTAACTTATTTTTCTGTAATTATGGATTTGTTAAAAAGAGTAAAGTACATTGGTGAGTGATTTTTGTTAGCTCAATTTGCTAATATTTTTAATGTAATTTTACTTTTTGTGTGATAATGAAGTATTTTATAATACTTTTTTAAAAAAGATTTTATTTATTTACTTGAGAGAGACAGAGAGCATGAGCAGGGTGAAGAACAGAGAAAAAAGGAGAAGCAGATTCTCTGCTGAATAGGGAGCCTGATGTGGGACTTGGTCCCAGAACCCTAGGATTATGACTTGAGCTGAAGGCAGATGCTTAAGCTACTGAGCCACCTGGGTGCCCCTATAATACATTGAATCAAAGTAATGTCTTTATTTTGTCAATAATTTATTGTAAACTGAGATAAAGTTGATTTTTGCTTAAAAAGGATTCTACCCACTCCCCCAAATTAAAATTTTGCCCTCTTTAACTGATCACTAATAATGTTGTTTTCAAGGGAACAGCAAAAGCCAAACATTCACTTTAGTTTCTTTATAAAGTTGAACTATTTTTACTTTGCTCTTATGGTAATAGGCAGAAAATTACAGAAAACAATATTTTGAAGGAGCCTTTTCCTGGTTGATTTTAAATCATTGTGCTACCTGAAAAGTTTTACACTTTAAATTCTCTACAAATTATTACATTCATCAGTTTCTGATTACTGCATTGTGGGTAAAAAAGGTATTGAAAAATAAGAAATGGATTCTGTGTGCTTTTTATAACCCACGAAGTTAATGAATGTGGCAACATTTTAAAGGTGATAGCAAAAATATTCTGTTCTATAATCAAAATACTGTCTTCATACTTAAAGATCATCATTTTCTGGCACTATGAAATTCTTACATGAAGATGTTAAAATGGAAATACACGATAATAGTTTATAAAATATTTTCAATATGACAATAATCTCAAAGTATGAAAAAAAAAACAACAAAAAACTTGTCATCCCTGACTCAATTAGTTCTAAGAAGACTGGGTAAAAAGTTTCTTATGGTCAGATGGGAAATAAGTTTCTTCTGTCTCATCATGAATTTTTCTGAGACTCTCTCCTTCTACTGATGAAAAAGAAGTGTATGTAGCTTCTGAAATTGTCACTGAAAGGAGTGGCAATTTTGGGATAAAGTTAACATGGCTGAAGGTAAAGGAGAAGAATGGAAAAAAAGCTGTTTTGTTAACATGTGTTGCCTGAATCAAATTAAAATCTAAAGGTTGGTCTCTTTTTGTTTCTACTTAATACAGCCAATTAGTGCCCTTTATTTTTAAAGCCATATTGTGGTGATTTTCTGTTACTTCTAAATAACCTCTTAGTTGATAGATTATTTCAAAATCTCAAATTGTTCTGTATGCTGCTGTCATTGGTGCCATATTTTTCTGTGGATTTTTGTCCAATACTATAATGTAGTGAAGCCTGAGCTAGGTAAATGTATCCATTTAGGAGTCAAACAAAAAAATTAACTCTAGGTATGAAAACAACCTCAACAGGATTATTACAAAATTTCCTTAGGAGTATCATGAGGAATAAATCTTAAAGCCTTTTAACTGTTATATGGTTTATACCATTGACATGCAGCATCATGACCAATTTAAAGATGAGAGCTGATAAACAGGACCCAACAGAATAAATTCACATCTATATCTACTCCAAAATAATTTTCTAAAAATTATGTTTGTGTATAAATTCTAGTTGCTTTCTCCAGAAAATGGATCTTTTATTTGGAAACATAGTAGTATGGGAAGATTTGTCAAACTTTACTTCTTTGTGGAAAACTTGTCTACCCATATACCTTCATGAGATAGTTGGAAAAGTGAGTAGAGATGGACAGTCTAGGTCATTGGCACAAAGCCATCTTTTTAGGGGTCATTTACATTTGTCTTTTAGAAATGGACACATGTGGGAGCACCTGGGTGGCTCAGTGGGTTAAGCCTCTGTCTTCGGCTCCGGTCATGATCTCAGGGTCCTGGGATCCAGCCCCACATCAGGCTCTCTGCTGGGCAGGGAGCCTGCTTCCCCTCTCTTTCTGCCTGCCTCTTTGCCTACTTGTGATCTCTCTCTCTTTGTCAAATAAATGAATAAAATAAAATAAAAAAATGAACACATGTGTCTGGTTAACAGTTGGTATAGGGAATTTATGGATCAAGATGCAGCTTAGAACACATAGTCTTCCTGAAACTTCAATGTCACCTCACCACTTGGGTTAGATAAGCACTCTGTTCTCTGAAATGCTGGTGATTTGTGTGTAATGAACATTGGGTCTATTCTCAGGAAAGAATAGTAAGTAGTACCAGACATCCATGGAAAACAAATCCTCATTATTTTCTTGATTCTCTTGATGTTATAGGCTCTGATATGACTCCTCAAAGTTTCTAATAAGCACTTGGGAGGTCTTCCAGGCTTCTTCGTCCTTTTTTCACCCTCTCCTCAGTTCTGGCCCCCTTTAGCTACTCTATGGCAGTGACTTATCCTGTTTTGATCCATTATTGAGATTAATCTGAGCCTATGCCAGAGTTTTGGTACATTTTACTCCACCTGGAGAACTGGAGATGGTTGTGGGGTCTTCAAAGTGGTTTATGTGAGTTACTGAGCAGAGCTCTGGGAGATGTGGGGATAGGGGACGATATCCTAAAGGAAGAAAGGATTGAAACATAAATTTGATTTAAGATCAGTGGATGAAATCCCATCAATGGGATAACTATTAGCATTAGAATGATATTTCTTTCTCAAAAATCCTCTGATCCTGAATCATGGATTTGCATTTAAACTCTAAGATGAAGGACTAGAAAGGAGAACAAGAACAGCAAATGTCCTGTATTTGTGTTTTCTTGGGAGAAAACGAATGTAATATAATAATAGCATTGATGCTTATGGCTTCTACTCTGAAAGGGTACTATGCTAGAACTTTGTCCAGTGAGCAGGAGAATGTTTAGGCTTCATAAATATAGATCATTAACACCCCTAATCTTGGCATAAGTAGACAACAGTCATTAGCAGTCTTGGTGCATACATTCGCAGGCATGGGGTATTTTAAGTAGATACCACCAAGGGCATTTGGGGAGTAATGAAAACCTAAATAGTAATTTAACCCAGGTTTGCAAAAGGAGTGGAGGAAAGAATAGAGTTCATTTTGTGTTTGTGACAATTGTGTTTTTGAAAACATGTGAAACAACATGTAGGGATTTTGCAGAGGGTACAGGGAAATAATACTTACAGATAATATATGTGGAATATCTAATGTATATTGGGGACTGGGATAAATTCTTGACATTTCATTTTGCAATAATCCTGTGAAGCAAGCAATAAATTATTAATTAAGCAGATGCTTAACCAACTGAACCACCCAGGCACCCCAGGTTTTTGTCATTTATTTTTATCGGATTCTTATGTGATCTGAACACAAGTCCTTCTCATGTATATGAATTATCAATGTTCCGTCCCATTCTGTGGTTGCTTCATCATTTTCTAATTATATCTTTTAAACCACAGAAGTTGAATACGTTGATGTAGTTCAAGTTACCAGTTTTTTCTTTTAGTGATTTTTATTACCTCTGTCTGCCTAAAAAATTTTTGCCTGTTCAAATTTGTGAATCTATTCTCTCATGTTTTCTTGTAGGGGCTTTTAGATTTCACATTTAGTTGTACATCGCAGCTTGAATTACATTTATTTATTTTATCCTGAAAACTAGGCATCAGGATTCATTCCTGCCCATATATTTATCTAGCAATGCCAGGAACATTTGTGACAAACTGTCCTTTCTACCTTAGCACCTTTGTAAAAAACTCAATTTTACATATTTGGCTCAACCCTTGGGCTTCCATTTTGTTCCATGGATATATGCATCTGTCTACAAAAACAAACATGTTAGCCATGAATTAAGACAGTTTTACTTCTATGTTCCAAACTTTAGGCATATTATTCTTTTTCTTGCTTTATTCAAAGTTTGGGCTCTCCGGTCTGGCATTGACTAGAATTGCTGAAAGCAAACATCCTTGCTTTTTTTTGGCAGTCTTTGGGAATAATGCCCATTTTTTACCACGAAGAGTCAGTGCTGTTAGTTGTAGGCTTTATATAGATGCCCTGTAACATTATTTTCTTCTGAGTTTTCTGGAAATTATTATCATGAATGGGTATTGTCATGAATGTTTTTCATGTTTTTTCTCCTTTACTTTCTCATTTAATATGTTAAAAGCGGGATTGCTTTGGTTGATATTCAAATCTTAAATGATCCTTTTACTCCTGGGGTAACTCTACTTTATTATGACACATTACTTGATTTATAAATTGTGAGATTCTATTGCTAATATTTATTAAAAATATCTTTGTTTATGTTCATGGGGGATATCTATTTGTAAATTTTTTTTAAACATTTATTTATTTGACAGAGATCACAAGTAGGCAGAGAGGCAGGCAGAGAGAGGAAGGGAAGCAGGCTCCCTGCCAAGCAGGGAGCCCGATGCGGGGCTCGATCCCAGGACCCTGGGATCACGACCTGAGCCGAAGGCAGAGGCTTTAACCCACTGAGCCACCCAGGCGCCCCTCTATTTGTAAATTTTTATGTGGTTTCTCTTTATGTTTTGTTTTTGGTGCTCTGTTGGCCCCATAAAATGAGTTGTGTGATCCTTCTTTTTATATTTTCCAAAAGAATTTATATACAGTTGGGATTATTTCTTCTGTGAAACAATTCTATACTGAGATTTTCTTTGTTAGAAATTTGTTGATTATATATTTAATTTCTTTAGAGATTTTCTATTTCTCTGGGTATCCTTTTGGTAAATTGTGATTTCAAAAGAATTTGTCCATCTTATCTAATTTGTTGGATTAGTTGGCTATAAATTATATAAATTTTACCACCTTATTCTTAAATTGCATAGGATCTGCAATGTATGTTTTATTTCTGATAGTCTTTTTTTTTAAGATTTTATTTATTTATTTGATAGAGATCCCAAGTAGGCAGAGAGGCAGGCAGACAAAGAGGGGGAAGCAGGCTCCCCACTGAGCAGAGAGCCCGATGCAGGACTCTATCCCAGGACCCTGAGATCATGACCTGAGCCAAAGGCAGAGGTTTTAACCCACTGAGCCACCAGGCACCCCTATTTCTGGTAGTCTTAATTTGTATCTTCCCCAGACTTGTTAAGGATTTATCAATTTTCACTCTTTTTAAAGACTCAAATTTTTCCTTTTTAATTTTTTGTTTTTTTTTCCCTTGCTGTTTGATTTCTTTTTAATTTTATTTTCTTCCTTAAACTTTGAGTTTATTTTGCTCTTTTATTATCTTCTTGAGTTGAAAATGTAGATAATTAACATTTTCATTTTACCTAAACATTTAATGCTAAATATTTCTCATTAACCAGTGTTTAAGCAGCATCCTACAAATTTTGACATGCTGTATTTTCATTATCATTCATTTTCTACCACTTTATGTATTCTCTCATGGATTTTTCTTTGACCTTTGTGTAGAATTTTATGGATTTCTCTTTTAATTCTGCTATGTTCAGAAAATATACACTGTTGGATTTAAGAATTTCAAAGGTTTTGGAGAATGATCGCCCCTCATAATGGTCCATGTTGTTAGAATCCAACTTGCCTTTGAAAAGAATGTGTTTGTTGCCGCTGTTTAGTATAGTGTTCTATAAAGAGCAACTAGGTCAATGTAATTGGTAGTGTTTAAATTGTCAAATACTCACTGATTTTTAAAAATCCAATCTTAAATAATAGGTTAACCAAATTTCACTTTCAATTTCAAGCATCTGGGGACACCTGGGTGGCTCAGTGGGTTGGGTGTCTGCCTTTGGCTCAGGTCAAGATCCTGGGGTCCTGGGATCCAGTCTGGCATTGGGCTCCCCACTCAGCAGGGAGTCTGCTTCTCCCTCTTACCCTACCCCCCTCCTGTGCTGGCTCCCTCGCTCTCTCTCTCAAATAAATAAATCAAATATTTAAAATAATAATAATAAAAATCAATTTCAAGGGTTTGCTCTCATGAAAACACACACCTAAATGGTGATTAGGAGCTGATGGGCCACCTGTGGTGCCAACTATTCCACTGTTGTACAGATGAGTTGCTGGCTGCCTGCTCTCCTATGAACCTGGTTGCTAAGAGGGAAGTCTTGAGTCTGTCAAGGTTGTTTTCCCCAGGAAGGCAGGTGGTTCATCTGTGGTACTTAGTAATGTGTGCCTGTTCATCATTTAATGGACTCTGGATCAGATGATTTTCATAATAGCCTCAGAAGGTAGTTTCAGGAGGGTCCCCTGCTGAGAAAATCAGTCACCGGATGGAGAACAAGTTGACTCATTTGCTCTCAGCCAGCGGCAAAGTAGAACAGCGGAGCAGTTACGGGAAAGTGAGGATCCAGTCGGCAAACCTCTATGACTGCTGTGTTGCCTGTATCATCAGTTGTGCTGGAAACAGATTTGTTTACTCTTTAACCTCTGAATAATGAGAGAAACTGTACCATATTTTGCCTAATGGTCTGTCATTTTATTAATTTGATTTAGAAGTTTTCTTTACTTCTGTGAGTACATATGGGGAGGACAGCTGGGGGTAGAGAAAGGCAGACAAATGCTCAGTCTTCCATTGAAAACCAGATGCTGCCTGACTGGAAGTAAAAATATATAAATTGTTTGGCTAATCCTTGCCAACAACCCAATGTCCACTAGTGAAGAGCAAATTGTTACTTTGTGTCAGTACTGACACTTTTGTTTCCAGTCTTAACATTTTGTATATCCATCTCAGGGATTTTCAGTGTGTTTTTCGACAAGAAAAAAATCGTCTCTGGTAAACCCAAACAGTTTCACAAAATTCCCCATAAGAAAATATGGTAATTTATAACCAGGCAAGCCTGTGTGCTTAAGGGTCTTCTGAGACATCTCTAGGTGTTAGAAGATGCTAATGGACCATGATTCTTCTGTTAACACTTAGCCACTTTAAACAAAAGTCATTCTAAATATACGGTGCAATTCCCTGTGATCTTAATTAAGATATATTGAATATAATGAAATATAATAAGGGACGGAAGGAGATAATTAGTAGTTACTGACAAATTAATACATTTTTTAGTGTCAAGGCAGAGAGCAGAGTCTGTGCCAAGTGCTGTGTCCCAAGCCCAGAATAGTTCTGTAGGATGAGCGGTGTTAACCCAATTTAGAGAAAATAAAACTGAATTTCAGATAAAGTCAATACCTGCTCTAGGACTCTCAGCTCATAAATGCAAAATCAAAGATTTCAATCAAAACTTATAGTTCCAAAGACTCTAAGAAACTCTTCCTCTGTAACATTTTACTTCCTGACTTTTCCTTCCTAGGTCCAGTGACATTATGGGGCATTGTACTGTGTTAACCAGTGTTACATTTAATTTATTTAGTTGTAATGCAATAAAAATCTAGATTGAGACTGCTGAAAATCAAACAATTACTCTGGGAGAAACATTGTTCCTAAGAGTGTCTATAATGTTAAAATATAATAACAACTATTAATGTAATACTGACATACTTTGTTTTAAATTGAATAAAGCTGACACACAAGGTGAAGTTGGTGTCGGTGTACAACATGGTGATTTGGCAGCTCTGTATGTTATGCCACGCTCACCACAAGTGTAGCTACCATCTGCTAATGACATACTTTTAAAGTGCAGGATGGAATTTTAATCAGGGACAATTTATAACTTATCTCCCTCCTGTGAAAGACGGTGGCCTTAACTTTTAAAAAGCCCTCTTATTGCCTCCCTGTTACTTCCAAAGTTTTGTTTTTCATATTTTCACATTATGTCAGTTAATAATCTAAAATCACAGTTCTCAGTTATTTAATGTGTCCTACTTTTAATGGATTCGGTACTCAGCACTGGTCATTTATATAATTCCCAAGCATTTATTTTAATTGGCTGAATTCCATTTTTAATTGAATTTTAAAGTTTGAGATAGTTGTGGGTTCACATGCAGTTTTAAGATAGAGTACAGAGTGAACCCATGTACACTTTACCCAATTTTCCCAATGGTAACATCTTAAAGGACTATAGAATGTTATCACAACCAGGGTACTGACATTGATACAGTCAAGATATAGAAAATTTCCATCACTACAAGAATGTCTCATGCTGCCCTTGTAGAGCCATGACTCCCTCCTGCCTGACCCCTCCTCTCTTAAACTTCCGGTGACATAATCTACTCTCTCTTTCTATCATAATGTCATTTCAAGATTATAAGAACCATCAAGTACTCCTCCTCCCAATTTTCTCATAGGCTCTTTAGATTACAAGATAATGACAGAGGAGAGCACAACTAAATTGGGAATGGATTGCAAAAATCATTTTTAGTTACAATTTCTATTGAGATATTTGTAGACTCACATGCAGTTATAAAGATAATACAGAGAAATGTCTTGCATGTTTTTCCTAGTTCCCCTCGGCAGTGACATTTTATAGAACTATAGTATAATATAATAACCAGGATATTCACACAAACAAAAATCCACCAATATTCTGGAGATTTCCTGAATTTACCTTGTATTCACTTGTGCATGTGCGTGTGCGTGTGTGTATCTATGTGAATGTGTCAAATTCTGTACAATTTTACCCCAGTGTGTGGGGCTTGTTCAACTTTTTGAATAAGAAGGTGTATGTTTTTTGCAAATTTGAGAAGTTTTCAGCAATTATTTCTTTGAATACTTTCTAAGTTTTATTCTCTTACTCCTTCCTGTGAGCCTCCGATACATGAATTTTCAATCTTTTGTTATTGTTGCACAGGTCCCTGAGGCTCTGTTATTTCTTGTTAATCAGTCTATTTTGCCTCTTGTTCAAATTGGATATTTTTTGTTGTTCTTTGTTCTAGTTAATTGATTTGTTCTTTGTCCCCTCCATTCTGGTGTTTAGTACATCAATTGAGGGCTTTTACCAAACGCCCTCCCAGCTTCTGTGTTTAAAGGCCTACAATTTCCATTTGTCTCTTCTTTATGCTTGTATTTCCTTCCTGACACTTTCTATTTCTTCACTGAGACTGTGTAGTTTTTCATTTTTTTCAAGCATGTTCATAACTGCTTGTTGAAGCATTTTATATTCCCTGCTTAAAAGTGTTTGTCAGATAATTTTAGTATCTCTGCCCTCTTGGTGGTGGTGTCTATTGATTTCTTATTCATTCTGTTTAAGATTTTTTCAGTTCTTGGTATGGTAACTAATTTTTTATCAAAGCATGAACATTTGGGATATTATAATATGAAACTCTGGGTCTTACTTCAAATCTTGTGCTTTAGCTAGCATCCTCCAAAGTGGCTCTTGGGGCATGGGGGCGGGAAGTGGGAAGGGTGGGCAGGGCGGGCTTTTGCTGCTGGAGGTAGGTAGAAATTTAGATTTCCTGCCTGGCCTCCATTGCCCTAGGGGGAGGGTGGCTCTGGTTGCTGTTCAGTGTGGAAGAACTTCTGGCTTCCATTAGGCCTCCACCAATATCTCTGTTGCTGGGAGGGCTAGGGGCTAGGGGTCCCTAGTTACTGCTTCCCCCATGTTCTCTCCTGACCTGGGGGCCATGGTGTCTACCGGTGAGTGGTGATGAGAATCTCAGCTTTCACCCAGGCCTCCTCTGCCCACCCCTCTCCTCCCTCCTCCAACCCCCCAACACCATTACTACAGTCTAATTGTTTCAAGTGTAAAGTTTTAATACCCTGAAAAGCTTCTTTTCATCTAAAAATTTTACTAGAACAAATCTCTGGGTCACTCATTCTGAGAGATTTTCCCCAGGCACATAATTGGAAATTTCAATATGTAGTCTCAGGAGTATTTTGGGTGAGAGTGGATTGCTATGTTTATTATTATTATTATTATTATTTGTTCCATTGCTCATTTTCCCCCCACTAGTACTTGGTGCCGCTCTCGTCTGTCTACTTTCTATATCTCCCACTTTGATGAGGTTTGAATCAGTTTCTTCATTTTTTTCTTTCTTTTTTGAAAGACATTTTCTAAGAGCAGTTTTAGCTTAAGAGCACAATGGAGAGAAAGATATGGAGCTTTCACCCACTCATTTATAGCCTCCGTTGATCATTTATATATGATCAACATCCCCCACTGAGTTGTGATTTGTGACAACTGAGGAACCTACAATGACACATCATAACCACCCAAACTCTACAACAGGGTTCACGCTGGTGTTATGCATTCTTTTTTTCTTCCTTCCTTTCTTTCTTTCTCCCTCCCTCCCTCCCTCCCTCCCTCCCCTTCTTTCTTTTTTTCTTTCTTTCTTCTTTTCTTAAGATTTATTTATTTATTCCAGAGATCAGGGGGTGGAGAGATGGTCAGAGGGTGAGGGAGAGGAGAAGCAGACTCCCTGCTGAATGGAGAGCTGCCACAGGGTTCAATCCCAGTACTCTGAGATCATGACCTGAGCAGAAACCAAGAGTTGGCAGCTCAACCAACTGAACCACCCAGGAGCCTCAGGTGCCATGCATTCTGTGTGTTTGGACACATGTATCATGACTTGAGTCCATCATACAGTTTCATACAGAGTAGTTTCACTTCCTGAAAAATCCCCTGTGCTCTGCCTATTCATCCTTCCCCAGACACCCTCAGCAATTACTTATCTTTTTACTGTCTCCATAGTTCTGCCTTGTTCAGAATGCCATGTACTGGGAATCATAGCACATGTAGCATATTCAGATTAGCTTCTTTTGTTTACTAATATGCATTTAAGGCTTCTCTATGTCTTTTCATGCCTTGATTTTTTTTTTTTTAGCACTGAATAATAGTCCATTGTTAGAAAGTACCACATTATATTTGTACATTCATGTACCTAAGGACATCTTGTTTCCCCCACATTTTGGTAATTAATGAGTAAAGTTGCCATAAACATCCATGTGCAGGTTTTTGTGTGGACATAAGTTTCCAGCTCCTGTGAGCACATACCAAGGGAGACTATTGCTAAAATTATTTCCTTTTGTAAGAAATCTCCAAACTGTCTTCTAATTTTGCATTCCCATTGTCAATGAATGAAAGTTCTTGTTGTTCCACATTTTCACCAGCATTTGGTGTTGCCAATGTTCTGGATTTGGGCCATTTTGATAGGTGTTTCTCTTCATTGCTTTCTGGCTTTTAATGTTTTCTTCCCTACATCTCCTATTTCCTTTATGGCCTATTCATTTTATTCGTTCTTATGTCCTGTTTTGTTTAATTCCCATGCTGAAATGATTTTTATGTTTTTAAATAAACTTATTATTCTGAAACAGTTGGAGACTTAAAGAAAAATTGAGAAGAGAGTGCTGAGAGTTTGCTTACGTTCTAAACTTAGTTTTCCCTATTATTACATCTTGCATTAGTATGGTGCATTTGTTACAGTTAATGGATAAATATTAATACATTATTATTATTGTTTTTGTTATTTTTATTAACTAAAGTCCATGCTTTATTCTAATGTCCTTTTACTGTTTTGGGATCTCTTCTGGGACTACATTTAGTCATCATGTTTCTCTTTTTTCTTTTTTCTTTTTTCTGGAGCTGACCTTGATGGTTTTCAGGGGTACTGATCAGGTCTTTTGTAGAATATCTCTTCTTTAGGGTTTGTCTTATATTTTTCTTCTTATTAGACAGGGTTACAAATTTTAAGGGAGGGGAAGACTACAAAGGTTTAGTGACATTTTCTTCATAACAAATCGAGAGTACATACACTAAACATGACATTATTTAGATGTCAACCTTGATCACATAGCCAAGATAGTGTTTGCCCTTTTTCTCAGGTAATGTTATTTACTCTTTCCCTGTCCTTCCACCCTTTGCTTATTATACTCTCTGGAAGGAAATCACTATGCAAAGCTCACACTTAAAGAGTGGGGAGTTACGCTTACCCTCTTTTAGAGCCAATTAGCTACATAAATCATTTGAAATTCTGCTTGGGAGACTTGTTTATTTGCGTCATTTGTTTATTAAATCATTCATTTTTATCAGTATGAATTCATGGATATTTAGTTTATACTTCGGGTTCTTAAAGAATTATACTTTCAAGTATTATTCTTTACCAATTACTCCATTTTTAAAGGTTCTTTTTCTCTTCTGATTTGTTATTTTTTAAAATTTCCATCACTTAAATTTTTTCTTTGACTTTGCTGATTTATTTTATTAGTATTATTTTATTTTGTTAAACTTCTATTTTTTATTTTTTTACTTATTTTGAGCTAGCGTTACAATTCTTATCTGCTCTGTGGTTAAATGTTAATGACATGTTTTCATTATATATATATGGATGTTCTTTTCCCTATTTTCTTTTTTATCATGATGACATTGCATGAGAGTATGCTGTAGACCTTTTCTGTTACACATTTGTAGGTAAAATAACGAATTGTACTTTCAGGAATGAGGGATGAGCAAGGGTATTTATTATAGACCCTAGACCCCCCTCCTCTATTGCTTCACTGACAGATCACAAGTATGGTCTCTACTGTCTGAGAACTTCCTCCACAGTTCCCCACCCACCTCAGCTCTCTCTAGTCCTTATTTGAATCTTCACTTTCCCTTGCTCCAATTCACCCACATCTGCTCAAGTTGGATTCTATCCAAGCAATATCTCCTCAGTGCTGACCACTGACCTGAAAATGTGTTTTATTTGTTGGTTTATAGATTTCGTAGAGCCCAGACTCCCAAATAACTTTACTGCTTGCAGATATTTCCAGAGATCCTCCAACCCTCACCCAAACTGGTGGTTACCATGTGCCCTTCTAGCTTTTGCTGCTGTTTCCGAGGATGGACTGAGAAGCTTTGCAGTGAATACAAGATCATGATTTGGAATTTGTGTCTAAGCTCATTCACAGGGACCTTTGTTTTCTCTCTACTTTCTCTAGTGTGGTTTCTGATATTGAGCAGGTAGTTTAGTTACTGCTAGTTTGTCTTTACCTATTTTTATTTTGCTTTTTTTTAAAGTTGAAATATAATGGACATATAATATTGTATAAGTTTAAGCTGTATAACATGTTGATCTGATATGTTTATAATTTCCAATATGATTACCACCATAACAATAACTAAAACGTTTACTACATTACATAATTATCATTTCTTTTTTTGTGATGGGAACAGTTAGATCTAGTCTCTTAGCAACTTTGAAGTTTATAACACAATATCGTTGATGGAAATCTCTATGCTGTGTATTAGCTCCCCAGGACACATACATCTACTAATTTCAAGTTCGTATCTTTAAAAAATACATTTTGGGGGTTCTTGAAGATGTCTTCTCACTTCAATTATATTTCTTTTTTTTTTTTAAGATTTTATTTACTTATTTAACAGCGAGAGAGAGAGAGAAAGAGAGAGAGAGAGAGAGAGAGACCACAAGTAGGCAGAGAGGCAGGCAGAGAGGCAGAGAGAGAGGGAAGCAGGCTCCCTGCTGAGCAGAGAGCCCAATGTGGGGCTCCATCCCAGGACCCTGAGATCATGACCTGAGCCAAAGGCAGAGGCTTAACCCACTGAGCCTCTCAGGCATCCCACTTCAATTATATTTCTGAAAGAATTTCAGAAGGTTCAGGTATCATTGTGTCAGCAACCCTTCTTGTTCAAATTTGACTCCAGTCTTTCTCACTCTCTTCTGCATACCTCTATAGTCCTATGGTGAGCAGAGTTTTATATCGTATTTTAGTTACTTATAATTTTAACCTCTGTCATTTTCCCATCTATGTCATTATTGTCATCTTTAATAAAACAGAATTCCATGATCTAGCCTAATATGATTAAAAAAAAAAAAAAAGCAATAGTACCTGGGAGCCTCAGTCAGTTAAGTGTCTACTCTTGATTTTAACCCAGGTCATGATCTCAGGGGTGTGAGAGCCCTGTGTCAGGCTCCACACTGGGCGCGGAGTCTGCTTAAGATAGTCTCCACCACCTTGTGCCCGTCCTCCACTTATATGTGCTTTCTCTAAATAAATAATAATAATAATAATAATAAAGAAAGAATATTTAAACTACCAAAGCTTTAGATTGAAATGAGGAAAACTCTTTGTGAACTAGGGCTAGGTGAAAAGTTCTTAGAATTGAAACTAGAAGCACAGTCCCTAAAAGAAAAATGTAACAAATTGAGCCACATCAAAATTTAAAACTTTGGGGTTGCCTGGGTGGTTCAGTTGGTTAAGCAACCTAATCTTGATATCAACTCAGGTCTTGATCTCAGGGTCATGAGTTCAGGCCCCACACTGTGCTCCATGCTAGGTGTGTAACCTACTTAAAAAAAAAGAAAAGAAAAGAAGAAAAAAGAAAAAAAAAAGGAAAAAAAATTATAGAAATTGTTTCTTTAAGTATGCATGCGTGTGTGAGGATAATTAATAAGATGTGTGATACACACCTTTAGCAATCTGAGGAAATAAACAAAGCAAATACAGAGGCAACAGTATACTATGTATTTGTTTATTTATACTTTATAGCTCCCTCAAAATGAATGTGAGGAGGCAGGATTATAATTGTTCTAATTAGGTTACACCTTTCTCTGTTTTGAGTTTGCTAAATCTTGTAAATTTGGGTTACATAAAAAAAGGATGAAGTCTATAGTCCCCTTATGCTTAACATGCTAGCTATTTTGGTTTCTTTTCCTTTTTTTTTTCCTTTACACTTACTTGCCTTTGCTCTTTCTATGTTTTTCTCTTTTTCCTCCTTCTTTATATCTCCTTTTGTTATAAGGGACTTGACTGATATATGATTAAAGATGCTTCAGATAAAGTATAACATAAAGCTTGGGGACATGAAAAATGGACTAGCTGACAAAATAGGGCTCCAATTCTATCCTGGTGGATTGTATCTGCTAAAAATGAAATTCAACAGTATCGAATGTGAGAAAGGAAACCAGAACATGCAGCCAACGGCGTAAAATTTAAGGAGAGTAAAAGGTTCTTGGCAGCAGTGTTTTAGTAAGCAGTGACTATCATTTTCGTCAACATCTGAAACGACCACTAACGTGCTAAACACCCCGGGCCTGCAATGATTAAGGAAACATTAAGGACAGAGTTTCACACTTTCATCAAGACTGTGACTGTGATATTCTTTTTAGCTGAAGAGATGTTCAAGTATGGAATTTATATTTAAGGCTCTTCTTAACCATGTTTATTTCTGCCAGATATGTTCTACTTGGTAACATTCGAATGAGGATGGTACTCAAACACTTTTGGTATAAATTAATGCCCTGTTTGAGGAAAACAAGTGTGTTTCTCTCAAATATTGATAGTGTTGTCATGAAGAACAATCAGATAAAGTCTCTAGTGGAGGAATTAGGAAGCTTGGGTCAGTATGAGAAAGAGGTCAGATGAATATCTATGACTTGCACGGAAACCAGACAAAAAACAGAATGGTCTGCCCCAGGTGGTGGTGAGGTATCTAACCAACATTCAGGGGGACATTTGGTAAAATTCTATATTCTCCAAGATGACTGGATTGTATGCTTTTTAAAATCTCTTCAAACTATGAATGCTGGTGATTTTATGAAAGATCCATCTCACTCTAAAGAAATAACAAGCATCATTCCCACCCAACTTAAATCCAAATAAAACCTTTAAAAAGGAATTGACTTATACTGAATTATCATTTGGATTATCATTTTGAAACTGTTGAAAATATAATTTAGTCCCTATTAGTAGTGTGCTGTAGTGAGATCATTAATACTAAATTAGAATTCCTGAAAACAGGAAAAAATATTATTTGGGGGTTGAAATGTGTGTTACTGACCTCTTGCTATCTCAAAACTTTTACTCATTGGTAAGTAAATCCTGAATCTTTTTCTCTATTCACATTTAAAATAAGACTCATGGAGATATTTTCTCAATTGGGAATAAAGTGATTTAAGTAGCATCACAGAATTTCCCTTTTGCAAACCATAACAAACGTCAGAGTAACTTAAGGATTTTATTTATTTATTTATATTAGAGAGAGCAGGGGGAGGGGCAGAGAGAGAGGGAAAGAGAGAGGGTCAGAACCAACTCTGCAGTGAGCACA
Organism: Lutra lutra; assembly: GCF_902655055.1. NCBI lineage: Eukaryota > Metazoa > Chordata > Mammalia > Carnivora > Mustelidae > Lutra > Lutra lutra. Next base: position 54,146,007 of record NC_062290.1, read on the forward strand.
GAGCCTGATGTGGGTCTCAGATCTCGATTCTAGGACCTTGAGATCATGACCTGAGCCGAAATCAAGAGTCAGGAGCTTAATGGACTGAGCCACTCAGGATCCCCTAAAATGGTCAGAGTAACTTAAAAAACAGCAACAATCATCAAAAATACTCCAAAACTACAAAAAGAGTGGCAACATATGGTAAGTAGCATAATCTAATGTAATAAACTATAAAAACTTGGTCTTGCATTAAAGCAAAAATTAAGAAAATCTGAAACAGAGGAAGGTGCTACACAGATTGATTCCTGCTCCTCCTTCCCCATAGTGGCTGTAATGAAAAGTCAATAAAACCTGCAAGTTGTCACTGAGAGAGGAAAAACTGAGTAGATCTCTTTTATTATTTTCTTTCCTGAAGGAGTAGTAAAGATGATGACTGCTGGGAGAAAAGTGTGAAAGGGGGAAATGAACCTGGAGCTAAGGTTCTTCAGTGGAAATAAAGTTTCCAGAAACAGACACTAAATTAGAAACCAGGAGCGTATCTCATTCTGAGAATCGGGTTTCTCCTGTTAATGTAATGAGTACTGGTAAGGACATTTAGCAAAATAGCAGGACCCCCCCCATTTTCTTTCTTTTTTTTTTTTTTTAGATTTTATTTATTTATTTGACAGAGAGAGATCACAAGCAGGCAGAGAGGCAGGCAGAGAGAGAGAGGAGGAAGCAGGCTCCCCGCTGAGCAGAGAGCCCGATGCGGGGCTGAGATCACGACCTGAGCCAAAGGCAGCGGCTTAACCCACTGAGCCACCCAGGCGCCCCATTTTCAAAATGTAAGCTCAGTTTAGTCCTATTCTTCCCTTCACAATTTCCTGAGTTACAGAATAGTGGATAGAGCAGAAATCATCTAGCTCTCTCAAACTGTGTTTGTGAACAAAAATCCAAAATCCAGGTAAGAAGAGAGCAGGCAAAATATATATGGACAGAAGGCTGTGCTTTATAAAAAATAAAGCACGGTATCATCCAGAGGGGAAAAAAAGGATGATACTATGCTATGACCAATATTGTCATATGGAAGAAAATCACTCAATCTAGAGAAGAAACTTCCCCAGTCACTAAATGATATGCAAGTGAATAAAAATGTGAAATCTGTTAAAGAAGGGCTCAAAAATAAGGAGATAAAACGGTTACGTGATATGTGAGACAGAATAATGGCCCCTGAATGATGTCCATGTCCTAATTGCTGGATTTTGTGAATATGTTACCTCACATGCCCAGAGAGATTTCGTAGATGTGCTTCAAGTTAAGAAGCTGGAGAAAGGGAAGTTATCCTGGATTATTTGAGTGGGTCCACTGTCATCACAAAGGTCATTACAAGGGAAGGAGGGAGGAAGGAGAATCAGAGTAGGAAGAATAGGAGGATTTAGAGATGCTCTGCCACTGGCTTGGAGGATAGAAGAAGGTACCATAAGCAAAGGGATGCAGGAGGCCTCTAGAAATGGAAAAATGCAAGCAAACATTTCCTACTCTTGCCTCCAGCAGGAAGACAGCCCTGTTGACTATTTAGACTGAACTACAGGACTGTAAGAAATTCACATTTTTTTAAAGCCACTAAGCTTGTGGGAATTTGTTAAAGCAGAAAGGGAAAACTAATGCAAAGAGCATGAGAAAAAAAAGTGCACACCTTAAAAAAAACAACTGAGGACCAAGTAAACATTGTTATTAAATTAAAAAAAAATCAGGGAAATGAATAGACACTGCTGAAAATTGATTTACTAAAAAGAAAGTGAGGTAAGGGGATAATCTTTATCAATACATATGAGCACAGACCAAAAGATGGAACAGATTAAGGAATAAACAAGGCAAAAAGAAGCCAGCATGGGGATAACAAGGTTTCTGGAAGAAAAATAGAACAAATACACATGAAATTTTGAAGGTATGATATAATTTTCTTTCAAAGTCCACAGGCATTGGTATGCATCTCAAATATGGAACATAAACTCTTTTGGAAAATAATGAAGTTAAAATGAATTTTATGGTTCAGTTTTCAGGAAGATGGAGATGTACTTGTCCATATTTTTTCTGTTAAGTACAACCAAAACCCCTGAATACTACATAAGATGAACATAAGAAGATTTTGAAAGGTAGCAAGAAAGAGGTAGGCTGGTTGGGACCTTAGGATCCAAAGAATAACATGATGGTGGGTTCTTGGAATTTTCTTTTTCTGCAAGTATCTCTGACTTGGAGCTAAAGGAACCAGTAACCCAGAAATGCCAGAAGATGCATACAAGAAGCTCCAACAAATGTCTGCTCTCCTTTGTGAACAGATTAGGAACAAGACAGCCTAGCAAGCAAGACCACAAACTTTTAAATATCTACTCCATCCAATCAAACACTGCAGAAAAACACATGACCCCATCTCCACATACTAACACCAGCCAAGATCAAGTGTGAAACCCAAACTTTGACTTCATCATGCTAGAACTAACCACCCAAGCTCCTAAACCTACTAGTTGGTGTCAGAGACAGTCAAGTAGGGAACAGGATTTCAACTCTGTCAGCAGTGAGGAGTATCCCCCACAACCCCCCGAGACGGCGGAAGGCATGTGATTAACCTGTAACTCCAGAAAAAGAAAAAAAAATGAGTCCTATATAAGATATTCAAGGAAAGAGAATGTCACTGAAGGATTTCATATCTACCAAATTTAGTTTTCATATATAAGGGCCACAGACAGACTATCATGAACACACAAGAACTCAGGGTGTGTTTTTTCCATTAGCATTTTCCAATTGGATTAAATAGAGAATGCTCTTGAGACAGCAATCAAAATTAGGAAAAAATATATATGTATATACTGACATAAAGTCATAGATCCTCTAGAAGTAGCCATTAAATGTGTTTGCACCCATAAAACTAAAACTTAATGATAATGATGAAAGAGACAATATAGGATATGATGCCAGTAGCAAGGTGGCAAATGTTGATAGCTGGTTTCTAGGAAAAAAAGCCGATTTGTGTTTGCTGATTTCTCTGGTGTAAATGTTCTCTTTATAACCAATTTCAGGCTACCAATTTGAAGAATCTTCTGCTGGTATGAGATGGAATAATTTGTGCATCTATAGAAATAATAGCAACAATAAAATCAAAGCACATCAAATGTGTTTATTCCATGAATTCATTATGATATAAAAAATGAAACTCCTCTCTCCCCAACTTAATTGACCACCATTAGAAGATAATATAAAGAATTAAGTCATTTTGAAAACTTGCTTTAAAAAAAGACATAATCATTTAGTCTGCCTTTCTTAAAACGTCGGTACCTCGGGGAAAACAAAATAGCAGATGAGGAGAGGTAAATCTTTATAAAAATAATACCATCTTATACATGAAGAAGGAATAATTTAAGATGTTAACATTTGGTGATCCCTCATAAAATAGGGATCTACTACTGATCACTAATCATCACTGAACTTACAAGGGGAAGCAACATTGATATTAGGTTCCTCCTAAAGGAAGTACAGTGTACCTTCTGTGAAATAGTCTTGCAAAAGCTAGATCTATGGACATAGAATAAATATAGGAGAGAGATGAACATGTCGAATGATACCATGGTAGCGCAAACAGCACATCCAGACTACAGGGAACATATGGGACACAAAAAGACAAAAAAACAAAAGAAAACAAAACCTCGATTTCTTCAAAATAAATTATAAGAAGAAAAAGAGTGATAACTGTAAATTACAAGAAGACTTAAGAGACAAATTTACCAATCAAGATGTATACCTCTCGTTTGTATTTCAATTTGATGAAATATACTATAAAAATAAAAGAAGAACTATAGGATGATCAATTAAATGTATATATATTATCTATATATTTGGTGATATTAGAAATTATTTTTTTAAATTTTGGGGGAGGGTGTGATGAAGATATTTTAGTTATGTGTGAAGGTAGCTATTGTGTTTTACACATACACACTAAAATGCTATAGGTGAATCATGTTGTCTGAGGTTTGTTTCACAATAATTGGATGGTGTGTGAATGTGTGATAGGATAGAGAAAGTAAGAACTGGTCATGCTTTGATCATTGTTAAACTTGGGTGATGGGTAGATGTGGATTCAAAATGGTGTTTCCTTCACTATTCTGTAAGTTTGAAATTTTCTATAATAAAAATTTTGAAAGATGACCTTGTGGCGATAGAATATAAAATTCTAGAATATATAATTAGGTAAGGTATTGTCTATATCTAATAATTCTGAAGGAAATTCAAGCTAAGTGTTTTGGTGGCATTAAGCTATATGCTTGAATGACCTCTCAAAGTTCTTTCTATTCTTGGCTGTATTTCATTTCTTTAGAAAGCAACATTATTTTTCTCTACAGTTCTACAATGCTTTTAAGATTTTAGTGCCAAGGAACATTTTTTTATTATGGTAACTTTAAGTGTGACTTTGTTTTCAATATATCACTGCTCTAGAGATAACTATACTTAAGACTACCTGTTTTAGGTCACTTAATATAATACTTTCCCCTCATTTAATGGCTAGAGATCAATATTATTATAGTGGACAAAAATCATAGATAACTCTGGCTTCTAGGTATTATTAAGGAGAATTACTGAACTCAAAATACTATTTAATGTTGCTTTTGCTTTTTAATGTTTTAATAAATATTGAAATAAAAACATTTATAACATACATGTAAGGTAACAGAAAACAAAGGAACACTGGTGTACCAAGAAACAGACTGTTCCCAGTTCCACTGAGGCCCCTTGAGATAATCTTTACTGCAGTCCATCACAGTCCTCATCCTTGCAGTGGTGACCACTATCCTGAGTTTGCGTTTATTCACTTTTAGGAAATTGTTTAATACAATATACCTTCATCAAGATAGTGTTTAGTTTTTCAGGTTTTTAAACATGTATTAATGGAACCACATTTATATATTCTTCTAGACATTCTTTCTTTTTAATAAAGATTATATTTCTGAGATTTACCCGTGTTGATTCATTGACATACCATGAAGTATTTCAATTTATAAATATACTCCATTTTATTAGCTACTATTCTATAGGCATGAATTTGATGTTTTTAATTTCTCCTATTACAAGTGTTTGCGTGAACATTCTTTTTTTGTTTTTATTTAAATTTCAGTTAGTTAGCATACAGCGTAATATTGGTTTCAGGTATATAATATTAGTGATCTGACACTTCCATACAAAACCCATTTTTTTCTCTATTTCTAGTCCTTAGACCTTTCATTTTCTCCTTATCTTTATTCCCTAACCAGAGCTTTCAGCACAGTGTTTAAAAGTATCAGTTAAAGTATGTTTGTCTTACTTCTTTTCTTAAAGGGAATATAAACTTTTCACATTAAGTATGATGACTGCTGTGGGTTTTATAACAATTCCCTTTTTTAGATTAAAGTAAACTTTTTTAGATTAAAGTAAACTTCCATTGCAAGTTTGTTAAGAGTGATGCCTAAGTGCCATATTTTAGCTAAATATTATCTGGCATCTTTTGGGATAATTATCTGATACGTGTTGTTTTCTAATATCTTGTTCAGAGTTTTCTTCATCCGTAGGCACAAGTGTGTATTCTGCAGATACACTGGGCTATTTTTTTCTTTATCTTTCTCCATCTGCTTCTGCTTTTTTCAGGTTAGGATAGCGGCATCATAAAATACATTGGAGTTTTTTTTCCTCCTCTTAAATATTCTGGAAAATTGTGTATAAGTTTGAATATTTTTGTTCTCAGATCACATAGATAAAATTATCCTGTTTTTGCATTTTGTTTGTAAGAAGATTTTAATTCCTTTTTCAATTATTTTAGTGATTAAAACATTCAACTTAGCTATTGCTTCTTAATACACAGTATTTGTTTTAAATGTGAGCTAGAGTCCAGAGAGAATGTTTGACTCATATATAGTACCAGTGGTCTCATTTTTTTCTGGGTAATGAAGTTCCCACATTTCATATTCCCTCACATTTAACTTGCTAACGAGGTGCTCTAATTGCAATGTATGCCTCTCTTCATATATTTCCTTTTGTCCCTTGAGACATCATGTAATCAAAATTTGGGCTAGATTACATGAAACACTTCATAGAAGAGCATAATTAAAAATAAAAACATCTTGGGCACCTGGGTGGCTCAGTTGGTTAAGCGACTGCCTTCACCTCAGGTCATGATCCTGGAGTCCCAGGATCGAGTTCCACATGGGGCTCCCTGCTCAGCAGGGAGTTTGCTTCTCCTGCTGACCTCTCTCCTCTCATGCTCTCTCTCTTTCATTGTATCTCTCTCCCTCTCAAATAAATAAATAAAATATTTAAAAGAAAAAAAAATAACATCTTTTCTACAAAACCTACATAAAGTCAGTGAGTGGGATGCTGATTGTGGTACTGCTGAATTTATGATTCAGGATATTAAATATTGCTAATATTTAAGATGAAGATTAGAGGGCTTAGAATATGTAACTTCAGGTAGGAAGATCTAGAAATTGAAGCAGTTGAAGGGAAAAACTGCCGGTTAACATCTGCCAAGAGATACCCTGGAACATACAGCACACTAGAGCAGATGTGATTGGTGCCTTTTCCATATGAGTGCACAGAAGCCTAACTTCCAACCGCTAGCACCTGCTTTTTATTTTCTCTCTTTTTCTTAAAGAGTTTGTCTGGATCTTGGAGCCTTCTTAGCCCACCTGGTCTCTGGCAGTGTCAGGAAATCAATGCCTCTTCCTCCTGGGGTCCCCAGCTAATGGCAATTGGTATATAAAAATATCCCAGTTTTCTCTTTCCTGATGACATAACTCTGAAGTGAGTGCTGTACAGTGGTTTCCAGAATTCCCCAGTTGTTGGAGGAGGTCGTGGAGAGGACATGTTGACTCACAAGCTGTTTAATGGGAGGCTCCTCACTTTCTCTCCTATCCTTAGAATGTTCTTTCTCTTTACCCTTCCAACTGTGGGAAGCTGTTATCAAGGATGTAGCCTTGAGAGAACCATGTGTTATTGAGATCATTTGGATGATCTATGTGAGTCAACCCAGTTAAGGCCTCTGTATAAATTTTTATGATTTGGGTGACCTGGTGCAGAGATCATCTCCTCTTGTGGCCACCCAAGACATCATGCCTTATAAGTAAGTTCCCTGTCCTATTACCATGTCTACCTATAATCTGGAGTGGTCCGCCTCTCCCTTTGGTCTGTCTTTGCCCTCTCTGTTATGGGGCCAATTAGTAAACCAACACCAGTGGGATTAAGCTACTGTTTCCCTAAGTGGTAACTTGATGTATATACTTTTTTTTCCCTTTTGGCTGTCTTCTCCATCGCATTTCCCCAATCTCCTATCTACGTTTTCTGCAATTACATTCCAAATAAACTAATTGTACTTGAGTACCTTTCTCAAGATCAGCTTATTTAGAAGCCCCACAAAGGCAGAAATTTCCTAGGAAATGGGTCCTCAGGATGATTGTGTAATTGGACAACTCACTAGCCAAATGATCATAATACTTCCATTGCTGGTCCTGGGTGATGATAATCTCTGGCATGCTTTTTCTGTTTTTTAGTTTTTTGTTTAGTTTTGTTTTTTTTTAAAGATTTATTTTTTTAAAGGCAGGGAGGAGGAGCAGAGGGAGAGAGAGGGAAAATCTCAAGCAGACTCCTTGCTGACAGTGGAGCCCAACAGGGAGCTCCATCCCAGGACCCTGAGATCAAAACCTGAGCCAAAACCAAGAGCCAGGCACTTAACTCACTGAGCCACCCGGGTGCCCCTCTGGCCTGTTTTTACATCACAGTTACTAAGAATTTTCTCTGGAGTGAATTGAAATGGGATTCAAGTGTAAGGATAGACTATGCCGTATTTCTAGCATTTGAGTGTTACTGAAACAATGTTAATTAGAAGGCCCATGGAATTGATTTATTTTGGTCAAGTGTCATCAATGAGCCAAGGACACAAAAAATGCAACTCATGTCATCCAGTTCCCACCTCAGAATATGGCGAGAGAGCCAGAAGTCCTCTGGGACTGTTGAAAGAGATCCTCATCTACTGCAGGCAAGAAAACGTAAGAAATAGAGGTTGAAGGTAGACGTTAACTCCCAGGATCTTTAGGTCTATTATTACTCTCTTCAGTGTTCTTATATTTATCTTTTTTCTCTTCTGTTAAGGAAATGAAATTAGTTTTAAGACATGGAAGGTCAATTACTTTGCAGTACCACGTAGAAAGCCACTTATTTTGACTCTTGTGGTGGCTAAATATATTACCTTAGAAGCCTTCATATGTGATGTAATCTGGACTAATGGGACAGGTTAATCAAAAAATCTTTTGAGGGGCGCCTGGGTGGCTCAGTCGTTAAGCGTCTGCCTTCAGCTCAGGTCATGATCCCAGGGTTCTGGGATCAAACCCCACATTAGGCTCCCTGCTCAGCAGGAGGCCTGCTTATCCCTCTCCCAATCCCTCTCCTTGTGTTCCCTCTCTCACCATCTCTCTGTCAAATAAATAAATAAAATTTTTTAAAAAGTCTGTTGAAATAGGAAATTTAAAAAGTCTGTTGAAATAGGAAATTGGTGAAATAAGAAACAATCATATCTTCCAGTTTAACTTAAATACACGTGAACATTCCTGCCAATATCACTTAAATACATGTGAACATTCCTGCCAATATCAATATACTTGGAGGGCTAGCACCTATGTTCAGAGGATGATCTCATCCATATTTTATCAGTTTACATAGCTTTTAACTTACTAAAATAAGATGCTACTACCCGAAAGTGGCTTATTTGCCTCATGCACATTTAGTGTTAAGGGTCAGTACCGTCAATTTTATTGGTCAATTGCTTAAGTAGAGGTCAGTGAAAAGATCTTTTATTGTTTACCAGATGAATTTCATGGGCTTCTGAAAAGGAGTGTCTAGTACAGTTATGGTATAATAATCTAGAAAATGCATTAGAGTGACAGAGTTTCTAAATACACCAAGATATGGAAATGCTAGAAGTAATTTTTATCGACAACTAAACATTATGATACAGAAGAATGATAAAAAAAAATAAAGATTCCATATGGATTGTTCTCTTTTTGTTCTTCTTGCCACAGATTTTATTTAAGTTTTTGCCATTTCTTACTGGAATATTTGGGGTGGGGGTGCCTTATTTTTCATTTGATATGGGTCTTTGTTTTATTCTAGTTTTGGAAACGTGGACAAATTGCCAGTCTGTCCCTGAAATGGACATTTTAAAAGTTCGTAAATATTAGAAATGTTATAAGGACTATTAAGTGAGATTATATGTTTAAATGGTAAATACAGGGATAGGATCATTGAAAACACTCTGTAAAAATTAATTTTTATAATATTAATTAAAATGATACAGAAGTTACTCATCTAAATAGTGCTTTGATCCTGGATTATTTTTCTGAAATTTTTATTTTTTTCCTTGTAATCACTTATGGAGGCAAGGAGGAGGCTACAGTTTTTTCACATATGTTTTCTTCTACTTTGGTAGATTTTTAGAAATGTAGACAAATTTTGTCTTTTTGTCTACCATTTAATATAAATATTTCTAAAATAAAGAGCAAGTTTAGAAAGAAAAAAACCCTCCATGTTACATTATTAATCCTGTTAGGTGTTAAGTAGGAAAAAAAGTGTGCTTATTAATAGATAGTATAAACTGATCTTTGTAAAAGCAAACAACACAACATCAGCCCACCCACCCAATACCTATCCGAATAAACACCCAGATTTATATGTGCATAGATTTATAGCAAGTTTTTATAACTGTTTATCTCCAGAGTTTAGACATGGAAGGGGTTGGAAGAGAGATTATCAATAATTTACTATTAATATAATAATATTAATATATTATTACATATTTTTGAATTGGTCCACTGGCCATAAGGATGTATTATTTGATAATTTTAAATATGTTTAGATTTCTCAGCATATGAAAAGATCAAGTTATTTGGATCATTCACATGTAAAAGAGTGAGCAAATCTTGTTACTTTAAAGACATTTATATTAAGAAACTTAAGAAAACTTTTTTAAAAATTGAGAAGATAGGCCTTATTCCTTGATATTTTTTCCCATGACCCTTATTGTCTGTCTCAGCAGTTAAAACAGATACCATTTAGATATTTAAGCAGTTTCATATCATGAATATTAATTTAAATATATTCCAATAATTATTTCATTGAATTATACTGGCTGCTAGCAAATAGCAGTTTTCTTCTGGATATAAACATTTAACAGAAGAAAAAATATTGGCTCTGCTCAGCATTTGTTTCAGAACTTCTTGGATTAGTAGGATCCACTGAAAGTAAGAGAAATAGGCAAAGGGCAAGTCTCTTATCTGTCAGTTGCTAACTTCTGTGATTGCTATAAGGTAATGAGCCACATCCTTTTGCAGAGCAGATTTCTTCCAAGAAATGAGTCACTGTATATTCTGTTAATATTTTCAGATACAAACAAATATGGGGGTCTCTCACCAAATATAATTTCCTGAAAAAAGTTGATAAAATTGATTTAAAAAGACATTTCAAAATAAAAAGGCAATGGAAGTATTTATTTTCATTTTGTTTTAATACTCTAACTTAAAGAATAATAAAAAATTCAGAGGACTTTAATAGTGTATTTTGTGATATCGCCTCCAAATACAAAATACAGCCCATTTTTTTTGTTTTAAAGATTTTTATTTATTCATTGGACAGAGATCACAAATAGGCAGAGAGGCAGGCAGAGAGAGGTGGGGAGAGCAGAGAGCCCAATGCGGGGCTCAATCCCAGGACCCTGAGACCATGACCTGAGCTGAAGGCAGAGGTTTTAACCCACTGAGCCACCCAGGTGCCCCTAAAATACAGCCTATTTTGATAGTTCAATCTGATTTCTTAAGAAGTTTTAAGAAAAAAAAGTCATACCACTCTCTGATTGAATTAATTTGTTGTTATCAGTCTGAAATAGTCAAACTGGTGTGTACGCATAGGTATGAGCAGATTGCTCCAGAATTTGCTTGTGAGGGAGCAGACCTCACAGAAGTAATTTGCACCATTCCCTTTCCTAGTTTTTTTTTCTTTGTTTTTTTTTTTTTTTTTTCCTCTCCCAACTCTTTGGTTTACTTAATCCCCAAGAACAGTCTCTGTTCTAATCTCAGGCCTGGGAGTGAAGCCTGTCTCTACTGTTAAGGGCTGGAAATCTGGCTGGGGAAGCGGTTTCAACACCTTATTCTATCTTACCGGTGGTAGATACCCTGTCAATTGTCCTGCATAGATCTGTGCTTCCATGTTGGAACTGGCCTTGGGCTAGTTTGTAGCATCATGGTCTGGCATTCTGGTTCAGAAATTGGGTCCTACAATGTTATACTCTGTTTTACCTTGACAGTCTGCCCCACTCTTGTGTTTCTGAAGGAATGAGGGCATTTTTATGTTTTACCATCACTCCAGAAATGTCAAAGTCATCTCCCTTCCCTTGCCCATCTGTGTGCAGTGGTGCCTTTTGGACGGGTTCTTTCTGCCCCATGTCTCATCTGTATTGCATGGTTCTTGATACTCTTGTGGAACTCACTTACTGCTAAGAACTTCTTATGACACCCTCTTGCTGGACTCCCCTGTCAGTGACTTGTTGGATACCATCACTTCTCAACAATATCAGAGACCCTCATTATTTCCATACCTTTTGTCTTTTAGAAAATTTTATTTTCGTTTAATTTTAATTTTTTAATTTTATTTTATGGTTTCTGTTAACTATACAGAATCAATCAAGGGTTTTCAGCTGTAATACCAAGAAGTACTAAGAATAACACTAAGAGCTTATCCTCTTTTATGATTAAAATGTAAACAGTGTTCAGACAATGGGATTGTGGGTGTTTATACTTTTAAAACAGTCTCTAATATCATTTTACTATTAGATGTGATTCATACTTCTTTACTCACTCATCTCCATGGCACTAACAAAACTACCATACTGTTCGGATAGACCCTCATCTATTTCGTGCTTCTGTTTTAAAGTTCAAAGTTTGTCTTACTTCACTGAACAATGACTGAAATCTGAATTCTTGTTATAAAAGTACTTGAGTTTCTTAGTGACTTTCAAAATAGAGAAGACTGATAATGAAACTAACTGAATAAATCCATCCTTTTATTTATATATTCATTCATGATATATAATAAGTAATCATCTAAGTCCTGAAGGTATATATTTGAAGAATATCTTTACTCTTGGTATTCTCACAGCATAAAGGGGAAAGGCCAATTTGTAAACAAATAATTAGTATATAGTGTGCTTGATACTAAAGGAGAAAGTTGTGACATTGCTAACGGAGGGACACTGCCCCAATCAGAAGCACTCTATCAATGATAGAGGTTGGAAATGGAATATCATTTGTTTTCTCAAATATCAATTCTTTCCAATCTTCAGAGTTTCTAGGATGTTTCCTTTATTGTATATCTCTTTTGTTTTATAGTGAGTTCTCTTCCAGGATCTTGGCTCAACCAAAGGTCAATAAGCACATGTTTACACAAGAAGCTGGGAGGAGAAGCATTGTTCATTCAAGGTAGATTTAGTATCATGTCTCATGAATTCTTTCCAGGACATATATATCTCTTCTTTTCTTTCCTTTGTGTTTATTCTTCTTCATCAGATGCTTCTGCACCCTGGTCCATCTTTCATAAATGCTCAATATACAAGTGTAGTAGTAATAGCACTGGTTTTAGAATCGTGACCATTTGCTAGTTGTACAACCTTGGGTGATAATTATTCTCAGCATCTTTTCCTTGATGTGTAAAATTAGTTAATGTCAATTTTTCAGCATTAATATGCAGTTAAATAAGAATTCAGAGTACTATTTTATCTTGAAAATAGTAGAAACCAAGGAAGTTATCTTGATCTCCTTTCTCTCCTATTCAAATGACTTACAAAACAACTTTATGAAAGTATATTGGGACAAGTAGATGCAGTATTCAGTGCACACATTAGCTTAGAATTCAGTTGAACTACTTTAAGAAAAATGATAACTGTAATCATATAGTAAAAATACAACTGCTTGGGAAAGGTCAGAAAACAATTCTAATAGCTTTTCAACATAGAAGTTTTCAACATAGAAATGCATAGAAGATAAAACAACAAAAACATGCAATAATAATTAAAGTCTGATTGAGCTTTGTAAATTAACAGCATATATCTTTCTCCTTCTTTCTGGAAAGTTCAAGTACATAGTACAGTTTGAACATTCGCTGTGGACTAGTGACATGCTATATGCTATTCCTAACTGGGTTAGGTTAAGTTGTCCTATCATCGTACAAGTTAAATTTGGTATTTATAGAGGCACATAGAGCAGAGGCTCTGGGGAAGTCTAAACAGACAGCATTACAAACCTTTGCCTTTGGAGAAATCCAGGGATGATTCAAAGAACTGCTCTAAGAAATGAACCTGGGGAAATAATTTGAAAAGGAAGGAGGTAACTGTTCAGAGAAGCAGGAGAAGAATTAAAACAGAAATGGGGTGCCTAGGTGACTTAGTTGGTTAAGTGTCTGACTCTTGATTTCGTCTCAGGTCATGATCTCAGGGTCATGAGATTGAGTCCTGTTTCTGGCTCTGTGCTCAGTGGGGAGTCTGCTTGAGATTCTCTCTCACCCTCTGCCCTTCCCCACCTTGTACTCACTCTCACTCTCTCTCTCTCTCAAATAAAAAAAATATATATAAAACACAAACAAAACCAAAGACCAAAAAACATAGCCAGGAGTCAAAAAATACAAAAAAAAAAAAAAAAAAGTGAGGAAGAGGGAAAGAAGAGATGAAGAGATAAGAAAAAAGACATTAATGGGCCAAATGGTGAACCAATTCTGTTTCCTTGAGCTGACAAGTGGAAAAAAATTTACCTTGAGTTTTTGAAACAATCTCAGCACACACAACCTTCTAATCCTGATGGAGTTTTTCTATGTTAAAGAAAAGGCAAATATGAGATATCAGAATTTTCTTTCTATAGAAACTATGAAAAACAGTTGCAATTTGGGCAGATCAAAGGATCCCAGTCAGCTCAAGAGTTTGACAAATATTTGTTATGTCCCTTCCCTTTATATCATTATCATCATCAGCAGCATCATCATCATCGTCATTTCAGGTGTTGGAATGTAACATGATTAAGAACTGATCCTTGTCTTCAAGGGGATCACTGTTCTTGTGAGGAAGATACTCAGGTAAAGACACATTGAAAATCACATTATATGTTCTTACTAGAAACAGGAACAGTATGACATAGGAAACAGAGGAGAAGATTTATTCCAATTTGAGGGCTTTGGGAAATTTTCCTTGGGGATATTTAAAAAAAGTAGATTTTGTTTTGATAGCATAGATGGAGTTAAACAAGTGTAGAAAGTTGTAAGTTTTGAGGAAGTGGTGGCAGGATGAGCAAAGTAACACATGCATGAACCAGCATGGTATGAAGAAATAAAAGAAGTTGGTTATTGTGAGAGCCAGGGTTTGTAGATAGGAATTAAAGTTGTTAGATGTTAGGATATAAAATACTTCATATGTGAAGATAAGGTTATTTGACAGGAAGGAGATTTTGTAGGTCAAGTGTCAAAAAAACAAGTTCTACAGATAGTCTCTTTTTTGGGGTCCACATTAAATAAATATTTGTCAATATGAGATTTTGTACTAGAGTCAGATGCCAGTGCTTTGATGGCAGCACCCATTCTTCATTTCTTCATAGCAGTAATCTGAAATGAGAAGGTTTCTATGAGGGCCATGTGTTTTCTGTTGTGCCACTGTGGCCACTCTTCACACAAAGTTTACATATGCACTTGCTAGCTTTATTCTTATCCCTCCCACCTAGCCATTTGACTTTGCTAGCTCGCCTCTTGACGTTGGTTATCTACATGAGAGAAAACTATTGATGTATTTTAATTTCTGGCATGATATGTTTAATTGGGGGAAGATGAGGTTGGATTTGTGGAAAGGCCAGAAGGAGAGCAAGAAACAGAATATTTATAAGGTTGTAATCATTAATGTGCTGCTTAATTAAAACTTGCTTAAATTTATCACATTGCAGTCATTTTCTGGGTATGAGGGAAAGAGAGGAGGTTATTGATGATAAAGAGTTTTATGGATTGGATGACTAGATTGATGATAAGACCCATAACTAAGATGGAAAACACCTGAATAGATTTGAAGGAGAGAGAGAGAGATGTATTCAATTTTGGATAAGCTGAGTTTGAAGTTCCCAGGGGTCAGGTGAGCAGTGATTAGCACTTGTAAGACAGAAGCTTAGTGGAAGGAACAATATTAAGAATACAATTCAGGAGTTATTGTTATATGAGTGGTATTTGAAACCATAAAAATAAGTAAAGGCTTGAAAGTGACAATAGAGCAAGAGAAAATCCTGAAAAAACCAGAAATGGGAAAAGGAAAGAGAGAGGTAGATTAATACATGAAAAAATGAAGGATTCAGAGAATTAGAGATAAAATCAGAAAAAAGTGTACTTCACTATCTGAATCTATTTGATTCCTGAGTTCAGCTAGCAGGAGTTTGGATGGTAAGGAATATCTTTATCTCAGAGCATTCAAGGGGATAGGAAATTTTAGGCAGTTAGTGGTTAGTAGTTCCGAAGTCATAAGATAAGAGCTGAAATGCAATCATATAGAAATTATGATGATCTTTTCTTGAGTAATTTTAATCTAGCAATGGAAGCAGAAGACAAAAGCCAGAATCCAGGAGGGTGAGAGATAAATGGAAGATGTCTAGAGTCAGTGAGAATAAACTACTTTCAAGAAGGGTGACTGACTAGAGAAAGTAAAATTAAAAAACAAAGCAAAACAAAACAAAAAACACAGAGATGATATTAAGAATAGGATGCAAGATCTAGAAGAGGCTTACAGTATGTGGAAGAGATTGGGACATGTTAATTACATACTTAAAAATATTTTGCATGAATATCAAAAACTAGAAACTTGAGTAATTCTAAATACAATAAAGGGTAACCTCTTATTATTGAGGTTTTTACTCTTTATCATTTTATTTTTAATTGTTTTTAAAATTATTATTTTTGCTATCTACCTTTTTTTTTTTAAAAATTACGCTCTACCATTTTAAAAAATCAGAGAGGGCACCTAGGTGGCTCAGTCAGTGAAGTGTCCAACTCTTGATTTCAGCTTAGGTCATGACAACCTTAGGTTGTGAGGTGGAGCCCAGCATTGGGCTCTGCACTGGGCATGGGGCCTGCTTGTGATTCTCTTTCTCCCTCCCTTTCTGATCCACCCTGCCCCCCTGGCATGTGCGACCTCTCTGTCTCTCACTCTCTTTCTCTGTCTCTCTCTAATCCAAGAAACTTTGTTTGATAATTCATACCTGCCTGAACATACCAC
Source organism: Lutra lutra (assembly GCF_902655055.1). Lineage (NCBI taxonomy): Eukaryota > Metazoa > Chordata > Mammalia > Carnivora > Mustelidae > Lutra > Lutra lutra. The sequence goes on from NC_062290.1 coordinate 54,162,316, forward strand.
ATACATTTTTTTCTGTTGCGATAGCTTTAGTGATGGCGAGAGAGGCCCTTGTCTTTAAAGGCAACACATTCTGTTCTTATGCACCTCTAACTTATGCACCTCTAACTTTCCTCTTATTCTTTGTATGTCAATTCAAAATCTGCTTCTCATGTTTCCACTTGTGGCTCTAGTTCTGCTCTCAGAAGCTAGATACAGTAAGACTAATCTATCTTTCATAAGAAGTCCTTTAGATATTTGAAAAATAACTTGCACTCTTCCTCTTCTATTCAGCTTCTTTCTAAGCTACATGGAAATTTCTACACTTAGCTCCTATTTGAGGTATTTTCAGGTCTCTCACGAGCTTTAGCTCTTATTTCTTCTTCCTCTTAATTTACTCTGGCTTATCAATATATTTAATAATGTTGAATTGTACATAATACTCCCAAGTTTGGTTTGTGTAGCATGAAGTTGGTCTGCCTGTTTCACTGTAAGGAGATTATTCCTTTATTTAAACTTTTAAGATTTGCTAGCTATTGTAAGCAACCATTTCACACCTTAGCTCATTAGGAGATTTGTAGCCACAGATAATTTTCACATTAACTCATGCCAAGTACTTTTTCTTCCTCCATAGACTTATGTTATGTTAGTTATTTTTGAACTAAAAGTGTAAGTGTACATTTTCTTATCTTCACATTAGCCTGGGATTTTAGTTTCTCATTGTCATATTGAATCTTAATTTTGTCACTGTATTATTTGCTCTCTACGTACTTTGTTGTTTCCTGAAAAAATAAGTATCCTTTAATGTTCCCATCTAATACATGGAATAAAAATGACAGATAGGTGAGGACAAGACCACAACTTTGTGGTGTTCCACTGGAGATTTATCCCAAGATTGAATTCAATGTCTTACTTAACCCTTGTGAATTCACCTAGCAATATTCCCCAACTCACATTTCAAAAACAACCTATTAACATATGTGAACACTTTATTCAGGTGACCAACTGTTTTGTCAAAGTAGTGAAAAATTATCAAAAGAGGAAATAATGATTGTATAAGCAGACTCATTTTAGGTAAATATTCATGGGTTTCTTAGGATTCATGATTCTTTTCAAGTAATAGTAATTTATACTTACATAGTGCTTAGCTTTTCTAAAGTGATTTGTCATGCAGTTTTCCAGAGTGGATGCATTTTACAAAGTTCATAGGCTTTGGAATCTAGCAAATGAATTAACATATATCTGGTTTGGGTGTGTTTTAGTTCCTTGTCCAAGAAATATCTAAACTTTCACTATTTAAGAGGGGGATAATAAATGGTTCACAAGATTATTATTAAGATTTAATGAGAATTTATATAAAGCATCCAGTCCAGGGTCTAGTCCATAGTGTGTGTATGGCACTTTAAATTTCTTAAATTTTTTTATATAGTGTAATTGACACACAATTTATATTAGTTTTAGATGTACGACATAGTGATTCAACTTTTCTATATGTTATGCTATGGTGTAGCTATTGTCTGTCACTATATAAGGCTATTATAATATCTTTGACTATATTTCCTATGCTACACCTTTTATTCCTATTACTTATTCATTTCTTAACCGGAAACCTGTATCTTCCACTTTCCTTTACCCATTTTGCTCACCCACCTACCCCTTTTCTTCTGGCAACCATCAGTTCTCTGTTTTTATAGATCTAATTCACTTTTTGTTTGTTTATTCACTTGTTTATTTAAGATTCTACATATAAGTGAAATCATATGGTATCTGTCTTTCTCAATCTGACTTAGTTCACTTAGCATAATGCCCTCTCAGTCCATCCATGTTGACACAAATGGCACAATCTCACCCTTTTAAAGACTGCATAATATTCCATTATATATTTTATACACTTGCACACACACCATATCTTCCTTATCCTATTATCTATATGTGAACATTTCAGTTGCTTCTATATCTTGATTATTATAAGTAATGCTTCAGTAAATGTAGAGGTGCACATATCTTTTCAAATTAATATTTTCATCTTCTCTGAATACCCAGCAGTGGAATTATTGGATCATATGGCATATTAGACTTGATGGACATAACAGGTATATACAGAACTTTCCATCCAAAAACAACAGAATACACATCCTTTCTGAGTGCATATGGAATAGTCTCCATAATAGACCACCTGTTAAGCCACAAAACAAACCTCTGTAACTTTAAGAAGATTGAAACCATACCATGCATACTTTCTAACCACAGTGGTATGAAACTAGAAATCAATTACAAGAAAAAAAATTGGAGAAAACATGAATATGTGGTGGCTAAACATCGTCATACTAAACAAGCACTAATTCACTGAAATAATCAAAGAAGAAATTAAAAAAAAAAATACATGAAGACAAATGAAAGGAAAACACAATGTTCCGAAATCTTTGGGGTGCATTGAAAGCAGTTCTAAGAGGGAAATTACATAGCGATAAAGGCCTACCTCAAGAAACAAGAAAAAGCTCAGTTGAATAACCTGCCCTTACACCTTAGGGAACTAGAAAAAGAATAGACAGGGCCCAAGATGAGTAGAAAGGACACATTACATTTTTTACTTCCAGCAGCAAGATGTTCAGAGTAACTGTACTGAGTATTCAGACTGAGTTTATGTACATTTTGAAGATGAGTAAGAAAAGTTTAGAGAGTTTTATTCATTCTTTCAACATTTATTGAATGCTTTCTAGGTATTTGGTACTCTTATGCTTTGGATGTAATGAATTATGAGATGCAGGCTTAGGTATCCTGGGAAAATAAAGAATGTATACCAAACCTAACCTTAATGGCTAGATACTTAATTTTGAACACCATTTGGCTAAGAGTTGACATAGTGTTTGGACAGTTCAGTGATTGTCTCTATTATAGACATTTTATAAATATTCACAATGAATGTCCTAAGTCCTTTTATATGTAGGTGTAGTCTATAATAAAATCTCCTTGTGTCAAGCTCCAAAGAGTAATATGTTCGGGCAAAACATGTGGCACATTAAATGTCTACAGACCAGCTTTAATGAATCATTATAAATTATTTATAATCAGCATATGAACTCTATGTAATTAGATAATTTTAAGGTATTCATGGGGGTTAAATAATTTGTTTTTTATGTAGTAAAATATTTCCCTCCTGATTAAAAATAATCTGTTAATTTTCCATTTTTATAGCTACATAGCCTTAACTTGGGCATAAACACAGAACTAGTGCAATTACAATTAATGATGTTTGAATGTAATTCAGAATTGTCAAATTATGACCTTTTCTGTAAGAATCAATTTATTCCATTCAAATCCTATTGTCTGAGAGAATGAATAATACTGTTCAACTATGGAAAACTGTCAGGATAGATAATAATTTAGTAGTTATATTTAATAGCACTGACTAGAAAGATAACTGAAAATATAGTTTAATATGACAAACCTGTTTTGTTTTTTTGTTAACTTAATCAAAACACAGTATTTTTCCCTTGGGAGAATTTTTAGTCCTTTGAAGTGAGATTTGAAAAAAAAATGGTAATATAGGACTTCACACTTTGAGAGGAAATGCACTGAGTGTTTTATATGAAGATACTATGTGGATTTTTCACATGCACTGTTAAAATAATAAACCCCCAAGGAAGACTACGCAGTGTGAATAGGTGGGTGATCCTCTATACACACACACACACACACACACACACACACACACACACATACACACATACACAAGTGTTACGCTAGACAGAATTCTGAGAAAAATATGTGAACTCTGGGAAAATGATCCAAGGCAGAAGAGAAATTGAGAATCATTAGTTCTTGAAAATTGCTACAGCTTCGGGTAAGACAAATAGAGGAGTCTTTAGCCTTTTTGCCTGATGTTGCTCTGTTCTCTATCTACTCCCACCTTTAGTCAGTGAGAATTGCTAATTTCTCAGCTGGGGGCTGGCTGCACACACTTGCAACTGTGCTGTCGGAGAGTGTGGACTCAGTTTTGTTTAGAATGTGAAAACACAAGACTTTGCAGATAAAAGTGGTGACTATAGTAAGAAACCAATAAAGGAAAACAACATTTCTGACAGCCTGAGGTGGTGATCCTTGTTGGAGTGAATGATGGACCAGCTAGAATTTTATGAAGAGATTCTGAAAATAGGAGAGACAGAGAATAGCCTCTAGATAAACTTTCGATGAATCTCTGACTTTCTAGGAAACTGTGCACAAGTCAGAATCAAGTAGGAAGTGAATAGAAGAGTTGGGAAGTGCCTGATCTTTATATGTACTCACCAAACCACACAGATTGATTATCAAAGAGAAGTTCAAGATTTTTGAGCACAACATCTGCCAAAAATCGTGGGTTGACCATGAAGCCATGGAGATATAGCAGTGACCCTTAAGAAACCAGAATTGAAATTACAAATAAAAACTCTGTAGAATCCTATAGAAAAGAAGAAGCAGGAATATTGACATCCCACATTTTCAGATTTACTATCTATGTGACCTGTGCTCAGTAAGGTAGATAATCGTGGCAACTACCTTGAAGGAGTATAGATTAAATTTATGAGTTAATACAGTTAAAGTGATTAAAGTCATGTCTGACACATAGTAGTTTTTCTATCATTTCTATAGAAAGCAGTGTGTTTTTGTGAAAACAAAAGCAAAACCCTTAAGAGCTGTTGCTTTCATTCTGATTAAGAGACAACAACAGCAACAACAATGGCAACAACAACAAAAACAGGAGAAGAAAATTAAACAGTAGAAAGTTTCTAGATTTAACTTGCTAGGTTTAGATCTTGTGAGTTTTACTATTTATGAATTTAGGGGCCATCTTTCATTCATTCAACAACAATGTGCTACTATGTGTCAGACACCATACAATTGCTGGAAGTAGAGTGATGACTAATGTGGGAATTATCAAAATAATTATACTGTGAAGTCAGATACTTCAAACATATAGCTGTTTCATGTGAAACATGGTCTCACTTTTAGTCATCTGGTAAGATAGCATAAAGGTAAGAGTAATCTTTCCTGTTAGTGTGTTCTATCGCTCTGGTAGTTATTAACTAAATCCAGTAGTTAAATATTGACCTGATAATTAGGCTTATATTAAATTTAGTATTGCATATGCCATCAAATTATTTTAAAGTCAATGTAGCAAATAAATAGAAATGTCTACCAGAGTAGTTCTGATTTCTTTGGATTTGCTATGACTTATTTCATTCCATGGATTCAAGTGTTACTTAAGAGAGCATTGAATTATTAGAACCTGACTTTTAAATTGAGCACTTATTGAGATTATAATAGCAGAGGGGAATCCATTGTGAGGGGCATGGTACTCATAATTCTGTCTGACTTTTCTTTGATCATCAGATGAATAAATAATACATTTCCAGTTTGACTTTTGAAGTCTTATCTATAAGGAATGGTCAGAACAGAGGTTGAGTTTCTGTTGATAATAATAACAACTCATAATATCTTTGTTTCTGTCCAGTTCTCCCTTGACCTTTAGACTCACATAGTTGCTGGGATACTTGACATTTCCAAATGTATGCTTCATAGAAATATCAAAAAATATTTTCCAAAAGGAACTCCTGATTTCATCCAACAAACCTAATGCTCTTCTGGGATTTCCTCATTTCAGTAATTGCTTAAAAATGTTCAAACTGGAAACTTTAGTGACTTCCTTAATCTCCCAAGTGAATCAAGCTACAGCTCTTATTATTTCTGCCTTTTTAATGTATCTCATGCTCATTCATTTTTCTCTATTTACTCTATGACTATTTGAATTCAAACTACTTAAATTATATCTTAGCACTTTCTTCCTAACCAGTCTCATCTTTAAAGATTTTTTTATTTTTATGTATTTATTTGACAGACAGAGATCACAAGTATGCAGGGAGGCAGGCAGAGAGAGAGAGGAGGAAGTAGGCTTTCCGCAGAGCAGAGAGCCTGATGTGGGGCTCGATCCCAGGACCCTGGGATCATGACCTGAGCTGAAGGCAGAGGCTTCAACCCACTGAGCCACCCAGGCACCCCATAGCTGGTCTCATCTTTAATCTCACTCTCATTTAAATCTTTTTTAAAACATAGCAATCAGAGTCATCATTTTAGATTATGAACTAGACAATGTTATCCTCCTTTACAAGCAAACAAAAACTTCAACACTTTCCAATTGCATGATATCACCCAATTGCAAATATAAATTCTTTTATCATGGCCTATTAGATTGTTGACCGTTTAGCCTTTGTACATTTTTTTTTTTAAAGACTCTTTTATTTATTTGAGGGAGAGAGAGATAGAGCATAGAGGGGAAGGACAGAGAAAAAGGGAGAGAGAGAATCTCAAGCAGATCCCCTCCTCCGCCCCACCCAGTGAGTGTGGAGCCTGATGCAGGCTTTCTCACAACCCCATGGTCACAGCCAAAATCAAGAGTTGGGAGGCCCAACTGACTGAGCCACACAGGCACCCCCTCTCAACACCAATGCACCTTTAAAATATTTCTTTCTCCTCTTTCTTTCATGTGTGTTTTGGGCACCTTGACCTTTCAGTGTCTCATTTTTGTCAGTTCCTTTTTCATCTCAATGCTTGGCTTATAGTTTTGTTTCTTTCTGAAAAAAATCTTTATTTTATGAATCTCAGTTTAAAATTTGTTCTACAAAAACCTTTCCCAAACCATGGTAAGTGGCCTAACCACTCTTTTATAAACTTATCTTATTCCACTCTCAGTTATCATTTAAGTACCATGAGTTTTAATGCAGATTGTATATACTCATCTGTATTGGTGTGTTATTAAGTTGCAACATGATAGTTCTTAGGAGAAGGGCCAAAAAAACATATTTAGCACCTATTTCTTCTTTGTAATCCCTATTTCTAGGGATTATATCTCTCCAATAAAAAAAGCAATTCCACAAAACAAAAACGTACATCACAAGCAATATATATTCATAATGCATAAATAAACACATATAATTTGATTAAACAATATTTAAGTCATGCCCTGTAGCTAGTAGCTGTAGGCTAGGCACTCAAAAAAGTGGCAGTGTACCTTTTCAAGCCCATGTCTGTGCTATCCCCTAAAATCCAGTGCCCCACATTGATCAACACAATACATTGGTTAGTCAGCCTCTCCAAATACAAGGCTCACTTTAGAATTGAGCCTCTGGTGCAGGATATTTCAGAAAAACAAAACAAAACAAAACAAAACAACAACAACAACAACAAAAACCAAAAAAAAAAAACCCAAAAGACCAACACATGAACAATTAACACATTTCACATTTGACTCTTAAGTCTTATCTACAAAGAAAGGTCAGAACAGAAGTTGCAATTTCTGTTGATAGTAATAACTCATAATCTTTGTTTCTGTATAGTTCTCCCTTGACCTTTGTTTGAAAATATTTGAAAATTCTGAATTTTTGGAAAAATTTCATTTTTAAATAATAGTGTAGAAATGGGAAAAAAGAAAATATATCTTAATTTACTTTATATTCCTAGTCATTTATTTGATTCAAAGTATAAAAATTATATCTACTATACTTGATTCACTCATGAAATTAAAATGGTTGACATATTACATTTAAAAGGATAGTTTGTTTAGACTCTAATTCCAAATTTGCTATTGGAATTTACTTTCAGATGTGTTTAATTGTTACAAATGGTACCGCAAGCTGCTGTTCTTAAGAAATTGAACACCTTTTAGGTTTTACCTATTTATCTGAAGTAAACAACTGAGAAATTAAGAAACCATCAATATTATAATTAACCAAATGAAGTCATCATGTTTTGTGGATATAGTTTTACCATGTTGTTAAACAGATGTAGAGACACACAATTTCATAAAGAGAGCTAAGATATAAAAGAATATGTAAATTTATATTTTTCCATAGGTGTGGCCAGAAGAATCAAGAATGAAACATGGAGTTGTAATGTGGGCATGAAGTAGGAGGTGAGTATCCTCACCAGGTATTCCTGGTGAGAGGAATTCTGGAGGCAGGAAGGACAGAGCCCAGCTCGGAGATCAGAACAGGCGGAGTTCACTGTAGAGGTAAAAAGGTAATGGGGAAGGTGATGCAATTTTACTGATTACATATCATAAGCCCAGAACTGAGATAGACAGTTTAAGGGTAAGTTACTTAACTGTTTGCAACAATTCTTTGATGTAAATATTATTTTCCTTAATTTACCTGTAAGAGACCTGTAGCTTGGTAAGTTCAACTTGTTTGCTCAAGTTCACACACATACACAGAGATGTGTGGGTCTAAAACCAATCCCTTTCCATCAGCTAAGCCAACACTGGGGCTGTTTCCAGAAAAGGGAGCCAAGAAATAGGACTACATGAAAAACTAAGACATGGAGAGGTAGCTACTACCTCTATGTACGGGGCCCACCTGGTAAATAAGAGACGCAAAGTCTTACCTCCACAGATTTTACAATCTAGTAGGGCATATAGAAAATGAAAAACAAAGATAGCAATAGATATAAGGCACAAATAGTATGTAGTTATGGGGGCCTTGAAGAAAACTGTAACTGTCAAAGTAGATAGAATGTGACAGGTGGTAGTAAATGGCCATTTTAAATAAAGTAGTTAGAAATAGCTCTCTGAAAAGCAAATATTTGGCCAGAGACACAAATGAAATAAAGTAGGGAAGACCTGGGACAATGGTGTTCTGGGCAGCAAGCTGCCAGTGCAATGAGAGATGTTTGAAGGGATGTGTTTGAGGGACGTTAGGAACAGTGGGTTAGAAGTGAATGAGGAAGTCAGACAGGTCTGAAGATAAGTTTAGAGAAAAAGGAAGCAGCTGGTTTGTCTAAGTTTCTACAAGCTGTGGTGAGGAGTTTATGTTTTATTTTATGTGGTATGAAGCTTTTGGGTTTTGAGCAGAAAGTGTCAGGAGCTGACTTAAATTAAACATCATTTTTGTTGCTTTGTGAAGGGTTAGAGCAGGCAAACCAGTTAAGAGGCTATGACTCAGGTCCAGGAGAGATGGTGGTGGCTTGGAATAGGGTAGTAGGTGTGCATATAGTGACAAGTAGTCATATCTGCAATGTATTTTAATGTTATCGACATCCTATGGCTGTTGCAGGAGCAAACAAAGAGGCTTTCCCAGCCTAGACAGGCTTTCCCAGAATTCCACTGACTATGTTCTTGCCCCTGTTGGCTGTGATTTCACCTCTTTCACCTTCAAATGTTCAAAAGATACTATAAAGGAATGGTGCAACCTCAGATACCCCCATTTTGTAAGCATCAGTGTTCTCATTGAAAATTACCTTTGCCATAATGCTAATTACCTTCAGTATATGAACGATCACTATTAAGGCCTTCTGCTTGGCAGTTTTCTCATTTTGACCTCAGTATAAGTTTCATAAAACTGAAAATTTTTTACACAGTCTTTTCTTGTCTTTAAAATTATTTAGTTTATTTCTTAGAGAGAAGGAATTGCCACACAGTAGAATGAGGTTTGTCATTGCTCTTACACATTTTTTGCTTTCATTTTCTGGAGAGCAATCCAATACTCCCTCTTGCGTGGTTCTTGGGGGCGTTGTGGGAAGAGGATAATTAGTTAGTATTCTTGGGACTTTCCCAAATGCTAAGTTTGGGACAAAGCATCTTGTTCACATTATTTCACATCAACTTAGACTAACCCTGATCAGTCTGTGTTGTTTTCATTCATAGAGGAGGACCTTGAGGCTGAGAATTTAAATATCCTGATCAGCTTCACACCAGTAAGCAATGGAGTCAGGATCCAAAAATTTCCCTATAATACTCCTCTGACTGCAGAGCACAAATTCTTTTTGTTGCAGATGCTTGGCAGATCCCAGACTAAATTCCTGGAGCAACCCCTAAAGGAATGCCTTTTTTCTTACAGCACTTTAAAGTTTCTTTCTGACATCCAGGCTAACTGTGCTGCTTATTTTGTAATCCAGTCAAATGCAGCAGCAGTTTTATATTTCTGCCTTTGAATCACAGATCCAAGAAACTGGCAGCAGCATGAACTCCTCAGTGTAAAAGAATTGTAATGATCTGACTTTGTCGATGGGTTGACACCAAATTCTTGTAGTCACATAAGACTTTTTTATTTTTTTGTTAGAAATAAAAATAGTTGCAGAGGAGTGAATTGAGTAATATAAGAAAAATTTTGAGGAAATTATTTTTTGAGAAAATTATTTTTATAGAAGATTTATAATAAAAATGTAACTTACCATTCCTAGATCCAACTACCAAAAAAAAAACAACCCTCCTTCAGTATTTATTATTCCTATCACTTCGCTCTTCTCTCCTCAAGTCTGCTCTAAAATAACATTCATAGGGACGCCTGGGTGGCTCAGTTGGTTAAAATAACATTCATAACCTGCTCCAAATTGTGTTGTTTTGAGCTTTCTCTTCTAAGAAAGGAAGAAGGAAGAATTTTCTCACTGAATGATAACTTGGCCATACTCAAGGGTAAACCAATTAAGAGGAAATTGTTTTATTAACCAATTTTTATTCTACTTCCTAGTTTTTCTAATTCATATAAACCCATGAGTATTTACTACAACTATAAAAAGAAATATCAAATTTTACATAATGTTTACAACCTAAGAAAACCACTCAGTTCAGTTCAATAGTGAACCCTTAATATGGGCTTTGGCTGAGGAACTACTCTTGAGGAATTTATAGTCTATTGAAGAACAAGCATATAAAGAGAACAAAATTATGTCTTGAGGTACAAATGCTATGAGACTCCTAAGTTGCTAATTTTCTCAACTTGAAAATTCAAAACAAGACTTATTGGTGGGAAAACTAAAGTGTTCAGGTGAATATAAAGATTCACTGAAATGATCCGATTTCTGACCTGGGAAACTGCTTAAAAGAGGCAACCTAGGCTGTGAGGTTTTGTTAGTATTCTGCTTTCCACTGTCTCCTCCCAATCTCTAAGTTAGAATGGGGCCACTGAGTATATCTTCTTGCCACCAGTAAAGTGAGACAATGTGGTAAAGTGAGGCTAGTTGGCACTCTGCTTTTCTCTCTTAACCATGGTATGTGTATGTGTGTGAGAGTGGGGAACCATCCAGAAGCTGAGTTTCCACTCCTCTTGTACAGTAGCAAAGCAGTATGAGTCAGTCCTCTGCCTACTTCTGCTTGGTGGCAGAGTTGGAGTTGAGTTCACATGCCCCTTGGTACAATGAAGCAATTGCAGTCAATGACCTAGCAGACAGAATTAGTGGCCTGCTGGATCAATAGAATTTATCCACTCTGAAAAAAGAGAGAGAGAGAGAATAGATTGAAAAGAGAGAGAGAGCACCAGAGACTTGTGGGACAATAATAAAAGACCCAGCGTAATTTCACTGGAGCCTCAGAAGGAGAAGAGAGAGAAATTGGGACTGAAAATGTGTTAAAAAATGGCTTCCTAAATGTGATAAAAATAACATAGCACAGATTCAAGAAGGTAGGTGAATCTTAGAATATATCCAAAGAAATCTACACCAAGAAACAACACAATTAAAAATCTGATGAACATTGAGGAGGTATGTGCTATGGTGAGATTCACAGACCTGTACCCCGAAACAAATAATACATTATATGTTAATAACTAAAAAATAAATCTTTAATATATATCTCAAAAAAATGAAAACTAAAAGCAGAGAAAAAATCATGAAAGCAACCAGAGAGAACACTGTAATGAAGAGTCTGACTCAAGATTTTTTTGTTTTATTTTTGTTTTTTTTTGGAGCAGGGGAGGGTTAGAGGGAGAAGGAGAGAGAGAATATTAAACAGGCTTCATACCAGCAGGGAGCCTAACACTGGGCTCAGTCTCATGACCCTAAGATCATGATTTGAGCCAAAATCAAGAGTCAGATACTTAACCAACTGACTCACCTGGGTGTCCCTTGTCTGACTTATGTTTTGATGTTTGGCTCCTGACAACTTTCAACCTTACCACTCCTCTTGCCCTTCTGCCCCATATATGTGCAAGCCATGTATTAAGAAAGCCTGATGTTCTCTGCTTTGGTGCAAGTGAGAAGCTGAAACTGGCTAAGATCTGGCCTCTGAGCAGGAATTAGCACCTCAGTTGACACCTTTAACTGTAATAAAATCCAAGCCATTCTCTATTTCCTGCTACCTCAAGTGATATTTGGACTTGTTCGGGAATCTGTTATGATCTTCCCAGGAAATATTGTTATGAGAGGAGTAGAACTTTTCTTACTTTCTTAGTGCATGTTTGGTACCATCAGTCTTCAAATCTAAACTAAATTGTGAGTGGGGTTTCCATCTCATTTCTGTCATGGCTACAATAGATGTATTACATATGGCCGAGGCAACATTTGGATTGAGTAAATCAGATTTCTCATCTAAAATCAAAGTGGCCAGAAGAAATTGGAACATTTTTCAAGTACTAAAACACATGTCAACCATGAATTCTGTATATGGTGAACTTAGATGTAAAAGCCCTCAACAAAATATTAGCAAATCTAATCCACCAATGAATAAAAACAATCATGGACCCTACTCAAATGAAATTTATTCTGCATATACAAGTCTGGTTCAACATTGAAATATGAATTAATGCAATCAACTATACCAACAGACTAAGAAAAATAACATGATCCTATCAACAAATTCAGACATAATATTTGACAATATACAACACCTAGTCATAAGAAAAACACATCCAACTAGAAATGGCGGGGGGGAGGAAGGGACTTCCCCTGCTTGATAAAGAGCATCTACTGAAAACTTACAGCTAGTAAAACCCTTAACTGAGAAAGGCTGAGTACTTTTCACCTAAGATCGGGAACAGGACAAATATGCCCTGTTTCACTCTTAGCACTCTTATCCAATAACTGCTGGAAGCTGTTGTCAGCACAATAAGTCAAGGCAAGGTATACTAATTAAAAATAAATAAAATTTTACCTATTTGTAGATAAAATGATTATCTACATAGAAAACTTCAAAAGACCTACAAAAATCCTGTAACTAATAAGTTGAGTATGATTGCAAGAAACAAAGTCCCCATGTAGAAATCAATAGCATATTGACAGGTAGAAATCAAAATGAAAGAAGTACAATTGCTCAAAATAAAGTGAAATACGTAGGTATAAATGGATCGGCACAGGTAAAGAATCCGCATGCTTTAAACTGCAAAATACTGAAATAAGTCAGAGATCTACATAAATGGAGAGTGAGACTGTGCTCATGCTTGGAAAGCTCAACATAGTAAAGACATTAGTTCTCTCCAAACTGATACACAGGTTTAATAAAATTTCTATCAGAATCCCATCAAGATTTATTGTTAATATAGGTAAGATTACTCCACAGTTTTTATGAAGAAGGAAAGGAAGGAAATATAATAGATAACTACATTTTGAAAAAGATGAATAAATTTGTAACCAATTTTAAGACTTTTTTATATAGCTATTTTCACCAAGAGTGTGATACTAGTGGAGGAATTGACACATCAATGACACATGGCTATTGTGGATAGTGCTACTATAAATATTGTGGTGCCTGTATCCATTTGAATAAGTGTTTTTGTATTCTTTGGGTAAATACCTATTTGTGTGTTGCTGGTTCTTAGGGTAGTTCTACTTTTAACTCTTTGAGGAGCCTCCATACTGTTTTCTACAGTGGCTGTACCAGCTTGTATTCCCACCAACAGTGCAAGAGGGTTCCCCTTTGTCCACATCCTCACCAGCATCTCTTATTTCTTGTACTATTGATTCTGACAGGTGTAAGGTGATATCTCATTGTTGTTTTGATTTGTACTTCCCTGATGATCAGTGATGTTGAGCATCTTTTCTTATATTTCGGCCATCTATATGTCTTTTTTGGAAAAACGTCTTTTCATGTCTTCTGCTCATTTTTGGATTGGATTATTTGCTTTTTGTGTTTTGAGTTGTATAAGTTCTTAATAGATTTAGGATGCTAATCTGTTAAGAAATATGTAATTTGTAAATATCTTCTCCCATTCTGTAAGTTTGCCTGTTAGTTTCGTTGATGATTTTCTTTGCTTTTGATTTTGATGAAGTCCCAATGGTTTATTTTTTACTTTTGTTTTCTTTGCCTCAGGAGATATACCTAGAAAGAAGTTGCCATGGCCATCATCAAAGAAGTAATTGCCTGTATTCTCCTCTCAGATTTTTATGGTGTCAGTTCTCAGATTTAGGTCTCTAATTCATTTTGAACTTGTTTTCATGTGTGGTATAAGATAGTCGTCCAGTTTCATTCTTTTGCACGTTGCCATCCAGTCTTCCCAACACCATTTGTTAAAGAGACTTTTTCCTATTGGATATTCTTTGCTGCTTTGTTAAAGATTAATTGACTGTATAATTGTGGGTTCATTTCTGGGTTTTCTGTTCTGTTTTATTGCTTAATGTGTATATTTTTATGCCAGTACCATACTGTTTTGATTACTACAGCTTTGTAATAGAGCTTGAAGTCTGGAATTGTGATGCCACCAACTTTGCTTTTCTTTTTCCAAGATTGCTTTGGCTATTTGGACTCTTTGTGGTTCAATACAAATTTAGGATTGTTTGTTCTAACTCTATGAAAAATGCTGGTGGTTTTTTGATAGAGATTGCATTAAATGTGTAGATTGCTTAAGATAGTATAGACATTTTAACAATATTTTTCTTCCAACCTGTGAGCATTAAGTGTCTAGGTATTTCCTAGGTATTTTATTCTTTTTGGTGCAATTGTAAATGTGGTTGATTCCTTGATTTCTCTTTTTGCTGCTTCATTATTGGTGTATAGAAATGCAGTGGAGTTCTGTACGCTGATTTTGTATCCTGTGACCTTACTGAATTCATGTATCAGTTTTAGCTCATTTTGGGTGGAATTTTTCAGGTTTTCTATGTAGACTATAATCTCATCTGCAGTAAGTGAAAGTTTTACTTCTTCTTTACTGATTTGGAGGCCTTTTATTTCTTTTTGTTGTCTGATTGCTATAGCTAGGACTTCTAGTATTATGTTAAACAGCTGTGGTGACAGTCCACATTCCTGTCTTGTTCCTGACTATAGAGAAAAAGCTCCCAGTTTTTCCCTATTGAAGATCATATTAGCTGTGGGGTTTTCATAGAGGGCCTTTATTTTGTTGAGGTATGTTCCCTCTAAATCTACTTTGTTGAGGGTTTTTATCATGAGTGGATGTTGTCCTTTGTAAAATGCCTTTTCTGGATCTTTTAAAATGACCACATTATTCCTTCTTTAATTAACATGGTTATTATGTTGATTGATTTGTGAATATTGATCCACACTTGCAACCTAGGAACAAATCCCACTTGATCTTGTTGAATGATTTTTTTTTCATGTATTGTTGGATTTGATTTGCTAGTATTTTACTGAGAATTTTTGCACCCATGTTCATTAGGGATATTGGTCTGTAGTTCTCTTAATAGTGGAGTCTTCATCTGGTTTTGGTGGCGGCGTAATGTTGGCCTCATAGAATGAACTTGGAAGTTTTCCTTCCTTTTATATTTTTTTAGAATATCTTGAGAAGAATAGGTATTAATTCTTCTTTCAATGTTGGGAGAATTAGCCTTTGAAGCCATCTGTCCCTGGACTTTTGTTTGTTGGGAATTTTTTGATTGCTAATTCAATTTCTTTGCTGGTTATCAGTCTGTGTAAGTTTTCTATTTCTTCCTGTTCCAGTTTTGGTAGTTTTTTTTTTTTTAAGATTTTATTTATTTGACAGACAGAGATCACAAGTAGGCAGAGAGGCAAGCAGAGAGAGAGAGGAGGAAGCAGGCTCCCTGCTGAGCAGAGAGCCTGATGCAGGGCTCGATCCCAGGACCCTGGGATCATGACCCAAGCCGAAGGCAGAGGCTTCAACCCACTGAGCTACCCAGGGGCCCCTCCAGTTTTGGTAGTTTATATGTTTCTAGGAATTTATCCATTTCTTCTAGGTTGTCCAATTTGTTGGCATATAATTTTTCATAATATTCTCTTATAATTGTTTGTATTTCTGTGGTGTTAGTTGTTATTTCTTCTTTATGATGTGTGATTTTATTTACTTATGTCCTTTTCTTTTTTTGTTCTGTTTTCTTTTTGATAAGTCTGACTGAGGCTTATCAATTGTATTAATTTTTTCAAAGAACCAGCTTCTGGTTTCATTGATCTGTTTTATATATACATATTTTAGTTTCTACATAATTTATTTCTGCTCTAATCATCAGTATTTTCTTCCTTCTGCTAGCTTTGGGTTTCATTTGCTTTTCTTTTTCTAGCTCCCTTAGATGTAAGGTTAGGTTGTTTATTTGAAAATTTTCTTGCTTCTTAAAGTAGGTGTATATTGCTATATACTTCCGTCTTAGGAGTGCTTTTGCTGTATCCCAAAGGCTTTGGATCATTGTGTTTTCATTTTCATTTGTTTCCATGTATTTTTTTTTTTTTTTTTTTTTTTTTTTTTACTTCTTCCTTCTGGTTCACTCACTCATTGTTTAGTAGCGTGTTCTTTAACCTCCATGTATTTGTATTCTTTCTAAATTTTTCCTTGTGGTTCACTTCTGGTTTTATAACTTTGTGGTCAGAAAAGGTACATGGTGTGATTTAAGTCTTTTTGTACTTAAGGACTGTTTTTGACCTACTAGTGTTTCATCTGGTGAATGTTCCATGTGCACTTGAAAAGAATGTGCATTCTGCTGTCTTTTGTATAGTATATCTTAATATATATTATGTCCTTCTGATGCAGCATGTCATTCAAAACCATTATTTCCTTGTTGATTTTCTGTTTACATGATCTGTTCATTTTTGTAAGTGGGTTGATGAAGTCCCTTATTTTTATTTTGTTGTTACCAATTATTTATTTTATATTTGTTATTGTTTCATATATTTGTTGCTTCCATGCATAAATATTTACAGTTATTAGATCTTGTTGGATTGTCCCCTTTATTATTACGGTGTGCTCTTTTTCATCTCTTGTAGTCTTTGTTTTAAAGTCCAGTTTATCTGATAGAAGTATTGTTATTCTGGCTTTCTTTTGATGTCCATTTACATGATAAATATTTCACCATCCCCTCACTTTTAATCCACAGGAGTGCTTGGTCAAAAACAAGTCCCTTGTAGGCAGCATATAGGTAAGTCTTGTTTTTTAATCCATCCTGACACCCTGTGTTTTTTAACTAGAGCATTTAGTCCACTTACATTCAGAGTCATTATTGATAGATATGTATCACTATGATATGAAACCAGTTATGAAACCAGATCTATCATTATTGATAGATATATATATATTAGTGTCATTTTATTACTTGTTTTGTCGTTGTTTCTGGAGATTTTCTCCAATCCTTACTTGTCTTTGTAACTTTTGGTCTTTTCTTTCCACACAAAGAGTCCCCTTTAATATTTCTTGCAGGCCTGGTTAAGTTGTCATGAACTGTTAGTTTTCATTTGTCTGGGAAACTCTTTATCTCTCCTTCTATACTTGAGAAAGTATTCTTAGCTACAAAGTTTTCCCATGTATCACTTTGAATATATCATGCCACTTTCTTCTGGCTTGCCAAATTTCTGCTAAAAAATTTCCAGTGAGACTTAGGGTCTTACTTTGTAAGTTAAGGACTTCTTTTGTTTTGCTGCTTTTAAGCGCCTTATGGCGCCTGAGTGGCTCAGTTGGTTAAGATTTGCTCTTTATCACTATATTTAACAAATTTAATTACACTGTGTCTTGGTGTTGGCTTGCTTTGGTTGATTTTGATGGGAGTTCTCTGTGCCTTCTGGGTCTGGATGTCTGTTTTCTTCCCCAGATTAGGGAATTTTTCTACCTATTATTACCTTAAATAAACTTTCTGCCTCCTTTTCTCTCTCTTCTTCTAGGACTTCTTGATATAAATGCTAATACATTTGATGGGGACATTGAATTTCCTAAGTCTATTCTCATGTTCCATATTCTTTCTTTCTTTTATTCAACTTCATTATTTTCCATTAGTCTTCCATATAACTTACTTGTTCCTTTGCTTCTTCATGCCTCCTGTTCATTGACCCATGCCTTTTTCCCATCTCGTTTATTGCATTCTCATTTCTGACTGAAACTTTTTTAACTCTTTTATCTCAGTGGTAAGGGTCTCAGTGATGTCTTCTATGCTTTTCTCAAGCCCAGTGAGTATCCTTAACATTATTGCTTTAAATTCTCATAAGGCATCTGGTGCTTCAGGGAGTGTCTCTGGTGTGTGCTGTGTGCACTCTCTTGTGTTTTGGCTACCCTTTATTTGAGGTAAGTCATCTGCAGAGGCTCCCCTTGCCTGCTTTGGGCAGTGTTTGGTCCCTCCCCTGAATGTGGTGAATCTTAACCAAGTGTATTTGTGAAATGAGACCTGACACCATTTCCACCAGAACTGAGGCCCTGTAGAACTTTGGTTGGGAAATGTGGTGTGGGTAGGTGTTTGTGCTGGTCTTCTGGGGAAGGGGCCTACCATTCTGGGACTGAAGCAAACTTGACTGAGAAGGGCAGTCCAGATAATAGAGAGGTGGAGCTTGTGTAAGCAAGTTAGCTAGCCAGTGTCAGCTCTGTGCTGCTTCCTGGAGGTGCCTCTGTGTTTATGTTGAAATGCAGGGGAGGGAAATGGCCCTTGCCATCTCCTTTGTACTCTGCCTCTTAGGGATATTCTCAGAGGAGTGAAGAATCTTCCCATGGTTGTTCCCCAGGCATTCTTCAGATTGCTGCTTCCACACTGTCTGCACCCTGGTTGTTTGCCTGCCTTCTCTCCAGAAGCAGTGTAGTGCCCTCCAGCCTCTATCCCATCCAAGCCCATTGGCATTTAAAACTACAGGCTTTAAGCCCTGTTGATTGCAAGAGCTCATGAAATTCCACCCCCCCTTTTTTCAAGCCAATGGTTCTGGGGAAATATTCTCCTTGTCTATTCCCTGTGTGTGCCTCTCTTTCTCACCTTTCTCCATCACCATGTCTCTATCCCCTCTACAGCACCTGGGATCTGTTTCCCTAAACCCCTAAACCTACCTTCTTTTATGTGGTGTGATCTCTCCCTTTAGTTGTGGATTTGTTCAGTCACTTATCAGGTTGACTTCTGGGGTATTTAGGATGATTTGATAGTTATCGGTTTGTGGAATGAGCGAGCCTAGGGTCCTCCTATTCCACTGCCATCTTCCCCAACCAACAGGTTGGCTTTTTTTCTAGATGTACCAATGTTTAATTATCCATTAAACTATTGAAGGACATTGTAGTTCCTCAAGTTTTGACAATTATGAATAAAACTAGTATAAACTTCCTTGTGCTTTCTTTTCTTTTCTTTCTTTCTTTCTTTTTTCTTTTTTTTTTTTTTTTGGTAGATACATGTTCTCAATTCTGGGTGAATACCAAGGAGTATTGTTCCTGGATTGTATGATAAGAGTATGTTTAATTTTCTAAGAAACCACCAAACTGTCTTCCAAAGTCACTATACCATTTTTGTAGTCCCACCAATAATGTCTGAGATTTACTGTTGCTATACATACTTATTAGCATTTAATGTTGTCAGTATTCCAGATATTGGCCATTCTGTTTATAATCTCATTGCCACTTTAATTTGCATTTCCCTAACAATGTATTATTGTAGGGAATATTTTCCTATGCTTATTTGCCATCTGTAAATCTTCTTTATTGAGGTGTCTGTTAAAGTCTTTGGCCCACTTTTTAATCAGGTTGTTTTCTTATTACTGAATTTTAAGAGTTTATTGTCTTTTTTGGGTGAAAGTCCTCTATCAGATGTGTCTTTTGCAAATATGTTCTCCCAGTCTATGGCTTATCTTTTCATTATATTGACATTGTCTTTCACAGAGCAGGAGTTTATAATTTTAATGAAGTCCAGTCCAGGAATTCTTTCTTTTATGGATTGTGCCTTTGGTATTATATCTAAAATGTCATTGCCAAGCCCAAGGTCATTTAGATTTCCTTATGTTACTCTAGGAGTTGTATAGTTTTTGCATTTTGCAGTTAAGTCTGTGATTTACTTTAAGTTAATATTAATCGTGTGTGGGGGGTCACTGACTGCATTCTCTCTCTCTCTCTCTCTTTTTTTTTTTTTGCATGTAGTTGGACAGTTGTTGTATAGCATTTTTGCTTCATTGTAGCACCTTTAGTTCCTTTGTCATTTATTTAGCTCTTTGGTTTCGTTCCTCAGAGCTTTATAGTCTTCCTCATAAAGATATTATGCAGATCTTGTTAGATTTATACCTATTTCATTTTCTTTTTATCATGAAAAATGTTGGTTTTTGTCAAATGCTTTCTCTTCTACTGATATCATCATCTGTTTATTCTTCTTTAGTCTATGGGTATGATGGGTACATTTTGAAATTTTGAATCTTGAATCAACCTTACACATCTAGAATAAATCCCACTTGTGATATAGATTCTTTTTATACATGTTGGATCCATTTCCCTATTTTGTTGAATTTTCATTTATGTCCATGAAAGATACTGATCCACAGTTTTCTTTCCTGTAATATTTTCATCTAGTTGTATTAGGTAATGCTGACCTTATAGAATTAGTTAGGAAGTATTCCCTCTGCTTCAGTCTTCTGAAAGAGATTGTAAGAATCTGTCTAATTTCTTCCATAAATATTTCATAAAATTCACCGGTGAACTCATCTGTGCCTAGTGCTGTTTTGCTATTAATTATTAATTATTGATACAATATCTTTAATAGACATAGATCTATTCAGGTTGACTAGTCTTGAAGGTTGCATCTTTCAAGGATTTAGTCCATTTTATCTAGATTATACAATTTTTCATAGTATTTCCTTATTATGCTTTAAATATCCACAGGCTCTATAATGATATACCTGCTTTCATTTCTGATGTTAATAATTGGTGTCCTCTCTTTTTTTTTCCCTTTGTCTGCCTCAATGATTATTAATTTTATTCACCTTTTCAAGTAATCCACCTTTGGTTTTGATGAAATTCCCTATTGATTTCCTGTTCTCACTTTCATTGATTTTGGCTCTAATTCCTATTATTTGTTTTCTTCTGTTTACTCAAATTTAACTTGCTGTTCTTTATCTACTTTCCTTGGCTGAAAACTTAGATGACTGAAATTAGATCTTTCTTCCTTTCTAATATATGCATTCAATGCTATAGATTTTCCTCTAAGCTCTGCTTTCACCGCATTTCACATATTTTGATAAGCTGTGTTTTCATTGTATTTAGTTCAAAATATTTTTAAATTTCTCTTGAGATTTCTTCTTTGACCCATGTACCCTTTATAACTAGGATATTTGATTTACAAGTGTTTTGAGATTTTCCAGGTATCTTTTTGTTATTTTGTTCTAGTTTAATTCCACTGTGGTGTGAGAACAGAAAGTATATGATTTCTAGTCTTTAAATTTGTTAAAGTGTTTTTGATGGTCCAGAATGTGACCCATCTTGATAAATGTTCCATGTGATCCTGAGAAGAATGTATATTCTGCTGTTGTTGGGTGAATCAGTATTAGATATCCATTATACTCAACCGATTGATAGTATTATTGATTTTCTGCCTACTGGTACTGTCCATTTCTGAGTTATTGAAGTCTCCAACTATGATAGTGGATTCATCTGCTTTCCTTGCAGTTCTAGAAGTTTTGGTTTCATGTAGTTTAATGCTACCTTGTTAGGTGCATACTTTATTTTTATGTCTTCTTGAAAAATTAATCTTTTCATCCTTATGTGATGACCCTTTTTATCTCTGATAACTTTCTTCAGTCTGAAGTCTGTTCTGTAGGAAATTAATATAGCTACTACTGCTTTCTTTTGATTCTTATTAGAATAATATATCTTTTGCCATCCTTTTTGCTTTTAATCCATATGCATCTCCATAGTTACAGTGCATTTCTGGGGCACCTAGTTGACTTGGTTATTTAAGTGTCTGACTCTTAATTTCAGTTCAGGTCATGATCTCAGGGTCGTGAGATCAAGCCCTGCACTGGGCTTCGCACAGTAGGTGTGGAACCTGCTCAAGCTTCTCTCTCTCTTTCTGCCCCTTTCCCTACTCTCTTTCTCCCTGTCTCTAAAAAACAAAGAAACCTTTAAAAAATGCATGTCTTATAGATGACGTAAAACTCTCTCTTATTTTCTTTATCTTTTCTCACAATCTCTGTCTTTTAATTGGTAGATTTAGACCATTGATCAAAGTGATTATTGATATAATTAGATTAATATCCACCATATTTGTTATGGTTTTCTATTTGTTACCATTGTTCTTTGATTTTATTTTTGTTTTTAACATGTGTTCTCCTTATTTTGGTTTTACTTGAGCATTTAAAGATTTTTTTTTTTTTTGATACAGAGAGAGAGAGATCACAGGGAGGCAGAGAGGCAGGCAGAGAGAGAGGGGAAAGCAGGCTCCCTGCTGAACAGAGAGTCTGATGCTGGGCTGGATCCCAGGACCCTGAGACCATGACCGGAGCTGAAGGCAGAGGCTTAACCCTCTGAGTCACTCAGGTGCCCTTACTTGAGCATTTAATGATTGCATTATCTCTCTTAGCATATCAATTATACTTCTTTTTTTAACATGTGTGTGTCTCACATGTGTATTTTCCCTAGAATTTGCAATACTCTAGGGAATAAGAAGAAGAAAAATAAAAGTTTTGGTTTTACCTTTACTTATTCCTTTTTTGTGCTTTTTCTTTATGTAGAACTGGATTTCTGCCCTGTATCATTTTTCTTATCTCTGAAAGACTTCTTTTAGTATTTCTTGCAAGATAGGTCTACTGGTAACAAATTTTTCCTTGAATTCTTTTTTTTTTTTGGTCTGAGAAAGTATTGCTTCACTTTTGATGGATATTTTCACAGGGTACAGAATTCTAGGTTTGTAGGGTTTTTTATCTTTCAATACTTTAAATGTTTTACTCCACTCTTTTCTTCTTGCTTGCTTTCTGAGGAGAAGAAGATACAAGTTTTATCTTTGCTTCTTGTAGGTAAGGTGTATTTTTCCCTCTTCTCTCTTTCAGGATTAAAAAAAAACAACTTTGAATTTCTGTGGTTTAAAAAATTATATGCCTACACTGTGTGTGTGTGTGTGTGTGTGTGTGTGTGTGTGTGTGTGTGTATCCTGCTTAAAGTTCTCTAGTTTTCCTGGTTTTGTGATTTGGTGTCTGACACTAATTTGGGAGAAATTCTTAGTTCTAATTATTTTAAATATTGCTTCTGTTCCCTTTTATCTTTCTTCTGGTATTTCCTTTATGCATACATTACACCCTTGTAGTTGTTCCACAGTTCTTTGGTATTCTGGGGTTTTTTAGTCTTTTTTTTCCTGTTTACTTTTGGAAGTTTTTATTGAGATATTGTCAACCCAGCAATTCTGTCTGCAGCTGTGTCCCATCTAATAACCTCAAATAAGGGATTCCTTATTTCTGTGATAGTATTTCTGACCTTTAGTATTTCTTTTTGGTATTTTCTTAGAATTTCCACCTCTGTGTTCACATTGCCCATCTATTCTTGTTTGCTGTCTACTTTATCTATTAGAGCTGTAACATATTATTCATAGTTGTTTTGAATTCCCAATCTTAAAAGCCAACATTCTTTTCATATCTGAATCTGGTTCTCTTGTTTTCTCTGTCTCTTCAATCTGTGTTTTTTGCCTTTTAGTATGTCTTATTACTTTTTTTTTGATAGTTGGGCATGCCATGCTGAGTAAAAGAAACTTCTGTAAATAGGCCTTTAGTAATGTGGTGGTAAGATATCAGGGGAGATGATACATTCTATAGCCATATGACTAGGTCTCAGTCTTTCAGTTAGCCTGTCCCTCTGGCTGTAAACTTCACCAGTGCTTTCCAGTCCCCCACAGTACCCTACGTGGGGCAAGCTGGCTAGTTTGAACTGGAGTAGGTATTTTCCTTCTTCCCTGTGTAAGGCTAAATGGCTCTGGAGTAGAGTATTTCCCTTTTTTCCACATGGAAGACTAGAGCCAGCTGAGGCTGTTTATTCCCCTTCCCCTAGGTCAGTGAAGCCCTAATAAAACATCTGCAGATTATGTTCTGATTAAGTAGTTTCTCCTGGGGGCAGACCTTTTTTAGAACAGAATGGGCTGAGACATTTCAAAATGGTTCCCTCATTTCCCTTGTAGTATGCAGGAGCGTTTTTTCCTCCAGGGTTTATTGTGAGAACCTAACTGAAGTCTAGAAGGTAATCCCCACGAATGTGTGGGTTCTCTCCTGTTAGTGATTCACCTGGTTTTTCACTCTCAGAGTTTCCCTGGTTTCCCTGCCCTGACACTGGTTCCTGCCCAGATTTCAGTGTGAGTTTCTTTTCTGGTAAGTTATGATTCTCTGTATTCACTTGTTGGTCTTTCCAATTTTGGGGACAGTGGTTTGTCCTGTGACCTTTTTTACAATTTTTTACAATTCTTGTTTTATAAGATTTCTTAATTTTCCAGTTTGTTCAGAATTTTATGTGTTGTTAGGATGGAGTAGTGGCTTCCAAAATTTAGTAATGTTGAGATCTCTGACAAGCATTTCTAAACAGCACTGTTTTTACAAAATACAATTTTTCTATTATCTGTTGGCACAGTGACACTAGAGAGGCAGGTTAAAACAATGTTATAACTTGAAGCAATTAGGGTGTTTTGGTTGCAAATAACAGAAAACTCAAAACTCAAAAGGGCTTCAATAATAAGGACATTTATTACCTCATTTCAGAAGTAGCCTAGAAGTAAGATGATAATTCTAGGGTAGTTTAGTTCAGAAGCTTACAAGGTCCTCAACTGCCCAAGTTCTATCTTTCTGCCCTACTGTCTTCAATAAGGACTTTTGTCCTCAGAGTGTATTAGTATCATACCTTACTTTTTGTATTGTAATGGTAATTCTGTAAGATGTTACATTTTGAGGAAATTTGTTATAAGAAATTATAATTATAAGGAATCTCTTTGTATTATTTCTTATAACCCTATGTGAACCTACAATTCAAAATATAAAGTTTAATTTCAAAAAGCTGAGACACACAAGTAGCTTAATATTAGAGACTAAATGCTTTTTTTCAGGATATTTGGACATGTGAATAAAGAAAATGGTAGGAAAGGGGCCTAGTGGGACTTAAAGTTTGTATTTTATCTTGGCAGTGATATCATACCATTATGTTAAATTTTGAATTGCTAGTGTAACAAAATATTATAAACTTAATGGCTTAAAATGACAGAAATTTATTATCTTACAATTGTGGAAGTCAGATGTCTGAAATGGGTTTCACTGATTTTTTTTAAGGTTAAGATACCTGCAGGGCTATATGTTTATGACTTTTGTGGTAACTATAAGGATAAATCTGTCTCCTTGTTTTTTCCAACTTAACTAGAGATGACTTTCATTCCTTAGCAATTAATTTTCCCTCCATTTTCAAAGCCAAGATAGTGGCATTTTCAGACATTTCAATGACTTCAACCCCTTGTTCCTCTTTTACTTAAAAGGACCAGGATCATCTCAAGATTGTTAGCTTAATCACACCTGCAAAAATCCCTTTCATGCAGGTTCTAGGAATCAAGGCATTGGACATCTCTTGCAGAAGCATGATTCATAGACATTTATTGCAGATAACTTCTAAGACAGCAAAAAGAATTGAAGGGTGAAATTGAGTACTTGAAACATTAGGTGTTTAAGTAAAACTTGTTTTGCAGTTGTTTATAATGGTATAATTTACCTATTCCCCAGAGTCTTCCAATCCTGGGCCCATGGCTGGACTTAGATGGAAAAATTTAATGATAGAATTATTTTTGCTCTAGATTGTTGGGTCAGATCATGGATGTTCTTTCAGTAATATTCCTGTTGGACTTTGTCTGACATTTCACTGTGTCCCAATTTCTGCTGCTGCTTCAGATCTGGAATTATTTCAAAGACTGCAGACATGCAGATGTGCACAACCATGTGTTAAAATGGTGTCTAATTTTTGCTGCCTCTTTTCAAATAAGCAAGATCCAGTGGTGGTCTATCTTGTATGATACTGTTGTATTGAAAAGGCTGGGGTTCTTTAATTCTCATTGGCTTGTTTACTCTGAAGACTCATTAGAAAAGTGGGAGCTGATTGCATGGGATTCATCTCTTCTACTTTGCCTGGGGTAGATATTAATATCAAAATTGAGAACATTCTTGTGCAGTGCAAAATTTACTATAATTGTTCAAAGTGAAAAACGATTCCATATGACTTCTACATTTCTTTTGTCTTGAGCCAGGGAAAAATAATTTTGCTGAAATTTTTCAATAAACAGGTTGTCATCTATTCTTCTTTTTCATCTCTGAAGGTGAAATATCCATAGACACGATTCTCAACATTTTTCTTTAAACGTTTATACAAAGGACTGATAGAACCAGATTTATAGTTAAGGACATATTTTAACTACAGGGTAAAGGATGTGTAATTTGTGTAATAAGAATGACTTGTATTAATATTTGTATTAATCTTTGTCAGATTTTCATGGTATTTTCCTATTTAAGTGATATTAGAGTTTATATGAAATTGTCCTTGGTTAGATTTCCATAGTATTTTCCTATTTAAGTGAGATTAGAGTTTATATGAAATTGTCCTTGGATACTGCTGAACAGGACAGATATTATTAGTTAAAGCAACATAAACATACGTTGTATTTACTTACTGAGTCTGTTGAGTACAAAGAACTTCCACAGAGATATTTCACCTGATTAGAAAATGTGAAACGCCACCAAACTAATTTGTTCCATGGCTTAACCAACTATACTGTCATTTCATGAAATTTTAACAAAGTTAACAATAAATTGTAAATGAGTTCAGTCTTATTACTTGCTACAGAGTAGCAAAAAGAGGTAGAAATGTGAAATGGAAAGCCAGTGAAATTAACATTTAAAGCAGCAATCAATGAAAGTATCATTTAGAATCTCAATATATGCTAGGCTCCTAGACATGGAATTCATAAAGCAGAACTTCTAAAATTTTGGCTACAATTTCTGTTGTACTTGAAGGCAGCACTGATACCTACTTGCTGACATCATTTTAAATTCTCTTTTCAAAAGCTGAATAGTAATGATTACCTTACCACCATTACTTTGTAACTACTTGACATGATTTATCCCTGAATGTCAAAAAGATTTACTATAATACCTTATTATAAATTTAGTAATTCCTTAGCATCCTTGGGATAATGTGGTTTTCCTATAGTCAAGTGTAATGTGAATGACAGAGCCAAAATGAGAATTCACTTCTTTGTCTTTAGGCTCCAAATATCTGCGCTAAGATGCATATTCTCTTTTGGACAGTGCAAGAATTAGCTGATCACTACTAGACTGTGAAATGTTTCTGTACCTGCAGGGGGCTATGTTTTGTAACCAAGTTTACTACAGAGAGCCTTTTTAGAGGAAAACATAAACCATAGTGAAGGAACACTAGAAACTACCTGTCTAGAGTTGGAATTGGAAAATAGAGATGTGGAAAACTGATAGTTGCTTTTTGACATTTGAATGGTTATTACATCTAGCTCCTGAAGTTCTAACATATGGAATTAACGTGAAACGTGCTTCAGTCTAACATCAAGGCTTAGAAAATTCGAGTCTCCATTGATCGACTCTGTTGCCTTGTAGGTGTGAGTTCCCCATCTCTCAAGTGTTAACTGCAAGCTGAATTGCCGTTTTCTCCATATGTTGCTGAAAGAATTGCCTGTGTTGTGCAAAAGACTAGATGACAGGGATATGATCTTATTTCTCTTTATATTTTTTTTGATGACTTAGCCTAACAAAGGGATAGGCTGAGGTATCTAACCGCCCAGTGAAGGGTAGAATAATCTGACCCCCCATGAAAGAAGACTATGCAGATTCACAACCGGAAAATCTAGTTGAAGTCAGTGAGAATCGCCCCTAATTATTCCTGGCATATTATTCTCTGTTTGCTTGCAAATAGCAGAAATATACATTCTAGGCCATAAATACAACTCACTATGTTGATCTTTCTTCTGTAATGTATACTCTTAAACATTTTAATGTTTGTCATCTTTCTCTTCTACAAACCGCATAACAATTCTTTAGGAATCTTACTCTTCTGAGCTTTAGATGTGCGTTGGTAACTTGTAGCTAAATCAGAATAATGATGGAAGTAGTTTCGTGCTGTTATTTTTGTTTGGGAGAACATCCTGGATTTGTTCCATCAGCACCATCCTCAGGAGACTCTGATTGTTTTGCCTGGTCCTTGAATTCTAGTGAAATGTACACATTGCTTGTACTCTCCCCAACATGGCAGAGCTACCATGGAGTTCATAAATTTCCTAATTTCTCTAAGAATTCCAGGAAGAATATAGACAGTGATTAGATTTCTTAGTAGTACTACATAATAATGATATTAGGTACATAGGTCTAAGGAGGGGAAAACAAAGTGCAAGTTCTTGAGTTGAGATACTAGCCAGTGTTTCTTCAATGAGATATATCGCTTTTATTTATTCTATTCTGTAGTTTCTTACTTCAGTTTCTTCCTTTTCCCACTGATTGATATTTCCCTCAGTATCTGGCCAAAATGAGAGATTATCTCCTATGACCCAATCCAGATTAAATCTTAAAACAGACAGACACGATGAGGTCAAAGAAACATTTGAATCTTGGGTAAATGTCCTCTGGATTTATAGTATAGACTTTATCTGAAAGATCGAGAAGCATTCTTCAGTTTAATGAATTGAATATGATTGGGCTCTGGATTAAATCACTCTGTGTCATTCAGCCAGAAGATCAACTTATTACTGCACCTGGTTCCATTTAAATATTTTATGAGACACACAACTGGGGAAATGTGAAGCTGCTACCATGAGAGTAGAAGCCAAACACCTCCAGAGGTTATTTTATGTAGCACTGTGCCACTCTGTACAATGAAAAATGGTATTGAGAACTAAAAAAGTATTTCAATAGAGAAAATAATTTAAAATAGAAAAAAAAAACAAAGAGGACATTGACTGACATACACTCTTTTAGTTGTGTGAATATACTTGAACATAAATCTAAGGACATAAGAAAAGCAGGTTGAACAGTTTTATCTATACTTCTACATGAACACCTCTTAGTATCTTGAGGTATTCAAGCAATGAATTTTGATACTTAAAAATTTTATAAGTAAGTTTTGCTGTTGCATTAATTGAAAAAAAAAAACCTGTAAACATCATATAAATGAGCATAACCGGACCCTCAATTACTAATATCAAACATCAACAGTTAAAGACTACAAGGAAATCAAATCACCATTCTTGTCTACGTTTCTCCTTTGCTTTATTCTCTTGAGAACTTTTTTCTGGTACAGTTAATCTTGACGTGACCAAAAAAATTGCAACCTCATGGTGCAAAATTAGTTTACCTTTCTTTCTAAATCCTCACATACAGAGCATTTTTTCTTTCCTACCTTCGTGAGTACCATGCAATAAATAAGTGGGCCTGTTAAAGGAATGATAATGTTTAAAGAATATATTGACATCCTTTTTTTCAAAGTGCTATGGATTTTGTTCTTGGTAAATCTAAGTTTTGCGACTTTAACTGTTCTCTTATGCCCCAAATAAAGTGTGACTTTGCTGAGAAAAAGAGTAAAACCCTTATCCCAAGAGCTAATGCACAAGAGTTTCACTTATAGCCAGGGAATATCTATCTATCTACAGAATTGATCCCTCTCTTTTTCTTTAGTCATTGCTAAGTTCTGGATGTGGTAAGGTGATTAAGAACCCTCTTTGTATGAAAAATGATCTTTAACATATGTCACATGTTCCTACTGAGACAAGTTGAAGGTAGTTAAGCAAGTTCTGGCATTCCTGCCTTGACTGATTGGTGAAATCCAAGGGAGTTCCTCAGTTCTTAGGGAAACTTGTCTGTTTGGTGAGGTCCAACTAACCTGTTAAACACAGCAGACATAATGCTTCAGTCTGACCACGATTTTAAGGGTTCATTAAAATGTTTTAAACTTAAAAATTGTATTTTAAAAAAAGCTTTTAGTGAAAGAAAATGTTTTATGTTTTAATATATTTGTTTTATGCCACTGTACTTTAAAAACCTAATTTTAATATTTTTATGGAGGAAGAAACCTAGAAATGCAAAAGTGCCTAAGAGCCATGAAAGTCATAATGTTTCCCTGCTCCCTTAGATCTATAAACATAATGAAAGAGAGCAAGGACAGAAAAAAATATTCTGTGTAATGGTATAATGTTATGTTTTGTAGATTCTGGACATTCCAAAAATAAATTTCAGCCAATTTGTCAATCATTCACTAAATGGGTACTAATTACTTTCAAGCTGAAGTGAGAGCTATAATGTGAATATATTCCAGCATTTTCAATTGGGGGTCCAAAGATTGTTGTTTGCTGCATTCATGAGAAAACTACCATTCCACAGGACCCTGTTTTTATCAGTCAGTTACCAAAGACAGCACTAGTTCTCTACTTCATTGCCTTCCCAGGTTGGATGATCTGTGATGATATGATTGTGCTGCAATGTATTGCCCAAATCTTTCATCTGAATGCAGCACCTGGTCCCTCTTCAATATTTTATGGAACAGAAAACTCATGAATAAAGCCAGAACAACTACCCCTAGCAGATGCCAAATTCTTCCTAAGGTGGTTATATGTACCTACATATGGATTTCTCCATGGTGTTTCCTGATACTATCTTGTTGACAGCAGAACTTTGAATTGGGTATAAAAAAGCCCTGATTCTTGCCTCCTGTCTCTGCTGTCCCCTAAGTTTTTTGACCTTGAACTGGAGATACATTCCATCTTGGATTTCATGTGTTTAATTAAAAAAGAAAAAAACAAACAAATAAACAAAACTAATGATTCCTGGGATCTTTTCTACCTCTAAGTGTCAGTAGTGCCATAAAACTGTTATGTTGTGTTTTATCGTGTTTTTATGAGAAGTGCTTCCATTGCCGTCTGGGTTCTGAACAACAAATCAGCAATTGGTAGAATCTCCTACCAGGAAGAGGAACCCTGGAAATTGTCCACAGATAAATATATAATATATGAATAAAACATCCAAGCTGTAGCATACCTGCCCACATTTTTGGAGGCTCCTTTATAATAGCTATATGTCAATGTTGCCTAGCTCATATCCATGGAAGGTTAGATATTACCCTTAAATAAGAATTGCACTCTGAGTTAACTTGACCTTGATCTGTGAAACCTCATGGAGGTTAAGCTGCCTTTTGTGATTGGCTTTTTGACCATTTGATATTTACTAGGAAAGATAGAAGAAATCAGGAGGGTCGTTTAAGCTTTTAATAATGAGGAAGGTTGTTAACTATTTATAGCCTCTCCTTGGTGCTGGCTTGTATGTAGCCTCAATTTCTTTTTTTTTTTTTTTAAGATTTATTTATTTGACAGAGATCACAAGTAGACAGAGAGGCAGGCAGAGAGAGAGAGAGAGAAAGAGGGAAGCAGGCTCCCCGCTGAGCAGAGAGCCCGATGTGGGACTCGATCCCAGGACCCTGAGATCATGACCTGAGCCGAAGGCAGCGGCTTAACCCACTGAGCCACCCAGGCGCCCCGTGGCCTCAATTTCTTAAAACTAATGATCTATATCAAGATCTAGGTATCTAGCAATGTGACAAAAGGCCTTAAATACTGTAAATGTGAATCATATTTTTATACTGCTTTATTGTAAGTTAATTAAGTGTGGTTTTGTTTAATTTTGAAAGGTGCACAGCATAAATTGATATATTTGTATATGATTGCATCTATAATAAACTAAATAGAGGTATTATTTTCCTTTTATTAAAAAAGAAGTGGCTGAGGGGCGCCTGGGTGCCTCAGTGGGTTAAAGCCTCTGCTTTCAGCTCAGGTCATGATCTCAGGGTCCTGGGATTGAGCCCTGGGCTCTCTGCTCAGCGGGGAGCCTGCCTGCACCTCTTTCTCTCTGCCTGCCTCTCAGCCTACTTGTGATCTCTGTCTGTCAAATAAATAAATCTTAAAAAAGAGAAGTGGCTGAATCATAAATACATCCTAATGTACTAGCTAGGTCTTCCAATACAATGATGAATAGAGAAAATGGTAATGGAACATCCTTATCTTGTTTCCAACCTCAGGAAAAAACAGACTCATTCAGTAGATTGTTGCAATCAATACTCTATAGATATATTTGTTAGAAATGAGGTAGTTGAGCCAGTTCCCTTATATTTCTAGGATGCTGAAAGTTTAAATTGTGAAAGATCATTGAATTTTATCAAATTATTTTTCTGCATTAATAAGATAATTATTACTTTTTCATTGTTTTGTAATGTTTTTAAATGCATTGATGACTTTTTAGGCCCTGTTTCACACCTAGCTTCATCTGTAAACTGCTGTCATATAAAACCAGTTTTTGAAACACTCCTTTCTCACCTACTCAAGACCTCTTTGTGGCAAAATCCCTTCTAGGTGTCTATATTCTTGGTCTCTAATTTTTGCCTTCCTATTTTTCAACATTTTCTTAAAGTCCTTAACACAAAGAGAATTTGAAAGAATTGTATGGTGAAATCCAGTGTACCCACAATCTAGATTCTGCCATTATTCTTCTATTATTGTTTTTATTATCTGTTAATCTCTCAATTCATCACTTATTTGAGGTGTTTTGAATTAAGTTGGAATCATCAGTACACTTCACCAATAAATACTTCGGCATGTGTATCATCAAAGCTTTCCTTTTTTACCTGGAGGAGGAGATCTAAAATTGCTGTCCTTTCTTGAGTGGCTGAAAAAATTGAAGTAATCCAAGTTTTGAGCTTTCTTTGTGTAAAGGTTTCCACTTACGGACTCAGTATTTTCAAACAGACCTAGGATTCTGTTTCCATTTTTCATTTCCTCTTGACTTACACTACATATATTTTTGAAATTTATTTTTGTGTAAGTGTGGATTCACAAGATGTTGGAAGGAATAATACAGAAAGGTCCCATTTACCCTTCACTCAGTTTCCCCCAATGATAATATATAACAGTATTCCAGTATTATAATGAAGAAATTAACATTGATAAAATCTACCGATCTTATTCAGATTTCATCAGTTTTTACTTGCACTCATTTGTGTGTGTGTATAGTTCTACACAGTTTTATCACATGTGCATATTCATGTGGCCACAACCACACTGAAGGCACAGAATGGTTCTGTCATCCCTCATGCTATCTTTAATGGGAACAGTGGTCTCCTTTCTTTCATCCCTAACACGTGAAAAACACTCCTCTGTCTTCCCTTTCTATTATTTTGTCATGTCCAGAATGTTATATAAATGAAATCATATAATACATTATCTTTTGGGATTGGCTTTTTTTTTTTTCTAGTGACCAAAATTCCCTTGGTGCAAGTTATTGGATGTATCTGTTACCTTTCTTGCTAAGTAATATTCCAAGGTATATGTATAACACAGTTTGTTTAAACATTCACTCACTGAAGGATGCTTAGGTTGCTTCCAGTTTGGGGTTATTAGGAATAAAGCTGCATCAAATATTTGTGTGCAGGTTTATGTATGGCCTCAGTTTTTCTCTCTGACTTGCATCATAATTTATCCCCTTCATGGGTCACTACCAACAATAATTAATAATCCTATATTATCTCTCCTCTTAAGATCCTTTTTAAATTCCCATATCCCTCTGGGTATTGCCTTATTTCTCTGTTACTCTATCATCAGGAAAATTACCTTGAGGCAATGGTACCTTCCAAGTATGCTACCAGGCAAACTTTTTCACGTGTCCTAGAATAGAAATGCTCAGAGAATTAAAATGCCTTAAATATTTGGTTTATTAAATCAATACAAAATACACTGAGAATTGAAAGAAAGACTTAGGGTAAGCTTCCAAATTTAGGATAAGGTGCAAACAATTATGTGGAAGACACACACTCACTGATCTTAGGTAGCACAATGGCCCTTATTTGTCTCATTGTATAAGAGCCACAAATGGCTCTTATTTGTCTCATTAAAATACACCAATCTTGGAGCTACTGTTTATTTATCTCACTGTTTCACCACCATATACCATACACACTTACACAAAAATAAATTTCACCATACACAAGTCTTCTAGTATCTATATACAAAATGAGTCCTGACTGTATATATTCCTTATCATCTCTCCCTCTACCATTCCAGTCAACACCTCAATCAAATTTTTCTTTTAGGACTAGCACAGTATGAGCTTAAAACATTTCATAGGAAATTGGTTTCTCCATAAACCTGCCAGAGTTCTCTTTGAACAGTGAAAGTTCCTTTTCCAAATCTTTTAGTTTCCAAGCATACTTTAGGTCTCCACAATCTGGCCCCTTCTTCTTTCTCAGACTTCTTATTTTTATTTTTTTCCCCCCTGAGTCAGTCTCTTGTCTGACCATTCCTCAGACACTGCCAGTGAATCCCAGGGATAGTTTCTTTGCTGTTATAATCCTCTGACTGGAATGCTCTCAGAGCAGTTAGTCACAGGGATTTTCACCTCATCTAGGTATATGCTTTCATATCACTTCCTCAGAGACCATGTTCTTATCTGTGTTATTGGCAAGAGCCAGATTCACCCTTACCACCTGTCATTTTCTATACTCTTTCTGACCATTTCTTCTAAAGAAAACTCAAAATTTTCAAACCTTTCAGAAATAAGAACACAGACATGTTTATATATATAACATGTTGTATGTTTTATATGTATGTATTATAAATGTGTTCTGTATCTATTTCACCCCAGGTAAGCCTCTGGAGCGATATCCCTCAGCGGAACAGACTTTTAAAAGTCCCGATTTTGTGCTCCGTTGCTCCGCCGCTTGCCGGGAGCCCGCCCCTCCCCCCGCGGTCTATCTTCCCGTCGCTTTGGATTCACTTCTCCACCAGTCCTACCTTTCAGAAAGTGGTTGATTTTCTGTTTCTAGAGTTGCTGTTCTTCTTCTCCTCGATCTCCCGTTGGATTTGTAGGTGTTTGCAATCTTTAGATAAGCTATCTAGCTGATCTCCCGCTACCTGAAGTAGTCTCAGCCTGCTACTTCTCCGCCATCTGACTCCTCCTCGATCCCTAAGTATTTTTGATGGCATTGTAAATGGGGATGTTTTCTTTATTTGTTTTTCAGATGTTTGTCACTGTATATAGAAACACAACTAATTCTGTCTATTGATTTTTATATCCTCAAATTTGCTGAATTAGCTTATTCTTTCGTTTTTAGTGGTCTTTAAGATTTTCTGTGCATAATTTTATAGATTCTAAAAATAAGACAATTTTACTTCTTCCAATGTGTATGTCTTTTATTTCTTTTTCTTGCTTGTGATAGCTATAACTGCCAGTATTATGTTGCATAGGAACAGTAAGAGTGGGCATACCTTTCATTTTCCTGATTTTAAAGGAAAAGCTTTCAACCTTTCACCACTGATTATGATGTTAGCTATGGGCTAGTCATATATGGCCTTTATTATGTTGATATTTATCCCTTCTATACCTAATTTATTGAGAATTCTTATCATGAAAGGATGTTGAATTTTGTTAAGTGCTTTTTCTGCATTTGAGTTTATCACATAGTTTTTGCTTTTGATTTATTAAGACATGTCATACTCTGTTGGCATATGCTGAACCATCCTTGCATCCTAGGGATACATTCCAAAAGTATAATGCTGTCAGTAGGTTACTGAATTCAGTTGGCTAATATTTTGTTGAGAGTTTTTGCATTTATAGTCTTAAGGGATATTGACCCATAGTTTTCTTTTATTGTGGTGTCTAGTGGTACCAGGTATCAAGTGCATGGACATGTGGTGGCAACAGGTCCAGGGAAGCATTATGTCTCTTTGGTTCAGGTTCCTGGTGTTCACAGCATTCGCCACTGTGCGTTGCTTGGAGAGCACTCTTGGTGTCCACATTGGATGCAAGGGCCGCTGGGTTCCTCAGCAATGGCACTGGCTAGGGCTGTTGACTAGGGAAAAGGGCAGGAAACATTAGTGACCAGAGTCATTTGTCTGCACATGCTCTTTTGTGGAAGCCAGCTGAAGATATCTGTGTAGTGGAGGGGACAGTTGCAGTCATATGTGTAGTGGTGTGGTCAGGCAGGTGGCAAGGGCTAGAACCAACTAAAGGTACATTGGCAGCTGCAGAAGCATGCAGGTGCACAGCTAGAGGGGCTAGCTGCAGGTGAGTTTGGTGGTATAGGCCAGTGACAGGGGACACGGCCTGATTTGGTCCCAACAAGCAGCTGTAGAGGTCCTGACTGTCAGCAGGCTCTGTGGTGACTGCACAGTTTCCCCCAGACATATACATACCATTGGAGGCCGGTGACAGACATCAGACTGGTGATATGCAAGTACACAGCTGGAGGGGCTTGAGTTGAGGTTGACTCATGGGGGTCAGGTGTATCGTCTTAACTATGCAGCTGTGGAGGCCTAGGCTGGCTACAAGTGCATTTCAGGGGCTCTGTTAGTTTGTGGGGGTAAGGAGCTGGGAGGACTCCTGTGGGTGGCATGTGGCTCCTGCTGAATGGATACCATTGAAAGCTCCTGCTTTTCCTTCTTTTTTCTTCCTAGCCATCTCTGTTATGTTTTGGTTTTATTGGTCTGCATGAGGTAAAACTAAAGTGGGACTCTTGTGTGATCCCCAAAAGGCTGGGGAAGCTGGTCGCTCACTCCGCTCTTTCTTTCCTAGCAAAGGGACTTCTTTCTAATTGGGGAGTTCCCAATTGGCACAGTGCAATGCTGGCTTGGGGGATGCAATGGTAGGTAAAATGAAGCTGTTTCCCCCTTTTTTTTTTACATAGTTATTCTAATATTTTCTGTTCCATTTGTTGTTGAAATTTCTTGTGTACTTCAGAGCTCTCCCAGAGCTATTTCTGTTTGTGAATGGCTGGCTGATTATTGATCCCTGGGGGAGACAGACTGGGGTCTTCTATACCACTGTTCTGGTGATGCCACTATCCTATCATGATCATTCCTTTTTCATTCCAGCTCCTGTACTGTGTCTAGGGAGAGTCACTATAATTAAAAAAATATTGTCTATTAAAATTGAGGCCTCTTTATCTGTAATTCTTCCTAATTTCTTTTATCTCTCCCCCCCTCCCTATTCCCATTTCCTTCCCACCCACTTCCTTCCCTTCCTTCCCTTCTTTCCTTCTTTCCTTCCCTTTCCCTTCATTCAATGAGAGCAGGAATCTTGTCTGCACTCTTCACTGCTATATTCCATGCAAATAACACACAGTGAGGTAACTCATAATAGGTAAATATGTACCATTTATGCATATATGGAAATAAATTCCATGAGTATATACCTTTCAGATCCCTACTGATGCTCATAATAAATTCTTAACTCACTGAGGATGATTTGACCTCAGTATTGTAAATATATTGCCTTACGTCTTCTTCTGGAAATGTTACTGTCAGGATTGAGCATTGAGATCTGTGATCTGTTCAGCCTAACATTTGTATATAGTGACTGGTTGACATTCTTTTTTTCCCCCACGTGAATATCTTTTTTTTTTTGGTAAGTCCCAAAATAGTTTCCTTTACCTACAGAATTAACTTGTTACATTAGTTAAGGATCAGTTAAGCATGTGTATGTGACTGACCACTCATGTGTTAAATTTATCTATTTTTAGACAAATATCCCGCTGTTTAGATTACTGTAGTTGTATGGTAGGTCTTGAAATCAGGTGGTTGAAGTTTTCTATTATAGCTTTTGTTTATTGAGATTACTTTGGCTACTTGAGATTTTTGTATTTCTATATAAAATTGAGTGTCAGCTTGTCAATTTCTATAAAATATTCTGATGTAATTTTGACTGAAACTACATTGAATCTAGTATAACCAAATTTGGAGAGAATGGATGTTGTGATAATTTCTGATTTTCCAACATGAATGTGTTTGATCTTTTTAAGTTTTTAAAAATTTCTCTCATTTAATCAAGTATTTACTCCTAGCTATTTGATGTTATTTGATAATTTTATAAATGTTATCTTTTCTATTTCAGCTCTGTTAGTTTTACCTAATACATAGAAAGAAAAACAATTGATTTATTTTTTGCATGTCGATCTAATTTTTTCTAGTATATTTTTTCTAAGTTTAATGGCATTTTCTTCTATATAACAATGTCTTCTGCAAATAGACATTTTTACTTTTTCCTTTCTAATCTCTGTGACTTTCATTTAATTATCTTCTATTACAATGTTAAACAGAATTGAGTAACTGATAATCCTTGACTTGTTTTTGACCTTTGGGAAATATTCACTGTTTCATCATTAAGTGAATATTACTTGTTACTCTTTTGTTGCTGACACTGACCAGATTGAGGAGGTTGTCTTTTATTTCAGTGTGCTAATAATATTTTCTTTAAAACCGTGAATGAACATTAAATCTGTGAATTACTTTTTAATGTATCTGTTGAGGTAAGTATGGATATTTTTTTTTAACTCAGCTAAAGCCATCAATTGTTTTGTTTTTTGTATGTTAAGCTAACTTTGTATTCCTGATATGAGATACAACTGGTCATGATGTAATATATTTTTTATAAATTATATGGTTAAATTTGTTAATATCTTACTAATTATTTTTATGATTATCCTCAAAAGGGATATTAGTCTCTAATTTTTTCTTCTAATATCTTCATAATATTTTGTTAAGAGGCTTATACTTGCCTGATTAGAACAGCTTGAAAAGTGTTCTCTATTTCTTGAAAACATTTAAAACTGGTATTTTTAAATTTAATGTTTGAAATATACTATTTCAAACTTTATATTTAATAGCATCTAACATATCCTTTTATCATCTCCTACCTCAAATAGAATTATTTGTCTGGGACCCTGTGGAAAATGTTTTTGATGTATGCTACGCCTCTTACTTTACTTTATTTGGGAACTATGACTAGAGGATGTATCTTTACCACAAACTAACTTCAATTTTGGCTTTCCTAAGCCCTAATAACCTTGGTAGGCCCCTTCTCTCTCTTGGATACAGGGAAATATCCTATGCATTTCCCTTCCTCTTTCTTTCATTTAGCACCTGCTTTGTGATCCAAAATTGGTAAATCAGATACATATATCCTGTATGTTGATTTTGGGGGGGGGGGGTGGTGAGGACAAAGGGCCAAGATCAGATTGTGATTTTAACAGTAGCTGAGTGGAGAGTCCACACGTGCAATGAAGAGTACTGAGAATATGCAGTTGTGAGGAGCGGACCGGTGGTGGTGACGGTGATAGTTCCAGCAGTGGCGGCACACTGAAATTCCTTGCCAGCAGATTGACTATGACTAGTTCTATTTGGATCTCGACACAACCTGATTTCCTAGATTTTCTCTCAATTCTTTATGCTACTATGGTCCTTTCAATAAATTTCTGCTGGCAGAATCAATTTCTGTTCTTTGTAACCAAAATCATCTGCTCGTATTCTTACCATAGCATGTAGGATGCTGGCCTTTCTAGAGCAGACATTGTGTATTTACTACCCTTCCAGAGAAGACTGAGTAACCAGTTTGCTCCAGTTACACAGAAGTATGACACATTTGTCTGTGGCCTAATGTTACTCTTCGATTCTAAAATAATTTCTTTGTGCCTGAAATAAGAATTATATCTATACGAAATGTATCAGCTAAGGGAGAGCTGCCTTGTAACTCTTTATGTTAAAAAAGCTACAAATGTGTATTTTTTACCTTAACGAAAAAAAAGAAAAAGAAAAAGGAGCTATCATGGAATTCTTACAGAATTCAAGGGTATTTGGAGTGAGGTATTTTTCCACTGAAAGAAAATGATAAATGGAGTTGCAGACAACTCTTATGAAAGTGAAAGACTTCAATGAGATTTTACATTGATAGAGTGCCTCAGGGAGTCAGCTTCCAAAGGTAAAGTCTAGGGTCGGGAATTGATCCTTGGGGAAGCCAGTCTTTAAAGTTTTATAAAGGTCAAAGCATTTCACCTCAGAGTTGTTTCTTAATGGCTATTCTGGATCATTCTATAGTCAATTTGATTGATTGTGCCATTTGAGGCACCTAAAAAAAAAAAAAAAAACCTGCCAAAAATCAGTCAATATGTTGGCTACTTGTAGAAACAACTTAGGAAAAGAAAAATGTCCTTTTTTATGTTGAATTTCATTTAAAATTTTGTTTTATAGTGGAAAATACTTAATCTGTAACAATCACCTAAAAATAAATTGTTAGCACAGTTAAAAAACTAAATGTCAGCACAGTTAACACATATATGTGCAGACATACATATTCACGCCAAAGTTTTCTATTTGTCTTTCTAATGCCTTTTTTTGCACATCTATCTTTTTGCCCTCCAAAATTGATATTTGTAAAGATGGACAGATTAAACATATTATTGTTTAAGAACCCATGAAATACTAGGTTTAAGGCAGTGATAACAACAACATTAGAAGACATTTCTCCCTTTGGCTCCCTAGTTTTTGAAATGACATAAAATCAACTAGTATCCCCCTAATCATTATAAGATGAAATACAACAAAGTTAGAATAGCAGAAAACAATGTTATCTGAAAGCCAGTCAATAATTGGCTTTTTTACTTCAGCATTTCTTATTAACTATTGGAGAAAATTAGTTACATCCTTGTTAAGAGGCAACTACTCAGTAATTATATAAACTTGAACAGGTTGGTTAATATCTCTGAACCTCAGATTCTTCAATTTCTAGATGGTAACTTTATCTGTAAGACTGGGTAATATAAGCACCTTCTAGGATGGCTGTGAAATTTAAATGGGATAAGGTAAATACAGAACTTAGTATCATGACTATCATACAGTGATGCTCAAACAATTTAGCAATAATGACCCTACTCCTTGCGGTGGACTTTTGACCATACAATATCTGACTCTGATCAATTAGAGCTCTTACCTAAGTAGATGAGGAGAGTGCCACTCTCAGTAAATCTAAGACAACCAGGTTTTCCTCCAGTATTGGAGAAGACTCCCGTTTTATTTCAGAAGCACCAAAAGAAGTGGTTGATGGATTTAAGAACCATGAAGTATGAAAAAGATACGCCAGACATTAAAATCACACTCAGAGGAGCTAAGTACCCACAATGAAATTGAAATAAGGACACTGAAACCCAGTGGAGAGAAATATGGGATCATATCTTGCATCTTACACTGATTCCAAGTCTTAGCTCATGAAAAGAAATGGCAGGCAGAATTCTTCAGTTTTTAAAAATTATTTCACTCCCCCTGCATTTTTCTTTCTATCTTTACTTTTTCTCCTGAGGAAGTTCCTTTCCCTCCCCCTGCTCACACACACACACAGACACACATGTGCGCACGCACACACACACACACACACTCTCTCTCTCTATCTCTCTGTCTGTCTCTCATAAATAAATAAATATTTTTAAGTAAAAATAAATAAGCTATACCTTCAATTTTCAGCTCTGATATTTACAGTTTGAAAACCATACACAAATTTGTTCTTCTGTGTCTGGCTCATTTCACTTAGCATCATGTTGTCCAGGTCCAACCATGTTGTCACATATGGCAGGATTTCCTTCTTTTTAAAGGCTAAATAATATTTTCTTGCATATGTATACCAAATTCCTTTATACACTCCTTGAACATTTGGGTTATTTCCACATCTTGGCTATTACAGTTCTGTAGGTAACAAGGAAGTAGATATGTCCTCAAGATCCTCATTTCAATTTCTTTGGCTTTATACCCAGAAGTGGAATTGTTGGTTTATATAGTATTTCTATTTTTAATTTTTTGAGGAACTGCCATACTGTTTTCCCTAGTAAGTTGTACCAATGATACTACTTACATGAGCAATCTAAAATAGTCGAACTTAGAGAAGCAGAGAGTATGATGGTGGTTGCCAGGAACTGGGGGAAGAGGGAAATGAGGAGTTATTAGTCAGGAGGTATAAAGTTTCAGTGCTATAAGATGAGTAAGTCTTAAAGATCTATATAGCATCATGTCTATAGTTAACAATATTGTATAGAATTTTGCTAAGAGAGTAGACTTTGTTTACTATTTTCACAGAAGAAATAAATAGGGAAGGTAGGAGGATACTTTGGGAGATAATCAATACATTTATGGCATAGATTGTCATGGTTTCATGAGGGTACAGTTATCTCCAAACTCAAATTGTATATATTAAAATATGTCAGTAATACCTTAATAAAGTGGTTTTTTTTTAATGTATG
The DNA here is from genome assembly GCF_902655055.1 of Lutra lutra. Taxonomy (NCBI): domain Eukaryota; kingdom Metazoa; phylum Chordata; class Mammalia; order Carnivora; family Mustelidae; genus Lutra; species Lutra lutra. Next base: position 54,204,255 of record NC_062290.1, read on the forward strand.
TCAGTCATACTTTAATAAAGTAGTTTAAGAAAACCAGAGACTGTTTAGCCTTTCTTGGGCTCAGTGATAAATTTATAATCACGTTAATCAGAAACAATTGGTTATTTTGTTGAGTCTCCTACTTAAATACTCTTATAATCTTTTGCACATCTCTATCCATACTGATTTCATTTAGCAATTCATAATCTAGTCTCTTACTTTCTTTCCAGCCATATATTCAAGCATTTGTCTAGTACAATACACACAGGATAGCTTTATCTGTGGTTACTCAAATTTGTGTTTTTATATTTTACATGCCCTTTATTTTGAATGCCTTTCTTCTTCAACTACCTACCTAACCTATTCTTTGTCTTCCAAGTTTTAACCAAAGTGATATTTTCTCTAAGAATATCTTCTACGACTATCTCTCTCACCTATGACAGAATGAGATGTTTTATCCTTTGATTGCTTATGGCATCATCTATTATCCTGTTTTTTAAAGATCTTATTCATTAGAAACCTGTCTGTTGTGCTAGGGCTACCCTCTTTTCCTTCCTAGATCTGTTTTCTAGAAACAATCGTTTGCATGCAGTCAAATGGCTCCATCAGTTATGTAGCCTACTTGTGCTATGGGAGGGATATATTTAACAGGAAAGACAGTGATGGTAAAGAATCCCAATGTTTACAACTATCTATGGTCTTTGACCTCAGAAGTGAAGAAACACAAATAAATTAGTTCCTAAACCCTAGGATTCCATAGAAAACATATGAGTAAGATAAAAGAGTTTCACTACAGGGGCAGCAGATACGAATTTTCATGCTTATATCAAGATTAACAGCCAATTTTGTACACTGATAGGGCCCAGGAAAGCAGCTCACTCCACTGCTGGTGGGAGAATCTATGTCCTTGACATCCATGTCCCATGCATAGCCTATCTGGTGTTCACGCAGAACTTCCTAAAAAAGCAAAGAACATATTTTAAGTGTAACGAAGGCGTATTTTTTCAGTTGAAAAGATTTTTAAAAGAGCAGTGGTCCTTCCCAGAATCTTTAGAATTTACCTTTGAAAGAAATAAATAAAAAATGTATGCAAAAGGGAGACAAACCCATGATAGGTAAATCATAAATCAGTGAATGAGCCCAGTGATTGTAAATGGAAGTGAGGAAAGGTTTTAGTCTTTTAGGCCAACTTTTTTAGGCTTTGAAGATTTAACAAAGCCAAGAATATCAAGATGACATAGGTGCCATCAGAGGGAGACATTGGTAGCTTCTGTAGCTTAACTGATGATCGAGAAACAAAAGAGAATAAAATATTGGGTGATGATGCAAGTAAAATTCTGCATTCTAGTGCTTGGGGGTGCAGTTTAACAGGAGGATGTGGTTAGAGGCCTGTGTGCAGAATGTGCTAGTCCTGGAGAATTGATTATGTGAAGTGCTTCCTTTGTTAGAAGGGCCCTTTTTGCTTTCTGCTCAGCAGGGAGCCTGCTTCCTCCTCTCTCTCTGCCTGCCTCTCTGCTTATTTGTGATTTCTCTCTGTCAGATAAATAAATAAAATCTTAAAAAAAAAAAAAAAAAGAAGGGCCCTTTTTGTTAGTTTTGTTAGGTCCCAGGATTTTCTGGGGAAGGGTAGAAAGCATATCATCAAAATGAGCCAGGAACTGGGGCAGGACCTCCAGGTCAGTACCAGAGATGCAGAATTGTGCCATTTGCCCAGGCAGACTCAAACATAGAGGAACACAGTAGTTCTTAGGTAGAGAGTCAAGTGAAGTAAAGCATGGGAAAGGCAGTCAGGAAGTAGAGACGGACAGAGACAGATGGCTCAGAATACAGGTCCTTATGGAGGCAGGGAAAGCACAAGGCAAATTAGTATAAAAATTCAACAAATGTGGGCACTGGGAAGATAAAAGTGGACTTCTTCAAATTTTTGGAGAACATGAATGGACTAATTTAGAGAATATTAGAGACTCTAAGTTTAGATACAGATAATAAAGTTAGAAAATTATGGGGAGAAAGGAAGATGTCCTAGGGGACACTTTTGGGCTGTGAAACAAGAGAAGCTTTTGGGGGAATTGGCAAAGGAGGATTGGCTATAAGGGACCTGACCTAAACCCTGCTCTCATAGGTGCATCCTTCAGTTTGAAGCAGACAGACAAGAACTTTCAAGAATGACTTACATGTGCATGGAGCACTGGGTGTTACATGTAAGTAATGAGTCTTGGAACATTGTATCAAAAACTAATGACGTACGTACGGTGACTAACATAACATAATAAAAAGAATAACTTACATTTGGACAGTGTCCATTGGAGTGTTTTTATGTGGAAATTATAATGAGGATACATGGAACTGAGACCTTTGATTCACTCTATTCGAGGTTCAGAATTTTTAGTTTCTCTCTCTCCTCCTCCTATACCCCACCCCTGAACCCCCTACTGCTTTTCATTTCTTGCCTTTATATGTTTATCTTTATTTTTACTGAGTAAAATGTATTATGAAATCACAAATGTTGGTCCTACTGGTGAGGAAGTGGAAGTGGGGCTGGAAGAGCTAGAGACTGGTCCTCAGCCACCCGGGGGGGAAGTGCTTTACACATTCAATTCTCCAGTACTAGCATGTTCTGTACAATGGGGTATTTGCCCAGTCTATGCCCGTGCCATAGGCTGGATATCTTTTCATAAGGTTAAAGGTTGCTGAATGGGATGGATTCCTAAAATTGAATTCTAAGATCTGATGGAAGAAAACAAACTTGCAAGTATTTATGAATTTGAGAAAGATCACAGATTTGAGAAATAATTGATAAAGGCTAGATAATATTTTTAAATGAACTCTGAATTTAGGAAGAAATACTTTTGAGAAATTCTAGTTCAGCATCTGTCTGAGGATAGCATGCATTTGAAGGTGGTTTAGCGTCCAGGAAACATATGTAAGAACTCTGTGGGATATAATGAATCCAACCCATAAAAAAGCTTTTATGGTCCAGTCTGAGTCAAGGGTTAGCTTGTGTGGATGATACTGAGATAGAAGGAGAGTTTTGAAATGACTGAAGAAGTGCCTGTGGAAGAAAATAAAGCAATTGGAAATAGATCATAGAAGAAAAGTGGGATATGCAACGTGTATTGTTTGAAGGGAATCGATTTCCAGATTCTCCACTTTCATTTATACTGTTTTTATAAAACTCCCTTAGAACTTTCCTGAATTCACACCAGCCCTTTTTGTACTTTAAACCATAAGGGCACACTCCTCGCTCTACCTCTTATAACCCAAATCTTAAAATATTGCATTGGCTGAGTTGTAAAATCCTCCTGGTGATGAGAGGATAATGTGCAAACAGCAGCTCTGATTTGGAGGAAGTTTCCCTTAAAGATTTTTCAAGCCATTCTAAATCATAGAGCTTACTGATGATGCTTGTTTATACATTTTTCTTCAAGGGTAAAACATCTCACTTATTGTGATGTGCTGAACTTTCAGCAGCATAAGTTGTAGAGGCTCTTGGCCCTCATGCTTTTAAAACAGCAGTTCTTAATGGGAGGTGATCTTGCTCCCCAGGTAACATTGTGCAATATCTAGAGCCATTTTTTGTTGTCATAAATGTGTGTGTTGGTGCTACTGGCATCTAATGGATGGAGGTCAAGGATACTGCTGAACATAGTACAAATGCACAGAATCTCCATCCCCACCAGTGTCAGTAGTTCAGAGGTTGTTGGGAAACATTATTTTAAAGGTAAGCGGAATACTTTTCAGATTACCGTATTCTTCAAAGTGCAATAGATAAAACCTCTGGGTAATTAAATTTATTTTTCCAGTGACAATGATTTCTCTTTTTATTGTATATTATAGAATATTTGATATGTACTATTTAGTATTTTCATCAAAGATTTTATGTATTTATTTGAGACAGAGTGGGAGAGCACGAATTGGGGAGGGAGGGCCTGAGCGAGAGGGAGAAACAGACTCCCCACTGAGCAGGGAGCCTGATACAGGGCTCCATTCCAGGACCCTGAGATCATGACCTGTGCCAAGGACAGACACTTAACTGACTGAGCCACCCAGGTACCCCTATTTAGTATTTTAAAAACAAACTTCTTTAAACTTAAGACAAAAAAGTGTAGATATTAATTTAAAGGTCTGAGGAGGATGAAGTTGTCTTTCTCTGTGCTCAGAATAATAATTTTTCCTATTATTTTTATAATAATTTTATTTTTCCATGGTTCACTCTGTCATCTCCATCAGCATTTTGTTAAAATATTTCCTTTTTAATGAGGTCTTCCCCAACCTATTTAAAATTATAACCTATCCCCACAACCATACCTCCTGTTGCCCTTCTTTGCTTTGTATTCCATGTCACTTACCACCATATAATGTATGTTTTACTTCATTATTTTGAAGAGATAAAATAATCATTCCTCCTCCTAATTGAACATCAGTTCTATTAGGGATATCCTATTTGATTCAGGGCTGCATTCCCCACAACTAAATAATACATTGCAAAATATAGGTACTTAGTAAACATTTGCAAAATGAATGAAAAATCCCATTGTAATGGGGAGAAAGCTTTGAAAAGATTCTAGGGAGCAGTTGGAAGGTAGTATGAGTAAGAAATGGGAAGCATACAGAGGAAGCATTCAGAGGAAATCCATGAATTTTTTTTTTCCTGCAGGAAACCCAGGAAATGTGATTGAGCTTTGTAGCCAAGAGATGCCCCTCAGAATTCTAGACTACCTGGAGAAATTGGAACTGCCCAGATCTGAGTAGTGAGCAACTAATAACCTAGCAAAGGGGAACAGACAGAAGGGCAGAGTCTGACATGAAGAACAGTATCGAAAATGATACCAGGGAGAGCTCTGGTGAGAATTATTGAGCTTTTTACTTTAGCTAGTAGGTCAGCTGACTTGGATTGACATTTAAAACTAAAATATATCCAAATTTCCGCATTTATCATTACTATCTTGTATGGCAAACAGAAAAGACAACGGGCCCTGGCTTGATGTTTGTGATCAATAGCCAAGAACATAGAGTAACAGGTTTTGGAGAACAAGGCTGTTGTTGGGAAAGCACTTGCTCTGTAGCATTCCAGGAATGACTGACAAGAGAAGAAGGTCCAGGACATGCCAAGTGTTGAGAGCAGGCCATTAGTAATGGTGTAAGGGCTTTTCAAAATTTGAAATATTTACCAATGTGCAATGCCCCAGTTGGAATATTTTGTGTAATCTATTTTGCAGGAGAGGAAAAACAAAACAAAAAAACAAACAACAAAAACTTCTATTTGCATACAGCCTCCTGCTATGATATTTTCACACAACCATGCTGCTTAAGAGACACTCTTTGTTGTGGAGCCATTGAAGGGACTGGAGAGTCTGGTAAAGTCAGTTTTCTGGGGGACTCTCATTATTTGCATGATTGTTTGATGGAACCATTCAATCAACAGACAGTAATTGGTAATCTGCTCTGTGCCAATCAGTAAGTAGTGTGTCATGGTTAAGAACCCTGGCATTGAAGTCACACAAATCACAGCTCTTATATTTTACAAAACTGAGTTTTTTGAGAAAGAGTTAATTCTTGCATCTCACCTTCAACATATACACAAGCAATCCTAACTTGTACATACCGTGCTTGGTGTTATTGCATGTCAATGGAGAAAGGCTTCCAGCAGAAAGTGAGTTCAGTAAATGTATCAATACTTTTTTGCCACTTCACTAAGGGAAGAGAGATGCCAGAGGAGAGCATGAAGGATCATTCTATGTGTGACCCATAGGTGGGGTTCAAAAATATTTCCAACAACTTAAATGTCCCTACTGGAGGTTAAGCTTAATCTTGCAGTTGAATGTGACCTATACAAAGTTTGGCAAGGTGGTATGTGGATCACCTGTTCAATATGTCGTGTAGAACCATGCCAACAAACAGAAGGAAAAGTAGGTATTTTTGAAGCCTGTGCAACAGGATAATCACAGGATAAGCTTATCACAGGATAAGCTGTGTGGCTACACTGGATAATGTGAGGTGAGACCCTTCTCTTGAAGGTTACTGGCAGCAAAGTGTGAAAGCCGCCTTAGCTAGTCTTCCTGAGATTCTGAATCATAAAGCAAAAGGAATGCTGCTCCCATTCTGGGCTGTGTATTTTCAAGGGCTATTTATCTGCCTCTGCCTCACTCACTCTTTCTCCCTCTCTCCCTGTCTCTCTTTTACACTGTTACTAATTTGATGGCCAATTCTGCAAACAGATGAATTCTGAAACATTGAATGAGTCAGAGATAAATATGTGGAAAAAGGATTACTGATAGATGGAATTAGAGGTATTAAAGATTAGACTAATAAAACAGCCAAAACTCTAAAGTCTCAGAGTCCTGTAATCTTGATACTGGATGTTTCTAAGGAAATTTACTGAAGGAATTGAAGTCTTTGATTGGCCCTCAGATTTCTAACACAGCTATACTGAGTTCCCTTTAGGGAAGTACTGGAGGAGAGGCTGCCCATCATACTTTGATTTGAATATGGTTAGCTTTCCAGTGTTAAATTATGGAAATTCCCTAACCATTGGACTGTCAGGAAATAGTTTACCTATTGCTGTGGGCTATTTTTGCTGCATATTTTAAAAATAATCTTAAAGAAAATTCCAAAGAATGAGAAAGAGGTCAATAGTAATTAAATAAAACCTGTTCACACAATGGAAATGTGTACCAAGCCATGTGGTTTCTAGGGTGACTCAGAATAGACAAATCACAAGTCGTTTGTAAACCTCATGCTTGTGAATATCCTAATGTATCCTAAGGTAAAAGATTTTGGATAACATAAATTACTGTTGTAAAAAGTTAAAAGTAACAGCAGTAGTATTGACTTTATGACTATGAAATTGTCTGTCTCTTTGTAACTTGGTTTATTTATCTTAATTATTTTTTGTTTACTTAAATTTTGGAAGTTGCCATTTGTGTGTTTGGAATGTATTTTTTACTCTAATGGTCTGAAGCTACTTTCTGGAGTTTTTCAATTGGTGCAAGAGAACTTGGCTAGGAATTGATAGTCATATTTCTAGATTATCCATATTTGAGTATATGAATAAGGGCCACTATTAGAAATTCACTATCCCAAGTACTGACTTACTATAGTTACGTTTTTTGTTTTCACTGGTCCTTTTCTTTCTTCTCTCGATCTTCTGTTCTTTTAAGTTTACTGCTCATGTTTGGTATGTAATGTGAGATTGCTCTAGAAGTTCCTAAAACAGAAATGAGTCAAATGTGAGACAGCTAGGTTGTTCAGAGTATTATTTTCAATTTGTCTGTGTGCTTCATAATTTTGAAATAATAGGTCCTCTTCAGGGTAAGTCTCTGAGGAACACTGGTGAGTAGGGCATCCTCAAAACAAAACATTAACAAGTATGCTTTTAACAACCCAGTTGATGTATGAAAAGGACTATTGGAATCATGGAGGAGTGAGTAGCGTGGGCAGAGGCATCACTGCCAACATGTGCCAGTCATGCTGAATGTTCTGGGGTTCATGACATGCCACAGAAAAAAGGTAAGAGGCATGAGAAGTGAGTTAAAAGCACTCTTGAGATTTAGGAATAGTTAGCATCCCAGCTGGAATTATCTAAAAAATTTTCTCTGCTGAAAAACAAACAAACAAAAACCCCACAAAAAACACCCCCAAAACAAGGAGTGCTCTTATATTATTGAATGAAGTGTTCAGAGCAAAAACCCCTGCAAGTCAGGAGGAAACCTGTGGTGTGTAAATGCCCATAGAGTGTCTGTGGCATTTAGTGTTTGTTTAGTAGGGTAGTGAAACTTTCATAAAATTAGGATTATCAAGATTTAATTTGAGACTATTTTATTATTTTCCTTTCTATTCTCATTCTTCTTGTTTGCCTTTTTTTTCCTTTTTTTTCCCGACAGGTATTATAGTTCAGCCATTTTTTACTCCACTGTTAGCATATATGTGCTGAATCTGAGCATGGATATTATAAGTGAGACTTGATCAGGATAAGCATTCATAGAGTATGACTGAGGGCAAAAAGGTGGTATCTGTGCATGGTTAGAAAGATACTCCTTGTGGTCTTAGTAACTGGCTTCCTGTTTTCAATGAATAGGGACCACCTGAATACCTTTATCAGAAAAATATACAGCAGGATTTTCTATACCATCAGGTAGTCTTAGACTAACACCTTTGTCCTGTGCATGGAATACTCTGACCATAGATGGGGAGGCTAGTCCCCAAAAAATTGCATTCCAGAAAGAATATCCAGGGGAAAAAACTATGAAATTTGATTGAGTGTCCATTAAATTCTTGCTAGAATTTCTTAGTACGTGTGAATTGAAGTTGAGGACATTCTTAACTTGAAGAAGCCCAGGGAATTTGAGAGATGGCCGAGACTGGTTAAAGTATATGAAATAACATAAAAATAGGTTTTAAATTAATGATAATAAAATATGAGAAATTCTTATTCAGAGCTGGAAACATTGTCATTAAATTCGTTTATTGGGATTATATATTCAGAGGCATTTACTTTTAGGCATCAGAAAACTTTGGTAGTAAAAATGATGAGGAAGCTAAAATTACAGAATAACTATAGAAGAGTGAGAATTGCTTAAAATAAATTTTTAAAGGCTATGGACAGACAACTTCTGTTTTACTTTAGGTTAAAGGGCTCACAGTACTCTGACTCCTTTGGTAAAAAACACAAAAAAAAAAATGGAACAAAAGGAAAACTTTTTTCTATGCGTCTAATGAAGAACAGTGACTCAAGGAAGCTTTGATGACCTGAATACCAGAGAAAGCAAAACCCTTCATAGGATGGCAGAGGTGCAGTGCTATTTCTGGAAATGAGCAGAGTGAGGAATGGGTTGCCACAGAAGCAGAGAATAGAGAGGGAAAAGATGATATAGTTGAGAATTGAATGACATAAGTTAGATGACTAGTATATAACCCTGAAAATCCCCAAATGCAAAAGTAAATCACTAGGACTAAAAATTCACTTCTTCATTTCTAACTTGTACAAGACAGCAGGAATAGAGGAGGGGTTAGAGAATGGAGAGAATTATGTTCTTAAATTTCCTGATGGTACTTGTGTTCTGGGGCTGTACCTTAGTTAAATCAAAGCATGTTATCAAAGCATATCAAGTTAAAAATAAGAAAAAAGTTACAGTCTCAGTTGCTCCTAGTTCAAATAATGGCAAAGCCAACACAAAGCACAGGAAGTTCTGGGTTGAACCAATTACAGATGAACTCAGCCTAATTAATGCTGCTTCAAACCTCATTCAATTTGATGAAGAGAAAAAAAAAAACAATGATCAGCCTCTCACCCTATCTCACAAAGGAGGACACATGGCATGTTCTGTAATAAATAAAATAACATATATTACACTTCTGTCTCTACTGTTTTAAACAAAGTATAGAATAATCTTAAAAAAAAAAAAAAAAGGTAAATAGGAAACCACTACCCCAAGTCAAGAGAAACCACACTTATTAGAAGGGTATGCAGATCATCAGTCATTGGAACTAGCATACACGTACCTCTAAAAGAAATATTTTAACTTGTTTTAAAAATTAGAGATAGCAGGGCACCTGGGTGGCTCAGTGGGTTAAACCTCTGCCTTTGGCTCAGGTCATGGTCTCAGGATCCTGGGATCAAGCCCCACATTGGGCTCTCTGCTCAGCAGGGAGCTTCCTTCCTCCCCCACCCCCGCCTGCCTCTCTGTCTACTTGTGATCTCTGTCAAAAAAATAAAATCTTTAAAAAAAAATTAGGGAAAGATTGAAGTAAAAAAACAGGAACATCATGTAGATAAATGAAAACTAAAAAGAATGAAATACAGATTCTGTAACTAAGATAATACCTGATTTCAAAAATGCATTAGATGGGTTTAAGAACAATTTGGTGACTAAAGAAGGAAAGATAATTGAACTTGAAGGTCAGTCAATGGAAATTATCAAAACTTCAGAGGGAGAAAAGTATGTGGGCGAAAAAGAAGAAATTAAAAAAGAAGAAAAAAGAGAAAAAAGAAGAAGAAAAAAACATATGAAAAAGTCAAAGGAGTGTCAGAGGCTTATGGGATAATTGCAAACAGCCTGACATAAATACAAATGGATTCTCAGAATTAGAGGTATGAGAGTGAATAAAGCACAATTACTTATTTATTTATTTTAAAAGATTTTATTTGTTTAGGAGGGAGAGAGAGGGATGGGGCAAAGGGTAAGGGAGAGGGACTAGTAGACTCTTCATTGAGCATAGAGCCTGATGCAGGGCTCAATCTCAGGACCCTGAGGTTGCAACCTGAGCTGGAACCAAGGGCTGAATGCTTAACAGACCAAGCCACCCAGGCATCCACCACAATTAAAAAAAAAAAAAAATTTTTTTCTTTTTCAATTTTGAGGAAAATCATACACACACTGATTAAAGAACTTGGCACAGACCAAGTAGGTTAAATAACGACTGTAATCAAACTGTTGAAAGCCAAAAGGCAAGATAAAATACTAAAACACAAAATACCAATGATAGCAAGAGGCAAACAGATGAATTACAATAAGAAATAAGAGTTAAGGCACCTGGGTGGCTCAGTGGGTTAAAGCCTCTGCCTTCGGCTCAGGTCTTGATCCCAGGGTCCTGGGATAGAGCCCTGCATCAGACTTTCTGTTCAGCAGGGAGCCTGCTTCCCTTCCTATCTCTCTGCCTGCCTCTCTGCCTAACTGTGATCTCTGTCTGTCAAATAAATAAATAAAATCTTAAAAAAAAATAAGAGTTACTTCTCATCAGGAACAAGGCGAGGCAGGAAACAATAAAAGGACATCTTAAAATACTTAAAGGAAAAATATGTCAACCTAGAAAGTCTTCATCCAGCGAAAATGTATTTTACAAATGAAAACAAATATTTTAGATAAATGAGGCCTAAGAGAATTTGTATCTAGCAGTCTTAGACTATATGAAATGCTAAAAGAAATTCTTGAGACTAAAGCAAAGTAACAGAAACTGGGATCTTAAAAGCAAGAATATGGAAAATGGGAAATTATAAAATTTGTATAATCATCAAGAATTATTTTCCTTTTGAATAATTTAAAAAAAATGACTTTAAAGTGAAAACAATACATTATAAAGTTCATAAAAACTGTAGAAGACTATGACAAGAATAGCACAAGGGATAGCACAGTGATGAATTGAAATATATTTATGATTTTATTGCATTTATCTGAAGTATAATATTTCAGAATAGATGGTCATAAATGCAAAAAGAATGTTTTAATTCCTGTGGTGACCACTAAATATTTACAAACAGATACAACTCAAAAGGCAATGAAGGAGGAAAAAAATTAAAATTCAGTGCAAAAGAAAGCAGGCAAGGAGGGAGAAAGAAACAGAGGACAAAAAGAAATTGATCAGGAAGATGGCTGATTTAAGCCTGATAGTATTAATAATTTAATTATATGAAAATCATCTAATCAATCATGTTAAAAAGCAGATTGTCAGACAGGATACAAAAACAATATTGGATACAAAGCCACTGAGGAATTCTTTTTAAATTTAGAAGGACATACAGGCTTTTAAATAGAAAGATAAAAAAGTATAAACTGAGAAAATAGTACTCATGATAATATGACTATTTTAATATTAGGCAGAGGACTTCACTAATGGAATATTACCAGGAGAAAAGATATTCCATAATGATAAAGGGATATTTCATTAAGAAAACACAGGAATCCTAAATGTGTATATACCTTGTAATAACAGAAATTTTAAGTATATGAAGCAAAATTTAACAGGTATAAGAAAAGAAATAGACACAATTACAATTGTATTTGAAGATTTTAACATTCCTTTCCAATAATTGAAAGATTATACGGAAAATAGTAAAAATATGAGAAGTTCAGATAACAATGTCCACCTACATGATCCAGTAGATATTTTTGGACTCTAAGCACAGCAAGATCAGAACACATATTCTTTTCAAAAGCAGACGGAATGTTCTTTAAGATAGACAATATACTGGGTCATAGGATGTCTCAATGACAAATGACTGAAACCACAGAGTATGCTTTCTGACCATTATGAATTAATTTAAAAATCGGTACCATTACAACATCCTGAAAAATCCCCAAATATTTGGAAGGGAGACCACATATTGTTTAAAAAAACACTGTGCTGAAGAAATAACAAAGAGATACAGAAAGTATTTCAAATTAAGTGATACATTTTTGAAAATACAATCACTTGTGGGATGCTGGTAAGTGATTCTTTATAGAGAAATGCATGGCCTAAAATGGAAACTTTATAAAAGAAGACAGATTTCAGAATCAATGATCTAAGTGTCCATCTAAAGAATCTGTAAAACAGCAAATCATAGAATGTGCAGAGAGGTTTTGATACTAGCAAATAGTTGAGGGAAGAGACTTCATAATTGTTTTGCACATGCTGAGCAGAGAAGGCTTGAGTTGACACTCATCCAACATAATCTATGTGTATATGTCTTACTGCTCTCTCCGCTGCCACACCACACATAAGCACTCATGTACATACACACACACACACACACACACACACACACACACACACACACACACACACACACACTTTCTCTCTGGAGAACCCTAATGGGAAAGGCAGATAGGAAGTCTTCAACCCCCAGATCAGTCTGAGTGTGTCTTAACATGGCACACAGAAAATCTCGTTCATGCATTCATTTTAGCTGTGGTGACTTTGTTGTAGAAGTTCCAGAAATATTAAATATTATGACTGGGCATGAACTTCCAGAAAAGAGGAAGTAGAGGAAGCATCATTCAAATGATGTAAAAGCTTCATGAAACCTTTATAAATGGATTATGTTCCAGTAGGAATGCTCTGTGGAATCTATTTTCAAAGCAAGTGATTTCAAGGAGAGGCTATGGTAACAATACTGTTCTGTTAATCTCTCCGTGTATTATTTTCTAATCATGTTCACTTTGAAGTAGTATGTTTTACTTCTTAAGATTTTCTTTGACAGAGTGTGCACAAGTAGGCAGAGAGGCAGGTGGGGTGGTGGGGGAGCAGGCTTCCTCTGAGCAGGGAGCCCAATGCAGGGCTTGATCCCAGGACCCTGGGATCATGACCTGAGCTGAAGGCAGATGCTTAACGGACTGAGCCACGCAGGTGCCCCTGAAATAGTATGTTTTAATATCCTGTCTTCCTCCTCAAATTTTCCATTGTCTAATATTCACCAGTAATTTTTCAAAAAAGAGTTATCTGTGGATTTGGAGGCAGGGGGGAGGCTGGTATCTGGGGGAGTTAGAATGGTGTTTCCTAGAGACACATGTGCAGGAACTTTTCTGTGATGTACAGAAGGTAGCCTCTCCTTTGCTCCCTTGAGATGTTTTCCTTAAGTTCTACATAAGACTGTTGGACCCACTTTTTTGGTCTTAGGATCTGCATTGTGAACCATATGTTTTAGCATTAACTGGTAATTTATTAAGGAGATTTATTCCAGATAAAAATTCCAAATAAATATGTCCCAGTTTTGTTGGAGGAAAAAAATACATTTCTGAGCATTCAAACTTCGAACTCTCCAGGCAAATATTAATAGCAATTATGAACCCTATGCATTTGAGAAACATTGCTGGAAGAGGACAAACGCCTTTAAGTATAGGAACCAAGAATCCCACCCACAGTGCCTCATTCAGATAAGCAGATCCATTTAATGAGGCAGAGGAAGATAGTTTTGCCTCCTGCTAAAACTGTGTGTCCCAGACTTGGTAGATAATGTTTCTTTGCAATTCAGGCCAGATAGGGAAGCCTATGTGGGACTGTATTTTTCAGCCCACTCTCAAGTGTCACATTATATTGCATGATGAATGTGTAAACTTTTCCATTGTGTTATAAAATATTAACAGACTTAGAGCAATGGACTTCCCTAATAGACATCCTTTAAGAGAACATACACCTAATAAGAAATAGCAAGCTTAGGAGAATCTTAGCTGTGTAGAAACCTTAGTGGGGGGAGGGGGAAGGTTGTCAATAGGAATACATTTTCTGATAGTAAATAGAAGGTTGTTTTCTTCTGGTGCAACCACACTGTAACTGCCCCGCCCCCCACCCCTGAAGGAACAGAGCAAGTAATATTTCAGAAATAATATTTAAGAACAAAGACTTCAGAACTAATACCATATTTCTGACTGTTCTTTCTTTTAAAAAAGCTATTTTCAATATCAGTATCTTTTGTGTATCAGTGTCTCTCTCTTGCCCTTATATTTTCCCAGATTTGTGATGACTTTCCTTGTTCAGTTAATGATAGTTAATATGGTAACTCCAACTGGCTGTATAATCATGATAAAAATGTGTGTATGTTGTTAAAAAATAGGGTTAACCAGGAATGTCAGGGTTTGAAGTTATATGAGAAGAGAAAGAAAGGGCAGTTCCTCAGTGGTAGGTGACCAGGGACTTCCTTGTCTGGAAAGAAAGACTCCTCTCGATCCTCTGCTCTATTTCCACCTTGGATAGGTGGTCTGTTCATTGTCTGTACTAATATTTCGTGCTGTGTGCTATGGCTATTAGGGGTTGTGAGGTTTGAAGAGGAGGACATTCATTTAGGGAACGAGGTTTCAGGTGAAATCATCAAGGTATGGATAATGTACATATGGATTTCACTAGACTTTAAAATTTCTTAGCTAACATGTAAACCAAAGTAGACTAATAGATGTGAAGTAGATTAGACAATTGAGAAACACGTTTAAGGTTACCTTAACTTTTTAAGGTCTTTTAAAAAAAGGAAAAACAAGTTCAGGGAAACACTTCTCAAGAGTAAGTTTATTTACTAAAACAAAACAACAACAACAACAACAACAACAACAAAACCCAGGTATAATTGGGGGGAGCAAAATGGGAAAATGTTCTGATATTTAAAAATTTACACCTTTATTACAATTTTTTTGATAACCTTTGGGCGTTTGTTTTGTTACCTCTAAAATGGAGTGAATATTGCCTCCTTCATAAAGTCACTTAGCAGAGTAAATGAGATGATGCTTGTCATCTAATTTCAGCGCCTGGCAGTCAGTATGGATTCAGTAGATGTATCTATAGTCATTTTTCATTATCCTTCATAAAAAGAACAGAGACCCTGGAGGAGATTAAAGAGGAGTCTCTTGTGAGTAATTGAACTACCAAACTCATGAACTATTTCCAAGGGTAAGATGCTCTCCATTGAAAATTAAGTTCTCTTGTCAGAAACAAAATATTAAGAAATTATACTGCAACCTATTGAGTACACATGACTCCTAAAGTATGTTAGAGAAAATACAAAAAATACTATTTTGAAGTTGAGCCAATTAAGCAAATAGAAATTATAGCAAATATATTTGAAACCTATGGGAAATGATGAGCTTCCTCATACTAACTGGCATATAGCTTATTCTGGGAATATTGAGCTGATATTCTCTCCCTTCACACCCAGCACACAGACATAGTTGTTGACAGGAAAAGAGAGTGATGAAAGGCAAGAAGTTAATTGCAGAGGTACGGTCACCAACAGGAGACTCCTGGGCTAGAAGGGCTATGATGTATTACCCACTGTCTCTGGAGCATGGGAGGGGAGGGTTTTTCTGCTCAAATGGGGGAGTGGTCATTTGCTTGTCTGCCTGGCAGTTCTCTTCATCAGTGTAACTGGTAGTGTTTCTGTGTCCTTAATCTTTCTCTTAGCTCTCCTCTCCCTCCTTCCACTCTCTTCCTTTGCTAAATCTTTTTCGTTTGTTTTTAAAGAAATTTTAAGGTTTTTTTTTGTTTTTGTTTTTGTTTTTTTTTTTAGTTTAGCCCACTCCAGTGCTTTTTTAAATGGTGAAAATTGAGCTTTGGGGGTGTACAAATTACAGAAAATTGAGTAAAGTCCCTCTCCATAATGCTTTTGGAGAGAAATGGACAGGACATGTTGGTGACTAAGGAATATTACAACTCTAAAGTTGACTCCTGGTCCTTTACTTAGAATGTGCCTGAAAGGAACATGTCAGATCTGGGGTGAGCTGTGTCATAGGGGCAAAGAGGTAGGGCAGCCAGCGGTGCCTCATAAGACCTGTCAGAGAATGAGGAAAAAGAACACAACCTATGGTAAAAAAAATATTTGCTCAGCCGGAAATTTCTATTAGTAGGTTGTGTCTTGGTGGAAATTTTAGAATCTACCATGAATAAGATTCCAAATACTACCTGTCAAGATTGAATTAGAAAGAGAGAATGATTGGGTAAGGAGTAAATCTGGTAACTGAAAATTATCCTAAGATTTCTTTTGAGACAATTATCCTAAGATTTCTTTTGGACTATGGGACAAACATTTCTATCTTAAAATGTTCATAAAGCAAGAAGCATCACTGTTGAATCTTCAGCTGTAAAATCTCTTCTTTCAAGTTGTGAATATTGCTGTCTTTTCTACTTGTGAACATTTCACTCCATTAGCTTCATATCTAAGTTGAGCTTATGTGGGAGTGCTTACTTAAAGGTTCAATTGGGACAAAATGCCATGAAATGTGAAGGATGACAGAAATACAGTGACTGATAAGTAGCAAGAATGGTGTTCCCTAACAGTAGAGCAAAGGAATCTCTTCTTTTCCTTTCGAAGACTTGTAACTTTCCTATAATATTTTATATACAGCTTAAGAACCTATGTCTGACAAGATAGAAGTGAATTTGTAAGTTCTTGAGTTTTAGTATTTATAAATACTCCTACAAAAGGGAAATGGTTACAGATTAGAGGAAGACCAGAAATAGGGAGAATGTATTGGAGACCAGAAGGAGTGTAAAGGAAATCAGTAATCCTTGGAAACTTAGGTGGTGGGTCTTGACAAGCAGTGAGGTGCAGCTAAGCCTAATGGCTCATTGGTTGCCCTTGCAACAAACATTCCAGATATAGCAGACAGAGCAATCTTTCAGGACATGCTGATGATAGAGAAATCATGCTTAAGAAAGTAAAAGTGATGCCCTCCTTAAGCTTGAAACTATGTTCCTCAATAGAGTTCCTTTTCACAAAATAATTCAAATCAGTAGCCAGGGCACCCAGAATAACTCAGAACAGAAAAACCATGAGTTATAGTACTGGAACTGATGCTTTTAACTATCTTATGGGTGTCCTAAGGCTAAAATATCTGAATTTGGAAATCATTCTGCTGTCAATTTTTAATAAAATGCAAGGCAAATAAGATGAATAGAAGATAAAGTATAATAATCACTCAAATCTCATTCAAAAAACCAATGAAAGGAATGTGTTTATGCCAGCAAGTGTCTGTTTTCTCCATCCATTTCCTGGGTTAAACCAGAGGAGGGGCAGATCCAAAAAACATATTATTTAAGAGGGCACAGGTAAACTGCATCTAGGCACAATTAAAAGCCATAGATGGTGTTAAGTGTTAGCAGTCTGAAAAGAGAACACAATATCCAAGAGATTTGAATCTGGGGAGCAAATTAATATCACAGAATATTTCATGAAACTTATATGATTTATGGAATTTTACACTGATGACAAAGAATTTCAAATACTCACCATATTCCAAAGAAATCCCCAAATAATTGAGGTCTGACATCTTCCTAGGACTTAGTCATGGTCAAATAAGCACTGCTACTCAAACTGTCCTTCCTTTTTCCTCTATTCTGCTTATATAAAAGCACCACAGGGAGGTTAAATACTTGAAAGCACTCCTTTGAAATCCTATGTAAGAGCCTAGAAATGAGTGATGTGGCTTGTGCTACCCTTTTCTGTTGAAGAGAAGGCGTGTTTCTGTCACCCACAAGCTAAGTGAATGTGGTTTTGAGAGAATTAATTTGTAGAGATGAGGGAAGTCTGAAAGGGAAGAGAATACTGGCATTTCATTTACCTTTTGGATGTTTTCTTATAGAGTGATTTGCTGATCTGAAATCTGTGCCTTTTTGAATAGAGCTATAAGGCAATTGGAGGGGGGGACAAGGTGGATAAAGGGGCTGGGGAGGTAAGAGAAGGCAGCCAGGCAGCAGTCAGCCTCCAGCTGTTTAAGGGGCCCTCGGAAGAAGGTGAGGAGTTTGAGCTGTCTTGCAAATACCTCACCCAAGAAGGTTGTTTACTGTGTGGATGACTCTCCCAACAGAGGCTGAAGTTGTGGTAGAGAGTAGAATGAAATGAAGCTGGAATTAGATCTCCCTTCTTAGAAGATTGTGCAGCAGGGTGGAAGGTGTCTCTGCAAAGTCCTCAAGAAACTTGCTTGTACATAATCCACATTAGCAACGAGCTGAATATCGAGCTACATACAGTCACTATTTAATGAAAGAAAGAAGAGCAGCCAAAGGAGGCTCTAAAAGTAGGCTTAGAATCAAGAGCTATAACACTTCACTCCCCAGGCTTCTTGGCAGAAGTCTGCGGAGGAGGGGAAGAGAGAGAAAATTAAATGCCATACGACACTAAACATTAAAACAAGTATAAAGAACTTAAAAGGGGCTGGAAGTTAGGGAATCTGTCCAATATGTAATCCTGCTATTAACATATCTCCAGGAAGCTGGTGTCCAGGTGGTCAAATAAGGAAGAGTTTTTATTATAGAAAGCATCTGTGAGAGAAGGCAGGGAGGAAGCCTAGATCTGGGAGAGTTAATCATCAGACGACAGTGCAGGATGACTCCAGGTGAAGAAAAGAGGGCAGGAAGTTTGGGTAGAAATCTCATGATCAGCTCAGCAGTCTAGGGAAGCTCCAGCAAGGTGTTGGGGAAGTTGTCAGGCAAATTTGCTGATCAGAGGAATTCTGTGTCTCCCCGAAATGGACTTGTGTTAGTGTCCTTGCTGTACGTACGTACTTGATGGTAGCAGCCTGTGCAAAGTGTGGCCTTAGAATAAAGATAATGGATTTCAGAGCACAGCACTTAGTCTGTTACATTCCCTGTAGCTAATGGTCTATAAGAAATACTCTTATGGCCTCCTCAATAGTTAAAGTAAAGGGGAGTTTATAGAGCATGGGTAAAGGAAGTGTTGGGAAAAAATTGAAGCTTGAGCACTGCAAGTTCAGACTGATCGATAAAGTGATTACATCAGACAGATTGATGAACAGCTTGTAAGAACAGGAGAGACCTATTATTCAGAGTCTAGGACATGACTGAGGCAGATTTGCAGTGATCAAATAGCCCAGTAGCAGCCATGGCCTGGACAGGGAGAAGAGTTAGAACTGGAACTTTTAAAATAACATGGAATGTTAGGATCACCTGTTTAAATATTCTTCAGATAATTTAGTTGCTAATGCTGTTTTTTATTTATGTATTTACTTTGTGTCTTATTTTATCTTCTCTTCCCCCCGCCCCCCGGGTTACTAATTCTATAAAGGAGACATTGTTTAACCAAATGCTTTTGAGATAAAAACTTTAAAAACTGCTGCTTAGGGGCACCTGGGTGGCTCAGTGGGTTAAAGCCTCTGCCTTTGGCTCAGGTCATGATCCCAGGGTCCTGGGATGGAGCCCTACATCGGGCTCTCTGCTCAGCAGGAAGCCTGCTTCCCCCTCTCTCTGCCTGCTTCTCTGTCTACCTGTGACCTCTGTCAAATAAATAAACAAAAAACCCCACAAAATCTTTAAAAAACAAAACAAAAAACAAAATGCTGCTTAAAAAAATGTTTACTATGGACATGAGGATTTTCAAAAGCAGGCAAAATAGTTTAATAGAAACCATATTTTTGCCCTTGCTTCCCTTGCCTTTGGGGAGATGGAGAGGAGAAGGGAGTTGAGGGAAATTGGAAGGGGAGGTGAACCATGAGAGACTATGGACTCTGAAAAACGATCTGAGAATTTTGAAGGGGTCGGGGGTGGGAGGTTGGGGGCACCAGGTGGTGGGTATGGTAGAGGGCACGGATTGCATGGAGCACTGGTTGTGGTGCAAAAATAATGAATACTGTTATGCTGAAAAAATAAAAAATTAATTAAAAAAAAAAAAACTGAGGTACCATTGACCTGCAATAAAGCACACAGATCTTAGGTGTAAAAAAAAAAAAAAAATAAGAATACCTAGCTCTTAAGATTTGTATCAGGATTAAATGAATTAGTATTTGTACCTTGTGTACAATAGCATCTGGGACCATCTACATCTATGGAACTATCTACCTCTATGTACTATCTACATCTGTGTCCTCTCTACATGTATATTAAATAAATACAAATGATCATCTGATATTAGCAACTATGTGGAAGCAGTAGAATATATGGAGGATTATGTACAGTTTTTCTACTAACAAATAAACAAACAAAGAAAACAACCACAAAAAAAAAATAGTTTAATAGACTCAATAATCAATCCCTGTCTTCAGCAATTTTCAACAACTTGTTTGATCAAATTCCTTCCTGCTTTTCATCTCCATGGACTACGTGGAAGCACATCCAAGACATGATACAATTTTACTGTGGTTAAGCCTTCTAGTGCTCTTACAAAATAATAGGTAGGCTTCTTTAAGTCTCTGGCTATATAAAAGCTGTGGACTTAGAATTTTTGTTTCATGGTCATCCAGAGAGCTTAGAAAGACAGTACAAATTGTTACCACTGATGACACTTGTTTTAATTTTGATGAATTAATTGATTCCAAAGACATTTGTTAATTGGATACTTCATGGGAGGGAGGTTTAAGTACTGAATAAGAGCTTAAATTTAAGAGTCACATCTGTTTGCATTCCAAATCTCATTTCTTAAACTTTCTTCCTAAACATACATACATTGGTCTGTATAATAAAACTAACATTATTTACTTGTTACATTGATTGTAAGCATTAAATATGTTACATAAACACTGTCTTTTGAACAATGAGTGGTATGCATATGGTATCTAATGCTATTATTTATACTTTAATGTAGTGAAGTAACAATGAGAGATGCTAGGGAAGAGGGAAGAGGAACTCCTCATGAGAAATTGATTAGGTTGAAATGAGTTTTTCCTAGAATAATGGAGTGATGTCAGAATTAGATCCCCTAGTAGTCTAGGTGGCAATAAGCTTTCTGTGGTGCTCAGGGGTTTTGTCATTTCCCTTCCTAGACATTGTACCTTTTGTACCTAGTATAGTGGACCCCAATTCGTTATCCACTCAAGCATATTTATGATGTTAGCAGGTTATCTTAGTTTCACAGAGAACATGTAAAACAGTGTCTGTCGATACATATCAAATCCAAGCTGGCTCTTTTGCCTAAATTGACAAGTTGATCCAAAAATTCATGTGAAAATGCACAATAACCAAAACAATATTAAGGGAAAATAAGAAAATGCAACAATGAATCAATGGAATAGAATTGAATGTCCATAAATAAACTTTCAAATTTCCTGTCAACTTATTTGTACAAAGATGCCAAGATAATTCAGTTGGGAAAGAACAGTCTTAACAAATGGCATTAATACAAATTAATACCCACACACAAAAAAATGAATTGACCTTTATTTAACTTCTACAATACACAAAAATCACTCCCAAATAAATCAAAGCCCTAAATACAAGAGTTAAAACTATTAAACTCTTAGAAGAAACATAGAAGTCAAACTTTACCCCCTTAGGTTAGGTGGCGATTCCTTTGATATGATACTAAAGCACAAGCAGCCAAAGAAAAAGAGATCAATTGACCTTATCAAAATTGAAAACTCAAAATGGATGAAAGACCTCAGTGTGAAACAGGAATCTGTCAAAATCCTAGAGGAGAACACAGGCAGTAACCTCTTCAACATCAGCCACAGTAACTTCTTTCAAGACACTTCTCCAAAGGCAAAGGAAACAAAAGCAAAAATGAACTTTTGGGACTTCATCAAGATCAAAAGCTTCTGCACAGCAAAGGAAACAATCAACAAAACTAAGAGGCAGCCCACGAAAGGGGAGAACATATTTGTAAATGACATATGAGATAAAGGGCTGATATCCAAGATCTATAAGGAACTTCTCAAACTCAACACTCAAAAAACAAATAACCCAATCAAAAAATGGGCAGAAGACATGAGCAGTCACTTCTCCAAAGAAGACCTACAAATAGATAACAGACACATGAAAAAATGGTCAACATCACTATACAAATTAAAACCACAATGAGATACCACCTTACATCAGTTAGAATGGCAAAAATTAACAAAGCAATATTGGCGAGGATGTAGAGAAAGGGGAACCCTCCTACACTATTGGTGGGAATGCAAGATGGTGCAGCGACCCTGGAAAACAGTATGGAGGTTCCTCAAGATGTTAAGAATAGAGCTTCCCTATGACCCAGCAATTGCACTACTAGGTATTTACCCCAAAGATACAGATGTGGTGAAAAGAAGGGGCACATGAACCCCAATGTTCATAGCAATATCCACAATAGCCAAACTGGAAGGAGCTGAGATGCCCTTCAACAGATGAATGGATAAAGAAGATATGGTACGTATACACAATGGACTATTACTTAGCCATCAGAAACAATGAATATCCACCATTTTTATCGACCTGGATGGAACTGGAGGGGATTATATTAAGTGATGTAAGTCAAGCAGAGAAAGACAATTATCATATGGTTTCACTCATATGTGGAACATAAGTAATAGCATGGAGGATCATAGTGGATGGGAGGGAAAACTGAAAGGGGAGAAATCAGAAAGGGAGACAGACCATGAGAGACTATGGAACCCAGGAACAATCTGAGGGTTTCAGAGGGAAGTAGGGCGGTGGTAATAGGGTGATGGGTACTGAGAGGGGCATGTGCTGTGAAATGCACTGGATGTTATATGTGATTAATGAATCATTGAACACTACATCAAAAACTAATGATGTACTATATAGTGGCTAACCGAACATAATAAAAAGACTTTTTAAGAAATTGAAATCTTTTGTACTTGACACCATCTAGAAAGTAGAAAGACAACTCACTGAATGAGAAAAAAATATTTGCAAATTATGTATCTGGTAATGGACTTACATCCTTAACATAAAAAGAATTCCTATAATTCCATAATAAAAGGAAATCATCCAACTAAGAAAATGAACACATCATTTAATAGATATTAACTATTTTTATTTCTTCTTTAGAGAAGTAAATACAGGAAAAATGCACAACGTTGTTAGTCATTAAGAACATGCAAATCAAAACCACAATGAGATGCCACTTTACACTTACTAAAATGACTATAATGGAAAAGACAGTAAGTGTTGGTGAGGATGTGAAGAAGTTGGAACCTTTCTGCAATTTGTGATAGGGATCTAAAAGATTGCAGTGGCTTTGGAAAATAGTTTGGCAGTTCCTCAAGATATGAAATACAGGGTTACTACATGACCTAGCAATTCTCCTTCTGGGTATATACTCAAGAGAAATAATAATATATGTCCATACAAAAACTTGTGCATGAATACTCCTAGCCTCCATTATTCACAGGGGAAACAATTCAAATGTCCAGCACCTGATGAATGGATTAAAAAATGTGGCATATCCTTACAATGAAACATTACTTAGCCATACATTAAAAGGAATGAGGTACAGGTACATGCAACAATGTGGATGAACTTTGAAAATACTATGCTAAGTGAACAAAACTAGTCACAAAAGACTAATTGTGTGATTACCTATTGTGGACCTTCCATATAAATGTAATCTGTACAGCAGAAAATAGATTAGTGTTTGTTTAAGGCTTAAGGTGCTGTAAGGTGTTTGGGAGCAACTACTAATGGGTGCAGGACTTCTTTCTGGGATGATGAAAATGTTGTAAAATTAGATTGCCATGATAGTTGCACAGATCTGGGAATATGTTAAACACCATAGAATTGCCAGCTTTAAATGGGCGAATCTTTTGACATGTGAATTATACCTCAGCAGCCTATTTTGAAAAGCATAATAGTCAAAGTATGCCAGAGAAATCTGAATGAAGACCTCAATTCCTATTATTTCTAAACAGATACTTGAGGAATATGAAGAAACCAGAGATTTGAGGGCTCTGAGGAATATGTTGTAGACCAATGGAGGTAATTATTTGAGATTCCTTTAATAAGGTTGTTTTATTAGAACATGAGAAGTCCCTGTTTGCAGTGACTGTTTGGATTCCAGAGGTCAAAAATTACAACTTGACTGGAGCTCTAGAGGAATCTCATGAGCGGAGGAAGTTTTGTTAGCTTGGCCAGTGAGGAGTACTAGATTGTCAGGGAGCCAATGCAATGAGGAAAAAGTTTTAAAACTCTTCAGAAAGTCTCCAAAGCAGACATCATTTTCTTCAAGGGCCATGTAATAAATATTTGAGGTTTATAGACCATTTGGTCTTTGCCATGACTATTCAGCTTCATTCTTATATTGAGAAAGCCACCAACAGTATGTACAAAACACAGTATGGCTGTGTTCTAATCAAATTGTATTTGGAAAGCAGGGTTATGGCTGGATTTGGCCTGTAGACCTAACTTGCCATTCCTGCTTTATAGGAAAGCCAGTGCTACAGAGGAGATCTGGAAGGAACTACTGTCTAGATCCTATTCCTAGATCTTCTATTTTGGGCTGAAGAGAAAAAGGTGAAAAGTTTATAAGATTGCTAACATAACACATTTGGCTCCTTATGGAGATACCGGTTCATCTGGGGTCTGGGAGTTCCTGGGCCATTCCTGCACATGAGAAGAGGGCTGAAGGAGCAGCTCAGCCTCTTGCTTGCGGTATAATCTGAGGAGATGTGAGACCATTGAAAAAAAAGATAGTTATGGCTTTTATCATTTTAATTATTATGCTTCAGTAAAAAGAAAAAGAGGTCCTGGTAAAAGTTTATAGAGTTTCCTCAATATCGACTTCTTTTTTTTTTTTTAAGATTTTATTTATTTATGTGAGAGAGAGACAGTGAGAGAGAGCATGAGCGAGGAGAAGGTCAGAGAGAGAAGCGGACTCCCTGCGGAGCCGGGAGCCCGATGCGGGACTCGATCCCGGGACTCCAGGATCATGACCTCAGCCGAAGGCAGTCGTCCAACCAACTGAGCCACCCAGGCGTCCCTCAATATTGACTTCTTATCTGAGAACAGATGTCCCAATATAGTGAATGCCACTAAGGAAAGTGGAGTCCAAAGTATCATGTGGGCTATGAAATATTAAAGACCTCACCCTGTGGGATTTTTTTCATATCCTCTGGGAGAGAATGAAAGTAATCAAGTAGTAGTAAGACACTATGGAGACATTGAAATGATTTCAAAATTGTCAGCCAGCTAAAAATCTTAGAGGGAATTTAAAGCACAAATATTGGCAACAGCGCTTAAGTGTCCTCTTACAAGTGCCTCTCTGAAGGCTCAGTGCCAGAAGACAGAACATTTAGGAACCAGCATCTCTGAGTCATACTACTGGGGATTCATCCTCATGACTCTAGAGAATTAATTCTGCTTTGCCATCTCTCCATCTCACCCCTTAGATCTTTTCGTGTTGATTGTTTATACTGATGTTAGTGTGGGGAGTTAGTTCACAAAGTATCATATTCAAGGTAATCTGGGGTAATTGAGATCTTTGTCAGTCCTCAGTCAAGAAAACCAGTCCATGAGGTGAGAGCAGGATGAAGGTGTTTGGGGCCATGTTTGAGATTTTTGATGGCATTGGTGACAGAAATTTGTGTGAATTGGTGAGAGGTTCCCATGTTTCCCATCCCAGACCTGCTTTTAATTTTTCCATTCAGATAATTCGGCCCTGTTACTTATGGAATCTAATATTTTTTAATTGTGTGAGACGGAAGAGATGTAAAGCTGAGGTGACACATTTAATGTGAATGATTGGCTTTAGAATCAAGTTATTGAGAATGGAAAAAAATGTGAATCTGTCCTTGATTCCAAGACTTACTAAGTAAAGATATGAATAACAACCAAGGACTTTATGAAGGATAAAGGGTTGGAGAAAAGCAGGAATTGATATCCAGAATTCCCCATCTCCACAAATCTAAGTCCCAGTGGGAAATACCTATGGCTTTGTTAATAAATAAGTGAATAGTCACTAATCCTTGTGGGTGACATCCTTTCTTTGTTCAGTTAGTGTTTCTGTTAATGTATTTAGTGACAGGTGCATGTTCAAGGTGAACCAGAAAACTGGAGACCATGGCATTTGCCGGGGGGAATGGCATAGGAAATAGGTATGAGAGAAGGTGAGTTTAAGTGAATAGAGTCATAAGCCTTAGTGGCTTGGGAGACCTCAGATGAGTCTTTTTTCCTCAATAGACACTGTTTCCACTGCCCTTTAGGATTACTCCCAGAGGCTTCCAAAGAGTTATTGAGTCTAATATGTAGTTGATGTTCCCATGGTAGCTTGAACCTGAAAACTTTGGTCGTTGAGAAAACTAATACCTGGAATCCTCACTGTAATAGAAATGTTGAGATGAACATCCTCAAACTCTGAGGAAAGAGGAATTAGAAGAAACCTTGTAGACTTGAGGAAGACTAGGCTTTTAGTATTTTAACTGAACTGGGTGGAAGTTCTAAGTTTTCTTAGAGTTGGAAAGAGCAAAATAAAAAAAATATGTTTGTTCATAAATTGGCCCAAGTGCTTTAAATCTATTAGGAAGCTCTCACTACCTGGCTCCATCACTTATCTTTGCTGCCTATAAACCTGAGTGTCCTCACTTAGAAATTGGGCTAATATTATATTCCTTATATAGCTGCAGAACAGGTAAAGGAGGCGACAGTGGAGACTTATGAAATAGTTGCTATTTGTATTAGCTTTTAATTTTATTACAATTAAAGAAGATACTATCAGAGACTCTGGGGAAAACAGAAATGAAAATAAGCTTTCTTTTGCTTTTATTTACTTCTTACTTTTTCTTTTTCCACCCAGGGATATGTCTTTTTTTCTCTGTTCGTTTGGGTGTAAATTTGAAATTGTCACTATACTGATTGCACATTTAAAATAAATTTGCATGTGGCTTCCAGGAAAACAGATCAGAGGTGAGGGTGCCTTGAGTTAAAGTTGGGGAATGCCATCACCCTTCTTAAAATCCCTTTGTGTCTTACTATTGCTGTTAAAGTATCATTGCATTTAGAATCCAATTTTTTAAAAAGTAAATTTACAGATCTTCAAATTATCTTATACGGTTGAGGATGGTCTCGATTCTGCCTTCTTTCCCAAAGGCCTATTATGCTTTTGTTGCTTATTATGTGCTAAAATCACGAGCCTTCTTTGAGTTCCTCGAATGCTTCAGATCTCTTACATACTGTTCTCTGTTCTTTCTCCAAGCTCTGCATCTGCTTAATTTTCAACTTAAATTATAATTTCTCAGGGATACAATTTCTTACTACCATCCCCATGAAATTTTTTTCCTCCTGCTATTCTCTTATGGCAAAACCTGTTCTTTTTCTCAAATTTAAGATTCTGGTATATGTTGAAAAAGTGCTCCATATCACTCAGCATCAGGGAAATACAAATCAAAACCACAATGAGATATCACCTCACACCAGTCAGAATGGCTAAAATTAACAAGTCAGGAAATGACAGATGCTGGCGAGGATGTGGAGAAAGGGGAACCCTCCTACACCGTTGGTGGGAATGCAAGCTGGTGCAACCACTCTGGAAAACAGCATGGAGGTTCCTCAAAATGTTGAAAATAGAACTACCCTATGACCCAGCAATTGCACTGCTGGGTATTTACCCTAAAGATACAAACGTAGTGATCCAAAGGGGCACGTGCACCCGAATGTTTATAGCAGCAATGTCTACAATAGCCAAACTATGGAAAGAACCTAGATGTCCATCAACAGACGAATGGATAAAGAAGATGTGGTATATATACACAATGGAATACTATGCAGCCATCAAAAGAAATGAAATCTTGCCATTTGCGACGACGTGGATGGAACTAGAGGGTATCATGCTTAGCGAAATAAGTCAATCGGAGAAAGACAACTATCATATGATCTCCCTGATATGAGGGAGAGGAGATGCAACATGGGGGGTTAAGGGGGTAGGAGAAGAATAAATGAAACAAGATGGGATTGGGAGGGAGACAAACCATAAGCGACTCTTAATCTCACAAAACAAACTGAGGGTTGATGGGGGGAGGGGGATTGGGAGAGGGAGGGTGGGGTTATGGATATTGGGGAGGGTATGTGCTATGGTGAGTGCTGTGAAGTGTGTAAACCTGGCGATTCGCAGACCTGTACCCCTGGGGATAAAAATATATGTTTATAAAAAATAAAATTAAAAAAAAAAAAGAAAGAAAAAAAACCCACCACATTGAGATATCACCTTACACCAGTTAGAATGGCCAAAATCAACAAGACAGTAAACAACAAGTGTTGGAGGGGATGTGGAGAAAGGGGAACCCTCTTACACTGTTGGTGGGAATGCAAGTTGGTGCAGCCACTTTGGAAAACAGTGTGGAGATTCCTCAAGAAATTAAAAATAGAGCTTCCCTATGACCCTGCAATAGCACTACTGGGTATTTACCCCAAAGATACAGATGTAGTGAAAAGAAGGGCCATCTGTACCCCGATGTTTATAGCAGCAATGGCCACGGTCGCCAAATTGTGGAAAGAACCAAGATGCCCTTCAACAGACGAATGGATAAGGAAGATGTGGTCCATATACACTATGGAGTATGATGCCTCCATCAGAAAGGATGAATACCCAACTTTTGTAGCAACATGGATGGGACTGGAAGAGATTATGCTGAGTGAAATAAGTCAAGCAGAGAGAGTCAATTATATGGTTTCACTTATTTGTGGAGCATAACAAATAGCATGGAGGACGAGGGGAGTTAGAGAGGAGAAGGGAGTTGGGGGAAATTGGAAGGGGAGGTGAAACATGAGAGACTATGGACTCTGAAAAACAATCTGAGGGTTTTGAAGGGGTGGGGGGTGGGAGGTTGGGGGAACCAGGTGGTGGGTATTGTAGAGGGCACGGATTGCATGGAGCACTGGGTGTGGTGCAAAAACAAGGAATACTGTTACGCTGAACATAAAAAAAAATTCACAAGTACTGATCATAAAAAAAAAAAGATTCTGGTGTGTGTGTGTATATGTGTGTAGTGTTTTAGATGGTTTCTCTCCCTAGGCAGACTGTCAAATTCATAGAATAGGATCCATGTCTTTTTATTCTCCACTGCCCACCTAGTAAAAGGTTTAGCACATGTTACACATTCAATAAATATTACTTGAGTATGTGGATGATGGAAGTGTGACTAGAATGGCATTCCTAAAATGACAGGGAATCTATGCTTAGTTTACTGTTCTCTGTCACAGCAGCATTACTGATAGGAAAAATATATCAGAGAAGCAGAGTGGGATCATAAAAAGTTTTTGAAACTGTCTCTGATATTGGAAAGTTATGGCTGTGGGCTGTTGTAGGCCAGCAGATCTGACCTTACAGTGAAAAAGACAATAGATGATGCATAGTAGTTGCCTGTATCCATGGGAGGATAAGTTCCAGGACCCCCAGGTGATGCCTGAAACCACCAACAGAACCAAGTCCTCTATACACCGCTTTTCCCTATACATGCATACCTGTGATAATTTAGAATTAAACTAGGCATAGTAAGAGACTAAAAATAATTGATAATGAAATAGAACAATGACAATTTCCTTGTAATACAAGTTACGTGAATATGGTCTATCTCAAAAGATGTTCTGGTACTGTACTCCTCTTTTTTGTGAAGATGTGAGATGATAAAAAGCCTAGTTGAGAAAAAGTGAGGGAAATACCAGAGATATTGTGACATAGCTCTAGGCTCCTATTTGACCTTCAAATGAAAGATTATCTCCTTTTGGATCACAGTTGATTAGAGGCAGCTGAAGCCATGGAAAGCAAAACTGTAGATAGGGGGACTACCACATGCCAAAAGAAATTCCAGTTAAGAGAAGAAGTCTTTTGGGGCACCTCG
Source organism: Lutra lutra (assembly GCF_902655055.1). NCBI lineage: Eukaryota > Metazoa > Chordata > Mammalia > Carnivora > Mustelidae > Lutra > Lutra lutra. The sequence continues at coordinate 54,233,966 of NC_062290.1, forward strand.
GTGGCTCAGTGGGTTAAAGCCTCTGCCTTCAACTCAGGTCATGATCCCAGGGTCCTGGGATTGAGCTCCACATTGGGCTCTCTGCTCAGTGGGGAGCCTGCTTCCCTCTTTCTCTCCCTGCCTCTCTGCCTACTTGTGATCTCTGTCCATCAAATAAATAAAATCTTAAAAAAAAAAGTTTAGTTTAGGGATGAACCTAAAAGCTATTTTCCACAGCAGCCAATGACCAATTAAAATGAAATCTTCATCTGTAGTATTGTATTAGAGTTATCCAGAGAAATAAAACGAACAGGACACACACACACACACAGACATACACATGTATTTACACATACATATATAACACATACACTAAAATATATGTACATATACATATATGTGTATACACATGCATGCATGTGTATGTATGCATGTATGTGTCTATATGCGTGTGTGTGTGTGTGTATAAATTGGCTCATACAGTGATGATGACCAAGAAGTCCCAGGATCTGCCATCTGTAAACTGAAGAACCAGGAAATTTAGTGGTGTGATAATCAGTTGCATACCCAAGTATGAAGGCCTAAGAATCAGGGGGTTTGTGTAGTGGGGGGATTGAGGGTACAAGTCCTTATTTGAGTTCAAAACCCCCAAACCAGGGAGTGATGATGTCTGAGGGCAAGAGAAATGCCTTAGCTTAAGGTTCTATTTAGGCCTTTAGTGTATTAGATTAATGCCTACCCGCATTGGTGAAGACCATCTGTTTTACTCAGTTCACCAATTCAAATGTTAATCTCTTCCAGAAACATGTACACAGACACACCCATAATAATATGTTACCAGCTATCTGGGCATCCCTTAGTCCAATCAGCTTGACACATAAAATTAACCATCACACCTTTGCATAAAACATTCAGACTTTCCAGTTTGGTTGGAGTAAAACCCAAACTTCTCAGTACAAGATATGAAATATCTTGACTTGTCCTGTCCCTTTTCCCCACTGTGTCTAGTACCATCATCCCTTACTCCACCACAATTTACTAAACTCTAATCCAGGAACCTCATTTCTCTGTTCAGCTGATGCAAAGCTCTTGGCTGCCTCAGTGACTTTGGACTAACGCACTTTTCCCCTGGCTCTTTTCGTAGCTGAATCCCTTGCTCTAACTCTAACCTCAAGAATCATTTCCTCAAAACAGCTTCCCATAATTCCTTCACCTATTTCACCCATACCTCCAACCCCCTCCCTTCTGGCAACCTCTGTATTTATCAGTCTGTTTCTGGTTTTTTTGTTTGTTAGTTTTGTTTTTTAGATTTCACATTTGAATGAAATCATACGGTGTTTGTCTTTCTTCGCCTGACCTACTTCACTTAACCTCTAAGTCCATCCATGTTGTCACAAATGGCAATTTCCCATTCCTTTTTTATAGCTGAATAATATTCCATCGGGCATACATAACAAACTTCTTTATCCATACATCTAAATATCCACTATTGGGTATTTGCCCAGAGCAAATGAAAACACCTAATTTGAAAAGGTATATGCACCCCTATGTTTATTGCAGCATTATTCAATAGCCAAGATGTGGAAGGAAACCCTAGTGTCCATCAGTAGATGAAATGGACAGAAAATAAATATTTTTAAATGCACTAAAATATTGAGTGGATATCACTGATTGGCAGAATGACAGGTTATTTTAATGTTCACCTTTCTCTCTTTTCTATGTATTTCAAATTTCAAATATATGTACTTTTCTCATTAGTACTTAGGTAAAAGCTACTATTTATAATTGTCCTGTTTCATGGTAGGGCTGAGAAAAAGTCATGTTCTGAAGACCTCTTAGGGATAAAGCTAGGTCTAATGGAAGAAAGCCTTTTACAAACTCATTTGGCTTAGTATTGTAGAGTTTTTTCCTCAAAAAATAGAGCTGGAATGTCTAAAATTCTCAAAAATGGAATGCTTTAGTAATGAATGAATTGTCACTGGATGGGTCTGTGATTATATTTTATATAAATGATGCAAGCCTTCAGCCGAGAATTAGATTTAACACAACCTTCTAAGCTTGAGATCTTTATTTTTAATTAGCAGGAATGTCTAGTTTTTCTGTGTTTGTAATCCAAATTAGAAACTTTAACCTTTAAAGTAAAAGTAGAGTTTTTAAAATTATTTTTCATTGCATATTTGAAAATGGGATTTATGTATGGATATTTTGATGTCTCAGAAGAAAACTGATAAATCCCAATATACCATTGCTGTTGAAGCATTTCCAGGTTAGGTGAGATTGGGGAATACTGAAAATGTCAAAGAAAGAGATACATTATTTAATTGTATGGATAATTTCCTAGTGCAGCCAAATAAGCTGAAAACATGTTTTGGGACAGACACTTATTTTAAATAATAGAGCAAAAGTTGGAAGAGGATATAGAAAAGTATCCATTTCTTGATCGTTGATTGGCATTTAAAAGTTTTTTCTACCAGAAAAAACTATCACGGTAACTTGAATTACAAAGTATTGCAACTTGAGAAGAGTGACAATGTATTCACTTTGGAATAGTGATTTTATTTCTCTTAATTCTTCAAAGAGATTCTTTTTTCTAAAGCCTAGTGGATGCTAACACATGATTGTTTATATAGGAAATCCTAAGGAATCTACAAAAATAAAATTTTAGAATTAACAAGTGGATTTAGCTAGGCTGTAATGATTCCTGGTCCATATTAACAACAAAACACTAGTTACATATCCCTTTTAACCTATAGAACTTATTTTATCACTTCTTTTAATGCAGATTAATGAGAAACTTTTTCTTAAACTTTTGCCTGTCTAAAATATTTCACTTTCATAACTTAATATTTTCTTTTTTCAGCTTTTACAATATGGCATTATTTATATACAATGCAACTCACTCTATTATACAGTTCTAAGAATTTTGACAAATGCTTACAGTTCTCTAACCACCACGACATTCAAGATCCAGAACAATTCCATCAACCCCCAATTACCCTGTGCCCAATTGCAGTCACTTGTCCTGCCACCCACTGTTCTTGGCAATCACTGATTTCTTTCTATTCTATAGCTTTTCCTTTTTGAGGATGTCATATAAATTGGGCCATGTAGTATGTGGCTTCTTAAGTTTGGCTTTTTTCACTTAGCATAATGCATTTTGGATATATTCACGTTGTCACTATATCGATACCTTTTTATTGTGGGGAAGTATGTCACTAATCTCTTGTACCACAGTTTACCCATTACTCAGTTCGGGGACAGAGTGCAGTTTCCAGGATTTGTGATCTTCATTTGTACCCTATGGGAAATAGATTTTTTTTTAAAAACTCTTCCCTCAGGAGCCTTAGCCTTTTATTCTCTGGAGAGATAGACACACACATTCAGGGGAAGTTTTGTGTTTTATCAGCAGTAGTTACTGTTCTCCTCTTCCACCATGTACCACAGGGAGGCTTTCTCAGATCTGTCACCCTATCCTTGATCTTTCCTTGGGTAATGTCTGTGAGGAAGATCCTGCAAGTGGTTGAGATTGTCCCTTGTGTCTGTGGCTCCTAAGGGTTATGTATTTTCTCACTAGCTCACAGTCAACCTTCAGGAATTCATTAAATATTTACCTGAATTTTTATTAGCAGTTTGTATGGAATCTGGTATCTTGCCCCAGGGAAGGAACCACTTGTGTCTTGCCTTATCTTGGCTGTTCTCGTTATTCACTCTTTGGGGTTCTCTGGGCTTCTGAGATATGTGGATTTTTCTTGGTGTGTGTGTATGTATGTGTATAATTTGTAGACTATATAAATACATATACATGTAAATTCTGGCCTTCATAAATTAATATACATTTGTTATCCACTCCTTATCAGAAATTCAATTTGCATGCATATTAAGTTGTTTCATATTGTCCCATAGATTTCAGATGTTTTACCAAAATTTTTCACTATTTTTGCTTTCTGTATTTCAGTTTGGTGAATTTCTATTGGACTTCATTCTATTTAGCTGATCCTTACCTGTGTTGAGTCTGTTATGCTAAGTCTTTTTTTTTTTTAAAGATTTTATTTATTTATTTGTTAGAGAGAGAGAGAGCATGAGCACAGGCAGACAGAGTGGTAGGCAGAGGCAGAGGGAGAAGCAGGCTCTCCGCTGAGCAAGGAGCCCGATGTGGGACTCGATCCCAGGACGCTGGGATCATGACCTGAGCCGAAGGCAGCCGCTTAACCAACTGAGCCACCCAGGTGTCCCTATGCTAAGTCTTTTAATGGAATTAACTTCTATATCACATTATTTCTATCATTTCTTTTGGGCTCTTTTTTTATAGTTTTATCTATCTTTTGAAATTCTCCATGTTTATGTTGCCCATACTTAGTTTAATATAGGAGCCATGTCATGTCTGTACTTGATCATTTTAAAGTTCCCATCTGATAATTCTGCTATTTGTGCCACATCTGAATTTTTCCCTGACAGCTATTTTATTTGTTGGGAATGTATGACATTGCTTGATGTTTTCTGAGCTTTATAATTTGTATTGAATGCCATTTTTTTGGGTAACAAAGCCCTAGAAATTAATGAAGATATTATTTATGCCCAGAAGTGTGAAAGCCTCTTCTTTAAGAGAGGGTTTTGAGTCCGTATGATTTTATGTGAATTTGTTGTTGCTTTATTTAGCATTGTTGCTTCACAAGTTTCAATTCTAGTTTTCTTTTTTTTTTTAAAGATTTTATTTATTTGATAGAGATTACAAGTAGTCAGAGAGGCAGGCAGAGAGAGAGAGAGAGAGAGAGGAGGAAGCAGGTTCTCTGCTGAGCAGAGAGCCCGATGCGGGGCTCGATCCCAGGACCCTGAGATCATGACCCGAGCTGAAGGCAGAGGCTTTAACCCACTGAGCCACCCAGGCGCCCCACAATTCTAGTTTTCTAAGTGATGTTCATCACCTGTCTGTTTTCAATATTTATCAATATTCTAACTCCTTCACTGGATTTTGGCATGCCCCACATTTCTGCACCACAGAAAGGTTTCCTTCTGTGCTCTGGTCCCCTACCCCAGTGGTCGACTGCTATTGTTATCACTTTATATTCACAAAGCTCATATGGGGGGATTCCTTACTTCTTCTGCCTCAGCATTAGGCAGACTTTCTATACCTGCTCCTTCAGGAGTAGGGCTCCCTTAGCATCCCCATTCTTCTGTCAAACAGTTCTACTACGCTCTCTGCAATATAGGATCTGGAGCACAAGTAGGTTTCCTGTTTCTTCCCTAGGGGCAGTAGCAGGAGAGCTCCACCTTATGCTGGATCCCTGGCATGAGTGAGTTTCCTGCTCCCTTGCACTGACAGTAGAACCTTGCTACATATCTGTGCAGGATCCAGGATGGGTGGATTTCCTATCCCTCCCCCAGCAGTCGATAAGTTCTGCTTCATGTTAGTGCATGGTTTGGGGCAGAGTGGTTTTCTGTTTCATGCCCATCAATGGGCCTCTTCTTCCTTGTACCTGACAAATGCCCAGGACGCAGCCAGTTTTTGTGCCCATCTTCCAGAAAGGAGGAGCCAACCTATACCTTGTATTCTAAGTAGTCTATAGAGTGAAGATGCTGTACCACCCTTAAATTTAGGTAAGTCTTCAGAGGGATTCTCTCAGGTATGTTTCAGTCCTCAAATCTGTCATATCAATAATCAGTGTGGTAGAGATTCACATTGTATCTAGGGCTCTCTGGGATTCTAAACTATTAGGGTAGCACATATTTGCCTTTTAAGAATTCATTTAGATTTCAGCTACTTTATTCTTAATGTTATGGTGATGATCTCTTTTTTCTACTGTTTTACAAAAAGTGAAAATTTGTAGACTACGTGGTTTGTCCTCATTTTTATGGTAGAATTGATGTGTTTTTGAAATTCTCTAAATTTTAAGCAGAAATGGAAATCTTTTTTTTTTAAAGATTTTATTTGTTTATTTGACAGAGAGAGATCACAAGTAGACAGAGAGGCAGGCAGAGAAAGAGAGAGAGAGAGGGAAGCAGGCTCCCCACCAAACAGAGAGCCCAATGCGGGACTCGATCCCAGGACCCTGAGATCATGACCTGAGCTGAAGGCAGCAGCTTAACCCACTGAGCCACCCAGGTGCCCCCCAGAAATGGAAATCTAATTGTGTTTCTAAATAGTAGCTAACCATTGGAAAGTAAAGATTAAAAAAAAACCCACTATATTTTTAAGAGTTTATTTATTTGATGGAAATCTCAACTAGGCAGAGATGCAGGCAGAGAGAGGGAGGGAAGCAGGCTCCCCACCAAACAGAGAGCCCAATGCGGGGCTCGGTTCCAGAACCCTGGGATCATGACCTGAGCCGAAGGCAGAGGCTTAACCCACTGAGCCACCCAGGCACCCCAAAACACACCACTATTAATAGTAGTTTCAAAACATGATTTATGGAGAGATAGATTTAACAAAATGTTAAAGAGCTTTACACTCAAAACAATAAAACATTGTGGAAGGAAATTAAATAATACATAAGCAAATTACCAACTGTATTTTTGGAAAGCTTGGTATTTGTAAGATTTCACTCCCAAAGTAATAAATGCAATCCCAATTCAAATTCCAAAAGACATTGTTCATGGTAAGAATTGAAAATCTTAGTTTATATAGAAATGTAAAACCCCAAAATCATTAAGTCATGCTGAAAGAGCAAAGTTGAAGACTTTTTATTACTTGATCTCAAGATTTACTTTATTTTTATTCTTTTCTTTTATTTATTTTTTAAATTTATTTTTTAATCATTTTTTAAAATTTATTTTCAGCATAACGGTATTCATTGTTTTTGTACCACACCCAGTGCTCCATGCAGTCCGTGCCCTCTCTAATACCCACCACCTGGTTCCCCCAACCACCCACCCCCCCACCTCTTCAAACCCTTCAGCTTGTTTTTCAGAGACCATAGTCTCTCATTGTTCACCTCCCCTTCCAGTTTCCCCCAGCTGCCTTCTCCTAACTCCCCATGTCCTCCATGCTATTTGTTATGCTCCACAAATAAGTGAAACTGTATTATACTTGACTCTCTCTGCTTGATTTATTTCACTCAGCATAATCTCTTCCAGTCCCGTCCATGTTGATACAAAAGTTGGGTATTCATCCTTTCTGATGGAGGCATAATACTCCATAGTGTATATGGACCACATCTTCCTTATCCATTCGTCTGTTGAAGGGCATCTTGGTTCTTTCCACAGTTTGGCAACCGTGGCCATTGCTGCTATAAACATCGGGGTACAGATAGCCCTTCTTTTCACTACATCTGTATCTTTGGGGTAAATACCCAGTAGTGCTATTGCAGGGTCATAGGGAAGCTCTATTTTTAATTTCTTGAGGAATCTCCACACTGTTCTCCAAAGAGGCTGCACCAACTTGCATTCCCACCAACAGTGTAAGAGGGTTCCCCTTTCTCCACATCCCCTCCAACACATGTTGTTTCCTGTCTTGCTAATTTTGGCCATAAATCTCAGTAACTGAGTGAGTGTGATATTGGTGAAAAGATAATCAAATATAACGTGTCAGAATAAAGGATCCATAAATAGAGTAGGTTTTATTTTATCTATCAAATCTCCAGCTAAAGTTACTTTCTCACAGAAATCCATTTCTTCTGAAACTCTAACAAGTTCCTTTACTAAACTCTCACTCTCCTGTCTTCTCATCTTCAGAGTATTTATGGTGATGATATTAAATAATTATTTCTATAATTGTTTATTGTTATTGTTCCCCATGAGACCATATAGTTAGAATGTAAAGTGTGACTTTTTTTCATGGATATTTGAAGACCAAATGCAATGATTAGTACATACTAGGTGTATAATAAAAAACAAATGAATAAAGGATTTCAGAGTTATGTGAAGTGTAATAAACAATTTGAGATTATTATACTGACATATATAATTGATAGCCATTATTGGTCATTGTCTAAACTGCAAAAGGAGGGTATATACAATACAAATGACTACTGTTTTGCTGTTTTGATATTTTTGGTAGTTTTTCTTCATTGCTTTTCTCTTTGTAGTCTCATCTGGTCATTAGCTGTTCTCTCTAGATTGCTGTATCAGTTGGTGTTCTTAATTTCAAGCAATCAGAAACAAATGTGCTTCTTTGTTAGTGATAATGTTCAGCAAATTGTCTTTCTCCTAAGAGCAAACTTTTAAAAATGAACCATTGGATTCCTCAGCTTTTCACAAGATTATGATCAAACTGGATTTTCCTATCCTTTAGATTTTGAAATGATTTGAAAATTATAAAAAATTACAAATGTAGGACAATAAAGTTCCTTAAATTTTTATCCAATTGCCCAAATGTTAACAATTTTCACATATATTTTTTTATTTTTCCTCCCTCTTTTTTCTCTCAAATGCATATAGATACACACACACACACACACACACACACACATATATATACATTGTGAAACCACATGAGTACACATTATACGTACATAGTTTTTTCTTTCAAAATTTGGGAAGAAATTTGCAGATATGCCTCTAAATACTTAAGGAGTATATGCCTAAAATCCTGATCTTTTCTTATATAATCAAAGGAAGATTACCAAAATCAGGGAATTCATGTTGACTATTACCAAACTGAAGACTTTGTACAAATTTCCACAATTGTCCCATTAATCATCTCTTTTAGGAAAAAAACTTCTCAGAATCCAATCCAGAATTAAATATATTTAATTCTGCAATCTCTTGTTTTTTTCCCATGACTTTAACATATTTTGGAAAAGTTCTGGCTATTTATTTTTTAGACTATTCCTTAATTTATGTTTGATTTTCATCTTAATTGGAATTTAGGTATACATTTTTGGTAGAAATTATCAAAGGAGGCACTTGATGAGAGCTTTTCCTATTAACTGTGATATTAATTTGATCACTTGCTTCAAATATTATTGGCCAGCCTTAGCTACTATACTTTTCATGGAGATTATTAAGTATCTTACAGAGAGAGCTTATAAATATTTGTTTTCATTTTTTAACCTCACTACTTCTAAGTTATGGTGATTCTTGCATGAAATAACTAATGATGAGTTCCAAATGGTAATTTTCTAGTTCCATCATTTCTTCTATGTTTATTAGTTTGCAATCTACTCTAAGGAAGAAGTGTTTGTTCTTCACCATTTATTTATATCCATTTGGATTCATGGGTTCTTACTTCTGTTCTATGACCATAATATTTTCTTATTATTTCTTTTGTTGCTTAAATGTCTCATTGATGTTTGAAGGCTTTATCTCCCTATCTTCAGCTTACAAATGTCTTACGAAGACCTGTACAGTATTTAGCTTTTAAGTTCTTTTAGCATTAAGTTGGCAGTATAGACGACTGGCATGGTGTTCTCTGGATGGTAGTAAGACAGTTAAGGCTCCTGCAGTCTACAATATGGCACAAAGATACAGAGCTAAGATACCCTAGAAGATGGTAAATACATTGTAATTCCTGCTAAGATAAACAAGACAGCTTCTGGTGTTTTCCATTTATTAAGATGGGGGAAAAACATTCCCCAGGTCAATAGTTACACACCATATGTTTTGGGTATCAGCTGAGATGGTGAGCAAAACAGGAAATGACAGATAACATTACTTTCCTATGTACATTCAAGTCTTTGATAGTGACATTAATTTCTAAAATTTTCTTCCAGTCATATCTTAGTTTTTGATGCACCAGGGAAGAGTTAGGAAACAGAAGTACTAATGATTTCCACATGACCCATTTGTATCAGAGAACCTGTACAATGATGTGCCCAGGTGCTAACTGTTGCTGTTACAGTAGACACAAAAAACTCAATAAATAGTGGATAATTTGGATGTTCCACAAGACGTATGGTGAGATGGATTCATGTTAGGGCTCTAAAATGAATTGATTACCCCTAATCACCATAAACTCCCATACACACTGGCAAATAATAGAGTAAATTATAGGTCTCCAGACTATAGTGTTAAATTTGGCAAGCATCCAGTAATCTAAATCTGTAAGTAACTTGAGAAATGGTTGCAGTTATTGTTGGTAAAGATTAGGATAAAAATTCACAAACTATATGGATGCTATAGTGGTTTTCCTTTAGCATACCCAACTTCTATTTTGTTCAAGGGCCTATAGAACTAAGAATTGATACAATTCTGGGAAATGTGCATAAGAACATCAATGGGATGTTAGTCTTGGATATCCCTTGATCAAGTAGTAGCTAATAAAGAAGTTATTTCTCATAGATCAAATAATTTTGATTGTTGTACTGCCCTGCACCTTGTTGCGTTAAGTAAGCCTGCCTTGTTCTTATTTCTGTGACCTAAATATATTACTTGGTGTGTGGGGGGGTCACCTAATATACACTTGTCCTGATTTCTTCTGTAGTATCTCTCATCAAGATGATTACCCTAAAGTGAACAGCCTCAGAAGCACTTTACACAGATGCTAAGGCTCCTCTCCTGTATGTACATCTTAAAGTTACGTGGAAAGGAAAATATTCTCAGGTATCTTGTTGACCTTAGTCACAGCCATGTCTGAATTTCCATCTTTCAAAATAAAGTATTTATAGGAGATTTTGACATTTTAATTTCAAAGAGAAAACCCACCAGCAAGTTTAGTGTTGTTTTTTTTTTTAAACAAATATACAAGTAAAGCATTAGAGATGACCCTCGCTGTTCGAAGTGGCACATTGTATCCAAAATATGTGGATCTGCATTAACACACAGACTATTGGCATATTCAGCCTGACTTCTGTTTTCCTTCTTCGGAAAATCACTTTTATTACCTATTTTCTTAACATGTTCTACATATTTATGCTTCTTATGTTGATAGGATTTTCAAAGTTGTGCCTTTTTGAAAGCCTTTCTTTCCAGGTTTTACTTTCTATTTTATCTGTGGTACAAGGAGGAATATTCCTCTAATTATAATTCCACTACTAAGGAGTTGAGTGTGTAAGAATTGGCTTTATCTTAAAAAGTTAGTGTCTCATTTGGGTGTTCTATCAATCATTAAGAAGACAGAAGAAAATTTATCAAACAGTAAAGAAGAGGCTGCTTGAGCTGACAGAGGAGGTTCAGGGAGGGCTGAGGCTTGAGGGGAACCCTAAGTTTTGAATTTCCTGTATGCCTATATTTCTCTGCATAGAGCCCAAATTTCTAAAATCCATGCACTGATTTTCACAGAAGAGATCTGGAGAGTCAGTGAATTCAATTGTCATTGCAATTTGGCAACCTATAAAATAATGATTTGAGTTAATTATTAGCCATTGTATTGCTGGTGCTGCTAGAGAGAACAGATTTTTAAAGTTAGGCAGTGTCCCTTGTTTTAGCCTACGTAAAAACAAATTTTAGGAATTTGAACTTGTCATTCTTTTCCTTTAAATTAGTTAATTCCCTTAGAAATAGCCATTCTATCCAGTGTTTCTAGAGTTATTTTTGGCCACCGTGCAATTGTATGGTGAGAACAGCAAGGACACCTCAAACTTGCTTTCAATCAGCTTTTTAATCAAGGTTATCATAGAGAGTAATTTAATCTGCTCTTATTAACAGAAAGTCACAGGCAACCAGCTGTCTATCCATAAATGATAATGGGATTTTCATTGCGTTTAGCAGTAAAAGCAGGTAATAAAGCTAACATTTCTTCCTTTTTACTCCAAGTCTCTCATCTACAATGTATTCTTTGTTCCAGGGTCTGAATCAGACAGGTTCTCCTTTGAAATCAATAGAAAACATCACAGTTGGAAACAACAGAGAAAATTTAATGGATACCTGGACAGGAAAGCTTGAAAATGGGCATAACCCAGTAGTAGATCAAAGGTGAGAAATAAATGCCCAGAATACCACCAATAGCACTGTTTTGTATGAACACACACACTAAAATTAGGAAAGATAAGAGATTTGAACAACACATCTAACACGTGTGATGTAAGTAGCACATCTAGCACATGGAACCTAACAGAAAATACCCATTCATTGCAAAGACAGACATTTTCATAGCTGCAACTTGACCATCCTGAGGAGACAGATTAGGGATAATACTTAAAGTCAGTTCCAGGCCTTCCTTTCATACTGATAACAAACTGAGGATGAGGGATGTGAAAAAGTTCCTTGTACTCCATGTGGGTACATTATATTAGACTGACAGTTATTTAAATATCAGTAGTATATAGATAGATATAATTGTGCTTTATATGTGATTAGTGTATATTGTTGTAGTTACCATGTTTCTGAGGAAAAAGGAGGGTTTGAACACTGGCTCAATGGTAAGTGCATTTCAATGACCAATCTAGGATAAATAAGTTATTATATAGAAGCAAGTCACTTTGTCTGGAGCTAAGGTTCAGTTGAAATACAAATTTGCTAATGTAGAATTTTATAGAATCTTTATAAATCAATAATGACTCATAATTTTACTCTTTTCCCAAATAACTAATGCAAAATTAAAGTTATCAGAGTATTAAAAAGTTTTTTCTAGTTTTGAACAAGTCATCTATTTTCCACCCAGTTTTCATATAAAATGTTTTGATTGTTACTATGTCGCAATCATAACTATTCTCTAGGAAATTTTATGGTAGCCAGGATATCAATTTAAATATAATGAGGAAGGCCCTTTTTCTTTATTTTTAAAGTCACCTCCTTTAGATTCAGGCATGGCCAAAGTCCTACTTTTCAGTCTCCTTATGCAAAAAAGTAATTACATTCCACTGAACTTTTTGAACATCAACTAATATTTAATGAGCACCATGGCACTGTAATGAGCATCTTCTTTTTAAATGTCTGTTTGTTCCCTGATTGCAGTGTCTTTATAAGATACTGAGAATCTTAGCAGTTTGACAATATGAACAAAAATAATAGTCCCACTTTCTGCCCGTGGACGCCGCCTGAGTTAAGCATCGTTAAAGTCTCCCCTCCCACCACCGTCATGTCTAAGTCAGAGTCTCCCAAAGAGCCTGAACAGCTGCGGAAGCTCTTCATCGGAGGTCTGAGCTTTGAAACAACCGATGAGAATCTGAGGAGCCATTTTAAGCAATGGGGAACACTTACAGACTGTGTGGTAATGAGAGACCCAAACACCAAGCGCTCCAGAGGCTTTGGGTTTGTCACATATGCCACTGTGGAGGAGGTGGATGCAGCCATGAATGCAAGGCCACACAAGGTGGATGGAAGAGTTGTGGAACCAAAGAGGGCTGTCTCAAGAGAAGATTCTCAAAGACCTGGTGCCCACTTAACTGTGAAAAAGATTTTTGTTGGTGGCATTAAAGAAGACACTGAAGAACATCATCTAAGAGATTATTTCGAACAGTATGGGAAAATCAAAGTGATTGAGATCATGACTGACCGAGGCAGTGGCAAAAAGAGGGGTTTTGCTTTTGTAACATTTGATGACCATGATTCTGTAGACAAGATTGTCATTCAAAAATACCATACTGTGAATGGCCACAACTGTGAAGTAAGGAAAGCGCTCTCTAAGCAAGAGATGGCTAGTGCTTCATCCAGCCAAAGAGGTCGAAGTGGTTCTGGAAACTTTGGTGGTGGTCGTGGAGGTGGTTTTGGTGGGAATGACAACTTTGGTCACGGAGGAAACTTCAGTGGTCGAGGTGGCTTTGGTGGCAGTCGAGGTGGTGGTGGATATGGTGGCAGTGGGGATGGCTATAATGGATTTGGTAATGATGGAAGCAACTTTGGAGGTGGCGGAAGCTATAATGATTTTGGCAATTACAACAATCAATCCTCAAATTTTGGACCCATGAAAGGAGGCAATTTTGGAGGCAGAAGCTCTGGCCCTTATGGTGGTGGAGGCCAATACTTCACCAAACCACGAAACCAAGGTGGCTATGGTGGTTCCAGCAGCAGCAGCAGCTACGGCAGTGGCAGAAGGTTTTAATTACTGCCAGGAAACAAAGCTTAGCAGGAGAGGAGAGCCAGAGAAGTGACAGGGAAGCTACAGGTTACAACAGATTTGTGAACTCAGCCAAGCACAGTGGTGGCAGGGCCTAGCTGCTACAAAGAAGACATGTTTTAGACAATACTCATGTATATGGGCAAAAAAACTCGAGGACTGTATTTGTGACAAATTGTATAACAGGTTATTTTAGTTTCTGTTCTGTGGAAAGTGTAAAGCATTCCAACAAAGGGTTTTAATGTAGATTTTTTTTTTTTGCACCCATGCTGTTGATTGCTAAATGTAATAGTCTGATCATGACGCTGAATAAATGTGTCTTTTAAAAAAAAATAAAAATAAAAAAAATAATAGTCCCATTATGAAGAATTAACACTCTTTAAAATACCCCAGAAACCAAAGAAAAAGAGACATCATCTCTGAATATTAATAATTCCCATGGTTGTAAGGTTTTACAGAACTATTTTTTCAGATGTTTAACAGCATTCAGAATAATTCCAGCATATCAAGAAGAAAAGTAATAAAAGGACAAAGCCTGCATCTAATATTGACAAACTTTGTTAAGTACTTAAAGGAATTGTATTACACTATTAAACCAGTAGTGATGTTTTCTGGGGGGAGGGAAAGGAGATTTGGTCACAATGATATAAATAAGTCCATAAGACAACCAAGTAGAAATCAGTCTTACCCTAAAACATGCATCTTAAATCTATAAATGTTTCTAATGATAAAGAGGAGACAAATGATTTACAGTAAGGGCTACAAGTTCATTCCTTATTGGTAGACAGATGGGACAGGTGGGTATTGAAACCAGGGCATATTAGCAAATCTAGGAACTCTTGATACAGACTGAAGGGCTGGCTCTAGCCTCCTCTTGAAGATCAATATAGGAGTTAGTTAGAGAGTATAATGCCCAGGCTTTGTATATTTAAAATTATGTTTTGGAAACTTATGATGTGCTGTTATAAATTGGAAAATTACCATGATCACCTTGTTAACAGAGCTGCAGAATATCATCCACCTCACATCTGGGCAGCACTGAGCCTGGAACATCTGGAGTATAGCTGGATCAGGCAAAGAATTTAAAATCTTTGACGGTATGCCAGATCCGATACATTCTGTTAACATATTTCGCGGGTGGACAGATCCATATGAAGTGGATTCATTTGTCAGACATCTTGACTGGCTTATTTTTGGTAGAAAAGATATTAAAGCTTAAAGTGTTGGGTAGAAAAAATACAAAAAACTGCATGTATTCTAACAGATTATATGCTATCTGAAGGGCAAGAAGAGAGATTGAGACAAAAATGGCTATCATATATAAGCTATCATTACTTTGCATCACTGTTTTCTACTGAGAAAGAGTGGAAATACCTTTTTGATATGAGTGGAATGGTAGCCCTGGTATCCTGGAGAATGGAGACTTCTGTATCAGATACAGGTTGTAAAGAGTTTATACTACTTTAAATACTGAGCAAAGAGTGTATCACTTTATCTCCATTCTAGAAACAATTTGAGACAGGTCCAGAAAGGGTAGACATCGGCTAACAAAAAGCAAGGATGTATTCTGTGTCTTTCATTTTTTAGAAAAAATTGAGATTTTGAGTTTAGATAAATGACCTTCTACCTGAACCAAACTCTCAGTATTCTCCAATATAGAACACATGTAGTTCCATCCTCATAAACCTAGGTGTGGGTCTACAAAAGACTCAATGTATGAATTTGTCATAGCCATCTATAATAAAAATAGCTATGATCATTGAACGTTATTTGTCAGCCATCTTTCTCAGACTTTACCTAATTTACCTCATTGAGTCTTTTCAATAACCTTACAAAGGAGGGAACAGTCATTACCTCAGTTCTTGCAGATGAAGACTGTGGAAGTTGGGGATGATCTTCTTACCTAAATAATCAAAGGAAAAGCTAAGACTGGAACCCAGGTCTGCTGACTCCAGATCCTTGTTCTTACTTAGTGTGTACTGCTACCAAGGCAATTTGTACTGGACCCTCTTGATGAGGAAAGAGAAAGAGCTTCTTGTAAAGGAAAGTACAGTTATTAATTCAGTTATTTATATGTTGGTAAACATTATTTTTTCCTTGTGATGAAAACTTCCAGGATATACTTTCTTGGCACATTTCAAATCTAACATATATTAGTGTTAACTATGGCTCTCATGCTGTACCTTACACCCGAGTACTTACTCATCTTATCACTGAAAGTTTGTAATTCTTGATCGCCTTTATTCAGTTCCCTTACATCCCATCCCTACTTCTGGTAACCACATAGCTAATCTTTTAATTCTTCTTAGTGATTTTGATTGCTTTTAGATTCTACATATAAATGAAATCATACAATATTTGTCTTTCTTCGTCTGATTTATTTCACTTAACATAATGCCCTTAACGTCCATCCATTTTATTGTAAATGGAAAGATCTCCTTATTTTTTTTTTCTTCTCAGTGTTCCAGAATTCATTGTTTATGATCCACACCCAGTGCTTCATGCCATACGTGCCCTCCAGAATACCCACCACCAGGCTCACCCTACCTCCCACCCCCCCCAAAACCCTCAGTTTGTTTCTGAGCATCCACAGTCTCATGGTTCGTCTCCCCCTCCAATTTCCCCCAACTCACATTTCCTTATTTTTTACATCTGAATAGTGTTGCATTTTGTGCATGTGTGTGTGTGTCTGTGTGTACACCACACAACTCATCCATCACTGGCCACTTAAATTGTTTCTTTGTTTTGGTTATTATAAGTAATTCTGCAGTGAGCATGGAGATGCAGATGTCTCTTTGATATAATACTTTGATTTCCTTCAAATATGTACCTAGAAGTGGCATTGTTGGGTCATGTGGTAGTTCTGTTTTTCATTGGAACTAAACTTTAAACAGATCTCTCGGACTATAAATCCTGTGTGCCTTAAGATTGTGAAACATACTTTCCCCTATTGAAGATTCTTAGTACATTTTGGCATACTGAGAAGTTCAGCAATCTGGCCCCCTCAGTAGAATATCTTGACCATGGGCAACAGGCATGTTATCATTCTGGAGAATATTGGTTTTAGTGTGAGGTAGAAGTTGATAGTTACCTGCTACAAAAGATTTCTTGTGGGAACCAAAGATACCATGGAAATAAGTTGAAAAAGACAATTTGGTTCATAGACATTTGTTTAATACATAACTAACCAAGAATATCTCAAATGGAGATAAAACAAGTGAATTACTCAGCAAAATAAAACCTATGTATACTGAATGTGCTACTTACTGCATTCTGAGCAGACAGTTAAGTATACAATTGAAAATCAGAAAGACACACCTGCTAGAGAGTTTTTCAAATGTAAAATAGCTGCACTGTGGGTATATAATTTTACCAAGACCCAAATACATTAAACTTGGGAAAAAGTGAGTCATCTCTAAAGACATTTTAAAATTAAAGTTGGCAACTACTTTTGTGCTAGAAATTGGCAGAATTTCAGAGTAGCCAGCATAACAAATCCATGGAGAACACGGTGTGGACCCTTTGCCCTAGCAAATTACTCATAACCACTGCTGTTATCACTTGGTATGGGTGTGTGGAATTTGGAGAAGAGAAAAATGGGCAGGTAATTTTCAGTGAAATATGACAGAACTTGATGCCTTCAGTCAATTCTTTCTCCATGTCTTATTGCATATTTCACAGCCTGTTTTAATGTACTGGAATATTATTTAACAACTTTATATTGCAATATAATTCACATACGATACAATCCAACCATTTCTAGTGGACAATTCAATAGTTCACAATACATTCACAGTTTTTCAGCTATCACTACTCTCGTTTCAAAACCTTTTCAACACCCCTAAAAGTAACGCCATACTTAATAGTGGGTGGCATTTGCCATTTCCACACAACCAAATCAAAGTGCCCCAAGCTTAAGCAACACCAATCTACTTTCCAACCTTATAGATTCTCTTCTTCTGAATATTTCATATAAAAGGAATCACATGATACCCAGTTTTTTTCTGCCTGGCTTCTTCCATTCAGCATAATACTTTCAAAGTTCATCCATGTTGTTGCATATATCAGTACTTCTTAACATTTTTAAGTATGGCTGGCCAAATAACACTCCGCTGTACAGATTTACTACATTTTGTTCATCTGTTCATTATTTAATGAATAATTGAGTTGTTTCTAATTTGGGCTATTAAGAATAATGCTGTTATGAAAATTTGTGTTCATGTGTCTATACAGCTGTATGTTTTCATTTATACTGAGTATATATGTAGAATGGAAATGTTGGATCATATGGTAACTTCTATTTAACATTTTAAGGAATTGCCAGATTATTTTCCAAAGCAGCTGTATCATTTTATGCTCCCACCAGCAGTGACTAAATGTTCGAGTTTCTCCACATCTTCCACCGAACTTGCTACTATCCCATCTTTTTTTTAATTATGTTCAGTTAGCCACTGTATAGTACCTCATTATTTCTTGATGTAATGTTCAATGATTCATCATTATTTATAACTACCGCAACTTTTTTGACTCTAACCATTCAAGTAGGCTTGAAGTGCTTTCTCAGTTGGTTTTGATTTGCATTGCTCTGATGGATAATGACAAAGGATCTCTTTTCATGTGCCTTTTCTGGCATACAATGTATGCTCTTCAGTGCACTATCTTACCTTTGCCCAAATTTTTTTTCTTGGTTCTGAAAACTTCTTATTTAAAAAAATTTGTAAATTTTAAATTTTAATTCCAGTATAATTAACATACAGTGTAATAATAGTTTCAGGTATATAATACAGTGATTCTTTTTTTTCCTTTTAAATTTTCTTTTATTTTTTTTTCAATGTTCCAAAGTTCAGAGTTTATGCACCACACCCAGTGCTCCATGCAATATGTGCCCTCCATAATACTACACATTACTGAGGGCTCATCATGACAAATGTGCTCTTTAATTCCCATCTCCTATTTCCCCATTCTCCCACCCACCTACACCTCTGGTAACTATCTGTTCTCTATAGTTAAGAGTCTATTTCTTGCTTTGTATCAGTCTCTCTTTTTTATCCCCCTTATTTTACTTTGTTTCTTAAATTCCAGATGAATGATATTGTATGGTACTTGTCTTTCTCTGACTGACTTATTTCACTTAGCACGATACCCTCTAGCTTAATGTCATGGCACATGGCAAGATTTCATCCTTTTTTATGGATGAATAATATTCTATGGATGAATAATACTCTGTGTGTGTATACACACCTCTTCTTTATCCATTCATCTATTGACAAACACTTGGGCTGCTTTCATGATAGTTTGTCCAATTTGTTCACATATAATTTTTCAGAGTATTCTCCTACAATTGTTTAACAGTTGTTTATATTTCTGTGGTATTATTTCTCCTCTTTAATTTTTTATTTTGTTTGGGTCCTCTCTCTGTTTTTGATGTGTCTGGCTAGAGATTTATCAATTTTGTTGATCTTTTCAAAGAACTAGCTTTTGGTTTCATTGATCTGTTCTTTTTTTTTTTTTTACTTTCTGTATCATTTATTCCTGCTTCCATCTTTATAATTTCCTTCTTTCTTCCAGTTTTGAGTTCTGTTTGTTCTTTTTCTAGCTCTTTGAGGCAGAGGGTTAGGCTATTTGAGTTTTCCTATTTCTTGAGGTAAGCCTGTATTGCTGTAAACTTCCCTCTCAGAACTGCTTTTGGTGTGTCCCAAAGATTTTGGACCATTGTGTTTTCATTTTCAATTGTTTCCATGTAATTTTTTATTTTTTACTGATTTCTTGGTTGACCCACTCATGGTTTGGTAGCTTGTTATTTAACCTCCATAAACTTGTTCTCTTTCTAGATTTTTTCTTGTGGTTAATTTCTAGTTTCATAGCATTGTGATAAAAAAAATACATGGTAAGACTTCAATATTTTTGAATTTGTTCAGACTTGTTTCATGGCCTCATGTGTGATCTAATCTAGAGAATGTCCATGTGCACTTGAAAAAAAAAGTTTTTTCTGCTCTGTTAGTGTAGAGTATTCTGAATACATCTGTTAAATCTATCATGTCCAGTGTGTCATCCAAAATCACTATTTCCTTTTTGATTTTCTGTTTGCAGAATCTGTCCATTGATGTAAGTGGGGTCTTAAAGTCCCCTACTATTATTTTATTACTATTGATTATTTCCTTTAGGTTTGCTATTAACTGGTTTATGTATTTGGGTGCTCCCATATTAGGTGCATACATTTTTACAATTGTTAGATCTTCTTGTTGGAGTGTCCCTTTATTATTATTATATAGTGCCCTACTTTGTCTCTTGTTATAGTCTTTGTTTTAAGACTGTTTAATTTTTTCCAATATAAGTTTTCCTACCCCAGCTTTCTTTTGACCACTGTTTACAGGATAAATGTTTCTCTATCTCCTCACTTTCTTTTTTTTTTAAGATTTAAAAAAAAATTATTTATTTGACAGAGAGAGATCACAAGTAGGCAGAGCAGCAGGCAGAAAGATAGGGGGAAGCAGGCTCCCTGCTGAGCAGAGCGCCTGATGTGGGTCTCGATCCCAGGACCCTGAGATCATGATCTGAGCCAAAGGCAGAGGCTTAACCCACTGAGCCACCCAAGTGCCCCAACCATCCCCTTACTTTCAATCTGCAGGTGTCTTTAGGTGTGAAATGAGTCTCTTGTAGAGAGCTATATCAATGGGTCTTCTTTTTTATGTACTTTGTCACCTTTGTCTTTTGATTGGAGCATTTAGGTAATTTACCGTCCAAGTAATTATTGATAGATGTGTACTTTCTGCCATTTTGGTACTTGTTTTGTGGTTGTTTGCAGTTCTTCTCTAATCATTTCTTTTCTTGCTGTCTTGCTTAGTGTGTTGCATTTTTTAAGTGATATTTGAATTCCTTTTTCTTTGTTCTTTGTATATGTATTAACTGGTTTGATTTGTGATTACCATTAGAGTTACACATAACATCTTGTGTTTATAGCAATCTATAAGAAGTTGATGGTTACTTAAGTTTAAACCCATTCTTTATTCCTCCCTATACCCCACATACTTTAGTTACATGGTGTCATATTTACATCCTCTTATTTTATGAATCCCTTGACTGATTTTTGCAGATATACTGATTTTTACTGCTCTGTGCTTCCTGCTTTTCATATTCTTACGGTCTTTCCTTTCTACTCAGAGTCTCCTTTAAAATTTCTTGGAGATCTGGTTTAGTGGTCATGAATTCCTTTAGTTTTTGCTTGCCTGAGAAACTCTTTATCTCTTTTTCTTTTTAAAATTCTTAATAATAGCCTTGCTTGATAGAGTATTCTTGGCTACAAATTTTTTCCCTTCAGCACTTTGCATATATTATACTCTTCCCTTCAGGCCTGGAAAGCTCCTGCTGAAAAATATCAGCTGATAGCCTTATGGTTTTCCCTTGTATATTACTGCCTTCTTTATCCTTGGTGCTTTAAAATTTTTTCTTTAAAACTACCCTTTGCTATTTTAATTTTTATGTATATTGATAAGAACCTGCTTCGGTTGATTTTGTTGTGGGATTTCTGTACCTCCTAGATCTGGATAACTGTTTCCTTGCTCAGAGTAGGGAAATTTTCAGCTGTTATTTCTTCAGATAAATTTTATGGTCCTTTTCTTTGTCTTCTTTTGAGATCCCTATAATGTGAATGTTATTTCTCTTGATAGAGTCATTAAGTTCCCTAAGTCTATTCTCATTTTGCTTATTGTTTTTTTTTTTTTTTTTAATAATTTGTTCAGCTTGATTACTTTCCATTACTCTGTCTTCCAGGTCATTAATTCATTCCACTGCTACCTCTAACTTATCTGTTCCTTCAAGTCTATTTTAAATTTAATTTATTGTGTTCTTCATTTCTGATTGGTTCTTTTTCTATCTGTTAAAATTCTCACCGATGTCTTCCACTCTGAAGTTCAGTGAGTATCTTTATAATCATTGTTTTAAATGCTCTATCAGGCATATTATTTATATCCATTTTGCGTAGGTATCTTGCTGTGGTTTTATCTTATTGTTTTATTTGGGACATGTTCCTGTGTCTCCTCCTTTTGCCTACCTCTCTATATCTGTTTCTCTGTTTAATGAAAGTTAGCTATATCTCCACTTCTTGAAAGTAATGGCCTTAGGAAGAAGAGGTCCTGGAGTGCCCTGCAGTGTAGCATCTCCTATTGCCAGGACCTGGCACTTTAGGGAATGCGTGTTGTGTGTGCCCTTAATTTTAAGGAAAATGTACTCAGTCTTTTACCACTAAGTATTATGTTAGGTGTGGGTTTTCATAAATGCTCTATATAAGGTTGAGGAAGTTCTCTTCTGTTACTATTTTGTTGGCATTTTGTTTTGCTTTTTTTGAGTCATAAAGAGATGTTGAAGTATCCCATATGCCTTACTTTCATCTGTTAAAATAATTATGTATTTTTTTCTTTTTTATTCTATTGTTATAGCTTATTACATTTATTGAAATTTGGCTGTTAAGCTAACTTTTGTTCCTGACATAAATCCTGCTTTATCAGGATTTATTTATTTTTTTTTTTTACATTTTTCTGTTTGAATTGCTATTATTTGTTTCTGGGAACTATTTTCACCAAAGTATTTAGCGACAGTCTAAGGGTCCAAATGTCAAATCTGATAGCATCTGTTTACTGACATAGCATTTGTTTTGTTTTGTTTTTTAGATTTATTTATTTATTTTAAGGAAGAGAGAGCAAGAGAGAATGTGTGCAAGTAGATGGAGGGGCAGAGGAAGGGAAAGAGAGAGAATCCTCAAGCAGACTCCCTGCGGAAAATGGAGCTCAACACGGGGCTTAGTCCCATGACCCCAAGATCATGACCATAGCTGAAATCAAGAGTCAAACATTTTCAACTGACTGAGCCACCCAGGAGCCCCATTTTGACATAGCATTTGTGATTATTTTACACGCTTTTAAGATACTTTTTTCCCTTTATTGCATGAGAATCCATCAATCTGTGAGGCTCTTCCTATGGCTTTGTCATATCCTGGTGTCTCTCTTTACTTGCAGTATAGACCCCACTTTTCTTTATGTCTCTTTCCTTTATATGACTAAATTTACACACCAATGAGTACTTCTCTCATTGCATGAGAATTGTCTATATATCATTATCTTCCAATCAACTTTAGGATAAAACAATTTTATCCATCTTGATGTCTTCTTTATTAGCAAATGCTTAAGATATATTTATTAGGTATTTAATAATTTAGCATAATCTGCTAGATTTTCCCTAAATCATTTTCTACTTTTTCTTGGGCTAAATAAATTTAATTTTTCAGTTTTTCAGACTTCATTATAGTTAGGTAGGGTCAAATAACTTCATTCTACTCAAAGGAAGTTGAACTGAAGTGCTGATTCCAGGCATCTGTGTTTGGTCGCCTTGCTCTTTATTCATCCCAACAACCTTACAGGGTAGCAAAGCCTTAAGATGTAGGGTTGCTGAATCCATGGCTATTTCCTTAGAAGACAGTTACCTCCTGATTGTGAACAAATAGCTTATTTCTTGCTCAGATAAATTTTATTCCATTCAGCCTTGAGAATGGGAGATTTATTTGTTCTATTAGCTACTGTATATTAGGTAATATGTTTTGAATATATCTGGATGTATTTTAGCATATTTTTAATAGGTTTTCACTGTATTTAGTGTATCCATTAAAATTAGCATACAATACAATAGAATATTAAATAAAAGTAAAAATAATAGAATGTTCTGTGCCAAGTATTTAACATTAATTGTCTCTAATATGTTAATCTGATTTCATAAGTGGAAAAGTGAGATTTAGGAGTATAAACAGTTGAGGATATATAGCCAGTTGTAGAACCTCAGCTCAGGGCACCTGGGTGGCTCAGTGCTTAAGCCTCTGCCTTCGGCTCAGGTCATGATCTCAGGGTCCTGGGATCGAGTCCCGCATCGGGCTCTCTGCTCTGCGGGGAGCCTGCTTCCTCCTCTCTCTCTCTCTCTCTCTCTCTGCCTGCCTCTCTGCCCACTTGTGATCTCTCTCTGTCAAATAAATAAAAAAAAAAATCTAAAAAAAAAAAAAAAAAAAAAAAAAAAAAAAAAAAAAATAGAACCTCAGCTCAAACAGTGAATTAAAAGCTCATATGCATTCTATAAAATAACTTTAAGTTGCTGTAATGATTCAGAAGGATCTTTGAGATCAAGTTTATTAATGTGAACATGGGTCATCAGTTTGCATGTCAGTTAGGATATGTCTATCTTCAGAATAAGGTGGAAACTTTCCAAGAAGTTATCTTTAGTAATATGGCCTTAACATGTCTTATGGATCTATTATTAGGTCCACTGTATTGCCAAAACTTAAAATGGTTTGAATTTTCTGACTGCATGCATTTTGAATAATAGAGCCTTCACTCCCATTATTAGGTATTACAAATTCACTTATAGAAAGATAATAAATGCTACATCCAATTCAAATTTGGAGCAAACAGAATTTAGCTGGGTTTTGATACAAGACTGAAATCATTTACGCATCATTTAAACATTCAGTTGTTACTTTATTGATTAGTAAAGTCAACTCATGTTTCATTGTGTCAAAGTTTTAATTAGCTAAAAACTACCATGAACTTTGGTTACCATAGATAAATAGGGTTTCCATAATGGAATAATACAGAGCACAAATATAGATGGATAGTTTATTTTGTCTGGGATGAAATATTGTTAAAACTTCATAATTACTAATAATATTATAATATCACATATGTTTTTATAAATTAAATATAATCTATATATATATATTCAAGGAAATGAGGCATATTTGGTATTTTTCATTATTTATTATTTCATTTTTTTAGATCTAGCCTGACATTATAGGGTAAATCTTTTCTGCATTAGCATTTGAAATGTCCTTTCATATGTAATATTTGTTACCAAGTCATTTTCACCTCTTCTCAGAAGACAGATCATTGCTTTTACATGATTTTCTTAGTATTCATAGCATTCATTCTGAGAAGCTTTCCCATTTCTACCCATCTCAAAATTTTTCTCCAATTACTCACTTACCTAAATACATTATGGCCTTCCCAGATACATTTGATCTGGGAGGGGAAAAAGGCATCAGTATTTCCCCTAGGCTCTCACAGGACCCCCTTCACACCTCCATTATAGCATTTACATGATATTTCAGTGATTACTTATTTTCTAAATAATTGCCTATCTGTGTCACAAAATAATTGAGGTGAATTTTAACAGATTCAAAGAGAAGAAAAATTGAAAATTACTAACATAGAGTGGAAAAAAACACTGATAAGGAGAAAAGTCCAGCATGATGGTAATTTTGATTGTTAAGTCTCTGAGCTCAGTCTCCTCTTAGATTAAAAAAAAGAGGGGAATGCAATCATTAGGAAAATGTTTTTTGTTACACTTGATTATATAATAAACTGTAGTGTTGTTTACAGAGATAGTGATAAGAACATTTCCATAAAAGTTGCGAAGCAAATATTTTGAAAGAAAGTTCAATGATTATTTTAGTATGTCTTTCTCATAGATTTTATTCTTAATGCAAAACACAACCTCAGTGTATAATTTAACAAAAGAATTACACATGGATAAGCATGTAGATTCAGGACCATCTGTTTTTTTTTTTTTTTTTTTTTTTGTTTAAAAATAAAGAATATAATGTACACACAGAATGTTTCAGTTTTCAATTAAAATGGCTTTTTTGTTACTGAAGGACTGTATTTTAAACTTCTTTGTATCTAGTTACAGAAACAAGGGTAGTATCAGATCCATAGTAAGTGCTAAACAAATTTTAGCATTTTCTGGTTGAATAAATGAATGAGACATTTTATTCACCATTGCTCATTACACACAGTAATGTTCTTATTTTATACTTTGTGAGCATGAAATAAAAATTATAAGCTAGGTAGGAAAACAAGTCAATTTTAATTTGCACATACTAGAATATGATATTATACACATGGTTACACACACACAGAACTTTATTTTTACTCTTTTCAGCAATTGGTGCAGTTGATTAAATTTATCATATGTTCCTTTTCTCTACTTGTGAATTCAGTTCTTTTTGGAACAGTACTGCTATTTTGTGCATTTGTTAAGTGTTTCCCAGAGCTGTAGTCTGTCCACACATACTGCTTTTCTTTCTTAAGCTAGTCGTTTCTTGTTGTTAGTTTTCTGTTCGATCAACTTCACTAAGCAGATTTTCTCATTTGGATTATCACACTTGGGACACTGAAATTTTAATATCTTAATCTTGACTGAAATTTTCCTTTATTGAATGTCAGTAGAACTGATCTTTGGTAAGGCAAGGTTAAATAGCTTTATCTGCTTTTGTACACTTTTCACAGATAAAAAGCACATTAGGTTGTACTTCTATGCCACAGAATAAATGATGGAATATGCAGTGTGTAGTACTGTAAAAGTTGCACAGCCTAATTGGGATTCAAAACACCACTTCTAGCCAAAAAGTTGTATGGGATTCAAAATTCATTCTAAATATTCAAATTTTAGGAGATGGGAAAGAATAATGGAATAAAATAAGGACTTAAATATTCCTAACTACTTCATTAAGTTAATTATGAAATGAATTATTGAGTTGGTGTGCATTTTACTTGCATGCAGAACAATTATCATTTAGTATTTCCTAATAATTCAAAAATGTTTGAAAAGGGCAGAATTTAATGTTAGCCTTTTTACTAATGTATCCTATCTTTCAGGCATAGACTTTATCTAATTAAAGTGAGGCTTTTCAATTTAAAATATTTCCTAGATCAAAAACTCAGGTGAGAACTCCTATAATTATATATTAAGGTTTGATTCCTCTGCTCTATTGGTCCCCACTGCATTCACAAACTTCATCACAGTAATACATTCATTTGTTTTCATTTTCTTTTCTCATTAGGTCTTTCACTTCACTAACAAAATACTGAAGCATTGAGAGCTTATACACATGTTTATGTGCTAAAGCTGTGTGACCTTTCCTGTATTCTCCAGTTCATTTTTTTTCTGGCAATTCTTTGTCATACAACTAAAACACAGTGGATTTGAAAGAATCCAGTAGCTTCAGGGTTTGAGTTATATAATTACAATTTTATTAGGGCAAGAGAGAAAGAATAAGTCTGTTGCTAAATGAGAGAGTAATTGTTCAAGATAAGAAGGACAAAGGAAGATTAGATTATAAAAATGGACTAAACCTTGTCAGTAGAATTAATTGATATTCATTTTAAATATTGAATCTTTGTTACTTTATTCATTTACTCAACCATAAAAAGCTTTTTGAGGCAAACTCAAGGCAAGGATTTTTGGGAATTAACATGAATTCCTCCTATTCCAGACCATTAGGAAACTATAATCTAACAGGTGAATAAAATATATACATAAATGTCTGCAATATCAGGTTGAGATAGGAATTAAGCACTACAGGTTTTAGAAAATGAAAGAGTCCTTCCACATAGGAAAACATAAAAGCCCTCTAGAAGAAGATGGCATATAAAGCAAGCCTGAAAGACTAGGAGAATTTAGGGGAGTATGAGTAGAAGGCATTCTAGGCAGAGGAAATAGCTAGAAGTTAAATATAACTGGAAAGTCACAGTATTACATTTTGTTTTGCTTTATTTTTTTCCATAAAATATATTTAAAACAAGAAACATTGTGATTACTTAAATTAAGCTTCTTGGCAAAGAACACTGCACCTAATTCTACAGGTGCATTTTCACACTTTCAAGTGTACCTAGAACATTTCCAGAAGTGAACCATATGCTGGGACATAGAGAAGGTCTGAAGGAGTTTCAGAGGATAGAATGATATTAATGTGTTCTCTGTCCACAGTACAATAAAGCTGAAAACTATTTTAAGAAGGTAAACAGAAAATCTCCATATGTTTAAAAGTTAGAAAGCATAAGTTTAAATAACTAATAGGTCAATAAGAATTCACATTGTAAAATTTAAAAAAAATAGTTTGGACTGAATTTAGAACTAAAATGTCACATATCAAAGCTTGTGGAATAAAGCTAAATTTATTCTCAGAGGAAAAGATACATATATATGAGTAAAAAGTAACCTGAAAATTACTAATACATCTTGTCCAAAAAGTTATTTAAATAATGCAACTAATAAGGCACAAAAAAGATGATGAAATGTGCTCTTATAAAGACCTACATGTAGAAATTCATAAAATAGAGAAAATATAAAGCATGGAAAATTATCAATACTTTGAAAAGACTAATAAGATATCTCTGTGCAAATTTTTAAAATAAAGGAAAAACTGCTATCATTGCACAATCTAGAGTCACTAAAAAATAATAAGTGATATTGTAAAAAGTACCTATAAATTAAGCATTAAAGGAATAGACAAAATTTGCTATGTTTTTATAGACCAACAAATTGTTAAAACCTCTTTTAAAAAATATAGTTTAAAATAGACTTAAAAATGTTTAAAACACTGCAATAAACCTTAAAAAATAATATGCTATGTAAATAAAACATCATTGTAGTAAGTTAAAGGTGATTTAAATAAATGAAAGGATAAACCATGTTCATGGATTAAAAAATGCAGAATTATAATGAAGTCAGTTTACCTCAAATTTATTGAGAAATTTGAAGTAATTTAAATAGAAACAGTTTTGTTTTGGTGGAATTTGAAAAACGAATTCTCCACCTTACATAGAAATCTGGAGGGACAAGAGTATCCAAGACAGAATTAAAAAGCAAAATGGAAAGATTTATAATAGCAAAATTACTATATCTGAAAATACACAACGATGAAAGAAAATAGGTAATGGTGTAATGAGAGACAAATAGAACAAAGAAAAGGCAGACTGTCCAGAAAATGTGTCATATATATACAGCCACTTATTTTATGACTAAAGTGATATTTAAAAAAAAAATAGAACAATATCTTCAATTGAATACTAGGTCTTTTAGATATCCATATATTAATATTAGAAATTTGAATTGTAGGTAACACTACACAGATCTATAAAAATCTGACTCCTACTTGTACCCAAAACAGAAATATGTCTACATGTTCGTCAAGAGACATGAATGAGAATGCTTAGGACAGCTTTCTTTTTCTCTTTCTTTCTTTCTTCCTTTCTCTCTCTCTTTATTTCCCTCTTTCTCTCTTGCTTTTTCTTGAGATGGAAAAGGGAGCAAGGGGTACAGGGAGAAGGAGAGAGAATCTTAAGCAGTATCCATTCCCAATAGCAAGGCCAATGTGGGGCTTGATCTCACAACCCTGAGATAAAAAAAAAAACTATTACTTTTAATAGCTCAAACTTGAAACAACACCAAAGGCCTTCAACTAGAGATAAGATAAATTATAAATTTTTAAATAAATATAAATTATATTTTTATAAAATATAAATTTGTGGCATAATCTTATCATTATAATTATTTTAGCACCATACTTATATTTTGTACACTTTTCTGTAATGTGTTTCACCTCACAGCCTAAAAAGTGAAAAAAACAAATTC
The DNA here is from genome assembly GCF_902655055.1 of Lutra lutra. Taxonomy (NCBI): domain Eukaryota; kingdom Metazoa; phylum Chordata; class Mammalia; order Carnivora; family Mustelidae; genus Lutra; species Lutra lutra. The sequence goes on from NC_062290.1 coordinate 54,263,265, forward strand.
AGAGTTACTATTCCATGCCAGTGTGTTGAAAATCTGCACATAGAGACAAGTAGGAATTAGAAATAAATACATAATGTTAAATAGATTGGATTAAAAAATCAAAAAAGAAATAAATTATTAAAATCAATAATGAGAGAGGGTACATCACTACTGGCTCTATGAACATTAAACAATAATGAATATTATTAAAATGCTGTGCCCATAAATTGATAACATATGTAAAATAGACCAGTTTCTTGAAAGTCACAATCTGCCTAATCACACACATTGGCCTTCATCTATTGCAGGAGTTTAATCAATAATTAATAACCTGCCAAAGCAGAAAGCATGAGACCAAGATGGTTTCACTAATGAATTCTACCAATCATTTAAGGATGATAGACCAGTTCTCTATTATCTTTTCCAGAAAATAGGAGCAGAGAAAATGCTTTCCAATTCATTCTATAAGTATTCTGCTAAAACCACAACCACACAAAGACATTACAAGAAAGGAAACTATGGGCCAATATCGATCATAATAGACACAAAAATCCTCAACAAAATATTAAATCTAACAATATATAAAAACAATTTGTACACAACCACCAAGGCTGGTTCAGTGTTAAAAAATCAATTTTTGTAACTGGTGACATTAGTAGATTGGAAAAGACAAATGATACCAATAGATGCATAAAGAGCATTTGACAGAATTCAATACTAATTCATATGAAAACTAAGAATAGAGGAAACTTTCTCAACTTAGAATATTAAGAATAGAGGAAAACTTTATCGACTTGATAAGCATATCTGTGAAACACCTGCATAAATCACACTTAATAGTAAAAAACTAAATGCTTTCCTCCTAAGATTAGAAACAAGGTAAATATGTCTCTTCTCATCACTACTTTTCAACAAATACTGGAAGTCCTAATTAATGTAATAACACAAGGATGCTAAGTAGAGATATACATGATGTTTGTTAACAGTGACATGGTTTTCCATATAGAAAGTCCCAAAGAATCAACAACAAAAACATTTCTGGAACTAATCAGTGATTATAGTAAGGCTGTAGGATAGAAGATTGTTATAAAAAGTCAATGCTTTCTTCTCTAACAGCAAAGAGCGATTGAAATTTTAAATTAAAACTACACTATCGCAGACCTGTACCCCTGAGGATAAAAATATATGTTTATAAAAAATAAAATTAAAAAAAATTAAAAAAACCCTACACTATTTACATTATCACCCAAGAGGGGAAAAAAGTACTTCAGTATAAATCTAACAAAATTGTATAACATTCTGTATGAGGAATACTATAAACTGTGGTGGTGGTGGGGAACAAATGATCTAAATAAATTGGGGAAATGTCCCATGTTCATGGTTAGGAAGATTCAATATTGTTCAGATGCCAGTTCTTCTCAACTTGATCTACAGATTCAGTGCAGTCTAATTCAAAATGTTTGTGGATGTCAAGAAACTAATTCTAAAATTTATGTTGAGAGGCTAAAGAGCTACAATTGCTAACACGGTAATGAAGAAAAAGTTGCAGGACTGAATACTACCTGACTTTAAGACAAATATAAAACTACACTAATCAAGACAGTGTGGTATTGGCAAAAGAATACACAGACCAATAGAATAAAATAAGCCCAGAACCGGACCAATACAAATATATTCAACTGATTTTTAATATAGGAGAAAAGGACAGTTTTTTCCATGAAATGGTGCAGAATTGGACTTCCACATGTGTATAAGTAAATTGAGACACAAAACTTAATACCTTTCAAAAAATTAAAATGGATCTTTGATCTCAGTGTAAAATGTCAAAAAATTAAATTTCTAGAAATTAGCCTAGGAGAAAATCTTAGTGACTTGAGGTGTGGTAATACCTCTTTAGATATAACATCAAAAGCACAATCCATTAAAATAATGATAGGTGGAATTTCATTAAAATTAAAAATATCTGCTCTGCAAATAACACTGGTAAAAGAATAAAAAATCAATCCATAGACTAGAAGAAAATATTTTTAGAACATATAACTAATAGAAGACTTACCTCCCAAATACCAATGAATTCTTACAACTCAACAATAAGAAAACAAAAAACCCAATTATTGTAGTTTGTTACATAGCAAATGGCAAAAGATGCCTTCTTTGATTCAGCAGTTACACTTTTATACTCCTATAAAAATCAGTTGTGCTTAAGGAGAGTGTTATAAAGAAGATCCATAACAGCATTAAAATTTTTTTTTATTAGGGGCACCTGGGTGGCTCAGTGGGTTAAAGCCTCTGCTTTTGGCTCAGGTCATGATCCCAGGGTCTTGGGATCGAGCCCCACATCGGGCTCTCTGCTCAGCAAGAAGCCTGCTTCCCCCCTCTCTCTGCCTGCCTCTCTGCCTACTTGTGATCTTTGTCTGTCAAATAAATAAATAAAATTAAAAAAAAAAATTTTATTATATTAGTCACCATACGGTTTATCATTAGTTTTTGATGTAGTTTTCCAAGATTCATTGTTAATGTAGAACACCCAGTGCTCTGTGCAATATGTACCCTCCTTAATACCCATCATCAGGCCAACCCATCCCCCACCCCCTTGCCCTCTAAAACCCTCCATTTGTTTCTCAGAGTTCAGTCTCCCATGGTTCATCTTCCCCTCCGGTTTCCCACCTCTTCATTTTTCCTTCCTTCTGATGTCCTCCATGCTATCCTTATGTTCCACAACTAAGTGAAACCATATCAAAATTGATTTTCTCTGCTTGACTTATTTCACTCAGCATAATCTCCTCCAGTCCCATTCAGGTTGTTGCAAAATTTGGGTATTCTTCATTTCTGATGGCTGAGTAATCTTCCACATATTCTTTGTCCATTCATCTGTTGAAGGGCATTTTGGCTCTTTCCACAGTTTGGCTATTATGGACATTGCTGCTATCAACATTGGATGCATATGGCCCTTCGTATCACTACATCTGTATCTTTGGGGTAAATACATAGTAGTGCAATTGCCGGATCATAAGGCAGCTCTATTTTTTCTTTAAATGTTTTGAGGAACCTCCACACTATTTTCCAAAGTGGCTTTACCAACTTGCATTCTGCCAACAGTGTAAGAGGGTTCCCCCTTCTCCACATCCTCTCCAACATGTGTTGTTTCTTGCCTTGTTAATTTTTGCCATTCTAATTGGTGTAAAGTGGTATCTCAGTGTTGTTTTGATTTGAATTTCCCTGATGGCTAATGATGATGAACACTTCTTCATGTGTCTGTTAGCCATTTGTATGTCTTCTTTAGAGAAGTGTCTGTTCATGTCTTCTGCCCATTTTTTTGACTTATTTGTTTTTTGGGTGTTGAGTTTGAGAAGTTCTTTATAGATCTTAGATAGCAGCCCTTTGTCTGCAGTGTCATTTGCAAATATCCTCCCATTCCATGGGTTGCCTCTTTGTTTTGTTGACTGTTTCCTTTGCTGTGCAGAAGCTTTTGATCTTGATGAAGTCCCAGAAGTTCATTTTTGCTTTTGTTTCCTTTGCATTTGGGGACATGTCTTGAAAGATGTTGCTGTGGCCAGTGTCAAAGAGGTTACTGCCTATGTTCTCCTCTAGAATTTTGATGGATTCCTGTCTCACATTGAGGTCTTTCATCCAGTTTGAATTTATCTTTGTGCATGGCATAAGAGAATGGTTGAGTTTCATTCTTTTTTATATGGCTGTCCAATTTCCCCAGCACCATTTATTGAGGAGACTGTCTTTTTTCCATTGGATATTTTTTCCTGCTTTGTCAAAGATTAGTTGACCACAGAGTTGAGGGTCCATATCTGGGCTATCTACTCTGTTCCATTGGTCTATGTTTCTGTTTCTGTACCAGTATCATGTTGTCTTGGTGATCACAGCTTGTAGTAGAGCTTGAAATCAGGCAACGTGATGCCCCCAATTTTGGTTTTCTTTTTCAACATTTCCTTGGTAATTCAGGTTCCATACAAATTTTAGGATTGTTTGTTCCAGTGCTTTGAAAAATGCTGATGGTATTTTGATTGGGATGGTGTTGGAAGTATAGATTGCTCTGGGCACCATAGACATTTTAACAATGTTTATTCTTCTGAGAATAAACATTTCATGAGCATGAAATATTTTCCATATTTTTGTGTCTTCTTCAATTTCATTCATGAGTGTTGTGTAGTTCCTTGAGTATAGATCCTTTACCTCTTTGGGTAGGTTTATTCCAAGGTATCTCATGGTTTTTGGTGTTACTGTAAATGGAATTGATTCTCTAATCTACCTTTCTACAATTTCATTGTTAGTGTATAGGAAAGCAACTGATTTCTGTGCATTTATTTTGTATCCTGCCAGATTACTGAATTGCTGTATGAGTTCCAGTAATTTGGGGGTGGAGTCTTTCGGGTTTTTCACATAAAGTAGCATGTCATCTGTGAAGAGAGTTTGACTTCTTCTTTTGCCAATTTGAATACCTTTTATTTCTTTTTGTTGTCTGCTGTTGCTAGGACTTCTAGTACGATGTTGAACAAGAGTGGCAAGAGTGGGCATCCCTGTAGTGTTCCTGATCTTAAGGGAAAGGCTCTCAGCTTTTCCCTGTTAAATGATATTTGCTATGGGTTTTTTATAGATAGATTTTATGAAGTTGAGGAATGCTCCCCCTATACCTATACTCTGAAGAGTTTTAATCTGGAAAGGATGCTGTATTTTGTCAAAAGGTTTTTCTATATGAATTGAGAGGACCATGTGATTCTCCTCTCTTCTCTTATTAATTTGTTCTATCACATTGATTTGCAAATGTTGAACCACCCTTGTATCCCAGAGATAAATCCCACCTGGTCATGGTGGATAATATTTTTAATGTACTGTTGGATCCTATTAGCTAGGATCTTGTTGAGAATCTTGGCATCCATATTCATCAGGGATATTGGTTTGAAATTCTCTTTTTTGATGGGGTCTTTGCCTGGTTTGGGGATCAAGGTGATGCTGGCCTCATAGAAAGAATCTGGAAGTTTTCCTTCTTTTTCTATTTTTTTTAAATCAGATTTAGGAGAATAGGTATTATTTCTTTTTTGAATATTTGGCAGGATTCCCCAGGGAATCCATCAGGTCCTATACTCTGTTTTTTTTGGGAGATCTTTGATCACTGCTTCATTTCATTTCTAGTTTTTGGTCTATTTAGATTGTCAGTTTCTTCCTGTTTCAGTGTTGGAAGTTTATAGGTTTATGCATCCATATCTTCTAGGTTGCTTAACTTATTGGCATATAGCTATTGATAATAATTTTTGATGATTATTTCTATTTTCTTGTTATTAGTCATGATCTCCCCCCTTTCATTCATAATTTTATTAATTTGGGTCCTTTCTCTTTTACTTTGGATTAGTCTGGCCAGTGGTTTATCAATCTTATTAATTCTTTCAAAGAACTAGCTTCTAGTTTCATTGATGTGTTCTACTTTATCTGTATCTCTGGTTTCTAATTCATTTCTCTGGTTTTTAATTCATTCATTCTCTGTTCTAATCTTAATTATTTTCCTTCTTTTGTGTAGGGTAGACTTAATTTGTTGTTGATTCTCCAGTTCTCTAAGGTGTAAAGGGAGTTTGTGTATTCAGGATTTTTCAATTATTTTGAGGGAGGCTTGGATGGCTATGTGTTTCCCCTTTAGGATCGCCTTTGCCTTATCCCATAGGTTTTGGATCAATGTGTCTTCATTCTCAGTGGTTTACATGAATTGTTTAAGTTCTTTAATTTCCTGGTTGACCCAAACATTCTTGAGCAGGATGGTCTTTAGCTCCCAAGTGTTTGAATTTCTTCCAAACTTTTTCTTGTGATTGAGTTCCAGTTTCAAAGCACTGTGGTCTGAGAATATGCAGGGAATAATCTCAGTCTTTTGGTATCAGTTGAGACCTGATTTGTGACCCAGTATGTGGTCTATTCTGGAGAAAGTTCCATGTGCGCTTGAGAAGAATGAGTATTCTGTTGTTTTAGATTGGACTGTTCTGTGTATATCTATGAGATCCATCTGGTCCAATGTGTCATTCAAAGCTCTTGTTTCTTCGCGGATTTTCTGCTTAGATGATCTTTTGCTGCGAGTGGAATATTAAGATCCCCTACAGTGAACATATTCTAATTAATGTCTCTCTCTCTCTCTCTCTTTTTTTTTATTAACAGTTGGCTTATGTAGTTGGCTGCTCCCATGTTGTGGGCATAGATATTTACAATTTTTAGATCTTCTTGTTAGACAGACCCTTTAAGAATGACGTAGTGGGGGTGCCTGGGTGCCTCAGTGGGTTAAAACCTCTGCCTTCGGCTCAGGTCATGATCTCAGGGTCCTGAGATTGAGCCCCACATCGGGTTCTCTGCTCAGGAGCGAGCCTGCTTCCCCCTCTCTCTCTGCCTGCCTCTCTGCCTACTTGTGATCTCGGTCTGTCAAATAAATAAAATCTTAAAAAAAAAAAAAGAATGACGTAGTGTCCTTCCATATGTCTGACTACTGTCTTTAGTTTAAAATATAATTTGTCTGATATGAAAATTGCTACCCCAACTTTCTTTTGAGGTCCGTTGGCATGAAAGATGGTTCTCCATCCCTTCACTTTCAGTCTGGATGTATCTTTCAGTTCAAAATGCATCTCTTGTAGACAGCATATGATTGGGTCCTGTCTTTTTAATCTAATCTGCAACCCTGTGCCATTTTATGGGAACATTTAGGCCATTCGCATTGAAAGTGATTATTGAAAGATAAGTTTTGATTGTCATCATGCTGCCTGTGAGGTCCTTGTTTCTATAGATTGTCTCTGTAAATTTCTATTCTATATCACTCTTGGGTTCTTTCTTCTTTTATAGAACCCTCCTTAATATTTCTTTCAGGGCTAGCTTGGTGGTCACATATTCTTTCATTTTTTGCCTGTCTTGGAAGCTCTTTATCTCTCTGTACATTCTAAATGACAGCCTTGCCAGATAAAGGATTCTTGGCTGCATATTCTAATCATTTAGTGCCCTGAATATGTCTTGCCAGCCCTTCCTTGCTCGCCAGGTTTTTGTGGACAGGTTTGACATTATTCTGATGTTCTTCCCACTGTATGTAAGGAATCTCTTCACCCTAGCTGCCCTTAAGATATTTTCTCTGATTTTAAGATTCACAAGTTTCACTATGACATGAGTGTTACTCTTCCCTTGTTGATCTTGGGGGGTGTCTTCTCTGCCACTAGGACATAAATAATTGCTTAATTCCCCAGATTAGGGAAATTCTCAGCTAGGATTTGCTCACCTTTATCTTCTAGTCCCCTCTCTCTCTCCACCCGCTGGGATCCAAATTAATGTGATATTGGAATGTTTCATGACATCATTTATTTCTCTAATTCTATTTTCATGGATTCTAATCTGTTTGTTCCAGGCCTTCTCTTAATTGTTCTTTTCTATCAGTTTGTCTTCTAGATCAGTAATTCAGTCTTCTGCTTCATTTACCCTAGCTGTTAGAGTATCTAGATTAGATTGGATCTCCTTGATAGTGCTTTTAAGTTCTGCCAGATCAGCTCTAACTTCTGCCCTTCAAAATCTATGTTGCCATTAATGGTTTTCTCCAACCTAGCTATTGTCTGTATAACTGTTACACTGAATTCTATTTCTGACATCTTCCTTATGTCCATATCTATTAGTTCTGTGGCAGAGGTCACAGTCTCTGAATTTTTCCTGTGTTGGGGGTTCCTCCTCCTAGTCATTCTGGTGAGAAATGATTGAGGGAATATACAGAGTCCAAACTATTGACCACAATCCAAGCAAGATGCACCTGTTTTATAGGAGCTTTAGGGTTCTTGGCCTCTTGTTCTTTTAATCTGTCTTCTGGGGGAAGGGGCCTGCTGCACTGTTACTCAGGCAACTTTGGGCAGAATTGCTCTGTCCCCTGTAGTGGGGGATGGGCTCAGTGAAAACTGGTTTGGGGGGCTTTTGTTCTCTGGTGGCTTTCCCTGATAGTTTTCTGTGTCCTTTCCAAGAGTCAGAACAGAAGTGATTATGTCCAAACTTCTGTCTCAGAACAGAGAGACCACAGACTATTCTCCAGAAAGCCCTACAGGTCACACTGACTCCGTTTTTGTCTGTGCTGCTAAAAAACTGCAGCAACCTGGATTGTGTGCCCCACAGCAGCACTCCTAGCCCTCACTTTCAGGTCCAGACATGTCTCTGCCCTTTGTGCTTTTAAAACCACCAGCCACCCCCAGTTCACATGTGTGCCCCCACAACTCCAGGTTTCAGTCTAGGGGGCTCCCCTAAAGTCCTTCTCCCATGGCTACTGGTCTCTGAGTCTATGCCTGGGCCCCAGCACAGAACACTTTTGTGTTCCTGTGTTATTTCACCTTCCCAGCCCCAGCACTTATGGCAGCTCCCTCCTCCTTCCATTTATTTTCTGATATCTGCCCACAGAATCCTGGATCCCCACTTCATACCTTGAAACTGGCCACCGGAGATATTCTGTACATCCTGAAATATCTTATTACATCTTAGGCTGATTTCGTGGGTGTTCAGAGTGGTCTGGCAGATATCTAGCTCAATTCAGGGGACCAATTTGAAATAGGGTCCCATACTCCTCTGCCATCTTGCCAGACCCTCATAACAGCATTGTTATCTTGGAAAATTGAAATCAACCTAGATAAATACCAATAGAAAAACAAATTGTGCCCTATCTATACATTGAAATGTCATCATTAAAATACAGGAACAAAAACTTTGACATCAGCATAAGTAAATTCCACACACAAAAGAATAACAAAAAATGGTTTCTGAATGAAACTATTGCATGAGAACACATATACCAAGTACATAAATAGGAAAAAGTTATATGTATATAGAATAATATATAAATTGTGTATATACATGTATAGATACTTAAATATCTTCTGTATAATAGTAGAATAAAAGCATGTATTGCCATTTAAATAACAAATCTGGTGAGTGGGAATATGTGGAGAATGGGACAAAGAAGAATTACAAAGTCTCAGTGGTAAGTATGTTTCCCTTCTTAAAACAGATGAAGCACAAGTATTGCAAAACTATGAGGCTAACAGAGTTAGACAATGCACGCAATTTTTAAGTTAATCACTGTATTAAAAAATAAGCTGAATTTTGCATATTTAGCTGTGGAAAAAAAACAAGTTCTAAATGTATGAACATGGAAAAATTTCAATGCATACTCTTCAGTCAAAAAAAGCTAGTTGTGGAGTGATACGTAATTTATATCATCTATACAGAAAAACACTCACACATAAACTACATATTTCTATCATACATACTTAAAAGCCTACAAACTACATAATAGCATTCCAATAGTGTTTATCCCAGGGGAGAGAAATAAGACTGTGTCAAGAAATCTTTTATTTCATTTGCAATTTTTTCCCATAGAGTATATTCATATTACTTGTTTAAGTAAAAATAAATAATGTTTTATTTAAAACAGGAAACACAGTTGATTTTGTGAGAAAAAAAAAATTGAAGCAGACAGAGATCTCAGCCAAGTATCTTCAAAACTATACTTCTGGGTCCCTGTAAGATCTCCAGACCTCAGATTTCATTTCATTTTATAGAGAAAATGCTAGATACATGATAAAGACTTTTCTATATCTCAAAAATTATTTCAAAGCAAACTGCTTCAGAAATGACTACTTTACATATTCCCCTATCCTGATGATCCCTCTTTAATCTATTACTCAGAATCTCTATGGCATTCAAGGCTGGTGGTTTCCAGACATCACTTTCTTCCTCCCTAGACATTTCTCTTCAAATAGCTCTGTGGCTGAGGACTCTGTCCTTGTCCCCTAGTTCTTTTTATTCCTTTCTTTTTCCCCGGGTCTCCTTAGAATAACTTAATTCCCACATATAAATTGATTGTATCTTAATCTCTTGTCCCCAACTGTATGGGGAGCACCAGTCTCATTTATATATCCAACAAATTGGATGGGGAACTTTTCCATTTAACGGTGGTGCATTTAGTTCCATTTTTTTAAAAAAATATCACTGTCCAAGTAATAACTCTATCCTCAATGTTACCTAATTTTTATGACCACCCCCATTTAGTTTCCCAAGCAAATGATAATTTCCTAGATAATACTCTCCATTCTTCAGTATTGAATTTCTCATCCAGGACTATTGCTACTGCTTTCTCCTGAAGGTATCTACACTTTCCCCTTAATTGTGACATCTTTGAATTTGCAATAATTTTCTCATTGGGTTTCATAGACCAAGCCTAGTCTGCCTCCATATCACCAAGAGAGCTTTCTACAACACAAACCTGATTGTGTTATTCACTGCCCTTTAATTATTACCTATCTCCTATAAGTTTCAGTATTTTAGGAAGAAAATTAACGTGACATTACAAATCTGTCTCTTCTCTTCTTCTCCAAACTCATATCCAACCACATTGGTTCTCATTTCCTCCCAATAATATTTCCTCATATGAAATAGTTCATAACACATTTTTAAACAAAAGATACCTTTATGAGATGTAACTTGCATACCGTAAAATTCAGGAAATGTAACTGTCCAATTTTCTAATTTTAGCAAAGTTGGGCTTTCATCACTACAATACAGTTTTTTTTTTAATTTTATTTTTTATAAACATATATTTTTATCCCCAGGGGTACAGGTCTGCGAATCGCCAGGTTTACACACTTCACAGCACTCACCATAGCACATACCCTCCCCAATATCCATAACCCCACCCCCCCTCTCCCAACCCCCCTCCCCCATTCAAACCTCAGTTTGTATTGTGAGATTAAGAGTCACTTATGGTTTGTCTCCCTCCCAATCCCATCTTGTTTCATTTATTCTTCTCCTACCCCCTTAAGCCCCCATGTTGCATCTCCTCTCCCTCATATCAAGGAGATCATATGATAGTTGTCTTTCTCCGATTGACTTATTTCACTAAGCATGATACCCTCTAGTTCCATCCACGTCGTCGCAAATGGAAAGATTTCATTTCTTTTGATGGCTGCATAGTATTCCATTGTGTATATATACCACATCTTCTTTATCCATTCGTCTGTAGATGGACATCTAGGTTCTTTCCATAGTTTGGCTATTGTAGACATTGCTGCTATAAACATTCGGGTGCACGTGCCCCTTCGGATCACTACGTTTGTATCTTTAGGGTGAATACCCAGCAGTGCAATTGCAGGGTCATAGGGTAGTTCTATTTTCAACATTTTGAGGAACCTCCATGCTGTTTTCCAGAGTGGTTGCACCAGCTTGCATTCCCACCAACAGTGTAGGAGGGTTCCCTTTCTCCGCATCCTCGCCAGCATCTGTCATTTCCTGACTTGTTAATTTTAGCCATTCTGACTGGTGTGATGTGATATCTCATTGTGGTTTTGATTTGTAATTCCCTGATGCCGAGCGATATGGAGCACTTTTTCATGTGTCTGTTGGCCATCGGGATGTCTTCTTTGCAGAAATGTCTGTTCATGTCTTCTGCCCATTTCTTGATTGGATTATTTGTTCTTTGGGTGTTGAGTTTGCTAAGTTCCTTATAGATTTTGGACACTAGCCCTTTATCTGATATGTCGTTTGCAAATATCTCCTCCCATTCTGTCAGTTGTCTTTTGGTTTTGTTAACTGTTTCCTTTGCTGTGCAAAAGCTTTTGATCTTGATAAGATCCCAGTAGTTCATTTTTGCCCTTGCTTCCCTTGCCTTTGATGATGTTCCTAGGAAGATGTTGATGCGGCTGAGATCGAAGAGGTTGCTGCCTGTGTTCTCCTCAAGGATTTTGATGGATTCCTTTCTCACATTGAGATCCTTCGTCCATTTTGAGTCCATTTGCATGTGTGGTGTAAGGAAATGATCCAATTTCATTTTTCTGCATGTGGCTGTCCAATTTTCCCAACACCATTTATTGAAGAGGCTGTCTTTTTTCCATTGGACATTCTTTCCTGCTTTGTCGAAGATTAGTTGAGCATAGAGTTGAGGGTCTATTTCTGGGCTCTCTATTCTGTTCCATTGATCTATGTGTCTGTTTTTGTGCCAGTACCATGCTGTCTTGATGATGACAGCTTTGTAATAGAGCTTGAAGTCCGGAATTGTGATGCCACCAACTTTGGCTTTCTTTTTCAATAGTCCTTTGGCTATTCGAGGTCTTTTCTGGTTCCATATAAATTTTAGGATTATTTGTTCCATTTCTTTGAAAAAAATGGATGGTACTTTGATAGGAATTGCATTAAATGTGTAGATTGCTTTAGGTAGCATAGACATTTTCAAAATATTTATTCTTCCAATCCAGGAGCATGGGACATTTTTCCATTTCTTTGTGTCTTCCTCAAATTCTTTCATGAGTACTTTATAGTTTTCTGTGTATAGATTCTTAGTCTCTTTGGTTAGGTTTATTCCTAGGTATCTTATAGTTTTGGGTGCAATTGTAAATGGGATGGACTCCTTAATTTCTCTTTCTTCTGTCTTGTTGTTGGTGTAGAGAAATGCAACTGATTTCTGTGCATTGATTTTATATCCTAACACTTTACTGAATTCCTGTACAAGTTCTAGCAGTTTTGGAGTGGAGTCTTTTGGGTTTTCCACATATAGTATCATATCACCTGTGAAGAGTGATAGTTTGACTTCTTCTTTGCCGATTTGGATGCCTTTAATTTCCTTTTGTTGTCTGATTGCTGAGGCTAGGACTTCTAGTACTATGTTGAATAGCAGTGGTGATAACGGACATCCCTGCCATGTTCCTGACCTTAGCAGAAAAGCTTTCAGTTTTTCTCCATTGAGAATGATATTTGCGGTAGGTTTTTCATAGATGGCTTTGATAATATTGAGGTATGTGCCCTCTATCCCTACACTTTGAAGAGTTTTGATCAGGAAGGGATGCTATACTTTGTCAAATGCTTTTTCAGCATCTATGGAGAGTATCATATGGTTCTTGTTCTTTCTTTTATTAATGTGTTGTATCACATTGATTGATTTGCGGATGTTGAACCAGCCTTGCAGCCCTGGAATAAATCCCACTTGGTCGTGGTGAATAATCCTTTTAATGTACTTTTGGATCCTATTGGCTAGTATTTTGGCGAGAATTTTTGCATCTGTGTTCATCAAGGATATTGGTCTGTAGTTCTCTTTCTTGATGGGATCCTTGTCTGGTTTTGGGATCAAGGTGATGCCAGCCTTATAGAATGAGTTTGGAAGTTTTCCTTCTATTTCTATTTTTTGGAACAGTTTCAGGAGAATAGGAATTAGTCTTCTTTAAATGTTTGGTAGAATTCCCCCGGGAAGCCATCTGGCCCTGGGCTTTTGTTTGTTTGGAGATTTTTGATGACTGTTTCAATCTGCTTACTGGTTATGGGTCCGTTCAGGCTTTCTATTTCTTCCTGGTTCAGTTGTGGTAGTTTATATGTCTTCAGGAATGCATCCATTTCTTCCAGATTGTCAAATTTGTTGGCATAGAGTTGCCGTTGTATGTTCTTATGATTGTCTGTATTTCTTTGTTGTTCGTTGTGATCTCTCCTCTTTCATTCATGATTTTATTTATTTGGGTCCTTTCTCTTTTTTTTTGATAAGTCTGGCCAGGGGTTTATCAATCTTATTAATTCTTTCAAAGAACCAGCTCCTAGTTTCGTTGATTTGTTCTATTTTTTTTTTTTTTGGTTTCTATTTCATTGATTTCTGCTCTGATCTTTATGATTTCTCTTCTCCAGCTGGGTTTAGGGTTTCTTTCTTGTTCTTTCTCCAGCTCCTTTAGGTGTAGGGTTAGGTTGTATACCTGAGACCTTTCTTGTTTCTTGAGAAAGGCTTGTACCGCTATATATTTTCCTCTCAGGACTGCCTTTCTTGTATCCCACAGATTCTGAACCGTTGTGTTTTCATTATCATTTGTTTCCATGAATTTTTTCAAATCTTCTTTAATTTCCTGGTTGACCCATTCATTCTTTAGAAGGAAGCTGTTTAGTGTCCATGTGTTTGGGTTCTTTCCAAATTTCCTCTTTTTACTGAGTTCTAGCTTCAGAGCATTGTGTCTGAAAATATTCAGGGAATGATCCCAATCTTTTGATACCGGTTGAGACTTGATTTAGGACCAAGAATGTGATCTATTCTGGAGAATGTTCCATGTTCACTAGAGAAGAATGTGTATTCTGTTGCTTTGGGATGAAATGTTCTGAATATATCTGTGATGTCCATCTGGTCCAGTGTGTCATTTAAGGCCTTTATTTCCTTGTTGATCTTTTGCTTGCATGATCTGTCCATTTCAGTGAGGGGAGTGTTAAAGTCCCTTACTATTATTGTATGATTGTCGATGTGTTTCTTTGATTTTGTTATTAATTGGTTTACATAGTTGGCTGCTCCCATGTTAGGGGCATAGATATTTAAAATTGTTACATCTTCTTGTTGGACAGTTCCTTTGAGTATGGTATAGTGTCCTTCCTCATCTCTTATTATAGTCTTTGGCTTAAAATCTAATTGATCTGATATAAGGATTGCCACTCCTGCTTTCTTCTGATGTCCATTAGCATGGTAAATTCTTTTCCACCCCCTCACTTTAAACCTGGAGGTGTCTTCGGGTTTAAAATGAGTTTCTTGTAGGCAACATATAGATGGGTTTTGTTTTTTGATCCATTCTGATACCCTGTGTCTTTTGATTGGGGCATTTAGCCCATTAACATTCAGGGTAAGTATTGAGAGATATGAATTTAGTGCCATTGTATTGCCTGTAAGGTGACTGTTATTGTATATTGTCTCTGTTTCTTTCTGATCTACTACTTTTAGGGTCTCTCTTTGCTTAGAGTACCCCTTTCAATATTTCCTGTAGAGCTGGTTTGGTATTTGCAAATTCTTTCAGTTTTTGTTTGTCCTGGAAGCTTTTAATCTCTTCTTCTATTTTCAATGATAGCCTAGCTGGATATAGTATTCTTGGCTGCATGTTTTTCTCATTTAGTACTCTGAATATATCATGCCAACTCTTTCTGGCCTGCCAGGTCTCTGTGGATAAATCTGCTGCCAATCTAATATTTTTACCATTGTACGTTACAGACTTCTTTTCCCGGGCTGCTTTCAGGATCTTTTCTTTGTCACTAAGACTTGTAAATTTTCTATTAGGTGACGGGGTGTGGACCTATTCTTATTGATTTTGAGGGGGGTTCTCTGCACCTCCCGGATTTTGATGCTTGTTCACTTTGCCATATTGGGGAAATTCTCTCCAATAATTCTTTCCAACATACCTTCTGCTCTCCTCTCTGTTTCCTCTTCTTCTGGAATCCCAATTATTCTAATGTTGTTTCGTCTTATGGTGTCACTTATCTCTCGAATTCTCCCCTCGTGGTCCAGTAGCTGTTTGTCCCTCTTTTGCTCAGCTTCTTTATTCTCTGTCATTTGGTCTTCTATATCGCTAATTCTTTCTTCTGCCTCATTTATCCTAGCAGTGAGAGCCTCCATTTTTTATTGCACCTCTTTAATAGCTTTTTTGATTTCAACTTGGTTAGGTTTTAGTTCTTTTATTTCTCCAGAAAGGGCTTTTATATCTCCCGAGAGTGTTGCTTTAATATCTTCCATGCCTTTTTCAAGCCCGGCTAGAACCTTGAGAATCATCATTTTGAACTCTATATCTGGCATATTACCAATGTCTGTATTGATTAGGTCCCTAGCCTTTGGTACTGCTTCTTGTTTTTTTTTGTTGTGAATTTTTCTGCCTTGTCATTTTGTCCAGATAAGAGTATATAAAGGAGCAAGTAAAATACTAAAAGGGTGGCAACAACCCCAGGAAAATATGCTTTAGCCAAATCAGAAGAGATCCCAAATCATGAGGGGGGAGAAAGGGGAAAAAAAGGGGTTCTTAAAGAAAAAAAAAAAAACTATTAAAAAAAGAAAGCCGATAAAAAATATAAAAAGGACAAAAAATGTATATATATTAGATAAACTATTTAAAAAACCTTAAAAAAGAAAACGGTAAAAGTTAAAAAAATTTAGCAGAAGAAGAGAAAAAAAAATTGAAAAAGAAAAGAAAAAATTAAATTAACTGTAAGGCTAAAGAATCATGGGGAGAAAGTCATGAGTTCCATGCTTTGCTTTCTTCTCCTCTGGAATTCCGCCGCTCTCCTTGGTATTGAAACTGCACTCCTTGGTAGGTGAATTTGGTCCTGGATGGGTTTCTCCTTGATATTCTGGGGGAGGGGCCTGTTGTAGTGATTCTCAAGCGTCTTTGCCCCAGGCGGAGTTGCACCTCCTTACCCGGGCCGGGCTGAGTAATCCGCTTGGGTTTGCTGGGTTTGCTTTTGGGAGCTTTTGTTCCCTGAGCGCTTTCCGTAGAGTTCTGGAAGACGGGAATGAAGATGGCAGCCTCCCGGTGTATAGCCTGAAGGAGCCGAGAGCCCGGGGCCCCACTCCTCAGTGCTCCCTCAGAGAACAGCGCCCAATTACTCCCATCACCCTGGCCTCCGGCCGCGCTCCGAGCTGACCGAGCCTGCGACCGGTTCAAGGTAACCCCAAGTTTAGAGCTCACTCCTCGGCTCTGTCTCTGTAGCAGGCTTCCCCGTTCTAATACCGGTAAGCTCTGCGACACTCAGACACCCCAGATCCTTCTGTGACCCTGCGGGACCTGAGGCCACGCTGACCCCGCCTGGGCTTCACCCCACTTAAGCCTCTGGAGTGATGTCCCTCAGCAGAACAGACTTTTAAAAGTCCTGATTTTGTGCTCCGTTGCTCTGCCGCTCGCCGGGAGCCGGCCCCTCCCCCTGCGGTCTATCTTCAGTCGCTTTGGATTCACTTCTCCGCCAGTCCTACCTTTCAGATAGTGGTTGATTTTCTGTTTCTAGAATTGCTGTTCTTCTTCTCTTCAATCTCTCATTGGATTTGTAGGTGTTTGCAATCTTTAGATAAGCTATCTAGCTCTTCTCCCACTACCTGAAGTAGTCTCAGCCTTCTACTTCTCTGCCATCTTGACTCCTCCCTCCTACAATACAGTTTTTAAAAATATTTCTACTGCTCTACACAATTCTTAAGAGCATATTTATAATTATTTCTTAACCCTACCCAAGCCTCAGACAACCCTGAACTGCTTTCCAGTCTTTATAAATAATATGAAGAATCTGCCTTTTCCAGACACTTCATATAATACATAATATGTACGTAATAATACATAAGAATATGTAGTATTTTATATCTATATCTAGCATGTTTGATATTCATATTGTAACATATGACTAAGTGCTTAATTATTTTAATTGTGTAAGAGTATCCAGTTGTATATTTTACAACACTTTTTTTATGAATTCAACAGCTGATAGATGTTGGATTGTTTCCACATTTGGTCTGTCATGAATGATGCCACCAAGAATATTTACATACAAGTGTTTGGGTGGACAGATGTTTTCACTTATTTTGGATTGCATCCTATGAGTGGAATTTCTGGGCTGTGTAGTAGCTCTGTGATTAACCTTTTAAGAAGCTAACTAACAAAATGTTCTTCAAAGTAACTCTACAATTTGACTTTCCCCTGCAGTGTATGAAGGCTCCAGTTTCTTCACATTCTTGTAAGATTTGGGATTAAGTGTCTTTTGATTATAAACATTCTATTAAGTATTATCTCATTGTTGTTTAATTTGCAATTAATGATGCAGAGCAACTTTTCATGTGCTTATCAGCTAATTATAGGTCTTGCTTAGTGAAAAGTTTATTCAAGTCTTTTGTCCATTTTCTTATTCCGGTTTTTTATCTTATAGTGTAGTAAATATTCTTTAAATATTTTGGGTGGAAGAAATACATGGTTTGCAAATATACCCCCCTGTGGATTGTTTTCATTTTATTTTTTTTAAGGATTTTATTTATTTGACAGACCAAGCAGGAGGAGAGGCAGGCAGAGGGAGAAGCAGTCTCCCCACTGAGCAGGGGGTTTGATCCCAGAACCCTGGGATCATGACCTGAGCCTAAGGCATCTGCTAAACCGGCTGAGCCACCTGGGTACCCCTGTTGTTCATTTTAAATGGTGTGTTTTGAAATGAAATAAAAGATTTATAATTCTAAGGAGGTCCAAGCTTTCATTTTTTAAATGGCTAGTGTTTTAGAAGTTCTACCTAGGAACTCTGCCTAGAGTCAATCAAGGTCATAAAGATTTTTACCCATTGTTTTTGTTCAAAAGTTGTATAGTTTTAATTCTTAGATCAATGTTTATGATCTATTTTGAGTTAATTTTTGTGTATGGTAAGAGAAATAGATGTGTGTGTGTGTTTAGCTATTCAGAACTATTTAATGAAAGGACTCTTCATAAATTTAATGTTTTGGTATCTTTGTTGAAAACCAATTGATCAAAAAGTAAGGGTTAATTTCTGAATTGTTAGTTCTCTTCCATTTATGTATAAACCTATCCTTATGCTACAGCTATATTGTTTTGATCACTGTCTTTACAGTAAGTTTTGAAATCAGATATTGTAGGTCTTCCGTCTTTGTTCTTTGTTTCAGAGTTGGAGAAATTTTATTATTGGTGGAAATGCTGAATGATAGAATCACATGGGCAAATAGTTTGACATAAGATCTCACAGTTTTGCCCTTCAACATTTATCTCAGAGAAGTGAAAACTTATTTTCATGTAGAAACCTGTACACAAAAGTTCAAGGCCGGTATGTCTGTAGTAGCCTTAAACTGGAACCTGCTCACCTGTCCTGTGGTGAATGGTTAAACAAACCAGTATGAATCCATACCATGGAATATTACTCAGCAATGGAAAATAATAAAGTATTGGTGTATGCAACAACTTGTATGAACATCAAGGAAATTGTAATTGAGTGAAAAATGCCAATCTCAAAAGGTTATATAATGTGTGATTTTATTTATATGACATTTGTGAAATAAAAGAATGGAGACGGATACTGATTAGTAAATGGCAAATGACAGGGGATGGGGATCGCATGGTTATAAAAGGGTAACATGGAGAAGTGTAATGAATAATATTATACTTTATCTTCATAGTGGTTATAGTTATGCAAAACTACATGTGATAAAACTGCATAGAGCTACACACACACAAACATATGCAGAGATGATACAAACATAGTTGATGAAATCTAAATAACTCTTGTGGCTTGTGCTAATATCAGTTTTCTGGTTTTGATGTTGTACTAGAATTTTGAAAGATATTAACATTGGAAAAGCTTGAGAGAATGACTCAGGGGGCCTCCCTGTACATTTATTTGCAACTTCCAATGAATCTATAATAATTGCAAAAGAAGAAGTTGAAAAAATATGAAGAAAAAATAAAATTAAGGGTTTCTTGAGAGCATCAAGTCTGAAAAATAATGTAAAAGAAAAAAATGGCTTATTAAAAACTTTAAAAATAATATAAGACCATTATGGGGAAAAAAAGAAAATTCAGAAAGCAAAAACTCAAAAATTAAAAAAAGTGTCATTAATTTTCACACAGGGATGACCGCTATTAATATTAAGGTGTACACATTCCCTTCTTCTCATGCTTGTAGTAAATATTGTTTGTAATATGCTTTTTAAAATATTCTATTGTGAGCATTTTACCATATCATTAAATATTCTTGCATAGCATCATTTTTATTTTTTATAATATAAAAGGGAAATGTGTGGAAACACCATCACTTCTAAAGAAATTATTGTTGGATATTTAATTAGTTTTCTAGTTTTACTGTGGCAACAGGCATGCAATAAATAGTCTTTCAGATTTTTCTTTATATAAACACATATTATTAGGATACATAATTAGACAGAGAAATGTTAGCTCACAAACCGGGCATATTTCTAAGACTTTTTTCAAAATATCCTGAAAATTGCTCTCAAGAGTTATGGTACCAACTCGGAGTTCTGCCAGAAGTATATAAATTGTCCTACATATCCATATATTGGAAGAACACTCAGTATTATTAATAAAATATGTTCTTCACATAAAACTTTCTATACATAATGCATTTATTTCATTAACTTAATAAGCGATCTCACTATTTTTTTAAAAAATATTTATTTATTTATTTGACAGAGAGATCATAAGTAGGCAGAGAGGCAGGCAGAGAGAGAGGCGGGGGAAGCAGGCTCCCCACTGAGCAGAGAGCCCAATGCGGGTCTGGATCCCAGGACCCTGGGATCATGACCTGAGCCAAAGGCAGAGGCTTTAACCTACTGAGCCACCCAGGCGCCCCAACGATCTCACTATTTGAACTACCTTTTTTCACATGCCTATTGGCTATTTGTATTTTCTTTGGTGATTTGTCCATTATATCATTTACCCATTTTCCATTAGAATATTTAACATTTTCTCTAAATAGCTTCCAACTCAGTTGACAGTAATCTATTTTCAGATTTCAAAGTAATCAATAACATTTTTAATAGAAATAATATATTACGTATGTGGAGCATATTATGCCTTTGCAAAGTACAGGATTCTATGAAATTGCCCTTCTTACACTTACCTTTGGCCAGTGTTCAACAAACCAAAGGCTGTATTTTGCCAATTCAGAAAGCACTATGAGAAACCAACATAATTCTCTTTCTTCTAGAACCAAAAATTAGATAAATTATTGACATTTTTCTGTAACGTTTTTAGTTGTCAATGAGTAGATACTATTTTTTTTAAACTTTTCCTCTTTCTTTTATTTTTAATTCCAATATGGTTAACATACAGTGTTACATTAGTTTCAGGTATACAGTGTAGTGATTCAAGAATTCTATACATTACTCAGTGCTCATCATGGTAAGTGTACTCTTTAATCCCCATCACCTATTTCACCAACTGAACAGATATTATTTTAATATTTGTAAAGTATCTGTTTTACTGAACATACTTTATGGTCAGTAGATGTGATATTGAACTTATTCCCTAATTTCTTACAGCATAAGAATAAAGGTCTTACTTTATTCCCTGAAGGGAATAAGCAAATTCTTTCTGGCTAATAGGCCATTTTTCAGAATACGAGATGTCCAGGGGTTAGTACAAGCACACATCAAGATTTTTATTTTCAACTTCTTCAATTATAGACTACTTTTGAAAATCGCTTAACATCTCAGTAATAAGACTTAACCATCTGTGAAATGTGCAGAGTACAAATACTGGTTGACTTGAAGCTTAATTAATGTATTAAATGTCCTTTGAAAGGTTGAATTAAAAAGTTACTATTACTGTAAGATTTATGAAATTATTTTTATTTCAAATTTATTTTTCAAATTTATTTCAAATTTTATTTCAAATTTATTTCAAATTTTTATTTCAAATTTATTGTGTTGACACAGAAACCAAAAGTCAATAGATTGATAGAGACCAAAAACTACTATTTGGGAGCTTGGTCACCTTTTCATCTGCATATAACTGAATGCAAATCTAACAAGCTGCAAAAAAGGGGACACAAGGAAAGGATACGTTTTAAAATGTAGCTCATAACTCGAACTCATTTCTGACATGAAAATGTCATGTTTCATCATTTTGGGGATTTAGTTATGTATAGCATTTGTTGTAAATCTGTTTTGCTATTATCCTGTGAGAGTTTTCTTCACAGTCATTGTGCAAGAAATCATTTTAAGATATTTTGGTGCTTTCAGGCTTTGATTTTAGTTCCTTGGGATAAGTTTATCAAAGCTTTTCTGCTTGTTTTTTTTCTGTGCGAGAAAGAGAGAGAGAGATTATAAGGATGCTATGGAGAATAGGCATTTCCTTTTGATGTATCAGAAAAACTTAACGTGAGATATGTCCATCACCATTCTTATTTTTGTACTATGACTTCAATCAAAATAGTGCATCTTTCCTCCTTGACTTCACCTCCTTTAGCCCCTTTAAATGCTTTGTTGCTCCCTAATTTGCCATCCTACTCTTTCCAGTTCCTGTGCTTCTGAGTTAGCATGATAGGATATTTTAATATTTTATTAGCCAAGAGACCTGTTCTAAAGCTACGGTGCATTCTCCAGTCAGAAAAGCTGGAATCTCTTTGGAAGATTGGTAATGTGGCCTACAATTCTCCATAATCGGATCATATTGCCTGCCTCGTCAGACTAATCTCATCGCTTCTCGGCCTTTTAGCTAAGATCAAGTGCAGATTAATCTCAACCTTTGCAGTTCCAGCTTTGCTAGAGAATGCCCTGCTCTCAGTTCTTAGTAAACCTATTGTTTTTGTTTTTTTTTTTTTTAACTCTAGAGCTTTCTCCAGGCAATTTCCAATGTTTAAAGATGGTCTTGAATTCCATATTTCTCTTCAAAAGGCTAATGCTTTTGACAGAGAGAGGGCACAAGCTCTACCTTCTCTGAAATGTATAGACTGTATAGACTATGTAGACTGTATAGACGACCTTCTCTGAAATTTCATCCTCGAAAGCTGGTTTAGTGTGTTACAATCTTGTAATAATTGAAGAAATTTACAACCACATAAGACATGTAGTTATTTATTCATGATGTAATGCAACATTGAAACAGAGAACCAATCCATTTGGTTTATCATTTTACCCACATTGTCTTGCTCAGTGCACCAGGCACATAGGAGCCCCTCAACAAATATTTATTGATCTGATTGATGATGTAATATGTTTTTAGATATAAATACTTTGTTAGAAATATAGCAGGGAAGAGCTGAAGAGTACTCTAGTTGTCATCTAATGTCATTTCTCCGTAAAATATCATTTGCGTCTGTTTTCTAGGTTCTGTTTATCTATCATTAAAAAGATCCTCTTGCATCACAAGCAGTGCATTTTACTTTCAGAAAGCACTAATTGCTAAAATGTCAATTCCTTTTTAAATCAGTTTTTTTCTCTTCATTATTTCTTTCATAAAAAGAGTATACGTTAGACTACTAGCACTTGCTCTATTTCATTTCTTATGACCATACATATCTAAGGTGATATGTATGAATTAAATAAACATCTATAAATATCATTGAGAGCAATCATCATTTTGAACTGTAACTTAAATTACATTCTAATTGGAGTGAGCTTTTAAACTATAACTTCCATTATTTTGTTCCACAGCAATCTATTATATACAATAATAATAATAATATCCAGCATGTATTGAGCTTCTCCTCTATATCAGGCATTATTTTAAGTGTTGTAAGTAGAGTAACTCATTTACAACCATATCCCAGGAGATAGTTTAGCATTACATACATTATTATATAAACACGATTATTTACATTTTAGTAAGCTAGTGAGGTGGTAATATGCTATTATTTATTAGTAACTTAATGATAATTAGTTGAACTGAGTATTGAAGAAAAATTAGCATTTTGCCAAGTAAGGAATGATTTGAGGCTGTGGGACGCACCTGGCCAATGCATGACCAGGAGTAGTGGTCCTGAGTGGGGAATTGAATGTTATCTCTGATGGAGAAGGGCTTCCAAATGGAGGATAAGGGAAACAGAAATGATAGACGGATAACAGGAGACAACGAATAACACATGCTTTATGAGTCTAGAACCATTTCAACAGTTTAATTTTAATTAGGAATTTAAATTAAAGCCCTTGTGTGCCAAACGTGGACTTCGACCAATCCACAGTCACCATCCACTTTGATTTCACAGATCATTCTTGCTCCTGGTGCTATGGAGTTTTTCTCTTAGAGAAAATATTTTTGTTTCTCATTTATCAAAGGAAGACGAGATTTTCTACTTACTGTGTAAGCTATATAAGGAAATGTCAAATTAAAAGCTAATTGAAAATTTTACTGTCTTCTGCAAAGCACACTGTTTTAAAAAACATAGTTTAATTCAAGGTGCAAATTGTAATGTGTGTTTTGAACTATAACCAAATCCTAGTATCTTGAGGTTTTAAATAATGGAATGGAAATAATGGAATATAATAATGGCTGTTGCTTGTTCACATCATAACAATATTAAAAATAAATTCTTATTTCTCTGAGAAAGCAGATGAAGAATTTGTTCTTAAATATAATAGTGATGTAAAAATTTCACTACCTAAATGCTGGGAGACTCAGAGATTTGTACCCCATTTTGAGTAACTTAATGCTGGCAAAATCCCAGTATTCATGTTGTTTACTTTGGCAGGTGTTGGATGTTTTGAAGAATAGAGTTCATGTATTATTTTTGTCATGCCGAGCCATGCTGTTCTTTTCCTCAGTAAAACTACATTTCAGAAATTTAGCAACTGAGAAATTTGACAGACATTTTTTGTAAATGACATCAACTGCAAACCTTTTCATGTTATCTTATATTTATTTTTTTTCCCCAAAATAAATGTCTTAACACACAAGGGAAATATTTCCCACAGTATTTCATAATACACAGCATAAGGAAAACATGTTCTTGTCCTTTTTACTTTTTTATAAATTAATTTATACAAAATATTGCTCAAACTTGGGGTTCATAACCTGTGATTCACAGATAGGGTTCAAAAGTTCACAAATGTTTAAATAACATGAAAAATTTTGTGTGAATTCAGTTATAAATATAATTCTTTCCTGGGGAAGGGTTCCTAAAAGTCATCAAGTTAGGAGAGGGCATTCTATAGCATACCAAAAAATTAAGGATCATTACTTTGCTAATCACCATTACTGCCCTCACGGATAAGATTTGATACTTATTTGGCACTTGTACCAAGCATTGATTTAAGTGCTTTAAGTATAATAACTCATTTAATAGACTGAACAGTCTTATGAAGTCAACTCTAATTTTATTTCCATTTTAGAGATGAGAGGGCTGAGTTATAGTGGCTTAGTAAGGTACCTGAGATCTTCCAGCTAGTAAGTAAAAGAGTAAGCATTTGAACCTAAGCAAGAAGTTTCCAGAATCTGTGCTATAATCTATAATAGTAAATGACCTTTCATTACAAAGATCATATCAGTTAAGTTATAAAGGCCAGACATTGGTTTAATCAGTTTATACCATTATCTCATGATCATCACAATAATAGGAATTAAATATAGTTTATTTTTCTGTATTTTATAGTAGAGAAAACTAGGTTTTGAACAGATTAAGTAACAGGTAAATGAGATGATGTCTACAGCATTTGACAGCTAGAGACTGTCCAATGAATGAAAATTTTCCATTTTTCTCCCTGAAGATATTAAATGCAAAAGAGATAAACAGATATGAAAAGAAGAAAGTTTATCTCTGACTCCAGTATTCATATACCATATGAAGTCTAAGTGGAGAAGAAACTGCAATGTGACCTTTTCGATTCAGAAAATACTCTCATGAAAAGGAATCAGTATGCATAGTCAGGAAAGAAGTTTTGGATTCATTTGATACCTACTTCCATTTAGAAACCTAACCAACTCTAATTTTTCTCCACCCGAGAAACAGTTCAGTTTCCATTTTCATGCTCCTCTACTGGTACCTGTGTTCATGGGTCCAAGATTCTTTAGATGGTCTTTATTCCTAGAGCTTTTTCCTTTAATTGATTGATTTTATTTTATCTTGCACAGAAACCATTCAACTTGGTAGCATCCACTTAAATCCAGCTTTCTTTTAAAGTGCTTTGGAATTTCTGAGCAGTTGAGATGTTTGCAAAATCACAAATCTTGCAGATGTTAACCTTGTTTGCGCACATCATTTACTATCTTCTGCCCTCCACCTCTTCACTTTAACTAAATTCTGACTTCCCCTAGGAGACCACATCTGCTTAAGGGACTGGAGAGCTGCCTGCTCTTGACTTTCAAGTGCTGTTTCTGATGAGAATCCCACACCCATAACCCTGTTGTCTTCCACTTATCTGTTCTCTGCAATCTTAGTATCACTTTCCAACTCTTGCATTCCCCCCCCCCCTTTTGTCTTTAGATCCATCTCTATTTTGTCTTCCTCAAGCTGTCACCGTTTTTCTTTTCTGGTTTCATAATTTCTTCTGGCAACCTATGTAAACACTGATGGAAACCTCATTGATCTCAGTATTAAATAAGCCTCAGCCACCTACCAGGATCTCACTGAAACCCAGGAGTGGACTACTGTATGTAGTGGAAGGAACACAAGCATTAGAAGCAGTCTGCAATATGTTATTTCCTAGTTGGGCAGCTTTACTCACTTAGTATATTGAAGTCTATTACTATATCTTTTAATAGAAATAATACATGTTTCTCTTAGAGTTATTTTGAGAAGAGCATGTGATTTTGTAAACTATAGCTTGCTAGGCAAAGTATAAAAAGTCACTAGAAGAGGACTATATGTGGATTAATGATGACAGTGTGACATAGGTAAAGATTATGAATAATGTAGTTCTGCATAGCCTAAGTCCATTTAAAATAATTTTAAAATAGCCATGTTGTGGAAATGTTAATTCTTAACCTTCATTCATTAGGAATTTTTTGTTGAGTACCTTCTACCTTTTGTTGAGGGCTCTACTTAGAATTATGTTAGATTCAAAGTTTTGTAAAAGCTTACCCCATTACCATTATAGTATTTATAAATATTACATATCCATAAATGACATTTTATGAAGATAAAATTATGTTATTTTTAAAAAAATTAATATTTTAAAAATAAAAAAACAATTTCGGTCTATTTCTCAGTCTCCTCCCACCTCAATTCAACATTAAGACTCATTCATGCTTCAATGTGCTTAAAAAGTCAATGGATACTCTAAAGCCAAGAAATTTCTAAACTAGTAGAAGAAAAATATATTCTTTTCTGTTACCATATCTAAAATAGAATATCCTGCCCTACCAGTCTCTATCGCCTAATTTTGATTCAATTATTGTACTCGTTTATTCCCCATTAAATTTAAATATTTTTCATCTATCCCATTAAAATGAAAGTCCCATGAGGATAGAAAACTATCTGTACCCTAGAGCTTTTCCTTAGTAGTTGGCCCTTAAAAGTTACTCCATGCTGTTTATTGTATAATAATGAATTTGTGTCATTATTTGATGTGTGTTTCTGTGTATGTAAGCACACTCAAAACTCCATGAGGATACAGATTATGTGTATTTTGCTCATCACTGTCCCAGTATGCCCTTAAAAATACTTAGCATATTGGATATGACAATACATACTACAAACAATTGTTCAAATACAGAGGAAATGAGACCCTCTTTTCATTTTTTTGAGAAATCCCTTATATCAATTTACCTTTCCCATATTAGCCCATTTATAATCTAATGGCTTTGATATGATATTTGGCAATTTATTTTTAATGCAGATGTCTTCTTTCTCCACCTAGATTATATATCTTTTATCATTATTAGGATCAAGGGATTACTATTTGTCAGGTGCTGAATCAGTTAATCTTTAAAGCCAGACACACATTTTTTCTCTATATTTGGCCGTGTCCTGTATGGATCATTGTTCTGTTTACCTTTCTCAAGATTTTGTACAACTTTCTACATGTTAAACTTTTCGTTGTTTATATATGAATGTAAGTGGATATGCTAATTTCTTTTTCTAAAAAGACCTTTCTTGTAGCTTTCAAAAAATAGGATAACATTTTTAGAAGGTACTAAAGATGAAGCAAAGGGAAAACAAATGGATAGAAGTGGGACTGATAGACAAACATGTACGATGAAATAACAAGTATAACCTGCAAGGATGAGCCATCAGTTTGCCATTAGTGGAAGTCACCATAAAGAGAGTAAAATGGTCTTTTTTGTCATTTACTAACCCAAACGATAATTAAAAGTTTATTTCTAAGGAATGTGACTATTACTCATAATAAGACCAGAAAGAATTATGACTGTTTCTCATAATAAGACTAGAGAAACTTCCCAGTTATCTTCAGAAATAAGATCCCATTTTAATCAAGAAATAACATCCCCGGGAACATTCCTATTATCGACAATTATCCTTATCTCCGTGCACCACAGCCCAATTACATAAAGACAGTTCCACCAGGGACCAATGCTTTATAGTTCAGGCCTGTGTCTTTCTACTGATCTGGCTTACTTGGAGAAATTTAGACCCTTTAAGAAGTGTTCCTTTAGGAAACTCGGTGTTTTCGATGTTCAGTTAAGTAACAGTTTCCAGATTTGCTCCCAGGTCTATACTTGGAGAGCTGATACATTCATATAATTGGATTTATATAATCATATAAATCATTTTTTATAATTTCCCCAGGAAACTAATTCACTGGGGCAGAGGTATCGTTTCTCCAGATATTCAGTCTGTACTTTGAAAATACATTTTAATCACTGGTGAGATCTTTGAAGGAAACCACTGGACACAGCTAATGATTTAAAACTAAAAAAAAAAAAAAAAAATCACTAATTAAGGGTTTACAAAGATAGGTGAAACTAGATCAAATATCCTCCTGGTGGTGTGACTAAATTTGAACATAGAGTTGGTCAATTTGGCATGGAGTTCTTATTACCAAAAAACAAAAAGCATTAATTTGTCCTTGAACATTATGGCTGAGACCAGAGTCTACATGGTATCTGAGATGAGATACACAGAAGTAGGGAATTTGCCCCAATAAATCAAATTCAGACATAGTCTTCAGTGAAAGTACAGTTTGTTTTTCTTGCCTTAGACAGTTCTCTTCCTTTCTAAACAATATTATTCCAATTTGGCGATACCTTTTAAGGAAAACAATACAAATGTGTATGAAAATAAATACTTCATGAAAATAAGAAAAGCACTTATAATTTTTTAAAATGATAAATAACTGTAAGCATCACAAAACCCAGAAACGTGCTAGTGAGAAACTGTGAAGCTTAAGCATCAGTATCTTTGTGAAAAATCCCATTTTCATCATTGCAGAGCTGCAGAGAGAATTAAAAGTCCATAACCATGAAAAGAACCCAGATCCTTATGGTGATAGAACACCCTTGACTTTGTTATACTAGGTGGTGTGATAGTTCTCCCTCAGAGTCCACTGTGAACTGGCTTAAACAATGCGGAAGTTGTCCCTCCAGACTTGGTTTGAAGCAGCTGCCACATTGGCTCCCTCCAACAGCAGCAGCTGTGGCATTTCCCAGGCCCAAATGGCATCCATCTGAGGCCCACTCTCATAAAATTCTGGGATAACTAGAATTGCTCTTTCCAACTACCCCAGTCTCCTTCCCTGTCTTCCTGCCCAGCTTGTGGGTCCACTTCTTCCTCCCCAGATACCCTTCCCCTAAGGCACACCCAAGGGCACACATATTTTTGAGACTGTAAATATTTCTAAATATAATGGAGCTAGAATGGACTTTCTGTTGAACTGGAAATGTGGGGGTTGGAAGCATGTGCATTTTACTTATGACCAAATCCTCAATCTAGACATTGTTGTCAGTGAACTCATATTTTTCAGTATAACTCTAAGAACAAGTTTGTTGGGGGCTTCTTCCAGAGACATCAAGAGTTGGACCATAAACCTTTCGATTATTTCTATTCATTTTTTTTTCCTCTCTGTTCTACCAGATGCAGTTTCATTAGTAAAAAAATATCAGCACAGATTAGCAACTCAGATTTTCCATGTGAGCCTAAACAGAGTGTTGAGCTAATTGAAAGTTGGGAACCATATTTTCTTTATTTCTTGCATACACTTTTGTGCCACAGTGTCAACTCAATCTAGTGTACCTAACAGCGTACCTAACAGTGAAGTGAGGTTCACTTCCTACCTAACAGTGAAGTGAGACTAAAAGCAGTTTTCCATTTTTGAAAGGAAATCAGTCTGGAAGCTTGCTAAGAATTTATAGGACACATCTGTACCAAATAAATCTGAATGGCATTTATTTTATATGTGTTATATTAATAAAGATAATTAAAACATATATTTTGCAAAATGCTTTGTAATCGAAAATGTGCTCTCCTATTTTGTCAGTTCCTTATTTGTGCATCATAGTCCTTTCATTCATGAGGAGAAAGAAGCATCTATTTTTAATAACACCCTTTGATTAAATAACATACAAATATTTCTACTTTCAGTTACACAATGGTAGTAGGACTCATTTTTGTTTTCATAGGAGTCCCACTGTATATTTGGTTCTTTGCACACCAGGCTAAATGGCAACCGGCCCTTTATTTAGAGAATCTTCATTTTCAGCTGTTGGCATTGCAATCCTTTCAGCTGCTCTTAGCCTCTAGAGCCTGCACATAATAAATAATACAATCTGCTGGAAGCCTCTAACAGCTTTAAATGTTTCTGCTAATGTGCCTGTGGCATTTTAGACCAGACTTTTAAAACTTCCCTAAAATCTAGGAATTACAAAGCATTTATGGGTTTAAAAGGGCATAAATTAATGAACTGCTTGATTTTCTTTTCGATGAGACCTCCATTTTCCATCTCAATCACTGAGCACTATTGCTTCTGATATCTAAATGGCTGGGGCAGCTAATCGCCTATTATAAATGACCACACTCTTTACATATCTGCATTAAGACTTATCTACTGAATTGCACTATTAGTTTGGGAACCAGCATACTAGAGCTACAAGCCCCAAATGAAAAATCAGCTCTTGTTGAATTCCGTTCAAAAAAAAAAAAAAGAAAAGAAAAGAAAGAAAGAAAAACCTTTTGTTGATTCCTATCTACTAGGGCTGCCTCCTCACTTTTTCAAATTCTAATCCCTGTGGCAGGTGCCTGATAGGGAAAAAGTTAAAACTTCCATTGCATTTCAGAAGTGAGGCACAGATAAGAAAGAAAGTAAAAAGACAAATTTCCACTATATTTTCATCTCAAGATTATTCTCTGAGAAAATCCTAATGGTCAAGGTGGGATGTATACTATTAGTAGGTTTGAATACTGTTTAAGAATGCTTTTAAGCCTCCTGAAGTAAAGCTAGTTTCACTCTAAGAGCTAAAGAAGAGCTTTTGTAAAGAGTTTTGTAAAGGGGATCATTGTTTTTGCTATTTTGTGCTTTTCAGTTCTGAGGGTTTGCACATTGGTATATATAGAGAAGCTAGACTTTTGTTGAAAGCATTAAAATATTTTTACATGTGGAATATAATAAAAAAAAAACTCAGTTCATCAATTTAAGAATGCCATTGCTGATCAACAGTCTACATTTCCATTCATTATAATTGAGCTATTCCAAATTGAGGATGAACTTGATCATGCATAATTTTAAAATTTTATTATTCTGCATACTTTGCTGTAATTTAAGAAAAAGCTAAAATGGGGCCATTGACATTATTTCATTAAAATACTTTGTTAAAAACAATGAATTCACTCAACAGAAAGGTTGAACTTATAAATGGAAGAACAACTCAAGTAAGTGTCAGTGACATTTCAAGAATATAAATATGGCAGCTATAAGTGATTCTTTTTGTCTTCTATGATATTCTGCTGCCCTGGCCTTCCTGGCACTTGTTTTTTCTTTTTTTGTATTTTGGCCTCAATATGTGAACACTTACTAAGAACCTAAAATTGTTGCTCTACCTACTTCCTTGGATAAAACAATCCCTCTCACATACTTGATTTTGCACTCATTGATCCAGGAATCTTTATTATCAATCATGATTTTTCTACCAACTTCCATCCTACTTTTCCAAACTATTTGTTGAGTATTTCATTTCTGCTTCCTTATTATCTTATCAATAAAATATACCTAAAAATGAAATTCTATTAAAATCTAATTTAGTGACAGTTATGTAGAAGAGATTATAATAGATCTAGTCATTCATGATCTTTTCCCTTGGATTGATATGCTGCTTGACCTAATATTTATGTTAACTTTTGAATTCTAGTAACACTTTTTGAATGCATTCTCTATGTCATGAGACTTAGTGATAAATGCTGTAGTGTCAAAGATGAATATAATACTGTCTAACCTTTTATTGTAGGATGTTATAAAAAGAAGGTTCTGATTCAACTGTCATAAAACTTATTGAACTGAATTCATGAATGCCCAAGTGGTTAGGGGACTTTTCTAAGCAACCATAAAGAAAAAGCATAACAAAAGAACAGCTCGTTTAAAATGGTCATATGAGGGTTGCCTGTGTGGCTCAGTCAGTTGGGTGTCTCACTTTTGATTTCAGCTCAGGTCATGATCTCAAAGATATTCCAGGAGTTGAGAGGATCAGTTATAGATCTTAAAATTCTTCTGATAACGTGTGAAGGGATATAGTGGGATGTGTAAGTGATATGAATGAATGATATGAATGAAAAGAGAGAGCATTCCAGGAAGTATGTAAACTAACAAAAATGTCCTAAAGAGAATTCTTGATATAAGAGAGCAATAGAAAACTAAATACAGGCCAATAAAAAATGATCAAATTGAATCCCTAAGAGAAAAAATTAGTTTAAAAAAGAACAAAGCATCAGCAGTCTTCTGGAGAATATAAAGTGGTTTATGATGCTCATAATTCAAGTCTCAGGAGAATAGAGAAATAGAACATATGAAATATAGGAGAAGATGATGGCAGAGTGATTTCCAAAATAGATGAAAGTCATCAATCAACAGATCAGTTAACACAAGAAAAGTTTCATTAAAAAAAAAACTATATATAGGTATGTTATAATGAAATAGATAAAAATCATAGCAAATAGCAGAACTTAAAGGCTTCCAGAGAAAAATAAGGTTTTTTTTATTCAAAAAATGAATAACCTTATTCACAGGGGTAAGTTATATGAAAGCTAATATTTTATCAGAAACCATAAAAACTGGAAGAAAAAAAATTGAGAGAAAAGCAAGGGCAGCTTTGGGAAAGAATGAGGCCCTGTATGTTGGAATGGGAACATGAGGGAAATCTTGGTGGGGCTAGGGTCATTGAAGCCCTAAATTCTGATTAGTCATCTTTGTCAGTAGAAGAGGTCTCTCTTCCCCGAATACATACACACTCCCCATTCCCACAGGTAGTGGTTTCTCCACCCTCACTGGTAGTAGCATCCCAGTCTGAAGGGATTTACTTCATTGCCTCAAACACTGTAATGGCTCCCCAGACATAGTTTCCATGGAAGACAATACTCATTGTTTTCAAATCCCTCCTATTACCTCCCTTTCATGCTTTTAGGACTGTAACTAAGTTCAAGTCATTCTGCAATGCAGAATGCCATGCTATTCTGCTATGCTTCTCTATAGCAGAATCCTAAAGGTGAGGTATAAAGTGTGACCCATGATGGGGTGTGTTACAGTTCAAAGGTACTACTACAATTTTCTAACTTCTACAGACAGAAATCCAAGGAAACTAGGTGGAAATAGTTACTAAAGGCTTGAGATAATGGTGGAAGGAACATGCAGTTGGATTAGATTGATTATTTATATGGGCTCAGGTAGAGATTCTTCATTTAATGTTGCAGCCCAGGAAATTAGAAAGGGCTCAAACAATTTGGTTGCTTGGTTGAAACATGGACCAAACAGTGGCCCACAGTGAGCTGATTGGAAAGATCAGACCTGCCCTGGTTTAATGTTGGCAAAAGAATTCAAAGTCTTAGGAGACTGAAATAGAAAACTAGCCACAAAGTGAAATGTCTGGAAGGCAAGCTTTTAACCACCACTGTAAGAAATGAGTTTGTGAGTTGAACCCTAGCATCCTTGAAGAACACTGTGATCAATCTTCTCTGTAGGCCAGACCTTACAGTAGGAGCTGTGATTATTGAATTGGGAAACTTAAGTTCAGCAAGAGTAATTGGGACCCACGCTGGCAAGGACCAAGTGGTTGCGCTAAACAGTTACCATAGTATAGTAAGTGGCAGAGTCAGAGCCTCAATCAGAACAGTCTCATTTGCATAGACCTAAAATGTTGGCTAGTCAATCATAGTGTTCCTGGAAGTGAAATGAATGGGAAATGCCTTAATACCTGCAGATTTGATTTCTCATGAGAGCCCTCTTTCAGTCAGGTATAAAATGTGTACTATTCTCATAGAAAAAGACTATTTTTAGATAGTAAAATAAATGACCAAATCAGTTATTTAAATTTTGTTAGAAAATTTTGAGGAAGTACTAGAAAGATAGCCTACAAGTAAGTGTTTGATCTTTAATTTTGTCACCAAGCAACCATATGTAAAATACTAGTCCATTGCAAAGAGACCTAAAGGGCATCTGGGTGACTCAGTTGGTTAAGTGGCTGACTCTGGATTTCCACTCAGGTCACAACCTCAGGTTTGTGAGATCAAACCCACCTCAGGCTCCTACTAAGTGGGGAATCTGCTTGAGATTCTTTTCCTCTCATTTTGCCCCTCCCCACAATCTGCATGTGTTTTCTCTCTAAATAATTAAAAATCTTAAGTGATTAAAAAAAAAAGACCTAAAGATGACTGGATTGAGAATTGAAACAATATAGTTTCTTTAGCTTTAGATGAGCTATAATATACATTGTGTATTTAATATGAGTAAATTATGCATCAAAAGACTTCCAACTCAAAAAGAATTGTCATTTTTCAGTCTGAAAAAATGAATTGTGGTGGAGTTATCTTTTAGTATTTTATTTTTGTTAAAGAATTTGAGCTAGATATGAGAGAATTAGTTTTATCTTGGCAGATGGTGCTCCAGCTATATCAGGTCAAAAATATAAATAATTATTGGAACATTAGAAGAAGGGACTAATGTTTTCCTTATTGCTCTGTTCCACTGCATTTGCATATTGAAAATATTTGTGCTTAGTTTTTGAAGCAATCTCTTAAAATTGTCATGGATGCAGTTGTGAAAATTGTTCAGTCCATATGACAGATGCTATGAATCATTAACAGTTTATGGAACTTGCAGAAGAAATAGAAGACAATGAATTCAATAATCTTGTATTCTTTGCCAATTGACTTTGGTTCAACATGGAAGAATTTTTAAAAAAAGATTTACTGTACTGTTAATTTCAATTGCAGACTTTTTTGAAACCAAGGAATGTCTGCCAGATATTTAATAATAAAAGAAAAAAATGGCAGTCTGTTTTCTTTTCTCACAGATATCACAGTGCATATGAATGAGCTCAATTTGAAGTTTAAGGAAAGGAAAACTTATTTGTTACCTAAATAGACAGATAAGAAATGTATGTTGAAATTGAAATTTTTCAAAATAAGAATGTATTATGATTTTACACATTTTTCCAATATGAATAAACATACAGATGATTTTAGTTGAAATTCAGTGTTATACCCACATATACATATAGTGCAAAATCTACAAAAGCTGAGAAGTCTTGGGTCATGATAAATTTGGATTTTCATAGTTCCTTATTAAGGTGTAATGCATATAACATTATATTAGTTTCAGGTTTAAAATGTAATGATTAAATATTTGTATATATTGTGCAGTGATCACCACAATAAGTTTAGCTAGTATCTGTTACCATGCATAATTTAAAATTTTGTCCTGTGATAAGATTTTTTAATATCTCCTCTCTTAGCAAGTTGCAGTTATGCAATATTTACACTATTAACCACAGTCACTGTGCTGTCCTCTATATCCCAAGGGCTTATTTTCTAACTTTTTACCTTTAGACCCCCTTTATCCATTTAACACCCCCCACCCCACCTCTGGGAACTAAATTTGCCAGTGTTTCGCTGAGGATTTTTGCATCTGTGTTTATCAGGGATAGTGGTTGTCATTTTCTTTTTTTGTGGTGTCTTTGTCTGGTTTTGGTATCAGGGTAATACTAGACTTGTAGAATGACCTTGGACACTTTGCTTCTCTTTTTGTGGGGAGGTAGAGTTCGAGAAGAGATAATTAACTCTTCTTTAAATGTTTAGTATAATTCACCTGTGAATCCATCTGGTCTTGGACTTTGTTGGGAGTTTTTTGATTACTGCTTCAGTTTTGCAAGCATGACTTTCTAAAGATAGCAGTCTCAGGCCTCTGATGTTAACTCTTTTTTGCACAGTAGTCCAGTTTTAATTAATTTTTGTGTATGGCATGAGGTAAGGTTCTAAATTAGTCTTTTTACATATGGTTATATAACTGTTAGAGAATCATTTATTGAAAAAATTGCCCTTCTCTATTGAATTGCCTTTGTATGTTTGACCAAATAAAGTAACCATACATTTAAGCATTTATTTCTGTATTTCAATTCTGTACCATTGATATACATGTTTATACTTATGCCAGTGCCACATTTGATTACCACATTGTAGTAAGTCTTGAAATTTGGTAGTGTATTTAATCAAAATTTGAAATTTAATAGGAATTTTGGATCCACTTGTTTGATTTTTTTTATTTGATTAATCATATGGAATTTTGATAAGGATTATATTAAGTCACAGATAAGTTTATAGAGAGTTGATATCCCACCCCAGTTGTATCTTCCAATTCAGGTATATATTTCTCTTTTTATTTTGTATTTGATAATATTTTAGCAATGGTTTGTATTTTGATATTTAACTCTTGCTCTTCTTCTATTAAATTTATTCTTACGTACTTCATCCTTTCAATGTAGTTGAAATAATTTTAATTGTGATTTGTTTACTGCTAGTATATAGAAATATTTTAATAATTGTTATTGTGTTCCAAGACATTGCCTTGTTAATTCTGTAACATTTTTTTAAGAATTCTTTTTATTTTAATTTTATTTTTTATAAACATATATTTTTATCCCCAGGGGTACAGGTCTGTGAATCGCCAGGTTTACACACTTCACAGCACTCACCATAGCACATACCCTCCCCAATGTCCATAACCCCACCCCCCTCTCTCAACCCCCCTCCCCCCATCAACCCTCAGTTTGTATTGTGAGATTAAGAGTCAATTATGGTTTGTCTCCCTCCCAATCCCATCTTGTTTCATTTACTCTTCTCCTACCCCCTTAACCCCCCATGTTGCATCTCCTCTCCCTCATATCAAGGAGATCATATGATAGTTGTCTTTCTCCGATTGACTTATTTCACTAAGCATGATACCCTCTAGTTCCATCCACGTTGTCGTTGCAAATGGCAAGATTTTATTTCTTTTGATGGCTGCATAGTATTCCATTGTGTATATATACCACATCTTCTTTATCCATTCGTCTGTTGATGGACATCTAGGTTCTTTCCATAGTTTGGCTATTGTAGACATTGCTGCTATAAACATTCGGGTGCACGTGCCCCTTCGGATCACTACGTTTGTATCTTTAGGGTAAATACCCAGCAGTGCAATTGCTGGGTCATAGGGTAGTTCTATTTTCAACATTTTGAGGAACCTCCATGCTGTTTTCCAGAGTGGTTGCACCAGCTTGCATTCCCACCAACAGTGTTGGAGGGTGCCCCTTTCTCCGCATCCTCGCCAGCATCTGTCATTTCCTGACTTGTTAATTTTAGCCATTCTGACTGGTGTGACGTGATATCTCATTGTGGTTTTGATTTGTATTTCCCTGATGCCGAGCGATATGGAACACTTTTTACATGTGTCTGTTGGCCATCTGGATGTCTTCTTTGCAGAAATGTCTGTTCATGTCTTCTGCCCATTTCTTGACTGGATTATTTGTTCTTTGGGTGTTGAGTTTGCTAAGTTCTTTATAGATTTTGGACACTAGCCCTTTATCTGATATGTCATTTGCAAATATCTTCTCCCATTCTGTCAGTTGTCTTTTGTTTTTGTTCACTGTTTCCTTTGCTGTGCAAAAGCTTTTGATCTTGATAAAATCCCAATAGTTCATTTTTGCCCTTGCTTCCCTTGCCTTTGGCGATGTTCCTAGGAAGATGTTGCTGCTGCTGAGATCGAAGAGGTTGCTGCCTGTGTTCTCCTCAAGGATTTTGATGGATTCCTTTCTCACATTGAGGTCCTTCATCCATTTTGAGTCTATTTTTGTGTGTGGTATAAGGAAATGATCCAATTTCATTTTTCTGCATGTGGCTGCAATTTTCCCAACACTATTTATTGAAGAGGCTGTCTTTTTTCCATTGGACATTCTTTCCTGCTTTGTCGAAGATTGGTTGAGCATAGAGTTGAGGGTCTATTTCTGGGCTCTCTATTCTGTTCCATTGATCTATGTGTCTGTTTTTGTGCCAGTACCATGATGTCTTGATGATGACAGCTTTGTAATAGAGCTTGAAGTCCGGAATTGTGATGCCACCAACTTTGGCTTTCTTTTTCAATATTCCTTTGGCTATTTGACATCTTTTCTGGTTCCATATAAATTTTAGGATTATTTGTTCCATTTCTTTGAAAAAAAAAAATGGATGGTACTTTGATAGGAATTGCATTAAATGTGTAGATTGCTTTAGGTAGCAGAGACATTTTCACGATATTTATTCTTCCAATCCAGGAGCATGGAACATTTTTCCATTTCTTTGTGTCTTTCTCAATTTCTTTCATGAGTACTTTCTAGTTTTCTGTGTATAGATTCTTAGTCTCTTTGGTTAGGTTTGTTCCTAGGTATCTTATAGTTTTGGGTGCAATTGTAAATGGGATTGACTCCTTAATTTCTCTTTCTTCTGTCTTGTTGTTGGTGTAGAGAAATGCAACTGATTTCTGTGCATTGATTTTATATCCTGACACTTTACTGAATTCCTGTACAAGTTCTAGCAGTTTTGGAGTGGAGTCTTTTGGGTTTTCCACATATAGTATCATATCACCTGCGAAGAGTGATAGTTTGACTTCTTCTTTGCTGATTTGGATGCCTTTAATTTCCATTTGTTGTCTGATTGCTGAGGCTAGGACTTCTAGTACTATGTTGAATAGTAGTGGTGATAACAGACATCCCTGCCATGTTCCTGACCTTAGCAGAAAAGCTTTCAGTTTTTCTCCATTGAGAATGATATTTGTGGTGGGTTTTTCATAGATGGTTTTGATAATATTGAGGTATGTGCCCTCTATCCCTACACTTTAAAGAGTTTTGATCAGAAAGGGATGCTATACTTTGTCAAATGCTTTTTCAGCATCTATGGAGAGTATCATATGGTTCTTGTTCTTTCTTTTATTAATGTGTTGTATCACATTGATTGATTTGCAGATGTTGAACCAGCCTTGCAGCCCTGGGATAAATCCCACTTGGTTGTGGTGAATAATCCTTTTAATGTACTGTTGAATCCTATTGGCTAGTATTTTGGTGAGAATATTTGCATCTGTGTTTATCAAGGATATTGGTCTGTAGTTCTCTTTCTTGATGGGATCCTTGTCTGGTTTTGGGATCAAGGTGATGCTGGCCTCATAGAATGAGTTTGGAAGTTTTCCTTCCATTTCTATTTTTTGGAACCGTTTCAGGAATAGGAATTAGTTCTTCTTAAATGTTTGGTAGAATTCCCCCGGGAAGCCATCTGGCCCTGGGCTTTTGTTTGTTTGGAGGTTTTTGATGACTATTTCAATCTCCTTACTGGTTATGGGTCTGTTGAGGCTTTCTATTTCTTCCTGGTTCAGTTGTGGTAGTTTATATGTCTCTAGGAATGCATCCATTTCTTCCAGATTGTCAAATTTGTGGCGTAGAGTTGCTAATAGTATGTTCTTATAATTGTCTGTCTTTCTTTGGTGTTAGTTGTGATCTCTCCTCTTTCATTCATGATTTTATTTATTTGGGTCCTTTCTCTTTTCTTTTTGATAAGTCAGGCCAGGGGTTTATCAATCTTAATAATTCTTTCAAAGAACCAGCTCCTAGTTTCATTGATTTTTTTCTATTTTTTTTTTTTTTTTGGTTTCTATTTCATTGATTTCTGCTCTGATCTTTATGATTTCTCTTCTCCTGCTGGGTTTAGGGTTTCTTTCTTGTTCTTTCTCCAGCTCTTTTAGGTGTATGGTTAGGTTGTGTACCTGAGACCTTTCTTGTTTCTTGAGAAAGGCTTGTACTGCTATATATTTTCCTCTCAGGACTGCCTTTGTTGTGTCCCACACATTTGAACCATTTTGTTTTCATTATCATTTGTTTCCATGAATTTTTTCAATTCTTCTTTAATTTCCTGGTTGACCCATTCATTCTTTAGAAGGATGCTGTTTAGTCTCCATGTGTTGGGTTCTTTCCAAATTTCCTCTTGTGATTGAGTTCTAGCTTCAGTGCATTGTGGTCTGAAAATATGCAGGAAATGATCCCAATCTTTTGGTATTGGTTGAGACCTGCTTTAGGACCGAGGATGTGATCTATTCTGGAGAATGTTCCATGTGCACTAGAGAAGAATGTGTATTCTGTTGCTTTGGGATGAAATGTTCTGAATATATCTGTGGTGTCCATCTGGTCCAGTGTGTCATTTAAGGCCTTGATTTCCTTGTTGATCTTTTGCTTGGATGATCTGTCCATTTCAGTGAGGGGAGTGTTAAAGTCCCCTACTATTTTGTATTATTGTCGATGTGTTGCTTTGATTTTGTTATTAATTGGTTTATATAGTTGGCTGCTCCCACGTGAGGGGCATAGATATTTAAAATTGTTAGATCTTCTTGTTGGTCAGATATTTTGAGTATGATATAGTGTCCTTCCTCATCTCTTAGTATAGTCTTTGGCTTAAAATCTAATTGATCTGATATAAGGATTGCCACTCCTGCTTTCTTCTGATGTCCTGTAACATTTTTTATATACAAAATCACATTTTCTGTGAATGAAGTTTTTTATTTCTCTCTTTGCAAACAAAATGTCTTTTATTTCATTTTCTTGTGTTATTCCATTGCTAGAATGTTCTGGATTAGGTTGAAAAGCAGTGATACTAGTGGTCATTCTTGCTTTGTTTCTGATTTACAAGTGATAAGAAACTATTTAGTGTCCACACCACCTTGAGCTGCGATCTCAAACCCAAATAGTTGTAAAACAATATATATTTATCATTCATTTGGTGATCAAGTTTGACCTAAACTTGATGTGTAGCTGTTTCTAGTCTTATCCACTCAATGTGAAAAATCATATATTTTACTCTAGCAATATACATTTTTTTTTTAAGATTTTATTTATTTGACAGATCACAAGTAGCCGGAGAGGCAGGCAGAGAGAGAGGGGGAAGCAGGCTCCCCACTGAGCAGAGAGCCCGATGCGGGGCTCGATCCCAGGACCCTGAGATCATGACCTCAGCCGAAGGCAGAGGCTTTAACCCACTGAGCCACCCAGGTGCCCCGCAATATACATTTTTTAAAATGAAAGATACTGGGGCACCTGGGTGGCTCAGTCAGTTAATCATCTGCCTTTGGCTCAGGTCATGATCCAAGGGTCGTGGGATCAAGCCCCATGTCAGGCTCCCCACTCAGTGAAAAGCCTGCTTCTCCCTCTGCCTGCTGTTCCCCCTCCTGTGCTCTCTTGCTCTCTCTCAAGTAAATAAATAAAATCTAAAACAAAATAAAATGAAAAATACTATACCAGATCCTGTGGGGAATTTTAGGATTAAAGGATATATGCAAATGTACCTAAAATAATCCCAGATTTCGAGATTTATTTAGCTCCAAGGTCTTCCTATGGGGGTTGTGACATTATAGTAGGATCTCAATAAATATTCGTAGATCATTTTAAAAAATGAGTCATCAAAAAAAAAAAACCCAACAACAATAACGAAATCTTTCTATTTGCAATGACATGGATAGAACTAGAAAGCATTATGCTAAGAAAATAAGTCAATCAGAGAAAGACAAGTATCATATGATCATATGATCATATGATCTCACTGAATTTGAGAAATAAGATGGGATCATAGGGGTAGGGAGGGGAAAATGAAACAATACAAATCCAGAGAGCGAGATAAACCATAAGAGACTCTTAATTTCAAGAAACAAACTGAGGTTTGTTGGAAGGGAGAGGGTTGGAAAGGATGGGGTGGCTGGGTGATGGCCACTGGGGAGGGTATGTGCTATGGTGAGTGCTGTGAATTGTGTAAGACTGATGAATCACAGACTTGTACCCCTGAAACTAATAATACATTATATGTTAATTTTAAAAAGTCAAGCACAATATCATAGATTAAAACTATATGATTTACAATGTGATTTTCATTCTAACCTTGCCTATGCCACTGGTTACTTGTGTGACCTAGAAGTATTCCTTTATAAAAATTAGGATTAATTTTTTTCTCTTAAATAAAGAAATTAACCTAAGGTAGTTTGAAGATTCCTTCTAGCTCTTAATTTTGTTATTCAATATTAAGTTTAGTAGACCATTAGGTTTCACACACAGAAATAAATTTAAATGTACACAGAGCTTTTTGGTTATGGTTGCAAATAATTTTCTACTCCTTGACTTGAGGTAGAGGACCACACTAGTTAATATTGAAGAAAATATGGAAGCCCATTAGCACCCTATTACTCTAATAAAAGGCATAGTCCATTGAAACCCCACATAAGAATTTCTTTCTTCTTAAAATGTTTATGATTTATACAGGGTACACATCAGGCTCAGTATCTGATTAAGTAACATAGCTAGGATGACAGTAAACCAAGGTAAAGAGATCTAAAGAAAGACAATTTAATCATCATCAATACTGTTGGATGAGTCAGAAGGAATAACTGAGGTAGGTTACTTGTACTTTTTCTTTCTGCTTATAAGACTTAGTCTATGGAGAAAACCACCATAATCAAATTTCTTTTTTTTTTTTCCTACAAGTTTACATGCTGTTGTCTTTAGTATAACAAAAGTACCTAACTTTTGGCAAAAACTGAGTATTCTAATAAAAATAATAAAAAACTACACTTAAAAAATTTTCCATATGCTACACTAAATATTTCACCTATAATTTATATATAATAAAAATAATAAAAGTATAAAATAGGTACTATTATTACCCATTTTACAAATAAGGAAAGAGATTTAACAAAATATATTATTTTTCCAGGATCAATCATTAAGTGTATAAACCGTCATGACTCTGTGCAGGACTGTCTGAAACTCAGGTCTGTCTGAAATAAAAATCGATGCATTGGCTATTAAATTTTACAGCCTGTGCTCTGTACTAGTATCACAAGAAGCTTCCGTAATTGTGGAGTAAAGAGTTTATTTCTTTGCTCACAATACTTTATTTTGAAAAATGCGTATACTGATTCTGTATTTTTGGTAGTTTAAAAACTAGAGACTCTTTAACTTAATCTGATGCTAAAAATGACCTTATTTAATATAGAGTTCTTTAAATTAGTGGACCTAATGTTTAAGTATTTATAAAAGGTATTTTAAACATTTTGCTAAGCCAAAGAAATCAGATCACACTAGGAAATGCAATTCTTGCAGACGTAAATAATGTATACTTATCATCCTTTTCTTTATTTCTCACAGATGGTGTCACATTGTATGTCAGGTTAAACTATGATTCTGTTTTTAGTTTTCATAAACTATACCTTTTTTTTTTTTAAAGATTTTTATTTATTTATTTGACAGAGAGGCAGGCAGAGAGAGGAGGAAGCAGGCTCCCTGCCGAGCAGAGAGCCTGATGCGGGGCTCGATCCCAGGACTCTGAGATCATGACCTGAGCCGAAGGCAGCGGCTTAACCCACTGAGCCACCCAGGTGCCCCTCATAAACTATATCTTAAGAAAAGTAGTTACTTCCTTTTTGTTAAATTTTATTTTTTCTTTCTCATTCATAATACCTGGAATACATAGAAGATCATGTTTAGAATAAAAATTCCAAGTTCAGCATCATAAAAGCAAAAATGTTCATTAAATACATCAGTAATATGCTTTATAAGCATTGCTGTAATTTGGGTTTCAATGGAAGTGTCTTGGATGCTGTGAGCATTAAGTGATTTGATTAAAATTCTGGAAAACATACTTTCTGAATTCTACAAAGTATATGCAAGTAGATGCTGATGTATTTATTCATATCAGTGATTCATTCTAAGGTGAAACAAAAGTGTTTATTTAACATATTTATAATTTTTCCATTAGAGAAATGAGATTATAGTCTAAAATATAATGAAAGTCATGCCTTTATATATTAAATATTATATTATGTATTCCCAGAAGAATAGCAGTCTGTCCCTGAAATAGTAAATTCATGATACTATGTGCTTTTCTTCTTTAGCCCTTTTATTTTGTTTCATATAATTGGTCTTCACTTAGAGGCATCTAAGAAACATTAACTTTATGACAGTTTTCCTCAGT
Source organism: Lutra lutra (assembly GCF_902655055.1). Lineage (NCBI taxonomy): Eukaryota > Metazoa > Chordata > Mammalia > Carnivora > Mustelidae > Lutra > Lutra lutra. Next base: position 54,306,876 of record NC_062290.1, read on the forward strand.
GGAAATCTGCTACTTGACTATTTTTTAAAATATACTTGTCTCCATTTCAACCCCCCCCCCCCAAAAAACAAGAAAATTCTTCCACCAACACTGCATTTACCCCAAGTACAGCTCTAATCTCACCAACCTTTCATAGCCAAAGTTCTAAGATGAGTTGTATATTACCACTACCTCTATTACTACCTAAACTCAACATGTTCCTCAGAACCATTTCAATCAGATTTCCAATCCCTGCTTTCTTTCAAAAGTAGGTCAACAATGATTCCATATTGATTAACCTAAATGGCGTGACACTGTTGTTAGGCCATATTTGAGGTCTCATTAGCAGTCCATACTTTTGATTACTCTCTCTTTCACTAAATCACTGTATCTCCTTGCAATCAATCTTAAGCTGTTGATTTTCCTATTACTGTGACTCTCTGCCAAAAACATTCTGCCATTTATTCTCCTCTATTTATGTTGGTCTTAGGACTCTATGCTCTCTTGATTATTTCATTCACTCTCATGTCTTCAGTTACCACTATAATTCTCTAAACCATATATCTGTAGTCAGGATCTGCAACCTCAGCTGCAAATCTGTATGTCCTACTGATTTCTTATCACATCTATTTATATATTTTATGAAAGTTTCAACCTTAAAATTCCAAACTCAAGCTAAATTTCTCTTTTCCTTGCAAAAATGTTCTTGATTCCTTCATGGGGTTGTTCTTCATTTTCTCAAGATGAAATCTGGGCATCATCTTCATGTCTCTTTCTTTTATTTCCTGCAAATTTGATTTCTGAATATAGAGTAACTCTGTCCATTCTTTTATATTGTGGTAAAAGATACATAATATAAAATTTGCCACTTTAGGCATATCTGGTTATTTTGGCTGGTAAAGTGTCAGACTCTTAATTTTATCTCAGGTCATGATCTCATGGTCATGAGATTGAGCCCCACATCGGGCTCCATGCTCAGGGTGGAGTCTGCTTGAGAGTCTCTGTCTCTCCCTCACCCTCTGCGCCCCCCCCCCACTTCTGCATGTTCTCTCGCAAATAAAATATTTAAATGAGTAAATAAAATTTACCGCTTTAACTATTAAATGTATACAATTCAGTGGCATTAAGAGTATGTATAATATTGTGTACCTATCACTTCTCTTTCTAGAATTTTTTTATAACCCCAAAGAGGAAATTGTATCCATTTAGCAGAATAGATACAGAATTCCCTCCTCTCAGTTCCTGGTCACTTATAATCTGTTTTCTATCTTTTGGATTTGCCTTTTTCTGGATGTTTCTTAAAAATGGAATCATATAGTATGTGGCCTTTTGTATCTGTTTTCTTTTACTTAGCTTAACATTTTTAGGATTTATCGATACAATAGCATGCAGCCATACTTCATTACTTTTTATGGAAGAATAATCCAATATATGGATATGCCACATGTTTTCTGTTTATCAGTTTATTTTCTATTCAGTTTGCGGTGTTCTCACACTTTAAATATTATGAATAGTCCTACAATAATCATTTGTGTACAAGTTTTGAACATCTATTCTCTCTACTTCTGGATGTATACCTAGTAGTGAAATTACTGGGCCATGTGATAATTCTGTAATTAACTTTTTGAGGAACCACCAAATTATTTTAATAGCAGCCACTCCATTTCTATTTATTTATTTTTTTAAAAAAGATTTTATTTATTTGACAGAGAGAACAAGCAGGGAATGCAGCAGGCAGAGGGAGAGGAAGAAGCAGGCTCCCCACTGAGCAGGGACCCAACTCAATGTGGGGTTCAATCTCAGGACCCTGGGATCATGACCCAAACTGAAGGCAGACACTTAACTTACTGAGCTACCCAGGTGCCCCTCCATTTTCCATTTAAGCCAGCAAATTATCAGGGTTCCAATTTATCCATACCCTTTTCAGAAGTTGCTCTTTCTTGGTTTGTGATTATGGCCATCCCAGTGACTGTGAAATGGTATCTCATTGTGGTTTTCATTTGCATTTCTCTAATGACATTGTCTTTTTATGAGCTTACTGCTATGCGTACATCATCTTTTCAAGAAATGTCAATTCAGATATGTTGCTCATTTTTTTTTAAAGATTTTATTTATTTATTTGTCATAGAGAAGCGAGAGTGAGCACAGGCAGACAGAGTGGCAGGCAGAGGCAGAGGGAGAAGCAGGCTCCCCACCAAGCAAGGAGCCCGATGTGGGACTCGATCCCAGGACGCTGGGATCATGACCTGAGCCGAAGGCAGCTGCTTAACCAACTGAGCCACCCAGGTGTCCCTGTTGCTCATTTTAAATTAGGTTTTTCCCCTTTCTTTGAGTCGTTATATATATATATATATATATTTTGATATTAGACTTTTTGTGAGACATATGATGTGAAACTATGTTCTCCTACTCCATGAGTGGTATTTTAATTCTTTTTGTGATGTCCTTTCATGTATCAAATTTCAGTTTTGATAAAGTCAAATTCATGTTTTTTACTTGGTGGCTCATGATTTCAGTGTCAGATTTAATAAACCGTGGTCAAATACAAGAATGAGAAATGCACATATGTGTTCTAGGAGTTTTATATGTTTAGCCCTCATATCCATTTGGACATTATTTGTTAAGGATGCTGCTTTTTTTCCACTAAATAACCTTGATACCTCTGTCAAAATCAGTAAACCGCAGATAGATAGCTTATTTCTAGAATCTCAATTCTATTCCCCTAATCTATATGTTCATCCTTACAATGGTGCCATACAGTTTTGTTCACATTTGTAGTAAGGTTTAAATAGGTAAATAGTAAAATAAGTCATTGAAGTTTTGACAAGGGTTGCATTGAATCTTTATACCACTTTGGGGAGCATTGCTATCTTAGGTCTTAAGTCATATAATTCATGAATACATGATGTCTTACTGTTTACTTAAGCCTTCTTTAATGTCTATGAGCATTATTTTGTAGTTTTTAGTATACAAGACTTACACTGCCTTAATTAAATTTATTCCTGCTTATTTTGATTTTTGATTTTATTGTAAATAGAACTGTTTCCTAATTTTCTTTTTAAAATTTTTATTTTATTAAGATTTCGTAGTTTTAGAGTAGATTCAGGTTCACAACACAGTTGGGAAGGTAAAAATATTTCCCATATATCTACCTTCCACATTACTAACCTCCCCTATTATCAATATACCCCACCAGAGTGGTACATTTGCTATAATTGATGAACCTATGTTGACACATCATGATCACACAAAGTCACATATGGTTCACTCTTGTATATTCTGTGGATTTGGATTAATGTATTAATGACATGTATCAATTATTATGGCATCACACAAAGTATTTTTGCTGCCCTAAAACTTCTCTGTGCCCTGCCTATTTATCTCTTTCCTCCTCTCTAGCCCCTCATAACCACTGATACTTTTAATATCTCAATAGTTTTCCTTTTCCAAAGTGTCATATAGTTGGAATCATGCAATATGTAGTCTTTTCAGAGTGGTGAGAAGGGACATCCTTATACCTGAGCTAAGATGGAAAATGTTGAGTTTCTCACCAAGTGCGTTAGCTGTAGGGGTATTTGTGGAGTTTTTTTGTAGGTTTTTAAAAATTAAATTGAGAAATTTTCCCTCTATTCCTAGATTTCTGAGAGTTTTAACATGAATGGGACATGGATTTTCTCAAATGATTTTTGTGCATGTATTAACATGTGATTGTTTTTTTTTTCTCCTTTTTAGCTATTGATGTTTGTGGACTATATTAATTGATTTTTAAATGTTGGAGCAAAATTGCCTCCTAAGGTTAGACTCCACTTGGTCATAATATATAACTGTTTTTACAAATTGTTTAATTCAATTTGCTAACATTTTGTTGAAGATTTTTCCATTTATGGGCTTTAGTTTTCTTTTTTTGTAATGTCTTTACCTGGTTCTGGTACTAGAGTAATGCTGGTTTCACAGAATGAGTTAGGAAGTTTTACCTCTGTTTCTATCCTCTGAAAGATCTAGAGAATCAGCACAATATCTTCCTTAATTGTTTGGTAGAATTTGCCATTAAATTCATGTGGTTCTGATACTTTGCTTTAGAAGGTTATCAGTTGTTGGTTCATTTTCTTTACAGATATGATCCTATTCAGATGATTTCTTCTGTGAGTTTTGAAAATTACATCAAAATTTTGAAAATTACATCTTCTAAGGAATTGATCCATTTAAGCTAGGTTATCAAATATGTGGACATAGTGTTTCATAGTATTCCTTTATCATTTTTTAAATTTCTGTGGCACCTGTAGTAGTGTCTCCTCTTTCACTTTTAATATTGGTAATTAATGTTCTCTTCTTTTCTTGTTTAGCCTTACTTAAGGAATATCAATTTTGTTGATCTTCCCAAAGAACCAGTATTTGGCTTCACTAATTTTTCTCTATTGATCTGTTTTCAGTTTCATTTATTTTTGCTCTCATTTTTATTCTTCTGCTTACTTTGAGTTTAACTTTCTCTTCTTTTATCTTAAGATTTTTGATTTAGTGTGGCTAGTTTTGATTAGTTAGTGGTTAGTTTAAGATTTTTGTTTAGTCTTTCTTATTTTTGGGTACATGAATTCAGTGCTATAAATTTAACCTCTAGGTTAAATTTAAACCTATTAAACCTAATAGGCTTTCACTATTGCACAAGTTTTTATAAATTGTGTTTTCATTCATTTAACTTTAGTTCCAAATCTTTTTATATTTGTCTTGATTTCTTCTTTGCCCCATGTGTTTTCAGTGAACATTACTTATGATTTTGGTGTTTTTTAGTTTTGGGTTTTTTTTTTTCTGTTACTAATTCCTAATTTAATTCCAACATAGTCTGAGAGCATACATTGTATGATTTCTATTTTAAATTTATAAAGGTGATTTTTTTTGTGATCAGATAATATACTTGGTATGATTTTAATGTCAAATTCGTTTAGACTATAAGGGCCTATTTAGCCAGAGTGATTCCATCTCGGTTAAACAGTGATTTTGTTGTTTATGCAGTAAAACTTAAAGTGACCCTGCCCCCCCCCCCCCCATCGAGGAACTTAGGTAGAAGCAAGTCTGGGAAACCAGTAAAATATGGTCGACCAGTCCCAGATAACAGAGCCCAAATGCAAGGATGAGTTAGGCCAAGTAGAGACATCCAATCACTATCTCCCTAAAGAATGTGGGCCCTGCCTTTTGGGCGCCTTTTGGGTGGCAATTCTGACCAAGGTGATAGGCTAGTTCAAATAGCTACTATAGGGTGAATTATAATTCAATTGGCCACCTGTGTGACCTAGCATGACTATGCAAATTTCTCTGTGTGTTACAATCTCACTGGCCACCTGTGTGTGGCCAGGCTCAACCACATGGCCTTTGCTCTATAAAAGTTAGTCTGTGAGACTGGGAGTGGTCGCTCTTTCTGTAAGAGGCGGCCCCGACCAGTTGGTTTGATTCTCGGTGCTGGCGCAAAATAAAGCTTTGCTTGACCTTCACTTTGTATCAGTCTCTTTCCTTTGATCACGGACCCTAACAAGACTTATTGTCTATCCTCAAAAATATTCCATATGCACCTAAGAAGAATGTCTATTCTGTTGTTAGAATGTTCTATATATGTCTCATAGATTTTCTCAAATTTCTACATCTAAGAAAAAAGGTAGAAGATGAATTTTTTTTTTTTTTTTGACAGTTGGTTCCGGTGACATTCCTTCAAAGTTTTAACCAGGTCATTCACAACTCTGCTTCAGCCTTTTCATTTCCTGGGTGTGCTGAAAGTACATTTCTGCCAGAGTTGAAAGGTTAATGAGTCTTCAGGTCTTTTCTGAGCATGCATTCTACCCTTTTCATACGTGGTTTTCCAAATGCCCTTATATATTCGGGAGTTTTTCAGAGCACTTAATCCACAAAATACCTGACTCAATTTTTTCTCCAAGGCTTTCAGCTTGGCTTTTGTTTGTCACAAAGTTTACCCTTTGCCCCAGGTGGCAGAGGCTCAATTCATTTCCTTCAATTGTTTTGAAGAATTTCTTCCCTAAAGTTGTTTTCTCACCAATGAAGTATTCCCAATTGGGCAAAAAAAAAGGCAAGCTCTTTGTGTCAGTCCTTCTGGGAGCCCCCAGGTTGATCAAAATAGGCAAACACAATTTACTTTGGCATAAAGTTTGCTCTACTTTCTTCAGAACCAAGAAACCACACAAGGAATTCAGGCCATTGTCTTTAGGAGTGCCACCACACCACAAAGGTGAATTAAAACTTGGTAAAGCTATCCAACTGAATTTTCAGTGGTTTCTATCCACTGCCACTATCACTTTAAACTAAGCCACACTTACCTCATCCTAGAAGACAGTCATATTCTCTCGACAGTTCACCTCAAATGAATACTTGGCTCCAGTCCCTGCATATTCTATCAGAAAAATCTAAAAACTATGAATTTGATTATTTCATTTTTATGCTTAGAACACTTTAAAGTTTTACATAGGTCCTTATATTAAAAACCAAAAATCAGTCTACTAGATTACAAGGCTCTTCATGGTTGAGTTCTTGTCTCACTTGTTAAATTTCTTAGGTCTCTACATTCTAGGTACATCGGACTTCTTTTACTTTCTTGAATCAGTGTTACTCTTTCCTCTGTACTTTCTCCCTCTCTCAATAGTTTCCTTATTTTCTTGTTTCCCCCTTGCCTCTTTTACCTCAGTTTTTTACACATGTTAAATCTCTCTACTTATTACCTCACTATTGAACTAATTACTTTCTTAGCTTTGGGTCAACTCAGTGTTTATTTTTGTAGAGATGACTACTGTTACACTCCATGTCCTTTATATGCAAAGCATAGTCATTGGATTGGCAGCACCTGCCTCACTGGTAAGATTGATAGAAATACAAATGACTGGACAGCAATCTAGAACTGCTGAATCATATACTTTAGGGGTCTGGAGTATGGGACTGAGGCCCCAAAATCTTTGTTTTAACAAGCGCTCTAGGTGATGAGTAGATATGTTCAAATTTCAGAATCATTGCTCTTGTGTAGTTTTATAACTTTCATGATCTGTATTTTGTCTTTTGAAACATTTATCACTACTCTTCAAGTTCTGTCTATCCCTTAATTTGAAAGTACCATAAGAGCAGTTACTATGAGTGTTTTTTTTTTAATCACAAAATAAATAAACATATATGTGTTGAAAGAATAAATAAATTAATTCATTGAATACTTGATTTTAGAACCTTGTGTTGAACAGAATGGATTGCCTGCTGATGATCCGTGAGGTTTCTCTGAGTCTAGATCATTATTTCTCACATTGTTAGTCTGCATAGAAATTGCTTGGAAAATCTTGTTAAAATACAAATTCTAATTGAAGAGTTTTAATTCTGAGACCTGGGAGTCTGTATTTTAACAAGGTCCCTGTCTTATTATATTATAACTGCTATTATTTTTTAGAATAGATTTTAAATAGTAAGGATAGCATACTCCTTGAATTTTTTTGCTATATCTAAACTTGGTCTTAAAGCAGCAAATAAATTTTCACTTTTGCTGACTTGTGTTTTAAGTAAACCACCATGTTTCTTCCTGTGATGTGGTTAAAAAAAACTTTTTTAAAGTATATCTGTCACTAACATATTTGTCAAGTATATTACATGGGTTAGGGAATCTTTCATTTTTTGTGGATGAAAAAATAGAAGTCCATTGTGCTATCCATCACAGAGCCACCTATTTCTGTAGATGAAAGATTTGTCCACTAATAGCTCACGTGCATTGATCTATCTGTAAACCCTCTCTCTTTTTAGCACAGTAAAAATTCACCTATTGAAACAACTTGTTGACACTTAACAACAGTTTAAGAATTGACTTGTTAAGAATAGTACTTGTCAAAACACTTAAACCTCATGGTAAAGAAATCCAGATTCATTTTATTCAACTAGTTCCTCAAAGACAAGTATATATTGAGAAGAATCTGGGTAATCAAATGAGGAGAACTTTAAGTCAGAAATGGCTCCGATGGGTCACCAAAGCCCAATGGTAAAGCCTCCACCAGCTTATCTTAAAATATATATTTCAATAATAAAGAGAAACCACTTTAGGAAAGAATTAAAGAAAAAGCAAAGAGGCTGGGGCAGTAGTCCTAACTTTCAATTATTTTATTAGCTGTGGGTAATTGGGCAAATCTCTTAATTACTCTAGGCCTCATCATTGAAGTGAGATTTAGAATTCCTCCTCTTCTTACAAGATTGTTTTATGAATCAAGTCTTTTGGTTGGTTTTGCAAAATGATATCAGGGAACTATTTTGTGAATAGAATGTTTGATATTCTGATATGAATGGTTTAGTCTGGAAGAAAGATCATTTATATAATAAGCTAAGAATCTCTTCTACCACCACTATCCATAACACCATCCCCTCAACACCCAAAAGTAAAGGAAGGAGTAAAATTAAGCAAGGGAAGTGAGCATTTGGAAAGGTCAGTAATGGTGAGAGTGGCACATTATCCACAGCTCCAGCCTCACTGAACTCACGATTGATTACTAGAGGGAGAAAGTGATAATGAAAGGGCAAATAAGTGCTGAGTGAATACTACTCTACAACACTCCGGGGACAGTGAGTGCAAGACACATTGGGAATATTACTGTGGTTATTGGAAAAGGCATTGGCAAATCTGGTGGCAGGATTAGCCATGACAGATGCAGCAATTACAGTGGTAGTTGGCAATGGTGACTGTACCAGCTGTGGTGCCTCGTTGTCTTCAGTGTTAGTCATTGCAGGCAGAGATTAGCACTCTTGATCACTGCCTTTGAGGTGTGAGTGGTGTTCTTGGTCAGTAGCAGCTGTGGTCACACAGCTCCCTCTTTTGGATATAGTGATGATAGAGGCATCTCTGCAGGAGCAGAGGAGAACCACCTGTATCCAAGACAATTAGCTAATCCTTGGACTTCTAGTGAATCATCCCTTTGTGATTTCTAGAGCAATTTAGGAGAAACAAGTAGCAGACTAGATTTGGGCTAGAAGGGATGGGAGAGTCTCAGTGAACTGCTATTTTATGGCTCTAATCTTATGTTTCAATTGGTATGACCTGAGAATCAATAGTCATATATATTTTATTAAGATTGAGCTAGGCAAAAACGTAACAAAAAGAATGTTTCATTTTACCACAAACAAAACATAACAAAACTTCAAAAATACTTACTCTTTCTGATAAGATTAATAGCTACCATTTATTGACCATCTGGTATATTCTAGCCAATGCACTTACATCTAATCTTCATAACCTAAAGGGATCTTTCTTTGATTACTTGAACTTCCTACCATCAACAATCTTCCTTCTTTGCTCACATCATTCCGAATAACAAAGTATAATACCTTTCATCTCAGCAAAGATGTGAACAAAACCCTCCCTGTACCTCTTCCTTTAATCTGATGAAGCTGTTCATGTCAAAACCATTGATATCTTCGTTCTATCAGATCCACAAGAGACATTTTTGTTTTACCTGAATGACATTCATCAATATCTGACATAATTGACTTTCATGTCTCCAAGTGTTCTTCCTATCACTTCATTCTACTTGGTTTTCCTCTTACTTCTCTGAAAACCTGTGCTTAATCTTCATTATAACCCTCCATTTCTCTCTGACCTCTATACAGTGTAGTTATTTCATTTGGAGTTTAAGTCCACTGCATTTTTTTTCTTTATTATTTTCCTAGGTGAGCTCCTTCTTGTACTTTGATGACACCGAGTACATATATATATCACATACATATATTTGATCTCTTTAATCAAGCTTCATTTACATATCAAGGACCTACTTAATAGCTTCACTTAAATACCTTATAAATACATAAAACTGAGCTTATAATTTTGTTTCCACCTACTTTTTTTCTCCTAGACTTCCACACCTCCTGTGAATGGTGCCACCATCTCATTTTACTGTTTATTTCTTCCTTTCTTAAACTTTCAAATACCAAACCATAAATCCTGGGTTGTTCATCCTCACTTTGCCACTAACTTTCTGTTGGCATATGTTTTTAGCACCTTGATTTGATGATAATATTCGTCTTTCATATTCCATTCAATCAAAACATAGACAATACTTGGTTCTGATTATGTGAAGATAACTAAGCAGATAACGTTGCTAACTTTGTAAAGTTTATAGGGTTCCAATCATGAGGGTTTAGCTCTAGAAGACTGTGTTACAGGTTTTGCAAATGCAAAAAAAAAAAAAAACATTGTACAATAGGAAAACAATGAACGGTTATATGTGAAGGAGTGACTTGACCAGAATGAAATCTTAAGTTTACTACTCTTTGCTGCTTTGCAGTGAATTGGTTAAGAATATAGTGACCGGACGGACATGGAGGGAGAAGCCTGGAAAAGATTAATAGAAAGAAAAATTATGCTACTATGGAAGAGAACTGTTTGTACTTCTGTCTAGGGTAGTGGTAGTAGCAATCAAAAGAAGTGAATGAATTTGGTATATACTTTGTTGATAAAGTATATATCAGTCATTGAGGAAAACAGTACATTTCAAGAAGGTGCTATGTTATATCTGCTGGAATAATGTGATAAATTTGGTCTCTGGAGTTTAGATACATTTCTGTAGAATCTGAGAAAAATAGGCATTTAATAAATGTTGAGTGGATGGTTAATGAAATAAGGATGAATTAATATATGTATACATAAACTAGTGAATTAGATGCACTAAACTAATGAGAAACTATGTAGATTTTATTTTAAATAATATATTGCTTTTAGCATATTTAGCACTAGATACACATATACTTTTGTTTGGTATATGTTTTGTTAAATACTCCTTTTAAACTTTTTAAAAAGATTTTTAAAAGGGATTTCTGCATTCTCACTTAAAGGCCCTTAGGAAACCTTGCAAATTTAGAAAGAAAAAATTACCTGCCCCCCCATAAAAAAAATCATGTTTACTCATTAAACAAATGTGGCTGAATTATCTTTAGATAAATAAGCAAGCTATTCAGTTCCTTCAAATTGATTTTTACTTTTATATGCTATATACTTGTGGCCACTGCTTTTTCAAAAACACAGAATATCAAGAACGCTATAAAGTCATTTGTACCTAAAATAATTGAACTAGGAAGATATTATTAATATTCCTCCCTCCTTTCCTCTAGAGACAATGTGCTTTCTTCAGTCTGACTTTTGCTTTACTATTGGTGAAAATTAAGATGATGATGCATTTTAAATAGACAGTTTTGATTTGCATAAAACTCAAGTTTGCACAAGCTCTTCAAAGCACTTCAGAGAGTACTTAAAGGCTGAGAATATATTCCTGTTCATTATACATGCAATACTAAACTTCATCTGGTAATATATATTTTATTAACAGTGTTTCTCCATTCCCTATCCAGATATGCTGATTTACTAAAGGCTTCCTTTTACCTCTACTACTACTTCATAGCTTTCACACCTATCTTTCTTTCCCTAGTTCGTGTTTGGATTGAGCACCACTGTGTGTGAGAGAGTGTGAAGAAGGAGGTGAGAGAGAAGAAGGGAAGGATTTTTGAGTCAGGGATAAGCACCTGCATCAAGATGACTAGGACCAAAGTTGTGCTTTTGGAGAGAGAGGAAGAGAGAGGAAAATACAAGATAGAGAGCATCTACCACTTGCCCAGTTTTAATTGGCCTGAATATATTTTTTTAATTTTATTTTTTATAAACATATAATATATTTTTATCCCCAGGGGTACAGGTCTGTGAATCGCCAGGTTTACACACTTCACAGCACTCACCATAGAACATACCCTCCCCAATGTCCATAATCCCACCCCTCTCTCCCAACCCCTCTTCCCCCATCAACCCTCAGTTTGTTTTGTGAGATTAAGAGTCAATTATGGTTTTTCTCCCTCCCAATCCCATCTTGTTTCATTTACTCTTCTCCTACCCCCTTAGCCCCCATGTTGCATCTCCTCTCCCTCATATCAGGGAGATCATATGATAGTTGTCTTTCTCCGATTGACTTAATTTCGCTAAGCATGATACCCTCTAGTTCCATCACGTCGACGCAAATGGCAAATTTCATTTCTTTTGATGGCTGCATAGTATTCCATTGTGTATATATACCACATCTTCTTTATCCATTCGTCTGTAGATGGACATCTAGGTTCTTTCCATAGTTTGGCTATTGTAGACATTGCTGCTATAAACATTCGGGTGCACGTGCCCCTTCGGATCACTACGTTCGTATCTTTAGGGTAAATACCCAGCAGTGCAATTGCTGGGTCATAGGGTAGTTCTATTTTCAACATTTTGAGGACCCTCCATGCTGTTTTCCAGAGTGGTTGCACCAGCTTGCATTCCCACCAACAGTGTAGGAGGGTTCCCCTTTCTCCGCATCCTCGCCAGCATCTGTCATTTCCTGACTTGTTAATTTTAGCCATTCTGACTGGTGTGACGTGATATCTCATTGTGGTTTTGATTTGTATTTCCCTGATGCCGAGCGATATGGAACACTTTTTCATGTGTCTGTTGGCCATCGGGATGTCTTCTTTGCAGAAATGTCTGTTCATGTCTTCTGCCCATTTCTTGACTGGATTATTTGTTCTTTGGGTGTTGAGTTTGCTAAGTTCTTTATAGATTTTGGACACTAGCCCTTTATCTGATATGTCATTTGCAAATATCTTCTCCCATTCTGTCAGTTGTCTTTTGGTTTTGTTAACTGTTTCCTTTGCTGTGCAAAAGCTTTTGATCTTGATAAGATCCCAGTACTTCATTTTTACCCTTGCTTCCCATGCCTTTGGTGTTGTTCCCAGGAAGATGTTGCTGCAGCTGAGATCGAAGAGGTTGCTACCTGTGTTCTCCTCAAGGATTTTGATGGATTCCTTTCTCACATTGAGGTCCTTCGTCCATTTTGAGTCTATTTTTGTGTGTGGTGTAAGGAAATGATCCAATTTCATTTTTCTGCATGTGGCTGTCCAATTTTCCCAACACCATTTATTGAAGAGGCTGTCTTTTTTCCATTGGACATTCTTTCCTGCTATGTCAAAGATTAGTTGAGCATAGAGTTGAGGGTCTATTTCTGGGCTCTCTATTCTGTTCCATTGATCTATGTGTCTGTTTTTGTGCCAGTACCATGCTGTCTTGATTATGACAGCTTTGTAATAGAGCTTGAAGTCCGGAATTGTGATGCCACCAACTTTGGCTTTCTTTTTCAATATTCCTTTGGCTATTTGACATCTTTTCTGGTTCCATATAAATTTTAGGATTATTTGTTCCATTTCTTTGAAAAAAAATGGATGGTACTTTGATAGGAATTGCATTAAATGTGTAGACTGCTTTAGGGAGCAGAGACATTTTCACGATATTTATTCTTCCAATCCAGGAGCATGGAACATTTTTCCATTTCTTTGTGTCTTTCTCAATTTCTTTCATGAGTACTTTATAGTTTTCTGTGTATAGATTCTTAGTCTCTTTGGTTAGGTTTATTCCTAGGTATCTTATAGTTTTGGGTGCAATTGTAAATGGGATGGACTCCTTAATTTCTCTTTCTTCTGTCTTGTTGTTGGTGTAGAGAAATGCAACTGATTTCTGTGCATTGATTTTATATCCTGACACTTTACTGAATTCCTGTACAAGTTCTAGCAGTTTTGGAGTGGAATTTTTTGGGTTTTCCACATATAGTATCATATCACCTGTGAAGAGTGATAGTTTGACTTCTTCTTTGCTGATTTGGATGCCTTTAATTTCCATTTGTTGTCTGATTGCAGAGGCTAGGACTTCTAGGACTATGTTGAATAGCAGTGGTGATAACGGACATCCCTGCCGTGTTCCTGACCTTAGCAGAAAAGCTTTCAGTTTTTCTCCATTGAGAATGATATTTGCAGTGGGTTTTTCATAGATGGCTTTGATAATATTGAGGTATGTGCCCTCTATCCCTACACTTTGAAGAGTTTTGATCAGGAAGGGATGCTATACTTTGTCAAATGCTTTTTCAGCATCTATGGAGAGTATCATATGGTTCTTGTTCTTTCTTTTATTAATGTGTTGTATAACATTGATTGATTTGCAGATGTTGAACCAGCCTTGCAGCCCTGGAATAAATCCCACTTGGTCGTGGTGAATAATCCTTTTAATGTACGGTTGAATCCTATTGGCTAGTATTTTGGTGAGAATATTTGCATATGTGTTCATCAAGGATATTGGTCTGTAGTTCTCTTTCTTGATGGGATCCTTGTCTGGTTTTGGGATCAAGGTGATGCTGGCCTCATAGAATGAGTTTGGAAGTTTTCCTTCCATTTCTATTTTTTGGAACCATTTCAGGAGAATAGGAATTAGTTCTTTAAATGTTTGGTAGAATTCCCCCGGGAAGCCGTCTGGCCCTGGGCTTTTGTTTGTTTGGAGATTTTTGATGACTGTTTCCATCTCCTTACTGGTTATGGGTCTGTTGAGGCTTTCTATTTCTTCCTGGTTCAGTTGTGGTAGTTTATATGTCTCTAGGAATGCATCCATTTCTTCCAGATTGTCAAATTTGTGGCGTAGAGTTGCTCATAGTATGTTCTTATAATTGTCTGTCTTTCTTTGGTGTTGTGATCTCTCCTCTTTCATTCATGATTTTATTTATTTGGGTCCTTTCTCTTTTCTTTTTGATAAGTCTGGCCAGGGGCTTATCAATCTTATTAAATCTTTCAAAGAACCAGCTCCTAGTTTCGTTGATTTGTTCTATTTTTTTTTGTTTGTTTGTTTCTATTTCATTGATTTCACTCTGATCTTTATGATTTCTCTTCTCCTGCTGCGTTTAGGGTTTCTTTCTTGTTCTTTCTCCAGCTCCTTTAGGTGTAGGGTTAGGTTGTGTACCTGAGACCTTTCTTGTTTCTTGAGAAAGGCTTGTACTGCTATATATTTTCCACTTAGGACTGCCTTTGTCGTGTCCCACAGATTCTGAACCGTTGTGTTTTCATTATCATTTGTTTCCATGAATTTTTTCAATTCTTCTTTAATTTCCTGGTTGACCCATTCATTCTTTAGAAGGATGCTGTTTAGTCTCCATGTATTTGGGTTCTTTCCAAATTTCCTCTTGTGATTGAGTTCTGGCTTCAGAGCATTGTGGTCTGAAAATATGCAGGGAATGATTCCAATCTTTTGATAAGAGTGAGACCTGATTTAGGAACGGGAATGTGATCTATTTGGAGAATGTTCCATGTGCACTAGAGAAGAATGTGTATTCTGTTGCTTTGGGATGAAATGTTCTGAATATATCTGTGATGTCCATCTGGTCCAGTGTGTCATTTAAGGCCTTTATTTCCTTGTTGATCTTTTGCTTGCATGATCTGTCCATTTCAGTGAGGGGAGTGTTAAAGTCCCTTACTATTATTGTATGATTTTCGATGTGTTTCATTGATTTTGTTATTAATTGGTTTATATAGTTGGTTGCTCCCACGTTAGGGGCATAGATATTTAAAATTGTTACATCTTCTTGTTAGACAGTTCCTTTGAGTATGATATAGTGTCCTTCCTCATCTCTTATTATAGTCTTTGGCTTAAAATCTAATTGATCTGATATAAGGATTGCCACTCCTGCTTTCGTCTGATGTCCATTAGCATGGTAAATTCTTTTCCACCCCCTTACTTTAAAATTGAGGTGTCTTTGGATTTAAGATGAGTTTCTTGTAGGCAACATATAGATGGGTTTTGTTTTTTTATCCATTCTGATACCCTGTGTCTTTTGATTGGGGCATTTAGCCCATTAACATTCAGGGTAAGTATTGAGAGATACGAATTTAGTGCGATTGTATTGCCTGTAAGGTGACTGTTATTGTATATTGTCTCTGTTTCTTTCTGATCTACTATTTTTAGGGTCTCTCTTTGCTTAGAGTACCCCTTTCAATATTTCCTGTAGAGCTGGTTTGGTATTTGCAAATTCTTTCCGTTTTTGTTTGTCCTGGATGCTTTTAATCTCTCCTTCTATTTTCAATGATAGCCTAGCTGGATATAATATTCCTGGCTGCATGTTTTTCTCATTTAGTACTCTGAATATATCATGCCAGCTCTTTCTGGCCTGCCAGGTCTCTGTGGATAAGTCTGCTGCCAATCTAATATTTTTACCATTGTATGTTACAGACTTCTTTTCCCTGGCTGCTTTCAGGATCTTCTCTTTGTCACTAAGACTTGTAAATTTTACTATTATGTGACGGGGTGTGGACCTATTCTTATTGATTTTGATGGGGGGGTTCTCTGCACCTCCTGGATTTTGATGCTTGTTCCCTTTGCCATATTGGGGAAATTCTCTCCACTAATTCTCTCCAATATACCTTCTGCTCCCCTCTCTGTTTCCTCTTCTTCTGGAATCCCAATTATTCTAATGTTGTTTCGTCTTATGGTGTCACTTATCTCTCGAATTCTCCCCTCGTGGTCCAGTAGCTGTTTGTCCCTCTTTTGCTCAGCTTCTTTATTCTCTGTCATTTGGTCTTCTATATCGCTAATTCTTCTTCTGCCTCATTTATCCTAGCAGTGAGAGCCTCCATTTTTTATTGCACCTCATTAATAGCTTTTTTGATTTCAACTTGGTTAGATTTTAGTTCTTTTATTTCTCCAGAAAGGGCTTTTATCTCTCCCGAGAGGGTTTCTCTAATATCTTCCATGCCTTTTTGGAGCCCGGCTAGAACCTTGAGAATCTTCATTCTGAACTCTAGATCTGACATATTACTAATGTCTGTATTGATTAGGTCCCTAGCCTTCGGTACTGCCTCTTGTTCTTTTTTTTGTCGTGAATTTTTCCGCCTTGTCATTTTGTCCAGATAAGAGTATATGAAGGAGTAAGTAAAATACTAAAAGGGTGGCAACAACCCCAGGAAAATATGCTTTAGCCAAATTAGAAGAGATCCCAAATCCTGAGTGGGGAGAAATGGGATAAAAGAAGTTCAGAAAGAAAATATAAATAAAAAGAAACAATTAAAGAAAAAATATAAAAAGGAAAAAATATATATATATTAGATAAACTAGTTAAAAAACGTTAAAAAAGAAAAGGGTAAAAGTTAAAAAAATTTAGCAGAAGAAGAGAAAAAAAATTGAAAAAGAAAAAAAAATTAACTGCAAGGCTAAAGAATCATGGGGAGAAAGCCATGAGTTCCATGCTTTGCTTTCTCCTCCTCTGGAATTCCGCTGCACTCCTTGGTAGGTGAACTTGGTCCTAGCTGGGTTTCTTGTTGATCTTCTGGGGGAGGGGCCTGTTGTAGTGATTCTCAAGTGTCTTTGCCCCAAGCGGAGTTGCACTGCCCTTACCAGGGGCCGGGCTGAGTAATCCGCTTGTGTTTGCGTTCGGGAGCTTTTGTTCCCTGAGCGCTTTCTGTAGAGTTCCGGAGGACGGGAATGAAGATGGCGGCCTCCCGGTCTCCAGCCCGGAGGAGCCAAGGGCCCCGGGGCCCCACTCCTCAGTGCTCCCTCAGAGAACAGCGCCCAATTACTCCCGTCACCCTGGCCTCCGGCCGCGCTCCGAGCTGACAGAGCCTGCGACCGGTTCAAGGTAACCCCGAGCTTAGAGCTCACTCCTCGGCTCTGTCTCTGTAGCCGGCTTCCCCGTTCTAATACCGGTAAGCTCTGCGACACTCAGACACCCCTGATCCTTCTGTGACCCTGCGGGACCTGAGGCCACGCTGACCCTGCGTGGGCTTCACCCCGGTTAAGCCTCTGGAGTGATGTCCCTCAGCGGAACAGACTTTAAAAGTCCTGATTTTGTGCTCCGTTGCTCTGCCGCTTGCCAGGAGCTGGCCCCTCCCCCCGCGGTCTATCTTCCAGTCGCTTTGGATTCACTTCTCCGCCAGTCCTACCTTTCAGAAAGTGGTTCATTTTCTGTTTCTAGAGTTGCTGTTCTTCTTCTCTTCGATCTCCCATTGGATGTGTAGGTGTTTGCAATCTTTAGATAAGCTATCTAGCTGATCTGCCGCTACCTGAAGTAGTCTCAGCCTGCTACTTCTCCGCCATCTTAACTCCTTCCCTAATTGGCCTGAATATTTAAACACTGCTTTGATATTCACGTACCAACACCTGATGTTCTACATTGTTAAGGGAACACTGTTACTTCGTATGATGACATTTTTCTATCACGTTGCTTTTAATTAGTTTACTCTCCTTCCATCCATCTTTCTGACTTTCTTTTCTGGCCCCCTTCTCTCCATCAATCCATTTTTTCTTAGCTTACTTTTTTTGCTCCCCTTAGGGTAAGCAGTGTGTCCTTAGTTTTACATTTGAGAAAATCATGAAAAAATACTGAGATTTTATTAACCATTATACATTTGCTATTTTATTGTACCCAGATGTTATCTTATTAGAATAGAATTCAGCATAGTTCTCAGAAATTGCGATGTGGTGAATGTCTCCTAATCCTATATACGTTCTCATTAATGCTTACCTGTACTATTTTGAAAATACATACTTCACTGGGGTTCTAAACACCAGTCTTTCACACACACACGCACACACTCTTAAAAGATAAACTGAGGCATAGTATATTTCTTCAAGAGTTTATTATGTGTGCTCCACCAACAGGAGCTGGGGTAGAGGTTTTAATGGAGAAGATGGGGAAGCAAAGAAAGGAAACTATTTGGTTAGCTATAGTTTAGGCAGTCTTATTTGAGAAAGCCTAGTTGACTGTGATTGGTATTTCTTAAGTTCATTTTGGGATTCAAATTTGTTGATTCTGGCTTAGGTTTTGGTTGCTTAGAGGGCTACCAGGGCATTAGAATGATCTCAGTCTGATGACCTTGTTTAATATATAGATATGGACAGCATTACAGTGCTCTTTGCTTAAAACTTTGGTAGTTCCATGTTACTTGTATACTAAATGAACTCCAGCAAATCTCATCAGAATGAAGATTCCCAAGACCTTTCTACAAATACTTGGTTAATTTGATCTTGGATGGTGCCCATGAATCTGCATTTTAAAAAAAGAAAAAGTGATTCTGTTGTTTGACAGATAATCGTATTAAATTGCTCACCATTCCTTTAGAGTTCCTGTTTCTCCACTGTGGCCTTTTTAGGTCCTGCATCTACCATATTTTTAATCACTCTCCCACAAAAGCACGTGTTAAGAGACTTCTCTGTTACTATCCGAATAAAATAATTCTATCTCACCAGCCCTTGCCAACCCTTGACCCATGCCCCCAAGAGTATTCTATGACAATGTGTTAAAGTGAGTTAGTAGGTCTTATTCATTATGCAGACTGTGAACTTGTTTTTGTGAGCTCTAATGTTCATATTTTTTTTCATAGTGTCACAGTGACACATTGTGACACGGAAGTGATTTTTTTTTATTAGGACTAAGCAAAGAATTCTCTTGTCTTAGAACACTTGATATGTAGGTATGCATAACAATTGAAATTATTTTAGGTATATGTTAACTTCTTCATTCTTTTATTTTTAATTATAAAATTAATATTTATAGCATGAAATATCAGGAAATAAACTAATATAAATACACACATACTAAAAGCACACAAAAGCCTAAAACCCAGAGAAAATATTTGCTGACATTTCTTGTAGATCTTATCTTATATACAAAAATATGCTTTTTTTTCCTCAGTGAAAAGAAAATGGTTGGGGTTTTTGAGGACTTTATTTCTTAGGGAAGTATTAAGTTTAACAATGGAGCATAAGGTACAGCGAAATACTGCCTATACTTCAGCCCACCCTTATCTTCTGTCTACCAGGTGTCTCCCTATTATTGACATCTTTCATTGGCATGGTACATTTGTTAAAATTGATGAACCAATATTAATACATTATTATTAACTAAAGTCCAAAGTTTCTGTTAGGGTTTATTTCTGGCATTTTACATTTCTGTGGATGTGTTGAACGTTTAATATCCTGTATCCACAATTACATTATCATATAGAATGGTTTTACCACCCTAAAATCCTCCAGTGTTCTAACCTCTAATCTTTTTACTACTGATCTTTTTACTATCTCTATAGGTTTACCTTTTCCAAGTGTTATATAGTTGAAATCATGTGGTATGTATTCTTTTCATACTTGCTTCTTTTATCAATATACATCTAAGTTTTCTCCATATCTTTTATGGCTTGGTAGCTCATTTTTTATTGCTGTTACTACATTATCTGGATATAACAGGTTGTTGATCCATTAACTTACTGAAGGACATCTTCATTGCTTCCAGGTTTTGGCATTTATGAATAAAACTCCTTTAGTACCCATGTCCCAGATTTTGTGAGGACATAGTTTTTAACTATGTTGGGCATTTGGGCATATGAGTAGAAGCCTGATTGCTGGATTCAACCTTGTAAGAAACTTTATATTCAACTATGTTCACCTTTATTAAGAAACTTCCATGGTGGTTTCTGAAGTGGCTGTATCATTTTATTTCCCCATCAATATGAATGAGGGTTACTTTTGCTCAACATCTCATCTAGATTTGATGCTGTTGTCAGTAGGTTGAATTTTATCCATTTTAAAAGATGTGTAGTGGTAACTTGTTTTAATTTGCAATTCTTTAATGACCTATGATTTCACGCAACTTTTCATAGCTTATTTGCTATCTGTATATCTTCTTTAGTGAGAAATCTTCACTTCAGATTTTTTGCCCTGCTTTTCTTTTCATTTATTTTGAAATTCCAAAAATTTTTTTATTTGATTAATACTTATTTAATAAAATATTAAAATAGTTTATATTTAAAGTGATCCCATAAGTTAGGCAAAGTATCATTCTAAATTTAATAAATAACAAATAATAAATAACAAATGACAAAGTCTCATTTAGTAGGCAATTACAGGACATACTTTTTTTTTTAAGATTTTATTTATTTTATTTGACAGGCAGAGATCACAAGTAGGCAGGTAGGCAGGCAGAGAGAGAGGGAAGCAGGCTCCCTGCCAAGCAGAGAGCCCGATGCAGGGCTCGATTCCAGGACCCTGGGATCATGTCTTGAGCCGAAGGCAGAGGCTTTAACCCACTGAGCCACCCAGGCGCCACCACCCCCCCCTTTTTTTAAAAGATTTTGTTTGCTTAATTTAGAGAGAGAGCATGAGCAGGGAGAGTAGCAGAGGAGAGAAACAAGCAGACAAGCTGACTCCTAGCTGAACATGGATCCCAACACAGGGCTCAAACCTAGGGCCAGAGATCACGACCTGAGCCAAAATCCAGAGTCAGAGGCTCAACCACCTGAGCCACCCAGATGCTCCACAGGACTATTTTTCTAATGTACAACCACAGAGGATACCACTCAATTGGTTCCTGTGATATAAGATTTATAGAACAGAGCTATTAAATAGAAGGGCTTAAGCATGTAATTCCAGTATCACTTTTTTTAAAAGTTTTTTTTTTGTTCCAATTAGTTAAAATACAGTGTAACCATAATTTCAGGTGCACAATATAGTGATTCAACACTTACAGAACAACACCAAGTACTTATCACAAGTGTACCCCTTAATCCCCATCACCTATTTAACCCATCTCCCACCCACCTCCCTTCTGGTAAACATCGATTTGTTCCCTATAGTTAAGACTCTGTTTCTTGGGGTGCCTGGGTGGCTCAGTGGGTTGGGGCCTCTGCCTTCAGCTCAGGTCATGATGTCAGGGTTCTGGGATCGAGCCCCATGTCAGGCTCTCTGCTCAGCAGGGAGCCTGCTTCCCCCTCTTTCTCTGCCTGCCTCTCTGCCTACTTGTGATCTCTCTCTGTCAAATAAATAAATAAATTCTTTAAAAAAAAAAAAAGGTCTGTTTCTTGGTTTGTCTCTCTCACTCTTTTTTCTCCTTTGTTCATTTGGTTTTTTTTCCCCTCCAAATTTTTATTTAACTTCCAGTTAGTTAACATATATTGTAATGCTGGTTTCAGGAATAGAATTTAGTGATTCATCTATTACATATAACACTCAGGGCTTACCAGAAGTGCCTTCCATAATATCCATCACCTATCTAGCCCACCCCCCGCCACCTCCTTCAATAAACCCTCATTTTATTCTCTATGATTAAGAATCTTATATAGTTTGCTCCTTCTCTCTCTCTTTTTCCCCCTTCCTATATGCTTATCTGTTTCGTATCTTAAGTTCCACATATGAGTAAAATCATATAGTATTTGTCTTTCTCTGACTTATTTCACTTATCATAATACACTTAGCTCCATACTCATTTGTTTCCTAAATTCCACATATCAGTGAAGTATTCATCCTTCTTTGACGTCCTTATTTCACTTAGCATTATATTCTCTAGCTCCCCATCCATGTCTCTGCAAACGGCAACATTTTATTGTTTGACTGAAAAATAATTATTTTTAGTGGGGTATCTATATATCTATGTATCTCCTACATTAACTTTATCCATTCATTACTCAAGGGACATTTGGGCTGCCTACATATCTTGGCTAGTATAAATAATGCTGCTATAAACATAGGTGCATGTAGGTAAATACCCAGTAATTATGATTGCAGGATCATAAATAAGATGGTTCTATTTTTAACTTTCTGAGGAACCTCCATACTGTTTTCCACAGTGGTTGTTCCAGTTTGCATTCCACAAACAGGGTAAGAGGGTTCCTCTTTCTCCAATTCCTCACCAACACTTACTTTTTCTTGTGCTGTTGATTTTAGTCATTCTGACAGGTGTGACGTGATATCTCATTGATTGATTTACATTTCTGTGATGCTAAGTGAAGATAAATATCTTTTCATGTGTCTATTGGCTGTCTATATACCTTCTCTGGAGAAGTGACTGTTCATATCTTCAGCCCATTTTTTAATTTGATTATTTACTTTTGGGATGTTGAATTTTTAGGTTGTTTATAAATTTTGTATACTAACCTGTTATCAGATATGTCTTTTGCAGATATCTTCTTCCATTCCATAGTTTGCCTTTTGGTTTTCCTTTATTTTACAGAAGGTTTTTAATTTGACATAGTCCAAATAGTTTATTTTTGCTTTTATTTCCCTGGCCTCAGAGGACCTATCCAGAAAAAATGTTGCTAAGACTGATGTTAGAAAAGCTACTGCTGATGCTCTGTTCTAGGGATATATGGTTTTAGGTCTCACATTAAGATCTCTGATCCATTTAGAATTTATTTTCATGTATGCTGCAAGAAAGTGGTCCGGTTTCATTTTTTTGCATGTAGCTGTCCACTGTTACCAATACCATGTGTTGAAGAGACTGTCTTCCTCTAATTGGATATTCTTTCCTACTTTGTTGAAGATTAATGGACAATGTAGTTATGGGTTTATTTCTGGGTTTTCTATTCTGTTCTGTTGATGTATGAATCTATTTTTTTCTGCCAGTACCATACTGTTTTGATTTCTACAGCTTTGTAATATAACTTGAAATCCAGAACTGGTATGTCTCTAGCTTTGTTTCTCTTTCTAGAATGTTTAGGTTTTCAAGGCCTTTTTGGTGTCATAAAAATTTTAGGATTGTTTGTATTAGTTCTGTGAAAACTGCTGCTATTATTTTTAAATGGATAGCATTGAATGTGTACATTGCTTTGGGAGTATAGGCATTTTAATGATATTTATTCCTCAAACCTCTGAGCATGAAATGTCTTTTTCATTTCCTTATATTGTCTTCAATTTCTTTCATCAATGTTTTATACTTTTCAGAGTACACATCTTTTACCTCTTTGTTTTATTCCTTAATATCTTAGTATTTTTGGTACAATTTTAAGTGAGATTTTCTTAATTTCTCTGTCTGCTGCTTCATTATTGGTGTATAAAAATGCAACAGATTTCTGTGCGTTGACTTTTGTGGCCTGACTTTACTGACTATGTTAATTAGTTCTGGCAGTTTTTTGGTTGAGTCTTTTGGATTTCCAGTATATAGAATCATGTCATCTGCAAATAATGAAAGTTTTACTTCTTTATGGATTTGGATGCTTTTTTTTTTTTCTTTCTGTTGTCTGACTGTGGTAGCTAGGACTTCCAAGCCTACACTGAATAAAAAGCAGTGAGAGTGGATGGGAGGCTTGGATGGCTCAGTCAGTTAAGTGTTTGCCTTCAGCTTGGGTCATGATCCCAGAGTCCTGGGATCGAGTTCCGCATTGGGCTCCTTGCTCAGCAGGGATCCTGCTTCTCCCTCTACCTACCACTCCCCCTGCTTATGCTCTCTCTCTCTCTCTCTCTGACAAATAAATAAATAAAATTTTAAAAAATGAAGTGGTGAGAGTGGACGTCCTTGTCTTGTTCCTGACCTTAGGGGAAAACTTAGTTTTTTCTTATTAAGGATGATGCTAGCTGTTCATAGATAGTATTTATTATATTGAGGTAAGTTCCCTCTAAAATGACTTTGTTGATGGTTGTTACCATAAATGCATGTTGTACTGTGTCAAATGCTTTTTCTGCATTTACTGACATGATCATATGGTTCTTAACCTTTCTCTTACTGATGTGACTTGTATCACATTGATTTGACAATATTGAACCATCCTTGAAACCAGGGAATAAATCCCACTTGATCATGGTTAATGATATTTTAATGTATTGTTAGAATTGGTTAACTAGTATTTTGTAAAGGGTTTTGCATTTATGTTCACCAGAGATATTGGCTTGTAGGGGTGCCTGTGTGGTACAGTCAGTTGAGTGGCCAACTCTTGGTTTTGGCTGAGGTCATGATCTCATGGTGGGATCGAGCTCTTCATTGGTCTCTGCACATTCGGTGTGGAGTCTGCTTGAGTTTCTCTCTCTCTCTTCCTCCACCCCACCTCTCTTTGTGTCTCTCATTCTCAAATTAAATAAATAAATAAATAATCTTTAAAAAGAGAGAGAGAGATTGGCCTGTAGTTCTCTTTACTTTGTTTTGTCTTTATCTGGTTTTCCTACCAGGGTAATGCTGGCCTCATAGAATGAATTTGGAAATTTTCCTTCCTCTTCTATCTTCTGGAGCAGTTTGGGTAGAAAAGGTATTAACTCTCATTTAAATGTTTGGTAGAATTCACCTGTGAAGCCATCTGGTCCTGGACTTCTGTTTGTTGGGAATTTTTTGATTACTGAGTCAATTTATTTGCTGGTTATCCATCCTTCAAGCTTTCTTTTTCTTCCTGTTTCAATTCTGGTAGTTTATATTTTTGTGGAATTTATTCATTTCACCAGGTTGTCCGATTTGTTGGCATATAGGTTTCATAATAGTCTCTCTTTTTTTAAAGATTTTATTTATTTATTTGACAGAGATCTACAAGTAGTCAGAGAGGTAGGGAGAGAGAGAGAGGAGGAAGCAGGCTCCCCGCTGAGCAGAAAGCCCGATGTGGGGCTCGATCCCAGGACCCTGGGATCATGACCCAAGCCAAAGGCAGAGGCTTTAACCCACTCAGCCACCCAGGGGCCCCTCATAATAGTCTCTTAAAATTGTTTCTATTTCTATGCTATTAGTTGTTATTTGTTCCCTCTGATTTGTAATTTTGAGTCCTTTCTCTTTTTCTTTCTTTTTTTTTTTTTTTAGATTATTTATTTATTTATTTGACAGAGAGAAATCAGAAGTAGGCAGAGAGGCAGGCAGAGAGAGAGGAGGAAGCAGGCTCCCCGCTGAGCAGAAAGCCCGATGAGGGGCTTGAACTCAGGACCTGGGATCATGACCTGAGCTGAAGGCAGCGGCTTAACCCACTGAGCCACCCAGGCGCCCCCCCCCCCTTTTTCTTTCTTTAATTCTGGCTAGAGGTTTATCAATTTTATTGATTTTTTTTTCAAATAACCAGCTCCTGGTTTCATTGATCTGTTTTATTTATTATTGTTATTTTTTTAGTTTCTATATCATTTATTTCTGCTCTGTTCTTCAGTATTTCCTTCCTTCTTCTGGTTTTGGGTCTTGTTAGTTGCTTTTTTCTAGCTCTTTTAGGTATAAGGATAGGTTGTTTATTTGAAATTTTTCTTGCTTCTTGAGGTAAGCCTATATTGCTATAAACTTCCCCTTTAGAACCACTTTTGCTGCATCCTAAATTTTTGAACCACTTAGTTTTCATTTTCATTTGTTTCCATGAAACAATTTTTTTTCTTTATTTCCTGGTTGGCCCATTCATTGTTTAGTACCATGTCACTTATCCTCTATGTATTTGTGTTTTTCCCAGATCTTTTTTGTGGTTGACTTCTGTTTCACAGCTCTTTGGTCAGAAAAGGTGTATGGTGTGCCTTTGATCTGCTTAACTATATTGAGGCTTGTGTTAAATGTGTTAAATATTAAAGTCCCCTACTATTACTGTATCACTATATATTAGTTCCTGTAAATGAGCCAAGCCCACTGACCTTTAAAACTGCAGTTTAAGCCCAGCTGGTTGCAAGAACTCAGGAAATTTGACCCCCGTCACTTTCCAAGCCAGTTCCTATGGGGTTTATCATTCCTGTGTGGGCTCCCCTGTGTGCTAGTCTGTCTTTTGCCCTTCTCCATGACCACAGCTCCCTCCCCACCACATCAGGCATGATTTGTTTATCTTCCAAACCATATGTCCACACTTTCTACCTTCTTTTTCCCTTTTCCCTCCATTTAGTTGTGGAATATGTTCTGCCAGTGTTCAGGTTAATTGCTGGGGCGTTTAGGATGATTTGATAGTTCTTTAGAAGTATTCATGGAATGAGGTGAGCCTAGGGTCCTCCTCTTCCACCAGCATCTTCCAAAAGCCTCTGATAGTCACTTTGATATACATAGTCTGCCTACAAAAACAGATATGCAATTATCTGATAATACAGCATAATAGGCAATTGATTTGATTTAAAAACTACATTATTAAGGAAAATTATAGTTTTATTACTGATTGTGACAAAATAATATTTTTAATAAACACTCTAATGGATTAAATGGATTTTAAAAAGAAGAGGTTTTATTTCTGCCTCAGGACATTTAAAATGGCCAAGAGACAGTGTAATTGGAAGAGTATATTGTGAATGAATTTCTATGTTAATGAGACAAAAATCCTAGTAAGAAAAAGGAGGATTTTGATACACATGTTAAGACTCATATTTTAAAATGTTTATATCCACCTCACACTACAATCCTAATTCCTTGTTCATAAATGGTGTGAATGCTCCTTTACCATTCAGGATTGCAATGTCCTTACTGTGAGCCATGAAAAGAAACAAAAGTGCAAAAGCAATTTACATAGAATTATGTCTTATCTACTTCCTTAGTCTTCACATGAAATGTGCTTCAGTGAAATATTTTCTTTAGATTTCTGTGTATTCCAAAAGAAAATATATGTGACATGGTTACAGAGCTATATTTAACACAAAAAAGGATGGACAAGATACTTTACAAAATGGAAACCTCCCAAAGATGTGTGTTTTAGTACTATTATATAGATTTGTTCTGACGCAATAAAACAAAGCCCACACAGCCAAATAGGACGTGTTCACTAATAGAAATCTCCTGATCTATATTTTGTGATGTAAGACTGTTTTGTATTTATTTTCTTTAAAGATTTTATTTATTTATTTGACAGGGAAAGAGAGCACAAGCAGGGGAAGGAACAGGCATAGGGAGAGGGAGAAGCAGGCTCCCCACTGAGCAGAGCCCAATGCAGGGCTCCATCCCAGACCCTGGGATCATGACCTAAACCAAAGGCAGACAGATGCTTAACCCACTGAGCCACCCAGGCTCCCCTTCTCTTTATTTTTTTAACATTGCATCTTATAAGAACTTAAAAAAATGGGGCGCCTGGGTGGCTCAGTGGGTTAAAGCCTCTGCCTTGGCTCAGTTCATGATCCCAGGGTCCTGGGATCGAGCCCCACATTGGGCTCTCTGCTCAGCAGGGAGCCTGCTTCCCTTCCTCTCTCTCTGCCTGCCTGACTACTTGTGATCTCTGTCTACCAATTAAAAAAAAAAATCAGTTCTTTCTTAAAAAAAAAAAAAAGAACTTAAAAAAATGATTTTACCTTGTTTAAAACTACACAGCCATTTGCTAGAATACTCTAGAAATACAGTGAATAATTAGGATGAGAATCATTGGATATGCTAATACATTCTACTCTTTGCTAGGTACCTTGGAAAATGGAACATAAACAGGTCCTGGTCCCTAAACAACAGCATTGTGTAATCTAGTGGCTAAATGCTTCGGTAGATAAATCAGTCTTATGGACTGTCATATATTGAATACCCACTTGAAATTCTATTAGTCATCTTAAACTTAACATTTCCTAATCTGAGCTACTATTTCCTTTTCCCTCCCAATCCTAATATGCTCCATCCACAGTGTTCTCTACCTCAAAGACTATCCTATTCTTCTAGTTGTCAGGTTGATTTTTCTCTTTCTCTCATACTCCTCATCCATACCTTTAGTAAATTATGGTTACCTTAACTTTTTTTTTTTAAGATTTTATTTATTGATTTGATGGATAGAGATCAGAAGCAGGCAGAGAGGCAGAGATCCCCACTGAGCAGAGATCCCGATGTGGGGCCCGATCCCAGGACCCTGAGACCATGACCCAAGCCGAAAGCAGAGGCCCAACCCACTGAGCCACCCAGGCGCCCCTCTTTTAAAATATATTCATAATCTGAATTTTTACAACCTGTACTCCTGTCAGCAGTTTGAATTTACCATCTTCTAAATGTTTGCCATAGCCTTCTAGATGGCTTCTTGTTTTCAACCTCGGCCCCCTATTTACTTTGAATTCGGCTGTCTACTGTCCATATGTAGAATGGGTATATATATATACCCATTATATATATATATTATATATATAAAATGGACAATCAGAATGACTACTTTAAAATCTAATTAGCATATGTCACTCAAATCTGATCAAAACACATTGAATGGCTCTTCATTTTATAAACAGTAAAGCCAGAATCTTTTCATAGCCTAGAAGTAACTACATAGCCTGCCTTATCTATAGACTATAGATAAGGCAGTAACTACATAGTAACATATAGTAACTACATACCCTGCCTTATCTATAGACCTCCTCCTCTTTACTTTACGCCTGTCCACCTAACTCTTGACGTTACTCTAACATTCCAGGCCCATGCTTGCCCTTGTGACATTGGTCCAGTCTTCTGCCTGCAGCTACTTTTCCTCACATAGGTGCTTGGTGCCCTCTCTAACCATCTTCAGGCTTTTCCTGATTCTCACCTTTTCAGACAGGTTTTCCTTAACTACTTGAATTAATATTATAACCCTTGCCCTTACCCCATTTCATCTCATTCTTTCTTTCATTTCTAATCCCTTTTTTGATGTTTTGTCTTCACTTTCTTTGTAATCTATAAACTTTTTGAAGGCAGGTGGTCATGTGCAGCTTTATATCTCCAGCAGTGATCAATAAATATTTGTCAAATTTTAAAAAAGATAAAATGTTTAGTTTTTGGATATAGTTGTTCATCTTCTGTTTTATCTTTAAAGTAAATTGGATTATTTAAACTTTGATACTACGAATGCATATTGACTGTATTCTAACTTGTAGTAACAGTTAGTTGACATGTTTTTATCTTTAAAACCTCTTAACCTATTAAATTCAAAATAATTTAATTGCCATTAGGTGCACCTTAAACAGTGAAAAGCTGCTACTAGACAGAGTCTTTATACCTAATTTTAAAATAAAACTGCTTACTACATGGTTTTTAAAGCTAAAAACAGAACACTAGTTCTGGATCTCAACCTCATAAGGGTCTAAGCTTATGAATTTTTAAAAAAAGATTTATTTGAGAATGAGAGAGAGCCCATGTGAGCAGAGGGAGAGAATCTCAAGCAGACTCCCTGATGAGCAGGCTTGAGGGGGAGGAGTGGAGGACAGACACAGGGCTCCCAATCTCAGAACCCATGGTATCATGGCCTGAGCCAAAACCAAGAGTTGATGCTTCAACAGCTGAGTCTCCCAGGTACTGCTAAACTTAGGGTTTACCCAATTCTCAATATATGATAAAGAAGAACAATTTTACTGACAAATTGAGTTTTTAGTTTTGAACAAGAGATATCCAAATTAGTTAATTTGTTGCAGCATTTCCTTTGTCATTTAACTCTAAAATATGGTGGTTACATAGGAGGCTATAACCCTCATCTATTAGCTTCCCTTAACTTTCACTAGAAATGCAAAATGATGATTGTAACAAGTGTATGAAATGTGATGTATCTTAAAAATCACTAAGGTTTCTTTATAAAAAACCACATTATATCCTAAAACTCTGTAACATTTCTGACTAGTGTAA
This sequence comes from Lutra lutra, assembly GCF_902655055.1. Classification (NCBI taxonomy): domain Eukaryota; kingdom Metazoa; phylum Chordata; class Mammalia; order Carnivora; family Mustelidae; genus Lutra; species Lutra lutra. The sequence goes on from NC_062290.1 coordinate 54,336,902, forward strand.
TTTATAGAAATCTAAGATTAAAAAATAGTAGCAAAACATTTCCTGAGGTATAAATTATAACCCACTGGCTACTTAAAAATCTTTTTCATATGGATTCATTCTAATGCCAATATTTAGTTATGAAGTTCCAAATCAGATTTGACATTTCATTATCTTTTCAGTCTAATCCACACTGAGTATTTTTTATCTTATGGTCCTCAAGAAATGTGTTGCTATATCTTTAATGACTGAATTGATCAAATTTTATTTATAAATAGGTAGAATCATTAAAACAAAATTATATTTAACATACTTCCCTAATGTACTTCTAATTCTCATTTGAAATTAATGAAGCTTATTTTCAGATTTAAGATTACATATATAATGCTTAATTAACTAACCAGAAATCCTACATTTATCATTCATCAAAGGAAGGGAAGCTTTTAATCACTTTTCTCCCTTACAGTAATTTATTAAAGTATAAACAAGACATACTATTTAAGTATTTGAGTAGTTCAGTATTGTTGGCTAAAATATTATTCACTGTACTTGAATATATTTGTCCCTCTTGCTACTATTTGCTTTTTAAAAATTTAATTTCTTTTCAGAATTCATTGTTTATGCACCACACCCAGTACTCCATGCAATATGTGCCCTCCACAATACCCAACACTAGACTCACCCCCCCCACGTCCCCCCCAAAACCCTCAGTTTGTCTCTTAGAGTCCACAGTCTCTCATGGTTTGTCTTCCCCCTCCGATTTCCCCCAACTCACTTCTCCTCTCCATCTCCCAGTGTCCTCCCTGTTATTCCTTATGCTCCACAAGTAAGTGAAACCATATAATTGACCCTATCTGCTTGACTTATTTCACTCAGCATAATCTCTTCCAGTCCTGTCCATGTTGATACAAAACATGGAGGCATCATACTCCATTGTATATATGGACCATATCTTCTTTTGTTGAAGGGCGTCTTGGCTGTTTCCACAGTTTGGTGACTGTGACCATTGCTGCTATGAACACCGGGGTACAGGTGGCCCTTCTTTTCACTACATCTGTATCTTTGGGGCAAATACCAAATAGTGCAATTGCAGGATCATAGGGTAGCTCTATTTTTAATTTCTTAAGGAATCTCCACACTGTTTTCTGAAGTGGCTGCACCAACTTGCATTCCCACCAACAGTGTAAGAGGGTTCCCCTTTTCTCCATATCCTTTCCAACACTTGTTGTCTACTGTCTTGTTGATTTTGGCCATTCTAACCAGTGTAAGGTGGTTTCTCAATGTGGTTTTGATTTGAATCTCCCTACTGGCTAATGATGCTGAACATTTTTTCATGTGTCTGTTAGCCATTTGTATATTTTCTTTGGAGAAGTGTCTGTTCATGTCTTCTGCCCATTTTTTGATGTGATTATCTATTTTGTGTGTGTTGAGTTTGAGGAGTTCTTTATAGATCTTGGATATCAGCCCTTTGTCTGTAGTGTCATTTGCGAATATCTTCCCCCATTCCATGGGTTGCCTCTTTGTTTTGTTGACTGTTTCCTTTGCTGTGCAGAAGCTTTGGATCTTGAAGAAGTCCCAAAAGTTCATTTTCACTTTTGTTTCCTTTGCCTTTGGAAACATGTCTTGAAAGAAGTTGCTGTGGCTGATGTCAAAGAGGTTACTGCCTATGTTCTCCTCTAGGATTTTGATAGATTCCTGCCTCATGTTGAGATCTTTTATCCATTTTGAGTTTATCTTTGTGTATGGTGTAAGAGAATGGTCAAGTTTCATTCTTCTACATATAGCTGTCCAATTTTCCCAGCACCATTTATTGAAGAGACTCTTTTTTCCACTGTATATTTTTTACTGCTTTGTCTAAGATTATTTGACCACAGAGTTGCTTTTTTAAATCACTGTTAACTTTCCAAAATATGGTTGTGGGTAGGCTGAATAATGTCATCCCCAAAAGATACTCATGTCCTAATCCCTGGAACCTGTGAATATTACTTCATATGGTAAAAGATGGGATAAAGTTAAGGATCTGAGATGGGGAGACTCTCTTAGTTTATTCAAGGAGACCTTAATTGCAATCATAAGTGTCTTTATAAGAGGGAGGCAGGGGGAGATTTGACTAAGACAGGAAAGTCAATGTGACCAGGGAAGCTGAGATTGTAGTTATATGGCTGTACGCCAAGGAATGGTGGAAGAGATAAGGAACAGATTCTTCCCTAGAGCTTCCAGAGGAAGTATGGCTTGGCCAATATTTTAATGGGAACTGATTTTAGACTTCTGGCCTCTATAACCATGGGAGAATAAATTTAAGTTTGTGACAATTTATTACAACAGCTGCAGGAAACTAATACAATATTATTCATAATTACTCAGTATTTAACAGCAGGAGAAAATGAGATCTGTTAGAATCAGGTGGTGGAGATATTCTGTCATTTTTTTGTTAGGAAAATAAAAAGTACATACACATTTGGAGTAAGTCTTTATATATATTTTTTCCTGTACTAGAACCTCGTCTGTATTCTTTTTAAATTAGCATATAATTTATATTTTTCAGGGGTACAGGTCTGTGATTCATCAGTCCTACACAATTCACAGCACTCACCATAACACATACCCTCCCAGATGTCCTTCCTCTGTATTCTACTGTTCTTAGAAAAAGGATAATGATGATAGACACTGAGGTTCAGAATTCCTAGAGCCTTTTATTTCCCCTTTTGAAAACCCAATTGCTTATTTCACTTGAGGAGGAGTGGATCTGGGCTGTTTGCTTTGTTCCCCTATCTCTGTTTTCCATAATCTTTTATGATTTTTCCCCCTTTTGATTAGTTACAAAGCTTGAGGTAAGGATAAGCAAAAGAGCACTGAAAGAGAACTCATCTCAACACATTACTTATGTTCTGGTTAAAAATACATAAGAGGGCAAGAGTCGCCCAGAGAGAAGAGGTTTGTAGAAAAGTTCTCTGGACTGGTCTACATTTTCTTTGATTTAGGGAAATGGATATAAACCTGGGATGGAAGGAAAGGATATTCCTGAACTTTGTCCAGCTACATTTCACTACTATGTCAATTCCTTATGACATGAAATCTAGCAATTAGATTTGTGTTAGGTATTTTCAAGTTGCAAAGAAAGGAGAATACAGTTTGGAAACCACAGATGGAGGGGACTTGTTAAGTACGCATGAGAAGAAACGAATCCCAGAAAGCTCTCTAAGTCACTGGACCAGCTCTGTATTTCAATAAATGCTATTTGTATCTTTATTAAAACAGCCAGAAATTAAGACCAATATTGAGAGCTATAATTAATGTTTGGACATTTTGATAGGGAGGAAAAAATTTTACCCATTTCTATTGGCTTTAAAATAGGTTTTGATATGAAGGAAACTTTGTAGAAATGTTTGATAAATTATCTTCCTGGAGTACAGCTGGTATTTATGGTAGTTGGTGTTCCAAGCATTTCTATCTCCTTGTTTTCTTGATTTAATTACTTCTTCATATTGACAGTGCTTTTGCCAATTAATCACTAGCACAACGCATTGCTTTCCTCATAAACAAGAATTGGGTTTTATAGAATCTATGTTTTTTTTTTTTAATTTCTTTTCTGATTTTTTTACTTTTTGACTTAGTCATTCAGCTCCTGCTCTTCCTCCTATCATTATTTTTCTGTTTTTCTCATGTAGCATTTCTTCAAATTCTCTGATTTTTTTTTAACATGTTTTCCAGTCATTTTGCTCAAGCTTGGACTTTATGCATAAAAAAGTTGGCAAGTTCCAATCTATTATGCTTTAACCCGGGTAGAAGAAATAAGAGGATGCACTGTATAGATAAAACAATAGAATTAACTTGTAATCAGTTTGTCTTTTTTTTAAAAAATTACTGTACACAACCATTCTAAACAGTATCAGTGATAAAATATTCCTCCCTACTGGGACACATGGCTTCCACTGCTCCTCCTTATTTGATATGCCAAATAGATAGTATTCTTCTTTTCCAAATGTTGCCATGAATGACATCTTTGGAGAACTTTTTACTTATTAATTTTATTTTTTGAGAAATAATTTATATATGATAAAATAGACAACACTTCCATATTCAGCTTGATGTGTTCTGACAGTTGAACCCTTGCAACCACCATTCATCAAAGTATCAAACATACTTCTAACCCAGAAATATTCCTCTAATTTAATTCCAGTCGATTTTAAGTGACCCCCAACCCCGCCAAGAAGCAACTCCTTTCTGATTTTATCACTATCAATTACTTTTGGCTATTTTAGGGCATCATTTAAATGGAATGGGCTGGCAACAGTTGCTCACTGTAACATTTTCAAGGCTCAGTTTGTTGTTTTCTTATTTTTTTAGTGATTTTATACTTTCCTTCATGTAGTTCCAATACATTCATTGATACTTGTTTCTATTTGGATTTTGGAGAATATAATTTTTAAAGTTACATTTTGCATACTGCATTTTTTTCGATAACCTAGTTCACTGTTTTATTCATTGTACTATTTTTTAATTAGTCCTTTAAGAATTTTTAAATTGATAATTACATATCTTTTAAGTAATGCTGTTTCTTTCCCTATGTCTTACTTTTTGTAGTTCCTTTCTGGATGAGTCAGAATTTTTGAATAAAAATGTTAAAGTCCAAAGTCTTTATAAAAAAATGAACTTCCATATAAAAAACATTAATATCAAAGTCGATTATGACTGGATTCTATATCTTTTATACTAGAAATTCAGTTTTATATTTTCCCATAGTACTTGTACAAAATGTGTAAATCAAATTAAAAATATAAACAACTCACACAAATCTAAGATACATTTTTCTTTTTTTTTTTTAAAGATTTTTATTATTTATTTGATACAGAGAGAGAGATCACAAGTAGGCAGAGAGGCAGGCAGAGAGAGAGAGGGGAAGCAGGCTCCCTGCTGAGCAGAGAGCCCAATGCGGGGCTCGATCCCAGGACCTTGAGATCATGACCTGGGCCAAAGGCAGAGGCTTAACCCACTGAGCCACCCAGGTGCCCCTAAGATACATTTTTGCTGCATGTCCATTCCCACTTTTAGGAGATAAAAAGATTACAGTCAAATTTATTAGAGCCTAATCTACCTTTGTTAGTTCATTAATATTTAGGTTAGTGTTTTAAGTTTGCTTTTGTTTTAATTGTGCCCCTTAACCTGCCCCTAAATGGATAAAGGATGTTTTATTTAAATCACTTATAATGTATTGCTATTTTAAGCCCCAGTCTCAAAAATGTTAAAAGACCTTTCCTGGATGTTTATTAAATTATAGTTTGATCTCTTTTCTATACATTTGGACATGTAAATATATCACAGAAGGCTGTGATATTTGTTATCAAACTCCTTAGAAAATTAGTTATCAAATTCTTTAGAAATCTTTGACAGCAAACAACAAAGAGTTGTATTTTTAAAAACTAACATTCTAAGCAAAGTGTTAAATATTGTTTATTTTTTTAAACTGTATTTTTATTCCTTATTTTGTTAATGTGGTGTATCATATTGATTAATGAATGCAAAACCATCTTTTCATTCCCAGAATAAATCCCACTTGATCAATATAAGTGATTGTTTTTTTTTTTAATTTTTTTTTTTAAGATCTATTTATTTATTTGACAGACAGAAATCACAAGGAGGCAGAGAGGCAGGCAGAGAGAGAGGAGGAAGCAGGCTCCCTGCGGAGCAGAGAGCCCGATGCGGGACTCGATCCCAGGACCCTGAGATCATGACCTGAGCCGAAGGCAGAGGCTTTAACCCACTGAGCCACCCAGGCGCCCCATAAGTGATTGTTTTAATGTATTGTTGTACGTGGTTTGCTAATAATTCACTGGGGATTTTTGCATCTGGGTTTATCAGGGTATTGGCTTATATTTTTCCCTTTTTTTTGGTAGCATCTTCATGGAGATTTTGCTACCAGGGTAATGCTTGCCTCATAGAAGTATTTGGAAGCTTTCTTCACTCTTCTATTTTTTGGAATAGTTTGAAGAAAATAAATATTAACTCTTGTTTAACTGTTTGGTAAAATTAATCTGTAAGTCCAACTGGTCCTGGACTTTATTTTTTGGTAGTTTTCTGATTACCAATTCAATTGCATTACTAATAATTAGCCTGTTTAGATTTTCCATTTCTTCCTGATTCAGTTTTGAAAGATATTTCTAGGAATTTATCCACTAAATAGTATGGTAGGATACCATTAGTGTTCTCCCAAAAGAAAAAGGAAAATATGCCTCAAATTTTCTTAGTAATATTCATATTATTATCAGGATTTCAAGATTTTCATAAAAATGGAACAACAGGGTGTCTGTATGTATCTGCCTGGTTGTCTATGTGTGTCTTTATACTTTATTTTCTAATTTTATGCTGTATACAAAAACAATGAAATTTACCTTAAGATGCTGTTTATTTCTTGCCTCAAATATTGTTAGTAGGTTATTCTGTATAAAGTAGTATCTGCAACAGAGCTTCAAGGAAAGTATATTGACATTGTACTTAGGTGACATATTGCCTGATTTCTAGCCCATATCTAAAAATTAAAGTTCTTTAGAAAATAATAGGATTAACTCCAGATCTAATGTTAAAATAAAATTGACCAAAAAGAGTAAGATTTTGACCAAAGAAATTATGGAAAGTTTAAGAACATATATTAAGGTTTTCTTTAATATAGAATAATTAAAATATAGGCATTTATAGATATATGAAATTTGATTAACTATAACATTTATTTATATTTAAAATATTCCTTCACTTTCAGGAGAGAAAGACAATCGTGCAAAAATCATAGAACTAGAGGCAATATAAGGTACGTTCGGCATTCTGTAGAGAGTAATCTGAAGGTGCTGCTAATTCACTCTTGCCTGTTAAACATCTGAAGCTATCTTTCTTTACAGTGGACTTAATAGTGTGACTGATGGTTTTGAAGAAATTCAACATACAGAGTTATTCAGAGAATATGAAAATACATTTCAAATACTGGTAACTATTATATTTTAGAAAGATTTCCTGCCATTATTTTTAAAGATTTTTTTTATAACGTAGATAACTACTATATGTTATTTCCAAGATAATCATATTAAACTGAATATTTATTTCCTGGATCATTCAAGCTAAATGAAATTTTCCCAAACTTGCATAAGGCACATGACTTTCAAATGTAAGCTACCTAGAAAATCTTTCCAAACTTATTTCTCTTTTGTTCCTAGCCTGTCTGATAAAATGGGTAAGACATGCAGAATTTAAAGATTTGAATAGGTTCCTGTCTATACAGAGGTACCATAGCAAAAGGACCCACAATCTATTTTAAGTTAATTTTAAATATAGATAAAATATACCTCACATGGTAAAGATTTCTAAACTATCTATTTTTATGTATCCCCTGTGACTTGTTCATTTCGCAGCAATGACCACCCACTAACTAAATCCATAATTATCATTGCTGCATTAATCTAGACACTGAAGAAAATTATAACATTAAGCTGTCTTTGCAAAAGGAGAAAATCCTTGTTTCCATTCTTCTGCATTAGCTATTTGGAGCCAAGAAGAGAAATTTAAAAATATTAAAAAGTTCTATTTACTAAAAAAGAAAATGAAAATTCTAATTTCTATTCTGTTGGCCCACATATAATAGGGGATTCTCAAAGGAAATAAGTCTTCCATCTTTAGAAACTCAAGGGCATATCACAGAGGGCATGCTATGTGTATTTATTTTTGTTTTTTTTAAAAATATGATTTATTTATTTATTTATTTATTTGTCAGAGAAAGAGGGAGAGAGACAGGAGCAGGGGGAGTTATAGGCAGAGGGAGAAGCTGGCTCCCCAGTGAGCAGGAAGCCTGATCTGGAAGGTTGGGATCATGACCTGAGCTGAAGGCATATGCTTAACCAACTAAGCCACCCAGGCATCCCATGTATTTATTTTCTTGTTCAAAGATTTCTCTTTAAAAAAAATGTAATTGAGATATAACTGACATACAATATAGTATAAGTTTAAGATGTATGTATTGATTTGATACACATATATTGCAAAATGATTATCATAGTATTAGATAACATGTTCATCATGTTACATAATTCCTTTATGTGTGTGTATGATAACATTTAAAATCTCTCAGCAATTTTCAAGCATTATGAACTATTGTCATGATGATTTACATTAAATCCCAGAACTTACTCATTTTATAACTAGAAGTTTGCACCCTGACCAACATCTCCTTTGTCCTCCTCACCCCACCCTCTCCCCACCTTCATCCTGCTTCTGGTAATCACCACTCTACTCTTAGTTTCTATGAGTTAGGCTTCTTTAGATTTTACATATATGTGATACTGCACAGTATTTCTCTCTCTGGATTACTTTCCTTAGCATAATTCCCTCCAGATTAACCCATGTTGTTGCAAATGACAGGATTTCCTTCTTTTATAAGGCTGAATAATCATCCATTCTGTGTGTCTGTGTCTGTGTGTGTTGGTGAGTATATGGATGGATGGACAGACATATAAATAGGGAAGGTGTGGTTATAACCAAATAAATGGATAAATTCCTTTCACCCATCAGGGGACACTGATGCTGTATCCAAAGCTTCCCTATTGAATAATATCACTGCAATGAACATATAAGTATAGTTACGTCTTTGAGACAGTGATTCCATTAACTATTGGTACACAGAGGTATGGTTGCTAGCTCATATGTATGGTAGTTCTATTTTTAATTTCTTAAGGAACCTCGATACTGTTTTCCTTAATGGCTAAACTGATTTACTTTCTCACCAACAGTGCACAAAAGTTCCTTTTTCTCCATGTTCTCATCAACAGGTACCGTTTTCTCTTTTCTATTAGAGTCATTCTGACAGGTGGGAAGTGATATCTAATTGTGGTTTTGATTTTCTTTTTCCTGATGATTATTTATATTGAACACATTTTCATATACTTGTTGCCATTTGTATGTCTTTGAAAAAAATGTCTATTTAGGTCCTTGGCCTATTTTTAATTGGATCATCTGTTTGTTTTCCTTTCTTTCTTTCTTTCTTTCTTTCTTTCTTTCTTTTTTGCTCTTGAGTTACATGAGTTGTTTATATATTTTGGATATTAACTCCTTATCAGATATGATTTGCAAATATTTTCTCCTATTGTATAGATTGCCTTTTCATTTTGTTGGTGGCTTTTTTGCAGTGTAGAACTTTTATTTTGATGTAGCCCTAATTGTTTATTGTTTGTTTTTGTTGTTTGTGCTTTAGGTGTTATATCAAAAAAATTATGGTCAAGACCAATGCCAAGGTTATTTTCTCCTAGGAATTTTAGGTTTTTCAGTTTGCATGTTAAGGACTTTAGTCTATTTTGAATTTATTTTTCTGTATAAGGGTCCAATTTCATATTTCTGCATGTGGCTATCCACTTTTCCCAACTATTACTGTGCAGATTGTCCTTTCCCCATTGAGAATTCTTGGCTCCCTTGTCAAATATTAATTGATGATACATGTTGAGTTTATTTTTGGGCTCTCAATTCTGGTCCATTGGTCTATGTGTATAATTTCATGCCAGAACCATACTGTGTTGATTACTATAGGCTTGTCGTATAGATAGAAAACAGTAAATATGATGCCTCTGGCTCTGTTCCTCTTTTAGGATTGCTGTGGGTATTTGGGGTATTTTGTGTTTCCACAGAAATTTTAGATTTTTTTTCATATTTCTGTGAAAAATGCCATTAGAATTTTTGAAAGGATTGCATTGAATCTATAGACATTTAGGGTAGTATGGACATTTTAACAATATTATTTTCATCCATGAACACAGGATATCTTTCCATACAGTGCCTTCTTCAATTTGTTCCACGAGTTTTGTTGTCTTCATTGCAGAGAACTTTCATCTCCGTGGTTAAATTTATTTCTAAGTACTTTATTGTTTTTGATGCTGTTGTAAATGATAGCTTTCTTTGTCAGATATTTTGTTGTTAGTGTATAGGAATGCAACTAAATTCTGTTGATTTTGTATCCTGCAACTTTATTGAATTTAGCTTCTTTTGACTTTTTTTTTTTTTTTTTGTGGAGTCTTGAGGGTGTTCTATATATAAGATCATATTATCTGCAAATAAAGACAATTTTACTCTTCCCTTTCTATTTGGATTCTTCTTATTTCTTTTTCTTGCCTGTTTGAGTTTAGACTTCTAGTACTGTGTTAAATATACAGGGTGAGAGTGGGTACCCTTGTTTTTTTCCAGACCTTAGAGGAAAAGCTTTTAACCTTTCACTCTTGAATATAATATTGGCTGTGGATTTGTCCTGTATGGCCTTTGTTGTGTTGGAGTATGTTCTCTCTATATCCAGTGTGTCGAGTGTTTTCTTCATAACAGGATGTTGTATTTTGTCAAATGCCTTTTTTGGTCACCTTTTAATATGATCATATAACTTTTCATTCTAGCAATGTGGTGCATCCCATTAATTGACTTGCATATGTTGAAACATCCTTGCATCTCAGGATTATATCCCACTTGAGCACAGTGCATTATTTTGTCAATATGCTGTTGAATTAGTACCAATTTTTTTGAGATTTTCGAATCTATATTCGTTAGGGATATTGGTTTGTAGTTTTCTTATGGTGTCCCTATTTGGCTTTTGTGTCAGGATAATTTTGGCCTTGTAAAATGAGTTTGGAGGTGTTCTGTCATCTCCAAATTTTTAGAAGAGTTTGAGAAAGGTGGGTATTAATTCTTCTTTAAAGGTTTGGCAGAAATCACCAATGAGAAACCCACTTGGTCCTGCGTTTTTTCTGTCTGGGAAAGTTTGTGATAATTGATTCATTATCTTTATTCATTTTGGTGTATTAAGATTCTGTATTTCTTCAGGGTTCAGTCTTAGTAGGTTGTATTGTTATTATTTAATTATAGTAACCTGTTATAGTCCTTTGTATTTCTGTGATAACAATTGTAATGTCTTTTTTATTTCTGATTTTAAGTCTTGCTTTTTTTTTCTTTTTTTAGTTTAGTTTATCTTTTCAAAACACCAGCTCTTTCTCTTGATCTTTTCTATTGTTTTTCTGCTATTACATTTATTTCTGTTCTGATCTTTGTTATTTCCTTCCTTATACCAACAATAGATTTAACTTTTTTCTAGTTCCTTGAGGTATAAAGTTAGGCTATTCATTTGAGCTCTTTTGTTTTTTCTTTATGTAGGTATTTATTGTCGTAAAGTTCCTCTTAGCCCTTACAAGTGCTTTTGCAGGACGTGTGCATGGCTCAGTTGGTTAAGCTGCTGCCTTCAGCTTAGGTTATGATCCCAGGGTCCTGGGATTGGGTCCCAGATCCAGCTCCTTCCTCAGTAGGGAGCCTGCTTCTCTCCACCTCTGCCTGCCACTCTGCTTTTGCTTGCTCTCTTGCTCTCTCTCTCTCTCTCTGACAAATAAATATATAAATAATCTTAAAATAAAAAGTGCTTTTGCTTCATCTCATAGGTTTTGATATATTTTTTAAAGATTTTATTTGACAGACAGAGATCACAAGTAGGCAGAGAGTCAGGCAGAGAGAAAGGAGGAAGCAGGCTACCCTCTGTGCAGAGAGCCCCATGTGGGGCTTGATCCCAGGACCCCGAGACCATGACCTGAGTCGAAGGCAGAGGCCCTAACCCACTGAGCCACCCAGGCACCCCAGTTTTGATATGTTGTGCTTCCATATTTAAGATATTTTTAAAATTTCCTTTTGATTTCTTATCTGAATCACTTGTTGTCAGGAGTACGTTAATTTCTCCAACTTTGTGAATTTTCCTTGGTTCCCTCCTACTACTGGTTTCTAGTTTAATGTCACTGTGGATGGAAAAGAGAAGTGGTATAATTTAAATATATTTGTGAAGACCAGTTTTATGACTCTGTCATATGACCTGTCCAACAAATTGGTCTGTGGTTATGTTAAAGAATGTGTATTATGCTGCTGTTGGATGAAATGTTCTATACTTAACTGGTTAAGTCTATTTGATCTAGAGTATGGTTTGAGCCCAAAATTATGGTGTTGATTTTCTGTCTGTGTGCTATATTCATTGACAAAAGTAGGGTATTAAAGTCCCTTACTATTATTGTATAGTTGTCTATTTCTCCCTTCAGATTTGTTAGTATTTGCTTAATATACTTATGTGCTTCTGTGTTGGGTGCATATATACTTTATAATTCAGTATTTTCCTAATAAACTGACCTGCTTATCATTATATGACATTGCTTGTCTCCTATTAATTTTGGCCTAAAGTCTGTTTGTCTCATACAAGTATAGCTACCTCTGCTTTCTTTTGGTTTCCACTTTCATTGTGTATCTTTTTTTCCAATTCTTCATTTTGAGCTGACATATGTCTTTAAAAGTTAAAGTGAGTTTCTGTTACAGGCAGCATATAGTTGGTTTTTCTCTCTCTCTTTTTGTATCTGCCTACCCACTGTATGTCTTTTGATTGGGGAATTCAATCCATTTGCATTTAAAATAATTATTGATTGGTAAGGACTTAGTGTTGCCATCATACTAATTATTTTCTGGCTGTTTTGAAGTTCCCTTGTTACTTTCATTCCCTCTTGATGGCTGCCCTTGTGAATGGATACTTTTCTTAGTGGTATGTTTGATTCCCTTCTCTTTATCTTTTATGAATCTACTGTGCATTTTTGCTTTGTGATTACTATGACACTTCTATAAAACATCAATGTAATAGTATACTTTATACTGATGACAATTTTGCGTAAAGTTACCTTTACTTTCACCTTTTATGTTTTTGATGTCACAATATCTTTTTACATTATATATCCCTTAACAAATTATTATAGCAGTAGCAATGTTTAGTACTTTTGTCCTTTAAAATTTATACTAAAAAAGTTAACACACCACTATAATATTAGAGTATTTTCTTTTTTTTTTTTTTTTAAAGATTTTATTTATTTATTTGACAGAGAGAGATCACAAGTAGACAGAGAGGCAGGTAGAGAGAGAGAGGGAAGCAGGCTTCTTGCTGAGCAGAGAGCCTGATGCGGGACTCGATCCCAGGACCCTGAGATCATGACCTGAGCCGAAGGCAGCAGCTTAACCCACTGAGCCACCCAGGCGCCCTAGAGTATTTTCAATCTGACTTATGCTCACCTCTACTATTGTGTTGTATATTTTCATATTTTTTCATATTACTAATTAGCATCCATTTATTTTGGCTTAAAGAATTCCCCCCAGCATTTCTTGTAAGGCAGGTTGAGTGCTGAGATCTTCGTTGCAAACAAAAGCTGAGGAAGTTTATTATCTTGCCTTCATTAAAGAAGGATACCTTTGCTGGGTAAAATATTATTGATCTTTGTTAGGGGGAGGACAGAAGCTAAGTTCTTCCTTCTTCACCATTTTGATGGAGATGGTATGCTACTGATCATCAAAAACTGATTTTTGAATAAACCAATATTAATACTTAAAAATTTTAATTTGCAGAGGAGTTTCCTTTTAGCATAGCCTCAAATCTTAATTCTGTAAAATTTGAATATGAATACATTATTTGGATTAGTATAAATAAATTAACATTTAAATCTGCAACATCGTAAAATATCCTTTGGGTGGCTCAGCCTTGACTCAAACCAAATATTAACAGAGCCTTTTTGTGATAATCATTTATTTATAATGTAATCTAATATTTGGTCTCTGAGGTCAGAATTTAGTAAAAAAAAAAACAAAACAAAAAACCCCACCAAACTATTGAAAACTTTAGATAATAATGAAAAACTTTAAAAAGAAAACTTGTAATATTTTATTTCACTATAAAGAATATGTGAACTCAGGTCAATTTTCTGTCTGATGCAATGCTATAATTACACAACAGAGTTTCTTAATTAGGAGTAACTAATAGGTAGTCTTTGGAGGTAAAAATTATTTAGGAAGAATAATGTCTAGAAATATCATGCAGGATAACCCAAAATAGGAGTAGTGAGTCAGGCCTACATTTAGTATGAATTTTTACAAAGAAAGTAAAGAATAATTTTGAGACAATTATCTAGATATTTTACTTTTTAATCTTCCTTTTATAGGAATGTGGGTTTGCTGCTTTATTTTCAATTGATAACTTGCATAACCTACATGAACTACAGAATTGTTCTGTCTTCTAGAGTTTTTTATTATTATAGACAGAGACTTAAATGATGAATTCTAAGGTTGGATTCTGCTTTCACTGTAGGGAAAGAATAATGAAGTGTACTAGTGAGGTTTGTAGTAACATCCTAATGTTACTCCAATTATGCAATAATTTTTTTTTTAGACTTCCTCCTACAATTGGTTCAATTTTTTCATGTGTTGCTGTAGTACATATAAATGCATATCTATTGAATTAACGTTCCCTGTATATTTAAGTTGTGTACTATTTTTTCCTATTCTTTGTTGATTTTGACCTTGATATATATATATTTTTAAAGATTTCATTTATTTATTTGACAGAGATCACAAGTAGACAGAGAGGCAGCCAGAGAGAGAGGAAGGGAAGTAGGCTCCCTGCTGAGCAGAGAGCCCAATGCGGGGCTCAATCCCAGGACCCTGGGACCATGACCTGAGCCAAAGGCAGAGGCTTTAACCCACTGAGCCACCCAGGCGCCCCTGCAATAAATGTTTATTAAATGCCCATCATATGCAAGAGGTTGAGCAACATGCTTTATTCTGCTGAAACAAATTAAATGCTTCATCCTAAACTTGGTTATGGTTATCTTGATGGGAATAACTTTAGTCCCTTCGTTCATTCAAGTCAAACAATATATGTATGGAAAGAAAAAATGAGCAACTGTAGAAATATAGAAGTGTAAAACTTAAAATGTGGAGGTAGAATTCACCAAGGCTAGGCCAGTGTCTTCCAGTATATCATGGAAACTCAACAGTTGTTCCTACTATAGCAATATCCATAAGAGACTAAGTTGTATCACTCCCATGCTCTTCTTAAATGCTTATGGGACTTTGAGAAAATTTTCTAAATGCTGTTTCTTGGTTTCCTTCAATGTGGTAAGTGGGTATTGATAATGCCCTCATTTGAATTTTATATAGTTAACAAAAAGGAAAATAGAAATTCTCACCAAGTTCTTGGTGCAGATTAGGTCTTTATTATTTATTCCCTTTTGCTCTTGTAAGAATTGTGTGATGAAAAAATCTGTGACATATTTGAGCTTAAGCGGATTTTACCTTTTGATTGCCTCATTTGAATGTTCAATTCCATCATCACCCTCTTTAGGAGTATTCTGGATTTTAAGGTCTAATTTTAGTAAAATCCATATAATTTTAAAGTTAAGAGCTGGGGAAAAAATTACTACTTGTGTTTATGTTATCCTTACCAATTTTTTTTTTTAAACCAGGTGAGGAGAGGGCTTTAAGCAATTTGACTAACATTGCTAGTTAGTGTCACAAACAGAATTTAAACCTAGCCCTGCAGATTGCAAATTCTTGTCCTTCACACTAAAAAAACCATCATTTTTATTAGTGTAACCACTGCCTATGGTAGGACATTGGGTAGGACATCTGTACCTACTCTTACATATGTTGATAACACTTACTGCACTGTGTCAGAACAAACACAAGCAAGTCATGCTGACTATTTTGTTGATTACATTTCACCAAAGAGAAATGATTTTCACAGCGAGAGATACTTACTGAGAGAGAACATTTTTTTCTTCTGTAGCACTTTAAATCACATTTGAGTGTCATTAAGGTTCTGACTTTTTGACCTCATCTTTCAAGTTAGGGAAAAGAAGCAGTAGATACAAAGATGTTTTTGTGACTACATATCACTGAAAGCATTAATTGATTTTATCTGTTTATAGGGCAGACGTCTTCTAATAGAACAGAAGCATCCTTCAGACTTTATGAAAAAGTTGCCCAGAGATAAAAGACTGAGATTATCACCAATAAAGAAATCCTATTTTTTTTTTGATAGCTCTGTTTGACATAGAAAAAATTAACTGTCTTAATGGGATTGATTGCAGTTAAAATCATAGATTATGTGAGACATATTTACAACATCTTTGTTGTGCTTAAAATGCACACAGACATAGTTCTCTTTGTCCACTCCCTTACATCTTTCCTCCCAGCTTCCAGATGTCATTGTTAACTCGGCTCTTAGCCAAATGATCCAAGTTCTATAATATTCTCCAAACTCAGATGACAGTAAGGCTAGGAAAAATACTTGGATTCTTCTTCAGAGCTTTATATCTCTTTGCCTTTTAGAGTGCTAGAGAAATTGAGTTTTTTCTTCCACAGAAAGTATGTAGCTTTTGGGGAAAAACAAACACTTACCAAAGAATAAAACAACAAAAATAATTATTGAATAATAATATCAATATGTACATCAAATAAAACAGTGCTATGATTAGTTGTATAAGAGGGGTTATAAACAGAGTCTGAAGTTAATCACCTCATTGACTATATATATCTGTAAGATCTATGCACCTTATCCCCTAAAAATTCTCGTGTAGCCTGCTCATAGGAAGATTTCCTTTTTCTGATAGATTTAGAGTGCAACCTCTTCATTAATACGTATGATGTGTTCACCACTCATCTCTTATTTAATGTCAAGAGCCAAGGAAGAGATCCCCCTGTAGTCTCAGTAAAATGCCTCGAGCATGTTTACCACTTGGTTCTTTTCTATTACCAATTCCCCTAAGTTCAGATTTTAGCTTTGCAATCATACATCATGTTCTGATACCTCTTCATAAGACCAGCTGGATAATTGCCTTTTCTGTCTCTTGTGCTGTATTCTTTCAGTGCTGAGATTCTGCCTTGTGCCTTTGTTTTATGCTGTTAGATCCAGAAATTTATGCCGGGATCTTAACTAAGCTCTTATTTACAACTGATCTTGGAGTATTGCCCTTTCCCTGGGCCTGAAATTTCGTTGGTCTTTGTTTATTTCCACAGTGTGTGTGCATAAGCATGGGTTACAGAATGATTACCAGACTGAAACAAATACATAGATTGAGACTGGTTATTGAACTCTTGTAGAAACAAAAATTTAGTTCCCTTATTTTGATTGAGAATCTAGAGCTGTTCACACTTTAATGGTTCAGAGAAATAAGGACAAATGCACAACATGGACACAGGAGGCAGCTCCTGTTCAATCTCTGGAATGTGTGGTAACAGTAGACCTTCCATTATTCTAAAAGCACAATAGCTAGGGTAGAGTGACGAAAGGGATACCTTCCTTGACTCATTTTTAAGACTCCTGGTCAACTGTAACTGCCACCATTGCAATCCATTGTGTCACTTAAAGTAGACTCCATAACGACTATACCTTAATTTGTACAAAAGTATAAGCACTCTGGACCCTGTAGTAGAATGCACCTGTCTGCTCTTACCATACATTTATCTTAGACACAGTCTATTTATCGGAAACATTGAAATATATGGTCCATCCCTTTTGGATTAGCTACTCATGTGAGCTATACGTTTTCTAGTCTCTAGAATAACATTTACTTGGTCTGTTGAAAGGCCATGTTTCCTAAATTGCAGTTTAATATTTAAAATGTGGTCTTTATCCAAGTGCACTTTAAGGTGCCTCCACACAAAACTCATTAGCATATTAGTATTGGAAGTTATTGGTGATATTCCTTAGTTTCATCTTTATGAGGTTCCACAGAAGAAAATTATTTTGGAGACTAATACCACAATTATATTGGTTTTTCACTTAGAGTCATGAATTATGTTCTTTCTAATATTGACATGACTGACCCCATCTTCCTTGAGTTTGTTGTTAAAAAGAAGTTAAGCACAAAATTTGAAACCTTAATCAGTAAGCCTGCTACTTCAAATGTTCTCTAAAATGGAATATGGCAAAAAGATGAGGAAAAATAAAAAGGGGGGAAAGAAGAAAGAAAAGAAAGAGTATCTATTTGGCTTTACCTTTTGACTACTAATACTCACTTCTGATGTTAATTCCTCACAATCAATTCAGGAAATACTTCTAGTACAGTGTCTTGTTCTTCTGCATGGAAGTTATTAATTTGCCTTCTTGTACTTAATTTATACACAAAATAATTATAAATGCCCACTAGAAATAAGCGTTCAAATTTCAGAGTCATTTGTACGTTAAAATTTGTGAATAATGATTGGATTTGAAAAATACAAGAGTCACCAATTAGATTTCTTTCTTTCACAGCAACTTCAAAGTGATTTATGTAGCATTTCCATTTACTAGCAGTGGATTATTTGATAAAGAAATAAAACAATCCCAAGCACCTGGGTGGCTCAGTCCATTAAGCATCTGCATTCAGCTCAGGTCACGATCCCAGGACCTAGGGATGGAGTCCTGCATCAGGCTCCCCAGCTTCTCCCTCTCCCCCTCCCCCAACTAGTGCTCTCTCCCTCTCTTTCTCAAGTAAATAAATAGATATATTTTTAAAAAAGAAATAAAACAACCCCATTTATAACATCAAAAATAAAACACTTAGGTAAGTATAACCCATGAGTTTAACATTTTAAATAAATTTAATCTTTATGATGAAAACGAGATACTGATGAAAGAAACTGAAGAACAAATAAATGCAAAAATACCCCATATCCATTGATCAGAAAAATTAGTTTTAAAATATCCATTAAATACCAAGCCAGTTATAGATTCAGTGCAATCTCTATTAAGATTCCAATGGCCCCCTTTTTTTTAATCTAGTGGCATTTTTAAAAAGAAATAGAAAAAAAAAATTCTAAAATGTGTCTGAAGCCATGAAGGACCTGAAATAGTGAACACAGACCTGAGAAAGAACAAAACTGGTGGCACTGCACATCCTGATATTTTACTATATTGTAGAGCTAGATTCAAAACAGGATGGTACTGGCATGAAAACAGACACATAGACCAAAGAAAGAAAATTGAAAGCCCATAAATAAACGCATGTATGTGCACCAACTAATATTTGACAAGGCATCCAAGAATACTCAACAGGAAAGGACAGTCTCTTCAATAAATGATGCTAAGAAAATTAGGTAATCATATGCAAAAGAATGAAACTAGACCCCTGTCTCAAATCATTCATAAAAATTAACTCCAAATGGATTAAAGATTTAAATGTAAAACCTGAAATCATGAAACTCCTATAAGTAAACATAAGGAAAAAGCTGTTATCCAGCTTTACCGAGATATAATTGATACGTAAAATTGTGTAAGTTTAAGGTATACATCATGTTGAGTTCATACATTTATAAATTGCAAAATGACTACCACAGTTGTATTAGGCACCACCTGCATCCTGACAGATAGGTATCATTTCTTTGTTGTGTTGCAAATATTTAAAATCTAACCCTTCAGCAAATTTTAAGAATGAAGCAATATTATTAGCTATAATCACTATGTTCTACATCAGATCCCTATTCTTAAACCTTGAAATTTGTTCACTTTGACCATCGTTTACCTATTTCCCATACTAATCAACTCCTGGTAACCACCACTTAACTCTGTTTTACCACTGAGTTTGTCTTTAGATTCCACATGTGAGTGTTAACATACAGTACTGGTATTCCTCTTTCTGCCTTATTTCACTTAGCATAATGCCCTCAAGGTACATCCAAATTATTACAGATAAATGGATTTCTTTTTTTGTAATAGATATATAATAATCCATTGTGTGTATGTGTGTATTTCACATAGTCTCTATTTGTTTATGGACACTTCTGTTGTTTTTGTATCTCAGGTATTGTAAGGCAGTGAACATATAAGAGCAGTTACCTCTGTGAGATCTTGATTTTAATTTATTTAGATATAGAACCCAGAAATGGGGTTGTGTAATTTCCTGAAGAACCATGATACTCTTTTCCATAATGGCATTCGGACTTGAAATTGCCATCCCCATCACAAGTGCACTTCCATACCACCCTTTGTTACCACTTGCCTTTTTGATGATAGCCATTCTAACAGGCCTGAGGGGATAGCTTAAGGTGACTTTGATTTGCATTTTTCTAATGATTTGTGATGTTGAGCACCTTTTCACATACCTGTTGGCCATTCGTATGTCTTGTTTGAAAAATGTCTGTTCAGCCTTTAGGTCTGCTTTTTAAATTGAGTTGTTCTTTTGCTATTGTGTTGTGTATGTTCCTGATAGATTTTGGAATTAACTCCTTATCACGTATATAAATTGCAAATATTTTCTCCCACTCTATATTTTTACTTTCTTGTTTTTTTGTGTGGACCCAATCTATTTGATTTAATCCCACTATTATATTGTTGCTTTTGTCATTTGTGTTTTTGCTGTTATGTCAAGGAAATCACTGCTGACACCAAGGTCAAGGAGTTTTTCCAATATACTGTAACCGGAATTTTACAATGACAGGTCTTAAATATAACTCTTTAATCCATTTGAAGTTGATTTTTGTGATTAGTGTAAGATAGGGGTCTAGTTTAATTTTTTTGCATGCGGTTATCCAGTTTTCCCACCCCCATTATTGAATAGACTATTCTTTACCCACTGAGTATTCTTAGATAATATTAGTTGACAATATATGCATGGGTTTATTTCTGAGCTCTTCACTATGTTGTATTGATACATATACCTGATTTTATGTCAGTACCATACTGTTTTGATTATTATAGCTTTGCACTCTATTTTGAAATTAGGAACTATAATGCCTCCTGATTTGTTGCTGTTCTTTTTTTTTTTTTTTCATGATAACTTCAACTTTTCAGGGTCATATTGCCTTGTTGAATTTTAGGATTATTTTTTCCATTTTTGTAAAAAAATTGCCACTGAAATTTTGATAGGGTTTGCCCTGAGTCTGTAGATGTTTTTAGGTAGTATGGACATTTTAAAAAATACCATTCTGATTCAAGAACATGGGATACCTTTCCATTTATTTTTGTCTTCAATTTCTTTTATTAGTGTCTTAGAGTTTTTAGTGTAGAGGTCTTTTTCCTCCTTGGTTAGATTTTTTTATAAGTATTTTATGGTTTAAATGCTGTTGTGAATGGGATAATTTTCTGAATTTCTTTGTTAGGTATTTTGTTATTACATAGAAGCACACTGTTTTCTGTTACTGATTTTATATCCTGTAACTTCATTGGATTTATTATTCCAAGCAGTTTTTTTGTAGTCTTTAGAATTTTTATATATAAGATCATATCATATGCAGACATTTTACATTTTTTTTCCTGCTGATTGCTCTGACCAGGATTTTCAGTACAATGTTGAATCAGAGTGGAGTGAGTGGGCACTTTGTCTTGTTCTGATTGTAGAGGAACAGCTTTCAACTTTTCACCATTGTGTATGTGAATATGGGTTTGTCACATATGGCTTTGATGTTGTTGAAATACATTCCTTTTATACCCAATGTGTTGAATGTTTTTAACATGAATGATGTATTTTGTCACATGCTTTTTTGTATCTGAGATACTTTTTATATTTCATTAATGTGTATCACATTTGTTTGCAGTTGTTTAACCAACCTTGCATCCCAGTGATAAACCCCACTTGATTCTGATGAATGATTCTTCTAACTTGCTGTTGAAATCAGTTTGCTATTTTGTTGAGAATGTTTACATCCATATTCATGAGGGTTATTGGTCTGTAATTTTTTTTTTAAACAAGACCTTTCCAGATACTCAGAACATTGTAATTTTCTTTTTTTTATAGCATCCTTAACCATCGTTGGTATCAGGATAATGCCAGCTTTGTAAAGAGAGTCTGGGAGTGTTCCCTCCTTCCATTTTTTGGATGAATTTGAGAACTGGCATTAATTAATTTTGGCAATTGTTAATTTTGGTAGAATTTAGTGATGAAACCATCTGGTCCTGCCTTTTCTGTTTTGGGAGGTTTTTTGATTACTAATTCAGTATCATTACTTAATATTGTTCTTTTCAAGTTCTTCCTTTTTCAGTCTTAGTAGGTTTTATGTTTCTAGAAATTTACCCATTTTTCGTAAGCATCTAGTTAGTATATAATTGTTCACAGCATTCTCATGATCCTTTGTATTCTGTGGTATCAATTACAATGTCTCTTCTTAGTTCTTAGTCTAGCTAAATGTCTGTTTTATCTTGCCAGCAAAAAAAAAAAAAAACCCAAAAACAAATAGCTCCTAAATTAATTAATCTTTATTATTCTTTCTGGTCTCCATTGCTGCTCTAATCTTTCTTACTACCTTTCTTCTGCTAACTTTTGGCTTATTTTTTTCTTCTGAGTTCCTTTAACGATAGGGTTAGATTTTTAAGAAATTTCTTTGTTTTTTTTTTTTCAGGCATTTATCATGGTAAAGTTCTCTCTTAGAATGGCTTTTTCAGGATCCCATAGGTTTTGATATATTGTGCTGCTTTCTTAATTTGTTTCAAAATGCTTCTTGATTTCCCTTTTGATTTCTTCTTTGACCCACTGGTTATTCAGTGGTGTTGTTTATACTCCATGTATTTGTGAATATTCCCACTCTCCTTCTGTTACTCTTTTCTAGGTTTATACTGTTATCATTGGAAAAGATGTTTGGTATGATTTCAGTCTTCTTAAATTAGTGAAGACTTGTTTTGTGACCTGTCAGCGACTGATCCTGGAGAGTATTTAATAGCATTTGAGAAGAATGTGTATTCTATGGCTGTTGAGTGGAATGTCTAAATATGTCTGTTAAGTCCATCTAGTCTAATGCATAGCATAAGTTCAAAATTTACTTATTGATTTTGTTTGGATGAACTATCCATTTTTGAAAGTATGCTCTTAAAGTTTCCTACTATTATTGTGCTGTAACCTATTTCTCCCTTCTGATTTGTTAATATTGGTTTAATACATTTAGGGGCTCCCATCATGAGTGTGTGTGTGTGTGTGTGTGTGTGTGTGTGTGTGTGTGTGTGTATGTCTGTGAAAGCTCCCTGAAGAATTGAAATTTTTATCATATAATGACTATTTTTGCCTTTTGTTACCATTTCTGACTTAAAGTCCATTTCCTTTGATACAAATACAGTTACCTCTGCTTGTGTTGGTTTCCACTTGGATAAAACATCTTTTGCCATTCCTAAACTTTGAATTATGTGTGTCCTTAAAGCCAAGATGAGTCCTGTTTTATCCATTCAGTCAGTCTTTGCTTTTTGATTGGGATATTCAATCCATTAATGTTGAGAGTAATTATTGATAGGTGTGATAATTCATTCTCTCTATATTTTATAGAATAACTTAATCTAAGGACTGGATTATTAGACCCTACAATCCATAGCCAGTGAGTCAGAAGCACAAATGATAATCTGGGTAGCCTCTCTAGGTAGATAGTGTCAAAATTGAGTTAAATTGTAGGACACCCAGCTGATGTCCCAAGTGTTGGTTGGTGGTATGGGGAGAAACCCTCACACCCACATCAGAGTTGGGTTCAAAACCTTATTTAATAGGTAACGATTTACTAATTCCAACTTGCTGTTTTCTGGTTGGTCATTCCTTTTTAAAATTCCATTCCTGGACCTTTTTTATGTAAATAGTGATTTTCCTTAGTGGTATGCGTTGTTGGCATTGCTTTAGCTTTTGTGTATCTATTAGAGATATTTGCCTTAGGGTTCCCATGAGGTTTACATAAAACATCTCATCAGGATAAGATCTTATTTCTATAAAAATTTAACTTAGATTGCACTCAAAATTCTTTCCTTTTACTCCTGCCTTTTATTTTCTTCTCATCAGTATTTTAATTGTATATCTATTATCTAACACTGAATCTGTAACTATTTTTAATACTTTTGTCCTTCAACCTTTACTCTAGTTACCACATTAACATATTACAGTATGAGTGTATTCTGAATCTGGCAATTTGCTTGCCTATACCATGGTGTTGTATATTTTCAGGTTTACTCATTGTTAATCAGTGTCCTTTTTCAGTATGAGGAATTTTAAACATTTCTTGTAATCCAGGTTTAGTGGTGATGAATTCCTTCAGCTTTAGTTTATTAAGGAGGGGTTTTAGTGTTTTATTAAACCTTCGATTTATAGGTACAACTTTGCTAGGTAAAGTTGTACCTATAAATTGGTTGTACATATAAGTTGTTTGCTACTTTCTTTCTATTATCAGTTTTAATGTATCATCCATTCTCTCCTGGCCTAAAAGAGGTCTGCTGAAAAATTTGTTGACAGTCTGGTAGGAAAACCTATGTTTTCCTTGCTGCTTTTAAAATTCAATTTAGTTTTGGCCTTAGATAATTTTATTGTTACATGTCTTGGGGAAGAACTTTGGAATGAAATTCTGAGCTGACTCATGAGGATCATGAACTTGTATAACCAAATTTCTCTCTCTAGGAAGTTCTCAGCCATTATTTCTTTACATAAGGTTTCTACTCATTTCTTCCTCGGAGACTACCAAATACATACATTATTTCTTTTAATGGTATCCCATAACCCCTGTAGGATTTTTTCATTCTATTGTAT
Organism: Lutra lutra; assembly: GCF_902655055.1. Taxonomy (NCBI): domain Eukaryota; kingdom Metazoa; phylum Chordata; class Mammalia; order Carnivora; family Mustelidae; genus Lutra; species Lutra lutra. The sequence goes on from NC_062290.1 coordinate 54,361,192, forward strand.
TATTTCAATTGACCTATTTTCTAGATCACAGATTCTTCTTTTCGCTTGTTCAATTCTGTTACTTAAGATTGCTCTTAAATTCTTCAGTCATTGTATTCTTAAGCTCCAAAATTTCTGTCAGTTCTTTTAAATTATGTCTCTTTATTGAGCTTCTCCTTTTGTTCTTATATTGTTTATCTCTATTCTCTTGTAGCTCTCTAAGCATTGTTATAGAATAAGTATTTTCAATTCTTTATTAGGCAATTCTGGATCTCCATTTCTTTGGGATCAGTGACCAGAGATTTACTTTATTCTTCTGGTAGAGCTGCTTTTCTGGATCTTCATGATCCCTGTATCCTATCTGTGCATTTGAAGAAGCAGTCACCTCTTCCAGCTTTTATGGATGAGTTTTTGTAAGGGAAGGCTTTTACTGGTGGAAGCTAGCACAATTGACTTATGCTAGGACTCCAGGTTTAGCAGTGGGACCAGGTCTGAGGTGGGGGTGATGTTTTCTCATCCATGGCACTGTGGGCCAGAGCATCAACAACTGTGTGCTTTTTGGCAAGCATTACTGGGGGATGACAGTTCTTGCAAAGGCTGCTGATGTACTAAGCAGCACCTTCTGGACCTGTAGATAGGGATCAGGGCAGGCTGTGCTGATATCCAGAGCTAGTGGTGCACACAGACGCTGCAGAGATGAGCTGCAGATGAATGTCTAGTGGCAGACACATCTGGCAATGCAGTGGCAGGATCAACTATGGTTCCCTTGCATCAGTTAAGGACTTGGATATCATTGTGTTCACCTATGTCTTTGTACTACACCGAAGGTCCATGCAAGTCCTCAGCTGGAAGGACTAGCTGCTAGTGGACACAGTGGCCCTTGCTAGTGACAGACAGCAGAGTCTATTCCACACCTCCAAGCAGCTATGGGGGACTTGGATGGTGGCGTGCTATTCTGTGGCCACACACTCTTCTCCTGGGCATGCTGTAGGGAGAACCAGTAATGGGGATTGGGCTGGTTATATGCCTGAACCAAGCCAGATTGGGGGGCTATCAGTGTATTAACCTGGTCTTTTAATTCATGCATAACTATCTAATCATTGATTTTTGTGAGGGGATAAGAAAACTGGGATCTCCTATATCACAGTTTTTTTTTTTTTTTTCCCTCCAATATCTGGGAAAAAGCCTCTTGACATGAATCTTGGCAATGGTTTTTTGATAGGACATTTAAAGTAGAAATAACAAGATTAAAAATAAATAGGACAACATCAAAGAAACAAAATGAAAACAAAACCTATAGAATGAGAGAAAATATTTAAGGAACTCCTCTAACTCAATAGTATAAACAAATAATCCAATTTAGAAATGCACACAGGACCTGAATAACCATTTTCCGAAGAACATATTCAAATGGCTAACAGGTACCGTGGTAAACATCACTAATTATTAGGGCAAGGGAAACAAAACCACAATGAGATATAAAATCGTGACTGTTAGAAGGGTATCATCCAAAAGACAATAGATAAACATGTCCTTCATTATAGAGGACATGAAGAAAAGGGAACCTTTGAGTTCCCTGTTAGTGGGAATGAAGAAGTGTAGTGCTTGCTCAAAAAATAAAACTACCATTTGATCTGGCCATCCCACTTCTGGGTATGTATCTAAATATATTGTAATATACATACCAATATATATACCCACTGTATGTATGTACATATACAAATATGTGTGTATATGTATGTATATATACGTACATAAAAATACTGTTTAGCTATAAAAAAAAAAGGAAAGAACTGCCATTTATGATAACATGGATGGACTTTTGGGGCATTAGACTAAGTGAATGATAAGTCAGGGAAAGCCAAATCCTGTCTTATAAATCAAACTCATTGAAATAGAATTCAGGTTTTGGTTGCTGGCGGCAAGAGGTGGAAATGAGAAATAAGTTCTAGAGATGTAAAATATAGCATAATGACTATAGTTAACAATACCGTATTGTGAATATGAAAATTGCTAAGAGAAAATCTTAAAAGTTCTCATTACGTGGAAGGAAAAAATTGGCATTATGTGAAATGAATTTTAACTGTCTTGTAAACATTTTGCAGAATATACATTATCAAATCATTATGCTGTATACCTTAAAACTTGTACAATATGTCTATTACATCTCATTAAAATTGGGGAAAAGTACCAAAAAATGAACACTTCCATGATTTTAAGATATTTCATTATCATATCATTAAAGGAACAAATTCCTATATAATACCTAACAGTAGTTACATCCTGTGAACAAACATTTTTGGTTACTATTTAGCAAGGTAGATAAATTAAGTTGATATCAAGGTCACACAATAAATAAATAATTAAGTGATTCAAACACAAGTTTATCTGATTAAAAATTTATACACTTTCAGGCCTTAAGTCTGCATCTCTTCTATTGAACATTTTTATGGTGTTCTACCTCTTAGTGAAAATACCTAAATGTATCTTCTGTCATTGACCCACTATTGAAAAAAAAAAAACAAAAACAAAAAACAAAACCTTTAAGTCATTGATTCATTCATTTTTTCAAGAAAGAATTTTTGGGTGTCTCTTATGTTTTACACTTTGCTTCTTATAACTAGTTGCTTGGAATACAAAATGAACAAGCTTGTTTCATCATGGAGATATTAGTCACAGCAGTTGGCCTAATTCTGACTTGAGTGATTCCATTTTCACATGCTTAAATCTTTCTTCTCAGGAAGATAAGTGATTAAACATGACAATTTCATTTTCACTTTTTGTAGCTAAGCTGCTGTTGTGCACCCTCTTAGAAATAGATCTACTTCAGAGAAGATGAACTGATATGAGCACTTTGTAGGTGTTCAAATATTAAACAGCAATTCATAAGCTACTTTAGGATTTAATATGGGTACTTGGAGCCCCCTTTGGTTCTCAGGAACTGGTTGGTTAGAAGAAAAAAAAAAAACTTCCATAAGCTGTTGTAGTTATTCAGGGAAGTTCACCATCTTGTTATAGGTAACATTTAGCTCATTAAATTGTGTAATAAGAATAGTATTATCAAAATATGTAGAATAAGCAGCAGCATCAGTCATCTTATGAATTCCTGGGTTATCCTCTGTTCTTCTGCAGAAAGGAAATTAGACCTCTTGATGCATATGCATAAAGCATTGGATTCGGAGAGCCCCAGCCCTAGTAAATGGATACCATGGAGCAGCATTATTAAATTGAGCTGGAAAAGCCACATCCCTAAAAAATCTCAAAACTGACTCACAATGATGTGTCTCCAGAGAAGGGCTCCATACTGAGGAGAAACTTCTGGAAATGTAATTATGAGTAGGACAGGGACCCAAAAAAAGGTAAATTCTAGATAAAAGTGTAGAGAAGCATAAGAAATCTCAGAAAGCTAACTGCCACATTTTAAAACAAAGCACAAAAACTACACTAAAGGGAAATCTGTAAAGTTATAAAAGCTACCTTTAAAACATATACCTTCTTGTGAAAGTTCAGAAAGTTCGATGCATGTAAAATGAGCAACACAAAGGTATTGAGGCCTTTATTAGTACCAAATAAATATGTAAAATACCGGAAAATGCCTAAAACTAGGTAATTTTTCTCCTTTAAAAAAAAGACATTTGAAACCCTTTTAAATTTCAGGAGTTTTTTGAAGTATAGTTTTAATATATCTTCTATGTAGTCTACTTTCTTGGTGAGATAGTTTTCAGGTATTATTCACATACTGGAATTTATTTACATGCTTTCAAAAACTGCTAATTGGGGCACGTGGGTGGCTCAGCGGGTTAAAAGCCTCTGCCTTCGCCTCAGGTCATGATCCCAGAGAGCCCCACATCAGGCTCTCTGCTCAGCAGGAAGCCTGCTTCCTCCTCTCTCTCCCTGCCTACCTCTCTGCCTACTTGTGATCTCTGTCCAATAAATCAATAAAAAATCTTTTTTTTAAAGATTTTATTCATTTGACAGACAGAGATCACAAATAGGCAGAGAGGCAGGCAGAGAGAGAGGAGGAAGCAGGCTCCGTGCTGAGCAGAGAGCCCGATGAGGGGCTCGATCCCAAGATGCTGAGACCATGACCTGAGCCGGAGGCAGAGGCCCAACCCACTGAGCCACCCAGGCACCCCAATAAATAAAATCTTTAAAAAAAAAAAACCTTCTAATTGCCTTCAAATTCATTTAACTTTTTAAGATATAAAATTTCCTCACTGCTTGTGGTCAGTTGCTATTAAGGTATTATGTTTCTCCTATAATATTCTTAGGATTGTTTTTTTTTCCAATTTTTCAGTCTTATGGGCTCACTTCTGAATTTTTATTTATGGTATGTCATGCCTTGAATAAATTTAACATTTAGGTTGGACATTAAATTCTTTTTGTTTTCTGGGCATGATTTTCTGGCTTGCACACTTTTTTTTTTTAAGTGTATTATCTTGTTCCTTAGTCTATTTTTCATTTCCTTATATTAGTAAGGTATCTGGCCTTAATACTCCTAAGGGAAAGAGGTAAGACAGATAATATTATAGGAACTGGTAATAATTATACACTTACTTAATTGTAGAACTAGGAAGAAGTCTTGAAGAATGTGTAGTATGTAATGGCTGTATGAGCTGCTAGTCTGGACACAGAGTAAATTCTGTGGAAAAATTTTGCTAAAATTATAAACTATTTTCAGTAATGCTAGTGGTATTGATAGTATTCCTGTTGCTATTCTGAACCCATTCAAATGTAATATGCTATAAAGCAAAATGAGTCAACAAAATATTTTAACACTGCCACATCCTTTATTTTTTAGAACCAAATACCTGTGTGGAAGAGATTGGATAAATATGAATGGCATAGAGAAAAAAGTAAGTGAAAACTTCACAATTAGTTATATATTGGGATTGATAATATAAATTCATAATGGTTTGTTCCTTTTACCTAAAATATCTTTTTATATTGTGTTTCTCTATTTCTCTCCTCCACCTATGAAATATACATATATTTTCTGATATTACAGATACAATCTAAATATCTGATATTATAGATATAATCTAAATGTATATATGTGTATTATTCTTCAACTTACCTCTGACTTAGTAGCAGTGAATATCCATTTTCTTTTCCCTTTACAAGAATCCAAGGCTAATACAGAATTAGCTGATTCCATGTGTAGGATGAACTCCAAAGAACCTGTCATAACAGATTGCAAGGTAGTTGTTAGTGATAATTAAAACCAGTTCTGAAAGGAACTAGAGAAAAGGGAACCAGTGAAATAAAGACCTGGATCTTTGATAAAAATTCAGCCAGACTCATCACAAAAAAAACCCAAAAAACCAAAAACAAAAAAACCCCACATAAATAAAATCAGAAATGAAATAAGTAATAAGAACACCACAGAAATGCAAAAGAATATAACAGACTACTATGAAAAATGATATCCTATAAATGGAACACCCTAGAATAAATGAATAAATTCCTAGAAACATACAATTATCCCAAACTGAATCAGGAAGAAATGTTCTGAACTGACCCGATACTAGTAATGAAGTGGAATTGGTAATCAAAAGACCCCCAATAGGAGGGGCTGGCTCCCGGCAAGCAGCGAAGCAATGGAGCACAAAATCAGGACTTTTAAAAGTCTGTTCTGCTGAGGGACATCGCTCCAGAGGCTAAACCAGGGTGAAGCCCATGTGGGGTCAGCATGGCCTCAGGTCCCCAGGGTCACAGAAGGATCAGGGGTGTCTGAGTGTCACAGAGCTTGCAGGTATTAGAACGGGGAAGCCGGCTACAGAGACAGAGCCGAGGAGTGAGCTCACAGCTCGGGGTAACCTTGAACGGGTTGCAGGCTCAGTGAGCTTGGAGCGTGGCTGGAGGCCAGGGAGACAGGAGTAAATGGGCGCTGTTCTCTGAAGGCGCACTGAGGAGTGGGGCCCCGAGCTCTCGGCTCCTCTGGGCCGGAGACCGGAGGCCACCATTTTCATTCCTGTCCTCCAGAACTCTACGGAAAGTGCTCAGGGAACAAAAGCTCCCAGAAGCAAACCCGAGCAGCTTACTCAGCCCGGCCCCTGGTAAGGGCAGTGCAATTCCGCCTGGGGCAAAGACACTTGAGAATCACTACAACAGGCCCCTCCCCCAGAAGATCAACAAGAAATCAAGCCAGGACCAAGTTCACCTACCAAGGAGTGCAGTTTCAATACCAAGGAGAGCAGCGGAATTCCAGAGGAGGAGAAAGCAAAGCATGGAACTCATGGCTTTCTCCCCATGATTCTTTAGTCTTGCAGTTAATTTAATTTTTTTTTCTTTTTCAATATTTTTTTTCTTTCTTCTTCTGCTAAATTTTTTTAACTTTTACCCTTTTTTTTTTAATGTTAACTAGTTTAATATATATATATATATATATACATATATATATAGATATATAGATACATATATATATTTTTTTCTTTTATTTTTCTTTATTCGTTTTCTTTTTTTAATTCTTTTTTTTTTCTTTCTGAACCTCTTTTCATTCCCTTCCTCCCCCCTCACGATTTGAGATCTCTTCTGATTTGGTTAAAGCATATTTTCCTGGGGTCTTTGCCACCCTTTTAGTATTTTACTTGCGCCTTCATATACTCTTATCAGGACAAAATGACAAGGAGGAAAAATTCACCACAAAAAAAAAGGACAAGAGGCAGTACCAAAGGCTAGGAACATAATCAATACAGTCATTGGCAATATGTCAGATCTAGAGTTCAGAATGATGATTCTCAGGGTTCTAGCCAGGCTCGAAAAAGGCATGGAAGATATTACAGAAACCCTCTCAGGAGATATAAAAGCCCTTTCTGGAGAAATAAAAGAACTAAAATCTAACCAAGTTGAAAAAAAAAACTATTAATGAGGTGCAATAAAAAATGGAGGCTCTCACTGTTAGGATAATGAGGCAGAAGAGAGAATTAGCGATATAGAAGACCAAATGACAGAGAATAAAGAAGCTGAGCAAAAGAGGGACAAACAGCTACTGGACCACGAGGGGAGAATTCGAGAGATAAGTGACACCATAAGACGAAACAACATTAGAATAATTGGGATTCCAGAAGAAGAAGAAACAGAGAGGGGAGCAGAAGGTATATTGGAGAGAATTTCCCCAATATGGCAAAGGGAACAAGCATCAAAATCCAGGAGGTGCAGAGAACCCCCCTCAAGATCAACAATAATAGGTCCACACCATATCACCTAATAGTAAAATTTACAAGTCTTAGTGACAAAGAGAAGATCCTGAAAGCAGCCCAGGAAAAGAAGTCTGTAACGTACAATGGTAAAAATATTAGATTGGCAGCAGACTTATCCACAGAGACCTGGCAGGCCAGAAAGAGCTGGCATGATATATTCAGAGCACTAAACAAGAAAAACATGTAGCCAAGAATACTATATCCAGCCAGGCTATCATTGAAAATAGAAGGAGAGATTAAAAGCTTCCAGGACAAACAAAAACTGAAAGAATTTGCAAACACCAAACCAGCTCTACAGGAAATATTGAAAGGGGTCCTCTAAGCAAAGAGAGACCCTAAAACTAGTAGATCAGAAAGGAACAGAGACAATATACAATAACAGTCACCTTACAGGCAATACAATGGCACTAAATTCATATCTCTCAATACTTACCCTGAATGTTAATGGGCTAAATGCCCCAATCAAAAGACACAGGGTATCAGAATGGAAAAAAAAACAAAACCCATCTATATGTTGCCTACAAGAAACTCATTTTAAACCCAAAGACACCTCCAGATTTAAGGTGAGGGGGTGGAAAATAATTTATCATGCTAATGGACATCAGAAGAAAGCAGGAGTGGCAATCCTTATATCAGATCAATTAGATTTTAAGCCAAAGACTACAATAAGAGATGAGGAAGGACACTATATCATACTCAAAGGAACTGTCCAACAAGAAGATCTAACAATTTTAAATATCTATGCCCCTAACGTGGGAGCAGCCAACTATATAAACCAATTAATAACAAAATCAAAGAAACATATCAACAATAATACAATAATAGTAGGGGACTTTAACACTCCCCTCACTGAAATGGACAGATCATCCAAGCAAAAGATCAACAAGGAAATAAAGGCCTTAAATGACACACTGGACCAGATGGACATCACAGATATATTCAGAACATTTCATATCCCAAAGCAACAGAATACACATTCTTCTCTAGTGCACATGGAACATTCTCCAGAATAGATCACATCTTTGGTCCTAAATCAGGTCTCAACCAGTATCAAAAGATTGGGATCATTCCCTGCATATTTTCAGACCACAATGCGCTGAAGCTAGAACTCAATCACAAGAGGAAATTTGGAAAGAACCCAAATACATGGAGATTAAACAGCATCCTTCTAAAGAATGAATGGGTCAACCAGGAAATTAAAGAAGAATTGAAAAAATTTATGGAAACAAATGATAATGAAAACACAACAGATCAAAATGTGTGGGACACAACAAAGGCAGTCCTGAGAGGAAAATATATAGCAGTACAAGCCTTTCTCAAGAAACAAGAAAGGTCTCAGGTACACAGACCACTATCCTTGATGAACACAGATGCGAAAATTCTCACCAAAATACTAGCCAATAGGATTCAACAGTACATTAAAAGGATTATTCACCACGACCAAGTGGGATTTATTCCAGGGCTGCAAGGTTGGTTCAACATCCGCAAATCAATCAATGTGATACACTTTAATAAAAGAAAGAACAAGAACCATATGATACTCTCCATAGTTGCTGAAAAAGCATTTGACAAAGTACAGCATCCCTTCCTGATCAAAACTCTTCAAAGTGTAGGGATAGAGGGCACATACCTCAATATTATCAAAGCCATCTATGAAAAACCCACCACAAATATCATTCTCAATGGAGAAAAACTGAAAGCTTTTCTGCTAAGGTCAGGAACACGGCAGGGATGTCCGTTATCACCACTGCTATTCAACATAGTCCTAGAATTCCTAGCTTCAGCAATCAGACAACAAAAGGAAATTAAAGGCATCCAAATCGGCAAAGAAGAAGTCAAACTATCACTCTTCGCAGATGATATGATACTATATGTGGAAAACCCAAAAGACTCCACTCCAAAACTGCTAGAACTTGTACAGGAATTCAGTAAAGTGTCAGGATATAAAATCAATGCACAGAAATCAGTTGCATTTCTCTACACCAACAACAAGACAGAAGAAAGAGAAATTAAGGAGTCAATCCCATTTACAATTGCACCCAAAACTATAAGATACCTAGGAATAAACGTAACCAAAGAGGCTAAGAATTTATACTCAGAAAACTATAAAATACTCATGAAAGAAATTGAGAAAGACACAAAGAAATGGAAAAATGCTCCTGGATTGGAAGAATAAATATTGTGAAAATGTCTATGCTACCTAAAGCAATCTACACATTTAATGCAATTCCTATCAAAGTACCATCCATTTTTTTCAAAGAAATGGAACAAAGAATCCTAAAATTTCTATGGAACCAGAAAAGATGTCAAATAGCCAAAGGAATATTGAAAAAGAAAGCCAAAGTTGGTGACATCACAATTCCAGACTTCAAGCTCTATTACAAAGCTGTCATAATCAAGACATCATGGTACTGGCACAAAAACAGACACATAGATCAATGGAACAGAATAGAGAGCCCAGAAATAGACGCTCATCTCTATGGTCAACTAATCTTTGACAAAGCAGGAAAGAATGTCCAATGGAAAAAAGACAGCCTCTTCAATAAATGGTGTTGGGAAAATTGGACAGCCACATGCAGAAAAATGAAATTGGATCATTTCCTTATACCACACACGAAAATAGACTCAAAATGGATGAAGGACCTCAATGTGAGAAAGGAATCCATCAAAATCCTTGAGGAGAACACAGGCAGCAACCTCTTCGATCTCAGCCACAGCAACATCTTCCGAGGAACATCGCCAAAGGCAAGGGAAGCAAGGGCAAAAATGAACTACTGGGATTTTATCAAGATCAAAAGCTTTTGCACAGCAAAGGAAACAGTTAACAAAACCAAAAGACAACTGACAGAATGGGAGAAGATATTTGCAAACGACATATCAGATAAAGGGCTAGTGTCCAAAATCTATAAAGAACTTAGCAAACTCAACACCCAAAGAACAAATAATCCAGTCAAGAAATGGGCAGAAGACATGAACAGACATTTCTGCAAAGAAGACATCCAGATGGCCAACAGACTCATGAAAAAGTGCTCCATATCGCTCGGCATCAGGGAAATACAAATCAAAACCACAATGAGATATCACTTCACACCAGTCAGAATGGCTAAAATTAACAAGTCAGGAAATGACAGATGCTGGCGAGGATGCGGAGAAAGGGGAACCCTCCTACACTGTTGGTGGGAATGCAAGCTGGTGCAACCACTCTGGAAAACAGCATGGAGGTTCCTCAAAATGTTGAAAATAGAACTACCCTATGACCCAGCAATTGCACTGCTGGGTATTTACCCTAAAGATATAAACAGTGATCTGAAGGGGCACATGCAGCCGAATGTTTATAGCTGTTATGTCTACAATATCCAAACTATGGGAAAAACCTAAATGTCCATCAACAGATGAATGGATAAAGAAGATGTGGTATATATACACAATGGAATACTATGCAGCCATCAAAAGAAATGAAATCTTGCCATTTGCGAGGACATGGATGGAACTAGAGGGTATCATGCTTAGTGAAATAAGTCAATCAGAGAAAGACAACTATCATATGATCTCCCTGTTATGAGGGAGAGGAGATGCAACATGGGGGGTTAAGGGGTAGGAGAAGAATAAATGAAACAAGATGGGATTGGGAGGGAGACAAGCCATAAGTGACTCTTAATCTCACAAAACAAACTGAGGGTTGATGGGGGGAGGGGGGTTGGGAGAAGGGGGGTGGGGTTATGGACATTGGGGAGGGTATGTGTTATGGTGAGTGCTGTGAAGTTTGTATACCTGGTGATTCACAGACCTGTACCCCTGGGGATAAAAATATATGTTTATAAAAAATTAAAAAAAAACCCAATAAACAAATGTCCAAAAGCAGTTGCAGTGACAGATGACTTTTGTTTTTTTTTTGAAATTTAATATCCTGCTGGATAAATGTTTATTGTAAATATTTTTTTTTCTTTTCAGTGTAACAGTATCCATTGTTTTTACACCACACCCTGTACTCCATGCAATAAGTGCCCTTTTTAATACCCACCACTTGGCTCCCACAACTTCCCACCCCACCCCTGCCCCTTCAACACCCTCAGGTTTTTTTTCAGAGGCCATAGTCTATCATGGTTCACCTCCCCTTCCAATTTCCCTCAACTCCCTTCTCCTCTCCTTCTAACCATCAGTTAGAGTTTATGCTTATTCTACTCAAATTATTCCAAAAAAGAGAAAAGCATGAAAATACATTTATTATGCTAGCATGAACCTTATAGCAAAACCAGACAAAGTGATTCTAAAAAAAAATAGGACAGATCAATATCCCTGATGTACATAAATGCCAAGTATCCTTCACAAAATATTAGCAGATCACATGCAGTAATCCATAAAATGGATTATTCACAACCAATAAGTAGGATTTATTTCAGGTAAGCAAAGATAGTTTAATATTCACAGATCAATTAACATAATACCACATTAATAAAATGAAGAACAAAAACCATATCATCACCCCAGCAGATTCAGAAAAAGCATATAGTGAAATTCAAAATCCATTCATGATAAAAACTCAACAGAATGGGTTAGAGGGAACATACACCTCAATACAATAAACTCCATATATGACAAACTACAGCTAACATCATACTTGGTGAAAAGTGGATGGTTTTCTCCTCTAAGATCAGGAACCAGACAAGGATGTCCACTCCACCCCTTTTATTCAACATAGTACGAGAAGTCCTACCGCAGCAATCAGCCAACAAAAAGAAATAAATGGCATCCAAATTGGTAAGTAAAAGGCAAAACTGTCACTATTTGGAGATGGCATGATACTATACATAGAAAACCTTAAAAAAACTTGGCCAAAAAAATATTATAAGTAAGTGAATTCAGTGAAAATGCAGGATACAAAAAAATATAAATAAGTTGTATTCCTATACAGTAATATCAAGAAAATAATCCTATTTACAGTTGCATCAAAAATAATAAAATACCTATGAATAACCTTAACCAAGGAAGAGAAAGACCTATAGTCTGAAAACTATCCAGCACTGATGAAAAAAACTGAAGACAACACAAGTAGTAAATATAGCATGCTCATGGATTGGAATAATTGATAGGGATAAATGTCTGTATTACTCAAAAAAAAATCCACAGATTCAGTGTAATCCTTATCAAAATACTAATAGTATTTTTCACAGAACAAGAACAAATGATACTGAAATGTATATGGACACAAAAAATGCCAGATTTCCAAACCAGTCTTAAGAACAATTCCAGATTTCAAGCTATACTACAAAGATATAATAATCAAAACTCTATGGTATTGGCACAAAAAAACAAATTAAGGAAACAGAGCCCAATACACAGGTCACTGAATCCATGACAAAGGAGACAAGAATATATAATAAGTAAAGACAATCTCTTCAGTAATTGGCATGGGGAAAATTAGAGAGCTACATGTAAAAGAATGAAACTGGACCACTTCCTTGCACCATACAAAAAAATAAAATGGATAAAGGCCTAAATGTGAGACATGAAACCATAAGAAATCTCTTTGACACTGGCTTTAGCAACATATTTGTGGATATATCTCCTCAGGTAAAGGAAACAAAAGGAAAAATAAGCTATTGGGATTATACCAAAATAAAAACTCTTGCACAGCAAAAGGAATCATCAATAAAATGAAAAGGCAATATACTGAATAAGAGAAGATATTTGCAAACTGTATATACGTGGATGATTAATATCTAGAATATATAACAAACTCATACAACTTAACACCAAGAAAACTCAAACAATTTTTCAAAAGGCAGAGGATCTGAATAGACATTTTTACCAAGAAGACATACAAATGGCCAAAGACACATGGAAAAATGCTCAACATCACTAATAATCAGGGAAATGCAAACCAAAACCCCAGTGAGATATCACTTTACACCTGCCAAAACAGCTAGAATCAAAAAGACCAGAAATAACTACATTGTTAAGGATGTGGGAAAAAAGAATCAGTATGTGCTGTTGAAGGTAATGTGGAATGATGTAGCCCCTGTGGAAAATAGTATGGAGGTTCCTCAGAAAATTAAAAATAGAAATACTATAGCCCCAACTAATCAGAGTGGCCAATTTATAACCCCGCCCAAAGTTAAACACAGCCTCCAGCTGGTGTTCCCAGAGAACCTAACTGGATATCACAGGAATCTACATACTCGGGATATAGTAGCACTTAGCAGGAGCCTGGTGAGTGACCCTACCCATTGGAGAGCTAGGACAGTAGCCCATCAGTTCAAGGAACTTAGTGCATAGCTCTCTGACTAATCTGACCCACAAATAAGAGCCTTGCCAGCCTTGGGACTTGTATGGTGACCCTATCTGTGAAACTAATGCATAGACCCACTCACTGCTGAATGCAGCATTCAGCATCCTTGACTGAGAACGTAATTAGGGCACACAAGCAGCTGTTCAGCTCATCTTATAGTGCCACTTACAGTGACACTTGAGTAGAGAGCACAGAAAAACCAGTTGCCTCTTCAGGCCAGGGAATTTAGCACACAATCCTGCTTGATTTAGGTCCCCAAACAATGAACTATTCTGGCTACATGGCCCATTCTGCTGTCCTGCCAATGCCAATGGAAGCTAATTCATAGCCTCACTACTCTTAATAGGAAACGTGAAAAAAGCAATCAAGAAACCACATAGCCCATCATAGCCTTGCTTTAGCAAAGAACCAGGCCAGAATAGAATGGGATGATATATTCAAAATATTGAAAGAAAAAAATGTCAGCCAAGAATACTACACCCAGAAATGCTCTCCTTCAGAAATGAAGAAATAAGACTTTATCTGACAAAAAGTGAGAAAGCTCATTACCACTAGATCTCTACAAGAAGTACTAAAGAAGTTCTTCAAGCAGAAATAAAAAGACAATAATTAATGGTAAACAAAATAAGTCAGTCAGAGAAAGAGAAATATCATATGAATTCCTCATATGTGGAATTTAAGGAAAAAAACTAATGAACATAGAGGGGAGAAAGAGAGGCAAACCAAGGAATAGACTCTTATCTCTAGAAAGTAAGCTGATGGTTACTGGAATAACTGATGTTTACTGGATGGTGCTGGGGGGATAGGTTAAATAGGTGATGGGTATTAAGGAAAGCACTTGTGATGAGCAGTAGGTTTTGTATATGTCACGAATCACTAAATTCTACCAGAAACCAACATTATACCACATGTTAACTGGAATGTAAATAAAAATTTGAAGGAAGAAGAACACTAATTAACATCATAAAACTTGAAGGTAGAGTAAAATTCACAATGGTAAATATATAGCCTAAATCAAATTCTCTAATATGACAATATTGGCGATTATTTCACTTATAACTGTAACAATAATATAAAATAGAAGGAAGGGGGCAACAAACTAGGGGTTGGAGAAGGGAGAGGATGAGGGGATGGAGTAACTCGGTGATGGGTATTAAGGAGGGCAAATATGATGAGCACTAGGTGTTATACACAACTAATGAATCGTTGAATACTACATCAAAAACTAATATGTTGGCTAATTGAACATAATAAAGGATACATATTTGACATACAAAAAAAGTGTAAAGCTTAGGAATGCTGTCAAAGTTATTAGTTTAAAATAGAGTGTTAAAATTTTAAGATTTTATATAAACCTTAAGGTAATGACAAAGGTAAAAGTGTGTAGGAGTTATACAAGGAACATGATAAAGAAGCCAAACCATACTGATACCAGTAATCCCCATTACAAAAGAAGACAGGATGAGAAGGAACAATGGATTTACAAAACAGAAAAACAGTAAAATGTCTATAGTACATTCTTTGTTATTAACAATTTAAAAGTTAATGGATTAAATTTTCCAATCAAAAGTCTTTAAGTGGCTGATTGGATTAAAAACATTCTACCTATACAAAACTCACCTCAGCTTTAGAGGCACAAACTGAAGGTGAAGAGATGGAGAGAGATATTTCAAGCAAATGATAACCAAAAAGAGTAGGGGTAGCTATACTTATATCAAACAAAAGATATTTGAAACTAAAAATATCATTCTATAATGATATACTAGAACTAAAAATGTCATTCTGTAATGATAAAAGGTTCAACCCATAAGAAAGAAATGGGAGTTGCAAATATCTATGCACTCAACATTGGAGCAATTAAATATATAAAGCAACAGGAAGCAACAAGTAGCAATATGCTAACAGTTGGGGAATTTAATACCCCACTCTCAACAATGGACACATCATTCATAGAATGAATAAAAAGCAATAGATTTAAACCACACTATGAATCTAATGGACCTAGCAAATATATACAGAACATTCTATCCCAAAATAGCAGAATACATATTCTTTAAGCACACACAGAACACTTTCTAGGATAGATATTAGGTTAAGATACAAAATAGGTCTTCACAAATGCATAAAGGTTAAAATCCCAAATACCATCTCTGACCACAATGGCTTGAAACTGGAAATCAGTAACAGGAGGAAGACTAGGAAACAACATTCTCCTGACCAACCAATGGATCACAGAAGAGATTAAATTGAATTAGCGAAGTATGTTGGCACAAATGAACATGAAAACACAACACACCAAAATGTATGGGATGCAGCAAATGCAGTTATAAGAAAGATGTTTATAGCTATAAATGACTACCTCAAGATAATAGATCTCAAACAAACCCAAATTTCTGCCTCATGGCAGTAGAGAAGAACTAATTAAGGAAATGGAAGGAAATAATAAAGGTCAGAGCAGAAAAAGAGGAAATAGAGAACACAAAAACAGTAGCAAATATTACCAAAACTAAGAGTTGGTCCTGTAAAAAGATAGCCCAAATGGACAAACTTTTAGCTATTCTAACCAAGAAGATAAAGGAGGCAAATCAAGAAAATCATAGGTGAAAATGACACTGATGCCACAGAAACTATGAATGCTCTCAGGAGGCTACTATGAAAACTATCTGGTAACTAACTAAACAACCTGAACAAAATGAATAAATTCTCAGAAACATACAACCTAATACTGAATCAGGAAGAAAATGAAAATCTGAATAGGACAATTACCAATAAGATTGAGTCCATTATCACAAACCTCCCAACACAGGAAAGCCCAGGAACAGATAGTTTTGCTGTTTAGTTAAACAGATAGTTTAACTCTATGAAAAAATTTAAAAAG
This sequence comes from Lutra lutra, assembly GCF_902655055.1. Classification (NCBI taxonomy): domain Eukaryota; kingdom Metazoa; phylum Chordata; class Mammalia; order Carnivora; family Mustelidae; genus Lutra; species Lutra lutra. The sequence goes on from NC_062290.1 coordinate 54,377,540, forward strand.
TGTTAGTGTCAATCTTTCTCAAACTTTCAGAAAATTCAAGAAAAAGTAATATTCTTAAACTCCTTTTACATGACCAGCATTATCCTGAGAGCAAAAGTAGATAAGGACACTACCAAAAAAAAAAAAAAAAAAAAGGGAAAAGGAGAAGAAAACCTCCTGAATATAGTTGCAAAAATTCTCCATAAAGCACTAGCAAATTGAATTTAGCAGCACCTTACTGGGATCGTATACCATGTTCAAGCGGAATACATCCTTGGGTGCAAGGATTGTAAAATCTGTATGGAACCAGAAAAGACACAAAATTACCAGGAGAATGTTGAAAATGAAAACCAAAGCAAGGGTCATCACAATGACTGACTTCAAGCTCTATAACAAAGCTTTGATCATCAAGACAGCATGGTATTGGCACATAAACAGACACATAGATCAAGGAAACAGAATAGAGAACCCAGACATAGACTCTGAGCTCTATGGTCAACTAATCTTTGTCAAATCAGGAAAGAGTATCCATTGGAAAAAAGACAGTCTCTTCAATAAATAGTGCTGGGAAAATTGGACAGACACATGCAGAAGAATGAAACTGGATGATTCTCTTATACCATACACAAAGATAAAAGACCTCAATCTGAGACAGGAATCCACCAGAATCCTAGAGGAGAATATAGGCAGTAACCTCTTTGACATCATCCATAGAGCCTTCTTTCAAGATATGTCTTCAAAGGCAAGGGCAACCAAAGCAAAAATGAACTACTGGGACCTCATCAAGGTAAAAAGCTTCTGCATAACAAAGGAAATAGTCAACAAAACTAAGAGACAACCCACTTAATGGGAGAATATTTGCAAATGACTTTACAGATAAAGAGCTAGTATCCAAAATCTATAAAGAACTTCTCAAACTCAAAAACAAATAATCTAGTCAAGAAATGGGCAGAAGACATTGAATAGACACTTCTCCAAAGACATACAAATGGCTAACAAACACATGAAAAAATGTTCAATGTCACTAGCCATCAGGGAAATATAAATCAAACCAAAATGAGCTACCACCTTACAGCAGTTAGAATGGCAAAAATTAACAAGTCAGGAAACAAGTGTTGGTGAGGATGTGGAGAAAAGGGGAACCCTCTTACACTTGGTGGGAATTCAAGTTGGTACAGCCACTCTGGAAAACAGTATGGAGATTCCTCACGATATTAAAAATAGAGCTACCCTATGACCTGGCAATTGCACTACTAAGTATTTACCCCAAATACACAGATGTAATGAAAAGAAGGGGCACCTGTACCCCAATGTTCATAGCAGCAATGTCCATAATAGCCAAACTGTGGAAGGAGCTGAGATGTCCTTCAACAGATGAATGGATAAAGATGTGGTTCGTATATGGATTATTATTCAGCTATCAGAAAGGATGAATACCCCACATTTGCACTGACATGGATGGAACTGGAGGGGATTATGCTAAGTGAAATAAGTCAACTAGAGAAAGACAATCATCATATGGTTTCACTCATATGTGGAATATAGGGAATAGCATGGAGGATCACAGGGGAAGGGAGGGAAACTGGGAAGAAATCAGAGAGGGAGACAAACCATGAGAGACTCTGGACTCCAAGAACTAAACTGAGGGCTACAGAAGGGAGAGGGTGTGGAGGGATGGGGTAGCAGGGCTATGGGTATTAACGAGAGCATGTGTTGTGCAGACCACTGAGTCTTATATGCAACTAATGAATCTTTGAACACTCCATCAAAAACAAATAATGTATTACATGTTGGCTACCTGAATACAATTTTAAAAATGATACTGTATTACATATCTAAATGTTGCTAAGAGAATAAATCTTAAATCCTCATCACAAGAAAAAAGGTTAATTAGTCTTACTGTGATAATTCTCAATACATCCAAATATCAAGTCATGTACACCTGAAACTAATGTCAATTTTACCTCCATAAAAGAACATAAATGACACAAATGAAAATGTAAATAAAATACTTATTTGCTAACACTGGAATGTTCATAATGTCTAAACATTAGCATTAATTTATCATGAATATTTGATAAACAGTAAGCATTAAACTTAAGCCCATATCACAATCCATAGTGTATTTATATAAGAACTAGAGAAAACAATGGAGCTACATCCTCTCTAACTATACTATGATATTTCCCAATGGAAAATGACTTACATTCTGCAGAAAGTAACCATCGCTCAATTCTATAACTCTCTGAAAGTTTGATAAGATACTTCTATTGTGTGTCTGAAATGTTTTATGAACATAAGGATTGATAGACCTTCAGTTAACTGTGGGGAAATTAATAGTTTATAAAGATTTCTCTCTCTCTGATGGCTAACAGGAAGAAAGGAAATAACTGAAAAAAGGAAATAAGTGAGAAATTTGCAGCAGGATGTAATTAGACAATAAACCACTGATATCTAGATTAGAAGATGATCTTTCTCCCACTTCTCCAGTGTTGTCACTGTAGGAAAACAGTGACATGCCACAGATACTTAAATGTTTCTAAATAGGTGTTTTCCTTAAGATATGAGCAATTGCTTGCTTGAATAATTTCATTGTATACACTCACTGTACTGAGAATTTACATTCTGTGCAGTATTCTCAAGCATTCTAAGGGGTTCTATTACATCACTTGTAGGCTGTTTAAATTATTATGTATGACTTTGAAACAAAAAGACATTTTCTTCTTCAGGTGCACACATACACAGCACAATTAGATCCAGTAAAACAATTCTGAAGACATTACACATATTGTTTTCATTTTCATTTGAAAAATCACTTTTTTCTTTGTTCTTAGAGCTGCTTTCTAAACAAAGATGTGGAATTGATATTACACTTTAATTCAATTAATCTCTCATAACCTTACATTAAGCTTTTGAAAACTTACTGGAATTTAAAATCAATTGGAAGAAACCTAGCAAATTACCCTGTAAACCAAAGTAACTCATCAAGTTCTTCCCTCCATTGCCATGACACAGTGTACCAATACATCTGATAAATCCTTATGATTATCATCTGTCCATCCAAAGCATTAAAACCCACTGATATATAATTAGAGTGAAGAAGGGTGGTGTTTAGTGAAAACCAATTAGAAAGAGATATTTTGAGATGGCTATTTGTCTCCATTAATTGTTAACTATTCCATTCATTTTATTGTTATATTTAAACAACAGAAAAAGAGCCAAGAAAAAGGCAAAAAATTACCTTCAAACACCGAGAAAAAATTACTACTAAAATAATGGTCTCTACCCTTTGGGGAAATATAATTCTTGAGATTTATGTATACATGTTATTTACCTACAGATATTTATTCATGGATGTTTTCCACATTAATAAGATCTTTGCCCCTAGCATCATTGCTGGTTACTGTCTCCCTGTTTGATCTTGAGAATTTGTACAAGAAATAAGTAAAGATAAGGCAGAGTTATAAGTTGCCTCACTATACATTGAAAGTGTGCCCAGCTACACACAGAGGACCATAATTAACAGACTGGGTCATATTTTGTTCCTCCCAAATTTAAGGACATCATTGTCTGTTCATTACCTGATTATTGAGATAATGAAATAGAGATTTCAAGGGTCACAAATGACAAATACATATCTGCAAAATTTGCTCAAGAAAGTCACTAAATAGTGATGACTGCAACAAACAGCAACAACAAATCCTGAAAGAGGAAGCATAGGATTACCAGAGTTTCAATATTAATATATTCAAATAATCCAGTTTTCACCATCACTGAAATGTATAAAGAAGGCATGCTCTATACACAGGAAATAAAGCAATCCATTGAAACCATTCCTTATGAAGCAGAAATATTGGGATTAATAGAAAATACTTTTCAACACCTGTTGTAAATATCTTCAAAGAACTAACGGAAACTGTGCAACTAAAACCAAGGGAATGGCGTCTCATCAAAAAGATATATATCAATTACAGAGTTGAGAACTTCAACAACTGAAATGGAAAATTCACTAGAGGAGTTCAACAGTAGATAGGACCAGGCAGAAGGACATTAAGCGTATTTCAGAACGAATTCGTTCAGACTATCTGATTTGAGCAAAAAAAAAAAAAAAATCAAGACAAATGAACACATTCAAAGAGACCTGTTGGGCACTACTAAATACATCAACACTATCATAATGAAAGTCCCACCACGAGAGTGAGAAAAAAAAAAAAAGCAGACAAAAAACTATTAAAAGAAATAAGGCTAACAAATCTCCAAACTTGATGGAAAACAATCTACACATTCAAGAAGTTCAGGGACCTTCAAGTAAAGTTATCCTTAGAGATCCACGCTAAAACACATAATCAAACTGTCAAAAGCCAAAGTCAAAAAGACTGTCATAAAAGCTGCAAGAGAAAAGCAACTCATCAAATACAAAGATCCTCAGATATATTAACAGCTTATTTTCAAAGCTGTAGAGTCTAGAGGAAGATGGTATCAGTTTTAACAAAAAACAAGTTCTATCATCCTATAATTCTATATCTTATTTTTTTAAAGATTTTTTTTATTTGACAGAGAGACCATGAAAGAGGGAATACAAGCAGAGGGGAGTGGGAGAGGGAGAAGCAGGGGAGCCTGATGCGGGACTCAACCCCTGCATTCTGGAATTATGACCTGAGCCGAAGGCAGACGCTTAATGACTGAGCCACCCAGGTGCCCCTAATTCTGTATCTTATTAAATTATCCTTCAAAATGGAGAAATTAAGACATCTCAATTAAACAACAACTGAGACAGTTGTTTACTAACAAACCTGCTCTACAGGAAATGCTTAAAGTAGTCCTTCGGGCTGAAATAAAGATACTACATGGCAACCTGAAGAAGGAAGGAACAAAAGTACATAGATAAATATGAAATACATTCAGTGTAATTTTGTTTGTAACTACACTTTTTTTCCTTATTTAAAGAAAAACTGCATCAATTGGTAATAGTAATTCTGTGTTATTGGGCAAACAATGCACAAAGACATAGTTTTAATAGTGACATCATAAGGGGAGAATGAAAATATATAGACACAAGTTTTTGCATATTAACTGAAATTAAGTTGGTAATAATCTGATCTGTAAAAATATTAATTATAATTTTCAGAGTAACCACTAAGAAAATACCAGAAAATATATAAGTAATGACAAGGAAAATGGTGCAATGTAAAATATAAATATATTTATAATATAAAATATAAATATATATTATAAATAAAATATAAAATATTTTATCTTTAATATAAAAAGATAAAAACAAATTTAAAAAATGAGACTGCTATGAGTAAGTCCTTCTTACAAGTGATTACATTAGATGTAAAGGGGCCAACCTCTTCCGTTTAAAAGGCAGAAATTGACAGTATGAATTAAAAAAAAAATCCAACTATGGGCTAGTTACAAGAGGCTTGAAATCCAAAGATACAAATAGGTTTAAAGTAGAAGGATGGTTAAATATTTTCCAGACAAACAGTAACCACAAGAGAGAGGGACTATACAAATGCCATACACACTAAATATTAAGAACATTCATTACTAGAAATACTTAAGAAAATATAACATTTATGAACATATAGGCAGTTAAAAAATAACATTTCAAAACATATGAAGCTAAAGCTGACATAATTTAAGGTATAAATAGTTCAACATGAATGGATAGAACTTTCAATACCCCACTTTAAATAATGAATACAGCAAGTAGAGAAAGGATCAGCAAGAAAATAATTTGACAACATTACAATTGAGAGAGAATTGAGAGAGATATACAGAAACCTCCATCTATCAATGTTAGAATGCACATTCTTCTCAACTGTACATGGAACATTCTATAAGACAAACCATATGTTGGTCCATAAAACAAGAATCAATGTCTTTTGTAACAGTGAACTAATGCAAAGTATGTTCTCTGATTACAATGGAATGAAGTTGGAATCATATACAGAAAGAAATTTAGAAGTTAACATATGGAAATTAAACAACATACTCCTAAATAACTAATGGATGAAATAATTAAAGTATATAATAGTTTGAAATTAAAAATCAGCATATGAAAATTGTGGTATGCACAGAAAATAGTGCTCAAAGGGAAATTTATAACTCTAAATCCCTACATCAAGAATGATAGAAAAGATCAAACTTATAAACTTTCTACTTTAAGAAACTAGGGAAAGAAAATTAAACACAAGAAAAAGAAATATGAATGATATAGAACAGCAAAAACAAGAAAAAGAATTAAAATCAAGGGACGCCTGGGTGGCTCAGTTGGTTAAGCAGCTGCCTTCGGCTCAGGTCGTGATCCCAGCGTCCTGGGATCGAGTCCCACATCAGGCTCCTTGCTCAGCAGGGAGTCTGCTTCTCCCTCTGCCTCTGCCTGCCATTCTGTCTGCCTGTGCTCGCTCTCTCTCCCTCTCTCTCTGACAAATAAATAAAATCTTAAAAAAAAAGAATTAAAATCAATTTTTTTAAAAAGATCAAGAACATGGACAAACTAAAGAAGTTAAAAGAAAAGAGAAGTTAAAAGAAAAAAGAATCAAATTACCACATTTAGGAATAGATGTGTGGACATTAGCACTGATCTTGCAGAAATGGATAAGAGATTACTATGAACACTTCTAAGCTGCACATTACTAGACCAGCCAGATGGAATAGATGCATAGGGAAAGGTACAGGGAAGGGCACAGAGATTCCATGCCCCCTCTGAGCATGCTACTCTTCCCAAATCTGTGTGTTCACCAATCTGGAAACCCTTTTAACTCTATCCTTTCTGGTTTTAATGGAAGTTTCATTACATAAGCATGGTTGATTGAATCACTGGCTATTGGCAGTTAATTCGACCACCAACCACTCTCCCTTTCCCTGCCATAGGGAAGGGTGGTGGGACACCAACTTTTTACTCACATGGTTGGCTCCATGGACAATGAGTCCCAATTCTTAGGTGTCTTCCAAAAGTTGTTTTATTAACTTAATACAGATAGTTTTATTGCTCTAATCACTTAGGACAATTGAAGTCTTTGGGGAGCTCTGTGGCAGAAACAGGGATAAAACCCAAGTGTATATTTCTAATTATAAATTGCAATATTACAGGTGCCATGAAATTGTTCAGGAATTAGTGGTGATGATGTGCAATATTGTGGACATACTGAAAATCAGTGAATCACACAACTTAACGTGGATAAAATAGTGAATTTCGTGTTATATATAATTTTAACTCAATAAAAGCCATTTTAAGAGAATCAAATGGGTTTTAGTACTAAAAGATACAGTAACAAATACAGCTAAATGGATAAGCTCAACAGTAGAATGGAAAGCTCAAAGGAGTCTATAAACATGCTGCTAGAACAACAGAGTTACATAATCTGAACAGAAGAAAGAAAAAAAGAGAAAAACTGATTGGAGCTTCAAGCAATTACAGGAGTATAAGAAAAAAAATAATCTATCAATCATACCATCTGAGTCCCAGAAGAGTAGGCTGAAAGAATCCTGTGTGAGGTGGTATCTTAGTGTAGTTTTGATTTGTATTTTCCTTGATGATGGATTTTCCTGTATTAGCCATCTGTATGTCTTCTTTGGAAAAATGCATCTTTGTGTCTCATAGACAAACTTATTTTAAAATTTGTGTGCAAAGTACAGATGATGGAATTTTTCAAAAAAATTTTAGAAAAGAATATAATGGGAGAAATTTCTCTATCCAGTATTAAGGCTTATCATAGAGCTACAGTAATCAAAACAATGTGGTATTGCTAGAGAAATAGACAAAAAGCCTAAAGGGAAAAAATAGAGAAGCCCCAAATTTACCCACATAAATATGTCCAACTGTTTTTTGTTTGTTTGTTTGTTTGTTTGTTAACAAGAGGGAAAAAGCAGTTCAGTAAAGGAAAGATCACCTTTTCAAAAAAACAATCCTGAAAAACTGGATATCCAAATGAATCTCAACATTAACTTCATACTTTGTACACAATTGAACTCACAATTTAAATAATTTAGGGGTGCCTGGGTGGCACAGTCAGTTAAGCATCTGACTCTTGATTTCAGCTTAGGTCATGATCTCAGGGTCATGAGATCGAGTCCTGTGTTGAGCTCCACTGTGGCATGGAGGCTGCTTAAGATTCTCTCCCCTTCTTTGGGTGCCTGGGTGGCTCAGTTGGTTAAGCGACTGCTTTCAGCTCAGGTCATGATCCTGGAGTCCTAGGTTCGAGTCACACATCAGGCTCCCCACTCAACAGGGAGTCTGCTTCTCCCTCTGACCCTCTCCCCATTCATGTACTCTCTCTCTCCCTCAAGTAAATAAATAAAATCTTTTTTTTTGGCTTTGATAACTAGTTTATTAAGTGAAAATAAATCACATATTATAATAAATACACAGTACTGATGTCTTATTATTCATAGTAACTTCCATTTAATTAGCATCCATGGATTAGCAAAGCTTAATAAGGAAATTGGTAAAATCTGATCGGGAATACTCATTGATAAGTCCTGATCTCTATGTAGTCTTTATATTAAAAATCTAAGCACGGATACTAAAAATTTTCTACTTTCAAGGACTGCTGAGACATGAAATTTTGACCAACTTAGTTATATTCTCTTAAGAGGATTTTTAAGGAAGCTTAGATTTTAAGCACCTTTAATAGACCATGCCTCAGAATGAAAGAATATGCATGTGGACATATTCCACATTTCTTTTTGCAGTCACCAGTTTAACTGAATACAAAGTAACTGGTGGTATGGACCACTGTAATATTTCAAAGCTCTCCAAGACACATCTACAAATGAAAATTCAGAATCATTTGCTTTATACTAGACATTAAAAGCTGTTAATTCATGGGATCTCTTTTCATATCCATTGTAATTATTTGCTTAGTTTCTCCTGCACACTAAAAGTGATATATACGTGTGTATATATATTAAATATGTATAGAATAAATAATATATAAAATAATATATACATATTATGCATATGTGTGCATATGTGTATCTAACTCTATCTCTGTATTACGGACATGAACAACAGCTGCTTGACCGAGGTCACTTATTTGTAAACCATCTGTCCCGGGCAGATCTTGTATTCTGTAGCTGGTGATACTGGTAAGCTCCAGGAGAGCTGGCCTGTCAGTTTATGGATTATGAATTCTCACGAGAGGAGAAGAAAACTCTTCAGTGACCACATATCACTATTTTGTTGTTGTTCATGGCTCTGGGAAGCAACTCTGAAATAAATAAAATCTTTAAAAAAAAAAGATTTTCTCCCTCTCTGTCCCCTTGTATGCTCTAAATATTTATTAATAATTATTAAAAATTAAATAATTAATATTATATTTTAAAGGGTAAAACCTTTAGACAAAAACTGAAGAAAAAAAATCTTTGTGACCTAGGGCTCTGTAAAGAGTTCTTAGAATTGAAACTAGAAGCATAATTCCCTAAAAGAAAAAGTTGATGAATTGAACCACATCAAACTTAAAACTTTGGGGGTATCTCAGTGGTTCAGTCAGTTAAGCATCCAACTCTTGATATCAGGTCGGATCTTGATCTCAGGATCATGAGTTCAAACTCTGCATTGGGCTCCATACTGGCTATGGAATCTACTTAAAAAAAAATAAATTTCCAAATTTGAACAATGACTTCTCTCTAGATATTTAAATTTGTAAACTTATCTGGGGGAGGGGTGGAACCCAAAACTTCAATGAGAAAATGGACAAAATATATGTACAGACATTTCACTGGAGTAGATATATACATACACTAATATAACATATATAAATTAGTGCCCTATATGGATGCCATATATATATATATATATATATGTATGTATACATATATATGTAGGTGTATATATATATCTACTATATATATATAGTATATCTACTACACATATACATACACTATATATATAGTGTATGTGTGTATATATATATATACACACACATACCTACACACACACCCATAAAATATATGCATTAGCCATTAAGGAAAATTCAGTTAAGACCAAAATGAAATAGCAATAGCTCCTATCAAAAGCAGCCATGTAGGGGCACCTGGGTGGCTCAGTGCGTTAAGCCTCTGCCTTCAGCTCAGGTCATGATCTCAGGGTCCTGGGATTGAGCCTCGCATCAGGCTCTCTGCTCAGCAGGGAGCCTACTTCCCCCACCCCGCCCTGCCTCTCTACCTACTTGTGATCTCTGTCTCTCTGTCACATAAATAAACAAAATCTTAAAAAAAAAAAAAAAAGCAGCCAAGTAAAAATAAACTGTACCAATTCTAAATGCTGGGAAAAATGTGGGGAAAAATGCTTCATTCATGTATTGCCTCAAGAAATGTTAAAGGATCCAGACATCCTAAAATACACTTGGCAATTTCTTAAAAAATCTAAGCATGCACTTCCCATATGACCCAGCAATTGCAATGTTTGGCATTAATTTCTATTAAATGAGATCCTATGGAACTAGATGGTATTATGCTGAGCACAATAAGTCAATCAGAGAAAGACAATTATCTTATGATCTCCCTGATATGAGGAAGTTGAGAGGCAAAGTGGGGGTATGGGGGTAGTGAAGGAAAAAAATGAAACAAGATGGGATCAGGAGGGAGACAAACCATAAAAGACTCTTAATCTCACAAAACAAACTGAGGGTTGCTGGGGGGAGGTGGGTAGGGAGAGGATGATTGGGTTATGGACACTGGGGAAGGTATGTGCTATGGTGAGTGCTGTGAAGTGTGTAAACCTGGTGATTCACAGACCTGTACCCTGGGGCAAATAATACATTATATGTTAATAAAATATAAAAAATTTTAAAAATGAGATCCTATGTTCATACAAAATCTGCACACAAATGTTTATAGCAGCTTTGGTCATTTGCAGGAGTCACAAACTGGTACCTTTAATGAGTGAATTGTTAAACGGTGCTACATCCATTTAATGGAATATGACATCATTAAAGACACTATTGATACACATAACATCTTAGATCCAGTCCAACAATTACTTTGAGCACAAAAAGTCAGTCTTAAAGGGTTACATGCTATATGATTCTAACTTATCAGCATTCTTAACAATTAGAATGATAAAAACAGATTCATTGTTGTCAGGGGTTGAGGTAGTAATAGACACAGGTGGCTGTGACTCCAAGAGAACAACATGTGCGATCCTTGTGATGAAACTGTTCTGCATCTTGACTCACATAGTGGTCACATGAATGTAAACATTTGATAAAATAGTAAATAACTAAACACACATACCTGCACAAAGTTAGAGCATGTAAAATTGGTGGACCTGAATAAGGTAAAAAGATTTTTTTCAATGCCAATATCCTTATTGTGATTCATAGTTTAATTAAGAAAGATGTTTCCATCTTGGGAAAATTGGATGAAGAATATATGGATCTGTGTTATAATTATGTGTGAATCTATATATCCTAAAATAAAAAGCTAGAGAAAGAGAGATAAAAGTTATAGCAACATAATGGTTTATTTAGGGATAAGAAAATGTAAAAAGGAAATAGATTTTATAATAAGATAAAAAAAGATTTTTTTTATACCACTGCAGACTAGATTGCTAAAAGCATTGTTTTATATTTATACCACTGCAGACTAGATTGCTGAAAGCATTGTTCTGTGAAGCTATTTTATCTGAAAAAAAGAAGCATATTCCTTTTATAATTTGATCCTATTCGCAGGAAATGTTAGAGGTGTTATATTTGAATCATATTATTTCAAACTAAAAAGAATACCTCTATTAGTACCTAACATTCTGATTTTTTAGTGCTTAAATTGGAAGGCTTGAAAATGAAAGTTTTATTTGAATTCTTAAAATGTACTCCAGTTTGCACCAGCATGAAATAGCTTTCTAAGATATTCTATTCAAGCCATCAGTATCTTTAATGCAATCTCTATCAGGATTCCAAAGGCATTTTTTACAGAAGTACAAAAATAATCCTAAAATTCATATGGAATGATTAAAGACCCCAAATAGCCAAAGCAATCCTATGAAGAAACAACAAAACTGGAGACATCAAAAGTCCTGATTTTAAACTATACTAAACATCTTTTATTATCAAGGATGTGGAGAAAGGAGAACCCTCCTACAATTTTGGTGAAAATGCAAGCTGGTGCAGCCACTCTGGAAAACAGTATGGAGGTTCCTCAAAAAGTTGAAAATAGAGCTACCCTATGACCCAGCAATTGCACTACTGGGTATTTACTCCAAAGATACAAATGTAGTGATCTGAAGGGACATGTGCACCCCAATGTTTATAGCAACAGTGTCCACAATAGCCAAACTATGGAAAGAGCTTAGATCTCCATCAACAGATGAATGGATAAAGAAGATGTGGTATATATATGTATATGTGTATACACACACACACACACACACACACACACACACACACACACACTATGGAATACTATGTGGCCATCAAAAAAAAAAAAAAAGAAATCTTGCCATTTGCAATGATGTGGATAGAACTGGAGGCTATTAGGGTAAGCAAAATAAGTCAATCAGAGAAAGATAATTATATGATTTCACTGATATGAGGAATTTGAGAAACAAGACAGAAGATCATAGGGAAAGGGAGGGAAAAATGGAATAAGATGAAACCAGAAAGGGAAAGAAATGATAAGAGATTCTTAATCCCAGGAAACAAACTGAGGGTTGCTGGAGTGGAGGGTGTGGGAGGGATGGGGTGGCTGCGTGATGGACATGGGGGCGGGTATGTGCTATGGTGAGCACTGTGAATTGTGTAAGACTGATAAATCACAGACCTGTACTCCTAATAATACATTATATGTTAATAAAAAATTAAAAAAAATCTTTTGTAATCAAAGCATTATCATACCAGCAGAAAAACAGACACATAGACCAATGGAACACAATTAAAAACTCGGAAATAAACTCTTCCATATATGGCCAACTAGTATTTGGCAAGGGAGCCAAAAATATTCAATGGCAAAAACATGGTCTCTTCAACAAATCATGCTGGGAAAATGAGACATTTACATGTTAAAGAAAATAAAATTAAACCCCTCTCACCATCATGAACATTAACTCAAGAAGGATTAAAGACTTAAAAATAAATCTCCTTGACATGGTTTTTTGCAACAAGTTTTTGGATATGACATCTAAAGCACAAGCAACAACATTAAAAAAAAAATCAAGTGGAACTATATCAAACTAGAAGGCTCTGCACAGCAAAGGAAATCATTAAGAAAGTGAAAAAGACAAACTTTGGACTGGAGAAAATATTTATAAACCATATATCTGATAAGGGGTTAATATTCAAAATATATAAAGAACTCATACAACTCAGTAGTGAAAAAACATAATACAATGTGAAATGGGCAAAGGTCTTGAATAGACATTTTTTCCAAAGAAGATATTCAAATGGTAAACAAGTATGTGAAAAGATGTTCAACATTACACTCAACATTACATTAATTACAAGAAAAATTCAAATCAAAACCACAATGGTAGAAGGCCTCATGTTGTAACTGTTAGAATGACTAGTATCAAAAAGACAAAGAAAACAAATATTGGCAAGAATATGAAAAAAAGGAAACTTGTGTACTTTTGGTGAGAACTTCAGTTGGTTATAACCACCATGGCAAACAGTATGGAAATTTCTCAAAAAATTAGAAAAAGAACTATGATTCTAAAATTCTACTTCTGGGTATTTATCTGAAGAAAATGAAATTATTATGTTGAAGAGATATCTGCCTCTTCCTTGTTGATGGCAGCATTATTTACAATAGCCAAGATATTGTGGGGTTTGTGTTTATACACACACACACACACACACACACACAAGAATACTATTCAGCCATAAAAAAATGGTAATTCTGCCATTTGTGACAATATGGATTGATCTTGAGGGCATTATGCTAAGTGAAGTAAGACCAAGAAGGACAAATATGAAATCCCACTTAGATGTGGAAGCTAGCAAAACCAAACCTACAAAAAAAGGGACCAGATTTATGTTTGCCAGAGGCAAGGCAAAGAGGGTAGAGAAATTGGGTGAAGGTGGTCAAAAGGTACAAACTTCCAGTTCTAAGAAGAACTATGGCTATAGTGAGAACTCCTATATGTATATTTGAAAGTTGCTAAGAGAATAGATTCCAAAAATTCTCAACAAAAGGAAGAAATTATTTTTGTAACTATATGATGTAATGGATGTTGCTCACTGTGGTAATCATTCTGCAATATATATAAGTCAAGTCATTATGCTATATACCTTAAACTTATATGGTGGTATATGTCAATTAAATCTCAATAAACTGGCAAGGAAATGAAACATTCTATTTAAACTGTGAAGTACTTACCCTTCACAAAGTGGTCACGTGGTTCTTTCATCTCTTTTTCTTTATACTGATGGGGGGGTCTGCAGAATGATATGGCATATTGATAATCATAAAAACTTGGTTTTGTGCCAAATGCAAAAATCTGTTCTATCTCAAATATAGCTTGACGTCATGGCTACAAAGTATCTTCAGTCCATGTTTCTACCGAAGTAAGAAACTCTGAAGCATAGTTGTTATTAAAATATTCTATCGTTGGGGGGAGACAAGATGGCAGAGGAGTAGCAGGCTGAGATGACATCAGGTAGCAGTAGTTCAGCTAGAGTTATCAAACTATTATAAAACTACTCCAAACACCTATAAATCCAACAGGAGATCAAAAAAAAGAGCAGCAGTTCTAGAAACAGAAAATTGACCATTTTCTAAAAGGTAGGATCTGTGGAGAAGTGAGTCTAAAGTGACAGGAAGATAGACCATGGAGGGGAGGGACCAGTTCCAGCAAGCAGCAACACAATGGAGCACAAAATCAGAACTTTTAAAAGTCTGCACCACTGAGGGACATTGCTCCAGAGGCTAAGCAGGGGTGGAGCCCTCTCAGGGACAGTGTGGTCTCAGGTCCCGCAGGGACACAGAAGGATAGGGGTGTCTGAGTGTAGCAAAGCTCTCAGGTATTAGAGCAGGGAAGCTGGCTAAAGAGATGGAGCCGAGGAATGAGCTCTCAGCTTGGGGTTACCTTGAACTATGACCTGTGGCAGTCAGGCCACTGCTCTTTGAGCAGGGACCCCATAAGTGGCAGACTGGGGAGACCCCCCTGGAAGAGTGGCAGGGCTCTGTTGGGTTTGGAAACCCCAAACAGGGCGATGTGCCAGAGACAGAAACACTTGGTCACAGTGTGGGTGAGCTTGGAGTGCGGCCGGAGACCAGGGAGAGGTGATTGGGCGCTTTTCTCCAAGTGCACACTGAGTGGGGCCCTGAGTCCTCGACTCCTCCAGACCAGAGATTGGGAGGACACCATTTTCATTCCTGTCCTTGAAAACTCTACAGAATGCGTTCAGGGAGCAAAAGCTCCTGAAAACGAACCCAAGCAGATTACTTAGCTGGGACCCTGGCAAGGGCAGTGCAATTCTGCCTCAGGAAAAGACACGTGAGAGTCACTACAACAGGCCCCTCCCCCAGAAGATTAGCAAGAAATCCAGCCAAGACCAAGCTCACTGATCATGGAGAACAGTGGAATTCCAGAGGAGGGTAAAGAAAAGCATGGAATTCAGGGCTTTCTCCCATGATTCTTTAGTCTTGCAAAGTTAATTAATTTTTTAAAATAATTTTTTCTTATTCTATTTTTTTAACTTTTACTCTTTCCTCTTTTAATGTTTTTTTTTTGCTTTGTTTTCTTTTTTTTTAAAATTTTAATTAAATTTATTTTTTATAAACATATATTTTTATCCCCAGGGGTACAGGTCTGTGAATCACCAGGTTTACACACTTCACAGCACTCACCATAGCACATACCCTCCCCAGTGTCCATAATCACACTCCCCTCCCAACCCCCCTCCCCTCATCAACCCTCAGTTTGTTTTGTGAGATTAAGAGTCACTTATGGTTTGTCTCCCTCCCAATCCCATCTTGTTTCATTTACTCTTCTCCTACCCCCTTAACCCCCCATGTTACATCTCCTATCCCTCATATCAGGGAGATCATATGATAGTTGTCTTTCTCCGATTGACTTATTTCGCTAAGCATGATACCCTCTAGTTCCATCCACGTCGACGCAAATGGCAAGATTTCATTTCTTTTGATGGCTGCTTAGTATTCCATTGTGTATATATACCACATCTTCTTTATCCATTCGTCTGTTGATGGACATCTAGGTTCTTTCCATAGTTTGGCTATTGTAGACATTGCTGCTATAAACATTCAGGTGCACGTACCCCTTTGGATCACTACGTTTGTATCTTTAGGGTAAATACCCAGCAGTGCAATTGCTGGGTCATAGGGTAGTTCTATTTTCAACATTTTGAGGAATCTCCATGGTGTTTTCCAGAGTGGTTGCACCAGCTTGCATTCCCACCAACAGTGTAGGAGGGTTCCCCTTTCTCCACATCCTCGCCAGCATCTGTCATTTCCTGACTTGGTAATTTTAGCCATTCTGACTGGTGTGAGGTGATATCTCATTGTGGTTTTGATTTGTATTTCCCTGATGCTGAGGGATATGGAGAACTTTTTCATGTGTCTGTTGGCCATCTGGATGTCTTCTTTGCAGAAATGTCTGTTCATGTCCTCTGCCCATTTCTTTTTTCTTTTTATTTTTTTTAAAGATTTTATTTATTTATTTGTCAGAGAGAGAAAGAGAGCACGAGTACAGGCAGACAGAGTGGCAGGCAGAGGCAGAGGGAGAAGCAGGCTCCCCACAGAACAAGGAGCCTGATGTGGGACTCAATCCCAGGATGCTGGGATCATGACCTGAGCCGAAGGCAGCGGCTTAACCAACTGAGCCACCCAGGCATCCCACCTCTGCCCATTTCTTGATTGGATTATTTGTTCTTTGGGTGTTGAGTTTGCTAAGTTCTTTATAGATTTTGGACACTAGCCCTTTATCTGATATGTCGTTTGCAAATATCTTCTCCCATTCTGTCAGTTGTCTTTTGGTTTTGTTAACTGTTTCCTTTGCTGTGCAAAAGCTTTTGATCTTGATAAAATCCCAATAGTTCATTTTTGCCCTTGCTTCCCATGCTTTTGGCGATGTTCCTAGGAAGATGTTGCTGCGGCTGAGGTCGAGGAGGTTGTTGCCTGTGTTCTCCTCAAGGATTTTGATGGATTCCTTTCTCACATTGAGGTCCTTCATCCATTTTGAGTCTATTTTTGTGTGTGGTGTAAGGAAATGATCCAATTTTATTTTTCTGCATGTGGCTGTCCAATTTTCCCAACACCATTTACTGAAGAGGCTGTCTTTTTTCCATTGGACATTCTTTCCTGCTTTGTCGAAGATGAGTTGACCATAGAGTTGAGGGTCCATTTCTGGGCTCTCTATTCTGTTCCATTGATCTATGTGTCTGTTTTTGTGCCAGTACCATGCTGTCTTGATGATGACAGCTTTGTAATAGAGCTTGAAATCCGGAATTGTGATGCCACCAACTTTGGCTTTCTTTTTCAATATTGCTTTGGCTATTCGAGGTCTTTTCTGGTTCCATATAAATTTTAGGATTCTTTGTTCCATTTCTTTGAAAAAAATGGATGGTACTTTGATAAGAATTGCATTAAATGTGTAGATTGCTTTAGGCAGCATAGACATTTTCACAATATTTATTTTTCCAATCCAGGAGCATGGAACATTTTTCCATTTCTTTGTGTCTTCCTCAATTTCTTTCATGAGTACTTTATAGTTTTCTGTGTATAGATTCTTAGTCTCTTTGGTTAGGTTTGTTCCTAGGTATCTTATAGTTTTGGGTGCAATTGTAAATGGGATGGACTCCTTAATTTCTCTTTCTTCCGTCTTGTTGTTGGTGTAGAGAAATGCAACTGATTTCTGTGCATTGATTTTATATCCTGACACTTTACTGAATTCCTCTACAAGTTCTAGCAGTTTTGGAGTGGAGTCTTTTGGGTTTTCCACATATAGTATTCATATCATCTGCGAAGACTGATAGTTTGACTTCTTCTTTGCCGATTTGGATGCCTTTAATTTCCTTTTGTTGTCTGATTGCTGAGGCTAGGACTTCTAGTACTATGTTGAATAGCAGTGGTGATAACGGACATCCCTGCCATGTTCCTGACCTTAGCGGAAAAGCTTTCAGTTTTTCTCCATTGAGAATGATATTTGCGGTGGGTTTTTCATAGATGGCTTTGATAATATTGAGGTATGTGCCCTCTATCCCTACACTTTGAAGAGTTTTGATCAGGAAGGGATGCTGTACTTTGTCAAATGCTTTTTCAGCATCTATGGAGAGTATCATATGGTTCTTGTTCTTTCTTTTATTAATGTGTTGTATCACATTGATTGATTTGCGGATGTTGAACCAGCCTTGCAGCCCTGGAATAAATCCCACTTGGTCGTGGTGAATAATCCTTTTAACGTACTGTTGAATCCTATTGGCTAGTATTTTGGCGAGAATTTTTGCATCTGTGTTCATCAAGGATATTGGTCTGTAGTTTTCTTTTTTGATGGGATCCTTGTCTGGTTTTGGGATCAAGGTGATGCTGGCCTCATAAAATGAGTTTGGAAGTTTTCCTTCCATATCTATTTTTTGGAACAGTTTCAGGAATAGGAATTAGTTCTTCTTTAAATGTTTGGTAGAATTCCCCTGGGAAGCCATCTGGCCCTGGGCTTTTGTTTGTTTGGAGATTTTTGATGACAGTTTCAATCTCCTTACTGCTTATGGGTCTGTTGAGGCTTTCTGTTTCTTCCTGGTTCACTTGTGGTAGTTTATATGTCTCTAGGAATGCATCCATATCTTCCAGATTGTCAAATTTGTTGGCATAGAGTTGCTCATAGTATGTTCTTATATTGTCTGTATTTCTTTGGTGTTCGTTGTGATCTCTCCTCTTTCATTCATGATTTTATTTATATGGGTCCTCTCTCTTTTCTTTTTGATAAGTCTGCCCAGGGGTTTATCAATCTTATTAATTCTTTCAAAGAACCAGCTCCTAGTTTCGTTGACTTGTTCTTTGTTTTTTTGGTTTCTATTTCATTGATTTCTGCTCTGATCTTTATGATTTCTCTTCTCCTGCTGGGTTTAGGGTTTCTTTCTTGTTCTCTCTCCAGCTCCTTTAGGTGTAGGGTTAGGTTGTGTACCTGAGACCTTTCTTGTTTCTTGAGAAAGGCTTGTACCACTATATATTTTCCTCTCAGGACTGCCTTTGTTGTGTCCCACAGATTCTGAACCGTTGTGTTTTCATTATCATTTGTTTCCATGAATTTTTTCAATTCTTCTTTAATTTCCTGGTTGACCCATTCATTCTTTAGAAGGATGCTGTTTAGTCTCCATGTATTTGGGTTCTTTCCAAATTTCCTCTTGTGATTGAGTTCTAGCTTCAGCGCATTGTGGTCTGAAAATATACAGAGAATGATCCCAATTTTTTGATAACGGTTGAGACCTGATTTAGGACCGAGGATGTGATCTATTCTGGAGAATGTTCCATGTTCACTAGAGAAGAATGTGTATTCTGTTGCTTTGGGATGAAATGTTCTGAATATATCTGTGATGTCCATCTGGTCCAGTGTGTCATTCAAGGCTTTTATTTCCTTGTTGATCTTTTGCTTGGATGATCTGTCCATTTCAGTGAGGGGAGTGTTAAAGTCCCCTATTGTTATTATGTGTTTCTTTGATTTTGTTATTAATTGGTTTATATAGTTGGCTGCTCCCACGTTAGGGGCATAGATATTTAAAATTGTTAGATCTTCTTGTTGGATAGTTCCTTTGAGTATGATATATTGTCCTTCCTCATCTCTTATTGTAGTCTTTGGCTTAAAATCTAATTGATCTGATATAAGGATTGCCACTCCTGCTTTCTTCTGATATCCATTAGCATGGTAAATTCTTTTCCACCCCCTCACTTTAAATCTGGAGGTGTCTTCAGGTTTAAGATGAGTTTCTTGTAGGCAACATATAGATGGGTTTTGTTTTTTTTCCATTCTGATACCCTGTGTCTTTTTTTTTATTAATTTTTTATTTTTTCAGCATAACAGTATTCATTATTTTTGCACCACAACCAGTGCTCCATGCAATCCGTGCCCTCTACAATACCCACCACCTGGTGCCCCCAACCTCCCAACCCCCACCCCTTCAAAATTCTCAGATCGTTTTTCAGAGTCCATAGTCTCTCATGGTTCACCTCCACTTCCAATTTCCCTCAACTCCCTTCTCCTCTCCATCTCCCCTTGTCCTCCATGCTATTTGTTATGCTCCACAAATAAGTGAAACCATATGATAATTGACTCTCTCTGCTTGACTTATTTCACTCAGCATCATCTCTTCCAGTCCCGTCCATGTTGCTACAAAACTTGGGTATTCATCCTTTCTTTTTTCTTTTTCTTTTTTTTTTTCAGCTTTATAAACATATATTTTTATCCCCAGGGGTACAGGTCTGCGAATCGCCAGGTTTACACACTTCACAGCACTCACCATAGCACATACCCTCCCCAATATCCATAACCCCACCCCCCTCTCCCAACCCCCTCCCCCCATCAACCCTCAGTTTGTTTTGTGAATTAAGAGTCACTTATGGTTTGTCTCCCTCCCAATCCCATCTTGTTTCATTTACTCTTCTCCTACCCCCTCAAACCCCCATGTTGCATCTCCTCTCCCTCAATCGGAGAAAGACAACTATCATATGATCTACCCTGTGTCTTTTGATTGGGGCATTTAGCCCATTAACATTCAGGGTAAGTATTGAGAGATATGAATTTAGTGCCATTGTATTGCCTGTAAGGTGACTGTTATTGTATATTGTCTCTGTTTCTTTCTGATCTACTTCTTTTAGGGTCTCTCTTTGCTTAGAAGACCCCTTTCAATATTTCCTGTAGAGCTGGTTTGGTATTTGCAAATTCTTTCAGTTTTTGTTTGTCCTGGAAGCTTTTAATCTCTCCTTCTATTTTCAATGATAGCCTAGCTGGATATAGTATTCTTGGCTGCATGTTTTTCTCGTCTAGTTCTCTGAATATATCATGCCAGCTCTTTCTAGCCTGCCAGGTCTCTGTGGATAAGTCTGCTGCCAATATAATATTTTTACCATTGTACGTTACAGACTTCTTTTCCCGGGCTGCTTTCAGGATCTTCTCTTTGTCACTAAGACTTGTAAATTTTACTATTAGGTGACGGGGTGTGGACCTATTCTTATTGATCTTGAGGGGGGTTCTCTGCACCTCCTGGATTTTGATGCTTGTTCCCTTTGCCATATTGGGGAAATTCTCTCCACTAATTCTCTCCAATATACCTTTTGCTCCCCTCTCTGTTTCCTCTTCTTCTGGAATCCCAATTATTCTAATGTTGTTTCGTCTTATGGTGTCACTTATCTCTCAAATTCTCCCCTCGTGATCCAGTAGCTGTTTGTCCCTCTTTTGCTCAGCTTCTTTATTCTCTGTCATTTGGTCCTCTATATCACTAATTCTTTCTTTTGCCTCATTTATCCTAGTCATCAGAGCCTCCATTTTTTATTGCACCTCATTAATAGCTTTTTTGATTTCAACTTGGTTAGATTTTAGTTCTTTTATTTCTCCAGAAAGGGCTTTTATCTCTCCCGAGAGGGTTTCTCTAATATTTTCCATGCCTTTTTCAAGCCCGGCTAGAACCTTGAGAATCGTCATTCTGAACTCTGGATCTGACATATTACCAATGTCTGTATTGATTAGGTCCCTAGCCTTTGGTACTGCCTCTTGTTCTTTTTTTTGTGGTGAATTTTTCTTCCTTGTCATTTTGTCCAGATAAGAGTATATGACGGAGCAAGTAAAATACTAAAAGGGTGGCAACAACCCCAGGAAAATATGCTTTAGCCAAATCAGAAGAGATCCCAAATCGTGGAGGGGAGAAAGGGGATAAAAAGAGGTTCAGAAAGAAAGAAAAAAAAATTAAAAAAAGAAAACCAATAAAGAAAAAGTATAAAAAGGAAAAAAAAATATATATATATATTAGATAAACTAGTTAAAAATGTTAAAAAAGAATAGGGTAAAAGTTAAAAAAATTTAGCAGAAGAAGAAAAAAAATTGAAAAAGAAAAGAAAAAAAAATTAATTTAACTGCAAGGCTAAAGAATCATGGGGAGAAAGCCATGAGTTCCGTGCTTTGCTTTCTCCTCCTCTGGAATTCCGCCACTCTCCTTGGTATTGAAACTACACTCCTTGGTAGGTGAACTTGGTCCTGGCTGGGTTTCTTGCTGATCTTCTGGGGGAGGGGCCTGTTGTAGTGATTCTCAATCGTCTTTGCCCCAGGCGGAGTGGCACCACCCTTACCTAGGGCCGGGCTGAGTAATCCGCTCTGGTTTGCTTTCGGGGCTTTTGTTCCCTGAGCGCTTTCCGTAGAGTTCTGGAGGGCGGGAATGAAGATGGCGGCCTCCCGGTCTCCAGCCCGGAGGAGCCGAGAGCCTGGGGCCCCACTCCTCAGTGCGCCCCCAGAGAACAGCGCCCAATGACTCCCGCCACCCTGGCCTCCGGCCGCGCTCTGAGCTGACCGAGTCTGCGACCGGTTCAAGGTAACCCCAAGCTGAGAGTCACTCCTCGGCTCTGTCTCTGTAGCCAGCTTCCCTGTTCTAATACCTGTGAGCTCTGCGACACTCAGACACCCCCGATCCTTCTGTGACCCTGCAGGACCTGAGGCCACGTTGACCCCACGTGGGCTTCACCCCGGTTAAGCCTCTGGAGCGATGTCCCTCAGCGGAACAGACTTGTAAAAGTCCTGATTTTGTGCTCAGTTGCTCTGCCGCTCGCCGGGAGCCAGCCCCTCTCCCCGTGGTCTATCGTCCTGTCGCTTTGGATTCACTTCTCCGCCAGTCCTACCTTGAAGAAAGTGGTTGATTTTCTGTTTCTAGAGTTGCTGTTCTTCTTCTCTTCAATCTCCCGTTGGATTTGTAGGTGTTTGTAATCTTTAGATAAGCTATCTAGCTGATCTCCCGCTACCTGAAGTAGTCTCAGCCTGCTACTTCTCCGCCATCTTGACTCCTCCCCCTCTTTTAATGTTTTTTAACTAGTTTATCTTAACAGTACCTTTCTTAAAAATAAATCTTTTTGAACCTTTATTATTATTGTCATATTTTATCCTTCATTGTATCTAACTTTATCTTTTTGTATAGACATAGGGTTTTTTCTTCTAAAAAATTTGGGATACAACTTCTTCTAACAGATAAAAATATACCCTAAATCTAGCACAGGGTTTGTTCTAGTCTCCAGCCTGAGCAAATTCTCTCCACTTTTTTTTCTTTCTTTTCTCAACCAACTTATCAACTCTTTTTTTAGAATTTTTTAAAAATTTTCATCTTTATAGTCATATCCCATCCCTTCATCATGTTTACCCTTATTTTTGGTGTATGTATGTATATGTTTGTGTGTGTGTTTCTTTAAAATTTTGGGAGGTAGTTTCTTCTAATAGACCAAAATACTCCCAAAATCAAGTGGGTGGCACTGTTCTATTCACCAGCCTAATATATATATTTTTTCTTTTATCTTTTTCTTTTTTTAACTTCTTTTTTATCCCTCTTCTTCTCCACATGATTTGGGGTCTCCACTGATTTGGTTAATGCAAATTTTTCTGGGGTCTTTGCCACATTTTTAGTATTTCATTCTCTCATTCATATATTCTTATCTGGATAAAATGACAAGGGGGAAAACTCTCCACAAAAAAAGAACAAGAGTTGGTACCAAAGGCTAGGGACCTAATCAATATGGATGTTGCTAATACATCAGATCGAGAGTTCAGAATGACGATTCTCAAGGTGCTAGCTGGCCTCAAAAAAGGGATGGAAGATATTAGAGAAACCCTGTCTGGAGAAATAAAAGCCTGTTCTGGAGAAATAAAAGAACTAAAATCTAAACAAGCTGAGATCAAAAAACCTATTAATGAGGTGCAATAAAAAAATGGAGGCTCTTATTGCTAGGATAAGTGAGGCAGGAGAGAGAATTAGTGATATAAAAGACTAAATGATGGAGAATAAAGAAGCTTAGCAAAACAGAGACAAACACCTACTGGACCACAAGGGGAGAATTCAAGAGATAAGTGATACCACAAGATGAAACAATATTAGAATAATTGGGATTCCAGAAGAAGAAGAGAGGGTGGCAGAAGGTATATTGGAGCAAATTATTGTAGAGAATTTCCCTAATATGGCAAAGTGAAAAGGCATCAAAATCCAGGAGGTGCAGAGAACCCCTCTCAAAATCAATAAAAATAGCTCCACACTCCGTCATCTAATAGTAAAACTTACAATTCTGAAAATCCCAAAAGCAGCCCGGGACAAGGAGTCTGTAACATACAATGGTAAAAATATTATATTGGCAGCAGACTTATCCACAGAGACCTGGCAGGCCAGAAAAAACTGGCATGATATATTCAGAGCACTAAATGACAAAAACATGCAGCCAAGAATGCTATATCCAGCTAGGCTATCATTGAAAATAGATAAAAAGCTTCCAAGACAAACAGAAATGAAGAGTTTGTAAACACCAAACAAGCTCTACAGGAAATACTGAAAGGGGTCCGGTAAGCAAAGAGAGAGCCCAAAAGTAGTAGACCAGAAAGGAACAGGGACAATATACAGTACCAGTCACCTTACAGGCAGTACAATGGCACTAAATTCATATCTCTCAATAATTACCCTGAATGTAAATGGACTAAATGCCCAATCAAAAGACACAGGGTATCAGAATGGATAAAAACAACAACAACAACAACAACAACAACAAAACCATCAATATGCTGTCTGCAAGAAACTCATTTGAGACCGATAGACACCTCCAGATTTAAAGTGAGGGGGTGGAAAACAATTTACCATGCTAATGGGCATCAAAAGAAAGCTGGGGTGGCAATCCTTATATCAGATCAATTAAATTTTAAACCAAAGACTATAGTAAGAGATGACGAAGGATACTATATCATACTTAAAGGATCTGTCCAACAAGAAAATCTAACAATTTTAAATGTCGATGCCCCTAACATGGGAGCAGCCAACTACATAAACCAATTAATAACAAAACCAAAGAAACACATCGACAATAATATAATAAATAGTAGTGGACTTTAACACCCCCCTCACTGAAATGGACAGATCATCCAAGCAAAAGATCAACAAGGAAATAAAGGCCTTAAATGACACACTGGACCAGATAGACATCACAGATATACTCACAACATTCCATCCAAGAGCAACAGAAGACACATTCTTCTCTAGTGCACAGAGAACATTTTCCAGAATAGGTCACAACCTGGGTCATAAATCTTAACCAGTACCAAAAGATTGGGATCATTCCCTGCATATTTTCAGACCACAATGCTTTGAAGCTAGAACCCAATCACAAGAGGAAATTTGGAATGAACCAAAATACGGGAGGCTAAAGAGCATCCTACAAAAGAATGAATGGGTCAAAGAGGAAATTAAAGAAGAATTGAAAAAATTCATGGAAACAAATAATGAAAACACAACTGTTCAAAATCTGTGGGATACAGCAAAGGCAGTCCTGAGCGGAAAATATATAGCGATACAAGCCTTTCTCAAGAAACAAGAAAGGTCTCAAGTACACAACCCAACCTTACACCTGCTGGAGAAAGAACAACAAAGAAAGCCTAAACCCAGCAGCAGAAGAGGAATCATAAAGATCAGAACAGAAATCAATGAAATAGAAGCCAAAAATCAATCAATCAATCAATCAACCAACCAACAAAACTAGGAGCTGCTTCTTTGAAAAAATTAATAAGGTTGATAAACCCCTAGCAAGACTTACCAAAAACAAAAGAGAAAAGACCCAAATAAATAAAATCATAAATGAAAGAGGAGAAATCACAACCAACACCAAAGAAATACAAATAATTATAAGAACATATTATGAGCAACTATACACTAGCAAATTTGACAATGTGGAAGAAATGGATGCATTCCTAGAGACATATAAGCTACCAAACTTCAACAGAATGAAATAAAAACCTGAACAGACCCATAATCAGTAGGGAGATGGAAGCAGTCATCAAAAATCTCCCAACAAACAAGATCCCAGGGCCTGATGGCTTCCCAGGGGAATTCTACCAGGTATTTAAAGAATTAATTCCTATTCTCCTGAAACTGTTCCAAAAAAATAGAAATGGAAGGAAAACTTCCAAACTAATTTTTAGAGGCCAGTATTACCTTGATCCCAAAACCAGACAAAGACCCCATCAAAAAAGAGAAATACTATCCAATAGGATCCAATAGTACATTAAAAGGATCATTCACCACAACCAAGTGGGATTTATTCCTGGGCTGCAAGGTTGGTTCAACATCCACAAATCAATCAATGTGATACAATACATTAATAAAAGAAAGAATACGAACCATATGATACTCCCAATAGATGCTGAAAAAGCATTTGACAAATTACAGCATCCTTTCCTGATCAAAACTCTTCAAACTGTAGAGGTAAAGGATATATACCTCAATATCATCAAAGTCATCTATGAAAAACCCACAACACATATCATTCTCAATGGAGAAAAACTGGGAGCTTTTCTGCTAAGGTCAGGAAAACAGCAGGGCTGTCCATTATCACTACTACTATTCAACATAGTACTAGAAGTCCTAGCCTCAGCAATCAGACAACAAAAATAAATTAAAAGCATCCAAATTGGCAAAGAAGAAGTCAAATTCTCACTCTTTGTAGATGATATGATGCTTTATGTGGAAAACTCAAAAGACTCCACTCCAAATCTTTCAGAAGTTGTACAATAATTCAGAAAAGTGTCAGGATATAAAATCAATGCACAGAAATCAGTTGGATTTCTATACACCAACAAGACAGAAGAAAGAGAAATTAAGGAGTCAATCCCATTTACCATTGCACCCCAAACCATAAGATACCTAGGAATAAATCTATTCAAAGAGGCAAAGACTCTGAGCTCAGAAAACTATAAAGTACTCATGAAAGAAATTGAGGAAGACACAAAGGAATGGAAAATGTTCCATGCTCATGGATTGGAAGAACAAATGTGAAAATGTCCATGCTACCTAAAGCTATCTACACATTTAATGCAATCCCTATCAAAATACCATCCATTTTTTTTCAAAGAAATGGAATGAATTATCCTAAAATGTATATGGAACCAGAAAAGACCTCAAATAGCCAGAGGAATGTTGAAAAAGAAAGCCAAAGTTGGTGGCATCACAATTCCAGACTTCAAGCTCTACTACAAAGCTGTCATCATTGAGACAGTATGGTATTGGCCTAAAAACAGACACATTGATCTGTGGAACAGAACAGGGAGCCCAGAAATAGACCCTCAACTCTATGGTCAACTAATCTTTGACAAAGCAGGAAGAATGTCCCATAGAAAAGAGACAGTCTCTTCAACAAATGGTGTTGGGAAAATTGGACAGCCACATGCAGAATAACGAAACTGGACCATTTCCTTACACTACACACAAAAATAGACTCCAAATGGATGAAAAACCTCAATGTGAGAAAGGAATCCATCAAAATCATTGAGGAGAACACAGGCAGCAACCTCTTCAACCTCAGCTGCAGCAACTTCTTCCTAGAAACATTGCCAAAGGCAAGGGAAGCAAGGGCAAAAATGAACTATTGGGACTTTATCAAGATCAAAAGCTTTGCACAGCAAAGGAAACAGTTAACAAAACCAAAAGACCACTGACAGAATGGGAGAAGATATTTGCAAACAACATATCAGATAAACAGCAAGTATCCAAAATCTACAAAGAACT
Source organism: Lutra lutra (assembly GCF_902655055.1). Taxonomy (NCBI): domain Eukaryota; kingdom Metazoa; phylum Chordata; class Mammalia; order Carnivora; family Mustelidae; genus Lutra; species Lutra lutra. The sequence continues at coordinate 54,405,205 of NC_062290.1, forward strand.
TATCAAACTCAATACCCAAAGAACAAATAATCCAATCAGGAAATGGGCAGAGGACATGAACAGACATTTCTGCAAAGAAGACATCCAGATGGCCAACAGACACATGAAAAAGTGCTCCACATCACTCAGCATCAGGGAAATACAAATCAAAACCACAATGAGATACCACCTCACACCAGTCAGAATGGCTAAAATTAACAAGTAGGAAATAACAGATGCTGGTGAGGATGCAGAGAAAGGGAAACCCTCCTATACTTTTGGTGGGTTCCTCAAAAACTTGAAAATAGAGCTACCTATGACCTAGCAATCACACTACTGGGTATTTACCCTAAAGATAAAAATGTAGTGATCCGAATGGGAATGTGCACCTGAATCTTTATAGCAGCGATGTCCACAATAGCCAAACTATGAAAAGAACTTAGATGTCCATCAACAGATGAATGGATAAAGAATAGGTGGTATATATATACAATGGAATACTATGCAGCCATTAAAAGAAATGAAATCTTGCCATTTGCAATGACGTGGATGGAACTAGAGGATATTATGCTGAGCAAAATAAGCAAATCAGAGAAAGACAATTATATGATCTCCCTGAAATGAGGAAGTTGAGAGGCAAAGTGGAGGGTTTGGGGGGTAGTGAAGGAAAAAATGAAACAAGATGGGATCGGGAGGGAGACAAACCATAAAAGACTCTCAATCTCACAAAACAAACTGAGGGTTGCTGGGGGGTGGGGGCTGGTGGGGTAGGGAGAGCATGGTTGGGTTATGGACATTGGGGAAGTATGTACTATGGTGAGTGCTGTGAAGTGTGTAAACTTGGCGATTCACAGACCTGTACCTCTGGGGCTAATAGTACATTGTATGTTAATAAAATATCAAAAATTAAAAAAATATGCTATCATTGTAGTTTTTACTCCAAAGCATAGGAGATTGAGAAACATTTTTTCTCTTTTCCACCCTTCTCAAACACTAAGGACTCCAGAGGCTTCTTTAATAAATAAAATCGTAATGTTACACTTTATAAATTGTGTAGCATCTGACAGTCACAGAATACCTTCTTCGAGGATAATTTATTAGCTTGAACACATGATAAGCACTCTGTATTCTACAACCTTAAGTCAAAAATATCTGAATTCAACTAGCTTTGTGTGAGAGAGGAACTTATCCTTTTCTATATCCTTTTAAGGTCATTTGTAAATTTTCAACCTAATACATAATATTAGGTTTAATATATAATACATTATTTCTTATGTATTTTATACATGCCAGACATTGTGTTAGGCACATAAACAAATATTATTTCTTATGTATTTTCTACATGCCAGACATTGTGTTAGGCACATAAACAAATATTATAAATGAAAAGTCTGGTTCCAATCTCAAGATATTTAGAACTACCAAGAACTACTAATTATGTGCTCCAAATGTCTTTACTCATACAAAGATAATTAGAAACAGGCATATTCCAATTTGTAGTAATCTCAACTATATGTTTGGTTTGAGACTTAAGTTCAATACTAGGTGTAACTATATCAGCCACTTCACTTTCCTCCTTAACACAAAGATAAGTAAAGGGTTGCCACTTGAGGCAGAGTGACTTGTGCAAGGACAGAATTCATTTGATACATTTGGAAATATTTTAAAATCCAATTTGGTAAGAGAACAGTAGATTAGAAGGTAAATTTTTCCTTACTTGTTTTTGAGGATAAAATGATTTTTGGCAACTCTGTTAATCTAATTATCTTCCAGACAGGATTTTGAGAGCAGTAAATAACTTGGGAGATATCATTCTTTTGCAATGTAATTCTATATAATTTACTAATTCATTCACTTTTTTCAATATAGGAGGTTAGGAGTCAGTTTTACCAAACTCTCCTAATTGTTACACACATTCATTCAGATCACCCAAACCTGAATGCTTACAAATTCAGAAAATAACCTGCTGACATATTCTAGTATTTCTACCTAACTTCCTTTATGATACTTAATGCTATTCTGACAACTTCACTGCTTTGTAACATCTTTGTCTCTCTGACTAAACAAAGGTCCTAGCATATCATCTCGAAAACTCAGATTCCCATGTCACAATTCATATGATTCATTCATTTAATACATACTGATCACTTTAAATGTAATGCGCTGGGGAGGGATCTACGGATGCATTTATGCCCCGTTGCTTCAGTGTCATTTTTTACAAATGCTGTCTTCCTGGTTTGCACATACTCTACCTCCCGGACTATAGCAACTTTGACAAAGTGAAGATAAAATTTGATAAATAAAAGCATAAGTGAACATTTCTTTTCCAGGGTTAAAACCTGGGAACCATAGGATTGAACCATAGACATCACCAACTCCTTACTGTAGGAGATTCTCCTTAATGCACAGGAAGGATTACCTTCAATCTTAGAAATTTCCAGCTCTCCCAAGGCCTCCTAACCTGATCTGTCTGTGGCCTTCTTAGGCAGTTTGTAAAATGTTTTCATATTGACAACAGTTTTAGAATGTCTGAGCATTCAGAGGTAGGTCTTCCTAGGGATTGTGGAAGTTAAAATGCACTTAAAAAAAAATCACCTCTCTTACCAGGAGTCCGTGGTTCCAGCAGGAAATAGAAGTAGCCCTTTGAGGAAGCAGGAACTGATGGATTAGGCTCATCTGAAATTACTTGTGGCTGTAATAGATGCTGCTCCAATAATCAGGATGTTAGCCCCAGTGTTCTGGATATGTTCCAGTTCTGTAATTACTTCTGCCTACCTATTTTCCTCCTTGAAGTTTCAAAGGCATTATTTTCTCTGTCTTTTCTGGAAAGAAAAAAAAAAGAAGCTAATAAGGCCACATTCAGTTAAAACAATACTACAATAATCTAATATAGATTTACTGAAATTTTAAGTAAAGAATAAAGTGACTATACAACTCCTTGTCAAAAGATTTAATTATGTGCTCCAAATATCCTTACTCATACAAAGATAATAAGAAACAGACATATTCCAACCAATATAAGTACACATGGGAATTTGAAATTTGAATTTAAATGTTCTGTTTATACTTTTGAGAAATATAATCAGCAAACACGATTTTAAATTTTCCTTTAGAAAATGAGCCTGTATTACACACAGTTTTAATGTTTATTAACTCATGACTCTGAAGCCTAAATTGACATGTCCTTTAGAGTTGTTTACCAGTGCCTTTGAAAAATCTCATTGATGTTAGTGACAAAGTTGTTCTTGTCTAAAGGTGAATTAACAGATTTCAAACATTGTTGGAACATGGTCAATTAATTTTATTCTTCAATATGAAAAGAACCCCAGATTTGAAAGAGAGCTGTGATATTGCCCTAGTCTCTTCTTCTGAGGAATTGAGAACTTTAACAATTGAGTTATAAAAACAGTAGAAAAAAAATAGTTGTTCAGGAGCATACAATTTTTTACATTTTGAGTTATTATCAATTTACTAAATGGAAACCCAGTGTAGTTTAGCAATTAAAGTTATGTTTATTATATATTACTTTTATTAACCTCCTATTGTGACATCAGTGAAACATAGCAAATTTAATATCATAAAACTTTGCAAACAGCAGTTTTTTCTCATGTTAACATAAATGTGACCATCTAGAAATGGATGTGGTCTTCTGCTACCATCTTATTCTTACATTGCTTGCTATTCTGAAAAATTTATTTCTTGCTACTAAACTTCTCAGGATTGTGACAAGTGCACTTTGTAAATCATAAATTATAGAATAATTTGGGAACCACTGCAGTAGTACTGCCTGAAGATCATTTAAAGGAATTTTTAAAAAAAAGGTCATAACCACAGAAGGTGGCTTTGGACCACTATCTGTCACTATTAGGTTAATGATAATGTCTTTGGTTATAACCTAGGTTAAAAATTTCATTCCCAGTGCAAAAGACTCAATAACATTATGTCTTTATTATCCTCTTGCATATAGAACTTTAAATAGGGAGTAAAAATATTTCATGGATAACTGTTATTTTCACCTAACAAGGCCTATTCTTACATTCTCTTGGCATATCTGAATTATTTCTGAGCCAGAATTTGTGTCTTCAGTTCATCTACTTATAAACATCCAGACTAACCCCACACATCCATTTCTTTCAAATATCCAATAGATACTATAGAGCTTAATCTTGGGGTATTAATATGTACCTTATTATCTAAAGCTGTCATTTTCAGATATGGGAATTAAAACCCTTACTAAAACAATTTGGCCATATTCAGTGCTAAATAGAGTCTGTCAAAGGACACTGAGCAAATGTTTCAGAATTTTAAAATAAAACAAATTTCATCAAAATGGTTATGTGGGAGACCAAGAAATATCTACATTATAGTAGAAGATCAAAACACATTAGATTTCCATTATATGTTAATAGTACAGATACATTTAGACTGCATAAGTAAAATGTATCAGAAGTAATAGCTCATTTACTTATATATTCAAGAATGCAGCCTATTTTAACTAAGTGAAGTTTGGAGATAAAAATGAGTATAATATAATATAGTGGTCACAGTCTACTTGTTATAAATCTTAACTGTGCCTACTACACATAGTAGTGTTTTAAGCTTCTGCAAACCACTACTCTGATGCTCAGGAGGGAGGTGAACTAGATCACTCTTCCAAGATATGAGATATTACAACTATCTAGAAGATAACTCTTCATTTATTTAAAATACATGAACACTTGAGACACAGGGGCCAATTTTATGATTTGTTGTGTCAACTTATCAACTACAGGTAACTGGAAATACTTTATGCTTTAGAGTCATTTAAAATAAGTATTTCCCCCCATGTTTACCTTTTATTTATTACTTTGATACACCTGGAGTAGAACATGCACATTATATATAGTAAGTCTTTACTCACTAATTTAAGAAAATAATCGTATAGTTCTCCTTAAATTTATGTGGAAAAGCATAGGATCTAGAATGGTGAAAATTTTTTATAAAAGATGAAAAGTAAAAGGACTAACACCACCTTATTTCAAGACTTATAATGGTACAATAATTAAGGCAGAAAGGAATTGACATACTGACCAATGAACAGGTCAACAGAACAAAATATAAAGGTTTCAGAATCATTCTCACACATTAAAAAACTATTTTTGACAAAAAAGTTTAAAGGCACTTCTGTAGCTGAAATGATTGATATCTATATACCAAAATAAAAAAAAATCTACCTTATACCCTTATTTTATACGGTGTACAAAAACTAACTCAAAACATGTAATGGATCTAAATTAAAACCTACAGCTATAAAATTTCCAGAAAAAAAGCAATGAGGTTTACCTGGGTGGCTTAGTCAGTTAAGCCTCTGACTTGTGATTTCAGCTCAGGTCAAAATCTAATGAGTGGTCAGATCAAGCTCTGTATCTGCCCCTCCCCCCATCCCACTCATCCAGGAGTCTGCTTAAGATTCTCTCCCTCTGCCCCTCCCCCCACTCACACTCTCTCAAATACATAAATCATTTTTAAAGAGTCAACGAGAATATTTTTAACTGTTACAGAAAACTTTTTTAAAGATATCAAAAAAAAAAAGATACGATACCAAAAGAAAGTCCATAAGAGAATATTACATTGGACTTTACTAAAATTAAGTCCTTTGAAAAACACTGTAAAAAGAATCAACAGCGTTGTTGACTAGGAGACAATTGTTACAAATCCTATTACTGACAAAGGATTATATCTAGAAATTTCAAAATAAGTCAGTTTAAAATAAATGGGTAAAATATTTGAACAAATCCTCTAAAGGTTTAGCAGTCTCTTTAAAGGTTAAACTTTTCACAAGGTATAGGCAATCCACAACTAAGATACACCCAAGATATTGGAAACTTATGTCCATATTAAGACTTGTGTATAGAACCATAACAGCTTTACTTGTAATAGCTAGATTCTGGATGTAAACCAAATACTAATAAGTGAATCCATCAATGCATAAACAAATGGTGGTTTACCTACAGAATTAAACACTACCCAATAATAAAAATGAAGGAACTATTGGATGAATTTTTAAATAATTATGCTGACTGAAGTCAAGTATATTTTATGATTCCATTTATATAAAATACTATTAGTAAAAAATGCAAATGGATCTATAAAAAGTTTGTAAAAAGTTGATCATTGGTTTCCTTGGGAATGAGGTAAGGAAGTTGGTCATGGAAGTAGGGAAGAGTGGAATTACAAGGGAACATGTGGAAACTCTGAGAATAATAAATATGTTTATCTTAACTGTAGTTGGTTTCTTAGGCATAGACATCTGTCATAACTTCAGTAGTCTTTTTAAAAAATTTTACATGAGGGGTGCCTAGGTGGCTCAGTTGGTTAAGCATCTGCCTTTGGCTCAGGTCATGATCCCATAGTCCTGGGATCAAGCCCCATATAAGACTTTCTGCTCAGTGGGGAGGCTTTTTCTCCCTTTCCTCCTGGCTTGTGCTTTCTTTCTGTCTCTCTCTCAAATAAATAAATACAATCTTAAAAAAAAATTACATGAGAAAGATTATTCAAATCCTTGCATGGGAGTTCCTTGCAATATTATGAGTGAAAAATACACACTGGTGAAAAAGTAGAGAAAATAATATTATATAAACACACAGACAGACACACACACACACTCACATATATATACACACATATACACACACACATTTAGGGAAATTAGTAATGCAAACGAATGGAAAAGATTTGGAGTAAGGCTTAAAGGACAATATAAATATAGGGCAAAATGGAGATAGAATGGGAGAGGAAGACAGAAAGAAGTAGAAATAAACGTATTTAATTAGCACTACATTATGAATTTAAAAGAAGGAAAGTAATTTCATTAACCTCTTATTTGTTTTATTGGAATTTGGTCAGTGTATATTGTAACTAAAGCCCACACAAGGTCAAATAATATTGCTTATGGTCTCTGGAGTTCAAGCAGTTTTAATTGCACACTGGAAAACAAATATGTTTATGCTTTGCCATGTGAGTAGTGTTTAAATAGAAAGGAAGGAAACATCTGGGGTATTATAAAATAAGCATAACTACAAAATTAATCAGCTGCCATTTTAAATTGTTATTAGGCTGACTGACTTTCTAAGAGCAGGGGATCTGTACTTATTTGGACATTGGCATTAAAATGTTTAAGGTATATTACAGCATCACTCTGATACTAACAGTTTGCCTTATTAAAAAATTTATTATACTGTGAAGGAATACTGAGAAAAAATGGCCAGAGGCCAGTTTGTATACCTCCCTTTCCTTGTACCAGTTATTATTTCATTCTATGTTAGTAACTAAATGTTAAAGAGAACAGGTTTTTCTGCTTATTTATATATGATGGGACATGATATATTAATTATAATTTTGTTCCCCCACCTAGAATATCCTCTTTGAAGCTTTTATTTCTGTGCTTTCCCCCCAAACCTCTTTACTTATTCAAATTTTATATATTATTCAGGATTCAGCATAAGCATTATCTCTTCTTAAAAACATTCCTAAATCCCTAGGCTGGCTTTAGTTCTTCTTATGTTTATTAAATGTTATCTCCTCCTTACCACTTCAACTATAAGTAGTCTACTACAATGATTATCTATGACCTCTTCTTTTTCCTCCATTGGACCAACCTGGACCAGTAACCATGAATCCTTCACTTGTATTCAAGGACATGCAATGAAACTCTTAAGCATCCCACACATTTGATTTAAGTCATGGGTTACAGTGTCTTTTTTTCCAAAGGCTTACTGAGAAAATACAGTGCAAAGATAAAATTTAAATAAATATATAGTATAACAATAATTAGGAAAGTTAAGTTGACAAGTTACTTTGAATAATTATGGAAGCTAAAGAGTTCTTTTGTTCAAATCAACAGCAAAACTCAATTCAGCCATATATATCAGCAAACCAATGGAGAAGGGCTACTGAAGAAACACACGTTTATCTTAGCAAGTTATTTCCAGCCATTAGCTTGAGTGTGCTGTATAGTGTGCTAAGTGGTAACTCTGGGCCAATCCTCTGCCTTCCACACAAAAACAGCTCTATTTACAGTTTGGTCATAGTTAACAAGACAAGTTCTCTACATGTACACACACACACACACATGCACACACACATACTTACTCACACATTTGTGTATGGTGTCCCTAGAAAATATGATAAAGCTACAAAGAAAAGCAAGATGATATTTTGTTTTCTTTACTCTATTCTAAGTGATATATACAGCTCACAGAGTGAAACATGTCCTATCCCCCCTATCATGCCCAGGACTTTTCCATTCCCAGCTCTATTTCCTGCCAGAGAAACTGTGGTAGCTGTAAGGAAACACATTCATTTCTAATTCTGATTATTCGTTATTACTAATTATTACTAATTATTATTTATAGAATGAGCAATGAATTATCACTAAATACATGAAAAATGGAGAGGGAAAGCAGAGATAACAAGCTAAATAAATAAACCAACTTTCAAGAAAACAAATTAGAATAAATTATATCTAGTTTATATAATCAGAAATTCCAGAAGAGTTTACAATTGTAAAATAAAAATAGGCTTCTCTGAATAAAAGAATAGTTGTTTTTCCTTTCCATCTGTGTTATCATTGCAAGATCTTGCCACTTTTTCTGTGCCTATAACAGTGCCTGGCAATGCATGTACTATGTTTTCCTGCCCATCTGTGCTTCTAAATTTGAGGTAGTTAAAAGAATTAAGAAGTATCATGCTAAGTTCATCAACTGATAAAAAGTGGCAAAATCTAAGCATATAATATTCAACAAAGTACCCCATTTATCAGTACATCAAATACTTTTCTGGGTTCTGAGAATGCATCAGTATAGGAGAAAAGAAATTATTTCCTTCAGAGACCTTACATTGTACTGAGAGAAAACTGAAACAATCAAACAGTGATAAGTTTAAAGAGTAAAAATAAGGTAGGTAATGGGAATAGAGTAAGGTATATTCAGATTGTGTTCTGGGGAAGATGTTTCTGATAAAATCATTTTTAGCATGGACTTGGAAACAAAGAAATTGTGTACCATGAGTCAAGAGGTTTCTATGTATGTTCTAATGTAACGATTGTAACAAAGATCATATTCCTGTCATGTCCAAAGAATAAGGAGCTGAATGAGTAATGGGGAGTGAAATAAGAGCTGAATCAGAGAGGCCACCAGGGAAGGATTGTATAGTACCTCCTAGCTACTGTCTTTCAGGATCCACTGTGGTAGGGCAAGAGTAGAAGCAGGAAGAACAGTCAGAAGGTCATGTAATTATCTTTTTGAAACCTGGTGCTCAGATTTTGAAAATATTGTGAAAGAAAAGTTGACAGAATTGGATGTGCTGTGTGAAAGAAAGCACTTAAAAATTAATGTTATTTGTCTGTCATTCTTTGGTATAGTGCCTAGCTAGACACTTTAAGTATTGAAACTGCCTTGGGTGAAGTAGGGCATGGAAGCAGGGGCAAGGAAATGACAACAAAGAGAGCTAACATTAATTAAACATGCACTTGGTGCCAGAAATTTTCCAAGTGCTTTTTATGCATCAGACCATTAGATATTCACCTTAATTTCCTGAGATAGATACTATTGATAACCATGGTTTCAGATAAAGCAACTTGGTCTTATATGATATATCCCAAGCCCTAAGATAATACACCTAGTAGTTTGCAGATGAAGATGATATCACACCAGCTGTCCTCATGTCCTAAACTCTTAAAGTTGTATCAAGGGACCACCCATCTTGTCATAAAATGCTACCAGTTAGCCACTTTACAAAGACACTCCTGTTTAATAATCAGTAAGTGAATAGGAGTAAACCACTACTTAGTGAGGATATTAAATTTATAAAAAATCAGGGCAACATCAAAGATTAATGATTACATTTTTGTTTAAAGAAGTAGAGAGGATACTAATTGAACTGTTAAAGGAAAAGAGGGAGACTTCATACTCATAAGTTTCCAGAAATGCTGGCATTATTTGTTTTCTTGATTATAGGAATTCTTCTAATATTTTCACGAATATTGCTGCAATCCAAAAAGTTTTAGCATCTAAAGTTCTTCAGACTTTACTTAGCGACACCCTTACATTTAGAAATTCTGATTTTAAGTATTTTCTATCACACTTTTCATTACATATACTTTAAGAATAATGATTGTTTGTATCAACTTGGGAATTTTGATACCTCTTGGAAGAGAATTTACAGACATTGTGTAAAAGAATTTCAACCACATCATTCTCCTTGGAAAGAAAAAGTGTTCAAGTTGACAAACAGTGGAGAGGAAAAAAGAGTTGCTATAATTCCCACCATCACTAGCAAGTATACAACATGATAAAATGTACCACATTCGCTTCCTCTAGGAGATAAAATTTGGGTATTTTTCACTCTTAGTCAGCAAGTGGGTCACTCAATTACAAATATCTATCTTTATTGTTTGTGTGAATTCAAATATTCCTTGAAAAGTATCTCAAGCCCTGAAAGATAAGTCAATTATTGATAAAATTAAGCTGTTAGTATCTTTAACAAACAACCATTTTGATTTTATGAGCCACAACAGACAAAAACACGAATAAATAAATAAATAAATAAATAAAACCAATAAAAATTTTTGGTTGGTATTTATGTTTGTGAGCTAGTAAGAATTCCACAGGCTGACGAATGAGATCTAGGATTGTTCAGCTACTAAATCACGTGGCTGACTTGTATCTACAACTAACTGATGATGTTAAAAACTACTACAAAATGTTTCAGGATTTACAATTTACTTGCTGTGTGATATTACACAGGGGACTAAAATAATAGTGCTTACCTAATAGGGCTTGTTATAAAGATGATTAATGATGAAGGGGGAAGGAAAGAGGATGAAAAGTAGGAGGAGGAGGGGAAGAGGAAGAGCACAAGAGGAAGAGGAAGAGCGCAACTTAGAAGACTCCGTGACATACAGTAACTGGTATGAGTCTTAATTAAATTTTGAAAATCATAATAAATCAATATGCCACAGTAATAATATACTATAGGCAAAGTATAAATATTTATGGTAGTTGTCTTCTGGATAATCCTTTTTTTAAAATCTGTAAACCTCTACAAATGATAGGAAATACTGACATGTTATCAGTCCCTCACAACTGAGGAAAGCATAATTTATTGAATAACTTTTTTTTTAAAGATTTTTAAATTTATTTGAGAGAGAGAGAGAATGTGAGAGAGGACAAAAGCAGGGTGAGGAGTAGGAGAAGCAGGCTCCTCACTGAGCAGGGAGCATGATGTTGGGCTCAATGTGAGGCTCGATCCCAGGACTCCAGGATCATGACCTTCACTCAAGGCAGCCACTCAACTGACTGAGCCACCCAGGCACCCCTTGAATAACTTTTCTAATCACACTTTACTAGAAGCAAAGAGCAAGTGGATGCTATGAGAGAAGTGGTAACTGGATGATGGCTCTGCTTGGAATGTGCCCCTATATACAGGCATCATTGTTGAAATTTTTAAATAGCTCCAGAATTTATTTAAAAAAACAAACACCCTGCATTTGGAATGAATAAACACACAAAACTGTTGATCTAAATTAAATATTTCTTAATGTAATAGCCCTTACTAAGTATGTATACTAATTTAGAAAAAACACATGTCCATTTCTACTTAAAAATAGAACACAGTTTTAGGATGCAGGAATGAAAAAAAATTGCTTGTGAATGTGCTACTTATACCTTGAATCTGACAGGAAGGCAAAAACACAAAAGGTGAGTGATATTAACCTAGTTTTGAATTTTATGGCTTGTGATTTGATTATGAAACTAGTAGTGCCCCCAGCATTGGATTATATAAAGTCACTTTCAAATGATGCATAATCTGGAGTCCCTTTGAAGTATGAGTTAGAAATGTAATCAGCAGTTCTGTCACACACATATGTCCTATTACCTGGTAGCAAGGTGAATGCATGGAAACAGGTCCTGACTCTCCTTTTTACATGCTTTTGATTCCTTCTATTTTGAAGCAAAGGAATGAAATTGCTATAAAATTAAGAAAGAAACTGGTGATAAACATAAGTTAGATTTAATTCATACATATCTATAAGTCTGAGAAGATTATTTAAGACCTGAAAATACATAAAACAATAGAGTGTCTCAGGAACTGAAATTAGAGAAACTTCTATTTGAGAAATAGTGCATCTATTGGTGTTTTTAGTGTACCATATTTCAAATTGGCTTCAAATTTTTCTCAAATATAATTCTCTCTGGATAGACAGATACACACGTACATATACAGACACCTGAGTTTTATTTTATGGTGATGGCTTCCAGTCTTTCCCTATGTTAATAATTATAAACTGAGCACAACTAAAATATACCTAATTCCTTATGGCACAGCAGCTTATAGCTGTATTTTTAGCTTAGCCCCTGAGCATTACTTTTTAATGTGAAATCCTATGAGACTTAGAACAGTATTTTTCAAACTGTGAATTGACCCATTTATGGGTTATGATGGAGTAGTGGGTCATAAGATCAAGTTAGAGGGCTAGGTAACAGTATTTATAAGATAGAACAGAACAGCAAAAATCAGAGTGCATAGCATATGTAAGTATAGGTGCTATCCCATGAACATTTTGTTTCCTTTACATGCATAGGTTTGTGTAAGTGTGCACATACACAGTTGTTAAACTGTATTTATACTATGCATAATAATTTAAGATTTTGATAGCAAATGTGTGAGAATTGTGTATCTACCTCAAGGGTTCCATGTGCACTAAAAAAATCTTCAAAATTCTCTGGTTATGCACATTTCCTAAGGGAAAGACAGATGGAGAGAGGAAGATGGTAACAGAGTAGAAGCACTCTAGGCTTGCCTCATCCCATGAATACAACTAGGTAACTATCAAATCATCCTAAATACCAGAAGTCTATCTGGAGACTGGCAGAACAAACTCCACAACTAAAAGTAGAGAAGGGTGGGGGGCACCTGGGTGGCTCAGTGGGTTAGGCCTCTGCCTTTGGCTCAGGTCATGATCTCAGGGTCCTGGGATGGAGCCCCACATCAGGCTCTCTGCTCAGCATGGAGCCTGCTTCCCCCCTCTCTCTGCCTGCCTCTCTGCCTATTTATGATCTCTCTGTCAAATAAATAAATAAAATCTTAAAAGTTAATGAATAAAATCTTAAAAAAGTAATAAACTTAAAAAAATAAAAGTAGAGAAGCGGCCATGTCAAAGAAGGTAAGAAGTAGAGTGGCACATATTTAAGAGAGAAACAGACCATAGCTAATGTGGTGATGGTGTGGGGGGTGGTGGTTTCTGTGGTCACAGAGAATAATGAGAAACAAACTAACACACAGAGAGCTTATAGGGGAAAAAGTATTCTCATAGCAATTGATCTGTAAGCAAGGGCCATATTTCCTGAGTTCTTCTAAGCAATGAGTTTTAAACCCTGGGGTTTTAAAGGCCAGTGGTGTTGGCTTAGATAGAGCCCAGAGGGCACTGGGGCTGTTCTTGGAGAGAAGGCAAGGCAAACCAGTATCTGACACTCAGTACATAACTTTCTTAAATCAGACTCCTCCCCTCCCCCACAATCTGGTGGAACTGCCCTTCCCAGTCCTGTTTGCCTCTGTCTCAGCACCATAAGCCCCCCTCCCACAGAAGATCACCCAAACCCATGCCAACACTGGGTCTCCCAACCTGAGAGTTTTGTAAAGCCTCAGTTCTCTTGGCAGTAGCTATAGCTCTCATTTGACAAGCAGACCAGTGCATACTTGGTTAAAATTTCTCACAATCACACAAGGGACCAAACATTGCCAACAAAGCAAAGAGAGCCTCTGCTGACAACTGGCCTCAAGGATAAAATGGCCATGACACAATAGCAGAGCACATGCAGCACATATTGGAGGTACTCCCTTAAGTGGTAGGCCCTCAGGAACAGGGGACACTATAGATTGCAGGGCACCACAAGACCTCTTCTTCATGAGGCCCTTACCCTTAGAATAGGAGATATAGCTGGCTTTTCTAACACCGAGAAATAGGCACAGAGATAGACAAATGAGAAGATACTTACTCCAAATGAAAGAACAGGACAAAGTCACAGCTGGAGATCTAATTAAATAAACCCAAGTAACATGCCTGAAGGAAGTATTTAAAGCAATGATCATGAAGATTCTCACTGGACTTGAAGAAAGAATAGAAGACATCAGTGAGACCCTTAAAATGGAGTTACAAAAGAACCAGAGATAGAGAGTACAATAAATTATACTTGATGCAATTAATAGCAGGATAGAAAAGGCAGAGAAATAAGTTAATGACCTAAAACCCAGAGTAATGAAAAGGAATCAAGATGAACAAGAGAGAAAAATTATTACGGAAAATGAAAACAAACAGGGAACTCAGTGACCATCAAACAAAATAACATTCACATTACAGGAGTCCCAGAAAATGAAGAGAGAGCAAAGGGGCCAAAAAATTTATTTGAAGAGATAATAGCTAAAAACATCCCTAATCTGGGGAAGGAAACATTTATTTGAATCCAGGAAGCAGAGAAGCCCCCAACAAAAATCAACAAAAACAGATCTACACCAAGACATATTATAACTAAAATGGCAAAATCCAGTGATAAAGAAAACATTTTAAAAGCAGCAAGACAAAAGCAGACCATTTTATATATAAGGGAAATTCCATATGTCTCTCAAGGGATTTTTCAGTGGAAACTTTCCAAGCCAGAAAGGAGTGGCATGATGGCATGATATATTCAACGTGTTGAATGGGAAATATCTGCAGCCAAGAATACTCTATTCATCAAGGCCATCTTCAGAATGGAAAGAGGTATAAAGAGTTTCCCAGACACAGAATAACTAAAGGTGTTCATGACCACTAAACCAGCCCTACAAGAAGCATTAAGGGGCACTCTTTTAGTGGAAAGGAAAGATCAAAAGTGACACTATGAAGATGGAAACACAAATGGAGTAAAAATGAGTATTTTTGTAAAATATCAGTCATTAAACACACAGAAAAAAAGGTTGTAAAATATGACACCATATGGCTAAAATGTGGGGAGGAGAGGAGAAAAGAATGGTTTCAAATTTAAATGACCATCAACTTAATATACATATTCTTTTCAAGAGCACAGGGAACATCCTCCAGAATAGATCACATATTAGGCCACTAAACAAGCCTCAATCAATTCAAAAGACTGAAGTCCTGTCATTCATTTTCGTTAATCACAATGCTATGAAACTAGAAGTCAACCACAAGAAAAAATCTGGAAACAAAAGAATATAAGCACAATGGGCCAAAATGTTTGGGATGTGGCAAAAGTGGTTCTAAGGGAGAAGTCTGTAGTACTACAAACCTAACTCAGAAAGCAAGAAAAATCTCAACCTAATGTTAAACCTAAAGGAACTAGAAAGAGAACAACCTACACAAGCTAAACCCAGCAGGAGGAAGGAAATAACCAAATTTAGAAAAGAAATAAATAACATAGAACCTAGACAAAACAAAACAAAACAAAACACCCCCCCCAAAAAATAATAGAACAGATCAGTGAAACCAGGAGCTGGTTATTTGAAAAAATAAATAAAATTGATAAATTTTAGCCAGACTTATCAAGAGAAAAAGAAAAAGGACTCAAATAAATAAAATAAAATAAATGAGAGAGGAGAAATATCAAATAGCACAGAAATACAAAAATTTTAAGAGAATGTTATGAAAAACTGTATGTCAACAAATTGGACAACCTAGAAAAAAATGGATAAATCCCTAGAGACATATATATTACCAAAACTGAAACAGGAATAGAAAATGTGAACAGATCAGTTACCAGCAAAGAAATTCAATCAGTCATAAAAATAATCCCCAACAAACAAAAAACCAGGACCAGATGGCTTCACAGATGTATTTTACCAAACCTTTAAAGAAGAGCTAATACCAGGGGGAGGGGCCGGCTCCTGGCAAGTGGCAGAGCAATGGACACAAAACCAGGACTTTTAAAAGTCTGCTCCACTGATGGACATTGCTCCAGAGGCTAAACCAGGGTGAAGCCCACATGGGGACAGCGTGGCCCCAGGTTTCACGGGGTTACGAAGGATTGGGGGTATCTGAGTATCACAAAACTTGCAGGTATTAGAGTGGGGAAGCCGGCTACAGAAACAGAGCAGAGGAGTGAGCTCTCAACTCGGGGTCACCTTGAACCATAATCCATGGCACAGGCAACTGCTCTGAGTGGGTTCCCCACAAGATCTAGGAAGATCCCCTCTGGAAAAGCTCAGGGGTCTGCAGGGTTTGGGGACTCCAGGCAGAGCTGTGTGCCAGAGACAGAGATGCTTGGTCACAGGCTTGGTGACTCAGAGCGCACCCAGAGGCCAGGGAGACAGGAGTGATTGAGCCCTTTTCTCTGAGGGCACACTGAAGAGTTGGGCCCCAAGCTCTTGGCTCCTCAGGACCAGAGATTAGGAGGCCGCCATTTTCATTCCCTTCCTCTGGAACTCTACGGAAAGCGTTCAGGGAACAAAAGCTCCCAAAAGCAAACCCGAGTGGATTACTTAGCCTGGTCCCTGGTAAGGGCGGGGCAATTCCACCTCGAGCAAAGACACTTGAGAATCATTACAACAGAACCCTCCCCCAGAAGATTAACAAGAAATCCAGCCAAGACCAAGTTCACTTACCAAGGAGAACAGCAGAATTCCAGAGAAGGAGAAAGCAAAGCATGGAATTCAAAGCTTTCTCCCCATGATTCTTTAGTGTTGCAAAGTTAATAAACTGTTTTAATTTTATTTTTTCTTCTACTAAATGTTTTTTAACTTTTATTTTTTCCTATTTTAATGTTTTTTAACTAGTTTATCTTAAAAATACCTTTCATAAAAAAAACCCTTTTTTGAAACCTTCATTATTACAGTCATATTTTATCCCTCATTGTATCTAATTTTATTTTTTGTATACATATAGGGGTTTTTTCCTTCTAAAAAATTTTGGGGTACAACTCCTAATAGATCAAAATACACCCTACATCTAGCACCGGGCTTGTTCTAGTCTCCAGCCAAAGCAAATTCTCTCCATTCTTTTTCTTTATTCTCCCAACCAACTTACCTTATCAACTCCTTTCTTAGAAATTAAAAAAATTTTTTTTTCATCTTTATAGTCATATAATATCCCTTCATTGTGTTTACCCTTATATATATTTTTCATTCTTTAAAATTTTGGGAGATAGTTTCTTCTGAGAGACCAAAATACACCCAAAATAAAGTGGGTGACCCTGATCTAGTCACCAGTCTAATATTATATATATATTTTTTCTTTTTTATATTTTTTCCTTTATTTGTTTTCTTTTTTTAATTTTTTTTTCAGAACTTTTTTTACCCCATTTATTCCTCCACAATTTGGGGTCTCTTCTTATTTGGTTAAAGCACATTTTCCTGGGGATTTTGCCACCCTTTTAGAATTTTATTTGCTCCTTCATATAGTCTTTTTTTTTTTAATAAATATATATTTTTATCCCCAGAGGTACAGGTCTGTGAATCGCCAGGTTTACACAATTCACAGCACTCACCATAGAACATACCCTCCCAATGTCCATAACCCCACCCCCCTCTCCCAACCCCCCTCCCCCCAACAACCCTCAGTTTGTTTTGTGAGATTAAGAGTCACTATGGTTTGTCTCCCTCCCAATCCCATCTTGTTTCATTTACTCTTCTCCTACCCCCTTAACCCCCCATGTTGCATCTCCTCTCCCTCATATCAGGGAGATCACATGATAGTTGTATTTCTCTGATTGACTTATTTTGCTAAGCATGATAACCTCTAGTTCCATCCACGTCGTCACAAATGGCAAGATTTCATTTCTTTTGATGGCTGCATAGTATTCCATTGTGTATATATACCACATCTTCTTTATCCATTCGTCTGTTGATGAACATCTAGGTTCTTTCCATAGTTTGGCTATTGTAGACATTGCTACTATAAACATTCGGGTGCACGTGCCCCTTCGGATCACTACGTTTGTATCTCTAGGGTAAATACCCAGCAGTGCAATTGCTGGGTCATAGGGTAGTTCTATTTTCAACATTTTGAGGAACCTCCATGCTGTTTTCCAGAGTGGTTGAACCAGCTTGCATTCCCACCAACAGTGTAGGAGGGTTCCCCTTTCTCTGCATCCTCACCAGCATCTGTCATTTCCTGATTTGTTAATCTTAGCCATTCTGACTGGTGTGAGGTGATATCTCATTGGGGTTTTGATTTGTATTTCCCTGATGCCGAGTGATATGGAGCACTCTTTCATGTGTCTGTTGGCCATCTGGATGTCTACTTTGCAGAAATGTCTGTTCATGTCTTCTGCCCATTTCTTGATTGGATTATTTGTTCTTTGGGTGTTGAGTTTGCTAAGTTCCTTATAGATTTTGGACAATAGCCATTTATCTGATATGTCATTTGCACATATATTCTCCCATTCTGTGAGTTTTCTTTTGGTTTTGTTAACTGTTTCATTTGCTGTGCAAAAGCTTTTGATCTTGATAAAATCCCAGTAGTTCATTTTTGCCCTTGCTTCCCTTGCCTTTGGCGATGTTCCTAGGAAGATGTTGCTGTGGCTGAGATCGAAGAGGTTGCTGCCTGTGTTCTCCTCAAGGATTTTGATGGATTCCTTTCTCACATTGAGATCCTTTATCCATTTTGAGTCTATTTTCGTGTGTGCTATAAGGAAATGATCCAATTTCATTTTTCTGCATGTGGCTGTCCAATTTTCCCAACACCATTTATTGAAGAGGCTGTCTTTGTTCCATTGGACATTCTTTCCTGCTTTGTCGAAGATTAGTTGCCCATAGAGTTGAGGGTCTATTTCTGGGCTCTCTATTCTGTTCCATTGATCTATGTGTCTGTTTTTGTGCCAGTACCATGATGTCTTGATGATGACAGCTTTGTAATAGAGCTTGAAGTCTGGAATTGTGATGCCACCAACTTTGGCTTTCTTTTTCAATATGCCTTTGGTTATTCAATGTCTTTTCTAGTTCCATAGAAATTTTAGGATTATTTGTTCCATTTCTTTGAAAAAAATGGATGGTACTTTGATAGGAATTGCATTAAATGTGTAGATTGCTTTAGGTAGCAGAGACATTTTCACAATATTTATTCTTCCAATCCAGGAGCATGGAACATTTTTCCATTTCTTTGTGTCTTCCTCAATTTCTTTCATGAGTACTTTATAGTTTTCTGAGTATAGATTCTTAATCTCTTTGGTTAGGTTTATTCCTAGGTATCTTATAGTTTTGGGTGCAATTGTAAATGGGATGGACTCCTTAATTTCTCTTTCTTCTGTCTTGTTGTTGGTGTAGAGAAATGCAACTGATTTCTGTGTATTGATTTTATATCCTGACACTTTACTGAATTCCTGTGTAAGTTCTAGCAGTTTTGGAGTGGAGTTTTTTGGGTTTTCCACATATATCATATCATCTGCGAAGAGTGATACTTTGAGTTCTTCTTTGCCGATTTGGATGCCTTTAATTTCTTTTTGTTGTCTGATTGCTGAGGTTAGGACTTCTAGTACTATGTTGAATAGCAGCGGTGATAACGGACATCCCTTCGTGTTCCTGACCTTAGCGGAAAAGCTTTCAGTTTTTCAACATTGAGAATGATATTTGCAGTGGGTTTTTTCATAGATGGCTTTGATAATATTGAGGTATGTGCCCTCTATCCCTACACTTTGAAGAGTTTTGATCAGGAAGGGATGCTGTACTTTGTCAAATGCTTTTTCAGCATCTATGGAGAGTATCATATGGTTCTTGTTCTGTCTTTTGTTAATGTGTTGTATCACATTGATTGATTTGTGGATGTTGAACCAACCTTGCAGCCCTGGAATAAATCCCACTTGGTCATGGTGAATAATCCTTTTAATGTACTGTTGAATCCTATTGGCTAGTATTTTGGTGAGAATATTTGCATCTGTGTTCATCAAGGATATTGGTCTGTAGTTCTCTTTCTTGATGGGATCCTTGTCTGGTTTTGGGATCAAGGTGATGCTGGCCTCATAGAATGAGTTTGGAAGTTTTCCTTCCATTTCTATTTTTTGGAACCGTTTCAGGAGAATAGGAATTAGTTCTTTAAATGTTTGGTAGAATTCCCCCGGGAAGCAGTCTGGCCCTGGGCTTTTGTTTGTTTGGAGATTTTTGATGACAGTTTCAATCTCCTTACTGCTTATGGGTCTCTTCAGGCTTTCTATTTCTTCCTGGTTCAGTTGTGGTAGTTTATATGTCTCTAGGAATGCATCCATTTCTTCCAGATTGTCAAATTTGTTGGCGTAGAGTTGCTCATAGTATGTTCTTATAATTGTCTGTATTTCTTTGGTGTTCGTTGTGATCTCTGCTCTTTCATTCATGATTTTATTTATTTGGGTCCTTTCTCTTTTCTTTTTGATAAGTCTGGCCAGGGACTTATTGTCTTATTAATTCTTTCAAAGAACCAGCTCCTAGTTTCGTCGATTTTTTCTTTTTTTTTTTTTTTTTTTGTTTCTATTTCATTGATTTCTGCTCTGATCTTTATGATTTCTCTTCTCCTACTGGGTTTAGGGTTTCTTTCTTGTTCTTTCTCCAACTCCTTTAGGTGTAGGGTTAGGTTATGTACCTGAGAACTTTCTTGTTTCTTGAGAAAGGCTTGTACCGCTATATATTTTCCTCTCAGGACTGCCTTTCTTGTCTCCAACAGATTTTGAACTGTTGTGTTTTCATTATCATTTGTTTCCATGAATTTTTTCAATTCTTCTTTAATTTCCTGGTTGACCTATTCATTCTTTAGAAGGATGCTGTTTAGTCTCCATGTATTTGGGTTCTTTCCAAATTTCCTCTTGTGATTGAGTTCTAGCTTCAGAGCATTGTGGTCTGAAAATATACAGGGAATGATCCCAATCTTTTGGTATTGGTTGAGACCTGATTTAGGACCAAGAATGTGATCTATTCTGGAGAATGTTCCATGTGCACTAGAGAAGAATGTGTATTCTGTTGCTTTGGGATATGAAATGTTCTGAATATATCTGTGATGTCCATCTGGTCCAGTGTGTCATTTAAGGCCTTTATTTCCTTGTTGATCTTTTCCTTGGATGATCTGTCCATTTCAGTGAGGGGAGTGTTCAAGTCCCCTACTATTATTGTATTATTGTTGATGTGTTTCTTTGATTTTGTTATTAATTGGTTTATATAGTTGGCTGCTCCCATGTTAGGGGCATAGATATTTAAAATTGTTAGATCTTCTTGTTGGACAGATCCTTTGAGTATGATATAGTGTCCTTCCTCATCTCTTATAGTCTTTGGCTTAAAATCTAATTGATCTGATATAAGGATTGCCACTCCTGCTTTCTTCTGATGTCCATTAGCATGGTAAATTGTTTCCACCTCCTCACTTTAAATCTGTTGGTGTCGTCGGGTCTAAAATGAGTTTCTTGTAGGCCAACATATAGATAGGTTTTGTTTTTTTATCCATTCTGATACCCTGTGTCTTTTGATTGGGGCATTTAGCCCATTAACATTCAGGGTAAGTATTGAGAGATATGAATTTAGTACCATTGTATTGCATGTAAGGTGACTGTTATTGTATATTATCTCTGTTCCTTTCTGATCTACTAGTTTTAGGGTCTCTCTTTGCTTAGAGGACCCCTTTCAATATTTCCTGTAGAGCTGGTTTGGTGTTTGCAAATTCTTTCAGTTTTTGTTTGTCCTGGAAGCTTTTAATCTCTCCTTCTATTTTCAATGATAGCCTAGCTAGATATAGTATTCTTGGCTGCATGTTTTTCTCGTTTAGTGCTCTGAATATAATGTGCCAGCTCTTTCTGGCCTTCCAGGTCTCTGTGGATAAGTCTGCTGCCAATCTAATATTTTTACCATTGTATGTTACAGACTTCTTGTCCCGGGCTGCTTTCAGGATTTTCTCTTTGTCACTAAGACTTATAAATTTTACTATTAGGTGACGGGGTGTGGACCTATTCTTATTGATCTTGAGGGGGGTTCTCTGAACCTCCTGGATTTTGGTGCTTGTTCCTTTTGCCATATTGGGGAAATTCTCTCCAATATACCTTCTGCTCCCCTCTCTCTTTCTTCTTCTGGAATCCCAATTATTCTAATGTTGTTTCGTCTTATGGTGTTACTTATCTCTCAAATTCTCCCCTCATGGTCCAGTACCTGTTTGTCCCTCTTTTGCTCAGCTTCTTTATTCTCTGTCATTTGGTCTTCTATATCGCTAATTCTTTCTTCTGCCTCATTTATCCTAGCAGTGAGAGCCTCCATTTTTTATTGCACCTCTTTAATAGCTTTTTTGATTTCAACTTGGTTAGGTTTTAGTTCTTTTATTTCTCCAGAAAGGGCTTTTATATCTCCCGAGAGTGTTGCTTTAATATCTTCCATGCCTTTTTCGAGCCTGGCTAGAACCTTGAGAATCTTCATTCTGAACTCTAGATCTGACATATTTTCAATGTCTGTATTGATTAGGCCCCTAGCCTTTGGTACTGCCTCTTATTTTATTATTATTTTTTTTTTTTGTGGTGAATTTTTCCGCCCTGTCATTTTGTCCAGATAAGAGTATATAAAGGAGCAAGTAAAATACTAAAAGGTTGGCAAAACCCCAGGAAAATATGCTTTAGCCAAATCAGAAGAGATCCCAAATCGTGAGGGGGAGAAAGGAGATACAAAGGTTCAGAAAGAAAAAAAAAAAAAAGAAACAATTAAAAAAAGAAAACCAAAAAAGAAAAAATATAAAAAAGAAAAAAATTTTATATATATATATACACACATATATATATATAACTAGTTGTATATATATATAATAAATAAATATATAAAAATTATATATATATATATGATAAACTAGTTAAAAAACGTTACAAAAAAAAAGGGTAAAAGTTAAAAAAAATTAGCAGAAGAAGAGAAAAAAATTGAAAAAGAAAAAAAAATTAAATTAACTGCAAGGCTAAAGAATCATGGGGAGAAAGCCATGAGTTCCGTGCTTTGCTTTCTCCTCCTCTGGAATTCCGCTGCTCTCCTTGGTATTGAAACTGCACTCCTGGTAGGTGAACTTGGTCCTGGCTGGTTTCTTGTTGATCTTCTGGGGGAGGGGCCTGTTGTAGTGATTCTCAAGTGTCTTTGCCCCAGGCGAAGTTGCACCACCCTTACCCGGGGCCGGTCTGAGTAATCTGCTCAGGTTTGCTTTCGGGAGCTTTTGTTACGTGAGTGCTTTCTGTAGAGTTCCGGAGAACGGGAATGAAGATGGCGGCCTTCCAGTTTCAGGCCCGGAGGAGCTGAGAGCCCGGGGCGCCACTTCTCAGTGCGCCCTCAGAGAACAGCGCCCAATTACTCCCGTCACCCTGGCCTCCGGTCGCACTCCGAGCTCTCCGAGCCTGCGACCGGTTCAAGGTAACCCTGAGCTTAGAGCTCACTCCTCAGCTCAGTCTCTGTAGCCGGCTTCCCCATTCTAATACCTGTGAGCTCTGTGACACTCAGACACCCCCAATCCTTCTGTGACCCTGCGGGACCTGAGGCCACGCTGACCCTGTGTGGGCTTCACCCCAGTTAAGCCTCTGGAGCAATGTCCCTCAGTGGAACAGACTTTTAAAAGTCCTGATTTTGTACTCTGTTGCTCCGCCGCTTGCCGGGAGCCAGCCCCTCCCCCCCAGTCTATCTTCCCGTCGCTTTGGATTCACTTCTCCGCCAGTCCTACCTTTCAGAAAGTGGTTGATTTTATGTTTCTAGAGTTGCTGTTCTTCTTCTCTTCAATCTCCCGTTGGATTTGTAGGTGTTTGCGATCTTTAGATAAGCTATCTAGCTGATCTCCCGCTACCTGAAGTAGTCTCATCCTGCTACTTCTCTGACATCTTGACTCCTCTGCTCCTTCATATACTCTTATCTGGATAAAATGACAAGGAGGTAAAACTCACCACAAAAAAAAAGAACAAGGGGCAATACCGAAGGCTAGGGACCTAATCATTACGGACGTTGGTAATATGCCAGATCTAGAGTTCAGAATGACGATTCTCAAGGTTCTAGCCAGGCTTGAAAAAGGCATGAAGATATTAGAGAAGCCCTGTCTGGAGAAATAAAAGCACTTTCTGGAGAAATAAAAGAACTAAAATCTAACCAAGTTGAAATAAAAAAAGCTATTAATGAGTTGTAATAAAAAACGGAGGCTCTTACTGCTAGAATAAATGATGCATAAGGAAGAATCAGTGATATAGAAGACCAAATGACAGAAAATAAAGAAGCTGAGCAAAAGAGAGAAAAAACTACTGGACCACGAGGGGATATTTCGAGAGATAAGTGATACCACAAGATGAAACAATATTAGAATAATTGGGATTCCAGAAGAAGAGAGATGGTGGCAGAAGGTATATTGGAGCAAATTATTGTAGAGAATTTCCCTAATATGGCAAAGGGAACAAGCATCAAAATCCCGGAAGTGCAGAGAACCCCCCTCAACATCAATAAAATAGGTCCACACCCTGTCATCTAATAGTAAAATTTACAAGTCTTAGCGACAAAGAGAAAATCCTGAAAGCAGCCCGGGACAAGAAGTCTCTAACATACAATGGTAAAAATATTAGATTGGCAGCAGACTTATCCAAAGAGTCCTGGCAGGCCAGAAAGAACTGGCATGATATATTCAGAGCACTAAATGAGAAAAACATGCAGCCAAGAATACTATACCCAGCTAGGCTATCATTGAAAATAGAAGGAGAGATCAAAAGCTTCCTGAGGAAAAAAAAAAAAAAAAAAAAAAAAAAAAAGAAAGAATTTGCAAACACCAAACCAGCTCTACAGGAAATATTGAAAGGGGTCCTCTAAGCAAAGAGAGACCCTAAAAGTAGTAGATCAGAAAGGAACAGAGACAATATACCATAACAGTCACCATACAGGCAATACAATGGCACTAAATTCATATCTCTCAATAGTTACCCTGAATGTAAATGGGCTAAATGCCCCAATCAAAAGACACACCGTATCAGAATGGATTTTAAAAAATCAATATGTAGCCTATAAGAAACTCATTTTAAACCAAAAGACACCTCCAGATTTAAAGTGAGGAGGTGGAAACAATTTACCATGCTAATGGACATCAAAAGAAAGCTGGGGTGGCAATCCTTATATCAGATTAATTAGATTTTAAGCCAAAGACTATAATATGATATGAGGAAGGACACTATGTCATACTAAAAGGGTCTGTACAACAAGAAGATCTAACAATTTTAAATATCTATGCCCCTAACATGGGAGCAGCCAACTATATAAATCAGTTAATTACAAAAATCGAAGAATCGCATCAACAATAATACAATAATAGTAGGGAACTTTAACACTCCCCTCACTGAAATGGACAAATCATACAAACAAAAGTCAACAAGGAAATAAAGGCCTTATGACGCACTGGACCAGATGGACATCACAGATATATTAAGAACATCCCATCCCAAAGCAACAGAATACACACTCTTCTCTAGTGCACATGGAACATTCTCCAGAATAGATCACATCCTGGGTCATACATCAGGTCTCAACCAATACCAAAAGATTGGGATCATTCCCTGTATATTTTCAGACCACAATGCTCTGAAGCTAGAACTCAATCACAAGAGAAAATTTGGAAAGAACCCAAATACATGGAGACTATACAGCATCCTTCTAAAGAATGAAGAGGTCAACCAGGAAATTAAAGAAGAATTGAAAAAATTCATTGAAACAAATAATGAAAACATAACTGTTCAAATTCTGTGGGACACAACAAAGGCAGTCCTGAGAGGAAAATTTATAGCAGTGCAAGCCTTTCTCAAGAAACAAGAAGGGTCTCAAATACACAACCTAACCCTACACCTAAAGGAGCTAGAGAAAGAACAACTAAGAAACTCTAAACCCAGCAGCAGAAGAGAAATCATAAAGATCAGAGCAGAAATCAATGAAATAGAAACCTATATAAATAAATATAAAAATAGAACAAATCAACAAAACTGGAGCTGTTTCTTTGAAAGAATTAATAAGATTGATAAACCCCTGGCCAGACTTATCAAAAAGAAAAGAGAAAGAACCCAAATAAATAAAATCTTGAATGAACGGGGAGAAATCACAACCAGCACCAAAGTAATACAAACAATTATAAGAACATATTATGAACAACTCTATGCCAAGAAATTTGACAATCTGGAAGAAATGGGTACACTCCTAGAGACATAAACCACCACAACTGAGCCAGCAATAAATAGAAAACCTGATCAGACCTAAAACCAGGAAGGAGATTGAAGCAGTCATCAAAAATCTCCCAAAAAACAAGAGCCCAGGGCCAGTGGGCTTCCCAGGGGAATTCCATCAAACATTTAATAAAGAATTAATTCCTATTCTCCTGACACTGCTCCAAAAAATAGAAATGGAAGGAAAATTCCCAAACTCATTTTATGAGGCCAGCATCACCTTGATCCCCAAACCAGACAAGGATCCCATCAAAAAAGAGAATTACAGACCCATATCCTTGATGAACACAGATGCAACATCCTTGATGAACACAGATGTGAAAATTCTCACCAAAATACTAGCCAGTAGGATCCAATAGTACATTAAAAGGATTATTCACCACGACCAAGTGGGATTTATTCCAGGGCTGCAAGGTTGGTTCAACATCTGCAAATCAATCAATATGATACAATACATTAATGAAAGAAAGAACAAGAACCATATGATACTCTTAATAGATGCTGAAAAAGCATTTGACAAAGTACAGCATCCTTTCCTGATCAAAACTCTTCAAAGTGTAGGGATAGAGGGCACATATCTCAATATTATCAAAGCCATTTATGAAAAACGATCACAAATATCATTCTCAATGGAGAAAAACTTAGAGTTTTTCCGCTAAGGTCAGGAACACGGCAGGGATGTCCATTATCACCACTGTTACTCAACATAGTACTAGAAGTCCTAGCCTCAGCAATCAGACAACAAAAAGAAATTAAAGGCATCCAAATCGGCAAAGAAGTCAAACTATCACTCTTCGCAGATGATATGATACTATATGTGGAAAACCCAAAAGACTCCACCCCAAATCTGCTAAAACTTGTACAGGAATTCGGTAAAGTGTCAGAATCTAAAATCCATGCACAGAAATCAGTTGCATTTCTTACACCACCAACAAGACAGAAGAAAGAGAAATTAAGGAGTCAATCCCATTTACAATTGCACCCAAAACCATAAGATACCTAGGAAAAAGCCTAACCAAAGAGTCAAAGAATCTATACTCAGAAAACCATAAAGTACTCATAAAAGAAATTGAGGAAGACACAACGATATAGAAAAATGTTCCATGCTTTTGGGTTGGAAACAAATATTATGAAAATGTCTCTGCTACCTAAAGCAATCTACACATTTAATGCAATTCCTATCAAAATACCATCCATTTTTTCAAAGAAATGGAAGAAATCATCCTAAAATTTATATGGAACCAGAAAAGACCTCGAATAGCCAAAGGAATATTGAAAAAGAAAGCCAAAGTTTGTAGTACCACAATTCCAGACTTCAAGCTCTATTACAAAGCTGTCATCATCAAGATAGTATGGTAATGGCACAAAAACAGACAATGGAACTTAATAGAGAGCCCAGATATAGAGCCTCAACTCTATGGTCAACTAATCTTCGACAAAGCAGGAAAGAATATCCAATGGAAAAAAGCCTCTTCAACAAATGGTGTTGGGAAAATTGGACAGCTACATGTAGTAAAATGAAATTGGACCACTTCCTTACACAACACATGAAAATAGACTCAAAATGGATGAAGGATCTCAATGTGAGAAAGGAATCCATCAAAATCCTTGAGGAGAACACAGGCAGCAACCTCTTTGATCTCAACCACAGCAACTTCTTCCTAGGAACATCACCAAAGGCAAGGGAAGCGAGGGCAAAAATGAACTATTGGGACTTCATCAAGATCAAAATCTTTGAACAGCAAAGGAAACAGTTAACAAAACCAAAAGACAACTGACAGAATGGGAGAAGATATTTTGAAAATGACAAATCAGATAAGGGGCTAGTATCCAAAATCTATAAAGAGCTTAGCAAACTCAACACCCAAAGAACAAATAATCCAATCAAGAAATGGGCAGAGGACATGAACAGACATTTCTGCAAAGAAGACATCCAGATGGCCAATAGACACATGAAAAAGTATTCCACCCTACTTGGCATCAGGGAAATACAAATGAAAACCACAATGAGATACCACCTCACACCAGTCAGAATGGCTAAAATTAACAAATCAGGAAATGACAGATGTTAGCGAGGATGTGGAGAAAGGGAAACCCTCCTACACTGTTGGTGGGAATGCAAGCTGGTGCAACCACTCTGGAAAACAGCATGGAGATTCCTCAAAAAGTTGAAAATAGAGTTACCTTATGACTCAGAATTGCACTACTGGGTATTTACCCTAAAGATACAAATGTAGTGATCCGAAGGGGCACGTGCACCCAAATGTTTATAGCAGCAATGTCCACAATAGCCAAACTATGGAAAGAACTTAGATGTCCATCAACAGATGAACGGATAAAGAAGAAGTGGTATATATACACAATGGAATACTATGCAGCCATCAAAGGAAATGAAATCTTGCCATTTGCGATCTTGTGGATGGAACTAGAGGGTATTATGCTTAGCGAAATAAGTCAATCAGAGAACTATCATATGATCTCAACTATCATATGATCTCCCTGATATGAGAAAGTGGAGATGCAATTTGGGGGGGTTTGGGGGCAAAAAGGGAGGGAGACAAACCATAAGAGACTCTTAATCTCACAAAACAAACTGAGGGTTGCCAGGGGGATGGGGTAGGGAGAGGGTGGTGGGAATATGGACATTGGGGAGGATATGGGCTATGGTGAGTGCTGTGCAGTGTGTAAACCTGGCGATTCACCGACCTGTACCCCTGGGGCTAATAATACATTATATGTTTATCAAAAAAATTAAAAAAGAAGAGCTAATACCAATTCTTCTCAAACTATTCCAAAAAATAGAAAAGGAAGGGAAATTTCTACATTCATTCTTTGCAGCCAGCATTACCCTGATACCAAAAACAGATAAAGACTCTGCTAATAAGAGAACTACAGACCAATATCCCTGATGAACATAGATGTAAAAATCCTTAACAAAATACTATTAAACTTAATCCAATGATATGTTAAAAAAAATCAAACACCACGATCAAGTGGGACTTATTCCTGGTTTACAAGGTTGGTTCAATATTGGCAAATCATTTAACATGATACATCACATCAAGAAGAGAAAGGATAAGAACCACATAATCATTTTAATAGATACAGAAAAAACATATGACAAAGTGCAACATCCATTCATGACAAAAAACCTTCAACAAAGTCTGTTTAGAGGGAATATACTACAACATAATAAAGACCATATATGAAAAATGCAGAGCTAACATAAGCCTTAATGGAGAAAAACAGAGCTTTTTGTCCACTGTCACAACTTTTATTCAATGTAGTATGTGGAAATCATAGTCACAGCAATCAGGCAGCAAAATAGAAATTAAAGGCATCCATCAGTAAGGAAGAAGTAAAACTTGAACTATTTGCAGATGACATAATATATATAGAAAACCTGAAAGACCACCAAAAAAGTGCTAGAACTGATAAATGAATTCAGTAAAGTTGCAGGATACAGAACTGTGTACAGAAATCTGTTGCATTTCTATATACCAATGATGAAGCAGCAGAAAGAGAAATTAAGATAACATCCCACTTAACAATTGTACCAAAATATATAAGCCACCTAGGAATAAACCTAACCAAAGAGGTGAAAGACCTATATCCTAAAACTATAAAACACTAATAAAAGAAAAGAAGCAACACAAAGAGATGAAAAGACATTCCATGCTCATGGATTGGAAGGAAATTTTTGTTAAAATCTCTATAGTACCCAAAGCAATCTACATATTTAATGCAATCCTTATCAAAATACCAACAACACTTTTACACAACTAGAATAATTGTAAAACTTGCATGGAACCATAAAAGACCCTAACTAGCCAAAACAACCTTGAGAAAGAAAAGCAAAGCTGGAAGCATCACAATTCTAAACTTTGGGTTATGTTATAATGCTGTAGTAGTCAAAACAGTATGGTACTGGCACAAAAATAGACACATAGATCAATAGAACAGAAAACCCAGAAATCCATGATTGTCAATTAATCTTTGACAAAACAGGGAACAATATCCAGTAGAAAAAAGACAATCTCTTCAGCAAATGGTGTTGGGAAAACTGGTCAGAAACATGCAAAAGAATGAACTGGATCACTTTCTCTTTCCATGTACAAAAATAAATTCTAAATGGATAAGAGACCTAAATGTGAGACAGAAAACCATTAAAATCCTAAAAGAGAACACAGACAGTAACTTCTTTGAAACTGGCTGTTGCAACATCTTACTAGATAGGTCTCCTGACACAAGGAAGCAAAAATCTAAAATAAACTATTGGGACTTAGTCAAAATAAAAAGCTTCTGCACAATGAAGGAAACAATCAACAAAACTAAAAGTCAACCTACAGAATGGGAGAAGATATTTGCAATTGTCATATCTGATAAAGGGTTAGTATCAAATATGTATATAGAATTTATAGAACTCAAACACCCAAAAAATATATAATCCAATTAAAAATGGGTAGAAGACATGAATTGACATTTATCCAAAGAAGACATACAGATGGCCACCAGACACATGAAAAAATGTTCATCTTCACTTCCCATCAGGGAAATACAAATCAAAACCACAATGAGATACCACGTCACATCTGTCAGAATGGATAAAATCAATAGCACAAAAAACAACAGCTGTGGAAAGGATGCAGAGAAAGGGGAAACTCTCTTGCACTGTTGGTAGAAATGCAAACTGGTGCAGTCTGGAGTTTCCTCAAAAAGAAAACAGTGTGGAGTTTCCTCAAAAAGATAAAATAGAACTACATTATGATCCAGCCATTGCACTACTGCATATTTACCCAAAAATACAGGAAGACTAATTCAAAGGGCTACATGTACCCCTTTGTTTATTGTAGAATTATTTACAATATTCAAAATATAGAAGCAGCCCAAGTATCCATCAATTAATGAGTGGATAAAGAAGATGTGGTATATATGTACAATGGAGTATTATTCAGCCATAAAAATGAAATCTTGCCATTTGCAGTGACATGGATGGAGCTATGAGTATAATGCTAAGTGGAATAAGTCAGAGAAAAACAAATACTATATGATTTCCCTTGTATGTGGAATTCAAGAAACAAAACAAATGAGCAAAGAGGAGAAAAAGAGAAGCGAAGCAAAAACAGATATATAAACAAACTGATGGTTTCCAGATGGGAGGTGGGTGTGCAGATAGGGGAAATAGGTAAGGGGAATTAAGGAACACATTTGTCGTGATGAGCACTGGTTTAAGTATGGAAATGTCATATCACTATATTGTACACCAGAAGTTAATATAATATTGTATGTTAGCTAACTGTAGCTAAAATATTTTTTAAAAAGCTCAGAAGACATTTATTTTCATTCTAAAGCAAATTTAATTATTATAGCTCTAATTTAGGAATACATAGCCTTTAAATTCTGAAAATAACAAATAAATATTTATATGTCTATTTTACAAAGAGATATAACACAAATAATGGCTCATATGTCTCCAATTTAAATTTAGGATCTAAATTTTTACATTTTAATTTTTTGTTTACATACAAAATTTATGTTCCTGAAAACGAAAGTATGTATAATGATGGAAATAAAGCATATTATATATTTCAGTTTATCTAAAATTGTTTGTACCTTCTTGAAACACCTATTTTATGTGTTTTTATATTTCTAGACTTATGATAATAAATATATACATAGTAAGTGCATAATGAGGATGGTGGCCAATAGACAGAGAGAGGTAAGGGAAAGAGAGGTGAAAGATTATTAAAGATAAAATTATAACCTAGAAAAAATGCATTATGAAGAATAATTCTGTGCCACCTCCAGAGATACTTTATTATTATTTTTTAAGCATATAGACAAATTAGGGTAATATTATTTAAATTTTAAAATCAGGGAAGTAAGGATCAATGTGGTTAAGATTTTTTTGCCATGGATCACAAAATCAGTAAATGTTGGATCTTGAATTTTAATACAGTTCTGATTCCAAATCTACCCTTGTCATTGAGCACAGGATAATGAAAGAGGAAGAATTATCTGTTCCACTTTTCATTTGCAGGTAACTTTAGGATGTGAAGTATTGGCTTCCTCTTACCTAACACCATTCCACTCTGTGGACTAAATTGGATGTTGGATTATTGCAGAAAATAGACAGTTCTGTGTAATGGGAAATTACCTTCTTTAGCTCCACCCAATTTATTTTAGTACATCAAAGCTCCAATGAGCAGGATGATTAAGCAGCGTTTGTTAACAAGAGGGAGAGAATGGCACTGGGAGAGATATATGTCAAGCAAACGCTCAGTTTTAACACGGATTTTGGGTAATAGTAGTATGAAAGGCTTGGGCAGACATCATCACTAGAGATGATACATTTAACACATATAAGAATATATGTGGCAAAGGTCAGATCTACGTTAAGAAATCAAACTCAGGAGGAATCGTAGATGGTGTGATGACCTTCCCAGATCCCCATTCAAGACTGAAGGGTTTATTTCTCCAGCTGCTATGAGTGCTACTGTCTGGTAGCTCTCAACAGCTAGACCTCTCTGGAAATTGCCCTGCATTGGAGAGACTGCCTTACTTCTTTGTGGGCAGCCTACATGGAATCTACAAGGATGTGTAGATTCCACAACATAGAGGCCTGGTCCCCTCACTGTAACACAGAATAATCTAAAGGGTATCCCTAGCTTTAGATTCTCCTTCTTCAATATATGGCCATCTGAGGCTTTTGTTGAGACTATATTGCAGCCTGATCATCTTCTCTGTCAAACCCAGCTGTTTCTTTCCCTCTCTCTCCAGACTGAAGATATCCAAAACACTCCCTAACAAAGTTCCTACAATGTACATTCTACTTTGAAGTCTGTTTTCTAGGACACCTAGGCTTCAAAAAGATCTCAATAATCTGACTCCATGTCCATTGTCAGCTGCCAACAAACACATAGAGATTAAGGGAGCAAGGCTAATTGGCCACATGATTAGACAGGCAGTCACTCTTTCAAAGATTAAAAAGCTAATGGTGTGGGGCAGCAAGGAGTCCAAGAGAAAAAGAAGCTCTTGTTAGTGATTGAGTTTATTCAGATGAGGCTACCGTAGAGAGAAAAATGGCTCACAAAAATGTCCACATTCTAACCCTCATCCACAGAACCTGTGTGTATTTTACCATACAAGACAAAAGGGGCTTTGCAGATATTATTAAAATTAAGGATCTTGAGATGAAAAGATTATTGTAGATATTCAGTGCCAAATCTAATCACTTAAAGGTATCATTAAAAGGAGACCATCTTTCCCAGCTACAGTTAGAAAAAAAGATGTGAGAATGGTCAGAGAGATACCATATTGCTGGGTTCAGATGAATGAAAGGGGCCAAGAAACAAGAGATTGTCGTTAGCCATCAAAAGCTAGGAGAGGCAAGGAATTAGATTCTCCCCTAGAGTTCAAGGGAAGAGACTGGAAAAAATTTTGAGGAGCATAATAGAAAAGGCTAGATTTCCCTGAATAGTCAAAATACTTATGTAAACTAACCTTAGTGAGGACCCAGAAAAAAGAGAGGAACAGGTCTGAGAAGACATAATTCACCTTAGAAAATCCAAAATTACTGTGAACAGACTGTTAGTAAAAATATGAACATTAAAGGAACAGCTGGTAAAGGCTGAGAAGACAAGGAGGAATATATTACTGGAAACTGGGAAGAAGAAAATCTTTGCTGTAGAATGACAGAATGCTTAGCAGAATTGGGTCCTTTAGGTATGTGGCGAACAGAACTGATAAATGATGAAATTGTACATTGAACTGTGGAGATGTCTAAACAGAGTGTTGAAGTGAAGCCTGGTGTCTTGCTGCTTATAGTGAAATGGTAGAAGGAAAAGATAAACTGAGCAAGAATTATTAAACAGACAAAAAATCCACAAAATTCTCAGAGTAGTTAGACTGAAAAAGAAAAATCACTAAAATTAAGAGATTCACTACTAATAAATCACATTTCAGAAGACAAAGCCACCCATGGGGCTGTACCCCTTTTTGCTAATACCTCAGAAAAGGAAAATGTCATAATATTCATTCATACCAATGGCTCTTTGAAGATATTAAAGTATCTCACATATAACCTCAATCTAACTGGCAAGCATCTAGGAATCTCTAGCATTATCCTTCGGCCATCTCCACAAAAGCCAAACACAGAGATGGAATTATATAGAAAAAATCTGTGGAAGATCTTGTCTAATGGAATGAAAGTCATGACATGCACAGGAGACCCATAGGAGTCTAGTGGGGAAATGAAAGGAATAGAGAGACTACAAAACTAAAGCTGATGGAACCACAAATTTCTATAGAAAGGAAATAGGATGATAAACTACCCAGATGCAAAACATATACTACTATTCACAAGAAATGAAGGATGCCTCAGAAGGCAGAACGGAGAGCCCAAGTATCTGAGCCACATAGGATTGAGCTTAGGATTTGATATCTAATGGAACTTTTCCATCTGGATTTTGAAATTTCTTGGAACCAATGACACTTTTTCCTTTTGTTTCTGACTTTCTTGAACCAGAATTTCTGTAACTGCTATCTTATGCCTGCTCTACCAAAATATCCATAAGAATGGATAACTTGCCTCTCTAGTTCCATAAATCCACAGATGGAGAGAATGCCCCAGAAGAGATTATTCCTGCAGCATCACCCATTTCTAATTTCAGTGATTTACATGAGGTTTAGACTTTTGTGCTAATGAGATTTAGGTAAGGTTTTCAATTTTAAGTTAATGCTGTAATGGGTTGACACTTTTTAGAATGCTGAGATTAGGTTAATATATTTTGTATGTGGAAGAATGTGAAGCTTTGCAGGGTAGAAGGTAAACTGTGATGGAAAAATGGACCCCTAAATATGTCCTACCTTAGTCACTGGAATCTATAACATGTTACCTTACATGGCAAAAGTGACCTTGTAGATATAACTAAGTATCATGAGATGGAAATTATACTAGATTATCTAGAGTGGTCCCATCTAATTATAAGATTCTTAGATCATATAATTATATATTCTTAAAAGACCCTTTCTTGGCTGAAGTCAGAGTCAGAGGGAGCTGTAACTTCAGAAGAATGGTCAGAAAGAGGCAACATGGCTGGCTTTGAAGCTGGAAGATTGGGGCCTGAACCAATGAATGTATGTGGTCAATGACAGCTGGAAAAGAAAATAAAATGGCATCTCCACTAGAACCTCCAGGAAGGAACACAGCCTTGCTGACACACTGATTTTTAGTCCAGTGAGATCTGTGTTGGACTTCTCATGTACAGAACTATAAAATAATAAATTCTCATTGTTCTAAACTATGAATTATGTGTATTTTTTATTGCAGCAATAGAAACATAATATAGCTTCTTTAAACTATTGCCCAATATAATACCTGAGACACCAGTGAGAGGAATTAAAAGCTTAAATATGACAGTTCAAAATGTGGTAATGAATAAAGGATAGGAGTTAATATAGTCTCTCCCTTAAGACATCTCTGTGATATTTGGAACAGAAAAAAAAAATGCCCATTTATTAAAATGTGAACTAATGTTATGCATAAATAATCTTAAATTCAGACCCTCAGATATATGTTACAAATGCTCCATCTCACTTCTGATCTAAAATTATGCCAAGAAATTTGGGGTACTTCTTTGCATGGACAAAGAACTTACTTATATTCACTTTCATTATTTTATATTTTTCTTTGTATATGGAGCATGAATGGGTTTATCTTGTCCTTTTCATAGTATTAGGTACTTTACTGACTGTAATTATAAAACTTTTGACTGAAACATTTCCTATTGTGAAAATGCTGACAGACCAGTTCTTCAGAAAGAACAATGTCACACTTTCTTCTTTGCAGGAAAATGCTTGTGGAGAGTAGGGTTTCACTATTGTGAAATTGTTCTGATATAAAAGAACTGTTCTGAACAGACAGAATTAAGAAGTTTCAAACAGTATAAAATGTGTACCTAACCCAGTTTGCTGGAAATGTTTGGTTCATACACTGAGTTTGTAAGACAGTTTGAATTCATT
The DNA here is from genome assembly GCF_902655055.1 of Lutra lutra. NCBI lineage: Eukaryota > Metazoa > Chordata > Mammalia > Carnivora > Mustelidae > Lutra > Lutra lutra. Next base: position 54,441,378 of record NC_062290.1, read on the forward strand.
GTGTATATAGAAATGCAGGATAAGCAGTGTGTTTATATATGTAGATAAGTAAACAGGCTATCTGAAGGAGAATTTTCCAGTCTTTAAGGTGAAGTGAAATGCCCTTTAATTCCTCCCATGATTCACTGATGCCTCATGGGCTGCAGTCAGCTACAATCTGTTTCTGTAATATTTTGTGTTGATCATTTTCCTTTTCTTTTCCAGTCTTTTGCCATAAAATCTTTTTAGTTTTTCAAATAGAATCCATAGGGATTCATTTGACTGAACACAGACATGTACACACAAAATTTTGATGCTAGTTTGGCAAGATATAGAACTTTTAGATAAAATAATCTTTTTCAGAATTTTAAAGGAAATTTAACATTACCTTTGATAATCATGTGTTGGTGACTGGAATTTATGCCAATGACTTGCATTCATTTGTAGGTGACCAATTTCATTTTCCTGTAAATAACACCATTGTCAATCATTATCAAAATCATATATCTGAAATATATAACTGTACCTTATTTTTTACTTCTGTTTATAACAAAGTAGATTTGTTCATTTTGCAAGTATAAAATTGCTAAGATGTTTTAGATAAGGAAAATACTCTTCTATCATATTGTTGCTAACAGATTCTTTGGTAGACTAATGCTCCATATCTCTAAATGTTTTTGTATTTTTCACTGTTTCTCCTTGTCTTAGATCCTAGGGGCCTTTTTTTCTCCCAATAAACTTTGTGATTACTAGTTAAGTATATAGAGACATTCACCCTATTAATTAGCCATTTTGTTACTTTGTAATTTTATTTTTAGTTCCTGATAAATCTTTGCTGTATTTTAGTTGTGTCATAAAGATAATGACTATTCATATATTTTTAAGAATATGGACTATGGATTCTTAAAAATTTTTACTTTATACCCCTGCAACAGATTTTCTGTTTGCACATCATGTTCCTTTTTCAAATAGGTGTTTGTTTTTGCTTTTCTAAATTGTCAGGTGCTCAGCGTAGTTTCTCATATTTTTGAATGGAGAATCAGGTGGGTCAAGTAGAAATGCTTGGTATAGGTTTTCCTTGCAGATATATAGGCCCGTTTCCCAATTGTTTCCTCCCTTAAATGAGCATTAATAACACATTTTATTGAAGTAGTTTTTAAGTTAAAGTACATGGCAAATAACAAATTTTTCTTTACTATTTTATGAGGCAGACAAAGTAGGCACCCACTAATTTCCAAAATAAGAAGGTGACAGTATTTCAGCAAATTTCTTTTATGAATAAATCTTCCTTTTTCTTTTTATTTGGGATCTCCAGCTGTATCCTCTTTTTCTTTAGATCCTAATTATCACACATGAGATCTTCCTCTAGGTAGAAATCATGCTCACTTTAAAAAGAAAATGTTCCTGGGGTAGTGAGGCACAGCTTTTAAGAAAAGGATATTTTTTGTCTATACTACCCAAGAAAATTTACACATTTAATACAATCCCTATCAAAATACCAATAGCATTTTTCACAGACCTAGAGCAAACAATCCCAAAATTTGTATGGCTACAAAATATCCCAAATAGCTAAAGCAATCTAAAGAAAAGCAAAGCTGGAGGCATCACAATTCTTGACTTCAAATTTTATTACAAAGCTGTAGTCATCAAAGCAGTATGGTACTGGCACAAAAACAGACATAGATCAATGGAACAGAATAGAAAATCCAGAAATGGACCCACAACGATGTGGGCAACTAATCTTTGACAAAGCAGAAAGAGTATCCCATGGAAAAAAGACAGTCTCTTCAACAAATGGTGTTGTTAAAACTGAACAGACACATGCAGAAGAATGAAACTGGATCACTTTCTTACACCATAAACAAAAATAAATTTAAAAATGGATGAAGGAGGGGAGGAGTCAAGATGGCAGAGAAGTAGCAGGCTGAGACTACTTCGGGTAGCGGGAGATCAGCTAAATAGCTTATCTAAAGATTGCAAACACCTACAAATCCAACGGGAGATTGAAGAGAAGAAGAACAGCAATTCCAGAAACAGAAAATCAACCACTTTCTGCAAGGTAGGACTGGCGGAGAAGTGAATCCAAAGCGACGGGAAGATAGACCGAGGGGGGAGGGGCCGGCTCCCGGCGAGCGGCAGAGCAACGGAGCAAAATCAGGACTTTTACAAGTCTGTTCCGCTGAGGGACATCGCTCCAGAGGCTTAACTGGGGTGAAGCCCAGGCGGGGTAAGCGCGGCCTCAGGTCCCGCAGGGTCGCAGAAGGATCGGGGGTGTCTCAGTGTCGCAGAGCTTACCGGTATTAGAACGGGGAAGCCGGCTGCAGAGACAGAGCCGAGGAGTGACTCTCAGCTCAGGGTTGCCTTGAACCGGTTGCAGGCTCGGTCAGCTCGGAGCGCGGCCGGAGGCCAGGGTGACGGGAGTCATTCGGCGCTGTTCTCTGAGGGCGCACTGAGGAGTGGGGCCCCGGGCTCTCGGCTGCTCCGGGCCGGACACCGGGAGGCCGCCATCTTTATTCCCGTCCTCCGGACTCTACGGAAAGCGCTCAGGGAACAAAAGCTCCCGAAAGCGAACCCGAGCGGATGACTCAGCGCGGCCCCGGGTAAGGGCGGTGCAACTCCGCCTGGGGCAAAGACGCTTGAGAATCACTACAACGGGCCCCTCCCCCAGAAGATCTACGGGAAACCCAGCCAGGACCAAGTTCACCTACCAAGGAGAACGGCGGAATTCCAGAGGAGAAGAAAGCAAAGCACGGAACTCATGGCTTTCTCCCCATGATTTTTTAGCCTTGCAGTTAATTTAATTTTTTTTTCTTTTTCAATTTTTTTTTCTTTTTCTCTTCTTCTGCTAAATTTTTTTAACTTTTACCGTTTTCTTTTTTTAACGTTTTTTAAATAGTTTATCTAATATATATATATTTTTTCCTCTTTTTATATTTTTTATCGGCTTTCTTTTTTTTAATAGTTTTTTTTTCTTTCTTTCTGAACCCCTTTTTATCCCCTTTCTCCCCCCTCACAATTCAGGATCTCTTCTGATTTGGCTAAAGCATATTTTCCTGGGGTTGTTGCCACCCTTTTAGTATTTTACTTGCTCCTTCATAAACTCTTATCTGGACAAAATGACAAGGCGGAAAAATTCACAACAAAAAAAAGAACAAGAGGCAATTCCAAAGGCTAGGGACCTAATCAATACAGACATTGGTAATATGTCAGATATAGAGTTCAGAATGATGATTCTCAAGGTTCTAGCCGGGCTTGAAAAAGGCATGGAAGATATTAAAGCAACCCTCTCAGGAGATATAAAAGCCCTTTCTGGAGAAATAAAAGAACTAAAATCTAACCAAGTTGAAATAAAAAAAGCTATTAATGAGGTGCAATCAAAAATGGAGGCTCTCACTGCTAGGATAAATGAGGCAGAAGAAAGAATTAGCGATATAGAAGAACAAATGACAGAGAAAGAAGCTGAGCAAAAGAGGGACAAACAGCTACTGGACCACGAGGGGAGAATTTGAGAGATAAGTGACACCATAAGACGAAACAACATTAGAATAATTGGGATTCCAGAAGAAGAGGAAACAGAGAGGGGAGCAGAAGGTATATTGGAGAGAATTATTGGAGAGAATTTCCCCAATATGGCAAAGGGAACAAGCATCAAAATCCAGGAGGTTCAGAGAACCCCCCTCAAAATCAATAAGAATAGGTCCACACCCTGTCACCTAATAGTAAAATTGACAAGTCTTAGTGACAAAGAAAAGATCCTGAAAGCAGCCCGGGAAAAGAAGTCTGTAACGTACAATGGTAAAAATATTAGATTGGCAGCAGACTTATCCACAGAGACCTGGCAGGCCAGAAAGAGCTGGCATGATATATTCAGAGTACTAAACGAGAAAAACATGCAGCCAAGAATACTATATCCAGCTAGGCTATCATTGAAAATAGAAGGAGAGATTAAAAGCTTCCAGGACAAACAAAAACTGAAAGAATTTGCAAATACCAAACCAGCTCTACAGGAAATATTGAAAGGGGTCCTCTAAGCAAAGAGAGACCCTCAAAGTAGTAGATCAGAAAGAAACAGAGACAATATACAATAACAGTCACCTTACAGGCAATACAATGGCACTAAATTCATATCTCTCAATACTTACCCTGAATGTTAATGGGCTAAATGCCCCAATCAAAAGACACAGGGTATCAGAATGGATAAAAAAACAAAAACCATCTATATGTTGCCTACAAGAAACTCATCTTACACCCGATGACACCTCCAGGTTTAAAGTGAGGGGGTGGAAAAGAATTTACCATGCTAATGGACATCAGAAGAAAGCAGGAGTGGCAATCCTTATATCAGATCAATTAGATTTTAAGCCAAAGATTATAATAAGAGATGAGGAAGGACACTATATCATACTCAAAGGATCTGTCCAACAAGAAGATCTAACAATTTTAAATATCTATGCCCCTAACGTGGGAGCAGCCAACTATATAAACCAATTAATAACAAAATCAAAGAAACACATCGACAAGAATACAATAATAGTAGGGGATTTTAACACTCCCCTCACTGAAATGGACAGATCATCCAAGCAAAAGATCAACAAGGAAATCAAGGCCTTAAATGACACACTGGACCAGATGGACATCACAGATATATTCAGAACATTTCATCCCAAAGCAACAGAATACACATTCTTCTCTAGTGCACATGGAACATTCTCCAGAATAGATCACATTCTTGGTCCTAAATCAAGTCTCAACCGGTATCAAAAGATTGGGATCATTCCCTGCATATTTTCAGACCACAATGCTCTAAAGCTAGAACTCAATAACAAGAGGAAATTTGGAAAGAACCCAAATACATGGAGATTAAACAGCATCCTTCTAAAGAATGAATGGGTCAACCAGGAAATCAAAGAAGAATTGAAAAAATTTATGGAAACAAATGATAATGAAAACACAACAGTTCAGAATCTGTGGGACACAACAAAGGCAGTCCTGAGAGGAAAATATATGGCGGTACAAGCCTTTCTCAAGAAACAAGAAAGGTCTCAGGTACACAACCTAACCCTACACCTAAAGGAGCTGGAGAAAGAACAAGAAAGAAACCCTAAACCCAGCAGGAGAAGAGAAATCATAAAGATCAGAGCAGAAATCAATGAAATAGAAACCAAAAAAACAATAGAACAAATCAACGAAACGAGGAGCTGGTTCTTTGAAAGAATTAATAAGATTGATAAACCCCTGGCCAGACTTATCAAAAAGAAAAGAGAGAGGACCCAAATAAATAAAATCATGAATGAAAGAGGAGAGATCACAACAAACACCAAAGAAATACAGACAATTATAAGAACATACTATGAGCAACTCTACGCCAACAAATTTGACAATCTGGAAGAAATGGATGCATTCCTAGAGACATATAAACTACCACAACTGAACCAGGAAGAAATAGAAAGCCTGAACAGACCCATAACCAGTAAGGAGATTGAAACAGTCATCAAAAATCTCCAAACAAACAAAAGCCCAGGGCCAGACGGCTTCGCGGGGGAATTCTAACAAACATTTAAAGAAGAACTAATTCCTATTCTCCTGAAACTGTTCCAAAAAATAGCAATAGAAGGAAAACTTCCAAACTCATTTTATGAGGCCAGCATCACCTTGATCCCAAAACCAGACAAGGATCCCAACAAAAAAGAGAACTACAGACCAATATCCTTGATGAACACAGATGCAAAAATTCTCGCCAAAATACTAGCCAATAGGATTCAACAGTACGTTAAAAGGATTATTCACCACGACCAAGTGGGATTTATTCCAGGGCTGCAAGGCTGGTTCAACATCCGCAAATCAATCAATGTGATACAACCCATTAATAAAAGAAAGAACAAGAACCATATGATACTCTCCATAGATGCTGAAAAAGCATTTGACAAAGTACAGCATCCCTTCCTGATCAAAACTCTTCAAAGTGTAGGGGTAGACGGCACATACCTCAATATTATCAAAGCCATCTATGAAAAACCCACCGCAAATATCATTCTCAATGGAGAAAAACTGAAAGCTTTTCCGCTAAGGTCAGGAACACGGCAGGGATGTCCGTTATCACCACTGCTATTCAACATAGTACTAGAAGTCCTAGCCTCAGCAATCAGACAACAAAAGGAAATTAAAGGCATCCAAATCGGCAAAGAAGAAGTCAAACTATCACTCTTCGCAGATGATATGATACTCTATGTGGAAAACCCAAAAGACTCCACTCCAAAACTGCTAGAACTTGTACAGGAATTCAGTAAAGTGTCAGGATATAAAATCAATGCACAGAAATCAGTTGCATTTCTCTACACCAACAACAAGACAGAAGAAAGACAAATTAAGGAGTCAATCCCATTTACAATTGCACCCAAAACTATAAGATACCTAGGAATAAACCTAACCAAAGAGACTAAGAATCTATACTCAGAAAACTATAAAGTACTCATGAAAGAAATTGAGGAAGACACAAAGAAATGGAAAAATGTTCCATGCTCCTGGATTGGAAGAATAAACATTGTGAAAATGTCTATGCTACCTAAAGCAATCTACACATTTAATGCAATTCCTATCAAAGTACCATCCATTTTTTTCAAAGAAATGGAACAAATAATCCTAAAATTTATATGGAACCAGAAAAGACCTCGAATAGCCAAAGGAATATTGAAAAAGAAAGCCAAAGTTGGTGGCATCACAATTCCGGACTTCAAGCTCTATTACAAAGCTGTCATCCTCAAGACAGCATGGTACTGGCACAAAAACAGACACATAGATCAATGGAACAGAATAGAGAGCCCAGAAATAGACCCTCAACTCTATGGTCAACTCATCTTCGACAAAGCAGGAAAGAATGTCCAATGGAACAAAGACAGCCTCTTCAATAAATGGTGTTGGGAAAATTGGACAGCCACATGCAGAAAAATGAAATTGGATCATTTCCTTACACCACACACGAAAATAGACTCAAAATGGATGAAGGATCTCAATGTGAGAAAGGAATCCATCAAAATCCTAGAGGGGAACACAGGCAGCAACCTCTTCGACGTCAGCCGCAGCAACATCTTCCTAGGAACATCACCAAAGGCAAGGGAAGCAAGGGCAAAAATGAACTTTTGGGATTTTATCAAGATCAAAAGCTTTTGCACAGCAAAGGAAACAGTTAAAAAAACCAAAAGACAACTGACAGAATGGGAGAAGATATTTGCAAATGACATATCAGATAAATGGCTATTGTCCAAAATCTATAAAGAACTTAGCAAACTCAACACCCAAAGAACAAATAATCCAATCAAGAAATGGGCAGAGGACATGAACAGACATTTCTGCAAAGAAGACATCCAGATGGCCAACAGACACATGAAAAAGTGCTCCATATCACTCGGCATCAGGGAAATACAAATCAAAACCGCCATGAGATATCACCTCACACCAGTCAGAATGGCTAAAATTAACAAGTCAGGAAATGACAGATGCTGGCGAGGATGCGGAGAAAGGGGAACCCTCCTACACTGTTGGTGGGAATGCAAGCTGGTGCAACCACTCTGGAAAACAGCATGGAGGTTCCTCAAAATGTTGAAAATAGAACTACCCTATGACCCTGCAATTGCACTGCTGGGTATTTACCCTAAAGATACAAACATAGTGATCCGAAGGGGCACATGCACCCGAATGTTTATAGCAGCAATGTCTACAATAGCCAAACTATGGAAAGAACCTAGATGTCCATCTACAGACGAGTGGATAAAGAAGATGTGGTATATATACACAATGGAATACTATGCAGCCATCAAAAGAAATGAAATCTTGCCATTTGCGACGACGTGGATGGAACTAGAGGGTATCATGCTTAGCGAAATAAGTCAATCGGAGAAAGACAACTATCATATGATCTCCCTGATATGAGGGAGAGGAGATGCAACATGGGGGGTCGGGGGGGTAGGAGAAGAGTAAATGAAACAAGATGGGATTGGGAGGGAGACAAACCATAAGTGACTCTTAATCTCACAAAACAAACTGAGGGTTGATGGGGGAGGGGGTTGGGAAAGGGGGTGGGGTTATGGATATTGGGGAGGGTATGTGCTATGGTGAGTGTTGTGAAGCGTGTAAACCTGGCGATTCACAGACCTGTACCCCTGGGGATAAAAATATATGTTTATAAAGCTGTAAAAAAAAAAAAAAAAAAGAAAGAAAGGATGAATCCCCAAGTTTTGTAGCAACATGGACGGGACTGGAAGAGATTATGCTGAGTGAAATAAGTCAAGCAGAGAGAGTCAATTATCATATGGTTTCACTTATTTGTGGAGCATAACAAATAGCATGGAGGACAAGGGGAGATGGAGAGGAGAAGGGAGTTGAGGGAAATTGGAAGGGGAGGTGAACCATGAGAGACTATGGACTCTGAAAAACGATCTGAGAATTTTGAAGGGGTGGGGGGTGGGAGGTTGGGGGCACCAGGTGGTGGGTATTGTAGAGGGCACGGATTGCATGGAGCACTGGGTGTGGTGCAAAAATAATGAATACTGTTATGCTGAAAAAAATAAAAAAATTAAAAAAAAAATGGATGAAGGACCTAAATGTGAGACCAGAAACCAACAAAATTCCAGAAGAGAACACAGGCAGCAACCTCTTTGACCTCAGGCATAGCAATTTCTTACTAGACACATTGCTGGATTCAAGGGAAATAAAAGCAAATATGAACTATTAGGACTTCATCAAGATAAAAATCTCCGGCAGCCTTGGAATGGGAGAATATATTTGCAAATGACCTATATGATAAAGGGTTAGTATCCAAAATCTATAAAAAAATTTTTTTAGCAAACTCAATACCCAAAATAAAAATTAATTCAGTTAAGAAATGGGCAGAAGGTGTGGATAGACATTTTTCCAAAAAAGACAAACAAATGGCTAACAGACATATGAAAAGATGTTCATCATTACTCATCATCAGGGAAATACAAATCAAAACCATGATGAGATACCACCCCACTCTTCTCAGAATGGCTACAATTAACAACACAGGAGACAGCAGTTGTTGGTGAGGATACAGAGAAAGGGAAACACCCTTGTCTTGTTAGTGGGGATGCAAACTGGTACAACTACTCTGGAGAACAGTATGAAATTTCCTTAAAAAGCTAAAAACAGAGCTGCCCTACCATCCAGCAATTGCACTACTAGGTATTTACCCAGAGGGTACAAAAACACAAATTCGAAGGATACATGTACTCCAATGTTTATAGCAGCATTATCAATAATAACCAAACTATGGAAAAAGCCCAAATGCCCATCTACTGATGAATAGATAATGAAGATGTGGTGCATGTATAAACAGTGGAATAATACTCAGCCATCAAAAAAAAAAAAAAAGGGACGCCTGGGTGGCTCAGTTGGTTGAGCAGCTGCCTTCGGCTCAGGTCATGATCCCAGAGTCCTGGGATCGAGTCCCACATCGGGCTCCTTGCTCGGCAGGGAGCCTGCTTCTCCCTCTGCCTCTGCCTGCCACTCTGTATGCCTGTGCTCGCTCTCTCTTCCTCTCTCTGATAAATAAAATCTTTAAAAAAAAAAAAAAAAAGAAAAGAAAACTGACCATTTGCAATAACATGGATGGAACTGGAAGGTATTATGTTAAGCAAAATAAGCCAATCATAGAAAGGTAGTTATCATATATTACTCACATGTGGAATTTCAGAGAATCATAGGGGAAGGGAAGGAAAAAGAAAACAAGATGAAATCAGAGGGGGAGACAAACATTAAGACTCACATAGGTAACAAACTGAGGGTTGTTAGAGGGGAGGGGTCTGAGGAGATGGGGTAACTGGGTAATGGACATTAAGGAGGGCACAGGATGTAATGAGCACTGGGTGTTATATAAGAATGATGAATCACTGAACTCTCTCTGAAACTAATAACACATTGTATGTTAATTGAAGTTTCAAAAAATAAATTTTAAAAGGGAGGTATGGTACACACACGCACTACACATACAGTAGGATACTACTCAGCCATCAGAAAGAATGCAGTCTTGCCATTTGCAATGACATGGATGGAGCTAGAATGTATTATGCTAAGTAAAATATGTCAATCAGAGAAATACAAATATGATTTGATTTTACTCATTTGGGGAATTTGAACAAAATGGATATACATATAAGGGTCGGGGAAGAGAGAGAGGGAAACTTAATGATAGAGAACAAATTGAGGGTTGATGGAGGGAGATGGATGGAGGATGGCCTAGATGCATAATGGGTATTAAGGAGGGCACTTGTTATGATGAGCACTGGGTGTTTTACTTAAATGATGAACCACAGAACAATATTCCTGAAACTAATATTGAGCTCCATATGACAACTAGAATTTAAATTAAAAAAAAAAAAAGACTAGGATATTTTTTACTTACAACTGGGGGTGTCAAATATTTTTTTCTTGCTGATATTTGCTCCACCTCATATTTTGTGTATTGGATTATGATGCTTTTGCTTTGCTTTTTATCTAATCTCATTTGCATTTCATATTCCTGAAATTCCTTAATTTTCTGGCTCAGTAATGGCACTATTTCCTATTATGGAGACATGTTTTGTCATTAGAAAGGAAGTTCAGTATGTCTTTGTTTACTCTGCAAGACAACCCTCTAAGGACATTTAAAAAACTATTTTTTCCTTTAGACTTCTAGTCTAAAGACCAGCGAAATGCTATGTGTCAGTTGTTGAGTGATTGAGCTGTGATTTGACCTCGAATTCTCTGTTTTCACCTCCGGATCTCTCGTCCCTACCCAGGCACAATTGTGCATTGCATTTTATCCCATTCAATTCCACTGAGTTCAACCAAAACATTCTGAAGGCCTATAATGTGACAATACTGTATAAGCACTAAAAATACAGAGATGGATAAGACAAAAAGATCCTATCTTAAATCTATTCACACTTTTGGCAGCACCTGAGTGGCTCAGTGGGTTAAGCCTCTGCCTTCAGCTCAGGTCGTGATCCCAGGGTCCTGGGATTAAGCCCCACATCGGGCTCCCTGCTCCGAGGGGAGCCTGCTTCTCTCTCTCTCCCTCTGTTGCTCCTCAATGCTAGCTCTCTCTCTCTCTCTCTCTGTCAAATAAATAAATAAAGTCTTTTAAAAAAAATCTCTTCACACTTTTGTATGTGGAATATAATAAAGAAGGAAAATAAGGGAAAACAAAGACTACGATGACTTACTAAACAATTTGCCTAAGATTATTCTGGTATAGGCTAACTGAAAAACGAATGTAAATTGAAAGGACTTTCACTTATGAATACCCATTATATGTTAGAGAAAATAATGAACATGCCTCTTCTTTAAAAAAGTCTTGATATAATTTATAATATATTGAGGATTTGAAGTAACACGTAAATGACAGAAATAAACTTACTCATGTATACATTTTAAGGATTAAGTTTTTAAACCTACCTCCTACTTGTCAGAGTTATTTTCCAAAAGATGGGCAAATAGAAAAGTAGTGTTATTCTTAAATAAAATGAATAAAAAATATATTTAGGAAAACCAATGCTGTTGCTTAGCTGTCTAATTTACACTTGGCTTCTATCAGTTTAAGTAATATTTTCAAAGCTTCATGAAATAGGATATCTTAGGGAGCACTTGTCTGACTGTCTTTAGTTTTAGACAAAATGAAATTGAAGGAAGACTTATCTAGGGGCACACATAAATATAAAAGGCAAAGGCAAGCCTACTGCATAAAGTGTTTCACCTAATCCCTTCTTAATGGAGCAGGAGCCTGGGGGTTCTTAGAGTAACTTAATTCCCCTTACTGTGCTTGAGGGAAACTTTTCCTTTGATGTTAGGGGAACACAGCATCCCGGTCTACAATTATGATTCCTCTAAAAAACAACAGGATAAGAAGGGCTAGACAATAATAAAACAAAAGGAAACTGTAGAGATTTTTCTTACATGTAATCAAATTTGTTTCATTAATGGCCCAAACTAGAGGGTATCTAATAAAATCAGTGGGATTTTTTTGGTTGTTGACATCTATCATATTGAAAGGAATACTGCTGATAGTTTCCCCATTAGAATTTAAGGAGGAAATAGACTCATTCATGGCACAAGTGTGGTCTTATTTTTTGCTCACTAGTTTCAAAGAAAGGAGGTGGCTGAGAAAAGTGAGACATGATTACTGACTGAAAGAAATTAGTATTCTTTTCATGGAATTCAATGCTGATTAAGGGAAAGAACAATATTAAGAGATTCATTTACATTCCCTATAGGAATTGAGAAAGGGGAAAATATATATGTGTGTCTTTTGTAATGTATGTACCCTTTAGCTACCGCAGATTCTAATTAGATGTCAGTAGAACATCAGTAGTAGGCAAACACTGCAGACACAATAGCTGTAGGCAGAATCTACCAAATGATACTAAGAGTAGCCCATGGAAAATTGAGAACAAGGTATTACCATAATTTCAAAAATATGTATCATAAGATATTAACAAGTGGAAAGAGAGTAACCCAGCAAACATCATTTTAATCAAGTGATCAAAATTAACATCACCAATAAAAATACTTATTATTTTTGACTCTTTGGTATTTATGCCAAATGCTCATAACCTCCATCCAATCATGAGAAAACATCAATCAAACCCAAACTGAAGGACAGAAATCCAAATCGAAGGGTCTTCTACAAAACATCAGTAGTACTATTCATGAGTGTCAAGATTATAAAACATAAGTAAGACTAAGAATTGTTCCAGCCTGGAAGAGAATAAGGGAAAAAAACAGCAAAAATGACATGTGGGCTCCTGCACTGGATCCTAAGATGTTAAGAGGATATTAGTGAAAAACTGGAGAAATCTGAATGTGATATGTAGTTTGATGAATAGTACTGTATCAATGTTAATTTCCTGGTACTGATCATTTTACTACGATATAACAGATGTTAAAATGAGTGGAAGCTGGTTAGAGATAGGAACCTCTGTGCTATTTCTGTGACTATTAAGTCTAACATTATTTCACAAATAGAAGTTTAAAAATCATTTTAGCATGAGAATACACATATTGAGGTAATACACTTATTCCACCCAAATTTTAAGTTTTGTTACTATAAAACAAACTAGATTTGGAGAAGAAAATGAAACCTCTATGGAGAATGGGTGAGGGAAATGGGGGAAAATGTGAATGCTTTTGCATTCAGGGATATACCTACTAGTTGTTGTTCATCAGAAATGAAAGCTTGTGTCCTGAAAGAATTACATGGGACTCCAAAACATGGAGGTGACATGGGATAGAACATGGAGAAAGCAAAACAGAAAGATGGCTGGTGTCAGAGGTAGACCAATTCCTTTTCAAATCTCAAATCTTCTACAAATCTCAAATCTTCTACCTGATAACTGTGTGACCAGTATAACCATAATTTACTACCACTACCACATCACTACTTTTCCTCTTCCTTGTCTTCTTCCCTCTCCCCTCCTTCCCCCTTCTTCCCCGCCTTCTCCTTTTCTAAGTAGAGATAACAGAATTTATCTTAGAGGTTTCCCAGATATTACTGAAATAATGTAAATATTGTTTACATAAGAGCTCCTAACCCCATTCCAGTTAAAGCCATACATTTCTTATTAAACTAATATAGAATCATTACATAAAGTTTAAAAGAAAAAAAAAACACACATACCTTTTCATTTATCAACAGGTATGTGTAGTCTCTAAGTCTTATGGGTATATTTTTAAATGGTTGTGATTTTAGTGTATCATTTTTATCTTGCATTTTCCTCACTTACTGCTTGTATATGTTATCATGTTGCTACAATATTTTTAAAATAATTACCTCCCTACAACTGAATATTTAAATTGATTTCATTTTCTTAACTATTGTAAGCCATCCATGTTGAATTTAATATTGCTCTTTACATGGATTATTCATTTTATAAAGGACTGCACATTAACAGTGTAGTTTTTGTGAATTTAGTGGTTAAAAGTTAGCCCTCTTTATAAACTTTTATTATTTTTACCTACTTTATAAATAATTAAAGGCATGAATCTTAAATCACTGAAGGTTTTTAACATTATTGTCACAAGTATTTAGGACCACAACCCAACCCTGGTGAAGAAAAATATACAACCACCACTGTTTAGAGAGAAACAGCATGACAAGTGTTACGCAGATGCTAGTTCTTGTTATTATTAATACTGGCATATGCTATAGGTAAAAAATAACTGTCAATAATTCTTACTATCATTCTGTTAGGCCTCTTGTGCCACTGGTGGAAGTGGACAAATGTACAGAAGAGAAGAGGTCTTTTACATTATATGGGGAAGCCCATCACAGTATATCTCATTTCCCAGTGTTACTGCACTGCAAATGTTTGCTTGGTTCTTTCGATTTTGAGCAGTGACTTCTTTGTGTGGCATTTTTCTTGGTCCCTAGGTTCTGTAGATTTCTGCCTTGTAATTATATCCATATATCTCACACCATACTCTGAACTTTAATTTTATGTTAGGTTGATTTTGCTTACATTTTGTGATCTCTCATTGTGATCTACCCAGTGTCTTTCTTTTGTTGTCTGATCTCTTGTCTTGTTTCCTTGTTCAGCTGTTAGGCTGCCTCCCTTGATCCAATATGCAAAATTTAAAGACTATGGACATCATGAAAAGCTGACATTTTAATTTTATTGGAGTATAGCTTATGTTTATCCGCTTATTAGAGTAAAAGATAAAAGGTTAAGAAAATAGGGCACATGCTACAAACTTTTACATCATCTGTTCCTGAGCTGGGAATGAAAAGTGAAGCACAAATTTCCAGTTAGAATTCACTTTACTAGTTTTGACAGTATCAGAAACAAACTAATTCAGAGTTATTTTATTATGTTAAAAGATACAAAACATTAAATTTGTCATTTAACATATGAGTACAGGGCACTGAAATACACTTCATTCACATTATCATGCAAGTTTTGCCATCATCTCCAGGGCAGTTCATTTTCCAAAATTGAAACCCTGTACCCATTAAACAGTAACTCCCTTTTGCCTCTACCCCCAGCCCCTGGCAACCATCATTCAATTTCTGTGAATTTTGCTACTCTAGATACCAAGAATAATAGAACATTTTGTCCCTTTGTGACTGGATTATTTCACTTAGCATAAGGTTATCAAGGTTTAACCATGTTGTAGCATGTTTTTAATTTCCTTCATTTTCAAGGCTGAATAATATTTCATTATATGTATATACTTCATTTTGTTTATTCACTCACCCATAAATGGACACCTGAGTTGTTTCCACCCTTTAGCTATCAGGAATAATGCTGCTCTGAGCACATACATGTACATGTCTAAATCTCTGCTTTCAAACTTGTTAGATATACAATCTTGACAATACTCAAGATTGTCATTTTCTGTTTGTTTCCTGCCAATACTCAACACTTACTATTTTCTCTTTGTTCTAACAGTTTTAAAAAATACTAGTCATCCTAATGGGTTTGAGTTAGCATCTCATCATGGTATTGATTTGCATTTCCCTAATTATCTCCGATAGGCATCTTTTTGTGTGGTTACTGTTCATTTGTAGATCTTTAGAGAAATGTCTGTATATTCAAGTCCTTTGCCCACTTTTAATTATTTTTTCATGTCCACTATAGTTTTAATAATGGAATTTAAATTTTGTTTTTAAGATTTATTTATTTTTTAGAAGGAGAGAGAGGGAGTGAGAGAGAGAAAGAGCACAGTGGAGAGGGGCAGAGGGAGAGAGAGTCTTAAGCAGACTCCACTCTGAGTACAGAGCTCACATGGGGCTTAATCTCATGACCCTAAGATCAAGGCCTGAGCAGAAACCACAAGTCGGAAGCTGAACCAAGTGAGCCACCCAGGCATCCCAATAATGGAAGCTTTAAACTTTGAATCAAAAGGTGAGGTGAGGAGAGATGTGGTAAAGAGTTTTGGCTTCAATCCAATATATTGGGCTTTATCTAGGTATTTCACATGTCTTGACGGGGAGGATAATGCAAGCCAGCTATTATTCCATATACAGTAGCATATCGCAGTTGAAATAATGGGTTATAGAGACTCCACAGGTTATAGGGAAATGATAATATCTGGAAAGCCCCTAGCCCCAATCTGAGCAGACAGATGGTTTCTCCTCAAGGGGTAAAAAAGTAACTACTTTCTTTAAATAAGCCATCTGTCTGAATAATCATTTTTACAATTAATAAATAAGATATTTAAAGGGTTGAGAAATTTGTTAACTCAAAAAACAGAAAGAAAAGAACATGATTTGCCCAATCATAACGCAACACCATTCTGAGACATCTTTGTTGAATGTGACATAGGATATACTTTGGTTGCCCTTCCTGAAATATTCCATGCAGGTAGCTGAACTGGTAAAAAGCAAATCAATAGATCAAACTAGTCTGTGATGACAAATATGACTTGTTGACAGCACTGTATACTGTCATTGATCACCAAGATTGAATCAGGCAGAACAAACAAGTTACATGCTCTTATGATAAAGGTCCAACTCAGGGTGTTAAACTAGTGGTAACTGTGTCATATCTGTATGTTAACTCTTCTACTACTGGTTAAATGCCCACTTGCTACTCACTAGCCCTCTTCTTCACTCTGCATGCTCCATCTTTTTAGAAACAGAACTTCCCTACTCAGGTTGCACACTAACAAGCTCATGTTCATGCTGGTGTCAGCTACTAATGACCTCCACTTTGCCTAAGTGGCAAATCCTTCTCGTTCTTCAGATTTTAACTCAAGCATCTTCCTCGTGAAGAATTATGTCATCACCCAAGGCAGCT
Source organism: Lutra lutra (assembly GCF_902655055.1). NCBI lineage: Eukaryota > Metazoa > Chordata > Mammalia > Carnivora > Mustelidae > Lutra > Lutra lutra. The sequence goes on from NC_062290.1 coordinate 54,458,147, forward strand.
GATAATGTCATCTTAGCCTCCTCACTCTGTTATATAAGCAGCATTTTCCCCCGTTGAACTTAAAAATGGTGACTCCCATATTAGAGTGTGATTATGTGTGGAAATCAACTATATCCTGCACTGCTATGTAGCCCTAGTTTCTGCAAGTAAAACTTGATTTAAAAAAAAAAAAAGATTGTTAATGAGTCAAACAGGTTGGAAATACTGTTGACAAAGTGAGAGTTTGCTTTAAAAACTCCTATGAATGATTGTCATATTAAGGCTTCAATCCCTTTTTGCTTAAAATGAAAAGCTATAAATAAAATTCTTTATTTTCAGGTTTTTTTAAAGATTTTATTTATTTATTTATTTGAAAGAGAATGAGAGAGAGCACGAAAGGGAGGAAGGTCAGAGGGAGAAGGAGACTCCCCACTGATCAAGGAGCCCCATGTGGGACTCAATCCTGGGATTCCAGGATCATGACCTGAGCCAAAGGCACTTGCTTAACTGACTGAGCCACCCAGATGCCCCTGTTTTCAGTTTCTAAGCACATAGCAAAAACAAATTCCAATTAAAAAAAAATTTAATTGTCAGGATACTAGGGTGCTGAGATTGCAAATCTTATTCTTTGGGTTGGGGTTGTTAATTAAAAAGGATTTGCTGGAATCTGTAATCCAAATTTGAACGTGGAAATTTGTAGGAATCAGAAATCCCCAGAGGTTTGTGTCACATAGTGGAAAACAATGCTTTCTGGTGATTAAAGGGGCTAATTTGTTAGCTAGTTTCATTAACTAGTCTTACTCACAGGAAATGGAAAAACCTTATGCTCATTTCCCCTGGCCTGTTTGCAGTGCCAGCTACAGGCTGATTTTTCTCTCTACCCCGCTCAGATTTCACAGAGCCAGACACACAGGGTAGAATGCAGGGTTTAAGCAAAGCTTGCACAACAGTGTGAAGGTAACAGTGTTAAACTGTGTGAAAATAAATAAAGGAAACCTCATTTTAAAAGGATTTGGAAAGGCCTGAAGGGGGCACAGACAACTCGGCAACCAGCCGCAAGAAGGAAGATAAGAATTCTCTGACCACAGAGGCGGTTTCAGGTAGGAGTTTCATTTCCTGCTTTTACGAAGAGAAACCCCTTCCTGACCAGGAACAATGCAGCCAATGAGAACCCGCCACAACCTCAAACTCCTGTTCCTCCCCAGTGAACTTTTGGGTAAAACAAACCTCCTCGATTTCCTCCAAAAGGTAATAAAAGCTGAATTCCCCTTCGTATCTTCAGATCTGCCTATGGTTAGCCACTGTCTGCTTATCCTGAATTACAATTCCTTTGCTGTCCCTGGGTAAACTCATCTTGCTGGTGTAATAACTGGGTCTTTCATTTTTAAGGTTGACAACAGCAAAACTCATGCACCTTTCCTTCCAAAACAAAGAAACCGGTTCTTGATGAGCTTATCAGTCTCTCATCCTCTCTGTCTGTGTAGAACTACTGCACTTTGATACCCCTCCTTTGCCAAAACAATGTAGAGTGGCCTTTTTTTTTTTTTTTTTTTTTTGTACATTACCTCAAACATTTGCCCAGTCTCTTTGTATCGGCTCACCGCATTTTTTTTCATCAGTAATTTTCTGATTAGTGAGCCTTTTACTCATGGCAGCCCTTAATGATGTCGCTTCAGGGAATGCGCTTGGAATGAATTTTATGTCTGCTTGCTTTATCTAAGTAGTAAAGACCTTTTGCATCCTTTTCCTTTCCCAGTTCCCTTAGTGCTGCATTCTAGCCCAGCTGATGGATTGTTTCCTGTCTGCAATCACTAACCACTGTCATTCAGTCTGGGTTCTCATGCGTAACTCGAGCTGTCTCATTGTCCTGTCCTCTTAATTTAAATGCTTGTCTCCTTGACTCTCAGTCTAATAGCTCATTCCTTCTCCTCCCCTATTACCCAGCATTGTTTCTCCATCATATCACTTGCAATTTCCAGGATGACATATTTTACTTCAGATCATAGCTCATTTAGTCTTTTGCCTGCTGGTATGCTAATAGCATCTCAAGCTAATCATTAATTTCCACCCTGTGGTTTCAGTAATTCCTTCCATGCTAAATCTTGCATAGAAAAATTGTTTTAGGTTTGGCACCTTAACTTAGTCTAAGGGAAATATGAACCAAAAGATGTCAAGTCACTGCCAGAGGCCCCACTGGTCAATGGGAGCATTATTGCTTACTTAGTTAAAGACTTCTAAAGAGCTGGAAAAATTGAAAAAAAAAAAAGAAAGAAAGAAAGAACCAACAACAAAAACAGAAATGACTGTAAAACTGCTTCTTTATGTGTGTTTAATTCATGTCTTTTGAAATAAAAGGTAGTATTTTGTAAAATTATTATTTATATGACATTGCAAATAAATATATGTTTGGGGATAAAAAAGCATCAAAAGGGAAGAAAAATTATAAAATATTAGTGCTTAAAGGATCTTCAGAAATAAACTTCAAGATTCTCACTTTTACATAGGCAAAATCTGAGGCCCATGGAGTTTCAAAGATTTGCCAGGAGTCACACATGCTTTTAACCAAGGATTCCTGGGTGATGGGTGGGGAACTGGCCCTTGGGTATGGCTAACTTCCTTTTGCAGTGCCTGAGGCAAGAGAACCAACAACTGGCTCTGAATCCACTTACCTCTGCCCACTCCAGGCTCCTGTAGGACACAGCATAGTTCCTCTTAGTTGTGCATCTTCATACAGTTAAGCCTGTTCCATCACCTTCTACACAGCACATTTCCGCCCACAAGAAGCTATTGCTACTATGGTATGGTCTGCTTTTGGGAGAACCACCAGGGAAATGCAGCGGCCCTAGAAGCTGGCTCCAGGTGGGTAGGTTAGGGAGTCCTAGAGTATCAGGTCCTAAAAGAATGCTCTAGAAGGGTAAAATATATAGGCTCTAGGCTGGCTAATTTGGAGACTTTCTCTCTCTCTCACTCTCTTTCTCTCACATACACATGCGTGCACACACACACATCCTATTTTCTCTTAATTCCCTTTTCCCCTTACTTGTTTAGGTCTTTCTATTTCATATTGTGGAATGCCCTCAATTCTGCCTTCCTCCTCCACCCCCTCCCCAAAGACCCTCCCCCAAATATCTGATATTTTATGTTTTCTTTCATATTTAAGTTTGGGACACTAAAATACTGATAGAAGCTTTATGTTGGGATAATGGGAGGAAGCAGACTATCAACTAATGATTTTCCTTATAGAAAAATGATATGGGCAGATTGGGGACCCATACATTTCCATGGAGGACTTCAACATTATTCAGCATCACCACAGAAGGATTCACCTATCTCACACCCAGGGTATATAAATCTGGCTACCAACATTCTTAATCATAGAGGAGGGCTAAATTTCACTAAACGCTTCTTTTTTTTTTTTTGCAATGTAGCGCTTTCTTTCATCTGCAGTGACCAGTGTCCCTGAGTCTGATGCTTCTCCAATTCAATTTTTCCAGTTCCCTGGTAAACAATCTGAGTTGAGGTAAGTAGTGAGTGAGATGCATAGAAGGAGAAATAACCTGGGGGCATACCTGCCTCATATTGTGCTTTTTACCTATCTCCCTGATTTTAGTCCCACACATCATACTCAATCCTCATTCCCACTCTTATATTCCACCCAATATCAGTGCCTCTGATTCCTAAGTCTACTCAGTGTCTGTATTATTAATTATCTTTCATTTGTATTACCCTCTGCAGACATTTGAAATCAACTTTCTGTATCTGCTGATGCCTCATCCACATTCTATCATGAAGTTTGTTAACATCCTGTTTCCACTCCTCTTCTCTTTGTAAGTTTATAATTAAACATCCTTTATTTTTATTTTATTAAAGTTTCAGAAGGCCACAAAACACAAATAATTGATTTAGCTGTTGACCATCAGATACCTTCTAGGTAGGGTAAGGAGAAGTTGATTTATTATTTATGACCTATTATTACATGGCTTACAAAATCACTGAAAATACTAGGTAAGCAGTTCTTGACTAATTCCCTGAACAAGACTGCTGAATTAAAACCACTAGGTAGATAGGAGTTTGTGGGACGCCTGGGTGGCTCAGTTGGTTAAGCAGCTGCCTTCGGCTCAGGTCATGATCCCAGCATCCTGGGATCAAGTCCCGCATCGGGCTCCTTGCTCAGCAGGGAGCCTGCTTCTCCCTCTGCCTCTGCCTGCCATTCTGTCTGCCTGTGCTCGCTCTCTCTCCCTCTCTCTCTGACAAATAAATAAAATCTTTAAAAAAAAAAAAAAAAAAAGATAGGAGTTTGTGATGTTTGGGATGCCTGAGAATGAAGACACGACCATCACTGTTTCTTACTCCAGGACCACACTGTGTTTGCTATGAACTGGGCCAACAAAATATTGGCCTCACATCTCTCCATAGGCATGTAACTAGGTTCCTGACTTTCGATTTCTGGGGCAGTTCACACAGAGAAACATACTATAGTCTTGCTTGCCAGAGGAGTCCTCTCTGTTTCCTGCTATTTTCTTTACCTTCAAAATCAAATGCTGGTACTTTAGCTTGGCTGAATGTAGAAAATATGCACAATCTGAACTGTAACAGTCTAGGAAATGTTGCTTTCCATATATTAATATACAAGAGAATTAGAACAGATTTGAGTGAGCTTATATAAAACATCTTCCACATCTGTGTTTCACTGAGTTCTCTTTCTGTGCATTTCCTATGAATTCATATGTATATATGGCATCCAACTGTCTACATCATTGATAATTTCATTCATAGGTGTCATCATTCACTATTTCCCCTCAAAAGGACCTCAGGAGTTTTTTGTTAGATCAAGGATAACAAAGACAGCACTTAAGTATCAGTCTCAGTTCCTATGTTCAAGGCAAGTAATCACTGATAAATCACAGTAATCTCTTTGGCTGCTATTCACTGTGACCTCAGACTCCTTCCTAACATTACAATCTATGTGGTCACTACAAACTGACTGGAATCTGTATGAAGATGAAACCTATTGTGCTTTCTTTCATTAGGGAACTGCTGCATCACTAACATTTTTTGTCTTTTCAGTAAATATTTCCATACTGAGGAGTAGAAATGATGAGCAGTTATTAGTGACTTTAAGAATGCAGTTAGAGATTCAGGAACATCCCATACCTGAATGTTCTTTACTCTGTGACAATCAAAAGACCTTAGTTATGGTACTTGACTAATAATGAACCATGCTCTGGAACTAACCCCATTCTCCATTTCTTAGTTTCCTAAGATAGAATTTGTTGGGAACTGACATTTAATCATACCAGACTTGAAAGGACTATTGTTACTGAGCTTTAGTATGCTGCCTAATTGTAAATAAATATCTTCTAAATGGAAAAAGAGAGTAATAAACAGAGACAGTCCCAGGATCTAGCAGTCAAGAGAACAATTAGGGAAGAGTCAGGAAGAATAGAAAAGGGCAAAGAACAAATTTGATCCTGAGTAAGTTTAAATAAAGAGGTGGCAAGGTAACATGAAGGAGATTATTTCAGAATAAGCAAAACTAGCACAGAAAAGAGTCTGCTGATTGCCACAGGGGTACACAAATAGAATGGGAATTTATTGTGAATGTGAAAATGTCATCAAAATGACATCAAATAGCAAGAAAGAATACAAAGATCTAAAAGGAAAGAAGTTTGAGTCAAAATTCCTAATAGGAACTCAATTTATATATATCATATAGGAAAAAGAAGTGAGGGGTGTGGATTCAAGAGGGCCTAGAAGAAAAATATGGAGAAAGTGACATTAAAGAGAATGAAAAGATAACATCTGACATTAAAAGGAAATTATTTAATACTTCCTGAGGAGAAAGATTACTTTAAAATAGAATTATCTTCAACAATACATTCTAAATTGATTTTATGTGGTTCAATTTCTGAATCTTTCATAGAGGGTTAAAAAAATTATTGTTTGATTTGAATAATATTGTTTTTACAAATAATTTTCTTCATACTTGTAGTATCTTTTATTATTTTGCCTTATAGGACAAAAAAAAGAGGAATTTCTTAACAAAGGTAGACAAGACATTTGAACTTAAATAAAATGCCATTTATCACAGCCACATTTGGAATCAGCACCCAAAACAGTAGTAGTATCCTTTGGATGAAATCTCTATGTTTACTTCACAGTGTTAAGGACTCCAGTCTTACATGATATTTAAGACAACCTAGGTTTATGGTTCATTTGATTGGCAGTGCTTTTTCCATTTCCTTTAATACTTAATTTCAGGAGTAGATAGAATAGGTGGGAAGAGAGCTGGATGACCTAAACTTGCTGTCTCAGAAATAAAAACTAAGATAGTTTTATGGAGAACTTTAAACCTGTAGTGTTTTTCATAAAATCACACAATGATGACAGTGTAGGAGGAAGTGAGAGTAAGCATAAAACCAATAGGGTTAGCCAGGTTTAGAGCCTAACAATATTGACATTGGTTTTGTTGTTTTTTTTTTTTTTTTAACACAGATTGATTAAACTACCCCTCCTCCCTTACATACTAAATCTTTGAAATCCAAATGACCACTTTACCGACACACACACACAAAAAAGTTGAAAAAAATTTAAATGAGGAAAAGTCATTCTCCCAAACACCACAGCATACTGATTTTGAAAATGTTTCCTTATAAGAGAAGATAGCACCAAAGTTAGGTTTCCACTAACCCAATTAGAGACTTTGTGTTTCTTCTCATCAAGTCAGAGGTAACTATGTACATAAGTAAGTACAGATATATGCACCTATTTTTCCATTCCAATACTTCCTAGTGAATATATGCATATTTCCATTTTTAACTCTTTATGGAACTTTCCAGAAACTATTAAAACAGGAGTGAAAAAAATTATATATATATATATATATATCCCTGATAAACATAGATGCAAAAGTCCTCAACAAAATACTGGCAAACTAAATTAAACAATAAGTTAAAACCATATACCATGATCAGATCAGATTTATTTCATAGATGCAAGGTGGTTCAACATCCCCAAGTCAATCAATGGGACACACCAAATTAACAAAATGAAGAAGAAAATCCAATGTTCATCTCTATAAATGCAGAAAAAACATTTAGCAAAATACAAACTCCATTCATGATAAAAACTCTCAACCAAGGAGGTATAAAGGGAACATACCCAATATAATAAGGGGCACATATGAAAAACCCAAAGGTAACATCATCCTCAATGGTGAAAATCTGAAAACTTCTTCCAAGATCAAGAATAAAATGAGGATGCCCACTCTTCCCACTTTTATTCAACATAGTACAGGATATCCTAGCTGGAGCAACTAGTCAAGAAAAATATACGGAAGGCACCCAAATCATAAAGTAAAAAGTAAAATTGTCTCTGTAAATGGGATGGTATTATATATAAGAAACATTAAAGCCTCCAGCAAAAAACTTTTAAATTATTAAATTAATTCAGTATAATTGCAGGATACAGAACATGTTGCATTTCCATATACTAATAATACACCACTAGAGAAATGAATTAAGAAAAAGAAAATCTCTTTTACAATTGCATACATTTAACCAAGGAGGTGAAAAACTTGTACACTGAAAATTACAAGACACTGGTAGAAATTAAATATGACATGAATAAATGGAAAGATATTCCATGCTCATGGATTGGATGAAGTAATATTATTTAAATATCCATACAATCCAAAGTTATCTACATATTCAATGCAATCCCAATCATAATTCTAATGGCATTTTTCACTATCTAGAACAAGCTATTTTAGAGTTTGTATGGAGCCACAAAAGACCTTCAATAACCAAAGTGTTTTGATAAAGAACAAAGCTGGAGATATAATACTTCCTTATTTCTAACTGTATATCAAAGTTATAGTAATCACAATAATATGGCATCGGTAGGTATAAAAACAGACACTTAAATCAACAGAGAAGGCTAGATACCCCCAAATAAACCCACATATATATGGCCAACTAATTTATGACAAAGGAACTATAAATATGTAATGGGGACAGGAAAATTTCTTCAATAAATGGTGCTGAGAAAATTGGACAGACACATTCAAAAGAATGAAACTGGATCACTATCTTATACCAATAGCTAGAATGTAAGACTTGGAATCTTAAAACTCCAAGGAGAACACACAGATGGTAAGCCCCTTGACATGGATCATGGTAATAATTTTTTGTACTGACACCAAAATAATTTTTTTTAATTTTAACCTATTTAATTTATTATATTCACATTTTATTAGTATTCACAAGATTTATTTCCAGAATAAGTTCTAATAGTGCCTCTTTTATTAGCTAGATCAAAATTATGGGTTTTTTTTTTTGAGATTTTATTTATTTATATGAAAGAGAGCATAAGCAGGGCAGGGAGGGGAGAGCAGAGGGAGAAGCAGATTCCCTGCTGAGTGGCGGAACATGACATTGGGCTCAATTCCAGGACCCTGGGATCACGACCTGAGTTAAAGGCAGATGCTTAACCAACTGAGCCACCCAGGTGCCCCCTCCCCACTTTTAAAGATTTTATTTATTAGAGAGAGAGAGAGAGAGTAGATCAAACTTAATTCTAAAATAAACACATCTGTCAAATTCTCTTCATGTCCACCATGACTCTAGGTTAAACCACCCTTATCTCCCTTCTAGACTAACCCAACACTCCAGTAAGTTGTCAGCCTGTTTCTAAACTTACTATATTGCAATTTATTCTTTACACTATTTTTAGGGCAAATTTTTTTTAAATAAGTAAATGAAATTAAATTATATCTCTGCTTCTGATTCTTCACTGATTCGTAACCATAATTAATATAAAATTCAGTGTCTATATAGGCTAAAACCCTAGCTTTATCCATACTGTCAAACTTATTTGAAGCTACTCCCCAGCTCTTCAAATCATTAAGAATTGGACTAAAGTTGATTCTTAACATCGAAACCCTATTCTTGTCTTCCAAGTTCAGCTATAACCTTCAAGAGGCAACCAAGAAGAAGTAGCAAAGGAGGATAGAGAAAAGAAAACTTGTAGGAACCCAGAACTGCATAAACAACACAGCAGCAGAACATCTTTTGAAACCTAATAAAGTGACCCAACCTAGCCACTAAAGAGAATTTAGGTAGGCTTATTCTTCCACCAAACTGAACTGTAATGCTGATGAAAACTAATGAATGCATATGAACTTAGTAGCACTTTCCACAACTGGCATGTGATCCAGAAAGCCTCCCTGTGGGTCTTTGTCACGGTGGGTCTGACACTCTCCTTTCTCACTGAGAGACACCAGGATGGGTGGCAGCAGTGTCAAAGGATAATCTAGTACAACAAATACTCAGCACAGAAAGCCTTGTCTCCATGGACTTGAGAGTCTTATCACTCACCCAGAGACACAGGGTATCCCAGCATAACTTGCCAAAGAACGACACTTGACTCTCTAACAGGTGGCCTGGCCTGGGAAGCCTCTTGATCCCTGAGGATCTGAAACTACCTCCCTCAATGAAAGTAACTAGATATCAATACCAGGATTTCATCAAAAGAAGAAACAGTGCCCCTGAAGTCTGGAATTTCCCAATATCCACTCAAAAATACTAGGTAGCTAGAAGGCACCCATAGAAATGATCCCAACACAGGAATGACATTTCCTTAGAAGCACTCTAGTTCCTCTACTTCTAGGAGGTATCCTAGTTCCAAATCTTGGAAAGACTCAACTTCCCCATCTTGACTGAAGGTCTGCTCCTGCACCAAAATACCAATTAACCTGGGGGCAATGGCAAAGATATCCTACCCCAACAATAAGCCCAGCCCAAGAATCACAAAAAACTTTAGACACCAATTGCCTGCCTAGAGACACCATGTTGGAGGATTGCAATGCCACAAACCAGGAAATTCACAACCTGTATGAGAAAAGAAAATGATTTGATGCAACACTAAGTTGAATCAGATGTGGAAATTGTGACACTGATTTTAAATCAGCCATCAGAAAATAAATGCTTGGGGTGCCTGGGTGGCTCAGCGGGTTAAGCCGCTGCCTTCGGCTCGGGTCATGATCTCAGGGTCCTGGGATCGAGCCCCGCATCGGGCTCTCTGCTCGGCGGAGAGCCTGCTTCCTCCTCTCTCTCTGTCTGCCCCTCTGCCTGCTTGTGATCTCTCTCTGTCAAATAAATAAATAATAAATGCTTAACCAAGTATTACAAATAATCTTGAAACAAATAGAAGAAAATTATCAGAAAAACTCATTAAAAAATAAGTTATTTAAAAAAGAACCATATGGGAACTATAGAAATGAGAAGCCAATAAGGGAAACAACTCACTCAATAGGCCCTATAATATGGTGAAGATGACAGAAAATAGTCAGTGAACTTGAGGACAGAATTCCCAGAGAAAATAGACTGAAAGAATATACACAGATATATTAACTGAAAACTTCCCAAATTTGATGAAAGACACAAACCTATAGATTCAAGAAACTAAGTGAATCTCCAACAGGATAAATACACACTGGCACACTGCTGTTAAATTTCTGAAAAATTGAGACAAAGTGCATTTTTTTTAAAGATTTTATTTATTTATTTGACACAGAGGAAGATCACAAGCAGGCAGAGAGGCAGGCAGAGAGTGAAGGGGAAGCAGGCTCACTGCTGAGCAGAGAGGCCCAATGCGGGGCTTGATCCCAGGACCCTGAGATCATGACCTGAGCCAAAGGCAGAGGCTTAACCCACTGAGCCACCCAGGCGCCCCAAAACAAAGTGCATTTATATCTATATGCATATATTTTTTATTAAAAATATTTTATATATATAAATATATATAAATTGAGACAAAGTGCATACACACACACACACAGACACACACACACACACACGCACGCATAGATAGATAGATAGTTAAAACAATACATTACCAAAAGGGAATATAAATTCAAATGACAATCATTTTTTCCTGTAAAATCATAGTGGTGGGGCACTTGGGTGGCTTGGTGGGTTAAGCATCTTACTCTCAGTTTCCACTTAGATCATGATTTCAGGGTCATGAGAGCAAGTCCTGCATTTGGCTACATGCTCAGTGGGAAGTCTGCTTGAGATTCTCTTCCTCACCCTCTGCCCCCCTCCACTGTGCTCTCTCTAAAATAAGTAAATCTTAAAAAATAAATAAATAAAATTATAGTGGCAAAAAAAGTGGCGTATATTTCAAGTGTTGAAAAAAGAATCATCAACTGATTTCCATATGCAGCAAAACTATCTTTAATGAATGAAGGTAAAATACATCTTTACTCAAAGAAAAACTAAAGCTTAACCCACTGAGCCACCCAGGCGCCCCTGAAATCATGATTTCGAAATGTCACATTATGTTAACTAAAGGAATTTATATTATTTTTATTCTTCATGTATATTTGCTTTATTTCATCTTAGGATGAAAATGAGTTTGGCAAATTTCAATACTTTGTTAAGTGCCTCTCACTTGTCTTGATTTTTGCTTTGATTGACTAAAGGCAACCAAGTGTTTTAAAAGCCAGAAAATTTCAACACAGCCTCAGGACTTTTTACATGGAGAATAATTTTTCATGCAGGTTATAGTTTTACTTAAGAGTGATTTCTTTTATCACATTAAAAAGGAAAAATTAGTGAAACACCACATAAATCTCATTATTAAACAATGGCAAAACAAAAAAAACAGTTTCCTATTTTCAGTGCATTGAAATTATTGAATAACTTCTTTTGGCTTGTTTTATTTTTCTTTGATTAAAGGACTTTGGAAATGGAATTTCATTTTGTACCTGAAATACTATGAATTTTAAAATTAGAAAATCCTGGGGTGCCTGGGTGGCTCAGTCAGTTAAGTGTCTGCCTTTGACTCAGGTCATGAGCCCTGCATCGGGCTCCCTGCTCAGTGGGAAGTCTGCTTCCCTCTGCCTCTCCCTATCTCTTTCCAGCTTGTGCTCCCTCTTTCAAACAAATAAAATCCTAAAAAAAAAAAAAAAATCTTGAGACCCCATTTCTAATTGCTATATAGTGCGGGGGATTAATCTTTCAAAGCCTCAGTTTACTCATCTATAAAATATGCTTTTACTAGATTGTTTTGAATGTTACATTAGGCAATATATGTAACAGGACAAGCTAGACACTGACTGATAATTAAATACACTTATTTAAGTCTGGGCATGTAGCTAGGATTTCTGAGCAATGGAATGTAGGTATGGGGAATGTATACCCTCCCAGGATCAGCTTATTAAATACAATTTCCAGTCTAATTCTCCACTATTTCTTCCCCTTTCTCCTGGTGCAGGGAACCTTGAAATCTATCATGGCGAAAATGGCAAATCTGCTGTCAGATTGGGTCTCTAAGTGACTCTTTTATGCAGAGTCAAAATTGGGACTTCACTAGGAGAAAATGAACTTCAATTTTTTTTTAAACCACAGAGGTTTCAAAGTTTCTGTTTTATTACCTAGCATTACTAGCATTAGCTTAGCTTACATAAAATCTGAATAAATATTACTGATTATTTTCCAATTGGAAAGAAAGAAAAAAAATTTAAATATATAGAACTGCTTATTCGAAAGTATAGACTACACATTCACTATGAATACCAAGTTATTCATTGGGTTTTGCAAAAAAAAAAAAAAAAAAAAAGAAAGAAAGAAAAGAAAAGAAAAAGAAAAATACTGCCAACATTACCAAAACATAATCAAGAATAAAAGATTTTTATTAGGGCGCCTGGGTGGCTCAGTGGGTTAAGCCGCTGCCTTTGGCTCGGGTCATGATCTCAGGGTCCTGGGATCGAGTCCCACATTGGGCTCTCTGCTCAGCAGGGAGCCTGCTTCCCTCTCTCTCTCTCTCTCTGCCTGCCTCTCCATCTACTTGTGATCTCTCTGTCAAATAAATAAATAAAATCTTTAAAAAAAAAAGATTTTTATTACACATTCCCAACCTCAGAGCCCAGGAGCATTACATTTATATGACATTTCCCCCTGATAACAGGATCAAAGTCTTGCTATTAACATTTTAACTTAAAGATCTTTTGGGTACCAAAAGCATCAGAGTGTAAAGAGCAATGAATATTTGGCTACTGAGCAGATACATCAAAAAAAGATGATGGAAACAGAATTTTCATTTAGCTGAGATTTTGCATTTTAAATAACCTGTATTCTCAGAAACTTATACATTTATCTCTAAAAATTAAAGGCAATTATCAGAAATATTATTAGGAAAATTAGTTACCAAAATAAGTATCAAATTAGAACAAAGGAATTTGTATATTTTCGTATGAATTTTTATATTGTAGCAAAATACACAGAACATAAAACTCTCTTAATCATTTTAAGTATAAAGTTCAGTGGTATTAAGGACATTCATATTTTTGTTCAACTATCAGCACCATCCTCCTCTAGTGTTCTTTTCGTTTTACAAAACTGAAATTTTGTACCCAATGAACAATAAATCCCTATAACTTCCTCCCATCAGGCCCTAGAAAACATTCTAGATTTTTAAATCTCTCCTTTTCCCCCTTTGCTCTAGACTCTGGTAACCACTATTTTGCTATCTGTTACTATGAGTTTGGCTCATGTTAAATATTTTTAATACTCCACATATTAGCAAGATCATTCAAAGTTTGCCTTCTATGTCTGGTTTATTTTACTTAACATAATGCCCTCCATGTTTATCCCTGTTTTAACTAGCAAGATTTCCTTTTTTTTTTTTTTTTAAGGGTGAATATTATTCCACACACAGACACATATATATACATGTATATATGCACATATATCTACATAATATATAATTTAGATATATTGTTTATATATAGGTCATTTCCATATCTTTGCTATCCTGAGAATGCTGCAATGAATTTAAGAGCGCACATATCTAACTGAAATAGTGATATTTTACTTACATATTTTTATATTATATTTTATATATTTATATATCATATATTATATTTTACTTACTTTACAAAATGGGTATTTCAAGTGTCCACAGAACATATATCAAGATAGACCATACTTTGGATCATAAAATACTTCGTTTGGATATATATTCAAAAGTGAGATCACAGATTCATTTGCTACTTTTATTTTTAATTATTTGAGGAAACTTCAGACTATTTTCCATAATGTTTATGCCAACTTACCTTCCTAATAACAGTGCTAGAGTGTTCCATTTCCTTCAAATTCTGGCCAATGTTTAGGTTTTATCTTTCTGAAAACAACCATCTTAACAGATATGAGGAGATATACCTCATTGTGGTTTTGATTTGCACTGCCCTGATGATGGGTGATATTGAGCATTTTTTCATATACCTTATGACAGTTTTTATTTTTTCTCTGACAATATGGTTAAAAACAGCTCATTTATATTCTATGGTGCTCCAGGATCCCAAAATGCCAAACTCCACTGGCTCTCTCAGGTAGATGATTTAGAAGCCAGTCTCTGAGGTGTTACTAGATATGTGGTCCAAAACCCTTGATCCTCAGGGAAGAGCTGGGAGTTAAGGATTTCTTTCTGATCACAAGGCACTGTGCAAGGTGTGAGATTTATGGCCTGAGTGTTTTTCAGCTCTTCCTACCCATTTCAATGTGGGTATTTTCTCAGTTGCCCAATAGATATGTAGAATTTACTCAACTGATTTCTGGATTTCTGTGAAAGGATAGTCATCTATGTGTAGTTGAATATTTGGTGTGCTCATGGGAGTAGGGAGAGTCTGAATCCTGTAGTTCTACCACTTTGCTGATGTTTCTCTGTATAGATTTTTATATAAATGTTTTCCTCTCAGGAATGAAAGTGATATAATACCAGCATGTATGTCATCATATGTTAGTGGCTCAGGATAAGTGGTGAGATTCTGTTAATTCAGACATTAACCTAGAATCTCATGGAAGGGAGAGATGCAGCTAGTTTGATCAAGAGGGTAGATCATGTCAGGGTACTTATGGTCCTATCTTTAAATTACTTAATATTTATTTGCAATAGTGATCCTCTACCTTTCCTCATTATTTGACCTCAAGGAGAGCTTTTATAAATCCCAATATTCAGGGAATAACCCCAAACTATAAACCAGAATATTTAGAATATTTAGATTAATATATTATCAGGATATAAGTAATGTTTAAAGAACCCCATGTGATTCTAATTTGCACACAGTTGAGAAGTACTACCTTAAGATGACAGTAATATAATTTTATGAGATTGTTGCACACCAGAGCTGGAATATAAATAGAAAAAATAGACTCTCTTCAGGAAAGTGAAGTGGACATACTTTTTCCTATTCCTCCCACTGAATGCAACTAAAACCCCTGGACAGAATATATAAAACAAATGCAAAATAACTGTAAAAGATTGATAAAGGAAATGACTGTCTTGGGAATCTAGGATCCAAGGGCTAACACGATAATGAATTCTACAGGTTTTGTTTTTGCTGCATATAACTTAGACTTGGGCCTCAGCAAGCTGGCAACTTGGAAATTCGAATAGATACTTAGGTAATTGAGAGATAAACCAATCCACAATTATAGATGGGGAATTTAACACTTCTTTCTCAAAAACTGATAGACCAACTAGACAGAGAACCAAGAAGAATATAAAAGAACTCAAAAAATACCAACTTAACCAATTGGATATAATCAACATTTTTATGACATCCCATCCAATGACAACAAAATGGGTATTTCAAGTGTCCATAGAATATATATCAAAATAGACCATACTTTGGATCACAAAATAACTTAACAAATTCAAAATAACTTAAATCATATGGAATGTTTTATCAACTACAATACAGCCAAACTGGAAATCAACAACAAAGTTAAAAGAAAAAACTCCAAATACTTAGAAACTATACATCTACTTAGAAATAATCTAGGACTCAAAGATGAAGTCTCAAGGGAAAAGAAATATGTTGAAATGATAGTAAAAATGAAATATATCAAAATTTGTGTGGCACAGTTTTATCAATTTGGGGAGGAAATTTACAGCAATAATAGATGTACCCATTAGAAAAGACATAAAACAGTAATCTAAGCTCTCACCTCAAGAATTTAACATGAAGAGCAAAGAAACTCAAAAGACATAAACTAACAAGAAATCAACAACACTGAAAATGGAAAAGCAATAGCGAAAAATCAACTTAAAAATGGCTCTTTGCTTATATTGGTACAACTGACAAAGATCTAGCAAGAATGACCAAAAAAAAAAAAAAATGATGAAAGTAACCAGTGTTAGAAATAAAATAGGAGATATTACTATACATTTTGAATACATCTAAGGATAAAAGAATACTATGAACTCTAAATGCATCAATTTAACAACTTAAAGAAATAGCTCAGTTTCTCAAAAAACATCCACTTCCACAACTCATGAAATATGAAATAGAGAAATTGAATTGTCTTATAACTATTAAGTTCATTGAATTCATAATTTTTAAATATCCAGTGAAGAAATCTGGAGGCCCACATGGTTTCACTGGAAGATTCTACCAAACAAAAAGAAATTAACACCAATTCTACATAATCTCTTAGGGACAACAACATGAGGGAACAAATCCCAATTCATTCCATGAAGTTCTTATGACCCTGTTACCAAATCCAGACAAAAAAATTCCCAAACTCCCCCCATATACCAATACTTATGATGAATATAATGCAAAATTTCTTTTTTTTTTTACTTTTTTTTTATTTTTTCAGCATAACAGTATTCATTATTTTTGCACCACACCCAGTGCTCCATGGAATCTGTGCCCTCTACAATACCCACCACCTGGTGCCCCCAACCTCCCACCCCCCACCCCTTCAAAATTCTCAGATCGTTTTTCAGAGTCCATAGTCTCTCATGGTTCACCTCCCCTTCCAATTTCCCTCAACTCCCTTCTCCTCTCCATCTCCCCTTGTCCTCCATGCTATTTGTTATGCTCCACAAATAAGTGAAACCATATGATAATTGACTCTCTCTGCTTGACTTATTTCACTCAGCATAATCTCTTCCAGCCCCGTCCATGTTATAATGCAAAATTTCTTAACAAAAATGTTATCAAATAGATTTCAGCAACATACAAAAAGAGTTACATACCATGACCAAGTGGGAATGAATTCCAAGGATGAACTGTTCATTCAGTAACTAAAAATCAAACAATGGAATCCACTCTATTTACATGCTAAAGAACTAAACTAATATGATTATTTAAAATAATGCAGATAAAGCATTTGATAAAATTCAACACTCATTAATGATTAAAAAAAAACACCTCAGAATAGGAATAGAAGAAAATTTCTTTAAGCTAATAAAGAGCGTCTACCAAAAACCTACAACTACCATTGTACTTGATAATAAAAGACTAAATACTTTCCCTCTAGATTGAGAACAAGGCAAGGATGTGCTCTCTTACCATTTTGTTAAACTTAGTGTCAGAGGTCTATCCAGAGAGATAAAGCAAGAAAAGAAAATAAATATAGATCATATGTTCATGATTTGAAAGGCTCCATAGAGTGAAGATGTAAATTGTCCCCAAACTGATAGACTGGCTTAAAATAATACTGAAATCCCACAATCTCTCTCTCTCTCTCTCTCTCACACACACACACACAATTTTTTTTTTTTAAAGATTTTATTTATTTATTTGACAGAGAGAGATCACAAGCAGGCAGAGAGGCAGGTAGAGAGAGAGGAGGAAGCAGGCTCCCTGCTGAGCAGAGAGCCCGATGCGGGGCTCGATCCCAGGACCCTGAGATCATGACCTGAGCCGAAGGCAGCGGCTTAACCCACTGAGCCACCCAGGCGCCCCACACACACACAATTTAATTATGTTTCTTAATTTATTTGAGAGAGAGCTAGCAAGAGATAGTACAGGCCGTGGGGAGAGGGAGAAAGAGTCTCCCCCACTGAGCCAGGAATCAGACATGGGGCTCAATTCTAGGACTTTGGGATCATGACCCGAGCCAAAAGCAGATGCTTAACTGAGGTGCCCCCTAATTATTTAAATGTAGAAGAGATTTTTCTAAAAAAGTATTGGAGAAGGCACAATAACTAAAATAGCCCAAACTACTTTGGCAAGGAAGAATAAAATGTGAGGAATTTCTGTGCCTGATTACAAGACTTAATATTCATAGTTCATTAACCAAAACTGTGTATGTTGTTGAGGGAGAGGTATATAGGTCAGTGTAACAAGAAAGCAACTGAAACATGCATAACCTTTTTTTTTTTTTTTTCAGAAATGTGCTGCATTATTTGAAAAAATCAAGATTAAAACATGACTTACCAATGGATCATGAGCTTAAATGTAAAACATAAAACTATACAAATTTTTGGCAAAGAACATATAAGAAAATCTTTGGTATTAAAACTATGTAAATAATTCTTGGACCTGACACCAAAAGTATCATCCATAAAAGAAAATCATAAATTGTACTACATCAAAATTTAAAAAAAAAGTTCTCTGAATTTTAAAAATTAAATTAAGAATAAATAATAATTGCTTTGAAAGACCCTCCTAAGATAAAAGCACAATGTACAAACAGGGAGAAAGAAATTGCAAACCACATTTTTTGACTAAGTATTAGTGTCTAGAATACATACAGTACTGTTAAAACTTAATAGTAGAGAGCATACGATCCAATTAGAAAATGCGAAAAATACATAAACAGACATTTTAGAAAATAAACAAATGGAAAATAAGCCCATAAAAATATGTCCAACATCACTAGCCATTAGAGAAATTCTAATTAAAACCATTTAATTCTAATTAAAACCATAATGAAATATCACACACCTACCAGAATGGCTAAAAATATGTTTTTAATTGTGAAAATACTATATGCTGGCAAAGATAGTAAGAAACTGGATCACTTAGGCGACATTGTGGGGGGATGGAGAATAATACAAATACATTGGACAGTTTGGAAATTATTAAAAATAAGACAAAAAACAAAACCTCACCATGAAATTACAATGCAACTCAGCAAAGGTACTTCTGGACAATGTTCCCAGAGAAACAAAGGCTTACATTCACATAAAAACCTGTTCATAAATTTTTATGTTTTATTCCTAATAGCCCCAAAGCAGAAACTAACCAGAAATTCATTAATGGGAAAATGGTTAAGCATAGTTTTGCATCTATATAATATGACTCATTAGTAAAAACAAGTACAGTATTGGAGTGCCTGAACAGGTCAGTTTGTTAAGTGTCTGACTTTTGGTTTCCACTCCAGTCATGGTCTCATGGTCATGGGAGGGAGCCGAACATCCAACATCCAATGCTGAGCTCAGTGTGGAGTCTGTTTTAAATTCTCTCCCTCTCTCCCTCCCACTCCTTCTTTCTCTCTCAAATAAATAAAATCCTTTACACACATATATACATACACACACACACACACACACACACACATATACACATACATACATACACAGTATTAATATATACAAAACATGGGTGAATTTTCAGAGACTTGTGCTGTGGAAAAACTAAGATATACTGAATGATCCAATTTGCATAACATTCTTGAAATGGCAATATTATAGAAATGAAGAAGAGATTAGTGGTTACATAAGCATGGGTTAAAGGCAAGAATGAAGTTATGGCTCTAGAAGAGTAACATGATGGATCTTAATGAATTTGGAATTGTGTATTTTAATGTATCAATACCAGTATCCTTGTTGTGATACTGTATTATATTCCTGGAAGATATTACCATTGAGATTTTGATAGGGATTGCAATGAATCTGTAGTCATTTTAGATAGTTTAACAGGAGTTCTTCCAATCCATGAACATGAGGTGTCTTTCCATGTATTTGTAACTTCTTTAGCTTTATTCAACAGTGTTTTATAGTGTTTTAAGTGTACAACTCTTTCACATCTTTGGTAAAGTTTGTGCCTCGGTATTTTATTTATATTTGTTGCCTTTGTGAATGGAATTTTTTTTTTAAGTTTTTTTTTGATAGTTCATTGTTTTCATGTAGTGACGTCACTGATTTTTTTTGTGTTGTTTTTCTATCCAGCAAATTTACTAAATTTATCAGGTCTAACAATGTTTGTGATAATTTTTAGGGTTTTCTATATCTATATAATCTGGTCATCTATAAATGGAGATAATTTTATCTTTTCCTTTTCAATCTGGATGACCTTTTTTTTTTTTTTTTTTTGGTCTGACTGCTCTAAGGATTTCTAGGATCATGTTGAATATAAGTTGCTTTGTTAAATACAGGTGGTGAGAGAGGGTATTCTTACCTTGTACAAGATCTTAGATGAAAAGCTTTCAGTGTTTCATCATTGATTATGCTAGCTGTGGGCTTTTCCATAAATGACATCTGTTGTGTTGAAGAATCTTCTTTTTCTACCTATTTTGTTGAGAGTTTGTTTTATCATAAACAGATGTTAAATTTTAACAAATGCTTTTTCTGCATCTGTAGCAATAACCATGTGTTTTTACCTTACACTCTGTTAATGTGGTGTATCATTTTGAGTGATTGACTATGATGAACCACCACTGTATATCAGAAATAAGTCTTACTTGTTCATTGTGTATAATCTTTTTAATGTCTTATTGAATTTAATGTGCTAGTTATTCAGTGAGGAATTTTATCTAGGTTCATCAGAGATATTGGTCCATAATTTTGCTGTGGCATCTTTGTCTGATTTTGATTTCCTGGTAATGATGACCTCATAAAATAAGTTTGGAATAATTACCTCCATTTCTTTCTTTCTTTTTTTTGGAAGAATTTAAGAAGGATTGGTATTATTCTTTAAATATTTGGTAGGATTCTCCCATATTGCCATCTGGTCCTGGGATTTTTCTTTTTTGGTGGTTTCTGTTTACTGATTCAATCTTGTTATTCACCTGTTTGGTCTTTATATTTCTTCTTGATTCAGTTGTTATGGGGTGTATATTTCTAAGAATTTATCTAATTCTGCTAAGCTATCCAATTTGTTGGTATGTTTTAATAAGTTCCTAATCATTCCTTATGGTACTTTTAATTTTTGAGGCAACCACTATAATGTCCCTTTTGCATTTAGAATTTCATTTGAGTCATTACTCTTTATTACTTAGTTTAGTTGAGGATTTGTTAATTCTTTTTGTCCAGTAACCAATACTTAAATACTAGAATAACAATAGAAAAGATTAAACTTTTCATTTATTTCTGCTCTGATCTTTATAATTTTCTTTCTTTTCATAACATTGGGCTTCAAGTGTTCTTTATCTTATTCTTTAAGATATAAAGTTTCTTCTAATACGAGGGTACTTTTTTTTGTGGGGGGGGGATTTAATCATGTAAACTTCCCTCTCAGTGCTGCTTATGTTACATCCTACATGTTTTAGTATGGTTTACTTTTGATTTTCTTTGTCATGAGATATTTTAAAAATTCTCTTTAATTTCCTCTTTGACCATGGTTGTTCAAGGTGGTGTTGTTTACTTAGTAACATTACCCTAATACTAAAGTCAGAGAAGGGCATTACAAGAAAACTTATATAGAGTTCAACATCCTTATGAATACTGATGCAAAAATTCTCAACAAAAGTTAGCCAACTGAATTCAACAACACACTGAAGGGGTTATATACCATGACCAAGTGGGATTTATCCCTGTGACATGAGAAGCATTCAATGTATATAAATCAATAAATGTGATCTACCAAATTAATAGCATCCAAGATAAAATCACATCATCTTCTCAATAGATGTGGAAAAAACATTTGACAACAGATATCTCAACAAACTGAGTATAGAAGGAATAGAATTCAACATAATAAATATCATTTATGATAACCCCACAACTAATACATTGAATGGTGAAAAATTGAAAGCTTTTCTTATAAGATCAGGATCAAGACAAGGATGACAACTCTCACCACTCTTTTTCAACTTAGTACTAGAAGCCCTAATAGACTTAAGCAAGACAAAGAGATTAGGCAAGACAGAGCAATACAAGCCAACTGAATTAGAAAGAAAAAAGCAAAACTGTCGTTATGTACAAATGATATAATCGTATATGTAGAAAATCCTGAAAACTCTACCTAAAAAACAAAGTTGCAGAATATAACATCAATAGAGAAATCAGTTCCATTTCTACACACTAACAAAACATCTGGAAATGAAATAAAATTATCTCATTCACAATAGCATCAAACCAATAAAAATACTTAGGAATCAGTTTAACCAAGGAAGGGAAAGATATGTACACTACAAACTCCATGAAAGAAACTGAAAATGACACAAGCAAATGTGAAGACATCTTGTATTAATGGGTTAAAAAATTAATATTAATTAATTACAATTAATATTGTTAACAGGTCTCTACTAACAAGCTGTCTATAGAGTCAATGCAATCCCTAGCAAAATTCCAAAGCCATTTTCACATGAACAGAACAAACAACAAAATCTGTGTGGAAACACAAAGGACCTGGAATACCTAAAGCAGAAATGAGAAAGAAAAAGAGCCAGAAGCATCACACTTATTGATTTCAAAGTATAATACAAAGCCACAGTAATTATTTTTTTTTAAATATTTTATTTATTTATTTGAGAGAGAGAATTAGAGGAGGGGCAGAAGGAGAGAGAGAGGGAGAAAGAGAGAGAGAGAGAGATTGAGAGGCAGACTCCTTGCTGAGCAGGAAACCTGATGCTGGGCTTGATCCTAAGACCTGGCGACCATGACCTGAGCCGAAGGCAGATGGTTAATGACTGAACCATCCAGGCGCCCCAAAGCTATAATAATTAAAACAGTATGGTGCTAGCATAATAAAAGACATAGACCAACAGAACAGGATAGAGAGTTCAGAAATAAATGCTCCAAATATGGTTAAGGAACATTTGGGAAAGGATAATCTCTATAAGAAATGATGCTAGGACAACTGGATAGCCATATGCAGAAAAATGAAATTGGACCCATCTTCTACCACTTACAAAATTTAACCCAAAATGGATTAAAGACTTAAACCTGATACTGTAGATACTGGATTCTGTAAAACTTCTAGAAGAAAACATAGTGAAGAAGCTCCTTCCCATTGGTCTAAGCAATGATTTATTTTAAAATATAGGAGTGGTGCCTGGGTGGTACAGTCGGTTAAGTGCCCAACTCTTGGTTTCAGATCAGGTCGTGATCCCAGGGTTGTGAGATCTAGCCCTGCATCAGGCTATGTGCGCAATGTGAGGTCTGCTTGGGATTCTTTCTCTCTCTCTCTCCCTCTGCCCATCCTGCTCTTTCTCTTGCTCTCTGAAATTAATAAATAAATCTTAAAAAAAAATGTATGACATGAAAAGCACAAGCAACAAAAGCAAAGCAACAAATAGGGTCACACAAAACTAAAAAGATCCTGCCCAGAAAAAAAAACAAACAAACAAACTGCAAAACATTACAATGAAAAGGCAATCTATAGAATGGGGATTAATATTTGCAAATCAAGTGTTAGACAAGGCGTTAATGTCCAAAATATCTAAAAACTCATACAACTAAATATAAAAAAAAATCTGATTTTAAAAATGGGGGGAGGAACAGATGTTTCTCCAAAGAAGACATCCAAATGGCCAGCAAGTACATGAAAAGGTACTCAAAAATCACTAATCATCAGGGGAAATGCAAATCAGAACAACTATGAGATATCACCACACACCTGTTAGAATGACTATCAAGAAGAAAACAGGTAAATGTTGGAGAGGATGTGGAGATAAACGACTCTATTGTTGGTAGCTATGTAAATGTTTTTCACTAGGGAAACCATTATGGAGGTTCCTCAAAAAATGAAAACTAGAACTACCATATGAACCAGCGATCCCACTTCTGAATATATATGTAAAGGAAATGAGAACAGGTATCCAAGAGATATCTGCATCCCCATGTTTATTAAGCATTATTCGTGATAGCCAAGACATGGAAATTATCTAAGTGTCTATGAAGGGATTAATAAAGAAGTTGTGATATATATCTATATTGATACAGCTATGTATCTACATATATCTACAGGTATACCATGTATATACATACATATCCATGTGTATTACAGTATAGGGTAAAAACTCAATACTAAATTAAAAGTAGTACTAGGTAAGACTTAATACTATTACTACTGCTGCTACTACTACTGACACTTTTCCAAGTGATTTTTTTTTGTATCATCACAGTTGATCTATACAACAACCTTTTGAAGTAAGTTACTATTATTTTTTTAAAAGATTTTATTCATTTATTTGACAGACAGAGATCACAAGTAGGCAGAGAGGCAGGCAGAGAGAGAGGGAGGAAGAAGGCTCCCTGCTGAGCAGATAGCCCAATGCGGGGCTTGATCCCAGGACCCTGAGATCATGACCTGAGCCGAAGGCAGAGGCTTTATCCCACTGAGCCACCCAGGCACCCCAGTAAGTTACTATTATAATCACCATTTTTTGTTACAGGAAAATTAGAAGGCTTCAATAACTTATTCTAAGTTATGTTGTTTTTGTTGTTAAGGATCAAATGTTATAACCTAAAAACCTATTTAAGCAGTAATATTTAAAAATACTATGGGGGCACCTGGGTGGCTCAGTGGGTTAAAGCCTCTGCCTTCAGCTCAGGTCATGATTCCAGGGTCCTGGGATGGAGCCCCGCATTAGGCTCTCTGCTCAGCAGGAAGCCTGCTTCCTCCGCTCTCCCTCTCTCTCTCTCTTTCTCTCTGCCGGCCTCTCTACCTACTTGTGATCTCTGTCAAATAAATAAATAAAATCTTTAAAAAAATACTATGACACTGGGAAAGTTGCCCATGTGTAAAATTAGTTCTTAAATTGTGATTGTATAATTTTTCTACAAAGGATTATTTGCAACTGCAAATACACAGCACTATTTCCATAGTTAATTTTTATCTTTTCCATAGACTTTTTACCTCTCTTAATCTGTACTCCTAACAGGAGTTTGAGCTTTCCACAATCAAAGAGAACTCTATAGATCAAAAGCTCCATAAAACCCTGCTTTGTCATAAGCTGACATATTGCTGGGAAGATGGATCAAGTGAAGTTTAAGTGACCTTGATTCCCAAGTAAGTAAAAAATTACAAAGGATAAATAAAAACAAGAAGTTTATTCCAAGATGGTACTCTCCTGACTCTAGAAATATAGGCCACATTTCTGACTTCTATTTAAAGAAACTTAACTCATGGGCTCTGGGGTAATCTCAAAAGAATAAAACACTATTTGCATTGTTTTTTAAAAATGTGTTTTTATCTCTTCTGGTGCTTCAGAGTGTAAAGAATTCATAGTTAACACTTAATAATAATCCTAACCAGAATGTTGGCCAATGGTGGAAATATCACTGGTTCTAATAGTGGATGAAATGGAGATTATCCATAGATCGAGACAAGTCTGCATAACCTACATTTTTGTTTAAAATGCTTGTAGACTCTGTAGGATAGAATTCGTTTTAAAATCTCTAGAGCTATATGGGTATCTAAGTGATCTAAGAGTTAGGATGTGCCTAACATCAGTTAAATGTTGTTTGTTTGCAACCCTCTCAATAATCCATTGAAATAAATATCATTATCCTCATTCACCAATAAGTATGATACATGATTTGCCTTCAGACAAAATAAGCAGAAGTTCTAATATTCAAACCAAGGTTATGCTTTTGGCATTGATACCATCCTTCCCTATGAAGGATTTCTCCTATGAAGTTCTGCTTAGTAGACATGAATTCAGGCTGACTCCTGAAACTTTTTTCATGATCTTTTTTTTTTTTTTCTTTTAAATACTTGCTTCTTTCTGCTATTCTTCTTGCTTATTCCTGCTAATCAGGATCACTTGTTACTCTCCCTGTTCGGGATCTGGAATCAGGAATTTTTCTGAGAATTCCAGGTTGCATTTAGTGGGTAACTGTCTTAAAGACTTAAATATGGTACCAACAGTGTTTACCGTTACTGATAAAATGTTTAAGACAATATTTCTTTAAGAGGATATTTCATATTTTCAGTTAAACTTTAACATAATGGTATTTTCACTTAATTCACTTGATTTTATAATTGCATCTCTTTTCTTATATTGAATCTACTTATTCATAACATAATTAACATAATTGCTTTATTCACTGTGAGAATTGTTTTAAAATAAAAATTCTGTTATTACTACAGACAATAAAATGGAGTAGGTATAAAATCTGTGTTTTTATAATTCTTAGAACTCATTCCATTCAGTCAATTCCAAGGGCAGTATAATGGGAGTGGTCAAATCTGGGTACAGTCAGTAAAGGGATGCCTTTTTTTTCAGAGTATTCCAATTCAGTAATAGCATTTATTAACACTTGATCTTCTTTTTGTTATCATTATATGCCAGCAATTTTAATATTGTCAGTAATATTAACTCCCAGAATTAACTCCAAATCTTTTGTCTAATTTCCAAATATTTGCCACATTATTGAGTTTAAATTAGACACATAAAAGTATACTTTATATTAGCACATAAACATTATTTATCTTTAAGAAGTTATTTTATACTTGGAAGTTGCTTTGGAGAACTCTATTTTAGAACTAGCCTGGAAATACGCAGACTCAGCTACACATGATCCTATTAAGAGTAAATTTGTAATGGCTCAAAAGTCTTTCTAACTTTCTTCTGATTCAGTTTGTGTCTCTACTTCTGCCGGTATGACATAGCTGCATGTGCGAACCACAAATTGAGATATATAATGAGTGTAGTGGTTGCAAAGCCAAAGAGAATTACTCCAGTGCTGTTCTGCAATGTGACTGTTCCAGAATATTGGTGTGAAAGTAAAAAGACCTTCCCACAAAAGTGAGGTGCTGCTCATTGTCAAACTGTGAGCATAATAAAAAGAAATTTGGGGAAGTTAATCTCAACCTTTGAAGTACTGTGTTATCAAAAAGAAAATGGGGATACAAAAAAAATCTCAGATTTTTCTATTTTCTATATGTGATTTTGCTTTTCTAAGTTATTACTTTTTCCTTAAAGTTTTATAATATTTACAAGCAGCCAGAAAAGCCTTTCACAGTGAAATATCAAGCTTTAACATTGCTCCTGGAAAGAAGAAATTGTGTAGAAGACCATTAATTTTGCAATGACAACAAAAGAAAGAGGAATCTAAATATAGAAAATAAAAATCAAATTTCAAATAAGGATACCAAAAGAAAAAACAAACAGTGAAGGATGCTTGTCTTAAAATTTCACATCAAGTGATCTCTGTGTTTTCTATTATTTAGCCACTTCTGGCTTTTTGTTTTTCCAAAAACAAATTAAAAAACACTTAACTTTTTAAAAATCTCTAAGATATGATAGAGTTTTATTTTTACCTAAGGTGAAAGTTTAGGTAATTGATTTTAGATCTTTTTCTCTTTAACATATGCATTTAATTCTATAGATTTCTTACTTACTGATTTCACTGTATCTACATATTTTGTTGTATTTTCATTTCTATTCAGTTCAAAATATTTTAAAAATACAAGTATCTGTTAATTGATGAGTGGATGAAGAAGTGGGGGATATATAACACATACACACACAAACCCCTACACACACACACACACACACACACACACACACACGGGAATATCATTCAGTCATTAAAAAGTGAAATCTTGCCATTTGCAACAACATGGATGGAGTTAGAAAGTATAATGCTAAGGGAAATCAGTCAGAAAAATACAAACGCCGTATTGATTTTACTCATATATGACATTTAAGAAACAAAACAAACAAGCAATGGGGGGAAAAAAGAGAAAGGCAAGCCAAGAAACATACTCTTAACTATAGAGAACAAACTGATTGTTACCAGTGGGGAAGTAGTTCGGGGGAAAGGTTAAATAGGTAATGGGGATTAAGGAGGGCACTTGCTGTGATGGGCACCAGGGGTCGTATATAAGTGTTGAATCACTATTTTGTACACCTGAAACTAATAAACATTGTGTTAAAAGTATAAAATAAAATCACTTGCAAAACAAAACAAAAAAAAAGAAATGATGATTGATAATTTTCCCCAAATTAATGTCCAATACCAAATATCAGATCTAAAAAGCTAAAGGAAGACTAAGTAAATGTCAAATAAACTACACCTACACATAACATTTTCAAGCTTCAGAAAACCAAAGATAAAGAAAAAATCCTGAGGAAAAAAATCTGGGGGAAAATACCCTTACCAAAAGAGGAGCAAAGAATTACATTTAACTTTTCAGAAATCATGTAGCAAGAAGAGACTGGATTGAAATATTTCAAGTATTAAGAGAATTAAAACATCAATCTAGAATTCTCTACCCTGTGAAAATGATCCTTTAAAAATGAAGGATAAATGAAGACTATCACAGCAAACAAAACTGGGTGAATTTGTTACCAACAGAACTGCCTCACAAGAAATGTTAAAAGTTCTTTAAAGAGAAAGAAAACTATATAGAGCACAAACACTGATCTACATCAAGAAAGGAAGAGCACTGGAGAAGGAACAAGTGAAAATAAAATTCAAACTTTTTTTCTTAATCGTTCTAACATATAACAGTTTGTTCAAAATAATAACAAGATATTTAATTATATATATTCATGTATGTATATGATTATTTCATATGTATATACATACATATGACCCTTGAACATGTATGAATTTTGCAGGTCCACTTATACAGTGTTTATTCTTTTTGATAAAGTATAGCACAATAAGTGTATTTCTGTTTCTTATGATTTTCTAAATAACATCTTTCTTTAGCTTACTTTATTGATAGATTATTGTAAACTGTTGATATATAAAAGCCAAGAGAACTAATCCAGAAGCACAGATGTTGACATAGATAAAGACATAACAGTTCCTAGAATTTATTATGAAATTTGAAAGAATCTCTGCCAAAAACATTAAAAAAAATTTTTTTTTAAAGATTTATTTATTTATTTATTTATTTATTTATTTATTTGACAGAGAGAGATCACAAGTAGGCAGAGAGGCAGGCAGAGAGAGAGAGGAAGGGAAGCAGGCTCCCTGCTGAGCAGAGACCCCGATGCGGGACTCAATCCCAGGACCCCGAGATCATGACCTGAGCCGAAGGCAGCGGCTTAACCCACTGAGCCACCCAGGTGCCCAAAAAAAATTTTTATTAACATGTAATATATTATTTGTTTCTGGGGTACAGGTCTGTGTTTCATCAGTCTTACACAATTCACAGTGCTCACCATAGCACATACTCTCCCCAGCGTCCATCACCCAGCCACCCCATCCCTCCCACCCCTCAGTTTGTTCCCTAATATTAAGAGTCTCTTATGGTTTGTCTCCCTCTCTGGTTTCATCTTGTGCCAAACACATTTTTATGATAAGATTTCCCTATTCATTTGTGTATCTGTTGCTTGATGTTAAAAAACAATGCTAAACTTATTTCAAAACGTTCTTTGATCAACTGTGAATAAAGATAGAAAATATAGTTTACATATTATTCTAATAAGTATAAGTATGTAAAGATCCTTGACCAATTTGCAGAAGTTAAAGCTTGCAAACAGGAATTATTACTATAACAGGTTAATATATAGGTGTCTGGCTTTTACTTTTTTAACAACTTATTTATTTATTTTAGGGTGAGAGAATGAGTACACACATGCAAGAGCATGAGTGGAGGGGAGTGGGGGAGTTCCAGCTGGGAAAAGGAGAGAGAGAGAATGTTAAGCAGGTTGTATCATCCAACCCTAAGATCATGCATGACCTAAGCCTATATCAAAAGTCAGATGCTTAACCAACTAAGCCACCCAGGTGCCCCAGCCTCTCAATTTTCATTAAGACAGGTTCATTAATGTGTTTTAGAAATATTTCTTGTACCTTCAACATTTATATTAGTTATTACTTTTTACAACAATGATTATACACTTACACATTAAAAAAAGGAAATGCTCACTCTGAATTTTTCTTATTGCTATTATTTTATTATTAACTGAGAATACCTTTGTCATATAAACAAAGATGTTTAAAATGGGCATTCTAGGTATCTGGCCATTTCTGAGTTCCTTTTAGATTCCTGGCATTCTGTCATCATTCCAATGTATATATATTTTAAATAAGTTATGGTGTGTTGCTGTTTTTGTCTTCATTTTAGTCTTTTTCTGTGTTTTTCCTTCCTGGTCAAAATCTAAATTTTTACTTAATTGCAAAAATCTTTATATGGTCATCAATGTTTTTAAAATTAGTATTCATATTTAAGCAAATCAACATTCACATGTTTTGGATTTTCCTAAATCCCTTTGAGGAGAAGGGGAGAAGTTTAAATATGGTCACAACTCTTTTCTATTGTTCCCATGACATGCAAGAGGATCTCCAGTGATTCTTTTTCTGCACCTTTGCCTTTCCCCTGAGCTACTTTCAGCACTCCTTTGTTACCCTACTGTTCTTAGAATTGATTAAGCCAGTCTTCTCTGGGGAGAAGCAGTGAATGCTCTCAGTCTAGGACAGAGACATTTAGTCCTAGTTATGGTGTTTTCTGGCTACAGCTTCCTCTAGGGCCACCTGAGCACCTATATTTCCTCCACAGCACCTGTTAATCTATCCCAGCTATTTGCAATAATGTTCCTAGGCCTGGATAGTCCACTCTTCTTGATTACTTGCATTTTATGGGGACTTTCAAGAAATTCCCTGCCTCCATCTCACTCATGGTGTCAACTGGGGGAATTAGTTTTCATTCCCATTCTTATTAACTGTTGCTTTTAGGTGAAGAAGAGAATCAGCTCAAGGCTGCTTCCTTCCTCCTGTGGAAAATGGAAACACTGAAAATATGAATGACTACATGAAAATGACTGAAAAAACTATTACAATCTTGAGGAACAAGGTAGTGGATGCTGAGGAACAAGGCAGTGAATTCCAACTCATTTTTTAATTAGAGAGAAAACAGCTAATGTTTTAATTCAAGAATAGACGGCAACATGGAGGTAAGCAATGAAAGAGCTGTGAAGCCCAATAATAAAAGCGAGGTGCCTGTGAGAAGCATGTATGATGGTGGGGAGATGGTGGAATTGGGGCTTTTTAATTTTCTCACAAACTACCCTTTACTGCTTCTGTTAGACCTTGTATATGTTTCTCTTTTCTCTCTTTTATCTTTTTGCCTGTGTGTGTGTGTGTGTGTGTGATTGAATGAACTAGAGCATTGATTTTTAGAAAATGACTCTGGATATTTTCTCTGCTTTCATAGTACAATA
Organism: Lutra lutra; assembly: GCF_902655055.1. Classification (NCBI taxonomy): domain Eukaryota; kingdom Metazoa; phylum Chordata; class Mammalia; order Carnivora; family Mustelidae; genus Lutra; species Lutra lutra. The sequence continues at coordinate 54,489,217 of NC_062290.1, forward strand.
ATAAATCCCAAGTTTAAAAAATTTGGTACATTCTGTAGAGTATCACTTACCAGTATTTGGGAACATTCAAAATCTGTTATAGTCTGTCTGGTGGATTTAAGTATTTAGACCAGTTGAAGATACGTGTCATTTATAAAACATAGTTAAGTCACTTTTATTGAGACTTAAAATATTGGATAGTTGAAGGGACTTATATCCTTATTACAATAAGGGAAGTAAAATGGTGCTGACTACCAGAATAAATTTCTATTTCAGTCAGAGGCTGGTTGTGTGGGTCATACTAGAATTTCTCTCTTTGCAAGAATATAGGGGCAGTGTGATCTATTTCATTTCTACACTTAAAAAATTTACAAACAAATATGCATTTTTTCAGCAGATCTTTAAGTAACTGAGGCATATATCCAGTTGAGTTTTTGGCACTGTCAAGTCTCATTTTTATTTTCCCCACTGTCAATTTTACTTTCATCTTTGGACTAAAGGCATATCATGCAACTGTAAGTCTTCATCCACTCTCCAGTTTCTCCCATCACTGCCCTCTTACAATGATTCCTACCCTGCTACAAAGATCCACTGCTTTCTTAAATTCTGCTAGCTAAGAGTTTTCTGTGCTCTTCCTCTGGTTCCTGCAGTGGATGATTTTTCGAGTTAGACTCTTTCATTTTTTTTTCTTTTTCCAGGATTCTCCTTGCCTTTTTGGTTTTGTAGTAGTATTTTAAAATGTAAGAATTCAACATTACAATCTAGCGACCTGGAATTTTCTAAAAGACTAATAAAAATAAAAAATTTTATTTACAATTTAAGTGAATTTGTTGAGTTTAAATATCTATCTAATCTAGTTAGAGGTGTTAAGGAACATGGTTCCCATCTATCTAATGTAGTTAGAGATGTTAAAAAAAGACATGGATCCCATCCCCAAATATTTTATTCCTAAAATTTATCTCTTTCTGTGGTCTCAAAATTTATGAATTTACATTAATACATTGAACCAAGTCATTACCATAATCTTATGTAGATCATGGCCTAGCCTTTCCATAGCAAATCCTGTTTCATTGAGCCTATTCTTCATACAACACCATGTGATCTGACCCTACTCATCTCCCCAGATTCTTGTTACCTACTTTTATTTTGAATCCAGTACTTCTTTCAGTTCTTTAGATACACCATGCAGGGTTAGTCCTCTGAGCTACCTTTCCCCTTGCTTATAGTCATTTTTTTTTTCCGTCTCCTTTTCACTTCTTGCCACATATACATTGCCCAGCCGACTCACACTTCTGATAAAATCATTTTATTAGAGTTCCATGATTTTCTTGCATCACTAGGTTAAAATATATACAATATATGAATAACTCATAATTACCTTATAATTAAATCTCTACTTGCCTAAAATCTGTTTTTCACTATAGAACATTTATGAAAGAAATTGAGGATGACATGAGAAATGGAAAAACATTCTATGGTCATGGCTTGGAGAAACAAATACTGGGAAAATGTCTAATACCCAGGAAATCTACACATTTAATGCTATTCCAATTAAAATTCCAATAACATTTTACACAAAGCTAGAATACACAATCCCCAAATTTGTATGCAACTGCAAAAGACTCCAAATAATCAAAGCAATCTTGAAAATACAATGCAAAAATGGAGACATTACAATTTCAGACTTCAGGCTACATTACAAAACTATAGTCATCAAGACAGTATGGTACTGGCACCAAAACAGACACATAGATCAATGGAACCAAATAGAGAACCCAGAAATGGACCCACAACTATATGGTCAACTTATCTTTGACAAAGCAGGAAAGAATATCCAATGGCGGGGGGAGGCCTCTTTCTTCAACAAATGTGTTGGGAAAACTGGACAGTAACATGCAAAAGAATGAGACTGGACCAGTTTCTTATGCCATACATGAAAATAAAATCAAAATGGAGGAAGGAGCTAAATGTGAGACAGGAAACCATCAAAATATTAGAAGAGAACACAGATAGTAGTCTCTCTGACCTTAGCAACCTCTTAGTAGACAGGTCTCTGGAGACAAGGGCAACAAAAGCAAAAATGAACTGTTGGGACCTCATCAAGATCAAAACCTCTTGTACAGTGAAGAAAAGAACCAACCAAACTATCAGGCAAAACTACAGAATGAAGAAGATATTTGCAAGTGACATATCTGAAAAAGGGTTAGTATCTGATTATCTATAAGGAACTTAAACTCAAAATTCAAAAAACAAATACTCCAGTTAAGAAATGGGCAGAAGACATGGAAAGACATTCTCCCAAAGAAGATACACAAATGGCCAACAGACACATGAAAAGATGCTCAACATCACTCATCATCAGGGAAATACAAATCAAAACCATAATGAAATACAGTTACACACCTGTCAGAATGGCTAAAATTTAATGACACAGGAAGCAATAGTTGTTGGCAAAGTTTATGTGAGAAAAGGGAACCCTCTTAAACACTATTGGTGGGGATGCAAACTGGTGCAGCCACTTTTGAATAGAGCATGGAGGTCCCTCAAAAAGTTAATAGAGCTACCCTACAACCCAGAAATTCCTCTATTAGGTATTTATCCAAAGGATACAAAGTAATTTGGAGGCACACATGCACCCCAATGCTTATAGCAGCAATGTCCACAATAGCCAAACTATGGAAAGAGCTTAGATGTCCGTGAACAGATGAATGGATATGAATAGATGAAGATCACACACACACACAGGAATAGGACTCAGTCATCAAAAAGAATGAAATCTTGCCATTGACAATGACATGGATAGAACTCAAGGGTATTATCCCAAGAGAAATAAGGCAGTCAGAGAAAGACAAATACATATTATTTCACTTGTGTGGACTTTAGGAAACAAAACTGATGAATATAGAGGAGGGGAACAAAAGAGGGAGGCAAACCATAAGAGCCTCTTAACTATAGAGTTAAGACAACTGAGAGTTGATGAAGGGGAGATGTGCAGGGTGATGGGATAAATGGGTGTTGAGTATTAAGGAGGCCACTTGTTGGGATGAGCACTGGCTGTTAAATAGAAGTGATGAATCACTAAATTCTACTCCTGAAACCAATGTAACACTATATGTTAACTAACTAGAGTTTAAACAAAAACCTAAAGAAAAAACAAGATTGTTTTTCCATTTAATTTCATGCAATTATGTGTGACTTATCCATAATAATTAAAGAAATAAACAATGTTGTAGATTTAATGTATTTCAAAGTAAGCTCCTTAGTAGTACTTTTTCCTCATATTTGTCTCTGTATCCACAGATTCTAGCCATTATCTAGTCCCTAATAATGTAAGAAAAGGTATTTTTATAAATCTCCTATTATAATCTAAGTATCTGTAATTAAATAGTTCACTATATGTCTGCTATAATTTTAGGAAATTTTCCTGACCCAAATCTCAAAACTACTTTTGCACTGGAATATTTTTGAAGTATTTTTATTTTAAGATTTTCCTTACCTATTTGACACAGAGAGAGAGAGTATAGAAGTAGGCGGAGAGGCAGGCAGAAGGAGGAGGAGAAGCAGGCTCCCTGCCTAGCCAAGTGTCCAATGTGGGGTTTGATCCCATGACCCCAAGACCATGACCCAAGCCGAGGGCAGACACCCAACTGACTGAGCCTGCCAGGTGCCCCTTGGAATATTTTTATTATCTCTATTATCTGGTGTTTAAAAATATACTAGTAACAACTTTTTTTCTCACCAGTCTAAGTTTCACAAAGGCATATAAATCTACTAAAGTTGCTTCATTTAACTTTTATTAACTGTAGATCTCTGTTGTTCATCAGCTTATTTGTAGTAATGTCATGATTAATATTCATAATGCTAACTCAAGACTCTACAAGCTTCTGAAACATACTGCTAGTAATCAAGGACAGGTTTAAATTGTGCCTACCAGTGTTCTAATGACAAGAATGGTAAGCATTGCTGTGGGTGGTTCACATCCCAGACTCATGTTCCATTTCACCTCACATTCGTCATAACCCTAGGTTACGGCATTAGTATCTCTCCTTATGAATTAAGAGCCCTCCAACAGCACACAGCTGGATAGTTGCAAGATTGAAAGTCAAATCCAGGTTTGTGTGATTACCAAGTCCAGTGTCTTAAGAACCACTTACTGTCCACAGGTATCAGAATCAGATGGACTGAAGTTACTGGACTGAGTCTCTCTGGGAATCTACACCATACTGGGTCCAGGATTTTGGTTTCAGCTTTGGGGATTCAGAAAAATGCTGATGGAGTGAGCTCCCTCAGGGAGGACTCGATAATACTTACTAGAGACTTGTTTATAAACTAGAATGACAATTTATTATTTTATGCTGAGAAATATTACTGTCAAACTGGCTTCAATACTCATGTTTGTTTGTAATATTTTTTATTACAAATTCTGTGTTAGGCTATAAAGTCTGAATCCTATGAGAACTGTGTCTGTTAACTTGAGTGACTAGGGAGAACTGGCACACATATAGTTGTTTCATAAGTGCTTTTTCGGAAGGATGCCAATAATTGATAGCTTCTAAGACATCTTTCTCTTAGCTAGGCATTTTTTTTTCTTACATGTTTCTCAGCTAATTGTAGAGCACATTGCCCTTCTATTCTACCTCCCTTCCAGTATTCAAATTGAAAAAGAGATTTGCTCTCTATAATAAAATGATTGTCATTTGGTTTTAAAGGTTAAAAACATAATGTCCTCAAATCCTTGAAAGGAGCTCTACTCTACAGAGCCAGATAACCATTAACCAAACTCACAGGACTTACATATACATTCAAAATATCATTCTATCCAGTATTTTAAACACCTACAGAAACAGTAAACCCTTAATATGTATGAATTAGTGCATTATTCTCCTCTAGACAGAATAACAAAAACAAATCAAGATCATAAAGCTGCTAGATGAACACATAACAAGAATAAAAGGCTTTAGTGAGATCTATTAAATGTGTAATGGCACCAGAATAAAGTAGCCTCATTTGTCCTATATGCTTAGAATGATCTTAACAATAGGGCTAAACTTTCAACTACTCAGAACACCCGGAGTTGGACACTGTCATAACTTCCTTTATTGAACTCCTTTTGCTTTTTTCCTGGTTAGACCACACTCTTTCCACTTTTGATTGCTACATTCTTTGAGAATTTTTTTTTCCAGTTCAAATTGGGACACTGTATCTAGTCATTTACATTTTACAAAACTCTTTTCTGACTCACATGGTGATGATTTAAAGTTAAACTCTCAGAATGTTATATTTTTCTTTGATTTCCAAGTTCTTTCTGAATCATTTATGCAGTCTCCATGTGCTGATATATAGAGGCACTATTGCCTAGCATTTAAGTACACAGACACTACATGAGACTGCCTGGTTTCGAATCCTTATTACATCATTTATTAAGTGATCTTGGGGTGTTGATCTTTCTGTACTTGCATTTCCTCATCCATAAAATGAGAGTAATGTATACAGCAACAGGAGACTGATGACTCAGCTGGAGAGATAATAAAGGGATTATTTGTAGAGGTATATTTAGGCTTAAAAGGAAAAAAAAAAAGGATGATGAGATACCAAACAAACAAACAAACAACCGAAACAAACAAAAAACAAAACCTAACCATAGAGCGAAGCTGTTACCATCACTATGATTGAAAGAACACTGGAGACAAATAATGTAGCTGGAGATCAGGGAGAACAGAACTCTAAGTATGGGCCACACAGGGAAAGCTGATTTCAAGGAAGAGTCCATCTACCTACTACACTCAATGACTAGGCAGGAATGGAATTGGAAAAGAATACGTGGACTGCTCTATTTCCTCTCACCAAGCTCCTGCCATCACCTCCCTCTGGCTGAACAGGGCATAGATCCAGTGGAGGGGACAATCAGTGTTATCTCGTATTCATAGCAACTTCTAAGACTGGTTTATGGAATAAATGGGTTAATGCATGTGAAATCATGCATAAACTCTTTATCTGAGGAGAGGAAAAAAATCAGAATGTGTTCATGGGTGAGGCTGCTAGGATAGAACTTTTAGGGCATGAGGGGATTGGAAGAAGGGAAATAGTGATTCTTGGCAACTGCTCAACTGTTGGGCCTCTGTTCCATCACAGCGCATGCTTCCAATATCGGTTCCCCTGTGATCCTCATACTGTCTCCTGGTGTGACAGACTTCATACAGAATGCTCTGAATTTCTTCCTCAACACCCTACTATTTCCAAGATAATAACTCACCATGATTTTTATTTTAGCAAAGGACAATCAATCTGCTTGTGGAAGAGATAGTAAGAACTAAAAAAATAAATAACACTTATTTCACATCCCCCCCCCCCCTTGAAAACAGTCCAAAGTGAGCATTCCAAGTCAGAAGAGGTCTCTGCTCCCTCAGGTCATGTCGACCCTCAGGTTCCATCTTATATCTCTGTCACCGCCTGAGGCATGTTATTTACATGCTAGCCAAAACTATACCCTAGATACTTCCATGTATTAGCTTCTGAGAAGGGGAAGGAGTGGGAGGGGAGTGTTCACTGTTTAAATTGTTGTTTAACAATTTATGTTCACTGTTTAAATGCTTGTGTATTGTCAATACCCACCACTTCTGTTCATATTCCATTGCCCCAAACTTTAACACTTACTCTTACTGCTACACTGAAATAGAGGAAGGCTAGAAACTATAGGGGACCTTAGGAGTCATGAGTCTATTTTTAAAAATTGTTGCTTAGGGAATGAGTGAATGGATGCTATTTAAACCCATAGCTCTGACATTACTTTCCTTGCTTGCTGCTCTTGGATAGAACAATATTGTCTGAGATATAAGTTTACATACTTTGGTTTACTTAAAGAATGCATTATATCAATTTCTTGGCTACTTATTATTTGGCAGAAGGTAATTAGGCCAAATAGACCATAAAGCAGACTATGTTGACAGATACAGGAAGGCATACTGAATGTACATAGAGAAACATGTGGTCCACTACCCATTCATTAGTGGTTATGGGGACAAAAATTATATGAGAAGGTGATTTGCTAGGACTAGCCCATTGACAGATTATGCTCAGATAAATCAATCTAATTTTATTATTGTACACCTCCCAGAGTTACATTTCTAAGTGTTACCATTTTTTTTTAGAGGAAAAAGGCATGGATATATCTTGTATGAGTTAAATCAAAGGATTCAACTCAGTGCTACAAATTTAGAGAATAGAGATATTATTGTGAATTTCCGTGGACTTCGATGACTTTGTCTAGGAGTACACATTAGAGTGTACTTCTGCAGTTGAGGTTTGAATAGATATAGGAAGAAGAAAGTACTCAAAAGTCAGGAAATAAAATATATAAAGACACAGATGAATTCATTTTTATACACAGAAAAACCAGATCCTATTATATTAAAAACAGTTCATATAAGTAAATAGTAAATGAGTAATAGAAACATTGTCGGAGACCTTATATACATTTAACCTTACAGGACTCTGATGCTTTCAGAGCTATTTTTAGGTGTTATATTATTTAATTCTTTATACAGCCTTTGTTCTCTTTTCTTACTCTTGTTTTTCATATGATGAAAGGACAGTTCAGAGAGGTTAAAAAAACTACAGCTAGTGAGTGAGAGAACCAGAACTTGAATTCCATTATTTTGGCTCATTTCAGTGAACCACAGCATTTACCAAACATCAGAAATTCTATTGATCTTGCCTGACTTGGATTTATTCAATCCAGTATATCAAAAAGTTCTAGAAAATCTAATGGGAGGGGTGAACTACATTCCAAATGGCTTCATGTTACACCTGGGTTATGTGGGCCATGACAAACCATTTCATGACAGACATTTGCCAAAATATCTAAAGAGATCATTAGATTTAATACCACATGCATATTTATGAAATCACTGACCTATAAATGAGCAGGTTTCCAATTTTAATTATTATTTATTGTTTTGAATTTTTTATAACAGTGTTGAGTTTTGCTAAGAAATTTAGGTAAGAATGACTCTCTTCTTTTGAAGACTCCACACACTGCAGTGTAGGAATAAGTATAATAATATTAATAATAATGATGATGATGATAAATTTTAAAACCCACAAAATTTAAAGTTTTACCAGAGTTTAGAAAGCATTAAAGGCACTGTGTAAACAGACTTAGCATTTTAAAAACAGTACATTTATTTAAAGCATCTGTTTCTTTTCTGGTTCAGGTTATTTTTCATATTGGAAAGAGGATGGTATCTGAGAGTTAAATTGTTTTTAAAAATTAAAAGGAAATCCATATTTATAAGAGCATTAAAATGAACTGTGCCCTAACCTTGCTTTTAATGGTTTGATAAACACTTCACAAAGCAGATAAAACAAAGCATGAATTACTCTTCTTCTGTGTTTATTGTTTTTATTCTTTAACATATATTAGTCATACACAAGCATGTGAAGGACTATATAAAGTGAATAAGAGCTAGAGTGATGATTAGATTATATTCTGGTGCTGAAATCACAGTAGGTGCTCAGTTATAAGTATGAGTTGGCCTCTGATTTTTTTGCTGATGGTTAAAGAGCAGTAACATTCAAACAGGATCATAGAAGGAAATTCTATGTTTATTATGAAAAAAATTCTATATTATGATCAAAGACTTTATGCCATAAGCCTCCCCATTCTCAAGCATTAAAAATAGTGGAATAGATTCTGAATTCACATCTCTGAGCTGCGTCATAAAACTTTTGATTCTGGTTCATTTCTTAATTTAACAAGACCCAGCCAGTTCACATGAAAGATATAGGGCTTCTTCAGTGGGGCACAATGGACAGCCACATTCTTTTGACACATTAGATTCCAGATGGGCTAGGAAGTGGCAGAATCATCACTGGCATTTTAATTAACCACTTGCCAAGTTTCAACTATGTGTCTTTGAGCATCTCATTTAAACTCTGCTATCAGTTTTTCCATGGCCTCATGTTACATGTAGTATTTGATTTTGTTCACTATGATCTGTATTTTTCAGTTCTATAATTTTGTATATATGTAATCATATCTCTTTTTTGGCTTATCTGGCTCAGTTTATTTATTTATTTTTTTACATGGTTTTGCAGTATCAGTAGTTTCTTCCTTTTTCTTGATGAATACTTGCCATTTTAAGAATAATCATTATCTATTCACCTGTAGATAAAAATGTGGACAGTTTTTTTTTTTTTTTTAAGATTTTATTTATTTATTTGACAGAGAGAAATCACAAGTAGGCAGAGAGGCAGGCAGAGAGAGAGGAGGAAGCAGGCTCCCTGCTGAGCAGAAAGCCCGATGTGGGGCTTGAACCCAGGACCTGGGATCATGACCTGAGCCGAAGGCAGCGGCTTAACCCACTGAGCCACCCAGGCACCCCTGTAAAATGTGGACAGTTTTATGGCCTTAGTTCTCATGAATAAAGCTGCTCTGAATATTTTATTTAAGTCTTTTATAGGGTTTATATTTTTCTTTCTTTGAGTAAATACACAGGAGTGGAATTCCTGAGTCCTGTGATTTATGTTTAAAATTTTAAGAAGCTGCCAAATACTGCCAAATTTTTAAGAAGCTGCCCATGTAAGTAGTCTTAATATCACACATTCCCATTAGCAAATGATTAGAGTTCCAGTTGCTATCTATCCTAATGCTTGGTATGGTACAAAAATTTAAATGTGTATTAAGTGATATCTTATAGATTAAATTTCTCCATTCCTTATGATTAATGATATTATGAATCTTTTTATATATTTACTGGACATTTGACAATCTTAACTTGTGAAATTTTTGTCAAAATCATTTATAGTAATTTAGATTATTTGTATCATTATTATTGTTATGAGAGTTATTTACATATTCAGAAAACAAGCCATTTGTGGATTACATTTTTTTAGTTCTATCACTTGAGAAGAGGACTTCAGGGGGCGCCTGGGTGGCTCAGTGGGTTAAGCCTCTGCCTTCGGCTCAGGTCATGATCCCAGGGTCCTGGGATGGAGCCCCACATTGGGCTCTCTGCTCAGGAGGGAACCTGCTTCCCTTCCTCTCTCTGCCTGCCTCTCTGCCTACTTGTGATCTCTGTCTGTCAAATAAATAAATAAATAAATCTTTAAAAAAAAAAAAAAGAGGACTTCAGTTTACAAGACATGCAGATGGCCAACAGGTACATGAAAAGGTGCTCAACATCACTAATCATCAGAGAAATCAAATCAAATCATCATGCAAATGAAAACCACGATGGGATATAAAACCTCACACATGTTAGAATGGCTACTGTCATAAGACAAGAGTTAACAAGCAATGGTGAAGATGTGGAGAAAAGGGAACACTTGTGCACTGTTGGTAAGAATGTGAATTGGTGCAGCCACTGTGGAAAACAGTCTGGAGCTTCTTCAAAAGCTAAGAATACAACTACTATATGATCTGGCCATTCCACTGCTGGGGATTTATCTGGAGGAAATGAAAACACCAACAACTTAAAGAGCTATCTGCACTCCCATTTCATTGCACCAGTATTAATAATGGCCAAGACATAGAATTAACTGAAACATCCATGGATGGATGAATGGATCAAGAAAAATGTGGTGTTTACACACATCTATGCACACAACACAAAGGTTTACTCAGCCATAAGAAGGATGAGAATCTTTCCTTTCGTGGCAACACGAATAGAGCGTGAGAGTATTAAGCTAAGTGAACTTAGTCCAAAAAAGCAAATACTGTATAATCTCACTCCTAAATGGAATTGAAAAAAGTAATACAACAAATTCAGATACAGAAAACGGACTGGTGGCTGTTGGAAACAGGGAGAGGATAGAGGTAGGTGAAATGGCTGAAGGTGGTCAAGAGGTATATATTTCCAGTTATAAAATGGGTCCAGGGGATTTAATGTACAGCATAGTGACTATATCTATTAATATTGTGTGTATAGTTGAACACTGCTAAGACAGTAGATCTTAAACATAACCACAATTAAAAAAACTTTTAATTATATGTGATAATGGATGTTAACCAGTCTTCTTGTGACCACTTTGCAATAAAAACACATATCAAATCTTACGTTTATACCTGAATAATTTTATGTATCATTGTATCTCAATTTAAACAAAAAAGACTACAATTTGACTGAAGTCCAATTTAACAGTTTTTTTCACAATTTATAAATTACATTCTTTTCTACCTTAAAACCTTTCTTCACCTAGTCACAGATTATTTCCCTCGGTTTTATTTTAGAAGTTTTACAGATTTTTGGATTTACACTTACAATTATGATTAATGTTAATAATGAGTTACCATTTCTGTATTTTGTGAGATGACATTTGGGAATCATTTGTTTTTTATAAGCTGTCCAGTCATTCAACATAATTTGATGAAAAAAAGTTTTCTACTAAATTTCCTGAACCTCTTAAAAAAACAATTGTGCAAATATAGACCTATACTGGACTACATATCAGTTCCATTGATTTTTTTTTTCTAATTGACATTTAAAATAAGTTAAAGGTGTGCAATGCACTAATTTGATACATTTATACTGCAATATGATTACCACTATAATGTTAGCCAAAACCTCTGTCACCTGATTACCATTTCTCTTTTGTGGTGGAAACGAGATCTACTCTCTTAGCAACTCTGAAGTTTACAATACTTAAATCAGGAAGAAGTAAAACTATCATTATTTGCAGATGGTGTGATCTTATAATGTAGTAGATTCTGAAGACTCAACCAAAACACCATTGGAACTAATCAAATTAAGTAAAATTAAGTAAATTTTCAACATATAAAATCAGCATACAGAAATCAGTGTAGTATCTGTAGTCTACAAGGCAGTATCAGAAAACTCACCCATTCACAGTAGCATCAAAAATAATAAAATACTGGGGCACCTGGGTGGTTCAGTCAGTTAAGCAACTGATTCTTGATTTCAGCTCATATCATGACCTTGGGTTGTGGAATTGAGCCCTGCACTGGGCTCGTGCTCAGTGCAGTGCCTGCTTGAGATTCTCTCTCCCTTCTCCCATGGCCCCTGCCCCAACTCACAGTCTCTAAAATCTTTTAAGAAATAATAAATTATTAGAGTACTTAGGACTGATTCTATCCAATGAAGTGGAAGATCTATACAATGAAAACTACAAGACACTCGTGAAAGAAACTGAAGACGTAAACCAACGGAAAGGTACTTTGTGTTCATGGATAAGAATTAATATGGTTAAAATGTCCAAACTACCCAAAGCCATCTTTAGATTTATGAATTCCCTAGCAAAATTCCAATGGCATTTTTCACAGAAATAAAAAAAAAAATTTTCTAAAATTGGTATGGAACCACAAAAGACTCTGGATAGTCAAAGCAATCCTGGAAAAGAATAACAAAGCTGGAGGTCTCACACTTTCTGGTTTCAAACTATACTACAAAACCAGAGCAATTAAAATAGTATTGTACTGGCATGCAAACAGACACAAATATCAATGAGACACAAATATCAATGATACACAATAGAAAATCTTGAAAATACATAATCAATATACAAAAACTATTGGGATTCAACAAAAGCTGTTCATAATGTAATGATAAATTCCTATGGCAGGAAAAAGGAACAAACAAAAAAGGGTCTCAAAGAAACACCCTAACCTAAAACCCAGAGGAAAAAACAAAACAAAACAAACAAAAAAACCCCACACAAAAGTTAGTAGAAGAGAAGAAATATAAATCATAGAAGGAAAGGAGACTAGAAAGACAATAAAAAAACAGCAACAACAACAATGAAACTAAGAGCTAGTGTTTTGAAAAGATAAATAATACTGTTGGCTAGAATCACAAAGAATAAAAAAGTACTCAAATTATAATAGAAAGAGACATTATAACTAATACCACACAATTACAAGGATCTTAAGAGGCTACTATAAATAGTTAGATGCCAACAAATAATACAACCTGGGGAAAAAAGCACAAATTCCTAGAAACATACAACCTACCAGGAAAAAATAATGAGAAACAGAAAACGTAAACAAAACTATTACTAGTAAGGAGATTCAATCAGTAATCCAAAACCTCCCTAAAATATGTCTGGCTTCACAGATGAATTCTACAAAACACATAAAGAATTAACACCAGTTCTTCAAACTTTCAAATACTGCCAGAGAGAAAACTTCAAAACTCATTTGAAGAGGCCAGTATTGCCCTGATACTAAAACCAGACAAAATTCCTACAAGGAAAAAAAAAAAAAAAAACCCACAAAATTAAGTTCAATATCCCTAATGAGCATAGACACAAAAATCCTGAGCTAAATCCAGAAATACAGAGAAAAGATCAGACACATGGTCATGGTCTCTCTGCCTACATTTCTGCCGACTTGTGATCTCTGTCTGTCAAATAAATAAATAAAATCTTTAACAAAAAAAATACAGTAATTAGGAATAAATTTAGGCAAGGAGGTAAAAGATCTGCACACTGCAACTTTAAGACATTAATGAAAGACTGTTAGAAGACACACATATATAAGGAAATCTAGTTCGTGCTCATGGACTGGAAAAAAAAATTATTAAAATGTCCATACTACCCAAAGTGATGTATAGATTCAATGCAATTCCCATCAAATTACAATGGATTTTTTTTCTTTGCAGAAATAGGAAAAACAGTCATAAAATTGGTATAGCACCCAAGTATTGTCAAACAATCCCAAAGAAAAAGAACAAAGATGGAAGTATCACACTTCCTGATCTCAAACAATACTACAACACTGTTGCATAAAAAGAGACACTAATCAAGAGAACAGATTAGAGATCCCTGAAATAAACCCTTGCATATATAGTCAATTTTTGACAAAGGAGCCAAGACTACACAATAAGAAAATAGTCTCCTCATAAATGGTTTTGGGAAAACGGGACAGTCACATGCAAAAATAATAATAATAATAATAAATCCCCTATTTTATACAACTCACAAAAAATAACTTGAGAAAAATTAAAAACTTAAACCTTAGATGTGAAAATGTGTAACTCTTAGAAGAAAACATGGGGAGAAGGGGCTGGTACCTGAGTGACACTGTCAGTTAAGCCTCCAACTCTTGGTTCTGGCTCAGGTTGTGATCTCGGGGTAGTGATATCCTGCCCCCCCTCCCCCGCATTGTGGGGCCACACCCAGTATGGAGTCTGCTTAAGATTCTCTCTCTCTCTCTCTCTCTCCCCTTCTTGCTCACTCTCTCAAATAAATAAATCTAAAAAAAAATATGGAAGAATCTCCTTAACATTGGTTTTGGCAATGAGAATTTTTTATTATTATTATTTTCTTGGCAATTAGTTTTTAACCAAAAGCACACGTAGAAAATGCAAAAAGTAAAAAGAGTCTACACTGGCAAAACAAAACAAAACAACCTATAGATTGGGAGAAAATATTTGCAAATTATATACTTGGTAGGTTAATATCTAAAACATGAAAATTTCATACAAGTAAACATAAAAATAAAAAGTAAAAAATGGGTACGAAACCTGAATAGACATTTTTCCAAAGACAATATACGAGTGGCCAAGAGGTACCTAGAAAGATACCCAACATCACTAACCACCAGGGAAACGAAGATCAAACACACAGCAGTCTGACTTCAAGCCCCTGAGTGTGAACCTGAAGTGAGACCTAAAGCTACATGTGATTATACCACACATTCCTAACTACTCTCCACTCTCTTCAACAAAGGTTTCATGGCTTTTCCTTTTTCAACACCAATACCTCCTCCTCATCCTCACTCTTGGCTGAAAATGGAAGGCAATATCAACAGGCTCCTATGTGGGTACCTGCAAATATGTGCTCTGCTTCCTGCCTGTGGGGAGGAACTTTATGCCATAGAGGAGATTTAAAGGAGATTCTAAAAGGCACTGAATCAGATCCTCCTTTGTCTACTCAAGGACATCCTACCAATACTACTTCCCATTCTACTGGACCATCCTAGTGATGTGGAAACAAGGGCAAAAGAAAAATTAAATTTCCTTAATACCTATAGCTCACTGTTAAGTCCTTGAAACAGGCAGAATGACATTCCTCTAAAAACTCCTGGATGTTGAATACTTTGCTAAGGGCAAAGGACAATCTTAGCCCAACCCATAGGATCCTGTAAGCCTACTTTAACACATAAAAATTCCTTTGGAAACTTCTTTTATCTCTACCCCTCCAAGATATGTGTTGGCAATCATCCTCCAAGCATATGACCCACCAGTATACATATCTGAAGGGTCTGATGACTTAAGGTTTTACTAGGCAGTAATAAATGACTTTCTCCCAACAACAGCTAGCCCTTCAAGGTCCTGGAAACCCTGCTTCCAAATTTCCTTAGAAACTTAGGCTATCCCTAACCCCTCCCAACTTAAGAGTATATAATGGGCCACTCCTCATGAACCCAGTGTAGCTCTTTCTGTCCACAGGTCTTGTCCCCATGCTTTCATGAAATCACCTTTTGTACCAAAGATGTTTCAAGAATTCTTTCTTGGCCACGAGCTTCAAATTTTAACATTTTTCCTACATCACTATTAGCATACAAAACATGTTGATACTTGCCCCATTGTGGAGGTGGGGGCCTTCTATTGATGCCACTTTCCCCTAGCTTCCTAATGCAATCAAATTCTCTTAAAAAGTTGCCCATAGGGGTGTCTGGGTGGCTCACTGGGTTAAAGCCTCGCCTCAGGTCATGATCCCAGGGTCCTGGGATCGAGCCCCGCATCGGGGGGGGGGGGGGGTCTCTGCTCAGCAGGGAGCCTGCTTCCTCCTCTCTCTCTCTCTCTCTCTCTGCCTGCCTCTTAGCCTACTTGTGGTCTCTGTCTGTTAAATAAATAAATAAAATCTTTAAAAAAAAAAAAAGTTGCCCATACCTGCAGTCTTCAGTTCTTTTCCTCCCGTTCTCTCTTTAACCCTCTTCATTCATGGAGTGTTTCATTCCCAACAGGCTGTCCCTGACAAGGTCACCAGTGGCCTGCCTTCACGTTACTATGGCCAATTCATTCTCAGTCATCATATTTGATCCATCAACAGCATTTAGCACTGCTGATTATTCCCTTCTCCTTGTAACACCTTCTTTGTGCAGTGTTCCTTCTCTCCCTCCCCTGCAGGCTCCTTCCTCCTCCCTATATATAAGACCGACCGGGGCTCAGCTGTTGGTCCTCCATCTAAACTCACTCCTTAGCACTGTCAATAAACATGCATCACTGCATGTTTTTGTAGAAAGAAACACAGGAAAGATATACAGAAGCCAGTAAGACTGACTACCCACAAGGGCTGGGTAGAATGGGTAGAGGAATGAGGGGGAGTGACACTTCTCTGGGGAACAGTTCTGCATAGAGTTGTAATTTAAAACCATATTAATACCATAGCTACTAATAAATGATAATAAGAGCAACTAAGACAGGGAAAAACCTGAAAAATAAAAATATATTTCAAATGGAAAGAGAAATAAAACCAAATATATTTCAAATGAAAAAAAAAAAAACACACACACACAATGAGTTATCAGTACACATGTGATAGAATGCCTATCAAGAAAAGGTAACAAGTGTTGGCATAGATGTGGCAAAAGGGAAATCCTTTCACACTGTAGGTATAAATGTAAATTGGTTCCATCATTACAAAAAATAGCACAGAGGTTCCTCAAAAAACTAATAGAAATACCCAATGGGCCACCTCTGTGGCATAGTCAGTTAAGCAACCACCTCTTGACTTCAACTCCAGTTGTGATCTCAGGGTTGTGGGGTCAAGCCCCTCGTGGGCTCTGTGCACAGCCGGGAGTCTGCTTATCCTTCCCCCTCTGTGCCTCCCCCTGTCATGCATGCTCTCTCTCAAACAAATATTTTTTAAAAATTTAAAAAATTAAAAATTAAGAAAAAAACTTAAAAAATGATCAAGTGGTTTTACTTCTGTTCATATATCCAAAGGAAATGAAGAAATGAAATGACTATCTGGAAAAGATACCTGCACTCCCATGTTTTTTGCAGCATTAACAGTAGCCAAGATATGGAAAATATCTAAAGGTCCATCCGTGGGTGAATAAAGATGTGTGTGTTTATATACACAGATACACACACACACACAGACACACACAGACACACAGACACAGACACACACATATCATTCAGCCATGAAAAAGAAGGAGATCTTGCTTTTTTGGGACAACATGAATGGTCCTTGATGGCATTATGATCATTGAAGTCAGACAGATAAAGATTAATATTTTATGATATGACTTATATGTGGGATCTAAAAAACAGTCTAATTCATAGAAACATAGTAGAAAGTGGTTGTTAAGGGCTGGGGTGGGGCGTGGTAGAAATAGGGAGAGGCTGATGGAAAGTAACAAACTTGCAGCTGTAAGATGAATAAGGATCTACTCTAATATATAACATGGAACTGCAGCTTATAACAATGTACAGGATAATTGAAATTTGCAAAGACAGTATAATTTACATGTTCTCACCCAGAGAAATATGAGGTGATGGTTGTGTAAATTAACACATAGCAGGAATCCTTTCACAATGTATACATAGTATCAGATTATCCTGATGTATACTTTAATAGCTTACAATTTGGTTTGTCAGTTATCTGTCAATAAAGCTTAACAAACAAGAAATCTCAGTGAGATACCATTTATTTAGACCTTCAATTTCTCTCAGCCAGATTTTAGAACTTTCAGAATTCAAATGTTTTTTAATGCTGCCATTAAAATTATTTTTATATGTCCAAATACTGGTGCCTTTCCCAAATTTTCTTCTGTTGATTTCTAATTTAACTCTTTTTTTTAAGTTGGAGAACAAATATTCTGTGTTTTTAATGCTACTGATTATTTGTGAATACTCACTGTATGCCTAACATATGGTCTCTCTCAGAGAATATTCCATATAGACAAGATAGAATTCTGTACTTACTGGTCTCTGAGGCCAAAAGAGATTTTTCTTAAGGTCACTTTTATTGGCCCTCTACTGTCTATTCCTAAGCCCATTTCATATGGTTTTCCTGACTGCAGTCAGTCCTGGTCTTCTGCTACCTGGTGTGCTGTTCCTCCTCACTGCCTTCAGCTTGCCTGAGTGTGGGGGGGGTGGGGGGGGTGGGGACACGACACTTCCATTACTGTTTTTTTTTTTTAAGATTTTTATTTATTTATTTGACAGAGAGAGATCATGAGTAGGCAGAGAGGCAGGCAGAGAGAGAGGAAGGGAAGCAGGCTCCCTGCCAAGCAGAGAGCCCGATGTGGGGCTCCATCCCAGGACCCCGGGATCATGACCTGAGCCGAAGGCAGACGTTTAACTCACTGAGCCACCCAGGTGCCCCCCATTACTGTTACTGGCAAATGATTCCCTTGGTTTGCACCCCTCATTGACCCCCTCCTTATGCTCCTTATTCACTATTGCCCTATAGATAATAAAGATGATGCCCTCTAAGCCAGGTATCTAAAAGGGCATAAGAGGGGGGAATTATATGCAAAATCTGTGTTCTTAGGTGGCCAACCAATCCAGCAGAAAATTCCCAGTCCTGGCCCCAGGGCCATTCCAGTCTTTCCCCTAGCCCCACTGAGTACAGCCCCAAGAGTGGCACAGATACAGAAGTAAAAGATGTATAAACTACCCCCTTTGTTTTGCTCAGGCCTCAGACCTGGAGATTACTCTCCTCTGGGCCCTGGAATAAAATAAACCTCTGATCCTCCAAGGTCTCCAAGTACCACTTGTTTTTTTTAGCCAGGATCCAGTTGGTGTTCGATAGCATAAGGTACAACTACCTTTTTGTGCCAATCTTGCTTATTTTCATATTGATTTGAATCCAACACATTCATTTTACTGGGACTACAAAAACCACATTTTAAAAAATAAGCAGATGAAGGGGTGCCTAGGTGGCTCAGTTGGTTAAGTGTCAGACTCTTGATTTCTGCTTGGTCATGATCTCAGAGTTCGGAGATGGAGCTCCGTGTTGGGCTCCAGGCTGGGCATGGAGTCTTCTCAACATTCTCTCTCTCCCTCTCCCCTTTCTGCTCTAATAATCATAATCATAATCATAATAAATAATAAAATGAACCAAGTATTCATAGAAGTCAATCTAGGTTTGATTACTTAAAGCAGTACTTATTTCTAAAGTGGTATTTCCATTGCTATTTTGTCTTTAGCAATTTTGACTGTAGAAAGGATACAGTAAGAGGTCTTACAATAATATCCATATAGTATCTCCAAAAATATCAAAGCATTGCAAAGTGTGGGGAATGTATTAATAGAAAAACTGAGTGAATGTAAGTAACTTTTGTGCAGCGTGTGAGAATCAGAATGTAATAGGCTGAATAATGGTCCCCAAAGATATCCATGTCCTCACGATCAGAACCTGTGAAAATTACATTATACGGCCAAAGGACTTTTGCAAATGTGATTAAAGATCTTGAAACAGGAAGATCTCCTTATGTTATCGAGGTGCGTCCAGTCTAATTTCAAAGGTCCTAACAAGAGGCAGGCAGAAGGACATATGGCACAAAAAGAGAGGATGTTACTACTGCAGCAAGATACTATCCTGCTGGTTTTTACTATTGAAGTGTTGGGTCCCCCCAAAATTGAGTACCCCAATAATGGGTCCGTGATTAAAGGAACGAGATGGATACAAAGCAAAGGTCAAGCAAAGCTTTATTTTGCGCCAAGCATCAGGAATCAGACCGACCTCCAAACAGACCAGTCGGGGCCACCCCTACAGAGAGGAGACCCCTCCCTGCTTTCCAGACTAACTTTTATAGAGCAAAGGCCCTGTGGTTGGGCCTGGCCACACACAGGTGGCCAATGAGATTGTAACACACACAGGAAACTCCACAGTGATGCTAGGTGACCAATTGAATTACAATTTACCCTAGTAGACATTTGAACCAGCCTATCACACCTTGGTTAGGATTGGCGCCAAAAGGCTCCCAGAGGGCGGGGGCCCATACTCCTTGGTAGCTAGGAGACAGTATGCGCCCCTACTGATTGAATACCTCCACCAGGCTTGACCCACACTTGTATTTGGACTTTGTTACCTGGGACTGGTTTCCCAGACTTGCTTTTAAATAAGTTCCCCTGTTGGGGGCAAGGTCAATTTAAGATTTACAGCGAAATGGCAGTTCAACCGGGGTGGGGCTGCTCTGGCTGAATAGGCCCTTACAGAAGGAAGGGGCCATGCACCAAGGAACTTAAGGAATCCTGCTCTAAAAGCTGAAAAAGACAAGGAAATAGACTCTTTCCTCAAGCCTCCAGAGGGGAGCAGACCCTGCAGACAACTTGCTTTTTATCTGCAAAACTGTAAGGATAATTTTAAGTTTTTTTTAAGTCATCGATTTTGTCCTAACTTGTTATGGCAGCCATAGGAACTAGTACTACAGGAGTAGCACATAGATTTTCAAATCCCTACCCCAGCACTCTTTTGCTCTATTTTAACAGGCTACTTCTTTTCTACTATCAGACAAGTATAAAGAAGTAAAGGTATTAGCCATCTGGCTAAAAAGTGTTGCCAAAGCTACTGGTAAAGTTGCCTCTCACAATCATGAAGATGTGCCCTAACACTGTGGAAAGAAAATTTGGGGGAAAAAATCTGTTATTTTGTTCTGTATGTCTGTATAGAAATGACTGTTCTATCAATAACCATGCTTCCTTGGTTGTCCTCTGACAGATTTGTAAAATGAGGATAATACCTACAGTATCAGGTTATTTTTGGAATTAAAGTAACTCTTACACTATGTGTAAGATGTTTAGCCCATGTTAGACTTCCAATAATTTCCAGCTATACCTGAGGTAGATAAGAAGCTTGTGACTGACATGCCCATGTAATGACTGGGGAACCTGGAACTCTGAGACTAATTGTTAACACAGATAGTTGATACAAGAACTAGGGCTGGAACCTGAAGATGATCTCGTTAAGTCATTGCCACTAATTTATGAGCTCAACTTAAACCTTAAGAAAATTACTAAGAGATTGCTCCTCACAGTTAAACTGAAATATTTGTATACAAATTATATGAGTTTCTTATTCCAAATAATATCTGAAACCATTAACAATCAGAATTCTTATTTTAAAAAGGCTCTTATGTTAAGGGAAAGAGTTCAGATGAAGCAACCATAAACCAGATCTCAGTTCAAGGGGGAATCCACAAAGGGTAGCTATATAAAGGGCCATGTTTATTCTGATTTTGGTGGGGGGGCGGTAAATGGTAGGCACCTACACTCCTTTACCAAGTGAAGTATTCAGGTTCTCCAATGTAGAGCCTAATTGTTTAAAGTTATTTTAATTACTTCTTGATTAAAATGTTACATTAGCCAAAAGGTAAGAGGTTTATGAATTTTAAGGGAGTATTTGGTGATCTTGCTTTCATTCAAGTTTAGTTGAACTTTATGAAGATCTGCTTTTGTTTTCTACAAGATTGGGCTTAAGTCATTGATGGTATGAGCTGGATTGAAGAAATCATGTGCAATACCAGTTCCATCTCTTCTTGTATACTGCACATCCCTAATACAGGAATATTTCTCCTGGAGAACCTTTCAGTAAATGCCCCTTACCATGTAAAATTATATACCCATATGTGTTCCATAAGTTCTTTAAGTAAAATACAAATGTGATAATTCATTGTAACACATTCAGGTTGGGCATATTTTATTTAGGGCACTTCACAGGATAAACTGATTTATAATTAATTCTTTGTTTCTTAAAAGAATTCCATTTTAATAACAAGACAGGGAATGACAAATGTTGGCAAAGATATGGAGGAAGGGAAACTCTCTTTACACTGTTGGTGGGAATGCAAGCTGGTACAGCCACTCTGGAAAACAGTATGGAGATTAAAGTTAAAGTAGTTAGAAATAGAGCTACCCTACAACCCATCAATTGCACTACTGGCTATTTTCTCCAAAGATACAGATGTAATGAAGGGCACCTGCACCCCAATGTTCATAGCAGCAATGCCCACAATAGCCAAACTGTGGAAGGAGTTGACATGTCCTTCAACAGATGAATAAAGTAGATGGCGTTTATATATATAATGGAATATTACTCAGCCATCAGAAAGGATGAATAACTACCATTTACATCAAAGTGGATGGAACTGAAGGGTATTATACTAAGCGAAATTAGTCAGTCAGAGAAAGATAATTATCTTATGGTTTCACTCATGTGTAATAAAGAAATAGCACAGAGGATCATAGGGGAAAGGAGGGAAAACCGAGTGGGAGGAAACCAGAGAGGAAACCAAGCCATCAGAGACTCTTGACTCTGGGAAACAAACTGAGGGTTGTGGAAAGGGAGGTGGGTGGGGGGATGGGGTAACAGGGTGATGAGCATTCAGGAGGACATGTGATGAGCACTGGGTGGTATATGCATCTTATGAATCATTGAATACTACTACACCAAAAACTAATGATGTACTATATGTTGGGTAATTAAAATTTTAAAAATTGCATTTTAAGATAACATGCATGCATAAATTTAAAAGAATTATTACTTTGCTACTATTACCTCATAATACTGGGTATGTAGCAGACGAAATAAAAAATTGTTATATCAAAACAATTTTAATGCATGCTTTCACAGGAAGTAATAGACAATGTGTTGTTAATTACTGCAAACTGTTCATTATGATTTTTTTGCCACTCCATCAGAATGATGAGTTAGAGTTTATTTCCAAAGGGAAATTAAACACACAGAATTGAAGTACTGAGACATCAGCCAGCTTCAAATCATCTCAAACATTTGTCTTAGTTTTCCATGAAATAACATATCAATGGTCTAAATGTTTTTTAATTTTATTGAATAAAGTATATATGAACTTAGTTGTGTTTTAATTCAGTATTAGCTATAAATTGAAATTAAAGAATTTAGTAGCATCTTTATACAAAATATCTTTAAGTTGTAGGTTTGCAAGTAATACAGTAATTCTTGTCAATGCTGATTACAGATAGACTTGCAGTGGGTACAGGTTAAAATAATATACTCTATGATCAGCCTATTGGGTTTCAAATCTATGTTTCAACAGTTCATAAGGCTGGGTGAGCCCAACAACTTGGGCAACTAAAGTTGCCAAATTTTTTATAGGGCTTTAGCAGAAAGGGGTTAGCAGAGCTGAGGTTGTTTAGGATTAGTTGGTCAAAGTTCTCTGGAGAGGGAGGAATTTTTCTTATTGTCAGCCATCTGGTGGTATTTAAAATTTTATCAACAGGGAAGGAAAAAAGGAGTGAATGACTCAAGACATATGCATGAATGGGTAGGGAGTTTATAGGGAGATGTAGGCCACAAAGGCAAAAATAGGTAAATTGTACTATGTCAAGATTAAGAACATCTGTGCATCATAGTATACAACCCACAGAGTGAGAGGACAACCTAAGGGTAAGAATTTGCCAATCATGTATCTGATAAGGGATTAATGTCCAGAATATATAAAGAACTCCTAAAATTCACAAATGCAACATGACTGAGAAATGGGCAGATGACTTGAATAGAGGTTCTCCAAAGGACATATACAAGTGGCTAAACAACATGAAAAGATGTTCAACATCACTCATCAGGAAAATAACTACAAAAGATACTGTCTCACACCATTGAGGATGGCTACTATTAAAATAAAGAGCAGAAATAAATAGAACATATGTACCAGAAAACAGAAAATATGGCTAAAGATGTGAAGCAATTGGAACTCTAGTGCACTGTTGTTGAGCATGTAAAGTAGTATAACTATTATGGAAAACTACTATGTTTCTTAAAAAAAATTAATAGAACTACTGTATGATCCAACAATTCCACTTCTGGGTGTATATCTTTAAGAAATTCAAAGCTGAGTCTCAGAAGACATTTTCACACCAGTTTATTCGCAATTACTAGAAGTAGGAGAAACCCAAGTATTAATTTATGAATAAGTGGATAAATAAAATGTGGCTTACATATACAATGGGGTATCACTCAGCATTAAAAAAATAAATTTTGACACAGGCTACAACATCCTTGAGGATATTACACTAACTGAAATAAACCAGTCACAAAAAGGCAAATACTGTTTGATTCTATCATGTACCTGCAGTAGTTAAACTCATAGAAATAAGAAGTGGAGTGGTTGTTGCCAGAAGCTGGAGAGAGAAAGGAAACAGGATCTGTTTGATGGGTCTAGAGTTTTAGTTGTACAAGATGAAAAGTGTTGGACACTGGCTTGCACAACCATGTTCATGTACTGAACATTACTGAACTGTACACTTAAGGCAGTGATGTTTATGGGCATTTTACCACATTTTAAAGATGTGAAAATAAGTAAGGGTAGTTGGGGAGGATGAACTTTGGGGACAGGCAGGAACTTGCAAGATCTTCAGTGCAAGATCTCAGACCTCCCTCATCTCTCACAGTAACACAAGTAAAAGACATGTTAATTAACCTTCTGACTCCGTTTTCTCCTATTTAAAGTAATAGCACCTTGCTGAGAAGACTAACATGGTTATACATGTAATACCCTTCAGACAATTTCTGGAATGTAATAGCACTAGTAAACTGTTCACAGTTACTATTACTATTCAGGTAGAATTACTATTAGCAGAAATAGTATTTTTAGAGCATAGCTGGAGGGGAAGACTGATTATTGCAGCAAGTAGACCTAAAACCATTAAAAGCCAAATCACCATCTCACTAGCATGGGAAAGTTGTGTCTTTAAGTAGTCTTTATCAATTTATAATAAGCTTTTTAAAATTCATTCCCCCTAAAATTTATCTGCCTTAGATTTCAGAGTACTTGCCAAAATATGCTTATTAATACTTCATTTCAACCTCCAAATTCATGTTTCAAAAGTTTACTATCTCAAAAGAACTTTACAACACAATTTGACTTCTATTTAATTCACTTCGGATAGGAGTATCCATGAATCTGTTTTCTAAGTCAATTTGACATCTTGAGGGCAAAAATAATAGTGCCAATATTATTTTCAGAAAAGTCAAGCTTGGGAAAATACTACTTGCTATCACAGCAAGTCAGTACAGAGTAATTGGTTACAGAGGCTTAAAATTGCCCAAAGAAAAGTCCATGGATAACAATATTAGCAGTGGTGGGAATCATTTATAGGGAATACTTGCCTGGGTATTAACACAGTCAATAGTTCTCAAAATGTTGAAAATTTTCACTGTGAGATATAACAGGTAACAAATAGTTTTATACTATTTTTATCACTTTAGAAAAAGGTCATACTAATCTATTCTAATCTTGTTTGGATTTTATAAATAGTAATCTCAATAATATATGACCTTATGTATCTTCAGAAGCTGTAATACTATTGTTCTGTGCCAAGTATTGTGAGATTTAGCATACATTTATTTCTTCAATATAGTCTTACAACATTAATAAGCTACTCATTACAATTTTAAAGGAGCTGACTTTTGAAAGCAACCACTTACTTTTATCCATCCCATAAAATTCAACATCCTTTTTTGTTAAATGTTTTTATGAGTCCATAATAAGGACTGAATTGGACTGTTTCATGTATTTCCTGTGTTTACCCTTTGACAGAGGTGTGAATGAGCAACAAATTGGGACTAGTCATCTCTTTGCTAATGGATTTCAACAGCTTTTAACAAATAACACGAGCTTACTTGACTTTAAGTAAAAACTCTGAAGTTTCACATTTACTACTGTTAACTCAAAAGACATGTTTTTTTTTTTTTTTTTCAGAAGACATGTTTATCCTAATTAACCCAACAAACTTAACTTAGTTCAAATACTGATTTACATTCCACCTGGGCCCACTCCACTTTGAATGTTTACCTGAGACCCAGGTGGGAAGATCCGGAATTGGGGGGGTGTTAGGTCCAGGGGGTGTTCTTCTTGGTTTCCGACAGTGTAGAACAGAACAGAACAAGGTGCCACCAGAAGGAAGAGAAAGGGTTCCCAGTTCTAGGGCTCATCAGCTCCAAGAGAGGAGCAGGCGCCATGCTTTCCTACCAGCAAGGGGGAGGGGCTAGGCAGTCTCTGTAGGGCCAGAGAGGGCAAGGAATGTCCCTGAAACAAAGTTGTTTCAGCAGCTGCTTGGGAGTATTCCTTAAAGTCTCTGTCTCGAATTAGACTACCCCCAGTTGGCTCCTGTTATAGCCATTAAAAGTCAGAGTCCCTTATTCTCTGCTTGCCCCATTCCTTCAAACACAACAAACAGCAGAGCAGACCACAAAAAGACAAGACAAAGACAACCGCAGGCCCACCAGTTCTTACCCAGAACCTGCCACCGGTGGGGACTTTTGGTCTTCTGGCCGTCCAGGGTGACTCGAACATCCTGGCTGCCTAGGGGTCTTGAACCCCCAGTGACCACCTGGGGGGACTTGAACCCCCTGGCTGCCTAGAGGGACTCGAGCCCCCTGACTGCCTAGGTCAATAGGTCTGTAAGTATAGCTAATTCTTTCAGGGAGGCAAGCATTGCAGTCTCCTATTCTTGTGTAGGTAAAACACTAGCAAATAGAGTTCAATATATATTTATTTATGTACACAGGTATGTATATATGTATGGCTACAATGTATAGACCTGAGTAACACCATGGAGGATACAAAGTTCCTTCTCTCAAGAAACAAAACCAGAGTGAGGAAGATGAACATAGAAATGAATCATTTATTCCTAAATAGGTGTGATTTTAGAATAACATTGATACCAAAAGATTTACTGCTTGACAGATCAAAACTATTTTAGAAGTGCAGTTGGGGTAGAAGGATTGGGGGGAAGCTTAATTCCAGCTGGATATACTGTGACAGGCTTTTTAAAAGGACATCTTAATTTAACCTTATCAATAATTTTCTGCTTCCTAAACTGAGTGGAAGGGTCAGACAGATAAAAGGAATGCCCTGTGATAAATTACCAATTTTATGTTAAAACAGGGCATCTTTTACAAAATAGGACTGGTCTTATGGGCAAACAATGGAAAAAGGAATGAAAATAAATACCCACTTAGGACAATTAATAAGATAAAACTTCTTAGAAATAAGGCAGAATATAAAAAAATAAGTAACGGGGGGCGCCTGGGTGGCTCAGTGGGTTAAGCCGCTGCCTTCGGCTCAGGTCATGATCTCAGGGTCCTGGGATCGAGTCCCACATCGGGCTCTCTGCTCAGCAAGAAGCCTGCTTCCCTCTCTCTCTCTCTCTCTGCCCTCCTCTCCGTCTACTTGTGATCTCTCTCTGTCAAATAAATAAATAAAATCTTTAAAAAAAAAATAAGTAACGATAAAGAGATCAAGTGCTACTTAGTACTAAGTACAAAGCAATAACCTTTTATGTACAAGGCTTTTTAAATCTCACACAATTTGTTTATAAAAGCAGCTTTCTATACTTCACACACAAAATCCAAGTAAAATGCAGTATCAAATCAAAGTTTGAATACCAAGATTGGAAGTTTCCTGTATAGACATTCTGACTCTTCTATTTGAGGAGACAAGAATGTTAACAGGTAAATTAGCAGGTTTAAGTAATGGTAATTTTGTTTGTAAGAAAGTTCTTTGTCATGACTATCATTTGGTAAATGCAGTCATTGTAGCTTCAGTAACTTTAATAGTCTTTTAATTATATTCATGCCAAAATTTGCATAATAGGGATACACTTAATTTTGGTTTTTATTTTTGTTGTCTAAATTTCCCTTTGTATCTCTTGAGGTCTTGATAGAGAAGAAACACATCTAGTTAAGGCAAGGCAGTAACCAAGTCTAGTTTGGTCACCTTATCCATGTTGGGTCCTTAATCAAAAGAACAAGACTTATACAAAGCGAAAGGTCAAGCAAAGCTTTATTTCGCACCAAGCATCGAGAATCAAACCGACTGTTTGGCTGTCTCTTGCAAAGAGGTGACCCCTCCCTGCCTTACCGACTAACTTCTAAAGGGCAAGGGCCATGTGGTTGGGCCTGGCCACACACAGGTGGCCAATGAGATTGTAACACACAGAGAAAGCTGCACAGTCATGCCAGGTCACACATGGGTGGCCAATTGAATTACAATTTACCCTAGTAGACACTTGAACCAGCCCATCACCTTGGTCAGAATTGGTGCCCAAAAGGCGCCAAAAGGGCAGGGCCCATACTTCTTGGTAGCTAGGGAGACAGTAAGCGCCCCCACTGATTGGATACTTCCACCTGGCCTGACCCACCCTTGTATTTGGGCTTTGTTACCTGGGACTGGTTTCTGGGACTTGTTTTTAAGTAGTTCCCTGAGGGGTGGCAGGGTCAGTTTAAGTTTTACTGCATAAACAACAAAGTCACTGTTTAACCAGATGGAGCTGCTCTGGCTAAATAGGCCCTTACAATCCATACATTATACCATGTGCTGTTAGTTAGAACTCATAGTTCAGACTTGGCAGCTAGTAAGTCTTCAAATATTTATATTCACCATTTCATAACCAAATCTTTAAAAATGTGGCAAAAGGTCAATGTCATTAGAGGAAAAAAATAAGTGATCCTAGAATAGAAGAAGGATAAGGAACATTATTGGGAAAAGTGACCAAATTGGAATATAGAGTATAATTTTGTTTAAAAAAAGGCATCAGGGGCTCCTGGGTGGCTCAGTGGTTAAAGCCTCTGCCTTCGGCTCAGATCATGATCCCAGTGTCCTGGGATTGAGCCCTGCATCGGGCTCTCTGCTCAGCGGGGAGCCTGCTTCCTTCTCTCTCTCTGCCTGCTGCTCTGCCTACTTGTGAGCTCTGTCTGTCAAGTGAATAAATAAAATCTTAAAAAAAAAAAAAAATTAAAAAAGGCATCAGTATTAAATTCCTGAATTTGATAACTGCAATGGGTCATGTGTTCACTTTTGGGTAAAAAAGTGATGTATGCAATGCACACTCAAACACAAAGAGGGGTGAGGAGGAAGGTATGAAAAAGTAAGAAATTGATGTATCTTAGTAAGCTTTATCTAGGAGTTATTATTCTGATGGTATTTCTTTTTAGAATTGTTTCCAAAGTGAAAGCATAATTATGTAAAAAGTATTCACAACTAAATAAAGTTTATCACTTCTCTCTTTGGTGATTCTTTTTTTTTTTTTTTTAAAGATTTTATTTATCTGACAGAGAGAGATCACAAGTGGGCAGACAGGCAAGCAGAGAGAGGGAGAGGAGGAAGCAGGCTCCCTGCAGAGCAGAGAGCCCAATGTGGGACTCGATCCCAGGACCCTGAGATCATGACCTGAGCTGAAGGCAGAGGCTTAACCACTGAGCCACCCAGGTGCCCCCTCTCTTTGGTGATTCTTTTGCTTGATCTTACATCATGTTTTGACCATTTTAAACCTAATGACTAACAGTTTTAAGAACAAAAGCCAGTAAGGAAAAGGAAAGCCTGATACTTCTCAGTTATTGTTACAAAAGAGTAAAGCTTTCCCAATTTCCTTATTTGGGTGATTAAGTCCTATGTTGTTTTGGATAAAGCTATTGGGAATTGCATACCTTATTGTTTTTCAAAAGCAGAACAGCAACGACAAAAAATAACTACCCTGGCCTCTTAAGGTGTTAATTTTGCTTTTTTAATTTTAACAAATTTGGCAAGAGCAAGTCATAGGAGATGAGAAAATCTTTGAGTTATCTTGCATTCAGTTTTAAACTGAAAACTGGCTGCCATCCTACAACTTTGTTCTGAAGATCATGGTTCTATGAGTGGGTGCACTGGAGGTAGGCCTCTGGGTAAGGAAAAAAAGTCCATCATGAGAAGTCTGACATTTTTAGCCTATCTATAATATAGACGTTTTTCACCTCGGTTTAAAACAAAACAAAACAAAACAAAATAAACAACAAAACAACAAAAAACCCACACCAGATTTCCTAACTTAATGAATCAGATACATAATATGTTTCTTTTTCATTATGGAATTATTTCATGAAGAAAAAATGAGGACAAATGGAATGACTTATTTTCTACTTTATTTAAGAAACGGTATAAAGCTCAAGTGGTTTATACGATTGGAAATAGAAAAACCTTACTAAATTTAATTAGAGTCACTCTATACTTTCTCATTTTCTTTTAATACGAGTATTTGTCTTACTCAAGGGCTTAATGGAAATATAAATGTCAATAAAGAAATGAAACCATAGTCAAATAGATAATGGAGAACTAGGTCTCCAGGCTGGAAAATGAGCTGTGGGTCAAAAAATATATGGAACTAATGGGTTTGGAACAGTTTTATTGTTTTAGAAATGGAAGTTCAGAACTTTTACCTACATCAACTTAGAGCTGATAAATCTACAATTAAGTGGTGAAAGTTCTTTTTTTAACAAAAGAAAATGATTTAAGGTCTTTAGAAATACTTCTAAAACAGCAAATGAAGAAACCTCTGTTCAAGAAACTTCGTGAAAATTCAGTAATAATTGAGAACCTGTAGTATTTAAACTAAGAGAACTTTCTCCTTCCACCTCCCAGCTCAGCAAGGTGGAGACTTCACACTCTTGTATGCAAGAATGCGGGGCTCCCGATTCTGCCAACTCCCAGACATAGGGCTTTATTCTTGGGAAGAGCAAACATCAGCATTTCTCAACATGCCCTCTGTTTCCTTTTGCTGTTGCTAACTTCTAGGTGAGCATGGTTGAGAGACGGAATTCTTTTCTCCTGCCCAGCCTCCCTTTATGGAATACTCTATCTTACTCATGGCAACGAGAATATTGGATCCCTAAGCACCCTTTCCTGACTTCTAAAGCAGTAGTTCCATGGCAGGAAAGGTGAGCCACAAAGACCTCAGACTTTTGTTCACCTTTCAGTTGAACATTTACTATTTAAAGAGGGTCTGTCTCTCCAAGAAAAGTATGCCATTGTGTCTAATTGCAAAGTCCCAGCCTTGGATGTGAGATTTCGCCCAGGGTAAGAAGCAGGACAAAAACAAGGTAGCTCCTAATCTGTTTCCAAAAGTGAAATAAGTCAATCAAAGAAAGATAATTATCATATGATCTCTCCAATATGAGGAATTTGAGAGGCAATGCGGGGGCGCTGTGGGGAGAAAGGAGTGGAAAAAAATGAAATGAGATGGGACTGGGGAGGGAGACAAACCATAAGAGACTCTTAATCTTAGGAAACCAACTGAAGGTTGCTGGGGGGTGGGTGGGAGGGATGGGATAGCTGGATTATGGACATTGGGGAGGGTATGTGCTACAGTAAGTGCTGTGAATTATATAAGACTGATGATTCACAGACCTGTACCCCTGAAGCAAATAATACATTATATGTTAATTTAAAAAAAAAGATTAAATTTAATTTTCAATAGGACCTAGAGATGTTAAAGCCTAAGGATACTCACTGAACATTGTAGGTTGTGGTGAAAAACAACAGGGAGGAGTTTGTAATATTAATAGGTATAATATATAAGTCACAAACATATTATGAAAAATAAGATTTCTCACTGAAAATTAAGGTAATAGAAATGCTAATTCTAGCAGTTATTAGATTAGCAGATATTAGCTAATTAGCAGATAATTTGCTAATGAGCAGATGCTAATTCTAGTCAGTGAAGGTATGTATGATAAACCTTAAAGCAACCACTAATGACTCCATAAAGTGTAAAAAATATAAGGTACAATTTGTCATGGGAAAATATTCACTTAATGCAAAAGAAGACAGTAAAGAAGGCATAGAGGAATACAAAGGAAATGGGACACACAGAAAACATGATGTTTAATAGACAGAAATCCAATAATAGCAGTATCATGAAATGTAAATGGACTAAAATCCAATCAAAAGGCAAAGATCTTAACACTAATTTTAAAAAATTCACCTATATGTGCTCTACTATATTCAGATTTAAAAATATAAATAGAAAAGAATAAGTGAAACAAGATGGGATCAGGAAGGAGACAAACCATAAGAGACTCTTAATCTCACAAAACAAACTGAGAGTTGCCGGGGGAGGAGTGTAGGGAGAGGATGGTGGGGTTCTGGACATTGGAGAGGGTATGTGCTATGGTTGAGTGCTGTGAAGTGTGTAAGCCTGGCAATTCACAGACTTGTACCCCTGGGGCTAATGATACATTATATGTTAATAAAATAATATTAAAAATATAAATAAATTTCAAGTAAAAAGATGGATAAGATATATATACAAATAGCAAACACAAGAAATGTGAAGTGTCTATATAAATACCAAACAGATGTTAAAACCAGTTTTTATTACAGATTAGGAGGGTAATGATAGGTAAATAGGGTAAAGCCAACAAAAGAAAGAAGTTATAAGTACATTCACCTTATAACAGAATGCCAATTTACACCAAAAAAGCAGACAGAAATAGAGATACCAATTCAGAAATAATGGTTGCATACTTCAAAGCTCCATTTTTAACATTTTAATAGACTTGATAGGCATTTATAAAATACTCCAGTGAATAAAATATACATTCTTCTCAAGTGCACATAGAACATTCTCCAGCACTGACCATATCTTCCTTCATAAAACCAAATTCAATTAATTTAAAAAGCAGAGAAATACAAAGTATGTTCTTTGTTCATAATGGAATGAAATTACAAACCACAAAGAAAAGATTTAGGAAACTAATAAATGTGGATATTAAGCAACATACTGTTAGTAATGTTATTTAAATAACTAATGAGAAACAAATAAAAACAAATCAGAAAAAAACTTGAGAAGAAGGAAAATGAAGGCAGAAAAATAAATTCAAAATGGATGAAAGACCTAAATGTGAGACAGGAAACCATCAAAATCTCACAGAACACAGGCAGAAACCTCTTTGACCTCAGCCACAGCAAATTCTTACTTGACACTTCACCAGAGGCAGGGGAAACAGCAGCAAAAATGAAGTAATGGGACTTCATCAAGTTAAAAACTTCTGCACAATGATGGAAACAATAACAAAACTAAAAGGCAACCTATAGAATAGGAGAGGATATTTGTAAACATATTTGCTAAAGGGTTAGTTTCCAAAATCTACAAAGAACTCATCAAACTCAACCCCCAAAAAACAAATAATCCAGTTAAGAAATGGACAGAAGACATGAATAGACACCTTTCCAAAGAAGACATACAAATGGCCAACAGATATATGAAGAAATGCTCAAAATCAGTCATTATGAGGGAAATACAAATCAAAACCATAGTGAGATACCACCCTGCACCTGTCAGAATGGCTAAAATTAATACAAAAACAACAGGTGTTGCTGTGTATGTGGAGAAAGAGGGATCCTCTTGCACTGTTGAGGGAAATGCAAGCTCGTGCAGCCACTTTGGAGAACAGTACCCAGGTTCCTCAGAAAGTTAATAGACCTTACCCTACCATCCAGCAATTGCCCTACTAGATATTTACCCAAAAGATAAAAAATACAGATTTGAAGGAGTGCATGCACTGCAATGTTATAGTAGCAATAACAATAGGCAAACTATGGAAAGAGCCCAAATGTCCATCAACTGATGAATGGATAAAGAAGAGGTGGTATATGTACACACACATATAGATACACACATGTACATAAACATACACACACGCATACACACATGCATATATGCATGAATACACATACACATACACACATACATGTATATGTGTCTATATACATATATATACATAAAATGGAATACTACTCAGCCCAATGCCCAACAACTGATGGATAAAGATGTGATGTTTCACACACACAGGAATACTACTCAGCTATCAAAAAGAATGAACTCTTGCCATTTGCAATGACATGGAAGGAGCTAGAGTGTATTATGCTAAGGAAAATAAGTCAGAACAGACAAATACTATATGATTTCACTCATTTGTGGAACTTAATAAACAAAATGGATGCACACATTGAAGAGGGGATAAAAGAGGGCAACAAGCCATAAGAGACTCAAAGAGAACAAACTGAGGGTTGAGGGAGAGAAGGGGTGGGGGATGGGCTAGATGGGGGATAGGTATTAAGGAGGGTACTTGTTATGATAAGTACTGGGTATTATATGTAAATGATTAACCACTGAACTCTACTCCTGAAACCAATACTGAATTGTATCTCAACTAACTACAATTTAAATTAATAAAAATTAAAAAAAATATAAAAATGAAGGCAGAACATATCCAAAATTTAATAGAATGCAATGTAGCAAATCTTCAGAGAAATTCATAGCTATATCCCTATGTGTTTTTAATTTTTTTTTTTCTAGCATAATGCCCTCAAGGTCCATGCATATTGTTACAAATGGCAAGATTTCCTTCTTTCCTACAGCTGATTAATATTCCATTGTATATACATATACTACATGTTCTTTATCTACTCATCTGTCAATGGACACAGGTTGCTTCCATGTCTAGACTAATTTAAATAATGCTGTAGTGAGCATGGGGGTGTAGATGTACTTTTGAGCTACTCTTTTCATTTCCTTTTAATAAATACCCAGAAAAGAAAATGCTGAAACATAGGGTAGTTTCATTTTAATTTGAGGAACCTCGATACTATTTACCATAGTGGCTGCGTCCATTTCCATTTCCACCAACAGTGTGCAAGTGTTCCCTTTCTCCACATCCTTGTCAGCATTTATTATTTTTTGTCTTTTTGATAATAACCATAATGACAGGTGTGAGTTAATATTCCATTGTGGTATTGATTTTCATTTCTCTGATGATTAGTGATGTTAAACATCTTTTCATGTACTTATTGGCCATCTGTTAGGTCTTCTTTGGAGAAATATCTATTCAGATCCTCTGCCCATATTTTTAATCTTTTTCTTTTCTTTCTTTTTTGCTATTGAGTTGAAAAAATTTATTTTTTAAATGTATATATTTTTAATTTTATTTGACAGACCGAGATCACAAGTAGGCAGAGAGGCAGGCAGAGAGAAAGAGGGAAGCAGGCTCCCCTCTGAGCAGAGAGCCCGATGTGGGGCTTGATTCCAGGACTCTGAGATCATGACCCGACCTGAAGGCAGGGGCTTTAACCCACTGAGCCACCCAGGCACCCCTAAGTTGAAAAAAATTTAAAACTTAACCTTCCATCTGAAGACATTGGGGAAAAGAGCAGACTAAAACAAAATCAAGCATAAGGAAGAAAATAATAAAGATCGGCACAAATACTAAAGACAGAATAGAAGGACAATAAAGTTAAAGAGTCCAAAAACTTATAGTGAAAAAAACATAACAAAATTGACAAACTTTTAGCTTGATTGATCAAGAAAAAGTGAAGTATCAAATGATTGTAATCCGAAACGAATGAAGGAACATTATTACCGACCATAGAGAAATCAAAGATTAGAGGGGAACATGAAACAGCTGTATGCCAAATATTAGATAACTTACAGGGAAAGGGTTTTCTTTTTAAAAAAGACATTAACTACCAAACTGACTTACAAAGTAGTAACAATCCAAATAGGCTTAAAACAACTGAAGAAATTGAATTAGCAATCATCACCATCATCATGAACCCACAAAGAGAATCTCAGATCCAGAAGTCTTCAGGGCTATTATCTACCAGATCTTTAAAAAAATAATTTTTGAACAATTATTCATAAACTCTCCTAAGAAACTCTCCTTCTTCTCCTAAGAAATACTTCCCAACTCAATACCCAAACCAGACAAAGACATCACAACAAACAAGAACTACAGACAGATACTGTTTATGAATATGGACACAAATCTTTACCTAAAAATCAGCAAGGTAAATCCAGCCACATACAAATGTTAGTTGGACAAGTGGTATCTATTCCAGTAATATAAAGTTGGTTTAACATCTGAAAAGTAAACTACTGATCACAGTAGATACAAGAGATTGTGGAAAACCTAAAGGAAAATGACTAACAAAAGACTCCTGATCATAAACTTAGTGACTTACAACACATTTATGATCCTAGAGTTCGGCAGGTCATGAATTCACAATGACTGTAGGTCTAAAATTAAGCTGCCACTTGGTTCCTCCCTGAACTTCTACAGGAGCATTTGTGTCCTTGCCCTTCTCTGGTTTGAGAGACTGCCCCAAGTTCTTTGTCTTGTGATCTCTCATGGCTCTGACCTCTGCTTCTGTTATCCCACTGGGTTCTTTCCCTCTGCTTCCATTGCCATATTCCCAAGCTATCTCCTTCAGTCCAAGAGGACTGTTTTTTTCTGGTATTACATGCTCCAGAACTCTGTGTCCTATATATGTCATAGGAATTCCCTCAGACAAGAAGGACAAGAGCCTTCTCCAGCAACATTGTATGGATGATCCCATCCCCTTTCCTGGATTCTGCTGAGATGATGAAGGAGATCCTTGAGTTACATTCCGATTCTCTTCCAACAGCTCTCTTTCTGACTAAATCCTTTATTTGATTCTTCCACAGTACTAATAAAAGTATACCCAGCTACTCCCTTGACTTTCTCTTTAAAACACACATAATCTCCTAATTGCAGTATCTTCTACAGCCCGGGTAGGCTGTGAGTTTCCCTCACCATCAAATCCTTTTCACAGAGAGCAAAATGGTGTCTCTCATGTCAAGCAGGAACTTGTGTCAAGCAATGACGCAAGCAGTTAAGTTACTGCAGTGACGAGATATCGCCGGGACCAACGTCAGCTGACCATCCAGAACTGATAAAAGAGCACAACCGGAGGAAGGCTGCAGAGATCCAAAACTGATTAAATCCCTTTAAAAAGGGAAGGATTTTGGCAGCAAACTGTCAGACTCTTCAGACCTGACCCCTCTATGTCTGACCACTTAAAAAAGGCAACTGCCGCCAAAGACTCTGCCTGACTCGTCTGGGAACAGAGCCCGAGATCCCTCACTGCTTGACCATAAGAAGCAGGAAGTGCCAAGAGCCAACCGTGTGCCCACAGACTGACTTTGCATTTGGTTCCTTAACTTCCTACACCCTTCCATCATCTTGTTTGCTGTGTGGTCCGTCTTCGGTACTACTCTGTGTTCTGTGTAAGAAGCCAAACTGAATCACCTGGTGAAAGGTCATGGAGTTTGGAATCCTGAATCTGCTTTAGAGCTGTGATTTGCCTTTGCTTTATGATTGACAAAAGCTGACAATGTGGAAAGACACCGTTCCAGTGTGTGCCTTCACAGCGTGCTCATGACACATTTCTTCCCTCAATGTTTCCTTTTCCTCATACTGTAAGCAGCAAGACCTCCTCCAGCCACACTTACAATACTTTACTTGGAAATCCCTTTAAATATCCAAGTTTACTGCTTACATGTTTGGATTTTCACATAACTGCGGGACACAACCGAATGAAGCTTTCTATCACTAATTAGCAAGGATCCCCTTGCCTCCACTTTCAATAACATGTTTCCCATTTCCTTCTGAGTTCTTAGTGGCAGAATCTTCAACATCCATAATCCTAACAGTTTGTTCAGGATTATCCTGGCCTTTTCTATCATGCCCTTTAAAAAGCTCCCCACCTCTACCAACGGCTCAATACCAAAGCCACTGAAGCCTTTCCAGGTGTTTGTTATAGCAGCACTCCACCTCCAGATATTAAAAGCTGTATTAGTCATGGTTCAGCTAGAGAAACAGAACCAATGCTTATATATGTTAAAATGTTTACTTTGAAGAACTGGCCACCATGATTGTGGGGCTGCCAAGGCAAGTCTGAAATTCATAGCACAGACTGCCATAAAGCACAGATGAAAAGCTCAGGCATGATCTAGACTATCATCAGCTTAGTCTGGGCTGCTGTAACAATACACCACAGAACAGGTAGCTTATAAAGAGCAGAAATTTCTCACAGTTTTGGAGGCTCGGAGTCTGAGAGCAGGGTGCCAACATGGTCTGAGGAGTCCCGGAGTTCCCACTGTAGTCTCACACAGTGCCAGCGAGCGAGTGAACGCTCCAAGTCCTCTTTTATAAGAGCTAGGGCCATTCATGAAGGCTCCACCCCATGACCCAATCACCTTCCAGAGTTGCCACCTTCTAACATGCTCATCTTAGAGGTTAGCTTTCAACATGAATTTTGGAGGAACAAA
The DNA here is from genome assembly GCF_902655055.1 of Lutra lutra. Classification (NCBI taxonomy): domain Eukaryota; kingdom Metazoa; phylum Chordata; class Mammalia; order Carnivora; family Mustelidae; genus Lutra; species Lutra lutra. Next base: position 54,527,034 of record NC_062290.1, read on the forward strand.
TACAGATGATAGCTGCTACAGCCCCCCAGTTATTCAATCAAACACCTTCCTAGGTATTGTCATAAAGGTATTTTCTAGCTATCACTAAAGTACTCAGCAGCCTTAAATAAGGAAGATTGCCGAAATCAAGTAATGGTCATCAGGATGGTCATTGAATCAGCTGCAAGGCTTTAAGACCAGAGCTGGGGCTTCCCTGAAAAAGCAGAAACTTGGCCAGTGGAAGGAAGTTTTAGTTCACATCTGAATGATCCAGCCTCCCCTTCGGGCTGCCTGTCCTGTGGATTTCAGGCTTCCCTAGTCAGCTCTCACAATCACACAAGTCCATCCTAGGCAATAAGTTTTAAATATATAACTGCTATTGGCTCTGTTTCTCTGACTGAACCCCAACTGATTCCCCTGGATTCAGAATATTTATTCTTACAACGTAACAGAAATCAGTTTAAATAGATGACCTCTGTTTCCAGTAATCAGAATCTTACCTGAATTTGATTTAGAAAACTTCAGTTTCAAATATATGAAATATCTACTTATAACACTTGCCAAATCAGAGTTAATGCTAAATTTAAAGTGGCAGGGGTGCATGGGTGGCTCAGAGGGTTAAGTGTCTGCCTTCAGCTCAGGTCATGGGCCTAAGGGTCCTTAGATGGAGCCCCATATCAGGCTCTCTGCTCCCAGGGAGCCTGCTTCTCTCTCTCTCTGCCTGCCTCTCTACCTACTTGTGATCTCTCTCTCTCTCTCTGTATCAAATAAATAAAATCTTGAAAAAAAAATGTAAAGGGCATACCCAGTTTCTGAGTGGTTTTGTTTAATCATGAAAAGTAATCATTAAAAACCTTATAAATGCCCCTGAATATTATTAGCAAAGTGTCTATATTGGTGTCTTAAATGAATTTATTTTATTTAAACTGATGTAACTGGCCACATACACACACAACACTATTTTTCAGCAGAAGTGATCTAGAGGCCTGTTAAAATGATCTTATAAAGATCACCTTAAACTGATTATTTTCGAGTGAGGAACCATTGAGATCCAATTTGATTTCATGGTCTTAATGAAGGAAACTAAATGACCTTTTCCAACTATTAACATTTTTCCCCTGCCTGAGGCAGAAAAGGCTTCTCGTTGGGCCACGACTAAAACAAAGCAGCAAAAATCATCTCCTTATTTCTCTTAAACTAGAAATTTTATTTTATTTGTAATGAACCGATTTAGAAGAGAGTCATTAAGCCTCCACATATAAGCAATTATACTATAATTCTGTTCTTCGGGCTCTATTTTTTTTTTTTTATAAGCAGTTAGATTAGGAATATACATGAACAAAATTTGAAAAACAGCAGTAATGAGAAATTACACTCAGCTAGTTTACTTAAAAAATATACATATAAACTCATCTGGACTGAGGTGGATTATTTGAGAATTTTGATGACGCCAAAGTAGTTTTACTGAGCAAAGGTATACAAAACGTCATTCTGTATAACCAATATACGATTTCAGATAGAAAAATAAACAGCAGAAGTTCTCTCCTTCCAATCATGACACAGCAACTGGTACTAGACTTACTTTTCCAGGAAAAACAAACAAACAAAAACAACAACAACAAAAAAAACAAATATTTGAGGCAACTACTGTTGGGCAAAGAACAACAGGCAACATTAAGACTCTGATTTTCACACCAAGGCAAACACAAGATGTGACCCCATGTGACTCATCTTAACCCCTTGCATGGGGATGCTTTTCTGCAATGAGTTAAGGAGTGCCTAGGCTGAGCTAAGGAGGTAGAAATTAGACTCCATTCCCACTAAAATGATAAGATCCTAGGGAAAATGATTTTGCATGGAAATTCACCACAATGACTTCACTAAAGGCTGTGCTTTTTAAGTGTAGGCAAAGACTCTATGAGACCTATAGCTAACACTTACTTCTGGGCTGAGAACTTGCTGATGATACCAGAGGTTATCCATCACTAGGGGATACTAGAGTTCTGACCCAGTGGAGGTGGGGAGTTCTCACGGAGCACCAGGTACATCCAGATTAAATCCTCCAGTAAAGGCAAGCCTAATAGGAAGGAGCACACACTAGAGTGAGGGCCACTCCCTAGGAATGAGCCCCACACCACTGAAGCCTTGCTCTAACAAAGGATTAAATCCATCTGAGAGGAGCAAAAGGCTCTTCCAGTAATTTTTTTTTTTAAAGATTTTACCTATTTGACAGAGAGAGATCACAATTAGAGAGAGAGAGAGAGGAGGAAGCAGACTCCCTGCCTAGCAGAGAGCCCGACGCGGGACTCGATCCCAGGACCCTGAGATCATGACCCGAGCAGAAGGCAGAGGCCTAAACCACTGAGCCACCCAGGCAGGCCCCTCTTCCAGTAATTTAACCATGAGCAGAAACAGACCTCAACACTTCTCAGAGCAAAACAACATAATCCAGACACCTTAAAATATATCACTCAAATGACCAACATAACATAAGAACATAAGAACTTACGGATATATGGTGAAGCAGAAAAATGGAACCTATACTCAAAAGTAAAAGCTGTTCTTAGAAAAGACCAAGAGTTTCCCCAGATGTTTAAATTAGGAGACACTGAATTTGAAGCAATTATTATAATGACTTCAAAAAGGTAGTAGAAAAAATGATCCTAATGAATAAACTGCAGAATTTAAAAAGAAAACTATAAATTCAAACAAACGGAAAAATGCAAATTAAAACAAAACAAAATCTGCACTTGAAAAGTTCAACTTCTGAAATGAAAACTTCATTGACCAAGCTTCATAGCAAGGAAGAAAACAAAGTATTTGCTGAACTTGAAGACATATGGATGTAATGTTCCCCAACCTAACAACAGAGAGTAAGGAGATTGAAAAATAGGAAGCGTGTCAGTGACTTAGGTACAGTATCAAATTAAATATATGTGCAATTTGATTCTAAGATGGGAAAGATAGAGAATAAGAACAATTTTTCAGAAAATACTTCAGTAATACATGTAGAGGTTTGTTTTAGATGATCTAACATCTGGGTGCTTTGCACTGAAAAGAACATTCAGAATGTCTTATCTGCCAAACAGCCACAAATAGAAGTTCAGAACATGAATTTTTGAAAATTGATATTAGTGTGTTTCAATATTTTCCAAACCTGTCCACTTCTACCCTTCACAAATGACAGATTGTATAGAGACACAGAAGAGTTAGTGAACTTTCCTAATATACCAACAGGGGATAAAGTAGGTGCTTGATGAGTCAAACATCTTTGGGTAAAAAATACATGGTATTCTCATCTCAGTATGTTTTCCAATAGTATAATAAAGACATCAACTAAGTAATGTCACTCCGCATTTTTCATGTACAATAATGATACTCATGACTCACTGAGTTGCTTTTCCAAAGAGAAGCAAAAGAACTGTAATGATATACTAAACAAATTGTTATAAAGATAGCAAATGCTGTTTTATTTTTTTTTTATTTTTTATTTTTTTCTTTTTTTTTAAATTTATTTGACAGACAGAAATCACAAGTAGGCAGAGAGGCAGGCAGAGAGAGAGGAGGAAGCAGGCTCCCTGCTGAGCAGAAAGCCCGACGCGGGGCTCGAACCCAGGACCTGGGATCATGACCCGAGCCGAAAGCAGAGGCTTAACCCACTGAGCCACCCAGGTGCCCCGCAAATGCTGTTTTAGATGAACTTTCTGTCTGTAACCATGAAATATAGGCTAGAATGCAGTGTGACTTCAGCTATCTCCCCTTATTTTGGAACATAGTAGTAATATTAAAATATATACTATGCATGACTCAATGTATTTCTACCTATCACAATATCACTTGCAAATAGTTAATAAAATCATCAGGCTATGAGTACATTGTGGCTGTAATTGCTTTCAACACCGATTATTTTTTTCTCTTTGCCCACATTACTGAGTGCCTAACACAGTGTGTCTCACACAGTGGTGCTATCCCTATCATGGTTTCTGGTGGCATGCTAGGACTTGATGCCTAGAACGACTGTGTGCACTTGTCCCTCTCATTGAAAGATAAGACAACTGAAACATCAATTTTAGAATAAATTACTTCTAAGAGTACATGGGATAAAATGCAAACTTCCTCTGCATTTTCTAAAATGAAAGCTAGTGTTCAAAGGCATCCTTTATTCCCAGCAGAAGCTTTAAACTGCACCTTTAATTTAAAGCAGGCATTTACTTTGCTTACAGAGATACTACAATAGCAACATTTTTAAAAAGTACTGGGTTAAGGAAGTATATTTCATTTTGTTATTTAATCTTTATTTTAAAAATATTGAAGTGGCTTATCATAAAAATACTGCATAATATGGTTATAAACACAGAATTAGAAATTTAAAAAAAACAAACAAAAAAGGATTTCAGTAGAAACAACAAAAGCATCAGGTAAGAACAATGTATTTCCTTATGGACTTGATCATCTGTGACAGAGAGGGTCTTTTCAAGGGTACACGTTAAATTTGGGTCTTAGGTCCTTCAAGCACACTCACCCAAAAGCAAATTGAGAGATTTTTTTTTGCATAAACATAATTTTTCTGTTTATGCAACTCCTTTTTGAGGAATTGAATGTGATCACTTTTACACACACACAAAAAATGAAATGCAAATACGAACCCTTAGGTTACTTACTTACTTACATACCTCTTGCCCCCTTCCAAGGAAAACTAAGCTGAGTGATAAAAAAAGTGCTGATATATATATGATATTTCTTAAAGGACTATTGGCTAATAAATACTTAAGTCTCCTCTGAAAATAGGTTTCTAGCTTATAGTTAAGTGTGTATGGTTTCTCTGAGCTTATGCAGATTCAGGAAGAGACTCCCAGATACTGCCCTAAATATACTTGCAGTAAGAAAAAGTAAAGGTATTAAATAGAGTTTACTACACAAGGTCAGAAACAGGGGTCCTCTGGGTGGCTCAGTCAGTTAAGCGTCTGCTTTGGCTCCAGTCATGATCCCAGAGTCCGGGGCTCAAGCTTCCCATCAGGCTCCTGGCTCAGCAGGGGAGTCTGCTTCTCCCTCTATTCCTGCCCTTGCTCGTGTTCTCCCTCACTCTCTCTTTTAAATAAATAAATAAATAAATAAATAACCTCTTAAAAAATATCAGAAACAATATCCATTACTTTGTCTAATGCCAAAAATTTTAAATAGATTTGTAATTTAATAGTAATGAAAATTTTAAAAAATCCCATAGTTTAAGAGCTGAGTAAAGTAAATGAGACATTAAAGTTGGAATAAAAATCCAATGCTATTTAAAAGGCCCTTCGATTTAAAAGTCATAATTTGATAAATTATCTTGACTTCATGAATTCTATTAGTGACAAGTTTCCAAAATAATAAATTATAATGATTTCATCGCATTCACTTTTGCTAATATCTGATGAATTATTATCAATGGAGCTAAAAACTGAACCTCGTTCAACTATACACTTAAACACAGATACAGAAAAACAAACAGATCACCCTCTTGAATATACTCATCCACCATGGAAATAATCATTGAGAAATAGGCTCACATTATAAAGAGTAGGTAGGTTTACAAGATATGTTAGATTTATTTTGAAATATTCTATATTCAAATTTAAGTTTTAAATTGACCCATACCTTTCTTAGCTATGACTTGCTCAAGTATAAGAGAAATATATGGTATTTAGCTTATTCCTGTTTCATACACATCCTTTGCTCTCTCTAAACTAGTTTCAAAACTCTTCTCAGTTTCTCCTCGGGTCCAAGGAAATGAAGGAGATTCTGGAGGGGATATCTCAGCCACTGCTAATCTCCTTCTTTGATTTCATGACTTTACTCATGGGTATCCATTCCCTACTTCTCAGTAAATTATCTGCTTTAGCCCTGGATTGTCACAAATTGCAGTTATCAAAAAGGATTCATGTACTTACAAGTATCAGGAAAAGGATTAATAGAAGCACAACCGGTCTGTGACCAATCCAATTTCAACTGAATTGTACAATAGAAAGACATAGTTGATTTTCTGCGTCTGTGTCTATGATGGTAGGGAAAATGGTAGAAGAAACAGGAATTTCTGATTCTTTTTTCACTCAGGAATTGAAGTGAGATTAATCATTACAACTACATTAACATTTCTCTTCAACTGAAGCTATAGTCAGTGTCAGTGTAGGGTACAATGTATGCCGAAGATTTCTTCCAGCATGTGAAATAATTTGCATCTTTTCCAAACTGAAACCTGTCACTGGTTCTACAATTACAAAACTTACCATCAGCTAACTCCAACACACGCGTCTCCTATTATCCTTGAGTAATAAAAAGGAGACAAACTCCTCACTGATATTGATGCATGGGACTAGAATGCTTTTAAAATTTGTTTGTTAGCATATTTACTTTCCTAATTATATTCTCTTAAGTGAATATCACAGCTGACTTACACACAAAGTCAGATTATCCGCTGTGAATAATAGTACTGTACAAATCTGACAGGATTTTTGTAATCAACAACCACAGATAAAAATTGTTCTGAAGGGGCTCCTGGGTGGCTCAGTGGGTTAAGCCTCTGCCTTTGGCTCGGGTAATGATCCCAGGGTCCTGGGATCGAGCCCCGCATCGGGCTCTCTGCTCAGCAGGGAGCCTGCTTCCTCCTCTCTCTCTGCCTGCCTCTCTGCCTACTTGTGATCTGTCTGTCAAATAAATAAATAAATAATTGTTCTGAAGAGTTTGGAACAACTGATCAAAAACTGCTCAGTAAAACTCATATGGTACAAACACACAATCAGAAATTAGCTATCTTTGTGCAGTAAAATACCATTTCTCAATTTTTAACATTTTCCTCATTTGTTGAGAGAACATGAAATGTCATAAGAGTACAGGTCCGTGAGCCTTTAAAGAGTTGTGACATGATCTTAGTCATTTCTGTATCTTTGGTATACCTCAGTGCAGAGCATATGTATTTCATCAATTTTACAATGCACATTTTTAATAATTTAACATCTCTGAAATTAGAATGTCTTATAATCAATGGCATGTCATAGTTTCTTTTTTTTTTCTTTTTAACTTCTTAGTGGAACGTACATATTAGTGCATGTTACGATCAATGATGCCTTTTGATCCGATTGAATATATGGTAGTTAGGCATTGACTAAACATTTGTTGAACATGAAAAGCAACATATTATGGTGGAAGGATAGTTCAAGGATCCAGCTCAGGAATATATTGCAGCTCAGAATACTGCAGAATATACATCCAGCTCAGGAATATATAAGCCCTGAACCAACGACATTTGTGAAGAGTGGGTTTTTTTTTTTTTAACAAGGCAATAAGCTACTACACAAGGAGACTCGGTAGAGTCAAAGACAAAACAGAAATTTTGCTTAGGGTTAAAAGGAGTGGTACATCGGCCTCACCTATAGAATGGAGATTGGAGAAGTGAGGGGACATAAAACGCAGGGAAAGAAGAGCGGTGATAGGGAATAGAACTCATAACTCTTGGACATTTTAGTTAAGTGAAAGGTAAGATCATATATGAGGATGAGATCAGCTTTAGACATGGAGCTGAGAAAGGCTGGACAATAATTTGGTTCTTCAGGCATACAAAAAATGAGAATCCTAAAGCAATGTTTTGTGAGCTTCTGGTCAGAATCACCCAGAGGAGAGGTGCAGTCCTATAGCAAAAGGAGTTGAGAAAGAGGCCTTCATAGGTTCTTTATTTATAATCCAATGTTTCATACCCCATTCAATAAAACCAAAGCCCTGATATTGAAAGTAATAGTGAAAAACCTAAAAACCAGTCTCATGGTACTTTTAAAAATGAATGGACATGCCTAAAATTAATCTAGTCAATCTGGTCAAACCAAAAGTCTTAGTACCAACACCATTAGCAATTAGCATTAGCAAGAGACTGGGAAGGAAAATATCCAGTTTTTATATTAAAGGGAATTACTAAAAAAAAGCAAGAACAGACCTAACATAACTCCAGGTTAATAACCTTAGGCCACCCCAAGGATGATTCTAAGTGCGAAGCTAGATTGGATAAGACAAATAAAAATTTAAAAGTGAAGCTTAAAATTCTATTTATGTAAATCCAAACTGTTATATGTCAGAATTCTTGTGTATTACAATCTTGGCTTCTGGTCAGGTTGACCAGGTAATAAACTATATAGTTTTGCATTCATATGGAAGCATTTGCTATATTAAGTTGCTTAGCATCACTGCTCCTTAGAAAACCCAGCATCATAAGCTGGAAAAAGTCCAACACTGGCATTCTTCGTCTTGGATAGAGGATTCTAGGATAGGAACGCTCTTGACAACTTGCCATTTTTCATCATTGTCCTGGTTTTGCCAGAGCTCAGGAGGGCTGGCCCCACTCGTGTTGAGGAAAAGTGGAAATACCACCTTATGTTGAACAATTGCACACCTCAAATAAACAGTTTAGTTTATATTTTTGGGTCTTGGATCCATAATAATCAGATTATGAGAGAAATTCATCCAAATATATCACTTTTTCTGAGACTTAATGCAGTTTTTTTTTTTTTCCTTTAATCTAAAAACATTTTAGGATTCTCTAAAGTATCCACTGGTGCTCTTGTATTCCTTATTCACTAGTACCTTTGGAAGCCATATTTTGTGTGTCCCTTATTCTGGTCTTAGAAGAAGAAAAAGTGAAGAAGTGGAAGACATATTTGACCCATGGTTGGGAAGTGGAAAACCAGTTGTGTTAGAACGAGGAAGGGAATCTCTGGTGCTAGCAAATGTACCACGGATAGGGTTGTATATTACATCGTCGCACATTGTCGATGCTGTTTGGATTGAGAAATAAAATCAGAATGTGGTTGATTTACAGGCGAAAAGAAACAATTAAATAGATACTTTGTAATAGGTTTTACTCTTGTGATAAGTTTAGTGAGAAAAAGCAGCAAGTGAAAAGGTGAAGTAATGGGACGCCTGGGTGGTTCAGTCTGTTGAGCCTCAGACTCTTGGTTTTGCCTCAGCTCATGTCTCAGGGACTTGGAATTGAGCTCTGCCTTGGGCTCAGGCTCAGCACGGGGTCCATTCGTCCCTCTCCCTTTGCCCCTTCTCCTGCTTGTGTGCACTCTCACGCTCTAAAATAAATAAATAAAGTAATATCTAAAAATTAAAAAAAAAAAAGATGATGTAATTTGTTCCTGAAATTGCACTTGTACAAAATAAAGAAGAATAATGGTCTCATAATGAAAGCAAAAAGCAGACAGGAGGAGGAGCTTGTATCTGACATGTGTGTGCCTAATTGGGTGAGTATGTACCGGCTGAGAAGAGCCCACTGGCCACCTGTTGTGGAAAAATAAAGTCAGAATTTAAAAAGATAAGAAAAAAGGATGTCAAGTAGGGTGATCTGAAGAATGACTAAGTTTCATGCTCAAAGTCAAGCAAAGCTGAAAAAGCAGCTTTTCCCTGCAGCATAGCTCAAAGGACAGCATTACATACTATATCCACCTGTTTCACCATGTGATTCTTGCAGAAGTCATATTAGGAACCATAGGTTTTCCATATAAACCCTGATCCCCAGAAATCACTGATTTTCTGAAAACAGCAATAACTTCAAAATTCACAGCAGCCCATTCATACAATATAAATTCCATTAACAATTTTTAGCTGTCCATTTAAAACAAATTGAAGCAATTTTTCACTGTGTTGGATATTTTTTAAAATGAATATTTTGCTTGTTTGTTTCCACTAATTTACTGGTAAATTTACTTGAAATGGTCAACCCAGCTCTATAATTATGCAAAGCTAATGGATTTCTTGGACTAAGTCATTAGATAATTATATTAGTTAATGTTCTTTTGGTTGCGAGCAGTGAAAGCTGTCTCTGTGAGCTCAAACAAACAGGAACCTTAATGGCAAGACACAGAAATAGTTTATGTCATCAAAAGGACCGTTGTGCAAACAAGACTGACAAAGGGATTGAGCCACGCAGGCCAGAGGCCACCTTAAATACTCATAGTCCTTTCTTCTAGACTAGAGCAGAGATAGCACATTTTTTTTTTTTAACCATAAAGAGACAGAAAACATTTTAGGCTTTGTGGGCCATACAATCCCTGTTGCATTACTCAGTGTTCCCATTGCAGTGCAAAATCAGCCAATCACATACAGGGCATAAATGAAGGAGCATGGCTGGCTTCCAATAAAGCTTTATGTACATACACTGAAATGTGAATATCACAGAATTTTCATGTGCCATGAAATATTATTCTTCTTTTGACTTTCTTTTCCAACCATTTAAAAAATACAAAAACCCCAAAACAGGCAGTAGACTGGATTGGCCTCAAAGTCTTAGTCTGTCCACTTTTCCTCTAGGAGGCTGCCAGGAACTTTCAAGGACTTTCAACCTCTCTTTGTTCAAGGTTTAAAATGCTGGAAAAGAGAATCCTATTGTCTTATTTGAAATTGGTTTTATACTCTTAGATCAAATGTTTTCTGCCAGATGGGAAAGGCCACACAAAGCAGGCAGAGTCTCTGGAAGCTTACCCTCAGTACTAGATGCAATTATCAGAAAAGACTGGGCAGAGGAGTGTTAAGAACTAAGCAGCCCCCTCGACAGAAAATCTACAACAGCAACATTGTTTCATTGTATTTATCTTCAGACTATTAACAATTGTGTGTACTTAGTAGATAGAAACTTGGTTAATCGGTGCATCCAGACTTAAACTGTGTTTTGTCTCTCTATTGTCTTTGAGATAAGAAATAAATTCCCCCAGTGGGACACTAAGAGCCCCTAAATATCAGTGCAACTTGGCTTTGATCTACTCCAAGTTCCATGAGATCTAACTTGAAAAAGTTTTGGAAGCTTAAAGAAAAAATTTCAAGAGGTTTAAAGCTACCACCTACATGAAAATACATACTTTGTGTAGAGAGAAGGGAGTTGAGGGAAATTGGAAGGGGTGGTGAATCATGAGAGACTATGGACTCTGAAAAACAACCTGAGGGTTTTGAAGGGGCAGGGGGTGGGAGGTTGGGGGAACCAGGTGGTGGGTTTTGGGGAGGGCACGTATTGCATGGAGCACTGGGTGTGGTACAAAAACAATGAATACTGTTATGCTGAAAAGAAATTAAAAAAAAAAGAAAAGAAAATACATAATTTGTGAAGAATGATATAGAGATCCTTCATAATCTGACCACAATATACACTAATCATCTGCCACCCTTTATTATGCCCCATGTCCCTACTCTACTGTTCTCTAAACATACTGTCTGTACATAATTTTGTGTCTTGCAGCAAGGTTCATCTAAAATAGTTTTTTCCTCTTTCCTTTCTTTAGAAACTCCTGTTTGGCATTCATTAACACACACAGAGTTAACTGTGCTTTTAAAATACTGTTAATCCCTGGGGTCCCTGGGTGGCTCAGTGGGTTAAAACCTCTGCCTTCGGCTCAGGTCATGATCCCAGAGTTCTGGGATCCAGCCCCATATTGGGCTCTCTGCTCAGTGGGGGGCCTGCCTCCCTCCCCCCCCTGCCCCCGCCTGCCTCTCTGCCTACTTGTGATCTCTCTCTCTCTGTCAAATAAATAAATAAAATCTTTTTAAAAAATGCTGTTAATCCTTATTATAGCTATATCATATCTACCTAATTTTTCTTTACAATATTGAAATACGACTATTAGTTTAGACTTTTATTATTTCTTTCCCCCTTGGTCTTTCCCATTCATATAAATATTGATTAAATACAAGATGCTCAAAGTTCTCCCACATTATGCCATCTACATACTCTCAGCTCTCTCTCTTAATCCAAAATTGCATACCACATCGATTCTTATTGACTATATTGGAATTATATTTGAACTACCTAAAAATAAGACATATGAGTTTTTTTTCCCCTGCCTACATGCATTAAATTTAAAATAGCTTTGAGGAAATGACTGTATTTTTTTATAGCCTATTATAGTAGGCATAATGTTTAAAGGACTTTGAAGATTTTCAACTACATACCTATTTTATCTCACCCCTTCAAGTGTGAGCTCAACCAGTAAACATGATGGGCTATAACACTCCTAATTATGTCATATGAAAAATAAATTTTGTATATGTAGTGAAGATCTCTAATTAGGTGACTCTAATTTAACAGAAAGGGATCGTATCGTGGTGAGCCTGGACTAATCCAGCGAACCCTTTGAAAGAGTGAGAGATTTCAGAGAAATGCTCTTGCGCTAGCCTTGAAACAATGAGTGGGTAAAATAAACATAATAAATAAATAACTATTTCACACAATGGAATATTGTTCAGCCATTAAAAAAGGGAAATCCCGCCATTTGCAACAACATGAATGAAGCTAGAGGACATTATATTAAGTAAGTCAGACAGAGTAAGGATAAATACTGTATTATCTCACTTATATGTGGAATCTTAAAAAAAAGAAAGAAAGAAAAATGTTGAACTCATAGAAGCAAAGTAGAATGTGGTTGCCAGGGACTGGGGATGTGGGTGGGGGAAAATGAGATGTCGGTCAAAGGTATAACCTATGAGTTATGAACTAAGTAAGTTCTAGAGAACGAATGTATGGCATGGTGACTATAGTTAACAATATTGTATTGTATACTTAAAATCTGCTAAGAGAGAAGATGGTAAGTGTTCTCACCACACACGATTAACTTGGTTGCGGTAATCATTTCACAGGGCATATTAAATAATCATAGTGAACATTTTAAATATTTACAATTTTTGGTCAATTTTACCTCAGTAAAGCTGAGGTAGGGCAGGGGGAGTTGGTGGAAGAAGGGGCAAATTTCCATTTTGTAAGAAAACCTATGGATGGGACCAGGTGGAAGGAAACAGATGGAAAGTATTCATGCCTTCAAGGAGCTATACTAAAGAATTATAACCAGGAGTTTCAACCGCATCTGAGTTAGACGATGATGAGATTTTGGACTTCAAAATGATGATATTTATATTTGATTTTAGACTCTAAATTGAAGATATTATGAGATTTAGATTTAGATTATGAGATTTTGGACTTTGAGCCAATACTGTGATGCATTGAGATTTGGGAATCGTGATAAAGAGTGGATGTGTTTTGCATTTGAGAAATATGTGAATCTTTGGGGGCCAGAGGGCAGATTGTGGTGGCCAGAATTCCAACATAGCTTCCAAGATTCCTGCCACCTGTAATATATATTTGGTAATATCCCCTTCCATTGGGAATGTTGTTCTCATGATCAGGTTACTTAGTCATAGCAAAGGTAAAGGCATTTTCACATAATTCACATCTCTAACTCATTGACTTTGAAAGAGATTCTCCTTGCTGGGGTTGAACTAATCAGATGAGTTTTTAAAAGGAGAACTCTCTTGCTGGACTAGAAGAAAGGACATAAGCATATGCTAAACTGCTTATGCAAGAGGTCACATGGCTAGGATCTGACAGGTGACTCCAGGAGTTGAACGTGGTTCTAGTTGACAGGTAGAAAGAAAAGAGGGAACATCAAACCTATAGAAGCAAGGGACTGAATTCTGCCAATAACTACATAAGCTTAGAAGAGAACCTGATTCCATTCCAAGAAGGAATGGAATTGCAGCTCTCACCCTGGGTTAAGCCTGATAAGATCTGAGCAGATTTAGCTAACCAGTACCTGAACTTCTGACCTACAGAAACTCTGAGATAATAAATGGGTATTGTATGAAACACTTAAGTTTGTGATAATTTGTCACACAGCAATAGAAAGCTAGTACAACTGTGTTACGATCATTAGTCTCAGTTCCCAGATGCTAGCCTGGTGTGACTGCTGACTGTATTTTATACCCTGTATCTAATTGTAAGTTGCCCAAAGAAAATTTAGTACACATTTGCATAATTCTCTCCTGAGTAAATTAAATACATTGTTTCTCTTATCCTTCCTTTATAGGGAAGCTCAAGTGTTCCTATATTCATTGTCTGTTCATTGTTTCTATCCTTGCACTAAAATTAGTATTATTTTTCATTTGTTTTTAAGTCTTTTTTCCTCACAATTTGATAAATGATTATGCTTGCTTAATTGCTAATCCAAAGGAAAGAAAAAACATTATTAGAACTTTCATTTGTATAAGAGACTATTTTATGTCCCTGTTGTATAGAGCAACTAACTACATTCCCTCAGCAGGAAAAAGATCCAGAAACAGAGCCAATTCTGATTTCATTAAACACTTGTCCTCAATTAGTTTCCTTCAGTATCTTGAAATCACATGAACTGTGCATGAGTTTATTTCACCAATTATTGCTTCAGCTGAGAGACAGGAGCTACTATTCCCACGATCCCATTTTTCTTAGAAATTATATTTTTGTCAAAAAGTCTCAAAATTTAAGTGTATAAAATTAAGAACATATATATAACATATTAACATATAACATATTATATAACATATTAAGAAATGAATCACAAAATAATATGTGAATTCAAATAAACTATAGTTATAAATCATCCTTTCTGAAATTTTAAAAAATGCTATTCCTAAAATATCTGTAATTTAAATATATAAAGGGCATTTTAAATAGAATTGTACATGATTTTTTTTTTAAGATTTTATTTATTTATTTGACAGACAGAGATCACAAGCAGGCAGAGAGGCAGGCAGAGAGAGAGGAGGAAGCAGGCTCCCTGCTGAGCAGAGAGCCCAATGGGGCTCGATTCCAGGACTCTGAGATCATGACCTGAGCCGAAGGCAGCAGCTTAACCCACTGAGCCACCCAGGCGCCCCTAATTGTACATGATTTTTAAGAGAACATGTATTTTGAATTTCCTTAAAAATCAGTAATTTATATTGAAGTAGTTATGGTTAAAATAAAGAGAAACTGAAAAAATTTAAGACTAATAGTACCTCCATGAAAGTAGAAGGGACACACGTCCAATGGCAATCAGTGTTAGTAAAACCTGGGTATTTTAAAGGTGTCATGGATGGTGAAGAGAATGTAAAAGTTCAAAACATTTTCTGACACACAAATGTAAGAGTGGTGTGGTGAAACCATATAAGGAGATATTATTTACTAGGGCACAGAATTCTTCCCATATCCCAGAAGTTTCATGGCAGCCTTGCTTTCCTAAACCGGTGAAATGAGAGCTGTCTCATCCTTTCCTCAGTGTGCCAGGATTTTGTGTCAGATTACATTTACTTTTACTTTAATCCTGGATTTTAAGTCCCATTTTTCACCGTAATACTTTGAATCTACTCTCCAACTCTCATCTCTAGCAGTGCGGCATTAAGTGCAGTGCTGGTCTGATGGAAGATATCACTGGCTGTGGATTCGGGTCTCATTTAGAGGACATCAAAGGCAACCTGACTGGATCTCAAAGTCTGTTTCTGAGTTGTTCCCCAGCAGCCAGTTTCCTTGCTAAGAAAGATCCCAGTTCTTACTCTTGGCTTCCATGATGCTGATTTCTCTCTGTACTATTCGCCCCACACACATTTTTCCTTCATTTTCCCCATGCACTGCTAACACAAGCTGCTGTGTACAGGAAAAAACAACTAAATATACGGGAACTCAGAGTGAATTTTAAATACTAAAACAACAACAACAACAACAACAACAAAAACTAGAACCATATCATAATTTGCTTCCTTTGCCTCAGGTCAATTTTCCTTCCAATATTCCTCCCATATGATTTTCCTTTTCCAGTTAAGATTTTATGTTCCTGGGGCACCTGGGTGGCTCAGTGGGTTAAGCCTCTGCCTTCAGCTCAGGTCATGATCTCAGGGTCCTGGGATCGAGCCCCCCATTGGGCTCTCTGCTAAGCAGGGAGCCTGCTTCCCCCTCTCTCTCTGCGGGCCTCTCTGCCTACTTGTGATCTCTGTCTGTCAGGTAAATAAGTAAAATCTTAAAAAAAAAAAAAGATTTTATGTTCCTGATCTGTCTTTTTTAACCTGAATAATTTACTTTTTCAGTCTCTGTCTTCTGCATCCTAGTCTCAAGTCTCTTAATTGATTTCATAATACACTAATGGGTGTTGGCTTATAGTGTACAAAAAACATATTCAAGTCATGCCCCACAGCCTTCAGATATCACACACAAAAAAAATACTAAACAAGTTATTTTCCCAAAAACATCAAAGAGTCTGCCTCTGAAATGAATGAAGTCCCTGTACCTAGAATATGTTAACATTAAATATTATATTATTGAAATAGTATTGTTTTCTTTCTCTTGGATTACTATTATCATTGGAACTGTTGTTACTAGTTCTGTTCTTACAACTATTAGCATAATTGCCACACTACTGTTATCATTACTACTAATGTGTTGTATTCCATTATTATGCTTGATTCTACAACAAAACCTAGCGATTTTATTGTTTTGCTGTCCTCTGATACTTGTTATTAACATCTGTGGTAGGGAGCCTCTAAAATTTCTCACAGTGTTTCCTGTCTCTTGTTATTCATGACACTGTTAATCCCTCCTATTAATTGTGGGTTCCACTGGTAACTCTCTACTAAAAATAGAATGGGACAAAAGACACTTTGAAGACCAGGTTACAGCAAGACTCTGGCTTCCGTCTTGCTTGTCCTCTTTTGCTCTTCTGCTTGCTGGTTCTGACAGAAGCCTGCTGACATGTTGTGCGTTGACCTACGCAGAAACCACATGGGAGGGGACTGAGGCAGGCCTCTAGCCACCAGCCAGCAAGGGCATTTGGCTCTCAGGCCAACAGCCTTCAAGGAACTGATTCCTGCCACCAGCCACGCGATTGGACTTGGATGCAAATCCTACCCCAGTTGAGCTTTGATAGGATTCCAACTGTAGCTTACACCTTAATTACAGCCTTAGGAGAAACTCTGAGTCAGAGGACCCAGCTACATATCGTGTATAGTGTGCTACTATACTGTATAGTGTGTAGACTTTTGAACAACAGAAGCTGCATTGGCTTAGCCTGCTGTGTTTTGGGGTATTTCATTATGCAGCAATAGGTAACCAAAAAATTACCTCCCATAACTGAGTTTGGTATCTCTTTCATAGCCCTATGTTCTTTATACAGGGGAGAGACTGAAAAGACTGAGTAAACAGATATGAAAAAATAAAGCGTACAGTTTGTTCATTAAATCTCAAAAGGTAAAAACCATGTTGAAACAGATGAATTTTATCAATAGTTAACCCTTTTATGTGTTTTATAAGACTGGAGCCTTAGGCAGCACTCTGACGCTTGGGTGATAGAATTGCTAAGAGCCCGGGTTCCTAAGTCCCACATGTCCTGGGGAAGTTACACTTATTTTCTTCTCAGGGAACTAGATGTTGAAAGACCTGGAGTTTCTAGCTCTCCATTCACCTTCCCTCTCCATCCTATGTTTTCAATTACCTCTTCATTGGATTTTAGGAGTGACTCACCTGATATAGAAAGGAAAAGGGATCTTTAATCAATATGGTTTTCCCAGGCTGGCGCTCCCTCTACTTCTAGTCCACCTAGAGCCCTGGTCAGTGGAGGATACAAACTTCTGTTGGCTTTTCTGTTTGATGAAAACTGCCAGGAATACAACCATTGGGGCTACTTGAGTCAGAAGCTCCCAGCTGCTTTTCTGGTTTTTGTTGTTGTTGTTGTTGTTGTTTTGAGACAGAGAGGTGGGGAGGGGCAGAGGGAGAAAGACAATTTTTATTTTTAATTTTAAAAAAAATTTTTTTTATTTATTTGACAGACAGAGATCACAAGTAGGCAGAGAGGCAGACAGAGAGAGAGGGGGAAGCAGGCTCCCCGCTGAGCAGAGAGCCCGATGCGGGGCTCCATCCCAGGACCCTGAGATCATGACCTGAGCCGAAGGCAGAGGCTTAACCCACTGAGCCACCCAGATGCCCCAGGAGAGAGACAATTTTAAGCAGACTCCATACCCAGTGCAGAGCCTGACACAGGGCATGATCTCACAATTCTGAGATTGTGACCCCAGCCAAAAGTCAAGAGTCAGAGGCTTAACCAACGGAGCCACCCAGGCGCCCCTCCCAGCTGCTTTCCATGATGACTTATTTCTTCCTCAAGTCCTGGATGCTTTCACATCAGTTTCTTCTTTCATTTCCCATCTCCAGATCTCTCTTTAAGCACTATTCAACAATTGCCCCCATGGTAATCTAAGATTACCAAATTCCTCTGTTATATATTCTGATTCTGTAGAATCTGTATGTCTGACAAGTATCTCAGGTTATTCTTCCCCACAAGGTTCCAAAATCCCAGGAGGACAACCTAAACCCAGGCCTGTGCTGAAATACTACCTAGAAATACCAGTGGTACCATGTAGTTCTCCATTCTAAGCCATTTAAATTTTGAACCACTTTACTCCACACAATTTACTAATAAGCAATATCTTTTCCTTTAAAAAAGACTATATTTTTAATATTTGCATAAATGAAATGCAACACATCTATGCTACAGGCACTATAAGACGTTGGACCCAGATGAGTCAGACATCTCTCCTGTCCTTGAGGAGCTCATACTCTGACAACACAGTTCAAATGGAGGTAAAAATGGAGAAAAAAATACCTTCAGCAAAGGAGAATTAGATGTATCAAGAATCTTATAGGGGCGGGGATATGAGTTCCACAATAATTCTATTTAGGATTCTTAAATTTCAAGTCTAAAAGGAAGCATATCAAGTCATATACTTCTCTTTATAGGATGAGGTGGGAAATTGGTGCTCTGGAGCAAATCTTTATTTCACCCATACAGTGCAAAGAATTAAATTCATAGTGTTTTTACAGATTAAATTACATAAGTTGCATTTATGAATAGAAGAAAAAAGGGTCATTCCTGATGGTTTTGACTCTGATCCGGGAAACAAAAAAATGTCAGTGGGGAGGAAGAACGGTGGTTTGGAGAAAGGAGTTGGTAAAGAGACAATTAAATACTGAATAGTGGTTTATGTTTTTAAAAGGTGCTTGCAAGTCATGTGTCTGTAACTCAGCAAGCGAACATACTTATTACATGCTAATAAGCTGGTCAATAATGGAAGTCAATATGAGTGGAAGATGAGAGCCTTTGCTTTTTTGTGTGTCTGACCCTGAATTCTAAAATGCACCTCTGACATTATCTTTAACCATTTTGCCAAGTGACATAATTATGACCATTATAACATTAGGACATGTCAATGTCTCCATTTCAAATTAAGGAAATGCGGATTGCTTTTTTGCCAGCAATTCTCAGAGTTTATCAGTAAAAAGCCCATTGACTTCCGGGATGTAGCTGTGCCCTTTACACGGTGTCATTATCGAGAGGACTTATTTCAGAACCAAATGAAGATTCAGTGGTGAATCTCCACCAGCAGTTTATGAAATCTAAGTCTTGGAGTTGCTGAGGTACAGGGTTCCCATTGAGTCCCCTGTATAAAATGGATTGGAATCTGCTCCGGTCTTACATCTCTTTGACAGTCAATTTTGTGCCTTATTCGCAAATGTAGCACAATGTGTGAAGCCGTTCACCATCGATGTTACAAATCCTAATGAAGTGTTTTACCTCCTGCTAGATTTCAGTTGGGAAGGCTTTTAAATGTCTTTCCATTTATACATGCCTGCATTTTACACTTGGTGCACAATGAAATCCTACTGAATAATGTGTTTTATTTTCTATTTCCTTTCTCTGGGATATATGTTGAAAGACAGAAAGTAGATTGGTGTTATAAATGCAAAGAGAGAGAACCAATTAAGTCATAAAAAACTGGATAGGCTTTGCCTAATATAGATGTATTGTTATATATAAGAGATGTGTAGAAGTCTATAGACTTTGGGATTTTGTTCTCCATGCCACTGATTTTAGTTTTCTATCAATAGTGAGACAGCAAGGATTCTATTTTCTGCCAGCACCTGCTGGACCTCAAAAACTGTACACAAAAGCTTGTAGTTTCAGTGTTTTACAGAGCTCATTCTTTATTTTTCACCTCTCTGGCCCAGAGCCATTAAGAACTGCAAACTCCAGGCACCAGAGGAAAAAATTATTACAAATGATAAAAACATTAAAAAGATAAATTATGCCAAATAAATAAAAATCAGAAAAAAATCACACAAAAAAAATTTAAGCAAAGCAACTTCACCCTTGGACTCTTTGGCACCCTTTGTTATGACAATTGTAAATCTAAGCCTGATCACAGTGAGAGATGAGCTTTGGTAAACTGACAACAAATGTCCTGACAGTTATATATTTGGCTTCCATCTTTCAATATTTTTAAACTAAAACACATGGTATCCTGAATGATTGTTAACATGGTTTTGATTCAAACAACCATAGTAGTCATGAGATATAAACTTGTTTTATCACCCAAAGATAGAGAATTTAAAACCACGTAAATAAACCATAGTATTTATCATTTATTCATTTTTATAATCATCAGTATCATTTGAAATCTTACTAAGAGAGGCATATATCTTTGGCTTCTGTGGCTCTAAGTATGATCAAAGTATAATTAAAAAAATGCTAAACATAAGTTTCAAGGCAATTGTATAAAATTATACTGTTGGTCTTCAAAGACAACAATAATAATAGCTCTACAGAGTTACTCTATGTGGGTACAATAATAATAGCTCTACAGAGTTACTCTATGTGGGTGTTTCTCTAAATGTTTTCCCCATCACTTTGTCACATCCTCTCACTAATGTTATTTTACAGATAAAGAAAATAAAGCCTAGAGAACAGAAACATACCCAAGGTCTCCGGTGTTGTACATCTAGTAAAAGAAAACGAAACAAAACAAATAAACAAATAAAACAAATGGTGATTTGAATCCAGACAGCTTGGTTCCAACATCAGGTTTTTAAATGCTCCAATCTACCCCTGGATCTCTCGGATTCTAGCCTAGGGATTCACCAGCCAAGGTAAAAAGGGAAAAAAAAAAAAAATCTATAAGCTGGGAGCCATTCAAACACTATTAGTTTTACCTATTAACCATCTTTGTAGCAATGATGAATGACTAAAAAAGAAAAAAATATTTTTAAGAAAGCAATGGGCTAGCAACTCATGATAATCCCTGCCAACGTCCCATTAAAATGTCTGTGTAGGCACAAAAAAGTGTGAAAACACACAACAAAATTCTTAGAAGATTAGATATGTAGGTCAGTTATTGTCATAATATATGAGACAGTTCATCAGCCACGGAAAATGGAGCTGAACACACATGGACTTCATATCACAGGACCAGTGTACTTAAAGAAGGAGGGGGAAATATAATATTCACATGGATAATGTGCTATGAATTCCTAATTATTTAGTCTAGGCCTTTTTTGTCATTAGACATGGTCAGCATAGTGTTTAATCCTCTAGGATTTCAAGGGCCTACAAAATAATTGAAAACAGAAGAGATTATTAACCATAACATATAAAATAAAGAAAATAAAAGTTCAGTGTTCAATACACAACTCATCCATTCATAAAATATGACATCACATGAATTAATTGCAACAAACACATGAGCCACATTTCCAAAGATAGAAAAATAGGAGAAATACCAGAGAGGCCAGTGCATTCCCAAAAGCATCCTTGGTTTGATAAGCCCTTACGAGCCCCTGACTTTGTCACCCCTAGTTCTTTACACTCAATACAACTGAGCTCCTTTCCTTCAAGGTCAGCACCACTCAGTTTCCACGGCTAAACAAGATTCACAAGAGCATAACCAAAGGCAATTTCTGCCTCCCCAGAAGTTGAGAGTAATGTGAAATTATTCTGGCATGGGGCAAAAGTGTCACATCTCTGCAAGGTACCTGCTGGTACCCCAGCTCCAAATTTCCTATTTTATTCTTTACCCTTGGCCATTTCCGTATGTCTAATACTAGGCATTAGATTTCAGCTATAGTCCCCAATCTCATTTCTCTTTCCCTAACTAGCCTTTATTAATAAAGATTCTCTGAAAAGCTTGAAGGAGAAATACTGTTAAATCTTGGGCTCCAAGTCCCACATTACGTCCCAATTTGTAGTCAGGACTGAACTTCTATGATGAGCCCCTTGTAAGCTACTAGTTGAGTGGCCTATCTACTGCCACAATCTCTTTCCTCTTTCCTAACCCCTTTTTTTCTCCTCCAGATTCAGAACTCCTACAGGATCCCCTGTTATCCCTGGGTCACTGTTACCATGGATCACTCTCTAGTTCAGCTGCTGCTTCTTGGGTCTTTGGAGATCTCCATGAATCTAACCCAAGATGGGAGAGGATGGTCATCTCCATCCAGTTGAATCTCTGATTGGTCAGGCCCAAAAGCATTCCTAGAATAATACAGGTCCCAAGCTTTTGCTATTGCTGGACATAACTTCTCATAAATCAAAAGTATACCTTACTGAAACTTCCTGAGATTATATCAACCGAATTCTCTTCTATGTTTCAATACTTTTCTAATGCCTTGTCTTCTTTCAATTCCATTTTGGGAGCACATCAGGGATTCTGCTACACAAGGTGAGAGACATATTCTTCTACTATTCCTATAGAAAGACTCATACCTTTGAGAACATATGTGGGACGCTCATATCTAAGGCTTTTTTTTTTTAATATGATGGTATTATATAAAATAATTCAAAGTCCATTAAAGTTTATCAGGTTTGGAATTAGAATGATTTTCTACATCAATGGATAGAAATTTTAAAGAAGAAAGAGAGAGGAAAAAAAAAATAAAACCCTTGAAGTTCTGAGTTACCAGGACTATGGAGGGTATAGGGAATATTTTGGTCAAGAAATCTGAAGAAAAACTAACTCATTAGCAGGATGAAGGATGGTCCTTGGATAGGGAAGATATCCCTCTTCTCTTTTCTCCCTTGTCCTCTTCCACTTCTTATAGGAGGTTGTTAGATAAGATACCCTTTTTGCAAGAGGCCACCCACAGAGATGGATTGGCAAAGGTAGCTTTAGACAGTTGTGGGTTTGGATAGCAAAGATTCCAATAGTCTTTACACACAGAAAAACTGGATACTTTATTTTTCAGTTATCCATTTTGGTCTAGTGTATCAATCAAAATGAATGACTCATAAAAATTAAATAGAATGTCCGTGGGCTGCAAAATATTGTTAGTTTAAGGTGAAGATGTGAAGATGAAAGTAGAATTACAAGAACAATGTCTTGAGGGCCTGTTTTCTTCCCCCGGTGTTCTTTTTTTTTTTTTTTTTTTTTTGCTTCTTTAAAGTATAAAACGTTATCAGTGGGTACTGATATGAGGTATCCTGGCCTCTGGTATTTTCTACCTCAGCAAAGAGGATATTGCTGAGATGTGCACAGTTGTAACAACTATGCCCTACATAAATGCATCTAGCCTGTCTTACATGACTTTTCATGTTCCCCAGGAACTGGGTCGATCTTAAGAAGTTTCTAATCTCATGTGTGTATGTGTTATATAAATTCCAGGGCCACTGCAAAAATCTGTAAGTATACCTATATTTTTTTCAAGGCAGTATTATTTTCAAAAAAATTTTTAAAAGCCTATTCTTATGAATCAATTAATGGCACAAACAAGTTCTGTCTTTGCACAAATTCTGAGACCCCAAATTCAGATGAGTTCGGAGGAAACACAGAAGCCAATCAGAAGAGAAATAAGTAAACAATAAACAAACACAACCACAATAGTTTTACCTATGCATTAACAAAACATTTAACTATTTACATATTACATACAAGGAAAGCAGCATCTGCGATTTGTGATAAACATTTCCAATCTCTTTCTTTGGGGGGCAATTTTTTCCCCAAAGCTGTCTTTCTTTGTCAATACAATAGAAAAAAAAAAAGAAAGAAAGAAAGAAAGAAAGGAAGAAAGAAAGAAAGAAAGAAAAGGGAAAAAGAAAAAGGAAATATTTCATGTATATCAGAAATTCAGAAATTTAGGAGATGCTTTATATTTATCTTTAAGATAATTTTTTATAAAAGCAACTTCTGAAGCACATTCTCTAATGTGCTTTTGAGTAACTGTATATCTCTCTAAAGGTTTATTTGCTATACTTCTAAAACAGTTTCTAAATATTTGTAAGTCTACGAACAATGTATGATAATATCTATTATTAGCAACATTTGCATTGTGAGCAACACAAATTACTCTGTTTCATTTTAAAAATAAATGTCCCTCTGCCTTTCTCGCTGGTATACCTTTTCTTTTTAGCTTCTTTTCCATTTTTTTTCATTCTTACTTAATATTGGCAGAAAATTCAGTGAAGAAAGAAATACAAATGAAGAAAGAAATGTATACCCTTTAGAAACAAAATCAGCAATAATAACTAACAAAACAATTGTTATAACTGGCTAAAGTTTATACCTAAGCAAAAATTCTCAAAAACACAAATGGAATTTTGATGTTGTATACATTCTGAAAGGACACTGATTTCATTATTTCGGATGTTGAAATTCTTTAATGGGTAACTTTTCTTTTTCTCTTTCTTAGATCCTGTGCTAAAGCTCCCACATGAGAGTTATTGATGATATTCAGGACACATTCCCATTTATGGGTCCCTAGCTCTATGGGACTTAATGACACTCACAATAGCTATTAATTGGCAGGACAGACACAGTGTTCATTGATGAATGAATAAATAAATGATATTTTATGTATGTGGCCTGCTGTTTCAGAGAGAGACGGAGAAAAGAACTGTACTATGAAGAGAGTAACTAACTTAATAATTATTAATTAATTAACTTAACAATGAATACTTGTAAGGAAGTTACAGAAAGTACTGGTAGACAAAAAAAGAGAAAAAAAAAATATGGTAAGATACAGGGAAAACAATATTAAGGAAATGAGTTATAACCAGGATGAAAAGAAGGCAGAAGATCCTGCCATTTCTGTTCAAAAGTCCACAGGAAAGTGATGGTGTTCTCACTGTCCAAGTCTGTAAGATAGTAATTCCCAATTTGAAAAACATGCTATCGTACAGTTTTATCTATGTAAATTCCAAAGATATCCTAGGTATGTGTGTGTATGCTGTCATAGTGCATATGAAAATAAAGTTTAACTCTGCATATCTCAGTATAGGAAAAGCACCATTATATAGTAAATATTTCAGAGCTTTTGCTAATTTTAGTTAGTATCATTGAAAAACAATGTTTTTCATTTAAAGAAAACTTTAAATGAGTAAGTTAGAATTTACAAGCAAATATGTTCTGAACCCAGCTATCTTTATGTACAAATGTATATCAAATATTTAGAAGAGAATGTGGGAGATAGTAACAAAAATAATTCCAAGAAAATCCAGTACTATAGTACATTTACAAAGAAGGCAGAAAACTCTGTACATTTCTGTACAACTTCCTGTGGCTCTATCATTACTTTAAAACAAAAAGTTTTAAAAAAATGACAACAACAAAGGAAGGCAAGGTAGATCCACCTTTTCTTCATGCACAATCTGACTTGAAGGTGAGAGAACTCATAGATGTTTTATGCCAAGCTCACAGTATTTATGATAGATGCTTATGTAAGAATAGTTCAAGCTACCACACATGCCATGTAGACAAGAAGGCTCTAACTGGTGCAGGTAAATTTCACAGAAGCTAGTCAGAAGAACTCTTATTCATCTGTAGAGATATGCAATTCAAAGAACAACAGTTGCTATGTTTCTGAGTATTTATGACAAGGTCTGGAAAACTCATTAAAGACTTTGGATCAAGGTAAGGAGGTAAACTTAGCACTGGGAAATTTTCTTCCAATACAGCTGAATAATGATCATTCCAATAAAAGTGTTCAAATAAATTACAATACTATACATGTAATAATAAAAACAGCACAACCTCAATAAAAAAAATTCCCATGGATTCTAAATGCACAGAAGTATACTGGGGTTGGAGTAGCACAGTACATCAGTAGTAGATATTAAAAAAACCTTTGAGTGGCAAGGTCTGGATCAAAACTGACTATTTGAATTAAGGAGGCTAAAAATAAGTGGGAAATGCTGCCTGGGAGTACATCTGATACAAATCAGTGTACTTGTGGTTGCAGGAGAAATTATTGCAGATGAAGCTTGGGTACAAGCCATCCCTTGGTTGAATAACTAGGGCTGGAATATCAACATTATTACTATGAGACAAAGACTTTAATTACTGATAGTATACCTGACTCTGGACTTGGAGTCCACTAGCAGTGCCACTAAAGCATATAAAAAGGAAAAAAGTGCAAAGATTGAGTGCAAAGACCTTTAAGTGCAAAGATTGAGGGGGAACATTTCAAAAGAAAGTCTTCCATTCCAGGGAGAATGACAGAATAGGAGGAGCAGAGACTCACCTTGTCACATCGATACAAGTAGGTAACACTCACATCAATAAATAACCTAGAAAACAGCCAAAAGACTGGCAGAATAAGCTCTACAAGTAAATGTAGAGAAGAGGCCACAATGAAGAGGGTAGGAAGGCTGGAGATGCAGTTGGGAACTAAGGGACTTGTGAGACTCTGCAGGAGAGAGGGATTCTACAGACACAGAGAAGGAAGAGAGACTGCTGCAGGAGCCCACATGGGGGAGGCAAATACCCATAACATTCAGCTTTAAAGACCAGAGGGGCCAAATTTCATGAGTTCTCACAACCCATGGGACTTAGAGCATGGAATTTAAAAAAATCAGTGAGCTCACTCTGAGAGCTGGGAGGGCAAAAAGAAACTGGGTCCCTGCCCATAAAGAGTACAACAAACAGCCTGGAGACACAACATAGAAGTAGCAGTCGGAAAGGTGCCAGGGGCATACAGGAGGGAGAGTTACTTATTAATCTGAGAGCATGTCTTGTAGGGAAAAAATCCCTGGGGTACTCCACCAGGAACAAAGGGACCAGCAAGTGTATCTTCCTTCCACATGCCCCAGCATAAACAATGACCATGTGCAGGACTCACTACCTAACTTGCTCATGTTGCCATCTTGTCCCATCATGCTATGCTTCTGGAGATATCCCTGCTCTGGACAGGCTGCCCCAGTCCCTGCACAGCAGGACCCCTCCCACAGAGGGCAGGTTCATGCAAATTTCCCCAGCACTCCTACCCTATATCACTGCCCCCTGCACTGCTCTTTGGCAGATCTACCCTCTCTAGTACCTTCTTGGCTGGAGCCTATACAGAGTAGTGTCACAGACCTGATAGTTAGCAAGCAGCTCTTACAGTGGCAAGCACCACACAAAATGATTCTTGACCCGGAGAGAGGGAAAGACAGCCACACTGTGGGCTGGCAGCAGACAACTGGTCTGGCTGTAGGCCCCACCTGCCAATAAAAATTTCTCAGGAGACAACACGGGGAAAGTGCCCTCCAGTTTTGTGCTACTGCATCTCAGATAAACACCTACTCAAGTAGACAGCCCCCTAACACTAGAGTTACCAAATACTGCCCACAACCAGCAAAAAGAGCTACTGCAAATGGCTGGACTGAAGGAAAAAGGAGCTCAGCCACAAGAAAAGGCACACACATCACAAATAGGAGACACCCCTGAAGTGACAGGTCCTGGTGAACAGGGGACACTGCATGACAGGGCACTAAAGGACCGCTTCTTCATAAGACCATTACCTTCAAGTGCAGGAGACATAGCTGTCTTTCCTAACACAGAAACAGACATAGAGAGTTAGACAAAATGAGGAGAGAAGAGAAATATGTCCCGAATGAAAGAACAGGCGGTCACAGCAAGAGCCCTAAGCAAAATGGAGATAAGTAATATGCCTGATAGAGAATTTAAAGTAATGATCATAGATACTCACTGAATTTAAGAAAAGAGTAGAGGACATTAGTGAAACCCTTAACAATAAAATTAAAACAGAACCAATAACATAAAAAACTAATGACATACTGTATAGTGACTAACATAATGTAATAATAATTTAAAAAGAACCAATTAGAGATGAAGGACACAATAAGTAAAATTAAAATACACTAGATGGAATAATTAGTAGACTAGATGAAGAAGAGAAATGATTCAGTGAACACTGATGGAGGACACAGTAATTTAAAGTAATCAAGCTGAGCAGTGAGAAGAGAAAAATATGCAAAATGAGATTATATTTAGGGAACTTAGCAACACCATCAATTGTAATGACATTTGCATTATCAGGATCCCAGAAGAAGAGAAAGAAGAGGGGACAGAAAATTTATTTGAAAAAAAAAAAATAGCTGAAAATTTCCCAAAGTTGAAAATGTCCCAGAAATTCAGATCCAGGAGGCACAGGAGATCCCCCAACAAAATCAACCCAAGGAGGTTCTCATCAAGACACACAGAAGATAAGATGATAAACAATAGTGATAAAGGGAGAATTTTGAAGTCAGCAAAAGAAAGCAGTTACATACAAGGGAAACTCCATAAGGCTATCCACTGATGTTTTAGGAGAAACTTTGCAGACTGGAAGTGTATGTCATGATACATTCAAAGTGATGAGTGGGAAAAATCTGCACCCAAGAATGTTCGATCCAGCAAAGCTAACATTCAGAATAGAGGGATAGATAATTTTCCAGACAAACAAAAGTTAATGCATTTACAATTGCACCAAAAGCCATAAGATACCTAGGAATAAACCTACCCAAAGAAGTAAAGGATCTGTACTCTAAAAACTATAGAACACATACGAAATAAATTGAGGAAGACAGAAAGAGATGGAAAAGCATTCCATGCTCATGGTTTGGAAGGATATTTTTAAAATGTCACGCTATCCAAAGCAATCTACACATTCCATGCAATCCCTATCAAAATACCATCAACATTTTTCACAGAGCTGGAACAAACAATCCTAAAATTTGTATGGAACCGGAAAAGACCTTGAAATCATCTGGGGAATGTTGAAAAAGAAAACCAAGCTGGCATCATCACAGTGACTGACTTCAAGCTATAATACAAAACTGTGATCATCAAGACAGCATGGTACTGGCACAAAAACAGACACATAGATCAATCAATGGAACAGAATAGAGAGACCAGAAATGGATCCTCAACTCTATGGTCAACTAATCTTTAACAAAGCAGGAAAGAATATCCAATGGAAAAAAGACAGTCTCTTCAATAAATGGTCGTGGGAAAATTGGACAGCCAAATGCAGAAGAAGGAAACTGGACCATTTTCTTACACCACACACAAAGATAAACTCAAAATGGATGAAAGACTTCAGTGTGAGAAGGAATCCATCAAAATCCTAGAGAAGAACAAAGGCAGCAAGCTGTTTGACCTCAGCTGCAGCAACTTCTTGCAAGACATATCTCTATAGGCAAGGGAAGCAAAAGCTAAAAGGAAGTATTGGGACCTCATCAAGATAAAAACTTTTGCATAGCAAAGGGAACAGTCAACCAAACTAAAAGGCAACCTACAGAATGGGAGAAGATATTTGTAAATGACATATCAGGTAAAGGGATGGTATCCAAGATCTATAAAGAACTTATCAAACTCAACACCCCAAAAATAAATAACCCAGTCAAGAAGTCAGATGGCATGAACAGACATTTCTCCAAAGAAGACATACAAATGGCTAACGGACACATGAAAAGATGTTCAACATCACTAACCACCAGGGAAATACAAATCAAAAAACCTCAATGAGAGGGACACCTAGGTGGCTCAGTCAGTTAAGCAGCTATCTTTGGCTCAGGTCATGACCCCAGAGTCCTGGGATAGAGTCCCACATTAGGCTCCCTGATCAGCAGGAAGCCTGCTTCTCTCTCTGCCTGCTCTGTCTGCTGCTCCCCTTGCTTGTGCTCTCTCTCTCTCTGATAAATAAATAAAATCTTAAAAAAAAATAAAAAGCACAATGAGAAACCACCTTACACCAGTTAGAATAGCTAAAATTAACAAGACAGGAAACAACAAATGTTGGCAAGGATGTGGAGAAAGGGGAACCCTCTGATACTGTTGGTGGGAATATAAACTAGTATAGCCACTCTAGAAAACAGTATGGAGGTTCCTCAAGAAGTTAAAAATAAGGTTACCCTACAACCTATTAATTGCACTACTGGCTATTTCCTCCAAAGATACAGATGTAGGGAAATGAAGGGACACCGGCACCCCAGTGTTCATAGCCTCAATGTCCACAATAGCCAAGCTGTGGAACGAGCTGAGATGTCCTTCAACAGATGAATGGATAAAGAAGATGTGGTTCATATATACAATTGAATATTACTCATGCATCAGGAAAGATGAATACCTACCATTTACATCAAAGTGGATGGAACTGGAGGGTATTATGCTAAATGAAATAAGTCAATCAGAGAAAGACAATTATTGTAGGATTTCTCTCATATGTGGAATATAAGAAATAGCACGGAGGATTATAGGGGAAGGGAGGGAAAACTGAATGGGAGGAATTCAGAGAGGAAGACAAACCATGAGAAACTCTTGACTCTGGGAAAGAAACTAAGGGTTGCTGGAGGTGAGTTGGGGGATGGGGTAACTGGGTGATGGTTATTAAGGAAGACATGTGATGTAATGAGCTCTGGGTGTTATATGCAACTGATGAATCATTGAACATCTGAAACTAATAATATATTATATGTTGGCTAATAGAATTTAAATAAAAAATAATAATAATTTGCCCAAGGTAACTAAGCTGGTAGGCACTAGAGCTGAACACCAAAATTAAATACACTAACTCCAAAGTGCATTACTATTCCATTATGTTATACTGCCTAATCTTATTAGAGATATGATAAGTACAATAATATGTGTTAGAGCTAAATAAAAAATATGGGCTAGGTGTTAAAACAAATTTATTAACAGACAAATGAACAACCAATTTTAAGAGAGGATTAATCAAGTGATATCAATTAATAAGAGAAAACAGAAGACACATTCTTTGGCTCTCTGCATGTATTGCTGTTTTTACAACAATGAAATCAACAACTTGGAAGACATCATTCTTAACCCTGTGGACTGTTGTTTTCATTTTTATTTCCCATATACTGCAAATTACACTATTTTCCTTTCTTTCATTTTCTGTTTCTGCTGTGTTGATGGAAAACACTGTTTTGGTTTAAATCCTAGCTTTATCATTGTTCTACAAATTAATTGACAGTCCATTAGTTCAATCAATGAACAGTTATTTACTACCCACCATGTGCCAGACCTTTTGATGGGTGCTGCAGATAGAAATAATGGCCTCTGGCCTCATGAAGCTTAGATCTCCAAACTACTGTTTCTTCATGCATAAGGCAGAAATCGTACTCCATGCCTAAAATTATGAATTAATGAGCAAATGTATCAAAAAATGTTAGCACAGTAGTGGCTGTCTTACTTAATTATTCACTCACTTATTAATTTTTTTATCCCTTTGTAGCCTGTGCTTCCTATTTTATTTTACGAATTTCTCCTGAAATAACCTGTTTAAGTATCTGGAGTTCTGTTTTGAATCCCAGATTGTCCCAACCCATTGTTAAACATTCTTGACAACCCACCTAACACTGATGGTGATGTGTCTAGACTGTCCTGTCCACTGCTCACCTCTAGTACATTTATCCCATATGCCTCGATGAACTTCTTTGAAGGACTAGTATGTTTTCCTCCTGCCTAGAAATAAATTCTTCAGATTCTTTATCTTCTGCCTGACCAAATATCTTCATTCCTTTCCCTCTGAGTCTGCTCCAGAAGTTCATAAATTTTGGGGTATACAGGATTCACCTAAGAAACTAGTTTAATTGCATTATTTCACCATTACCCTCAATTGCTATATTCTGATTGTTGGGCCAATAAAGAATAATCCCTAACCTGAGAAATTCAAACAGTCAGATCTATAGCTTTAGGAGGAGTAGCAGAAAGTAATTTCTGTTGAATATCTACCACATATATTGAATATCTACCAGATATAATATCAACCATATATAAAAGGAATTTTAGCTGATAGTTTCTGTGGTTTGATTCATTTAGGCCAGGTGAAACTCTGAGAGTTGAATACTATTGTTACAATTATGTAGATATGGCAATATGAACTGAATTGTATCCCTCTAAAATTCCTATTTTGAAGTCCTTCTTTATTTTTTTAAGGTTTTATTTATTTATTTGACAGACAGAGATCACAAGTAGGCAGAGAGGCAGGCAGAGAGAGTGGAGGAAGCAGGAGCCCTGCTGAGCAGGGAGCCCGATGCGGAGCTCGATCCCAGGACCCCAGAATCACAACCCGAGCCGAAGGCAGAGGCCCAACCCAACAAGCCACCCAGGCGAATGTAACGATATTTGGAGATAAGCCCTTTAAAGAGGTAATTTAGTTAAAATGAGGCTATTAGGGTAGGCCCTAATCCAATCTGACTGATGTTCTTACAATACAGGGAAATTTGAACATCAGGATAAACATGCACAAAGAAGAGATCATGTGAGGACACAGCAAGGAAGCAGCTATCTCTAAGCCAAGGAGAGAGGCCTCAGAAGTAACCAAACCTGCCCATACTTTAATTTCAGATTTATAGTCCCCAGAACTGTAGAAAGAAAAAAAAAAATCTGTTGTTTAAAACCAGACTGCTTATGGCGGCCTAGCGAACTAATACATATTATAAATGAAGCCCAGAGTTACATACATGTCTAAAGTCAACAGACTTAGATAGAAGTAGAGAATATGATCCAATCAGAGATTGTTTAATCTAAGTAAATGCGCTTTTGCCTTACCATGGGAACCTTGGTTCACATAAGCAGCAGGCAGTATATCATCAGGTTACAGTGAAAGTTCTGTATATTCTCAAGGGAGATTATGACATTTCCAATATAGAGTTGTATATGTCGAGACTGAGTAAGGGTGATGGGACAAAACAACCTGCCTTTCAGAGTCCATTCTCCTCTTCCTAGTGTATGGTTCAGTGTTTCCCTCTAATGTCTACTGGCCATACAGTCTTCTTTCTCTGCCTAATTTTCTAACCGATGGGATTCCTTGTCAGCAAATGAAGGAATTTGCTGATTTCCAATTGTTGTTATTTCTTGTCTTTATTGCATTAGAACAAAGAGGGCAGAACCATCATCTTCTCTGTGATCTGTGCTATAACTTTCACCTGCCAGGTTTAAATCCCTGTGAGCAGTCAATCAGTCCACAGGCTACATTGGAAACCTGATTACTATTTCTTATCACTCATCTAACCTTTACTGTGTAAGAAAAACTCAACTCTAATTTCACCTTTTTTTGCAATGTTTTTTAGACTTGTAGAAAAGTCCTTGAGTTTTGACTATTTTTGTGGGGTCGCATTTTCAGAGACATGATTCACAGAGGATAGAATCACTTTCAAGGAGTGTGAAATTCTGAGTTCATAGCCTCATACTGTGAAGGTAAAGAAAAGGAATAGGGAAAATCTCTTGTATCTACAATGAATTTCAAGAGGCAAATTATAAATAACTCAGAATTTTCACCCAGTGATTACATAAGCTTACATTTTGCTATTCAAAGTACATAATCAAAATAATGAAGGTGAAACCTTTATTAGAAAATGATACATCCTTTAGATTGAGACACTGAACTGCACCCAACTGCAAAAACAAAATGTCCTAATGAGGCTGAAGTTGTGAGATTAATTGCTGCCTTATATTCATTTTTAATGAAGAGTAACAATTGACTTGACAGGCTAATTATTAGAACATCCTGGGTCCACAGTATGTAATAAGAGTTATAATGTACCAGTCAATCAAAATCTTTCACTTCTGTTATTGTGCTTGAAATCCTCAACTTTCTTTGTTTGTCACATATAACTGGACGACATATGGAAATTACTAAGGTGTTATCCTCAAGAGAGAAGAAAAGCATGAATATTCTGCCTCATATTTCTATTGCAATTGATGTTGTGAAATAGCTTTGGATACATTGAACATGAATTTTTCCAATATGATAATAATTATATTACCAGGGGGCATACTGAAATGGAAATTTTGATAAGAAGCACTAAAGCTTACTGCATTCTATTGTTAGACAGCATATGTTCTGATAGAATGGAGAGAGATTAGATAAATTTTACAATGCAAAACTCTAATGAAAGGTAGGTTGGAAGATACAATGATAGGTAGAAGTTATTGCTGATGTTGCTAGATTGTTTTAATATAAATTTTCAGTAGCTCCATCTTTGCTGTATAAAAAGTGGAAAAGGTATATTTTCTCATTTTTAAGAGCTTATATTTATAATTTGTTACCCTAATGTGTGTGATTTGTGTGTGATTCCTCCTTCCATTTGCAATTCAACCTTTCTGGCGTACTTGCCCAATCATGTTTGTACAGTACTCCCACATTTATACTGAGAGCTCCAGCCATCAAAACAGAGAGAGGATGCTATACTGAAAAAGACGAATGCAAAGTTATTGATCCAGAAGTCAACAAAAAAGAGAATGAGCATTGAAATCCTGTTGGCAATACAACATGAATGAGAATTCAAGAAGATTTTCAAGATGTCAGCAAGATATTCTTGACAGAACAGTAGATGCACTTCAAAGATGTCTTTGCATCACACCTGATGGGAAGAAGTAGGATTTTGTCTATTATTTAACTAATAGTTACTACAACCAAAGTGACTCACTCAGTATTTTCTTATCACTTAGAAACTTTGTTTTATAACTATTGAAAGAACTTTTTCTATACATATTCTGATAAACATATTTGTCATATATCTCTTTTAAATATATGCAAAAAATAAAAACATGAGAAAAGTTATTTGGTCAAATGATATCTACAATTTCTTCTCAACCCAAGTTTTTTGTGATATTCTCTGACTTGGTGTAAAAAAGTCTATATTTTTCTACACAATTTGTCTCCTGGGACACCAAGAGAATTGGTAATGTACTATGTTTAAAACAGTGCTTACTACTGTCCTTGATATTTTCTCCCAAGTTGCTGTCAATTCTTTGTACATTGATGCTGTTGCTTTCTTCCCTTCACCAAAAATTGTCAACAGATTAAGAAATACCATCCAGAACTCCTATGGTTTCTGTATTTTTTTTTATCTGAAACATAGAGGGTTTGCATTTGTCTGCAAAGACAACAAGAAATAATAACCAAGTTTGTGGGCCACCCAGGTGGGTGGCTCAGTCAGTTAAGCTGGTTAAGATTTAAGGATCTCAAGTTCAGCCTCATGTTGGGCTCCATGCTAGTAACAGAGCCTACTAAAGAAAGAAAGAAGGAAAGAAAGAAAGAAAGAAAGAAAGAAAGAAAGAAAGAAAGAAAGAAAAAGGCACAACTTTGTGCACACATGTATGCACTATATCCCACTTGTCACCAGGTAAGATGGGCTCTTTCCCAAGGCATCATATAAGACGTATTTACTGTACTTTGTAGTTCCAGTCATTATCCTATTTATAAAGGATATGATAAATCTTTTTCAAAACAGGGCTTTTCATTGGAAATCCAGATCCAATACAATACTTACAACTGACCAAATCAAATGGGATAGAGATACATGCATATCCACTAAATAACAAAAGGAAACTTTGCAAATAAAAATAAGGATAATGGATTGTCTTGATTTTGATCATATGCCCTTAATCCCTGCTCATGAGGTTGTTCTTTAAAATGCACTAGCTTTGAGTAAATAAGTAAATATCTCAGGCCCACCTAATCTTGGACCTCATTGTTTTGTCTAGCTTTGACTTTCTTGTATACCTTTCAGGGTATGAAAGGCATACGTTGTACTACAAAGTTTTATTGCAAGGGCTTTGCTACACTAAATATGAAAGTATTGTTTTGCTTCTGCTCTTGATTCATCTGTTTCTTCCAATCTCAGGACTACATTGAGTATGTATTTGCCAATTTTTTATTTATTTGCCAATTTGCCAATTCTCTCTCTTATTCCCTTATAATGCTTCATCACCACCCACCTCAGTCTTCTCTTTTTTTTTTCATTTTACTTAATTATTTTGCTGACCTACATTTGTTTTCACCAATGTATTTATTTCATCATTTCATCATTGGCCAGTTTTTTCTCAAGAATGGATCTCAGTCTACCCAGTCCTTCAAGACAGCGATTTTCAGACAAATTTTTGGACTATATGTTTCTATCAGTAAAATAATTGTATATGGAGGTATGTAATTGTACATGTGGATATGTGTGTACTACTCTACTAATTTTTTAAAAATATTTTTATTTATTTATTTGACAGAGAGAGAGATCACAAGTAGACAGAGAGGCAGAGAGAGCATGGGGGAAGCAGGGTCCCGGCTGAGAGAGAGCCCGATGTGGGGCTCGATCCCAGAACCCCGAGATCATGATCTGAGCCAAAGGCAGAGGCTTTAACCCACTGAACCACGCAGGTGCCGCTACTAATTGTTTTTTCACCCAACTTCTACTCATATCTGTTTAGATCATCAGTGAAAAACCTTTTGTTTCCAAATATTGCTGATAACACACCTGGGGATAGGAGCAAAGCTGTCAATTCTGCTGTCGTTTTATTATTTGCTTCTACTTGTATTAGTTTAGTTTTTAATCTATATGTCTTTATATGAATATTTTAAACCCATGTTTGTGAGTGTAAATGTAAAGTTAGATAGCATAGTCTATAAACCCTCTCAGCTTAGAACATGTAAATTTCAATGTCTCAATAAACTCAAAGAATCTCAGAGTGAGTATGAGCCTCTGAATTCCTGAGTTGTAGGTTTCTCTTCCCTTACTCAGATTGCCTCCCATGTGTTGATGTGTTTGACACAGGGTCACCTGATGCATTAAATGAGGGAACATATCAAGTATCAAGCCTTCTATTAATTATAAATGAAACTTTATGTCTTTAATATGTCAATGTAGGTACAGGTATAGATAGAGATGGGGCAAAGATATGGATATGGTATATTCTTTCTTCATCTCAATGGTTAGTCTCGTATAATCTTGAGAATGTACTGATTCCATTTGAGATCACTGCTCTAAAATAACACTTTTGATCTCCTTGTCACAAAGTCCATGACTCCATTGTTTCCATTTTTCTTCGACTCTAGTTGTGCTAACTTCTCTATCTACATAAACTTTAGAAGTTAGAAAGAAAAAAAAAAAAAAACAAGCATTCTGCAAAAGGCAAACCGAACAGCAATAAAAGAAATTCTGTCTCCATGTAGTTTTCTTGTATCTGGTTTTGAAAATGTTCCCCCTTAGGTATGGAGCAAGGGAAAAAATGAACATACATCAAAATATGCCAACTTGAGGGGCGCCTGGGTGACTCAGTGGGTTAAGCCTCTGCCTTCAGCTCAGGTCATGATCCCAGAGTCCTGGGATCGAGCCCCACATCGGGCTCTCTGCTCAGCAGGGAGCCTGCTTCCCTCCCGCCCTCCCTGCCCTCTGCCTGCTCTCTGTCTACTTGTGACCTCTGTCTGTCAAATAAATAAATAAAATATTTTTTTAAAATGCCAACTTGCTTTGAAATCTTACAGTTGCTGATAAAAAGTAATTCACCTTTAGCTTTTTCTTATCTACTATGAATAAATTATATAGGCAAATTTCTTTTTTCTTCATTTTCTTTTTTACTAGGAGATGGATAATACTGGTAAGTAGAGGTTAAATCACTCTTGTCTTCCTTTTCTGCTTTATTTTGCTGCTATGAATTTTGGTTTTTGTTTGTTTGGTTGGTTTTTATTTAAATTCCAGTTAGTTAGTATACACTGTAATATCAGTTTCAGGTATATAATATAGTGATTCAACACTTCCATACAACACTTGGGGCTCATCACAAGTGCCCTCCTTCATCCCCATCACCTACTTCACCCATCTCTCCACCCACCTTCATTCTGGTAAACAACTGTTCTCTATAGGTAAGAAGAGTCTGTTTCTTGGTTTGTCTCTCTGTCTTTTTTCCCTTTGCTCATTTGTTTTGTTTTCTAAATTCCACATGAGTGAAATCA
Source organism: Lutra lutra (assembly GCF_902655055.1). Taxonomy (NCBI): domain Eukaryota; kingdom Metazoa; phylum Chordata; class Mammalia; order Carnivora; family Mustelidae; genus Lutra; species Lutra lutra. Next base: position 54,564,631 of record NC_062290.1, read on the forward strand.
TATGGTATTTGTCTTTCTCTGACTGATTTACTTAGCTTAGCATAATACTCTCTAACTCAATCCATGTTGCATAAATACTCAGTTATTGACCATCTACCTTGTATGAGGCATCTGTTAAAGACTAGAAATGAAAAATATGCTCATAAAGTCCTCATGGAACTCAGAGTCCAGTGAGCAAAAAAAAAAGCACACATATTCAATTCTAATAAAATCTTATATGTGTACCCCACATATAAGAATATTAGCAAGGGAATAATTGATTCCCTTAGAAAGAAGAGAATTTGGCCTTAAATGATGAATGGCCATTCTGACAGGAAAACATGGAAGATCAGAACCTTATATGAAAAAGGAAAGCTAGAGAAAATACAGGGAGTCTAAAAACTGCTTCCTTCCATGTTATGTTTAATGACTAAGAGAGGAAAAGAGAATGACTACACACACTGCTCAATTTAGTTAGTTATTTTGTCCAAAAGAAAACCTCAAACGTAACCAAATTAGGATGTTTCATTAATTATTTCATGAGCAAATCATTTATTTTTAAAATTTTGAAGATATTTTTCGTATATACGTAGAGCTATTTTTCTTATGAACAGTGGAATAACAATATTTCTAGTCAACTTCATTATATAACAAATTCATTTGAGGGCAAATGGTAGCTGAGAAAACTATAATAGATTCTAAGAAAAGGCAGGAAACAGAAAGGCTGAGGATTTGTAGGGAGGAAATCATATACATGGGGTGCCTGGGTGGTTCAGTTGGTTAAGTTTCAGTCACTTGGTTTTGGTTCAGGTCATGATCTCAGGGTCATGGGATCCAACCCTGTGTCAAGTTCTGAGCTAGGCATGGAATCTACTTCATATTCTCTCTCTCCCCACTTTGGTCCCTCCCCACCACTTGCATGTACTCTCTCTCTCTTTCTCTCTCAAATAAATAAATCTTAAAAAAAAAAAAAAAGAAAGAAAAGAAAAAGAAATCACATACACGTTCTTCATTCTGTTTCTATAGAATAGCCCAGTTTTGAAGATTTTATGTCATTTATCTGTCTCATAAAAATTAACTTTCAAAAGAGTTTAATTTGATAAGCTTATATCATGAGACCTAAAGGAGAGAGGAGCAGCCAGCATATAATTGGACAGGGTAGTTTCCTAACAGGCATTATGACTAAAAGTGAGCAGAAGGAAAGATGTGCCTACAAAAATAATTTATTCAACATTTTGCTTTCCTTAGCTGCTTAGCATAAATGCATCATTTTGTTTCACACTAACAATTTAACACATGTGCATAGCATCCTTTCCTGTCATATATATCACAATATCATATGTATTATGAATGTATAATGTATATCTAAATACACAATATACACACACACACATACAAACCTCCTCCCTGCTTCCCAAAAAGAGAGGCAAGCATAAACCCAAGGTATAATCTCAATAGCTTCATGATCTCTAAATGACTTGCATTCTTTTTCTTGTTTTTTTAATCCTGTTTTTTTTTTTCTTTCTAGATATCCCACAACTTATGCAATATGTGTTCATAATCAGTATTTCTTTTATTAATAGTATGGAAAAGAAGGGGGGAAATATAGTTTTGGTGTTTGGGTATAATGTAATAAGCAAACACCATATCTGATTCTGTGATTGTTCAAATCTATAACCTATATTTGTGGTGCTCCTCCTCCTGCTAATATTCCCCTTCTTCATGCAAACAACTTAGGTAATTGGAATACTTTCCCTAAACTTCAATGTTAAAGAATCTGATTTTCTGGTGATTCTGCTTAGATACAACTTTAGTGGTCTTCTTTTAAAATTTACAACTGCTATATTAATTTAAAACATTATACCCTGAAGATCTTATATTCTGCTCTATTCCCTTCACCTAACAGAAACCTATTTACCAATGATAAAATTATTTTTTGTCTATAGATCCAGTGGCATAATGCCTCAAAGGGATATAAGATATTATCAGCTTCTAATATAATATAACCATTTTTGTATGCTTTGGTGGAGGATAAACCCAGAGTGGCAAAAATGAGATTAATTTTAGAGAAGATCAAAGAGTGTACTTTACTGAGTCACTGCTCCCACATCTGCTCTCTGGTTCCTGGACTTCCATATTCTGGCAATAAAAACAGCACTATATAGATACATGGTTTGGAGAACACAGCATATGCCCCATAATAGCACTCTCAACCAAATGGTGTTGGTAGCATTGTCCTGTCATTTGTTAATTTTTTTTATCGGAGCCATGTAGCATGTTAAGAGCTCTTTCTCTGAAGTTAACTACTAAAAGGATCATGGTTTTCATCCCCATGTTAGGACCCAGCTCTTCCATTGTGAGAATGATACTGGTCAAATGTTCCATCCATTCTGTCTTGGACACTTTGGGAACCATTGCATCTGCTCAAAGTTCAGACTAGTTGAAAGAGTCAGTCACAATATAAACTGGTAGTGATTTTTCTTGCTCCAGGACATGCACACAAATGTCACAATTTCTTATTTCACCTGGGAAATGGGTTTGAAAACCAAAATGTTTTCAAACTGCTGAACAGCCTTTGAAATATTATTGGTCCTTCTTAGTGATGGAGGAACAGAAAATAAACAGTATTTCATTGGCTTTAGAGGTAATATCCCAGTATGCTTCCAGACTACTCCAACTCCAGAAACTCTCCTAAAGTGAAATCTAAAATATTTTCTTTGGCTGTATGATCTCCTACTCTGTGGTACTCTTATTTAACACTTTTTTTTTAAATGGGAAAGATTGATTTTATTTATTTATTTTTAAGATTTTATTTATTTATTTGACAGAGGGAGAGAGATCACAAGTAGGCATAGAGGCAGGCAGAGGGAGAAACAGGCTCCCTGCTGGTCAGAAAGCCCAATGCAGGGCTTGATCCCAGGACCCTGAGACCATGACCTGAGCCGAAGGCAGAGGCTTAACCCATTGAGCCACCCAGGTGCCCCCATTTAACACTCTTATCTATAATACAAACTCTTACTCTCAGGGAAAGAATACAAGAGTGTGGTAGACTGAATATTGGCCCCAAAACTGTCCATATCCTCGTCCCCAAAACCTCTGAATATGTTTCTTGACATGGCAAAAAGTCTTCTCAGAGGTGATTAAGTTAAGGAACTAGAGATGGGAGTTCATCCTGAAGTATCCAGGGAGGACCAATGTAATAACAAGGGTCCTTGCAAGAGGGATACAGGAAGGTCAAAGTCAGACAAGATGTGATAAAGGAAGGAGAAGAGGAGCAACCTGTGGCCACAAGGCAAGGACAAGATTCTCCCCAGAAGGAACACGGTCCTGTTTAACCTCATGGACTTCTGACAACTAGGGCTAAAAAATTAAAATGTTTTTGCTGTTTTAAGCTATGAAATTTGTTGCAGGCAATCTGTTAAAGCAGAAGCTGAAAATGTATACAAGTAGTAAAAGGATACTACTGGCTTAACTGGGGAAAATAAACTATTTCCATAGCTAATACCAGGAGCTGCATTATTTTATCACCTAAAGCAATAAGGTCAGGGATAGTGTTTATAGTTGAAGTTGTTTTTTATTAAGTTAAGCTTCAATAATCCCATAATTTCTAGGTTTTTGTTTGTTTGTTTGTTTTGTTTTGTTTTGTTTTGACAGGTAGAGAGAGGGGAGGAAGCAGGCTCTCTGCTGAGCAGAGAGCCCAATGCCAGGCTCGATCCCAGGACCCTTGGATCATGACCTGAGCCAAAGGCAGAGGCTTTAACCCTCTGAGCCACCCAGGTGCCCCCATAATTTTCTAGATCTTATCAGGAATTTTCAGGGGTCAGATTAAAGATCTGAACAGGAATGGTATGGAAATTTTCACCCCCCCCTTTTTTTTGTAGGTTTTCAGTGGTGGCACTAATATCTTTGAATTTCCTGAGGGTATGTCATTACTCCTGTAGGGAGAAGAGTCTCCTAAAGCTTCATCCTGACCATTCCTGCAATAATGACATTTACAGTGTAGTCAGTGATGCACTCTTCCATTTTCTGAGAGTATTCATATTATTCATCTCAGAATATGCGAAGGAAAAAAAAATCTAGGATGAGTTTAAGGTAATAATCAGTCCTCCTCTATCACGCAAATGCTACAAGCACCCCTTCTTCCTAGTAGGCCACGGTAATACTGGATACATCATACCCAGTGCTTTCCAAAATTGTGAACTATTTCTCATTATCCCGTATAAAGTTGTTCTGGATATTAATCCTGGTCTCTTTATGGAGAGCTACTGATAGATTCACGGTATGTATTTGTGGTTGTAAATGTGTATACAGTTTCCCCTTTAAGAGACCATAACAATTGTAATTTATTTCAAGTAACCTCCTGGCTCAAGTATATTTGCAGATAATAATTTTCCACGTGATCTGGTTACTTTTCAATCTGCTATGCTCAATATAATAACCATGATGAATGAACAGATGAACATAAAAGATCCAATCCAGCATTGCAATATCTCAAAGTCCGTGATAATACTTCTTTCTAGATATTTGGTCTTTCCGGGATTTTTGCTATTACAATGTTGGTTAACTAACTGGATCCAGATTTGCTTTATCTAAACCAGAGGCAGCAGCTGGCTTCTTAAGCTCACTCAATACATGCAGAAACTCCACTGAGAGTAACTATTTCAATAAATCCAGCCTGATCCAAAATTATGTTCCCCAGGCCCCTCCTGGGCTAAGCTTTCTCAAAATCCAATCTTACAAATAATTTCCAGGCTCTGACTACACAAATTAGCAAATGCCTGTAAATCCTTCTGCTACTAATTCCTAGCTTCACTGTTCTAATTCTGCGTTTCATTCTCTGTATGTATTCACAATTATGGTCAGTAGTCTCTCAACAATACAGATATCATTTGATTTTTCTTGCATAAGAAACATGGATTTTCTTTCTTTCAAAAATAATATTTCATGAGGATTCAAGAGATCTGGGTTCTCCCACTGATCTTATTCTCATATACTGCACCATAATTGTCCCAGTGATTGGGATATATTAGTTCTAGAGCTGTGCTTGAATTTTACATAAGAGAACTGTGAAGTCTATAAATTGAACTGACTTTTGATTCAGCAATCTACAGACTTAATCTCTAAGTTTTTGTTTGTTTGTTTGTTTTAAAGATTTTATTTATTTATATGACAGACAGAGATCACAAGTAGGCAGAGAGGCAGGCAGAGAGAGAGAGAGGGAAGCAGGCACCCTGCTGAGCAGAGAGCCCGACTCCGGGCTCAATCCCAGGACACTGGGATCATGACCTGAGCCGAAGGTAGACGCTCAACCCACTGAGCCACCCAGGTGCCCCGTTTGTTGGTTTTTTTGTTTGTTTGTTTGTTTCTTGGTGATCTCAGCCCTAAGGCTGTATATAAAAGGAGATTTTTTTCAGCCTAGTCACAGAAAGGCCCTGAGTTTCAGTCTGTGCCTTGAGGCAAGGATTTTAAGATGTGAGCTTGTCATTCTTTTGCTTTTAAAATATGGTTTTAAAATATTTTAAAATATGGAAAACTGTCACTAACAACTCTCCATACCCATGCTTCAGAATTATTCAAACTTTCTGAGCTGTTGTAGGATAGCAGTTAGTCACCCAAAGCTTTGCTCATGTTGAACACATGGTTCCAGGTGACCACAGGGAAATACTTAATTAGCTGTTATACTGCTGATTACCTTCGGGCAGTTACTTTCCAGTTCTAGAATGTTAATGGGACTCTCAATGTCATTTCCTGCATTTCAATGCCATTGCCCATTATAAATACCCCACATTTCACTGATGGTCTGTTGCATGAAATTCAGTGTAAATCTTTGTGCCTGTTACTCTGGATATTTGGTTTAGATAAATTCACTCTTAATAATACCTTAAACTTTAATAATCAAAGATAAAACTAAAATAGACTTCAGAAAGGACAAATGTGGGGAGAGCTCTTGAGATTTAGGTAGATTTAGGTCCTATCTGTTGGTTAAAGCTGATAATAGTAGTTACATTGATAGCAGAATGGACTAGACAGCAATAACAGAAACTACTGCTTGACAAAACAACTGTATACACATGTTAGTGGGTATAATGCAATGATTAAGAGGGTGGGTTAGCAAGTCAGGCTGAATGGGGTCTAGATCTTAGGATCCTGGGATCATGACCTGGGATGAAGGCAGACACTTAACCAATTGAGCCACCCAGGTGCCCCAAATAAATAAATCTAAAAAAAAAACCTACTAAATAAAAAACCAAACTTATGAAACATGACAGTTCCCTTTAGTAATTCATTTACTGCTTGAATCACTGGATGCCCTAGCATATCACTAGGCAGGTGATTCAGAGTTTTGTTCAACGACTTGCAAAGGCCAGTTTGGACCCAAGATTTTCTAGTCCTTTTGCTAAATTACCTTCAGTTTGACAGTGTCTCTTCAAACACCCTATGTTGACAGGGCAGTGTAATACATGGTTGAGGAAAGCAGTAAAGATCTTTCTCCTCCAGCCCCATATGATTTCCCTTTGTCTACAACTTCCCATTGGCTACAACTAAACCATGTACCTTCTCTGAGGTTGAGAAAGAGACCAGGAAAGCTGGCATTTTTTTCACCCCTGTAAGTGGTTAAAAAGTAGGAAGCATCACTTAGAATACATGAAATGACTGGAAGAATGACAGCTAGTTGAGTAAGGAATATATTGATGTATCACATGCTTCATTGACAAGAATAATAGACTCAATTATTTCAAGTCCACTACAGCATCTTCTGGGTTACTCCTTAGTGCAATGTAACCTGGTAACCCTACACTATATTCAAATCTTAAAAAATGATGTGAAAAGCATTCCAATGTCCATCCACTAATACTGCATGATTACAAAGCCCAATCACCTGCTTTGTCATCAGAGGTGTTCATATTGGCATATAGCATCCAGCAATGGTAACATTCCAAATAAGCAGTTTTCTCATGAGAAAGAGATGGCGAAGAAACAAATTCTACAGTGTTTCTGTTTCCGTCTTATTCTCCCATATTCTAGGTTCATAACTGCTGAGGCAGGAGTGGCAAACACAAGGTGTTAGTGCCAGGATTTATGGTGGTCAAAGCCTGATCAAAAGAGAACATTTTTCTTCTATGCTCATGTCTCCTGTTTCCAGATCTTTACTACATAAAATAAGAAATATATATGGTATAAATTCAGGGTGGTGAACCACAGCAAACCATGGTTCCCTTCTGTCCCATTTCCCTAGCATTCCAGATTTTAGACAAGGAAAAACCACCCCACAATGGAATCCCTTGTTATCTCCATTTCATCTTCCTACTTTCCTCTTCCTTTCCTAATTTACCCATAAATCAGGAAGGTAAGTGTTACAAACAATTATCATGAACAGGGATATTGCTATGGTATCACAGAGGGAAATGTTACTTGATTTTTTTAGCAGAAACCTTTGTAATACAAGTTTTGAATTAAAGCAAAATTCCTTCAGTTTGTATTTTATTATGCATTTTTATGACTTGGAAGTACAGTCATATGAAGTAGAGATTCTTTTGATTACACTATTAAAAACGTATTTCCTCAATCTATCATCTATTACATATGTTGCTACTTGGGAGTTACTTGAAGTTTATAACCAGGATATTGAAATTCTTAATAGAAATTCTAGTATCCAGGGATCTTTTTAACAGCATGGGTGAATTTAAGAGGAAATAAATATTTCATATTTGAGCAAAATTTTGTAGCTTCCGATGGTTTCCTGATTCATGTAGGTGCTTCCTTTCTGACCGATGTTTCTTTCAATAAAGACTGAGGCCACTGTTGTACCTACTGAACTCTACCGTTTGTAGACAGCTTTGCTTCTGGATCTCAGGTACATGTTAAATCTCTCCCCTAGGGGGAAAATATTTGAAGTGCCCAAAAATGTATTATGAAATTCTCTTTCAGAGGGATGGTTGACGAAAATATAATGTGCCACGTTTTCTTTTAACACCTAGGGCTAATGCAATATTTTCTCTTATTCTCCCATAAGATGTCTAGGTACATAACTGCCAAGGCGGGTGTGGCAAACACAAGGTGTAAGCATCAAGATCTATGGTGGTCAAAGTCCTCATGTGTCACATCCAGTCTGAGTGCTGCAGCACTCCCTCTCCTCCAGCCTCAGGGTCCACTCTCATTTTTGATCCTTAGACAAATAAATGCAGCACTGACAAGGGCGAGAGCAGATGTCTCAGATGCAGACTGCCATGAGATGTAACCATTAGCCCCGGTTTATGAAAACAGAGAACAGAGTCCAATCTTGCTAGAGTTTTTAAAACCTCAAGGAATGGGTGTAAGAGAGGTCATAGAAATCCCACTGTGACTATCCTGACTAAAGACACATTCTAGAGGGGGCAAATTCCAGACTAAAAGCAGGCTGGTCTTCTGTGAGTTTTCTCCTGACAGAAATTAGCAAATGCACTCCCTCATTTTAACTAATGGGACCTGTATATTTATGCATCTAAGTGTTCATGTGACCAATAGTATGTACTCAAACACTGAAGCATGTTTCATTAACAGAAAAGTAAATGAATGGATGGATGAATAAAAGTTGACTTACCTTCCATATCCTAAGTTCTGTAATTGTGACTATAGGAAATTGCTTTGTAAAGTTTCTCCCTTTTTTTGTTTTAAAACCTGATAGTCTTATTGGTATCTCAAAATGACTGTAACACAGACTGACCTATGTTTGTTCTGTTTAAAAATTTTATATCTTATTCTCTGGCTCAATAATATCTATACAATCATCCAAAACAGAAATTTTGATCACTTCATTTTTTAAGTCTTTCATTAACTGAGTCCCTTGGATCTTGGTATTCAACATGCTTGGTATTCATCCCTATACTCCATCCTACCTATTCCTGCTGCAGTTGAGGGACACATTACATTTTACTTGGATAAGTAAATGTATCTTTTACTTATCTTAAAATAGTATCTTTTTTTTAAAGATTTTATTTATTTATTTGATAGAGATCACAAGTAGACAGAGAGGCAGGCAGAGAGAGAGAGAGGGAAGCAGGCTCCCTGCTGAGCAGAGAGCCCGATGTGGGGCTCGATCCCAGGACCCTGAGATCATGACCTGAGCCAAAGGCAGCAGCTTAACCCACTGAGCCACCCAGGCGCCCCTTAAAATAGTATCTTAAATAAAGATACTTAAAATAGTATCTTAAAAGGAAATAGTATCTTAAAAAATCGGTTGCTCTTTAGTCTCAAGAATCTCAAACTCTTTCTCTGAGGTATCTAAAAAGAACGAAATAAATTATGAATCTGATTCCATCCCTCACTTGCTTAAATCTCTTTAATTTATCCTCACTGCAAAGGAGATATAACCAAAATGTGCTAGCATCATGAATATCATCGATTTTTCAGGAATATTGTCAAGTTCTAACTTTTTTATGAATACATTTCCTATCATATCTGTTTCACAAGTAGACTGGGCACTACTTTTCTCATAGTAAAATTCTTCTGGTGCCTAAGAGGTACTCAATAAAGGAATAATAAATAAATGAAAAATACAGATTACTGAACTGAAATCTATTTCCTTACACCTCCTCTTTTATCCTAGATATTATCTTAGGACCTTAAAACTTGAATTCTCTTTTGTAATAATTTAGAGATAGGAAAACTATTCCAATAACTTAAAGATATTCCTTCATAGAACTGTGAATCTAGCTCAAACTCATCTCTTTTCTGCACTGATCTAATTCTTCATTCTCTTCTTGAATTATATCTTTTATGTTTTTGTCAACTACAGAACTATCCAAACATAAGCAGAAGAAAAGAGAATGGGGGCACCCGGCTGGCTCAGTCGGTAGAGCATGAGACTCTTGATGTCAGGGTTGTGAGTTCGAGCCCCATGTTGAGGGTAGAGATTAATTAAAAACAAAAATAAGAGAAAAGAGAATGCCTACTAAGTCCTAAATGACTAGCTCCAAGAACTAGCAGAGTTAGAATAAGTTGTTTTTTCAATATTATCACTACCAACCCCAAACAACTCTGGTTTATATGAAGCAAATTCCAGACTAAGAGCATTGCAGACATAACAGCATTAATGGCATAAATATTTTGGTATGTATCTTTCTTACACTGACATGGTTTCATGACCGCACTAATCATCCTGGTCATTGTCCTCTAGATATATTTTATTTGCTTTATGTCCCTCCATATGTGACATCCAGAGCTGCACCTGAATAAACAGAATGAGACAATCAACAGAAAAAGATTGTCACCAACCACGCTTACACTTACACCACATCACACTTCTCGATGATATCATTTTCTCCTTTAGTAGCTATCTTGCAATGCTGATTCATTTTAACACACAAGCCAGGATATTTATGACATTTTCTCAAGTTTTGCACATCTTCTGAGCCTCCACATGTAAAACTATATCTACAACCTAAGAAACACCAAGGAACGCAACTAATTTTTTAATCATTTGTGGAGAATTATTAAATAAATCACATAAAAGTGTAACTGGCTTTGCCTCTTAAATAGTTTATAAGTTACTGTAAGAAAAAAAATGGGATGAACCTGAGGAAGGAGGATAAGCTAAGTGGGAAAGAGTAGTGGAAAGGGGAAAGATAGTCCTCTCAAAATTCTCTCAAACACCCAGAAAACATTGAACTATTGGTTACAAATTATTATTTGACTTTAAAATGGACACAATTTCAGTTTTATAGAGAATCAATCCATTCTAAAGTCACTCCTCTACACAAAGGGACAACATGGCTACAACTACCTCAGGTTCCTGCGGTGACTGCACATTCCAGTTTTCAGGGTCATGCCAGAGCACATCTTCCATGCATGCTCTGCCCAATGGACATCATCCTTTTAAGCTTCTCTTCGTCACAGTGAGCACCATAGTAGATGTTCTCAAGACAGCACACTGAAGCAGACACTGCAGGGGGAAGGGGTCCCAACTGCACAGTAGGTCCGCAAGGTGTAGATGAGGATTCTACTGGAGCTCTGTCCCCAGGTTCGTGCCCAGAACCTCTGCCTGGCCTGGTAATGGCTTTCTCACAGTTCCCCCACAAGAACAGCATCCTGAAGCCCTCCTGACCACTCTGGCACTCCACCTCCTGGCAAGTAAGTGATTCACATGTGCCTGAAAGATTCCCTCTAAGTTGCCACTCTCTGCACACCCACACCATCAGCCATCAGCTAATGTCCTATACCCTACATGTACACCATGCCCCATGAGGGCACACCAGCTGTAGCTGGGGCAAACCAGCCAATCTCCCTACTATCCACGGGGTTAAGCTATGGCTTCTACACTAAAATCTGAACCCCAACCTGGGGGGGGTGTGGTGAGTAACTGGGGGACTTTTCAGTTCATCCTTCCTTTAGTACTCTTCCTATGCACTAAGGTATGATAGGGTTTTTGTATCTTGTAGCCACTCTTCTACCAGACTGTAATTATTTTTATATTAAACTCCTCCTGTTTAAAAACTAAAACAATAAAACATTCACTCCAACAAAAAATAAATGCTCTATATGTGTGGCATCTCAATCCTGGTAACAATTCTGTAATATAGGAACCTTTATTTCAATCTCACATACAATGAAATTGAGTCTTATAAAATAATGGGTGTCCACAGCCATTCATTTAATTAGTCAATGAAGCTAGGTTTTTTTTTTTAAGATTTTATTTATTTATTTGACAGACAGAGATCATAAGTAGACAGAGAGGCAGACAGAGAGAGAGAGGAGGAAGCAGGCTCCCTGCTGAGCAGAGAGCCCAGTGTGGGGCTCAATCCTAGGACCCTGGGATCATGACCTGAGCTGAAGGCAGAGGCTTTACCCACTGAGCCACCCAGGTGCCCCAATGAAGCTAGTTTTGATTTTGATTTTGATTTTTTTACTTTAATGCCATGCTTTTTTCCCTCTGCCTAAGCCATGGATGACTCCTCTGGTAAAAGTGAGTATCTGTGATGAACAACAACCATGGTATTTTATTATACTCATTTTTAAATCTCTTTACTAATCACACAAGCTCTAGACAGGTTATATACGCAAATTCTCCCCCAAGAAGTCAATCGAACTCTCCTTCCTCAGTGGTGCAATGTCGGCTCTATAATATTAATCATTTGACAGTTTTCTGATAGTATGCTATGACTTAACTTCATTATTTGGTACTCAAATTTTCTGTCAGTATGTCCAAATATTCACACCAGTCACATTTTTATTTTTAGTCTTGTTCTTGGAAAATGAAGATAGGACAGGTAGTATTTTAAAGTTTTTAACATATGGGTGCTATTCAATATACAGAAAGAAATGTTTTAAAAATCACAGAAATTTCTAAACCATTATCAGCTAATATGATTACAGGAGCACTGAGGTTTCCAATGCAATTATAGACTGGTACCTACACTGTGTGAGAAAGAAATGTTAAAGCTGCAGATGCCAAGGAATAAATTCAAAAAGCTATTGTGTAGGTTAACTTAACAGCAAAACCAGCAGTAAGAAAGAAAAATGACTAAAACTGTATCTAGTAGATTTGCTCAAGATTAATTTTTTTAGGAGAAAGAGAGGTGTTTTTACAAAAAGGCACCTTAGGCAGAAGCATGAACTGTAAGATAAGAGATAAAAATTAAAAAGATGTACAAAACTTCTCATATACTGAATGATATAATTAAATACCCTGGAAAATTGGATCGTAATGTTTTAGACTATGATTCTGTTCTGTTTGTCTGTATTGATAAAATATCTCAAAGATCCTCATTTAGGACAGGTCTACAGTCCATCATTGTTCTCAGTTACAGGTTGATGACTGCAAAATGGATTATGATATTTAGAAACAAGCATTATCTCATAATAGCAGCCATTAAATATAGTATACAGTTTGTGACTTTTACAAAGAAAATAATTATGTCCTACATAGATTATATAGTAGTTAGTTGTATTGAATTCATGTAATCTATCTTCTAAGGCAAATATACTATAAAGACAAGACTCAATCAGTAAGACAAATTATCTTTACTTATTCCTCAAATGAATTTAGAGTTCTTATATAGTGTCACTTTCAGCAACTTTTTAAATTTTTGTCAGCCTGAAATTCTTTATCTCTAAAATCATGGGAATTTTTTTCAAAAAAAATTTATATATATTTTATGCCAGGCAACTATATATTATGTTACATGGTGATGGAAAAACCACAAGAACCAAAACAAATCAAAGAGATGTCATTGTTTCTGCCTTAGTCAGACTTTGTGGTTGTTTACTTGATAAGAATAATAAGAAATTTCTATACCTACATTGTTTATATCATATGAAACAAAAAATAATAAAGCTCTCATTCTTATAGATATTCCTCAAAAATTATTACTAAATAACAGAAAATAATGACATCCTACAGTAGTTTTAAGGATTAAAAAATGTACTTAAAGTGTACTATATTTGAGAGACAATGTAATGTCTAAATTATTTTTCTTTAAGATTCTAGAATTATATAATGCCTTGAAAAGCAGAAAAAATTAGCTTAATCATTTAGACTCAAAATTAATAGTGAGAGAGGGGCAAGATGGCAGAGAAATAGGAGACCATGTTTCAACTGGTCCTCTAAAGTGAGCTAATTATCTACCAAAACATTCTGAACACCCCTGGAATCAGCCTGAGATATAGGATTATACATGTCTGGATCTCTACAGGTGCAGAAGACACTAGTGGAGAGTGGTGACTTCGATTGCTCAGAAGCATTCCAAGGTGCACCTTGCGTGGATTGCAGTTGATATATTCACCTATATATCCCCTCAACCACCTTTCACCAAAATGACTAGGAGGAGGAACACCCAACAGAGGAAAAATTCAGAGACTGTGCCCTCTCCATCAGAACTATCAGATATGGACATAAACAGTATGTTGGAAAGGGAATTCAGGGTAACAATTATCCAGGCAATGGCAGGTTAAAGAAAACCATTAGTGAGAACATAAAATCTCAAGGGGCAGAAGTGAAAGCTGCCTGGGAAGAAGTTAAAAATGCTATCAATGAGATCTAATCTAATCCAAATACTCTAACAGCTAGGGTAACTGAGGCAGAGATAGAATTAGTGATCTAGGTGAAAAACTGATAGAGAAAAAGGATCAGGAGGAGGCATGAAAGAAACAGCTTAGAAACCATGAAAACAGAATTAGAGAAATAAGTGACACCATGAAACATTCCAATGTCAGAATTATTGGGATCCCTGAGGGGTTGATAGAGAGACTAGAAGATATAGTTGAACAAATTCTGGAGGAAATCGTTTCCAATCTGGGGAATGGAACGAGGATTTGTGTCTGAGAGGCAGAAAGATCAACTCCCAAGATCAACAATCTAGAAAGACCTCAAGACACTTGATTGTGAGACTGATGAATCATAATTTTAGACAAGAGCTCCTGAGGACAGCTAGGGGGAAGAGATTCCTTACAGACAGAGGAAGGCCCATCTGAATAACGTCAGACCTGTCCACAGAAACCTGGCAAGCAGAAAGGGCTGGCAAGACATATTCAGGGTACTAAATGAGAAGAACACACAGCCAAAAATACTTTATCCAGCAAGGTTGACATTAAAAATGGATGGAGAGATAAAGAGCTTCTAAGACCAGCAAGGTTTAAAAGAGTATGTGATCACCAAGCCAGCAGTACAAGAAATATTAAGAGGGGTTCTATAAAAGAAAGAAACCAAGACTGACATAGAACAGAAATTTACAGAGACAATCTATAGAAACAAGGACTTCACAGGCAACATGATGTCAATAAAAACATATCTTTCAATAATCACTCTCAACATGAATGGCCTAAATGTGCCCATAAAAGCACACAGGGTTGCAGATTGGATAAAATGACAAGATCTGTCCATATGTTGTCTCTAAGAGACTGATTTGGAACCTAAGGATACATCCAAACTGAACATGAAGGGATGCAGAAGGATCTTTCATGCCAATGGCTTTCAAAAGAAAGCTGGGGTAGTGATTCTCATATCAGATAAATTAGATTTTAAACTAAAGACTGTAGTCAGAAATAAAGAAGGACACTATGCCATTCTTAAGGGGTCTATCCACCAAGAAGATCTAACAATTGTAAATATTTATGGTCCCAGTAAGGGAGAAGCCAACTACATCAGACAACTGTTAAGCAAGATAAAGAGTCATATTGATATGAATACATTAATATTAGGGGATCTCAACATGCCACTCTCAGTAATAGATCATCCAAGCAGAAAATCAATAAAGAAACAAGAGCTCTGAATGACACATTGGATCAGATGGACCTCATAGATATATACAGAACAGTACACTCTAAAACAACAGAATGCTTATTCTTCTTGAGCAGACATGTAACTTTCTCCAGAATAGACCACATACCAGGTCACAAATCAGGGCTCAACTGATACCAAAAGATTGAGTTTATTCCCTGCATATTCTCAGACCACAATGCTTTGAAACTGGAACTCAACCACAAGAAAAAGTTTGGAAGGAATTCAAACACTTGGAAGCTAAAGTCCACCCTGCTTAAGAATGTTTGGATCAACCAGGAAATCAAAGAACTTAAACAATTCATGGAAACCAATGAGAATAAAGAAACTTTGGTCTAAAACCTATGGGATATGACAAAGTGGTCATAAGGGCGAAATACATAGCCATCTAACCCTCCCTCAAAAAAATTGAAAAATCCAGAATACACCCACTTTCTTTATACCTTAAAGAACTGGAGAATCAATAACAAAGTAAGCCAACCCCCCACACACAAGAAGGGAAATAATCAAGATTAGAGCAGAGATCAATGAGATAGAAACTAGGGATACAGCAGAACACATCAACAAAGGTAGAAGTTGGTTTTTTGAAGAATCTATAAAATCAATAAACCACTGGCCAAACTAATTCAAAAGAAAAGAGAGAGGACCCAAATTAATAAAATTATGAATGAAAAGGGAGATGATGACTAACACCATGGAAATGGAAACGATCATCAGAAATTTTCATCAACAGTATGCCATTAAGTTAAGCAACCTAGACAAAATGGATGCATTCCTGGAAACCTATAAACTTCCAAAACTGAATAAGGAAGAAATTGACAGCCTGAATAGTCCAATATCTAGTAATGAGATTGAAGCAGTGATCAAAAACATTCCAAAAAACAAGAGCCCAGGACCTGATGGATCCCCGGGAGAATTCTAGCAAACATTCAAAGAAGAAACAATACCTATTCTCCTGAAGCTGTTTCAAAAGATAGAAACAGAAGGAAAACTTCAAGACTCTTTTTATGAAGCCAACATTACCCTGATCCCCAAACCAGGCAAAGACCCCACTAAAAAGGAAAACTTCAGACCAATATCCCTGATGAATATGGATGCCAAGATCCTCAACAAGATCTTAGTAAATAGGATCCAACAGTACATTAAAAAGATTATCCACCATGACCAGGGGGATTTATCCCTGGGATTTAAGGGTGGTTCAACATTTGCAAATCAATCAATGTGATAGAACAAATCAGTAAGAGAAGAGAGAAGAACCACATGGTCCTCTCAATTGATGCAGAAAAAGCATTTGACAAGATACAGCATCTGTTCCTGATTAAAACCCTTCAAAGTATAGGGATAGAGGGAACATTCCCCAACTTCATAAACTCTCTCTATGAAAAACCCACAGCGAATATCATCCTCAATGGGGGAAAGCTGACAGCCTTTCCTTTGAGATCAGGAACACGGCAAGGATGCCCACTCTCACCACTCTTGTTCAACATAGTAAGAGAAGTCCTAGCAATAGCAATCAGACAACAAAAAGAAATAAAAGGTATTGAAATTGGCAAAGAAGTCAAACTCTCTCTCTTTGCAGAAGACATGATACATTATATGGAAAACCCAAAAGACCCCACCCCCAAATTACTAGAACTCACACAGCAATTCAGTAATGTGCCAGGATACAAAATCAATGTACAGAAATCAGTTGCTTTCTTATACAATAACAATGAAAATACAGAAAGGGAAATTAGAGAATCGATTCCATTTACTATAGCACCAAGAACCATTAAATACATTGGAATAAACCTAACCAAAGAGGTAAAGGATCTATACTCAAGGAACTACAGAACACTTATGGAAAGAAATTGAAGAAGACACAAAAAGATGGAAGACCATTCCATACTCATGGATCTGAAGAATAAACATTGTTAAAATGTCTATACTACTTAGAGCAATCCGTACCTCCAATGCCATCCCAATCAAAATTCCACTGACATTTTTCAAAGAGCTGGAGCAAACAATCCTAAAATTTGTATGGAACCAGAAAAGACCCCAAATTGCTATATAAATGTTGAAAAGAAAAACAAAACTGGGGCATCATGTTCCCTGATTTCAAGTTTTACTACAAAACTGTGATCACCAAGACAGCATGGTACTGACACAAAAACAGACACATAGACCAGTGGAACAGAGTAGAGAGCCCAGATATGGAACCTTGACTCTGTGGTCAAATAATCTTTGATAAAGCAGGAAAAAATATACAGTGGGGAAAAAAGACAGTCTCTTCAAAAAATGGTGCTGGGAAAATAGGACAGCTATGTATAGAAGAATGAAACTCGACCATTCTCTTACACCATACACAAAGATAAACTAGAAATGGATGAAAGACCACAACATGAGGCAGGAATCTATCAAAATCCTAGAGGAGAACATAGGCAGCAACCTCTTCAACATCGGCTACAGTAACTTCTTTCAAGTTATGTCCCCACAGGCAAAGCAAACAAAAGCAAAAATGAACTTTTGGGACTTCATCAAGATCAAAAAGTTTCTGGGGGCGCCTGGGTGGCTCAGTGGGTTAAGCCTCTGCCTTCAGCTCAGGTCATGATCTCAGGGTCCTAGGACTGAGCCCCGCATCAGGCTTTCTGCTCAGCAGGAAGCCTGCTTTCCCCTCCCCCTCTGCCTGCCTCTCTGCCTACTTGTGATCTCTCTTTCTCTCTCTCTCTCTGTCAAATAACAAACAAACAAACAAACAACAACAAAAACTTAAAAAAATATATATATATATAAAAAGTTTCTGCACAGCAAAGGAAACAGTCAACAAAACAAAGAGACACCCAAAGGAATGGGAGAAGATATTCCCAAATGACACTACAGACAAAGAACTGATATCCAAGATCTATAAAGAACTCCTCAAACTCAACAACCAAAAAACAGATAATCATGTCAAAAAATGGGCAGAAGACATGAACAGACACTTCTCCAAAGAAGACATACAAGTGGCTAACAGACACATGAAAAAAATGTTCATCATCATTAGCTATCAGGGAGTTTCAAATCAAAACCACATTGAGATACCACCTTACACAAGTTAGAATGGCCAATATTATCAGGACAGTAAACAACAAGTGCTGGAGAGGATGTGGAGAAAGGGGAACCCTCTTACACTGTTGGTGGGAATGCAAGTTGGTGCAGCCACTTTGGAAAACAGTGTGTAGATTCCTTAAGAAATTAAACATAGAGCTACCATATGACCCTGCAATTGCACTATTGGATATTTACCCCCAAAATACAGATGTAGTGAAAAGAAGGGCCATCTGTACCCCAATGTTCATACCAGCAATGGCTGCAGTCGCCAAACCATGGAAAGAACCAAGAAGCCCTTCAATGGATGAATGGATAAAGAAGTTATGGTCCGGGGTGCCTGGGTGGCTCAGTGGGTTAAAGCCTCTGCCTTCAGCTCAGGTCATGATCCCAGGGTTCTGGGATTGAGCCCCACATTGGGCTCTCTGCTTAGTAGGGAGCCTGCTTCCTCCTCTCTCTCTGCCTGCTTTTGATCTCTCTCTGTCAAATAAATAAATAAAATCTTAAAAAAAAAAGAAGTTATGGTCCATATATATGATGGAGTATTATGCCTCCATCAGAAAGGATGATGATACAACTTTTGTATCAACATGGACGGGACTGGAAGAGATTATGCTGAATAAAATAAGTCCAGTGGAGAGAGTCAATTATCATATGGTTTCACTTAGTTGTGGAGCATCAAGACTAACATGGAGGACATTGGGAGATGGAGAAGAGAAGTGAGTTGGGAGAAATCAGAGGGGAGACAAACCATGAGAGACTGTGGACTCTGAGAAACAAACTGAGGGTTTGGAGAGAAGGGGGGTGGGAGGTTGGGTGAGCCTGGTGGTGAGTATTAAGGAGGGCATGTATTGCAAGGGGCACTGGGTGTGATGTGTAAACAGTGAGTTTTGGAACACTGAAAAAAAATAAAATTATAAAAAATAATAGTGAAATATGAGGTACTAACTTGGGCAGTTAAAATAGACTTATAGAAAAACATCATAAGGTTTAACTTATTTACTTATTAGTATAATGAAGGTTGAGGACAACTTATTCTCATTGTCCTTGAAACACTGAACAATTATAGTAAAATTCAAAAAAATTCTCCAATTTGTTTCTTAGATTTTATTGTTCCATGTGTTTTTATTGGTAAAATAGTTTCTCTTAAATGCCAACACTTAAAATGAGCTCTTTAATGAAAGTTAGAATCTTCTTCATTGAATGATCTAAGACTATGTAGTAAATTCTCATAGATCGTTTTCCTCTTTTAGCAGCTAAATTAAGATTAAGCATGATTTACTTAGATAAATTCATTGATTTTGTTTCATTCTATACTGTTACTCTTGGGGCAGCCAAATAAATTCAGAAAGAACTATGGGGGACATACGAAGTTCCAATAAAGCAGAGGAAAATTAAAAACATAGCTACTCTAAGAAAGAATTCCTACATAGAATAGAGGGACCACCAATTCCTCTATCCTGTCTTCCTCTTGGGACACTCTAGATGGCAAGAGATGATCTTTATTCACCAGCTGTGAGAGACTGGCTTCCTACTTGAATTCCTAAGTTTGGTGCCAGGATGTTGATTCCAATTTTTTTTTTTTTTTCATCCTGGTTTCAAACTTGAAAAAAAACAACCAAAAAACAAAAAACAAAAAACCCCAGCATTTAAAAAGTAATTTCCTAGAGATTTTATGAAGAGTAGCAAGTATAAAAGTATTCATTTAGTATTACTTTAAATAGATTAAGAAATGAACCAATATATAATTAACAAAAACACTAATACGCTAGAACTCTAAACGTGCATCTGTAGAAGTGCATAATAATATTAGTAATTAAATTAGTATTAGCATACAAAATATGCAAACACATGCAAACATGGCAACTTTGAGCCATGGTTAATTGTTTGATATCAAAAAGAGGGTGAAAATATCAAACAGATAATATAGAAAGTCCATGAAGAACTAGGTTGTTTTTAAACCATAACTTGCAAATATGTGACACCTTCACTATCATTTCTCCCTTCTTCTATCTGTTGAGGACATTGCAATAAAGTACTCCTTATCTTTCAGGATAGAAGAAATTTAGAAGACTTTTTAAGGCAATAAACCACATGGCTATTAGCCATCATCTTTAACATATGCTAGGAAACCTAGTTTCCTGTCCCTATCTAAAGACATCACCTGAGAGGAAACGTAAGTTAAGAAATAAGAAAAAAAATACAACACAACAAAGATTGCTGGGACAAGGTAGGAAGAACAGAAGTACCAGTGCTGTAGATCTGTATGTGTATCCTAAGTAGGCAAAGTAAATGCAGAAAAGAGTTTTCAGCAGCAATAGCAATGATTACCCCATCAAAAGGTTTAAGTGATTTCCAAACTTAAATTGGTATTAAAAAAGGATTTCCTGTCACAGTAGCTTCCAGTTAATTCTAAAATTGGTGAATGGGTGAATTTCATGGGAAAGTAAGAGAAGACTAAACTTTGGCAAAAACTGCCAAGAAAGATGATGCTAAAGCAGAAGGGCCAAGGAAAATGCCACAATCTAAATGGACAAATCAGTCTTGAGAGTTACATGATTTACAGTATCAAGTTCCTTCATTGACTATACTCCTTTAGGAAAGATGCCTATTCTTAAAAAAATACCATTATCCTTACTCACTTGATAATCTCCTATCTAATCATCAAACTCTAGCTCAAGTGTCACCGCCTCCATTAGAGTCTTATCCAAAATCTCACTTGATGTCAGGAAGTCACTCTCCTCCATTAAAACACACTGCACTGAATTATTTTTCTGTTTCTTTGAACACTATATTGGACTTTAAAACAAATAAACAATGGATTTTATCATTTTTCTTTAAATTTTTTGCACAAGAGCTGTTAAATAGATTGTGTGTCTGTACATGTTTGTGTGTATATAAATGTAAAAACATTAGAATACAGTAATTAAATGATAGTTCTACAAGTTACTTCTCTAAGATTATGAGTTTATGAGTTATTTTAGGTATTTATTTAATGTAACTTTTAGAAAGTCTATCTATATTGGAAGACTACTACCTGTGGGCCACACCTACCTTGTTGTCTGTTTTGGTAAATAAAGCTTTATTGGAACCTGGCCATGCCCAACACTTACAAATTGTTTACTGCTGCTTTCAAGCTATATTAGTGGAGTCAGGTAGTTAAAGGGACCACAGAACCCACAAAGCCAAAAACATTTACTATCTGTCCCCTCCGAGAAAAAAAAAAGTTGCTGACCTCTCTTCAACATAAACATGTCACAGAGGCATAAATACATTTGGATATTAGTGGATTAGGACATTTGTCAAGAAAATATGTTTGCAGAGCAAACACACTGCTTTTTTCTCTACTGTATGTTCCATTTTCATTTAGAATGTCTTGTGGAATGTTTTACAGTTTTCTTGGCCTTTTTCTCAAGCCACGTATTTGTAATCCGCTGTCTTAAAATTATACAAATTGCAGTTATAAAGGGCCCCCATATTTCGAGGTTCTAGATCTTTCTGTGAGCCTTGCTATTAGAATGATCAGTAGTAAACCAGTTCACTTTGGATCTCGCCTCCTTTACCTATGAAGTGAGAGGTTTCAATGGCATAATCTTGTGCCCTCTTCCAGGCAAGGCTGGCTTCATGCGTATGTGACCTGCAGTTACACATTACATTCTCTCACCTGTAGAAATGACTAACATTGTACCCCAGGTTGCAGTCATTTTTATTTTATATCTGGGCTCTTGGAAGCATCAGAGCTTTGGGACGTAGATGAAGCTCAAGCGTTTCTTGGGGATTATCTTTCTACCACTTAACGTCTACTCCATTGTCAATGTTTCTTCTCCAGACCATCCCTTTCCTAGGTGCCTGGTGCACCTATATTTTCTGAGATCTCATCAGCCATGGACAAGAGATGGCTTAATGTTCTTTTCATCCCAGGAATATCTGTATCTAACACAATTTTGGAAATTAAAACATACTAAGCCAAAGAGATGTGATATTACCTGGAGAAATAGCTCTTTCATTTTATAGATGAAGAAACCGAGAACCAGAGAAGTCCTGAAACCTGCCCAGGTTAAAGGCAAAGCTGAGATCAAACAGAACACATGATCTGACTGTCTTTCATCTGTTTATTTTAGCACTTCAAGAGAGGAATGAGACATTTCCAAATTTTCCTACAAAGTACTATAAACAGCAGGACACCATCCTCTATTTACTTCAATAATACAAGGTGGTGCAAGGTTTTTCAAAAGTTTTTCAGCAAAGCATTCTCAGTTGCATCCTGATATACAACTAGCACTTTGCTTGAAGCTTTTAATTTAAATAATAATCACAATGATAGTCATAGTAAAGTCAAAGTAAAGCCTAGTCTTTCCTATGTAGCTAGTATGTGTCAAGCATTGTTGCTAATACTTTACATACATTTCCCATTTGCTCCTGTACCAGCCTAATGGTAAGACTTTATGCAGGTAACATAACTTCTTTGCATCTTTGTTTCCTCATGTGTAAATTAGTAAGCACAGGAGGCACGGAATCAAAGTGGTGACAAATGTTAAACCCAAAGCATGGTGGAAAGTTCTGAATAGTTTTTGCTATATAAAATATTACCGTGAAATGTAGAGGTATAACATAGTGATCACTGGGGTCATAATCTTGTGGATCAAGACTTCAGAAAGCATGCAGATCCCTTGAGATCTCTCTGCAGTTGCAATCAGAGGTTGGCTGGAACGTGGTCATTTGGAGGTTTCCCTAGACTATAAAGATGGCTCCTTCACATGGTTAGTTGTTTGGTTAGTTAGTCTGGTTACTGTTTATGAATTCACCTAGTGATGTTGATAAGAGGGTCAACACAGCTTTTTCAATGTTACTGCCTCACAACAATCCAACTTCTGAAATAGCAGCCATGTTCTTCCAGAGCAAGGAATGAGACAGAAGCTACATGGCTTTTTGTATCAGAAGTAGAACTGTCCCCATAAGCCATTGTTCAAAGCAGCCACCGGTTGAAGCAGTGTCAGGGGCACACCTCTTGATGGCAGAAATGCCAAATGTTTCAGGGTCATAATTTAAAGCCATCATATAATCCCTGCTAGAAAGGAATATTTTGATCATACACGGACAAAAAGTTGATGGCATTTGAGCAGTAGACTGTGTCATCCTCTCCAAAACTAGCCATCTTCTTTTCTGCATCTTTCAATCTCTAACTCAAAAATCTTGAGTATATCATTCAATTCTTATCTTTGTGAAAACTGACATATTTTTGAGTTCTGTAATGCTTCTCAATATCTAATCCAACTTGTGAGCCACATAGAAACTACCAAAACTGGCTGCAGGGCAAGAAATTCCCATTAATTGCTTCTTGCCAAAACGGAAAGACTATATTAAGAGCGCTTCATGTAATCCCCACTTGGTGTTTAATTATTTTACTGACAAAGTCTGCTGCTGGATGGAGGAAAGATTTTACAAATTTTACAAATTTACAGTAAAAATATAGAATCTGTAACTTGGCATATGTTGCAGTAGACATATAACCTTCCTAATGATAACCTTTATAGATGTTACATCTTGATTCATATACATGGATTCAGGCTACCTTTTGTTATTTTTTCATGCAAATTTATGCTTAATATGTATACATGGCTCTTGGTGTGTTGTTCCATGAATGTGAGTAGACCCCTAGACTCATACTCAGGCAGGATCACAATATCTGGGCATTAAAAAACAAGTGCATATCAAACAATCAATCAATCTCCAAACATTTATTAACCTGCTTTAAACAGAATGCTTTGTTTACAGCTAACAGAGCTACAAAAATCATTAAAGTCTCTCTTCCCTTGAGTAGCTTCCAGTTTTGTGTAAGGAACTGCAAAAATAATTAAAGAAATGTATAGAAAGTTTAATCCAAGTGACATAGGCAATAACTTCTCAAGTAGATGTGTGGTGAGAAAGGATCTTGGTTAAATACGTGAGGAGGGCTCGTTTAAATCCCTGGGGTCACATGCTGCAACTGTACAGAAAAACTCTGATAGAACTACAAAGAAGTAGTAGGCTTGTCTGCTTCTTTACTTTGATGTGGAGAAGCCCTGAATTAGCTTGTGATCCAGGGCAGGTGTTAAAATACAGACACCTCAGCAAGGTTTATAAACTGATCTGAGAGGTTTATGTTACCTTTGCAAGTAGCATATTAGCCATCATAACCCCGGCTTTTGCTTGGTGGTTGTTGGAGATATGATGAAGACAAAGCCAGTTTGCCTAGCTGAATTTTAGGATGTTCCATTTGCCTTGTAACCCAAGTCTGAGTCAAGTCCAGCACAAAGAAATAACAATATCACAATTCTTTCCTTTTATAAAATCTCAGTCTTATCACCAAAATAAACGTGAAGCTCATAATAAGCAGCTATGACAATTAGAAACCTATTTCAATGCACTATACAGGATCATCTAAGAGAATAACTATCGATTTCCTCTTTATCTAAGTGTATAGATCTTCATGTTGACGTTGATAAGATGATCTGAGTGTATAATTGGTGGTACACTTCTCTCTGAGTCCTGGGATTTCCCTGACATATTTTGATGTTTTTATTCATTTTTACCTTGTTCTTCTACTTCAGTCCAAGTATCTAATATATCATTTTTTGATCACGCAGCCTTGCTTTGTATTTTAAATTTAAAAAATTTTATTTTATTTTGTTTTCATTTAGACTGAGTCCTAAAATAAGAAGACATGCTCAGCAAAGCCATGATCTGCAGCAGAAACACAGTTAATCCATCACCTGCAAATGGTATTAGAGAAATATCTGTTGGGGAAATCTACTTAGATTAATTTTTTTTCTGCAGCAACACAGATTTAATCAATTGACTGAGCTATTGGACACTTGAACTTAAATTGAACAGGGAACTGGTGGGCAGATTGTCCTAAATAGTGAAGAGGGAATGAGTACACATTCATCTTTTATGCCAGCTACATTATTTCCAGAACACAATTTTGGAATAAGCTCATCAAGTTAAACTTTGACTGGGACCATGTGAATTACCTTTATAGTTAGTAAAAGGAACACCACATCTTATGTGTTTTGCTAATCTGGGTTTTATATGTTTAAGACTTAGCTGATATTTTAGATATTATATTAACAACAGAATTTCCATTTTTTAATAGATTTTTTATTGCTCTGCTGAGATTTCCTCTATTTTCATTTATTACAAGCATATTTCCTTTTATGGTATTGAGCACAGTTTTATTAGCTGCTTTACGATCCTTTTTCAACTTAACATTGAAGTTATCAAAAGGTTGGTCTTTGTTGATTGTCTTTTCTGTTGAGAATGGGGCATGCTTCCCTGATTTTTTTAAATTCCCTGTATATTGAGTAGCTTTGCAGGGTATCTTTGATATCGTGAATGGTATACTGTAGAAAATCTGGAATCTGTGATGGTCTTCCCCCAAAATATTGATTTTTTTTTTTAAGCAGACTGAAATCAGACTTATTATAAAACTCATCTCCCCAGTGATGAGTAGCAGCTCAAATTTCAATTGAATTATTTTCTTCTGAGTTGCTTGATATTAATTTTACTCACGAATGATCTAGCACTAAGCCAGATATTCATGTAGTCACTACACACAGGGCTTGTTTCTCTCCTTCTCGGGCTTTCACTTTTCTGGGATTTCTTCTTTATTGTCCTCTAGCTGTAGTGGCTCTCCCATCTGTCTTCTGTTTCTTCCAGGCAACATGACTGTGGGCTGTGCATTACTTTTAAGTTCCTTGAATAGTGTAGGTTTGGGCCTGCCCTCAGGTTGAGCCATAAAAGATGAGAAACTTACTCAGTGGCATTCCTTTCTTCCAAGAGTCAATTTGCTTTTAGTTTCTTCCATTGGTTTTTTTTTGTTGTTGTCTTTGTTTGTTTGTGTTTTACTCTCTGATGCCTTCAAGTAGGCCCCTGTCTCCAAAATTTTAGTTGTTATCTTCAGTAAGTTTGTTTTGATAGGAGCTACTCAGTGAAACCAGAAGCAAAATTCGCAGATAACATTTGAAATGCAGATGGAGGTTTGTTATCTACAATTAATATCCATAATTGAATTAAAAGCTTTTAAAATTATATTGAATATATTATTCCTCATATTCCAATCCTCTCACACTCTATTGATAGACTTTGAGAGATTATTTTTAAACAAAATATTCTTGATAAACTAATTTCTGGAACATTAATTAAAAGATAATATTCATAGTTGTAATTTAAATGATTCACAATCTGCTTAATTTGTAATCTACTCAGAATAAAATATTTTAAACCCTTCGAAGTATTCTCTTAATTTAATAGGGATGAGATTTGAATTCTTTTGTGGTACCTCTTGATATAGCCCATCCTTACAAGGAATTATATTTTATTTTATTTTATTTTTTAAAGATTTTATTTATTTATTTATCAGAGAGAGAGAGATCACAAGTAGGTAGAGAGGCAGGCAGAGACAGAGGGAGAAGCAGGTTCCCTGCCGAGCAAGGAACCCGATATGGGACTCGATCCCAGGACGCTGGGACCATGACCTGAGCCGAAGGCAGCCGCTTAACCAACTGAGCCACCCAGGCGTCCCAGGAATTATATTTTAAAATGACTTTTTAAAAAATGTAAGAGTAAGCCACCATATATAAGAAGAAATAAGAGAGGGAAAAGAAGCACAACATTTTGAAAACAATTTTTTTCAACTTGCGTATGTTGTTAAAGGTATACATGTGAGTCTACTTCCACCCTTTACAAAATAAATTCGGATAATTTTATATTGGTTTATTTCTACATTTTTCATGGTGAAATAAATTTGATATAAGAAACAAAGTTTTATATTTCAGGGTTGATAACAAGTGATCACAATAGAAGAAGGTTTTAATTCCAAACAAATTCTGAGGAACATAGCTACTCTGCTTCTCTTCCAGACTAATAAAGACTTTGCATAAACCAAGCATATTCTGGTGAGTCAATATGACAAATAAATTGAATTCATGCCCCAAATTGCATACATTTACCAACAGTGCATGTACTGTTTCATTTCTCTTGATACATAATCACTATAAATACAGGCTATTTGCAATACAAAGCATAAGTTATCTAGAAAACCATTACTTATTCACAGTGATATCATTTATATGAAAAATATACTGTACAGCTTGAAGAGGCCAATTTACTCTTGTATACAAAACAGCTAGTCACAAATCCTATCTGTTTTTGCTTTCATGTTTCTTGTATTTCTTGTAGTCCCTAATTTAAATCAAGTTTCATTCACAAAAATCACTTTGTGCCATATATCATTCTCTTATTTACTATTCTGGTGATATAAAATAAAGCATCATGTTAAAAAACAATCACCAACAATATATTTTCTATTTTTATTATTTCTGTGATTTCATTGAAGTATATGTATATTCATTTGTTAAATTTACATAAAACTTATGTTGTACATAGTTTGTACATGTATTTTAAAAATATATTTAGGATTGAAATCAAATAGGAGAAAGCCAAGGTTAGTTTGCTTGAAGTAAGTAAATTCTACTTTTAATATATTATATATATATTTTTTTTTTTTTAAGAATTTATTTATTTATTTGACAGAGAGATCACAAGTAGTCAGAGAGGCAGGCAGAGAGCGAGAGGAGGAAGCAGGCTCTCCGCAGAGCAGAGCCCGATGTGGGACTCGATCCCAGGACTCTGAGATCATGACCTGAGTCGAAGGCAGAGGCTTAACCCACTGAGCCACCCAGGCGCCCTATATTATATATTTTTTAAGAAACATATTTATATTTATACAGTTGTAGACCTTGTGAACTTTTACAGTAACACACATTTTTATCTTACATTAGTACATCAAAGGAATGTTGAAAATCAGAAGACCAAACCTAGCCATTCATTTTTTAATTGTATAATAGCTAATTTTTATAAAGTATAGTATCTAAAATAACTAAATAGAAGACTCACAAATTTAAATGACCTAAGAATTTTCTAGTAATCAACAAGTTGGAAGTATGCTAGCTCAGAAGTCAAAGAATATTCCTCTTACTTTTATTATAAGCTATATGAAGCAATCATTTGCATAAATTTTCATCTTATACTCTAATCAAGCTTTATCTCTTTGGACTTTTAAAAACTTTCAGGATTTTCAGAGATATAACCAAATCTGATTTATTTATTTATTTATACATTTTGGAGAATAGATTTTTTTAATTTGTAAAAGAAGAGGCAGTGTGAAAATACTTTTTACTCTCCTATAATTAACCTTTAAAGATGAATTCTAGACACTATAGTTTAATCATTAAATGCTATAGCTGTCGTTTTCTCCTTTTATCTTAGCTAAAAGGAGCTATGTTTATTTGTCCAAGCTCAAGAAAAGTAAAACTCCCCTCCCAAACTCAAGGAATGAGTACCTGTCCTAGATGTTTTTTTTTTATTTAATTTTTTTTCAGTGATTCATAAGTCATTATTTTTACTGACACCCAGCGCTCCATGCAATACGTGTCCTCCTTAATACCCACCACCAGGCTCACCCATCCCTTTACCCCCCTCCCCTCCAAACCCTCAGTTTGTTTCTCAGAGTCCACAGTCTCTCATAGTTTGTCTCCCCCCTCCAATTTGCCCCAACTCACTTCTCTCCATCTCCCAATGTCCTCTGTGTTATTCCTTATGCTCCACAAGTAAGTGAAACCATATAATAATTGACTCTCTCTGCTTGACTTATTATTATTAATATCTTCCAGTCCCATCCATGTTAATACAAAAGTTGGGTATTCATCCTTTCTGATGGAGGCATAATACCCATCGTATATATGGACCGTAACTTCTTTATCTATTCGTCTGTTGAAGGGCATCTTGGTTCTTTTTTTAAAATATTTTATTTTTTTATTTGAGAGAAAAAGAGAGAGAGGGAGACAGAGTCAGAGATAGTGACGGAGAGCACAAGTGGGGAGGAGAGAGAGAAGCAGGCTCTTCACTGAGCAGAGAGCCTTACCTAAGGGGCTCAATCCCAGGACCCCGGGATCATGACCCGAGCCCAAGGCTGACACTTAACTGACTGAGCCACCCAGTTGCCCCTGTCCTAGGTCTGATAAATAGAACATAACAGGAAGTCTTATAATAAGGCATTTCTTGACGTTCAAACAGAAAACCTTATAACACACCTTCCAATAATATGCTCTATTCTGAAATGCGTGAAACCCATGGAAGACAGATCTGCCTGGTTTTTGCTTTACTTAGAAAAATACACTGGTAAGGGCTCCTGGCTCTCTCAGTCAATGCCTACCTTTGTCTCAGGTCATTATTCTGGGGTCCTAGGATCAAGTAATACCTCATGCTCTCTGCTCAGCAGGGAGCCTGTTTCTCCCTCTCCCTCTGCTCACTACTCTACCTGCTTGTGCTCTCTTTCTCTGTTAAATAAATAAATAAATAAAGTCTTAAAAAAAGGGGGGGGGGAAGAAAAGCCACTGGTAGACAGTCTGTTAAATTCTATTAGAAGCATTCCTAATAGATTAAACACATATATGAAACAGTGGTTTTTAGATATTACAAAAGAGACATCAACAGAACTGTGATTCCAGGTATTTAATAACAGACACAATAAAGCAAAACTACAACTGGAGTGGATGAATCCTAAACAGGCAAAGCTTACTGGTCGAAGGCAGTTTTCAGACCACAGAAGGATGGGAAACCCAAAGGTAAGCCAAGGTCAGAATTTGTTGGGTAGACTCTCAGACCCTGGAGGGTAAGCAGGATGCCCTATAAGTTATACCCTACTCTCTCTTGTCACTTTCATTCCCTGAGAAGTACAATGAGCTGCAGTTTTCAAGGGTTTAAAGCCCATGTGGGTTCAGGAAAGAAGATGTAAGTTGCTCATTTGAAGGGATGATTATAGAATGTCTTCTCTCATTTTTTTTTTAAGACAATACAGACTCAGCATTTCTGTGAAGTATTATGGAGAGTGAAACTTGCTGTACCCTTCTACCACCTCTGTAAGGAATGAAATTGAATTCCCAGTCGGCCTGTAATGATGGAAGCTAAGAGCTTTATTTAATTCAAAAATAATAATAAAGAAATCAGTTCTTTGCAAGTTTTTAAAAGAAAGATATCATTGTTCTTAATTTGGGCACTGGTGAATTCCATATTCACTGATAGCAGTGAATAGGGAAATTAAGGAAATTTGGGTGCTTGAAAGGAAAACAGAGGTATGGAAGAAATAGCCAACAAAAATAATTAAAAAGTGATATATAGATAGATTAAAATAGCTGGACTAGGAGATTAAGACTGCAGAAAATCAGAGAATAGCTTCAAAAATCAGATTAACCCTAGATTATAGAAATTAAGGAATATGCTCTATCTTGAGTGGCCAGTGGGGAGCATTGAAGCTTTTCCATCTAGAGGGTGAACACCATCACAAAAACAAAACTTTAGAAAAATTTGCCTTCTGTAGGAATATAGTGAAAATGATCAGATCAGGATTTAAGAGACATTCTCAATGATTACTCAAGCCCAAGTTAGCATGAATTAAAAAAAAAAAAAGCAGAACTGAAAGCTATTTAAGAGACATTTTACAAAGTAATTTTTAGAATTTAGTGATTTAATTGATGGGTAGATAATAACATGGTCAGGTGTTGTGAGTCCAGAATATTAAGAATTGTTAAAGATTGCTAACAAATTAAAGCTGTCAAAAATTGAATCAATATGGAAGCCATAGCTGTAAAATAGCTTTTAATCATATTAATATTTCTTAATCAAAAATACACTAAGATAGGGTCTCCTGGGTGGCTCAATGGGTTAAAGACTCTGCCTTAGGCTCAGGTCATGATCCCAGGGTCCTGGGATCGAGCCCCACATCTGGCTCTCTGCTCAGTGGGGAGCCTGCTTCCCTTCCTTTCTCTCTGCCTGCCTCTCTGCCTACCTGTGATCTCTGTCTGTCAAATAAATAAATAAATCTTTAGAAAAAAAAGTTCACCTCTTTTTTTTTTTTTAAGATTTTATTTATTTCTTTGACACAGAGAGAGACAGATCACAAGTAGGCAGAGAGAGAGGGAGAAGCAGGCTCCCAGCTGAGCAGAGAGCCTGATGTGGGGCTCAATCCCAGGACCCCGAGATCACGACCTGAGCTGAAGGCAGAGGCTTAAACCACTGAGCCACCCAGGCGCCCCAAGTTCACCTCTTCTAAAAAAAAATACATTAAGATAAATAATATTTAGGAAAATGTTTAATTGACTCTATTATAAACATAGTAACATTTTGTGAAACTAGACACATAATTATTTGAAACATAGAGAACATATGTAATATATAATAATTATATATATTTTATTATATATTATATATTTATATATAATATATACTTTTATATTTATATATATATATTTTAATACAATTTTATATTTCAAAATATGTGATTAAATTAAAATTACTATAATATATAAAATTAATATGATAATCATATGTTATATAAAATAGATATTTTATTATTATATATGTTTCTTGTTACATTAGTGTTAAAAGGAGTCTGTTCATGTAACGTTATTGTGACAGAAGAAAAAACTCCAAGATAATTCTAATGCATAGCAGTGGTTCAAGCACTATTTCATAAATTATCTTATTGTTCTAAAAAGGTATAACAGAATCAAAATATAATAATATTGCCACTTCTGTAGAATCTTCTTTAAGTATATATTCTTTGATAATAAAGATTAATATCAACTTCTGTGTAAAATCAGTCAAACCCTTGTGAAATTGATCCTTACACTGAGGAAGAGTGAGGCAGTCTATTTGTCACCTTATAAGCCAGTTCCAAACTATATGTAACATATTTTACTGTGAGCCTACCTACTGATTTTATTTTTGAAACAGACAGACAGATTCAGTTTGAGACTTGAGAATAAATTATGTGAGGCAGTTATTTGTAATAATTAATAGTAACCTATTATTTCTAATAATTAATATCTTGAACATATACTATATAATAATATAATGGATTTTTCAACTGGGTTCAAATTTTGAAAACTGCTGAGATACATCTAAGAATGAAATATAAAAATGGAGATTAACATATGTGAATTATAGGAAGAAAAAACAAAAGGACCTGATTTGTTAAAACTTCTGGTGAGAATTTCAATTTTCTCAGCTCAAAAGAAGTTGCTTTTAAATTAACTATGACAGAAGGTGGGACAAATGGCAGGAAATAAACATGATCACTTCCAAGTACTAAAGAGGAGCTAGGAAAGAGAAGGTCACCACTCTGCATTTGGGTAAAAATAAAAAATGAAGAAGTCTGATTTAACCAAAAGTAATTGAAATAAGGAGGAAGAAAGCAAGAGTTTCTAGTGCTTTCATTTAAAAACTAATTGCATCACAACTGTATCATAATCCCAGATTTCAAGGTATACTACAAAGCCATAGTAATCAAAACAGTATGGTACTGGCACAAAAATAGACCTATAGATCAATGAAACAAAATAGCCCAGAAATAAACACACACACTTTTATAGTCAATTAATCTACAACAAAGGAAGAAAGAACATACAATGGGGAAAAGACCATCTGTTCAACAAATGATGTTGGGAAAACCAGACAACTACATGCAAAACAATGAAACTGAACCACTTCCTTACACCATACACAGAAACTGGAAATGGATTAAAGACCTAAATATGAGACCTGAAACTATAAAACTCCTAGAAGAAAAGATAAGGAGTAATATCTTTGACTTCAGCCATAGAAACAGTTTTCTAGATATGTCACCTCAGGCAAGGGAAACAAAGCAAAATTAAACTACTGTAATTACACCAAAATAAAAAGGTTTTGGACAGTGAAGGAAACCATCAACAGACAAAAGATAATCTACTGAATGGGAGAAGGCATCTGCAAAAGAAATATCTGATGGGGGTTAATATTCAAAATACATTAAGAATTCTACATCTCAACACCAAAAATGAAATAATTCAATTAAAGAATGGGCAGAAGACATGAACAGATAATTCCCCAAAGAAGACATCCAGATGGTCAAAAAATTTAAACAGTATCTTTTATAACAGTTTCATAAAATACTTAGTGATAAACTCAAAGAGAAATGTGCAAGAGTTCTACTCTGAAAACCTTAAAACATTAGAGAGATAAGGCTTTTAAAATACCAAAATATGAGTAGATATATACCACTGTTACAGATTTGAAGTGCCAATATTACAATCTTCATTGCCCTCTTTACAGACCTGTGTTTAGAAGGCAAAGCCAGGGGTGCCTGGGTGGCTCAGTGGGCTAAAGCCTCTGACTTCAGCTCAGGTCATGATCCCAGAGTCCTGGGATAGAGCCCCAGATCTGGCTCTCTGCCCCTGGTTGGCTCAGTCAGAAGAGTGTGTGACTCTTGATCTCAGGGTCATGAGTTTGAGCCCCACATCGGGTGTAGAAATTGGTAAAAAAATAAAATAAAAATAAAAAAATATATAATACAGAAAATCAAGTGACCCACACAACTAAGGCAATATTTTTAAAAGAACATATTGAGAGGATTTACATCATCTGATTTTAAGACTATAAAGCAACTAAAATTAAGGCAGTCTGGTGTTGGTGGAAAGATAAACACCTAGATCAGTAGAACAAAATAGAAATTTGAGAAACAGATCCAAACATATGGTCAATAAACTTTCAACAAGGTCACTGAGGTCACTTAATGAAAAAGAATTCTCTTTCTAGAAACAGAGAAGAAAACAATTGGATATTTAACTGAAAGATGATAAATCTCCACCCTCTGTATCAACCATGTACACATTTTATTTAGATAAATCACCAACCTATGAATCCCTATGAAAGCTAAAGTAACAAGAACTTCAGAAGACAACATATGAGACTGTCTTCATGACCCTGGTATAACCAAGGACTTCTTAAACACACAGAAAGTACTTAGAAAAAAAAAGTGGCGAACTGAATTTCATCAAAATTTAAAATTTCTGCTATTCAAAGAAATAATTAAGAAAATAAGGCAAATGGAGAAATATATATACATATATAACTATGTAAATTAAATATGTATATGTTATATATGTGTCATATATGTAATTATATGTAACATATCTACACATATATGTTCAATGTATATGCATATATATGACAAAGGATTCACATTTAGAATATATAAAGAGCTCCTATAACTCAAAAATTTAAAGATTTTTAAGTTTAAAGTGTGCAAATAACTTTAACAGAAACTTAATAATAGATGCTATACAGATTACCAGCAAGTACATAATCTTTCATATATTTACTCATCAGAGAAAGGAAAATTATAATCATAATGAGATGCCACTTCACACCAGAAGGATGTCTTCAAACAAACAAACAAATAAAAAGTAATTGTGACAATGTGATTCCTGGTAGGGAAAGAAAAGGTAAAACCACTCTGTGGTTAGCAATTTAGGTTAGCAAACAGGTTAGCAATTTCTTAAAAACTTAAGCATAAATCTGTGGTAAGATAATTCCCCTTTTAGGTACTTACCCAAGAGAAATGCAAACATAAGCTTACTAAAAAAAAAGAGAGAGAGAGAGAGAGAGAGAGAGAGAAAGAAAGAAAGAAAGAAAGAAAGAAAGAAAGAAAGAAAGAAAGGAACCTTGTATGTAAATTTATATCAGCTTTACTTTTAATAGCCCACAATAGGAACCAAGTCAAATGTTCATCACTGGATAGTTGTTAAACAAACTGATTTATTCAAACAATGAAATACTGCTGAGCTGTAAAAAGAAATGAACAGGCAATACCATGGATGAATCTCAAAATCCATATTTTAAGTGAAATAACCCTGGCACAAATGGGTACGTATTTTATTATTCCATTAAGATGAAATTCTACACATGCAAGACTATACAATAGTGATATAAATCTGATCAGGATTAACTTAATGTGCGTGTGAATTTTCTGGAAAGAGATAGAAAGAACTTTCTGGGGTAACGTTCTGTATCTTGTCTGGTAATGCAATCACAAGGGCATATAACAAAGTAGCCGAATCTACATCCATACTAACGAGGGCTCTTGAATAATCTTAAACTCTTTGCTTACTATAATGTAAAAACGGGATACCATTAAAGGCTTAGTCGCTACCAACAGCTTTTACATGTTTTCAGCTGCTTAAACATCTAGAGCGTGACAAAGTAGCAACTGCATCGATATTCCCACTAGAATTTTTCAAAACCTGGTAGCTGTATTTGAACTGGATATAACTACGAGTGAGTCACTTTGCTGCTCTTCTTTTTGTGACATAGCAAGGATGTCTCTTAAAGCTGTAGGTTTGCAATGAAATAATACATATGACAGGCAAATATACAGTGAAAGTGTTTCAGAAATCATATGGCAATATGCAAGACGAAACCGGGAGTCACTGCAATGCGTCTGAGAGCTGAACAGAGATATGAGAAGTCAGGCCACGCTCAGATGCTCACATTCTCTCCCTCTTCCTAAAAAATAATTTAATTGATTTTTAAAATTTTGAAAATAAAAGTAAAACAGAAAATTATGTGCAAAAGAGAAAGATTATTACCTGATATAAAGTGAGGAATTTCACAAAAATAAGAGGGGTCAGTTCACCAAAAATGCATACTGTGGGTGTATATACAATTAATAAAAGAACTTCAAAATCATGAAGAAAAATTAAAATAAATAAAAACAAAACAAAACACAAACATTCATACTCATTGTTGGAGATTTTAACTTCCCACTCTTATCAAAGATATCAAAGATAGAACAAGTAGACCAAAAAAATCATTAGGAATAAAGACAGTTTGAACAGTTATACTAACGAACCTGACATATTAGATATGTTAGTATAAAATACTAATGCCTGGGGTGCCTGGGTGGCTCAGTCATTAAGCGTCTGCCTTCAGCTCAGGTCATGATCCCGGGGTCCTGGATGGAGCCCCGCATCGGGCTCCCTGCTTGGTGGGAGGCCTGCTTCTCCTTCTCCCACTCCCCCTGCTTGTGTTCCCTCTCTCGCTGTGTCTGTCAAAAAAATAAAAATCTTAAAAAAAAAAATACTAATGCCTGTTATTATAAAACACTACAATCCACAACTAAAAAATAAACATCAGTTTCAACTGCACAAAGAATGTTTATCAAGATGAACAGTATTTGGGGGCATTAAGTTAAGTCCCAAATCTTAAGAAACTGTAGTGCTTTCTGGCTCAGTAGGTTAAGCATCTGACATTGGCTCAAGTCACAATCTGGGTGCTGGGATGGAGTCCCTTGGGAGGTGTGCTCAGCACTCAGCACTCTGCACGTCCCCCTCTCTCTACCCCTCCTCCCCGCTCATGCTCTCTCTCTCTGAAATAAATAAATCTTTAAAAAATAAAAAATAAAAAAGTATATATGATAAATGTTAGTTGCTCAACAGGACTCTGTGCCTAGTATAACTTCTCATAATTTAGTAATATATACTTTTAAATTTTATTTTTGATACTTATTTTACTTTACTGACTAGTTTATAACCTCATTTTGAATTTTTCATGGTAGAATGCCATTTGTTTTTAATTTTTTATTAACTATGTTCTATGTTTATGTATTTGTTCATTCTAGAATCAAATTTCTGATTAGTTTTAGTTGGCTCAGAGATTATCTACTAGTGTCCATAAAATTTCTATAAAAATTCTTTAATTCTTTTCTATAAATGTATTTTAATACCAGGAGAAACATTATCACTAGTGGCTGAAAATGAAATAAATATTATTTTCTGAACATCATGCTAGATTCTATATTGGAATTAATTATCAGTTGTTTGCTGTTTATTCAGTATTTCTTAGTCTCCATTTTTGATATTCGTGTGTGTGTGTGCATGTGTGTGACTTTGGCTACCTTCTTTGTTCATTTTTAAATATATGTTCAAAAATTTATGTCATGAATATAAGAATGTATTTCACATTTTGAACATCTTATGTTCAAATGTAAGTGAATGACCTCTTGGGTGGTTCCATTTATTTTTAGATCTCAGATTTTATTTCCCTAGGTCCTATTTTTGAACTCATCTGTTTTATTCTCCGACCTTCTTGGTTTCTGTTGCTGACATTTCTCCGGATCTGCAGCAGTGTCTGTCTCTGTAGCAGGGGAATGACCCACAATACTAAAGGCCATTCAAATGCAGATACATTTAATTTTGAGGCTATAGCATCAGAGATCAGGAGAAGTGATTTCCAGAGGCCTGAACTGTGCAGCTAAGAACAGCTATCTAGAGCTACAGTTTAAGTGCTGTCATGTTCCAAGTGACAAGGACACCCACATGTACCTTAATATAGGGGTTGTTCATGGAGGTGTGTGTGTTTGTGTTTAAAGTATAGGGGCCATTTGAAGAGTAGGACTGTGGGAGGGGCACACATTCCTCAGGACTATATGTGATACTGGTTTTTGGACAGAAATCTCTGGTGATATCTGCATTTTATTCCCTTTACAATATTTTTGGACTCCTATTTATAATAAAGATATTGTTAAATATCTGAGTTGGAAAATTCAGTTATTTATAAAATGATTATAATAATTAGACACCAGAGACAACAGTTTTGAATCTAACTGATACCATTTTCATGAAGATCTTGGGGCTTCAGGGATACTTTTGGTAAATTCTTAGAGCAAACGAATTGATCCCATATATCACAAAGACCCAGTGTTTTACATGAAGTGAGTGTGATTATTGGAGGAGACCCTGAGGTCAAACAAATGTAGCAATTATAGATTTATCTCCATCTTAATAACCCCACAATCTATTATGCGTTTGAACTGTTAAACTGACTGCAAAAGAAAAAACCAACCTTTTGTGAGTTTAAAAAAAAATAGCTAGTATAATTTTCATCATTTAATATATTAAGCCACTTCATATTCTTTCAAATTTATGATGGAAGTAAAACGATGCAGCAATGTAACTACGACAATATGATCAAGAGAAGGTAGAAAGAGAGCAATACCTCGCATAAAGCAATCCTTTTTCTTACTGGGATGGTCAAAATTCATAATTTTTAAAAATTATTCAAGAGCAATTCTGTGTTTATATAAGCAGTTCATCCTGAATCATTTAGATTCCAGGAACCAGCAAAACAGATTTGACATTTTTAAATAATATATCGTAGCAGAGATGAAGTGCCTTTCAAACACGCCCCACTGTACGCCAGAGCTTCCTGCTAGAGAATGAGTCCAAAGACACCTCACAAATGAATCAATGTGAGTTCTCTGTGTTCTGGTTGGAAATGTCATTCAAAATTGATGACAAGATTTCTGACCAAGATCTATTTGGGCCTAGCTTTTTTCATAACACTCTCTGACCTCACATGTAATGGCTCCTTGATTTATGTTACAGACATCTGAAATTAGAGATGAAATGTTAATGATGGTGCTACACACAGAGGCTGTCTCTTCACTTGGTGGCAGTGAACCTAGAGCTAACTCCAGGAGAAATATGGATTTGAAAAACAACCCTGAAAATACAACCTCAGTGGGCACGATCCATTATTAAACTATGGCATAACTTGTCTCGTCCCTTGCTTCCTACATTTCTAATAGTAATCAGAAACATACTAATTATAGTCAAAAGAACACTGATGACTGAGATCAGTTCATCATGTTTGAAAAAGTGAAAACCTGGCCTTCACATTTTTTCTCCAACTTACTACTCATAACAGAAAGTAGAATCATGTTCACAGCTTGTTTTAATTGGATAAAGTTCTTTTATAAAATGCTTCAGCCTTTTACTATTTTGGTAAGAAAAATATAAGTCTTTAAAGTCTTAGAAAAAGTATTTTTTTTGCATTCTTGCATTATTATCCTTACATTCAGTTTGGCACACAGATACTCACATGCAATCAAGGACCACCCTTGAAAGTATATAATCTCATGGAAGGCAGACAAACATTACTAAATAACTTACTGAACTACCCAAATACTGTGTTTCATTTGGACTCAAATGCACCCAAAATAAGTCAATACACAATCAATAAAAATTCACTCCTCTATTTTCAGACTTACTTTCTTTTAGCACTTCTATAATAATCTCTTCACATAGATAGGGTTCTAAAGGGGTCTACTGTAACCAAATTATCTCCTCCTGATTTAGACCTTAGCTCAATTTCTTTCAAGATCTTCAGTGTCCTGACATTTGAGGGTTACCAAGAGCTTACTCTCTTTCTCTTTTTCTGCTCTTATATCCATTGTTGTTTATGCTTCCAGGCCAAATTCATTCTTGCATTGCTTAACTTCCTTATACTTCTGAGTCCGAAATCCATAACTGCAATGTCCTACAAGGTTTTCCAAACACTCTTTCTCTAAAAAGTTCTGTCTTAACAAGATTATACCACTAACCAGTTTCTGAATCCATAAACATGTACTTATTTATTTCCTTTCACAGAATTTCTACATCTAATAAACTGATAATTAGGGAAAAACATTCACTTCATATTATTTTCAATATTATAATTACAGAATTATTTTCTAATATCGGATCATTAGAATCCCAATCATAAGGAGAGGCTAAAATCTACTTTACCATAGTTATTTAAAGTCATGTTTGGGGGTGCCTCGGTGGCTCAGATGGTTGAGTGTCTGCCTTCAGCTCAGGTCATGATCTCCAGGTCCCTGTGATCAAGCCCCATTTCAGGCTCCCAGCTAAGCAGGGAGTCTGCTTCTCCCTCTCCCTCTGCCTCTCCCCCTACTTGTGCTTTCTTTTTCTCTCTCTCTCTCTCA
Source organism: Lutra lutra (assembly GCF_902655055.1). Lineage (NCBI taxonomy): Eukaryota > Metazoa > Chordata > Mammalia > Carnivora > Mustelidae > Lutra > Lutra lutra. The sequence continues at coordinate 54,604,608 of NC_062290.1, forward strand.
AATGAATGAATAAAATCTTAAAAAAAAAAAAAAAAGGAAGTGACGTGAGTTGGGGGAAATTGGAGGAGGAGACAAACTATGAGAGACTGTGGACTCTGAGAAACAAACTGAGGGTTTGGGAGGTGATGAGGGAGGGTTGGGTGAGCCTGATGATGGGTATTATGGAGGGCACGTATTGCATGGAGCACTGGATGTGGTGCATAAACAACGAATTCTGGAACACTGAAAAGAAATAAAAGGGGGGAAAAAGTGATGTTTGTTTGAAGACTACTCCATTTTTTAAATAGAAAAGACAAAAATATATACGAAAATACAGTAATTTGTAACATATGGATTGAATTAAATTTAATACAGTTTTTGCAAATAACAATGGGAAGGGATCTCTCTAAATTACCTCGTCATCATACTTATAAAACCATTAATAGTTGACACTCCACTTGTTGGAATTCTTTGTTTTCGAAGGGCACTGGGCTCAATTATTTTACTTGCTGGTTACTCTGTAACTTATATGTCTACTGATAGAACAGTAGTTTTAAACATGGGAAGCAATTAGACATTATGTTCTAAATGGTAAAGATATTCCTTGTTTACTCCCTTTGTTCTCAGGCTGTACTCTCTGGGCCACTGATAGAACTAGTTATGCCTCCATCCCATTTTCCACGTGGATCTATTCAGATGTATTCTTCTATGTAGACACAACAGTCCTTTGCAACAGAGAAGAGTTGGCTTACTCTTGTTTTCCACGGCAGGCTGGACATTTCCTTAACAGGCTTAGTGAGAATCCTTCTTGCGATTGGTTTAATAGCAAGTAAATTAGTACACGTAAGAATATTTATGAAGGATTTTAAAAATTAGAAAGTCAGAGAGACATTGGCCATGTGTTCACTATTGCTCATTTATTATCTTCTGCTTTGTCTTGACCAAACTTTAGTCAGACTTTTCTGCTTACTGCGCTTCCCTGAACTCTGCCTACTCCCAGCTCTGAGCAAGAGCTGAAAACAGAATGTGCTTCTCTATCTACTTATTTTTGAAAGTGACTACCCAAAGTAAGACCCGTTTTTCCTTCGGCCCTGCTGGCCATTTTCCCTTACCTATTCAACTGCTCCTTAAAAGTTTCTGCTAAAACATTGTCTACCTCTCCTTCACTTGTAAAGAAAAGCCTTTCTTATTGATTTTGAGACACTTGCATATTTTTATAGAGCATTCTCCCCATTGCGATAGTCTTATTTTTCAATAAAGTCTTTCCTTATCTAAGTTCAGATTTGTTTTTTATTCAACAACATGAATTTATTTTTAAAAAAGAAAAGAAAAAGTATCAAATTTATTTAAAATCTAAACAATTTATAAAACCAGATTTGAGACTTCTGCTACAAGTAATGGGAGCTTAATAATTTAGACCTATTCTCCTGGTGAAAACATTTGCAAAAGCTTGATAAGTAACTTTAAATCACCTATACATATCAAATATCCAATAGGATAGAGAGGAGCATTTCAAGTTAGGAAGAGAGAGAGAGATCCCATTTTCATATTCAGGAAGACTAATGATGTCAAGCAAAGTTTTCCCAAATTCCAAAGGATCTCAAATGCATGTGCACATTTGTGTGTGTGTGTGTGACAGAGTGAGACAGAATCTTGATATCCTGATTCTAAAATTTATGTTAAAATATAAGAGGTCAAGAATGCTCAAGACAATCTTCAAAATGTAGAAAGTATAATAATGTTCTCTGCTACCAATACTTAGTGTAAAGTCGTAATAATTAAGACTTTGTGTGTTGGTCAAAGTATTGATTAAATGATCAATGACATGGAAAATAATGCCCTGAAATAATCCCACACACATACTCACTGGATCTATCACCAAAGTTGGTGCTGCATGAATGTGAGAAAACAAGATATTTCCAAGAAATGAATGAATTGCTAATTTGTTTTTTTTCCATATTAGGAATACTATGACCATATCTCTAACTATATGCAATTATTCCTATATGAATTACTGCCCTAATGTAAAAGATAAAATAAAAAAATTCTGGAAAAAATATAAGTGGATATCTTCATGAGTGAGGGTAGGAACATATATACCTTTAAACAGATCACAAATGTACAAAGGGTAAAAGTAATAAATTTGGACTATATTGAAACTGGAACTTATGTCCATCCAAAGATAGTGATAAATTCAGCCTTCAGAATTGGTAAAAATGTTTGAAACACATAAATTTCCACAGAGTTATCTCCAGAATATATAAATCATATAATATATGTAAATATGTAAGGTCTACAAATCAATAAAAATAAAGAAATTCTACACAAAATATGGACCACAGACTTGAACTGTGTTTCATTAAGATGAAAGAGGATATCTACAAAGTCATCAAATGTATGAAAAGGTGTACAACCTAGTTAGTAAATAGAAAAATACCAATTAACACCACAACTGATACCTCTCTGAATGAACCAGAGTGGAAATTTAAAATAGAGAAAAGAACAAAACAATGGTATGTGAAGGGATAGAGACTCATAAAAAGCTTGTGGGAGGGTTATTTGGTTAACCAGTTTCAACGAACTTGATATCATTTATAAAATTTGAGGGAAAGTGTTGGGTAATGATTTTTTTAGTTGTTGTTCCAAATTCCTGGCACAGGGTTGCTAAAATCCTGAGAATTTCCCAAGGGATAGGAATGTTTTTATAATTCATGGACCCCTTGGATCACACCCGATTCTATGCTAACCAGATAATGTAGATGGGGTTGGTCACTGGGCTGACCAGCAATAGGATCCGATCTTCCCTCCAGGAAGAAGAGGGTTGGGGATGAGTTCATAACATGGCCAAAGATGCAATAAGCCAAGCCTATGTAATGAAATCCCAAGTAAAACTAGTAAACACTGAGGATCAGTGGAACTTCCTGATTGGAGAACACACCAGTGTGCTGACAGGGTGATGTGTTCTCATCCATGGGGAGAGGGTACAAAAGCTCTACATCTGTAAACCTCCCAGGTCTTGTTCTCTGTTTTTTTTTTTTTCATTTGACCAATCGTGATTTGTGTTCATTGCTATAAAACTGTAGTTGTAAGTACAGAGATTTTCTGAGTTCTGTGAGTTGTTTTAGTGAACTTTCATATGTGAGTGGGGTTGTGGAAACTTGGTCTGGACTTACAGGTAGTGGGCTGGAAATGTTAGAAGATTTGGGGACTCTGAACTTGTGGATGGCACCTGAAATGGTGGCATTCTTATGGGGAACCATGTCCTTAAAATTAAAATCTAGGGTTTGCACTAACTCCAGTTAGAATCAAAATTATATTGCAATACAGTAGTTGTACACCATGATCCTGCAATGCTATTCCTAGGTGTATCCCCTAGAGAAATGTGTCCATGTGTGCACCAGAAGACATGCACAAATGTATTAACAGTATTATTCACAAAGTCATAATCTGCATTAGATATAAACCCAACTCCCTAACAGCAATATGAGGAAAATACTTTATACTGATAAAAGGAATATCAAACAATGAAAAATAACGAACAACTATACACAAAACATGGCAGAGTCTTAAAAATAGATCTTGAAATGGGAGAAACTTATCACAAAAGTATATATGTAGTGTTGTAATTCTCTTTGTGTATAATACAGGCAAATCTAAACCATATTATTTATGAAAACCTGTACATGTCATTTAAAATATATAGAAAAAAACAACAAGTGGTTCCTATAAATTTTAGAATAGTGATCATCTTTAATGAGGAGAAGTTATTGCTGGGATGGAGCAATTGGAAAACTTAAGATGCTGACAAGGTTCCATTTATTGTCCCCTAGGTGATGGTTACATGAGTGTTAGTCTTATGAAATGATTTTCCTAAACATTTGTTTTATGCACATTTCTATACACAGGTTATATTTAACTATACAAAAAAATTCAGATTCCATTGCAAAGAAAACTTGTGACAAAGTTTTACTGACTTCCTATACTTGCTCTGATCAATATGGATAATAAATGCATCATGTTTATCTTATAAATGCTTGTTTCTAAAATGGTCAAAGCTAGTTAATAGCTAAGGGTGATTTTGCTTCATGATATTATTTTCATGATTTATTTGACAAGAACATCAGTAATTCATTAGCAAGTTGAATGAAACTTCAGCTCAGCCCTTAAAAATGTAAATAAACGTCACAGTCCAAATAAATGAGATTTTAGAAATGTCAATTTCTCTGTTTGTCATAAGACTGGATGCTACTGTCACTTAAGCCAGAGTCTGGGAAATTAATTTACATTACGGAAATCAAACTTGAAATTGTTACATAAGTGCACAATGTAAAATATACAGCATTTGAAATCAGAGGAAATCAATGTTTTGCCAAATAAAATAAGTTTTTAAATATTCAAGTATTATTTTTGATTCAGATATATATACCCATTCTGCAATATCTATTAACATTTTTAAATGAAACTCTTAAAACATTCTAGACAATGATAAGTTGAAGTTTCATTTGATTTCATCCCTCCCAACCTCTCCAACATTTATTTTTTAAAAACACCTTTTTTCATAATATAACAATATATGAATATCATGACAAAAACATTTCTTATTGTTTTTATTTTATAATCTTATTTTTCAAAATTGTTGTAAGATGATACATTAAAATGACTTTTTTCCCAATTTATTTTATTTTATTTTTTTAATTTTTTAATTTTTTCAGCATAACAGTATTCATTATTTTGCACCACACCCAGTGCTCCATGCAATCCGTGCCCTCTACAATACCCACCACCTGGTGCCCCAACCTCCCAACCCCCACCCCTTCAAAATTCTCAGATCGTTTTTCAGAGTCCATAGTCTCTCATGGTTCACCTCCACTTCCAATTTCCTCAACTCCCTTCTCCTCTCCATCTCCCCTTGTCCTCCATGCTATTTGTTATGCTCCACAAATAAGTGAAACCATATGATAATTGACTCTCTCTGCTTGACTTATTTCACTCAGCATAATCTCTTCCAGTCCCGTCCATGTTGCTACAAATCTATAAAGAACTTAGCAAACTCAACACCCAAAGAACAAATAATCCAATCAAGAAATGGGCAGAGGACATGAACAGACATTTCTGCAAAGAAGACATCCAGATGGCCAACAGACACATGAAAAAGTGCTCCATATCACTCGGCATCAGGGAAATACAAATCAAAACCACAATGAGATATCACCTCACACCAGTCACAATGGCTAAAATTAACAAGTCAGGAAATGACAGATGTTGGCGAGGATGCGGAGAAAGGGGAACCCTCCTACACTGTTGGTGGGAATGCAAGCTGGTGCAACCACTCTGGAAAACACCATGGAGGTTCCTCAAAATGTTGAAAATAGAACTACCCTATGACCCTGCAATTGCACTGCTGGGTATTTACCCTAAAGATACAAACATAGTGATCCGAAGGGGCACGTGCACCCGAATGTTTATAGCAGCAATGTCTACAATAGCCAAACTATGGAAAGAACCTAGATGTCCATCTACAGACGAATGGATAAAGAAGAAGTGGTATATATACACAATGGAATACTATGCAGCCATCAAAAGAAATGAAATCTTGCCATTTGCGACGACGTGGATGGAACTAGAGGGTATCATGCTTAGCGAATAAGTCAATCGGAGAAAGACAACTATCATATGATCTCCTGATATGAGGGAGAGAGATGCAACATGGGGGGTTGAGGGGGTAGGAGAAGAGTAATTGAAACAAGATGGGATTGGGAGGGAGACAAACCATAAGTGACTCTTAATCTCACAAAACAAACTGAGGGTTGATGGGGGGAGGGGGTTGGGAGAGGGGGTGGGGTTATGGATATTGGGGAGGGTATGTGCTATGGTGAGTGTTGTGAAGTGTGTAAACCTGGCGATTCGCAGACCTGTACCCCTGGGGATAAAAATATATGTTTCTAAAGCTGTTAAAAAAAAAAAAAAAAAGAAAGAAAGAAAGGATGAATACCCAAGTTTTATTTTATTTTATTTTTAAAATGACTTTTATGTGTTTCTAAAAAGGTGCAGCAATTCATAGCCTAGAACAGTATTTCTTTTTTTTTTTAGAGTTGCAAAATTTATTACAAATAAAATAACGGGCATAAGAGCAAAAAATATCCTGAATTCTGAATTATTCTTTTTGTTGTTGTTGTTGTTTTCAAGTGTGCAATACTGTATTGTTTCTTTTCATTTTATTTTATTTCTTTTCAGTGTTCCAGAATTCACCATTTATGCACCACACCCACTGCTCCATGCAATATGTGCCCTCCATAGTACCCACCACCAGGCTCACCCAACCCACCATGCCCCTCCCCTCCAAAACCTTGTTTCTCTGAGTCCACAGTCTCTCATGGTTTGTCTCCTCCTCCAATTTCCCCTAACTCACTTCTCTCCATCTCCCAATGTCCTCCGTGTTAGAATAGCATTTCAAAACCTAGTTGTACCCAATACTTATTAGATGGGAATTCTGATTTAGTGGATTTGGGGTTTGGCCAATGTATCTGTGTTTTCTTAAAACTCTTTAAAAAAATTCAGTGTTCAGTACAGTCTGACAATAAGTAGTTTCTACAGAAGCTCTTATTTATTACCATCATTCCCTTCTTTCAGAAGTGTCTGTAAAATTATTCCCAGTAGGAAATAATTCAATTCTTATGATATACAATTACCCCCTCCCCATTCTTTCCTAATATTTAAGATCCTTGTAACTTCTTGTATAATAGAGAAACTGAGATATTCTAGTTTTTCTTTTTGATGCAAGGATAATGATTAATATAAAGGATGTCTCTCCTTTCCCATACCTTTACCTGTCATGGACCAATTGAAAATTATGGTTGGCCCATCTAACAAACACCTACTTTTTTTTAAAGAAAGGATCGATCTACTATTTGAACATAGGCATCCCTGGTTGATTTTTAAGTCATGACTCTCTGAACAATTTCAATCAACTACTTCTCCCATTATACACAAGTAAAGAGGATATGATGTTATATTTACTAACTTTGGTTTCAATACCATTGCCTGAAAAAGGTGAGACTCTAGAAAAGGCTCTAAAGAAGGAGGTAGAGGGTACCGAACATACTTATCCCAGTATATTCAGGTGCCTGACAATACAGCGGACTCCATTGCTCCCCCTTTTGTTTTGTATGATGTTGAAATAATAGAGCTTCTGTAACTATGTATTGACACCTTAATAGCAATGAAAAACACACATTCCAAGTCAGATAGACCCATATTCAAATTTATAAGTACCTTGATCTCTTCATACCTCTTTTTTCTCACCCTTAAATGGAAATAATTGTGTCTTTCACATTGGAAGTATCAGCCACAAGAGAAAACTATTGTACAACAGGAAGAGAAGGCATCAAAGGCAACTAGCAGAAATAGATCATGATAACTTAATAAACTGAGGAGAGACTGGAAGGATGGCAAGATTTGGGAAAAGAAAGACTGATTTTGAGGAGATAATAGTCTGGTTTGTTTTGTTTTTTTTTTTTTTTTTTTTTTTTTAAAGACCGAAAATCCCAGTAAGTACCATGGAATGGTTTTCATTCCATTAACCAAAATAAGGGAAACCAAGACCATAGCAGCCATCTAGCCAGGTAGCTTTTCTAAGATCACTATCATAACTGCAAATTTTTAACTTCAGGTGCCCATTGTATAGTCATGATATATAGTCATATAGTAAGAAGATAATATTTAGAGAAAACTATTTAATCGAGGTGAACAATTTTTAGAGGTGGTGATAACAAACGTTTATGTAGCACCATTTTGGGGAACCATCTAAGAAATAGTTTGATGTCTGGGCCTCAAAGAGTACTATCTATATTGTAACATCTGATAGTCTCTGAATGCTTATGCTAGAAGCCATTGTAAGTTATTTCCATGTGTGGACTCATTTAATTCTCATAATAACCCTATGAGATAAGTATACTTAAAAAATTCCTTTTTGCAGATAAGGAATCTGAGACAAGGACACCTTAAGTCATTTGTTTAAGGTCACACAATCTTGTGCAGATACACAAAAGAAATACCGATGATTACAGAATATAGAAACATTTTTTTTTTTGCTTTGTAAGCTTTCTTATAATGTCTTAAGTCATTTTCTTTTTGCTTCCCATAGAAAAAAATAAAATCACTACCGATTATCTCTGTGTGAAATTAGAGCTCTTACAGAAAATTTATCTTTGATTATGGAATTGTGTAATACTTGTAAAGATGAATTCTTCATGTATTGGCAGAAAATAGGTATTTTCAGTTTCCTTACTAAAAATTGGTGGGAGTCGGGGTGGCAGGAACACAGTAGTCAGAGCACCTGGGTGGCTCAGTTAGTTAAACATATGTCATCTGCTCAGGCCATGATCCTGTGGTCCTGGGACCAATCGGCAGCCTACGCATGCCCGGCCAGCTCAGCAGGGATCCAGCTTCACCCTCTCTCTCCACCCCTCTTCCCTGCTTGTGCTTGCTCTTCCCTGTGCTCTGTCTCTCTCATGCTCTCTCTCCAATAAATAAAATCTTAAAAATAAAACCCAGTAGTCAACATTATTTTACCATCTAAATAAACTCAATCTTTGCAGTTGATTTCCCCCCACATAGTAAACACTTTGAACTTTTTGACCTTAATTACTGGGAAGTATCTTTCTTCCCCCTTCCCTTTGCTTTTCATAATTCTTAACTTCAGAGACTAGTACCTGATTAGAATCACAGTAAACATATTGATATGGATACGAGAAATGACCATAAAGCATAAAATGAACTGACACTCTCTTTCTTTGCCCAATTAGCTGAGATTTTTAAGATTTTCCACAAGTTCAAATGTGTAAAAGGAGAACTAATTTACAGAGCTTTCTATTTATAGTTTTTATATATCAGCACATTATAGAACATCACCACACAGATATAGACACCCTGCAGATGGGGTTCCATCTGTTCAGCCTGATTTTGCTACATGCTTATGAACAAAGCCCAGGCATCGACCTTTGGAATTGCTGCTGTCTTAAACACTCACTGCATTTCTATACCGTAGACTCCGTTTTCCCGCTTTGTATGGTTTTCTTCCCTGAGAAAAAGAGCTGTTTTGCTGGAAGATATGCTTCCACATACAACGTATCTCTGTGGGCAGGTATTAACCAGTTGCATCTTTCATAGGAATTCCAAATGTAAATTTATTCATGAAAATGCTTCTTGTTTACACTAAAATTCGGGAAAAAAAAGTATGTTTTAAATCGACACGATGAATGCATAAATGCTGCCTTAGTGATTCTTTTGTTCCTTTAATTAAAGCTATCTTTTCTCCTACAGCCTTTTAGTACTTAAATTGACAAGGCATTGCATTAAAAATACAAGGGCAGAAGAGCAGCTTAAACCTCTAGGACATATCAGCATAAACGCATGTAAGGTACACTAGGCCACACTCTATTGTCCTGAGCAGCAGAATCTAAAGTCAGGAAGGATGACTTCTAGGTCCCCTCTGCAATCTCTTCCATCTTCTTTTCTCAGTGGCTTAAAACAACAAACACAAAACAAAACAAAAAATGACAGAAAAAAATTAAGAAACCCCTTCTACCATTACCTCTACCAGAAGACCTGCAGTGTTTCAGGGGCAACTTGTGATTGCAGAAAGGAAACTTCCTTTCTATAATCGCCTGTGTCTCTCATCACTAGTAAATCCACAGTGACACAATGGCTGGTGGTGCAATCCAATACACCATCTTGGAAGAAAGAGAGTATGACACACACCTTCTGTGGGTAGGCAGCCACTTTGGAATAAGCAGTGTTTAACTTTTCCAGATTCCAGCTTTCCTGCTTTGTGATTAATAATGCTTCAGACGCACTTCCCTGCCGTCTGAGAAGAGACTGTTCTCAAGTATTTACCTGAATGGATGGCAGCATAATCTCTTTCAAAGTTTCCCCTCCTCCGTCTCAATCTTTCATTTAGCCCAGACAGTTCCTCTTGGGAGTTCATCTAGAGATTCTTTTGAGATCTTTTGTTCTGCCAATGAGGCAATAGGTGGTGTGTTGTTGTTTTGTTTTGTTTTGTTTTTCTTTTTAATTTTTTATTCCTGACTCTGCAAAGAATATCACCTCCCATCTCTCTCTCTCTCTCTCTCTCTCTGACACACACACACACACACACACACACACACACACACACACACACACACTATTCTTTTTGAGCTTTCTGAGCTGCCACCTGGCAGGAATTTCAATTTGATTGAATTCTTTTCTTTTTTCTCCTGCCAGCTATACTTAGAGGGGAGAGCTTAAGGGCCCCAGTCAGGGGAGATTTGATTGTGAGCCAGATAGTTGAATCTGTGTAGAGAGAGGAACCACCTGCCAAGATGCTGCAAAGAAGAAGCGTTGCAAGTAGTGATCCTCATACCTCAGAACTTGCCAGGGGACTTGGTCGCTGTCCTAGACAAGTATAGATCTCTCTAGAGGATGCCACTCCACAGTTTTTGTCAAACAGTGTGGGACTGTGGAAACCTAATGAAGTTTGAAATCACAGAATCCTGGTTTGAATCCTGGGCTTGCAACATATGTGCTGTTTTTTCTGAGCTTTCTTGTTATACATTGAAACCTCCATTTTGCTCATGTGAAACTAGATTTCCCGAACCTCTGAAACATGCTTCCTACTGTCCTCAACCTTAGTGTTAGCCCCATAACTTTCATTCTCAATGTACTTAGTATAATTTTAGGACGTGCACAAACACATGAGATCTTAAATATGAAATTGTAATCTTGTCGTAGTGGATTTTACAGTGCTTTCTCTTCCTTCTATGCTAAGCTCCCACATTTGGGGTTCCAGTTTTTTATTGTTCTTTTCCGCAGCCATTATTTTTATTAAACTTCACGTTTTCTTAAATAAATGGACAAGTTTGTGATAGACTGATTTCCGGTATATGGTGGCATGAATCCTATGTCCTGCTATTCCTTTATCAATAATAATGAGATCTATTTTGTAGCACCTCATGATTAAATGAAGAATAACAAATGCAATATGATATCAAACATTTCATTAGTTTCTCATTGAAATGTTTATTTTATAATGTTATAAATATATTTTTATTATATAGTTATGTCAGCTATATGAAGAAAATCACTGGTAGAAATTGAGGAGAATGAATGAAATTATCGTGCGAAGCTAACATGCCTAGAAAGACAAAATGAGTGCATACCAATAAGATGATTCTGCTTCTGCTTTGAATGTGGTAAGTTGCAAAAGAATGTTTCTTCCACCTTACCAAGAGCAGGGCAGATAACCCACAACACTGTAGATTTATTTAAACCTATGAAAGCTCTAAGAATCTAAGCAAACTGAAATAAATTAAAATCCAGCAAATGATCCCCTTCTGGTGGAGAAGAGACCCACTGTTCCTTGTTTCTTTGGCAGAACAGCGTGCAAGGAAAAAGCTGCCAAAATTAAGAATCAGGAGTAACCAGCTGAGTATTTTCTACAAGTTTTATAGTTGAGAGTAGACCAGCATGAATGTTTGATTTTACAGGAGTCTGGGGCCCAAAAGAAGTATGTACCCACCTATCACCAGAGCTTCCTACTGGCCTTTATTAAGCTCTCACTCAGAAAATAAGGGTTTGGTGGGGTAAGAAAGAAAGACCCATCTGAAACCTCCATGTCCTTCAATCATAGGAAGAGTCTACCTATGCCCACGAGAGAAATTCACCGTTTATATAATTTACATAAACTGGCATAGGCATACCTCTGTATGTACTCTGTGTTTGTACAGGTAGAAAATTGGAAAGTAAGGAGAAAAAGAAAGGAAAATAGGAAAGTAAAATTGCTTTTAACCACAGACAACCCAATTGTCTACTGTAAGGTCCTAAGGAATCTACAAAAAGCATTTTAATTCTAATGAAAATCATGAGTAGCAGTGGTCCCTACTAGTAGAATTAATAAGGAGTTATGCAAAGTGGCACGATGCAAAGTCAATATCTAAGGTCAAGTGAATTTCTGTATATTAATAACAAACAAAAGGAGAATAAAATTCTTAGAATATCAATTGCAGGCAGCAAAATAAATTTTATATGAGTAAATAAATTTGACAGAATAAAATATGCAAATTTTGTCTATCGAAGACTACTATAAATGGCTGAATTTTTAAAATACTTAAGTAGCTGGAGAGATACATTCATGAAACAAAACCCTCAATATTGTTAAGTTGCCAATTTCACCAAATTTATAAATTAATTGCATGCAATCTCAATCAAAACTGAAGTCGACTCTCTTGAAGAAAAAAATGACCCTAACATGTATTTGGATATGTAGATGCCTGAAAATACACAAAACAGATTTAGAAAAGAAATTACATTTTAAAGTGGGAAGAATTTTTCAAAATAGATTCTTGCTACACTGATTCACAGAGATATTTCAAAACGAAGTAATGTTTAGTAGTCAAATCAGTGTGGGATACCATAGCCCCATTTTATAAAAAAAAATTCACAGTGCACATTGACATTGTCTAGAGGAGTAAAGCAGTAAAAGAAGATATAGCATTTAATCAATGTTTTCCAAACTTACTTGATAATAGGACTTTTTTCCTTCACTCCTATTAACACCTTTCCCAAGTAGAGGTTAATGGAATATTCTTTGAGGAACTCTGGTGTGTATCTTTCACTGGGAAATAACATAATTACTAGGAGAACATGCATGTTAAAATATTTTACAACACTGAAACTACCAAAGTCTACAATGTCTATACAATGTCTCTTTAATGATATAGTTCTAATATTTTGACTTTTCTGTGTAAGCAACATTTTATTAAATTTGATGAAACCGGGGCGCCTGGGTGGCTCAGTGGGTTAAGCCGCTGCCTTTGGCTCAGGTCATGATCCCAGGTCCTGGGTTCGAGCCCCACATCGGGCTTTCTGCTCAGCAGGGAGCCTGCTTCCTCCCCTCTCTCTGCCTGCCTCTCTGCTTACTTGTGATTTCTCTCTGTCAAATAAATAAATAAAATCTTTAAAAAAAAATAAAAAATAAATTTGATGAAACCATGATTGGTTAAATATTCACTTTTAATGTAGGGGTGACAAAGACCAAATGTATGTTTGAATCATAATTCTGGACTTGAAAGAATTATCTTCATAAGAGAAATAGTTTTGAATTTTGTGGAAAGAAATACCTTTAAAAAATTATCAGAGTTTCTTGCTGTCCATCGGGTGGTCATAATTAACAGAGTAGGAGTCTTTATGTTACATGTAAAGGCCATTGAGATGGTAAATTTTACACACTAACTTGGCTACACCACAATACTTGGCTATTTGGTCAAACATGTCTGGATGTCACTGTGAAGGTATTTTTTAAATGAGAATGACATTTAAATCGGTCCACTTGGAATTAAAGCAGCTCACCTTCCATATTGCTGGTGGGCCTCATGCCTTCAGTGGAAAGCCTTCAAAAAGACTGGCCTCTTTGAGGAAGAGGGAGTTCTACTCAGAGACTGCCTTGATACTCCAGCTACAATTTCAGGTCTTCCCGGGTCCCCAGCCTGCCAGCCTAACCTGCAGATTTTAGACTTGTCAACCTCCACAATCATGTGAGCTAATTCCTTCATACTTCCTGAATCTTTATTTAAATATTTATCTCACATTCTTCTATTTCTCTGGAGAACCCTCACTCCTATGGCCACATAGTGCTACTCTTATTTCATGAATCTATCCTTCCCTTTATTACATCTGTAAGAGGTAGAACTCCTTTTAGTGTGTTATGTAAAGAAATGCTATTCATCACTCACTGAAGTCATTTTATGCATCTGAAACCTAAGAAGATATACTTCTTTGGTGCTAATGTAGAAATAGGCAGCATGTATTAAATAATTTTCTAAATGAGACCATTCATAAAACCTTGTCATTCTGATACTAAACAATGGGTATTTCAGCAAGTGATTGTATTTTGAAATTCATCTCATTTGAACAATTTATCTCTCACCATGAAAGAGAAAGCAGCAGCACATTTTAAAGGGCTTTTCTTAGATAAAGTGGCTCTGTAGCCTTTAAGTAAATGTCTTTGATAAATGAGACCAAGATATTGGACATCGTATTGTGCTCCCTGAGCATCTGGTCAATACCTCCATGATACAGTTTGACTCATTACATTCCATCAAACTCTGGTAACAATTCATTGGCTAATTGTTCTGACTTAGAAAATAAGGCTTAGAAGAAGAAAGAATGACCACATTCAGTTGGTATAGTTTATGCCATAAACAATTTGGGTTTCAGACCCAATTTTTTTTTTCTTTCTCTCTTTTCTGTCTTTTTCCTTTTTTTCTGGAGGACAGAATGAATCCTTCTCAGTGAGTTTAAAAATCTGTCTGGTAATCTAATTTTGTCACCAAAATAGTAAGTCTTGATTTATAGACATATAAGAGAAGGACCTCTCATTTTTTCCATCCCTGATATTTACCTAATTTCATGTGTATTAATTCAGAAAGAATTTTATGGTGATATTTAAGGAAAGGAGAAAGGTAAGCTGCCTGAAAATGAGAACATTCATGATTTTTCTAAAAGTAATTTAGTAACATTTAATGGAGTACTCCAAACTTCAAATTCAGTAATGACACAGTAAGAAAAACATACATTGCTGGTGGTGAGGATCAAGCAGACTGTCCCCCAAATGGTCCATTTTGGCGTATGGATTACTCTGACCTGAAGTCAATTAAGGTCCAAAAGATTCAAGAAGCTTTTTACCTATCTATTAACTACCTAAAAGGATTTAGATAGGGGGCCTGTACCAGGAAGAGAGCTACTATCAAAATTAACTTTTTCACAGAAGAAGACCTATATATATGGCATGGCAAACATCTTTTTGCTAAAAATTTGTTTTTCTAATCTTCCTATGATTTGTCTTTCTCCTCCTTTCTCCAATACCCCCTTATCCTTAGCTCAGGATAGTGTATAAAACTTGATTGCCTGAAGGTCAAAGAGTCTCTCATGTTTTTGTCAGGTTCCTGTTTTTATGAAGTTAAATTTTTCTTCCATTAATCTGTCATATGACAGTTTAGTTAATAGACCAGTCAAATGAACCTGGAAAAGTGTTGAAAACAATTGTCCTTTCCTATGCTGGTCCCACCCATGGAGTTTCAAGAACATTGTCTCAGAAAATCATGGTAGGGGAATCTCTTTACTACTAAGTGGGGAGACCTCTTACCTCTCTCTCTTCTAGGCCTATATACATTAACCCTCACAATTCCTGGCGAGCTTGCTCTTGCATGTTATTTATTCTGTTCCTAATTATGGATGAACTACCCGTTAGTGCACTGACATTTCTTCTAAATCCAAAATATGCTACATTGTTCAAGGCACAAAATAATCTTCAGTGCCTTATACTGATGATGTGAATATACTCCACTAATTCTTGCATATAAAAACTACATATATTCTTATATCCATATTTCCTGTATATTCCTAGGTCTCTATTTAATTCTGAGTGTCTGTGCTGTCGGATTGGCAAGTCACAGTAGGGAAGCATATCCTCCTTCCACTTTTGAAATGACTGGCATTTCTATGTCACAGGGCTTCACAAATTCTTAGAGAAAGTAGAAAGGCAAAAATATCTGAATCATACACCATGATGCATTCAAGATAATCTCTTCATATTTCTGATACTCTGACTCTTACTCTAGGAGTATTTCTTTCTCCTAAAGACATCCAAAGCAATAAAATGAAGAAATGACCACATTTGAATCCTCTGTATGGTGATTTTGTTCTGCCAACCCAACATGCTAGGATAACTCTGTATTTATAAGGAGTATATAGCTCTACAGCCTCAATGGCTCCATTGTGTCCTGTATCCCCACTACATAAATAAAATGAGTGGGTGATGACTGGTCTATTTAAAGCTGATGACCAAAATTTAGGAAATATATTATAAGGGACATTATTCAATTCTCAATTATGAGAAGGGTACATCTTGAGGGGAAAAGTAAAGGAGAATTTATCTTACTATAAAATACTTATTAAATATTATAGTAGTTTTTAACTGAGATACTATGTGGTATCTGTCATAGAAACTCAATATCTGAGATAGAGGTAAGGTTTCATAAAATCGAGTTTTTAAAGATACTCCAAGAACAGAAACTCAAGGTAGCCCTATACTGTTTTCCAATAAAAGACTTGTGATGCAGGTGGTAGAGAGTTCATTCCCAAATCAGAAAAGCAGAATAAGTTAATCTTTATTGAGCATCTTTTATGTGTTAGGGTTAAAGTATATACACATTAGTTAAATATTCTAGAAAAGCATAGATATCAACTTTCATAGTATTTGCTTTCTGCTGGGTCTTGAGATCAGTAGTATCATTATTTCTGTTTCTGGATGGAGGAAACTGAAGTGCAGAGAGGGGGAATAATTTGTTAGCTAGTCTCCTGGCTAGTAAATAGGCCAAAATTAAAGTAGAATTCTTGGCAGCCATGTTTTCTAAAATATTTTAAAGCAAAAACACACCATATACTCAATAGATACTGAATTGAACTGCATTTCACTATAGATACAAATTTAAAATGTGGTCTTAATCAAATTACTTACATTTTAGTTTGAAACAAAGAGAAAAATGAAATGCAGTGTAAAATTTCATTATTTAGCAAAGTTAAACTCAAATCTCTGAGGATCACAACTAAAAGTCTTTATGAGAATTCAGTGACCAAAACCAACACACACACACACACACACACACTATTAAGACACTCATGCAATTATTTAAATATTGTACAGAAAGAGTTATGAATTTTTATCATTTTTCCCATATGCTTACATTTGTTTATGTAATGCTTTATAAAGTATGAAAGCACATAGTTTTCTTAGCTAAATTCTAATTTTTAAGTGATTCATGATGTTTGGTTCAAATGTTAAGACCACCACACATGCACTAGGAAAGTATGAAGAAGATCTTTCTCATGTTAATTTTCAATTTGTATTTCTTTTATATATATTTTTTTGCTGTTGGGGGATGTTTTCCATGTTCAATTCATTCATATGATCTATTTGGAGATGGATGAAGGTAATTAAAACCTTGTACCTGTTCAAAATATTTTTCTCACTCCCTTTTGTTTTCTGACTTCGTATTAACCACGGACAAATGATTAATGCTTATGTAGTCACATCTGACAGATTCTTCACTTTGGGGCTGCTTCTTGGATTTACCTATCTGTGCTAGCTCCCCAGGTTCATATATTTTACTGCCTATTTGTTAAATACAATTGAGTTTTATATAGGATACCTCTAATATCTCACTTCATATCACAACATCCATACCTATGTTCAGCACCCCTGGCCAATTGTTTCTTCCCTTTTACCTTGGTTACCAAATCAGTTTGATCTTAATCCAGCCAATGACTGAGGCTACAAACTCAGCAAAGACCAGATCGCTTTAGCCCTTGCCCTTAGTGATATGCTTTGTTTCTCACTCCAGGACTTCCCCAGTCACAGAGATAAGCCAATGCAGTTTTACTTTTATGACCATAAACACAACATTTGGTCATGTAGCGATTGTCCTCAAGGTGAATCAATGATGAGATGTGGGTAAATGGTGAATAAATTTCTTCCCTTTACTCCTCCTGAATCTCTGTAGTCCCTATTTTATGTGACCTGTTCGAAGTCCTGAAAGACTGAGCTTTTAGTAAGTGGCCAGTTACTCACCTGAATCTTCCTCCTTTCCTACCTTATTCCCTCCTCTTTTCCTCACACTTGCTTCTCAAGCACTGTAATCTCCAACAATATATTAACATATAAACTTCTGCTCCCGTTTCTGAATTCTTGGGAACACATTCTAAGACAGATGTCTAGAAAATAACTAATTCATGTACCAAAAAATTAACTACTGATTCCTTAAAACCACATCTTCACATTTAATATTTAATGTATTCATTGTGCTAACAATCAATTTTTTCCTATTTCTAAATATTTACCAACATGTGTTTGGATGACTGAGTGTATCATGATTAAGAATTTCAGTTCACACTTGTGTCAACATGTTATCTTACCTTTCCCTTCCCCTTCCCATTATCTAAATGTCACACACTTGTCCTGTTCCTTCCTACCTTTTAGCAATTTTTCTGTTGAATTTTTTTTCAAGTTTCTATCGACCATCTTGTCCAGATTCACTTCTCACTTTCCGAGATTCTTTTCCATTAACTAGTCTTCTTCCTTCCCTTTTTCCTTCCTTCCTTCCTTCCTTCCTTTCTTTATTTCTTTCTCTTTCTTTCTTCTACTATCAATTTGGGGTTTCTGTCATTGTTCCATGTCAGGGTTTAGATTGGTCTGTTGCCATGGAAACTGTTTCAGCTACTTGCCCACAGGAGGGAGCCCTCTACCTGTTAAAAGGTAGGCTGGCAGCAGCAATTTTTTGTTCTGGAAGAGGACAATGGAGATCTATTACCAGTAGAGTAATAACCTGTTTTTTTTTTTTTTTTTTTTTAAATAGTGTGTATCTATTACTGATGCAAGTATAGAATTAGACACATTCTCTAGACAAATTGGAGGCACATTAGGCAGTTACTTATCTGACACAATATGAAAGGCAGGTAAAGCCTTACCGAGCAAATATTTCTTCTCATTTTCTTTTACCAGCCCTATCTCTTTGCATTGAAATCTTGACATGAAATACCTAACAAGAATGTGATGCAACTAGACATCAGTGAGGACAGTGCTCATGGGAAAGAAAATTAAAATGACTGATTGTGAAAGAAGGTAAGGGCCAAATGGGGGCAAAGCAACAGATATCCCTGGGTAATCATGGGGTTTTGTAAGATCTTCTTAATCCTTGAAATAAAGAAAATTTCCTGACAATTTCTCCACATTCACAATTTTCTTTGGTAAAAATTATGCCAATGTGAAAATAATTTCATTCAGGACCAAGAGTTATTTCTAATCCAAGATATGTGAAAATATATTTTTTTATAGATGTCCAATGCTGTCAGGCCCACAGATAAACCATAGGTGCTCTGAAACCTTGAGTTTCCTGAGGATAGAATAGCTCCTTTGGCCTTCTTAGACAGTAATTTCTGCTCACTCACCAGCCCCTGTTGAATATGACTGGGCTCACTCTGGGCTTACAACCTAGATTTTTTTTCCTTGACTACACAGCTTTAATTACTGACTAATTAAAATTTCCACCAATAGGAAACACCAAGCTATGGTTATACCTAAAATAGCTGCCATGTGTATATTATCTCCTGTAGACAAAATAAAATTCTAAAAAAGGATAAGGAAAATATTTTAAGTCACATATGATGAAGAGAGTACTGAGTCATCATAGTTGATGGACCAAAGAGCATAGCTGTCTCAGAAAATATAAAGCCTAATGCTCTATATTTCTTAAGGAATAAGACAGATATATATTTGCCCAAATGGATTTGGAAAGAAGTTGGCACGCAAAGAGGATGGCAATTTTAACTACATCTTGTGTATGTTCTCATAGCTCCAACCACAAAAGCTAATTTCTCATAAAGCACACAATTAAAATCAAATGATCTGGTTACAAATAAAGTAAGTTTAATGGAATGTCTTCTTTGCTCATTTTCATTTGTATTCACTTTTCCCTTTAGTGGGATTCTCAGCCTTCACATTTCATGTCTAAATACTCCAATTTCAGAATGTTTCATTTTTGTCTATGTTGATTTTGGAAATCTCTTTTACTTGAGTGCCTGAAAGTAATCGAAGAGCCGGAAACTAATGATAGAGGCCAAATTCCTCAAAAAAAGATTTTAAAGAGAAGAGACTCCTATTCCAAAAAAGAAAAAGAAAAAGGAAAAAAAAAAGTCACTTTCTATTATACTAGCAGCAACTAAGGGAAAAATTCCTTCATAAAAGCAGAATCATTGTGGCTTTTGCCGCTATTTCCCAGATTTAAAACTCTTCTCTGTTCTGTAACTCCATGAGGGATTCACAGATGGATTCTTTTTATTTGACTCTGCCCATCAGAGAAAAGCAGAAATTAAAAAAAAAATTATGTCTACAACATAAATTTCAATTATAAAACTAATTTTGTCCAAAGTAATCCAACAAAAAAATGATGTAGATAAGATATGTATGGAGCTATCAAAGGAAAGAATGTGTGCTCAATTTGTAGCTGAGCTTTTTGGTTGGGGGGGAGAAGGGAAAGGCGTGAGGGTTCATTAAAACTCCTACCAATTTTCAAAAAACATGGTCATCACAGAGGATGGATTCTAAAACACTTCATTTCAAAGGTTGTACAGGAGCCATCCAAGAAGGAAAATGAAAACAATCCAACAAAAAGCAAATTATCTGAAGGGAAATAGCCACTAAATAAGTTGCCTATATATCTGTGCCAAAGAACAAAAATGCCACTAGCACCATGACAACAAAAACTGACGACATTTAGAGGTTTAACAAGGAAAACTGTTTCAAAATTCTTGCTAAAACATTACAGTGTTACCTAAGCAAACCATCAGTCCCCTGCTGAGAGGTGATTGAGCTGAGTGCATTCCACACACAATCCTGAGATCCTAGCCTGGTTTAGGGGGAGGTAATACATAAACATACACAGTTAAGAACACACCCACACACAAATATGTAAATAGACACGCTTGCATATAACCACATTTTGTTTAAACTATAACTAATTCATCTTTTTTATTAGAACTAATTTTTTAGATTTGCTAGATAATATCTGTGACATGGCTTAAAACAGATTTAGATCTACTTCTTTAAAATTGGAGTAAAAAATAATTTGTGTGTGTGTGACAGTTGGTCCAATCTGCCAAAAAAAATTTTTTTTAAGCATGAAAAAAAATTAAAGAGCCATTTACAAAGTCTGGGCTTCAAACAGTGAGTTATCAGCTTGATCTTTTTGTCCCTTTCTATACTAACGATCAATTACATATTTGGCTTTTGAAAACTAAGGTGGGGATCTAAGTAACAGCAGGTTTTCTCCTTTGACATCTCTTACTTTGCTTTCAGGCTTTAAAAGATAATTACTCATCTACATCAAAATCCTTTTGCTAGGTTCTCCTAAAAACAAATCTGTTTACATCTCTTTACAAGGTGAAATGATCCAGAATTGTTAGAGTAATCCATAAAAATGTTAAATGAATCAAGTCCCTGCAATCTCACTGCACTTTTCCCAGCATGACTGTAATGATCCAAAAGACTGGCCTAAATGAAGGAGCTCAACACACAAAAATGACATTTCATTGTAAGACAGTCTGAAGTTTCCATTTATTAAAACCAATCATCTCGAGACTTTCTTCCTCAGAGATGTAACTGTTGCACACCTATTCATGGGAGCCTTATGTTGGGAATGATTTTCCATACCTGCATGTTTTCTGATCTTGCACAAGTTCACTACTTTCTTTCTTTCCACTTGGTAATATTTCAAGGGGTATTTGTGGGAGAAGGTGGGGTGTTCCATACTCTGAACCTTGTTTCTTGGTCATAGTATGCAAACCTTCCCTTTCACACTCCCTCCTTCTCACTACCTTTGTTTTGGAATGTGGACTAAGTTTCTTTTTTTATTTTTTTAAGATTTTATTTATTCATTTGAGAGAGAGAGAGAGAGGACGAATGGGGGTAGAGGGGGCAGAGGAGGAGGGAGGGAGAAGTAGACTCCCTGCTGAGCAAGGAGCCTGACATGGGGCTCCATGCCAGGACGCCGAGATCATGACCTGAGCTGAAGGCAGACGCTTAACAGAATGAGCCGCCCAGGCGTCCCTCTGCAGCCCTCTGTCGGAGAGTCCTCCCATGAATTGTGGCACCAAGTGCTCTTTGGCACATGTTCCACAGGATCCCATGCTTCTGGTCTGACTCCCGGCATTATAGTCATTACAGGATCCCAGCTCCAGTCTCTTGCCAAACTTTGAAGTTGTACAGTAAGAACACTGACTGAGAGTCATTTACAACTATGATTCAGCAGGTTTCTAATTGTCACACATTTAATCTTTGTCTTAGGGAACATAACTCATTTTTTCCATAAAGCTATTTTAGAAGTTATTAACCTTCCTTTATGGATATACTGAGCCCACTGTGTACATGAGTTATGGTTGCTATTACCTGTTTGTCATGGAATCATTTACATTTGTGTTTCTTGTTGTTCTGAAAGACTGGAAGTTCTTTGAGAACTGCATTTATTTGTTTTTATATACTCCTTTAGCTGGAACTATACTAGGCATATAATAGACTCTCAATAAATATTTACTGAATGGTAACAACAACATAATGTAGGTATCATTCACACATTTTAAATTAAGAAACTCATGAATGGGAGATGTGAAGTAACTGTTTTCAGTTCTCCTTGTGGATAAATAGGAAAACAGAGATTGAATCCTCAGATAAATCTGACTCTAATACCTCTTCTTAAAGTTTCTGTATGATCTCAGATTACTTTCATTTTTCACACAATTGGGTTTATATTGTTAGTGTTTTCATTCCCACTATTATTTTCATTTTCATCCCACATGTAAATTCAAAACAGAAAATAATCTTTTAATTAAATGAGAAAAAATTATCTGAATGAGAATGATTTGCTTTGGATTTTCTGAATGGGGAGGATTATTATTTGGATGAGATCAAATTAGGCAAGTGATCATAAATACTGAAGATGATAAATTAGAAATGAGATGTGTAGCATCACATTTAAAATCCCAGTTCATTGGGGCGCCTGGGTGGCTCAGTGGGTTAAAGCCTCTGCCTTTGGCTCAGGTCATGATCCTAGGGTCCTGCAATTGAGCCCCGCATTGGGTTCTCTGCTCAGCAAGGAGCCTGCTTCCTCCTCTCTCTCTGCCTGCTTCTCTGCCTACTTGTGATCTCTGTCTGTCAAATAAATAAATAAAATCTTTAAAAAAAAAATCCCAGTTCATGATCCTAATCACACAATTGTTGAAAAGAGGAGAGAAAAGATGTCAAAATCAGCCTAGGAGCCCAATTTTTTTTCCATAGGAGAAATATTCCTAAGGTTACTGTGTCTTTGAATCTGCTGTTTTGCCCGGCTTTCATTGCTGCTCCCTTTCCTAACACTACAAAATGTGGCTATCAGGAAATGTTATTGCAATGTATTCAGTTAAGCTAGCCTTCATTAAAGGCTAATCGGCCCATGTAATCTAGTTTATATGTTTCCATACCATTTGCTGAATTGTATCTTCTCAAAATCACACTTTTAATGTCTTTATCAATAATAACTGCAAATAAAACTGTGAACTTAATAACAAACCTCCAATGTTCATGTCTTTGAGCATTCATGAAAATATGGGAAAATAACTTACCAAGGAATAGCACATAGAGAGGAATGTTGTCTATATTTTATGGGAGAGTGGTAAGGGGTGACAAGCCAGTCTGAAGTACACTGACCAGGACTCTAACACACAGCATCGTATTTTCAGAGATGTATTTCAGTTTAAACCTTTTTTTTTTCTTTAAGATTTTATTTATTTATTTGACAGACAGAGATCACAAGCAGGCAGAGCGGCAGGCAGAGAGAGAGGAAGGGAAGCAGGCTCCCTGCCGAGCAGAGAGCCTGATGCGGGGCTCGATCCCAGGACCCTGGGGTCATGACCTGAGCCAAAGGCAGAGGCTTAACCCACTGAGCCACCCAGGTGCCCCGAGTTTAAACCTTTTTATAAGCGGATAAAACTTCTTTCACAGGATATTTACTACCATAACTGTACCTAATGCGGTTCCAGTATTGTAGAGAATACTGCTATTATAGAAACAATACTCAAAATGCTTAGTGGTAAGGATGTTGAGAGCAAGATGAATTCTTAACCACTATCATAGAAATGTGTGTAGAAATAAAGATCTTGCATCACAATATAATCAGTGATTCCTTATAAGGTGAATCTCTCCATCTTCCTCTTTCCTTCCCCCTTTCCCTTCCAGGCCCCTCCTCTCCTTCCCCATAGATGATAGTAGATACAGGTAGAATTCACTAAATGCATAGAATACAGAACTTCATATTGTTCTGTATTCATACTGTTCATATTCATGTTTCTGAATTCATTAGGCCAGGAATAAAAAATGTAGATCATTGAATGTGCTGTGGAAGGTATGTGGATGGAGGAAGAAAGTGAAAAAATAGTGGAACTGAAAACAAATTATATTGTCAAAGAGAAAACAAAATAGTGGTATAGATTTAAAATGCTAGTTCCCTTAAATATTGATTTTACTGCAAATCCATGTAGTTACAAACATGGCTTTCATGATATATTTCTGATGCTGTACAATTTTCACATCAAAAGTGTTTTTCAGATAAAGATATTTTTTCTCTATTTTCAAATATTGATAGACTTTCACCTTAAAGTAAGCATAGAGCAGTTTAGCTGCATATCTCATTTTTAATTGTTTAGGAACAGATTCTGCTACTTGCTTTAAGAAAAAAAAAAGAGCTATGGACTCAAAGAGAATTTTGGAGATCCTTACACTTAGCCCTAGAGTGATGTTTCCTTCCATGAAAAATTTACAGAGACTGTCAATAGATTCTTTATCATTTCTCTGCTTTCTAAATAGTTGAGTAGGCATGGAATCATCTGCCATCTCTACTTGGAAAGAAAATAGTTACTTGAAATGTAGGATCTATTTATGTTCACTTTTCAGTATTTTAAACAGCATTACAAGGAACACATTTAAATCTATATTTGGATCTAAATCAGATGTCTCTACAATGGGAAATATCTGCGGACTTGATTATATATGTTAAGCTATATTAGCAGAACCCAGCCGATCGGCATTGTGCGGCGGTCGTGCAAGTGCAGCTGTCCGTCTTTACATTAGCGTGCGGAGTCTCTCTGAATGCAAATAAAAGCATGACAGATGGGCTTAAAATAAGCTCAGAAATTAAATTGAATTTAGTGATTTCTAATATTCCTTTCTTAAAAACTCTGCTTACCAGTTTAAAATGATTTAAATTTATTTACTTTCAAAAGTAATAACACTTTAAGTAACTCCTCTTTTCTCCCAGGGCATCTGTGTGCTTGACTTGACATTGATCAAATTTTTCACAGGACCTCAAGTCAGTCCCACATTTCGGTTTGAAGGTAGTTTAGCCTGTTTGAATAAGGTCATTTTTTTAAGTTGGCTCCACATCCCGCTCTAAGCCCAGCGGCGGGCTTCAGCTCATGACCCTGGGATCAAAACCTAAGCTGAGATCAAGTGCGGGAAGTTTAACTAACTGAGCCACCCAGGCACCTCTGAATAATATTAATTTTTTAAAAAAGTAATAGGCTTTGTTTTCTACAGTTTTACGCTTATAGAAAAAATGAACAAAAAGTAGAATGTGGGGGCACCTGGGTGGCTCAGTCCGCTAAGCATCTGCTTTTGGCTCAGGTCATGATCTCAGCATCCCGAGATCGAGCCTTGCACTGGGCTCCCTGCTCAGCGGAGAGTCTGCTTCTCCCTCTCCCTCTGCTTGCCACTTGCCCGGCTCGTGCTCTCTCTCTCCAACAAATAAAATGTTTTTTTAAAAAAAAAGTAAGTACAAAGTGTTCCCTTAGTCTTCTTCATCCCACACTTTTCCCATTATTAAAATCTGACACTGCTGTAATGCATTTGTTACAATGTAATTCAAATTGATAGGCCAATACTGATACATTATTACTAACTGTGCAACTACTCTGATGCACTTAATAGTGTTCCACATTTCCCTCACATTTTGTTCATTTGTCTTGATTCTTTTTTTCTGCTTTGTTCTTCAGGCTGCAATCTTTAGCAATCAGTCTTCATGTAGTTAATTCTTCTGTCAGTTCAGAACTATTCTTGAATTCCTCTAGTGAATTTTTCATTTCAATTATTATCCTTTTCAACAAGTATTTCCTTCTGGGTTTTAGAATTTCTCTTTCTTGATAGTCTTAAAGTTCAGGGATGATCATTCCCTTCTTTACTTCCTTCAGGATGGTTTCCTTTAGTTCTTTGAATGTATTTGTGGCAGTTCCTTTGAAGTCTTTGTTAAATCTGACATCTGGACCCTCTCTCAGGCAGTTCCTGGTACCTATAATTTTTCCTGTGTATGTATTACACTTCTCTTTCTTATTGCCTATCTTGTAATTTTCTATCAAAACCGAATATTTCAGTCCATTTAGAGCTTACTGTTGTTTACTTTTTTTGGAATGGCTGGACTATTTCAGTGAAGTCTATCCACCACCACCCCTAACAGTGTGAGGCTCTGACGTTGCTCTTTGGTGGGTGTGGCCTTTGGAATGCACACAGTCACCTGGAATGATAGTGGTTTTAGCAAAACTCTCCTTCACTATCTTGTACTCAATGTTAGGTTCTACTATTTGCCATCCTATGGCTCTTTTGTTTTTTTTTTTTAAATACTCTGTACATAAATTGCTCCATACTCTCATTCATTTAAATTTCATCTCCTTTACGGGGTAGTTTTCCAACACAGTGTCTAAGGTATATTCTGAATTCCAGGGTTGGTGGGGGGAGGTAGGTAGGGTGGGGTGGGGATGGGGACTCTTCTTAGCTATTTTTTCCACCATTTAAACTCTTTTCACCAGTTTTACTTATGTTGCTAGAAGGGAATCTACAGAGCTCTTCACATCCACTTCCCAAAATGTAATTTAAGTGTTCAGAATGAAAGGTACTTTGTAAATCATTTCATCATTGCATTTTACTTGTAACAGAATTGAAGTCCAATGTTTAATTGTTTAAATTTAAAACTAGTGAAAGAGCAAGAATCATAATCCAAGTTGTTAATCTTCCAATGTTTTTTCCTTACTACATGCTGTTCTAAGCTTAAAATTATACTATATAGAAAATCATCCCATTTAAAAATACATATTTTAAGGGAAATTTTTGCTACGGAAGACTATAATAAAGAGTTTTCATTTAAAGACTGACAGGGGCAGAATCTAATATAGACTAAATATTTTAATGATTAATAGGGACATCATCTGATTATTGAACAGACTAATTGATTTACTATGTAGGGCTACAAAATAGTCTCTCCTGCTTACATTACTATTTTATAATTGGTGATTTTTTAAAAATATTTTATTCATTTGACAGAGATCACAAGTAGGCAGAGAGGCAGGCAGAGAGAGAGGAGGAAGCAGGCTCCCTGCTGAGCAGAGAGCCCGATGCGGGGCTTGATCCCAGGACCCTGAGATCATGACCTGAGCCGAAGGCAGTGGCTTAACCCACTGAGCCACTCAGGCGCCCCATAACTGGTGATATTTTTAATAGAAGAATAATTCTAATTCTATTATTCCAAGAAGTCTAATGAGTTCTTTCCAAAATATAGTAATTTATGACCTGGAATAGCACACAGGAATGCAATTCTACTTGTTTTCATCAAGGCTTTTCTTTCTTTCTTTCTTTCTTTCTTTCTTTTTTTTTAAAGATATCTTTTTTTTTTCTTAGATTTTATTTATTTATTTATTTATTTGACAGACAGAGATCACAAGTAGGCAGAGAGGCACGCAGAGAGAGGGGAAGGGAAGCAGGCTCCCTGCCAAGTGGACAGCCCGATGCAGGACTCATTCCCAGGACCCTGGGATCATGACCTGAGCCGAAGGCAGAGGCTTTAACCCACTGAGCCACCCAGGTGCCCCAATCAAGGCTTTTCTAAGGAAATTTCCAAATTGAAGATTATTGGAAGAGAATAAATTTATTATAAAGACTGAAAGATAACACCAACACTAGCAAAAATCACAATAGTTGTGAATTCTGGTTGTGTACATGGATTATACATATGGTAGAAAAACAGAGATGTTGATGCAGATATTTGTACACATTGCTGCTTTTCAAGTAAGGGTGATTTGTCTCCTAGGGGACATTTGACAATTAGGTAGAAATCAGGAGTGCTACTATACATCTTTTATCCTACTATTCCTTCACAACAAAAAATCATCTTGTCCCAGTCTGAGTAGTGCCATGGTTGAGAAATCACGTTATAGATCATTATAAATACAAGCAGAGGCTCCTTTATGATATGGCCATAAATTTACTCAACTCATATTTATTTTGTATATATCATGCGTCAAGCACTGTCTGAGGCTTTTGGGAATTCAGTGGTGAGTAAGATACAGTTCGTTCCCTCACGGAATTCACAATTTCATAGAGAAAACTTGAGAAAAACACCAGAGTGGAATCTGAGTAAGACCCTGAGAGAGCTGAACAAAGACTTTAAAGCACGTGAATGACTTCTTTCTACTAGAAATTCGATTCAGTTTTATGATCACAGAGCGCATAGAGTACGCACTTAAATTCCAGTCTTCTGTGACACAAGATATTAAAGAAAAGAAAAATGTCTCATTTTGAGTCTAAGTTTTGTTCATTCTGAGCACTACACAGTTTTCCATCTATGTGGATCAGAGGATGAAGAACAGTTGATTTCATTGTCACATTTAACAAATCATTTTACTTTCACAACTAACAGAGAAGCACCCCAGAGAAATCTTAGGGAGGTGGTGGGGGGAGGTATGTTGTACTGGCTGTGGTTCAACAAGAATGAGCAGAAGCAGAGTGTGATTCTGATAGAGCACAATATTATCAATTCCCCCTTGGACCTGTGACCCTGTCCTTATGGACTTGTATTAGAAACACAGTGTGAGAGAAATGCAATAAGAGTAAGAACAATATGGATAATTTCTCTGTAATGCCTGTGGACAACTTGGGGGCAGCAGTACTGATGTCAGCACCCCTGGTCTTAAACATTCAGCAGCAGAATGGGTAACAGCCGTGATTGTATTCAGGTCTAAATTGTGATGACAGAGACTTGTTAGCATTGTTACTACTTTTTTGCATCCACAGCTGATAGGGATACACCAAAGCACATCAGAGAAGGGCACCAGGAAGCTAGCAGATGATCTGCATAGCCAAGGAATTCTGTGGTGACTCCAAGATTTTGAGGAGAAATGGAATTTCTAAAGAACAGCTAAGGCAAACAATTGAAACCCTCCTTTTAAGCTATTATCATATTCTTGTTTTACTTTCTGACTCATGCAGTGTGTGAAACATTTATTTTGAAAGTTTTTTTCCTCCTCCTTTATACTTCTTTCACTTACCAAACTCTTAAGGGGCGGGGGGAGGAAACAAAGCTAATAGCATATATGCATTTTTGTACGCTTAAATCAGCAAAAAAATTTTTCTTATATGTAGAAAATGGAGGTCCATCGACCCATATATTATATCCATTATAACAACAAGGATAAAAGCAGAGTTAAAGTAAAAATACATCATTTGGCTGTCTGGAAATAATATTCTGAAGATTAACAAAGATATTACTCTTTTTTTATGAGTGTTCTTTGCTCTTCAGTCTTGCTACTGTAGGATTGATGATTTCATTTAAAATTACAAAGCTTCCCCCCACACACATCAAAAGCCATATCCAATATTGTTATCATGAATCCTATCACCATGAGCAGTCATTTTGTATTCTCTCAGAATATTAGGAACCTAAACAGGGTCATTAGATGAAAGAGAGTAGGACAGACCATGTTGCTTTAGATTTTAGATTTTCCCTAAGAATCTGATAAAATAGAAGAGGGATAAAAGAAATTACTACTTGGATTAGCAGGAAAAAAAAAACTCATAAGGCTAGATTTTGGTATTTCATCACTTGATTTATATGAAAGACATTTAAGACACTTTCTAGACTTCCTTCCTTCCTTCATTTATTTATTTTAAGATTTTATTTAAGTAAAGTAATCTCTACACTCAGCATGGAAATCAAACTCACAACCCAGAAATCAAGAGTCACATGTTCCACCTACTGAGCCAGCCACGTGCCCCAAACACTTTCTAAACTTTGGATTGGAATTTACAATCACTCTCAGCACTTCCTATTTTATTACAATCATGTGCAAAATGGTGCAGAGGGAGGGAACACATTCGTTGATTTTTTTTTTTAATGTAATTCCAATGAGGGAGGTTCAAATTCATTATATCCTTAGAAAACTGGGTTTTCTAAATGTAAATGTGAGGAAAAAACAAAGAAACACTCTTCAGATCTTATGTTTTGCTAATGAAATAGAAGGATAAACTTGAACACATTTTTGTTCTTCTCCTGGCTACCTATTATTCCAGTAATTGTTTAACATGACATTAAAAAGAGCACCATTAAAACAAAGAAAACAGTTCTGCATCATGAGTAGTACGCATTTAAACCAAACATGTAATTTAAAGAAAACGATCAGTAGGGTAAAAATTTATTTCTGTGCTGCGTGTTAGGAAATGAAACTGCTTAAAAGCACAAAATTGAACAAAAATTAAAATGGCTACACTAATGCTTCAGTGAAGCTTGATTTTAAGGTAAACTTTTCCCCTCTCTTCCACAAACCTCCCCTTCTCGCTTCCTAACCTTTTGTTTCGGGAACCTGGTACCACCCTGAAAACAACTAAGGAGGATGGTAGCAAGTACACAATTACTACCAAAATCAGCTAGGATCCTGTATTTCCCTATAAAACTCCCAGCCCCTTCCTCCCAGCAGGCTTGCAGGTTTTGAAGGCCATACCCTGCTGCAGCCTCCTTTGCTCAGCAAAGCAAGAAAGCTACTGTTCCCCTTTATCCCAAGTCGGTCTTCACATATATCTTGACTCCCAAGCACAGAGGTCGGTTTTTGGCAAGAGAAATACAAAAAGAGAAAAAAAAAGAAAAAGTATACTAAAATTTCATTTATGAATGAAAAGTTGCCAGTTTATCAACACAGTTGATCAAATTTTTATCCACACTAAGTTCTAATTTTTCTTGTAGATGTTCACGTAAGAACTATTGGGTAATAAGACAGATCCTATCTTTCATAGCAGTTATATAAAAGATGAATTCATGGTTTCCATGTGGTCACTTTATTTTCTATTTTTTTTTATGAATCCCAGGGATAAAATTAGTCATGCCAACTCATGGTTTATAGAACCTATTTCTAAGAGATACCAAAAATGGATTTGAAGTATGTGCTTTCAGATTCTCCAATCTCAGGAGAATGAATTCAGGATAAATAATGAATCTGACATTTACAAAATTAAATTTCTGGGACTGGAGACAATTAGTAAGTCTTTTCAGGACTAAATATTCCTCATATCAATTGTCTCTGAATTTTTCTAGGGTCAAGAAAAGAACTCGAGACCGACACACTTGTTCATAGCTAGAAGTACAGATTCCTCATGAACGAACTGAAATCAGATCCATATGTTTAAGTGTAGGTGTTATCACTGTTATTTTGCTTGAAGAATTTAAATGTTTGGCTCCTAATTTTGCAGGCAGGGCCAAGCGTTTTCTACATGAACAGCATTACTTCTGTTTCAATATGTATGCCGTCGAACTAACCAAGTTGTGAAGTACACAGCAGGGATGAGTTTGTTTGGCAAGAATTAAAGGAGTGTCATCTCCCACTAATCGCTTAGCATTGCCACCTAATGATGGATTTTGAACAACACTACCTTGTATTGCACCACTGGAGCCATTATCTTAGTTTAGGTTCCCTTAAAATAGATCCTGAAGTAAGGACTTAGGTGCAAGAGTGAGAAAATGAGATGTATCAGAAGAGAAAGGGAAAAGTCCAAAATAAGAGAGTGTTTATCGAGGGTAATGACTTAAGACTCCAGAGACAGGCACAGACTTGGACTCCTGAAGAGGGAGAATGATCTATCTCAAATAAGAGAAGATAAAGTCCTTAACCAAAAACCACTTTTCCCCCACTGTTTGAGGATCGTCTTCCAGGGCAATCCACTATCTCACTTTTATTTATGGGTGCTCCTGTAGCTAAATCAAGCTGGTTTTGCAAGGATAGAATGCTATAAGATCCAACATGCTTAATTTGGGCAATAGCAGCCCATGATGAGTCTGACTTACATGACATTCCTCATCACAATGGAGGCTGAAATCAGACATGGGCTAGAAGAATGTGATGCAAGCAAGAGATGTGTGTTTTATAGTGAGTTTCAGGGGAAAAACACATAAGGTGACGTTTTTTCATCAGCACATTTGAATGCTGGTCTGTGCCCGCTCAAAGACTTGCAAGGATTATTGTTACAGTACTGACCCTTCCAAAAATTGCAGTTTTTAAAGGTAACTCGGGAGTGTAACAACAAGATGAAGTCACCAGCAAATATTACTTTATTGGTTATGTATTCAGTATATCTGAAAGATTGGTCAAATAATGATTTAATAAAAAGGAAATAACTAAGACACTGATGAGCTTCATGCAATTTAGGATTACACTATAATAAGAGCAGCGGCTTACCTGTGCTTACCTGAAGCACACAGTCATAAGGAAGCTCTTTCTATATTAGGTAAAACAGTAGATAAAACTAAACCATACAGACCAGTTATTCAACATAATTCAAATGAGATAACAAAAATTTGTAGCTTTGCAATTTAAAGAAATGGAGTTTTAAGGAGATAGCTAGCAAAATACCAGATCTATAATTTTGGGGAGAGAATAAAATATACATACTTGATCATTACCAGACACAATCACACTGACATTTTCATCATGAGGAATAATCACAGATCTGGAATATATCTTTAGACTGGGTCAAGTATCCCTTTGTGCAGTGAAATATGAAGCGAATCATTTTAAATTAAACGTCAGCAGAAAGAGAATTTCAGAAGGTTAAGAATAAACAGCCAAAGAAATTTCTGTGTTTCCCCAATCATCTTAGGTAGGTAGGTCCTTTAGTACACTCTTCTCAACTTTATACTTTTCTTTTATATTTTACTCTGAGACAACATTGGCTATAGCCTGATTAAAACAGAGGGACTGTAATTTTAACATCAAAGAACAATAACTAAATTTAGTTATGAAATATTTTTCTATCCTTCAAAGACAAAAGAATTGATCTCTATCCTTGAATATATCATCATTTAGTTGGGCAGGTGAGCAAATAAATTCTTGCAATCTAATATGCTAAGTGGTATGACAGAGGAACACGTCAAGTTCCAGTGGCAGAAGGAAGGGACACATGATCCCTGCTGGTAGTTCAGGAAGACCTTCCTATAGGAGAAGATCTTCACCTCAGTTTCAGAAAGACAATCAAGAATGACCCAGATTAAGTGACCTATGCAGAGAGCAGCAGAAACAAATACACAGGCTTAGGAAACATCATGACTCTTTCAGAAAACCAAGAATGGTAGACTTCTTTCTACTGTTTGCCCAGGATAGGCTGCTCTTTACTGATTCTCTGGTTTGATTCTGAAGGCGGTTTTTGAATCATACGATGAGAATTTTGGTGGGAGGAATAGTTAAATTTAATTATTAGAATCACTAGACTAAGGCTGATTCGTTTGACTCATCACCTTTTAATAAAAGCACTTACTTAAAAAAAAATTCTAAATCCTGGTCATCAAATTCAATAAGGTATTTTTTTTTGAAGATTTATTTATTTACTTTAGAGAGTGAGAGAGAGTGCAAGCAGTGGGGAGGGGCAGAGGGGGAGGGACAAGGAGAGAGAGAGAATCTCAAGCAGACTTCCTGCTGAGCACAGAGCCAGACATGAGGCTCCATCTCAGAACTCTGAGAGCATGACCTGAGCCAAAACCAAGAGTCAGATGCTCCAGCGACTGAGCCACCCAGGTGCCCCAAATTCAATAAGGTATTATCTAAGTCTAGAATTATTTGCTAAAGAGGTTATTGCTAAGAGGCACTGTTGTATTCATTCAAAATTCTTTTCATATTTTCAAGAAGTGTATATTTACTATTTTATAGTATTCTTATTACTGTTTCCTTTTAAAATCAGCACCCAAACTTTTCTACATCAGAGAGGGCTTATCATTAACACAGATGTACTTCAAGTTCTGAATGCCTACAATGTCTATATTCCTCAGATGTATCTATCTCTGTATCTCTAGATATAAAGAGACACATATATAGAGAAATACAGATGCATATGGTTTTAAATAATGCCAATTATTCTCACAATAATATCAATATATGTCATCCTATTACCCAAATATAGGTGTCTACTATAAATCTGTAAGATGAATCCATGTCTTATATTTAGCAACGGGTCCCAGCATTGTTCAAATAATCCCTTTAGAATAAGCAGACCCTGCCATAAATTCTAAGCTTAGAAATTTCAGTAATTTAGTCTCTCATAGAGCTTGAGATAGTGACAAATTAGTTAGCTAAAGGGAAGAGAAAAATTGTTTTGTTCACCCACTAAGGTAGTAAGCTGGAAAAACTAGATTCAGAGAGCAGAGACTAAGTTGTAGATGGTACCCTTTGGTTACATGGGTTCAACTGACAGGTACGTGATTGTGGATGCAGGTCTCAGTCCTTGGACTTTCCTGCTTGGAGAGGGACCCTCTCAAACACATTTTGCTCTCAACAGAGCAAGCACTTACTGACCTCTTCCACATTGCAACTCCTCAGTGTTACTTGGCTCTAGGCCCAGCAGCCTAGTGAAATACATTAATTTAACATTCATAGAATCATCTAATGCTGAGACTGGAAGGAACTTTAGAGGTCAGCTAGACTAATTTTTGTATGATGCATGATTCAACTATTTATTGACTGTGTGCCTGTAAGGCAATATGCTGAGAATGTTTTCTCTTGGCACTCCTTCTGGGATCTGAGAAGCAGATTCAAATCTAAGGGTTATTACAGAGTTGTATGAAGAGAAAAACTTGATAGCTGGAACATTGATTTAAGTCCTGTCTCTGACTTGAATTCCGTGTGATTTTGGACAAGGCACTCTGTGCCTCAATTTTCGGTGAAGTGGAAGGATAATAACACCGAAATCATAGAGATGTTCTAAAATTTATTGATATATATGTGTAAATATTTTAGACCGTTTCCTAGCACTCAATAATACTTAATGAATGTTATTTCATATTTTCCGTGATCTCTGCACAATGAAATACTTCCTCATTCTCACAGATACCTCTTCCAACAAACCCTCAGTTTTCTTTTATATCATCTCACACCAAAAAAGAGGATACTGAAAGGGTGCAGGACAAAACATCCCAAATGTGCCACTTTGGCACAAAGATTATATCAAGTTAAAAGTAATAAAATGCTCTCTGCCTCTCCTATAACTGCCTACATTTATAAAGACAGTCTACGACAAGAAGAGAGCTATTAATAGAGGCCCCCTTTACTAAAGGAATCATCTGCATAATAGAACAATTTTGTTTTTCCATAGGTCTCCTTTCACTATCTTGCTAAGGACCCTTCTCCCCTTTGTATCCTCATGTCTTGCCCCTTTCCTTGGCTCAGGGAAGCTTCATTTTGCCTCAGTGTTTGAAATTTCACATTTGTATGGATTCCTCATATGTATACCAATTGAACCTGGTTTTTTCCTATTAACCGATCTCTTATTGATTTGAATCTAAAGCCAGCTAGAAGGACCATATAGCAGAAGAAAGTCTTCCTCCTCGACAATATTAATAAATCTTTGCTCTCCTTTTGCCTACTGCTTAGGAAAAATATAAAGCTTATCTTATTAGCTAGTTTACCTTGCCAATATTGTATTAAATCATAGAACAACTTTGTCTCTTAATCCCAGAGATCAACATCTTTTAGTACAGCATATCTCAGAGGCTTCTTGGTTGTGTTATCATGGTCTCAATTTTATAATCATTCCTAATTTTCAGATGTTCTGCAAAATCATAAATTTGTGTAAATAGCAAAATTTTTAACCTAAAAATAACGAATCTGACATTATAAAATTGCATTCCATTTTAAAGAAATTGGAAGCTCCTGAGTTTTATTCCAGATAAAAAAGGAAGAGAGCAGGAACAGGGACTATCTATAATTCTGTTAATTGTACAGTACCTATATGTACTTGACTCTAAATAAATATTGTTGGGGGCACCTGGGTGGCTCAGTCTTTGGCATGGGTCATGATCCCAGCGTTCTGGGATCAAGCCCCGCATTGGGCTCCCTGCTCAGCGGGAAGACTGCATCTCCCTCTCCCACTCCCCCTGTTTGTGTTCCCTCTCTCACTATGTCTGTCTCTGTCAAATAAATAAAATCTTTAAAAAATATATGTATATAAATAAATAAATAATTTTGAATAAGTGACTCCATTAGTTATTACAATGTAAAATACAAATTTTGTAATAAACATTAATAGAATCAGTAAATTTGTATTTTACTAAAGGCAGAAAACTGACATGAGCATGATAAATCAATAGCCGTCAGAATACAGATATTTCAACAGGTAATGAATTCATGAAAATAACTATATTAAGTTTTTAGTGGAAAAAGTTATACTTAATACCCCCTATAAATTTGTTTGCTAACCAACATACATATTTTAATTTCCAATTAGTTTACTTTTGCTTACTGAGCAGCTATATGATATATATTTTCTAAGATATACATTTTTAAAAAAGGATATATGAACGTAAGATCTATCTTCAGCTAACAGCAAATGGAATATTTTATTGAATATTCTCACATTAATGATAGATTCTAGTATAAATACCTATTTGAGGCTGATCTAGGTGACAGATTCACTTTGTCTATCCTGCAAAAGATGAATAAATTCTTTCGACTTTTTGAACATCAGAATTTTTTCCTAAATGTCTTAAATAAAAAATGGCCAGGCTGCAAGTTTTTACTCTGAGTTCCTTTTAGAGACACATGTTTCTTTCTTTCTTTCTTTTTTTTTTTGTATAAATGATTAACTGATAGAGTGATTTCTTTATCCATGCTTCTTTTAACACTTTGTCCTTTTATACTTCATACTTTCATCATATATAGTTTGGATACACTAAAGCATACTTTAGGATTGCATCCTAATATTAGAAACTATAAATCAGGATTAGACAACTTTGTTTATAAATATGTATGTGTGTGAGTGTGTGTTTGTGTATGTACTGTGTTTATACATATGTAACTTGCAGTTTTCACTTTCATATATTTATACATTCATTATCCTATTTGATTATGATAGATACTTTCTTGTGAAAGATACACACATATATCTTTAGTATGCAAAATATATCCATGGAAACAAATGCAGATGTAATTCTTTTCCTATGACTGAAGAACCCAAGAACATTTACAAAAACTTCAACTCAATTTCTTTTCTTTTTATTATTATTAGTAGCAGCAGCAGCAGCAGCAGCAGCAGTAGTAGTAGTAGTAGTAGTAGTAAGCTCTAGGCCCAACGTGGGCTTGAACTCATGACCCCAAGATCAAGAGGTTCAGGCTCTACCAACTGACCCAGCCAGGCACCCCAACTCAATTTCTTCTAAATAAAACAGAATTAAGTTGTTAGTGCTTTCTCTTACTCTATTTCCTAAATGCATTTTACTCCCCTGGCTCAATTTGGCCTCATCACCACTTTCAGGGTTTCATATTCTTATTCTGTGCTCTTATACTTTAGTTATGTTTCATATTTCTTTGAGCTCTAATTTGAATACTCAAACTCTCATTACTGGGAGGTATG
Organism: Lutra lutra; assembly: GCF_902655055.1. Classification (NCBI taxonomy): domain Eukaryota; kingdom Metazoa; phylum Chordata; class Mammalia; order Carnivora; family Mustelidae; genus Lutra; species Lutra lutra. The sequence continues at coordinate 54,641,905 of NC_062290.1, forward strand.
GGAAAAATATCATATTTGCATATTCTTTAGTTTCTACTGTGAGCTTTCCAAGAACAATGTCTTTGCCATCATTCTGTGTCCAGCCTTGTGTCTCTCAGAGAAACTCACTAACTTCAGTAAACATGGTGCAGCAATTCTGTTTGGGACCTATAGTCCTGCCCAACCTTCCAATTTCTGGAGAACAGTAAGGTTAACATTCTGAAGTAAAACTCTCCTGAACACTTTTTTTTCACACCTAAAATAATTTTATAATGATTTTATACTTTATAAGGTGTATAAGCAAGGGCTAGGAGAGTACCCTTGGGTGACCAGTTTAACTATCTTCCACTCATGCAGGAAGAACTGTATTCTTGGCTACTATGCTTTCACTACCACTCTGACCTTGAGTCTGGCTGAATTTAGGTACAGAAAGCCAGCCTGGCCAGGGCCTTAGTTGCTGCCATATGCAGAATACAAATAGTGAGTGTTAGATTATCAAAGAGTGAGTAAATAATAGGACACTTGCATGTACTAAATCATGCAAAAAAAAAAAGTATTTATATTTCTCTTTGGTATTTAAATTTCTCAAGAAGTAAATGTACAATTACCAGTTTAAAGTAAAAGCTTCCCATTCTGAAAGAAAATTCAATTCTTCTTACATAGAGACTGATGTGGAGAACAAAGGCCAAAAAAAAAAAAAATACATTTCCTTACAACTTATAGCCCACTGATGAGTCCTTCAGACAGGCAAATTGATTTTCCTCTAGGAACTCCACTGCCTCTATGTTGATACTTGGCTAAGGGAAAAAGGGAATCTTACTTTAACATTATCCCAACCTCCAGGATCCTGTAAGTCTCCTTTAACATATAAAAATTCATTTGGAAACTTCCTTTGTCTCTATCCCCCAAGATATATATTAGCAATCATCTTCCAAGCATATGACCCTCTGACCCTCTGATACACATTTGAAGGATCTCATGATTAAGGTTTTACTGGACAGCAGTCAACGACTTTTTCCTAACAATAGCTGGAGCCTCAAGGTCCTGGAAACATTGCTTTCAAACCCCTTAGAGACTTATCCTATCCCTAACTCCCTCCCAACTTTAAAGTATATGATCAGCCAATCCTGATGACCCCATACAGAGCTTTCTGCCCACTGGTCCTGTCTCTGTGCACTAGAGATATCTCAAGAATTCTTTCTTGATGGTTTGCATATCTATGTATATATATGTGTGTGTGTGTGTATATATATTGCATATATACTATATATATATATATATATATATATATATATATATATATAATCTTCCCCATCAAGATATTTTCGAGAAGGTCTTGTTTTTAATGTAACAATAGTACATATATAAAATGCCATGTAGAATTTTTAAATATACTGCCTTTGTTTCAAAACCAATTACTGGTTTTATTAAAGTAATTTCAGCTAATTATACTGCAACTATGACAATCATTTAAAAAGTCATTATAGCTCAAATATTAGCCATCATTAATTACTTTACACATACTAGCTGTCCAATTTTATTTAATTTACATGCATATTTGACTCACTAATATCTTTGACATATTGAAATTGATTTTTTATATAATATAGAAAAGACAACCAGTAGAACAAAGCTTTAAGAGCCTTTTAGCTCTTGGGAAATGGGAAGCTGACAGCCTTCCCATTGAGATCAGGAACATGACAAGGATGCCCATTTTTGCTACTGTTGTTCAACATAGTATTAGAAGTCCTAGAAACAGCAATCAGACAACAAAAGAAATAAAAGGTACTCAAATTGGCAAAGAAGAAATCAAAGAGAATTCAAATTCTCTTACACCGTTCATGAAGATAAACTAGAAATGGATGAAAGACCTCAACGTGAGGCAGGAATCTATCAAAATCCTAGAGGAGAACATAGGCAGTAACCTCTTCAGCAAATGGCACAGCAACTTCTTTCAAGACATGTCTCCAAAGGCAAAGGAAACAAAAGCAAAAATGAACTTTTGGGACTTCATCAAGATCAAAAGTTTTCTGCACAGCAAAGGAAACAGTCAACAAAACAAAGAGGCACCTAAAGGAATGGGAGAAGATATTCCCAAATGACACTATAGACAAAGAACTGATATCCAAGATCTATAAAAACTCCTCAAACTCAACACCCCCAAAACAGATAATCATGTCAAAAAATGGGCAGAAGACATGAACAGACACTTCTCCAAAGAAGACATACAAATGGCTAACAGACAAATGAAAAATGTTCATCATCATTAGCTATCAGGGAGATTCAAATCAAAACCATGTTGAGATACCACTTTACACAAGTTAGAATGGCCAAAATTATCAGGACAGTAAACAACAAGTATTGGAGAGGATGTGGAGAAAGGGGAAACCTCTTACACTGTTGGTGGGAATGCAAGTTGGTGCAGCCACTTTGTAAAGCAGTGTGTAGATTCCTTAAGAAATTAAACATAGAGCTACCCTATGACCCTGAAATTGCACTACTGGGTATTAACCCCAAAGATACAGATGTAGTGAAAAGAAGGGCTATCTGTACCCCAATGTTCATACCAGCAATGGCCACAATTGTTAAACTGTGGAAAGAGCCAAGATGCTCTTCAATAGATGAATGGATACAGAAATATGGTCCATATATACAATGGAGTATTATGCCTCCATCAGAAAGGATGAATATCTAACTTTTGTATCAACATGGATGGAACTAGAGGAGATTATGCTGAGTGAAATAAGTCAAGCAGAGAAAGTCAATTATATGGTTTCACTTACTTGTGGAGCATAAAGAATAACATGGAGGATATTAGGAGAAGGAATGAAAAAGTGAACTGGGGTAAATCGGAGGGGAAGATGAAGCAAGAGAGACTATGGACTCTGAGAAACAAACTGAGGGTTTTGGAAGGGAGGGGGTGGGGTGTTGGGTGAGCCTGGTAGAGGGTATTAAGGAGGGCACATATTTCATGGAGCACTGGGTGTGGTGCATAAACAACGAATCTTGGAACACTGAAACAATAAAAGAATTTTTTAAAAAGAGCATTTTATATTTTCAAGAAATGATTACACAATGTCCTGGTAGTAAATAACTAAGAGGAAGAAAGCTTTTTACTTTACACCTTTAATTTTCCATTGTAAATAACTTTGAATAGAGTCCCCAGTAAGATGGTGGAAGAGTAACAGATGAGATGACATCAGGTAGCAGGAGATCAGCTAGATCATTTATCAAACCATTCGAACCATCTACAAATCCAACAGGAGATCAAAGAGAAGAAGAGCAGCAATTCTAGAAACAGAATATTGACCACTTTCTGAAAGGTAGGACCTGTGGAGAAGTGAATCTAAAGCGACGGTAAGATAGACCGCAGGGGGGAGTGGCCGCCTCCCTGCAAGTTGGGGAGCAATGGAGCACAAAATCAGAACTTTTAAACATCTGCTCCACTGAGAGACATTGCTCCAGAGGCTAAGGCTAAAGTAAAACCCATGTGGGGACAGTGTGGCCTCAGGTCCCGCGGGGTCACAGAAGATCGGGGGGTGTCTGAGTGTTGCAGAGCTTGCAGGTATTAGAACGGGGAAGCCGGCTACAGAGACAGAGCCAAAGAGTGAGCTCTCAGCTCAGGGTTACCTTGAACCAGCCGCAGACTCGATGAGCTCGGAGCAGGGCCAAAGGCCAGGGAGACGGGAGTAATTGGGCGCTATTCTCTGAGGGCGCACTGAGGAGTAGGGTCCCGAGCTCTTGGCTCCTCCGGGCTGGAGACTGGGAGGCCGCCATCTTTATTCCCGTCCTCTGGAACTCTACAGAAAGTGCTCAGGGAATAAAAGCTCCTGTAAACAAACCTGAGCTGATTACTCAGCCCGGCCCGGTAAGGGCGGTGCAATTCCGCCGGGGGGCAAAGACACTTGAGAATCACTACAACAGGCCCCTCCTCCAGAAGATAAACAAGAAATCCAGCCAGGACCAAGTTCACTTACCAAGGAGTGCAGGTTTAATACCAAGGAGAGCAGCGGAATTCCAGAGAAGGAGAAAGCAAAGCACGGAACTCATGGTTTTTTCCCCATGATTCTTTAGTCTTGCAGTTAATTTAATTTTTTTTTCTTTTTCAATTTTTTTCTCCTTCTGTTAATTTTTTTTAACTTTTACCCTTTTCTTTTTAAATGTTTTTTAAGTAGTTTATCTAATATATATATATTTTTTTTCTTTTTTATATTTTTTCTTTATTCGTTTTCTTTTTTTTTAATTCTTTCTTTTTTTTTTTTTTTGAACCTCTTTTTATCCCCTTTCTTCCCCCACGATTTGAGATCTCTTCTGATTTGGTTAAAGTGTATTTTCCTGGGGTCTTTGCCACCCTTTTAGTATTTTAATTGTTCCTTCATATACTCTTACCCGGACAAAATGACAAGGTGGAAAAATTCACCACAAAAAAAAAGAACAAGATGCAGTACTGAAGGCTAGGGACCTAATCAATACAGACATAGGTAATATGTCAGATCTAGAGTTCAGAATGACGATTCTCAAGGTTCTAGCCAGGCTCAAAAAAGGCATGAAAGATATTAGAGAAACCCTCTCGGGAGATATAAAAACCCTTTCTGGAGAAATACAAGAACTAAAATCTAACCAAGTTGATATAAAAATAGCTATTAATGAGGTGCAATCAAAAATGGAGGCTCTCACTGCTAGGATAAATGAGGCAGAAGAAAGAATTAGCGATATAGAAGACCAAATGACAGAGAATAAAGAAGCTGAGCAAAAGAGGGACAAACAGCTACTGGACCACGAGGGGAGAATTCGAGAGATAACTGACACCATAAGACAAAACAACATTAGAATAATTGGGATTCCAGAAGAAGAAGAAAGAGAGAGGGGAGCAGAAGGTATATTGGAGAGAATTATTGGAGAGAATTTCCCCAATATGGCAAAGGGAACAAGCATCAAAATCCAGGAGGTTCAGAGAACCCCCCTCAAAATCAATAAGAATAGGTCCACACCCCTGTCACCTAATAGTAAAATTTATAAGTCTTAGCGACAAAGAGAAAATCCTGAAAGCAGCCCGGGACAAGAAGTCTGTAACATACAATGGTAAAAATATTCGATTGGCAGCAGACTTATCCACAGAGACCTGGCAGGCCAGAAAGAGCTGGCATGATATATTCAGAGCACTAAGCGAGAAAAACATGCAGCCAAGAATACTATATCCAGCTAGGCTATCATTGAAAATAGAAGGAGAGATCAAAAGCTTCTAGGACAAACAAAAACTGAAAGAATTTGCAAACACCAAACCAGCTCTACAGGAAATATTGAAAGGGGTCCTCTAAGCAAAGAGAGAGCCTAAAAGTAGTAGATCAGAAAGGAACAGAGACAATATACACTAACAGTCACCTTACAGGCAATACAATGGCACTAAATTCATATCTCTCAATAGTTACCCTGAATGTAAATGGGCTAATGCCCCAATCAAAAGACACAGGGTATCAGAATGGATAAAAAAACAAAACCCACCTATATGTTGCCTACAATAAACTCATCTTAAACCCGAAGACACCTCCAGATTTAAAGTGAGGGGGTGGAAAACAATTTACCATGCTAATGGACATCAGAAGAAAGCAGGGGTGGCAATCCTTATACCAGATCAATTAGATTTTAAGCCAAAGACTATATTAAGAGATGAGGAAGGACACTATATCATACTCAAAGGATCTGTCCAACAAGAAGATCTAAAAATTTTAAATATATATGCCCCTAACGTGGGAGCAGCCAACTATATAAACCAATTAATAACAAATCAAAGAAACACATCAACAATAATACAATAATAGTAGGGGACTTTAACACTCCCCTCACTGAAATGGACAGATCATCCAAGCAAAAGGTCAACAAGGAAATCAAGGCCTTAAATGACACACTGGACCAGATGGACATCACAGATTTATTCAGAACATTTCATCCCAAAGCAACAGAATACACATTCTTCTCTAGTGCACATGGAACATTCTCCAGAATAGATCACATCCTCGGTCCTAAATCAGGTCTCAACTGATACCAAAAGATTGGGATCATTCCCTGCGCAATTTCAGACCACAATGCTCTGAAGCTAGAACTCAATCAAAAGAGGAAATTTGGAAAAAACCCAAACACATGGAGACTAAACAGCATCCTTCTAAGGAATGAATGGGTCAACCAGGAAATTAAACAAGAATTGAAAAAATTCATGGAAACAAATGATAATGAAAACACAACGGTTCAAAATCCGTGGGACACAGCCAAGGGAGTCCTGATAGGAAAATATACAGCAATACAAGACTTTCCCAAGAAATAAGAAAGGTCTCAAATACACAACCTAACCCTATGCCTAAAGGAGCTGGAGAAAGAACAACAAAGAAAGCCTAAACCCAGCTGGAGAAGAGAAATCATAAAGTTCAGAGCAGAAATCAATGAAATAGAAACCAAAAAAACGATGGAACAAATCAACAAAACTAGGAGCTTGTTCTTTGAAAGAATTAATAACATTGATAAACCCCTGGCCAGACTTATCAAAAAGAAAAGAGAAAGGACCCAAATAAATAAAATCATGAATGAAAGAGGAGAGATCACAACCTACACCAAAGAAATACAAACAATTATAAGAACATATTATGAGCAACTATATACCAGCAAATGTGACAATCTGGAAGAAATGGATGCATTCCTAGAGACATATAAACTACCACAACTGAACCAGGAAGAAATAGAAAACCTGAACAGACCCATAACCAGTAAGGAGATCGAAGCAGTCATTAAATATCTCCCAACAAACAAGAGCCCAGGGCCAGACAGCTTCCCCAGGAAATTCTATCAAACATTTAAAGAAGAATTAATTTGTATTCTCCTCAAAGTGTTCCAAAAAATAGAAATGGAAGGAAAACTTCCAAAACTTCCTTATTTTATGAGGCCAGCATTACCTTGATTCCAAAACCAGAGAAAAAACCCACAAAAAAGGAGAATTACAGACCAATATCCTTAATGAACACAGATGTGAAAATTCTCACCAAAGTATTAGCCAATAGGATTCAATAGTACATTAAAAGATTATTCACCACGACCAAGTAGGAATTATTCCTGGGCTGCCAGGTTGGTTCAACATCTGTAAATCAATCAATTTGATACAATACATTAATAAAAGAAAGAACAAGAACTATACGATACTCTCAATAGATGCTGGAAAAGCATCCTTTCCTGATCAAAACTCTTCAAAGTGTAGGGACATAACTCAGTATCATCAAAGCCATCTATGAAAAACACACAGTGAATATCATTCTCAATGAAGAAAAACTGAAAGCTTTTCCACTAAGGTCTGGAACATGGCAGGGATGTCCATTATCACTACTGCTATTCAACATAGTACTAGAAATCCTAGCCTAAGCTATCAGACAACAAAAAGAAATTAAAACCATCCAAATCAGCAAGGAAGAAGTCAAACTATCACTCTTTGCAGATGATATGATACTTTCTGTGGAAAACCCAAAAGATTCCACTCCAAATCTGCTAGAACTCATACAGCAATTCAGTAAAGTGTCAGGATATAAAATCAATGCACAGAAATCAGTTGCATTTCTATACACCAACAGCAAGACAGGAGAAAAAGAAATTAAGGAGTCAATCCCATTTACAATTGCACCCAAAACCATTAGATACCTAGGAATAAACCTAACCAAAGAGGCAAAGAATCTGAACTCAGAAAATTATAAAGTACTCATGAAAGAAATTGAGGAAGACACAAAGAAATGGGAAAATGCTCTATGCTCATGGATTGGAAGAACAAATATTGTCAAGATGTCTATGCTACCTAAAGCAACCTACACATTCCATGCAATCCCTATCAAAATCCTATCCATTTTTTTCATAGACGGGGAACATATAATCCTAAAATTTATGTGGAACCAGAAAAGACCTCGAATGGCAAGAGGAATGTTGAAAAAGAAAGCCAAAGTTGATGGCATCACAATTCCAGACTTCAAGCTCTATTACAAAGCTGTCATCATGAAGACAGTATGGTACTGGCACAAAACAGACAGATATATCAATGGAATAGAATAGAGAGCCCAGAAATAGACCCTCAACTCTATGGTCAACTAATCTTTGACAAAGCAGGAAAGAATGTCCAATGGAAAAAAGACATTCTCTTCAACAAATGGTGTGGGGAAAATTGGACAGCCACATGCAGAAAAATGAAACTGGACCATTTCCTTACACCACAAACAAAAATAGACTCCAAATGATGAAAGACCTCAATGTGAGACAGGAATCCATCAAAATCCTTGTGCAGAACACAGGTAGCAACTTCTTCAACCTCAGCCGCAGCAACTTCTTCCTAAGAACATCGCCAAAGGCAAGGGAAGCAAGGGCAAAAATGAACTATTGGGACTTTATCAGGATCAAAACTTTGCACAGCAAAGGAAACAGTTAACAAAACCAAAAGACAACTGACAGAATGGGAGAAGATATTTGCAAACAACATATCAGATAAAGGGCTAGTATCCAAAATCTATAAAGAACTTATCAAACTCAACACCCAAAGAACAAATAATCCAATCAGGAAATGGGCAGAGGACATGAACAGTCATTTCTGCAAAGAAGACATCCAGATGGCCAACAGACACATGAAAAAGTGCTCCACATCACTTGGCATCAGGGAAATACAAATCAAAACCACAATGAGATACCATCTCACATCAGTCAGAATGGATAAAATTAACAAGTCAGGAAATGAGAGATGTTGGTGAGGATGCGGAGAGAGGGGAACCCTCCTACACTGTTGGTGGGAATGTAAGCTTGTGCAGCCACTCAGGAAAACAGCATGGAGGTTCCTCAAAAAGTTGAAAATAGAGCTACCCTATAATCCAGCAATTGCAGTACTGGGTATTTACCCTAAAGATACAAACGTAATGATCCAAAGGGGCACGTGCACCCGAATGTTTATAGCAGCAATCCACAATAGCCAAACTATGGAAAGAACCTAGATGAACCATCAACAGATGAATGGATAAAGAAGAGGTGGTATATATATACAATGGAAAACTATGCAGCCAAAAAGAAATGAAATCTTGCCATTTGTGACTACATGGATGGAACTAGAAGGTATTATGCTGAGCAAAATAAGTCAATCAGAGAAAGACAATTATCATATGATCTCCCTGATATGAGGAATCTGAGAGGCATAGTGAGGAGTTTGGGGTGTAGGCAAAGAATAAATGAAACATGATGGGATTGGAGGGAAGGCAAACCATAAGAGACTCTTAATTTCACAAAACAAACTGAGGGTTGCCAGGGGTTGAGGGGTAGGGAGAGGGTGGTTGGGTTATGGACATTGGGGAAGGTATGTGTTATGGTGAGTGTTGTGAAGTGTGTAAACCTGGAGATTCACAGACCTGTATCCCTGGGGCTAATAATACGTTATATGTTAATTTAAAAAAATTAAATAAAAAATAACTTTGAATATGAAATTTACGGCTTAACTATAATAGATGTATCCTGAATACATGCTAAAATAAATATGCATTTTGTACTTTGGTGTCCCTGATATGACATATTTATGCTTTTTCAGATTCTGTACTGTTGCATACTATTTATATCCTAGTGTATGACAGATATTTGAAGAAGTCTTTGAAATAACTCTAAAAATAATCTTAATAACAGTATACATAAAAGAAGTATATTTAAATAAATTTTGGAATGAAGAAAAGTCCTAATTTTACTAGCAACGTTTCACTTGAATTTTCCCACAAAGACAATTGTGTCTGCTATATAATATTTTCTAACTTTGAAGAAGTTTATTAAATGCTTAAGTTGTATAATGAGGAACTAATACACTCTTACCAAAAAAATATAAAATGTGTCTTTATATCTCATTAAAAAGTCAAATATTAAAATTCTTTACTGTAGATAAATTCCTTTACTAATAATTAAAAAGACTTGATCTTGCAATATGCTATGAGACAGTGATAAGCTCTTGTACCATTCACCCATACTGAGATCTGTTTCATTCAAGAAGTCTCATGACTCATAGAGCCAGGAGCCCACATAGCTCAACTCGTGGAATATGTAGCTTCACTGAGTTCTTGAAAAGGATCTTCTCTGGAAAAAGACATCAAGAATCTTAATTAGTAGTATTTATTTCAGAATAAATTTAATTAAAAAGTAAAGTTCTGTCAAAAATTTGACTTGTCTTGACCTCACCATGCTATGTGGGTTAAGTATTAATTTCACTTTATAGAAGGAAAAAAACCTTGAATCTAACATATGAAATGACTTTGGTCAAAATCACATGGCTACTTTGAAGCAGAGAATGAATTTCAATCTGGTTCAAAAGCTTGTGCTCTTTCTGAAAAGCTATGCTACTTTTTAAAAAATGAGCTTACTTTTGGGGCACCTGGGTGGCTCAGTGGGTTAAAAGCCTCTGCCTTCAGCTCTGGTCATGATCCCAGAGTCCTGGGATCGAGCCCCATATTGGGCTCTCTGCTCAGCAGGGAACCTGCTTCCTCCTCTATCTCTCTCTGCCTGCCTCTCTGCCTGCTGTGATCTCTGTCTGTCAAATAAATAAAAATAAAATCTTTAAAAAAAATGAGCTTACTTTTATTTAGCCTAATGACAAGATATCACATATATTTTATGGGATGACCACGTTTTTGATGTTTGACCAGTGCCTTGTTAATCCTCAGCCTCTCTTTCCCATTTTTCCACTGAAGCCACTGGAAAGTTTAAACTTCACAAGTCTCCAGCCTGTGTGTGGGAATGTTTCTCTAATTATACCTTCTAACAACCACAATTGGCCTACTCCCTCTGTTCTGCCCATGGAGCCTCTTACCTGTTTGCAAGACCTGATCTCCCTAGGAGTCCCTTGTGTGAGCAGTGAACTTCCTTTCAGATTCTTTTGGTGTATGGCCTATCATCATCACCTTTAATAGCTGAACCAAATTTGGGGTGGGAGTCTGTCCTGCAAAACAACCAGATGTTTGTATCCCTACAAAGGAGTTTCTAGGTCAGTTTTCATCTAAACTAATAATATTACTCAGAAATTTCAAAAAAATATATCCAAAATATGACTTTTTATTACAAGTAGAAGAGACATATCAATATTCTCCACAAATAAAAGTTTATATACTAAAAATTTTATCTTTAACTCATTTTCCTATTTCATAATTTCACTGAAGATTATTGTGAACAAGATAATACATAGGAACTAAGTACTATTCATTTTTAAATACTTTTTGTGTCTAACATGTAATAAGCCACTAATAAATGCTTTTGAATGAATAAAAAATATTGTTAATGAAAATAATATACATTATAGAGGTCTAAGAAAGAATAACAATATCAGATTGATATTCATATTGTTTTAGGTTTTCATGATATAAAAAATTTCATTTTCTGAAAATGATAGAATAAATGATATATATATGAGTCTAAAAATCTGCATCCATGTGGAATTACCATCTAAAATGATGGGAAAATTCAACAAAGATTGTCAGTGTTTGGGCCAACAGGATTTTGATCAGAATTTTGATAATTTAATATCAACATGGAGATATAAGTCTGTCATTAATAGGCTAAATCACATTATGGCCCCATTGGTTAAGATAATTAGATGTCTTAATAGTCTCACTATTAATGAATTCTGACCCTCTTAAGAAACTGACTGAGGTTAACAAGATTTCTTTTATATTCTAACTCTAAAGCAAACAAATAAATGCACAAACTTAAAGAACTGATAATTTTGTCAATTTTCCCGATGAAAGTGAAAGAAAATAATCTGTTCTAATGTAGCTTGCTTATGGATTTTTTTAGTTTCATACCTTTGTACAGAGTTCTTATCTTCAGGGAATAATGTTTTTTTAACCTTCTCTGCTATAAACGGTACAGATGTTAATCAGCATAATCCCCCTGTTAAATCACTCTACAGCAAGATTAAACTTGTACAACATGCTTCCAAATTAAGACACTAACTTTTAATGAGATTACTAAAATGGCTTAAAAATCATAGTTTTTCTGGTTATTTCCATAGCTCTTGTTCAAGATACAGGTTGTCTGGGGTGCCTGGGTGGCTCAGTGGGTTAAGCCTCTGCCTTCGGTTCAGGTCATGATCTCAGGGTCCTGGGATCGAGTCCCACATCGGGCTCTCTGCTCAGCAGGGAGTCTGCTTCTTCCTCTCTCTCTTTCAGCCTGCCTCTCTGCCTACTTGTGATCTCTGTCTGTCAAATAAATAAATAAAATCTTTAAAAAAAAAAGATACAGGTTGTCTGCAAGAAAAGTGGAGAGGATTCCCTTTCCAATGTACTTAATATCATCCTTACAGTGGTAGAATTCTCATGCAATACAGGACATTAGAAATATTTGGAGACCAAAAAATAAAGAATGACTTCCTAACATATTTATGTGATTCCAAAAACAGTATAGAAGAGACTTTCTGGGGGCGCCTGGGTGGCTCAGTGGGTTAAGCCGCTGCCTTCGGCTCGGGTCATGATCTCAGGGTCCTGGGATCGAGTCCCACATCGGGCTCTCTGCTCAGCAAGAAGCCTGCTTCCCTCTCTCTCTCTCTCTCTGCCTTCCTCTCCGTCTACTTGTGATCTCTCTCTGTCAAATAAATAAATAAAATCTTTAAAAAAAAAAAAAAAGAAGAGACTTTCTGGTTTGAAAGTGAATTGCTAATATGGAAGGAGTAAAATTAACCAAAGGCCAATAGCTCAAATCATCATATCTATTTGAATGCCGCAACATGAAAACATGTCAAGATAAATTGAACTTTAAATTAATAAAAAGGGTAAATAGAATTACGGAAAAAAAGGAGAAAAAGAGTTATTTTTTAAAGATTTACCAGTTATTGTTCCCTGGCATTTGGAATACTACTCCTAGCATATTTGATAGTCTGCTGCTCAAATCAAGATTCTAGAGAATCTTTATTACTGGAAACTCGTATTAGCGTTTAGGCTCTGGAAGTGCAAATATAACATCTTTTTAGCTGAGAGACATGAACCCAAGGGTCAGGTCCTCAGAATTGTAATGCAGTGTTTGTGTTAACACTATCTGATTAGATCTCTCCCAATAAGGTTAAAGAAAAGTCTTAAATCCGAGTCATTTCCAATTCTTAGTTAAAGGTCACATGTGGGATCTGTACTTTATCCTTGAGAAAAGCTTCTTGTACATGTTAGTAATAAATTTGGCTACAGTACCTTAAAGCTTTGTAATAATACACTAAAATAATGATGTCAATAGATGATGAGCAGCATTGGATAAAACATTAATACCTCAATTTATTTATATTCTTCTGAAAGCAAACATGAGGTTTCCAGATTAAGATCAGACTCATTAATCACAGTATTAACCATTTCAGTTTCCCCTACCCTATTCTCATAAAGATGAAATGAGAGGCAGATGGCTGTTCATGCATGTACCAAAAATGGTTTGCTTATATAGGAGAGGAATCTGAAATTATGAACCTATTAGTTTATATAGGAACTGATACGCAGCTGTACTCCCATCCCCTCGAGAGAGAGAAACTTTATCTCTGTAATGAAACCAAATCTTGTCTGAGACAAGAAGGATGTCCCTAGCTTAGAACCATTATGAATGTGAATGTAGAAGAATGGCTCAGGGATTCATCCCCCTGTGAATTATAAACCTGTGTGCCTGCATATAATACATTTAACATGTGGAGAACAAATGTTTCTGGAGGACAAAAGGAGACATTCTCTCTAGTTACAGCATGTCAATTTCCATTACTTAGGAAGCCAGAACCCTGCAGAAACACTGAGAAATCCAGGGAGCTCTACATTTCAGTGTCTTGCAAAGCTTTATCAAAAATGTAAAAGTAGAAAATGAGTGTGTTTGGTATTACATTGGACAACCCGGTTTGAAACACAGGGTCTCAAAGTTTTAGGATTTTTTGTTTGTTTGTTTCTGTTGACATAGTAGTCTTTTGACTTTCATAGAGTAAATCTAATAGCCATCCCCCAAACAGACAAACAATAATAAGAATGGATTTGTGTTTATTTGAATTATATAACTGTACCATATCCACTTGCCAATGTTCAAACACCTATGTTCCACTGTTACAGATTTCTGCCAGGATTATGAGGTTGGCAGATGGGACGTGTACCAAAGACACATTCTCAGAAATTTTGAGTGAGGTTGCCCAACAGACATTGATTTCAGATTGTAGCCAATTTTTCACTTTTATGGTAAAAACTGAATGTTTTTGACTAATATATTATGTTGGCTGATTTGATCACACTGGAAGATGATATAATTCGGTTTTTGTTTTGTTTTGTTTTGTTTTTTAAATTGTCATGCCCTAGTGTGAGGCCCTGACTGAAGACTGGCCATTTTCTCTTTCTGAGCAGCTAATGAAGTCCATATACCCAGTCACTTACCTTACCTTATTGGGCTCCTATACTCCTGGCCACTATATACATCAGCTGTAAATGCCCCTTGGATCAGGTACCAGCCCCTGTGCCTCAGAGCCCTCCAGATTATATAACTTAGCCATTCCATGGGAGCACATGAAATCTAGCTAATGTCATCCTACTTGCCATACATAAGCTGGTCCAGCTTGCTGTTAACTTTTCTCTGTTGGCCCTTCCTGCCATCCTCTTGTTCTGCCTTTCATCTATCTTGAATGTCAATGTCTTCTTTCCTGTCATGAAAAGAATCTTTAAATTTTACAAAAACAGAAGGTAGAATCCTCATTTTAGAAATGATATTCAATTAATTTATGAGGATGTAGTCACTGGGGCACATGGGTGTCTCAGTTGGTTAAGCGAGTGCCTTGGGCTCAGGTCATGATCCCGGGGTGCTGGGATCAAGCCACATGTCAGGCTCTGTGCTCAGCAGCGAGTCTGCTTCTCCCTCTCCCTCTGTCCTCTCTCACTCTCTTAAATAAACAAACAAATCCCTAAAAAATATAAGGATGTAGCCATTGATTATACTTGAACAAAAACATAAAAAGAACACTGAGAAATATTTGGCTTTTGATTTATATTAAAAATCAGTCAGGGGCACCTGGGTGGCTCAGTGGGTTAAGCTTCTGCCTTCGGCTCAGGTCATGGTCTCAGGGTCCTGGGATCGAGCCCCACATTGGGCTCTCTGCTCAGCAGGGAGCCTGCTTCCCCCGCCCCCTCTCTCTGCCTGCCTCTCTGCCTACTTGTGATCTCTCTCTTTCAAACAAATAAATAAAACCTTTAAAAAAATCAATCAAATCATATAGATATATCATAAATGGATATATCAGCAACTGTCACTTGTTGTACCTGTTGGCAAGTGTACTGAAAACTAGAAACAAGAATTTATTGGTAAATAGCAACTTGCTAGTCTTGGGGTTATAAAATAAATATTTTTTCTTTTAACATGAAAAGGCTAATTATGCATATAAATCTATGATAATGGAAGTTCCTATATTTGGTAAACAAATAATTCTTACAATAATTATGAGTTTATTAAAATTTGAAGTGTACCAAAGAAGCCTAATTCCTTTTATTAACCATTTGTAATCTTTTTATATGGAGATGGGAAAAAACAAAAACAAAAACCTCTGTGTTATCTGAGCCAGTCTAGAAAAGTCCAAAAATATTTTGTGATAAAGCACATCCTCATAGTTTTACTACTCTGTTTGGGCCTGAATTAGGGAAAGACAAAATCAAGAAAATGTGCCAAGCAGGATAAGACAAAAACTTATGTTTTCAAAGGAAAGAATGTTACAATAGTAAGGAACAAAAATTATGAAAAACTTTGACTTTTTTTTTTTTAAAGATTTTATTTATTTATTTGACACAGAGAGAGAGATCACAAGTAGGCAGAGTGGCAGGCAGAGAGAGAGGGGGGAAGCAGGCTCCCTGCTGAGCAGAGAGCCCCAATTCGGGGCTTGATCCCAGGACCCTGAGATCATGACCTGAGCCAAAGGCAGAGGCTTAAGGCACTGAGCCACCCAGGCGCCCCCAAACTTTGACTTTTTAAAAATTAAGGACATTTTATTATCTGAGCAGAGAATAACTTGGTCACATGATAGACAAAACTCAAGGTTTCATTTTACTATTTTTATGTGTTACTAAGTGATGTCTTGCAGTAAACTATTCATTAACTTTGTGTCTATTTGTTTGTTGTTGTTTTAAGTAGGCTCCACACCCATCATGGAGCCCAGTGCTGGGCTTGAACTCACAAACCTGAGATCATGACCTGAGCTGAGATTAAGTTGGACACTTCAGTGACTGAGCCACCCAAGCACCCCCATTAACATTTTCTTTATAAGTAAATACATTAATATTAAATCAACTTGTTGAATGATTTAACATTTACTTTTATATTTACTTTTGTTATTCAAAAGCTTAAAAATCCTTATATATATATTTAGACATATATAAATATCTAACCCAAAAAAGTAAGCTTTTATTTTTAACTAAAATATAATTAAATTGATCAGTATTTTAAATGAAATAATAATTTATACTAAATTTCCCATCTAAATAAACTACAAAAAGTTCCTTAAGAAATAGTTAAAACATACATATTATTTTGTGCATATACTCATCTTAGTCTTATTATATTTAATAGAATCTCAAGCATTTATGTTAATTTTCATCTTAAACAAAATAACCTTTTTTCCTATAGACAAAGATATAGTGAAAACTCAATCACAAAAATCTACTAATTCTGTATCTTCATGAACAGATATTTCATAAAAGCTTTAAAAATACTACTGTAGTGGTCACCTGGGTGGCTCAGTTTGTTAAGTGACTGCCTTTGGCTCGGGTCATGTTCCCAGGGTCCTGGGATCATGTCCCACATAAGCTCCCAGCTCCATGGGGAGTCTGCTTCTCCCTCTGACCTTCTGCTCTGTCTCTCTCTCTCAAATAAACAAAGAAAATCTTAAAAAAAAATACTATTGTAGCAAAAAAAGATGATATGTATTTAACATTATGCAAAGGCACTTTCACATTCCCTATGGTAAAAAAACAAATGTAAATTAAAATTACGTTTAATGACCGGAGTTTTGTTTTCAAGCTTTAAAATTACCCAACTAATAAAAGATTATTCATTAAAACAATTTAATATTAGTCTAAGGTCTTAAATTTAATTGAAAATTTGGAAATTATAATTAAAGTCAATATAGTAATCCCTTAATGTTTATAGCATTATTAGACTTTATGAGATTTAACATTTTTAAGAGAAATCTTATTATTAAAATTAATTTCTTTACACACCATTTTATATATTTGAAATCTTAAACTATTGTGGGTACAATGATAGCTTCTTTGAATCATAAACTAATGTTGGAAATTGTTAAAATTGAAATCACAAGATGTTTAGCCACAATCTTATGTAAACTAGAATATTCTATTGACATTAATTTATATCATAAAAAATGGAATTAGATATACACTTTTAAACCTTTTATTCACCCATTTAGGTCCAATATTACCTGCATTTATTTTTAATATAACTTACAAACTTATGTGTCTGTAAGACTGAATTTTAGAGATCCCTCAAATCACATTTAAATTTTTTCCTCATTTTATATAAACAAAGATCATCTTCTGTTCTTTTATCTAATGAGCAAGGCCTTTACTCCATTACTTGCCCTGGTTGCAGGGGTTTTGTTGTTGTTTTGTTTTATTTGTTTGTTATTTTGTTTTAAAAAAAAATGAATGCAACTTGGTAATTTGTCTTTTTTTTTAAGAAGGCAATTGCTGTCTATCTAGACTACATAGTTTTAGAGTTAACACATGATTTTTTTCATTAATTTTATTCCCTATTTTTTTTAAAGATTTTATTTATTTATTTGCCAGAGAGAGAAACAAAGCATAAGAGACAGCACAGGCAGAGGGAGAAGCAGGCTCCCTGCTGAGCAAAGAACCTAATGTGGGACTCCATCCCAGGACCCTGGGAGCACCACTTGAGCTGAAGACAGATGCTTAACCGACGGAGCCACGCAGGCTCCCCAATCTCTAAAATTTCCCAAGACGGGGAGAAAATGGGAGGGAAGAAAAACAAAAAGAAGTTTGAAGGAGCCAGTTTCAGACAAATGTGAAATTATTACTGTCAAAAGCTATTTCTCTTTCCTCTGCATGAAGAAGAAAAAGATTAGTTCAGGAAACCTCTTCTGATGCAAGCACACACACAAGCACACATGTGCACCCACTCATATGAAGAAAGTGAGCTCTGTCCTACGTGCTCTTTCTTTTAGACAAATAAGACAATCCCCTCCTTTTCGTTTTAAGGTGTCTTTAAAAGCGAAACATTTTATGTCAAAACTTTCTCAAATTGACCATTACAATCCTAGATTGTCCTTTTTAAAATCATTTACAAAATTAAAATATTTTGTGCTATTGGCACTCATATAAATAGGCAGATCAGAACAGACTTAGTAGCAAAGTTTCAGATGATGGCTGCCCTTTCTTTGCCTTTCATTGGTGAAAAATAAACATTATTAGTAAGAGTCCCCAGAAAGTCAAACCAATGCTACACTTACCTATCTCATAAAATCTCTTGGCAATGATAAAATCAAGTAGTGGAATCTCAACAAGGATAATTATAATGATAATGAAAACAATGAAAGAGAGGTGCCTGGGTGGCTCAGTTGCTTAAGGGTCCAGTTCTTGATTTTGGCTCAGGTCACCATCTCAGGGTCATGAGATCAAGCCCCTTTTGGGCTCTGTATTCAAAGGGGAGTTGGCTTGAGATTCTCCCTCTCTCCTTCTCCCTGTGTGCCTTTGCCTCCCTCTTTCCCTTGCTCATACTCTCTCTCTCTCTCAATCAGGTAAATATTTTTTTAAAAACCCCAAACAAACAAGAAAAGCAGCTCCAGCAACCCTGTAACACAAAAGGGCAGAGTCCTGAGCAGTAACAGAACTACTGAAGTTAGATGTCCAGCTGGGAGCATGCTGAAGAGGGGAGAGAGTAAAAAGTTTTCATTCTACTCAATCCTCCATGAAGCATTTTGGGCTAGGCAGTAGGGAGTCTGGTTCAATGTGTAAGATCCTAGTCTTAAGGAGGAAGACCTTTCTCTGCCCTTCAAGGTCCTTCTAGCTGGACTTAGAATCAAAGTGACATGAAAAAAATTAACAGGAGAAAATAAAATTTAATAGAATGTGTATGGGAGTCCACACAGAGGTGAAATGTCAAAGACAATGAGGCAAAAAGAAGCTTAGTGTGCTACGGAGAGGGTTAGGGCCAGGACACAAAGAGGAGGAAGGTCATTAGCAAGAAGATGGAGGAAATGTTTTCAAAAACTAAGATTGCTCTATTATGCAGAAAAATTTCTTAGCTAAAGTGGAGTCTCTCTCTTCCTGGTACAGGCTCTCCTTCCCCCTTGTAAATTTAGGCAGTTGAGGACCAGGGAAAGAGCTTTTCCTGCATCCACTGCGTTTTGATTACTTTTAACTCAAAATAATGTTCATGCCTAAGTGGCTCATATTGGGGCAGCCTGCCCTTGGTCCCTACATTACCAGACTGTGGAAGAAAAACAAAGCAGTTAACCGGCCTATATTAAAACAATGCAAGTGAGAGTTTTGTTTCAAGAATTTTTTTCTGTTCAAATCCTGAAGATGTAGGGAAACAGGTTGTATCCATCATGGGTTGGTCTGCAGGCAGAGCAAGAATGAAATCCCGTTACAGCAGCTGTTAAACAATCTCACAGAATTGGACAGGAATAGGTGGGGACTAAGGCCTTTCAACTCACAGTAAAACAAAACAAAACAAAAATAACAATTAACAGTTATACTTCTTTAGGTCTGGTTTAAATGTATAAAGAGATTCATAGGATTATGTACAGCATTCAGAATGAAGATAATGCAAATAGTACAGTTAGCCAGTATTTGAAAACTATGAAAATTCTTCAACATGCTTTACAAAAATGCAAGTCTTAAAATACCTTTCCCTTCCCTCTACCTCATTAGCACATTTATTGCTACAAATCTATAAACAGGGCTGACCAGTGACAAACTAAACTGCTAATGCAGAATTTCCTTTATTATCCTACACTAAATTAAATCTTTAGAGTCTGTTTTGCATAAAAATGAAAATTCTTATTGTTTCTCTTTAGAATTAGGGCAGGCATATAATCTGATGTCAGTTATTGATCATTCCCACTATTACCTTTTGATGTGGGAAATAAAGGCAGAAGGAAAATTATTAAATTTCCTTACTACTTAAAGCCCATTGTCAAGTCCTTGAAAACAGGCAGAGTGACAATTGTCTAGGAACTCAACTGCCTGGATGTTGACACTTTGCTAAGGGCAAAAGTCAATCTCAGCCAAACCCCCAAGATCCTGTAAGTCTACTTTAACATATAAAAATTCCTTTGGGAACTTCCTTTATCTCTACCCTACCCTCCGACACCGCAGATGTATGTTGGCAATCATCCCCCAAGTATATGACCCACCAATACACAACTGGGTCTCACTGAGTAAGGAACAAGCTCCAATAGGTAGAAAGAGATGGATAGGAGGCTACATGATCAGGCTCACATCCCAGAAATGCTGAAACATAAGGAAATTAGAGATAAGGGAACAAACCAGACCACCCTGGCCTGGGCATCAGAAGTGGGGTCTTTTAATGGCAGTCACATTGTGACCATACTGCCAAGCAGTAGTAGTAAGCCATTAAAGACCTTATCATCAGTCCTTACTCAAATCAAGGCATTGCAAGAATGATAAGGCCATACTCCCTGGTCAGTTCTTGAAATAAAAGACTGTCATTGGAGGCCCACATTGGCAACCCAGTCGGGACCCCTTTCATTCCTGAGAGTTTTTTCTGTATCCTTACTTAATAAAACTCTATCACTTAACACACTCTCCTTTGTCCTCAAGATGCATTCTTCCATTCTGAGAGATAAGAACCCCGCTCTCCCTCTTCACTTTGATAAATAAAATGGTAATAAGTAGTCTTAGAAGTTAGCAACATTTTTGTGAAATGTGAAACCTTGTTTCATTTTCCAAAAAGGATAAAACAAATGGGAAATGTGAGTGCTAACTAATGAAAGGTCAGAGAGCATTTCTTCAAGTCTGGCTTATTTTCATCAATCTTTTAAATTCAATAACAAAATAAAAAAATAAAAAATCTTGCTGAATACCTACATAGAGAAGTGTTGTGCTTGGGATTAAGGAGGATTTGAAGAAGATATGAGGAACATGGTTGTTACTGCCATAAAGCTTACCTCATAATTAAATTAGGTACATACACATACTTGGACATATACACAAAGAAAATATTAATACTGGATGCAATAAAGTAAGACAAAATTATTACTCCTTATATAATAAGCTTTAAAATAGCCCATACCTATAAAAATATCAGAAACAATGCTGATAATCTTTGAAAAATCACGTTGAATTGAAAAAAAAAAGACTGTAATGAGACAAAGGTAGCTCTCAAACAAAGGAAAACTAAGGGATGAAGGAGGAATGGAGAGGAAAAGAAAAAGTCTATATGTATTATCTCATCATTTATGACATAATAATCAGCTTAGTAGATATCCTTTTGTCTCACTCGACCTGATAGATATATATGGCTTAACCCACTGAGCCACCCAGGTGCCCCTCAGCCTGATATATTTTATACAAGTTTAAGAATATAGGTTTTGAAGGGGTGGGGGGTGGGAGGTTGGGGGAACCAGGTGGTGGGTATTAGGGCATGGATTGCATGGAGCACTGGGTGTGGTGCAGAAACAATGAATACTGTTACGGTGAAAAGAAATAAAAAATTAAAAAAAAAAGAATATATTTTGAAGCAACAAAACCAGAGTGAAAAGAGATTATATAAATTCCCAATCACTGGCAAACTGATTATACAGAGGAAGAAAATCCTCTTATAAATAATAAATGTAGGGGCGCCTGGGTAGCTCAGTGGGTTAAGCCTCTGCCTTTGGCTCAGGTCATGATCTCAGGGTCCTGGGATCAAGTCCCACATCAGGCTCTCTGCTCAGCGGGGAGCCTGCTTCCCCACCCACCCCGCCGCCTGCTTCTCTGCCTACTTGTGATCTCTCGCTCTGTCAAATACATAAATAAAATCTTAAATAAATAAATAAATAAATAAATGTAAATAAAATACTCTTAAGTCTGGAGAAAAATAATGACTCAAAATGCAATCATAAAAAAATATAACTGTATTATCCACAAAGATAAATTTCAATAAGTAAAGGTAAATTCCAGGGGCGCCTGGGTGGCTCAGTGGGTTAAGCCTCTGCCTTCAGCTCAGGTCATGATCCCAGGGTCCTGGGATCGAGCCCCACATCGGGCTCTCTGCTCAGTGGGGAGCCTGCTTCCTCCTCTCTCTGACTGTCTCTCTGCCTGCTTGTAATCTCTGTCTGTCAAATAAATAAATAAAATCTTAAAAAAAAAAAAAGAAAAGGTAAATTCCAATAATCACTCAGAAATATTGAAAGAGGAAGTAAGAAAACTGCATGAGTAGAAACCAGAAAAAGCTTACTAGTCATAATAATGGTAAGGAAGATAAATAAGACTATCAGGAAAAAAAAGATGTTAATTCAAAGCCAAAATCATAAATGGGGTATGATGATTTATTATTGATGAATAAAGTTAGATTAAAAGAAACAATGTAATTGCCTTAGTCTGTTTGGGCTGCTATAACAAAAATAATCATGTTCTAAGTGGTTTAAAAAACAAAGATTCGTTTTTCAGTTCTGGAGGCTGGGAAGCTAGAGATCAAAGGGGCTGCAGATTTGACGTATATTAAGGGCTCACTTCTTAGTCAGGTTTTTCCTCTAACCTCATGTGGTAGAAAGGAGACACTGACTCTCTGGGATCGCTTTTATAAGAATACTAATCCCAATCATGAGGTCACTAGCAACAATAATGCATGATTTTTCTGATTTTCTCCAACACTAACAAAGTACATAATAAAGTAGGCTTAAGGAATATAAGTAATCCAATTAGTGAGATTATTTGTATATGCAGTATTTTAAAACAAACATATTTAACAAACTCTAAGTAACATAAACTTGCTATCTGCCTACTAATATTATCCATTGGAAATATACAGTGTTTAGTCATATGTTGAGTAAAAGAAAATTATTAAATTCCCAAAATAGAAATTATAGAAAATTTCTCTGATCATACCACATTTAAATCTATAAGGAAATTGTGAATACAGAAATAAAAAATACCTAGGCCTGTGGGAAATCATTCAGTGGTTTCCTAAACAATTCTTGAGGAAAAGACGCAACAGAAATATATCTTTCAATGTATAATTATTACTGCACATTTAAAACTATGAGATGTGGGGCACCTGGGTGGCTCATTCAGTTAAGCACCTGACTCTTGATTTTGGCTCAGGTCATGACCTTAGGGTTCTGAGTTTGGGCCCCACGTTGGTAAGATTTTCTCTCTCCCTCTGCCCCTCCTCCCTCTCTTAAATAAATAAATAAATAAATAAAACTATGAGATGTAATAATGATTATACTGAGAGGAAATTCATCACCTTAAAACTCTTTGTTACAAAATAGTGAAAATAATGAAGGACACATTCAATTTGATAACATTAGCAATAAGAAATCCCAAAATACATAAGGACTAAAATTCATAAATATAAAAGCAGAAATTTTGAAATGGAAAAGAGAAGCGTAACAGAACTCTAATAAGTCTCAAAAGTGGTATTTGGAAAAGTATAAGGTAATAGCTGCTACAAAGAAAAGAGAAACATGAAGAAGAGACTTTCAAAGTAAAAATTGCACTGGCCGGAGTTAAACAGGACAAGGTGACTTTACCCAAGGCTACTGCAAGAGGGAGGAAAACTGGATTCTAAACTTAATTATGCTTTAACAAAGGGTTTTTTTAAGATACAAAGTGGGAGAGATTTTAGGCCATCTGTGTCTGCTAATTGGACTTACCCAAAGAAAAAGTAAACTTTCTCCTATCTTCATGACAAGAGGTAGTTTTAGAAGTTGGAGTTAGGCTCCGATTCTCCCAGAGAGATAGGACATAGGGGTGCTACTATCCTTGATGGTTATATTTCACAGGGATGCTCCAGTTCCTTAAAAAAGACATTCCTGGGTTATAAAGCTGTCAAGAGGAAGAATAAGAATTTGCAAGTATACATTTTCTAAAGTAAATGCTTTAAGAAAAGGGAGATCAAAGGAGTAGAGCCAGGAAGAATCCTATGTAAAATTTAAGCCAAGCTAAGAGGAATATTAGGTTCATATTGGCCAATACTCCAGGACCACATAGTCCTTATTTTCAAACTTTAATGCAGCATGTGATAATAATGTTATCATGTGATAATGAAATTGGTTTATAGTGTAAGAATAAAAAGAACACTTCCAACTTTCTTTAAAGATTTCATTTATTCATTTGAGAGAGAAGCAGAGAGAGTATAAGTGGGCATAGGGGCAGAGGGAAGACTCCCCACTGAGTGTGGAGCCTGATGCAGGACTCAAGACCCCAAGATTGTAAACTAAGCCGAAGTCAGGCACTTAACCAACTGAGTGAACCAGGCACCCCTCACTTTCAACTTTTTAAATGCAGTACAATCCCTGTACCTAAACAAGAAAAAGTAAGTATTGAGGGGAAACAGAATATGCCACCCCAGAATTTGCCACTTTGTCTTGTGGATTATTTCCAGCTAACAATTATGGGGGCTCAATAGATATAGAAAGAACTTTTTACCTCCCCCTTCACTGCCTAAAAGAATTTAGAGAGTGAATCTGTACTAGAAAGAGAGTTATGACCAGAGATAACTTTTTATATCAAGAAAACTTCTATATGTGGCATAGCAAATATTTGTTTACCAAACACCTGCTATTCTCATCTTCCTGTGAATTGTCTTTCCCACTTTGAAGCCCCAGACTCTTACCCCCTTCTCTTTAGCTCAGGATGATATATAAGACTCAATTACGACTAGGGAGTTTTATACTTTTATGGGGCTCCGATACATACAAAATTCATTTGTTTCCTGTCAATCTGGCTTATGTCAGTTTAATTATTAAACCAGCCAATGAACCTAGAAGAAAAGAAAGGAAACATTTTCTGCTCCTATAGTACCAAACTATAAACTACCAGGCAATCTTGTTACATACAAACATTATACACACACACACACACACACACACACACACACACACACACACAGGTGAATGCACACACATACCCCAAAACTAAACTTAATGTTAATAGATTAATTCCAGCTGATATTAAAAGAATAACCTATCCAAAGAGTGGGGTTTTGTGTCAGTTAGGGTTCCAGCAGAAAAAAGATGATACATTTAAAGGGGTTCATTGAGGAGAGTTCAATGAAGGGACTAGTTACAAAAGTTTGAATAGAGTTTAGAAGACTAACATGGATAGTCAAACTCCTAGGGATGAACAATAGTGGCAAAAAGTGATATGTGGTATCACTTAGATTCAATGAGATGCATTATTTTAATCCTGAAGGAATAAGAGAGATGGAATTGAGTCAATGGCATCTGGTAAAAAATGGGCAATTAGATAAACACTGGGGCCAGAAAGAAATGCAGCTTTTGTCAGATCTGTAGCAAAGTAAAAATGTAAGTAAAAGTTAAAAAAAAAAAAAAAAGGAAGTGCAGGAATAAATATCTCCCCTCTCTTCTCCTCCCACTCTAAGATGTGAGTGTGCTTCCCACTGGTCAAATACAACAGGAAGGCAGAAGACAAAGATGCCTTTCAGGGCAGAGAGCAGGATAGAGAGGGGTGGTGTACAGATACGTGGATGCAGGGTGATAACAATTGTGTTGTAACTTCCAACGAGCCCCTAGATCAGGAGTTACAATATTATTTACTGAATGTATGAGTCTATTGATTGGAAGATGTCATTTTGGGTTGCACTAAGGAATAAAGAATGCTGGCAATTACACCACAATACTTTCTTATCTGATATTTTAGAACAAAATTTATACTGATTTAAAAGTTTTTGTAGATTAATTTAAAGAAGTTATCATATATCATACCTTGCCTATACACACAAAAAATATGTGCATAAGCCAACTGAGAAAATCTTAAAATGCCATCATTTAGTCTATTTGAAATCATTTTGACTCAGCCTTCCTATACTTTATCATCTGTAACACCTAGAATATTAATGAGGTGACATTTTTGAAGAATGCTTTATCATCTTCAGGATTGTCTTCCAAGCCAGGGACATTCATTTTACAACTTTTAATACTTGTTCTACTGTATTAAAAGGTATCAATGAAAGGTTTCTTTCTTTCCTTTTTTTTTTTGTTAAAGATTTTATTTATTTATTTGAGATAGAGAGAAAGAGAGACAGAGACAGAGAGAATACAAGTAGGGAGGGGCAAAGGAGACAGAGAAACAGACTTCCCTCTGAGCAGGGACACCAACATGGAGCTCAGTCTCAGGACTCCAGGATCATGACCTGAGCTGAAGGCAGACACTTAACCACTGAGCCACCCAGGAGCCTCCCAACAAAAAGTTTCTAGACAGCTCTTCAGATTCATTTTCCTTCTTCAAATGATTCATGAGGCATTTTGAGAGAAAAGACATACAAATCTTTCTTTCAAAAACCAATATTACTTTGAGTCACATACAAAGGAACCCATGATTACATTACACCAAGGCATCATGTTAAGATGGGTTGCAATTTAATAATTATGCAAGACTCCCATGAAGAAAATCATTTTTTAATGTACCAAGGGATATAATAGAAATTAGCAAAAATGAGGCAGACAACTCTTGCTCCTTCAATAAGAAAACTTGAAGAAAATCGTTGTGTGTATTTCGATCTCTGTTCCTTTTTGTTTATATGAGATTTATAATTTATGTTTTATGACAAAAAAAAATTTTGATCCTTGACTGTTAATGACAAGCAATCTGCATAGGGAACCAAAAAGACCATTATGCTGCATTCTTCTAAGGATCTGATAGTGAAGAAGGTGAAATTAGTGGGCAGAACAGCTGTGGAAAAAAATCATGCAGAACTGCAGCGTATTGCTGGGACAGTTATTTTGTTTGTTTTTCTATTTTTTTTTTTTTCCTTCCAGGTAGGGAATATGCTAGAAATTCAGAGGGAATGCTCAGAGTGTTAATTAGGTGTAGGAAAATGCTCTTTAATGACTTCTCTTTAGTAAGTTCTAAATATGAAATTAAAGGTCTCTCTGCTTAGAGGAAGGAGATACTGAACAAAAACAACTTGCTAAGATCTGTTGGGAAGGAAAAACGTTACTCTCCCTTCAAGATTCTTCTGGTTGGTTTAAGAAGTGACACAAGACAGATGAAATGTAATTTCTGTGTACAGTGGCCTCCTAGATATGAGCCCTAAGAAGTGACCGAGGTGGGCAGCTTTGGCACTTTTTAGTAAAAAAAAGAAATAAATTTGTGAGGAATTGACAGTACAAAGAAAACTCATTTTTTTTGGGGGGGGGACTTTAGTCACTAAGGAATTCTAAATAGAATTTGGGCTGGGGTAGTAAATTATTAATAGTAACAAGATTTCTTTACAAAGGCTTCTTCAGCCTTGAGTTCCCATATCTACTGATAAGGATGTCTTTCTACCTCCAGGTGCAAAGAAGGTAACTTTATGGGAGATTTATTTCCTGCTTTCTGGACACAAGGGAGGGTCAGGGTGTTCTTGCACTTGCTGCTCCCTAAGTAACTTTAATTCGAAATAATCAATATGCCACTGTGTCATGTCTTGGGGTGGCCTGCCCTGAGCCCCAACAGATCAAACAAGGCTTTTGCTGTTCTCAGAGTACCCTGGCTGAGTTAAGTGTCTGTTTCCTACTTGAGTTTAGAAAGGATAATAACAGGATGAATTTGTGTACCCAAATTAAGTTTACAGGAGCCTTTCTCCCACTGATTGATAACAGTTAAAGTTAACAAGGAAATGCTCAAGTGAAATTAGGTGCTGTTTACTTCCATTTCTTGTTCTGCATGATATTGTCTTTTAAAAAACACAGCACATTAATGTTAGGTAATGCTTTAAGATTGAGTTTTATTAAGGAATACTGTTTCTGTGGGAAGGGGGATGTACAGGAGAGTAAAAGAATAGAAATCTTGTGTTTTCTTTATTAATACATCCTTAGAGTTCCTAGCCACTTCCGTTTCAAATACACATACGTAAAGTATGTGTGTATAAATGTATGTGAATATAGATAGATAGGTAGAGATATGTAACTTTGTATTTATTGTTTCCCATGTAATAAACTATTTGCTAAGGCTACAAAGAGAAATAAAATGCAGTCCTTACTCTTATACTACACAGTGGTATATAGACACAGTGAGTAGCAAAGCAGTACCCTTCACGACCAGCCTGTGCAGTGGTGAGCACTAGAAAATGCTAAGGTAGGAAATGCTCCTTTCATGTTGTACAACCATATGCTTCCCCTTTTGGCTTGCTTCTTCTCACACCAACGTATTTCCAAACGATTTTTTCTTTTCTATTTAGACCTCGTAATTGCTGTTGCCAAGAGGATTAGTTCAGCACCAGTTAATCCATAGTTATCAGAAATGGAAACTCTGTATTTTTTTTTTTTATCTCCCCAGGGAATTCTTGTGTGTCCCCAGATCTCTGATCTAGCCAAGAGTCTACCTATTAAGCTTACAGTCTGCAGGCTTTGTTAATTGGATTATGAGTTGAGTTTTCATTGTTAGCATGAGCATAGCAAGTAATATTAACGTATCTCTAACTTTTGTCCAGATTTCCGACTTACATGCTAATGTCTAGGAAATATGACAAATCAGCTTCTTGGTATGTTGTTCTTATTGGTCTGTGAACAACGGCAGTCCTCACAGTTCTGAATGTGCTTGGGGCTTTATGTAAGTTTTATTCATGCAGACTTACTCATCTTGGAGACTTTCATAAGTAAGTAGCCGATTGTGATATGGTAGTGTATTTTCTTGGATAGGCTAAAATCACCTCTGGGATTTTAACCTGCTCACAAAAGTAGATACTAATTCCTAATTCATTACACAACTGGCTGAACGAGCAGACATTAAGTGTCCCTAAGCATTTTGAATAAAATGATGTACATCTCCAATTTGATCAAAAACTAATATTGCTCTAATAAGACCTTATCCTTCAAGGCTGTTTCCTACAGAATTACACACATTACAGATTATGGGACCTGACTTTTCACATATCGTTCAATCAGTACAGTTCCTAAGTAACAGGCCAGGTAGTCAAGAAAGGAGCTTCAGCTTATTCTTTTTTTCTTGTTTTTAAGACTTGTATTCTGAGGGTGCCTGGGTGGCTCAGTGGGTTAAATCTCTGCCTTTGGCTCAGGTCACGATCTCAGGGTCCTGGGATCAAGCCCTGCATTGGGCTCTCTGCTCAGCGGGGAGTCTGCTTTCCCCTCTGTCTCTGCCCGCCTCTCTGCCTACTTATGATCTCTCTGTTAAATAAATAAATAAATAAATAAATAAATAAATAAATAAATAAATAAAATTTTAAGACTTGTACTGTGAAGCTCTATTTGGAGCAATGTTTGTTGCCTGAAATACAACCTTCTGAAATTTTTCTTTGCTAATTTAGAAGATAATAGCTCTGGCGGTTTATTGGTACTTTGCTGATGAAACAGAGTGGCTGAAGTACAGCAATTCATATGCAAACAACACACCTCGCCATTGCTTAGTCAATCGTTTTTATATTTCAAAAGTCCTGTAACAAAGACTACACCACAAAGAGCAGAGTTCTCTGGCCTAGCACAAAGGGAACTTCAAATAAACCCTCTTTCAAGCCTATCAAAGAGCCTTTAATGGGAAAATTATATTGTACTCTCTAAAACGACCAGTTTAGTGGCCGAATGAGTTTCCTAATTAGTGGGTCCTATTATTTTGCTGTTTGATAATGATTTAGCTTCTTAGTGAAGCACGTTAACTTTTTAAAAATTTGAAGGAAAATTTATAAACCTGACTGCCAAGAGCACTACAGTCGATGTGCACTTAAATTTAGGCCCCAATAAACCCACCACATTGCAAAGCATCTAAAATATGAACGTTCAATCACAGCCTCCATGACAAGGTACTCCACTGCTCGCCTGTCCCCAACCCCATTCTGAAAGCTCAAACACTTTGCTCTGAAAGGGTTATTTGTTTGTGTTTAAGGTAGCAAAATTTTCATCCTAGTTCTACATATATTTTGTTATATTGAATCCTTGAAAATAACATAAAGTTAAATAAAGCTGTGATTAAGGAGTAGGTTTTGCTAAGCGCTGGCCCTAAAAAGTTTATTCTAGCCTTTTTGGTAGGATATGAACACAAAGTTGTAAATGGGCTAAGAACCAGAGGTCAAATCTTTGTCTCTGACCAAAAAACACGGTTTTGCCAATCATTACGTAAAATCACAGAGATGTTTCTAAATATTCCCCGTAGCAAAAGAAAATAAGTCTTGAGGAGGCACTTTTTATCATATCTGATGCTCTCCAGGTCAACTTTCTTTTAGAAGGCGCTTTCTTCTGTTTTTATTTTCTTCAGCCTCTCTAAAGCATGTAATACATGTAAGAAAAATGAGCTGGTAAATTAGAATTGCACCTTAGGTAGCTGTTTGAAAAGCACAATAGCAAATTATTGTTTGGTCAAAAGTATGACTTGATGCTGATTAGATAACTTGAAATTGAACTTGGCTAATACAGAAAGGAGTGAGAGGAGGGGATGGGTGGACTACATGTGGGTCCCAGGGGGTAATCAGCTATTTGTCTGGATGAAGAAAAAAAGAAAAATAGGATAACTATCAAGCTACTAGAAGCAGAAAGAGGGGTCCCCCGAAAAAGAAAGATGACCCAGAACTTTCTTGACACAAGGAAAGTCACTTTAGGCAGTCAGTTATCCCCCACCCACCATCTGTGCCTTACTTGCCTAAGCCACTTCCTGCACAACTTCCAAGGAGGTGTCAGAGTTACAAAGCAATGCAAAAACCTCAGTAGTTAAGGATTTTAAGGGAACAAAGGGAATGCAAAAACTAACATAACAGTCTCCATCAGGCCAGGAAATAGCCCAACCCAAGCAGAGACAATAAATCACTGATAAAACTCCCAGTGCTGTCTCCAGTGTAAAAGTAAGACCCTGCATTCTTTACTAGAGATCAGGAAGGAGCTCAAGACCTCACCCAGTCATGTACCAGATCCTACAGTCCAGAGCCTTTTCCCATAGTCCAGCAGTTATGTCTGCTTCATCATACTGTTCAAGTCTTGGTCTTAGGAGGAACACAAGCTTCATGACAATAACATGAGATGCCTATAGAAGAGTATTTCTAAGAATTCCTGTACAACCTTTTTGAAGATTCATCCTAACTCTAAATAAAAGAAACCCACTCACCCACACACTGGGAAAGTCCTGTCTTTGGAACTTCTTCCCCATGATCTCCTTATTTATCTCCTTAAAGGAAATAAAGTTTCCTTGATGTGAGGACTCCATCTGATGTAGTCTGCATCTGTAACTTCCCAAGGAGTGAACTCACATTAGATTGGCTACATTATTAAGACCAAACAAATCCTTCCTTATGCAAGTTCTGGGTATTAGGCTGTGTACATCTTTTGGAGGCAGTCTGTCTACCACACTCCTTTTGAAGTATCAATTATTTATCAACTACTACACTATTTGAAAGTAATTCATTTTCATCAGAAGTTCTGGTAGATTAACCAATGTTCAGTTAGTTGAACACCTATTATATAATCAAGGTTTTTAGATGCTACATGAAATAAAGAAGCATATGAAAATCCCACTGCCTTAAAAAAAAAGATTTTATTTATTTATTTGAGAGAGAGAGAGGGTGAGAGCAGGGGTACAGAGTGAGGGAGAGGGACAGAGAGGAAGCAGCAGACCTCACACTGAGCAGGAAGCCCACTGTAGGGCTGATCCCAGGACCCTGAGATCTTGACCTGAGCAGAAGACAGACGCTTAACCCACTGAGCCACCCAGGCACCCCTCCCACTGCCTTTAAGAAGGTTATAATTTTATTGACAAACACAAAAAATAGCATTAAGCAATAGTTAATTATATGAAATATGGTCAGTGAACAATTATGATAGATTTTAAAAACTGAAGTAGGATATAATTCAAGATGAAAGTTAGTAATTAAAAGCTTCACATAGCAATTAAATTGGAGCCTGGCCTTGAAGAATGAATAGCATTTGCATGAGAAAAATAAAAGAGAACATACTGAATAAAATAGCTAGGGAATGTAAAAAGATAGGTTTAAAAACCACTGACATTAAAACAGAGCATGAAGAAAGAAAAACAGCGTGAAACGAGGCTTGGGGCCATAAATAATAAAATTGTATTTTATTTCTAATATGTGTGAATCTATGTTATGTGTGTGTTGGATGTATTTTACAAAAGCTGGGCCTGATATAAATTGAAAATACAAAGAAAAAAATCATCTGATGTCCCTTTTCATAATTCTGTATTTTAAATCTCATAAAGTACACATTTTTGTTTAACTAACAGGATGTTCATATATCCTATTTATCTATTGTTAGATGGACACTAGAGATGGAATAGCTAGTATTCCAATATTTGACTAATTCTGGGGGGAGAGGAAGCAAATTCCTAGCGGTTTTGCTTATTCAAAATCAGATAGTCTGAAAAGGAAAGTCCTGCTGTACTACCTAATGCTTTTATACTTCTTTTTACACAGATACCATTTAAAGGACCTTTTACAAATAACACGGAGTATGCAATGCATGTCTGACAAAGGATTCATAGCCCAAATATACATAAAGGACTTCTCTGAATTAACTTTAAAAAAGGACGCAAAAGGGAAAAATAAATGCATAGGAGCATACCTAAATGACCAGCATACCTAAATGACAAATATATATGAAATAGAATTAATCATTAGGAAAATGCAAATTAAAGGCACAATGAGATATCATACATACCTACACATTTTAGTGAGACTAAAGTTATAGACTTACGTAGCAAGCATTGAAATGGTATTAATTGGAACTGTTCAAACTGTTGCAATGCAAAATGGTAGACATTACTCATGTATCTTGGAAACTTGATAATTTCTATACATCTAGATCACCATTTCCCAGGACCAAGCAATTCAATTCCTACTTACATATCTGACAAAAATTCATACAGCAGAGCTAAAACCTGGAAATCCCAAATGGTATTAATAGTCAAGTGGATAGTCATTATATAAAATACCATGCAGCGCAAATGACTATTGCTACGTGAAACAGAATGAATGACTTAAAAATAGTCAACGTCACAAACAGGCCATTAAGCAAAAGAAACAGACAGAAAATATACATGCAATACATTTCCTTTTAAAGAATGTTCAAATAAGCAAGATTAATTTATGGTGTTTGAAGTTAGGATGTAATTATCTTTTGGTGAATTATGATAAAGAGCAGCAGGCTTTTTTATGTGTTGCTTATAGTAAACTATTTTTTTTTGTCTGATATTTACAAGTATATACTCATGCTGAAAATTCACTGAGCTATCATGTAATTTTTTTTACAAATGCTAATGTTTTGTATAAGTGTGGCATCACTACTACATTTTTATTAGGAGAAAAAATAAGCAGATATGAAAGACTGTCTTTTAGGTTACAGTTGTTATCAGTTAAATTCAAATCAAGATCAAAATAACATGCTGCTTTTTTTAATCCATTTCACTGGCAACAATTAAATACTAATAGTTGGATAAAAATTTCTTGTAAGGGGCACCAGGCTGGCTCAGTCAGTAGAGTGTGTGACTTCTGATCTTGGGTTTGTGTGTTCAAAGCCCATGTTGGATGTAGAGATTACATACGTACGTACATACATACATACATACAATAAAAAAAAAAAAGAAATTCCTTTGATATGTAAATTAATCTGGGTAGTATTGCTGTCTTAACAATATTAAGTCCTTCAATTCATAAGCACAGAATGTCTTTATATTTATTTTAGTCTTCTTCCACTTCCCTTGGTAATTTCTTATAGTTTTTGGTGTATAAATCTTGCGACTTTCTGTTGAATTTATTCCTAGCAATTTCCAAATCTTTGCACATCAGGTCTGTGTTGGGGTGTTCCTTTGCAGACTAGCCTTGCCGGGTTTTTCAACTCTGCCCTAGCTATGACTCCCTGCTTATGCTGAGTCCGAAAGCGAGCCAGACTGAGCATGCATCCTGCCTGGGGCCTGTGTAGGCTTTCTAGATTTCCCACTAAACGCCGGAGCTTTTCAAAGTTCTGTTCCCCAAAGAGTCTTACTCTGCCGTTGTTCCTCCCTGGCTTTGGGTATGTCTGGGTTTGCCCTACAAATCTCTCCTACTATGTTTATGTTGCTTTTTTTTTCTGTTTAAGCATTTTCTTGCTTGCTATAAAATTTTAGCTCTATTTTCCAGAGTTCCTTTTGTAGATTACTGAGGCTGGCAAACCACTTTGGAAACAAGGGACTATTTTATAAATTAAAAACACATTAAACTTTGAAATTTTACCCTAACTGTATTACCAAAAGCATTTTTTTATAATAAACATCAGAAAATAAGAACTTTCATGGGAGCACCGTTTTAAAAATATAAATCTAAGATACTACCAAATGTCCATCAACATTGATTCTGATCATTTTTGTCATGTTTTTTAGTGTTTTCTTGACTTGTTTTCTTGACTTGACTTCCGAATGTAAAACTAGTCAGAAATTTGGTATTTTGCATGATATATATATATATGTGTGTGTGTATATATATATATACACACACACACACATATGTATATGTACATATATATGTGTGTGTATGTGTATGTGTGTATATGTATTTGTTTCCCTACAATGTGTGTGCTTCCAAATCCTGAACAAAGTTTATTCCAACATGAAGTTATGGAATGATATATGTTTTAAATGTTATCTTTATGTTACTATTTATCAGCAATTATTGTGTGTATACTGTGTACCTGGCACTATATTTGGTAGTGCAACTGAGTATGTTGAAGGTCCTTTATCCACCCTTGGGAGCCTCAGTGTAGGCAAGGGAGTCAGGTTGCAAACAGACAGCTCTTAGGAAATATAAGCTAGGAATTGATCTTCACTTATTTAGTTATTTAATTCAGGGGAAACAAATGCCAGATTCTTGTCTCATTAATCACCACTGACTTTCTCTGAGGAACGTTATACAAAGTAAGCACCAGATATAGATAAAAGGGCCAATGAGTAGGTATATAAATATTTCATATCTCAAAAGCAGAGGTCAGAGCTTGGGCTAAAGATCTAGAAGCCACATTTGGATTATCTGTTCTCTATAGGTCAAAACATACAACACAGGATCTTATTTCTTTCTCTTGATCTGTGGGAAAGAAAACCGCCAAACTCATCTCCAGGCACAGGTGAGCACATGGAGAAAGAAGGCTAACACACCCTATTATCACCAAACCCTGGGTAACATTTTTCAACCAAAAACTTGAAAGAGAGAGGAATTTGAGGGTAAAAGAAGCAGAATGACTAGAAAAGTCTCCAGATAACCTGAAAATATAGTGCATTTCAAGTCAATATTATACTTTTTCTACAGTCTTATGACCACAAGAGCAAATTTTTGAAATTCAATTCATTAGAGAACAAATAATTATTTTACTGCATATTTTGTAGCATCACATACTATATCTCCTTAAAACACCATGTTATCTCCACACACACACACACACACACACACCCCCGATAAAATATATGGAGAATTATTTCAAAAGTGTGAAACACAATCTTGTTAAAACCCAAGGCCACACTTCTGTGATGTTCTAAGGGTAGAGCCATCATGGAGGGGGCGCGGTTTACATTCACCATGAAATGGGTCATTAGGAAATACTACCTGCAACACAAGGGCCATTAAAAATAAAGTAGCTGTGTAAACATGAGGCAGGCTCTTACTGCATCTGCTACAGTGACATTAGCAACAGTATGATATGCTACACAGAGAGAATCCTACTATCCTCTAGGATGTGTAAATATCAAAAATACATAAACTACAAAAAGCATCAGGACTTGTTGTTTAAAAACTGGATCAGTGTCTAGTAAATACCCAGAGGAGATAAATATACAGAGATAGGAAGAGATTGGTGGTTGCGAGAGGCTGGGAAAGGAGGGAATTACAGGGTAACTGTCTAAGGGTACAGGGTTTTCTTCTGGGCTGATGAAAATGTTTTGGAACTAGATTGAAGGGGTCGTTGCACCACATTACAAATGGCCTACATGTCACTGAATTGCACAAGTGAAATTAACTTTGTCATGCAAATTTTGCCTGAAGAAAATCAATTAAAAAAAAAACAAATTTTTTTTTAAGAAACTGGATTGCTGCAGAAGATGCATATTTTAGTTTATAAAAATAATATTACTTTTGGTGGAGGAGTCAAGATGGCGGAGAAGTAGCAGGCTGAGACTACTTCGGGTAGCGGGAGATCAGCTAGATAGCTTATCTAAAGATTGCAAACACCTACAAATCCAACGGGAGATTGAAGAGAAGAAGAACAGCAATTCTAGAAACAGAAAATCAACCACTTTCTGCAAGGTAGGACTGGCGGAGAAGTGAATCCAAAGCGATGGGAAGATAGACCGCGGGGGGAGGGGCCGGCTCCCGGCGAGCGGCGGAGCAACGGAGCAAAATCAGGACTTTTAAAAGTCTGTTCCACTGAGGGACATCGCTCCAGAGGCTTAACTGGGGTGAAGCCCAGGCGGGGTAAGCGCGGCCTCAGGTCCCGCAGGGTCGCAGAAGGATCGGGGGTGTCTCAGTGTCGCAGAGCTTACCGGTATTAGAACGGGGAAACCGGCTGCAGAGACAGAGCCAAGGAGTGACTCTCAGCTCAGGGTTGCCTTGAACCGGTCGCAGGCTCGGTCAGCTAGGAGCGCGGCCGGAGGCCAGGGTGACGGGAGTCATTGGGCGCTGTTCTCTGAGGGCGCACTGAGGAGTGGGGCCCCGGGCTATCGGCTCCTCCGGGCTGGAGACCGGGAGGCCGCCATCTTCATTCCCATCTTCCGGAACTCTACGAAAAGCGCTCAGGGAACAAAAGCTCCCGAAAGCAAACCCAGCAAACCCGAGCAGATTACTCAGCCCGG
Organism: Lutra lutra; assembly: GCF_902655055.1. Taxonomy (NCBI): domain Eukaryota; kingdom Metazoa; phylum Chordata; class Mammalia; order Carnivora; family Mustelidae; genus Lutra; species Lutra lutra. The sequence continues at coordinate 54,678,867 of NC_062290.1, forward strand.
CCCCGGGTAAGGGCGGTGCAACTCCGCCTGGGGCAAAGACTCTTGAGAATGACTACAACAGGCCCCTCCCCCAGAAGATCAACGGGAAACCAGGCAGGACCAAGTTCACCTACCCAGGAGTGCTGTTTCAATACCAAGGAGAGCGGCAGAATTCTAGAGGAGAAGAAAGCAAAGCACGGAACTCATGGCTTTCTCCCCATGATTTTTTAGCCTGGCAGTTAATTTATTTTTTTTTTCTTTTTCAATTTTTTTTTCTTTTTCTCTTCTTCTGCTAAATTTTTTTTAACTTTTACCGTTTTCTTTTTTAACGTTTTTTAAATAGTTTATCTAATATATATATATTTTTTCCTCTTTTTATATTTTTTCTTTATCGGCTTTCTTTTTTTAAATAGTTTCTTTTTTTTTTTCTTTTTGAACCCATTTTTATCCCCTTTCTCCCCCCTCATGATTTGGGATCTCTTCTGATTTGGCTAAAGCATATTTTCCTGGGGTTGTTGCCACCCTTTTAGTATTTTACTTGCTCCTTCATATACTCTTATCTAGACAAAATGACAAGGCGGAAAAATTCACAACAAAAAAAAGAACAAGAGGCAGTACCAAAGGCTAGGGACCTAATCAATACAGACACTGGTAATATGTCAGATATAGAGTTCAGAATGACGATTCTCAAGGTTCTAGCCGGGCTTGAAAAAGGCATGGAAGATATTAAAGCAACCCTCTCGGGAGATATAAAAGCCCTTTCTGGAGAAATAAAAGAACTAAAATCTAACCAAGTTGAAATCAAAAAAGCTATTAATGAGGTGCAATCAAAAATGGAGGCTCTCACTGCTAGGATAAATGAGGCAGAAGAAAGAATTAGTGATATAGAAGACCAAATGACAGAGAATAAAGAAGCTGAGCAGAAGAGGGACAAGCAGCTACTGGACCATGAGGGGAGAATTCGAGAGATAAGTGACACCATAAGACGAAACAACATTAGAATAATTGGGATTCCAGAAGAAGAGGAAACAGAGAGGGGAGCAGAAGGTATATTGGAGAGAATTTTTGGAGAGAATTTCCCCAATATGGCAAAGGGAACACGCATCACAATCCAGGAGGTTCAGAGAACCCCCCTCAAAATCAATAAGAATAGGTCCACACCCCGTCACCTAATAGTAAAATTTACAAGTCTTAGTGACAAAGAGAAGATTCTGAAAGCAGCCCGGGAAAAGAAGTCTGTAACATACATTGGTAAAAATATTCGATTGGCAGCAGACTTATCCACAGAGACCTGGCAGGCCAGAAAGAGCTGGCATGATATATTCAGAGTACTAAACGAGAAAAACATGCAGCCAAGAATACTATATCCAGCTAGGCTATCATTGAAAATAGAAGGAGAGATAAAAGCTTCCAGGACAAACAAAAACTGAAAGAATTTGCAAATACCAAACCAGCTCTACAGGAAATATTAAAAGGGGTCCTCTAAGCAAAGAGAGACCCTAAAAGAAGTAGATCAGAAAGAAACAGAGACAATATACAATAACAGTCACCTTACAGGCAATACAATGGCACCAAATTCATATCTCTCAATACTTACCCTGAATGTTAATGGGCTAAATGCCCCAGTCAAAAGACACAGGGTATCAGAATGGATAAAAAAACAAAACCCATCTATATGTTGCCTACAAGAAACTCATCTTACACCCGAAGACACCTCCAGGTTTAAAGTGAGGGGGTGGAAAAGAATTTACCATGCTAATGGACATCAGAAGAAAGCAGGAGTGGCAATCCTTCTATCATATCAATTAGATTTTAAGCCAAAGACTATAATAAGAGATGAGGAAGGACACTATATCATACTCAAAGGAACTGTCCAACAAGAAGATCTAACAATTTTAAATATCTATGCCCCTAACGTGGGAGCAGCCAACTATATAAACCAATTAATAACAAAATCAAAGAAACACATCGACAAGAATACAATAATAGTAGGGGATTTTAACACTCCCCTCACTGAAATGGACAGATCATCCAAGCAAAAGATCAACAAGGAAATCAAGGCCTTAAATGAAACACTGGACCAGATGGACATCACAGATATATTCAGAACATTTCATCCCAAAGCAACAGAATACACATTCTTCTCTAGTGCACATGGAACATTCTCCAGAATAGATCACATTCTTGGTCCTAAATCAAGTCTCAACTGGTATCAAAAGATTGGGATCATTCCCTGCATATTTTCAGACCACAATGCTCTAAAGCTAGAACTCAATCACAAGAGGAAATTTGGAAAGAACCCAAATACATGGAGACTAAACAGCATCCTTCTAAAGAATGAATGGGTCAACCAGGAAATCAAAGAAGAATTGAAAAAATTTATGGAAACAAATGATAATGAAAACACAACGGTTCAGAATCTGTGGGACACAACAAAGGCAGTCCTGAGAGGAAAATATATAGCGGTACAAGCCTTTCTCAAGAAACAAGAAAGGTCTCAGGTACACAACCTAACCCTACACCTAAAGGAGCTGGAGAAAGAACAAGAAAGAAACCCTAAACCCAGCAGGAGAAGAGAAATCATAAAGATTAGAGCAGAAATCAATGAAATAGAAACCAAAAAAACAATAGAACAAATCAACGAAACTAGGAGCTGGTTCTTTGAAAGAATTAATAAGATTGATAAACCCCTGGCCAGACTTATCAAAAAGAAAAGAGAAAGGACCCAAATAAATAAAATCATGAATGAAAGAGGAGAGATCACAACGAACACCAAAGAAATACAGACAATTATAAGAACATACTATGAGCAACTCTACGCCAACAAATTTGACAATCTGGAAGAAATGGATGCATTCCTAGAGACATATAAACTACCACAACTGAACCAGGAAGAAATAGAAAGCCTCAACAGACACATAAGCAGTAAGGAGATTGAAACAGTCATCAAAAATCTCCAAACAAACAAAAGCCCAGGGCCAGACGGCTTCCTGGGGGAATTCTACCAAACATTTAAAGAAGAACTAATTCCTTATCTCCTGAAACTTTTCCAAAAAATAGAAATGGAAGGAAAACTTCCAAACTCATTTTATGAGGCCAGCATCACCTTGATCCCAAAACCAGACAAGGATCCCGTCAAAAAAGAGAACTACAGACCAATATCCTTGATGAACACAGATGCAAAAATTCTCACCAAAATACTAGCCAATAGGATTGAATAGTACATTAAAAGGATTAATCACCACGACCAAGTGGGATTTATTCCAGGGCTGCAAGGTTGGTTCAACATCCGCAAATCAATCAATGTGATACAACACATTAATAAAAGAAAGAACAAGAACCATATGATACTCTCCAGAGATGCTGAAAAAGCATTTGACAAAGTACAGCATCCCTTCCTGATCAAAACTCTTCAAAGTGTAGGGATAGACGGCACATACCTCAATATTATCAAAGCCATCTATGAAAAACCCACCGCAAATATCATTCTCAATGGAGAGAAACTGAAAGCTTTTCCGCTAAGGTCAGGAACATGGCAGGGATGTCCGTTATCACCGCTGCTATTCAACATAGTACTAGAAGTCCTAGCCTCAGCAATCAGACAACAAAAGGAAATTAAAGGCATCCAAATCGGCAAAGAAGAAGTCAAACTATCACTCTTTGCAGATGATATGATACTATATGTGGAAAACCCAAAAGACTCCACTCCAAAACTGCTAGAACTTGTACAGGAATTCAGTCAAGTGTCAGGATATAAAATCAATGCACAGAAATCAGTTGCATTTCTCTACACCAACAACAAGACAGAAGAAAGAGAAATTAAGGAGTCCATCCCATTTACAATTGCACCCAAAACTATAAGATACCTAGGAATAAACCTAACCAAAGAGACTAAGAATCTATACTCAGAAAACTATAAAGTACTCATGAAAGAAATTGAGGAAGACACAAAGAAATGGAAAAATGTTCCATGCTCCTGGATTGGAAGAATAAATATTGTGAAAATGTCTATGCTACCTAAAGCAATCTACACATTTAATGCAATTCCTATCAAAGTACCATCCATTTTTTTCAAAGAAATGGAACAAATAATCCTAAAATTTATATGGAACCAGAAAAGACCTCGAATAGCCAAAGGAATATTGAAAAAGAAAGCCAAAGTTGGTGGCATCACAATTCCGGACTTCAAGCTCTATTACAAAGCTGTCATCCTCAAGACAGCATGGTACTGGCACAAAAACAGACACATAGATCAATGGAACAGAATAGAGAGCCCAGAAATGGACCCTCAACTCTATGGTCAACTCATCTTCGACAAAGCAGGAAAGAATGTCCAATGGAAAAAAGACAGCCTCTTCAGTAAATGGTGTTGGGAAAATTGGACAGCCACATGCAGAAAAATAAAATTGGATCATTTCCTTACACCACACACGAAAATAGACTCAAAATGGATGAAGGATCTCAATGTGAGAAAGGAATCCATCAAAATCCTCGAGGAGAACACAGGCAGCAACCTCTTCGACGTCAGCCGCAGCAACATCTTCCTAGGAACATCACCAAAGGCAAGGGAAGCAAGGGCAAAAATGAACTTTTGGGATTTTATCAAGATCAAAAGCTTTTGCACAGCAAAGGAAACAGTGAACAAAACCAAAAGACAACTGACAGAATGGGAGAAGATATTTGCACATGACATATCAGATAAAGGGCTAGTGTCCAAAATCTATAAAGAACTTAGCAAACTCAACACCCAAAGAACAAATAATCCAATCAAGAAATGGGCAGAGGACATGAACAGACATTTCTGCAAAGAAGACATCCAGATGGCCAACAGACACATGAAAAAGTGCTCCATATCACTCGGCATCAGGGAAATACAAATCAAAACCGCCATGAGATATCACCTCACACCAGTCAGAATGGCTAAAATTAACAAGTCAGGAAATGACAGATGCTGGCGAGGATGCGGAGAAAGGGGCACCCTCCTACACTGTTGGTGGGAATGCAAGCTGGTGCAACCACTCTGGAAAACAGCATGGAGGTTCCTCAAAATGTTGAAAATAGAACTACCCTATGACCCTGCAATTGCACTGCTGGGTATTTACCCTAAAGATACAAACGTAGTGATCCGAAGGGGCACATGCACCCGAATGTTTATAGCAGCAATGTCTACAATAGCCAAACTATGGAAAGAACCTAGATGTCCATCAACAGACGAATGGATAAAGAAGAAGTGGTATATATACACAATGGAATACTATGCAGCCATCAAAAGAAATGAAATCTTGCCATTTGCGACGACGTGGATGGAACTAGAGGGTATCATGCTTAGCGAAATAAGTCAATCGGAGAAAGACAACTATCATATGATCTCCCTGATATGAGGGAGAGGAGATGCAACATGGGGGGTTGAGGGGTTAGGAGAAGAGTAAATGAAACAAGATGGGATTGGGAGGGAGACAAACCATAAGTGACTCTTAATCTCACAAAGCAAACTGAGGGTTGATGGGGAGAGGGGGTTGGGAGAGGGGGTGGGGTTATGGATATTGGGGAGGGTATGTGCTATGGTGAGTGTTGTGAAGTGTGTAAACCTGGCGATTCACAGACCTGTACCCCTGGGGATAAAAATATATGTTTATAAAGCTATAAAAAAAAAAAAAGAAAAAAGAAAGGATGAATACCCAAGTTTTGTAGCAACATGGATGGGACTGGAAGAGATTATGCTGAGTGAAATAAGTCAAGCAGAGAGAGTCAATTATCATATGGTTTCACTTATTTGTGGAGCATAACAAATAGCATGGAGGACAAGGGGAGATGGAGAGGAGAAGGGAGTTGAGGGAAATTGGAAGGGGAGGTGAACCATGAGAGACTATGGACTCTGAAAAACGATCTGAGAATTTTGAAGGGGTGGGGGGGTGGGAGGTTGGGGGCACCAGGTGGTGGGTATTGTAGAGGGCACGGATTGCATGGAGCACTGGGTGTGGTGCAAAAATAATGAATACTGTTATGCTGAAAAAATAAAAAATTAATTAAAAAAAAAGCGGAAAGTGCAATAAAAGATAGCATTTTATTATCCTACCAAAAAAAAAAAATAATATTACTTTTGATGTCCCCTTAAATCACAGACAAGTGTGTGCCGCTCCAGCCTTGGAGGCAGCATATTAAACTTGTGAGTGGTGTCCTCTATCCTCCATTAATTCTTGTCACCCTGTAAGTTGCCAGCCTAGTTGATTTTAACTTAATACCAAAGGTAGGATGTCTGTTTTCCAGTTTAATGTCCTCCTAGTCTGAATTCATTTCCCCCAGGCTAGGGTAATGGGGCCAGAAACTGAGACAGGAGAGGAGACCTGTCTTGTGCTGCCTTCCTGTCCCCAAGCAGCCTTCCTCTCGACCCTTCACTCTCTGGCAATGGCAATAGGATGGCGTGCTATGCGATGCAGAAGGGGATTACAACACACAAAATGATATTTTCAAAATATTTTTTTTTGTAACTGACCATGAAAAGGAAAGGATAAGTTCCTGAGAGGACATATATTCTAACAATCCTGAGGAAAGGGATAACAATTAATATCATCTGGCACAGTTTTCACCTCATCTGGGTAGAATTCATAGGGTCGTCTCTTCAGAAGGTCCAGAGCCTATAATCACGGAGACAAAGCCACACAGTTGTTCTGTCTTCTGAATACACAAATGGACACATGTGAAAATTAAATAAAGGGACTAGTCAATGCAAATTGTGAATTTTATAGAATGATAGAGCCCATGGGACCTGGAAAACAACCAATTAAAACCAAAATAAATCCTTAAAAGAAATCATCCAAAGTCTATAGTTCTCTGGTGGTAAAATAGACAAATCAAAATGATCCTATTCTTATTCCAATAGAGCTGCTCAGTTTTCTGAACAGTAATTTATTGCGGTTGTGTAGGGCTTTATGGTTAAGCTGTGTAACACACTAACCCAGACATCTTTGGAATTTATGACAACTTCTGAGTTGGTCATTACCTATATTGTAAAAATGAAGAAAGTGGGGCCATTCAGACTGATATCTCTACGCATGATTTATGAGGATTAACACATAAATGAATAAAGCTCAGACAATTAAGTTGCTTGCTCGACAATATATAGCTTGTAAAGGGTGTAAATCTGAATTCAGGTTTTCTGTCTCCAGCCTCTTTTTCTTTTACAACACTGTGCTACTACTGACACAGGGGCTGATATTGCCTCCAGTTCTTACAGTGTCTGATTATTTGATGTGATCATTTCATGACTATTTCTATTTGATCACTTTAATATCGGTCCCAAACTTGGCTTCATCTTTGGCAGCACTAAGTAATTAATTAAAAATCAGGATTCAGGATTCAGCTAGAACTTTTTGCTTACTTTTAATAGATGAATTTATTAGGACATAAATAACGAATCAGTGTAAGGAGGGAAGTAGCTAGCAGTTACTTCTTGCCAACAAATGATGACATATCTAATGGTAAGAAACATGATGGGTATTTTTTTTAAGATTTTATTTATTTATTTGACAGAGAGAGGCAGAGCAAGAGAGGGAACACAAGCAGCGAGAGTGTGGGAGGGAGAAGCAGGTTTCCTGCTGAGCAGGGAGGGCTCTATCCCAGGACCCTGGGATCATAACCTGAGCCAAAAGCAGAGGCTTAACAACTGAGCCACCCAGGTGCCCCACATGATGAGTATTTAATCTCCATTTTATAGCTGAGGAAACGGAGTTTTATCGTGAGGGCTACATAAGATGATGGATGAAAGCACCCCATTTCCTGGCACATGATAAATCTTAGCTACTATTATGAACATATATTTTACATCGATATCCTCATTTAAAAAAAAAAGCCATTATAGAGCAGAATTTGTTTCTATTATATTCAAAGTTTTTAGGCTATATTTCAAAAAAAGCTGTATTTCAAAAGAGGCCAAAATTCTAAATTTTCATGTTTGAATCCATGAAAATTAAGTTGGTTCATAATGTATTTTAATTAGTATATACTCAAATAGTTACATCCACCAATAAATATATGAAAAAGAAGTAAAGTAGGAAAACACAAAATAAAAAAGTGTAAGTTATACTAACCAATTCAATTTATTTCAGTTTGAAAGTCGTGGGAAAAGAATTTGTCTTACTTTTTAAACACAATGTTATGGAAAATACTTAGAAAAGTGAAAATATTTTTAAAAACAACAGGGGCGCCTGGGTGGCTCAGTGAGTTAAAGCCTCTGCTTTCAGCTCAGGTCATGATCCCAGGATCCTGGGACCGAGCCCCACATGGGGCTCTCTACTTAGCAAGGAGCCTACTTCCCTTCCCCTCTCTCTGCCTTCCTGCCTCTCTGCCTACTTGTGATCTCTGTCAAATAAATAAATAAAATTTAAAAAAAACAACAACAAAAAACAAATCTACCATTTGAACCATAATATGCTATAAAATAATTTAAAACAATAAAATACAGTACCACAAAAGGCATTTTACATTTCTTAAATTTCTACTTAAAAACTCTCAAATTACATGAGTCCTAGAGATAAAGCTATTCATAAAAACACCACTACCTGCTTTCTGGGCATTTTTAATTTTTTTAATATATAAGATAAGTAAAACCTAGCTGAAATCATAGAGCTATTTGTTGATGCCTTCTCTAATTTTCTTTGCTTACTTCTATATCTGGTTAGCTGTACTCAAAATGGATAATTTATAATCTCTTGATCATGGAATAAGATAGAATAAAGGCTGGTGAAGGATAACTGAACACCAAGTAGAATAACAGAACACAAGACACACAACCAAGTTAAAAGAGTAAATGGTATGCCACTCTGTTAGATGCCAAGTAAATGTCTGTATAGAAAGCTAAATCCAGAGGCATCTGGGTGGCTCAGCTGCTTAAGCATCTGCCTTATGCTCAGATCATGATTTTGGGGTCCCATGTCAAGCCCCATGTAGGGCTCCCTGCTCAGCAGGGAGTCTGCTTCTCCCTTTCCCTCTGCTCCTCCCCCTCCCTCACTCGTGCTCTCTCTCTCAAAAAAATCAACAAAAAATCTTTAAAAAAATCCTACTCATACTTAAGGTCAGATTATTTTTGACAAGGGAGCCAAAAAAATTCAATGAAGAATGAACATTTTTTTTTTTAAAACAAATGGTATGAGGTCAACTGGTCAACACATGCGTGGGAGCATGTGTGTGCACACACCCGCACACACCCACATGCACACGTATATAAGGTGGCCCCAACACATCATACACATAAATTTAGCTGAAAATAGACCAAAGACCTAAACATAAGAGCAAAAACTAAAAAATGCTTAGAAGAAAATGTAGGAATAAATTTCATGGTGTGGAATTTAGCAATAGTTTCTTTTTTTATAGACAATTTTTAAAAATTTAAATTCAATTAGCCAAGGTATGGTACATCATTAGTTTTTGATATAATGTTCAATGATTCATTAGTTCAGGTAGTAATAGTTTCTTAATTATGAAATGAAAAGCACAGACAATAAGAAAAACTGTGCTAGGCTTTATCCAACTTAAAAACTTTTGTGCATCAAAGGATATTACCAAGAGAGTAAAAAGAAAATGCATAAAATGGAAGAAAATATTAGCACATCATACATCTGATAAGTATCTAATATCTGCAATGTATTAAAAAAACTCTCACAACTCCACAAAAAGACAAACGACTCTATTAAAAAATGGCTAAAGGATCTGAATGGGCATCTTTCAAATCGATATACAAATGTCCAATGCACATGAAAAGATGATCAAAATCATTGATCATTAGGGAAATGAAATCAAAACCATCGAGATACCACTTCAGATCCTCTGGGATGGCACGATCAAAACCAGACAAAAACAAATGCTGATGAAAATGTGAAGAAGTTGGAAACCTCCAAAATTAAAATGGTACAGTCACTTTGGAAAACAATTTGGCAGTTCCTCAGTAGGTGAAACACTACATGGCCATCTGATCAGCAACTCCACTTTTGGGCATACACCCCAAAGGACTGAGAAAAGTTGTACTGGGGTACAAGTACGTGTACCTGAATGTTAGCACTCTTTACAGTAACCCAAAAGTGCAATGAGTAGAGAAACAGAATATGTTATAATAGATAATGGAATATCATTCAGTCTTCGAAAAGGAACAAAGTACTGATATATGCTATAATATGTACGAATCTTGAACACACTATGCTAGTGAAAGAAGTCAGACATAAAAAGCTAATATATACTTCCATTTGCATGAATTAGCCAGAATAGGCACATCCAGAGAAAGAGAAAGAAGATTTTTCAGGGCCAGGGGCAAGGTAGAAAGTGACTCTTTAATGGTTACTGGGTTTCCTCTGGGGTGATGAAAAAGTTCTTGAACTAGACAGTGATAATACTTGTTTAACATTGTGAATGAACATTCAGTGTTACCTAATTGTACACGTTAAGATGGTTAACTGGTAAATGTTATGTGCTCTATATTTTAACACAACTAAAATAATGTAAAAATGGTAACCTATTTTTCTTATCTCTATCTAAACTACAAACTACATAAGAAAGTTTAGTGTTAATTTCTGCCATTAACTCTGATAAGCTATAAGGTGATCTCTAAATGTAAAATAAATGATTTCTAAGACTCTACCTGTGACCTATTTCAAGAATTATTTGAGAAAATAAATATATGGAACAAATTTGAATAGTAATTCAGAATTTTTCAAAATGATGTCTAATAGTAGCCACCTTGCACTCCTGAGAGAAAAGGAAAGTGAGCATTTACTTATTTTTTTCCCCCAAAACACTTGTACAAGAAGAACATAAACATATTTTTTTTAGTAAATAAGAAAAAGCCTGTGATTAATGAAATAAGGAGGATAATTATTTAGTCAAGATCAATGGTCTTATAATCTCAGTTCAGTAATTACACTTTTTTTTTTAACATTTATTTATTTATTGGGGCAAATGGGTGGCTCAGTTGGTTAAGCTTCTGCCTTCAGCTCAGGTCACCATCTGATGGTCCTTCACATGGGGCTTCCTGCTCAGTGGGGAGTCTACTTCTCCCCCTCCCTCTGACCCTCCACTTCCTCCTGCTCATGCTCTCTCTCTTGCTCTCAAATAAATAAATAAATAAATAATTTTAAAAATATTTATTAATTTATTTGAGAGGGGAGGGGCAGAGGGAGAGGGAAAGAGAGAATCTCAGGCAGACTCCACACTGAGCACAGAGCATGATGCAGGGTTCCATCTCATTAGCCTGAGATCAGGACCTGAGCCAAAACCAAGAGTCAGACATGTAACTGGCTGTTGATATCCTCGGGAAAAATTCTGAAATGATTACAATAGGAATGTCATTGATTCACAGTATCTTCTAGCAAAGGACCCTCGGTGTGATGCCCCCCAGCTTACACGACTTCACAACAAGCTGTGTCCCTTCCTCTTCTTCCCCTCAAGATAAATAATGTGTTTTTATCTTAAACATATTTCCAAGTATTAAAAATTTTGTAAATTATCTTCCAGGCTTCCTACTATAAAGAGTAAATGATAGAATATTTGAACTAAAAGTATCATTTAGTGATTCATGAACATTACTAATTATTAAAAAAAAACAAATTGAGAGATTTTAAGTGTATTATATTTTACATAACATCACAGCCAATAAGTAGCAGAGCTGGGGTACCAGGCATCGAGTTTAGTTTAGTTTTTTTTTTTTACCTTGTATTTCCCCCATTATTGCTACTACTGCTCACTAATAAGTCTTCATTTCTTTTTTTTTTCTTTTTTTTTTAAGATTTTATTTATTTATTTGACAGAGAGAGATCACAAGTAGACAGAGGGCAGGCAGAGAGAGAGAGAGAGGGAAGCAGGCTCCCCGCCGAGCAGAGAGCCCGATGCGGGACTCGATCCCAGGACCCTGAGATCATGACCTGAGCCGAAGGCAGCGGCTTAACCCACTGAGCCACCCAGGCGCCCAAGTCTTCATTTCTTTTAGGTTGAAAATCACTTTAACATAAAATACCTTACGTAATTTTTATGAGTGTTTTTACCTAGGGTCATTGAAAAAAGCCACTCTGGAAAGATGATATTTGGATTTGGTTCCAAATCATGGGAAAGAGGCAGCTATGCAAATATTTTGAGGAAAGGGAGTCCCAAGATGAAAAGAGAGTAAGTAACTGCTGAGGGAATGACCTTTAGATATCTCATACTGAAGGTCATTGTAGCTAGAGCATGATGGAGTGGGGGAAACAGGAGAAAAGGTTAGACAGGCAAGCAGAAGGTGCAAATCCTATAGGCCAGGGGGAGGAGTTTGGTTTAGTTTTAACCACAATAAAAAGCCATGGGAAATTATAATCAGGGACATTATATCTCTGATAAAGACTTAAAAACATTAATCTATAGATGTCTGTTCTACGGAGGATGAAAGGAGAGACGATGGCACCTTTGAAGAGAATTGTCACAGTGGAGATGCATGGGGGTAAAATGGTCAAATCTAAGGTATACTTTGGAGATGGAGTGAGAGTCCTTATTGAAAGACTGGGTATGGATCTTGAAAGGGATGAATAAATGATGACTCCTTGATTTGCAGACTGAAAATCTAGGTGGATGCTGTTGACACAGATTTAGAAAATGAAATCAGTAGTTATGTTTTGGCCACATGAAAGTGGAGTACCAACTATACATCCCAGCGCAGAGTGAGAGAGTCCGCTGGACACACCATCTTTGCAGCTTAGGGGTAAGAAGTGAGAGGAGATGTAAATTTAGATGCTGTAAGTGCGTTTCCTTAAATCTGGCAATTAAATTAGATCACTTATGGGAAAAGGAGAATAGGGAAGATCACTAGGGACTACTCCTTATGGAACTCTAACATTTAGAAGTCTGTAAGAAAGAGAAAAAGAAACCAGAAAAGGAAACTGGAAAAGAGTGCTCATTAAGGTAGAAAACTCCTTCAGAGAACTTGCAGAAGTCTATGAAGAGTTTCGAAGAAGGGAGCAGGGCACTGTGTCAAGTGCTGCTCAGACATCATGCGGGATGAAATGGAGAATTAACTATTGTGTTTGCCAACATGTGGATCATAAGGGCTGTACCACAGTGAGATTGAAAGCACAAATAGCGACAAAGGAAGAAAGGTTATCAGATGAGGAGGCGGAGACAATTTTTTTGAAAACGTTTAGCTGTGCATGGCTCAGGGAAATGAGGCACTTGCTGGAGTAAAAAGTGCATAAGCAAAGGCATATGAAGGTATGCAACTTACTGGTGTGCATTATTGCTCACAAAAACTCTGCAAAATATATATATTTTTTCTCACAGTTTAAAAGCGAAGAATTCGTGGCTCAGTGACTTGGCTGAAGCCCTATTTACTATAACAAGAGTTTTATTTCCAAAAATTTAATTTTAAATATAGTATCATTTCCCCCGAATCAGTGCTTTTTGTATATAACTGAAAGAAATCATGCTAGTAAAATGCATTTTTAAAAGACGCTTTAGATATAGGACTTTTGAGAGGCGCAGAAATTCTCCACCTGTGTGTATATTCCTCATAAGAAGAAATAAATGAACACAGCTGTAAGGTGAAAGAATTGGGCACTGTCTTTGAATGGTTTTGTTTTTGTCACCTGGCAATGAAGGACTAAAGCATAATTACTCAGTCCCAGTGTGCTTAAGTGTGTGCTGAGTCATTAACATGACCAATTGATTGCATCTATCCACTCTTCATAGAAGAGAGATGACCAGGGGTCCATCAGAATAGTGTGCCTTCTTTCCACAGGGTAGAAGAGATAGGCTCAGCATTGACATTCTGGTCCCAATTATACCTTCTTCGGCATCTGGGTAACATTACATAAATAATTCTTACAAATTCACTTTCAACAGAGGAGGTATGCCTCGGTTTCAGATCAAAGTGATCAAGGAGTGGATATACATTCGTCGTGGTTTCCCATGTGCCATGCACCTGATGCTTGTAGAGAAATCTAATGTCTTAGAAGTAGATACTCCCTTATAATGGAAAAAGTCTGGGTGCCAGGATGTCCCTTGGAAGGATACTTACAAGGATCACTAGTCTTTACTTTATTATGAACTGGAAATAAACAACTACTCTTATTAAACCACTGAAATTGGGAGATTTAAGCTTTCCATCAGCTACAGTTACTTTGATTAATACATACTGCTTGCTCTAAAACCCTCTGTACCAAATTCTGAGAACTGGAGAGTCATAAATAGTTTGGGACTATTTGGACATGATGCTGTGTTCAAAAACAAAAATGTCCTGCTCCCAAGAGGATGGAAGCCTTTATAAATTCTACTTTTGATTTTTGCTACCTTCTGGGTGTCACAGAGAAGAACTATCAGAGTACGGTTAAAAAACAGATGAAATAAAAATCATCCTAGCTGACAACCACACTGTTACTGATAGGTGCCAGGCAGTTGTCCTCTCTGACTTTGAAAGAACAGCTCAATGAAGAAATATTCCTCTAAAAATAGAAATTGATAAAATTGTTTTTTTTGTTGTTTTTTTGGCTTTTTTTTTTTTTTTTTTACTATCTCTAAACTCTCTGGCTGACATCATTTCATTTGTGCATACTGATCTTGGCCAAGAATGATACACATTATCCCCTTTAAAAATTTAAAATACAGAGGTAGTAGATTTTTTGCAAGGGTTAAGAAACACAGCAACGTTATTGGAGATAGACGGACGGATGTGAAGATAGGGATGCATATATGTATGTGTGTAATTGTTGTATTATGTACCTATATCTTCATATTTTTATCAAGGAATTCTCTATTGGTGTCTTCATTTCAGATCTTAATCTAGACATTGGCATAAAGATGATCCTTCCCTAAGAGAGACCAATTTACTCTCATACAATTTTACCTAAAATAGGGAAATGATGAACTATTGGTTAATAAAATCTTATATATGCAGAGAAATTTTAAGGGCAGAAGGGGAGAGGGCTTGAAACAGGATCGAGACTCAGTGAGACAATTCTCCGTAGAGCAGGTACATTCCCCCATTTCAGGCACACAGATTCTTTTTGGAGGAAAAGGAGGTAGTAGAAAAACATACCCTCTCCCCTACTGTGCTTTCTGTATTTTCAGACAAAAGCAGCACTTTACATCTTAGATTTTAACTGCAATGCAAGTGTGCAGAGGGATACCATCTGTTGCCGGTGCTAGTATGCATATTTTTCTACTCCTGGTATAAAATTGAGGAAGTCAATTATTTAAAAAGTACCAACTTAAGGACCATCTACTTTGTTTCGCTTAGCGAGTTCCAAACAGAGAAGTATGCAGTAAATCCCAAAAGTAATCCCAAAGTAAAAGCATCACTTACTGGATTTTTTTTCAATGTACACATTGCTTATAATGTCAGCCCTAGAATAGGCAGCATAGTGTTTCTCCAAATGCTTGATTTGAAAGATAACAAAAGAATTCCATGAGTCAAATCTCAGTACAATCCTTCCTGTTCCCAGGGCCTCGGAGCACTACGCGCTCTCTCTCAGAAATGGAGCAATATAATTCTTTGCTCCTCTGTTGTATAACATTGAGACCATATGCAGTTTCCCGACCCTATGTGATACAACGCAGCATATATTTTTTGTTCCTGCATTAAATACTGGAACAAGCCAAAATATCTTAGCTGCTTGCTCTGGGAAGTACCTCATCGCAGAAGATAAGACTATTTGTGAATTAACAACTTTGTAATTCAGCAGTTTCCTCATCAGGAGTCACTCCAGAATTCTCACTTCCCTTTGCCAAAACGAAGTTATCATGTCATAAACTCAGTTCAAACTTGGCCAGGTTTTTTTTTGCTGTGCAAAACCCACTTTAAAAGCACCCAACCCAGTTCTTAACACTTCATGAATATCCTACCTTAATTTCCAGTTTTGAAATACTATCAGATGCAGTAATATGTTTGTGTTCTTCCTTCAGAAATCAAAAATTCAGTTTTTTTTTTTCTGGTAGTCTTTTTTAGAGTCCACAGTAGTTAACCTTATGTTAGAAAATGGGAATATTTTGCTCATGTCAAGGACTTTTTGAGAATTGTTTCCCATTCAGACAGAAGGCTATGAAGCCATACTTTTTAATTTTAGCTTTTGTTTTTTATATTAACCTACTCCTGGTGTTATATCTGATTGGACCAAAAATGGTCTAAAAATATTTTCTGAAGATTTATTTAAATTTCTAGGGGTAGATCTGCTTCTCTCTTTCTCCTTCCTCTGAAATCTTGATCTTATTCTTAGCTTCTATAGGACAAGCATGTTTCCTTTGAGTTTCCTCAAACTACAGACACAATACATTAATGTGTATGCAAGATAAATCAAGATTTTACATGATGCATTACTGCAAACTAAAGTTGAGTATTAGACCCTCTTGTCCTTTCAAGTCTGTTAGTCAAATCAGCAAGTAATGACAGAGTTTCTAAGAGCTTTAGTTTCTCAACCACTTGTCAGACAGTGACACTGCATCCATCAAAACTCAGATCATCAGCCTATATTCTTTCTCCATCATTATTCACAGAAATTTCTCTACTCACCTCTATCCAACCTAAGATGGGCCTAAAAGGACATCTTTCGTGAATTACCCTTTAGTGACCCACGCAACTGGAGAATTTTTCCTCCTTGTTCCATTAATTGAAAGGGTGTGGTCTAGAGAGTTACTCTCTCCCTGATATAAATAATGATATCCTTTTCAAAAGGCAGACACATTTAGCGTCAGTTTTGATTTTTGATATTTCCCCGACTAGAGCTGGCTACGCAGTTTGGGGCTGGGGGCAGGGGATATTGTAAATTGAAAACATGAGGCCCCTTGGTCAAAAAACAAGGAATAAGTCCGACACAAAAGGCCACTTACTGTACGATTTCATTTCCTGAAATAACCATTATAGGAGGGACGCCTGGGTGGCTCAGTTGGTTAAGCAGCTGCCTTCGGCTCAGGTCATGATCCCAGCGTCCTGGGATCGAGTCCCACATCGGGCTCCTTGCTCATCAGGGAGCCTGCTTCTCCCTCTGCCTCTGCCTGCCATTCTGTCTGCCTATGCTTGCTCTCTCTCCCTCTCTCTCTCTGACAAATAAATAAATAAAATCTTTAAAAAAAAAAATCTTAAAAAAAATAACCATTATAGGAAAGTAAGAGACAGAAAGCAGATTAGTGGTTGCCAGAGATAAGGGGGAGGTAAAGGGGCAACTGCTTAATGGATGTGGGGTTCTCATTTGGCGTGATGAACACGTTCTGGAACTAGATAGTGATGGTATTTGCTCAACATGGTGAACGTACTTAGTATCACCAAATTCTACACTTTAAAATGGCTCAAATGGCAAATTTTATATTATGTGTATCTTATCTTAGTAAAAGTAAATTTAAAAAAAGCAGGGAGGGCGCCTGGGTGGCTCAGTGGGTTAAGCCGCTGCCTTCGGCTCAGGTCATGGTCTCAGGGTCCTGGGATCGAGTCCCGCATCAGGCTCTCTGCTCAGCAGGGAGCCTGCTTCCTCCTCTCTCTCTGCCTGCCTCTCCATCTACTTGTGATCTCTCTCTGTCAAATAAATAAATAAAATCTTTAAAAAAAAATAAATAAAAATAAAAAAAATTAAAAAAGCAGGGATTGTGTGCTGATAATTACTCCCATTAAAATTCTCTACTGGCAAAATAGAAAGCTTCTTCCTTCAGCACTTTCAACTTTCCCTGTTTTTAAAATTTTTTTAATTTTATTTTAATCTCAGTATAGTTAACCCACAGTGTTATATTAGCTTCTGGTGTATGATACAGTGGTTCAGCTTTTCATGCTTTAAATTTGCTTATTAATATCATTTTAAATAACTAAAAATTAAAATTTAAGTTGTTAGCATACATTTTTCCATTTATCTTTATAATTTACAATGCCAGCTTTCAAAAATTATTTTTATTAACATATAATGTATTATTTGCCCTGGGGGTACAGGTCTGTGAATCATCAGGCTTAGACATTTCATAGCACTCACCATAGCACATACCCTCCCCAATGTCCATAACCCAGCCACCCTCTCCCTAACCCCTACTCCCCAGCAACCCTCAGTTTGTTTTGTGAAAGATTAAGAGTCTCTTATGGTTTGTCTCCCTCCCAATCCCATCTTGTTTCATTTCATGATGCCAGTTTTAAGTGCAAATACAAGTGCACTTAACTCCTGTGTGGGAACTAACTCAAATATTACCACTTACCAAATATCATCAATATTACACAATTAGTATTTCATAGTTCATACAAGTGTATGTATCATTCCTATCAGAGCAGTAGAAATACTGCACAAACTCAATTGTTTTCATTTCACTCGATACGCGTGCTCCATATTTTGCTTACTGAGTACACAAAGACTGAAAACAAAACAAGAGCTATGGGTTGCCCCATAAGTGATTATATAATACTGGGAAGTAACACTAATAAAAAGGGATGTGATAAGTTAGCTTGTTTTTTATGTTTATAGAACGCTATTCTCTGTTTTCAGCATTTGAAGCAGAAGGAAAATGCAGTGTCTCTAGGCTTTCAGAGTCCTCATGTTTTGATTTGTAGACAAAACATGCAGACTTTAGACTCACTTTGAGTTTCACTGAACCTTCCTATATTTGCATTGTGTCTATCTCCTTTGTTTAACAACCAGTTTCCATTGTTCCATCCATTTCATTTACAAAGCACAAACCTAAAGACACAATTATTAAGAATTTCAAAGTGGTGGAAACAACCATACAACCAAGTACGGGGGCCCTTGTGAATGTGGGTCCTATGCAACTGGTAACATGTCCATGAGGTCAGCCTTGCATCAAACACATTAGTTTATATCTGATTCTAATTCCTAGTCTCTCCCATTAAAATTCTCTACGGACAAAAATGTACGTCCACTGTATTATAGTTCATATGGGATCAGGATACTCTGTCAATCAGGTTGAAGCATATGAAGCTGACAGCATTCAATCAACTTTTAATGTCAAGACAATATATCCCCATGTTCAAGGCCATGGGTTTTTTCATTATGTATTTGTTTCCACCCAAATATTATTGGATTAATTAAGTTCTTTGTTAAGCTGCCTCATGGTGAGCTCAGTGCATTTAAGTTGGTGGACCTTCTGATTACCTGGTGTCCCCTAGAGACAAACACACTTATAGAAGTTGCTTGTCATTTAAGATTAAATTCCTAAACAATAAATGCTTCTTTTGAAGAGAAGTTATTTATTTGTTTGTTTAATCTACTTATGTCTTTTTAAAGTTACAAAATGTTTGGTTTTCCTTTTTCCTTATGGTAAAATACTCAAGTTTCATATTCCCTGTATGTTTATTTTCTATGTTTTATTTCCTTGGATCCTTGATTGTACTTATCATCCCATGACAAGATTGTTTCAATATCCTCGTTTGTCTTTTTGCCTCTAGTTTATATTAAATTCAATGTTTCGTCCACATTGTTGCCAAAGGGATTACTCAAAAATATTTATCTTATTTGAGTCACTCTCCTACTTCAAAATAATCTGATTTAGACTCTTATTGCCTGGTGCATAAACTTAGATTTGATGGGTGTAATTTACCTAGTGTATGAAATACACTATTGAAAAGGCTGAATTGGTCAAAGAGAGATTTACAAGACAAGTCAATCTCTACAGAGTCTCTATAGACTCTAACTCTGGAGAAGGACATTGATTTAGCTAGCAGTCACTTCAATAATTTCATTTAAAAAGCCAGGGGGAAACTGTTACACTTAAAATTAGCGGTAAAAGAAACAGGACAAAAAAAGAGAAAATGGAAGAAACAAAACACTTTCCTTTTTGCCACCATAAATTTGAGCATCACTAAAAATAGAAACTTATAACTAAGAAGATGGAAGTAATTAGTGAAGACTTCCTGGCATATACTTTTCTTTTGGCTGTAGCTACCCTTCCTTTTAGGATCCCCTCCTTGGAGAGAGAGTAAAAAGTCACAAAGGTATGAGGTAAATCATAATAAGAATCAGAGCCAAATATGATATACCTAGCATTACTTAGGTAAGATCTGTGCAGGATTTTGGAAAGGGACTATACTTCAAATAAGGCATGACAAAAAACAATTTTTTTTTTCTGAAAGATTTTATTTATTTATTTGACAGACAGAGATCACAAGTAGGCAGAGAGGTGGGCAGAGAGGAAAGGAAGCAGGTTCCCTGCTGAGCAGAGAGCCCTATGTGGGGCTCGATCCCAGGACCCTGGGATCATGACCTGAGCTGAAGGCAGAGGCTTTAACCCACTGAGCTACCCAGGTGCTCACCAATTCAGTTTTTTTTTTTTTTTTAAGATTTTATTTATTCAACAACAGAGATCACAAGTAGGCAGAGAGGCAGGCAGAGAGAGGGGGAAGCAGGCTCCCCGCCACGCAGAGAGCCCAATGCGGGGCTCGATCCCAGGACCCTGAGATCATGACCCGAGCCAAAGGCAGAGGCTTAACCCACTGAGCCACCCAGGCGCCCCACCAATTCAGTTTTGTACAAAAAGTTAATTTGAATCTTCCACCTCACCTAGTTCTAGGCTCTCAAGACTTATGGCTTTTCCTGTTGAATTTAGTTAAGTCAAATACAGGGAATAGATTATGCAGTTGTACATTTATGTTGAACCACCTGTTCCATTTATCAATATTTCTGTGTGAAGGAAAAGTCAGGTAATCCAAGGACTGATAGATAGTAAGCAGAGGCTTCTTCTCCAAGATGTCTTCATCTTGGAGAGGCTGTACAGACCAGCTTCTTACTTTGAACTCCTTGCTTTGTTACCTTCCAGAAATGTTGAACCTACTCAGAGCATGGTAGGGACAGAACAGGAAGCCAAGACAAACCAGACTTCTAACATTTTAAGACAGTTTCCTCTAATAGGAAACATCCATTTGTATTACTTTCCTCCTATTTTTTCATAATCTAAAAAGTTTCATTTCATCCTGTGAGATTAATGCAAGATCACTGTGAAATCTTATTAAGAAACCTCCTGTTGGAAGGAATTATCCCCCCTACTGCTCTATAATACTCTGTGTGCTCCATACTTCTGTTACCACGTTGATAGTGTTGTCCTATTGTATCTGCTCACTGGTGTCCAGTTGGTGTCCATTTCCGGATAAAATTCAAAGTCCTTACTATAGATGTGAAGGCTCTGCATGATGCGGTTTCCTGCTTATCACTCTGATCCTTCTTTCCATTTTGCTCACGGGCAGGGTTTTGAAGGAACATTGATCTCTTTCTGCTATTCCAAGACTCTGCCTTACTGATCCCCTTCACTGAAAATCATTTCTCTAGATATATGATTGATTCATTCTTTTGTTTACCTCTTTAAATTGTCTTATCAGACAGAGCTTTCTTTTGCCTAAAAGAGACCTCTTCCCAATCATGTTCCTTTCCCTATGTTTACTATCTTTTAGTTTTTTTCATAGTATTTCTCTTCATTGATTTAAAAATACATATTTATTGTTTGATACTGTTGTCTATCCACCCACCAATACAATATCTACTTCATGAGAGAAAGGAATTTTTTGTTTACTGTGGGTATTCACCATCCAGGACATTTCCTGGAGCACAGCAGGTACTCAATAAATAGTTGCTGAGCAAATAAATATGTTCCAATCTCATCTAGCAAACTACAGATTCCATAAAGGCAAGGACTGTATCACATTTCCTCAATAACTGGGCCATTATCATCCATAGTCATGAACACATAATGAGTACTTATAATGAATGTTTTTCTTAGATTGTAAACCAAATATTACTCATAAGTGTAATGTACATATGCCACAGATTTTGTGAGATGAAAGGCTCTCACAAAAATAAAGGATAAACTAGTCGGCACAGAGTTTGTGCATTCGGTTTTTGGTGCTTCTCTTTTCTTCCTTGTCTCAGCCTCCCAAGCCCCCATGGACACGGTACGTCCTTATTTCAATTGTGGCCGTCTAACACCTGTAAGATTGTAAAATGCCTATTCCTAGTCACTCCTATAGCTTTTAGGTATCTTGTCCATTACTACTTAAGAAACCAGCAAATTCACTGGCGGGCAGTGTGGCACGTGGGATGCTGCCCATACCTCAGTGAACTCAGCACCCCTTTTTTCCTGACATCTTGACTTAGAAGTTCCCTGCTGCCTTCACACAGACTTTTGTAATATATTTTAAAATTTTACCTACGTTTTCTAGCTGTGTTAAGCGAGAGCATTTCTGAGTGCAAGCTATTTCTTCCTAACAAGACACGGAATGTAGATATTCTAGTACTTCCATTAAGCAAGTTTTACTATAGGTATGTGATTGAGTATAGGGTTTTTTTTTTTTTTTCCCTTTTTTTAGGATGAATTGAATTGCCCTAAGATGACAACAAATCCATTAAAAAAAAAGCATGGTTGATGATGATACTCTAAGAGTATGTAATTAAAAAAACATTTGGAATTGAGGTAAGTAATTCTATCCATTTTTAACACAATCACCTTTGTGTTTTCAGTTAATATATATGGAGCAATGAGTGTATTAACAGAGTATTAGAAGGCTTCACAAAAACAATTAAAGAAATACTAAATACTAACTGTACTGAAATATGCAAAATTAAGCACCTACCAAACCCTGGCTATCAGACTAGAACTGAAATCACACTGACCTACCTTTTTATTCTTTGTCTTCCTGATTCTCCATACCAGGAACATTACACTATTATAAAAATAATAATGTAATGACAATCATTGATACAACTCTTCTAGTTAGAATCTATAAAATATTCAGTTTGATAACTGATGAGAAATGAGTATGAGATATAACTGAGGAAGATTATATAAGGCAAAATATGGGATGATAAGTCATCTATTCATACAGGTAAAAATATTAGTCTGTCATGAATTGACATCACTTAAATTGTAAAAAATCAATAAAATACAAGCTTCAGCATTTTTATAGACGTTTCATTCTTGCACGCATTCATTCAGCCAATATTTGTTGAACTACAGAAGACATTTAGACAAAGGGGATTCAATAGAGACCATTTGCTTCTGTAGAAGCTAAGAATCTGTGCTGAAAACACAAATTAACTGGAGAATCACACAAACATATTATTGTAAATTTTTTTTTTTTTTAAGATTTTATTTATTTATTTGACAGAGAGATCACAAGCAGGCAGAGAGGCAGGCAGAGAGAGAGAGAGAGGGAAGCAGGCTTCTTGCTGAGCAGAGAGCCCAATGTGGGACTCGATCCCAGGACCCTGAGATCATGACCTGAGCCGAAGGCAGCGGCTTAACCCACTGAGCCACCCACGCGCCCCATATTATTGTAAATTGTGATACCCATTGGAAAGAGAAAAATGGTACACATTATTGTTGCCTTTCTGACAGCCATAATTCCTTCTTCCTTTTTAATGTAACTACAATTTAATGTGGTAAAAATCTCTTGCCACGTCTCCCTTCCTTCTTGCTGGGATGTTCTTGAGTAAGGATGTGAAGCTAGGAGTTTTCGCGTGTAACTTACCAAGGTGATGAAGATAAGAAGCTGGGGATGGCAAGGAAAAAGTTTTATTTCTTGCCATTGTTGAGCCACTGGATTTACCTCTTATGTGAAATTGGTAGAATTAATACACAATACTCTTTATCTGAAGTTAAACACATCTTATTAAAAGTAAGTAAAAAACACAACGTTTTTCGAACTAATGTTTTAGGAAGGTTGTCAGGAAGCTAGATTTTATTTTTCCAAAATCATTTTTCCCTTTTGTAATACTCTATGATTTATTGACTATTTAAAGTGTACCAGAATCACAAGTATTATTTCTAATTATTATAACACTTGAAGAGAGAGATATTATTTTTTTTTTCTGATAAGGAAACAGATAAGTAAAAATTTTAAAGATTGCATAGCTAGTGAATGGTGGAGCCAGAATTCTAATGTATGTCTCAATGATACCAAAGCCCAGAGTCTCCTGATAAATCATGGTAAATATCTCATCACTTGACACTTAATTGATTAACCGATTGACTTATTGTTAGGAATATAGAAAACCATGAACCTCAATTAATTTTGGCCATAGAATTAAAGGGGGACTAAAGAGCCTCAGATCACATACTCACAAACATATTTCTTGTTGTCATTTTTTAAAAAAATATATATTTATTTATTTTTAGAGAAAGCACAAGCAGGGGGAGAAGCAGCCAGAGTGAGAAGCAGGCTCCTCACTGAGCAGGGGGGCCCTGGGATCACGACCTGAGCTGAAGGCAGACACTTAACTGACTGAGCTGCCCAGGTGTCCCCTCATGTTGGTTTTTAAGTTAATGTACTTTCGAATAAACTTAAAGATAAATCCAAATATAACTCCTCGGGAAACTTTATGAAATCAGGATTAGTGTAGTAAATCCAAATACACTTTGCAACTTAGGAATTTTTTTTCTTTTCCTGAGTAGAATAGAATTCATCATAAATTTTTATCTTCTCGAAGAAGTCATAGGAAATTTACCAATATAAAATGGATACATTCAAATCTTATAAGTTCTTAGTACAAGAAAAAATATTTTAAAAAATTAAGTCATATATATATATAATATATATATATATAAATACACACGTACATAATCACTAGAAGTAGCTCTCAATTACCTCCATGACTGTTCACATTCAACAATATCATATTAGCTAATTATTTTAAATGGGTATTTCATTCAAAGAGTTAGGTGTATATTAGAAAGAACTAAGGTTGACAGTAGGGCTGTATCCTTTGTGCCATAGTAAACATCACTTTTCATCTTTTCTATCATCACCCATAGGAATTTATGCTATCACTCTTAAAGGTTTTAAAAATAATTTTTAATGAAATTCTGATTTCTCTGCCTCACTAATACAACCTGTTAAAGCCAATAAGGCATTTTAGAACTGTTTAGGAATAAGTGAACTCAAGGGAACAATGTTTTCTAGGGAAATGATAATGGGATACAGAGCCTTTCATTTCTGGGTCAGTAGTTTGAAAGTAGCTCAGGTTGTAAGTGATGGAAAGTCATTACTGTTCAATGGCCTATGTGAAATTAGTTGGTGGTTTCAGTCCAGTTCCTAGTGAATAGGTGTTCACATCCCAATTGGCATTAATTGACACACATGTTGACAGTTTTATTATGACGAAGGGCTACAAGCATTGCCAACCTAATTTTAGAGCACATCACACGTAATAGCATGGCTGAGAGAAGGTATGTCTCTAAGAATGTAGCAAGGATAAGAGTCTGAAAATTGTTTCTCCTCATAAGTTCCTTTGAAAGGTCTTTGGTGCTCAGAATTTTTACATAGGAAAGGTAACATTGATCTAGTCTAGCTCTAACATGGTTGCACATTCTTGGGATATGCTTTTTAAAATCCCTAATTATTGGAAACATCAGTCACAAAACCAGTAATTGTTACTTAGAATCCCTCCAAACACTAGTTCTTAATTTTCTTAAACCAGTTAAGTAATGATCGCCTGGCTAGATCCAGTAATCAATATTGTTTGTTTATCTAAATGATGGTGATGATATTCAACCAACTTTGGCAGTGAATAGAATGTACCTCATAGAGGTTTGGCAAAATCCTATGACTCAAATAGTAATAACATAGACTTTCTAATATAGGGAAGTTTGCACCTATCTATGTCTGATCTTTCCTAATTATTTGACAGGTATGTTGCCAGGGCTGAAAAGCCAATTAAATGAGAATCTCAGATATTCCATCAAGCAAGCAAATATACACTGAACAGAGACACCGCTTACTGAATGTTTCATATGGAAGAAGTTGGATAGCATTATCTACTAGACATAATTCTATCGTCTCTCTCACATACACACCAACTAGAAAACAAACATGCATTTATTAAGTGTCTATTATTTTATTATTTTCCAGGAACTTTATGCTTCTTCAATATGATAGTTCATTTAATAGTGACAAAGATCATGAGGACTGTCATTAGTTCAATTTCTTAAGTGAGGAAAGAGTCTTAGAGAAATAGCCTATGTTCCAGTGGCTAAATCACATGGTCAGGTTTCATTTTGTTTTCTTGACTTCAAAATCTTTGTTTATTCCACTACATTAATATAGGAATCTGATTTCAAATTATGATTGAGGAGCCCATAAGCAAGTCATTTATATGCTTTTGGATTTTTTGTATGTAAATAAGAGAGTTGAACTAGATGCATTTCCAAATCGCTATTAACTCAACTGTCATAAGATTCTGACAATGTTTTTTGGTTTGAGGACACAGACAATAATTGTAATCCTTAAAGAAGGTGTTCTAATTATGGTGTATTTTTTTTTTTTAAGATTGTATATATTAATTTGAGAGAGAGAGAAAGAAAGGGGGATGGGGAGAAGCAGAGAGGGAAGGAAAGAAATAAGCAGACTCTGTCCTGAGCATGAAGCCCAATAGTTATAAAACTATTAACTCTGTTCAGTTTATTCACTTATAAGTAAACACCAAAAAATACTGGATTACATCAAAAAACCTTTAAGCTCTTCTACTAAAATTGCCTATAGAGTCCATCAAATATTTCTTTAAGAATAATATTACTGAGGAGAACCTGGGTGGCTCAGTTGGTTAAGCCACTGCCTTCGGCTCAGGTCATGATCCCAGAGTCCTGGGATCGAGTCCCATATGGGGCTTCCCCTGCTCTGCAGGGAACCTGCTTCTCCCTCTCCATCTGCCTGTCTGCCTGCTTGTGCTTTCTCTCTCTCTCTCTCTGTCAAATAAATAAATAAAATCTTAAAAAAAAAAAGAATAATATTACTGAGAGATAACTTTCATCCATTGAGGAAGGTTTTGGTTTGATGAGCCAATAACCAGGTATGGTGAATTAAATAAAAATTTCCAGGGGCACCTGGGTGGCTCAGTGGGTTAAAGCCTGTCTTCGGCTCAGGACATGATCCTAGGGTCCAGGGATCGAGCCCCACATCGGGCTCTCTGCTCAGCAGGGAGCCTGCTTTCTCCTTTCTCTCTCTCTGCCTGTCTCTCTGCCTGCTTGTGATCTTTGTCAAATAAGTGAAGTCTTAAAAAAAAAATAAAAATAAAAATAAAAATTTCCAGGTGAAACATACTATTTTTGATCAAGTTGACAAGTGACTAGAAGATAATATGAGTGATTTGTGTGTTTGTGAGTTATAAACTAGCATTGATGACAATTCTCGAGGAAGAAGACCAAAAAAATTTAAGTAGTGTTAGAATACTAAACAATGTCTGAAATCCTCTTGAGGTGGCTATTTTGAAAGAAGTTTTGATCTGTATTTCAGTTTTTACATGTTTACAGTTTTGTATATTTTGCATTTTTATTCAACAGTCCTATTAGGTATAGAAAGCAAATAAAATGCACCCAAACTAGACATATTAAAATCTGTTAATCACATACAACAAATCATGAGAATGAGCTTTTTAAACAATTCAGTCAATGGCTAACCAATATTACTACAACATAACAGTGTTCCCACTGTTAATAAAACCATGAGACCAGATCATCAAAACCTTAAATTTCTTGTTTTGTGCAGCACCCTAGACAAGATGATATCATCCTATCATCTCCAATTAGTATCTTTAATTTTTGTAACATTAGTAATACTCAGACTTATTTTGATGGTCAATTAAATATTGCATACGGGATTGTTTTGTCAAGTGGAAAAAAAGATATTGATATCTTAATTATGTTCATCGTCTCATTGTTATTTTTGGTGCTATATCATCAGGTAGGCTGCTATTCAGCCAATAATAGGTAATCAATTTCAGAGGGGGCGGTAAACAGTACATTTGTTGTCTCATGTAACAATAAACCCAAGGTATTCCAGCTTCAAGAATGACTTAGTGACTCAGTGATGTTATTGATAATCCCTCTTTCTTCCATTTATCACCTTGCCATCCTGATGATGGTCTTACTTCTCTTTGCAAGATGGCTACATTATTTTCAAGCAACACATTCAAATCTAACCATGACCAGAGAGCTAGAAAATAATTTTCTCTTGCTGAAGAGTAAGGCTCCATTATTCAGAAGTTCCCTACTCCTAGGTAAATCTTTTCTCAGTCTTACAGGACATAGTGGGTGAAATGGCAAGACCAAACTAGAAACTGACAAGAGGACTAAGATAATCATAAGGTATTAGGCTAACTGATTTTTCTCAGAACTGGGAAAAGGTCAAATTCCCAGGCAGGTGACTATCTAAACTAAATCATGGCTCTTTAGAAAAGTAGTCAGCAATAGTTATCATATATGTCTACTGGTTCAGAGCTTTTGTTTTTGTCACTGGAAGATATTAAGCCCTTACCTTTGATTCCTAGAGCATGGGTGATCCAGTAGTTGTGTAACTGTAAAGTGTTTATACTTGTTACACATAAAAAATGTATTTGTATTTGTAGTACAAGAGAGGCAAAATCCCTTCCTTCCTACCCCAACAACAGCCAAAGGGCAACACTGGACTCACATTTTTATACAGTCCTAATCTACTATCTATATTTGATTGACCAAGCCAATTTGAACTCTTACGAATTTTTAGAATAATTGCTAAGTGCAAAATTTAGGAAGTTTTGACAAACACATAAGTTGAATAACCACTATGTGATCATGGTATAGAACATTTTCTTCTCTCCACCCCTCCCACCCAGAGCTCTGTCAACCTCTGATCTAGTTTTTGCCATTTTAGTTATGCATTCTGTAGAATTGTGCAATCTCTTGTATCTGGCTTCTTTCATTTTCCATAATATTTACGTGATTATTATATTTAATGTTAATTTGTTCCTGTTATTGCTGAGTGTTGCAGTGTCACATATGTTAATCTCTTCATCATTTGATGGATACTTATTATGAATAAAATTACCCTGAATATTAAAGTTTACATCTTTCTGTGGACATAAGCTTTCATTTCACTTGAAATGGGATTTTTGGATCAAAGGGGATATAAGGCAAATTTATGTTATCCTTTGTAAATATACATTTAGCTCTCTAAGAAACTACTCTTCAGCTGTCTAAAGTATCTGTAGATATGAGGGACCCAGTTATTTTTCTCATGTGAAGTCACTGTTCAAATCATTTGCGCATTTTTATAGGACTGTTTTCTTACTATTGAGTTGTAACAGTTCTTTAAATATGTAGGAAAAAGTCCTTATTAGGCATATGTACTTTTTAATAAAAGATTTTATTTATTTATTTGAAAGAGAGAGAGTGGGCAAGAGAGAGAGCATGAGCATGGGCGGGGGGGAGAAGCAGACTCCCTGGCTGAGCAGGATGTCTGATGTGGGACTTGAACCCATGACCCTGGGATCATGACTGGAGCCAAAGGCAGTTGCTTAACTGAGCCACCCAGGTGACTCAGACATACATATTTTGCATATTTTTTCCATAGTCTGTGCCTTGCCTTTGTGTTTGTTTTCTCTACAGTGTCTTCTGGAAATTAAAAGTTATTTTTTTCTTTTATACTTCTTGATTTTTTTGTGTGCATCCTATCTAAAGAAATTATCTAACAAACATCATAAATATTTCCTCCTATGTTATATTCCAGGAAATTTATGGTTTTTGCTCTTATATTTAAGATAATGTTGTATCACAAATTAGTATTGGTTTATGCTGTCAACGTTTAATTTTTATGTGTAGATGTTCAAATTTTCTAGCACCGTATATTATTTTATTTATTTTTTTTTTAAAGATTTTATTTATTTATTTGACAGAGAGAAATCACAAGTAGGCAGAGAGGCAAGCAGAGAGAGAGGAGGAAGCAGGCTCCCCGCCAAGCAGAGAGCCCGATATGGGGCTCAAACCCAGGACCCTGGGATCATGACCTGAGCCGAAGGCAGAGGCTTTAACCCACTGAGCCACCCAGGCGCCCCATCTAGCACCGTACATTAAAAGAATATCCTTTCTCTACTGAATTCCCTTTGTGCCATTGGTAAAAATTAACTGACTATATTCTTTAGGGCTATTTATAGCTCCTATTTTTTCCTATTCTTTCAACATCACACTATTACTTTGGGTAGTTTTTTACATTCTTTACGATAGTATAAGTAGAGAAAAATATCATCTATAAATAAAGACTTCTTCATTTCCAATATCTATGCCTCTTAAATGTTTTTCCTTGCATCATGGAAGTCTAAAGCCTCCAGTATAGTGTTGAATAAAAGTGGTGAGAGTGAAAACCCTTGCTTTTTTGAGCTTGTGCATTAAAACTTTCAGTGTCCCATTAAGCATAATATTAGTAGTAGATATTTTGTAGCTGTCCTTCCTCTGGTTAAGATATCTCTTTTATTCCTGGTTTACTCAAAGTGTTTAATGTAAGGAGGCTGAATTTTGTCAATACTGTATCTATACATTTAAATAACATTTTTGTGTGTTTATTCTAAGAATATAGTTAACATTAATTTGTACAGGTTAGCCTTGCATCACTAAGATAAATCCAAATTGTGTATGATATGTTAGACTTTTTATATATTGTTGGATTCAGTTTGCTAAAATTTTGCTTAGGGTATATTGCTTAAGGTCATAAGGGGTATTAAGCTTATGGTTTCTTTTTCTTTTTCTTTCCCCCCACCAAGTATTTGCTGTTAATAAAAATTCTAAATGAGTGTGAAACCACTAACTGAGCTTCAGAAACCTTATGCAAAACTTGACAGATCTAAAGGAGAAATGACAAAATCAATTACAGAGTTATATTTTAACAGGTTTCTTTTAGTAATAGATTTTTAAAAAGTAGAAGTAAATAGGAATATAGAAAATTCAAACAACCTTATTAATAGTCTTGACCTGACATTTTAAAACATTTCACCGAATAATAACAGAATATACATTATTTTCAAACACTCAAAGAAATCTGGCAAAATAGACCACATTTCAGGTGACAATACCAGCTTCAATAAATTTAAAAGACTGAGATGAACATATTAGGTCATTGATTATATGAAATTAAAATTAGAAAAGTCTGTGGCAGAAAGATACCTAAAAAATTCCTAAATATTTGGACATTAGACAACCTACTTCTGAACAGGATATTGATCAAAGAAACTATAACACGTTAAATAAAAGAAATTATGTTTAACTAAATGAAAATGAAAACACAATATATCAGTATTTATGGGATGGAGTTTCAACCGTAACCAGAGGGAAACGTATCTATTAAATGTTTCTATTAGTAGGTAAAATCTCAAATGGATGATATAAGCTTCTGCCTAAATAAACTAAATACAACAATAATTAAACAAATCAAATTGAACTAATTTAAACTTACAGCTACTGGAAAAAGGGAAGTAAAGACAAGAGCAGAAATACGTAACTCTGAAAACAGAAGCACAATTAAAAATAAATACATGAAACCAAAAGCTAATATTTGGAAGAGATTTAAAAAAAAAATTATATTAAGGAGAAAGAGGGAGAGAGAGAGAAAACACAGATTACTAGTATCCAAAATAAGTGGGGACATAAATGTCCATAAGTGGACAGTTTCCATAGGCATTCGACATATATTTACATAGCATTAAGAGAACTTTGCGCCCATACCTTCTAAGATGGAATAGCTAGATTCCTCGAAAGATTGCAACTGCCAAATTCATTCAAGGGGAAATTGTTAGCCTGAATAATCTACATCTATTAGAAAAATTGTATTCACAGGTAAAATTTTCCTATAAATTGTCCAGTTGCATACACCTCACAATAAATATTAATTATCATAACTACTCATTTTTCGTTCAGCTATTTCCTAAGTTTTTAAGTTTGGACAATCCTCCACCTACAGTGGTTTGACTTATGATTTTTTGACTTTACTCTGGTGCAAGGGCACATACTTCAAATTTTGAATTTTCATATTTTCTCAGGCTAGTGATTTGTGGTCTGATATTCTCTTCAGTGATGGGCATTTTTCACTTTCAGTACAGTATTCCATAAATCATGTGAGATATTCAACACTTTATTATAAAATAGGCTCTGTGTTAGATGATTTTGCCAACTGTAGGTTAATGTAAGTGTTTTGAACACATTTAAGGTAGTCTAGACCAACTACGATGTTTTGTAGGTTATATGTATTCAATGTATTTTTGACTTAATGACATTCCAACTTACTATGGGTTTACTGGAACGTAACCTTACTGTAAGTTGAAAAAGATCTGTATATTTTAATTCAGAGACAATAAAATTTACCTAATTTGCCAATATGTTTTTAAAGAAACTTTATTTTTTATTTTTCTAAAAAGATTTTTTTTATTTGACAGACAGATATCACAAGTAGGCAGAGAGGCAGGCAGATAGAGAGGAAGGGAAGCAGGCTCCCTGCTGAGCAGAGAGCCAGAAGTGGGGCTGGATCCCAGGACCCTGGGATCATGACCCGAGCCAAAGGCAGAGGCTTTAACCCACTGAGCCACCCAGGCGCCCCCAATATTATTTGTTTAAGGGTACTGTGAGTTTATCAATTATCGTCCCTAACCTTGTTAGCTCAAAAACAGTAACAGTACCTTTATTCATTTAATATGACATAGATTATATTTCAATTATTTGTAATATTAAAACTTTTTTCACATATTATCTTTATCTCCTCATAATGCTAAATATTGACCTTGTCTTTTTTTTCAAAACATGATTTTTGATCTCATTTACTGTACTATATACCATATAGAGCAAAACAAAGCACTTCTTTGTAAATTGGCATATCTATTTATGTCAATTGGTGTATCTAATAGTTCCCCAAATTCCTTCCTTTTCACCACTAAATATCCTTAAAAATTTATATGAATAATGAAGATTTAACAGAATAGTCTTTCTACTGTTACAGAATGAAACTGGAATATAAAACATGATAAATGCATGAGAACTTGTTCAAAATATGGCTATATTGCTATAGGCATATTGGACAGTGTAATTCAATAACAACTCTGGAAAAGGCATGTTTAAACTTTACTAAGTAGTGTTTTTGAAAAGAAACAAATCTGCCTTTAAATTTGATTGAAAAATGCTTAACTACTCAATTTCTTCAACTACCTTTGTTTGCATATAATTTAGTTCCACTGCTTTGTGACTGTACATTTGCATTTAAATAGATTCATCTTCAAGTGATGTGCAACATACAATATAAATATGGGAGTGTGAGGCTATTTTGTAAAAGAAATTTTTACTGACCTGATAGTCCAAAATGCTATTAAGCCCTCTTTGACATTTTAAAAATTGTACAATGAATCTTATTATACCTCTAACTCACAATGAAATTACAATTTGGAATGATTTCTCAATGTGTATCTTGAATCTGACTTTTTCTGTCATTTTTCACCTCATTCTAATGCAGATTGACAAAATGAATGTCTGAGCCACTTCCTTAACCTTGAGTCTGGGTAGGGGCCTATGGAACTTAAGATAACTCAAATGACATTATATACTTTTATTGATTTTTCCTTCTGAGTAGCAGTGTCTAATTGACTTCTAATACTGGCAAGCAAAATTCTCTCACATTATATATGATGAGGGTATTAAAGCTACACTCACTAAAGTATTAATAATATTTTAGAATTAAAGCATAGATAACAATAAGATCTTAGGTACTTATTCATATCTAAACCCTCACATTTTACATGCATATGCCATAAATTACTTGTACCTGACTTGTTTCCCTGCCAGAAAGCTAGCTTAAAAGGCTAGTACATGGGGCGCCTGGGTGGCTCAGTGGGTTAAGCCGCTGCCTTCGGTCATGATCTCAGAGTCCTGGGATCGAGCCCCGCATCGGGCTCTCTGCTCAGCGGGGAGCCTGCTTCCTCCTCTCTCTCTGCCTGCCTCTCTGCCTGCTTGTGATCTCTCTGTCAAATAAATAAAAATAAAATCTTAAAAAAAAAAAAGGCTAGTACATAATACATTACATGAAGGCTTTTAGAATATTCTTGATTTCAAATATTGTTTTCTTTTTTTAAAATTTTTTATGTTTTCGAAAGATTTTATTTATTTATCTGACAGAGAGAGGCACAGCAAGAGAGGGAACATGAGCAGGGAAGGGACAGTGGGAGAGGGAGAAGAAGTCTTCCTGCCAAGCAAGGAGCCTGGTGTGGAGCTTGATCCCAGGACCCTGGGATCATGACCTGAGCTGAAGGCAGATACTTAATGACTGAGCTACCAAGGCACCCCAGTTTTCTTTTATTTTTTCTTTAAGTCTCACCTTAAGTGCCATTTGTATAACAATTTAATTTTGTGCCTAGTATTCACTTTCTAACATTTTTTAAAGAAAATATTTATTTATTTAAGAGAGATAAAGAGTGTGTCAGCAGGATGGGGGGTGCAGGGAGAGGGAGAGAATCTGCTAAGCATGGAACTGCAGGGCTCAATCAGGACCCTGAGATCATGACCTGAGCCAAAATCAAGAGTTGGCTGTGTAACTGACTGAGCCACCCAGGCATCCCCAGCTTCTAATTTTTTTTTTTAAAGATTTTATTTATTTATTTGACAGAGAGAGATCACAAGCAGGCAGAGGCAGGCAGAGAGAGAGGAGGAAGCAGGCTCCTTGCTGAGAGAGAGCCCGATGCAGGGCTCGATCCCAGGACCCTGAGATCATGACCTGAGCCGAAGGCAGCGGCTTAACCCACTGAGCCACCCAGGCACCCCTGCCAGCTTTTAATTTTTAAATATTTTATTATTTGACTATCTCACTGGAGTAGGAACTACATGAATATATTATACTCAATGCAGTTGAATTTATTCATTAGGAAACCACCTCTTTCTGATAGATCTTTCTTTCTGTCTTTTTGAACAGTCTTTCCTTTGATGGACACTGATTTCTACTAAAGGTAGTGGTAGGCAATAGAACTTAGATATAACCTTATCTGGGGAATCTCAACCTCATGACCAGAGAAATTAATTAATTAATGTAGGCTTCAATTAAATGAATTCAAACTTGAGTGAAGCCTAAGAAGTAATTCCCATATGGAAGTCTCTTTCAACTTCAGAAATAAATGAACAAGAACTGGTGGTAATCACCCTCCGACCCAAAGGAGAGAACCTGCCTAGTAGGAAGGCCAATACCTAGAAAACTGAAAATGGAAATGAACAAAAAGGACTCCCATCCTTCATATCAAAAGCATGTTGAATCAAACTATACCTGAAGATGTGCTCTGGAAATGTATATTAACATCCTTCAAGAAAATGATAATTTGCTTAAACTACATGGGATTGGTATTATCCTTCACATGCTAATAATTTCATAATTTACATATTTTTCAAAGGAGATTAAGCAGTGGTATGCTGATGTATATTTAACAGCCTGATCTTCAAAAATAGGTCTGTTTTTGTAATGTTTGCGGCTACCATCATGCTGTCATTGGACATGGAGTTAGAAAGAGATTCACACAACCAGCTGTCACAAATCAGTGGGAGCCACTCGAGCCATACCATTGAGGCTAAGCTGTAGCTATATCACTAAAAGCTCCTTAATTTCAAAAATTAAGTGTGTTTGTGTGGGGGGATGCTAGATAAGATTGTAATAAAGTGGTAAAAAAAATATTTGAAATATCTAAGGGTTTATCTTCATAATTTACATGTTATGATTTGAATTATGGAGAGTAAAGAGATTTATCTTAGCAGGGTATCATGAATGAAGTGTGGACCATGGGCTGTAAAAGTAGTAAGGCAGAGGCAGATACATGATGAAGCAAATTAAGCTTAATTACTTAGAGCCTTCATTTCCACAGGTCTCTTCCTGGATAGGAGAATGACACATGTATGCACATTATCCTATGTTTTTATAAAACTGCAAAAGTTAGAATATTTAGCCTGGGTCATTTAAGACCCTTGTCTTTTGCGACTTCCATTTTCCTATTCTTTATGTGTGGAATGCACTGAGCAACTATACATGTTTTCAGGTTCAGCTAAAATCCAAGTGTATGAGGGGGTAATGGGCATGTAGAAGGGACAAAAGAGGGTGGTTGGTGCTGGCTATGTGAGAATCAGTAGCATACACATGTTCCTTGAATTCATGAAAAAGCCCAACAATCCAAGAAATATGTAAAAATTAACAATGGCAAAAATTAAAATACTGGAAATTGCATCACTGAAGCAGTATGGAAAACCAGGAAAACAAACTATAAAAATGGACAGAAAACCCTACAGTGGTATGGAAGTTACTGGAGGTCTGAGTTTTAAGAGGCAGATTGACAGGATGACCTCATAAAAGAAGAGAAATGAAACATTTATATCTGGTTAATAAGAAATTAATAAAAATTTACCAGTTTGACAGAGTTCTAGGAAAAGAAACCAGATGGACATAAGACAAAGAAAAAAATAGTAAGCGCTGCTCTGGAGAAAAGTAGCAACACTTTCAAAATATTTGGGTGAGATGTAGAAATGTAATGGCTCTGAGATGATCCCCAAGGTTTAATATTAGATTTGTATATTCTATACATACACTCAAGAATTTATCTATTCAATTACCTTGTACATGTATGAATACACTATAATGTGTATGATTACTTCATCTCTAGGCACAAATCAAGGCAATACTAATCAAAATATGGTTAAAATTCTCACATCGAAGAGAAGAAACACTTAAAGATGGACAAAATAAGCAAGCACTCATCTAATGTTTGAGTTTCCTCTTTAGCTTTTTACAAAATTTTATTTTGCTAGAGTACATTTATTTTCTTGAAGGAGATGAAAAACGAAATGGAAATCAGAGGGTAAATTAGCAATTCCTAATTGTTCAAACCTAATGAAAGCTTTGTAGGTCAGATAGTTTTAGAAAACTTTTTGCAAAGCTAAATTGACCCAAACCCCCACGGTCTACTTAGCCTATGAACAATTTTTCTTCCAAAACTTAATACTTCCAAAATAGTATTACTTGGTGCTTATTTATTAATATCTATTTCTCCATAACAGCCTTTGTAAGAAATATTATGTATCACTTTTCAATGTTTCCCAATTTTGCTACTTCTGAAAAAAAATTTTAGATACGTTTTTGCCACATTTACACAATATAGAAGAAGACTGTTTTGAGGTTGTGAGCATTTTTCTTCATAAAGGATGTGACAAGGAACAGTTTTAGTCAGCCTTATCTTCCACGGATACAGGGCCGGCACATTGGGGATGGTACATTTTTTATTATTTCCATTACAGCCACTGTCAGTTTGGGAAATATTAATTTTGCCTAAATACACAGCTTGCACATTTTGAATCATCATTTCTGGAAATAACAAAAACACAGTATCAGGCTTAATGTTATGTTGCATATTATCTGAAAATGGAGTACTCTACCAATGGAATTCTGTTGGTTCCAAACTTGTAAAGTATAGACAGTGCATTTTCTCACTTTGTAAACTGAATACATCAAGACTCTTACACTACAGAGCACTGTTGGTACCTTGAGGGAAGGAGAGCCGTTGAAGACACTGCTTACATTAGAAAGCTTCACTCTCTAGGGGACTGAAATGACAACCAGAAAGATAGGAAACTCCGACAATCTCACAACTAGAAGGCTGCACTGAATGGTTAGATGCTAGAATCCAACAGTTTGGCCTGAGCTTGAATCTCTCTGTTGTTGTTGGCTGCTGACAAATTATATAACTTCTATAAAGTGAAGATGGCATTGTAATGTCCTGCAATCTTTTACTGTTTAGTGTGAAAGTCAAATCAAATAATAAATATAAATAAAGTGTTTGGTATTTTACCTGGTACATTATTATTAATTAGTATTTACTATTACAATTGTCTGAAGTAAAGGGACATGAAGAAGATAAATGAATTCTGGGACTGGAGTAAGAAAGAAAAAAATTTGCTTAAATACTTGTAGTATTTTACACATGACTGTGGGATCTCTAGAAATTTGGGAAGACCTGGTATACAATAGTGGAGACATCTCTAACATTCATTCAAGAACATCAACAAAGCCTGAGTAGTAACTGTTGAGATAAATGTTTAGATTAAATTTTACCTGGAATGGTTTAGTGCTTTTTTTGAGCCTACCATTGAATGCTTGATTGCTTGATAACTAACTCCATTTTTTCTAATCCATTTAAAAGTTTTTTTTGTTTTGTTTTGTTTTTTTGTTTTTTTTTTTTTTTCAAGAAAGGAAGTAGGGGGTTGGTTCAGAGAGAAAATGTTAATCAGGCTCCACACCCAGCCCAGACTCAGATGCAGGGCTTGATCCCACAACCCTGAGATCATGACCTGAGCTGAAATCAAGTCAGATGTTTAACTGACTGAGCCACCCAGGAAGCCCTTCAATTCACTTAACCAAATGCACTTAAGTCAAAAGTTTTTGTGAGGATTTAAGGATGCTAAATAATGAGATATTAGAAGTGCGATAGGAGCTAGAATTTTAAAGATAATATTTATAATTACTACCAACAAAAGTCCTTAGGACCTGTACATATTCTCTGAAAATCAGTCTTGCAAAATATCTTGGATCCAAGAAATAGATGATCAACCTTAAACCAATCTTAAATCACTGTTTAAAAATGACAGACCTCATTAAGTATGTGTATTTTTGCATTTTTCTATATTGAGAAAAATGCAGCTTAACCTAGTGATTTGCTTACGAATTCATCTGAGATAAACAATCTCTCTGAAGCCAATTAAATTGTCCCCCAAAAATTTTTTTAAAGATTTTATCCATTCATTTGAGAGAGCGAGAACGCCAGTGAGAAAGCACAAGCAGGGGGAGTGACAGAGGGAGAGGGAGAAGCAGACTCCCTGCCGAGCAGGGATCCAACGTGGGGCTTGAATTCAGGACCCCGAGATCATGACCTGAGCCAAAGGCAGACATAACTGACTGATCCACCCAGGGGCTCCTGTTCAAAATTTTTTAATTGATAATTCCATTTCCTTAATTTTCTCATTTTTAACATGATAGATGTCAGTAGCAAATACTGAACTTTTGTGAGAACTAGATGACAAAATGCAGATGTCACAGTGCCTGATAAATAGCAAGTCAAGTAAATCTGAGTTATTCTTATTACTGGAAGTATTGGTATAAATACTAAGCTGTGAGATTCTAGAAACTTTACCTATATAACTAGTCCATTTTGTAAGTATGCATGTTTTCTATAACTGCTTCAGTAAAGAAAGAATAGAGGAGGTCAAAAAAAGTAACAGGAGACAAAAATATCTAAACACTTTTGCATCTTAGTTCCTTTCCTAAGTAGAGACATTTAGAATGTTCAGTTTCTTAAAATTGTTTACCTGCCATGGATTTCACACCAAATTTGACTTACACGTGAGGGATATTTTATTTAACTATGAAAAATAACCAAAATATAATTTTGTTATAATATTTGAACTTCAAATAGAAAGCTGAATTTGAATTCACTGTACTAGGCAAATCACATAAACATTTTCCTTCCACATAACATTTTTCAACTAAATCTAATACCTTGAATCTCATGAATCTTGGTCTTTATATAAACTGTCATTTTGTATCCCCACACAAACTTTCTAGTATCCGTAGCATCATACCAAACTAACAAAAGATTATGATATACTCTCATTTCTTTCCACCTAAGAGAATTTTGTTGGGATGGTATAAAATATTTCAGAAAACTTTGAAGCAAAAGCAAAATATTCCAAATGATTTATTTCTCTCTCCAGCTCCCAGCATCCCCATCTGAGTTTCTTACCTATTGCCTAAATATATATATTCTCTTCAGTCTTCAATGAAATATTCTGATGAAGACTTGATCAATGCACATTTGAAATTTTGAGAACTTTTCTTTACCCCAGGTTTTTCTACAGGTTCAGAAATAATTATCTATATAAATATCAACTTTTATTTGTCTCCTTGTTTTTCTGACAATATCCACTCTTTCTAGGATGCAAATTTACCTACCTTCTGTGTAAATCATGTGTTGCTGACTTGCTGGTCCTAAGACTAATGCTTCCAAAATGAAAGTGAATAATTCTATATTCCTTACCTCACTGGAATATAGACTGTAGGTCTTTTATGTGGGAAATATTAACTAGGAGATGTCTGTCCCAGTCAGCCTTTCTTCTTGAATTTCATGGCCTTTTTTCCTTTCTGACAATTCCACAGTGCTCATACCCTTCCAGCTCCCTAAATTGGGGAGATCTGTATTTAATCTACTAATCAAATATATTAACTAATCCATCTGAATCCATCTGAATGTTCTTTCTTCACAGATAAATGAAGAACATTTACATCCTCTATTGTATCAAGAACCAAATGGAAGTACCTAACTGCAGAATTTCATAAAATGTGAATTATAGCAGGGAAGGTATTTTGGAGATGTATTATTGATAAAATATCCATCCCCTTTTTATAATTAAAGCCTCCACCATAAAAAGTATAGATCTCATCTATACCAAAAAATTGTATAACATAATAAACAGGGCCCAGTCATCATGAAGTATCTGGGTTCAGTTTCCATTTAATCCACTTAACCAAGTAACTTTAACGATACTGTTTATCTCAGCCTTAGCTCTCTTTATAAAAACCACC
Source organism: Lutra lutra (assembly GCF_902655055.1). Taxonomy (NCBI): domain Eukaryota; kingdom Metazoa; phylum Chordata; class Mammalia; order Carnivora; family Mustelidae; genus Lutra; species Lutra lutra. The sequence goes on from NC_062290.1 coordinate 54,719,188, forward strand.
TGAAGTGTGCCCATGTGGCTCAGTAGGTTAAGCGTCTGACTCTTGGTCTCCACTCAGATTACTATGTCAAGCCCTACATTGGGTTCAGTGTGGAGTCAGCTTGGGATTCTCTGCTCTCCCCCCTCTTCACCCTCCCAAATAAATAAATAAAATCTTTAAAAAATTAGTTGAAGATCAAACGACAATGGATATCAGATACTTAGAATTATGTTGCATGAATAAATAATACTAGCCACCTCAAAGAGAAGGATAATGGAAATGATGACATGACAATTATCATGATGTTTCTTTTCATCACTTCTTATCCCCCTCCACTCCTAATTGTCTATGATCAGTTTAAGCTGTTAAATCTTGAATACCTGTTAACTTTTCTATAGTTATTCTCTGTGTCATCTAAGTTCCTCAGGGCTTTTTTTTTTTTTATTATTTTTTTTTATGTTCACAGAGGCCTCATCAAATCTTCAGAAAAATAAGGCAATTCACACAAAAGAATATATATATGTATGTAAAATGGAATTATATATAAATAAAATTGCATCAGCTTTAGGTTACTATGCCTGTATGCATAGGAATGATAGATGTTCCACTAATTTATTCAATATGTATTTTTTTGAATTTGTTATTGGGCACTGAGTAAATACTATGTATTTTGCTGTACTTAAAAGCATTAAGTTGCTGAAAACCTGTGCATGACAATTTATTTTGTATTCTAACTCTCCTGCAAACCTAAACTTTGAATATAGATTGCTATAAAAATATAGGATATTTTATGGGCTCCAACACAACCTTGTAGTTGGAGTTTCTTAGAAGAAACTATTCCAATATTTCTACCCCAAATATGAAGTTGCTCTAGAAAAGTACCATGATTGCAATATCCAGGCTTCCCTCAAAGAAAATTATAGAAGTTTTCTACCTCAAAAAGCAGTGCACAACTTGATTTTTCCGACTGAAAAATACTTCCTCTTAATAGGTGTAGTATCTGCTTCCCTAGACCTACTGATGTGAAGTATTAGTTCTGCTCCCTAGAGCTCTACAGTACGAGTCTAATCCATCTTCCACATGACAGCCCTTCACATATTTGAAGACAGCTTGCACTGCCCTGATAAGTCCTTAATCTATATATTCCTGTGGTTCAACTATATTTTTGTTAACTCCAGTCATTCCTTCTTGACTTCCTATGTGTTTATTCTCTGTCATACTTCAGCCTAACTTCATCAGTGCTTAGTTTCAAGATACTCTTCCCCTGGAATAATCCTCAAAATGAATGAACATAACATCAAACAGGAGTTATTAAAATGTTGGGAAGAAATTCAAACCTCAAATATCACTTCTTGATGCTTTAGTTATCAACTGCTATGTGATAAATGGTTTCAAACTTTATGGCATTACACAATAATCATCTTACCACGTTTATGGTTCTCTGAATGGGAAACTCAGAGAGAGCATGATAGGGATGGGTTAGCTCTGCTTCAGGATACCTGAAGCCTCTGCAGGGGAGGGGGGGGATTAAACAGCCTCATGAGACAAATGAATGGGGCCTGAAATTCTTTGGAGGCTTCTTGACTAACATATCTATGTCTGCTCTGGGATGACTCAAAGACCTCGAGGAGTCTGGAGCACCTACATGTGTTCTCTTCATGTGGCTTGAACTTCTTATAGAGCCTTGCAAGCTCTTTCTTAAAGGGAGGAATCAGAGATAGAATGTGCCAGAAAAACTAGGCAGAAGCTAAAAAGCTTCTTCTGACCCTCTCCAAAGATATGCAGGTTCACTCTGACTACTTCCCATGAATTATAAGTTTTTAAGTAAAGCCCAGGTTTGAATGGAGGGTCACTGGACTCTCCTGATAGACGAGTGGCAAGACCACATGGCAGAGGACCATGTGGGACAGCAGATACTATGAGCGTCATCTTTGGATGATTGAATCTGCTCCAGTATGCCCTCTGGCCAAGACTCACATCCCTTCTCATGCAAAATATCCACCTCTGAAGACCCTAAACATCTCATCCCAGACAGTAAGAAAAAGTTCAGGACCCCACCATCTACTCTGGACCAGGTACAGAGGAGTCTCTTCCAGCTCAGTTTTTCTCAAGTGGCTTATGTCCATTTAAATGCTTGTAAACTAAAGAGATCATATCTCTGTCCTATAAACTGAGGATACAATGTTGAATCAGGTGTGAAATCATTATAATAGGCATTGCCATAGAAAGGGGGGACACTCAATGTGGGGCATTTGAGTGGCTCAGACAGTTAAGCATCTGATTCTTGATTTCAGCTCAAGTCATAATCTCACAGGTTGTGGGATGAAGCCCTGGGTGGGCTCTGCATTGCGCAGTCTGCTGAAAATTCTCTCCCTCTGCTCCTTCCCCCACTCACAAGCATCCATGCATGCATTCTCTCTCTAAAATAAATAAATCTTATTAAAAAAAAAAAAAAGATGGGCACCTGGGTGGCTCAGTTGTTAAGTGTCTGCATTTAGCTCAGGTCATGATCCCAGGGTCCTGGGATCCAACCCCGCATTAGCCTTCCTGCTCAGTGGGAAGCCAGCTTCTCCCTCTCCCACTCCCCCTGCTTGTGTTCCCTCTCTCGCTGTATCTCTCTGTCAAATAAGTAACTAAAATCTTAAAAAAAAAAAAAAAGTAATAGAAAAAGAAATGGTAGGGGGTCAATGAAAGATACAGAGCAACCACTGTTCCATACTAATTTTGCAGTCTTACTGGATATGTGTTGCTAATTCCAGAGGCCTCTTTATTTTGCATTGCTTTTTACACTTGTAGTCCAAGCTGTTAAAATTCTTTAAAAAAAAAACCCCAAAAAACCCTCTAGCTTCCTTATGTACCAATTTATAATCCGCCCATTAAAAGAAAGCCATATGCACCAATTTCTTTGACAAATTCTTTCAACTTTGGACTTCCTATGAGACAGCTGTGGGACATCATTGGTAAGATTTAATAGAAGCCTACTTTTAACCAGAGAGTACCTCAGAGGCACACTCTAAATAACCTTAGTAAACCTCCGTCTGTCTTAAAGAGTCTGTGAGGCATCACTTAAAATTTTTTTGGAGACTTTAACAAAGAGATTTTCAATCACACCCTTGGCTTTCTCTTTACTCTGAGGCCACATTTTCCTGACAACCTTGTAGATCTAATTATTTGCCCTGAGTCCTTTTACTATTTTGAAATACTTTTGCATTCTGAAGAGGCTGGGAATAAAAAAATAGGTTTTTTTTCCCCAAACTTCAGCAACTCTTCTCTTTTATAAACTTTTTCTAAAGTTTTCTTGAAAACTGAATAATTCCTTTTTAGCTGAGTTCTATTTGTATTTTATCATACATAACTAAAAGAAATCTGGTGATGCTTAAAAAACTCAACATAGATGGGGCGCCTGGGTGGCTCAGTAGGTTAAAGCCTCTGCCTTCGGCTCAAGTCATGATCCCAGAGTCCTGGGATGGAGCCCCGCATCAGGCTCTCTGCTCAGCAGGGAGCCTGCTTCCTCCTCTCTCTCTGCCTGCCTCTCTGCCTACTTGTGATCTTTGTCTGTCAAATAAATAAATAAAATCTTAAAAAAAAAAAAAAACTCAACGTGGAAATATCCTTAGCATATTCATGTAGTTTGTTAGAGATATTTTCCATTTTCCATGTTACCACAGTATGACCAAATTTTCTGCCACAACATAACAAGGATCCTCTCTCTTCTGACGGAGTAGTATTTTTTTCACTTTCCTTTATGCCTTCACTGATAACATATTCAAAGGCCTGCCAGGGTTATACCTGTGACCTACCCCCAAACCAATGCCAGGGTGTTATAAGGAATTGATAAATTGTTGAACACTACCTTGAGACTGATGATGTTCTAGATGTTGGCTAATTGAATTTAAAAAAAAAAAAATGCCAGGTGTTTTCAGTTTTGTTACATTGATGCCATATTTTGAGACATGAAATTCTACTTCAATTATCCCTTGCTGCACAACGAACTACCCCAAATTACTGGTGTAAAATAAAATCTTATATTATGCTGATTTTGTGAATCAGGAATTTGGGCAAGAATCAGGAATTTGCACAAGAGAGACAGTTTGCTTTCCTGCATCATGTCTGGGGACTCAATTGAGAAGAAACAAAGGTCAGGATGACTTAAATGACTATAGGCTAGAATTCCCCCCTCCTTTTCTCCCTCCCTTCCTTCCTTGTCTTTCTTTCTTCCTGATTTTATTTATTCATGAAAGAGGGAGAAAGAGCAAGAAAAAGCACAGACAGGGGAAGGGGCAGAGGGAGAAGCAGGGAGCCTGACATGAGAGTCTATGCTAGGACTCCAGGATCACAACCTGAGCCAAAGGCAGATGCTTAACTGACTGAGATACCCAGGTGTCCCATAGAATTTCTGAAAAAAAAAAAAAAAAAAAAAAAAAGATTTATTTCTTTGAGAAAGAGAAAGGGAGGGGTAGAGGGAGTGGGAGAGAGAGAATCATTCAGCAGACTCTCTGCTGAGCATGGAGCCCAATGCGGGGCTCTATCCCAGAACCCTGAGATCATGACCCCCAAATAGAGTTGGATGCTTAACCAACTGAGTCACCCAGGCACCCTTCTGAGGGCTTTTTCATGCATCTGGCGCATAGGCGGGGATGACTAAAAGCTATGCTCACTAAAGGTTGTAGATTGGAACATTTGCACATTATTTCTTCATGTGGCCTGAGCTTCTCAGTTCATGGCAGCTGAATTTTAAGGACTTTGGGGAGTGAACAGGGAGAGAACAAGTGATTTCAGAAACTAAGGCAGAATTGTATAACACAGAAGTCAGCTGGTGTCACTCTAGCCTCATTTTATTGATTATAAGTGAGTCACTACAGCCAGTCCAGATTTAAGGGTTTTGGCTGCAGGTTTTGATTAGGTGAACAGGAAGGTCACAATGCTAGAGAAGAGTTCATAGGGTGATGGTATTGTAGCCATCTTTGTAAAATAAAATCTGCTACATCTGGTAATTATTAATATGTGCCTTATTTCCAATCTGGCTACTGTATATTATTTGGGGAAAAAAATAAACCCATTCTTGAATTGACTTCATTATGAGATTCTTTTGAACACACTTTGGAATTTGAATTAGTACTCAAGTTATCTTTTGAATCAAACAACAGGTCCCATAAAAGAATGATGAAGGGCTCTATTACATCTATCTGAGGAACAAAAATCACTTCCGTATAGCTCTTTCCATTTAATGTCTCCATATTAGATTCTATTTAAATGCATTTGGTATTAGCAGTGTGAACCTTGACCAAAGTATGAGATAACAAGTTTGCTTTTGGCACTGTCTACTTTTTGTGAGGGAGAAGGTCATGTGAAGGTAACCTGGATAAATTATGCAGGGTAATGACAAGAGTATGGGACATCTGGTCTCATGGTACAAATATAACTAGCTCCATCATATGGCCACTTCCCTAAAATGGCCCAAATACCCATTTGACCAAGACATCTGTGTGAACCAAAAAGCCCTACATGTTCAGAAAACCATGTGACCAGAACCCAGTCATTTAACCCCTAATTTTCTAGCTTACTCTAATACTTCTATCAAAAAAAATTCTTAAAATTTTCTGTCATCTCCAATCCATGGACTGTCACTCACTATCATCTACTCATGGTTTAATTACACAGTTAATATTCCATGGGTCTTTATCAGAACAGCACCTTTACAAACTCTCTTAGTCTTTATGGTTTCCCCACCTCTGTTACACTGACCTGGAAACACTTCAGTTATGGTTAAAAACAACTATCTTCCTACTCTGTCTGCCACTGATCAGTTTAATACTGCTGGGCGGGGGGGGGGGGGGGGGGGTACGGAGACAATTTGTGAAATAAAATTTTATGCCCTGAATAGATTTGTTTGGCTTGATTAAAATCATGGCTATAACCAGAAGACATGGGTTTCAAGCTTCAGTTAATTAAAATTCTACAGAGAAACTAAATAAACTGATGACTAAGTACTGTGATAATGTTGAACCCTGGGCTAGTTACTAACTTTCATTTGAAAGACAACAAAGAAAATGAATGAATATTCACATATCTGTTACCAAAGTTTTTAAACTTCATATGTTCTGCAACTTGTTACAATAAAGCTCAGGTTCTACCTAAGTTTACTGACCAAAGGAGACAAAGAATTTTCTTCCTACAAATTTAAATTTTTAAAAACATTGTTAGAACTGCTGATGCCTAATCTCTGAATGTTTAGAATAAAAATACTTCCTAGACTGTTTCAGAAGAAACTTGTTCATCCAGGGTTTTCATCTATATTTGGTACAGGAGGATGATTTTACTGATAATAATTGACCATTGAGTATGACTTTATTGATCTAAACTAAAACACATAGCATTTCTAAATAGGTTAGAATCATATCTAAAGATAGCATTCCTTGCAAAAAAAATGGTTTGCATTTAAAATAATAAATCAAACAGTTGTCTTCTTACTCTATGTCTCAGCAGAATTCAAAGACTTACCAATCCCCCATATTGAAGTATTTTATTATTTTAGCTCTGATACAACTACATTTTACTGGTTACCAGTTTTTTTATGTCTAGGTGTATACACTGTATTATTTTATTTCAATATAATATCTGTATCTTGAGAAGATTAAAATTTATAACCTAAAATTAAATGAACTAGAGTGGAATTGATTAAAAGAGGTAGATTCAAAGTTAAAGCATAAAGCAATTTCACTTACTCTCATCTATACATCTTCCAACTGCTTTGTTGAATTATTATTCTCTCTCACTGTATAAAATATTGAGTAAATCCCTAAGCCTTCACAATCACACTGTAGTATTTAAGAATCCTGTCCAGTCCAATGACAAAACTTTATTCTCTCATTTGACTTAAAGCCATTCTCTTTCCAGGCAGCTTTGACCTAAATCTGTCAGAGCAGCTTCCATATCCTTTGTGTTCAGTGTCTTTCTTCTGTTTGCTTTACCTCCTCTTCTATATTTCAGTTGATTAGTAACTCTATCCCCAGACTTAGGGGCAGGGTAATGGGTTATAGGAAACAAGTGTAAAGTTACACAGTAAGTACAATCATAATATGACATCAGGACCACCTTTGTGTCAACTGCTGAAATAAAGTACTTTTGCTCATCAAAGAATATTACTGAAAACGATTTGTCCTTTAGCTCCCTGATAAAGATAAAACTTCTTCCAATTAGATTTTTATGACTTGCTCTCTCAGCCTCTAGCTTTTTCTTAAGATTTTATTTATTTGAGGGAGGAAGGGAGAGAGTGCCCATGCACAAGCATAGCAGGAGGAGGGACAGAGGGACAAGCAGAGTCCCCTCTGAGAGTAGAGCTCAATGTAGAGCTCGATCCCAGGACTCTGAGATCACTACCTGAGCCAATGTCAGATGCTTAACCAACTGAGCCATCCGGGCACCCCTTAGCCTCTGTCTTCTGGATGTCTATACTAAGCACACACTTTCTTTTGAGACCACTTTGTCCATGCTTCCTTCCACAAGTTTCAATGCTGGCCCAGAGGAAAGTGCCCTATAGGATTTGAGTTCTGTGCATTCCCTATGCAGCTCAGGTAACTTTCCTGCTACAGGCTATTAGAACCTGTACACATTTTCAGGCTTAAATCAGAAAATATTTCTTGTATCCCTAAAAATTTAAAGGTCACAAACAATATCTCTGAGTAGTTTTTTCAGCTTTACTTCACATAATTTGTCCATTAATAGCTCTCTCTCCAAATAAATTCCCAATTTGTATGTATGTATGTATGTATGTATGTATTTATTTATTTTTACCATCACTCTCTTCTTCCAGCCATATAGGCTGGAGTTGGATAAATAACTAGTTTCACAGTATCGTACTATGTTCTGCTTATGATCTAGCACTTAGTCTTGCTTAAGGGAGCCACTCCCCAAAGCAAAGAAACTCCAACATAACAGGGAAAGTTCCATTTGACATTGTGTTACAAAGAGTCAGCTCCTAAAGAGACCTTGAGAATTCTAGTACTAATTCTGTATTTCCAAAGAGGTCATGGAAAACTCAAGAAAGGTAAGATTAAGGGCCAATGTCTAATTTTAATTACTTTGATAACAATTTTTATATTTTTGATATTTTGCAGAGTACTTTATAATGAATATCTATATTAATCATTTTTTAAATTACTCATGTTATATATTATTACGAGAAGAAACTAGACTCACTTTTACAAAACCTATCACTAGATACTTAGGTAAGTTTAAAATTATTAAAAGTAGGTTATATATATCTATTTTTTGAAGACTTTATTGATTTGAGAGAGAGAAAAAACAGAGTGGGGGAGAGAGAGAGAAGTGGACTCCTCACCAAGCAAAAAGCCAGATATGGGGCTTGATCCCAGGACCTGACATCACAACCCAAGCTGAAGCTAGATGCTTAACCAACTGAGCCACCTAGGCACCCTAAAAATAGGTTATATTAAACCCACTCAAATAAGTTGATTAAAATGCAACTTCATATTTCTGAGCTATTTAAAGTCTTGCTAATAGAAAAGACCCCCATAGGTATGAGGTATGAGTATCACTTTGGATTATCTCTTTCCTACAAACATTCAATAACTCCCCTTTGCTTATGACATTAACCTCACTAGTTCAGTGTCATAAGTGTTCCTTTTCTACAAGCTTTCTATTTTCTTCAATAAGCCTAGCTCACTTCACTTCCACACTCATTCTCTTTGCTCATCCATGTACTCTTGTGAATTAAGAAATTTATTATCTGATTCCCCAGGTATCTTCTTCCCCTAAATCCCTCCAGTTAAAGTCCTATGCCAAAAATGGTACTAACTTACTTAGATTTTGCTGTTTAGGCTAAATGCAAATGTGTATGTGAGGTTCACCTCAACTAGATTTTAAATTACCCAGTCCTAAACCCGTTTTTGTTTTTTCTTCAGTGCCTTGGATAGGAGGCTGTATAAACAGAGCAGGCTGGCAACACATTATGTTCGTGATAATTTATTACGCAACAAATAAATATATATACTACTATAGAGTGGAGCTCTTAAATTTCACCAGAGAAAAACACAGTGATATGATTGTCAATGTAAGTGATGCAGTAGCACAACATAACCCGATTTATTTCTGTTTATGCATATACTTGATTTCTGATATGTCTACAAAGATATAAACTGATTTTTATGTGCCTTGGAATTTGTTTATATTTATTTATAAACATATTTATTTATAAATAAAAATAAATATAAATTTAAAAATTAAAAATATATTTAGATAAACAAATACAAATTTGTTTATATTAATATATTATATATAATACATGTATTATATATATCTATATATTTGTTTATATTTTAATCAGACACATATGTACATAATATGTATGCATGACTGGATAAGTTTGATGTATGTATCTCACATATGAAATATATATGTTGGTGTATGTATACAGAATTATACTACAGAATGTATACATCCTAGCCAATTGTCCCTTTTATGCCTCCAACTAACTGCAGTGATTAGCTAAGGCACTCCAGAAGAGGAGAGCTGCCAGGCTGACCTGGAAAATCATGAGTTAAATAAATGGGCACTCTGAAGTCCCTAAATTTTGGGGTAGTTCACTATGTATTTAAACAGCAGTAGTTGGGATTAGGTATTAATCCAAAGGATAGAAACACAGTGATTCAAAGGGGCAGCTGCTCCCCAATGTTTACAACAGCAATGTCCACAATACCAAAATATGGCAAGAGCCCAGATGTCCAACAACAGATGAATGGAAAAGAAGATGTCATATATATATATATATATATATATATATATATATATATATATATTTACATATATGTATATATATATACATACATAAATAATATTACTCATCCATAAAAGAGAAATCTTACCATTTTCAATAACATGGATGGACCTAGAGGGTATTATGCTAAGTGAAATAAGTGAACTGGAGAAAGACAATTATCATATGATTTCACTCATATGTGGAATTTAAGAAACAGATGGACATAGGGGAAGGGAGGGAAAAATAAAATAAGATGAAATCAGGGAGACAAGCCATAATAGACTCTTAACTAAAGGAAACAAATTGAGGGTTGCTGGAGGGGAGATGGGTGGAGGGGGCAGGGTAACTGGGTGGTGGGCATTAAGGAGGGCACTTGATGTAATGAGCACTGGGTGTTATAAGCAACTGATGAATCACTAAGTTCTACTTAATTGATTTTAGATAAAAAACAGTAGTTAGATACAACTGCTTATTTATTGTGAATATAAAGATGAATTACATTACAATAATGTATTATGCTGATACATATATTTTAATTCAAAATAAATGGATCATGATCTCAATTTTACTAAATGCATATATGTCTGATGTCTTTGGAAACTTGAATTTTTCTTCTTGCTCATGAAATAGACCATAGATTGTGGTGGTAGACATATTGAGTATGGATGGTTCCACAGAGAATAGCTATAAGATTAGAAACAATATATGCAGCTCTGCAAACAATAGCCAGCAAACAACATTCAGCCAATAGAGTAAAGGAGAGCAAGAATGAGAGCCCAGGGACTCACCACATCAGTGCTTCACATTCATTTTCCTAATGAGTTTGATGTGATAGATAAATGAAATACTTTACTTAGCAAAAATCATTTGAACTTTGTAACATTCTAAAGCTAATTTACATTTTTAACCTTTGTGTAAAAACAAATTTGAAAACCAAGATTCCTATCCACAAAGTTACAGCACATTCAGATCAAATGAAATGCTATAATAAAGTTCTTAATAATTTATGTCCCAAACATCTGATTTTTTTTTAAATTATGAAAGGATTTCAAGCTAAGAAAGCTGTATGTATACATGTAAAAATAAGGAAGGTAATTCTATAAGTGTATTTCATAGCTGTTATGAACTACTTTTTTTCCCTTTCAGATTATTTCATTCAAATGGCCACTGCTGGACTAAAAATGTAGGATATTAAGATGAGGCATTTAGCTCAATACTATTTCACTGCATGTATATACCACATTTTCTTAACTCATTCATCTTTTGATGATCACTTGTATTGTTTCCATATTTGTCTACTCTGAATAATGCTGCAATGAACATGAGGGGTGTAGATATCTCTTTGAGATGCTGATTTCAATTCTTTTGGATATATATCCCAAAGTGGTATTGCTATATCACATGGTTCTATTTTTTAGCTTTTTAAGGAATCTCTGTACTGTTTCCATAGCTGTACTATTTTACATTGCCAACAACATTTTTACAATGGTTCCAATTTCCCTACAACCTCACCAATACTTGTTATCTTTACTTTTTGTTTTGCTTTGTTTTTAAATTACAGTTGTCCTAATAGGCTTGAGATATTTCATTGTAGTTTTAATTTGAATTTCCCTGATAATGATGTTGACCATCTTTTCATATACATCTTGGCCATTTGTACATCATCTTTGGAGAAATATCAATTTGAGTCTTTTGCCCATTTTTAATGGGGTTACCACAAAAAAGGGGGGCACAAGAAAATGCTGGGAAATGTTGGATAGGAATATCACCTTGACTGGTATGGTGGTAACTGTGTGTTTATTTCTGTCCATATTTATCAAATTGTATACATTGAATAGGTGCAGTCCTTTATTATTTATACTTCAATAAAGCTGTTAAAAAATAAAAGCTTTCAGAGAATAAAGCTAATGCCTGAGAAAAATAAGGTAGTATTTACCATTTGTCAGGCCCTGCTCTAAGCATTTTAAATACATGACATTAACTCTTGGTGTTATAACTCTTGATACTGCGCACCAACTCAATAAAATAGGTGCTATTATTGTGCATCATGAAACTGAGCCAGAGGAAAGTACCACCATCGCTACCTAAAAAGTAGAGAAGAGACTCAAGTCCTGGCAGTCAATTCATTTCAAATTGATACCCAACTTCCTCTGCCTTGCCTGATGGACTGAGCTGGGAATTAGCTCTTTAAAATCAAATAACAAGTGAACTCAAGCAATAAGTAGTATTTGATTCCTTAAAATGACAATTAAGGTCAACAGAGTCTGATACAGGTTTCAGTCTTCCATTATGTTGGCCTCAGGAAGTTAGAATAAATTTAGCCAATGAGTTAGAAATTCACCAGAGGTTGGAAATTCATCTGCTTCATTCACGGTTTCTGAAGGCAGCAGACAACAGCCAAAACACACTCTCACATCTACAGTGAAATCTTTACCACAGCATCCCTGTGAGAAGGCATAGATGTCACCATTTTATAGCTAAATAAGTCAAAGCTCAGAGGGGATGAAAAATTTACTACAAGTCCCCTGTTTTAGGTAGATTTTCTCCTTTCAGTTACGCTGTTCTTTCCCATGTTGCATGTGTGTCTCTTCTCATTTTATGAACCGGCTAAAGGACTTGTGCAATATCAGACCACCCAGCATATCCCCAGTCACCTTTCTCTTTTTTTACCCTGAGATTAGAGGCATGGAGCTCTGACTCTTGTTTTACGATTTAACTGTAAGCACAGGGCAAAATACAAGGTATGACGTTCATATAAAATATTGGTAAGTAAATTTACACGGATTGAAATTTCTCTTCTTCCTTTATAGATCAAACTACTTGTCTCGAAGCAGTATTACTCCTAATTATACTAATAAGAGTGATCAAATTAAATTCCTTTATATTAGCTCTGGAAATTGACTTTCCTTGTTTGCAATCACTGAAGTCCATATAACTGATTTGGTCTCAATTCTCTGGAGCTTCTTGAAAATGACCTCTAGCTCTTCATATAAATTAATTTTTTAAAATGCTTTTACATTTGGAGAACAGGGTTGACACCTCTAGGTCAAGGATAAAAGAAAATTAAACTTTTAACGTTTCAGATTTTCTTTTCTTCCTGTGGTTATTAGAACTTATAAATAAATGAATTTGTGTGAATAATTTTTTGTGAACAAATGAATCTTATTTTTTTTAATGCAATCTAAAAGTGGCTTGAGTACTGCACATAAACATTAACAGAAACATTAAGGATGAATTAAAGTAAGTTTCGAGTGATAAAGTTTAGTGGTACTTTAGTCTAAAACAGAGATTTAATGAGAACACACCTCTCAAAAGTAGGCAGGAAACAATTAGCCATAGTATAAGGCAGCATTTGAAAAGTAATACATGAAATATACAGAGCAAGTGAAACAGGAGACAGAAGAAAGAAACATTCTTTGGTGAAGGATGAAAGAATAGTTCATGGAAGGAGAACTGTAGCTTTGTTCAAGAGTAGACTGGAAAGAAAACTTAATTCAGGTAGAGGGAAGAGCATCAATATGGCACAAATGCCACAAAGTTCTTGGTAGAATAGGACAGTGCTTGATGTGTATTTGGTGTCCTTATATCTGGATTAAGATTACTCCACAGATTTTTTCAAATACCTGCCAAATCCAAGAAATGGAATTGACATGGTACAGACATGCATTGCATGGAAATCGTGGAAGCTGTGGGTAGTTAAACCTCTTTCAATCTTACTGTGAGCACTGTAGTTCCTGATGGTTAGCAGGCAGTAATTTTTTGGTCAATTTTTGTAATTTGTAAGAGGAACTAAAGTTTACCCTAAAACTAAATTTAGAGACAAATTCTAAGAAAAAACTAAAAACAAAACAGAGGCATAGAGTCAATGAGTCTACATTTAAAATTCTTAAGTGAAATCTCAAATAACCATTTAATCAAAAGTCTAATGTGGTAATTACCAGCGATCTAATCTATTCATTAAAGTGTCATCACTAATGACTAAAGTTGTAAACACTGTGTTTACCAAAGTTACAGACACATTCTTATTTTAAAAAATTTTATGACTGAGATATAAATTTCTTCATTTTGGTTTTTTCCATATTTAGTCTGAATGATGGAGATTTATTAAATGTGTTCTACTTTATTGATGTACGTGACAGGGTTTCTGAATAGGGGTACTGGAAATTAACATTTTTCTTTTTACTGGGTACTGGAAATTAACATTTTTCTTTTTACTTTTCTTTTTACTGGAAATTAACATTTTCTTTTTTTAAGATTTTATTTGCTTTTTTGGGAAGAGAGAGAGCATGAGATGGGGGAGGGTCAGAGCAAGAAGCAAACACCCCTTGAGCAGGGACCCCAGTGCGGGACTCAATCCTGGGACTCCAGGCTAATGACCTGAGCTGAAGGCAGTCACTTAACTAACTGAGCCACCCAGGTGCCCAACGTATCTCTATTTCAAAAGTCCAGTCATGTATTACTAAAACTTCTAGAATAAAACAATGTAGAGTTTTTTGTGTTCATATTCTATATGACGTTTGTTGGCAAATCAACTCATAAGAAGTACTTTAAAACCATCTTGGGGCACTTGGGTGGCTCAGTGGGTTAAGTGTCCAACTCTTGATTACTGCTCAGGTCATGACCTCAGGACTGTGGATGGAGCCCCATGTCAGACTCTGCACTGGGCATGGAGCCTGGCTCTCTGGCTCTGACCCTCTGCCTGCACTTTCTTTCTCTCAAATAAATAAATAAATCTTTTTCTTAAAAAGGTACTTCTTACTGTATTTGAAGGTAAGTGTTACAATAGTGACTTAACGCAAGATGTAAATGGGATGAGAAAATGTAGAGCTAGCTGCCAGAGGCATTGAGGTAAGGCATCCACTACCAAGGCAATGCTATTTGAAGGAAGGGAAGGCAAAAGAAGGATGGCAGTATTCCACCATTAGGAGAAAACACAAAGGCACAGAAGCATGGGCAGGCACTGGGAAAAGTAAGCAGTTTGGTGTACTAGAGTGCAGTGTATTTGGAGGAGCAGTTTGGAAAGAAAAGAAGACCTACAGAAAATTGAACATGGGACTAACAAACAATGAATTTTCTTAATACAATTAATGCTAATGTAAGATTGGGGGTATTTAATTTGGGAGTCAGGAAGAGGGATGTTTAGAGAAAAAATAGAGGAAAAAACCAGTGAGGAAGATATTGTAATATCTGAGTTGGAAGAGAAACTGAAGTTCTACATTCTCAAGCTCACTCTTTTATTTCAGATGTTAAAATACTAATTACTTAACACAATGATTACTTCAGGCTTCTTTATATGAGGCTTATATCTAGTAATTCAAGTTTCAATCCTGCATTAGATTCTGGAAAAGCAAAGCAGTTAGGACAGAGTCCCTGACCTGGTAGAGCCCATGGAATCATGAGATACAAATAGGGATAGCGATGGCAATACAAAGCTTGGGGTTACAGCAAATATAAATTATAATTACAAGGGATAAAGAATTTTGAGGATTACTTCACAACTCATATTTTGAGATCTGTATCTTAAGTATAACTGTGCTCACCCTCAAAATTGGTATAGCATTTTCTATGGCTTCAACTAATTTTATTAGTAACATTAATCTTTATAGAAATCAATGTTAATGATGCAAAACAAGTGATATATAGATTAGACTGCATATAGTCAAAGGAAGATATTGTTTTCTGGGGGGCATTGGAAAAATCATTTCTATATTTCTAATGTTTTTGTTACATTTAAACATACATTTACCACCTTGGGGTAAGAGGTTAAAAAAAGTATGTGTATATATATATGTATATATACATATGTATACTTTATATATGTACATTTGCGTGTATATATGCACATTAGTATTATGGCAATATTAAACTTGTAGAGTCAAAAGGGAGAGAGATAATATAAGGAGACAAAAAAAAAAAAAGCAAAAACAAAAACTAAGAGGAGAACAAAAAGAGTATAACAGAAGGCCACTCCTATATCTGGACCCTGGTAGGTGCTTAATAAATGATAAATTAATTTAAAAACAGATGTTTGAGTTGATTTTTCAAAGTAATGTTTAAATCATTATTTTTCAATTTAAGTTTAATTTATAACAAAATTCTAATTTTTTATTTTGAAAAATTTAGTATTTTTTATTTTAACTTTTTTTAAGAGTCATTTACTTTATCAAAAAGTTTATTGCTTTTCAAATTCAATTATAGCTCTTACTAAAAAGATGAGTAGAATGAAAAGTTTAATATGTAAGTATAATAATTAAAATTATTTTCCAGAAATGTTTCCAAATTAATATTGAGTTAGAATTTTTAGGACAGAAAATTTTTTTTCATTTAAAAATAGTGATTAGTTTAAGAAAATGAGAATATAAATTGATATTTTATTATTTTTACTTCCTAGTAGTAAGTGAGCTGTACTGTCATTTACTGTTATTGCAACATGTACATGAAGAATGGCCACTGGATTACAACTGCTGAAAATGATCTAAAAATGACTGGATGAAAAAAAAAATTTTGCTCTTCCAACTTCAGTACATGTGAATTTGATCTAGATTATTTATCTTCTGTTCTAAGACCTTCACAGAAAGTGTTGGGACTATGTAACACACAGCTTTGAAGTTCACAATTTCTATATCATATTGATTATTTATTTGAATAATTTGCCAAATAGGGGAATACAAGAAGTGAAAAAATGCAACTATAAGCTTGTCTCCCCTCCTACAGTTCTCTATGGCTTTGCTTCTCCCCTAGGTATTTAAGAGTTCTTTTTCAGTATAATTCTAGTGTCTTATCTGGATCAGTTTAGATATAGACAAAACACACATATACGTAATATATGTATTTTTTCTGTTATTTGTGTACTTAATGAAGAAGCTCTTTCATTACTCTTCCCTCAGGTGTGTTATAAAAGTCCCAACTCCCCAAAAGCATTCACTGCCCACTTCTTTCCTCTAAGATCATTTTTTTCATCCAACATCATCATGCACTATGAAGCACATCTACAGTCCTCTCCACTTCAGTGTAGCATCTGACAGAGGGTGCCACGACTCCCACATTCATTTTTGGAGATATAATTTTGACCAGAATGTGTAAAAAACAAAACAACTACTTATTTCTTAAAAGTTTCTTTCAAAGATAAGGAATAGGGGTGCCTGGGTGGCTCAAGAGGTTAAGTGTCTGCCCTTGGCTCAGGTCATGACCCCAGGGTCTCAGAATCCAGCCCCGTTTGGGGCTCCCTGTTCAGCGGGGAGCCTGTTTCTTCCTCTCCCTCTGCCTACTGCTCCCCCTGTTTGTGCTCTCTGTCAAATAAAATATTATAATAAAACAAATATATTAAAAAAAGAAAGATATGGAATAAAATTGGTGGTACCAGGAACAAAAGAAAATAAGCACATTGTGGAGATTAATTGGATAAAGCTATTATAAAAAGAATTGTCTGAATATTGTAGAGTCCATTTATGGGATTATTAAGTATAAAACTTAATAACCAGAGGGGACTTTCCCTAGAAAATAGTTAAAAAAAAAAAAGTATACTATCCCTATAAAAACAATAAGAAAATCAACCACAGCTGAGAGTTTCAAGATAGAAAGGATTTAACTTATGATAAAAGTGACACTTACCTCCCGGGAGACTGGATTATTCTGATAAGTGAGATTAGAGAAAAAATATAGCTAATCCTCCGGATGAAAATTAAATTATACTCTGTTTTATGTCATAAATTCCTAGTGGATTAGAAATCTAACAAAACAAAAATTAGGAGACTGATATTATCACTTTTAATTGGGAGATAAAGTAAGCACTGATTGTTGTAGGGAGGGAGCCATGTGATTAGCATGAGAAAGAATGAAAGGAGGCTTTAGGAATAGACACCAGCACCCATGGTCTTCAAATCTGATTAACCAGATTGATATGAAATTTCCCGAAGTTTAACTTTCCCTTAGAATTTCATGCTTCGATTCTTGATGTATGATGTTTTTAGCCACAGCCTTAACATTCAGCTCAGCTGTGTAATTATTTCATTCTTTTGGGTTGCCATTGCAAAGGTATGATAACTGGTGTTTAACAGTATGTATTAGTAGTATCTCAAGCCTTATTAAATACCTACTTAGCATCATAAGACATCAGATATGGTAGCACTCTATATGTTAGTGCATCCATACACTCTATCATCTATCTATATATCCATCCATCCAACGATCCATCCATCCATCCACGTGGGCCTATTGAGATGAGGAAGTTCATTCAGTTACAGCTCAATTCAAATTCTAAGGAGTTAAAATACTCATTCCCCCTCCCCAGACTTATGCAGGAGAGTCCATAACTAAGTTTGCCTTAAAGGAAAAAGTCAATATTACAACTATATTATACTCAGTTTAATCTAAATAGTTCCACTTTAATAATTGTTCATCAATGTGAGTCTGACACTGTAAAGCAAACAATAATACATAAGGAAAAACTTCAAAGGCCAATGAAAAAGTAAAAAAATTAAACTTTTTTTTTTTGTCCTAAAGTTTTGTGCCTTGAGCTGTTCCTTTCAATTATTCAATAGCGGCATCATACATCCAGGAGGGAAATATATATATATACATGTATATATATATATGTGTGTGTGTGTATACATATATATATGTATACACATACACCATTTACTTAAAAAAAGTGATAGTATGAAAAAATATGTGGTAGTAGTGCCAGAAGTCAGAAATATGCTTTGAAATATTGGCATGGGTATGCATTTATGGAAAATGAAAGAAGTACCTCTGTAAGTCTATAGGTAAAATAGTATAGCTAAGTTGCATCTGGCAACTAAATTGAACTCCTTGGAAAAATCAAACCTAATACTACATAAAAATATTTTCATTGAAAAAGGCATTATGTTTCTGCATCTTCTCTGCATGTTGCATAATTTATAAATTGTGTCTTATGTTTGTGGTCAATATGATCTGCTTGAAGGACTGGTAGTTCTAATATTCTATACAGCAGCTACACAGTTTTGTGAAAAATCAATGCTACCGGCATTCAGGTCAAGTTGGAGCATCAAGTTCATGCTTTGATCACCCTCTCTGTTCTAAACACATAGTAATGATTGATAAAATATTAAAAAAGAAAATCTAAAAGTCACTGCTGAGCTCAAATACAAAATAAAAAAAAAAATCTCTGTGAGCCAGAAATAGAACAAAAACATGCAGTAACAAGCCAGGCTGAAGCTGCAGGCTTACTGAATTTTAGTGTAGAAGACAACACTGTTGGCTAGGAGCTTAATTTTACAGAATAAAAAGTGTTAAAATTGCTTCATGTAAAATGCTGACTCTGAACCATAGTGACTATTTGAAGCCAGTGAATGAAATTTGGTTCCCTACACCACAAACCTTGTGAATGGAGAAAAAACATATATAATAAAATAAACAAAATATCATCAGTTATGTGTGGATATGTAAATCCTAGTAAGCCTTCGAACATAGGAAGATGAGTAGGCAAATCCTGTGAACGGAGTTGAACCAAATCACTGGCTGTGTCCACGTCCAACCTTGCCAAACTGCTAATTTAATTGTAGGACAGGAAATCTAAACTTTACTAAAGATTTGGCCTGTAGGGTTAAATGAATAGAGGCAACTGAAACATTGTTACAAACTAATATATGACCTGAAAATGGCAGGAAGAGAGAATTCACACTTCAAATTCCCAAAATTCCAAACATTCCACTCAAGATAACAAAACACCTAAAATTAATCTAATGCAATGACACCCAACATATATATATATATATATATATATATACATATGTATGTATATATATATATATATATAAACTTTCTACCTGAAATGAACTTTATAAGATTCTTACAAAGATTTTAATTATATTAAAATACTCAAAGAGAAATAAGGGTATATTTAACAAAGAAGTATCTTTTAAAGAAAAGCAAACAAAAATAACATAAGAAAAAAGATTATATAGGAAAGCTTAAAAAAGAAGTAATTACTGAAATACATCATGTAGGAAAAATTCCAGACTGAATACATTTAATGAAAAGAACAGTGAATGGTAAAATAATATTGAGAAATTCACACAGTATGCAGCAGAGAGAAAAAAGGCAATTCGAATACAAATATGAACAAAGAGTTAAGAATGCTAGAGATACAGTGAAAAATTTATTTTTAAAAAATAGTTGTTACAGAAGAAAACAGGTAATAACAGAAAAAGTAGTAAAGTATTAAGAACAAAAGTATTTTTTAGGTTTGAGGTAAGATATAAGCTCCTATTTTGAAACTACACTCAGAGTAATTAATAATATAAATAAAAGAAAATCTAAGTCCATGAGCATTGTAATGAAACAGTAAAACATCAAAGAAAAATGAATGCTATGTAAAGCTACAAAATAAACATATTTATGAAGAAACAGTTATTAAACTGATCTTAGATGTCTGACCTATAACAGTCAATTCCAGAAAACAGTATTATAGTATCTTCAGAACGCTCTAGAAATACAATGGATTCAGAAGTTTATACCCAGCTAAACAGTCATTTAGTAGCAAGAACAACATTCAGATACATTCAGAAAGCAAAAAATAGTTACCAGTGAATAATAGTGATTATTGGAATGTTAGTGAATAAGTTTTAGCACCTAAAGACCCTCACTAAAATGACTCCAAAGCAACCTTTATTGAGAAGTAAATTGAGAGTAAAAGTAAAAAAAAAAAGTAGGAGTAAATCCATAAAAAATGAAACATGTACATAAACTATATAAACAATGGTCTTCAAAAATATTAATTATATTATTGGGTCAAAAATAAAAGAATAACCTAAGACTTGAAGTAAAAATAATCCTAGTGGATAAGTGTTCAGTTGGCATTTAATTAAGGCTCTTGTCATAATCAAGAGTATCCAAATACTGAATGATAGAGTAGACTCAGGAATTCCTAAAGTTTTGACATTTTTCAAGAATCAAGGGATTCTGAGAAGCTTGTCTATGACACATCCAAATTAGATACAAATCTAGACAAAGCCTGTATACAAGACTAGTCACCTGTACTTCATTTCTGAGACGGATATCTAAGTAGTAAGTAACTGACAGTGATGTACATACTATCACAAGAGAAAGGCAGATGGCCAGGATGTCCTAAGATGTTAAATGACTAGCTAGGTATTAAAGCTGAAGTGACTTCATAGCACAGCTTCTGCTTCAACATAACCTAATTAGTACCAAACATTTCTGCTTTTGCTCTGAAAGCCTTTTCCAATTTAAAAGAAATGGCTGCAAAAAATATGCTCTATTCTTGGTAGAATAGCAGGGTAGAAGGAATGTAAGTCCAAGAACCAATGCAAGGTAATGTAGTTTGGTATCTCCCCAACATTTAAAACTTAAACTTAAAGAATAATTAAAACTGACATATGAAAAAGACCTTACAGGGTCATGTGAGCCAGAAATCAAACAGTATTTGCCTTAAACTATAGTTAGCATTTTCTCAATTGTCCTGAGGATCAAATGGCATGAATGTGTAGTATAGTAGTTTTTGACTTGTAAATGCTCTTTGAAAAAAGGTAGTATCATTCTAGGCCTCAGATATTTCTCCTATTTATTTATTTATTTAATTTATTTTTAAAGATTTTGTTTATTTATTTGACAGAGAGAGAAAAAGAGTACAAGCAGGGGGAGCAGAAGACAGAAGGAGAAGCAGACTCTCTGATGAACGAGGAGCCCAATGTGGGACTCAGTCTCAGGACCCTGAGATCATGATCTGACCAAAAGCTTAAACAACTGATCCACCCAGGTGTACCTGTTTCTCATAATTAAAAAATGCAATATCTAGTACACAGATGAGAATTGTCAGGCATGTATGGTTAAAAAAAATTAGTGAGAAATACCAGAATTATATAGCAGAAACAGACTCACAGGAATCCTGATGTTGCAATGTTCAAAGAGACTGAAAAATGACTACAGCAACTATGTATAATGTGACAAAAGGTAGGTGAAAATGTCTAGAGAAACTGAAAGTAAGACATGTGGCATAACAAATCTAAAAATGAAAAGATTTCAAACTACAAAAATTAAGAACTTGCAAAGATGAGGTTGACATAGGATTAAATACACGAGAAGAGAAAATTAGCGAACTGGGGTATAGGTCAGAAGAAGATTATCTAAGACAAAAAAATAAAAAATATATAGTTGATGATGAGATACATAAAGGATCAAGTGAGAAAGTCTAACACAAATGTGCCAGAGCAAGAGACAGAGAAAGAGGGACAGGACATTGAAAAGGAGGAAGAAGAAATATTGGGAGAGAGAGTGGCTGAATTTTTGTTTTTCTAATGAAATATCCCAAATCAACGATTCAAGAAATGCTACAAATTATTCATAGGATAAATTTTAAAAATCCCTACCAAGACTTAGAAGAGATAAACTAAAGTGTCAGGTCATGATCCCAGAGTCCTGGGATTGAGCCCTGCATAGGGCTCCCTGCTCAGGTGGGAGCCTGCTTCTCCTTTTCCCTCTGCCCAACCCCCTTGTGGTTTGTCTCTCTCTAAATAAATAAATAAAGTCTTTAAAAAAAGTTTTAAAATGGAATCAGGTGGGGGTAGCACATTACTTTTGTGTGGGTGGTAATAATATTACAGAGACCTCTCTGCGAGATGGAAGTCAGCAAACAACAGAAAGATGCCTTCACTCTAATGAGAGGAATTAACCGTTTTGTAGAAGTTGAGACTCAGAAAAAAAACATCTCTTAAGAATGAAGGCTAAATTCAGAGGAACAAAATTGAAGAGTTTGCCCCTAATTGACACAATAAGGAAACATTTAAAGGATGTATTCTCATCAGAAAGGAAAATTATCTAAAAGAAAAATTAAAAGGGAATGAAAGAATTCAGAAGAAAAAAATATGTATGTAGGAACACACACACACGCACACACACACACTAAATATTTATACATACAGTATTTAATTCTTTACAAATTAATAATTATGATGGTTTGTGAAGTGTCAAATATGCATGGCATTCATGCATGTTGGCCTATTTAAAAGATTACATGTTGAGAAGTTTAAGATGGAATTAATGGATATTTGCTATTTCTAGCTAATTTAAGGATGTATCCTGTAATTTGGAAGGTAATTACTACAAAAAGAAAGTAACAACAATAAATTGTTTATTCTATATTGGGTAAGGCAAACATGGATTGCCCAAAAATATAGAATATGACTAAAAGAAGAAAAGAAACAAGGAAAAAATAAATTTATAGCAGAGAGGGTATGTAGGAAGTACATAATAAAACGTAAGAAATGAACTCAAATATATCAGCATTAAAGTAAATTTAAGTAGATTAATTGCTCTCTTCTAAAAAGATAAATTTAAAATATAAGTACACATAAAGAATAAAAATTAAGAAATAGTAAAAGAGCCAATATGCAAATCTATCCCAAAGAAATTTTGTATAATTACCCTAACATCAGACAAAGAGGAATTTAAAAAAAGGATTTCCAGATAGAGACACTTTCACAATGATGAAAACTTCTAATTTTCTCAGAAAATATAATAAATCTAAATTTATATAAATGTAATTATATAGTAGTGCTGTTCAATAGAACTTGCTGGAATAAAGGAATGTTCTCTATCAGCGCTGGACAATATAAGAGCTACAGTCCAATATGTAACTATGGAACATTTAAAATGTGGCTATTGTGACTAAGACATTGAATTTTAATTTAATTTAAATTAATCTAAATTTAAAGAGATACATGTGGCTAGTGGTAACTATATTGGACAGAGAAGTTATGTATCATGAAAATACACAAAGTAAAAATCAAGAGAAGTCAAAATAGAAGTAGAAAAATCAAGATTTATAATTGGAGATTTTAACGTATCTCTGTTGCTAACAGATAAAGTAAGCAGGAAAACAAAACCTTAAGGATAAAATTTGAACACAACAAATAACAAGTTTGGCATAGTTGGTATGTAGAAACTGTAGTATTCCCAAATTGGAGGCCATACATTATTTTCAAGAGCAAGTTTTATGAAAATTGACCCTAAGTTGGTGGACTGTAAGCCAATCTCAGTGAATGTAAAAGAAATGAAATCATACAGAATACGTAGGAGAGAACTGCAGACCTAGAGAGATTTAAGGTAGCAAATTAAGTCATGCAATTAGAAAATATTTAATTTTGAAATAAACTCCTAACTAGCAGATAGATCCAAAGTAAAATAAAAAGGGATTTAAGAAAACATTGTCAACAAGGGGCATCTGGGTGGCTCAGTGAGTTAAGCCTCTGCCTTCAGCTCAAGTCATGATCTCAGGGCTCTGGGATCAAGCCCCACACTGGGTTCTCTGCCCAGCGGGGAGCCTGCTTCCCCACCGCCCCCCTCTCTGCCTGCCTCTCTGCCTACTTATGATCTCTGTAAAATAAATAAATAAAATCTTAAAAAAAAGAAAACATTGTCAACAGACATACAATATAACAAAAGTAAAACATATTAATATGCATTGCAGCTAATTTTGCTAACAGAGACATTTTTAGCCTCACATGCACATACTAAAAAATAAGAAATGGCTAAAAATCAAAGGGCTAAGTATTCATTAAATAAAATTTGAAAACGAATTCATATTAACCAAAAGAAAGTTAAAGAAAAAAAAACAGTAAGTGGAGAAATCAGACTCAATGAGAAAGAAGATAAAAACTATAAAGAAAATTGAAGGAGCAAAAGCAGTTTTGATAAGAATTGGAAAATTAACACTACATGTTAAGAAGGCAAAAGGGAATAAGAAGCACAAGTGACCAGTTTCGGGAATATATAAGAACAGCACTAAAGAGTTGGTGTCATTTAAAAGGATTTAAGAATTTCTTGAACAACTTTATACCCAATATTCAGAAAATTAAATAAAATGAATAAGTTTCTAGAACTATGTAAATTATCTAAATGGACACAAGAAAAAAATCAAATTCTAAATTGTCCTATATTATTTAAAAAGTGAAATCTGTAATGAATATTTTGATAAAGCAAATGCTAGATCTAGATAGATTCACAAGTGCATTCTGTTATCATTTAAGGAAAAATAATACCCATCTTACACAAAGTCCTCCAGAGAACAGATGGAAGAAAAAATTTCCAACTTGGTTTCTGAGGTCAACATAACCTTAATACCAAAATTTCAGTAAGATGGAAATCACAGGCCGGTATTGCTCATGAATCCAAATGTAAAATCCTCAACAAATTATTAGAAAACCAATTCAGCAATAAGACTAAAATAAACAATAAAGATAATAAACAATAAATAATAAAATAAAACAAAAATAAAATTAAAATAATAAAAATAATTTAAAAAGACAAAAAATAATAAAAATAAACAATAAAGACTAAAATACATCATGAACAAGTTGAGCCTATCAAAGGAATGCAAGATTGGTTTGTAAATTTCCAAAAATATGTATTGAAACATTGGATTTTTAAAAAGATTTATTTATTTATGTTAGAGAGAGCCAAGTACACGCAGGAGGGGCAGAGGGAAAAGAAAAGAGAATCTCAAGCAGACTCCCCACTTAGCACAGAGCCTGACATGGGCTCAGTCCCACAACCCAGAGATCACAATCTGAGACTAAACCAAGAGCTGGACACCTAACTGCCTGTACCACACAGGCAACCTGAAGCAATGCTTTTAAGAATAAATACTGTGGATAATCTTTATGTCTATAAATAGAAAACTAGAAATATAAAATACACACAATTTTAAGTTAATGAATTACAGCAACTATCTACCAATATAGATATATCTCAAAATATAATAGTAATCATGAAAGCAATTATTATATATTGCCACTTACTTTAAATTCTGAATAGCAGAAAATCCTTTCAATTTAATATTTAGGGGTACCTAAATATGTAGTAAGTATGCATGGAAACAACTACTGATGGGGGAAAAAAAAAGAGTTGAGAATGGGTAAGGCTTATACCATCTTTTTTTTTTTTTCCCACAGTTTCCCACCATTTAATAAAAGTGTCAAAAATTGTGGCTTAATGTTGTTTTTAAAACATTGTGATATATACACACACATGCATCCATTTTTATATATATATGGATGCCTGCTGGTTTATTATCTAGTCTTGCCTGTATATCTGAAATATTCCATATGTAATATAAATAGGCAAAATACAGATGCCATAATTTATAGGAGACTTGCCTTGTGCTTTAGGATTATTAGACTGTTTCATCAAATTTCAACTTGAGACAGCTATTCAAGGTAGTTATTATGGTTTCTAATGACACACTTAATGATTCCTCCCCCAACTATCCAGGAAGAATTCGTGTCTTTGTCTCTCAAAGACTTTCAGGTTTATCCTTTCAACTAAAATCAATCAGCCATTTTGGCATTAGAAAAGGAAATCTGGTGGGTTATTATTTTAAACAGAAACTTATGACAATTTTAGTTTGTTTACTAATAAATGTTTAATTATTTTTACTTCCTACATGTACTTCCTACA
Organism: Lutra lutra; assembly: GCF_902655055.1. NCBI lineage: Eukaryota > Metazoa > Chordata > Mammalia > Carnivora > Mustelidae > Lutra > Lutra lutra. The sequence continues at coordinate 54,745,403 of NC_062290.1, forward strand.
TATAAGCATTGCCATTAGGTGGGAGAAAACAAGTAAGTAATTTCCACTGTTACTTGCTTGTCAGAAATCATGCCCTTATTAGTAAATCCAATGAACCAATTTTATTCTGCATCTTACTGGGTCTTTGTTGAATGCTGGTACTCAGGACAATAGGTATGAAAATAAAACCAACATATAACACATTATTAAATAAAGATTGAAAAAAGACTTTGCTCCAATTAAGGTATGATGCACATACATGCTCAATAGTTGATCAGTTCTCAGATTAACTGCTATAGAATGATTATGGGTTCATGGTGTAAATGACTTCACCTTCATGTTCAAAATGTTTCATAACCTCTAAGTGAGGAGCGTAGCTAATTATATGAAGACAGAATATGAGTTGGATCAACCTCTGATACAACAAGTTAGAATCAAATTGATCACTACTATTACCATGATAAAAATCTGAGTACCTGGGAAAATGGCGGGAAATGGTATCCTTTTTTTTATGAGGTATTCCTATTTGACAAGTCAGCCAAGGACAGGGCAAACATTTAATCTGACCACCGACACCTTCATGAAGTTATGTCTTATTGATTCCTCCCATAGCTTTTTAATATACAATTCTTTAAACTTTATTATCTCTGACCAACATTTACACATAGATAATATATTGGACTCTTTTCTTTAGCTCACAGCTCTTTGCCATGGGTTCATTCTTTGTGAGACAATCTCATTCACTATTATAGCACTATTTTAATACATGATTTTCTCATATACTAATGGCTCACCAGTCTCTGTTCCCATAAAAAACTTCTCCTACAAGCTTAAGACTTACATCAAAAGGCCAGTCAAATTTCTCCCCATCTGTGCTCCCACACACGATATGACTAAAACCTGAAGAGCTCTAGAATACCTTGGTGTCTTGGGACTAGAATAACTGGACCATGTACCATATGTGCTCATCTTGATTTCCCAGTATTTAACAGACTTCTTGATTCATAGTGTGCCTTATCTAGTTAACTCAATAATCTAGAATGTGCCCCAATGTCCTTCAATTCTACCTCTCATGAAAATCAAATCCTGTGTCTGCATCAACCTGCAGATAAAGTCCCTGCTGAATAAGAATATGAAATCAAGTTACTATCGTTTTCTCTTTATCTCTATTGGATGTGCTATGTACATCTCCTTCACCTCATTTTTCTAAGATCAAACATGCCAGGATTTTATCCCCCACATCCACCCAAAGAGAAGTGCTGGGACACCTGGATGGCTCAGTCGGTTAAGAATCTACCTTCAGCTCAGGTCGGGATCCCAGGGTCCTGGGATCAAACCCGCATCAGGCTTCCTGCTCAATGGGGAGCCTCCTTTCCTCTTCTTCCGCTGCTTGTGCTCTCTTGCTTGCTCATTCACTCGCTCTTTCTCTCAAATGAGTAAATAAAATCTTTTAAAACAAAAGAAACTTAAAAAAATTAAAATAAGGGGTGGCTGGGTGGTTCAGTCGATTAAGCAGCTGCCCTCAACTGAGATCATGATCCCAGAGTCTGGAATCCAGCCCCACAGCAGGCTCCCCTGCTCAGCGGAGAGCCTGCTTCTCCCCTCTCCCCTTGCCTGCTGCTCTGCCAACTTGTATTCTCTCTCTAATAGATAAATAAGTCTCTAAAAAATTAAAAAGTTTAAAAAATTAAAAAGAGAAGTGCTGTGATCTCCCGTCTCAAATTACTGAATACTGACCCACGAGTTTATTGCCGTGAGGACACAGAGGTAGAGGTCAGGGAGTGATAGCTGAGCTGAGAGAAGTTACTGAGGCAGTGTACATTCCAACTATTGCATGATAAGATATAAACATTTCTTACAGATAAGTAGCTCTCAAGGGTTAAACAGTCTTTGAGTTACCCCTAACGGCCAAGATTTTGGGGGCAGCCTCATGAGCAAATCTCTCTGGGATGAATTTTGTGCTCAAGTCTGAGTAGGGAAAAATGAGGTTAAGACTGAATAATCTCATATGCGGGACACAGCATGCTTTGAAGTTCCTATAGAAGTACATTTTCAGCAGACCTCAAGGGCACCCTGATGCAGATTTCTGAACTCTCCTTTTCCTATAGACTTCATTCTTTCCTGAAACTCTCCTTCACATGGTCAGTTATCTCAGACTTCCTGAACTTCATCTCTGCATCTGTTTTCACAGCTCAGCAGGAATGCTTTGGGACCCTGACACCATTCTGTGGAGAAAAGTACCACCAGAGATTAAGCCATGCTTTTGTTGCCCTTGTCTTATGGATGACAGTTCTACCACTTCCTGTCATCACATGTCTGAAAACAATTGGTCCATATATCTTTTCCAGATATAGTTGTTAAGGTGAGTAAGCAGTTGTATTATAACATCATGGCCAAAGCGATAGTCAAAATAAGCTGTATCTGCTAAAATAATAATATGTCATTTACTATTGGTAATTTTTTTACTAATGAAGTTATAGAAAAGTTATTTGCAAAAGGATGTTTTTGTTTTGAACAATGAATCTTCATTTGAATGTATGTGTATAAAGCTAAACAGAATAAATGGAACATTAATTTTGGATTTTTTTAAAAGCAATCGTATGAAGTTAAAATAATATTAGATTTCTAACTGTGCATCAATGATACATTGGAAGGAAGTATTTTCTTTAGCAAGCAAAGATAATTAAAAATATTGATATGAATTCAGTACTATATAGCTTATTGAACAATAACTGTTTCCTCCCAAATACATGGAAATTAAGAAAAAATGCAAATTGCTTTTCAGACGAAAGTATTTAAAGTTTTGATAGTTCCAAGGATACTTTTGATGAGCTGTAAATCTAATTTGAATGTTATATTATGTTTGTGACCTTTATGCTTTTATATTCTGTAGTACTCTCATTTTTTAAGAAGAAGAAACAGAGTTTACGATGTAAACAAAAGGAAACTCAACATGTCTACAAGAAAACATTAAATATGATAAATATACAAACTGTCATTGTTTGTGGAAATATTTTAATTGTTGGTGTTGGAAGTAACAAAGGAAAAATCATATTAATAGCAATATTGAAACCAATAAATTAGACATAGATTCATTTGTATTTCTTAATACTTACATAAATTAATGTTGATATAACCTTTTAAGAATATGATAAGAAATTTACATTTTCTCCAAAAAATATGACACTGGCTCATTAGTTTGAATGTTTCCATGATTTTAAAAAGAAAGTAATTCATTTTGTCTAAACAATATAAAATGTAATATATAGCTGATAAACTTTTACACTTCTCTAAGCAAGTAATTTGGTTCATTTTCTTTTTATTGCCCTTATTTTATGTATGCACAGGGAAAGAAAAATTTGATTATTCCTCAACAATGTTTCTATGAAGCTTATCATTCCAAAGGACTTAACTCTAACTTAGAGTTAAAAATATTCCTTTCATAGAGTATATACTTTCACAGACGTTCTAAGGAACAATATTTTCTTCAGTAAGAAATAGATTCCTTCTATGGTCAAATTCTTGGACTAGGGTGTTCGAGGGAGACTGCTTTTCTCATGACTAATTTCAATCATGAGAGATTTTTTCATATGCACCTCCAGGGCTTTCCCCCACATGTTTGACTCTGAGGAGGGGCTTTACTCTGTTTAAATCTTTTATTTACCTTGGTATAAAGTGATGTGCTTTCGCTCCCCTAGGGGACCATTTCTTACCTTGCAGAGACGAGGTCTCTGACTTTGTCCTCATTGCCTGTGAGTCACATTTTAGTGAACTAGATGCTAGGGTTAAGTAAGCAGGCAGGGTGAATCACCTGGTAAGCTGTATCTTCTAACCTGCTTTTTTCTGCATAAAGGTAATATGCTCATCACCATCTTTCATTCCTTTGGTTTATTCTCATGGTATTTCAGAATTAGCTAAGGAAAGGGACATTATTTTAATGAAGACCACTCTGACAGAGTACAGCACGGATAATGGCTAACAAATAGAAAAACCGAGCCTATAGATCTGAGTTTGTATCTCATCTTTAGGTCTTAGGTGTTGTATTATATTGGGCAAACCCCTTTCTCAGAACTTCAGTTTTCTTAAATGTAAACAAGAATAAGATATATTGTTTACTCTAAGAATTTGGTGAACTACTGGTTTTATATGTATACCCATCTTCTAATATAGTTGTATAAATACAAATATTTAATAATATATTTATATACTGTTGTAAGAATTAGGTAACTTATTTTTTATATAGCTGATATGATAAAATATTAACAGGAAATAAATTAGAAATACTTAAAGTTATTATATTTATATGATACATAAGACAGGAGTTTTTGTACAATAATTATGTATAAGAGACCCACAGAATATCAAGTATCAATCACTTGAGGGAATGGGATCAAAGATTTTTGTTAATACAAGAGAAAAGGAGGTTCTTGAATATGAGTCTTACTTCTTACTGAATGTGTTCTTTGAATATTCTAGGTACCACTCAAGAGAAATAAACAAAGAAGGAAGGATATAATTCTCTTTTTATTCTGATATCCCATTTTCTTTCAGTGTTTCTTACTATTGCCACTATTTTCCTTTTTCAGGAGGCAACATTTTATATCTGCAATTTCTTGTGTATTTGCTTCCACTTACTATAGATTAATTTGTTGCTCACTGTGTATATGGTCATTCGCTACGAATATTGGGATAATTAATACTTATAAATAACCTATCTGATTTTTCATTTAGCCACAAATGACATGGAACTTCTATGTACAGGTGAACTTCAAAAATTCACAACTTTTATAGGAGAACTGAAATACTAGTGGAGATATCCTTTCTCTGTTTTACAAGTAAAAAAGATATTAAATATCTAGCTGCAAGTGCAACACGGAGAAATCAAGAACCCTAGGACACTTCAGAAACACACAACCCTACTTAAATAAATAAATTCTGTTATGCAGCTCATCTAATGGAGAACATATAAAAAATGAACATTGCACAAATCACGTGACAGTCCCTTGATCACTGTGCGAGCGTGAACATGTCCTGGATGATGGAGTAAACAGATTGGTGTTTGCTCACTGTCCTCTATAACTTTCTTTTTTTTTGAGCCACTGAGGCCTTATGTTTCCTCAGGGAAACAATCATCTCTGGGGGAAACCAATGGCAATGATTGATAATTTACCACCTTCAACATGCCCATTTTTTACCCAATTACTACATTTTTTTTTTTTTGGTCTGTGGTTAGCTTGTATCATACCACACTCCAGGTAGTGCTGAAGCAGGCAAAAACAGTAACTTACACTAAGAGATGTGACAAGATTCAACTTCACATGGGTGAAGAAAAATACTTTATAACACTTAGGATAGCCTACAAAGCATGCAGTGCTTATAGTATTCACATTATCATACTCAATAAGGAACTTCATGCTCCTCAGAGTTCATAAAAGAAACAGGATTAAATGATACGCAAATCCTACAGGAAAAGATTCAGAGAAATAAAATGTAAAAAATCAGGAAAACATGACTATCAAATTGTGCTTTTCAGGGACATTTGGGTGGCTCAATTGGTTAAGCATCTGCCGTTGGCTCAGGTTGTGATCCTGGGGTCCTGCTACTGGGTCCTGCATCTGCCTCCCTGCTCAGCCGGGAGTTGCTTCTCCCTCTGCCTGCTGTCCCACCTCCCCCCCCCATCCCCCTGCCCCACTTGTGTGCATCCTCTCTCTCTGACAAATAAATAAAATCTTTTAAAAAAAGTTGTGCTTTTCAGAAACTATTGGATGGTAAATTACATGATAAGATTCATAATTGAAATGGTTTTAAAAGATGTTAGATCTAACCTTTATGAACATAGTACATTTAAAATGTGAAATTCTCTAAGATAAAATGAAAACCTAAAATACATAATTGAAAATTGACTATGTCTTATGCTATATTTTATTAACACCCAAATCTAAGCACTTGGAACATAGAGGAGGGTTTATAGTTTTTATATATACACATATGTATAAGTATGTGCATGCATCTTATACAAATATGTTCACATGCAATAAGAAGTATATAATAGATATATTTAATATATTAGATGTGATATATAAATATATAAAGGGAAAATGATTTTATTAGAGAGAAAGAAATACACATCCAATAATGATGTGATGTAAGGATATATAGAGAGCATGTAGAGATAAGGATGCAAAGATTACACCACACATACACACAGAGAAAAAAGAATGTGCATGCGGGAGATTCCCTGTGAAACTTTTCTCTGTATTAGTCACTTTACAGCAGCTAATGTGCTATCCCAAATTACATCTGTTTTTTATAAATATGAGGAGGAGATCTATATTACAACCAATCCTTTCTTATTAGGGTAAACAACAGTTAATTGTGCTATGATGCTAATTCAATGGGATAGAAAGCATATAATGAAATAAGACTTTCAAATCACATTAGTGTACAATACTATGCTCATGATCATTGTCAACCGCATTATATTTGGTGGTTAATGGCATGCATGTCCTGGAGAGAAATATTTTATTTGAGCAGGTAAGTTACAAACTGACAAAACAGTGCAGTCTGAGACTCTTGATTGCTGAGCACATTCTTGTTACTTCTGATTATTTAAGAAGAACTTTATACTGATTTCTTTGGAGACTAATTGGAAATGAATGAGCTCTCAGAGTTAATCAGTTTCAGAAGGCAGCATAAATCATCCTAGTCCATGTACTCTTCACCAATGCCATGTGGGTTGGTAGTGTAGGGATACAATTTAACGGAGCCAATTTCATAATCACAGTCCAAACACATCATGTTGTGATGGTGTCTGATTTTCCACGTAGGAGTCAGTTGTTTAGACTCTGCACTATTTCTGCAAGTCACCTCTTTATTTCTTATTTTTCAAATAAATGATAACCCTTATTCAATTAAAATAGAACTAGGGCTCCTACTGTTTTAAAACAAGAGACCCTCAGTTTAAAGATTTAAACAACCAGTATTTGTGGCAACATTCACCCAAGGACTCCCGAGAGGCCTCTCCAACGTAACCCTAAATGCTCCATGAGGTAGCTGAAAATTTGCACTGTTGAAAGAGGTACGATTAGCAACTTAAATATTATATGCAAGCCAATTATATATTAATCACTTTTTTAGTGTGAATTTTCCACACTGGTTCAGAATTTTTTAATTGGTTTAGTTTTTACAGTTTGTGTGTGATTCCTTTAAAGCATGTTCGGTTTTTGAATAGAGGATATAAATAGTTTACATGACAAATGATGGGAAAAAAATCAGTTTTGCACCTGGGTTTTTGTTTTATTTTATTTTTTTAACTGGGCTTCAGTGTTTGTGTGTGAATTCCTGAAGCTATATGCAGAGGGTTCATTTATGTGCATCTATGGGCATAAATGTGTCACTTCAAGCATTATCCCTTTTTGTTTCTTTCCTGCATTTTCATTTTTCTGTTGACCATTTCCCTTTCTGATTACCCATTTTTATAGAATGTCCTAGGAGTATTATTGAGAGAAAAGAAAGTGACACAGTGACTTGCTTTCCTCCCTGTGCTTTCAGTGCATAACAGAGATACTGTAATCAAGCACTGAATGGCTTTGAAAGAAGCAGTGTGACTGTGAACTGGTGATAATCATAACATGCATCTGATCCTTACCTTGGGGATTGTAGACTGAAGAGAGAGCAGGACTTTACGGTACCATATTGTACTTTATGCAATTATCACTGCTAACACATTGTGGTAACTGAAATGTGAACCATGTTGTGGGGGATTGATATAATTTAACTATGGTAATGGAAACTCAAGCATATCAAAATCACATAAAGTGTGAATACAAGGTGTATTCAATATCCATATTCAAATATGATGGCAAAATGTTTCTTCAGATCAATAAATGCTGGGAGAATTTCTGACCACTTTATCTGAAATCCTTAGAAATACAGAGGAACTTCTTTAAGCTAAATGGAAATCATAGCAGTGTAAGTGTAGAGACACATACATCTAGGAAAGCAAAGGTAACCTGAGAAGTAAGATATACCTAATTAAGGAACACATAAATGATTTCTTCTATTTATATAACAGTTAATAGTTTAATACAAAAACTTATGTATTTGTGGGGTTTTAACATATTTTGATGTAAAATATATGGAAACAATGTTATCAAGAGTGTGACAGTATAAAGGGAATTGTTCAAGGTTCTTATATTCTATAGGAAGTGTGGTATTTCCTCCCTGTAGATTCTGATAAGAGGCAAAGTGTTGTAATTTCTGCATTAACAACAACAAAAACAGATGAATATAAACACCAGGAGAAATTAAAATAGAGGGGCGCATGGGTGGCTCAGTGGGTTGAGCCGCTGCCTTCGGCTCAGGTCATGATCTCAGGGTCCTGGGATCGAGTCCCGCATCGGGCTCTCTGCTCAGCGGGGAGCCTGCTTCCCTCTCTCTCTCTCTCTGCCTGCCTCTCCGTCTACTTGTGATCTCTCTCTGTCAAATAAATAAATAAAAAAAAATAATCTTAAAAAAAAAGAAATTAAAATAGAAATACTAAATTACTTATTAATAGAAATACTAAATTATTTTATTAATTTTATTATTTTATTAATTATTTTATTAATTCAGCAGCAAAACTGAATAGTCCAAATGAGAAAAATTAAATAATGGAAGCTCCATATCTATCTACATCAGTAATTCCACTAAATGTAAATTGACTAAATATGCCTAATAAAAGTAAATATCCTTACACTAGATAAAATAGGCAATCTTAAATATATATATAGTTAAAAGAGATTATTTTGAAATATAAATAGGGTTGAAAAAGACAGGATCAAAAAAAGTAATCTGTTCATAAAATAAATACAAAAAGCCTGCTTTGTCTATATTAGTGTCAATGTGGATCTCAAAATAATAAGCCTTAGCTAAAATAGATAATTTATAATAAATAAAGGTAAATTTATCAGGAACATAAAAATCATAAATGTGTCTAATTAAAGTGCTTCAAAATCAATAAAATATAAACTGTGACAGATAAAGGGAGACATAAACAAATCTAGAAATATAGTTGGAGATTTAATACATACTACATTTGTGACCTTAATGATGCTACTGTATCTCTTAAAGCTTCTCTCCTGGTCTGTTGAATAAGCATAATTTCTATCTTAAAAGGTGAAGCTTAAACATGCTAGTATATGTAGGGGCGCTTGGGTGACTCAGTTGGTTAAGTGTCTGACTCTTGATTTTGCTTCAGGTCATGATCTCAAGGTCATGGGATAGAGACCCATGTTCAGCTCCACACTCAGTCAGGAGTCTGCTTGAGGATTGCTCCTTCTGCTACTCCCCTCACTCTCTCTCTCTAAAATAATAAATCTTAGGGGTGCCTGCGTGGCTCAGTCTGTTAGGCCTCTGCCTTCTGCTCAGGTCATGACCCCAGGTCCTGGGATCAAGCCCCACATCGGGTTCCCTGCTCAGCGGGAAGCCTGCTTCTCCCTCTCCCACTCCCCCTACTTGTGTTCCCTCTCTTGCTGTGTCTCTCTCTGTCAAATGAATAAATAAAAATGCTTAAATAAATTGGAGTCAATCCTCTCAAACCCTGCTGCTGGTTTATGAACAGAGTTGATGCAATATTTTAAATAATCTGTTGTCATTTCAATTATCTTCAAATCATCTTCATCAATTGATTCCATCTCAAAAAAACAAACAAAAAAGAAAGAAAGAAAGAAAGAAAGAAAGAAAGAAAGAAAGAAAACCAGAAAGTACTTTCATTGCTCGTCAGTAAAAAGCAACTCCTGATCCAATCAAATTTTATCACGAGATTGCAACAATTCAGTCACATCTTCAGGCTCCTCTTTTAATTTTATTTAGTTCTTTTGCTATTTCCACCACACCTGCAGTTACTTCTTCCACTGAACACTGAATTTGAACATCTCACAGTCATCCATGAGGATCAGAATCAACTTCTTCCAAACTCCTATTCATATTGATGTTTTGACCTCTTCCTGTGAATCAAAAATTTTCTTAATGGCATCTGGAATAATGAATCCTTTCCCAAAGATTTTCAATTTACTTTGCTCAGATCCATCAGAGGAATCTTTTGCAGTTGTAGACTTAAAAAATATACTCTTTAAATAATAAGACTTGCAAGTAGAAATGACTTCCTGATTCATAGGCTGTAGAATGGGTGTTGTGTTAGTGGGCATGAAAACCACATTCATCTTGTATATCTCTGAGCTCCTGGGTGACCAGATGCCTTGTCAATAAAGAGCAATGTTTTGAAAGCAAAACTTTTTTCTCTGAGCAATTTTTAAAAAAAAGATTTTATTTATTTATTTGGCAGAGAGAGAGATCACAAGTAGGAAGAGCAGCAGGCAGAGAGAGGGGGGGAGCAGGCTCCTTGCTGAACAGTGATGTGGGGCTTGATCCCAGGACCCTGGGATCATGACCTGAGCTGAAGGCAGAGGCTTAACCCACTAAGCCACCTAGGTGCCCCTCTCTGAGCAATTCTTAACAGTTGGCTTAAAATATTCAATAAACCATGTGATAGATATACAATGACCCAGGCTTTGTGGTTCCATGTATAGAGCACAGAGTAGATTTAGCATAATTACTAAGGGTCTAGGATTTTCAGGATAGTAAATGAACATTGACCTCAACTTAAAGTCAACAGCTTCATTAGCCCTTAACAGGAGAGTCAACCTGTCTTTTGAACCCATGCATTGACTTCTCCTCTCTAGTTGTTAAAGTCCTGGAAGGCATCTTCTCCAAATAGAAGGCTATTTCATCTGCATTGAGTATCTGTTTTTTAGTATAGAAAACCTCCATGAATGATCTTAGCTGGATCTCCTGGAGAACCGACTGTAGCTTCTTCATCAGCACCTGCGGCTTCACCTTGCACTTTTATATTGTGGAGATGGTTTCTTTCCTTAAACCAAAGGAAGCAGTCTCTGCTAGCTTCCAACTTTTATTTTTCAGTTTCTTGAACTCTCTCAGACCTCATAGAATTGAAGAGAGTTAGGACCTTGCTCTAGATTAGGCTTTGGCTTAAGGAAATGTTCAAACCAGTTTGGTCTTTCATCTAGACCACTAAAACTTTTGCCACATCAGCAATGGAGCTGTTTTGCATTCATAGCATTTGTGTGCTCCCTGGAGTAGCACTTTTCATTTCCTTCAAGGACTTTTCCTTTGCATTCATGACTTGGCTAAGTGTTTGGCACCAGTATTAGCCTACCTTGGCTGGTTTTCGATGTGCCTTCCTCACTGAGCTTAATCATCTTTAGTTTTTTATTTAAAGTTAGAGATGTGGGACTCTTTTTCTTAAATACTTAAAAGGCCATTGTAGGGTTATTAATTGACTTAGTTTCAATATTGATGTGTCTCAGAGAATATGGAGGCCTGAGGAGAGCGAGAAAGATGGGGGAACAGCTGGTTGGTGGAGCAGTTGGAACACCTACAGTATTTATCAATTAAATTTGCCATCTTATGTTGGCACAGGTTTTGGGTCCCTAAAAGAATTCTAATAATAACAAAGATCATTGATCACAGATCATCATAAAAATAAGGAAAAAGTTTGATATGTTGCAAGAATTACCAAAATGTGACACAGAACATGAAGTAAATAAATGCTGTTGGAAAAAGAGCACTGACAGATTTGCCTGACTCAGGGTCACCACAAACATGCAATTTGTTAAAAAAAAAAATGCACTACTTGTGAAGCACAATAAAATGCATAAAATAAGCCATGCCTATGCATCAGTATTCCTGCTCTACTTACCACTGTAATTATTAAATCTAGTAAGTTTCCTCTTGTTTTAGATACAAGAAGACAAACTTTCTTTAAAGAAATCTCAATATTTAATCAATTTCTATTTGCCCAACAGATATATCAACTCCTTAAACTGTGACTTGAAAAGTCTTATTGCAAAATGTCTAAGAAACATTTTTCATATGAGACTTCCAAATGCAGAATACATTGCTACCTTTCATGTTTCAAAACTTCTGTTTTGTTCCAACCATAACTTATATTATCATTAATGTACATTAAAGGATCACTGTGCATAAAGTATATGGTCCACAAGTCATTTGACTTTCATTTATAATAGAAAAAAAAAGTTGCATTTTAAAACAAGTCATGGGTCTTCAGCTTTCTTTCATTTCACTTTCCAGGCAGTTCCATGGGTTAATTTTCTTATACAATTGTCTAGAATTTGTCAGCACTGATGTGGGACAGCCTCATCATCATGATTCTATTATGAGAGTAGTTCCTTTACTGGACACTAACCCATTCTTCCCCTCTTCCTTCCAATTCTTCCTGAAACCAGTAACCACCTCAGGCTTTCTTAAGCAAAAGCACCAGCCTCTCCCATAAACTGCAATGGGTGCAAAGTAAATGTTTATCCAAATTTCTCTTGTTCAAGTTTTCATAATCTGCCACCCTTTTTTATCTGCCAACCAGTTTTATCTGTCCCTCTTTTCCAACACATGTTTGTCATTGTGATTCCTGGTAAATCATGCATCTTTGATTTCTCTTCCCTGTGAAGCACCCCATCTCCATGATGTTTGATCCTGGCTATACTCAGTTTCACCGCCACCCTAGAAAGCTCCCATTCACTCTTCCATCTTTAGTTTTAGTGCCCCCTCTTGTGAGAAGTTTGGTTTATTTTGTTATCCTTCATTCCCCTCCATTTAGCTGTGCAGTTAATCAACTATTGCTTTTTCACTAGCTGGCTCCCTGGTAGCACATGGCCACTGGAGCCACGAGAGGGAGGCTGAGAAGTTGGAGGAAGAGAAGGGTTTTTGGTTGTCTTGTTTAGGCTTGCTTTTTGTTCCTGTCAGCAATCACCCCAACAGTGCACCTTGACCTTTGGCAGTGGCAATTAATAATAGCAGTTGAGTTCAGTATCTGGGTTTCCAACTCCTATAACCAGGCTCATTGAGATGTTTGAAGATGCCAGAACCAATCCTATTGGAGCTGTCCTTCAGGATGTGAATGCCTGTGCTCCATGAGGTCCTCCTCAGAGTCCTTCAGATATCTACCAAGCATGCAAGTCTCCTCCTTGGAAGTTAGGAGACACTCTAGTTCCACAAAGCTCTTCCTCTGGCCCTTTAAACTTGAATAATTGCAACATCTTTTCTGTTAGCTCAGCCTAAGTTTTCTGTAGTTGGACCACTGTATCCTCAAGTTTCTGTTTGCAAGAACAATTCTCCAACACTGTTAACCTTTCTATAAAATATTCCTGGTAAAATAACGAGTGGTATTTTTCTTCTAACTGGACACTGTTTAGTAGACCTTCCTCTCAGCCACCTTTCCTTCCCATATGCTGCATTATGACAGCAGCTCAGTAAGATGTTGCTTTATATTTGTTGTATCCCAAAGAAGATCGACGTGTTCTTGAAGGCAAGATACTTTCCTTTCTGCATTCCTAGAACCAAGCACATCACCTGATGCCCCATATATATGTGTTAAGTGAACAGACGAATAAATGACAGTATTGAATTACTCCTAAGTCTCTGTTTCTGTCATGTGGTGATGAAAGAATTGGGGAGCCTGGCTTTTGTAAGCTACAATGTCAGATCAGAATAGGAAGCTCGTCTAGCTGGAGGATCTGAGCAACATCAACTATCAATCAATGACTCACCACTAACCCAGGGTTTCATCACCATGTAGGGAGGGACAGAATGATCATTTTTTTCTGAGAGTGTATGTTTCACAAACCCTTCTGAGGTAGAGCTTACAGCAAAAATTTCTCTCGAAACCTCCATATGTGAAACTTTATTTTTAAACTCTCTCCTAAGCCTAGAAAATATGGAAATTTAAAACTGCCATACTTGCCATTTAAATAATGGCCATTATACTTACTTGGTACTCATATTAATTGGGTAATGACAAAATTAATCTTGCTATGTATCATTCTGATTATTTTTAAAAAATTGTCACTTGCCTTTCTTGTGATTATAGAACACCTTGCAAATTTAGTAGCTGATCTGAGAATATTCATTCTACTTTTAAGCTTTTACTATTTTAAGATGCTGTTTTCTAAAAAGACATTTTAAAACCTGTTCTTTTCATATTTGTCTAAAATTCGCTTCAAATTGCCTTTGAATTATAATAAAATGAAAGTATGTCTTAGCTATTTGTACCACACAGCCTGCCTAAATAAAATATTGATGTGCCATTTTCACCAAGCAAATATCTCAGTTTAAATAAATAGTAGAGACTCAGGATAATGAAGAAAAATAAAACCATGATTTAAAAAATCTGTTTAATATATGCACATATTCATGTGGATGAAATAAGTTCATACTTTTCTAGGCCTGTTAATTCAAAAGGAACACCAAGGTATATGTATGGGACATTCTTACTACAATTATTTGTTTTATATTATATCACTATTTTTTCTATTCTTTTCTTAAGCTGGCTTCTCTTTAATCTTTTTCATGATCCCTGTGGTGAATAACCAACCTAAGATTATTTGTCAATGTCTTGTTGCAATTGGACCTTTCAGAGAGGAAGTATGTGCTATTCTAGTATGCAGAAGAATCTTTTTTGTTTACACATGGCAACTCTAAAAAGCTTTCCTCAGATACATGAAAAATTGAGTGTTATACTCTCTTCATTCAACAATGAACTGATTCATCTTTTCTCCCTCACAAGGGATGATAGCGTAGCTTGTAATTCATCCTCTGTTTTTTTTTAAAGATTTTATTATTTATTTGACAGACAGAGATCACAAGTGGGCAGAGAGAGGGAGGAAACAGGCTCCCTGATGAGCAGAGAGCCTGAAGTGGGGCTCGATCCCAGGACCCTGAGATCATGATCGAGCTGAAGGCAGAGGCCTTAACCCACGGAACCACCCAGGCAACCCCCCATCCTCTGATTTTTATGGGTACAACACCACCTCTTAGGAGCAAGGGTTCAATCAGTATTATGGTCCCAAGAGTGCAGATGTCTTTTCGCTCAAAGCAACTGACTATAGTTATATACAATCTGTCACTCTACCATTGATGTGATCTCCTTCAGATAACTAGACTCACACAGTAGGATTCAGCAAGGTCAACAATTAAACATCTTTAGATCATCTAGCAATCCATAAGTTCGTGACTTGACTAAACAATGAGGCATAAAATACACATAAGAGTTAGGAGAGGTGAAGAATATAACAAGGAAGATACAATTACAAAACCCGGACAAATCAATGGGACTGTTAAAAAAAAAAAAAAGTATCTGGCAGCATAGTGGCTGTGAAAATAACATTCTTCCCCAGGGGTTGATAAGTGTAGCATAATGAGTACAACCTTTATAGCCACGCATTAGTCTGCCATGGAAGGCCTTCAGCAGAAAATGGAATTACCAACAAGATTCATCCTGATCAAAAAGCCACATATGCTGTTAATGAGCAGCCTTATCTTTTCTTTCTTATTTGCCTTTACAAATTTAAGAGCAGCCCAAGTTGAATTATGGAAAAGGAGGAAAGTGTTGCCTCTACTTGGAGAAGGGAGAAAAGTTGGTTGTGTCAATATTGCTAAGTTGCTCTAATGGCCGTTAAACTCTAATTTTTTGGTACTTGTTCAGTTCATGACAAAGTACATTCAAGAATTTAAAAATAAAACATTTCTAAATGCAACAGTTGGGTGTTTATGATGTCCTTATGGGCCATGGATGTTTAAATGAACCTTTTCCTTTGTGAGCAAGGGCAGGTCAAATCACAACTGGAAGATGAAGAAATAACCCTCTTGTTATGTACTTTTCTTCCTTCTAGGTTTCCTTTATATTATAGATACCAGTGTTTTCATCCTACAGTGATAGAAATGATGTGAGAGAAGAAAAGCATATTCCTTCATACAGGACACCAATAGGCAGTAATGCATGGCAATACTTTATTAATTTTCATATTTGCATGCATTGTTCCTTTTTTTTTGGCCTAGTATGTTCACCCTGTATTATATTACTTGGGAAAAAGAAAATTTTCCTTCATGTCTTAGCTCAAGTTCAAACTTCCTTGGCCTCTGTCATTGCCAAGCACAGAGAGGTACTTGCATCTATGGTCAACACCTTCAGTATGTTGTTCTTCTATTTAATGCTTAACAACTTGCAGACTTTGAGTTGCTTTTATCTATTTACTTTGGTCTTACACAATGCCTGGTACACAGTAAGCACTTCATAAAATCCACTCAAAGATTGTGTATGTTAACTACAGATTAAAAAATAATCTGTTGTAAAATTCTTCTTTGTCTTTGCATTTTTAAAAGAGACAAGAGATTTAGAACTTCAGCCAGCAGAACACTTAACAGGGAAAATATTTTGATACAAGGCGCATCATCCAAGCATACCCTGACGTTTAAGCTTGCTCCTACAATTTTTCATTTCATGCTTATGATCTCCTTGCCTGTGAACTCTGCTAACTTATCCCATCACATTCCTGCCTTACTACTGCATTGGTCATTAGATTGAATTTGGTTTTAGGTTCCCTTTTCCAGGACACAGTACTAGTGCTCTGATGAACTCAACATCCCCCTAATTGACACTCCAGTTCTAGATGTTTTCAGTGTGCCTAGTTCAATGCTGCAGGCTTCCGTGATTAACACACTCTAATTTCCTACTCCAGGAATTTCTAAGTGAAGGTAATTTTTCTTTACTGTCACTCATTCTCTCCCTATAGCTGTATATATGGATATTTAAAAAGTAATTTTACTTTTGCTATGTATTGTCTTATGTCTTCCCTCTTATGCTATTTCTATCTGGGGAGACACCCAGCTTCTCCTAATAATCACAGTATTTAGCATTTCAAAGTCTAACAACTGGCACTGGTAATTTGTCATGGAGATCAGGCCTTGCTTGGCTTATCGAATAACTTGTGTCCATTTGTCTGAAGATTATCCCCCACCTAGAGTGGCCAAGTCTAATGGCAGGTTCTGGAAACTTCTACTTTTCTCCAAGCCTCATGACAGGCCCTGGACACTTCCATCAGCAGAGGCTAAGAATCATTCAGGTGAGAAACATGGCAACAAGGGAAAAGAACTAAACTACCATTTAGTTAGAACATGGATCAAAGTTTTCTTTCCTCAGATGATAAACTCTACTGGAGCAAGGAACATACCTAATTTTTTGTTTTTGCAACGCCTGTTCTAATGAATATCTGAAAAGTATCAGACAATTTAAACCTCAATTTTTACTTTACATTGACTAATTTTAACTTTCAGTATTCTTATCTTTAATAGTCTCACAATTTTCAGTTTCTTTTTTATTTGTTACCAATCATCAATACATACTTGATTATGATAACTTTAAACAGGGTGGCTGGTTTACTAAAAACATGAAAGATATATTATCACGAATAGTTAATACCCTACCTAGGAAAGTTTTTGCTATTCACTGATATTACTCTTAATTGTAGTAACTGCCATTCTCTTTCACTGATTCAGTTATTATTCTTTGGGGTCTCCAGTCTCCCAAGGGCTTCACATATAAATCCAGGGAGTCCATAAATATGGGAAGAAAAAAAATCATGCTTTATGTTCAGTAACACATTACGCATTTTCTTCAAATTCCTCTCAATTATAGGCAACAAAGTAGAGGTATTATTAACTGTGACTTGATCACCAAAAGATACTACAGATACACCATTCCACATTAGAACTGTTGTTTTCTTTTGTAATCCTAGGAAATATGTATGTATTCACGTTATTCTGGTAAATGGGCACATGGGCTTCACCAGACACCAAAAGAAGTACACAGAACAAGAGTCTAAAATATCTGCTCTAAAACTTTCTCTGGTCATATGCTTACTTAACAAATAACCCCTGTGTATTAAAACTTCTCACAGATACCCTCAATGTTTCCTCCTAGAAAACCTTCAAGACCCAGATCAGTACAATTTGACACTGGTTTCTTCATGCTTTCCAGATGTTCTGGTGAAGCAAAATATGTTATGAGGTTATACACTGAAGGACACTCCATGGAATGATAGTCACTATTTCAAAACCAACACTTAGGAAAAATGTCATCTAGTCATTGAAACCACAGGTCTCTCTTACATGTGTATTTTTTTATTTATATACTTTATAAAGTTCATTTATACTATCTCTCTTACTTATACACCCATGTAACACATGCACACAGTAGGCAAACTGTATGTATATACATGTATAGGTATATATATATATATATATATATATATATATATACACATTTCTTTTTAAGATTTATTTGAGAGAGAGCATGAGAGATCACAAAGGGGAGAGTGAGAAGCCCACTTGCTGAACAGAGAGCCCAATGCAGGATTGATCCCAGGACCATGAGATCATTACCTAAACCAAAAGCAGACATTTAACTGACTGAGGCACCCGGGCATCCCATACATTAGAGTTTTTAATTGTAGCACATAATTTGACAGTTTTTATGTCTTCTTTCACAATTCCAGGGAACTGGTTAGAAGTAAAACATTGTGTCATCAGAGTGTTCTGGGACTTCTAGTAACTGACCCATTATTGGATTGGAAGAGGAGTATCAAACTACCAATCAAACAACAAAATCAAAAAGGCAACAGCTCATAAATGTATGACATCATCAAAGCTACAGTTGAGTGTTGATATCCTTTTAGAAAAATTAATCCCTCAATAAATAAAATTTCAGTCAGTTATATTTATAGACTGAAAAGCTGGTCTTAAAATATATGGAAATGCAAATGATTTATGATAGTCTAAGTGATTTTTATTTTTTAATTTTTATTTTTTATTTTTTAAAGATTTTATTTATTTATTTGATAAAGACACAGCAAGAAAGGAAACGCAAGCAGGGGGAGTGGGAGAGGGAGAAGCAGGCTTCCCACTGAGCAGAGAGCCCTATGTGAGGCCAAGATACCAGGATCTTGGGATCATGACTGAGCCGAAGGCAGCCGCTTAACAACTGAGACAGTCAGGTGCCCTCTAAGTGATTTTTAAAGGCAATCAACACATCAGTGGATAAAGTCTCACAACTGATACTGGGAACTCTGGATTACCCAGGAAATACAATGAACAGACTGTTACCTTATTTTATAATAAAAAGGAACTCATAGTAAATAACAGACTTAAATGAAAAAGCTAAAATTATAAAGGTTTAGAAGAAAACGTAGGTCTTTGTGACTTAAAGAAAAGTTTCTTAAGACAAAAAAAAAGATATGAACTATAAGAACATAAGGGCAGTCAACTAAAATTAAAAACTTGAAAGCTTCTATGAGCTAACAAGAAACAAGGCACAGAACAGGGCAAAGTATTCACAATAAATGTATTTGACAAAAAACTGACCAAGGATAAAAACACTCCCAGGATGAATGAGTTCTAAGAGGGTAGAGCACCAGTAGTTTGGAAAAAAACACAATTTGTTGTCATGTTTTCATAATTTTTACTTCTTACCTCTTAGAATATTTTGGACTAGAAGGGGTTGTACATTTACACATTCAACCATTTTTCTTTTATTCTGATAATCAGGAAGTTCCTTACTGCATGAGATAATATGTATAATGCACTAAGCGTAAAACCTACAGGCTTATTGTACTGTAAGAATTCTTTATCTAATCTGAATATGAGTTTCAAATGTACTTATTATGAATAAGAGTCGCCACATTTCTGCGTCGATTCTGATAAATGAGAGGAGTAAAATAACACAGGACATATATTGTAGACTAACATATCTAAAACTTAGAGTAACATAGAATCATTTAAAACTTAATTTGGATATTAGACAAGGGTTAAAATATTCTAGTTCATATCCTGCTTTAGGGAAGTCTTTTTAAAAGATTTTATTTATTTATTTATTTGAGAGAGAGAAAGAGCACAAGCAAGGGGTAAGGCAGAGGGAGAGGGAAAAGCAGGCTCCCTGCTGAGTAAGGGGCCAGAAGTGGGGCTGGATCTCAGGACTCTGGGATCATGACCTGAGCTGAAGGTAGACGCTCAACCAACTAAACTACCTGGGTGCCCCTCTAGCCAGTATTATCCATACTCTAGAGTTTATGACAGCAAGGACATATAAAAGTTTTACTGAAAGTCCTTTTCAAGGAAATTCTGCCGGTTCTTAAAATTTTTATTTATTCCTATTACATACATAATGCCATGAATACCAATTAATCAAAAGAGACACTGGCAGTGAACAACCAATAAGCCTAGAAGGGAAGGTGGTGAGTGTGTCTCAGATCTTAACTGTCCGTCAGACACTGTTCCAAGGGCTTCTCATGGCCTGTCTCCATTAATCCTCTATCAACTTGACTGGATAGGTTCTGTGCTTCAGATCATTAACTGAAGCACAGGGAAAGCAAGGAACTCACCAAAGTCATGCCAGAAGTCAATTTCAGTTGAACCCAGCCAGCTAGACTTCAAGCCTTCCCTCTACTCTTCCTTGATTTACTAATGTTTATACGTATGGTCTTTGATTTAAAACTCATTTTTTTTTAAACAAGTACATATTGCTATTCCTCATCTTTTTAGGGTAAATAGGCTAAAAAAATCAAGAAATTTATATAATTAGGTAAGTTAGCTCAGGGTTTTTTTTATTCCTGGGATACAGAGAATATGATCCTTGGTTGAGTTTTCACTTACAGTATTATCAAATACATAGTTCATCTTAAGCATTTTAAAAATATGAATAAAAAGGTGGCAGTATGTGTAACTCAAATTATGAGACAGTGTTCAATTCCAACTGGATTACACTTGGAAAACATTTCAATATTTATATATATAGTTTCTGATTAAAAAATAAACAATAACAAAAGAATATCCTAGTTTACAGCAAGATGGAAAGTTTTAATGTGGCTCTAATCTTAATCTCTTTTTTAATGCAAGATTTTCATAAGTATTCATCTACTTGGGACCATGGTATGTGATATAAGTGTAACATATTCCATGAGCTAGGCTAAGCTGAAAATCAAAATTAGTTTTAGCTTTTTAGAACCTTCTTTGGTTAACTTTAAGCTCCAATGTGTATATTTTAAACAACTTAATTCACTTCATATTTGAAGAAGAAATATTTTTGTTTCTTTGCCTGAAGTGTCAAAAAATTAACAAAAATATTTTTAATAAACAGCCACGATTTTCTTTGAAATTTTTCAATTTTATGTCTTTATACTTTTTCAATGATCTTTGACTACCTAGTAGCTATTTCCACTCCATCATCAGCTGTGGGCTAGAAGGGCTCCTGAAATCCTGAGTCCATGCAGTTAAATATCCTGAAGGAATCTGTTTATGATACCGAGGTCAGCTTTCATAGCAAAAGATCTACTCATGATTCTGTTTCTTGCATTACTGACATTCCACAGGAAGTATAGTACTTTACTGAAATTTTTCTTCTGCTGCTTTTTTTCCTCCTCCCCCGTATCCTGTAGCTTTTGGAAGAGGGCTTCAGGCTAGCAGGAGGGATAAAAGAAAAGCACACTTTTTGATAAGATTGAGTGGTTCTAAATAATATATTGCAGCAATCAATATCTGAATGGAGGCAAATGGAATCCTCTTTTTGATATATGACATATAACTATTTCATAAGGATTAAGTCAAGATTATCCTTAGGCTAAAAATACATTATGGACAGTAGGACACTGACAAAACTCCAGGGTCTTCCATTCACCCAGCAAAGTAGGTTTTAACTGTCAAAAATAATGAGGATAGCTCCATCTAGGATTAAAACCTTATTAAATATTAATTTATTGAAAATTAGAATGTTATCATGCACATTAACATGAATATACTTCTACCTATAATGAAATACAGAGACAGAAACTTTCTTCTGAAACCTATTTCCATCAATAATATTGTGTCAGTACACACCTCTAGGAGGGGGTGAGCTTCTATTTAAAAAAAAAAAATTGGCAGCTCTTCTTTTGACCTTAAACAGGAGAATTTTACAACAGTGTTAAGCTAATTAAGTTATGAAGAAGACATATGCCTACTTATTTCTATTAATTCTCTTTTTATCAGGAAGAGACTAAGACTTGGAGCCATTTAGTTGACCATGTGGGGAATGCTACACATGGTTTCCACGTAAAATGCAAATCAACAGTTTTATTATTCTGAACTTGGGGACTAAATTTAAGAAAGGCATTAAGCATCAAAGAGAGCTGTCAAAGGACAGTTTAGTATAGAATTATGGAGACATAGCCTATAGGTATAGATCCCAAGAAGCTACTGTAGACTCGATTTAGAAGAAAAATAAAAGGACCAACTGAGAAAAATTAGGAAGACATTTGTTTGAGTACCTAGCTTTCTGTCAAAGATTATTCAGGGTCATGCCAAAGTCCAGTAAGTTAAGTAGCTCTTAGCAAGTACTTTCGCATCCAGGCAAATGTAAAGAATAACTTTTTAACTTCTGAAGGGCAGACTGGACATGAAAAGTTAATTTTTCTTCTGAGTATTGATTTTTCTCTTCCTTACTATCTTTTCTTTAAGAATGTTAATAGATCTTAATATAAATGTGTATAGATGGATTCAGATGACAGTATATTCATTTCATCAGTATCATAATTGCTTGTGCTTTCATATTAATGGGAGTGTTATGAAAGCATCAATAAGAATTATACAGACAGCATATATAAATAAAACTAGGTTTAATTCCTTTTGAGTTTCCTCCTTATGAATTATAATCTTCATAGGAACTGTATAGTTAACCAAAGACTTCAGGTAACCAAAAATAACTCATCTGTTGCCTTCACTCACTATTGGTCTAAAGTACCGAAATCATTTGGGGCTTTTAATTACAGAGCAACACAATTCTAGGTACCAATCAAGAAATGATACACACATTTTGAGATATACAATAACTAAGTCAACATGCAGCACTGCCTCAGGTTTACAAGGGATAAATCTTTAAAAATGTCATTTTAGTTACAAGTAGGTGTGCATGATCTTACATAAAAATGAATGTTACACTACCACTATATTTCACACTGTAAGAGATCAAAGAGAAGATAATAAAGCTGCTTTTAAGCCAAGTTATTAAACCATTTTAATTTTTCTGAGAACTTACCTTCACTAGAGATACTATAAAACCTTAGATTCTATAATTATGTGGCAACTAGTTGAAAAGTTGCAAAAATTACTATTACAATTTTATGACTACTGGGCTAATAGCCATTTGTATTAGCTTGGTTTTTATCTACTAACCAGCTATTATTTCCTAAACTGATGCTTCCTTAGCAGCTGGACAGACCGTTTTAAACAATGGAAGTTAAATTTTTTTCTTCTCTTCAAATTCTCTAGAACTTTTATCTGAGATTTAAATCCATGTTACTAGTATCCATACTCCTCTATCAGAAAAAAAAACCCTTCTCACACCTAGTATTTCATCTAATTTATTAACTCTTCCTTATCGTAGGAAACATATTATAACATGTTTCCTTTGAGGATATTCTACACCCACATGATGAATCTTATCAAACTCCAGAAAAGCCTAGGAGTCTGAGGTTACCCTTCTCTGTAGGATATAAGCCATTTCCTTAGTGTTGAGACTTATTAGGGATGTTACTATGGGTACAAAATTGTAACCTAGACAACCGTTGTCAAGAGTATGTGGTCAGGGGGCATCTGGGTGGCTCAGTTGGTTGGGCATCTCTCTTTGGCTCAGGTCATGATCTCAGGGTCTTGGCATCAAGCCCTGTGTTGGGCTTCTGCTCATTGGGGAGTCTATTTCTCTCTCCCTCTGTCCCCCAGCCCCACCCCCAACTCATGCTTGCTGTTTCGTTCTTAAATAAGTAAACAAAAATCTGAAAAAAGAGTATGTGGTCAGATGGTGAGTTGAGCTAGAGGCTTAATTTAAAATTCAAAGCCTTGCTGTCACACAAAGCTTTAATTCAAATTTTCACTTGGGTCACCTGTGTATGAGACTTTACCACTACTTAGAATAGGTCATGACCTTATATATAAATAATGGGAGATAAGGAGACGTCAGAGAAGACAGATACAGCCATGTACCCTCTTGTACTTAAAGCTCAACATTTAAGTCATATATTCACACACATTACCACAAGTTGTCTTAGAAGTCAGCAAATGCTAAAAAAGCAGAACACTTTGATTTCTTACTCATGCAAAAATAGGTTCAGTTTATTCAAATTATATTTTCCTTTATTCAAATATTTTTTTTTTAAGATTTTATTTATTTATTTGACAGAGAGAAATCACAAGTAGGCAGAGAGGCAGGCAGAAAGAGAGAGGAGGAAGCAGGCTTCCTGCTGAGCAGAAAGCCCGATGTGGGGTTCGAACCCAGGACCTAGGATCATGACCTGAGCTGAAGGCAGTGGCTTAACCCACTGAGCCACCCAGGCGCCCCCTTTTATTCAAATATTTGCCACTATTTTCCTTCTCTTATGATAGAATTGCATGACTCAGATATTTCTACAATAAAAGCTAAGATTCACCAACCTTAATCCCTAGAGTCACCATTATAAAAAGACCATCATTATTGGCTAATTATTTTGTTTCATGAAGGGATACAGGCATCTTGTTTAAAGATATGCAGTCTCATAGAGATTATATAGCCTCAATTCTATATCTTAAGTTACGAGTTAAATGTAGATATATATCAAACATTTCCTACATGGTAGACATACACAGACAATTTTGAAACTAAAATACCATCAGTTTGCAGGATGTGATATGGAGCAACTTTCTCAACTATAGTTGAACCTGTCCTGGAGTCTTGGTAACTTTCAATAATAAATCATACTGCAAAGGATCCTAGAACTCATAAAAATTAAGTTCCTGGGAGAAAAAGGGATGCCTGTGTTCATAACTCAAATTATCAAACAGTTAACAATTCTGTTAAGTTTGGTTCACTTTAGAATTAAAAAAAAAAATCAAACAGAAATTCCTTTCTGATAACAAATAGTTTCTCAGCCACTCAAGGAATGTAAAGCCTTCAGGATGACTCTGTGACCCACGGTACTTATCTAAAAAGCTAGCCTTTAGAAATCTTCATCTTTTGTGTCACAATAAGATCATGCTTTATTTACCACAGTGGGCTGGACCACATTAAGTATTAATGTCTTCTATTTAACTGCATTTGCTAATTCCTTAAAAGGACTGTAAATGTTTAATAGTCATTGTTTTAACGGAAGAATTTAGGATTTTTTAACCACACAGATTTGTGTAAATCCAGATTTATATTTTTTCAACAATGTAAACCTCCGATATCCTTGGATGCCCCCTCCCCCCGCTTTTTTTTTTTTTAAACACACTGACCTTAGGATGCATTTCATGCATTTCTTCTTCACAGACTCTGGCTGAATGAATTGTTTGTTTCAGTAAGTTCCACCAGTAATTTATTTTCTATTCTCTTCACTGGCTTATAATTTTCAAGACAAGAAAAATCTTGATCTCTTCTTCTCCATTTGTATTCCAAAAGAATTTCTATCTGTTCTTTTGTCTTGAGTCACATTACCAGATCTTTATACTTACTGACATGGATTCCTACTAGGTTTCAGAGGGGTTAGAAAAAAAGGGAAGGGGAAGCAAGAGAGGAGATAGGGAATACTATTATTATTATTTTTTTTATATTGGTTGAAGGTAGGGGAAAACTCTTAACCTTAGTTCATAGTCCAGTTACAATCAGTTCTGCTATACTGTTTGTTTTCAAACTTGAAATTATTCCAATGAAAATGTTATATGAGGAAACAATCTGAGTATAACTCAAATTTCAAATCTGTTTATGTTCAATTTTGTTCCAAAAAACCCCAGATCACGTCCTGAACTGAGTCAACTATTGCAACTGACCCACATTATGTAGAAATGTACAAACTGAGGGTTTTTTTAGGGGAGAAGGGTGGGGGATTGGGTGAGCCTGGTGGTGGGTATTAAGGAGGGCACATATTGCATGGAGCACTGAGCGTGGTGCCTAAACAATGAATCTTGGAACACTGAAAAAATAAAATACATTTAAAAAATAAATAAAAATTTAAGAAAAGAAATATACAAACTGTACACATCTAGAACATCTATTCACTTTTCCAATTCACAGTATATGTCCTGCTTCTCACCTGTGCACATTTAATGTTACAAACTCCCAAACTCCCATCCAATTTCAGACAACCCTCTCTCACCAATTCAAATCAATTTAAAAACTCAAAGAATGTACATTATTCCTTTAGATTTGCAATTTATTATTACTGTTAATTTTATTCTTACTTGAGAGAAATCATTTTTCCCAACTACTCAGAAACACATATACACATGGTTGCTCTTGCAGCTACGATTAACATTTTTTAGAAGACAATTGCTATTAAAGTAACCTGTTGGCATTAAGTTCCAAGAGGTTTACTTGTGTCTCACTCTTTAGACACCTGTGAGTTTTGGGAGCCATGCCCAAACAAGTACAACTATTGTAAACTCTAGAGTAGGTCAAATGACTAAGCTACCCTGGCTACAAATAGCATTATGATGATTTTATAAATAGAATGGAATTACCATTATCTATGCTTTCAAAGAGATCTTTTGCAAAATCCAGGTTTTGGATGACAGCCAAGTGACTACACTTATGAAATATATATATTTTTAAAGGCTATTTTTTACTGAAAATGAGTCTGAGTGTTTTACCATCTTGAAATGGCAAATTCAAATTCAATTCTTGAGATTGACACTTAAGGTCATGGATTAGAGGGTTAATGTCTAGTCTGTGAAATCTTCTTCTTCTTTTTTTTTTTTTTAAGGTTTTATTTATTTATTTGACAGACAGAGATCACAAGTAGGCAGAAAGGCAGGCAGAGAGAGGTGGGGGGAAGCAGGCTCCCTGCTGAGCAGAGAGCCTGATGCAGGGCTTGATCCCAGGACCCTGAGATCATGACCTGAGCTGAAGGCAGAGGCTTAACCCACTGAACCACCCAGGCGCCCCTGAAGTCTTCTTTAATATCCATCTAGCTTCTCTCTGATTTCAGATGATTTTTTGAGATTTTTATTTTGTTTTAAGTAGAGCAGAAAAATAACACTGCAATTTCTGTCCACTAGAAAGTTCCAGTGTTTTAATACATGAAATGGGATAGTTTGAGGATTCACTTCAAACATATGCCATGCTTTCTAAAAATCTCATCTAATCATCACGTTATATGTTAAGCACAATAGTATTTTACATGAAGAAACAGAAGTTTTGAGGGTTTTTTTTTTAAAGATTTTATTTATTTATTTGACAGAGAGAGATCACAAGTAGATGGAGAGGCAGGCAGAGAGAGAGAGAGGGAAGCAGGATCTCTGCTGAGCAGAGAACTCGATGCGGGACTCGATCCCAGGACCCTGAGATCATGACCTGAGCCAAAGGCAGCGGCTTAACCCACTGAGCCACCCAGGCGTCCCTTTTGAGGATTTTTTAATGCAACTTTAGTAACTGCGCTAATGAAGGTCTACATTGTTTTCTTCTGACCAGTATACCTCCCTCCAACCTTTCCAGCACTTTGAATTAATGGGAAATATATTTTGTCATTAATTCATATATGCCAGAAATCAATTAACTACAACTAGCTGCTAGAATATCATCAGCCGAAAAAGGATGAAGAATACCTTTTAGGCTTGGAGAGGCATGTGACTTAGCTATTCAGTATTATGAACAGAATTTGATTATTAGTTACAGGAAGGCAGTGAGTGAGCCAATGCCATATATTATATCACTATTCCATATCTAATTACATTTTTTAAACTTTTACTTGTTATGTGTAGGCATAGAATTATGTTTAATAAGGTGGTTGAAATATAGCAATATGTTTATATATTATAGCTAAACCTTAAGAGAGCCTACCTAAAACTGAAAAATTTATGAATTGCTGCATTGAAAAAGGGGGGGATTAGAATTAGAGTCAGAACCTCCCAATTTCAAATTCTGGATCTCTCATTGATTATGCAGTATTCTTCACGTCATTTAATCACCATAAGCATATATATATATATATAGAGAGAGAGAGAGAGAGAGAGCGAGAGCGAGCATATATATAAGATATATAAAGCATATATATTATATAGAGAGAGTATATTATATAACTATATATATAAAATTTTCCTTTACTCTGTTAAAAATTTTAACAGGATATTACTCTGTTAAAAATTTTAACAGGATAATACCTGTTACAGTATTTGGGGAGGATAAAATGTAATGTGAAAGACTTTGGTTAAGCTTTGTATAATATATTATTATTATTTTAAATAAAATTAGGAATTATTGGGACGCCTGGGTGGCTCAGTTGGTTGGACGACTGCCTTCGGCTCAGGTCATGATCCCGGAATCCCGGGATCGAGTCCCACATCAGGCTCCCAGCTCCATGGGGAGTCTGCTTCTCCCTCTGACCTTCTCCTAGCTCATGCTCTCTCTCACTGTCTCTCTCTCTCAAATAAATAAATAAAATCTTTAAAAAAATTAGGAATTATTTTGTCAATATATCTTCATTTCTTTGATTTAAATATAAGAGATAATGAAATCAACTGTGGAAATTCAACAAAGTTTACTTACATGTTTTAAGAATTCTATTTGAAACTTTAGAAGACAATAAAATTGTTAGCATCACAGAATTTTCACAAAAAAAGTGTTCTTTACTAAAGACACATTGACATATCAATATGTATCCATTGGTGAGGATACATTCTATTTTGAACATTGGCAGTGTTTCCCTGGTGATTTTTGTGAGATTCACTAAAATATCAAAGTATGACCAGATCGATGAAGAATTAGAAAAGACACTATTTCTTTTTTCAACCATGCTTATTTTTGGCTTTGCCTTTCCTAGCATCTGAGGTTTAAGATATGGAGGATAAGGACTTTGGTGCAGGCCTTGGGAGGGAGGAGAATGAAGTCTAACTAAGCATGTTTTAAGTCTTGACTAAAGGGTCAACTTTAATCATTTAATATTCATTCACCTAAAATGGTTGAGCCGGGATATAAACCCAGTTATCTCCCACTACAAAACTATTCAATACCATGGTATTTCATTAATTCTTAAAAGGTAGACTAAGAAAATGAACATCATTAATATTTAAGTATTGATATTTAGATATAGTACACCATCTTAAAAATTTATTGCTCTGGTTCAGGGGGGTAAAAATAAGGCAATAAAATTTACAAAAATATAAGAATATCCATAACCCTTGCTTCATGTTAGTCTTCTTAGTTCTTATGTTGAAAAATATAAAACTGTACAAGTTTTTTTCTTTAAAAATAAAAGTATTTTTTTCTTAAAGTTGGCATAGATGATAAGTAAAAATTTAAATTTTTACTTGTTTTGTGCAGGCATAGAATTATACTTAATAAGGTGGTTGAAATATGGCAATATGTTTATATATTATAGCTAAACCTTAAGAGAGCCTACCTAAAACTGAAAAATTTATCAATTGCTGCACTGAAAAAGGGGGGATTAAAATTAGAGTCAGAACCTCCCAATTTCAAATTCTGGATCTCTCATTGATTATGCAGTATTCTTCACGTCAAGTATTTCACTCAAGTATTTTCATTAATGTATACATTTTTAGACAAGTGTGAAAAGGTCCCAGAATCTGTTTAGCTAAACACATATTACAAAGCATAACAGATAACAAAAACACTTTTCAACTATCAGAGATCATTCTAAAAGGGTTATTCTCTTGATAAGAGGGTTTTTGAATTAAAATAAAGGGTGATTGCTTAAAATTTTAAGCATGGAAAGTGTTTTCAAAGACATTTATTTTCCACTAACTTCATACATTATTCAAACATAGTTAAAAAATAACACAGATGGACTTCAGTTAGAACATGTATGTATTTTATCAAAAAACATTCAAGTTATATGGATTTTAAAATGGCTCACTACACATATTCACACAGTAAAAAAAAAAAAAGTATTTTTTAGAAAAAAAAAACAATCATTACTTACTTTGAAACAGATTTAAGACAAAGAATGGTATAGTTCATAGTTTCATAGTTTCCCCAGTATCAATAGCAGTAAACGGTCTCCCCTTGTTTCTGAGTTGGGCATCACCTGTGCCCTTTCAATATTGTTTATTCTAACAGTCGCTTATTGTCACTGAAGAATCAAAGGAGAAAGCCTGGAATTCTTGATATTGCTTTCACCCTTGACATGGACTGTACCAATGTATTAAGTATTCCTGATACATAGGCTTAAATAAAGAAGAACCTCTGTAGGGTATACAGAAGACTAAGAAGACGAGACATGTACCATCCAAGTACTTCTATCACTCATCTGTCTTATCGAATAGGTAATCCTCCTACACGAAACTTCATAGGTTTAGGATTTGGCACAGAGAGAGTAGATGGAACAGCAATGGCTCCTTCGACTGCCTGGAATGTTTCACTGCACTGAGGCCTACAAGTCTTCCTCAGGGAAGCCACGGACCACAGAATTTGTAAGAAAACCAAATAGACTTAAAATCACCATATGATGTCTCTGTTTGCTTTTAAGTGAGTGGTCTCTTATATTTGGGACATTCATTTTCCACTCTAGTATTTGTTGTAGAAATTCTTCACGAGATTTCTGAACCATCTTTTCCAGTGCATTAGTATACAATGACTGATTAATATCTGGCCAGGAATTCTCAGTACACATATATATCAAGAATATTCCACTATTTTTACTTCATTAAAAAATACCCATGCAGGCCACAACTGCTGTCACAAATTAGCCTCTGATATTTAGCCTCTGATATTAAAATTACACTGAGACACTATCCAAGAGTTGTTTACTTTACAAATGCTAACTGAGTGAACATTTTCATTAATCATGAGTAAAAATAAATTACCTTTTCTAATTTTCATAGGGATGCCAATTATTCTCATACACACTTTTGTATAGATGTATAAACATACACAACCCTGTATATAGGATTGTATCATTTGGGCATTTGGGTTATAAAAACAGAGCAGGGGGAAACTGAATTGCCAAAAAAATAAGTAAGTCAATCAATCAAT
Organism: Lutra lutra; assembly: GCF_902655055.1. NCBI lineage: Eukaryota > Metazoa > Chordata > Mammalia > Carnivora > Mustelidae > Lutra > Lutra lutra. Next base: position 54,776,253 of record NC_062290.1, read on the forward strand.
CAATCAAGTACTAACGAGCACATACAAGAATTGATGAAATCTTTACAACAAAATCAGTACACCAAAAAAATGTAGTAATTACCTTAGCAGGATGGCATAATTTTTTTGGGCACCAATCATGTCTGATCTACCTTTACAATTTTAATAGTAATTTCAAAGTACTGATTACATATCATTTTATGGCAGGTACTCACTTTAAGACATTGTACAAAATTATATGAAGCTTTTAGATCCTCAAGAGTGTCTTAAAATCTCAAAATATATTGTGAGTTCTTCTTCTGCCATCATAGGTACAGTCTTCTCTAATCATAAAACATGGTGTCCCAATGAAAACAACATGCAAAAGGATGCTCAGTGGTAGACAATTTTGCTAATTATCCTTCTATGTTCATAAATCTTTTTTTTTTTTAAAAAGGATTTATATGTTTATTTTAGAGAGACAAAGTATATGAGTGGGGGGAGGGGCAGAGGGAGAGAGCAAATCCTTAAGCAGACTCCATGCTAAGCATGAGCATGATGCAGGACTGGATCCAAGGAGCCTGAGACCATGACTTGAGCCAAAATCAGGAGCTGGTCAATTAACCAACTGAGTCAACCAGGCACCCCAGAAATGTACTTCATCATTTCAGAGTTTACTCATCACATTTCTCCCTCCAGCTGTGGTTAAAAAGTTGGAAACGAAATGACCTTAGGTGTAGAAGTAATTCAAAGTTTTAGGACTAGAAGTTGCAAAAAGAAGTTTTATGGAGATGACTTGGGTTTCTTTTCTGAAATTCTTTTACCAGTATGCTAAAATTTGTTTAATATCCATATAAGTGATACTACGTTACAATAATATCCAAAAAATATTTTGTATTTTCCTTTGAATATAAATACAGGTCAAAGAATTGATACATAAGGACTTTCTCATCAATATACTATTGATTTCATGGACTTTAGAATCACGTTATCTTTCATGAATTTAAATTGTGGATTATAAAGAAAACCTAAACAAAATGTTCTAGTATTTCCATTAATGGTAAAACAATGTTTTTGAGGTTTTTTTAAAATTGGAAATTCAACCATTGAAGGTATGCCTTCATCTTGAAGAAGTGGCTGGAGAGTAAATTTCCACAATGATGTCACCACACATGCAAATTTTAGAGCTAGCCTCGTACTTGAAACCTGTTAATAGGGGGAGTTAGTATCCCTTCTTCTTATATTACTTTTCTATTTTTGAATATTTCCTATCAACTAGCCCACTAATGTAATAAAAATTTACCTATAATAGCCCTAGGAAGGACAATTATGGGAATGAGAATGAAAAGAACTAGGAAAAATATGACTTCCCAGAGAAGCTGTATAGAGAATAATTTGGGTGATCTATTTAACAGAATCAAAGTGCTTTTCTTCTTACTGAAAGCACTTTTTTTTTTTTTTGATTCCCATAAATGCTTTTAAGACTTTCTTTGGAAAATCTGTCATTTTCAAAGTACCCTAAGAGCACATAATCCCTACATAATTTGAAAAAATTGCACTTTTCTGAAATAATGGCAATTTTTCTACGTAACTAGTTTATACAATAAGGAAATGCCTCAGACTTGCTTTGAAAAGGGGAGGCATTACAGATGGACACCTTGTGCCATACTTTGGATATAGTATATTACCTACAAATTTAGAAGTACACAGATTAATGTGCATTAGATGATAATCTATACTTTTTTTCTTCAGGGAAAAACATACAACTCGGAAACACTTGGGCACTTTTGGGGAGAAGAGGGTGGTGGAATAAAGCAATGGTTCTTGTAGGCTTGGGAGCAATATAAGTACACTGGTATTTTTAAAGATTACTTTACACTCTACAGAAGGTGACCTACAAGGGAAAGAGAATGCTGGTTGACCTACATTGACAAATTACACTTATACATTTGCAATGTAATTCTCAAATTATTCTGCTACACAAGACAGGGGAGGAAAAAAGTAATAGGAAAGAAAGTAAGAGAACTCCCTTACAGATGGGATTATAATCCATTTCCCTAAAAGACAGAGACCATAATCTTTTTCATTTTTCCAGGTCATCAAAATTCTGTTACCATTTGCCCTGCTTTAGGATGACCTTATTTCAATTGTTTACAATTACCCATCATGAAGCCATAGCAAATGAGAGCCAATTCCTTCGTCATTCTTGTAATACCTAGCCTAGAAGAATATCAGAACTTTTTACAGTAGGAAACTTACTACATGGGGACCAAATCTTTATTATCAATTTATAGAGATGATTAAAAATTTTTACTTATAAAGATGGTCAAACATTTTATAAAACCATTTCCCTGGAAACTATAAAGTCATTTATGAGAGATTTGCCAAATAGCAGATCTCTTCTACAAAGAGATCTTGTCAAACCTTGAAAATTTATCTTTGTCATTCCCAGTCACACTCAGTTAAATCTGATAGGAGCACTGAGGATAAATCCTTTCCTTTGAGTTATCTATTACAAAATACTTTAGAATGGGAAAATATCCATTCTTCTAGGAAAGAATCTGAAAATATTAGTTCAATTATTATGTCCTTGGGAAAGAAACTGGAAACACTACTTCAATTATTGTGTCCTTGTGAAAACAAGCTCAGCCTTGTGTGTGAAAACTCAGTAAGAATTTAATTTGTACATACCTTGCATATTAAAATCAATAAAAATAGTATATATAATGAATTGTCACAAGGACATTAAAAGGAAACAAGGATAGTAGAATGATGCATCATTCTTGACTCTATACCAAGATAATTTTAAAACATGAGCATTTGAATACATCAGAGTATAATCCAGAGAGTTCTAAGTAATCTAAAAAGAAAAAAAAAATACCTTTGTCCTGAAAAATATTTTTATAAGTAACCATCTAAATAGTAATATTATCTTAGGTAACCCATTTATAAAAAGTGAAACATAATGTGCTCAAAATAACATGCTTTATGAATATGAGATTAGACCTGAAATGAACAAGAAATATTAAACATTGCAGGATATAAAACTATAATGGAATTATGAAACTATTAAGTTTTTAAGATAGAAGACACATGAGGACTCAGTTTACCCTCATTGTCTTGCAGATGACAAGATGTACTTAGCAGTTAGCTTGTGTCGTTTTCTCAGAAGTTAGAGTTTGAGCACTTAATAAATCTTGGGCATTGTGCATAATATAGTAAGAACATTTTTTCTTTGAATTCTCATCATTCTCTGAAGGTAGAATAGTGGGTAGAGTGGAATTTCTTCTACAGGGAGGAATTGCAATTAGGTGAAAATTTCATCGAGTCAGATTTCTCTGTAAAACGCCTTAGAAGAAGATATTCTATGAGAGATTAATGTAGAATTTCCCCAGAAACACTTACAGCTGGGTTTTGGACTAGTATTAGGCAGATGGCTATCTCTTGAGTGCCAGACACAGTAGTTAACTTGCTTTGTATGAAAACAGCTATCTTCAAGCACCAGAGGATGGTGACAATCTTTTACGTGAAGCATGCATTCTACTATTGTGACTGAGCAGTCATTAAAACCACTGGCCCAGGAGGACAAAAAGTCACCTCTAAACAGCCATTTTCCTGAAAATGGATTCAAAACCATGAGAAAAGTGTGATGTTTACTGCTTACTATAAGCCAGTTTTGATATTTTAAGAAGTAGGCTTTCTTCATGATTATATTTATACTAACGAGCACATGGAAATTATTTCTTGTGCACAAGTCATAGTGTAAGCAACACAGGTTTTCTTTTTTGTTTTTGTTTTTTAGCACAGATTTGCTTTTGAGGTAGGAATACTTGCTTTCTAGTTTAACGTGGCTTTTATTTGTTGGTAGACTACCACCTTCTTTTGTAAGCTTTAGTTTTAACATGAGGTGAATGTGAAAAATAATTTCATTGTTAAGATGGCTATTGTTTAGGATCAAGGAGGTAGCCTATATAGAACACCTTGGAGTGTCCTTATTAAGTTGTAGATGCCCTCAAATTAATAATTTCATCCATTTTCTTTCTAGTATCTTCTAGGAAAAAATGTAATGAAATAGATTCGGAAACAATGGTAAAATACGAATTTCCACCATTTCCATCATTCTTTAGATGCGGCTTTGATCAAATTCTGTAAACTCTCTATATAGCAATTCCATTATCTATACAACACTTTGTTCTCTTACACAGTACTTTTTTATCTTCTGTCCTTATTTTACTCATTTCTACCATAAATAGTCCAGTATGCTACTTGAGATACGTTAAGACTTCAAAATGTGACACACAAATGGAGGGGGGAGAAAGATGTAAATCATCTTTATTTCATTCTTTTACCTCTCATATCAGGGGATACTATTTCAAAGCACATAGGTATGTTCTTCAAATCATTTAATGCAGTCTTCCTTAGACTGGGACTGTCTGCTTTTTCCTTCATTATTTTTCCTCTTATAAAGGCTTTTGTTTACTGTGTCTCCAGGAAATATTGGTTGCTTATGTAAACAAATGAATAAATGAATTAAAACCTTTACAGCACACAGAGGAGGTTTTCCTAGTTTCACTAATGATATTTAACTTTGTGCATATGTTACACTATGCTTATTATACACCTTCCCTCATTTAATAATTATTTCTTAAACAGGGTAAAAAGCATGTGTGTGTTACATCTACTCGGTAGGAAATAAGGTTATTTAGATCAGGGGTGATAAACTGTGGTCCATGGATCCTTCTGCCTATTTTTGTAAATAAAGTTTTACTGGAATGTTCATACTGACTTGTTTATTCATTGACTATATATGCTTTCTGGTTACCATAGTAGACTTCAGTAGTTGCTATAGAGACAATATGGCCCAGAGAGCCTAAATTATTTACTATCTGCCTCTTTATAGGAAAAATTTGCTGACCCTTGGTTTAGAGAAATAAGATAGAGACACCAACAGCAGTGTTTAGTGATCTCTGCACTATTTAGAAAACTTCCTGAGGGAAATATCCTGTGTTATCACGCTCAGCTTGGTATAGAAGATAGGAAGGTAAAGCTATGCAACAGATTTTTAAGAAGCATTTCACAAGTTACACATCTAAATGAGTGTTGTCTCCTGTGGCACATATATTTATAGCCTTTCAATGGTGAAAACACAGGTGCCCTTTAATGCTGAATTTAAATTTTAAAACACTTTTTTTTTTTTTCCCTGAGAGGTAGCATGATTAGATAATGAGTTTTACAACCTGGCAATACAATTTCAGTCTGAAAATCTAAAGCAATGGTACTTATTTCCTTATGTGGCCTGTGATCTGACTCTGAATATGACTCCAAAAGAAGTTTTAAAAATTTATTTTATACAAATGAAGCATCAGGGGATTCAGTGCTTGTTTTCAAGGTTAAAAAGTTTCTATGTTGCAACACACAAGAATTTAGAGTCGTATCTGGTATGAACAGGGCATGAACACATTGAGCTGATGGTGTCGCTTGTAATATCCTATCACTTTTGTGTATCAACCTTCACCTTGACTGTATTTGTCTTCCTGATGAATATTTTTTTAGATCAAATAGAATAAAAGTAATCCAGAAACAAGGGATGGTCAAATAAATTAATGAGTTTTGTTCTAAGTAAATTACAAAGCATCAGAAAACATTTCTGTTTATTCAGTGAAACCGACAATCGATTCTTACTGTTTAGGCAGTGCGACATTACACATTTTAACTTATTGGTTGTGAAAACATGTGTCAGCTTGAAAATAGTTTCTTAGGAATGTGAGGGTATTAAATATTGCCTTGCAGATGCTCACAAAATATGTGCCCATTTTTACCAGACGGGATAGACAAATGAAAGTCTTCAAGGATCAACAAGAGAAAAACAAACCACCCCATATGCAGATTAAGCTAAGTGCCAACTGGGGATAATATCCTCTTTTAAAGTGTCAGGACTGATGAAATTTAAAGTGATCTTTGAATATAAAATGGCACAAATAATAGAAAATGTCTTCTTTTGTTTTAAATGGACAATGTATTTTTAAGTTAAAAAAATATTGAGCCATAGTGCAAGGGATACCATGGTGATTATCTATGTCTCAAGTTTAAATAGAATGCAGAAACAAAAACCCAGTATTCTGACATGATTTTCAATATAAGAAACTATTAAGCACTCAAAGAAACTAAGTATACTCTGCAAATGACTGTGGGATACATAAGAATAGCTAATATTTAGGTTGATGCTTTCTTCATCAATTTGAAGTCAACATCTTTCCTCTTTGCACTTCCTAAATTGGCTTCCTTTCCTGTATTTAATATCCCAGTGATTGGTGCTACCATGAACTAAGTTACCCCATAAAGTCACTATGATTCCTTTCTTCCTGCCCACAACCAGTCAAGAGATCTTATCAATGGCATCTGAAAGGATTCCTCTGGTGGTTCCCTTTGTCTTCACTCCCACTGCTTCTATGTCAGACAAGATTACCAACACAAATACAGTTTACTTGTCATGATTATAAGTCCCTGCATATTTTCTTCCCTTTTACTGGACCTGTGTTGTACGGAATTTAATGAATAGCAATCTTTTTATCAAGGCACACTCTCATCATTCTCCTGTAAGAACAGTGTTGCTGTAAAAAATACCTGGATTTATCTACCAGTGCATATATATAAGAATTTTTTGGATGGAGGTGGGATTTGTACCTAAAATTATAATTCCTGGGTATAATGTGTAAGTATATTAAATTACAAAGTAACATGGTTTTTCTCAAATAGCTGTACTAATTTACATCCCTACCATCATACTATGTAAGCAATAGTCTTGATTCACATTTAGTACACATGATATTGTCTAACTTTTAAATTTTTACCAACTAAATGGATAAGAAAACTTACCTCAACCTTCACTTTTCTGATCGCTAAGGAGATAAAACATTGCTCATAATTAGCTCTGGTTTTACCTTGTCCCTGCCCCAAAGTAGCCACAAAACACACATATGCAAATACACCTGTGTATGGTGTACACAACACACACACACACAAAATTATAATTCACACATCTATCACTTACACACTTTTTACTCCTCATCTGTTACCGTCTAGTCACCATCAGCTCTCGGAAGGCTTTTTGGCCTTCATTCCCTTTCTACCTGGTTTCTTTAGACACCTATGCACTCCCTCCAACATTTTTTTTTAACTGTAGCACTCAACTATTCCTTATGTCAACCAAACATTTGTTTGAATTTTCAAACAGAAGTCCATGAAACCAGTGACGGTTTATCTCACATACTAGTGTATAATGGTACATGCACTAAAGGTTCTTAAGTGTTTTTACCTAATCTTCAATTTGTGCCAATTCTAGTTAAATTGTAAATATAAAAATGTATCTTCCACTCGATATCAATTAATGTTAGTATGAATATTCCTTGTTCTATGGTCTTAGATTCCAGGATCTTAAAAATATGTGTAGGTGTACAAGATACAGATAATATATATTTACACCTAGGCCCATCATTTGTTACATATATTCTCATCCAAAATTATATACTCGAGACATCAGCATGGTGACCAGAACATGACATGTCTCGTGAACCGCAAATACCCTAAAAGATTTCTGCTTATTTGAAACTGGTGTCCTACAAAAATTCTGAAACCATGCTCCCCAATGATTTATTGCACACCGCTGCTGCATGTAGCCTCCTGTGATTTAGCTCCTTGGATTAGTTATTCAGTCATTCCACAAACACTTTTGAGTCCTGACTATTCCAGGCTTCTCTAGATTGAAGATTTCGTTGTGATCAGTACTTTCAAAGTCCCCACCCTCAAAACTTCCATTCGGATAGGAGAAACCAATATGATACAAACAAAGGAAAACAAGTAATATTTCAGAGAGAGGTGAGAGCTGTGAAGATATTTAATCTGAATAGTCTCCCAGAGCAACTGGGCCATGGTTGCTATTTCAGGAGCAGCAATAAAGACAGACATCACAGATGAAGTGAATTTGAGCTTCAATCTTAATAATGAGAGACGGGGCTGAAATTTATTTCTTTGAAAGTTGATTAAAGAAATCTTCGTGGCCCATTTTTTAGTGCCCCGTGATGAGACTGCTAATGTCATGCTAAGGGTGCCACCTCCAGACCTTTTCAAACGCTACTGCATGCAGTAAATAGTCACGGGGGTGTTGGATTCTGTTCACAGGAGAGGAAAAGGGCCCTTTCCCTCACTCTCCCACCATAAATGCTCCCAAACACACGGAAAATTCATAGTCCTTTTACTAGAGCTGCTCTCTTGATAGCAGAGAGAATAAAGCGAAGTAAGCATTGCTATGAGGGTTATTTTAAAACGAAGCCCAGAGGCCATTGAGGAACTGGGTCTTAATGCACATCTTCTGTTTCAAATTCTTGGAATTTTTGCTGAAATCAATTGAAAGCCAAGGCAGCTGTTGCATGTTAAAAGGGACCTAAATGGACTTTTATGCCCTAGCAACCAGTGACAGAGGTAAGTGCAAGGGTAGCTACACCAACACCAATAACATTTAGTTCCAAATAACTTATGTAAACTCCCTCCATAAAAACTCTTAACCTCCTTTGTCTCTCCACAGAACACTTTAGATTTCAGCCTACTCTGTGTCTCCTAAATTGCAATTCTTAAGACCACGAATAAACAGACACATTTTACTTAGCCGCTTGCAGTTTTCTCTTTCATTGGCCAACACTCCTCTGCTCAGTATCTCCTGCAAGCAAACTCCAAAACTTCAACGAAAATAAGTTCTTGCCACAGAAGTTTCTGTAGGATTCAGATTCTCTGTTCACAAGCCTGAAAACTAACCTCTCCCCCCTACACCAACCCTCCTGAAAATAGCCTTCAAGGTAAAGCTCTGCCAATGTGAACAGACTTTTCAAAGCGCAGACTTTGAAATTACTGGATCTGGGTACAAAACCATCCTTCCTTTGCTTCTATTGTACGTAAAAAGAGAGTTGTAATTCAATGGTATACTGTGGTTTGAATTACCTACTAACTAAATGAAATACAAGGTTTACGAGACTCTAAGAGTCACTAGTCCTGGTGGATCAGGAAGGGAGCCGATGCCCAAGAAGCACCCTTACAGACTGGGACCACGGAGAATGGAGGTCCCAAATCTCAAATAAGCAAATGAGATTCATGTACAGACATTAAAGTTCGAGAACATCAGTCTTCTGTGACAGCGAGAACAAGAACGGTACTCAGGCTGATTCAAGACAAACATGACTGCATGTTTCCTAGGCCTGATGTAAACCAACAAACAAAACTTACAACAACAAAAACTTATTTTCTTACTGTTCTGACGGCTTCAAGTCCAAAATCAGGGTGTTGACAGAGCTTGTTCCCTTTCATGGCTCTGAGGAAAACCTGTGCCAAGACTCTGTCTTAGCTTCAGGGGACAGCCAGCAATCCTTCAAGTTTTCTTGGTTTGCCGACCCACCACTCGATTCTCTGTCCTCATCTTCACCTGGCGTTCTCCCCGTGGCTCTCCTGCCTCTTGCAAGGACCACGTATGTTGGATTAAGGGCCTGTTCTACTCCAGTATTGCCTCCTTTTAACTAATTGCATCACAACTACCCGAACCCTATTTCCAGTTAAGATCAAATTCTGAGGTACTGGAGGTAAGGACTTCAACAGATCTTTTTGAGGGAACACAATTCAACTCATAATAAAGAATAACTGCATATTCAGCCATCAGTTTTCTCATGATGATATGAATCAGAATCTTCTGGAAAGGAGGGTAATGGAGATTCCTAGCCACACTCCAGATCCCCTGAATCAGGACTTTTAAGGCCCCCAAACTGGGATTTTTTTTTTCTTAAAGATTTTATTTATTTATTTGACAGACGGAGACCACAAGTAGGCAGAGAAGCAGGCAGAGAGAGAGGAGGAAGCAGGCTCCATGCTGAGCAGAGAGCCGATGTGGGGCTCGATTCCAGGACTCTCAGATCATGACCCAAGTTGAAGGCAGAGGCTTTAACCCACTGAGCCACCCAGGTGCCCCCCAAACTGGGATTTTTAAGGAACTTTTACAAACTCACTTAAAAATTATTATTGTAGGGGTGCCTGGGTGGCTCAGTGGGTTAAGCCGCTGCCTTCGGCTCAGGTCATGATCTCAGGGTCCTGGGATTGAGTCCCGCATTGGGCTCTCTGCTCGGCAGGGAGCCTGCTTCCCTCCCTCTCTCTGCCTGCCTCTCTGCCTACTTGTGATCTCTGTCTGTCAAATAAATAAATAAAAATTTAAAAAAGAGATTCATTTGTTTAAAAAAAATTATTATTGTAAACAGACATATTAATATTTCTATGGTAATGGTTTGTGCTACACCTAACACGGTAGAACACATTGTAATATTGAAACTTGGGGTAAAAGAGAATACTAAATTTCAATTTAGTCAAGCAGCATTAAATATTGCTTGTATGAAGCTATTTTTCAAAAGGAAATAAATCCTTTGAAATCGATTTCATCCTTTTTTAAAATATATTTTTAATTTATTTATTTGACAGAGAGAGATCACAAGTAGGCAGAGAGGCAGGCAGAGGGGGTGGAAGCAGGCTCCCAGCTGAGCAGAGAGCCCGACGTGGGGCTCGATCCCAGGACCCTGAGACCATGACCTGAGCTGAAGGCAGAGGCTTAACCCACGGAGCCACCCAGGTGCCCCGAAATCGATTTCATCTTAAAATGAAGTAGCTTACAATGGATTTGTTCCTGTCACATTTTAGGCGCATACTTCTTTATTCCTGTTTTACATCAATTTTTATTCTTTCTTTTCCTTATATGTTTATATTTCTCTTCTGTGTCCTTTGTAGTGCAAGAATTCATTCATAAATGTATCTCTAGTTAATACATTCATGGAAGTACTTACTGTGTATTGTGTGTGTGTGTGTGTGCGCGCGCGCGGGTGCTAAAAGCTGAGGAAATAATGTTCTCTAAGACTCAGTCTCAGTTTCAGAGAAATTCTTGGTCTACTAGGAGGGAGGGAGGGAAGGAGAGAGAGAGAGGAAAGAGAAAGAGAAAAGAGAGAGAGAATAGAACCTTAAAAAAAAGCTACTTTGGGGGCACCTGGGTGGTTCAGTTGGTTAACTGATTCTTGACTTTGGCTCAGGTAATGATTTCAGGGTAGAGACACTGAGCCCATCATTAGGCTCCACACCGGGGATGTGGAGCCTGCTTAAGATTCTTTCTCCCACTGACCCTCCCTTACCCTTCCCCTCCCCATGTATACTCAAGTGGCACTCTCTCTCTCTCTCAAAAAAAAAAAAAAAAAAAAGAAGAAGAAGAAAAAGAAATGAAAAAAGAGAAAAGAGCTACTGTGAAATGTGAAAAGAAGTACTTCATAATGTCCACTGGAATCAACTTGAGATATTATTAAAAATAGATTCTAAATCAGTGAATTTGGAGTGAAGGCTGAGAGTCTTCATTTCTAACAAGCTCCAAGTGATGATGCTTCCAGTTTGTAATTTATGCTTTGAGTAGGAAGTTTATAAGAAATAAAATGGAGATACATGCAAAATGCTAATGGAACACAACAGTGGAAAATCATTACAGAGAAAAAGGATGTAGATTTTGGATTTTAAATATACTGGGACTTCATTGTTCAAAAGGATAAAGGATTTTTTTTTTTTTTTGAGTATAATTGAAACACAATGTTACATTAGATTCAGGTGTACAACTTAGTTATCTGACAAGTTTTTGCATTATGCCATGTTCACCACAAGTATAGCCACAATCTGTCCCATTACATCACTATTACAATAACCCTATACTCCTTATCCTCTGCTCTTTCTTCCTGTGACTTATCCATTCTATAATTGGAGGCCCATATCTCTCTTTCCCCTTTATCCATTTTGCCCAATCCCCCAACCCCTCCCCTCTGGCAACCATCGGTTTGTTCTCTGTATTTCTAGTTTTGATTTTGCTTTTTGTTTGTTTACTCATTTTTGGGTTCCATTTATGAGTGGATTCATATGGTATCTTTATCAGTCTGACTTATTTTACTTAGCATAATATCACCTACAACCATCCATGTTGTCCAAAATGTCACGATCTAATCCTTTCTTATGGTCATGCAATATTCCATTATGTATACATATGTACCACATCTTCTTACTATTTATCTATTTATTTATGGACAGTTTGGGTGCCTCCATGTCTTGGCTATTATAAATAATGCTGTGATAAACATAGGGTGCATATATTACTTTCATGTTAGTGTTTTTGTTTTCCCTGGGTAAATTACCCTATAGCAGAATTATTGAATCATATGGTATTTCTATTTTTAATTTTTTGAGGAACCTCCATATTGTTTTCCATGGTTTTGGTACCAATTTATATTCCCACCAACAGTGCATGAGAGTTCCTTTTTCTCTGCATCCTTGCCAACACTTGTCTTTTATCTTCTTGAGTTTAGTCATTCTAACAGGTGACATCTTATTGTGGTTTTGATTTGCATTACCCTGAGGATGAGTGAGCTGAGCATCTTTTCATGCGTCTGTCGGCCATCTGTATGTCTTCTTTAGAAAATGTCTATTCAGGTCCTCTGTCCATTTTTAAATTAGTTTTTTTTTTTTTTTTTGATGTTTCATTGTTTAAGTTCTTTATATATGTTGGATATTAACCCCTTATCAGATATCATTTACAATTATCTTCTCCTATTTAGTAGTTATCTTTTTTGTTTTCTTCCTCATTTTGATAAAGTATATTCTTAGCAATGGGAATAGAAAAAGTAAGGGTTCAAAGTGAAGAGTAATAACCAATATAAGTGTGGTTAAACCAGTGCTTTTTAAAATACACTTTTTAAAAAGCAGATTCTTAGAACAAAACCCAGAAACAATTATTTAGAATTTCTAAGACTAAGGGCATAGGCCTCACAAGAAAATTCTAAACTTCTTCTCTATCTCTGCAACCACCTTCCCATCCTCACAAATTTGACTGGTATAAGCTATGGGCTGTATGCTGGTAGAAGTGAAGGAAATAGTGTTTGAGAATATCCTTAAATATAGCCTATGGTCAAGCATGAAGACCATTCTATGCCTTGTCTAGGAGTTTGTGTTTTACTTTTCAGTAGTTTATTCTGATTACAGAAAAAAATAATTACACCCCTATGTAAATGTCATTATTTATGTAATATATATCCAAATATAGTCATTTCCATATATTACTCTCACATTTTAAATTATCTTGAGACACTGATTACTTTTAAGTGCTTTGACTTTTTCTTGAGTACAGTTGACACACTATGTCACATTAATTTTGGTTTTATAACATACTGAGTCAACAACTCTATAAGCTATGCTATGTTCACCACAAACTGAATTTTTTCTTTGTCAATAATCCTAATTGCTGTGGAGCTGAAATTCAGATAAGCCAAAGGTGCTAAAAGCTGCTTTAGAAGCAACTCTTCTCTTTGTGTCCGTCCTTTCTCTTCCTTTCCCTCTCCCTTTCCCACCTTCTTTTTCTCCCTCTCCCCCTCTCAACAGTTGAAACAAGAGAGAATAAAGTTGAGTTCCTGGATTCAGTAAGATTCCCCCATATATCCTATTCACCTTTTTAAGTTAGAGTAGGAAATATTTATATGTTATTGGCTTACAAAGCAAAATTATTTGTAGCTGACATTGGTTGTTGGTTTTATGATAATTTTAATGAAATGTTTTCCAGTCCCTCCAAATATAAAGGATGTTTAAAGTATAAGATAATGCTCAACAGTTGAGGGGATATAACCAACAGGGGAGAACTGATGCCACAGTAACCATGGTGAATTGTTGTAATGTGACTGTTCTCTTCCAACAGACTTATTCACTTCCTTTTATTCTCTGGATGAACTATCTAACATAGTAGTGAATAAGTAATAATGCATCATATCCCAGCTGTGAGCAGTTTTGTGGTTAGTAAAATAGGGAGCCATCAGGGATTTACAATTTCAAATAACATTGTGTATGACAAGTGAAACTTCAGTAATTTGCAGTGAATAATTCTGTACAAGAAAAACAGAAGATAAGGGCTCTGTGGCTCAATTCTTCACAAATATCTGGATCTATGCTTAAAACTTGAGACTTGGGAATTTACTAAATTAGGGAATTCTTCCTAGTTTCCTCAATTATGATATTAGGGAAATTGTTTAACTTCTCCAGACCTTAGTTATTCCCATCTGTGAAATAGGAAATTGAATGAGATATTTGTGCAGAAATCACATAGAAATCAGTGGCAGATAAAATGTGGCTACAGCCTCCTCCACAAGCACTGGTTTCATCTCTTCTATGCCTGTTTGCACCTTTGGAAAGTCCCAGCACTCAGTTGCAGGGCTTTTCTTTTCTTTTTCTACACTTTCTCCATAAAAAAGTTTTTTTCTTCCCTTTCCTTCCCTTCCCTTCCCTTCCCCTTTCTTTTCCTTTTTATTTTCTTTTCTTAACTGCAGATATGCTGATGGCTCCTAGTTTTTGATCTCCAACTGAGCCCTTTCCCTTCTTTGAACTCTGGCCTATATAACAATCTGCCTTAGATGTCTGATGAGCATCTTCAACATCAAACATTCAAAACTAAGATAAAATTCACCTCCCCACACCACTAGTCTGCTGTTATACTACATTAGCAAGTAAAATAAACCCTATTCTCTTCAACTCATATTCAATCCATTAACAAACCCTGTTTTCTCCTTCAAAATGCCCTTTAATTTGTACTGCTTTTAACATTTTTCATCATGATTGAAACAATCATCATCTCTCACCTGAATTGTTTTAATAGTCTCCTAATTGGACTTCTGCTTTTTAAAAAAAAATTTAATTTAAATTCAATTAGCCAACATATAGTACATCATTAGTTTCAGATATGATGTTCAATAATTTATCAATTGCGTATAACACTCAGTGCTTATCACATCATGTGCCTCCTTAATACCCATCACTCTGTTACTCCATCCTCCACCCACCTCTTGTTCAGCAACCCTCATTTTATTGCCCAGTTAAGAGTCTCTTATGGCTTTTCTCCCTCTCTGATGACTTCCCATTCAGGTTTTCCTCCTTCCCCTATGATCCTCTGCACTGTTTCTTGTATTGCACATATGAGTGAAACCATATGATAATTGTCTTTCTCTGTATGACTTAATTTGCCACAAAGTACCCTCCAGTTCCATCCATCCATTCCATTGTTAAGTATTCATCCTTCCTGATAGCTGAGTAATATTCCATTATGTGTGTGTGTATATATATACACATATATGCATATATGTATACATACATACATAGGTATATATGTGTGTGTGTGTGTGTATATTATATGTTCATATTATGTTCACATCTTCTTTATCCATTCATTTATCAATGGACATCTTAGCTCTTTCCACAGCTTGGCTATTGTGGATATTGCTCTTATGAACTTTGGAGAGCAGGTGCTCCTTCAGATCACTACATTTGTATCTTTGGGGTAAATACCTAGTAGTGCAATTGCTGGGTCATAGGGTAGCTCTATTTTTAACTTCTTGAGGAACCTCCACACTGTTTTCTAGAGTGGCTATACCAGGTTGCATTCCCACCAATAGGGTAAGAAGATTCCCCTTTCTCCACATCTTCTCCAACATTTGTTTCCTGTTTTGTTAATTTTAGTCATTCTGACTGGTGTGTGGTGGTAACTCATTGTGGTTTCGATTTTTATTTCTCTGATGCTAAGTGAAGTTTAGCATTTTTTCATGCGTCCATTGGCCATTTGTATGTCTTCTTTAGAGAAATGTTTGCTCATGTCTTCTGCCCATTTCTTGACTGGATTATTTGGGGTTTTTTTTTTTGGGTGTTGAGTTTGATAAGTTCTTTATAGGTTTTGGCTATCAGTCCTTTATCTGATAATGTCATTTGCAAGTATCTTCTCCCATTCCATAGGTTGCCTTTTAGTTTTGTTTTCTGTTTCTTTTGCTGTGCAGAAGCTTTTTATCTTGATGAAGTCCCAATAGTTCATTGTTGCATTTGTTTCCTTTGCCCTTTGGAGATGTGTTTAACAAGAAGTTGGTGTGGCCAAGGTCGAAGAGGATGCTGCCTGTGTTCTCCTCTAGGATTTTGGTGGATTCCTGCCTCACATTTAGGTCTTTCATCCATTTTAAGTTTTTCTTTGTGTATGGTGTAAGAAAAAGATCTATTTTAATTCTTCTACATGTGCCTGTAAAATTTTCCCAGCACCATTTATTGAAGAGAAAGTCTTTTTCCATTGGATATTCTTTCCCACTTTGTCAATGATTAGTTGACCATAGGGTTGAGGGTCCATTTCTGGGCCTTTATTCTGTCCCCTTGATCTGTGTGTCTGTTTATGTGCTAGTACCATATGTCTTGATGGTTACAGCTTTATAATATAGCTTGAGGACTGCCTGTTTTTATCCTTGAACAACTAGTCTATTGTTTATTTAACAGAAGAGTAGTTATTTTAAAATATAAATCAGATGATGCCTCTTCATGGTTTCCTTATCTTTCAAAGCATAATCCCAATAAATGTCATGCTTCAATAGCCCTGCTATCCCTCTGACCTTATCCCTTTTCCTTATACTTTTCTCATTTCATTGTATCCAAACAGATCCAATTAAACAAGTTCTCATCTCAATGCACTTGCAATTTATGGACTTTTTAAAATGAATTTGGGTCATGGTTGTTATGGATGGCATGATTATGTCATCTGGGATAGCTGAGGCTTCTGTCCACGTTTTTCCTTTACCCACAAAGCGGCTAAACTTGGGATATTTCATGGGGTAGCAGAATATTTTCCAGCAGCAACAGAAGACAAGCCTTAATATATTACATGAAAGTTTCTGGTCCTGTTGTTTGTTAATGTATCATTGGCTAAGGTAAATTCCATGATCAAAGCCGAGTACGATGTAGGAGAGTATTATAAAAGAGCATGTATATATGGAAATAACATTTAATGGTGGCATTACTAGAAAAAATTGTTAGGTTTTTTTGCTGCTGTAATAAGTTACCACAAACTTATTAAATATTATAGGCTTCCTTCTAGAAGAGAAATCTGTTTCTGGGGAAGAATCTGTGTCTTTGTCCTCTCCAGGTTCTAGAGGCTGTCTACATTCATTGGATTGTGACCACTTCTTCCATCTTCAAAGCACATTATTCCTACCTCCACTTTTATCATCACTTCTTCTGACTTTGACCCTCTTTCCTCTCTCTTTTGAGCACCCTTGTAGTCACACTGGGTCCATCCAGAAAATTTAGAGTATTTGCCACATCTGAAGATTCTTAATCACATCTGCAAAGTTCCTTTTGTTCTATGAAGTAACATACTAACAAGTTCCAGAAATTAGGGAATTGAAAGATATCTTTTTGGAGTCCATTATTCAACCTACTGCACTCGTCATGTATTCTCAGAGCCTGGAAAGACATTCTGGCATGAAGTAAATACTCTACATGTGTGTTGAGTGAATGAACAAGTAATTGGAGTAAATTTGTTTAAAGACCTGTTTTGCTAAAAGACACTGTAAAGAAACATTGTCTATGCAAGAAAAATTTTCAAATATACTGATCATATATAATGTGTACAAAGTCATTTTTAAAATATTAGCAGAAAGGCAGTATATATGTTTTAATACATTTACTTAATTGTGTTTGTCAAAACACATATATATGTGTGTATTGTGGGGCATGGGAGAAACCTGATGGTTGATAATGCAAATGTAATAATAAAATTTTGAGTTTTTTTTAAATTTAATTTTATTTTTTATAAACATATATTTTTATCCCCAGGGGTACAGGTCTGTGAATCGCCAGGTTTACACACTTCACAGCACTCACCATAGCACATACCCTCCCCAATATCCATAACCCCACCCTCCCTCTCCCAACCCCCCTCCCCCCATCAACCCTCAGTTTGTTTTGTGAGATTAAGAGTCACTTATGGTTTGTCTCCCTCCCAATCCCAATCTTGTTTCATTTATTCTTCTCCTACCCCTTAACCCCCCATATTGCATCTCCTCTCCCTCATATCAGGGAGATCATAGGATAGTTGTCTTTCTCTGATTGACTTATTTCGCTAAGCATGATACCCTCTAGTTCCATCCACGTCGTCGCAAATGGCAAGATTTCATTTCTTTGGATGGCTGCATAGTATTCCATTGTGTATATATACCACATCTTCTTTATCCATTCGTCTGTTGATGGACACCTAGGTTCTTTCCATAGTTTGGCTATTGTAGACATTGCTGCTATAAACATTCGGGTGCACGTGCCCCTTCGGATCACTACGTTTGTATCTTTAGGGTAAATACCTAGCAGTGCAATTGCTGGGTCATAGGGTAGTTCTATTTTCAACTTTTGAGGAACCTCCATGCTGTTTTCCAGAGTGGTTGCACCAGCTTGTGTTCCCACCAACAGTGTAGGAGGGTTCCCCTTTCTCCGCATCCTCGCCAGCATCTGTCATTTCCTGACTTGTTTATTTTAGCCATTCTGACTGGTGTGAGGTGATATCTCACTGTGGTTTTGATTTGTATTTCCCTGATGCCGAGGGATATGGAGCACTTTTTCATGTGTCTGTTGGCCATCTGGATGTCTTCTTTGCAGAAATGTCTGTTCATGTCCTCTGCCCATTTCTTGATTGGATTATTTGTTCTTTGGGTGTTGAGTTTGCTAAGTTCTTTATAGATTTTGGACACTAGTCCTTTATCTGATATGTCATTTGCAAATATCTTCTCCCATTCTGTCAGTTGTCTTTTGGTTTTGTTAACTGTTTCCTTTGCTGTGCAAAAGCTTTTGATCTTGATAAAATCCCAAAAGTTCATTTTTGCCCTTGCTTCCCTTGCCTTTGGTGATGTTCCTAGGAAGATGTTGCTGCGGCTGAGGTCGAAGAGGTTGCTGCCTGTGTTCTCCTCGAGGATTTTGATGGATTCCTTTCTCACATTGAGATCCTTCATCCATTTTGAGTCTATTTTCGTGTGTGGTGTAAGGAAATGATCCAATTTCATTTTTCTGCATGTGGCTGTCCAATTTTCCCAACACCATTTATTGAAGAGGCTGTCTTTTTTCCATTGGACATTCTTTCCTGCTTTGTCGAAGATGAGTTGACCATAGAAGTCAAACTATCACTCTTTGCAGATGATATGATATTATATGTGGAAAACCCAAAAGACTCCACTCCCAAACTGCTAGAACTTGTACAGGAATTCAGTCAAGTGTCAGGATATAAAATCAATGCACAGAAATCTGTTACATTTCTCTACACCAACAACAAGACAGACGAAAGAGAAATTAAGGAGTCCATCCCATTTACAATTGCACCCAAAACTATAAGATACCTAGGAATAAACCTAACCAAAGAGACTAAGAATCTATTCACAGAAAACTATAAAGTACTCATGAAAGAAATTGAGGAAGACACAAAGAAATGGAAAAATGTTCCATGCTCCTGGATTGGAAGAATAAATATTGTGAAAATGTCTATGCTACCTAAAGCAATCTACACATTTAATGCAATTCTTATCAAAGTACCATCCATTTTTTTTCAAAGAAATGGAACAAATAATCCTAAAATTTATATGGAACCAGAAAAGACCTCGAATAGCCAAAGGAATATTGAAAAAGAAAGCCAAAGTTGGTGGCATCACAATTCCGGACATCAAGCTCTATTACAAAGCTGTCATCATTAAGACAGCATGGTACTGGCACAAAAACAGACACATTGATCAATGGAACAGAATAGAGAGCCCAGAAATAGACCCTCAACTCTAAAATTTTCAGTTTTATGCAACAATAATATAAAGACAGTTTCACATACGAATTACTACCTAATGTATTACTTGTATTAACTCATTTGATCTTCGTAAAAATCCATGTTTTGCAGAGAGTATTAAATTCATTATTTGCTGATGAATGTACTGAATAAAACAATTGGTTAAAGGATTTGCTTGATATCTTATAGCTACTAAGCAGGGGAACCCAGGCAACTGGTTTCAGAATCAGCTACTTAATCATTGAGGTATAGTGTTTTATGGAAAACAATGAGTTTTCTGGAAGATAAAGGAGGAAAACAATCATATCTCATTGGGATTATGAAAAATACTTCTTTGGGTTGGTATCATTTATATTCAGATAAATTTTTAAGAGAAAAAATTTTTACAAGTGGAGAAAATCATATGAGATGATTCTGAAAGGCAGGGAAATGAGGTCTCTACAAGAAACAGGAAATATTCTTGTTTGAATGGAACATCTGGAGTATGTTTCCCTGTAGGAGAAATTAGGCCAAGAAGGTAGACTAAGAACATGTTATTGGAGAACATGATGAGGTGACACATCTGTCCTAATTTTTTTTATTAAAGATTTTATTTATTTATTTGAGAGAGAGAGAGAGAGACAGTGCACACAGATGAAGAGGAAGAGGGAGAAGCAGACTCCCTACTGAGCAGAGAGCCCAATGCAGAGCTCCATCTCATGACTCAAAGATCAAGACCTGAGCTGAAGGCAGATGCCTAACCAACTGAGCCCCCAGGCACCCCTCTATGCTAATTTGGATAAACAGTGGGAAATGTAACTGAGGCAATGAGCTGATTAAACTGTTTTTTCAAAGTTTGATCTCATAATGGCATATAGGATAGTCTAGAATACTTATAAGAATGCAGGAAGAAAAGTGAAAAGTACTCAGTTCCACATAAAAATTGTACTCCATTCTGCAAAGTTGTGAAAATGAGAAAATTGATTGAAATATTTCTATTTCCTTTTCACCTTCACTTTTTCTTCAGTATGAAGGTACCAAGGCAGGGCAGAGAATGATGATGGAAATGATTTTGATGATGTACCTGTTTAAGGTTTAGTTATCTTGAAGTCCATCTCCACTTTTATCCTTCCTTTAGTTTGACTAGTTGCTTCAAGGTCATCTCCATTTTTGGTTGATCAGTTCAAATTGGGTTTTCACCCCTTGTCATAAGTGCTAATACACTTCTAGATTTTTTATATCAGAAATTTGGGTGAATAAGTTCTAGCCCACAAAATTTCTTTAAGGGTAAAGGAAGCTCAAAAAGAAGGAAAAATTAAAGACTTAAAAAAGATAATGAAATGTGAATGTGAAGAGATGTTTACATATGTCTGAAGAGTACAGAAAAATAGCCATCCTCAATGGGTGCTCTCTACATTCTCTTACATTTCAAAAGAAAGGTTGTTTTTGTATTCTAGTGTTTTATTTAGATCTTTCCTCCTTCATTGAAATGCTTGCCATTTCAATGACTGTGAAAACTTTTATAGATTATTTTACATCATTAAATGACATCATGAATCTTGTTACACCTATGAAAATAGTTTTAATGAAAACTTTCTCATCATCTTCAGAAATTCACCTGTGATTCCCAGGCTCCATCTTGCACTAACATATATATGAACAGATACTTACTTATTTTATTAATTAATTTTGAATATGTGGTATTTCACAATGGTGACCTCATTTTTCTTTAAAAATAATTAATTGCTAACTGGTTATTGTCCCTGAGCATTCTAAAACATGGCAATTAATGCAATAATTTGCTTTCCAATTTAGCAAAGTTTCTTTGTTGTTATTTTAATGAGAATATCCTACACATTCAGAAGGTTAAACACATTAGAAATGTAATTCTATTGACTCAAATGCCTAGAGAGTAATTTGGCAATATTTTCTAAGACTCTAAAAATGTCAAGGGCTTTGACAACAATTTCTCTTGGAGAATCTATAGCAGAACATAACTCAAAATAGTGAGGCAAAGCAGAAAAAAGATTAATGTTTAAAATGTGTAATTTTTTTGTTAAAAATTGAAATAACATGTATAATGGACTTTGTGATGTTATATTCATAAAACAAATATTAGTTAATCAAATGATATTTGAAGATTTTAGACATGAAAAATGTATGTATAAGATATCAAGCATAAAAAGTTATAATCAAAATGATATGCACATTATATTATGTTAAAATATACATCAATAAGGAAATTTAGAAAAACAGACTGAAATGTAATTTCAGATTTTTCCCCTTAAAAAATAGTTCTCATGTATATTAGAGTCAACATATAGTTCAATCAATTGACCTTATATCTGCTAAAATGTTGCAATGGTTCAAAGAGTAATATTGGATAAAACTGAAGAATCACATGGGAAAAACAAATTTGAGGGGAAAATATCTATCAGTTAATACAGTTATTTCCCCAGTTGACAATACAGAAATGAGATGAAACTTCCAACTTCAGCATGGTTGAATAAACTGAAGATCAAGAACCTCAAGGATGTAAAGAGTACTGGAAATGTCGTTCATTTTAGCCCTTGTTATCTATAAACTGCTCCTAGAAAAATGAGAATGTATCCTATTTTTTATTATAATTCTCTAGAGAAAACATTGCTATAACTTCTCATTTTAACTAAGTTAAGACCACTATTTCAAAGATCTGTAAGAAAATACTATTTTTAAAAAACCCAAGGCAAAAATATAAATAATTTTTTTATTGGAAATTTAAATTTTCTAATCATTACCTTGAGTTTTTTACATTGCTGGTGGTCATTATTTAGTCATTTTCTAGTTTTCTAATTAAGTTAAAACAATTTTACATCCTTCAACTTTCCCCAATATCTGTGATTCTTCATTCTACTAATTACTATTGAGCTCTTTTCTGAATAGTCTTCAGTTTCTCTGCAAGCCAGTTAATTTGTGTAACAAAGAACTAGTCAGATCCTAATTCCTTGCTTTGTAAATTCTAGTAATCACTTTAATTTTTTAAATATATTGCTCAAACTAAAATTTTTATGATTTAATTATAACCATGGCTAATATTTTGTCATTTAAAAGTTTACTATTAAGGAGAAGAACATTAACACTCACCAAACACCATGGTATCTCTATAAACAATTTTTTCTTGATTATTATCTCAGAGTAAGGCACACATCTGGATTTTATTCCAATATTATGTCTTCATCTTTTAGTCTGATTGCTAAAATAGCAAACCAATCTTCTAAAGGAACACCTACTTTACTGCATATTCTTTCCATAATCAAATTTACAAAAGTAATATTCTTTATTACTTTATTAAAATGAAGATATCATTTTATCATACTCTCCTCAAAAGTGTATAATGATGACTGATTGTTACTGGATTAGTATGTGTGTGTGCATGTGCATGCACTAAGAATACTTAACAAGAGATTTAGTTATTAACAAATACATGCCCAACACAGTATTAACTATAGGCACAATGTTGTAAACCAGAATTGGGGTTGCTGGATCATATAATAGATCTATTTTTAATTTTTATAGAAAAACATTGTACTGGGGCGCCTGGGTGGCTCAGTGGGTTAAGCCGCTGCCTTCGGCTCACGTCATGATCCCAGGTCCTGGGTTCAAGCCCCACATCGGGCTTTCTGCTCAGCAGGGAGCCTGCTTCCTCCTCTCTCTCTGCCTGCCTCTCTGCCTACTTGTGATTTCTCTCTGTCAAATAAATAAATAAAATCTTTAAAAAAAAAAAAAAGAAAAACGTTGTATTGTTTTCTATAGTGGCTACAGCAATTTACATGTTACATCCCACCAACAGTGTGGATGAGTTCCATTTTTTCCACATCCTTACCAACACTACTAAATATATGGATATATGATACACATATAAAGAGCCATGCTAAATAGATGTGAGGTGATACCTCATTGTGGTTTTGATCTGCATCTCCCTAATGATTGGATGATCAAACATCTTTTACTCATCTGTAAATTTTGGAAATTTACCCCTCACAAATTTTGGAAATTTACCCCTTATCTGTTATGTGGTTTGTAAATATTTCCTCGCATTCTGTAACTTTCCTTTTAACTCTGCTGATTATTTCCTTTTCTGTGCAGTGGCTATTTAGTTTGGTGAAGTGCCATTTGTCTTATTTTGCTTTTGTTGCTTGTGCTTTTGGTGTCATACCCAATAAATCATTGCCAAAACAAATGCCATGAAGCTTTCTGTATGTTTTCCTCTAAAACTTTACAGTTTCAGGTTTTATGCTTAAATATTTAATCTATTTCAAATTAATATTTGTGTATGGTATAAAAGAGGTCTAATCTCCATCTTTTGCAGGTGGATATCCAGTTTTCTCAAACTTATTTGCTGAAGAGACTACCTTTTCACCAGAGTATATTCTTTTTCTTTTTAAAGATTTATTCATTTATTTTAGAGAGAGAGAGAGAGAGGGTGTGCATGCATGTGAGCAAGGGAGGGACAGAGTAAGAGGAAGGGAATCTTGCACAGACATTCTGCGGAGCACAGAGTCTCTTTCTTTGTATATAACATACATCTATAAATGTAATATTATTCAGCCATAAAAAGGAATGAAATCTTGCCTTTCGAGGACATAGATGGAGCTAAAGAGTATAATGCCAAGCAAAATATGTCAATCAGAGAAAGACAAATACCATATGATTTTACTCATATGTGGAATCTAAGAAATAAAACAAAGAGAAGAGAGAGAGAGAGAGAGAAACCAAGAAACAGACTCAACTATAGAGAACTAACTGATGGTTACCAGAAGGGACATAGGTAGGGGGATGGGTTAAACAGGTGATGGTTGTTAAGGAGAGTACCTGTCATGTTGAGCACAGGATGATAAATGGAAATGTTGAATTACTACATTGTACATCTGAAAACTAATGTAACACTGTATACTAACTAATTGGAGTTTAAATAAAAACTAAAAAATAAATTGAAAAGAGAACATTTCCAAACTCATTTTTATTGGCTAACATTATTCTGACACTAAAACCAAAGATATACAAGAAAAAAAATATAGGCCAGTATCTCTCATGAATATAGATGCAAAAACCCTCAATAAAACATGTGAATACTAAATTCAAATATTAAATGTGAATCTAATTCACTAATTAACTATAGGCACAATGTTGTAAACTAATTCACTAATTCACTAAACTAATTCACATATTAAAATGATGATACACCATAACAAAGTGGGATTTATTTCCTGGGATACAAGGATGATTCAACATATACAAATCTATTAATTTGATACACCACATGAACAGAATAAAGAATAAAATATGCAATATTTTTAAACATTTTGCTTAGCAGTTTCTTGTGCACAGAAGATACTTGGTAAATCTTTGATTTCGGTGAGGCAAATCCAACTTTTGGAGTTAAATACTTTTATAAATTTATACACAGATTTTATCAACAAATAAATTCTAAACAGCAATGAGTTTAGAGGAGTGAAGCCAAAATGAAAAGATTTAAAAACCTTTGTGCTCCTGTAAAATAACATACTTGAAAGAATTAACATATGGATTTTGATATAACTTGGGATCTCCTTATACTGGGATACTGCGGGTCATGATATATTTTCTATGAATCTTTATTAACTAAAGTTTTTGACATTATAAAGACCTCCTATTTGTGAACCCTAGTTGAGATTATATAATAGTAAAAACTGCTATATTTTCAACCTAAGTCTAAGTGAGAACAAGCTTGTTACTTAGTTGGACATCACATGGGGAGAAAAAAAGAATCTAGACATAGACTTTACACCCTTTCTAAAAATTAACTCAAAGTGGATCACAGATTTAACTGAAAACCACAAAACTATAAAACTCCTAGAAGATAACAGAGAAGAAAACCTAGATGAACTTGAAGATGGCAATGCCTTTTTAGATGCAGCACCAAAAGCACAATCCATGAAAGAAATAAGAGATAAACTGGACTTCATTCAAATTAAAAACTTCTGCCATACATAAAACAATGTAAAGAGAATGAGAAAATAAGTCATAGACTGGAAGAAAATATTTGCAAAAGGCATATCTGATAAAGCACTTTTATCACAAATATACAAAGAACTCTTAAAACTCAACAATAAGAAAACAACGCAATTAAAAAATGGGCCAAAGATCTGAAGAGACACCTCACCAATGACCAATAAGCATTCAAAAAGATGGTTCACATCATAGGTCATCAAGTAATAGCAGTTTCATGTATAATCACCAAAATTTGGAGGCAACTAAAATGTCCTCTAGTAGGTGAGTGAATACATAAACTGTGGTATATCCAGAGAATGGAGTATTATTTAGAGCTTAAGAGATAATGAGCTATCAAACCATGAAAAGACCTGGAGAAAACGTAAATGCATATTACTAAGTAAAAGAAGAAAAATCTACATACTATATGATTCCAAGTATATGAAATTCTGGAAAAGGCAAAACAATGCAAATTGTAAAAAGATCTATGGCTGCTAGGGGTTAGGGTTAGGCAAAGAATGAATGGACAGAATACACAGGATTTTTAAGGTAACGAAAATAGGAAACCATGATGCATATATATCATAATCCATTTGTTTAAATTTATAGAATATACAATACAAATTATGAAGTGTAATGTAAACTACAGACTTTAGATGATTAGGATTGTCCATGTAGCATTATCATTTGTAACAAATGTACCACTCTGGTGGGGTATGTTGGTAATCGGGCAAGTTATGCATGTGTATAGGCTAGGGTCACATGGGAAACTTCTGTGTCTTCCCCTCAACTTTGCTTTGAACTTTAAACTTCTCTGAAAAAATATCGATAAAATGTACTAAAAAATGTTTTAAACATCTGACATGGAAATAGTGGGATAAACTCTTCTTATTTTAGTTCAACCCAATTAAGAAGGAGAATTTCTGTAAATTCACTATGAATTACCACTTCTGAGAAGGAGGTGATAACTTGTGCCTATCCCTTTGGTTACACTTTCACTATTTTCCTTGTAAAGAAGGTATTTATTCACACTTTGCCTCTATTATTCCAGCTGTCTGCCTTTTGTTCCTTCAAGGAGTTCCAAACATTACGTGTTTTAGAACACCTCTTTAATTTTATTACTTCCATTTTCAAAATGTGTTGTGTCTAGAATGAAGGCTTTCAGTTCTGTTGTGACATTCTTAACAGCTCTAACTCCCCTCACTGTAGACCAATCTTTAGCAAAACCATCAATCGCATTGTTGTGCTATTGACCTTCACACATTTATTACTTAACACATTTGCCCTTGTCAAATTCCTATTTTACTTTTATGGCCACATATCCCAAACTCCACCTTGAAATTCTGTACATTTTTTTAAAGGCTGGCTCATATTTAAAGGCTGGCACCTTCTCTTATTATCACTCTAGGTGAAAATGATTTCTCTTCCTTCTTTAATCTCTGAACTCTATAATTATTCCAAGAGACATGGACTTAACAGCAATTATACACATCTTAAAGTGAGTTGAGGCTTTATCTTTTCTTCCTGTGCCATAAATTCCTTCAGAAAGGAGACCATTTTAAGTTCCTTAAAGATTCCTTACAGATAGAAACTAGAGATATGACATCTACAGTATGGTTTAAGTATAACAACAATATGCTTATTTATTAGTAAAGATCAAAAATTATGAACTATTTGATACTGCTGCTTAGTAACAGTTCAATACACACTTATTGAAGGTTTATTTTAACTCAGGACACAAATAAGTCACAAGAACTACAGAAGTGATTTTTTTTTTTTAAGAGAGAGAAATAGCATACACATATGGGGAGGGAGTAGGAGAGGGAGTGAGAGAAACTTATGCAGGCTCCTCGCTCAGCACAGAGTCCAACACAGGGCTTAGTCTCATGACCCTAAGATCATGACCAGAACTGGAATCAAGAGTTAGACACTTAACTGGCTAAGCCACCCAGGCACCCCAACAGAAGTGATTTTAGTAGGCCATAAACTTTCAAGGAGATCTTTCTGATAAGAGAATCAAAATTAACACCACCAATGAAATAAGATGCTGATTTGTACTAGTTTGTGTGCATAGACTAAAAAAGGTTTTGAGTCAACTAATGACTCAAGTGTTGAAGCAAATCCGGAAAATATAGCATATGAAACATTCCAAGGGGAGTGAAGGAAAGAAACATGAGATTAGGTGATTACTAAAGAAGTACAATGTTCATGTGCAGAAAGAACTGGTAATGAGACACCTGGAGAATAAGCAGAAGCCTCCAAATCATAGAATGTGGTCCAAAATTATGGATTTGAAAGTCGAAGGCCTGCATATTCAGCTTCCTTTCCCCCCACTCCAACTTTAGTGCACAGATAGGGCTTCATGCTTAACAAAGCATTAGTGGTCATGATTCTTCCTTTATCTCTGGCTCTTTTCCTCAACCACATTTCTCACTGACTGAGAAAAATATATTACTTTGTTATCATAAAAGCTTCCAATCAATAATCTGTCAAGTATTCAAGCCTAGTCATAGCATTAGTATATAAATTTATATATAAATAAATAAAGCAAGTTAGGAAAATGAAGAAGTCTTAGCACTCGGGATTTCACAAAGAATTAAGAATATTTATGACAGAATAAGATGTGGCTTGACTAAAAACACTGCTACCAAAGCAAAGCAGGAGCTAAGCAAAAATGTGGTGAAGGACCATGTTTCATGAACGGGCTGCTTCTCTTCCTTATAATTTTATAGACTTTACCCATGAAAAACTATATGAAGAAGAGATGCCACAACAATTATAAGACAGTTCATAAAAATGAATCATGGAAATTGATACGGCAAAGTTAAAGACCCAAAGATTAAGCAGACATGATACTTCAGCTTTACTGAGATTTAATTGACAAATACAATAGTAGGATAACTAAGGTACACAATGTGATGACTCGATATATGTATATACTGTGAAAGGAACCTGTACCCATTAAGATAATTAACACATCCATCATCTCACTTACCTTTGTGTGTGTGTGAGAACATCTATGTTCTACTCAGCAAATTTCAATTATACACTAAAATCTTATCAACTAGTCATACGTTATATACTATGACCTTACTCATCTTATAATTGAAATTTATCAACCTCTCCCTATTTCCCTCTGTCTGGCTTGTTTCATTAACTATGATGCCTGCCAGTTTCTACCATCATGTCTCAAATGGCAGGATTTCCTATTTCTCAAAGTTAAATAATATTTCATTGTATATATATTAATGTTTCATTGTATATACATACACCACATTTTCTTCATCCATACAAGACGAGTTGTTTCCATATCTTTGATGTTGTGAATAATGTTGCAACAAATATTAGTGGACATATTCTCTTCAAAATAATGGTTTCATTTCCTTTGGACATATACTCAGAAGACAGACTGCTGAATTATATGCTAGTTCTGTTTTTTCTTGAGGATCCATGGAGCCAAACCCTGGGTTCCATCTCCAGATGGGGAGATCATGACATGAGACAAACCCAAGAGTCAGCTGCCTAACTGACTGTGCCACCAAGGTGTCCTGAGAAACTTTTAGTGTACCTGTACAATTTGTATGTCTTCTTTGGATCAGTATCTATTTGGATCTATGTCTACTTTTAAATTTGGTTATTTTTGTTTCTGCTATTGAGTTGTATGTGTTACTTATATATTTTGGATATTAATCTCTTATTGGATATGTGGTTTACAAATATTTTATCCCATTCCATAGATTGACTTTTCATTTTGTTGATGGTTTCCTTTGTTGCATAGAAGTTTTTTTTTAGTTTAATGTAGTCCCACTTTTAAATTTTTCTTTTGTTGTCTTTGCTGTTGGTGTCAAAAGTGAAAAACCATTGCCAAGAGTAATTTCAAAGACCTTACTCTTTATGTTTTCTTCTAGGAGTTGTATGGTTTCAGGTCTTACTTTCAAATAATACATTTTGAGTTGATTTTTGTATATGTTATAATACAGTGGCCCTGTTTCATTCTGCATGTGGCTACCAGATTTTCCCATCACTATGTACTGAAGAGACTATCTTTTCTCTATTGTATATTCTTGGCTTCTTTGTTAAAAATTAATTGCCCAGGGGTGCCTAGGTGGCTCAGTGGGTTAAGCCTCTGCCTTTGGCTCAGGTCATGACCTCAGGGTCCTGGGATTGAGCCCTGCATCAGGCTCTCTGCTTGGTAGGGGGCCTGCTTCCCACTCTCTCTCTCTGACTGTCTCTCTGCCTACTTGTGATCTCTGTCTGCCAAATAAATAAATAAAAATTTTTAAAAAATTAATTGCCCATATATGCATGGGTTTTCTATACAATGTGTGTGTGTGTGTGTGTGTGTGTGTGTATCCATATATATATGGATATATATATATATATATATATATATATATATCCATTTTAATGCCAGTACTATACTGCTTTGGTTACTACAGCTTTGTAATATAATTTGGAATCAGGAAGGGTGATGTAATATAATTTGGAATCAGGAAGGGTGATGCCCTCAGCTTTGTTCTTTCACAAGATTGCTTTCACTATTTGACTTATTTTGTGATTCCATGCAAATGTTAGGATTTTTTTTCTATTTCCTGAAAAATGTTATTGGATTTTTTATAGCAAGTGGGAAAGTATATAGTTAAAGCCATTCCAGGGAAAAATTAAAAGATGAGTGTTTTTGCCTACTCCCTCTGCAAACATTATGGGTGTATGGTGGGGGCAGGGGTTGTGCACCTGTGTCTGCTTAGGGACTTGTGTTTTCCTCTTATGGTCCCGGGAGACTAATGAATGCTCCACTGATTATCAGAAGACTCATTTCTGAGGAATAGTTACAGAAGTTGAGGTGCCTGACGCATGACAAGCTTCTTACAGGGAGATACGTGAGATTTGGTTTTTACTGTTGGAGTGGACCAAAGCGAAAAGGCAGAGTAAGTGTCCACCAGCTTCCTTGGTCTCTGGGCAGGATCACAGGCAACCCCTAGATGTGTGATAAATTAGAAGCCAAAACCTCAGGCAGCTTATAATGTGTGCAGTTAGCCCCCTTTCAAAGAAAGACTATAAGGGGCATCTAGGTGGCTCAGTGGGTTAAAGCCTATGCCTTCAGCTCAGATCATGATCCCAGGGTCCTGGGATCGAGCCCTGCATCGGGCTCTCTGCTCAGCGGGGAGCCTGCTTCCCTTCCTCTCTCTCTGCCTGCCTCTCTGCCTACTTGTGATCTCTGTCTGTCAAATAAGTAAATAAAAATCTTACAAAAAAAAAAAAAAAAGAAAGACTGTAAGATGGCATTTTTGTTTGTTCTTTCTGTGCTGAGCTCTGTGGAGAATACTCATGGAGAGGGCTTCTGGGTTTTTTAGAACTGCTTGTTTGCTATAGTTGCTGGCTTTCAACACATAGGTGTTTCGGGGCTATCACTTGGATGGGAGTCTTAAAAGCTGGAGCACCAGATGTGTGGCACAAACACTTTGCTCCCCAGGAGTAGCTGGGAGTTGAGGCTTCCTTCTTTATTGTATGGCACTCTTTTTTTTTTTTTTTTTTTTGTTTTTTATTTTTTATTTTTATTTATTTATTTTTTAAATTTTTTATTTTTTCAGCATAACAGTATTCATTATTT
The DNA here is from genome assembly GCF_902655055.1 of Lutra lutra. Lineage (NCBI taxonomy): Eukaryota > Metazoa > Chordata > Mammalia > Carnivora > Mustelidae > Lutra > Lutra lutra. Next base: position 54,807,512 of record NC_062290.1, read on the forward strand.
TTGCACCACACCCAGTGCTCCATGCAATCCGTGCCCTCTACAATACCCACCACCTGGTGCCCCCAACCTCCCACCCCCCACCCCTTCAAAATTCTCAGATCGTTTTTCAGAGTCCATAGTCTCTCATGGTTCACCTCCCCTTCCAATTTCCCTCAACTCCCTTCTCCTCTCCATCTCCCCTTGTCTTCCATGCTATTTGTTATGCTCCACAAATAAGTGAAACCATATGATAATTGACTCTCTCTGCTTGACTTATTTCACTCAGCATAATCTCTTCCAGTCCCGTCCATGTTGCTACAAAACTTGGGTATTCATCCTTTCTTTTTTCTTTTTTCTTTTTTTTTTTTTACAGCTTTATAAACATATATTTTTATCCCCAGGGGTACAGGTCTGCGAATCGCCAGGTTTACACACTTCACAGCATACTACTACTACTACTACTACTACACTACTCACCATAGTACATACCCTCCCCAATATCCATAACCCCACCCCCCTCTCCCAACCCCCTCCCCCCATCAACCCTCAGTTTGTTTTGTGAGATTAAGAGTCACTTATGGTTTGGCTCCCTCCCAATCCCATCTTGTTTCATTTACTCTTCTCCTACCCCTTCATCCCCCCATGTTGCATCTCCTCTCCCTCATATCAGGGAGATCATATGATAGTTGTCTTTCTCTGATTGACTTATTTCGCTAAGCATGATACCCTCTAATTCCATCCACGTCGTCGCAAATGGCAAGATTTCACTACTTTTGATGGCTGCATAGTATTCCATTGTGTATATATACCACTTCTTCTTTATCCATTCGTCTGTAGATGGATATCTAGGTTCTTTCCATAGTTTGGCTATTGTAGACATTGCTGCTATAAACATTCGGGTGCACGTGCCCCTTCGGATCACTACGTTTGTATCTTTAGGGTAAATACCCAGCAGTGCAATTGCAGGGTCATAGGGTAGTTCTATTTTCAACATTTTGAGGAACCTCCATGCTGTTTTCCAGAGTGGTTGCACCAGCTTGCATTCCCACCAACAGTGTAGGAGGGTTCCCCTTTCTCCGCATCCTCGCCAGCATCTGTCATTTCCTGACTTGTTAATTTTAGCCATTCTGACTGGTGTGAGGTGATATCTCATGGTGGTTTTGATTTGTATTACCCTGATGCCGAGGAATATGGAGCACTTTTTCATGTGTCTGTTGGCCATCTGGATGTCTTCTTTGCAGAAATGTCTATTCATGTCCTCTGCCCATTTCTTGATTGGATTATTTGTTCTTTGGGTGTTGAGTTTGCTAAGTTCTTTATAGATTTTGGACACTAGTCCTTTATCTGATATGTCATTTGCAAATATCTTCTCCCATTCTGTCAGTTGTCTTTTGGTTTTGTTAACTGTTTCCTTTGCTGTGCAAAAGCTTTTGATCTTGATAAAATCCCAAAAGTTCATTTTTGCCCTTGCTTCCCTTGCCTTTGGTGATGTTCCTAGGAAGATGTTGCTGCGGCTGACGTCGAAGAGGTTGCTGCCTGTGTTCTCCTCGAGGATTTTGATGGATTCCTTTCTCACGTTGAGATCCTTCATCCATTTTGAGTCTATTTTCGTGTGTGGTGTAAGGAAATGATCCAATTTCATTTTTCTGCATGTGGCTGTCCAATTTTCCCAACACCATTTATTGAAGAGGCTGTCTTTTTTCCATTGGACATTCTTTCCTGCTTTGTCGAAGATGAGTTGACCATAGAGTTGAGGGTCCATTTCTGGGCTCTCTATTCTGTTCCATTGATCTATGTGTCTGTTTTTGTGCCAGTACCATGCTGTCTTGATGATGACAGCTTTGTAATAGAGCTTGAAGTCCGGAATTGTGATGCCACCAACTTTGGCTTTCTTTTTCAATATTCCTTTGGCTATTTGAGGTCTTTTCTGGTTCCATATAAATTTTAGGATTATTTGTTCCATTTCTTTGAAAAAAATGGATGGTACTTTGATAGGAATTGCATTAAATGTGTAGATTGCTTTAGGTAGCATAGACATTTTCACAATATTTATTCTTCCAATCCAGGAGCATGGAACATTTTTCCATTTCTTTGTGTCTTCCTCAATTTCTTTCATGAGTACTTTATAGTTTTCTGAGTATAGATTCTTAGTCTCTTTGGTTAGGTTTATTCCTAGGTATCTTATAGTTTTGGGTGCAATTGTAAATGGGATGGACTCCTTAATTTCTCTTTCTTCTGTCTTGTTGTTGGTGTAGAGAAATGCAACTGATTTCTGTGCATTGATTTTATATCCTGACACTTGACTGAATTCCTGTACAAGTTCTAGCAATTTTGGAGTGGAGTCTTTTGGGTTTTCCACATATAGTATCATATCATCTGCAAAGAGTGATAGTTTGACTTCTTCTTTGCCGATTTGGATGCCTTTAATTTCCTTTTGTTGTCTGATTGCTGAGGCTAGGACTTCTAGTACTAAGTTAAATAGCAGTGGTGATAACGGACATCCCTGCCGTGTTCCTGACCTTAGCGGAAAAGCTTTCAGTTTTTCTCCATTGAGAATGATATTTGCGGTGGGTTTTTCATAGATGGCTTTGATAATATTGAGGTATGTACCGTCTATCCCTACACTTTGAAGAGTTTTGATCAGGAAGGGATGCTGTACTTTGTCAAATGCTTTTTCAGCATCTATGGAGAGTATCATATGGTTCTTGTTCTTTCTTTTATTAATGTGTTGTATCACATTGATTGATTTGCGGATGTTGAACCAACCTTGCAGCCCTGGAATAAATCCCACTTGGTCATGGTGAATAATCCTTTTAATGTACTGTTGAATCCTATTGGCTAGTATTTTGGCGAGAATTTTTGCATCTGTGTTCATCAAGGATATTGGTCTGTAGTTCTCTTTTTTGTTGGGATCCTTGTCTGGTTTTGGGATCAAGGTGATGCTGGCCTCATAAAATGAGTTTGGAAGTTTTCCTTCTATTTCTATTTTTTGGAACAGTTTCAGGAGAATAGGAATTAGTTCTTCTTTAAATGTTTGGTAGAATTCCCCCGGGAAGCCATCTGGCCCTGGGCTTTTGTTTGTTTGGAGATTTTTGATGACTGTTTCAATCTCCTTACTGGTTATGGGTCTGTTGAGGCTTTCTATTTCTTCCTGGTTCAGTTGTGGTAGTTTATATGTCTCTAGGAATGCATCCATTTCTTCCAGATTGTCAAATTTGTTGCCGTAGAGTTGCTCATAGTATGTTCTTATAATTGTCTGTATTTCTTTGGTGTTCGTTGTGATCTCTCCTCTTTCATTCATGATTTAATTTACTTGTGTCCTTTCTCTTTTCTTTTTGATAAGTCTGGCCAGGGGTTTATCAATCTTATTAATTCTTTCAAAGAACCAGCTCCTAGTTTCGTTGATTTGTTCTATTGTATTTTTGGTTTCTATTTCATTGATTTCTGCTCTAATCTTTATGATTTCTCTTCTCCTGCTGGGTTTAGGGTTTCTTTCTTTTTCTTTCTCCAGCTCCTTTAGGTGTAGGGTTAGGTTGTGTACCTGAGACCTTTCTTGTTTCTTGAGAAAGGCTTGTACCGCTATATATTTTCCTCTCAGGACTGCCTTTGTTGTGTCCCACAGATTCTGAACCGTTGTGTTTTCATTATCATTTGTTTCCATAAATTTTTTCAATTCTTCTTTAATTTCCTTGTTGACCCATTCATTCTTTAGAAGGATGCTGTTTAGTCTCCATGTATTTGGGTTCTTTCCAAATTTCCTCTTGTTATTGAATTCTAGCTTTAGAGCATTGTGGTCTGAAAATATGCAGGGAATGATCCCAATCTTTTGATACTGGTTGAGACTTGATTTAGGACCAAGAATGTGATCTATTCTGGAGAATGTTCCATGTGCACTAGAGAAGAATGTGTATTCTGTTGCTTTGGGATGAAATGTTCTGAATATATCTGTGATGTCCATCTGGTCCAGTGTGTCATTTAAGGCCTTGATTTCCTTGTTGATCTTTTGCTTGGATGATCTGTCCATTTCAGTGAGGGGAGTGTTAAAATCCCCTACTATTATTGTATTCTTGTCAAAGTGTTTCTTTGATTTTGTTATTAATTGGTTTATATAGTTGGCTGCTCCCACGTTAGGGGCATAGATATTTAAAATTGTGAGATCTTCTTGTTGGACAGTTCCTTTGAGTATGATATAGTGTCCTTCCTCATCTCTTATTATAGTCTTTGGCTGAAAATCTAATTGATCTGCTATAAGGATTGCCACTCCTGCTTTCTTCTGATGTCCATTAGCATGGTAAATTCTTTTCCACCCCCTCACTTTAAACCTGGAGGTGTCTTCGGGTTTAAGATGAGTTTCTTGTAGGCAACATATAGATGGGTTTTGTTTTTTTATCCATTCTGATACCCTGTGTCTTTTGATTGGGGAATTTAGCCCATTAACATTCAGGGTAAGTATTGAGAGATATGAATTTGGTGCCATTGTATTGCCTGTAAGGTGACTGTTATTGTATATTGTCTCTGTTTCTTTCTGATCTACTACTTTGAGGGTCTCTCTTTGCTTAGAGGACCCCTTTCAATATTTCCTGTAGAGCTGGTTTGGTATTTGCAAATTCTTTCAGTTTTTGTTTGTCCTGGAAGCTTTTAATCTCTCCTTCTATTTTCAATGATAGCCTAGCTGGATATAGTATTCTTGGCTGCATGTTTTTCTCATTTAGTACTCTGAATATATCATGCCAGCTCTTTCTGGCCTGCCAGGTCTTTGTGGATAAGTCTGCTGCCAATCTAATATTTTTACCATTGTACGTTACAGACTTCTTTTCCTGGGCTGCTTTCAGGATCTTTTCTTTGTCACTAAGACTAGTAAATTTTACTATTAGGTGACGGGGTGTGGACCTATTCTTATTGATTTTGAGGGGGGTTCTCTGAACCTCCTGAATTTTGATGCTTGTTCCCTTTGCCATATTGGGGAAATTCTCTCCAATAATTCTCTCCAATATACCTTCTGCTCCCCTCTCTGTTTCCTCTTCTTCTGGAATCCCAATGATTCTAATGTTGTTTCGTCTTATGGTGTCACTTATCTCTCGAATTCTCCCCTCGTGGTCCAGTAGCTGTTTGTCCCTCTTTTGCTCAGCTTCTTTATTCTCTGTCATTTGGTCTTCTATATCGCTAATTCTTTCTTCTGCCTCATTTATCCTAGCAGTGAGAGCCTCCATTTTTGATTGCACCTCATTAATAGCTTTTTTGATTTCAACTTGGTTAGATTTTAGTTCTTTTATTTCTCCAGAAAGGGCTTTTATATCTCCCGAGAGGGTTGCTTTAATATCTTCCATGCCTTTTTCAAGCCGGGCTAGAACCTTGAGAATCGTCATTCTGAACTCTATATCTGACATATTACCAATGTCTGTATTGATTAGGTCCCTAGCCTTTGGTACTGCCTCTTGTTCTTTTTTTTGTTGTGAATTTTTCCGCCTTGTCATTTTGTCCAGATAAGAGTTTATGAAGGAGCAAGTAAAATACTAAAAGGGTGGCAACAACCCCAGGAAAATATGCTTTAGCCAAATCAGAAGAGATCCCGAATCGTGAGGGGGGAGAAAGGGGATAAAAAGGGGTTCAAAAGAAAAAAAAAAAAAGAAACTATTTAAAAAAAGAAAGCCGATAAAGAAAAAATATGAAAAGAGGAAAAAAAATATATATATTAGATAAACTATTTAAAAAACGTTAAAAAAGGAAACAGTAAAAGTTAAAAAAATTTAGCAGAAGAAGAGAAAAAGAAAAAAAAAATTGAAAAAGAAAAAAAATTAAATTAACTGCAAGGCTAAAAAATCATGGGGAGAAAGCCATGAGTTCCGTGCTTTGCTTTCTTCTCCTCTGGAATTCCGCCGCTCTCCTTGGTATTGAAACTGTACTCCTGGGTAGGTGAACTTGGTCCTGGCTGGATTTCCCGTTGATCTTCTTTCAGAAAGTGGTTGATTTTCTGTTTCTAGAATTGCTGTTCTTCTCTTCAATCTCCCGTTGGATTTGTAGGTGTTTGCAATCTTTAGATAAGCTATTTAGCTGATCTCCCACTACCCGAAGTAGTCTCAGCCTGCTACTTCTCCGCCATCTTGACTCCTCTCTGTATGGCACTCTTGTAGAAGTAGGGTTTATGGTGAGAATGTGTCTCACTTTTCCTACCTATTTCAATGTGGATATTTTCTCATTCATCCAATATGTAGGAATTGGTTAGGTAGTTTCTGGATTTCTCTGAGGGTACTGTTCCAAGAGTAGCTGTACTCTGCTGTGTTCCTGGGAAGATGGGAGTTCAGGAACATCCTATGTTTGACTTTCCCATCCCTGTTCATTCTTCAACCTAGATAGACATGTTTTATTTTTATTTTTTTAAAAGATTATATTTATTTATTTGAGAGAGACAGAGAGAGCATAGGTAGAGAGATGAGAAGCAGACTCCATGGCTGAGCAGGGAGCCCAGTGCAGGGCTTGATCCCAGGATCCTGAGATTATGACCTGAGCCAAAGGTAGACTATTAACCAATTGAGCCACCTAGCCTCTCTGACATGATTTTAAATTTCAGTTCTGTCATTAAATCTAAGGATATCATTTAACCATTCTAATGCACAGTTTCTTCATTTGCAATAATAGGAAAAATAGTACCCTCATCTCATAGGGTTTTTTGAAGACTAAATAAGACAATGTAAAAAAAGGGCAGTTTCTGGAATATAGTAGATATTAAATAGATCTTGCTTATTATGATGATTATCATTTTAATGTACCCTTTATTTCCAAATATGTATTTTCTGTGTTTATCTTGGAAAATTTCCCTTGCAATATTAATAGAAAATGCTATTTTCCCCTAACATTTTCTGATACTTTCTCATTATTTATATATAATATATCATACCTTTCAAAAAAGTTCTCTCCAGGGGCACCTGGGTGGCTCAGTTGTTAAGCGTCTTCAGCTCAGGTCATGATCCCAGGATCCTGGAATCGAGCCCTGCATCAGGCTCCTTGCTCGGCAGGAAGCTGCTTCTCCTTCTCCCACTTCCCCTGTTTGTGTTTCTTCTCTCACTGTGTCTCTTTCTGTCAAGCAAATAAATAAAATCTTTTAAAAAATTCTCTCCACCTATTTTTCATTACTGTCAAGTTTCTTATCAAGTTGACTTATATTTGCAGTTATCATAAATATTTGGCCTTAAACTCTTATTCTAACAAAAATTAGTTGCTTATATAATAAATATAAGAAAAAGGAGAAGCTGGTTATATTGTATATTAAATTCATTTCCTTATTTTGAGATGACTAGATATAATCCTTCAAATGTCTAATTTACTTATGCTTTGAAAATGTAATTTAAAACAAGTTGAAAATACTATTACATTATTTTGGTTTTAGAAAATATAGAGATTAAGCAAACCTGCAAAAACTAGATGGTTTATTTTGTTTTTCTGTTTTGTTTTGTATAAAAATAATACATCTCCAGGGACCTGTAGAGCATGCAACTCTTAATCTAGAGATCATGAGTTCAAGCCCCATTTTGGGTGTAGAGCTCACTTAAAGAATATATATGGATATATATATATGTAACTTTTATTTTTATCTGCATAATCACTATGGTCCCTTTTATTTGACTACTGCTTTTTAGTCTGTGAAATACTACCAAGAACAAAGGAAGTTTATCATGATCATATAACATGGGAATAATTAAATATGACTAACTAAAATAGTTCTGAGCATATGGTTTAATGCCACAGCCTCAAATATGAAATGTTTCCCTCATATTTAATATTTTTTAAGTGATGAAAGGACTTGCTCAAATTTCTTCCTATTTTGGCAATGTTAGTACTATACTAATCATATTTTTGTGTGTATGGTATTCTAAACAGACTTTTTAGGATCTTGGACCCCTTAAAGCTTTAATTGTATTGTGTGACTTTATTATCAGCATTTTTTGGTTGGTTGATTTGGTTTGGTTGCTAATTAGATGAGAAAAAAGAGGATTGTGTTAAGACAATTGAAATAAATGGATAATTCTGGATAAACAGTCTATTTTACTCACTCAAATATATCCTCTATGATAAATATACTGGGTTATGTGCTCAGAGAACTGTGTGATTTCAGCATAGTTTAGTGAAATTCTTTATGTTTTTCTATATCAGTGAATATTTGTTCAGAGAATGATCTTCCAGCAGTTAAAAAACAGCATGTTACAACCAATCAACCTATCACAGCCAAACCCCAGAAGAAGAAAAACATTACATGGCAAGTGGCACCATAACTGATAAATAATAATGAAAAATAAAAAGGCTAATGAGAATTTAGTATTGCATTCCCTCAAACCTCTAAAACCACAATCATATGCTAAGAAATTAATCAGAATGCACTTGATATTTTATAATATTTACACATGGCAAATTCAAACTTCTACTATATTTCTTATGGAGTCCATAAATTATCACTGTCAGTGATGCACAATGAAACATGCTAACACCATAAAAAAGTAGAAATGGGGAATTGCATCCCTGATATAAATTCCATGATCTAAGTAGGTATATAGCCTATATGAATAATTATACATTTCATATAATAAAGTTAAGGTGACATGAGAGAGGAAGAAAGGAAAGGAAAGAAAATAGCACACACACTTCATAGTCAAATAAATCTTAAATGTAAGAAATTAAGTAGAAAATATCACTGAAAATTATTCACTTTATAAATAATGTTTTCTAGTTCTCTCATTAGGGTGTCACAATAAGTAGTGTTACCTATTGCTTCAATCCTTTATTCATTTACAATGCTTCAATGCTAACCTTATTCTCACAAAAAGAAGATAAAGTTCTTGGGAATTGTTTGTGTCTTGAGTTAGGAAACATAAACATAGGACAAGAAAAGATTGAATTGTTGTTAGACAATAAGAAGGTTATCAGGGATGCAAAGGGGTACTTAAAGGAAATTCCCTAATCCATAATGTGATCCCTAATGTGAAAATCTAAGAATTAAATAAGAAAATGAATAAGAAAACCATGAGTATATGATGATACTCAAAAATACATTAAGAAATGGGCAGGTACAAATAAATTTCTGATGTTTTCGGAAATTGCTGAATATGGGTATATCTGAGTTGTATGCATGTGGTCAACAATGAAATCTTATCACGCTTATTTGATAAGTGATTAATTCTAAAGTGATTAGTTCTACTTCTAGATAGGGTAGGAAAAATGCAAGCAGGTGAAATCAGTCAACAAAAATGTTGAGTATAATGTAAAGATTTATATTGATTTGTTAAACCCATGGAAATACATTTCTTGAACTATTGATTCCACCTTGGAGAAATGGCATCTTTGAGGTTTAAAAATTACCTGATGGATTTCTTGTTTTGTTATTTTTTTCACCTGTATAATTCATGCATTGACTGGATAAATGTGGGTTTGGCTAAATGGATTTTATTCAACACCCTGACTTTCTCTCTCTCTCTCTCTCTCTCTCTCTCACACACACACACACACACACACACACACATACAGCATTTAAGCAAGTGATTATAAAGGCAATATATTTGATTTGTTTAGGGGAAGTGAGATTACCCAGGTTGGAGGGAAAAAGCATCATTTGGAAAGTTGCATTAGGTACAAAATATTCAATAAAGTCAAGTCTGGGTGGAATCTTCCTGGAAGCTCCATCTAGTTCCAAAAGACAGAACTCTAGTTAGTTAATGCTTCAGTATAAAATCAAAGTTGTCATAGCAAGCATGAGATGGTTGCTATTTTCACTTCATCAAGAGAATGTATTTGTAAACCAGTGATGAAGACATAGTATATTAATGAAAATTTTTATATAACTTATATTAGTAATATAAGTATAGTAATCAATTTTAGAGTTACTGCATTGTATGTACATACTTGTTGAAAGTTGATTTGAATGGTTAAATTAATGTCAGTTATGAAATTTTAAAAATATGATTTAGGGGCACCTGGGCGGCTCAGTGGGTTAAGCCTCTGCATTCAGCTCAGGTCATGATCTCAGGGTTCTGGGATCGAGCCCCGCATCCGGCTCTCTGCTCAGCGGGAAGCCTGCTTCTCCCTCTCTCTCTCTTCCTGCCTTTCTACCTACTTGTGATCTCTCTCTCTCTGTCAAATAAATAAAATATTTTAAAAAATATATGATTTATTAAACTGAAAGCATTTATTAGTACACAGGAATATTTCACTCATAAAATTTATATATTTGCCTTTTTAGATGTTTGAAGTGATTATGATAATCAGATAAATTAAATTTTGATTGTAGCTTAAAGCCTAAGTGAATGTTAATTAAATATGTAAATATAGGTAAAGTTTAAACAGATTTTAATACCTCAAATGTATGAATTAGTTGAGCATAAATTGAAACCAAATAAAATGAGTAATCTCATTTTATAATTAATTGCTAGATTAAAATAAATTTAAAACCTCAACAAAACTAAATTTAAAGTTTTTAACTACAATAACTGAAATATTAATTTAAACAAAAGGAACTGAAACTATGTTTTATGGTGTCAAATATTCCCCTTAGACATTAAAAAAAGGACCAAGTGGACTTAAATTACATACCTTTCCTTTGCTATATTATTCTTGCATTATAAGCATATAACATTTTATTTATTTCATTTGATGTGATTAGCATCAGGATGTTCAACAATTGAAAAATATCTCAGATTTCTATTGTGAATTTTTTCAACCAAAATCATCATATTCATATTCTATGGCTAAGAATGTACTTAACTAGCCATGAGATGAAGTGTTTTCAAACCACCCTCTGAACCAAGCAAGGTGGAAAATGAAACATGAAGGACAGATAAATATAATTAAGCTAAATTAATTAGTTTTATTAATACACCTAAGATCTTTGTTTAACTAGATGAAGGAAAATCAAGTGTTTCATAGCTATCTCAGGAAGGAAACAATTAAATAAACAAGTATATTATCTCATAGTATTTTAGCTATCTTACATATACTGATATGTTCCAGTGATTTCAAGATTGATCAAACATTTTACAACATTCTAGAGGAATATCATTTCTCCCTCATTTCCCTCCCTCCCTGTGTCCCTTTCTTTTTCTGTCCTTGCCTCCCTTTCTTTGCTTTTCTTCCTTCATTTCCATCTTGCCTTCTTCCCACCCATTATCTATTTCTCCATCTTTCCTTTCCTCCCTCTATATATTCCTTCCTCTTTTTCCTCATTGCTACTTTCCCTCCCTGCCTTTTCTCATTTCTTTCCAAAATTTAATATTTTTATTGATGTGTAAAGCCTTGAATTTTGTGCACTTGATTTTTTCGTATTTTTATCAAATGACTACCTCAGTGTCCAAATATCCAAGGTTTGTAGTGAACTTGTTATTCATAAAAGGATGTTATATCTCTAAGCGCTGGTTCCACATTGGGAAAAGCCTATCTCTTAAAGCTGAATTCTTTATCTGATGGAATCCTTTTTTTTTTTTTTTCCTTGTATAATTTAGAAGTTAAATACCCAGCTACTTTATTCATCTCCCTAAATGCACATACGCACATACACACACACCCCTCCTTCAAAACTGGAAGGAAGAAGAAACAATGTTTACTGATACTGGACAAATACAAAAATCTATTAAGTACAGTTGTTAAGTACTATAAAGCCTAGAATGAAAGGACTGAAGTGAACTTATTGTACCACTTTTGATTTTAAGTATGTAGGGATTTTCTATACATCAACTGATTTATTTCAAAAGGCAGATCCACTGATATTATTGTAGTAGTAACTCCAGATTACCTGGCCAGACCATTGGAAAATCAGGACATAACATTTTAGAGACTTAATTCACCAGTTTGGAATGATGATATATGCTATCTATCCTTAAGGCCCCTAGAGAGAGTTTAGAGAAACTCTTTTTAGAATGGAAAACACGTAACATGCATCAGTGTATCATTTTGTACACAGTGACTATCCTTTTTACACCTACTCAGAGTAGAGCAAATCGGTATGATGAAAGGGATGTTTTGAAGATGACAAGCTATTGTAAAATCTGTAAAATAACCTAGTTGACTCCCTTCTTCCTTTCCTCTCAAATGGTTTAATTTATTACTAGGAACTTACATGAACTGACCTATAAAAACTTCAAAATCTAAAATTAAAAATTGGCGATGTATTAACATATTGTTTCTCAACTGCAAGCCCACATTTTCTCTCTTCTGCTTTGTGAATATAGGCTAAGATGGAATTGGCAAGACACTTTTTTTCTTTACCAGTCGACTCATTGTTAGCTTCCACCAATAGCAGGCACTGGAGGAATAGTGATATCAAGACTGTGGAGGAGGAACAGCTTCTCCTCTTCACTCTGTATCTATTTTTGCTCCCAGTTTCCTCTATGTTTTCTCTTCCATTGGTGTCACCAAAGCAATGCCTCTTCATTCTCAAGTAAAAGTTTGTCCAGAAGTAGCAGTTGACTCTAGCTTGCTGTTTTGCCAATACTTACAGAACTAGACCCAAATATAACTTGTCAGGGATAGTTCATCCTCTGAAGTCTGATTTCCAGACCCACGGGGACCCTTCTCCAAGGGTTAGAGACATCAGTAGTAAGGAAGCAGCATCTCCATCTCATAGGACCAAGTTCCAACTTTCTGGATTTTCTCCTAAAAACATCTAAGTTTTGATAATTCCCATCTCTTCTCTTTGTCCCCACAGTTCTAAAGGAGTAGCTGTTTCTGCAGGGCTATTATTTTAATACCTTAGCATTTCATTTCTACTCTTTAATATCTTTAATAACTAGGTAACAATTCATAGTAAATTTTCTCTGTATTACAATAACTAATGTGGTTATGTCTCTTGACCAGACCTTGGCTAATATACCGCCTAATTAGAATTGTATTCCCTCAAATTCTTGTCTTCCCTATGTCTGCCCTAATTTGTTTTTTGTCACATTAATTATCTCTAGTTGATGTACTACTGTATTTTTCTTCTCAGCAATATTTTTTTTATGTCTCCTTCTACTAGAATATGAGTCTCATGGAGACAGAAATTTTTGTATACTGTGTTCATTGCTCTGTGCATGTGAGAACATTGACAAATAGCAAATAACAAACATGTATTGTATTAAAAAATAGATGCATATATTGTAAAAATTAAGCAACACAGAAACTGTGAAGAAATAAGTAGAAAACAGTTTTCTTATATCTCTACCTGGAAATATGCATAACTAACCCTTAGAAAGCATCTTTCTAGCAACCAATGTATATAAATAATTGATAAAAACTCAATATAGATAGCAGTTAGGAAAATTGAATAAAACCATTAGGATTATTTTTTATAAAATATTAATTCATTTAATTTAACTGAAGAAACATAAACTCAAGTGAAAATGACAGAATTACTAAACATGAGATAAATGTTACCATGTGGAATATTAGTTCTTAAAAGAGGTTGGAAATTTGCAAGCAGATTGCTTGAAGAATTTGTCCTACTGACCCTTTTATGTGTATAGTGTGATAAATTTTTAAAAATGTCTTCATAAAAAGCATATGGACTTCAGGCTTTTCCAGTTCCACCTACTCCCAGTTGCCTTAAATCCAATTATTTTATTCCTTTTATTTTCTGCCTGTATCTGGCACCATTTGCATTTATGACCCCTGTTTGAAGATCTCTATAAAATTAATTAAAAATGGTCTCATGGACACATGTAGTAGTTGAGTCTTTATCATTTGATAAATGTCTCAGGAACAGGATTGAACACGTGTAGTTCTTTATTTTTTTTTTTAAAGATTTTATTTATTTATTTGACAGAGAGAGATCACAAGTAGATGGAGAGGCAGGCACAGAGAGAGAGGGAAGCAGGATCTCTGCCGAGCAGAGAACCCGATGCGGGACTCGATCCCAGGACCCTGAGATCATGACCTGAGCTGAAGGCAGCGGCTTAACCCACTGAGCCACCCAGGCGCCCCACGTGTAGTTCTTTAAAAATTAAATCTATGACGGGGCGCCTGGGTGGCTCAGTGGGTTAAGCCTCTACCTTCGGGTCAGGTCATGATCTCAGGGTCCTGGGATAGAGCCCCGCATTGGGTTCTCTGCTCGGCAGGGATCCTGCTTCCCCCGCTCTCTCTGCCTCCCTCTCTGCCTACTTGTGATCTTTCTCTCTCTGCAAATAAATAAAAAAATCTTAAAAATTAAATCTATGAAACCTGTCTCTAATATTATCAATACAGTAAAGCATCTGATTTGCCATGTGACTCAGGAAAATGATTCACTTCCTCAAAGTTCTTTAGCAGAAACATGTCTTTATTTTGGGTTACAATATAAAAGTAAAATTAATTTAAGAAAACTTTATTTTAAATTAGTTCCCATGATGCCAAGTGTCTAGTATAACTCCTTATACAAATCTGTTCTTCAGTTCAGTGGTAACTGATTGAATTTTAACGGTATGCTAGTCCCTATACTTGAAACTGGAAATGCAAAGTAGTACATGCATATGTCTTGGCCCACAAAGAAATTAATGAAATTTAAGTTTTAAGATCTTTGATATTTACAAAGTAACCTAAAATAGACATAGAGTCTAAGACTCCCTTGGCAAGGTTATATTATAATTCTTCCCTCTAATATAGCATGAAAGGAATAAGCAATCCAAGACTATCTCTGCACCTCCAGAAAGGAAGGAAGGAAGGAAGGAAGGGAGAGAAGATGGATGAAAGGAAGGAAGGAAGAAAAGAAAGAGAGGAAGAAAGAAAGGGAGGAATAAAGGAAGGGAGGAAGGAAGGAAGGAAGAAGCCTACAGCAAGTACTTTTGAAAACTAGAATGTCTTGCCATCAATCTCCCCACTTATCTATCTATATATCTACTATCTATCTATCATCTATCATCTATATTTTTGTTGAGAGAGACAGATGAGATAGCAAAGATGAAACCACTTAACTAGGGAGAACTCTAGTTATCCAGTCACTATATCAAAATGTTTTCAAATTGGATGTCAAGATGGATCTTCAATTTATAATCCAAGAAAAACTGAGAGAAAAAGTGGGGGGTGGCATTCAGACATCCTTTATTTCCTCCTCCAGTCACTGGCACATGCTTGGAGACATTTGGTTTAGATTGCAAATAGCCTCCTCCTTTATTTTCTCCATGGGATGGAGGAACCTTTCATACAGCAGTTCAGAGATTTCAGAAGAGGGCTCAGTCTAGTGCTGGTAACAACTACCATCATAGTAGAGATAAGAGGAAAGTACAACCTGATTTGAACTGGGTCTCTCAATTTTATTTGTTTTAAATTTTAAAAAGTTTTCTAATTCAAATGTGGTAACTCCATGGTTACTACTCCTGAATTGGAAGGACCTCCGACATTAAGATATTTATATGTTCTATTTTCATTTAAAAGCAGTCTGAAACTTTGAGGGCAAGGATACAGAATTAAGTTAACCACTAACCATTTGATGATTCCTAGGGGGGAAAATGCCAATGTTTACAGAATATCTATCCCAAGCTGATTGTTGAGCTAGGTTCTTTGCATATATTTTGCTTCATTTACTGACTACAACAACTCTGTGAGGCATGTTATTCTTATCTCAAATTCACAGCTGAAGAAACAAAAATGCAAAGAGTTTAATTTTCCCCAGGTACACATCACATAATAAAGGTGGGACTAAACTAAGTTCAGTCTAGAAGCCCGGTCTGAATGTTCCATTCTTATTTGCCCAGGTGTAAAATTAGGAAAACTATCTCTTAGGTTATCCAGCTTTGAAATGTTAATTCCAATTTAAATAATATCCCAAATAGATATTAGTAAAATTTCTTATATGTTTCTCCTATTCTTAGCAAGTTCATTTATTCATATCTTCAAGTACAGACATAGGAGAGTAGATCATGAATTAGACTAGAAAAGGACATATATTTCTTATACATTTCCCTCCCCATTCCTGGCCAAGTTTTCACATTGCAAGGAGCAAAGAAATGGGACAATAGATATAGCTTTAACATTGTTGGTTTCGATAATCTCTTTTAACTGAAGGATCTTATTCTATTAACAGTCTAAATATTTATGTAACTGCTTGGAGTGCTATGCAACAAAGGAAGTCTTCAATAGCTAGAGAGGTAATCCCATCATTTCTTCATTATTTACTTTTTCTGTATTTTCACCCATGCATACATGTGTCTGATTTTCCCACCTACAAAAAAAGCTTGAAGATTCGTAAGAAAACTCTTCTCTTCTGTCTCTTTCCCACACTTATTTTCTGCTTCTCATTCCCTCTTAACCAAAAATTATTTGTGGCATCAGACAGATCTCATGTAGAGTTCCTACCAGTATATTATTATCATTATTAAAACTTGGTATTGTCTCCAGAGTTCATGGCACTAGAAAATATTGAAAAAAAAATACAGACACACACACACACAGACACACATATGTGCCAGTTTAACCTTAGGAGGTTTTTGTTCACTAGGTTCCTGATACACAATTAAAATGAAAAAAAAAAAAAAAGTTAAAATGAGTGAACATTGCTGATTTCAATCTGCCTCAACAGCAACCATCTGTTAAGGTAAAATACACACCAAAGCTCCCAGTAGTGCAAATCCTTACCTAATGCCTGTGACAACAGAAGGGAAATCTAAATTCAGAAGTAATGTCGAGTGGGAAAGAGTAAATGTCCTTTGAATAGATCAACACTTATTTCTGTAGGCTCCTGGCCTCAGAATAGATGTGTAATATGCTATGGTACTATTTCTATGTAAAACACGACGTTGGAAAAACTTCACTAATTTAGGATTCAAATGGCCATGATTTAGGACTAAGAAAAATTTTCTAGGTATTTAAAATTTTCTAGTGTTCTTTTTGTGTCTCCTAGTATGTATATCTTCCTGGAATTGCTCCATAAGGACATGCCAGATGAGAAATGCACAGTTCTCTCAAAGTCCACATTATCCTCTGAAAAAAAATACATCACTATTTTGTCCATTTCATTCTTTGGATGCTTGTGGCAACCCGATATTACTGTTAATATTTTTCTTCCTTGTTTCTGTAATACTAGAAAGTTTTAGTTCTCTTCTGACAACTCCTAAATTTCCTTTGGGAATGCTTTCTTGCTTCCTAGCTGAGAAATATAGGTGCTACCCATTCTTTTTTGTATTGCCTTTTTCTTATTAATATTATCTTGGAAGTATTTTGATCTTTATACCTATCTGTAAGAATACAGACCTCCAGTTTGTGGTATTACCACTGGCTTACTTTCTGAGTTCCAACATTTCCAAGTGACAGATATTTCTCACCTTATGATAAAATTGATATTCTACTTATTACCTATATTTATTGACTTTTCTCAAATTTTTCATCAAGTTACATGCATAATAATTCCAGAAGTAGCTTGAGCTCCAGAATTGTTTGAATTGGCTATACAACGATGTCTACATCTCTACTCAACACACCAACATACCATGGTATTGATTTTCTCATTAAACTGGTACTGAGAAAGCTCCAATAACTCTCCATGATTTTTTATTAGAAAAATGCAATGTTATTCAAAACCAGACCTGACTCCATGTTACCAGTAGATTCTCCTTCACTTTTATCTGGCCATAACTGAGATTAATTCCTTTTCTAATCCATTAACTAGAAATCATGATTGGCTTAGACTAATCACCTGGGGTTGAATGGATGCTGGGAAGACAATAAAAACATCTACCACTATATTATCTCATTTCCATCTCCACATGCCAAAATTCCACTAATCCTTCAAAGCATGTGTCTTCTATGAAACTTTGCATGGCTTCTACTAATGAAAACTCCTCTCCTTTTTTTTTTTATTTTTTTTTTTTTAGTTTAAAATGTCTATATACTCCTACAGTGTACTGACTTGTAGACCAACATTTCTACATGTCTTCTCCAACTTAAATACTCCCTTTCAGAATGTGTGATAGTCAGCTTCACAATGAGAATTAGACATGAAGTCCACTAGCTTCATAGGTTCTACCAGCCTTCCATTCATCCTGATGTTTATCTAATATTTTTGTCTGATATCTCTAAGTCCCAATCATGTTTACCATAGACCATCTGCAGTGCAGCCACACCTGAAATAGCTACAGCTTCATTTTTATCGTTATCATCATTTGATTAACTGACCTTTCACACCACGGGCAGATTTGTGCTTGCACAGTTAATTTGAAAGACAGATAATAAGAACAAAACTCAAATAAATGTATCATTTTGAAATATAAAACTTAAATTAGTAATATATAGATATCTGGATTTTATTGGGAATATATAGGAGAGAAAGAAAAGACAATAACATATTTAAGAAGCATGAAAAATCAATAAATATTTACTTATTTCATGAACTACTTAGTCCATATTGGCAGAGATATAAGATAGAATACATGTATATTATCTGGGATTATTTATCTTTCTTTTGATGTTTCCAACTTCTAAAGCTGGGTAACTAACACCTTTACAGAAAAGCATTTTACCTACTTTTCATTTCTTAATATTGTTTTGTAAAAAATTCTAGGCCATCTGGGTAACAATTAATTTATTTCATATATTAAAGAAAATTGGAAATAAAGAGTTGTAAAACTATATGATTGTACATACCAAGTTGTCTGACTTTGTGATAGAACAGAAATCAGTATTTTCACGTGCCAGTTAGATGAAGTTCACATTATTATAACTTTCTTCTGAAAATCTCTAAGAAACATATTCATTTGCCATATGCAGATGAAAATTAAGTTTCTGTCAAAATGTCAGTTATACAGACACAAATACAAAGAGAAGTTCTCTTGTGTTTCAATCAAAATTCTTTTTGTTCTTTTCCTGGTAATGCAAGTATCTCTATGAAGTGTTATCTGTTCAGAAGTATAGACATCTTTTAAACTCTGAACCTCTGATAGAAACATAAGATGACAAAAGGACATCTACACAGGTTTCTTGTTTCACTGATTATCACTGAACACAATAAAAACACAAGTTATTCCCTGATTACTTATACCTTTTCGTGATATAAAATATGTTGCTCGGGCACCTGGGTGGCTCAGTGGGTTAAGCCGCTGCCTTCGGCTCAGGTCATGATCTCAGGGTCTTGGGATCGAGTCCCACATCGGGCTCTCTGCTCAGCAGGGAGCCTGCTTCCCTCTCTCTCTCTGCCTGCCTCTCTGTCTACTTGTGATCTCTGTCTGTCAAATAAATAAATAAAATCTTTAAAAAAATATGTTGCTTTACATATGGAAGAAAACTAAATTATACTTAACTCTTGGAAGTCATAGGTTTAGCATCTTGACTCCATTTACATTTTCGTTATGGAACTACTGAACTTTCTCTGGTAGTTTGGAAGTTTTAATACATGAGAGGAGAACACATATGCAGTTTTTTGTTTGTTTGTTTGTTTGTTTGTTTGTTTTTAGAGAGAGAGAGAGAGCGAGCAGGGGTGGGGAGGGACAGAGGGAGAGAGGGAGACTCTCAAGCAGGCTCCATGGAGCCCAATGCAGGGCTCTACCTCACAACCCTGAGAACGTGACCTGAGGCAAAATCAAGAGTCAGATGCTTAACTGGCTGAGCCACCAAGGTGCCCCAAAACATACACAATTTAAACAGGAGACATTGGAGCAGAATAAAAACTTGAAAATCATGTGCTCCTTTTTAAGAAACAGGAAACATAAAGAAGACATCTGGTAGAAAATATGAATGGTTTAGATATAAAGACACAGAAAAAAAATAAAAGATTGTTCAGATAAATGATCTAAAGCTTGCTGAAATGGCTGATGGTCAGTACCACAACACTTAATTTTTTTTTTCTTTTGTAGAAAGAAGTAAAACCTGACAAGATACTGTGAACAAAGAATAGTAGCTTAAATATTTCAATCACAGGCAAACTGTAGAATTGAGAATTATATAATAATTTCAGAAACTAACCAAATCAATATAAACTAGAATAATCAAAATAAAACAAAATGATAAACAACAAGAACAAAGAACCCCTATAAATAAATATTTAACAAAGATTTAATTATTGTGAAAATGCTGTAACAAATCAAAGTACAGTTACCTCTTTTTTCTTTTTTCTTTTTTTTTTGTTTTTAAAGATTTATTTTTTTTAAAGTAATTTCTACACCCAAATTGTGGCTCAAATGTACAACCCCAAGATCAAGAGTTGCATGCTCTATTGACTGAGCCAGCTGGGCATCCTGTACAGATACCTTTCTAAATTCTGTTTTCATTTCCTTTGGATGTATACTCTGAAGTAGGATTGCTTTATCGCCTGAGATAGGGAACACATAAGAGTCCACTGATGGAAGAATGGACAATATATATATATACATATATATACACACACACACATATATATATAGTCACATCTTTGTCCACTCTATATACATATATACTTTATATACATATATTCTTCGTCCATATATACATATATGTGTGTGTCTATATATATAGACACATACACAATGGACTACTACTCAGCCACCGGAAAGAAGGAAATCTTACCATTTGTGACAAACAACATGGATGGACCTTGAGGGCATTAAGCCAGATTAAGGAGAACAAATGTTATATAAAAGAGCTGAACTCATAGAGATAGAGTGGAGAGATGGCTACTAGGGGCTAGAGATTTGGTGAGAGAATTGGGAAAATGTTCATCATGGGGTACAAATTTCCAGTTAGAAGATGAACTAGTTTTGGGAATCTAATGCACGGCATTGTGATTGTAGTTAACAACACTGTATTTCGTAAGTGAAAATTGCTTAGAAAGTAGATCTTATATGTTCTGACCAGTATGCCTGGGTGGCTCAGTAGGTTGAGCATCTGCCTTCAGCTCAGGTCATGATCCCAGAGTCCTGGGATCTAGTCCTGCATTGGGTTTGCTGCTCGGTGGGGAGCCTGCTTCTCCGTCTCCCTCTACCTGGTCCTCTTCCTGCTTATACTTCCTCTCTGTAAAAAAAATGTTCTGACCACACACATACACACAAATATCTTTGTGTTATGTGATGGAGGTGTTAGCTAACACTGTAGTGGTAATCACAGTGCACTGTATTAGAATATCAAATCAACATGTTTTATACCTTACACTACACAATGTCAATTATATCTGAATAAAGCTCTGGGAGAAAAAACAAAACTTTGAGAAGCTTCTCAGCGTACTGAATGCTGTATAGTTCTAGCATATGGGGTGAGCTACTAGCTTTAGTGTGGGGCAGACAGGAGCAAAAGGAAAGCAGTAAAGAGGTAATTAATTAATTAATTAATTAACATATTTTTTAGATTTGTTCTTGTCTTTTTCCTATTTAGTGCCCTGAGATAATCATTGCTTTTTCTCACTGCAGTGGACCACCAGTGCTAATATATACACAGAAAAGATGAGCAAATACTTGAGCAAATACTTTACTTGAGGGGCGCCTGGGTGGCTCAGTGGGTTAAAGCCTCTGCCTTCGGCTCAGGTCGTGATCTCAGGGTCCTGGGATTGAGCCCTGCATCGGGCTCTCTGCTCAGCGGGAAGCCTTCTTCCTCCTCTCTCTGCCTGCCTCTCTGCCTACTTGTGATCTCTCTCTGACAAATAAATAAATAAAATCTTTAAAAAAAATACTTTACTTGATAGGGTTAAGTATTAAAACAAAAAATAATACTGAAAAACAAGCTACAATGGGACATTCTATTCTTCATAGTCACCCCCAAAACTGTGAGATTATAACCTTATAGACTAGAGTGATGACATCCTTTCTGTTGAGATATAATAACCTAGCCCTGAATATATATACAATTTGAATATGTATGTGTACGTATATTAATATATATTCACACACAAATAAGCTGAGATTAAATAATGGTGATATTGAAAAAATATACACAGGCAAATATTCATATTAGCAATTAAAATAAAACTTAGCATTAGCAAACTATACCTAGCATGTTTTTATTAAGACACAGAGGAAGACAAATAACTACATGAACCTTAAAAGGAGAATGTAAAATGAAAATAGGTGGGATGACAGTAGTTGGCTTGCTCACCAGATATCAAGATATGCTGCAAAAGCCAAAGCAGTAAAATAGTGTTGATATAGCATAAGCACAGGAAGATAGACATATGGAACAGAATAGAAACTTTAAAAGCAGATCTGTGTGCGCATGAAAATTTAATAAAAAATAAAATTGATGAGTTCTTTAGTAGATAGTATTGGGGATACCGATTCATTTTGAAGAAAAGATATAAAACAAAACCTTACATGGAAATGTGGACTGTGTAACACAAACTGTATGTGAGAAGTAAAATTAAAATATTAGTAGAAAACAATAAAGGAACTTATATCAATGACCAAGAATGAGAAACAGTTTTTTCATTTCCTTATACTGAAGAATAGTATGGACATAATTAAGCAGATTACAGAAAGGAAGAACATAGTTGCAATATGTAAAGCCAACAAAGGATTCACTACTGTCCGTTATGCATAAGCAACTTATACAAATCAGTAACAATAAGACAGTAGCCTTCGAAGATAAATGGATACAGTATATAAACAAGTTATGAAGAAGGGATCTCTCAAACTAACAAAGAGATGCTCAGATCCTTTTGGTAATGTGAGAAATGTCAATTAAAAGTAAAATTAGGTATCATTGTATACCATTAATTATCAAATCTTAGAGAACATATAACACTAAATGTTACCTAAAAGTGGAATATAGAGGCCCAAACATCCTATTGATGGCAACTACTCTGAAGAATAAACTAGCAATCAATACTCAATACTCAATCAATTTAAGTATATTAACAGACTATGGACCAACAACTACACACTTAGATATGCAATACAGAAAAAAATTTACACCATTCCGTAAGAGGGAATGCACTCGCATGATTATGGTATGGTATTACTCATGATAGTAGGGAAGTAGAGGCAAATAGAGTCAGCCATTACTGGGAATGTGTAGAGTCATATCATGGAGTATTAGGTAGAAGTACAATAGATATATGCAATATAGCCAAATAAAACTATAGATTGAAATAGAGAATATTAAACTTAGACCGGAAAGTAAGGTAAAATCAAGAGTATGATAATAACACAAAATTTAGACTACAATATCCTTTTTATTTATACTGTATAATCTAGAGTATACAGAAAAAAATTCAGTTATGCAGTTTTACACCAATACAATAAAATAAAAGCAATTATTCCTGAGAATTGAGATTTATTCTGGAGTGAGGCAGAAAGTTATTTCATATCTTCTTCCTAATTGAGAAAATAATATAATGTGATGAACAACATTATGCACCAGTTTCAGCGGGTTGTATTTTATAAGTATCTCATGTCTCAGTCAATAAGCCAACACCAAAGAACAGTTCAAGTAAAAGAGGTCAACCTGCTATCAGGACAACCATGGACTCCAGCCAAGAGTTGCCACAGGTTTATTCAGGTTTGCAGCACTCATTAGAGCAATCGTTAGAACACATGGTCTTAGAAAACCTCTACACATCTATTTTCCCTGCCACCCAGGCATTTAATAAATCCTGAATTTCAGTGAGATCAAAAGTTGAAGATGAGTTAAAAGTACCCTCAGGCTTCAATGTCTATGAACTGGGTGGGGGTGGTAAACTTGGTATTATCTTTTGAATCTTGAAAGCCCAAAAAGATTACTTTCCAGTGGCACACTGAATACTGACTCTTCATAAGATCACCAGAAAAACATGCTGAAAAGTTGAAGATAGGACCATTAGTCTTACCACAGTCAGAAATATCATACCTTAAGAGAGTGATATTGGTGATAATGGTGTCTAAAAAAGGGGAAGACAGAAGAGGTTATTTATAGGGCCTTAGAAGCTGGGCTGAAATGTTCAAAATGGGCATTGTAGGAAAGGGATCAGGTTGAGATTGGGTAGAGTGTATGACACAAAGCTTTGTACTGGGAACAAGGTGAGGGTCTTGTACTGAGTCTCAATGTGTAATAAAAGCAGTAAGTTAGTTATCAAAAGATACCAATTTCAGTTAATTCATAGTTTAATCTATAGGAGTAGGTATCTCATGGGAAAAAAAAATAGTCAATATGTTTTCACATTGTTACTGAGTATGAGAACAGAGATGTCTAAACTAAGGACAGGGAATTACATTGTTTTCTGCTCTAAATATTTTGCTCCAAAATTTGTCAATGAAGTACAAAGGGAAACATCCATAATAATTTCAGAGAGTATATGTCTAGCAATTTAATGCATAAAATATGATTATGAAAACTTAAACAATGGAGTATAATGACATATCTATTAGAATGGCCAAATTCCTAAAAAAACTGAAAATAAGTTATTCCCGGGGAGGATATGGAACAAAAGAAACTCTCATTTGTTGCTGTTGAGAATGCAAAATGGCATAGTTCTTTGAAAGACAGTTTAGAAGTTTCTTACAAAATGAAATATCATCTTATCATGTAATTCAGCAACTACACTCCTAGATATCCATGCAATTTATTTGAAAATGTGTTTATATGCAGAAATATGCATGCAATATCTAAGGAGGCTTTCTTTTAATCACCCAAAACTAGAAGTAACCAAGAGATCTTTTAACAGGTGAATAGATAAATTTACCGTGATGCATCATTACAATGGAATATTGTTCAGCAATAAAATAGAAATAAGCAGATCTCCAATTTCTAGTTCCACATGTAAAGAGTTTGGAATTCACCACTGTGTCCAGACAGCAAGTAAAAAACTTAACAAACTGAAAAATCAACAACTCTTTTTGGATCCAAAAGAGCAAGGGTAGAGAGCAAACATCTGTTCCCAAGATCGGAGATATACATACAGGCAAATGCAGGGAAGCACAATTTCAGCCAGAGCAGAGACTCAGGAGTGGAAACTGCCACTGAAATTAGTACTTAAGTAGGAAAATTAGAACTGTAATTGATAAATTGTTGGAATCTCAGTGTAAACAACTCTGAGAGTTAAAAATCCAGGGGGACTCAAGCATAAGGGCACTTACACAATACTGTGAGATTTACCGCCAGGGCTTCAACCAAGTTCTCACAGTAAATGTTAGAGAAAAATCCACTGTGCTCAGTCAGGGAGAGGGAAGAGGAACCATGTTGAAAGTTGTGAGAGCACTCTGTTCCTTTTAACAACCCTGCTCTCAGGGGAAGCTTGTAAACTAGAACTGAAGTTGCTGAGGTATTATCAGAGCCTAATTGATCAGAGGGAAGGAAACACCAACCCCAGCCTACTCTAGCTATACAATCCTACCTAGGGAATAAGAAAAAAGCTAAGAAAATCTTGCGAAGTTCACAGGGTAGCACACAGGCTCATTAAATGACCAAGAGCTAATCACAGGACTATAGAATGCTTCCCCTCTCCATATACCTGGAGAGCACTACATTAATAAAGCCCTATTTATATCTTTTCCTTTTGCCCTATACATACGCTACAATCAGAAAAAAAATTACATGCCATACCGAAAGGCAAATGACAGAATATGAAGACAGAGCAAGCATCAGAGCCAGATATGACAAGAATGTTAGAATTCTCAAACTGGAAATTTTAAGGAAGTATTAATAATATATTAAGGGCATAAAGTATAAACAAAACAACATGTAAGAACAGATGAGCGATGTAAACAGAGAGATAGAAATTCCAAGAAAGAAATGTTAGAGATTAAAAGCACTGTAACAGAAATTAATAATGCCCTTGTACACTCATTAGTAGACAGGACACAGCTGAAGAAAGAATCTTTGAGGTAGAGAATATATTAATACAAACTTTGAAATCTGTAAAGTGAAGAGAACAAAGACTGAAAAAAACAGAACAGAGTATCTAAGTACAGTGAGATGGACAACTACGAAAGTTATAAATACACACAACAGAACTATTAGATGAAGAAAGTGAACAAGGAACAGAACTATTTGAAACAAAAATGACTAAGAATTTCCCCAATATTATGTCATACCGGGAAGCTCAAAGAACACCAAGGAGGATAAATTCCAAAAAGTAACACCTAGACATACCATTTCAAAACTATAGAAAACCATTTGCTTATTTGTTTTGTTTCTTAAATTTCACATGAGTGAAGTCATATGGTATTTGTTTTTCTCTGATTTACTTCACTAAGCATTATACTCTACTGTCCAACCACATCATTGCAATGGCAAGATTTCATTGTTTTTGTATGCTTGAACAGTATTTCATTGTATATGTATAATACATCTTCTTTATCCATTCACCAAACAGTGGATACTTGGGCTGCTTCCATATCTTGCCTATTATAAATAATGCTGCAAAAAACATAGGGGTACATGTATCCCTTTGAATTAATGTTCTTGTATTCCTTGGGTAAATAGCCAGTAATGAAATTGCTAGATCATAGAGTAGTTCTATTTTTAACTTTTTGAGGTAACTCTATACTATTTTCCAGTGGCTGTACCAGTTTGCATTCCCACCAACAGTGCAAGAGGGTTCTGCTTTCACCACATCCTTACCAACACCTGTTGTTTCCTATGTTGTTGATTTTAGCCATTCTGACAGGTGTGAGGTGATATCTCATGGTAGCTTTGATTTGCATTTCCCTGATGATGAGTTGAGCATCTTTTTCATGTGTTTTTTGGTCATCTGTGTCTCCTTTTGAAAATGTCTATTATAAAGAAAATAATTTGAAAGAAGTCAGAGGGGGAAACAAACTTTTCCCATACAGGATCAAAAACAAGAATTATATCTGACTTTTCCTAGGAAACCATGTAAGCAGGAAGAGCATGGAGTGAAATATTGAATTAGGAGGAAACAAAACAAAACAAAATGAAGCATCAAACCAGAATTCAAAAGTGAAGAAAAAATAAAGACATTCTCAGACAAACAAAAATTGAAGGACTTTTTGGCAAGTAGGCCTCCCTTGCAAAAAATGTTGAAAGAAGTTCTTTAGAGAAAAGAAAGATAACATAGGTCAGAAACTCAGATCTATATAAGGAAAGGAAGAGCCCTGAAGAAGGTCTAAGTGAAGATGAAATAAAAACATATTTTTCTCATTCTTAATTGACTTATTAAATAATAGTTTGTTTAAAACAATACTAATAAATTTGACTATGTATGCATAAATATAAAATATTTACATATATATTTGTAACATATACATATAAAATATACAATTATATATATAATTTATAATATATGTGTATTTATATATAAATATATACATATATATGTTTTTGTATGATTATATATGAGTAAAATGAATGGCAGCAATGGTACCAGATGTGAAAGGGAGGCTTAGGATTATTTTGCTATTTTAAGGTTTCTTTTTTAAAAAAGATTTTAGTTTATTTATTTGACAGACAGATATCATAAGTAGACAGAGAGGGAAGCAGAGAGAAAGGGGGAAGCAAGCTCCCTGCTGAGTAGAGATCCCAATGCAGGTCTTGATCCCAGGACCCCAAGATCATGACCTGAGCCAAAGGCAGAGGCTCAACCCAGTAAGCCACCCAGGTGCCCCTAAGATTCTCTATCAACATGTGAGGCAGTATGCTGTTATTTGAAAGTCGACTTGAATTAGTTTTAAATGTATATTGAAAACTCTCATGAAACCACTCAAAAGGGGTAAAAAATAAAACTGAGAATCTAAGAAAGGAAAGAAAATGGAATCATACAAAGTGCTCAACGGAAACCACAAAAAACAAAGAGTGGAAGACAAAAATAGGAACAAAAAGAAGGTCAACAAATAGGAAACAGTAACAAGTATGATAGACCATAATCCCTTTATATAAGTAATCATTTTGAATGTCAATGGTCTAAATGTACCAATTAAAAGAGAATGTCAGACTCAACTGAAAAAAACAGAATCCAACTATATGTTGTTCACAGAAACCCATTTTAAATATAAACACACACATGGTTTAAAGGTAAATGGAAGAGAAAAAAGTAATGTGCTAACACCATTCAAAAGAAAAGAGGAGGAAATATACTGACTTTAGTCAGAGCCCACTTCAAAGCCAGAAAAGTGAGTGATAATAAAAGTCTTTTCATAATGAAAATGAGGTCAATTCTCTAACAAGACATTGTAATTGCTACTGTGTATGCACTTAAAAACAGAGTGTTGAACTATTTGAAGCAAAAATCAGTAGAACTGTCAAACTATTTGAAGCAAAAATCAATAGGTTAATCCACTATCACAGTTCAATGTCTATCTATCAGACAGGGACAGATCCAACAGGCAGAAAATCAACAAGGACAAGTGGAACTGAAGACACCATCAATCAATGGGATATAATTAACATCTATAGACAATTTCACAAAAGCAAAGATCCATGTTTCCTTTTTTCTTTTTATTTTTTTTTTCTTTTTAGGGGCAGAGGGGCAAAAGGAAAGGGAGAGAGAGAATCCTAAGCAAGCTCCACACCTGGTGTGGACCCCAATGTGGGGTTCCATCTCACAACCCTGAGATCATGACCTGAGATGAAAACAAGAGCACACACTTAATAACCCAGGCATCCCAGAATACCATGCTTCTTAGGTTCACATGAAGCATTCACCTGGGTCACTAAACATATTCAACAAATTTGAAGAAGAGAAATCATATAATATTTGATTAATCTTTTAGACCAGAGTGGAATTACAGAGTTAATAATAAAAGATGACTGGAAAATTCTGAAAAAATGTGGAGATTAAATAGTATATGTCTAAAAAAACCCACAAGGGTCAGAAAAAAATTTCAAGATAAATTTAAAAAACATTTTGAGTTTAATGAAAATGAAAATAAAACTGACCAAAACATACGGATATAGAAAAAGCAGTACTTAGAGGAAAATTTATAGTAATCAATACACATGTGAGAAACAAAGACAATATCAAAAGAATAAGAAGGTAAGCCACAGACTGGATGAAAATATTTGCAAAAGAAACATTTGGGGGTGCCTGGGTGGCTCAGTGGGTTAAGCCTCTGCCTTTGGCTCAGGTCATGATCTCAGGGTCCTGGGCTCGAGCCCCGCATCAGATTCTCTGCTCAGCAAGGAGCCTCTTTACTCTCCCTCTCTCTGCCTGCTTCTCTGCCTACTTGTGATTTCTCTCTGTCAAATAAATAAATAAAATCTTAAAAAAAGAAACATCTGATAAATGACAGTTGTTGAAAATACACAAAGAGCCCTTAAAACTCTACAATATGAAAACAAACAATATGATTAATAAATAGGCCAAGGATTTAAGACACCTCACCAAAGAAGACAGATGCATGGCAAATAAGCATATGAAAAGATGTTGCACATCATATGTCATCAGAGAAATGCAAATTAAAACTTCACTGAGATACTGCTACACACTTATTAAAATGACCAAATTTAGAACACTGGAAATGCCAGAGGCTGGCATGGATGTGGAGCAAGAACTTAATACAGTGCTAGTGGAAATGCAAAATGGTATAGCTAATTTGGAAGACAGTCAGCAGTTTCTTATTAAACTCAAAATACTCTCACTGTACAATCTAGCAATCACACTCCTTGGTACTTAACCAATGGGGATGAAAATATGTCCACATAAAAACCTGCACAAGGATGTTTATGACAACTGTATTGATAATTGCCCAAACTTGAAAGCAACCAGTAGGTGAACAGATAAATACATTGTAGTACATCCAAACAATGGAATATTATTCAATACTAAAAAGCAATGAGCTACCAAACCATGAAAAGACATTGGGGAACCTTAAATGTCTATTACTAAATGAAAAACGTCAACCTAAAAAGACTACACATTGTATGATTTCATCTATAGTCTTACATTCTGAAAAATGTAAGACTATAAAGAAAGTAAAGAGTTGAGTGGGTGTCAGGGTTGACATGATGGTCGGGGGAAGGATGACTAGCTGGGGCATGCAGGATTTTTAGGCAGTAGAAATGCTCTGCATGATATTATAATTGTGGATATATGTCATTACACATTTTTCCCAGAATGTAGAAAACCAAGATGTAGAAATGTAGAAAACCATTTATTCACAGAGACCTGGCAGGCCAGAAAGAACTCTAAACTATGGACTTTGGGTGATTATGACATACCAATGTAAATTCATCCTTGTTAAAAAAGAAAAAATAGTACCATTCTGATGAATGATGTTGATATGGGTGGTGGTGTACATGTATGGGAGCAGGGTGTGTGTGGAAAATCTCTATACCTTCCTGTCAGTTTTGCTATAAACCTAAAACTGCTCTAAATGTGCACACACACACACACACACACACACACACAGAGAGAGAGAGAGAGAGAGAGAGAGAGAGATGAGCTAATAAGTCACAAAATGACATGGATGAAATGTTAATGTATTTTGCTAACTGAAAGAAGCCAAACTAAAAGGCTATAAAATGCATGATTCCATTTATAATATGGCATTCACAAAAGAGCAAAAAAATATATATATATGTATATATATATATATATATATATATATATATATATTTAAAAACTCAGTGGTTTCCAGGGATTTGAGGAGATGGAGGTGTTTGAATAGACAAGGCACAGATGATATTTTAGGGTAGTGAACTTTTCTGTTGATATTATAATTGTGGTTGTGGGATACTATGTATTTGTCAAAACTCACTGAATTTAAGAGCACAAAAACTGAACCTTAAATATATAAGTTAAATCATATTGAGAGATTGGGGAACTCTTAGGAAAGAATGTATGATGTTACAAAACAATCTACCTGTATCACAAATCTATGAAAGAACCTCACTGTAGATGGTAGGGGAAAATGTAATGACCTACGTAACTTTGGAAATGAGTGGTGTCAGTAAGAATAAATAATAATAAGTAGTAAGAATTAAGTCAGTAAGAATAAATAATAATAAAATAATAAAAATAAATATAAATAGTTCATAGGCATTGTACTCTAGTAAATAACATTTTTTTTCCATGGAGGTACAGAAGAAAAATTCTAATACAATAATACATGTATGCTGGAATTGAAAAATCAAAGAAATGTATGAAGATGGTGGGAGCCAAGTTTCTCATCACTGGAGTGGGAGGTTCCAGATGGGCAAGGAAAAGAGGTTGGAATCATTTATGTGGTAATGAGTTAGAGTTGAGGACATCAGCTGTGTGAACTCATGTTTAGTTTAATCATTACACAATAATAATCATAGATACATGTGAATTTATAGGTTAGTGGGCACATGTATATTTCTCTTCTCTGTCTCAACCTAGAAGCAAGACCATCCCTGTAAAAACAAGCACATCCATCACTGAGATCTTGTTTTCTAACATTATACTCATAAAGGGAACCACCATTTGGTGGAGAAATTACCAATTGTAAGTAGGAGGCAGGAATTATACAAATGGGCCTGGAACATTTTTAACTGCCAGGAAGTAAAGAAATTTATTTTTAAAACACAATTGTGAGTTCCTTCAACTTTTTATAAAAATAGTAAAAAAAAAAAATTAAAACCACCATAGCTAACTAAAAATCATATGGAACCACACAAGACCCCAAAGAGCCAAAACAAAATTCAGGAAGAAGAATAAATCTGGAGTCATCACACACCCTAATTGGGAAATGTATTATAAAGCTATAGTAATTAAAAGAGTATGGTACTATCATAAAAACAGATATGTAGACCAATAAAACAAAATAGAGAGCCAAACCAGAAACAAATCCACACCTTATTGGGCACCTGATCTTTGACATGAGTGTCAAAAATATACAATGGGTAAAGAATAGTCTCCAACAAACAGATACCCATGTGCATAAGAATAATATTGAATTCATTTATACCACACACAAAACGGATTCAAGACTAAAAGCTATAAAACACCACCAAGAAAACATAAGGAAAAAGCTCCATGATGTTGGTATTAGCAAGGAAATTTTTTGGAAAAAATATCACAGACAACAAAAGCAAAAATAAACAGGCTTACGTCAAACTAAAATGCTTCTGTTCAGCATATGAAAGAAACAACAATGAAAAATATTTAGACCAGGCATAAATATTTGGACAAATAATATACATGTTAAATAATATACAGGTCACAAATAATATACAGGTCAGATAATATACAGGTCAGTTCCAAAATGTATAAGGAACTCCCACAACTCAATAGCAAAAAACCAAAAGACCAAAACAAAAAATGCTCCACTCAACCCACAAACTAGTAATGTGATTGAAAATGAGCTAAAGACATGACTAGGTATTTATCCAAAGACCACATACAAGTAGATAACATGTCACATTCAGCATACCTATTCATCAGGAAAATGCAAATCAAACCACAAGATGCTTCATACCTGTTAGGATGACTATTAGCAAAAAAAAAAAAAAAAAAAAAAAAAAAAAAAAAAAGAAAGAAAAGATAACAGATGCTGATGAGGATGTGAAACAATTGGAGCTCTTGTACATGGTTGGTAGAAATGTAAAATGGTGAAGCCACTGGAAAACAGCATGGAGATTCCTAAAAAAAATTAAAAACAGGATGATCATATGATCCAGTAATCCCACTTCTGGATATTTATCCACAAGAACTGAGATCAGGATTTGTAAGAAGTATCCTGAATATTGGAGTATTCCAATATTCATTGCAACACTTCTCACAATAGCCAACATGTGGAAACAACCTAAGTGTCCATTGACAGAATAGGCCATAAATAAAATATTGTTATGCATACAATGGAATATTAGCCATTAAAAAAGAAAAGAAATTCTACAATATGCAATGACATGGATGGACTTGAATATATCATGTTAAATGAAATAAGCCAGTTGCAGAAGGGCAAATGCTGCATGATTCCCTTATATGAGGAATCTAAAATAATCAAACTCATAAAACCAGAGTAGGATAATGGTTGCCAGAGGCTGAGGGACGGGGAGATAGTGAGTTGTTAGCCACTAAGCATAAAGAATTATGCAAGATTAATAAATTATAGAGATCTACTGCATAATCTTGTCCCTAAGTATTATACACTTAAGACTTTCATAAGAGGTTAGATCTCATGTTATCTTATCATAATAAAATAATATTAAACAGGGTAGTTAAGTAGGGCTACTAATTAGTAGAACAAAATAGGTTACCTTCACACAATGGTAGAAATATTAGATTGGCAACAGGTTTATTCACAGAGACCTGGCAGGCCAGGAGAATTGGCATGATATATTCAGAGAACTAAATGAGAAAAATATGCAGCCAAGAATACTATATCCAGCTGGGCTATCATTGAAAATAGAAGGAGAGATTAAAAAAAAACTTCCAGGACAAACAAAAATTAAAAGAATTTGCCAACACCAAACCAGCCCTACAAGAAATATTGAAAAGGGTCCTCTAAGCAAAGAGAAACCCTAAATGCAGACCAGAAAGGAACAGAGACAATACCCAGTATCAGTCACCTTACAGGCAATACAATGGCACTAAATTCATATCTTTCAATAGTTACCCTGTGTGTAAATGGGCTAAATGCCCTAATCAAAAGACACACGGTACCAGATTGGATAAAAAACAAAAAACAAACAAACAAAAAAAAACCAACAACAACAAAAACAAGACCCATCAATATGCTGTCTGCAAGAAACTCATTTGAGACCCAAACACACCTACAGTTCTAAAGTGAGGGGGTGGAAAACAATTTACCATGCGAATGGACATCAAAAGAAAGCTGGGGTGGCAATCCTTATACCAGATCATTTAGATTTTAAGTCAAAGGCTATAATAAGAGATGAGGAAGGACACTATATCATACTCAAAGGGTCTGTCCAACAAGATCTAAAAATTGTAAATATTTATGCCCTAACATGGGAGCAGCCAACTATATAAAGCAATTAATAACAAAATCAGAAACATTGACAATAAAACAATAATAGTAGGGGACGTTAACATCCCTCTCACTGAAATGGACAGATCATTGAAGTACAGGATCAACAAGGAGATAAAAGCTTTAAATGGCACACTGGACCAGATGAACATCACAGATATATTCAGAACATTCCATCCCAAAGCAACAGAATACACATTCTTCTCTAGTACACAAGGAACATTCTCCAGAATAGATCACATCCTGGGTCACAAATCAGGTCTCAACCAGTACCAAAAGTTTGGGATCATTCCCTGTATTTTTCAGACCATAATGCTCTGAAGCTAGAACTCAATCATAAGAGTAAAGTTGGAAAGAACTCAAATACATGGAGGCTAAAGAGCATCCTACTAAAAAATGAATGGGCCAACCAGGAAATTAAAGAAGAATTGAGGGGTGCCTGGGTGGCTCAGTGGTTAAAGCCTCTGCCTTCGGCTCAGGTCATGATCCCAGGGTCCTGAATTGAGCCTCACATCAGGCTCTCTGCTCAGCAGGGAGCCTGCCTCCTCCTCCTATCTCTCTCTGCCTGCCTCTCTGCCTACTTGTGATCTGTCTGTCAAATAAATAAAAATATTAAAAAAAAAAAGAATTTAAAAAATTCATGGAAACAAATGAAAATGAAAACACAACGTTCACAATCTTTGGGACATGGCAAAGGTGGTCCTGAGAGGAAAGTATATAAGGATACCAGTCTTTCTCGAGAAACAAGAAAGGTCTCAAGAATCCAACCTAACCCTACACATAAAAAAGAGCTGGACAAACAACCGCAAAGGATGCCTAAACCCAGACAGAGAAGAGAAATAATAAAGTTCAGAGCAGAAATCAATGAAATAGAAACCGAAAGAACAGTAGAACATATCAATGAAACTAGGAGCTGATTCTTTGAAAGAATTAAATAAGATTGATAAACTCCTGGCCAGAGAAAGGACCCAAATAAGTAAAATCATAAATTAAAGAGTGGAGATCACAACCAACACCAAAGAAATACAAACATTTACAAGAACATATTATGAGCAACTATACGCCAGCAAATTTGACAATCTGGAAGAAATGGATGCATTCCTAGAGACATATAAACTGCCAAAACTGAACCAGGAAGAAATAGAAAACCTGAACAGACCCATAACCAGGAAGGAGATTGAAGCAGTCATCAAATATCTTCCAACAAACAAGAGCCCAGGGCCAGAGGGTTTCCTAGGGGAATTCTGCCAAAAATTTAAAGAAAATTAATACCTATTCTCCTGATGTTGTTCCAAGAAATAGAAATGGAAGGAAAATTTCCAAAACTTCCTCATTTTATGAGGCCAGCATTACTTTGATCCCAAAACCAGACAAAGACCCCACCACAAAGGAGAATTACAGACCAATATCCTTGATGAACACAGATGTGAAAATTCTCACCAAAATACTAGGCAATAGGATCCAATAGTACATTGAAAGGATTATTCACCATGACCAAGTGGGATTTAATCCTGGGCTGCAAGGTTGGTTCAACATCTGCAAATCAATCAATGGGACACAATATATTGATAAAAGAAAGAACAAGAACCATGTGATACTCTCAATAGATGCTGAAAAAGCATTTGACAAAGTACAGCATCCTTTCTTAATCAAAGCTTTTCAAAGTGTAGGGATAGTGGGTACATACCTTAACATCATCAAAGCCATCTTTGAAACACCCACAGCAAGTATGATTCTCAATGGGGAAAAACTGAGAGCTTTCCCCTAAGGTCAGGAACACAGCAGAGATGCCCATTTTCACCCTGCTATTTAACATAGTACTAAAAGTCCTAGCCTCAGCAATCAGACAACAAAAAGAAAGAAAAGTCATCTGATTGGCAAATAGGAAGTCAAACTCTCACTATTTACAGGTGATATGACACTTTATGTGGAAAACCCAAAAGACTCCACTCCAAGATTGCTAGAAGTCATACAGGAATTCAGTGAAGTGTCAGGATATAAAATCAGTGCACAGAAATCAGTTGCATTTCTAAATACCAAGAGCAAGACAGAAGAAAGAGAAATTAAGGAGTCAATCCCATTTACAACTGCACCCAAAACCATAAGATACCTAAAAATAAACCTAACCAGAGAAGCAAAGAATCTGTACTCAGAAAACTAGAAAATACTCATGAAAGAAATTGAGGAAGACACAAAGAAATGGAAAAACATTCCATGCTCATGGATTGGAAGAACAAATATTGTGAAAATGTCTATGCTCCCTAAAGTAATCTACACATTTAATGTAATCCCTATCAAAATACCATCCATTTTTTTCAAAGACATGGAACAAGTGATCCTAAAATTTATATGGAACCAGAAAAGACCCTGAATAGCCAGAGGAATGTTGAAAAAGAAAGCCAAAGTTGGTGGCATCACAACTCCAGACTTCAAGCTCTATTACAAAGCTGTCATCATCAAGATAGTATGGTACTGGCACAAAAACAGACACATAGATCAATGGAACAGAATAGAGAGCCCAGAAATAGACCCTCAACTCTATGGCCAAGTAATTGTCGACAAAGCAGGAAAGAATGTCCAATGGAAAAAAGTCCCTTCAACAAATGGTGTTGGGAAAATTGGACAGCCACATGCAGAAGAATTAAACTGGACCATTTTCTTATACCACACACAAAAATAGACTCAAAATGGATGAAGGACCTCAGTGTGAGAAAGGAATCCATCAAAATCCTTGAGGAGTACACAGGCAGCAACCTCTTTGACCTCAGCCCACAGCAACTTCTTCCTAGAAACATTGCCAAAGGCAAGGGAAGCAAAGGCAAAAATGAACTATTGGGATTTTATCAAGATCAAAAGCTTTGCACAGCAAAGGAAACAGTTAACAAAACCAAAAGACAACTGAAAGAATGGGAGAAGATATTCACAAATGACATATCAGATAAAGGGCTAGTATCCAAAATCTATAAAGAACTTATCAAACTAAACACTCAAAGAACAAAGAATCCAATCATGAAATGGGAAGAGGACATGAATAGACATTTCTGCAAAGAAGACATCCAGATGGCCAACAGACACATGAAAAAGTGCTCCACATCACTCGGCATCAGGGAAATACAAATCAAAAACAAAGTTGAGATACCACCTCACACCAGTCAGAATGGCTAAAATTAAGTCAGAAAACAACAGATGTTGGCGAGGATGCAGAGAAAGGGGAACCCTCCTCAGTGTTGGTGGGGATGCAAGCTGGTGCAGCCACTCTGGAAAACAGCATGGAGGTTCCTCAAAAAGTTGAAAATTGAGCTACCCTATGACCTAGCCATAGCACCACTGGGTATTTCCCCTAAAGATACAAATGTAGTGATCTGAAGGGGCATGTGCACCCAAATGTTTATAGTTTATATTTATAGCAGCAATGTCCACAATAGCCAAACTATGGAAAGAACCTAGAACAGATGAATGGATAAAGAAGATGTGAGATGTGAGATTTTATATATATATATATATATATATATATATATATATATATATAATGGAATACTATGCAGCCATCAAAAGAAATGAAATCTTGCCATTTGCAACTACGTGAATTAACTAGAGTGTATTATGCTGACCGAAATAAGTCAATCAGAGAAAGACAATTATCATATGATCTCCCTGATATGAGGAAGTTGAGAGGCAACATGGGGGGTTTGAGGGGTAGGAAAAGAATAAATGAAACAAGATGGGATCGGGAGGGAGACAAACCATAAGAAACTCTTAATTTCACAAAACAAACTGAGGTTGCTGGGGGTAGGGGAGTTGTGGAGAGGGTGGTTGGGTTATGGACATTGGGGAGTGTATGTGATATGGTGAGTGCTGTGGAGTGTGTAAGCCTAACGATTCACAACTCTGTACCCCTGGGGCAAATAATACAATATATGTTAATAAAAGTAATTAATTTTAAAAAGTAATTAAAATTAATTAATTTAAAAAAGAATAAATAAATAAATAACTTTAAAAAACAAAAAACAAAATAGGTTACCTTATCTAAAATATGACTAAGTTAGCTTTAAGCACAGAAAAACATAATGCTGCAAAATACAAGGTAAATAATGATCAATAAAGTAATTCATAAAGATTTAAAAAATCAACAATACAAAAATTGCAATGATTGAGATATGCCACAGGAATACAGGAGCAGGGATGCCTGGGTGACTCGGTTGTTTAAATGTCTACATTTAGCTCAGATCATGATCCCAGTGTCCTGGGATCAAGTTCCACACTAGGTCATTATGACAATAGAATGTATGTTAGACACAATGTGATGGAAATGACATTTTATCTTTGTTGTCTACTCCCCCAAAGGACCTAACCCTTGCCTAAATCATCTAAAAATCATTTTAAAAAACCCACATTAAATATATTCTAATTGAGGGACATTCTATCTGACCAGTACTCCTCAAAACTGTCAAATAAAAGACAAGGCAAGTCTGCGAACTTTCATAGCAAAGAGAAGTCGAAAGAGATAAGACTACTTAGATGTGACTGTTTTTCCTCAAGTCACTTCTTTAAAGGACCATTGTTCTTGAATTCACTGTTTTTCAGGCCATCCTGAAAAAATAGACTAAATCATGTCTTGTGTGGTGAACTGTAAACACATACTATCGTACTAAAAGACAGGTGACCACCCGAACCCTTTAACATTTATCTTCAGGAGGATATATGCCAGGAGAGTTAGGCAGAGTGTCTTTGAAATGCATTCAAAATATTCCAGAGATGCTTTGCTGATCCATTTAAAACTCATCTGTGTTTTGTTGTGACAAAGTTAATAGCTGAACTCATTTCACATGTATATTTTAGTGCAGACTAAATGATGGTCTGACTACTATCTGTTCACAGTGCTGCCTGCTTATAAACAGCTTATGGGGGAATATTGAGAATAGAAAATGCCAAACTGCTACAGAAACTACAAAATGATATTCTCTTGGTTTTCAGTTCTATGTTCAGGTAGGGAAATACAGGCATTGTTAATGTGACATAACAAACACAGTTTTTTCTTCACTTCATTTTTTTTCTTTTTTTCAATCTTTTAAGATTTTCAGAACTCAAACATTGTATTAACTTTAAATTTTATGAAGTTACATGACAATCCTAGTGGCATAAGAAAAAAATTAATATCTGATCATAGG
Organism: Lutra lutra; assembly: GCF_902655055.1. Taxonomy (NCBI): domain Eukaryota; kingdom Metazoa; phylum Chordata; class Mammalia; order Carnivora; family Mustelidae; genus Lutra; species Lutra lutra. The sequence continues at coordinate 54,846,366 of NC_062290.1, forward strand.
ATTAATTTCATGGAAAAAATGTTTGTTCTAGAATAATAAAACGAAAATTCTTGGAATAGAAATGGTGTACTCATGGAATGGGTTATGAGTTGATAGAAAAAAGTATGTCTTATCAATCTATCTATCTAAATTTAAATTAATAAGAATTTAAGGGTATGTGGGTATTAAGAAGGAGGGGGTGCCTGCTGGCTCAGTGGTTAAGCCTCCATCTCTTGATTTTGGCTCAAATCATGATCTCAGGGTCATGAGAACAAGCTCCGAGTAGGCTCTGTCCTCAGTAGAGTCTGCTTGGGATTTTCTTTTTCTCACTTTCCCTCTGCTCTTCGCCCCACTCTGGCCCCTCTGCTTGCGTGCGTGCGCACACACACACACGCACGCACACACACACACACACACTCTCTCTCTCTCTCTCTCCTTCAATAAAAAAGAAAAAAAATGAAATGGAGAGGAAAGAGTAGGACCATACTATTTTATTTCTCTAGGAAAGGAGAAGTAGCATGGCTGAGCAATACAGCAGAATAGCTAAAGAAACTATGAGAGCATGGGTATGTAATACTGCTTTGGATCTCTTGTAATGTGCTATAATCAGGGGCTCCTCTCAAAAAATCTTACTTTGAAGTAAAAGCTTTAAATACATTCTGCCACTCATGCCAAATCCTTCTGTGCATCTTAAAAGATCGTTTTCACTTGTATTATAAGTCAAAAGTATGGGTGGTTTAATGTGTTTGTTTATTCTGGACATGAAGAAAAATCCTCAAAACAGAACAGGGAAAGGCATCCAGCAAAGGCAGACAGGAGTTACTGGCAACAATAAATTGATTTCCTAAGGAACATGAAGAAAGCTTGAGGAAGTAAATGGGCCTATCACTGGATTTTTAGTTAATCTTCCTTCATACTAGTGTCAGATAGAAACATTGGGCTTATATATCATTTCTTACATGTGTTTAGATGTCTACCATGATACATTTTAATACTATGTATATAATATATATAAGATTATTTTTAATATTATATATACATTAATATTATATATAAATAGTATTTTAATACTATGTATATATGATATATATAATTGTATATAATATATAGTATACATAATATATATACTATATATCTATTTTAATACTATATATAATATATAATAGTATTTTTAATATTATATATAAACAGTATTTTAATACTATGCATATATGATAATGTGATATATACAATTATATATAATATACAGTATACATTATATATACTATATATATATTTTTAATACTATGTATATATAATAATATGATATACTTAATACTATGACATGTCAAGGAAACTATTCCTTATTTTTTCATAGGCATTATCCTCTGCTCTTCTAAGAAACATTTCAAATATGAAGACCTCAAACTTTCTTTAAATGTCTTGCTTGAATATGTGCCTTGTGATGATGTTAATTCTTTTATTAACATGAAATTCTATTTCCAATATATTATTCATTCCAGTGTTAGAAGCCATGTGAATTTATTTAAAATTGAATTTTATTCAATTTTACCTTCTATCATAAACTATGTGCTTAAGCCTCCAGATGAATTTCTAGAGAAAAATTACACCATCATACATAGAAGAACATAAAATCACTTTGTCCAGGAGTTGAAAATCACTAAATTGTATTTTTTAAAATATGATACAACATAATAATTTTGAAAACTAAAGTAATAAAAACCTTAAAGAAACAGATTTTTTTCATTTAATTTAGAACAACAGTAATGATGCAGTATTTATTTTTCTGGCTAGCTCTTTTATCAAACAGAATGGCAGTCAACATTCCACAGGGTAAGAAAATGTATCTCTTTTACTATATTCTGAGACCACAATACAAAAATGTTGTTCTTCTTCCTTCTCTTGGAAACTCTTTGAGTGGAAATTTTATGAATTTGGTAGCCTTCAGTGATCTTTGAACTAAATGTCTTGAATTGTACTATTCTCAGTCATAGATGTAATGCTGGAAGAGAATTAATAGGAACTCAGATAAAATGGAGTATTTTTATGTTGCTTAAGAACCATTGAAACGCAGGATGGTATTAATGTTATTTGTCAGGTAATATGTTTGTCCACAGGTAAAAAAATAGTCTTCAGAACTTGGACAAAGTAAAAGCCTTTTGTAAATCAATTTATGACTGGGAAGATTAAATAAAACACGTTTTTCTGATATTTTCTTGATAAAATCTGAAGTTTGAATTTCAGAAGACATGGCCTAAAATTAAATCAGAGACTGCACAGTTCAATGAATGAAGGTGGAAGTAGTAGGCTGCCTATGAAGGAAAAAAATTGGTATCACTAGTCCCTCCTTCTACCCATATGAATGTGTTTTTGTGTTACTTTTATAATTAGTTGGAAAATATTTGGTGGGTTATTGTGATTTTAGAGCTAATAATATATATTTGAAAACCTCACTCTGAATCAAACCTAGCCTAAGATGTGATTTATCCCATGATGTGGGAGTATAAATTGATTCAATGATTCAAGTCATTCACGTAAAGCATACACCTACCCATGATGATACATTTGCACTCCTAAGAGTATACCTAAGAAGAATAAGTGAAAATGTCCACCAGGAGACATTTATAAAAGTGTTCATAGCAGTTTCCTTGATAATTAACAAAACCTGGAAACCATTCAAATTTCCATCTACACGAGAATGGAAAAAAATAGATTATGATATATTCTTTCAATGAGATATACTCAGAAATAAAAAGAAGAGCCGTGGATCCATACAACAGAGATGATGTTATAAGACAAATGAAGGAATGCAGATACAAAAAAGTGTGTGATTTATAATTCCATTTATATGACATTCAAAAAAATCAAAAGTCATTGATGGTAGGAGATAGGAGATAAAATAGCAGATACTTATGGGTAGAAGGAAGGGACATGAAAAGTTCTCGATATTTGTTGGGATTATTTTATATCCTGGACCTAGGAAGTGTTTACACACACACACACACTTTAAAATTAAAGTCAACATTGCCCTCTCACTTTTATAAAAGAAGAAAATAAGACTTAAAGATATTATGTAAATGTCTATGGCTTGACTGCCAGCAAGTGGTAGAAAAGGTTCAAAAATTTATAATGTTGAGACATGTTTGAAAATGTCATTTTAAAAAATCAGGTTCTTTAATGTTTCAGAACAAATTGCTTTTTAAAATTTTTTGTGAATTTATTTTTAGTTCAAGAATAATTAATACCAAGTGTTATATTAGCTTCAAAACCAAATAATTTTAATGCTCTAGCCCAAATTTCCAATTAAATTTAGCTTTATCTAATTTATAAGTATAGCAAACTGTCACCTTGCACTGCCAGTTTGTTTAAGACAGAAGCAATTTAGAGAAGTTTGCCTAACTAAACATTTGCAAGATGTTTAGTTAGCAAGCAGAGTTTCTTTGACAGATATATTTATAACAGCTCTGGACAACTTTCTATTAAAAATAAATTTTGATATTTTCACGTTACAGCTTCCTGAATCCTATAAAATATAAAGACTATGTTTCTGATTATTTGCATTCATTTCTACACTTTTCCACGCATTCTTATTATTTTTTCTTTACATTGCATTCTGTATGGTCAATACACTTTATTTTTGTCGGTCTGTAAGATAGTGTATTTTAAAAATATCCTTAATGCATCTTTTATTTTTTAAATTTTTTTTTTAAAAGATTTTATTTATTTATTTGACAGAGAGATATCACAAGTAGACGGAGAGGCAGGCAGAGAGAGAGAGAGAGAGGGAAGCAGGCTTCTTGCTGAGCAGAGAGCCCAATGCGGGACTCGATCCCAGGACCCTGAGATCATGACCTGAGCCGAAGGCAGCAGCTTAACCTACTGAGCCACCCAGGCGCCCCCTTAATGCATCTTTTAAAATTTTTCCTATTGTTTATGTATCAAGTGTTCTATTGGGAAAAATACTTTTATGTTCTATATTTATAAACACATCCTGAAGAAATTAATTAGAGAGCTTGAAGATCCATATAGCTGAATATAAAAGGTTACATATTAAAATTATAAAAGATTTTATAAAAATTAAAAAGATTTTATTTATTTATTTATTTGATACAGGGGGCGGGGGTAAGCAGGTGGAGAGGCACAGGAAGAAGGAGAAGCAGACTCTCCACTGAGCAGGGAGCCCGATGTGGGGCTCAATCCCAGAACCCTGAGATCATGATCTGAGCAGAAAGCAGATGCTTAACAGACTGAGCCATCAAGGTGCCCCTAATTTTAATATTTGAGCCAATTAAACATTGTGTGAATATTATTAGATAATTCTCTGAACCATGGTGTCAGCTTATGTAGATGGCTTATAGGTGGCTGTATCCTCACAAGGTAGAGAGAGATGCCCAGCTCTCTGGTATCTCTTCTTGTAAGGGTACTAATACCATCATGAAGACCCCACCCATAAGAACTCATTTAAACCTAATTATCTCTCAGGGTTCTCACATCCTAATATCATCACATTGAGGTTAGGGCTTCTACATATGAATTTTGGAGGGACACGATTCAGTCCATACCAATGGTTATTACAAAATCTGTGGACATAGTTTAAGTGTCTTTATGCCTCCAGTGGTTACTTTCTTTGAGTAATAGTTTAAGTCCTTTTTCATTGTGAGTTTTCAATTATATTTGTCATATTTCCAAAGTACTCCAGGGATTTAAATAAAGCAATTTGATACTCACTGAATTATCCAGAAATATTAGTTCATATTTTTAATGTAACTGGAATGATTACACAAGGGTGTACAAACTATTGATAAATTGTAACGGGTTCTGGGACGCCTGGGTGGCTCAGTGGGTTAAGCCGCTGCTTTCGGCTCAGGTCATGATCCCAGCGTCCTGGGATCGAGTCCCACATCGGGCTCCTCATTATGTGGGGAGCCTGCTTCTCCCTCTGCCACTCTGTCTGCCTGTGCTCGCTCTCTCTCTCTCTCTGAAAAATAAATAAATAAAATCTTTAAAAAAAAAATTGTAACGGGTTCATCAAAGATCTGTAACTCCATAAATACAATGTAGTTTTCACTGTGGATATAATTATGTTTGAGATGCTAAGTAGAGTTTATATATTAAGTCATTATAATTTTGAACTGATGTCAATTTTCCATTATTATAAATGGTTGGAATTCCATAAAATATGTTAATAGATTTATGTATCTATTTATATAATGTATATACATTTATAATATATACATTTATATGATATATAATATATATACATTTATATACATAAATGACACAAAGATAGAAGGTAAAACAGAAAAGTAACTTCCTTAAACATGCTTTTAACTTGCTGATTCAGAGTTGTTTTGTAATTGGATGTTAATTACATAACATTAAAATCTCCTTAGTAAATTGAATACTTGAAGGTCTTTTTTTAGTTGTTGTTTACAACTACATACAGATACATACACATATTTACACTGAAGAATTTTTAATAAACCACTACTTGACAACTAAAACCATGAATGTGATAAGCAGATGAGTTAAAAATAAAGTTTGGGGGGGTGCCTGGGTGGCTCAGTGGGTTAAAGCCTCTGCCTTCGGCTCAGGTCATGATCTCAGGGTCCTGGGATCGAGCGCCCGCATCGGGCTCCTCTGCTCAGTAGGGAGCCTGCTTCCTCCTCTCTCTCTGACTGCTTCTCTGCCTACTTGTGATCCCTCTGTCTCTGTCAAATAAATAAATAAAATCTTTAAAAAAATAATAATAAAGTTTGGGAAATGGTATGTGGTTATATTGCTAAGGTTCACTTGATTCCTTAAAAAATCAGCAAAAATAGAAGAAAATATCTCCCCAAGATATTATCATCCAAAGTGCAGTCAGAAAATGGCAGAATAAGAACATTCTATATGCCAGAGTGGCCTTCAGCTAACCTTTAGATATCTATATTTTTTAAATATTTTTTTTCTGCTCTTTTCAAGTTGAGCCTTATAACTTGAATATAACAGGGTGGGCAAAAAAGCACATTTTTCATTCATGAGATTTCTCTAACTTCTTAAAAAATAAGATTCTAAATAAAATTATTTGCAAAATATAAGCTTCGCAATACATTCCTCTATTTTTAATGTTCACTTTTTTTTTTTAAAGATTTTATTTATTTATCAGAGAGAGAGAGGAAGAGAGAGCGAGCACAGGCATACAGAGTGGCAGGCAGAGGCAGAGGGAGAAGCAGGCTCCCTGCCGAGCAAGGAGCCCGATGTGGGACTCGATCCCAGGACTCTGGGATCATGACCCGAGCCGAAGGCAGCTGCCCAACCAACTGAGCCACCCAGGCGTCCCTTAATGTTCACTTTTAATTGTCTTGAGAATTGGTATGTACTTAAATAACATTTAAGTGTGAAAATACAGGGATATATTGTATTTTTCATATTTAAATGTTATTTAAATACATACCAATTCTCAGTCAATTAAAAGTAAACATTATTCGGGCACCTGGGTGGCTCAGTGGGTTAAGCCGCTGCCTTTGGCTCAGGTCATGATCTCAGGGTCCTGGGATCGAGTCCCGCATTGGGCTCTCTGCTCAGTAAGAAGCCTGCTTCCCTCTCTCTCTCTCTCTGCCTGCCTCTCCGTCTACTTGTGATCTCTCTCTGTCAAATAAATAAATAAAATCTTTAAAAAAAAAAAAGTAAACATTATCCAACTAGAACTACAATTTGTATGGGATATTGCCTCATAACATATTTGGAGGTGATTTCTACAGTCTTCCAAATTCACTATGGGCATTTTTCACCTTTGCTCTTTTGCACATAGTATTATTTCTATTGGAGACATTCTTCTGCTCTTGTCTGCCCAATTACTTTTATAACTCATGTTTCTTTAAGACTGAAGCCTACTTTTGATTAATTTTGGATATGTTTTAGATAACTGTTTACAGAGATAAAAAGGTGGGGGTCTTTTATTTACATATTTGAGAGAGAGTAAGAGAGTGTGCACTTGAGTGAGGGAAGGGGCAGAGGAGAAGGGAGAGGCAGACTCCCTCCTGAGCGCGGAGCCCTTGTGGGCCTGGATCCCAGGACCCTGAGATCATGATTTGATCCAAAGGCAGACATTTCATAGACAGAGCAACCCAGGTACCCCGTAGTTTAAGACTTTTATCTTTTCTACCTAATTATGGTAGATAGAATGGTTCCCCAAATTCCCAGCACTTGGTATATGAACAAATTCTACCAACTATTCAATCAAACACAAATCTAGATATTGAAGGAAAGGAATTTCACAGATGTCATTAAGGTCACAATTTAGTTGACTTTAAAATAAATAAATTATCTAAGTGTTCCTGACCTAATCAAACAAGTTCTATAAAGGTGGGTCTAGAAGTCAGAGACCAGGAAGTCAGAACTTCAAAGCACAGGAAGTATTTGATGCTCCATTGTTGGACTAAAGATGGAGGGAAACCAATAGCAAATGATCAGATAGAATTAGGGATCTGCTCCACAGTCCCTGGCTGAAAGTGAGGACAAAGAGCTCAATTCTGCAAACCCCAAGAAATTTGACTCTACTTTCCCACAGAGCCTCCAGAAACGAGGTCCACAGAGCCTCCAGAAACGAGGTCCACCCAGCCAGCACCTTGATTTCAGATTTTTATTTCGACACTGCCACTTTCAGATCATTAACTTCTAGAAGTCTATCATGTCCCCTTTCTGATTGTTCTTATAATTGGACTCCAGATTTCTTTTTCTATTTTTAAAGATTTTATTTATGTATCTGACAGACAGATCACAGGTAGGCAGAGACACAGGCAGAGAGAAAGGGGGAAGCAGGCTCCCCGCTGAGCAGAGAGCCCAATGCGGGGCTCGATCCCAGGACCCTGAGACCATGATCCCAGCCTAAGGCAGAGGCCTAACCACTGAGCCACCCAGGCGCTCCGGACTCCAGATTTCTAACTGATATCCTTACCTGGCTTACTTTTTCCCTTTCTATTCAAACACATGTGTTTTATCTCTCCATTGAAAAAGTGATGATGATGATGACAATGGGGATAGTAACTTGATTCTGGAACTCCTTTTAACTATCATCTCTTTTTTCTTGTCCTGTTAATATTCCTATTTGCCTTATTCTTCCCTCAGACTAGTTTGGGGGTCATTCCTTTGTTTCCCTAAAGTTAGTACAAATTTTAATAACATATTTCCTTGAACTGCCATCCTCATTTTACATGTTAGTGTATCTGCAATACTCTCATACAATATGAACATACATAATTCCTCAATACTGCTGATCTGTTGGCAAGTGTGATCTGCTTCTGTCTTACAAAAAAACACTCACATAGAAGCTGAAATTTTTCTTTTTCTAATATGTTCTGATGCAGACTCAATGGCTAGCACTTTTCTTGGATTATTTTAAATGTCAATTTTCATTTAGTCAAGACACCCTGCTGGAAGCCTTCACTGAGAATTCTATATATAAACCAGTGCTACAGATTATTATCTAAGAAATCCAAAAAATCTATGTTGAGACAGATTTTTAAATTCCACATTGTGATAACAGCCTAAATATTTGTATATTCTTTTATAATTCGCCATTTCCTTTGACATACAACCTAATATTGTATCTCATCAAGAGACTTGTGAAGATTGTATGTAACATGTTATTCCCAATTTTTTGTTAAGGACATTGAGCTGCAGAGAGGTTCATGATTTTTCAAAGGTATTACATATTTAATATAAATATGGAGCTCGGATTCTAGAATAATGTATATTCTCCTAAGCCTTGGAGCTCTCATTTAATTAAATATTTTATGTAATTAGTGATATTATTTAATCAGCAATCTCACAAATTCATCATTACTGTATAAAACATGAAAGGGTAGGATGTGCTTGGACCTAGTACACTTCAATGCATGCAGTTACCTGTGTGCAGTTAATCAATATAGTCTGACTGAATAATGAATGAAAGAATGACAGCAGACAGCTATTATGAATCTGCTTAATATCAAATACTAAGCAACAGCCGTGAAAAGTTCCTCCTTGGTTTAAGTTTCAGATTCAAATACACATTGAACGCTTCCAATAAGTCAATTTACTCCAATTTTCTGCATCACATTCAACCCTTAAAAGACTATGAGGTAGGTGTTGCTATCTCAGTTTTACACATGAAGAAATTCAACCTTGAGAAAGGTAAAAGAGACCCATATAATCTAGATTGCAAATATGAAAATCAAATGTACTTACTCTGGTTCTTCTTCTATATGCCACAAAATATCAAAGAGGTTTATGCTAATTCCTGAGTTCTGTGAGGCCATAGAATAAAAGCTTTTTAATTCAATAAGTGGTTCTTTTATAATTTTTTCCTGTGGCAAGACTATTGCATCCAGTGCTCCATTGTGCTAAATTAAAACAACCCAAACTTTTCTACAATGCATTTCAGGAATACTTTGTGCAATTTATTTTAGAAATAATTTAGCTTTCTCTTTTTCTCCCTTCCTATGAAGTTAAAACTAGTGGAAATGAAACGTGGCTTTATCATAAGCATGCAGCATGCTCTATTTAAGATAGCACAGATTTTTTTCCTTTAATAACAGAAGAATCGATCTTTTTTCTTTCTCTTCTTTTAAAGAGCTTCCCCTGATAGTATTTGGATACTGCTACACTAACAAATGTCCGTTTTCTTACCAGACTTTTTCAAACCAGTGTCTTAAACTGCTGAGTAGCAACTTTGGTAAACCTGGCATCTTATGCGGTATTCCTTGTTGGCTCAATACAGGAAAGATTTACAGATTGAAACAATCAATAGAAAGCAGCAAACAAGTCAGCAGCTAACACCCATCCTCTTTATATGTCCCAATAAAAGCTTACATTAGCAGAGAAAGTCATGACAACAGCAAAAGCAAAACCAAAATGGCAATCTTCTGCTCTTAGAGGATCTGAAGTCACTTAACGGTCCGAGTTAAATCTCTCCAGACTCTACATAATTCTGGTTGATTCCTCTCAAGGTCTGGAGACTATTTTCCATCTTATTCACTGACCTGCCATTGACTTACACTGATGGAGTGTTTCCTAATCTTGATTTCATTTCTTATTATCTTCCACCACTTTTTGGAATAGTCTAAAAATATGCTGGTATGAATTGCTAAGCTAAAACAGGACAGAGTGAGCTCTGGTCTGGGAACAAGATTGAACTCTTACATTCAGAAAGAAAAGAATTATCTTCACACCTGCTATGAATACAGAGCTTTGCAGTGATTATTAATTAAATGTTCTATAACTGTGGTGTTATGTTTGCTAAACCTCTTTCAGTGATAATGCAACACAGTATTTCTTGTTAGTCCCATTCTAAATTTTCCATTTGAGATTCAGTGATTCTAACCTCTCCATGGAGATATATTGGTCAACAAAGAAATATTATTGTCCCCTCCAGCCTGTCACACTGAGAGCTGTGGGACAGGAAAAGGAGAAGGCAGTAAACATTGCTTATTTGGCATTTTCTTGTATCAGGTACCACTGCTCTAAACACTTCTATTATGCTACCCGAGTAATCACCACCACTTCCATAAGTGCTAGGTATTCATATTATTTCCAATTTATAGATGAGGGAAGAAAGTCGGTACAACTAAGCATACTGTTCAATTTACCCAGCAACACAAAGAATGCATAACTCCATTTGTTCATCTGAATAAGTTTAACAAGACTGCCACAGATTTCTTTATGTTAAATCACTCTCCTGAGAGGGAGAAGATGTTCATGGCTACATATATGCATCTAGAGAAATCAATGATTATACCAACGTATAATTTGTGTCACCAGTTACATGAGTGTAACAGTCATCTTATCTACCAGAAGGTTCATTTGAGAAGATAACCCAGTGACTTCTGGTTTCCTCTGTTTAGAATAAAGGTTGCAAGAAATATGAAGTGTTATCTTCTAGTTTTAAAGCTGGTATATTATTTTTACATTTCACTACATAAAATTATATTACTATGTGAATTACCATAAAATTGAATTATTGACACTGAGCATGAGTTCATACTGATGTCTGCACTCTAATTCTGGATGACATGGCTCATTCTAAACTGTCCACCTTGTTTTTCTCTAACTTCTCATTCTAATGGTGAGAAACCTGGCTTCTACCATTGGCCACCTATTTCCTTAATGGTTCCAACCCCACTGTATATAAATAGTTGTTTCAGAATTTTTAGCTCTTAATCTTCGTGAGAAATACCTTTACAAAAGAGAGCACAGTGAATATGTATAGTTTCTTCTGGCTATAGTCTTGTCTCCATTTATTTCAAGGTTACTTAGGTTAGTACCCTCCGTAGCTCCTTTCAGTGAAGTTACATGAAAGAGAAAACATAAATATCAACCTCTGTCCCTGTTCCTGGCACAGAGCTTCTAAAACTCTTGAAATTTGGCTAGGTGAGAGGAGTTTTTTTGTTTTGTTTTGTTTCGTTTTTTCCCCAATGAGGTGATGTGGTGAGCTCCTGTATAGTTTCAGGATGGAGGCTGGTCACCTGAAAGACTGAACCCTGATTAGAATCTTGGAACTTTCACCACACCCCCTATACTCCAGGAAGGGGACAGAAACTGGAGACTGAGTTAATGATGGGTTATGCCTACATGAAGAAACTTCCATAAAAATCCCCAAAATATAGGCCCATGGCTATAAAATAGTGTGTATGGAAGCATATTTAAAACTGTTTCTATAGGATTGATGCTACAAGGAGATCTAGGATGGATATAGGAATTTTGGATCATGCTTGGAATCTTTCATTTGTTGTATGTGTGTTTTTATTATTATTTTTTCATTATGTTCAGTTAGCCAACATATATTACATTGTAAGTTTTTGTTGTAGAGTTCAATAATTCATTAGTTGCATATAACACCCAGTGCTCATCCCCACATGTACCCTTCTTGGTACCTATTACCCAGTCACCCCATCCCCCCAACCTCCATCCCTATTGTAACCTTCAGTTTGTTTCCCAGAGTCCAGAATCTCTCATGGTGTGTTTTCCTTTCTGATTTCTTTCCATTCAGTTTTCCCTTCCTTCCCCTCTGGTGCTCTGCTCTATTTCTTATGTTCCACATATGAGTGAAACCATATGATAGTTGTCTTTCTCTGCTCAAATTACTTCATTTATCATAATCCCCTCCAGTTCCATCCATGTTGATGCAAATATTGGGTATTCAGCCTTTGTGATGGTTGAGTAATATTCCACTGTAGATATGTACCACATCTTTTTTTTTTTTTTTAAGATTTATTTAATTGACAGACAGAGATCACAAGTAGGCAGAAAGGCAGGCAGAGAAGGTGGGGGGGGGCAGGCTCCCTGCTGAGCAGAGAGCCCGATGTGGGGCTCCATCCCAGGACCCTGAGATCATGACCTGAGCCAAAGGCAGAGGCTTTAACCCACTGAGCCACCCAGGCGCCCCTGTACCACATCTTCTTTATCCATTCCTCTGTTGAAGGGCTTCTCAGCACTTTACACAGTTTGGCTATTGTGGACATTGCTGCTATGAACATTAGGGTGCATGTTCCTCTTCTTTTACCATATCTGTATCTTTGGGGTAAACACCTAGTAGTGCAATCTCTGGGTCGTAGGGTAGCTCTATTTTTTAACTTCTTTAGGAACTTCCATACTGTTTTCCAGAGTGGCTGTACCAGCTTGTGTTCCCACCAACAGTTCAAGAGGATTTCCCCTTCTCCACAACCTCATCAACACTTGTTGTTTCCTGTCTTGTTAATTTTGGCCATTCTAGCTGATATAAGGTGGTATCTTATTGTGGTTTTGATTTGAATTTCCCTAATGGCTAGTGATGTTGAACATTTTTTCAGGTTCTGTTAGTCATTTGTATGTCTTCTTTGGATAAGTGTCTGTTCAAATTTTTTCTGCCCATTTATTGACTGGATTATTTGTTTTTTAGGTATTGAGTTTGATAAATTCTTTACAGATGTTGGATATCAGCCTTTTAACTGAAATGTCACTTGCAAATATCTGCTCCCATTAGGTGGATTGTCTCTTAGTTTTGTTGAGTGTTTCCTTTGTTGTGCAGAAGCTTTTTGTCTTGATAAAGCCCCAAAAGTTCATTTTTGCTTTTGTTTCCCTTGACTTTAGAGATGTGTCTTGCAAGAAGTTGCTATGTCCAATGTCAATGCCTATGTTCTCCTCTAGGATTTTGATGGATTCCTGTCTCAGATTGAGGTCTTTCATTCATTTTGAGGATATATTTATGTACAGTGTAAGAAAATGGTCTAGTTTCACTTATCTGCATGTGGCTGTCCAGTTTTCCCAGCACAATTTATTTAAGAGACTATCTTTTTTCCATTGGGTGTTCTTTTCTGCTTTGTCAAAGATGAAATGACCAGAGAGTTGAGGGTCCATTTCTGGGGTCTCTATTCTGTTCCATTGATTTGTGTGTCTGTTGTCTGTTTTTAAAAAGATTGTTCCACTGTTGACTTGATTCCTATGAAAATTTGAAATGTCTTATGCTTGTCCAATTCTTTTGCCCTAATAAATATTTTCTACTCATCTCCAGGAAAAATCAAGAGCACCAGGAAAAAAAAAATTCTTTGTAATTGGAATCAAATACTTTAACTAGAATATCTCTCAGAGTTGATTATTTGGGCTTAATTTTCCATCTATCTATGGTGTTCTTAGTAAATATGTTTCTGAGAATATATAATTTTCCCTTATTCTTTGGACCTATTGCTATCTATTCATCTATAATACATTTGATAGCTTTGCTGATTTTTATCTCTTTCTTTATTTAAAGAAATTTCCTCCATGCTTGTTTTCTGTTTATTGTACCCAACTGCTTTGAGGTAAGACATTGCCGTGCTTTTCTTAAGATTTGTAACTTGCTGTGATAAGGAAAAACATGGGAAGTCACTTATACAAAAGAAATCATTACCTAAATTTAGTTCTAGTATTCAGTGGTGATGGCTGGGTGTTTTACTCAGATTACAATGATAGATGGAAGAAGAAAGACATTTAGCAACATTATTTAAGAAAAATCCATCCCTTGGTGTTTAGTTAAGTACAGAAGGTTTTATGTTCTTCTATATTTGATTTCATAGGCCTAACTGTCCCTTTTCACATTCAGAAACATTTCTAAGTATAAATCCCTAGAAAGGTTCAGAACCATTAGGACCAAGAACTTAGATTCCCCTTTCTTCCTTCTAATAAAATTTCTCCATCCAAAAGGGAAAAAAAAAAAAAAAAAAGGTCTTTTGAAACTCTTAAAAATACACAGAAATAATTTCAAATATTCTCTTCACTGAACAATAAGGAAAACTCTCCAGAAATATTTTTTCTTGTAAAAACAAGAAAGTTTTTCTTTAAGGTCATTTTCTTTACATTACTACTTTGTGCAGTAATGGGTAATTTTCTCCACTTAAGGAGAAAAATATGTAAATTTAATTTATGGGTGGCATCCTTTTGCCAGTCAATGCTCAAAATTATATAATCGTAGTTTTGGCATGCATTCAAATAAAACTGTGCTTTATAGTTTTTAATAATTACATAATAATGATTATTTCCATCCATAAAAAATGAAATAGAGTTTTAAAAGAACAAAAAGACTTCAATATGTTTTGGGAAAAACTGCCAGGCTCTGAGTTCTTCCCCCTAAAATTATGGCGTGAAGAAAATTGTTCTGTAAATGTGCCCACAAATGTATGGTCAGTAAATGAGCATGATTCATGGTAATAACAACATTAAAATAGTTTAAATCTGTTTTATTTAATTTTCTATTTTACAGGCTTTAGAAATGTGAATTATAAAACACTGTAAAGACAATTCAGTGAATGAAACTATACATCTCCATGAGAGGCTTTCAAAGACATGTATTAATACAGAACACACAAACTTCCCACTGTCCACTGGCTTTAATTCTCTCATTTAGAGAAGGGAGGTATCATGAGAGGACTGTTCAAGATGCCACAGCTTTCACTGGAAGAACAAAAACATATCAATATATAGAAATTCCATTATTTCCTCTACATTCTAGCAGCTGGAAGAGGCAGATGTTTGTTTTCTCTTTTCTTCTTTTCTTTTATTCCTTTTGCAGTTTATTGAAAGGAACAATAAAAAGGCTGTAGCTGAATTGAAAACCTGTGCTTTCTTTCATTTGCTTAACTGCATGCAGAGTTAAAGAATTAAAATCTTAAATTTACAACTAAAAATCAAAATACCAGATGGTTTTATAATTGGAAATTTCTTTCCTCCTAGAGCTAACCAGACTTTCTAAAAGATGAAGATATAGGCTAAAAATATGTGTGTGTGTAATATCCAATCTTTGTACCTGGAAGTAGGTAACTTGAAAACAACAAAACTAAATGAAACAAAAGCTTCTTATTATCAAGAATTCTGGAGAGTTTGACTAAATTAAATTTCATAATAAATTATATTTTTATTAACCACTGTGTATTAATTTATTCTCAGTCATTTTGATTATTTCATATAACACAATAAATCATATTTTTTGAAATGAAAAGGAAAACTATATTTAAATAAATTATATAGACTTTCATGTTCCAGTTAAGGCAAGTTTTTTAAACTTGATAATGTCACACTACCACACAAGTGCATTTTTCCTAGTTATTCAATGATGTAGTTAAAGTATGTATACATTAAAAAGAATTTAAGGACAAATACCACTGATTGATTATATTATCCTATAGAATTAGCTGAGCATTGTAGAGTTTGACCTCTTATATTGCTACTAGGAGCAGCAATGCAGTCCCTTACTATAATCTTAGCTCATTCAAGATAGTCAGTCAGCCATTTGGAGAAATGTCCATTTGACATCAGTTTGAAAGTTTATGTATTCACCTAATTTCAACTGGAGGCTTTTCTTATCATTCCCTCCAATCTGTTGTTATCAGCTATTTCTTGAGCACCTGTTATAATTTCCTGAGAATTACTTTGACTATCCCTTTCATGTTACCCATTTTATTGCCTCTTCAATAGAAATGAAGCCTCCATAGAGATGGCCAGTATGGTAAATGTGGGGTAGGAGAGAAAAAGAAGCATCAGGATGATTAAAATATACTTGTTTTGGGTGAGTAGAAAACAAAACAAAACAAAACAAAAAAACCCTAAAACCATTAACTGAGAAAAGGAAAGGTGGTAGGGTGGTAGGGGTGGATCAAGTGTTTGAGGGAGGTTTAGATGCTAAATCTGAGATGTGTATTTGAAGTTCAGGTAAGGATGGGAGTAGATGTTTAGATATATGGGCCTGTTAATTAGAGGAGAAATCTGGGCTTAAAATATAAATCATGTATTTTTCAGCTTATATGAGATATTTAATGCCATGGGACTGGAAGAGATGACAAAGGGAACTGGGTGAGTACAAGAGAGATTGAGTTTGGGATTCTATAAGATTAGAGATTAAAGAAAAGAGAAGAGCAAAAGAAAGTAGAGGGGCTAATTTGGTAGAAGTGGAACCATAAGATTTTGGTATTCTGGTTATCAAATATATAAAGTCCACCAAGGAAGAGGGACTCATTGATTGTATGAAGTACTTAAAGCCCAAGTTAGAGATTACTAGTGGCACTAACAAAAGTAGTCCGCTGAATTCAGTTCCTTTATTCATTCCAAAAGAGTTTTATTCTCATACCTGTAATCATCATGGTACTCTCTCTCAACTACTTTTCATCTGGCAAAATTATGTTCCTAAATAAGCTAGTCTACAACATATTCTTTTTAATTTTTAATATTTGATGCAAAGAGATCAGGCAATTGATGCATTCCTGGTGCTACCCATAAGAAGCACTGATGCGTCAGGCATTCCGAAGCGCATGCATTAGATCTCCTTCCAGTCTGTATGCGTTCTTTGATCACGTCCTCCACTTGCAAGCTTTCTTTATCTCATACCAGCTGGAAACTACTCAACTTATATTTTCAGCCTGGACTTCTCCCCTAAATGCCAGGCACGTGTATCCAAATACCCACTCAACAGTTTCCTTGAACTTTAAAGATGTTTCAAACTCTTCTGAGACACCAAGTCTACAAGAATTAAAGTGAGTTAAAAATTTTATTTGAGGGGCGCCTGGGTGGCTCAGTGGGTTAAGCCGCTGCCTTTGGCTCAGGTCATGATCCCAGGTCCTGGGTTCGAGCCCCACATCGGGCTTTCTGCTCAGCGGGGAGCCTGCTTCCTCCTTTCTCTCTGCCTGCCTCTCTGCCTACTTGTGATTTCTCTCTGTCAAATAAATAAATAAAATCTTTAAAAAAAAATTTATTTGAATTAGATTAAGCTAGAGCGTCCACTGGAATCCATCAGGGTGTTTTGTTTGTTTTTTACTTTTTATTTTTAAAGTTTTTTTTTTAATTTATTTGAGAGACAGAGAGGGAGCACAAGTGGTGGGGTTGGGGGAGAGGCAGAGAGAGAGGAAGAAGCAGACCTTTGGCTGAGCAGGAAGCCTGACGAGGGGCTTGATTCCAGGACCCTGTGATCATGACCCAAGCCGAAGGCAAACACATAACAGCCTGAGCCAGCCAGGCGTCCCTTATTTGTTTCACTTTTTAAAAAATAACTTTTAGTTGGAACATAGAAAAATTTTTCTGATTATTAGTTTTAGGAATATAGTTTACTATAAGTTGGAGAAGTTCAAGGTGAAAAAAACATCAGTTGTTTATGTTTAGGAATAAATCCTTTGCACAAAATAAAGAGGAAGCATTTGCTTTAGGTCTACAGCAGAATCTTAGGTTTGACTTAGATTTTAAAATGCAACTCTTGTACTTGAGTGAAAGAGAAAATAAATTTTTTTTTTTTAAGATTTTATTTATTTATTTGACAGAGAGAGATCACAAGTAGACAGAGAGGCAGGCAGAGAGAGAGACAGAGGGAAGCAGGCTCCCTGCTGAGCAGAGAGCCCGATGCGGGACTCGATCCCAAGACCCTGAGATCATGACCTGAGCCGAAGGCAGCGGCTTAACCCACTGAGCCACCCAGGCGCCCCGAGAAAATAAATTTTTAAAGAAATTTCCATAACTGAAAAAAATACTACATGAATGTTGAAATAAGGGAAGAAAAAAGAATAAGCAGAGAAGGAATGACAGCACTTTATCTATCTATCATCTATCTATCTATCTATCTATCTATCTATCATCTTCTATCTAGCTCTCTATGCTTTGATTCAGGCTTCTGCATCGTGAGTTGGATGCTTTACAAAACTATAGACAATTGGAAGGCTGGATTCATCCTAATCTAATAGAGGCAAAGAGAGATATGCAGGGAAATTGAGAGTTTATGTATTCAATGACAAACAGTAGAATACATTAGCCTGTGTTCAACAGTAAGCAAACCTATATGCTCAAAGGATAATGAAGCTTAACCAAGATAAAAGTTAACATTTTTCACTTGGAAATAAGGTTTTCTAATAAGAAAAGGTAGAATTCATAGTGTTTTTTCTTTGTTTTTTCCTTAAAAAGACTACTAAGGTTAATTTTCAATGTGTACAAAGAACCTCAAAATAATTTTTTTGGTCAGCATAGCTGACCATGGTAGAACAATGGACAACCACTATATCTCTCTTAATGTCAGGAATTATTACGTGGCTGACATCAGTAATCAGGGTCCCTGATACTGCAAGGGGCAACTCATTTAACCTCCACTTAACTTCACTGAGCTACTTCTGCCTGATCTTTTCCGGTCCCATTACAGCTTGCCGAGGAGCTTTACGTCTGTTGTTGGCAAATCGGATTTTATCTTATGTCAGACAGGACAAACAAATGATTGACACCAACATAACCTTTTGTTTCAGGGAGATCCAAACTACTGGGCTTCAATAGCAGTGATACAACAGATGTATTAGACATATTCAGCTTGACAGCAAGCAAATACTGTACTTCAGAGCAGCTTAAAAGTTAAAGCAAAGGAGAATGTCATATTTTTCAGTAACCATTAAAAATGTTAGTTTACTAGCTATTATTTATTCTTTTCTAAGGTAAGAAAGAAACAAAAAGAACCTGGTTTCTAAAACAGTCCAAAAATTAGCATTTGCCAGTATAAAATGGATAGATATTATTTAAAAATCTACAATTCAGAAAAGACTTTCCCCCTTTTTAATTGTAGCAGTTTATTAGAAACTCTGATTCATTACTCTCCTATAAATAGGCTTGAGAGTTCAGAACGTTCTTGTGAATGGTACGAAATGTTGCCTTTTTTTCTTTTTAAATTTTTGGTCCTATCTACAATGAAACAAGCAAATGGGGTGGCTGTATGTAATCTTAGAAAGAAAATGGGGCTGAAATTCATTAACTATGATTAGTGTATTTAGAAGACACAGACATACCCCCTTCATTTTTTTTTTTTTTAAGATTTTACCTATTTATTTCAGAGAAAGAGAAAGTGTGTGTGCACACAAAAGAGAGAGAGAAAACGGGCATACAAATGAGCAGGGGAAAGGACAGAGGGAGAAAAAGACACTCCACTGAGCAGGACTCCATCCCAGGACCCTGGGATCATGACCTGAGTCAAAGGTAGACTCTTAACCAAATGAGCCACTCAGCAACCCCTGCCCCCGCCGCCCCACACCATCTTTTTTATTTATTTTATTTTATTTTTTTATTTTCAGCATAACAGTATTCATTGTTTTTGCACCACACCCAGTGCTCCATGCAATCCGTGCCCTCTCTAATACCCACCACCTGGTTCCCCCAACCTCCCACCCCCCGCCGCTTCAAACCCCTCAGATTGTTTTTCAGAGTCCATAGTCTCTCATGGTTCACCTCCCCTTCCAATTTAATTACAACTCTGTCAAGATAAAGATTTAAATGGCAAACAAAGGAAGACAGTTTCAGGTGAACTTTTTCTGGAAATACAAGAAGTTTTTGTTGAAATATGTTAAAATAGAGTATATTTGTATAGAAATTTGCGAGGACTAAACACCAGAGAAGGTTAGAGGGGACCAACCATCTGCAGACATCATCTGTTTGCCACAAAGGCATCGGTGCTCATTAGCAAAAAGAATTGTTCTCTATACACACAGATGTCCACGCTGGTTGCCTAGAGCAGACTATGCCCCAAAGGAAGGATACAGAGGAAATCGCTGCTAGCAAATAAAATGAATGTGGTCTCTCCATTTTCATACTGTGAAGATTGCTAGATTTAGCAGCTCTCAAGTATGCTCCCTCAGCATGACTAGAACTAAGAAAAATGGGCGACTGCAGAAGGGTTCACCCCAGCCCTAATGAATTATGCCTGATTAAGAGGTAGTTATCTGACAGTTAATTAGTATAACATCACAAATATCCTGTTTCTGCCAGTTGCACTAATCTGCAAGCAATCGAATCAACTATTGACAAGTTAATGATTATCTTACACTCCCCAGTGTTTAAGCTTTCACAAGAGAATCATATTTCCCCCCCGTATCTCAAATAGGGAAAGCCTGCCTCAGTATCATTGCTGTTTTCTTTCATCTCTTTTTAAAAAACAATATATATATGAGGCTATAAATGCAAAGAGGTTTATGGTCACACATATAATAAGCAGAAATCAGGTGCCAATGCAAATGGTAATATCTGGTTTCCACCTGCTTCGTTTATAATTAATACATAACTAACATATTAGAGCCAGAGTCAGAGGTTCACTTACTGGATTGGAATATTACTTAACAATTTGCTTTCATCCGTAGAAGAAACTAGTCACTGCTGGAGATTAGAGATGAACATCCTGAGCCCTGAACCACCCCTGCCCCCACTTATGCTGCTAGTCCACAGCTTGCTAAAAAATGCTCATAAACATTTTTTTTTAAATCACATCATGTAAAATATGTCAAGAGTCTGAACCTGTACAGAATTGCAAAAAGTTTCCCTAGAAAATTTACCAATAAGACATAAAGGCATGCTAGAGAGATGCCATAAGTGAAATTCATTAGTTCTAAAACATACACATCAATATAAAAATAAGTAAAGGAAATCAAGCAGGGAACACTTACAAAGTAAATTCTGCATCAGAATCTCCTACTACCCAGTCCCTAAAGTAATCAGAATTTTAAGTTCAATTCTAGGTCTAATAGATACTGTTAAAGTATTAAGCAAGAAAAAAAGGTGTATGAGTATAAGGTAATTATAATTATTCTTGGAATATACATTACAATAAAAGCATCCAATTACTAAGCATGTTTACATGCTGAATAATACCTTTAGTTAATTATTTGCAACCAATTAGATTGTATAAGCCTTGAAACTGGGATTTTTAGAAAGGTAATGTCAATATAAGTTGAGTTCAGTGAAGAAAAAGGTCATTACAATACATGAGACAACCTGGGTTCAAAAGTCCTAATGGGTATTAATGACATTTACAAATAAAATAAGATTGTCACTTACACCAATATTAGGATATTGGGAGTCATAGGAATTAATTGTTTACTGAGAAATTATTGTTGTTTCAAACATTATAGTGTTCTTCAATTATAAGACTAGAAAATTTAAAGAGGGTAAATGGGATCTTGTTATGCACATGTAATTTGTACTATATATAAATGAGCATCAGATTTTTTTTTTAAAGATTTTATTCATTTATTTGACAGATCACAAGTAGGCAGAGAGGCAGGCAGAGAAAGGAAGGGAAGCAGGCTCCCCGCTGAGCAGAGAGCCCGATGCAGGGCTCGATCCCAGGACCCTGGGATCATGACCTGAGCCGAAGGCAGCAGCTTTAACCCACTGAGCCACCCAGGCGCCCCGAGCATCAGATTTTTAAAGCAGAGTTTCACAGTCTAGCACCCAGGAAAACAGCATCTAGTCTGCAAGACCAAGTAGGTTTCCACCTGGCTTAGGTAGCTACTTATAACTCTAGCAACCTGCAGTAGTTAAGTGTTGCAGAGATGTGAGAAGATAACCTGAAGAATTCATCGAGAAGGATCAAATAGCCACTACAGAATAATAGCTAATGTGCTGACTATATAATTGGCATGCACAATTTTACATATAAACCTACAAGTAATAGAATATAAGCTTGTTCTTCCATTCTAGACACTTGAGTATAACCTTCAGCTATGAGTGAATAAAGAATTGTATCTTTTCTGGTCCGGTTAGGATCTGTCTTGTGCATTCATTTTTTTCACCTGTATGCAACAGGCCATGTTTCTTCCATGAAGGCCTTTATAACTAATTGCAGAAAGTTTCCTTCCCCCGCATATGTATTTGTTCAAATTATACATAAAATAAAATGCTAATGGGATTCCTATACAAATTGCCTGCTACTCACTGCCCATGAGTTTTGTTTTGTCAAGATTCAACTTCTTATCTTTTTGTTCTATTCAAAATTTCTCTTTTTTTTTCTATGTTTCGCTACCAATATTCTACATCATCAAGGTAAGAGGGCATAGGGACTAGAGACACTGGATCACAATATCAGATAACATCTAAAAGAAAACCTATAATGGAATCCAAAGTAGTAATAGATCCTCCTTTATGATTAAAAACAAAAGAACAAAAAAAACGAAAAAACAAAACAAAACAGAAAAACACGGTTACCAGAAATCATCTTCTAGATAATATTACTAACCACCCTACTTGGTTGCAGTATTTTAGAATAACATTTGAATATCATGCCCAATGGATGTAGTGTTAAGACTCCTTTCCCCCAAATTCTAGTTAAAAAGCAGAGCATGTCCTATTTTGTAACATAGGTAGCACATGTATTTGTAACAAATGCAAAACCTTAATAGGGAAAACTGGTTATATGGGGATGGTGAGGTATATGGAAAGTTTCTGTTCTTTCCACTCACTTTTCTAAAAACCGAAAACTCTTCTAAGAAAGTAAGTCTGTTGATTTAAAGGACAAAAAAATAATGCAAAGTACCTCCTGTACAAATGAACTGTATAGTCCTTAGTTTAGCATATTTCAGATTTTCAAGAATGAGACAAATCTGTTCATAATATCAATAATAGAATAAACATTCTATTATTGCATATTCTTCTTAGATTTTGAAAGGATATTCTATAACATTTTATAGTTCACTCAAAATTACCCCAAATTTTGATGTTGCCATTTCTCTTTTGGGAGTTTACCAACATGGAGAAATCAGTGTTATATTATAACTTTCCTTATACAAGACAGTGATATTTGGCACATCTAAAAGTGGAGAATTTAACAGAACTACCTAAAATGGTGGTCAGGGCAGGTGCGAGAAATTAAACTAAGAGAGCTTTCCTTGATTGCAGGCCCAAAGGTTTAGGTATGAATATGGTTCTTTCCCAGGAAATAATAAGCCCTAGTTTTAATGTTTGTTGTTGCTGTTTTTCCCCAGTGTTCTTTACCTAATGGGTACCAAATTCACAGATAGGTTCCTTTAAATTGTATTGAGAATGTTTAGTTGATCTTATCAAAAGAAAGAAATATGGTACAATATAACAAAAACAATACAATACAATACAATAAATACAAATGAAAGAAATAAATACAAATTACTCAAGTAATTTGTAAATCATGTGTACACTATATTAAATAAGACTTCAGTAATCACTTTCTAAAAATGCAACTTAAAATTATACTTGATTTGACAGCTGCCATTCTAATCAGTCAAAATATTGAAATGCCAGCCTCTCAGTTATAAGTGAATAGGAAAATTCAGGTTAATCAACATATTTATTGAAGAAAGAAAGGATACTTAAGTGGCTTCCTATGTCATTTTTAGTAAGGAGTCATCTAGCATACCTTTGGTGGCAATTAAAAAAAAAAACAACAACAATTATTCTTGTCACTCCAAAAATCACATTTTATTTTTTTTTTATTTGACAGAGATCACAGGTAGGCAGAGAGGCAGGCAGAGAGAGAGGAAGGAAAGCAGGCTCCTTGCTGAGCAGAGAGCCCAATGCGGGGCTCGATCCCAGGACCCTGGGATCACGACCGGAGCCGAAAGCAGAGGCTTTAACCCACTGAGCCACCCAGGGGCCCCCAAAAATCACATTTTAAATGATCATATACTCATGATCATCTGAAACAATTTCAATTGATACAAGTTTCTATCTTCATATTCCCCCCACTTTCCTAAAGAGATTTAACTGTTTACCCCAGTAGTTTTCCACAGATAGTGTTTCCGTCTGTGGAAGGCAAAAAGATTCGGCTTTCACTCTTTGTACCATATGCATATTCAAACTGGTTGAAAAGCTGTTGCATGTCATTGTCCTCACAGATAGTCAAATGACAAAGTTACATCTCTCTCTCTCTCTGTCTCTCTCTCCCTCTCTCTCTTTTTTTTTTTCGCTCAAACACAACAAATGTGGCATCTCAGCTGTTTAGATGCCTGTAAGAAATCATTTTCTGGAAAGAATTCAGTTGGCTTTAATTCACTTCAGGAATAATGGAACTGAAAACAAGTACAAAATGGGAAGAGATGAAGAATGCAGTGGTAAAAGAAATGAGAACCAGTTAGTGGTACAATGTTTAATACATTACTTCATTTAATTAAATTGATATTTATTGATTTCCTATTAAACACCATGCTTGGCACAGTAGGTGATCCAAAGATCAATTGGACATGACTGCTGTGTTGTCAGAACTCAATCTACTGAGAGAGAGAGAGATATAAGAAAAGTATATAAAACAAGGTCAATTCTAATAAGCACTGTAATTGAGCTATAGGCAAAGAGTAAATTAAACAAAGGAATGGGAGAAATTGCATGTGACTGGATAATTTGTAAATAATTTACTGAGTATAGACCATGAAAGATGGATAGGTGTTTTAAAGGAAAGGAAAGGCAGTTGAAGCAGAAGGAACACCATGATCAAAAATATATAGACAAGAAGTGGCTGATCTTATTAAATAAATTTAAACAAGTTTATTATAACTAAAGATTATTGCTAATATGTTTCTTTTCCACCAAAACAGTTCCCTGAAAACACTTAGCTATAAATCTTGGAGAACCAAGTGAGTTTTCTTTGAGAATTATATTCATGTTACTAATAAATTAGGTATTCATTTATTCGACAAGCATTTATTGAGGTTTGAGGCCTGTTCACTAGTCCCCTAAACACAGTAAATGTTAAAAACCTGAACAAAGATGGAATTTGACGTATAGGAAAAATAGAAGAGGGCAAGAATATATACAACCGATAATTGATAAATGCATTTACTAATAGTTGTTTTCTAAAGTGAATATTTGAGATTTTACCCTAATTCTAAGCTAATATGATAGCCTGCTGTAATTTTACTATTGCTGGCAGAAGAAACAAAAATGCTGGGTCAGAGATAAAGGACAGTTTGTTACTCACAACAGTATCAGTAGCCAGAATATCCACATTATATTACACTGATTCTCCACACCCTCACTGTCCTACAGTGACACCAATCGAACCACGTGACAGTTATACACGCAGTAGGTTGATTACAGGAGAGGAAAACGAATCTTTTATAATGTGTAGTAAGCATGCCTGCATTTTGCTCCAAAGGAAGAAGTTATCAGAGTCTAAAGAGGCATTTGGCCATACAAACACCCTTAGAAAAAACAACCAGAACAAAGATGGTCAGGCACCTTGCTCGCAAGATGTGCAGAAATGCAAGGAAACCATACTGAAACATCTTCCAACAGGATTAGAATCAAGGAAAGGGAATTAGTTCTTTGGGCGAGACAGCAGAAGGTACTAATTTATCATGAACACATTAATTCTTGCACTGGCTCTCCACAGTTAAGTCAATATAAAACCATTGAGAAGGGTATTGTAAGAATGATATTAGTAAGACTAAAGCCAAAGATATTGTGGTGAAAATACTAACTGCTACTTTAGTGAAAGATAGTATAACTAAGGGAAGGATGGATATACAAAGAAATTTAGGAATATTAGTTTGGATAAAATGTGAGTTAGTGATGGTTTACAGAAATAATTTTTTATCCTCCTAATTAATTCGTTCTTTCTACAGAACAGGAGAAAGTCATCAAAGATATGTAAGTTAGGAAAGGATAATGTCATCTTACAGGAGAAATATTAATAGCTTTAGGAAGGAGGCCGTGAGACAACTTGAGTAGCTAGAGTAAGAGTAAGGGGGTAGTTGTGATAGGAGATGGGTCTGTGCATAAACTGAGAAGATTCCAGAGATAGTTTGAAATTTTAATTGGTAGAACTCATTGATTAATTGAAATAATGGCATGAAAATAAAATTGAAGGTGCTAGTCAGGATCTTAACTGGATAAGAGAGAAAATAATCATACCTCAACCAAAAGAGGCAAAACAAAAAACAAACAAAACCCCCAAATCCAAAAACTCAGTGGGTAATCTAAGCTCTATATTAGATATATTTATTTTCATTATGTTCATTTATCTAGGAGACATCTAACTATAGATGTCAAGCACAGTATTTCCAATTTAATTTTATCTTGAGCTTAAGGGAGAGATGGAGTCCTAGACAGGACCAGCATTACAGGTAGGCATCCTATACAGTTGCACAGGGCCTCATTCAAAAAAGGATTCACACTGTGCTCTACCATTGCTGCCCTCATTAATGATACCTGAACAAGGACTTTGGCTTTTAGTACTTTGCACTGGCCCCACAAATTATTTAGCCAGTTGTAGCTACAGATTTTATTTGGAAGTCACTACTATATTAATGACAATTAAAGTCATTGGAGTAAATGTTCAAGGTGAAGATATAAATTGGAAAAAAAGAAAAAGAAAAAAAGGAGAAGAAGAGGAAGAAGGAGATCCAAAGAGTGAACCTACATTAATGATTGGGGGTAAAAAACAAAAAGAGTTAGTGAAGACATTCAGAAGTGATCATCCACGTATTTTTTTTTTTTCCTGGACTACAGTCTAAGCTGTCATCGTCTTTCTTATGAATTACTTAGTATGTATCTTTTCTTATGAACTACATAGTAAAACTCTCTAAAGAACATTTTGCACCACATTCATTCTTTGTCACAGGTTGTTCTTTTGAAAATGCACATTCATTCTGTTACCCTCAATCTCCATAGCATAAAACTCTTCCATAGTTACCATCATGGTCAGAAAAAAGAAGTAAACAAACAAATACTTCTTTTGTCCTCCCCAGCTCTTCATGGTGTAGCTGATAACTCTCCAGTGACATTTTATATGCCTCACCCTCTCACTGCCTACCCTCCAGACACTTCAGCTTTTATTCATCTCCTTAAACTAACCTCATTTGTTAATCTTTTCTCCCACAAGGACTGTGCTATTATCTCTGAAGGAACAACATCTCCCGAGGCTCCCGCTCATATCCACACATAAGTCATTCTTACTTTTCAGATCATGTTTTCAAAACTAAGATTTCTATCCCCTACCTCTGTTTCCCCCACTAGGGACAGGCTGGGAGCACAGTTTAACCCTTTCACAGTCTTCTAAAGCATTCCAATGTAGCATCCGTGAAAATATTCATGTCATACATTCATTTTATGAGCATCTGTTAAATGTCTGTCTCTTTCCCTGGAGTATAAACTCCATTAGGGTAGGTAAATACCACTTGTATTTACAAAACTGCATAGTATCACAGAGCATAAAACCTGGTACATGCTCATTTCTCCTTACAACAATATTCCAAAAAATAATACGGAGACCCTGTTCTGTGCAAAGTTTCCAGGAACATGACATGTCAATGATGACAAAGAAAATTCCAAAGGTTCCCAGCTATGCAGCTTCTATTCTAATCAGCATGGGAAAAAAGGTAAGAAATAAAAACATAACAAATGAAATAATAAATAGAATTCCATTTTAGAAATGGATAAGTCCAATTGTAAAAATGCCAACAAATAAAGCAAGGTAAGGCAAATCTATAGCTCTTTGGTGGAAGTTGGAAGAAGTAGGAGGACTTTGTGATAGTATGACATTGGCACATGAAGCAGGGGGAAATGAATGAAGGATGACTTAAAGATGTAGGGCCTGAGTACCTAGAAGTTACTACCAACTGGGAGGTTTCAAGAGCAGTCAGTCAGGTGGAGTGATGCAAGTTCTTTGGTTGTCATGCCTGAGATTGTTATTAGAATCCAGGTGGAGATATGTCCACAAGGACATATGATCTGAAGTGTGGAAGACAGCTAAAGATGTCATGTATCTTTAGGATACAGCCATGAGAGAGGATATGATCAGGTGTGGATATTGGTAGGGAAGAGGACCAAGGAGGGCCCAATATTACCAATCTTAAGACATTAGTAAAGGGAGGAAATGGGTAGGGCCTGGGCCCATGAGATACAAGAATAACTAAGAGTAACTGGTGACTGGCAGGCCAGGTTACAATATTATATACAAGAAGCAATAGTGAATCCCGGTCAAATGTTTCTGTAAGATAAGGACTAATAGGTAACCACTTGAGTGCTATGACCTCAATAAGAACAGGCAGGTGGAGTCATGAATAAAACCTCATTGGTGGGAGTACAAGGAAAAACAGAGGAGAACATCTGGGAACTTAAATACAGATGGCTATATTAAGGGGATGAGAGAAATGGGGGTATTTCTGATGGGACTGAAATGCCTTTCTTAGAGGATAAAGAAGGTCACACAGGACATGATAGGATTAGTTAGTGCCTGCGGATTCAGAGAGGAGAGCGGAAGCTATGAAGACTTGAGGTAGAAGTACATAGAATGGTTTCTGAAGCTGTCTTTTCACTCTTGTTGGTGGAGGTGACAGGTGTGAGGGAGGCTGGTCTTCATTCCCTACTCTGAAAATAGGTGTTCTGACAAACCCCGCTAAATCCACAATTCTAAATTAACAAACGAACAATCACAATCAACAATATAATGATTTACTGAAAGAGAGTGTAAATTTCTTGAAAAATCTGAACTCAGTCCCTTCCTCCTTTTCTTTTCTGATTCTTTTTCTTGTCTCATTATGATGATTCCACAGTATCAGGAAAGCAAAATGGCAAGGATATTAGATATATAGGTCACTGGAAGGAGACTGCTTACCTTTATATGTTCATTCTTTTGGATTTCTTATACCTCAAATTAGCTCAAAGATCTAAATTTTCTCTCCAGAAGAGAAATCTGATTTTTTTTAATTAAATGTAGAATTAGCAAATTTTTTGGTAACTATGTGAAACTTATGATTGTTAATTCATTGCTTTGTCCTTTGACAATGGTAATTTTGTTAATTTGTTTTATGTGTGGGGGACTTGCAAGGCTAGTCCAGTATTCTGTATTTATTTGAAATGCTGCCACTAAACTTTGTTATGTGACCATTCGCAACTTGAAGACATAATTGTTTTACAAGATGGAACCAAGGAGGGAGACAAACTATAAGAGACTCTTAATTTCAGGAAACAAACTGAGGGTTGCTGGGGGGATGAGGGAGGGATAGGGTGGCTGGATGATGGACATTGTTGGGGGGTATGTGCTACCATGAGTGCTGTGAATTGTGTAAGACTGATGATTCACAGACCTGTACCCCTGAAACATATAATACATTATATATTAATAGAAAAAAATTTTTTAAAGACAATTGTTTTAAACAGCCATGTTGTTTCAAATTGAGAATATCACTGAAGAAATGGCATAGAGATAGATGCTCTTTGGTCCACTGGGAAAAGCAGTTTAAAACACATTTTCTCATACTAAAGACCTTGAATAGGTTTGTTTCAGCTTCCATTAAAACATGTTTCCTATAAATAGTACAGATATTTTTCTTTTAGTTTTTTGTGTTTCTTTGGATCATATTCGTGTGGTGAATGAATTTTAAATTTTTAGTTAAATTTATTTTAAATACATTGTTTTTCTCATTATGATTTTTCATGGTACTTTTAAGAAAGTATTAAGAATCCAGGCAGCTGAGGCCAGAGATAAATCCTGTACTGGCTATCTCCTAGGATGAGAAAAAGGACCTCCTATTGAGGGAATGAAGGTCTGTGTACTTGCACATGGTAAAAGAGGGAGAGAATTGTCTATCTATTGAAAACAGGAAATCTAGACATATAACCATGGGATATCTCCTTTCTACTCCCATATTAAGAGAACTCTTGTCAGTGTTAGCACTGGGCTTTCACTTTCTAAGAAAGTCTAATTTACTGCAAATGAAAAAAACAGGACACTGTACTCTGAAAATGGTTAATCATATTTCTCTTTTTCTTCCTTTCTGTAGAAACTGATCATTCTACGATTCTATGAGGATGGCCCAGAAAGGACATTATAAATGCAGTTAGGATACTTTCTGAGTGTACCTATTTCCCATTTTCCTCTACTAACAAAAAATTATGGGAAAAAGAATCCCAAGATGCTGTTCAAATCATGTGATTAATCTACTAATTATGTAATTAAATTGGATAGTTAGGTTGATTAAAATACTTTGCCCCTAGTTTCTAATTTGTTATAAGGCATAATCATTGCATTGAATAATGTATATATTTTAATATATATATTTTATATATATATATATCATATATATATATATATATTTTTAAACCAGGAATTCTGCAATTAGAATGCAAAAAACATTTGGATGGAGTGCTTTATAAGTGCTAGGCATTCTGCTTTGGGTATAGCACTGTTGTTTTCTCTTATCGCTGTCACCACTGGTGTGCCAAAAAAAGAGAGGTAGGGCTGTGTCAGTTTGATATGTATATACGTATCTATACTTACATCTCCTATCTATACTGTTTTCATAAAAATTTAAAGTTTAATCTCGGCTGATATGAGTCTATCTCTAAAGATGGATCCACCCTCAAAGTGCTAATGCAAATAAATTTCTAGTCTTACCAAGAACATTTTAATAGTCACTTGTCTTCAATGCTGCAGTTGTAAAAAAACAAAACAAAACAAAAAAAACGAAACAACAACAACACCAACAAAAAAACTGTTCAGAATGAGCCTGTGTAATGGCCTACACAGACCAAAACTCTAGATTTGCATTTCTTTACAATGGTTATTATTACCACATTGAAAACCAAAGTCCTCTCAACAGGAGTATGTTGTTTTCAATTGATCTTTAGCCTCTCAAATCCCTTTTGAGAGAAAAATATGATAAATTAATTTGTTATTACCCTGCAATCTAATCTCATCATCTGCTGTCTTCTCTCTGGTTCTTTGTAGTATGTCCTTACTTGAGTAATCCCAAGCTGACCATTTCATATACATGCGGCACATTTGTGTAAATGTTTATCATCATTTTAATAAAAAAGCACTACAGATTGTTTGTCAGAATATAAAATACTGAAGAACACATGAAGTCAGGTAGACTTATTTGAGGGCTATTAAATTATAAAATTACATGACTCAAAAATTCTTATATTCTTTTTACACTTCTATATTAATGACTAGAAAGATAATTTTTGCTATATATCTAAAATACAATGATTAAATGACAGGGTAATAAATGAACTGCAAAACTTAACTGTTGACAAATGCTGGCAAATAATTAATCATATTGAAATTGAAATTGAAATTAATCATGTTGAAATTTAAATTGATATAATACTGAATCAGTATTTAAGACACTGATTTCCTGCTTTCTAAGCAAGTCCTTTTCTGCACTAGCAGAAAGCTTACATCATGGTAGTAGGACATCAAGTAATCAATCTATTTGATAGCAAATTTGATATTATGTATATAAAATAAGTATCTCCGTCTTCACAACATTTCCTTCCTCCAATTAATTACTTCGTATTGTGTGTATTTGTAAAGGAAGCCAAGATAGGGACAGACGAAAGTGGCACAAATTTGAAAATCATGACATGGAAGGAGGGAGAAAAAATGGAAGAGGGAGTTAGGTTATCTTCTGTTAATTCTGAGATGTGTTAGAAATGAAATCAGTATGAAATGCTTCAATAAATAGATAAACACATCAATCTATATGTGTATGTTATTTTGAAAATACAAATTTGGAGTAAAGTTTTTTTTTTTGTCTGTTTTTAAAGATTTTATTTATTTATTTGGCAGTCAGAGATTACAGGTAGGCAGAGAACCAGGCAGAGAGAGAGCAGGCTCGCCGCTGAGCAGAAAGCCCCATGAGGGGCTTGATCCCAAGATCCTGGGATCATGACCTGAGCTGAAGGCAGAGGCTTTAACCCACCGAGCCATGGAGGAACCCTGGAAGTGAAGTTTTTGAAGAAAGAAGAAATTCCACCTGTGGACAACTTTGGCCTATGGCATTCTATCTTACTAATCAAAGTTCGTTCCTGATTGTCTAGCCTACAAATTTCAGATTTGCTTCGCCAGCCCCCACTGTCTTACAAGCTAAGTCCTGATAATAAATCAATCAAAATCTCTCTCTCTCCTGTCCACCCAACTCTTTGTCTGTCTTGTGCATGTGCATGCAAGATTTTTATGTCTCCAGGCAGAGTCTACTTTTTCATTTTAAGCATTATTTTTTAAAGTTTTTATTTAAATGATAGAGTCTCCTTTAACTTGAAGTTTAAAAATAGCAAATTATTAATAATGTGTACTTAGCAATTTAAAACTACTCTAAATTTTAATTAAATATAATAAAGTAAAAACCCCAAGGTATTTTTCCTACAGCTAAATTTAAACATTAATATGAATGAATAATATACTATTTGAAAAAATTATATACATGATAATGTTGAAAATTAGAAGCATGAATCCATCTGGACATATCAGAGTTTCAATTAAAAATACACAAAAATATTGAATAACTCCTATTGATCTTGTTTCTGTTTCCATAATTGAACCCTGGTTGGTACAGTGTTGCAACTATTAGTTGTTATTATTACATAAAAATTCTAAGAATTATTCACTGTTCATCTACTAGAAAAATTGGGGGATTTTGCCAAACTAAGTCCAGAGTGGCATTGCAACCTATCTACTTTTTCTTTTTCCTGATTTTAATTTTTGGTGCCTTTTTAAAAAAACTGTTAAAAATCAAAACATCCTGGAACACCTGGGTGGCTCAGTTGGTTAAATGCCCTCTTGATTCTTGCTCAGGTCTTGATCTTAGGTTTGTGAGATCAAGTCCCTGAGTTGGGCCCTGAGCTGGGCATGGAGTCTTCTTGGGATTCCCTCTATCTCCCTTTCCCTCTACACCTCCCTGCTTCCACTCTCTCCCACCCTCTCTTTAAAAAAAAAAAAAAATTACAATATCTTGACAATTAGATACATTAAAAATATTTTTCTTCTTTAAAAAAAAGAAAGCTAAATGAACAGAGATTTAGATACAATTTCTCCTAAATTGAAACTGACAAATGAGCTGACTAGAAATGTAATATATGAAAAGCAATAAAGTAAATCATGATTTGAATGAGAAATACAAGGATGACTTAGATGAGCATTAATTAAAAATAGTTGCAGGAATCACTCTAAAGATATTGTCAAATCCTAGAATGCACTAATAGAGATGAGTAGTTGGTTCTTAGGACATTACTGGGATAAAGCTATTCTTAAAACGCATATGATAGGCAATATAGGGGGAAAAAAGTACCCAATGGAATCCTTTGGATAACTCACTTTTTCTTTATTCTTCTTTTTTTAATTACCAGGTTTTGTTTTGTTTTGTTTTTTTGAAGTTTTGTTTTGTGTTGTGTTGTAGATTTAAGAGCAATTGCATTTTCTCTTGATTGCATTTAAATAAACTTATTTGACAAGAAGCTGTTCTAAAATTCTTAATTTTTTTTTCCAGGAAAGATACTAAGTTTCTTAACTTTATAATTTCAACAATTATCAATATTTCTTAAGAAGAACTACTTAACCATTCAATTAATTTGGAGCCATCAACTCCTTCTCTTAAAAGAACATTTTGGTTTACAAGGTAGTATTTGCTGATGGTTGATTTTTTTTCTTTTAGTTTCTTTTTTTTAAATTTTTTTTTTATTTTTACAATCCCATTCTGATTGGAACTCCAGCATGCTTACCAAAAAGAAGCCATTGTATATGCAGTTCCCCTGGAGCAGAGATTATACCCTTTTTTTACTCTTCTGTATGTCAGTCCACATGTCTAACCAAATGTAGGTGCTTTAATAAGTAAATGACTGTGTCAATCCTTTTGAAAAGGATAATTGTCCTTTCATCTGGGAATTATCAGAGTTTAAAGGTTCTTAAATCTTCCTGCAGCAAAGAAATGGGCAACCATTTAATCATACCTTTTTGTTCTCCTCACTTTAGCTCCTCTTAATATCAACTTGAATTATAAATTCGATGATGAACAAAAAAACAGTCGTGGGAAAGGAAAATAAAGGGACAGGTCATAAAAAACTGTTGTATAAAGTAACGGTGGGAAGAGAAGGCAAGCCTGCCAGATAGTATTCTAGTCCAGCAGAGAGAACTTTGATCTGATTGTCCCACGAGCTTATGTAGTCATGTCACTTCGGCATCTGCTCTGGAAAGCAGTCAAGTTAAAAAAAAGTTTTTAAGGTTGTATTTTAGATTTGAATTGGAAGTGAAAAAAATATTTAAAGTTTTATGTACATTTCATTCTTTGCTTTTCCTTTATTTCAGAAATGGGCAATATGTGTCTTGTTAATTTATTTTCTAGCATTGAATTCCTTAAGTCCACACCTAATA
The DNA here is from genome assembly GCF_902655055.1 of Lutra lutra. Lineage (NCBI taxonomy): Eukaryota > Metazoa > Chordata > Mammalia > Carnivora > Mustelidae > Lutra > Lutra lutra. Next base: position 54,880,717 of record NC_062290.1, read on the forward strand.
GCCAAGCACTTACAAAAACCAGTTTTATAGAATCAGCATGAGAGATGATAATGGAGACTAGAGAAGGAATTCACAGAATATATTGGAAGAAAGCATATAGGAGTATGTCAGAACGCAGATGAAAAGATGGGTATAAGGCTAAAATACAATAAGAAAGCTACTGAAAGTATCAGTAAGCATGAAAAAGAATGGAGTGGAACAGAAGGGAAAGGAAAGGAAAGGGAGATTCCAATTTATTTTTCTAGACTCTGACTTCACATAACTGATTCATTACATTATATTTCCATTTTCTACTTATATAAAGTCCCTTTATGACCTTTGCTGATATTCTTCTCATTACATGGAATGCTTTGTCTTAATTCCCTTTTCTCCTCTATTGGGAAAGCTCCTATTCTTTTTTTTTCAAAACATATCTAAAATATTACCTCCTCTGTGAATCTTTTCCCATCATCTCAACACAGAATTCAGAGTTGATATGCTTTGGTTCATAATTTCAAATATTAGAGCATTTTCACATATAAATCCTTATTTTTTTGTAAGAGGATATGAAATCACCAAGAATCAGAAGGCTATGTAGTTTTCCTCTTTGTAATCCCAATGTCTTGTATACTGTCAACTTTTTCAATCACTTAAAAAGATTACTTCTTATTGAGTGCTATCATGTTCCAATTGCTTCTCTAGACTCTGTAGTTATAACAGTTAAAAAATATATATAGCTGTCCTCAGAGGAAGATGGGATTAAGGGTTCAGAGGACAGAAATAAACACATAAACCCATACATAATTAAATTAATTTTGGAGAGTAATAAGTACTTTGAAAAACAATTAAGAGTGGATATTGGGTATAGGGCCTAGGGCAGGGGAAGAGAGCCTCCATAATGACCAATGGTCAAAGAAGGGATTGGAGTTCAATGCAATGGCCAGATCATCTAGAATCATGTTGAATGAACTTGAGATGAGCATGGGGTTTTGTTTGGAAGTGCTGATTCACTATATTATACTCCTAAAGGAATATTATACTGTATATTAACTAACTGGAATTTAAATAGAAACTTATAAAAAAGAATCTTGTTGCATGTAATGAAGAGTTTTGATTTTATTGTAATTACAAGGTATAATCTCTGCTCCAGGAGAAAGGCACTGGAGGGCTTTAGATACAGGAATAACATAATAACATAATTTTCAGTTTAGTATGTTAATATGCTCACATGAGTGCTGTGTGAAAAACAGACTATTGGAAGAGCAAGACAGAAATCAGACAGACATACAAGAGAGCCAATAAATATCTATAGAACAAAATTAATAAATATAATCTCTCATAAAGAGAAAGATTAATGTTTCTGATATTTCCATGTAATTGACAAAAAAATTATAGCCAAGGGACTGATTAGACATAGATATACTTCTTTCTTAGATGTCAAAATACCTATAATTTATTTTTATTATCTATGCAGTCACTGATGTTATTATAGTGTCTCAGAATGCAAGGAGTAATTAGCAATACTCTTGATGGAGAAAGCCAGCCTTTTGATTAGATACCCAGTTAGTCACCCTTCTCCATCCATTCATGTCCAATGCTTTATATTTATACAAAAGAATGTAGACTACTGAGAAATACTAAAAAATGTTTTCATAATGACAGATAATGAGAATCTCCATTTTTCTGCTTTGTAGCAGAAAATTGAGTCTTATTTAGGACGTATTTCATGTACTACATATGTGCCAGGAATGAACTGAATGAATGTGCCTTAGGAACACCTTTTAATCTAATAAAATGGCCAATATTTTCATATATTGATAGGATAAACCATCAGGTCTTTGGAAAAAGTAGTACATAATATGTCCTGAATAATATATTTTGCCTATTCAAAAGATTATTGTAATTAAAAGTTGGTAAAGATCTGTATTTTGAACAATACCTTTTGATATATAAAAAAAAGAAAAAAAATTGGAATAAAATGCCACAATCATTAACCTATTTTTAAGTGAGATGGCCATTCTACTTTCTAATGCCAAGGTATAAAGTCCTTTTCCTTTCCTTTTTTTTTTTCTTTAAGATTTAATTTATTTATTTGAGAAAGAGAGAGAGTGAGAGAAAGCACCAATGGGGGGTGGGGGAGGGGAAAGGGAGAAGCAGGCTCCCTGTTGAGCAGGGCTCCATCCCACCATCCTGGGATCATGAACTGCGCCAAAGGAAGATGCTTAACTGAGCCACCCAGGCACCCCTACAATTTCTTTTTCTTAAAGAAGCAAGATAATATTGGTGGATGTATCTTCTTCTATGATTTGGGGAAATTTCATATATGTGGAATTTAAGAAACAAAACAGATGAACAAAGGGGAAGGGAAGGAAAAATTAAACAAGATAAAAACAGAGAGAGAGAGACAAACCATAAGACACTCTTAACTAAAGAGAACAAATTGAGAGTTCTTGGAGGGGAGGGGGTGGGGGTATGACTAAATGGGTGATGAGCATTAAAGAGGGCACTTGTGATGAGACCTGGATGTTATATGTAAGTGATGAATCACTAAAGTCTATTCTGAAACCAAAACTACACTATAACTCACTATAACTAACTTGAATTTAAATAAAAACTCACAAAAAAATACCAAAGGAATGTGCTATTATAAAATATCTGATTCAATGAAAAAAACTTCCACAATAATAGTTTTTGGCCTATATTAGATCCCATATATGAGTGAAATCATACAATATTTGTGTTTTTCTGTCCAACTTATTTCACTTGGCATAATGCCCTCAATGACCATCTATGCTGTTCCAAATGGCAGGATTTCCTTCTTTCTCATGGCAGAATAATATAATGCGTTGGTACACACTTCTACATCTTCTTAATCCCTGTATTTGTTGAAGACATTTAGATTGTTTCTATATCTTCACTACTGTGAATAATGCTGCAATGAACATGGGAGTATAGATATCTTTTCCAGATAGTGATTTAATTTCTTTTGGATATATACCCAACAGTGGGATTGATGAGTCATACGATACATCTATGTTTAATTTCATAAGAAAACTCTAATGGCTGTATATTTTCATGTGGTATTGGCCACTGGTATGCCTGTTTTGGGGGAAAAATTGAATCAGTTCCTCTGCTTTTTTTTTTTTTTTTGAGTTGTCTGAGTTCTTAAATATTTTAGATATCAAGTCCTTATCACATATATGCTTTGCAAATGTTTCCTCCTATTCCTGAAATTACCTTTTAAATTTTTTTATTGTTACTTTGACTGTTTAGGAGATTTTTAGCTTAAGGCACTCCCTTTTATTAATTTTTACTTTTGTTGCTTGTGCTTTTGGTATCATATAAAAAAAATCATTGCAAAGACCAATGTCAAGGAGATTTTCCCTTGTTTACATCTGGGAGTTTTATGGATTTAGATCTTGCAGTTAAGTCTTTAACCCATTTTAACAAAACTCTTTAATTTTTATACCAGTCCTATTGGCGTACACTATTAAACATCTTTTATGTCTGAGAAAATGGAGTCTCAAACAAGTGAAGTGATTTGACCAATGTCACACAACTAGTAGGCAGTATTTGAGTCTACCATCTTATCTGCTACTATACTGAGTAAGAGTGAGAAAAAAGTGCAAGTTATGAAGTACACAAAGAGATATATCAGTATGTCTGTAAATTTTAGTCATCGATCATTTATAAAAACAAAGCAAAATCATATTTTCAAATTTTAAAAAGAGCAGCTTTGCTGTTTTGCTATTTACAATATTTGTTGAAATTTAGGCACTTTTACACTTTCAATTTAAGCTAATAGGGCATTCGAGGAGTATCTTTAGAAGTTCTAAGAGTGTTCTAATAAGCTTGGGAAATCCTCAATGTGCTCAATGGGCTCTATGAATCATATGGATTTTGCATGTAAAAGAATGACAGAAGAGTGAGCAAGGAGATAGCTAAAACCCCAACTCATGGCCTGAACATATTTCTACAGTCCTCATCTGGCTATATTTCAATAACTCAATTTCCTTTGCTTACTGCTTTCCTTTCTTTCCCATATTAATGCTTCTCCTTAAGGTTGTTTTGATATGTGCACATGTTTGAGGGCTTTCCATGAATGGAAAAGTCTATTACAATGTTACTTACAGTTTCATTTGAAAATCATATCTATTTGTTGGTTTAGTAGTATGAAATGGTCATGTTTCTTAATTTATATCCATTGCCTTTTAATGTTTCCCTTAGCAAATCTCATATATTCATTTTATATTGTGTTCTGCAATTTTGTAGTTTAAATGCATGGTCTTCTATTACTTTCTTGGGGAAAAAAAAAAGCTCTCAAGACATGTAATATCTATGATTTAAACAGTATTGCCATTATTATAGAGATTCAGTAGGAACCAATGAAAATATTGGAGCACTTAAAAGTAATTTTATATACATAATATCACTGAAAGGAGATCATGTGGAAACAACTTAAAATATTAAACCAGTCTCAAATATGGCAAGGCTAATATTTTCTGTCCCATATCTTCTCGAATGAAGCAAATCATTTATCATAAGTGCTAGCTCTAGAAATACTTCAAAATCATGAACAATTCCAATAATAGTTATTTTATATATCTATAGAAAGAAAATGGAAACAACTCTATAACTTAAAAATAATAGTCAATTACAAATGTGACTCAATCTGTGAAATAGACCTCCTCAAAATTAAAAGATATGTTACATATTTTAATTTTAGATATAAAGGTGGATACATTATTGGTGAAATCAGGTTATTGAGTAAAAAAATTGAAAGTATGGAGTCCATTTGAACCTTCCACCTATAGTCTCTTTCCAAAAACAGTGAGTAGGGGTGGGGCTACATAGGAAGAGATAGGTAGGGGGCTATGTGAACAAGCTCAGGCAGGGAGTGAAGATGTGAAGTAATGTTATAAATGAGATATTAACCATAGAGAAGGGAGCTTAACAAATCCACCCTTTTGGTTCTAAATATAGACAGGATATTCTCATGATATTTACAAATCCACCATGTTTGTTTTACATATTGACAAAGATATTTGTGTTTAATTAAGTAACTGTTCCCTGGTCAGTTTTCATAAAAGCCCTCAGTGGTAGAGGAGGGGCAAGATAGGTGGAGAAGTAAGAGACCCTGTTTCAACCAGTCCCTTAAAGTGAGCTAATTATCTACCAGAACACAACTGAAGGTTTGGGAGGGATGCGGGGGTGGGGAGTTGGGTGAGCCTGGTGGTGGGTATTATGGAGGGCATGTATTGCATGGAGCACTGGATGTGGTGTATAAACAATGAATTCTGGAACACTGAAAAGAAATAAAATAAAATAAAATAAAATGGAAAAAAAAATCAATATTACAAAAAAAAAAAAAAAAGAAGCCCTCAGTGGCAACCCATTTAGGACTCCTCTCACTCTAGAGAGCTTTTTCCCTTTCCTTTCTGTTTTCACCTCCCTTAACAAACTTTCACTTGACTTCACATTTTTGTGTCAGTGAGACTCATTCTTTGACCGCATGAGAGAAGAACCCTGCAAGCCTGGTGTTTGTACCTAGAAGGCTTCACTGGACCTATTTCACTGGGGCACCCTATACTCTTTTCTTAGATAATATATATAGTCCTTAAAGTCTGCCAAATTCACTGGTACAGTACCTTTTCTATTTCTCTCTCCTGAGATTTTAGAGTGTTTATTTATTTATTTATTCCTTCCAACAGAGCAGTAGCTTACTATGAGCCAAATGTTTGACCCTTGGAGAAATTGTGCTAACCAGGGTGTAAAGGATAAATTCCATTTCAGTAAAAATGTGTGGGTATAGAGACTGGGTTTACTATCAATACTGAGAAACAATCATTCAGGGATATGCTAGTAAATGGTTAACAGCCTGCTCTCTGGAGTCAGGGGAGGCCCTGATATGTGGCTATTGTCCATTTCTCTGATATTAATAGTCATCCCATCATTGCTAATGTCAGGTTAACGGTATGATTTCACTGATCAAGAAGTTGAGGATGGGAAGAGATGTGCTCAGTCAGCCCTGAAGTTGGCATGAGCCAAATCTAGCACACCACAGGATTTAAAGATCACTTGCTATGTTAAATGTTGAGGAAAAAAGAGGAGCCTTGCTTTCAAGTCCTTTAATATGTCACTGGAATTTTATATGTACACAAACATAGCCTTTTTGGTATCAAATGGGGGCAATAATGATAATAGTAATGATAAAAACTTTCATTCACTGGACGTTTGCTCTCTTCTGAGCATTATGTCAGTAGTGTATTACATACAAATATATCTGTACATACTACATAATATATAATCAACTGAATCCTTATTAGGTGATGGAAATTATTCCTAATACTTTACCATATTATTTCTATGATGTGAGTACTATTTTTTCTCTCATTCAGAAAAGGAAAGCGAGGCCCAGAAAAAAAAAAAAATACAGCTTTTGTAGTCTGACAATCAGTAAATGTGAATATGAACTTGAAACCAGGTAATGTGAGTTCAGAGCTAACATCTAACCATCACTCCCATTGCCTTACTGGTAAGAAAATAATTGCTATCAGAGGTCAGAAAAAGAATAAATGCTCAAGGCATAGTGATCAAAGCTGGATTCATACTTAGGTGACCTATGAACTCTTGTTCTCTTTGGAGTTTACAATCAGTAATTAATGCTCCTAATATCACTATATTATAAGTAATCATTATACGCAATCATGTTACAGCATATGTTTCATGAAAACTTATAAGAATATATTAATTGTGACAAAACAAAGATATTAAGCTAGTAGACTGATAAATTTATAAGGAAACTATGATTTAACCTTTTGTATAAATTCACAAAATATAGGGACCATGATCCCGAAAGCTTTATTATAATGAAGACTTTTTTACAATTTAAAGTAGAAAATATATCTCCATTGTTGTCAAATGCATAAAACTGGACTCACTGACAAATTATTGAGTTATTATCTTCAAAATTAAGTTCTCTTTCTTCTATTTTTTTACAGTATTTAGTATCACAAGGATGTCTAGAAGCAGCTTTATTTTTGGCTCTCTAGTGGTAACCCCTCTCACTTTGTCTCTCTTTTTTTCCACCTATCTGGAAGCAGGGAGATTTCTTTATATTTTTAACTAAAAATATGTCTCCAGAACATAGACTCTAATAAGGTGTGGATCACTTTTCATGGATTTTTCCATGAATGTATTGTACATTTTAATCTGCATACTGAATTGTTTCCCTGGGCTGTTTTCTGTCAGTGTTGGTCTCAGAATAGATCTAGAAAGAAGGGTACTAATAGGATGAAGAGTAATGGGCAGCTCTCCCATCAAATAGACACACACACTGAGTGCCTCAAAGTCAACCACATAATACGAGTGTCCACTACTCAAATTCTGGATTGATTCTGAGCTTGGTTTTCCTCAGCAGGGAGAGAGGACATTAGAGTGGGGGGACTAAGTGATTTTTCTCCTACTTCTCTATACACTGTCCCAGTCTGTTCTTGCAACAGAGGTACTTTTCTCTTTGTAAAACCATTCTATCAATTTTATAGAGAGAGAACATTTTGTCCAGATTCTGGAATTTCTATTTATCTCACTTACTCCCTTTTATGTATGTATTTATAGATTTTTTAGTGAGGCGTTGAGAAAGTCTATGCTAATTGTTTCAAGATGAATATAATTTTAAAGTTTATCAAAGGATTTCTTAAACTAGTTCATTCTTTGGACTATTTCTAACATACTGCTTCTAGTCCAAGGTTGTTGTGACTCTTCAGACACTCCGAGATTATTTTAGTGTGATTCAGGTTTAGCCACTCAGGTCAGGATTTGCCTAAGAATATCTGCTTCAGTCATTTGAACAACCATAGCATAGCACTGTCTTAGCCCACCATAAGGAATAAAAAGAAATTAAAAAAAAAAAAAAAAGTAACAACTACAAAGCAAGTAGCCAGTACTCTTCTAAAGAATACATATAAATTATTTTATTTAACCTTCAAAACAACCATAACAATAATGAAGTATAACAATCTCTGCTTTCAAGATGAGAATGCTTTGAGAGTTAATGTAACCTGCCTAGTAACAAACTATGAGACACAAAGTCAAATTTAGAGCTAAATTTTTTTTCTAACTTCAAGACCTAAACTGTAATTTACAAAGGTAAGTGATGTGCTTGTGTCAATACCAAACACTAAAATAAAATAAAAAGTCACATTGAGGAGAGTGCTTGTATATTACATTGTCTTATTAGTAAGTGCAATAAATCTAGAAAAGCCCATAGTAGTCACTTTTACCACTAAATTAAAAATTTGGGAGGGGGGATATAAATATTCTGTTTTGACACTATGAGGTGTTCTTTAGTTTTCATTTAAGAATCATCTATTTTTTATTAGGACATATTTCATAAAATGTCAAAAGAGAGAAGTTTCAAAGCTCAAATCTTATTAAAAGTCCTTAAATACACAAAAGTGAACTTTGTACTACCCTTTGCATATTATTATTTTTTTTAAGATTTTTATTTATTTATTTGACAGACAGAGATCACAAGTAGGCAGAGAGGCAGGCAGAGAGGCAGGCAGAGAGAGAGAGGAAGGGAAGCAGGTTCCCTGCCGAGCAGAGAGCCTGATGCGGGGCTCGATCCCAGGACCCTGGGATCATGACCCGAGCCGAAGGCAGCGGCTTTAACCCACTGAGCCACCCAGGCGCCCCTACCCTTTGCATATTATGATCAGAGAAAATATTTACAGGAAATAGAAATATACGATGATAACAGGTTTTTATTTTCCTTTAGAGATCAGATTGATGACAGCTTTTATTGTTCATGATGGAAAAATCTAATTTCACAGCCAGTTTGAAAATCCTGCTGTTTCAGCAGAGCTTGCAGAGATATGTGAATGAATGGGGTCAGCCCTTACAATAGAGTAACTATGAAATCTGAAATTATTGTAACCTTCATATCCAACTTATATTGCTAAGTCATATTTCTTAAAATGAATGGGGTTTCAATGTTGCTAGGTCTCCTAAAATTTGTCATATACTGTAATTGATCTTCGGATATCTGCCTCTTTAATGCCTCTTGTCAGAAGATCATCATGAGTATACTCAAATAAAATGCTTTAATTCTGGACAGAGCCTTCACATAGAGTGATAACAGGATAGAAGAGGTAGATATAAATTGAATGATACTAACATTTTATTTAACAATCCAGGAAAATAAAATTATAATCTTTTATATTTAAAAATTGGTACTTTGAGACTTTCTTTTCACTTTCTTCGTTTTGAACATAGCAAAAATTTGCAGCAAGTATAGTTGTTTCCTTAAATCTGCAAGGAATAATTGTCCTCATCTTCCTACAGAATAAGAATTCAAAAGTCTAGACTCTTAACATTTTGCTCTTCAATAACTTAAAAGGAAAGTGGATGAATAATGTATCAAACCCTTGGTAACAAGTTTTAATGGTCATATTTCATTTTTGCCTATTGGCTTGAAAATAATGTTAAATCACATTGTAATGAAGATGGTTAAAGATCTGTGATATAGTAAAAATAACTCAGTAGGTAATATTCACAGGTTTATCAATGCTCAAATTAATAAGTATTTAAATCACATAAGTGTAAACTATATTTATTCTCTAAATATTTCTGTTGTTCCTAATAAAATTGGCATACAAAGCTACTCCTTAAAACTCAGGACTTAAAAAGAAGCTATTTGTATTGTTAAATACTTTTTTAAAAAGCATTTTTCCCTAATACTAAACATATTCTTTATTTTAATCATTTACTAATGAATATATAAATAGTAAAGTATAAGTTATTATAGTCTTTAAACTTATCTTAATGGAGAGGTATTTCTAATATGACTTCACTAAAATTAGTTTTATTATAATACTAAAAGATGTGTTTAAGGTAAGTGTTCTCAGGACCTATGTCTATGGGCTGTATACAGAAAGTGAATAAAATGTGTATAAGAAGTGTACATTACATGTCATATTGTCATTTCTACATCTAGTCACAGATGATTAAAACAGAATGAACGACAATCAAATCTAGTATGTGATCATTTAATATGGAAGTGCTCCCAATTTTCTATATTTGTATTTTTCTCCACCACCTCTACCAATACCTTCTACATAAAGTTAAGTTCAATATGTGTTTGTTAAGTATTTACTGAACATTTTCTATCTTTCCAGAACTATGAAAAAGTTAATTATTCCACATACATACCACTACACTCTATTAATTTGTAGTTTATTGTTATGAAATTTTAAAATATATTTTGTAGGCGTCACTGGCGTTTTATTTACTATCACTAAACAGCGGTCTCAGTAAATTAATCCCTTTCTTTGGCATCTTGTATAGTCAGCATCATAGAATTGGTTAGAAATCACAAAGCATATATGCACACTCATATACACTAGGATCTCTGAGAAAGATGAAAGCTATGGTCTTTCTCCCCAGAAAAATGCAGTGATAAACATACACATTTTTTCACATGAATTCAGAAACACAAGCTAATGCTAATGGCCTTAAAAGTGAGAACAAAACAAAAAAACAACCACATTATTTTGAGAATACTTGAAACAGTATCTGGCACCTGACTTGCTCTCCTAGCATCAACAACTATGAATTTGACACAATGTATAAAACATGTCTTTCAGATATTTGACACCAGACGTCACAGTGCCATGACCCTTGAGAGAGAAGAAACAACAAAGGGAGATCATGTTTGCCCTGGCATTCTGCCTAGACAGAGAGAATCCTCCTCTTCAGATCATGATGAGGGCAGGAAGAAATCCAAACAGAGCATGGCAGTCTTGCTGGATTAAGGAAACAGATATTAAAGTTTGGGGAGGCCAAAGCACATAGGGTTTTAGGAGCAAAGTACTAAAAAAAAAAAACCAAAACTTTGTTGATAACACACTCACACAATCAAGAAATCAGCATAGGGGTCCCAATGCTGAATATCTGGATGAATCCTAAGAAATACACAAATAGGATTTCACTCAACTAGGCCACACACAAAGAAAAAAAAAATTTCTTGAGAGAATTTCCAAAGCTTTTAGAAGCCAGATGGATGTTACGTTTCAACTAGAAATACTTGTTGAATACTTGTGGCACAGAGCAGATAGCCTTGGTTGTAAGGGGCAAGCTCTCAAGGAAGACTACTGTAAATCCATCCTCTCAAGAATAAAAACAAGTTTTAAAGGATGCAGTAACCACAACTGTCTTTTAGGATGAAGTCAAGTACTGTGCAAAGGGGGAGAAAAAACCCTACATCCACATCAGTTACAAATCCCAATGCATAAGAAGAAGATATGTTGCAAAAAAAGGGTAAGAAAAAATTTACCTTTATTAAAATAGTAACCCACAGGTCCAAGAAGTCCAATAAAACTAAGCAAAATAAAATAAACTATACCAAGTCAACATAGAATTTTCTTTAAAATATCCTTTAAAAATAAAAGTAAGTAAGAAACTATTTAAGACAAACAAAAGCTTGTGAATTTATTTATTTATTTATTTATTGCATTAGACCTTCACTATTAAAAATCCTAACAAAAATTATTCAACTAAAAATATTACATGGAAAATTAGATTTATAAAAGGAATAAAGGGCACTGGAAAGAAAAAAATGTAATTTTAATATGGGAACTGATTTATTTGTTTCTTATATTTCTTTAAAAGTAAATTTAGTGCCTTATTTTATATATAAAACAAAATATTGTGAGGTTCATAATGGTACAAGCAAAATATATGATATCATTAACACACATGAATGGGGATAAAATAGAAGTGTACTGCCGTAAGGATATTACATTAAATATGATACCGTAAGTCTGATATGTATAACATCACCAGATGGTAGAATGTATTAAGTTGAAGACACATCTTTGAACACTGGGATAACAAGTAAGGGAGTGAACCACAGAGAGAGTACTAGAAAAACCAACAGTGGAGATACAAGGGAATGTGCATTCTATTCAATCCAAAAGAAGGATTTAAAAAGGAATAGGGGTGCCTGGGTGGCTCAGTGGGTTAAGCCTCTGCCTTCAGCTCAGGTCATGATCCCAGGGTCCTGGGATCGAGCCCCGCATCGGGCTCTCTGCTCAGCGGGGAGCCTGCTTCCCCCTTTCTCTCTGCCTGTCTCTTTGCCTACTTGTGATCTCTCTCTCTCTGTCAAATAAATAAATAAAATCTTAATAAAAGAAAAAATGGACAAATAGAAAACAAATAGCAAGACGATAGGTGTAAACTCAACCATACTAATATGTTCATTAAATAATTAGGTATGATCTAACAATTTCAATTAAAAGACAGTAATTGTGAGGCTAGTTTCTATTGCAACAACTTAGCAATAATGAAGACAACTGACATATGCATCACCATGGATAAATTTCAAAACTATTATGTTAGTAAAAAAAGCCAAACATAAATGGCTATATAGTTTTGTCCCAGTACCCAGTTTTGTACTGGGACAAAACTATAGGGACAGAAATTAAAACAGTGGTGTCCAAAGACTGGGGATGGAAGATTATTAATTACAAAAGAATATTAGGGACTTTTTAAAGTGATGCAAATGTTTGAAATCTTAATTATGTTGATGATTGCATGACTGCATAATTTAATAAAGTCCAATGAACTATATCTACCCAAAAGATGAGGTTATATGGAAATTATACTTCAATTAGACTCCAATAAATCTTATTTTAAAAGAATGAGGAAAACAACATCCAAATATAGGATTGATACCAAAACCTCCCCACAATTTAAAAAAAAATATTTTATTTATTTATTTGAGAGAGAGCATGAGTGAGGAGAAGGTCAGAGAGAGAAGCAGACTCCCTGTGGAGCTGGGAACCAGATGCGGGACTCGATCCTGGAACTCCAGGATCATGACCTGAGCCGAAGGCAGTCGTCCAACCAACTGAGCCACCCAGGCATCCCGAAACCTCCCCACAATTTAAATATGAAAACAATAATAGTTGAAAAGTACAAAAATTATTACATATCATGTAAAACTAAACATAAGACAGCTTCAATGGTTATCTATATGAATATCAGAAGGATCAAGGATAAATGAGTAAACTGTTTAAAAAAAGTCTTCAAGTCATCAAGAAGACATGACTATCTTAAATATCTGGATATCTAATAATAGAACTTCAAAATAAATAAAGCAAAACTTCCCAAACAGAAGCATATATAAGTATGTGCACAAGTACAGATTTCAAACCTCTTAAAAGTTGATAGAGAAACAGCCCCCAAAACTCTTAAGATTATGTAAAACTTGAACAACATTATCAAATAAATAGACCTCACTGGCATTTATAGAACACTCCACACAAGCAAGGGGTAATAGAGCTAGGATAATTATACTCCCAGATTCATCAGCCTTGGGTCAAGAGTGACCCAGATACGTAAATTCTGACATTTCCAGTTTTTTTTGTGTGTGTGCTTTTAGGCCACAAGAGTTCCAATAGCCTGGGAGGACAAGCTTTTATTAAAGACATGTTGGTGCTGGCAATTGGAAGTGAATGCACAACAGGAGCCTGGTGGGCAAGAAAATCCAATCTAGGGCTTATGGAGAGAGCTCTGGCAGTGTCTGCTAAAAGACCATCGGTACAGTTGATGAGGGGCAGTTTCCGGTATGGGATGAGGCAGAATCCAGACTGCCAGTGGGGAAGAAAGAAGGGCAATTATGATAAGCAGTTGACAGAAGAGGAATCAAGAGCCAAAAAGATGGATTAAGCTGGGAAAAACTTGAGGATATGTGCTACATATTAAGGAGAATGTGTAGAATGTTGAGAAGGAAAGCTTGCAGACACACTAGAGAGATTTTAACATAGGGGAAGATTGAAATCAAAAGCGCACAGAAAATGTTACAAATGTGATGCACAGAAAAATGTTACAATGTGATTAACCATTAGGCAAAAAGAAACTAAAGGGTTGAGACACTTGGAAGGGAAATGGTGAGCATGAAGCAGAAGGAAAAAAAGAAAAGGTAATTGTGGGGTATTTCCTAGTGAGCACACATCATTCAATCATTTTAGAGGTGTTAAATTGTTAACCCTCAATATTTTGAGATGTTATTCCCATTTTCCATGTTAAAAATTAAAATAAAAAATAAAATAGAGCACAAAGAGAGGAACTGCTGTGCTGTGCTCCCTCCCTCCCTCCGTGAATTATATTCTATTTGAATGTTTCAAATGGAGACCAGTTCCATGAGGAAGGGCTCATGGTTGAGCCACCAGAAAAGCCATCAGACTGAGTAGCTGCAGTAGTGAAAGTTTCAAAGTCCTGGCAAATAGGGAAGTCAGAGGAGCATAAGATAAAGCTACATTTCCCAAAGTGGGGGAGTTACTCCGAAACGAATAGGAAAAAGAAAATGAGTTTGAGAAAGGACAGAAAACCTTAACAATGAGGATTTTTACTAGAGCTTGAATCATGTGATGCTCAATATTAAAAGAATTCTCACTTCATTTTTTGTGTGTTCTTTTGTTTTGTTTTATTTGATTCCACATATAAGTGAAACCGTATGATATTTGTCTTCCTCTGACTTATTTCACTTAGCACGAAACCATTTAAGTCTATGTCTGAGCTGAGAGACACATGGTTCGTAGGAGAATGGACAGCTGGTATTCACTCAGAGAGTCTCAGGACACAGTGGAGGATGATTAATGTAGCTTGAATGAAAGAACAAAATCCAAAATATATGAATGAACAAAGTGGAACAGAATACTTCAGGCCAGGAAGAGCCCACAGGTTCTGCAGACATTACAGTGGAGTTTCCATAGTATGACACCAGATCTATTGCTCTGCATTTGTAGCTTTTCTAACTGCTTACTAAACTGTACAGTGAACGAAGTCTTCCTCCAAGTGCAGTCCTTTTAAGACTGTGCTGTCAGGAGGGATTGAAGATTAATACAGAAGAATTCTCCTGAATATTATGATCAAAGTCATAATCTTGTGTTTTGGATGGTAGGGACTACTCATTTGTACAGGATACCTCATCCTATCATTTGCATTCTTTGTGTTCTGTCCCAAACCCATTTCAGTGTTTTGATTCTTTGTCTTATGACCATCATCTGCTTATTTGTGTTCCACTAAATACTATTTCCTAAAGCCAACTGTATTCCATTCCTGTCCTATCAGTTTGGAACTCCTAACGCCAAAGGTGATTGCTTACTTGCACTTTACTCCCACCTTTCCCTTTCCTACAGCTTTGGAGCTTCCAAACTAGGCAAATATCCTTCTCCAAAAGTTCACCTCCTCACCATCAGTGCCTCTCACCGTGTATGAACAGCCGGACACTTTGATAGATCAATACCAGTTTAATTCTTGGAATATCTCCCTCAGCATTTATGCAGCATTACCTACCCTAGGTATTTAAATTGTTAATACAAATTTTTAGTACATAATAATGAACACATGGATACTATAAAGAAAACTATAAAGTTTTTATCGAACTATAAAGTAATTTATCAAAATCCAATGCCAACCATAATGGGAAAAGGGATATGAAGAAAACACTAATTTATAATACTTTTTCTCCACTTGAAAGAAAAAAATTGAATAGGGGAGTCAGTGAAACGCTTATAATTACAAGTAACATTCAGCTGTGGTGGGAGTACACCAAAGTGAGATTAATGGTACTGTAAGGATTCTAGATGGCTCAAATGAATGAGTAACAACGCTTGCACCTATACTTCTGAGTTGGGTTTTTTTTTTAAGTTCAAAAAAAAATAGCAAAATACTAAGCATGGTACTAAACAATTTAAAATTACTTTAAATTTTAATTAAATATATTAAGGTAAAATTCCCAAGATATTTTTTCTTATAGCTAACTTTAAGTACCAATACAACTAAATAATATAATATTTGAAAATTACATGCAATATGGGTAATTTTGAAATGTATAAACATGAGGCCATCTGGATATATCCAATTTTTTATTTAAAAAAAAATTGAAAAAGAAGCTGCATTAGTGGAAGCCATAAAAGGAAAAGGTATATGGGAGTGCCCTGAATCACAGAATTCAGGATTCCAAGAAAAGGAGGAACACAAATCTAAAAAATCTAAACAAACACAAATCTAAAACAAACAAACAAATAAAAAAAATCAGTGTTTAAAGTGAACTGTAACTATTTTAGAGAAAGCTTTGTAGACTACACAGACCCAGTGTATCCAATAGAGATCCAATTGCTAATATGTATCAAATGGGAAAGAAAACACCCATTGATTAAAAACTAGTCAAATACAAGACACTTCTCTAAATAACCAAATATTTATTAGACTGAAGAACCAAATGAGTTCTCAGGGTTCTTAGGGTCCATCACATAATTTCCTAAATGAGTCAAATCTATGGTAAATCTAATTGTGATGTTCAAGTTTAGTCAAATACGCTTAATTAACCTAGTTACAGGGCAATAGAATACATGCTAGTGACTCCATCCAGAATTGTCTTTTCTTCCTAGAAAATGGGAATATATTTTGGTGTCAACAGCTCTCTATCTTAGGCATCTGTTGTACCATTTCATCCATACATGTATATCAGTTGGCGCTACACAAAACCTGAGGCTATGATGTTAATAGAAGAAGGTTTGGAAACAGTCCTAAGCTAAAGGGTCCTGGAAATCATCTTTGTTGTGTGTCATACAGACCACAGTTCAAGACAGGGCTAATATTAAGAGATCCTCACAAAATATGCTTATTGGCTCTTATTATTTTTTCTTAGAAATACCCCAAACCCAAAGATGACTTAGTGTAGTGAGTAAATTGTGTCTCCCCAACCCCCAAAATGCATGTTGAAATTGCAACACCTGGTGTTTATGAAAATGATCTAATCTAGAAAAAAGTTTTTTGCAGATGTAATCAAGTTAGGATAAGGATACTAAATTAGGGTGTGCCCAAGTCCAATGACCAGTGTCCTTATGAGGAAGGGGAGCTACAGAGACACAAAGAGGTGAGACAGCTATTTGAAAACAGGGAGAAAGTGGAGTGATAAGCCAAAGAAGGCTGCAAACTGCCAGAATTAAGCAAGAAAGGATATTGTCAAGAAGCTCTAGGGGGAGCATGGCCCCACTAACACCTTGATTTGGGAATTCTGACCCCAAGAACTGTGGAGATTATATTTCTGTATTTTTAATTCACTCAGCTTGTGGTGTTTGCTATGGCAACCATAGGAAACTAACACACTAGGGACAGTTGTCTTAGTGTTTCTTTGTATTTTCACCCAAAAAAATCTGATTAGGTTACAACTTTACTGGTCTTCCCATGTGAGGGGAACAGACAGTACATGATCCTCGTGTATATTTAGCAGAGTAAAAAGGACAAAGGGCCTGGAGATTGAAAGACTTAAATTTGGTAATTCTGGGTTTGAACTGCAACTTGGCACTTCATATTTTTATTTTAACTTTGACAATAGAAGCTTCAGTTTATGTAAAAAAAATGAGATTACTAAAATCTACTTCATAGGATTGTTGTAGTATCATTATTTGTGATAACATATGGCATACAACTGGTTCTTATCTCTTACCTCGCTTTGCCTTTAATACGTTACTTTCTCTCTTAAAACATACGGTTATCTAAATAGGTTCACAGAAGTATAGGGTAATAGAGCAAAATTCGACATTGACTTACAGGGTAGATCAGTTTGCCAAAATCTTTCACTTTTATTTTCTTATTCTCTAGACTGTGCCAGCTCGATCTGAGGTTCAATTGAAGACTCTTATGATTCCTATGTTTAATTATTGGAGGAAATAGGATCCCTTAATTACTTTAACAACTCATTCTCATTTGGCCTTCCTACAGCCTTTGGATAAAGTATGAGAACAAATGTGTTTCTATGTTCTAAAAAGATTGTGTAAATTATATATGGTGATGATTTTCACTTACAAATTTAAAATATATGACACAAAATTTCCAATTATCATTTCAAGGTTGTAAAAAGTCTCAAATGTCACTGAGAACCAAGAAGATGACTAAGAACAAAGCTATATATGTAAATTATTATTTTTTTTCTTTTTTAGAGAGAGAGAGTAAGGGGCAGAGGGAGAGAGAATCTTAAGCAGGTTCCACACCCAAAGTGGACCATGAGGCCAGGCTTGATCCCTTGACCCTGAAATCATGACCTGAGCTAAAATCAAGAGTCATGCCCTTAATCGTCTGAGCCACCCAGGCACCCCTGTAAATTAATTTTAATCCAGAAAATATTTTCATAATTTTACTTAATATTGGAATTACTTCTCAAACAGCAAAATGTAGAATCTTGATATCATATGACATATCATAGGGCTCTCAAGAGAAAATAGTGGTGTCTATAATTAACAGTTACTAAACCATAAGACATTCCACTTAAGTGGTCTTGTAACTCATTATATAAAATTTTCAAATACTTTTTAAAATAACTTATACTTTTTATCATTTCATTATTGGCTTTTTCTGAGGAGATCTTCTCCTTCCCCAATACATGCTAGGTTAAAGTTTGCATTAGAGAGGGTATGCTAGGCAGTAATAACAATTAAGCCAACATTATACAAGTTTGTTTTCTCAACTGTTTAACTGCCTGAGTCAGGTATTTCTCCCTGGCAGATGGCTCTCCTCCAAGTGGTGTTATATTTACCAAGGCTTATTTCTTCACATAGCTTCACCAACCCTTAGTTTTTGCTTTTGTTTTTGAGAGAGAGAGTATGTGCAAGTGCGGGCAGGGGCAGAGGGAGAGAGAGAACCTTAAGCAGGCTCCATGCCCAGTGGAGTCAAGTCTGATTCAGGGCTTGATCCCACCACCCTGAGTTCATGACCTGGGCCGAAATCAAAAGTCATGTTCAACCAACTGAGCCATCCAGGTGCCCCAGCCCTTACAGTTTTATAATCATATGGGTCTTGTCAGTTGATGGAGAAACAGAATGTAAAGATTGTAAGCAACTATCGTAAAAACCTCTTCGGGGCACCTGGGTAGCTCAGTGGGCTGAAGCCTCTGCCTTCGGCTTGGGTCGTGATCCCAGGGTCCTGGGATAGAGCCCGGCGTCAGGCTCTCTTCTCGGCGGGGAGCCTGCTTCCTCCTCTCTCTCTGCCTGCCTCTCTGCCTTCTTGTGATCTCTGCTTGTCAAATAAAATCTTAAAAAAATAAAAAATAAAAATAAAAACCTCTTCAACCTCAGCCACAGCAACTTCTTCCTATAAACATCACCAAAGGGAAGGAAAGCAAGGGCAAAAATGAATTATTGGGACTTCATCAAGATCAAAAGCTTTTGCACAGCAAAGGAAAGTCAACAAAACCAAGAGATAACCAACAGAATGGGAGAAGATATTTGCAAATGACATATCAGATAAATGGCTAGTATCCAAAAGCTATAAAGAACTTAGCAAACTCAACACCCAAAGAACAAAGAATCCAATCAAGAAATGGGCAGAGGACATGAACAGACATTTCTGCAAAGAAGACATCTAGATGGCCAACAGACACATGAAAAAGTGCTCCATATCACTCGGCATCAGGGAAATACAAATCAAAACCAAAGTGAGATACTACCTCACACCAGTCAGAATGGCTAAAATTAACAAGTCAGGAAATGACAGATGTTGGTGAGGTTGCAGGGAAAAGGGAACCCTCCTACACTGTTGGTGGGAATGCAAGCTGGTGCAGCCACTGTGGAAAACAGCATGGAGGTTCCTCAAAAGTTGAAAATAGCGCTACCCTATGACCTGGCAATCGTGCTACTGGGTATTTACCCCAAAGATACAAATGCAGTGATCTGAAGGGTCACGTGCACTCAAACTTTTATAGCAGCAATGCCCACAATCGCCAAACTATGGAAAGAGCCTACATGTCCATTAACAGATGAATGGATAAAGAAGAGGTGGCATATATATACAATAGAATACTATGCAGCCATCAAAAGAAATGAAATCTTACCATTTGCAATGACATGGATGGAACTAGAGGGTATTACGCTAAGTGAAATAAGTCAATCAGAGAAAGACAATTATTATATGATTTCTCTGATATAAGGAATTTGAGAGGCAGGGTGGGGTGTCATAGGGAGAAGGAAGAGAAAAATGAAACAAGATAGGACTGGAGAGGGAGACAAACCATAAGAGACTCTTAATCTCTGGAAATGAACTGAGGGTTGCTGACAGGGAAAGGGGTGGGAGAGATGGGGTGCTCCATATCACTTGGCATTGGGAAGGGTATGTGCAATGGTGAGTGCTGTGAATTGTGGAAGACTGATGAATCACAGATCTGTACCCCTGAAACAAATAATACATGTTTAAAAAAAAAGCCCTGTAAAAACTCACATCACTTCTACTAATACGTTTTAGTTAGAATTTGGTACATACAGTCATATCTAGCTATGCAACTGGGAACTGTAGTCTGTGTCCATGCTCAGGAAGAAAAAGAAATGTGGTTTCTTGGTGAACAGCAGTTTCTTCCTCAATGGTGAAGATAAATAACACAGAAGAGTAGTAAGTGAAGTTTGGAAACACCACGTGGTATTTCTTACATACACACAATTCTAAATAATATATAATCAAGTATATACTGAGTTCTGGAATAATTATGAATTCAGAGCCAGAAGTGACTGAAAGGAGAACCCATACACGATATTTTGCATTATTTGCTTCATATTCGATAGTATGTTTTATAAGTAAAAAGTGAATAATTTGATTATAAAAGTAGTATGCATTCATTTCAGAGACATGGATATTACATAAAGTAAAAAACATTTTTAAAAAATTATCCTTCATTTCACTGGGGTGCCTGGGTGGCTCAGTTGGTGAAGTGTCTGTCTTCAGCTCAGGTCATGATCCCAGGGTCCTGGGATTGAGCTCTGCATCGGGCTCCCTGCTCAGCTCCCTTTCCCTCTGCTCATCCCACCCCATTTCTTATGCTCTCTCTCTCTCAAATAAATAAAATCTTTTAAAAATATTATCCTTTATTTCATAATATGACATAGCCATTGCTAATAGTCTTTTTTTTAATTTAAATTCAATTAGCCAACAGATAGTACATCTGTGGTTTCAGATTCAGAGCTCAACAATTCATCAGCTGCTCATAACACCCAGTGCTCATCACATCTTGTGCCCTCCTTAATGTCCACCACCCATTACAACACCCCCTCAATCGTCTCCCTTCTGCAACCCTCAATTTGTTTCCCACTGATACGAGTTTCTCACGGTTTTTCTCTTTCTCTGATTTCTTCCTATCCTGTTTTCCCACCCTTGCCTTATGGCCTTCTGCATTGTTTCTTATGTTCCACATATGAGTGAAACCATATGATAATGGTTTTCTCTGACTGATTTCTTTCACTTAGCATAATACCCTCCAGTTCCATCCACATCCACGTGGCTGTAAACGGTAAGTATTCAGCATTTCTGATGGCATTGTGAGTAGTCTTATCTATTATTTTCCCTTTTTAAAAATATTTTATTTATTTGTTTGAGAGACAGAGAGAGAGCGTGCATGTGAGCAGAGCCAGGGGGAGGGGCTAAGGAGAGGGAGAAACAGATTCCCCCCTGAGCAGGGACCTCCACAGGGTGCTTGATCCTAGGACCCCAGGATCATGGCCTGAGCTGAAGGCAGACACTTAACTGACTTAGCCACCCAGGTGCCCTGCCTTCCCATTTTTATGCACATCATATATACTACTTATGTTTAACAACATTAGAATTGACATAGTAAAACATATTAGGCTGAATCATAAGAAATGTTGACATAGTCAGCATTTTTGACATCTAAGAATGGCAATTCATACGTTCTAAAGTAATAAAGAGTAAAAATAAAGATTAAAATATGTTTTATCTGTTAGAAAATTATTCATTTTTGACTCAAAAATGCTGCATTTAAAATTTTGGGTCGAAATAATTAAATTAGCCTTTGATAATATATGTTCTTTTGTAAACAAACTTTCTGAAATCATTCTATATAGAAGTATTCAACATACTTGAAGAAGGAATTAATTAGTCAATATGTTTCTATAAGTCTCCAATTAAAGTTCTTGGAAAAAGATATATTTATTGTTAAGTTGCTTTGAACACAGAAAATGGATGGTAAGACCATACAGAAATAAGCAAGTTTTTTAAATATCAAGACTATTTTAAAAAATAGCATTTTTACTTGAAAGTAGTGAATAAGGCTTCAAAATATTGCTATTTTACAGGTAATGATATTTAGATGTAATGAACATGTTAAAATGTCAAGTGTATGATAGATGAGCTAATGTCCATATCATTAAAATTTGTAGCTTAACCCAAAACTTAATGATCTTCAAACTTGACAAAGGTAGCTATTTCATTAAGTACCTAATGTTTTTCTAATTTTATGAGATAAAGTTTTATTATATTGAGCCAAAACATATAGTAAATTATTACCTAAAAAAATTTAATATACTAACTTACTTCATGATACAGAGCTGGAAGCCCCAATTCACTGAATTAATTCTATTTCATTTGACAAGAGTAATGATGCTTCAACCAGAAATATACTTTATTGAAATTTTATTGAGTCTGCTTCTCTTTTTCTCTGTTTATTTAACTTATTGAAGTGAAAATTTTACATCTTATTTGGTAGTTTCTGTAAAGCCTTTATTCTATTTTCACTTTTTTTCCTGAAAAATTATACTTTTAAAGTCATTCAACTAGCAGCAATAAAAAATAACATACTCATCTGTCAAACATGAAGTTTTCTGTTTTTATCATAAGCATTTTAATATATATATTTATATTATAAAGAAAAATACATTAGAGTACATACTAGAAAACTCACAGGCAAAACATCTATTTACTAACCACGCAAGTAACTTTAAAATATATTTTTAGAAATTTTAGAGATCTAATGAGTTCTAATCTGTCATTTAACATGTTTTTTGTCTTTCCTGGCCTTCTCATTTCTAAAATTTTATTGATTTAGGTTTCTCTGTGTCTTCAGCTTTCTGACGGGCATAGTTTTTTTGTTTTGTTTGTTTGTTTGTTTTTGTTTTTTTATTAAGAGAGAACAACCAGGGTGAGGGGCAGAGGGAGAGGGAGAGCAGGCTCCCTGCCTGACGTGGGACTCAATCCATGGTTCTTAGATCATAACTTGAGCCGAAGACAGACGCTTCACTGACCGAGCCATGCAGGCACCCCTGAAAATGGAAGTCTTATTAAGATTGTATTTTTGTTTTCAACCAAAGGGTTAATTTGACTGTGATTATCTTGTCCTTGTTTATTTTTTAATAGATAGAAATAGATAGAAAGTATAAATACTACAATAAGGCATAAATTGCAAATGTTATTTTTTTAAATTCTGGAATTTCCTGTTATGAGATGTTTGAAGCAAATTTCATTCTTTTTAGGAATTTTTTAAAATCTCTACACAGAAATATTTCTTTACTCTGAAGTTTTGTAATTAAATTACAATTCATTATTCATTATTTTGTATTAATTTGTCTTGTACAATGGTGCTTTATAATCTGCAGGATTTATTATTTGGTTATTACTTAATTAAATAGATCTTTATTTCCAATACAACCTTTGATACATTCTCAATATCTTATATTGAGATTTTTACCTCATTATGAACATCATTTATATCTATGTTAGGTCATCTTTGTCATCGACATCATCTTGCCTATTATTTTAATGTCCTTTTACTTTTACGTCACTGTATCTTAAGCTATTCTCCTGGCTACAACTTAACTTTCAGTCCCCCATTTGACTTTTTGCTATTCCAGAAGGATTTTTCAGTCGTGCAATGGTAATTTTTGTCCCGTATCTATTATTTGAATTCTCATAATTTTAACATTTTATCTTTGATACTATGGTAGTTTAAATCATTGGCTCCAATTCTCTATCCCTTTCTGTCTTCAAGCCCCCCCACTTTTTTAATATATAGCTTTGCTCTATATCTCCCAGACATAGAGTGTCCTCTGAAACTCTTGACATTTTTTGGCTATGTGATTTGGTTTTTCAAGTGGGATATTAGCAGATATGATGCCAAGAAAGGGCACACTTGGATTTGCTCTCTTGTGTTTCTGCCACTGTCATGAACCAGCATGCCTGGTCGGACTGCTGGCTCAAAGAGTAAAAGAGACACTGGAAACCAATCTGAACTCACTATAGTCTAGAATTATGCATCCACTGGCAATTTCATCACCAAAGTCACCACAGGTGACCTGGAGACAACATGATTACTATTTTCTTGCTGCTGTATGTGTTGTGTGTGTACACGTGTGTGTGATTGGTAGTACACACTGATGCACACTGATTGTACATATATACTCAATGAATTCATGGTCCTCATTTTCAGCTAATTATGGAGCAGATTTAGGTATGTGTTCTAGTTCTTGTGATAATTTACTTCCACAATTGATTCTTATTATGTAGGTGTTATGTTTTTGTCTTTTTTTCTTATTTTTTCTTCTGTTATGCAGAGTTTCTCTTTTAATGTTGCTGTTTTTCTTTTCCCTTTCTCTTCCTCCATTTTGCTCAACAGGGGAATTATGCTGACTATTCATTTTGGGTGACTGACTTTGGGTGACTTTTCCATTAATGTTAGAGCAGTTTCTCTTTTCTATAAAACTAGAACTTGAAGCTTGAAGAGTATATGTTGCATTTATTTATAGGTAGTCTAAGAGCACAGTTAGGATAGAAAAAAATAAGCTAAAACAAAGATTGATTAGGGTTGGTGGACTTGGGATACATTCTTCAAGCTCTGATTTTATAAAATAGACCTGTATAGGGTTTTCTCAACCTAATAAGAAGTGTGGTTTATTATAGGGAAGCCCATCAGACTTTGGATTCTGTGAATGTGTCAGCTTCAGCTTTGTTTCTTGAATTTTAGATATATTTTGTACATCAGCAGTTATTCTCACACAAACTCAAAAGAAGAGCATGAAATTAATATTTGTAGTTTTGGGTTCCTGACTTGTTGTTTGCCTTTGGGAAGAGGGGACTGGGGGAAGAGGGACTTCAATATCCTTTTTACTCCTAAATTTTGACTTCAAGATTCTCTCCTGTTTTCTCTTTTGTCCTATCACTGGTTTATGTTACTTAGGTTTTCTTTATTGCTAGGGGCAGTTCAATTTTGTTGTCAGTTTTCCTTGCATTTTTTGATTGGTCCAAATAGCATTAGCTTGAAGGGAGGAGAAATCTACTCTTTGGGTTTTTATCATTTTCATATTAAACTGCTTTCTTATCTCTTAGCTTCTCTACAAATATAAATATACTCCTATTAATTTGCAGAATTTTGTCACTTAGAGAATGTATCCTTTTGGAGGGAGACCTGCAGGGTGGTGGGGATAGGATTTTGATGTTGTCCAAGGAGCAGCTTTCTTTCTCGGCTAGTTTTAGAAAAAGATTATGTAAGATTGTGCTCTTAGTTGTTTTCTCTTGTTGAAGATTGCTAGACTTTTATTTATTTGTTTGCATTTAGCTACTTGCTGTAAAACAATATATTATTATTGGACTTTACAATCTTACCTTGAAATTATGCATATTGCTTTGGGCTTTTGATTACTTTTGCAATTAAAACTGACATTCAATCTTATATTTAATCTTAGCTTATTTTCCTTAAAAAAGATTTATGTGTTCATTTACCAACATTTCTAATTATGGCTCTAGTATTAATTTGGAATATGAGTTTTTCAACTGCTGCATTATTTGATACAGTCATTTGCGTACATGTGAATTTTCATTAGTCTGTTGTTCCACATGTTGTTTCTTCTTGTATTTCCTTTTATTTACTATGTTAATGGATATTCCTGTCTTTGCGAGGATGAAATAATTTTTCATAAACAGCAAGTACTTTCTACATGCTTCAATTTCTTTCTTGTGATTGCATGTCCAATATATGACTACACGTATCTGCCCTTCATTTTCTATCACTCTTATGTGTCCTTTAAAATTTAAATTATATTTCATTCTCTCTCTTTATAATTGTTTCTTTAATTTGTAATAGTATGCATTCAGTGCTAAATTCTAGCTAACACAGGTGGTTAATTTTTCAGACTGAAGATCTCAAATCTCCAGAATGGTGCATTAGAAAGCTTTGAAAGAGTAGTTAATTGAATAACTGAACAAAATCTACAAATTGGGAACCCCCAGTCTTTGCATCTGTTGAAAATTCTCACAAGGGCACATTAGATGAAAAATGCCAGCTCTGCATAAATACAAAATGAATCCCTAGTCCCTAATGGAACTTTGATCCTCTGTAGCAAAAACATAAGTGAATTTGAACATCATTTTCTTATTTAATGTATTAATAAGTGCATACTGTTGTTTTCCAAAGAACAGATAAAAATGAATGATATATTGGTGATCACAATTACACCAAAACATAATTCTTTAATCAAAACCACCTTAGGCTTTCCTGACCTATTAAAATATCTGAACTGATTTTACACCAGATGTGAAGTCGGTATGCCAAAATATACACACTCAAAAAACAAAACTTCTTAAAGTAATTATTAAAAAAAGGCCAAATGGGAACAAACGATATAATAACATTAACACTGACTATTCAATATGCTGCATTGCAGAGACTTAATTTAGATGATAAAGGGAAAAATAAGAGTGATGTGTTTTTTAAAATTTGTATTTAAAAACAGTATTTTTATGTTTATATTAATTGAAAACCATACCCCAGCTGATCAATAAAAGTGAAATACAACTGGAGCTGTGTTAAAATACACACACACACACACACACACATTTTTTCCCTTTTAATTTAAATTCAATTAGCCAACATATAGTATGTCATTAGTGTCAGACATGGAGTTCAGTGATTTATCAGTTGCCTATAACGCCCAGTGCTCAAACTTCACATGGCCTCCTTAATGCCCATCACCCAGTTACCCCATTCAACCCCCACCTCACTTCTAGCAACCCTCAGTTTATTTCCTATAGTTAAGAGTCTCTCATGAAAAAACTAAAACAAAAAACATTTTTATAATGTTTCAAGAGTGCTATGGACAGAGTAAATCTTCAAAAATCTTTAGAAGAAAACATGACAAATAGCTCCAGATATTTAATGGGACCATACTCATATTTTTTCTTTCTCCAAAAAATGTACAGACTAATGTAACGGTGAGGAAAATAATTATATATATATACATATATATAAAATTTAAAATATTGCATGTAATTGAGCTGATGAGTTGTTTTGTTCCAAACCATCTTTTTTTTTGTTTTTTAAGATTTCATTTGTTTATTTGAGAGACAGAGTGTACATATGTGGTGGGGAGGGGCAGAGGGAGAGAGAACCTTAGGCTGGCTCCCCACTGAGCACAGAGCCTGACTTGGGGCTTACTTTCACAATCCTGAGATCATGATCAGAACCCAAATCAAGAGTCAAACCCTTAAACAAATGAGCCACCCAGATGCCCCCAAACCACCTTCTTATACTTCACTTTGGTTACTATGACTAGGATTAGGAACACATTTCTGCTTAGTCAACTGATATTTGGCTAGGTAAGTTATCAGACATAACCCCCCTACTTTTATATAATAACACAAGACTGTTTTTTTAAAAGAAGAATATTTCATGGTCCTCTAGAAAGACCACACTCTTATCCCTTTGTGGTTGGGGCTATTATTCTGGGAGGAGAGACAATAAAAATAAGAGTATCTGACTTGTAAATTATACATTATGGGTTTGATGGTGGTAAGAGATGAATTTGTGCTATGATACTATCTTCATCTCATTCTTCCTATTTCTCTCAGATATCATTCATCCTCACTGACTCTTATATCCTGGGGACATTAAGAAGCAGAGGCTACATTTCAAGCAATTGTTAGCTATTAGAAGAGGATCAGGTTAGTTAGCAGAGATGTGGAAAGAGAAAAGAGAGGGCATTCACATTTTTATTGTTACCCTTGGAGGGAAGAGTTGTTTCTATCATCAATGCTCTTCCAAAAGAAGTGTACAGAGGTCAGAAATTAATGAATATGCACATGCTAGAACATACAGATGCAGTAATACCTTGTTTTCTAATACTTTCTTTGATTATTTTTCCCTCTCAGTTTTAGCAGTTGTGAGATGAAAAATATTCCACTACCTCCCACCCGCCCCCCCCTCAATGCAGTGAAAAAGAATTTGTTTGTATTTTAGAAGTATTTAAATTATTCCTCAGTTACTTCCTGAAAATACCCTCTAGTAGTTTCAAGAGATTAACTTGTTCCTGTTTTATCAATCTGTTTGTTTCTGCAATATATCAAGTCTTGCAAAACTCAAAATACTAAAACAATCACTCCTATTTTCAGAGTTTATAAAGATCCTATCATTCTGCTTTAATATGGCTCCATTTCTGCCTTAATATTTTTATTTAGTCTCCTTTTTATGCAGAGTACAAGACCTCCTTCGACATTATCAAGTGATTCTCATATTTAGAGGATTATCTTTATTTTTATTTCATCTGATGTTACATGCAAGAAAACAAACCAGGATGGGCAAAGATGAGTTAAGCAAAATTAAAGTAGCTTCTTCCGTGAAACTCATTTTCCAACACATATTTTCTGAGAAGACTCTTTATACCAGGGGATGTTAAGATTGCCTTGTCAAAACAAAACAGACATACCTGTTTGATATCTCAAAATTTAGATGGATTTACTGTGAACAATATGAAATAAAAACATTATTGCTATGGTAAAGACACTTAATGATGAAAAAATGAAGAGAGCTAGGACTTCAGATAAAACTTCTAAATTATCACCAAAAGATCTAATGAACATTAATTTAATAGATTAATATATTAAGTAGATAAGTAGTTTAGATGATTAATAGAGGTTTTACAGCAAGTCTTCCCAGTATAAAATTCTGGTTTGTCAATTCACAAGCTGTAAGATATTATACACACTTAAGCACATTTTTCTGGTTGTGAATTAAAATTGATTATGGAACCACATATTTGATACTCTTATAAAAACCAACTTCTTGACACAATTTGAAACTAAAAGCTAATACCACAGCTTTATACTTCTTCACTAAATGCCTAAGAGTTCAACAAGCATCATCTATAATTATTATTTCTTGATGTTTTTTCACATTACAATTCTGCAACTTGTTTTTCATATCAAATTCTCCCTCTGTACTAGACACCCCACAATGGCAAGCACATCATCTCTCTATATTGGCAACCCAAGGAACCAGCACAGTATCTGGAACTTGGTAAGTATTCTCTCAATATTTGCTGAATGGTATTTGACATGAAAAAGATAATGTTGTACATTATTAAACTAATATACTTGTTACACCCTGGGATTTCTCTGGTTAAAACTGGGGTTGGGGAAGAAACTGTTTTGGGTGTGAGAACAAAACCAAATATGCCTCTTTACCAATTCTTGAATAAATAACTTGTGAAAAATTATCAGAGTATACAAAATAATATAACAAAAAGACTTGTCCTTTAAAGGGAAGATCGGGGGCCCCTCAAGTGGGTTTGTCAGTTATGTGTCTGACTCTGGCTCAGGTCATGATCTCAGGGTCCTGGGATTGAGCCCTGCATCAGGCTTCACACTCAGTGGGAGTCTGCTGATCCTTTTGCCCTCCTCCCTTGCTGCTGCTGCTACTGCTCTCTCTTACTATCTCAAATAAATAAATAAAAATCTTAAAAAAAAGGGGGGAGAATTGCATCATCACTCTGAGACATGATGAAATTGTGCATCTCTCTCTCCTTTTTGGATCAGAATAAATTTTGATTTTTTTTTTCCTATATAAATAAACTTTTATTTTATTTTTATTTTTTTTTTAATGTAGTAATTCTATTTTTATTTTTTTTTTATTTTTTAATTTTTTTATTTTTTTTCAGCATAACAGTATTTATTATTTTTGCACCACACCCAGTGCTCCATGCAATCCGTGCCCTCTACAATACCCACCACCTGGTGCCCCCAACCTCCCACCCCCCACCCCTTCAAAATTCTCAGATCGTTTTTCAGAGTCCATAGTCTCTCATGGTTCACCTCCCCTTCCAATTTCCCTCAACTCCCTTCTCCTCTCCATCTCCCCTTGTCCTCCATGCTATTTGTTATGCTCCACAAATAAGTGAAACCATATGATAATTGACTCTCTCTGCTTGACTTATTTCACTCAGCATAATCTCTTCCAGTCCCGTCCATGTTGCTACAAAACTTGGGGATTCATCCTTTCTTTTTTTTTTTTTTTTTTTTTTTTTTTTACAGCTTTATAAACATATATTTTTATCCCCAGGGGTACAGGTCTGTGAATCGCCAGGTTTGCACACTTCACAATACTCACCATAGCACATACCCTCCCCAATATCCATAACCCCACCCCCTTTCCCAACCCCCTCCCCCCATCAACCCTCAGATTGTTTTGTGAGATTAAGAGTCACTTATGGTTTGTCTCCCTCCCAATCCCATCTTGTTTCATTTACTCTTCTCCTACCCCCTCGACCCCCCATGTTGCATCTCCTCTCCCTCATATCAGGGAGATCATATGATAGTTGTCTTTCTCCGATTGACTTATTTCGCTAAGCATGATACCCTCTAGTTCCATCCACGTCGTCGCAAATGGCAAGATTTCATTTCTTTTGATGGCTGCATAGTATTCCATTGTGTATATATACCACATCTTCTTTATCCATTCGTCTGTAGATGGACATCTAGGTTCTTTCCATAGTTTGGCTATTGTAGACATTGCTGCTATAAACATTCGGGTGCACGTGCCCCTTCGGATCACTATGTTTGTATCTTTAGGGTAAATACCCAACAGTGCAATTGCAGGGTCATAGGGTAGTTCTATTTTCAACATTTTGAGGAACCTCCATGCTGTTTTCCAGAGTGGTTGCACCAGCTTGCATTCCCACCAACAGTGTAGGAGGGTTCCCCTTTCTCCGCATCCTCGCCAGCATCTGTCATTCCCTGACTTGTTAATTTTAGCCATTCTGACTGGTGTGAGGTGATATCTCATGGTGGTTTTGATTTGTATTTCCCTGATGCCGAGTGATATGGAGCACTTTTTCATGTGTCTGTTGGCCATCTGGATGTCTTCTTTGCAGAAATGTCTGTTCATGTCCTCTGCCCATTTCTTGATTGGATTATTTGTTCTTTGGGTGTTGAGTTTGCTAAGTTCTTTATAGATTTTGGACACTAGCCCTTTATCTGATATGTCATTTGCAAATATCTTCTCCCATTCTGTCAGTTGTCTTTTGGTTTTTTTAACTGTTCCCTTTGCTGTGCAAAAGCTTTTGATCTTGATAAAATCCCAAAAGTTCATTTTTGCCCTTGCTTTCCTTGCCTTTGGTGATGTTCCTAGGAAGATGTTGCTGCGGCTGACGTCGAAGAGGTTGCTGCCTGTGTTCTCCTCGAGGATTTTGATGGATTCCTTTCTCACATTGAGATCCTTCATCCATTTTGAGTCTATTTTCGTGTGTGGTGTAAGGAAATGATCCAATTTCATTTTTCTGCATGTGGCTGTCCAATTTTCCCAACACCATTTATTGAAGAGGCTGTCTTTGTTCCATTGGACATTCCTTCCTGCTTTGTCGAAGATGAGTTGACCATAGAGTTGAGGGTCCATTTCTGGGCTCTCTATTCTGTTCCATTGATCTATGTGTCTGTTTTTGTGCCAGTACCATGCTGTCTTGATGATGACAGCTTTGTAATAGAGCTTGAAGTCCGGAATTGTGATGCCACCTACTTTGGCTTTCTTTTTCAATATTCCTTTGGCTATTCGAGGTCTTTTCTGGTTCCATATAAATTTTAGGATTATTTGTTCCATTTCTTTGAAAAAAATGGATGGTACTTTGATAGGAATTGCATTAAATGTGTAGATTGCTTTAGGTAGCATAGACATTTTCACAATATTTATTCTTCCAATCCAGGAGCATGGAACATTTTTCCATTTCTTTGTGTCTTCCTCAATTTCTTTCATGAGTACTTTATAGTTTTCTGAGTATAGATTCTTAGTCTCTTTGGTTAGGTTTATTCCTAGGTATCTTATAGTTTTGGGTGCAATTGTAAATGGGATGGACTCCTTAATTTCTCTTTCTTCTGTCTTGTTGTTGGTGTAGAGAAATGCAACTGATTTCTGTGCATTGATTTTATATCCTGACACTTTACTGAATTCCTGTACAAGTTCTAGCAGTTTTGGAGTGGAGTCTTTTGGGTTTTCCACATAGAGTATCATATCATCTGCGAAGAGTGATAGTTTGACTTCTTCTTTGCCGATTTGGATGCCTTTAATTTCCTTTTGTTGTCTGATTGCTGAGGCTAGGACTTCTAGTACTATGTTGAATAGCAGTGGTGATAACGGACATCCCTGCCGTGTTCCTGACCTTAGCGGAAAAGCTTTCAGTTTTTCTCCATTGAGAATGATATTTGCGGTGGGTTTTTCATAGATGGCTTTGATAATATTGAGGTATGTGCCATCTATCCCTACACTTTGAAGAGTTTTGATCAGGAAGGGATGCTGTACTTTGTCAAATGCTTTTTCAGCATCTATGGAGAGTATCATATGGTTCTTGTTCTTTCTTTTATTAATGTGTTGTATCACATTGATTGATTTGCGGATGTTGAACCAGCCTTGCAGCCCTGGAATAAATCCCACTTGGTCGTGGTGAATAATCCTTTTAACGTACTGTTGAATCCTATTGGCTAGTATTTTGGCGAGAATTTTTGCATCTGTGTTCATCAAGGATATTGGTCTGTAGTTCTCTTTTTTGTTGGGATCCTTGTCTGGTTTTGGGATCAAGGTGATGCTCTCCTCATAAAATGAGTTTGGAAGTTTTCCTTCTATTGCTATTTTTTGGAACAGTTTCAGGAGAATAGGAATTAATTCTTCTTTAAATGTTTGGTAGAATTCCCCTGGGAAGCCGTCTGGCCCTGGGCTTTTGTTTGTTTGGAGATTTTTGATGACTGTTTCAATCTCCTTACTGGTTATGGGTCTGTTCAGGCTTTCTATTTCTTCCTGGTTCAGTTGTGGTAGTTTATATGTCTCTAGGAATGCATCCATTTCTTCCAGATTGTCAAATTTGTTGGCGTAGAGTTGCTCATAGTATGTTCTTATAATTGTCTGTATTTCTTTGGTGTTCGTTGTGATCTCTCCTCTTTCATTCATGATTTTATTTATTTGGGTCCTCTCTCTTTTCTTTTTGATAAGTCTGGCCAGGGGTTTATCAATCTTATTAATTCTTTCAAAGAACCAGCTCCTAGTTTCGTTGATTTGTTCTATTGTTTTTTTGGTTTCTATTTCATTGATTTCTGCTCTGATCTTTATGATTTCTCTTCTCCTGCTGGGTTTAGGGTTTCTTTCTTGTTCTTTCTCCAGCTCCTTTAGGTGTAGGGTTAGGTTGTGTACCTGAGACCTTTCTTGTTTCTTGAGAAAGGCTTGTACTGCTATATATTTTCCTCTCAGGACTGCCTTTGTTGTGTCCCACAGATTCTGAACTGTTGTGTTTTCATTATCATTTGTTTCCATAAATTTTTTCAATTCTTCTTTGATTTCCTGGTTGACCCATTCATTCTTTAGAAGGATGCTGTTTAGTCTCCATGTATTTGGGTTCTTTCCCAATTTCCTCTTGTGATTGAGTTCTAGCTTTAGAGCATTGTGGTCTGAAAATATGCAGGGAATGATCCCAATCTTTTGATACCGGTTGAGACTTGATTTAGGACCAAGAATGTGATCTATTCTGGAGAATGTTCCATGTGCACTAGAGAAGAATGTGTATTCTGTGGCTTTGGGATGAAATGTTCTGAATATATCTGTGATGTCCATCTGGTCCAGTGTGTCATTTAAGGCCTTGATTTCCTTGTTGATCTTTTGCTTGGATGATCTGTCCATTTCAGTGAGGGGAGTGTTAAAATCCCCTACTATTATTGTATTCTTGTCGATGTGTTTCTTTGATTTTGTTATTAATTGGTTTATATAGTTGGCTGCTCCCACGTTAGGGGCATAGATATTTAAAATTGTTAGATCTTCTTGTTGGACAGTTCCTTTGAGTATGATATAGTGTCCTTCCTCATCTCTTATTATAATCTTTGGCTTAAAATCTAATTGGTCTGATATAAGGATTGCCACTCCTGCTTTCTTCTGATGTCCATTAGCATGGTAAATTCTTTTCCACCCCCTCACTTTAAACCTGGAGGTGTCTTCGGGTGTAAGATGAGTTTCTTGTAGGCAACATATAGATGGTTTTTGTTTTTTTATCCATTCTGATACCCTGTGTCTTTTGATTGGGGCATTTAGCCCATTAACATTCAGGGTAAGTATTGAGAGATATGAATTTAGTGCCATTGTATTGCCTGTAAGGTGACTGTTATTGTATATTGTCTCTGTTTCTTTCTGATCTACTACTTTGAGGGTCTCTCTTTGCTTAGAGGACCCCTTTCAATATTTCCTGTAGAGCTGGTTTGGTATTTGCAAATTCTTTCAGTTTTTGTTTGTCCTGGAAGCTTTTAATCTCTCCGTCTATTTTCAATGATAGCCTAGCTGGATATAGTATTCTTGGCTGCATGTTTTTCTCATTTAGTACTCTGAATATATCATGCCAGCTCTTTCTGGCCTGCCAGGTCTCTGTGGATAAGTCTGCTGCCAATCTAATATTTTTACCATTGTACGTTACAGACTTCTTTTCCCGGGCTGCTTTCAGGATCTTTTCTTTGTCACTAAGACTTGTCAATTTTACTATTAGGTGACAGGGTGTAGACCTATTCTTATTGATTTTGAGGGGGGTTCTCTGAACCTCCTGGATTTTGATGCTTGTTCCCTTTGCCATATTGGGGAAATTCTCTCCAATAATTCTCTCCAATATACCTTCTGCTCCCCTCTCTGTTTCCTCTTCTTCTGGAATCCCAATGATTCTAATGTTGTTTCGTCTTATGGTGTCACTTATCTCTCGAATTCTCCCCTCGTGGTCCAGTAGCTGTTTGTCCCTCTTTTGCTCAGCTTCTTTATTCTCTGTCATTTGGTCTTCTATATCGCTAATTCTTTCTTCTGCCTCATTTATCCTAGCAGTGAGAGCCTCCATTTTTGATTGCACCTCATTAATAGCTTTTTTGATTTCAACTTGGTTAGATTTTAGTTCTTTTATTTCTCCAGAAAGGGCTTTTATATCTCCCGAGAGGGTTGCTTTAATATCTTCCATGCCTTTTTCAAGCCCGGCTAGAACCTTGAGAATCGTCATTCTGAACTCTATATCTGACATATTACCAATGTCTGTATTGATTAGGTCCCTAGCCTTTGGTATTGCCTCTTGTTCTTTTTTTTGTTGTGAATTTTTCCGCCTTGTCATTTTGTCCAGATAAGAGTTTATGAAGGAGCAAGTAAAATACTAAAAGGGTGGCAACAACCCCAGGAAAATATGCTTTAGCCAAATCAGAAGAGATCCCGAATCGTGAGGGGGGAGAAAGGGGATAAAAAGGGGTTCAGAAAGAAAGAAAAAAAAACTATTAAAAAAAAGAAAGCCGATAAAGAAAAAATATAAAAAGAGCAAAAAATATATATATATTAGATAAACTATTTAAAAAACGTTAAAAAAAAGAAAACGGTAAAAGTTAAAAAAATTTAGCAGAAGAAGAGAAAAAGAAAAAAAAATTGAAAAAGAAAAAAAAAATTAAATTAACTGCAAGGCTAAAAAATCATGGGGAGAAAGCCATGAGTTCCGTGCTTTGCTTTCTTCTCCTCTGGAATTCCGCCGTTCTCCTTGGTAGGTGAACTTGGTCCTGGCTGGGTTTCCGGTTGATCTTCTGGGGGAGGGGCCTGTTGTAGTGATTCTCAAGCGTCTTTGCCCCAGGCGGAGTTGCACCGCCCTTACCCGGGGCCGCGCTGAGTCATCCGCTCGGGTTCGCTTTCGGGAGCTTTTGTTCCCTGAGCGCTTTCCGTAGAGTCCGGAGGACGGGAATAAAGATGGCGGCCTCCCGGTCTCCGGCCCGGAGGAGCCGAGAGCCCGGGTCCCCACTCCTCAGTGCGCCCTCAGAGAACAGCGCCAAATGACTCCTGTCACTTTGGCCTCCGGCCGCGCTCCGAGCTGACCGAGCCTGCGACCGGTTCAAGGCAACCCTGAGCTGAGAGTCACTCCTCGGGTCTGTCTCTGCAGCCGGCCTCCCCGTTCTAATACCGGTAAGCTCTGAGACACTGAGACACCCCCGATCCTTCTGCGACCCTGCGGGACCTGAGGCCGCGCTTACCCCGCCTGGGCTTCACCCCAGTTAAGCCTCTGGAGCGATGTCCCTCAGCGGAACAGACTTTTAAAAGTCCTGATTTTGCTCCGTTGCTCCGCCGCTCGCCGGGAGCCGGCCCCTCCCCCCGCGGTCGATCTTCCCGTCGCTTTGGATTCACTTCTCCGCCAGTCCTACCTTGCAGAAAGTGGTTGATTTTCTGTTTCTGGAATTGCTGTTCTTCTTCTCTTCAATCTCCCGTTGGATTTGTAGGTGTTTGCAATCTTTAGATAAGCTATTTAGCTGATCTCCCGCTACCCGAAGTAGTCTCAGCCTGCTACTTCTCCGCCATCTTGACTCCAAGCCTATCTAAATTTTGATTTTAAAAAAACTTTTACTGAATGAAACAGAGACAGCAAAAGATGAGATTTGTCATCTTTACTCTTCTTTATTCCATTCGATATTAACTTTCTGTTTCAAATGGGAACCTCTGATCTCTAAACAGCATGGAATGTTGAATTTGGCATAGTAACTCAGTGATGGGGGCAGAAAAGAGGTCTTGTCCACTATTTGCTACAAGATGACCTCAGGCATTGTTAGGAGCTGGGGATTGGAATCTAAGTCAGGGGTTGATTTCTCACATTTTACTGTTTTGTTCAGGTTGGGAATTAAAGGTGCATGGTGACAACCAACCGAACACTCCACACACACACACACACACACACACACACACACACCCTTATTTACATTTTTTGAATGTTTATATTTATATTTTTCCTTAATTTACTATCAAAAAGGAAGTTAGTAAACTGTTCAATACGAAACTTGGAACAGTGTTTTTGTTTTTGTTTTTGACATGACATAATAGTTCCACAAAAACAAACTCTTAATTCCAGAACTTTAGATACTGAACCTTCCTAGTACCCACAAAAAAGAGATCAATTTTCTATTAGCTGGAGCTCAGAGATCTCAGCTCTCTTGGCCTAGAAACAATAGCAATAACCAGTAATCCTATTTGTTTCTCAGGAGAAAGAACAGAACATGGAAGCATTGAGAATACCAGATCCCATACAGATTCATTTCGCAAGGATGTTCTATAACAGACTCAATCATTTATTTCTTTATTTTTTAAACATATTTTATTTATTTATTTGCAAAAGAGAGAGAGAGAGAGAGAGAGAGAGAGAGAGAACACATAAGCAGAGAGAGTGGCAGAGGGAGAGGGAGAAGCAGACTCCTTGCTGAGCAGGGAGCTTGAGGTTTTATCTTAGAACCCTGGGATCATATCCTGAGCTGAAGGCAGACAGTTAGCTGACTGAGCCACCCAGGCACCCCCAGACTGGACCATTTAAAATAGAAAAACAAATAAAGAATTAAATTACCTGATTTCTGCTGCAATGATCAATTATTCTTTCATTCTCTTATTCAGAAAAATATTTACTTAGCTGTTACTATCCTGACATTATGCTAGTTTTGGGGTAAGCAATAAATAATAAGACAGGCACAGTTGTGATATCATGGAGTGAACAGCATATTTTAGTGTAGAAGGACAAATCAGTAATTACCCTATGGTACACTACCTGCTAAAGTAGAGGGAATAAAGTGTGCTAAGGTAACACACAGAGGGCATAGCCATAAAAGAAAGAGACACACATACTCTAGACAGGACTAACCCATAAGCAATGGGGCAGACTTGAGAGTAAGAGTGATAGAGAACTGAAGAACATTTAGTAGGATTCCATCTTGTAGAGTAGGTAGTGATTAGTGGTAAACTGGAAAGATAAAAAGGGTAGAGAAAAACCTTACAAACTATCAGGATCTACCGCTTTTACCTTAAGCACGGTGGGGAATCATTTCAAAGGTTTTATGGAGCAGAGTGACATGGTTACATTTGCATTTACAAAGATGAATCTAATATCAGTGTGAAGTATGGCTGAGAGGGAAGGAAAACTGGAGATAGCAGGATTAATTAGAAAGCTGTTGGGTTAATCCAGGGAATGTAAGTGAGTAGCCTATGATTTCAGAGAAAATAGATGAGATAAATAAGTAAGTGGGGCTTTGTAGTTTATTGATATGGGTTGTGATGGGAAGAGCTGGCAGGAATGACAGTGATAAAAAGTTATGCTCAATCATAGAAGCACCATTGAAAAGGCAAATTGCATTCATTTTTATAATCACGATTCATGGCATTTGTAAAACAAACACTACATGGACACAAAGTTGCTAGATTCATAGTTTTAAACATCAGCAATGATAACATAGCCATTGGCTTTGAAGTCATCAGGATATAGATGATTATTGAAGCCACTATAATAATGAATGACATCTAAGAAGTGTAAGATGACAACAGACCTTGAAAGTAACTGTGAAGATCAATATTTGATACGTATGTTTAGGAAGCTGAGCATATAAAATGATGTTAAAAAAAAAAAAGAAATAGAACCAGAATTACAGAATCAGTTATGGTCCTGAAAAAGTAAGTGTTGGGGCACCTGGGTGGCTCAGTTGGTTAAGCATCTGTGTTTGGCTCAGGTCATGATCCCAGGGTCCTGGGATGGAGCCCTGCATCAGGCTCCCTGCTCAGCGGGTCTGCTCCTCCCTCTGCCCCTCTCCCTGCTCATGCTCTCTCTTTTCTCCAAATAAATAAAATCTTAAAAGAAAAGAAAAATAAAGTGTTGAAGAAGAAATGATGAAGAGCATTAGATGCCAGATGGGTCAGGCAGGAGTAGTACTGACCAACTTTACTGGGTTTAAGAATCAGGAGGGCACTGATGGCCTTAGAACAATTTGGGTTCAGTATTACAAATCAGACTTTGCTACTTGAAGATGTGAAAGGTGAAGACTGAGGGCTAGCAAATATCAGTTCTTCCATGATGACTGTGAAAAAGAAGAGCTAGTCAAGGCAGTAGTTGTGAACAGTAGCATCTAAAAGGAACTTCCTATGAGGTGAAAGAGGGCTAATTGTGTTTAAATGATCAAGGGGGCATCTCCCAGAGAAGGAAAGGCAAATGCTACACAGGAGGGAGCGAGTGATGTTCCAGAGAAGTTTCTTGTTGAGTGGGTGAGATACAGAGCACACATGGAAGGAGGTGTTTTGCATTGGTTCAAGAACCTCTACTTGACTATAAGAAAAATGAAGGAGAAAATAATAAACAGAAGTGTAGATACAATTGCAATTGCATATTGAAGAGAAAGTTGAGGAAGTTCCCACCCAACAGTTATGTTTTCTGAAAATTAGAGGAGAGAGAGTCTCATGAAGTTTGTTTGTATCCAGAATTTAACCTAACTGTTCTTTCTGAAATATAAATTAAACAATAGATATTGGTCACTCTGTGTTATAGTTCTTTTTGTTTTTCCACTTAGCTTTTATCTATATTTATACTTGAGAGAGCAGCAAAAGGAAAAACCAGCAGGCCAACATCCAGGCTCTCTGAGGGACTAACTACCATACTATATGCAAAAGCTTCAAAGTTCTGGGCTTTCTTTCCCTTATGTATAAAATGTGTGCTAGAGGGGATGTTCTATATATGGCTTTATATAGTACTACATACTGTTTGGCTTAATTTCATTTTTAAACTTAGAAGTCTACCTAATCATAACTGTCAACTAAAGTGCGTATGACTTCACTGTCTATGACAACAATACACACAATGTATGGTACCAATTAGCCACTTATTTGCATGTAAGGATGCCAGTTTACAGGAGTTAATATATACCATCAGTTTGGTTGTCAAAGCATACCTAATGTTAAATAAAATTTAGGAAAAGGCAAAGTTTTTCTTCAGGTTTAATGATATAAGATGTTATTAAAAAAAAAACATCACACACACAAAACACCACAAAAATGACAGCAAACACAGCAAGGATTATGTCATTTCTCTCATCATATTAACTGTGAGGCAATCAAAAAATCAAAGAGCAGAGAGCTCAAGCCCCCTCAGTGAAGCCAAAGCATACAAGACACAATTCATAGAAAATGATTTCTTTTGTTGCACATTATGCAATGCATACAGATACCAGGATATAGATCCTGTAATGGAGAGTGTGGGGAAAAAAGGAATCTTAAAACTGTAAGATCAAAATGTACATATTATAGTTAAACATTAATTTATTTCAACTCACTGCTTAAAACATAATTTTTTTTCATTCATTTACTACCTTAAAAAGTGAGAAAGATTGCACAGTGAACAAACAGGAAATAAAAAAAAAAAAAGAAAAAGAATAGCATGTAGGATGTAAGAAGATACCTGTTCTTATTCCTTTCATGTCAAAGAGTGAGAAAGCTGGGACATTATTGTTTCAAAATATATTTTCTAGTAATGTTCTAGCAGGAAATACCATAGCTTATCACAAAGTTAATGTTCCAGATTAGTAAGCATTCCTTAACAATTGGATGACAAATTCTCTTGTTAGTGGGATTCTCACTTGATGTTTTTATTCAGATAATACTGAGGATCATCTCCTTTAGATATATTTGTTTCAGAGAATATGCTTTTGAAGACAAAAAACATGAAACAAGTAAATGAGCAGAGAGAATAGTCTAAACTTCAGTAGCTTTATTAATTGGTAAAAGTTTTACATAATTTGGGCTGCTCTAATATACTTCAGTATTAATCGACAAGCTCATGTCCAATGCTTTAAATCCAATGCTTTAATTAAGGTCATATATACACGTTTTTGGTTAATTTAGAAGTAACTATCACAAGGTAAATATAAATCTGAATAGACTTATAGAAGAAGAAAGGACAGGTTGACTTGCAAGAAGATGAGAAATGTACCAAGAAGCTCACCATCCCTGTCCCGACTCCTGCCTGCTTACAAGGTATCAGCATGTTCTGAGCAGAAATCAGCCTCCCCTCCTAAAGCAACCCCTCCCCCGACTGCCCCAAAAGATTTCTTTGGAGTTGCTCCATTTCAATTAGTTTGGGGAAAACGAAAGACATTCTCCTAAGTTACTAAAAATGGAGAGACGAGAAAGATTCAGTCCTTCTGCTCTCCATATGTCGATAACTTATGATCCCAAGGATTTCTTCTTTTACTTCTCTGCTTGTATAGACTAAGAGTCTGTGTTGGGCTGGTAGGGAGAGGGTATTGTTGGAGCCATGGTTTGGGGCTACACAGCCATTTCAAACACTTCCTCAGCAATCCCCAAAGAAGCTAAATCTTTTCCTTGGTTGTAGAAGCAACACAGAAATAAATGAATGACAACAAAAGTACTCGATATAGTGTGTGTGTGTTTTTTTAAGATTTTATTAATTCATTTGACAGAAAAGAGAGAAAGGGAGAGATCACAAATAGGCAGAGTGGCAGGCAGAGGGAGAGGAAGAAACAGGCTCCCCACTGAGCAGGAAGGCCCATGCTGGGTTGAATCCCAGGACCCTGGAATCTTGACCTGAACTGAAGGCAGACGCTTAACCAACTGAGTCACCCAGGTGCCCCGGTGTGTTTTTTATAAAACACATAGCCACAAAAGTCAAATATTACTAATTCTATAGGTGAGAAACATAAATATTCAAACTCTTATTATATGAAGTTACAGATTCTTGGCAGAACATGAAGTATATCAATATTCTGGAAAGTACTTCATTTTATCAATGAGAATATTTAGAAATCATTTTATGGCTTAGCATATTTATAATTCTATTACCAAAAATAGCCATCAAATAACACTCACCAGGTTTTTGTTAAGTTCTGCAACCATTGTTTTCCTTCTTTTTTGTCTCCACTGTCTGCCTATATTACATATGCACATACGTTCTTTATTGAATTTAAAACACAGGTTTGTATTTATTGACCTGAGTGGAAGGCAAATGCTTAACCAACTGAATCACCCAGGCACACTGGAAACTGTTTTTTGTTTTTTACTTTAAGTATAAATAAAAATCAACTTTTATTATTCTAAAAGAATATTTAAAAACACTTAACAGAAAATTATTTACCTATTTTAAGCTATGTTCTTAATATTAGACACTATAATGGATGATTATGTTAAACAACATTTTCAGCAGGAAAAAAAAAACATTGAAAAATAAATGCAGGAAAGATGGTAGTTCATATTCCTAAACTACTCACAAAAACCTGGAACAAATTCATGATGTGATATGCACCTAAACACATACATGCATACTTGCAATTGCTAAAATGTTTTACATTTACTCCTGTGATTAAAACAAAGTGCCAATAGATAAGTTCCTAATGCTATTCTTGATTTTCGAATTTGTTTATCTTGAGAATCAGGGCTCTCTCAGCAGTTGATAATGTACTCCTTATGAGGAATGCTCTAGATAGGTTGCCTTGGGAAGCACTTACTTTTATTGAATAATATGTCAGTGCCAGATATCTCTTACAAAAACTTGATTTTTCTGGGAAATGTTAGATGGAATGGTCAGGAGGCATTTCAGCTCTTTTTCATTGTTTTTGTTAAAAGTAAGACGGGTACTGTCACAATTTCCCTGGGGGGGGGGGTCTCAATAAATCAGACAGTGGCAACGTTTTCTGAAAATATACCCAAGTCTCTAAGGGAAAAGACTGGAAACCTATAAAATATTCAGAAAATACAAAATAATAACTACAAGTGGAGTAACTAGAAAATGTAAGTTTTGAATACAAATAAAGGGCTTAAAGAATCCAGAAAACGTACTTGCCAAACATCCATCCTGAATTACATCTTCCTGAACAGAGAAACAAATACCCAAACACATCTGCCTAGGAACTGAGTGAGAGGTCAGGAAGTTTTATGCAAAATTGACAGAACATCAGCAATTCACCTCAAATGAAATATAGAAAACATTTAATGAAATAAGGCCTTTATTAGAATCAAAAGATTAAAACAACTAGTAATAAGGTTAATAAATTAGTAACAATGCATAGAATATAAAGAATATCATTGGTACATCAGTATATGACTTTTTAACCAAAGGTAATAATTGTAAGAGAAGAAAGGGGGAAAATTGCAACATAAAAATGTATAATTTTGGAAAATTAATCTATAGATATTAAGGATTTAATCAATAGTTAAATAATTAATAAGCACTCAATCAAGTAGTTGGGTAGAAAAAATAGATAATCAGTAGAAAAACCTCTTTTAAGAGACTAAAATACACTTTCTTTACTTTTAATTTTTTGGAATGTCTAAGGAAGAAGGTCGTTTTTTAAAAAGATTTTTATTTATTTATTTGAGAGAGAGAAAGAGAGAGCCAGAGAATATGCACAAACAGGTGGAAGGGCAGGGAAAGAGAGCGGGAAGGAGTCCAACTTGGGCTGGGGTTGGAACTGGACCTGAACCTCTTGACCTCAGCTGAAGCCATTATTTTTTAATTCCATTGATAAAAATATTAATTCAAGAAACATGAAATGAGGTGTAAAAGACAAAATGCCCCAGACAATTAAGGAGATGACTTTATTTAGGCTATTGCAATAAGGAGAATGCTCATTAAGAAAGAACATCTTAAGGGAAAGGAAGAAGGCCTGGGATTTCATAGAAGCAGGTAAATAAGGAAGCTATATGTAATGGCTAATTTGTGTGTCAACCTGGCTAGACTATGGTACCCAGTCGTTCAGTCTAACTCCAGCTTAGGTGTCATTAAAATGTTTTTTTAGATATGATTAACATTTAAATTAGTAGACTTTGAGCAAAACAGATACCTTCAATGTGAGTGGGTCTTACCCAATTAATTGGAGGTCTTAAGAAAAAAGATCGCAATATCCTGCAGGATATTCCTGAAGGAATCCTGTATCCAGATTGTTTTTCACCTTGACTTACAATATCAACATTTCCCTGAACAGCAGTCTGTTAGTCTAATAGCAGGTTTTCAGACTCAGAAGCCCCATAATTACATAAGCCGATTACACACACACACACACACACACACACACACACACACACTCACTCTCTCTCTCTCTCTCTGTCACCCCCACAGGAGAACTCTCAGTGGTCCCACTGACATCCAAACCAACCCTGAAATCACTCTTCCCCTTTCTTGAAAAATAACAGGTTTGTAGCTAATTATTTTATCAGCCCATTTTTTGCCTGAGAATTTCAAAAGTTGAACAACCTTCCTTTATTTTGTCCTGTCATCATCTTTTCCATTCCAAGCTAGCAGAGTTTCTTCTTGAATAAATGTCATAAATCCTTATTGGTCTCCTGTGTAATTCATGGGGATCCAAA
This sequence comes from Lutra lutra, assembly GCF_902655055.1. Taxonomy (NCBI): domain Eukaryota; kingdom Metazoa; phylum Chordata; class Mammalia; order Carnivora; family Mustelidae; genus Lutra; species Lutra lutra. Next base: position 54,924,938 of record NC_062290.1, read on the forward strand.
CCCTCAGATAAGATGCTCTTCCATAGATCTGTCCTGGATAATGCCATTTCTATCCCTGATTTTTTCTGAGATAGTTAATTATATCCATGAGTCACAAACATATTCTTGCTGTTCCTCTGTCAATATTAATTAGATTGTTTGTTTTTTGGCAATTGAGTGTAGGAATTCTTTGCGTATTTTGGGTATTTACCTCTTATCAGAAAGAGGGTTTGCAATTTTTTTTTTCATTCTGCAGTTGTCTTTTCATTTTGTTGTTTCCTTTGCTGTGCAAAAAATTTTCAGTGAATATATCTTAGTAAAATTCTGAAAAAACTGCAAAAATAATTTCCTGTCTTTTTGTCCCACTTTAGTTGTTTTTTTTAAATGCTTTTGTCAAGCTTTATCTATTTTGTTTGATATCTGTCTCCCACTGTTCAAATAAGCTCCATGGGGACAAGAGTTTGTATCTATTATGCATTGCTCTACCTGCAATGTGTAGAAATGTGTCTGGCATATTGCAGGGTATAATAAATGTGTTAAATGTGTAAAATTCACCTACATGAAAAACCTGACTTAAAATGAACACAAATAAAACCAAGTGCTGAAAAATAAGATATAATAATTCTATCCTGTGACAAAATGATAAAATGACTGCAAATAAAGGAAAAGAAAGGAAAGGAAAGAAAAGGAGAAAAAAAATATATATATACACATTTCACTTAAAGTCTACTAATTCAAATGTTAATCATATTTGAAAAATATTTTAATGTATCTAGGCTGGTGTTAGACCAAACAACTAGGTACCATAGTCTAGCCATGTTAACACACAAATATACATATATACATGTGTATATATGTATACTGAACAACTAGGTACCATAGTCTAGCCAAGTTAACACACAAATGTACATATATACATATATATACACACACATATATACTATATAGAATAGTTGCAGTAAATATTCATATACATATATATGCATATATAGAATAGCGGCAGTAAACATTCATATACATATATATGCATATATATGTATATGTTTACTGCCGCTATTCTATATAGAATATTCTCAAAATTTAAATTAAAAAAACAAAAAACAAAAACAAGAAGTTTTCAATGCAAAAACTCCACAGAGGCCCAGATGGGTTCACTGGTGAATTCCACCAACATTTAAGGGAGTAATTATACCAATTCTCTACAATCTTTTTCAGAGAATAGATGCAGGAAAATACTTCCTAATCTACTCTATGAGGCCAGCATTACCCTAAAACCAAAACAAAGTAAAAACATTACAAGAAAAGAAAACAACACCATTATCTCTCAAGAGCATGGACACAAAAACTCTAATATTAAGAAATTGACTCCAAAAGAGCATAGATCAAATTATACACATTGACTTAGTGGAAGTTATTCCAGATATGCAAGACTGATATGACATTTTAAAATCAATTAATGCAATTATCACATCAGTAGGTTAAAAAGAAAAGTTACGAGTTCACATCAATAGATGAAAAAAGTAATTGGCAAAATCCAACATCTATTTATGATAAAAAAAATTCACAGTAAACTACAAATAGAGAAGAAGTTTCTCAACTTGGAAAAGACTACCTACGAAAACCCCACAGCTAACATTATAGTTAATGTTAAAGAATGAAGTTTTCCTGCTAAGGTCAGATACAAGGCAGAATGTCCCCTCTTACCACAAGTTTACAATATTTTATTGGAAATACTTGTTAATGTGTTAAGATAAGAAAAGGAATAGGGATGCCTGGGTGGCTCAGTCAGTTAAGCATCAGCCTTCGGCTCAGGTCATGATGCCAGGATCTTGGGATCGAGTCCCACATTGAGTGCCTTGCTTGGAAGGGAGCCCACTTCTCCCTCTGCTTGGCAGGGAGCCCACTTCTCCCTCTGCCTGTCACTCCCCCTGCTTGTTCTCTCTCTCTCTCTGACAAATAAATAAATAAGACATTAAAAAAGAAAGAAAGAAAAGGAAATAAGAACTATAAAGAATGGGAAAGAAGAAAGAAAATTTGCTTGGCTCAGAGATAACATGATCTTAAATGTTGAAAATCTAAAAGAATTGAAAAAAAATCACTGGAATTAATAGGCAATTAAAGCAAAGTTACAGGATATAAAACTATTATCAAAGACAATCACTTTAGTATGTGAACAAATGGAATTTGAAACTAAAACCACAATGCCACCTAAATTAGCATTCCAAAATGAAATATTTAGGTATAAGAGTAAAAAATATATCCAAGATCTGTATGAGGAGAACTATAAAACTCTGATGAATGAATCAAAGCTATAAATAAATGGACAGAGAGTTCGTATTTAGGCATAGGAAGACTCAATATTGTCAAGATGTCCATTCTTCCCAATTTGATCTACAGATCCAAAGCAATCCCAACTGAAATTCCAATAAGTTTTGTTATAGGTCTTCTCCAACTGGTCCTAAAGTTTATACAGAGAGGCAAAAGATCCAGAATAGCTGACACAATATTGAAGGAGAACTATTGTAGGTTGTAGTATGTAGAGACTATCTGACTTTAAGACCAAGACCAAAGTACTGGGGTACTAGGGTGATTTAGTTGGTTACATGTCCAAATCTTGATTTCAGCTCAGGTCATGATCTCAGGGTTGTGAGATCAAGCCTCTCAACAGTCTCCATGCTCAGCAGGGAGTCTGCTTGATATTCTTTCCCTCTTCCCCTCCTCCCCCTCATGCTCTCTCTCGAAAAATAAATAAGACATTAAAAAAAAAAGACTAAGTATAAAACTACAGTAATCAAGATGATGTGGTATTAGGAAAAGAAAAGACACATAGATCAACAGAAGAAATAGACCCATACAAATATGGTGGACCTGATCTTTGACAAAGGAGCAAAAGCAACACAATGGAGCAAAAATGGTTTCTTCAGTAAGTAATGCTGGGATATCAGGACATGCACGTTGTAAAACAATGACTTTGGACACAGACCTTAGACCTTTCACAAGAATAAACTTAAAAAGCATCACAGACCTAAATGAAAAACAGAAACTATAAAGCTCCTAAAAGATGCATAATAAAAAACTTACATAACCTTGAATATGTCAACGGCTTTTTTAGATACAACAACAAATGTGTGGTCCAAGAAAAATAAGTGGTAAGCAAGATTCCATTAAAATGAAAAATTTCATCTTTGGGCAAGACAATGTCAAAACAATAAGACAGGTCACAGACTAGGGAAAAAATACTTGCAAAAGATATATTTTATAAAGTAGAGTTATCCAAAATACATGAAGTACTCTTAAAAACTCAGCAATAGGGGCACCTGGGTGGCTCAGTCGGTTAAGTGTCTGCCTTTGGCTCAGGTCATGATCTCAGGGTCCTGGGATTGAGCCCTGCATCAGGCTCTCTGCTCAGCGGGGAGTCTGCTTCTCCCTCTCCCTCCTCCTGCCACTCTGCCTTCTTGTGCTCTCTCTCTCTCTGTCAAATAAATAAATAAAATCTTTAAAAAAAAACCCCAGCAATAACAAGCAACTTGTTTAAAAAATAGGCCAATGATCTTAACAGACCTCTCACTAAAGAAGATATACACAAGATGGCAAATAAGCATGTGAAAAGGTATTCTTAATCATATGTCATCATGAAATGCAAATGAAAACATCAGTGAGATACCATTACATACTTACTAAAATGGCCAAATCTTTAACACCAAGAACATCAAATTCTGGTGAGGATATGGAACAACATGAACTGTCATATATTGCTGGTGAGAATGCAAAATGATACAGCCTCTTTGGACGACAGTATGGCAGTTTCTTTCTTTTTTTTTTTTAAGATTTTATTTATTTATTTGACAGACAGGGATCACAGAGCACATACTAGCAATATATAAAAATATTACTTGCCATTTTTTGGAAGTATCTTTATGTTTCATGAAAAAAATAAAGATGATTAAATAGATTAAATATGGAGTTCTCAAAAGGAAAGGGGCCCATTTCAACCTTCAAGAACATGAAATAAAACTTTTCAAACTATCTAAGACTTTTTATCTTTCTGCAAAATTTTTATCATATAAAATGAGTATTCAGACAACCTGCAAAGAATTACCTTTTTAATAATTTCCACATGTATAACCGGAGGAAAACTGATCAGAGGAGATAAATATCAGTTTAAATCCCGCTATGACAGCTCTCAAATAGATGGTATATATTACATAAAAAATGCTAATTGATGCTTGAAATTGATTAATTCTATTTCCTGTCATTAGCATTTACAATGAAAATCAGTGGGATGCCTGGCTGGTTCAGTGGATAGAACAGGTGACTCTTAATTTCAGGGTCATGAGTTCAAATCCCATGTTGGGTGTAGAGATTACCTTAAAAAAAATAAAATAAAATGAAAGAAAGTTTCAATATTTTGGAATACTTCTTTTTTGGTGGGAGCGCCTAGGTGGCTCAGTTGGTTAAATGACTGCCTTTGGCTCAGGTCATGATCCCAGGGTCCTGGGATTGAGCCCCATGTTAGACTCCCTGCTCGGCAGGCAGCATGCTTCTCCTTCTCTTGCTGTTGTATTCCCTCTTGTATTCCCTCTCTTGCTGTTTCTCTCTGTCAAATAAATAAATAAAATCTTTTAAAAATATAATTATTTTTTGGTGAGCATTATTAGATGGGTGCACAAAAGGAAAAGTTCATCTCTCTGATCTTCACCACACAATAAACCATCAATACAACTTTCATAAGAATGCTTAAGTGACAGTAGGATGGGGCTGTTATGGTGTGAACAGTTAAAACCCTCTACAGGTGTTGGTGACTGGTAGAAGCATCAATTCTGTGTTAATTCTCAGGTTTAATGATAAAAGAGCCACACTGAGCAACACAAGACACAATTTGTAAGAAGGGGAAATAAAAAATCAAGTGCAAGTTAATTTAATCTAAACTTTGAACAAAACAAAGGACCTTCGAGATCAGGAGTATAAAGCTGATTATGTCAAATAATAAAGCATGAAGTTGAATAGATGAGTGCTTTGTCCTTATCCTTTGATGTCTGTCTTAGAACAGACAGTTGGTATGCTAAAGAAGGTGATAATTGCATCTAATGATTATTGGAGACTAGCTTCTGCACTAATATTTATGAAAGAAAAGACCAGGTTTTGAAGAATCAGGGAGTCTTCCGTTTAAAATGAAAGTCAGTCACACTCCCACTTAGCTGGATGAATTCCAAAAACCTCTCTCATAAACATTCTACAAACCATTAAATAAAAGAATTGTGGAATGGAAAGAGAACATGCAGTAATCACGTCTAAGCAGGTTGTTTATCATGGAATAATAAAAAGGATACTAGATACAGCTTAAGTTCGCTTTTGTCATGGATCCATGAATGGATAGCAATTTAAATAAACATGTGTCAGAGAATAGTAATGAGAGATTATGGTGAGAATTGATGGTTTTTGCTTTATGTATACATTCTGGATGATATGAAAAACCTATACATTCCCTATCTCAAAATCTTATCCCATGGAATATATATTCAAATAACTTTAATTATTATGGTAGTTTTAATTAAATTACTATTCATTAAGGATCAAAATTTATAGCACTACTCAGATAAATATGACAATGTGCTAAAAGACTTTGGAAGTTTAAAACCTGGTATTATATTATGGTAAGATACAATGGAAAAGCACTGGATTCTGAATTGGAAGATACTGGGTTGGAAGATACTGTTCTAATCTTGGGTCATGTGACTATAGTGAAATAACTTCTGCCCTGCTTTGAGAGATTACACATTCCCTATTTCAATGTTCCCTAGCACTTTCACTGGTCTCATTATTAAGAATAATAAACTTTACAATAGTAAATTTTCATATATATAATCCTACTTGTGATTGGCATCCAAGTTCCAAAATTTTTGGCCAACTAATTTTGCAGGTTCATCTTGGTTATAACATTAGCCTCAAAATAGCAAGACTTCTCATTTCATAATATTTTATTTTTACATCCTATTGTTTTGGTTATCTTCTGGTGTATAACAAACCACCATTGTGGTGTGCAACAAGGAATCTTTTATGATCTCTCATAATTTTTTGTATTGACTAGGCCTAGCTAAGCAAGCCTATTACTTGCCTGGGGTCTCTTAACTGTTGCATTCAGATGGCTTCTGGGGCTGGAATCATCTGGAGGTTGGCTTAGGATGCTCCAGTGTTTGTGCCTCCATCTCTCTTGTTCTCTTTCCATGTAGTCAAAGGTGCCTCTCTCTCTCTCTCTCACTCCATATGATCTTTATGCATGGTCTCTGCATATGGGCTCTCCAAGAGTGTAACCAGATTTTTTTTATAGGGCCAATTGGGTATTTCTGTGAGAATCTCAGTAAGCAGTTGATAATTGTCACAGAGGCCAGTTTGCAATAGAATCATCATCTCCTCTGACATACTTTATGATTACAGGATCAGCCTAAGATTCAGTATGGGAGGGACTTCACAAGAGTATGAATAATGAAAGATGTAGTTCATGGTAAGATGATATTTGAAGATAAATACCACAACTACTTTAGAGTTAAAATGAGAACTTAACTGTACTCCTTATTCAAATAATGGTGTGGTGAGGAGAGGTATTTGTATATTTCATAATAGACGTGGAAATGAGGAAAATAAGGAAAAGCTTAATATCTGGTTTTTGATCTGTTCTCTAGTTTCAGAAACACTGGAAGTGTTTATTATCCTTGAAACAGTCAAAGAATTTATAAAAGCATACCAGACTCGATATTCATGAGAAGTCAGTATAGATAACTATGTGCTGGAATAAACACCAATACATCAATACCAAAGCTATTTATTAACGAGTGGTATTGATAAGAGTCCAGTGCACCAGAGAATGGAAGTTAGTCATTTATAGCTGAGGGTTTCAGAGACAGTACCCTGAAGCTTATGACTTTCCTGAAATGATATGGTACCTGCTCACCCTGCCTCATTTCTCATAACCACATATATCCTAAGTAAGGAGTGACTGGGACACTGAGTAACTGCCTAGAAGTTTCAAGGTTTAACATTGGTATTACCTTCTTGCTGAGCTGGGTTTTGTCAGTCCTGTTACTCATTCCCAAACCAAGTAACATTGATTGTGGATGAAGGCTATTACATTGTGTAGCTTTGTTTTGTCAATGTAACACCAAAACCACCATTACTAGTTAAGTAGGGTGTGTGTGTATGAAATTCCAACTATATTCACCCTCCTTACTTTATTCTCTTACTCTTGGACACAAGGCAGGTAAGTAACTCATTAAGTGGAATAGTTCCTCTTGAAATGAATGTAATTGATAGATTTAGTCACTAACTCCTCTTGGATAATGGATAATTGCATGGCTGTACTATAGGGAGAGTGTGTGTTAGAGGAGGAAGAACTGATTTTTACATTACTCACAGCTCCTGTCACTTAAAATCAGGTGTACATCCTGTCTGAAGCCAAACAGCTAATCTGGAGCTGATTCAGTTTCTATTCTGGACCTAATCAGTGCTGTAAGACATTTAATTATTAGCAACTCAACAAGTTTAGTAAACTTAGAAAGGAAATGCATTGACAAACCTGCTTTCTTTTCTGCTTGGCCAATAGCCAGACTATTTTTCCCTGCTTTTTTTGCTTCTATGTTGATCTAAGTGACAAAATGTTGCCATTGGAAATTATTGGTCACTTCTAGGGTAAAATACTAAAACAGGTATATACCTTTTCCATTATCTCATTCCTTACTCCCTGGAAAAGGGACTAGAAAGTGAAAGGGACTAGAAAAGGGACTAGAAAAGGACTAGAAAGTGAAGTTTTAATGGGTTATATCACTAAAATTTGAGGTTTATCTGTTGCAAGAGCTAGCATTATATACAAGGACCAATACTGAAAATAGTACAAGTAATTAGAGTAACAAAAAATGTATTTGGTTTTTGATTAGGAGTTGGGCAGTGGGCAGGAAGAAACTGAGATTAGAGGTTTTAAAGTTGGTGATGTGTGTCTTCCAGTTGCAAATATTTGGAAAAATGGTTGCCTGTAAAAACTTGGGAGGCAAACCTCACGACTGTAGATATAACTTCTGGCAAAGTAGTTAGAATGAAGTTTCAGTGTGAATAGGTGAGTTTTAGCCATTTAGATCCAAAAAACAATAGATGCGTTCAAGAGAATGATTAGTTTCTAAGCTGAAATGACAATATATTCAAAGATCTAGGAATTTGAAGCCTTGAATTGTTAGAAAATCTAAAAAAATAGGAAATAAAGATTGAAAACAGTGATTAGTAAGAGGGCGGGCAAAAAGAAACAGAACCAGAGTCTAAATAGGAAACATATTCCACTGCTGAGTCTGAGAAACCACATAATGTTTATGCCATAATATTCTAATATCACTAGAAATATAACATTCTGTCATTCAGTAATGACTGGGCTTGCTTACTACTTTTTCTGAATAGGAGATTTCACAGAAGTTATCCCGCCCTTGGTTTAACATGTACACTGGGTTTAGAATCTGCAGAATTATCCCCTTTATTTCAAGTTTTTCTAGATTAAAAACACCCAAGTCTGTATCTCACACAGAGGACTACATATCACGTGAAGTTCCTGGATTGTGACCTTCATGGAGTGATTGCACTGTGCTTTGAGTCCTCTACTTAAAGAGGATGATAGGATTTTATGTGTGGGAAGCAGGGCCAACTAACTTTTCCTCTAGGCATAGTAAGTACAAGGCCTAGGAGCACAATACTTTCAGGGGCCCACAAAAATGTTTTGTTGTCTTTTAAAATCCTAAGAAAAAATTAGGTCAAAGAAAATATTTAATACGTAAAATATGTTTACCTTCATACCATGCCATTATAAAATATAATTGTAATTATTTTGGAAAAGGAAATGTCCCAGGACATCAAAATTTTTTAAAACCCTCAAAAGTCATAATGTTGCCCTGGTGGGAACAGGAATACAATGCATATTTTGTGACAGACTGTGCTAGAGACAATGGTATGTGCTTAGTAAATACTTATTTATTTTTTTATTTCATGGGCAAAGAGTGAAGCTGTTGTGGCCAGGCATCTTGCATCCTGATGTCACTATGTGATTCTTGTTTCCATTGAAGAGTTAGAAGAAATAAACTGTCAGTTTAAGACAAAGATAGTTAAGATCACATATGTCTTCTCCATCCTCCCTCTACTTCCCTATTCATTAGGTCAATGATGAAGATGCTCCTGGAACTTCAAGTGAGAAAAGACTGGATCCCTGAAAAAATGCATCAGAGATCACTGAGGAGCTATATTATGCTTTGATATGAACAAGAAATCATGTTTTTATTATGTTCAGTCACTAAGATTTGGGGGTTTATATGTTATAGTAGCTAGTGTTATCTACCTTAAATAATACAAGGGTAATTTCAATACCTCAGAATATTCTTTGAATTTATCTTCTCAATTAACAGACAGTATCTTTGCTCATGATACATTTTGTGACAAAAACACACTCACTTTGTTAATCCTAAGTATAATACAATAAGTAAATATTTCTGCATTTTCAAAGGTGGAAAAGCTGAAATTTTTTCTGCCAAAGGATGACACATAATCTATTTTTTTCAATCCAACCCCAAGATTAGATCATCTCAAACATACTTTAAAGAAATTCTCATTATTACATATTTTATAAAGGGGAAAATGCCATTTTTTCTGTCACAAGATAACCTCTAATGAAACTTTTTATTCCAACCTCCCCTACGTGCTCATCCCCCTTATATTCCCTATCCTGTGAACTTCAGCCTCACTTTCCCTTTTTTTATGTAATGAAAATAACATTATTCATGGTGATTGTCATAATTGTAATAGGTTTTAGCTTAGATACTATAGATAAAAATATTTTGTAAATTATAAAGCAATACATGTAATTGATGATTGTTATGTTGAAGAATAAAGATAGAAAAGGCTTGCTACTTAATAAAAAAGACCAATCACTGACAACAGCAATTTAAAACATTTTAAAGTCTTCTTAAAGGTAACAGAAAGGTGAAATGGAGAATAATCAAAGACAAAATTTGGTTAAAATCTATTCTTTGTTTGGAGATCTGTATTATGGAATATACCAAAACAAAGGTCCTTTCACACTCTCTGAAAAGCAAGGTCTATTATTTAAAATACTGTAACAGAGTAAGGTCTATTAGAGAAAACATTATGGTCAGATAGGACCATGGACCTTCATATTTTACTAGGTATATGGGAATGAGAAATGTTTTTTCTTTAAGTCTGAAACACTAGACACAGTCAAATATTAAGTTAGGGAATCGATCAAATAACAATTTTATTTCCCTCTTGTTGTCCATTTTATGGATGAACTAACTGAAATTCAGAGAGTATTATTTTTTTTCCTGAATATTTATATAAAGTCTCTATTGAAAGGAAGAACAAAGAAAGTACAGAAAAAAATGGATAAAAGCAATTGTAAGTGAAAAAGAAAACTTAATTTAAGGATTCTTGGGTATTTCCTGAAACAAACAAGAAAAACCCCAAACAAACAAACAAAGAAAGAAACTTGAACTGCCATACTTTAGGAATGATTATAATTGATTTATTCCTGGAGATTTTAACAGCAGGTATTCCTGGATATTCCAATGTTTCTTTTAGTCCAAATTTCTATGCTCCTGAAAATATTATTGGCCCAGCATGGATCCATCTGCTTATTACTAGAGCAAACAACAAAGCCATCGATGCAGGAAACCATTCTAGTGGTAGGAAGGGAAATCCCAAAGCAGCAAAACTAAGCATAAATTTCAGCACATGTCTATTATAAATTCCCTATGACAGAGGGGAGGGAGAAAGCAAAAACAACTCTCTATATTTCATTCAACAGGGATGGTGTATATGGAAAAAATTTTTGCTTGACTCTTCCAACTTTCTTCAGTACGTTTGATAACAGCATATTCAATATTGACCCAAGTTGTTGGGCTACTATCGTTGAAATAACTTTTAAGCTGGTTTGGAAATGGTGCTATAAATTAAGCATTCTATGTATAGTGATAAACCTTTTTCCACATTGAGACAGTACAGTTATGTAGAGCAATATTTTTACAAGATGGGTAATTATGTTCCATGAACGACTTGGTTAATATGCTAGTATGGCCTTTCATATATCTTATATTCCAATATGTGGTGAAGAAAAAGAGATAGGAACAAAAGGATGACCTATGTGAGTGATTCTAAAGACCACCTTTCAAAGCATTAGACTCATTTATAAGGTATTCACATGTTTCCTATTCAAATCGATGCTGTCGATTTCATGCTACTGATGAATGATATTGAGGTTCAGTCTGCTGAAATGTGGTATAATTATTACAATCCTACAAATTAATTTAAAAACATTTACTAATTCTTAAGCCATAGCTCTTTTAGATTGTTGGTATTTATGAATGTTGTTCTAGGGGCTCCTGGGTGGCTCAGTTGATTAAGCATCTGCCTTTGGCTCAGGTCCTGATCTCAGGGTCCTGGGATTGAGCCCCACATCAGGCTCCTTTCCCAGTAAAGGGTCTGCTTCTCCCTCTCTCTCTGAACTTCCACCCCATTTGTTAGCTCTCTCTCTCTCTCTCAAAAAAAAAAAAAAAATTAAGAATGTTGTTCCAGTTTTGGTGTATTTTTCTTTTCAAAATATAATGCTCTACCTTTTTATGTAAAAATATTTCTGTTGTTCAATAGTCTCATCCAGTTGTCCTTTTTAATACTGTACAAGCTAAATAAACCTTCCCTATTTTTAAAGCACTTTCTGTATTGTTAATTAAGACAATATTAAATGTTGTTACTTCTTACATTCTCCTTAACGTTTCAACACACTTACTGAAGAGTATATCTATACTTCTACTGACAAACAGAATCTATATCTATTTATAGCTCTACCTAAAATATACATAATATAAAATTTACCATTTTTTTAAAATTTAAAGGATTTTTATTTTACTTATTTGACAGACGGAGATCACAAGTAGACAGGGAGACAGACAGAGAGAGGAGGAAGCAGGCTCCTTGCTGAGCAGGGAGCCTAATGCGGGGCTCGATCCCAGGACCCTGGGATCATGACCTGAGCCGAAGGCAGAGGCTTTAACCCACTGAGCCACCCAGGTGCCCCTAAAATTTACCATTTTAACCATTTTAAAGCATACAATTAAGGGGTGTTTAATTTATTCACAGTGTTGTGCAGCCATCACTACTATCTAGTTCCAGGACATTTTCATCACCCTAAAGAGAAACCCGTATGGACTGAACAGTCACTTCCATTCCCTCCTTCCCTCAGCCCCTGGAAACCACCAATCTGCTTCCTATCTCTATGGATTTGCATATTCTGGGATTGATATGAAAGGAAACAAATGTATGTTGTGGCCTTTCGATGTCTGAAATGTATCACTTAGCATCATGTTTTATTTTTAAAAAAGCAAACAAATAAAAGAGATATAACTTGATGTTCCCTGTTGAAATTTAAACATACTTTTTGAAAAAGTAAATTTGTGTGCTGAGAAAACCTCTAGTGCCTAAAAGCTGATAGAAGAAGATGCTTACTCTAAACTTCATTTGGTATGTGTATGTGACTAAGTAGAAAGAAAGCAGTTTTGATTTTGTTTATGGTAAATTGTAGCAGATGTCCTTGTTGTCGATGTCATCTTGGAATTAATTTACTATTTCTTTTTCTTTTTCCCAGTCTCATTTTTTTTAATACTAAGTAGGCAATAAAAAAATGAGAATTTACTCCCAGATGGCTTAACTCTAAGACATTTTGGGATGTTTCAGTCATTGGGAGAGCCCTATTTATGAGCCATTCACATTTTAATATACAAATAAACTGTTTTAATCTCGGAGTGTAAAAAAGCAACTAATAATGCAATTTCTAGATAAATGCAGATGAAAATGACTCACAAGAAAGAAATATTTGTAAAAATTTGGATAGCATTATTTGTAGTACTACCTCATCTATGAAAAAACAGTATTATTTCTTCCAATCTCAAGATGTCAGAAAAGTTTGGGAAGCTTTGTGTTGTTTCTTCTCTTTTATTTGTTTATTTCTTAACTAAGAACTTAGTATTTTTGTACCCCACTTACAGGACTGCAATAACAAAAATAATAGTTTGAAAGAGGTAATTATCTTCTTATTCTATTTTGGAATTTTCTGTTTTATAATTAAACATTTCAGGTGTCAATACCAGAACAGAATCGAAAATGAGACCCATGTTCCCTGTATTCTCATCCCTAAGTCTATTGAATATGAGATATCATTTTTAAGTATATTTATTCTTTTAATAATAGAAGTTATATAAAATTATAATGAATATAATCATATATGATGTATGATTAGGAAGTGGTGTAAAAAGCATCCTTCTAACTTGAAGAAAAATTATTTTTTTGGAACCAAATTAATAAATTCAATGTAAAATTCATGTGAATAAGAGAAGATATTTTAGGGGTGCCTGGGTGGCTCACTGGATTAAGCCTCTGCCTTTGGCTCAGGTCCTGGTCTCAGGGTTCTGGGATAGAGCCCCACATCGGGCTCTCTGCTCAGCAGGAAGCCTGCTTCCCCCTTTCTCTCTACCTGCCTCTCTGCCTACTTGTGATCTCTCTCTCTGTCAAATAAATAAAATCTTTAAAAAAAAAGAGAAGATATTTTACAAATCAGTAGAAGCATATTAAAAATTATTTAAGACAGTATAAATTTCTTGTACCTAAAATTTGATTTAAGTAAGAGAAACTTTTATCTAATAGATTGCATAAACAAATATTTGGAAGTAATTTCAACACAACAGTTTTAAGCAGAAGTCTTAGATAAGGGATAGTTTTTATTTCTAGTAATATTCATAAATGAGACACTAATATATGGAAATGTAGCAGTTCCTTCTTTAAGAATTTTATTCTACTGCAGGGGTGCCTGGGTGGCTCAGTGGGTTAAAGCCTCTGCCTTCAGCTCAGGTCATGATCCCAGGGTCCTGGGATCGAGCCCCACATCAGGTTCTCTGCTCCGCAGGGAGCCTGCTTCCTCCTCTCTCTCTCTCTCTGCCTGCCTCTCTGCCTGCTTGTGATCTCTGTCTGTCAAATAAATAAATAAAATCTTAAAAAAAAAAAAAAGAATTTTATTCTACTGCAAATCAGAAAAAAATTCAGCAGGTCTTGTCATCACCTGAAGGAAATGTTAATCACAATCATCTGGTTCTGTTTGTTCTAACTTCTTGCTTGTGGAAATAAACAACAAGTTTGGCTGTCTAACACTCTCACAGTTTTAATTTTGGCTAACTGGTTTGCAAAATTTAAATGATGATTTCTTTAACCTTGTGTGGACATCTATGCTAAATTTGCTTAATAATTCTATTGGAATTAAAATTTTTCCAAGTTTTAGGTGGTGATTTTTTTCTCTTCTGCTGGATATGAATAAGAGGAAACACCCAGGTCTGACAGTAACTTGCACACAGATAAAGGGACCCAAACTTAGAAATGAAAAAAAACATCGAAGATAAGAGCATAGAGAGTGTGAAAGAATACACATTCTCGTCGGCCTACTTGACTTCCAGATGCTATTAATACTTATATTTTCTATAGACTTAAACTCTTGGTGGGCTATCAAATTCCCTTTCTATTTAATCCAGTATCAACTTTTAGAGTAGGTAAACTGCTTCTTAACTGGTACACTCATTGTATCAGAAAGTTTGGTTGTAGGCAGTAACATACCATTGTCCCCAGAATAAATAAAACAAACAGGGTTTTGGAGGGGCGGCCTGTAGGATGTTGAGAGGGCCTGGCGGTGGGTATTAAGGAGGGCACAGCAGTGGGTATTAAGGAGGGTACGTATTGCATGGAGCGCTGGTGTGGTGCATAAACAATGGATCTTGGAACACTGAAAAAATAAAATTAAATTAAAAACAAAAACAAAAAACAGGAAAATCTGTTTCAAGCCTCCCTTCCTGGCTTATATATGGCTATCTTCATTTTCACATGGCATTCTCCTTGGATCTGTATGTGTCCAAATTTCTCCTACTGGTAAGGACACCAGTCATATTGGATTAAAACCTGCCCTACTGAAGTCATTTAAACCTGATTACTTCTGTAAAGCCCTTATCTCCAAATAAGGTCATGTTGTGAGGTACTGAGGTAAGGACTTTGACATAAGAATTTTGAGATGATGCAATTCAACTCATAACATTCTTCAAAATCCTTGTCCCCTGGTATATAGGCCCTGAAGTAATAGGTGTTTTTAAGTGTAATATGAATATGATGGGATAGTCATTCCCTTTGTTAGGTTATGTTATATGGTAAAACATAAATCCCTGAGGAATTTTTCAGATCTATTTAGGTCTCCAGTCTGTGAATTTCAAGTTAATCAAAAGGGAAATGATCCTGTAGGACCTGACCTATTTAGATGAGCCCTTTGAAAGAAGACCTGCAGGTCTGAAGCCAAAGATGCTCTTTTAAGAACATTTTAGTTCATCCTAAACAAGCAAATTGCCATGCTGTGAGAGAGGGCCAAATGGCAGGGAATAGTGGGTAGCCTCCAGAAACAGAAGATTTCAGTCCTATGAATTCAAAAAACTGAATTCTGCCAACAACCAATGAGGTAAGAAGACCCTGAGCCTTCGATAAGATACCAGCCTCAACTGACACCTTTTTATGTGAGCCTGGCTGGATCCTGTGCCGAGCACCCAATTAATCTGCACCTAAGCTCCTGACCATGGAAACTGCACAGATGACAAATTTGGGTTGTTTTAAACTGCTAAACTCGTGGCAATTATTTTAAGACATAGCAATTAAAAGAAAAGCTATATGAAAAAAGAAGTATTTAACAAACACATACCAAATGAAAGGTCACATCTCTTTGGAAACAGATTTTGCATTAAACATGAGTATACTTTACCCAGAATAAATGGTATTTTCAGCACATACTGATAAACCTACAGCTTCATGTTCATAGGAGCTTAAGTATGTACATAATGGATTTAGAATACAAAAAAAAAGGAGCTTTTGGATATTTGGGTGAAAACTTGATTTTTGCCTCATAGAATATATTTTACAATTTTATCATCTATCATTTTAGACTACGCACAAAGAAAGTATTTTAGATGATACATACCAACATGTAAATAGTATTTATATATGAGATGTATGATAATCAGGTAGAATGTGAGTAGGGAGGAAAAATATGATTATTACGATTAATACTTTATTGGGGGGCGCCTGGGTGGCTCAGTGGGTTAAGCCGCTGCCTTTGGCTCAGGTCATGATCTCAGGGTCCTGGGATCGAGTCCCGCATCAGGCTCTCTGCTCAGCAGGGAGCCTGCTTCTCTCTCTCTCTCTGCCTGCCTCTCTGTCTACTTGTGATCTCTCTCTGTCAAATAAATAAATAAAAATCTTTAAAAAAATACTTTATTGGGGCTAGAGTTTGTTCATTAGTCATTTAATGGGCTAGGAACTCTGTTAGTAGGACTGAATTTAACCAAGTCAAGTGTTAAGCAATCAAAGGAAAGCAAAGTTATACCTTTAAAAACAGAATCTGTACAGAGTCATTAAGAAGGAATTAGAGTTTATAGTGCTGGATTCTAGTTATTGGGTCATATGGAATTCATTCTTTTCTGTTGTTAAAGGAATAAGGTTAGCACATCAGACCCCAAAGAGGATGCCAGGCCTAGGTCAAATCCTGGTTGTTATGTTATTTAACTTCTCAAACACAGAAATCCATACTTGGATATGTCATATCATTTAGATTTATGTTCTTAATTTAATAAAATTCATTTTATGTTTAAACTATAAAGTTACTATTTTGAAAAGACTTGCTCTCATAAAATAAAACTGAAGATATAAAATTTCTTTATTCACCAAATGGGTATTTCTGTTAGCTCCCTCATTTTTAACCTTTCTCAGCGTGGCTATGGTTCTGGTTGCTAGTTTTCATTTCACTCCACACACCGTCAAAACCAACATTTTGCACTCTTATATTCTTGCATATTCCAAATTTGAACCAAGATATCATAAATATCTTAGTATTATGTCTTCCTCCCCAATTTCAAACCTGCACTACTTCCTTCTTACTGCAGAGCTGGATGGGAGGGGATAGGACCCAGTCACTTATGAAGAGGTTTAGACTTTGAAGTGGTTATTAATGCTCAGAAGTGGGATAAAATTAAAAGCCTGTGAAATAGAATAAATGCGATTACACTTTTTGGGATCCCTTTAGGATCCACCTAAATACCTTACTTTCAATATTTTCAAATACTAGTTTTCCTAAATGGACCCCCCTACTTCTACCACTGATAAGCAGTCACATTTTGGACCTCCCAGTTTGGGAAAATAATTCTGCCACAACCTGTTTACTTTTTTTCTTATGTGTACACACAGGATTGAAGGAATTCCTGTTAAAATTCCTGCTCTACACTAATGATCCACAGAATTTTAATTTGATTTATTTTTCTCTCATTTTTTAGAAATAGAGACTCCATCTCATGTTGACAGTGCTTTAAAAAAATTAAAGAGTAACGAATGCAAACTCTTTTTACCATTAGTTTTAAAATGGCTAAAGCTATCAGTTCTTCAAAAAACCTTTTCAGCCCATTTTTTATTTTACCAGTTGAGAAACTACGACACTACAATAATCCTCAGAGCAATCAATTGACAGTAACTGAACACCTATTTTGGCCCATTCTGAAGTTAACAATGTTTAAAGTTAATCTACTTATATCTGTCCCTTACTTGTAATGAGATTGTGTTGGCTTGCTTTATTCTCTTAATTTCTACAACGCTTCTTCAGAAAATGTTGTAAAGATTATGTCCTTGCAAATACAAATGTGAAATTTCAAGTGGATATACTGCAATGTTTTATATGCCGTGGTATGATTTAACATGTGAGATGCAAAGCATTGTTTTCAATGCTTATAATTTCTTCTATTTGATGAATGATAATGGGATAAGATAGTCAATGGACTATTTCATTCATTCTTCTCTTTTTAAAATCTTGTTCCAATTGACAGCGTTACAACTATTAAGAATATAGATAAATATAGAACACTGGAACTATGTATGCTGTTTATCATCTCCAAGTAAACCTGTTCAGCCTTCAGTATTTTATACCTAATGGCCATTGTTTGTTTGACATGAACCTGCCATGACAGCTAAGTCAACTAGGAGTGGGCCTATTTCCCAAGGGCAGCCCAACCAAAGCTCATGGGAATTAATTTGTGCTGGTAAATAAAGAGCTGAAGAGGAAGAGTCATGATCCTTAATGAGCTGGGGAGGAGTCCTTGCAATGTCTTGTAATTGAAATGCCTAAGTAGAATACTGAATAATGTCATTATCATTTATCAAAAATAATGCATAATTTAAAACTGTTTGCCTCATGAAAAAATTAAAACTAGAAAATGTTGAAATGTTTAATTCATTAAGTAGAGTTGAAATCCTTTTGATTCTTTTAAATCTAATACTAAATTTTTATGCATTATATTATACATAAATAAAATACATATGCATTAACTAAGACATAAATTAATATATATAAGTTGCTCCATGTTTTATCAGTAGTTTAAAAAGAAAATCTGTATATGAGATGGATGCAGATGCATTTGAACTTCATAGACCTACATTCCCAAGGCTTCTTAATCAATGACTTCTTTTTTTTTTTTTTTAAAGATTTTATTTATTTGTCAGAGAGAGAGGAGAGCGAGCGAGCACAGGCAGACAGAATGGCAGGCAGAGGCAGAGGGAGAAGCAAGCTCCCCGCCAAGCAAGGAGCCCGATGTGGGACTCGATCCCAGGACGCTGGGATCATGACCTGAGCCGAAGGCAGCTGCTTAACCAACTGAGCCACCCAGGCGTCCCTTTAATCAATGACTTCTAACTAGCACACCAGTTTTGCCAGCTCCAGATAATGTCATTTCATATCGAGTAGCACTCCTTATTTAAGGACACTGGTTCTTTTCTTTCAGGTTTCCTTTTACACACACACACACACACACACACACACACACAATTTCTTTATATATTTACATATATAATTATAAATATTACATTATTTTCCCCTTGGTTTAAGCAAAAACATTGTGAGATAAACTTGCAGTGTATAGGTTTATGGCCTTTCTCTTTCTGTGTCTTAAATGACATATATTGTGTCATGACTCTAACAGTCAACTGGGAAATTTGGAAACAAGATCAATCAATCAAGAATCATTGATGTATGTCTGTAAACCTGCATTCCGGGAGATGTGAGAGCTCCCAGAATGGAAGAAGAAAGAGGAAAGTGTGTTGGGATGTGACTGAAATGAAGGATTAATATAGAAGTAAGAAGGTCATTACTGGTACAGTCTTAATAGGTTGAATGAAGCAAAATGTTCATATTGTTGTGCAATGTATTTTTTAATGAAATGTATTATGCATAAAGCCTTCTTTGTTTTGACTGAATTTTGAGAAGCCATAATTTATATAAGCAATCCTCTATCAGTCAACATTTAGAGGGGGCATTTAGATATAAATGGACATCTAAATTCAAATGTTATAGTGATGTACTGTGTATATAAGTCTACTATGCCAATAGTTATCCATGTCTGTACTTATGTACATATTACAGGACAGTTTACATGATCCATAGTCCCTTTGTTCAAATTTTTTTTCTGCCCTTCATTTTCTGCACTGAAATTTTGGGCCTCTTAAGTCTGCTTCTTTGTCTAAGTAATGCTTTTCCAGTACTTAGTCTTAAAACTGCAAGTCCTTCTACTGTATAGTTTAAGAAATATTAGCAAGACAGGAAGTTGAAAAAACTCAATTTCATAATGCTGCTGAAAAGCAGATAATATCCTTCAGAATCAAATTGTTCTTAGAAGAAAAATTTATGAAAATATAACAGTTTAAGACATCTAGTCTTAAATTATGTTTTATAAAAAACAACTTTAAATTTTAAAAGTCTATAATAGTCACTAATTTGTTGCTGTGTAATAACATCTAAATTGTCATCTGAGTTTACTGGAAGCATCATTAGTTTTAAGGTTTTTTTTGTTTGTTTGTTTTTTGTTTTTTTTTGTTTGTTTTGTTAAGCCAGAAGAGGATCATTGACATTTTCTCCTTCTCCCCCTCTCTTTCTTCCTCCTTACCCTTCCCCCTTTTTCCTTCTTCTTTCTTTCTTTTTTTTTTTTGCATGAATAGCATCAGGAAAGACCATGCTCACAGAAATTATAACACACATCTAGAAGACATGTAGCTTAATAAGAAAAGTAAGTGTAATTAAGTTCAGATAGATTGGATAAATTTTCACAAAATAGCTTAAATGATTTATACTCCAGCTAATAGCATGTGAGAGGGCACTTTTGTCTACATTCTTGACAGCTATAGATAGTATCAATATTTTCACAGTCTAGAAGATGAGGACTGATAACTCATTATGATAGTTTATTTTTAATTTTAATTTTTTTATTTAATTTTTTTCAGTGTTCCAAAACTCATTGTTTATGTACCACAACCAATGCTCCATGCAATACGTGCCTTCCATAATACCCACCACCAGGCTCACCAAATCTCCTTCCCTCCTCCCCTCCAAAACCCTCCGTTTGTTTCTCAGAATTCACAGTCTCTCATGGTTTTGCTCCCCCTCCAATTTCCCCCAACTCACTTCTCTCCAATTATGATAGTTTTGACTTGCTTGTTCGTTGACTATCAGAGATGTAAAACACCAATAATTCTCTTTGTGTGTGTACCTATTAATATCTTTATATATTATTGTTTGGCTATGTTAAATTTGCATCATATTGCATAATGAATTATTTATATATGTTATATACATGTCATAAATATAATGACAAATATTATAAAAGCGATTATTAAAACTGACAAGTATTTAAATATGTAAAATAAGTAAACACTCTTTAGACTATATAAACTTTGTTACCATAAATAGAATTAACAAAATTTGAACTAAGGCATTAGTTCTAAATATTAAAAAATGCGTAGTGTTCATTACAACATTGTAAAATGGTGTTGGCAAGTGAAATATGTAATAATACAGGAATTATTGACTGTACAGTGATCTTTCATTATAGAATGAAATAATTATTTGATGATTGAGTAATTTCCTGAGTATTTTTTTATATCATCATATAGGATAAGAATATCTCCCTCATCACAACATAATGGAACAAAGCCTTTTCATTAACATCAGGGTGGCATTTGACCTTGAACAACTATTCTGGTCAATACTGAAACCAATGAAAAGATGAAATTGAGCAAAAATAAAATGGCTGGACTAATGCTTTAGTAAAGCTCGATTTTAAAGTAATTTTTTTCCTTTCTTCCACAATCCTCCCCTCCCTTCTTAGCCTTTTGTTTTAGGAACCTGGTACCATCTTAAAGACATGAGGAAGGAGGTTGGCAGCAAGTACACAATTCCTGTCAAAATCAGCTAGACCCTCTATTCCCCTGTGAAACTCCCAACCTCTTCCTCCTGGCAAATCTGCAGTTTTTTGAAGGCCAGAACCTGCTGCAGGTCCTTTGCCCAGCAAAGCAATAAAGCTTCTGTTCTTCTTTATCCCAAACTCTTCACATTATATTTTGGCACAGAGGTCAGTTTTTGACAATATCTAATTAGATTGGAAAATAGTCATTATAACATCATGGGGCAGTTATTATAAATACACATTTATGTATTTCTATAATGATGCATGCAAGTTATATACATAGGTAAAACTTCTTTCCATAAGAATTTACCTTTTTTTTCACTGTTTGTCAAAATCTATCCATATAACCAATTCTACAACAGTAGCAGAGACTAAAGACTACTCTCTGTGGAGAAATCAAGGAGGTTTTTGTGGAAAACAGGAATGTGTTTACCCTTGTGGAAGCCTTTAAAAATAGGTATTTTATTTATGAGAAATAAAGACGTGATAAGAAGTAAATCAGTAAAACATAATATGATAGAAGCCAAGAGAGGAGAAAATTATAAGAAGCAAAATGCATTTGATAATGCAGTGGAAGAGATATGTGGATGAGATATAGGTTGAGAAAAGTGCAATGAATTTTGCAATTTTTAGGATGTTCATGAACTTCAAGAGGAATAATATCTCTATTTTGGCAAGCTAGTTACTAGACAGAGATTAAGGACATATTTAAAAGCTAGAACAATCTATATACCAGAAAACTTACTATTGATGCATAACTTACATATGAAAAACTGCACAAATTATAAGTATGCAACTTAGGGACTTACCCAAAGTGAATACATATGAGTCAATTATCCAGTTAAAACATCATGTTATCAGTACAACCAGACAGACCCTCTTGTGTGTCTTCCTAATAATTACCACTCTTTCTTCTCCAAGATAAGCCACCATCCTGACTTTTAACACCACAGACTTGCTTGGCCATTTCTAAACTTCATATAAACTTAAAAAAGGCTACATATATTATTTGACATTTGACCTCTGTTGCTCAGTATTGTGTTTGTGAGAGTCATCAATATTCTTGATGGTCCCAGCAGATTATTTTCATTGCTGTAGAGTTTGCCATTATAGAAATGTTTCATAATTTATTTTCCAGTCTATTATTGATAGGCTGTTAAGCATTTAACCATTTGGGTCTGCATATGCCTGTGAACAGCCCCTGGCTGGCTAAAGGGTCCTCAGCTTGGACCTCAAAACCTCGCTCTCTTCTCTAGCAGGGGATTTCTCTGACCCAGAGGGATCTTGCACAGTTCTGCGTAGGCACAGCCTGGAAGTGTTGCTAGTGTAGCTCTCTGCTCCTGGGAATGGAAGTGAGTAGATAAACACCCAGTGTTCTTGCCTCATGTAGGGCAGTTCTGAGTTGTGTTATACCTCAATCTCAGGGGATTCTCAGAAGACTGGATTCCAGTTGCTTACTATGGCAAACTATTCCTTTTTCCTTCTTCCCTTTCTCACTTTCAACATTTTCTCATGTGTCTCAACTCATGCAAATCCTTGTTTCTGTCCAGTTTGAGAGGAACCTAAACTAAAGCAGGTGGCTCCAGAAAGACATTGCCTTGGGAAAAGGATCTCAATATTTCCTTCTGGAATTTTGATAATCAGTTGGTAACAAAGGCCACCCAGGGGGCGCCTGGGTGGCTCAGTGGGTTGAGTGTCCCACTCTTGGTTTTGGCTCAGGTCATGATCTCAGGGTTCTGGGACTGAGTCCTGCTTCTGGGCTTCATGCTCAGCGAAGGAGGGTGCTGGAGATTCTCTCCTTTTCCATCTCCTTCTGACCCTCCTTGTGCTTAGGAGCTCTCTCAAAGAAATAAATAAAATCTTAAAAACAAGCAAAAAAGCCCTGCTGATAGAAATGAGTGAGACAACACCTGGCAGGCTGTCATATACAAACACTAAGACCTTCATCTTTGGGGCGCCTGAGTGGCTCAGTGGGTTAAGCCTCTGCCTTTGGCTCCTCATGATCTCAGGGTCCTGGGATAGAACCCTGCATCAGGCTCTCTGCTTGGCGGGGAGCCTGCTTCCCCTCTCTCTCTGCCTGCTTCTCTGCCTACTTGTGATCTCTGTCAAATAAATAAATAAAATATTTAAAAAAAAAAAGACCTTCATCTTTGGTGCATAGTGATGGATACTGAGTGGCATGGCAAGCACTCGTTATGCAAAAGGCCTCTTATTTAAATATATAAAGCCAAAGTAATGGCAAAGACTAGATTTGGCTGGCTTTCATAAACTTCCCTAGAAGACCTGAAGGAGGAAAATAATGCTATTAAACACATTTTACAGAGTTCAAGTTATTTTTGTCCTTAAATTTCCATTTAGTTTATCTTTATGTTTCTCATCTTACTCCTGACATTCTGTTTTATTTCCTTGAACATGTTAATCACAATTATTTTAAAATCTGTATCCTTTAACTCCATTAGCTTTATTTCTCAAGTCTCTTTCTAATTACTGCCATTTTCTTCATTTCAGTTGGAGTCCTCTTGTGCATCTCATGATTTCTGATTGCCGGCTGAATGTAGTACATGAAGAATTTTACACATCATTTAGGTCATAGTAGGATATTCGTTTCTATTTTGTTACAAACTCAGGCTTGGTGAAAATCCTCTTAACCCAATCAGGGACTGAAACAATGGTAAACTGTTTTCAGTTCTCCTGAGCAATGGTCTGTTTCAGTTACTCCTAGCACATTTCTCTTCTGGGTCCTTACTAAAAATATAGCATATTTACTAGCTCCATGACAGGTCCTGCTCTTTGCTATTTGTTTCCCTGTCTTTGTGAGAGTACAGAAATACCTGCTCAAGGTTTCAAGTCTCTCAATAGGATTTTCAAAGCTAGGGTTGTTGAAATGTGGTGTCAAATGCTATGCTTTGTCACCTTCCTCTCAAAATTGGAGCAGTCAGCTTTCAGACACCATGAGACAGATTTTTTTCTTAACCATTTGCTCATTCTCTTGAAAAGTACTCATTTGAAATAGTCCAGTTCACATTACTAAAAACAGAACTCTCCACAAATTTTTTTTCTCAATCAGTATCTGAAATACTCATTTTTAAAAAATATTTTAGATATTCTAATATATCTCACAGTAAAGATTTTTATGTGTAAAGTATTTTAATGTAAATTATACTTCTACTTTTATCATAGTTATTTATAGACTGGTAGTTCGTCTTACTCATCTTCATAAATTGTCTTGTATGTTAGCCTCCTCCCCAATTTTAGTTGCTATTTTTTACTTTTTATTATTGATGCTCTTCAACTATCATAAAAACAGATCTATCCCAACTTAGCTAATTTTTTTTTGTTGTTGGAAATAAAAAGAATTTGTTTTTATTTTATTCATCATTTTTTTCATTTCCCTGATTTGCACAGCAGTAGCTACCGCAGCAAATTATAAAATGGTTTTAGATGCTGTAGCATTTTCTAATAACACCCTATCTTGATAGCTAGTAAATATAATATCCACCTCATTTGACTAACTTGCAAATTGATTTATTACTTGAGATATTCTATGCTTAAAAACCTAGTACACCCGAGGCAGTACAAGTGAATGGTGATTGTTATATTTGCTGAGAGATAAAATTACCCCACCTTAAGATTCTAGCCAGTGCCTGATACAATCACCTGAAAATTTACTACCTACTGGGTTTTATGATGGAAAAAAAAAAGAAAAGATTTATTTCTTAAACATTTGAAAGGATACAAATGTAACAAAGTTAAAAATGATAATTGTACTGTTCTAAAGACAACCAGCTTCTGTCAGTTGCCAATAAATTAACATATCTGTTATTAGAATGATATACAAAATAAAGCTAAAAATGTCCCATAGAAGATATGTTATTCCATAAATTGAATGTTTTTAAGAATAATTCAACAATGTTGATTGTATAACTGTTTTTGTAGGAAAGGTATTTTTGAAATAAATATTCTTTTTGTACAAATTTAAGAAAATATTTTCATGCTAATTTATTATACTTTAGATTTCAACATAATCCTTTTCTGCCTTAAGACATAAATGATAAGTTTTATACATATCTCATGTAATTTAAGGTCAGATATATGGGATTTGTTTTTTCTTTAACTGCTTTAGGGACACCTGGGTGGCTCAGTTGGTTAAGCCACTGCCTGTGGCTCAGGTCATGATCCCAGGGTCCTGGGATTGAGTCTGGCATTGAGTTCCTTTCTCAGCAGGGAGCCTGCTTCTCTCTCTGCTTCTGCCTGCAACTCGGCCTACTTTCACCCACTCTCTCTCTCTGACAAATAAATAAATAAATAAAATCTTTTAAAATAAATAAGTAAATAAAAATTTTAAAAACCTCTTTAAAGGTAACTATTAATCACTGATTATTTATTTCTTTATAGAAACTCTTTGTCTTCAATAATTAAAACAAGATAAATTGCTTTGATATGTTTTTAACTAAATTTTCAGGTATAACTTACATATAACAAAATATGCCCATTTTACGTGTATAGTGCAATAAATTTTGACAAATTTATTCACCTATTTACCACAACTCTAAACTGCAGACTATCATCAATCTGGAATATCCTCCTTGCCTTTCTTTAATCAATCAAAACAGTCTGCCACTGATTTGCTTTCTGCCATGATAAGTTAGTTACATCTTCTCTAGAACTGATACAAATTCAATCATCTAATATGTATTCTTTTGTGTTGGTCTTCTTTTTTCTCAGCTTAATATTTTTAAGGTCGGCAGTTTGTTTCACATGTACAACTTTTTTTTTTAAAGCTTTTTTTTTTAAATTTATTCATTTGACAGAGATCACAAGTAGGCAGAGAGGCAGGCAGAGAGAGAGAGGAGGAAGCAGGCTCTCTGTCGAGCAGAGAACCTGATGGGGACTCGATCCCAGTACCCCAAGATCATGACCTGAGCCGAAGGCAGAGGCCTTAACCCACTGAGCCACCCAGGCGCCCTCACACGTACAACTTTTTAAATGCTGCAATAAAAATATGTTATAAATGCAGTACTTATTGTCTTTATAGTTATTGAGAAACCAATTTTGCCAAGAACAGATGAAAGCACAAGTATTAAATCTTCCTCAATGGACAAAAGTGTCTGTTAGTTGGAATGGCCTAATATTTAGTGAGATTTACCTACCATGGTGAGCTCCTAATTACTACAGATACAAAGTAAAAGATGAATGGTCAGGGTAATCTACAGCTGTCAGCCTCCCAGGGAAGAAGAACTCCTCCTTGCCAAGAAACCAAACAAACTGCTTTCCAATAACCCAAACTCCTCCACACTCGCAATGAGTTTTAAGTCTGGGGAAGAAAAGAAAACAAACACAAACTGAATTTCAGTACACAAAATTACAAGTATATATAGAAAAGAGAGAGAATGTAAGATCACACACACACACACACACACACACACACACACACACACAGTCCTTCTGATACAGAAACGGGACCTTCACATACTGGCAGGATTTTATCAAATAGAGACTAAAGCTGAAAAAGTGATTTCAGACAGAGGAAACAATATGACCAAAGGTGAGAGAGATGAACAAAATGCTCAGAATATTAAAATATCACTGCTTGATGAATGTGAAAGGAAATAATCAAAAAGTAGTCTAGAAATGTAAGTAGATCAAATGCAGACCATGGAAGTTTTCACATGCTAAATGACAGTATGTTTCCTTAAACATGAAGGTATGGAGCTATTGGATGGGATGTTTTCTATTATCTAATATTATTAGTCAATTCCCATGATATGATGTTAGAATTGGGGATATTTGGAATTCTGGTTTGCATCTGACTTCAATGGAAAACCTCTAGTGGTTCATAGTTATGGAATATGCTGTCCCATCCACTGTTATAATTCTGTGTGCATATGTGTATACATGCATGGGTGTACATATGTATTTTATATAGATTAAGGATAATCTATCAATTTTTGTTTTTTGAAAGTTGTTAACATTTAAAGAGATTGAAAATGTTAAATACCTACTAGGTAACTGAAAATTATCATATATTTTTCTTTAGCCTTAACAATGGGGTGTATTATGTTAATGTGTTCCTTTATACTGAGATCACAAGTAGGCAGAGAGGCAGGCAGAGAGAGAGAGGGAGAAGCAGGCTCCCTGACGAGCAGAGAGCCTGATGTGGGGCTCGATCCCAGGACCCTGGGATCATGACCTGAGCTGAAGGTAGAGACTTTAACCCACTGAGCCACCCAGGCACCCCAAGGTAAAGAATTTTTTTTAAAATTTCTTTTCAGCGTAACAGAATTCATTGTTTTTGCACCACACCCAGTGCTCCATGCAATGCGTGCCCTCCATAATACCCACCACCTGGCTCCCCCAACCCTCCCACCCTCTGCCCCTTCAAATCCCTCAGGTTGTTTTTCAGAGTCCACAGTCTCTCATGGTTCATCACCCCCTCCAATTTCCCTCAGCTCCCTTCTCCTCTCCATCTCCCCATGTCCTCCGTGTTATCTGTTATGCTCTAAAAAAAGTGAAACCATATGATAATTGGCTCTCTCTGCTTGACTTATTTCACTCAGCATAATCTCTTCCACTCCCATCCATGTTGATACGAAAGTTGGGTACTCATCCTTTCTGATGGAGGCATAATACTCCATAGTGTATATGGACCACATCTTCCTTATCCATTCGTCCATTGAAGGGCATCTTGGTTCTTTCCACAGTTTGGCGACCATGGCCATTGCTGCTATAAACATTAGAGTACAGATGGCCCTTCTTTTCACTACATATGTATCTTTAGGGTAAATACCCAGATGTGAAAATGCAGGGTCATAGGGAAGCTCTATTTTTAATTTATTAAGCAATCTCCACACTGTTCTCCAAAGTGGCTGCACCAACTTGCATTCCCACCAACAGTATAAGAGGGTTCCCCTTTCTCCACATCCTCTCCAACACACATTGTTTCCTGTCTTGCTAATTTTGGCCATTCTAATTTGGATCTCCCTGATGGCTAGTGATGATGAACATTTTTTATGTGTCTGATAGCCATTTGTATGTCTTCATTGGAGAAGTGTCTGTTCATATCTTCTACCCATTTTTGATATGATTATCTGTTTTGTGTGTGTTGAGTTTGAGAAGTTCGTTATAGATCCTGGATATCAGCCTTTTGTCTGTACTGTCATTTACAAATATCTTCTCCCATTCCGTGGTTTGCCTCTTTGTTTTGTTGACTGTTTCCCTTGCTGTGCAGAAGCTTTTGATCATGATAAAGTCCCAAAAGTTCATTTTTGCTTTTGTTTCCTTTGCTTTTGGAGACATATCTTGAAAGAAGTTGCTGTGGCTGATATCGAAGAGGTTACTGCCTATGTTCTCCTCTAGGATTCTGATGGATTCCTGTCTCACGTTGAAGTCTTTTATCCATTTTGAGTTTATCTTTGTGTATGGTGTAAGAGAATGGTTGAGTTTCATTCTTCTACATATAGCTGTCCAGTTTTCCCAGCACCATTTATTGAAGAGACTGTCTTTTTTCCACTGTATATTTTTTCCTGCTTTGTCGAAGATTATTTGATCATGGAGTTGAGGGTCCATATCTGGGATCTCTACTCTGTTCCACTGGTCTATGTGTCTGTTTTTATGCCAGTACCATGCTGTCTTGGTGATCACAGCTTTGTAGTAAAGCTTGAAATCAGATAACGTGATGCCCCCAGTTTTATTTTTGTTTTTCAACATTTCCTTAGCGATTCGGGGTCTCTTCTGATTCCAAACAAATTTTAGGATTATTTGCTCCAGCTCTTTGAAAAATACTGGTGGAATTTTGATTGCAATGGCATTAAAAGTATAGATTGCTCTAGGCAGTATAGACATTTTAACAATGTTTATTCTTCCGATCCAAGAGCATGGAATGGTCTTCCATCTTTTTGTGTCTTCTTCAACTTCTTTCATGAGTGTTCTGTAGTTCCTCGGGTACAGATCCTTTACCTCTTTGGTTAGGTTTATTCCCAGGTATCTTATGGTTCTTGGTGCTACAGTAAATGGAATCGATTCTCTAATTTCCCTTTTGGTATTTTCATTGTTAGTGTATAAGAAAGCCACTGATTTCTGTACATTGACTTTGTATCCTGCCACGTTACTGAATTGCTGTATGAGTTCTAGTAGTTTGGTATAAAGTATATATACTTTATACTTTTGGTATAAAAAGTAGTTTTTTTCTAGTAGTTTGGTATAAAGCATATATAGTTTTTTTCTAGTAGTTTGGTACAAAGTATATATACTTTATACTTTTGGTATAAAGTATATATACTTTATACTTTATATAGTATAAAGAATCATGTCATCTGTGAAGAGAGAGTTTGACTTCTTCATTGCCAATTGGATACATTTTATTTCTCTTTGTTGTCTGATTGCTGTTGCTAGGACTTCTAATACTATGTTGAACAAGAGTGGTGAGAGTGGGCATCCTTGTCATGTTCCTGATTTCAATGGGAAGGCTGTGAACTTTTTTCCATTGAGGATGATATTTGCTGTGGGTCTTTGATAGATAGATTTTATGAAGTTCAGGAATGTTCCTTTATCCCTATACTTTGAAGCATTTTAATCAGGAGTGGATGCTGGATTTTGTCAAATGCTATTTCTGCATCAATTGAGAGGACCATGTGGTTCTTCTCTTATTGATTTGTTCTATTACATTGATTGATTTGCGAATGTTGAACCATCCTTGTAACCCGGGATGAATCCCACCTGGTCATGGTGGATAATCTTTTTAATGTACTGTTGGATCCTGTTTGCTAGGATCTTGTTGAGAATCTTAGCATCTATATTCATCAGTAATATTGGTCTGAAATTCTCCTTTTTTGCATTATATTCTTAAGTGAGTTGGTGTGTCATTTTCATTTATGATACAATCTTTTCATGTTTTACAATAAATATGTACTAGCTTCATATAATAAATGTAGAAGTTTTCATTTCATTTCTGTGCTCTGGAGTTTAAGTAGATTTCTAAATATCTTATTCTTAAAATTCCTCTGGGAATTTATCTGAGCCTGGTGCTTTCTGTTGGATTTTTTTTTTTAATTTGATTTCTACTACAATATTACAGTTATTTAGATTTTGTTATTTATCTAGTAATCTCTCCTTTTTCTATCATGTTTGGTGGATTTAGACTTATCTATCTCCATGGAAGTAAATTTTGAAGAGTTTAATCTTTTTTAAAAATGTGCTTTCCAGCGAGAATTGTACAGAGTAAACTTACATTATAAATTCCTCTGAATATTATTTACCCTTGCCATTTTCAATTACTGCCTTTATAGTTTCTTTTTTTTCCTTATTTTTCCTTATGATTGGATTTGTTTGTGATTCACATAGTTTGTAGATTTATTTTACAACAAATCACTTTTTAAGGTTTATTAAAGGTTTATCAGATAAATTTTAGGTTGCCCAGTTAAATTTGAACTAAAACACAGGTACATACACACACTTTTTTGTGTGTGTGTAAGTTTGCCACAAATACTGCATAAGCCATAACCGCATAAAGATGGTACCTGTCTTGTTTTGTTTTGTTTTAATAAAAATAAAGAACTTCCTATTTAGACTGGAAGATGGTGGTGGACTAAGAGGACTCAAGGCTTACCTCATCCCATGAATACTAGATAATTATCAAATCTTCTTAAATACCCCAGAAATTGATGTGAAGACCGGTAGAACAAACGCCGCAACTGAAGGGAGAAAAGAAGCCATATCAAAGAAGGTAGGGAGTG
This sequence comes from Lutra lutra, assembly GCF_902655055.1. Lineage (NCBI taxonomy): Eukaryota > Metazoa > Chordata > Mammalia > Carnivora > Mustelidae > Lutra > Lutra lutra. The sequence continues at coordinate 54,956,028 of NC_062290.1, forward strand.
TGGAGATGCGGTTTTGGGAAGAAATGGACCTTGGCTGCTACAGTGGGGAAGGATCCATGTCTGTGGAGAAGGGCAAGAGACAGACTAACACACAGGGGAGCCCGTATAGGGAAGGTGAATCCCCATAGCAATTGACTTGGAAAGTGATAGAGGTCAAATTTCAGTAGTTCCTGAAACCTGCAGGGTTTAAAGCCTGGAGTTCTAAAGGCCAGTAGGCTTGGCTCAAGAGCCTGGAGGCATTGGGGTTGCTCTTAGAAAAGGAAGGGCAAACTGCCCAAGGACATATAGCATGGAAACAACCATCTAAAGAGTGCCCTGGGACACACAGTGGGGAGGTTATTTGCTCATCCCAGAATATGTCCCAGAGAGGCAGAGAGGTAGCGTTAACAGAAAGACCCTTCTAGGAACAAAGGAATTGGCTAGTGCAATTTTCCTCCTTTGCCCCTCAGTATAAGCATAGGGCCCCCTGTGGGAACCAGCATGGCTCCAATACTAGCTAACTTCTTACACCAGTCCCCACTCCCCTAAACTGTGGTGGGATGACCCTTCACCATCTAACTTGCCTCAGTCCCAAGCATCAGGACACCTCCCTCAGAAGACCAGTCCAAACCCCTGCCAACACAATGTCTCCTGACCTGAGAGTTTGTGGACTCAGCTCTGGGAACGGCAGTGCCAGTTCCCATTTCACAAGCCAGCCAGAGTGCATTCAGTGAAAACTCACCACATTCAGGCGAGGGACCAAACACTACCCAGCAGAGGCAGAGACAGCCCCTACAAACAACTGGCCTGAAGGATAAAGGAGCCAAGACACAACAACAAAGCAAACATGGCACACAATGAAGACACTCCCAGAAGCACCAGGCCCTGGAAATAGGGGACACTGCATTGCAAGGCACTACAAGACCTCTTCATCATAATACCATTACCCTCAAGAATAGGAGACATAGCTGACTTTTCAACCTAGAGAAATAAGCACAGACACTTAGACAAAATGAGAGGACAGGAGTTGTCCCAAATGAAAGAATAAGAGAAGGCCACGACCAGAGATCTAAATAAAACAGATATAAGTAACATGCCTGATAGAAAATTTAAGGATCATAAAGGTACTCACTGGATTTAAGAAAAAAGTGGAAGGCACGAGTGAGACAATTAACACAGAAATAAAGAATAACACAGCAGAGCTGGACCCTTGGGGTGCCTGGGTGGCTCAGCTGGTTAAGTGTCTGCCTTTGTCTCAGGTCATGATCCTGGAGTCCCAGGACCAAGCCCCACATTGGCACCATGCTCAGCAGGGAGTCTGCTTCTTCCTCTGCTCCTTCCCTGCTTGTGCTCTCTCTTGCTCTTTCTCTCAAATAAATAAAAAAAATATTAAAAAAAAAAAAGAGAGCGAGTTGGATCCTTAACCAACTGGGTCACCCACGTGCTCCAAATTCATATTTAAGTACTGACATTATCATAATGATATTTTTAGTAAATAAAGGTCAAAGTGCATGTGCAGTATGCTACATTTCTTTCTAAGTACCAAAGTAAATTTAGAAAAATATACAGTATTTACTTATTTGTGCAAAAACACAGGAAGGGTGAATAGAAAAAATAATGGTTGGTTACAAGCAAGAGGTGAAAAAGAATGGCATTGAAAGGATAGGGCAATAGGAACAGGGATAGAATGAAGGATAATTTCTGGAATATAACTTTTTATATACTTCTCATTTTTAGAATCATGGTAATCTTTCACATACCCAAAAATGAATGAAAATCAACAAATATAGGACCAATTGAATAAAATGCAATATAAGCAAAACAAATGAAACTAATTGTAGGGAAGGAAAAAGTAAATTTTGAACATGATGTTTTATCTATATTTCCATGGTTATGAAATAATTTCAGAAATAGTTTATGTGTATTCTGGAACTGAGAACATGAGTAAATATATTGTGGACAATAAAGATCCAAGATTCTTACTAGTTGAATAGGGAATTATAAATATGGAAAGGAGAAAGGCTAAAATAGATCTGATGTTCGACTGGAATTAGAAGTATAACTGTGATTTTATTACGGTTTTATATATATATATATATATGCAGAATTTTATTTATATAGATGTATTTCTATATACATAAAATCACATAAATAGGTCTATTTATGTATCAATGTATATATTTGCAAATATATATATACATGCATATTATTTGGTTATAAATATACATGTATATATGGCTATGGGGACAAAAGTATCTATAAATTGTTTGGATTATCTAAACCTAAAAATATTTTTTTAAAGATTTTATTTATTTATTTGACAGAGATCACAAGTAGGCAGAGGCAGGCAGAGAGAGAGAGAGAGGAGGAAGCAGGCTCCCTGCTGAGCAGAGAGCCCAATGCAGGGCTCGATCCCAGGACCCTGGGATCATGACCTGAGCCAAAGGCAGAGGCTTTAACCCACTGAGCCACCCAGGTACCCCTAAACCTAAAAACATTTTAAATGAAAAAGTTAAAAAATATGCTATTTCCACTGACATTATCTCAAAATCTACCCCACACCTTTTTTTTTTTCCTTTTTGATGCAGATTCTTAGGCTAAATTAAAAGTAAAAATCCCCTTTTCTTCTTTCATATAATTTGTTTATTTATGTTCTATGATGAAACATTTTCAGTATTTTCTATATTTTTTAAATTTTTCTTTACAACTAACACATTTAATAAAGTAAAATGAATCACTGAGGCTAGAAAAATCATCCCTTTCCTCACAATAATTCCCATCTATTCATTAACTGAATTCCTATTAGCATGTCTAGCCACTTTTTGTTCTACAATTTACTCATTAAAGTTGATCCACATTATACAGTGACCATTAAAGTGAAGTCTACTTGATGTCATTCAGTGAAGATAATGACTTCAGAGTCCTGATATTTTTCCAAGTCAGTTACCACAAAAGTGACAAGATTAAAGATGTATCTTGAATACTGCATTTGTCTTCCAGAGACAATGCTCTACACTTAGTAAATATTTACAATTTTAGTTGTTAGTCACCAACAATTATAGGACTTACCCTCATTTCATTTATTCAAAATGTCAATAATTGCTCATTTTTTATACACAAGATTATGGAATATTCTCCTCTGTATTTACAGGAATTTATTATACCTACAGAGACATGCAAGAGTGTGTTGGAGCTGGCTCACACTGGCTGTGAAGAACTGATTGGCTGTCCCTTTCCCTAACCCCATGTTCAGTGACATCATACTGATAGGCTAAAATCTCCGTAGTTCACGTGTTTACAATATGGGAACTGGTAGATGCTATCAGTCAGCTCCCCTTCCCATTTCATGTCTCCCCGCCCTGCCCCCCACCTCCACAGAGCTGTCTGCTAAATATTTACTATCACTCTACTGCTCTAACATCCTCTGGGAATATGGGAGAGTCTATATGGATAAAAATTCAACTTGAAAGTTGCAAGTTTAATAAGGTTTCCTTTTCCCTTATTCAGCTTCAGCCACACTATTCTTGTTGCTTTCCTAGAAGAAGTAGGCTCTAAAAGCAGGAATTTTGCACTTGCTGTTTCCTCTGCCTGGAATACTATTTGCCCAGATGGCTGTGTTGGTTATTCCTTCATTCTTTTTAGATATGCCTAAAAAGGCATTAATCAGTAAAGCTATCCCTGATCACACTACATGAAATAATTTCCTTGGGTACCAACATCCAGTATCTTCTTCCCCGCAAAAATATAGATTTGTTCCACTCCACAGCACAGATCACTATCTGCAGTACTCCTTATTGACGTGCCATTTGATTACAGCCTGTTTATCACTAAAATAATGTAATCTCTGTAACATCAGGTGCTTTGCCAATTTTGCTCACATTTCTATCTGCAAGGTCTAAAAACCAACACATAAGTGACACTCAATATATATATTAATAAATAACCATAATGGAAATACCACTGTTAACAGTATTTAAAAATATAAATTTCTTATTTTCCTATAAAAGTAGTTTAAAATTATTTGTATTCTTTTTCTTAAAGACTTTATTTATTTGACAGAGAGAGAGAGAGCGCACAAGCAGGGGGAGCAGCAGGCAGAGGGAGAAGGAGGAGGTTTCTTGCCTGCTGATCAAGGAGCCCCACCTGGGACTCGACTACAGAACCCTGGGATCATGACCTGAGCTAAGGCAGATGCTTAGCCAACTGAGAGCCACCCAGGTACCCCAAAATTATTTATATTCTTAATAATTAGTGTTTTGAGAGGGGAGGAGTCAAGATGGCGGAGAAGTAGCAGGCTGAGACTACTTCAGGTAGCGGGAGATCAGCTAGATAGCTTATCTAAAGATTGCAAACACCTACAAATCCAACAGGAGATCGGAGAGAAGAACAGCAATTCTAGAAACAGAAAATCAACCACTTTCTGAAAGGTAGGAGTGGTGGAGAAGTGAATCCAAAGCGACGGGAAGATAGACTGCGGGGGAAGGGGCCAGCTCCCGGCAAGTGGCAGAGCAACGGAGCACAAAATCAGGACTTTTAAAAGTCTGTTACGGGGACACCTGGGTGGCTCAGTTGGTTAAGCAGCTGCCTTCGGCTCAGGTCATGATCCCAGCGTCCTGGGATAGAGTCCCACATCGGGCTCCTTGCTCATCAGGGAGCCTGCTTCTCCCTCTGCCTCTGCCTGCCATTCTGTCTGCCTGTGCTTGCTCTCTCTCCCTCTCTCTCTCTGACAAATAAATAAATAAAATCTTTAAAAAAAAAAAAAGTCTGTTCCGGGGGCGCCTGGGTGGCTCAGTGGGTTAAGCCGCTGCCTTCGGCTCAGGTCATGATCTCAGGGTCCTGGGATTGAGTCCCACATCAGGCTATCTGCTCGGTGGGGAGTCTGCTTCCCTCTCTCTCTCTCTCTCTCTGCCTGCCTCTCTGTCTACTTGTGATCTCTCTCTGTCAAACAAATAAATAAAATCTTAAAAAAAAAAATAAAAGTCTGTTCCGCTGAGGGACATCGCTCCAGAGGCTTAACCGGGGTGAAGCCCACGCAGGGTCAGCGTGGCCTCAGGTCCCGCAGGGTCACAGAAGGATCAGGGGTGTCTGAGTGTCACAGAGCTTACAGGTATTAGAAAGCGGAAGCTGGCTACAGAGACAGAGCTGAGGAGTGAGCTCTAAGCTTGGGTTTACCTTGAACCAGTCCCAGGCTCGGTCAGCTCGGAGCGCGGTCGGAGGCCAGGGTGACGGGAGTCATTGGGCGCTGTTCTCTGAGGGTGCACTGAGGAGTGGGGCTCCGGGCTCTCGGCTCCTCCAGGCCGGAGACCGGGAGGCCGCCATCTTCATTCCCGTCCTCCAGAACTCTAGGGAAAGCGCTCAGGGAACAAAAGCTCCCGAAAGCAAACCCGAGCGGATAACTCAGCGCGGCCCCGGGTAAGGGCGGTGCAACTCCGCCTGGGGCAAAGAACTTGAGAATCACTACAACAGGCCCCTCCCCGAGAAGATCAACAAGAAACCCAGCCAGGACCAAGTTCACCTACCAAGGAGTGCAGTTTCAATACCAAGAAGAGCAGCGGAATTCCAGAGGAGGAGAAAGCAAAGCACGGAACTCATGGCTTTCTCCCCATGATTCTTTAGCCTTGTAGTTAATTTAATTTTTTTTCTTTTTCAATTTTTTTTCTCTTCTTCTGCTAAATTTTTCTAACCTTTACCCTTTTCTTTTTTAACGTTTTTTAACTAGTTTATCGAACATATATATATATTTTTGCTTTTTATATTTTTTCTTTATTGGTTTTCTGTTTTTAATTGTTTCTTTCTTTCTTTTTTTCTTTCTTAACCTCTTTTATCCCCTTTCTCCCCCCTCACGATTTGGGATATCTTCTGATTTGGCTAAAGCATATTTCCCTGGGGTTGTTGCCACCCTTTTAATATTTTACTTGCTCCTTCATATACCCTTATCTGGACAAAATGACAAGGCGGAAAAATTCACCACAAAAAAAAGAACAAGAGGCAGTACCAAAGGCTAGGGACCTAATCAATACAGACGTTGGTAATATGTCAGATCTAGAGTTCAGAATGACGATTCTCAAGGTTCTAGCCAGTCTTGAAAAAAGGCATGGAGATATTAGAGAAACCCTCTCGGGAGATATAAAAGCCCTTTCTGGAGAAATAAAGGAACTAAAATCTAACCAAGTTGAAATCAAAAAAGCTATTAATGAGGTGCAATCAAAAATGGAGGCTCTCACTGCTAGGATAAATGAGGCAGAAGAAAGAATTAGTGATAGAGAAGACCAAATGACAGAGAATAAAGAAGCTGAGCAAAAGAGGGACAAACAGCTACTGGACCATTAGGGGAGAATTCGAGAGATAAGTGACACCATAGGACGAAACAACATTAGATTAATTGGGATTGCAGAAGAAGAGGAACAGAGAGGGGAGCAGAAGGTATATTGGAGAGAATTATTGGAGAGAATTTCCCCAATATGGCAAAGGGAACAAGCATCAAAATCCAGGAGGTTCAGAGAACCCCTCTCAAAATCAATAAGAATAGGTCCACACCCCGTCACATAATAGTAAAATTTATAAGTTTTAGCGACAAAGAGAAAATCCTGAAAGCAGCCCGGGAAAAGAAGTCTGTAACATACAATGGTAAAAATATTCGATTGGCAGCAGACTTATCCACAGAGACCTGGCAGGCCAGAAAGAGCTGGCATGATATATTCAGAGCACTAAACGAGAAAAACATGCAGCCAAGAGTACTATATCCAGCTAGGCTATCATTGAAAATAGAAAGAGAGATTAAAAGCTTCCAGGACAAACAAAAACTGAATTTGCAAATACCAAACCAATTCTACAGGAAATATTGAAAGGGGTCCTCTAAGAAAAGAGAGACCCTAAAAGTAGTAAATCAGAAAGGAACAGAGACAATATACAATAACAGTCACCTTACAGGCAATACAATGGCACTAAATTCATATCTCTCAATAGTTACCCTGAATGTTAATGGGCTAAATGACCCAATCAAAAGACACAAGGTATCAGAATGGATAAAAAAACAAAACCCATCTATATGTTGCCTACAAGAAACTCATCGTAAACCCGAAGACACCTCCAGATTTAAAGTGAGGGGGTGGAAAAGAATTTACCATGCTAATGGACATCAGAAGAAAGCAGGAGTGGCAATCCTTATATCAGATCAATTAGATTTTAAGCCAAAGACTATAATAAGATATGAGGAAGGACACTATATCATACTCAAAGGAACTGTCCAACAAGAAGGTCTAACAATTTTAAATATCTATGCCCCTAACGTGGGAGCAGCAAACGTGGGAGCAATTAATAACAAAATCAAAGAAATACATCGACAATAATACAATAATAGGAGGGGACTTTAACACTCCCCTCACTGAAATGGACAGATCATCCAAGCAAAAGTTCAACAAGGAAATAAGGGCCTTAAATGACACACTGGACCAGCTGGACATCACAGATATATTCAGAACATTTCATCCCAAAGCAACAGAATACACATTTTTCTCTAGTGCACATGGAACATTCTCCAGAATAGATCATATTCTCGGTACTAAATCAGGTCTCAACCCTTATCAAAAGATTGGAATCATTCCCTGCATATTTTCAGACCACAGTGCTCTGAAGCTAGAACTCAATCACAAGAGGAAATTTGGAAAGAACCCAAATACATGGAGACTAAACAGCGTCCTTCTAAAGAATGAATGGGTCAACCAGGAAATTAAAGAAGAATTGAAAAACTTCATGGAAACAAATCATAATGAAAACACAATGGTTCAAAATCTGTGGGACACAACAAAGGCAGTTCTGAGAGGAAAATATATAAACCTATACAAGCCTTTCTCAAGAAACAAGAAAGGTCTCAGGTACACAACCTAACCCTACACCTAAAGGAGCTGGAGAAAGAACAAAAAAGAAATCCTAAACCCAGCAGGAGAAGAGAAATCATAAAGATTAGAGCAGAAATCAATGAAATAGAAACAAAAAAACAATAGAAAAAATCAACAAAACTAGGAGCTGGTTCTTTGAAAGAAATAAGAAGATTGATAAACCCCTGGCCAGACTTATCAAAAAGAAAAGAGAAACGACCCAAATAAATAAAATCATGAATGAAAGAGGAGAGATCACAACGAACACCAAAGAAATACAGACAATTATAAGAACATACTATGAGCAACTCTACGCCAACAAATTTGACAATCTGGAAGAAATGGATGCATTCCTAGAGACATATAAACTACCACAACTCAACCAGGAAGAAATAGAAAGCCTCAACAGACCCATAACCAGTAAGGAGATTGAAACAGTCATCAAAAATCTCCAAACAAACAAAAGCCCAGGGCCAGATGGCTTCCAGGGGGAATTCTACCAAACATTTAAAGAAGAACTAATTCCTATTCTCCTGAAACTGTTCCAAAAAATAGAAATGGAAGGAAAACTTCCAAACTCATTTTATGAGGCCAGCATCACCTTGATCCCAAAACCAGACAAGGATCCCATCAAAAAAGAGAACTACAGACCACTATCCTTGATGAACACAGATGCAAAAATTCTCACCAAAATACTAGCCAATAGGATTCAACAGTACATTAAAAGGATTATTCACCACGACCAAGTGGGATTTATTCCAGGGCTGCAAGGTTGGTTCAACATCCGCAAATCAATCAATGTGATACAACACATTAATAAAAGAAAGAACAAGAACCATATGATACTCTCCATAGATGCCGAAAAAGCATTTGACAAAGTACAGCATCCCTTCCTGATCAAAACTCTTCAAAGTGTAGGGATAGAGGGCACATACCTCAATATTATCAAAGCCATCTATGAAAAACCCACCGCAAATATCATTCTCAATGGAGAAAAACTGAAAGCTTTTCTGCTAAGGTCAGGAACATGGCAGGGATGTCCGTTATCACCACTGCTATTCAACGTAGTACTAGAAGTCCTAGCCTCAGCAATCAGACAACAAAAGGAAATTAAAGGCATCCAAATCGGCAAAGAAGAAGTCAAACTATCACTCTTCACAGGTGATATGATACTATATGTGGAAAACCCAAAAGACTCCACTCCAAAACTGCTAGAACTTGTACAGGAATTCAGTAAAGTGTCAGGATATAAAATCAATGCACAGAAATCAGTTGCATTTCTCTACACCAACAACAAGAGAGAAGAAAGAGAAATTAAGGAGTCCATCCCATTTACAATTGCACCCAAAACTATAAGATACCTAGGAATAAACCTAACCAAAGAGACTAAGAATCTATACACAGAAAACTATAAAGTACTCTTGAAAGAAATTGAGGAAGACACAAAGAAATGGAAAAAAGTTCCATGCTCCTGGATTGGAAGAATAAATATTGTGAAAATGTCTATGCTACCTAAAGCAATCTACACATTTAATGCAATTCCTATCAAAGTACCATCCATTTTTTTCAAAGAAATGGAACAAATAATCCTAAAACTTATATGGAACCAGAAAAGACCTCGAATAGCCAAAGGAATATTGAAAAAGAAAGCCAAAGTTGGTGGCATCACAATTCCGGACTTCAAGTTCTATTACAAAGCTGTCATCCTCAAGACAGCATGGTACTGGCACAAAAACAGACACATAGATCAATGGAACAGAATAGAGAGCCCAGAAATAGGCCCTCAACTCTATGGTCAACTAATCTTCGGCAAAGCAGGAAAGAATGTCCAATGGAAAAAAGACAGCCTCTTCAATAAATGGTGTTGGGAAAATTGGACAGCCACATGCAGAAAAATGAAATTGGATCATTTCCTTACACCACATATGAGAGTAGACTCAAAATGGATGAAGGACCTTAATGTGAGAAAAGGAATCCATCAAAATCCTTGAGGAGAACACAGGCAGCAACCTCTTCTCCCTCACCCGCAGCGACTTCTTCCTAGGAACATCGCCAAAGGCAAGGGAAGCAAGGGCAAAAATGAACTATTGGGATTTTGTCAAGATCAAAAGCTTTTGCACAGCAAAGAAAACAGTTAACAAAACCAAAAGACAACTGACAGAATGGGAGAAGATATTTGCAAATGACATATCAGATAAAGGGCTAGTGTCCAAAATCTATAAAGAACTTAGCAAACTCAACACCCAAAGAACAAATAATCCAATCAAGAAATGGGCAGAAGACACGAACAGACATTTCTGCAAAGAAGACATCCTGATGGCCAACAGACACATGAAAAAGTGCTCCATATCCCTCAGCATCAGAGAAATACAAATCAAAACCACAATGAGATACCACCTCACACCAGTCAGAATGGCTAAAATTAATAAGTCAGGAAATGACAGATGCTGGCGAGGATGCGGAGAAAGGGGAACCCTCCTACACTGTTGGTGGGAATGCAAGCTGGTGCAACCACCCTGGAAAACAGCATGGAGGTTCCTCAAAATGTTGAAAATAGAACTACCCTATGACCCAGCAATTGCACTGCTGGGTATTTACCCTAAAGATACAAACGTAGTGATCCAAAGGGGCACGTGCACCCGAATGTTTATAGCAGCAATGTCTACAATAGCCAAACTATGGAAAGAATCTAGATGTCCATCAACAGACGAATGGATAAAGAAGAGGTGGTATATATACACAATGGAATACTATGCAGCCATCAACGGAAATGAAATCTTGCCATTTGCGACGACGTGGATGGAACTAGAGGGTATCATGCTTAGCGAAATAAGTCAATCGGAGAAAGACAACTATCATATGAACTCCCTGATATGAGGGAGGGGAGATGCAACATGGGGGGTTAAGGGGGTAGGAGAAGAGTAAATGAAACAAGATGGGATGGGGAGGGAGACAAACCATAAGTGACTCTTAATCTCACAAAACAAACTGAGGGTTGATGGGGGGAGGGGGGTTGGGAGAGTGGTTTGGGGTTATGGACATTGGGGAGGGTATGTGCTATGGTGAGTGCTGTGAAGTGTGTAAACCTGGCGATTCACAGACCTGTACCCCTGGGGATAAAAATATATTATATGTTTATAAAAAATAAAATTAAAAAAATATTTTAAAAAAATTAGTGTTTTGAAAATATATATATATCACATATACATATATATAATTTCTGTCTCTTATCTGTTTATCTCTCAATCTCTTCATGTAAATATGCTTTCTTTAAATGTTCCTTTAGTATGGTTTTATCCATATTAGTAGACCTGCATTAAATAAATAATTTGGCTATTATCAATGTCACACCGAAGAACTGCTTTCTTCATAAAATAATTTTGGGTAGTTATGTGTAAAAACCACATATTTCAGGTGTTTTTATACTCCTAATACATGCTTATAACACTAAGAAGTACATTTGAAATTTTTTGCTCATGTTTTTATAACACTGTTGTATAATATGTTTGTTAATTTGTTCAACAAACTCTCCTTGATTATATACTTTAAACATAACCTTCCCCTGTGTTAGGAACTTACTGATATTTTTTTTTGCACTTTTTGTTAATAGTGGGGTTTACAAAATTTAAATTTTATAAAATTATTTCATAACTTATATACAATTAGACTCATAGACCCTTTAAAGTTTAGAAAGTGCTTTCATAATTATTGTCTCACTTGATCCCTACAATGGGACTTAGCATCCCAATTTTTTTGGTAAGGACACTGAACAGCTTTTGGTTATATGAACCTGTTTCATTATCAGACTGTGATTTCCAATTACCTGGAAATAAGAAACATGTCTAATTGATTTTTGTGGTCCCAGAAAACAGCATCCTAGGTGTTAGATAGTAAGTGAGAGCCATTATGAATAAATGAATGAGCAAATGAGTGAATGAATTCTCAGGATACTTGCATTAACATCTCAGAAAGTAACTTATATAAGAAAGGTATGATGTGGGGGCGCCTGGGTGGCTCAGTGGGATAAGCCTCTGCCTTTGGCTCAGGTCATGATCCCAGGGTCCTGGGATCGAGCCCCACATAGGGCTCTCTGCTCAGCGGGGAGCCTTCTTTCTCCTCTCTCTCTGCCTGCCTTCTGCCTACTTGTAATCTCTGTCTGTCGAATAAATAAATAAATAAAATTTAAAAGAAAGGTACAATGCCTGAACTTAAATCAATGACTTCTATCCTCAAGCTTACTGTTCTTTCTTCAAAGATAAATTGAAAGCACCTTGATTTATTTTAATTAAAGACTTTGTACAAAGTCTTCAATCTTTAGAGAACTTTCAGATTTATAGAAAAATTGAAGTCAGGTACCATGATTTACATACATTCCTCTTCTTGCCCTCATGGGTGCCTAGCCTTCCACATAACAAACAACCCCCGTCAGGGTGGAAAATTTGTTAAAACTGATGAACCTACAATGACACATCATAATCACAGTCCATAGTTTATATCAGTGTTCACTTTTGGTGTTGTACATTTTCTGGGTTTAGGCAAATGTATAATTATATGTATCCATCATTATGATAGCATACAAAGTGTTTTCACTGTCCTAAAAACTGTGTACTCTGCCCATTCATTCCTCCATCCTACGCCTCCAACCCCTAGCAACCATTGCTCCTTTTCACTTGTCTCCATGGTTTTGTTTTTTCTAGAGCGTCATATAGTTGGAATCATATAGGATGTAGCATTTTCACATTGGCTTCTTTCACTTAGTAATATGCATTTAAGTTTCTTCCATGTCTTTTCATGGCTTGGTAGCTCTTTTCCTCTTGGCAGTGAATAATAATCCCATTGTCTGGATGTTTATTTACCCATGCCAGAAATCTCTTGCTTGCTTCCAAGTTTTGGCAATTATAAACAAAGCTTCTATAAACATCTGTGTGCAGGCTTTTGTGTGGACTTAAGTTTTCAGCTCCACTGGGTAAATACCAAGGAGTGTGACTGGTGGATTGTATAGTAAGAGTACACTGAATTTTGTAAGTAACCACTGTCTTTCAAAGTGAGTCTATCATTTTACATTCCTACAGCAAAGAATGATAGCTTTTGTTGTTCCACATCCTCACCAGCATTTAGTATTGTTAATGATCTGGATCTTGGCCATTATAACAGGTATTTAATATTTTCATTGATGTTTTAATTTGTATTTCCCCAGTGACATATGATCTATAGATGACATCTTCTTTGGTGAGCTGTCTTTTAAGGTCTTTGAACACTTTTTCCTTAGGTCGTTTTCTTATTGTTGAGCTTTAAGAGTTCTTTGTACATTCTGCATAATCGTCCTTTGTCAGCTGTGTCTTTTGCAAATACTTTCTCCAAGTCTGTGACTTATCTTCTCATTCTCTTGACACTGTCTTTCGCAGAGCAGAAGTTCGGGTTATGAATTATTTCTGTCACAAATCATGCCTTTCGTGTTTGTATCTAAAAAGTCATTGAGTCATTGATTCAAGGTCACTCAGGGTCATCTAAGTTTTCTCTTATGTTATCTTCTAGAAGTTGTATAGTTTTGCATTTTACATTTGAGTTTGTGATCCATTTTTTTTTAAAGATTTTATTTATTTATTTGACAGACAGAGATCACAAGTAGGCAGAGAGACAGGCAGAGAGAGAGGAGGAAGCAGGCTCACCACTGAGCAGAGAGCCCGATGCGGGGCTCGATCCCAGGACCATGGGATCATGCATGACCTGAGCCTAAGGCAGAGGCTTAACCCACTGAGCCACCCAGGTGCCCCGAGTTTGTGATCCATTTTGAGTTAATTTCAGTAAATGGTATAAGGTCTCTGGATAGACTTTTTTTTTTTTTTTTCATGTGGATGTCAAATTTTTCCAGCACTATTTGTTGAATATCTTCACTCCATGGTATTGCCTTTGATCTTTTGCCAAAAATCAGGTGACCACATTTGTATAGGTCTGTTTCTGGCTTGTATTTGGTTCCACTGATCTTTTGGCTAGTCTTTACCACACTGTCTTGATTACTGTAGCTTTATACAGTAAAACTTGAAGTCAGATACTGTCAGTCCTTCAAATTTGTTTTCCTTCAACACTGTATTGGCTCTTCTGGGTTTTTTGTCTCTCCATATCAACTTTAGAATCAGTTTGGTCATAGCCACAAAATAATTTGCTGGGATTTTTACTGGTATATGAATTCATAGATCAAATTGAGAAGAAATGACATCTTGATAATATTAGCACCTTAATTTACATATAAGAACAGAAAGGATCCATTTGACAATTATTATGCACTAAAAGAACATACATAGTGATGATTTTGAGATTCATCAAATAAATTACTAATACTTCAAGTGTGAAGCTTTTGGAATTTAGTATGGTATAAACACAATATTTTTAAAAACACTTATTAACCCATAAATTTATTTAAAATTATTTTATTATATTATAATCTCTTCTCCCACAGCCATCTTTAATAGTTAAAGGGAGTTCTTCAGAATGGCCATTGTGATAATAAAATACTGAAATGAAAATCATGCTACTTATGGTTCTTAACATATTTCTTCCTTTCACATGACTCCAGGTTTACCACAAAAATAATGCAGTTTAGATATACTCTAGCAAGCAATTGATGGCAAGTTTCAGAACAATACTGTGTATTTCTAAAATGGAATAAATATTTTTAATTATACTCATATACTAAACACTGGAAAATTCAAATAAGCAAATAAGATACTTGTACCTAAATTATATAACTAAAGAAATGTCAAGGACTAAGACAAAATATGAGTCAGCAGTAATATTTACTGTGATTGAACCAGGACACTGGCTAGTATAAACAATATCTAGACACAAATTGAAAACACTGGGCAATCACGGCAAATTATCACTACCATTTAGAATTGAGATTTCATTATTTATAAGAGCCTGAGTCTGAGCAGACCATGCCCACAATAAATGGATAACCTGCTTAAGATTGTTTTAATTAGCTTTCAATGTAGCTGATTTGCAGTAATGATGCTAATAATGAGAGTGCAGAGTGGGAAACATGTATATAGGTTCTTTTGGAGGAAAAGATAATTTTTATTCCCAGCTCTGCCACTACTTGCTGTGTGAATTTAAGCAAGAAACTTGCTACTTTGAGCCTCATTTTCTTTATCTGTAAGGTAATAATTTTAGACAGCCCTCTTTCTGAAGACTGTTTTGACAAATAAATTGCCATAATGTTTGATGGTGTGTGCAGCACGCTTGTTGACCTCTTATTAGGCATTTATTAAATTTGGGTTCAGATTCTACCTTCTTTAATGCATTGACAACTCAGGATTCAAATTTCCAATTGGTTTTAGTGTACTTCTAGTTGGAAAATACATTATTACAAAAGGCAAAATAGTTCAATGTTGCTTGTTTATGAGCCTTAAGCAACCCTCCAAAACTGCAGGAGACACAGACAGCCACAGGAGACATATCTTTCTATTTAATAATTTAGACTGAAATAAATGAGAAGATTTTGGAGGAAATATTTAAGACACAAGTATCTGGTTGGTCTTTTTATCAGAGAAGACTTCACTAATTTGCTTTGGGAACAGCAATACTTTGTTGGAATGCTATTTTTCCCAGGGCAGGTATCCTCTCCCCTAGCAAAGGTACACAAAGAGAGTGCCAGTTTAATGCTCTGGAAAAGACTGTCAGTTCCTCCTGAGTTCTACTCATGCATCTTAATGCATCATCAGGTTTCCTGTAGACGACCACATTTCAGGCCCTTTGACAAAACCCATATAAAAAAATATATGATGTTCAAGAAACGGAGGTGGCTTGAATAATTTAACAGCTACATATAGGCCTATGAAATATTAAAGGGACAATAGTGTACAATGGGGAGTTTTACAAAGATTCGAGCTTGACATCAGTCTCCTTCTTGCACAGTTGGCTGTTTGGCTATAATGATAGTTAATGAGTTACGATGGTGCGACAATAATTAGAACGGAGTTAGTAAGCACTTTAATAAAAGTTAAACCTGCTTACTGACATTCAGGTATTTAAAAAGTAGAAGAGCTCAAGCAACTTTTCTTCGGAATATGGTACTAATATGAAAAATCATTTTGAAGAGGCTCCCATTCTTGTTACTTTTAAATAAATGTGTTATGAACAAGAAGCGTTCAGCTAGCTATGTATTACCTTCAAAAATATGATATTCTTTAATAATCCCTTTGTGAAGTGAAAGGCGAGAAACCAAGTGCACCGTCTCTGAGGTTGTGCTGACATGATCTGAAGAATCAATGATTTATCATTTCATATAGTACATCTACACACTCAGCCCCACTTTATAATCCAGATCATCTCCATTAGAGACTCAGATGGTACTGCTGATACTCATAATAAAGCAGAGTGGCCCAAACAGGAACTCTCATTTTCTTAACTGCAAATCTTTGGTTTAGACCTTTATAATAAGCATTAAAAATGCCTATTTGTTTCTAAAATTAATTGTCTTTAATTTCTTCAATTTTTTTGGCAACACAATGTGCTAACAAAAAACTATAATTGGATAAAGGGACATTTTAACTCACTTTAACTGAAGTAAATGTATGAAATTGCTTCCTTTAAAAAAGTACTGTGCTATTTTGCTATTACTTCTAATAGGACTCTGTTTTGTTTTGCATTTCCTAACACTGTAGTGCATTTCTTCTTTGAAGAGACACCTAAGGATGAAGAGAAATGGAGAATAAGGGGCTTGTTTCCCAAAGGAATACTTTTCTGTGATAGCTATGATCATGATCTTGTTTTTAGATGAATATTTTACATACAGTTAAGCAGTAATATGAGGTTGAATTTCTACCAAAGACTCAGAGTGTGTTTTATATTCTCTCTGTTTCTAGAGAAATCCACAGTATATCTAAGACTGTATATGGCTCAACCAGGAGTCACAATGGGTCCACAAAATGATGATTCCTTTTCTCTGGGCATTAAAAATCTCAGAAGAGTCATAAACAGTTCAATAATGTAGTTATTCTATTATCAATATAGTCCCTACAAAATGTTTTGTACTTCTAGATTATTTCTGCATATATAATTTCATAGGAAACTTACTTTTCATAACCCTATGGGAAAGATTTGGAAAGAGGGTATATTCCAAGCAGAAGCAATTCTGCAAGCTAGACACTTTGTCAGTTACTGGGAATTCAGAATTATATAAGATATGGAGTATGCCTTTGGGAGCATAGCCATAGCTGGAAGGGCAAATCACCTTTGAAACTGTCAATAATTTTGTTTTGTTTTTTTTAAATAGTGCCCAACCTTTGCATTTTGACTACCACGAATCTTATGTCTTTCATTCTAAACTAGCTAAGTGGGACAGCTGGTATACCCTGTATATTCTCTGTAACTGGTATAGCAAGAAAATTACCATGACTCATTACTTGATCATGGTGAAATAATTAACAATGACACTCTTTCATTAATGCATGTCAGTATAGAATACCCAGAAAGTAAACAACATCAATTTGTCAGAATTGGCATCTGAAGCAAAAGCCAGGCCCAACCTGTACTCACCTCAGCCTCTGACATAATAATTCTCTTGGTCTCAGATAGTTCTCACATATCTCCAGCATATGCTATCTCCTTCACAAAGCCGTATACTTATCTCATTCCCTAATATGATAAACACGTTCTTTAGTTAAAATCTCCCAAATCACAGGGGTCTTGGATTGTGTTACATACTTTTGTTATATAGCTTGCTTGCATTCTTCTTCTTCTTCTTTTTTTTAAAAGATTTTATTTATTTGACAGATAGAGATCACAAGTAGGCAGAGAGGCAGGCTCCCTGCTAAGCAGAGAGCCTGATGTGGGACTCGATCCCAGGACCCTGGGATCATGACCTGAGCCGAAGGCAGAGGCTTTAACCCACTGAGCCACCCAGGCGCCCCTTGCATTCTTCTTTTATTTCTAACTTTTTTGTTCCAGATTCATATGCTTTCTAAGGACATGAGGTTTGTCTTAGTTGTTGGTATACTACTATTAATGCTACTTCAGAGTAATATGTAGTACTTAGCCAAATTCACTAAATCCATACCATTATTTTTTCTAAATTTTATTTTTGTTCATATTTGAAAGCTGTCTCAGTATACTGCACATAAGCGTAATTGCACCAATAGCTGACATCAAATATAAATAATGAAAATGACATTAATGCATGTCTGCAAAACATTCAAGCAGATTTATGTTGGTAAAAGCAGATAAAGATTTTACTCAAAAATGACTATAAGGAGGAGTCAAGATGGCGGAGAAGTAGCAGGCTGAGACTACTTCGGGTAGCGGGAGATCAGCTAAATAGCTTATCTAAAGATTGCAAACACCTACAAATCCAACGGGAGATTGAAGAGAAGAAAAACAGCAATTCCAGAAACAGAAAATCAACCACTTTCTGCAAGGTAGGACTGGCGGAGAAGTGAATCCAAAGCGACGGGAAGATAGACCGCGGGGGGAGGGGCCGGCTCCCGGCGAGTGGCGGAGCAACGGAGCAAAATCAGGACTTTTAAAAGTCTGTTCCGCTGAGGGACATCGCTCCAGAGGCTTAACTGGGGTGAAGCCCAGGCGGGGTAAGCGCGGCCTCAGGTCCCGCAGGGTCACAGAAGGATCGGGGGTGTCTCAGTGTCGCAGAGCTTACCGGTATTAGAACGGGGAAGCCGGCTGCAGAGACAGAGCCGAGGAGTGACTCTCAGCTCAGGGTTGCCTTGAACTGGTCGCAGGCTCGGTCAGCTCGGAGCGCGGCCGGAGGCCAGGGTGACGGGAGTCATTTGGCGCTGTTCTCTAAGGGCGCACTGAGGAGTGGGGCCCCGGGCACTCGGCTCCTCCGGGCCGGAGACCGGGAGGCCGCCATCTTTATTCCCATCCTCCGGACTCTACGGAAAGCGCTCAGGGAACAAAAGCTCCCGAAAGCGAACCCGAGCGGATGACTCAGCGCGGCCCCGGGTAAGGGCGGTGCAACTCCGCCTGGGGCAAAGACGCTTGAGAATCACTACAACGGGCCCCTGGCCCAGAAGATCTACGGGAAACCCAGCCAGGACCAAGTTCACCTACCAAGGAGAACGGCGGAATTCCAGAGGAGAAGAAAGCAAAGCACGGAACTCATGGCTTTCTCCCCATGATTTTTTAGCCTTGCAGTTAATTTAATTTTTTTTTCTTTTTCAATTTTTTTTCTTTTTCTCTTCTTCTGCTAAATTTTTTTTAACTTTTACCGTATTCTTTTTTTAACGTTTTTTAAATAGTTTATCTAATATATATATATATATTTTCCTCTTTTGATATTTTTTCTTTATCGGCTTTCTTTTTTTAATAGTTTTTTTTTTCTTTCTTTCTTTCTGAACCCCTTTTTATCCCCTTTCTCCCCCCTCACAATTCAGGATCTCTTCTGATTTGGCTAAAGCATATTTTCCTGGGGTTGTTGCCACCCTTTTAGTATTTTACTTGCTCCTTCATAAACTCTTATCTGGACAAAATGACAAGGCGGAAAAATTCACAACAAAAAAAAGAACAAGAGGCAGTACCAAAGGCAAGGGACCTAATCAATACAGACATTGGTAATATGTCAGATATAGAGTTCAGAATGACGATTCTCAAGGTTCTAGCCGGGCTTGAAAAAGGCATGGAAGATATTAAAGCAACCCTCTCGGGAGATATAAAAGCCCTTTCTGGAGAAATAAGAGAACTAAAATCTAACCAAGTTGAAATCAAAAAAGCTATTAATGAGGTGCAATCAAAAATGGAGGCTCTCACTGCTAGGATAAATGAGGCAGAAGAAAGAATTAGTGATATAGAAGACCAAATGACAGAGAATAAAAAAGCTGAGCAAAAGAGGGACAAACAGCTACTGGACCACGAGGGGAGAATTCGAGAGATAAGTGACACCATAAGACGAAACAACATTAGAATAATTGGGATTCCAGAAGAAGAGGAAACAGAGAGGGGAGCAGAAGGTATATTGGAGAGAATTATTGGAGAGAATTTCCCCAATATGGCAAAGGGAACAAGCATCAAAATTCAGGAGGTTCAGAGAACCCCCCTCAAAATCAATAAGAATAGGTCCACACCCCGTCACCTAATAGTAAAATTTACAAGTCTTAGTGACAAAGAAAAGAACCTGAAAGCAGTCCGGGAAAAGAAGTCTGTAATGTACAATGGTAAAAATATTCGATTGGCAGCAGACTTATCCACAGAGACCTGGCAGGCCAGAAAGAGCTGGCATGATATATTCAGAGTACTAAATGAGAAAAACATGCAGCCAAGAATACTATATCCAGCTAGGCTATCATTGAAAATAGAAGGAGAGATTAAAAGCTTAAGGACAAACAAAAACTGAAAGAATTTGCAAATACCAAACCAGCTCTACAGGAAATATTGAAAGGGGTCCTCTAAGCAAAGAGAGACCCTAAAAGTAGTAGATCAGAAAGAAACAGAGACAATATACAATAACAGTCACCTTACAGGCAATACAATGGCACTAAATTCATATTTCTCAATACTTACCCTGAATGTTAATGGGCTAAATGCCCCAATCAAAAGACACAGGGTATCAGAATGGATAAAAAAACAAAAACCATCTATATGTTGCCTACAAGAAACTCATCTTACACCCGAAGACACCTCCAGGTTTAAAGTGAGGGGGTGGAAAAGAATTTACCATGCTAATGGACATCAGAAGAAAGCAGGAGTGGCAATCCTTATATCAGATCAATTAGATTTTAAGCCAAAGATTATAATAAGAGATGAGGAAGGACACTATATCATACTCAAAGGAACTGTCCAACAAGAAGATCTAACAATTTTAAATATCTATGCCCCTAACGTGGGAGCAGCCAACTATATAAACCAATTAATAACAAAATCAAAGAAACACATCGACAAGAATACAATAATAGTAGGGGATTTTAACACTCCCCTCACTGAAATGGACAGATCATCCAAGCAAAAGATCAACAAGGAAATCAAGGCCTTAAATGACACACTGGACCAGATGGACATCACAGATATATTCAGAACATTTCATCCCAAAGCAACAGAATACACATTCTTCTCTAGTGCACATGGAACATTCTCCAGAATAGATCACATTCTTGGTCCTAAATCAAGTCTCAACCGGTATCAAAAGATTGGGATCATTCCCTGCATATTTTCAGACCACAATGCTCTAAAGCTAGAACTCAATCACAAGAGGAAATTTGGAAAGAACCCAAATACATGGAGACTAAACAGCATCCTTCTAAAGAATGAATGGGTCAACCAGGAAATTAAAGAAGAATTGAAAAAATTTATGGAAACAAATGATAATGAAAACACAACGGTTCAGAATCTGTGGGACACAACAAAGGCAGTCCTGAGAGGAAAATATATAGCGGTACAAGCCTTTCTCAAGAAACAAGAAAGGTCTCAGGTACACAACCTAACCCTACACCTAAAGGAGCTGGAGAAAGAACAAGAAAGAAACCCTAAACCCAGCAGGAGAAGAGAAATCATAAAGATCAGAGCAGAAATCAATGAAATAGAAACCAAAAAAACAATAGAACAAATCAACGAAACTAGGAGCTGGTTCTTTGAAAGAATTAATAAGATTGATAAACTCCTGGCCAGACTTATCAAAAAGAAAAGAGAAAGGACCCAAATAAATAAAATCATGAATGAAAGAGGAGAGATCACAACGAACACCAAAGAAATACAGACAATTATAAGAACATACTATGAGCAACTCTACGCCAACAAATTTGACAATCTGGAAGAAATGGATGCATTCCTAGAGACATATAAACTACCACAACTGAACCAGGAAGAAATAGAAAGCCTGAACAGACCCATAACCAGTAAGGAGATTGAAACAGTCATCAAAAATCTCCAAACAAACAAAAGCCCAGGGCCAGACGGCTTCCCGGGGGAATTCTACCAAACATTTAAAGAAGAACTAATTCCTATTCTCCTGAAACTGTTCCAAAAAATAGCAATAGAAGGAAAACTTCCAAACTCATTTTATGAGGCCAGCATCACCTTGATCCCAAAACCAGACAAGGATCCCAACAAAAAAGAGAACTACAGACCAATATCCTTGATGAACACAGATGCAAAAATTCTCGCCAAAATACTAGCCAATAGGATTCAACAGTACGTTAAAAGGATTATTCACCACGACCAAGTGGGATTTATTCCAGGGCTGCAAGGCTGGTTCAACATCCACAAATCAATCAATGTGATACAACACATTAATAAAAGAAAGAACAAGAACCATATGATACTCTCCATAGATGCTGAAAAAGCATTTGACAAAGTACAGCATCCCTTCCTGATCAAAACTCTTCAAAGTGTAGGGATAGACGGCACATACCTCAATATTATCAAAGCCATCTATGAAAAACCCACCGCAAATATCATTCTCAATGGAGAAAAACTGAAAGCTTTTCCGCTAAGGTCAGGAACACGGCAGGGATGTCCGTTATCACCGCTGCTATTCAACATAGTACTAGAAGTCCTAGCCTCAGCAATCAGACAACAAAAGGAAATTAAAGGCATCCAAATCGGCAAAGAAGAAGTCAAACTATCACTCTTCGCAGATGATATGATACTCTATGTGGAAAACCCAAAAGACTCCACTCCAAAACTGCTAGAACTTGTACAGGAATTCAGTAAAGTGTCAGGATATAAAATCAATGCACAGAAATCAGTTGCATTTCTCTACACCAACAACAAGACAGAAGAAAGAGAAATTAAGGAGTCCATCCCATTTACAATTGCACCCAAAACTATAAGATACCTAGGAATAAACCTAACCAAAGAGACTAAGAATCTATACTCAGAAAACTATAAAGTACTCTTGAAAGAAATTGAGGAAGACACAAAGAAATGGAAAAAAGTTCCATGCTCCTGGATTGGAAGAATAAATATTGTGAAAATGTCTATGCTACCTAAAGCAATCTACACATTTAATGCAATTCCTATCAAAGTACCATCCATTTTTTTCAAAGAAATGGAACAAATAATCCTAAAACTTATATGGAACCAGAAAAGACCTCTAATAGCCAAAGGAATATTGAAAAAGAAAGCCAAAGTTGGTGGCATCACAATTCCGGACTTCACGCTCTATTACAAAGCTGTCATCCTCAAGACAGCATGGTACTGGCACAAAAACAGACACATAGATCAATGGAACAGAATAGAGAGCCCAGAAATGGACCCTCAACTCTATGGTCAACTCATCTTCGACTAAGCAGGAAAGAATGTCCAATGGAAAAAAGACAGCCTCTTCAATAAATGGTGTTGGGAAAATTGGACAGCCACATGCAGAAAAATGAAATTGGATCATTTCCTTACACCACACACGAAAATAGACTCAAAATGGATGAAGGATCTCAATGTGAGAAAGGAATCCATCAAAATCCTCGAGGAGAACACAGGCAGCAACCTCTTCGACGTCAGCCGCAGCAACATCTTCCTAGGAACATCACCAAAGGCAAGGGAAGCAAGGGCAAAAATGAACTTTTGGGATTTTATCAAGATCAAAAGCTTTTGCACAGCAAAGGAAACAGTGAACAAAACCAAAAGACAACTGACAGAATGGGAGAAGATATTTGCAAATGACATATCAGATAAAGGGCTAGTGTCCAAAATCTATAAAGAACTTAGCAAACTCAACACCCAAAGAACAAATAATCCAATCAAGAAATGTGCAGAGGACATGAACAGACATTTCTGCAAAGAAGACATCCAGATGGCCAACAGACACATGAAAAAGTGCTCCATATCACTTGGCATCAGGGAAATACAAATCAAAACCACCATGAGATATCACCTCACACCAGTCAGAATGGCTAAAATTAACAAGTCAGGAAATGACAGATGCTGGCGAGGATGCGGAGAAAGGGGAACCCTCCTACACTGTTGGTGGGAATGCAAGCTGTTGCAACCACTCTGGAAATCAGCATGGAGGTTCCTCAAAATGTTGAAAATAGAACTACCCTATGACCCAGCAATTGCACTGCTGGGTATTTACCCTAAAGATACAAACATAGTGATCCGAAGGGGCACATGCACCCGAATGTTTATAGCAGCAATGTCTACAATAGCCAAACTATGGAAAGAACCTAGATGTCCATCTACAGACGAATGGATAAAGAAGATGTGGTATATATACACAATGGAATACTATGCAGCCATCAAAAGAAATGAAATCTTGCCATTTGCGACGACGTGGATGGAACTAGAGGGTATCATGCTTAGCGAAATAAGTCAATCGGAGAAAGACAACTATCATATGATCTCCCTGATATGAGGGAGAGGAGATGCAACATGGGGGGTCGAGGGGGTAGGAGAAGAGTAAATGAAACA
This sequence comes from Lutra lutra, assembly GCF_902655055.1. NCBI lineage: Eukaryota > Metazoa > Chordata > Mammalia > Carnivora > Mustelidae > Lutra > Lutra lutra. The sequence goes on from NC_062290.1 coordinate 54,980,234, forward strand.
AGATGGGATTGGGAGGGAGACAAACCATAAGTGACTCTTAATCTCACAAAACAAACTGAGGGTTGATGGGGGGAGGGGGTTGGGAGAGGGGGTGGGGTTTTGGATATCGGGGAGGGTATGTGCTATGGTGAGTGTTGTGAAGTGTGTAAACCTGGCGATTCGCAGACCTGTACCCCTGGGGATAAAAATATATGTTTATAAAGCTGTAAAAAAAAAATGACTATAAAATATGATTTCACTCATGTGGAATTTAAGAAACATAACAAAATTAACAAACAGAAAAAAGATACAAACCAAAAAAACAGACTCTTAACTACAGAGAACAAACTGGTGGTCACCAGAGGGCGGGTGGGTGGGGGAGATGGGTGAAAAAGTGACAGAGATGAAGAGTACCATTATCTTGATGAACACTGAGTGATATATGGAACTGTCCAATCACTATATTGTACACCTGAAACTAATATAACATTGCATGTTAACTATACCGGAATGAATTAAAAAAGAGTACACTTATCATGATGAGCACTGAATAATTTATAGAATTGTTGAATCTACAGAATTATACACCTGAAACTTATATGGCACTGTATGTTAACTATGGTGGAATTAAAATTAAAAAATGACCATTAAATTATGATTGCTTTGAAATGTTACTTTAATTTAGGAATATCCTGTTATGGTTTAAATTTAAATGTTTCTACTAAGAAAGTTTATGGAGGATTTTCTATTTTGTACCTAAAGTTCAGGTTTACAAAAAGATATGATAAGTGTATTTTAACTCTAAAAGTTAATTCAACTAATGAAAACAAGCCAATGCATTTTACAAGAGACTTGAGTATTTAAGGTGGCAAACAGTTGTGTGTGTGTGTGTGTGTGTGTGTGTGTGTACGTGTGTACAACTAGTCATCAATTTTGCTGTTTTGTCCTCTCTTAAATAATAGCTAAAATAAGTGCACAGCCTTGAAATAAAGCAGAATTACAAATGATTAGCACACAGTTGAACATCTACTGAGTTACTCACTATTGAGAGGACATACATATATCAAGAACTATATCATGTGGTACCTAATCTCAAGCAGTAGACTGCTTTATTAGGAAGATAAAACATACTAGACAATACGTTTTCCTTCTTTAATTCATATTATATATTTTACCTTGTCTTTTGCATTCCTGTTTCTTTAACTTAATCCATTGAGGTAGGAATATCTTACTAAAAGTATATATAAACAGCCTGTGTTCCACAGATTAAATATTTTACAGATTTAAGTGATAATAGATCTAGACTCTAATCTCAGCTCTGCCATCTACTCATGAACTTTTACTGTCCCCAAAAGTTTGTTCTTTGAATCAGATAGCATAATGTATACAAAAATGCTTTGAAAATTATAAAGCCCTAAATGAATATGCCTGTTTTCATCATAATGATGTGGATGGTCTATAGCCTATTTACTTCATATATCTGTATTTTTAAGGTACCTATAGATTTTCATTTCTGAAAATGGGGTATTTTTAAACTAAGTTCAAAATTGTTATTCAAAATCTTTACAAGCACCATGGCCGAGACACTAAGAGGCCAGGATTGCAGATGCCTGCTATAACTCCAGAGTAGGCTTCCCTGGAGATCCAGATCATGGAGGTGCATAGAGTCTGGGAGGTACCAGGGTAACTAGCTTGGCAAAAGGTCTCGCAGTTTGCACTAACAACAAATATTAATTGGTACCACCACTTTGCTACAAACTGAGTATATAAATCTAATTATGCTTTCCTAATCTAAAAAAAAAAATTTAGATTATCTATTTTACTATTCTGAATACTTCTAGTGGTTATCTCCTCACCTTTAAACAATGTCTCCAGAATTCTATTATGCAATTTATGAAATTTAACTTAACTGATTGACCCTCCAGAAATAGAAGATGAGAACTTTCAGATCACTTGCAATGTTCCAAGAATGTTTTACACATACAATTACACTCCTAAATTATTGTTACAATATGTAACCAGATTAAAACCATGACTCAAATTGTCTGGACTGGTAGAGCTTCTCCCACAATTGAAAAAACAACAGCAATGTGGTCCAGTATCCAAAATAATTTCAAAATGATAGAAACTCTTTTTTTGCATGTTTCCAACACCAATAATTTTATAGCACATGGCAATAGTTCTAAGACTTTTTTAATCATTCATTAACTTTTACTATAATCCACATCTACCACAGTACCTTTCTTATCAGATTCCTCTTTTATCCACAACTTAATTATGTTTGTTTTGGTTACATTTTGTTTTCCTTTTTAAAAGCCAGTTTCTCTACAAGGCCAAACCCACACACCTCTTTGTCATTTCTCCATTGACTTCTATAGGAACAGGATTTTTTTTTCCTATTTTAATTTTTAAATTTGTCACTGCTAACTACTAAAGAATAGCTAGGCATGGGCCCCACAGAAGACAAGGGAAAGAACTAAATCTTTTATAAGCAGAAATGAGAAAATTTAAAATATCCACTCAATGATAATAGTTATCAAATCACAAGTAGTCACATACAAACACATACTTAAATTTTGCTTACATTTTTTTTAGTGATTAAATATCCAGAGTTAACTTCTGATCTACATTTTATTTTATTTTTTTAAGATTTTATTTATTTATTTGACAAAGATCACAAGTAGGCAGGGAGGCAGGCTGAGAGAGAGAGGTGGAAGCAGGCTTCCTGCCAAGCAGGAAGCCGGATACAGGGCTAGATCTTAGGACCCCGAGATCATGACCTGAGCTGAAGGCAGAGGCTTTAACCCACTGAGCCACCCAAGTGCCCCCTGATCTACATTTTAATAGACAGTTTAATCATTTTTCCAGGACACACTTCTTTCTTTAGAAGCAATTTTTTCCCCAAAATGTGTTCATGGATTCACTAGTCCTTATGCTTGTGGATAATGGAAAACACAACCTATGAGGTCTTGAAGAAAGAATGGCAGATCAGCTAGCCATAAAATTTCTAAGTCAAAATTTATTTTCTTTTTGCTCACCATTGCTACATTAGGAAAATGCAAATCAAAACCACAATGAGATGTCACCTCATGCCTGTTAGAATGGCTATCAACAACAACAACAACAACAAAAAACAAGAAACAACAAGTGTTGACCAAGATGTGGAGAAAAAGGATCCCTTGTGTGCTGTTGGGAATGTGAATTGGTACAAGGAACTTTCTCAAATAATTATACCATATGATCCAGCAATTCCACTTCTGGGAATTTAAGCAAAGGAAATGAAAACACTAACTCAAAAGGATATCTGCACCTTCATGTTCATAACTGCATTATTTACAATAGCCAAGACATAGAAAGAATATAAGTTGTCCACGGAACAGATAAATGGATAAGCAAATTGTGGCATATATTTACAAGGGAATATGATTTAGCCAAAAACAAAAACAAAAACACCCCAAGAAACAAAACAAAACAAACAAACAAAAAACAAAGAACTCCTACCATTTGTGACAACATGGATTGACCTTGAAGGCTGTATGCTAACTGAAATAAGTCAGACAAAGACAAATACTGCATGGTCTCACTTACATGTGGAATTTGAAGAACAACAAAAGAAACAAATCAAACAAAACAAAAATCCCACCAAACTCATAAAAAAAGAGTCCCAATTTTGTGGTTACCAGAAGAGGTGGGTGGGAAGAAGGGGAATTAGAGGAAGATCATCAAAAGGTACTAACATTCAGTTTTAAGATAAGTAAGTACTGGGGATGTAATGTATACCATAATGACTATAGCTAACTCTGCTGTATGATAGATACGAACGTTGTTAAAGAGTGTAAGTCCTGAGTTCTCATCACAAGGGGAAATATTTTCCCTTTTCTTTTTATTGTATTGATATGTGATGATGGATGTTAACTAAAGGTACTGTGGTGATTATTTCACAAAATATGTAAATCAAACCATCAAGTTGTATGCCTTAAACTTAGAGTGATATAAGTCAGCTGTTTCTCAATAAAACCAGAAAAAAATGCATTTTCTCTCTTGTTTTTCTTCATTGGTGACTTTCTGGAACTTGCTTATAGACAGTAAGTTTTCTATAGGAAAAAAAGAAAATCCAAGAAGTTTTCTCCTAATTATGAAAACTTTTGTTGTTTTTCTTGACTTTAATTACAAATTTTTCATTAACCTCTAAGACTGTACATTATGTATTTTAATTGTTTCTGATATTAATCATTTTTTTAAGATTTTATTTATTTATTTGACAGAGATCACAAGCAGGCAGAGAGGCAGGCAGAGAGAAAGGAGAAAGCAGGCTCCCCGCAGAGCAGAGAGCCCGATGTGGGGCTCGATCCCAGAACCCTAGGATCATGACCTGAGCCAAAGGCAGAGGTTTTAACCCACTGAGCCACCCAGGCACCCCTGATATTAATCATTTTTTAAAGATTTATTTATTTCAAGGAGAGAGAGAAAGAGCAGAAGGAGGGAGAGAGAATCTCAAGTAGACTCTGCACTGATTGCAGAGCCCAAGTGGGGCTTGGTCCCATGACCATGAGACCATGACCTGAGCTGAAACCAAGAGTCAGACACTTAACTGACTATGCCACCAAGGTGCCCCTAATAGTCATTTTTTTATAGTTCCTTTAAAATTATGTTATTTAAGCCTATAGATTTAGGTCTTTAATTGAAGAGGAAAAAGCTTTCTTTCTGGTTTATTTTGGAATGTAAACATCAAGTTTTCTATTCATTGAGTATATAAATTATGCACACATAGATCTCCTTTGTGTCTTCTATAATTCTTATCCTGAAACTTTCTTTCTTTTCAATGAATTTGGCTTTATTTGCCTTGAGCCTGTCCTCTGTGCTTCTGATATTTTAGGATGTCCTTTTCTCCCTTTTGATGATTCTCATGTAGTGTTCATTTTTGTTTTTTGGGTTTTTTTTTTCTTCTGAGTTCTACAACCCAAAAATTTCTCTCCTCTTTTTTTCCTAACCTCTCCTGTTTGATCCTTTTTTTTCTTGGATATGTTTTAAAGAGGTTTTATTTAAGTTTTCTTTATTTCATAATAAAATATTTATCCCAAATTAACATATATTCTCAGAATATTTTCCCTTTACTCGTTATGTTTCTTCCCTTAGAGTAGACTGTAAATGGGAACATTATTTTAGGGGCCAGTTACATGTTGAATGAGAGTGTTGGGGTGGGGATGGAGCAATTTAGCAACTTAGATTTCAATGAGATATCACAAAGATTATCTTACAAACTATGTACTGCTGCATGTCAAGAATCCCTTACATAGTGATTTACCATTTATTTATATCATATGACCAAGATACAAGTTCACAAGTTATTGGTATATTTTCTCCCTTATTTTTTCATACCTAGACTATGTACAGACAAAGAGAGTATATGAATATATCATTCACTAACTCAGCCATTTATTTCTGCTTCATACTTTCAGTAAGGAATCAAGGATATTTAGGCATCCTACTCTAACATCCTGGCATTGATTTTCAAGCAATGGGTTATTAAAATGAATTTCCAAAGGTTTCTCATATTTTTTTAAGAGTCTTCCTGCTTCTGATGATCTATAAGACATCTATATGCCCTCAGTCAAGCACAATTTTTAATGATTTTAAAGCTCTTGTTGGGGTCCTTGGGTAGTACAGTCAGTTAAGCTTCAGACTCTTGGTTTCAGCTCAGGTCATGATCTCAGGGTCCTGAGACTGAATGCTGCATTGGGCTCTGCACTCAGCATGGCATGTGCTTGGTTTCTCTCTCCCTCTATCCCTACCTGCCCCTGCTTTCTCTCTCTCTCAAAAGAAACAAATAAATCTTAAAAACAAAACAAAAAAAAGTAACAAACTCTTCTTTTTATTTCAAATTTTAGCATGTGGATGTTTTCTAATTTTCCCAAAAGTGTAATGTTTTTCTTTTATCCTAAATATTACCAAGGAGAGCAAGACAAGGATACCTTAACTCTAACTTCTTTAACAGGAACACCCCATTAAGTTGTATAAATGCCAATTAGTATCCTGATCAGAACAAAGAATCCATAATTTGGAAATAAATATAGTAATTCTAGACCAAGAGTTATTTTTTTTTTTTCAGATTGAGGAAAAACCAACTGCAGGAGAGGTCTATACGATGCTGTAGTCTTTGACAAAGGAATGGGATTTAGAGGAACAGAGAGACTAAAGTGGCATATTTAAATCCTGGCAGTCAGTGAGTCAGAAAAACAGGAAAATGCTTAGCAAAGTCTTGCAAGGTGTACCTTTGAGAAACCTAATATCATTTAATATACAAATTGGCTAAAAAGTTACACAGTCTGAGTTCAGTTTGACATTTTAACTTAATTTGTCTTAAGTGAACTTAAATGCCTTGTATGTTAGTGACATTTATTTTATGTAGCTATTTTGTATATATGTTACATAAATATCTTCTCTTTAAAACAGAAATTGAGGGGTGCCTGGATGGCTCAGTGGGTTAAGCCTCTGCCTTCGGGTCAGGTCATGATCTCAGGGACCTGGGATCGAGCCCCGTATTGGGCTCCCTGCTTGGCAGGGATCCTGCTTCCCCCTCTCTCTCTCTCAGCCTGCCTCTCTGAACACTTGTGATCTCTCTCTCTTTCCATCAAATAAATAAATAAAATGTTTTTAAAAAAGAATTAAAAAAAATAAATTGAACTTATATATTTGGTCTTAACTTCAATCAATGTAAATAAGCAGTGTCTATTAATGGGTAACCTATTATTAATCAATGTATTACATTCATCATTGTAAAAGAGTTTGCTAAAGTCAGGGCTGGCCAAATATGGAATGCATTGTACATTTGTAGAGCTTTTGTACAAAGAGTATTACCAAAATGACATCCGGTCTTGAGGAGATTCAGGCAATGACTTGGTAATATATCTTAGAATCATGAGATGATATGGATTATTTTTGCAGTCATATTAAATATCATCTTTCACTGGGGAAACTGAGGCTCAAGGAAGTTAGGTGACTTGTTTAAATTTCTTAAGACTGACATATATAAGACAAATCAAGCTTCGAGGCCATGGCACAAATACAAATTAAAGTTTCATGAGATTCTTGTTTCCTAAATCACTTTTAAAGTAAATCATATTGCAAACTAAAAATACAGAAGCACTAACTACACAGAGGTTTTAAAATATTAACATGCTAAGCACTTCACTTTGCTTAAAGTACTGCTTTAAAAGGAGGATTAAAACAAGATTATTATGAACAAAAAATTAGGAAAAACAGGAAGATAGTATGAGATTGGAGAGTCTCCCAAGGACACTGTTCTTTTTTGATCCATTTTGAATTTTACACCATTCCACAGGTGTTCTTTTTTTTAATGTACTTCAGAATTCATGGTTATAGTCAATTGCTACTATAGGCTCAATTATTACCAGCTATATTTTCATCTATTCCTTTCACTGATCCCTGGAAAGTCTATGTCAAACTGACCTGTTCTGACTGTTCTTAGCCAGTGGGAACTGGACACTCAAAAGTATTAAACTTCTCTTTCATTTTTAAATGCCCTCTCAAATAGGAGTTTTAGCCTAAAAGACAAATCTGTCTTTTTTTTTTTTTTTAATGCTCTGCTCAGCAAGGAATAGTGATTCCACTGCAATTCTCAATGCAGTAGTGATTTCCCTTGAACATAACCACACACATTTTCACCACATAATATTTACTGTGTGCCATTGCTCTTCATGCTCGTTTACTCATTTCTTGTAAATCCAGTCCCTCTTGTTTCAGCCATCTGTACAGGTGACATTTCAAAGATTTGTGCCTAAACTGTAAACTAGGAAGTAAATTTTAAGCTTTAAAAATGATGTATGGTTTATGAGTTAAAACAATGCATATTATTGTGTGAAGGGTTCAGAGAGGACAAGTTTTGCACAGTTAAGGACGAATAGGGGTAATTGTTCCCTCACGCTTTGTGAACCTTAACCTTAACCTTCTGAAAACCTTAACCTTAACCTTCTGAAAGTCATTTTGTACTATTTCAAAACCCCCATTTTGCTTGAAGAAAATTTAAGTCATATAACTAGGTCATTACATTCAAATGATTGAACTTTCTTTTCTTTTTCCGTGTGATTTTAATAGTGCATGCATAGGGTGCCTGAGTGGCTCAGTCAGTTAAGTCTCTGACTCTGGATTTCAGCTCAGGTCATGAACTCAGGGTTGTGAGACTGAGCTCCACATCAGGCTTCACACTCACTGGGGAGTCTGCTGGAGATTCTTTCTCTCCCTCAGACTTTCCCTTGGCTCACGTACATGTTCTCTCTTTCTCTCCAAAATAAATCTTAAAAAAATAATAATAATGCATGTATCATAATGTGTACCTCATCAGATATGATGCAAGGTTTTATGTTAACTGTACAACTTATTCCTTAAACTTCTACTGGGGAAGAGAAAAACATGATTGTTGAAAGTAGAACAGTAACTTCTGATAATTTCTTCACGGCATCTCTAAAAGGCATTGCTCACTTTCCGTTTTTAAGCTGCCAACCTAATTACGTTTTTACTCTTGCGTAGAGATTTGTGCAGAATCTCAGATGTCACGTTTCCAGTTTATTCTGCTTCTAACATACATTTTCCTCATTACTACTGCTGTCATTCTTACCATCACAGTACCATACAGTTTACAATCCTTCACAGTTTGAAAAGTGTCATGACAGTTTTAATTTTTACTCAGGCAGGAAGCCATCACATCCTCTAAGTAGCTTTCATTGACCACCTGATCAGGAAACAACACAATCTTTTGAATTTCTGTGCTCACTCATTCCATATTATTTTTGTCATATACTGGGCTAAGTAGTACTTTAGTTGTATGTGAAGATTATGACACAGGTTTAAGTGATTCCATGAAAGAATATATAAATAATGATGATGCTAATGTAGAGAGCAAGCACCATGAGGGATAACTCAATTATCAAAGACCACTTGAACCTTGAATTTGTCAACATTGATTACTATATATACACACATAGGTGGCTTAGCATCTTTTTAAAATATCTCTATCAAAGTGTAATTCACATGCCATATAATTCACTCTTTTAAAGGGTATGACTCAGTGATTTTGCTATGTTTTCAGTCCTGAGACCAAAAGGAAAAATTTCTGCTAACCCTTTGAATGAACAAGGAGATGGATCCTTTCTTGAGCATCCAGAATGGAACATCGACTGCTAACCTCTTGATTTTAGACAGTGGGGACCACTGAAATACAGAGCTGTAAGACAATATATTTGTGTTGTTTGATACACAAACATGTGGTGATTTATAACAAGCTCTCCCTCTGGCCTGCAAATTTCTGCTGAAAAACCTATTGACAGTCTTAGGGGCATTCCTTTGTAAGTAATAAGCTGCTTTGATCTGTTGCTTTTAAAATTGTCTTTAGCTGTTTACAATTTAATTATAATATGACATCGTGTGGGTCTGTATGGATTTGTCTTATTTGGTAAGTTAGGGGCTTGCTAGTTCTGGATCTCTGTTTCTTTCCTCAGGTAGGGAAATTTATACAGCTATTATTTCTCTGAAAAAGATTTCTGTCCCTTTCTTTCTTCTTCTGGGATACTTACAGCGTGCACAGTGATCTATCTGGTGGCATCCCATAAGTCCTTTAAGCTCACTTGACTTCTTTTCATTCTTTTTTTAAAAAAAATTTTTGCTCCTCTGATTTGATGAATCTCAGCATCCTGTCTTTGAGTTTACTAATCCTTTCTTTCATTTCATCTAGTCTAATATTGAACCTCTACAGTAAATTTTTCAGTTCAATTATTATACTCTTTAGTTCTAGGACTTCTGTTCAATATGCCTTTATATTTTCTGTCTTTATTGAAGTTCTCACTTTGATCATGCATTAGTAGTCTGACCTCAATGAACATCTTTATGCCTATAATTTGGAACACTCTATAGAATAACTCACTTATCACTCTTTCACTAAGATCACTATCTGAAGAATTACCTTGTTCTTCTGTTTGGAACATATTCCACTATTTTTCATTTTCCTTGACTCTTCATGTTGGTTTCTACATACTGGATAACACAGCCACCTCTCCCAGTCTTGACAGACTAGTATTATGTAGTTATGTAGGAGGAGAACCATACCTATAAGCTCAGCCTGAGCCTCTGGTTGTTTATCAATACTTTTTAATTGTCTAAACCACCATCTTTGTTCTTATTGGTTTCCCAATAGTTGGGAAAACCTGTCAGTGTCACAAAGTTGAGAATCTCTGTGAATATCTAGAAGCTGTCTGATTAGAAGATGGGCCCTCAGACAGCAGTTAGTAAAGTATATAATTAAGCCTCTTTCAGAGAGAAACTGGGGGATAATAAGTTTTTGCGTTTTCCTTCTAGGCTGAGCCCTGGTATATAGTTGAAAGGAAGGAGTGGGGTTTGAAGTTTAAAAACTGTGTCATTTTTTGGTATAGTGCTATGGAATTTGTGAATGTAAGATGCTTTGACTATCAATCAGACCTAGGTGATTTGACTGGCCATCCTTCCTTGGATGGTAACTGTAAAATGTGTCAATGTATGGACAAGCTCCATCTACAGATATACTAGCAACTTGGTCTTATTGTTGGAGTGAGCCAGAGGGGGAAGGTAGGAGAAATGTCTACTGGTGCTTTCAGGCTTCTGAGAGGTTTGCATATGCATGCTAATTAGAAGCCAGAGCCTCTGATAGTAGCTTATAAATTGTGCCATCAAATCCCTTCCATTGAAAACCTAGAAGATGGGCATTTTTGCCTGCTTCTTTTGCACTGAGCCTTGACAGAATAGCTAAAGCTAGTGCTCTCATGCCCATTAACACCTGCTTCCTTGTTTTAGTCCTAAGGGATTTGTAAAAGTAAGGCCACTAAGATATCAGAGCTAGGTGATATGGGGGCCCATTCCTTTGGTAGCAACTGTAAGAGTTGGAGGACTAGATATTTGGACAAGCTACTTCTAAGGAGATGCTGGCAATATGGTTTTATTGTTGGAATGAGCTCAAGGGAGAAGGAAGACAAAGTGGCCACCAACTCTTTCAGGCTCTGGGAAGAATCACAGTCAGCAATCCTGGGAGTTGGGGATGGCGGGGGGGCTCCCTTCTAATTGTTTGGCACTGTACCAGTGGTGTGGTTTATGGCAAGAGGGTGTCTTAGTCTTTCCTGTCTATTTCAATGTGGGTATTTTCTCATTTGCCTAATGTTTTGGATTCATCCAGCTAGTTTATGGATTTCTTTCAGAGGAAATTGTTTTGTGTATAACTGTACATTTGGTGCATCAGTGGGAGAAGATAAAGTCAGGATGCTCCTGAAGGAGGCTCTCCTGGTACCTCATGAAGCTTCGGTGGTGATATTCAACACTACTGTATCTTTAAATTAAATTCCTTTTTGTATATCTTAGTTCTAGTTTTTTTTTTTTTTTTGTGTGTGTGTGTGTGTGTGTGTGTGTGTGTGTGTTTTCTTTTTTAGCAGACAGGGATTCTGGTTATATGACAGTCATTTTCATTGATATCAAATATAGCTCTGAAGGATTAGAAACATTCTATGTTAAATGGGATGTGTATTCTATTCAGGTGAGAACAATGGCAAAGAATGGAACGGATATGGTTCACTTATGAAAGCTATCCTATGGTTTGTACCTGTGAGGAGCTGTAGGAGTGAAGACATTGTTCAACCTTAAAAGAATGATTGGTTCTGATAATGAAAGACCTGATTTGCCAATGAGGATGATAACTATTGTTCACTCCAATTATCATTTTATCAGCAGACAGAAAATGCTGGCCAAGATACTTGGAATTAAATCAAGTGCTCAAGATAACTCAAGTGTTCTGAGATTAGGAGTCTGCCATCTTGTACCTAATAGTCATAGGCAGGTAGACTATGGAAATGAAACCTATATTAAAGAAAAGTTTAGGCTCTGGATTAGTAGAATATCTGACTGTGATTTGGGAAACACCCTTGTGACATCTGAGCCCACTGTGATATGTATAAGCCACATGTGGTTAATAGAGATTCCATTTTAATGCCTGATAATATTGCCTTGAGTGTGTGGCAGTATTGCTATATTTAGTTGTTAATCTATTTTAATACATCAAATTTGAATATTCATTAAAACATGTCAACAAGATAAAATGCAAATAGATAAGACAATTTGAAAGGGTGTTAATAAATGGATGACACTGGTAAAATAACAACATGAAATCAAGCTTAGATCCAATTAAAATCTTTCGAAGAGTTTCAACTTTATTTTTCGAGGTATTTCTATGTTCAGGAGTATGCAAGCAGATTTTTTTTCTGGGTCTCCATTTCCTTCTAAGATCTTGTCTTAATATCTACAGTACATGATGCCTTTAGGAGGAATTTTTTATCATTATGGGCTATCATGCAGAAAACACTCGGGTTTATGTCTCTCTATTTGATAATTTAGCTTTGGCAGCAGATGATCTGATTCAGAGTCTGTCTACAGTGAATAATTGAATGTCAGAAATGTTTTAAATTAAATTCTGACAAAGATGAAATGCTTTGTGGGGGGAATCTAAATGTTTGTTAAGTTCTTGGTTCTCTTTGTCATGGCCCCTTAATGCTTGCAATCTTGCATCTGCTTTTCCAAAGAAGAGTCTATGTGCTATTTAAGATACTGTGTAGGGAGCCTTCAGTCACATTAAATCTGTTCCTCTGTGTCCTTTCACCATCTTAAGTATATTGTAAATATAAAATAAGAAGAACATCAATGAAAGACCATTTCTGACAGGATGGCATAGTTAGTGTCAGTGTATATTTCATTTCCTGTTAACAGCTATAGATATAAGAAATAGGACTCGCTAGTGGTTTTAATTTGATAAATAAAAAGAAAATTTTGGTAGAATTTAGGAGTCATCCTCTGATATACTGACCAGTCAACTGAATTACAAATTAATGCTACTGCAGAACCAGTAAGAAATGTTCTAAATTTTATTTCAAATGGCTTACACATATACCCATTTTTTATTTGTAGATGCAATATGAACCCTTAGGGAATTAAAATATAGGTGAATTCCACATTTGCAAGAACTGATCTTGGTTTAGGAATAAAATAGCAACTTTAGATTAAGATAGACTTGGATTCAATTTCTAGCTCTACTCTCTTATTTGGGATACTGAAAAAGTAACTAAATAACTAGTTTCAGTATTCCTTATTCCATAAATTGGGAATTATATTGTCCTCATTTATTAATTCAACAACAAATATTTATTGATTACATACTATGAGCTAGCCATAACCAAGGATGGGAGGATAGAATAGTAAACAACACAAAATTCTGGCTTTGTGAACCTTAAATTCTAGGGTGGGTAATAAACAAGAGAATAAAATATATATTAGATAGTTATAAATACAATTAAATAACATATAAACAAGTGATAGGAAGTGTGTGTATTGTGTGTATGAGATGCAGAATTCTAAGATAATGTAAACATGCCTTCCCCTAGTTATTTGATTATATAGATAGATATCATATATATAGATAGATATAGATATAGGTAGATTGTCATATAAATCATTATATGTAACATACAGAGAAAGAACAGTCAGATATAATTTTTTAGTTGGTAAAACAAAGACTTATTGTTAGAGGAATAACTCCAATTCCATATTTCTTGCAAAGCTAGGATGCAGTATTATATGGAACTAGAGAAATAGTTAAAAAAAGATCTAGATAAAGGTGTGTTCTGTTTAATTACTGAAATACATGCAAAGGGATGCCAATTACACAAGAAGGAATGCTACTGAAAGCAGGAGAAATTGTCAATTCCCTATGACTAAAGCTTCTGGGTCTAATTTGTGTTATAATGCTTTTTGTAAGCAAAGAGGATTTTCAAGAAAAAAGTTTGACCCTGTTTGCTCTTCTTCATTGCTCTGTTCCTGTTCCCTTCCTCTTATCAAGAGATGTGATCCAATAAGCATATCCTTATTTTATCATATAGATGGAATCTCAGTACATATTTGATGACTACTAAAATCAGAGCTGATGTCTTTTCTTCTAGAAACCTCTATTAAATGTTTAACCTCTTGTTACTTGGATTCCTTTATAAAAGCATCACTACTGTAGGGAACAAAGTTAAAATTCAACAGTCATTTTTATTCTCAAGGATTTTAGACATAAATTAGGTACTTGGGGGGTGCTTTTTCAATTTTAATTAACAAAGACTAGTCAACCACCAGACATACACTGATCATTATCATAAATATCTCTGTATTTTCTTCCAGTGAGCATCTGAAAATATATTTGTTTTCAATGTTGTTAAAAGTCAGGACATATAGAGACACCTGGGTGGCTCAGTTGGAGTTAGAGCCTCTAACTCTTGGTTTTGGCTCAGGTTATGATCTCAGGGTCGCTGGTATCAAGCCCCACTTAGGGCTCTGCACTCAAAGTAGAGTCTGCTGGAGACTCTCTTTCTCTCCCTCTGCCCCCTGTCCCTGCTCTCTTTCTTTCTCTCCCTCTCTAAAAACAAATGAATAGATCTTTAAAAAAATGTGAGGACATATAGAATCATTTTGCCTAAGTAAAGATACATGCAGAAGAAAAAGATCCTTAAGTAGTAACTGGTACTGTGCATGATTTTTTTTTTTTTTGTTATTAATGCTGTTCTGTATTTTTTTTAATTTTTTTTAAGATTTTATTTATTTATTTGACAGAGAGAGATCACAAGTAGACAGAGAGGCAGGCAGAGAGAGGGAGGGAAGCAGGCTCCCTGCCGAGCAGAGAGCCCGATGAGGGACTCGATCCCAGGACCCTGAGATCATGACCTGAGCCGAAGGCAGCGGCTTAACCCGCTGAGCCACCCAGGCGCCCTGTATTTTTTATTTTTAAAATGAACATTTGCTATTTCTTTAAAAGTCTTAGATGATTTGGTTTCTAGAAATTTGTTTTACTAATCAAAATAAATACAACACTAAGATTAAGAAAATTAAAATGAAAATTCTGTAAAAGGACTAGAAGTGGTTTTTTCACTATCATTTTCTTGTATTTTAACTTCTCTATAATAAGCATATGTGCTTTATATTATAAATGAGTTTCATTTTAGTAGCAAATTTTATTTCATCATTCTTTATTTTTATTTCATCATTCTTTATCTTAATCTAAAATAAGTTAGGTTCAATAATGTCTTATGATGATTCCCTCCCCATTAACTAAATTTTAAGTTTTGGAATATTTTGAATTTAGGCATGTCATTGCTGTTCACCAATAATTGCACTGAAACATGTATTTTAGTCATTATACTGAATATAGATTCCCAGAGCCAGAACCTGTATCTAACACCAATTCTAATATCACTACCAGTTAGTTAGCTACCTGCTTTACCTTCAACAGTAGCTAACTGCTACTGATTTCAACCAGTATCAGCAACAGAAGGTCTTGAATCTCAGAGCCAGCAACCAAGACCAACACCCCTATCATTTCCATAGCCACTCTTAGCTATATCAGGTTTTAGAAATAATCAGGATGAGAGCACATTGGAGATTCTTGGTCTTTGGAGTAAGTGACCTCTGTACAGATTCTGGGGGATCTTCTTCAAGAGTGCCTTGTAGATTCAGGGATTTTTTTTTTCAGTAGTATTGCATTTCAACCCAGACCAAGCCTGACATTCCAAAGGGAGATCTAGAAAGAAACCATTTAGAAATAAAAACAGCAGCCAGCTACAATGAGATTGGGGGGACTGAAACTCTCACTTGCCACCACCCCACCACCTCCCTCATGCCCTGCTCCCTTGGGTTAGCTTCCTATGCCATCTGATTCAAGGGAGTTCCCATATTTGTGTTTTTCTTTAAGTCGACCTGCCCAGGGTTTCTGGACCTGGCACTCAGGAACTATTGAGGACCTGCCTGGTAGAAAAAAAAAAAAAAAAAAAGGAAGAGAAGGAAAGAAAGAAAGAAAGATAGAAAGAAAGAAAGAAAGAAAGAGAAAGAAAGAAAGAAAGAAAGAAAGAAAGAAAGAAAGAAAGAAAGAAAGAAAAAGAAAGAAAGAAAGAAAGAAAGAAGAGAAAGAAAGAAGATAGCAGTCTCCCATTAGAGGAATAGGTAAATGAAGTTTCATAGTCCTCTGTGGAGAGAGCCTCTGGTATCTGCTGAATTTAAGTCATTCTCTAGGTGATGCCAAACTAATCTGGATCTGTCTATGAATTCCAAGACCATGAACTGGGCTCCAAAATGTACAGAATGTGCAAAGTTGGTCACCTCAATAAAGTTAAGGTGTTTTGGCAACACTGTTGGCTAGGTCTTTACCATCTCTGGGCAAAGACCGACAGATTCAAATACCTTCTAGAGACCCAGGAGCAAGTAAGGTTGTGAACACAGCCCATTCATTCCCCAGCCTTCCCAGCTCATCACAGCTCATCCCACTTTGGGCCCTTTCAGAACCTGGATTATAATGCAGGACTTCTAGACAAAGTTAGAATAAAGATGTACTCATGGGCACCTCAATGTAACAGAAAAGAGAATGAGCATTAAAGTATGCCATATTCTCTGATATGTATACTTAACTTTGAGTCTGTACTTAAAATTTGTTTTTACTGGTTTGGTAGTCAAATTAAATTGAATAAGGAGCCTTCATCATTTGCTCCAATATTTGAACTTGTTACTAGACTCGAGTCTCCCCACAGAAAAAAAAATTGTCCCTATTGTTCTTTTTGTCAATTATTAGGACCAGTAAGTTTCTTTGTAGTGACTTACTTTTATAGCACATGTGTATATTTGTCTGGAAAGGTAAATTCTAGATATAAGTTTCTAGGTTCCATTCTCAAGTCTTTAGACTTTTGATTTTGTTTATAGATTGATTTAGAGATAACAGATACCTTTATAATAATGAGTGCTCTTTTCCAGATATTTGGTGTATCATTCCATTTATTCAAATCTTCTTTAAAAGCTTTCATAGAGCTACAGATTTTTAACCACAAAAGTCAAATTTCTTGTTAAAATATTCAGTATTTATATTTTGTTGCTATTAATAATATGGCATTTTATTATGTCCAAAAACCACTCTTTTTTTAAAAAACGTGTTTGATTTTTAAATGGGTTATACATGCTTATTGTAAAATTTTAAAAGTGCTCCCATTTAGATATTTTATTCTGATATAAATGGGGTCTGTGCTTTCACTTCCTTCTTCAAACTCATTGTCTGGAGATTTGAAGTTAATTTTTGTATTTAGACTTAAAATCTCTACATCGTTTCTTTCTTTGCTCTAACTGCATTGAATATATTTTCCAGTAGCATATTCAGTGTTACATTTGTTATATATTTTAGTCTTTAGACATTATTTCTTTAGTCCATTATCCCTCTAATTAATATTGTCAGTTTATATGATTTATAATTTTTTAGGAAATCATCCATTTCCTCTAGATCCTCAATAAGTTTACACAGAACTTAGCAGATAATTTAGTCACTGAGTTTTATTTTATTTTTTTTAAGATTTTATTTATTTATTTGTCAGAGAGAGAGAGAGAGAGAGAGCACAAGCAAGAGGTGTGGCAGGCAGAAGGAAATGCAGGCTTCCCACTGATCATGGAGCCTGACAAGGGACTCAATCCAAGGACCCTGGGATCACCACCCAAGCCAAAGGCAGATGGCCTAACCCACTGAGCCACCCAGGCATCACGGTCACTGAGTTTTTTAATTAATGAAAATTTCTAATTCTATCACTGAGTTATTTTTTTCATTTTCTGTTTTCAAAGGAATTTCAGTTAGAAATTGAGGAAAGAATTTCCAAAGGCTGTTATCCAGGACATTTTAGTTTGAAATGGAAATTTATTAATGTTGTTATTAAAATATGATAGATACAATCATATTAGCATTGGTTGCCCTCCTCACACTTTCTAGTCATAAATCCAAGTTTTCTTAATTATTAAGCATACTGCTTAGATATATATTAAATTGAGATTATTCAACTATAATTATTTTCATTTAAAGTCTCAATATTAGCTCTAATGTTTATTTTAATGTGAATTTTAAACTCAAAGTCACTGAATTTTGTGGACTTCCAATACGTATATTCTTCTCATTTATTTTAAATAAATCTTGATTTGCATTCTACCTAGAACATTTTAAGTCTTTCTCACAAGAAAGTAACACTCATTATACATTTGCTTGTATCTCAAGGAGAATAATTTCAGAAAGGAAATAAATTGTAGGAGTTGATGCCATTTTTGAAACTATGAATGAGAAATACCCAGAAATTAATGGATTGGATATAATAGTTCTGGGTTACATGATCCACTATGCTACTTATCTGTATACTAACTTTGTATAAATAAATCAGTATTTTTTCCTATTTTGTTCAATAAATATTTTTTAATATCTATCCCAAAACAGGACATAAAAATAACAGCATTATAATACAAGTTTTAGGAAGGTTTCTACAACTTTAAACTACCTATTTATAATTTATTTTCTCTTATGTTCCCTTAAAATCTGAGTGTTTAATATGCTGTTATTTTGGCTTATTATTAAGAATTCCTGGCCAAAGACATAATAGACTGAATTGAGTTCATACCTTGAATTATAAAGTATCAAACAATTAAGGACTGACAGAGGAGGAATGGGCAGATAATGTTAGCCCAGAATTGACAGGTTTTTTACTTCTTTTGGAACATATAAACGGTATGTTAATTTTGGTCTAGGACAGTACCATTTGCATGGTCCAATCTCAAACTTCTTTTCAGTTTTCAGTAACTTTCTTTCTGAAAGATAGGAATGCAGCAAGCTTCTAGAGGGGGTCATTTCAAGCAGAGATGAACTGGTACGCATTTACCCCAGGTGGTTAAAATCCCCTCTGTCCTACTCCAATAAGAAACTGATTAGCCAGTTTTAATTTTTCTTCTTCTTTTCAGAATCTGTTTTCTAACTTTGAAGACAACACAAAAGACACCTGAACAGTCATATGTTCAGTCCCTTAACTGCCTTACAAACAATCCTAGAATAACTACTTAAGCATTTGCTGTGTATGTGTAAAAATAAATTATTATGCATAAAATGTATGAATTTATGTTTCACATTTCACTCAGACATTGACTTCTAAATAAATTTCCATTTCTGTAGGTTCCAGGTGCTTCAACTATCTATGCTCTGGGAATGTGCCATTTCCATTGATTTTAGGAAATTATTTAAGAATCCTCTTCAAATTAGTAACTGAATTCAACTACAGAAATTTTAGAGATTTAAGATATTGAAATTTTTAAGACTATGTTAATTTATAAAGCCAATTTTTTTTCAACCTTACGACCTTATTTATACTTTCTTGTTTATGCTCTACTATCCAAGCTTGTTAATACATGGAGTTTTTCTTTCCTCTTACTTCGGTCATTTTTTTTTTTTTTTCATGATGACATCGATGTATATCATCTAGTAGAATCCTAGATGTTGTGCTGTGAGTACTATTTACAGCTACTTTCCTGAAATTCCACCAGATCCAGTGTGGTTAAATCAATTGCTGGTGAATAAAGGAAATGGTGTGAGTTAATGGTGCCTGTCACCAGCACACACACAGGCCCAGGTGCTAGCTGCTGATAACAATGACTAACCAGGTGAAATAGTTTTTTTAATCTCCAGGTCAGTGTTGGCTAAAACAACCTTGAAGAAAAGGTAAGTGTCATTCCAGTATATTAGCTCTGGAATGCCATTAAACTCAAGAGGTTCCCACACTGATTTAATAATAGCCACCTTTTCAAGATTAATGTTATGCACATTTTGTGAGTGTTCTTCTAATCACATATATGATACTTATTGAAAGTAGAAGTTAAAATTAAATTTTATTACAGATCCTAATAACGCTCAGAGAAATCTAATATACTATGTTGGTCAATGCTTCCTGATATTTCAGTAAGTACATCATTTTGTTTTTTGAAATTCTATAACATGTATCAAATACTCCAATACAAAATGCAAAACTCCATCTAGTGGTATGATATTCACAGCTAGGTTACAAAAGCTTTATTAAAATTGTCTAATATAACTTAATGATGGGGGCGCCTGGGTGGCTCAGTGGGTTAAGCCGCTGCCTTCGGCTCAGGTCATGATCTCAGAGTCCTGGGATCGAGCCCCACATCGGGCTCTCTGCTCAGCGGGGAGCCTGCTTCCTCCTCTCTCTCTGCCTGCCTCTCTGCCTGCTTGTGATCTCTCTGTCAAATAAATAAAAATTAAAAAATCTTTAAAAAAAATAACTTAATGATGATTAGGGTACATTTGGAAGCCCCCTTAATTAATATCACTATTTAATCCTGAACTCTGCAATACTAGCACTTCTCGCAAGTATCATGGGCTTTTACAAATCACAAAAATAAAACTGATTTTTAAAAGAATATTATCTATGATGAAAGAGTGATATTAAGGTAAACAGATTGGAAAATCAGAACAGGTATGTAGATGACTATATTTCACAACATGAAAAAATTAACCTGAGGAAGGTTTATCACTGTGGGATTTTTATTATGTTGTGCATTTCTCAAGTCCTAGAGAAAGTAGTCAAAAATTGCTTATCATTGGCGTGGATTAAGATCAGCTCTAAATAGAAGTATTTTCATTTGAAGACATACTCTTCCTATCCCCCAACTCCCTGACTAATTCTAGAATATGGTTAATTCAAATCCATCTAAATATGGGGTTTTTAAAAGTGCCAGTGTTAGGAATGTGGATATTTCCAGATACTTCTGGCCCAAGAAATATCATACACATTTTAGCATTACATTACCTATTAAGTTTGAACACTGGACAAATTCTACTTTCACAGTGGTTGATAATTACTTTTTAATATCATACTAACTAGTGAAAAAGTGCTTTAGAATAGTACTGAGTTATTGGAATTGTTTACTATAATTTTGACATGATGTGTAATATCAGTATACTGTTTTACAATCAGATAATAAATGAAAAGTGATCCTTTAAATTGATTTTTCTAGACTGCATTCTCTGTATTTGCTGTCAATCCTCATTAGATGAGCAATTTTTCTGGTATACTGGCAACATGACAAAAATGACGAAAATAATACTTCCCACCTGATGATGACAACTTTCTTCCATCTCGAGGAAGAACAAATACATATAAACCAAAATTAGCATGTTAAAAGAAGGTGCAGGATAATAAGTGACAGTAAAATAGAAGTAGAAAGAAGCAAGAACAATGTGGATGGGAAAAGTGTGATTTAATATTATGCTCTAATACCTAACACATCAAATTGCAAACATGAAAACATATATTAAAATGTCTTCCTTCTAATATGAAATGACAAGATCCAGCCTTACAAAAAAAATAGCAGTTTTAATCATTAAATCAGACTCATAATAGCTCTTGTAAATTCCTGTTATTTTAAAAAATTGTTCAATGTAATAGTTACTACTAATAGAACCAGGCTGTGACGCAAATATGCTAAACTGTTAGTTTCTACACATGAAGAAAAATTGAGGATTTCTTTCATAATTCTCCTGACAGATATTTTGATTTTAAGCAATTATTGGTATTATGGTACATTTTCAATACATAAGCTTATCTATTAATTTTTTTATGAATTATTCATTTACTTCTCATATGTATAGACTATTTTTACATATAGGTGCTCATATTTTCTTTATTTTTGGACATGTTTTATAGTTTTAGGACTATAATTTTAATATTACTGAAAAATTCTCATTTTTACTTTTCTTTTGACTTTTTTCAGGTCATATATTCTCTTTGTGAATTAGTCAAGATTTGTCAATCCTCTCCTTTATTGATTTTATGTTTTCATGTAAAAAAATTTATTTCAAAAACAAATTTAAGTTCATCATTTCTAGTCATAGATGAAAACAAGTAATAATTGATCACATTAAAAAAGAAATATTTGGGCAACTATTTCACTCTCACAACCACTACCAGACCACTGAATAAACCTATTAGACAGAATCTTGAAAATTATTTAGTGTTTTGTTGTCAGACTCTTCCTTAGTGACATAAAGTGTCACTTTCTAGTCAACCTCCTAAAGCCATGACAAAATGAATTTTGTGATCATGAAGCTACACCTACCTTAATTTTTTACTACTCTGTTTCTAACTTTTGCTTGAAAAAAATTTTCTCAAGGTCTGAGGGCTTTAAGAGCTTTTGAAACACATATTCTACAAACTGAATTATTCGGGGTGCCTGGGTGGCTCAGTTGGTTAAGCCTCTGCCTTTGGCTTGGGCCATGATCTCAGGGTCCTGGGACCAAGTCCTGCATCAGGCTCTCTGCTTGGCACGGAGCCTACTTTCCCCCTCTCTCTGCCTGCCTCTCTGCCTGCTTGTGATCTCTCTCTGTCAAATAAATAAATTAATTTTTTTAAAAAATTGAATTATTCTCCCTGAATTCATCTATTGACACCCTAACTTCCAATGTGGTGGTGTTTGGAGATGGGTCTTTGGAGATCAGGGGGTTCAGATGAGGTCATGAGACTGGGACCTTCCTAATGGGATTAGTTCTCTTCCAGAAAGAGCCACCAAGGCTTGTTTTCTGTCTCCCCGCTGCTGCACTGAGGAAGGCCATGTGAGGATGCAGCCATCTTCAACCTATGGGAAAAGGCTTCAACAGACAATGATGCGGATGGCATCTTGATCTTGGACTTTCAGTCTCCAGAATTGTGAGAAATAAATTTCTGCCACTTCAGCTATCCAGTCTATGATATTTTGTTATGGCAGCTTGAGCTGGCTGAGTATAATATGCATTTATTATAAAATTATAGAAGTGTTATTTATACTCTTCAATCTACTATAAAGATTTTTTTCCCTATGTCTCATTAAAGTTACCTTCCTAACTACCAACACTAGAATTAATGAGATATGTGGTAGTTTGAAAGATCCTGTAAGAATGGGTTGTAATCGTCAACGAGTACAGCAAGCAGTGTAAGAAAAACTACATATATGTATGAATTCTGATCAAAGTTTCCACTCTTTTTACCCTATGTACATTTGGAAGTCAAATAAGTTAGACAATACATACATAGGAGTATGTACATGCATATATGCACTTTAAATTTTAATTCCACATGAGTCATTATTTCTTGTAGCTTTGTTTGGATTATTGATGCAATTATTCCACAGCTGTTCCATGAAGTTTGTTTTTTGCTCGTTTTATGTCAAACAGTTTTGGTTATTTGAATTCCTATTATAATCTGTTTCATATAACTATTAGAAAACTGAATAAAACAAATGACAAATTACAGGTCAATATTCCCATATACCTGCTTAGATAAAAATACACCTGGGGTTATGCTTGCTTCTTAAACAAAACGTATCTATTATGTATCCACCTTTGTGCTTCCAACTGTAAAATATACTCATAATGGTAAAGCATAACTGCTACAGTTAAAGATCTTACAGTTTAACTGAAGAAAGAAGGCTCTATGGTAATTAAATTCTGAACTTCAGTCTAAAAAAATTACAATAGTTAAACAGGGAATGGGGAGTTATTAGATGCCTGAGCTACAGTAATTGGAAAATTTTTATATGGAAGAGGTAAGACACTGAAAATGCAATATTTGGGGAAGATAAAAGATAGTATTTATGCTTTATAACCTCAGGTAACTTTAGGGAAGTTGTGATCAATCAAATATTTAACAGTCACATATCACAGGCACAAGCAATAAAAACAGTGGAAGAAGAATCTTGCTGTGCTAGGCTGTTTTTCTGTGGTTCCTGAACCAATTACTTCATAACTTTTTTTTTCTTTTAAAGATTTTATTTATTTATTTGACATACAGAGATCACAAGTAGAGAGAGAGAGAGGAGGAGGAAGCAGGCTCCCTGCCGAGCAGAGAGCCCGATGCGGGGCTCAATCCCAGGACCCTGAGATCATGACCGGAGCTGAAGGCAGAGGCTTTAACCCACTGAGCCACTCAGGCGCCCCCATAACATTTTAATAACAAACTTTGCAAGACTTGCTAACCTCAAGCAGTGCAATAATTTGAACACATGTCCTGTGTCAAAACCAATATAAAAATACTAACGTATATCTTGAAACAATAGACATGTTTTGAATCATTGCTTGTGGTTCCATAAAAATGGATTGGATTAAATAAATTAAGTCATATTTTATATGTAGGACTTTGCCATTTCATTACTTATTTAAGAGCAAGAAAACATTATTTGGTGGAATATTATTCAGCCATATGAAAGAATGAGATCTTCTCATTTTTGACAACATGGATGGACCCAGAGGGTATTATACCAAGTGAAATAACTCAGACTGAGAAAGGCAAATACCGTATGATTAAAAAAATACAAAGGAATTAAACAAACAAAAAGCAGAAACAGACATGTAAATACAGAGAATAAACTAATGGTTGCCAGAAGTGTTGGGTAGGGGCGGGGGAGGATGAGCAAAATAAGTGAAGAGGAGTGGGAGATACAAGCTTCCAGTAATAGAATAGTAAGTCATGGGGACAAAAGGGACAAAATAGAGATTGCAGCCAATGATGGTATCATAATATTGTTGTATGGTGACATGTTATAGCCACATTTGTATTAAGCATAATGTATCTACTTGTTGCTTCACTAAGTTGTACACCCAAAACTAATTTAACATTGTGTGTCAACTATACTCAAATAACAAAAAACAAAACTGAACTAAAAATACATACATACATGCATGCATACATGCCACTGTTTAGTGATCATAACAGTATGTCACTAAATCAGTAGCCAGTTTTATAAATCAGTCATTTTGCTAGGCATCATACATACTGTCTTTACCCTATTTTGTTCTCACATAGACATCAGATTGGAAATTACTATACCTATTTAAAAATACGGAAATAGTTTTGATGTAGTTAAAGAACTTGACTAGTTAATATAGAGGCATGGTTTATATCCTATTTTCTCTGACTCCAAAGCCTGCTGTACAACAGAGCAAAAGTAAAACAATCAGATTAAAATTTAGGGTTAAAAAAAAATCTCTTAAATATTAGTGTTCCCAAGGTTGTGTTATGGGTCTAGACCTATTTCTCTCCTTTCTTTTTGGCAAAGTATACAATATGTCCTCAATGTTTCAATTACCTTTTATATATTCAAACCTGAACCTTCATTTTTTTGGTTGTTTTGTTTTTGTTATTCACACTCATATATCTAACCTGGAATATCAGATTGGAAATACCTATTACGTGATCTATCATTGAACTTAACTGCTATTCTCCCAGACCTGCTTATTCTGTCTTAAGATATCATTTGATAATTGTACCACCCACCAATGCCCAAGGAAGAACATTTGGCACCCTCATTAATATCTCTTTGTCCATTTTCACTATGTTTGCTTAACTCTAACTCCTTATCTTTCTCATTCTCTTTACGACAACAGCAACTACCTGAGTTTAGGTCATTTGTGTCTGTGGTCTGAATGTAACAACAGCTGGATGTAATTCTGGCTACTATTAATCAGCACTGGATTCACAATGACCTTTCTAAAACAAAAATGAGATCAAGTTATTCCCTACTCTAACAGTTTTCAGAAGCTCTCCTGTTCCTTAATAAAAGCTCAGATCCTAGGGTGCCTGGGTGGCTCAGTCAGTTAAGCAACTGCCTTCAACTCAGGTCATAATCCCAGCGTCCCGTGATTGAGCCCCGCCTCTGGCTCCCCACTCAACAGGAAGCCTGTTTCTCCCTCTCCCTCTGCTCCTCCATCCTGCTTACTGTGTACTCCATCCTGTTTACTCTGTTTCAAATAAAAAAAAAAAATCTAAAAAAGAACAAAAATGTTCAGTTCCTTACAACATTTACAAGATTCTTCATAAACTGGTTTCTGCTTTCAAGTTACTTCTCCTGACTTAAAGTATATGCTTCAACTGTGGTATACTACCTTTAAAAATTTGGAATAGGGCATGTCCTCTCTTTTCTACATTCTCGCCATATGGCAATGGCTCTACCAGGACAAGACCATCTTGCTTAATTAACTCTTATTCATTGTATTCATATCCTCTTGCTACTAGATTTTCACAAACTTGTTGACTTAAGCAAGACAAATTTGTTATCTTACAGTTCTGCATGGCAGAACTCTAAACTGGGTCTTACTAGGTACAGTCATGGTCTTGGCAGGGCTGCGCTGATTTTGAGGGCTCTAGGGGAGAACCCATGTCTTTGCCTCTGCAGCTTCTAGAGCCTGCTCCTACTTCTTAGCTTTCAGCTCTATCTTCAAAGCCAGAAATGTCTGGTCTTTCTCACATCATTCCATTCTGACACCGACTCTATTGCCTCTCTCTCTCTCTTTTTTTTTTTTTTTACTTACTAGAACATTTGTGATTACAAAGGCCCACCCAGATAATGGCAGTAATAATCCAATCTCAAATTACTTAATCATATTTGTAAAATCCCTTTTTCCATGTAAGGTAACATATCCGTAGGTTACCAGGATTAGGATGTGAACATCACTATTTTGCCTACCACCCTGACTCTTAAATTTTCAGTTTAAGAATAAATTCTCAAAAGCTCCATATCCTAATTTTGTATCACTCTTATATATTATCATAACTTATGGTGTTGTATCATGTAAGAGCAGACAAACAATCACTTAGCTCACATTGTTTATAATCCAGTGAATGACAAAGAAAATTAAATAAGAATGCATGTAAAGACAGAAATTTGACTCATATTAAATTCCCAGTGACTATCAAAATTCATGCCTTCTACTACTTAATATCTTGAATGAATGAGGGAATAAATAGAAAATGTTTTTCTACTTAAACATGTTTAATGCATTTCATAAAGCATCTTCTTGTCATTAAACTCCTATGTATTTGTAAAGATATTTTTTAATCAGTATCTCTTTCAGGCTTATAGTCTTATGTTGTCTTCTATGATTCCATTCCTTTTCTTGTGAAAAGATATATACTACCCAAAATGCTAAGGATTTTGAAGAACTACTTCATTGAAAACATTTAATTAGGCAAAAATAATTATCCCATACCATCTTTCCATACAAATAATCTTTCTATGCACTTGCATTGAACAATCTGAAATGGAAATTAAGAAAAATATCCCTTTCACAATAATAAAAAAAGAAAAAAATACTAGGCATAAATTTAACAAAGGAAGTAAAAGCCTTATAATCTGAAAACAACAAAATATTGAGAGAAATTAAATCATATCTAATAACTGGAAAAACATCCCATGTTCATAATGGGAACTTATCTTGTAAGATGGCAACACTCCCCAAGCTTAATTACAGAGTCAACACATTTCCTATCAGAATCCCAGCTTACTTCATTGTAGAAATAAACAAGCTGATTCTAAAATTCATATAGAGTTTTAAGGAACCCAGAATAGTGAAAACAATCTTGAAAAACAAAATAAAGTATATGACCTCACACTTTTTATTTCAAAGCTGGCTACAAAGTAGTGCTAATCAAGACAATATGGTACTGAGATAAGGACAGAAATTATAGATTAATGAAATAGAAATAAAAATCCAAAATGTCCACACATATATGGTCAATTGGTTTTCTACAAGGCACCAAAACCATCGAATGAGAAAAGAAGTCTTTTCAATAAATGGTGCTGGGAAAACTCAATAGCTACATGCAAAATAATGAAGTTAGTCCCTTACCTCATGCCATATGCAAAAATTCACTGAAAATTGATCAAAGACCTAAATTTAAGAGTGGAAACTAGAGATTTACCTTTATGTTTTCTTAGAAATTACACAACATGGCCACAAACAAAAAATAGACAAGTTGGATGGATCGAAATTAAAAACTACTTCACATCAAGAAAGTGAAAGGAAATCCCATAGAACAGGAAAAAAAAAATTGCAAACAATTTATTTGGTAAGGGACTTGTATCCAGAATATAGAAAGAACTTTGACAACTCAGTAATAAAAACACAAATAACCCAATTAAGAGGCGACAAATGACCTGAATAAATATTTCTTTCAGGATGATAGCCATGGTCAACCATGACTATGTTAACCAATGTTGACTAATAATGGTCAACAAGTATATGAACACATGCTGGGCATAATTATTCATCAGGGGAATGTGAACTGAGAATAAAGTGAGATACCATTTCATATTCACTATGATTGTTACAGTCTTATAGTTGCACAACTCAAAGAGTTGTTGAATATATAGAGAAATAAGAACACTAATACATTGTTGGTGGGAATGTAAAATGTTGCAGTCACTTTGGAAAATTCTCTGGTAGCTCCTGTAATGCTGAAGGATATTGTTTCCATATGACCCAGCCATCCTACTAGTAGGTATACACCCAAAAGAAATGAATACATATGTCCAGATAAAAACTTGCACATGAATGTTTATAACAAACTATTTATATAGCCAAAGTGGAAACAATCAGATTGGATAATAGAATGTATAAACAATATATGGTATACCACATGCCATGGAGTATTTAGACATGAAAGGAATGACATACTGATATAGGCTACAAGAGGAAAACTGGAAAACATACGGTAAGTGAAAGTAGTTCCAAAAGACCATATACCATATGAGTGCATTAATATGAAATGCCCAGAACAGAAAAATACAGAGAGATGAAAAGTAGATTAATGGTTGCTTAGCGAATGAGCATGGGAATGGAAGGGATACGGGGATGATAGTCACAGGGCACAGGGTTTCTTTTGATGTGATTAAAATGTACTACAATTAACTGTGGGGATGGTTGCACATACCTGTGACTATACTAAAAGAACACTGAGTTACAGTTGACAAATGGATGAATTATATGGTATGTAATTTATACCTCAATATAATTGTTCAAAAACAGTTAACCAACACAAACTTCATTATAAAAGTAAAAAAAATACTTAACACCATATTTCTCAAGAGCTAAATAAAAAATAACAATTTATGACATCACCACTATTAAAAATAAATATATCCTCCAAAACTGCATATGTGTTGTTTAACTTTCTCAATACCTGTGATATCATTGATATGTTAAAAATAAACAGAGACCAGCCTCAGAAATTCCCTGAACAGACAAAACCAGTTTAGTTACACAAGCAACATTTTAACTATTTTGCAAGACTAACTTCACCTGGGTCATTTCTTGTTTATGCCTCTGGAAATCATCAGCAAAATGTAAACCGTTTCCCCAAAAGTTTATGAAGTAACCTCTAACCAATTCCCAATCATATAAAGAAAAATCTGGTATTATAACCAATGGCTATGAAGAACCACCAGTGCCTCCTCACTATATAAGCTGCTTGAGAACAACATATCCCTGAGCCTCACTCCATGTTTGGTTAGAGTACTTCCTGTTGGCCAACTGTCTTTCTGGTGTGTGAACAATAAATTTTTTCTAATTACTCCTTTGGTGATTCACTGGTTTACTTCTATTATTTCCGAACTTTTGACTATCTTAGTGATAGTCAATAGCTCCTTAAATCTCTCGTGCAGATGCTTGGAAATCAATTTTCTTTTCTTTTTTGCCATATGTAATACACCTGTACCAGGCTGATACACTTAGCTGAGTAGAGAGATTCCAATTTGCAGTTCTTTTATCTTTGTTCCACTAATGCTCTAATATTCCTATTTAGTATTATCACTGGGCTATAAAAATTTTATTCTAGTTTCTATATGAATGTCCACTGCAAAATATAAATAGTTTGACAGCAGAAATATAATACAAAATTTATTTCAACTTAACTATTAATAAGGTATGCCCCAATTAGTGGGAAAAAAAGATTATGGAACTTACTTGTCACGGGTTGGTTTCCTTGAGAAGTAGACTCTGGGGCAGAAAGTAAAGAGCAGGAGATTTTTTAACAAATTCTCTTGGGGTCAACAGCCTTGGATGAGGGGAGAAGGGAGTTGAGTCACAGGAAGAAGTCAAGCTGCAAAACATTTCCAATGGAATGGCTCAGTTATCTTGGCAAGGAGTGCTGAAGATGGAAAAACCCTCAGAGATGTCCAGAGATGAGGCATGAAAGCAGGATATTTTTACCTGTGTTGAGCAATCACTGGATGTGAACCAATCAATGATGAGGTCATGACCTTTGGAGATGATCTGGAACTGAAGCAATCATACAATTCAAGGGAGTAATCCCTAATAAGGGTTGGCAACTGAGTGCTGAATGCCAGCAGCACTCATAGCAGTTGTGCTGATAAAACCTTTATTTCTGCAGAAGAAGAAAGGCATTACAGCTCTAGATCATCCTACTGATAAAAGAAATATTTATTGCTCAAAACAATATGGTAAGCTAAATTAATACTCAATAAACTATTTCTAAATGAAATATAATAAAATATAAGGCTATAAACTCCACATACAGGTACTTCTTTTGAAAATTCGACCATCAGTCTTATAATCACCCATTTGAAGATAGGTTTTTTTTTCCTCTGCTTTTCAAATTTTCTGTTTTTCTTTTCTCTCTCTCTCTCTCTTTTTTTTAGCAATTTACAAGAATTTTCCGAGGTGTTGTTTTCTTTGACTCATCATACTTGAGGATTGCAGCTTCCCCTTAATCTTTGATTTTTTTTGTTTTTTGTTTTTTGTTGTTGCTATTGTTGTAGTTTTTTGCCCTGCCTCACTCCACTTGGCCTTATCTCCTAGTACTTTAATAACGGTAGTTGACACATTTTGTCCTGAATGTTTCTTAGCTCTTTTCTCCATTTTCCATTATTCTCCTTCCTGGCTATACTAACCAATCTTATAGTTTACTAATTTTATCTTTTTCTTCTTCCAATCTGCTGTTAAAACCATTTATTGAGTTTAATAGTACTGCATTTTCTTATTTTTAGATTATTCAATTTATTATTTGCTATATTCCAGTTCTCTAATGGAAATTTTCACCTTGTTAGGTAGAGTGAGTTATAGCTCTTTTCTGTTTTCAGTAACCCCCAAATATTGATCATAAAGGGGTCTATGGGTCTATTTTTGTTGAATATACTCTTGTTGGTTTTAGATAACTTAGTACTGCATTTAGATGTCTGGTAATTTTTCATGTAATGATGATCACTGATTTTGATGTGTGTTTTGATATTCAGTGATGATCACTGGGCAATTTTACAAGTTCTCAATTATATCATCTTCTTCTAGAAAGCATTTAATTTTTATATGACAAGTCTAACACTGTGTTAGAACCTGAAATTCAGGTTCTGCATGGGACTGATCTATTTATGTTTTTTTACTAGCAGTACATAGTTTTTAGGGGACTCAACTAGAGACCTGGACTACTGATTAGACATACTCATACTGGGCATCTTCAGTACTGTTCAAACCCAAATTTTATAAAACCAAAGATTTTGCTTAGTTTCCACGGCTCTTAGAGCTTTCTCTGTCTGTTTGCTGTCTTGGTCTCTTACTCCATCCAAATAAATATGGAAATGCCACAGAAGCATAAGTCATATTGAATATTGAACTATTCTCTCTGTTCTCTTTTCTTCAGAACCTTGGCCTCTCAGTTTTTACCCATCTTTGAGACCCTGACATTCAATGTTTATGTTTTTGCCCTGTGATAGTATGGAAAGCACTAGGCTTCTACTTTCTTCTTGGTCTGCCTGCACTCTGTTGCTTATAGGTAAGAAAATTTGCTAAGGGGGGACATGGCAGCTAATGTCTGGTGTATTTTAATGAACCTCCCACTAAAGAAAATAAATATTCACTTTTGAGCTTTTCATGAGATGAACATAAGGGTTTGTGACCTATACTGGGCTTTGAATCAGGAATGAGTGATACAGAACAGCAGTGAATAATGAAAAAAATGTCACAGCAACAAACAAACTATAGGGCAAGATTATATCCATCAATTTTAGTGGTATTGTCATAATGTCAGCAGAGATGATGAGTGTCTAGTGCCTTTAAGATTGGGTCAGCTGAATCTAGTGCTCAGAGTTCTGAGCAGTGATGTGCTCACTAAGCTGATTCTATGACATGTTTTGCTTGTGGTTCTGAGGATGAGTAACCCCTAAGCTACTCTCAACATTTCCAGCAATTTGGTGTGATAACCAGTAAACTTATAATAAATTACTTCCTGCTGTTTGTGCAGAATGAATTTTATTGCATTCAACTAATTTATACACTAATATACATGACTATTTCCCAATACTCTATTATTGGACTTTTAGACTGTAGCCCATTGGATAGGTGGAAAACTACATCACTGTATTTATTTTTACCTAATTAAAAATTTAAATATGAGTTTTGGAGTCAAGATGGCGGAGAAGTAGCAGGCTGAGACTACTTCAGGTAGCAGGAGATCAGCTAAATAGCTTATCTAAAGATTGCAAACACCTACAAATCCAACGGGAGATTGAAGAGAAGAAGAACAGCAATTCCAGAAACAGAAAATCAACCACTTTCTGCAAGGTAGGACTGGCGGAGAAGTGAATCCAAAGCGACGGGAAGATAGACTGCGGGGGGAGGGGCCGGCTCCCGGCGAGTGGCGGAGCAACAGAGCAAAATCAGGACTTTTAAAAGTCTGTTCCGCTGAGGGACATCGCTCCAGAGGCTTAACTGGGGTGAAGCCCAGGCGGGGTCAGCGCGGCCTCAGGTCCCGCAGGGTCGCAGAAGGATCAGGGGTGTCTGAGTGTCGCAGAGCTTACCGGTAATAGAACGGGGAAGCCGGCTACAGAGACAGAGCCGAGGAGTGACTCTCAGCTCGGGGTTGCCTTGAACCGGTCGCAGGCTCGGTCAGCTCGGAGCATGGCCGGAGGCCAGGGTGACGGGAGTCATTGGGCACTGTTCTCTGGGGGCTCACTGAGGAGTGGGGCCCCGGCTTCTTGGCTCCTCCGGGCCGGAGACCGGGAGGCCGCCATCTTTATTCCCATCCTCCGGATTCTAGGGAAAGCCCTCAGGGAACAAAAGCTCCCGAAAGCAAACCCGAGCGGATAACTCAGCGCGGCCCCGGGTAAGGGCGGTGCAACTCCGCCTGGGGCAAAGACGCTTGAGAATGACTACAACAGGCCCCTCCCCCAGAAGATCAACGGGAAACCCAGCCAGGACCAAGTTCACCTACCAAGGAACACGGCGGAATTCCAGAGGAGAAGAAAGCAAAGCACAGAACTCATGGCTTTCTCCCCATGATTTTTTAGCCTTGCAGTTAATTTAATTTTTTATTCTTTTTCAATTTTTTTTCTTTTTCTCTTCTTCTGCTAAATTTTTTTTAACTTTTACCATTTTCTTTTTTTAACGTTTTTTAAATAGTTTATCTAATATATATATATATTTTTTCCTCTTTTTATATTTTTTCTTTATCGGCTTTCTTTTTTTTAATAGTTTCTTTTTTTTTCTTTCTTTCTGAACCCCTTTTTATCCCCTTTCTCCCCCCCCTCACAATTCGGGATCTCTTCTGATTTGGCTAAAGCATATTTTCCTGGGGTTGTTGCCACCCTTTTAGTATTTTACTTGCTCCTTCATAAACTCTTATCTGGACAAAATGACAAGGCGGAAAAATTCACAACAAAAAAAAGAACAAGAGGCAGTACCAAAGGCAAGGGACCTAATCAATACAGACATTGGTAATATGTCAGATATAGAGTTCAGAATGACGATTCTCAAGGTTCTAGCCGGGCTTGAAAAAGGCATGGAAGATATTAAAGCAACCCTCTCGGGAGATATAAAAGCCCTTTCTGGAGAAATAAGAGAACTAAAATCTAACCAAGTTGAAATCAAAAAAGCTATTAATGAGGTGCAATCAAAAATGGAGGCTCTCACTGCTAGGATAAATGAGGCAGAAGAAAGAATTAGCGATATAGAAGACCAAATGACAGAGAATAAAGAAGCTGAGCAAAAGAGGGACAAACAGCTACTGGACCACGAGGGGAGAATTCGAGAGATAAGTGACACCATAAGACGAAACAACATTAGAATAATTGGGATTCCAGAAGAAGAGGAAACAGAGAGGGGAGCAGAAGGTATATTGGAGAGAATTATTGGAGAGAATTTCCCCAATATGGCAAAGGGAACAAGCATCAAAATTCAGGAGGTTCAGAGAACCCCCCTCAAAATCAATAAGAATAGGTCCACACCCCGTCACCTAATAGTAAAATTTACAAGTCTTAGTGACAAAGAAAAGATCCTGAAAGCAGCCCGGGAAAAGAAGTCTGTAACGTACAATGGTAAAAATATTCGATTGGCAGCAGACTTATCCACAGAGACCTGGCAGGCCAGAAAGAGCTGGCATGATATATTCAGAGTACTAAATGAGAAAAACATGCGGCCAAGAATACTATATCCAGCTAGGCTATCATTGAAAATAGAAGGAGAGATTAAAAGCTTAAGGACAAACAAAAACTGAAAGAATTTGCAAATACCAAACCAGCTCTACAGGAAATATTGAAAGGGGTCCTCTAAGCAAAGAGAGACCCTAAAAGTAGTAGATCAGAAAGAAACAGAGACAATATACAATAACAGTCACCTTACAGGCAATACAATGGCACTAAATTCATATTTCTCAATACTTACCCTGAATGTTAATGGGCTAAATGCCCCAATCAAAAGACACAGGGTATCAGAATGGATAAAAAAACAAAACCCATCCATTTGTTGCCTACAAGAAACTCATCTTAAACCCGAAGACACCTCCAGGTTTAAAGTGAGGGGGTGGAAAAGAATTTACCATGCTAATGGACAACAGAAGAAAGCAGGAGTGGCAATCCTTAAATCAGATCAATTAGATTTTAAGCCAAAGACTATAATAAGAGATGAGGAAGGACACTATATCATACTCAAAGGAACTGTCCAACAAGAAGATCTAACAATTTTAAATATCTATGCCCCTAACGTGGGAGCAGCCAACTATATAAACCAATTAATAACAAAATCAAAGAAAAACATTGACAAGAATACAATAATAGTAGGGGATTTTAACACTCCCCTCACTGAAATGGACAGATCATCCAAGCAAAAGATCAACAAGGAAATCAAGGCTTAAATGAAACACTGGACCAGATGGACATCACAGATATATTCAGAACATTTCATCCCAAAGCAACAGAATACACATTCTTCTCTAGTGCACATGGAACATTCTCCAGAATAGATCACATTCTTGGTCCTAAATCAAGTCTCAACTGGTATCAAAAGATTGGGATCATTCCCTGCATATTTTCAGACGACAGTGCTCTAAAGCTAGAACTCAATAACAAGAGGAAATTTGGAAAGAACCCAAATACATGGAGACTAAACAGCGTCCTTCTAAAGAATGAATGGGTCAACCAGGAAATTAAAGAAGAATTGAAAAAATTTATGGAAACAAATGATAATGAAAACACAACGGTTCAGAATCTGTGGGACACAACAAAGGCAGTCCTGAGAGGAAAATATATAGCGGTACAAGCCTTTCTCAAGAAACAAGAAAGGTCTCAGGTACACAACCTAACCCTACACCTAAAGGAGCTGGAGAAAGAACAAGAAAGAAACCCTAAACCCAGCAGGAGAAGAGAAATCATAAAGATTAGAGCAGAAATCAATGAAATAGAAACCAAAAAACCAATAGAACAAATCAACGAAACTAGGAGCTGGTTCTTTGAAAGAATTAATAAGATTGATAAACCCCTGGCCAGACTTATCAAAAAGAAAAGAGAAAGGACCCAAATAAATAAAATCATGAATGAAAGAGGAGAGATCACAACGAACACCAAAGAAATACAGACAATTATAAGAACATACTATGAGCAACTCTACGCCAACAAATTTGACAATCTGGAAGAAATGGATGGATTCCTAGAGACATATAAACTACCACAACTGAACCAGGAAGAAATAGAAAGCCTCAACAGACCCATAAGCAGTAAGGAGATTGAAACAGGCATCAAAAATCTCCAAACAAACAAAAGCCCAGGGCCAGACGGCTTCCTGGGGGAATTCTACCAAACATTTAAAGAAGAACTAATTCCTTATCTCCTGAAACTTTTCCAAAAAATAGAAATGGAAGGAAAACTTCCAAACTCATTTTATGAGGCCAGCATCACCTTGATCCCAAAATCAGACAAGGATCCCGTCAAAAAAGAGAACTACAGACCAATATCCTTGATGAACACAGATGCAAAAATTCTCGCCAAAATACTAGCCAATAGGATTGAACAGTACATTAAAAGGATTATTCACCACGACCAAGTGGGATTTATTCCAGGGCTGCAAGGTTGGTTCAACATCCGCAAATCAATCAATGTGATACAACACATTAATAAAAGAAAGAACAAGAACCATATGATACTCTCCAGAGATGCTGAAAAAGCATTTGACAAAGTACAGCATCCCTTCCTGATCAAAACTCTTCAAAGTGTAGGGATAGACGGCACATACCTCAATATTATCAAAGCCATCTATGAAAAACCCACCGCAAATATCATTCTCAATGGAGAGAAACTGAAAGCTTTTCCGCTAAGGTCAGGAACATGGCAGGGATGTCCGTTATCACCGCTGCTATTCAACATAGTACTAGAAGTCCTAGCCTCAGCAATCAGACAACAAAAGGAAATTAAAGGCATCCAAATCGGCAAAGAAGAAGTCAAACTATCACTCTTTGCAGATGATATGATACTATATGTGGAAAACCCAAAAGACTCCACTCCAAAACTGCTAGAACTTGTACAGGAATTCAGTAAAGTGTCAAGATATAAAATCAATGCACAGAAATCAGTTGCATTTCTCTACACCAACAACAAGACAGAAGAAAGAGAAATTAAGGAGTCCATCCCATTTACAATTGCACCCAAAACTATAAGATACCTAGGAATAAACCTAACCAAAGAGACTAAGAATCTATACTCAGAAAACTATAAAGTACTCATGAAAGAAATTGAGGAAGACACAAAGAAATGGAAAAAAGTTCCATGCTCCTGGATTGGAAGAATAAATATTGTGAAAATGTCTATGCTACCTAAAGCAATCTACACATTTAATGCAATTCCTATCAAAGTACCATCCATTTTTTTCAAAGAAATGGAACAAATAATCCTAAAATTTATATGGAACCAGAAAAGACCTCGAATAGCCAAAGGAATATTGAAAAAGAAAGCCAAAGTTGGTGGCATCACAATTCCGGACTTCACGCTCTATTACAAAGCTGTCATCCTCAAGACAGCATGGTACTGGCACAAAAACAGACACATAGATCAATGGAACAGAATAGAGAGCCCAGAAATGGACCCTCAACTCTATGGTCAACTCATCTTCGACAAAGCAGGAAAGAATGTCCACTGGAAAAAAGACAGCCTCTTCAGTAAATGGTGTTGGGAAAATTGGACAGCCACATGCAGAAAAATGAAATTGGATCATTTCCTTACACCACACACGAAAATAGACTCAAAATGGATGAAGGATCTCAATGTGAGAAAGGAATCCATCAAAATCCTCGAGGAGAACACAGGCAGCAACCTCTTCGACCTCAGCCGCAGCAACATCTTCCTAGGAACATCACCAAAGGCAAGGGAAGCAAGGGCAAAAATGAACTTTTGGGATTTTATCAAGATCAAAAGCTTTTGCACAGCAAAGGAAACAGTTAACAAAACCAAAAGAAAACTCACAGAATGGGAGAAGATATTTGCAAATGACATATCAGATAAAGGGCTAGTGTCCAAAATCTATAAAGAACTTGGCAAACTCAACACCCAAAGAACAAATAATCCAATCAAGAAATGGGCAGAGGACATGAACAGACATTTCTGCAAAGAAGACATCCAGATGGCCAACAGACACATGAAAAAGTGCTCCATATCACTCGGCATCAGGGAAATACAAATCAAAACCGCCATGAGATATCACCTCAGACCAGTCAGAATGGCTAAAATTAACAAGTCAGGAAATGACAGATGCTGGCGAGGATGCGGAGAAAGGGGAACCCTCCTACACTGTTGGTGGGAATGCAAGCTGGTGCAACCACTCTGGAAAACAGCATGGAGGTTCCTCAAAATGTTGAAAATAGAACTACCCTATGACCCTGCAATTGCACTGCTGGGTATTTACCCTAAAGATACAAACGTAGTGATCCGAAGGGGCACATGCACCCGAATGTTTATAGCAGCAATGTCTACAATAGCCAAACTATGGAAAGAACCTAGATGTCCATCAACAGACGAATGGATAAAGAAGAAGTGGTATATATACACAATGGAATACTATGCAGCCATCAAAAGAAATGAAATCTTGTCATTTGCGATGACCTGGATGGAACTAGAGGATATCATGCTTAGCGAAATAAGTCAATCGGAGAAAGACAACTATCATATGATCTCCCTGATATGAGGGAGAGGAGATGCAACATGGGGGGTTGAGGGGGTAGGAGAAGAGTAAATGAAACAAGATGGGATTGGGTGGGAGACAAACCATAAGTGACTCTTAATCTCACAAAACAAACTGAGGGTTGATGGGGGGAGGGGGTTGGGAGAGGGGGTGGGGTTATGGATATCGGGGAGGGTATGTGCTATGGTGAGTGTTTTGAAGTGTGTAAACCTGGCGATTCGCAGACCTGTACCCCTGGGGATAAAAATATATGTTTATAAAGCTGTAAAAAAAAAAAAAAGAAAAAAGAAAGGATGAATACCCAAGTTTTGTAGCAACATGGACGGGACTGGAAGAGATTATGCTGAGTGAAATAAGTCAAGCAGAGAGAGTCAATTATCATATGGTTTCACTTATTTGTGGAGCATAACAAATAGCATGGAGGACAAGGGGAGATGGAGAGGAGAAGGGAGTTGAGGGAAATTGGAAGGGGAGGTGAACCATGAGAGACTATGGACTCTGAAAAACGATCTGAGAATTTTGAAGGGGTGGGGGGTGGGAGGTTGGGGGCACCAGGTGGTGGGTATTGTAGAGGGCACGGATTGCATGGAGCACTGGGTGTGGTGCAAAAATAATGAATACTGTTATGCTGAAAAAATAAAAAAATTAAAAAAAAATTTAAATATGAGTAAACTCAATTGTGCTTACATATTTTTTAAAAACTACCATTTATTGATTGCTTACTATGTGTAAGTAGTCAGTGAAATGTTTTATAATAATATTCCCATTTAACACTAATTAAAACCTTTTGATGTAGGTGCTAGCATCATCTCTGTTCTATAACTGAGGAAACAAATGCTTAGAAATATAATTTTCCCAATAAAATATAGCAAATGGATGGGAAGCTAGGATTTCAACCCAAGTAGCCTGACTCTACAGCTTAGGTACTATGTTTCAGTGGTTCACTTAATATAAAATACCTTTATTTATTCACTTTATTGCTTGTTTTTTCATTTTATTGATTTATAACAATCATATTTCTAAAATAAGAAAAGATGAAGTTAATCATCTTTTATAATTGGTATAGAGACAATAAAACTGAATTATTATTATAGAACCTTAAATATATAATCAGTGCATAACTTATATAATTCAAAAAGGTTCAAATTAGATAACTAAAATAACATTAATTAATTAATTAACATAAATAATAAATTCAGTCTGACATTTTAGGTGTGTCAAAATGGTAAAATGCATAAAACAAATACACAAAATACCTGTTTTCTAGCAAATATTTCTTTATATATATCTAGAAAATGTACATGTATATATATGCACAATCATAAATTTGATGTATTTTGCATATATGTATTTTATATGTATTTTGGCAAATCTTTTCAACTATAATCCTGTAATCATACAAACAGAGAGTGTTTTTAAAACACTAAAAAAATAAAAATTAAAAGACCTTAGCCTGGATTTCTTGTGGCCTGGTCTTGCAAAGAATTTTTGGCTCTGCTAGAGAAAAAAATCACAATAGGAATTTTTTGGTAAATGAATCAAGACTATCCTCTATGTAGTAATCAAATAAGAATAGTTCTCTGAAGATATCTCCACTCCCTAATGAATTGTAAAAAGATGCTATACATGTTTACATGTTTTATTTGTGTTTAAAAGCCATATTTGAGGTTATGCTGATGCAATGTAATTCTTATTACATTTCTTCAACTTAATGTTTGTCCATTGTTAAAATGAGTATAAAATCCAGAACAAGATCTCAAATCTTATCTTTTACACTGCTTTACCGTCTTTGAACATTTCTTATGCTAATACCTAAAGCTTCATATTATGGCAAGCACCAAAGCTATGCCATGTTTGCAGATTTCTTAATTTTTTTAAAAAATATGATCATTCTTATTGCCATGACCTATTTCTTACTTGGGTTGTTCCATTCATATCCCCCAAATGTGAAGAAATAAAATAATATGCCAACTAACAGCATACTAACCCTTCTTCTCAATTCAGACATTTCATGAAATTTTTTTTTTAAGATTTTTGTTATTTATTTGATGGAGAGAGAGATCACAAGCAGGCAGAGAGGCAGGCAGAGAGAGAGGGGGAGAAGCAGGCTCCCTGCTGAGCAGAGAGCCCGATGCGGGGCTCAATCCCAGGACCCTGAGATCATGACCTGAGCCGAAGGCAGAGGCTTAACCCACTGAGACACCCAGGCGTCCTCATGAAATTTTTTTTAAGATTTTTAATTTATTTATTAGACAGAGAGATCACAAGTAGGCAGAGAGGCAGGCAGAGAGAGAGGGGGGAAGCAGGCTCCCTGCCAAGCAGAGAGCCCGATGTAGGGCTCAATCCCAGGACCCTGAGATCATGACCTGAACCAAAGGCAGAGGCTTTAACCCACTGAACCACCCAGGTGCCCCTTTTTCATATTTTTAATTTTGACCAGAATTCTACCAATATTTTGGTTTTTGGTTTTAATGAAAAGAGAAAGTGGTGAGAAAACATGATTCCAACACACTACCGGATGAGGAAGAAAACACATGTTTTCTGTTTCTCTTGAGAATAATACATTTCTGTCTTCCTAGGAAAAGACTGATTGCTTTTGGCCATAGCAATAAGTAACAACCTGAGTCCGTTATAAGCCCATCATATTTGATCAATGACAACTTCCTTCAGTAGTACACTTCTTAGAAATCAGCCAAGCAGCATCAGCCTTTTTCTACAGCACAGACTTTTAAACACCAGCCAATTAGAAAGACATTCCACTTGATAACATGCTTTCATAGCTGGGGTTCAACGAATCCCTGAACACTCTCACTTCTCAAAGTCTGCCAATCCTTGAGGGCCCCACTTCCTTGAAGTCTGTGTAAGAATAGCTCTCGGCTTTTCCTTTCTTCCTAGGAAAAGACTGATTGCTAAAACAAAATAATACAACTTTTCTTTCAGGCAGTGAATGATAGTCTCTTCCCTTCTGCACTCTTCAATAAAACTATAACTAAATATTCTCTACTTTTAATGTCATACTGTGCAAGAAAATGTTATGGGTTCCTTGAGTGAAGAAATCCACTCCTGTACCTATATTTCTTCCTACATCATTAGGCATTATTATATTTGTATATTATATACAGTATTATATATAGTATAGTATTATATATAGTATATATAGTATTATATATTATATATAATATATAATGTACAATTATATTGTACATTGTGGGCTGTAGGTAACTCAATTCTCTGAAAAATGTCTCAAGGTATCTTAGGTATCATATAATCCAGACTTTGGATTTTAGCAGAAGTTTTCTTAGAAGAATATTTCATATCAAAATAACTTGTAACTAAAAAGGCATAATGTCTCTGGGAGAAGCTATGGAAGGGAAAGCTAACACTCTGCTATTTGTTCTGTTATGTACTTCACCTCTCTTAGAGCTCACAAGCTTCTTTGTATCAGCTGAGACTTTGCTGAATAGAGTTTCAACCACTGATAGGTTTCTATCCCCTCAATTTACAGATACAGAATATCAGGCTCCCGTGACTTCCTCACAACCACATTAATTACATACAAATAAAAATCTTTCTCTCCTGCAATGGACTGAATATCCATTGCAGGCAATTCTTTTGATTATGCCTTTCTAAAATATATGACCATTTGTATTCATATGGATTCATTGATGTATATGATGTTAGGTATATTTTGCTTAATTTTATTCTTTAAAACTATATTTTAAAAAACTAAAGTAATCCAATAGTGTGGTAGTGGCATAAAGATGGATACAGATCAATAGGAGAGAATGGAGAACACAGAAATAAACTTAGACATATATGATTAACTAATATCTGACAAGGGAGTCAAGAATACTCAGTGACAAAAGATAGTTAACTAAATAGTACTGGGAAAACAGGATATTCACATAATAAAAAATAAAACTAGACTCCTACTTTACACCACTCATAAAAATTAACTCAAAATAGATTATAGACTGAAAGGTGGGAGCTGAAACCATAAATCTCCTAAAAGAAAACTTAGGGAAAACTCCCTGACATTGGTCTTGACAATATCCTTTTTGGATATGACCTAAAGAAGACTCAACAAAATAAAAGATAAACAAGTGAGACTACATTAAACTAAAAAGTGTCTGCAATAAAAAAAGAAATAAATGAAAAGGCAACTTAGGAAATGGGAGAAAATTTTTGCAAAGCATGTATCTGACAAGATGCTAATATCCAAAATATGTAAAGAACGTATATCTTAAAAGTTATCCTCACAAGAAAACAAATTTCTAATTATGTAAGTTGATGGATATTAACTAAAATTATAATGGTGATCACTTCACAATATATATGTATATCAAATCATGGTATATACCTTAACTTCATACAATATTATATGTTAATTTTCTCAATAAAACTGGAAAATGAATACATCATAGAATATTTACTTCTCTATTTACTCATACATTTTCAGTAAGTTTATTGTGATTTTCATCTTCATTCATATTAACTAAATTTTATATTCATATTATCTAAAATATATAATTTGCATTGTATTTCTTTATTATATCTTATATTGAGAAAAACATCACAATATTAATAACCATGAAAGTTGAACTTCATTTTATTTGTAATCTAGTGAGAAGTATATCATTCACTTTGTTACACATATTTTCATTGTTTTATTTTAAAAAATCTGTATTTTTCTCCTAGGAGATTTTAGTAAGTGTCAAATTAATGAATAAAATTTAATTAATGTATTCAACAAATACATATTGACCATCTCTCATGCACTAGGAACTGGTATAAGCACTTAAAATATGTCACTGAACCAGAGAGAGGAAGCCAGTGTGGCTGGGTAGAGTATACAAGGGAGAAAATAAGACATGAGTTGAAAATGGTGAAATGAGGTCAGACTATGTAGCACCAGTCCTATATGCAGGCCTTTAATCTGAGTAAAATGGTGAACTAGAACAGGATATAGGGTTCTGTGCTAAAGAGTGGTCTGATATGCTCATAACAGTTAGGAAGTTATTAAACTAGTCAAAAGTAAGAGATAATGGTAGCTTGGACCAGAATGGCCAATAAGAGTTGTACAAGAGTTGGGTGTAAGGTGTGATTGGGGAACTGGAAAGGGAGAGGGATAGAGAGAGGGAGATCAAAGATGGCCTTGACGTTTGTGCTCTAAAAGAGTTACTAACACCTGAGAAGGAATACACAGGTGGATCAGGCTCATAGGACAAGCTTAGGAGACCAGCTAGATAGGCTGTTAGAGGAATCAATTAGACACAAAAAAGGAGATGACAGTTTAACAAACCTGTCTTAATTTCAGGCTGGAGATAACATAAAATATATAGACAATCAACATATAAATAGAATTTTTAATTATAATAAATAACAAGAATAAAGACCAACAAACAAACCCTAAAGCACTGTGACTTTAAGAGGACTGTGAAATCTGGAACTACAAGAGAGTCTGAGGGGCAACCAGGGAAGTAAGAAGAAAACCAGGAGAGTGGATCCAAGAAGCCAAGTGAGGGACTTTTTTTTTTTTTTTTTTTTTTTTTTTGTGAGTGAGTATCAAATAAAGCTTAGATGTCATAGGAGATTATACTTGAGAAATATTCATTAAATCTAATAACCTGTAGGTCATTGATAATTTTGACAAAAAGAGATTTGGTGGTCTCATTAAAGAGTATGGGAGTATAAATGGTTCCTTCAGGGAGTTAAAGATTATATGATATGAATGGAAAATATTAATTTGTCAAGTGAGTTTCAGCAATGCTGTGTTAAATAATATTGAACCTGTCTCTTTTGAATAACACTAAACAGACTTTCAATATACAAATGTTCTGAATTTCCCCGGAGCTTATAGTAAGCAGTTCTGGTGACACTTACTTAATGGCAAAATTTTTTTGTATTCCAGAACATATGTAGGAACAGTGTTCAATACTTTTTGAAACTACAATCTTGTAGTCACTCATGTCTCTGGATCTTAAGAGAATCATATGAAAAGAATGATTGGCAAAGCAAAGCCAGCTTAAATACTTAGAGTTTTCTAATTATGTTTAATTGGCTATATAAATTATATGCTTTTAAGTTACTTGCCAAGACGTCTTTAGTTCCTACCATGGTGTAGGTTTAATTTGCCTAATCAATTATATTTATGTCCTTAAATTTCTGAATTTAAATAATACCTCTAGGTGTTGCTAAGTAAGGGTATCTAAGCAAAATAGAAACAACCAGACTGAAAGCAATTTCCTGGTTCCTCAACTGGGAAGATAACTAGTCAAATGCCTGACATAATGACATTCCAGTGATCTCACACTGTAATTCCAGCAATCCTTCACAAAGTCCCTTAAGATTTCTTACTCTCAAGGTCATGGATTTTCTTTCTTTCCCAAATTAAATATACACAATGTATGACTTCTCATCAGATGTACTAGTTTTAAAATGGCAATTCTACTATTCAAGGCAGGAACTCATAATTGTGTTTCTAATAGCAACACCAGTCACTTTCTGATGTTGGCACTGATCTCTGTTCAGTTCATGTCCCACTCGCTACAAGCTGTAGCATTTACTGTGCATTCTCCTGGGTGTACAGAAACATCAGACTATCCATTCTCATAGATAATAATAAAACTATGCTCAAGTGAACTTTTGCAGCATGGCAGCAACCTGTGCTTTCATGTCACAGGTGTTGAAAAGGAAAGTGAAGAACATGAATAGGATTTGACATGTAGATAAATTTGCCTTTTAGTTTTATTTAAGGTTC
Source organism: Lutra lutra (assembly GCF_902655055.1). NCBI lineage: Eukaryota > Metazoa > Chordata > Mammalia > Carnivora > Mustelidae > Lutra > Lutra lutra. The sequence goes on from NC_062290.1 coordinate 55,025,137, forward strand.
TAGGGAGGAGTTATGCAAATAAAAATGCAAATTGAGAAAATGAATTCAGAAAGTTACCATACAGTTTGTTATACCCTAATCCCTCTAATAGAATCAAATTTCACCAATATAGGACAATAGAAGGGAAAGCTGGTCTCTGTTAATAAAAGAAAACCTAAATTCATGTATTAATTTATTCATCCATACATACATTATTTATGGATGAATTCATCCTACACATATAGACTGTCCTGAGGCATATTAAAAAGCATACTATTCCATGTAATAATCATAATAGCCCTTTGAGACCAGCATTATTCTCATTTAACATGTAAGGACAATGAAGGAAAAGGAGTATTTAAATTGCATTGTGTTCAACATCAATATTTCAATGGACATTGGTTACCTAACTTGTAGATTTCCGTCAGCAAATTCCTTGTTTAAAAAATGCAACTCTAATGTTGATGAGTTATTGAATATATATGTTTCATGGTCCCTCCTCAGAAAAAGGAGTTAAATGTTAATGACTGGAAACCAATCTTGGTAATTCTTTCTATTGCTCTGATCATAGAGATGACATAGCCTAAACTAATGAGATAGGAAGAAGACTTATGGGGATATTTTCTTTGCTTTTATAAACAACACAAGGTAAAGACTATCTTCTAGCCTTTGCACATATTCGTGTTTGGACATGATACTGGAAACTGGTGTATCCAAGTAGCAATCATACAACACAAGTCAAGACAATTACATAGAAGTTGATCAGACTCTTGCATCATTAATTTATTTTACACTAAGTGTATCCATTTAGCACTGGATGTGGTGCATAAACAATGAATCTTAGAACACTGAAAAAAAAATTTTAAAAATTGTATCCATTTATCCTATAACAGATTACCTCTGGACCTCTGGTTATTTGAAAATATGGTATATCTTTAATATACCATCAGAATGACTTTTACTTGCCAATAGAAGCATCCGACATAGCTACCAAATGTTGGGACAGTAATTTAAAACTATAATTTGTTATTCGAAATAGTGGGTTCTCGGCATTGCAAAATGTGAGTTTATTTTAACATTTAACATTTACATGTATATCGAAATGGAATATCGATTCAAATCATTTTTGTGCTTTTTGGTTCTACAGTACAATTAATGAATTTTGGTGCTTAAAAAGAGCATACATATGGGGGCACCTGTGTGGCTCAGTCAGTTAAGCATCTGCCTTTGGCTCAGGTCATGATCCCAGGGTCCTGGGATGGAGCCCTACATGGCGTTCCTTACTCAGTAGGGAGTCTGCTTCTCCCTCTCCCTCTGCCTGCTGCTCCCATGCTTATACTCTCTCTCTCTGTGTCAAATAAGTAAATAAAATCTTAAAAAAAAAAGCATATATATGAACAGTCCCACCCACCTCTATTTAACTTAAATAAAACAAAACAAAATTTATGCCCAAATCTATTTAGTTGAAAATTCACCTCTTTGGGGGCAGCTGGGTGGTTCAGTTGGTTAAGTGTCTGCCTTCTGCTCACATCATGATCTTCAGGTCCTGGGATTGAGTCCTGCATCCAACTTCTTACTCAGTGGGGAGTCTGCTTCTCCCTATCCCTCTGCTTGCTGCTCCCACGGCCTGTGCTCTCTGTCAAATAAATAGATAAAATCTTTAAAAAAAATTCACCTTTTAAGTCTCTATGTCATTAAATTAAGTAAAATTTGGGTTTAAACCACAGTGTATGAAAAATAACCATGTTTTATCAGGTAAAAAATACTTTTCTCTTTTAGCTTTACCGTTATTAAGCATTCAATGGGATAAATAGTAATATATTTGATGAGATTAAATGATATTACACATATAAAATTATTGGCACATATTAGCTGCTAGTAAATACTATTTTATACATAACTTTTTAATGCAAAGAATGTTCTGCAAAATTATAATTCCAAGAAATGTGCTTGAGAAATGGATACTATGGTTAAATATAATTGCACTACACAATGCATTGTTGGCCTTTCCTTTAGAATAAAAAAATAATGAATGTATTAGAAGTGCCTGGATAACTTGGTTAAGTGTCTGACTCTTGTTTTCCTGATCTCAGGGTCTTGATGTCAAGGTCATGAATTCAAGCCCTGCACTGGGCTCCACACACAGTGTGGAGCTTACTCAAAAAAACAAAAAAGTGAAAAAACAGCACATCAACATATTAAAGTCTCTGAGAAGTTTTGGAATAAAAGGATCTGTATTTATTATCTATTGCTAAATATTTTTGTTACTTCAAAATTTAGCATTAAAAAAAAAAACAATAAACATGTAATATCTCTCCCACAGGTTCTATAGATGAGAAATCTAGGAGCAGTTTGGGGGACTGATTTTGGATCCATTCCTGGAGAGATTGTCATCTGATGGCTTGACTGAAGCTGGAGAATCTGATTTCAAGGTGGCTCATTCACTCATTTGGCAAATCAGTGCAGATAATTGCCATAAGGACTCATTGCCATAAGGACTCAGTTGTTCCATGGATCCCTCCATAGAGTGGCTTAAGTCTTCATGACATGGCAGTTAAATTCTTCCAAAGCAAGCAAGCAATAGAGGGAAGCAAAGAGGAAGCTACAGTGTCTTTTACAAACTAATCTGGGCATTTACACATTCTTGCCATGCGCTGTTCATTAGAAGCCAGTGAACTAATGTAATCCATATTGATGAAAACTGAGTTTTAGGTAGGGTAGGTAGGGGCCTCTTAAGGGAAAGAAGAGAAAGCATCATGGATTTTTTTTTTAAGATTTATTTACTTATTTTAGAGAGAGAGAGGGAGAAGAAGAATACATGAGTGGGAAGAAGAGCAGAGGGAGGGAGAATTTTAGCAGGCTCCAGGCTCAGGTTAGAGTCTACACTGGGCTTGGTCTTATGACCCTGAGATCATGACCTGAGCCAGACTCTAGAGTCAGATGCTTAACTAACTTAGCCACCAAGGCTCCCCAAATAATGTATATACTGTTAAACCCCCACGATCTGTGTAACTTAATTTAATCTAGATTTTCCTAAAGTCATGTGACCTTAGAGTTCTTTTTTAGTGGGGAGGGAAAAAGGGAGAAAGAGGGAGAGAGAAAAAATCTTAAGCAGATTCCACACCCAGTGAGCAGCCAGACACAGGGCTTGATTTCACAACCCTGAGATCACGATCTGAGCCAAAATCAAGAGACAGACACTTAACCAACTAAGCAACCCAAGCACCCCTAGAACTGTATTTTAAAATGACATGGTTCTAAGAATTTCCTTTAGATAATCTTGACATAACATAATTCTATCTTATTTAATTTAAAAAAATAAATGGGGAAATTGTGTCATGAGAAAATAAAAAGTTTGAACATTTCTGAAATATTTAAGGAGTTTAACTATTTGTTTTTAAATACTTCTTTGAATTATGCTTGTTATTCATTTGCTTCTAATAATTTATAAGCATTGATCATGATCTGAATTGGCAATCATGATTTTTGAATTATACAAATGGACATAAAAAGACACACTTTGGAGAGCCACTTTCTAACTATGACTTGGTATATGCTGTTAAGTTTTAAGTGGTATTATTAAGCACACCAATTAGAGTCACTATTCTGCAATGTGATGACATTATAGGAGGACGAAATAATTAGTTAATACAGCAAAGTGGTTCTGTTTCCTCATCAGCTCTTAGATTAGTAAAATGGGACATTTGTTAATAAAATACTCTCCTCAGGGCGCCTGGGTGGCTCAGTGGGTTAAAGCCTCTGCCTTTGACTCAGGTCATGATCCCAAGGTCCTGGGATCAAGCCCCGAATTGGACTCTCTGCTCAGCAGGGAGCCTGCTTCCTCCTCTCTCTCTGCCTGCCTCTCTGCCTACTTGTGATCTCTGTCTGTCAAATAAATAAATAAAATCTTTAAAAAATAAATAAATAAAATAAAATAAAATAAAGTAAAATAAAATACTCTCCTCACTGCAAGTCCACGGAAGACTCAGACTAATAAGATCCTAAAGATCCCTTATTCCTGTCTGTAACCTAGAATTTACAGCCTGAAGAGTTTCCTTGAAGACTTTACATGTCTTTTTGTTGTTGTTGTTACATTCCTTTTCAGGAATGTAACAAATGCCCTTGTCTTGAATAATGAGTATCAGGCAGCTTGAGTTCCTTGTCTCTCTTTCTCTAAGATGTGCGTGTCAAAAAAATCATAGTCCCATGGAATCCAGGATCATTAAGAGATTTTTAATATCTGCTATCATCAGAGGATAATAACTAGAAAAACAGCAAGATATATAACACAAATGTAAACACGCACAAATACAGGATATACTCACAGGAATTTAGAAAAAAAAGATAAAACATAGTAACACATTCTCTGTTTTGTAGAGAAGACAGCACATAAGAAAACCAATTGTTAGACTTTAACCATCCTTAGACTGCATCCTTAGTTTCTTTCTTTATCTAATGTTTTCTCCCTACTCAGGTTTTAGCTATTCTGTGCCCCATGTAGCCCCATCACCAAGAACTGTACCTTTGGGAAGTGACAATTTTCCACAAGAGCAATTTTTATATCTAAAAGACAAGGGGAATATGAGAAGAATGGTTGTTGCTGTTAAAGTATGTCCTCAGGATTATAAACTGCATTATGCAGTCATGAACTTCTATACTAATGTCTTTTAACCTTTGGCAATATTAGTCTAGAGAGGATCTTGTGAAGGATGGTACATTAAGTTTTAGAAGTGATGGGCTGTGATATTCCTGCTGTGATACTGAATGGCATAGGCTGAACTTCAGCACAGCCTTCTAAAGACATAAGACATTTTTTCTCCATAGGGCAAAGTTTACCTATAAGAGGGCAGAGCTGTGAATTCAGATAGTTCGACCTGTCCTTTGAACAGTAGGACATAATGGTGCCATTTTACAGTGGATTCTATAAAATACCCTACTTTCCTGGTCACAGGCCACTGTATTTTTAACTCTTTCATCCATCAATTTATTAATTCTATAGAACCTGAGAACCCACAGTGCTTATATAAAATAAATACTGCAAAATTCTAGACATTTCCAAACTATTTAGAAAAAAAAAAACACTAAACAAATAGTCGAAACATAATGAGACTAAAGCTTTAGTAGCAATTTATACAAACTGTCTGGTTGGATCAAAGGGTGAAGAAAGCATTTCTTCTAGGTAGATTAATGACCAAACTGATGGGTGGGGAAAAGAACAAGGCAATGAATATGGACCTGGAGTCAGATCAAAATTAAATTACTACTTTACTTTTTTCTGAATGACTTTTGACCTATTATTTAATCTCATGGAATTTCAGTCAACTCACACTATTAACAAATACTCCATTTCTTCATTTTTATATCACAGCAGTGATGAAAAATGGAAATTCAATGTAATTCCAAGAATTGTAAAGTATGTGTCCCAAATATTTCTCTGCATATCCTCTTTTTGTCTCAATGACCTGCAACATAGTGCAGACTTTTAGCAGTTCACATGTGGGTTAGCACAGATTTCTAAACAAGCAGTTTGATCAAAGCCCTCCCCCTGACATGTAACATTCTCCACAATGTGATTCACATGATTTTTCTGAGAAATCTGTCTATATACATTTGGCGTAGAAACTGTGAATGGCTGCCAGTTTCTTTTCATTATGAAGTCAATAATAATGTAGCAAATACAACCAATCATTTTTCACTTAGTTTTTCTTTTTCTCTCTCTTTTTTAAAGATTTAATTCTTGGAAGGGGAGAGGCAAGATGGCAGAGGAGAAGCAGACTGAAATGACATCAGATCCCAGGAGTTTAGCTAGAGAGGTATCAAGCCATTCCAAACACCTACAAACTCAACAGGAACTAGAAGAGAAGAGCAGCAATTCTAGGAACAGAAAATTGACCACTTTCTGAAAGGTAGGACATGAGGAGAAGTGAATCTGAAGCAATGGGAAGATAGACCACAGGGGGAGAGGACAGCGCCTGGCAAGTGGCAGAGCCGTGGAGCACAAAATCAGAACTTTTAGATGTCTGCTCCTGAGGGACATCACTCCAGAAGCTAAGTGGGGGTGGAGCCCTCATGGGGATAGTCTCAGGTCCCATGGGGTCACAGAAAGATTGGGGGTGTCTCAGTGTGGCAGAGCTGCCAGGTGTCAGAGCAGGGAAACCGACAAAAAAGACAGAGCCAAGGAGTGAGCTTTCAGATTGGAGTTACCTTAAACCATGATCCAAGGCACAGTCAGACCACTGCTCTTTGGGCAGTGACCCCACAAATGGTAGATCCGGGGAGAATCACCTTCCTCCTCTGGGAAGAGCAGTGCAGCAAGAATCTGCTGGGTTTGGAGACTCCAAATGGGGCCGTGTGCCAGAAATAGAAATGCTTGGTCACAGGCCAGGTGAGCTCAGAGTGTGACCAGAGATCAGGAGACAGGAGTGATTGACTGCACATCTCTGAGGGTGCACTGAGGAGTGGGTCCCAAGCTTTCAGCTCCCCCAGGCTAGAGATTGGGAGGCCGCCACTTCATTCCTGTCCTCCAAATCTCCAAGGAAAGCATTCCAGGAACAAAAGCTACCGAGAGCAAACCTGTGCAGATTACTTAGCGCAGTCCCTGGCAAGGGTGGTGCAATTCTGCCTTGGGCAAAGACATTTGAGAATCACTACAAAAAGCCCCTCCCACAGAAGATCAGCAAGAACATCCAGCCAAGACCAAGCTCATTGATAAAGTAGAACAGTGGAACTCCGGAGCTAGGGGAAAGCAACATATAGAATTCATGGCTTTTTTGACATGATCCTTTAGTCTTGCAAAGTTAAATTTATTTTTTTTTTCTTATTCTATTTTTTAACTTTTCCTCTTTCCTCTTTTAACATTTTTTAACTAGTTATCTTAAAAATGCCTTTCTAAAAAAATCTTTTTAAACCTTCATTGTTATACTCATAATTTATCCCATCATTGTATTTAACCTTATTTTTGTATATATTTTGTGTGTATATATATATATATATATATATATATATATATAATTTTTTCCCTAAAAAATTATGGGATACAATTTCTTCTAATAGATCAAAATATACCCTAATTGAGCACATGGCTTTGTTCAGTATCCAGTCTGAGCACATTCCCTCCTCCTTGTTTTTTTTTTCTTTTCCCAATCAACTTATCCTATCAAGTCCTTTTTTATTTTTTTTTTAATTTTCTTTTTTCTTTTTTTTTTTTTAAAGATTTTACTTATTTATTTGACAGAGAGAGATCACAAGCAGGCAGAGAGGCAGTCAGAGAGAGAGGAGGAAGCAGGGTCCCTGCTGAGCAGAGAGCCCGATGTGGGGCTCGAACCCAGGACCCTGGAATCATGACCTGAGCCCTAATTGAGCACATGGCCTTGTTCAGTATCCAGTCTGAGCACATTCCCTCCTCCTTGTTTTTTTTTTTTCTTTTCCCAATCAACTTATCCTATCAAGTCCTTTTTTATTTTTTTTAATTTGCTTTTTTCTTTTTTTTTTTTTAAAGATTTTACTTATTTATTTGACAGAGAGAGATCACAAGCAGGCAGAGAGGCACTCAGAGAGAGAGGAGGAAGCAGGGTCCCTGCTGAGCAGAGAGCCCAATGTGGGGCTCGATCCCAGGACCCTGAGATCACAACCTGAGCCGAAGGCAGTGGCTTAACCCACTGAGCCACCCAGGCGCCCCTTTAATTTTCATTTTTACACTAATGTTCCATCCCTTCATCATGTTTAGCCTTATTTTCGTACATACATAAGTTTTCCTATCTTTAAAATTTGGGGAGGTAGTTTCTTCTAAGAGACCAAAATACACCCAAAATCAAGTGGTGGCTCCATTCAATTCACCAGTCTAAATATATGATTTCTTTTTTCCCCCTTTCTTCTCCCCCTGGTTTTGGATCTCTTCTGATTAGGATAGCATTCATTTCCTGGGGTATTTGCTACCATTTCAGTATTTTATTCTCTCATTCATATATTCTTATCTGGATAAAATGACAAGGCAGAAAAAGTCACCACAAAAAAAAGAACAAGAGGCAGTACCAATGGCTAGGAACCTAATCAATAGAGACATTGGTATTATGTCAGAACTAGAGTTCAGAATGACGATTCTCATGTTGCTAGCTGGGCTCAAAAAAGGCATGGAAGATATTAGAGAAACCCTGTCTGGAGAAATAAAAGCCCTCTCTGGAGAAATAAAAAAACTAAAATCTAACCAAGCTGAAATAAAAAAAGCTATTAATGAGGTACAATAAAAAAATGGAGGCTCTTACTGCTAGGATAAATGAGACAGAAGAGAGAATTAGTGATATAGAAGACCAAATGATGGAGAAAAAAGAAGCTGAGAAAAAGAGAGACACAACAACTACTGGACCACGAGGGGAGAATTTGAGAGGTAAGTCATACCATATAATGAAACAACATTAGAATAATTGAGATTCCAGAAGAAGAAAAAGGGGGGGGGGCAAAACATATTCTGGAGTGAATTATAGAGAATTTCCCTAATATGGCAAAGGGAACAAGCATCAAAATTCAGGAGGCACAGAGAATGCCTCCCTCAAAATCAATAAGAATAGGACACACCCAGTCATCTAATAGTTAAACTTACAAATTTTAGTGACAAAGAGAAAAATCCTGAAAGCAGCTTGGGACAAGAAGTCTGTAACATACAATGTTAAAAATATTAGATTGACAGCAGACTTATCCACAGAGACCCAGCAGGCCAGAAAGAACTGGCATGATATATTCAGAGCACAAAATGAGAAAAAATATGCAGCCAAGAATACTAGGGGTGCCTGGGTGGCTCAGTGGGTTAAAGCCACTGCCTTCAGCTCAGGTCATGATCCCAGGGTCCTGGGATCGAGCCCTGCATTGGGCTCTCTGCTCAGTGGGGAGCCTGCTTCCCTTTCTCTCTCTCTCTGCCTGCCTCTCTGCCTACTTGTGATTTCTGTCAAATAAATAAATAAAATCTTAAAAAAAAAAAAAAAAAGAATACTATATCCAGTCAGGTTATCATTGAAAATAGAAGGAGAGATAAAAAGCTTCCAGGACAAACAAAAACTAAAAGAATTTGCAAACAATAAACCGGCCCTACAGGAAATATTGAAAGGGGTCCTCTAAGCAAAGAGAGAGCCTAAAAGTAGTAGACCAGAAGGAACAGAGACAATATACAGTAACAGTCCCTCACAAGCAATACAATGGCACTAAATTCATATCTCTCAATAGTTACCCTAAATGTAAATGGGCTAAATGCACTAATCAAAAGACACAAGGTATCAGAATGGATAAAAAAACAAAACCTATCAATATGCTGTGTACAAGAAACTCATTTTAGGCCCATGATACCTCCATATTTAAAGTGAGGAGAGGGAAAACAATTTACCATGCTAATGGACATCAAAAGAAAGCTGGGGTGGCAATCCTTATATCAGATCAATTAGAGTTTAAGCTAAAGACTATAATAAGAGATGAGGAAGGTCACTATATCATACTTAAAAGGGTCTCAACCATATCAAAAGATTGGGATCATTCCCTGCATATTTTCAGACCACAATGCTCTGAAGCTAGAACTCAATCACAAGAGGAAATTTGGAAAGAATCCAAATACATGGAAACTAAAGAGCATCCTTCTAAAGAATGATGAAGGACCTCGATGTGAGAAAGGAATCCATCAAAATCCTTAAGGAGAACACAGGCAGCAACCTCTTCGACCTCAGCCACAGCAACTTCTTCCCAAAAACATTGCCAGAAATGTTGCCCTTGAAGCAAGGGCAAAAATGAGCTATTGGGATTTCATCAAGATCAAAAGCTTTGCAGAGCAAAGGAAACAGTCCACAAAACCAAAAGACAACTGACAGAATGGGAGAAGATATTTGTAAATGATATATCAGATAAAGGGCTAGTATCCAAAATCTATTAAGAACTTTAGAAAACTCAACAACCAAAGAACAAAGAATCCAATCAAGAAATGGGCATAGGACATGAACAGACATTTCTGCAAAGAAGACATCCAGATGGCCAACAGACACATGAAAAAGTGCTCCACATCACTCAGCATCAGGGAAATACAAATTAAAACCAGAGTGAGATACCACCTCACACCAGTCAGAATGGCTAAAATTAACAAGTCAGGAAACGACAGATGGTGGAGAGGATGCAGAGAAAGGGCAGCTCTCCTACACTGTTGGTGGGAATGCAAGTTGGTGCAGCCACTCTGGAAAACAGCATGGAGGTTCCTCAAATAGTTGAAAATATGACCCAGCAATTGCACTCCTGGGTATTTACCCTAAAGATACAAATTTAGTGATCCAAGGGGGCATGTGCACCCAAATGTTTATAGCAGCAATGTCCACAATAGCCAAACTGGAAAGAACCTAGATGTCCGTCAACAGACGAATGGATAAAGAAGAGGTGGTATATATATACAATGGAATGTTATGCAGCCATCAAAGGAAATGAAATCTTGGCATTTGCAATGACATGGATGGAAATAGAGGGTATTTTGCTGAGTGAAATAAGTCAATCAGAGAAAGACAATTATCATATGATCTCCCTGATATGAGGAATTAGAGAGGCAGAGTGGGGGAATTGGGGGGTAGGGAAGGAAAAAAATGAAACAAGATGGGATTGGGAGACAAACCATGAGAGACTCTTAATCTCACAAAACAAACTGAGGGTTGTTGGGACGGGGTGTGTAGAGAAAGTGGTTGGGTTATGGACATTGGGGTGGGTATGTGATATGGTGAGTGCTGTGAACTGTGCAAGCCTGACAAGGTCTGATTCACAGATCTGTATCCCTGGGGCAAATAATACATTATATGTTAATAAAAATAATTTAAAAAAAGGTTTAATTGTTATTGTGGTTTACAGTATATATTATCTACACGCAGTTTACAGTACATGTACAGTATATATTATCTACTTTATTACTATATTTTAGTCTTTTTATAGCTTTTCTGAGGTATAATTAATATATGAATCACTACACATATGTAATGTATACAATTTGATGAGTTTGGACAATTGCATACACTTGTCATAACATCATCACCATCAGAGTAATAAACATATAGACCACCTCCAAAAGTTGCCTTGTGTCACTTTGCCTCCCCTCAATCACTTCTTTAAACCATCGTCTGCCATGAATATTCCTCACTGCACCAGCCATGCTAATAAGTTATAGTACCATTTATTGATTGTTTTGTCTCTGTCAAGAACTGTACTAGATAATTTACCAACTTTCATCCTTAAAGGGAGTTTCTAGGATAGTGAATATATTTATTCTAATTTTGTAGATGAAACCAGTGTATCCATTTAATAACTGACCAGAGACTACAAAGTAGGTAATTGGGGAGCCCAGAATTTGAACCTAGGTACTTTCCCTTTAGAGTCCTTAGTTGTACATGACTGTAAATACACTGATTTGAGGTCCTTTAAATGTCCTTATTTCTGCATCCATTTAATTTTTCATATGCTTTTCCTGATAAGTCTTTATATAATTCTACTCATCCAAAAACTTCACACTTGGGCTCAAGTGCCTTCTCTTCCAAAAAGGTTTTCTTTATTCCCCAACTGTGTCCACACTGAGATCTATGCAAGTATCTACTTCAGGCTCCTCCATCAACCTGTAAGTATCCTGAAAGTAAGGGTGCTAAACTTTTATCTTTTTATTACATGACAAAATATCTCTAAATATTCGCTGAGTTAATTTAGTAAACAATTATAAAACTTTTATAGAATCATGTTAATTCATTTGTTGTTCCATTACTTATTAACCAACTTCTTAGGTGTTTTCCAACACCCTATTCAGTCCTTCTTCCATACATACAACTAGGCGACCCTTATAAAGCATAAGTCCAATTATATTTTTCCCTTGCTTAAAAATCTCCTATGGTTTAATGTTACATTTGTAACAAAATCCACTCATTTGATCCTCTAAGAATTAAAGCACAGAGCCTCTGCCACTAGCTGACCTCCTAACTCTTCTTACCTTTTATTACCTTCAAGACATCCTGTTATCCTCAAGGCATGCCATTCTCTTCCTGTTCTCTGCATATGCCAAGTTTATGCTCTTTACAACAACTACAAGTAAGTTGTAATGTGAAGTATAAGAATTATCCATAAGAACAAGTGGAGTAGGACAAGTGAGGATAACAGAGATGGAACATATTAGAAATCAGTAAATGTATAATAAATATATATTGGATATATAATATATGTCCACCTATTGATATGGAGAAAAGAGTATTAATACTGATGGTTTATTTGCCCTGAGTGACTAAATTAATAGTGTTAATACTGAGTCTTAAAGAATTTCAAGAAAAGAAGGACATTTAAGGGCCAGAGTTTCAGGGATGATACTTTTTCAGGACTACTGTGTTCTAAGTGTCTATGTTAGAGACAGACAATCTGGACTTAGCTATATTTTTCTGGAGCCAAGAAGGCACAGTGAAGGGAAAACTATTTGAAGCATTTCAAGTGGATATGATTGTCTAAAAAATATTTAATGTGAGAATGAAGTTAACAATAGATCTGGGAGAAGTTAATAGGATCAAGAGAATGAGTGAGAGATCCCCTTTGAGAGGTCTACTGCAATGATGGTAGGCATGGTCATACACTCCAAAAGGCAAGTACAAACACTGTTCAGAATGGGCAAGAGTTGGAGATTGGGACAGATGCTGCCTATGAGTGCCCACTACTGCTCTCCTTTGTGCCCCATCCATGATTTTAAGTCTCAAGGAACATAGAATCCTGAAATACAGGCAGGGAGGGGATGGGAAAGCCACTTCTCTCCATCTACTCTGCAGAAGCCCTGTCTCCTTTTCAGAGCAGTTCCACAAGCACTTGAAAATATCCCAAGTGCAAACCAGAGAATTATGTAGTCGCATTTGGCCATTGCGTAGGCATATCTCCTGGGGCCATGATGTTCCTTCTCTGTGATGGTTTGATTTTTACCATGTGTTTTCCAGGTGCCAGTGAACTCAAAGATATTCTAGCTATCAGCAAATGTGTCTAATTTTGGGCATCTGCATACAGCTCTCTTGAAGAAGCCAGTTTGTAAAACATTACCAATGAATTTTATTGCATTATTGTGCAATTAAGGATGAGGATGACAATAATGAAAATGCTGTTTTTCTTTTTTTTTTTAGGCAAAGAATAAATTTAAAACTGGTTGACAATTACTAATACTCTAAAATGCACAGAAAATGCTAGCTTTTTTTTTTTAAGATTTTTATTTATTTATTTGACAGAGAGAAATCACAAGTAAACAGAGAGGCAGACAGAGAGGAGGAAACAGGCTCCCTGCTGAGCAGAAAGCCCGATGTGGGGCTCGAACCCAGGACCTGGGATCATGACCTGAGCTGAAGGCAGCGGCTTAACCCACTGAGCCACCCAGGCGCCCCCAGAAAATGCTAGCTTTTAAAGGCTTAAAAAACGTTCAAAATAAAGATCATCTTGGACAGAAATGTACTCATCTATTTCTCTGTGTTAAAATGTAATGCTCACTGCTTATGAACAACTTTGGCCAAAAAGGGAAAATAATAAAATAAAATAAAAGAATAAAATATCCATTTTCATCCCTAGCAGTTATGTTACAAAGATGGTTTTAAGACTTCTAAATTCAAGTAAAAAAAAAAAAAAAAAAAAAAAAAAAAAACCTTTAAAAATGACATTAAGAATATCAATTAAAATACCATTAATACCGGGCACCTGGGTGGCTCAGTGGGTTAAGCCGCTGCCTTCGGCTCAGGTCATGATCTCAGGGTCCTGGGATCGAGTCCCACATCGGGCTCTCTGCTCAGCAAGAAGCCTGCTTCCCTCTCTCTCTCTCTCTCTCTCTGCCTTCCTCTCCGTCTACTTGTGATCTCTCTCTGTCAAATAAATAAATAAAATCTTAAAAAAAATACCATTAATACCAATTAAAATACCAATAATACAATTAAAAATGACAAATATATTTTCATTTCAAGCAATTATTTGAAATAGAAGTAGAAATATGTATTATCTGGACACAGTATCCACAGTCAATTATAGAGGTGAAAGTCTGACTTGTTAGACTAGCCTGAATTGACACGTTAGTCATCTTAACTAATTAATATTCAGATTATCACTGTGAAAAAAGCTGATGTGTAAATAGCTTAATTTGTGACTAACTGCCTCTATACCTTGAGAGTAGTTGAATGCTAAAAGGGACCAACCAATGCTTTCTCTAGTTATTGTTTTAAAGTGTTTCTTGGGACTCAGGGCTGTGTTGGTACAGGAATGTCCTGCCACTCAGCCTTTAATTCTACAGAATGAAAAACCAGTGTTGAGAATACAGATGTCATTTAATTTTAAGACATAAGTCTTCTTTAACAGATATTATATTTGATCCATAATGAACCCAGCATTTTAGACGCAGTGTAATGGACCTAGAGATGAAATTTGGGTCATTTGGAGAAGTACATAGAAAGGAATTCCTGAATTATACCCTCACTAGTTACTTGATATAATATCTGGAATAATGAAAAATGTGACTTATAGAAGTGAAATTCAATTATGTTAGCTCCCAGATAAATGAAATAAACCTTCAGGAAAAGAAATATAAGTAAGGATAATGATAACAAATTTTTAACTTAAGCACTTTATCTTATGACACAATGAAAACTTAGTAAATTTCAATGGAGGGGTGCCTGCATGGCTTAGTCGATTAAGCAACTGCCTTTGATGTAGGCATTTTCACAGGTTCCTGGGATTGAGCCCTGCATATGGCTCCTTGCTCAGTGGGGAGCCTGCTTTTCCCTCTCTTTCTACTTGCTACTCCACCTGCTTGTGCTCTTTCTCTCTCTGCAAATAAATAAAAATTCTAAAAAAATTTTAATTTCAATGGAAACATATTAAAAAATTCCCAAGTTCTTTTCCTTGTGATACTGAAAACATGAATTCAAATATATACATGTTCAAAAATAAGATGTACATAAAATTATCATGGCTATGAATGATTCATTAATTGGTTTTCTGATAGAAACAACATGAAAACCTAGTTCCTTAAAATTTAAGCTTCTTTTCCACATGAAAATTTGACTCATTGTTCTCCAATAATTTAAAAACTGGAAAAAAAATCCTTCAAGACTTATAGGAGCCAGGTAGGGCAATAGCATCAACTGCAACTGAAAAATAAATGTGTCAGTTTGAGAATAGACTGTAAAAAAAAACATATTATTCTTTGTAATGTAAATCAGCATTTTAAAAACTAGATTAAACCCATATGGAATGCTCTGACAAACAGGAGCAGTAAGGGGTTAGTTTAATGTAGCCAAATAGTTTTAAAAATAACAAGAATTACTGTACTAATTTCTTAGACTATCACAGTGATCACTGAGTTAAGAAATCAGTTTTATTTTTAAATTGTCAATTTCTAAGCTTATTTGACCACAGATGTCTCTTTTGTTCATATAACAACTATTATTACCACCCTAAAATTATATTTGGCAGATGCATGTGAGAGACATTAGGCCATCATATTAAAAAAATCATTGAATTTATGATGAAATTTGCTAATGTATTCCCATTTGGATAGAAGTATATTTCTAGCTTTTTGGACTTACTTCATCAACTCTTTCTCTGTCTTCATTTCATTACCTCCTGTATCTATACTTCCCTTTGTGTTCTCAGTATTATCTTCTAAGCCTAGGCTTGTATTTCCACAAATACAGAATTTTAATGGGAGTTTAAAGGGTCCTAGGTTCCCAAATCATTTCCCTCTCCATCTGTCTTAACCAAAACCAAATAGTTTTACACACACATACACACACACATACTTAATCTTTATGGCAAACATTTGCTCAAAAGACACCAACAGATAACTATTAGTAACAAGGTCAAACCTGATCAAATTTTCCATTTCAATTTTATCTCCCATTCTTGCCCACACAGATACTGTAGGAAGATAGAGAAGCCCATTCCTTATGCTATGAAGATGTGATAGTCACTCTGTCTTCCTGAGAAGTTTTGATATATGCTTTCTTCTGCCTTGCTTATTCTCTATCTCATATCGTGAGGTCCTACTTGTTGAGCTTTTTTTTACCAAATCTTATTCAGACTCATAGTAGTGTCTTCCTTCTCTAAATCCATAATACTTCTTCCTATGCCAGTTGTACAGCTTTTAAAAAGGCCTTGCTCTGTCTATGTAATTGTTTCCTTATAATGTTTCTTTAATTTTAAAGCACTATCTTTTACTCTATCTAATTCCTGGTTTACTAATCCACAGTTTACTTCTCTGTATTTATTCACTAAGTAAATATTATTGAGGATATGATATATCCTAAGTCTGCCAAAAGTCCCCTGAAAATTCAAAGATAATACAACCTTGTCCTGTGTTCTGAGAACTCATGGTCTAATAGTGAAGATATAAAAAACAAACAAATAAACAAACAAACAAAAAAACAGTTAAATATACCAAATTGTGTTTCCTTAACACAGAGCCATGACAGATGAGGTAATCTATGACTTTATACAGAGAGTAACAAAAATGTATTAAAAAATTCTTATTTTAGTTGAAAATAGAGCTGCCCTATGGCCCGGCAATTGCATTACTGGGTATTTACCCTGAAGATATAAATGTAGTGATCTGAAGGGTCACGTGCACCCGAATGTTTATAGCAGCAATATCCACAATAGCCTAACTATGGAAAGAACCTAGATGTCCATAAACAGATGGATAAAGAAGAGGTGGCATATATATATGGAATACTATGCAGCCATCAAAAGAAATGAAATCTTGCCATTTGCAATGACATGGATGGAACTAGTGGGTGTTATGCTTAGCGAAATAAGTCAATCAGAGAAAGACAATTATCATATGATCTCCTTGATATAAGGAGGCAATGTGGGGGGTTTTGGGGATGGGAAAGGAATAAATGAAACAAGATGGGATTGGGAGGGAGACAAACAATAAGACACTCTTAATCTTACAAAATAAACTGAGGGTTGCCAGAGGGAGGGTTTAGGGAGAGGGTGGTTGAGTTATGGATATTGGGGATGGTATGTGCTATGATGAGTGCTGTGAAGTGTAAACCTGGTGATTCACAGACCTGTACCCCTGGGGCTAAAAATACATTATATGTTAATTAAAAAATTAAATAAAATTTAAAAAAAGTTCTTATTTTCGGGGAGGAGTCAAGATGGTAGAAGAATAGCAGGCTGAGATGACATCAGGTCGCAGGAGTTCAGTTAGATAGTTATCAAAACATTTTGAATACCTAAAATCCAACAGGCAATCAAAGAGAAGAAGAGCAGCAATTCTAGAAACAGAAAATCGACCACTTTCTGAAAGGTAGGACATGTGGAGAAATGAATCTGAAGGGATGGGAAGATAGATCGAGGGGGGAGGAGACAGCTCCCAGGAAGCAGCAGAGCAACGGAACACAAAATCAGAACTTTTATAAGTCTGCTTCACTGATGGACATTGCTCCAGAGGTTAAGAGGGGGTGGAGCCCTTGTGGGGACAGAGTGGTCTCATGTCTTCTAGGGTCACAGAAGGATTGGGGGCTTCTGAGTGTAGCAGAGTTCGCAGGTATTAGAGCAGGGAAGCTGGCTATAGAGACAGAGCTGAGGAGTGAGCTCTCAGCTCAGAGTTACCTTAAACTGTGATCCATGGCACAATCAGACCACTGTTCCTTGAGCAGGGACCCCACAAGTGACAGATCTGGGGAGACTCACCTTTCTTCTCTGGAGGCAGGAATCTGCTGGGTTTGGAGATTCCAAACGGGGCTGTGTGCCAGAGACAGAGAGGCTCATTCACAGGCTGGGTGAGCTCGGAGTGCGGCTGGAGACTAGGGAGACAGGAGTGATTGAGTGCTTTTCTCTAAGGGTGCACTGAGGAGTGGGGCCCCAAGACCTTGGCCACTCCAGGCTGGACATTGGGAGACTACCATTTTCATTCCCATCCTCCAGAGCTCTATGGAAAGCACTCAGGGAACAAAAGTTCCTGAGAGCAAACCCGAGCAGATTACTTAGCCCAGCCCCTGGCAAGGGCAGCACAATTCTGCCTCAAGCAAAGACACTTGAGAATCATTACAAGAGGCCCCTCCCCCATAAGATCAGCAAGAACATCCAGTCAAGACCAAGCTCACTGATCAGGGAGATCAATGATCAAGGAGAACAGCGAATTCCAGAGGAGGGGAAAGCAAAGCATGGAATTCATGGCTTTCTCCATGTCTCTAGTCTTGCAAAGTTAATTAATTAAAATTTTTTTTTTTCTTATTCTAATTTTTTTAACTTCTACTCTTTCCTCTTTTAACGTTTTTTTAAATAGTTTATATTAACAATACCATTCTTTAAAAAAATATTTTTGAACCTTCATTATTATAGTCATATTTTATCCTTCATTGTATCTAACTTCATTTTTTGTATACATATAGGGTTTTTTCTTCTAAAAATTTTTGGGATATGACTTCTAATAGATCAATATATACCGTAAATCTAGCATAGGGCTTTGTTCTAGTCTCCAGCCTGAGCAAATTCTATTTTTTTTCTTTCTTTTCCCAACCAACTTATCTTATCAACTCCCTTTTTATAATTTTTTTTAAATTTTCATTTTTATATTCATATTCCATCCCTTCACCATGTTTACCATTCTTTAAAATTATGGGAGGTAGTTTCTTCTAAGAGACCAAAATAAACCCAAAATGAAGTGGGTGGCTCTGTTCTATTCATCAGTCTAATATATATATATATATATATATATATATATATATATATTTTTTTTTTTTTTTTAATTCTTTAAAAAATTTTTTTGAACTTCTTTTTACCCCCATTCTTCTCCACACAATTTGGGGTCTCTTCTGATTTGGTTAACACACATTATTCTTGGGTCTTCGCCACACTTTTAGTATTTAATTCTCTATATATTCATATATTCTTATCGGGATAAAATGACAAGGTGGAAAAACTCACCACAAAAAAAAGAACAAGAGGCAGTACCAAAGGCTATGGACCTAATCAATACGGACATTGGTAACATGTCAGATCTAGAATTCAAAATGACAATTCTCAAGGTGCTAGCTGGGCTAAAAAAAGGCATGGAAGATATTAGAGAAACCCTGTCTGGAGAAATAAACCCTCTCTGGAGAAATAAAAAAACTAAAATCTAACCAAGCTGAAATAAAAAAAGCTATCAATGAGGTACAATAAAAAATGGAGGCTCTTACTGCTAGGATAAATGAAGCAGAAGAATTAGTCATATAGAAGACCAAATGTTGGAGAATAAAGAAGCTGAGAAAAAGAGAGACAAACAACTACTGGACCATGAGAGGAGAATTCTAGAGATAAGTGATACCATAAGATGAAACAATATTAGAATAATTGGAAATCCAGAAATAAGAGAGACAGGGGGACAGAAGTTGTATTGGAGTGAATTATTACAGAGATTCCCCTAATATGGTAATGGGAACAAGGATCAAAATCCAGGAGGCACAGAGAACCCCCCTCAAAATCAATAAGAATAGGTCCACACCCTGTCATCTAATAGTAAAACTTACAAGTCTTAATGACAAAGAGAAAATCCTGAAAGCAGCCCAAGACAAGAAGTCTGTAACACACAATGATACAAATATTAGATTGGCAGAAGATTTATCCACAGAGACCTGGCAGGCCATAAAAACCTGGCATGATACATCCAGAGCACTAAATGAGGAAAATATGCAGCCAAGAATACTATCTCCAGTTGGGCTATCATTGAATAGAAGGAGAGAAAAAAACCTTCCAGGACAAACAAAACCTAGAAGAATTTGCAAACACCAAACCAGCTGTACAGGAAATATAGAAAGGGGTCCTATAAGCAAAGAGAGAGCGTAAAAGCAGTAAACCAGAAAGGAATGGGGACAATATACAGCAACAGTCACCTTATAGGCAATAAAATGGGACTAAATTCATATCTCTCAATAGTTACCATGAATGTAAGTGGGCTAAATGCCCCAATCAACCACATAGGGTATCAGAATGGATAAAAACCCAAAAGCCATCAATATGCTATCTGCAAGAAACTCACTTTAGACCCAAGACCCCTCCAATTTACCATGCTAATGGACATCAAAAGAAATCTGGGGTGGCAATCCTTATATCTGGTCAATTAGATTTTAAGCCAAAGACTATAATAAGAGATGAGGAAGGTCACTATATCATACTTAAAGGGCTTGTCCAACAAGAAGGTCTAACAATTTTAAATATCTATGCTCCTAACATGGAAGCAGCCAACTATATAAACCAATTAATAATAAAATCAAAGAAACACATAGACAATAATACAATAATAGTAAAGGACATTAACACCCCCCTCACTGAAATGGACAGATCATCCAAGCAAAAAAAAAAGATCAACAAGGAAATAAAGGCTTTAAATGACACCCTGGATCAGATGGACATCACAGATATATTCACAACATTCCATCCCAAAGCAATAGAATACACATTCTTCTCAAGTGCACATGGAACATTCTCCAGAATAGATCACATCCTGGGTCACAAATCAGGTCTCAACTGGTACCAAAAGACTGGGATAATTCCTTGCATATTTTGAGACCACAATGCTCTGGAGCTAGAACTAAATGACAAGAGGAAAGTTGGAAAGAACTCAATACATGGAGGCTAAAGAGAATCTTACTAAAGAATGAATGGGTTAACCAGGAGATTAAAGAAGAATTAAAAGAATTCATGGAAACAACTGAAAATGAAAACACGACTGTTCAAAATCTTTGGGACATAGCAAAGGTGGTCCTGAGAGGAAAGTGTATAGTGATAACAGCCTTTCTCAAGAAACAAGAAAGATCTTAAGAACACAACTTAACCCTACATATAAAAAAGAGCTACATATAAAAAAGAACAGAAAAGGAAGCCTAAATCCAGCAGGAGAAGAGAAATAATAAAGATCAGAGCAGAAATCAATGAAATAGAAACCAAAGAAACAATAGAACAAATCAATGAAACTAGGAGCTGGTTCTTTGAAAGAATTAATAAGATTGATAAACCCCTGGCCAGACTTATCAAAAAGAAAAGAGAAAGAACCCAAATAAATAAAATCATGAGTGAAAAAAGACAGATCACAACCAACACCAAAGAAATACAAACAATTATAAGAACATATTATTAGCAACTATACACCAGCAAATTTGACAATCTGGAAGAAATGGATGCATTCCTTGAGACATATAAGCTACCAAAACTGAACTGGAAGAAATAGAAAACCTGAGCAGACCCATAACAAGTAAGGATATTGAAACATTCATCAAAAATCTCCCAACAAAGAGTCCAGGGCCAAAAGGATTCCTGGGGAATTCTACCAAATATTTAAAGAAGAATTAATTACTATTCTCCTGACACTGTTCCAAAAAACAGAAATGAAAGGAAAACTTCCAAACTCATTTTATGAGGCCAGCATTACCTTGATCTGAAAACCAGACAATGACCCCATCAAATAAGAGAATTAGAGACCAATAACCTTGATGAACACAGATGTGAAAATTCTCACCAAAATACTAGACAATAGGATCCAACAGTACATTAAAAGGATTATTCATCACGACCAAGTGGGATTTATTCCTGGGCTGCAAGGTTGATTCAACATCCATAAATCAATCAATGTGATACAATACATTAATAAAAGAAAGAATAAGAACTGTATGATACTCTCAATAGATGCTGAAAAAGCATTTGACAAAATACAACATCCTTTCTTGATCAGAACTCTTCAAAGTGTAGGGATAGAGGGTACATACCTCAATATTATCAAAGCCATCTATGAAAAACCCACAGTGAATATCATTCTCAATGGCGAAAATGGAATATCATTTTAGTTTGATATATCATTTAGCATATATTATATGTCATGTATGATATATACTATATATCATATATCATCATAAGAATATCATTCTCAATGGAGAGAGAGCTTTTCTGCTAGGGTGAGAACATAGCAGGGATGTCCATTATCACCAGTGCTATTCAACATAGTACTAGAAGTCCTAGCCTCAGCAATCAGACAACAAAAAGAAATTAAAGGCATCCAAATTGGCAAAGAAGAAGTCAAACTAACACTCTTTGTAGATTATATGATACTTTATGTGGAAAACCCAAACGACTCTACTCCAAGATTGCTAGAAGTCATACAGGAGTTCAGTAATGTGTCAATATAAAATCAATGCACAGAAATCAGTTGCATTTATATACACCAATACCAAGACAGAAGAAAGAGAAATTAAAGAGTCAATCCCATTTACAATTGCACCCAAAACCATAACATACCTAGGAATAAACCTAACCAGAGAGGCAAAGAATCTGTACTCAGAAAACTATAAAGTACTCATGAAAGAAATTGAGAAGACACAAAGAAATGGAAAAATGTTCCATGCTTTTGGGTTGGAAGAACAAATATTATGAAAATGTCTAAGCTACCTAAAGCAATCTACATATTTAATGCAATCCCTATCAAAATACCATCCATTTTTTTCAATGAAATGGAACAAATAATCCTAAAATTTATATGAAACCAGAAAAGACCTCGAATAGCCAGAGGAATGTTGAAAAAGAAAGCCAAAGTTGGTGGCATCACAACTCCTCACTTCTAGCTCTATTACAAAGCTGTCATCATCAAGACAGTATGGTACTGGCACAAAAACTGACACATAGATCAATGGAACAGAATAGAGAGCCCAGAAATAGACCCTCAACTCTATGGTCAACTAATCTTCAACAAAGCAGTAAAGAATGTCCAATGGGAAAAAAGGCAATCTCTTCAACAAATGGTATTGGGAAAATTGGACAGCCACAGGCAGAAAAATGAAAGTGGACCATTCCTTACACCACACACAAAAATAGACTCAAAATGGATAAAGGATCTCAATGTGAGAAAGGAATCCATCAAAATCATTAAGGAGAACACAGGCAGCAAACTCTTCGACCTCAGCAGCAGCAACTTCTTCCTGGGAACATCGCCAAAGGCAAGGCAATCAAGGGCAAAAATGAACTATTGGGACTTCATCAAGATCAAAAGCTTTTGCATAGCAAAAGAAACAGTTAACAAAACCAAAAGACAACTTACAGAATGGGAGAAGATATTTGTAAATGACATATCAGATAAAGGGCTAGTATCTAAAATCTATTAAGAACTTAGCAAACTCAACAACCAAAGAACAAAGAATCCAATCAAGAAATGGGCAGAGGACATGAATAGACATTTCTGCAAAGAAGACATCCAGATGGCCAACAGACACATGAAAAAGTGCTCCATATCCCTTGGCATCAGGGAAATACAAATCAAAACCACAATGAGATATCACCTCACACCAGTCAGAATGGCTAAAATTAACA
Source organism: Lutra lutra (assembly GCF_902655055.1). Lineage (NCBI taxonomy): Eukaryota > Metazoa > Chordata > Mammalia > Carnivora > Mustelidae > Lutra > Lutra lutra. Next base: position 55,048,447 of record NC_062290.1, read on the forward strand.
AGTCAGGAAATGACAGATGCTGGTGAGGATGCGGAGAAAGGGGAACCCTCCTACACTGTTGGTGGGAATGCAAGCTGGTGGAGCAACTCTGGAAAACAGCATGGAGGTCCTCAAAAAGTTGAAAATAGAGCTACCCTCTGATCCAGCAATTGCACTACTGGGTATTTACCCTAAAGATAAAAATGTAGATCTGAAGAGGCCATGTGCACCCGAATGTTTATAGCAGCAATGTCCACAATAGCCAAACTATGGAAAGAGCCTAGATGTCCATCAACAGATGAATGGATAAAGAAGATGTGGTATATATATACAATGGAATACTATGCAGCCATTGAAAGAAATGAAATCTCGCCTTTTGCAATGACGTGGATGGAACTAAAGGGTATTATGCTGAGCGAAATAAGTCAATCAGAAAAAGACAATTATCATATGATCCCCCTGAAATGAAGAATTTGAGAGGCAATGTGGGGGGTATGGGGCGTTGGAAAGAAAAAAAAATGAAACTAGATGGGATCAGGATGGTGACAAACCACAAGAGACTCTTAATCTCACAAAACACTGAGGGTTGCTAGGGGGAGGGGGGTGCGACGAGGGTGGTTGGGTTATGGACATTGGGGAGGGTATGTGCTATGATAAATGCTGTGAGGTATGTAAACCTGGAGATTCACAGATCTGTATCCCTGGGGCTAATAATACATTATATGTTAATAAAAAATTTAAAAAAATTTTAAAGTCCTTATTTTCAGGAACTGTATAAAGTATTTACAGATAAATAAAGTGTCATGCTCAATTAATAAACATAATGCCAAGAATATAATAAACACTTCAAAAAGATCTGTTTTTTAGTTTGCATTTTAGTTATTAATGCTATTTTATTTAGTTATTCCATTCATCATTCCTATAAGATAGAGGGTGCTTATATTGTAAATAAAATTAGTTAACCTATGATTATCCTGCTAGCATTTAACAGATGTAGAGTTTAAAACATCATCTTCATTTTAGAATCTGTGGGGATTTTTTCTGGTAAGTAACCTTGACAATTGATATTGCCCTCAGTGCCATTCTTTTTTTTTAATTTTTTTTTAATTTTATTTTTTATAAACATATATTTTTATCCCCAGGGGTACAGGTCTGTGAATCGCCAGGTTTACATACTTCACAGCACTCACCATAGCACATACCCTCCCCAATGTCCATAACCCCAAACCACTCTCCCAAACCCCTCCCCACATCAACCCTCAGTTTGTTTTGTGAGATTAAGAGTCACTTATGGTTTGTCTCCCTCCCAATCCCATCTTGTTTCATTTACTATTCTCCTACCCCCTTAACCCCCCATGTTGCATCTCCTCTCCCTCATATCAGGGAGATCATATGATAGTTGTCTTTCTCCGATTGACTTATTTCGCTAAGCATGATACCCCCACATCGTTCCATCCATATCGTCGCAAATGGCAAGATTTCATTTCTTTTGATGGCTGCATAGTATTCCATTGTGTATATATACCAATTCTTCTTTATCCATTCGTCTGTTGATGGACATCTAGGTTCTTTCCATAGTTTGGCTATTGTAGACATTGCTGCTATAAACATTCGGGTGCACGTGCCCCTTCGGATCACTACGTTTGTATCTTTAGGGTAGATACCCAGCAGTGCAATTGCTGGGTCATAGGGTAGTTCTATTTTCAACATTTTGAGGAACCTCCATGATGTTTTCCAGAGTGGTTGCATCAGCTTGCATTCCCACCAACAGTGTAGGAGGGTTCCCCTTTCTCCGCATCCTCGCCAGCATCTGTCATTTCCTGACTTGTTAATTTTAGCCATTCTGACTGGTGTGAGGTGATATCTCATTGTGGTTTTGATTTGTATTTCCCTGATGCCGAGGGATATGGAGCACTTTTTCATGTGTCTGTTGGCCATCTGGATGTCTTCTTTGCAGAAATGTCTATTCATGTCCTCTGCCCATTTCTTGATTGGATTATTTGTTCTTTGGGTGTTGAGTTTGCTAAGTTCTTAATAGATTTTAGATACTAGCCCTTTATCTGATATGTCATTTGCAAATATCTTCTCCCTTTCTGTCAGTTGTCTTTTGGTTTTGTTAACTGTTTCCTTTGCTGTGCAAAAGCTTTTGATCTTGAGGAAATCCCAATAGTTCATTTTTGCCCTTGTTTCCCTTGCCTTTGGCGATGTTCCCAGGAAGATGTTGCTGCGGCTGACTTCGAAGAGGTTGCTGCCTGTGTTCTCCTCAAGGATTTTGATGGATTCCTTTCTCACATTGAGATCCTTCATCCATTTTGAGTCTATTTTCGTGTGTGGTGTAAGGAAATGATCCAATTTCATTTTTCTGCATGTGGCTATCCAATTTTCCCAACACCATTTGTTGAAGAGGCTGTCTTTTTTCCATTGGACATTCTTTCCTGCTTTGTCAAAGATGAGTTGACCATAGAGTGGAGGGTCTATTTCTGGGCTCTCTATTGTGTTCCATTGATCTGTGTGTCTGTTTTTGTGACAGTACCATGCTGTCTTGATGATGACAGCTTTGTAATAGAGCTTGAAGTCCGGAATTGTGATGCCACCAACTTTGGCTTTCTTTTTCAATATTCCTTTGGCTATTCGAGGTCTTTTCTGGTTCCATATAAATTTTAGGATTATTTGTTCCATTTCTTTGAAAAAAATGGATGGTACTTTGATAGGAATTGCATTAAATGTGTAGATTGCTTTAGGTAGCATAGACATTTTCATAATATTTGTTCTTCCAACCCAAAAGCATGGAACATTTTTCCATTTCTTTGTGTCTTCTCAATTTCTTTCAAGAGTACTTTATAGTTTTCTGTGTATAGATTCTTAGTCTCTTTGGTTAGGTTTATTCCTAGGTATCTTATAGTTTTTGGTGCAATTGTAAATGGGATGGACTCCTTAATTTCTCTTTCTTCTGTCTTGTTGTTGGTGTAGAGAAATGCAACTGATTTCTGTGCATTGATTTTATATCCTGACACTTTTCTGAATTCCTGTACAAGTTCTAGCAGTTTTGGAGTGGAGTCTTTTGGGTTTTCCACATAGAGTATCATATCATCTGCAAAGAGTGATAGTTTGACTTCTTCTTTGCCGATTTGGATGCCTTCAATTTCCTTTTGTTGTCTGATTGCTGAGGCAAGGACTTCTAGTACTATGTTGAATAGCAGGGGTGATAAAGGACATCCCTGCCGTGTTCCTGACCTTAGCGGAAAAGCTTTCAGTTTTTCTCCATTGAGAATGATATTTGCAGTGGGTTTTTCATAGATGGCTTTGATAATATTGAGGTATGTGCCCTCTATCCCTACACTTTGAAGAGTTTTGATCAGGAAGGGATGCTGTACGTTGTCAAATGCTTTTTCAGCATCTATGGAGAGTATCATATGTTTCTTGTTCTTTCTTTTATTAATGTGTTGTATCACATTGATTGATTTGCGGATGTTGAAGCAACCTTGCAGCCCTGGAATAAATCCCACTTGGTCGTGGTGAATAATCCTTTTAATGTACTGTTCGATCCTATTGGCTAGTATTTTGGCGAGAATTTTTGCATCTGTGTTCATCAAGGATATTGGTCTGTAGTTCTCTTTTTTGATGGGATCCTTGTCTGGTTTTGGGATCAAGGTGATGCTGGCCTCATAAAATGAGTTTGGAAGTTTTCCTTCCATTTCTATTTTTTGGAAAAGTTTCAGGAGAATAGGAATTAGTTCTTCTTTAAATGTTTGGTAGAATTCCCCCAGGAAGCTGACTGGCCCTGGGCTTTTGTTTGTTTGGAGATTTTTGATGACTGTTTCAATCTCCTTACTGCTTATGGGTCTGTTGAGGCTTTCTTTTTCTTCCTGGTTCAGTTGTGGTAGTTTATATGTCTCTAGGAATGCATCCATTTCTTCCAGATTGTCAAATTTGTTGGCGTAGAGTTGCTCATGGTATGTTCTTATAATTGTCTGTATTTCTTTGGTGTTAGTTGTGATCTCTCCTCTTTCATTCATGATTTTATTTATTTTGGTCCTCTCTCTTTTCTTTTTGATAAGTCTGGCCAGGGGTTTATCAATATTATTAATTGTCTCAAGGAACCAGCTCCTAGTTTCGTTGACCCTCAGTGCCATTCTTAAGTAAGAACTTAGTAAATACCATCTTAATGTTCATATGAGATAAGCCTCATAATTTTCTTGGTCTCTCTTTTCTTTTTTCACACTCTAAAAGAAATGTTTCCACCAAGAAGCAGAGAATGAAAATATTACTATTAGAGTGTGGCTACCTTTCTCCCCCTTAAGTGTTTAACCTGACTAGAGGGTTCAATCACACAGAGATCCATTTAGTTTGCTCTGAAAATAGTAGGTGTCATTTGAGGAAATTTAACAAAGAGGTAAGAGGCAAGATGATCTGAACAGTAAGAGTAAATCCACCTCACCATTTTAAATCAAAACCATGTATTTGAAACTGGCACTTCGGCTTTTTAAATGCTGAGATGATCAGATAATTTTCTTCACATTTTAGAGAATATGTGGATCACATGACAACTAGGGAGATTCCTTGTCCAACAGGACCTTTTTAATAGTACAACATTGCGAGTCTCTCCAATTAGACCTAAATGATAAAAATCCTTTGAATCCCACATTGAAGCCAATCAGTTGTTTCTGAGAGATTCACTATAATCCTTCATCAACCAGAGAATAAATAAAATGTGTTTGTTAGAGTCACCCAAAAGTGAGTCTATAATACTTTTTATAAAGTAAATAAATATAAATATAAATATAAAATATAAAATAAAATATAAAAATAAAAAATAAAATAAAGTATAAATTATCAGATCTTTATATAACTATTATTAATAACATTTATCAATGATGTGCTTCATGCCATGCCATGCATTAAACTGTATTAAGCACTTTACAAACATGGTCTCAATTTTATTAACTCTATGAGGTAGCAGTTATTATTTCCCACCATTTGATACATGCCGAAATTGAGCCTTAGTTTAAATATCTAACTTTAATCAGTGTCAGAGCCTCGTTATGGACCCAGGTTGGCTGATATGAGAACCTGAACTCTTAACCGGTCGTACAAACAATTTATAAATACAGTTAGTTGAGAATGAAGGTAGAAAAAATGCATAAAATAAGTGGTCGAAGAAGAAAAATACCTCTTGAAAATGTAGTCTTAGCTGGAGTTTTACTTCTTACTTATTTCATTATGTATCTAAGCCATTCAGCTGAAATCAGCTGGGTAAGCTCGGCTTGCTTTCATACACATCTTTTCCTTCAGAGCACTGATATACCAGTGAGTGCTAGAGAGCTTTTTCCTAGCTATCTGATTTTTAGGATTTCTGAATCTCTGGTGCAGAGTCAGCTGTACTTTCATTAGAAATATGGGAAACTTAAGATTTGTTTTTTATCAAGTAGGATCAAAGGTATTGAGAAGCATGTCATGTTATTATGTCTGCCTTAGAAGATTCAAGTCATAGTATCCAGCAGGAAAAAAAACGTATATCCATTCTATAGCAAGATCTTTTCGGCTATACACCATACAAATCCAAAACAAACTAAGAAATAAAGTTATGATTTTTTTTTATCCACCATTATGAGACTTAAACCTTCATCTTTAGAGAAAAGCACGAATATATATTTTTCACTCCTGATGCTTACTCAGGATAGAGTTGTATGTGCCCAGGCTTTCCTCACAGCCAGTCTTTGGCTCAAAATAGCTCTAAAGCAAAATGGGTTGCACATGGCACCCTGCAAGAGTTGTAGTATTAATATTATTGGAAGTTAAAAAGAGTGAAAGGATATAGGTATCTGATTTTTATGTATAAATATGAATAGTTATTTTTTCTAAACCACCCAGTCTAGAAGAAACTGATTTCTGTTAGCCCTACCCCCAAGTAAAATATTAAACAATGGAACATGCTGTTCCCAAAGTTCTTATCCTAATAAGATTTTAAAAAGCATTACCCTAAAATTCCACCCTTATGAAACATAAATCTGGAAAACTTGGTTTGCTGAACAAATATGAATACATGCATTTTCATAGTTTCATGTTTATAAATTACTTTTACACCTTTTATCTCATTTACTTCTCACAATAGCTTGTGAGTTAGACAAACATGGATCAGAAGAACCATTTTATACTCATTACTTATACTCAAAGAAGCTAAGGGACCTCTCTGGTGCACATAGATTGTAAAAGCAAAGACTAGAATCTACCCTAGCTCTTCCCAGTGCATTTGCTCATCTATTATTCAATATTACTCTTCAAAAGAGTAAATTCTTTGTGTAATCAATCTGTAATACTTACATAATTTGAAATATCAAAATGTATATTTTAAGCCAAAACTACCTCATAAATCTTTGCATACAATCTAGACAATCAATGTCAAAAGAATAATTTTTGTAACTCTTCTAAAATTTGAAAAAAATAAGGTCTACTTAATATCATAGTGAGCAATAACATCGGCTAGTTTATTCTATAATGTTGCCACAAATCATACTTTATTTATAAAAACAAAACTCAGCTACTTATGTTCTACTCAAGAGAAATAATATAGCTATTTTGAAGCTTCAGGGCCATTATAAATGTTAACTTTTTTTAAAAGATTTTACTAATTTATTTGAGAGAGACAGAGAGAGCATAAGCAGGGGGAGGGGCAAAAGGGAAGGGAGAAGCAGGTTCCCCACTGTGCAGGGAGCCCAATATGGGGTTTGATCCCAGGACCCTGAGATCATGGTCTGAGCCAAAGGTAGATGCATAATGACTGAACCACTGAGGTGTCCCAAGAGCAAAATATTTTAGAAATAATTCCCAACTCTACACTGTTCCTAAATTCTCAGGAACCACTTAGTGCAAATTTCCACTATCAAACAATACAACAGATATCACTGTTAAAGAACTTCTGCCTAGGGTAAACGTTACTAAAAATCAATACACAACTGGAAAGTATGGCTTAAGTATGTGTAAAAAAATAAGTCAGTGGGCTTGTTTTAAAATATAAGTTTGATGAACATATGACATTGGCATATGAATAACTTTCAATGCAATTTTTATTGCAAAATACCCAACAATTTCTCATATGGTGTGTGTATTTTGTTATCACATCTGGCCTATTTGTGTTTTCCTCTGAAAATCCATGCAGTATAAATAGACACAACAGACACAGTAAAGTAAGATGGGGAATAATTAACAGCTCTAAGCATATGGGATTACAAAAAGCTATGTCAAGGGTAACAGAAACAAAAGTTATACCACATGTTATTTGGTCTTTTAATTAATCTTTATGATGAACAATTCTATAGGAAAGTTATTTTCTTCAAGATCATCCTTCGCTCCAGTGAAACAAGGGAATAGACAATTAGAATTTCAAAAATGACAGGGTTCATCTTACCAAAGCAGCCAATAAATATTTGTCAATGGCCTACTATGCATGGAAAACTATTCAAGACCCTGTAGTCCTAATGTTGAACACGATGTAATTGGTATCAATTCTCAAGATGCTTGCTTTGGGAAAACAAATAAATTAAGTGCTCACATAAAAAGAAATACAATTATTAGAAACTATCCTCTAAAGAAAGCAAACTGGTATGGATTTAAAATGTCTTACAGCATTTAGGATAATATTTAAACTAAAAACTGAGATTAAATATTGGAATCCATAAAGTAGTTTTAAATCTGACAAAATAATTTTCAAGAGAACATGTACAAAGGCCATCAGGTGTTAACTGCTTGGCATATTTGGAGAACTGATAGTAGTCTGTAGGTAGGACAATAGATTAAAGCTGAGTGAGCGAGAAGAAAGAAAGGTTAAAAGGGCCAGTGGGAAAGCTAGGAGAAAAAAGCATGAAAACGTCATTCAGAACCATGGTAACAAGTTTGAATTTTGTGTTAAGCACAAGGTGGAATTCACTTGATGATTGTAAACAGGGGCATGCCATGATATCATTTATGCTTTTAAAAGACAAATCTGGGATTTCTTCTTATACCTATTATGTAGAAAGCTAGACAGTGCATTGCTCCTGAAATAACAAAAAAAGATGACCCACGAGTCAGGATTTTCTTGAGTCATCAGAGAGCTCAGAACGCTGGCTACTAAATTAGTCTAAAGTCCAAGGGGGAACGTGATGGTTAATTTTGTGTCCATTCGACCAGGACACAGAGCATCTAAATATTTGGTCAAACATTATTTTTGGGTGTGTCTGAGATTACGCTTCTGAATAAGATCAGCATTTCAACCTGCAGGCTGAGTAAAGCAGATTGTCCTTCCTAATGTGGGTGTACATGATCCAATCTGTTGAGGGTGGAATAAACAGAAAGATAGAGAAAGGAAGGATTTGTTCTCTGCCAGCCTGGATAAGCTAGGGCATTGGTCTTCTCCTGAATTTAGACTGACATTTATAGCATCACCTCTCTTGGCTCTCAGCCCTTTGGGATTGAACAGAAACCACACCAGCAGCTTTCCTATACCTCCAGCTTTCAGGTAGCTGATCATGGGATGTCTCAGCCTTTATAATGCATAAAGCAATTCCTTATATGTTGAATTATATATCAAAATATATATATCAAACTATATGACTGTAACTGTAACTATAACTGAATGGATGTATGAACGGACAGAACTTTTATAGAGTTTAGAAGGCAAGGGAAACCACATTATAAGAGATAAGAGGGCATAAGGTAAAATATTAATGAGCCCTTTGGGTTCCAGTGTGGACTGATGTGTCACTTGAGGTAAGTGGGTATCCAGACACAGTAGGATTTTGCATTAACTCAAAGTCTCTTTTCCACAAGCCATCATTCGGTGCTCACAAGAAAAGTCCATGAGGAAGAACCAGAGAGTGCCTTTCTGTGGTTCGGGTATGAAAATGAATGGCTACCACTTCAGAAGAACCCTGCAAACCCTCTGCCATGTGAAACAAAAGCCTTAGCTAGTAGATGAGTGGAAGGAAACCCTGAAATTGCTACAACACTGGAGGAATCCCTTAAAAACGGGAGGGGAAGGAAAACTATAATCATGGGAAGAGGGGCAGAAAAGCATCCTGGGCCTGTCTGAATTCTAGCAATGCTGAGAGAAGAGTAGGAAGGCCCATACCAGGAACAAACATGGACACAAGGAACAGTTTGGCTGCCACTGGGAGACAGTCAGGGACATTAGCAAAGTCCCTTCCTGAGATCCAAGCACAAAGAACCTAGTTAAGGCCGAGGCTGTGCTGGCAAACAGCTGACTTCCAGTGCTGCATCAGGAACCTAGCACCAGGTACCGAGCAACCGTGACTGGTTTACCCCAGGACATGCAGAAGCATAGAGACAAGTGGAGCCAATGCTGAAAAACTAATTTTAAGTTAAACCCTCTAGTAAGCCAGCTCAACCATACATATGAGAAAATGGTTGTATACTGACTGCTGTTAAGCCTATCAAATGGAACCACAAAAACAAACTAACAAAAAAAGTAAAAATCCATTACTATTTAGTTGACTGGATTCTCCTTAACTGCCTTAGAAAAAGGAATGAGTATCCTCACAGTTGGAATGGGATGTATAGGGAGACCCTGGTGAAGTGGGGGCATTGAGCTCCTAAATTCTGATGAGTGTTTGCCAGTGGAGGAGCCCTCTCCACTCCCACCCAGTGAAGTACACTCTCTACCCACAGTAGAAGTGGCCTTTCAGCTCCACTGAGGGGACAAATTCAGCAACCTAGCCATGCCTCACCTCTTTGCTTCTACCTCTTACTAGACCCAAGTCCTAGCAGGCACCTGAACATGGGATACAAAGTATGACACATAGGCAGGTACACTATACTCCAAAAGAACTGCTTGAGTTTTTAATTTAACAGGGCCATAACAGGACCCCTTGTGGATGCTTATCAAAGGGTGACCTCAGTGGAAGGAGGTTTTAATAATCAAGTGAACAAGGTGACCCATTCTGTGGCTACCAGTCAGCCTCATTCCCCAGCTACCTCTGTCACTGCCTAATGGGCTCATAAAGTGGCCACAGTGGCAGATATGGAGGTTACACACTGGCTCAGCCACAAGGAAACCTACTCACCAAGGCCAACCTGATTCTAACTACTGGTGGGTGTCCAATATGCCAGCAAAGTGCCCTACACAATGATACCATTTGCCAGTCTGATGGCAGGTTGATGACATTAGACCACTTCTATCATGGAAAGACAATGTTTTGCTACCTTCTTACAGGAATAAATGTTTACTCTTGATACAGATTTGCCTTCCTTGCACAATGCCTCTGCCAAAACCATCAGTCATAGACTCACAAAATGCTATATCTATCATTATGTTATTCCGCATGGCACTACTTCTGATCAAGGAACTGACCAGTGTTGTACAAGATTTATAAGTGTTTTATATACAGATGGATTACATAAACTCATTTCATTCTCAATACAGCCACATGAAATGAGACCTTTTACTATTATAATATTACAATGAGGAAAAATTTTGATAGTAAGTGGTAACTGATTTGCCCCAACTCAGATCTATCAAGTATCAGATGGGTTGGTTGAGGATCCATGCCTTTATAGACTACATCATACTTTTTAAGTAATGTGTTAGATATATGAATGTTAAACTCCACAGTTAAGATTGGAAATGTAATTCAAACTATTTCCATAAACTGTGATATTTTGATTCAAAAGTATGAATGAGATATTTTTAGGCCAGAGTAGTTTGTAGAAAAGATAAGGAAGCCAACCTCTAAGCTCTGGGCTTAGAATTTAGGTAGAAAAGTGGAGGTAGCAAAGAAAGTTAAGAAGCAATGGCTCCTAATATAGGGGGAAATTGGAAGGTAGAGTGTCATGAAATCAAACTAGAGGTATTTCAGGTAGAGGAGAGTCAACTAGGTAATAACATTGAGAGGTTAAAATAGGTGATATTACAGTATTATACTAAAGGAAGGCACTGTCACAAAAAGACCCAGTGAAAGATTGTGTTGCTGTTGTTGTTGCTTGTTTGAATGTTTTTTTTTTTTCTGCTGTCATGTCCAGCTCTGAGGATGAGTGTCCTAAGTTTGCAAGCAGCCCTGTTCCAGAGTCCTAGATAGCTTATTTTGTGTAGCTCTGTCATCACCTAAGGCAATGCATCCTTTTTAAGGGCTTTCCATTATGTTTAGGTTGTAGCCAATGGAAATGGGAGAAAGAATGAAGATGCCATACCAGTAGATCCTTGGGGCCTATATACTACTTCCAGTGGAGCTGTTACTTATATAGTCATATATAACTCCAAAAAAAAAAAACAAAAATAAAGTCTAATCATGTTGCCTTAGAAGTAAGGGAGAATAGATTGTGGTTAACAGATAATCTTAGCCATAGTAACCTGCGAGTATAGTTTGGTAGAAATATTCAGATACCTACTCACTAACTTAATCATTATTCAGTGAATCATTCATTTAGTTGCATCAACAAACATTATCTTCTGCCCACTATGTTCCAGACACCCCAGCAATCTCATTATTTGAATAAATATTATTTGAGACACTTTCCCCCAAAACCCCCTTTAAAATAAATTGAGATTTCAAGTAACTGTATTCCCACTTCTCTTCCCTCCAAAACCTATTAACTATGTACATGTTTATCAATTTTATATCATCAAAAGATAGATTAAAAATTGAAAAAAATCCTTCTGCCTAAAATGATATAGGCAATAATATTTAAAGTAAAGCAGCTGTTAACTGCATTTATGATAACATGAAATATCCATAGCAGAATTTAGCATATCATAAAAAAACAGCAACACAGTTTTAAAGTAATTGGTAATAAACCAAACAGAATTTATAAGAAAACTAATAAAAATTTCTGTAGGACATAGAGAATACATAAAGAAGCAAAAGATTATCTGGATGAGACAATTTAATTTTAAAGACATCAGGGTTTTTTCCCAAATTAATGTAAACATTCAATATAATCTCAGCCATTATTAGTATAAACTTACATATAATTTGGTTCTTCTATGCCTTTAGGAACCTGTATTATGGAAATTCTTATATACAACGTGTGTGTGTGTGCATGTGTATGCATATTGTGGCAGTATCACTGTGGCTTATTGTAGAAATCGTTGAACACATTGTACCACTGCCACAGCACTGAAAAATTTACAGCTATTTTAATAATTGAATATAAAATATGTACAATATTATGTGTGTATACGTAGATATATAGAAAGATACACAGTAAAATGTCATCAATTATACAAACCCAACTGGTAGGCATTTGGTTGCCTCTGAAGAAAGCAGTAAATTTGCATGGGGCCAAGCTAAGAGTAATTTGACTTTTTAATTCACACAGCTGGAATCTGTTAAAGAAGCAGGTATTGCTCCTGAAATTAAAAACAAAATTTCTGAAAGGAGACAGATAATGTCACTCTTGTTGTGCAGCTCTTTAAGGAACTATTTTTTAGCTTCTTCCAAACTAATGCTGCAGATAAAAAGTTATGACAGTTTAAAAAATAAGATGACGTATTTTATGACAACAAATGTAAAGAATTAGATACACTTTATTATTTGATCTATAGAATTTATTTGAGGAAGCTTATGCAAGATGAAATAAATATAACCCAGGGCAGCGCATATCTTTTTCCACTTTGTCTCTTGGTTTATTATCTGCTTAGTCGGCTAAGGATGAGAGCCTATGATCTTAAACCTACAGATCACTAGATCACACACCAAAAATACCAGAGAGAATATCCAAGAGGACCTGGCCTCTTTGAGTAGTGAGGAGCTTCTTGTTTCTGCCACAGACAACAACGGGATTTTACAATAAGATGATAAGCATAACTTTATATTAGGAGTTTCTGCTTGCTCTCTAAAGGCTTACTTCTACAGCCTCTATGGCATTTCATGTCTCTTACAAAACATCTCTCTCTCTCTGTTTAGATACTTCTATAACAAGTGTCTAAATGCAAACTGAGGCTGGGAAAGGGAGAAAAAGTAAAAATAAAGTAAAATTGCTGTGAAAGAAAGAAATCTATCTACGAAGAACAGTCAAATAATTAAAATACTGTTAAATAGGCCAAATGTATAGCTTACAATATTGACTCAATATTATTAAGCTAGTTGATACTAAAAATGGTGAAATGAAATTATATTCTTCAGCGAATAGCTTTACTCTTACATTCTCTAAGTATCATGCACTTCATTTAAGTTTGGGAGCCAATCAAAAGCACTTTCCCAGAAAGACCTAATGTTGTCTGTGTTCATGTTATTATTAGAGGTAATTAAAACAATATCTTGTTGCCAATGTGATGACTTCAGGAACAAGCTTGTGTGATGGACTGTTCCAGGTTCTGGGACTGTAGAGGGAGTTGGAAACTTAGCTTAGTAATCCAAATATTTTCCAATATATGTGTTTAATGCTCTAAGTTCCTATGTTACAACAGTTTTGTTTGCTTGTTGGCTGCATCCCAGAAATTTTAAGTTCTATTTCCATTTGGTTTGACATGGTTTTTAACTTCACTTGAGACTTCATTGATCCATGTGTTGTTTGAGAGTCTGTTGCATAATTTCCAAATATTTTGGAATTTTCCAACTATCTTTCAGTTATTGATTCCCAGTTTAATTTCATTTCTGTCTGAGAACATACACTATATGCTTTCTATTCTCTTAAATTTACTAAGGTGTGTTTTATGGCCTGGTATATGGTCTCTCTTGGTGAACGACTGTTTTGTGAGAGCTTGAAAAGAAAATATATTCTTTTGTTGTTGAACAGAGCATTCTATAAATGTCAATTAGATCACATTGATTGATATTGCTGTTCAGGTCAACTATATACTTATTGATTTTCTGTCTCCTTGATCTACAAATTACTGATAAGGGGCATTTTTGAGGTCCTTAACCATGGTTATAGATTATCTGTTTCTTCTTATTGTACTCTTTTGCCTTACATATTTTGATGTTCTGTTGATTAGTGTGTTGCCATTTAAAATTATAGTGTTTTTGGAGAGAAATGACTTCTTGATCATTATGTATTTCTTCTCTTTATTTTCAATAAATGTCCACGTTATAAAGACTGGATTGTGTGAAATTACTGTAGCTATTTTGTTTAGAAGGTTTTAGTATGATGTATCTTTCTTCATCATTTTAATTTTTCAGAATCATATATAAAGTGAGTTTTGTATTAAGCAGCATATTCTTGGATTTATATATACATAGATGTATTTTATATAAATAAATCAATTCTAATAATCTCTATCTTTCAACTGGCATATTTAGGTAATTCATATTTAAAGTAAGATTTAATACACTTGCACTAACATATACTATATTTTTACCTGTTTTCTACTCATTCCCAGAGGTTTTTCTGCCTTCTCTTGTTTTTATTGAATATGTTATGATTCCATTTTCTCTCTTTTCTAAGTGGATCAATGATACTTCTTTAAAAAAAAAATAGTGGTTGCCCTAGAGTTTACAGTATATAGTTTTAACTAATTAAAGTCTACCTTCAATTAATACTATTCTGCTTCAAGTGTAGTCCAGATATCATATAACAAAATATTCCCAGTTCATCTCATGTCTTTTGTGACATTGATACAACTGATTTATTTCATTTATCCATAGGCTATAACCATTCAATAACTTGCCACTTTCATTAGTTTAAACAAATCAATTGTATTGTTAATTAAGAAAAAAAAACCTCAAGTACTTTATTTCACCTTCATTTATTCTTCTGTAGTATTCTTTCTTATATAAAATTGTATTTCTTAAATATATGTTTATAAAAAATAAAATTTAAAATTGTATTTCTTTCTATCAACTCCTTGGAAGGCAGGTGTTCTAGCAATGAATTGTCCTGGTTATTGTTTGGGAATTCTTTCATTTCTCCTTCAATTTTCAAGGAGAATTTCACCACATATTCTAGGCTGGTGTACGTTTTTCTTCTTTTATCACTTTAAGTATTTCACTTCATTCTCTTGCTCTCAAAGTTTTTGGTGTCATTTTGATGAAAAGTGTGATGTAATTCCTATCCTTGCTTCTCTACAGATAATTTTCCCCACCTCCCTACCAACTCCAGGTTTTTGTTTCAAAATTTTGTTTTTTATATTTCCTGCACTTTGACTATGATATGACTAGGTGCAGTGACTTTTATATTATTTTGTTTTGTGTTCTCTGAGCTTCCTGGATTTGTGGTGTGGTGCCCATCATTAATTTTGACAGTTCTTGGTCTAAAGACTTCAAATATTTTTCTGTCCCCTTTTCTCTTTCTTCTCCTTTGGATATTCTAGTTATACACATCACACATTTTGAAACTGTCCCACAGTTCTTAGATTTTTTTTCACTTTTGGAAATTTCTGTTCATCTATCTTCAAGCTCATAGCTTATTTCTTCAGCCATATTTCATGTACTGTTGAGCCCATCAAAGGCATTTTATATTTCCATTTTGATTTCTAGCACTTTCTTTGATTATTTCTTAGAATTTAATCCTCTGTTTATATATCCATTTGTCCATGAATGTCATCTATTTTTTTCAATTATAGCCTTTAACATATTAATCATATTTACTTTAAATTCCATGTTTGATAACCCCAACATACATGTCATAACTAAGTCTGGTTCTGATGCTTGTTTTTAACTCTTTAGACTGTGTTTTGCCTCCTTTCCACATGCCTTATAATTTTTTTGTTGAAAGCTGGGCCTGTATTAGATAATTGGAACTGAGGTAAATAGGCCTCTAATGGGGAAATTTATGTTGATCTACCTGGAATTTAGGCTGTGTTTAATATTTATTCTAGCTGTAGATGACAGAGGCTTAAAATTCCTTTAGTTTTGGTCTCATTTCCTTTGTGTAGGTTTCACCAAATACTCTTCTTTCACAGTGTCTATGTCTTGCAGCAATTTGAGCTATAACACACTTTTATATATTGGGAGACTTGTTGATGTGGTGGTAAAGTGAGGTGAGGGGCTCTGGTCTGTGAACTTTACAAGTGTTTCTTTCTGTATCGCTTTCTCCTCTCCTTCATTTAGTTCAGACAGAAAGATGGGAGAGGACTGTAGTGAGAGGAATGCCTTCCCATTACCATTCTGGAACCAAACTCTGATCAAGTCTTTCTCCTAGAGTAATAGGGCTTTCTAATGGAGAAGAATCTGGATAGATTTCACAAGGGTTACTTTCATGCTTTCACTGTCATAACCAGGAAGGGTCTTTCCCAAATTCTCCCTTTAAGAACATGGTGGCATTCATGTAGATAAAGTGTGATCTTCCACACCTATAACGGCAGCGCCCAGGAGTTTCTCACTCTCTCACTACTCCAGACTCAGCCCCTAGCAAGTTTTTCAAAATTACTATTTAATTTTTCCACCCATTTATTTCTCTAGCAGTTTCTACTGTAGGTAAATGGATCTTTGCTATTCCTAAATTTGTCTGCCTGTCCAGATTTGGGGATGCATTTTTGCCCTGCAAACTCAATTCTTTGAGCAGTCCCCCAAATTCCCTGATTTTTGGTTTGTCCTCCCTTTTCTTGTTGTACAGATGAGAATGACAACTTTCAAACTCTGTATTTTAAAGCTCTATTAAAAGTCTAATTTACTTTGATGGTGAAGAGAGGTCTCATTAAGTAGGTGCTATTTAATTTGAGACCTTTATGACAAAGCAGTTCTAGTCTAGTGACAATAAAGGGGGAAAGTGTTCTATGCAAAGCAAACATTAGCCTCTGAGAAGGAAATGCTTAGCAAATTCAAATCCAGTGTGCCTGGGACATAACAAGTGAGTGGGACAGTATCAGAAAAATACGTTAGTGATGCAAAAGGGGGCAAGAAGAGGTAAGTTACTCTAGGTCATGGTACAAAATAGATTTTCTTCTAAATGTATTGGAAAATTACTAGAAGCTTTCTGCAAGGGAATAACGTACTCTGGTTCATCTTTTAAAAAGTGGCTCTGGCTACTTTGTGGCATAGCAATTGTTCTAGGGTAAGAGCAAGTGAAGGAAGACTAAGCTGGACTCTACTAGAATAACTTAATGAAGATGAGGGTTGAAGCTGTAGCAGTAAAAAAGGAAAGAAGAGATACATTGGATTTTTTTTTAAGATTTTACTTATTTATTTGAAAGAGAGAGAGAGCACAAGCAGGGAGGAGGAACAGAGGGGGAGGGAGAAGAAGACCTCCCCCTGAGCAGGGTTCCATCCCAGGACCCTGAGATCATGACCTGAGCTGAAGGCAGACACTCAACTGATTGAGCCACCCAAGCCTCCCCTACTGGGAACTTTTTTAGAGAAAAAAAGAGAAGGGCTTCCAGACATAAATGACTAGGGAAAGTAGGGAGAGGGGGAAGCTAACTGTGAATATTATTATGGGAAGACCTGAGAGGACCCTAGATTACTTAAGTCATTAAGTAATTAATCAAAAAAATAAACAAATACAATAATCCAGAGAGGTTAATAGAAATTGCCCAAAGGTACAAAGCTAGCATGATCACTGCTGAAAATCTGATGATCTTCATAACAGGCCCTTCAGTCATCATTACACTTTGGTTTGCTCTATTATTTCTGAGCATTTTTATTTATTCATAAAAATAAGATATTTCTACTTTAAGTTTATCTATATATAGCACTCCCTTTCCTCATCACTTTTAAAATGTGCTGCAAGCTAGACTCTAGTTTCTTTAAAAGTTTGTTAAGTGTTAGATAATTCTTTCATAACTCACACAATGAGTAAATTTTGGCAAAAATTAAAGTGAAAATAAGACAAGGACTCAACCAGATAACTTATTAAATGTGGTTTCACTGTAACAATGACTCAGCAAGGAGAAATTTTATACTATAGCACCAGGTAACTGTCTTAAACACACAGCACAGTGAACATTGCCAATTTATAAAGAACATATCCATAGTCCACTGTAAATTCAAATGCACCTATGAACTATAATTTAATCAATCACATACATATGCAAAAGTGAAGGTTTAAGATATGTAATTGCAATCTGCAATGCTTTGAAATGCATCTGCCTTTAACTTGTTCTAAATCTTCACACCCAGTTTGTGGTTTGACCCTATCTATATTACAATGTTTTAAACAATGAAGGGCTAGCATAATTTTGCCAACGGAAAAAGCCTCTAGAAATAGTCCTTAATTGTATAAAGAGAAATATTCTGTAGGATTGGTGAACAGGCTAGCATAATTTTGCAATGGAAAAGCCTCTAGAAATATTCCTTACTTGTATGAATAGAAATGTTGATTCAATAGGATTCTATAGGATAGGTATACAAGTTACCCAAAAACCTGTAAACCTTGTTATCTTAACTTGGAACATAACTGAAAATTTTGAAGAGTAAGCATTAATATTTCAGTTATAAAAATAGCTCTTATGTATTATGTGCTATTGACCAGGTACTCTCTTAAGTATTTTACATGAATTATTTAAATCTAACCTATGGGTGGAATTTCTTTTTCAACCCCACTTTAAAAATGAAAACCTGAGACACTAACATATATTACTTATATAATATCCCACTTTCAGTAATTTCAGGAGCCAGGATTGAAATCCGAATAATCCGATTTCAGAATCTGTGCTCTCAATCAACTGCCATACTATCTTCCTATTGCATCATACTGTCTTCTTCTATACTGGATTGTCCCCACTTTGTTGTACTAATCTTCACAAAGGAATTTTTTTTTAAAAGGACTACTTTTAGGTACAATAATTAAATAAGATAAGAACAAAGATAATATATTTGCACTTATAATTCACCTGTTTCTTCATTCACCTATTATTCAACCAAAATTTCTTGAGCAGCTCTTAGGTATTGTGACAAGATAGGAGAAGACCAAGATTAAAGATAAAGTCATTATAATCAAGTAATTTTAAGTCCATGAGATGTCTACAGAAATGTGCATAATATTTGGTCCTTGATCAAACAGTATCCGTGTCACCTAGAGGTTTGGTATTAATGCACAATCTTGAGTTCTATCTCAGAACTACTGAATCAGAACTTGCAGTTTACTAAGAGCCCTGGATAATTTGCATGCACACTAAAGTTTGAGAAGCAGTGACATAAAGATATGTTTCCTGAATGTCTATGTTTCACACACACACTTGCACATACTGCTTGTTAGAGCTCCCTTTTTCATTCATCAAGGGGTAAGTAATACCTCTTTGAGGACCCACAGTGAATACAGATCATAAGTCCCACTCACACTCAGGGAATAGCTGATATAACTTGAGTGCAAAGTATTAGAGCCAAATAATTTTTGCCACGTAACTGTTCTGTTTATTTGTGGCTTTAGTGGTCAGAATTTTCTATCATGCAAGAAGAGAAGAAAGAGATCAGTTGAAAGAGATGTCTACGTCTAAGAAGAATTTGGATTGTTCAGACAGCCAGTAGAATAATATTACGATTAACAACAGGGCAAAGAAAATTATACCCAATGATAAGTTAGCATAATAATGACAGAGACACAATTAATATGCAGACTCTGGCACCCCAGGAAATTCATCCCTTACTCCAAAATAATACGAAATTATTGAGCATGTGTGAAGTCATGCAATGAGCCATTTTAATTACTAGATCTGATCATTATAGAATGTAAGTTGCTATGTGATGAAAGATACTAAGAAGGGACTTTAATGTTGGAGGTGCTTAGATTACACAAATTTTTTCAAAAGTTCATTATGAATAATTTGGGCTGTCTTTGGTTGATTTGTTACAAACAACTATATTATATGTGTGGTCCAAGTCAATAAAACAGATTTTCCAAATTAACCTGGCCACTACTGAATGCAAAACCTTTAAACTAGGACAAAGTCTTGGAAGGCAAAAACAAACAGGCCTACTCAGAATATTTATTGAGAAACTAAACTCTAGATACGTAAGCGAAAGTCACCTCTATGAGTCTTAGTCGTCAGAAAAACTCTACTACCTCTCATGTAGTTCTGTAAGATACTCTATTCCCTAGCTATCCAGAATTTCTAGATAAATATTGTAGACTTATTAGAATTGAAAAGCCAGAATCTAAGAGAGAAGAGGAATGAAACATAGTCATGGACATGGGGTTTATTAGAAAACATTTATAGTATGGAGAGCAGAACCTGACACAAAGTGGAATGAACAAAAATCCATCTTTTTGTGTGAAATTTGAGAGTCAAAACCAACTAAATAAAGCCTCCAGTGCCCCCCCTAAAATGAACACAAAATTTTTTTCTGCTAAAGCATTAGTAACTTAAAATTCAAATACGTAAAAACATGTATTTACTTAGCCATGTGTCATACCTCGGTTTTGTCTTTATGTGCATGATAGATTATTAGTTGGGAAGAGTGAATCATTAGTTTCTTGTACTATATTAGTGATTTATCTCAACTATAGAATTTACCAGTATTTTACTTGGAATTTAATTCCTCATTCTGCTGCCATTTTCAGGGTGTGAGATCTTAGTTAACTTAGTTTCCTCATCTGTAATCTAAGGTCATGATATCTACTTCATAGAGTAAGTATTCAAAATATAAACCAATTCAAAAGGGTTAAGAGACCCAAAGAGACCAACATGTAATGTTCTCTCAGGTGCTAATTCTCACATGTTAATAAAATTATTCATATTCTGAGCTGCCATCTGAATTTTCTCTATCAATTACAACTAAATCCATCAGTTTCTTTCCCTGTTTACCTTGTGTGTACTACCTTACTAGTGCATGACTAGTGCCCTTTTCTACTCCCTTTTGTTTTTTCCAAAATGACAACTGCTTTTCTTCATCACATAAGTGCACATTCACTTTTGGTCCAAGGAAATAATGCTCACTAGAACAACATTTAGTCTGAGTCGTACTTTCAATGAATCTAAGGCATAGCTATCTGTCTGCCACTAAGAAAGTGGATTACTGCAAGGATTTGTATTATTTTAAGAGTCATGTCAGAAAGAGTTATTGATTTATTGTCAACAGAAACAAACTCATGTTGAAAGCACCTGGAAATCAATTTCATCATTCTTAAATACAACTTTTCCAAATGAAATGTGCAACTGATATCAGAGCTCACAAATTAGAAAGTGTGATATATGCATACTAATTTGAGGATACACTCTGTCTTAAATGCTTTCATATTCACCAGTATTATGACACTTGCTTTATAATGTTCTATCCCATGGATAAAATATAGTGACAAGGAGAATTTTTGGTTCATCTATATCATGTAATGTGTATACATACACATTCATACACATTTATACATACATATAAAGATAGACATATACACATACACAGCCATATGTACTTTATATATATAAAACAAAGCTGCATTACTGTATCATATATTACTTCTCTAATTATATTTTGTAAAATTAGAACCACAAAAATTAAAACAGAGGAATAAATAAATTTTATTACAAAAATAAGGGCTCATCTTCTTTTCTGTTCCCCAGGCCAAGGAATAGATCTAGCCTAAGTTAAGCTCCCTGTTCTTCAATTTGCCAATATCATCCAAGAATATATATTTGATTATAATGTAGTCTTTAGAATAATACATTTTACATGTGGCCCTTTGCTTTGGGGAAAATAACATTGGTGAACACGTATGCATTCCCTTCATTTCAAGACTCTCAGAATTAACTGAATCTCTTTAAAGTAAATGTCCTACATTGGCATATGTGTGTTCTTCTCATTTTTACAGGTCTTCTATTATAATTATTTTATGTTATTTTGGGGCACCTGGGTGGCTC
The DNA here is from genome assembly GCF_902655055.1 of Lutra lutra. Lineage (NCBI taxonomy): Eukaryota > Metazoa > Chordata > Mammalia > Carnivora > Mustelidae > Lutra > Lutra lutra. The sequence continues at coordinate 55,070,084 of NC_062290.1, forward strand.
AGTGGGTTGAGCCTCTGCCTTCAGCTCAGGTCATGATCACCGGGTCCTGGGATTGAGCCCCACATCGGGCTCTCTGCTCAGCGGGGAGCCTGCTTCCCCCTTTCCTTCTCCTGCCTCTCTGCCTACATGTGATCTCTCTCTCTGTGTCAAATAAATAAATAAAATTTAATATAAATATAACATAATTATTTTATGTTATTTCATATTTATGTACCTAGAAAGTAATGTAAAAATCCTTATAAATAAATCTAAGTTATAAATTAATACAAAGAACAGATAAGATATATAATTAAGCTCAACTGAGGGTGGTAAATGTTTGCTGATTACCTGGAATAAAGTAATCCCCCAATTCTACTTGCACTCCCCATGAAGTTGTAAGAATTTTTTTAAAAAAACAATTTATGAGAAAAAATATTTTAAGCTAAAAATTATTATTAAAATCTCTATTTTGGAGAGCACAATGGCCAACCACACCATTAATATTTTTAGCTACCTTCAAATGATATCTGATGTACCTAACACTGTAATTCGTTGTGCCATTTATCAAGTTAGGCAAAGTCTCTTCTCTCAGAGTACTAAGGTGTAGGCAAGCCTAAAGTATTTAAAATATAGCTAAGAAGATTTTCATAATTCATAATAAATTTCTTCAACTTCGTGCTTGTTAGTCACAGTGGGTATTGCTAGAATGATCACACTAGCACAGCATGTCCTGTGGGTTTATCTAGCACTAATTACTCAAGTGACCTTCTAGCTCACAAAGTCAAAATGTCACATTAACACTCATATTTCCTTTGATGTGCTTGCCAGACTTAGAAATGCACAGTGCTATAAATTGTGCACAAACGTGCTACACACATACCCCTTTCCCAGTAGCAGAGTGGAGACAATTTTTGGACACATTTGTAAACCTAATAAAAGCATTAACACAAATCTTCCAAAAATAAGACAATGAAAGGAAATAAGAACAACACATTTGAAAACATCTCCTTTTCCTAAAGAACAGCTTTTCAGATCATATAACAGAAATAACCCTAGATAGGAGTACAAAGATTAAAAAAAAATTGTTAAAACCTCACTGTAGGAAATAAGGATTGATTTCTGTATAGAGACTGAGACAATGCTTGCTGTGGCACTTTTTTGGGGGGGAAACATGGCTCTGAGCACGGTACCATTTTTAGTGCCAATAGATATGTGCACAGGACATTTTGATGAAAGAACAAAGAATGTATTCTTCAGTTGGAGTGAGTTTGCTATTTCACTCTAATTGTAAGGTGATGACTAAATATATCTCACCCATTACAAGTCAGAATAGCTGAAGAACTCACAGGAAATTTCATTTCAAAGACTTCGTGGAGGCTGGGGAATGGTGAGGTGGGTGAGGAATTTCAGTCATCACGACATTCAAAATGAGACGACATCTCCCTGTGGAACTCTAAGATGTGATGGCTCTAATTTTAATGCAAGTCATTTTAAAGTTAAAGTCTTCATTATTCATTATAACCTTGGAATTTCAAAATGTGAACTTTGTGCTTCTTACTACCCTATTAACCAGAAAAGTACTTGTAGACAGATATTTTTTCTTTTTTTTTTTAAGATTTTATTTATTTATTTGACAGAGAGAAATCACAAGTAAGCAGAGAGGCAGGCAGAGAGGAGGGAGCAGGCTCCTCGCTGAGCAGAAAGCCCGATGTGGGGCTCAAACCCAGGACCTGGGATCATGACCTGAGCCGAAGGCAGCGGCTTAACCCACTGAGCCACCCAGGCGCCCCCAGATATTTTTTCTAAATTTAAATCTTTAAAGCTATAAACAGGCAGGATACCCCAAATGTTACCCCCAAATATGTGCAGTTCATATTATATAGAGATGATCCAACTATTAAGGCAGGATTTCTTTCTCTTGCTTCTTTTTCTTTTTATTACAGTGGAACAGACTCTATTACCATCAGCTATTAGAAAATCACTGCATTAGAGTTTATAAAAGAAAACTGTGGAAAGGTGGGAGAGTCAAAGGGAACAAAGAATCATGTTGAACGCATTTTTTTTTTTTTTTTTTTTTTTTTTTTTTTTTTTTTTTTAGTGGAATCTCCAGGCCTACCATTTGGCATTCACAGGAAAGATCAGAGTAGAATGAAATAGTTTTGGGGAAAGAATGACACGTGTCTTTTGGAATTTGGGGGACATATATGACCACAGAGACTGATGCCTGCTTCCTGTATAAAGATTTATGAAAGTGGAAGACCAACAAGCAGAGTACCAGGCAGTAAAGCAAATATCATGCACAGCGTAAATTGCCTAGGTCCATGACTATTACAATCTGCCTCATTCTTAAGCTCTAATGCTATTTCAGAAAAATACAGTTTTCTTCAGTCATTCTTATAATCCCATGTGTAGTATCTGAGAAGAGTCAGGGAGCAGATGTAAGACTGATTAGTTGACTGCCGATACTATACATAGTAAGGTACCACCCTTCATTTTCCTAAAAGTTCAAATAATAATATTGTATGTGAATGCATATTTTTATAATAAAAGTATGAAATCACCAGCTCTATACATAGTGATTGCCTCTAGGGAGGAAAAGAGAGCTTTGTGAAGAAAAAGTAAGATAGTGATTGCCTCTAGGGAGGAAGAGAGAGCTCTGTGAAGAAAAAGGTAACATGTAAGACTTAATGTTTATATCCAATATTTTTATTTTTTAATAAATATTATCTAGATCAATTACAATACAATGATGGCACTCATTTTGGGTGGTTGCAGAATGAGTGTTTGCAACTTACTCTTGATACATATTGACTTTTAAAAATATAAACTATAGAGTACACTTTCCAGTTATGGAACAAAATGATATAGACTCACATTCCCATTCTTCCACTTGAAATACAAGTTAACACTCTGGGAATAACCCAACAATCACAGAAAACAGAAAGGCAGAAATAATCTAAAAGCTAGAAAGAAAATAGTGGACTAACTAGGAATGTTGAGACTTAAAGAATAATACTGTGGCAAGTACCATGAGGTTATTAAATCTTCCATATAGAGCGAACTGAGCAGGAGAAGACCTGCAACCATGAATGGTCAACAGGCATAGGCAAAAAAGAGAAAGACAGTGAGAGAAGGAGCAGGAAAGAGTGGGGGTGAAGAAAAAAAGAGAGAGAAGAAAGGAAGAATAGAGGAAGGAGGGAAAAGAGGAAGGGGGCATGAGCAAAGGAACAAATGAAAAGTAAAAGCCACTACTCCTTTCCCAAAATAACAGAGAAGAGGAATTGTGGAGGTGCCTAACTGGAAGATCTACAGCTAGTGTCAGCAGTATCCTGAATCTGCCAGAAGAACAAGGGCTAACCCTTTGTCCCAAGATGTTCCTACAACAGTGCAACACTGGAACTGGGCAGAATGACTCAACCCATGCCTCACATTTATAAACAGAAGCCAAGCTTCTCTTATAGAACTGGAGTTGACAGCAGGCCCAGTATCTCCCAGACTTCCACCCACTTGCAAAAAGCAACCTTAAACCAATGTTTCCCTATCCTCTACATTAGAGTAGTGGTCATCCAAATACAGTAATTCCTGTCTTCTACATAGCTGCAAATGATGATTCAGGTCAGGTACAAGAAATCCTCCACTCAATGGTAGAAGGTAATTCTGTCCAGGATCTCCTGAAACTCTACCCAGCAACAGAGAACCACCCAACCCCACAGCTCCTGGTCCTTCACCAAGCGTCAGAAGGCTGTCCAGGTGGGTGCTTTCTCCCCAGTACTACTGGCAAAGATAGAGTGGGAAGACCATCGGCACTGGATGGCCAGGGAAAAGGTCAGAGGAAACACTCTCTGTCACAAATTTCTGGAATCTATCAGCACCCTCCTCCAGCCTAAGGACACTATGGACCTGAAAAATACCTTCTTCCCTACAGGTTGCATCAGCAGAAATCTCATCTGAGCTCAAGTGAAACCAGGTGATAATAGCATTGCCAGGGCCCAGTAAGCTAAACTGCCATCAGAACTACAGCTCATAGGGGCACCTGGGTGGCTCAGTGGGTTAAGCCACTGCCTTCGGCTCAGGTCATGATCTCAGGTCCTGGGTTCGAGCCCCACATCGGGCTTTCTGCTCAGCAGGGAGCCTGCTTCCTCCTCTCTCTCTGCCTGCCTCTCTGCTTACTTGTGATTTCTCTCTGTCCAATAAATAAATAAAATCTTTAAAAAAAAAAGAACTACAGCTCACAAATTAAGTCAAAACCAATATATTATATAAAAGATTAAAATAGAACTAAGAATTTCCCAATATAATACACAAAATGTCTAAGATAGTTGAAAATCACTCATTGCATGAAGAACTGGGAAAATCACAGCATGAATAAGAAAACATAATCAACAAGTGTCAACACTAAAATGAATCTGATACTGGAATTAACTAAGAATATAAAAAAATGCTTCAACAATCATTTGCACATTCTTCTGAAACAAATGAAGGGGAAAAATATCTCAACAAAGAAAGAAGTTTTTATTTTTATTTTATTTTTATTTTTTTAAAAGATTTTATTTATTTGACAGACAGAGATCACAAGTAGGCAGAGAGGCAGGCAGAGAGAGAGGAGGAAGCAGGCTCCCTGCCAAGCAGAGAGCCCGATGCGGGGCTCGATCCCAGGTCCCTGGGGTCATGACCTGAGCCGAAGGCTGAGGCCTTAACCCACTGAGCCACCCAGGCGCCCCAAGAAAGAAGTTTTTAAAAGATAAATGAATACTATAGGATTGAAAAAAGTACTAACTCAATTTCCAAAATAAAAATACTTTTGGATGGTTTCAATTCTAGAATGGAAATGACAGAAGACTCAAGGAAATTTATGATGTTCAATATAAATTACTTAATTTTAGAGAGAGAAAGAAGATAGACTGAAAAGAAAATTAACAGAGTTTCAGGGTTTTACTGAATATAGGAACTAACATTTATACTTTGGTGTCCCAAAAGGAGAGGAGAGAGATGAAACTGACAAAAAGTGTGAAGAAACAAGGGCTAAAAATTTCTGATTTGATGAAGACCTAAAGACAAAGGCTAGGAGGCTGAGAGAACTACAAACAGGATAAATCCGAAGATGTCTATGCCAATACAGCCCTTAATTAAACTTTAGTACTAAAGACAAATAAAAAAAACGTTAAAAGCAACCAGAAGGAAATAACACAGTACCCATGGGAACACGTTAACTTAAATGACCTCAGATTTTTCATCTGAAACCAGGCAAACCAATAGGAAGTAAGACAATATTTTTCAACTGCTAAACAAAGACAATAGCCAGACAAAAATTATTGAAGGTGGCAAAACTATACTTCAGGAGTAAGAGGGAAATAAAGACAATCTCAGAAGGAAAATTAAAATAATTTGTCACTAGCAGGTCTTCCCTTAAAAAAAAAATGGCTTAAGGAATCTGTCTAGTTAGAAAGGTAATGAGAGTTGGAATGGCAAAACACACAAAAAAACTGAAAAGACCAAACAAAAAACCCCAAACCCAAGCCAAACCAAAACAAAACAACCAAAAAAGCAAGCAGAAGATTAGGGACTAGAAGGGTAAATATAATAGGCTATTCTTTTCATGAGTTTCTTAGATCATATTTGATGGTTCTAGCAAATCATTACATATACTGTAGTATTCAACATGTTAATACAATGTTAAGACAATCTATTGAAACAACTACATTTAAGAAATGGTGAGAGGAAAGGAAACTAAGAGGAAATAAGATTTTAACATTTACTAAAAATTGGAAAGTGTCAAGAAGAATAGGCTGTGATAAGTTCTGTATTGTATCCCTAGAGCAACCACTAAGGAAACAAAACAAAGTACTCTATTTAGAAATACCGTAAGTGTAAAAAGACAGATTCTGCAGAAATTCCCAAGTAACCCACAAAAAAACAAGAAAAGGAAAATAAAATCATGAGAAATAATAAAACGAGCCAAGCAGATAAAAATGTGAGACTTAAATCTAACATATTAATAATCACTTTAAATGTAAATGTTCTAAATCTACCAACTAAAAGACAGAAATTGAAAGAGTATATTCAATACTCCACTCAAAGGAATTGATGGAACTACTAGACAAATAATTCACAGTTCTAAGACAGTCACCAAAATAGACCATATTCTGGTTCACAAAACAAATCTCAATGAATTTTTAAAAAATGAAATCATAGAAGGCATGTTACCTAATGACAATTAGATCAATCAGGGAAACAACAGGAAAACTTTTGAAGCAATTGGAAATTCACACATCTCTAAACAATCCATGGATTAAGAAGACTTCTTAAAGATAGTTTAAAAGATACATAGAACTAGGGGCATCTGTGTGACGCAGTTAAGCATCTGCCTTCAGCTCAGGTCGTGATCCCTGGGTCCTGGGATCAAGCCCCAAGTCAGGCTCCCTACTCAGCTGGGAGTCTTCCTCTCTCTCTGCCCCTCCCCTCCCACTGCATGTGCGCTCTCTATGTCACTCAAATAAATAAAATATTTTTTAAAAAGATACATAAAACTAAATATAAACAAAAGTACAGAGAGAGTGCTCAAGAGTGCGCGGGGTTGGGGGGCACAGGGAGAGAGAGAATCCCAAGCAGGTGTCCAATCAAGCCTGGAGCCCAACACCTGGCTTGATCTCGGGACTCTGAGATCATGACCTAAGCTGATATCGAGAGTCAGATGCTTAACTGACTGAACCACCTAGGTGCCCCTCCTTTTCTTTATCACCTAATCTATTACTAAATTAGCCATTTCTTCCTTTTAAAGATCTCCTAATTAGATTTATTCATTAAAGCTTCCCTGTCTCTTACTCTATTCCTCCTTCAAGTTCAGGTTTTGGTTTTATTACTTTATGTTTGGACTGAATAAAGAAAAATACTAATTATCCTCTTTGATTTCTGCCTTTGTGCTATGCCCCAAAATAGTCATGCAAGTAGCACACTAATCTTAAAATGCTACTCCTCTCCTGTCATTCTACTCAAATGTAAGTAGAGTGCTCCTCCTCTCCCTGGTGATAGTGTTAGTTTCAAACCATCCCATCCCATTCCATCACCTAGCATGATCTTATCTCACAAAATACACTTCTTCTGCTCTTTGTGTCTGCTCCTCTTGGTACCACATAAGTAGCATTCCTCAACCATTATGCCTTCCCAATTTGCAAATCATAATCAACATTCCCATGAAATTTTCTATTGTATCTTTCATCTATAAAATTATACTTCATATATGAGGTAGTAGCTGGCATAAAGCTTTCACTTCAGGTCCTTCAGCTTCAAATAGCAGGCTCTCCGTTCTATTTAACTACCATTCTCTTAAAAATACAAACTATTATATTACATAACCTTTTGTTCTATGTTAATGCTCTAATCAAAATCTATCTAATTTGGAGGTGCCTAGGTGACTTAGCCAGCATCTTGCCTTCTGCTCGGGTCATGATCCCAGAGTCCTGGGATTACCCTGCATAGGGATCCCCTGCTTAGTGGGGAGTCTGCTTCTCCCTCTCCCTTTGCCTCTCCCCCTGCTTGTGTTTGCTCTCTGTCAAATAAATAAAATCTTTAAAAGAATAAAATCTATCCAATTTTGAAAGTTTGATATTTCTATTAAAAATTTCTCCCTCTGAATGTGACAGAATACACTCACAGGAATTCAGACTCTCCTACCCTAAACCATTTACTTCTTTTAAGTCTTAGCAAATAGATTAGACATCCATATTTAATGTATTTTTAAATTGCAAAGCCAACACACACACACACACACACACACACACACACACACACAGAAAATTGACTTTCACAATGATAGACCTATATTGCTTCTTCTAATTTGATAATTTGCTGGGATATAAAGCCCAAAGTACTTAAGCACTTAATTCAAATGTAAAGTACTTTATGGAATTTCAGCTTACCTCTAGGCAATAATTTCTTTTATATACATCATAGTTTATTAAGAAATGGCTTTTTAAATCAGTACTTTTTCCCCAAATCTAGTGGAATGACAATTTAACTGTTGGTCATTTAAAAATTTTTTAGAAGCAGATTCATAATGTATTTTTATACATTTTTTATTGATTTCAGTTAAACTAATTTTTTCTAATATATGATTCATTTTAATTTCATATAAATAATACTCTGTAATCTAGAATGGCTATTTATATTGTCTTACATCTAAAAATATTTTTATACAAGTCAGGATATACATTTATTTTGCCTTATATAATGCAAAATAGAGTTCTAACTGTTCCATTTAACACAGTATTTTATAAATTCAGTAACATATATAATTCTTACTGCATTTAGCACACCACTTCCAAGCTCATTCTTCTTATGGGTTTTTATTAAAATATTAAAAAATTGCTTAAATTAAAGACAGCATTAAAGCTCTGAGCCCTTTTTATGTTTATGAAAAGTTAAAGAACTTTTCATAGTGATAGCAGTTGCCATTTGATTAGAATCTGGCAATTCTATGATCTGATCAAAACCAGAAATATAAAATAGTAGGTGTTGCCAACCAAACTTAAAATCACACTGTAGATTGTATGGTAAGAACCATGCTAAGGTGACCTTTTAAAAACTTTATATATTGTCTTATATTAAATTGATAGGCAAGGTTTTGCCTTTGGTGTAGATTTCCATGTCATTGCATAATGACTATTAAGAGCTCTAAACCATATTGGATTGTTTTTGTGCCTCGATACTGTCTCCATCTACATACATATATAATTACATCATGTTATAAAGTTAAAGGAAATTGTACAGAATTGTGTCATTGCAATATCTTCTATTTCTGAAAGCAAGAATTTTTTTTTAAGGTTTTATTTATTTGAGAGAGAGCATGAGCCAGGGGGTAGGGCACATGGAGAGAGAGAAGCAGACTTCCAGCTGATCAGGGAGGCCCAGGCTGGGCTGGATCCCAGGACCTTGAGATCATGACTTGAGCAAAAGGAAGTCATTTAACTGACTGAGTCACCAAGTGCCCCAAGATTTCTGTTTTTTTGTTTTGTTTTGTTTTGTTTTTAATGTAGATCTCAGTATGGGTGTGACCAAGAATAAGTTTCACGGAATCAGTCTTCAAAATATAGTTGCTTTGTGTATGTATATATCCATATAAATTTTATCTTAGAAAAAAAACTATTTCATTACCTTAGTTTCCTATTTTGTAAACCTAGGTGACTAAGCTCATTTTTAAGTATCTTTGTGATTTTATGATTTTATGGTTGTCTGCTTTCGTTGATTTACAGGGCAAAACAAAATGGTTGTTTTCTATACTTCAAAGAATGCTTAAGGAGTGTTCAGGTATGTTGTAGCTCATGAGCATATTCCAAAACTGGAGGTCCATATACATGCTGATTTATTTAATTACAGTGAAGTTGGAATCTATGTTTCTGTGTTTTTCAACCTATCTTACTAAATCTCTATTTCTCTCATACTACTCCTATTCTTGGAAACTTCTGATCTACAAATTTATATTATCCAATATCTACGTCCCTTGATTGTCTTGACAGAATTATGCTGTGATAGAGTTTTAGAAATGTTATGATAATATAGCCTTTTAGTTCTGAAACTGCCTCTTTTAATAATATCAGCTTAGCTGGGAGTAAAGTTTCATAATTTAAATCGATGGTATAATTCAGAATAGACTAAAAGTCAGATGCATATATGGATTTACTTGATATTCATTGTCACGAATATGTTCTTACAGCTGACTATGCTCTTGTTTTTAAAGAACAAAATGTTGCCTCTAATACTGGTAAGGGCCAGGGGGGGAGAATCTCAAAACAGGAGGAAGACTAATCTCTCATAATGCTTATAACAAGAAGTCAAAATTTAATTGTTCTATTTTTTTTAAAGATTTATTTATTTATTTGACAGACAGAGATCACAAGTAGGCAGAGAGGCAGGGAGAGAGAGAGGAAGGGAAGCAGGCTACCTGCTGAGCAGAGAGCCCGATTTTGGGGGGGGGGGTCCTTGATCCCAGGACTCTGAGATCATGACCTGAGCCAAAGGCAGAGGCTTTAACCCACTGAGCCACCCAGGCATCCCCAAAATTTAATTGTTAAAAGGATTTCCAAGACTGGACATTTCCAATTACTTCAAAGTAAGTAATAAGTTGTAAGTGCTAAGTTTGTGAAAATGACTTTGTTTGTTTTACATAATGCAGATTTAGAAGTTACAGTTAAAGTAGATGTATCAGAAGATGGGTCATCAACACTCTGGGAGTAAGTAAAGAAGAATTCAATAGAGAAATGAACACAAACAAGCACACTTTCTGACCCTAGGCATCTAAAATGTTTACATAATTGTATAAAATTTGTACCAAGTTTGAGAGTTTGCAAAATCATAAAATCATTAGTTAACATTTCTCATGCTAACAAATCATATCTCAAAATGAAACTCAGGTTGATAAATTATATGACAAAAGGAACTAAGTCCTAACTAATTCACTGCTTCTTACCTTTGTGACTCTGAAGACTACTTTTCAGGTAATCCATGTAATCAAATGCTTAGGATAATGCTGAATCAGCAAAAAATTCAATTAAAGTATTGTTCCTTTGATTTTATTTAACATTACAGAATAACTGAATATTTTTGTTAGTAAAGTACAGTGTATGTAAAATACACATCTCATATTCAACTTGATGGATTTTAAAAATTGTGTATGCCCGTATAATCACTAGGCAAACTTGGTGCATAGAACTTTTCCACTACACCCGGTAATTCCCTTCTGCAAGTATCCAGATAATCCAACCTTCACCTAGGGGCAATCACTGTTCTAATTTTGCTCTGGATTCTTTAAAGATTTATTTTTCAGCCCTTTGATTATAATGCACCTAGATTTTTAGTCCTTTGCATTTAATCTTGGAATGTGGTCAATTTGGGATTGTATGTTTTTGCTGTCATTTTTCGGCAGATTTGGAAAGTACTTGCACACCAGTTTTTCAAATATTTTTATGCTACATTCTATCTTCATTCTGGAAATCCTATGTTTGTTAAATGGTGTGGTAATTTCCAAAACAGTCCCTGATTATGTACTCTTTTTTTGTCAATTTTTTTTTCTCTCTGTTCCTGAGATTAATTTCCTTTTAATTATCTTTAATTTGCTGACACTTTTTTCCACCATCTACAATTTACTGTTTTACCCAGTAAGATTTTTCTACTTTATATATTACTCCTTTCACATCTAGAACTTTTTTGACTCTATATGATTATATTCACCAGTTGAAATTCTTCCTCTGTTTATCCATCATGGCAAATATTTCCTTTAAGTCTTTGAACCTAAGTCTTACAAAGGTTGCTTTAAAATTCTTGCCTGTTATAACTTCCATTGGCTGCTTTCTTTTTTAAGATTTTATTTATTTATTTGACAGAGAGAGAGAATGCACAGCAGGAGGAGCTGCAGGCAGAAAGAGAAGCAGCCTCCCCAGCTGAGCTGGGAGCCCAATGCAGGACTGAGTCAAAAGCAAATGCTTAACCTACTGAGCCACCTAGGCACCCCGCTTTTTTTTTTTTTTTTCTTGACCTGGAATCATATTGTTCCTGTTTCTTCACTTGTCTCGTAATTTTTCATATATACAACACATGGTGATAGATGAACTGTATAGATAGTCCAGATACTGCTATTTTCCTCTGTAAATCTTTTATTTCCATTTTAATAGGTGGTTAATTTGGCTGGATCTAAATTCCTAATTCTGGGTCTTCTGCTCAGAATTTTCCACATTTGAACTATTGTTTTCTATTGTATTTCTTATTATTTTCTTCACTCATGAACAATACAGGGGTCAGCCAAAGTTCTGGATTTAGTTCCTATAAAGATTTTGGGGATACTTCCACTGCAGTATCCTTCCCTAGAGGATCCTCACACCCTTACTTTCCAGACACTCTTAAAATTTTCTACTCTGTTCTCTGACTCCCTAGGTGGACTGAAGCTTTCTCTTTGAGTTTCAGATATCCCATACCAAAGAAAGATTATTTTCATACTCCACTGACTTCAGATAGTTGATTTCCTTTTTCTGGTTTTTGTTTTACGTATATTTTGTGTAGTGTTACAATTAATATGTGAGGAAAGTTAATATATTTCATAACATGACCTCCCTTACTTTCATTGTTAGATATTTCAAAAATCTGGAATTCTGGACTGATATTTATTTTTCTGTCAGCATTTGAAAAATATGATACCTTGTCTTCTGGTGCCCCCTTGTTTCTTTCTTTCTTTTTTTTTTTTTAAGATTTTATTTATTTGACAGACAGAGATCACAAGTAGGCAGAAAGGCAGGCAGAGAGTGAGAGGGGAAAGCAGGCTCCCCGCTGAGCAGAGAGCCCAATGCAGGGCCGATCCCAGGACCCTGGGATCATGACTTGAGCTGAAGGCAGAGGCTTTAACCCACTGAGCCACCCAGGCGCCCCATGGCCCCCTTGTTTCTAATGAAGAAGACAATGATGATACTTATCATGGTTCCTTGGTATGTCATATTTTTCCCATTCTGGCTGCTTTTAATATCATTTTCTTTGTTAGTTTAAGAATTTTGACTTAGTTTAAGAATTTTGACTATGTTTAGGTACATTAAAAAAAGACTGCTGTCAACTGAGAATCCAGCATCTTGGGTTGACAGTGTTAATAAATCTGAAAAATTACTGTTATGGGCTAAATTGTATGTCCCCCAAATTCATATTTTATTCCCTAATTCCCAGTACCTCAGATATTACTATATTTGGAGACAGTCATTAGAGAGGGACCTAATCCAATATGACTGGTACCCCTCTAAGAAGACATTAGGACAAATGCACAAAGGAAAAGGCATGGGGAGGCTCAAGGAAAGGATAGCCATATTAAAACAAAAGAGAGAAGCCTCAGAAGAAACCAACCCTGCTAACACTTTGATTTTGGACACTTAGTGTCCAGAATTATGACAAAATAAATGTATATTGTTTAAGCAACCCCATCAGTAGTACTTTGTTAAAGTAGCCCCAGCAAACTAATACAATTACTTTCAAAGATCTGTTTGAAAATGTTGGGTCTATTCTCTTTTCTCTTCTCTGAGGCACAAATTACATACCAGCGTGGTATAATTCGACTGATAGAACATTTACTAAGTCTTCCTTCTCTGGGCCAGATCTGAACTGTTCCTTCTTTCCTTCCTTTTCCTTTTTAAAAAGCTTGATTTAAATAAATCTACAAATCATATGACTGATTGGGTAAAAGTGTACATTTCAATTTTCTTTTTTTTTTAGTATATTCACAGAGTTGTAAAACTATCACAATAATCTATTTTAAAAAATTTTAAAACCCAAAGAAACCATGCATCCATTTTCAGCTACTCCCCATTACCCTTCTATATCACAACCTTAGGCATCCACTAACATTATTACATTATTCTCTCTCTGTATATTCTGGACAGTTTATATAAATAGATTCATAAAATAAGTGGTCTCTTGTGGCTGGCTTCTTCCAATTAGTTTGATGTTTTCAAGGCTCATCTATATTGTAGCATTTATTAGTACTTTATTCTTTTTTTTTATTTTTAAAAACATTTCATGACTAGGGGCGCCTAGGTGGCTCAGTTAGCTAGCTGAGTGTCCAACTCTTGATTTTGGCTCAGGTCATGATCTCAGGATCTTGGACTGAGCCTGGAGTTGGGCTCTAATAATCCATTTATAGCAATACCACTTTATTTTGTATCTATTTATCAGTAATGGACATTGTATTGTTCCACTTTCTGTTATAAATAATACTATGTTGAACTTTCATGTATGAGCTTTTATGTGGACATGTTTTTACTTTTCTTGGGAGGATAATTAAGTGTTAACATGTTGGTTCACATGAAATTCAATGTTTAACCTTTTACATAACTTCCAAAGACTTTTCTAAAATGGGTATGTGGATGGTTTAGTCAGTTAAGTGTCTGCCTTGGGCTCAGGTCATGATCTCAGGGATCCTGGGATGGAGCCTCATGTTAGGCTCCCTGCACAGTGGGGAGTTGGTTCTCCCTCTGCCCTTCCCCCACTCATGCGCTCTCCCTCCTTTTCTCTCTCTCAAAAAAAATAAATAAAAGATAAATAAAAGTCTCCTATGGTTTATCTCCCTCTCTGTTTTCATCTTATTTTTCCTTCCCTTCCCCTATGTTCATGTTCTATTTCTTAAATTAATTTAATCACTTAAATGAATGAAATCATATGGTAATTGTCTTTCTCTGACTTACTTCACTTAGCATGTTTTCTTTTTATAACTGAATTTTAAGAGTTCTTCTATGTTCTGGATACAAGTCCTTTATCAGATTTTTGATTTATGAATATTTTTTCCACTTCTGTGGGTTGTTATGATTTTATTGTTAGTATATTTACAGCAGAAAATAATTTTGATGATGTCCACTTTTTCTTCTTTTTTCTTTCATTGCTCATCTTTTTGTGTTGTATTTAGAAATGTTTCACTTAATCCCAAATCATAAAAATGTATTCAGCTGCTTTTGTTTAAGTGTTTAATAACTTTAGCTCTTACATTTAGCCCCTTGTTTCATTTTTATTATTATTATTATTATTATTAATCTGTATATGGTTTGGAGGTTCTGCCCTCATTCTTTTACAGGTGTGTATCCAGTTGTTCCAACACCATTTTTTTTTAAGATTTTATTTATTTATTTGACAGAGAGAAATCACAAGCAGGCAGAGAGGCAGGCAGAGAGAGAGGAGGAAGCAGGCTCCCTGCTGAGCAGCGAGCCCGATGCGGGGCTCGAACCCAGGACCTGGGATCATGACCTGAGCCGAAGGCAGCGGCTTAGCCCACTGAGCCACCCAGGCGCCCCTCCATCACCATTTTTATGAATAGAATAAAAAACCACAGCTATTTTTTCCCATTGAATCCCTTGGCATGGGGTTTATTCCTTTTATTGTGGTTTTCATTTCCTGGAATTTTCGTTTACATCCTCATTTACATTTGTGTTGATTCCTGCACACACACACATACCCCAATTCTTGCACGGTGTTCTCCTTTTCCAAATAATCCTTTGATATATTTATAATAATTACTTTAAACATCTGGGCTAATCTGAACATCTGGGCTATCTCCATGTCTGCTCTTACTGTTTGTTTCCTTTGTTAACCACGTGCCAGATATTCTTCCTTCGTCACGTCTCAATACTTTTTGTTTATGTTAAATAAAGTGGGTAAGTCAACAGCTGAGATCAATGTAAGTAATATTTATTTCCAGAAAATGACCTGCTCCCTCTTGACAGTCTTCAAATAATGGGTTAACAATTAATTTCATTTGTATTTTCTTACTTTGTGCCTGTGTTCATCTTCACATGGATTTATTTTGATATTGGCTTTAAACACGTTGCGAGATTACACATCACTATCCTTTCAGAAGTGTTTGGAAATATGAATACCAACAAGACTCTGGAAATCAGTGTGTCTCTCCTTCTCTCTCTCTCGGCTTTTTGCTTTCTTTTTTAACCCAGTTGACAGCTTTTTGGGTCACAGATGAGTTTTCTTCACTAATCTTATCCCATCTTTTTTTACCATAGAACATCCTATCATCTCTTGCTTCTTGTCCCCAGCTATTAGAAACCACTAACTTATGCTTGGTTAGGGACAAAGTTGCAGTGATGGGATTTCTGAGACCTCTACTGCTATGCACACAGCCTTTCCCAGGCCACTGTTTTGGATTTACTCAAGTTCCCACAATTTTCCAATTGTTTCTTTCAGCTCTTCTGCCCAGAACTTTCAGAATATACTTGGGGAATGAATGTGGAAGAGTTAGCAGATAGGTGCAGAATTGCTGTGATTTGTTGCCTTAGTAAGTAAATGAACTATGATTATGTTCCTTGCCCAGATTCCTTATATGGTTAATAGGTAAAGTCTTTTGCAGCATTATACATCCTAATTAAGTAGAAGTCTAAATAATTCTATATGTTTGAAAGTAAAGGAAGTTTGCTTTCTAATTATACCTTTCAATAAATGCATCTTTTCATTTTTGGTTATCTGTATTTTTAATAAGAATAACTTGTGTATCTTTAGTATGGGTATTAAAATATCAACCAGGGGCACCTGGGTAGCTCAGTGGGTTAAAGCCTCTGCCTTCAGCTCAGGTCGTGATCCCAGGGTCCTAGGATCGAGCCCCGCATTGGGCTCTCTGCTCAGCAGGGAGCCTGCTTCCCCCCTTTCTATCACCCTGTCTCTCTGCCTACTTGTGATCTCTGTCTGTCAAATAAATAAATAAATCTTTAAAAATAAAATTAAAAAAAAATATATCAACCAGTTCACAAGTGAGGGTAATTGGGACCCAAGGATGCTGAGAATATACTTCGTTCTTAATACAGAATTTGTAACAAAGATAGTTTTAAAAATTTAGTTTTTGTCTAAGTTTTGAGATGCCTAAAATAAGAAAAGCAGGCCTTGGGTAGTGGAGACATTTGGAAATATATTCTAAATCATGATGCAGTTACCCTAAGTGACAAATCATAATAATAAACTTGATTGCAATTGAGTACTTTCTGAATATTAGAGAAAAATTGAATGACAGACCATATAGAATCTGCATTTTTTACTTCTATAATAGAAACTCATGTTGGTTTAAACATAAATTTTGTTTCCTTCAAAGTTATAGATAACAATTCTAATGTGAATTCAACACTAATACTAAGGAATCCTATTCTACAACGCACTGAATGCTTCAGAATTTGGGGGTAACATAATTGTACACATTGTCCTAGTCAAGGTCCAAAAACACCTGAAATAGAAGTGGACTTAACCTGATTATTTGTATTTGTATAAAACTCATTTGACTATTAGCAGACTTTAATTATAGTAGCTAAAGCCATATTATCTTCTTGCCAACAATTTGTGTAAAAAAAAATGGAGAAAAGCTATTTGAGGAAAATAAGATGTTTTAAAGAATAATTTATCTAAAAAATAATAGGAAATATAAACTATTTTTTCCTATTTTTCTACATTGTCTACTGTCAAAAGGTTCAGAGCAATATCATAAGCATTTGTTCAACTGTTTAAGAATTTTATTCTACCTATTTTTCAGAAATGTTTAGATTCTTATTTTTAATTTTTCCTGTCTTATTTTCCATTTTAAAAGACTTTACAAATCTGATATATGACCAGGTTTTCTGTCACAAATTCACAATATTTTAAGCATGTATTTTATCATTATCCATTAATGTAAAGATATGTTTAACTTATTTTAATGAACATTTTAGCTTTTTAAATTTTTTAATAAATTCATCTAATTATAATTAAAAGTAAAAGCAAAAAGATAGGTAATACCTTTTTATAAAACTTAAATATCTTCAAAATACAATTTTTTAATTTAAAAAAATTTTTAAAGTCATTTAAAAAAAAGATTTTATTTAATTATTCATGAGAGACACAGAAAGAGACAGAGAGAGAGAGGCAGAGGCAAAGGGAAAAGCAGGTTCCCCAAGGAGCAGGGAGCCTGATGGGGGACTCAATTCCAGGATCCTGGGATCATAACCTGAGCCAATGGCAGATGCCTAATCATCTGAGCCACCCAGGCACCTTCAAATTTTTTTTAAAGCTTTTCATTTCTATGATGCCAAATAATCAACAATGAAGAAAAATGAACAATGATTAGTTCAACCAAATAGGCAATTCGTTATTATAAAGTACGTTGTCACTTCCTTTCTATCCAAATTTTTGAAGCTGGCATGAAGTATATACTGAATAAAAATGAAAATGAGGAAAGAAAAAAATGAATATACAACCAAAGACTCAAACTGGGATACACTTTCTCAGAAAACACTAATTCTACTTTAATTATAAAAATTATGTGCATTAAAGGGGAGTATCATTATTAAACATAATTAATTAACAAGCTAAACAAAAGAGAGTGGGTAAGAACAGATCTTTAGAAGTGTTTTCTGTCACAAAACTATCTGTGTTTTTCATTGATGTTGAATTGAAACATCCGTCTTGAAAAAGCCTAGTATCTTCTTTCTCATGATTATCATTTGAATTCTCAAAAAGGCCCACTTCTTGAAAATCTTAGAAATAGTATGAGTACCAAGAGCAGTTTAGGAGAATATTACAGGATAAATTCCTTACTCTAACATCCACATCCAGGTTTCCAAACACTTCAAAGAGATAAAAGAAAAAATAAAGAAAAATGTCTTTTACATTGTGTATCATTACAAAGTATTCCCATGAAAGTTATTTTTTGTTGCAAATAATGAGTTGGTTTAGCCAATGTTTCTAGATCATAATTTAGTCTAACTACAAGGTATATAAGTAAAATGCCTCAATTTTAAATAGTCTAATTTTTCATCTATTTTCTATACTCAGCACAAATAAATTTCATACTGTTAAGTATAAAAAATAGACAAATATGTTCTTGCAAAGTGCTTCGTAAATTCATAAATCTTAAATTAGTGCTCAGCTCTTAAAAAGCTCTACTTAGTAAAACAGGCACCTAAGTTTTAAAGTGCTGTTACCATCAAGGAATTGATATAAAAACCTGCCTTACAGAATCTTCATCACCAGATTTGTTGACCAAGTAACTGAAGATAATTATTATATAACTGTTTACTTATTTACTGGTAAAACTGGATTCTTCTTAAATACTTGGGGTTGCATACTCAGCTTAGAATGAATATTTGTTCCTTTTGCTTCAGCATTTGAAAATTCAAAATAATCTGAAAGCAGGAAATATCACTCATATTGTATTTAAATGTCTCTAATCATAGTCAGCCCAAACTAAAAAACAAAAACAAACAAAGAACAAAATGGGAATCTAGACAAAGCAGAGCAACTGGGTTGGGAACACAAAAAATGTATTGAAGCTCCAGAATGTACTATTACCCACGTATAATCAACTCTGGAATAAATGAAAAGTAAACCAGAAAGCTACATTTTAGAAACTCCTATCATCCAGATTGCTTTGGCTATTCTAACCGGATCCAGGCCAGTTTCATGAACACACCTGACCTATGCAGTGCAACAGAAGGACTCAGAAAAGGTCCCACACTGTGTTTAAGGCTCTACCTTCACTGTCTTTAAATTCTTAATAACTTAATCTGTGAATTGTGTTTTGTCAGTAAAGGCTGTTGGGACAATGAAACAAGAACATGAACGGAGGAGAAACAGTTAACTGTTGCCATGTGAAAGATAACTTGTAGCTCCTTCTCTCTTCTGTCCTTCCTTACTTCATCAGTGTGCTGGAGATAGAGAGTGTTGGTAGAATATACATGAATCAAGTAGTAAAATATAAACTGTTGAGTTAGTTTTATAGAGCATTTCCATGGCTTTGATAAGAAAAAACATATACTTGTATGCATAAGCTATAAAATACAAATTGTGTAATTTGGTTATTCCACATTGTAAGCAAAATGCTCTTATATTTGCATTTAAAATTGGAATTCTGGGGCACCTGGGTGGCTCAGTGGGTTAAGCCGCTACCTTCGGCTCAGGTCATGATCTCAGGGTCCTGGGATCGAGTCCCACATCAGGCTCTCTGCTCAGCGAGAAGCCTGCTTCCCTCTCTTTCTCTCTCTGCCTGCCTCTCCGTCTACTTGTGATCTCTCTCTGTCAAATAAATAAATAAAATCTTAAAAAAAAATAAAATTGGAATTCTACAATATAAAGATGAAGAGTGAAATTCATGCTAATTATTTAAAATTTCAACTTTACATTACTTTCAATGACTTTAAATAGCAAGTGAAAAGTACCATGATAATTTGAAGGATAGAGGCCACAGAAGAAAGGGGAAAAAGCTTCACTTTGTAGTATCATTAACAGTATTTTTCCTGGATTTTAAAACAAGGGGCCCTTATTTTTATTTTGGACTGAGGTCTGCAAATTGTATAGCCAGCCTGTAAAACTTACAGCTTGTGTTGAGAGTTTGGCTAAGTCACTCCATGCTATTACTGTCTCAGTATTCATTTAATTTGGCCAAAAAGCCTGCAGGGACCTTACACTGACACCACCCCCCTCACTCAAGAGCCTGCCATGTACAGACTGCAAAGTCACAAATGTAAGATACTGATATGATTCTCTAACAGCCCTTATGATCGACAGTCTCTCCTGCCCCCCCGCACAGGGCCTTTGCCTCTTGCACGTATAAGGAGTTTACCAAAACTCTGCTCTTTCTGGTTTGAAAGGACCAATCCAGCCTTAGCCCAGGAACTCCAGCACTTCACCCACAGACCTCAAATAAGGCATGTGCCCCAGATACTACCTCTCTGCCAGCAACCTGCCTTGACTTCCCAGAATGGTTCCTCAAAGGGTGTTGTGTACTTCCTCCATGACTTGGGAGTAATAACTTGTCTATTTAAGGTTCTCTTCTAGTCTGTTGAACAGCATTGCTAATTCAACAAAGTCATAACAATTTGTTTTACGGTTTATAATCCACCCTGTTTATTAATTCATTCTATTTCCAAGGTAAAGCATGTCACCATTCTTTATTTCCATCCTAATGCTATTGTCCTTTAAGAACAATTCCAAGTTTCTATGGATATTTCTGAACAAGTTTCATTTTACTTCTTTTGTGACTTTTCTCATGGCCCCTGTTCTATTGTACTTAAAAATGTTTCTTTCACCATCCTGGCCTTGTGCTTTCTCTTATTTTTCTAAATATCCTCACAAATTTATTTTCAATTCTCATAACCTCAACTATACTTTGTTCCTCTGTGTATCCTTATCAAACTTATCCTTACTTCAAACTTCTATTCCCTTATTCAACACATTATAGCTTTTTGATTCACATTTAACTCTTTCAGAATCATTATCTCCAATATTTATCTATCTCTTTATTTACCATATTTAAAAAAATCCATCTGCATAATGCTATAGGTGACAAAACATTGAAAGTTTAGTTAAATATACTTCCCTCAATAAATACAGATTTATTGAAATTCTTGTCAAAGTATCAGTGGGTATTTTGTGTCAAGATGACTTCAAAATTCATAAGGAAACAAAATGGTCTAAAAGTAGCTAAAGCAATATATTTTTTAAAGATTTATTTTTTATTTGACACAGATAGACATAGCAAGAGAGGGGACACAAGCAGGGGGAGTGGGAGAGGGAGAGGCAGGCTTCCCACTGAGCAGGGAGCCTGATGCTGTAGGGCTCAATTCCAAGATTCTGGGATCATGACCTAAGCTGAAGGCAGACATTTAACAACTGAGCCACCCAGGTAACCCATAAAGCAATATTGAAAATGGAGAATAGCCATTTGTATGTCTTTATTGGAGAAGTGTCTGTTCATATCTTCTGCCCATTTTTTGATATGATTATCTGTTTTGTGTGTGTTGAGTTTGAGGAGTTCTTTATAGATCCTGGATATCAACCTTTTGTCTGTACTGTCATTTGCAAATATCTTCTCCCATTCTATGGGTTGCCTCTTTGTTTTCTTGACTGTTTCCTTTGCTGTACAGAAGCTTTTGATTTTGATGAAGTTCCAAAAGTTTATTTTCACTTTTGTTTCCTTTGCCTTTGGACACATATCACTAGCCATCAGGGAGATTCAAATTAAAGCCACATTGAAATATCACCTTACACCAGTTAGAATGGCCAAAATTAGCAAGACAGGAAACAACATGTGTTGGAGGGGATGTGGAGAAAGGGGAACCCTCTTACACTGTTGGTGGGAATGCAAGTTGGTGCAGCCACTTTGCAGAACAGTGTGGAGATTCCTCAAGAAATTAAAAATAGAGCTTCCCTATGACCCTGCCATTGCACTATTGGGTATTTACCCCAAAGATACAGATGTAGTGAAAAGAAGGGCCATCTGTACCCCAATGTTTATAGCAGCAATGTCCATGGTCGCCAAACTGTGGAAAGAACCAAGATGCCCTTCAACAGACGAATGGATAAGGAAGATGTGGTCCATATACACTATGGAGTATTATGCCTCCATCAGAAAGGATGAACATCCAACTTTTGTAGCAACATGGATGGGACTGGAAGAGATTATGCTGAGTGAAATAAGTCAAGCAGAGAGAGTCAATTATCATATGGTTTCACTTATTTGTGGGGCATAACAAATAGCATGGAGGACAATGGGAGTTAGAGAGGAGAAGGGAGTTGGGGGAAATTGGAAGGGGAGGTGAACCATGAGAGACTATGGACTCTGAGAAACAATCTGAGGGGTTTGAAGCGGTGGGGGGTGGGAGGTTGGGGGAATCAGGTGGTGGGTATTAGAGAGGGCACAGATTGCATGGAGCACTGGGTGTGGTGCAAAAACAAGGAATACTGTTATGCTGAAAATAAATAAATAAATAAATAAATAAATAAATAAATAAATAAAAGAAAATGGAGAATAAATCCAAGAAATTTAGATAACCATATATCAAGATTTATCATAAAGTTAATATAATTAAGACAGTGTGAATTTTTGTAAGGATTAACAAAACAGAACAAATAAGGAAAATAAATACTTCATTTGTGATAAAAAAATAATAATAATAGCACTGTAATGTCAATATATTTTCCAAATGGAAAACATTAATTTTGGCCATGAGCTTTACTACACACACCATAATTCCAAACTTGATATTAGATCCAAATGAAAACATAATCAATAAAGTTTCTAAAAGAAAGCATTGGAAGACTTCCATCATTCTCTTAATTTTCTTACACAAGTGAAACAAGAAACCACAAAATGAAGGATACCACTATATTGAAACTTAGAACATTCAATAAAAGACATCATAAAGAGAGTGAAGATGAGTTTCGATATAACTATATTTGCAATAGAATAAACGACAGAGGACCCATATACTAAAATAGAAACAACTAATACTAATGAAAGAGAGATAGAGAAATAATTTCTCTTTAATGCATGGATGATGGTGGATGATTCCTTTGACCTACCTCTCACTGCCCCTTTCTTACCTAGTCAAAGAGTTAAAACTGACACTGACTTAAAAGGAAAGCAGAGAAGGTAGTCACTAGAAATAGATATATGGTAGGAAAGAACTGTAGATAGGTAAATATAGAACAAAAGTAGACAAAGTAGGGGCGCCTGGGTGGCTCAGTGGGTTAAGGCCTCTGCCTTCGGCTCAGGTCATGATCTCGGGGTCCTGGGATCGAGCCCCGCATCAGGCTCTCTGCTCTGCGAGGAGCCTGCTACCCTCTCTCTCTGCCTGCCTCTCTGCCTACTTGTGATCTCTCTCTGTCAAATAAATAAATAAATAAAATCTTTAAAAAAAAAAGTAGACAAAGTATATACTGTTAATATTTAGCTATTAATAAAATTGGTATTATTAATAAATGAAATTGTTAATAGTTTAAGGCCATTACTTATTCTTATGTCATCAATACAGTTTAATTGAAAAAATAAAATTATTAATAATCTTCAGGTAATTACTTATTCATGTGCATTGCTGAAGTATATCTTTTTTTTTTAAGATCTTTGTTTATTTGAGAGAGATAGAGAGAGAGAGAGCATGAGCAGGAGGGGCAGAGAGAGAGGGAGAAGCAAACATCCCGGTGATTGACTAAATAGGAAACCCGACCTGGGACTTGACGTTCGTCTTCAAGTGAGGTTCCACACAGGGCTCCATACCAGGACCTGGGATAATGACCTAAGCCAAAGGCAGACACTTAACCAACTGAGCCACCCAGGTGCCCCTGAAGTATATCTTCTAAGAATCAAAAGTTTGAATCTGGGGCCCCTGGCTGGCTCAGTGGGTTAAATCCTCTGCCTTCAGCTCAGATCATGATCCCAGACTCCTGTGATAGAGCCCCGCATCAGGCTCTCTGTTCAGAGGGGAGCCTGCTTCCTCATTTCTCTCTCCCTGCCTCTCTGCCTGCTTGTGATCTCTCTTTCTCTAATAAATAAATAAAATAAAATCTTTAAAAAAAAAGTTTGAATTTAATTTCCATATGTTAACTAAATCATTTATTGTCTGTTTTTCCAGTACCCACCTTGTACCTTTTTTACTGAATTAGTGGTATTTAATTTCTGATTATAGAATATTGGATATTTATTAGTAAAAACATGTGCATTACTTTTTCTCTTAAACTGAATTTTGAAACTGTCAAGATAAGAACTATTTTGACATATTATTCCCAGGGCTTCCTATGTTTACTGAAACAACAACAAAAAATATATTTTTTTTAATTTTATTTTTTATAAACATATAATATATTTTATCCCCAGGGGTACAGGTCTGTGAATCGTCAGGTTTACACACTCCACAGCACTCACCATAGCACATAACCTTCCCAATGTCCATAAACCCACCCCCCCTCTCCCAAACCCTCACCACATCAACCCTCAGTTTGTTTTGTGAGATTAAGAGTCACTTATGGTTTGTCTCCCACCCAATCCCATCTTGTTTCATTTATTCTTCTCCTACCCCCTTAACCCCCCATGTTGCATCTCCTCTCCCTCATATCAGGGAGATCATATGATAGTTGTCTTTTTCCGATTGACTTATTTCCCTAAGCATAATACCCTCTAGGTCCATCCACGTCGTCGCAAATGGCAAGATTTCATTTCTTTTGATGGCTGCATAGTATTATCCACTCGTCTGTTGATGGACATCTAGGTTCTTTCCATAGTTTGGCTATTGTAGACATTGCTGCTATAAACATTCGGGTGCACGTGCCCCTTCGGATCACTACGTTTGTATCTTTAGGGTAAATACCTAGCAGTGCAATTGCTGGGTCATAGGGTAGTTCTATTTTCAACATTTTGAGGAACCTCCATGCTGTTTTCCAGAGTGGTTGCACCAGCTTGCATTCCCACCAACAGTGTAGGAGGGTTTCCCCTTCTCCGCATCCTCGCCAGCATCTGTCATTTCCTGACTTGTTAATTTTAGCCATTCTGACTGGTGTGACGTGATATCTCATTGTGGTTTTGATTTGTATTTCCCTGATGCCGAAGGATATGGAGCACTTTTTCATGTGTCTGTTGGCCATCTGGATGTCTTCTTTGCAGAAATGTCTGTTCATGTCTTCTGCCCATTTCTTGACTGGATTATTTGTTCTTTGGGTGTTGAGTTTGCCAAGTTCTTTATAGATTTTGGACACTAGCCCTTTATCTGATATGTCATTTGCAAATATCTTCTCCCATTCTGTCAGTTGTCTTTTGGTTTTGTTAACTGTTTCCTTTGCTGTGCAAAAGCTTTTGATCTTGATAAAATCCCAATAGTTCATTTTTGCCCTTGCTTCCCTTGCCTTTGGCGATGTTCCTAGGAAGATGTTGCTACGACTGAGGTCGAAGAGGTTGCTGCCTGTGTTCTCCTCAAGGATTTTGATGGATTCCTTTCTCACATTGAGATCCTTTATCCATTTTGAGTCTATTTTCGTGTGTGGTGTAAGGAAATGATCCAATTTCATTTTTCTGCATGTGGCTGTCCAACTTTCCCAACACCATTTGTTGAAGAGGCTGTCTTTTTTCCATTGGACATTCTTTCCTGCTTTGTCAAAGATGAGTTGACCATAGAGTGGAGGGTCTATTTCTGGGCTCTCTATTGTGTTCCATTGATCTGTGTGTCTGTTTTTGTGACAGTACCATGCTGTCTTGATGATGACAGCTTTGTAATAGAGCTTGAAGTCCGGAATTGTG
Source organism: Lutra lutra (assembly GCF_902655055.1). NCBI lineage: Eukaryota > Metazoa > Chordata > Mammalia > Carnivora > Mustelidae > Lutra > Lutra lutra. The sequence continues at coordinate 55,095,603 of NC_062290.1, forward strand.
ATGCCACCAACTTTGGCTTTCTTTTTCAATATTCCTTTGGCTATTCGAGGTCTTTTCTGGTTCCATATAAGTTTTAGGATTATTTGTTCCATTTCTTCGAAAAAAATGAATGGTACTTTGATAGGAATTGCATTAAATGTGTAGACTGCTTTAGGTAGCATAGACATTTTCACAATATTTATTCTTCCAGTCCAGGAGAATGGAACATTTTTCCATTTCTTTGTGTCTTCCTCAATTTCTTTCATGAGTACTTTATAGTTTTCTGTGTATAGATTCTTAGTCTCTTTGGTTAGGTTTATTCCTAGGTATCTTATAGTTTTGGGTGCAATTGTAAATGGGATGGACTCCTTAATTTCTCTTTCTTCTGTCTTGTTGTTGGTGTAGAGAAATGCAACTGATTTCTGTGCATTGATTTTATATCCTGACACTTTTCTGAATTCCTATACAAGTTCTAGCAGTTTTGGAGTGGAGTCTTTTGGGTTTTCCACATAGAGTATCATATCATCTGCATAGAGTGATAGTTTGACTTCTTAATTGCCGATTTAGATGCCTTTAATTTCCTTTTGTTGTCTGATTGCTGAGGCTAGGACTTCTAGTACTATGTTGAATAGCAGGGGTGATAACGGACATCCCTGCCGTGTTCCTGACCTTAGCAGAAAAGCTTTCAGTTTTTCTCCATTGAGAATGATATTTGTGGTGGGTTTTTCATAGATGGCTTTGATAATATTGAGGTATGTGCCCTCTATCCCTACACTTTGAAGAGTTTTGATCAGGAAGGGATGCTGTACTTTGTCAAATGCTTTTTCAGCATCTATGGAGAGTATCATATGGTTCTTGTTCTTTATTTTATTAATGTGTTGTATCACATTGATTGATTTGCGGATGTTGAAGCAACCTTGCAGCCCTCGAATAAATCCCACTTGGTCGTGGTGAATAATCTTTTTAATGTACTGTTGGATCCTATTGGCTAGTATTTTGGTGAGAATTTTTGCATCTGTGTTCATCACGGATATTGGTCTGTAGTTCTCTTTTTTGATGGGATCCTTGTCTGGTTTTGGGATCAAGGTGATGCTGGCCTCATAAAATGAGTTTGGAAGTTTTCCTTCCATTTCTATTTTTTGGAAAAGTTTCAGGAGAATAGGAATTAGTTCTTCTTTAAATGTTTGGTAGAATTCCCCCGGGAAGCCGACTGGCCCTGGGCTTTTGTTTGTTTGGAGATTTTTGATGACTGTTTCAATCTCCTTACTGGTTATGGGTCTGTTCAGGCTTTCTATTTCTTCCGGTTCAGTTGTGGTAGTTTATATGTCTCTAGGAATGCATCCATTTCTTCCAGATTGTCAAGTTTGTTGGCGTAGAGTTGCTCATAGTATGTTCTTATAATTGTCTGTATTTCTTTGGTGTTAATTGTGATCTCTCCTCTTTCATTCATGATTTTATTTATTTGGGTCCTTTTTTCTTTTCCTTTTGATAAGTCTGGCCAGGGGTTTATCAATCTTATTAATTCTTTCAAAGAATCAGCTCCTAGTTTCATTGATTTGTTCTATTGTTTTTTTTGGTTTCTATTTCATTGATTTCTGCTCTGATATTTATGATTTCTCTTCTTCTGCTGGGCTTAGGGTTTCTTTCTTGTTCTTTCTCCAGCTCCTTTAGGTGTAGGGTTAGGTTGTGTACCTAAGACCTTTCTTGTTTCTTGAGAAAGGCTTGTACCGCTATATATTTTCCTCCGAGGACTGCCTTTGTTGTGTCCCACAGATTTTGAACCGTTGTGTTTTCATTATCATTTGTTTCCATGAAGTTTTTCAATTCTTCTTTAATTTCCTGTTTGACCCATTACTTCTTTAGAAGAATGCTGTTTAGTCTCCATGTATTTGGGTTCTTTCCAAATTTCCTCTTGTGATTGAGTTCTAGCTTCAGAGCATTGTGGTCTGTAAATATGCAGGGAATGATCCCAATCTTTTGATACCGGTTGAGACTTGATTTAGGACCCAGGATGTGATCTATTCTGGAGAATGTTCCATGTGCACTAGAGAAAAATGTGTATTCTGTTTCTTTGGGATGAAATGTTCTGAATATATCTGTGATGTCCATCTGGTCCAGTGTGTCATTTAAGGCCTTTATTTCCTTGTTGATCTTTTGCTTGGATGATCTGTCCATTTCAGTGAGGGGAGTGTTAAAGTCCCCTACTATTATTATATTATTATTGATGTGTTTCTTTGATTTTGTTATTAATTGGTTTATATATTTGGCTGCTCCCACGTTAGGGGCATAGATATTTAAAATTGTTAGATCTTCTTGTTGGACAGATCCTTTGAGTATGATATAGTGTCCTTCCTCATATCTTATTATAGTCTTTGGCTTAAAATCTAATTGATCTGATATAAGGATTGCCCCTCTGCTTTCTTCTGATGTCCATTAGCATGGTAAATTCTTTTCCACCCCCTTACTTTAAATCTGGAGGTGTCTTCAGGTCTAAAATGAGTTTCTTGTAGGCAACATATAGATGGGTTTTGTTTTTTTTATCCATTCTGATACCCTGTGTCTTTTGATTGGGGCATTAGGCCATTAACATTCAGGGTAACTATTGAGAGATATGAATTTAGTGCCATTGTATTGCCTTTAAGGTGACTGTTATTGTTTATTGTTTCTATTTCTTTCTGATCTACTACTTTTAGGCTCTCTCTTTGCTTAGAGGACCCCTTTCAATATTTCCTGTAGAGCTGGTTTGGTATTTGCAAATTCTTTCAGTTTTTGTTTGTCCTGGAAGCTTTTTATCTATCCTTCTATTTTCAATGATAGCCTAGCTGGATATAGTATTCTTGGCTGCATGTTTTTCTCGTTTAGTGCTCTGAATATATCATGCCAGCTCTTTCTGGCCTGCCAGGTCTCTGTGGATAAATCTGCTGCTAATCTAATATTTTTACCATTGTATGTTACAGACTTCTTTTCCCGGGCTGCTTTCAGGATTTTCTCTTTGTCACTAAGACTTGTAAATCTTACTATTAGGTGATTGGGTGTGGACCTATTCTTATTGATTTTGAGGGGGGTTCTCTGAACCTCCTGGATTTTGATGCTCGTGCTCTTTTCCATGTTGGGAAATTCTCTCCAATAATTCTCTCCAATATACCTTCTGCTCCTCTCTCTCTTTCTTCTTCTTCTGGAATCCCATGATTCTAATGTTGTTTCGTCTTATGGTGTCACTTATCTCTCGAATTCTCCCCCGTGGTCCAGTAGCTGTTTGTCCCTCTTTTGCTCAGCTTCTTATTCCCTGTCATTTGGTCTTCTATATCACTAATTCTATCTTCTGTCTCATTTATCCTAGCAGTGAGAGCCTCCATTTTTGACTGCACCTCATTAATAGCTTTTTTAAATTTCAACTTGGTTAGATTTTAGTTCTTTTATTTCTCCAGAAAGGGCTTTTATATCTCCCGAGAGGGTTTCTCTAATATCTTCCATGTCTTTTTTGAGCCCAGCTAGAACATTGAGAATCGTCATTCTGAACTCTAGGTCTGACATATTACCAATATCTGTATTGATTAGGTCCCTAGCCTTTGGTATTGCCTCTTGTTCTTTTTTTTGTGGTGAGTTTTTCTGCCTTGTCATTTTGTCCAGATAAGAGTATATGAAGGAGCAAGTAAAATACTAAAAGGGTGGCAACAACCTCAGGAAAATATGCTTTAGCCAAATCAGAAGAGATCCCAAATCGTGAGGGGGGAGAAAGGGGATAAAAAGGTTCAGAAAGAAAAAAAAAAGAAAGAAACAATTAAAAACAGAAAACCAATAAAGAAAAAATATAAAAAGGAAAAATATATATATATATATATTAGATAAACTAGTTAAAAAACGTTAAAAAAGAAAAGGGTTAAAGTTAAAAAAATTTAGCAGAAGAAGAGAAAAAAAATTGAAAAAGAAAAAAAATTAAATTAACTACAAAGCTAAAGAATCATGGGGAGAAAGCCATGAGTTCCGTGCTTTGCTTTCTCCTCCTCTGGAATTCCATTGCTCTCCTTGGTGTTGAATCTGCACTCCTTGGTAGGTGAACTGGTCCTGGCTTGATTTCTTGTTCATCTTCTGGGGGAGGGGCCTGTTGTAGTGATTCTCAAGTGTCTTTGCCCCAGGCGGAATTGCACTGCCCTTACCCTGGGCCGGGCTGAGCAATCTGCTCGGGTTTGCTTTCAGGAGCTTTGTTCCCTGAGCGGTTTCCGTAGAGTTCCAGAGGACGGGAATGAAGATGGCGGCCTCCTAGTCTCCGGCCTGGAGGAGCTGAGAGCCCAGGGCCCCACTCCTCAGTGCACCCTCAGAGAACAGCGCCCAATTACTCCCATCACCCTCGCCTCTGGCCGCGCTCCGAGCTGACCAAGCCTGCGACCGGTTCAAGGTAACCCCGAGCTTAGAGCTCACTCCTCGGCTCTGTCTCTGTAGCCGGGTTCCCCGTTCTAATACCTGTAAGCTCTGCGACAGTCAGACACCCCTGATCCTTCTGTGACCCTGTGACACCTGAGGCCACGCTGACCCCACGTGGGCTTCACCCCGGTTAAGCCTCTGGAGCGATGTCCCTCAGCGGAACAGACTTTTATTTATTTTTAATTTTTTTTTAAAGATTTATTTATTTATTTATTTGACAGACAGAGATCACAAGTAGGCAGAGAGACTGGCAGAGAGAAGAGGAAGTAGGCTCCCCGCAGAGCAGAGAGCCCGACGCGGGGCTCGATCCCAGGACCTTGGGTTCATGACCCGAGCCGAAACCAGAGGCTTTAACCCACTGAGCCACTCAGCACCCCAGAACAGACTTTTAGAAGTCCTGATTTGTGCTCCCTTGCTCGCTGCTTGGCAGGAGCCAGCCCCTCCCCCCGCGGTCTATCTTCCTGTCGCTTTGGATTCACTTCTCCGCCAGTCCTACCTTTCAGAAAGTGGTTGATTTTCTCTTTCTAGAATTGCTGTTCTTCTTCTCTTCGATCTCCTGTTGGATTTGTAGGTGTTTGCAATCTTTAGATAAGCTATCTAGCTGATCTTCCGCTACCTGAAGTAGTCTCAGCCTGCTACTTCTCCGCCATCTTGACTCCTCACAAAAAAATATTTTTAAAGAGAAAATTCATCCAATGGACAAAAGGAATTGAAAATTACATGCAATTAAATATCTTGGTATATTCTCTGTATTTTCCATTTTGCAACATTTCCTACTTTCTGCTTCTTTAGTATTTTAATGTCTGATGATTTTCTTATTCCTATACCACTCCATTGGTACTTATTCGTGGATACCAACCACACAACTCTCGACTAAAATTCTTACTGTGCCTTTGTACCTACATTCCTAAATTAACTGCTTTCATATTATCCTAAGGTCCCTCCAACAACCATCTTTATTTAGAAAATAATGCATGCAAAGGACTTCACTAGGCATTATTAAAATCTGCATTTAAGTGGCACCTGGGTGTCTCAGTTGTTAGGTATCTGCCTTTGGCTCAAGTCATGATCCCAGGGGCCTGGGATCAAGCCCTACATCAGGCTCCCCGCTCTGCGGGAAGCCTGCTTCTCCCTCCCCTACTCCCTCTGTTTGTGTACCCTCTCTCGCTGTGTCTCTGTCAAATAAATAACTAAAATCTCTAAAGAAAAAAAATCTACATTTAACTGACACTAACCTAGAAGATGACTCATGTTAGTTCACAATAACACAAAGTACTATTCAATTATTTAATTATTTAATATTAAGAGCTTTTCCGGCTGATGTCATAGATTTCATCCATTTCAAATTCCAGATTTTTATTTATTCCAGTGAAGAATAATCTTTCCAAATATAACTCCATAGTAATGTACTTTTTGGTCTGTTTTCAAGTAGAGACATGTGACTTTAGACTCAACAAAATTCTTTTTTTTTTTCAACTTTTCATTTCATATACTTTTCAAAAGTTTTTTGGATTATGACTTTTAAAATTGAAATATAATTGACACTTAGCCATTATATTAGTTTCAGGTATACAACATAATGATTTGATATTTGTATGTATTACAAAATGACCACCACAGTAAGTTTGGCCAACATCCATCACCACACACAGATTCAATTTTGTTTTTCCTTCCTGTAAGAACTTTTAAAATTGCTCTTAGCAATTTTCAAGTATACAATGGAATATTATTAACTATAGTCACCATGCTATTCATTATATCCTGGAACTTACTTATTTTATAACTGGAGGTTTTACCTTTGACCCCCTTCACCCATTTCACCAATTCCTCATCCTCTCCTCTGGCACTCACCAATCTGTTCATTGCATCTATGAGTTCCTTTTGTTTTGTTTTGCTTTGTTTTGTTTCCGTCTGTTTTTAGATTCCACATATAAGCGAGATCATATATTTGCCTTTCTCTTTTTGGATTATTTCACATAGCACAATATCTTCAAGGTACATCCATGATGTCACCTGGCAATATTTCCTTCTTTTCACAGCTAAATAATATCCCATTGTAGATATATATCTTTTTTCTTTCTTTTTATTTCTTTGTTGTCTTTTTATTTTTTTTAGATTTATTTATTTGTAAGAGAGAGAGAGATGGAGGGAGAGAGAGTGTGTACAAGTGGAGGGGGGTGGCAGAGGGAGAGGGAGAAGCAGACTCCCTGCTGAGCAAGGAACTTGATACAGTACTCCATCCCATGACCCAGGCAGATGCTTAACTAAATGAGCCACCCAGAAATCCCTATACCATACTTTCTTTACCCATTCCTTCAATGATGAACATTTAGGTTGCTTTCATGTCTTAGGTATTGTAAATAATGCTGTAGTAAATATGGGGGTACAGATATCTTTAATATATGGAACACATTCTTAGGTTTGTCTTTTGCTTTACCTACCATCCTGTTTCTTCTGCTTTTTAGGTGATTTTATACTTAGAGAATAATTATTAACAATTAAAAGTTTCTTTAAAAGGAATAAAAATATACAAAGCCTTCAGGTTTATAAAGAGCATCTTACATGTTACACTTCATTTAATAATCCAGCACGGTTACACAAGTGCAAAACCACTCACCATAAAATTTTATTCTTCAATTAATAATTAATAATTAATAACAATTAATATCAAAATAATGTTTATGGAAAATTGTTCCTTTATTGTCTTCCCTCTGCAGTGACTCATCTTTCTGACACTTTATATTTTACAGTTTTGTTTTTTATAGCCAACAAAAAATTTAGGAGCTTTACAAATCTTCATAAATTGTAAAAACAAAGGTTATTATGCATATTTATCTTTGCAATATAGCTTAACACATATGTATAAAACAGTTATTTAAATCTAATACTTGAATTCATATAAGCTAATAATCTACTATATACTTTACAATTTAATCTAAAATGTTAGTCTAGTGGTCTCAAAGAAAATAAAGTTTTCATTGTTTCATTTTGCTGCTAAACTATCTCTTTTGTTCTACCATCTGTTACAAATCTCTAGACTATAATGACATTCAATTCTTTAAATTACAAATATTATTTACATGTTCTTCTGGACCTCTTTCTGAGCCTCTTGAGAGCTAGAAAATGAATGTTAGTTGGGTTTTCTTAACTCACACAACCTCGCACTTAATAAGTCTTCTGCTAAGTTTTGATTAATGAATGAATGAATGCATGAATGGGAATCAATATCTGTCCTCTGCCTATGGGGTTTATGTAACATTCTTTATGCATTTTAAATTGAAGTAAATTTGTGATAGGAGATTTGAGGAATTGTCTTTTTGGAATGGAGTATATATGAAAGTGTAGCAGATACAATGTCATATTTACCCAGATACATAGCATTCCAGGAATGTTCAACTGATTTTTTATCCTTTAATTCTAGCAAATGTATTCTTGCTCATCTTCTTTTTTTTTTTAAACTTAAAATTACATTTCTTTTTTAAATACACAAAAGCAATTCAGGCTATTAGCACTCAACATAGTGGTTATGAGGAGTTGGAGGAGGAGAGTAGCATGAATGGGATGAGATATAAAGGCATGTTCTGGGATGCCACTAATATTCTGGTTGCTGGTTATATGCATATATTCACTTTGCAAAACAAATCATCATGGAGGAAATACTTATAAACTGCGGAATCTTCTGTAAATACATTTTAAAGAAAATTATAACAAAAAATTGTTCTCTCTATATCTTTAAAAAATACAAATCATTAGATTTTTTTTAGATTTTATTATTTATTTGACAGAGATCACAAGTAAGGAGAGAGGCAGGCAGAGAGAGAGGGGGGAAGCAGGCTCCCCACAGAGCAGAGAGCCTGATGATGCAGGGCTCAATCCCAGGACCCTGAGATCACGACCTGAGCTGAAAGCAGAGGCTTAACCCATTGAGCCCCCGGGGTGCCCCATTAGATTTTTTTTTTAAAAACTGTTCTCATAATGTTGCTTAGGCATGGAGCAAATGCTGCTATACAGAGAAGAACTATTAGTAAATTAACTGACAGTAGTTATTATAATTCCAATTTCTGCCAGAAAAATTTGCTTCCTCAAACTGATGGCTACTGAGCTTATTCCTGATAGCTTTTTAAAAATAATGCAATTTCATTTCTCAAATTGCTCAATCTATAATTAATCCACAATCAATATTTTCAAATAATTTCAGTTCATTGACAAAAGCTTCTGTTTTTCTTTAAAATATTTATTTTTTGTTGGTAAGAACACAATATTTTACCAAAAATGTACCCTCTTTGCCCTTTTTTTAAATGTACAATGCATTATTGTCGACTATAGGTACAATGCTGTACAGCAGATCTCAAGAGCTTATCTGTCTTAAGCAAGATGTTGTAGTTGCTATTAAAAAAACAGTATTGCAGTACCTCAAAAAATTAAAAATAGAGCTACACCACATGATCCAGCAATCCTACTATGGTTATTTACCCAAAAGAATTGAAATCAGGATCTCAAAGAGATAAAAGCACTGCTATGTTCACTGTAGCAATATTCATAGTAGCCAAGATATTAAAGGAACCTAAATGTCCATCGACAGATAAGTGGATAAAATCATATTGACACTGAGTAGAAAACTTTTCAGCCTTAAAATGAAAAAAAAATATTCTACTTTATGCCACAACATGGATGAACCTTGAAGCTGTTATGCTAAGTGAAATATACTGGTCACAGAAAGACAAGTACTATACAATTCCATTTCAAGAGTATCTAACAGGGCACTGCATGGCTCAGTTGGTCTTGATCTCAGCTCAGATCTTGATCTCAAGGTGGTGAGTTCAAGCCTCACGTTGGGGAACCCACTTCAGAAAAAAAAAAAAAAAGAGGTAACTAAAATAGGCAAATTCATAAAATCAAGAGTGGTATGGTGGCTCCCAGAGGGTGGTGGGAAAGGAAAACGGGGTAGTTACGGAGAAATCAGTTTTTAAAATCTTAATATATTTTACTGTTATTTATGTTCTTTATAATTAGTACTAGAATAAATCAAGTTGCTCTGTTTACTCCCCTTTAGAAACAATCTAAGAATCAATTTTCATTTTGTGTTTCATCATTTATCAGTAAATGAAAAAATAAGTAAAGTTCTAGTTCTAGTCCTATGTTTGTGTTATTTCAATGATAAATGCATCAGTGTTACTAATTTTAAATGTTCATTCTGGCACTAAACAAGGTAATGCAAACACTAGAGACTATCACTTGTGAAATGAAGATTATTAACAAGGTTTCTTTGCATAACTATGAACATATAATTGAGAGTATAATTTACCTATGAAAATTGCTCTCTAAAACTTGTCATAGTTTTACACATATACAGGATAATTACATCATTTCTTCCAATGAAAGGAAATTGTAAAATGTAGGAATGATTTCACTTGGAAGTTACAATCACTTAAAACAATTTAATCCAAATTACATGGATAAATTTATGCATGAATGTTCTATTATATATGAATAAAATGTTTCTTTTGACAGTCTGGGTACAGATATTGTCCATAAAAGTAAACTCAAACACACACATACACACATAAATACATAACCATAAAGTAAATTCTTTAATGATAGAGAATATATCTAATATTCTAATTTTCTTCACATCTTGTTGTACATTGGCTTACCCTACTTTTCCAAAATGACCTTTGATGTCTACAAATTTTCCTTAAAAATCCAGCTCCTATCTTTCATTTTCTCAGAATAAATCATCTATTTTTTAGCTTTGCTGCTGTACCTCACACACACTTCTATAATTATGCAGAAATACAATAATGCCATATCAAGTGGGACTCTTGTATCAGATTCTCCTTGATATTAGAGGCACTAGTAGGAGGTGATAAATCTTACTCTTGCTTATATTTGTAGCACTAAGGACAGAGATTGGCATATACCTGTTCAGCAAGTATTTATTGATTATATACATGTTCACTCTAATATTTAAAAAATAACATGCAAAAGTTGGTTTTAGTAAAATTCAAATTCATATCACGTTATTTTATTAAAACAATGATCTAGTATAATTACCTATACACTAGAATAATACAAACCCAAAGTACACGTGATGCAAATCCTATGTATGTTATACAAATTTAACCAAATATGGGAAATGGGGTCACCACTCTATTATCACTGATCATCAGTACTGAGAATGGTCAAAATACCACAAAAGGAGAATTCACTCATCTGAAATTAATTTACAAAGTAAGACTCTAAGTGCTTATTATGAAAATGCAGAGTTCATTTTCTTTAAATGAAAATAAGTAACTCATTAATTCACTATCTAATTTTTTGTATTCTTTTTTAAAGTAAAAGTAATATATAAGTAACATTTATCCATTGGTAAGAAAGGCACAAAATATAGAAAAGAGTAAAGAACCAATTTTAAAAAATCAACTGTATTCTCCTACAACATAGAGATATACATTGTAATGTAAAAATTGGTGCATTTCAATTCAAATATTTGTGAATAGATATATGTGTGTGTTCATGTGTTTTCACAAAAATTGTTGGTATAATGTGAACCCTATGGAAGATAAGTTTTTTGTAGTCTGTTCATTGTGTCTCATTATCAAGTACCTATCTAAAAGTAAAAATAAAAAATAATAATATAAAAATAAAGCTCAATGTAAAATTTTAAAGTATTTAAAAATTCTGTCATATTATATTTTAATACCTGCATAATTTATTACATGTATGAACTGTAGTTTAATTAACTGAGTCCTTTAGCTAGATTTAGTGCATACTTTTAAATATATTTGTTTATAAATTATCCTCTTATTAATAATCTTTGCATTAATCTACACTGAGTTATCTTTTTTTTTTTTTTAAAGATCTTATTTATTTGACAGAGACACAGTGAGAGAGGGAACACAAGCAGGGGGAGTGGGAGAGGAGGATCTGGATTCCTGCTGAGCAGGGAGAACAAAGCGGGCTCAATCCCAGGATCCTGGGATCATGACCTGAGCCAAAGGCAGAAGCTTAACAATTGAGCCACCCAGGTGCCCCTCTACCCTGAGATTTCTAAGATAATCTTTTATGTGGCTCAGATTTAAGGCTATTTACATTTTTAAGGATAAGATTTAAGCATATTTACTCCTGCAATTATAAGAGTCAATGTTTTCACTACACAGATTATGGAAGCTATTGACTAAGAATGTATAGTTATGAGTATTAGAATTCTGCAATGAGATCTGAGTCCAAATATTAAAGAAAAAGTTTTACTGATGTTCCATATATTGTTAATTGGAGACTAAATTAAATATTAGTATGTTTTACAGAGTAACAGTTTGATATTTCTTCAGAAGTGCTGGGTAGGGGAATCCCTATCAGGCTTCTTTATCACTCAAAAAATAAGATGCAGGTTCATTATAGGAAAATCTATTTATTTTATTTCCTTAAGGCTTAATGTAAATAGTATGAATCACTCTAACAGCAAAAAGACATAACAGGAAGTAAGAAAAATACATTAAATATATAAGAATATATATATTCTTTTATATATATTGTATATATATAATATATATTCTTGTATATATATTATAGCACTGTGTGAGATACATAATGTTAGTGGGTTTTCCTGTTTGTTGATTTTCTTTTATTTCAGTTTAAGTGCCTCTTTCCTCAGATTTTAGAAACTATTTCCAATAACAGGAAATTGTAAAAACAGAATCTGTAGTTGAAATCTCTCAGTACATAATGACATGAAAAGTACCTCATTTTGTGATTTCCTGTTAGAGAGATTAAGTTTGCTCAAGTTTTCTTAAATCTCAAACTGGCAAATCATAAATGAATGAGGAAAAGATTTTGAGGGACTGGTGAGACATACACTGCTTTTAATAAAGAAACAGATTGATAATTACATAATTCAGTTGTATCTGTGGTAACTGAAAACATAACACAGATTACCTATTACTGTGTTCTAAGCATTTTTCATGAGAGATCATAGAACAGAATTTATCTCAGATGGCATGTCTTTCTATAGTACATGCTCACTACACCTGTTTCTATATACATATAGAAAACGTGAATGACAAGAGTCCTGACTAACTAAGCACATTGTATGGAAATATAATTGTGCTAAAAATGCATCTTTTGTCCAGTTTTAAAATTACTTCTGATGTTAAACTATTGGGAAGCAAGGCAAGTAATATAGGTCCAATTGCACAGCTCTTTGACATCATAGAAAATAAGCCTTAAAATTAGATTCCAGCTGAACAAGAACAAGTCACTGGAGTGGAATGAGCATTTTGATGCAAATAGAAAGAGAAAGACTTCCTATAATAGTGAAAGAAGCAATGAACCTGAGCAAAGAATGACTGACTATGAGAATCCTGTACTCACATATAGAATACACAGCTCCTATCTCTTCTTAGGCTCTGTCCAAACTCATTAGAAAGCTAATTGCAACTGTCTGTTCAAATACTGGAGAACAGCAATTGCTTTTTTCCTCCTTTCCTTCCTATTCCATTCACAGGTAATCTCTCTACTATGTCTGCTTATGATAAGGGAAGAATATGCAAACCTTGAATTCCCTGTAACCACAGGACTATTCATTGCTAGAATGAACTGGCATCCATTTTAATAAAGTAGATTAATTTTTTAAGGCACTGTAATTCTTAGTGGGAGTTAGGGTATATTAACAGTAAACTGTTAGAAGAGGATTACTTTTCTGTCTGAGAAGCAAATCAGTGCAAATCATTTTTAAATAGTCTTGGCATTCACAGAATTAATCTTTTAACATGCTCTATTTTAAAGATTTTTTCTACTTAGACATTAAGGGTTCTTCTTCACAGAGATTATGACTGGAACTCAATTGTCATCATTATGATAACTGTAGTTTTATTATTAACTTTCTAGTATAATTAACATCATTACCCTACTGAGTTATTTTTTATGTAGCTAAATATGTGATATGCTAGGCATATTAAACTCACATGTAAAACTTAACATAAATGTGTGTTCCTTCATACCAATTTAAAATGATAGGGTAGAATAATCAATAGTTTTGGAGTCCTGGCTACTGATACCTTATATATGATTGCTTGTCAACTTTAAAATGGAAATAAATGCCAGAAACATAATATTATTTCAAGTTAAATAAGGCATTTCCAACAATGTCAGACACAGAGTGATTCTTATTTTATATATTTTTATATCTTTACAATTTTGAAGGCTTTTCTCAAACTTCTCTTTCATGTATCAAATTTTTGTTATTTTTACCCCCTAGATGACCATGTATATTTATGTTCTTAGAGAGTTTAGAACACTTTTTGAAGAACTTCTGACACTGTCACCCTTCACAGGAATTTTTTCCAACATTAGTTTCCATAGTTTATGGTTAAACATATAGAAGGAAAACTACTTTCTCCATTGGACTATAATCTCTGATGGACTCTTTTAAATCAATTTTATCTCCAAAACAAACTCCATATAGATTCCTTGTCATCATATAGAATATTTTATAACCACCAAAGTGAAATCAATTGAAAGACTGACATAACCATAAATATGATCTTCAAGGGTTTCTTTAAGTCACTGATCACTTTATAACATTAATTCAGGTTAATAAATAACTTTTCTTATTTACCTACATTTTCATGTACAACTCTATGGTAGTTTGCAAGTTTCAAGGACTATTATTATTTACCTTCAACTAATTAGACCATGTTTTGCTTTCTTATTTCTTACTAATCCACAATTATTCAAATAACAAAGGATAAACCAACTTTCAAAGTATATGTTCCAGTCAAATTTGTTGTTGCTGTTGTTACAGACATTTTTAAACACAGAATCCTATATTATTTTGGTTTTGCATTAAAAAGGAGACTCCTGATCCTAATCACAAATCATCTGTATAAAAAAGAAGATTCCTGATCCTGAATATAAGTCATCATTTCTCAGCTCAACAGAAAATCAAAAATCATCCTAAACACCCCAGAAATTGAACGGAAGGACTGAGAGAACAAAGTACACAACTAAAGAAGACGAGAGGCCACATCAAAGAAGGTAGGAAGTGCAGAGAGTAGTTTAGGGGAGAAATGTATCACCTGTGCTGTGGTGGGGAGGGAGCTGTGGTTCATGGAGCAGGATGAGAAAGAGAGGAGCACACAGAGGAACTCACAAGGAGAACACTTCCCCCATGCCACTTGGATTAGAAAATGAGAGGGCCTGAATTTTATGAGTTCTTAAAGGCCAGTGGGCTTGGCTAGGATAAAGGCTTAGAGGGCAAGGCACTGCTCCAGGAGAGAAGGCTGGCAAACAAGCCAGGGTCAGACAGCATGGAAACCAATCTGAAGAATGCCTGGGGCATAAAGTGGGGAGATTGTTGTTCCTCTTCAGCAGCATCCCTGAGAGGCAGAGCTCATGGATGATACCTCTCCAAGAACAAAGGAGCTGGCAGTGTCATTTTCCTCCCATACCCCTAGTGTAAACACAAAGCCACTACAGAAAGCAGCTGAGCACAGACATGGCAGCACTAACTTGCTTACACCAAGCCCTACCCCACTGTGCTTTGGTGGGGATGCTCTTCTCAGTTAAGGTTGCTTTAATCACTTTGGGGAATAGGGTTAGCCCAGTGATGGGTATTAAGGAGGGGATGTATTGCATGGGGCACTGGGTGTTATATGCACACAATGAATCATGGAACACTACGTCAAAAAAACAAATGATGTACTGTATGGTGACTAACATAATAAAAAGCTAAATAAATGTTTAAAAAAAAAGAAAAAAGTTTGCTTCAGTCACCAGTGCAGAGTGCCCCACTGCCAGATTAGCATAAACCTCTGCCACACCATGTCTCTCTGACCAAAGAGTTCTGCAACACCTCAGTTCTGATGGAGCTGGTGTCAGAAGAGAGCACAAGCAGATCAGATCACACATACTTAAAACTTGTCACATTCAGGCCATGGACCAACGCTGCCCATAGCAAGCAAGGGGACCCTCTGCAGATGAGTGACCTGAAGAATAGAGCAGCTAAACACAGCAGCAGAGTGCACGCAGTACACCCCAGAGACACTGCCTGAAGTGCCAGACTCTGGACACTATACAATTTCTTCTTCATATGTCATTACTGTCAGGTAGCAGAAGACGTAACTGCCCTTTCTGATACAAAGATGAAGGCAGAGATTTAGACAAAATGCCAAGAAGGAGGAATCCTAAATGAAAGAACAAGATAAGGCCACAGCCAGAGATCTATGTGAAACAGACATAAGTAACATGGCTGATAGAGAATTTAAAGCAACAAGCATAAGAATACTCACTGGGCTTGAGAAAGGCATAGAAGACATTATTGAGACCCTTACCACAGAGATAAGAGAGTTTAAAAAGAATCAGTGAAAGATGAAGAATTCAATAAATGAGATTTGAAATGGGCTTGATGCAGTGAACAAGCTGGAAGAAGCAGAGAAACAAATTAGTAACCTAGAAGACAAAATAATGGAAAACAATGACTTTCATTCAAGCTGAATGAAAGAAAGAAAAATTATGCAACACAAAAACAGAGTTAGAATGGAACTCCATGACTCTATTGACTGCATGAACATTTAATTATAGGAGTCCCAGGAGATAAAAAGAAAAGGGGGCAGAAATTTTATTTTAAGAAATAATAACAGAAAACTTACCTAATCTGGGGAAGGAAACAGGCATCCATATATATCCAGGAGGCACAGAGAACTTCCATCAAAATCAATAAGAGCAAGCCAAGACATTTACAATTAAATTTGTAAATTATAGTGATAAAGAGAAAATCTTAAAAGCAGTAAGACAAAAGAAGTCCTTAACTTACAAGGGAATTCCCATATAGCTACCTGGAGATTTCTCAACAGAAACTTGGCAAACCCATGATATATTCAAAATGCTGAATGGGAAGAATCTACAGCCAAGAATATCTATCCAGCAAGGGTACCATTCAGAATAGAAGGAAAGATAAAATTTTCCAGCCAAAACAAAACAAGACAAAACAAAACAAAACACCCCCCAAAAATAATTGAAGGAGTTTGTGACCACGAAACCAGGCCTATAAGTAATATTAAAGTGGACCCTTTGAGTGCAAAGGAGAGATCAAAGTGACAAATACAAGAAGAAATCAGAGAAATCTCCAGAAACAATGACAAAACAAATAATAAGATGGCACTAAATACATATCTGTCGATAATTACTTTGAATGTAAGTGGAATGAATGCTCTGACCAAAAGATATAGAATATCAGATTGGATTAAAAAAACCAACATCCAGGTGCCTAGATGGCTCAGTGGGTTAAGCCTCTGTCTTCAGCTCAGGTCATGATCTCAGGGTCCTGGGATTGAGTCCTGCATTGGGCTCTCTGCTCAGCAGGGAGCCTGCTTCCTTCTCTCTCTCTCTCTCTCTCTCTGCCTGCCTGTCTGCCTACTCATAATCTCTCTCTCTGTCAAATAAATAAAATCTTTTAAAAAAAATCCATCTACATGCCGCCTAAAAGAGACTTATTTTATTTTACTTACTTCTAAAGATTTATTTATTTATTTAAGCAACAGAGAGACAGAACCCGTGGCAGATGGGCAGAGGAAGAGGGAGAGAGAAAATCCCAAGCAGACTTCTCACTAAGTGCAGAGCCCAGTGTAGGATTTGACCCCATGACCCCAAGATCATGACCTGAGCTGAAACCAAGAGCTGGATGCTCAACTGAAAGAGCCACCCAAGCACCCCTAAAAGAGATTCCGTTTAGATCTAAAGACACATGCAGATTAAAAGTGAGGGTTCTGGAAAAAAATTAATAATCTAAAGATGGGCAGAAGACATCAACATTTTTTTCAAAGAAGACATATAGATGGACAACAGACACATTGAAAGATGTTTAACATCAGTGATCATCAGGGAAATACAAATAAAAAATATGAGAAATCACATCTGTTAGAATAGCTAAAATCAACAACACAAAAAATAACAGGTTTTGGCAAAGATGTGGAGACAGGGGAACACTCTTGTACTGTTGGTGGGAATGCAAACTGGTACAGCCACTATGGAAAACAGTACAAAGTTTCCTCAAAAAGTTAAAATAGAATAAGTGCTACTATTTTAACCACTAAATGGTTAAAAATAGAATTACTACCCAGCAATTGAACTACAATTACTCAAAGAATACAAATATACTAATTCAAAGGGATACATGCACTCTGACATTTATAGCAACCTTATCTATAATAGACAAATTATGGAATCACTTCAAGTGTCTGTCAACTTCTGGATGTATAAAGAAGTTATATATATATATATATATATATATATATACACATATATATATATAATATACACATATTATATATATATACATATTGAACTGATTCTATATATGTATGTATGTATGCATGCATGTATGTATGTATATATATATATACACATATAAATATATAATGGAATATATATGTGTATTTATTTAATGGACTATTAGTCAGCTATAAAAAAGAATGAAATTTTGTCATTTGCAATGACATGGGTGCAGCTAAAGAGTAGTATGCTAAGCAAAATAAGTTAGAGAAAGACAAATACCATATGATTTCACTCATATGGTGAATTTAAGAAACAAAACATATGAGCAAGAGTAGAGAAAAAGAGAGAAAGGTAAGCCAAGAAACATGTTAACTACAGTGAACAAACTAATAGTTACTAGAGGGGAGGTGAATGGGTGAAATAGGTGGTGAGAATTAAGGAGTACACTTGTGATAACCACTGCATGTTGTGTGCAAGTATTGAATCACTATATTGTACCTCTGAAACTATTATTATACTGTATATCGATGAACTGGATTTAAAGAAAAACTTTAAAAGGTAAAAAAATAAAATTAAAAAATCAAAATCCAAAATTTATATTATGTCAGAAAGTGTATTTATAACGATGTTCAATTTTTTTAAAAAAGGTAAAACAGTTAAAAATATATATATTTGATTAATTAGTTAAAAAATAAAATGAACATAGGTTTTAGCAGCAAATAGCATGGTATTGTTCTGGTATCTCAGGGGCCAATCCTGTGACTGTGGCATGCCATAAGCCTCACATAGCATCTTTTCTAACCACTATCTCAGATACAATAGGGTCTGCCTACTTCTATGGGCCAAGCAAGAGCGATGCTTGTACCTTAGCCTGAATGTGCTATAAAGCCCTTTTATTCTGTAAGCTCCACTCAAGTGGTAATCTTTCATGTTATCCAGTATATGAGTTGAAATAGTATTTAAATATATGGGATATGTTGCCTCCAGAATCTGAAAAGGATTACTGTGTATTATATTTACTATACTTCTGTCATCATGGTAGGAAATTCAGGTATAATAAATTAACTCATACTTTGAAAGGGACATTCTAGTTCATATCTGATCATTGGACCCTTAAAAAATTGTACTGATGCCACAGGCTACTGATTCTTCATAAGGATTATCTTTCACTTCTGAAATATTTATATTGTATCCAGTTCTCCAAGGTGCCAGCCACTTCTTGTTCATCTAACTTAATGAGAATAATATGAAGGAGGTTGAGCAATATAATGTTCTACAGAATATTCAGATAGTTCAGAACTCTTCAGACTACATTATGACATAGAGCTGGATAATTAACATACTTCTGGGATAAAACCATAAATGCATATTTCTGTCCACTCTATGTGATTGCAAAATTTCTCATCCCTTTTTCTGATCTGAATAAAAGAATAATGCATTTGTCAAATCAGTTGTCACATATTATGTGCCTGAGACACTTTAAATCTACTCTAATCAAGATATGCATCTCACAGGGGCACTTGGGTGGCTCAGTGGGTTAAAGCCTCTGCCTTCGGCTTGGGTCATGATCCCAGAGTCCTGGGATCGAGCCCCATGTCGGGCTCTCTGCTAGGCAGCAGGGAGCCTGCTTCCTCCTCTCTCTCTGCCTGCTTGTGATCTCTGTCTGTCAAATAAATAAAATAAAATCTAAAAAAAAGAAAAAAAGATATGCATCTCACAGAGCAGCTTCAGCTGTGGGGGAGGTGTGGTGAGGGTTTATTTCATTGAGTTTGTAGGCTGCTGTCCTACTCCAGTATTCATCTGATTTTGAAGGACCAAAGTTGTTTATAAAACAAGGACATAATGAGGACACCACCATGCATCATTAGATTTTTAAAGGTGACTCTCATTTCCAGAATCCCCTGAAGATACAGTAATAGTTTTTATTTACTGTAATGACCAGAGGTCGCAGTTTCAGAGGCTTTCACATGCTCTCTTCTAGTATAATAACTCTAAACTTGCAGGCCATGAATCCAATGTGGGGGGTGGGGGAGTTGTGACAACTACTAAATATGTACATCCCAATTATACTTTTGGGAATGGGTATGTAATCATCAAGTGAATCTGAAGATCTAGTAAATCCAACCTTGTCCAGAACTTCAGATATTAACCAGCTCTAATTTATCCCAACTTTGAGAAGGCCCATCAGTATCAATGTCAAACCAGACCTATGTTTTATAATCCTCAAAACCTTTGGGTACTTTATATTACCCTTGTACAGTTACCTGAGAAATGGTTTAACATCTCTTTAGAAAGGACTGGGAAATAATTCTAGCATATACCCACTATGATGTTATAAGGTCCTTCTCCTGGGACTCAGTTTCTTTTTGGCCAAATGGGTTTTGAAATTGAAAACTGGCTCAGAACTAGAAACTGGGCAAGGGATCACCACTTCTTATTTTGGGGACTATTCTAAGGCCTCCGTTTATGCAAACTTGTGTCTTCTGATGACAAAGCTGAATTATACTTTTTGGGGCTGACTATATATATATATATATATATATATATATATATATATATATATATATATATATATATATATATATATAGTCAGTCCCAGGGATTTTGTGATCTTTTAACCATGTCCTTAATGCTTTGCAGTTCTTGATCATTTGACTGTTACTCCATGTCATTTATAGTAATTATATCCATCTGACTTCTTGTGTTAAAAACATGGCCTCTGTAGTGTTAGTGTTTTATCACTGTCATTGCTTTCAGTGAGCCTTGTTTTGTAATGGCCTCTTCCACCTATAATCCTGCCGCAGAGAAAAGAGCCACAACTAAATTTTTTACCAACATATACTTTATATACTTTGTAAATAAGGAACCCTCTGTGCAATCTGGTGTGTCTTCTAGACTTACATAGTTTATCTATTTCAGAATGGCCACTTCTCAAAGCTTTTAAATTTCTTCATCTACCATCTGCCACAGTGATCCTGGTATTTCAACTTTCCTGACAATGTGCCATCACTTTTTCTATCTTCTAGGATTTATCCAAGTAGCAAGATGAGATTATCTCCTAAATATGGCCAGATATTTCAATCCTGTCTCTTCAGAGAATTATCTTCTCTATTCTACACCTGGGCTCCTTTGATTAAGCAATTTTAGATCCTGCCACACATGTACCCTCCTGCTTCTTCAAGTACATGATGCCAAGGTTTTGTAGCTCCTTTGGAGTATAGTTCCTTTCTTCTGTTATTAGATCCAGCACATTCAAAGCTAGGTTATGCTCCAACTTGACCTTAGTTATAGCCTAGGGAATAGTATGGGAAGTAAGAACAAATCCTGGGAGGGACTGAAAAATAATTTTAAAGAAATGCCTAATAAAAATCTATTCTTGATCTAGTTCTTTCCAACACTGGCATAACTAATTTGGCAGAGAATTCATTCTAAAGATATTTGTGAATAAGAAAGGAAAAAGAAAATAGCAAATGCTAAAAATAGATTGGATTGCTAAAATAGAAACATTTTCTAATTTTAGCAAAATGAAAGTTAAGAGGCATCTCATAGCAAAGAAAACAACTAATAGAGGGAAAAGACAAACTATGGCATGGGGAAAAAATTTTTATAAACCATATATCTTATAACAGGTGACAAAAACAAAAAAACAAACTTAAAAACACACAACTAATAACACAATTAAAAATGGGCTAAAGGACATATCTTCAAAGAAGACATATGAAGGGCCAACAGATGTATGAAAAACATATTCAGCAGTAGTAATCATCAGGGAAATGCAAATCAAAACTACAGTGCAATATAATCTCCTACATGACTGGATGTCTATTATTAGAAAAAAAAACAGGAAGTGCTGGTGAGGATTTGGAGAAATTGGAACCCTTGCACATTGTTGACAGAAATTAAAAATCAGTCTATCTTCTACAGAAAATAGTATGAGGAGGTCCCTCAAAAAATTAAAAATAGAACTACCACATGACCCAGTAATCTCACCACTGTGTATTAATCCAAAAGAATTTAAATTAGAATCTGAAAGAAATATTGCCATACCAATGTTCCCTGTAGCGGCGTTCACAATAGTCAAGGTACGGAAACAATTTAAATGTCTGTTGGTAGAGGAATAAATAAGGAAAATGTGGTACATGCATACAATGGAATGGTATACAGCCTCAGAAAAGAAGAAAATTCTGCTGTATTCCACTACATAAATGAATCTTAAGGATGGTATACCAAGTAAAATAAGGTGGGTAAAGAAAGACAATACAGCATGATTCCATTTATGTAAGGTATTAAATAGTCAAATGTATACAATCAGGGGTAGAATGGTCATTTCTAGGGGGCAGAGAGATGTGAGAAATTATGTTTTTACTCAATGGGCATAAAGTTTCAGTTGAACAAGATGAATAGCTCTGGAGATATGTTATATAACATTGTACCTATGGGCAACAATAATGTGTTTAACATTTTTAAAAAATGAAGAGGATGGATCCCACATTAAGTGTCCTTTCCAAAATAAAATAACAAAAGGAAAGCTAATAGGATCAAGTATTAAATATGAAACTGAATACAAAAAAAAACCAGTAAATATGCAAGTGAAATATGGAGGTACATGAATATGTAATAGAGTCAAAATCATACTGTTATTTCCCTATAGAGATACTTATACATCTGTTATTCAGGAGAACTTCTTTTTCCCTCCTCAGTGAATTCGAAAAATAGATGCCTGATGTTGAAAATGTTGACAAGTCCCCTCCCTTTTAAATTCTGACCTTACCTATTATGTGGGAATATTATCTAATATCCTTGAACTCCTAAAATATTAGTTATAAATTGTCACTCAATTACAGCTTCCTGTTCTTGTATAAACTGAATTGTCTTCATTCAAATTACTTACAAGAGAGGACTAAAGTTATATTTCATAACTTATTTATAGCAATAGCTATTGTCTTAGTTTGCTTCAGTCGCTTTAAGAAAATACCTTAGGGGCACTTGGGTGGCTCAGTCAGTTAACCGTCTGCCTTGGGCTCAGGTCATGATCTCAGGGTCTTAGGTTCAAGCCCAGCATTAGGCTCCCTGCCTACTTAGCAGGGAGTCTGCTTCTCCCTCTCCCTCTGCCCCCCTGCTCATGGACACACTCTCTCTCAATAAATCAGTAAATTTTTTAAAGACTTTATTTAAGAGAGAGTGAGTGAGAGACCACGAGTGGGGGAGAAGGGGGAAGAAAGAAGCAGACTCCCCACTGAGCGGGAAACACAACATGGGTCTCGATCCCAGGGCAGGGCTCGATAACAGGACCCTGGGATCATGACCTGAGTGGAAGACAGACACTTAACCAGCTGAGCCACCAAGGAGCTCCAATAAATAAAATCTTAAAAAAAAAAAGAAAAGAAAAGAAAAGAAGAGAAAAAAAAATAAGAGAATATCTTATTCTGGGTGACTTCAACAACAGACATTTCTTTTTCACAATTCTGGAGCCTGGGAACAATAAGGTAAAGGTTCTGCCATTTGTGAGGGCCCTCTTTCTGACTCGTAGATGGACACTTTCTCACTGCCTCTCACATGGAAGAAAGAGTGAGCTCTGGTCTCTCTTGGTTTTCTTATAGGGACATAAATCTCATCATGAGCTCTAACCTTACAATTTCTTTAAACCTAATTATCTCTAAGTCCCCACTCTAAATATCATCATATTGAGGATTAAGGGTTGGGGGAACACAGACATTCACAGAGTGACAACAGTATCATGGCTAAATAAGGTATCCATTGTTTGTGTTCTTCATCTTAGCTACAAATAAGTGGCAAGCATCCATAGACAAAAGTGTCCATGTGAGAGCTGTGGGATTCAGTCAGCATCATATGCCAAAGGACCAAGAGGTGTCTTGCCCACCTGTATGTCAGATAATAAATACACAGATCTTGGTCCTGGCAGTGGACTCTGTAGTAGCCCAGGAACTGGCCTTTGCCCCTCAGTTTAAGACTCCCTGGCAAACACTATCTTAGACAGTTATCCATGGATGAGAGAGCTTTTGTACTAGAAGAGTCCCAGAATATCACTGGAGGGAAAAAAAAAAATTAGAAGTTTGTTTGCATTAGAGAAGGCTAAGAGGAATGGTTTGACTTTACCCACATCACCAGTACCCCAAAGTGGCAAAGCTCAAGGCTAAGGATCTTCCTGGCCTGCGATATTTCCTTTGGATGAAAGAGATGTGTGAGCAAGATTCAGACTTCCCCAACTGTGTGAAATGCTGCCAAAGGGGCTCATTTCTCTCTTATTCCACCAAAAGTACTGAATCACTGGTTATAAGACTGGAGGGCAAGAATGCTGAGACAGTGTTAATTAGGACTTTCAAAAGGTATTAAAGGGATACTGATACTATGAATTGTGTTACAGATTCTATTAAGAAGCATTAGTTAAATCTATACCTATTGATGTTTACTCTAAATGTAAATAGATTGAATTTTCTCTTCAAATGGCATAGAGTGGCTGGATATATTAAAAACAAAACAACCACCACCACAAAAAAACAAGGCCCAACTATCTACTGCCTAAAACAGACTCACAACCATTTTAAGGACACACACTGGGGGTGCCTGGGTGGTCAGTCATTAAGCATCTGCCTTTGGCTCAGGTCATGATCCCAGGGTCCTGGGATCAAGCCCGGCATCAGGCTCCCTGCTTCACAGAAAGCCTCTTTCTCCATCTCCCACTCCACCTGTTTGTATTTCCTCTCTCGCTGTGTCTCTCTCTATCAAATAACTAAATAAAATCTTAAAAAAAAAAAAGGATACACATAGGCTCAAAGGTAAGACATGGGAAAATATATCCTAAGCAAGTGGAAGGAAAAAAAAAAAAAGGAGTAGCTAAACATATCAGGAAAATATTTTTTTAAAAGTTTAATTATTTACTTATTTAAGAGAGAGAGAGAGTACATGCAGGGGGAGGCACAGAGGGAGAGGGAGAGAGAATCTCAAGCAGATTCTGTGCTGAGCAGAGAGCTTGTTTCAGGGCCCAGTCTCATGACACTGAGATCATGACTCCAGCCAAAATCAAGACTTGGATGCTCAACTTGCTGAGCCACTCAGATACCCCTCAGGAAAAATAGTTTTTAAGCCAAAAACTGTAGCAAGAGTCTAAGATTTTTTTGTAGAAAGGTAAAGAGGTCAATCCATTAAGGACATGTAATAATATAAATAGGTATCTAGGTAATATCGAAGCACTCAATTATATTAAGCAATACTGACAGATCTGAATGGAGATATACACAACAATATAATTACATTGGGGACTTCAGTACTGCACTTTCAAAAATTGGTAGATAATCAAGACAGATAATCAATAAGGAAATGTTGGACTTAAAACATATGTCAGAGTAAATAGACATAACAGACATATACAGACCATTCCATCTAACAGCAATAGACCACATTCTTCTCAAGCGTACATGGAACATCCCTCAGGGCAGGTCAAATAATAGGTCACAAAACAAGTCTTAGCAAATATAAAAAAACTAAAATCATATCAAGTATCTTTTCTCACCACAATGATAAGAAACTAAATATTAATACAGAAGAAAAGAGGGAAAATTCCAAACATGAAAACTGAACAAAGCACTCCTGAAAAACCAATGTATCAAAAAATAAATTGAAAAAATATCTTGAAACAAAAATCTAAACAATATACCAAATTCCATGAGATACAGTAAAAGCAGTTCTAGGAGGGAAATTTATAGTAATAAATGACTACTTTAAGAAAAAAAGAAATATCTCAAACTAACCTTATATCTCAAAAAACTAGAAAAAGAATAAACTAATCCCAAATTTAACAGTAGAAAGGGAATAACAAAGATAAAAGCAAAAATAAATGTAGTTGAGACTAGAGAAAAAAAAGAAAAGATTGGTAAAACTATGGGCTGGTTTTTTTGAAAAGATAAATGAAATTGACAAACTTTTAACTAGACTAAGGAAAAAAAAGAAAGACTTGAATATCATTAGAAATGAAAAAGAAGACATTACAACACAAAAATACAAAAAAAAATCATAAAAGATTACCATGAACAATAATAGGTTAACAAATTGGATAACCTTAGAAGAAATACTTAAACTGCTGTAAACATATAACCTACCAAGAAATAGATCTGAACAGACAAATAATGAGTAAGAAAATTACTCAATAATCCCAAATCTCCCAACAATGTAAAATCAAGGACTGATTATTTCCCTGGTGAACCCATCCAAATATTTAAAGAATTAACACCAATCCCTCTCAAACACTTCCAAAGAAAAGAGGAGGAGTGAAGACTCCTAAATTCATTTTACAAGGTCAGTATTAAACCTGATCCCAAAATCAGGTAAGGACACTATGAGAAAAAAGAGTATAAGCCAATATTCCTGATAAATATAGATGGAAATACTAGCAAACCAAATTCAACAGTACATTAAAAGGATCGTACAGCATGATAAAGATGAATTTATCCCTGTGATGAAAACATGATTCAACACCAACTGATAAATGTCATTCACCATAGTAAAAAAATGAAAGATAAAAACCATATGATTCAACTGATGTAGAAAAAAAAAACATTTGAGAAAATTCACCATTTTTTATGATTAAAACTTTCAACAAATTGAATATGAAAGGAATATAAAAGGAATGTATCTTAACAAAATAAAGACCATATGTGACAAGCCCACAGCTAATATCATACAAAGTGTGAAAGGCTGAAAGACTTTCCTCCAAATCAAGACAAGGGTGTCCACTCAACATAGTATAGAAGTCCTAGCCAGAGCAATCAGGAAAGAAAAATAAATAAAAGGCATTCAAAACAGGAAAAAAATAACATAAAGCTGTCTGTTTGGAGATGATATAATCTTAAATATATAAAATCCTAATGATTTGCAAAAAAATCTGCAAAAACTAATAAAAAATTTCAGTAAAGTTGCAGGTTACAAAATCAACATACAGAAAACAGTTGCACTTTAACACAAAAAAATTAAATATATGTAAAAGAAATAAAGAAAACAATCTCACTTACAGCAGCACCAAAAAATAAAATCCTAAAGATAAATTTAGGCAGGGAGGTAAAAGTTCTATGCACTGAAAACTCTAATACCTGGATTAAATAAATTGAAGAAGACACAAATACATGGAAAGATATTTCATGGACTAGAAGAATTAATCTTTTTAAAATGTCCAACTACCCAAAGCCATCTATAGATTCAATGTAATCCCTATCAAAACCCACATAGCATTTTTTTACAAAAATAGAATATACAATCTTAAAATGTGTATGGAATGAAAGACTCCAAATAGCCAAAGGAATCCTGAGAAAGAAAAACAAAGCTGGAGGCATCATCCATACTGATTTCAATCTGTACCACAAAGCTACAGTAATTAAAACAGTATGATTCTGGCATAAAAATAGAACAGTGGAACAAAAGAGAGCCCAAAATTAAAACCCTATATATACAGTCAACAAGTATTTGACAAGGCATCCAAGAATACTCAACAGGGAAATACTAGCCTTTCCAAGAAATGACACTGGAAAATTTGGATAGCCTATGCAGAAAAATGCAACTGGACCCCTATCCCAACTTACCCACAAGGCTTAACTTGAATTAGGTTAAAAATGCAAACATAAGAACTAAAACTAGAGAAAAAGCTCCTTGACATTGGTCTCGCTCCAATTTTTTGGATATGACACTAAAAGTACAAGTTAAATAAAAACAAAATAAAACAAACAAACAAAACAGATTCAGGGCAAGATGGCAGAAAGACCGAAATATTGTCCAGTCCCAGGAGTTCAGCTAGTTGTCAAACCATGCTGAACAATTATATACTCAACAAGAGATTGAAGAGAAGAAGAGCAACAATTCTAGGAACAGAAAAGCAACCAATTTCTGGAAGATAGGACCTGCAGATAAGTGAATCTGAGGCGATATACAGGAAGAGAGACTGCAGGGGGAAGGACCAGCTCCTGGCAAGGAGTAGAGCAGTGGAGCACAAAATTGGAATTTTAAGAAGTCTATTCCACTGAGGGATGTTGTGCCAGAGGTTAACTAGGGGGTGAAGCCCCAACAGGAACAGTGTGGTCTCAGGACCTGTGGGGTCACAAAAAGACCCGGGGTGTCTGAGTGTGGCAGAGCTCCCAGGTATCAGCGCAGAGAAGCTGGCTGCAGAGATGAGCTGAGGAGGGAGCTTTCAGCTTGGTATACCTTAAACTGTGATCTGAGGCACAGTTGGGCCACTGTTCTTAGAGCAAGGAACCCACAAGCAGCAGATCCAGGGATGGTCCCTCCTTCCTCCTCCAGGGGGGGTGGTGCGGAATCGAGCTGCAGGAATCTGCTGGGTTTGGAAACTCCAAATAGGGCTGTGCACCAGAGATAGAAATGCTCAGTGACAGGCTGGGTGAGCTCAGAGTGCGGCCAGAGACCAGGGAAACAGGAGGGATTTACTGCTTTTCTCTGAGGGTGCACTGGGGAGTGAGGCCTCAAGCTCTTGGGTCTTATGGGGCCAAAGATTGAGTCTGCCCTTTAATTCTCTTCCTCCAAAGCTGTACAGAAAGCGCTCAGGGAACAAAAGCTCCCGAGCATGAACCTGAGCTGATTACTTAGCCTGGCCCCTGGAAAGGGTGGTTCAATTCCACCTTAGGCAAAGACATTTGAGAATCACTGCAACTGGCCCCTCTCCTAGATCAGCAAGAACATCTAGC
The DNA here is from genome assembly GCF_902655055.1 of Lutra lutra. Lineage (NCBI taxonomy): Eukaryota > Metazoa > Chordata > Mammalia > Carnivora > Mustelidae > Lutra > Lutra lutra. The sequence goes on from NC_062290.1 coordinate 55,123,979, forward strand.
CAAGACCAAGTTCGTGGTCAAGGAGAACTGCAGAACTCCAGAGGTAGGGGAATGCAGCACATAGAATTCATGGCTTTTCTCTCATGATTCTATAGTCTTTCAAAGTTAATTTTTTAAAATTCTATTTCTTAATTTTTCTCTTTCCTATTTTAACCTTCTTTAACTATTTTATATTATCAATATCTTTTTAAAAATCTTTAAAAATTTTCATTGTTAAAGTCACATTCTATGCCTTTATTATATTTAACCTTATTTTTTTGTATACATATAGATTTTCTTTCTTTGAAATTTTGGGATATAGTTTCTTCTAAAAGATCCAAATATACTTTAAATCTAGTGCATGGCTTTGTTCTAGCATCCAGCCTAATCACATTCTTTCCTCCTTTTCCTTTTTTCAACCAACTTCTTATCTTATCAATTCCTTTTTAGAACTTTTTTTAAATTTTCATCTTACAGTCATATTCCATCCCTTCATTGTGCTTACCCTTATTTTTGTATATATATAAGTTTTCCTTAAAATTTTGGGAGGCAGTTTCTTCTAACAGACAAAAATACACTCAAAATGAAGTGTGTGGCTCTGTTCTATTTACCAGTCTAATATATATATACGTATATATATATATTTGTTTGTTTGTTTTTGCTTTTGTTTTTTCTCCTTTCTTCTCCTCCCAGTTTCAGGTCTCATCCAATTTGGTTACTGTATATTTTTCTGGGGTCGTTGCTGCTACCTTTTAGTATTTTGTTCTCTTATTCATCTATTCTTCTCTGGATAAAATGACAGGTTGAAAAAACTCACCACACACAAAAAAAAGAACAAGAGGCAGTACCAATGGCTAGGGACCTAGTCAATACAGATATAAGTAAGGTGTCAGAGATGGAGTTCAGAATGACAATTATCAAGGTGCTAGATGGCTTTTAAAAAGCAAGGAAGATAGTAGAGAATCTCTTTCTGGAGAAATAAAATCTGTTTCTAGAGAAATAAAAGAACTAAAATCTAACAAAGTTGAAATTAAAAAAAAAAGCCATTAATGAGGTGCAATAAAAAATGGAGGTTCTTACTGCTAGCCTAAATAAGGCAAAAGAGAGAATTAGTGGTATAGAAGATCAAATGACAGATCATAAAGAAGCTGAGAAAAAGAGATAAACAACTATTGGACCACAAGTGTTGAATTCGAGAGATAAGTGATATAAGATGAAAAAATATTAGAATAATTGGGAAAGAGAAAAAGAAGAAAGAAGAAGACGGGGTGTAGAAGATTGGAGCAAATTAGAGCAGAGATCTTCCTAATTTGGTGAAGGGAACAAGCATCAAAATCCAGGAAGCACAGAGAAACCCCCTCAAAATCAACAAAAATCAGTCCACAACCCATCAGTTAAGAGTAAAACTACAAGTATCAGTGATAAAAAGAAAATCCTGAAAGCACCTGGGGACAAGAGGTCTGTAATATTAGAAATATTAGATTGGAATATCTAGATAGAATATCTAGATAAAAATATTAGATTGGCAGCAGACCTATCCACGGAGACCTGGCATGCCAAAAAGGACTAGCACATTATATTCAGAACACTAAATGAGAAAAATATGCAGCCAAGAATACTATATCCAGCTAGGCTGCCATTGAAAATAGAAGGAGAGATAAAAATCTTCCAGGAAAACAAAAACTAAAAGAAATTGCAGACAACAAACCAGCCCTACAGGAAATATTGAGAGGGGTCCTCTAAGTAAAGAGAGCCTGAAAGTAACAAACCAGAAAGGAACAGAGACAATATACAGCAACAGTCATGTTACAGGCAATCAATAGCACTAAATTCATATCTTTCAATAGTTACCCTGAATATAAATGGGCTAAATATCCCATCAAAAGACACAGGGTATCAGAATGGATTAAAAGAAAAAAAAAAAGACCCATCAATATGCTGTTTGCAAGAAATTCATTTGAAACCCAAAGACACCTACAGATCTAAAGTGAGGGGTTGGAAAACAGTTTACCAAGCTAAAGAACATCAAAAGAAAGCTGGGATGGCAATCCTTATATCAGATAAATTAGCTTTTAAGCCAAAGATTATCATAAGAGATGAGGAAGGACACAATATCAGACTTAAAGGGTCTGTCCAACAAGAAGATCTAACAATGTTATATATGTATGCCCACAACATGGGAGCAGCCAATTATATAAACCTATTAATAATAAAATCAAAGAAACACATCAAAAATAATATGAACACCCCCCCCTCACTGAAATGGACAGATCATCCAAGCAAAAGATCAACAAGGAAATAAAGGCTTTAAATGACACAGTGGACAAGATGGACTTCACAGATATATTCAGAACATTCTATCATGGGGTGCCTGGGTGGCTCAGTGGGTGAAAGCCTCTGCCTTCGGCTCAGGTCATGATCCCAGAGTCCTGGGATCAAGCCCCACATAGAGCTCTCTGCTCAGCAGGGAGCCTGCTTCCCCCTCTCTCTCTCTGCCTGCCTCTCTGCCTACTTGTGATCTCTGTCAAATAAATAAATAAAACCTTTAAAAAAAAAAAGAATATTCTATCCCAAAGCAACAGAATACACATTCACCTCTAATGCTCACAGAATATTCTCCAGAATAGATCACATCCTGGGTCACAAGACAGGTCTTAACCAGTATCAAAAGAATTAGTTCATTCCCTGCATATTTTGAGACCACAATGCTCTAAAGCTAGAACTCAATCACAAGAGGAAATTTGGAAAGAATTCAAATACATGGAGGCTAAAGCACATCCTACTAAAGAATGAATGGGTCAACCAGGAAATTTAAGAATTTAAAAAATTCATGGAAACAAATGAAAATGAAAACACAATGGCTCAAAATCTTTGGGACTTAGCAAAGGTGGTCCTGAGAGGAAAGTATATAGCAATACAAGCCTTTCTCAAGAAACAAGAAAGATCTCAAGAACACAATCTTACCCTACACATAAAAAAGACTTGGAGAAAGAACAGCAAAGAAAGCCTAAACCCAGCAGGAGAAGAGAAATAATAAAGATCAGAGAAGAAATCAATGAAATAGAAACCAAAAGAACAGAAGAACACATCAACAAAACTAGAAGATGGTTCTTTGAAAGAATTAATAAGATTGATAAACCCTGGCCAGACTTATCAAAAGGAAAAGAGAAAGGACTCAAATTAATAAAATCATGAATGGAAGAGGAGAGATCACAACCAACACCAAAGAAATACAAACAATTATAAGAACATATTATGAGCAACTACATGCCAGGAAATTGGACAATCTGGAAGAAATGGATGCATTCCTAGAGACATATAAATTACCAAAAGTGAATCAAGAAGAAATAGAAAACCCGAACAGACCTATAATCAGTAAGGAGATTGAAACAGCCATCAAAAGTCTCCAAACAAACAAAAGCCCAGGGCCAGACGGTTTCCCAGGGGAATTCTACCAAACATTTGAAGAGGAATTAATTCCTATTCTCCTGAAACTGTTTCAAAAAATAGAAATGGGAGAAAACTTCCAAACTCATTTTATGAGGCCAGCATTACCTTGATTCCCAAACCAGACAAAGACCCCATGAAAAAGGAGAATTACAGACCAATATCCTTGATGAACACAGATGTGAAAATTCTCACCAAAATACTAGCCAATAGGATCCAACAGTACATTAAAAGGATTATTCACCACAACCAAGTGGGATTTATTCCAGGGCTGCAAGGTTGGTTCAACATCCGCAAATCAGTCAATGCGATATAATACATTAATAATAGAAAGAACAAGAACCATATGATACTCTCAGTAGATGCTGAAAAAGCATTTGACAAAGTACAGCATCCTTTCTGAATCAAAACTCTTCACAGCATAGACATAGAGGGTACATGACTCAATATCATCTAAGCCATCTATAAAAACCCCACAGTGAGTATCATTCTCAATGGGGAAAAACTGAGAGCTTTCCCTAAGGTCTGGAACATGGCAGGGCTGTCTGCTATCACAACTGCTATTCAACATAGTACTAGAAGTCCTAGCCTCAGCAATCAAACAACAAAAGAAATAAAAGGCACCTGAATTGGCAAATAAGTCAAACTCTCACTCTTTGCTGATGATATGATACTTTACGTGGAAAACCCAAAAGACTTCATTCCAAGATTGCTAGAAGTCATACAGGAATTCGGTAAAGTGTCAGGATATAAAATCAATGCACAGAAATCAGTTCCATTTCTATACACCAACAGCAAGAGAGAAGAAAGAGAAATTAAGGAGTCAATCCCATGTATAATTGCACCAAAACCATAAGATACCTAGGAATAAAACTAACCAATGAGGCAAAGAATTTGTACTCAAAAAACTACAGAATATTCTTGAAAGAAATTTAGGACCACACAAAGAAATGGAGAAATTTTCCATGCTCATGGGTTGGAAGAACAAATATTGTGAAAATGTCTATGCTACCTAAAACAATCTACACATTTAGTGCAATCCCTATTAAAATACCATCAATTTTTTTTTCAAAGAAATGGAACAAATAACCCTAAAATTTAAATGGAACCAGAAAAGACCCCAAGGAATATTGAAAAAGAAAACCAAAGCCTGTGGCATCACAATTCCAGACTTCAAGCTCTATTACAAAGCTGCAATCTTTAAGACAGTATGGTAGTGGCACAAACACAAACACATAGATCAATGGAACAGAATAGAGAGCCCAGAAATAGACCCTCAACTCTATGGTCAATTAATCTTCCACAGAGCAGGAAAGAATGTCTGAAGGAAAAAAAGACAGTCTCTTCAACAAATGGTGTTGGGAAAATTGGACAGCCACATGCAGGAAAATGGAACTGGACCATTTCCCTATAGCACACACAAAAATACTCAAAATGGATGAAAGAATCCATCAAAATCCTTGAGGAGAACACAAGCAGCAACCTCTTTGACCTCAGTCACAGCAACTTCTTCCCAAAACATCACCAAAGGCAAGGGAAGCCAGGGCAAAAGAGAACTATTGGGACCTCATCAAGATCAAAAGCTTTTCACAGCAAAGGAAACAGTCAGCAAAACCAAAAGACAACTGACAGAATGGGAGAAGATATTTGCAAACGACATATCAGATAAAGGGCTAGTGTCCAAAAGCTATAAAGAACTTAGCAAACTCAACACCCAGAGAACAAAGAATCCAATCAAGAAATGGGCATAGAGGGGCACCTGGATGGCTCAGTGGGTTAAAGCCTCTGCCTTCATTTCAGGTCATGATCCCAGGGTCCTGGGAGCGAGCCCCACATCGGGCTCTCTGCTCCACGGGGAGCCTGTTTCCTCCCCTCTCTCTCTCTGCCTGCCTCTCTGCCTACTTGTGATCTCTCTCTGTCAAATAATTAAAAATCTTTAAAAAAAAAAAAAAAGAAATGGGCATAGAACATGAACAGACATTTCTGCAAAGAAGACACCTAGATGGCCAACAGACACATGAAAAACTGCTCCACATCACTCGGCATCAGAGAAATACAAATTAAAACCACAATGAGACACCACCTCACAACAGTCAGAATGGCTAAATTAACAAATCAGGAAATGACAGATGTTGGAGAGGATGCAGAGAAAGGGTAACCCTCATACACTGTTGGTGGGAATGCAAGGTGATGCAGCCACTCTGAAGAATAACATGGAGGTTCCTCAAAAAGTTGAAAATAGAGCTACTCTATGACCCAACAATTGCATTACTGGGTATTTACCCTAAAGACACAAATGTAGTGATCTGAAGGGGCACGTGCACCCAAATGTTTATAGCAGCAATGTCCACAATAGCCAAACCATGGAAAGAAACTAGATGTCCATCAACTGATGAATGGATAAAGAAGAGGTGGTATAGAAGATGGTGGAGAAGTAGCAGACTGAGACTACATGAGATCGCAGGAGATCAGCTAGATAGCTTATCAATCCATTGTGAACCCCTACAAATCCAACAGGAGACCAAAGAGAAAAGCAACAATTCTAGAAACAGAAAATCAACCACTTTCTGAAAGGTGGGACAGTGGAGAAGTGAATCCAAAGTGACGGGGAGATAGACTGCAGGGGGGAGGGACAATCTCCCAGCAAGCAGTGGAGCAATGGAGCACAAAATCAGGACTTTTAAAAGTCTGCTCCACTGAGGGACATCGCTCCAGAGGCTAAACTGGGGTGAAGCCCACACAGGGTCAGCATGGCCCCAGGTCTCACAGGGTCACAGAAGGATCGAGGGTGTCTGAGTGTCACAGAGCTTGCAGGTATTAGAACGGGGAAGCCAGCTACAGAGACAGAGCCAAGTAGTAAGCTCTCCTCAGGGTTACCTTGAACTGGTCACAGGCTGGGTGAGCTCAGAGCACAGCTAGAGGCCAGGGAGACAGGAGTGATTGAGTGCTTTTCTCTGAGGTTGCACTGAGGAGTGGGGCCCTGAACTCTCAGCTCTTCCAGGCCGGAGACCGGGAGGCCGCCATTTTCATTACCGTCCTCCGGAACTCTATAGAAAGTGTTCAGGGAACGAAAGCTCCTGAAAGCGAACCAAGTGGATTAGTTAGCCTGGATCCTGGTAAGGGCAGTACAATTCCGCCTCCAGCAAAGACACTTGAGAATCACTACAACAGGCCCCTCCCCCAGAGGATCAACAAGAAATCCAGCCAGGACCAAGTTCACTTACCAAGGAGAACAGTGGAATTCCAGAGGAGGAGAAAGCAAAGCATGGAATTCATGACTTTCTCCTCATGATTCTTTAGCCTGGCAGTTAATTTAATTTTTTTTAATTTAATTTTTTTTTCTTCTTCTAAATTATTTTTAACTTTTACCCTTTCCTCTTTTAACATTTTTTAACTAGTTTATCTTAACAATACATTTCATTAAAAAAATAATAATAATCTTTTTTGAACCTTCATTATTATAGTCATATTTTATCCTTCATTGTATCTAACTTTTTTTAAATATACATAGGGTTTTTTCTTCTAAAAAATTTGGGGTACAACTTCTTCTAATAGATCAAAATATACCCTAAATCTAGCTCTGGGTCTGTTCTAGTCTCAAGCCTGAGCAAAATCTCTCCACTTTCTTTTTCTTTATTTTCCCAACCAACTTACTATATCAACTCCTTTCTTAGAAATTAAAAAAAAATTGGGGCGCCTGGGTGGCTCAGTGGGTTAAAGCCTCTGCCTTCGGCTCAGGTCATGATCCCAGGGTCCTGGGATCGAGCCCGCATCGGGCTCTCTGCTCCTCAGGGAGCCTTCTTCCTCCCCTCTCTTTCTCTGCCTGCCTCTCTGCCTACTTGTGATCTCTGTCTCTCTCTGTCAAATAAATAAAATCTTTAAAAAAAAAAGTTTTTAAAAATTAAAAAAAAAAGAAATTAAAAATTTTTTTTTTCCTTTTTATACGCATATTCCATCCCTTCATTTTGTTTAACCTTATATATATTTTTCATTCTTTAAAATTTTGGGAGGTACTTTCTTCTAAGAGGCCAAAATACTCGCAAAATTAAGTGGGTGACCCTGTTCTAGTCACCAGTCTAATATATTTCTTTTCTTTTTTATATTTTTTAAAATCTGATTTGTTTAAATTTTTTTTTCTGAACTTTTTATCCCCTTTCTCTCCCCCATGATTTGGGATCTCTTCTGATTTGGTTAAAGCACATTTTCCTGGGGTCTTTGCCACCCTTTTAGTATTTTATTTGCTCCTTCATATACTCTTATCTGGACAAAATGACAAGGTGGAAAAACTCACCACAGAAAAAAGAACAAGAGGAAATACTGACAAATTTGACAATCTGGAAGAAATGGGTGAATTCCTAGACACATATAAACTACTAAAACTGAGCCAAGAAGAAATAGAAAACCTGAACAGACCTATAACCAGTAAGGAGATTGAAACAGTCATCAAAAATCTCCAAACAAACAAAAGCCCAGGGCCAGACGGCTTCCCAGGGGAATTCTACCAAACATTTAAAGAAGAATTAATACCTATTCTCCTGAAACTGTTCCAAAAAGTAGAAATGGAAGGAAAACTTCCAAACTCATTTTATGAGGCCAGCATCACCTTGATCCCAAAACCAGACAAGGATCCCATCAAAAAAGAAAAATACAGACCAATATCCATGATGAACACAGATGTGAAAATTCTCACCAAAATACTAGCCAATAGGATCCAACAGTACATTAAAAGGATTATTCACCAAGACCAAGTGGGATTTATTCCAGGGCTGCAAGGTTGGTTCAGCATCTGCAAATCAATCAATGTGATACAATACATTAATAAAAGAAAGAACAAGAACCATATGATACTCTCAATAGATGCTAAAAAAGCTTTTGACAAAGTACAGCATCCCTTCCTGATCAAAACTCTTCAAAATGTAGGGATAGAGGGCACATACCTCAATATTATCAAAGCCATCTATGAAAAACCCACCGTGAATATTCTCAATGGAGAAAAACTGAAAGGTTTTCCCCTAAGGTCAGGAACACGGCAGGGATGTCCATTATCACCACTGCTATTCAACATAGTACTAGAAGTCCTAGCCTCAGCAATCACAACAAAAAGAAATTAAAGGCATCCAAATCGGCAAAGAAGAAGTCAAACTATCACTCTTTGCAGATGATGTGATACTATATGTGGAAACCCAAAAGGCTCCACTCCAAAACTGCTAGAACTTGTACAGGAATTCAGTAAAGTATCAGGATATAAAATCAATGCACAGAAATCAGTTGCATTTCTCTACACCAACAACAAGACAGAAGAAAGAGAAATTAAGGAGTCAATCCCATTTACAATTGCACCCAAAACCATAAGATACCTAGGAATAAACCTAACCAAAGAGGCAAAGAATCTATACTCAGAAAACTATAAAGTACTCATGAAAGAAGTTGAGGAAGACACAAGGAAATGGAAAAATGTTCCATGCTCCTGGATTGCAAGAATAAATATTGTGTAAATAATGTCTATGCTATCTAAAGCAATCTACACATTTAATGCAATCCCTATCAAAATCCCATCCATTTTTTTCAACAAAATGGAACAAATAATCCTAAAATTTATATGGAACCAGAAAAGACCTCGAATAGCCAAAGGAATATTGAAAAAGAAAGCCAAAGTTGGTGGCATCACAATTCCGTTTTTAAATTTTTTTTATTTTTTTCAGCATAACAGTATTCATTATTTTTGCACCACACCCAGTGCTCCATGCAATCCGTGCCCTCTACAATACCCACCACCTGGTGCCCCCAACCTCCCACCCCCCACCCCTTCAAAATTCTCAGATTGTTTTTCAGAGTCCATAGTCTCTCATGGTTCATCTCCCCTTCCAATTTCCCTCAACTCCCTTCTCCTCTCCATCTCCCATTGTCCTCCATGCTATTTGTTATGCTCCACAAATAAGTGAAACCATATGATAATTGACTCTCTCTGCTTGACTTATTTCACTCAGAATAATCTCTTCCAGTCCCGTCCATGTTGCTACAAAACTTGGGGATTCATCCTTTCTTTCTTTTTTTTTTTTTTTTTACAGCTTTATAAACATATATTTTTATCCCCAGGGGTACAGGTCTGCGAATCGCCAGGTTTACACACTTCACAACACTCACCATGGCACATACCCTCCCCGATATCCATAACCCCACCGCCCTCTCCCAACCCCCTCCCCCCATCAACCCTCAGTTTGTTTTGTGAGATTAAGAGTCACTTATGGTTTGTCTCCCTCCCAATCCCATCTTGTTTCATTTACTCTTCTCCTACCCCCTCAACCCCCCATGTTGCATCTCCTCTCCCTCATATCAGGGAGATCATATGATAGTTGTCTTTCTCCGATTGACTTATTTCGCTAAGCATGATACCCTCTAGTTCCATCCACGTCGTCGCAAATGGCAAGATTTCATTTCTTTTGATGGCTGCATAGTATTCCATTGTGTATATATACCACATCTTCTTTATCCATTCGTCTGTAGATGGACATCTAGGTTCTTTCCATAGTTTGGCTATTGTAGACATTGCTGCTATAAACATTCGGGTGCATGTGCCCCTTCGGATCACTATGTTTGTATCTTTAGGGTAAATACCCAGCAGTGCAATTGCAGGGTCATAGGGTAGTTCTATTTTCAACATTTTGAGGAACCTCCATGCTGTTTTCCAGAGTGGTTGCACCAGCTTGCATTCCCACCAACAGTGTAGGAGGGTTCCCCTTTCTCCACATCCTCGCCAGCATCTGTCATTTCCTGACTTGTTCATTTTAGCCATTCTGACTGGTGTGAGGTGATATCTCATGGTGGTTTTGATTTGTATTTCCCTGATGCCGAGTGATATGGAGCACTTTTTCATGTGTCTGTTGGCCATCTGGATGTCTTCTTTGCAGAAATGTCTGTTCATGTCCTCTGCCCATTTCTTGATTGGATTATTTGTTCTTTGGGTGTTGAGTTTGCTAAGTTCTTTATAGATTTTGGACACTAGCCCTTTATCTGATATGTCATTTGCAAATATCTTCTCCCATTCTGTCAGTTCTCTTTTGGTTTTGTTCACTGTTTCCTTTGCTGTGCAAAAGCTTTTGATCTTGATAAAATCCCAAAAGTTCATTTTTGCCCTTGCTTCCCTTGCCTTTGGTGATGTTCCTAGGAAGATGTTGCTGCGGCTGAGGTCGAAGAGGTTGCCGCCTGTGTTCTCCTCGAGGATTTTGATGGATTCCTTTCTCACATTGAGATCCTTCATCCATTTTGAGTCTATTTTCGTGTGTGGTGTAAGGAAATGATCCAATTTCATTTTTCTGCATGTGGCTGTCCAATTTTCCCAACACCATTTATTGAAGAGGCTGTCTTTGTTCCATTGGACATTCTTTCCTGCTTTGTCGAAAATGAGTTGACCATAGAGTGGAGGGTCCATTTCTGGGCTCTCTATTCTGTTCCATTGATCTGTGTGTCTGTTTTTGTGCCAGTACCATGCTGTCTTGATGATGACAGCTTTGTAATAGAGCTTGAAGTCCGGAATTGGTGGCATCACAATATTCTTTTCCTATCTCCCAAACCCCCCATGTTGCATCTCCACTTCCTCATATCAGGGAGATCATATGATAGTTGTCTTTCTCCGATTGACTTATTTCGCTAAGCATAATACCCTTAGGTTCCATCCACATTGTAGCAAATGACAAGATTTCATTTCTTTTGATGGCTGCATAGTATACCATAGTATATATATACCACCTCTTCTTTATCCATTCATCTGTTGATGGACATCTAGGTTCTTTCCATAGTTTGGCTATTGTGGACATTGCTACTATAAACAAGTATGGAATTGGGAGGGAGACAAACCATAAGTGACTCAATCTCACAAAACAAACTGAGGGTTGCTGAGGGGAGAGGGGTCGGGAGAGGGGGGTGGGGTTATGGACATTGGGGAGGGTATGTGCTATGGTGAGTACTGTGCTGTGTGTAAACCTGGTGATTCACAGACCTGTACTCCTGGGGATAAAAATACATTATATGTTTATTTAAAAATAAATAGAAATTAATTAAAAAAAGGAAAAGGTGGTATATATGTTTGTGTGTGTGTGTGTGAGTGTGTGTATACATATACACACATATACATACATACATACATACAATGGAATACTATGCAGCCATGAGAAATAAAATCTTGTCATTTGCAGGTGACATGGACAGAGCAAGAGGCTATTATGTTAAGCAAAATAAGTGAATTCGAGAAAAACAATTATTATATGATCTCTCTCTCTGATATGAGGAATTTGAGAAGCAGGGCGGGGGTTTTTGTGGGGAAGTGAGAGATAAAATGAAACAAGATGGGCCCAGGAGGGAGACAAACCACAGATACTCTTAATCTCAGGAAACAAACAGAGGGTTGCTGGCAAGTGGGGGAAGAGGGATAGGGTGGCTGGGTTATGGTCATTGGGGAGGGTATGTGCTATGGTGAGTGCTGTGAATTGTGTGGGACTGACGCTTCACAGACTTTTACCCCTGAAACAAATAATACATTATGTCAATAAATAAATAAATAAATAAATAAATAAATAAATAAATTCTACATCAAATTAAAAGGCTCCACATAGCAACAGGCAATATGAAATGAAAGGCAATACACAGAATGGAAGAAATATTTGCTCATCATTTTCCTGATAAAGGGTTAATATCCAAAATATATAAAGAACTCATACAACTCAATTGCAAAGACAATGATTAAAATAATGTGGAGAGTAAGTAAAGACATTTTTCCAAAGAAGTCATACAAACACCCAACATTTACATGAACAGATACTCAAAATCACTAATCATCAGGGAATTGTAAATCAAAACCACAAAGAGATATCATTTCAGTTAGAATGGCTATCAAAAAAGAACAAAAAAAGGGGCACCTGGGTGGTTCAGTCGTTCAAGCATCTGCATTCCGCTCAGGTCATGATCCCAGGGTCCTGGGATCAAACACTGCACTAGGCTCCCCTCTCAACAGAGAACCTGCTTCTTCCTCTCTGTCTGCCACTCTCCTTCCCTCTCTGCTTGTGTGCTCTCCCCATCTCTCTCTGTCAAATAAATAAATAAAACCTTAAAATAAAGAGAGAAAAAAAAAAAGACAAGGGATAAGTGTGAGGTAGATGTGAAGAAAAGGGAAAACTTGTGCATTGGTGGGGAGGTGAATTGGTGTAGCCATTATGGAAAATAGTAGGGAGGTTTTTCAAAATAAAAACAGACTACCATATGATCTAGCAGTCTTATTTCTGGGCATATACCCAAAGGACATAAAATCACTATCTCAAAGAGATTTCATATTCCCATGTTTATTGCAGCATTATTCACAATAGCCGATTTATGGAAACAACCAAAGTATTCTACAGATAAGTGGATAAAGAAGATGATCTATATATTGACATCATTCAGTCGTAACAGGAAGGAAATCTTGCCATTTGCAACAACACGGATGGAACTTGAGCACATTATGATAAATGAAATAAATCAGACAGAGGACTAATACTGTATAACTCACATATACGTGGAATTCAAAAAGATGAACTCATAGAATGAGAAGGCAGAAATGGGGTTTGCTGGGGTTGGGAGTGGGGGAAATGTTGGTCAAAGAGTATAAATTTCAAGTTATAAGATAAATAGGTTCTTGGACATAATATACAGCATGGTAATTATAGTTAACGATACTGTATTCTATTTATGAAAGTTGTTAAGAGAGGAGATCTTAAATGTTATCACCACAAGAAAGAAATAGTAATTCTATGAGGTCATGGAAATATTAACAAATATTACTCTGGTAATTATCTCACACTATCAAATCAATGTGCTGTACAACTTACACAATATTATATGTGAATTATATATCAATAAATCTGTAAAAAATATTAATGCTACACTGAAATATTAAGGACGCAAATAACAGCTGATGACTAGAGACAATTTCACCATAGTACTATCCCTCCAAATATGTTATATCGAAATCCTATGGTATTTTTAATATAAAATTTGCACATTATCATACTGAGGGCTCTAGAATATTTGGAAGGCACGCTGTATCTAATGTTTTATTGGGATCTTATGTTTTCCATCCTAATTTGTCACAGTTCTGTATTTACTTCAAATCCTAGGAAGAATGCAATATAGCCCATAAAGAGGGCATGCACACACAGGGAATTCTGCACAAACTGACCATATGTACATCTACTTATCTCCTTAAAATATTCAAGTCAGATTAAAAAAAATAAGTAACAAAATATCAGGACCAAAAGATGCCCTAGGCTGTGGTTCAAACAGAAGAATAAAAATAGTAGTATGTCCAGATTCCTGCTGAAAGATTTGTTATTTTCTTCCATTGAAACATAATCTGTCCATAAGTCATTGCAGAGGCAAACTGCAAAACTTTACTCTTCAGTCTTTTTTTTTTTAAAGCAGGACTTCGCAGAATTGATTTATACTCATATTTTACCTATCACTATGTCAAGACAGTTTAGCAGGAATCTCCATTAGTAACTGGTTATTTTAATGCAACACTGAATAGGCTGATATGTATTTTAAATATGCCTTTAAAATGCCTATTCAAGAACTAAAGCCTCTAATATCATTTACTACTTTACTGTTGTGATTTTATTATACAAAATAACATAAAATACAAAAGTATTTCTAACTGCTATATTGGAAGATGAATCTTTTTGGTGTAGGGTTTATTTCCCTCATGTTATTCAATTAAAACAATGCACATTATTTTATCTATTTGCTACATTACACTTTAGAACTCAGAAGATAGTTTTAATAGTCTATGGTGCACATCTGCTGTCCCTGATATTTTGACATTCATATGCCGTGTATTTATTCATATGTCTTTGCTTTGTTGCTCAAAAAATTACTTTTATACTTTAGCGTTCTGCATCATGACTCTCAAGTGGCCTTGGACAAGCATGGGTAAATCACTGCATTGGCACCATCATAAAGATAAGTGTTTTCTACGCTCACAGTGAAAGATCCTATCAAAACAATTACCTACCTGTGTTCTGAAAGAGAGAAAGAAACATGATGATGGAATCTGAGAAGTAGGTGCCATGTTAATCCCTGTCAGTTTTCCTATGGGAGGAATAGTGGTGAGGTGCTCATACCATTTTTCTTTTTGTCAGACTGTCTCTCCACGCACATTTCAGCTTCATCACTTACTAGCTATGTCCTTCTGTAAGTTAATCAATATCCTTGAGTCTCAGATTTTCAATAAAAATACTCTATCACTCCTTTTATCTCATGTTGTCTGGCCAAAATAAATAAATACATACATAAACACATACAGACATAAATAATTTTAAAAAATTATGTGTTTATTATATGTTTATTTACACTAGGCAGTTTTATACTAGTGGATAAAATTGCATGTTGGAATAGATATGTAGATGCTAAGTATTCATGATTATTAACCTAGCTTGCCTATAAATTCCACTGTGCTTTTTTGGCCCCTGAATTACAAAATGCAATGGCCATTACACTCTTATTTACCTTTCCTCAAATCTCCATGCATCCATCTGGATCCCCACTACGTGCTTTTCTTACTGGTAGAGGATTATCAAACACTGTATTTTCCATAGATATCTGGAGCTGTTAGATATAAACTCTCTCAATTATCAGACATGTAAGTACAGTGACACCTGCACTAAGATTATCCTATTTGTTTAAACACAGGAGTGTTTATCAGTTAAATAAAGGTTTGTAAATTTTATTATTTTCTCAGTAAGTTTGTTTTCTTAATATACTTACTGTTTTTATTCTCTATTTCATCATATTTTTTGTTTCAATTTTATTATTTCCTTCTTTCCATTTGTTGTGGGTATAGTTTGCTTTTATTTTTCTAGTTTCTTAATATGGACTTTCAGGTTTTTTGGGTTTTAGTTTTTGTTTTTTCTTTGAGCTGAAAGATAATTAATATATAATATCCTATTAGTTTCAGGTGTGCATTACAATGATTGAATATTATTATACATTGTAACATGATCCCCATGATAATTAAAGTTGCCATCTGTCATCAAAGTTTTTACAATATTATTGACCGTATTCCCTATGCACTATATCACCATCATTTATTTATTTCATAACTGGAAGTTTGTGGCTCCTAATCCCCTTTGCTCATTTTGTCTACCCTTCCAAACCATTCTCCTCCAGTAACCCAACAGTTTCTACTCTGTGGCTATAAGTCTGTTTCTGTTTTGTTTTTTTGTCATTTTTTAGATTCCACACATAAGTGAAATCATATTGTATTTGTCTTTCCCTGATTTCATCTGCCATAATACCTTCTAGATAGACCATGTTGTCACAAGTGACAGGACTTTGAAATATTCCATTATTTATATATACCACATGTTCTTTATTCCTTCATCAAGAGATATTAAGATGCTTCCATATCTTAGCTATTGTATATAGTGCTACAATAAACATAGGGGTGTATATATATCTCTTCATTTGGTGCTTTTGGTTTTTTTCAGACAAATACTCAGACATGGAAGTATTGGATCATATAATAGTTCATATGACTGTTGTCTTCAACATCTACAAAATTGTGCATTTTTCAAATTCCTTTCTGTTATTTTCTAACTCCCTTGCACTGAGGTATAAGAACATACTTTGTATGATATCAATCATTTTAGACTTGAAATGTGCTTTATATGGTATATCCTGAAAAAAGTTCCATATATATTTGACAAGAATATTTATCCTGCAGATCTGAGGATTTTCTATAATGTGCATCTGTTATCTCTAATTGTGTTATAGTATTGTGTTATTGTGTATACTCAAGGTCACCCGATTCTTTCTTCTGTTAGCTCAAATCTGTTGAGCACTCAGTGAATCTTTTCATTTTAGTTACTGTACTTTCCAACTTGATAATTTCTATTTGGTTTTCTCATAATTTCTGTATCCTTATTGTTATGTTTTATTTGTTGATATCATTCTCATATTTTCTAATGGCTCTTTAGAAATGGTTTCCATAATTCTAAACATATTTAAAATAGGCAATTTAATTTTTTTTATTAAGTCCAGTATTTGGGCTGACTTTGGAACAGTTTCTATTGACTGCTTCTCTTTGCTGTGTAGAACCATAATTTGTTTCTTTATATATTACATATCTTTTGTATTTAAAATTTGAAATTTCAAATAATACAATGTGACAAGTCTGGAAATCAGATCCTCCCTTCTCCATATGGTTTGTTGTTATTGCTTTTTATTTAAATATTTGCTTGCCTGAACTACTTCTGTAAACCCTAAATTCTTTGTTAGCAATAGCTACTGGTCATAGCTCAGTTAGCTTAGTAGTCAGATAATGATTTCAGAGATTACCATAAATATCTCAAATAAATAAGTCTTCTAGCATTTGCCAAGAGACTGCGTGTGCACTTTAAGGTATACCTTCATTGTTCAGGAAGGCAGTTTATGGCTCTAGTTAGATTTTTTTTCTTTCTTTTTTTTCTTTTTTCTTTTATTTATTTTTTTTTAGATTTCATTTTGACCCCATAAAGACTCAAAGTGAGCTACAGGTGAGAGCCAAGAAAGTCAGCTTTCTTCTGGATACACGCATTTGTGGACATGTACAGTCTTATACAAGCATGTAGTTTTCTAGATTCCCAGGAATATGTTGGAGCCTTTCAAAATCTCCTATGGACATCTCCTTCCCTAGTTTTTTCCTTTTGAATGAGCATCAGTCTGACATTTTTCCCCCATTTTTTTAAAGATTTTATTTATTTATTTGACAGACAGAGACCACAAGTAGGCAGAGAGGCAGGCAGAGAGAGAGAGGAGGAAGCAGACTCCCCGCTGAGCAGAGAGCCCTACGCCGGGCTCCATCCCAGGACTCTGGGATCATGACCTGAGCCAAAAGCAGAGGATTTAACCCACTGAGCCACCCAGGCACACCCCCCCCCCCAATTTTTATTACTGTCTGAGGCAGCTGCAACGTTAACCAATTACTGCTGATTGTTTCTGAAAATGCACCCAACAAGGTAAAGGCTATTTGTAAGCTCAAGAATGTCTCTGATTGAGATAAAATAAAGACAAGCCTGGTGAGTAGGATTTTTCAGGGAATTTTATACAGGTCTAGTAATGACTACTCTCTGGACATGGGGCTTTGGAGGAGATTAAATTCTGTTTAGTTATCTCCTAGGCTTCTAGGCTGCTGGTTTACAGCATCATTTCTGGCTGTTGGTTTTCAAAGCTATCCCAGAGCTGAAGAAAAAAGGGCTAAAATAGAAAAAGTTACAATGCCACAAATCTCACCACTCTTAACGAATTTAACCATTCCTTTGAGTAAAAGCTCCCAGGATTGTTGCAAGTTTTGATTGACTTCCTAAGTTCTGAAAATGTTGGTTATGACAATTTTTGACAATGTATTGAGTGCTTTTATTGAGAATAGGAGTTTTGGAGGTCCTTACTCCATCATTTCCACTAATGTCTGTATGTCCATCTTTTGTACCTTTATATATAGTGTTCACTTAGGTTTTTTGGTTTTGTTTTTAGTTCCATTTTCTTTCTTCTTCAGGGACACAAGTTTTATATTTTATTTTGTAATCTTCCACATCTATTATCTACACTATAATTATTGTATATGTCTCTTCCATTTAAAGTCTTATAATTTCTTGACTTTATTTGTAGTCTTATTTGCTTTATCATTCCTAATTTCCCATTTACTGCTTAACATTTAAATTTTTGTATAAATATTTATATTTTTGCCTCTGCTTCTTTTAATCTCTGTCTCTTTTTTCAGAATCTCTTTTTGAGGTTATATACCCTTTGAAAAAAAAAAATAGCCTGGAATTTCTTTGAAATTTTAGAATGATTTATCTTGAACTCTACTCCTATTTCACTGAAAATCATCTTGGGAAAAACGTTTTTATCTCCCATTTGCAAGAGTTTGTTCCTGCCTTTTCCCCCCCAATACCAATGTATAAGTTTCTTAAAAGTCGTTTTATCATTGTTACTCATTTTTTGAATGGGGAAGTTTTCCTGAAAATTATTATGATGAAGAATGAGAGAAAAAAATTACAGTTTCATTCACATTTGTTGTATCCAACTACATCTCACCAAATATTATTTCCTTTGCCCTATGAGCTCGCCTTCGTTCAATTTTTAGCTTTGAATATTTCGGGGTTTTCAAGCAGTGGAACCAAAGGCCGAACAGTAAACAGCCTTTACTTTTTAAAGTAAAACTCATTTTATTTGCAGAATACACTTGTATGGTAGACTGTTAAAGACAATTTTATGACTATTTATATATATTATAGTGGTTACATCTGCTGTTTGTCTTTAAAATGGAAAAATCAAAGAAATAAGCCCAACCTTGAAGATGTGGCCATAAGGGCCATGAATTGGTCTTTCCTAAAAATGCAACGGGTATGCTGCTAGAATTATTTAATTTTGTTTGCACTTTTTTTTTCTTTTGGATTGGCATTTTAAAATCACTATTTAAACTGAAGACTTTGTTGTTTTTTATTAGTTTAACAAAGTTGAAAGTGACTGCTCTGTACATCATGACCTTAACAATGTTGATGCTGTAAGTGAAAGTTCACTGTCATCTCTATACTAAGTTTATTGGTGTTTTTAACTTAAAATTCGGACTGCAGACTATTCCCTCACCAGCCTTAGTCCAGGGGTGTGGCTCTAGCGGGATGCAGTTATGCAGTCATGTGGAACCTTGCTTTCTAGTGCTGGAAGAGAAGATGTCTCTAATCACCGGCTTCAATAAACACGAATCCAGACTGCTTAAAAAAAAAAAAAATTGTGGTTCTGGAAAAGTTTCTTATAACCAGAAGCAGTTGATGTTATCTGGCCTTTCCTGACTCCTATTCTTTCTTGACTTGAAAAATCTGGAAGTCTAAGCCAGAGATTATTAAACATGTTATTATCTCCCATTCATAATCACAAAGTCATATAGATCTAGGTCTCTGCATTGAGGATTGTCCATGCTCCTTGATCTCTTTGTTTTGGTCAATAATTTTTGGAGATATATGTCTCTCTCCAGATAGATAGATAGATAGATAGATATTTCTTTCTTTCTTTCCTTTTCTTTCTCTCTTTCTTTCTTTCTTTTAGTGGAAGAAAGGAGCAGAGGGAGAGAGAGAGAGAATCTTAAGCAGGCTTCCTGACCAGTACAGAGCCCAATATGGGGCTGAATCTCACAACCCTTAGATCAAGACCTGAGTTGAAATCAAGAATCGGACATGTAACCAAATGAGCCACCCAGGTGTCCTGGACATGTATTTCTGTTTGGTAACATTTAATTAAATCATAATTGGCTTCAGGGGCACCTGGGTGGCTCAGTTGGTTAAGTGTCTGCCTTCCGCTCAGGTCATGATCCTGGGGTCCTGGGACTGAGCCCTGAGTCAGGTCCTTGCTCAGGAAAGGGAGCTTGGTTCTCCTTCTCCCTTCGTCCTTCTCTCCTTTTCATCCTCTCTCCAATAAATAAAATCTCTTTAAAAAAATGACTTTACTGCTTAATATCTGAAAACCTAGGGTTTTATCTCAATATTTCCTTCATTTTTGATCCATCTATTCCAGTATATGGCACATACAAATAACATTTTATGATTATGGATGACAGCTCCTTTCCTCTATATTAAAACATGAAAATTATTCCTCTCTCCCTTTCTTCCTCTCTGTTTCCCTCCTTCCTTCCTTCTTTCTTTACTTCATTTATTTGCTGCCAAAGGTAAGTTTCAAAAAAGAGGCTTAAGGAAATAATATCAATATTAACTTTTCTTTAACAAGAAGACTTCTTTAATAATAATGAAATAATATTAAAGAAAAGGAAAAAAATAACTTTCTGTATATCAGTTATCTTTACCAAACTCCTAAAACCTTAATATTAAGGCTGCCATTAAATATTGCCACTTATGTTATTTCTCATCTTCTCACTCCTCAATATACCCCCACACTCAACAACCTCCTACTGAAATAGGTCTCCTTAAATTTGATTGTTTTCTATATAAATATGAATATATATACACATATATGTGTGTGTGTGTGTGTGTGTATATAATTTCACTTGACACATCAGCAGCATTAAAAAATTGATTTTTCCTTTCTCTTGAAATGTCATCTTTATTAGACTTCAAAGGAGAATTTTTATAGTTTATTTTTTCTATTTCACTATGCCTTCTTCTCAGTGTTTTTACCTTGTCACATTTCTCTTACTTTAGGTCATCTTAACAATTCAGATCAAGGTCTTTTTCTCTTATTCTAAGCACTTTTCTTAACCAATTTATACCACATCCATTTTTTAGGAAAATCATTTATATAATGACACATAACATATTTATATCCCCATTTCAAACTTCTCTGAGGTCTACATCTCTGATATCCTGACTACTTACTTCTCCACAGGTACCTCAGGTTTAATATGACCCAACAAACTCAGCATCTGCCTATTTTGGGGTGTCTGGGTGGCTCAGTCAGTGAAGCAGCTGCCTTTGGCTCAGGTCATGATCCCAGGGTCCTAGGATCGAGTCTCACATTGGGCTCCCTGCTCAGCAGAGACCCAGCTTCTCCCTCTCCCTCTGCCTGCCGCTCTGCCTACTTGTATTCTCTATCTCTCTGTCAAATAAATAAATAAAATATTTTTAAAAAAGGAAGAAAAATGTATTGTTCCTACTGGTACACTCTGAACAGGTAGTACATTTGTGAACATAATTTCACTAGTGAGAAACCAAGGATAACAAGAAAGCCTTACATGTGATATTTTCTTGAGTCTCAATAGACATCCACCCATTAATGTCATTTACCTATAATTCCTATATATTTGAATTTCTAAAAACTGTAGCATATATTTGGAAAAGTGCATAATTAATGTGGGTGGGTTAATATTCCCAAATTGACCAAATTGCTGTTGAATTTTGTCAACTGTTTTTGTGTACATCTATTGAAATGTGTATAAATTTTTATTTCTTCATATAATGAAAAACAATTCATTCTTGAATGTTGAATGCATCATGTGTTCCTAGAGTAATCCTAACTGTATCATAATATAGGAACCTTCTTATAAATTTCTGGAATTGATTTACTAATAATTAAGGATATTTACATTTATGTTCATGAAGGATATTGGTCTGCAGGGGGTTTTTTGCTTATATTTTTATCTCATTTTGGTATCAAGACAACAAACATATAATGAATCATAGCAGTATTCTTTTCTATTGTCTAGAAATTTCTGTGTAGAATTTTTTTTCCTTAAATGCTGGATAGCATACAACAATGAAACAATCTGGGCAATGGTCTTCTTTATGGAAATGTCTTAAGTTAGATATTTAAATTTAAAAATATATATAGTAGTAAATGTGTTAGGTTTTTTCTTTGGTGAGAGGTGTGTCTTTTTAGGAATTTTCCCATATACGTTATCAAATTTACTGGTATAAAGTCATTTATAATATTACTTTTTTAAATATCTCTATGATTGATAGTTATAAGTCATCTTTATTTCCTGATATTGGAAACTCTTTTTCTTATTTTATAAATTAACAAATTATAACTGCTCCAAGATTTTAAACTTAGTTTTTCACAATCTTCTCATATTTTCATCAGTTTGTTGATTTTTTGTTATTGCTCTGATATTGAAATGATTTGAAATTTATATCTGTGAATACAATGATTCACTGTTATTCCTTCACCATTCTTAATAAAATAGGTGGCTAAGTTATAAAACATGATGTATTTTTTCATACTCTATCTTCTCTACATTGATTTGAGTAGCTGTACTCATCATATACTACATTTGCACATATCCAAGTGTGTGTTTCAAGATATATGAAGCTAGTTCATTGACCTATGAATCCATTTTTATTTCATTGCCATATGATCTAAATCATTATATTTGAATATATTTCTCTTATTGATCTTCCCTCCTTTTTTTCTTATTCCTTCAAATTGTCTTTGCATTTCTTTGTCTTTTCTTTTGCTTCCTAAATTAATTTTAGAATTAGATTGTCAATTTTGCACAAGGAAAAATTCCTGTTATGATTCTAACTAGGTTTGAATTGAAAAAAAAAGATTGAGAATTATTGACATTGCTTTAATTAGTTTTTTCATTTTTAAAAATATTTTGTCTATCTAATAAAGAGAGAGAGATAGCAAGAGAGAGAACAAGCACAGAGGAGAGGGAGAAGTAGTTTCCCACCGAACAGGGAGCCAGATGGTGGGCTCAATCCCAGGACCCTGAGATCATGACTTGAGCCAAAGTTAAGCACCTAACCCACTGAGCCACCCAGGAACCCCAAATGATTTTTTTTTTGTTAAATCACTTGGATGTCTCTAAAGAATAGCTAGTTTTTCTATATTAGAGGCAGTGTTCTCTCTCATATTCTTTTACAGCTTATCTTGCTTTGCATTGATGGGTCTTAATACACTTACTAGGAATAGATCATTGAATTTAATAGTAGCAGTTATACTGGTTATTGTTTTCATAATTTTACCAAATATCTTGATTTTTAGATTTGATTCTTAGAAGTCTGATTTTAGATTCCATGCTTTTAACAATACTGGTTGTTGTAAACAATGTTGTGAGGGCAAAATGAATCAGTTATTAAATTACCAAGTGTTGTTATAAGAAGCAAATTTTACCCTATAGGACTGAATCATTGGGTAGAGTAGCCAGTAACCACATTTGCCTATTGAGCAATTAAAGTATAGTCGCTGTGATGGAGGAACAGAATTATTAATTTTAGTTTACATAAAATAAATTAAAAAACTGAAGAAATATAAATTTTTTATTAATCAAGTAGTTTACTATTTTGCTAGAAATGCATTTCTTTTTAATTGCTGAATCATGCAAGATATCATTGTCCTATTATTGTCGACCTGCATCGTTTCCATCATTACATATAAATATATCACAAAATTAGTCAATGTGAACAAGTTCAGTTCACATGATTTTTTTCTATACAATGGTATATCACTATAATGTGTTGTTTTGCATATTTTATGAACATAGAGTAAGTTATAATGATACCTTTATAAATTATAATTGGCTATTACATGGAAATACATATTACTTTAGTTACAATATGTTTAAGTTATTTTTTTAACAAAATAGACCAACTGTAGGATGCAGGCCAAGTGCTGCTGATGAAGCTATTAAAACTGTATGAAACTGTAAAAGATAAGAAAAGAAAAAAATGGAAGTAGGCAGTTATGAACTTTGGTACAGATGACAAGTGAAATTGGCTGTAATAGAGCAAAACAAGAGCTTTATGATTATCATTTAAAATTTGTAAATGCCTAACAGAGGGAAAATACTGAGACTTTACCAAATATATAGCAAATATTGATAAAAGTTTACTCCCAACAGATAAAAAGCATTGGCAAACTTATCTAAAATCAAAATTAAATATTCAACACATAATTTTAAACTAATTGTTAACAGGATCTATACCTGCAACTTTTGCCAGCTACAAAATGGTTTGAATTCTTGCATAAAAATGAAAACATTCCTAGATGGTGTATCTGTCATGGTTCAACAAAATAAAGAGAAGAGGATATATATATATATATATATATATAGAGAGAGAGAGAGAGAGAGAGAGACAGAGACAGAGAGAGAGAGAAAGAGAGAGAGAGAGAGAGAGACTATAGATATACAGTGTGCTTGTGTGTTTGTGTGTGTATAGACAGATATATACATGCATAGATACATAGATACAGAGAGAGAATAAGAATAGAAGACCAAGAGATTGATTGAGAGATAAGAGAAAAAAGGAAAAGAACTTCCTTATGTAACTGTGAGATCTGTCTGAACAAGTCCAAATCCAAACAGCAGACCAATCAAGAGGGAAAGACCAGCAGACTGGAACTTTGAGACAGTTACTGGTTCAGGTAAAAGCTGATGTCTACAGGTAGAATTTCTTTCTGTCTCTTTATCTGTTCTTCTCTCTCTCTCTTAGGGAAACTTCAGACATTTTTTAGGGTCTTCAAACTAATTGATTCAGGTGCAGAAAGATTAACCAGGATAACTTCCCTTAAAGTTAACTGATCAGTGACATTAATTACATCACATCTGCAAAATGTCTCCACAGCAACAACCAGATTCATGTTTGTTTGAATAGCTGGGGACTTAGCTTACCTAACCTGTGACATATAAAAAGACCATCATCTCTACAAATACAGAGATGGTAAAAAAAAAAAAAAAAAAAAAAAAAGCTATTTCAGTTATGAAAGTTTTGTTAGAAAAGTAGGCTAACTTTTTAAAAGTAAAATATCTTCAATTAGCCACCAAACTATTCTTCACAGAATGAGAGTTTTCTAATAGTTTCAAAATCCAACAAATTCCCAATATGAAAAAGAGTAAGTTTTTATCCCCCCACAAAAAAAGGCAAATAAAAAAACACACATTCCTGGGGCGCCTTGGTGGCTCAGTGGGTTAAAGCCTCTGCCTTCAGCTCAGGTCATGATCCCAGGATCCTGGGATCCAGCCCCGCGTCGAGCCCCGCTTCGGGCTCTCTGCTCAGCAGGGAGCCTGCTTCCTCCTCTCTCTCTGCCTGCCTCTCTGCCTACTTGTGATCTCTGTCTGTCAAATAAATAAATAAAATCTTAAAAAAAAAAACACACATTCCCACCCTGAAGAACTTTGTAATCTTGTAAAAAAAGATAAAGAATGAAACACAGACACACAGACACCCAAACACACACAAATTTAAGAGAACTGAAAGTCATGTCTCCTGACAATGAAATACTCTTTGAAAAGTAGTAACTTAAAAGAAAACCCGATACCTCACAAATATGCCTTTGTTTTTAAAACTCAGATTTTTTTTTAAGAGGTTGGTCTGTTCTCTCAAGAACAGTTTGGTTACAAAATAAACAGCCTAATTAAGCCCTCACTGTATGTATGCTTTACTAATGTGGTACCATTTCATAAAAGCAGATGCCTTTCTGAAGAAAGAAAACACAATTAAGGACAGACCTTCTAACTGAAAGGCATAAAACTATGGAGACAATATTGTACTTGCAAAAACAAAATTGTATTTGTAAATACACATGGGGCCATAAAATGAGGTTTTAACACAGTGGGGATTAAGTAGGAGCACAGTATGAATTGGCACTCTCCTTGTTTGCTTCTAAAAATGCCTGCTAGTATGTCAAAATGTCATTAGACGTGAAGTTTCAAGGGTTGCATTCTTACAAATGACTGACCCCAAAGATTAAATATAACTCCTCCTTTTAAAATGTCTTATATATTTTAGGGAAAAAATACATTATATATGTAAAGGTTGTATGAAGCCAATGAAGAATTTAAAACAATATATTGACAAAGTGAAAATTTGATAATAAAACACTCCTTTTAATACTCTTAATAACCTCCCTACTCCCTTGGTGTCTGATAATTTCCCCCTTAGTTTCCTTTTTACTTAAATAATTTATGAATGTTTCTCTAGATCACATTGTGTAATTTACATTGTTTTGAACATTTTATGTCAAATCATATTAGACATATTCTTTTTATTCAAATTTATATTTATGAGATTCATTTAATGTTTTCACAGGTAGCTGTTATTTCATTCAGTCTCTTTACTTATGGTATTCCATTGTACAATCACATCACAGTTTATTAATTTTGTCACTGTTGAACATTAAGATTTGCTGATGAATTTCATTGGCATTCCTTGCCACTTCAGTTTAAATATGGTGTTTTAATGGTTTTTTAATCTAGCTTATTTTTGTTTTCTCTGTATTTCCAGCTATAATTAATAAGATTATTTTCTCAGACTCATGTTTTTTGTAAATTAATAAATAATTGTACCATATGGTAGTTATAAAAAATGAGATGTGTGGTTCAAAATAGGATATACCTAGTAGCTCAGACCAGTTAACTCATAACTTCTCACTAGAAAAAAAAAATGCTTAAAATAATGCTGAAATCTAGATTCACAAATTAATAGCAAAATCTAGGGGAAACTCCAAAAGCAAGATGGAGAATATTCTATGAATGTTCAATTTTTAAAATACCCTAAATTTGATTCATGAATAAGGTGATCTGGAATAAGAAAATTCATGTTTTCTTAAATTCTTTCCCTCTTAGAGAGAGAGAACAAGTGATTGTATCCATGTAACAATGGAGTGTCCAATATTTGTATCTATGCAAATCTGACCAGTCCAGTGGCTGAAACAATACTTGTTTTTCTTGTTTTGCACACACAGATACTCACATAATGTAGTTCATTTAAAAATTCTATTAAGCATAAATTGCAATATAGTATTAATTAGAAATTAGTGAATTTCTTGGAATTAATTATCTCCACAGATACCTATATCTTATATATATGAAGAGATTTCTTGTCTTTCAAGGTAGTACTGATAACTATCTCCCCAAGGAACAGATAACCTATCACAGAAATGAAAATCTTAAAACACCACCAACAATTAAAATATCAGGTGATGGAGGATCCACTTCTAGGATGAGGAGGTCCATGGACCCAAATTCTGTGAAAAAGATGTACTTGGCAAAAATTACTTTAAAAAAAAACAAAGTCTATGAAAATTGTCCTAGAGGCAGATAACAAATGAATAAACATTTATTCAAGATAATCTAATAAATCTTGTTAAGAACAGTGAGATCTGTGGCACTGGAGCTATGAGTTGCCCCCACTTACCCTCTCCCCTACAAACCAGGGGAACAGAAGCTCCATTCCAAGCAAAGATTGCCAAGAAGATGGGCTTACAATCTCCCCAGCAACAATCTGTGCTATGGTAGCTCCCTGGGAGGGACCAGTTTTAACATTTCTCATTACCCTTCATTCTGGGTTACAGAATCTACATTCCAGGTAATTAAAATTGAGAGGTAGGAATTAGTTCAAAATAAGATATACCAAATAGCTAACACTCAATTAACTCCTAACTTCTCACCAGAAAAAAAATACTTAAAATAATGCTGAAATCTAGATTTCATCTATCATTCATGCATAATGTGATGCTTTACTTCAGGCATAGCAAGCCAAGAATACTGAGGGCTTGATTGCCCTCAACTTAGTTCATTCATAGGGCAGAGGTCCCAAGTTTTGGAAAAGCAATCTAAGAAGACCAGAGGCTACTACTCACACCAGTATCCTGATTATCAAGTAGAGATGTCTGTATGAGAGAAGCAAACCACCACTGACATACCCAACTCCAGAGCCGTGACTCCAAGAGATTTGGCCCAGGGAGAGAGGCAAACTGACTTTAAGTAGAACAAATTGTAGGAAATCTAAATCTAAAAGTACCTTCAGAACAATGGAGATGCTGGTGGTTAAGTAATTAATAAGATGCTGTTAGTTCAATGAAAGCAAGGAGCTAAATTAGGCTATCAGTTTACCAGGGAGACTACCCAAACAGATAGCCAAAAAGAGTTATACAGAAAATACATACATATATACACACATATATATGTGTGTATGTATGTATATACATGTGTGCAAAAGTAAATATATATAAAATCACACATACAAAATATTATTCAGCCATATAAAAGAAAGAATTCTGATTTTTTGACAACATGGATGGACTATAGGCACATTTTGCTAAGTGAAGTAAGTCAGACAAAGACAAACACTGTATGTTCTCACACTGGGATCTGAAAAAACTAAACCCATGGAAATAAAGTGTAGAAGATGGTTGCCAGAGGCTAGGGATTGGGGAAATGGGAGATATTGGTTAAAAGGTACAAAATTCTAGCTATAAGATGAATAGATTATGGCTATCTAATGTACAGCATAGTGACTATAATTAATAGTACTGTATTACATATTTGAAAGTTGTTGAGAGTAGATCTTAAATGTTATAACCACACAGACACACACACACACACACACACAGATGATAATATGTGAAGTGACTAACCTTATTGTGATAATCACATCCCAGTATATTCATGTATAAAATCATCATAGTGTAGGCCTTAAGCTTACATATGTTATGTACCAATATCTCAATAAAAGTGGGAGAGGAAAAAAGAGCTATCCTAAAGTCAGAGACTGGATTCAAAAACTTCCAAGAAATCTGAATTAATTGGTTAAGACTGTTAAAAAAAAAATAAAACGATCGGCTGAATTCAGTGGAATCAAGTAGCTAAGTACCATGCCAATAGAGGCATAGTGTTTAACAGAAAGATAAAGAAAACACATCAAAACTGATAAAATCACTGGAATCCCAGTGAATGTATGTAGGTCAAGGCTGGATCCTCAAAGACAGACAATGAAAGCCTCAAAATTCCAGGAATGTAGACTTAACATAAAAAGTCCAGCCAAGTCACTAGGCAAATAAACAAGCAAACAATAAAACAACAACAACAAAACACTGGGGTGTGTGTTTCAGTATCCAGAATTGCCTCAGTACATAATCTTATATGTCCAATTTTCAGAAAAGAAAAATATGAGACATGTAAGGGAACAGGAAATGATGATCTATATAGGAAAAAACAAAACAGAACAGGAGCAAGAAATGCCTGGAAAAAGGCCCTGATGCTATACATAATAGACAAATACTCAAATCAACTATTCTAAATATGTTAAAAAATTATAGGAAACCATGCTTAAAGAAGGAAATAAAGGTATGACAATGACAGTATCTCATAAAATAGTAAATATAAAGAGACAGACATTATTTTTAAAATGGAAATTAGAAGTTGGAAAAAGTACACTATATAAAATGCAAGTTCAACTAGAAGAGATAAAAGGTTGATTTAAACTGGCAAAAGAAGCAATCAGCAAACCTGATGACAGATCAATAGAGATTACCCAATCCAAAGAGAAGACAGAAAAAGAATGAGGAAAAACAAACAGTGCTCCAGAGAAATGTTTGACATTGTAAATATACCTACATACTGGAAATACCAAAAAGGGAAGGGTAAAAGAAAATGTGTGCAAAAATAATGGTTGAGGGTCACCTGAGTGGCACAATTGATTAAGTGTCTGACTTTTGGTTTCAGCTTTGGTCATAATCTCAGGGTCATTAGCTCAAGCCCCATGCTGGAATCCACACTGAGCAGGGAGTCTCCCTCTGCCTCTGACCCTCCTACTCATACATGCTCTCTCTCTCACTCTCTCTCAAATAAATAAATACTTAAATAAATAAATAATAAATACTTAAATAAATACTTAAATAAATAAATAATAATGCCTGAAATCTTCCCCAATTTGATGAAAAATATTAATCTACCCATCAAAGATGGTCAACAAACCCTGAGTAGAATAAGTGCCAAGAGATCCTTGCTGGGCACACCACAGTAAAAATGTTGAAAATCAAAATCAAAGTGAAAATTGTGAAAGTAGCAAGAGGAAAACAACTCTTCCAGCACAAGAGGACCTGAGTAAGATTAAGATCTGACTTATTTTCAGGAACAACAAAAGTGAGAAAAGCTGCTGAAAATTTTTAAAAAACTTGTCATTTATAAACCATGTTCAACAAACCATCTTTCAAAACTGAAAATGAAGCAAAACACACCACATAAACAAACAAACAAACAAAACTGATAAAATTTGTTGCTAACAGACCTACATGCTAAAAATATTAAAATAAATACTTAGGAGTGAAAGTTCATGACCTCAGACAGTAACTTGAAACAATATACACACAAGAAGAAAATTCACCAAAAAGAATAATTATGTAATAATGGACAATATAAATGCCTATTTTTTTCTTACTTCTTCTCTGACGTGAGTTAAACACACACACACACACACACACACACACACACACACACGCATAAACAAACAAAAGCAAAATCAGTCCTATAAGCACAGAGAACACACTGATAGTTACCAGATGGGAGAGGGGTGGGGAAGTGGGCAAAATGGGCGAAAGGGAAAGGGAAGTACAGCCTTCAAGTTATGGAATGAATAAATCACACGAATAAAAGGCACAAAATAAGGAATATAGTCAATGATATTGTAATAGTGATGTAGCAGAATAAATGAAAGATACACACACAAATAAATAATAAATTAAAAAGTAACTGCAGGGGAGGAGTCAAGATGGTGGAGGAGTAGCAGGCTGAGATGACGTCAGGTCGCAGGAGTTCAGTTAGATAGTTATCAAACCTTTTCAAACACCTAAAAATCCAACAGGAGATTGAAGAGAAGAAACAAAAAATCAACAACTTTCTGAAAGGTAGGACCTGCAGAGAAGTGAATCCAAAGTGACAGGAAGATAGACTATGGGGGGAGGGGCTGGCTCCCGGCAAGTCGTGGAGCAATGGAGCACAAAATCAGAACTTTTAAAAGTCTGCTCCACTGAGGTACATCACTCCAGAGGCTAAGCAGGGGTGGAGCCCTTGCAGGGACAGTGTGGACTCAGGGCCCATGGGGTCACAGAAGGATTGGGGGTGTCTGAGTGTAGTAGAACTTGCAGGCATTAGAGTGGAGAAGCCAGCTACAGAGACGGAGCCCAGGAGGGAACTCTCAGATCGGGGTTACCTTAAACTGTGATCCATGGCACATTCAGACCACAGCTCTTTGAGCAGGAACCCCACAAGTGGCAGATCAAGGAGACTCATCTTCCTTCTCTGGAGGCAGGAATCTGCTGAGTTTGGAGGGTCCAAACAGGACCATGTGACAAAGACAGAAATGCTTGGTCACAGGTCAGGTGAGCTCAGAGTACGGCTGGAGACCAGGGAGATAGGAGTGATTGAGTGCTTTTCTCTGAGGGCACACTAAGGAGTGGGGACCCCGAGCTCTTGGCTCCTCTGGGCCGGAGATTGGGAGGCCACATTTTCATTCCTGACCTCCAAAGCTCTACAGAAAGCATTCAGAGAACAAAAGCTCAGAGAGCAAACCTGAGCAGATTACTTAACCAGACCCCTGGCAAGGGGGGGGGGGGCAATTCCACTTTGAGCAAAGACACTTGAGAATCATTACAACAGGCCCCCCACCCCAGAAGATCAGCAAGAACATCCAGCAAAGATCAAGCTCACTAATCAAGGAGAATAGCGGAATTCCAGAAGAGGGGAAAGCAAAGCATGGAATTCATGGCTTTCTCCCCATAATTCTTTAGTCTTGCAAAGTTAATTAAAATTTTTTAATTTTATTTTTTTTAACTTTTACTCTTCCTCTTCTAACATTTTTTAACTAGTCTATTGTAACAATACTTTTGTAAAAAAAATGTTTTTGAACCTCCATTCTTATAGTCCTATTTTATCCTTCATTGTATCTAACACTATTCTTACATTGTATCATACATATAGGGTATTTTCTTCTAAAAGATTTTGGGTTACAACTTCTAATAGATCAAAATATACCCTAAATCTAGCACAGGGTTTTGTTCTAGTCTCCAGGCTGAGCAAATTCTCTCTACTTTCTTTTTCTTTCTTTTCCCAACCAACTAATCTTATCAAGTCCTTTTTAAGAATTTTTTTAAAATTTTCATCTTTACAGTCATATTCCATCCCTTCATCATGTTTATACTTATTTGTGTGTGTGTGTGTGTATTTTTTTTTCATTCTTTAAAATTTTGGAAGGTAGTTTCTTCTAAGAAACAAAAATACACCAAAAATCAAGTGGGTGGCTCTGTTCTATTCACAAGTATATATATATATATTTTTTTTTTTTGAACTTCTTTTTACCCCCCTTTCCTCTCCCCATGATTTGGGGTCTCTTCTGATTTGGTTAACACATTTTTATGGGGTCCAAGAACCCTTTTAGTATTGTATTCTCTCATTCATATATTATTATCTGGATAAAATGACAAGGCTGAAAAACTCACCACAAAACAACAACAACAACAACAACACAGTAACAACAACAACAACAACAACAAAAGAGGCAGAACCAAAGGCTAGGGACCTAATCAATACAGACATTGGCAATATGTCAGATCTAGAGCTCAGAATGATGATTCTCAAGATGCTAGCTGGGCTCAAAAAAGGCATGGAAGATATTAGAGAAATGCTGTCTGGAAAAATAAAAGCCCTTTCTGGAGAAATAAAAGAACCAAAATCTAACCAAGCTGAAATTAAAAAAGCTATTAATGAAGTGCAATAAAAAATGGAGGTTCTTACTTCTAGGATAACTGATGCAGAAGAGAGAATTAGTGATATAAAAAAACAAATGTCAGAGAATAAAGAAACTGTGAAAAAGAGAGACAAACAACTACTGGACCACAAGGGGAGAATTCAAGAGATAAGTGATACCATAAGACAAAACAATATTAGAATAATTGGGATTCCAGAAGAAGAAAGAGAGAGGGGGTAGAAGGTGTACTGGAGCGAATTATTGTAGAGAATTTCCCTAATATGGCAACGTAATAAGGTGTACTGGAGCGAATTATTGTAGAGAATTTCCCTAATATGGCAAGGGAACAACCATCAAAATCCAGGAGGCACAGACAACCCCTGTTCAAAATCAATAAGAATAGGTCCACAGCCCATCATCTAATAGTAAAACTTACAAGTCTTAGTGATAAAGAAAAAATCCTGAAAGCAG
Source organism: Lutra lutra (assembly GCF_902655055.1). Lineage (NCBI taxonomy): Eukaryota > Metazoa > Chordata > Mammalia > Carnivora > Mustelidae > Lutra > Lutra lutra. The sequence goes on from NC_062290.1 coordinate 55,156,852, forward strand.
CTCAGGAAACAAAAAGTCTATAACATACAATGTTAAAAATATTAGATTGGCAGCAGACTTATCCACAGAGACCTGGCAGGCCAGAAAGAACTGGCATGATACATATAGAGCACTAAATGAGAAAAATATGCAGCCAAGAATACTATATCCATTTAGGCTATAACTGAAACTAGAAGGAGAGATAAAAACTTCCAGGACAAACAAAAATGAGAAGAATTTGCAAACAACAAACCAGCTCTACAGGAATTATTGAAAGGGGTCCTCTAAGCAAAGAGAGAGCCTAAAAGTAGTAGACCAGAAAGGAATGGAGACAATATACAGTAACACTCACCTTACAGGCAATACAATGACACTAAATTCATATCTCTCAATAGTTACCCTGAATGTAAATGGACTATATGCCCCAATCAAAGACACAGGTTATCAGAATGGATTAAAAAAAAAATCAATATGCTGTCTATAGGAAACTCATTTTAGACCCAGGACACCTCCAAATTTACAGTGAGGGGGCAGAAAATAATTTACCATGCTAATGGATATATAAAAAAAAAAAAAAAAGCTGGGGTGGCAATCCTTATATCAGATCAATTAGATTTAAGCCAAAGACGATAATAAGAGATCAGGAAGGACACTATATAATACTCAAAGTTCTGTCCAACAAGAATATCTAACAATTTTAACTATCTTTGCACCTAACATGGGAACAGCCAACTATATAAACCAATTAATAAAATCAAAGAAACACATCGACAATAATACAATAATAGTAGGGGAATTTAACACCCCCTCACTGAAGTGGACAGATCATCCAAGCAAAAGATCAACAAGGAAATAAAGGCCTTAAACAACACAACAGACCAGGTGGACATCACAGATATATTCAGAACATTCCATCCCAGAGCAACAGAATACATATTCTTCTCTAGTGCTCATGGAACATTCTCCAGAATAAATCACATCCTGAGTCACAAATCAGGTCTCAACTGGTACCATAAGATAGGGATCATTCCCTACATATTTTCAGACCACAATGATCTGAAGCCAGAACTCAATCACAAGAGGAATGTTGGAAATAACCCAAATACATGGAGGCTAAAGAGCATCCTATTAAATAATGAATGAGTCAACCAGGAAATTAAAGAAGAATTGAAAAAATTCATGCAAACAAATGATAGTGAAAACACAACTGTTCAAATCTGTGGGACACAGCCAAGGCAGTCCTGAGAGGGAAATATATAGCAATACAAGCCTTTCTTAAGAAACAGAAAAGGTCTCAATACACAACCTAACCCTACACATAAAAAAGACCTGGAGAAAGAACAGCAAAGAAAGCCTAAACCCCGCAGGAGAAGAGAAACAATAAAGATCAGAGCAGAAATCAATGAAATAGAAACCAAAAGAACAGTAGAACAGATCAACAAAACTAGGAGCTGGTTCTTTGAAAGAATTAATAAGATTGATAAACCCCAGCCAGACTTATCAAAAGGAAAAGAGAAAGGACTCAAATTAATAAAATCATGAATGGAAGAGGAGAGATCACAACCAGCACCAAAGAAATACAAACAATTATAAGAACATATTATCAGCAACTATACACCAGCAAATTTGACAATCTGGAAGAAATGGATGCATTCCTAGAGACATATAAATTACCAAAACTGAACCAGGAAGAAACAGAAAACCTGAACAGACCCATAACCAGGAATGAGATTGAAACAGTCATCAAAAATCTCCCAAGAAACAAGAGCCCAGGGCTAGACGGCTTCCCTGGGGAATTCTACCAAATATTTAAAGAAGAGCTAATTCCTATTCTCCTGAAACTGTTTAAAAAAATAGAAATGGAAGGAAAACTTCCAAACTCATTTTATGAGGCCAGCATCACCTTGATCCCAAAACCAGACAAGGACCCCATCAAAAAAGAGAATTACAGTCCAATATCCTTGATGAACACAGATGTGAAAATTCTCACCAAAATACTGGCCAATAGGCTCCAACAGTACATTAAAAGGATTATTCACCACGACTAAGTGGGATTTATTCCAGGGCTGCAGGGTTGGTTCAACTATCGCAAATCAAACAATGTGATACAATACATTAATCAAAAAAAGAATAAGAACCATATGATACTCTCAATAGATGCTGAAAAAGCATTTGACAAAGTACAGCATCCTTTCTTGATCAAAAGTCTTCACAGTGTAGACATAGAGTATACATAACTCAATATCATCGAAGTCATCTATAAAAATCCCACAGTGAGTATCATTCTCAATGGGGGAAAACTGAGAGCTTTCCCTAAGGTCTGGAACATGGCAGGGCTGTCTGCTATCACAACTGCTATTCAACATAGTACTAGAAGTCCTAGCCTCAGCAATCAGACAATAAAAGAAATAAAAGGCACCCGAATTGGAAAAGAAGTCAAACTCTCACTCTTTGCCGATGATATGATACTTTATGTGGAAAACCCAAAAGGCTCCACTCCAAATCTGTAAGAACTCATACAGGAATTCCGTAAAGTGTCAGGGTATAAAATCAATGCACAGAAATCAGTTCCATTTCTACACACCAACAGCAAGACAGAAGAAAGAGAAATTAAGGAGTCAATCCGATTTATAATTGCACAAAAACCATAAGATACCTAGGAATAAAACTAACCAAAGAGGTGGGCGCCTGGGTGGCTCAGTTGGTTGAGAGACTGCCTTAGGCTCAGGTCATGATCCCGGACTTCCCGGATCGAGTCCCACATCAGGCTCCCAGCTCCTTGGGGAGTCTGCTTCTCCCTCTGACCTTCTCCTCTCTCATGCTCTCTCTCACTCATTCTCTCTCAAATAAATAAATAAATAATTAATTAAAAAAAAAAAAAAACTAACCAAAGAGGCAAAGAGTTTGTACTCAGAAAACTACAGAATATTCTTGAAAGAAATTGAGGACACAAAGAAATGGAGAAATTTTCCATGCTTATGGGTTGAAAGAACAAATATTGTGAAAATGTCTACCCTATCTAAAGCAATCTACCTGTTTAATGCAATCTCTATCAAAATACCATCAAATTTTTTTTCAATAAAATGGAACAAATAACCCTAAAATTTATATGGAACCAGAAAAGAGCCTGAATAGCCAGAAGAATGTTGAAAAAGAAAGCCAAAGTTGATGGCTTCACAATTCCAGACTTTAAGCTCTATTATAAAGCTGTCATCATCAAGACAGTATGGTACTGGCACAAAACAGACATACAGATCAAGGGAACAGAATAGAGAGCCCAGAAATAGACCCTCAACTCTATGGCCAGGTAATTGTCGACAAAGCAGGAAAGAATGTCCAATGGATAAAGGACAGTCTCTGCAACAAATGGTGTTGGGAAAATTGGACAGCCACATGCAGAAAAATGGAACTGGACCATTTCCTTACCACCACACACAACAATAAACTCAAAATGGATGAAGGACCTCATTGTGAGAAAGGAATCCATCAAAATTCTTGAGAACACAGGCAGCAACCTCTTTGACCTCAGCCACAGCAACTTCTTCCCAGAAACATCACCAAAGGCAAGGGAAGCAAGGGCAAAAATGAACTATTGGGACTTCATCAAGATCAAAAGCTTTGCACAGCAACGGAAACAGTCAAGAAAACCAAAAGACAACTGACAGAATGGGAGAAGATATTTGCAAATGACATATCAGATAAAGGGCTAGTATCTAAAATCTATAAAGAACTTATCAAACTCAACACCCAAAAAACGAAGAATCCAATCAAGAAATGGGCATAGGACATGAACAGACATTTCTACAAAGAAGACATCCAGATGGCCAACAGACATTACATATACAGACATTACACATGAAAAAGTGCTCCACATCTCTCGGCATCAGGGAAATACAAATTAAAACCACAGTGAGATACCACCACACACCAGTCAGAATGGCTAAAATTAAAAAGTTAGGAAACGACAGATGCTAGAATATAGAGAAAGGGGAACCCTCCTACACCGCTACTGGGAATGCAAGCTGGTACAACCCTTATGACAAACAGCATGGACATTCCTCAAAAAGTTGAAAATACACCTACCCTATGACCTAGCAATCGCACTACCACGTATTTATGCTAAAGATACAAATGCAGTGATCCGAAGGGGTATGTGCACCCAAATGTTTATAGGAGCAATGTCCATAATAGCCAAACTATGGAAAGAACCTAGACGTCTATCAACAGATGAATGGATAAAGACAATGTGAGATTATATATATATATATATATATATATATATATATATATATATATATATATAATGGAATACTATACAGCCATCAAAAGAAATGAAATCTTGCCTTTGCAGCAACATGGGTGGAACTAGAGGGTATTATGCTGAGCAAAATAAGTCAACCAGAGAAAGACAATTATCATATGATCTCCCTGATATGAAGAATTTGGGAGGCAACGTGGGGGGTTTGGGGGTAGGGAAGGAAGAAATGAAACAAGATGGATCAGGAGGGAGACAAACCATAAGAGACTCTTAATCTCACAAAACAAACTGAGGCTTGTGGGGGGGAGGGGGTTAGGGAGAGGGTGGTTGGGTTATCGACATTGGGGAGGGTATGTGCTATGGTGAATGCTGTAAAGTATGTAAACCTAGCAATTCACAGACCTGTACCCCTGGGGCTAATAATACATTATGTGTTAATAAAAATAAATTTTTTTAAAAAGTAATTGCATAATATTATGTATAATAATTATATGTTATGTTATATATAATGCAATTATATGTAATATAACATATATATTATATAATGTATATATTATATATAATATATTATATATAACATATAACAGAAATGTTATATGTTTGATAATAATATCACAAAGGATATGGGTAGGGCAAAGTCATCTTGGAATTAGAAAATATTAAAAGATAATAACTTAAATCAATAGGAATATATTAAAAACCTAGTAAAGTTATGTACTTGCTTTCTTTTTTTCTCTCAGCTTTTTAAAAAAGACATATTACATAAACTAATATAAAAAAGTATGCTTATATTTTTAGCATACAGGTATATAATGTGTATTACATTACTCACATAAAAACAGGGAAGAGGCAAAATAGCTATGTAAGAATAACACTTCTCTATCTAGATGGAATTAAGTTACTATAAATCTGAATGAAGTAGATTATAAAGTAAGATGTATATGCTGAGCCATTGAATAATCACAGAGAAAATAGCTTAAAAAAACAGACTGAAGGGTGCTTGGGTGGCTCAGTCGGTTGAGCTCTGACTCTAGGTCTTGGCTTAGGTCATGGTTATGAGATCAAGTCCCATGTGGGGTTCCAGGCTCAGCAGGGAGCCTGCTTGAGATTCTCTCCCTCTCCTTCTGCTCCTCATCCATCTCTAAAAATAAATAAATCTTTAAAACAAATAGACTGAATAATATCCTTCACCAAGTCAAAGGTTACACTAGAAAATATTTAGTTAATGGAAACAAAGGAGTAAAGAGGAACAGAGAGACATATGGAAAACAAAATTAAAATGGCAGAAAATCAATCCATATCAGTAGGATTATTAAAACGTGGATGGTTTAAACAATACAATCAAAATGCAGAGTTTGTCATAGAGGTTTAAAAACAAGACCCAACTTGATTTAGTCTGCAGGAGACACATTTAAATGGAAGTTATAAAACAATACGAATGGGAAAAAATAATAACATGCAAACAGCAAACATAAGGAAAAGATCAAATGGGGGGCCCTGGGTGGCTTAGTGGGTTAAGCTGCTGCCTTTGGGCATCAGGTCATGATCCCAGGTCCTGGGTTCGAGCCCTGCATCAGGCTTTCTGCTCAGCAGGAGCCTGCTTCCTCCTCTCCTCTCTTGCCTACCTCTCTGCTTACTTGTGATTTCTCTCTGTCAAATAAATAAATAAAATCTTAAAAACAAAAGAGAAAAGATCAAATGGTTCTACTACTAGACAAACAGACTTTAAAACAAAATGCTATTAGTAATTGCAATACTCTTCAAATAATGGATAGAGCAACCAGTCAGAAGATCAAAACGGAAAGAGGACTTAAAACATATCACAAGACAAGTAGACCTAACAAAAATCCACAAAACACACTGCCTGAAACAGCAGAGTACACATTGTTCTCCTGTATGTAAAGGGACATTCTATAGTATAAACCATAAGCTAGGCCATTAAATAATACTTAATTTGTAAGTATTAAAATCATGAAATTATTTTCTGTGAATAAGTGAATTTAGATATCAATAAAGAAACTTCAGAATTTACAAATATGTAGAAATTAAACTACATTCTTTATATAATCATAAAGTAAATTAAAATATGTTGAGATGAAGAAAAATAAAGACATAGGATGCAACTAATGATGAATGCAGTGTTTTTACAGCTATAAATGTTTAAGAACACAGAAATAGCTCAAGTCAATAATTTAAATAATTGGAAAAAGAAAAGCAAACTCTATCTAAAGCAAGCAGAATGAAGTTAATCATAAATAGTTATATGGAAATTAAGGAAATTGAGAATATTAAAACAATAGAGAGAATCAAGAAAACTAAAATTTATTTGTAATGTTAACAAAATTGACAGAACTTTTAGATTAATCAAGGAAAAATTATATTCAAATTTGTATAATCAGGAGTAAAATAGCAAGATGTTGTTGATCTTACAGATATAAAAATGACTATATGAGACTACTTTGAAGAATTGTAAGTTAATAGATAACTTGGATGAAATAGATAAGTTCCTAGAAAACAAAGACTACCAAAATCAATTCAAGAAGAAATAAAAAATATGAATCGACCTATACCAGGTACAAATACAGGATTAGTAGTGAACCTATTATTCACACACACATACACACACACACACACACACACAGAGCCCAGCTCCAGAGAGCTCAATGGCAAAGTTTATCAATATTTGAAGAATAATCAATAGTTCTCCATACACTGTTCCATAAAAGTTAGAAGAGGGGGAAAAAACAAGCAAACAAATAAACCAAACACTTGCCAACTTATTCTGTGAGGACAGTGTTAGCCAGATAATAAGCCAGAGAAATATATCTCAAAAAAAGAAAGCTACAAAGCTCTCGTATAAATACTTCACAAAAATCCTCAGTAAGGGGGCACCTGGGTGGCTCAGTGGGTTAAGCCTCTACCTTGGGCTCAGGTCATGATCTCAGGGTCCTGGGATAGAGCCCCACATCGGGCTCTCTGCTCAGCAGGGAGCCTGCTTCCCCCCACTGCCCCCCGCCTGTTGCTCTGCTTACTTGTGATCTCTCTCTGTGTCAAATTAGTGAATAAAAACAATCTTTTAAGAAATTCCTCAGTAAGATTCCAGCAAGCTAAATCCAGTGACATATAAAAAGCAATATATGCCACAATCAAGTGGCATTTATCAAGAATAAAAGGCTGACTTAACATCCAAGTATCAAAGTAATATATAATGTAATATACTATATGTAATATGCTATGTATAATACACTATACTACAATATGATGTAATATATTACTAGATATACTATATGTATATCTATATCCTACAGGACTAGAAAAGTGGATAATGTAATATACTATATGACTAGAATAAAAGGTTAAAATCACAAGATCATCTCAATATATTGTGGCTCAATAAATTGTTCTCATGCTTAAAGATAACTACTACAGCATCATCATAACGTTTCAGAGAGCAGGAGGCAGAAATCAGCATATGGCCCTTCTTTCAAGAATGCTACATGAAATATACATATTATTATTCTGCCTATTTAATTTGCCTAACTAATTGCACAACCTGAAATTATTGCAATACATTTGAAAAATTGGGTCTTTTATCTGGGGCAGCAAATTTAGGAGGCAATTAACAGTCTAAGCCACAGATAATTAAGGTTCCTTCAGAAAAGAACATGATTATTCACAAAAAGTAAATAAACCGAAAAGAAAATGGGACTATGGGGAGAAAGAAAATTGATATTAAAGATAACAGCTGATATGCAAGAAAGAAAATCTCAGACAAAATCAAGAAGCTGCAGTCACACTAATCAGACTATTAAGGTTGAATTCCAATAATCAATCAAAGTTCTATTATCAGAATAAAATTAGAAGTTAACTCAGAAATTTTCAAAGTAAGGCCAGATGAATTTCAATTACCTTACTCTGCATAATGGTTTCCTTGTCCCAGAAAACTGATATAAAGCAAATATGATTATAAATGTGTAGGCACTTACAGTACTGATACATTTATGTGTTTAGAATTAAAAGACAGGGGGAAAGAATGTGATCTATCTCTATATCTACCTCTCTTTCTCTCTATATTAGAGAAGAAAAACATTTAATTAGAAAGAGAAACATTTACTGTTTGGACCACAGTGAACTGGTATCAGATCATGGCCTATTTGGAATATCAAAAAACAAATAGAATCCAAAAGTTGCTAATTGTGAGGTAATTTATCTGTCTTCCTAGATTTAACATTCAGCAAGCTAAATACTATATACTCCAGCGTGCACTCCCCAGGGACTCTAAAAACCATGAATATAGAGGAATAGAGGCTAAATATTTATTTAAGTTCAAATGATCAAATAGCTTTGCATGCATGAACTAAATGAACCTTCTTCTATCAGGTTAGAACAAATATCATCTCCATATATTCCATGAGGCAATTGGAGAACAAAGAAACCAAGTAAATTCCCTAAAATCTTACAGCTCCTGCTTGAAAATGATGGAGCCAGGACCCAACTTTGAGTGGCTTCCAGAGTTTTCTCTCAAATATTTTGCTAATAGCCTACTCTGGTAATCTGAACATTTAGGGAAATTAAGCTGTTTTTTGTTATGGAAGCCAAGGAGAAGAATAACTTGAAGAAAGGAAGGACTAAGAGTTTAAAATATTGCATAAAGATACAAGAGTGAAATATTTCCATGTAAGTGGCAACAAGGCAGTATAATGAAGCTGGGTAATTTTATATCACATTTTATATCATTTTATATCACATTTATATCACACAGCAATTAATTATGTGAAGGAAGACATTTTGATTTCAATCAATCCTCCTGAAAATGAGAAGAGAGAAAGACGGACAGAAAAAGCTCCAGGGCATGAGTGAGGTACTGAGGTAGGATTGTGCAAAGTATTTTTTTATTTTTTATTTATTTTTTTAAAAGATTTTATTTATTATTTATTTGACAGAGAGAAATCACAAGTAGACAGAGAGGCAGGCAGGCAGAGAGAGAGAGAGAGAGAGAAGCAGGCTCCCTGTCGAGCAGAGAGCCCGATGCGGGACTCGATCCCAGGACCCTGAGATCATGACCTGAGCCAAAGGCAGCGGCTTAACCCACTGAGCCACCCAGGCGCCCCAATGCAAAGTATTTTTTTAACATGGCTGAAATGTCATCATCTTAAAATACTGATGGTATGAAGCTTTCAGCGGATGGGACAGGGTGAAATTATTGGTAAGAAACTTAGGGTGCACAATATACAGTCTTACATCCAGTTAAAGCATTGTTATGCTTATTTTGCCTAAATAGTTTACTGCCCAGTCAAGTGAGATATATACCCATATATTTATTTAGTGAATAATATTGAATATATATGTGGAGTTAATATATATGCATATATAACAGAATATATATGTATATATAATAAATCTCCCAATACACATATATGTATGTTATATTCCATTTTTAATCTGGATATTTCTCTCTTAGAAACCTTTACAATTTTATCTGGAGATTAGTAAATTTAGGACTACCATCACCTTTTTCCTGTGTTGGGTCTAGTTTGTCACATACCTGATGACTGCATGCTTTATTTTCCCCCTCACTTTGCTAGATCAAATCTCTTATTAGCTACTAAGAAAGGGATTGAATGGAAGGACATTTTTGAACTCATGTGTTGGAAGCTATCCAATTTTGCCCTGAAATTAGATAAAGTTTGGGGCTTAGAATAGGAATTCTAGAGTAAAAATAATTTTCCTTAGAACTTAAGTATCATAATCCAAATTGTCATTTTTCAAGAATTGCTATTCAGAGAAGTAACATGGCTGCAATTCTGTCCCATTGAATGTGTTTATGTGTAATTCTCTAGGACATTTTAGACTCTTTTTCCTATATTCCTAAAAGTCATAAAGAATCTCAACTGTTTTTAAGGAAAACAATCAACCCTTTTAAGAAATTTTTGCATCCTATAAAATTTTTCCCTCATATTACTCATTTGTTTCCTACTATCTGCTTTGTCTCTCCTTTTGAAATCATCATTAGAAAAACGTTAGAATAAAAACTTTATTATCAACTTATTTGATTCCTTTTCACCTAATTGTTTGTCTTTTTGTTTTGTGTGTTTCTTTCAGAAAGAATTCTTTCATTTTATTCTGTAGCATGCAATCATTATTATATTTAATTTGGCTAATATACTTTCCAAAAGATAGATATTACCTCTTAGCAGGTCTTTTTATTTTAATGGATGATATCTGATGTCTTTGAAGATATGGATTTTATTTGATTTTTATGTGTTTATAGAAGTTTTCATTTGCACACAGTTTAATAAGAAAAAATAGTTCTGAATAATGATATACAACATCAACAATCTCCAAACTAGAACATTCTACTGTCATTTTAACTAAACAAGAGCCACATTTCCCAGAACTCCCTGCCTTGTATTATTCCAAGTAAAATGTGATCAAAATAACTAGTTTGAGATTTGGAAGACAGACAAAAAGCAAGAGATGGTACTCCCTGAATGTTCACATTGTTGCATCTGTTAATAGATGAAGAAATGCCCAACAGATTCACACTTGTTGTTGATCACCGCTATGTGTATAGATCTTCTTGCCAGTATATTAGCCTGTTCTCTTGCCAGTATATCAGTGTTCTCTTGCCAGTCACAAGACATTTAGTTGTAGATCCTCAGAGGAAAAAATTTTCCCGAGACTGCTCTTCCAATTCCCCCTTTCTGGCTCTCCTTTGTGATTAAAATTTTCTGGTCTTCCTAAATTGATAGATTTCTGGTGTCTTTAATCTTCCAGTTCCACCTTTAAGAACTTCACATCTTATGTAGCTCTTCTCACAGATGTATAGGACTAATGCCTATATTTAATAATTTATTTCATAACTCGTAATAGAGTCTGTGATAAAATACCTACATACTGGGTATCCTTGTTTTGTACCAAACTTCACAAGGCAAGTAAATAATATTTCAACATGAGTGTAATATAGGTGTCTCTTAAATACCATTTATCAGACTAACAGTGTTTCCTATTTCTAGTCTGCTAAGTGTCTTTTAATAAATTAAAGTTTAATCAAATAAACTTCTTTTGAGATAATTAACATGTTTTCTATATCTTACTTTTAATGAATAATCACATTGGTTTTTGAATAAAACTTGGATTTTTGGAATAATTCTTATATTTTTTGTGACAATTCAGTTTGCTTAGTATTTTGTTTATGAGTTTTTATATTCATGTTCATGAGGTAAATTTCCTTTAATTTTCATATATGTATAATATTCTTAGGCTAGTATCAGTTATACTGGTCTCAAAATTTAAGATTAGTATTTTTTTTAATTTTTTAATGTTTATAGAGAGGGGGAGAGAGAGAGAGGATCCACATGCATGAGTCGGGGAAGGGACAGAGGGAGAGAAGGAAGAGCAGCAGACTCCCTGCTGAGTGCAAAGCCAGACATGGGGTTTGATCTCACAACCCTGAGATCATGACCTGAGCTTAAATCAAGAGTTGGACTTAACTGACTGAGTCACATAGGTGCCCCTTAAGATTAGTTTATCTTTTTCCTATGTTTTTCTAGTTCTTCTTCAGGGGGAATTGTTTTAATTAAAAATTTAACAACCAGGGGCGCCTGGGTGGCTCAGTGGGTTAAAGCCTCTGCCTTCGGCTCAGGTCATGGTCCCAGGGTCCTGGGATCGAGCCCCGCATCGGGCTCTCTGCTCAGCAGGGAGCCTGCTTCCCTTCCTCTCTCTCTGCCTGCCTCTGCCTACTTGTGATCTCTGTCTGTCAAATAAATAAATAAAAAATCTTTAAAAAAAAAAAATTTAACAACTGTGAGATTACCTATACCTTTTATTTCTTCTTCTGTCTTCTTTGATAAATGTTTCTTCAAAAAAAGTATCTATTTTTTCTGGATTTTTTTTTAATGTAGTGACATAAATTTATTTAATTCTCTTATCTTTTTTTAGTGTGGGAAGGTCTTAAAATAGTGCCTTATTCTTGGTTTTGGAAGTTATATTCTCATATTTTTAAATCAACCTGACTGAAGATTTATTGATTTATTATTCTTTTAATAAAAACTTTTGATTGTTGATTTTATTTATCTTATGTGTGTTCCCTATTTTATTTTAACTTATATTTTGTTAAATTTTCTTCTGCTTTCTTTGGTCTTAATAGCTATTGTTATTCTACCTTATTGATACAATAGCTTCAAAATTATATTTTTATATATTTTTTTCTTTTCTAATATACACAATTAAAGCTATGAATTTCTCTCAAGTCATTAACTTAGATGTATCCTCCACTTTTTTTTTTAAGGATACATTTTTAGAGCAGTTTTAGGTTCACAACAAAACAGGTGAAAATAAAGATATTTCTCATATATCCTTACCCCCATGTATGCATAGCTTCACACTTATCAACAAACTCCACCACTGTGATACATTTGTTATAATTGATGAACATTATAATCACTAAAGTCCACAGTTTACATTATGGATCAATCTTGATGCTGTACATTCTGTGGGTTTGCATAAACATACAATAACATGTATTATCATGATGATACCATACAGACTAATCCTCATGGATTTTCATGACTTGATAATTCATTTTTTTGTGCCAATTTCCATTTCCCAGATATACCACAGTTTATTTATCCATTCACTTACTGGTAGGCATTGTGGTGGCTTCCACGTCTGGCAATAATGAATAAAGTTTCTATAAATATGTATGTACAAGTTTTTGTGTGGGCATAAGTTTTCAACTCCATTAGGTAAACACCAAAAAGCATGATTGCTCCATTGTATGGTAATAGTATATAGTGCTGTAAGGAACTGCCAAACTGTCTTTTGAAGTGGCAACATCATTTTACATTTCTATCGGCAATGAATGAAAGTTCTTTTGGTTCCACAATCTCTCCAGCATTTGGTGCTATCAGTATGTCACCAAATTTCAGCCATTATAATGGGTATACAGTGGGATCTTGTTGCTTTAAACATTTTTTTTCTATTGCATTAATACTGTCAAAATTTTTTCTATGAAAACTATTCCTTGAAACAAAATTCTTCATTGAAATATGGTTTTGGATACTGGATAAACATTGGAGAGGATCTGTACAAGAGTTGTAGATATGGGAAAACTGTTGTATTCCTCTACCTATTCTTTTCCTTTATGGTGTCAAGTTTTGAAAAGACAAAGGGAGAATAAAAGAATGACTTACTACAGGGTCTGTGACAACACAATGAAACACCTACAAACCTTGAAAAATAAGGATCATACAACTACTCCAGAGGGACTTGCAGCATGAGCTTAAATAGTCCTCATTCTCAATTAATGCTTTGAGAATCAGAAGGGAAAAATAAGCAAATAACTAAAAATGAGTCACTAAAATTAAAGTAAAACATTAATAAAGCTGCCTCTTTACTTAATTTTACTGGATGTAGTGTACATAATACAGATAGTATTATCTCTGATTTCAGTGAAATTACAGACTCGGTCATCAGGCAATTGCTAATTACAAACAGATTATAAAATACAGGAGGATACAAAATGTAATCCTTCACATCTATTGTGATTTAAAAATAGGATACAGACATACAGAGGCACATGTTATGGTTACAAAGGATTGTAAAGGGATTCAAAGGGATAAGCTTGATATTTTATTGATCTGATATGGGTGATACAATTTATAACCTATTTAAAGAAATCTTGGTCAGTTTTTATTCTGTTGAAACTGAATGCCATTAAGAAATAGTTGAAGTGTCCCAACATGATCCTTTTGAAAAATTAGAATTAGTAATATAAATGGATACTATTTATTAGTGCAAGAGGACACAGTGAGATATAAATAACAATTATGTTTCAGAATATATTATATTTTTCACAAACATAAAATAGTGATTACACTAGAATAAGCTTAGAATAAGATTACACTAGAATAAGATTAGAAAGGAATGCATTATTTGTAACAGAAGACTAAATGTTATAATATTTGATATTATTAGGTATGGATTTAGCATACTTTTTGTGTTTATATTCAGGTTCACTACAAAAAAGTTTTAAATACCTTCAAAAGATATCTCTCTAGTAAGTATATTAATATTGAAGATGTATAGTTTCTTGCACATAACTTTTTAAATATTTTAACAGAGAAATAAAAGAGATGTTGATTTAAATTTACTTTGAATTTCCCATATTTTTCTTGCCATATTTTATCGCTTGCAACTTAATGTTATAGGATGTCTATGTATGAGACATAAATTGCTTGCAAATAGTGAAACTGAATCATTCACTCCTAAATAATTTATTTGAATAAAGTAAAATATGCTTCTGTAGACAACTAACTTGTATATACTTGTACAAAGTAGGGATTATATTTAATCACAATTGTAACAGGCTGATGTCAGAATATTGCCAGTTTTAATTTTTTCTAGTTATAGTTTTCCCTAAAATTAAAAATGTATATGTAAAAAGTCTCTCCAAATATAACATAATACATGATACTGAAGCATGGTATATCAACTTTAAAAGAGTAAAAAATGTTCTTTGTTCTTCCTTCATATTGGAAATATTAAAACAATTGCCAAAAGTATATGTTACAAAGAGGAGGCATGGCACAAATGAAGAAAAACACATAGGAGAATAAACAAATGAGTTTTCTCTCAGCCAAGTGCCAAATTCCAGTTACTGACTGACTTTTCTCCATGGAGTGATTCATGGACCTGTGCCACTTTATGTGTAGGAACTAATCTCCATCTATATCTCTATCAAGTCACCTGAAAGGAAAATGAGAAAATGGAGGAGTCCTATTTGTTTATTAAAAGTGCCATCCCTTGGTGGGGGGTGTACCTGGGTGGCTCAGTGGGTTAAGCCTCTCCCTTTGGCTCAGGTCATGATCTTGCGGTTCTGGGATTGAGCCCCGCATCGGGCTTCCTGCTCAGTGGGGAGCCTGCTTCCTCCCCTCTCTCTGCCCACCTCTCTGCTTACTTGTGATCTCTCTCTGTCAAATAAATAAATAAATAAAATCTTTAAAAAAATAAAAAATAAATAAAAGTGCAATCACAAATTGATAAGCCCTCCACATATCCATGCTGTCTTCAGTATATCCACAGAGAGGAGTCCAGAAAGAGTTCAAAGTATCTGCACAACCCAAGTTAAAGAGGGACCTTAAAACTGCCTTAAATTTATCTTCCCAACCCACTCACAGATACATCAAAAAAGGCTGAAACACTAATTGACTCAAAAAGTTGGATCACAAACTCTAATCAGTTGTTAATTGACTACTAAGCACTGTAAACTAAGACCACCAAAACAACCCTTGGCCACCTCTAAAACCCCAAAATTTAAAAATTAAAATGAGGTTAAAGGCAACAGCAACCACAAACTGATAAGAGACATCAGTGGCCATACACTACAGAGGAGAGAGACTGGGAAGATTTAGACAAGAAAAGTTACTAAAAGCACAAACAAATCAAGAAACATAAAAACAATGAAATAAACACAGAGAAAAGAACCCAGAATTAAATGTTTAGTTTTAAACAACTAGAAGGAATATGAAATATCCAGGGAAACAGAAAAGTATGACCAGTACTCTGAAAATACAAGTCAAAAACACTGCCACTGAGAATCCTAGATGTTGTATTCAGCAGATAAATACTTAGTAAGCATTAGGCATTAGGATTTTTCTCTATACACTCAAATGAATACAAATCTAAATTAAGGAGGGCACATTTTGCATGAAGCACTGGGTGTGGTGCATAAATAATTAATTTTGGAACACTGAAAAAAATGAAATTAAATTTAAAAAACAAAACAAAACAAAAAACAAATCTAAACATTATTTTCATCCCCTAAATATTATTTGTGATAGTAACTTGCCTGTCCCTACATTTAGATAGGTAAAATTTTAACATGGAAATTTAGAATATATACCATATATTCAAATATTTTCTAATTCTTGGATATTTAGATTATTAAAGTTTTAAGAAAGCATTCTACAAACAAAATTCTTGTAATACATATTTAAATATCTACTATTATTTTAGTCACAATACCAAGCACACAATAAAAATTAAACTCACAAGCAGGAAACTGAGATGCATAATTAAGAAAAAATCAATATACATACTTACGACAATTTGGATGCTAAACATTTGGGTTGTATTTTTCCTCCAATTTTTGAATATTAATTCAAAACATTTTTCTTTTCAATTCTTTGTCCAATTTTTTATTTAATTAAATAAAAAATTGGACAAAGAATTGAAAAGAAAAATGTTTAACCTATAAAAATGTTTAACCTTTTTTTACTCACAAGGCTAGTAAAGAAGAAATCATCTGTAACATCACTGAAGAGAGACTATGATGCTTACCCTTGCATTTGTAATACAAATAAAATTGCTTCAACCACTAAGTAGGGGAATTTGGCAATATTATTGAAATATAAAATGCATATGCCCTTTCTTTACCAGCAAAAGAACTGTTAAAATTCATGCCCTCAACCCTCTTACTTAAAAATGGAGGAGCAGCTAAGAGAGAAAAGTTAAGTCATATATATAAAATATTTTTAAAAAACACTGATACATATTTTTCATATAACTATAACATGTAGTTATAGAAGAATTGAGAAGCAAGATAAAGGAATTAAGAACCCTAGGGAGTGGGGTGCCTGGGTGGCTCAGTGGGTTAAAGCCTCTGTCTTCGGCCCAGGTCATGGCTCAGGGTCCTGGGATCGAGCCCCGCATGGGGCTCTCTGTTCAGCGGGGAGTCTACTTCCCCAACCCCTCTCTGCCTACTTGTGATCTCTGTCTGTCAAATAAATAAATAAAATCTAAAAAAAAAAAAAAAAAAGAATCCTAGGGAGTGGGGCAGCTGCTTGAGATAAAATGGTGAAAGAAGTCCTTTTCTGAGAAAAAGACTTTTAAGCAGTGATAAAAATGAAGTCAGGAATGAGTTTCTAGGTTGATGGGACTAGAATGTCATAAGGATTGAATGAGCTTAAGTAATTCAAGAACCAATACAGAGTTCAAGGTGTTGAATACCATAAAGCAAGATGAAAAGGGGTAGTAGATGAAATTAGACATATTATCTGTGGATTAGGCCCTGTTGGGCCTAATAGAACCTGGTAAGGATTATTTTTTTTTAACTTTTTTTTTTTAAGATTTTATTTATTTACTTGACAGAGAGAGAGATCACAAGTAGGCAGAGAGGCAGGCGAGAGAGAGAGGGAAGCAGGCTCCCTGCCAAGCAGAGAGCCCAATGTGGGGCCCGATTGCAGGACCCTGAGACCACGACCCAAGCCAAAGGTAGAGGCCCAACCCACTGAGCCACCCAAAACATTATGGAGGACGTTGAGTGAGAGAGTGATTTTAAGTGGATCTCTCCAGCTTGTGGAGAAAAGATTAAAGGAAGCCTAGACTGGAGGCAATAAGATGGGTTAGAAGGTTACTGCATTATTCTCATTTAACAAATTCTTTGGTTTAGGATACGCTACTACTAATAGAAGAGGTGAAATGTGGTTGAATTTAGAATATAAGTGCACTGATATAAGTACACAGATCTGATATAGTGATAGACTGAATATGATTTGTGAGAGTAAGAGAGGAGTTTAAAATATTACCAATAACTTTTCTAGAAGAATTTGTAGTTCTAGTTACTGAGTAGGGGGGAAACAAGAGTTCAGTTTTATGCGTGGTAACTTTAAGATGGTTACTGTAGGTCCAAGTGGTGATGTGCACTAATACGTGGATGCTCCATATATGAGTGTCTAATTCAGGGCACTGGTAAAGTTGGATGGGAATCATCCAGTGAAGATGTGCACCTGAGAGGAGAAACGTTTCATTGGCAAAATCCTGGGACATTCCAAAAATTCAAAGGAAAAGCAATAATTCACTTAGCATAATCCTCTCCAGTTCCATCCATGTTGATGCAGAAGGGGGCTATTCATCCTTTCTAATGGCTGAGTAATATTCCATTGTATGTATGCACCACATCTTCTTCTTTATTCATTCATTCATTCATTTATTCATTCATTCATATTCTTATTTATTCATTCTGGGCATCTCAGGTACTTCCACAGTTTGGCTATTGTGGACATTGCTGCTATGAGCATTGTGGTGCATGTGCCCCTTCTTTTCACTACATCTGAATCTTTGGGGTAAATACTTAGTAGTGCAATTTTTGGGTCATAGGGTAGTTCTATTTTTAACATCTTGAGGAACCTCCATACTGTTTTCCAGAGCTGCTGTATCAACTTGCATTCCCACCATCGCCATGGATGGACCTGGAGGGGATTATGCTAAGTGAAATAAGTCAAGCAGAGAAAGACAATTATCATCTGATTTCACTCATATGTGGAACATAAGCAATAGCACAGAGTACCATAGTGGAAGGGGGGGTTAGAATTTCCATGATGGATTTTGGGGCAACACTTCAGTCCCAAGTCTCATTGATAGAAGCACAGGCATATTGTTTGGGGATATATGCCCTTAGCTAGCAGATTCAGTAAAATTTTTTCTTTATCTCATAAATGTGGTTACATATTTTTATTTTGATGTCTTTTCAGGACATTTTTATTTCCTTCCCTTTGCCCAGAAAGCTCAAGGGCTGGGTGTGTATGTGTGTGTGTATGTGTGTGTAGGAATAGTTATATTATACTTTTACTAACATAGAATATTGCTAAAATAAGAAAAAATAAATTAACAGAGATAAGATCCACTGCATTTATATCCCTTTTATCTGTCTTACTCATAATTCTGTGAATTTTAAAAGTTCATTAACATATGTTCTTCTATATACATACTATATATACACACATTTACATATATTGTAAAGAAGCACAAAGTTTAAAAATGTGGAAGAGAGAAACAAACAGAGATCGAAGCCTATGCCATTCTTCCTAATGAAATAATCCTTGGTGTCTAGTATGTAGTCAATAAATATTTCTAAAAATTAAAAATTATGCCTAAATAAAAGAGATTGAAATTAGTATGCTGTTTCATAAGCACTTTTCAGAGCTTCTATTGAATGTGAAGCATTAATCTATTATACATTTCTTTGAAATCAAGGTTAATGTATTTACAGTTCATGTATTTGTTAGTATAGAACTCTAATTTGAAGTGCAAACTTTTAACAAAATACTTTTCTTCCAGTTTACATATCATGCTGTGCTTCAGCCACTAGGTCCTACATCCCAGATCTTTTGGCATTGAATTATAAGGAAAAGAGGAGAAAAAATAGACTACTGATCAGAAAAAGCAGGGCCACAGCAACTACCTTGTTAGTGTCAACTTTTAATTTTCTCATTTGTAAGGAAATTCAGTTCATCAGTAGATGGGTTTTTCGGGGACAGGCCTCTTATGCTCTGCAATGCTGTTCCAAGGGGCTCACAAAATAATCAGCCCCTTTGAAATCATTTGGCTAGACCTAAATAAATCCTAGCTCCAATTATATTAATGAAGCAGTAAAGGCAACTGCTCATTTGGGAGCTGCGCTAAACCATTCAATGGTTGCTTGTACTGGCAGCATTTCTCTACATGTCAGTAGCTCAGAATTCTATAGATAAAACAGTTCATCTTGGTTAGTCTTCATATGTAATAACATGCCTAGGGTTAATAAATCTGTATGATTTTATTAGTTTATCAATGAAATTCAAACTTATGTATTTAATGATTGTCCAAAACCCATCAAAGGAGAGTTTTTGAATTATAAAATGTGGACCACTGTAGCCTTGTTGAATTATGAAGTTTTATATGAGTCTAATGACATTCCTGGTGGTTGATGTGCATTAGCTGTGCGTTGTATTTCTGTAACCCACCACCATCTCCCTTCATTCTTCTGTATATCATCTATTATCAGCTATTTTGGCCATTGTGTTTGTCTTATCTGGAAGAGAGGGATTAATTCTTTTGATGAAAGATTTTATTACTGCTCTGATTTTAGCAATGAAATTAAATACAGAAATAAATTATTTTTCATGAACTTGCAAAAACTGACCACTCCATTGCATTTCTCTAGGCCTAGTGTTCAGAGTTAATCTCATTCTTTCACACATTCATATTTCACAACATTTTCTCTACTATGTTATTTCAACATTATGGAGGATTTCTTTTTTGGGTGAGTTATTAGGGAAATGTATGTCTTCTTCATTAAATTTATCTGCAGGGGCATTGAACACTTTCACTTCAATTAACTGTTCAACTCTGTGCTCTCCATAGGACATCATCATGATGGCTCTGATTGATAACTGTACCAGAGTAAATTATGAAAGCTCTATGAAGGAGGTAAAACATAGTACTTATACTGCTCCACTATAGCTAACAAGTATAGGTCTTATATTTTCTATAGTATAGAACCCTAAAAATTCATGTAATGTTTGACCCTTTCTGGTTAAAAATCAAATTTTTTTCAGCAAGTTTATATATATGGTATGTGTGTGTGTGTGTGTGTATCTATATACACACACATACATATCAGATTGATATATATTATATATATATGTATATATATATATAAATACAAAATGGTGATCTGCTAATTCACACATATCTGTGAATTCCTGCCTCCCTTTTAGTCATTTGTTTCCATTTTAAAAGCATTGCAATAAAAGAAGAAAGCAGAACAAATCTGGGTGATTTTAGACTACAAAGATCAATATGTTATATGTTGTCATATACATTACAGAAGCAATGAAACATGGATGTAAAGATAAATGATCATTACAGAAGCAATGAAACATGGATATAAAGATAAATGATCTCTTAAAGATAAAAGATAAATGATAATGATAAATAAAAGATCCTTATAAATCAAAAAGAAATAAAATATAAGAATATTTAAGTTAAATAGTAATTTTCTCAGAAATAGGTATTCAAAAGGTATTACTTTTAATTTTGATGTGGTGGGAATTATGCCTTCAATACACCTGAAATATACATATACATATATACATACACACACACACATACACACACACATACACACACATACATATACACACTCTACATTAATTTCATATATATACAAAATTGATATTTATATATACACATATATAATATACACACATATATAATATACATATGTATGCACATATATACACATACATATATAATATATAATTTATACACACACACACATAAACATGTTCAATTTAGGAAGTTCATAAAATACTGGAAAGTTTAACTGTTGCTCAAAATAACCATAATAGGACCAACTCATAATGATACCACCACAGGCAAGATCATTAACAAATTTCAGGTATTTTTGAATTTTTTGTAGAACTGACCCTCTATAAATGGTCCTGAGCATAACCTTTGGGATCTGTTCAGCTCTTATACTTATTGACTGTGTTATATTGGATGAGTCATTCGACCACTGAACATTTAAAGCTGGATTTTTATCAGAAAAATGGAGAAGCTAAGTGTGGTAATATGTACTAACCTATGAGGCCGTAAGTGTCAAACTTAGCTGTTGTAGCTATGATACCGAAGGGGATGATAACAAAGATGATGATGATGATGATGATGAATTCTGCTCCAAAATAGCAAAGTTGGGAAAAAAAAAATCTCATAAACCAACAAAACTATTCCTATAGGCATAAATCAAATGCCCAGAATATCTATATAATTACTAGTTTATTCAGCTGAAGTCTTTAGAAATGAGTTAGAATAAATTAAAATATACTGGCAAGTGGGGTTAAGAAAAAATAAACAAAAAAACAAACAGATGTTGGAAATAAATCCTAAGATTGCTCTTCTGAAAGCCCAAGACATTTGGATGTGATATTCATCTTGTACTCTACTACTCCTATTCTGTTCTTATAAATACAGTGGATCCCCTCTTCACTAGGAAAAGCCTGCTAAAGGTTTTAGTTGTATTTATTGCTTAGCCAGAAATAATTTAAGGTCTACATTTAGTGTGGAAGGCAGGATACCAAGTCTAGGCCAGTGTTGTTGGTGAAAGAAGGAGAAGGCAAGGAAAAAGGTGAAGAAAGAAGAGATGGTAAAGAAAAGGGGTTTAGAGGAAGAAGGGAAAAGGAGATAGAGAGCATGTTGAGAAGAAAAGGGGAAGAAATAATAATAAAATAGCAGTAATAATTCTGTGTATGAAAGAACTTCACATTTTCTATTAATGTCCAATTAATATTTCACTAGCAAAATTCAATTTCTTACAAAATTCGTTTATACAAGTGGATATTTATGTCAGTTGTACATGTGACTTAAAGCAGCATCTTGGAGTGCAATGGTTTTCACTAGAATTCCACAAAATTCTATCACTGCAGATGTGCAGCATGACTTCACATGGGTTTATGGGATGCTATGAAAATCTGAATGACAGTGGGTTCTTTATTACTGCTCTAACGTGCAGAAGTTTGTTAATTCCTTTGTATACGTTCAACTTGGAAAAAAAACACAGTTGGTGGAGAGAAAAAAATCAAAAATCATGGAAAGAAGGAAAATTAGAATTTTTAAAGAAATATAAAAGCTCATCATTTTTAAAACCATAGCATCACTGAAGTCATATAATATATGATGTGCCCCCTTCATGTGCTATTGACATCAGTTGAGGAAGGTATAATATGTTGAATTAGGTATAATACTCACTTTTGTGGAGACAATTAAATATGAATCCATATGATATCAGGTAACCCTTTTTCCAGAAATGTACATATTTTTAAATTTTTTTAATTTAAAAAACTATCATGCATAGTAGTTATTGCTATACATGTCTTGAATGTATAAGGATGAGCGAATTTTTTTCATAGCCTACCAAACAAACAAACAAACGTAAATTCCAATTCTTAAAAATTAGGGGCGCCTGAGTGGCTCAGTGGTTTAAAGCCTCTGCCTTCAGCTCAGGTCATGATCCTGGGATCAAGCCCCACATCTGGCTCTCTGCTCAGCAAGGAGCCTGCTTCCCCTTCTCTCTGCCTACTTGTGATCTCTGTCAAACAAATAAAAAATCTTAAAAAAAAAAATTACACAGCTGGGTATGCTGGCCCAGTATTAACCTCAGGGAACTCACTTCTTCAATGTTTCAGAGCATCACCAATTCCAGCATTGATATCAAACTGCCTGCTTTTTGCCAGGGCATTGTGTTTTCTCATTCCCCCAAACCACGCAGAAATAGTTCTCTGTAACCAGGATGCTACCTTCCTAAGAAAGCAACTTTCTAGATGCAGCTTGAATTAATGCCCCAGGCTGAGTTGTATACTTTTCCCCTTGTTTTTTATTAGTATCCTCATAATAGTTGTATAACTAGTCACATTTTACTATAATTATCTGATAGCTATAAGAGACTACTGTCTTTATCTTGGTATTTTTTCTGTGAAGACACCTGGCGTTTATTATGCAATCTTAATGTTTTTGTGTGACCCCTGATACTTTCAGCTTTAATATAACCTTTTTCATATAATTTATTTTACCATTAGATTGGACTCAGAAAGGGAGATAATTTAGTTATGCCTAGGGAAGTTTGGGATCCTGCATTCCTGTACTGTATTTGAAGAGGTATTTCAAAGTAATTACAGATTCCAAGGTTGAGTGAGTACATTCTGAAATTGTTAATGTAACACTTTAAGTCCTAAACTGTTCCCACCTCATAGGTTTTATCACAGAAAGGAGTTTGCAAAGTGTGATTGCTTAGTTTTATGTGTCAACATGGCTAGGCTACAGTATCCAGCTATTTAAATCAAACGCTAATCTAGGTGCTGCTGTGATAGCATTTTGTAGCTGTAGTTAACACTACAATCAATTGATTTTAAGTAGTCTACCTTTCATAAAGTGGGTGGACCTAATCCAATCAGTTGAAAGGCCCTAAGAAGAAATTCTGCCTCAACACTGCAGGCACAAATCCTGTCTTGCTTTCAAATCAGGAGGTTCTAGTCTGCAAGGCTGGCCCGCCACAGATTTTGAACTTGCTTGCCCCCACAATCACATGAACCAATTTAAGTGAAAAAAATACACACACATACACACACACACACACACACACACACACACACACAGAGTTGACCCTCGAACAACAGGGGTTTAAACTGGGTGTGTCCACTTATACAAAGATTTTCAATAAATATGGTATCATAATGTAAATGTATTTTACTCTCCTGCTTTTCTTAATAACATTTACTTTTTCTGGCTTATTTTAAGAATACAGTATATAATACATAAAAAATATGTGTTAATCAACTTTATGCTATTGATAAAGCTTCTGGTCAAGAGTAGTAGGAGTAGTTTCATTTCTGGGCAGTCAAAAGTTATATGTGGATTTTTGACTGTTAGGACTCCTAACCCCCACACTGTTCAAGTGTCAATGGTAGGTATGCATGTGTGTATGTATCTATGTGTATGTATATATGTATGTACATATATATATATATATATATATTTTGCCCTCTCTAGAGAACACTGATACACACAGAATAATGAGTTCAAAGAATAAAACAAACAAACAAAAAACCAGGTAGTATAATAAATGTTAATGTTTTCAGCTTCAGTGCAAAGTGGAACAAATGTAAAATTAATGTTCCAATAATAACACTAAATACTTAAAATATATACTTTTAATACATAATGCTTAATTCCATGTGATGCTTATATATAAAAACTGTAAATGTGAATTCAGGTAACAAATGACCACTTTATATTCACATTAAGCATGAAAACAAAGAACATAGAGCAAACATGACATTTCTCAATTTTAAATCTTGCAATATTTAGGCTGCTAGATATAATATCTGGTAGAAATAATTTAACACATTGCACTATGCTTACATTTAGATGTCATGAAGTAAACCTTGCAAATGAAATGCAGACAAAAAACATTGTGCTCTAAAATTATTTAAATCAACAATATAGCATTTTTTAAAAGATTTTATTTATTTATTTGACAGAGAGAGATCCCAAGTAGGCAAAGAGGCAGGCAGAGAGAGAGGAGGAAGCAGGCTCCCCGCTGAGCAGAGAGCCCAATGCGAGGCTTGATTCCAGGACCCTGAGATCATGACCTGAACTGAAGGCAGAAGCTCAAACCCACTGAGCCACCCAGGCATCCCAACAATATAGCATTTTTTTTTAAAGATTTTATTTATTTATTTGACAGAGAGAGATCACAAGTAGGCAGAGAGGCAGGCAGAGAGAGAGGAGGAAGCAGGCTCCCTGCCGAGCAGAGAGCCCGATGTGGGGCTCGATCCCAGGATCCTGGGATCATGACCTGAGCCGAGGGCAGAGGCTTTAACCCACTGAGCCACCCAGGCGCCCATCAACATAGCATTTTTAACTGTTTATTACACCGTCTATTATTCAGAACCCTCTTGGCTTCTTTGCTCAAAGGAGACAGAAAGGGAGGGATGGAAGAGGAGAAGGGGAAGCGGTGGGGGAGAGGTACATGATGGGAGGTGAAAAGGAAGAGGGGGAAAGGAGGAGAAGAGAAATGTATTTTTCTTTGGTTAATAGAGACTATTTTCAATAACTAAGTGTCCTTGGGGATTGAATCACATATTTATAAAAAAAATTTTTACATTTTCCCCACCCACTTTTGACAGTGGTCTTATATATATATTTTTTAATTCACATTGCATTCCCAAAACTGTAATGCATTTATTTCTATGATTGTTTTTGACAGACCCTGTCATGTTACTCAATTATCTGTATATAACTGATGACTTTCACACAAATGCTAAGCCTAAAGATTCAAAAACAAATCCTGGCCAAGGTATGAAATGTGTCAGAATTCTTAGCCTCATAGTAGGTTTACTTCAGGTTTGGAATGGGGAATATTTGTGTAGAGAGCCCTCTGAGTACCCATGCTGCTCAGTCTTTAGCTTGCTCCAATTCTTCACATATTGACCCAAACCAAAAAACAAGGCTTCTTCCAATTTTTTTTTTTTGTATATAGTTTCAGTTTTTCGCTAGGTGGAAATTCCTGTCAGAAACTCAGATGCCTGGAATGGTGTCCTTGGTGAGTAATACATTACCTGACGAGCTTAACTCTTCCTCTAGGACACTGTTATTTTTGTCCCATTTTCCAGTTTAACTGATCTTCCCCATGCTTTCAATGGGTTGATTTTTTTAGATTAGTTGGGTAGCTAACTATATTCTTCGAGGATTTGAGAAACTAACAACTTAGACCAGCCAATCTTATCCAGTATCATCTTTCTTATTCCTCCTCACATCTTGCTGTTGGGGCTCTAGCATGTCAGAAACCCAAATCAAACTGAATAATAAAATTATGCTTTCAAATACTTCAGAGATTGTAAGCATAATAGAATATACACTATCAAGTTAAAATTATATAGACAATGATAATTTCAGGAAAGCCTTCCTATTTCTCAAAAGAGAAATGGTAACTCTGCATTACTTAACTAACTAGAATATTTATCTTCAAGGTTAGTATCTATTGAATATTGACTTAAATAACTGTCACTTATATCACTAGTTAATAAAAGCCTAGTAAAATGCCAAGGATGTATGAAAAAGACCTTGCAAAAATTGATTTTTTAAAAATATTTTGTTTATTTATTTGACAGAGAGATAGAGAGAGAGCACAAGTAGGCACAGCAGCAGGCAGAGAGAGAGGGAAAAGCAGGCTCCCCACCAAGCAGGGAGCTTGATGTGGAGCTCGATTCCAGGACTTTGTGATCATGATCTGAGCCAAAGACAGTCACTCAACAGACTGAGCCACCCAGGCATCCCTAAAAATGGATTGTTTTTAAAAACACAAGAAAATTATATAATGTCAGTTTCATTGTTTCTGAGGAACTTATAAGTGAGGAAACAGAATAGTCAAGGTGAAAGAATATATAGCCAGTTTTGAAGAAATTTTGTAGTTTTTTACATAAAATTAATAATCCATAAGAATAGGAATTTCTCTGTATCTGCTAGCTAAATAGTTTTTCTCAATTTTTAAACTTTTGTCAAAGTATGTGGAAGGTAAATGGTCATGGTTTTCTAAACCAGCCACTTTATCTAACAGATGGACAGACAGCCATCAACTAGAGATTATACCTCATTGGAAAGTTTCAAAATACAATGCCTGGTTAAAACCTGGCAAAATACAATGCCTGGTTAATTTTCTACCTTGGTATGATAAGTCAACATTGATGGCCATATTATAATTTGTCAACCACTCTATACAGTTAGGTGTTTATTAATGTGTATAATGATATAAATGACTAAATAACCTTTGCTAGACAAGAAACATTGTGACGAACAGTAGTGAAGAATTTATAATTCTTTTCACAAACATCACTACCACTTCAACTTTTTATAATTAGATTGGACTTACTATAAGATAGCACATGAACAAATAAATTATAAATTATAGATTGAGATATGTGTTCTACACACTCCATAGTCAGCATTCTCTTTTTTCACATGGAATCTTATACAAGGAAATGGCTTGTCTAGAATGTAGGTTCCTATTCATATGCTTCGTATTAATGAAGATACTGGTTTGCTTACTTCACCAGAGGTTAAACAGAAATCGGAGCTAGTAACGCAGTCCAGAAAGATTAAAAGGTAATGCAAGGTCCCACAAAGGCTCAGGGTCCTCTCTCTTAACTACACGGTGTCCAGCACTCATAGTAGGTACTCTACATATTTTCAGTGAGTGAATGAATGATTGAATGAATGACATAATCTATGTATTTGTTCTTCCTCTCAAATAAATCCGCTCTCTCTCTCCACACACACACACACACAAATGGTAAAACAGGATAGACTTAAATTTAAATAAAGACTCCCAAGCTCTGGCAATGATATAACACAATGAATTAATGACATTATTTTTTATTTTACCCAGTTCTTAGTTTATTAGGTAAATAGCTGCAAAGCGCTAGAACTTGTAGTGCCTGAGAGTCTCTTTTTTCCTAGAATACACTGTGGGATGTAATTCTTGTTGTAGATGACATGACTCGTATCTATCTACCTGTTGAATATGCTTCCAAAAGAAAGGATTTTATAAAATGCCTTTTATCAGAATCAAGGATTTATACAATCTGTTTTTCTTCAGATATAAGCAGGGAAATATGGAAATAATAGGAACTGCCTAGTCAGTTTTTAAAAAACAAAAACACAAACAAAACAAGTTATCATCTCTGAATCACTAGACCAATAAGTAATGTTTCAATTTTTATAGACACAACACTCCTTTAAAAATGGACATGATGGGGTACCTGGGTGCTGCAGTCAGTTAAGTGTCCAACTTTTAGTTTCAGCTCAGGTCATGATCTCAGAGTTGTAAGATTAAGCTGCACAATGGGTTCTATGTTCTGCATGGGGTCTGAGATTCTCTCTCTCTCTCCCTCTCCCTCAAATAAATAAATAAATATTTAAATAAATAATACCCCCAAATAAATAAATCTTTAAAAAAAATGGACATGATACTATTCTAGCCTTCTTGTTATCATACGTAAAAATCATGTTTACACCTCTTATATGTATTTATATTACACATAAAGTATGTCTTTACTTCTTATAATATATGAAAGTATTAAGGTATTAAGGTAGGTACTATGGAAAGTATTAAGGTATTAACCTGCAGACAACTCAAAAATACAAAATATAAAAATATTTTTATATTTATAGGAACACTTATTAAGTCAAAGACCTTCATCTCCATCTTCATCTAATAGGAAAAGAGATTTTATATAAACTTTATAGATTTTCAGACTGCTAAATAATGAATATCTTATTCAGTTTCTCTTGATGACTTTTGGGCTTAACTACAGAAGATCTACAATCTGTATTTCTAATGTGACTTTGGATAAAGTCCATTAACAGTAATTTAGTAAGCAAAGAAAGAATCTCTGTGGATTCAGAACGTGTTAAAGTAGGCATTAAATGATGCTCCTCAAATTAAATGCAAATTATGGAATACATTAATTACCAAATAACTCTAAGAGTTATGTCAGAAATCTCCTGAGAAATTCTCAGGTTTGATTTTTACTGAAGTCATCAGGTTATAAGAAAGGGTCATGTTTTAGGAAATACTGTGGGTAATCAAAAATTATTTTCAGAGAAACTGAACACTCTAAACAGGTATGTTAAAAATTATAGGGCGCCTGGGTGGCTCAGTGGGTTAAGTCGCTGCCTTCAGCTCAGGTCATGATCTCAGGGTCCTGGGATCGAGTCCCTCATCGGGCTCTCTGCTCAGCAGGGAGCCTGCTTCCCTCTCTCTCTCTCTCTCTCTCTCTCTGCCTGCCTCTCTGTCTACTTGTGATCTCTCTCTGTCAAATAAACAAATAAAATCTTTAAAAAAAATTATAATTCTTCTCCTTTATTCATTATTAATGCTTTAAATCAGTGGTTCTTAATGAGGGGTAATTTTGTCCTCCCTCCTCCTCTTTCCCACCAAGGAGACAGTTGGCCACATTTTAGAGATATTTTGTCATGACTTGAGAATTGCTACTGACATCTAGTGGGCAGAGGTCAGGGATGCTCCTAAACTTCTACAAGGCAAAAAATAACCTCTCACAGCAAAAATGATCTGGCCCCAAATTCCAAGAGCATAGAAGTTGTTATTCAATAAGGTGTTGAAACTACATGTTAAGGGGCACCTGGGTGGCTCAGTGGGTTAAGCCTCTGCCTTCGGCTCAGGTCATGATCCCAGGGTCATGGGATCGAGCCCCGCATCAGGATCTCTGCTCAGCGGGAAGCAGGCTTCCTCCTCTCTCTCTCTCTCTGCCAGCCTCTCTGCCTACTTGTGATCTCTCTCTCTCTATCAAGTAAATAGATAAAATCTTTAAAAAAAAAAAAAGAAAGAAACTATATATTAAGATTTCACTACTATTCGTGGGTAAATAACCCCACACCTTGACACGTAAAGCTGAATCTGAAGATCATTCAGGATAAAGAAAAAAAAAAATCTTTTTTTTTTTAAAGATTTTATTTATTTATCTGACAGAGAGAGATCACAAGCAGGCAGGGAGGCAGGCAGAGAGAGGAGGAAGCAGGCTCTCCGCAGAGCAGAGAACCCGATGCGGGGCTCGATCCCAGGACGCTGGGATCATGACCTGAGCCGAAGGCAGAGGCTTTAACCCACTGAGCCACCCAGGCGCCCTGAGAAAAAAAAAAAATCTTAAAAGCTAAGCAAAAAGAGACAAATTAGCTAAAAGGGAACAGCAGTAAGATTAACAACAGAATTCTCATCAGAAGACACGGATGCTAAAGAAAATATTCAAAATGTACATCAAAATAAAAATAGAAATCTGTTAAACTAGAATTCTATGTCAAGAAAACATTGCATACATAAAATTATTATAAGGGGTCACCACTCACATTTCTTCACCGAAAATCAAGTTAATAAATTATATTCTTAGGTAAGAAGAGCAAACTCAGAGGAATGTTAGAAGGCCAAGGGAAGAAACTGATAAATAGCTAGACAAATTGTATCAATAACTGATTATAAAATTTATAAAACCAAACCTGATGTTTTGTGTTAAAAAGTGGAAAATGGACTCCTATAATTCATTGTTATAAAACATTCATATCACAATTAAAGCATTATATGCATATATATATGAATATATTTCCTAAAAAAAAGACTGGGATTTAATATATTTACTCAGTTATGTCTTGACTTAGATATGTTTAACATTTTTAAGGCAGCAGTTTTCAAATTAGACATGGCAGCTTGGATATATAGAGTTACTAATGCTGTCTCACAAACCACCCCAAAAAATGGCAGTAGAGCAATAAAAGGACATGAGCCCATAAGGATAAAGCAAATGTAAAAAAAAGAAAGAAAAAGATGGTATAAGTATTTTTGAATCTGGAAAGATTAGAAATGTAAATTTATAGTGAAATTCTGAAAAAAACTTAGTAGCAAATAGTGGCATCCATTAGTAGGAGTTTGCATGCCCTGTAACCAGAGAAATATTCAGGAATTGGAAGCACTATATATATTTAAAAAAATGGGGGCCCATTGTAGCTGAAAATAAGATTAGTTGTACATTTTTACAAGAAAACTTTATTTTTTCCCTATCTTCTTCCAGTCCTCAAAACAGCAGAATAAACTTTAGTCTCATGAGAGTATTAACCAATGGAGCTGCAGTTATGGACACTAGGTCTAGTGTGAGATCAGGGGTGATGTTCTGCATTTAATATTAGAGCAACAGTCTTTCTCCCAGCCCTTGACTCTGTAAATACTGTCTGGAAAGTTATTATAACCTTAATCTCAATGCAAGCCTACTGAAGATACACTATCATTCAATACATAGTATTAAAAGGTTCCTCTCTGTGGAAATTGATCTGCATAAATGAAAACATCTGACATTGGGGGCTGATAAAAAGCCTAACTTACTAACAGTGAGGCTTACCATGTACCATTTAGCCCATTCCTAAAGAAAGCACACCCACATACAAATTTTGTGTTTATTCTTCAATCTCAATGCTAAGCCATAGTTTAAAAATGTCAAATATTTAAGAAAGGTCTCACATTGAAAGCAGGGACTGTGAGAAATAAAAGGATAAAAGGAATTTAAGGTAAAAGGAAAATTCAAGTAATAGAATACATTTTAAAACAATAATAACTCAGGGAAAATGTATACATACATTAAAAAAAGAATATAATGAAATAAGGGACTAGATAATGAAAAGAGGCCTTGGAACTTATATGTAATTCCAAATATAATGACAAAGAACATAATAAGAATATAATGACAAAACATAATTTTCATAGACATTTGAAAAATAGTGTTTTCAGAAACTCACAGAAAAATGAAAAGGAAAAATCTATTAAAAAGTAAGGAAAAAATATTTTGTAAAGGTAGATTCAGTCCAGGAAGGTCAATATACAAAGAAGAGTAGTTCTAGAACTTAAATAGAAAATATTATAAAAGATAAACGGCCAACATAATGTGGTAGTCATTATGTGATATTAATCTAAAGATACAAATATGTGGAGAGAATGAAGAGAAGAAAAATACAAAGGGTGGTGACAGGCTGAAAAAGAGCTAAATCTTTATCTTCTAAATTAAATTAAGATGTGATAGATTATATATAAAGTAAAAATATCAAGAAGTAGCACAACACAGAAGGAATAGGTAATTCATTTCATAAAGTTTACACTAATGAAAACTAGAAAGTATTATGGTATATAAATTAAATTATTATACAATGGAGTCAACAAAATAAGTTATGTATATTATCATATAAATACCATGGGAATACTGAATGGATAAAATTTCATAATAATGTATTAGCAGTTTCATTTGTCTGTAAATAAAAATAAAAACTTCCCAAATCATCTCAATAATAATAGAATTTGTCATTTCATTTTTAAGGAACTTTAGAACTTGTTCAAGATTTTTTTTTTAAGATTTTTATTTACGATTTGAGAGAGAGAGAGATTGAGAGAATGGGTTGGGGAGGGGCAGAGAGAGAAGCAGACTCCCTGCAGAGAGCCGGACATGGGACTTGATCCATGGGATCCTGGGATCATGATCTGAGCTGAAGGCACCACTTAACCAACTGAGCCACCCAGATGCCCAAGGTTTTTTAAGTCAGTAATTCAGTGATATTGGTAGATCCCAATTCTTTCCACCTGTCTTGTTTCTTAGTTCTAAGATATGGTTTCACTTTTAGGCCAGTAACACATTGAATATGGAAATCTCAGGCATTATGACAGATTTGACAGAATTAGGTGACAAGAAAGACTATCTTCATGTTTTTCTTAGTAGAGAAAAACACTTTCTGAAAGGTCACCCAGGAAACTCTCCTATCTTATTGGTCCCAATTAAATCACATGCTAAAGTGAAATGGAAAGATTCAGAGCTGATCCAAAAAAGATGACCATGAAGGGAAAGTAGTGCACAATGAGCTTGAGAAAACAAAATAAATGTCAGTGAGTATATATATATATGTGTGTGTGTGTGTGTATACACATATATATACATATTTGTGAAAAGTCATACAGGTACATATATCTATATCATAAAAATGCATGGAATATGCATTTTTATGTAAACTACAGTATAGTTTATGTATACAGTATAGGTTATGTAAACTACAGTATAGTTTACAAAGAGAAGGGAAGATAATACGCTGTCAAAGAGGACACAAGGTGGACCTCAGTTGTGTGTGTTGCACTTCATTGATTTAAAAAGATTTTCTAAATCTGAAATAGATATAAAAAATGTTAAGATATATTAAATATCATCTATACATAAGGAGCAATCTTCTATGCACTTTATCTATGGTCGATATAGTAAATAATAGGTCATGGGGAAATATGAAGGAATGTCTGTATACTAGAATACTTAGAGGATTAAAAAAGTACACAGGAAAAACATTATATAAAATAATACCATTACATAAAGATAGCGGGAATAATAATTTATCACATCCTAAAATCTTGAAAATTCCAAAGTAATGATCATTTGCTATACCACATAAGTATATAACTTTTAATCATTAAGATGATTCCAGTTCAGAGGCACCTGGGTGGCTCAGTCTAATGAGCCTCCGACTTTTGGCTTCGGCTCAGGTCATGATCTCAGAATCCTGGGATCAATCCCTGCAATGCTGCTTGAAAAATTCTCTCCCTCTGCCCCTTCCCCAACTCATATGCACACCTTCTTTCTCTCTCAAATAAATAAATAAATCTTTAGAAAAAAGATGACTGAGGTTCAGTACTTTTTTAAAGATTTTATTTATTTATTTGACAGAAGGAGAGAGATCACAAGTAGGCAGAGCAGCAGGCAGAGAGTGAGGGGGAAGCAGGCTCCCCGCTGAGCAGAGAGCCCGATGCGGGGCTCAATCCCAGGACCTTGAGATCATGACCTGGGCGGAAGGCAGAGGCTTAACCCACTGAGCCACCCAGGAGTCCCTGCAGTTCAGTAATTAATAAGAATATAAATGAACTAGTCCCACTGGAATATAAATCAGTATGGCTATTGTGAAAACAGTACAGAGGTTCCTCAAAAAAACTAAAATCAGAACTACTATATGATATAACAATTTCTTTTTTTTTTTTTTAAAGATTTTATTTATTTATTTGACAGAGAGAGATCACAAGTAGACAGAGAGGCAGGCAGAGAGAGAGAGAGAGGGAAGCAGGCTCCCCGCTGAGCAGAGAGCCCGATGCGGGACTCGATCCCAGGACCCCGAGATCATGACCTGAGCCGAAGGCAGCGGCCTAACCCACTGAGCCACCCAGGCGCCCATGATATAACAATTTCAAACTAAAAGAAATTAAATTAGTACCTCAAAGAGATATCTGTGTTCCCATGTTCATTGCAACATTATTCACAATACCTAATATATGAAAACAATCTAAAAATAGAGTAGCTAGAACTATTATATTATGTGACAAATTTGTTACAAACATCTCAATCTCCTCAAAATAAAATTTTTATACAAAAACACAAACTTCACATTTACCTCGTGAGAACTAGCTATTTCAAAGACTGTGTAAAAAAACCTGACAACTCTTCTCCCCAAAACAACAGTTTAACAAAATTCTTTAACAAAAATGTCAAGAATAACCATCGAAATCACCTATGTTAAAGATGCATTGTTCAAAGTCAAAAGCTACCATATTAAGACCATACACCCCTAGTGGTGCAGAATGTGTGCACCTGTGCAAGGCCACACACTATCAGAAGTGACAAGAGTGAAAATGTGTAAGCTACTAGTCCTTGACTAAAAGTAGAACAAAATTGTTAACTTCCTGAATCATGACCAAATGGAATTTATTCCAGGAATGCAAGGTTGGGTTAATATCAGAAAATGAATTAAAGTTACATTTCATATCAAAAGAGTACAGAACAAAAACTCCAAAATCATCTCACTGGTTGAATACACATCTGACAAAAGCCAATATTTATTTATAATAAAAATTCTCAATAAACTAGGAATAGAAAAATGAAAATATAACACATAAAAATGGGAAAAGATTAGAGCTTACATCATATCTAGTGTGAGACACTAAATATCTTATTCTTAAAATCAGGATAAAGGCAAGAATATCTACTCTCATCATTTTTATTCAGCATCATACTGAAGGACCTAGGAAAACAAAGAAAATAAGGTAAGTTAGGAAAATAAGTGGAACCTGAATTGGAAAAGAATAAAAACTGATTTTAACCCCAAATTATGTGATTTTGTAGAAGAGTACCAAAAATAGTGAATTAATCCATTCTAATCCATTCTATGGTAGTAGAGGCAGGTCTCCAACCATAAATGTTTTACTAGAGGAAATGGCACCTAAGCCTAACATTAAACCATAAGTAATACTTTCAGTTTAAGAGGTTTTGGGAAGAGAATTCATTGAGAGAGGGAGAAAGAGAGAGAGAAGATTGAGAACATGGTACATGTGAGAAATCCCAAGCTCTTCCCTGTTGCCAACGTGAACAGTGTAAGGTAAGAATGATTAGAAAGGTCGACTGAAGCTAAACAAGGAATGGATATTTACCTTTGTATCGTGGTTGATGGAAATTACCACAGTTCTCTAAAACATGTGGTGTCATTTGTATTAAAAAAATTCACTTGGGTGATTTTTTGGAGGATAAATTTGAGAACGACATTACTGGTAACACAAAGACAAGGGAGCTAGATGACACAGAACTGCACAACGATGAATGGTGGGGACGTCAATCATGACTTTAATAACAGAGATGGAAAAGAGGAAATATTTCTTCAGACACGTAGAATGTAGTAAAAGCTGAGCTTTGTGATTAATGGGTTTGGATAGATGAGAAAAAGAAGAGACATTGAGGCTTCAAGTTTGGGTGACAAGGTCAAGATCGTCTCACTACAGAAGAAAAACATTGGTTTGGAAAAGGACGGATCAAGATGACACCTTCCATTTGATATATGTTAAGCTTAAAATGCCTGTTAGTTAAGGTACCAATGTATAGTAGACAGTTTTAAAGATCTTAATAAATCTATGAGTAATGTTGTTTTGGAAATAAAATTCTAAGGATGTAAACAGTAAACACATGGTAACTGATACCCTGAAATGAAATCAGAAGTGAGAAGAAAAGAACCAAATATAAAATACTAAGGAGTAATTACATACAAGGGCATGCAATAGTGCATAGAGACCAATGCATGAGGAGTGAGAGGAGGAGTCAATGGATAGAGAGAAGGGGAGAAGCTGAAGGAGGTAGAGGAGAAGAATAAGGAGGAGAAATGTTTAAATATATGTAAAGATAATCAGAATACAGAATTTTAAGAAGGTAAAAATGGTAAATCACCCAATATGGCAAAGAACAAATGAGATTCATTCCACATAACAGTAGAAAGTTTACTGCTCAACTTAGTAAGAAGCATTTAAACAGAATGAGAAGCCATGTGACAGTAGTTTTAAGACTGAGACTCAAAAAAGAGAAATTGTTCAGAATGAGATACCAGCACAAGTGATTTAATTTAACAATCAACTACCTACAACTAATAATCAAAAAGGGATAATCCAAGTAGTAGCCACTGGGCAGATAAGCAAGAGATTTCACAGCTACCTGTGATGTATTTCTTCCTTGAGAACCAGTTAACTCTTTTTATCACTGCTGCATTTTTGCAATTAATAGAGGAAATGGCATTACAGAAGATGAAATAAGAAGCCTGTAAGTAGAAAAATATTCTGAATGTGAGACAGATATTAATGAATATAAAAAAATATATAAATCAGTTGTGAGTAAAGATCTAATATGTTTTGTGTTTCTGGTCTTTCAAAAATTATTATATTTTCTTGTCAGTCACAGATAATAATTCCTACATAAATGAGCATAGTTCAATTTGAGTTTCATTTTTATGGGAAAAAGATAGGTGTTTAATATGAAAATTTTCTTAAATGACAAAATGAACCATTTTTTTTCTAACTCAAACATGTATATAAATATGTCGATGTTAATACTCTGTGAATAAAGCAATTTGGTGACAGTAATCATTTAAGGCAGTCTAAATTATGCATAGAATTTTCTTTAATCTGCTCATCTATAAGATAAATAAATGTAACTAATTTAAAGTATAATTACATTAGAATTTGGGTTATTAGGATTCTGTTAATAATATGTTGGTTTACTATGGATAAAATATCAACTGCATGAAAAATTGTTATTTCTTTTTGTGTGTTGACACTCAAGAGAGTCGAAGGAAAAACAAAAACTTTTACTAAAAAGAAGGTCCTTATTCATATTTCCATATAGTGTAATTTATTTTGTAAAACAACAATGATAAAAAATAATTGCATAGTTCCTACCCAAATAAATAATCAAAGTGGTTTCCCAAAGGAAAAAAAAAATAATCTAAAGCAGCTTGGCTCTACATCCTTTTATTGTTTTTCTTTTTTAACATGTTGGTGAATATATTATATAATATTTTGAATTTTCCAGGTAATTATTTTCACTCTAATATTTATGTTACTTTGTAAACTTTCACTTCAGGAAATAAGAGTTATTATTAAGTGAAAAGAAAAAAAAGTTGATAAGGATTTCTTTTTTTTTTTTTTAAGATTTATTTATTTATTTGACAGACAGAGATCACAAGTAGGCAGAGAAGCAGGCAGAGAGAGAGGGGGAAGCAGGCTTCCGGTCAAGCAGAGGGCCCGATGCGGGGCTCGATCCCAGGACCCTGGGATCATGACCTGAGCCGAAGGCAGAGGCTATAACCCACTGAGCCACCCAGCTGCCCCTTGATAAGGATTTCTGAGGGGTGACAATTTTTTTTCTTTTTATTTAATCAATAATCTCTCCCCATTGAAGATACCCATGATCAAAAAAGAACAAAACTCCCCAACAGCAATGCAGTATGTGGTATGTGGGCTATTTTCCTATTAGCAAATCTTATAAAATGTATCCTTTTATTTGCCTGTCTAAACTATTATGCCTATATCTAATAGATTAGAATAATGATTTTTCCACAGAATTGCTAGGTCACAATGCAAGGACTCCTGAACTAGGAAGGGACATGAAATTGTTGTAGGCCAGTTAAGGATTATGTAATTCTTTAAATTTGTGCAAAGTTCACTGCCAATCACAAAACTCCACTTTGCATATTATGTATGTAACCTGGCATTTCCTCAGACCTCAGTAGGTATAGTCATGCCCTTTGGAGAGCTATGTTGTGACAGCTGGAAGGTAATTAGTTGGGGTATAGAATAAGCTGCTGTAACAATGACAACAACAACAAAATCATAGAAAACAATGGATAAAATTTAAAGAGAATCTTTTTTTCTCACATAGTAGTCCTAAGCTAGGAGGGGATTCCAAGGTTTGCAACACAATTTGGCCATCATCGAAATGCAGTTCTATCCTTGCATCTAAGACACTGCTCCAGTTTTTGCAATTCCCACCAAGAGGAAGAAAAGAAGAATGCAGGGCAGGAAGCAAATTCTTTTTGAAATTATGTTTAAAGCAACAGTTCATACCAAAATAACAGTGTATGGCCTAGCAAAATTTCAAAATTAATTTTTCTTTCTTCCCTTCCAAAAATGGATCCATTTTTCCAGGAAGTTACAGTTGTTGGGTTGCAGTTGAAAGAGAAGAGTGAAAGTGTTCCTTCTGCTCGCTAACTAGTCTGTCCTTGTTGCATAGATTTCTTTATCCTCAGTACAAAGTCTGGCTTCTGTCTGACTTTTCCATCTCTCCCCCAGCCACTCTCTAGGGTCTAGGGGCTTCCTAATCTGTCCCACCCAGTCCAAGATAGACAACTTTTGCCTGCAAGTTATGCCAGGCCCCTGTTCTTGCTGGCATTATCCTTTAAAGTGCCTTAAAGGACTCTGACCTTGAAGATCAAGCTCAGATTTAGTTACTGTGCTCCTCCACAATTCTGCATAGGAACATTGTAGTGGAAGTAGAGCAGACTGCAGTGTCTCATCTTTTCCTACATTGGGTTCATTCCACAAATTTCAAGGGCTTCCTTCAAATCTGCTCAAATAACTCTCCCTTACCTAGCCTTCAGGCAGAGATACCACTCTTATTAGCTGCACCCCAGTCTACTTCTCTGGTAAGATGGCACAGGGGAAGTGGGCTGCACAAGGCCTAAAACCAGGCGGCGGGTATTGGGGGCAGAGATTTTCTAACGGTTTCTCCAGAGACTGGTGTAAAAGGCAGGCCAGCTCCCTTTGACCCTGAACTCCTTTGCTGCAGAGGAAAGCCAGAGAGAGGCCTGGTCAATACATGGAACTACACTAGGACCCCTCCTACTTGTCCACAGTCAGTGCTGACACTGGGACTACAAAGGAGGCTCCCTTAGCCAGATGAAAAGGTGTGAATGGGACACTACAGAGAGGCATGCCTGTAGGCTTGGTTTTGAAAGATGAGTAAATCTGGAGGGAGGAATCTCTTTTCCATAAACCCCAAACTGGTCAGGATCCATATTCCATTCTTGGGGGCAATTAATCTTCCAGCCATAACCTACCTTCTCAATTAGAATATTGTTTTGAAATATTTGAATCACTGAGAGTTCAAAAGTGTCTCTTTTTTCAGTCATTCTTATTTCTTCAGTTGCTTATTCTTGGTTTTACTTTTGCCTTCTATTCAAATTTGTTTAACTTTAATTGGATTCTGCTTTTTCTCCTTGACATAAATACCTTTTTTCTGACTTTGATTCCTTACTGTTTTTCCCATCCACATGCTTT
The DNA here is from genome assembly GCF_902655055.1 of Lutra lutra. NCBI lineage: Eukaryota > Metazoa > Chordata > Mammalia > Carnivora > Mustelidae > Lutra > Lutra lutra. The sequence goes on from NC_062290.1 coordinate 55,196,631, forward strand.
CCCATAGCATCAGTTTTCTTTTTAAAGATCTCCATTAACCTTTGTTAACTCATGTTACTAAGTGTTAATCATCAACAATGTGAAACAAGGAATCTAAGAAACACAGACTGAGGGAACAGAGGAATTGGGTAGGTTTCTCCAATTCTTATAATGATGTCTATCATTCACAATCATCAGTGTGGATACTATATGCCAAGACAATAGGTTTTGAAATTAATAATAAATACACTCTATGAAAACAAACTCTTTAAGAATATTTAGAGCAAAATCACAAATCTGTCTTACCACTCACTAGTATGTTTGAGTGTCTCCATAGATTGTAAAGAACATGGGGTCAGGTACTGTATCTTATTTACCTTTATGCTTAAGAAAGTGCCTGGTATATGGTACACGGAGAAGGTTAACTAACTGGTATTAGGCTATGTGTTTCTTTAATTTTATTTTACCCCCCCCCCCGTTTCTTGTCAACAAAATTAAAGCAACAGTAAGTATATAAGCAGTAGCTTTAAGTAAAGGATAATAAAAAAAGAACCCCTTGCTTTTGAACCTTTTTAAATTCTCTGAAAAGTGTTAGAAGAACAAAATCTTAAAAGCCACATAATATTTCATTTGCCAGAACCAGTTCCTTAAGAAGTATAGGGAAAACTATGAAAATCTCAGGCCTTCAAAAGGAATATGCAAGTAGCTGGAAGGGTTGGAAGAAGAAGAAAAAAAAGGCCTTCAAAATTTATGAAAGAACAATTTAGAGTGTTCTCCACAGCTAGATATTATCTAGGAGCAGAGATTATAAGTAGTTAATGCCAAGGGACAAAGGAAGACCTGCCCATACACTTCAAGATGACTTAGAACTGAGTGGAATGTAGCAAGGAAAGAGTCCAACCATGGATGGCCCCTTAAATCATCCCTGACCTAATGCTACATTGCAGGCCTCCTGGAAACCCACATATCACCTCGTAGGATGAGCATAGGTTGTAGAGAGATGTAAATACTGACTCCTTTAACAGGGACAGTAAAGAGAGTGAGTATAGACTAATAGTGCTGAAGTTAGGAAAATTATTCCAGGGGCCAAGTTAGTTTCAGTTACAGAAAATTAGGATTGCATATGTTTACACATAAAATTTATGTTCTTATAATCTTTTAGCTACTATAAAACAAAAATGATGTTTAAATGATTGGATAATTTCTAGCAAACTTAACTTTGACTCAAGGTTTGACCTCCTATATCTGACACACTCCATCTCCCAAATGCAAATCTCATTTTCATTCACAGGCTCCAGCCTTCTTTCCCAACATCTAATTGCTATCAGTATTAACATTTCTGTAGGTTAAAGCCCCTTCACTATTTGTCAACCCATTATTAAAATTTTGTCCCAGTTTTCCTTGCACATCTGCATCACCAAGATACATTCATATGCAAGCGATAGAAGCCTAATGAACACAGGCATAACTGATATAGATTTGGGTTTTTTGTATATACTTAATAAAAGGTCTGAAGGTTGATTATGTCAGGGTTAGCTTATCACTTAATACTACTGCCAAGAAACTAGGCTCTTTTCAGATTCTAAGTGGACCATGCACAGCTGTTGAGTTTTTAATCATTAATTTCTTCTACTCATGATCACAAGGTAGCCGATGTAAGTTCAGACACTACTCAGGTACAAGGAAGAGAAAGTAAAAGGAATGGTGCCAGTGAAGAAATCTCTAGCGTGTGTCTGTTAAAATTGGGCAAAGGCTATCTCTGAACTCTCCTATCGGCTTCTTAAGCTTCATTGGCCATAAGTAGGTTAAAAAAAAAAAATGGTCCCCAGCCCTCAGGATGTCGAGGAAAAACCTATGTTCATGAGGACTGCTACATTAGTTTTGTTTGTTTGCTTTTTTAAGATTTATTTATTTTAGTTGAGAGAGAGAGAGCACGAGTGGGAGGGGCAGAGAGTCTTAAGTAGACTCTGTGCTGAGCTCAGGAGCCTGATGCGGGGCCCATCTCAAGACTCTGAGATCACCACCTGAGTCAAAACCAAGAGTCAGATGCTTTAACCAAATGGCACCACCCAGATGCCACGCTACATTAGTTTTGGACGGAATCAGAGTTCAATAAGCTCAGATGGCAACAAAATATGTATTCCTCTTGTTTGTGACAAATTCTAAAGATCATGTCTCTAGTTTTTCCAATAGAAACTTATATTCATTTTCTTCATTCGTAATATGTCTCCAATTTCAAATAACATTCCAAGCACTTTATTCTTGTGCTTATGTGTTTCATACCTACATGTTTAGATTTGGTTCCAGATCCTCAAGTAATGCCTCCATTCAGAAATGCTATTTTGCAGGAAATTTTAAAATGCTCATAAATATTACTTGCTTCCACATACTACTTTGATTACAAATTGTTTTATGCTTTATCTACCTTCCTCAGTTCTTACCTTGCCATCTTTTATTTATTTATAGCAATTCTGAAAAGCCAAACCACCAGATGTCCCACCTTGACTTTGATTATGCTTTCAGTTCACAAATTAATCAGACAAAAATAGAGGGACCCATTTCACCAGTAAAGTCATTCAAGATATTCAAGGAATGCTTGCTTTATCCCAGCCTTGGATTCAGGTCTCTCAACTAAAAAAGATACAAAAGCTACTGTGAATGGAAGTTCATTTCAATTGACAATGTTAAACTAAGGCTCTCTCCCAAGATCCCCCAGAAACATGTAGTGCCATGAGGTAGAAATCTTCCCTAGAACCTTGGACCGAGCAGATGAAATCATGAGGTCATAATTTTCCATCCAAGATGTCAGAATAAGACACCATAGGATTCTCTTTCCTATTCCCGATTGTCACTGTTTTTACTATTCTTTGTATATCTTTTGTCTCTATCCTCCTTGTAAGTACAATCTTCTATGATACACTGTATTATCTCCTCTTCCTCGCTCTTTCCCCATCTCCTTCTCCTCCTTCTCACTCAAGTAGTCTTTTAATAATAGTCATCCCTCATCCCACCAAGGACCCCAGAAATTATGGCATTCTTTCACTCAACATGTCTCACAATCTTATAATACAACTTCCAATTGATACTTATATACTCTTTTTCCTTTGGAAGCCTTAGCTTCCCCCACACTGCTAAACATGTCTCCAATTTAAGGACATTCTTTGTGTTAACATTAGGGAAATTTGCTTTTCTCTGTAAATTTCAAAAGGAATATTCTGTAACTTCAATACTTTTCAAAAGAACAATCTATGCTTCTACTTTACCATAACCAAAGGTCACTTCAATGAGCCTAAGTTTTGCTAATTTTTTGCCAATATCTACTCTGTGATTATAGGAGGCAAGAGTGTACATTCCTTGCCTTGTTCTATGCATCTAATAAAAGATCCCAGTGATCCTGAGCACAATTTTACTTGGTACATTTGGAATTGTCCTGTAAAAAAAACCTGACAATTCTTCTCTCCTCAGTTGTAGGGGACAATGTCTGCATCAAAAGAACTCATATGAACTCAATACAAATCTGTGGGCAATTATTCTCATGAGCATGCATAGCCCCTAATAAAACATATTTTTTTCTGTGGCAATTGTGCCTTTAAGTATCTGCCTATTAACTGGCCTGGGACCTGCTATCCAGTTAATCTAATCAGTCCTTATCTAATCTTTATAAAAACTGACTTCTTTTCTTAACTATTTTTTTATCTTTCATTTAAGTTTTCCTGACACTAAATGATCCCAAAGGTCAAAGACGGTGTTGCACCTACAAGTTTAGGTGCCAAATCCTAGTTCCAAAAGGAGGGTGTGGCCTTCTTGCTTTTACTAGGTTCTCAAGAAGCTTTAGAGTGAGAGTCTAATATGTTGAAAGTAAACCTATTAAGAGTTAACTATCAAAGCAATTCATGTATGAGCAACTTTCATGACTGAAGCTCTGGAAAATAACCAGGGCTATGGAAATCACCGAAACCAACATCATTGCTAGAGAACTATAGCAACTCCAGTGAGTGGTTCTCTAAAATGGAGTGGCATTGGATATGGTTCTGGCTTTTCATGGTGATACAGGTAGTGGTTAGAAGTGACATATATTCCCTGCAACTTCTCTGATGTCTATGCCATCACCAAAAATATTCAGACTGTAAACCAGGAAATTTACTGGCTCTCCACTGTTGTCTTCATTCTACCATCTGAAGACATTTCAGGTCCAACCTCCTAGAATATTCTCAACTAGCTCCCTTCAAATCTCAAATCTTGTTTTTATTCCTTTATTCAACCACTAATAATTAAGTAGTCCTTTGAGGCCAACAAGAACATGAAGGTCAGTCCAACTCTAAAATTTTGCAAATCTTAATTTCACAATGACTTGGATTCTAACAATAACAGTGTTTAAGGACAGGCTTTGTTTTAAACAAGGGGTAGGAGGCTGTTCTCAATTACCTCCAACTTATCTATTGACCTGACTTGGTCAAACTTTAGTCAGGCCTTTCTCCTCTCCTGAGGTCCCTGAACTTGGGCTCACCACCAAGATTAAGTAAGCACTAAGATGCAGAACATCTCCCCTTAACCACTCATTCCAAGAATGAACCAACTTTCAGAAAAAATATTTCCTGTTGAGGCATCCTGCTTTTCCCACCTGTTCACTCCACCATCTATCGTTTTCCCCCACAAAGTTTATGCTATGCCTACTTTCCCTTTTCTATAAAAGTCTTTTCCTCTTTGATTTTGAGACACTCTGTAGATCCTGGAATGGAAGTATTCTCCCTATGGCAATTTTTTTTTTAAATAAAGTTTCTCTTTACCTAAGTCAGGATTTGTTTTTAAATCACACCCAAGCTTGGAAGAGGTTCTGCACCTCGGATGTTGATTTCAACCTTCAAGACACTGATCAGACAACTGTGATTGTACTCCTGACACACGAAAATATAAGATAATAAGTGTGTGTTGTTTCAAGCCACTAAGCTTGTAACAATTTGCTACATAACAATACAAAACCAATAAATGTAGAAATGCACAACTTGAGTCCCAGTATAGAATTTAACCCCGTTTTTTAAAATAGAAAAACTACCTTAAGCATTTAATATGCTCCACGTAATTATTTTCTTCTGTGCTTTACTTTATGATAACTAGAAAAATTCTTTATTCTAATTTACTATATTTAATATAATGGTCTATACTGAGTCAAATCAAATTTACATTAAAGAAACTTCAAAAATGAATTTTAACATTTACAATAAACTCTTCTGGGAGATGCCTTGAGAGTGATATTTCATGACTAAGATATTTCCCATCTACACATCTGAGAAACTATTACAATATTTACTTAAAACTGATATTGTGTACATTATTTGGATACAGAAGTACTTCCTATAGTACATTACATCTACAAATGAAAAAAAGTCTTCTGTTGGTTGAGCAGTAATATTCAGTTAAAGTAAATATTAGCCAGACATGATCTCCAATTCATTTTCATTAATAGAGTCTTTTCAGGCAGATTAGGAAATCGGGAGATCACTTGGTAGAGACGATAATGTGGGGACATAGTACAAAGCTGGTTCTGACATTTAGTAAATATTTTTGTGAGACAACAAAGCTGAATTTTAGAGATTTAGTTTTGACTTGGTAATAAGGAGATGCTTATTTTTACCAGTTGCACAGTGGTTCTCACAGACCATTTTTGAAAGTTTGTTTAATCTCATCCAGATGTACCTGAAGATATTCTTCAAATTGTAATTTTAGAAAAAATATATTTGAATATTTGAACCAGAAGCCCATTTTATAGATATTCTGTGACTTACTGAACTGATACAGAATCCTAGCTAGATTCCCTTGGTCCCTTGCAGGAATTGTTAAGGACATTCAAGGGACTAGCCAGTCATCCACTAGGACATAGCCAAGGTCTTCATGCTAGCTGAGTGTAGCTCAGAGGAGCACAATAAGCTGAAATAATAATAATAATAGGGGCGCCTGGGTGGCTCAGTGGGTTAAAGCCTCTGCCTTCGGCTCAGGCTCAGGTCATGATCCCAGGGTCCTGGGATCGAGCCCCACATCAGGCTCTCTGCTCAGCAGCGAGACTGCTTCCTCCTCTCTCTGACTGCCTCTCTGCCTACTTGTAATCTCTGTCTGTCAAATAAATAAATAAAATCTTTAAAATAATAATAATAATAATAATAATAATGAGGTTTTTCAATTGTATCCCAACAATGAGAGGACTGAGAATATGAATGTTTCAGCATGTTCTTCTGTATTTGCTACAAGAAATTTAAGGTTAGTCAAGGATGTGTTGTTTTGTTAAGACAACAAATACATAACGCTCTCTCCAGTGTGCTGTGGATTAAGTTTGTAGATGGACAGTAAGGGAGCTACTATAATTTGTGCCTCAAGACACAAACAGTAAAGTTGATATTAAAAGGGTGGCAAACTTGGTTAACTACACACACAGTTTTTAAACATGCCCACCATAAAATTTTTTAAAGGAAATATACATTTGCAATTTTTTTAGTGACAGAAATTGTAAACCACACATGAACTTTAAATATCTGGGAGCTTGACCTCATAGAAAAACAAAAAGAAAAGCCAAGGTTCAAGAATTAATTCATCATATTTTGAATTTTTAATATAAATGATATAAAACTTATTTTTTAGGAATGGCATAAGGTAAAAAATAAAAGGACAGCTGCTCATAACAATGTCTTTCTTCCCAAGTCATCAGTAATAAGAAATTAAATAAATTTAGGCAAATGAATAGACAAGCCTCTGTCACTGACTGTCACTGCTTAAAAGAAATAAGACTTATGAATTATTTTATGAATTTTCTAATTCATCACGATATCAAGTATTAATTTAGATGTCGAAATAATGATGCATCCACACTCTAGTATCTAAACTGGCTCTCATATTGAGACAAGAATAGAACAATACAAATAATATTTATTTAATGTTTGTCGGGTAATTTTACAGGCATTTTAAATATGCTTTCTTTCTTAGTCTTCTAAACAACCTTATGAGGTAGGTACTGTTATTATGCCTATTTTACAATTAGGGTAACTTAGGCTCAGAGAGATAAAGATTAATTTACCAAAGATTCACAACCAGGTGTAGAAGTCTTCCCCTACTCTATCCGTTCTCACAAAGGTCAGCTGAGATTAGGCAAAGTGCTGTAAAATGGAGAACCGAACAATAGTTTATTCTCTGATCCTTGGGTCCCTTCTTGCTCCCTCATTAGCATCTATCCCATGTCCTGTCAGGTTCCATGTGACACCAGGTGCCAACCAACACTCACATAAAGGGATTTGAGAGGCATTCTTCGTTTCATTAAAACTCACTCACTGCAGTGTGTTTCTCAGAGAATGTGTAGTTTTAGTGCTTTTCCTATAATTATCTCATGAGAGTGGCCTATTTTTTAAGTTCTGTGTGACCACACATCTATAGGGAAGTTGTGAGGAGAGAGGAGATTGGAGGCAGACTGTTTCTTAGCTGCTTATGATGGCACTTCTGAGAGCACAGCTGCCCTTTGCCTCCGCCTTTGCTCGGCAGCCTGGGTCTCTCTCCTCTAACTTCAAACTTGCAGGTACTGCCTACGATGATCAGGCTGCTGTAGAATAAGAAGGGTTCACACACACAGGTCCCAGAACTTCTGCTGCCTCCACACTGTTAAGATCCAGGCTATAAAACATTTGTTGCACAAAGCTATCACCTCATGGATGTCCATCTGTGAGAGGAACTGTAAGAAACGTTATTAAGGCCATGAAATGCGAGGACAGGGCCAAGTCTTAAAGGGGCTGCCCTTAGAAGGGACACTTAGAGGTGGTTTCAAAACTAGTTTCTCTGGTCACCTAATCACCAGACTTTAGGCACACTCCTCCTTGACAATCTATAAAAATTTATTTATGAATTTTGCATTTAAAGTAGTCTCTTATGTTCATTTAAATCTTAAAAACAAATGGAATTTAAGGAGATAAAAAATTGTAATTTATTCCAGAATCCCTATGCACTTCTTTGTTTATGTCAAAATAAGCACCTGATGCACTCTGAAGACCATCACTCCAGAAGTCTCAAAGGGTCTGATTTTTCTCATAAACTTGATTTTAACCTCTCTTGATTTATTTCCTTTCTGGTACTGCTGATTTCCTCCTGCTTTATCTGAAATGTTGTCTGTCTCTTTAGAGTCACTTGGGATTGTCCACTTGGCTTTACCTTCAGTTTCACATTATTTGTGGAATTATTTTAGATTCCTGTTTTGCTTCACCTGGACAGTCGAAAGAACTCCAGGCTCTGAAGTCAAAAATTTGAAATTTGAAATTATCAAAATGTAAGTGTATGACAATAATGTAGATGTAAAGTTGAGAATGCTTTATTCATTCTCTGATTATATAAATATTTGAGGACCCACTATGAGCCAGACAATATTCTAATCAATGAGGGTCAGCAGTAAAAAGAAATGAAAAAGCAAAATCTGTACTCCTACAGAGCTCACATCCTATTGGGCAGAGAGAAAAACAAATAGATAAACACATTCACACAAATATGCAAAGTGGCAGTAAGTTGTATGAAAGTACACTTTTGTATGCTTACTTAGGGAATAGATTCTGGAAACAGACTGCCAGGTTTTGGCACCCTTCCCTTCACTTAGTAGCTTAGCTGTGTGACAACAGACATGTTAATAAGTCTCTGCATGTCTAGTCCCTAGTTTGTAAGCATAAATAATAATATCTCAATGTTGTTGTGGGTATTCAATAAATCAACATTTGTAAAACACTTAGAACAGTGCTTTATGGGCTAGCTATATTGCAATGTGTGTTAGCTACAATTATAAATAAAGGAAATAGAAAGCATATTAAGAGAATGGTGTGAAGCCTGGAGAAATGTTATTTTACATAGGTTGGTCACGGAAAAATCCTTAGGATAATGAGGTCATACTGTTCTTGATCAAAAATATGTATAACGATTTTTTTTCTTTATGTATAAGATCATGTTAGTGCCCTGGTTTCTGAAATAGTAGTAATTTCTCCCTGTTTTACTCTTAAAATTTTGTTCTCAGTTTGAACAATAAATTGTGGATTCATTCTATTGTACATAATGGAGAACTAACACCATGCAAAAACACAAAGCTATATAATCATTTGGGAAGTTACAAATATTGATTTTGTGTTAATGGATAAAATATATGCACTAAGTTGCCACTTGGAATAATAATACCTATCTTATTACTTAATACTTCAGATAAACCTGAGTATCATTTCTTTTTTTAAAGAATTTCACTTATTTGATAGAGAGAGAGAGAGAGTGCACAAGCAGGGGGAGCAGCAGGTAGCTCTCCTCACTGAGCAGAAAGCAAGATGCAGGACTTGATCTAGGACCCTGGGATCATGACCTGAGCCGAAGGCAGATGCTTAACAACTCAGCCATCCAGGTGTCCCTCATTTATTTCTTTTTTAAAAACATGAAGCATCTTAATAAATTCTTTCTGTACTGATTACATACAAGACAAAGCATACAGATTTTCCCACAAAGAAATTTATCATCTGACAAGTAGCATGTATCACCTATCATATAATAAGAAAACACATTTGTGAATAAACCACAATAGACAACGATAGAGAAATCTAAGTAGAGAAAGTAAGCTCATTTTGGAAATGTACAGAATGAGAACACTGGTGTTCTGCTGTGGACCAGACTTAAACCTGTCCCAGCATCAGCATATGCTATGAACTTCCCAGATTTGGGTTATGGAGCTGTATTTCATTAAAGTAGGTTTGGTACGTACATGAATAGTCTCCAGATTTGGCTGCTCAAGTTGTATGTTTTTCCATCTCCAATAATCACAAAATTGGAGGTGGCATTAGTCTCTACCTGGTACCCTTTTTCTTTTGTTCTTCTAATACCACTAATACCCTTTCACAGACCTTGAACAGGAACACTAAGTGGGACCTAATTACTTGTGCCCAAAATAATACACCTTTCCTCTATTCCTGCACGGTTAAGACTAATCAAACTGTCATTCAGCATTATCTTCATTTTGGATATGTGATGTCTTTGGAGTTTTTTACTTGGAATCCGGCTCACTGTCACAAGCCATGAAAAACAACCGATTTTTAATTTAACACAAGAACCGCAGTCTAATGTATTCTCCAATATATCAGTTTTCAGAAACCCATGATTTCCACTCAGTTACACAAGGAATTTTTAAAACATGAAATTCTTGTTACATAAGCTTACAAACATTTTATGTTGAAAAATATCTGATAACATGAATCAATAATTAAAGAAAAACTGAAAAGGTACAAATCCTCAGCGTCCCCGTGTAGGGAGCTTCTGTTTTAAATGGCCCTTACCTTAGCTAGTTAGCTGGGATCCAGATCTCAAGACTCTCAGTCGCGGTCCCCTTTCCACTCTTCCAGCTCAGGCTGATGATGTTTCTTCCGAAACATGACAAGGAAAGCGAAGCAAAACCCTGCTTTTTGTTGGTTCCTTAGAACCAAAGAGCGTATCTGTGGTCTCTTTTAACCACAAAATAACCAGTGCAGGCCGCTGGGCCCACCTGTGCTGTGAGGGCCATGGAGAAGAAGGAAGGGCCTGTGGGCACCACAGAGGGAACCAGAAGCCCATCAGGCAACGCCCGCCCAGGTGCAGCTCCTGTGGAGAGTGAGGGGTAGAGTTTATTTGAAGCAGCTACCGAGCTGGAAGTTCCAGGAGTCATCTATTAAGAGGTGGCAGAGAACTTCGTAAAGTTTGAGGTGAAGGAGGAAAAATCCATTGTATAACCTCTAGGATTCCAACAAGATTTGCAAGATTTCCAGCTTGTACGAAGACAGTCCTCAGCAGATGTACAATAGGTCAGGAACAGTTACAGGAATAAGAGTATGTGACCAAGCAAGTGGAGCTTCTGAGGCACCATAAATAGTATGCAAAGCATTATGAGCAATTAGATGTCATAGCAAGGGAAATGGAGAGAAACATCTCAGGCATTATAACTAAAGATTCTAAATCTAGCTGGTTTAGATGCCTAAAGACCAATGTGGATAATCTCCAGAACCAGTTGGAGCAACTGAAAACTTTTGGCCAGGGAGGTCAGACCAGGAAAGGTGTGACCAGTAGAAATCAGAGCCAGCATAGCTTCTCATGTCTGCCACAGCATCAACACCCACAGGGAAAGGCAAAATGAAAACCACCACATACCACTGGGCAAATAAATCTTTCTCTTTACATAGTATTCTTATAGAAGACAAAAGAACATCTAAGAGAATTGGGTATCTGCAAAGATTATCATAAAGTCTTGAAGATCAAACAGAAAATCTGGATGAAAGTCATTATGAAAAAAAAGCAAAAAGATTTTTCAGAGTTGAGATTGGTTGGGTCAATGAGATACCATTCTTCTGAGAGTATGTAAGTGTGTAATAAAGACAACAAAAGCACGACGGTCAAAGATGACAGCAATGGCCTAAAAATTGGTAAATTTTACATGTTATCAAATATGGGGTCAACAAAAGGGATTCTGATAAATCCTACTAGTAATGTAACATGGCTTTATGTAACACACTGAAGCTGATTTTTTTTTTTTTTTTTTTTTTGTCTAGTGAAAATTCTGTAAACAGTACTCAGGAGACTTACTAAATAAACTATACCATCAAAAGGACATAATGAGGGGCACCTGGATGGCTCTGGCAGTTAAGCATCTGCCTTTGCCTCGGGTCATGATCCCAGGGTCCTGGGATTGAGCTCCCGGTTGGGCTCCCTGCTGAGTGGGGAGTCTGCTTCTCCCTCTGCCTGCTTTTCCTCCTGCTTGTGCTCTCTCTCTCTAACAAATAAATAAATATTTTTTTAAAAAGAACATAATGATATCACAAGGCAAAATACACTAAACCAAGTCACCAGTATTACAGTATATTTAAAAACATATAGGAAAGCTAATACACATAAAGAACACCACAGAAATCTGAAGACAACTTCATTGTCTTAAAGTTATCTCAAAAATATCCAAAATCACATCATTAAAAAAATTCTGTCATTAAATTAAGATTATCTGGGGCGCCTGGGTGGCTCAGTGGGTTAAGCCGCTGCCTTCGGCTCAGGTCATGATCCCAGGTCCTGGGTTCGAGCCCCACATCGGGCTTTCTGCTCAGCAGGGAGCCTGCTTCCTCCTCTCTCTCTGCCTGCCTCTCTGCCTACTTGTGATTTCTCTCTGTCAAATAAATAAATAAAATCTTAAAAAAAAAAAATAAATAAATAAATTAAGATTATCTAAGGGAAAAATATGGAGTTGTCCCAATAATTTATAACTACCCTATAATTAACACCAAATTTTTATTAGTCAAGTAACCAAAGATGATTAGTAAAAAGTTACTTTAAGACTAGCAGTGGGCATATATGCTGAAACATTAATTATAATATCTAATACTACATCAAAAACCAATTCTCACTCTGTTTCAGGGATTGTGAAAGTTTTTTACATGAACGATCTCATTGAATCTTTACAATAATTCTAAAAGAAAAAAATAAGGAACAAAATGATGATGTCATTTTGTGAGATCATGTGTTACATGATCTAGGATTGCAAAGACTGCAACTCAAATGCTTTCAGAGGCCACAAAATGAACATATAAAGAACTGAGTTTGTGAAGATAGAGAGGGTGAGGTGGAGAGCTAACTGAAATTGACACATATTCAAAAGCATGTGTTTATGTAACAATTCTGGAAAAAATATTTCTAAGCTAAAGTGGGTTTTATCTCTGTAGACAGAAGATTTTTAATTCCTAAAATAGGTGAGAATATGGGCCACTTTACAACATTCTAAGATAGTTGTTGTTAACATTAGAACATTCCATCTTAAATCAATCGATTTATTACTATAAATTATAGTGAGGGCTTTCATACAGAGGGAAGGTTAATTTGATCTAGGAATGTTTCTCAAAAATTTAAAAAATATTTCATCTTCTATTTTATCTTATTATTGATATTTACATGTTGACTTTATTTCATGATTTAAACTGTGAGATATTTTAGAACAAATGTGTCTTTTGTCTCTGCATTTCTTTCTTTAAAAAAAAAAAATTCAGATAGCCAACATATAGTCAGCACTAGGTTCAGAGGAAAGGTTGAACAGTTGTGTATAACACTCAGTGCTGATGACATCACATGACATGACATCATATGTCCTCCTTTATGACCATCACCTAATTACCCCATCCCCCTACCCACCTCCCCTCCAGCAATCCTCAGTTGTTTCCTATAGTTAAGAGTCTCTCTTAGGTTTTTCTCTCTCTCTGATGACTTTCCAAGGTTTTCCTTCCTTCCCCTATGATCCTCTGCATTGTTTCTTATATTCCACATATGAGAGAAACCATATAATAATTCTCTTTCTCTTATTGACTTATTTCACCTAGCATAATCCCCTCCAGTTCCATCCATGTCCTTGCAAGTAGTAAGATTTCACTTTGATGGATGCATAATACTCTATTGTGTGTGTGTGTGTATGTATATGTATGTGTATATATATATATGTAGATATATATATATACAGCCCATCTTCTTTATCCATTCATCTGTTGATGGACATCTCAGCCTCTTTCCATAGTTTGGCTATTGTGGACATGGCTGCTATGAACACTGAGGTGGAGGTACGCTTTTGGCATAATATATTTTTATCTTTGGGGTAAATACACAGTAGTGTAATTTCTGGGTCATAGGGTGGCTCTATTTTTAACTTCTTGAGGAAACTCCATACTGTTTTCCAGAGTGGCTGCACCAGCTTGCATTCCCAGCAGCAGTGTAAGAGGGCTCCCCTTTCTCTGCATCCTCGCCAACATTTGTTGTTTCCTGTCTTACTAGTTTTAGCCATTCTGACTGGTGTGAGGTGGTATCTCATTGTGGTTTTGATTTGCATTTCCCTGATGCCAAGTGATGTGGAGCATTTTTTCATAAGTCTGTTGGCCATTTGTATGTCTTCTTTGGAGAGGTGTCTGTTCATGTCTTCTGCCCCTTTCTTGGCTGGATTGTTTTTTGGGTGTTGAGTTTGATGTTCTTTATAGATCTTGAATACTAGCCCTTTATCAGATACATCATTTGAAAATATCTTCTTCCATTCCATAAGTTGTCTTTTAGTTTTGCTGACTATTTCCTTTGCTGTGCAGAAAATTTTTATCTTGATGAAGTCCCACTAGTCCATTTTTGCTTTTGTTTCCCTTGCTTTGGAGACATGTCTAATAAGAAGTTGCTGCAACCAAGGTGGAAGAGGTTACTGCCTGTGTTCTTCACTAGGATTTTGATGGATTCCTGTCTCACATTGAGGTCTTTCACCCATTTTGATTTTTTCTTTGTGTATGGTGTAAGAAAATGGTCTAGTTTTATTCTACATGTTACTGTCAATTTCTTAATTTCTTTCACTAGTTACCAGTTATGGTTTTCACTTAAGATATTTGTGATTCCCAAGAAATGCTTTCGAAAAATAGAGAGGAATGTTTTTAGTTACCACAAGCATTATAGATACTTAATGGGTTTAACTAGGTGAAGATAACTTCACTAGATATATTTTGATACATGGATCACCTATAAGTAATCAATAATTGTTCTACATCCTCTACATCTGCTCCAACCTTCCAGCATCACTACAGAAAATCAGGTGAAAAAACTCACTGTAATTTTTGAGGTAAAACACAAATCTCTTTTACATTTTTCCCAGTTATAAGTTGAACTTTCAGAAATGCATTTATCATATAATTCAAGGAGATTTTGATTTTGTTTTGTTTCAATCTTACTAGAAATGATTACTCTAGCTAGTTTAAGGTATGTAACCCTAAGTAAATCCGCAGAGTCCCTTTTGAGATACAACATACTCACAGCTTCCAGGGACACCTTTGGTGAGCCATCAACATGGTCATCTTTGGTGGGTCATTCTGCTACCACATTGGTCTAGCTGTGGTTTGATAGCTGATTCTAACTTCATGCCTTTATCTATTTCCTCTCTGCCTTTTTACTCATTCTCTGCCACACAAAGTCCAGAGCTGAGTAAGGAATATTTCCAGGAAAATATGCTGGAATGCCCATTACCAAGATCTTAATGTCCTATTCTTTCTTAAGTGTACAACCTGATATTTGTGTTATGGTCAATGTCTTTAATATCTTTACAGTTATTCTCTGTTCTTTCTAAGGTAGTTACTAAGTTAAAATGAGAACATACTTATATGTTGATTTGCTGAATAGCCCTCAAAATTATCTTTGCCCATTAGACTCCTATGTCACATATATATGATTTTTTAGGGGTAAAATTATTTTACTTAGTAGAAACGATATTTTTTTAAAAACTAGATATTCAGATTTAAAAAAAAGTGATGGATCTGAAATGCTATTAGGCAAGTTAATTGTATTTTCTGTCAATGCAGTAAGTGTAACAGTAACATGAAGCTATAGATAAAATTTACCCTAATAAGTCATTATTCCAGGGACATGTTGAATATTTTCAATAGTAATTTTTAATTAATGCTCATTTGTGCAGTAAAATTATTATAATGAATAAGACAAAGCAACATGCAATGTAAATGAGGTTAAATATTTTTTAAAACTTGGAGAAATAAATTATTTTGAATGTTTAAATATGATTTATATTCCTTGGAAATTATGTTTTCATTATTATTTTTTAAATATTTATTTATTTATTTTAGAGGGAGACAGAGAGAGAGAGAGAAAGAGAGAGAATGAGCAGGAGGGGCAGAGGGAAAAGGAGAGAGAATCTCAAGAAGACTCTATGCTCAGCACAGAGCCCACCACAGGGCTCAGTCCCAGGACCCTGAGATCATGACCTGAGGAGAATCAAGAGTTGGATGCCTAACTGACTGTGCCACCCAGGCACCCCTATGTTTTCATTAGTTTAATGTAAGCCGCTAGTCACAGAATTTCTTTCAACTTCTGGCAATTACATCTATATCATCTAAAGTGCGTGGATATCTTAATTTTAAAAGATCAAGAAATACTAAATAAGTCAAGGAGTAAATCAAGAAATAATTTTTAAAAGTTTGAGTTTTCTTTGTATTCTATCATAAACTTTAAGTTCTAAGAAAAACATTTTCTTTCTTAAATAAAATATTGTTTATAGTATAATTGTAATGGCATTCATGAAAAATAATTAACATTTGTTACTCATCTGCTGTGGTCAAGTCATGAATTAGATGTTTCATAGAAGCAATTACTTTTAATCATCCCAACAATTTTATTGGGCAATTTATAATCACTGTTATATTACTTGGGAAATTTTGTCTTGTAATGATTAATAGAAGTCCAAGATTTTGGAGCTGATAAGAAGACCCAGGTCTGTTTGAAAACTACCAACTGCGCTCTTCATCTCTAAGCAATGCTATCTTAAAATATAAATTTGCCTATCTGTAGAAATGTAGACAGAACAGTGATGCACTGACTAAAAATGTAACTAATTAAAAATGTAATAAAAAAGTCAGTTATAATTCTTACCAAGCAGGCTGGGACTATTGATAAAGCTCGGTAGGAGTGGAGTAGGTTGCCCGATGGGGGTCATAAGTGCCTATGACCAGTCCATGGTCATCACTAGATTTGGGTATTGATCATCTTTGGAACTTCATAGGGCAATGTGGAATCAACCTTATTGAGAAACATAATTTCAGATCACTGTATGGTAGAAGGGATCTGCTGTTACTGAAAAACAGCTCCCACACTTATTTTTAAGTCTTTTCTTTTGAACAGTTATGCTATTTTGCGGGGGGGGGGGTAAGATTTTTGTTTTTGGCTCTGATAACCTGTCATGTGCTGTACACATTGAATAAGTGGCATATTTTATTCTATTCCCATGTTCATTTTGTGTGTAGAGGATACATGTGTCATGTGAATGAAATGAACTATATAAATAACTTTGTTCCATATGATATTAAAGTGAACTACAAGGCTGAAGTGAACTTTAACAAGGTAATCTTTTCAAAAAGGAGTACAGACTATCCTGATTCTATGTTTTATTAGTACTAATACAAGGATTTACAAGGAAGCCAAAAGGGATAAGAAAAATGCAAGCTTTCCTTATTCATTTTGTGGCTAGTATATTTTTTTCCTTAATAAGTTGGTTATGTTCTATATATTACAGTTTAGAATTATAATGATTTTGATCCAGGTCAGATGAAGCATGATTCTAGAAAATGCCAATCAGCAATAGATGATAATTAAAAAAACAACTTACTTTACTCTTTTGTTAGGTTAAAAAGTATTTACACTCAAATTCACTCATCCTTTATGGGTTTTTGTAGTCAGTATATATATATATATATATATATATATATATATAGATATATAGATAGATAGATAGATATACACACAGCATGTGCACCATCTATTATTATTTCAAATGAAAAAAGTCTATAATTACAGGCCTGGCTCCAACCTGCTTTCCTTTCAATGCACTGATCATCTTTGACTTGAAGCCAACACAGTGCCTTACAAATATGTTGGTCAAAACTTCCAAAATATACATTTAAAAATTTTTAACATTAACATGCAGTATATTAATGTTATATATCAATACTACTTTTCATCTCCCCAGACCTCTTGCCCTGAATTTCAATTGAGAGGTTCTGAAATAACCTTAAAATCAGTATTGTATAAGTAATTTTTTATTTTCTGTTTTCCAACTCCAAGCGTTGATCCTTGTAGTTCTGTTAATTGAACCACCATTCTCCAGTTCTCCCAGGCTAAAAACCTGCTATTGTCATTGATTAGCAATTGATTAGTTCAATTGCCCTTTCTTCTGATAGCTAACTAGCCAATAGATCTTGCTGACTGAGTCTGCCTTCCGCGTACCGTTTGGAGTCATCTCTTTCTATTCCCCTTGCCACAACCAACATTCATGCCACTTTTACCTCTCACTCTGCATAGCTCCTTAAACTCACGTCCTTTGAAACACACACACACACATCTCTATCAAACTATAATTAGAATTGAATAATTCCATTTGGGCTTTATGTATGCTATAATATTTGGAAAATTACTTAAACCCTCGAAATTCATTTTTTTTAGCTAGTAAATGGAAATAATAATATATAACCCCCAAAAAAGAAAAAAAAATCTAACCCAAAAAGCTAAAATGAAAATTAAATTTTTTATAAACTTGTTAGTTTTATGGAAATATGACCATAATTGGAAATATTATTCCTTCACTGTTTTGTCTTTAGTCTACTCTTTATTCAATCAACCAATTATTTATTTAGTCATTTTATTTATCTCTTCAACAAATAGCCATTTGTTTGAGAGGCATTAAGTGAAGTCCTGGAAGTGCAGATTTGGTTTATGTGAATTTGAAATTACACTGGTAAGTCTCTTATTTCTCACAACAGATTAAAGGCAGTTCAATTCCAGAGCCCACAAGCATATAATTACTTTCTCTCTCTTTCTGATTTGGTCTCTGGCCTTAAGGAGTGCATTTCACACCAGGGTAACAACTGTATGTTAGTTCCATAATGTTTAAAATACCATTACCGAAGTATTCACAGTATTTTTCAGTACATAGGATATATTTAAATCAGAATAAAAGTTAGGGAAAGACTTTTAACAGAGGCGACACTGGAGCTGATACCTAACAGATGCATATAAATTGGTTAAACCAGTAAAGGGTAGGTAGAAGACAGACAAAAGTATAGGTAAGGGTATACATACAGGGCATAGCAAGTCCTTAATTACAGAATGAGGCTATATTAAGAGAGACTTGTACTGTCTAGAGATTATTGAAATCTAATCATGAAGATGATATAGATCATTTTAAGTGTGTGCAGGGGACAGAATTATTTCTAATTTGAGATGAATATATGCCATGTATGAATAGGTACTGTAAGCTTTTTTTTTAAAAAGCAGCTTGTCTTAGTTTGTGTTCCTGGGAAACAGTCTCTGAGACAATGATTTGCCTAAAGGATGTTTACTTCGAGCACTCTGGGCAACAACATCTATGAGGAAGTGAGTGTGTGGACTAGTTGTTGCATGTGGGCTATCTCTTGGGAGAGGATTTAACCGTGGGTAAGGCTGTGAAAGACAATTCCCCGAGAAGAACTCAGCTGTGTGCCAGAAACACATATCCTTTCTGACAGTTGGGGGAAGTCTCAGTGCTTAGGTGAGATCTTTGTGGAAAAGTACAGCATTGGGATGCCTGGATGGCTCCGTTGGTTTAAGTCTGCCTTAAACCGCTGTTCCTTTCCTTTCCTTAAGTCTGCCTTCAGCTCAGGTCATGTTCCCGGGGTCCTGGGATCGAGTCCTGCATTAGGCTCCTTGCTCAGCGGGGAGCCTGCTTCTCCCTCTGCCTTCTGCTCCCTCTGCTTGTGTTCTCCCTCTCTCTGTGACAAATAAATAAATATTTTAAAAAGAGAGAGAAAAATACAGCATCTACAAGATTCTATTGCCCACTTAGGACCCACTTACTGCATATAATACAGTCATCCACCTGGGAACAACTCTTGCAAGATTCTTGTTGCTTTCTTTCTCTGGATAAACTCAAAAAAGAAAGGGTAGGAGGATAAATCAGGGTCCCTGCCCCTGCCTCTAGTCTTGGTGCCTTCGTTGGTACCAGTCATCTTCCCCCATTTTTCTAGATCTTCTTCATTAAAAGTTCCTTTTATCCTTAGTCAGTATCTATGCTAGATTATATAAAACCAGACGACTATGCCAGTGGTATGACTCAGACAAAGAACTGTCACTTTGTCCTTGCAAGACTGTAACTGCTGCGCTTGTCCACCTAATGTCCAAAGAGAATAGGTAAGTAACAAGATTCACTCCCCATGAATCACCTTGTCACTAAGGATATTATTGTATAACAGCATCCCTGCCCCTGCCTAATGATCAGTCATTACACTGTTTATTTACCATTTAATGGTAGCCAGGAAATGGTGACTCCTTTCTGTGACTGCTTTTCTCTTGCTGCAAGGAAACTAAGATTGCCACAATTAAAATTAAATGTAACCCTTGAGGCCCCCTGATAAAAGTGTTCCTTCTCCAGAAACAAGACCTATAGTAGTAGTTCCTAGATTTGCATGGGGGATGAGGGAGGGGGGAAAATTCCCAAGCATGAATGGGAATGAGAGTAAGCAAGGTTGCTGCTACTTTCCTTTCTTGGTTCTTGGATCCATGCGTTCTACTCACTGGGATCTAGAAAGAATATAATTTTATTTCTTTAGATTGGAAGATGCCCAATTCTCACAAGGTATAATCTCACAAGCTGACAACTCAGCTGCCCCTTAAAAGGACTCTTCCATCAGGATGTTAGCTTCTGGATGGTATGCTTTAAGCTAGGACCAGTGTATCCTGTAGTCATTCAACCATTTTTCATTTACTTTGCTGAATGCTGATCTCTTGATCCAAGGCAATGTTATGTGAAATATGAAGTCAGTGGACCAAGTGCTCTGAAGTCTTCATATACCAGTGCAGTCTGAAGTATTTTTTCCTTATTCTTTATTTATAAGATTGAAATACATCATGAGCCACATATAAACAGCCTGCACAAAATGGTGGTTCTCCAAATTGCATGTGCAAATCTCATTATTTCATTGAAAATCTATGTTTTTCAACCAAAGGTATTAGGAACATTATTGAATCCTGTTGTGCAGAATTTACATAATATTAATGCATTTTTAAAATATGAAATAACTGAGCAAGAAATTTGTTGGAATTTCTTTGAAAGAGAAGTATCAATGAAGACCACAACCATTACCTAAACTATAAGTACCTGGAGAAAGACAGAATGATGAACCGGAAGAGAAACAGCACTTTCCTTATTGCTCTACTGAATTTATTAAAATTTTAGAAAATACCATTTACTCTCTGTAAGATCCTGAAATTGAATTCTTTTCTCAAGATGCACTCCTGATAATGCTTTCTATTTTCCCAACACGTATAAGGTATTATGCCAGTTTGGTGAAGAACGTGATATTTGAATTGAGTCTTTTGGAATGCACAGGAAAAGTAAAGGAAGAGGGAAGTAGATGACTAAAGAGTTGGAAATAGGTTGGGAAAATATATGAGAACCACTTTTTTAAGCAAGTTCAATGCCAGGCTAAGGAAAATAACTTTTATCTTGTTTCAAAGCAAATGTGTGTAAGGTCTCTAAGCAGTGATCAGAATGCTGTGACAGGAATCTTCATCTGAAAAAAGTACAGGGAGTAGAACCTAGGAAATAGCACCCTGCATGTATGCGGTAAACTCGTTGCTAAATTATAAAGCTGATTATGACTGGCCTTGTATCCTTTAGAACCTTATCACATGATGGGGTACCTGGGATTTTTGCATCATGCCCCATCCTTTGCATAATAATGCCATGTACTCTGCTCCATATCCCCTTCCACTTTCTGTCTTTGCCACCGTTGCCGCAATTTCCAGGTATGGCACAGTAGCCTCTCACACGTCATTACAGCTGAACTGTCCTACAGGTTTTCTGATTTAAAAGCTTAGGGACACACAGAACAAGTGCAAACTGAAGGTGAGAGGCTGTTGGCTCTGCTATAGGCCAACTATCACCCTTGAATAGAAGAGCTCCTGTTCCATCACTCCGGCAAAAAATTCTAAGCTGAATTCAACATTGCTCCTCTCAAGAGTCTGAAAGGATCAATCCATATTTGCTTACAATGGTGAAGAACTCTAGAGCATTGGCTTTCTTTCTTCTAATTCTCTATCCTCAGACCCCCATTCCTGTTTCCTAGGATCACCTCCTGACAAACTAACTGAATACAACTACATATCTAGTCTCCATTCTAGTGGTGGTGGTAGAGGAGGCATCTAGGCTATGATAAGGTTTAAGTATGAAACTCACAAATTGTTTGGGATGCATCCTAGACCAATACATGCAATACAAAAGATTACCAAAATAATGTAGGATTAGTCAAGCATCAAATTATATCTAGATGGTATAACTTCTGTATAGTTTAACTGATTACATTATATATGGTACCAAAACATTCTCTTCCTCATTAAAGTATCACAACTAAATCTTTAATTACAACAGAAACTTAGAGCAATATTTAAAATTCAAAATTATTGCAATATACAAAATTACTGTTCTTTGGAGAAAGACAATTAAAGCTAGTATTTTAATCCAACAGTAGTATTACTCAACTGTGTCATTAAAAAAAAAGAAAGAAAGAAAAACACAGACTCTAGGGTCTTGAAGAAAAAGTTTTGAAATCAGGATAGGGGCTATACCTCTAGCAGTCAAAAAGTTGGTTACTGTGGAAAAGCCTTAGCAAAGTTCTCATAAACTACAATGGGACACCTAGTATACAACCTATGTCAGGATATCTGGTATGTTTTTATGACTTTTCTATTGCTGTTTCTTAATTTTTCCTTCAGTATATGAGGCATAATATTAAATATATCCCCAAAATTCAAACAACATAATCTTAAGAGAGAACATTTATGAAAAACCATGAAAATAATTTAGGTAGCTAGATTTAGTGAAAAGTTGAAAATTGCATGGGATTCAGTGAAGATCTTCTCCTCTTACTCTATAATCACCAGCAATTTACTTAAGGCCAAACCCTGGGGCTTCTGTCTCTGTTACACATGAAAGGCTACTATTATACTTATTTTAAAGTCTAGTGTTTTTTAGGCCCGTAGGGTATTAAAATACTAAAGTCCTAAAAAAATCATCAGCACATTTCCAAAACCTCATTGTTACTACTTTTATCATTTTGTGTTTTAGAATACTTTAAGGTTTATAAAGTATATTTGTATAAAATACTTGAACCTCACAATGATTTCAAAATATAAGTAAATACTACTAATTTCATTTATAGGCAAAGCAACTTATGGTTCCAAAAGGTTATGAGAAAAACCAGTTCTGAGCTGAGATCTTTAATTTTCTAAGTTTTCATAGATCTAAAAAATGGAAGAATGCTTGGAAGAAGGAACAGTTCTCTGTGAGGCAAAATCAGTATGCACGAGTTATCATCCAGGCAGCCGATGAACAACTTTGAAAAGGAGTCTTTCATTCGCCTCTCCCTCAGTTAGAGATAAAATTGGAAATCACTGTGGATGGCAAGGTTAGACTTTTACCAATAAACAATTGTCCAGGTCCACAGGGAGACATAGTTCTCACATAATTACAGCTTTCCAAGTCACTATTAAGTGATACCTTCCTAAAACAGACTTTAGAAATGTGAAAGGTTTGCTTGTTTGCCTATTTGAGTCAATGAAACAATTTTTTTAGTAAGGACTTTTCATATACTTGCATCTTTGTTTTGTTTTTAATGAAAAAAATACACTCATTTCTTTTTTAAAATAATATATTGCAATCCTAGAAGATTGTTCTTTGAGGCTGCAAAGAGACGAAAGATACCATGGCCTCAAAATTAGGTTTACTTTGGGGGTGCCTGGGTGGCTCAGTGGGTTTAGCCTCTGCCTTTGGCTCAGGTCATGGTCTCAGGGTCCTGTGATCGAGCCCCGCATCAGGCTCTCTGCTCAGCTCTCTCTCTCCCTGCCTGCCTCTCTGCCTACTTGTGATCTCTCACTCTCTGTCAGATAAATAAATAAAATCTTTAAAAAAAAATTGGGTTTATTTTGAATCATTGGCAGCAGGAGAAATGCTCACAAATATATGTAAAGTAGAAGATAGGAGGATCATTACAATGGATTAATTCAATATTCATGTCTGAAATGCCTATTAAGAAACAAACTACAACTTCTTTAACAATGTATTGCTTTTTAAAATGTGAACAATGTGGGATGCCTGGATGGCTCAGTGGGTTAAAGCCTCCGCTTTTGGCTCAGGTCATGATCCCAGGGTCCTGGGATCGAGCCCCGCATCAGGCTCTCTGCTCAGTGGGGAGACTGCTTCCTCCTCTCTCTCTACTTGTGATCTCTGTCTGTCAAATGAATAAATAAAATCTTTAAAAAAAATGTGAACAATGTCTACTCATGTTAAACACATACAAAATTAGCATATGAAGAAGGAAGTAGTATATCCTCCCTTGATTTACAGTTAAGATAACATGTCTTTATTTCATCATAAGTAAATGACATTATATTTTTATATTATTCCTAAAAATATGACTCTAAAAGTGACTGTTATGAAGAGCAGAGAACTTAAATCACATTAGCCATTTTTTAGTCCAGGACCTAATGATTCATACTTACATTAATGGTCAAATTACCTAGGTCTCTTAAGTCTTATACTCCTGTATATGGGAATAGATATACTAATGTATTTCACATGCAGAATTATTTTATATTGGTATGAGCAAATGATTTTAAAATGTGTTTTCAAAAATGGTTAGCACTGTAAAAATAAGATATCCTTTTCATTTTTAATATGAACAGTCCAAATTTTTTAACAAGGTATGATCCTTTCATCCACAATCCACCATTATACTTTAGAAATATCAGATCTCTTCACTGAAATAAGAAAACCTTTAAGCATTTGGGTATGTCTTCCATCTACAACTAAACCCTTGATTTTCATAAAAAAAAAAACCCTATTATATTTTTCTTGCCCCTCCCTCAAGATGTGTTATGACTGTTGTCTTTAAATGAAGCCATAATGCAGAATTATTAAAGATCAATGCACTGATTTTAATTAATCCTATATCACTTTTTCATTTTTGATTAGTCGGCTATCATGGAGTAACAATTACCAAGCCAAAATGAAAGTGTCCCTAATATGACCACAAAATGTACTACATACCTAATTCTTCTTAAATGTAATGGGTATTGGGCTCAGAAAAAAAATGAATATAAGTGTGAAGATGTGGTTCTGGGGTTATTATAGGAGCTTTGAAACCACCTGAGTGAATTTTGAAAAGTCACATTATCTCTCTGGATCTTTTTTTCCTATGCAATCAAATCTGTACCTTTCTGTCTTGAAAGATATTTTGCTGTCAAGATATTCATGTTCATTTTATTCTCATATTTGATGGATTTTCTAGCCAGATAAATGATTTTGTTTCCAAAACTAACTATATCATATGGTTGCTGTAAATATGAAGATATGTTTTAGGAAAAGATTAAGCTAAATGGAAATGTAATGTATCATTAAGAAATATTAGAGGAAGAGAACCCAGAAATGGACTCTCAACTCTATGGTCAACTAATCTTCAACAGAGCAGGAAAGAATATCCAATGGAAAAGAGACAGTTTCTTCAATAAATGGTGTTGGAAAAGTTGGACAGCCACATGCTGAAGAATGAAACTGGACCACTGTCTTAGACCATACATGGAAATAAGTTTAAAATGGATGAAAGACCTCAATGTGAGACAAAAATCCATCAAAGTCCCAAAGGAGAACACAGGCAGGAACTTCGTTAACCTTGACTATAGCAACTTCTTGCTAGACATGTCCCCAGAGGCAAGGAAAACAAAAGCAAAAATGAACTACTGGGATGTCATCATGATAAAAACTTTTGCACAACAAAGGAAACAATCAACAAGACTAAAAGTAGAGTGATGAGGGTCACCTGGGCAGCTCAATCGGTTGTTTCCAACTCCTAATTTCATCTCAGGTGATGATCTCAGGGTTGTAAGAAGGAGCTCCTATCCCATCCCCCACCCTCAACCCTTACTGGACTTCTCACTTAGTGGGAAGTCTGCTTGAGATTCTCTCCCTTTCTCTCTGCCCTTCCCCTGGCTCACATGTACTCTCTCTCTCTCTCAAATAAATAAATAAATCTTTTTTTTTTTTTAAGGTAGATTGGGGCACCTGGGTGGCTCAGTGGGTTAAAGCCTCTGCCTTTGGCTTAGGTCGTGATGCCAGGCTCCTGGGATGGAGTCCCACATTGGGCTTTCTGCTCAGCAGGGAACCTTCTTCCTCCTCTCTCTCTGCCTGCCTCTCTGCCTACTTGTGATCTCTCTCTGTCAAATAAATAAGTAAAATCTTTTAAAAAAATAAAAAATAAGTAAATAAAAATAAAAAAAGGTAGATTGATGGTATATCTCCAAAAATAAATAAATAAATAAAAGAAAGAAAAAAGACATAAGCCCTTTGAACTGAGAGCACTAGGAGAAAAGAAGAAGATAGTATAACCATGGTTCTTTGGAAACTGCAAAGTGAAATGGAACTTTAACTGATAGCTTTAGCTCACCCAATTAAGTAGAAACCTAAGCAGCACAGAGAAAACAGAGATCCAATTCTTCTTACATGAAATAATTCCCTAAAGCTTTAGTAGTTCCAGAAGTAAAAACAGGGAATATAAGAACAGAGAAAATTGTCAATAAAATAATTAAAGACAACTTTCTGAAATTAAAAGTAAAGGGGCGCCTGGGTGGCTCAGTGGGTTAAGCTGCTGCCTTCGGCTCAGGTCATGATCTCAGAGTCCTGGGATCGAGCCCGCATCGGGATCTCTGCTCAGCAGGGAGCCTGCTTCCCTCTCTCTCTCTCTCTCTGCCTGCCTCTCTGTCTACTTGTAATCTCTCTCTGTCAAATAAATAAATTTAAAAAAATTAAAAGTAAAAAGTTACCAGACAGAAAGGACCCACCTGATGCTCAGAAAGTTAAATAGAATCTCATGATTATTATTTCAGAACACTAGAGACAGTGAGATCAGAGAAAGGTCTGTGGGACTTCTGCATGGAAAATAGGGCTAAAGAATACATGTGTAAGGAGTGTGAATGATTTTAACTTTGGAATTCTCATTAATAACATTGGATATTGGAGTCATTGGAATAATGCCTTCAAAGTTCTTCAAAAGCTTGTTTTCTAGCCTATAATTCTATACCTATACATTAGTCAAGTGTCAGGGTAAATTAAAGACATTGTCAAATATTCAAGATCTGAAAAACTGCCCACATACAGTCTCTCTGAAGAAGTGACTACAATTTAGCCTCCATCACAATGAGAAAGCAAATAAAGATCAACAAATACTTGAGACATACAACCCAAATCCAACACGGAGAGAGGCAGAGGCATATCCCCAGAATAATGGTAAATTCACTTCCTGTAAACCAGATAAATAAGTCTGAATACCAGTTTGGAGCAGGTCAAAATGCACATGGGGTAAAAACAAATAGGTAAGCAGTTATACAAACCTCTGATTAGATGGAATTGAAGAACTAATCTCAATATTCTAAAACATTATTCTGTTATTTAAGGTTCATGACTTCTTCTAGGATTTTTTTTCTCTGTGACCAGCAATAAACATGACTAAGCCCAGAAAAAGATAATACATTGACTTTTAAACCAAATTACTGTTAATTATTCTCTATGTGAAAATTTCTATGTATTTCTCCTTCAGAAAGAATGTTACAGCATAGCACTATAGTTGTAATATCCAGAGAAAAATAACAATGGAGTTTTTAAAACTCCTAACAGATTAAACATCCTTTAAGTTGATTATTGAGGTATTTATGATCCATTTAGTATTTTCATGAATAATAAGAAACATACTTGGAAATGTATATTGTTTAGATATTTTAAGAGTAAGCTAGTGAGATATGGTCACTGAAAACTCCTTATAGCACATAATATAATCTAAAGATTAAAGGAAGATTTAGTATAATCTTTAATACTATCAAGACACTGCATTTTAAATACCAGCAACCACAATGTGTATGATCATGAGTTATAGCATGTGGTTTTTAAAACATTTAATAGCTTCATTGAAAGCCCTTTTCAAATTAACAAGAAATTAAATATTTTTAGCAACAAATACTTGTTTTGAAGTACCCATTTCCTTTCTTTTTAGTCCTCAAATACTGGTTAATTGAAAAAATTTCATTACAAACATTTTGAAAAAAATCTGAATTATTATGTATTAGAATTCAGAACTAAAGCTGATTAATTATATTAAACTGAGTTATCATAAAAGTTAGATACAAGTGGGGTTTTGTTGTTGTTGTTGTTGTTGTTTTGTTGTTAGTGTTCATCAGACTTTAAATTCAGTTATAAATCTCAGCAGGTAGGGAAATACATAAAATTTCGACCACTGTTATTTGTGCTTGGAAAAAATAAAAGAACATTTATAGAAATTAATTGGGTAAACAGAACTTGAAAATTATTGTCTTCCAACATGAACAATTAGGTGTGCAGCAGAAATGAATATAACATTAAAAATCAAGGTTCAGGGGCGCCTGGGTGGCTCAGTGGGTTAAGCTGCTGCCTTCGGCTCAGGTCGTGATCTCAGGGTCCTAGGATCGAGTCCCGCATCGGGCTCTCTGCTCAGCAGGGAGCCTGCTTCCCTCTCTCTCTCTCTCTCTGCCTGCCTCTCCATCTACTTGTGATCTCTCTCTGTCAAATAAATAAATAAAATCTTTAAAAAAAAATCAAGGTTCACTTCTCAGCTTCTGCCACATACATATGGATTAATATTACTGTATCTCCACTTACTGAAATAGGATTCCATAAAAAAGAATTCAAGTCTGTGGGGACGTTTTAAGAGATCAGCTTTGAACAGGTTCAATTTAAGGAGTGAGCAGATCATAAAAGTATCTATTAAGCAACTGGATTCTAGGGTGGTGCTCATGGCAGAAATATGAATTAGGAAGTAGATACAAACTCAGAAACAGGTGAGTCCATTGAATAACCCAAAGAGAAAATATAGATTAATTCTAAAATTGGACTAAGATATAATCCTGGGAAATACCAATATTTAAGTTGTGGTTGAAAAACAGCACACTAATGTTCAGGTAGTAGAACACAAGTCACAATAAAACAGCTTTCTAGAAGGCAGTAGAAGAATGTGTTTCAAGGGTTAAAGACCTGCAATAGCAAGCACTTAAGAGAGAACTTTGTTTGGTGAGATTAATATCAGAAGAATAATGAGTATTGAAAATGCATTTTAGTGCATGATGATAAGCAGAGGCACTGAACAGAGATAACTATTTTAATAAGCATGCAGAAAACCACCTGTGACTGAGATGTAGTCCAACTCCGTAGTTCCAGAAAGGAAGGGTGCAGGAAAAGAACCTGAGTTTCTAGAAATGTGTCATCATTCTAAAGGTGCTTTTTGGGGAAAAACAGTGGAATCATTAAAAAAAATAGTTATCAATTCTATGTTCCAAATTCTAGATTACTTCTGATACTTCAGGATATTTTTACGGTGCTTATCATGTCCAACACACTCTTCCAAATACTAAACACTCACTAAGATGTAAATCTGTGATAATTACTATACAAGGTAGGTAGAAGTTTTTACCATCATCTCTTATTTTACTTACTCCAGGCCTCAAAGTAAATGGATACTGGAACCAGGACATGGGCCTAGCCCATTTGATCCAGAAAATATGTTCCTATATGTTGATAACCCCCTTTTTCCCCTCTTTTGTATAACAAACTACATTTATTGGCTCACTAAAAGAATGAAATCATGGTAGATAGCAATTAGAAAGAAAGAATTATGGCTTGGTGTAGGAGTTAGCATCAATAATCCTGGATCAGTTCTTGTATCTGCCTTTCCTTCTCTTAAGTATTACTAATCATCAAACTTAAGCCTTTTACAAAAATGGTCAACTTCAGCTTCCCCACATGGCAAGATCTTCTTCATTTATAAATGCTATAATCATCAAATGTTACTATATATATCCACCAGGTCAAATTATAGTAATTGATTTTTGAAATTATGGGTCACATGAAGGAAAATGCTTCCAAACAGTAAAAGCAGCTTTGATTTCTGAAAATAGAAAGAAATGAGCATGTCTAAGAGTAGAGAATGAATATTAAAAATTACAGAATATTATAACATCCTAAAGCTTATGTTCAGTTAAATTTCCAAAACAAATCATTTGTATTAGAAAAAAAGATTAATAGGCCATGATGTACAAAGCTGTCAAGCTGATAGTAGAGTATAGCATATAAAATTAATAAGAGAGTAAGCCGGGCATTATTTGACATATAAATAAAATAGATACATGATGGATGGATAATAAAAATAGATAAAGATATAGAAACAAAAGCAACAGATATTTATTATTACTATATCTCTGTATTAGTTCACTGGGTTTCCTTAACCTAAGTGGCTTACCAAAGGAAAGATATGTCTAACCGTTCTGGAAGCCAGAACTCTGAGATAAAAATGTGAATATACATCTGCTTTAAGAAGAGGTTAATAATAAACATCAGATTCTGCATAATGGTTATTCCTTGGAAGAAATAAGAGAAAAGAGTAAAAAAAAAAAAGTGCATAGGATAACTTAGTAATGGCTTAGTTATTAGACAATACAGTCATTTAAAATATCATCCCTCAGAAACAGGCTTAATAATAAGAGCATGGTAATGGTTAAACTACATAGTAGTTTTTTTTTAATCTTTTTTTAAAATTTATTTTCAGCATAACAGTATTCACTGTTTTTGTACCACACCCAGTGCCCTCTCTAATCCATGCCCTCTCTAATACCCACCACCTGGTTCCCCCAACCTCCCACCCCTCCACCTCTTCAAACCCTTCAGATTGTTTTTCAGAGTCCATAGTCTCTCATCGTTCACCTCCCCTTCCAATTTCCCCCAACTCCCTTCTCCTAACTCCTCATGTCCTCCATGCTATTTGTTATGCTCCACAAATAAGTGAAACCATATGATAATTGATTCTCTCTGCTTGACTTATTTCATTCGGCATAATCTCTTCCAGTCCCATCCATGTTGCTACAAAAGCTGCTACATCCTTTCTGATGGAGGCATAATACTCCATAGTGTATATGGACCACATCTTCCTTATCCATTCGTCCGTTGAAGGGCATCTTGGTTCTTTCCACAGTTTGGCGACCGTGGCCATTGCTGCTATAAACATTGGGGTACAGATGGCCCTTCTTTTTACTACATCTGTATCTTTGGGATAAATACCCAATAGTGCAATGGCAGGGTCATAGGGAAGTTCTATTTTTAATTTCTTGAGGAATCTCCACACTGTTCTCCAAAGAGGCTGCACCAACTTGCATTCCCACCAACAGTGTAAGAGGGTTCCCCATTCTCCACATCCCCTCCAACACATGTTGTTTCCTGTCTTGCAAATTTTGGCCATTCTAACTGTTGTAAGATGATATCTCAATGTGGTTTTAATTTGAATCTCCCTGATGGCTAGTGATGATGAACATTTTTTCATGTGTCTGATAGCCATTTGTATGTCTTCTTTGGAGAAGTGTCTGTTCATATCTTCTGCCCATTTTTTGATATGATTATCTGTTTTGTGTGTGTTGAGTTTGAGGAGTTCTTTATAGATCCTGGATATCAATCTTTTGTCTGTACTGTCATTTGCAAATATCTTCTCCCATTCTGTGGGCTGCCTCTCTCAAAGCTAGGGTAACTGAGACAGAATATAGAATTAGTGATCTGGAGGACAAACAGATAGAGAGAAAGGATCAAGAGGAAGCCTGGAACAAACAGCTTAGAAACCATGAAAACAGAATCAGGGAAATAAATGACACCATGAAACGTTCCAACATCAGAATTATTGGAATCCCTGAAGGGGAGGAGAAAGAAAGAAGTCTAGAAGATATAGTGGAACAAGTTCTTCATGAAAATTTTCCCAATCTCCCGAATGGAACCAGTGTTCATGTACTAGAGGCCGAATGGTCTCCACCCAAGATTATAGATTCCAGAAAAACATCAAGGCACCTGATAGTCAAATTGAGGAATCATAATTGTAGGTATAATCTCTTGAAAGCTGCTAGGACAAAGAGGCTCCTTACTTACAGAGGAAAGCCCATCAGAATAATGTCAGACCTGTCCACAGAGACCTGGCAAGCCAGAAAGGGCTGGCAAGATATATTCAGGGCACTAAATGAGAAGAATATGCAGCCAAGAATACTTTATCCAGCAAGACTGACATTCAAAATGGATGGAGAGATAAAGAGTTTCCAAGACCAGCAAGGCTTAAAAGACTATGCAACCACCAAGCTGACACTACAGGAAATATTAAGGGGGGTTCTATAAAAGAGGAAAAATCCTAAGAATAGCATTGAACAGAAATATAGAGACAATCTACAGAAAGAAAGACTTCAAAGGTAACACAATGTCAATGAAAACGTCTCTATCAATAATCACTCTCAATGTGAATGGCCTAAATACGCCCATAAAATGACACAGGGTTGCAGATTGGATAAAATGACAGGACCCATCCATATGTTGTCTACAAGAGACTCATTTTGAACCTAAAGATACACCCAGACTGAAAGTGAAGGGATGGAGAAGCATCTTTCATGCCAATGGGCCTCAAAAGAAGGCTAGGGTAGTGATTCTCATATCAGATAAATTAGATTTTGAACTAAAGACTGCAGTCAGAGATACAGAAGGACACTACATAATTCTTAAAGGGACTATCCATCAAGATGATCTAACAATTGTAAATATATATGCCCCCAAAATGGGAGCAGTCAATTACATAAGAAAACTGTTAATTAAGATAAAGAGTCATATTGATATGAATACATTAATAGTAGGAGATCTTAAAATGCCTCTCTCAGAAATAGACACATCATCAAAGCAGAAAATCAATAAAGAAACAAGAGCATTGAATGACACATTGGACCAGATGGACCTCATAGATATATACAGAACATTGCACCCTAAAACAACAGAATACTCATTCTTCTCAAGTGCATATGGAACCTTCTGAAGAATAGACCACATACTGGGTCACAAATTAGGACTCAACTGATACCAAAAGACTGAGATTATTCCCTGCATATTCTCAGATCATAATGCTTTGAAACTGGAGCTAATCACAAGGAAAAGTTCAGAAGGAACTCAAACACCTGGAAGCTAAAGACCACCTTGCTTAAGAATGCTTGGATCAACCAGGAGATCAAAGAAGAACTGAAACAATTCATGGAAACCAATGAGAATGAAGACACTTTGGTCCAAAACCTATGGGATACAGCAAAGGCGGTCCTAAGGGGGAAATACAAAGCCATCCAAGCCTCCCTCAAAAAAATTGAAAAATACAGAACACAGCAGCTGTCTCTACACCTTAAAGAACTGAAGAATCAACAACAAATCAAACCAACTCCACACATAAGAAGGGAAATAATCAAGATTAGAGCTGAGATCAATGAGGTAGAAACCAGAGATACAGTAGAACGTATCAATGAAACTAGAAGCTGGTTTTTTGAAAGAATCAATAAGATCGATAAACCATTGGCCACACTAATCCAAAAGAAAAGAGAGAAAGCCCAAATTAATAAAATTATGAATGAAAAGGGAGAGATCACAACTAACACCAAGGAAGTAGAAACAATCATCAGAAGTTATTATCAACAGTTATATGCCAATAAGCTAAGCAACCTAGATGAAATGGATGCACTCCTGGAAAACTATAAACTCCCAAAATTGAACCAGGAAGAAACTGGCAACCTAAATAGACCAATATCTAGTAACGAGATTGAAGCAGTGATCAAAAACCTCCCAAAAAACAAGAGCCCAGGACCTGACGGATTCCCTGGGGAATTCTACCAAACTTTCAAAGAAGAAATAACACCTATTCTCCTGAAGCTGTTTCAAAAAATTGAAGCAGAAGGAAAACTTCCAGACTCTTTCTATGAAGCCAGCATTACCCTGATCCCCAAACCAGGCAAAGGCCCTTCCAAAAAGGAGAATTTCAGACCAATATCACTGATGAATATGGATGCTAAGATTTTCAACAAGATCCTAGCAAACAGGATCCAACAGCACATTAATAAGATTATCCACCATGACCAGGTGGGATTCATTCCTGGGCTACGAGCATGGTTCAACATTCGCAAATCAATCAATGTGATAGAACAAATTAATAACAAAAGAGAGAAGAACCACATGGTCCTCTCAATTGATGCAGAAAAAGCATTTGACAAAATCCAGCATCCGTTCCTGATTCAAACGCTTCAAAGTATAGGGATAGAGGGAACATTCCTGAACTTCATCAAATCTATCGATGAAAGACCCACAGCAAATATCATCCTCAATGGGAAAAAGCTTGCAGCCTTCCCGTTGAGATCAGGAGCACGACAAGGATGCCCACTCTCACCACTCTTGTTCAACAAAGTATTAGAAGTCCTAGCAACAGCAATCAGACAACAAAGAGAAATAAAAGGTATCCAAATTGGCAATGAAGAAGTCAAACTCTCTCTCTTCGCAGATGACATGATTCTTTATATGGAAAACCCAAAAGACTCCACCCCCAAACTACTAGAACTCATACAGCAATTCAGTAATGTGGCAGGATACAAAGTCAATGTACAGAAATCAGTGGCTTTCTTATACACTAACAATGAAATTACAGAAAGGGAAATGAGAGAATCGATTCCATTTACTATAGCACCAAGAACCATAAGATACCTGGGAATAAACCTAACCAAAGAGGTAAAGGAACTGTACTCGAGGAACTACAGAACACTCATGAAAGAAATTGAAGAAGACACAAAAAGATGGAAGACCATTCCATGCTCTTGGATCAGAAGAATAAATATTGTTAAAATGTCTATACTGCCTAGAGCAATCTATACTTTTAATGCCATTGCAATCAAAATTCCACCCGTATTCTTCAAAGAGCTGGAGCAAATAATCCAAATTTTGTATGGAACCAGAAGAGACCCCGAATCGCTAGGGAAATGTTGAAAAACAAAAATAAAACTGGGGGCATCACGTTACCTGATTTCAAGCTTTACAACAAAGTCGTGATCACCAAGACAGCATGGTACTGGCATAAAAACAGACACATAGACCAGTGGAACAGAGTAGAGAGCCCAGATATGGACCCTCAACTCTATGGTCAGTTAATCTTTGACAAAACAGGAAAAAATATACAGTGGAAAAAAGACAGTCTCTTCAATAAATGGTGCTGGGAAAACTGGGCAGCTATATGTAGAAGAATGAAACTCCACCATTCTCTTACACTGTACACAAAGATAAACTCAAAATGGATAAAAGACCTCAACGTGAGACAGGAATCCATCAGAATCCTAGAGGAGAACATAGGCAGTAACCTCTTCGATATCAGCCACAGCAACTTCTTTCAAGATATGTCTCCAAAGGCAAAGCAAAAAAAAGCCAAAATAAACTTTTGGGACTTCATCAAAATCAAAAGCTTCTGCACAGCAAAGGAAACAGTCAAGAATACATAGTAGTTTTTAAATTATACTCCAGAGTCTTACTCCCTGGGTTTAAACCCTAGTGTTTATGCTGAGCAGTTATACATTCTCAGGAACTTCATAAATCTCTCCATATTAAGTCCCTTTCTAAAAATAGAAATAATAGTAACACCTTCCTTCTGGATTGTAAAGCATTTGGAACTGTGCCTTATGTATTGTAAGCATTTTACAAATGTGTGCCAAATAAAAATATATCATCATATTATTTAAATAAAGTCAAATACATGTCATGAAAATGTCACTCATAAAGAATTATAATTAATTAAATTATTTGTGACTGAGTACCACAAGATGGGAAGAAATGTGGTGAGGGAATATAGCAAGAAACATGTTAACATTTATACAATCTACATCTTTTTAAATAGAAATGTACAATTTATGATATTTTTTTTTGGTTGAGGGATGGTTGGTAAAACTTTGTCATGTTTTTCCTAAGATTAATTTTAAGTATAAGGATGTAAGCTGTTCACAGCAGGGAATATGCCTTATTTTTCTGTTAACCCTCCCTCAGCCAATGTTCAGAAATCTCTTCTGCATCAGAAAGGTTTAACCATTGCCATGCTCTTATTATTAAGCCTCAAATCACAATATTTCTTATGGTCAGTTATTCAACAACAGACCAGGAATGGAACCCTGGGTGGTAGAAAGTGAAGGGCTAAATGGATCACCATTATCCATCCCCAAGAATACATGAGAATGGATGTGGTAGAAAATACAGCTAATTTTGTGCACCTTAGACATTGTATCATCTTTGTAACAGACACCATTTCCACCTCCAACTCTCACCCTTCTACAGCTGAACAGCATGTGGCTATGTATGTGTCTCTGTCCAGTAACTCCACTTGTCCTTTTGTTTGTATCTGTTCTTGGGTCCTAATTTCCCTACTTGGTATACTTTTATTTTATTTTATGTCCATTGGCCTAGCCATTTAATTGTAAAATTCATTATGGTAGATTGGGGGTTGGATCTAGGGCTTAGGATTGATAGGACAGACAGACAGAGCAAAGGGACATTTATAGGAAAGGAATGAGGATGGTGATGAAAAAATGATCCAAATGTTCAAGGAGATAGTTTTAAGGAGAGTAAGACATATTAGAATATGAGTAAAAAATTGAAGTTCTTAGATGTCTGAAGTCTCTAAGAAATCAGAGAGCCTTGAAAATGAAAAGAATAAAGGGATACCAAGACAGAGTGCTGTGATCAAAAATTGGGATATTGAGGGGGAGCCTGGGTAGCTCAGTTGGTTAAGCATCTGACTTTTGTGACATAGGATCAAGCTCTGTGTCTGGCTCTATGCTCAGCAAGGAGTTTGCTTGAAGATTCTCTCCATCTGCCCCTCTCCCCACTCTCTTGCACTCAAATAAGTATATCTTAAAAAAAAATGGGATATTGGGTTTTAATATAAAGTATCCTTTCAGTAATGAATCATGTTTATTGACAATTATTTATCATCTACCAATTTGTGCTAAGCCTTATTCTAAACAAAGTCCTGAATATAAAAGACGAACATCCCTGAATTCCTGAATTTTATGTTCTGTTAGAGGGAAATAGAAATAAACAAAATAACATATTTAGACTATGTTATTGGAGAAAAAGAAAGCATTGATGGGTATAGGGAGTATCAAGAGAGGTTAGTAATTTTAAATGGGGTGGTTAGGGAAGGCTTCGTGAAGACACACTAGAATAAAAAATCATAAGAATATGAGGGAATAAACTAAGCAGATATCTTGGGAAAGAGCATTCCAGACAGAGTGAACAGAAGTGCAAAGTCTGAGGTCGGAGGGGCTGCCTGACAAATGTGAGCCACAGTAACCTGGCCTCCGTAGCAGCTGAAAGTGAAACATGTATTTTAACAGGTTTATCTGGGTCAATCCTATAATGTTTCACCATTACTTTGGAAAAGAGAATGACAGAAAAAATGTAATTTAAAAATACATTAAAAGTTTTCTAAAAATAAAATTTACATAAATTGTCCCAAGGCTGGCTGACATATTCATTAAATAAATGAGGTTTAGTTATGAGCTTTTGGTTAAATAACAGGCTAAGGGTGAAGTGGTCTCCCTTCTATTAGTGACACAGAAGAGAGAAGGAGAGGAAAACCATACGAACACCTGAAGAAAATCACAGACAGGAAAGAACACACACTTTTTAAAAATCTTACTTTTTTCTGTATACAAATTTAAGTGCCTCTGGGGACCCTGGAGCCCTCCTCCCTCTGCCCCACTTTGGGTCACTAACTTTCATACAAACTGAGACTCTGACCTCCTTGGGGTATCTCATTTCAGATTCCAGTTAGGTCCATGTATAGCTGTAATTGTTCTAGAAGTAAACACTATCTATTTTTATACCTCCTAACCTATCATCTCTGTGACCATTCAAATTAAAACATCCTTAACACACCCGACCTTTAAACATAAGCTTTTTTTTCTATATGGCAGGGCAGTGATGAAGAAAACCAATTCAAAACATTGTCTGCCATTCCTTTGCTCACTCATTGGTACCAAAGACACACAGTTCTTAATTCAAGGTTAAAAGGTTCTGGTCATTATGACCTAACAGAGGATGAATGGAAAATGCTCTTCCATGTGCATATCCTAATATCTGAACACAACTTCTCTCTCTACTCATTCTTACCAGGGGAGGTATTAAAAAGCCAGGGATAAAGGAGACAGACAGAAGACACCCACTGCCTTGATCCTAACCATCTTAACCATTTCACCTTGAATCAGGGACTTAGTCTTTTATCACCGTTTTTCTTAAAGATTAAGGAAGAATTCTATAAAAATTATATGCAGAGATAGGATCACTACAAGATTAATATGTATCTTTATCTCTAGTATACAATTCCAGCATTTTTCAAATCAATATAAGCAGGACATAAACAAAGAAAGTGCATGTGCACGCGTGCACACGTGCGCACACTCACACACACACGCGTGCGCGCATACCCTTTGAAATGGTAGTCCTGAACAGAAGTTGGTACAAGAAGTAGGAGCACTCTTTTCGACATTGTGCAAGCAAAATATAATTTTTGAGTCTGTGTGAAATAGACAAAGCAATTTTGTGAAAAAGTTAAGAAAAGAGTTAAATAAAAAAAGAGTTAAATAATTAAACTTACACAATAATATGTGTGCATTTTTATAAAATAATTCAGTTCAGCTAATCCATCTTAATAGCCAATATTAGAGAATAGCTACCATTTTTTACTCTTAAGCTGCTTTATTTTTATGCAGAATTGTAAAGAATTGAGAAGGCATTATTGAAAAATTTGCCATAATAATGAAAAATGTTAAATGTTTAAATAAGTAACCAGAATTGGACATCAGTCCTCTTAGGTTAGGATACCTTTAAAAAAATGAAGAAATGTAAAAGTGAGCTTACCAAAATTATGTACATATCACATATAAACATTTAATATATAAATATTAACAAAAATATAAAAACAAAATAAAACTTAAAACCCTAGCTCAGATGATAGCGTTATAGACTACCTAGCAGAGAAGACATGTTAACTAATAATCTGCAATGGACATAGAAAGTACCATTCTAAAACTGTAAGCAAATGTTATATGTGCACAGAGGAAGAAATATACTTGTTCCTTAGTTATAAACATGATTCAATTATTTGACTTCATATGATTTTCTAAATATGTCTACCAATACCATCATATATTATAAAATTATTTGACACATAGCCTTTTCCTCAACTACAAATTT
The DNA here is from genome assembly GCF_902655055.1 of Lutra lutra. Lineage (NCBI taxonomy): Eukaryota > Metazoa > Chordata > Mammalia > Carnivora > Mustelidae > Lutra > Lutra lutra. The sequence continues at coordinate 55,235,335 of NC_062290.1, forward strand.
ACCATTGTGTACCATTTGGGGTCATTTAAGTAAGCAAATTAAGGTACCGAATTCAAACTTTATTGTAGAAAAATCCTAATTTTCCATTTTCTCAGATTTCCCATGTTGATATGTTTATCATGGTTAGTAAACAGCTAAATAGTAGTTACTGTCTTATTAGTTTCTGATCAGCACTCATTTTTTTTTTCTTGGCCAAATAAGAATTTGTCCCAGGAGCATAAAATTATATGTGATTTTTTAAATTGTAATAACATTATTGGACAGTATAAGCAAAATAGACATATATCAAAAATTACCTAATATCATTGTTCAAATACTGAATACCAAATAAGTTTTGCCTAATTTTCACAAAAATATAAAGGCAAATAGTTTCAGTTATACTACAAAACTCATATATGAAGATTAAGAAAAAAGCGACTTGTGACTTTCTTAGGAAAAATGTGTTTTATAGGAGAAAATGATTCAGAAGATAAGTTTCACATTTTATAATTTTTATGTAAAATGATAGTTTGCCCACAAAAAAGACCTTACACTTTCTCTTCCTTCCTCTCCATCTCCCTTCCTCCCTCTATTTCTCTCCCATTCTTTCTTTCTCTTTCTTCTTCTCTCTTTCTCTTTCTTTTTTTTTCTGTGAAAAGGACCTAGGCTTTTGATAACTTATGCCTCTCTGGAAAAGCACATTCTGTTATTACATTCAGCTCCCTATGCTTTCCATATTAGATTCACAGTATTCTAGGTGTGTTTACAGAAAATAAAATGCATTTTTACTAGAAATCTCTCTTCTCAAATATAAAATACTTAACATTTTACGTTTAAGCCAAGAAATGATAACTTAATTCTTGAGAGTTTTTTTTTTGTTTTTTTTTTTTTTTTTTTGATGCTACTGACTCTACTCTTTCAAATAATTTTTTCTTGGGTTTCCTTTCCCTAATATTAGATACAAAAATAGAACTTTAGACAATTTTAATAAAGATTTTCTTCTTAGTACCTTGACATCACTAAGTTGAGCAGACTACATTGCATAGTGCATGTTTAATCTTCTGGAACTTTCAATGCTTTAAAAGTGGCAGTGAATATAATGACAAACTTGACCTAAAATAATTTTAACTTTGTTTCTAGAATTGTAGAATTGTTTCTACTGGAAAACTATGTTCACAATTTCAGTTATCTTTTATCTGAATGTAAATGTTATTGTTAATTGATACCAATATTTTTATCAATTACCTTACTAGTTTCATAAAGACAGAGTTTTAGAAAAGGAGAGTAATTATATGGAAAAAACAATAGCCACAAAAATCACGTCACTCCTGAAAATGTGCCATCCACATGATGGGGACTTTAAGAAATCTTTTTATGGTATCTTGGAGTTAATGTCAAGTTAGAGATACAATAGAAGGCATAACTAGAGAGACAGAGTTCAGTATTTTCATGCAAAAAGATTAGTATATCGCTCAGAACCACAGCATCCCTCAGATGCACTCTCAGTTCTCAGCTTTCTTCCCCTGACCCGAGTTTCCATATTTGGATTGTGTCAAAGAAAATGACCTCTGGTTTTCTTATTATTTTACCTTCCTTGCTGCAAAGAGCCACAGAGTGACTATAGAACAATGCTCGGTGCAGAGTGGCTGGTTATTTGCTCCCTTTTAAGCCCAGGTGAGGTCACAGATCAACTGCTACCAGCTTATCATTCCCACACACTTACATCTTCAGAAATGGCTTAAAATAATAAGCCCTCCTTGTGTTATCTTATATTGATTTTTCTAATTTTTTTTGATGTTGGGGTATTGAGCCATATCCTATACTTAAGGATACTGAAATTACTAACCCAAAGACCTCATTTTGCAGGTGAAGTTACTGAATCTTAGCAATATTAAATAATTTTAGAAATGGTCAAAATGTGCATTTTTAATCAGTGTTACAGTCTTATCTAGTTTCTGCTGTTTTTAGCATCATTTCTTAACCTTCACCATCTGTCAGAATAGCCTCATGAGTGTTGAAGCACCCAGATTTCCCAGGTACACCCTGTTGATTTGCCTGTGTTGCAGTGAGACTGAATTGTAATGTCTGGGTCATGCTATACCGATATCATACCAAAATGTGGGAGATGGAGAATTTAGGACATTTATGGAATTACATTTAAATGAAAAAAGTCTGAAAATTAATAATCTAATTATTATATTAGAGGATAGACTACAGTTAAAAGAGATAGCAGGATAGAAATTGTGATATTAAGAAAACAAAGTAATGAACCAGTGACAAAAGAGCAACAGAACTTAAATTTTGGGGGCGCCTGGGTGGCTCAGTGGGTTAAAGCCTCTGCCTTCAGCTGAGGTCATGGTCCCAGTGTCCTGGGATCGAGCCCCACATCGGGCTCTCTGCTCAGCAGGGAACCTGCCTCCTCCTCTCTCTCTCTGCCTGCCTCTCTGCCTACTTGTGATCTCTGTCTGTCAAATAAATAAATAAAATCTTAAAAAAAAGAGAGAACTTAAATTTTTTTTAACGTAATTCTTTTTCTGGAAAATCAATTATAAGACTATGAAAAGTTAACAAGATTACCAAGATTACCAAAGCATTGATTTTATAGACTAGTGGGTTTACTAAATATAGGGCAAAGTAAAGGATATATTCTTATAAAATTTTAGTAAAATTTCTGAATTAAAATTTGAAGTTTAAAACATAACATTTCTATAACCTAGAAACATAGTACTTCTACAATCAATAATATATAGTTAAATAATTGCAACTATAATTATTAAAACAAAGTATTAGAGAAAATCATCCAAGAAACCATAATGAATTTTTATTAAAAAAAAAAAAAACACAAAACTGTGGGGTGCCTGGGTGGCTTAGTCAGTTAAACGTCTGCCTTTGGCTCAGGTCATGATCACAGAGTCCTGGGATCAAGTTCGACTTAGGGCTGTCCATTCAGCAGGGAGTCTGCTTCTCTTTCTCCCTCTCCCTTTGCCCCTCCCCACTCCTGCTTGTATTCTCTCTCTCTCTCAAATAAGTAAATAAAAACAAAACAAAACAAAAAACCCAAAACAGATGAAAAGAGAATGATGATATATAGTGCTGGATGTACATATACTTCAGAAACATGACGGTGGAACTTCTCCTAGCAGATTGTGATCACAGATGTAGGGTAAGAAGGAGAAAGGAGCCACATTATGTAGAAAGTAGAATGAAATTTTAAGAAAGTTCCACAGCTTTCCACAGTGGCAAAAGTGTAGAGTGATTGAGAAGTAACAACATAAAGTTTCAAGAAAGTTTAAAAAAAAAGGGAATTAGTAAACATTCCTCAGGGAAAATGCAAATTATTTGGTTTCCATAAGATGCTTTTAAAAATCCATTTATTAGTTATTCATGCATATTTTTCCCATAAACAATGTTAATATTGCTGAAAACGACATTTATTTTATTGTATGAGGAAAGAGGAAAGAAATACAGCTTTTGTTTAATTGGAATAGCAAAAAGCTCAGACCAAAAAAACTGATCTTAAGGACTGAAGTTTTACATTCATGTTCATTTTTCATAGTGAGCACAGCATAAAACTGTTAAAGTTAAAAAAGGACTCTTTGCCTTGATTTTCTTCATAGTGTATTTCATTACTTTTTGTATGCTAATATCTTAGAAGTGATGAAAAAATAACCCTAAAGTGAAATATTCAGGTCATATAGGGGATAACTTTAATACTTTCTTTCCTAAAACCACTCATCCTGCTTAGTATATTCACATATTATTTTTCAATCAACTCTTGCAATGATTCATCATGAAATCCCATAGCCATAAAAATGTATTTCTGTGTCCCACAGTAATAATGAAATTCTAAAACTAATTTTTCTTTCTTTTCTCCTTGAGTAGAAATATTTTATTTGTAAAAATGCATTTGTCAACATTCATATTCAACTTGAATTGATATGTTACCAAAGCTCAAAATGGAAAAAAGAAAGGTAAAGTATAAACTTGAAGGAGTATAATTTCTTATTAAATACATAAAATTTTTTCCAGGAAATATGAATTCAATTACTGAGTGTTTCCTTTGGTATACCTACAATTTAATGTGGCTGATGCTATTTTTTATTTAATTTTGAAGGCAGGATTAAAAATAAAATTGGTTGTTAAACCATTGTATACATTGAAATTACCCATATAACTACACTGATGTTTTTATATACATTGTTAAAAATATGCTCATACTGTTAACCCAAACAGCTGAGTAAATTATGCTCATGAAATAAAAATACACTATGGTCTGTGGACTTTTTACATGATCTAACTTAATCCCAAAAACTTAGTGGAGTTTATTATTATTCTTTCTTTATAAATGAATAAACTGGGATTTAAAGTGTATTAGATTGTCAAAAACACACAACCATCACAACTTGAAACTGGGTCTTCATGACACCAGAATTCAGGTTCTTTATGGTGTATACTGCTGTACTAAAAACTGTTTTCTGCATTTGTGGTACAAAGGAGTACACCTGATTTGACTGCAAACTCATAGTACTTTGTCTCTCAAATCAATGAAGTCAGCAGGCAAAAAGGGTTAAGACTCTGAGTAATATTGCATAGTTTGTGAAGATCTCTCACATCCTTATTATCAAAACTCTGAGTTTTCATTTTTTAGCCCATTCTACAGAGAAGTCTCCTTGGACTGAGATGTTAGCTGAATTGCCTCAACTTTCACAGCTAGTGATTTCTGTGTAACGGGGACTTAGAGACACACTGTCTCCCTAAAAATAACAAAAATTCAAATTAAGACAAAATAAGCCCTTTTTTCTTAACCTTACCTCTGCCACCTTTCCCCCACCAAAAAATAAATTTAAAAATTAATTATAATAAATAATAATAAAAACCCTGAAATGACCAAATAAAAATGTGTATAGAGAAAAAAAATTGCATTCGTTAAGGAGCTGTGATTGCCACAAATTTTATGCCTACAATCAATGGAATCAAATTAAAGAAAATCACTCTAAGCCAATTTTCAAATTTGCTTCAGAGAAAGAAGTTTAAGGTCTTGTTGTGGCTGCTAAGGAGTAGAGATAATGCACTGATTACCTTCTAATTTATAGACAGTAGAAGTTTAAGCAAATTTCATTTGTAAATCATATGAAGACAATTATTGAGTTGGCTTTGTCATTCTAAAATGGAAGCAATAACATTTAATTTTTCAAACTTAAATATTTAATAGTGATTTTCTTTAACATATATCTTAGGACAAGATCGAATAATGAAGAAGTCCTCTATTAATTATCAGAATACCTTTTATCAATGTGTGGTTTAGAGTTATCCTTTTCTTACAATAGTACTCTCTGTTTATAGACAGGAGTACAACAGATAGAGTGATTTGAGTCTGTGATTATTAAAAGGGAAAAGAAAGAAAAAAAGATAATGCACTATTTAACTTTTCCTCTATCCCACACCCTCCACCATATCCCATTCCATCTAGCCTCAAGGAAACTCCTTGAGGGTCTAGTGACTGTGAACACCCTTCTATAGTAGTATGTCCTTAATTTGTAATTCACCACTTCTCTTACTGCAAATAGAAGCTGAAATATTCCTCTGTGGTTGTGTTCTGATCTATTTATCAACGAGGATTAGGTGTTACTTTGTACCCCCAATTCCCAATACAGTATATTATACTGAGTACTTACGTAATGTCTTTGGATTAAATTAATCTTGAATGTTAGGTAAATTTTTTCTCCATAGATTAGTTTAAAATGTTTTCAGAAAGTTTTCAAGATAGTTGAGAAAACGTATTATTAAAATAAAACAAAATATTTTTCTGCAAAACAAAACCTTGCAATATTCTAAAATCATTGCTGTCCTGTGAAATATCTTTACTCAAGTCAAGACGTAGGGGTTTAAAATCTTTGAACTTAATAAAAGTTTCACATACTTATTTATATTCTGAACTGCTCTTGCCCTATCCATATTAATGAATCAGAATATAGATTCTACTGTATTTGCCCTGATATACCTTCAAAAGTGGACATACTAATTTTATGCCTTCCAGGAAATGATCTGTTTAAGTAAGAAAATTGAGTTAAACATAAAGGAATAACAACTTTATTGTTAAAAAAAAGATATACAGGGAGTTTACATACATATATCTATCATTTTTGTATTTCTATTAAGAATCAAAACAGTTTGTATTAAAGTGTGCTTCTATACAATATATGTTCTTCCCCAAAGCTAAGGGATGTCTGGTAGAGACACACAGATCTGGAAGGTGATAATCATATAAAATGTGCTTCTATACAATATGTGTTCTTCCCCAAAGCTAAGGGATGTCTGGTAGAGACACACAGATCTGGAAGGTGATAATCGTATAAAATGTGCTTCTATACAATATATGTTCTTCCCCAAAGCTAAGGGATGTCTGGTAGAGACACACAGATCTGGAAGGTGATAATCATATAAAATGTGCTTCTATACAATATATGTTCTTCCCCAAAGCTAAGGGATGTCTGGTAGAGACACACAGATCTGGAAGGTGATAATCGTATTACATAACTATATTGACTACATTTCTCAAGATAGAAATTTACCATTTGTGAACCTAAATGTTCTCAAATTCTTTCAAGGCAGTGCAGCCATATCCATTTCTTTTTATTATGACTAATCATCTTTCCATGACTTTGAACATTACCTCGCCCATTTCCAGCCTCCTTCTATCTCTAAGATTGATTTTGGCTGACATTCTCAGCAGTCAAAACATCTTGCTAATGACTTCTTAGCCTGGAGAGCCCAACCAAAATGATGTTCACTTCACTGCCTGCCTAGCTTGTCTCCCATCTAGCCGTCGAAGCATTTACAAAGAATACTTCTATTAAATTTGTTCCAACATGTGTTCAATTAGATGAAATCTTCTTAAATATTGTACTAGATGTGAATTGGGAAAATGCTAAATTGCCTCTGTATTTGTTAAGTGTATTCTCAAAGGTAGAAGAAGCCCATATTATATCATTGGATTCAAGTGATAAATAGAAGATTTTTTGAAAAATTTCACTATGCTTATACATTGAGTTTTACATTTCTAATATAGTAGAATGTATTAAAGAAACTGAATATAAAGAGTAGCCCTGGGTGAAAAGTCATGCTTTATTTTCTATTTATTAATTTAATGAGAACATAGAAAAATGTGCCTTTCCATGTAATATAAAGAATGATGAGTGACAGAATTAAAAATCAACTTAAAGACATCATTTAACTCCTTATTCAATAAATAGTAAGTTAAATAGTGCCTACTTGTTTTGTCAAATAGCAAATACACTCAAGATTCATGATTTGTTCCTCAGAGAACAGAGAGAAAATTTCAAATAACATGACAAACATTATATTAATACTACATGCTGTAGATCAATATTTGCTTTTCTTAATAGTAGGAATTATTTAATGAAAAGCATCCACTAGAGCCTATTTAAGATGGCAGTAAAATATCTGGAACTTCTGAAATAGTAAAATAAAAATAACCTAAAACATTGTGTCTGGTAAATTCACAATGCCTACGATGGTAGGGGTAGTGGTGGGATTGCCCATGGTTGATTGATTTAATTTGTTTGTTTACTAAGCTGATTCTTGTCACTCTTCTTATCTCACTATACACATAGATGCATTTAAATAATATACAGTGTTAAGCGTAGAAGAGTGTACTTTTTAATGAGACACTTTTCAACATTATTACTCCTTGCCATTCTAATATTGGATATTTACTTATATATGCTTTCACTTTTGAGGATCTCATTTGTTAATCTATGGGCCAAAATTGAAATTATGGCTACATATTTGTGGATTTAAAAAAAATCTGTGTAAATTTTGATTATGCATTTTCTAAGGAGAATATTAGAGCTTTCATTAGATTCTTTAGAGGTCTGTGATTTTATCTTTTTAAATTTTTTAAAAAGATTTTATTTATTCATTTGACAGAGAGAGCAAGAGAGAGGGCACAAGCATGGGGAATCGTAGAAGGAGAGGGAAAAGTAGGCTTCCCGCTGAATAGGGAGCCCGATAAGGGGCTCTATCCCAGAACCCTGGGAATATGACCTGAGCTAAAAGCAGACACTTAACCAACTGAGCCACCCACGCACCCTTTGAGTCTGTGATTTTAACATAAAGAATCACTCTTCTAAGTATTGTGTGATTGATATTTAAGTCATAAATCATTTGGTATGTATAGTGCATATTTTAAGATCAGATATTATTTTATTCTGTATTTGTAAGGACTCCTGAATTTACTGTCTTTTTATCCTTTTTGATTTTATTAATTTGGTTATCTTTATTCCAAAATGATGTAAACTAGTTTTGAAACCATTTGTAAAAAACTAAAATGAATATGATGAATTCAGGGCAATGACCCAAAAAAAAGGGGGTTAAGGAAGAAAAAATAACAAATGTCTTGTTACAATGATTAAAGTGGTCTCAAATTCAACTCTGAGGTTCCTAGAAATTGAAGTGAAGAAGTATAACCAATTACAGAAAGCAAGATAAAATCATAATGACTTAGATTGGGAAATTATCTTTGGTGGTTTTTCCTAAGCATAAAACAATTTTTATTATAAGGATTCTCATACACAGCTTTCCCTTACCCCGACTCTACTGAACTAGTTCCACACACCAATCTACATTGTAAAAACGTAAACACAGCAAACGTAAAACATAAAAACAGCAAACCAGAACCTTCTGCAGGATGATATGAAAGGAATGAGAGATTATTCCTTATGTGAAAGAATGAAAGATTATAAAGGTGAGGAAGAACACTAGCGCCTGAGAGAAGCTGAGGGAGACAGACCTGGGTAGAGACAGCAGCCGCCATTATAAAGAGCAAATAAAGAACAATGGGATAAGATACACTCAACAAAGTGTTTCCTCTGTACTCTGCAAGGTATTTGCCACCTTCTGAAGTATACTGGGTCCCTGAGAACCTTTAGAAGCTCCTGGAACTAGACTGTGGGCTGAAGTGATTGGCTACATCAAACTGCCTTAAACGCAAATTTGGGTTTGCAGGAAAAGATTAGCTGGGTTAAATGAAAACCACTGTTAATTTAAAGCATTATATGAGTCAGCCTGGCCAGCTTTCTTTCCCAGTGGCTCTTTGTTTCCACTTTGAAGGCAAGAGTCAGTGTTTCGTCCATTCAAACAAATGTGCTTGAGAAATTTTTAATAAAATGAGTAATGAATAAGCAGCAGAAGAAACCAGAAGGTACTAATGACATGCCAGATAACAAAACCTAGGTATTCAAACACTGCTCATGTGAAGACCTTTCTTACTTCATAACTGTTATTTAGTAGCATATGTATTCTTAACTCTTTGTGCTAGCACATATTCAAAGTAGATAGTTTAAAGCTCTTTAAATCATTTATATATTTTTTAAATTATAGAAAATAATGAAAAAACTAAAAAATGTGTAACATTTTCTTGTATGTCTTTTCAGTATTTTTCTATGTATCTATATGTGGTAGTAATTGTAGGTGCATGTTTTTATCCTTAAAATGTAACATACTTAACTTCTGAAGTTATTTCAAAACTTAATCCATGTAATATGACATACAGTGTATTACCTTATACCATTATGGAGTGCCAGCCTAGGCTTTTTTTGGTTAATTAGTTCTTAGTTTGATATAAGAAAAAATAATTTCATGCAACTGGATAAATATTGTCCCATTCAGTAAATATATGTTTTAGATAAAGTGAAAATATTAACATTAATAGGAATGTGATTTTAAATAATGACAGCAAGTCCCCTGAAATTAACCACATGAATAGTATTTTTTCCTATTGGCAATGTAGATATCTAAATACTATTCTTTTCAGGTAATGTTTTCTATATCAACAGCATATACTTTATTATCATCTTACAAAAACCCTCAACAAATATGAATAAAGATGCTTATTTATATAACTATGGTTCTGCAAAAGCACTCAACATTTATAAAGCAGTTAATTTTAATTTAGTACATTTCATTCCCCCTTTAATTATAAATATACTTAACAGATGGAAACACTTGGGGCACCTAGGTGACTCAGTCAGTCAAGCATCTGTGTTTGGCTCAGATGGTATTCCCAGGGTTCTGGGATTAAGCCCCATGTCTAGCTCTCTGCTCAGCTAATAGTCTGCTTCTCCCTCTCCCTCTGCTCCTTTCCCTGCTCATGCCTCTCTCTTTCTCTCAAATAAATAAAATCTTTAAAAAAAATTTGAGGGGTGCCTGGGTGGCTCAGTGGGTTGGGCCTCTGCCTTTGGCTCAGGCATGATCTCAGGGTCCTGGGATCCAGTCCCACATCGAGCTCTCTGCTCAGCGGGGAGCCTGCCTCTCCCTCTCTCTCTGCCTGCCTCTCTGCCTACTTGTGATCTCTTTCTCTCTCTCTGTGAAATAGATACATAAAAATCTTTAAAAAAAATTTTTTTTTTTTAAAAGAACAAATGGAAATACTGAAAATGACAAAATCTTGTATGGTATATCTTTTGCCCGAGTTGCATAAGTAATATAACAATCTGGATATTTCTGGTCAACGATTTTCTTTATTACCGTCTGTACTGATTGAAGAGAAAAACCTCCTGCTGTATATAGGCTGACTCACTGTCCCCTGATGATTTTCCCACTTACAACTTTTTTTTTATAGTTTTTGTTATAAAATTATGTATAAAATTGAATTGAAAAAGAAACTGAGACAACATAATATGTATGTTAGAGCACAAAAGTCATCACGTTTCCCTTAAACAATGCCCATAGTAGGTCTAATTTGGAGCAAAACAATTAGTATTTTGTAAATACTGTTATAGCACAAAGGATTAGGTTGTGAAATTAGCAACCTAACTCACAAGAATCAGCTATAAAGTTAGGACCAAGCTTTACTCTTAAGTTTAAGGACAAGCATTTTACAGGCACAGACAAAACAGGTCCTAGCCTGGGACAGCATCACATCTCCATATTTCCTTGCATCTTAGGATGTGCTCTGGCTCTGATTAAAATATGAGATTTATAATTGACATATGTTGTCATTGCTTATCAAAGAGTATTATTTTGATCATGAAAATCTCCATTTTATCTCCAGACTGATATATCTTGCTTGACATTTTATAGAAAATCATGTGCCACAAATCTATGGATTCAGATTTATTTACCTTCACTAATCCAAGCAAACTAGGTCTATCTTGTTAAACCATTCCATAGCTGGGGATAGTCTGCCAGACCTGTTATTGCATATTTATAAGACGTGTGACCATGTTTTTTTTTCCTTTATTTCCTAAAGACTTTCTCACTAAAAGAAAAGAATAGCTTGAAAGTCGGCTGCCATTTTTTTCCCCCTTTACAAATATCTATTATGTGCCAGGCACTTACTGGATCATATTTTATTTTATTTTATTTTTTTACTGGATCACATTTTAGAGTAATTCTCAAAGCACCTCTATAATTATCATTGCTTTAATTATCATTTTTAAATTAGTAAATTGAAGCTTAGGGATTTTTAGAGATTCATTCAAGGACAGGACTGGAATGAAATACTGACCTCAGGTGCACATAATTGAGTAAATTCTCAAAACTTTAAAAATGTCTTAGTCAAAATTAAATTCAGGCAAAATGTCCTAAAGTAGTGAATAATGTTCAGCTTTCAACTCTGAACACCTGATATATCCTCCACAGGTGACCTCAACAACAAGAAGAGATTAAAAGGAAAGAAGGAGACATATGAAGTGAAAAAATGCAGAAACCAAATAATGTGCACAAGTTCATTTTTAGGGAATTATATTAATTATAGAATTAGAAATAGTTTTTAGTTAACTTGTACTAATTAGCTTTAGCTTCCTGAACCTTTGGAAAAAACAGTATTACTAAATTTATTGAAAATTCCATCTTTTATTTTAATAAGAAATGATATTTTTATCAAAATCTCTTAAAATATATTTTTTCTTGTTAACATTTATTTTAATTTCTCTTTATTATTTTTATTGTATTATTATTTTTCTCATATGATTTTAACTTTATTAGATATATTAATGTCATATCCTGACAGTGGATAGTCTCAAATGAATTCACTTTTGAAGTGTTGTATAACAGCGCTCAAACCTCAGTTTATTTATAAAAGATGATTATAATCCACCCTTTATGTTTTGAAAAGATAATAAAAGGAATTCAATGGGAAAATAATCTTCTTATAACTTCTGCAAATAAACTCACAGCATTTTCCCAAGGTCATGTGCATACATTATGCCTAATGTCAATCAGTAAGTCCCCAATGCACCAAACATTAAGAAACAATCCTGGTGCCATATGGAATGTGTGCACTCTGTGAGTCCAGAACAGCATGAAAAGATATATTCTACTTTTTTTTTAACTCCTTTAAAATCATAAAAAAATTTACCAAAATTATGAAGAAATAATAAGAGTGCATTCTACAGTTTATGAAGAATTGAATTTGATTAGTTTGTATCCTGAAAATTCTATTTTACAATTTCATGGTAGACAGTATTATTGTTTATACCTATTCTCTTCTCTCCCTTGGAGGGAATTTTATATTCTATCTGGAAGAACAAAACATTTGGCCATATGAATTGTTTTAGATATGAAAGATGAAGGTAAATGATATGTGTCACCTCTGGGCACAACTTTGAAGAACTGCTATTTTCCCCCCTCACTTTGAGTACTAGACTGAAGATGTGAAGCACAGCCATGGCCACATCTTAATAGTTAAATAGTTTGATTAAACTTTTATCATTTTAAGTCACTGAGATTTTTCCTTTTTTAACTTAAATTCAACTAACCAACATATTGTACATCACTAGTTTCAGATGCAGAGTTCAATAATTCATTAGTTGCATATAACATCCAAGTTCATCACATCATGTGCCCTCCTTAATGCCCATCTCCCAGTTGTCCCATCCCACACTCAACTCCCCTTCTGCAACCCTCAGTTTGAAGGTTTTTTATTTTTTAAATTGTTATGCAAAACCTAAGCTTCTTTGAATCACACTCATGATTATATATTTCATCCTTTCAAATTTTCCCTCACAGGTCTAGCATTCTCATATTCCCCACTTAGGTAATTTCTCCATGAATACTAACTTTGTGATGTACCTAGCATTAGAGGCTGTAATAGGAAACTTACATTGTTAAGACTGTTGGAATTCTGCTAATGATGATGGTGCCATAAGTCCCCCTTGAACAGTAGAAATCTCTACCAAGTAACTTCTCACCCCACCCCCATATCCTAAGTGTTAGTCATTAACTGATTATTTTAGGTTTGCTACCCAAATTTGATTCTCACATCCCTGATAATTTATCTCCTATATATTCGAAAATCTACCAAGTGAAAAGTGCTAAAATTTGTGAATTTTATACACACACACACACACACACACACACATATTACTTCACTTAATCATTACACAACCCTATGAAGTAGGTATACTGCATCTATTAAACACATGTTAGAGATGAGGACACTACCTACTGGTATTCCTTTAATCCTCAACCATAATATTTTACGTTCCTCTGTCATAATATTCATCACAACTATACAAGTCATTTATATCTTATGGGTTATTTTTCCTGCTAGAATACGAACTTCAATTAGACAGATCCTGACAATGCTAAGTGTTCAATTACTATTTGTTGCATGCATCAGTGGATTGGGAGTGCAATTAGTTAACCAAATACACTGAGGTTTTTACGTGGTATGTGACAGGTTTGAAACTAGGTCTGTCTGAATCAGTCCATCTTTGCATATTGCTCTACTTTGGGGGCTATCCTTCCTTGAGGATTATATACTGACATAAGAAACATTCTTTCATGCTTCTGCTGTGTCATGCCCATCACAGCTGGAATCTCAGAAAGACTGAACCTAATGAATGACTAAGACAAGCTCTCTAACCATCTTTTTTCACACTTCCATTATTTTAAATGAGTATGCTCTTTTCTAGGTTTCATGTTGGAAAACATTTTATAAATATATTCATATCACTTTATCAATAATGTATGGCAGCAAAATGACTATAAATAAAGATATGCTTCTTGAAAGAAAAAAATACCTTAACCCAAATAAACTGATTTTGAAGGAAAATCTCAGACATATGTGGACTACCTAGTTTATTTTTAAAAATAAAAATAAAAATAAAATAAAAATAAAAATAAAAATACTCAAATTATCCTGAAAGCATACTGCAAAGGAAAGTGTATACTTTAATTTGCTTCATTTGTATAGTGTCCCTTCCTGTATCATGTCTAATATAAGAAAAGATAACAATCTAAAGATTGAACTCTGCGTATCAGATTTTTTTGTGAAACCTCTGATTTTTAAACCTTATCACTAAGTCTTCTTTTTATGATCACAATTTACTGGTTTTTACAAGAATAAATAGCACTTATTTTGTCATTTGTATTTTTAAATTAAAGCCTAGAATTTCAGGGTTTCTTTAATGCCTAGAGTTACATCACTAGTAAAAGCTTCACATGAGTTCTAACTATATGTAGCTTCACCCCAAATGTCACTCACAAACATATAATATATATTGATACAGAGAAATATGACATATACCACCTTTACTACATTAGAGATTTAATTTTACTTTTAGGAAAACCAACAGGGGTAATAAAAAGGCAATCAGATTCTGCAACCTGTTATCGGGATATATTTTCCTAAAGCCATCAGCAAACATATACATTTAATTTAGAGGCATGGCAAGCCTCACTGTGTCAAAATACAAGCTTCCTTAGACTGGTATTTCATTAATTTGTTCTCTGCAGTATCTTCAACAAAGAATATGTAGCCTATACTTAATAAATATTTCTCAAAACAATGATCAAAGTAGGTGTCTGTTTCAAAAAGCTATTATTGTTGCTATTAAACAGGTTGCCCTATACAAAAAAGGGAGAAAAAGTCTTCAAAACATTGAGTTTAACAAATATTAAAAAAATAAAGGTGAAAGATGTTTTTGAAAATTCAAGAAGTAGCGGGGCGCCTGGGTGGCTCAGTGGGTTAAGCCGCTGCCTTCGGCTCAGGTCATGATCCCAGGTCCTGGGTTCGAGCCCCACATCGGGCTTTCTGCTCAGCAGGGAGCCTGCTTCCTCCTCTCTCTCTGCCTGCCTCTCTGCCTACTTGTGATTTCTCCCTGTCAAATAAATAAATAAAATCTTTAAAAAAAAAAAGAAAATTCAAGAAGTATCAAACTCTGTTGTAAATTTGGAACTTAAAGTGGAGTCAAAAATATCCGACTGAAGAGAACATCTAAAAGCCCCTTTTAAGGGAATATGAGGGGTGAGGGGTGGAACCCTCATTGCCTGAACATGCAGGCCAGAACCGGGATGCAGACCTACACTGGGAGAGTGAGCAGTGGAAAAATTAAAGAGTGAATTAAAGAGTGAAATAGAAAACAAAATAGAGAATAGTGCAAACTTCAGGGAGAGAATGTGGAAATTCCAAAGATTTAAAGGAAGGATCTGAAACGGGATGGAAGTCAGGACAAGACATTGGAGTAGAAACAAAACATGGTGTAGAGATAAAAACGGTCTTGAAAAGACTAAGGAATGCTTGGTACAAATGATAAAAAGAACAAAGCAGATTTTGTAATTTGCCCTACTCGGGAAGCCAGGAAAGGGCAGCCGTCAAGAGTTAGATCATGAACTATCTTGTGGCCAAGCTAGGGAATTTGAACTTTATTTGGAAGACTACGGGGAGCTCTTGAAGGATTTTTAGCTGGGAAGTGACATGATTAGTTTTGTATTTTATAAAGGTCACTCTGGCAGCTGTGCAGACCGTGTAATTGAGAATGGTAATAAACTTGGAACACAGAATTTAGACTTTCCTGGAGTAATTAAATTAAACCTTCTTTAATGAACAAGAACACTATTACCCAACACTCAGATCAATATATAAAACTTAATCAATAAAAAGCACAAGAATTTCTGTTAGAGAAATCAAATCAACAGGCCTGTTAATGTAAGCAATTTCACTGTGCATTTAAAATCAGTAAAGCATATGATAAACTTGTTTTATCTTTGTCTTACCCTAACTCCAGTTCTGATTTACCGGATGCAAAATTAATATTATGAAAGGTGGTTTAAATGCTTGCATGGAATTTATTTCACAGATGTCCAAGCTCCTTGTAGTATATATGTATCCCCAACCTCATTTGAATGGTTAAGGACTTCACGGTCAAGGACCTTGAAACCTCCATGGATAGACCACTGCTTCTTGAATCTTACATTAACAAAAACAAGCTGTTCTTTCCCTGTACTTATTTTTTGAGTATGTGTGCTGTGGTTCAAAAAAAAATGCTGCTTTAGAAATGAATCTTCTGTTGACTTCATGAAATAAGATGAAACAATTATTTATTTTTTTTGAGTAATAGCTCTTCAATAGCCTTTTGATGAGCTATAAATTCTCAGTCATAATGCATAATGTTAACAGAGGGAATAACTAAATTTGGTGCCAGAAATATTTATTTCTGGTTTCTATGGCTGACAAATAGTAAAATTTTGTAAAGTTAAAATGTGCAGTAGTAAAGTAAGGGTCCATGCAGATCTCAAGACATCTTAACTAGAAGCTTACCATCCTCACCTTTCCTTCAAACATTTAAGGAAATATGATATTGTGACACACCCTACTTGGCAAGAAACTGGGATAATTCAGTATCCTTGGGATTACTTATGTAAAAAATAGGAATATAGATATTACTGCGCAAGATTAATATTTTTCTATTTTTTTATTTCTGTTTCTAGACAAAACAACAACAAGGATTCACTCTCATTCAAGAAAATGGCTCAGTTTTTCTTAGGCTTCACTAATCTGTGTATAAAATAAATCTAGGCTGAAAGCCCTTGAGATGAACTTGCCTCACAAGCTAAACAGAAATATTATATCTGGATGCTGTAATTTCACCTTATATTTATCGTTCATTGAACCAATAGTAACCTTGTGTGCTGTGTAAATAAGAATGGACCTCATGTTCCAAGCTAAGAGTAAGAATTACAGCCAAACCTTTTCTGTAGAATCGATATCTGAATTTGTGAGGGGTGCTGTTAAAGATGCAGTGAGTCCTTGGCTGAATGTGGTGTTAAATAAGGCCACAGCTTGCTAATTCGTATGGCCTCCGGCAGGAAAAGCAATAATTGTCCACTTTGAAAAATTTCTTTAGAAGTTCACATTTATGAAACTCAACGCACTTTCCAATAAAAATCTGGAGTAAGTTGAAACTATCTTATTTTAAAATCCAGTTTGAGTAGTTTTGCTTCCTTTCTCCAAAAAGAGCTTTCAATATATTATTCCATTCAGTGATAAAAGTGATGGTAGGGTAATAAAACAATTGAAACTTAATGAAAAGCTATGAGCAACTTCTCTAATGCAACAGAACATTTTCTGTTCCCAAGAGCGTTCTTGTAATTTCACAAGACTGAATAAAGAATTTAATAAACACTTAAATATAAATATGTGCCATTTTAGACCTTCAATTAAATTGAACTGTGTTAATAATAAAGTAATGAAATACTCATCCATTTTACTCCTGGATACAGAATTCCAAAAAGTATATGCTATTTGAGAACACATTTTCAAACTAAAAATTTTAAATTGTGAACTCTGTGGAATCATTTGAGTGATCTAAGTGGAAAGAAACAAATAAATGTGGTACCAAATTTCAGTATCTAATACGCAATAGGTAAAATTTTCTTCCTGATATTGTCTCATAGTATCTTAAGGGAAAGGCATTTCAAAGAATCATTCCACTTTCCCAGATCCTGTCTTTATTACAAACAAATAATCAAAAACAACGACAATAAAACCACAATGAGGGACTTTCTTAATTTTAGAAGATAACTATTTATTCAGTAATAATTTGCAATACAGCATGAATGCACAATAACGTAAATAAGATACTCTTAATTGTTTCTCTTGACCTCCCCTGGGGATTTTGCACCACAGAAAGTCAACGTCTTCTACAATTTTTCTGTTATAGACAGATTAAGATTAGAAATTTTGTCGCTAAATGGTAGGTAATATGGAGATCCCAGTCCTCTTAATTGGTTGTACTAAACATGAATAATTTTTAGAGATACTAATTTATCATTCCTGCTTAAAGGACACTACCATGTTCAGGTCCTGAACCTGCAGAGTGGATCAGAAAAGTGATACTATTATTTCTACAGTGCTCTTATTTCTGCTCAGAGACGATGATAACTGCCTTCTGGAGGTTTATAGTTTTCCTATGCCTCTTTTACTGCTAGCTTTGTACAATTTCCCCACCCTTTCAAAAAACAAAACAAAACAAAAAAAAACCCCAAATGGCATATAATGGATGATACCGTACATCACTAGAATTCCCTCTTCAGTACTGAAATGCTGAGATGCTAGAAGTGCTGCTTCTGATGAACTAAGTTGAAGTATTTTGAAACTTTGCATGTGGAAGACTCCTCTCCAAGAACACAAACCCTCCAGAAAGCAGTCCATATCAAACAAGTGGCCATAGTGTGGAGTAAAGGGATAAACTCCTTACCTCGAATGTAGATTATGAAGAGGGTCAGGTGAGATCTTTGTTAAAACTGCATCAGAGTTCAGTGCCTACCTTTGCCCAATATTTATTTCTTTCTTCACTCCCAGTATACCTCTTGTATGTGAATCCTCAGCTTCCTCCCAGGGAACTGAGATCTACAACAAGCTGGGTCAGGCCTGGTCTAGGGAAGAAAACTCTAAAATGGGACTGGGGAGTTAGATTCCTTACTGGCCAGATGATAAGGAGGACCACATTAGGAGTGACAGGGATGGCCCTGAAAAACTATGGCATCCTGAAATAATGTATTTTCAAAAACTTTTCATAATAGTAGACTGAAAGGATTCCAACCAAAGAATGCACTGATAGGCTTTACAAGGGCAAAATTAAAGTAGTAATTCTAAATACAGTGGAAGTTAGTGGCACTAGCTGGGTAGAATTCATGCATCAAAGACTGGTAAAGAAAACCGGAAGGTGATTAACTGCCAACTAAAGGTGAAGTGTGAAAAAAAGGAGACTACTTTGGCATTATATAAAGAGACAGTTACATCCTATAGAAGGAAGTTTGAGAAGTCTGAAGATTGGAGTAGCAGATTTCCACAAAGCATTGAATCCTAAACCTTATCAAGCAAGGCTGAGATGGAATTCAAATGGCTTTATCCACTCACCCAATCTCTGTCTTTTGATTAGCACATTTAAACCATTTGCATTTTAGGTAATTATTAATATGTTAGCACTTCACTCTACCTTTTAAAAAAATTTCCTTGTTTATTTCCTTTCATTGTCCTTCCCTTATTTCTCCTTCTTTTTTTTTTTTAAATTTTTTCCTTCCTGTGGGTTACTGGAGCTTCTCCCGCACCCATCTCTTTGAACTTTGATTTATTTATGAGGTGCTTGGTGTATTTCTCTGTGTGGTTTTGTATAGTGTCTCTGGGCATTGAAGTATTGACTTATTGCACATGTGACTTACTGCAGACTCCTGATGTCTACAGTTCACACTTCAAGTGAAGTGTGAAAATGAGGTCCGTTTAACCTCCTCACTTAAAAATAATACTGTTTTGAGTATCATATGATGTTTTCCTCATAGAATGTAATTTATAAAATGCATGAGGAAAAGTAATAGGCTATTGTATATATAAATACCTCTGTTCTTTCCATTGTTAATTTTTCCTTCCTGATGCTTCAAGTTTCTTTCTTTCATCATTTCATTTTTTTTTTAAAGATTTTATTTATCTGACAGAGAGAGATCACAAGTGGGCAGACAGGCAAGCAGAGAGAGAGAGAGGAGGAAGCAGGCTCCCTGCAGAGCAGAGAGCCCAACGCGGGACTGGATCCCAGGACCCTGAGATCATGACCTGAGCTGAAGGCAGAGGCTTAACCACTGAGCCACCCAGGTGCCCCTCATCATTTCATTTTTGCTTAAAGAACTCCCTATAGCCAGTCTTTAAAGATAGTCTTGGTAAACACAGATTCTTTTTAGTCTCCTTTGCCTGAGAATGTCTTTATTTCTTCTCCATTTTTGAATAATAGTTTTAGTGGATATAAAAGGCACAGTTGACAGTTCCTTTTGTGCTTTTGCAGAGTTTGGAAAACACTGTGTAACTTCCTTCTTGCCCCCTTGGTTATGGATGACAAATCCAAAGTCATTTGAATTTGTGTTCAGGTAGTGCATTGTTTCCCTTAACTGTTTTCAGGACTTTGTCTTTATTTTTCAGAAGTGTGTCTTGGCATGATTTTCTTTGGGTTTACCCTGTTTGGGGTTTACTCAGCTTCTTAAATCTTTAGATTTGTGTCCTTTGCCAAATTTGGGGCATTTTCAGCCATTATTTCTTTTAACACTCTTTTAGCCTCACTCTTTCTCTTCTCTGGGACTCTTGATATAAATGTTAGATCTTTTGTTCTTCCACACGTCCCTAAAGCCCTGTCCTTTTTTTTTTTTCTTCCCCATTTTACTCTCCTCTTTGCTATTCAGATTGGATAGATTTTTGATTTATCCTCTAATTCACTATTCTACTCTTTGTTATCTTCACTTTCCTACAGAACTCACTTGGCAAGATTTTTTTTTTAATTACGTTAGTGGATTTTTTTAGTTCCTTAAGTTTCAATTATAGCTTTTCCTTCCTTCCTTCCTTCCTTCCTTCCTTCCTTCCTTCCTTCCTTCCTTTCTTTTTGTAGTTTTTCTGTAAAGTCTACTTGCTAAAATGTTTTTTTTTATTTTTTCAAGACAATTTTAATTGATTATAGAAAAAATTCTCTTCAGTCTTCTTTAAAATTCTTGTCAGATACCATCAATATAATTCGTCTCAGTGTTTGCATCAACTCACCCAAGTTGTTATTTTCTTGGTTCTTGACATGATGGGTGATTTTGTATTTATACTGGACATCTTTTCCATGATTTTAGGAGACCCTGGGTCCTATTTAAATCTTTAAGTGGATGTCACCCTGTTTAAGTTTAGTGGGCAGGTCCTCACCTACATTTGTATGCTGTGTTTCTAATGACAGTTTAATTTTCAGAGCCTTTGCGGTGTTATTTTCTCTTTGGTATCTGATGCTGCTGGTACTCTCACTTCTCACTGATGTCGGCTGGTGCTGTCTACAGAGATTGAAAGGGTTTCCATAGGTTGAGTAATCATATGTTCCTTGATGGGAAAGATAATCTCAGGACTTGGGGCATAAGAGACTTCCCAGACTTGTATGCTTGCTTTTAAGGGTCCATCTTGCTGATACTTCCCACCCATCTCACTCTTTCTGAATGTGAAAGGGAAGTTCCAGGCCCACAGGGACTAAGAGACTAAGAAGTTGGCCAAGCCAACTTCTGTGACTGAGTACTTCCTCCCACTCCATCAACCTATGTATGTCTCTCAGCACAAAGGGAATCCTCAGGCCTGGTGAACAAAAGGGTGCTTCTTTGACCATTTATCTTTAGTAGCTCTCCCCCACCAATCCTCCTTTCAGGTAGTGTTAGCTCACTTAATGTCAGAGGGATTCCTATTCCATCTAGAGGAGGGATGAGTCTACCTGAGCTGCCTTTTGTTCCTATGCCAGGGATCAGACAGGGATGGGAAGGAACAGGGAGAAATAGCTCTAAATCATTGTATACAGACTGAGAGAGCTCCACTAATGTTCAGTTAAAGAGATTATCCTTTTTTTTTAAGAGAAAGAAGGGCTTCCTTGCTTAGGAAAAGATAGTCTTATTAATTACCCTGAAAACATGAAATATGGGGGCCTTGTATGTAAAATAAAAGATAACTCTTGGTTTTATGCAGCAATTTATGCCATGTAAAAATGCTTTACAAAATTTTTCTATACCTCATCCTCAGAGAAGCCAAGAAAGATGGTCAAATATTGGAGTGAAAGTGGTTGTCATCTAAGGAAATGCAAAAAACTTTTATGCCAAGTTAACACAAAATTTAAAATTCTTTGTGATGCAATTTTCTGCAGTCTAAGCCTTCAGATGTTCCCAGGTCTATCTCTGGAGTTTGGCCAAAGACATGATTAGCTATTGTCAATGTCTAATAATAGTCGTCCATCTGTCTTCCCTCATCCTAGTGACGAGGAAAAACCAAACTGCAACTGAATAAGCAGCACTGCAACGGTGCCCAGTGAGACTCAGAGTCCCTGATGACGTGGAGGAAAACACACAAACAAGCAGAAAATTACCTTGGCCATGGGGAAACCTGAGAAATCAGGACTATGTGAGCCAGACGACAGAAGACAGAGGATTAAAGGACATCTGTGTCTGTGTCAAAAAGAGATATTGCTGTGCCAAAGCTACGGTTCTGCTGAAAATGTTTGTTATTTGCATAGTGTGCTTATTAATGCTTCAAATGAAAATGCCCAGTTCCTAATCCTAAACTAAGATGAGACCAGTATGGTATTTGAAAATGGGTCAGAAAATTTGGAGTATAAATAGGGCTTAGATCTTGAAACTTGCTATTCAGCTTCTGCGTGCCGCTACTCGGGCCACCAGCTGGCAAGCAGCAGGCTCTTTTATATCCCCAGCAAATTCAACCAGACTTCATTGAATCATCACCTGCATGATCATCGCCTGCATAGGACTAAGAAATACAGAGACAGGTGAGGTTTCTTGAACACTCTCTTTAGACAACCTTGGAAGATAAGAGAGTAAAGGAAAAGAATATATTCTACCTGGAAATCTAGGGAGTAACATAAATATCCATCTGCCTGAGATAGTTTATAGAATGTCTCTGCCAATGGAATGGTCAAGGTAACCTTGGACTTTATTTCAGTTCAGTAGTTTCTGGCTCTTCAGCAGAACAGAAGATGAGGCAGGGCTCAAACTTAAGAATGCTGAGCCAACCATTCTGTGAGGCTTACCCTGAAATCTCTCTGGAGAAACACCACCTGTTCATGTCTGACTGGCACTGGATGCTTGTTAGATCTCTGCCTTCCTTGTTTATCATATGCAATTGATGTTTTCCTCAAAGTCATGGCAGGATTCTGTCTGTACTGAGGTGATAGATGTATAACTACCTTATAACAATCAGTCTAGACTAGTGTTTTGTAATAGTCCCTGATGAATATGCCAACATTCATGTTGAACTCACAATATTTCTTTATATTCCTATAATGAGAAGTGACTTCCCTGGAGCCAATATTTCTATAATTTTCCCAAGTTTCTCTGGTTCTCTTGGGGATATGAGCCATAAGGATTAGAAGCCAGTGCATTGGGGCTGTAACTGCTGGCCAGAAGCCCGAGATTGTGCACACTGCCAGCTAGCTTACTCAGGGCCAGCTGGCAGGCTGGGATGTGGGGACAGATGCATCTTATAAATGGACATCTGTGGAAAGGCTGCATTCCAGGCCTTCCAGGCTGGCAAGGGATCAAAGGGACCATTCTTCTTCCTTGATGATGGGAAGTACAACCTAACCAAAGATGTGATATCCAGTTGGCAGAGGAAAGGCTGAGATATTAAATGGATCGAAATTGTAATCTCTCCACCCCATGACTTTCACAGGAAAAAGGAAAAGTCCTACTAGAATAGTGATTTTTTTTTTACTAGAATAGTGATTTTTTTTGCTTTTCCTTCATCTATGAAATCAAGTAATAATGAGCTTCAGGGAGGAAATAAACAACTTTTTGTTTTGTGTAGTTCTCCAAAGAGAAAATGTTATATATGTGTATTTTCATCCATTGCATATGTTGATACATGTACATGTGTTTGTATATATAAATGAATATATGCACAGGTGTATATACATATGACTATGCACATACACGTGTATGCACATACCTACATATATACATATGCATACATATATGTTTGTGTATGTGTGTATGTGTAGAGAAAGAGAATATATGTGCTTAAAATTTCAGAGAAAATCCCGGTTTGTTTTAGTTCTTAAGTTTTAAACATGTCTGAGCAAGACCTGGTAAATGACTTGGTGGGACAGAACTCAAAAGTCTTTCATGAGAGACTGATTATATTCCTATGAGAGATTAGTCTTAGTAGAGCAAACTGTCAAGAAGACAACTAGGCTCCATAAAAAGCCCTAGTCTGTTGTTTCCACAGACACGGACTCTGTCAACATGTGTAGGTATACAAATACACACACAGAGCATCCTGTAATAAGTTATGAAATAACTTCCTATTATGAAATAACATTCTGATTCTCTTACTACAGCATTTCATTGAGGTTTTCATAAGTGTGTGTGTGTGTGTGTGTGTGTGTGTGTGTGTGTATAATAAATGTCCATGATGAGGCTATTAGTATGTCATGTTCCCCTGATTTTTTCTGATCAAGAATATGTCACAGAACAACATTTAGCAAATGCTGAAATAATAAATGGAGGATAGAGTGAGTCTTATTTATGGCATGAAGTTTAAGAACGAAACATGTCTCTGGACTCCGTCTTATAAGAACTCCTGTCTGAGTACAAATCACAGGAGGAAAAGCATTGAGGGAAGAAATGGAGTAGACACTGAATTGTTCACAGAGCATTGTGACATTGTAACACATAGAATGCCACGAATACTGCTGGGACCTAGATTGTTGGGGTTTTTGTGCTTCCCTCTGGAACACAGCTCCACTTCAGGACAATGAAGTCTCCAGAGAACTTGTTCTCCTTAGCACCTGGGAACTCTAGTACAGTAGCAGAATGCCTAGTGAAAGCTGACAGCATACAACAGTGTTGGTGTCTATGCCAACCAAACACTTGGACGTCCAAGACCATACAGTTGGGCCTGGATGCAGTGACTCCTGGAAGACCTCTTGGTCCTCAGCAGGAGTCCTGGTGCATTAAAGAAAGAAGCAGCAATGGTAGTAAGCAGTTGGGATGGTGCCTAGGAAGACACAGTGTCTAAAAATATATACCAGCTAGAAATCTTCCCTGTAAGCAGTGAAAGAGTGAAACTTCCTGACTAATGTCGGTGATACCTGGTGGATGGAATGCTAGCCAGCCACAGGGTCAGGGACTATAGGAGAGGGTGCTGCCTGTCAAAAATAGCTGCATTCAGAAGCAGAAGCAACAGCCCACAGCAGATGCTGCAAGCACAACCGGGCCCTGGTGCCCAGCGACGTGGGTCTTTTCCAAGCAGATACAGAGTTTAATTTGTTGTACAATATAAATTGCCTCCTGTTTGCGCTCTGAACTACTTTGGGCTCTCTGTTAGTGGGATAACTCAACAGATAGGATTATCATTTTATATATCAAACTCTAAAGAATGTTTTTTTTTCTTACAGTGAAATTTTATTTCTTACAATGTAATATCAATAATATGACTTAATATAGAAATTTGGGGTATAAGGAAAAGTTATAAAATAAATCTGGCATATGGGGCACCTGGGTGGCTCAGTGGGTTAAGCCTCTGCCTTCGGCTCAGGTCATGATCTCGGGGTTCTGGGATCGAGCCCCACATCGGGCTCTCTGCTCAGTGGGGAGCCTGCTTCCTCCTCTCTCTCTGCCTGCCTCTCTGCCTACTTGTGATCTCTGTCTGTCAAGTAAATAAATAAAATCTTAAAAAAAACACAAAAAAAATATATCTGGCATATTGATACAGACATTGGATGAGTACAGAAGTCTGAGCAACTGAAAAATCAATGTTGGTACAGCTGATAATAATATAATTCTGCCTGAAAGAGGTCCATTTATTATGCATCTAAAGAGGGATATTCCTCTAGAGAAGTAATATTTGGCAATAGCATAGTATATGTAAGTTTTCTTACTTTAATCAGTTGTATAGATTTTCAAGAATTTTGCTATTTGGCCACATTAGAATATGTCTGGGATAGGAAAGGAGGTATGCATTCATGCATCCAAAAAACATTTCAAATATTAATTTAGAGCTTACTATATCTGAAGCTATCTGCTTTTCCCTGAGGAGAAAAAGAGTGATATAGAGTCCATGCAAGGCAGAACCTCAAAGATGAGCAGAGCTGTCAAACTGGAAGAGAGGGAAGGACACATAAGGAAGCCACAGTGATGTGTGCTGATAGGTTCCAGAGTAGATATATGTATAGATTATTCTGAGATTATAGATGGAGGAAAAACTAATCTTATCAAGGGTAATAGGAAAGATATCAGAGCAAGGTGACATTAATGCTGAACCCTGAAGGGTAATTAGAAATCTTGACAGCAGAGAATGTGAATGAAAAGTAGGCCAAGCAGTGAGAACATTGCATAAAAGGCCTAGTTTGTCAAAGGGCACAAGATATCCAGGGAATCCTAAATAGATAAATAAGACCAGAACATAGGCTCTGTCCAAAAAGGACAGAGGGAGGAGGAGTGGACATTACATTATAGTAAATGAGAAGCAGGATAAATTTAAAGTTATATTTAAATTAAGCAGAGAAACCACTTAAGGGATTACCATCAAATGCCAGGTAAGAAATAGTGAAGGGAAGGGGTGACGGAAGATAGTGGAGATGTGTGAGAGACAGAATCTAGATATACTGATGAAGTAGAATATGACAATGATATGACTAATTGATGGCTTGGAGATAAAGAAGAGGGAGTCATGATGACCTCCAAGGTTTAGCTGGGTCACTAGAACAACTCCCTTAACAAGGTGTCAACTCAGGGGCACCTGGGTGGTGCAGTCAGTTACACAACTGACTCTTGGTTTCAGCTGAGGTCATGATCTCAGGGCTGTGAGGCTGGGCTCTGTGCTCGGTGCATCAGAGAGAGAGTCTCTCTCCCTTTCTCTCCCTCTTCCTTCTGCCCCTCCTGCTCATGCTCCCTCTCACTCTCTCTAAAATAAAAACAAATCTTAAGAAAACACCCAAAACAAGGTGTAAACTCTAAGGAAGAATACATTTGAAAGAGAAATATGAGCTCTGTTTTGGACATACTATGTTTGATATTTGCTGATTCATTCCCCCTTGGTTTCACTGTCTAATTAAGATCTCAAGAACTGAGATCCTTAATCCATGAGGATTGTGAGTACCAGAAAAATAGATTTGGAAACCAATTGACCCATACACATATATAGTCATTGAAGACACAGACACAGAGGAGATTGAGTAAAGTGTGAAGTGCAGGTGAGTGTTGTTGGATCCCTTAGGACACCTCCTCCTGCTTTTTAATGCTTCCTCCTTCCCAGTTGTGTTTGGATAATCCTGTCCTCCTCCTCATGGCCATGAGCTTGTCTGTGCTGTGATGGGGTTAGAAATAAACATGTGTTCACTTCTAAATAATGAGAATGAAGAAGAATCTGTGCATTTTGGGGCAGGACTGGAAGGATCGTGCTGGTTATGGGAAAGGTGTCCTCTACACAAAGAAACAGAAGAGATGAAAATTAAATAAGACACCCCAATTCATCCCAAGAAATGTTACACAAGTTTATTTTAGGAACATACATCTAATTAGTAGTTTCAGTATTTTCTTCTATCAGATGGTTGTGTCTATATGTGTTAGGACTATTCATGCAAAGGGGCAGAGATTAATGACCCATAAGTCATGTATTTATTCAAAAAACATATAGTGCGGGACGCCTGGGTGGCTCAGTTGGTTAAGCAGCTGCCTTCGGCTCAGGTCATGATCCCAGCGTCCTGGGATCGAGTCCCACATCGGGCTCCTTGCTCATTGGGGAGCCTGCTTCTCCCTCTGCCTCTGCCTGCCATTCTGTCTGCCTGTGCTTGCTCTCTCTCCCTCTCTCTCTCTGACAAAAAAATAAATAAAATCTTTAAAAAAAAAACATATAGTGCTCATACCAGGCACAATGTAGGCTATAATTAAACCAAAAAAATGAATAAACATATTCTCTTCACTTCCCTAATAACTCATGATCTAGTAAGAGGAAAAGACTTACATTTAAATAATTATAGTACAGGGAATAACTAGAGAAACAAGGGGTAAAGGGAATCATATACCAAATGTTTTACACATAGTGTCTCTTAATTTTTTAATCTATGTTTAATAGGAAAATGATCAAAACTTGCAAGTGTGGGTTAATTTTCCCTAGGTGAATCAGCTATTAAATAATTCCCTTGAGATTAAACTTTAAGGTTCTCTCTGGTCAAAAGAATTTTAGTGATTCAGAAAGATGCAAATGCTTTATTCAGCTGATGCTCATGAGGGAGACATGTATAGAAGGTGCTCTGTGAGCAGAAGCTGGGTCCAACTTCTATAGGCTGAAGAGCTGAGAGAGGAACTTGTTCTAGTGATACAGCACAGTTAGCAATTTTCATCTTTAACTTCTGGAAAACTTGTGGTTGGAATGTTTGGATATTGAGTATTATTCTAGTATTTCATGCCTCTTACTTGGCATCTCTGACACAATCCCATCCTGATAACTGAAAAAACAGTGCTTTCGAGAGAGCTTCTTTTTTAAAAATTGTTTTCAGCAATTATGGTTTATCAATGTTCAGTCAGTCTGGGGGTGGGGAGGGAGGGTAGGTTTGCCAATAAAAGGCAGTGTGGGAGGGTGCTGGGAGAGAAAAGTAAAAGGAGAAGGAAGCAAAGTTTGATGGCAAGGGAACACGAAGAGCCAGTTTTAAACGTCTGCAGTTCCATACCCAAATCTCTTTTCTATGACAATTCTCTGCCACACTGATTTGTGTCCACCTGTGTAAACTAAGAAGCAGCAATAAATACCTTCCTGAGAGATCAGGTTCAGGCATCACAGAGGAGATGACATAGGATTTAAGGTTATAGAGATAAGTAGTATTTCAGTGGGTAGACAAAGCAGAGGCTTTGAGCCAGTATGGTATCTTGGGAAGAGTCTTGGAATCCCTAGCAAAAAAGACACAGGACTGAATGATAGAAAATGAGGATATAAATATAACTTGGAATTACTAAAATTCAACATGACAATAATGAAGATTAGAGACATGCTTGAGAATTAATAATTATCTGATCAGGGCGTCTGGCTGGTTCAGTGGGTAGAGCATGCAACTCTTGATATTGGGGTTGTGAGTCTGAGCCCCACGTTGGGTGGAAAGATTATTCAAAAATAAGAAATATATATCTTATATTTCATATATATATATAAAACTTTCTGATCACAATCAGGTTTAGTATGTGACTTCAAATCCATTGCCCTAGGCAGGTAATGAAGGATCAATAAAAATTTAGAGAAAATCCATTCCAGGGTTAAGGCAAAAAACAGAGCAAAGGTGAGCTAGAAATAATAGAGGGGAGAGAAACAGGCAAAAGGTTCAGTGAGAGGTTTTAGTCATAAAAATTCCTCTGATGCTTGAAAAGCAGCTGAATGTCACAATACACTTCGATTCTTGAGCCCTGAATAGATTTCAGAGACAGAATCCCTGGGTTCAAATCTTAGCATTGACATTTACCAGCTATATGATATTAGGTAAGTTACTTAAATATATGGAAATTGCACAACTTTTTCATATAGTTGTTATTAAGATCCCTAATCTAAGATACTTAAAATTCTTAAAATATTATTGGGCAAGTAATGCTTGTTACTACCTACTAATTTAGCACAAGGACGATATTTACCTGAGAGCAGTGATTCTTAAAATGTATTTTCCAGAACAGGAGCATCAGCATTCTCTGGTAACTGTCAGAAAGAGAAATACTTGAGCCCTATCCCAGAGCTATGGAATCAAAAACCACAGAGTGGAGAGAGCAGCAATTTGAGTTTCAACCTGCCTTCTTAGTAATTCAGTAAACCATAATGTTTGAGAACCACCTCTTTAGAGCAACTTAAAGTTAAAGTAATGCTTATTGCTATGAAAAGTAGGGCCATTTTTAAAGCAGGTTTTAAAAGAAGAGTGTGGCAAGACTAATTATGTCAAATTATAGCCACAATATTGGCCATACGTAAATACACATAAGATGTATGTCTCTTGCTAAATGTCTAGTAATTTGTTGCTTTGAGTTAAGCAGTGCTTGCTACAGATGTCCTCTTTTTATAATACAAATGGTCCAGGAGTAAATAACATTGCTAGGCAAGCTGTAAGACAAATCCAAATTAACATTTAGTAAGAAAAATATCATTTACAAACTCATTCCTCACAATAACTTTAAAATTTATACAGGGGAAGCATTATTACTACTTATATTTTAAAATGAGAAAATGAAAGAAATTTAAAATGATTTGACAAGGGGTGCCTGTGTGGCTCTGTTGGTTAAGCATCTGACTCCTGATTTTAGCTCAAGGTCATGATCTTATGGGTCAGGAGACTGAGCCTTGTGTCAGACTGTGCTCTCAGTGGGGAGTATGCCTGAGATTCTCTCCTCTACCTCTCTCTCCCCTCTCCCTCTCTCACACACAAAACAAATAAATCTTTAAAAATAAGTAAATAAAGTGATTTTACTAGAATTATTTCCATGTCTTTGGATACTAAATTTCATGTTTATTTTATTTTCTTTAAATAAAAATAATATAGCACTTACTAGTCTATTTGTTCTTAATAATTATTAACACACCTTTCCACAACGTACCTAATTCTTTAATATTATTTGTATAATCAGTGTTTCATACTTTACAGAAAACAACTGAGGTTCTGAGGTTGGAAGATAAAGAATCTTCGTTCAATTAATTTAAACAGATTAAATATGCACCTTGTCTTAGGCACAGTAGTAGATGCTGAGGATACAAACACTGATTGGATACAATATTTTCCTTCAAAGAACTTATATTTTGATACAGAATTTTATAGTTTAATGGTAAATAAGTTAGGAAATTGAGTAGAAATTGTTACTGGATGTGAAATGGACAGCTACTACTAATTTTATCATGTTCCCCGATGTTATCTAAGACAATGTTTGGATAACTGCCACCATCACCACCATGGTTCATGGGTATAAGATTGACAACTGCACCTGGGTCAAAATACCAAGAATATGTGACCTAAATTTTGTTAAAATTTCTATAATACCCAAAGCAATCTACAAATTTAATACATCCCCATCAAAATACCAATAGCATTCTTCACAAAAATAGAACTAACAACACTAAAATTTATATGGAACCACAGAAGACCTCAAATAGCCAAACCAATTTAAAAAAAAAAAAAAACAAAACTGGAGGTATCACAATTCCAGTTTTAAAGTTATATTACAAAGCAGTAGTAATTAAAACAGTATGGTACTGGCATTAAAAGTAGACACATAGATGAATGGAACAGAATAAAAAATACAGAAATAAACCCATAATTAAAAACCAATTAATTTCTGAAAAAGGAGGCAAGAATATGCAGCAGGAAAAAGTCTCTTCAGCAAACAGTGTTGGCAAAACTGGATAGCCATATGCAAAAGAATGAAACTGGACTACTTCCTTTCACCACACACAAAAATAAATTCAAAATGGATTAAAGACCTAATTATGCAACCCAAAACCATAAAAATCCTTGAAGAGAGCACAGACAGTAACGTTTCTGATATTAATCATAGCAATATTTTTTCTAGATAAGCTTCCTAAGGTAAGGGAAATAAAACAAAAAATAAACTATTGGGAGTACATCAAAATAAAAAGCTTCTGCACAGCCAAAAAACAATCAACAAAACTGACAGGCAACCTATAGAATGAGAGAAGATATTTGCAAGTGAATTATCTGATAAAGGGTTAGTATACAAAATATATAAAGAACAGACACAACTCAATACCTAAAATACAAATAATCCATTAAAAAATGGGCAGAATACACGAACAGCCATTTCTCTAAAGACAATATACAGATGGCCAACAGACACATGAAAAGATGCTCAACATCACTCAACGTCAGGAAAACGTAAATCAAAACTACAATGAGATATCATTTCATACCAGTCAGAATGGCTAAAATCAAAAACACAAAAACAACAAGTATAGGCAAAGATGTGGATAAAAATAAACCCTCATGCCATGCTAGTGGGAATGCAGATTGGTACAGCTATTGTGGAAAACTGTACAGATGTTCCTCAAAAAGTTAAAAATAGGACTACCCTATGATCTAGTACTTAGACTACTGGGTATTTAACACCCGCCCCCCCAAAAATGAAAACACTACTTTGAAGGGATACATGCACCTCTGTGTTTATTACAGCATCATTTACAATAGTCAAGATATGGAAGCAGCCCAAGTGTCTACCCATAGATGAATGGACAAAGAAGACGTGATAAATATATACAATGGAATATTATCCAGGCATAAAAAATGAAATCTTGCCATTTGTATCAACATGGATAGCTGA
The DNA here is from genome assembly GCF_902655055.1 of Lutra lutra. Classification (NCBI taxonomy): domain Eukaryota; kingdom Metazoa; phylum Chordata; class Mammalia; order Carnivora; family Mustelidae; genus Lutra; species Lutra lutra. Next base: position 55,267,417 of record NC_062290.1, read on the forward strand.
GCTTAAAAAGTCAAAGAAGACCAATATCATCTGATCTCACTCATATGTGGAATTTAACAAAACAAATGAGCAAAGAAAAAAAAGCATGAGAGAAAGAAAGAGAAAGGAGAGAGAAACCAAGAAACAGACTCTTAACTATAAAGAACAAACTGATAGTTACCAGAGGGTAGGTGGGGGGATGGGTGAAATAGGTGATGAGTATTAAAGAGTACACTTATCAACTTATCATAAAGAAAAAATAAAAAAGAACATGTCACCTTGTAGGAAAACAACCCTAAATCCCATCTGATTTCCTTATATTCAAAGATTATTAGAACTCTGATTATAGTTCTTTTCAATAAGTTTAGGTGCTATAATTGTGTAGGGTCTACCAAAGAGCTAGATTAACTAAGGTTCCTTTAAATCGACTTATTCTTCTACCTACTGCCTTCTTGTCTCTTACCATGCTCTGCATGCATGCAAATGACCTTGACAAATAAAAATTGTCAGGTTCTAGTTTTGATTTTGCATTACATTCTACTATTGCTATTTAGATAGTGAAAAAATGCTATTCTGTAAGATGCTATTCTAATGTTATTTAGACATTCAACTTTCATGTTGACTAGTTGCACATATTCATTATTTTCTGTCACTCCTCACATTAGATGTGCTTATTCCATGATTGTCCTCTGTTGGTCTTCAATCTAATCATTCAACCGGCTCAAATTATTGAGTTAATCATTTGGTCAAAAAATACTAAATGCACCAGGTGCCACTTTGAAAACTAAAAAGATGAAGAGTAGTTCTAGGCCATATGGCAGACTGAAATGACAAAACTAATCCCACTCTTTATTTCAAGCATAACAGACCTCTCTACAGTAACTCCATGTGTTGAAATGGGAAAAATATCTTCTCAATATTGAAGGGAAATAGCTATAGACTTAGAATTCTATACCAATTAAACTGTCATTCAAACTGGAGGAAAGAATAAAAACATTTTCAGACTAACACAAACAGTTTTCCACTTAGAAATCCTTGCTAAAGGAGTTAATAACAAATTTTCACAGAGGGAAACAAATAAGAAAAAAGAAGTGAGATATGAGAATCAATCATGGATAGTAATATGCCAAAAATTAAAAATTAAATTGGCAAATATGTAGAATTGAAATTAATACTGACTGTAAAAATGGATAGCTATTATCTCGGGTTTAAAACTAAGGTCCCACTAATAAAATGACATGGGATAACGTGATCAAATTTATATTCCAAGATCCTTATTAAATATAGTAAGATAATAGCAATTTGAAAAATATATGTATATAAATGTTATACAGATAACCATTTGTAGAAGAGAAACAGAATGAATGATTTCTCAGACAGTATAAGAAATAAGATGAAAAGGGAACCTATTCAAGAGAACAGAACACTGGAAATAGTAAGTGTTTATTTAATAACAAATAAATGTTAAAATAAATAAGCAAGGGTAGCAAGGAATATAAATAGTAACTATTGTTATTTATGTGTCTATCTTTATATATTAAATGTACAAAGATGGACTTGTAGGAGACCTTCTGAAGATACCAGGGGAGTGAACTCAGGGAGGTAAAAAAGTTATTTAAATTTTGCAACAATATTTTATTTATTTAAATAAAATTTGAAAAAATGAAATGTCAACATTACTTTGGGGTAATTGATACTCTGTAATCTACTAAGTATTTTCTGTATTTTCTTAATTTAAAAAAATTTAATGCATAAAACAAACAAATATAATTGGTTTTACACTTAGTGGTACTTTGTTTTTGACCAAAAAAGTTTTTAAGTTTATATATGATAAAACAGTCACACTGCTGAATCTAAATTTAAACCCTACATGAGTTTGTTTTAAATAATTTTAGTTTCAATTAAAATAATTTTAGTTTGAATATAACATTATTTTCTGATAAATAAATTCCCCAGATCTGGCAGAAATCAGAACTAACAATGGTTACATTCTAACCTCAGAATCCTAGAAGTAGGGGGAAAGTCAAGATGGCAGAGGAGTAGCAGACTGAGATGACATCAGGTTGCAGGAGTTCAGTTAGAGAGTTATCAAACCATTCCAAACACCTACAAACCCAACAGGAGATCGAAGAGAAGAAGAGCAGCAATCCTAGAAACAGAAAATCCACCATTTTCTGAAAGGTAGGGCAAGCAGAGAAGTGAATACAAAGCGACGGGAAGATAGACCATGGGGGGAGAGGCTGGCTCCCAGCAAATGGTGGAGCAACAGAGCACAAAATCTGAACTTTTAGAAGTCTGTTCCACTGAAAGACATCACACCAGAGGCTAAGCATGGTTGAAGCCTGTGAGGAGACAGCGTGGTCTCAGGTCCTGCAGGGTCACAGAAGGATCAGGAGTGTCTGAGTGTAGCAGAGCTCACAAGTATCAGAGCAGGGAAGCTGACTACAGACACAGAGCCAAGGAGTGAGTTCTCGGCTTGGGGTTACCTTAGACTGTGATCTGCAGTACAGTAGGACCACTGATCTTTGAGTGGGAACACCACAAGTGACAGATCTGGGGAGACCCACCTCCCTTCGCCAGAAGACCAGTGTGGCAGGAATCTGTTGGGTTTGGACCCTCCAAATGGGGCTGTGTGCCAGAGACAGAAATGTTCAGTCACAGGCCAGGTGAGCTTGGAGTGTGGCCGGAGACCAGAGAGATAGGAGTGATTGAGCGCTTTTCTCCAAGGGTGAACAGAGGAGTGGGACCCTGAGCTCTCAGCTCCTGGCCACAGATTGCAAGGCCGCCATTTTCATTCCTGTCCTCCAGAGCTCTATGGAAAGTGTTCAGGGAACAAAAGCTCCTGAGAGCAAAGAGCAGGTTACTTATCCCGGCCCCTGCCAAGGGTGGCGGAATTCCACCTCGGGCAAAGAAATTTGAGAATCACTACAACAGGCCCCTCCCCAGAAGATCAGCAAAAACATCAGCCAAGACCAAGCTCACTGATCAAGGAAAACAGTGGAATTCCAGAGGAGGGGAAAGCAAAGCATGGAATTCATGGCTTTCTTCCCATGATTCTTTAGTCTTGCAAAGTTAATTAAATTTATTTTTATTTTATTTTTTTCTCATTCTAATTTTTCTAACTTTTCCTCTTTCCTCTTTTAATGTTTTGAACTAGTTTATCTTAACATTACCTTCCTAAAAAAAAAAAAATCTTTTTGAACCTTCATTATTATAGTCATATTTTACCCTTTAATGTATCTAACTTTATTTTTTTGTATACATACAGGGTTTTTTCTTCTAAAAAAATTTTGGGATACAACTTCTTCTAATAGATCAAAATATACCCTAGATCTAGCACAGGGCTTTGTTCTAGTCTCCAGCCAGAGAAAATTCTCTCCACTTTCCTTTTCTTTCTTTTTCCAACCAACTTATCTTATCAATTCCTTCTTTAGAATTTTTTTTAAAATTTTCATCTTTACAGTCATATTCCATCCCTTTGTGCTGTTTGCCCTTATTTTTGTGTGTGTTTATATATATATATATATATATATATATATATATATATATATATAAGTTTTTCTTTCTTTAAAATTTTGGGAGGTAGATTCTTCTAAGAGAACAAAATACACCCAAAGTCAAGTAGGTGGCTCTGTTCTATTCACCAGTCTAATATATATATGTGTATATATAGATTTTTTTTTAATTTTTTTTTAAATTTCTTTTTACCCCTTTCTTCTCACCCCAATTTGGGGTCTCCTCTGATTTGGTTGAGGTATATTTTCCTGAGGTCTTTGCCCCCCTTTTAGTATTTTATTCTCTCAAACATATATTCTTATCTGGATAAAATGAAAAGGTGGAAAAAGTCACTACAAAAAAAAAAAAAGAACAAGAGGCAGTACCTAAGGCTAGGAACTTAATCAATATGGACATTGGTAATATGTCAGATCTAGAGTTCAAAATGACGATTCTAAAGGTGCTAGCTGGCTCAAAAAAGCCATGGAAGATAGAGAAACCATGTCTAGAGAAATAAAAGGACTAAAAGCTAACAAAGCTGAAATCAAAAGAGCTATTAATGAGATTCAATAAAAAATGGAGACTCTTACTGCTAGGATAAATGTGGCAGAAGAGAGAATTAGTGATACAGAAGACAAATGACAGAGAAATAAGAAGCTGAGCAAACAAGAGACAAACAACTACTGGACCATGAGGGGAGAAATTGAGAGAATAAGCGATACCAGAAGATGAAACAATATTACAATAATTTGGAATCCAGAAGAAGAAGAAGAAAGACAGAGAGGGGCAGAAGGTATATTGGAGCAAATTATTGTAGAGAATTTCCCTAATATGGCAAAGGGAACAAGCATCAAAATCCAGGAGGCACACAGAACTACCCTCAAAATCAAAAAGAATAGGTCCACACCCTGTCATCTAATAGTAAAACTTACAAGTCTTAATGACAAAGAGAAAATCCTGAAAGCAGCCCAGGAAAAGAAGTCTGTAACACACAATGGTAAAAATATTAGATTGGCAGCAGACTTATCCACAGAAACCTGGCATGCCAGAAAGAATTGGCATGATATATTCAGAGCACTAAATGAGAAAAACATGCAGCCAAGGATACTATATCCAACTAGGCTATCATTGAAAATAGAATTAGAGATAAAAAGCTTCTAGGACAAACAAAAACTAGAAGAAGATTTAAACACCAAACCGGTGATACAGGAAATATTGAAAGGGGTCCTCTAAGCAAAGAGAGAGCCTGAAAGTAGTAGACCAGAAAGGAACAGAGACAATATACAGTAACAGTCACCTTATAAGAAACACAATGGCACTAAATTCATATCTCTCAATAGTTACCCTGAATGTAAATGGGCTAAATGCCATCATCAAAAGACACATGGTATCAGAATGGATAAAAAGATAAAACTCATCAATATGCTATATACAAGAAACTCATTTTAGACCCAAAGTCACCTCCACATTTAAAATGAAGGGGTGGAAAACAATTTACCATGCTAATGGACATCAGAAGAAGCCTGGGGTGGCAATCCTTATATCAGATAAATTGATTTTAAGCCAAAGACTATCATAAGAGATGAGGAAAGAAACTATACCATACTCAAACGGTCTGTCCAACAAGAAGATCTAACAATTTTAAATATCTATGTCCCTAACATGGAGCAGCCAACTATATAAATCAATTAATAACAAAATCAAAGAAACAAATCAACAATAATATAATAATAGTAGGGACTTTAACACCCCCCCTCACTGAAATGGACAGATAATCCAAGCAAAAGATCAATAAGAAAATAAAGGCCTTAAATGACACACTGGACCAGATGGTTATCACACGTATATTCAGAACATTCCATCCCAAAGCAACAGAATACATACTCTTGTCTAGTGCACATGGAACATTCTCCAGAATAAATCACATCCTGGGTCACAAATCAGGTCTCAAGTGGTACCAAGACATTGGGATCATTCCCTACACATTTTCAGACCACAATGCCCTTAAGATCAAACTCAATCACAAGAGGAAAGTTGGAAAGAACTCAATACATGGAGGCTAAAGAGCATCCACTAAAGGATGAATGGGTCAACTGGAAAATTAAAGAATTGAAAAAAAATCATGGAAAGAAATGAAAATGAAAACACAACTGTTCAAAATCTGTGGGACACAGCAAAAGCAGTCCTGAGAGGAAAGTATGAGCAATACAAGCCTTTCTCAAGAAACAAGAAGGGTCTCAAACACTCAACCAAACCCTACACCTAAGGAGCTGGAGGAAGAACAGCAAAGAATGATAAACCCAGCAGGAGAAGAGAAATAATAAAGATCAGATCAGAAATCAATGAAATAGAAACCAAAAGAACAGTAGAACAGATCAACAAAAGTAGGAGCTGGTTCTTTGAAAGAATTAATAGATTGATAAGCCCCTGGCCAGACTTATCAAAAAGAAAAGAGAAAGGACCCAAATTAATAAAATCATGAATGAACGAAGAGAGATCACAACCAACACCAAAGAAATACAAACAATTATAAGAACATAGTATGAACAACTATATGCCAGCAAATTTGAAAATCTGAAAGAAATGGTTGTATTCCTAGAGATGTATAAACTACCAAAACTGAACCAGGAAGAAACAGAAAACCTGAACAGACCCATAACTAGGAAGGAAATTGAAGCTATCTCCCAACAAACAAGAGCCCAGGGCCAGATAGCTTCCCAGGGGAATTCTTCCAAACATTTAAAGAATTAATGCCTATTCTCCTGAAAGTTCAAAAAAATAGAAATAGAAGGAAACCTTCCAAACTCATTTTATGAGGCCAGCATTACCTTGATCCCAAAACCAGATGAAAACTCCATTAAAAAAGAGAATGACAGACCAAAATCCTTGATGAACACAGATGAAAATTCTCACCAAAATACTAGCCAGTAGTATCCAACAATACATTAAAAGATTATTCACCACGACGAAGTGGGGATTTATACCTGGGCTGCAAGGTTGGTTTGATATCTGCAAATCAATCAATGTGATACATTACATTAATAAAAGAAAGAACAAGAACCATATGATACCCTCAATAGATGCTGAAAGAGCATTTGACAAAGTAGAGCATCCTTTCTTGATCAAAACTCTTCAAAGTGTAGGGATAGAGGGTACATACCTCAATATCATCAAAGCCACCTATAAAATACCCCACAGCAACTATCATTCTCAATGGGAAAAAACTGAGAGCTTTTCCACTAAGGTCAGGAACATGGTAGGGCTGTTATTCAACATAGTACTAGAAGTCCCAGCCTCAGCAATCAGACAATAAAAAGAAATTAAAGGCATCCTAATTGGCAAAGAAGTCAAACTCTCAGTCTCTGCACATGATAGGATACTTTATGTGGAAAACCCAAAAGACTGCACTCCAAACCTGCTAAAACTTACACAGGAATTCAGAGAAGTGTGAGGACATAAAATCAATACACAGAAATCAGTTGCCTTTCTATACACCAACAGCAAGACAGAAGAAAGAAATTAAGTAGTCAATCCCATTTACAATTGCACCCAAAACCATAAGATACCTAGGAATAAACCTAACCAAAGAGGCAAAGAATCTGCACTCAGAAAACTATAAAGTACTCATGAAAGAAATTGAGGAAGACACAAAGAAATGGAAAAATGTTCCATGCTCCTGGATTGGAAGAACAAATATTGTGAAAATGTCTATGCTATCTAAAGCAATCTACATGTTTAATGCAATCCCTATCAAAATACCATCAATTTTTTTCAAAGAATGGAACAAATAATCCTAAAATTTATATGGAACCAGAAAAGACCTCGAATAGCCAGAGGAATGTTGAAAAAGAAATCCAAAGCTGGTGGCATCACAATTACAGACTTCAGCTCTATTACAAAGCTGTCATCATCAAGACAGTATGGTACTGGCACAAAAACAGATACATCAATCAATGGAACAGAATAGAGAGCCCAGAAATAGACCCTCAACTCTATGGTCAACTAATCTTCAACAAAGCGGGAAAGAATGTCCCATGGAAAAAAGACAGTATCTTCAACAAATGGTGTTGCGAAAATTGGACAACCACATGGAGAAAAATGAAACTGGATCATTTTCTTACACCACACACAAAAGTAGACTCAAAATGGATGACAGAACTCAATGTGAGACAGGAATCCATCCAAATCCTTGAGGAGAACACAGGCAGCAACTTTTCCGACATCAGCCGCAGCAACTTCTTCCTAGAAACATTGCCAAAGGTAAGGGAAGCTAGGGCAAAAATGAACTATTGGGACTTCATCAAGATCAAAAGCTTTTGCAAAGCAAAGGAAACAGTCAACCAAACCAAAAGACAACTGAAAGAATGGGAGAAGATATTTGCACACGACATATCAGATAATGGGCTAGTATCCAGAATCTATAAAGAACTTATCAAACTCAACACCCAAAGAACAAATAATCCAATGAAGACATGGGCAGAGGACATGAACAGACATTTCTGCAAAGACATCTAGATGGCCAACAAACACATGAAAAAGTGCTCCACATCACTCAGCATCAGGGAAATACAAATCAAAACTAAAGTGAGATACCACCTCACACCAGTCAGAAGGCTAAAATTAACAAGTCAGGAAATGACAGATGCTGTCAAGGATGCAGAGAAAGGGGAACCCTGCTACACTGTTGGTGGGAATGCAAGCTGGTGCAATCACTCTGGAAAACAGCACGGGGGTTCCTCAAAAAGTTGAAAATAGAGCTACCCTACAACCCAGCAATCACACTACTGGGTATTTACCCTAAAGATACAAATTTAGTGATCTGAAGGGGCACATGCATCCAAATGTTTATAGCAGCAATGTCCACAATAGCCAAACTATGGAAAGAACCTAGATGTCCATCAACAGATGAATGGTTAAAGAAGAGGTGGTATATATGTACAATGGAATGCCATGTGGCCATCAAAAGAAATGAAATCGGGATGCCTGGGTGGCTCAGTTGGTTAAGCAGCTGCCTTCGGCTCAGGTCATGATCCCGGAGTCCTAGGTTCGAGTCCCGCATCGGGCTCCTTGCTTGTCAGGGAGCCTGCTTCTCCCTCTGCCTCTGCCTGCCATTCTGTCTGCCTGTGCTCGCTCTCTCTCCCTCTCTCTCTCTGACAAATAAATAAATAAAATCTTTAGGAAAAAAAAAAAAGAAATGAAATCTTGCTATTTGCCATGACACGGATGGAATTGGAGGGTATTACACGGAGCGAAATAAGTCAATCAAAGAAAGACAATTATAATATGATCTCCCTGGTGTGAGGAATTTGAGAGGCAAAGTGGGGTGTTTGGGGGTAGGAAAGGAAAAAATGAAACAAGATGGGATTGGGAGGGAGACAAACCATAAGAGACTCTTAATCTCACAAATCAAACTGAGGGTTGCCGGGGGGAAGGGGGTTAGGGAGAGGGGGTTAGGTTATGGCCACTGGGGAGGGTATGTTCTATGGTGAGTCCTGTGAAGTGTGTAATTCTGAAGATTCACAGACCTGCACCCCTGGTGCAAATAATATATGTTAATAAAAATTTTTTTAAATAATAAAGACTTCTAAATTAGAAAAAAAAGAATCCTAGAAGTATAGACATAGATATATATTGCAGAGAGAAAAGTTTACTTGCATAATCAAGTATGAATGTTCTTATGTGTCCTTAGGAAAAGATAACCTTGAGGATTTTGCCTCATTTTGCTAATTATTCTTTACCACACTAGGTATCATTGTGCTGAGAGTTTTAGTGACATGGGAATTTTTATTTTAGGATGATATACTTCCAATACTGTGAATCTTAACTATTCAAGATATACCAGTAAATCAGTGATATAACCAGTTTTCCTTTAAAAAATTGAGAATTAAATAAAATTTGGATGTGGTAGCAAGAAAAATAAAAGGGGGAACATATTGGGATAGAAAATAATTAGTACTTGTTATAAATATGTGACAATATATTTATTATACAATCTAAAACACATTTGACAATAAAAGGAAGCACTTCCTAGTAAGATTACAAGAAAACAGGCATAAAGCCAGAGTTTCATGTCCAAACTCTAGCAATGTTTTCTTCTCACATTTCTAGATAATGCCCTTTAATAATATTAAAAGAGGACAGGTAGGTTATGTTTTAATCAAAGACAGGAGCTCTAGGATATTTACAAGTTAAAAGAATATATTGTACACCTAAAACTAATGTAACGTGTGTCATCTATACTCAAATTAAAAAATAATATTACATAAATTATTGATATGGAAATACTTCCAATTATTTTATTTTATGCATTTTTTGGCAATAGGATTTAAACAGATTCAGAGTAGAAACAACAATCTAACAATCTATATTTCATAATTATCTTGATTTCCAATATTACTATAAGTAAAAATAACTGGACTACAAAAGCATTTATTTGTTGTGTTTAATTATTTAATCATTATTTATATATGCCAGAATCAATTTTAAAAAATCATTTGAATTTACTTACAATAACCTCATATATACAAACAGAAAAATATAAAATGTAAGCATCTAGGAAATGTCAAGGTAGAACAGGGCCCCAAATTGAGGTAGGGGAAGGAGGGTTCACACAGATTTAGAATGTAAGGGCTGAGGGTTTTTCTGTGTTTGGATCCCAAATTTGTTTTGAACTTCCTGGCTCCAATATAAAATACGAAGAAGAGGGCGCCTGGGTGGCTCAGTGGGTTAAGCCGCTGCCTTCGGCTCAGGTCATGATCTCAGGGTCCTGGGATCGAGTCCCACATCGGGCTCTCTGCTCAGCAAGAAGCCTGCTTCCCTCTCTCTCTCTCTCTGCCTTCCTCTCCGTCTGCTTGTGATCTCTCTCTGTCAAATAAATAAATAAAATCTTAAAAAAAAAAAATACGAAGAAGACATGGTCAGTTTTATTGTTTGTATAGCAGTGAAGAAAAAAGCAACTATATATGCAGGTGTACACACACACACACAAACACACGTTTGTAGATATATATACACACATGTACACATGTATATATATATGTAGATATTTATCTTTTCCTTCATGGCTACACAATGGGTATATATGCACACATATACATATGTGCATATATGTGCACATATACATACCTGTAGACATAAATATACACACATGCACACCCTGAGTTATAAATTCTAAAATAGATTTTTTAAATAAAAGTTTCCATTTAGAGGCACTGAATGATGTAGTGGAAAATGTTCTCTATTTCTGTTTTTAAAGTTATTTCATTTAGCATCAATTAAAAATATGAACATTCATTCATTTATCTGAGCAGTTATCATGTGTTCATTGATTGCCTGCTGGTTTGAGGCAACACACTACGTACTTAGGAGCAAAAGTGAGCAGCTCAGACATCTTTGATATATTTATAAATTTAGTCTATTTGGGAATCAAATTCTATACCCACACAGATAAATACAATTAAAATTAAAGCTTATGTAGTAGTATGGGGATATACATATATATTCACATAGATCTGCATCTATATATCAATATATATCTATCTTTGTATCCATCTCTCTTTTTATGTCTCTCTCTCTCTCCCTCTTTCTCTTTCTATATATAAACATATATAAGCATGTTGCCTCAGACCTGCACTAGTGTGTGTATAAAGATAGAGATATATAGATACACATATGTACATACATAGATGATATCAAATTCATATTACATTTTTCAAGAGAAGGACTCCACAATCAATTATAGTTTAAATTAGCAAAAGATATTCAGATATATGCTATGTCTGTTCATCATGGATCATGAGCTCAAAATAAAAACTGATGTTGGAATCATTGCTAAAATGAAAACCAGTCATAAATTGTGCATTAGTTCAGTGTAATCCAGTTTATATTTTAACTTTTATGCCTCATTCACCCTTGATCAGATGTGTTACTCTCCGTAACATAATGTATACTCCAAGTGCAAAGATTCTATCTCCTAGTATTTACAGGTATTATAAATAATAGATATCTAAACACATGTGTTAGTAAGCTGAAGTCAATGATTGCTAGACAAGTTGAAAAAAGAAAAGATAACCCTTAACAATCCACTACAGGAAACATAGAAAAAAATTCCAAATCACAGCCATTTCATTTAAGCATAAGACAATGATAAACAGATCACTTTTAAGTCAGTTAACATTCACTATAAAGATAAATATTCAATATATAATTAGACTTGGAAAGGAACAACAAAGTAGAAGAATATGAAGGAGAAAAAGTGCTAAGAGTTCAAAAAATAATTTAGAAGACATGAATTATTTCTTCTACATGAACTCTCCTAATCTTCCATTTCCCGGACAACTACTACTCAGAATTGTTCTAGATTCTACAATTTTAAAGCAGATACAGTTGGGGCGCCTGGGTGGCTCAGTCATTGGACATCTGCCTTTGGCTCAGGTCATGATCCCAGGGTTCTGGAATTGAGCCCCGCATCAGGCTCCCTGCTCAGAGAGAAGCCTGCTTCTCCCTCTTCCACTCCCTCTTCTTATGTTCCCTCTCTTTCTGTCTCTGTGTCCAATAAATAAATAAAATCTTTTAAAAATAAATAAATAAAGCAGATATGGTTGTCATTTCTTGATTCTGTCATATTCATGTAAATCATGCATAAGATATATCAGTAGAGGTATGATTTCTGTCATTTATATAATTCTCTTTATAAATTCTCCCTTTTTTTCCCCCCTTAGAATTGCTGTTTATAACTCATGTTCTTTCTGTGTTAGTCTCTCTTTTTCTTTCTTTTCCTTTTTTTCACATTTGTGAGAAAGAAAATGCTGGTTTTTCTCTTGTTTGCAACTTGATATTTTCGTTGTTGCTATCAGTGTTGCATCTCCAGACTATGACAACCAAGACAGTCACTTATTCTGAAAACCAATCACATTAATATTCTTTATCTCATTGCTCAGTGCCTCCTAAGAACAAACATGCCATAAAATAGTACCCATAAATCAAATTTAAGTGAACTACAGAGGTAATGGGGATTGTAAAAATGTCATGCTTTGGCAGTGGTTGAGTGGAGAATGACCCATTATCATATTAAAGTGATAAAAACTATGTGATAAAACATGTAAAGATTGTAACATTTCTGCTTCTCGGTAGCCTAGGAGATTTAGATCAAAGTTATAGCATCAGATTGAGTTCTAGTAATTTAAAAATAAATTGAATTTTCAAAAAATCAAGGAATTTAAAAGTATTTATTTTTCTTGTATGAGATTTAGATTTATGAAAGTCAAATAACTTATAGTATATTAATGTGTAATATATTTGGGAGGGAGTTAGTGATAAAAAGTTTCCATAATCTATAAATTGGTGTGTAAGGTGACAGAAACAGGAGGGAATATTTGCAAGTGTTGTTAAAACAGTTACTTTCAGACCACATAGTGACATTCAGAATAAACTACTTTCACATTAAAAAAAAACAAGAACATATGGCTGTCCATGCAACATACTGACATATGGCTTAGTCATCATACAATGTTAACTCGTGGTTTAACTGGAGGCCAATAAAGAAATGAGGCCTGTTAATTACAACCAGGTAGAAAATTTTCTCAGAACCTGGAAAAAAATCACAAATGTTACTGTGGACCAGAAGTGAATACTAACAAATTTCACCTGTCAATATAAAAGCTTCAAAGGACTTCCCAAAACAAACAAACAAAAAGCAAAAACAAAACAAGTTTTCTAGCCACAAGGAATTTCCTCCAATAATGGGATACTGCACCATTCATTATTGTCCAATTAGTTGGATCCTTTGGTCAACCAAATTACAGCAATTACATTGCTGACCTCACAAGCTTTAAAGTAAAGAACAATTTTGCTGAGAGCATCTAATTGCATGGCATACATACACCCCATTATGAAATCAACATGAAATTACAGTATATGTACATAGAAACAGGGAAAATAGTAGCTTTCTTTCCCAAATATCTAATTAGTTACAAATTATAGCTTACTGGTAAATAGACAAAATAAGGAATGTACTTCCTCAATAAATACAGATTTGATATTATGCTCTAACTAAATGTGAGCTCACTATTTGAACAAAAATGGCTCGACCTTATCCAAATATTATCTTTCAGATGAAGAACCGAACTAAATGATGCGTTAACAACACACATACATTTTGAAATGCAGAGAAATTCTTGTTTACTTTTTATACAGAAGTATACATGAATAAAATATACCTTTTGTAGCAATTACTGAAGTTGTAATGTAATTCTTTTTTGGGGGGGTGAGGGTGCTGAACACTTCAGAAATGATTTGGTTTTCAAATCATTCAGGCCTGGCCTAAAAAGCAGCATTGAATGAAAGATAAGTTATTTACTTTTGAATCAAATTTACTCAAAATGAGCAAATATTAGAAGATATATGACTTTTAATGAGCAGAACCAATATTCCTTTTCTTATTAATTTAAACTTCCCCGTATTGAAATGCAATTCTCTATGGTTTTCATGCATTTATGCACATCTTGTGAGCAGAGACACTGACAACTTATCTTTCACATTATCATTTCAAGAATGATTGAAGAGTAAAAACCTGAATGATAGAAATAGTGTCACTTTCCAGACCAAAGGGAAGATTTCTTTTCTGTTCATATCTCCCTGTGGGGAAAAGATCAGGCAGCTTTACTGAAGCTTATTATCAAAGGTTCATAAGCTGTGTTGAGTTATTCAGCTGTGACACAAATCTACTGTGTGCACAGTACCCACATGAGCTTGTCCAAGTCTTCCCTACGGGACTTAGGAGACATCAAGAACCACCATGAACATGAAGTGCATGGGACTTGCTGTGCAATGAGTAATAAAATCTTTGTCTCTGACCCAGGAGACTCATGTCTCTTACCAGAATCCATAAAACTGTGTCAAGCTAACATGTTAGCTTTTAAGTAAGGTAAAGATCTCAGACTCTTCACAGTTCCTGAAAGTACTCAAATACAAATCCCCAAATATTCTGTGGTTCTCAGATGATGGCATATTAGACAACGGGGATAAAAACCACATATTATGACAACAAATTTGTGAAAAAAATGCATATAAGTGGTAATGATGTATATAAAGTCTACTACAGTTTGTAACCTAAAGCTCTGAAATTTAATTAAAAAATGGGTTGGCACGTCATAGTAAAAATAAAACCTGTTTCAGCTGAATGTCAAACTGATTGAGATCTGCAATAATAACCGGAAGTACTACAGTAAAACCAGAATTCAATAGCTCTGGGGTACTAATAGAGCAAGTCATCTGAAGAATTGGCCTATTTTGGAAGGCATATAAAAAGAAATCAATGAACGAATAAAAACAATGCTTTTGTTCAGGCTTTTTTTTTTTTGTAGAAAATTATAAACTCCATTTGCTAATGTGGAAACTGTTATTAATTCATTGGTAGACATATTCCCAGTGCATTTGTGCTAAGAAATATTGATAGTTTACTCTTCTCTTAAATACTCCTAACCTATACATGTAATGATTACATGTTGCATATAATTGTGTCTCTGTGGTTCTAACATTTTCCATCTCTGACAGTTTGTTAAAGATATATGACCTCTGATTATCAACTAAATTGTGCCCCCTCCCAAACTGTGCTCACTTTTCACCTCCGCTACCTCAAAATGTGACTGTATTTGAAGATAAGTTATTTTAAAAAGTAAAATGAGGTCCTTGGGGTGGGCCCTAATCCAATGTGACTGAAGTCCTTGTAAGAGGAAGAGATGAGGACACAGACATGCCCAGGGAGGAAGACAAAGCAAAGATAAAAAAGATAGACACTTGTAAGCTAAAGAGAGAGCACCATACTCAGAAGAAACCAATCCTGCCAACACTTTCTTCTCAGACTACCTAGCCTCTAGAGCTATGAAAAAATAAATTTCTTTTTGTTAAGCTGCTGGTCTGTGGTACTTTGTTATGGCGACCTTAGCAAATGAATACACCTCCCTTATACCTAATTTTTTTGGCATGTGTAAATAAAGAAATATCACTATATGTGTTTTAATATTTCTGGAATATTTAAAGGAAGTAATATATTCCAACCACTACTATATCCCTAATAGAAAATGAATGCTCAGTGAAATCTCAGAACCCTCTTTCCTTCTCTAAGAACTTGAAAAGCATTCTATGCCCAAGGAGAAAAATCCCAAAGATGAGTGATGTGTGTCCTGCTGCCTTCATCTGTTAAAGATATAATAAAGGAAAACACAAATACGTATCTGAAATGAGAAAAGATATCGTATCTAACCTCATGATTTAAACTCTAAAGGATTTGAAAGATGTGTTAGATATCACATCTGAGGGCAAAAATGGATGCTAATGGGTGTTCTGAAATTTCAAGCATGGGAATATTTAGAACTATAATACAAAGTCAAAATTATATGAGAATTTTCTAAGTGCAGACTAATGAATTTGATTTTTAAACAGTTCAAGTATAAAATGTCCAAATGCCTAAAGGAATAATTATTATACCACCAAGGTATTTTCCCAGAATAAAAAGGTGCTGACAACTTACAATAATAGGAAATTCAATATTTGTTGGGGGGGGATAGTTAAAGTTTAAGGTCAGGTTATCAGAGGAAGGACTTTAGAAAACAAAATTCTTATAGTTTAAAAATGCAATTGGGAGATGTGAGGACACAGCAGCAGTCACACAAAGAGAAAGCCTTAATGAAACATGACACAGTCTAAGAGAACACAGAATTAGACTCTAAATAGAGAAGAGACTCCTTATGCTTCTGAAGTAGAACTGCAGTTCTCAGAAAATAGGTAGAGTATCAGAGAAGCATCTCAAGATTATGGTTTGTGCCATTGTAGCGGAAAAATGTTTTACCACTGTTTACTTGGTTTGCTTTTCCATCCAACACTCTACTCATAAGGGAGAAAGACATTGAAGCCATGAGGGAGTATGTTTTGCTGAGCACTTGGTTGGGTTTATAGAGGTAAATTTGGAAACAATACATTTCTCAATGACACATCTGGTAACTTCATATTAGGGCTTCAGGAGAATGGAAAAGATGGTTACATAAAAGGAGGGAGATAGTTTTTCAAAGGCCCGAATGTGAAATATATCCCTATGTATTTAAATGTAATTTTTAAAAAGACCATGAGGAGCAGATGCAAGTGTAATCTGAAGAAGGAACAATCAGTTATGCTATCAGTGCCTTTACTTAATCCCCCAAATTACAAAGAAATTAAACTAAAACTCATGCAGTGGTTTGCACAGAGACAACTCTGTCTGTGCACAATGTAATACATTCTGGGGAAAAAAAGAAAATCTCAATATAAGGACACAGGCACTAGTCCCATAGAAAAATAGACACCAGACATCTCAAAATTTTGGAGAAAGGATCACGCAGTTATAGGCTGTAGAACTTGATCATATTTATGCCTCTCATAAAGGGATTCTCCAAGGTGGACACCAAGGGACTTCCCGATAGCTAAAGTACAATAGAAAGAGTGGGGCAGACGGCAACAAGGTGTGATAGCGCAGGTGGTGTGATGTCACAGGGATGGCTGTCTATGCTTTAAGAACTATTATTTGAAAATGTGTTTAAATTTCTAATTGATTTTTGTTGTTTATGGTAGGGGTAAGATGTGAGAAGGCTAACTATGTTGTGCATAATTGAAAGAGATTGCTAGAATGCTAGTTACTTTGGGAAAAAAAAAAGTGCTGCTTAGCTAATATTCTTTTTAAGGACCATGTATGAGACTTCATTGTTCCAAATGCAAGGAACAGATTAGGTCATAATTCTATACAAAACTGTTCTTTACCCACATTATAATTTGCATGCATTTGAATTTTCAACAAAAGTGTTTCTTTCCAAAAAGCACAAAAAGCATAGTGATAAGTAAAAATAGAACTGATTTATTGGCAAGAACTACTAAGTAAAGGACTCATAATTTTAAATGTATTTATACACTTGCAAAGATAATTTACACATTCTCTGATTATAGATAAAAGAAACCAGCAGAAGAACAAGAAAAGTAATGTACTTCTAGAAGATCCTCTTATCCCTGGTATAATTAGGACAGTATTAGCCATGCTTTTCTGTGGTGATCAATACTGACATATCTACAGTTTTGTGAAATTTAGTGAAATTACTTTTTGGACCACTGATAATTCACATTATTATGTAACCCTCCTGCATATGTTTGAATATTCTGCAGATATTACATTAATCCAGTCTTACGCATATACATAAACTAATATTTACACACACACAAATACAAAGCACGAGCCTACTTCTTAATGTGCAACCAGTAACAAGACTATGTTTTCCTTTTGACTATCAGATTTAGGATAAAGCTGCTTATTTACTGCATTTTCGTATTTTTTTTTCTGGGCTGTGTTTTTTAATAGCCATTATAAATACAAAGTAGCTTTGCCTGGTCATTGCTCAGTTAAGATTTGTTCAGAAAATGCATTTTTACACACAAGGCATTATAGTCTTCCTAAACTATCTCTGGAAATGAATTTTGGTTCATGGAATAGATGGGAGAGAGAGATAATTAACAAATGAAATTGAAGTCCTTTAAAATAGAAAATTATTTCTTTTAAAACTTTCAAATATTTAATTAATCAAAAATTTAAAATGCTGATTTCTTTCTTTGTCAATATATCCCTTCAGTTTATACAAGATATAAAGAAATGTCAAAAACTGTAAGATTAATCAACTCAACAAATACTTATTTATGTTATAATTATGCTACAATTTCAATGCTATATAAAATACAGAGTAAAATTTTTCATGTTGGTTATGTTTATATTACAGGTGGTGGTAGAATGTAAAAGGTTAATTACAGTAGCACAGAAAAAGTGCTAACGGAAACAACTTTTATGGGGCTAATTGTTCTATCAAAAAATATTTGTCGGGGCTAGAATCACAAATGTGGAATGATGTCTACAACCATAAATACACTCTTTAAATGAATTACTTTGAAATACTTAACAGAAATACTCTTTTCCTCAAACTTTTACCATCTTAGAGTCATTAGTGCATGTCAAGTCTGATATAATGTAAACAGTAGAATTAAAAAGCACAACTCTAAACTCTATGCCTAGTCCTGCCAGTAGCTCTTATGTTGCTCTCATGAATAAGTTTTCTTCATTTTTTTTTAAATGAGGTCACTGAAATTGATCAGTGTCTGTGGAGCTTTAGGATTTCCCAGAGATGCCTCAGTCCCCAGAGAGAAACTCATTGCAACCCTAATTTTAATAAGATCAAATCTGCTTTGACCTAGTTTTATAATAGTTAGAAAATATTTCACATGGAAAACCAGTTTCATTGTTTCAATTAATTTAAAAAGAAGTAAGTGATATTTAGGTGCTTGCTGATTCAAGCACATTGAGAATCTAACAAATTAGAAAATGAATTTTGATGACAGTCACGTCAAAAAAAGTTAAGTAAATTTAATTTTTGCTTAAAACTTAACCAAAATAAGAAAAATAACATCTTTAATCAAATCAAGATAATTTGATATAATTTCATTGTAATATATATTTATTTGGATATCCAAATTAGGGAAGTTCAATGAACAAATAGGTGATTAGTTGATTGCATATTTTTTTTTAAGATTTTTTT
Organism: Lutra lutra; assembly: GCF_902655055.1. Lineage (NCBI taxonomy): Eukaryota > Metazoa > Chordata > Mammalia > Carnivora > Mustelidae > Lutra > Lutra lutra. Next base: position 55,286,490 of record NC_062290.1, read on the forward strand.
TTCATTTCTTTTGAGAGAGAAAGAGAGCACAAATGGAGGGGCAGAGGCAGAGGGAGAAGCAGACTCCCCACTGAGCATGGAGCCTGATGCAGGGCTCTACCCCAGGACCCTGGGATCATCACCGGAGCTGAAGGCAGATGCTTAACCAACTAAGCCACCCAGACACCCTATATATACATTTTGTTTTTGTTGTTGCTGTTGTTGTTAGATCAGACTAAGTTTCACTCTGCCTTTGTTATAAGAATATGGCTATTTTTTATTTTAAGGCCTTACTGAAAAGTATAACATAGATCAAATGTAACCAACATTTAGAAACTTAGAGAATTAGCAACTTCTATTTTATGTTGGAGGGATTGTCCTGTTATGTCTGCCCCTAAGCCCTGGCTCCCTAAAATTTTTGCTGAAAGTGGAAAGTCTTTGACATTACAGGGTTTATCACCAACATCTGCCATTCAGGTGTCTTATCATGGCATCTAGTATACTAAAGCAAGATGTTATTTCTGTATTAGATTAATGTGATGTCTTGATGTTTCTAGGGATTTATAAGTGGTCTAAATTTTTTGTGACTATACTAGGACAGAGGGCAAGATATTTAGCTTAGCCCTGGTTCAAAATTATGAATGCACACCGTTGTCCATCCAACACAATGGCAACTGTTTCTCTTCTCTAACAGCAATAGAGAACAATACATCTGTCATATCAATGGCCAAATATCATATATCTGAATTCTTTTTAATCTGAACAATAATACTGTATTGTGCAGGGTAGCTGTGATTTGAATTGAGAGTTGGTTGAGTAGTCATCCTCCTGAATTCTGGTTTCTACAGAAACCAGACTGCATAGTTAAATATAACTATGATAAGGACAACCATCCTCACATCATTGAGATCTTTAAAGGTGGTCCTTATGCCCACTATTGATATTTCCTTCCAGTCTGACATGCATCTTATTTTTGTTGACTATCTTGACTACTGGCAGGAACAGATCCAGAGGCTTTCCTCTGGCCTTCCTCACTATGACAGCTTATCGCACAGGCCAAGGACTCAGTGTCAGAATGATAGATCTGGGGCCTGAAGGAACTACAACTAAGTGGATCACTGAATCAGTGGACTTCATCTGGGACTTTGCTTATTACTTGACCCCTACATACTCCTACTCAAAAAGGGTTATCAATGTCAACTCAGACTCATTGTGCAACAGTCTTGAAATGTCCTAGTTTTTCCCTGTGCCCACAATAAATACAGCTAAGTAAATTGCTGTAAGTCTCTTTGGGGCAGGGCTAGAGTAATTATTATAAGATATACCCACTGTAGTATAGTAGAGCTATTCCTCTTGGGGGCTGGCCACCTTTTCAGTCAATAAACTCCACACCTGAATATTGACTCAAGCTAAGAAACTTGAATGGCTTGTGACTTATTATTAGGACAACTGTTCTAAACTTCTTGATCCTAAAGTGTGCCTTCTTCTACTTGTAGATGTTAAGCAGCATCTTCATTTGCTTCCTGTGTTTTGTCCCTGAGACAAAACACCATTTTTTATTAACCTCCCGAACTCTCTGAAGGGACAGCCCAATAGCAGTCTCTCCAACCTTGCCATTTGCTATGATAAATGTGGCATCATGGCTTCTGGCAGTTATGTGCTGCCTTTTGACATTTAACACTCTGGAGATCTGTCGGCCCCATTGCTATTAATAAGCCAGACTCTGGGACTATCTTTCCTATCCTCAGCCCTACTGTAAAGAAAAGAACCAACACTGGACTTAGTAATGCTGTCATCCATTTTACCAGTACATTCTCAAACTGACTGAACTGAACTGAACTGAACTGTCTGAACCATGCTTGCAATTTTTCCTGCAATATAAAACTTTCCTAAAATAAAATACTTATTGAATGTTTGGAAATCTATAAGATAGCGTTGTAGAGGAGATTCACAGAAGTATTTATATTTAAAATGTATATATTTATTTAATCTCTGAAAATATATTACATGAAACGGAAAAATTCTTGAAGGGCAACTATGTAATTTGGTTATTTCATCATAATTAACCATTTGTAGTACTTTTGTAAGTAGGAAGACAGGACATGTCCAGGTTAGAGAACTTGTATAAAATGAGAAAGACAAGATCAAAATTCTCTCCTACTGAATTGCTCAGAATATTTTTTTTCCTTTTTTCCCTCATTATTAACCTTATGAGAAAACAAAGTTTCTTAAGTTACTGTTGGAACTGTTGAAATTGTAAAGACAGGTCAGAAAATTCTCAGTTAAATTGTCTCATCTTCAAATTAAATGTTGCTGAATTTCCAGTGTACTTCATTTTAAGGACATTAGGGCTGGTTATAGTTTTGAAATTTCTTGGAATAATCGATCCTTTGCTGAATCACTTGTTAAGGTACAAGGAAATTAGCTTTCTTTATTACACATTATGTTCATAATTGGTGGCATGTTTATAGTTTCTGGATATATAACACTCTAAGGAGAATTCTGAATTCTAGTACTGTGGGGAGAATGTTGATTGATACAGTGAATATGTTAACAATGCTTATTCTTGGCAAAACTTTGAAAAATCAGTGTTGCCTAATCATATGATTTGTATGGCTTTTCAGTAGTTAGTGACTTTGCAAATTGGTGAGATAACTTGAAAAATTACTATTGTTTCAGTTGAATGTCTTGTGAAGTAATTTCGCTGATGAAAATAAGAGAATTTACTTTGGCAAATTTATTAAGCTTTAACTTTGCTCTCTATGTCTTTTAATTTTAAAAATGAGGTGAAAAAACTTTAACATATATATGTTACATGTACACACTCAATCTTCTTTAGTATGTATATATTCACATGTTAACTATTTAATTGAAAAGAGTTTTCACTGAGCACTTACTATTCATTAAATACATTTGGGTATAAATAAATAAATAGCATATCTTGTTAGCCCTGAATTATACTCAGTACAGTGGACAGAAAAATACAGAGAAGCACATCAGATCATTAATTTTCATACTTGCCTGAAAATTACACCTTGAGGGATGAAAGAAACTACTCTAAGAAATCCAGGAAAACTGTAAAGGAAGGGTAGAGTAAGTGTAATTAAAAAAGGAGTATAATAGGATGGTAGGCAGAAATAACATCTGATGCACCTGATTTGCCGGACCCAGAAGTTTGGATTTCCTATCAAGAGGGAAAGTAAGACTGTTGAAAGATGTATACAATTGAAAAACACTATAAAATTAAAGAGATTGACTCTTGAAGTTGTGCAGATAACAAATTATTAACTTAAACATTAGAGGCCCCAAAACATGCTGGCATTTATTGCAATAATTCAGGTGAGCAACATAACAATGTTATGTAGACAACATAGGCAATGTAAAAAGAAGACAATGTTGATGTAGATAAGATCAGAACAAAGAAAATGACTGAAGAGAAAAGAATATCTCGAGATATTTGGGCAGTAAACTGGAAATGGTATAATTGTGGAAAGAAAACAGAAGTGCCTAAAACAACTACTTTGGACATCAATGACCTTCAGAGATACCTGTTATGTCAACTGTGTCAACTGTGTTCAGCCTTCCCTCCTAGTTTAAGGATGTGCCCATATTTCTCAAAATCTTTTTTGTAGTAATACACATGCTGTTTCTCAATTTACAATTATATCATTTGCTTAAAGGCAGCTAATAAAAATTTTAGATAATATGTCTTTTTTCTTACAGACAGCATAAATATTTTTAAAATATTTGAATTTAATTATTTAAACTAAAAATTTCATGTATTAGGATATCATTTGTAATAGTTTGCTGAAAAAAACTACATATACATATTTAATTTTTAAAATTAAGTTTATTGTATATGGTATGCTCCTAATAAATAGAAAAAATCAGTTGTTATAATTAGAGGAGATTATCAATAACAACTTACTTATGATATGAAAAAGCAAAAGTGCCCATCATGTAAAACATCATTAAACAAGTTCTACTAACTTAATAATGGAATATACACATTTAGACAGGCAAGAGGAGAAGTAAATTATAAGTTTATCTTTTCAGCATATATGGAAAATGCAAGAGTTTTAGCCAAATGTCATCACATATACTTATAAATTAGAATAGGCCTTTCATGTATTCCTGATTGGCCATATTTTTTTTGAAGATTTATTTATTTTAGACAGAGTGCACAAGCACATGTGTGGGTGTGAGGGGTGGGGGAGGGGTGGAGAAAGAATCCCTGAGCAGACTACACCCTGAGCCTGAACCCATGTGGGGCTCCAAATCATGATCCATGAAATCATGACCTGAGCGGAAAGCAAGAGCCACACGCTCAACTGACTTCACCACCCAGGTGCCCCCTGAATGACCATATTAAGTACCATTTTGATTTGGATTTGTTTGTTAGGGGAACCAATGGTTTAGATTTACTTATTGATAAATGTACACATAATGTAATCTAGTCTGAAATCCTGATGTAGTAAAATGCTTCTGGGTAAGGTTTCAGAAGCCAGCAATATGAACCGTGGTTTGCAATTAATGTCTATGTGACCCAGGTAAGTGACTTAATTTTTCTGAATTATTTTTTTATTAAGGAAGTTTAGCATCCTTTAAGGAATTTGGTAATGGAAACTAGGAATAACAATCCATAATACTACTGGACATAGCTGAATACATGTATCAAATAACATAGTAATTTTTGCTTCATAAAACAAAAATAATTTCTAAGTGATAGATATGTACAAGGCAATATTGAAGTTACTGATGATTCAGCAAGGAAATAAGACCAAGTCCCTGTTTATATGTTTTGCATATTCTGATGGGGAGATTAACTGGATTTGTTTTAATGTATCTTTTTAAATTTCTCTGTACATTTTATTAGCTGCAGTCTAGTAAGCATGTGTGAAATTGCTCTAGATAATGAATATCCTTGGATTTGTAGTTCTTAGTTCAAGCATATTTTAAGTGTTGACTAGAACACGAAATAGTCTCAGCTCTATGAATAGTTCTGATATTATTCAGTTTATACCCCTCCCAGCCCTGTAGTCCTTTGTGAAGCTATATGAAGTTTCTCCTTATGCCTCACACACTTAGTAACATTCCCAGGAGGAATCTATGTAGACTTCTGGCTTTCTTTTCTCTATGTAGCTCTTTCTTATTTATATTATTTTTCCTAAAAATCCAGCTAGCTGTGCCTTTCCAAACTCCAAACTGTCTCTTAAATTCAATGAAATTACCATGCACTACTTGCTTCCTCCCTCCTGTGCTGAAGTCTGGAAAGTCCCTCTAGGCAGAAGCTGGATGATCTCTGTCCTAGCTTTTCAGCTGCCCAATGTTGGAAACTATTTTCTCCAATTGTCTTACTGTTTAGAGTAGGAGGTTAAGTCTATTATCTATTAATCCATCCTGGTCTGATACAGTTCTCTACTTCTTTTTCAAAATTATTTGATTAATTTTATAAAGTTAAATTCCCTTTTGAATTGATCTACATATTCATCTAATTTTTCCATTTTTCTATATTTTCATGAGCATATCAAAGTTATTTATTGATTGATTTTACTATTTTTACTTATTCATTAGAGAGACAGAGAGAGCACAAGCGAGGGAGAGGCAGACGAAGAGGGAGAGGGAGAAGCTGGCTCCCCACTGAGCCAGGATCCTGACATGGGGCTCAATCCCAGGACCCTGAGATCACAACCTGAGCCCAAGGCAGACACTTAACCATCTGAGGCACCCAGGTGCTCCCAAAGTTATCTTAAAGTCTATCTTCTATATGCAACTTCTAAGTGATTTGTGGATCTGCTTAATTTTTTTTTTAAAGATTTATTTATTTTAGAGAGACAGAAAGAAAGAAAGTGGGGGGGCAAGGGGGCGGGAGAGATTCTCAAGATGGCTCCACACTGAGCACAGGGCCTGATGACTGGGGCTCTAGCTCATGAATCTGAAGTCAGGGCCTTGAGATGACCTGAGCTGAAACCTAGAGTTGGATGCTTAACCGACTGAGCCATGCATGTGCCTCTGTGGATCTGCTTCTATTATTCATATTATCTCTTACTTTTTAATAATGATTACTTGCCTCTTCATATGTCTAAATACGTTAGTTTGTATGGTAGGACTTTACATGTGGAAGACTCCCTTTACCACATAATAATTTACCAAGAAGGTTTGTCTGTTCATATATTAAGACAAGGAACTGGTAATCTCAAAACACTTAGTGGGTTTTATTGTGTATTGTTTGCAGTTTTAGGACAGCTAGTGAACTGCTTTAGTCCTTTTTTCTGGCATGTTAATCTCCTAGGTTTTCATTAAAAATTCACAGGTTTGTCTCCTCTTAGCTCTAAAGACTAAGAAATTCAAATTTTGCTTTCCCTTTAAAGTAACAACAAAAAAAACAATCTGCCCTTCAAATGTTTTCTCGAATTCTTCAGATTTCTGACCACTCAACTTCAAAATGTGACAGATTTCTTGAGTGAAGAAACAGCTATGTGCTAGAAGCAGGTCACCTCCCTCAGGCTGGTGTTTGCTTATCTAAACCTTAGGGGACTGTAGATTTCATTCTGCCTTTCCCAAACACTTGGCTTAGCTTTCTGGTCTTCCATGTGGATCCACAACTGAACAAATGATCCTTGAGGAAACCAGTGAGTTTTAAGTGGCTACATCTTTGCAATTTGTAGCCAGTCACTTGCAGCCACCCAAAGAGGTGCTTGTTTTTCTTTCTTCTTTTTCTGTTTAGAATGCACCTTTAGGGGTCTTCCCAAGCCAAAACCAAATTTCAGATGATGCCTGAAATTAGCAAATGTCCAAGGGGAAAAGGTACATAGAAATAATAGATCATCATAGAAGAGTTTTTCCTCTCTCTGATATTTCAAAATCATTTAGTTTTTCTTGGTGTCATAGCTCCCTAAGGACTATAATATGTTTTTTGTAACTTCATCTTTTTTTTTTTTAAGTTTTTTCAGTTGGAATGTTGGCATGCTATGATACACTATATCCTACTTGGAAACAAAATTCTGTATTGTGGTTTTACTTCCAATAATTATATTTTTCAGATCAAGAATCTCTATTATTTTCTTTTTTTGGTAAAGAATATCCATTTTCTTAATTTCACATCTTCTTGGTCATTCTTTATGGACTCTTGTACCTGCTTATGTTTTCAACTTTCACAGGAATTCTTTTAGGACTGGGTGGAAATTAAGCTTCTCCATAGAGAACTTAAGATTTTCTGCTAATAATCCTTCTGGAAGCACTACGAATCTGTAAGTATTTTAATATTTTTTCAAGATTTACTTATTTATTTGAAGGAGAGAATGAGAGAGAAAGCACTCTCGCCTGTATGTGTACATGTACACATATGAGCAGAGGAGGGGCAGAGGAAGAGAGTCAAAAGAAGACCCTGTGAGACACTCAGGTGCCCCAGTGTTTTTTTGTTTTTTTTCCTTGAGATTTTTCAAACCAAGTAGCATGAAGTGGCACAAAAAATTCTGTAGATAGAATATCTTATAGTTAGAAATTTCAGAAGTAATTTACTTTCTCCTACTCAGTTCCAAGGTGGAGATATTTTTTGTCTCCTTCTATGATTTAAGTAAATTTCTCATTTATCTTGTCCATGAAAATGTATTCTATTGAAAGACTGAGCTTTATGTTTGTGTATTAAATCCATTTGGGCAAAACCTTATCACTATCCTGTTCTCAGTTCTCCAAGAAGCCAGAAAAGCAGAAGCCTAAGATCTCAAATGTATGTTTATAGAGAGTTTGCTTATCTCCAAAAGTTTTTGTAACTTTGTAATAGGGTCCTGCAGATACTTTAACTTGATACTAACTTCACAATGTATTACTATATATACACAAACATTTCTATACATATATACTATATATAACATATGTATATTTATTTATACAAATAGCATGTTTGTATTTATATATACAATATCCAATATTTTGTTTTTACTTATTTTATTTGGGATAGTTTACAAGTTATCTAATTAGCCATACTACTAGAAAGAATTCATTTTTATTTAATTTTCATAAATTATCTGTTAGGTACCACTATTACACACTACACATAAATTATATACTACTTTGTAGTTGTTACAGATTTGATACATGTAGTTGTTTCTTCCATTATGTAACATGTAAGAGTAGACTAATTATTTTAGTAAGATTTTATTTTATTTATTTGAGAGAGAAAAAGAGTGCATGTGAGTCGGGGGAGGGACAGAGAGAAGGAAGGAGAGAAGCAACTGCCAAATGAGCTTGGAGTTAGAGGAGAGGCATCATCCCCTGACCCTGAAATCACCACCTGAGCCCAAAACTAAGAATCAGATGCTCAATGGACTGAGCCATCCAGGCACCCACGAATAGACTAACTCAACTAACACCTGTCTTTTAATAGTAAATTAAATAAAGCTAAAGATCTTTGTTAAAATATGAGAAAGTGGGGGGTGCCTGTGTGGCTCAGTCTGTTAAGTGGCTGCCTTAGGCTCAGGTCGTGATCCCAGGGTCCTGGGATCTAGCCCCTAATGATGCTCCCTGCTCCATGGGGCATCTGCTTCTCCATCTCCCTTTGCTGCTCCCCCTGCTTTGCTCTCTTGCTCTCTCTCTCTCTCTGTCAAATAAATAAACACAATCTTTTTAAAAAAATGATGAAGTGGAGTTAACTTGCACTTCAGAAAAATCTTTCTAAAGAAAAAAAAATGCATAGTTGATAAGTTGTAAGGACTGTGGCTTTTGGTAAGATATTGCAATTGAAGTCATAACAGAAAACCTGCTGGAAGCTGGAAATGTGAAATTGGTTTTCCAAAAGTGTAAAGTGAATGTTATTGCACTGCAATTTGGTAGTATAACAAAATAATATAAAAGTATTATTGTTTCTCATGCTGATCAAAATTCAGACAAAATAATACATCCATACATATTGGCATTTTTATCATAATACTTTTTAAGGATTTACTTGTGTCTAAAGCATAAGATACTCTTCATTATGCCACAGATTCAAATAAAATTCTAAGAAAACTCCCTTGAATCAGATGCTTTACACAAAAGGAAAATAACATGACTCTGGCTTAGTTTTTAACATTTTTCAAGAGTCATGCTTTCTTTATTATTAATATAATTCACTTTATATTTGCTATCCTTAATAAAATTTGAATTAAAATGTAGATGAGGAGTCACCCTACAGTTGAAATACTGGGTATTAATTTGTTAAAATATTACTTTGTAAAAGGTAAAATTATGACTCTAATGGAAATATATAAAGTGAGCACATATCAAAAATAGTATTTAACTAAGTAATGATGTTTCCAGTAACATGTTAAAACCATTCCACTGAACATTTAAGAAGCTGGTTGTTTATAGCCAATGGTATAATTAGATTGTTGCAAACATAGTTCCAAAAACCATAATCTTTGTTGTTTATCTGTTCCATTAGATAGAAATCATTTGCTTGTCTACCTGGCAAAATTTTTTTTCTTTTCCATTGTTTCTACATACATGAATAACCCTTGATAGTTAAGAAGATTAGCAAACACTGAAGAAATATCTTAGTGGTAACATCTTTTGCCTGTATTTAGCTTTTGGCTTTATAAATTATATATTTATTGTTTTTTATGTATGAAGTTTTCATTTATACACAGTAAAATGTATATTAAGGATATATCTAGAGGACATTTTCATAGTTTTATTTATGTGTAATTAACATGTAAGACATTCCACATATGCCAAGTGTACAAGATGAAAATTGACATTTGTATATTTCTATTAAATAATCATTCCACAAACAGAACATGTCCATCACCCCCAAAACTTCCTAGTTTCCTTTATAATGCCTTCTCAATAATTTGCATATGGATATCAAATTGATTAAGCATCATTTGTTCAAAACATACTTAGATCATGTATTGTCCATGAAACTGTTGAAAAACAAGTGTCCAAACACAGAATCTATTTCCGGTCTCTTCGTAGTGTTCTTTTTGCCTATCTTTACACTAGTCCTATACTATCTTGATTGCTGTAACTTTCTAAGTCTTGAAACCAGATGGTGTTAATATTCTACATTTGGCAGATCTCTTTCAAAGAAAGCCCCAGAAAAGTAGGCCTAGAGAGAAGATATTTCAAAACAGTAAAGGCCTTAGATGAAAAGCCCACAGCTAGGTGCCTGGGTGACTCAATCAGTTAGGTGGCTGCCTTCAGCTCAGGTCATGATCCCAGGAACCTGGGATCGAGTTCCACATGAGGCTCCCTGTTCATCAGGGAGCCTGCTTCTCCCTCTGCTCCTCCCCCCTGCTTGTGTTCTCTCTTCCTCTCTCTCTCTCTTTCAAACAAATAAAACCTTAAAGAAAAAGAAAAACTCACAGTTAATATGATGTTCAATGGGGAAAAACTTAGAACTTTTCCTCTATAGTCAGGAATAAGACAAGGATTTGCATTCTCACCATTGTTATTTAACATATTACTGGAAGTCCTAGCCTCAGCAATCGTACAACAAAAAGAAATAAAAGGCATCCAAATAAGCAAGAAAGAAGTCAAATTTCACAATTTGCAGATACTTGACTCTATACAGAAAACCTGAAAGACTTCACCAAAAAACTGCTAGAACTGATACAAGAATTCAGTAAAGTCGCATGATACAAAATCAATGTACAAAAATCTATAGCATTTCTATACACCAGTAATGAAGCACGAGAAAGAGAAATTAAGGAACAAAACCATTTACAATTGCACCAAAAACAATAAATTACTTAGGAATAAACCTAACCAGAGAAATGAAAGACCTGTACTCTGAAAACTATAAAACACTGTTGAAAGAAACTGAAGAAGACACAAAGAAATGGAAAAACATTCCATGTTCATGGATTGGAAGAACAACTATTATTAAAATGTCTGTACTACCTAAAGCAATTCACACATTCAGTGCAATCCCTATCAAAATATCAACAGCATTTTTCCCAGAGCTAGAACAAGCAATCCTAAATTTGAATGGAACCAAAAAGAGCTCAAATAGCCAAAGCAACCTTGAAAAAGAAAAGCAAAGCTAGAGGCATCACCATTCTGGGCTGCAAATTATATATATATATATATATATATATATATATATATATATATATTTTTTTTTTTTTTTTAAGATTTTATTTATTTGTCAGAGAGAGAGGGAGAGAGAGCAAGCACAGGCAGACAGAATGGCAGGCAGAGGCAGAGGGAGAAGCAGGCTCCCTGCCGAGCAAGGAGCCCGATGCAGGACTCGATCCCAGGATGCTGGGATCATGACCTGAGCCGAAGGCAGCTGCTTAACCAACTGAGCCACCCAGGCGTCCCATGGACTGCAAATTATATTATAAAACTGTAGTGATCTAGATAGTATGGTAATGTAGACAAATAGATCAAAGGAATAGAACAGAAAACCCAGAAATGAGCCCACAACCATATGGCCAATTAATTTTTAACAAAGCAGGAATGAATAGCCACTGGGGGGAAAAATCCACTCTTCAACCAATAGTGTTGGGAAAACTGGAAAACAACATGCAAAAGAAGAAACTGGACCACTTTTTTACACCACACACAAAAATAAATTCAAAATGGATGAAAGACCTAACTGTGAGTCAGGAAATCATAAAAATCCTGGAGGAGAACACAGGCAGTAACCTCTCTGATACAAGCTGTAGCAACTTCTTTCTAGATGTGTGTCCTGAGGCAAGGAAACAAAAGCAAAAATAAACTATTAGGACTTCATTGAAATAAAAAGCTTTTACACAATGAAGGGAGCAATCAACAAAACTAAAAGGCAACCTATGGAATGGGAGAAGATATTTGAAAATGACATATCTGATAAAGGGCTAGTATCCAAAATCTATAAAGAACTTATCAACACCCAAGAACAAATAATCCAATCAAGAAATGGGCAGAAGAAAAAAACAATTTTTTCCTTAATAGGATTTCAGTTCTTCAAACCAATCATCTCAACTTTTATGTTTAATGAGATGCTATCCAAATCTGTGTTAATGGCATAGAATTTTACAAGATCAAAAAGCTTCTAGAGCCATTTCTTGTTAAGTTCTTTCTAAGCCACTTAAGAGTCAACAGGCTTTCCATAAATTATATCACCTAATTACCTTTACAGGATTAAAAACAAAATGTGTTGGGCATGCAATGTCAGCCTCAGTGTTAGCTAAGTAAATTAATATGGAAAAAGCTTTGCTCTTAAAAAGTCATTTACAGGATGCATATTAATATTTGTTTTCTCCAAGTGAAACATATTCATAAAGTTTAATGCCCTTCTGGAGGAAAATATCTGGGGAAAATACAGAAACACTGAAGGACCTTAAGCATTTTTCCCAAAGCTATAACCTTCAAAACTTCGTTTCAGATGGATCTATGTATGGCCAAGCTCCTAGGGCTTCCATAAATAAAGGTGATTGAGATTCCTGACTAGATAGCAGAGATCCTCAGTAGAAGCCTCTCCCCACTCCAGTGCCTATATATTAGTACAAAACTCTATGAACTGTAGTTAGCTATTTAACTAAATCACAATAACAAAGTATTTCATCCTAGATGAAGTAGTTCCTCTGATATTTAATTTTCATGATGGATGCATTTGCTGAGCTCCAAAAATGTCTCATAACCATAGGATTCTAAGTAATCTAGAAAAAGAGAGAGAGAGAGAGAATGACCCTTTATGTTATTGTAACTAAATAGAATTATTTTCTGATAATGTAATTAAAATTAGAGGTATTATTTAACATTTGTATCTTCAAGATAAATTTAGAATCATGAATAAATTAATTTGCTGAAGTGTTTAACTTGACTTGAGATCCCTGTGTCATGTTAAAGAAAGCATAGAAGTTGAAGTAAATGAGACAGAAAATCTTATCCCACATTAACTACAACCTCAAAGCTGGACTGAACTTGAGCCTAGCAACTCAGAGGCCTCCTAACATCTATGATGGCTTGATAAGTACATTTAGGAGGCATTGCTTTTCCTCTCCTCATATATCCAGCATAGTATGAATTTCAGAATTCCAATACTACTAAGCTATTTGGACAAATTACTTAATATTTCTATGATTCCATACTCTTTTCTGTAATACAAGAGTAAAGATAGTACCTAGTTATTCAGTTATTCATTGTATGGCAAATGAATCATAGTCCCTGGAATATAGTAATTTCTCAGTAAATATTTACCATTGTTTCAGTACAGGCAGAAAAATTGGATTGTCATAATGATGATGCTGTTCTCCTCATGCTAGCAAATGAATGAACACAAAAGATGTATGTAAGATATTTAACTGCCTCTAGAAAAATTTACTTTCACATTTGGGCACTACTATGCTCAAAATGAAAGTATTCTATACTTAGAATAAAAAATTATACATGAGCTCCTTCCAGCGGCGCCGCTTTTGGCTTTGTGGGGGGGGTGGGCAGGGGTACAGCCCACCCTTGTCCTTGGGCGATAAGGAGATCCTGACCAGAAGGCCAGAAAGACAAGTGAACCTGCCGCAGAGGAAGTCTTTTGGGGTTCGAGCGTCTGCACCTTCAGAAGCTGTGCTGAAGCCTTGATATGCAGCATCTGCGATGTGAGGGAAGGCAACTCCACCAAGTCTGCAGTAAGCCTTAGCTACTGGCATGACCCTTCCATCCAGCATTTAATAAGACTGTCTAAGGAGAGGAAGGCCCCCAGAATTAACAGAGGATATTTTGCTGGAGTCTATGGCATCAGTCAGCTGATAAAGGCATTTCTACGGAAGACAGAATGTCATTGTCAAATTCTAAATCTTGGAACTGGGATGGAGACCACCTTCTGGAGATTAAAGTCTTTTTGTTTGTCTGTTTTTGTTTGTATACTTCCTAAATCTTACCTCGGGGCCCATTTGGGCTGAACCTTCTCTTTTATCTTCCCTTTTTTTTTCCTGTCTTTCTCTCTCTCTCTCTCTCTTTCTTTTTCTTTCCTTTTTTCTCTTGTTTGGGTGGGGAAACCTGGTTGCTCAGAAGCGTTCCAGGGTGCACCTTGACTGCACCACAGTCGATACATCCAGCTACATCCGTTCAGTCATCTCTCACCAAAATGACTAGGAGGAGGAATGCTCAACAGAAGAAAAATACAGAGGATGGGCCTTCTGCAACAGAGATAATGGCTATCAACATAGACAACATGTAGGAAAGAGAATTCAGGCTAACAATTATCCAGGCAATAGCTAGGGTGGAGAAAGCCATGGATGACCAAACGGAATTGACTAGGGCAGAACTGAAAGTGACCAGGGAAGATGTTCACAATATTAGGGCTGAGCTGAAAGCTACCAGGGAAGAGGTTCACAAAGCTCTCAATGAGTTCTAATCTAATCTAAATTCTCTCAAAGCTAGGGTAACTGAGACAGAAGATAGAATTAGTGATCTAGAGAACAAACAAATAGAGAGAAAGGATCAGGAGGAAGCCTGGAACAAACAGCTTAGAAGCCACGAAAACAGAATCAGGGAAATCAATGATGCCATGAAACGTTCCAATGTCAGAATTATTGGAATCCCTGAAGGGGAGGAGAAAGAAAGAAGTCTAGAAGACATAGTGGAACAAATTCTTCATGAAAATTTTCCCAATCTCACGAATGGAACCAGCGTTCATGTACTAGAGGCTGAACGGTCTCCACCCAACATTATAGATTCCAGAAAAACATCAAGGCACCTGATAGTCAAATTGAGGCATCATAATTGTAGGTATAATCACTTGAAAGCCGCTAGGACAAAGAGGTTCCTTACTTACAGAGGAAAGCCCATCAGAATAATGTCAGACCTGTCCACAGAGACCTGGCAAGCCAGAAAGGGCTGGCAAGATATATTCAGGGCACTAAATGAGAACATGCAGCCAAGAATACTTTATCCAGCAAGACTGACATTCAAAATGGATGGAGAGATAAAGAGTTTCCAAGACCAGCAAGGCTTAAAAGACTATGCAACCACCAAGCCGACACTGCAGGAAATATTAAGGGGGGGTACTATAAAAGAGGAAAAATCTTAAGAATAGCATTGAACAGAAATATAGAGACAATCTACAGAAAGAAAGACTTCAAAGGTAATACGATGTCAATAAAAATGTATCTATCAATAATCACTCTCAATGTGAATGGCCTAAATGCGCCCATAAAATGGCAGAGGGTTGCAGATTGAATAAAACGACAGGACCCATCCATATGTTGTCTACAAGAGACCCATTTTGAACCTAAAGATACACCCAGACTGAAAGTGAAGGGATGGAGAAGCATCTTTCATGCCAATGGGCCTCAAAAGAAGGCCAGGGTAGCGATTCTCATATCAGACAAATTAGATTTTAAACTAAGACTGTAGTCAGAGATACAGAAGGACACTACATATTCTTAAAGGGACTATCCAACAAAATGATCTAACAATTATAAATATCTATGCCCCCAATATGGGAGCAGCCAATTACATAAGAAAACTGTTAATCAAGATAAAGAGTCATATTGATATGAATAAATTAATAGTAGGAGATCTTAACACGCCTCTCTCAGAAATAGACACATCATCAAAGCAGAAAATCAATAAAGTAACAAGAGCATTGAATGACACATTGGACCAGATGGACCTCATAGATATATACAGAACATTCCACCCTAAAACAACAGAATACTCATTCTTCTCAGGTGCACATGGAACCTTCTCCAGAATAGACCACGTACTGGGTCACAAATCAGGACTCAACTGATACCAAAAGATTATTCCCTGCATATTGTCAGATCACAATGCTTTGAAACTGGAGCTCAATCACAAGGAAAAGTTTGGAAGGAACTCAAACACCTGGAAGCTAAAGGCCACCTTGCTTGCGAATGCCTGGATCAACCAGGAGATCAAAGAAGAACTGAAACAATTCATGGAAACCAATGAGAATGAAGACACTTCGATCCAAAACCTATGGGATACAGCAAAGGCGGTCCTAAGTGGGAAATACAGAGCCATCCAAGCCTCCCTCAAATAAACTGAAAAATCCAGAATACACCAGCTGACTCTACAGCTTAAAGAACTGGAGAATCAACAACAAATCAAACCAACTCTACACATAAGAAGGGAAATCATCAAGATTAGAGCAGAGATCAATGAGGTAGAAACTAGAGATACACTAGAACATATCAATGAAACTAGAAGCTGGTTTTCTGAAAGAATCAATAAGATCTATAAACCATTGGCCACATTAATTAATTAATTAATTAATTAATAAAGAAAAGAGAGAGAGCCCAAATTAATAAAATTATGAATGAAAAGGGAGAGATAACAACTAACACCAAGGAAGTAGAAACAATCATCAGAAGTTATTATCAACAAGTTATATGCCAATAAGCTAAGCAACCTAGATGAAATGTGTGCATTCCTAGAAAACTATAAACTCCCAAAATTGAATCAGGAAGAAATTGACAACCTGAATAGACTGATATCTAGTAACGAGATTGAAGCAGTGATCAAAAACCTCCCAAAAAATAAGAGCCCAGGACTTGACGGATTCCCTGGGGAATTCGACCAAACTTTCAAAGAAGAAATAACACCTATTCTCCTGAAGCTGTTTCAAAAAACTGAAGCAGAAGGAAAACTTCCAGACTCTTTCTATGAAGCCAGAATTACCCTGATCCCCAAACCAGGCAAAGACCCTACCAGAAAGGAGAATTTCGGACCAATATCACTGATGAATATGGATGCTAAGATTCTCAACAAGATCCTAGCAAACAGAATCCAAAAGCACATTAAAAAGATTATCCACCATGACCAGGTGGGATTCATTCCTGAGCTACAAGGATAGTTCAACATTCGCAAATCAATCAAGTGATAGAACAAATCAATAAGAGAAGAGAGAAGAACCACATGGTCCTCTCAATTGATGCAGAAAAAGCATTTGACAAAATCCAGCATCCGTTCCTGATTCAAATGCTTCAAAGTATAGGGATAGAGGGAACATTCCTGAACTTCATCAAATCTATCGATGAAAGACCCACAGCAAATATCATCCTCAATGGGAAAAAGCTTGCAGCCTTCCTGTTGAGATCAGGAACACGACAAGGATGCCCACTCTCACCACTCTTGTTCAACATAGTATTAGAAGTCCTAGCAACAGCAATCAGACAACAAAGAGAAATAAAAGGTATCCAAGTTGGCAATGAAGAAGTCAAACTCTCTCTCTTTGCAGATGACATGATTCTTTATATGGAAAACCCAAAAGACTCCACCCCCAAACTACTAGAACTCATACAGCAATTCAGTAACGTGGTAGGATACAAAGTCAACGTGCAGAAATCAGTGGCTTTCTTATACACTAATAATGAAATTACAGAAAGGGAAATGAGAGAATCGATTCCATTTACTATAGCACTAAGAACCATAAGATACCTGGGAATAAACCTAACCAAAGAGGTAAAGGAACTGTACTCGAGGAACTACAGAACACTCATGAAAGAAATTGAAGAAGACACAAAAAGATGGAAGACCATTCCATGCTCTTGGATCAGAAGAATAAACATTGCTAAAATGTCTATTCTGCCTAGAGCAATCTATACTTTTAATGCCATTCTGATCAAAATTCCACCGGTATTTTTCAAAGAGCTGGAGCAAATAATTCTAAAATTTGTATGGAACCAGAAGGGACCCTGAATTGCTAAGGAAATGTTGAAAAACAAAAATAAAACCGGGGGCATCACGTTACCTGATTTCAAGCTTTACAACAAAGCCATGATCACCAAGAGAGCATGGTACTGGCATAAAAACAGACACATAGACCAGTGGAACAGAGTAGAGTCCAGATATGGACCCTCAACTCTATGGTCAATTAATCTTCGACAAAACAGGAAAAAATAAACAGTGGAAAAAAGACAGTCTCTTCAATAAATGGTGCTGGGAAAACTGGACAGCTTTATGCAGAAGAATGAAACTCGAGCATTCTCTTACACTGTACACAAAGATAAACTCAAAATGGATAAAAGATCTCAATGTGAGACAGGAATCCATCAAAATCCTAGAGGAGAACATAGGCAGTAACCTCTTCGATATCAGCCACAGCAACTTCTTTTAAGATATGTCTCCAAAGGTAAAGGAAACAAAAGCAAAGATGAACTTTTGGGACTTCATCAAGATCAAAAGCTTCTGCACAGCAAAGGAAACTGTCAACAAAACAAAGAGGCAACCCACGGAATGGGAGAAGATATTTGCAAATGACCAGACAAAAGGTTGATATCCAGGATCTATAAAGAACTCCTCAAACTCAACACACACAAAACAGACAATCATATCAATAAATGGGCAGAGGATATGAACAGACACTTCTCCAATGAAGACATACAAATGGCTATCAGACACATGAAAAAAATGTTCATCATCACTAGCCATCTGGGAGATTCAAATTAAAGCCACATTGAGATACCACTTTACACCACTTAGAATGGCCAAAATTAGCAAGACAGGAAACAAGGGGAACCCTCTTACACTGTTGGTGGGAATGCAAGTTGGTGCAGCCACTGTGGAGAACAGTGTGGAGATTCCTCAAGAAATTAAAAATAGAGCTTCCCTATGACCCTGCCATTGCACTACTGGGTATTTACCCCAAAGATACAGATGTAGTGAAAAGAAGGACCATCTGTACCCCAAAGTTTATAGCAGCAATGGCCATGCTCACCAAACTGGAAAGAACCAAGATGCCCTTCAACGGACGAATGGATAAGGAAGATGTGGTCCATATACACTATGGAGTATTATGCCTCCATCAGAAAGGATGAATACCCAACTTTTGTAGCAACATGGACGGGACTGGAAGAGATTATGCTGAGTGAAATAAGTCAAGCAGAGAAAGTCAATTATCATATGGTTTCACTTATTTGTGGAGCATAACAAATAGCATGGAGGACAAGGGAAGATGGAGAGGAGAAGGGAGTTGAGGGAAATTGGAAGGGGAGGTAAACCATGAGAGACTATGGACTCTGAAAAAAATCTGAGGGTTTTGAAGGGGCGGGGGTTGGGGGATCCAGGTGGTGGGTATTGTAGAGGGCACGGATTGCAAGGAGCACTGGGTGTAGTGCAAAAATAATGAATACTGTTATGCTGAAAAAATAAAAAAATTTTAAAAATTATACATGAATGTTTTAATATCAGAATTCATAAGTGAACTTGAGCAAAGGGGATGGAAAAAGTGTTGTAAAGCCTTGTAGTATCAGAAGAAATTACAGGAAATCTTTCTGGGGTTCAGAAGGTTTGGAAAGAATCTGAAGATATGATTGACCCTGATGAGTTTGTGAGAAAAATATAGTCTATCACCATTTAGAAGAGAAAATCAGTCAAAGCAATTTTTAAGAAAATGTTGTAAAGGGAGAGAACATGAAATGGAGAAGATCAGGTATATAATTACTATAATAATCTAGGCATGAGATTCATAAGCATTAAGAGTGGTATTTTGCAGAAAGGGGACAATAATTTGAAGAGCCGTTTTTTGTTCAGTCTAGAGAGGATTTTATATTTTGAACTAGCACCATATGGGGCTAAGGTTAATATCCCAAATATATTGGCACTTTTATTCTCAATCAGAATACTTGATTCACATAAATGATGGCTATCTGTACTTGATTTACTGCTAAAATACCAAACTGGGACTTAAGGAAAATAATGCCAGAGTTAAAGAAGTTTAAATTGAAAATAATGATCCAATTCAACTTATTATTGAAATAAGAAAAATGAAGACACAAAATATGCAATTATATGAGCATTTGCTTCTCTCCCAGGTATCAAATATGAAAAGTTGATGAGAAAAGGGCAGGAAATTATTTGATACCACAAACCTAGCAAAAGTGCACTGTGTCAGAGGGATAGGAGAAGAAAACATATCCACCTTTATAGAAGCTCAGGAAGGCCCACTTATTCTCCCTTCCTCTGGTTCTGAGTCCAGGCAAAGGATCACTGCTCTGTAGGGAGGTGCAGAAGCAAAATACTTCTGCACCATCAGAGGGACAGGAAATATTTCTGGGTCCAGTATCCTGCACTAATCAATGCAGAGATGTGCTACTGCTGTGGAGGGTGGGAACACCTCCAGCCAGTGGTCTCAGGCAAAGCTACTATGCTCCTGATAAAGGAAAAGAAAAACTATTTCCCTTAAGTATAGAGAAAGAAACTTGCAATGATACAATGCAGAGGCTTATTACCACTGAGGATGAAGGCAGGATAAGAATTTTTTTTTTAACTGCAAAAATGCAATACAGATAAAAGACATCATTTGGCTCCCATCAGAGTAAGAGTTAGGAAATGCTGTGCATGCCTCACTTCTGAGTCTGACTCCAAGGCTGGCTTATGAGTGCCATGAATCATCCTCCTCCCTCCAATATGGATTTTGTGTCTCATTACAGCAATCGTGTGCTAAGGCTAGAGGAGTAGCCAGAATATGAAGAGAGAGCTTCTCTGTGATATAGGCATACCAACACTGTTGAAAGAACAACTGCTGGGCACCTGGGTGGTTCAGTGGGTTAAGCATCTGCCTTTGGTTCAGGTCATGATCCCAGGATCCTGGGATGGAGTCCTGTGATAGGCTTCCTGCTCAGCAGGGAGTCTGCTTCTCCTTTTGTACTTTCTCCCACAAATTCTCCCAATCTCTCTCTCAAATAAGTAAGTAAAATCTAAAAAAAAAAAAAAAAAGAGCACCATGCCACAACACTGACATATACCCTACCAAGCTCCATGCCACACACAAGGCACAAGATAGTCACAGCCTACTTGTGGAGAAATTTTATTTATATGGTCTACTGAATGTTAACAATGACCACAGGAAAATCCAACCCAGGCCAACAACTGAATGTATTAACCCAACCCTTGCCCTGTGCATAAATATACATTTCATGATCTACTATTCATTTCTACCTGATGATCTGCCTCCCTTTAAAGATTAGGAGACTCATATAAAAGCAAGAAAAACAAAACAAAATAAATATTGTCAAGAGATAAAGATATCAACAGGATTAGACTCAAATAACACAGATGTTAGAACTTACATGCAAATACTTTTAAATAATAATGATTAAAATGTTAAAGAATCAGGGCACCTGGGTGGCTTAGTGGGTTAAGCCACTGCCTTTGACTCAGATCATGATCTCAGGGTCCTGGGATAAAGCCCTGAATCAGGCTCCCTGCTCAGTAGGGACCCTGCTTCCCCTTCTCTCTCTGCCTGCCTCTCTGCCTATTTGTGATTTCTCTCTCTCTCTCTCTGTCAAATAAATAAATAAATAAATCTTTTTAAAAAAATGTTAAAGAATCTAGGGGAAAAACCAGACACGATACATAGACATGGAGAATTTCTGCAATGATAAAAGTAACTCAAATGCAAATGCTAGAAACAAATGAAAGCATGACAGCAAGATAAAGAATTATACCATATCAGGAAGCTCATTAACAAACTAGTCAGAGCTGAGGAAAGAAACAGTACATTTTATAATAGGTGAATACAAATTTAAAAAAGCAAAACAAAACAAAAACACAAAGAGAGTGCAAAAATTAAGTGATAATGTAAAATGGATTAAAATACATTTAATTGGAAACCCAGAAGGAAAGATAGAACAGGGAAAAAAAATTGAAGAGATGATAGATAATTTTGAAACATTATTGAAAAACACCAAACCATAGCTCAATAAACTCAGAGAATTCTTAAGAAGGATTAAAACAAAAATTAAACATATCAAGAACAATCATATGTAAAGTGCTGAAAACTAAAGATAAAGAAAATAATCTTGATTTAAGCCGCAGGAGAAAAAAAAGGACATTATCCACAGGCAAACAAAACAATTATTCCAATGACCTGCTTGCCAACAACTATGCAAACCAGAAGCCAAAGATATAAAATGTTAAAAAAAAAAAACTAAAGGAGAAAAGTCAACCTACAATTTTATACCCATCAAATACACAGCCCAAAAATAACAAAGAAATGAAGACATTTACAGAGAAATAAATGCTGAAAGAGTTCACTGCCAACATGTTTGCACTAAAATAAATGTTAAAAAAATAATTTCTTACGGCAAAAGGAGTACGAAAACAGATGGAAACTAAAACTACATACGGAAATAAAGAGCACAAGAAAAGATAAAAATAAGAATTCAAAAATGCAACTCTTTTTCATTGTTCTAAAGATAATTGATGGACTAAATAAAAATAGTAACTCTGTACTAGGGAGATTACAACATTTGACAGTATGATACATGACAAAACTAGTATAGGATATGAGAGGGAAGAAACAAATTTTATTTGAAAGGATTCTATACTGCATAAGGTTTGAATGATATAAATTTTAGGTGACTATAATATGTTAAAATATATACTAAAATCCGCATAGAAACACATAAATTTTAAAAAGGTGGTATATATAGTAATTTTTCTACTAATATTTTTCAAAGTGGTTGTTTTGATTTTACATATGTAGTGAGATTTCTTAAGTATCAATACTTTGACAATTCATGACAAAAACAAATTAATTTCTTTCCAACTAAATAATACTTTTAAAAATAAATATTAAAATAATTATTTAAAAATTTTATTCTAACACCAGGACATATATTAGAGGTAATAATTTAAAATTAGTATGGATCACATTAAAGTTTTCTGTTATTTCCTCAGGTCATTTCAGTTAACTTCAGTCTCACACCTAATATAGACTTGGGGCCACATAAAGGTTGTGTAAAGGAGTGCCCAGGATTCGCCTTCTCAGAAGAGCTGTCACACTAGAGAGTTCCTGAGAATGTGTGCTGTTAGTTAAGTCCTGCTACAGTCTCCAAAAAGTAATGCATTCTTTTTTTCCTCTGAAGATAAATTCCATATGACTTGGAGAAAGTCCTTATATTTTGATCTCTCTCTCTCTCCTTCATAATATTCATGAATATTTGAAACAAAGGCAGTAGATTCAACAGGTTCAAAGTCTAAAATAATTTCTGAGTTTCTCTGGATGTGTTTCTTGCTCTATTTTTTTTTGCTAGTACATTTTATTTTTATTCCACAACATATTAAATGTCTTCACTTTTCAGCTTCCTGGTACAGTAACTTTCTAAGAATTTTTATCACACTGAATACTGCAGCATAATCAGATCTGTCATCACTTAAGGATTCTTCACAAATTCTTATTCTTTCAGAAGTAAGGTGTGATCAAGATGCTATATTAGTCTGGGTTCTCCAGAGTAAGAGAAACAATAGGATATATAAAAAGATGTAGATATATATGAGATTTATTAAATGAATTGATCTGCATAATTATGAAGGTCAAGAAGGCCCATGAATGCTGTCTGTAAGCTGGAAAACCAGGGAAGTTGGTGGTGTAGTTCAATATAAGTAGATGGCCTGAGAATCGGGGGTGTAGATGGTGTAAGTCCCAGCCTAAGTTCAAAAGTTCCGAGAATCAAGAGCGCAGACCTTGGACAGCAAGAGAAAAATCCAACCAAGGAGCAAATTTCCCTTTCCTCAGACCTTTTGTTCTATTCAGACCCTCAACAGATTGGATGATGCCTGGCCTTAATGATGAGAATCATCTTCTTTACTCAGTCGACTAATTCAAAGGCTAAAGTCTTCTAGAAAAACCCTCAAATACATACACAGGAATAATGTTTTACCAGCTAGCAAGGCAAGTCCTTAGCCCAGACAAACTGACCTATAAAATTAACCATCCTTTACACTAATATGAAAAGTAAAGTTCTCGCTAGAAGATTAGTTCACTCTGTAAATTACTTTTCTGCTACAGGTGTCGCTTTTGAAGATTATTGGAATTGATTGATATGAGGCTCTGCTTCAAATCACAGTGGAATAACAGAGAGCAGATTTATCATTACACATGAAACAGCTAAAATAACAGAAAAGACATACGAAACAATAGTGTGCAAGACACTGGACCTCTGACAACAAAGCACAATAATCCCAGAGATAAGAACAATGATAAGGTAAACTCTAGGATTACCCCCCAGCTTACTGCCTAGAGTTTCCAGGCTGCAGTGAATTGTTTTGTGGATGTGGGGAAAATGGATCATATTCTCCTTGAGTTTCATAAGCAAAACTGATAATCTAGTGAGACAAGTGGGTAGAGGTCAGATAGCAGAGTCATGGAGAACAGAGAAGTGCCAAGAGGGAGAACTCTGAAAATCTACAGGGGAAGCCCTCAAGTACTCAACAAAAAAGCGATCAACACACAGATGTGTGTTAACTAGTGGTAACTGAGGAAGCAGACACCCAGAAGGATTAGAGATACAAGATGATAAAAGAGTACTGCACCTGTTGCTCACCAAGAATTAGAAATAGCAATTGTTTCCACCAGCCAGAATGGAATTGTGAATCACCTACAAGAGTCATAAGGGTTCTGTTTTAGTAGTGGGTAATTATTAGCCATAAACAAAACACTACTTTGTTCACACCTAACAATTTTTAAAAGCAAGACCTGACAAGATCAAACTTTTTCTAAGTAACTTTACTTCCTTATACAATAGAGTTCAAAAATATTGTTAGGAATAAAAAAATATCCGAAAGTCAACAAGGTGAAATTCATAGTGTAGGAAATCTGATGGAGCATTATCAGATTTGCAATGGAAAAGAAGAATATAGCCCCTATAGGGAAAAAAACAAATCCATTAAAACCAATTCAGAAGTATTTCAGATTTTAGAAATATCCAACTAGTTGCATGATGTCACAGAGTAGTTATTCTGTATTCTAATTGTTCAAAAAAAGTAAAGATCAAACACATTAACTAGAGAAAGGTAATAGATATTAAAAATACCCCAATGAAGTTTCTAAGGATGAAAATCATAATTTCTGGAATGAAAAGTGCTATGATGGGAAACGACTTGAGTAAATAAATAGCAAGAAAAACAATAAATAATAACACAAAGACAGAAGACCCTTACTCAAGGGTGGGGAGGGCAATAAGGGAAGAAGAAAGTTTCAGTTACTGTAGTAAAACTTCAAGTTGCAAAATATCATGTAATTGGACTTTCCTAATGGAGTAGTGAGTGGAGAAAGAGAAAAAACTAACCATGCATGATAGTACACCAAACACAGCAAAATCAAATTAGATAAAACCAGTGACAGAGATTCTTAAAGGAAGCCTGAGAAAAATGGCACAGTATGTACAGAAGAACAAAGATAAAAATGAGAGTAAATTTCTGGTTAGAAACAGAAATGAAAAGACAATAAAGCAACATCTTTAAAATACTTAAAAAGAATATGTGTCAATTTAGCATTCATAAACAATACAAAATATTTTTAAAATGAAGGCAAATTGAAGACTCTTTCAACTATTAAAAAAAAAACTGAAAAAATTCATGACCATTATAAGAAATACTGAAGTCCTAATGCAGAAGATAAATGATAGCAAATGTGTGTGTGTGTGTGTGTGTGTGTATACACACACACACATATATGTGTGTATATATATATGAATATGAACAAGGGAACAAATAACACAAGACATAGTATATATGTGTATATATATATATATATGTAAATATAGTATTATTGTTCTTATTACTTAAATGTCTTTAAAATATGATCGTTTCAACAAAAATAAAAATAGTATAATGTATAGTTTATACTGCACATAGAAGTAAAGTATATGCAACAACAACAGAGATGTTAAATAGGGAGAAATGGAAATACATTGTTATAATGTTCTTACTTAAGTTTAACTATGATAAGTAAAAGTTGTACACTATAAACCCTAAAGTAACCACCAAAAGAAAAAAATGCTATTAGCCAATAAGCCAACAAAGTAAGATCTGGTAAAATTTGTATCATAAAAAAGAAAAGTACTCAATCAAAAAGAGAAATCAAACCTAAAGGAAAAGGGGAACAAAGAACATATGGGATAGGGAAAAAACAAAGAGAATGCTAGTAGAGTTAAAGTTCATTGTATCAAAAGCTATATTAAAGGTAAATGATCTAAATTCCCCAATCAGAGGCAGATATTGTCAGACTGGACAAAAAAGACAAGAATTGACTACATGCTACCTATAAGAAAGCAACTTTAAACACAAAAACAAAATTAGGTTGCATGTAAAAATATGAAAAAATATACTATGTTTACAGTAGTCACAAGAGAGCTGGGTAGCTATATTAATATCTAAGTAAATTTCAGATCAAAGAATACAACCAGAAGAAAAAAAGTCATCTCATAAAATTTAAGGGGTCAATTTATCAAATAGACAAAGTGATCCTAAGCATTTATGTATCCAATGACAAATGTTCAAAATATATGTAGCAAAATGAGTAACAATCTTTTCACCAAATGCTGCTGGAAGAACAGAATATTAGAAAAAAAAGTGAACTTCCATCTAGTCATCATATACACAAAGCAGTAAAAGTGGATAACATATCTAAATAGAAAATCTAAAACTATACAATTTCTAGGGGCACCTGGGTGGCTCAGTGGGTTAAAGCCTCTGCCTTCGGCTCAGGTCATGAACCCAGGGTCTTGGGATCAAACCCTGCATCGGGCTCTCTGCTCAGCGGGGAGCCTGCTTCCCTTCCTCTCTCTCTGCCTGTCTCTCTGCCTACTTGTGATCTCTGTCTGTCAAATAAATAAATAAATAATCTTAAAAAAATATATACAATTTCTATATTAAAACATAGGATGCAATCCTTGCAAAGCTTGGGGTTAGGGAGAGATTTCTTAGATTTGGTATCAAAAGCTCAATCCATAAGACACTAATTTATATAAAGAAGTTCATCAAAACTAATAGCTTTTGCTCTTTGAAGGATAATGTTAAGAGAATTAAAAGTCAAGCCATAGACTGGAGAAACACTGACAAATCATATACATGAAAAAGTACTTGAGTCAAGGATATATAAGGAACTCAAAATACAGTAAGAACATAAACAATCCAATAAAAATGGGTAAAAATATACAGATGGCAAATAAATACACGGCAAGACGCTTAATACCACCCAAAGAATGCAAGAACACTAATTCAAAGGGATACATGCATCCCTATGTTTATAGCAGCATTATTTGCAATAGCCAAGACATGGAAGCAGCCCAAGTGTCCATCGTTTAATAAGTGGATAAAGAAGATGTGGTATACATACACAATGGAGTATTATTCATCCATAAAAAAGAATGAAATTTTGCTATTTGCAACAACATGGATGGAGCTAGAGTGTATTATGCCAAGTGAAATAAGTCAGACAAAGTAAGACATATACCATATGATTTCATTCATATGTGGAATTTAAGAAACAAATGAGCAGAGGTGAAAAGAGAAAGAGATGGAGACAAGCAAGAAACAGACTCTTAATTATAGAGAATAATTTGATGGGTACCAGATGGGGGGTGGGTGGGGGATGCATTAAATAGGTGATAGGGATTAAGAAGTGAACTTGTGATGATGATTGGGTTATGTGTGGAACTACTAAATCATTATATTGTACACCAGAACCTAATATAACACTGTAAATTAACTAACTGGAATTAAAATTAAAACTTTAAAAAAAAAAGCTGTTGTGAGAATATAAATTGGACACTTTGGAAAATGGTTTGTCAATTTATTTATTTATTTTTTAAAATTAAAATTAAAACACATACACATACACATACCATATAGAAAGCCATTCCACTGCTAGTGAAAAAGAAGGCATGAAAGCATATGTCCATTCACTGGCCTATGTGCATCGCAGTTTTCTTTGTAACAGCCAAAACTGGAAACAATCCATATGTCTACTGACAGATGAATATGCTGTCACAAACACAGTGGTGTATGTATATATAATGACGTACTACTAAGAATTAAAAGTAGAAATGGTAATACATGTAGTCATGGCTAAATCTCAATTATAATGAGTGATTAAAAACTGTCAAAAAGGGCACACCTGGGTGGTTGAATCAATTAAGCATCTGTCTTGGGCTCAGGTCATGACCTTGGGGTCCTGAGATGGAGCCCTGCATTGGGTTTCCTGTTCAGTTTAGAGTCTGTTCTTCCCGCTCTCCCTTTGCCCCTCACCCTCTGCCTCTCTTCCCTGCTCCTCCTCCCTCTCTAATAAATAAAATCTTAAAAAAAAAATAAAAGCAGTAAGAAAGCAACATACTGTATGATTCCATTTATATGGGCATGTAAACTTATGTACAGTGACTGAAGGTGGGTTTGTGGTTGCCTGAGGACGGGGCAAGGATGGGCAGGAAGAGGGAATCGTAATTATGCAAACTATTGCTATGTTAAAGATATGCTCATTGTTTCTGTATATCCTGCCTTCTTATTCAAATAATAAAACACTGTGCTAATGGCCATTGTACAGAATATTGCCACCTTTGCATATAGCTATAATTAACCCTCATCTTATACTAACTGGACATCTTAGGTAAATTAGGACTTTGTAAAAGAGGGAAACATTGTAAAACTAGAAAATTAGACTAATAAGAAATAATGTAGAAGGCTTTTGATGTAAGAAATGATGGCACTTACTTTTTTTCCTATTACCTTTACTTTAACTTGTGAAGTCTCTTCTGTTCTTTATAATTAGCCCTGTTTGGAAATAAAAAATAGTTTAAATGTTACGTAAAACCAAATAAATGCACTAACAGAAATGGTTTTACATAAGAAAATAGGCATTGCTGTTCTTTCTTCTAAGTATTCAGATAGCAGTTTAATATCTTTGAAATTAGCTGTAATAAAGAATTGGTTTTCAACTATATTATTACTACTTGTTTATAAGACTGATTCTCGGGGTGCCTGAGTGTCTCAGTGGGTTAAAGCCTCTGCCTTTGGCTCAGGTCGTGATCCCAGGGTCCTGGGATCGAGCCCCGCATCGGGCTCTCTGCTTAGCAGGGAACCTGCTTCCTCCTCTCATTCCTGCCTGCCTCTCTGACTACTTGGGATCTCTGTCTATCAAATTAAAAAAAAAAAAAAAAAGACGGATTCTCTTACTACTTCTTTAACAATAACTTTCAAACTATTGCCCACCTATTTTAAAGTCTACAATACCAAATAAATTGAAATAAACTATCTTTTTCTTCAAAATAGGTTTTTCAGGGGCACCTGGGTGGCTCAGTGGGTTAAAGCCTCTGCCTTCGGCTCAGGTCATGATCCCAGGGTCCTAGGATCGAGTCCTGCATCTGGCTCTCTGCTCAGTGGGGAGCCTGCTTCTTCCTCTCTCTCTCTCTCTCTCTGCCTGCCTCTCTGCCTACTTGTGATCCTCCCTCTGTCAAAGAAATAAATAAAATATTTTAAAAAATAGGTTTTTCATTGACCCTAAAGTTCCTAATTTCCTCTTTAAGCAATTAATTCTATCAAGTTGTAGTTAGTACAGTGAACTGCTAAGAACTAGTGTCTATCATTTCAAGAGCCATAATCTTGTGGTCCATTCTAAATCACTGACTTTAAATCTTTGATCATTGATACTTCATGTTGTCAGTAAGGCTATCTGACAACAGCTGAGTGAGTTTATTTATTTATTTTAAGATTTCATTTATTTATTTGACAGAGAGAAATCACAAGTAGGCAGAGAGGCAGGCAGAGAGAGAGGAGGAAGCAGGCTCCCTGCTGAGCAGAAAGCCCGATGTGGGGCTTGAACCCAGGACCTGGGATCATGACCTGAGCCAAAGGCAGCGGCTTAACCCACTGAGCCACCCAGGCGCCCCTAGCTGAGTGAGTTTAACACGAGGTTTTTAGAGTAACATTCCCCTCACAACCCTTAGTTTAATTCAGTTGACTGACTTATTGGTCAGTAGAAGTTGCCAGAAGTATGTCATTGCACTTTGGATCTCGTCTCAGTCTTCCATAAAGCTACAGGGTTTTAAATTGTTCAGAAAAATGCCTCATCTTTTCTTTCTAGGTCCTGTTTTTCACGTCCCTCTCCACTCTTGTCAAGATCTGCACTGAGCAAATTGCCTAGAAACTCCCACTATCTTTAAAATGGAAAAACAAAATTGACTGAGGGAGGCAAGCCAGGCAAAGTCTGCTTTGATCGACCTCCAGCCATGGTAGACAGCAATCACTACAGAACACAGCTTTCTGCATTCTGATTAAAAAAAATAATAAATCTGAAAAAATATAATAGCATAAACTCATTCTTCCAGGTACTAAACAATGTTCTAATAATTTAGCAGATTAGTTGGTATTACTAGGTTAAAATAATGTAGATAAGACATTTGGTAATAATCAGTTAAAAAGATGTAGATAAAACAAAAGTAAATGTTATCAGATAACCAGGAAACAGCAAAAATACGTAGATATGTATTTGTAATTCTCTTAGTAGAATTAATATTTATTTAATATAAAATTTATAAATAAACTGCAATTTGCATATTAAGCTTTAATTTTCTATTCATATTTCCATTCATATTCATAGTCATATTTCAAATAGAAGAGGTGCTTCATTGAAAAAAACACTTCAGTGTTGGTTAATTCTGTAGATTAGGGGAAATGAGTAAAGTTAGTCTACATTTCTGTGCTTCATGTATATGAGAGGTAAGGAATGTGTTTAATTTTGTTTGGCTAAAACTGAAGTATAAAAAAAAAACTGAAATATAAGGGTTCAGTGAATGGATAGAAAATGTGTTGGAACAAGAATTGGAATTCATCATTAAAACCAGACCTAGGAGGACTTAGGTCTGCATTATGGCTTCTAATCACTGAACATTTTGGCATTTACGAGCTCAATCCCAAAGAACCACAATGAGCAGTTACTCTCCACAGGAAGCTAAGGTTTTTCTGTCCTAGGTCACACCGTTTGAGCTGACAAGCTCCTTTTCCATAATGAATGTAAGAGTTTTGTTCTTGATGTGGCAATGCTCTCCAGGGGTTTAGCAATTCAGAAATGAAACATTTTGATTTTCAAAATGGCTCAGGGACAAGCCCTGCAGACAGAGAGTACTAGAGGCAACCAGAAGCTGCTCAAGGAAAAAGCTTAGATGTTCTTTGGGAAGAAACCCTAGCTGCTCCAATACTGGCGAGATTGTCAAATTACCACTTTACAACCTGTTTTGCGCTCCTGAGAGAGTTCTATAAGACTTTGGAATAGCTACCATTCCTTGGCAGCTCTCCTCACGTTTAGCAGCCCCTGACTCTTAAAATGCTTATATGGCAATGATACATGCCCAAGAACTTGTTGACCTCCGGATTTAACTGTTATCCAATTATTTCTGAGAAAGTTCAACTGCCAGGAAGAAAACAGGTTCCTATCGCCTTGTGAGATGCCATCTGAGGATGGGAAAATGGGAGGAGCTTCAAGCCTTTGTGCATTCTGGGAGACGTAATGAACCTTGGCAGTCATTCTCAAACTGACAAACAAAAACTGTTGTTATTTTCCAATTATTCAAAGGCTTTTTCCCTTAAAAATCCCGGGAGTCTCTCCACAGTAACACTTCACTAATCATGTAGAAAGCATGGGCATGTATGCAGAATAAATTCAGATATTAAGTTGAAGTCAATTCTCACTGAGGCACTTGCAGAAGACAAGCAGCTTGGGCAGAATGCTAACAATGTTACAATGGAGAGCAAATATTACTTACCCTGTCTGAATGCTTTGGAGAATAATGACGTTTCAGAATATTTTATTTCTTTTATGTTATCCCAGTTGCAAAAAGAAAATAGAATTCCCAGTATAGATCTCTTAAGCTTATACGTATTAAATAGCACAAAAGGAAGGACATAGATCAGTGTTGTGTACAAACAATAATAAAAGAGTCAAACCCTAGCAAAAGAGGAAATCTGTCAGGTTTATTGTGAGAGGTTTGTGCGAATTTAATGTTGACAAATATGCTAACACGTTTCCTCTAATTTCTAAACTCTTATTCTTTAAATAAGTTCAAAGACTCACTTAATAAGTGAGTAGAAATGGAAAAAGAATACTTTAAAAAGAGAATTTGGATGGGATAGAATTTAAAATTAAACAAACTACATACATTTATCTCTATCCTTTAAGGAAATAGGTTTTAGCTACAATATAAGAAATTTACACTGAATTAAAAATAAAGCCCTAAAATATGGGTTGTCTAAAATAGATTCTTTTAAAGAGGAGGGTAATAATAGGATGTGGCCTTTAAAACAATAATACATTCTAAAATGATAAAGAATTAACATAGTGTTATAAATGTAAGGTGTAATAAAGCCTTCTTTGCCTCAAAAGTCAATAATCAGAGAAGAATCAGGAAAAAACATATTAGATTTTAATTTAAAAAAATATTTTCTAATATACAGTAGATACTTTAAAGAGAAAAACTGTTATGTCCTTTGCCCTGATCCCGTTCCTTTCCATTTGAGGAATAACATATTCCTCAACCCTATCCGAGAAACCAAAAACAAAGGCAGAGAAACAAAAGACTTACTGGTATCAGAATTTTGGAGGAGGGGCTTGCATTTTCTACCCCTGGGATTAAGCTTCAATGGAAATAGTGAAAGAACTGTCAAACAACTGATTACCAAAACCAGATCCACTTCTGAGTCCCAGGTGAACACCTGGGAGATAGAGCCTTCCTTTGAACTGCTTGAGCCACCAGAGCTTGAGTCCAGCGGAGCAAGGAATGAGATACAATGATGTCAGAGGCAAAGATGGACAAAGACAATTCCATCATTCTTCCTGCTGCCCCAGGTTGGCAAAGGGTTTAGAACTATATACCCTGAGGGTGTAAATTTATAAAATTAGAAAGACAGAGAATTAAGAAATACTCTAATAGTGAAAACAGATACAATGGGGTTATGGCAGTCTATAAAGGACCAGTTAGGAATGCAAACATCAGTATGGAGGAATGGTCATGTTTGAGGATGATCTGATTCAGCAATATGCCCCAAATACCACAATGCTACCCAAGCATGTGGAATTTAGATATCTCCTTAGGATTAAAAAGAAAAAAAAAAGAATAGGAATTCTAAATGGGCTGAGTTTATTTTTTTTTTTTAATTTTTTTTTTCAGCATAACAGTATTCATTATTTTTGCACCACACCCAGTGCTCCATGCAATCTGTGCCCTCTACAATACCCACCACCTGGTGCCCCCAACCTCCCACCCCCCACCCCTTCAAAATTCTCAGATCGTTTTTCAGAGTCCATAGTCTCTCATGGTTCACCTCCCCTTCCAATTTCCCTCAACTCCCTTCTCCTCTCCATCTCCCCTTGTCCTCCATGCTATTTGTTATGCTCCACAAATAAGTGAAACCATATGATAATTGACTCTCTCTGCTTGACTTATTTCACTCAGCATAATCTCTTCCAGTCCCGTCCATGTTGCTACAAAACTTGGGGATTCATCCTTTCTTTCTTTTTTTTTTTTTTTTTTTTACAGCTTTATAAACATATATTTTTATCCCCAGGGGTACAGGTCTGCGAATCGCCAGGTTTACACACTTCACGGGCTGAGTTTATTTTTAAATTGACTAAAGAATCCTGATGTTACTGAAATCATTATATGATAAGGTAAAACATGCTGTTTTTCAGACAAAATATGGGCTGGTAATTTTACAAAGGATAAAAGCTTTATTTCTATATAATTGAATTTATGACCTTAGAAATTTATCAGCACAATATAATGATAACCAATATTTATTACAGAACTAACACTTACTGAATGTGCCAAGTTCTAAAGTATTTATGTAGATTTATTATATGCTTTTTTGAAATAATCTATATTATTTTCAAAATAATCTATAAGACGAACATTATGATTATATCCATTTTACAGATAAAGAAACATGCTGAGAGAGAGTAAATAGCTACCCCAGCCTACTAAATAGGTAGAGAAAGAAGGTTTTGAATTGAGGCAGTCTGACTCCAGACTCTGGATTTCTAAGCACCATGTGTTGTATTATTATAAATAAATTGATGCATTATGGGCTAAAAATTAAATAAGATAAAATAATAAATGTACCAGAGGTAAAATATGTAGTATTAATATAATACATACAGGGAAGTATAATAAACTATGATATTTTGAATGCTTGTTTAGTTTTGTTTATATTTTTAATATTCCCAGAGTCTTAGAAATAGAAAATAAGGTGTCCTTTCCTGAATTCAGGGTACTTGTTTGTCAGGTTTTGTTTCTGTAGTTTCATGAGAGCAAGACCTCGAAAACAACTGGCTGTGGATGAATGATTGAGATGAGAAAGCCATGTATGAATTCTAGTTTTTGTTTTGCTTTGTGGTTTTTTCAGATCCAAAACGGTTAAATAATAATTTTATTTACTGAGGTAAAGAACTGTGAAAAAGTGATACTTTTGGGTAGAAGATGTTGCTTCCCATTTTAAAAGTTAGCATTTGGGCTTCCTATTATAATAGATGAATGGAATTATTCAATCATAAATGAATGTAAAGTTCCATGTCATGAGCACACTATGAAGACACACACACGAGTTGTGCCTTTCCACAATGTCAGTAGCTTTATTCAATCATAAAGCAAAGTTAAATCACAGCTATAAAGCAGGTTCAGGATTCTAAACTCAATGACCTTTCACCATATGATTCAACTTGGCTTCTTACACAGCACACAGAGCAGGACGGAAGACAAGCCATACAACAAACCAAGATGACAGAAGGGTGGAGGAAGTTAAGGAACCAAAGGCTAAGTCAATCTGTGGCATGCAGTTGAGATAAGGCCTGGTTCTGATCCCAGTTGGCTCTTGGCACTTTCTGCTTCTGATGTTCAAGTAGTTAAGGATCTTGGCTCTGTTAGACTAGTCGGGCAGAGTCTTTGGTGGCAGTGCCTTTTTTAAGTGGTCAGACATAGAAGGGTCAGGTCTGAAGAGTCTGACAGTTTGCTGCCAAAATCCTTCCCTTTTTAAAGGGATTTAATCAGTTTTGGGTCTCTGCAGACCTACCCTGATTCTGTTCGCGATCAGTTCTAGGGGGTCAGCTGACGTTGGTCCTGGTGATAGCTGCAGTACCTGAACTATTTGCGTCATTGCTTGACAAAGGCTCCTGCTTGACATGAGACTCCATCTTGCTCTCTGCTTTCCAAGTTCAGGAGAGTAAGGCATAGAGTTGAGAGTGAACAGGCTGTTTTTAGAGAAATACAGGGAGTGCAAAGCTGAGAGCTTAGGACAAAGTCCACAGGAATACTGATACTGGAAGAGTGGGGACATGAGGATAAGCTGCTCTCAGAGACTCAGTAGTGGGAATACAGGAGACACACTAGAGAGAAAGGGGCAAAGAAGTCAAGAGATGAGAGTTTCAAAGACAGAGTAGTCTATTTTGTTTGCAATACCTGATAATCCGATCTCAGCAGTGTTGTCATTATTGACATGTGATTCAATGGTGATTTTCTGAGAATAACTTCACTTAATTTATGAGTGCAAATACACAGACTATTGAGTTGGAAATGAAGAAACAGATACAGAAATTTGGACAAACTCTATTGTATATTTTAAAGATGATGTTGTTTTGCGTATTATTCTGATTATGAAATTTTAAACTTTGACCATGAGATAACAAATTCATTTTCCAGTGTTCCATGGACTAGATCTCTGTTCTCTCTACTATTTGGAAAGAGAGGCTACTCTATAAAATTATGTTCCAGATTCCCTTTATGTTTAGTTGAGCCTGAAAAACGTGGGATCAGACATCGAACTAGTTGATTGGTGAGTCTCTGAAGCGATCTCTAGCTAGAAGTGATAATGATAGCAAATTTATATCATTAATAAAGAAAAATATTTCTGACTTTTTAAATTAAAAGTGCCATTTCTCAAAAAATTCCCACATCTAGATGGCATATAATAATTTGATTAGTACGCAGCAGTGATAACAATTGTGTTTCATATTCTAAGCTTTAAACCCATCAATCAAATATCCTGAATTGGTTATGAACACTTCTAGAGGTTTTTAAAAAATTCAGGGAAGGTAAAATAGAAATAAATTCTAAGGATAAAATTTCTTGGGATATGATGCCCTTTACCACTAGGAAAAATAAAGGGAATACAAATAAAATTCATTAGGCCCCTTTTCTGATCTCTATTTCCATTTTCCAAATTTCTTAATTCTACAATTCATTGAGAAGACAATCACATTCACTCCTGCATTTTGTATGGGTCCTTCTTTCTACCACATTTTCCAAAAACCATTAGACGTCTAAGAGACCCATATTTAGGAAAATAATTTTTATTTTGCATTTTCTTTAGTGTCAATTTATTTATAAATGTTTAATTTGAATTCAAATTTCATCACTTCCTCTAAGTAACAGACCCTCTAGAAATGCTAACGAATTTGGTTAAAATAGGATGATAACATATTTTGTAAAATAGTTCTTTGCTCTTTATTTAATCTTTCTATGTTTTTATTTCTGTCATTTTAGGGTTCTGTGAGCATGGAGAACACTTTTTTTTTCCTTCCCAACGGAGATGGAGAACAGGTATTGAGGAGGTTAAAGGATACATTTACCCACCGAATGTTGTTTCCCCAACAGAGTATGTCTTCGGCTGTTTGCAGATGTCAAAGCATGCTCTAGTTTGGCTTCACAGTTTCGCTTTGTTGAACTATGTCGAGATTGATTTTCACATGCTCTTATTTCTTTTTTCTAAAACTAATTCATACTGTAAGAGTATCTTGGCCTCTTGGCCAATGTGAGACTTCTAGTGAACATTCTTTTTTCCCCCTCTCGGTACATTCTCCCCACCTTATGCTATTACTAGCACTTTATTTTTTTCTTCAGGGAAATATCTTTTCTCTTTTCCAGTTAGTTCTGTCTTTCCTATCAGGCATAAGTTCCCCTCCCTGTAATTAACTCCACCACAGAAACTTGACTCTGGCATGGCTATTTCTATTATCTCCTATGTCTGTGTAACACTAATCCCAGGATAGGCACATGATTCAAGGAGGTCCAAATAAAACTTGTGATTTTTCACTGCCATTTAACTGCCATTGTTGAAGGAAAAGCTCTTTTCTCCCTACTTCAACTGTAAATGTTAACTGGAATCATAGAAGGCAGAAGCATTTGATTACAACATTCCTTGAATTCTGGAAAACAGACCACTAACATGGGAAAAAGTGAAGCAAAAAGTGTCCAAAGAAAAGCTATTTAGAAATACCAAATGGGGGGCACCTGGGTGGCTCAGTGGGTTAAAGCCTCTGCCTTCAACTCAGGTCATGATCTCAGGGTCCTGGGATCGAGCCCCACATTGGGCTCTCTGGGCAGCGGGGAGCCTGCTTCCTCTTCTCTCTCTCTCTGCCTGCCTCTCTGCCTACTTGTGATCTCTGTCTGTCAAATAAATAAATAAAATCTTAAAAAAAAAAAGAAAAAAAAAAGAAATACCAAACGGAAGAGAAACAGTGGCAATGAAATCTTTTGAGCTCCTTATTATTGAGCCATTACTCATTAAATCCAGTTTGGTGTACAAAGAACCATTTTCTCACTTTTATTGCTTCAGCTGGTTTGAGATGAAATTTTTTTTACTTGCAAAACAAGATTTTTCACTAACTTAGAACTCAAATTTTCTTGTCTCTAAGACCAAGCATTCTACATTATACCTCTGTTAGAATAATATATTTTTCTTTATTTTGCATATATCTCCTCCATGGCCTTATCTCCCTATTCCATTACTTTGAAGGTATAATTAGGCATTCACATCTTCACACATAAGAGCAGCTATATGTACATTTTTTATTTTAGAAAAAGTTATCTTAGTTTTTTTATCTCATTATTTAATTATAAATCATCCCAAGGATCATTTTTTTCATTGATAGAATTTTAATTTCAGTAACTTAAAACTTCTATAGTAGATATATCTTTTTCTTAACTCTGTGCTTCAGTTTACATTTTAAATATAATTTTTAAAATTGTACCTATTGAACACCTGTATCATAGACCTGAGGACCAAGCATCTCTTGCTATAATAATATTGCCTTTATTCTCTTTATTTTTTATAGATTTCATATATACAAGGGAAGTTCTATCAATATACTTTTTAACAATATATATTTTTTTCAATATATATTTAACATGCCAGATTTAATTACTTAGGCAAAGAATCACCTAATAATAATTACTGATGTGGGGTTTTCAATCTAGTCACAATCTTTCTAAGTGATTATTTGAAGAAAACAAATGAAATATGAAATAAATATTTCATTTTGATTTATCTCTATAACTCAGCAGACAAATTATAGCCTGTGACACCAATGTATAACAACAAAAAAAGTTATTTCCTTAGCATATGTCTAAAAATTAATGGATATATAAACAGAAAAACACTTACTTTTATGAAGGTCCTCTATAAGATATAAATTGTAACTAGAAAAATGGACTTACATTATATATAGCTAAATATCCTTGTTTGAGGAGGAAAAGGGGAACACAAAATTATACTCTACCAGTTAAAATCTTTCACTGTTTTTTTTCTTAAAGATTTTATTTGATTTTAAGTAATTGCTACACCCAACAAGGGGTTCAAACTCACAACCCCAAGATCAAGAGTTGCATCCTCTACCAACTGAACCAGTCATGTGCCCCTATTTTCACTGTTTTAAATAAGATAAAAACAACCTAATCTATATAACTTTAAGTGAAAGAGTGTATATTGGCTCATAGAACTTGAAAAATCAAAGGATGTGCTGACATCAGGTTTGCTTTAACTTATGGCCAAAATTTGATTTCATCAAAGCACTGTTTTTTAATTTATTTTCCATGTCTTCTCTCTTTTCCATTACTTGTCCCACTATAGCTATGCCAGTTTAGGTTCAGTCTTTGTTGTGTTAATATATTGGCAACTTCTCTATCCCTCCATCCCTTCAGTGGGGGGAAATGTGAGGTGAGTTAGAGGATCTGTACCAGATTTGTAGAAAAATGCCCTTTCTTTTCAGTTGCCCATCTATGAAGCAATCACTATGGCTTGGAAAAATCAGGTTGCTTAGGTTTGAGCCAAGTGCTCTAATTTTATAAACTATGTAGAAATCTAACAGAAAAGGATGTTCTGAGGAGAAGAATTAGAATGATTTCCCAGATGGGTTTCAAGTCCTAATAACCCAAAGCAAAGTAAATATATGGGAAGGACCTAAATTATGCATGTCAACTACAAAAGAGAATGAGAGGCTTCTGGTTAAATACAAAGCATCTCTCTCTGTTCTCTCACCTTGGTTAATGGACTGCTTGCACAAAAAGACTCTGTCTCAAACCTACTCTCAAACCTACCTCAAAAACCACATGTATGTTTACAGACACACAGTTCATGGTGAAAAATATTTTTTAAATTAACTTGTTATCAACTCCTAAGATAAGGAGATATTTACTACACCTTTCCCAGATTTACTTGACAGAACAATCACTTAGACGTGAGGCATCATTGCATGGGAATGTGGCATTGCTTGAAAAATTCTTAACCATACTCTTGAGCCTAAAATAGATCAGATATAATAAAGAAGGTTGCACATTTCAAGAAATGGTATATTCCAAACACTCATTTTTAAAGAAACTAACTTTGTTTATCTGAAAAGTGACCACAAATATCTTACAAATTCCCTTATATAATATGCCCTTTATAAACAAACCTACACATACTACTGTCAAAAATATCTCAGTATTGGGATGCCTGGGTGGCTCATTGGGTTAAGCCTCTGCCTTTGGCTCAGGTCATGATCTCAGGGTCCTGGGATCGAGTCCCGTATCGGGCTCTCTGCTCAGCAGCGAGCCTGCTTACTCCTCTCTGTCTCTCTCTGCCTGCCTCTCTGGCTACTTGTGATCTCTCTCTGTCAAATAAATAAATAAAATCTTTTTAAAAAATCTCAGTATTTATTTCAGAGTTTTACTATAACTGATAAACTAATCCTATGAAATAAAAGGTATCCATGCATTTCAATTTTAGAGGAAAAAAAAAGTATAGCCTGCAAATCATTTTGCCAAACAGAAACATGCAAAACCTTTATCCAGTCATAACAAAATTTTTCCCATTTACTATTAATACTCCACAGGATTAATAAGGTCAGCAAAAAGAGATCATTTCACAATAAAACCTGACGGCCAAAGCTACCTTAAATTAACATAAGACCAATTAAACATAAATTTCTTATGAAAGACAACACACTTTCCCCAGACATTTCTTTAAACCAGAATATAATGCATAATGTTTTATGCTTTATAATTAGACCTCAAATCCACCATTTGCAACACATTTATTGCTAATTTTCAACTTGTAAACCTGGACTTTTATCACTATTCTCCCTTCCTCTTACTCTGATTTCTTATTCAAATAAAATAACCTATCAGGGAAAATTAGATGAGACATCTTACTATCTTTTTGAAACCATCTCAAGAACCTTCCCTTCACCTCACAGTGCTAAGTAGAAGAACTGAAAATCTTGTAAATTTGCAATAATTGTAAATCCTTTCCTTTTCAGGAGCCACCCAATCCAGAGCACAATTCCTCAGCTAGTTAGCATATAGCAGACAGTAAAATCTTACAAGGTAGTATTTGTGAGAAAGCAATCATGATTCAATTTAAAAATATATATACTCTTGATTTATAGTTATATATATTCATGTAACATACACTTATCACATAAATGAATCACGAACCTTCAGAGTATATTTAGTTACATAGAGATGAAGAGAGCAAAAACACATATTTATATGACTTAAATGATATCAAAATAAGTTATGTTGGATAGCCTTGTTATATAAATGCTAGTGTAAATGCTGACAAAAATGATAATCTTATTTCCTATATTCAAATTAAATATTACATATTCCCGCACTGTGTAAATACTGAAAAAATGCACCACAAGTGGTTCAAGAAATAAGGCAATAACTACTGTATGTATTTCATTATGGGGAAATTTAATAAAAGGGGTAGGCTTCATACCAGAAAAGGGCTTAAAAGGAACCCAGACATTATTAACAGCCAGAAGCTCCTATCATCTTAAGAGCTAGAGGAATAGCAGGAGGTACTAGAATACAAAATCAGGGCCATCTGACGAGAACTGGGGCATGGCCTACTGTGTGCCACAGAGAGTAGAGACAGGTAACAGAGGACTTAGGTATAATGTAATACATACATTGTTTCACTGAAACAAATGGGCATGCTGAGAAAGGTAAACTATGAGGGGCACCTGGGTGGCTCAGTCTGTTAAGGGACAGACTCTTGGTCTCCACTCAGGTCATGATCTCTTGGGTAGTATGATCAAGCCCCAAGTGGGGCTCCACACTCAGCCAGGATCTTCTTGAAGCTTCTCCCCTCTGCTCCTTCCCCGACTTGTGCACTCTCTCCCTTTCTCTCTAACCCACTAAAATAAATAGATAAATCTTTTTAAAAAGCTATTAAACATGGAATTTCAAAATCCAAAAACAATTACCATTTATCTTTTTTGAAGCACTTCAAAAAAGAAACATTTTGTATAAATCAAACAATATATGTACTATCTGTATGTTGAAAACTCTAAGACACTAATAAAAATTTTAAAAAGATAAAAATAAATGGTAAGATAAAAAATGATCATGGATTGGAAGACTAAACATTAAGATGTCAATTCTCTGCTCTGATTTATAGATTCAATGCAATCTTGACAATATAACAGCAAGAATTTTTAGAGATACAGATGATCTGATTTTAAAAGTTATATGGAAAAGTGAAGAGACTAGAGTGGCCAAGACAATTCTGAAAAAGAAAAACAGTGTCTGAGGGTTCATATTGCCCAATTTCCACACTTACTATGAAGCTACAGTAATCAAGGATTTTATTCACATAAGGGGAGACACTTATAACAGTGGAAAGAATAGAGAAGAAGAAATGAACCCACCTAAATCAAGTGATTCTTCACAAAGTTGCAAAGATAATGCAATGAAGAATGTTTTCAACAGATAAGATTGGAACAATTAGATTTCCATATGTCAAAATAATGAATCATGACACATACCTTCCATTACACAGAAATGAACTTAAAATGGATCACAGATATAAAAGTAAAATGGAAAATTATAAAATGTAGTGAAAACACTTGATAAAGAATATATGTGACCTTAGGTTTTATGAAGATAAATTGCACACTATAAAAAATTAAAAACTTTGCTTTGTGAAACTCACGGTTAATAGAATAAAACAGAAGCTAGCAACTGGGAAAAGTATTTGTAAATCACATACCTAACAAAGGACTTCTATCTAGAACATTTAGATTACTCTTAAAGTGAAACAATATAAACTAATAAAAATTGGACAAAAGACCTGAAATAGATACTCCACCAAAGAATGTATATATATATACAAATTAAGTATATCAAAAGTTTCTCTACATCATTTGTCACTAGAGAAACTGAATTAAAACAATGAGATACTACAACACATGGATTAGAATACATAATTTTAAAATAACTAGCAATGCCATTGTTTTGGCAAGAATGTAGAGCAACTCAGGGGAGTCAAGATGGCAGAGAAGTAGCAGGCTGAGACTACATCAGATAGCAGATCAGCTAGATAGCTTATCTAAAGATTGCAACACCTACAAATCCAATGGGAGATGGAAGAGAAGAAGAACAGCAATTCTAGAAACAGAAAATCAACCACTTTTTGAAAGGTAGGACTGGCGGAGAAGTGAATCCAAAGCAACAAGAAGATAGACCGTGGGGGGAGGGATGGCTCCCTGCAAGCGGCAGAGCAATGGAGCACAAAATCAGGACTTTTAAAAGTGTATTCCGCTGAGGAACATCACTCCAGAGGCTAAACTGGGGTGAAGCCCATGCGGGGTCAGTGGTCCCAAGTCCCGCAGGGTCACAGAAGGACCAGGGATGTCTGAATGTCACAGAGCTTGCAGGTATTAGGACGGGGAAGCTGGCTACAGAGACAGAGCCGGGGAGTGATCTCTCAGCTCAGGGTTACCTTGAACTGGTTGCAGGCAGGGTGAGTTCGGAGCGCAGCTGGAGGCCAGGGAGACAGTGATTGGGCACTATTCTCTAAGGGCAGACTGAGGAGTGGGGCTCCAAGCTCTCGGCTCCTCTGGGCTGGAGATTGGAGGCTGCCATCTTCATTCCCATCCTCTGGAACTCTATAGAAAGCACCCGGGAACAAAAGCCCTCGAAAGCAAACCCTAACAGATTACTCAGCCTGGCCCCTGGTAAGGGTGGTGCCATTCCGCCTGGGGCAAAGACACTTGAGAATCACTACAACAGGCCCCTCCCCCAGAAGATCAACAAGAAATCCAGCCAGGACCAAGGTCACCTACCAAGGAGTACAGGTTTAATACCAAGGAGAGTGGTGGAATTCCAGTGGAGGAGAAAGCAAAGCATGGAACTCAAGGCTTTCTCCCCATGATTCTTTAGTCTTGCAGTTAATTTAATTTTTTTTTCAATTTTTTTTCTTCTTCTGCAAAATTTTTTTAACCTTTACCCTTTTCTTTTTTAACGTTTTTTAGCTAGTTTATCTAATATATATATATATATTTTTATATATCTTCTTTCTTTATCCGTTTTCTTTTTTTAATTATTTCTTTTTTTTTTCTGAACCTCTTTTTATCCCCTTTCTCCCTCCCACGATTTGGGTTCTCTTCTGATTTGGTTAAAGCGTATTTTCCTGGGGTCTTTGCCACCCTTTTAGTATTTTACTTGCTCCTTCATATACTCTTATCTGGACAAAATTACAAGGCAGAAAAATTCACCACAAAAAAAAAGAACAAGAGGCAGTACCAAAGGCTAGGGACCTAATCAATACAGACATTGGTAATATGTCAGATTTAGAGTTCAGAATGACGATTCTCAAGGTTCTAGCCAGGCTCGAAAAAGGCATGGAAGATATTAGAGAAACGCTCTTGGGAGATATAAAAGCCCTTTATGGAGAAATAAAAGAACTAAAATCTAACCAAGTTGAAATCAAAAAAGGTATTAATGAGGTGCAATAAAAAATGGAGGCTCTCACTGCTAGGATAAATGAGGCAGAAGAAAGAATTAGTGATATAGAAGACCAAATGACAGAGAATAAAGAAGCTGAGCAAAAGAGGGACAAACAGCTACTGGACCACGAGGGTAGAATTCGAGAGATAAGTGACACCATAAGACAAAACAACATTAGAATAATTGGGATTCGAAAAGAAGAAGAAAGAGAGGGGGGAGGAGAAGGTATATTGGAGAGAATTATTAGAGAGAATTTCCCCAATATGGCAAAGGGAACAAGCATCAATCCAGGGGTACAGAGACCGCCCCCTAAAAATCAACAAGAATAGGTCCACATCCCGTCAACTGATAGTAAAATTTACAAGTCTTAGTGACAAAGAGAAAATCCTGAAAGCAGCCCAGAAAAAGAAGTCTG
This sequence comes from Lutra lutra, assembly GCF_902655055.1. Taxonomy (NCBI): domain Eukaryota; kingdom Metazoa; phylum Chordata; class Mammalia; order Carnivora; family Mustelidae; genus Lutra; species Lutra lutra. The sequence continues at coordinate 55,330,629 of NC_062290.1, forward strand.
TAACATACAATGGTAAAAATACTAGATTGGCAGCAGACTTATCCACAGAGACCTGGCAGGCCAGAAAGAGCTGGCATGATATATTCAGAGCACGAAATGAGAAAAACATACAGCCAAGAATACTATATCCAGCCAGGCTATCATTGAAAATAGAAGGAGAGATAAAAAGCTTCCAGGACAAACAAAAACTGAAAGAATTTGCAAACACCAAACCAGCTCTACAGGAAATATTGAAAGGGGTCCTCAAAGCAAGGAGAGACCCTAAAAGTAGTAGATCAGAAAGGAACAGAGACAATACATAGTAACAGTCACAGGCAATACAATGGCACTAAATTCATATCTCTCAATAGTTACCCTGAATGTTAATGGGATAAATGCCCCAATCAAGGGACACAGGGTATCAGAATGGATAAAAAAACAAAACCCATCTATATGTTGCCTACAAGAAACTCATTTTAGACCCGAAGACACCTCCAGATTTAAAGTGAGGGGGTGGAAAAGAATTTACCATACTAATGGACATCAGAAGAAAGCAGAAGTGGCAATCCTTATATCAGATCAATTAGATTTTAAGCCAAAGACTATAATAAGAGATGAGGAAGGACAATATATCATACTCAAAGGCTCTGTCCAACAAGAAGATCTAACAATTTTAAATATCTATGCCCCTAATGTGGGAGCAGCCAACTATATAAACCAATTAAAAACAAAATCAAAGAAACACAGCAACAATAATACAATCATAGTAGGGGACTTTAACACTCCCCTCACTGAAATGGACAGATCATCCACGTAAAAGATCAACAAGAAAATAAAAGCCTTAAATGACACACTGGACCAGATGGACATCACAGATATATTCAGAACATTTCATCCCAAAGCAACAGAATACACATTCTTCTCTGGTGCACATGGAACATTCTCCAGAATAGATCACATCCTGGGTCCTAAATCAGGTCTCAACAGGTATCAAAAGATTGGGATCGGGGCGCCTGGGTGGCTCAGTTGGTTAAGCAGCTGCCTTCGGCTCAGGTCATGATCCCAGCGTCCTGGGATCGAGTCCCACATCGGGCTCCTTGCTTGGCGGGGAGCCTGCTTCTCCCTCTGCCTCTGCCTGCCATTCTGTCCACCTGTGCTCGCTCTCTCTCCCTCTCTCTCTGACAAATTAAAAAAAAAAAAAAAATCTTCAAAAGATTGGGATCATTCCCTGCATATTTTCAGACCACAATGCTCTGAAGTTAGAACTCAATCACAAGAGGAAATTTGGAAAGAACTCAAATGCATGGAGACTAAAGAGCATCCTTCTAAAGAATGAATGGGTCAACCAGGAAATTAAAGAAGAATTGAAAAAAATTCATGGAAACAAATGATAATGAAAACACAACGGTTCAAAATCTGCGGGACACAGCAAAGGCAGTTCTGAGAGGAAAATATATAGCGGTACAAGCCTTTCTCAAGAAACAAGAAAGGTCTCAAGTACACAACCTAACCCTACACCTAAAGGAGCTGGAGAAAGAACAAGAAAGAAACCCTAAACCCAGCGGGAGAAGAGAAATCATAAAGATCAGAGCAGAAATCAATGAAATAGAAACCAAAAAAACAATAGAACAAATCAACGAAACTAGGAGCTGGTTCTTTGAAAGAATTAATAAGATTGATAAACCCCTGGCCAGACTTACCAAAAGAAAAGAGAAAGGACCCAAATAAATAAAACCATGAATGAAAGAGGAGAGATCACAACCAACACCAAAGAAATACAATCAATTATAAGAACATACGATGAGCAACTCTATGCCAACAAATTTGACAATGTAGCAGAAATGGATGCATTCCTAGAGACATATAAACTACCACAACTGAACCAGGAAGAAATAGAAAACCTGAACAGACACATAACCAGTAAGGAGATTGAAATAGTCACCAAAAATCTCCAAATGAACAAAAGCCCTGGGCCAGATGGCTTCCCAGGGGAATTCTACCAAACATTTAAAGAAGAACTAATTCCTATTCTCCTGAAACTGTTTTAAAAAATAGAAATGGAAGGAAAACTTCCAAACTCATTTTATGAGGCCAGCATCACCTTGATCCCAAAACCAGACAAGGATTCCATCAAAAAAGAGAACTACAGACCAATATCCTTGATGAACACAGATGCAAAAATTATCACCAAAATACTAGCCAATAGGATCCAGCAGTACATTAAAAGGATTATTCACCACAACCAAGTGGGATTTATTCCAGGGCTGCAAGGTTGGTTCAACATCCGCAAATCAATCAATGTGATACAACACATTAATAAAAGAAAGAACAAGAACCATATGATACTCTCCATAGATGCTGAAAAAGCATTTGACAAAGTACAGCAACCCTTCCTCATCAAAACTCTTCAAAGTCTAGGAATAGAGGACACATGCCTCAATATTACCAAAGCACACTATGTAAAACCCACCGCAAATATCATTCTCAATGGAGAAAAACTGAAAGCTTTTCCGCTAAGGTCAGGAACACGGCAGGGATGTCTGTTATCACCACTGCTATTCAACATAGTACTAGAAGTCCTAGCCTCAGCAATCAGACAACAAAAGGAAATTAAAGGCATCCAAACTGGCAAAGAAGAAGTCAAACTATCACTGTTCGCAGATGATATGATACTATATGTGGAAAACCCAAAAGACTCCACTCCAAAACTGCTAGAACTTGTATAGGAATTCAGTAAAGTGTCAGGATATAAAATCAATGCACAGAAATCAGTTGCATTTCTCTACACCAACAACAAGACAGAAGAAAGAGAAATTAAGGAGTCCAGCCCATTTACAATTGCACCCAAAACCATAAGATACCTAGGAATAAACCTAACCAAAGAGACTAAGAATCTATACACAGAAAACTATAAAGTACTCATGAAAGAAATTGAGGAAGACACAAAGAAATGGAAAAATGTTCCATGCTCCTGGATTGGAAGAATAAATATTGTGAAAATGTCTATGCTACCTAAAGCAATCTACACATTTAATGCAATTCCTATCAAAGTACCATCCATTTTTTTCAAAGAAATGGAACAAATAATCCTAAAACTTATATGGAACCAGAAAAGACCTCGAATAGCCAAAGGAATATTGAAAAAGAAAGCCAAAGTTGGTGGCATCACAATTCCGGACTTCAAGCTCTATTACAAAGCTGTCATCATCAAGACAGCATGGTACTGGCACAAAAACAGACACACAGATCAATGGAACACAATAGAGAGCCCAGAAATAGACCCTCAACTCTATGGTCAACTAATCTTTGACAAAGCAGGAAATAATGTCCAATGGAAAAAAGACAGCCTCTTCAACAAATGGCTTTGGGAAAATTGGACAGCCACATGCAGAAAAATGAAATTGGATCATTTCCTTACACCACACACGAAAATAGACTCAAAATGGATGAAGGATCTCAATGTGAGAAAGGAATCCATCAAAATCCTTGAGGAGAACACAGGCAGCAACCTCTTCGACCTCAGCCGCAGCAACATCTTCCTAGGAACATCGCCAAAGGCAAGGGAAGCAAGGGCAAACATGAACTATTGGGATTTTATCAAGATCAAAAGCTTTTGCACAGCAAAGGAAACAGTTAACAAAACCAAAAGACAACTGACAGAATGGGAGAAGATATTTGCAAACGACATATCAGATAAAGGGCTAGTGTCCAAAATCTATAAAGAACTTAGCAAACTCAACACCCAAAGAACAATAAATCCAATCAAGAAATGGGCAGAAGACATGAACAGACATTTCTGCAAAGAAGACATCCAGATGGCCAACAGACACATGAAAAAGTGCTCCATATCACTCGGCATCAGGGAAATACAAATCAAAACCACAATGAGATACCACCTCACACCAGTCAGAATGGCTAAAATTAACAAGTTAGGAAATGACAGATGCTGGCTAGGATGTGAGAAAGGGGAACCCTCCTACACTGTTGGTGGGAATGCAAGCTGGTGCCACCACTCTGGAAAACAGCATGGAGGTTCCTCAAAATGTTGAAAATAAAACTACCCTACGACCCAGCAATTGCACTACTTGGTATTTACCCTAAAGATACAAATGTAGTGATCCGAAGGGACACAGTGCACCAAATGTTTATAGCAGCAATGTCCACAATAGCCAAACTATGGAAAGAACTTAGATGTCCATCAACAGATGAATGGATAAAGGAGAAGTGGTAGATATACACAATGGAATACTATGCAGCCATCAAAGGAAATGAAATCTTGCCATTTGTGATGACGTGGATGGAACTAGAGGGTATCATGCTTAGCGAAATAAGTCAATCGGAGAAAGACAACTATCATATGATCTCCCTGATATGAGGAAGTGGAGATGCAACATGGGGGTAAGAGCGTAGGAGAAGAATAAATGAAACAAGATGGGATTGGGAGGGAGACAAACCATAAGTGACTCAATCTCACCAAACAAACTGAGGGTTGCTGGGGGGAGGGGGGTTGGGAGAGGGGTTGGGTTTTTGGACATTGGGGAGGGTATGTGCTATGGTGAGTGCTATGAAGTGTATAAACCTGGTGATTCACAGACCTGTACCCCTGGGGATAAAAATACATTATATGTTTGTAAAAAATAATAATAAATAAATTTTTAAAAAAAAGAATGTAGAGCAACTCAATTAGTATAGGTGGGAATAAAAAAATGATGTAGCTATTTCAGAAAACAATTTGGCAGCTTCTTATAAAGTTAATTCTGTACTTACTTAATAAAGCAGCAAAGCAAATCCTAAATATTTACCCAACAAAAAATATATAAATATGTATCCATACAAATTTGTGTATGAGTATTTGTAGCAGCTTAATTTATTATTGCTCAAATCTGTGAAGAGCCCAAATCTAAACTGACTGGTGAAAGGATAGCCATAACCTAGTATAAGCAGAATAGCACATATTATTATATATAAGAATATACTACTAATATGTTCAGAATGGATCCCAGTTGCATTATGCTATGTGAATAAAATGCCACTCTGAATGTTGTATACTGTAGAATTTAAAGTATCTGACTTTCTGAAACAAAGCAAATAACAAGGATAGAAAACAGGTGAGTCATAAGTGGTTGGGAGGGGATATGGGACTGATTTCCAGGAACATTAAAAAACTTTTTCGGGTGATGAATATAATCTATACATTGATTGTGGTGATACTAAATGACTGTATACCTTTGTCAAAACTTCCTGAATGTTACTATTGGTGATTAAACTTCCAGTCATCTGACTGAAAATGGAGGAAAAATAAGTAAAACTAAATTCTCATGTGTTGCCAAAGTGTTGAACTGGATTACTAACACAGTATTAGTGGGGATGTAAATTAGTATGTATTATTTGATATTACCTATAAAAATTGAACACAAGGATACCTATGAACCAGTAGTTTCATGAGTAGGTAAGTAATCAACAGAACTGTATTAACACAAAAAACATGCATAAGAGAACCCACAATACTACCATTTCCAAGAGTCTTAAAATGGAAATGACTGAAATGTATATCAGGAACAGAAAACAACATCTGTATTTTTTATATTTCTTTGCTTGGGTGCTGTCTCATGCATATCTTTGCTTTGGTAAAAGTCAACAAATTGAATTATAAGGCAATTCATGAATTCAATTACCTTTTACATTCCTTATGGATTCTTACATCTTCATCCAAGTTTTCCTAAGAACTAAGTCTGTGGCACAATACATTTTTGAATAGTAAATTAATGCCTGAATGAAATGAAAGAAGAAGGAAGGGAGGAAGATAGGGAGGGAGCCAAGGAGGGGGGAAAAAAAGAAGGAAGGACTTCCAGGTCTGTCAGAGCATTTTAAAAAATTATTTTAAAACCATATTCAAAATTATGTATTTATTTTAATAAAAACTTTTCTGGTCTAGCATATACTCAGAATTAATTCTAGAGAAAAACATTACTTTTCTGAAGTCAAATTCATTTCAACACACTGATTTACATTCCAATAAATCTTTGTATATGTTGCTGAAAACCTGAAATAGCTGGTAACTAGTTTTGTATATATCTATATATCTTTAAACTTTTAGTTATTTATATCATTTCTTGGCTTTTGCTAGTACCTCATTCAAACACAGTATCCAGGTACTAAAATTGAATCTACTATATCATTTTCTTTTTTTTTTTTTTTTTTTTTATTATTTTTTTATTTTTTTCAGCATAACAGTATTCATTATTTTTGCACCACACCCAGTGCTCCATGCAATCCGTGCCCTCTACAATACCCACCACCTGGTGCCCCCAACCTCCCACCCCCCACCCCTTCAAAATTCTCAGATCGTTTTTCAGAGTCCATAGTCTCTCATGGTTCACCTCCCCTTCCAATTTCCATCAACTCCCTTCTCCTCTCCATCTCCCCTTGTCCTCCATGCTATTTGTTATGCTCCACAAATAAGTGAAACCATATGATAATTGACTCTCTCTGCTTGACTTATTTCACTCAGCATAATCTCTTCCAGTCCCGTCCATGTTGCTACAAAACTTGGGGATTCATCCTTTCTTTCTTTTTTTTTTTTTTTTACAGCTTTATAAACATATATTTTTATCCCCAGGGGTACAGGTCTGCGAATCACCAGGTTTACACACTTCACAACACTCACCATAGCACATACCCTACCCGATATCCATAACCCCACCCCCTCTCCCAAACCCTCCCCCCATCAACCCTCAGTTTGTTTTGTGAGATTAAGAGTCACTTATGGTTTGTCTCCCTCCCAATCCCATCTTGTTTCATTTACTCTTCTCCTACCCCCTCGACCCCCCATGTTGCATCTCCTCTCCCTCATATCAGGGAGATCATATGATAGTTGTCTTTCTCCGATTGACTTATTTCGCTAAGCATGATACCCTCTAGTTCCATCCACGTCGTCGCAAATGGCAAGATTTCATTTCTTTTGATGGCTGCATAGTATTCCATTGTGTATATATACCACATCTTTATCCATTCGTCTGTAGATGGACATCTAGGTTCTTTCCATAGTTTGGCTATTGTAGACATTGCTGCTATAAACATTCGGGTGCACGTGCCCCTTCGGATCACTATGTTTGTATCTTTAGGGTAAATACCCAGCAGTGCAATTGCTGGGTCATAGGGTAGTTCTATTTTCAACATTTTGAGGAACCTCCATGCTGTTTTCCAGAGTGGTTGCACCAGCTTGCATTCCCACCAACAGTGTAGGAGGGTTCCCTTTCTCCGCATCCTCGCCAGCATCTGTCATTTCCTGACTTGTTAATTTTAGCCATTCTGACTGGTGTGAGGTGATATCTCATGGTGGTTTTGATTTGTATTTCCCTGATGCCGAGTGATATGGAGTACTTTTTCATGTGTCTGTTGGCCATCTGGATGTCTTCTTTGCAGAAATGTCTGTTCATGTCCTCTGCCCATTTCTTGATTGGATTATTTGTTCTTTGGGTGTTGAGTTTGCTAAGTTCTTTATAGATTTTGGACACTAGCCCTTTATCTGATATGTCATTTGCAAATATCTTCTCCCATTCTGTCAGTTGTCTTTTGGTTTTGTTCACTGTTTCCTTTGCTGTGCAAAAGCTTTTGATCTTGATAAAATCCCAAAAGTTCATTTTTGCCCTTGCTTCCCTTGCCTTTGGGGATGTTCCTAGGAAGATGTTGCTGCGGCTGAGGTCGAAGAGGTTGCTGCCTGTGTTCTCCTCGAGGATTTTGATGGATTCCTTTCTCACATTGAGATCCTTCATCCATTTTGAGTCTATTTTCGTGTGTGGTGTAAGGAAATGATCCAATTTCATTTTTCTGCATGTGGCTGTCCAATTTTCCCAACACCATTTATTGAAGAGGCTGTCTTTGTTCCATTGGACATTCTTTCCTGCTTTGTCGAAGATGAGTTGACCATAGAGTTGAGGGTCTATTTCTGGGCTCTCTATTCTGTTCCATTGATCTATGTGTCTGTTTTTGTGCCAGTACCATGCTGTCTTGATGATGACAGCTTTGTAATAGAGCTTGAAGTCCGGAATTGTGATGCCACCAACTTTGGCTTTCTTTTTCAATATTCCTTTGGCTATTCGAGGTCTTTTCTGGTTCCATATAAATTTTAGGATTATTTGTTCCATTTCTTTGAAAAAAATGGATGGTACTTTGATAGGAATTGCATTAAATGTGTAGATTGCTTTAGGTAGCATAGACATTTTCACAATATTTATTCTTCCAATCCAGGAGCATGGAACATTTTTCCATTTCTTTGTGTCTTCCTCAATTTCTTTCATGAGTACTTTATAGTTTTCTGAGTATAGATTCTTAGTCTCTTTGGTTAGGTTTATTCCTAGGTATCTTATAGTTTTGGGTGCAATTGTAAATGGGATGGACTCCTTAATTTCTCTTTCTTCTGTCTTGTTGTTGGTGTAGAGAAATGCAACTGATTTCTGTGCATTGATTTTATATCCTGACACTTTACTGAATTCCTGTACAAGTTCTAGCAGTTTTGGAGTGGAGTCTTTTGGGTTTTCCACATAGAGTATCATATCATCTGCGAAGAGTGATAGTTTGACTTCTTCTTTGCCGATTTGGATGCCTTTAATTTCCTTTTGTTGTCTGATTGCTGAGGCTAGGACTTCTAGTACTATGTTGAATAGCAGTGGTGATAACGGACATCCCTGCCGTGTTCCTGACCTTAGCGGAAAAGCTTTCAGTTTTTCTCCATTGAGAATGATATTTGCAGTGGGTTTTTCATAGATGGCTTTGATAATATTGAGGTATGTGCCGTCTATCCCTACACTTTGAAGAGTTTTGATCAGGAAGGGATGCTGTACTTTGTCAAATGCTTTTTCAGCATCTATGGAGAGTATCATATGGTTCTTGTTCTTTCTTTTATTAATGTGTTGTATCACATTGATTGATTTGCGGATGTTGAACCAGCCTTGCAGCCCTGGAATAAATCCCACTTGGTCGTGGTGAATAATCCTTTTAACGTACTGTTGAATCCTATTGGCTAGTATTTTGGCGAGAATTTTTGCATCTGTGTTCATCAAGGATATTGGTCTGTAGTTCTCTTTTTTGTTGGGATCCTTGTCTGGTTTTGGGATCAAGGTGATGCTGGCCTCATAAAATGAGTTTGGAAGTTTTCCTTCTATTGCTATTTTTTGGAACAGTTTCAGGAGAATAGGAATTAGTTCTTCTTTAAATGTTTGGTAGAATTCCCCCGGGAAGCCGTCTGGCCCTGGGCTTTTGTTTGTTTGGAGATTTTTGATGACTTTTTCAATCTCCTTACTGGTTATGGGTCTGTTCAGGCTTTCTATTTCTTCCTGGTTCAGTTGTGGTAGTTTATATGTCTCTAGGAATGCATCCATTTCTTCCAGATTGTCAAATTTGTTGGCGTATAGTTGCTCATAGTATGTTCTTATAATTGTCTGTATTTCTTTGGTGTTCGTTGTGATCTCTCCTCTTTCATTCATGATTTTATTTATTTGGGTCCTCTCTCTTTTCTTTTTGATAAGTCTGGCCAGGGGTTTATCAATCTTATTAATTCTTTCAAAGAACCAGCTCCTAGTTTCGTTGATTTGTTCTATGGTTTTTTTGGTTTCTATTTCATTGATTTCTGCTCTGATCTTTATGATTTCTCTTCTCCTGCTGGGTTTAGGGTTTCTTTCTTGTTCTTTCTCCAGCTCCTTTAGGTGTAGGGTTAGGTTGTGTACCTGAGACCTTTCTTGTTTCTTGAGAAAGGCTTGTACCGCTATATATTTTCCTCTCAGGACTGCCTTTGTTGTGTCCCACAGATTCTGAAATGTTGTGTTTTCATTATCATTTGTTTCCATAAATTTTTTCAATTCTTCTTTGATTTCCTGGTTGACCCATTCATTCTTTAGAAGGATGCTGTTTAGTCTCCATGTATTTGGGTTCTTTCCAAATTTCCTCTTGTTATTGAGTTCTAGCTTTAGAGCATTGTGGTCTGAAAATATGCAGGGAATGATCCCAATCTTTTGATACCGGTTGAGACTTGATTTAGGACCAAGAATGTGATCTATTCTGGAGAACGTTCCATGTGCACTAGAGAAGAATGTGTATTCTGTTGCTTTGGGATGAAATGTTCTGAATATATCTGTGATGTCCATCTGGTCCAGTGTGTCATTTAAGGCCTTGATTTCCTTGTTGATCTTTTGCTTGGATGATCTGTCCATTTCAGTGAGGGGAGTGTTAAAATCCCCTACTATTATTGTATTCTTGTCGATGTGTTTCTTTGATTTTGTTATTAATTGGTTTATATAGTTGGCTGCTCCCACGTTAGGGGCATAGATATTTAAAATTGTTAGATCTTCTTGTTGGACAGTTCCTTTGAGTATGATATAGTGTCCTTCCTCATCTCTTATTGTAGTCTTTGGCTTAAAATCTAATTGATCTGATATAAGGATTGCCACTCCTGCTTTCTTCTGATGTCCATTAGCATGGTAAATTCTTTTCCACCCCCTCACTTTAAACCTGGAGGTGTCTTCGGGTTTAAGATGAGTTTCTTGTAGGCAACATATAGATGGGTTTTGTTTTTTTATCCATTCTGATACCCTGTGTCTTTTGATTGGGGCATTTAGCCCATTAACATTCAGGGTAAGTATTGAGAGATATGAATTTAGTGCCATTGTATTGCCTCTAAGATGACTGTTATTGTATATTGTCTCTGTTCCTTTCTGATATACTACTTTTAGGGTCTCTCTTTGCTTAGAGGACCCCTTTCAATATTTCCTGTAGAGCTGGTTTGGTATTTGCAAATTCTTTCAGTTTTTGTTTGTCCTTAAGCTTTTAATCTCTCTGTCTATTTTCAATGATAGCCTAGCTGGATATAGTATTCTTGGCTGCATGTTTTTCTCATTTAGTACTCTGAATATATCATGCCAGCTCTTTCTGGCCTGCCAGGTCTCTGTGGATAAGTCTGCTGCCAATCTAATATTTTTACCATTGTACGTTACAGACTTCTTTTCCCGGGCTGCTTTCAGGATCTTTTCTTTGTCACTAAGACTTGTCAATTTTACTATTAGGTGACGGGGTGTAGACCTATTCTTATTGATTTTGAGGGGGGTTCTCTGAACCTCCTGGATTTTGATGCTTGTTCCCTTTGCCATATTGGGGAAATTCTCTCCAATAATTCTCTCCAATATACCTTCTGCTCCCCTCTCTGTTTCCTCTTCTTCTGGAATCCCAATTATTCTAATGTTGTTTCGTCTTATGGTGTCACTTATCTCTCGAATTCTCCCCTCGTGGTCCAGTAGCTGTTTGTCCCTCTTTTGCTCAGCTTCTTTATTCTCTGTCATTTGGTCTTCTATATCGCTAATTCTTTCTTCTGCCTCATTTATCCTAGCAGTGAGAGCCTCCATTTTTGATCGCACCTCATTAATAGCTTTTTTGATTTCAACTTGGTTAGATTTTAGTTCTTTTATTTCTCCAGAAAGGGCTTTTATATCTCCCGAGAGGGTTGCTTTAATATCTTCCATGCCTTTTTCAAGCCCGGCTAGAACCTTGAGAATCATCATTCTGAACTCTATATCTGACATATTACCAATGTCTGTATTGATTACGTCCCTAGCCTTTGGTATTGCCTCTTGTTCTTTTTTTTGTTGTGAATTTTTCCGCCTTGTCATTTTGTCCAGATAAGAGTTTATGAAGGAGCAAGTAAAATACTAAAAGGGTGGCAACAACCCCAGGAAAATATGCTTTAGCCAAATCAGAAGAGATCCTGAATTGTGAGGGGGGAGAAAGGGGATAAAAAGGGGTTCAGAAAGAAAGAAAAAAAAAACTATTAAAAAAAAGAAAGCCAATAAAGAAAAAATATAAAAAGAGGAAAAAATATATACATTAGATAAACTATTTAAAAAACGTTAAAAAAAAGAAAACAGTAAAAGTTAAAAAAAAATTTAGCAGAAGAAGAGAAAAAGAAAAAAAAATTGAAAAAGAAAAAAAAATTAAATTAACTGCAAGGCTAAAAAATCATGGGGAGAAAGCCATGAGTTCCGTGCTTTGCTTTCTTCTCCTCTGGAATTCCGCCGCTCTCCTTGGTAGGTGAACTTGGTCCTGGCTGGGTTTCCCGTTGATCTTCTGGGGGAGGGGCCCGTTATAGTGATTCTCAAGCGTCTTTGCCCCAGGCGGAGTTGCACCGCCCTTACCCGGGGCCGCGCTGAGTCATCCGCTCGGGTTCGCTTTCGGGAGCTTTTGTTCCCTGAGCGCTTTCCGTAGAGTCCGGAGGACGGGAATAAAGATGGCGGCCTCCCGGTCTCCGGCCCGGAGGAGCCGAGAGCCCGGGGCCCCACTCCTCAGTGCGCCCTCAGAGAACAGTGCCAAATGACTCCCGTCACCCTGGCCTCTGGCCGCGCTCCGAGCTGACCGAGCCTGCGACCGGTTCAAGGCAACCCTGAGCTGAGAGTCACTCCTCGGCTCTGTCTCTGCAGCCGGCTTCCCCGTTCTAATACCGGTAAGCTCTGCGACACTGAGACACCCCCGATCCTTCTGCGACCCTGCAGGACCTGAGGCCGCGCTTACCCCGCCTGGGCTTCACCCCAGTTAAGCCTCTGGAGCGATGTCCCTCAGCAGAACAGACTTTTAAAAGTCCTGATTTTGCTCCGTTGCTCCGCCGCTCGCCGGGAGCCGGCCCCTCCCCCCACGGTCTATCTTCCCGTCGCTTTGGATTCACTTCTCCGCCAGTCCTACCTTGCAGAAAGTGGTTGATTTTCTGTTTCTGGAATTGCTGTTCTTCTTCTCTTCAATCTCCCGTTGGATTTGTAGGTGTTTGCAATCTTTAGATAAGCTATTTAGCTGATCTCCCGCTACCCGAAGTAGTCTCAGCCTGCTACTTCTCCGCCATCTTGACTCCCTACTATATCATTTTCTATATGTAAAAATTATTTATGTCTGCATAGTTAATTTTGTTAACACGAACTGTGCTTTTTCCATCTATGTTGAATGCAGTGAATTTTCTTTTCTGTAGGCAGTCCCAGTAAATAACACTGGCATGTGAAATTAACTTTTATAGAAATTAAAATCATTGTTTGAATTTAAAGCTGCCAACCAAGGATTCTGTTCAACTTACAAAGGCAGGAATGGAAGTAAAGGTTGTTATGTAATATTTGGAAAATGAAGATGAAAACACTACATTTTTGTAACTATCAGTGTTCAAGAATAAAAGAGGTATTACTCATTTCTTTAAGATTTTATTTATTTGACAGAGACACAGCTAGATTTTAAGATTTTTATTTATTTGACAGAGACACAGTGAGAAAGGGAACACAAACAGGGCAAGTGGGAGATGAAGAAGCATGCTTCCTGCCAAGCAGGGAGCCCAACTGGGGCTCAATCCCAGGACCCTGGGATCATGACCTGAGCCAAAGGCATAGGCTTCATCACTGAGCCGCTCAGGTGCCCCATTACTACTCATTTCTGCCATATTGTCTGAATGCTACTTTTAAATGATACTCTATAAGTACTTTTTCTGTAATCTTTTATGTCCTTCTGTGTTAAAATAATTGTGATAGGTTTAGAAATCTTCTAAAAAGCCTATAAATCAAGATTAGGACTCTGAATTCTATGTCCAAAAATCCTTCAGTTGCCTCTAGTAAATCTTATACTTCTTAGTCTTTTCAAGAATAAATCTCTATTTTTCTACTTAACCATTGGATGTATATGTAAAAAGCAAGGCATTGTATTTCATCCATTTTGCAAAGATGGAAAAAATAATAAAATGACAAGTTTTTAATAAGTAAATGAATTACCATTTTTTACTGATCAATAATAAGTACTTAGTAATGTGGTTATTTTCCATCAAAATAAATGATACAGTATGAAAGCTAAAAGTGAGCTAGCCAAACCTGAAATTTACTATGTTTTCCTATTGTTAGCCTCTGATGTAATTTTACAGAAGGAATTACCTGTCATGTTAATTTTATTAACTATGGTATAATGTTAGATTTCTATAAATTACCTTATATTTCTTCCTCCAATTTTGAGGATAGAGGTTCAGGAACTATTGATTTTTTTTTTTTTTAGTTGTTCTACTCATTAAAAGTAATGTCATAGACACTTAATATTTAAATTTCCAATCCTGAAGTATTTACATTTTTAAATAAGTGGTATCATTTTATACCTATGATCATGTAACATGCATTTATTTATTATAATATTTTAATTTGACATCTACCTTTAATAATGAAGAATTACTGCATGCAATTACTGCAAATAACCTTCAGCTACTCATGTTCTTGTCATAATCAACTTCTTTAATTTCTCCTTTGATGGTCAAAAGAAGTGATAAACTTCCCAAATGGTATTAATAAGAGTGATGAAGGAGTGGTTTTACATGCTCATGGAAAAAATTAGAGATAATTTACACTCTAGACAAACAGAAACATGCATAAGGCAATATGGACAATAACTATCACCGATGTATTAAACTAATTTCACAATTATTATATTATGCTAATTATATAATTAAATATTGTGCTAATTATATAATTAAATTTATTATTCTAATTATATAATTGCACAATACCTTTGAAATACTTAAAAACAAGATTTTTCATGGCATTCACCTTTGTTTAGGTACTAGAATATCATTTGAGCCCTAAATCATACAAAAGAATTCTTTTCATTTATAACCTTGTAAATATGTTTGGATATTAGGTATAAAACGGTGGTCCCTGAAAATGCATGTGTTTTCCTGTTTTTTCCAACTCCCTTGCACTTAGGCACTGCCATATAATTATTTCTGGTCAATAGTCAGTGAAAAGAAGTGTCATCTGTCACTTTTGGGGCAATGCATTTAAGACCTTTAACTTTCTCTTATCTTGTTCTGATGACCTGGAACCACATTCTATAAAATGTTCTATAAAATAGCCTGTGTCCTTCAGTGACTGGTGGAGCAAATTCTCAGTTTTCAGACACGCCTGACTGTGTAAGGGACAAGCAAAACCTGAAAAGTTATTGGGGATTAAACTACCGAGATTTTATGTATGTTACTGCTGCAATATAACCTAATTTAACTTAAACAATATAAACCAAAATTTAAAAATCTGTGACCTCCCCTACACGCATACACACACACACACACACACACACACACACCCTTTTGCTCTAGTTCTCCTGACAATCTATCAATAATCTTCTATAATATTTATATGGATTGGAAAAAATGGAACCCAGTACCTATGTTATAAGCTCTTCTACTGCTTTTTTTTCCCTCCAGGATTATCTTAGATTTACTAAATTGTTGAGGTGTGGGATTGGGGTTATAATATTATGTATAGTATATATTCTTTTATAATTTGAATAAATGAAAGACTTGCATTTCTATTAACCTGACACTGAAGTTAATAATTATTCAGCAGTCTATAGAACATGACTGAAATTCAGCACTAAGTAGTTGAAGAAAATGTATTTGCTTTAACAATAGAGAAGAATAGAGTTAAATTTCGGGACTCATCAATGTTTTTCCACCTCTACTTGTTATCACTGCATGTCTCTCTGTGTTGGCTTGCTTTTTACCAACTGCCAATACTTTTCCAACTGAGAGGAGAGAGGTAGGTGGGAACCCAGTAGCAACACCAAAAAAAAAAGGAAGAAAGAGAATTCTTGGTATTCTAAGTCTGTGGGGGAAAAACATGGAACACTAATTTTTAACAGGGCTTTATTACTTTTTCTTAAGGGTAGCTTGAATGATCTTAACCATGGGAATAGGTTTTTATTTTAGTTTTTATTATTTATGTAGTCATGTGTTCAGATTTTCTAAGTTTTATCTCCTGATCTCATTGAACAAAGTGAAAAGTATAAGTGAGCTGGTAGATAAAGTAACATCACTTCATAATGGGAATTTAGGGTTGTTCTGACTGATACACTATCCCGAATACATTTGAAACCTCCTGATGAAATATTCAAAGTCTAAAGAAACTACCCAGATTTTTCTGAGGATTCAGAGGAATCTGTCTCATTGAAGTTGGAAATAAATGTTACCTCCATAAATACATTCACAAGTTAAGTGTTTTGTGTTTTTTCTATACAAATGTTTCATAAATTAGTGCACTAATTACTATATCTAAAGTTTTTCTTCTTTTAACACTTTTTACTGACTCATATATTAAAGCCAAAGTGTCAGAGAGCCTATAGGGAAATATTTGGTATTAATGTGAATATAAAGTCAAGATTTTCTGACTGATACATAAGCATGCTGCTTGGAAAAGGAGCAAAAGAAAGCCATTCTGTTACTTAGGAATGTATTAACATCATTACCATGCATTTATTGCACCATTTTTCATGAGGGCGACTTTAAAGAAGTAATTCTGTAATTTAATGTATTTAATTAGTAGTTTGTGTGTCCTTTTATCCTTTGCTTTCCATGTTTTTATTTCAAAACTTGTTTTAAGAGCTCAAGGCCAGGTTGGCTATACAAAATACATTTACAAATGATGCTAAATCTTGGAGTTATATCTCAAAATGAAAGTAGATAAATATATGCACAAACACCTACCTTTAAGGTGTTGAGAAAAATGTTGAGGTTGATAGTTTCTGCATTTGAACATCTAATTGTTCCAACAAAATTTACTGAAAAGACAATCCTTTCTTCATGAAACTAAACTTGAACCTCAAAACTCATTTGACTACTATTTTTGAACTCTCCATTCTATTTCATTAGTATTTTTGTCCTTTGCTAATACCATGCTGTTTTGATGACTGTAACATTATGATAATTGTGAAATGGATTCACAGGAGTCCTCCAAGTTTATTCTTCATATTCAGAAACCTCTTTCTTAGTCTAGTTACCTTGCTTTTCCATACAATTTTGAACTAGCTTGTCAATATCCATATACATAACTTCCAGGTGTTGATTGAGAATGTTTAATCCATACCTCCAAACAGTGGAATTAATACTGTAGCAAATTGAATCCTACAGTTAATATGGATATGTTACATTTAAAATTATGTAAGTCTTTGCCTTAAATTTTCATTTTTTCCATTGTTCTAGAGTAGCTGTTCTATTCCTCTTGGTTGAAGGCTACTCTTTGATGACTCCATTATAAAAAGTAAAATTTAATACACAGATTGTGTCAACAGATTATTCTAGTCTTTCTACATGACTAATTATGCTGCATAGTATGAACAGCTTTCATTTTTCCTTTCCAACATGCATTAATATGTACTTCTAAAGAAAACTGATGCTGAATATGTAATTTTCACACAATGTATGTCAAAATTCATCACCGACCCTTTGTTCAGTGTGTCTTGTCATGATGAAAAGCATAAATTACAAATCTGCTCATGAACTATTAGTATTTCCTTAAAAAATGATTAGTCAATTTTCATACTGATCAAGTGTTCACAATCTCCTGGTTCCTATTTTGTCTTGACCAAACCACAGTCAGGTTTCTCTCATGTCCACTGATCCCTGTATTTTAGGTTTCCCTCAAGGCTGGCAAGCACTCAAAAAAGGAACATGCTCTCTTAGCAGCTGAGCCCCAGAACTGACTGACCATCCTGAGATATGTTTCTTGCCAAAGCATACTAATTATGCATTCTACTTACTCTCTCTTTTTGTTCAGCTTCCCCTCCCTCATTTCTTATCCATGAAAGACAAACTTTTTTTTTTTTTTTTTTTTAGTTTGATTTTGAGGCAGTTATAGTTCCTGAATTGGGAGCATCATCCTATTCCCACCTTATCTGGATTTGTTTTTATTTGGCAAAATAGTTGTATCATTGACAATGGTGCATTACTCTATCACTTTCTTACCTAGGATTTTTTATAAAAAATGAGAATTTTAAGATGAATAGAATTATTTTTTAATTTCAGGATTTCTCATTCACATACTAAGAAGTGCTGCTCATCTTTAATGTTCTGGTTCTGTTAAGACCAGAACTTCAGAAAAATTTTAATGACTCTTCCTTTATATCATTATAATAAGAGAGTCACAAAGAATATCAGTGAATTCCATTATTTTTGTTTTCATTCAAAATATAGATGTAAGTAGAGGGTTTGGAGTGTTTTTTGTCTTTGTCTTTGTTTTTTGTTTTTTTTTTTTTCTGTCAAAGATAGGCCTGACATTATTTTAATGGCTATTTCAAATTCAGTTAAAAGTTTAGTTTGAAAAAAAAAGTTTAATTTGAAGAGAAAATATTTGTTTTGAGTGATAATCTACGACAATATTTGGTAGAGAACCATGCTGTACTAAATAAAAACCATATCAATTTGGAAATATGACTGAATCAAAATAAGATACAATATTCTACATTATAAATTATTTATATAATTTAAAATTTATATAAATAAATTTATATAAATGTATAAATTATATATAAATATGTATAAATTATAATTAAATATATAATTATAATATAAATAAATAAATATATAAATATATGAATTTATATGAATAAAATATTCTACATTATAAAACAGAAACTAAAGTAGGCAGAATTTATCCACTTACATACTTTAAAGCAAGGTCAGCTAATATTCTCTGTAGAGAGCATTGAGAGTCATTTGGTCTCTATAACAACTACTAAATTCTTCTGTTACAGAAACAATATAGCCACAGATATAACATAAAATTAATAAGCATGGATATATTTTCATAAAAATATATGTACACTGTAATTTGGACTTTATACAATTGTAAATGTGTTACAAAATATTACTTTCACTTTTCCAACCATTTAAATATGTAAACCTCATTCTTAGCACCTTGGCTGCTCTGTATCAGGTGACACACCAGATTTAATAAGGAGGACTAGCTTTCTGACTCCTGTTTTGGAGAAACAGAACTAAAAATTTCTGTGATGAAGCTGGTATTAAATATATCTTGAAAACAAATCAGTATAGCAGTATGCATTCTCTCTCTTTTCTGTCCATCTTCAAAGGGATTTGAAAAATGAGCTTGGAAAGTATTACTGGATACATCAACACTGTCCTTCAATTAGGGTTGCTGGATAATAGGATGGAAGTTAAATTTCAATTTCAGATAAAAATCAAATAAATTTTAGATTTTACAAATGAGCCAAATATTGCACAGATCACACTTAGAGTAAATTTCAAAGTTAATGTGGTCTTTTTTCTACTTCCTAAATCTATCAACTTTACCTGAAATAGTATTTAACTGTTAATGTAATTGTGTTCTCTACATTTTGTTTGAATCTTGTTCAAAATCAATAGGAAATCTCTGGAATCATTGAAAGGATGAACTGCAAAGAAATTTCAGACATGGAAGATTTTATAGAATTTCCATTATTATAAACAAAGCTTGCAAAAAGGAGGTTATTAAACTTTATCCCTATGGGCACCTAGGTGGCTCAGTGGGTTAAGCATCTGCCTTTGGCTTGGGTCATGATCTCCTGGTCCTGGGATGGAGCCCCGCCTGCCTTGGGAATGCCTGCTCAGCAGGGAGTCTGTTTCTCCCTCTGTTCCTTCCTCTGCCCTTGCCCATGATTTCTCTATCTATATCTCAAAGAAAGAAATAAAAAACCTTAAAAAATAAATAAATAAAATAAAATTTATCCCTATAATAGCAAACAGGGAACTGCAGAGGAGCACACAATTAAAGTATGAGAGTCCAGGGGTTCCTGGGTGGCTCAGTGAGTTATGCCTCTGCCTTAGGCTCAGGTCATGATCCCAGGGTCCTGGAATTGAGCCCTGCATCAGGCTTTCTGCTCAGTGGGGAGCCTGTTTCCCCTACTCTCTCTCTGCCTGCCTCTCTGCCTACTTGTAATTTCTGTCAAATAAATAAATAAAATCTTAAAAAAAAATAAATAAAGTATGAGAGTCCAAATAATTAAAATATTTAATTTGAACATCTATAATTGAACTTAGGGAGAATATTTTAATGAAGTTTCTATTTTGAATTGGAATTACTGGAATGAAATGAAATTGAGAGGACCTATGATTTATTTATTTATTTATTTTTTGGCTCATGACCTGAGACGAAGGCAGAGGTTTTAACCCACTGAGCCACCCAGGCGCCCCAAGAGAGGACCTCTGATTTTACAGCATTTATTTATGATATACAATCAAAATAATTACAAATAAAGACAACTTATGTGATGAGTTTTGACTTACAACTATGTATCATTAAGAGAAATCCTTAGCATAAAAGCAAAATTCAGTAACTAGTAAAATATTTAGACTAAAATATTTAATACAAAAATTAGAAAAATATTCTTCATATAGGAAAGATGATAAAATGTTTTCTCAAAATCACAATGATCCACAATGAAAATTAATCAAAAATGTCAATATTTTTAAGTGCATTAACCATAGAAAGAAACTCTGAAAAACACTGTAGGTAAGTAGCCTATTGAAAGACTAAAATTAGAAGACTACATTGAAAGGAAAATGTATGGTTCTCTGATGTCAACACAAAATATTGAGATAATTTTAGGCACAGATATGGCTATGAATCTGAAAACAAATGCACTAATATATAACAAGAATCTGCTTATGTTATTTTTAATATACATAAGATATGCAATTATTCTAGCTCTCCTTAATATACTAATATATATTTTACTTCCTGACTAATTTTTATGTCAGAAATGTCTTTAAAAATAATTATTTTTCCTAATAGAATCACTTCATTGATATGCAAATAAATGTTTGAAAATTAGTATAATTATTTTAATGTTTCTTTTACTCTAGAAAAAAGTTCTACTTTGAACAGTAAATCATATGGCTATCCTAACCTTTATCATACATTCAAGTCCGATTTAATCTTTACTTTTTCTGTAATGATATCCTTGATCAATCAGGATGGATCAGCTTCTTCTCCACACTACTGCATTCAGAATAATAGATTAAAATATGTGTACAATTGTATATATTTATAATTTCATGTGTACAATGCATTTTTTATTAACCTATAATGTATTATTTGCTTCAGGGGTACAGGTCTGTGAATCATCGGTTTTACACAATTCACAGCACTCACCAAAGCACGTACCCTCCCCAGTGTCCATCACCCAGCCTCCCCATCCCTCCTTGCCGCTCTACTCCAGCAACACTCAGTTTGTTTCCTGAGATTAAGAGTCTCTTATGGTTTGTCTCCTTCCCCAGTCCCATCTTGTTTCATTTTTTCCATCCTTACTCCCCACCACTCCCCGTCCTGCTTCTCAAATTCCTCATATCAGAGAGATTATATTACAATCTATTTTATATATTCATCTGAATGCTAGTCTGCCCCATGATATTTTTTAGGGTATATTTAATCCATATTTTTATTTCTAGCTTCTAAAATATTACCTGCAGTATTTATCAATATGTATTTACTGAGTTGAACTTGAGTCATAGTTCTAGAAACAGAGTTAATAAGGTTTGTATTTTTAGTGTAAATTCATTTTCTGTTTAAGTTTCAGGTTTAAGATTATATATCTTTGGTTTTGGTATAATGATGAGCATACATTGTTGGAGATATATTGGATATAATTTTTCTAGCATGTTCCTACATAGAAAAATAAAATACTGGGGTTGGCAGAAATGGTTACATACCTTGAGATAGGCTGCACAGCCCTCCCCAGCCCCAGGAAACAGAAAATAATAGGTGATTTTTTTTTTTAGCTTATCATATCAAGAAATGGAGATGCCCTTGCTGTAAGCATAGTATATTACATTTATTTATTTAGTGACACTCTTATCTGTTTCTGATATATACTTGAATCTACTTACTACAAAGATGCTATTTTAAAACTAAAAATTGCATTTGTATTGACAATATATGTAGTAAGGTAATACAAGTAAAAAAATATTGATAGCATCTTGCTTCTTTGCTTCAGCTAGTGCCTTTCTTATGTGGTTTAATGTTTTCTTCTGTAGTTCATACATATAAAGACAATACAGGAGTTACTGTTGATATTATATGAAATTAATCTTTGTCCATAACCTTATATTTTTTTTTATGTCTGACTTATAACTAGTGCAGAGATTCAGCTGTTTACCATCATCTGGGTGACATGGAGTCATGATGATATTTAAGCATATATATTACTTGTGAAAAGAGAAGGGAAATTTTAAAGAGAATCAACAAACTAAATTAACCATCTAGTAAGAAAATTTAAGTAAATATAAAACTTTAAATAGACCAAAGTACTAGAAACACACAGAAATTAGATATGTTCAAACATACATCATAAATCTTTTACCTCTATGTCTATATAGTTTCCTTGAAATTAATATTTTAATATATATTTATTTAATGGAAAAGAGTTTAAAAAAGAGTATTATCAATGGAAAAATCTATTTCACATTTATTTAAAAAACATTTCATTAGTAGCACTTACTAAAATAAATCAGAGCCTGATTACCCAAAGGTAAAAATTAGATATAATAATAGCATTGAGGACTTATGTCCAAGGAATTATATGATACTACACTACATTATGCTACATTGCATTTAGTATTTTCTTTCATTCTCAAACAACCATGTAAATAGGTATTTTTAAATTCTCATTCTGTAGATTATAAAAGAGGCATAAAAGTATTTCTCAAAAGTAGAGATTTTAATTTTAGATGCCAGAGTTTGATTCTAGTCTTTCAAATGCATGTGATGCTTTATCACTTCAAGATAAGAAGCTAAAATTTTAATTGGCTATATTGAGATTAACTGGCTATATACTGAAGGAATCCAAATTCTCTTGATTCATCCTACAGGATAGAAACTAAATTGGCTTTTTCTTTAGAGCACTATGAGGGTATTTTGTTGTTATTGTTCATTCTTAATTACGTAGCTGCTTTCATGTCCTATTATGATTTCTTCAGGTCCTTTGTATACTAATATATAGCAATAATTTTGCATATTATCAGATTTCTACATTATAAAGTAAAGCTGACTTTAAATTGAACTATACAAAATTAAGCTCCAAGTTTTATTTTCCCTGTCTAAAACATTCATTCCTTCAAATATTTTAATAAAAATGGTTCCTACTAAACCTCTTGGGCTGGATATTTTAAAAAAAGAGATCAGATGCACCATTATTGTGTGAGGTCCATAGAGAAAAGCCTTTCTTGGCTTGATTACTTCTCTTCTGCCCTGTGTATGTATGACCCTAAGGATATAATAAATAATATTAACAATTTCCTTTCTGGATTCTGAGGGTTCACATCACAATATTATACTTGGAAATAAATGTATGTGATTTTAGGAAGAAATATATATATAAATATATATATGTATATATATATATATTTTCTATTCCATGTGATTGTAAAAAAATAAGTTAATTCATCTACTACCAGCATAATGGGCAATCATGATAATTAGAATGTGTGTCAATTTTATTTCAAAATTAATCTAAGGCATTTTAAGATAAGAAAAAAGTCTTTGAAACACTGTGTGTTTTGGGGTAAAAAGCACAGCAAAACTTTATGTATAAATTATGGCTTTTTTAAGTTTGTAACTACTCAATTTTTACAGAGCTGTAACTCTATCTAGGCATATACTTGGTGAATATACTAATTGTTTGCTCCCATCAAGGATTAGCTATGTATATAAATGTGTACATTAACCATTATCTCACAAATTCCTTGAGGAGATTTCATTAATTGTTGAATCTGTCACCAGCTCCTCACAGAGTGTCTCGTATACAATGGAAGTGAAATATCTATGGTTTTGAATTAAACTTTTGACAAATTAGTAGAATAGTCTTTTCCTTAATTTCCTTAATTCCCACTGTGTCTTTGCCTCTTCTTCATTTCAAATAAGGCCAACAAAAACATTTCTATAAATTCACTGATTCTGGAATAAGTTAAGAAGCATTCTCTGAAAGGCAAAGATTATTTGTGTCCTCTTATTCAATATAATGATAAAGGTTAACAGCAAACATTTTTCAGTTGGCATGTTAGTACTATGTAATTTGTTAATTAATATTTGTGCCTTATTTTAAGAGTTGTCATAAAATTTTTTGAAATAAAGTTGATTTGGTATACTACCAAAGCCTGTCTTGGTCTTATTTGGTCATTAAATAATTTTAGGTCTACTTTAAGTCTTCAAGTTAAATTCCAATTGGTGGGTAGAAAGTTAGATTCAATAAGTAATCCTGTAAATGATATTTTTGTTCCTTCTTGCTGTTTTTAAATCATAGCAAATGAGTAAAAAGAAAATATTTCTAATAGAAAGATAAGAAAAGTTAGATCTGTTCCATGTTCTCAGAGCTACTGCTTTCCTGAAGACAAATATATGTTTCCTTCTTTGAGGAAGCCATCCAATAATATTAAATTCCATGAGAGCTAATGACATAGCTCAATTATTTATTGTTACAATAGCAACTAATAATAAAGTATCTGTCTAGTACATTTCATTCTGTCATCCCAAAAAACTAATTGCACAGAATCCTCTTTATTGCATACTTTTGGGTTAGCATAGGATATAAGAAACAGTTTTGTTCATGATTTGGAAGGCTGAGTGAAGCTGCAGCTATGTTTTTGCATAGAGAAGGTAAATGCATGGCAAAAGGCACTACTGCAGATCCTTGTGACCTATGTCCCAGCTGTGCTTACTGGCAACACGAGAGCAGGTGGATCCACAGCTCCACCAACTTCTACCAGATCTTAAGCTTCTCTGATTTGTGTGTCAAGAGTTGATAAAGCACCAACTTTGCCCACAAGACATCCTAGTCATCAAAATTGAGGCTTGGAAGAAGTGACATTACATTGAAGCTTCCATTGTGTCTTTATAGTTTCACTACATCCTTGCAATCTTTCAGTGGAGCCTTCTAGTTGTGCTTGCTTTTCCTATTAGCTTCCAATTTCTGCTCCTGACAGCATGATCAGTACCAGAAAAAGAAATGCAGCCCAATACATTCTCTTTAACCAGATCCCAACATTAGGTAGTCAAATCTCTATCATAAATATTTGATTATTTATTTATCTTTTATTATTTATAAATCTAGTGTTCTGGTTGAGCCAGCACTGATACAGCTTAATGCTATTTTAAACTTTTTTTAAGATTTAATTTATTTATTTACTTATTTCAGAGGGTGGGAGGAGGGAAGAAGAGCACAAGCAGGGGAAGCAGCAGGGGAGACAGAAAAGCAGGCTCCTGCCAAGCAGGGAGCCCAATGTGGGGCTCCATCCCAGGACTCTGGGATCATGACCTGAGCCAAAGGCAGATGCCTAACTGAATGAGCCACCAAGGTGTCCCAAAACTTCTAATAAATATTACATTAATGAAGAAATCCTTCAGATGATCTTTGTATCTCTAATGTCTAGAATGAAGACTGTCACAAAATATAAGCTCAGAAATTCTTTTTTGAATAAATGTAAAATAATAAGTGATTGACTTAATCAATCAATCAAAGCCCCCAAAAAACACATTAATTGGAAAAACACATTAAAGTGGGAAGCAGGGACCTTGGAGAGGACTGCCATGATTTATTTCTATATAAAAATCTCTAAAGAGATTTTCAGGCATATAATATAAGAAGAATATGAAAGATTGGGTTGAGAAAAGATGGTTATTCAAAGAATGGAATTATTATTCACTATACTATCTATTTTGCTCATTTATGAAAGAATTAGTGAAAGAAATACTTAAGGCTAAATATTATATGATTTGATGTATTATTAAAAACATTAAGTGATGGACACAGTTGGAGGCTCTCAAAGAACCACTGACTTTTCTGAGTAACTCTCAATAAACTAATTATAAAAGCATGGAAAGCTGTGTTAAAACCCTAGAGATGGTACTTTATCCATATAGAAGTTATGCTTAAATGAATCATATTAAAAACCTTGAAGCAAAGTTTCAGATCACAATAATCTTTTCCTTGATATTTCTTTCAAGATGTATTCAAATGCATCAAAAGATAGTGCTGGAAAACACTAATAAATGTTCAGCCTACACTAATGAACACATCAGATTGTGGAAAGTTCTAAAATCCTCTTTATAGAAATAAGTTTTTTTAAAAAGATTTTCTTTATTTATTTGACAAAGAGAGACAGAGAGAGAGAGAGGGAACAGAAGCAGGGGGAGTGGGAGAGGGAGAAGTTGGCCTCCTGCCAAGCAGGGAGCCTGATGTGGCCCTCGATCCTAGGACCCTGGAATCAGGACCTGAGCTGAAGGCAGACTGAGCTACCCAGGCACCCCAGAAATAAGTATTTTAGATATTGGGATAAGAAGAAATCTGGATAACATTTGTATAATTGGTAAAGTTCTGTGTTTCTATGGTATTTTGATCTTGAAAAGATTGTGAAAGGAACATATCTTACATGAAAATAAGCTTGCCATGATAAGTATCTCTGTAAGACAACTCTGTCCATTTCAAATGCAGTTCAAATGATATACATTTTTTTCATTTTACGGAAAGTACACACATACAAATGTATCAATATTAATCCCAAGTGAGAGAACCAAATTATCTGTCTAAAATATTATGAATAGGCAAACTATACAGTCATATAGTGATACACTAGGGAACAGTAAAAAAGGATGAACTATTGCCAGTCAGGACAACTTAGTTAAATATCATAAACATAATACTGAACAACTGAATCAGATCACAAAAGAGTAAATACAATATGCTTTCAATTATATAAGTTTCAAGACAGGCAAAGGGACTTATATTATTAGAGATCAGGATAGAGAGTACCCTTCCTTGGGAATTAATGATTGGAAGAAGGCAACAGGGGGATTCTGGGTTTAGAATTTTCTTTTTCCA
Organism: Lutra lutra; assembly: GCF_902655055.1. Lineage (NCBI taxonomy): Eukaryota > Metazoa > Chordata > Mammalia > Carnivora > Mustelidae > Lutra > Lutra lutra. The sequence continues at coordinate 55,357,296 of NC_062290.1, forward strand.
AGCTCAGTTTGTAGAAAATCCATTGGGATATATATCTATGATTTGTACACTTTATATGCTTACTCTACTCTAACACTATATGGAAAATGTATGTAAATTGGAGAAAAGAACAATCTTGGTCCTACAATGTAGCAAAAATGATTCTCTAGAAGTATAATATATATTTCATCTTTTTTCACTAAACAAATGAAATTTGCTGGCAAGAGATTATCTTGCCAACAAACTCACCCAACTTTATCTGTGAAACAAGGAACTAAAGGTTTACTTCTCTTAAAAAAAAAAAATATATATATATATATTATCTTGCATCCTTGTTAAAACTATGAATGTATTAAAATGATGCATATATTTAATCCCCATTACATAGTTTTCTCTGATTCAGTAACATTTAGATGGTTGACTAGTCAAATAAACCATATTACTTTCTCCAGTATATGAATTATGCACACATAGTGTCAACTTGTCATTGTTTGGTATCCAAATTTGGTATCCAAATTGCCAATTTAATGAATTTGTGAAACAAATACATTTTTTTCATTATCAAGCAAATCTAATTTCTAACAGAGAAGTTTAGATGAAAGATTTTAAGGTAAATCAATTGTTTAAAAAAATTTTCAACACAAGATACACTCACACACACACACACACACACACACATAGACACAAATACACTTCATAGTCCACCTTTCCTCTCTGCAGAGAAGCCCTGTTGTCTCAAGAAGTGACCTTGCTTAATATCATGGGAAAATGTCATAATATGTTTGAACCATTTACAACCTATTAATCCAAGTAAAAGCATTTACATATCAGAGTAAGAGGTATCTCGGGCTACTTGCAGGAGTCCCCTCATCCCCAAGAGCCTCCCACAGCTGGAGAGAAAATGCAATTCTGTGAAGATAAGTATGGGAGCAGCTATATAATTTGTGGGACCCAGTCCAAAATGAAAAGGTGGCACCCTTGTTCAGTATTATTAAGGATTTCAAGGCCATAATTCTAGAGGATTAAGCCAAGTGCAGAGTCCTCCTAAGAACACAGTATCCTGAGACTGCACAGGTCATAAACCCATGATTCATCCATGCACAAGTATCTTGTTCCCTATAGTCTTTTCTCTACACATTTTTTTAAAAAACTGTAATACTACTATACCAAATAAGAGAAAAATGCTGTGATTTGCCATTATTTTAGACTCAATTTTAGTCAATAATAATAATTTAGTCAAAATATGCAATATTTTCTTTATTTAGAACAATTCCTCAATTGTATCTTAGGATATTGTAGGCTACACAAATCTTCTCTGATGCTTGGGTTTGGAACAAGATTTAAATGCATGTCATCTACCATCATAAAAAAGCCAAAAATCAAGCTAATAATAGCTACATTACTCATCTTTCACTGTTAACATATAAATTATAGTCATAGTTATGTCCTGTGTTCAATTAAAAAGAAACCAAGAAATAAGTGCCAATTCTATATTCTATTAGGCATAAAAATCCCAGAATTTTCACTTCTCACAACTTTAAATAATCAAGAAGAAAAATCCATTCAAACAGCACACTGTGGGCGCCTGGGTGGCTCAATGGGTTAAGCCGATGCCTTCGGCTCAGGTCATGATCTCAGGGTCCTGGGATCGAGGCCCGCATCGGGCTCTCTGCTCAGCAGGGAGCCTGCTTCCCTCTCTCTCTCTCTCTCTCTCTGCCTGCCTCTCCATCTGCTTGTGATCTCTCTCTGTCAAATAAATAAATAAAATCTTTAAAAAAAAAAAAAACAGCACACTGCTCCCTTTCATACTTTCATTACCTTTATTTGCTAGTTATATAAAGTAGACTAAATTAGTAACAACAACTAGACCTCTTGCCTTTTTACAGAGTACTACATATAGTATTAATGGCAAATAAGTCTATCTCAACTATTTTAAATACAACTAATTTTGAGAAACATGAATAGTTTCTTTTTCATATTAAATTATATAATCTTATTTAAATAATGGAAAAGAATAATTAAGGGAGGATTAAAAAGGAACATGCTGTTCTAAGATTAACATTGATAAAGTTTTCAATATGTTTCCTTAATTTTTTTAAATTTAAAAATTATTTAATAATTTTTTGCTATAATCTTTTTTATATCTTTCAGCATATATTTAAAATATTTCCATACTTTGAATTCATTAAAGACATGTAACAGAGAAATAATCTTGGTAAGATGTAAGTAATTCAATTTTTTTTGGTACAATAATGGACTTCATTGCTTTAGGTTCTGAAATGTACTTGCAAGTAGTCATTCAACATGTCTTAAATGGTAGTGAAATCATCTTACTAGGTAAAGTAAAAGACAGGGAAATAATAAAAGCAACAAGCCCTGCTTTTTAACTGCAAAGTGATAGTGGGTTAGATACAATTAATTAAATCCCCTGAAATGTGACTCAGTGGCAGAAAATCTATTAGCAATTTTTAATTAGTTAAGGCATCTCTTTGTCCATACTACAGAAAACATAATAATAACAGTGTGGAATACCGAATTTTAACAGCTGTTAAAATTTGCATCAACCTCATTAGAAAAGCTTCAAGAAGGTTCCCCACAGATTTTATGGTTGTACAAGCGACAATGAAATCCTTGAGTTAGTGTAACTCCCAAAAGTAAATTTGATAGGAAATTATCTATATTTCACAAAGCAAAAATAACATGTCCACCTAGCTCTTCAAAAATGAATATAAGGGGCGCCTGGGTGGCTCACTTGGTTAAGCAGCTGCTTTAGGCTCAGGTCCTAATCTCATGGTCTGGAATCCAGCCACCCATCAGGCTTCCTGCTCAGTAGGGAGTCTTCTTCTCCTTCTGCCTCTGTCCCCCCAACTCTCTCTCTCTCTCAAATAAATAAAATCTTTATAAAATGAATGTAGTGATATGTACATGGAGGGAACATTTTCATTTTTCCACAATTCTAATAGAAAGAAAAAAACCTAACTAGGGGCACCTGGGTGGCTCAGTCCATTAAGTGTCTGCCTTCAGCTCAGGTCATGATCCCAGAGTCCCAGGAGCAAGCCCCATATTGGGTTCCCTGCTCAGTGGAAAATCTGCTTCTCCCCTGCCACTCTCATGTTCTCCCTCACTCTCTTTCTCTCTCCAATAAATAAATAAAATACTTAAAAAAAAAAAAAGAAAGAAAAGAAAAACCCAACTAAACAGCACATTAAACTTTTCCCTCTATTCCTCCATTAATGGTAGTTATTAAGTAGGTTGAGTTAGTTACAAAAACTAGATCTCTTGACATTATACAGAATATCATCTATATTACATGCATGTGGCAAGAATGTCCAGTATGTATGTCAACAGCAACATACCAGTGTTCTAGGAAAGCAGGAGAATCACAACTACAAAAGAACACTGAAAATACAGTTTATTCACTTAATCTTTCATTTAGTTCTCCTTGATCATTTACCAACAAGGGTGACTATTCAAAATTTATTTCCCATTCCCAGCTTAAAATTCACATTGGGTCTCTAATGTCTTTACAATAAAAACTGAACTCTTATACAGGGCCTCTAAAGGCCCTTCTGTAAGTCATGGCTCTTGTCATCCTTGTGTCTGTATATATCTATATATGTCCTCCTCATAGAATTCCTCAAAATCACTTACTATTAGGTATTTCACTTTTATGCTTTTCTTCATATTTTCCCACTTGTTTCCTTTTAACTAAAAGTTTGGAAGTCCTTCTAGACCTATGATTGTTTCTAAGTCAAATAGAAACCTTTTGGTTATGGTTATGGTTATTTGGACAATTTTCAACTTCCTGCCATTGCACTGCTTCCTCTTTCTGCACAGTCTCGATAGAAAAGTGAACCGACCTGGCAGCTAAAATTTCTTCTGCCAACTTCCAGCTCTGAACTAGATCCCATTCTGCTCCAGCTTGATAGAGATAACCCTGGGACCAGAGAAATTATGAAACTCTTTATAAACAATAAACTTAAGGCTAAAAATGATCTTTTACTTGAAGCAGTCTAACAGAGATATTCTTAAGGCTTTCTTATGGCCCCCTTCTTAGTAACGTCCAGTTTGATTTTGCTCTTAAACTTCTTTCTTATGTAGCCAAAAGCTCTTTTTTTTTCCCCTCCCCAGTGGGACACTTAAATTGTGAAATTGCAAAAAAGCTGTCAGTATTGATTTCCAAAGGAAAACTTAGATTGACATAGAATAACTGCATTATTAAACTAATAAGGGATAAATGAATAGATGTTAGGATAAATGAAATTATAATAATGGTTCTAAAATTATAATTTGAATAAAACTATAATTTTTTTAAAAAGAAAGGTGAAAAAGAGGAAAGCATAATGAAAGAAAGAAAGAAAGAAAGAAAGAAAGAAAGAAAGAAAGAAAGAAAGAAAGAACAAATGGAAGGAAGGATTGAAGGAAGGAAGGAAAGTAGCAAGTATGATTATTCAAGAAGAAAAAGATCCCATGATACTGCCTTTTTCCTTCTTATCATCACACTGAGATCTTGTCTTTGTAAACAGAAATAACAGAATTTAAAATACAAATGATTTATGAGAAAGCTTGAACACCAATAAAACATGAACCAAAAGACCTTAATCCTGAGAAAAACAAAACATTTCAGATTTCATTTTATGAGACTATGAATAGATACCTCAGCCAACTGAAGAAAATCTCTGTCTGACTCCTGACTTGCAAAAGAAGTAGGGTCTGTTTTGTGACTTTCTGTACTGTAATACCTTGCCATTCTTTATAAGCTTAATTCAGATTTTTGTTTTTCTGATGAAACAGACAGAAATATGTGCAGATATATGGAAGTAGGCTGTGCTAAAAAGTTTAATGTAGATTTATGTAAACTCCTTATTGTCGAATACCATTATAGATTGGTGTCTGAGGACCATTCTAAAGCAGTTCTTTTAGGGTGAACATTTTTAACTTCAAAGGCAGCACCTAGAGGACTGTGTGAAGTTGATTTTCTGAAAAAGTTTTTGAAAATAAATTTTGAGTAAAACCATAATTTTATTTTATTTTATTTTATTTTATTTTTAAAGATTTTATTTATTTATTTGACAGAGAGAGAGATCACAAGGAAGCAGAGAGGCAGGCAGAGAGAGGGGAGGAAGCAGGCTCCCTGCTGAGCAGAGAGCCCAATGCGGGGCTTGATCCCAGGACCTTGGGATCATGACCTGAGCCGAAGGCAGAGGCTTTAACCCACAGAGCCATCCAGGCACCCAAAACCATAATTTTAAAAAGTATTCTGTAGATGATGTAATTATAATTTTAAAAATATTTTGTAGCAATATTGGATGAAATGAAATACCATTTTTTCTTTTTGTATTTTTTCTTTGGCATAAGTAACACTGCTGTCAAACCTAGCACTTCTTAGAGTAATGGGGAGGCATTAATTGACTCTTGCCTTCCAAAGTACAGATACAAAATGTGGATGGTATCAGTACAACTAAGACTACTTTTTAAGTGGCTTCTGGGTCAAGGACATAAGGCTAGTTCAGATGCTTTAGATCAACAAAGTACATATGTATCCAAAGAAGATCCTAAAATGTACTTATCCACTAAAGTGTGTTCTAGACAAGGATTGCTTTTAAAGGCAATTCAGTTTCTAAAGTTTATTAATATTTTTATCACCATTTCATTTCTACAACACAGAGTTCATTTCTGGCAACGTTATACACTGACCAAATGAGAAAATATTTTAGTATATATTTTAAATGCAATAAAAATACATTCATTAGTTAATTTTAGTCAATAAAGAGTTAAGTTTCAAATTAAAACCTCTGTAGATCAGTATATAATGGCCTAGAATTTAAATACCATGTAAGAACCCAGGCATAATTATGAAACAGATTTCTAATATTATCTCAGGAATTACAAGCATGTTAAATGAGTCATTAAATTAGATACAGAGAAATAGAGATATAAATATTGAAGCAATAATTTCTTCTGCAGAGTTGTCAAATGAGTATACCTACAGAACAGATTTCTATCACTAGTGCTCCATCATTTTCTCTAGGGTTGTGGGTCCTGCCTAACACTTGTTTTCTTACTTGGGCCATATTTTTTATCACTTATTACAATGAAAAGAAAAATAATGAATAATAAAATTATAGTTTAAGTCTTCTGAAACAACTGGATATACAATTTATATTTCAGCCGATGGTTGACATCTAATGTGAACATAGTAACAAGAACATATTATAAGATGTTTTGTGGTTAGAATCTGCTTATATAAACAAATGGTATTTATTTTCTGACAAACTGTTAGTTAATTTCATATATTTATTAACTCTCACTCAGAAGGTAATACTTTATGTATTTACAATATTGAGGTGAGACAGAGTGTTTATCTTACAACTATCTCCATAAATGCGTTTCAAATTCAAAGAATTAAGTCTTAAAATTATAATTTGCAGGTTAATTTTTAAAACAATCTGGTCTTTTGGGATGCCTGGGTGGCTCAATCAGTTAAGTACCTGCCTTCAACTCAGGTCATGATTCCAGGGTCCTGGGATCAAACCCACATCTAGCTCCCAGCTCAGTGGGGAGTCTGCTTTTCTCTCTGCCCCTCCCCCTGCCCATGCATGTTCACTCTGTAGTAAATAAACAAAGTCTTAAAAAAAAAGACCCCCATTCTATTTTTCTGCTTGTTAGATTTTGCTCCCTAATCCAACATACAGAGTGTGAAAGACATTATCATGGATAGTTACTAGATAAAAAACAGGTTTCTCAAATTGTTTTTCAAATACATTCATTAATGATCTACTTAATTTCATAGCTATGTCTGTGTTTTCAATTAAAATTGAATTGAATAAGAATATTTGAATGCCAATCTAGTAGACATTACTTTAAAGTGAAAGCCTGGGGGATTAAATATTTTCTTTTAAGGAGAAAGGAGAGAAGGAAAAGGAGAAGAAAACTACTATATGATCTTTATGAGGAGTTAGCATTTTGCTTGTATAAGAGGCAGTGATGTGTGGGGTTAAGAGTACGGCCTCTGATATGAGACTGTATATGCCTCTTCCTAGCTATGTGAACTTTGACTCTTCTTTTAAACTCTTTGACCTAATTTTTTCTCCTATACAACAACATGCTAATATAAACAGCTCATGGAGTTATGGTGAAAAGTATATACACCTGTATCTAGGTGAAGAATTTAGAACAGGACATGATACATACAAAGCATTCTGTAAATATCAGCTATTGACAGTATGCATATTTTACTTTGTGTGTAAATAGCTAAAATACTTAAGAGTATGAAATATCTAAACTTGATTGTTTAATCTGGCTAATGCTATCATCCTATTGATATAAACAAATTGTATGTCACAAAAGTATTGCTACAAATTGCAAAAGTATGTATACATTTTCTAGGATAACAAGATAAACTCCTGGATATCACTCAAGACATTCTGTTAGTAATAGTCATTAGCATAGATTAGGTTTCATGCTTGTTTTTATTTTTATTTATTTTTTTTAAAGATTTTATTTATTTATTTGACAGAGAGAGATCACAAGTAGGCAGAGAGGCAGGCAGAGAGAGAAGAGGAAGCACGCTCCACGCTGAGCAGAGAGCCCGATGCAGGGCTCAATCCCAGAACCCTGAGATCATCACCTGAGCCAAAGGCAGAGGCTTTAACCCACTGAGCCACCCAGGTGCCCCATCGTGCTTGCTTTTAATATGCACTACAGTAACATTTTGAATTGATTAATTAGCTTATTGATTGAAGAACTGGAAAATTTACTATCTTTTTTTTTTATTTTTTTTTATTTTTTTCAGCATAACAGTATTCATTATTTTTGCACCACACCCAGTGCTCCATGCAATCCGTGCCCTCTACAATACCCACCACCTGGTGCCCCCAACCTCCCACCCCCCCACCCCTTCAAAATTCTCAGATCGTTTTTCAGAGTCCATAGTCTCTCATGGTTCACCTCCCCTTCCAATTTCCCTCAACTCCCTTCTCCTCTCCATCTCCCCTTGTCCTCCATGCTATTTGTTATGCTCCACAAATAAGTGAAACCATATGATAATTGACTCTCTCTGCTTGACTTATTTCACTCAGCAGAAAATTTACTATCTTGATTCAACTTTCCTGTTTTATTTTATTTTATTTTTTTATTTGACAGAATGAGAAAGAGAGAGAGCACAAGCAGGGAGAGCAGCAGATTTTTTTAGAATTTCACCTTAAAATATTTTAAAATATACTTTTTAATCTGTTACATTTTTGGCATAGCACTTTTCCTTGTTTTTGATATTTATTGATTAAATTTAATAATCTTATATAAACATAGTTGTTTTTAAGCTGGATTTTAGGCTTTTGCTTTCAAAAGACATTCCATGGTTAAAAATTTTATATATATGGCCCATTCTAAAAACCATATTGTGGTTTTAAATCTAAATCACATAAATATGCATAGACACTTAACATACTTCCTCCTCTCTCTCTCTCTCTCTCTGCCTGCCTCTCTGCCTACTTGTGATCTCTATCTGTCAAATAAAATAAATAAAATCTTTAAAAAAAAACATACTTATAGAAACTTTATCCAAAAATATACTATATCATATGCAATAGAAATAAAGAAATATCATATATATGTATGTTTTTCTATTTCAATTATTAGCTATCACACTGACCAAGCACCTTAAAAGTACACAAACTTGATTATTTAGGGAGGTTTTATTTTCATAGTATGTAACTTTAGTATTACCTTTATTCATAAATACCTTCACAGTTGAAAAATTGATTTAGCACTTAAAACTGGATACTTATTTATTACAATTATTTTGCAAATGGCTTTACAATAAACACCTTTATTTTTCAACCCTAGAACTAAAATGAACCATACCACTATGTGACTCTGGGTCACTCAGATGCTATATTTTGTATGTTAGTTTCCTTTTTTATATTATGTATTTATACATAGCATTTTTGTTGGTAGGAACTGAATGTAAAAGTTAAGATGTAAATATTTGCTAAATTCTTACTTTGGATTATATTACTAGATTTTTAAAAAAATTCTGTGTATTTTCATGAAAAGGTGCTCAGCATCACTCAGCATCAGGGAAATACAAAGTAAAACCACAATGAGATATCACCTCACACCAGTCAAAATGGCTAAAATTAACAAGTCAGGAAATGACAGATGCTGGCGAGGATGTGGAGAAAGGAGAACCCTCCTACACTGTTGGTGGGAATGCAAGCTGGTGCAACCACTCTGGAAAACAGCATGGAGGTTCCTCAAAAAGCTGAAAATAGAACTACCCTATGACCCAGCAATAGCACTACTGGGTATTTACCCTAAAGATACAAATGTAGTGATCTGAAGTGGCATGTGCACCCGAATGTTTATAGCAGCAATGTCCACAATAGCCAAACTATGGAAAGAACCTAGATGTCCATCAACAGATGAATGGATAAAGAAGATGAGAGGTGGTATATACATATACACACACACACATATACATACAACGGAATACTACATAGCCATCAAAAGAAACGAAATCTTGCCATTTGCAATGACATGGATGGAACTAGAGGGTATTACGCTTAGTGAAATAAGTCAATCAGAGAAAGACAATTATCATATGATCTCCCTGATATGAAGAATTTGAAAGGCAGGGTGGGGGGTGGGGTTTGGGGGGTAGGGAAGGAAAGAAATGAAATAGTATAGGAACAGGAGGGAGACAAACCGTAAGAGACTCTTAATCTCACAAAACAAACTGGGGGTTGCTGGGTAGAGGGGAGTGAGGGAGAGGGTGGTTGGGTTATGGTGAGTGCTATGAAATGTGTAAGCCTGACCACTCACAGACCTGTACCCCTGGGGCAAAAATACATTATATGTTAATAAAAATAATTAATAAAAACAATTCTGTATATTTTTAAAAATGTGAATTCTATAAAAGTAGGATTTTTCTATATAAACATAAATCTTTACACATATACATCTCTTATAGACATATATATATGCATGTGTGTATATATATGCTAATGCATAAATTTTCTACATAATGATACACAGATATTTATTTGTATTGATATAATGCTTTTTTTCTTCCGCTAGATTTTTGCCAGTTACATGATCTGCTTGATTTTTCCCTCAGAAATAAACAAATAATCACAAACTCACGAAAACCAACAAAAATAGTAGGCAAGTTTAGAAAGTCTTTGAAACAATACACTGATAATTTATACTGTGAACCAATTGAACTAATTCATAAAACAACTAATCTTATTAAAATTAATGGCCAAGGGGCGCCTGGGTGGCTCAGTGGGTTAAAGCCTCTGCCTTCGGCTCAGGTCATGATCCCAGGGTCCTGGAATCAAGCCCCACATAGGGCTCTCTGCTCAGCAGAAAGCCTGCTTCCTCCTCTCTTTCTGCCTGCTTGTGATCTCTGTCTGTCAAATAAATAAATTAAAAACAAAAAATCTAAAAAAAAAAAAAATTAATGGCCAATTCAATGAACAACAAAGAAACTCAAGCTGACATCATCAAACAGTGCTGTATAGTTGCTTTGACACTAGTTTGCCATAATAAGACATGATGTATCACAAAAGAGGTCTGTACAGTTAATTGCTATTCTCAATGGCAATTTTGAGGAATTTGAAATTTATTGTTATTTTATCTTTCCCTCTCTTTTATTTTAACCAACTATTTTTAGAGAGGGTTTTTTGTTTTTTTGTTTTTTAAGATTATTTATTTAGGGACACCTGGGTGGCTCAGTGGGTTAAGCCTCTGCCTTCAGCTCAGATCATGATTTCAGGATCCTGGGATCAAACCCCAAGTCGGGCTCTCTGCTCAGCAGGGAGCCTGCTTACCCCCCCGACTCTTGGCCTGCCTCTCTGCCTATGTGATTTCTCTCTGTCAAATAAATAAATAAAATCTTAAAAAAAAAGATTATTTATTTATTTGACAGAGAGATAGAGAGCAGCAGTAGGCAGAGCAGCAGGCAGAAGGAGAGGGAGAAGCAGGCTCTCCACTGAGCAGGAAGACCAATGTGGGGCTTGATCCCAGGACCCTGAGTTCATGACCTGGGCTGAAAGCAGATGCTTAACCAACTGAGCCACCCAGGGGCTCCCCCTCTCTTTCACTTTAACCTCAGCAATTTCACTGTCTGATGAACCATATTCTCCTGTCCAGCAAGGTCTAGATCTCAGCCCAGGAGTTAGGGGTATTCTTCACTGAGGGGTTTATCTCAGATCTAGGAGTAGTGGTTGTTCTTTTTATCTGCTATTACTGTACGGAATGACCTGTACTTGTTGTTTACCAATCCTTCATTACTCTTTTTGAAATAGATAATAATTCTTGCGGTGGCTCTAGAGAGATGAAGAATCAAGACTGGGTTTTCCTTTTTCTGTTTTAATGGGATAGAATTATATACTTTGGGGAATATTTCATTGTAGAAGGAAAATCAATGACACCTGAAAGAGAAAGAAGAAGCAATATTCTTGAGTTGTCAGGGGATATAAGTAAGCTCTTTTGAATAAGATTAGAGTTGTCCCTCGCTAAGGCACTGAGTATTTTTCTACAATAGCAAAACTGAAGGCAGTAGGTAGGCATAGTGAAGCTGGTAAGTGGGTATGATGTTAAAACCTGAACAGGTTCCCTTCTCATTACATTTAGTTCATGGGTAAGAGAGGAAATAAGGCCAACATCTGAGAACAGGAGAATACAGTATATAGTGTAAGTTTGAAGAGAAAGGAGAAAGTATGTAGTATTTTAGCAGAAGAATCGGAGAGTACTTAGACAAGGGAAATATGTAATATGCATTGTGGACACACTTGTGCTATGCAAATCACGAATTTTGCATGGACTGGTTAGCAAAGTTGTGAGTATGTAGCATAAATTTTACATTCAGTTGCAGTTATGCAGACTGGGGCTGTATTTTTAAGAACATAAAGTTACATGATTGAGAAACAAGGGGTTTGTGTTAGTATGAACGTCAAAGAATGATAAATGCTTGATCATGAAATTCCAAGTGTGGTAGGAGAGGGGTGAAGACATGATTGGGTGGAAGACAACGAAAAGTAGTTGGATTCAAGGGTCAATGCGCTTGGACGTTTGGGGTGGTGTTAGAGTTGAGAAATCAGAGATCGTGACCTGGAAATGCCCAGGGTGGTATTTGAAAATGCAGTGTTTGAAACTGGTTATAAAAAGGTTGCAGTTTAATGATAGTGAAAAAGCCCAAGTCATATTTGTAAAACTTAGATTTAAAAAGGTGCAAAAAGTAACTTGAAGCAAGTGGAGTTCTAGATTATTGGAATTATCATCTCTATGGATGACACATGGTAATCCTTGAAAACAGAGAGACTGATTCAGTAAATTAAGTAAAAATAATGCATGTGAAATCGTATTTTTTTTTAATTTGCTGAGCTAGTTGAGAGTTTTGGTTGCATACTGATTTGATAAATTAATATATTTATATGCTACAAAAATCCATCAGAATTTAGAATGCACACTAGAAAGGCAATTTTTCTTTTCTGTTCACTGAATAGCCAAACATTATTGATGGGAGTCAGGTAAGGTTTCCCCAGTACAAATATAAATATATAACACTACTTGACAAATGTTACTATTTCATCATAAAAGATCAGTCAATTAAAATAAAAGACTTTTTTTTTTTTTTTCAGGGATACCTGGGTGGCTCAGTCATTAAGCAGTTGCCTTTGGTTCAAGTCATGATCCTGAGGTCCTGGGATCGAGCCCCACATCAGACTCCCTGCTCAGTGGGAAGCCTGCTTCTCCCTCTCCCACTTCCCTTGTGTTCCCTCTCTCACTGTGTCTCTCTCTGTCAAATAAATAAAATCTTAAAAATTAATAAATAAAGGCTTTTTTTAATCTCATAAACTTATTTAAATGAATATGGCATGTAGAGGAAACAAGGCAAGTTGGCAAATGTTAGGATTTACAACCTGGTTATCAGAATCCTTAACCCATTCTTAACCTGGTTATTAAAATTTTGGATGTTTTCTGTATCTCAGTTCTACTTTCTTAATAAGTAGTTATTGCCATTTTTAACCAATAGATGATTAATTTTTTGCAGTGTGTTACTACATATGTTTTGGGTCATTTCACAAATACTTACTGATCAATAGGTCAAAAAAATTCTAGTTGAAGCCAATGTCCTATGTGCTTAGATAATTTGCCATGAATCAGATAGCTTTCTAACTACCATTAAATCATTCTTTATATTTGTTTATTTTGCTAGTGGGAAAATGTTCTATTCCAATCACTTTTATTAGAAAATGTAAGAAGTTATAAAATTATGACTCATTCAATGATATGCTTATCATTAAAGCTTTTAATAAATTGGAAAATCTATTTAACGTTGTTTTATTTTTTATTGTTATATACTGAAAGGACACCAACATGATCCAAATTTAATATAAGAACAATCTGTATATACCATTGATAAAAACAATTTCAAGTTGTTTTTCAGTTCCAGCTATCTTTAATAGCTAGCCAAATTAAATCTAAACCAAAGAATGTTATTAAGAATTTACTGTGTTAAAGCAATTTGCTTTATGTTGGGAAATCTTTAAACAATGTAAAAGGGGCAGATGTCATCATATATCTTTGGCAGGGAGTAGAAAAAATGTAATCTTTGGAGAAGGATTTTAAGGCTTAAAATTAATGGAGTATATAAATAAATAGATATTAGGACCTAAACAATTAAATGATATGTTAGTACTTCAAAAAAAAAAAAGGAAAATTACCTTAAACAGAACAAAATTCAACAAAACTTCTATTTTTTTGCAAATAAAGGGCAAAAAATTGTTAATGTCTTTGATATATAATATTCACAAAATTCAAATAAAATGACCATAAATATTTCCCAGTAGAAACTCTAGTAAGGGAATAGGGGGAAGAGGGCTGGGATCCAAGGGTTAAGTAGAGCCTACTCTTGAACTCCTAAGGTAGAAAAGAGAAATGTCAGTTCTTCAGCTTCTGTGAGAGATGAGAGAAGTGGCACTGTCTTTGAAAGGTAACTTTAAACTTCAGTGAAGCAACTGTGAAGCTCCAAATATTAAAGACATGAGTGCTTTGTAATCAATAAAATGTGTTACAAACAACAAAGTAGAAGATTTCAATATGTTTGTCTCATGAGAGCAAATCCCAAGGTCACATAACTGATTGGATTTGGATCACGGTGGGGTTACTAATAAGGTTAAGTTTTCACTTATGAGACTATAATTAAATTAGAAACAAGAGGCTGAAGAAATTGTCACTTAGGGTGATGATTCATAATATGATGCACCAATTATAAGTGATTATATTTGTCAGGGTTCTCCAGAGAATAAAACCAGTTAGATAGTGATAGATAGATAGACAGATAGTGAAAGGTAGATAGATACAGATAGATACATACATACATGCACACATACATACATACACATACTATAGATACTATAAGTATACATAGATATATAGATAGAGATAGATAGTTACACATATTCATATATACATTTGTAGAGAGAGAAGTATTTTGAGGAGTTGGTTCATGAAATTACGGATAATTGGAAATTAAGGAGAATAAGTACCACAGAATTATTCTCTGCAAACTGGAGACCCAAGAAGCTGGGGTTGTAGTCACAGTGCAATTCTGAAGGCCTGAAAACCAGGGGAGCCAACAGTATAAACCCCACCTGGAATCAGAATTTTAACCCCAGTTGGAATCTGAAGGCCTGAGAATGAGGAGTGCCAATGTCTGAGGACAGATGATGGGTGTCGGGATTCAAACAGATAATGCAAATTCCCCCTTCCTTCATCTACTGTTCTCTTCAAGCCCTCAGAAGATTGGATGATGCCCACCCACTTGGTGAGGGAAATCTTTACTCAGTCTAGAGATTCAGATACTAATTTCTTCTGGAAACACCCTCACAGACATACCCATAAATATTATGTTACCAGCTACTAGGGTATCCAACACAATAATATAAGTGTGGTGTTAGGGAGATCTAAAAATTACTAAACAGGCCTAGTTTAGAAATTAGTCTCAGGGCCTCAACTTTAGCTTCAGTGAATTTTTACAGTGTTATATCTTACTAATCCAATCTGTTTGATATTAATCACTTGTCCCATCTTTCAGTAGATATGGAGAGTGCTGATAACTTGAGCATGACAGCCCCTTTCTGTGTCTTGAAACTTAAAAAAAATTATAAATCATTTTATTTTCCTATTTTCTAAGTTATTAATTGAATACTCTATCAAATACTATATTCCAACATTAATTAGTTTTAATACTTCTATTGTTAGCTAATTTACATATATTTCTAATTGAAATAGTCAAGTGTAGTTCAACAATCTTTTGCCACTCTGTAATATTTTGGAATATTATAATGTAAATTATTCGTGCTTAGTTTCAATTGTCTTTAATTGTCCAAATATGTCTTAGGTAAGGGATTAAGCTTGAAATATATTCTTCATCTACTTTTTCTGGAAGCTATGTTTAAATTTTAACAGAGTGGAGAGAAACCTGCTCCCAATAACTTGAGAAAAGTAATTTCACAGTATGACGCGTTGGTATTTTCAGAATTGATTTAGATTCAATAATTCAGTTACTAGGACCTTCAGTCTTGAATCAGGCCGTACTAGTGCTGCCTTTGACCATCATAGATTTCAGGTAGTCTATTTGCCTGCCAAGTTTAATGTTTCATCATAAATCTCTACCTTGTTAATTCACATAGCTGACCTTGTTCTTTCTCAAAATATTATGGGCTATCCTTACCCCTTATGTTTAGCCTCAGACTGCAGCATATTAATTTTCCTCTTTTAAAATGTTTCTACTCATCTGGAAAAACAAAGATATTAGCTTAAATTCTTGCTGCAATTTATTATACTTGCAAGAAATTCATTGAATCATTCATGCTAAGGAGGTTTGCTGTCAGACTGACAGCTGGATTTGTAATGTCAATAGAGGTAAACTATCAGAAATATGCCATTAGCTTCTCTTTCAATCCATTTTAAGTGAAAATACAGAAAGAAAGGGGGGATTTTAATGCACAAAAGTAAGTGAAGTATATCTTAAATGGTTTGTAATGGTTTTTGTTAACCAGTGATTACCAAAATCCAATTGCAATCTTCTCAGTGATTATAAGGACCTAAATGTTCAAGAATTCTATTTGCTATAAATGCCACAGGGAAATGGTTACATGAATGAGCAGGAACATAAAGCAGCTGACAGCTATTCTGTGACTGAATTGACTATAATGTCAATCAAAATATTCTGCATCCAAGTGGAAAAACTAGTCTTAAGTGCCAGTAGGTGTTTAAGGGTTGATTTATCTTTCATCTCTTTCTTTAACCAGCAAACTCCTTAAGTAGGCTTTAGCATTAATTCTTTTAGTTCAAGTCATGTATACTGGAGTACCTATTTGATTGTTAATGCTATAATCAGTCATCACAACCTTAGGTTAAATCTAGCAACTGGACAGTCACCAAAATAGAAACAGAATGTAGCCTAGTTGAATTTTATGCAGATTTCACAGGGAGAAGGGAGAACTCTAGCATATGGGGTTTTCTCTGGTGAGTATACACATATTTGAGATCTGATTCTGATCAATACAACAACAGAGAGATCACCAATTAGGGGGATAGAGCCTTTATTATACACTCTTCATTTTAACCCAGCCTTACTACTCCCTTTAGATCCTAATGTTCAGACTTGGTCTTTGAAGTCTTTTGGACTTGAGGACCATTCTTGACTCTACTACACTGACCCTAAATGCTTCTCAATTATTTCAACTTGAAGTCAATACTGCTTGCTTTGTGTAAACCCACTAAATTTCATTCATCCCCTGGGATCCAACACAAGGACCAACCCACTTAGGTCCACTAGGAACAAATTACTTCTGACCTATAATATGGGTAAAGTAGATTAACATAAAGGCAATTTCTGTCTTTTATTTATATGAATTAAATTATGTAAGTAAATTAATTAAATTACATAAATAAATGACCTAAATAAAGCATAATATATCCATACATGATAAATGATACAAACTTATAAATAATATACAAATTTCTTAAATTAGAAAATATTTTTGAATGAATATCAACAAAAATAAAATTTGCTATTTATCTTTATCTCTTCAAAATGACAATAAATTTTCTTTAGGTAGTGAGATTCTAGGGAAATCTAAGATTTATCGTTCCTGGAATTCTTTGTCATTGTCCTAAGTTTCTATTTTCCATAAATTGCATTAATTACATTTATCCCTACCCAGCACACACATACATAATCAAATGCTGTCAAATGAAAGACTATGAATGCACCTCAAGCAGAGGGGTATGCCACAAGAGTACAAATATAAATAAAAATTTCTACGGAAAACCCTTAAAAGTAAGGCAGTAGTATAAAGCACTACAATATCCACAGTTCTCAGTGTCTCACACTGAAAGTTAGGTGTAGAGAACCTGCATGATCAGTGGTCAACATCGTAACTGAGAGGGGACCTGCACACATTACATTCTAGACATAATGTTGCTTAGGAAACCTTTAATCTCAGTGGCTTAAAATGATAGACTTTTATTTAGCTCATAAAGCTTCAGATAGACAACTTACCTAGGTCTGGCTGGGTAACTTTTCTGGTCATGTTTGGGAATAGTCACATGCCTGAGACTGAGCTGGCTATCATTTGAGAAAATAGAGGTAATTAGGTCTTGCATTTCTTTTCTTCCAGTAGCCTAATTTGGAAATCGTCTTTTATTAGAGATGGAAAAGTTCAAGAACAGAAAATTGACATGTGAAAAAGCTTCTTATGGTATCACATTTATGATTCCTTTGAACAAAGGGAGTCATAGGACTTAGTATGAAGTCAGAGAACCAGAACTCTGTACATTTATCTGGCAAAGGGTATCTCTATAGAGAGGAATGAAAAATTGGGGCCATTGATAGCAATTTAACATAGAATATCTATGTAGCAAGGCAAATTTCTTAATTTGGGAACTGGACTTTTTTTTTTAAGATTTTATTTATTTATTGGACAGAGAGAGAGAGATCACAAGTAGGCAGAAGCAGGCAGAGAAGGAGGGGGAAGCAGGCTCCCCGCTGAGCAGAGAGCCCAATGTGGGGCTTGATCCCAGGACCCTGAGATCATGACCTGAGCCGAAGGCAGAGGCTTAACCCACTGAGCCAACCAGGTGCCCCGGAACTGGCCTTTTTAAAACAGGCCAGAATTTAGAACCCAATGATTGTTATCAACCTCTACTTCTCAAGCTAGCTCAGATGAGCTGAATCAGATCTACTAAGTTACTAAAAGAACATTGTTAATGAGCCTCTAGCCTTATAAATTTTGTCTCCTCTGTCCCCCTTTGCCCCATGGGCACTAACTAAATATCTCTATTGGCTCTTATTTGTGACAAGTCATTGACTTTTCCACCATGATGTCTGAGGATGAGGCACACAAAAAACTCCATGAAGCTGGGTCATAAGGGAACTAAAGTCCTTAACCAAACCAAGGCACATGTCAACATGAATTAGGAGCTATTTGTCAATACTTAGAATAATAAAAAGTTATTCAAACTCTATTGACTCTACACAAGTCTTCTGGAGTTACATATATGTGTTCATTCACAACCAATCAAGATCCATCACTTTATGCCCAATGATGGGATAAACCATAGTAATGTTTGCTTTTCCAGAACAATCAGTCCCACAGAGTTACTAGGATTTCCATTTCCCAAGGCAAGGTTAGTGTCCAATTTCACATAAGACTGTTACCCCAATCTAGGTAATATAAACTATGAACACACTCACTGAGGTCACCTAAGTTATCCATAAATCTACTGAAGTCAAAGCAAGCAAAAAATGAACTATTGGTCAGCTGAGATTTTTTTTTTTTTAATGAGTTTCTTTTTTCTTTCTCTGTGGGGAAAAAATAAGCATAAAATGTCCTTCCACACTCCTTCTTACTCTCCTAATTTCCATGTGTAGGATCTCATCCAACATGGGGGAGGTGTGGCAATGCTGATTAGAATTGTATTGCATTGATCCCTTAAAATTTTCTAATATGGTCCCTACATTCCTTTTTCCTAAATATAGCTAGTGCTTTCACATCTCATACAATTTTTTTTTTCAAAATATCTCACAATTTTCTTCAGAGTGATCATTTTTACTCATTTCCTAAGACATTTATTTTTGTGCACTATTGTGGTGATATTCATATATTAGAAGAAACCACAAACATACTTTTGCTTAAATGTGCCTTTTTTAAAAAATCAGGTCCATCAAGACTATCAAGTTTAACTGGGTAAAATGGTCACTGTATTACCATACTTTCTCTGAGTGGATGGAGGGACCACAGGCTCCATTTGGCTAAGATCCTGGGGGTGGCTCAGAGAATTCTAATTTAGATACTAATACGGTATCAGCAGAAGTATGTGTCCACCACCAAAGATCCAAGGCAAACAGGTAATTTGAAAGTGAGGTGATTTACTGTATAAGAAATTTCCATCTTGACAGGTTCCTGGTACACAGAGAAAAGGGAGCTATAGTTCAAACTGTGAAGAAAAACAAACAAGCAGACAAACACACACTTATATAAACAAGAAAATACCACAAAAATTTATGTGCTTTACGGTCAAAAGGTGAAGGATGGATACAGTTCAAGGAGCAAGGGAAGTTAGCCACGATGGGACATGCTATGAAAAAACGGCGCAAAACAGATGGGCTGATTAAATACACACACGCACACACATGCACACACACACACACACACACACACACAATAGTTGTGACCGCTCCACTAGAACACAGATTTATTAGACAAGCTAAACTGAACTAATTTAAATGTATAATAGATATGCCAATTCAGGGGAGGAAACAGAATCATATAAATTGCTCAATTAAAACGACAGAACGCAGAAAAAGAGAGAAAGACAACAGAGGACAATTACAGTGAATTAATGCTATGAATTAACAGCCGCGAAAACAATTACAAATATGGTAGAGTAGTTAGGGTCTCTCAGGCAAGGGTAAATTAGTCTGTAGCACAGCTCTTTGGCTTCCCCTATCCAAAATGGCCAAGACAGGATAATACTGATTATCCAATGCAGGCTGAAAAGTTTCAAAGAGGCGTAGTTGAGTTTAAATAAAAAAACCCAGTGGTCATGAATATAAGCTTCAGAATCTGACATGAAAGATGATAACCTCACTTAGGTGAATTCACATGGATGAATCTCAAATGATCATTTTTATTCCCTTTCACAGTGGCAGAACTTTTTTGGGAGAAGGTCAAGGGCATAAAATCAGCAACAATTGTGGTTAGAGGCGAGTGGGAAGGGTAAAAGTGAAGCTAAGAATTTCTTAACTTTCATTATTCAACACTGCATGAAAAGAGGGTTGCTGATCACAAGGAAAACTGAGATTATCTTATATTTCCTTACAGACATGTTACAGAGTTCTTGAAATTGAGGGGTTTTTGTTTTTGTTTTTTGTTTTTCTATTTTATTTTATTTCTTTTCAGTGTTCTGAAATCCATTGTTTATGCACCACACCCAGTGCTCCATGCAATATGTGTCCTCCATAATACCCACCACCAGGCTTACCCAAACCCCCACTCCTCTCCCCTCCAAAACCCTCAGTTTGTTTGCAACCCAATCTCTGAATTTACTTTAATGAGATTCAAAGAATATTACTTCAGTATTAATTTTCTATTTTTAAAGGTCCCATTTAATTAGAAATATGAAAATACTTAATTGAAGTAATATACTGATCACTTAAAGATGTTAAATGATAACACCTTGTACACTAAGCATGATTTTATTTAAAAATGTGACCTTGTGGAATATGGAGCCATTTGAAGTAAAAAGGGTATGACAATATGCCTACAAAATGACTACTAAAACTTACCAATATCTTCAAGAAACAGAAAGGGACATAATTTTGTAGAGAAGGCACATGCAAAGCAATAGAAGAAATTAGTTAAAAATTAAAACTTATACAGAAGAAATTAGTTAAAATTAGTTAAAAATTAAACTTATTAAACTAATTAAAAATTAGTTTAAAATTAAAACTTTTGTTCTTCAGAGGCGTCATTAAGCAAGTGAAAATGTAAGCTGCATGTTGGTCATATGTTTGACCACGGACTTTTTTCTAGAATATGTAAAAATATAAATAACTCAAATAACTCAATTTTAAAAAGACACATAACTAAAAATTGACAAAATATTTTCAACATGTATTTACAAAACAATATATAGACAGTAATCACATGAAAAGATGTTCAACATTACTAGTCATTGAGGAAGTTCAAATTAAAGTCAGAATAAGAAAATTTTGTCTAATACCCAGAATGACTAAAACTAAAAAGATAAACTAAAAGTTTTATCAAGAATGTGGAACAACTGAAGGCCTTATTTTCACATTTCAGTGGAAATATAAAACAATATACGATAGTTTTGGGGAACATTTTCATAGGCATTATCTAATAAAGTTAAACATAGTCCTACCCAGGGCGCCTGGGTGGCTCAGTGGGTTAAGCCTCTGTCTTTGGCTCAGGTCATGATCTCAGGGTCCTGGGATCAAGCCCCACATTGGGGTTCTCTGCTCAGCAGGGAGCTTCCTTCCCCCTGTCTCTCTGCCTGCCTCTCTGCCTACTTGTGATCTCTCTCTGTCAAAGAAATAAATAAAAATCTTCAAAAAAAAATTAGTCCTACCCAATAACCTAGCAATTCTACTACTGGGTATTTATGCAAAAGAAAACATATGTTTATTTTTAAAAGCCACACCCAAAATGTACATGCAGCTTGTACTCCTTTTCTATCACTGTAACAAATTACCAAAACCTGAACAGCTTAGAATACCTTCCCATCATTATCTCACAGTTCTATAGGTTAGAAGTACAAGAAGGCATAACAGTCCTCTTCTTAGTGTTTCACAAGGTGGAAATCAAGGTCTTGGCTAGGTTACTTTATAAAATATCTGGGAAAGAGAATACTTCCAGTTTCATCTAGGTTGTTGATAGATTTCTGCTCTGTATAGTTTTAAGACCCCCTGCCCCAATTTCCTTGCTGGATGTTATCTGGACATTTCATTCAGCTCCTATAAGCTAGTCTTGGTCTGCTTTGTGCTGTATTTGCACAGCCTACCAAACTTTTATAGATTTAACCAACTTAAGTTAGAAGTTTGAGTAGCTGGCATTTAAGTAAAGGAATATGGTCTTAGGGTCCTCCTTAAAGGGGCTCTGGGCATATGTATTGGCAGAGGTCTACTATACATATTGGATTGAATTTTATGCCTCAATTTTAGCGTAAGTCATAGGTAATAATTTCAGCACAAGGCGTAGGAATGACTCTTGGCCCATGATCACTGGTTGTGTATCTCAGGCAGGCATCAGACCAAATTCTACAGAGTTGTCAAGGAAAAAAAAAATAGAAAAAGAAAGAAAGAAAGCTAACCTGTGCAATATGTAAGCCTACTGGGTTGTTGCTCAAGTGTGAAAGAACAGTTAATGTGGCTTGCTGACGTCCATACTCCTAAAATCAAACAGCTCACTAGGATCCTACAGAAACCCTTTGCTGCTGCCTATGCCTCTTTCATCAAAATAGAACCTGATCCTCAGAGTTATCAAACAAAACAACCATGGTCCTCCCAAGGCAGCGGCCACAGAAGTTTCACGTCCACCCCTCTTAAAGGGACAGAGAATACTATCACTCTATCAAACCTGTGAAAATATATATTGACCTGTGAAAATACATACTGACCTAGGCTCTGGGTTTCACTGAGCAGCAGGGCTCATAAACATGAAAAGAGGCTAACTCAAACCCAATGAATAAACTCCATAAACTAAAAATGTCTGTGGGGAAGTCCCCTAAATATGATGACACTGACTTGGAAGTCTCTGAAGGAATAATCCCATAAGATGCCTATTACATACTTGCTGAGTATATAAAAATACATAGTTCCTCACAAAGGGAAAAAAAAGACGATGAGCTATTGCCCCACTCAAAATAAAAGGCCCCACCAACTTAATAAATATTCCTGTGTTATTTGGTCAATCAAGGGCTGTGACATCATGACATTGTTAAGAAACAATTCTTGACCCCCTTAGTACCCACAACATTAACGTGAGCCCAACTTCATGCAGGCCATTTTGTGTCTGGGAGGCAATGCACTGCTCATTTATACATTATACTTAAACCCACTTACACAGATATTCCTAAACTGGCCCAGTTGGAGTGCCACTACTGCAACAAAAGACTCTAAAATCTGCCCCTACTGCAATGCAACAGACTGTATGTATGTTCATGACCCCATGAACTCCTTCCTTGTAGAGGTTGTAGTGGTCTCCTTTTGTGTGTCCTGGGATCTCTGGACCAACTAAGAACTTCTGGTACAAAACGTGTCCTTCTTGGCTCTGCACTACATACCATTAGAACACCAACTACTATCTGCACAGTGGGTTCTTTTGGACACAGAGGCTATTACATACCCTAAGCCTATGACATTCCACATTTTGCTGTCCATTATCCCTGGGGTCGTGGAGGCAGCACCTGTACTCTTGGCAAAGCCATTGAGACATCCTTGTTAAAAAGATAATATATAAAATATATATAAACCTATAAGACAAACTAGAATTTGGGACTTCTGGTATATCTCTCCCACCTAGAGTGGAAAATGGTTTCCCTCGTCCTCAGTTTCTTGCCAGTTATAATGAAATTGTTGAAGTTCACTCCTCTACCACGCTCATCACACGTGTGGGGAACACTTTAAGATCACCTAATGTACAGAAAAAGGAACCTGTTTATTTTGTGAATCATAATGGCACTACATGTGATGACACCTGTCAGGAGAGCTGCTACCATCTATCTCCTTACCAGGACGTTCCCAATCAAGAACAGTACCCAAGAGTCAGAAAAACTGGCTGGACTTCCAGCAATCACCTTACAGCTAGAAGACTCCCTGACTAACTATGGATTTCATCTGAATATTTTTTACAGATTCTTGGGCCACTGCCATGGTCTGCTCTCTGGCCCAGCCAAAGGCAATAATTCCTCATTCAACTTGATTCTTTGGGGTAAAGGACTAGCAATTTTCTTGCCCTAGAGATACCCAAAAATGTAAATTAAGGTCAAACATGTCTCTGCATCTCTAAAACCATAAGGCAACAAGATATTCCTTAGCCAGGCAGAAAAAAACACGATCTGATATATAAATAGAAACTTTCTCTATTTTATTTTTCATGATTCAAATGTTTTATTTTAAAAATTAAAAAGCATATGAAAAGTATGCATATTTAAGCTTCAAAATATTATACATAATCCCTATATATTACCTTCATATATCATTTTATAAAGCCTATATTCATGTGTGCATGCACATACTCATTATGTGCTTTAAATGAGCTGATGCTCATTATTATAAATTAAAAACTCATACCATTATTAGTATAAACTAAAAGTGCATTTAAGTACTTATCAAAGTGCCTAGCACATCATAAGCACTAAATAAGAAGTAATTTCTATTATTTTTCTCTACCAATAGACAATTAACTCTATGAGAATGAAGACCTTTTACTCAGTATTAAAACCCTGGTATTTGACATAGACCTACAATATAATGCACACAATATATGTTTGCTAGATGAGCACCAACAAATAGCTGAAAAAATATATATATACATGTATGTATGTGTATATACATACATACACACACATATGTATCTAGTTTTTCAACATTTGCTTGTTTTAGTGTAATTACCTAAGAGTTTATTGAAATGGTAAAATTTAGCATTTCATTTACCATGTCTTTTTCAATTAGGCACAGCTCTTTACATTTAATTTCAAATTCATTTCTCTTAGTATCTGCTGTTCTCAGACACATTTAGTATATGTAGATATGTCCCAAAAAATGGAAGCATCAATTTAACAAATGGGTCAAATCCTTTCAAGAAATTAAAGTATCTCATCCAGTGAGATCTTAAAACAGTTCTGTGAAGAATAAAATATACAGGGCAGAAATTAGACATCCTTTGTTGCAAATAGGTTCTTATACACAGCATTTGAACACAACTCACTTTTGGGGCTTCCATTTCTGTATTTGGAAAGCAAAGTGATTCAAGTATCTTATGTCTATATGAAACATTTTTTACTCCAGTTCATTGCAATTTCACTGCACCCAATTCAATCTATATCATTCTCTTTTCAATCCACACTGTTTTGATGAAACCCATACCACATTATCAGACACTGCCAGCTGAAGATAGGAAGGGTAAGACAAGATTCCAAGAAACATGACCACACTGCTCATTCATTTCTGTGCTATGGATGTCTTTGTGTTATGACAGCAGAGGTAAGTAGCTGCAACAGAAAACATTTATCCCTCACAGACTAGAATATTAGCTGTGTGACCCTGGAAAGAAAAGTTTGCCAAACTCTATTGTAGACCATAACAATAAGCTCCCACATCATAACCCACTCTTGTTATATGTCCACAAACCTGGAGATTCAGCTTTAACATGTCTCAAGCCCTGGGAAATGGATTTTAAAGAACCAAACCGACTCTGAGATTTCTCTTTTCTGTTCCCTTTCCCATCGCTATCACTCCATGCTTCCAACTGAGGATTTCTGGTCTAAATGTGGAATGATCAGAGGATATGCATCAACAGTGGAATATCACTAGAATGAGGCTACTTGGACATACTCATCTTTCCCAGTGGGTCCAGCTATGTCTAGTATGTAACTGAAAAATAAAGGAAAACACAAAAGGCTCCCTAGTAACTACAGCAAAAGTATCAGCATAGAAGAGAACAAAGCAAATAATAATAATAATAATAATAATAATAATAACTTTCAAAAATATTAGCTTTGTCTTTAAATATTTATCAACAGAACTCCTCTTATCAAAAATTTATTGCAAAAACACTATCTAAAAACATAAAACTTGCCACTGATGTGGATAAAATCCCTTCCTAAGGCCTTAAAAGCACAGACCTTAGAAAATTCCATAATCCACCTAACCCTTAATCACAAATAATCCTATAAGCCACCATTTACCCATATAAAATAAATTATATAAATAAGTGTAGATTATGTTATTTTACTGTTCATCCTCTCATCTTTGGAAATGTTTCTTCAGTACATTTTAAATGTAATGTGTTCTAGTGAAATAAAAAATCAGAATCTGAATTATCAATACCATTCCAAATATTCTGAATGTTCCCTTTTATTACTCTTTGCTGCCAATCTGTTTGTAAAAGGACCATAAAGACTTATACCACCCTGTAATTGTGCACTGGCAATATAACATTTTTCACTTCCAAACTCCCATATCAATGCAAATTATCGTAATATACTCATATTTGAAATTAAAGCATCATGTCCAAAATGCTGTGTGTGCACAAATGTGTCATGCGTGTTGGGGACAGTGTGTGTTTACTTCATTTTTGGTCTCTATTTTAAGTTTAATCATCCTCTTCTAATTAAATGGAAATGTTTTTAATAGGATCATTAAAAAAGGAAAACTGGGTGCTAAATAAGAAATATTTCTAGGAAAACTGACCTTTTCCCAAAAGCAGGGAGTAAGCAAAATGGATGTTATTTTGTTAACATTTCTCAAAATGATGGAGTTAATCTTTTATGGAAGATGGCAAAAATCTGAGCAGTTTTCATCTTGTTATAATGTAGCTCCAAAGTTTCTAATGTCATAGAACTGAGAGAGACCAGTGCTATTATCAGATTCCTACTATGATGGGTGTCCTTTCCACAGGGGATTTGGCAAAACTAGTGATGAATCAAATTATTAAAATCTCTTTATCATTTTTTTCTACAAACTCTGGTCTCACTCTTCTTCACCCAGATTTTCTTTAGTACCTGCTATTAACTTACTTTGAACCAAAGAAATAGGTTTATTTAAAAGTGTATAAGTTAATAAAGAGTAAAATATGTAAATTGCTTTGTAAAAGTAAAAAAAATGGTTCAGATATTTTTAAATGAAATATATACAATAATACACATATATACATTCACATCTACAAATGCATGTTTCTATTTATATTTATTTTGTGTTCCTGTTTTAATACTAGTTTCAGGGAGATTATAATAAAACCAAAATGAGAGAAGACCAAAAAGTAGCTTATCAGAACAAAGTAATACCTCCTCTTAAATAGGTCAGAGGGATAAAAAATACAGCATTGGGACTATAGCTGATAGTATTGTGGTAACATTGTATGGTGACAGATGGTGCCTATACTTAGCACAGTGAGTAATATAAAAGGTATAGTATTGTTCATTTACTATGTTGTACACCTGAAACTAATATAATGTTGTTCACTAATTATACTTCGATAAAAAATAGAAGTAATGTAGCAAAGAAGGAGGAAAAAACTCTAGCTTTCAGTACCAGTTAAAATTTTCCAGTATCATACACTGAAAGGGAAACCTTAATTATATAACTCTCAATTGTCAGTGAAAAAGAGAAAAAGAAAAAAACAAAACAAAACCAAAAAAACCTTGTTCACCAGAAGATATTAACTATTTTTTTTTTCATGGTACTTATCTCTCAGGAAAATGTATCTCCAGTCTCTCTACTCTCTCTATAAAAATCACTGAGCAAAATAATGGAAGCTATCCTAAAGCACTCTTCTACAACTCTTAGGCTACTTAGAGAGCAGTTTCTTTTATTAGCACCTGGTCACAGCTGAAGGGGCAGAGCTCACTCATAATTCTCTCCATTCCATATTAGGGGAGGACAGGAAATATGATCTGGATTTTAATTTTCGGTGTTTTACCTTAACACTTGAATAAAGATTAATGTTCTCTTTCATGTGCAGAATGTTGGTTCTAAATTTCATTTTAATTTCAGACATGTAGACTATTCTGGATACACCAGAGGAGACAATTTTTAGGCGAAATGTAGCCATTTATGTAATTCAGCCTATCTGTGGACACAGATGTCAAATACTCCCAGGAATCTTACTGAAAATCTGGTTTCAATGTATAGAGTTTGTAATCCTTACTCTATAGCACAAAGGACCATAGTGCGTCTCTAAGGAGTTCTGAACAGGCCAGTATCCTGATGGGTACAATGAAAGGTTTGTTAGCCAAATCTCAATCCCACATTGTTAACTAAATACACTATCATCTACATTTAAATACATCATTTGAATGTTAAAGTACATGACTTTTATGAAAATATAATTTACATATTCTAAATGACAGTAAATGAACAAAAGCTTTAGTGTGTCTCACAGTTTTCTGTGCAAAGTAGTATTGAAGATATTAAACATGTGGGTCTTCCTGCTTTCATCAGGAAAAATGTGTCATTTTGACTATAAATTATTCCAAATTATTTAGGTAAAGTTTCATCTTAGAGGGTATTTGGATAAGAAATCTCAGAGCTGCTGCCTCTAAAAGAGAAACCTGGTGGTTTTTGCTATGAGTGGGGGGAAGTAGTAGAGAATATTCCAGTAGACTGATAACGGTATGCTTTGGAGTTACTAATAAATAATGTATGGTATAGATAGGATAATTATTTTTTTCTCTATTTTGTGGGCTATATCTGAGAAAAATCATACTGAGCATTGTTTTTTTTTTGTTTTGTTTTTGTTTTTGTTTAAAGCATTGAAAGCCAACACATAAAAGGCCCTAATGGAATGTTTTTTTAAATGACTCAATACAAGTAATCATATTTTCCACAGTCAAAGATTGTATACAGTCAGGGAAATTCCCATTCATGTAAAAAACTGATGGGCAGAAAGCACTCTTCTGACATCAGTGGATACACGCGTGGTGTCTGTGCATACAGGAGGGAGACCAAAGACACACAGTAGGACCCACAGGGACACACAGCACAGCACCGAAAATCTGCCAGGTTTTCACAGGTTTATAGTAACATATATAGGATTTTAAAAAATTCAAGACCTTGTTAATATTTGGGTATTCTCAAAGAGTTTCTGTGTCTACATCTAACACATAATAGTGCATTTGTTTAAATAGTCTTTTTTTTATCTTTTGGTAAATTTTTCTGTAAAGCCATTTTTAACTTTTTAAAACTAGAAAAACTAGGACTGCTTTAAAAATTAAAAGTGAAAAGCAGCTTAAGTGTGTCATCAGTCAAGTTATCCTTTACTCTGCTAATCATTCATACTAACCCTCATCGGTTATGACATAATCAAACCCAGTTAGAAGGACAGAGGTAATTTGGTGAGAGTGTTAATTAATATTCCTGGCAAAAAACTATAATGATATATCAACTATATACAGACCTGTTTCTTATTCTCATAGACATTTGCAGAGTTTCCCTGTCTATGCAGAGTTTTATCAATAGTTAGCCATAGATGGTATAACTTTGAAACCCAGCTAAACTTCAGTGACTTTCTTTGCGCAGTGGCAGTATCGTAGCCAATGAGGTTTATCCGAGGCGTGATTATTGCTAATTGAAAACTTTTCCCAAACTTCAGTGACTTTCAGGTAAAATTTTATTATAATTTCTTTGATAATCTGCAATGGTACACTAGTAATGACTTCCCTTTACTCCTGGTTACAGACATGGGAACCCATTTAAAAAAATAATAATAAAGCCTGACCAGTTATAGGTGACTATGCTTTGGATACAAATAGGCCAAAACTTTCATTTTCCTGGGACTTGAGCAGAGAATCAGTTTGTCACTGACAAACTTTCCCCATTTGGGTGCCAAAAGTTCATTCACCTTGTTGCTACATCATCCTCAAAAGCCTTGTCATTTTCTACATGAAGCCGTTCAAGAAGGAAAAAGTAGGAAAGCCCAAACATAGGAAGCTTCAATGTGACAAGCCTCAGGGCACACATCCCTTCCACTGTCATCTCATTTACTTAAAATTGAGGCAGATAGCCATAACCAAGAGCAAAAGAGGCTAGAAAATGTCTAGCTGCATGGCGCACAAAAATGGGAGAATGGGCTTTGTTGACAGCTAACAGTATCTCCTGCAGTTTCTGAGTTAAATTCTATAATAAGCATACAAAACAAAGGATCCTTATTGTTATGGACCTTAAAAATTCTGACAGTCTCATATTTTAACTTCAGTTTGGTAACAAAGTACTTATTATTTTTTTTTATTTCTTAATTGTAACTCACCCAATCCCTGCAAAATGTAGCTCCAAAGTTTCTAAAGTGTTTTTGTTTTTGAAATTCAAAGATAATTGTAGTTAATGCAGTTGTGTTTCATTCATTTTCTAGTTCTAGGATGAGAGCTTGGAATAATTGCTGGTTAACATAAACATGCCAAACACTCATTTAAGTTTTAAAAGTTCTTTATCATTGCCATTTTTAAATTGCATTTAATTGTATTTTTAAAAACGAAAATCCAACTTAAGTTCTTATTAAAAACATATAGGTAAATAACAGAATAATAAAACTATTTTGATTTTGAAAACACGAGGTCTTGTATTATTTCTTTTAAAATATAGTCACCTATGAAACACTTCAAATTTCTTAATGAGTTTTAAACTGTGGACAAATTTTTGAAATGGCTATCTTTGTTTGAAAAATTGGAAATCTGGCCTTCAACGATCTTTGTTCTTAAAAATGCAGATTAATTTAAAACAAGAATAATGTTCTCTTACATAAGTAAATGATATTATATCTTTGAAATTTTATCAGTGATAGCCTTGAAGCAATGCTTCTGAGAAGTATGGCAAAATGAATCTCCCTAAATAGGAATAAAATATAAATCCAGAGTTCTGGCCTGATTGTAAAAAGTACTAGATAGGAAAGAAGAAACAAAGTCTAGTGTTTCAGTTTTAATGTGTGGAGTAATTTTCTTCCATCAATTCACATACAGCTTTCAATACCAATCTCTTCCCTGTAAAGCTGGATAAATCAATCCAATGAGTGTTGACATTTTAGTCTGTCACAAACTGTTGTTATGTGTATAACAAGTCATTGAAAATGATTAAAAATATAAGTACATGAATAATGAAAAAAATATATAATATATAACATCCATGCCTTTAAAGAGTTTACAAGCTACTTAAAAAGAATAAAGTCCATGTGATAAAAATGCCAAGTGTGTGATTGAAGGAACAGAATTTTACCAAGATTTGCAGATTTAATTGATCTATTTTATGGTCTACTTCTAGCTTTATCTATTCTTTAATAACTTAATAAATTTTTATATGTTAGTTCTTTGTCAGCGAAATATAATTTTAAAAGTCCATGTCAAAATCCAAGGATTATCCCTTTAATAAGTCTATGATTTTAATTAAAAATAAATTTTGTACCAATCTCACAACCATTTCTTATAAGACATGTGAAAATTCTAGACACTCTATCAGTGTCCCTTCCCAGATAGGGTCAAGAAATAAATCAGAATTTTGAATCTTTGATAGGGATAGATAGACCAGAAGATAGACCAGAATTTTTGAATCCTTTGACAAGGCATAGTCAACAGTTAATTTTTTTTAGAAGTATAAATTATGAAATACAAAGCATTTAAAATATTCTTGATTGCTAGGGATGTACTAATGAGCAAACTTAAGCAAGAAAAGAAACATTATATATTAAGGACAATTTTATCTTTATACTCGAAGTTAAGGTTTCCCATATAAGCTATCAGACAATGATTGAATTTGAATTTTAGATAAACAACAAACATTTTTTCACTACAAGTATGCATCAAGTATTGCAAGGGACAGGCTTATCTTAAAAAAGAAAAAAAAATATGTTATCTGAAATTCAAATTTAATTGTAAGTCCTGTATTTATATTTGATAAATCTTGTAACCCCAGAGTCATAGGTACTTCTGATTTTTTTGTGTCTTACAGGGACACACAATCATTAGAAAATAAAACAATGCACAAATAAAGATCACAAACCAAAATCTAGAGACATATAGTATTTTTCAGAATTTGGATGATTTTATATTTTAGAAAGAATATATGCCATATATTATGTAACACCACAGAATGGGATCAGGAAGAGTAACACGAAATCAATGACTTAAATATTTCTGTAGCAAATTATGATTATTACATGGATTATATACATGTCTGGATAGAATAAGGCCCATTCAGATCTTGGCACCAAATCAGGTGTAGGTACTAAACCTATAAAGAAATTATTTTGAGGACTTTGAGCTCATGGATTTCAGATAAGTGGCTTTAATTACGTAGACTACTCTAATGACAGAATTATCATCTTTCAATTATTCAAGCATCAGTTCTCAGGAATAGGTTAGTCTCTGTTTCCTTCATTTTCTTCCTTCCCTGAAGAGGATGGCTTCTTCCCCAAGGATGGGATGTATACATGCTGCTTTGATCACAGAGCAAATCTTGTTTGTCTCTCACCTACATGACTTTCATGATCTTTTGCCATCCCAAGAAATTCTCTGATCTCACCTGATCCTCTTTACCCAGCTGGAGAGTAAGCATAGAGAATGACTAGGGAGTTAAATTTATGAGATAAATTCAATTTCCTGTTTGGAATGCAGGAACTTAGTTACTTAGCAATGTGATGGTGAAAACTGAAATTTGCCATGCTTACTACCTTGTCCTAGGACCTCTGAAAGTTACTCAACACTTCTGTTAATTGGCCATTGTCAAATTTAGGTAAATCTGTATAGTGTTAGCAGACACTATAGAAGATCTACACCTTCTTTGTCAGTTGGTTAAGATGTGGATATTTCCTATCATCCAAATAATACATTATTAGATATAAAATCTGTATTATCAGATATAAAGAACTGAAGACAGTTGATTTCTGTCTGCTATAAAGTAGATGAGAGTATAAGTTTTATTAATGTTAATGAATATGTTCTTTAATATCTAAGAAATCATTTTCACCATGTTCTTCCCTCTTTCTCAGTTCTTCTCTTCCTTGTTATCTCACTTTCAGAACATCTAAGAAATAACTCTAAATAGTCACCCTACATCAACTGAGATGCTAACTTCAGATCAATACTATTAGAAGAAGATGGCTATAAGACAAATAATTTACCAAAGTATTGAACTGAACGGTTTTTGTATGTGATTATGTCATTTGGTTTTTGTTGTTTTTAATGAAAGTTATAATAGCATCTGTAGACAGATGTGTGGTCCAGTAAGTAAATGGAAGCCAAGAATATCCAATAACCTACCAGAAAGAGAATAAAATAGTAATTTTGATGGCTATCAAAGCAGGATTCAAAGCCCCAAATTCGAAGCTGGGGTGGAAAAGTCCACTTTCACATTCATTATAGGAACATGGCCAAAGGTAGAAAGTATATTTCTTTGGTAAAGGTTTTCAAGTAATTTCAGGCCCTCTCCCATTTAAACATCCTGACACCAAACACTAAGGCTTCTTAAGCTGAACATCTTGAAGATTGTAGTGATATCAAGCTCAGCAGCATATAATCCTCACAGAAATCTCTGAGGTAGTTATTAACATTTAATAATAGGATATCACATATTAGGATATTTTCTTATAAACAATATTGTATATTATTTGAGCATAATCAATGGCAAAAGAGTTTCACCATGCCAAGTCTATACTCATGTTTTAGCTCTGCTTTCAGTTTGTCAATAAAGTATTATAATGACAGTTTTCAACCATATTTCCAACAATTTTATTTCACTTAGATATTTAATGGATTTTTTTTTCATTTATTAGAGTGAAGAATTAAAGAAAAAATTCAAGCCACTATCCAGAACAACGAATACTTTGCAGAAAAAGACCGAGACTTAATATTTAGGAAGGATTTCTACTCACTGACTGAAGTTCCTTTCTTCCACGCAAGTTTGGTATCTTTTCAAGATTGTGATTTACTTCGTAGATTAGATGTTCTTGTCTTATTTATGTAACCCTTGGTGTCCCTTTGCCATCTCAAACAATTATCAAATCTGATCCAATCCTCTTTTACTCAAAAATCTTATATTTGTATTTATTCTACCAAGTAACTTTCATCCTGGTTTCTCAAAATTTTTGGAGAATCATCTGAGATAATGCACAGGAACCCATCATGAAAATGCTGAAGCACTAACAAAGTTAAAAATGCTATTTCTAGGGGGACGCCTGGGTGGCTCAGTTGGTTGGACTGCCTTCGGCTCAGGTCATGATCCCGGAGTCCAGGGATCGAGTCCCGCATCGGGCTCCTAGCTCCATGGGGAGTCTGCTTCTCCCTCTGACCTTCTCCTCGCTCATGCTCTCTCTCACTGTCTCTCTCTCAAATAAATAAATAAAATAAAATCTTTAAAAAAAAATGCTATTTCTAGGGGCACCTGGGTGGCTCAGTGGATTAGGCCGCTGCCTTCGGCTCAGGTCATGATCTCAGGGTCCTGGAATCGAGTCCCGCATCGGGCTCTCTGTTCAGCAGGGTGCCTGCTTCCCTCTCTCTCTCTCTGCCTGCCTCTCCGTCTACTTGTGATCTCTCTCTGTCAAATAAATAAATAAATAAAATCTTTAAAAAAAATGCTATTTCTAGAGAAGGGTAAAGTTAAAAAAAAGTAGAGTAAGATAATGTATGTATGTGGAAATGTTTTGTTAGGCGACATGCACTATCATAAATCTAATAATATTCAATATTCAACAGGTAAAATAGAAAATCTAACTGCTATTTTTTTTTTTAAAGATTTTATTTATTTATTTGACAGAGATTACAAGTAGGCAGAGAGGCAGGCAGAGAGAGAGAGAGAGAGAGAGAGGAAGCAGGCTCCCTGCTGAGCAGAGAGCCCGATGTGGGGCTCGATCCCAGGACCCTGGGATCATGACCTGAGCCGAAGGCAGAGGCTTTAACCCGCTGAGCCACCCAGGCGCCCCTGCTATTTTATTTTTAAAAGCACTATGCCCATTCCCAAGACCTTGAAAAGTCATTATCATTCCAATTCCTTCATTTGTATTATTTATTATTTTATTTTATTTTACTATTTAATGTATTATTTATGTATTACTTCTACCTTTAACATGAGGAAATATATACATATATTTTTAAGGATAGGATTCTGTCTTACTCTTATGTATTTATCCTCAGCACACAGGATGAAAAACACGTATCTCCTTAAAAACCAAAGTACAGTCATTAAATATATCTTAGATAAATTTGGCTTGTAGAACATTATAAGAAAATGTTGCTACCAACCTAATAGTAAGATCAAAGTAGATAACCTAAAAAATTTTATTTTTGAGCCCATCAGACACCTACAGTCACAAAGCAACCAGTGAACTAAAATTCAAAGGACAGGATTAGTTCCTTTGATGTTATAAGCTGTTTAAAAAAGGTGCACCTGGGTGGCTGAGTCAGTTGAGTATATGGCTCTTGATTTCTGCTCAGGTAATGATCTTGGCTAAGGTCATGATCTCAGGGTTCTGAGATCAAGCACCAGCTATAGCTCTGTGCTGATTGTGGAGCCTGCTTGAGATTATTTCTTCTTCTCCTCCTCCCTCCACTCATGGCCTCTCATGGAACTCTCTCTCAAAAATTTAATTAAGTAAGTAAGTAAGTAAATAAAATATGAAGAATGAGGGCACCTGAGTGGCTCATTAGTTAAGTGTCCAATTCTTGATTTCTGCTTAGGTCATGATCTCAGGGTCATGAAATTGAGCCCTGAATCGGGAGAGACTCCACTCAACGGGGAGTCTGCTTGAGATTCTCTCTCCTCCTTCCCCTTCAAATAAATAAATCTGTCTTTATTAAAGTATGAAAAATAAATTTTATAGCATTTCTATAACAAAATATATGAAAATAAGAACGCAAAGTACAGTACACTAAATACATTGTCATGAAGTCCATAAATTGGAAATCCATTATTATGAAGTCCTTAGATTTTTTTTAAGTTAATAAAGTAGCTTTGGATCCAGACTGGGATAACTTTAAAACTCATTTTTTAATGCCCAAAGAAACCAATAAAAAATAAGACAAAGAAGAACAGATAAAAATTCATTAGAGAAGATGAAAGGGAATGCTATAAGTCATTCACCAAAAAATAACATAGGAAGTTAAAAACAGAGGAAACAAGAGAATACAGAAAACATGGGAATCAAACATCAAAATTTAAAATTCAAATTTATCAATAATTAAGTTAAATGAATCAAAGACCCCAATTAACAGGTAGAGCATCATAATACACAAAAAGCAAGATGAATTATGGTTTTACAAGACACAAACTTAAACATTAAAACACACACAAGTAATTTGAAGGTAAAAAGATGGGGAAAAAATTACCCCACAAACTAAGTGGGAGAAAGCCAGTGTGACTTACTAATATGAGACAAAATAAAATTCAAGATAAAGGGAGTGACCATAGATAAAAGAGTCCTTTTTATTCACTATTTTAAGTTTTTATTTAAATTTTAGTCAGTTAATATATAGTGTAATATTAGTTTCAGGAGTAGAATTTAGTGATTCATCACTTAAATGTAACATACCATGCTCATCACAAGTGTCCTCCATAATAACCACCTCTTTCCATGAACCCCTCAGTTTGTTCTCATCCTTCAGAGTCTCTTATGATTTGCCTCCCTCTCTCTCTTACTCACTTTTTTTTCTTTCTCAAACAATATAAATGGTGCTAGAATGTATTATGCTAAGCAAAACAGGTCAGAGAAAGACAAATACCATATGATTTCACTCATATGTGGAATTTAGAAGAGTCATTTTCCAGTAAAGGAGTAGTCGGTTAATCAAGAAAACATCATACTAAATGTTTATTTACCCTATAATCAAGTTTCTGTGTGCAGGAGAAAAAAGACTGACAAAGCTAAAGGGAATGAGGCACAAATCCCCCAATCATTATTGAACACATTAGCATACCTCTTAATAAATAGAACAAACAGAAAAAAAACCATAAAGATGTGGAAGATTAGAACTCTACCTTAGTAGTTGAAACTTAACCTCATTAGTTATCACAGAAATGCAAAGTTAACTGTAGTGAGGCACAGGAGATACACACTAAAATGGAGAAATGGAAACACTGACAACACTGTAGAAAATGTGGAGCAACCAGAGCTCTCATAAAAGGCTGATGGGAGCACAAAATGTTTCATATATATTGCATGTAATTTCCAGTTTAAGAAGGTGCATAATTCCACCCCTAGATATTTATCCAAAAGAATGAAAAACAAGGTCTACAAGAATCTTTCTAAGGAATGTTCATTATAGGTTTATTCATAAAAGCCAAAGACTGGAAATAATGCAGACTTCTACCATCAAGTAAATGTATAAGCAAATTATAGAATATTAATACAGGGGAATACTACTCAGAAGTAGAAAGAATGGGTTACTGATAGATCTAACAGTATCAATAATCTCACAAATATTATAAACAATGAATGAAACTAGGAATAAAAGAGTGTACACCATGTAATTCTATTTATATAAAATTATAGAAAGGCAAAACTAATCAATGGTTAGATCAAGGGTTTCTTACTGGTAGGGGTCTTGTCTGGTTTGACCACAAAGGTGTACATGGAAACTCTGTTAGGGTAATGGAAATATTCTGTGTCTTAATATTTAGTCATCAAATTTGATTAAATGATTTAAGATTTGATCATTTCATGATATATAAACTACATCACAGAAAAGTTTTGAAATTCATGTAAGGTATATCACTTTTTTAAAATATTAATTAAAATGTTTTAAGGAAAGCTGGCAAGAATGGTGGAAGCCTGATTCTACATAAAAGTTCCAAACAGCAACAATATGACCCAATCTTAAATTTAAAAAAAAAAGAATAAGAAAGACACAATCACTTTCTTCAATAGCAAACCATTCCATATATAAATTCACTTCCTCTGTGTTTCTCCATTAAATAGACTGTAATTGACCTGAGGATAGTGCTATTTATTTTAAGGGTGAAGACAGAACATGTACTGATAGGGTAGATGTAACCTTCTGACTTAGGGCTTTTTAGATCAGAGATTTTGATATTATTTAAAATATTTTCCTAGTATCCCTCAGCTTTAACTTATTAACAAGTAAGAAAACACTAAGATGAGAAATAGAAAGGCAGAAATGGAAAATTGAAAGTTATCATAGACCAAATGTTAAAATGTTAAAAATGTTAAAACAGAAGCCAAAAATGATAGTCACTTTATACTACGTGAAGAGTATCTTTAATTATATATTTCTTTTCAAAATAGTAAATTGATCTAACCAGAAATGTATCTGCCTGTAACATTTTTGGCTAAGGTAATCAAACTACTATACTATTAGTGACAAATATATCTCACATCCAATATGAAGCCCCAGTTCTAAAATAACTATTACATATAGACTGCTATGTACTAGAATACTGACAGATCAATGATGGTGCTGATGAAAACAATGATGACGAACAAGATATTCAAATCTCTTCCTCTTACTGACCACTTATTATGTGCCAAGCATTCTCCAAACACTTCCTCTAACTCTTCATTACATGATCCAACTGTTAGCATAATCTTTCAGAGAAAGTATTATTTTCTTTTAAAATAGAGAAAACTGATGATCTAAAATGTAAATGCTTAAAGTACCACAGGTGGTAAGTTGATAAATCAGAGATCAAACTTGGATCCAAATTCGGTTATGTCTTATAACAAGTATTTAACCATGACTACATATAACCTCTCAAACAGTAACCACCTTACCATTAAAAAGTAAAATTAATAATCATGTTCTATGTACTTTTGTATTGCTAACATAAAGCATGGCCATGGAAAAGAGGAGGTCACGTATATAAATAGTTCCTAAATCAATCTGTACAAAATAAAAAAAAAATTAAAGAAGAAAAGAAAAAGAAGACACATTTTGGCCTCAAACAAGCAGTATCATTTCCACAGAATATGAGGGGGAAGAAAGAGAGCTTCTTTGCTTTTATTTTTTTTCCTTTAATCTTTTGATCTGAAGGTCAGGTACTTATAAGGGTGCTTGCAAAGACTTGAAAAGACTATACTTAAAGTAGAACCTGGAAACAGCACCTATTTTTCTCTGAGATTAGAATGAAGGGTTTGCTCATTGTCTTACCTGTTCGTGAGACTCAGAAAGAAGAGCAAATCAAAAAGTTTTGAAGATGAAATATAGTGTCAGTCTGTCTTCATTAACTTCCTTTACTTTAGCCCACGGACCTACCAAAGGAACAGAACAAAAATATACTTTAATGCAAGTTTAGAGTATCTCATCCTTGTGATAAGAATACATAAAATCTTTTCAACTTGTATAATTCTTCTGCATCCTAATTAAATCATACTTACTTTACTATTAATAGAGTAGTTTTCTGAAGTGGAAAAAAAAAATCCAGATTTGGAATTGGCATGTTTAATAAACAGGAGATTACTTTATAGTAACATTTAAAAAGTGATAATTAAATTCATTTGTAGTAATTTCTACTATTGAAAAAGGTTTAGGATCAAAAGTGAGCATATTTAAATCCTGCAAAAATTTTCTGTGATAAGAAATCTAAAAGAAAATACTCATTTCCAGATATTGTTAGGATGGTCAAACCCAGAATTTTTTCCAAAAAAGAAAATATATGTCAGATATTATAAAAATCACTTTTCATTTAAATGAAAAGAACCATGATGAAGTGTAAATTACAAGAGGGAACATCTATATTTCTCATGATCATGTCAGATATGGCAACATCCACAGAAATAAGTACTCATAAATTATTATTCATAGATGACACATTTCATCTTATGTTTAAACCGTCATAATTTGTGGATGAATACTGGTTTTGGAAGAGCTTAACACACACTTTTCTAGCAGGGTCTTTTTATGCCTCTCTGGTTATACAGTCAAGCCAAACTAACAAAACAGACCAGGTAAAAGTCATCATTAAACAAAATGACCTGGAGTGTCAACAGGAAAGCTTTTGACTCTACCAGCATATTCAAGCTTATTTGTTAGACAATTACTTATTCCTTATCCTGACCAAATCAAAGCCAGATATCCAGAAGTTAGAAGTTGCATAAAGGTCTTCTAAACTATATGTAATTCTAACCTTTTCAATCGTTGACCGTAAGATGCTAAAAAAGGAACAGGAAATTAAATCCAAAATAAGTAGGAGAGTGACATATTAATTAGAGATCAATGACAGAGAAGGCAAATAATGAAAATTAACAAATTCAAAGTTAATTGTTAAAGATTTATAAGACAAATCCCCAGAAAGAATGAACAGAGACATAAAAAAAGAGAAAAGGAAATATATGGCACAGAAAAAGATGGAAGATGCCCCTTGTCTGATTTCAAGGCTTAGAAAAGAAGTACAGCGGTCAAGAAAGTGTGATACTCATATTAGGGTAAGGAAACATAGCAATAGGATATTATGAATTCTAGAATTAGACCTGCATATACGTGAGCAGTTAATTTTTGTGAGCAAGACAAAGTATATGTGAGGATAGGCATGGTTCTTGCACCTCACATGGGTCACCAATTCAGGATTGGTCTAATCCAGAAAGGTGCTGATTTCATTATATAATTTCATTCATTTCTGCCATTACACTTTTGGAGTCCAAGGGTGTGTGTGTGTCTGTGTGTGTGTGTGCACGCTTGTGCCCAAATACACACATGCATGCGGGCATACACATTATATAAATATATACTACACATATATAGTTCTCATTTTTCTCACAACTCACTTTCTCGTATATTTCATATGTACGTCTGTATATATGTGTGTCTCATCAAGGAATGTGAGGTTTTTATCCTCCTAGAAGTTTTTATTTTCCATTGAAGAGGAATCTGAGAGGATGGTCCATGTGTCTTGAAAGTGAAGTACTTTTCAGATCCTTTGACATCAATCAAATATTAATTATTCTCTCCATATATTCCATTTTAAATTGCTTCTACCGTAGGCAGGATTTATAAGTGAAATATATTTTTATTTCCCTTGGTATGGCAGATTAAGTGAGGTATGTAGTTAAATTATTAGAAGTTCACAAATGAATTGTGTATAGAAATCTATATGAATTTGAGCTCTAAATTTTTATACCACACATGCCCTTCCTACTGTCTCATTATATTCTGTAACTGGTCACAGTGTTTATGCAACAAATACTTATTAATAGCTGTTCTATTCAAAACACCAGTTCAGGGATCACCAGTGGTAAACACATTCCAAAAAAGTTCAAACTCTTTTTTTTTTAAGATTTTATTTATTTATTTGTCAGAGAGAGAGAGAAAGAGAGAACACACAAGCAGGCAGAGTGGCAGACCCTGGAAGAGAGAGAAGCAGGCTCCCTGCCAAGCAAGGAGCCCAACTCGGGACTCAATCCTAGGACTCTGAGATCATGACCTGAGCTGAAGGTAGCGGCTTAACCGACTGAGCCACCCAGGTGTCCCAAGTTCAAACTCTTTTAGGACATCCATTTTTTCCCCCATCTATTTAACTTAAGTAGCAATAGAAGATTTTAAAGGCAAATACAGAAGATTACATAGTTGTGAGCATGGCTCTTTTAACATTAAGAAGACTGGGTTTTCTTCAGTAATCAAAAACCTGATAAAAACAACATGAAGAACAGTAAATTATTAAGTGCCTGGATTTTAGTTTTCCAGGAAGATTGCCCAGAAAGTAAAAAAACAAAAACAAAAACTAAAAACCACCTTTCATAATCTCTCATTAAGAGCAGAGTAATAATAATAATAATAATAATAATAAAAGAACAGAG
This sequence comes from Lutra lutra, assembly GCF_902655055.1. Taxonomy (NCBI): domain Eukaryota; kingdom Metazoa; phylum Chordata; class Mammalia; order Carnivora; family Mustelidae; genus Lutra; species Lutra lutra. Next base: position 55,398,824 of record NC_062290.1, read on the forward strand.
TAATAATTTGAGACTATCCTTTTAACAGAGGAAACAAAACTGTGTACCACTCTACTTTTGATAATAAAACTCACTAAAAATTGAAATACATCTATTCCAATCTCAACTAGTTGAACTACACATAAAATTACTTTCTCAAGATTCTTTCTCCAAAAAACTTCCACAACCTTTTGTGTATTCATTCAGATTTTTATGTTTTTTTCTCTTTCCCATTCTGGAACAAATGGTGATTCAGCCTCCCTTACCTACTTTTCTTTACACAAGTGTTTCTTTACACTCCTCTTATTTCTAAATAGTTTCACTTAATTACATATTGATTAAAATTCTTAATGCTTAGAAATTTCCAGTAAAAACTACAAAGTAAGAAGTTGAGAACTTTTATACTAGCATTCTGTGAATTGGCAAAGTTATAAAATACTTTCATAAATTCCAGAAGTATTTTCTTCCTCATAGTAAATTCTTCAGCATGGCACAAAATGTGTACTAATAGACCCAATTATCTTTAGTTCCTCTGTAAAAGGAAGCCAAAATCAGATAAACTTATGTTCAGTAATTAATCTTTCAGTATTTTACCTTAGTTAGAAATGATCTACATAGTCAATAGATAGCCATCATTCAACTATTTCATTATAATTTTAGGTTTCAAGTTACCAAAAAGATTTTGGAAACTCTTTTTAAGTTGATATATCATAAAATATAATTGTTGAAAAAGTTCACATATAAACTTTTATCTTTTATCTGTTTAATTTACATGTTCTTAACAATTATGTTTAAAGTACTCACGAAAATTGCATGAGGCATTAAACAGCTTAATCATCATAAGTTATCTCTCTTGCGGGCAAATTCTACAACCTGAGCTTATTTGACTTTCAATAAATCTAAGTAGAGTACTAGTTGTATCTGCATTACATTTAATATTGATAACTCTAAAAACAAGCCTTAAGGTCTTAGTAAGATTTTACCATTTTTGTACATATCTATAGCTTCCAGGACCAGTTCTTAGACATAAAATAAGCCAAGTGCACTGAAAGGTGGCATCCTTAACTCTTTGAAACCTGAGTATCTTATATCTTGGCTAAGCCTCAGGTATCTCAGAGACAAATTGATACCCAAGAAGTTTGTGCTGCCAGGTTGGGGATTTGATAATGCACCTCTCGCACAGACATTTTCTTGAGGTTGACTGGTGACCTAGTATCAATCTAACCCATTCCTTGACTAACTTATCCTAGCACAGAAGTTTTAAGTTAGATGGCAAGTGCTCCAACAGCTTTTAAGTGCTAGACACATGCCCACCAATTTTGTGGCTTTGGCTTTTAAGATTCCCATTAGCAATAGATCTATTAATCCATTCATGAAGTTTATTTACAATGACAGCTGCCCTAATGACTTGTGCCTAGTTAGATTTTGATGTGTCATTCGTCAAAAAAGTCTAAATTTCTTATCTTAATTGATTTCCCCAAGTCCCCCAGTGGTTTATGCTGTGGACTTACTTGGAGGCCCTGTGAGTCCCATAATAGGTATCATGTTGCTTTCTTTAGGTTGAGGGGTACCTTTCCCCCCAACTACTGTGTTTAAATAATCCTTACTAATTCAACTAGACTTACTGTTTCTGGCTACCTGTGCAGTTTCTGAAACCTGTCAGAACTCCCCAAAGGTGCTTACCTCATAGATGAGTCAGCCACAAACCCAAATGTTTGGCCCCTCAAGTCTCATTGTGAGAAATCTAGAGTCTATCTCACCCCAATTTTCCACCCTGAAAGATTGGGATGGACAAGCAAACTCAAAGAGTTCAGAAGGCAAAACAAGCAGAGCTCAGTCTGAAGGAAGCTTATCAGAGATCTTGAAGAGCAGCTTGAGGGGCAGAGAACCACAGGCCTCGGTAGGTATTTTCACATGTGTCTGGGAGCCATCCCCAGAGTCTTCAGCAGCTGTCTTCCCATCTCATTGCAAAACTGTCAAATGACAAAATTTAAAAAGTTTCAAGAAAAACTAATTCTTGGATTAGGGGAATATTCACAAGCTGTGGAGCACTCTCCCTGGGGCACGTGGGGGCAAAACCAAGTTTTAAAGAGCATTAGCAGAGGCAACATGGAAAAGGAATGATTGGCTAGGAGCCTGGGGTCTCCTTTTAAGGGGAGCAGGTCCTATTTCCTAGAGCAAGGCAAACTAGCTAAAGCTGAGTTGGAAGACTGATTGGTGTGTGTTAGGTTTCCCCGAGTGACAGGTGTTTCCTGCAAGTGTAGGCTGACTTAGTTTTAGATTTGTGATGTGGGCTGGTCCACTGGGGCGGCCTCCATTTGTGGGTCCCAACAGACAAATTAACTTTATTACTGAGCAGTTCCCCTCCTTTGTATATATTCAATAGAAATGCGCACATAGGTACACCAAACTTCATGGTGAAAAATGCTCATAGTAGCTTAATTTGATTAAAACTAAAACAATCCCCTTACCCATGAATAGTAAAATCTGTTAATTGTGGTATAATCTATACATTTGAATACTCTAGAGCAATAAAGAGAAAGGGACTCTTGCTTGCCACAGCAATATATGAATCTCACAATTATGTTGAACAACAGAAGTGAGACTTAAGGGAGTATGTAATTTATATTCCAATTTTATAAATTTTATAAACAGACAAAATCTATTTTGATAGACCATTAATTCCAGGTGGTTAGTGACTGGCAGGTGGGGGGCTGGGCAAAAGAACACCCTCTCGATGGTGGTAGTTAAGTATTTGTGATCTGGTTAGTTGTTTTGGGTAAAAATGTACAGATTCAAGTTTATGTAGGCTTTTTATAGGTATAGATTTCAATGAAAGATGTGTTTAATAAATAGCTTAAAATATAAGTCAGAGGAGAATGGTAGTTTGAAGCAGGGCAGTAATACAATGAAAACTAGTTGAATCTATTTTGAAGGTAGAGGCAATACTCTGTTGTGAAAATTGAGTGTGTACTCTGAGATAAATAAATTACAGTTGTCTTCTGAGAAGAAAGTTAAGTGTGCCGTTCAAAAGAAGCAGCAGTGTTTTAGAAGCAAGATCATATACTTGGTTTGTAACATGCTAAATTACATTTTCTTTTAATAGGTCAACTATAGATCAGGTTGGAAACTTTTATATACCCATCCACAGTTCAGAAGGGAAATTTTGGAAAAAATTAAGTATACAGCAAAGATGAAAGAAAATAATAATCAGAAAGTATATACATAGCAACTATTAAACCAAAGGAAATTTGGCATATCTATAGTAGTATTACATAACCACTGTCCATTGTTTTGTGTATGTATGTATGGGAGAGAGAGAAGTGTGTGTGTGGCGGCGGGGGGGAGATGCAGAGAGAAATGGAGAGAGAGAATCTTGAGCAAGGGGTCAACCTGGGGCTTGATGTCACAACCCTGAGATCATGACATGAGCTGAAATCGAATCAGATGCTTAACCGAAGAAGCCACCCAGGTACCCTCTCCACTGTTAAGAGAATTTTTATAGATAGAGAAGGAAAATACATACTTATAAAATATAAATTTAAAATTCACAGAATTATTTATATACCTCTCTCAGAAAATAAAGATTAAGCAAACAATAAGTCAAACAAACAATAGTTTGGGTGTACTATACTTGAAAAGCACAAATAACACAATTGGTCTGACTGTATGAAACACTAACCATAACACAGAATATATATATGTTCTTTTCAAGCATGTTTGAAACATTTTTTTCAGTTGAATACATAAAGCCATAAAGCAAATATCAAAAACACGAACAGCTCTTATTCATCAGGTCTCTAAAGACAATACATCTTTCTTAAACATCAGTAAACTCAGACACTGATGTAAACTGAGACAGTCTATTTTTTATGTCCAATATCCCATATCCATGGGGAGACATATAATAGGATGCACTCAGAAGTGTATCTGTATAGATGATAAAGTATATGTAACCATAGTTGTAAATGAATAATAAAATCTGTACTTAAATATATTTGGAAAAAAAACCTAAATAAACCATGAATCAAAAAATACCATAAAAACTATAATCCACTTAGAACCAAACAATAATAAATTTCTATAAATCATCTAAACTGGTTCTCGAAAGCAGCAGTGTTTTCTTCTCAGAACTCCTTCACAATCTTAGATGATATTGAGAAAACTAAGAGCTTTTGTACATAAAGTATTCACCTTGAATATTTTCAGTATTCACAATTAAAGCTGAGAAATTTTTAAAACACAATCTATGAACACACTGACTAGCAACATGAATGAAACAATTTCTAATACTAAAGTCTTGTCTTGAGAAAACTCATGATTTTCATTTTTTCTCCCAAACTGGTTATATCCATTTATGGTGTATATTTAACATCTTCCTCCTTCTCATGTCATATTGCTAAGATTACAGTTTTAGAGCTGTAAGGTACTGCTGATCCTAGCTACTTCAATGTTAAAAATGTGGCTGGACCATGAGCCACAGCTTGATTTGCCTTAGACAAGGCTGCCTTCCAGCCCAGGGAAAGATTAATTGCTTCCACGGTTTTTCTTTTATAGTTCCTTACATTGGGCTTCACATTTTGGACCCCAGAGACCTTATAAAATAGGAAAATCAAAAACAGTAGATGTTTTATTCCATCTTTCATCCACTGGGTTCCCACAGGCAATGAACTGAAATTTTTTTAAAATGTAGAAAATTAAGGAAGAGAAAATACCTTTAATAAAACCATGTCTCTCTTCCTATTTCAAGTGTTTTGCATTCTGGCTACATACTATATTATATTTGGCACAGGGACCAATTTTTTAAAATAGATATTCTCCGAGGTAAACAAATGAGAAGTCATCAGCTTTGATGCCACTTCAATATTTGTAGATTTCAAGCAGGAATATAACTGCAGCATCCCCCCCAATGCCTATTTCCTTTTTTGGAAAAACCAAACAAACAAACAAACAACAAAAAAAAACTGCTTGCTGCCACAGAAATGCTCAACAGTGACTGTCTCTCATCTTGACAGATTATCTCTCCTTTAACTCTCCTTGCAGGTATTTTTGTTGTTTTCTATTTATTATCCATAGTAATTTCCAGAAGGTTCACTTAAGACTGGATCTTTTGGCCCTTGTTGCCCGTTTGCTTTCTCATTTAGGAGAGGACCTACTCAAAGTTCCTCGGGTATATTCAACCAATTAATGGAGAAATGTCATTAGCACTGAACCAGGCTTTTTCAGGGCTCAAAAATCATTAAGTTTTGAATGATGGTCAAGACTCTCACAATATTCCCCGATAACTGGGGACCTCACTGATGATGTTATTTTCTCCTGTCGTTTCAGCATGAATACAGTAATCACAGTGTTGCCAATAGATCTGAGGGTGGCTCCTATGGATCCATCTCACGGTGTTCACATGTTCATGCAATCTAACTCTCCTGACTGTAGATAAGAGTTGTGATTTGTTTCCAACCAATGCAATACAGCAAAGGTGATAAGATATACTTAATCGTATGTATGTGATTACACAACATGTAACACCATCTTGCCTGAATCATTCTCTCTCTCTCTCTCTCCCTCTCTCCATTCTTGGCTTTGAAGAAGCAAGCTTTCATGAGTCCTACAACTGCAAAGAAATTAATTCTGACAACAACATAAGAAAAGTTTAGAAGCAGATCCTTTCCCAATCAAGCCCTTGATGGGAATCCAGCCCTGGATGATGCATTGCTTATAGTTTTATGAAAATCTAGGCAAAAGATCCAGCCAAGTCATGCCTAGACTCCTGACCCACCATAACTAAGAGGAAATATATTTATATCGTTTTAAGCCACTGAATTGGTTGTAATTCATTTTGCAGCAATAAACTCTTATACACAGCATCTTCACTTTCAGTCAAAAATATATTTTTGGAGGGAGGAGTCAAGATGGCAGAGAAGTAGCAGGCTGAGACTACTTCAGGTAGCAGGAGATCAGCTAGATAGCTTACCTAAAGATTGCAAACACCTACAAATCCGATGGGAGATCGAAGAGAAGAACAGCAATTCTAGAAACAGAAAATCAACCACTTTCTGAAAGATAGGACTGGCGGAGAAGTGAATCCAAAGTGACAGGAAGATAGACCTCAGAGGGAGGGGCCGGCTCCTGGCGAGCGGCGGAGCAACGGAGCACAAAATCAGGACTTTTAAAAGTCTGTTCCACTGAGGGACATTGCTCCAGAGGCTTAACCGGGGTGAAGCCCACACGAGGTCAGCGTGGCCTCAGGTCCCTCAGGGTCACAGAAGGATCGGGGGTGTCTGAGTGTCACAGAGCTTACAGGTATTAGAACGGGGAAGCCTGCTACAGAAACAGAGCCAAGCAGTGGGCTCACAGCTCGGGGTTACCTTGAACCAGTCACAGGCTCGGTCAGCTAGGAGCGCGGCCAGAGGCCAGAGTGACGGGAGTAATTGGGTGCTGTTCTCTGAGGGCGCACTGAGGAGTGGAGTCCCGGGCTCTCAGCTCATCCAGGCCGGAGACCGGGAGGCTGCCATCTTCATTCCTGTCCTCCAGAACTATACGGAAAGTGCTCAGGGAACAAAAGCTCCTGAAAGCAAACCCGAGTGGATTACTCAGCCCGGCCCCTGGTAAGGGCGGTGCAATCCCGCCTGGGACAAAGACACTTGAGAATCATACAACAGGCCCCTCCCCCAGAAGATCAACAAGAAATCCAGCCAGGACCAAGTTCACCTACCAAGGAGTGCAGGTTTAATACCAAGGAGAGCAGCAGAATTCCAGAGGAGGAGAAAGCAAAGCACTGATCTCATGGCTTTCTCCCCATGATTCTTTAGCCTTGCAGTTAATTTTTTTTTCTTTTTCAATGTTTTTTTCTCTTCTTCTGCAAAAATTTTTTTTAACTTTTACCCTATTCTTTTTTAAGGTTTTTTTAGCTAGTTTATCTAATAAATATATATATTTTTTATATTCTTTCTTTATTCGTTTTCGATATTTAATTGTTTCTTTCTTTCTTTTTTTTTTTCTTTCAGAACCTCTTTTTATCCCCTTTCTCCCCCCTCATGATTTGGGATCTCTTCTGATTTGGTTAAAGCATATTTTCCTGGGGTTGTTGCCACCCTTTTAGTATTTTACTTGCTCCTTCATATACTCTTATCTGGACAAAATGACAAGGCGGAAAAATTCACCACAAAAAAAAGAACAAGAGGCAGTACCAAAGGCTAGGGACTTAATCAATACAGACATTGGTAATATGTCAGATCTAGAGTTCAGAATGATGATTCTCAAGGTTCTAGCTGGGCTCAAAAAAGGCATGGAAGATATTAGAGAAACCCTCTCAGGAGATATAAAAGCCCTTTTTGGAGAAATAAAAGAACTAAAATCTAACCAAGTTGAAATCAAAAAAGCTATTAATGAGGTGCAATAAAAAATGGAGGCTCTCACTGCTAGGATAAATGAGGAAGAAGATAGAATTAGTGATATAGAAGACCAAATGACAGAGAATAAAGAAGCTGAGCAAAAGAGGGACAAACAGCTACTGGACCACAAGGGGAGAATTCGAGAGATGAGTGACACCATAAGACGAAACAACATTAGAATAATTGGGATTCCACAGGAAGAGAGAGAGAGGGGAGCAGAAGGTATATTGGAAAGAATTATTAGAGAGAATTTCCCCAAAATGGAAAAGGGAACAAGCAACAAAATCCAGGAGGTTCAGAGAACCCCCCTCAAAATCAATAAGAATAGGTCCACACCCTGTCATCTAATAGTAAAATTTACAAGTCTTAGTGACAAAGAGAAAATCCTGAAACCAGCCCGGGAAAAGAAGTCTGTAACATACAATGGTAAAAATATTAGATTGGCAGCAGACATATCCACAGAGACCTGGCAGGCCAGAAAGAGCTGGCATGATATATTCAGAGCACTAAACGAGAAAAACATGCAGCCAAGAATACTATATATAGCTAGGCTATCATTGAAAATAGAAGGAGAGATAAAAACCTTCCAGGACAAACAAAAACTGAAAGAATTTGCAAACACCAAACCAGCTCTACAGGAAATATTGAAAGGGGTCCTCTAAGCAAAGAGAGACTCTAAAAGTAGTAGATCAGAAAAGAACAGAGACAATATACACTAACAGTCACCTTACAGGCAATACAATGGCACTAAATTCATATCTCTCAATAGTTACCCTGAATGTTAATGGGATAAATGCCCCAATCAAAAGACACAGTGTATCAGATTGGATAAAAAAACAAAACCCATCTATATGTTGCCTACAAGAAACTCATTTTAAACCCAAAGACACCTCCAGATTTAAGGTGGAGGGGTGGAAAAGAATTTATCATACTAATGGACATCAGAAGAAAGCAGGAGTGGCAATCCTTATATCAGATCAATTAGATTTTAAGCCAAGACTATAATAAGAGATGAGGAAGGACACTATATCATACTCAAAGGATCGGTCCAATAAGACAATCTAACAATTTTAAATATCTATGCCCCTAACGTGGGAGCAGCCAACTATATAAACCAATAAATAACAAAATCAAAGAAACACATCAACAATAATACAATCATAGTAGGGGACTTTAACACTCCCCTCACTGAAATGGACAGATCATCCAAGCAAAAGATCAACAAGGAAATAAAGGCCTTGAATGACACACTGGACCAGATGGACATCACAGATATATTCAGAACATTTCATCCCAAAGCAACAGAATACACATTCTTCTCTAGTGCACATGGAACATTCTCCAGAATAGATCACATTCTTGGTCCTAAATCAAGTCTCAACCGGTATCAAAAGATTGGGATCATTCCCTGCATATTTTCAGACCACAATGCTCTAAAGCTAGAACTCAATAACAAGAGGAAATTTGGAAAGAACCCAAATACATGGAGACTAAACAGCATCCTTCTAAAGAATGAATGGGTCAACCAGGAAATTAAAGAAGAATTGAAAAAATTCATGGAAACAAATGATAATGAAAACACAATGGTTCAGAATCTGTGGGACACAACAAAGGCAGTCCTGAGAGGAAAATATATAGCGGTACAAGCCTTTCTCAAGAAACAAGAAAGGTCTCAGGTACACAACCTAACCCTACACCTAAAGGAGCTGGAGAAAGAACAAGAAAGAAACCCTAAACCCAGCAGGAGAAGAGAAATCATAAAGATCAGAGCAGAAATCAATGAAATAGAAACCAAAAAAACAATAGAACAAATCAACGAAACGAGGAGCTGGTTCCTTGAAAGAATTAACAAGATTGATAAACCCCTGGCCAGATTTATCAAAAAGAAAAGAGAAAGGACCCAAATAAATAAAATCATGAATGAAAGATGAGAGGTCACAACGAACACCAAAGAAATACAGACAATTATAAAAACATACTATGAGCAACTCTTTTCCAACAAATTTGACAATCTGGAAGAAATGGATGCATTCCTAGAGACATATAAACTACCACAACTGAACCAGGAAGAAATGGAAAGCGTGAACAGACCCATAACCAGTGAGGAGATTGAAACAGTCATCAAAAATCTCCAAACAAACAAAAGCCCAGGGCCAGATGGCTTCCTGGGGGAATTCTACCAAACATTTAAAGAAGAACTAATTCCTATTCTCCTGAAACTGTTCCAAAAAATAGAAATGGAAGGAAAACTTCCAAACTCATTTTATGAGGCCAGCATCACCTTGATCCCAAAACCAGACAAGGATCCCATCAAAAAAGAGAACTACAGACCAATATCCTTGATGAACACAGATGCAAAAATTCTCATCCAAATACTAGCCAATAGGATTCAACAGTACATTAAAAGGATTATTCACCACCATCAAGTGGGATTTATTCCAGCGCTGCAAGGTTGGTTCAACATCCGCAAATCAATCAATGTGATACAACACATTAATAAAAGAAAGAACAAGAACCATATGATACTCTCCATAGATGCTGAAAAAGCCTTTGATAACGTACAGCATCCCTTCCTGATCAAAACTCTTCAAAGTGTAGGGATAGACAGCACATACCTCAATATTATCAAAGCCATCTATGAAAACCCCACAGCAAATATCATTCTCAATGGAGAAAAACTGAAAGCTTTTCCGCTAAGGTCAGGAACACGGCAGGGATGTCCGTTATCACCACTGCTATTCAACATAGTACTAGAAGTCCTAGCCTCAGCAATCAGACAACAAAAGGAAATTAAAGGCATCCAAATCGGCAAAGAAGAAGTCAAACTATCACTCTTCGCAGATGATATGATACTCTATGTGGAAAACCCAAAAGACTCCACTCCAAAACTGCTAGAACTTGTACAGGAATTCAGTAAAATGTCAGGATATAAAATCAATGCACAGAAATCAGTTGCATTTCTCTACACCAACTACAAGACAGAAGAAAGAGAAATTAAAGGGTCAATCCCATTTACAATTGCACCCAAAACTATAAGATACCTAGGAATAAACCTAACCAAAGAGGCAAAGAATCTGTACTCAGAAAACTATAAAGTACTCATGAAAGAAATTGAGGAAGACACAAAGAAATGGAAAAATGTTCCATGCTCCTGGATTGGAAGAATAAATATTGTGAAAATGTCTGCTACTACCTAAAGCAATCTACACATTTAATGCAATTCCTATCAAAGTACCATCCATTTTTTTCAAAGAAATGGAACAAATAATCCTAAAATTTATATGGAACCAGAAAAGACCTCGAATAGCCAAAGGAATATTGAAAAAGAAAGCCAAAGTCGGTGGCATCACAATTTCAGACTTCAAGCTCTATTACAAAGCTGTCATCATCAAGACAGCATGGTACTGGCACAAAAACAGACACATAGATCAATGGAACAGAATAGAGAGCCCAGAAATGGGTCCTCAACTCTATGGTCAACTCATCTTCGATAAAGCAGGAAAGAATGTCCCATGGAAAAAAGACAGCCTCTTCAATAAATGGCTTTGGGAAAATTGGACAGCCACATGCAGAAAAATGAAATTGGATCATTTCCTTACACCACACACGAAAATAGACTCAAAATGGATGAAGGATCTCAATGTGAGAAAGGAATCCATCAAAATCCTCGAGGAGAACACAGGCAGCAACCTCTTCGACCTCAGCCGCAGCAACATCTTCCTAGGAACTTCGCCAAAGGCAAGGGAAGCAAGGGCAAACATGAACTATTGGGATTTTATCAAGATCAAAAGCTTTTGCACAGCAAAGGAAACGGTTAACAAAACCAAAAGACAACTGACAGAATGGGAGAAGATATTTGCAAACGACATATCAGATAAAGGGCTAGTGTCCAAAATCTATAAAGAACTTAGCAAATTCAACACCCAAAGAACAATAAATCCAGTCAAGAAATGGGCAGAAGACATGAACAGACATTTCTGCAAAGAAGACATCCAGATGGCCAACAGACACATGAAAAAGTGCTCCACATCACTCGGCATCAGGGAAATACAAATCAAAACCACAATGAGATACCACCTCACACCAGTCAGAATGGCTAAAATTAACAAGTTAGGAAATGACAGATGCTGGCTAGGATGTGAGAAAGGGGAACCCTCCTACACTGTTGGTGGGAATGCAAGCTGGTGCCACCACTCTGGAAAACAGCATGGAGGTTCCTCAAAATGTTGAAAATAAAACTACCCTACGACCCAGCAATTGCACTACTTGGTATTTACCCTAAAGATACAAATGCAATGGTCTGAAGGGGCACGTGTGCCCAAATGTTTATAGCAGCAATGTCTACAATAGCCAAACTATGGAAAGAACCTAGATGTCCATCAGCAGATGAATGGATAAAGAAGATGTGGTAGATATACACAATGGAATACTATACAGCCATCAAAGGAAATGAAATCTTGCCATTTGTGATGACGTGGATGGAACTAGAGGGTATCATGCTTAGCGAAATAAGTCAATCAGAGAAAGACAACTATCATATGATCTCCCTGATATGGGGGAGAGGAGATGCAACATGGGGGGTTAAGGGGGTAGGAGAAGAGTAAATGAAACAAGATGGGATTGGGAGGGAGACAAACCATAAGTGACTCTTAATCTCACAAAACAAACTGAGGGTTGATGGGGGGAGGGGGGTTGGATGAGGGGCGTGGGGGTTATGGACATTGGGGAAGGTTTGTGCTATGGTGAGTGTTGTGAAGTGTGTAAACCTGGCGATTCGCAGACCTGTACCCCTGGGGATAAAAATATATGTTTATTTAAAAAAAAAAAAAGATGATATATTTCTGTTTTATTTTCCCCAAACTTTTCACCGACTGAATCCTAATAATGTCTATGCTATTTTAGCACTGGAGACCAAATGAATTTTTGGTTACAGTGATAGAACTATTCCTTTTATTTAAGCAAGAGTGCAGGAATGTAAAAGTTACTGAAAAGTAGATATAGCACTAAAATCATTATTTAATTTAATCTTAAGTGGCTGATTGAAAAACTGTCCAAATCCCTACCATTTCCCTGTACTAAATTATAACCTATGCCATTTTAAATGTATTTATTCTATTTTTATTAAAAGTAAACATATATTATGCATAGCTACATTCTAAATAAAAGTATTTTAATAGTTGGGGACCTCATGCAGAATATTTACAAATATTACTGATTTAACATTAAGTTACATAAAACAAGAAACATCAATAACTCAGTATTGTCCCTAAAATAGGAAAATTAATGGAACAGACTCTTCATATACCTGAATAAGTAAAATCCCCCCAAAACTCAACCTAATTAGGAATTTGGTGCTCTTTGTAATAGATAATATAGTATTTGATGAAACATTATTTTTATATGGAATTAAAAACATATTTCATAAAAAGACAGTTATCAAATTATCTATTTTAAGCACATATTTTTATAAAACCCATAAATACATATAAATAAAAAACATCTAGCTGGTTACAGAAGGTAGTCAGAAAGCTGGCCAAACATGGAAATAAAAAGATCTACATTTAAAGGTCAAGAAAGCAGAAATGCACAATTATATTTCACACTTAAATTCCAAGAATATATTGGTAAGAATTTCAAGAATAAAGGCAGGAGTGAGAAGCTGAACAGAAAAAACTGACAACATAAAGCACCCATCAAACAGAACTCAGTCACCTAATTTTCGTTTATACAATTGTAACACAGGTGCTCTTTGAGCGGGAAGGTAAGCAATGGTTTCTATCTAGAGATAAGAGTCAGAAAAAGTAGGGGCGCCTGGGTAGCTAAGTGGGTTAAGCCTCTGCCTTTGGCTCAGGTCATGATCCCAGCGTCCTGGGATCGAGCCCCACATCGGGCTCTCTGCTCAGTGGGGAGCCTGCTTCCTCCTCTCTCTCTGCCTGCCTCTCTGCCTACTTGTGATCTCTGTCAAATAAATAAATAAAATCTTAAAAAAAAAAAAAAAACACTAAAAGAGTCAGAAAAAGTATCCCGAAAATAGTAGTGAAGGATGAATAGTGAAATTTAATGATCCTCAAGGTAATTAAAGTACTAGGCTATAAGACATGAGTCACCTGTTTAATTATCCCAATTATTTCTAAAAAAAAAAAGACCTGTGGTAACAATACTAACTAACAGAACAATGCTCAGATACCTGGTAGACTAAAATTTGATGCTTATTCATAGTTGAGTCTCCAAAGGAGTGTAATTTTCCACTGATTTTGTGTTTGTTTGATTTTTCTCATTATACCCTGTTGAAAATGCAAGTCCAGCTAACTAATATAAATTCTGGCCCAGAATTTATTCTGGGGTATTCCTAAATTTATTCTGGGGCAGAATCTATATTTATTTTTAAAAATGAATTCCAGAACAGACATAAATAAGAGGCATAAGGGGAAATACTAGGTTTGAGGTTTCATATGATATACAATATCATATAATACAAAACTACAATAACTGATAGAGCTTTGCTTGAAAAGCTCAGATGAACTATGTAAGAAGAACATATTATCAGATTTGGAAAGATGTGTTTTAATAACATTGATGATAATCTCCTTTATAATATGAACTGGTATTTTTTATTTATTTAAATTCAAGTTAGTTAACATATAGTATATTATTAGTTTCAGGTAGAGTTTAGTGATTTATCAGTTGTATATAACACCCAGTGCTCGTTATGTCAAGGGCCCTCCTTAATGCCCTTCACTCATTTACCCCATCTCCCACCCCCATCCCTCCCATCCACCCTCAGTTTGTTCCCTGTGGTGAAGAATCTCTCACGATTTGCCTCTCTGGTATTTAAAAAGGTACATGTTAACAAGACTTACTGTTTATTTTTAAACATTTTATTGTTTAAGAGTGTTTTACATATAATAAAATGCAGACATCTTAAACGTTCAGTTCAATATAATTTGAAATTTTTATACAGTGTTTTAACCACCCTCAGTACAAGTTATAGAGAAACATCATCACCACAAAGACTCTCTTTTCGACAGTTTTCAATCAATTCTTTTCACCTACCCAAAGACCACCACCACACCACAGGCTGGTAACTATAAATAACCAGTGGAATCATACAGTATCCATTCTTTTTGTGTTCGAGTTCCTTTGATCTGCATATTGATTTTTAAATTAATTTGTCTTTGATTATGTGTTCTTTATTTCTACATTGTATTTAAATGTAGAAGTTTATCTGTATTTGTTCATCTAAATTTAAGAACATTCTTGAATGAGTCTCCATGTGTATGTCTGTGCACATGGGTATCCACATACATGTGTATGTGTACATATATTTTCACTTACCTTGAATAAGTGGCAGGATATTGAATTACTGGGCCGTAAAATAGGTGTATATTTAACTTTCTAGGAAACTGTTAAATAATTCTCCAAGGTGATTGTACCATTTTTACTATCCATCATCAATGAATGAACATATCCTGTTTCCCATACCCCAAAACATTTGACATTATTAGTCTTTTTCTATTTTAGCCATTCCAATCTGCATATTAAAAGATTGTTGTGTGCCTGGGTGGCTCAGTGGGTTAAGCCGCTGCCTTCAGCTCAGGTCATGATCTCAGGGTCCTGGGATCGAGTCCCACATTGGGCTCTCTGCTCAGCAGGGAGCCTGCTTCCCTTCCTCTCTCTCTGCCTGCCTCTCTGCCTACTTGTGATCTCTTTCTCTCAAATAAATAAATAAAATCTTTAAAAAAAAAAAGATTGTTTTTTTTCTAACTTATTATTAAAGTTTTTATTTAAATTCTAGTTAACTAACATATAGTGTCATATTAGTTTCAGGAGTAGAAATTAGTGATTCATCATGTACCTATAACACCCAGCGCTCATCATAAGTGCCCTCCTCAGTACTAATCATCCAGTTAGCCTATCCCTCTCCCACCCCCCTCTCTCAACCCTCAGTTTGTTCTCTATTGTTAAGAGTTTCATATGGTATTGCCTCCTTCTCTCTTTTTTCTTTCTTTCCTTTACCCTATCTTCATCTCCTTTGTTTCTTAAATTTAATTGTATTTCTTTTTGAGTACTTATGCTTTTACTTTGTTTTCATATTTGAATGGCATCTTATTTGGGCATAGAATTCTACTTTTTCTTCCTTATAACCATGAGCCTAGTATCTCCAAGAACACACTTCTAGTCAATGTTTACTACCGCAAGCAGGACTGTACACCATAATCAAGCATGGGGCCCTTCTGTAAGAAATATAAGGAAGACTGGAGTGACTCTCCAAATCTTAAGAAGAGAAACTTGATATTATTATCTTTCTTATAGTTTGTGACATTTCAGTGTTTGTTTATGCTATTAATAACTCAAGAGAAAAATTTAAAAGTTTCCATTGTTATTGATGCTTCCACCACTAAGTTACTAATACTTACACAGAATATATTTATTTTTCATCTCAACAGAAAGAGCTCCTGACTTTTTCTTATAAAGAAAATTTATAGAAACTGAAATTATTCAAAGCTTCCTCAGGGTAAGGAGGGATATGGTCACTTTCTACTACTTGGGAAGAAATCAAGATAGAATTTCTTTACTTGAAGAAAAAGAAAAAATTATGTGGTACCCATAAAGAACTTTGACTGACTCTAATAAAAGGCTTTTATTTCTAACACTTTCAGTGAAATTCTTTGCTATGATGAGTCCCCCTCTAAGAAGCTGCTCTTAAAACACCTGTCTCAATAAACTAGTGCAACCCTACAGATTTTTTTTTTTTAAAAAATGCCTTGGATTATTCCAGAGGGACAAACCAAATTGAATCAGATTCCAGAACTCAATCTTTTTTACTTCATTTTTCTTCATATTTCAAGTTTTTATTTAAATTCTAGTTAGCTAACATATAGTGTAATATTCGTTTCAGGAGTAGAATTTAGTGATTTATCACTTACATATAACACCAAGCGCTTATCACACCAAGTGCCCTTCAATATTTTAATGACACTTTGCTAAATCATTTAATTATCACTTAAATAATTCAATCAATTATTTCTCATAGTCTTCTAGAACAAAGCATTCCTGGACCTTCAATCTTCTCATTTCAATAACTCATCCTGAAGCTTTTATAGGAAAGATAATGAAATACAGAATTGTGGCTTATCCACTGTTCCATTATATATAGCCACTAGGAAATATATTATTTTCCAATAAAATCATTATTCAGAGCATCAGTAAAGAATTCCATTTGAACAACAAAGATGAACATTGTACAAAAATAGCAATCATATAAGAACAGCAGTCTCCTGTATCTCCCTAAGTTTGAGTCCCACTCCTGTGCCAAAAAGTACAAAATCACTTATCTTGACTCTCAGAAATTTTCTAAAACACATTTGTAGCTATACCTCCCACTGCTCCCTGATAAAAACAAAACAAAAACCAATTAACCAATCAAACGAAAAACCTTTTTGAACATTGAAATTTAGGTTGTTAAAAGACCAAATGTGGGGAGACTCTGAAAATGCTAAATTGTTAAACTATAATAGAAATTGCTAAGATGCTAAAGTATTAATATAGAATTTCTCTGCTAGTATGCTCTCCAAGTCTTCCCTTCACAGGCCCTCAAATCAGATTATGTTGCTGACAAAATGTAAGAAAACTGTGTAACTTAAGACTATCGCTGCTTCTAAATGACTGTTTTTCTTTGCCTGACTGTAGCTTTTATAAACTTGCAAAGAATATAGTTTTATGATAGCCCACTCTACCCCCAGCAGGGAAAATATTCCTCTTAGCCCAGTATATTTCTGACTGGAGTAAAAGGAATATTTTTAACTTCTCTTCAGCTGTCTCATGTACCATGTAGTCTTAACAATTTAGATAACCAGAGATTTCGATTACTCCACTTAAAAAACTACCCATGCATTTTATTCATGTCCTTAAGGACATTGCTTTTTAACTTTTATTTTGCCAGTTGTATTCTTCTTTAAAATTCACCAGGCATATTCTAAAAATAATTTCTAATGCCATTTTGTCTTCATCCCCTTTACTAAAGTTATTTTTAACTATTCAATAATATAGAAATAAATGCCCTTTAAAAACATGTGATTGCATATTATTAAATAGACTGACAATTTTTTCCTGATTTTTGTAGAACTATTTCATTGATAAATCCACGTTTTCTGAAATCTGTACTTTTTTTTAAAGATTTTATTTATTCATTAATTTCTTCCTTCCTTCCTTCCTTCCTTTCTTTATTTTAGAGAGGGAGAGAGAGAGTGTGTGTGTGCAAGTGGGGGAAGGAGCAGAGAGGGAAGGAAAAGGATAGGAAAGACCCTCAAGTAGACCCTGAGCTGAGCATGGAGCCTGTTATGGGGTTTGATTTCAAGACACTGAGATAATGACCTGAGCCAAAACCAAGAGTCAGAGGCTTAACTGACTGAGCCACCCAGGTGCCCCTAAAATGTATACTTATTTTTAAAAATATTTGAAAGCTCAGAAAGATCATTTTCTCCCTCCCTAACCCATTCACATTTATAAAATAAGGTAGTTGTTCCAGTTTCAATCTCCCCAATCCCCAAACCAAAATCTATACTAGTTGTAGAATTTATACACTATTACTTGAATGCAGTTCCCTATTACCATATTAATTACACCCATCTGGCCTCAGCAGCTACAGTTTCTGGTTGGTTATAGTTGTGGGAAAAATTATGAGGGGAGTTAGTATAATAAATTATATACTCTGGTGCTCCAATTGATCCTGATAGCATCTTTCTCCTCTGTCATCCTTTCTAGATTTCCCTCACATTTAGCTATTACTTCTACTGCCTGATTTTTTTTTCCTTGGTGAGGTAAACAAAATCATTGCTGAGTGGTCTAAGCCCATTATTAACACGGCCTTATTAGGTCGTAATTGCCCCACTTGCCAATTTACAGTTAAAACTGGAAATTGGAGAACAATAAGATACCCCATTGGATTAAGTGAGGGCTAAACATATTTTTTTCCCCTCCTCATTATGTAGAAAAAGCCCTCGTTCCCATGATGATCAGGTACCAATTTGTTGTTTTCTCTGGAAAACCCTGACTAATAGTGACGTCAATAGCTGTCTAAAAGTTTTGAAACATTTTGGAAGCTATAAAGTTAATGAGTTTGTATTCAGAGACAAGCCAGAATGGGAAATCCTCAAACAACACACGATTATGGAATGAGCTGCTCAAACAATCAGTAACAGATTTCCAAACTGAGCCCTGAGAAAATTAATGATTTGTCAGGACAGGAGCAAGAAGTGGAGAGCAAGAGCAGACTCTGCAGATGACTGCTACACGAGAAATATGTTCCCTCTCACTAACAGTCAAATGAATTTAAAATGAATTGTTATCTGAGTGGGAAAAATGGTAACTGTTAAGATTGTTTTTATGAATATTAGTATATATTATTGACAAATTTTGTTAAATTAGAACAAAAAATTAACATTGGATATAATTCTAAATATATTCACAATTACGATTCACTCTGAAGATAATGATTGTGATTTTAGTAAAACACATGTTTTCATACGGAAAGAATTAAAATTAAGTAGTAGAAATACACAGTGAAATTCAGATAATCTTAAATCTAGGATTGGTTGAGTTTTTTTTTTTTTTTTTTTTTAAGGATTTTATTTATTTGACAGACGGAGATCACAGAGAAGCAAGGCAGAGAGAGAGGAGGAAGCAGGCTCCCCGCTGAGCAGAGCCCAATGCGGGGCTTGATTCCAGGACCCTGGGATCGTGACCTGAGCCGAAGGCAGAGGCTTTAACCCACAGAGCCACCCACGTGCCCCGGTTGAGTTCTTTTTTATTGAAGGTTTGAAAGAAGATTAAAGTAAATGTAGAACATTACTTTATAGAATAATTTTAGACAAAGCTTCTACAAGTTATATAGCTTAACTTAACATTCTACGTGATCTTAGATGGCTATCAGTCAGCTGAGCTTTTTTGTTACTCTGGAAGCTGGATCAGTATTTTCTCCCCCATAACTGAAACAGCTTTTTAACAAAAGAGAAGGAACAAGATATACTTTTCTATTGAGTTACTGAAGGTAAATATTTGAGCCTCTGAAATCAGAGTTCTGTTTTGCCATTAACACTCTTCAGCTCTTATTAGACTTTATTCTAGAATTTAACTATTAGTACTAGTACAATAGAACTACCCATATACCATTTTACAAAATACCGTTTTATTATTATTATTACTAAATTACTGGTGTTCTAGATGTAGAAAACAGTCTGGTTACTATAAACATTTGGAGCACGCTATCTGTTTATAGCCATTTGGAGACTTCTCTCACAGTGTGTGTGGGATAGGTGTGTTTGTCTGAGGTATCACCCTTCTAGGGCAGGTTTTTTTTTCCTCCTCTACAGTTCATATTTTCTTTTTTTGGCTATTGCCAAATTAACCTTATTTTTTAATGTTAAAAGGAAAGAGTACTAAACTGAAGAAAAAAAAAAGTCAGATATTCTCCATGATCTTCTCTCTTGAATGAAGAAAATGGTGAAAATTATCTGGCAATTTTCTGATAATAATTAGATGATGAAAAGTTTAGGAAGAACCAGCAGAGTTTTTGGACCATGGATACCCCTTTGCAAGGACCAGCTAGCTCATTTCTCTTCTCCTGTTACGCCTTTATATGGGAGACATAAATAACTCAAAGAGGGAATATAAGTTGTTAATTTTTGGAGGAGATACAGTGGCGGGAGCCATACAACTTATCTGGAAGATAGTAGTAGAAGTGATGACCCCAAGCTGAAACTCACAAGGGAAAAAGGGTACCAAGAATAAATTCTGTATAATGCATGGTGGTGATCACGTTCATCTCTACTTTCATCAGTGATATAATGAACAGAAGGAGTTAAAGCATTTCATATTATCATTAAAAGAAAGGCAAATGTAATAAAATTTTCAGGTCACTCAATTCATAGTCATACACATATATATGTTGAAGCCTGAGAAGAGTCATTCTCATTGATTTCTGATAGTACCACTTTTGATAAGTTACATATGGTCACAATAAACAAGGCAGACACTTAGGAAGTTTTATGAGAACAGCCATCTCCACATGAATTTTAATAGTCATACTGTCGTAATTCCTCCGCAAGGTATTTACAATAAAAATGTTGACAGAATTTTTAAGTATTTCTTATTTTTATTATATTTATTATTTTATTAGGTGGCGGTGACTTAGGAAACATCTTTATTTGCCATCAAATACATTGTGTGGTGAAAGCTATGTAAGTGAAATATGAAAATTATCCTAAGAGGTTTGTAAATTAATCAATTTAGTGCCTGAATCTTAAGAGAAAGGTGCTTAAGTTCCACTTTTAAGTGGACTTTCTTATGAAATTACCAAAAACAATAAAATATACCTGATGTAACTACTACTGCATTATAGCAATTGCTTAAAATATATGAAGTCCTCAGTTTATTTTTAATATCACCACTGATTTAAAACAACTGTTAAATTGTTAAGCATATGTCTATACCTAAACTCCATCTATATCTGTATCTATATAAAATATCACAGTTAAGAATACAGATTAGCAATAATGCCCTACTCATGTGGTACAAAAGAGGTGGGCAGAGATTCAAAAGGGAAATCAATTACTACACAATTCATAAAACTAGCAAAAATTTAGCAATTTGTTAAAAGATAAATTTGAAAGAACAGAAACAGAGAAAGAACCCAACAGGCTAGTGGAATATTTTTCATTCTTGAAATTATAGACGCGAAGTGAATTAAGACGTCAGAAACAGACTGACTGCACAAATTCAAGGTGTCAGTCAAAAACACTTTGTGAGGGCGCCTGGGTGGCTCAGTGGGTTAAGCCACTGCCTTCGGCTCAGGTCATGATCCCGGGGTCCTGGGATCGAGTCCCGCATCGGGCTCTCTGCTCAGCGGGGAGCCTGCTTCCCTTCCTCTCTCTCTCTGCCTGCCTCTCTGCCTACTTGTGATCTCTCTCTTTGTCAAATAAATAAATAAATAAATCTTTAAAAAAAAAAAACACTTTGTGAAAAATGTTCCAGGAGCAATTTGGTAGTGTCTGAATTGTCTCATTGTCTCAAAAACTGAATTACATATCCAACTGACAAACCCAGCCTGAACACATGGCATTGTATACTTCTTATTTCCCTAACTTACTTTGTCTAAAATGGGAGTAGTTAACAGCTATGTTGCCTCATTTTATTGACATCATGAACCGAACAGAGACTTTTATTTGATCAGAAGAACCCCATTATCAATGTAAAGAGGCTTTGGAGAAGGGGCATTAAATTAAGCTGCTACTTAGATAATTTCCTTTGCCCTTTAGCAGGGATCAGTCCAGAGTAACTGACCTGGCAGTCCTACTGGCAACTCGTACTGTCTCCTTGCTTCTCAAAAATGTAGAAGTCAGATGGCTGCCAAACTGAAGTAGCTTTCACAAACACTGTTGGATACTGTGACTCATTAAGAAGAATGTCCAGGAGAAAGCAGGGGTCTAGCCCCCCAAAAATGGCATTAACAAATACTCCAAGCCTTGAGTTTTGTTACATCTGACTGACAAATAATCATAATGCATCTAAATCCTACCAAAAACAAACCAAGGTAAAAGGTAAGCTCTGGTTTGACCAAAGTCAACTTGTTCATATAGACCCTAAAAGGCCTCCTTCCCTCCTTCAGATGTTTTTACTCAAAGCTGTAGTGGTTAGCATAGGCAAATATGTAAATCATTCTCAAAGTCAAACTAAAGAAGCAAGATGAAACCCCTCACTCCTACTGTGTTGTCTGAGGTGGGGAAGCTGACAGCCACAAGCCTGAAACAAAACAAAACAAGTCAAAATGGAAATCATTTAATATCAACTCTTGAAGTTTAACTGACTCAGAAGTCCCATTTGCTTTTGATTATTGTTTTAAGGGTTTGATTTCTGGAGAAAGTAATTTGAACAATTCAACTCTATGGAATTAATTAAATATATTAAGAGACACAGATTTTTTTTTTTTTAAAGATTTTATTTATTTATTTGACAGAGAGATCACAAGCAGGCAGAGAGGCAGGCAGAGAGAGGAGGAAGCAGGCTCCCTGCTGAGCAGAGAGCCCAATGCGGGGCTCGATCCCAGGACTCCAAGATCATGACCTGAGCCGAAGGCAGTGGCTTAACCCACTGAGCCACCCAGGCGCCCCAAGAGACACAGATTTTTTGCCCAGTATGTGCATAAGCTGTCACAGGAAAATAAAAAGAAATAAAATAGAGGGATTATTGAAATGACAAAAATAAAAATTCCATTTAATCCCTCCCCAATATACACACATATTTTCTTCACTGGGAAGAGTTGTGTCTGTATACTTCTAATGCAGACTACTGATGTACTACAGCTAAACATGAAAATTATCAATTAGTCAAAGTGTCTATAGTCCTTCACAAATATAAGTATATACATTGTCAAGAAATTTATCAGAGTAATTATCACCTGTCCATACCATTTGCTATTACTTCTAGTGATTGGAAGTAATCCTGGTGTTCTGTTGAGCTTGAGAATTTAATTCAATTTATTATGTGATAGAGTTTATACGTACCAAATCTAATAATAACTTGGGATCTAGAAAAATTGTGTTTCTTTTTTTTAAGTTTTTAAGGATAGGTACAGTTTAGTTTCAGGCAATTTATCATGAAGAACACTTGAGAGTAGGGAGAAAATTAGTTTCTTTGCTATGTTACAACTTATTTCCTCAAGGTGGTGTTGGGGAAGAAGGAGATTTTCCAGATGTGTTTAAAGTCATATATTGATATGATGGATTAATAATGAATAATATAAAGGCGGTAAAGAAAATAGCATAAAATACAATGAGAAAATTTGTGAAATTGTAGCACTTTTAAAAAAATTATATCCTACGATGACCCAGTATCTCAGATGGTGCTTTTTGCAATGACCTGCCCTGAGGTACCTTGTTTTCTCTCTCTCTGATATTAAAATCTCAGTCTTTGACCCCTTTTCTCTGCTTCTAACTTATCCATTTATAAGTGATGGGTTCCATTTCTAATTTCAGCAATTCTCACTTAGGAAGTTGGAGGGAAAGATGCGAAATGTGATGATCACAGAAATGTGAGTTAAAAATTATGAAGGTGGAAAAAGGACTCTGAATCCAGAAAATGAGTTGGCAGAAATAAGCTAGAGAAGCTGGGGAACTGCTATCCTATTCCTGCAAAGTCCTAGTACCTATGTAATTCATTTAGTTGGTTAGGTCTGTTGAAATTGGTTAGTTTAATGGACATTTTGTGCCTGTCCAATGAACAGCATTCTTTTTCTGGTAGCCTAAATTTTCTTTTATGGCACTATCACATCTTCATTTCTTCCCTACTTATGAAGTATTTCATATTTTCCTTGACATAGGGGCAGTAGTATATATTAATGCTGAACATCTTTTTACTAAATGTAGCTGAAATTATAATCTAATATCATTTGTGACTCAAGAGTTTTGAATGAGATCAACTCTACCCCACAGCAGCAAAAGTAAGTAAACCTTTTTTGGCCAGTAACAGACATTCAGTGATTTATAAGCCTCTGCTACTTTTATTGGTTAAGGTGTAATTGCTTAACCCAAGTCAGATAAGAGACTTAATAAAAGAATTTGGTTGGAATCACTGAGACAGAAAATCTTTATTTCCTTCACAAAAGTTAACTGTAAAAGTAATATGTATTTGGAGTTGCTGAGGGCTATTGGGTAGAGAGGCACACATGACAATGAATCCACTCTGAGAAATTATGAAGCAGGAGATGTAGAGAGAGATTCAATTGATGGTGTTATTTAAGCCTCTGCATTAACGCAAATGAAAATGTCAAACCGAATATGAAATTTTAAGTTTTCAAAAGCTGCAATATCCCATTATTGCTTAAGGCAGTTTGGTTTTCCATCAAAGGAAAAATCATGAGCAATAAAATAATGAAATAATTACTGATGAAATGGAATTAATATCTTTTTGTCCATTATAATAACATTAACTCTACTAATCTATTTGGTCATAAATATTTTAAAATATTATAAAGCACAAGGAAATCAAATGTTGGTGTTTAGTGGAAGGTATTTCTACATTTCATAGCAACCACACAAAATTAAAGTAAAACAGAATGTATCAGTAATTTAAGAGAAAATTATTTGATCAACAATTTACTTTTATGAAATTCCAAATATTTCACTCATTTACATTGGTGTCTATCAAAAATAAGTTTATAATTACTATTTTAAGTTCCAGTATCATGGACAGTTCATTTTCCTCTTGATATAACCATATTCATGTAAAGTAATATTATCTTGTTTTGGCAACTCAGAAACACTGAAAAGGAAGATACATCTCAATGTATTTATTCTACTTCATTTGGAAACTTGTAGATAAATAATTAAAAGTACAAAATGCATTCTAAGACTACAAAAGAACCACAATTTAATTAAGGAAAAATGTCATTTATGCTATGATAAATTTAAAAACTATTGACTGCATAAAGCCTAACTTTTAAAACTTGTATTAACATGTTTTAGATTTGCTTTATTATATTTTCAACTTATACTTTGAACCCAATCAAACTGTAATTTAGAAAACCAATTTACTTGTAGGTTTAGCTCTGAATCAGGTGTTTATGTACTTGGTTCCTACCCACCAATCTGTAAGGAGATCATGGCATAAACTGACTTTAAGGTATAAATGCTGTCAGTATCTAAGCATAAATTAGTTACCTCCTAAAAATACCTAATGTAATTTTCTCTTGGCAAATGCAAGACTTTACCCTTCAGAGTCTGATTAACATTTTATAATTCAGGCTGAACTAATGTTAATGTATACCAAATTGAGATCAATCATTTTCTAATTAACAGTTTTTCATTATTTACTTAAACTAACTAGAGTCACTAAGCTTTAGCTGTTCCTAATTTTCTTTTATTATCTGTATAAGATATATGGTTATTTTGTTATGTTAATACAGTTTGGCAGATTTAGAGTTCCAGTTCTTTGTGAGTTTATAATATAGGGTTCTCATATGTTTCTTTGTGTCTCCCCATCCTCAAGCAAAATGTCTGACAAGAGATCAGTACATGTATTTAATGAATGAATGAATACCTGCTAAATCATATACCTTCATGATTCTTTATTATACATTATTTGTGTGTTTGTTAGAAATTATTAAGGACCTTATAACAAAAATGTCATTGGCCAGACAAGTTGGGTTTTTGATGAATGACTAACAGATCAATATTCCTCTGTGTGTGTGGTGTTATTCACATTTATTTTATTGAAAGCTGTTTTCCATTTATATGAAAGTACAAATATCTAGAGAGGGATGAGCATTCTAAAATCATAACAAAGATGGCAGCTAAATCACTTCACTGAGAAATAGATAGATGAGAATTACAATTAAACAAAGGCTGCATGCCAACAAAAGAATAATAAAGTAAAAGCCACAAAAGAAGTCCTACGTTGTTGAGGGGGTAGGAGAAGAGAATAAATGTAACAAGATGGGATTGGGAGGGAGACAAACCATAAGTGACTCTTAATCTCACAAAACAAACTGAGGGTTGATGGGGGGAGGGGGTTGGGGGGTGGGGTTATGGATATTGGGGAGGGTATGTGCTATGGTGAGTGCTGTGAAGTGTGTAAACCTGGCGATTCGCAGACCTGTACCCCTGGGGATAAAAATATATGTTTATTTAAAAAAAAAAAAAAAAAAAAGAAGTCCTACGTTGTTTTTTTTTTTTTTTTCTTTTTTTCCAGAAACAGAATAGATAAAACTAGAAAATGTTTTCCTTTTAAGAGCCGGATGTATGTTAAGGATGTTTAAACATGTCATATTACCAAAGTAAAGCTAAAATCTGTAGTACTACTGAAATCTTCTAACTTTTTAAATTATTTAGGCTACTGAAATGAAAAAGAGCGGTAGGCTTCTAGACTGGACCAGCATTTACAATAATCAGCTATGATTCTGGCATTGTGCATCACTAGATATGTAAACTTGAGGCATACTTAAAGCTCAGAAGGACTCATTTTCTTCTTTTGCAAATTTAAAATAACATCAGGAACAACCAAAGTGATAATAATGTTATCTGTTCAGCCAAACTTAAATATGGGGTTATAATGGTCTAATTGTCAGGAACCTTGCAAGGTATTCTAATGGGCATTTTTTATACCTTATGTCATTTAATAAGGATGAATATCCTATAAGATATTACTAATTATCCTTATTGTACAAACAAGTTTGTTTTACAGCACACTTCACCAACTATAAGTTCATTAAACAGAATTACTAATATAATACATCCAGATTCTTTGTTGAGCAAAATGGAGAGTAGAAATTATATCCATAATGTGTTTCAAGCCATCAGTTGTAACTCTGTCACGCATGCTTATTTATTCATGAAGCATAATTGGTTATATTTGCCAGACTCCCAAGAGAGATCCTGAGCTTCATGAAGAATGTATCATATCTAAGTTATTAATAGAGCCCTAAAGTACATAGTAGAAACCAAGAGACAGAAAATATTTGATAGGTGATATAAATGTCTACTTGGATTTTTGTTTGATTTAATTTTTTATTTTCCTGGCTGGATAATGTAACTAGTTATAAAGTACATTCAGGTCGCTCACATACAGAGGGCTTTTTTAATTCATATTATCATTAACATCATGTATTACAAATTATGCATTTATTTGTATAATATTTTTCCTTTGGTTTCAAACACATTTACCAGATAGAAAATCCTTATATGTAATTGACTGGTTACTTGAACAACATTCTTGAACAAGAATTATGTTTATTAAGTTACAATGATATTATAACATATTTAACACTTTGATGAAGCAAATTTCTTATTACTCTTCTTTTTTGGAGTGATCCTGGCTATTTTCACTATTTAAAATTCTTCCAGTTAAGATTATAATCATTTACACACTTTAGAATTGTGTTTGGATTTTTGTAATTTTATGAGTGGATTTGGACTGAATTTACATTTAATAATATAATTTCCCATTTAAGAGCATAGTATACTTCCATTTATTTGGGGTCTCTTTTGAGTCTATATTAAAGTTTTATTATGATCACCATAAGTCTTAGGAAATTTACATTTTTAACTTTTTTTTTAAAGATTTTATTTATTCATTTGACAGAGAGACAGACAAGAGAGCAGGAACACAAGCAGGGAGAGTGGGAGAGGGAAAGCAGACTCTGCTGAGCAAGGAGCCAGATGTGAGGCTCAATCCCAGGACCCTGGGATCATGATCTCAGCTGAAGGCTAACACTTAAAGACTGAGCCACACAGGTGCTCCAATTTTTAATGTGTTTTAATTTTGTATTGTTGTATTGAATGAGATTTTGCTCTCATATTCTCTAAACATTTATGAATTACAAAGCTGGATGGCCATCTAAAAATTCTTCCTCTATTACTGCTAGTTTTCAAAAAACACAACTTTTAATTGTAAGTATTAACAGTTTGACTTCTTATTTTTAATTATTTCTACGTCCTTAAATTTTATTTTATATCCTTATAAACAGCATTAAACAGAAGACCTACTGCATACTCCTAAAGTCTGAGACCATTCAATATGTCATTTTGCACATTTCCCAAAAACAAAATAGAACATCCAAAAAAAAACTTGTTCCTTTAACAAAAACTTAAGACGAAGTGGAAGGTCTGTGTGTGGCCCTGACTCATTCCAGGCACTGACTATACAATCAGCCGTCCAGAGAACTGCATTCTGGTCAATAAGAGAATACCCCTAACTTGGCTGGAGCTATTTGAGGTTTGTCTTCTTGTAAACAGAACAAAAAGTTCAAACAGAATGGGAAATTACAAAGGCACTCAGAGGCCTAAGAAACGGTACTCTCTGAACCAAAACCTACACTTTGTAACATGTTATTATGATCCCTGTCTCTCCTTTGTTTTGTTTTCCTTCTGTGATAGTTCTTCAGGAAAATTCAGCCAAATGTTCTAAGATGAAGCAACAGAATGGTCTCTTGTCTCCATGTTACTTACAACTTGATTTGACTTAAAGGAGAGTTCTACCCTTGCATGGGGGAGAAACTGGGACACCACTGGGGCAGAAGTTATCAGAATGTAAACACCAACAGTGCATTTGCTTATCACCAAGTTGACTTCTAGCTTTATATGACTGTTGATTCCTCAAAGCCTCTGTCAGGCATCTAAGGACTGGTTTCTTTTTCCCCTCTGTATATATATTACTAATAAGTTCCCCCAGGTATTGTTTGTATTCAGAATGTCTGCGAATTTAATGTGATGGGGAAAGAGGGTCACAAGGAAAAGAGGCAATACTGCTTTGTCTCATCCCTCATCACTTGATAAGGAAGCAGCTTCCAGGGCAAGATCTTAGAGGGCCTGGGTCTTGTTTCATTACCTTCTTTGTGCTTTTTTTAGTTGAGACCTTCAAGACTGCACTGTTGAACAGAAAATAGGCTTACTGAAAATCATGGGGACCGCTGTACATGCTATTCTTCAAGATCTCTTGTTTTTATAATGGCAAATCTCTTCCCACTACTACTCTGAACTAGTGCCACTGAGAGAACAAATGCAAGCAGAATATGGACACAAATTCACACAGGGGTTTTTAAAAGATGGAGGAAACAGGCTTCTTTGGA
The DNA here is from genome assembly GCF_902655055.1 of Lutra lutra. Lineage (NCBI taxonomy): Eukaryota > Metazoa > Chordata > Mammalia > Carnivora > Mustelidae > Lutra > Lutra lutra. The sequence continues at coordinate 55,427,813 of NC_062290.1, forward strand.
AACTTTGTAAGTTGTAGAGGACCTTGCTTCTAAACATTTAGAAGGACACATGTAGTGTGTCATTATGTCATTGACTAATGTCAAACATTAGTCAGGACACATGTAGCAGTCAGAAACCCAGGTGGATTTCCCAAGAAGTTTCCCCATTTCTGTGTGGGAGGAGGTGGGGGTAGGGTGTGTTGAGGAAAGAAGGGAGAGATTCTGTCTCATTGCTTTGAATTTTATCTGAACCTCTTGTAAATTAGTAGATTCCTCTACTTGGTAGCGAATTGCTATGTGACCTTTCAGAAGTCAACTTCTATTTACTTTGCTTAAAAATAGCGAGGTTTATCTTTTATAATCACATGCCATTACTTTTCCATTCTTTTCTGTTTCATAGCTGTACTTAGTAATAACAGTAGAGAAATAGAATCTACAACTACCTGGCTATTACATAAAGGAATTAAAAAAATGATTCCTACAGCTGAAGAGACTAACTCTAAGTCATCATATTATGATGGAAGAACACAGGGGCTTTGCAACAGCATGAACTGAATCAAATTCAACATCTGACAAACCAGTTAAGTGCCTGACCTGTAACATTCCAAGCATTACCATCGTCATCACCACCACTATCACATCATCCACAATTATCTAACTACGGTGGAGACATCATGACACTGTTAGGCAGTTAGTTGGACAAGAAGGAGAAGCGATAAAGCAGATGCTGGCCACACCCTCAGAATCCCCCACCCACCAGCCCCTTACCCCAGGGTTAACAGCCACACCTTCAGAGTCACCTCTAAGGGCTAACAGAACTGGAAAGTCCTAGCCACAGAGCTGGCTCAAAAGCCACAAGGGGACTTCTAAGAGCTGAGCATGCACACAAAGGATGCAACCTGCCCTTAAGTACAAGTTAATGTCACAACAAAGGCTCATTAGACACTCATAAATATATAATACATAAATATATTCAATTATAACACAATGCATCATGGGTAGGCACATGCGCAGTAGCCAAAACGTTATATAACCACCGCTGTCAATCACAGCAAATTTACATATGCAGAAAGCAGTCTTAAAAGGAAATAGCTAGAACTTTCTGTGCCATTGCCACTCTTGGACCAGCAGTGGCCCACTTTCACCTTTGAAAGTGTACTATACTTACTACTCAATAAACTCCATCTCCCCATTCTGGTCTTGGGGCTCCAATGCTTTGGTGCATCTGTGACAAGAACTGAGCGGCCCTGCAACATAACAACTGTCTGTCCTTTAAGGCGAAATTCATCACATGTATTTTAGCGTTTCTGGAAAATCTTTTGACAATTTTTGAGTAATCTGTTGTTAGACTACTAAGGTTTAACAGCCTGATATCCATCTTCTTCTGGTTAACCTTGCAAAACCATAGACATACCAGGCAGAAGGTGCTATGGGAAAGATATTGTCTCAACCAGTAATTAACATTACTGAGTTTAGAAAATTTTGTCTATCATATTATAGCAAGGTAGAGAATACTAGTAAAGCAATCAGGGTGTATTGACCCACTGACAACTGTTCATCTTATCTGCTCCCTGATTTTGTGTGAATTCAGAGCTCATCAAATAGCAAATATCAATTTGCTGAACCAGAAACTTGTTCAAAACAGACAGACTACTCCTTCAATGGTATTCACCCTAGCCATTTTACCTATGAGTACCGGGACAGATAGTGACTGGGGTGAAGGCATGGTACAGAAAAGGGTGGCACAAAGGAAGATGGTGAAAGAGTCTCTAATGGAGCCCTAAAAGGTCTTTGAGGGGTGCCTGGGTGGCTCAGTGGGTTAAAGCCTCTGCCTTCGGCTCAGGTCATGATCCCAAGGTCCTGGGATCGAGCCCCGCATCAGGCTCCCTGCTCAGCAGGGAGCCTGCTTCCTCCTCTCTCTCTCTCTCTCTCTTCCTGCCTCTGTGCCAACTTGTGATCTCTGTCTATCAAATAAATAAAATCTTTAAAAAAAAAAAAAAAAGGTCTTTGAAGAATGAGAAGCCTAGCCTAACATGGCGGCAGCCACAAAGCATCACTCAACTTGGTTGTCAACTCTGTCAACCCAGGGAAGGAGGCATCATGAGGAAAGTAAAGTATGAAAGGCAGTTACTGAAACACAATGCCACGAGGATAACAAAAAATTTTCTATTTTTTCTCTAGACTACATGCCTCAGGAAACAGAGAATAGGCCGATCTACTCATATCTATATCCTTTACATGTGGGCCCATGTGTAATCTTTATTGGGCACTCAATCAAAATTAGAAAAATGAAGACAGAATTAATAAATATACAAATACTGAATAAATTATTAAAAATTATAATGGATATATAATTTGGCAGGCAGCAAGAAAAATCCTTTGTGATAAGATAATTTTTGGATTCTTGAGTGGGATAAGAAGAACTTTGATTTGTCTTCAATTATTTTTTTTTCCAAAATTAAGGTCTGCTGGACATCTACCTAGGTCTAATAAATATTTTTAGTTTGATTATTCTTATGAAAAAGGTTTTCTTGCTATGTGACTGTTAGCTGATGATTAGGTCCAAGACTCAGGATTCTTCTCTAGTCTTTAGGCCCAGAAAAATTGAGAAGGAATATGCTTGATGTAGATGTATGTATTTTGTGGGGGGCAATTAAAGAATCTGTGGTTCTCTGTGTGATATAAAGAGCAATCTGAAACAAAGTGAAGAACAGTTTTCCTTCATCTCTGCCTTGGCAGACTGTGGCCACCTGGAGAAATTCCTAACTTTTTTTAAGAATAAAGTTTTATTTATTTATTTATTTATTTAGGAAATGATCAAAAAGCAATCCTATGTTCTTAAAATAACTGATGTTGATGGGATGGCATGTAACCTTCTGCAGATTTTCTTTGTTCATAAAACAAGTGCTGGCTCTAAACAGCACAAATGGATAAATGGGTTTGCTCTTTCTGTCAGCTCTGGCAATAGATCAGAAGCTCAGGATTTATCAGAAACTAGATGAAAATAAACAAGACATCTATTTACTCACTAAGAGGTATCTGCTCATATACTGTACATAGTTACCTGTTATTATTTCTTAATGAGTTTATAAATGCACTATTATCTGTTTAAACTCATCAAAGTTTGGGCCCCTTTTTTGTAGTAGTGTACAACATAGGATGTCACTTATTTCATGAATATAGCAAATAAAAAAGCAGTTTTTAGTCGGCACAAGCACATCCCACATGGCTATACACCTGGGCACAGGGCACAAGGAGCAAACAAAATGCCCATCTCCTGTTCTCCCCGAAAAAGCACTGACTACATACCTTCCCAGCTGCTGCCTGAGGGTCCAGTTTCTAATCGTCCTGCATCTATGATGAGTCTTGATACACCCTTAACTATTGGAAGCCATGAAGAACAAAGACAGACGCTTGCAGAGTCACAAAGGTTTGAGAGACAACCAAGAGCTCAGACCAATCTGATTGACAAGGTTCATTTCCTCCAGGAGACCAATCTGCCAAGACTGGAAGAAGGGGCTGATTTATCTATTGTGCAGACACCAATACAGAGAGTCAAGAAAAATGAAGGAAAAGAGAAATATTTTTTCAAACAGAATCAGAAATGTCCTAGTTTCAAACTATATTTTAAAACTACAGTAATCAAAATAGTATGGTATTGGCATAAAAGCTGACCCATAGATCAATGGAACAGAATAGAAAATGCAGAATTAAATCCATGGGTACATGGTCAATTAATTCTTCATAAAGTAGCCAAGATTACCAAATGGAGAAAAAAATAGTTTTTCAATAAATGGTATTAGAACACTGGATATCTACATGCAAAAGCATGAAACTGGACACCAAATACAACATACACCATACACAAAAATCAATCTAAAGTGTATTAAGGACTTGAATGTGACACTTGAAACCTTAAAAATCCTAGAAGAAAATAGAGGGGGTAAACTCCTTGCCATTCGTCTTGACAATGACTTTTAGGATTTGACACCAAAAGCAAAGGCAAAAAAAGCAAAATAAGCAAGTGTGACTACATAAAACTAAAAACTTCTGTACAGCAAAAGAAAACATAAAATAATAAAACATACTATGGAATGGGAGAAAATATTTGCAAATCATAAATCTAATTAGAAGTTAATATGCAAATTATACAAGGAATTCATTTGCAAAAAACAATAAATTTTAAAACAGGGCTAAGGACCTAATCGAACATCTCTCCAAAGAAGAAACACAAATGATTAACAAGTATTTGAAAATGTGCTCAACATAACCATCACCAAGAAAATGCAATTCAGGGGAGCCTAGGTAGCTCAGTTGTTAAGCATCTGCCTTCAGCTCAAGTCATGATCCCAGGGTCCTGGAAGCCGAAGGCAGACAATTAAACTGACTGAGCCACCCAGCCACCCCTATCCTTGGAATTTAGATTTTGTTCATAAAGCATCTGCTGAGGCTTGCTAGAAGCCTAGAAACACATGGCATGGGGGGAGCACCTATCTGTTAGAAGATGACAAAGAAAAGACCATGGCTAGATATCTAAGAGGTATACAAGAATTCCACTAGAAATATTCAATAACCAACAGACCAATGTAAACTCATAACCTAGGCCACATGCAACAATTTTATGTTGGTGGTGTAAATAAAACTGAGCTCGAGTTTTTTGTCTAATAGTTCAATCTAATGGAAATATCCAGAAGGTAGTTAGAAAAATGGATCTAGAGTTCTACTGACAGATGTACTTCGAAGTACAGGCTATAAATTCATCAATATGGTAGTCAAGTTATCAATGCAGATATGTTCACACAGATAATCTGATAAAAGAAAGAAGTTAATCAACTCAGAGGACACCAATACTGTTTTGACTACAAAATCTGTCAATTAAATAATTACTTTTCTAATAAGCATATATTTTCTTCATTAGCACTTCTGAATAGGAAATTGTTGGAGTTAAATATAGTGTCAGTAGTCAGGACCATTATATTATACAACTTTAGAAGAATCGATTCACAGTGTGCCATACTTTTTTTTTTTTTTTTTTTAATTTGAGTACTGGGGCCCCTGGCTGGCTCAGTCAATTAAGCATCTGACTCTTGATTACGGCTCAGGTCATGATCTCAGGGTAGTGAGATGGAGCCCTGCTCTGGGCTCCGAGCTGGGCTTAAGATTCTCTCTCTCCCACTCTCTAAAAAAAAGTTAAAAAATAAAAACAAAAATAAAAATAAATTTGAGTAATAATGTTTAAAATATGTGCTAATTAGATCAAAACACAACCACATTGGGGCGCCTGGGTGGCTCAGTGGGTTAAAGCCTCTGCCTTCGGCTCGGGTCATGGTCCCGGGGTCCTGGGATGGAGCCCCACGTCGGGCTCTCTGCTCAGCAGGGAGTCTGCTTCCTCCTCTCTTTCTCTGCCTGCCTCTCTGCCTACTTGTGATCTCTGTCTGTAAAATGAATAAATAAAATCTTAAAAAAAAAAAACACAACCACATTATATGATATTTTTTTTCCATTAAAATCCTACATAAGGGGCATCTGGGTAGCTCAGTCCATTAAGCAGCTGCCTTCAGCTTCGGTCATGATCCCACCCTGGGATCAAGGCCCGCATCGGGCTCCCTGCTCAGAAGAGAGCCTGCTTCTTCCTCTCCCTCTGCCTGCCACTCTGCCTACTCATGCTCTCTCTCTCTCCATCTCTCTGTCAAATAAATAAATAAAATTTTTAAAAATAAATAAATAAGGGACGCCTGGGTGGCTCAGTTGGTTAAGCAGCTGCCTTCGGCTCAGGTCATGATCCCAGCGTCCTGGGATCGAGTCCCGCATCGGGCTCCTTGCTCGTTGGGGAACCTGCTTCTCCCTCTGCCTCTGCCTGCCATTCTGTCTGCCTGTGCTCGCTCTCTCTCCCTCACTCTCTCTGACAAATAAATAAATAAAATCTTTAAAAAAAAAATAAGTAAATAAATAAATAAAATCCTACCTAAGATCCTTTCTAAGAATTTGTATTTCCATGTTTATGTAAGGTCTTTGAATTAAGAGACTATTTCATTCTTTTTATCCTAAGAAACAAACCAAAGTTAGCTGTAACCCAAAGAGCACACTCTATGTTTAACTAACCAATGAGACTGACTTGCTTCTGACTTGCTTCTGGTTTCAGCTTCTAAAAGCACAGAGTCAGTAACAAAAATTAACTGGGTATAAGCCTAGATTTTAGCTACATATTTTTATTTCATTTTAATTATCAGAATTCAGGAAAATAGGCACTACTTTGTCACAAAACAATACTTCAGTGACCTAAAACAATAGAAATTAGTTTCATATTTTCTGAGATTCCAATGTGAGTCAGCAGGGATGCTCCTTTCTCCAGTCACTCAAGTTCCCAGGCTCCTTTCATCATTTTATGCTTACGGATTTCACTTTCACTTTCAGTGAGAAAGAATGGTGGAAAAGGCATTCATTGCTTTTAAGTGTCTCAAAACAGAAGTGACGCATGTTACCTTTTTTCTCCATCTACTGACAGAACTAGTCACAGGGCCCCATTTTAAATGAAGGGGAGGCTGCAACATGGCAGAAGATGGAATATTTGTTGAGCACTGAGTATCTGCCACAGCATACTACTGACTAGATTAGACTCCTATGGATCCTCATTTCCTGTTAAACATTCCTTTTATCTGACAATATTTGGTCAATGAACAGGCATAGACTCTCACCCAGACTTAATTAATCCTGATTTCAAAATCCTGCTAGCACAGGTGTATACTAAAAATTTATCCAACAAATGTTGACTCAATAGCAATTTTCCATAATTTCATCGGTTATCCACCTCAGGTTTCATTTATGCATCTGCTATGTCATTATCTGAGTTCATTATAACATTAGCTTTCAAATTTAATAGACCATTACATAAGAGAGAAAGGTACTAATTAAAGAGGCTTATTGTTGCAACATAGTTCATCACAGGAATAATATTATATGAATGCTTTTATCTTTTGAAATGAGCTTGCTATAAAATAATTAAGTAAATGTGTCAATAAAATCATAAAAATCTCCTTTCATGTTTATATATAACTTTCCTATGTCATGATCATGATAAATAATTAGAAATATTTGGGATACACTTTTAATCCAAATTGGGATAGTATGTACTCATATGCCATCATTTTTGAGAATTTAAACATTAGGAAGAATATAATCAGATTGGTCAAAATTATTCCCCATAACAGTGATACAGATTTCAAGCAGTATTCCTAGTTAACCAAGCACCAAGCCCAATTTAGAAATCTTTTGATTTTAGTAGAAAATGTATTATGATTTGTGAGATTCAGAAAAAGAGCAGCAACTGCTTTGTATGACTTAGGCTAAATTTGTAAATCACTAAAGTGGAAAATATGACATTTCAATTTTTGATATTATATTTTGGCAGTTTCACAACAAACCATGAATAGTTAATTAAAGTGTATTGCAAGTGCCTTCTCAACTTTAACTTCAAGGGTACTGTTATAGTCAACACTACATATGTGTGTCACATCTTTCTACAGATGGTAAATCAATAGGTGTGGAAAGACTTAAAATAGTTCAATTATGAAAAAGCAAAGATATTTATAAAATGGGATTTGTCAGAAATATATTCTGTTCTTCCTTAATTCCAATATGAGTATCTATAAAAAACTAATAAGAAGGTCATTTTAATGCTGGTAAATATAAGAAGTACATTTTATTAAAAACATTACATGCCAAAAAGTTTACTAGCAGTGTAACATACAGTATTATTTAATCATATAATAAGATACGTGGTAAATATTATTATTCCCTTTTTCTTTCAATTAGAATATAGTGTAATTTAGTTAAGATCATACAATTATAAAAGTTATAGGCAGACTCTATACTCATTTCTGCCTAAAGCCCACATTTATTTCATTAAAACATGTATAGGATCATCCAAATGAGACCTTTAAAAAGAGGATTTAACATAAGTTGCTAGGAAAACCTGATTTTATAATAGATAAAAGGGAGAGAAGCCAAATCACAGTATTGTTTAAAGGAAGCGTGCACATATGGAATAATATATAGATATTTCACTGACCCTATCTTTGAGAAGTTAACAAGTGTGTCAGAAAGAATGCTTAAAAGAGAAGTAGGTGATCAAAAGTGTACATGATCATAAAATATAAAAGGGGTGGAGGAACAGCTTCAAGAGGATGATCTTGTCAATTATATTAAATCCTGGGAAGGTTGGGAAAGAAAAAGATTTGGCCCAGGAAGTCAATGTTATCACACAATTAGGACACTACCAATAACTTTATCAGAGTTTGATGACAAACAAATATAATCATTTTAAGTAAAGAATGATTTAATATTGAGAGTTTACACAAACTATGGAAGGACTGGAAGAGAAAAGGACAGTAGACTGCTCTCAGGAAATATCAAAGTGTAAGTATCTCAAGTCTCTGCAGCCAGCAAACCCAGCTCTCTACAGCATCTAAATAAATGATTCTCCTGAAAACCTCCAGAACCAAAGAAAAGTTCCTGCTGATGTTCGGAGCTGTCTGCTCCAAATCAATGTGATTTCAACTGCTGGACTACAACAAGTGGTTCTTGGTAGGAGTCCGAAGTCAAGGGGAGCTACAACTGATATTCTAAACTACCTATCTGAATCTGCCATCACAAATATTGGCTTTTATTCCCTTTCCACTTTTCAATATTTGATTAAATACTTCTCATGGGTTGAATCTAAGGGCCAAGATTCTGGGAAACGTGGCTTCAGCTTCTCCCCAAAATGCAAAGGAGAATGCTAAAGGAGGCAACAGTGCTGAGTTGACAAAGGCAATTCAGCACGAAGGCTCAGGAAGTGCTGAAAATGGAAGCCAGATTGCAAAGAATAAATTAACCAATTTGAAACAAAGAAGTACATGCACTGATAGAAGAGTACTCTTTAGGGAGGTCTAGTAAACATGCAAACTGAATAATGAAGGGAAATTTTTCCTTGATACTCCTCATTGATCTTAGTGTGGCAAAACTTGTGGACAGAATTATAAGACCTGAATAATCTGGATGTTGAGGAAAAAAGGGCAAAATAAATGTTCATCAATAGATGAATGGATAAAGAGGATGTGAGATATATATAATATATATTATATATATACATGTATATATATAATATATACATACACACATATGTGATTTGTATGTATGTGTGTATGTGGTATTACTCAGCCATAAAATAAAGATATCTTGCTACATGGGTAGACCTAGAAGGTATTACAGTAAGTGAGATAAGTCATACAGAGAAAGAGAAATACCATATATGTGGAATCTAAGAAACAAAACAAATGAGCAAACACACAGACTTAAAAATAGAGAACAAATTGGTGGTTGCCAGAGGGGAGGGAATAGTGAAACGGGTGAAACAGGGGAAGAGAATTAAAAGATACAAACTTCCAAAAAAAAAAAAGATACAAAGTTCCAGTTATAAAATAAGTCACAGATATGAGAATTACAGCATAGGGGACATAGTCAGTAATATTGTAATAATGTTGTATGGTGATAGGTGGTGACTACACTCACTTAGCATGGTGGTCACTGAGTAATTATCAAATCACTGTTATAGAATAGAAAGCAATATAATGCTATAGGTTATACTTCAATAAAAAAATTTTAAGGGCAAAATACAATACAAGGACAATTGAAAGATAAAGGGCTTAAGGAAAAATGGTAAATATATGAAAAGTAAAATTAGAAAGAGAAATTTCATTTGATAAAGTCTAACAAGGAACTCATTTTTTTCTCATAAAATTAATAGAAAACTGACTTATTTGGGACAATCTTTTAGCATTGCTAATTTAGATGGATGCTGACACCAAGTGATACATTTTCCCTAGCTTCTTTTGTGCCTCTAAAATTTCATAATGAAATTTTGTAGCACACAACAAGAGTTTTCAAGATTTCATAGTGAAATCTTGTAGCACGCAAGAGTACTAACAGTTGAGAACTTTCTAATGTCTCCTAAGCTTCAGGCAATGTATAGTACACATATACATCTAATGTCTCCTAAATATAAACAATAATATAATCTTAAATCATAGAAATAAAAATATTAAAATGAAGTTTTCTATTCATTGGGCACATGCCACTTTGGTGCACTATACTTTTAGATTTTCAAGTTTCTAAGCAACAATCAATCACCACAGTCCCCTACCTCTACTAGGACCCTATTATTAACTAGGAAGAAAATTAAGATGAAAAAATGAAATTGTGATGTAAAAACAAACTATAGCAAATGCTATTTAGAATCTTAAATGCTTCTGCATTTAAATGTGTATTTGGACAAGACACTACAGGTTACAGAGAAGGAAAGAGGAATTAATGAGTTTCTAAAGAAAGTTGCATGATTTGAAATCTCTCAAGATCTCCAATGTAGTGGAGTGTTTTAATCATTAAAAAGAAACTGTTCATCTTGAACATCATGATTACCTAGGATTATGTATCCCTTAGACTGATATAAAATCATAACTACAGATACATGAAACAGACTGTTATAAAAAGAAATTTATTATGCAACACTAAATAAAAAGTGGAAGTGGCTAGAAGTTTCAAAAGGACAATTTCGGTTCAATGTAAATATAGTCTTCTGAAAACTAGAGACTTTTATATTTGAGAAAAATATTAATACATAGGATTGATAACCATCAAAAATACGATTTCTTAAAATACATTTGTTGAAGATTTAGTTTAGCTTATGCACCACTGAGTATAATCCCATGACATAATAATATATACATATTCATATATTAAATATCTCACATACATATATATTATACATATTACACGTGTTGTGCATGTATACATGCAGATGATCACATCACATATTCCATGTGTATAATGATGTTATAGACAATAAAGTATACATACATATATGAACACACACATATTTGGTGAGGCATGGCCACTAGCAATCAAAACAGACATTGCCACAACCACCTTAAGGTGATCGTAGAAGGTCTTAATTGAGTATCAGTCTCAATTTTATGAAAATATGAATTTGTGAAATCTTGCTTTATATATACCTCTCTTAGTGATTTATAAATAACATTAGATTGTTAAGGCTCTGGGAAGACCTATATTTACAGAACATGTTTAATTATATTACTTCTGTGTTTCCTAAAAGTATTCAGCTTGACAATTGATTTATCCTGACTTTTTAAAAATCTATGCTCTATAAAACATTTTTGGGGAATTAATAACCTATAATGGTGTTTCCATTGGATAGTAATGTTTTTCTCGGCTTCAGTGGATGTATGTTTTGCAGTCAGTCAGCAGAATCAGAATAGACATCACCTGAAATTTGGTGCAGATGTAAAGGCTGATGATATCCAAATACCCAGATAATTTGAGAGAAAATTTTTTAATCACATGGGGTACTGGTGGACAGACCTAGACTCAAACTAGCAGGTCTGAGCTGGCTTGGACAAAGCAGAGGTTGTGGGCTGGGCACTTACAGTGATGAGGAGATGGGACTGCAGTAAAATTCGTTACTGTGGTTTAAATTTCCTATATGCACCAAAGGAGGAGGTGCTTGGGTTTTATCATCAGCCTGTCCAGATACAAGGCCGAAGGAGAAAAGGGGAGTGAGGCATAGAAGAAGTGAGTAGTCAAATATCAATAATGGACTCATTTATTTTATTACATTTATTACAATTGACTCCCTGTTATTTGATTGATGACAGACATGTGCCTGTCTCATTTAATTGAAGTTGCATTTAAGGATAAACCTTGGAACCATATGACCGTGTAACCATCTATAATGAAAATGAGAAGACCTTGGAAGAACATAAGCATCCAATTACCCTGGATAGTTGAGGAGAGCCAGGAGAAGACAACCGTGAAGTTCAAGGCACTTGCTTAAATACCCTAGTGACATTACTGACTTTAACTTGTCTTATTTGCTATAACATCTGAGCAACTTTGCTTGTATTGCTTATCCATATGAAGCAACAAGTTCAGTGCACCCAAACTCCATGCCCACAGTCACTAGAAAATTTTACTTTAGTATTTTTATTTCCAAGGCTTAGCTGGCTAATGGACAGTCTAATGCTAGACCTTTATCAGCAACCACAATTGCCAGAAAGGGTAGACATTCATCTATAATTTTGAGGGTAGAAAAGGTTTGAATCAGACATGTGGGTATTATTTTGAACAGTTCTGGAATGGCATCAATTAAAAAAATAATTTGTATAATATTGTGGATTCTGAAAGCAGCACCATGTCCCACAATGTGATTAGCAGAATGGGGTAACTGGCAAGAACACAGTACACTTGGAAACAAGATTGGTGTGGTTTGTTTAGGGACAGGAGCTCAAGAGAATATAGTAAAGCCCTAAATGCAGATGGTAAAAGTAAAAATAAGAGGAGAAATATGAGGAAAAGTAATAAATTAGCTCAGAAGGATGATAAAACCATTAACCTTTTGAGGATAAAGTTTTGAACAAGAATGAATATGTTGCTATATCAGCTCTAGCACTGAGTTGAGCCTCATGTGGGCAGAAACAAATGAAATCTTAATTTGAATCTTTGTTCACTGAAAGTCAGGAATTCCTACAATTATTTACCCCAAAAAGGACAGCCTTGAATAAAAAGTATTTTTTTATGGTGGTTGTTTTTTGGAGTATTTTTGGTGATGGCCCAACCAAATGACTAGATAGGAGTATTGACAATGGCCTAGGGGTCTGTGAAGACTTATAATTTGGGTCAGTTGTTGGCCTGGGCATTTTCCAATAGCAATGTGACTACCTGGAATTTGGCCTATTGTGCTTAGTATTGGGTTCCATCCTTTACCAAGAATGTTCTAGTTTAGGGATGAAAAGCAGCAGTTCTCTAGTGAGCTCTATCTATACAATGTGTGATTGTGGTACTTCTTCTCTTAAAGTATTATGAATGCATTTACTCTTCACTCAGTTGACCCCAAGGGGCTCCTCAGGTAGCCAAGGAATCTAGGAGAGTGGTGATCTTCTCTATCATGATGATACCTGGAAGAGGGCTGAGAGCAGAAGAGACCATCTCCTCTGCTATGGCCCAGATTTGGGTTTACCATATAAGCGCAATCTCCATCTCAGCAAGGAGGCCTCAGTGGCTGTGTTGACTTTGTGGAGTTCTGTTACCACAACCCACAATGTTGTAGTGAACTGTAGACTCTCACAGGTTCAAGTTCTATGAAAGCCTTAGTTTCTAAGAGGGTCTAGTAACTTGATATCCAAATATCATGTAATATAGGAATAAATAAAGCAATTTTTTCATGCAAAGTAACTTGCAGCCCTTAAGAGTTGTCCAGAGACTCCAAGAAGCACAGGTCGTCATAAGAGTTTCCTCCATAAAAGAGTCTCCAAAATGTACTAAAGGGTATGCCTGCGCTGTGGCCATCTGTACTGACTCTTGGGCCCTCTGGTATAAACAGCACCGTATAAAGTGGGAGGGTTTATGGGTGATTAAACAAATAGGTTTTGGTGGTGTACATAAATGGGAAATATGTTGTTTCTAGAGCCAAAGAGACCTAAGTGGTGTTGGGCTTACCTGACAATGGTCAGTGCTGACAAAGTTAGGGGTTGCGTTTTAACTATATCACGAATAAAGCAGCTCTTATTAGACCATATGATACCTAAGAATCTTAACGAGATGGTAATGAGACGGCAAGCCCTTGAACCTTACATAGGCAAGAGCCCACTCCCTTTTGGCAAATGCAATGATGAATGTTTACATGTTCTGTGTGAGAGTGGTCCAGTGAATCTGCAGAAACCTGACATTAATGGAGTGTCTAAGCTAGGTGCCTGGCAAGCGCTCCTTGTCTCCTTGGTTGCTTCTATCTCACTTCCCTTTGTGTTTGTTGTTGTTGTTTGTTTGTTTTACTTTTGAGTGCCTCTATTCGTTATGCCATAAAGAACTTTCTGGGGGTTCATATATTGCACATGATAAAACAATATTTTCCCTGAGTATTCTATAGACTGAATGCCAATATTTAGCGGAAACACACAGCCTAACAATCATAGAATTCAAGTGTGTTCTCTAAGTCTAGCATCAGTCCTAGACAAGCAGTTCATTTGGTGTCACACAGATAGGTCTGGCCTGAGATGCATGATCCAGGGATATTTCCAGGATATCCCTGGATCATGCAGCCCCCAATCCTATGCTCATGTCCTTAAACTCCAGTATCAAAACTTTTGATCTACGTCAGCAAAATTTTGAAAGGGGCTCAACAAGACTCAAAGGCAGCACAATACAGCACAACTCAGAATGAAAGCTTGTCAGCAAGCAGCAGGGTCATCCCACACATCCGTGCAGAGCAAACCAAGAGCCACAGAAAAGAGATGTCAAAGGAATGGTGGCCATTGCTTAGAGCATGCCAATAGAATCCTCCTCAGTAGGCCAAGCCTTTTTTTGGTCACCCCATGGAAGTAGAACGGACTGACACCTGAAATTTGATTCACTATCAAAAGGGATGTCATTCCATAGACCTATAAAATTTGACGAAAAGTTTACTCTTCACAAGAAGGATGGCTGATGAGAGCTGGTCAGGTTTAAGGAGGTTTGGTCTCACTTGGGCAAACTACAGACAAAGAGTAGTTTGGGGAAAGGTTGGACTGGGGACACGTTCCTGTGCATGGGAGTGCTAGGGAGAGGCCAGGAATCAGTACCAAAGGAGAAGATACAAACATGTGAGTACTTTCTCATCTAAATGTGGAACAAAAGGGAAGGAAAGACTTTAAAAAAAAAGTCAGGGGTTAAACATCAAAAAGGGAGTCAGGCTCTTTATTATAATATTCCAAGTCTAAGAAAATATAATTGTGACTATACTACTGTTACAACTACTTATTATATTAATGATAGTAATGATATTTATTGTGTGATGTCTAGTGTCTTCTATGTGCCAGGCAATATGCCACACATTTTAGTACATATTCTTTATTGTCACAATCTTAAAAAAAGCTAATGTCATTATTCCCATATTTGAGGAAGATGAGGATCGGAAAGGTTATTCGGAGACCACAAATTTTACTCATGGTTTAAGACTCAACAATTATTGATAATCATATATTTTACTTTGTAAAATCCCCTTCTTTCTCAACTAAGATACATGGAGATTTTAGAACATTTTATTTCAATTGCTTATTATCTCTCTGGTTTGACGTTTTATAGAAAATCTTATGAATTCTTGCTTTACTCATTTAAAATTTCTCATAATTTATAGTTGTGCTCATGTAGGAGTTTTTGTGAAAATAATTTGATTAGAAAATCTGTGTGTGCTCTAAATAAAATATATATATACACATATATACACATAATGTAAATATATGATATGTATGTAGTATTAAATATATTATAATATATTAATATATTAAGCTTTATTTGTTTTTTTTCAGATACCCTAAATAAAATGTGAATATCAAGGTATATTCAACACTAATGTGCCTACCATTCACATTATAACTTACTGATTAGTAGTCCGTTTAGGAAGTATATGTTTGTAAGGTTTTGCTACACAAAACAAGAATGATCATGAATTCACATTTTCTTTCTTAGGACATTTTATTTCCTATTAATGGTTAGAAGCTGTATCTTATTTGCATAAACTAATTAACTTATTTCTCAGGATAAAATCTAGGCTTTTTATATGCATAATATCCTGCTGAGAATGGTTGGAACCTGGCATATTTCTCATCACCTTTTTCCTCCTTTCTTTTTCCTCTTTACCTTTTTTTTTTCTTGTATTAGTAAACGTGAATATGCTAATAAGGACAGTATGGAATTTATTTGCAACTGACTTTCGCATTCATTTTTTTCTTGGTGTCAAGAATTCAGAAGCTAATGAATATTAATTTAAAATAAATATGCTGTAAGAAAGCTATGAACTGCTTTTATTATGTAACATGCTGAGGTCTTTACCATTGATCAGGGAGACTAGGCACATTATTCTTTCTACACATAGATCATAGTAATGACCCAGGAAGTCACAGAAAAATAAAAATTTGCATAGCTTGCTTTATATTAGTCTTTTCCCTACTGCTAAAACATAGTAGTAGACTAAAGGTGTAGTGGTTTTAGGCCAATAGGATAAATTCAGATTCTTTTTTTTTTTTTAATTTTATTTTTTATAAACATATATTTTTATCCCCAGGGGTACAGGTCTGTGAATCACCAGGTTTACACACTTCACAGCATTCATCATAGCACCCTCCCCAATGTCCATAATCCCACACCCCCAACCTCCCTCCCCCCATCAACCCTCAGTTTGTTTTGTGAGATTAAGAGTCACTTATGGTTTGTCTCTCTCCCAATTCCATCTTGTTTCATTTATTCTTCTCCTACCCCCTGAACCCCCCATGTTGCATCTCCTCTCCCTCATATCAGGGAGATCATATGATAGTTGTCTTTCTCCGATTGACTTATTTCGCTAAGCATGATACCCTCTAGTTCCATCCACGTCGTCACAAATGGCAAGATTTCATTTCTTTTGATGGCTGCATAGTATTCCATTGTGTATATCTACCACCTCTTCTTTATCCATTCATCTGTTGATGGACATCTAGGTTCTTTCCATAGTTTGGCTATTGTAGACATTGCTGCTATAAACATTCAGGTGCACGTGCCCCTTCGGATCACTACGTTTGTATCTTTAGGGTAAATACCCAGCAGTGCAATTGCTGGGTCATAGGGTAGTTCTATTTTCAACATTTTGAGGAACCTCCATGCTGTTTTCCAGAGTGGTTGCACCAGCATGCATTCCCACCAACAGTGTAGGAGGGTTCCCCTTTCTCCGCATCCTCGCCAGCATCTGTCATTTCCTGACTTGTTAATTTTAGCCATTCTGACTGGTGTGAGGTGGTATCTCATTGTGGTTTTGATTTGTATTTCCCTGATGCCGAGTGATATGGAGCACTTTTTCATGTGTCTGTTGGCCATCTGGATGTCGTCTTTGCAGAAATGTCTATTCATGTCCTCTGCCCATTTCTTTTTTTTTTTTTAAAGATTTTATTTATTTATTTGACAGAGAGAGATCCCAAGTAGGCAGAGAGGCAGGCAGAGAGAGAGAGAGGAGGAAGCAGGCTCCCTGCAGAGCAGAGAGCCCGATGCGGGGCTCGATCCCAGGACCCTGGGATCATGACTTGAGCTGAAGGCAGCGGCCTTAACCCACTGAGCCACCCAGGCGCCCCATCCTCTGCCCATTTCTTGATTGGATTATTTGTTCTTTGGGTGTTGAGTTTGCTAAGTTCTTTATAGATTTTGGACACTAGCCCTTTATCTGATATGTCGTTTGCAAATATCTTCTCCCATTCGGTCAGTTGTCTTTTGGTTTTGTTAACCGTTTCCTTTGCTGTGCAAAAGCTTTTGATCTTGATAAAATCCCAATAGTTCATGTTTGCCCTTGCTTCCCTTGCCTTTGGCGAAGTTCCTAGGAAGATGTTGCTGCGGCTGAGGTCGAAGAGGTTGCTGCCTGTGTTCTCCTCGAGGATTTTGATGGATTCCTTTCTCACATTGAGATCCTTCATCCATTTTGAGTCTATTTTCGTGTGTGGTGTAAGGAAATGATCCAATTTCATTTTTCTGCATGTGGCTGTCCAATTTTCCCAAAGCCATTTATTGAAGAGGCTGTCTTTTTTCCATGGGACATTCTTTCCTGCTTTGTCGAAGATGAGTTGACCATAGAGTTGAGGACCCATTTCTGGGCTCTCTATTCTGTTCCATTGATCTATGTGTCTGTTTTTGTGCCAGTACCATGCTGTCTTGATGATGACAGCTTTGTAATAGAGCTTGAAGTCTGAAATTGTGATGCCACCGACTTTGGCTTTCTTTTTCAATATTCCTTTGGCTATTCGAGGTCTTTTCTGGTTCCATATAAATTTTAGGATTATTTGTTCCATTTCTTTGAAAAAAATGGATGGTACTTTGATAGGAATTGCATTAAATGTGTAGATTGCTTTAGGTAGTAGCAGACATTTTCACAATATTTATTCTTCCAATCCAGGAGCATGGAACATTTTTCCATTTCTTTGTGTCTTCCTCAATTTCTTTCATGAGTACTTTATAGTTTTCTGAGTACAGATTCTTTGCCTCTTTGGTTAGGTTTATTCCTAGGTATCTTATAGTTTTGGGTGCAATTGTAAATGGGATTGACCCTTTAATTTCTCTTTCTTCTGTCTTGTAGTTGGTGTAGAGAAATGCAACTGATTTCTGTGCATTGATTTTATATCCTGACATTTTACTGAATTCCTGTACAAGTTCTAGCAGTTTTGGAGTGGAGTCTTTTGGGTTTTCCACATAGAGTATCATATCATCTGCGAAGAGTGATAGTTTGACTTCTTCTTTGCCGATTTGGATGCCTTTAATTTCCTTTTGTTGTCTGATTGCTGAGCCTAGGACTTCTAGTACTATGTTGAATAGCAGTGGTGATAACGGACATCCCTGCCGTGTTCCTGACCTTAGCGGAAAAGCTTTCAGTTTTTCTCCATAGAGAATGATATTTGCTGTGGGTTTTTCATAGATGGCATTGATAATATTGAGGTATGTGCCGTCTATCCCTACACTTTGAAGAGTTTTGATCAGGAAGGGATGCTGTACGTTATCAAAGGCTTTTTCAGCATCTATGGAGAGTATCATATGGTTCTTGTTCTTTCTTTTATTAATGTGTTGTATCACATTGATTGATTTGCGGATGTTGAACCAAACTTGCAGCGCTGGAATAAATCCCACTTGATGGTGGTGAATAATCCTTTTAATGTACTGTTGAATCCTATTGGCTAGTATTTTGATGAGAATTTTTGCATCTGTGTTCATCAAGGATATTGGTCTGTAGTTCTCTTTTTTGATGGGATCCTTGTCTGGTTTTGGGATCAAGGTGATGCTGGCCTCATAAAATGAGTTTGGAAGTTTTCCCTCCATTTCTATTTTTTGGAACAGTTTCAGGAGAATAGGAATTAGTTCTTCTTTAAATGTTTGGTAGAATTCCCCTGGGAAGCCATCTGTCCCTGGGCTTTTGTTTGTTTGGAGATTTTTGATGACTGTTTCAATCTCCTTACTGGTTATGGGTCTGTTCAGGCTTTCCATTTCTTCCTGGTTCAGTTGTGGTAGTTTATATGTCTCTAGGAATGCATCCATTTCTTCCAGATTGTCAAATTTGTTGGTGAAGAGTTGCTCATAGTATGTTCTTATAATTGTCTGTATTTCTTTGGTGTTCGTTGTGATCTCTCCTCTTTCATTCATGATTTTATTTATTTGGGTCCTTTCTCTTTTCTTTTTGATAAGTCTGGCCAGGGGTTTATCTATCTTATTAATTCTTTCAAAGAACGAGCTCCTAGTTTCGTTGATTTGTTCTATTGTTTTTTTGGTTTCTATTTCATTGTTTTCTGCTCTGATCTTTATGATTTCTCTTCTCCTGATGGGTTTAGGCTTTCTTTCTCGTTCTTTCTCCAGCTCTTTTAGGTGTAGGGTTAGGTTGTATACCTGAGACCTTTCTTGTTTCTTGAGAAAGGCTTGTACTGCTATATATTTTCCTCTCAGAACTGCCTTTGCTGTGTCCCGCAGACTTTGAACCGTTGTGTTTTCATTATCATTTGTTTCCATGATTTTTTTCAATTCTTCTTTAATTTCCTGGTTGACCCATTCATTCTTTAGAAGGATGCTGTTTAGTCTCCATGTATTTGGGTTCTTTCCAAATTTCCTCTTGTGATTGAGTTCTAACTTCAGAGCATTGTGGTCTGAAAATATGTAGGGAATGATGCCAATCTTTTGATACCGGTTGAGACCTGATTTAGGACCGAGGATGTGATCTATTCTGGAGAATGTTCCATGAGCACTAGAAAAGAATGTGTATTCTGTTGCTTTGGGATGAAATGTTCTGAATATATCTGTGATATCCATCTGGTCCAGTGTGTCATTCAAGGCCTTTATTTCCTTGTTGATCTTTTGCTTGGATGATCTGTCCATTTCAGTGAGGGGAGTGTTAAAGACCCCTACTATTATTGTATTATTGTTGATGTGTTTCTTTGATTTTGTTATTTATTGGTTTATATATTTGGCTGCTCCCACGTTAGGAGCATAGATATTTAAAATTGTTAGATTGTCTTATTGGACCGATCCTTTGAGTATGATATAGTGTCCTTCCTCATATCTTATTATAGTCTTTGGCTTAAAATCTAATTGATCTGATATAAGGATTTCCACTCCTGCTTTCTTCTGATGTCCATTAGCATGATAAATTATTTTCCACCACTCCACCTTAAATCTGGAGGTGTCTTTGGGTTTAAAATGAGTTTCTTGTAGGCAACATATAGATGGGTTTTGTTTTTTTATCCAATCTGATACCCTGTGTCTTTTGATTGGGGCATTTATCCCATTAACATTCAGGGTAACTATTGAGAGATATGAATTTAGTGCCATTGTATTGCCTGTAAGGTGACTGTTATTGTATATTCTCTCTGTTTCTTTCTGATCTACTACTTTTAGGGTCTCTCTCTGCTTAGAGGACCCCTTTCAATATTTCCTGTAGAGCTGGTTTGGTGTTTGCAAATTCTTTCAATTTTTGTTTGTTCTGGAAGGTTTTTATCTCTCCTTCTATTTTCAATGATAGCCTAGCTATATATAGTATTCTTGACTGCATGTTTTTCTCGTTTAGTGCTCTAAATATATCATGCCAGCTCTTTCTGGCCTGCCAGGTCTCTGTGGATAAGTCTGCTGCCAATCTAATATTTTTACCATTGTATGTTACAGACTTCTTTTCCTGGGCTGGTTTCAGGATTTTCTCTTTGTCACTAAGACTTGTAAATTTTACTATTAGATGACAGGGTGTGGACCTATTCTTATTGATTTTGAGGGGGGTTCTCTGAACCTCCTGGATTTTGTTGCTTGTTCCCTTTTCCATTTTGGGGAAATTCTCTCTAATAATTCTCTCCAAGATACCTTCGCTCCCCTCTCTCTTTCTTCTTCTTCTGGAATCCCAATTATTCTAATGTTTCGTCTTATGGTGTCACTCATCTCTCAAATTCTCCCCTCGTGGTCCAGTAGCTGTTTGTCCCTCTTTTGCTCAGCTTCTTTATTCTCTGTCATTTGGTGTTCTATATCATAATTCTATCTTCTTCCTCATTTATCCTAGCAGTGAGAGCCTCCATTTTTGATTGCACCTCATTAATAGCTTTTTTGATTTCAACTTGGTTAGATTTTAGTTCTTTTATTTCTCCAAAAAGGGCTTTTATATCTCCTGAGAGGGTTTCTCTAATATCTTCCATGCCTTTTTCGAGCCCAGCTAGAACCTTGAGAATCGTCATTCTGAACTCTAGATCTGACATATTACCAATGTCTGTATTGATTAGATCCCTAGCCTTTGGTACTGCCTCTTGTTCTTTTTTTTGTGGTGATTTTTTCCGCCTTGTCATTTTGTCCAGATAAGAGTATATGAAGGAGCAAGTAAAATACTAAAAGGGTGGCAACAACCCCAGGAAAATATGCTTTAACCAAATCAGAAGAGATCCCAAATCATGAGGGGGGAGAAAGGGGATAAAAAGAGGTTCTGAAAGAAAAAAAAAAAAAAAGAAAGAAACAATTAAATATCGAAAACGAATAAAGAAAGAATATAAAAATATATATATATATTTATTAGATAAACTAGCTAAAAAACCTTAAAAAAGAAAAGGGTAAAAGTTAAAAAAAATTTTTGCAGAAGAAGAGAAAAAAACATTGAAAAAGAAAAAAAAAATTAACTGCAAGGCTAAAGAATCATGGGGAGAAAGCCATGAGATCAGTGCTTTGCTTTCTCCTCCTCTGGAATTCTGCTGTTCTCCTTGGTATTAAACCTGCACTCCTTGGTAGGTGAACTTGGTCCTGGCTGGATTTCTTGTTGATCTTCTGGGGGAGGGGCCTGTTGTATGATTCTCAAGTGTCTTTGTCCCAGGCGGGATTGCACCGCCCTTACCAGGGGCCGGGCTGAGTAATCCACTCGGGTTTGCTTTCAGGAGCTTTTGTTCCCTGAGCGCTTTCCGTAGAGTTCTGGAGGACAGGAATGAAGATGGCGGCCTCCTGGTCTCCGGCCTGGATGAGCTGAGAGTCCGGGGCCCCACTCCTCAGTGCGCCCTCAGAGAACAGCACCCAATTACTCCCGTCACTCTGGCCTCTGGCCGCGCTCCTAGCTGACCGAGCCTGCGACTGGTTCAAGGTAACCCGGAGCTGT
Organism: Lutra lutra; assembly: GCF_902655055.1. Lineage (NCBI taxonomy): Eukaryota > Metazoa > Chordata > Mammalia > Carnivora > Mustelidae > Lutra > Lutra lutra. Next base: position 55,449,981 of record NC_062290.1, read on the forward strand.
GAGCCCACTGCTTGGCTCTGTTTCTGTAGCGGGCTTCCCCGTTCTAATACCTGTAAGCTCTGTGACACTCAGACACCTCCGATCCTTCTGTGACCCTGAGGGACCTGAGGCCACGCTGACCTCGTGTGGGCTTCACCCCGGTTAAGCCTCTGGAGCAATGTCCCTCAGTGGAACAGACTTTTAAAAGTCCTGATTTTGTGCTTCGTTGCTCCGCCGCTCGCCGGGAGCCGGCCCCTCCCCCCGCGGTCTATCTTCCCGCCGCTTTGGATTCACTTCTCCGTCAGTCCTACCTTGCAGAAAGTGGTTGATTTTCTGTTTCTAGAGTTGCTGTTTTTCTTCTCTTCGATCTCCCATTGGATTTGTAGGTGTTTGCAATCTTTAGATAAGCTATCTAGCTGATCTCCCGCTACCTGAAGTAGTCTCAGCCTGCTACTTCTCCGCCATCTTGACTCCTCCCCTAAATTCAGATTCTTAAATTGGTTTTATATAGTGCATTGTCTTAATATTGAAAAACATAAATGGGCCATGTTCTATACATGAACAGAATAATGTTTTTAGAACTGAAAAGAATTATCTTTACTTCTCCTGCATTTCAAATTGCAGGATAAAATCTGAGTCATCAAGCTGCATAGTCCTGAGCATTAAGACAAGTTTAGGTTGATTATGTAGTTTAATAATTGATTAATGATAACATATTTATTAAAACTACATCTTGCTGATCACATATTAAATATTACATTTAATTTCAGGATATATTTAAAGACTAATTCATAATAGCTGACCTTATAGACAAGCAGTATGAGATTATCAGAAACCTGTAGGTATAAAGGAAAGGAAATAAAAATTACTCTGGGTTAATGGTAAATTCAAGCACAAATCCATGGTCCTATGGAAGCAAAAATTTTTTTTTTCTCTTTTTTCCCTTCTTTTTATATAATCATATGTATTGAAAAAATCAGTTTGAGACTGATTAGAACTACTAACATTAACTCAAATTCAACATTATTTGAAATGAAAATAATTTCTCAAACATTATTTTTGCTACTAAATATGTTTGCTTGTTAATGAATAACAAGTCTATTATTCAAAACACACAATTCATCTTGCTTGTGCATAGTATTCAAGTTACTTTTACAAGTATTACTAATGCTATATCACTTGTTACTAAAACAGGGTTGGAGTTAAACACAAATTTTATAGCTTGATATGGGTCATAAAATCAGGAAGAAAATGTCATACATTCATATCTTCTTAAACACTGGAAAATAGTTTAAATCAGTAAATAATACCAATCAGTAAAACCATTGCAACTCTCAGAGAAAGAGTGCTTGGTGCTGCTCTTTATCTTGCACAAATTTCTATTAATTCCAATTTTTATTCAACATTTACGCCTCCCCCAGAAAATAGGCAAACATATGTTGGTGCATCTGGGTCAGATGCTAATTTTTGTTTCTCTAGAAGAGGGTTCTCTGGTACATTGAGGGCAGAGCCCTTTCCATTCTTTTGAGACTAAAGAAGTCACAATGTAGTGTAAATTAACTCCCAAATTTTGTCAAATACAGTCTTTATTCTTTGATCATAATAGGTGCTGCCCACATCTCACCCCCGTCAGCCCACAGCTAAAGCAGATACTTCATGGGAGGCACAAGGAGTAAGAGGCCTATTCAAAATCTGAGCAAAAGCGAATACCCTAAGTTTTTTTGTTTTTTTAAGTCTCATTCCAAAATCAAATCAAAAAGATGGGATCCAGTGTTAGGGAATGGACAAAGGTTGATAAACTATGCAGGATTAGATGGCAACATTTTATGAAGGAAGCTGTGTTGCTTTTGTATGAGAAACTAGTTGAGAACTTGGGAAGTTGCAGTCTCTCCTTAAAACAAAGATCTTTAATGGTGAAGTGCTTAGTGTTCTCAGCACAACAATGCAACATAGCTGACAAGGTGTTTTTGCAACTCAAGCTGAGGGACCACAGAGGCTTTAGAGAAATAAGGCTTTAAAAAGCTTGCCATTTTAGGACTAAATTTTAATTTAATGTGAGAGTTTGAAGTCTTACACTTTAACAAATAAAACCTAAATATTCCTGATCGGTTCCAAATGGTTTTATGAAAAAACTAATCTGTAACAAAAGCTTGGCACTGAGTGGAGGGCTTCACCATTTTTGAGCAAAGAATAGGAAGATTCTGAGGAGGACAGGCCAGCAAAGGGCCCAGTGGGTAGAGGGGCCCAGACATTCAGAACAGCTGGCATTTTCTCTTCCTTGTCTTGACTGAAGGAGGGCAGAGAACCACTGGGAGAGCTACACCAAATACTGTCTTGAGGCTTCAATGGAGTGGGGAGCACTGAGTGTATTTGATCTCCTTAGCCATGGCCAAAGCCTATGGGTAGGGGGTGGGAGTCAGCCTTGTCTCCTTCAGTTTCTCAGTCGTGTCCCTGTGGTCCATGAGACTGAGTTTAGTCCACACCAGGATGATGGGGCTGTTGGAACAGTGAGGTCACTCCCCCCACCCCCATCGCCTGGCCGTCCAGCCCACGGGAAGCCGGAGCCCAGAAGCAGCTGCCACCCAAAGCTGGGGAAAGCTGCAGAGAAAGAGGAGCTTTACTAAAGAATGTTCTAAATTCTAGGATTCTCGGTATTGAATATAGCAGACTGATATACTTATCATTATGGAGGTTACTGTACATTGAGAAAAGAGACAAAACATAAAGAAGTTAAGCAGCATAATGGCATTTGGAGAAGTTAACAGAGGATGAAGTTCTATTAAATCTTGAAGTTAGGGTAGATCTCACTGAGACAGTTGCATGTGGACAGACATGGAAGCAGCAGGAGTGTTAAACATGTGAGCATCTATGGGAAGAGCAGTATGGGCCAACCAAAGCGTCAGTTCACACAGCCCGAATCCGAGGGTCCTCAGCCCAAGGGAATATAACGGAAGGCCGGTGACCAGAGGGGCTGAAGCAAGGAGAGTTGTAGGTGAGGAGGTCAGAGAGATGGGCCGTGCTGATCCGTCAGGGCCTGAGAGGTCACTCAAGGAATGTGGCTTCTGGTTGTAGAGAAGTAGGAATGCACCAGCTTTGGACAGAGAAGCAACAGGATCTGGCTTTGCACTGCCGCTGTTTTGAGAACCATCTCTAGGGGCTTGGCAGGTAAAACAGGGGATCTGCTTACTGTAGTCATCCAGACAGAGGGGTGGGGGTTCAGACCAGGGCTTTTGCAGTGCAGGTGGTCAGAAGTGACTGCATCCCACATATCTGTATCTGGTTCTGAGGCCAACAAGGTCTTCTAATCTTGGAATGAATGCACACTTTGAAAAAAAAAAAAAACAGGCTACACCTTTTCTGAAACTTTCTTCAGTGTCATTTTTGACAGGAAGCTTCCATCTACTTCAGCTTAGATGTTAAAATGGTATCATGTGCTCCCACTCTTACAGGAACTCAGTCCCTCCTCAGAAGATGACATTTTTGTTTTTCTTGCTTTCTGTTCTCATCTCTTCAGTGTTAGTACCTAGCTCTAAGTTACAGAGTACTTCAGTGATACTCTGGGTAGATGGGAACACAAATTCATGTTCTAGGCTCTGGCATTATGAAAAATAATTCCAGTAATTATTTTTTAAGACTGTATTTTCTAGAGCTGTTTTAGGTTGATAAGAAAAGTAAGAGGAGATACAGATATTCCCCATAAGCACCTTCCTGCCACAGGTGCACAGTTCTCCATGATCAACATGACTCACTAGAGTTATAAATTTTTACCAAGGATAAACCTCCATTGTTATATTGGAATCACTTAAAGCCCACAGTGTATGTTAGAATTAATTCTTTTTTTTTTTAAAGATTTTGTTTATTTATTTATTTGACAGACAGAGATCACAAGTAGGCAGAGAGGCAGGGCAAATATATAATTACATATATCTACCTTATACTATCACTCAGAGTATTTCCATTGCCCTAAAAATCCTCTATGCTCAGCCTATTTATCTTAACACCCCCCCCCCAAAAGACTTTATAAATATTTTGTTACATAGCACCACATTTTCTAAAACCCAGTTTGTTCTTCCTCCAAAACCAGGGTGACTTTATCTTTCATTGTCCACACTTCAGTTACATATATTCTATGATTTTTTTTAATTATTAGGAAAACATAGATATTATTAAATTGACCTCATGATATTTAGCTGGGTAGTATGAAGAAATGTAGGAGACAGTGATACATTAGAAATGGTGCTCAGGGCACTTCTGTTACTGTTAAACACCCAGAGAGAACGGATGCTAACTAATGCAAGCCACAGTCTTATTCACAATTGCTGCAACTGGTCCTTAGGTAAAGTTCACAAGATTAACCATTTTAGGTAAGAAAACCTTGAACTGAATATCCTTTCATAATTTTATATATTAAAGCATTAAAGAACATAAGCTGAAATGTGTGGAATATATGTATATGCTAATTTATTGCAAAATGTAAATTTTCCTATAATTTTAATTCAATCATAAAAAACAAATTATCTTCTTAATTTTTCATTTTCATTTTGTTCTCTGTTATACTTCAATTGACTGAAAACCTTTAGCATTATTTCAGTGTGAGCTCTCTTATAACATAGCTACATTATATAGAGTAATTTTTAGACAGCTTTTATGAAACAAAATTTAATTAAATGTTCAAAGCTGAATCTACATCAGGTTTTTGATGAGGTAGCACTTAAAACACAGTATGTGTTTTATTAAGTAAAAGTTAACAATCCATTTGTATACTTAATCATTACAGAAAACATTATCTCAAATTATTGAGGCAAAACAGTAAAAAGGCAGTTCAAGCTAGAAAGATTTAAAAGTAATAATTCCAGTTAAACTACCAATCTGCTGTCGCCTATTTGCCACAATTACTTTGTCAGTCCTTCTTTTATTTATTAATTCAGTGAACTTCTACAGCTGCTTACAGTGCTTGGTACTAGAAAGAGATACCATGAGACAACTCACAGGCACCTTCCTCAAGATGCTGACAGCTTCATCTAAAACAAAAGATTAGCAGAGACACATACAGAAGAATGAATGCATGCACTACTGGGGTATGCAGAAGGGCTAGAACACAGAGGACCAGGAGTCCCTCATATAGATTCAGGGTGAGGAAGGTGCAGTTTCCCAAAGGATGCTTCCTCTCCAAAGCAACAGGGCTCTGTGTGTTGAAGAGTAAGTAGGAAGTGAGCACATGGGCAGTCAGTTTTCTAGCCAGGAAAAAAATGTCTGGCAAAGTCTTGTCTGCATTTGCAAGATAGCAGATTCACAAACTACAAGCTCTGTATGTCCACCATCTGTGGCTCTCTGATCTGTCACTCTTTTTCAAACTCAGTGCTTTATCCTTTGTACCTTTTATATTTTCAGCAACCTCCTCAGTGCGTCCTCCCCCCAACCTGTGTTTTTGTCTTCCAAGTTAAACTCCACATAGATGAGAACTATATTTTTCCTAAGTAACACAGTCAAGATAAATCATGTCAAGATCAAACTTAAAAAACATCTCTGACTTCCCACATCCCATAAATAAAATCCTAAAACCTTAGGTTGACACTTAGAATGTGCTTATACCTTTTAACTCTGGCTGTACTCCCATCCCTAATCCTCACTCCCTCAATCCCACACAAGTGACCACTGTGGAGAGCCATCCTTGCCAGCACATGCCACACTCAGCATGAGTCTGCAAATGCTTGTTTTCTTAGTACAGAATCCTTTCCTCTCAATTGCCCCCATCCTTCACCCTGTCACTTTGTACCTGAAAATTCCTATTTGCTCTTCAAGATCCATTTGAAAAATCATCTCCTAGTGAAGTAGTATTTACCATCCCAGATGTTAAGACTGAATTAACACACCCTTTTCTTGAAACATTTTGTTCATATTCATACCTTTTAGTGTTTCAAATGCCAATTATTTCTCATATATTCAAGGCCTCAGCACTAAGAATTATACAAAAGAAATGTTATGCTTGCTACCCTTACAGAGATCACATTTCAGGAAGGGAAAAAACAAGAAAGACCTATCTATAATACCTAAAATAGATGGCAATAAAGAATATCATAAGAATATATACGGAGTATTCTGGACACGGATGAGGGAACATGTAATATGAACTTGGGCAGGAGACGGAGGAAGCATTGGTCAGAGATAGCTGTGAAAGGAAAGTAATATTAGCGCTGCTCTTGCGTATTTAATAACAGGAGTTACTGGTGAGTGTAAAGGCAGAGACTGGACACATACACTCAGATGGGAACAACGACTAAGACTGAGGAGCAGATAAGGTGCTGTCTAAATGAACCAGGGTGTGAACCCCACTAGGAGCATTGTGTTCATTTCCATCTCCTTCCTGGTTCTTGGAGATACGAGATTTTGGACCCCCACTACAGCAGTCAGTGGTTGCTAGGTCATGAAAGAAAAGATAATCCATGGCAGGAGGTTAGGCTTTATCATGGAGCAATGAGGTGATTCAACATTTTGAACAAGGAGATTGAGATAATCAAGTGATTCTTTAGAACTATTGCTTGAAGGCAGTGTGGGGAATTCACTGCAAGCCTTGAAAATATTGCTTCCTGGGATAGGGGTTGGGAGTTTATTGCAAGAGTTCAGAAGTTCAGCAAAGAGAAGTAAGAGCTTGACCTAGAGTTGTGACAGCTGGAACGAGGTAGAAGATTTGAGCTTGAGAGTCTTTTTGGAGACACTATTCACCACATTTTCTGACCCATAATAGCTAAGGGATAAGTAGGTACAAAAGGGACCAGGTTTCTGCTTGGGTTACTGCGCTCATGGCAATGCAGTCAAGTTAAACAGAGGAAGACAAATAGACAATCACACTGAAGAGAGGAGATGAGGGAGAAGAGACACTCATAATTGCACATCTTGCTCTTTTGATTACATTATACATGTGACAGGTAAAGATATAACTTTATAAAAAATGAATTCACTATTTTTAATAGCTGGATATACCAATTTAACTACCTCTTTTATTACCATTTAGGTAATTGGCAGATTTTTTTTTCCCCTATTACAAAACTAAATATATTTTTGTGGGCAAGTTTAAGAATAGCTTATGATGTAAATGCCTTGAAGTAAATTTCTGAATCAAAAGATATATGCATTTTTTGATAGACAAATATTTTGGGGGGAACAGATCTGGAGTATAATAAAAGCTCAAAGAGAAATCTATAGTTTTGCTCTTTTGCAAATAAGCATCTAGCAACCATGAATAATGATGGATTGTTTAGCTCCTGATAATAAGTGTCATGGGCAAAAGATGGTAGTCAGGAGCTTTGACATCAGGGTATCTTTCAACTAAGAACATGATAACAATTATCATGATAAAGGTTATTATGCAGCCAAAATGATTCAATCCCCCAAATATACTTTATTATATGAAATATATACAATAATCTATACGCAAATGAAAATCTCAGTTCTATAAAAGCACTAATGACTACTTTTTTATAAGTGTCTTCTCTTGAAATGATGTCTAGGTCATGTAGCTTAACGAGGCATGTCTCAATTTCTTGGAGCAGAGGAAAAACACTGAATTCAGAACTATGCAGTATCAGTTGAGTACTCAAATTGTCCTTAGTTGGCCATGTATTTTAAGAAACCTCTTTAATTCACTAAATATCCAATTTTTCTCACTTTATTCATTGCACTGTGTACAATTTCACCACAGTAAGCATGCATTTTGGATATTACTGAATATAGCAGGATTCAGTAAACTTATTCTGTAAAGCGTTAGGTAGTAAATATTTTAGGCTTCGTAGCACATTTGGCATCTGTCGCAACTCCTTCCCTCTGTCACTGTGGTGCAAAAGCCATCAGAGACAATACCCAGACAGGTGTGGCTGTGTTCCCATAAAACGTTACTAAAAGGTGGCAATCTAGATTTGGTCTTCAGGCCATGTAGTTTGCTGACTCCTGAAATCCAGGAGTGAAGGAGATGCTTAAAAAATTCTATTTTAGGGGCACCTGGGTGGCTCAGTGGGTTAAGCCTTTGCCTTTGGCTTAGGTCATGGTCTCGGGTTCCTGGGATCGAGCCCCACATCAGGCTCTCTGCTCAGCAGAGAGCCTGCTTCCCCCTCTCTTTCTGCCTGCCTCTCTGCCTACTTGTGATCTCTGTCAAATAAATAAAATTCTAAAAATAATAATAATTTTTCATATGTTCTCCAACCCTGAGACACCATGATCCTAAAGAGTTTGTCTTTTGGTAATAAAATGTTCTAATTAACAATGTTGGGGGGTATATTTATAGATATTTTTCAAAGTAGAAAGAAAATATGGATAATATAAAAGGTGAAAAAATCAAAAATATTCCAGGATCCCCACTAACAAGTTCTGACACTCCTCGATAACTTTCTAGGACTCTTTCAAAACTACAGGAAACTCAAACAGCAGCAAACTGCACTCAGCCTCTCTCACAGAGGCCATTCTCTTCCAGCTAAGTTTCCAAGGCCTTCCTTATCTTATTTTGAAATGCAGGAATGAGCCTACAGAGACCAACCTGAACAGAATTGTTTGGTTTGAAATGGGTGTAATTGTCTTAAGTGTTGCTGTGGTTCCACGTTTGAATTATGGTTACATTCTAGTTTTAATAAAGAAGTGGCCCTGAAAAATACAGACTCGGGGTTTTAACATTAACCACAAGTGACCAAAACAATGACATAATCTAACAATGTGCAGGGTATAGACCAGTGTCTCTTTTATTTACTAATAATAGTTCTGTTATGTTATTTTCCTGCTAAAGGAAAGCTACATTTCTTTCCATCATGTATAAGATGGAATAGCATGCCACAAAATTAAACATTATGATTTATGGGACTTATTAAGTGTAAAAAAAGAGTATAATTAGTTTTCCAGTGCTAGAGGCATGTCTGAATTATTTGAGTGGAATATGGCTGTTTATGTGATAAACCTATAACTGTGAGTCAATGATACCTCTCCCTTTTAACATCTAGAGCTTTTTAAATATCGTTGTTGTTGACCGTAACTGGACGATAGAGTCATTAAAGCTTATAATTCATCTTTTTTGAGGCTCTTTGTAAAGACTTCTGAAAACATGACCTGGCTAGCACTTATCTGAACCTATAGACAGTTTAATTAATCAAACAAAATTGACAAAAATAATAAAATTAGGGAAAGTGGCATTAACAATGAACTTACTCTTTTATCATGCCATTTTTTAGACTCACATATCTTACATGATAAAATCTATTAGAATTTCTAATGCTGGTAAAATCTGACATTCGACTCCCAGCCCATGGTTCCCTTCTCCAGAATACAGTTCTACTAAATGGTATTGTTCTTCACCATTTTCATCATTCTGGGTCTGAAGCTGAAGGGATACACAAGGGAAGCTGTTCCCGTGGCAATCTTAGAGGCATACACACACAGAAAAAGAAAGAGAATCCTAAGAGTCCCCTTATGATCTTGATTCATCAATGGTTCATTGTCATTTTCATATACATATTTTTGTCCAAAACAACATAATTAAATCCACAATCTAGAAATACGGGGGAATGTTGTCCATATGATGAAGCAAAAACAAAGGTATGGATATTGGTAAAGATGAACAATTATGGAGAGTGTTTCAATCTATCACACCTGCCTACTGTGCAAATAATATGATCATGTAGATAAATAAATAAATCAAATATAAGATTTAAAATCAAATATAAGATTTACCTTATGTCACTTTTTTCAGAATAATTAAGAGATGTAACAATATTAAATTTAAAAACTGTAGTTATAGGGGCGCCTGTGTGGCTCAGTGGGTTAAGCCGCTGCCTTCGGCTCTGGTCATGATCCCAAGTCCTGGGTTCAAGAACCGCATCGGGCTCTCTGCTCGGCGGGGAGCCTGCTTCCTCCTCTCTCTCTGACTGCCTCTCTGCCTGCTTGTGATCTCTCTCTGTCAAATAAATAAATAAAATCTTTAAAAAAAAAACTGTAGTTATAGTTTATTTACCAAGTCTATTTAGAAAGTTAAATCTAGCTTACAAAACTATTAAAAATAACTTCAGAACTGGGACACCTGGGTGGCTGGTTAAGTTGGATAAATTAGTTAAGGTGGTTAAGTTGGTTAAGTGTCTGCCTCTGGCACAGGTCATGATCTCAGGGTCCTGGGATTGAGCCCCGTTTCTGGCTCCCTGCTCAGTGGGCAGCGAGGAGTCTGCTTTTCCTTCTCCCTCTACCCCTTCCCACCCTCATGTGTGCACTCTCTCTCTCTCTCTCAAATAAAATCTTTAAAAAATATATATCTTCAAAACAGATAATTAATTTGATTATATTATTGCCTATTATGCAGTTATCAATATACAATTTATCACTGTAAAGAATACTTACAGACACAGCTTGTACTCTCAAGGAATTCACAACTTACTGAGAAGCACAGATGTGTAACTGAATGATAGTATATTGAGCCAAAACACTGTGATAAGTTCTAAATTTGACAAAGTAATATGGAAATTTTGGAGATAACTCCACTTTGAAAATACAGTGAAGTGAAATACTGAAAGAGAAGTAGAACTTCAGAAGCAATAGCAAAGGGCATTTCAGGCAAGAAGTAACCAGAGCACAGACACAGGCATGTGGGTGAGGGTCTGCCTTGTCCCCTGACATGCTTGTCATGCACTGGACTCTGAAGACTATGTGTGAGATCAGGCAAAAATACAGAGATGGAAATTACTATCACCTGTTCCAGAATATCAAAGATCTCAGTGTGTTTGCTGTTTGTGTGCCTGGGCTAAAAATAAATGGCTAGAAATAAAAGGAGGATAAGTACATACAGAGCATTTTAGATCACATGTCTTGGTGTGGGGTACCCTCCAAAAGTATATCATCAGACAAAGATTTGGGGTAAGTAATTTGCAAGATAAGCACAAGAAGAAGAAAAGGTGGAAAACAAGAAAAGAATAAAGGGAAAAAAAAAACAAAAATAGCAACAAAAAACAGTGTGTCGATGAGTGTGTCACTGTTGTGGCCAACTCTTGTTTATTTCTTCCAGGAACACTCAAAGATGTTGTGAAATAAGACTTGTGGAATGAATACATCAATAGGAAAATGAGATACAGCAATTAAAGATGGAACTTAGCATAATTCAGAACCTTAATTCTTGAACAGTTTTCCCCTCCATGCCTTAAGCTCCTTTTTGGGCTCTTCAATTGTTCACACAAAACAGTTTTGTGAATTTTGCTCTATCTGTGATCCTCCTGAATATCATTTGGTTAAAATTTTCCTTTAAATCCATTAACTATTTGCTCTCCTCCTGGAAATAAGGACTATGAAATCACGGTTGTATGTATTAGCCTCATGTTTTCCATCAATCTTTCATTTGTTTAGGGCTGCTCCAGGGGTATTAAGTCTCTAGTATTTCTGGCCTGTTATGGATGAGTTGAGTGCTTTTCCACAGAAAGAAAAAGCTCTCAGATAAAAAAGCAAGAATGGAACACTGTTCCACAGACAAAAAATGCCTTCAGACAAAAAAGGAAGAGAAGAAAACATAAGAAAGATTATAGCTCCTTGACATGGATTTTGGTAACTAATTCTTGGATATGATACCTAAAGCACAAGCAACAAAACAGAAAATAAACCAGTGGGACTACATCAAATTAAAAAGCTTCCACACAGCCAAAGAAACCAAACCAGAAAGAGAATGGGAAAAGATATTTGCAAACCACATATATGGTAAAGGGTTAACAGCCAAAACATAAAGAAGTGATACAACTCAATAGTTAAACACATAACTCAATTAAAAAATGAGTTAAGGATTTGAAAAGATATTTCTCCATATCAAACATACAGAAGGTCAGCACGTATGTGAAAAGAAGCTCAACATCTATAGACATTAGAGAAATGCAAATTAAAACCACAATGGGATATCATTTCCTGCCTATAAGAATATCCATCCTCAAAAGGACAAGAAATAACAAAATGTTGGCATGCACATGGAGAAAAAAGGAACTCTGATGCACTGTTGGTGGGATTGCAAACTTGGTATAGCCACTGTGGAAAACAGGATGGAGGATTCTCGAAAAATTAAAAATGGAACTACCATATGATCTAGCAATTCCACTTCTGGGAATATATCCAAAGTAAATGAAAACATATGCAGAATAACTTGAAAAGATATCTGCATTGCCATGTTCAAAGCAGATTATCAATAGACTTGGAAAAAATTTAGGTGTCCATGAATAGATGGGTAAAGAAGTTGTGGTATATATAAACAGTAGAATATTACTCAGCCATAAGAAAGAAGAAATTCTACCATTTGTGATGATATGGATGAATCATGAAGGCATTACGCTAAGTGAAAGAAGCCAGACAGAGAAAGACTAATACAGTATGATCTATCTCAGTTATATGTGGAACCCGAAAACAAAACAAAAAACCCAGCTCTTAGAAAAAGAAATCAGACTTGTGGTTAACAAAGGCTTAGGGTAGGGTAGAGGGAACTGGAGGAAAAGTGGTCAAAAGCACAAACTTCCAGTTATTAAATAAATTCTATGCATGTAACAATTTTTTCAATATATATGGCAATACTGTATATATGCGCAAACATAGTAATATGGATGGCATAGAAAGAGGCTACAAAGAAGCTTAATAACTTTAAGATGGTAGTTGCCTCTGGGGAGAAAAAATGGAAAAAAAAAGAATATTTCTTTTAATGGAATCTCCATTCTTATTTTAAAAATAGATCTTAAGTAAATATATTAATACATAAACATTTGCAAAACTCTATGAGTGCAAAGGTGTTTTTGAAATATTTTCTGTCCATTTTTTATGTTTGAAATATTCTGCTACTTTCAAAATGTGTAAAATAAAATGCTTGAGTGTAATGAAGGAAATTTGCTTAAATCCTACCAATAACCAATATCTGAGCTACATTATCAATTTGCATCATTCACAGAGAAACAGTATATTTAAACTATAGTAAAATTTAACTCTAAGCAATTATCATACAATTTAAATTACTAGAGCCTGAATTTATAACATTTGGTTATAAATATGGTTATAAATAATGAGTGCAACACAAATTTCTTTAGGGCATGACAATCTGTAGGTACAAAGAGCTCATATAACCATCAGTGTTCAAATTTATTAATGATTCCCATCGGCATTTATTCAAGATCTCACCTCTAACCAGATACATATGTCCTCTACTCTGTTAGTTATTCCTCTCAGAAGGCTCTGTGTTGATGACATAGAAGCTCTTGGGGCAAAATTTGCTTTTGTCCTCTTACTATCTTTTGACCATTTTGTTGTCAGATGCCTGCAATACAACTAGGGAAGCATCTGTTTAGGTGAACCAAGAATTAAAAATCTTGCAAAACGCTGAGCTGTCACCGAATTCTGTTTAATCTTCTTTTGGACTCTCAAACAGATCTGTTGGTGCCCTGGAGTCTTAAATGCTTTTTATGATCTTATGTTCTCTCTCTCTCTCCTTTTTTTTTTTTTTTTTAAAGAGATAGAGAATGAGAGCCTGTGCACAAGCAGCAGTGGGGCGAGGGTAGAGGGAGGGACAGAGATAATCTTCAGCAGGCTCCACGCTCAGTGCAGAGCCTGACATAGGGCTCAAGTCTCAGGACCCTGGATCATGACCCGAGCTGAAATCAAAGAGTTGGATGTTTAACCAACTGAGCCAGGTCCCTTCAATGTTTTTATGGCTCTCTCAGTCTTTTTTCTTTTTTTCTTTTTTTTCTCTCAGTCTTTATTTAAAGTTTCCCATGTGAAGAATCAGATCTGTTTTGGAGGAATTGCTTAGATACAGATACCACCAAGCGTCCACAGTTGCCCCCTAATAAATACTTTAAAACTTGGATACTGGATCAACTCAAGCAAGAGGTTAGAGGGCGTGTGCACTACTAGTTCATTAGATACCCATTCTCCTTATATAGGCTCAACAAGGTTACCACTCAGTGTCTGATACTATTTTTTTTTTTCTAAGAGAGAGAGGGGGAAGCAGGCTCCCTGCTGAGCAGAGAGCCCAATGCGGGGCTCGATCCCAGGACCCTGAGATCATGACCCGAGCCGAAGGCAGAGGCTTTAACCCACTGAGCCACCCAGGTGCCCCTAATACTATTAACTGTGGTGATAACTCTCTCGCATTTTATAGTTCAGGGAGGCTTTCCTGAATATGGGATACAATTTGTGGGCAGTGCCTTATGTTATAAAAGCACTAACAATAACACCAAATCTTTAGTATATTCAGGAAATAGAATTGACCCTTCAACAACAAGGCCTTGAACTACGTGGGGCCATTTACACATGGATTTTTTTTTCAATAAATACAGTACAAAACCATAAATGTATTTTCTGTTCCTTATAATTTTCTTTTTTTTTAAGATTTTTATTTATTTATTTGATAGACAGAGATTACAAGTAGGCAGAGAGGCAGGCAGAGAGAGAGGAAGAAGCAGGCTCCCCACTAAGCAGAGAGCCCAATGCTGGGCTCGATCCCAGGACTCTGGGATCATGACCTGAGCTGAAGGCAGAGGCTTTAACCCACTGAGCCACCCAGGCGTCCCTATAATTTTCTTCATAACACTTTTTCTCTAGTTACTTTATCATAAGAACACAGTATCTAATACACAGAACATACGAAATCTGTGATAATTGACTGTATTGGCTAATGCTTCCTTCCAGTCAATAGTAGGCTCTTAGTAAAATTTTGAGGGAGTCAAAGTTTACACACAAAATCCAACTGCATGGGGGGCTTGGTGTCCCTAACCTCCTGTTATTTAAGGGACAGCTGTACATAAGTAGCGTAATGTGGTCAGGTATATTTATGTTTGACTTTTCACTCTTACCAATATTGATGTTAAAGTGGCAGTTGCAAGCAGCTTTAAGATTCTTGGCAACTCAGGGCACCTGCATGGCTCAGTTGTTTAAGCATCTGCCTTCAGCTCAGGTCATGATTCTAGGGTTCTGGGATCAAGTCCTATATCTGGGTCATCAGTGGGGAGTCTGCTTCTCCCTCTCCCTCTGCAACTCCCCCTGCTCATTCATTCTCTCTCTCTCTCTCATAAATAAAAATAAAAATAAATCTTAAAAAAAAAAGATTCTTGGCTACCCAATACCATAGTAACTATATTCATTATTTGCTAAAAAGCAAAAAGGGAAGTTGGAAAATATACCAGACAATGATCTATCTGTCCTTTATAGAATTGATTAAAGAGAATGAAGAACCCCTAATGCAAAACCCTTAAATGCACCTGGAGATAAACTTTCTGAAATTGTATCATTGTTTAATCATTGGGAACTAACTAAAGCTCTGAGTTTTTCATTGAGGATCTAAACTGAAATTATAGTATATGCTCAGAGGCCATATGAATATTTCTGACAAAGACAAGCAGTGAAACGAGTTGATGCTTCTGTTGAAAAGGGATAAAACCAGTCTACTAGTGAGGCATTTATCATTACAGGAAAAAAAGTATCAGTAATTTTATTCCCCATTCTGAGATTATCACTCACAGCTATGGTCTCTGTTATTGCAATAACAAATTGAGAAATAATATTTCCCCCAGGAAAATGTGGGATGTTTTAATGTTTTATGGCAGAAAGACATTTTTGCAGACATTGCAGAAAGCTAATGTCTCCTTTAAATTGGGCTATAATTCAAAGAGAACTATGAAATGCAGCTGCAGAAAGTTAGCCAAATAAGTAAGCTTATACTTTCTAGTTTATTTTTTAAATATCTTTTATTTTTTATTGTTGCTCATTTTGTGGCTATAGGACTTAGTACAATTAGTTTGTATCATATCTGTCCTTGGTTAGAGAAAAGTTAAGTATCCCTAAATAATAAGGTATAAGGCTCAATGTAAGAGGAACCTTATATAGATATATGTTGATATATATCTTTTATAAATACATATATCTTATATAGATACAGATAGATAGATCTAGTAATGTCTCCACTTGCATTTTACTATTATTTAATGCAACAGCCCATTAA
Source organism: Lutra lutra (assembly GCF_902655055.1). Taxonomy (NCBI): domain Eukaryota; kingdom Metazoa; phylum Chordata; class Mammalia; order Carnivora; family Mustelidae; genus Lutra; species Lutra lutra. The sequence goes on from NC_062290.1 coordinate 55,465,933, forward strand.
CAAATATATATTGAGCAAGTTCCTTTGCCGAACAATATGTTACATGTGTTATACACATTATTGAAGGCAAGATCTCCATCATGAAGCCTAAACTTACTGGTTTAAAAGACAAGCAAGATCAAGTTAAAAATAAAAATATATATAATGAAAATCTGTGATAAGATGTCAAAGAAAAGATAAGAGCAGATTATTTCAGAGAGGATAATCTATTTTTAAAATATTAATTTTCTACAGAATTGTTTTATTTTCTAATTGAAATAAAATTTTACTATAGTCAGCTATATATTCAGAGATTTGTTATTTTAGTCTTTATTGTGGTATACACTATTAATTTAGAAAAGTATGTAAATGTAGAATAAGTCAAAGACTTATAATAAAATCAATACTCATGTATACCCAGCTTAAGAAGTAGCATATTTCCAACACATGTAATAACTCTCTATGTCTCTCCCCCAAAGAATTACCTACCCTACCTCTCAAAAGGAACCATTATCACAAATGGTTTGCCAATTCTATTGCATCTCTTCATAATTTTACTACCTACATAGTTAATATTACTATCATTAAAAATTTTAAGAATGGAATTATATGTATTGTTCAGCAATTTAGCTCTTTTGCTTAATTTCTTGCAATTTCTCCATTTCTATATATGTAACTGAAGTTCATACATTTTAGTGCTTCATTGTATAACAAAATTGGGTTTTTCCACTGTACCTTTGATAGATGATGAATTGCTTCCCTTTTTTTTTTTTTTTTTTTTTTTTTTTTTGGCAATTATGGACAGAACTTCAATGAGCAGAACTGTACATGTCTCCAGGGACAGGGGCATAATCATTTTGCCCATGATATATTTACTAGTTTACATTTACATTACATTGCATGCTTAACTTTACTATCTAATGAAAAGAAAAGGAGTTTTAAAATAGAAAACAAAAACATTTAATGCACAATATTAACAGGATAAATATAAAAGTCTTACAAGCGTCTTACTAGATACAGAAAAAATCATTTGATGAAATACTAATTCATTAAAAACAAAACTACCACACTAAAAAAACAAACTATAATATCTGATAAAAGATATCTTAAATAAAAACTAAAACAAACATCCTACTTAAAGACAGAATTTTGAAAGGTTTCCCTAGGAGATCAACAGTAAGATAGAAAGGGCCACTATTGTCCTTTCTAGTGAATGTTTTACTCAACGTCCTGACAAGAAAAGGCGAGAAAATATATGAAAATCGGAGGGAAAAAAAACCTTAAATCATCTTGGATTTTCTACATAAATAGTCCTATTATTTGAAAAGTACGGCATTTTTGTTTTTCCTTTTCAAACTTAATACATTACATTCCTCTTCTCATGACAAGGCTGCACAGATATGTTAGATCATAGACATCTTTGAAATTGTTTTGACTAAAAGGAAATGGCTTTATTATTTCAAAATTAAGTGCGATATGTGTATAGGTGTATTATAAATGCTCTTTTTTAGTGTAAAGATGTGTCCTTTTCTTTTATTTACTAAAATTTTGTGTAAAAGGTGTTCCACAATGATTGATTTCGCCAGTGAAGCAGGTAACCATAGTATTTTTGTTATAGTAAGACTTTTAACTGCTCATAATTTTCTTTCATGGCTATAAAAGTATTTTGTGTCTTTAACAACTTTAAGAGCCACTACCAGAAGGTATTTTTAAAAGTAACGATTTCTTTGAAAAATTTAAATTACTGGCCTCAATTTATTTATATTTTTTGTAAGCTTTATGGTTCTGTCCCTTTTTCATTTACATTTTCTTTACTTTTACTTTCTCTTTTGATCTTGATCAATCTTAAGACGTTCATGTTATTATATGTTTCAACTTTCAGCTTTGTTGATTTAATTTGCTTTGAATCTCAATTTTTTTAAAGATTTTATTTATTTATTGACAGAGAGAGAGATCACAAGTAGGCAGAGAGGCAGGCAGAGAAAGAGGGGGGGGGGGAAGCAGGCTCCCTGCTGAGCAGAGAGCCCTATGCAGGGCTCAATCCTAGGATCCTGAAATCATGACCTGAGCCAAAGCCAGAGGCTTAACCCACTGAGCCACCCAGGTGCCCCAATCTCTCTCTCTCTTTTTTTTAACGTATTTACTTAATCGAGAAAGACAGCATGAGAATGAGTCAGGGGAGGGGCAGAGGAACAAACAGACTCCCTGCTGAGCAGGGAGCCCAACTCTGGGGCCTGATCCCAGAACCCTGATATCATGACCTTAGCAGAAATCAAAAGTCATCTAGATGCTTAACCAACTGAGCCCACCCAGGCGCCTCCCTCCTTTTTTAAAAAGATGTATTTATTTATTTGAGAAGGAAAGAGAGAATCTCATTAATTAAAGATTTCATCTTTGACATTTCCTTCTATCTATTATCTGATTTATTCCACTTTAGTTATTATCTTATTATGGACTCTTAGCTGAAGTTTCTCAAAGGAAAGTTATATATTTCCATCTAAATACAACTTTACCTTTCAGACATTTTAAAACATAATTCTGGGGCGCCTGGGTGGCTCAGTGGGTTAAGCCGCTGCCTTCGGCTCAGGTCATGATCTCAGGGTCCTGGGATCAAGTCCCGCATTGGGTTCTCTGCTCGGCAGAGATCCTGCTTCCCTCTCTCTCTCTCTCTCTGCCTGCCTCTCCATCTACTTGTGATCTCTCTCTGTCAAATAAATAAATAAAATCTTTAAAAAAAATAATTCTGCATTTTTATTTATTTATTTATTACTTGTTTGTTTGTTTTAAATATTCTATTGATTTGAGAGAGAGAGAGAGAGAGAGCGTAAGCAAAGGAAGAAGGAGAAGCAGACTCGCCATGAGCAGGGAGCCCAATGTGAGACTTGATCCCAGGACCCGGAGACCATATCCTGAGCTGAAGGCAGACATTTAACCACCAACTGAGCTACTCAGGTCCCCTTGCAGTTATTATTTTTAATACTTTATTTCTATTCTGGTTTTTCATCTGTGGTTAGGGTTGAATTTTTAAGTTTTAAAAATACATTTTTAGTTGTTTTTAAAATGAATATCTAATTGCTTCTGTTCAGAAAAATGTCTGTATGAACACAGATGTTTACAGGTGTTCAGGCTACCATGTCATTGCAGTAGAACCTCAAAGACTCCAGACCCTGATGATCTCTTAACCTCTAACTCTCCTACTTTCCCTTTATCCCAGTCTTTCTTTGGATTCCTCCTTACACGGCTAACTTAATGATTTATTTAAAAGTTGTAAATGACTTTTATTCACAATTTTACTTATTTTTGCCAGGCATTCTTTGGCAGTATCTATTCTATAGGCCAACATAACTTCGACTCCTCTATTTTCTTTCAATCTCAGAAGGTGAACAAATCCTCTGAGTTAATCTGTATTTAAACTCATTTGTGTGATTCCCCCATCCACATATTTTCTGTCCATGTGCTTATTCAGCAGAGATTTTTTGAGCCCCACTATCTTCCAGACACTGTTTCACATGCTGGTGATATAAATGAATGTTCAAAGTTTGTCCCTGAGAAAAACATAAATAAATACTACATTAAATAGATACTAGTTATTGGTAAATCCTAAAAATCAAAACAAAGCAGAATGAGTAAATGATGAGTGAAGGAGGATGCTCCTTAGTCATAAAAGACCTCTCCAAAAGGTGATATTTGAGCTAAGATCTGAAGGTCTCACCTGAAGGAGTCAGATGTCTATTTGTAGGAAGACTAATTTGGCTAATAAAAAAGTACAAAAGATAATGAGACAGGAAGACACGTGACATGTTCAAACTGCAAGGAAGCTGGTTTTGCTCTACCTGAAGGATCTTTTGGAGAATAGAGATAAGGAAAAAGTAGTAGCTACATACCTATGTTAGAGTTTCCTACTGCTTACAAATATTAAAAGCAATTTTTGTGAATATTGCTGTCTGGCATTTGATTTTTCATAGAGAAAGGGAAATTGTTTTATTTCTGGTTTTTTTTCCTGTTTCTTTTGTTAACCTCTTTAGCTGAGTATATGAAATTATTTTTCTTTAATCTTCAAAATACAAGCATCTTTCCAGAGTCCATTAATTTTGCATTAATTCTGCCAGCAATAAGGTGAGTAGTTTTGTCCTACAGAAACAGGTTATTTTAGAATAGAGATGTTTTTGTTTAATTTTCATTTCTACTTTATCTGTTTGTTTTGTGTACTTCTTTTGCTATTCTATTTGTAATTAGGACATTTTCCTCACTAATCCTCAATTTTGATTAGCTTCCCTTTTCATATTTGTATTTTTTTGTTGTTGTTGCCATCATTCTTCAAGAATGAAAAAAGTTTACCTTCTAAAATTTCTACTCCCATTTCTTCAATTTCCACTCAAGATTTTATGGCGTCCAATGAGAATTATAATCATTATTGTATTTTTTATTTCCCTGCATTGCATTCTTAATTAAACAAGTTCTTTTCCTCTTTGCAACCTGCTTCTCAGATTTACATCTTTGCATTTTTGCTTGCTCCCCTTATGTTACTGTTTTATTTTTATAGGCAATTTCACCTTGAACTTTTTGAAAATGCAAAACTGTATTCTGTAAAACTTCTGTTGCTGTTGTTGTTGTTGTTGTTATTTTCTATCTCAGGTCTCATTCAGAGGTATTATTCTCTTTAATTCTTCCTGGCAGTGGTTCTCCTTACTGCACCATTAATTGTGTTGCAGTCTATTTTTCACTTACATTATACTATCTTATTGTTGTTCAGTCACATTTAAATGAAGAAATAAATACTCAAGTGCTTATTTTCCAAATATCCAAGTTGTGGTCTTTTGCTTATTTATTTGTTCTAACAATCTTGCTCCCCTTACTTATTTTCCACAGGCTGTTGGAATGGAGAGTCGGAGATTAAGCCATGCAAGAAAAGGGTAATACACAAGGGATAAGAGAAAAAATAAAAACAAAATAGAGAAACTTTCTGAAACCATGGAGCCACCGGACTGCTTATACTCATAACAGCAAATCCTGCACTTTCAAAGGATATCAAAAGAAAAGCTGAATCTGTATTTTTTTCAATCTTAAAAAATAATCATCAAATAAAGAATGTTTAGAAATGTGGCACTAATGGAATCACATTATGAAAATATCTCAGGTTCATTAATTGATCAAACCACTTTTTAAATTATCATTTATAAATACACTCAATTTTATTAACTTTGAAGGTTTATATTCCTCAATGTTAATTTCATATCTTGTATTTAATAAAAAAAAATAGAGATTGAAAATTAATATAAAATAGCCATACTTCTCTACACACCTTTCACTTCATTTGGAATAAAGTTGCATTTGGGCTGTTCTTCTTTCTATTAATTTATATCCTTTTAATTTACCTTCAGAAAATATTCTTCTCAAGTAATGTGAAAATAAACTTCCTAACTCATTCCTTTTGGATAGGCCTTTTGAAAGTATTTTTTTTTCTCTAAACCTCATATTTTGGTGACTATTAGTCTTTCTTTTTTAATGTTTTATTTATTTTAGAGAGAGCACATTGTGGGGGGGGGGGTGGAGGGGAGGCAGAGGGGGAGAGAGAATCCTGGGACAGACTCCGTGCTGAGCAGGAAGCTTTTAACCACTGAGCCACCCAGGTGCCCCCTGTAGCTATTAGTATAGCTGTGGCCTTCAGCAAGGACTTTAAGAACAAGCTTTTCCTTTTAGCAATGGTTGGATTTCTTTTTTGAATGACTGAATTTTAAATCTGATTTTATGACCAAGTTGTAAAATGTACAGATGGAATTGTGAAGGGTGATCTTAAAACAAATTTATAAAACTAAGATACCAATGATTTTTGGCTATTAAATTGCTTATATTCTTGGTACTAATAATAAAAATCTCACTGTAATTTTTTTCCCTCTCTCATATAGAAGAGAAGAGCTTTTAACCTTAGCATTCTGGCCTAATTCCAATTACTTAACTAACTTCTTTTTTATTCTACTTACTACCTTTTCAAATTACAGCAACTTATTTCTTTAAAATATATGACCATCTGAGATCATTCTTCCCCAGATGTAAAACTCACAAACAGCTTAGTGATATTTGTAACTGAGGAAATAGCTAAATTGTGAAAAACTGGATTGGGTATTTTAACTCTAGCTACTGTAACATATTGATCCAGAACTGATAATGTTTCAAACCCAATGGTTTATTTCCTCGAATACAATAGCCCAAAGTAGGGGTCTATGTTGGAGGCTCTGCTCTGCTCTAAACAGTTGTTCAGGAACCCAGGCTGGCCAAGGCACTACTCAGTATCTGAATTCCAAGGTTACTGTGACCTTCCTCATCCCCGTCAGCATGTGTGGGAGGTCTCAGTGGGCCAAGCCTGAACCTAAGACAGTACTTCCTCTTCTGTAACATACATGGCTACATTTAACTGCATGAGGAGCTAAAAATTAGAGTTTAGCTCTGTGACCAGGAAGAAGAGTGGACAGGAAGCTGTAGAAAAGGGAACAACCCCACCACAAAACACAGAAAAGTAAAAAACATTCTTACAAGAGTAAGTCCATCAATGGTTCCGATTTGCCTGGGACTATCCTGATTTTAACACTGTAATTCCCAATCCTGGGAATCTCCTCAATCCCAGAACTAGGATAATCTGTCACTGAATTTAGAAAATTAATGTATTTTAAAATATTAAGGAAGAATGGCTTAAGTAATGATTGAATTTCAATCAATTTTGTCATAGGCAGAAGTAATCTAAAAATGAGTTATTCAAAGGAAATAATCCTTCATATTTTTTTTCACTGTGAAATATGGCATACAAACTTGGAATTTATATGATCAGGAAAAATGTCTTGAGATCTATGAATATTTGGCAATATACTTAAAGATTTTGTATATATTTACACTTTTTTTTTAAAGATTTTATTTATTTATTTGACAGACAGAGATCACAAGTAGGCAGAGAGGCAGGTAGAGAGAGAGAGGAAAGCAAGGCTCCCTGCTGAGCAGAGAGCCCGATGCGGGGCTCGATCCCAGGACCCTGGGATCATGACCTGAGCCGAAGGCAGAGGCTTTAACCCACTGAGCCACCCAGGTGCCCCTATATTTACACTTTTTAACGAAATGGTCATAACTAACAAAACGGAGCATGTTTTTCCACAAAGCTAGTTTACTTTATATAATTTCAATGTCTTCACACATGTATTCATTCTCAAAAATTATTTATTAATACTGACATTTTAAAAGAGACAATTCCACCAAACAAATAAAATAATGCCAGATTCCTTTCATACAAATAATATCTGGAAAATATTTCAAAAATGCAATCCTTTAATTCAGTGATAGCGGACTATTCATGGTATATTATAATGTTACATAAAAAGCAATGCTTGTTCAATATTATCTCTACTATTTAAAGAGATACGTTTACATGTATGTAAAGATTTATTTATTTGATATACAGAGTGAGAACAAGAGAGCGCACAGGGGTGGGGGACAGAGGGAGGGACAGAATCCTCAAGCAGACTCTCCACTAAGTGTGGAGCCTGACATGTGACTCAGTCCCAGGCCCTGAGATCATGAACTGAGCAGAAATCAGGAGTCAGCCACTTACCAGACTGAGGCACCCAGGCACCCCTGTTTACATTTATATAAAAATAAATACATGAGAATGAAAACAATGCTTACTTCCAGATGCTAATATTCACAGGTTACTGAATTTTCCTTTGATGCTGAATATGCATTTCCTTATGAGAAAAGGCAAACACTATTTTAATTAAAAAATAAAACACATTTTAAAATTCTTAGTATATAAGTAGTAAATAAAGCTGCACTTATACACCAGACACAGGTTGAAGAAATCTGATTTTCCTGTTTGTTTGTCTGAAGCACACTAGGTTACAGTATTTTTTTTCTTAATTTTGAGTTCTTTTTTTAAATGTTGGTTTATTATCTTGATTTCCATATGGAAGTCTTTAATTCTATAATGAAAAATTAGTGATAGAGAATTTATTTATTTAGTTGTCACTAATCTTCCTAGGACTTTTGGAAAATACAATGTTCCTTTTCATTTTCAGAGAACACATAAGAATGCAAACGTTCTTAACAGATAGAAAACCAGTGGCTCCTCGGTGGCTCAATTGGTTGAGCATAGGAATCTTGATTTCAGCTCAGGTCATGATCTCAGGGTCATAGGATCGAGTCCAAGTCCAGCTCCATGTTAAGTGTGGAGTCTGCCCCAGATTCTCTCTCTCTCCCTGCCCTTCTCCATCTTGCATGCATGTTCTCTCTCTAAATATATTTTTTTTAAATAGGTAGAAAGCCAGTTTTTTAAAAAATCTCATGTGACAATTTGATATACAAAACTGGTATTTTAAAGTACAAATCTGAATATATACTGGAGTGTGAGTGTACATATATTAAAATTTGAGTTTAAGAATATGTAAAATGACATAGCCAAGTCTGATCTAGTATGAACTCTTGTCTCCTGCACAGGTTTCCAATAAACAATAATAACACTTTTTGAAAATAAATATCTACTGAGGGGCACCTGGGTGGCTTAGTCAGTTAAGTGTCTGCCTTCATCTCAGGTCATAATCGCAGGGTCCTGGGATCAAGATCCCACCTGGGATCGACTCCCATAGTGGAGAGTCTGCTTCTCTCTCTCCTTCTCCTGTTCTTCTGTTTGTGCATGCTCTCTCTCTCTCTCAAATAAATAAAATCTTTGAAAATAAATAAATAAATACTAAATATCTTCTTCGTGCCACACTAAAAACAGATTTAAAAGTATGAAGCTTCATATTCCTTATAATAAAGGGAGACTGAAAATTATTATTTTATTACAAATAATGAATTTAGGTATAAAGTACTATGGACCCACAGTACTTACTGTACTTATAACACACACTATCTATTCCTAAATAATAAAGGAAAACTTTCAGGGCGCATGGGTGGCTCAGTCATTAAGTGTCTGCCTTTGGCTCAGGTTATGATCTCAGGGTCCTGGAATCAAGTCCCGTCAGAGCAGGGAGCCTGCTTCTCCCTCTCCCACTCCCCCTACTTGTGTTCCCTCTCTTGCTATATCTCTTGTTGTTAAATAAATAAAATCTTTGAAGTAAAAAAAAATTTTAAAAAATAAAGGAAAACCATCTTTTGCTTGCGTTGGAAAGCATATGGAGTAGAAGCAATTCCAGAAAGCAGAAATAGCTTGTATAAAAGAACAGGGTTGTGTGCAAACACGGTATCATACATCACATATCTTTATACTTCTCAAACAGCTGCCTTCTTTCATGGTGCTTTGTAAAGGCCATTTAGCCTAGGCTTCCCCTCCATGTTCTAACCTAATGCAGTCTTCTATATCGCAGGAATTAATGCAGACTTGCTCCCTGCCTTGCCTGTGTAATGACACCAGTGCTGTGCTCATCATCCTTTTTAGGTGTCAGTGATCAAATAAAGGTCTCCAATTTCAGTGTAAGTATCATAGGGACATGATGCTGAACCCAGGAAGCATGGGAAGCATTCTGATGATCTAAGTTTGAAGTAAAAGAAGAAAAAATATAAGTCTTTTAAGTCAAGAAACAATAGAAGACATTTATGGAGACACAGGCATATTAACAAGCTTCAAATAGCACATGGCAAATAACCCCCTACTGCTTTTATATTCTAGATTTAACTTTCTTAGTGCAGGCTGAAATTTTAACAGAAAAAGTATTCTTATCTGCCTCCATTGACATGATGTTTTTCTTTAAGTAATTATGATAAAAGACACTGACATTTTACTTGGAACTGTTGTTTGTCCTAAGTGCATCTAACTGATTGTTAACTATCTTTAAATAAGGAAGTTCCTGCTGCCACTTATTTGGGATAATGCTAAATAAAAAGAGCTTTCTCTGCGAGAAGCATCTTAATCACAAACAAACTTGCAATTTGGAGTGATCTCCCTTGAAACAGAAAATGTGAGGAGCATGCAAAAAAATCACTGTTTATTTTCTCTGTTGACACTGAGTTAGCATGTGTGACAGTCTCCAGTCCAGCAGTCCAATGGAACCTTGCTGTAAGGTGGAGTCACAGTGCTGGAGGACACATGTCTATCATTTCAGCTGTCCCTGAGGTTACTCATAAGCCATCTCTATTAGCTTCTATTGCTGGGCAAATACACTGTCCCAAACTTAACTGCTTACGAAATACATATTTACAGGCACCTGGGTGGCTCATTTGGTTAAACATCAACCTTTAGCTCAAGTCATGATCCCAGGGTCCTGAGTTCAAGCCCCACATCTGGCTTCTTACTCAGCAGGGAGTCTGCTTCTCCCTCTCCCTCTGCTCCTCCTACTCCTCATACTTTCTCTCTTGCTCCTTTTCTCTCTCTCTCTCTCTCAAATAAGTAAATAAAATCTTTAAAAATTCATATCCTGATAAATAGATTGTAGCATAATTTTGAGTTATTTAAATCCTCAAAAGCTCACAACTGTGAGTTACTTCTGGAATGTTAATCAAATGCAAAAAAAGGAATAATTCTATTATATACAGTATCATTTTAAGGAAAACTAATTTTTAAAACCTTGCTATTTTATAGCCCTTCTCAGTTAAAATAAAATGCATAATAGCATGATTAATTTATATAATATTTCAAAGTTATTTCAAGTTACAGAGAGTACAGTTCAACAAGCTACGTAACAAATTAGAGAGATGCTACCTAGGAAAGAATAACCAGTACACTAGCAACAACCCTCAGAGTTGTGTTAACGTGGTAATTTTGCCAACATCTCTGGCCCAGCAGTCTTAAACATCTGATTCTGACAGGACACCATGAGCTAATCCATATCTCACCAGAAGATTCCCATTATTTCTCTGTAGGTGATTAATGGATGAAAAGAACATTCTCTTTCATAAACATGGCAGATAAACAGTCAGGGACACTCACATAAACATCACTTCTGTACCTGTTCCTAATTGCAGACCTGTAGAGCATGTCAAGTTTTAATAAAATTAAAATAGTACTTTTGTAGCAGGAATCGTGTGCATCACGTTGGTGTTAAAGAAATCTGGGTTGGTGGAAAGGGTAGTTCACAGTGAGTCAATGCTTAGAATATGGTTTTATTTTAACTCTAGAAGATCCCAGGGATAACAGAGACCTATGAAAAAGGTCAAGATGTTTAGCTCTCTAAATAACCTCCTTTTTCCTTTGTGTCCCAGGTTTCAAAAAAGTTCATGTTTTATGACAAGCTTTGTCACATAGTTATGGCATATTTTAATGTTTTATTTTCTAAAGGAGTTTACACGCAAACAGTTTAATTTCATACTGGATGTCCTAATCATACAGAACATTTAATATCACACACTACTGCTCTATGTCAAGGGAATATAGCTTAATTTATATAATCACCTGAGTAAAGATCCAAGAAATAGTATGGGAACAGACTTCCAAAGCACATGATATTTTGCCACTGTTTTGGATTATCTGCATTAATATTACACTTCATTAACATAGACAATCAAGAGTTGGCAGTATTCATTGGTATTGATGCCAAGAAAACAGAAAGAGAGGTAGCCTGAATTTGCATGACTAAGAATGGATTTATGAAAAACTTTTGGGCATAGGAGTAAATGTGAAACTCATTTCAAAGCAAACACATATATGAATAGTTTGATTGACACAGAGCTCTGTGTAAATGACAGCTGCATTTCATTTGAATAATAAAGGTGTTGACCTTGGTAATCAATGGTTTATCTCTAGATTTTCACAAGTAAGAGGGAAGAATATTTGTATAATAATACAGTATATACTATCCCAAAATGGGGACTAAGATTAATAATAGTGGGAATTTACTGATTTCAGATTCTGATAGAATTTGTATGATTTTGCAACAAAACCCATTATTACTATAAAATGGTTAATATAATAAAAAAAAGATACCATTTATTCTAATTTAGAGAACAAGGCCTAATATATTCCACTCTATGCTTTGGTAAGTTATTGACATCTCTGAAAAATACAGCTGGGAGCAAAATATGCCATAGCCTGAAATTAAAAAAAAAAAAACCTGTAACAAAACCCAGTAACTCTAAAATCAAATTAGAAGATGATTTAGCTTAAATTTTAAAAGCAGATATAATCAATTTTAGGCAATGAACATTTAATCTGCCAAGGGTTTAGGAATACAAGCTTGTGGTGGATGAGTTACATGTGATAAAATTTCATTTGTCAGAAAGAGGAATTCTCAAATTCCCATCTTTGTATTCATTGATCATGTACTCTGGAAATGAATCCAGGGATTCCTTTAATCCCAGTTCTATGGAGAGTTATTGACTTTTAGATAGTAAATGAACACTAATTAGGTAAAATTGGTCCTTGTGGTAAAACAATAGCTTGAGGGGAAAAATATAATACTTGAAATGCCTTCACTGAGGACCAGAAAGGGATGTTACACTTTGCAATATTTTGTACTCATGCTTCACAAATCCCTGAGTGAGGAACTAAAAATAGGTGCATAAAAAACTAATATATGCATTTTCTTGATTTCCCATATATGATAAGTTCACAGTTTATTGTATATAATTTATGCCTTCTTTATAATAGTTTCTTTTAAAGCTCATTCATCTGTTCAGGCATTTTGCTATTGTTCACTGCTGCTTCAGACACTGCCTAAATGAAAGAATAAAATGAATGAACAAATGATTCTTTGTACACTTGCATTTTTGTACTTACAGTATTAAAAGTAATGAAACAACAACATGATTGTCAAGGTTTGGATCACAAATGGATTACTATGGCTTTGTAACTTCCAGTGTAACAAGACCAGACTGGGTGGTTGATGGACTATTACATACAAGGAGTGGTGCTCTTGCACACACAGAAAAGAAGAGATGCCAAGAAAATGAAGCAAGAGATGGCCATTATATCTCCTATTTTGTTCTTGTTATCTATACTACAAGTTCTGAACAGTTGCTCTCGTGTGGACATGGACATTACACAATTTAATAAAAATAAGCAGTAGAATACTTACACTAATACAAACAGTGTACATCTAAGTATAACAATAATTTTCAGTGATTTAATTGGTCTATATATTTGAGAATCCAGAGGAGCGCTAAATACAAGGTATGTTCAAAGTTCCTGTCTACAAATTTAAAAAAATAAGTAAATCAAAAGTAATTCCTTAGTATTATGTCATCTTGTACAAGGTACTTAAATCCAGAGCCTCATTCATAAACTGGGCATAGTAATGGTTCTAAATTCATAGATTTGTCATTAAGATTGCATGGATTAATATACACAAAGTGCTTAGAAATGTGGCTGGCATGTATTAAGCACTTATTAAAGTGCTCAATTTTAAGCTAAGCTATTTTCATTATTATCACCATTATTATGTTTATTTTGCTGATTCAGTCATACGGCCTTGTTCCCCTTGCCGCATGAGACTGAAAACCAGCATACTATCTAAAGACTCCCATAGATAGATTAGGGAAATAATATCTTGTTTTACTAAGATGTCCAACAAGGTAAAGCACCCCAAATATATGAGGACATTCTAATTAGCCTCAGTGTTTCAAGTGTTTTTAGTGTAAAACTCACATAGGGAATGCAGCAAAGTTAGAATTCTACAAGCAGAAAGAAACTCAGACTCCAAGAGAAGCTGAAGCACACATCAGAAGAATGAGGAGTGAGTGTAAAAAGGAATTAATACCTACTTCATAGGAGATGACAAGAGATGAGAGTAACCAAGGATATTGTTAGCCCACCAGATGTATTATTTAATCCTGAATATAAATAAATTATGTTCCATTTTTCTGCCAGGCTGCAGAACTTTTATATCCTTGCAATTAGCCTTTATCCCCTGAAGGAAAGAAGTTTCTGTTGCCTAAAACACTGAAGAGCCAAACTAACATACATTCTTTCATCTGTTCTCACAGTGATCAAGATGGAGGCTAGGGCTATGGATTGAATACTATAGTCACATAACCACGTCTTTGATATGCCAAGTCTTGATTACTCTCTCCTGAAAGTTCAAAACTTTCCTTCACCTCAGGAAAGCAAGGTCATTATACATTAGCTTTTCTACATTAATGAGTCATATATAAAGCTATGCACATATTCTTAAGCAAGTACAGCTATGGTTATTTTTTTTTAAATAAACGGGTACGAAATAGTTCCATCCAAATTGGTTTAGTGACCTCTGAGACTGCTTTCTCCTTTTAAAAAAGATCAAAAAAAAAAAAAAAAAGTATTCTGCAACAATTCTCTTCCAGCCTAGAGATGAACAGGACAGACATGACATGAAGATTTTAGGAGCACTATAAAAAGACAGAACCTCCCCAAGGCCATCCTGCTCAGGGTCCACCTGCTGGGGTTGCCCTGTAACCACCTAGGTTTATGATGAAACAGGAAGAACAATATTTGACCCATATTACATCTAAACATGAGGTATAATGAAAAGACGATGATACTGGAATATATAAGGCTGGGGTGCCTGCGTGGCTCAGTTGGTCAGGCGACTGCCTTTGGCTCAGGTCATGATCCTGGAGTCCCAGAATCAAGTCCCGCCTCAGGCTCCCTGTTTGGCAGGGAGTCTGTTTCTCCCTCTGACCCTCTCCCCTCTCATGTTTTCTCTCTCTCATTATCTCTCAAATAAATAAAATCTTTAAAAAAAGGAATATATAAGGCTGGCTATATTACTAATTATCTCTATATCTTAGAAAAAGTAATTTAATTTCCCTTGTCCTCAATTTCTTTGCCTCTAATGAGATGTGGTTATAAAAGATCATCTATAATAAACTCTTCAACACTTCAATTCCACAAATTAGCTTGTCAAGCCCCTGACATATCTGTATAATGCTAAAGATGTTATTACACTGAACATAATTTTATATCAGGGATTTAACTCAAACAAGAAATCATGTTTTGAATATGGTAACTTTAAAAACTGATACATGAACTCAGCTGAGATGTTGAGATGTACATTTAATCACCTGAAATGGACACAGTTTTGTCAGCATTGAATACATTTAGTAATACATTAGTAAGTTATGCAAATAGTTAACAATCCACATGGTTCATTAATTCTTGAGAAAAAAATGGGGAATTTTATGTCAATGTGCTTTTGTAACATGAGAAGAAAAGACCTTCTCCCTTAATTGAGTTTCAGTTTTAGTCTGCTTGTTTGCTTTTTCCCACTGAATATTAAACTGGAAAAAATGTTTTTATTTTTTAAAATATATTATTTATTTATTTGACACAGAGAGATATACAGCAAGAGAAGGAACACAAGTAGAGGGAGTGGGAGAGGGAGAAGCAGGCTCCACACTAAGCAAGAAGCCAGATGGGATGTGGGGCTCCATCTCAGGACTCTGGGATCATGACCTGAGCCAAAGGCATAGGCTTAACAACTGAGCCACCCAGGCGCCCCTGGAAGAAATGTTTTTAGGTAAAATGAATATTCCAGCATTTATTTGATAAGATTTGGATTGCTATGACATTTTAAGGCATGTGTAATATGATTTTCAATGGCAATGATAATTCAATGATAATTCAATGGCAATTAAAAAGGACTTAGGTTTAAATCTCAACTCTACCTTTAGTATTTTTTTCCACCTGATTGCAGGCTCTCTTTTTTAGTGATCATGTGTACTTACTAAGGCAAACACACTGGGGAAGGGATGCACACACTGAGGTGGAAAGCAAAGGAAGGAGTTAGGTCAGCACAGGAAGGGGAATTACAAACATTTCAGCCTTCCTTTCCTACCTTTCTTGGCATTATGAACCCTCTTTATTTCATGAGATACCCCTTCATGGTAAATTTGGAGAAAATCTCCTCCTTCCTTCTCAGTACTCCTCTAGAACCATAATTATGTTTTACCTGTAGTAACTACAGAAACATATCTTAATTATATTTGTGAATTTTCTCCACACTAGGTTATTAATTCCTTTAAGATAAGAAATCGATCTCAGTTCTCTCTGTATAAATCAGCACACTTTCCTAAAAAATAGTAACACAACAAATATTTGTTCAATCATATTGGACCTAGAATCCTTAGGATTAATTTTCTCTGTTAATATTCAACTCTTTCTCAGTATCAGTCAGATTATAATGGAAAATACCCAATGGTTCAATGAATAAGATAGTAAGATAGATTTATGTATAGAGCAGCTATGCTTAGTAATAAATGACCTTCAAAGCTCAGCTACTTGCAATTGTGATTATTTCCTGCTCAATTTAGATGGTGATTTGTTGTCTGACTGTACCTACTCTCCCTACAGTTTTTCTAGGTGGTGCTTGGCACTGTTCGATTTATCATTTCTTTAAGAAAAGAGGGAAACCCTAATGTGAAATATGTCAATTAGCATGGAAAAAGGAAAGAAAAGATGGCTTACCTTTATCAGAAAATGGTACTTAAAGGCTGTGACCAAATGAGCTGCTTCTTAGAAAAGATCAACAAAATTGATAAACCTTTAGTCAGACTCATCCAAAAAAGAGAAAGACAGAGAGAGAGAGAGGGAGGGAGAGAAAGGACCCAAATGAACAAAATCAGAATCGGAAATAGAACAGGAAAAATAACAACTGAAACTAAAGAAATGCAAAGGATAAGAGAATATCATATGCAACAAACTGGACAACTTAGATAAATGGGTAAATTCCTAGAAACATAACCTCTCAAAACTGAATCAGGAAGCAATAGGAAATTTGAACAGAACAATTACCAGCAATGAAATTGAATCAGTAATTTTAGAATTCCCAAGAAACAAAAGTTCAGGACCAGACTGCTTCACGGAGAAATTCTACCAAAACCTTTCAGGAAGAGTTAATACCTATTCTACTTATACTTATACTATTCAAAAAAAAAAAAAAAAAAAAAAATAGAAGAGGACGGAAAGCTCCGAAAGTCATTCTACAAGGCTAGCATTACCCTGATACTAAAACCACTACAAAAAAAAAAAAAAAATTTCAGCCACTATACCTGTAAACAAATGAAAAATCCTGAACAAAATATTAGCAATCCAAATCCCACAATACATTAAAAAAATAATTCACCATGATCAAGTGGGATTTATTCCTGAGAATAAATTGAAGAATTAAAGATAGTTCAATATTAGCCAAGCAAAGAATGTAATATATCACACTCATAAAAGAAAGGATAAAAACCATATGATCATTTCAATAGATGTAGAAAAAGCATTTGACAAAGTACAATGTCCATTCATGATAAAAAAAAAAAAAAACCCTCAACAAAACAGGTGTAGAGGAAAAAATACTTCAACATAATAAAGGCCATATATGAAAAACCTATAGCTAATATCATACTCAAGGTTGAAACACTGAGAGCTTTCCCCCTAAGATAAGGAACAAGACAAAGACCTTCCCACATTAACCACTTTAATTCAACATAGTATAGGATGTCCTACCACAGCAATCAGACAAGAAAAAGAAATAAAAGGCATCCAAATTGGTGAAGAAGTAAAGCTTTCATTATTTGCAGATGACATTACACTACATAGAGAAAACCTTACACACTCCACCAAAAAAACTACTAGCACTGATAAATAGATTCAATAAGGATGCAAGATATGAATCAATGTACAAAAATCTGTTGCATGCCTATACACTAATGATGAAACAACATAAGGAGAATTAAGAAAGCAATCCCATTTTGATTGCCCCAAATGTAATAAAATAGTTAGGAATAAACCTAACCAAGGAGGTGAAAGAACAGTACTCTGAAAACTGTAATATTGATGAAAGAAACTGAAGCTGATATAAACAAATGGAAAGATGTTCCATGCTCATGGACTAAGAGAACAGATATTGTTAAAATATCCATACCTCCCAAAGCAATCTAGAGATTTAATGCAATCCCTAAGAAAAATACCAATAGCACTTTTCACAGAACTCAAAGAAATACTCCTAAAATTTGTATGGAACTACAAAAGGCCCTGAATAGCCAAAATGATCTTTAATCAGAAAAACAAAACTGAAGGTGTCACAATTCCAAATTTCAAGTTATACTACAAAGCTGTAATAATCAAAACAGTGTGGTACTGGAACAAAAACTGACATACAGATCAATGGAATAGAACAGAATGCCCAGAAACAAATCCATGATTATATGATCAATGGATCTTTAACAAAAATGGCAAAAATATGCAATGGGAAAAAAGATAGTCTCTTCATCAAAAGGCATTGGGAAAACTGGAGAGCAACATGCAGAAGAATGAAACTGGATGACTTTCTTACACCATACACAAAAATAAACTCAAAATGGATTAAGGAACTTAATATGAGACAGGAAATCATAAAAATCCTAGAAGAGAACATTGGCAGTAATTTCTTAGACATTAGCCGTAGCAACATTTTTCTAGATATGTCTCCTGAGGCAAGGGAAATAAAATCAGAAATAAATTATTGGGACTACATCAAAATGAAAAATTTCTGCTATATATTACACAGAAAAGTGTGTCATCAGTTATAATAATGATCAATTTCCATATAATAAATTCCACCCATTCTAAATGCACAGTGCAATGCGTTTTTGACCAAGAGTAATTGATAAGAAAAATATATAGTTTGGTAACTTTAAAAATTCACCCACCAGTCTTTTCAACTGTATATAGTCATATAGCCACAACCACAGTCAACATATAGAATATTTCTATTTCCCAAAAAAATGCCCTTGTGCTTTTTTTGCAGGCAGTTCCCTTGCTCCACCTCTTGGCCCCATGAAACCACCAATCTTTTTTTCACTATTATTTTGCCTTTTGCAGAATTTCTAAGACAAAGGAATATGCAAGCCGTTGTGTCTGCCTTCTTTTATTTTCTAAATACTTTTTTTTTAAAGATTTTATTTATTTATTTGTCAGAGAGAGAGAGGGAGAGAGCGAGCACAGGCAGACAGAATGGCAGGCAGAGGCAGAGGGAGAAGCAGGCTCCCCGACGAGCAAGGAGCCCGATGTGGGACTCGATCCCAGGACGCTGGGATCATGACCTGAGCTGAAGGCAGCTGCTTAACCAACTGAGCCACCCAGGTGTCCCAATTTTCTAAATACTTTTAACACTTCTGCAATGATGCATGTATTAATAGGTCTTTTTATAGCTGAGTAACGTTCCACTGCAAGGATATATCACAATTTACTTACTGATTTACTTGGTGAGGAATATTTGAGTTGTTTACAGTTTGGACAATTATGAATAAAGTTGCTATGAACATTCACACAGAGGCTTTTACATAGACATGTATTTTCCTTATTCTTGACAAAATACCCATGAATTTATTTTCTGAGTTATGTAGTAAGTATACGTTTAATTTCATGAGAAACTGACAACCTATTTGTCCATGTAGCTGTACTATTTTGCATTCCCGCTAGCAACGTCTGAAGAGTTCCAAATGCTCCATTCCCTTGCCAATAGTTGATACTGTCTTCTTAATTTCAACCATTCCACTTATTTACTTACCAACCAGTAAGTAGTGATATCTCACTGTTGTTTTCATTTGTATTTCTGATAGCTGATAGCATAATGCCCACAATATCATTTTATTAAACTTTTCTGGCTATAACATCTCAGTTCATGTTAGTGATTGTAAAAATGGCCACAATAATTCTTCCCAACCCTGCATGGCAGTCTTTTGAAATATAAATTTAAATATCCTCCCAACAGTGAATGCAGTTTATTTTTTTATCCCCTGCATCTGAGCTTAAACATATCACTTGCTTTGGCAATCTGCCATTTGGAAATGGGTGGGTCACAAGTAAGAAATTAAAAAGCCAGAATCAAGTGGAAAAATAATCTCCTTAAAAAAAGACAGTGTTTAATTATTTGCCCTCAATTCATTGATCTATCAGCAACATTTGATACAACTCTTCACTCTTCTTTGAAAGACATTTTCATTTGACTTCCAAAACACCACACTTGCTTAATTTTCTTGCTGTCTTTCTGACTCTTTTTTTCTCCATAGCTTCATCCAAACAACCTCTTAAATGTGGAGTATACCAGGATACAGTCTTTGGAATTCTTTTTTTTTCCACTGAAATTCACTCTTCGTGATCTTATTCAGTCTCATAGGTAGTAATACATGTGTATGCTGAAGGACACCAAATATTTATCTTCATCTCAGGCCTCTATGTGTGAGCTCTAGGTTCCTAGCCATTGTATGCCATTTCCATTTAGATGTTGCCTGATTTTCCTAACATTAATATATGCAAACTGAATTCCTCATCATTTACCCCCCAAAAAAACCTTCTCATCTTGAAATTCTTGCAGATCTCATCTACTCTTGTGAAAATATTCTTGGAATCATCTTTGATCCCTCTCTCTTTCATGAATCCCTTATCTAATTCCTTAGAAAATTGTTAGCTCTTACTTCAATATAAATTTAGAAAGATAGATATTATATATATAAAATGAGATAGGTATATGTATATATAACCCAACAACCTCTCAATGATTCTATCACCACAGAGCTGATTTGATCACTATCATTCTTATCAGGATTATTATCATAATCTTTCAACTCATCTCCCTAATTCTGTTCTGGTCTTTATCCATCCATTTTTACTCTAGAAGCAATACTATGCTTTTAAACCATGGGTCATATTATGCCATTGCTCACAATCAGATCACTGCTCACAGTTATCAAGATAGTCTAGTGGGGCGCCTGGGTGGCTCAGTGGGTTAAGCCGCTGCCTTCGGCTCAGGTCATGATCTCAGGGTCCTGGGATCGAGTCCTGCATCGGGCTCTCAGCTCAGCAGGGAGCCTGCTTCCCTCTCTCTCTCTGCCTGCCTCTCCGTCTACTTGTGATCTCTTTCTGTCAAATAAATAAATAAAATCTTTAAAAAAAAAAAAAAAGATAGTCTAGTACTCCGTTACCTCTTTGGATTCACCTACTATTCATTCCCCCACTTTCTCAGCTGCATTTGTAATGACCTCCATACATATTGCAACACCATAGTCTTTGAGCTGGCTCTCAAATTTGACTGGAATTTCTACCATATATCTTCACTGATTCATTCATGTTCATTTTTATTCTACCACCGATTTTTCAGTGAGTTTTCTCCTAACCAACCCATTTAAAAATGAACTCCCCTTTCTAAATACTCATTCTTCACCTTCCTGCTTCTTTTTTCCTCCTACAGCACTTATCATTCCTTAACACCATACATGTACACAGTGTACATACATACACACATACTGTTTGTATTTACTCTCTAAAATATGTTCTCCATTATAACCGAGTATGTGTGATTAACTACTTTTTCATTGTTCTATCCCAAGGGCCTGGCAAAACAGTAGGTTCTCAATAAACATCTTAAATAACTGAATGCATTATTGAATCTAAATTATACTTTTATAGTTACAATTGTCATTAATATAATAAGATCCAGTTTCTCTTTGGCTTCATTTTCAATGAAGTGGATATATTAAATGCACAGACATAAAATGTATCTCCGATTTTCTGTGAACTGCTAAGTCTTTCAAATAATGCAGAGACTGAAACTACCTCATAAAACTTACTGAGGCAATTTATCGCACTAAAATTACAGAGGATAAATGATGAAACTCAGAATGTTGAAAACATATCACCGAAATGAACATACAAAAACTGTAGGTTAAAACATATAACAATATTACACTGCATCTACTGTTGAAAACTAACATACTACAGACTTGAAACATTAATATTAAATCACTAAATATACCCTCATAATGGTTACATGATCAACTCAAGCTTTGGGTACTGTGTACTTAGTTGCTTCCATATAGTTTAAGAGTCATGGGCAATGATATAGAAGTTGTTTTGAATGAGATTGTACCAGTCTTACTTTATCCTAGCCAAATACCTAAACTATATAATAACCAGTGTGTAAAATAGTAACCCAATAGGACTTTCAAAAGACTTCCTCAACATATCCATAGCTTAGCCACTATTCCATATTGACTTGTCAACTACAATATGTTGGTTGTGACCAAAACCCACTGTAAAAACAAACAACACACACACAAAAACCATTCCAGGAAACTCTTGGTGTGGGATAGGGGGAGGGTTAATTCAATGACAGAAATGAACATGAAAAAGGCTATTTTACAGAAATGGAAAATACGTTATTCTATTAATAATCAGCTTAGAAAATGTAATTTTCCAAGCAGGAAATATGAGAAACTTTTTCTAACTGAACAGTAGGAGGAATTTGGAAGGCATGAAGGGTTATGTTCATGATAGAAGATAGCTGCATATCCCTAATTGCTTATTTTACTGTGTAATTGATTAAAATGTAATATCACTTAATATATAATATAAGTATTTAGTACTCTCCTTATTCTAAAATAGAGTTTAGGTCAGTTAAGAGAGTTTATGAGTTATAACAAAAATAATTGTAAAATAAAATAGTTGTAAGAAGGAAAATAAATCAAGATTTAAAAAAATACATGAAAATGCTTGACATGCATTCTGATTACATATTTATGAAAAATAACTCAGTAGGTAAACTTTTGTCAAGTTAAACTGTTTGCAGAAATACAGTACATGAATCACAGAGGAGTAAGACTGACATAGATATAACAAGAGCATGAACCCAAAGCCCCATCATTTTTCTACCTATGGGTTTCACAGAACATACTTTAGAAACCACTCTAGCAACGCCTGCATGGCTGGTTTAAGCGTCTGCCTTCAGCTCAGTCATGATCCCAGGGTTCTGGGAATGAGTCCTGCATCCCGCATCAGGCTCCTTGCTCAGTAGGGAGCCTGCTTCTCCCCCTTCCTGCCACTCCCCCTGCTTGTGTTCTTTCTGACAAGTAAATAAAAATCTTTTAAAATAAAAATAAATTTAAAAAATAGTTAAAAAAAAATCACTCTCCTATCCTAATGTAATACAATAAAGAGCTGAGTGTACAGGTATAATTTGGAAACATGAGGACAGAATACACTGGTATGTTTTGATGTGTTTTTCTAGTTAAAAGATGGAAAATTATTTAAAAAACGCTACAAAGTTCACAAGTTGGCTGATTAAGCAATCTTAAAAAGTTTACTCTCTGAATTTTCCTATACACAAATCCACACTCACAAAACATATTTTATATAAACATAAATACATGAAAAATAAGATAATAAACATATAAAAACACCCATATAATTCTGATGGAATAAAATTTTATCAAATGCTTTATAGTTCTTAATAACCTAAAAAAACACAAAATGTATTATTCTTTTTTTTCCCCCAAAATGTATTATTCTGATAACGAAATGGAAAATGGAATCAAAATGGAATAGAAGAGAGAAGACTGTAAATTTGAGAAAGCAGTCATGACAAAATTGTTAGAGTTGATGTAGAGCATGAAATCAGCCATAATACCTGACTTGCTTTAAAATGTAACACAGAGGCCACGGTGGGGGGGGGGGGAATGGGGGGGGTGAAGGGAGATTTCAGAGAAGGGTGGGCCTTTGGAATGCCAAGGCCTGTGTGACCACTCTGCAGTTGGAATGCCTCCAGGAGTTGCCTTCCCCCAAAGCATTCTCACCCCCAAAGAGCCGCCCCCCCAATCTAAGAGATGTATGCATTGTCCCTTCGGCTATGTTTAGCAGCACTCAAAGAACACACAGACTAGCATATTGTATCTTCCCTGTAAACAAATCCTCCCAGTTTCAGTAAGATCCCTTGTCAAACATCCCATGCTTGAGAAACAGTGATAAGGACTTGTGATTATCCTGCAGAACCAATGAAAACAGAAGCAAAGAAGAGCAGAGGGTCTCTGTCTCCAGAGTTGAATCCTTTGCCTTCTCCTTCCTCTCTTTCACAGCAAAGTTTGGAGAAATCTTTCATCTGTTCCTACAGGGATTGCTGGCCATTCCCAGCACAAAATACTCTCAACAGGGATATTTGTGACAGCAATATAAACTAAGGCAGTAACAGTGGAAACATGAGGGAGGGAAATATTCAACAGATGTTAGAAAGTAATGTCAACAGGACTACATGACACAAATAGGGAATAGGTAAGAGGGACATGTATGATTAATTTTGGGTAAAAATATTTGATGAACAATGTAACACTGATTTCTAGATTGGGTTGGGTTTACCTTGATTATTTATTTTGCATTCCTTACAAAAGCCAGTTAACAATCTCATTCAAAAATTACTAAGGATTTAGATTAACCCAATCAACTACCAAATGAATTTATAAATCAAAATCTCTTAGAATGGTGACAGAGTTACCACTCTTTGTATTGCCCATTTGCTACATTACACAGAAGAGAAAAAAAAAAAAAAGGATAGATTTGAGCATCAAGAGTTTTGGTCCAAAAAAGTTAAAAGCCACATCTTGCTTAGAGACTTCATGGAACATAAAGGAAGGTTAAAAAAAAAAATAGTAGTCTTTAAATTTCTTACCCCAGAAATAGTTTATTTTAAACAAAATTTCTCAGGGGCGTCTGGGTGGCTCAGTGGGTTAAGCTGCTGCCTTTGGCTCAGGTCATGATCTCAGGGTCCTGGGATCGAGTCCCACATTGGGCTCTCTGCTCAGCAGGGAGCCTGCTTCCCTCTCTCTCTCTCTCTCTCTGCCTGCCTCTCCGTCTACTTGTGATCTCTCTCTGTCAAATAAAAAAAAAAAAAATCTTAAATAAAATTTCTCAACCAACTACAAAATTTAAGTGAGAGACTGTAATCATCTCAGTAGAAAGCTTATAATTCTAAATATTAAGTATTTATAAACATTATGTGTTTGTATTAAATGTGTGAGTTTATAGTCATTCATATCCTTAAAAAATTCAAAAATATTGCTGTATTTTAAGAAACAAGCTGTTAGCTGATGAACTTCATTTATCCCAGTATAGTTTGGTAGGGATTTGTGTTTGTTCTAACATATATCCTCCATGATCTAAATAAGAACAAATAATCATAGTTGCACTGATGTTCATTTACAGTTATTTTTTGGAATAAGAAAGAATTTGGAACATTTGAGTCAATATGTTCAGAGTTCAATTGTCCATTGGAGAATTCCTTTCTTGGGGAATGAATTAGCAAATGAACATAGATTTGCAAGTTCCAGTTAAAACAAATTATCTGTTTAGGAGGAGTCAAGATGGCGGAGAAGTAGCAGATTGAGACTATTTCGGGTTCCGGGAGATCAGCTAAATAGCTTATCTAAAGATTGCAAACACCTACAAATCCAATGGGAGATCGAAGAGAAGAAGAACAGCAATTCTAGAAACAGAAAATCAATGACTATCTGAAAGGTAGGACTGGCGGAGAAGTGAATCCAAAGCGACGGGAAGATAGACCGCGGGGGGAGGGGCCGGCTCCCGGCTCCCGGCGGAGCAACGGAGCAAAATCGGGACTTTTAGAAGTCTGTTCCGCTGAGGGACATCGCTCCAGAGGCTTAACTGGGGTGAAGCCCAGGCGGGGTCAGCGCGGCCTCAGGTCCCGCAGGGTCGCAGAAGGATTGGGGGTGTCTTGAGTGTCCCAGAGCTTACCGGTGTTAGAACGGGGAAGCCGGCTGCAGAGACAGAGCCGAGGAGTGACTCTGAGCTCGGGGTTGCCTTGAACCGGTCGCAGGCTCGGTCAGCTCGGAGCGTGGCCGGGGGCCAGGGTGACGGGAGTCACTGGGCGCTGTTCTCTGAGGGCGCAGTGAGGAGTGGGGCCCCAGGCTATTGGCTCCTCTGGGCCGGAGACCGGGAGGCCGCCATCTTCGTTCCCGCCCTCCGGAGCTCTGCGGAAAGCGCTCAGGGAACAAAAGCTCCCGAAAGCAAGCCCGAGCGGATTACTCAGCGCAGCCCCGGGTAAGGGTGGTGCAACTCCGCCTGGGGCAAAGACGCTTGAGAATCACTACAACAGGCCCCTCCCCCCAGAAGATCAATGGGAAACCCAGCCAGGACCCAGTTCACCTACCAAGGAGTGCAGTTTCAATACCAAGGAGAGTGGCGGAATTTCAGAGGAGAAGAAAGCAAAGCACGGAACTCATGGCTTTCTCCCCATGATTTTTTAGCCTTGCAGTTAATTTAATTTTTTCTCTTTTTCAATTTTTTTTTCTTTTTCTCTTCTTCTGCTAAATTTTTTTAACTTTTACCATTTTCTTTTTTAACGTTTTTTAAATAGTTTATCTAATATATATATATATTTTTTCCTCTTTTTATATTTTTTTTATTGGCTTTCTTTTTTTAAATAGTTTCTTTTTTTTTTTTTTCTTTCTGAACCCCTTTTTATCCCCTTTCTCCCCCCTCACAATTCGGGATCTCTTCTGATTTGGCTAAAGCATATTTTCCTGGGGTTGTTGCCACCCTTTTATTATTTTACTTGCTCCTTCATAAACTCTTATCTGGACAAAATGACAAGGCAGAAAAATTCACAACAAAAAAAAAGAACAAGAAGCAGTACCAAAGGCTAGGGACCTAATCAATACAGACATTGGTAACATGTCTGATATAGAGTTCAGAATGACGATTCTCAAGGTTCTAGCCGGGCTTGAAAAAGGCATGGAAGATATTAAAGCAACCCTCTCAGGAGATATAAAAGCCCTTTCTGGAGAAATAAAAGAACTCAAATCTAACCAAGTTGAAATCAAAAAAGCTATTAATGAGGTGCAATAAAAAATGGAGGCTCTCACTGCTAGGATAAATGAGGCAGAAGAAAGAATTAGCGATATAGAAGACCAAATGACAGAGAATAAAGAAGCTGAGCAAAAGAGGGACAAACAGCTACTGGACCATGAGGGGAGAATTCGAGAGATAAGTGACACCATAAGACGAAACAACATTAGAATAATTGGGATTCCAGAAGAAGAGGACACAGAGAGGGGAGCAGAAGGTATATTGGAGAGAATTATTGGAGAGAATTTCCCCAATATGGCAAAGGGAACAAGCATCAAAATTCAGGAGGTTCAGAGAACCCCCCTCAAAATCAATAAGAATAGGTCCACACATCGTCACCTAATAGTAAAATTGACAAGTCTTAGTGACAAAGAAAAGATCCTGAAAGCAGCCCGGGAAAAGAAGTCTGTAACGTACAATGGTAAAAATATTAGATTGGCAGCAGACTTATCCACAGAGACCTGGCAGGCCAGAAAGAGCTGGCATGATATATTCAGAGTACTAAATGAGAAAAACATGCAGCCAAGAATACTATATCCAGCTAGGCTATCATTGAAAATAGAAGGAGAGATTAAAAGCTTCCAGGACAAACAAAAACTGAAAGAATTTGCAAATACCAAACCAGCTCTACAGGAAATATTGAAAGGGGTCCTCTAAGCAGAGAGAGAGCCTAAAAGTAGTAGATCAGAAAGAAACAGAGACAATATACAATAACAGTCACCTTACAGGCAATACAATGGCACTAAATTCATATCTCTCAATACTTACCCTGAATGTTAATGGGCTAAATGCCCCAATCAAAAGACACAGGGTATCAGAATGGATAAAAAAACAAAAACCATCTATATGTTGCCTACAAGAAACTCATCTTAAACCCGAAGACACCTCCAGGTTTAAAGTGAGGGGGTGGAAAAGAATTTACCATGCTAATGGACATCAGAAGAAAGCAGGAGTGGCAATCCTTATATCAGATCAATTAGATTTTAAGCCAAAGACTATAATAAGACATGAGGAAGGACACTATATCATACTCAAAGGAACTGTTCAACAAGAAGATCTAACAATTTTAAATATCTATGCCCCTAACGTGGGAGCAGCCAACTATATAAACCATTTAATAACAAAATCAAAGAAACACATCGACAAGAATACAATAATAGTAGGGGATTTTAACACTCCCCTCACTGAAATGGACAGATCATCCAAGCAAAAGATCAACAAGGAAATCAAGGCCTTAAATGACACACTGGACCAGATGGACATCACAGATATATTCAGAACATTTCATCCCAAAGCAACAGAATACACATTCTTCTCTAGTGCACATGGAACATTCTCCAGAATAGATCACATCCTTGGAACTAAATCAAGTCTCAACCGGTATCAAAAGATTGGGATCATTCTCTGCATATTTTCAGACCACAGTGCTCTAAAGCTAGAAGTCAATAACAAGAGGAAATTTGGAAAGAACCCAAATACAGGGACACTAAACAGCATCCTTTTAAAGAATGAATGGGTCAGCCAGGAAATTAAAGAAGAATTGAAAAAATTTATTGAAACAAATGATAATGAAAACACAATGGTTCAGAATCTGTGGGACACAACAAAGGCAGTCCTGAGAGGAAAATATATAGCGGTACAAGCCTTTCTCAAGAAACAAGAAAGGTATCAGGTACACAACCTAACCCTACACGTCAAGGAGCTGGAGAAAGAACAAGAAAGAAACCCTAAACCCAGCAGGAGAAGAGAAATCATAAAGATCAGAGCAGAAATCAATGAAATAGAAACCAAAAAAACAATAGAACAAATCAACGAAACTAGGAGCTGGTTCTTTGAAAGAATTAATAAGATTGATAAACCCCTGGCCAGACTTATCAAAAAGAAAAGAGAAAGGACCCAAATAAATAAAATCATGAATGAAAGAGGAGAGATCACAACGAACACCAAAGAAATACAGACAATTATAAGAACATACTATGAGCAACTCTACGCCAACAAATTTGACAATCTGGAAGAAATGGATGCATTCCTAGAGACATATAAACTACCACAACTGAACCAGGAAGAAATAGAAAGCCTGAACAGACCCATAAGCAGTAAGGAGATTGAAACAGTCATCAAAAATCTCGAAACAAACAAAAGCCCAGGGCCAGATGGCTTCCCGGGGGAATTCTACCAAACATTTAAAGAAGAACTAATTCCTATTCTCCTGAAACTGTTCCAAAAAATAGAAATAGAAGGAAAACTTCCAAACTCATTTTATGAGGCCAGCATCACCTTGATCCCAAAACCAGACAAGGATCCCAACAAAAAGAGAACTACAGACCAATATCCTTGATGAACACAGATGCAAAAATTCTCACCAAAATACTAGCCAATAGGATTCAACAGTACATTAAAAGGATTATTCACCACGACCAAGTGGGATTTATTCCAGGGCTGCAAGGTTGGTTCAACATCCGCAAATCAATCAATGTGATACAACACATTAATAAAAGAAAGAACAAGAACCATATGATACTCTCCATAGATGCTGAAAAAGCCTTTGATAACGTACAGCATCCCTTCCTGATCAAAACTCTTCAAAGTGTAGGGATAGACGGCACATACCTCAATATTATCAAAGCCATCTATGAAAAACCCACCGCAAATATCATTCTCTATGGAGAAAAACTGAAAGCTTTTCCGCTAAGGTCAGGAACACGGCAGGGATGTCCGTTATCACCACTGCTATTCAACATAGTCCTAGAAGTCCTAGCCTCAGCAATCAGACAACAAAAGGAAATTAAAGGCATCCAAATCGGCAAAGAAGAAGTCAAACTATCACTCTTCGCAGATGATATGATAC
The DNA here is from genome assembly GCF_902655055.1 of Lutra lutra. Lineage (NCBI taxonomy): Eukaryota > Metazoa > Chordata > Mammalia > Carnivora > Mustelidae > Lutra > Lutra lutra. The sequence continues at coordinate 55,495,305 of NC_062290.1, forward strand.
TATATGTGGAAAACCCAAAAGACTCCACTCCAAAACTGCTAGAACTTGTACAGGAATTCAGTAAAGTGTCAGGATATAAAATCAATGCACAGAAATCAGTTGCATTTCTCTACACCAACAACAAGACAGAAGAAAGAGAAATTAAGGAGTCCATCCCATTTACAATTGCACCCAAAACTATAAGATACCTAGGAATAAACCTAACCAAAGAGACTAAGAATCTATACTCAGAAAACTATAAAATACTCATGAAAGAAATTGAGGAAGACACAAAGAAATGGAAAAATGTTCCATGCTCCTGGATTGGAAGAATAAATATTGTGAAAATGTCTATGCTACCTAAAGCAATCTACACATTTAATGCAATTCCTATCAAAGTACCATCCATTTTTTTCAAAGAAATGGAACAAATAATCCTAAAATTCATATGGAACCAGAAAAGACCTCGAATAGCCAAAGCAATATTGAAAAAGAAAGCCAAAGTTGGTGGCATCACAATTCCGGACTTCAAGCTCTATTACAAAGCTGTCATCATCAAGACAGCATGGTACTGGCACAAAAACAGACACATAGATCAATGGAACAGAATAGAGAGCCCAGAAATGGGTCCTCAACTCTATGGTCAACTCATCTTCGACAAAGCAGGAAAGAATGTCCAATGGAACAAAGACAGCCTCTTCAATAAATGGTGTTGGGAAAATTGGACAGCCACATGCAGAAAAATGAAATTGGATCATTTCCTTACACCACACATGAAAATAGACTCAAAATGGATGAAGGATCTCAATGTGAGAAAGGAATCCATCAAAATCCTCGAGGAGAACACAGGCAGCAACCTCTTCGACGTCAGCCGCAGCAACATCTTCCTAGGAACATCACCAAAGGCAAGGGAAGCAAGGGCAAAAATGAACTTTTGGGATTTTATCAAGATCAAAAGCTTTTGCACAGCAAAGGAAACAGTGAACAAAACCAAAAGACAACTGACAGAATGGGAGAAGATATTTGCAAATGACATATCAGATAAAGGGCTAGTATCCAAAATCTATAAAGAACTTAGCAAACTCAACACCCAAAGAACAAATAATCCAATCAAGAAATGGGCAGAGGACATGAACAGACATTTCTGCAAAGAAGACATCCAGATGGCCAACAGACACATGAAAAAGTACTCCATATCACTCGGCATCAGGGAAATACAAATCAAAACCACCATGAGATATCACCTCACACCAGTCAGAATGGCTAAAATTAACAAGTCAGGAAATGACAGATGCTGGCGAGGATGCGGAGAAAGGGGAACCCTCCTACACTGTTGCTGGGAATGCAAGCTGGTGCCACCACTCTGGAAAACAGCATGGAGGTTCCTCAAAATATTGAAAATAGAACTACCCTATGACCCTGCAATTGCACTGCTGGGTATTTACCCTAAAGATACAAACGTAGTGATCTGAAGGGGCACGTGCACCCGAATGTTTATAGCAGCAATGTCTACAATAGCCAAACTATGGAAAGAACCTAGATGTCCATCAACAGACGAATGGATAAAGAAGAAGTGGTATATATACACAATGGAATACTATGCAGCCATCAAAAGAAATGAAATCTTGCCATTTGCGACGACGTGGATGGAACTAGAGGGTATCATGCTTAGCGAAATAAGTCAATCAGAGAAAGACAACTATCATATGATCTCCCTGATATGAGGGAGAGGAGATGCAACATGGGGGGTTGAGGGGGTAGGAGAAGAGTAAATGAAACAAGATGGGATTGGGAGGGAGACAAACCATAAGTGACTCTTAATCTCACAAAACAAACTGAGGGTTGATGGGGGGAGGGGGTTGGGAGAGGGTGGTGGGGTTATGGATATTGGGGAAGGTATGTGCTATGGTGAGTTCTGTGAAGTGTGTAAACCTGGCGATTCGCAGACCTGTACCCCTGGGGATAAAAATATATGTTTATAAAGCTGTTAAAAGAAAGAAAAAAGAAAGGATGAATACCCAAGTTTTGTAGCAACATGGATGGGACTGGAAGAGATTATGCTGAGTGAAATAAGTCAAGCAGGAGAGTCAATTATCATATGGTTTCACTTATTTGTGGAGCATAACAAATAGCATGGAGGACAAGGGGAGATGGAGAGGAGAAGGGAGTTGAGGGAAATTGGAAGGGGAGGTGAACCATGAGAGACTATTGACTCTGAAAAACAATCTGAGAATTTTGAAGGGGTGGGGGGTGGGAGGTTGGGGGCACCAGGTGGTGGGTATTGTAGAGGGCATGGATTGCATGGAGCACTGGGTGTGGTGCAAAAATAATGAATACTGTTATGCTGAAAAAATAAAAAAAAAACTAAAAAAAAAAACCCAAATTATCTGTTTATTTTTATAAAGAAAAAATATGAGAATAGCTTAACAAAGCCAATTAAATCTTTAACATACTTAATTTCAGTCTTTAACATACAATTCATTCCCCAGGTTTCATCCGTGCACAGACACAGTTTCTGCATGTCTTTCTGGTTTTGTTTCAGATTAACAGATAATTCTGTCCTTGACTGCTAATATTAACCAGCAGAAATAAGACACTTGGGAGCAAAGCTTTTAGCAAGCTATCCCTAGGCAAGAGTTATTTTCCTTTAACTATTTCCTATCTCACGACAAATAAGGTTTCAATATTACTCCCATAATATTTTTAAAGTTAAAAAAATTAAAATTTTAAAAATTATGTTTAAAGAGAAAAATCTGTATGTTGCAATTTTGCCATTTGACTTTAATCAGTTAAACTGCCCTTTTTTATTATGTAGTAGAATCTGAAGTTCACTCCAAGCAGTACTCTTAAAAATATGAACCTGTTCTGTTTCTTAAATACATGTGACAGGAACTGTTGGCTAATAAATCTATTATTCAAGGAAAGTCAAAATCCATCTGACAAGTCTCAACTAACTAAATCAGAATGTCTCAACTTACCACCTACTTTTAGTGATGATAATTTTTATTATAAGAGATTTTCCACTTCTGAAGAGCATTCATCTCAAGACAACTTCAAATATCAAACAAAATTTGGTCACTTAACAATTAATTTGCAATATTTTGTCTGTATTATATTCAGAGAAATGGCTTTACAAACTGTAAAGTAAATGTAAAGAAACAATAAAGAAAAAGGATAAAGAATCACTAGCATCTTTCAAAAAACAAATATTAGGTTTAAAAAACAAAGCTAACTATCTAAATATCTAAGGGCTATGTTTCTACCTTAAGTCCTTAGTCATTCAGAGCAAGGTCTGCAGGTATTAGTAATTCAATTTAAGAATTTTTTAAAAAGGCACTTATTTTAATAGGATTCAAACTAGAAAAAGGAAATGAACCCAAATTGTTTGAGCTACTTAAATCATTTTTATCAGGCTATCTCCCTAAAGGAGGATAATTTAATTTGAAAAGATCAGAGTATTGACTTAGACATAGATCCCTAGGTATTTAACAGATAAATGAAACAGATTAAAATGAAACCTATCCAGTGTGACAACACTGTACGTGGATATTTATGTTTAGGACTCCGTCTTAAGACAGTAGATTATCTAGAATAAAACAGTGTTTTAAGACATTAACTTTCATCGGAGATATTAAGGAAGAATATAGCAATTGCTGACATAACAAAAATAGTCATAAAACATAAAAAAGCTGGCATAAAAAAGATAGTCCTTACTATCAAATCTGAATGTAGGTCTGTTATAAGCTACATAAGAGTATAAACTTCTTTCCCCATGTTACTAAAGGAGCATTTTCAAATTCTAATATTAGGAAAGGTAGAGGTGATCGTTAATAATTTGGACTCTGGACTCAAAGGTCCCGGATGTGTTCTTACTAGCCGAAGGATCCTGGGTGAGTTGCATGTACCTTGTAAGCATCAACATTTTCATCTATAATGTGGTGGTGCTGTGGTGATATTATGGTTAATGAGAGGAGCCACCTCAAAGTGGAGATTTAATGATACCATTTTTTTCTTTTCCTTTTAATTAGTATTTAAAATATACACAGAAAATGGCAGAAAACATACATTTATAGTCTGACAAATTCTTCTAAAGCAAATATCCAGGTAAATATCCGGTGAACACCAGGTTAGAAATAGAAAATTGTCAGCAGCCAGAAGCTCCAACTCTCTCATTTTGATCACTTATCTCTCCTCCTTGCCAAAAGTACTGCATGTTAATATTTATAAGAAAAAAATCCATTTCTTTTCCATAGTTCTGCCATTTCCCTACGTTCCCTCTAAACAATGTGGTTTAATTTGGTCTATACTTGAACATTATGCAAATAGATCATATTCTATGCATTCGTAATGTCAACATTATGTTGTTAACATTCATCCATCCCATTGCATATAGGGGTAATTCATTCATTTTTATGGCTGTATACAATATTTTATTATGAATATATATCACAATTTACTTAATCATTATATCTTTTTTTTTTAAGATTTTATTTATTTATTTGACAGACAGAGATCACAAGTAGGCAGAGAGGCAGGCAGAGAGAGAGGGAGGAGGAAGAAGGCTCCCTGCGGAGCAGAGAGCCCCATGTGGGGCTTGATCCCAGGACCCTGGGATCATGACCGGAGCCGAAGGCAGAGGTTTTAACCCACTGAGCCACCCAGGCGCCCCTTAATCATTATATCTTGATGCCTGTTCTAGTTCTATTTCTGCTTCTATTTTTTTCTCTTAACAAACAGAGGCACTTGAAATTTGTGAGATATTTTCCCTAATATTTCCTAGTGGCACTACCTATTTGCCTTGAGGAAAACACAAAATACAAAACATTAAAAAAAAAATTTTCTGTTTAAAGAAATTCTCCTGTGCTGTTGATTTTAAAATTCATAGGAGCCCTGACAAAGAGACTCTCTCTTCATTATCAGAAACAGTAAAATTTTTCTTTATATTCCCAATTTGTATACTAGAGTTAAATTATAGAGTACAGAAACATTATGAAGATAGTATATAAGTTTCTGCTATTAAGTGGTGAATCAGGATGGTGTGATAGATGAGAGAGTATAGATAGTACAGGTTCTTTGAGTTATAAGGTCATAGGCGACTAAAGCTAGCTTGAAAAAATGGTATTTAATTGTGAAGGGTAGTATAAAGGCATATTATAGTATTCATTTATGAATAACTGCAGGTAAGTAACTGCATAAAACATGTCCTGTGGAAGCTAGAATCAGGAAGTAAGGGAAACGCTTTGCTCTCTGTCTCCTGGACACTGCAGCAGCTTCTCTCATTTTTGCCTCTTTCTATATTTCCCTCTTGCAAATAATCCTTTTTCCCCAATGTTATTCCAAATTGACTGAAGGAGTTGAAAATATTCATGTTTCACTGTATTTTCTTTTTTTATAAACATATAATATATTTTTATCCCCAGGGGTACAGGTCTGTGAATCACCAGGTTTACACACTTCACAGCACTCACCATAGCACATACCCTCCCCAATGTTCACTGTATTTTCTTTTCTTTCTTTCTACCCCTCCTCCTATCGTCAAGCCACCAATTACAAGATTATATTTAACCCTGCCCAAGATCTTACTTTATTTTCTACTTCTAAAACACTTAGCCTAGTGACTGGCATAAAATAAATTCTTAAATGATTTATTTAAAAAAAGATAGCTCTTGGTTTCACTGATGGTTTTATTGTTTATATATCTCCCCATCAAGCCAAAAATATGTCAAAAATTCCCATCAGCTGTATCATTGATTAAAGTCTCCCTTGTTTTGGTTAACATTGAATGAAGGCTAATAAGTAATCTGTTAAGTGGATTATCGAATCAATAATTCATGATAAAACAAGAAATCACATCTCTGCAACAGGCTTGCAAATGCTCACTATGCCTGCCTTCATTAATATTGGGAGTAATTAATTAATTTAATTAATTAATGATACACATATTCTATTGCCTCTTCTATTGCAGAGCTGATAATATGATTCTGACACTAGCAGCCCTTTAATTATTGTGTTTAATTTGTCTCTGAAATCAAACTGGTGTTCTCCAAATGCAAAGGATGGAAAGAGTAAGAACATGGTACAAGTTAAGTAATAAAAGGTACTGCTCAAGTCATAAAAGGACTGGTAGTCAAGGTAGCATGGAATTGCAGTTGCAAAGCTTGGAATTGCTGACTCAAAGATCAGGAAGTCAAACCTGGTGACTCTGTATTGTGAGTAAAGCTGTAAAGCTAACACTGGCTGAAAGTAAAGGCTGATAGGAGATTTAGATGAGAAAAAAAGATGTAAAATCATCTTTGAAATTAGGAGAGTCACATTACTGAGGTAGTTTTGCTTGTCTATTTGATTTCCGTAACATTTGTGGTTTTGACCCTAAACATCAATTTCTGGAGCTGTGGAATTTTCAACATCAATACTAAGCTGCATGTTTGAAGACACGAAGAAAATAGATGGCTGTGTTGCTAAATTAGGAAAATGGAAACAGAGAGTAGGATGATAAAGGTTTTTGGAAAAGAGTACTTATAATGATGGACTACTGACTACATGATAGATAACGAATTAAAGGAACGCAAGAGGAAATTTACTTATGAGTAGAAAGTGGATTTGTAGGGTCAATAACAAATAATTTTTGCTAAGGGTGAACTATAGTATATAATGCTGGAATGTATACATTTAGAAATAATAAACTCTGCTCATCTAGAAAACAAAAAAGTATACACATCAATTCATGCTAAAATTGACACTTAAATAGAAGAAGGTATGAGTGCTTTAATGACTTAAGTTATAGATTTGAGTGTTTATTGGTGTTTCATCAGAAATCAAATGTTCCAGAATGACTTTTCCCCTAATGGGGAAATTTCTTATAAAAAAGAATAGTAATCAAGTCTATCAGTCTGCTACTGTCCCTACTTAATGTATGATAGTTTATGCACCATCAATTTGAAACTATCACCAAATGTATTGTCCTACTATATCAAAATTCAGTATATGGAAGCCAGTGAAACGTCAGGCAACCTTCCATGAAAATAACCTATTTGAAATAATTACATATTTAAAAACATGGATAGACTTAGAAGATCAGCATGCATCTTTATAACTCAGATTATTCATGCTTAATTTTAAAACTTTAGTTTGTGACTTATCAAGTACAACAGAAAAAATATGGATGAATTTGTAACTTATCAGAAAACTACTGCTTTCAAGGTGAGAACATCTAAAACTGTGGAGAAAATATTAAAGGAATAAAAGCATAAACACCCATATAACGAATACTGAAGAAATACAGGCAGTCCTTACAGTAAAAGTAAATAGAAGAGTTTATAATTTCCACTAAACTGCATGTAGAAAAAGTAAGTATTTGATGTTCTGTTTTACGAACATATTATAAGAACCTTGGTCTACCATGACAAAACTATAGCCTACAATATAGCACTGTTTCAGTTCTGCAATATAAATTTATGTTTTCTTCAGAAGTAAAAATCTTTTGGCAGAGTTGAGGAAGCAAAAAAAAAAGAAAAGTTCCAGAGACAAGAGAATAAATGGAATAGATGTGATAACTCAGTGAAAGCTTTTGCTTCAATGTTAATTTGTCCTACAATGAGAAGGTTATTGGCAAGAACACAAACTTTGCTTTTTGTATTTATAAGAGTTATAATATGTCAAATGTTTATTTGAAAAAGGTCAAATGGGCACTCCCACACTTTCTCTGAGATCTCTAGAATAAAAGGAAGCACTTTGAGCAGGCCAGGTTGGATAAGACTATGGGATTTCTGAAGACCTTATTTTCATCACACAGCCTATCATTTTATTCGATGCTGCCAAATGACAGAAAATTTCTCCAGGATAAGAAAGTATTTAGTTTGAAAGAAAGCACCCAAATGTCTAGAATCAATTCCACCCTGGTGAAATATTACCTGCTTTTTATTTTACAACAAAGAAAAGACATTGCAAAATTATTGGAATGACTTTCTTCGCTTTTAGACAAATCGGTAACAAGTGGGACAACGCCCCCTCCCCAAAACCTCAAGCAAATCCTCCTATGCTTTCATCCAAACTCCCGCACACCTGAAGCCAACGGAGCAGCCTGTGTGTGTGGACGGTGGATGAAAACTCCAAGAGGTCCTTTCTCATTAAGGAAGATGTAAAACAGAACTCCCACTCTTGGCCTACAGTGAGGTACTAAAGACACAACTGAGCTGCTCACTGTTGAGAACAAGTTCCATAGCCCAACCCCCAGGGTAATGTGCTAAACACAACTTCTTCTGAAAGAAGTATTTGACAGATTAAGTAGCAGTTCTTACTTGAGAGCTATATGCAATCCCCATGGCTCCTGGATCCTTTGAGTTGATGGTTTCTTGGCCAGTAGTGATGTGTATGCCTCTGAATAGTTTCTAGTGGGTGAATGATTGGGGGGGTTTGTGCAGAATCTGGTGTCTGTGATTCACCTGGCAATGGTTATACAAACAGAACCTACTCAGTGCTGTTTCTAAAATCTCCTTGAAATCCACTATTTTGTAGGTTAACATTTTTTAATTTTTATTACTAGGTAAAATTCAGCATGTATTACCTGATGTGCATTTGCCTAGATCATTCTTTCTGTATCCATACATTTTTATAAAGCTCAAGATTTCTAGGCAGTAATATAGTTTGTTTTTTAACTACAGGGAGCATCAATCCGGCTTTGGTAAGAAAATAGCTTTTGTTAGCATATTTACATATTTGCCAAGCTTTCCACTTGATTCAGCGTTTCTCTATTTATATGACTTTTTTTTTTACAGGAATAGTATTTGCCTTGCATGACTTAGTTTTTTATTTGCACTGTGAGTTTATAACCATGCAGTTTAATGCTTCGGTCTTTGAAGAAAGAAATTTCAAAATAAGCCTAACCCTTACTCTGCCAGAGCTCTTAGCTCAATTATTTATTTTTTACTGAAGTTATTGATGTTACAATTAAAGAGACAGAGCTTACAGTCTGCATAAACGATGTATTCTCATTTTATTTCAGAACACTTCAACAATAAAACTACTCTTTGAAAAAGGAACATAAAATATTACACATTAACCATGGGTCAGCTGGAAAGGACCAATGAAATATCCCTCCTTGCATCAAGCCATCCTTCATTGCAACTCAAAATGCAGGGAGGAGGTATCTAGTGCTAGAATGGTAAATAACTGCGATGAAACCAAAGCTAGGGGAGGAGTCCACTAAAAAGTGGAAGAGATCATCCGGGTGCTTTTAGCAGAATTTGCGGAAAAAGAGAATTTCAAAATGGGCATTATGTTCCAGACCAGAAATAAGGAATACAATGGCAAGAAAGAAACCTCTTCCTTCACAGCCAGAATGGAAAGTCTTCTCAAAGTACCAAAGTTACATCATATATTTTTAGATACTTTCTTTGTAAGTTCCTATTAAATTTTCAGATTCTAATTTGGGTTAGAGACTTTTTTTTCCTGTATGCCATTTGATTATTTCCAATGAAGAATTTGAGATTGAGGGTCTACAAAAGCAATTTCATTAACTACCATTTCAAAACAAATCCACCTTTTCCTGGTGGCTGGTGTTAGTTATAAAGAAACTGTTAATTTTCAGACTACTGGTTATAACTAAGGGAGAAGAGCTAATACAGATAGGATTGGTTAGCCACATAGCTTTCCCATAATTGTGCTTTGTGGTGGGGGGGATGCTATTTTAGGTAGTGATAAATATGTACATTATCTAACACTGAAGATGGAATCTGTTACACACGCTTCCTTACTTTTCCCATTGTTACTGTCATAATCACACATCTTACATGTGATGAACCATGTCCAAATACTGTTGATATGGAAAGGATTCAATCATTTATTATGAATTCTTGTACTCATTTCTTCATACACTGGGAGATTCTTGAAGATAGAATCAATACTTGATTCATTTAAATTCTCACCACTGAGCCAAGCGGTTGTTACAAAGTAAATACTTAATAAATATTTAATGTATATTCAGAGAATAAATGGGTGAGGAAATGAATAATCTGAGACCCAGGTATTTCAACTGAAGACGTGATACATATTTTCAAAAGTATTTTAATTATTATTTAATGTTTTTAATGTTTACTTTGCTCATAGCAATACACTTAAGTGACCACTAACTAAATCAAGATCATAGGGATTTTCATACCTGTGGGCAGTTTCCTAATGCCTTTTTCCATTTAATGACCTCCTTAAAGATATTTCTAGGCATACTAGGTTAATATAAACTAATCTCCACAGTTCTCAAGCTACATGTTAATGAATTCACACAGTTTCCATTTGTTTGTTTTTAGCTTATTCTACTCAACATGTTTTTCAGACATATCTGTAGTGTTACCTGTATTAGAAGTCTGTTCGTTGTTATTGCTACGTAGTATTTCATTATATGAAGACATCACTATTTGTTTATTCTCCCATTGAAACTCATTTGGAATTTTTCTTGGTTTGGATATGAACACTAAAACTGTTATATAAACATTCTTGTATAAAACACTTTACAGACTTAAGCGTTCTTCTTAGATTCATAATTAGAAATAGAAATGTAGAGTTAGAGTTAAGTATATATTAAAACATATAAGAAATTGAAAAATAGTTTATCAGAGTGGTTTCATCATTTATACTCCAACTAGAAATGCATAAAAACTACTTAAAGATTTCACTCTACTTGGTATTTTTGAGTCCACTATATTACCTTCTGTTTTCAAATAAATCCTTACATAGAATGTTATTTGTTCATATAGCACAATGTATAAGTCTGGATTGTCTTCCACCCGCCATTCAATATATTTCCTCCCATTTCCCACACTGGGTAATTAAGGGCCAAAATAAAAACAATTTGTATTAATTTAGCTTTGCCAACATAAACAGTATAATAAATATTCTGTTGTTAATTGAAAACATAAAAGCTTATCACATATCTGTATTCCAAAACCAATCATGGATATTTTTCTTTTGTTATATCACTTTCAAACACACACACACACACACACACACACACACACACACACACAAAATCACAATGAAGCAAAAAAATGTAGTTGTTAGATTTCACTGGAGTTAGTATAATTCATAATTCTCACAGTATCAACACTGGATATAGAGTTTTAAAACAAGAGCTAAACCAAAAAAGGCTCCTGAAAGAGTGGTTACTTTATTAGACACTGAAGATGTAAATACCTTGAAAATATCAATAGATGTCTTTCCAATGTACTCCACAGATTAACTATAGATTCTGGAACAATATTTGTAACAGAGACAATAAACAGTCTACCAAAATTCATGCTCACTCTTCCATAATGTAGAGTTGTCACTAGAAGAAATCTGTCCATTCAGGGAATGAAATAAAACCTTCATTAGCTAATACCAAGTGTTATGTATTATTTTATCCCTGGTGTTGATCCTAAGCCTAACAGAGAGTAGGGCCTTGACCACCACATAATGAACAACTCTAGGAATCCCTAGAAAACAAAATTCTTTTAACTTCAGTCGTTAAACTGGTTTGCTTTAATTAATGTCATGCTTATGAATGCATACCCTGTTTGTACTGAAAAAATGTCAGACACAAAGAGGTCCCAAAATATGTAATGGATCAAACATAGTAGAACTATTATGCTTAATCATTTATCCATTAATAACAGATCTGATTGGGGGTCATCTTGCTGCTACAAAATGCTAAAGAAACATTAGTGACTCTGCTATTCCCCAAGCCCTTGTGTTTCCTGAACGCCACCAGTGGAAGAAGAAAATGCAGAGTGGGCCCACCAGCTTCATAAAGTCCTGGTCTGGAAATGTCACATGTAATTCTACTTTATTAGCAAGAACAGTCATACAGACTCATCTAAATGTAAGAGGGTCAGAGAACTTCATTTCTGGGTACCCAGTAATAAAAGGGAGCGACTATTTTAAAAGCAGCTTGAAGTCACTGTGAAAACTTAGGTGTAAATCATTGTCAATGTGACCAATTTATACTCTGTTGCTGAGTCCTGATATGGTAGAATTCCAGTGACTTTATTTTTAAGTGTCAATTACACAGTGAATTCGCCTTATTTACACGTTTTAAGGTTTACTTAAGATAAAAAGAAATACTTAGAACTGAATTTGCTTTATTTATACATTTTAAGGTTTCACTTAAGATAATAAATATTTGGACTACTTTAAGACATCGTATCATTCTACTATAGTCAAGCATTGGCAATAGAGCATTTGTGGAAATCCCCTGAGTGTTGACACTTTGTTAATCAGATAAAATTACATTTAGTTTCTCTGAAGATTTTTTTTTTGAGTGATGTGCGATCTCTTGAGCTTCCTGACCACCTGTGGAAGCAAGGACAGGTACTGATGAATGACACTGATGTGAGTCATTGGAAAATGTCCACTTTTAATTTAATATGTTGTCTACATACTGTATCTAACATCACACATTCCTCATTGATGGGTATCACATGTTGTTAACATGTTGAATTTTGTGAGATTTTGGGGGGAGTTTACACATTACATTTATGATGGTCAAAAAATCAAACTATTATTCAGGTAAAGCCTGGTAAAAGTCTAGAATAGCTAGATTTTGTTTTCCCCTTGACTATAGAAAAACTAACTTTTTGGAATATTGACTGGAATATTGTGCCAAAATTTATAAGCATACATGAAACCTCCAATGATTTTCCTTTAATTTAAATAATACAAAGGCTTATGTTTTACTGAAGACTGAATTTTTTTAGCAATTCCCTCTGTTTCAGCAGGGCTGGTATTATATTTGAAATGAGATAAAGATTTGCATTCATTCACTCAAGAAATACTTACAGGTATCAAGCACCTTCCAATCATGGTTTTAGGCACTGGGAAACAGCAGTGAAAAAAGCAACCAAATTCTTAGAATTCAGAACATAGAAGTATGTGGAACCTTATCATAAAAGTCTTCTAAATATAAGATATTGGATGAGTCCTGTGATATATTTATTCGCTTTAAAGTATAAATATCAGTATCTATCCAATGCTTTTGGACAAAATAGTTAAAATGAACTTATACAAAGTTCTTAGTGCAGTGTCCATCATATATTAAGAATGGTAGTTTTCTTTACTAGAGCAAACATTTACTGGGCATCCAATCTCTGCTGGACACTACACATGCATGTGTCATCAGAGTTAATTCTCATCATGACCCTGTAATGTAGGTATTTTCATTCCTATTTTAAAGATAAGGAGGGGCGCCTGGGTGGCTCAGTGGGTTAAGCCGCTGCCTTCGGCTCAGGTCATAATCCCAGAGTCCTGGGATCGAGCCCCGCATCGGGCTTGCTGCTCAGCAGGAAGCCTGCTTCCCTTCCTCTCTCTCAGCCTGCCTCTCTGCCTACTTGTGATCTTTCTCTGTCAAATAAATAAATAAAATCTTTAAAAAAAAATAAAAAAAAAGATAAGGAGACTATAACTTTTCCCCACTACAAGACAGCTAAGTAATGAAAGAAATTACATTCAAACATTTTTTTCTTTAAGTGCAAATACTATGTTCTTTCTACTGTACTACACTATCTTCTTTTATCTGCTGCAGTATGCAGAGCATTTAGTTGGAAAAATGTAGATTTCATCTGGCACTAGAATAGTATTCTTTTTGATATTATCAGTATTAGTATACTAGAAGTATTAATATTGGTATTAAAAATTTAGGAATACAATTCTTGACAGTTTTTTTTTCCCTGCAATACTTTAAATGCAACATCACATTGCCTTATGGTTGCATTTTTTTCCTGATGATAAATAAGCTATTGATCTTATTGGAGTTCCTTGTAAGCGAAAAGTTGGTTTTCTCTTGATACTTTAAAGATTTTATCTTCATTTTGTCTTTCAACATTTTGACTATGATGTATTTGTTAAGTGATTATCTTATTTGTTAAGTCCATATTCTTGGCCATACCCATCCAAACCAGTTTCCATAAGACCAATCTTGAGGGTGAGGAAGAGAGCAGGGGAGGGCTCAAATGCCACAGACTCTCTGTCCTTAACAAGATTTAGTAGACTTTATCAAAGAAACACTTCTTCCATTTTCTATATGCACTGAGGAAAATTTTTAGAAACTTTTTTAAAATTTTTTGATATTTTTATAATTTCCTCTAGTTAAATGGTTATTTTGTTAGGGAGAAGATCGTTCTAACTCCTTACTCTTTGATTATGAAGTTCTGTTCCCTCTATGCTATATAGGGGGAAACTGAAGTACAATTTCTGGACCTTAAAACAATCTATATAGAGTTATATTAGGAATTTTGAAATCCTGATATGAGTTCATTTCTTATTATAAGTGGAAATGAATAAATCAAAGATTTTCATAATTTTTAAGACTTAAGGACAGAGATAATGCCCCACTGCTTTTGGAATTTCAGTAGCTAGCATCTAATAAAAATCCAATATATTAAATACATATTTATTTCATTACTGAATGAGCGAGGTGATGTAGTATAATTATCTTCTAATACTACTTTTAATAGATTAAACTTGCATGACAACAATAAGTGTGTACACTTCACTATATTCCAAGGTTGTAATTGAGTCCTTAGCATATAGTAAATATATAAGACCTCTCTGTTTACTGCATCATTGAATGATGGATGATAGAGGCCCCATGTGTAGTGTGAGCAAGTAAACTTGTTTAGCCAAGACAGTCTTTCTAAATTAAATTCTCTATGTTGGACTGAGTGGCTGATAAGGCTAGACATTAATTTTAGAAAAAGCAATGCAAAAATTATTGCTAATAATGTTTGAAAACCATTTCTTATTTAGGCAGATGCTGCCAGATAGAGTGTCAGATTGCATCAGTGCAACTCTTATTCTCTAAGCCAATTTGGAAGAAAAAAGATGAAAAGAAGAGGTGTTGTTCTCATTCTTGGACTAGGACTGGATAAGGTGCCAATTCTTGTTGGCAGTTGTGGAGACATTTTTTTTAAACACATCTAAGAAAATATAACTATAAAATGTTCTTCTGTATGTAGCAGGAAAGTAAAATGAGATCCTCCTTCTTTAGTTCCAGATTAGACACAAGTAGATTAACAATAAAATAATAGATAACAAGTATGCCCCAATTCAAAAGTAAAGTGCTAGACCGTCTACAGAGGACTCTAAGAGAAAATGGCTAAAACTTGATTTTGGAACACTTAACCAGCAGCCAGTTTAAGAGTAGTGTAGTAGATTGTAGGTTCTCCTTTTTTTTTTTTTTTAAATCATAAGGAAAACAAAACAACACAAAACAACAAATAAAACTCAATGTCCTTGGAGCTAAGCCAAGCCATGTGACTAATTCTAACCAATATGCTGTGAGAGAATTTGGCATGAAGCACTTCCAGGCTAAGCCAGGGGGAAGCAGTGTGAAGTACCTCATGCACTTCTTTTCCTAGCAATTGAGGATCCTGAAAGTTCTAGATGGCACAGCTATATCACGGAGGGGCTTCTATCACACTTGGCCCTGAGTGTCTGAGAAAACAGAATACATCCATATCAACCTAAATGAATTAACAGTGTGAAAAATAAATTATTACATTAAGTTTTAAGATGTTACCACAGCATAAAGTTGTCCATCTTGATCAATACTGGGTAAAAGAGACAAGATTGAAGTGACTAAGAAAGTAAACCCTTTAAGAAAATGTGTTGATCTACTCATCAGGAGACAGCATGATGATCACCTTGACTTTGGCTGAGGCAGTGGAGCCTCATGGCTGCCAAAATGAAAGCATGACTTGTGTCATCTGGATCCTATTAGGATACAGAGATACTTAATAAAAGGAAGCAGGACTTGGCTGACGTAGTCTGTGTCATTAAAAGAACAGGGCAGCCATTTCTTCCGGAATTGCCAAGGTAAGTACATTTATAAGTTTGTTCTCCCTCAACACAAACAAAGATGTAGACAAAATATCTAAAACTGACATTTTCAGAACTCTGGAAACTGACCAATACTACACAATGAACTAAAAATCAGTTTTCCCAGAGAAAATACTTAATCTTGGTAAGACGGTGGGGTCTGTGTTATTTTAACTTGGAGCTATTCCCACCCATTCCCTCTCCCATTATCAGTGAAATGGAGAAGAACAGAGAAAAGCTAACAGCTTTTAGCCAAAGAAGATAACTAACCTCTTTTGGAGTTCCATTAAAAACACCTTCCCCAAGGACATTTTGTCCTCATTCTCAGATTCCTGGAAAATCTCTTCTCAAGGTATGGAGCCTATTTCATTTGACACAGACCTCAGATGCACAAGGTATAGTGAGCCAACTTCTATGGCATTTCTGAAGCAAAATAAAATTGCTGCCAACATCTCAGCTGCCTACAGCTGTGATTTCAATTGGAGTAGTTTGGCCAGAAATTTAAACGCAAAGTCGGGAGAATGAGATGACAATAGGGAACTTTGGAAAGGTCCAACACATACCTGATGATCTAAAAGGTTTATAATATGTGCAAAGCTGTGGGCATACCCAGGAAAAAAACATGAGAAAGGAGAAGGCTGACCTTGAGACACTATAACACAAGCAGGCAGTGAAAGGAAAGGCGGTCATAAACTACTCCAAGTTTGAGGGTATTCTTCTCACGCAGATCCCTTTGCAAAGGGTAGAAAACTTACAGGTTAAGTAATAAAAGAAATAGTCTGACTAATCATTGGCTGAACACAAAACTATACTGAACTAGGTGTGCCGCACAAGAAGCCAGGCTTAAAAAGGGAAAAGAAGAACTTAACAATAACAATTAGGGGATAAAAAAAAAACTCAATGGCCACAAACTATAGGGAACACAGAATCTACAGAATTAGTCCAGTAGAGTTGACAAACAAATAAGCAGGAAAAATGGAGAGAAAAAAAATACAGTAACAAAAAACTTTGGAACATTTAGGAGGAGAGCAGAGAAAGCTGACACCTGAGTCATTATGTTAGCTAGAATATCCAGTGTTCAATAAATTATGAGATGTGAAACAGAAACAGGAAAGTATGCCACAAATATAGGGGAGTAGGGAGACATAAAATACTGAGGTGGCTCACATTTTGAACTTAGTGGACAAAAACTTTAAGCTTTTATAAATATGTCTGAAGAACTAAAGAAAACCACGTCTAAAGAAGGTATGCCAACAATGTCTTACAAAACTGACCGCACTACCAAAGAGATAGAAACTGTAGGGGCACCTGGGTGGTTCGGTT
Organism: Lutra lutra; assembly: GCF_902655055.1. Classification (NCBI taxonomy): domain Eukaryota; kingdom Metazoa; phylum Chordata; class Mammalia; order Carnivora; family Mustelidae; genus Lutra; species Lutra lutra. The sequence goes on from NC_062290.1 coordinate 55,512,450, forward strand.
GGTTAAGTGTCCAATTCTTGGTTTTGGCTCAAATCATCATCTCAGAATCCTGGGATGGAGCCCTGAGTCCAGGTCTGTGCTCACTAGGTAGCTTGAATATTCTCTCGCTCTCCCTCTGTCCTTTCCCTGCTCTCTCTCTCTCTCTCTTTCCCTCTGTCTCTAAAATAAATAAATAAATATTTGAATAAGAAAAAAAAAGACAGATGGAAATTGTAAAAATTAACCATATAAAATTCTGCAGTGGAAAATCCAATAATCAAATAGTATATCCACTAGAGTGGCTCTTTGGGCAAGAAAAAAATTTCAGTGAGCAGGAAAAAAAATATCAGAAAGCATAAAGATAGCTCAATAGAGATTTTTTAATCTGAGACGCAGAAGAAAACTAATGAAGAAAAATAAACAAGGCCTCGTAGACCGATGGGACATCATAAAGCATACCAACATACACAGTAAGAGATCCTTAGAAAATATTTGAAGAAATAATGGCCAAAAACTTCCCAAATTTCATGACAAATGTTAACTGATACATTAAAGGAACTCAACACACTTCAAAAGGGAGAAATTCAAAGTTATGCACAGCTAGACATATCATCATCCAATTGACAAAATTCAAAGATAGAGAAAAATACAAAAGCAGAAAAAGAAATTAAGATACTCTTAGATAAAAACTGAGAGTAGGGGCGCCTGGGTGGCTCAGTGGGTTAAGCCGCTGCCTTCGGCTCAGGTCATGATCTCGGGGTCCTGGGATCGAGCCCCGCATCGGGCTCTCTGCTCGGCAGGGAGCCTGCTTCCTCCTCTCTCTCTACCTGCCTCTCTGCCTGCTTGTGATCTCTCTCTGTCAAATAAATAAATAAAATCTTTAAAAAAAAAAAAAAACTGAGAGTAAACTTCCCTAAAAGAAATACTAAAGAAGTCCCTTAGATTGAAATGTTAGGCCACTGAAGATTAACTTGAATCCACACAATCAAACAATTAAAAAAACTCCAGTACCTTTTATGATAAAAAAACATTCAACAAACCAAGACTATAAGGGAGCTCTCAACTGAATAGCAGGGATCTTTGAAAAACCTATAATTAACATTATACTTTAATGGAAAAGACTGAATGTTTTCCCCATAAGATGAAGAACAAAACAAGAATGCCCATTCTTGCCATACCTATTGAACATTCTATTAAAGGTTCTAGAAAAAACATTTAGGCAATAAAGAGAAATACGAGGCATCCATATTGAAAAGGAAGAATTATATATGTCTGTTTGAAGATGACATGATTAAATAAATAAAAAGTTACAAGGAATCTACTAAATAAAACAAAATGTTAGAATTAAGAAATGAGTTGGACAGCATGGCAGGATACGAGATAAATACACAAAGTAATTGCATTCCTATGCACTAGTAATAACTCAAAAAAAATGAACAAAAAACATCTCATTTATATAGCAGCAAAAGGAATAATATACCTAGGAATAAATTTAACAAACAAATTATAAGACTTTTACATTGAAAACGGTAAGACATTGTTGAAAGAAATTAAATAAGATCTATTTAAGTGGGAGATACTGTGTTCATGAATAGGAAGACATTTTAAAACTACCAGTAATTGTCCAATTTACCTTCAAATTAAACACAATTCTTATCAAAATACCAGTACTTTTGTGTATATCAATAAAAAAGAATTGAGACCAAGATATAAATCCTTATGCATATGATCAACTGACTTGCTGCAAGTACTCCAGGATAATTTATTGAGAGAAGAAAAAAACAGTCTTCAAAAATCTTTAGACTTGGGGCACCTGGGTGGCTCAGTGGGTTAAAGCCTCTGCCTTCAGCTCAGGTCATGATCTCAGGGTCCTGGGATCGAGCCACGCATCGGGCTCTCTGCTCGGCAGGGAGCCTGCTCCCCCTCTCTCTCTGTCTGCCTCTGCCTACTTGTGATTTCTGTCTGTCAAATAAATAAATAAAATCTTAAAAAAAAAATCTTTAGTCTTTTGAAGGAATGGTTCCCATTACCCAAAGTATAAACCAGAATTTCACTGTTGCTTAAATATATTTCAGTACTCTTTCCATTACACCTGTTCACAGATAGATTAAGAATACCAGGAAGAAAAAAATAATCAATGGAGCTGACCTTGCCTGCTACTAGTAAAACAACCTGTCCTGGTACCTTTGAAGTCAGTTTAACCTGGCACTGGGGGTTATTTTTTTTGAAATGCCAAAAAATTCACTTTCAATTAATTATAGTAGTAAAGCCACTTATTTTTACCCTACAAAACAAAACGAGACAAAACAAAACTTGTGCTTAAAGAAGCCATTTAAAATCTCCAATAACTGGGAGACTCAGTCAGTTGAGTGTCTGACTCTTGATTTCTGGTCTGGTCATTATGTCAGGGTCATGTGATTGAGCCCTGAGTTAGGCTCCACACTTAGTGTGGAGTCTGCTTGTCCCTCTCCCTCTAGTCATCCCCTGCTCATGCTCTCTCTCTCTCTCTCTCTCTCTCTCTCAAGTAAATACATAAATAAATAAAATCTTTAAAAAAAATCTCTAAGAACCAGTTTGGCAGGGTATGAGAAGTATATTTTTGAGAAGAGTCATATAATATGAGGATTGTATCATTGTTACTCTGGCAATACTGTTGTGATGACAGGATTTGTCTCCTCTGCCTTTAGAGTAGAACACAAAGAAAGAGGGAACATATGCCAATAACAATCTATGGTTCATAGACTATTTCTGAGCCTTCAAACAAAAACTCTTATAAGAGGCATTCCCTATATTTATTTAAAACACAAATTGCTTGCCTCACTTTTGACTCACTAATAAACAAGTCAATACATGCAGAGATACGGGATCTTGATTTTATTATTGTATCTCATCCCTGTTTGCAATTTCATCCACATTCTCCTAGACAAAGACAATCTTTTTAACTTAAAAAAAAAAAGGAAAGAAAAGAAAAGAAAAAGAAATCCTGTCCCTTTCAGTGTAGTCCTTTGTGTCCTAATTGATGTTTTCCTACAGGACGTTAAAAGCTAACTATTTAAAGTCATTATATCTCTAGTTTATTCTCCATTTAAATTTATTTTCTTCCTTACATTCACTCTTGAAACCACTCCATTTAGAGGCTTTTTTCTTTACTACTGCTCTTGTCAATGTTATTGATAATCTCCATACTGCCAAAACAATTATTCAATTCTCAGTTCTTATTTTAGTGGACATTTAAGCTGAATTTGATGTAATTAATAAATAGGATATCCTTTCTTCAACTGTGTGTGACTCTCTTTTGGTTCTACTCAGACCTCCTCAGTCTCTTTCACCCAGTTCTTCCATATGTTGATGCTAAAATAGTTAGTCTCCAGAGTTTTCCAGTTCATAGGGAGGTTTATCAAAACTATTGCTTTACATATTATATAACATCTGAAAATTCCCAAATGTGTATCTTTAATCCTGACCCTTTCCACAACTCCAGATTCTTATAACCAATGGCTCATAGACATCTAGCCTTGAATGCCTTGTAAACATCTTCAAGACAATATATTCCAAACCAAACTCTTAACCACTCATATCCAAATCTAATTCATCTCAGATTTTCTACATTTTAGTAAATGGCAATAGCATATTTCTAATTTCTCAGTCAAAATATCTTGGGGAAATTCTAAGCTCATCTTTTAACATTACAACCCACACCTAATCCATCAACAAAGCCATTTTTCTATGTTTTCAAATATATCCAGAATCTGAGCACTTCTCACCACCAATACTATCATCCTTGTCAATGGTATTACATTTAATTGTGTTTAATATATTAACATTTTTAATGTTTATCCACCTTCTTCCCTACTCTATTCCTAGACTCTTTTCTCCAATTATCAGCTGATATTCCTAAAGTCATATGTCAACCTAATGCTCCACATTTTCCAATGTGGAAATCAGAGGTAAATAAAATCAGAGGTAATTTGCATAGCTTATTAGGCTCTATATAACATACATCTACTGAACTGATCTTCTTTCTTTTTTTTTTTTTTACTTTTAATAACATTCTTCATTGAAAGAACTTTATTCGTTTTTGTTTTTTTTCTTAACATATAATATATTATTTGTTTCAGGGGTACAGGTTTGTGATTCATCAGTCTTATGCAATTCACAGTGCTCACCATAACACATACCTCCGGAATGTCCATCACCAGCCTCTCCATCCTTCCCCTGCCCCCACCCCTCCAGCAGCCCTCAGTTTGATTCCTGAGATTAAGAGTCTCTTATGGTTTGTCTCCCTCTCTGGTTTTGTCTTGTTTCACTTTTCCTTCCCTTCCCCTATGATCCTCTGTCTTGTTCTCAAATTCCTCATATCACTGATATAATATGATAAATGCCTTTCTCTGATTGACTTATTTCACTTAGCATAATACCCTCTAGTTCATCCACATCTTGCAAATGGCAAATTTTTTTTTTGATGGCTGTATAATATTTACTGGACTAATTTTCTAATCTCATCTCCTGATATTCTTTTCCTTGTTCATTGAACTCTACCTCCACTGGCTTTATCACTAAATCTCTACTGTAGTAGCATATTCTAACCTCAAAGCCCCTTTTCAGTGTCCAGAATACTACCCTCCTCATATACCCACATGGTTTATACCATATCTGATAAACATATCCAAAAATGATTTCTTTTGTTCCAGTTCTCAAAGTATGGTCTCTGAAAGATTTACATCAAAAAGAGCTCATAGTAGTTATTAAATACATAAATTCTATTCTCTCTCTAGATCTATAGAGTTAGAATCTGTAGGACTATGGTCTTGGAAACTGTACCTTAAAATTACCTCTGAATAGATTCCAATACCTTACCAAAAATGAAAACCACTGACAGGAATCTATCTGGAGTCTGAATCAATACAATGAACACTATAATAAAGCTTATTTGCACATGGGAGATGAGTTTCAAGAGGTTCTGAGTCCCTATATCCATTCTTTAGCCTCAGACTTACATATTTCAGCAGTATAGTAGATGAGAGTTATAGAAGAAAAATAAATAATTTATAAAGTTGATTAACTGGGCTATAGTTCCTGGATCTAAAGGTAATGATTTAATATGTTCCTTTTAATTTTAAGTTTCCCATGATATAATACTGCCTGCCTAATCTTCAAAAAACCATATAACAAGGAATGCAAATAATTATGTCTATATCATAATTGGAGAAAAAACATTAAACTTCAACTTATACCTGAGTGGAGAATGTCAATGTATATATAAGTGAAGGAAATACCTAAAATCAACAGTGCTAGGTTCAGAGCTCATGACAAACAAGTATTCTGAAACACTATACAGGAAAGAGAATAGGGCAGTGAAATCCCAGCAGAAGCAAAACACAGATGCAATTGCCCTCAGAAAGAGAGTCTCAACTCGTATGTCAAATAACAAGAACTAGTCTGAGATCTGACAGAGCAAACATGTGCCAACTAAACAACCCAAAGGAAAGGACTTCAAAGTGAGTGGGATGAGAGGCAGTAATCTTGGAAGGCAATGTTTCATGAGGAGAGAAATATCTTGGAAAAGGACATATCTCTTAGAGAACCAGTAGTGGAAAAAAAAAAAAAAAGTTGCAAGAGGTAGAAATTAAAAGTCCCCCAGAAACTGAACATCACAAAATTAGTAAAACTCTCACCCCCAAAGAAAAAACATCATTCATTAATGTGAAGCTTCATTGGATGAAACAAAAATAATCTGGGACTTCAGTAACATAGGAATATGGAACAAAAACCAGCTTTGATAAAGTCTGATTTAGATGTTTTCCTTAGGGAAACATCTAAAATATCAAAGACACAGTGGAAAAAAAAAAAGAGGTGAAGCCCACACATTATGTAGTAAATAAATGTCAGGTCATAACTTTAACATTTGTATGAAGAAGAAGCCAGTGTAAAGAAAGTCCCTGGTTATTCCTTAATTTTTCATTGTGTAACACAAGAATGTGCATGTATATTCAGAAATAATGTTAGTTTCCCAAAAGTTACTTAAAAGAAAATATAAAATGTGTCTAATACAAGTTGCATAATTTATCAGGATGTAGGGATGCCAGAGATGTAAAGAAATTAACCCAAATTACCAAGAGCATTGATTCTACTGATCATCTTTGGTTTTCAGTGGGCCTCAAAGCATGACCCTAAAGTCACAAGCCTAACTGTCAATGAGGCTCAAGATCTTGTGACATAAAACATTTTCACTCCTTTTAGATAAATCAGAAGTCCCAGTCTCTTAACCCCTGTGTTAGAGAAAAATTCAATGGGATCTTTTGTGTCTCTAATAGTATAAAAGGTTTTCTCAGGTGAGTAGTCATTTGTGATACTCGCTCGCTCAAGAAAATATCCCTTTTTGATTGATAGTACCCTTGTGACATTGGGCAGAAGAGTAGACTAACTTTGATTGATGAAAGAGAAGAAACTGTACTATATAAAAATGTGATCCAGAGGAGAACCTGTGGTTATTGATTCCTGTTATATAACTTTCTTTTTCCAGCCTGCTAAAATTCCTATAAACACATATCTCAGGAAAAGGGATAAAAGATTTGTGTCTACACTTACATAGAAATATTAGAATCTTATTAAATCAAAACAACCTCTCTAAAATAAATACATCAGATCTACTGACTTAACAAATCAAAGACTTAACAAATTTATTGATTCCTAAGAAATTTCAATAACAGAAATACACTGATAAACAAGTAAATACATAAATAGACTCATAATAAATGTATTCTTGGGTAATACTAATTTAGTGAAATATCATACTCTTAACCAAATATGGGATATTAATATTGTATCTTAGAAATCATTACATTTAAGAAATCCCCTTGGGGGCACCTGGCTGGCTTAGTCCATAGAGCATGTGACTCTTGATCTTGGGGTTGTGAGTTCAAGCCCCATATTAGGTGTAGGAATTACTTAAAATAAAATCTTAAAAAAAAAGAAAGAAATCCCCTAAGAGATAAAAAGCAATGTCTTTTAATCCATTACTTTACAAATTTATATCATCACAGATTTGACCCCTTTGCACTGTACCATACTATTATACATACATATACATGTACATCACCCTGCAGACTAGGAAGTATATATTATAATAATTATATCAGACTAGGAATTATATATTATACTAGATTAATTATATCCTAGATCTGGGGTCAATCAGAAACTGTCCTGTGTGACACCACCCTTACTGAAGGTTAATGATTCTAGAAATAGTTAACTATGGAGAATCAATGTTAAAGGAGGTAAAATTTCTATTTCAGTTATGCCACCTAATTTTTGAGAAGCATAAAGAAACATTTGGATCAATTCATTTAGATAGTTAAGCAGAATTCACTCATCTTAAAATAAAGGTACATAGCAGAGGTTCAACTAAAATTTGCAAGCCTGCCCAAAATCCTTTCATTTGCAACATATTTGAAAATTCTAGTAATTGCATATGCATCCAGTGACTTCATTAATTAATTCTTTTTTTTAAAGATTTTATTTATTTATCTGACAGAGAGAAATCACAAGTAGGCAGAGAGAGAGGAGGAAGCAGGCTCCCTGATGAGCAGAGAGCCCGACGCGGGGCTCGATCCCAGGACTCTGAGATCATGACCTGAGCCGAAGGCAGCGGCTTAACCCACTGAGCCACCCAGGCGCCCCTCATTAATTAATTCTTTATTGATTCACTTACCAAACATTAACTGATCACCTTTTGTGTATCAGGTGATCTGTAAAATGGTCTTTATGCAGACACTACTTGGCATTAAGGATCTCACTGTTAGTGACAGTTTCATTCACTCAGGAATGATGAAGTCGAGAGATTTGGAGCTCTTAATTGAAATAAACACTTTATTTTATTTTATCTATCTATCTTTTTATTTATTGTATACTTGTCACACAATTTTACATTAATGTCAGGTATGCGACACAGTGATTGAACTTCTCTATACATTATGCTATGCTCACCGCAAGGGTAGCTATCATCTGTCACCATAAACACTATTCCAATAACACTATCGAAATGGTTGCTTTATATGTAGCAGTTTGTTGATAATAATAGGAAGGAGGCTAATTTTCAGAAATGATACTATATTACAAGTCTAAAAACTAATGCTTAACTAATTCCTTATAATCACTTCTATGAATTCCCTAGAAGGATTAACATTTAAGAATATATAGCAAAGGTCTAAGTGACAACAGGGTAATATACTGAAATATCTACTCACCTTCTTTTCCCAATTTTAAAATACTATAGCATTAAAAACATGATGTTCTATATAGCTATCTTATTAGATTAATTAAATGGAAAGTCATCACAAAAGCTCTACTTTGTTATCTATGTATTAGAATACTTATCATTTATTGCATTCTCCCTTATTTATTTTTTCATATTTATTAATACTAGTAAATCTGACAGCAATAATGAGAAGGAGGTACTAATGCTTTCACCATTTAATACGAGAGGATGTTAAAGTAGGGTTGACTAACTGGCCTGGCCCCACGCTCACTTACTCTATAAGTAGGGGAGCCAGTATTCCAATATTGGCAGTCTGATTCCACTGACCATGTCTGAATATTTTCAGTGTTTTGTACAGATGTATAAGGATGCATATTTATGCATATTTACATAGTATTTTGTACATTTAAGTGTTATTTATCCATCAACATACACACACACACACACACACACACACACACACACACACACACGTTATTGTTTTGTTTTTGCTCTTGGTGAAGAAGCAATAACGTGTTGAATAGCATACCATAAGAGCCCAAGAGTCAAATTTAATTTAAAAAGTTAATAAAACATTTTGAACATATTTTAAATCAAAGCAATAAGAAAACCTATTAAGTACAAGATAGTGGAGGTCTGAATGTAGATCTTTTTTTTTTTTAAAGATTTTATTTATTTATTTGACAGAGAGAAATCACAAGTAGACGGAGAGGCAGGCAGAGAGAGAGAGAGAGGGAAGCAGGCTCCCTGCTGAGCAGAGAGCCCGATGCGGGCCTCGATCCCAGGACCCTGAGATCATGACCTGAGCCACCCAGGCGCCCTGAATGTAGATCTTAAGAGAAATTTACTTCTCTTTGAAATGAAGAAACAAAAACAGCATTCTTATCTACATAAATGATTCACCATCACATTCACTTAGACTCCACATCTTTATGTTTTGATATATCTGTAGTTTTTCAGAAATATCAATGGTATTGATGTTTACTTGATATCTTATGATTAATTTCTTAACTTTTCCTTTTGGACTATGAATCAGTTTTAAAAATTATCCTAAGTTGAATCATCTTCCAGATGTTAAGTTTTATTAATATTGTCTGTTTAAATCTCATAAGACTATAAATAGACCATCTTTGTTCATACCTTCCCAATGTGATAAAATGAGAAGGCAGCATGTGGTTTAACTGCAGGACACTGAGTTTGAAAACAACCTGAATACCGACCATGCTAATGAATATAAATTAGCATATATTCTGATACTTTCCAATACTGAGATCAATACATTCTTCTTATGAAAGTGGTTCTCATTACAATATATATCATTTTAATTACATTTATTTTTAGAAAATACCTCAATTATATTTAGTTTTGAATTATATAATCTTTGGTAAGCTTTATCTTATTATAAGTCTAAAGCTTTTAGGACTGGAAAATAACTTGATACTAACCAATCCTTTTAAGGTTTTCAGATTTTTACTTTAACCTTTAAAATGTTGTTATGATTTATGCATTACTGCATCTTTCCAAAGGTTAAAAGCAAGGTACAACAATACATGGTACCAAGAGAATAACCCATATTTCCTGCTTTTATCCTCATCTTCAGAATAGATTGATCTCATACATTTCAATGGAATTTAATTATATTTTTCTAATTCCCTGAATGTTTTTCTTAAATTAAGAAGTTCATAAGTTAACAGTTCCATTTTATCTTACTGCTTTTGCATTTTAAGAATATAATGGCAACAAGGAATAGAAATTTCTACTAAAAAACACATTTCTTCCATCCAATACTATTATAAACCAACACACGCTAGCATTTCAATGCTAAATATGATCTGCTTTGCTTCTACATACTGTTTTCTCAAGAAACCCAAAATTTTGTGATAGGGATGACAACAATCATTCATTTTTATATACTCTCCTTCCAAATTCAGTTTCATTGTAGTCTGGAAATTATCTCCATTAATTTGCCAAATTATTTATATTCTAATTTGACATACTGCATAGTCACTTTTGAATCATTATAATGGCCTTTGGGGTAGTGCCATCTTAATTTTTTAAAATATATATAATCACTTGTCTGTGGGACTACTGAGTTGTCTAATCCATGAAACTCTATATGTTCATAATTTTTATTTTTATTTTTTTATTTTTTTTTTAAGATTTTTTATTTATTTATTTGACAGAGAGAGATCACAAGTAGACGGAGAGGCAGGCAGAGAGAGAGAGAGAGAGGGAAGCAGGCTTCTTGCTGAGCAGAGAGCCCGATGTGGGACTTGATCCCAGGACCCTGAGATCATGACCTGAGCCGAAGGCAGCGGCTTAACCCACTGAGCCACCCAGGCGCCCAATATGTTCATAATTTTTAATGGATAATGATTTCTGTTTCTGAGTCCACCTTTCAAACACTGGCACAACATACGATGCCAGGCTTCACGACACACAGCAATTGATCTTCTGGGTCCAAAAGAGATTAGAGCCAAAACTTTATCAAGTATACTAATTCATTTTCAACAGTAAAACTAAAACAGAGCACAAAGAAGGAAAAGACTACACATACAGCATAACAGTGTTGGGGGAGGGATTCCTGGGTGGCTCAGTCAGTTAAGCATCTTCCTTCAGCTCAGGTCATGATCCCAGGGTCCTGGGATTGAGTTCCGTATCAGGCTCCCTACTTAAACCTCTCTATCTGCCCTTCCCCTTCATTCATGCTCACTCTCTCACTTGCTCTCAAATAAATAAAATCTCAAATAAATAAAAATAAAATCTCAAATAAATAAAATCATTTAAAAAGCTAACGTGTTTAAAAACAGAGAAAAATAAGAAAAAATATATATAATTTCTCATTGTACCAGGCTCCTTTTATTTTTTTACCCCTCATATAGAACTATCAACTTTGCTTCTGGTAATTCTTTTCATTCTCACCTTAGATGCTATTGTCTCTGAAAAGCCTCCCTTTATTTCCAATATTAAGTTGTTTGCTTATTCCATGTTCTTGAATTTCACACTTGTATATCAAATTATGGAATATTGTATTTACCTTTTTTTGCCTATATGGCCACTCTGTAAACAAAGTGCATATTAGAGAAATCACACACTATCTTTTTTTTTTCTCTGTTCTATACCTGTTTATCCTCCAAAAATTGTATAACACATGGGTAAATGGATGGATGAACACTTATATAGACAAGTGAACTGAGGCTTGTATATATTCTCTGTCTTTTACCTTCTAAGGAGTCATTATCTTAGGCAACAATAGGCTCTCTCTAGAAATTCACAGTAGGTCATTACCTCTCTCTATTACATAAGTTTCTTCCCTCTATTTCCATTATAAGTAGACTTTCTTGGGCGCCGGGTGGCTCAGTGGGTTAAAGCCTCTGCCTTCAGCTCAGGTCATGATCCCCAGGGTCCTGGGATTGAGTCCCATATGGGGCTCTCTGCTCAGCAGGGAGCCTGCTTCTCCATCTCTATCTGCCTGACTCTCTGCCTACTTGTGATCTCTGTCTGTCAAATAAATAAATAAAATCTTTAAAAAAATAATAAGAATAAGTAGACATTCATAGGAAAGGGACACTTTGGATATTATGACATCTTCCATAAAACTATTCTGACTGTAAAAGTTCTAGCTGCTTTTATTCAAACTTCTCCCTATGCAACAGGGGCCAAAAAACTATATTCATTACTTTACATGTAGCTTCTCTCAGCTAATTTGTGTGGATAAATAAGTTATGTAAATTTGTATAAGACAGCAGAGTCACAATATTGAAAATATTAAACATAGTAATAATAGTAATTACCTAATTTAAAATAAACTGTATGCAATGCTTTATATACATATTAATTCTCACTAGCTCCTCTTTGAGAAATATTTATTTATTCTCATTGAAAATCTAATAAATCCATTTTAGCTTATTCATTCTTAAGACAGCATAGTTAAATGTGTCTAGAACTGTAAAAGAAAATGAAGGAGTAAAACGTCAAACATATGTTCCCTTCTACAATTATGTATATGTAATTCCAAGGATCCCATGTGAATATTTTTAATACTTTGATTCAAGATTAAGACTCTTCTTAACTGTTTTTGTTTCAATATTTCTCATAAGAATTATTTTTGCATTAAGATCAGATCTCTAACTGTGGGCACTATAAGTTTATCAGACTAAGTCCAAATTTGTTTTTTAGATTTCTGAAGAAAACACATTTATGAAGAAATATATTCCTTTAAAATGCATCTTGGGATACCTGGGTGGCTCAGCAGGTTAAGCCTCTGCCTTCAACTCAGGTCATGATCTCAGGGTCCTGGGATTGACCCTCAAATTGGGCTCTCTACTCAGCGGGGATCCTGCTTCCCTCCCTCTCTCTGCCTGCCTCTCTGCCTACTTGTGATCTCTGTCAAATAAATAAATAAAATCTTTAAAGTAAAATAAAATAAAATGTATCTCATGAGAGGGAGAAACGAATTCTATGAAAAGGGAATGTAATGAGGTCTCTAAAGAGATTATGATAATTCTTATTAAGACTTAAAGAGAAATATAGTGGTACATGCAAAGTGAGATAAATGCTAATGCAAATAAGTATATTTTCAGTTAAAGTGTACAACTTCAAAAATACAATTAATGTGGTATCACTAAGCAAAATTCTTTTGGTATGATTTTCTTTAGTAATAACAGTCTACCTGAGGAATTCTGTTTGTGCTTGTGTGTGTACTTGTGCATGGTAATGATGAAGACCAAGAACAACAGAGAATTCCAGGATCAAGAGTACAAGAGTACAACTTTACTAGTTATCACTTCACTGCTTTTATCTTGCCTCAAAATAAATGTGGGAGGGGCATCTGGGGGCTTAGCGGGTTAAAGCCTCTGCCTTCAGCTCAGGTCATGATCCTGGGGTCCTGAGATAGAGCCCCGCATCAGGCTCTCTGCTCAATGGGGAGCCTGCTACCCCTTTCTAAGTCTCTGCCTTCCTCTCTGCCTATTTGTGATCTCTTTCTGTCAAATAAATAAATAAAATCTTTAAAATAAATAAATAAAATAAAGTAAAATAAATGTGGGAGAGAGGCAGGATGGCAGAGAAGTATCAGACTAAAACGTATCAGATTGCAGGAGTTCAGCTAGATAGTTATCAAACAATTCCAAATACCACAAACTCAACAGGAGAATGAAAAGAAGAAGAGCAGCAATTCTAGGAACAGAATATCAACCACCTTCTCATAGGTAGAATGTGCGGAGAAGTGAATCCAAAGTGAGAGGAAGATAGACTGTTGGGGGGGGGGTGAGGTTGGTGGGGGTGGCTCCTGGCAAGGGGTGGAGCAGGAGAGCACAAAATCAGAACTTATAGAAGTCTGCTCCACTGAGGGACATTGCTCCAGAGGCTAAGCAGGGGTGGAGCCCTCACGGGGAAAGTGTGGTCTCAATACCTGCAGGGTCACTGGGGAGTATGAGTATGGCAGAAATCCCAGGTACCAGAGCGGGGAAGCTGACTACAGAGACAGAGCCAAGGAGTAAGCTCTCAGCTCAGGGTTACCTTAAACTGTGATCCAAGGAATAGTTGGACCACTGCTTTTCAAGCAGGGCCCCCACAAATGCCAGACCAGGGAGACACACCTTCCTCCTTTGGGATAAGCAGCACAGCACAAATCTGCTGGGTTTGGAGACTCCAAATGGGGCCATGTGCCAGAGATAGAAACACTCAATCACAGTCCGGGTGAGCCCAAAACATGGCTGAAGACCAGGGAGATGGGAGGAATTGACCCCTTTTCTCTGAGAGCACACTAAGGATGGGGCTCTGAGCTCTCGGCTCCTCCAGGCCAGAGACTGGGAAGCTGCCATTTTCATTCTCATCCTCCGAGCTCTACAGAAAGCATTCAGGGGAAAAAAAACTCCCGAGAGCAAACCTGAGCAGATTTCTTAGCCCAGACCCTGGCAAGGGTGGTGGAATTCTGTCTCGGGCAAAGACATTTGAGAATCATTATAATAGACCCCTCCTCCAGAAGATTAGCAAGAACATCCAGCCAAGACCAACCTCATCTATCAAGGAGAACAACAGAACTCCAGAGCTAGGGGAAAGAAATGCATGGAATTCATGGCTTTCTCCCCATGATCCTTGAGTCTTGCAAAGTAAAATTAAATTTTTTTTTATTTTATTTTTTCTTATTCTAATTTTTATAACTTCTCCTTTTTCCTCTAATATTTTTTAACTAGTTTATCTTAACAATACACTTCTAAAAAATCTTTTTAAGCCTTCACTATTACAGTCATATTGTATCCTTCATTGTATTTCAACTTATTTTTTGTATACGTATAGAGTTTTTATTTTCCCTAAAAAAATTTGACATACAACTGCTTCTACTAGATCAAAATACACCTTAAATCTAGCACAGGGCTTTGTTCTAGTCCCCAGCCTCAGCACCCTCTTTTTTTTTTCTTCTTCTTCTTTCTTTTCCAACCAACTTATCTTATCAATCCCTTTTTTAGAATTTTCTTTTTTATTTTCAGCTTTTCAGTCATATTCCATCCCTTCATTGTGTTCACCCTTATTTTTGTATGTATATATATATATATACATATATATATATATATATATGTATATATATATATATATATTCTTCTTTTTTTTTTAATTTCAGGAGGTAGTTTCTTCTAAGAGACCAAAATAACCCAAAATCAAGAGGGTGGCTCTGTTCTATTCACCAGTATAACATGTATGTATGCATGTATGTATATATATATTTTTTTTAATTTTTTATACCCCCTTGTTTCGCCCCCTGTATTGGGATCTCTACTGATTTGGTTATGGTACATTTTTCTGGGGTCTTTGCCACCCTTTTGGTATTTTATTCTCTCGTTCATATATTCTTATGTGGATAAAATGACAACACGGAAAAACTCACCACAAAAAAAAAAAAAAAAAAAGAGAGAGAGAGAGAGATAAAGTACCAATGGCTAGGGACTTAATACAGAGATTGGTAATATGTTAGATCTAGTGTTCAAAACAACGATTCTCAAAGTTCTAGTTGGGCTCAAAAAAGGCATGGAAGATATAGAGAAACCCTGTCTGGAGAAATAAAATCCCTTTCTAGAGAAATAAAGGAAATAAAATCTAAACAAGTTGAAATAAAAAAAAAACTACTTATGAGATGCAATAAAAATTGGAGGCTCTTACTGCTAAATGAGGCAGAAGAGAGAATTAGTGATATAGGAGACCAAATGACAGGGAATAAATATGCAAAGCAAAAGAGAGACAAACAAATACTGGGCCACAAGGGGAGAATTCGAGAGATAAGTGATACAATAAGATGAAACAATACTAGAATTACTGGAATTCCAGAAAAACAAAGAGAGAGAGGGACAGAAGGTATATTGGAGCAAATTACAGTAGAGAATTTCCCTAATATGGCAAAGGGAACAAACACCAAAATCCAGGAGGCACAGAGAATCCCCCTCAAAAATCAATAAAAATAGGTCAACACCCCATCATCTAATAGTAAAACTGACTAGTCTTAATGACAAAGAGAAAATCCTGACAGCAGCTTGGGACAAAAGTCTGTAACATACAATGGTAGAAATATTAGACTTGCAACAGACTTATCCACAGAGAGCTGGCAGGCTAGAAAGAATTGGCATGATATATTCAGAGCACTAAATGAGAAAAATATGCACCCAAGAATACTATATCCAGCTAGGCTGTCATTGAAAATAGAAGGAGAGATAAAAAGCTTCCAGGACAAAAAAAAAATTTTAAAAATTTGCCACACCAAACCAGCCCTATAGAAAATATTGAAAGGAGTCCTGTAAGCAAAGAGAGAGCCTAAAAGTAGTAGACCAGAAAGGAACAGAGACAATATGCTGCAATAATCACCCTACAGGCAATACAATGGCACTAAATTCATACTTTTCAATGGTTACCTTGAATGTAAATGGGCTAAATGCCCCAATCAAAAGACACAAGGTATCAGAATGGATAAAAAAACAAAACCCATCAATATGCTGTCTACAAGAAACTCATTTTAGACCCAAAGACACCTCCAGATTTAAAGTGAGGGGGTGGAAAACAATTTACCATGCTAATAGACATCAAAAGAAAGCTGTGGTGGCAATCCTTCTATCAGATAAATTGGATTTTAAGCCAAAGACTATAATAAGAGATGAGGAAGGACACTATGGCATATTCAACGGGTCTGTCCAACAAGAAGATGTAATAATTTCAAATATCTATGCCCCTAACATGGGAGCAGCCAACTATATAAACCAATTAATAACAAAATCAAAGAAACACATCAACGATAATACAATAATAGTAGGGAACTTTAACACCCCCCCCCTCACTGAAATGGACAGATCATCCAAGCAAAAGTTCACCAAGGAAATAAAGGCCTTAAATGACACACTGGACCAGATGGACATCACAGGTATATTCAGAACATTCCATCCCAAAGCAACAGAATACACATTCTTCTCTAGTGGACATGGAACATTCTCCAGGAGAGATCACATGTTGGGTCAAAAATCAGGTCTCAACAGGTACCAAAAGATTGGGATCATTCCCTGCATATTATCAGACCACAGCACTATAAAGCTAGAACTCAATCAGAAGAGGAAAGTTGGAAAGAACTCAAATACATGGAGGCTAAAGAGCATCCTACTAAAGAATGAATGGGTCAACCAGGAAATTAAGGAAGAACTGAAAAAATTCATGGAAACAAATGAAAATGAAAACACAACTGTTCAAAATCTGTGGGACACAACAAAGGCAGTCCTGAGAGAAAAGTATTGAGCAATACAAGCCTTTTTCAAGAAACAAGAAAGGCCTCAAGTACTCAACCAAACCCTACACCTAAAGGAGCTGGAGAAAGAACAGAACAGCAAGAAAGCCTAAACCCAGTAGGAGACAAGAAATCATAAAGAGCATAGCAGAAATCAATAAAAGAGAAACCAAAAAAAAAAAAAAAAACAAGAACAAAAACAAAACAAACAAACAAAAAACAATAGAACAGATAAACGAAACCAGGAGTTGATTATTTGAAAGAATTAGTAAGATTGATAAACCCCTGGCCAGACTCATCAAAAAGAACAGAGAAAGGGCACAAATAAATAAAATCATGAATGGAAGAGGAGCGATCACAACCAACACCAAAGAAATACAAACAATTATAAGAGCATATTATGAGCGCCAGCGAATTTGACAATCTGGAAGAAATGGATACATACCTAGAGACCTTTAAACTACCTAAACCAAACCAAGAAGAAACAGAAAACCTGAACAGACCCATAACCAGTAAGGATATTGAAACATTCATCAAAAATCTCCCAACAAACAAGAGCCCAGGGCCAGACAGCTTCCCAGGGGAATTCTACCAAACATTTAAAGAAGAATTAATACCTGTTCTCCTGAAACTGTTCAAAAAATAGAAATGGAAGGAAAACTTCCAAACTCATTTTATGAGGCCAGCATTATTTTGATCCGAAAACCAAAGACCCCATCAAAAAAGAGTATTACAAACCAATATCCTTGATGAACACAGATGTGAAAATTCTCACTAAAATACTACCCAATAGGATCAAACATACATTAAAAGGTTTATTAACCACAACCAAGTGGGATTTATTCCTAGGCTGCAAAGTTGGTTCAACATCCGCAAATCAATCAATGGGATACAATACATTAATAAAAGAAAGAACAAGAACCATATGATATTCTCAATAGATGCTGAAAAAGCATTTAACAAAGTACAGTATCTTTTCTTGATCAAAACTCTTCAAAGTGTAGGGATATAGGGTACATACCTCAATATCATAAAAGCCATCTATGAAAAACCCACAGCAAGTATCATTCTCAATGGGGAAAAACAGAGAAAATCTCAGGAACATGGCAGAGCTGTTCACTATCACCACTGCTACTCAATATAGTACTAGAAGTCCTAGTCTCAGCAATCAGTTAACAAAAAGAAATAAAAGGCGTCTGAATCGGCAAAGAAGAAGTCAAACTATCATTCCTTGCAGATATTATGATACTTTATGTGGAGTATAAGACTTCACTCCAAACTGCTTGAACTCATACAGGAATTCAGTAAAGTATCAGGATATAAAATCAATGCACAGAAATGAGTTGCCTTTCTATACACCAACAAGACAGAAGAAAGAGAAATTAAGGAGTTGATCCCATTTACAATTGCACCCAAAACCATAAGATACCAAGGAACAAACCTAACCAAAGAGGCAAAGAGTCTGTACTCAGAAAACTATAAAGTACTCATGAAAGAAAATGAGGAAGATACAAATAAATGGAAAAATGTTCCATGCTCATGGATTAGAAGAACAAATATTGTGAAAATGTCTATGCTACCTAAAGCAATCTACATGTTTAATGCAGTCCCTATCAAAATGCCATCAAACAGTATGAATGCACTTTGATTAAATTGACTGGTTATTCAACTGAATTGGGAAGCCATTTTTCATCCATATTATTGAAAGCTTGTTACATTTTGACAATGTTATGGTAAATTCTATCATAATGGCAGCTTTTCCAATGCAGAGAGATTAGAAAGATAAATAAGTAGATAGATTGATACAGATATAGATCTTTATTTCCAGATAAAAATGTATATACATACATAATACTGTTAGTAATTTTATCCCTTTTGCCCATAATGTAAGCCCATGGTGAATAAATGACAGTGATGGAATGACAGCAGGTCAAGGTGAACTTTGTTGACTTTACTGAAAGTTTATAGTATCCAGAATCAGAATAGCAATCTAAGAATATGTTTTGTCCAGGTTATTTTGTTTTGATCTCTCAATATTCATCTTGTTACCATGCCATGGCATCATGGAAATAAAAACAAGAAAACATTACTACCTATATCTATCCTATACTGAAAGTATTATTTTATTTGGTTATAATCATATTTTAATAATAATGGAAGATGTTCTCCTTAATGTGCCCCTGCTTCCATCTGTAACCATATTTTGATAGCTTTATAGTTTTTCATTTCTTCTTTCATTCATAGAATGGAAAATAAATTTTCAAGAAATTTCTTACTACCTTACTCCAGTTACTTTTCAATTCACTGTAACTTGATTCTCAATAAATACTCTCATCAAGGTCACCAGTCAAGACTTGGAGGAAGGAGCAGAATAAGATAGTCAGACTGTCAGGTGGCATCTCTCCAGTCAAAAGAACCATTCCTACCACTTGTCCCCTTAAGTAACACAAAATAAGTGTTAATAGTAAGTGTTAATAATAAGTGTTAATAATAAGAGTCATCCTTTTTGTAAAACTGGGATACCTCTTCTGTTACTGCATACATTGCCTATGTCTTTTAAAATTACTACTGTATTAAATTCTTTTCAAATTACCAAATTTGTGTTTGCCACTTGCTGCCTTCATGATCCTGATTGACAATCCATTTACTTTTGAAACCTTTCCTCTCATCTGCTCCAGTAGTACCCACTCCTACTTTCCTTTCTATAGTTACGGTTCATGGAACCCATCATTTTCCATACCCTGGCCCTTGTATTTTAGTGTTTTCTAGGTGCCCCTCCTTATATTTATTTCAATAACTCTCTATTCATTCATTGTCCCATTGTTTAAATTACCATCTATTTTCAAATAAATTTCTTAAATATTTCTTTAGCTTGGATGTCACATTTGAACTTCTGGCTCAAGGCACATATTAAATGACTCCTCCTATGTGTTCTAAAACTGACCATACCATCTTCAACCTCACACATACATATATTTCTGAATTTGTTGAATTATATGCCATCTACCAAATTGGTCAATCTAAAAAACCGCACTATCAGGGCACCTGGGTGGCTTAGTCAGTTAAGTGTCTGCCTTTGCCTCGGGTCACAATCCCAGGGTTCTGGGATTGAGCACCATATCGGGCTCCTTGCTCATCGAATAGCCTGCTTCTCTCTCTGCCTGCCGCTCCCCCTGCTCACTTGCATGCTCTCTCTCTCTCTGACAAATAAATAAAATCTTTTAGAAAGAAAGAAAGAAAGAGAGAGAGAGAGAGAGAAGCTGAGCTATCATTGGCAAATTCATTTAATTCCCTACCTCTGCTCATGAAATTCTATCAATTTTTCTCTTAATATCCCTTGAGTATTATCTCTTCATTATACTTTCATAATTATTAACTTAGCTTAAGCACAAATAATACTTCTAGTACCTTTATTATTAAAACCTACTATGGTGTCCCATGTCTCAGGGTATCACTCAGGCTAACACCTGAGCTCTTACCTCTAAATATTGATCTTTACCTGACCGATTCTGACTCTCACTTATGTGCTCAGCTTCAGTGAAGCCACCATTCTCTATACAAAGCTGCCTCTTGCCCTCCTATCCTTAGTTACATGCTTAGATGTGGTTCTATAGACATTCTAAAGACATACATAGATATTCTAAAGACATATAGTCATATGTCTACTAACACATTTGTCATGGTGGTAGATAAATATCTGTTCATTAGTCTTTGAAACCAAGGATATTGACATATACAACTTTAAGTACTAAGATAGCACCTGCAATCGTGTAAGCATGCATTCTAATAAGTATTACATAAGAAAAGGAAAAAAAAAGACATAAACCACACTCTCAAATAACTTATTTTAGTAAGTGTGCAGATACATTCTAATTGCTGTAAGTTTTGCTAACTTCACCAAAGTTAGCAGATGCTCCTGCAGGTGCTATAATGCCCCAAGATGCAGTATTCCATACCATATGGACTGGTTTTTAAACATGAAATTCAAAATAGAATGAGAAAATTTAAAATCATTTTGAGGTTATGCAAGTAAAGAATTAGATGTTTAATATAATTTTTTTCTAAATAAATTCTCTTTAATGGATACATCACTCTTGAGAGTTGATATTGTATAATGAGAGAAGAAATTGGCACAGGAAAGAGCTTTGGATTAGTCTGAGATTGTACTTAATTTTATTTCTCTTCAAAGTTCCCATTAATGGGAAATATGTTACCTTTGAAAAGATAGTCTAAGTAAACTAGGGCTAAGATCAATTCTGCTTTCAGCCTGCAATAAAACTGTCATAGAGATTTACCAAATAAAATAAAATAATGATCGGCAAAGAGTAGCAGGATCAGCAGCTCAGTCAGACTAATAATATCAAAGAATCTTGCCAGCCTGAAGAAAGAGGTAACTTGATAGTAATATAAAAGTTGCACTTGTTATTGTGTGTTGATTTTTGTGTTTTCTTTTCAGCTATATATTGCAGAATTCAGACTTTTAAGTATTTGTAGATGAAACAGGGAACATAAACTTAAATACTTCTCCTCAGAGAGAAATCAATAGTTACAGTTCTCTCTTTTAAGTCAATATTTTATACTCTCAGAAAAAGGAGTGCCATACCAATACTTTAACATCAGTGTTGTACTCATCCTTATTTAGCCACTTGTTCGTTAAGTGTCCTCTGATGATAGTAAAAATGTCTGTGATGGTTTCTAAATAAAACTTCACAGTAAAAAATAACAGACCATTAACAGTAACTAATGAGGATATTTCTGCATCCTAAACTTAAACTTTAATGATCACTTAATTATACAAGCATCATCTACCCAAAATAAGAAATGTCACTAAATTTATGATGGGGAATGTATCTTTCCTTTCATCAAACACAAAGACAATTAAGAATTCAGATTTAAGTGTCCACAATTTTAATCTAATGTAATCATTAAATATCAAACCACAGTATCTTGGAAATTTGACTTTAATTACTACGTAGATATGATAAAATAAATACATGATGAAGATTATTCAGCCTAATAAAAGAAGGAAATCCAGTCATTTGTGACAACATAAATGAAAGTGGAGGACATTGTGCTAAGTGAAATAAGGTAACCAAAGAGAGACAAATACTGCATGATTCCACTTATGTAAGATACCTATGAGTCACACTTGTGAGTGGAGAAAACTTAATAAGTGGTCACCAAAGGTTGTAGAGTAGGGGAAATGGGGAATTAATATATAATGGGTATAAAATTTCAGTTATGCAAGATGAATAAGTTCTAGAGATTCACTATACAACACGGTACCTGTAATTAATAATATTGTCTTCTTCACATGAAAATGTGTTAGGATGATAGATCTCATATTCAGTATTCTTACTACAAAAATAAACACACACACACACACACACACACCACAAAGGGACACAAGGAAACTCTGGAAAATGGTGGATATGTCTATAACCTTGGTTGTAGTAATGGTATCACGGGTGTTTGCATATATTCAGACTCACCAACTGTATACATCACATACATGAAGTTCCTTATATATCAATTATACCTGAATAAAGCTGTTAAAAATAAAATAAAATGAAAAATTTTAAGTAAATACATGCCTAATGTAACCTACGGAAACATCTAGAGGGGTCATCTCACTAAGGCTGTGTGTGTGTGTATGTGTGTGTAACAGCCACTGGTTTTTGATGATTGATTATATACTCAAATAATTCATTAGTTATTGATATTATCATATTCTACTAAGCTGATTTATTTAAGCCTTTCTTAAGGTGAAACGACCAAGGTAAAGTCTGAAGGCACAGTGGCTTTTAATAAAATCAACCAGGATCTTAGTAGTCTTCTCATCTTTGCACTTCCAGTGAGAATATTTGGTCTTTCTCTTTTAAGTGAACTCTTCCCTTAGTACCTTAAGTAGATTTTGGAATTTTATGTACCTGAGTAGTCCAAGACTCATTTTATATACCTCAACAGTATATCACTTTACATTTTAATTCTATTCTAAGGAGTGTTTCATTTCTGATAATTCTATTTGCTCACCATTTTAAAGCCCCAGATACTAATAATATGATTTAGTTTTTGCTAACTAAATTTCAGCCTTACTCTCTATCATCAAGTTCCTATTCTAGTTATCTGACCACTATTTTAGATCATATCTCTGAAAAGATACAACTCTACTTTTACTATCCTGGAAACTACATAATAAACAGTGAGACCTGCTGTATCTCCCAACGCCTCAGAGTATGATATACATTGATAAATCTATTGGATGCTTATCTGAACTTGAAGATACTCTAAATTACTATATCACACTTACAGATATCCTTATTTTGAATTTTAAAGCACTCCTGGGAGATAATATTTAACATATTCAAAAATGCCTCACTGTATTTTGACCCCCTGCAGTGCAGAACCATTTCAGAAATGACACCAGTTTCGTAAAGCATAGCCCCCATCAAGTGCTAAGGTCAATGAATTCTGGTCTAATGCACTGATGGCAGATGAAGACTGATTGTCATCGGTCCACCACATTATAAAGAAGCAGACACAAGATTCGGACTTCAGTCCCCTGATCATGACAGATGATGGACTGCTGCTATTTCCGCAACCATGAATTCTGAAGAGGTGGCAGAAGAGGGATAGATGCAGTTTTGTTTTGTTTTGTTTCATAATATCACAAGATTTGATTCCAGTTTCTGTTTATACCCGGCAAAGAGATGGTTCTTTCTCAAATCAGTCTTATTAGGGCTAGGGACCAGATTAAACAATGCCCCATACGTCCCAGCCCAAGGAACCTAGCCTTGTTGTCACTTTGCATGAGGTGGCTTTCTGCAGCAGAGGGAATTCCTATATGGGCTGGCAATTAAATACGGACTTTCAGTAACTGGAGCACAAATCTGCCTTTGCAGGAGGAGCAGAACAGCAAATCCCAGTGTCAACCCCCTGCTTTGAATGCCATCTATGTTTTGAGTCCATGTTAATTGTGTGCATACCTATTTAGAACTGTTATATCTTCCAGGTAGACTGAACCCTCATCTATATAAAATATCACGCTTTACCAAAAGTAATGCTTCATTCCTCAGAGTCTACCTTATCTTACATTAACATGTAGAGCAGCTTTCTTTGGTGGGTATATATGTGATTTATCTTTTTCCATCAGTTTACTTTCAAGAATTTTGTTCCAGGAGGCACCTGAGTGGATCAGTGGGTTAAAGCCTCTGCCTTCCGCTCAGGTCATGATCCCAGCCTCCTGGGATCGAGCCCCGCATGCATCGGGATCTCTGCTCAGCAGGGAACCTGCTTCCTCCTCTCTCTCTGCCTGCCTCTCTGCCTACTTGCCATCTTTGTCTGTCAAATAAATAAAATCTTTAAAAAAAAATAATTTTGTTCCAATATATTTAAAGCCTGTCTTTTAGAAGCAATATTTTAAAATTCCAATTTGAAATATTCATCTTTAGCTGAAACTCTTACTTCCTATTCATTTGATGTGCTAATTGATACATTTGGTTTCATATCTACATTCTCACCATTTGTGCAATATTTAACTTCTCTGTCTTAAGTTCTTTTTTCCCTCCTTTTAGATGGATCAGTTTAATTATTTATCATCTTAGTTTAATATTACCCTTGCATTCTTTTAAAATAAAACAACTTTTATTTGTTGTTCTTTTACTTGGTAAATGATTCAACCATATATTCTTTACTAATTATAGTACAATACAAAAGTAATAATCCTGCTTTACTAACAGTGGAACTTAGAACACTGTATTAAGCCATATATCTCCATCCAAGTTTGGGTGTTATTTTATATTATTTTACATGTTTGAATGCTACATATATTTTAACTTCTAAAGGGCATATCAATCATTGTTTTATAAGGAAATATTTATTTATATTTGGTGCCATGTTTAATTTTCATTGCTCATTTTTTCTGCATTACCATGCTTTTATATGGAACCATTATTTTACTTGTCTAAAGAACTCCATTTAATATATGGTTTAATTTAAGGGTATAAGTAGCTAATTCTCACAATTTCTGTTTCTCTGGAAATATTTATCTTTTCTCCTCTCATTATTTCACTTTTTTTTTCCTTTTTTTTTGGTTTAGGCAAAAGGTCAAACTGGAAACAGCCCAACATGTGATGGTATAGATAAATCTCAAAATCATTAAGCTAAATGAAGGTAGCCATACAGAAAAAAAAGAAAAATCCTACATGATTTCATATTTTATCTATTTTCAAAACACTAGAAAATGGAAACCAATTTATAGTGACTTAAAGGTCAGTATTGGTGGGACTGGGAGAATATTTTAAGAATATTTTAAGGATAGGAAAATATTTCAAGGATAGTGAAAAAAAACTAAGGGTTGCTGGAGGAAGGTGGGCAGGGGGGATGGCAGGGGAGTATTGAGGTTAGTTTTGATAACTACTGGGTGTTGTATGTAAGTGATGAATCACTGAATTCTACACCTGAAACTAATATTACATTATATATTAACTAGCTGGATTTAACTGGAATTAAATTAAAACTTGAAATTAAAAAAATGAAACTAAAAAAAATGTCTGAGGTATCTCTTTTGGGTGATCAACGTTGTGAAAGTTGATTGGGATATTTGTTTTTTCATGGGTGAAACTATTGTCAGAACTCATTGAATTGTACATTTTATATGTATGTGGTTTATTGAGCATAGTTAGATATTGATAATTTTTGAAAGAAGTCCAAATTAGGAGAATTAGCTCTCCTACTTATTAAGAATTACTGTAAATTTGTATATATTAGAAAAGCATTCTGTGATATGAGAGACAAGTCAATAGAAAATAATAGAAAGTATAGAAATAGTGAGATTATGTAAAAGTACGTACTATAATTGCATATAAAGGAATGTAAATACATATACATGCATAATCATATATGATTATTATATTATATATACCTTATATATGTGTAAAGTATATAATGTATATTATATTATAATAAAGTATACATATTATACAATATATACTTCATATGTGTATAAAATATACAATGTATATTATATTATAATGAAATATATCTATTATATAATATATACTTTATATATGTATAAAGTATCTATTATGTATAACATATATAATAAAACATTATATATAAAATACAGTATAATAATACATATTATATGTCATATAATATACACATACATATAAAAAATCATGGAAATACCTATACTTTGATATACTATATCAAAACTTCCAATGTTTTATTTTAGAATGATGTCATTTTGTGTACATTTATATTTATTAACTTTTATTAGGCCAGAATTCTGATTACAACTGAGAATTTTCTTTTATTTGCACTTTCTAAACTTTTTGTGTAAAAGTTTTTAAAGATAATGTAAAGATAATATAATGACATTTTACTAAAATTTTAGACTGCCTTATTTTGTATTATTTTGTATTTAATCAACTTAGATTTGGCAATAATTAATAACAATTACAGGAGATCGCCAGTACATTTGAACAATATACTTTTATTATTATTATTTTAATATATTTATCAAACCTTAAAAATGTGTCAAAAATGTTAATTTGTATATTTTATTGTAACTAATCCTAAATGGAAATAAAGTATTTCATATAATATCTAAACATTTCTTACCATGAGATTCCAAAAATAAATTTTATTTTTAAATATATGCTTACATAGCTTTCTGAGGTTTTTTTTTTTTAAGATTTTATTTATTTATTTGACAGACAGAGATCACAAGTAGTCAGAGAGGCAGGCAGAGAGAAAGGAAGGGAAGCAGGCTCCCCGCTGAGCAGAGAGCCAGATGCAGGGCTTGATCCCAGGACCCTGGGATCATGACCTGAGCTGAAGGCAGAGGCTTTAACCCACTGAGCCACCCAGGCACCCCTGTTTCCCACTGTTTTATCAGCCCAATTTATCAATTTCCTTTTCTTTCTTCCTCTCGTTTTTCATTTGTTATTCTTTTTCAATGCAACTACACAGAATAAGCAAATGTATTGTTATATCCCACTAAAAATGGACTCTGACAGGTCCTGATATAGGCATTCAGTTACCGCTTATTGCTATTATTAATGGCCCCCTCAAATGACTTCTCAATTATGTAAAAATACTTAAAAACTAGTCACAGAATAAAGAAAAAAGAATATGCCTTGTACATTGGAGGAAACTAACCTCCTTTGAACGTTTCTTTTGAATTGTCAAATATAAGCACACAGGCACATTTCATCCTTTTACATATACTTTTAGATGAGGTTAATTTACCTTGGAATTTCAAGCAACAATTTAGTTTAAAGATTAAACCCACTGGAGACCCAAACTCTTGTTAAATCATACAAATCAGAGTAAGGTGTTTCTTCGCCATATGAAGGAAAAGAAGATAGCAAATTAAAGTACTGTTAAGTTAGATGAAGCAACAACAACAAAAAAATAAAATATTCCTAAGGAGAAAGATAGGATTCTGTTAACAAAGGTTATAAATATCAGCTTAAAAATTACATGGCATAATCAACTCTGATACATGGTAATTTTAGTATGCTAACATAATTTTGTTTATTCTCCTGTCAAAATCACTCAATATTGATTCTAGTTCTATAGAAAGTTTTAAAGTTCCCTCATGTAGCAAGCTTGATTCCAAATAAATATTAATGACCATTTGGGGGAGTCCCTTGAAATATGTTTTTGTTGTTTTAGTAGGTATTTTTTAAGAAGCAGAATATATGTGTATATGCTTTACTCCACACATAGCAGGTTAATCAAATACAATAATTTTTGTAACAACTATATAATAGACACTATTTAATGACAATAATTTTGATAATATAATAGCTTTATGAACAATCATCCTTCTATAAAATTTCACTTTTAAGTTTAAAAAATGTAGACAAACTACCAAACCAGTTTCTATAATTTCATGTCATTTTAGATAATGAGCTATAATGACATTCATTCATCTCTTTCAGCATATCCTACCCTTGTAAATCCCAAAATAAATTATCATACCATCAATAGTTTTAAGAAAATATATATGACCAACTACATAACTAGATGAGAAGGTTTTGGTTTGTTTTTTAATAAATTACTAGAAATATTTAAATTAAACTAAGGATTTGAGCATGAGAATCTATGAAGGAAACAAATACTTAAACTTGATGTGTCAGGCTTTCAAAAAAAATACAAATATCATACATATAAGGATACTATTTATATTATAACAGAAGAACAACTTAAATGTAAGTGGTATAAATAATGATAATTACCATTTTTGCTGAACCAAGTGAATCTACCATTCCAATCATTTTAAAAAATAAGCCATATGTCTCTTTCACAGAAATTCTTGACCCTAAATTTTCAATCCTTTCCCTTCTAGACTTGACCACTCAAGTCATTTGCAACTGTCTGTGGTTCATACACACACCAACACCCACATAAACACACACACATCTTTCCAAAAATGAATGGCCATTATAACTATTAGAAGTTCTACTCATAGTGAGGGCTTATTTTCACCCTTCTCTTTTAAGGTTATCTTTGAGCTGAGCTACAATACATTCTGGCTTGTAACAATATACCATCCCATCCATTGATGAATCAAGTTTAACTTCTCTCCTTCATCATTCTTCATAATGGAAATCCTCTGCCCTAATATATCATAGGTTTGAGTTGAAAGGGTCATTAACAGTTGTCTAGCCTACTTACTCCTGCAGTTTATGTTTGCTTTCTAACTTTGCTTGTGACCAGTCAATGAAATAACACTTCCATCTTTCAGTGGCCTGATGTTCCATTTAAATTTAAGACAAAGTAAGTCTGACACCTACAGTTCATTACATGGTCACTTGATACTCTACGTAAGATGTTTCTCTACCAAGGTCCAACAGCATACCAAGACTCGATGGATCCACTGTTTCTGTACTTGGGACAGTAACCCATTTTATTACCTTGTGCTCATATATCCTACCTCTAAGGCAGAGTAGTGGTGGTGGAACAGGGACAAAGTTTTAACATCAACCCAAACTTTCAATACAAAACACTAGAGTTGAGTTCTCCCTTCCATGTTATGCAGATATCATAGTAATTGCACAGAGGTCCATTTGTGAAAGAACCAAGGGAAATCATTATCTGGCTTCTCCTTCAGTCAGTAGGTTTCAGGTCTAAAAATTGGATCAGGGCTGAACTGGACAAGAGTTTACGGTGTTTTTTAATTAATGCTTCTCAGACTCCTGATCGTCTATCTTGGATTGTTTTTGATAACGTATGTTGAACAATATCATCAATCTTGGCTACCCATCTTTACCTTCTTCTATTAAGCATCTGCATAATTCTTTGGCCCCTGCTGCCATTCTGATTTGGCCATTCATTATAAAATATCAGCATGATGCTTTGATTGTTAAACACCACTTCCTGGCCTCTATTATTCTGAGATCCTATCATCCCCATTGCTCTCAGGGTCCTTGATTCTTAAAAAATAATCACTTGCTGGTAGTACTGAGCAACAATGACCTTCACAGTGATATTGGTATGCTCTTCATCAGTTAATAATTTGGTTAGCAAATTTTCCTCCATCTCTCAGTCATCTACACTCATTATCATCATAAGGACACAGAAAAGAGGACTGAATGTTGAGCCATCTTCCTTATTTCAAAAAGGATCAAAATGTGTCCAAAATTGATGCTTCCTGACAGTGCACAGGAGAAGAATGAGGCACAAACAAGTCAGCTGCAAGAGAATGGGAGCAGGGGACAACAGTAGGAAAGACTGTTACCCCAAACAACTCCTCAGTCTCATATTTATTAGAAAGTGAGTGACAATCAACAAAGCAGCCAGAGTAGATTACACTTGACCATGAGTCTTGTAGATACGTAAGAAGAAAGGCAAAATATGTCTGGTTACTTAGTACATGACCTATAGTGAGCAAGCCCAAAGGAAAGGATTGTCTGACTAACTGCTGATGCTCTCCGGGGAAGGGGAGATAATGGAAAAATGAAGCAGGCCGGGTTCTGTCCTGAGCAAGCTGGGCATTCCCAGCTGCTCAGCTTCAAGGACGAATATTGTCCTCTCCCACAGTGGGAGAAGCTGTTGCCAGTACATGTTTTTCTTAAGGCCATATCTAAGCATGCTTGGTAACTAGTATAATTTCTCATAGGTTATACTTTAAGCAGTACATTGTTCTGAGGGATGGATACACAAAATCAAAACAAAAGTGAAAATGAAATAAAATGCCCCCATAAGTTTTGGAAAGGAAGTCAAGGAGTCACACACAACAAATCAAGGTAGAATGGTAATAGTATACAATGACCAGTCTCAAAAGAGACTTGAAGAAAATATAATTTTAAAAAATATATAATTCAATGAATATAATACTTTTAATGCTTATTCAATGCTGTAGAGTATCTTAAAAGCAAATGAATTAAATAGAACAAACATCAATTATAAGTTCACAAAAAAAAAGAATTGAGTGAAACCAATGATCAGTATTGAGGAAAATAAACATGGGCCAAAACAACATCATTCAAGGAACATTTAATAAAGCAGAAACTAAGAGCTATGGTGGAAAACAAAAGTATGGACATAGGGGAAACATTTACAAAACATGGTTTCACTAGATAAATTAACATAGTTATAAAGAAGCTAAATTAGGAGACAAAGCTGATTCACCTGATGATAATTAGAAAAAAACAAAAACAAAAACAGAGACAGTGAGGATGGAAGAAAAGTACTGAAAAATGAATAAAGAACTGACACTAAAGATATACACATATCTGACATACACACATATATAAAACATCAAGCATCCCAGGGAACAGAGTGAGTTATTTACTTATCTGAGAACAAATACTAAATAATTCCCAAAGGTTAGAAATCCGGCTGCCTCACATTTCTCCTAAGGAACATCTAATGCCAAAGAACAATGGAAACTTGTCTACAAAGTTCTGAGAGAAAAAAAGTATAAACTGAAAATATTATGTCAAGTACCACGAGGGCATTTTTAGACATTCAAGAAGTAAAGTAATGTATAACCCTGGATGCGTACTAAAGAAAATGCAAAACTATGATAAGAGTATATTAATATTGACTCAAAAAAATGAGCATGCATATAAAATAATTCATATAGAAATGAAAACATTTAAATGTAGAATTAATCTAAAACATCTTTATAAATTATGATTATAGAAAGGAATATAAATGTTCTATCTCTGGTCATGTTAAGATGAATAATCAAATACATTAGTGGGAGGAAGGTGGAGTGGATTTGGGAATTATTAATTTCATCCACTTTCAATACAGCAAGTAAAGAGCTAATATCACAATTATTAAAATAACTTAAATTACAGAAAAATAAAATTAGAAGTTATTTTGCACTCTTAATGTTTTTACGATATTACAATCAGTAAAAAAATTATTCAGGAAATAATCTCTCTTCATGCAGTTTAAAAAATCTTATTAAAACTTTAATTTCTTTTATTTCTCTACTTCCTCTTTTAATTTCAAGAAAATGAATAGGTTTAATTCATGTTTTTTAAATAACATATACATTATGATCAGTTACCTTTCTCTATATTCAACCATTAATCCCTCTCTCATTTATCTTTCAGCTGTTTTATCTAGCTAGTCTCTATTTCTTTCATGTACCACCTACCCTTTCTACCTATCATCTACATATCTGGGGCCAATTATCTACACGTCTTTCCATTATTTTTTACATATCTGTCATCTGTCTACAGTCTATCTTCTTTTTTAGGAAAGATTTTCTATTTTCTATTGATTATTTGAGATAGAGAGCATGACAGGGCACTGGTGGCAGGGAGGGAGGTGGCAGAGGGAGAGAGTGAAGCAGCCTCCCCGCTTAGCATGAAGCAGGACAAGGGGCTAGATCCCAGACCCTGGGATATGAACTGTGCCGAAGGCAGATGCTTAACCAGCTAAGCCACCCAGGTGCCCCTACAGCTGTCTTCCATCTCCTTCTCTTTTAATCTACCTGCTATTTATACATCTATATGTCCATCCATCTCTGCCTTTGATTTATCTACAGTTATTTATCTCTGTTGTTTTCACAATATGATGTTTTACTTGTTAATGAGTTAAATGACGGATAAGACATTATCTGTCTTATCTTCAAAGTGTCACTTCTTCAGCCTAAAATACTAAAAGAAAATGATTAAAATCTATTAAAACAAAACAAAATCCATTAAACCATAAAAATTTATTTAAGCAAAGCTGTGAAACAATGGAAGGCAGAAAAAAACCTGTTACTTGTAAAAATTTTAAAAAGGGGAAGAAAAGTAAAAACAAATAAGCACAGATTAAAAATAGCCACCACCTCTTAGGCAACAAATATATGTCAGATTTCACATCCAATTAATTATCTAAATCTTATGATAACCCCATGAAGTAGGAATGAGTATCTACTGGCAGAACTAGCATTCAAACCAGGACTTGCTGAAATAACAAGTAGAATTTGTTTAAATTTCATTAAAATTAATATTCTGAAAACCTAGTATAGGATTAAAAAAGGAAAGATTTTTAAGATTTGAAAGAACTCCTTTATCTGAGACTATGATGGCTCACTATAATACTCAGTAGCATCTGCCAAATTCCTGAAGTCAACAGGGGAGGAGAAAGTCATAATCCTTTATAATATGCCACTTGCTATTTCCATCAGAGACTCCACAGACAGATGGAAGTGGGCCATGGATTTGACTGAGTGTAGCCAAAAGGTAGGCTCCTGTGTATAGTAAGTTGCAAATAAAAGGGAAGCAAATATATGGGAAATTTATTTTACTTAATTTTATTTTATTCATTCATTCATTCATTCATTCATTCATTCATTCATTTTTCAGGGGAGGGGAAGAGAGAAAAATCCCAAGCAGGTTTTTCACCCAGAGTGGAGCCTGATGATGGTGGGGAGGAGAGAAAGGGAGTGCTTAATTTCTTGACCCTGAGAGCATGACCAGAGCTGAAATCAGTCAGATGCTTAACTGACAAAGCCACCCAGGCACCACTGACCTTTCAGTAAATAAGTACAACATGTTATAATAATGATAGTTAAAGAATTACTTACCTCTACCAGAATACCTTAGAATAATTGGCATATACTCTGCTATAATTAGTTTAGTAAATTGGCATATACTACATTAAAAATGTATATCTTTTTTTTTTTTTAAAGATTTTTATTTATTTATTTATTTGACAGACAGAGATCACAAGTAGGCAGAGAGACAGGCAGAGAGAGAGAGGAAGGGAAGCAGGTTCCCTGCCGAGCAGAGAGCCCGATGCGGGGCTCAATCCCAGGACCCTGGGATCATGACCCGAGCCGAAGGCAGCGGCTTAACCCACTGAGCCACCCAGGCGCCCCTCAAAATATTCTCAAAAAAAAAAAGCTAGGGAATAAGTACTCTTCTTTCCACCATCGTTTTCTTTTTTTTTGTTTTGTTTTGTTTTAATAGGGGAACTGAATCTCAAGAACATTCAGACATGTACCATGTATATATAGGTTATGAATAAGAAAGCAGGGACTCAAAATCAAGAATTCCGATTATATATCATCCTGCTATATTAGACTACTAAATACATTAAATCACCAAGGGGTGGCGGGGGGGGATGTGCTCAATTCCCCAAGAGCCCAGCACTTTCCTGTATAAAGATTCTTGGGTAATACCATGGGTAATAGTAACACCATCTGGATCTATCAACTTCTACGGTCTCTTCCACACACACAATCCAGTGCAACATCCTTTACCTGGTGCCACCCCCACCCAGACACCTAACAGGCACACAAAGGAAAGTAGGAGCAGTGGTTCTGCTGCAAAACTTAGCCAGAAAATTTCTTCCTGATGAGTTTGAAACATCAACCTAGGGAAATTGTGGGCTAACATGTTATTGGTATGGCTAACTGAGAAATCAAGAAAGAGATGGAATCAATTCTGGAAGTTCACAGTAGGAAAAGGAGGAAAGGAAGAAATTATCATCAGGGCTGTGTTCCCTCAGGAAACTGAGCGAGAATCCATTCCTTGGCATTCCTAGAGTCCTTTCAGTGGCTCTAGGTATGCTTTGTGGTTGCTTGGCTTATGTTAATATCACTCCAATCTCTGTCTTCACCTCCACGTTGCTACCCTTTGTATTTTTGTGTCTGTGCTCTGTATGTCTCTCACTAGGATATTTGTATGGATTATATGGATTTTTATATAGAAATATATTTCCACCTAACTTATACCTGATATTTAATCAAAATGCCTGTATTTTTTCAATACTCTTCCAGATCATAGGTCTGGTGAAATTGTTCCTAGGTGGCTCATTTAGAAACTCTGTATGATTCTGAGTCATTCTTCATGTGTCTATGGCTAGAACCACCATAACAACTATTTAGCAAAATCTTAGGTTCTTCAGAACAGAACATGACTGTGACACACTGAGGGAAGGCAGGGTTTGATTACCCCAGTTTATAACTCCTTTGCACATCTAATACTGGCATTAGAAGAACTAAAATTAGGATAACAGTGAACTTAGGAATTAGTATTCCTACTTAATTAACGTCCCTTGTCTCCTCAATAAAGTATCCTAAATATACCAATGTCTAATTATGTATATCTCCTTCACAAATTACATTTGATTTTTTACAAATCTATTTATCTATATATCTCCCTATCAATCAATCTTATTACTTGGAGAGGAGTCATTCCTCATGTTTCAAAAGTGGTTTCTAAAGAAATTTCCTAATTATCTTTTTAAAGGGTGATGATCTTTACAAAAGACAGGTAAATGTCAATGCAATTTATAAGTTATGTAGAAAGTAATTATGACAGAGGCTAACTGAAATTTATGGAAATGTATTGGCATAATCAAACTCTCAGAGATGCCAAAGAAAAATTTAGAAAACACAATCATCAACTTCCTTATCTGTATTTACACTACAGACAGTACTCTATTCACACACACACACACACACACACACACACACACACACCACCTTCATAATGTGTGAATGTTGCCTCTCTTTAGTATTTAGGTTTATTTTTATTTTTCGTAGTGAAAAAGTTATATTTTCATACAAAGAATAGCTGTGATCCTTTCAAAGAATATTGAAAGTTTTTCTCTTATAATTGCTTTTATTCCCTATAGTAGCTGCTTCTGAATTATGCTATAATCCTTAAGCTTCAATCATAAACTCTTTTTTATTTCAAATTCTGACCAGGCATTTGTACCTGGATACAACTTTTTGTGCTCTGGGTCTCATTTTTGCTTACTTTCTCA
Source organism: Lutra lutra (assembly GCF_902655055.1). Lineage (NCBI taxonomy): Eukaryota > Metazoa > Chordata > Mammalia > Carnivora > Mustelidae > Lutra > Lutra lutra. The sequence goes on from NC_062290.1 coordinate 55,547,681, forward strand.
AGATTTAACTCCACTGTGTATTTATGAAAGAAATAATACAATTTGGGGTATTTTCTTAAAAATAACAGCTGGGATCTGGGGAGGGGGATGGAATCACAGGAAGTATGGATGAAACAAGATTAGCCATATGCTGAAAACTTGAAACCGGGTTAGAGACACATGGGAGTTTATTACACTATTATTTCTACTTTTGTTTATATATAAATTTTTCCATAATAAAACATTTTAAAATGTATCTTCCTTTGGCAATCCCCTCTTTCCTCCATCCTCAAGTAGTCTTCTCTTTTTTAAATAGTTTCCTTAACATTCAAATATATTCTATTATTATAAATCTTTAAAAAGTGAGTACCTCAGGACTTGTTCCACATGCTCTTTTCTTCCTATCTTTATTGGTGAGCCATTCTTGAGTCACTAACTATCAAGCATATATACCTTCTTTATGTTTGAGAATAAATGTTCTGATGCCTTATTTCCTTACTTTTAACCTCATTTGGATGTCTTCCACATTCTAAGCTTTAAAATTTCCAAGTTGCTTTGCCATTTCATACATATACACACATACACACAGATTCCCTGGTACCACCTTAACTCACCCTTATGTCAGTAAACGGTTGTTTTTTTGTCACATCAGTCAAGAAAGCTAAAATTTTATCTTTGGTCCTTTTTTCTCATTTCACCTCATCTACTCCATGAAGACATCATTTCTTTTCTACTTTTTTTTTTTTTAAAGATTTTATTTATTTCTTTGACAGACAGAGATCACAAGTAGGCAGAGAGGCAGGCAGAGAGAGAGGAAGGGAAGCAGGCTCCCTGCTGAGCAGAGAGCCCGATGTGGGACTCGATCCCAGGACCCTGAGATCATGACCTGAGCCAAAGGCAGCGGCTTAACCCACTGAGCCACCCAGGTGCCCCATTTCTTTTCTACTTTTAAAGTATATCTTAAATTTAACCATTTATTTCTACCTCAATATTCTGGTTCAGACACTATTATTAAATACCTAGATTGTTCCTACAACAACTTGTAAATTGATCCCTGATAACAACATAAATCAAACTCACTCTGCCAATCCATTTTCCTCACACTAGCCCCAATTTAGCGTTTTTTTCTTTTTTTTTTTAAATCCAAACTTAAACAAAGATTAAACAAAGGTTAAGTCACAGCACTACTTAAAAATCGTCAGTGGCTTTTCATTGCAATTGTCAGTGGTATTTCATTGATAAAATACAACAAGGCCTTACTAAAATCTTGAAAGTTTTGCATGTTTTTGTCCATATTGACTTCTGTGACTTCATCTGTTTTTAATCATCTTTTTTCATCAAATTTGGGTCACTTGACTTTTTTACTTTATTTGTTTTCATATTCTTTAATATATCAAGATCTTATTTTAAAATATTTTGTATTTTCTATTTGCACTCCACAAAAAGCGTTTCATCTACTTTTGAAGGGGTTGTATTTCTTATTAGTCTTCTTGGTTGATATGTTAAATATTCAGAGATATTGTCCTGAAATAGTTCCTTCACAAACCGTTAAAAAAAAAAAAACCTAGTTCCTTAACTGTACTTCAGTTTATAAATAGTTCATTAATTGGTTACTTTGTTTTCTATGCCCTCCCTTTAAAAACAGTAACCCTTTTGAGACCATATTTTTTAAAATTTATTGCCTAAAATAGTATCTGATTAATCTCTAATGTATTGGTTGAGTTCTAAAAAGTAAAATCTTTAGAGAATATTTCAGTATTAATGGTATTAGTATATGGTATAAATTCATCTAAGATATAAACTATAACATGTTTGTTAACATAAAAACGACTCTTGGGGCACCTGGGTGGCTCAGTGGGTTAAAGCCTCTGCCTTCAGCTCAGGTCATGATCCCAGGGTCCTGGGATCGAACACCACGTCAGGCTCTCTGCTCCGTGGGGAGCCTGCTTCCTCCTCCCTCTCTCTGCCTGTCTCTCTGCCTACTTGTGATCTCTGTCTGTCAAAGAAATAAATAAATAAAATATGTAAAACATAAAATAAAAATGATTCTTTTAGAAGATTTTTATTTGACACAGAGAGAGAGAGAGAGAGAGAGACAGAACAACCAGGGGGAGCAACAGGCAGAGGAAGAGGGAGAAGCAGGCTCCCCACTAAGCAGAGAGCCCAATGTGAGTCTCGATTCCAGCACACTAAGATCATGACCTGAGCTGAAGGCAGACGCTTCACTGACTGAGCCCCAGCAGCCCAAAATAAAAACTATTCTATTTTTAAAAAATTATCTGTAACTTGTATGTTAGGTTAACATGATAACTTTTAGAAACTGTGCTAATAAACTCTTCAGTACTGAACAGGAATTTCTGGAAACTGGACTTCAGGCATTTACATGGAAATGTGGATCAAGTTGTTCAACCAACTGTTACTTAAATATAGAATGTTTATAAGCACAAAATTTACTTCATAAGGTGATTGGACATAAAACATGATTTTTACACACAGTAATTATTCTACATTACAATCTTGTGATTTGGAAATTATTTTATTCTTAGGTACAAGAGCTTGAGTTTCAAAGAGTTCTAATGGCTAGACAGTGTTCACATAATTGGTATGTAATAAACATGTCAGAAGAAAAAGTGAAGGTCTTTAAGATGGGCAAAAGATTGGTAGGGGTCCTTTCAATGGTATTTTGGGCTTTATTACACTTTTTGGACTAATTCTCTGCTATCTGCAACTTTCATTTTCTTTGAATATAACTCTAAAAAATTGAAGATAATGCAAGTGGGTCTTTTTTTCTGCCCATAGAAATGCAAATTTAAGACAGAGGTACAACTGTTTTCTACTGAAAAAGGTGATTTCAAACATTATATTTTATAGCCCTAGAGACTTTAAATATTTTGCCACTTAGGAAAATTTGGTTTGTCGCTTCTGATTGCCCATTTGTGTCTGTATCTATGTGTTTGCTCTTCAGATATTCCTTTGAACTGATGTAGCACACTATCGGCTCCTTCATTAATTAATATGTTAAATAAAAGCCTTGAGATGGTGACCACTGTATAAAATTTATAATTTTATGTTTGAAAATTATTTTCTAGAAGCCAGAACATAAATCCTAATGAGCTGACTATAGATTTTATGGGCTCTTTCCATTCATGCCAGAGTTACTACCCAGCATGGGCTGTTGTTACCTGCCTGAAAGTTGGTGAACTTCAATTAGTAAGAGTTTGAAAAGACAGGAGAGGAAACAGTACACGTTTTGACAAGTACTAAACATATTTTGCTGAAATATTCTTCTGGATGTGAATAATTCATTAACTAGTGATATGTTCCTTAAACGTAGTTATACTTCATCAGAATTTTGGAGAGCCAAGTACGTTTACTGTTGTATCTTCACATGCTGAAAATGTATTGCTTGCCTTGACAATTATTTGACCAGTGTCTGGAATTGACTGAAAAACACTGTGTGCCCCACCATGCAACTTTTAAGAAAGGAGCCCTTGTGACTCTAAACAACAACTAAAAGTCTATTAGAATCAAATATTTAGTTTTAAGTCTAGAAAGAGGGGTCAAGTAGCTCAGACTATGCCCCAGCAACATGTTCTTTCCCCTTTTTGATGATCAGGACTTTCACATTTCCTTTAAAATCTCATCCATTTATTATTTAGAGTTCTTATGTCTGACACACTTGAGCTGATGAACAGATCTCCCAGATTCTTTGGCTCCAGGTCCTATCAGTTATACTTGTTGACTGGAAATCCACTTAGGGACAATGCTTCACAGTTGCCATGGATAGAGCCAACCATCATAATAAGGATTTAGCAGCAATGGTCAATCTTCTGAAGTGCTAAAATTACAGACTTCTTTTCTCTCTCTTTTTTTTTTTAAGGATTTATTTATTTATTTGAGAGAGAGAGAGAGAAAGGGGTGGGGGAAGAAAAATAGAGAACCTGAAGCAGACTCCCCACTCAGCATGGGGCCCCATGCAGGGCTTGATCTCACGACCTTGAGATCACGACCTTGAGCTCACAACCGGAGCCGAAATCAAGAGTCAGAAGCTTAATCAACTGAGCCATCCAGGTGCCTCCAAACTACAGATTTCTTATGATTACAAAGGGAATCATTTTTCACTGTTACTTTTTATTGGATTTAAAAACTGTGCTCATTTTTATGACCAATGTGATAGGGTAAGTTTGTCTCTTTTCTGTGTCATATTTTGTCATTTAAACATCCAAGTAATACTCCAAAGCCACCCAAATCTGTGACTTAAAAAGAACTCTTCTGAGAACTAATAAAAGCTCTTTCATAGAGGATTCAATGTGGGGAAGGCTGTACTGACAACCCTTTTTTACAAGTCCAAGCAACACTAATAAGCCTCTCATTCCACTCTTGCTTCTCAGTTCTCTCCACCTCATCCCTACAGTTCAATTCCTAAGTCTCATCTCCTGTTCCATCCCTTTTTCAGATGCAAATTAACCCACAGAGTAGATGTGCATGAAAGGTCTGAAGTTCAGGGAGACTCCATATTCTTCCTATGTAGTTATGGTGACCTCCCAAGAAGCCTTGCTGTGTTTTCTATGATCTATAACAAATTATTACTGATGTAGCTTAAAACAACACACATTTAGTGTTTCAAATAAACACAAACTTATTATTTTACCATTTGGGAAGCCAGAAGTCAGAAAATGGTTTCAATAAGCCCAAGTGAAACTATTAGCAAGGCCATGCTTCCTCTGGCAACTCTAATCTGTTTCTTTGCCTGTTTCTCTCCCTAGAGCTGCATTTCCTGGCCCATGGTTCCTTTTTGTTTTCAAAGCCTGAAGCAACACTGTGTTATCTTCTCATCTGTTTGTAGTCAAATCTGCCTCTGTCTCCTCCTTATAAGGACACCATGATTGTGATTGCATTCAGGTCCCATCTCAATAATCTAGGATCGTCTCTCCATCTTAAAATCTTTACCTTAAATATAACTGTAAAGTCAGTTTTGCTAGATAGGGGAGCATTCACAGGTTCTAGGGATTAGATCTGGATATCTCTGGGGACCATTTTTCAGCCCACCACACTCGCTAACTTTTTACTATCGTTACGCTTGCTGCCAAAGCATCAAATAACAAACTACCAAACATTTGCCAGTGCTTTCATGCAAAACATCTGGAGGGAATTAAATGTAAACTTAAGGAAGTAAAAATTAATAGAATGGAAGTATCACATACTACAAGGAATACATTAATTAAAAATTGTGCTGAGGAAAGATGATGCTTGGCATTTTTATAAAGGGAAAACAATACATGAAAAATGTAAAATTATTTTAATTGCTAAAAAATAAAGCACTAAATAAGATTTTAAAAGAATAAACAGTAATTTAAGAGATATTTCTGGAATCCTGAGGGGAAGAAGCAGTATGTGAATCACAGAGCAGATAATGAACAAAAGTTTGACTCATTTTATACAAAGCAAAATTGACCATAGTCCCAGAAATAACTACTGAGAAAAATAGAGGTTCATATGCAGATTTATATTATGTAAGAGCTGAGAAAGGAATTCAGTGAAAACAACAGATGAAGATATGTTAGCACAATGCTTATTTAAAAAATATCTTGATCTGGAAACTTGCTCAGAAATAGAATGATATAAGCAGATTTCGTAAATTTAAACAGACCTCAAACTTTCACAAAACATTGACCTGAATCTTCCAGATTTTATCTTAAATAGAAAAATATTTTCTCTAAAATTTTTGACATCCCTTCCATAAGTCATATTAAAAGTATGTGCTAACATGTATAGAAGGTAGGCATAGACTATTGTTTAGGTTAACACAACAACTGTAATTTTAAAACCTTTATATTTACCATCAAAATATTTTATTTCACAGCAATTTGTACATATACATGAATATATCTTAAATATACACTTACACGAATATGTATTAAATATATCAAGGTGTATGCAGGGTTGGCTCCTTCTGGGGGGATGTGAAAGAAAGCTGTCCCACTCTTCTCTCCCAGTGTCTGACTGCTTCAGGTGATCTATGGCTTATAGATAGTGTTCTCTTGTCTTCATAGTATTCTCCCCTTGAAAGCACTCAACAGACCCCAGAGTTCTAAAACAGTTACCTAGTTTCTCCTGATGTAACTGTTGTCTAGGTGCAGAGATAGATTTCTATTGCTTGCTTTTCTGGCGCCTGGAGGTGTGGTGAAGGAGAAGTGCATCACAAAGGGGTAGCCTAAAGCAATCTGCCCAGTGATGAGATCATTCTGTATCTTCACAGTGGTGATAGTTACACCATAGCACATTTTTGTCAAAATGGATACACTGTAAACCTCAGTTTAAAAAATGCTGACATTTGATCCTTGACTAAACATTTGGTGATTTAAGGAACTATTGTCAATTTTAGGGAAAAAAAATGACTGATAGATTTTTGTCTTCCTCTCTTCAGAGGCACATGCCATATTTTATTCTAAGTTTATTCTTTTAATTTATATTATTATAATTTTCAAACATGCCCAATCAGAAAGAAAAATATAGCAAGTTCCCATGTACTCACCTCTTAACTTTAAAAATGATCATGTTTCTACTTGTGACAATACCTTTTTTCTTTTTTTAATAAAAATGCAGTAGTTTAATTGAGTACTGCATCCTCCATTTCTTGGTGGCAATTCTAAGGACACTTGGTCAAAGCTTTCCAGCCATAGCCCTCTTTTAGGTCTGTGACCATCACCATCTGTTATAGGTAGAATTATGTCCTCCAAAAAAGATGCTGACATCTTAACCCCAGCAACTCAGAATGTGACTTTATTTGGAAAGAGGGTTTTTTTACAGATTTAATTACTTAAGAGGAAATCATGCTAGAGTACAGTAAACTGATTTAATATGACCTGCATCACTATGAAGAGATGTTATATGAAGAGAGAGAAACACAGGGAGATGTGTAGATGGAGGCAGAGATTAGAGTTATGCTATCAGCCAACGAATCCTTGGGGCTACCAGAAGCTGTAAGAGGCAGAGAAGAGTCCTCCTCTAGGGACTTTGGAGAGCGCATCACCCAACTGACACCTTCATTTTGGACTTCCAGTCTTCAGATCTGCTGAAGAAAAATTTTTACAGTTTTAAGTCACCCAGTTTGTGCCACTTTGTTTACAGAATCCCTAGTAAACGAATATACCATCTAAAAAACACACTTATCGTATCAAATGTCCAAAATATTGGTAAGTGGCATTCGGCAAGAGTTAGAGGCTTAAGGTATCAGCTACACCATGCTTGTTGTCAATCTGTGGTATGATTCGAATGAATTTCCTCAAAACAACAAACAAGGAAGGCAACTGACAAGAGCAGTTTCCTTCCCACACACAACAGTATATTCTTTTGGTCACCTAGTAACAGGAGTGTTTAAAAAAAATGTAAATATGGTTAAAATTTAGATCTCAATATAAATGGCTTTTGATGTTGATGAGAAAATCTAGTGCTCATACCTAAAATACATATGTACGTATGTATTGATCCCAGTTAAACATTACTATGGAAGACATACTTTGTCCCCTTTCTTTTCCAACATGCCATTAACTTGAAAAAAATAAAAGGATGATCAGCATGGTTATGCCTCACTCCCTCATCAGCTCTGAGGACTGATTCAAGTGAATTCCCTCCTCCCTCAACACATGGGGAAGTCATGTGACAAGAGCGATTTCAGTGCACAAGCATGAACTCTATCACCTGGTAACTACAGTATACAATAAATAAATAAATAAATAAATAAATAACTGTAATGGATTGATAAAAGGAGAAAAATGTTAAAAACACATTAGGGGAATCCAGATTTCCACATGTAGAAATCACCCACCAAATACACACAAAGGATACTTAGTCTATTTCCATGACTGATTACCTCCTAAATTACTTATCAAATTTGTCCTCCCCCCATTAAAAAAAAGAAAAACAGTTTATAAATTGTTTTACATTCCAGTCAATTGTGTTGAGGTTCATAATGCTAAATTGGTATCAACCCAATTTTGCCAATTCAAGTTCTTTGACATTTATTTTACCATATGGGAAGAGAATGGACTAGCTACTTTGGTCTGTTGCCACTGATAGGTACACCATTTTCTTATCTAGAATGTTTAATTTATTTAAGGCAGCTATATATTATTTCCATCTCTTTTTTGTCTTACTCAACAACCCACTCCTGTGTATGTTTGATTTTATATAAAAATATATTGAAAACATATTGTCATCCCAAAACACAGTTATGTTCACGTATACCCTTAAGTTATACTTAAATATTTTATAAAAGATAAACTACTTTGCATCAAGCACATACAAATGGCATAAATGGTATACAAATGTGGGCAGAAAACAGAAAACTTATGAAAAGTAACTTTCTATTGTTATAGGACTTTACTACAGGAAATTTGTTTATCTATAACCTATACCGTCCAGTCTGTGAGGACATAATACCAGATAGCTATTATTGCTATAAGAAGTGTCAAAATTTCTCTTTTCAAGTGTGAAAAGAGTTTTTGAAAATAAAAAATAACAGGGATTTTTCTTGCTAGTATTTTTTATAAACAGGAATAAGTTTCTGGATATATTTATAAAGGAGATATAGAAAGCATTATTATGTCTCAATACAGCTACATACTTACAAAAACTGAAACTGTTCATGTAGGAAAGATATAATTAGCAATAACTAAATATCTTGCTTTGGTCATTAAATGGAATAAACAGTAGAAATAGGAAAACAACGCACTTCTCCCCCCAAAAAGGTGACATTGTGTGCTGAACCATTATAGTTATAGGAATGAGATTGTTGCTAAGCAACAAGTCTTCTATAATCTTGTGAGGCTTTTGTATCCGAGGAAAATTGAGGCAAAGAAAAGTTTGGAAAGCTAATGAGGAAGAAATGGTTTCAGTGCAAATCGATCAATAGTGCACCTGACCAGAAAATCAACTATTAATGGGACTAGAGGAAGAAAAGCTACTTAGAGCTACTTGAGAGCAAATTTATTATCACAGGTGTGTTTAATTGTCTGCACTCTAATTCTATGTTCTCATGTTGTCTGTGTGTGTAGCAATACTTTCCTACGGGGAAGTTCAATAATACGGAGCAGCGTTTCTAGTCAGTGAGTTTAACAATAACCCCAAACAATGTTTTGATCACTTCATTTTCTGTATCATTTAAGAATTCAATAAGCTGTAATTGGCCTACTTTCATGCTATGGTTATATGAATGGCAATAAAGTACAATTTGAATTGAGTTCTGCTGCCTGTGAAAATGCAGTCATGTAAATTCTGATGTTACAGAAAATCTAACTTGGAGACTCTAATAAGAAGTTTGGAGTCTGGGGGTCTGGATAGGGGCAGGAGTCAAGAACAGGGTTATAGGCAAATTCTGTGCTGTTCTCAGTTCTGTGATGGAAAGGAAGATATGGCCAAATCTGAGTGGACAAACCTTTAAGCAGTTGCAGAGGGACACAGAACAAGTTCAAACGTTAATACTACGAAAGTTTTTCCCTGTCCTGAATTGGTGACCTGAGCTTGGACCACATGTTAATTATTAACATTTTCTTAAACTAGAGTAGAAAGGAGCATAGTGGTCTTAAGCAAACAAAATATCTTCGGGAAATACTAAAGTACTCGCCAAGGATTTTCCTAAGTCCTCATGGGGAAAATATCTTGATAAATCAGTATAATTCCCCTAAAGTACCTAAGAAAGCAGCTTAGATTAGGTTATTTTGGCTATTAAAGAAAATCATGACCTCTGTAGGTTGCAGAATTGGAAATATATGAACTAAATGAAAATAACCTAGAATCTGGATGTAACACAATTTGGGAGATCAGACACAGAAGACAGATGAATGAGAAGCTGGGAAAACACAAGTCCAAAATGAGGCCCCAAAGGAAAAAATTGATGAGGCCTTTTCTCTTCTGTCTAATCTCATTAATATTTAACTCAAACTCAGAAGGGCAGCATGCTATCTCAACATGTGCACTGATGCAGACCATCTCGCAGAATTTAGGTCACATTTGATTTCTCAAATACCTATACACTGCCAGCGTTGGTGTTACATAGGACACTAAGGTTGTGTCTATTTCCTTCATTTAATATAATGTTTAATCCTAACAATCTAAGTAGAGCCATGCTCACAGCCACATAGAGACCATTTTACTAATAGCATCTTACTGATGGTTACATTCATCATGTCCTTCTACTCAACATTTAACTTGATTGTTTGAAATGAAAAGAATCTATACATTTTTTAAGTAAGTAAAATATCATTGTTTAACATTCACTTTAAACAATGGGGCACCTGGGTGGCTCAGTCTTTTAGCATCTGCCTTCAGCTCAGGTCATGATCCCAGGGTCCTGGGATGGAGCCGGGGATCCAGCTCCCTGCTCAGCAGGGAATCTGCTTCTCCCTCTCCTACTCCCCTTGCTTGTGTTCCCTCTCTCACTATCTCTGTCAAACAAATAAAGTCTTTAAAAATAAAAAATAAAACACATTTTCTTTCTGTCTATAATTGTCTCTAAGGTTCCTATGAGCACTCATTTCATGAGGAACTAAGGGATTTCAAAGTCCTGTACACTAACATTCCATTGTCTCTAGCCTTGGCAGAAATGGCAGATTGGCCGTGAAGAAACCCACAGTGGGTTCACGCAGCAGCCTTCATGGAGCACAAGTGAACCCATTCACATTGAAGAAAGATGCACCACCAGCCCCCCAACACTTTCTTCCACAAACATTCCCATCCCAAAGTTCTTTGAGTATAACTGTGTAAATCACTTCAGAAATTTTACATATTACAAAATAAGTACTTTTTTTTTTTCCCCAACAACTTGGAGGGGGGAAAGAAACAGACCTGATTCCTGTTCTACCTCTGCCAATGGCTGGTTTGACTTTCCAAATCCTTTCTGGGGACTTTGCTCTTTCCTCTATAAAGTAGAGGGCTTGGATTAAAAGACTGCAAAAATCACTTCAAAGCCAAATATTCTATGACCTTTTGTATTCTAGAACTATAGAACATAGCATTCCCTATGTCTAACTTATGTCATTCATGATGCAGTTAAAAAAAAAATCACCCTCTAGGGAGGAAATGAGAAAATATGAAGAACTGTATTTTAGTAGAAAGAGAGGGGAAAAAAGAAACCTCATAATTTCATAAATATAATTCATTTTTCAATTTAAGGACTGTGCTTTGTAATACATATTCACAACTAAAAATATTTTAAAATCTGTGTAATTGGAAATATACACATCAAAAGAACTTTTCATATAAAATTTGTCTATAATATACAGAGGTTGGCATTTTAAAAAACATAACAGTGAGAAGTTTCACTTACCTAATCAAAGTTTTTTTATGTTTATAATTCCATAATCAATATTTTATTTTTAATTTTCTGACAATTATCATTTTGGGAGGTGACCAGAAAAAATTAACTTTGAGATAAAAAATTGCAGTGTACATGTAAGCTCCTTCTTTAGAAAAAAATTTTATATTGAAGTCTGCCCCAAAATAACAAGTGTTGAAAATCTTTCACAGTCTGAGACCACATATATTATCAAAATGTTAAGGTAGGTTAGTATTTGATATTAATTATTTTTAGTGACTTCATAGCTTCACCCAGTAAATAAAAGTTCACAAACTAAACACAGGATTATACTTTCCTAAATTTCATTATTATCTTTTGTTTTCACAGAAACTATATTCTAGGGAGAATAGATAATTGTTTATCTTTACTAATAAAATCATGCAACTAGATTTTGTATTTGGTTTGTAGCTGCTTTTTTTATTAAGTTATAGAAGCAGTATTTAGTTTTATAGAGGCACACAATGAGTAGAAACTAAATTATTCCAAATTATCATAAATAATTCTGAGAAATAGCCCTTGTGTCCTTGAGTCCTGTTACACTTAACAGCTATAATACATACTAATTTATCATTACCTGGTATTACACAGTGATTTTACTTTATGAGCAATGGGAATTATTTTGTTTCACCCACATAACTATACAAATATTTATTAAAGTTATTATTCCACTAACTTTCCATTTTAATATCAATTAGCTTATTCTCACATCAGATCTATATTATAGATATTGTTAATATATCTTATGGATGAGGATACTGAAGCACACAAAATTTAAATAACTTGTCCACGTTCATGCCACAACTTAAAGAAATTTGACATCAGCCAAACCGGCGATTGATTTTTGTGCTATTAACTAGCAAGGTATCCAGGATCCCTAGTTTGTAAGAAAACAAAGCTGTTTACCAGTTCAAATGTAATTTGTTTTAAATCCTACCACAAAGGAAATTTAATCCCAGTGTTTATTTGGGATTCCTTTACTCCTCCTTCTGTGCAGTTATGTATGTGATTTTATACACACACACATGCACATACACACAAGCATACATGCGTGTGGGTGCACACACACACCTATGTACATACATAGTCAGTTCAGAGAAAATGGGGGTGGGTGTGCTGGCTCTATAGTTCACACTGGTCATTGCTCATGCTCACGTTACACAAAAAATGGGACAGTGGACACCTCAAAGCTTTGGCTTGCCTGTGCTTCTTTGTCTGCTAAAAAGTTACCCGAAACCCATAATTCTTAGTGCTTATTCCCACCACTTTCTCCCTTCCTTTCTTTATCGAGAAAATGCCTTTCCAGTGTCCTGTGTGTGAATCCCTTTAAGACTGAATATATCTTTCTCTTTTTATAGAAACTACTTTCCTTCACCTTAATCTTGTCACCTCTCCATCTTCAACTCCAAGCCTTGGGTTCCATTCTAACTAGAACCCATCATTGTAGGTGTTTCTTTTTCATTCTCACCAATGAAGTCAGGTTTTATGTAAAAAAGAAAAGGAAAACTTTAATTACTAATTCAATTAATTATCCTACCATAATTACTAATTCAATTAATTATCCTACCGTGGTTCTTAGAAACAATGGAAAATGCATCTACAAAGCATCTCCTAAAGTAACATAGCCAGTGAGCTCACAGAGGTCTTTGTTTCAGAAAACCACACACAGAAACAAACCAACTAAGTCACTGCCATCAACCCCAACACTGGGGGATAAAATTTTGTATGAGTGGCAGAACTGTGTATCAGAAAAAGGCGTGTGGGAATCAAAAAAACATTGTTTATAATTCACTTTTCTTTTCTGGGTGCCTTTGACAAAACTTGGTCCTGAGTTTTCTAATTTCAAAATATAAAAGAAACACATAATGGTATATACTGAGCACTTTCATTGACCGAAATACTGTAGCAAGCCTTCAAAAATCATATTATCTCCCAGTTCTTCATAATCTCTATTAGGTATGTATTCTTACTACACTCCATTTTTCAGGTAACAAATATTAAGGGTTAGAGATATAAAGTAACTTACACATTTAACTAGCAGAACACCACATATATGATAGATGAAAGAACCCAGATTTGTTGGAATCCAAATCCCATGATCTTAAGCCACGTGCCACTCACCTTCCAGAGTTTCCAGGACAAAATACAAACTCATTATGGACTTCAGAACACTTCATAGAGCAAAACTTTCTTTCATATTATGACATTTTTGGCTCCCTAAGTATATCATAACCAGGTTAATTGCAAGATACATGACTTTTGTTCTCTTTTGTCATTTTCTTAATAAATACACACTAACGTATTCACACCTGCTCAGTGATCTCATTACATGATTATATATTGTACTTTTTGAGATAGTCATTTTAAAGAAAACAAAAAAATATGAAATAGTAAAGTCTTTAACTGCCACACATTCAGATTAATATTTAAATTTTCTGTTTGCTAAATAAAATCAAGACACCAGATATAACTGAATTGGTCACCATACATAGAATATGTTCTGGTGCATATGTTTTTGCTATTATTGGAATCTTTATAGTATATAAAAGCAAAACTTAGATTTATTATCAAGGCCATCAAGATCATTACTCTACTTTTTGATCTGAAATTTTCTACTTTCTTGTAACATAAAGGTATTAAATTTGAAATTACAGGTTGGTATTTTTAAAAGCTTCTAGAAATATGTATTTTTTTTAGAATTAAACAATTATGTACTCAGTTCTCTTTTCTCCACATTTAAATCATTCCATTTATAGATTATCCTGCATGGTCTATATTGTGATGATTTTCCTCTTACCAGGAACATATACAATATGCAGTGTAACCAACAAAACATTTTTTTTCCCTAAAGTCACTGTGGGTGAAACATTGTCAGAAGTGTTTTAAAGATTGTTCTTTACTCCCTGTACATCGAGATTATTCCCCTGCTCCCTACCTCTGTATACTGACTAGTTCTCAGACAAGAGTCATTTTGGTAATTTTCATTTATAAATATAATTGGAGTTCCCTTGATAATGAACATTAAACTTCAAAGCAAACTGACTTTGGTGTCGTAATTGATTAGTCTAAACTTTCTGCTAATTGAGGTTTCCAATGCTTGCTAGTTTTCTCTTTTTCCTCTCCTGCCCTCCATTCAAAGCTCACCCAACCAATAAACCTGGGTATCTCCCCAGTATCCAGAATTAAGTCATTCTTTTTGATTCTCTTAATCTCAAGATCATCTATATCAAAGTTTCTGTATATTTAGGGGCTAAGTCCTCTTTATACAATAGTAGTTTGAGTTTAGTTAAATTAAGACAATTAATACAAAAATTTGACCATATTTCATTCATCACAGTCCCCAAATTACATAAAATAATGTTTCGATTCTTAGGTTTTTCAGTGTTTTCTATCAGAACATGTAAGTTATTATAGATACAGTGGATATAAAATTTTCTTCTGCCAATACAAAGCAAAACTTTAATAAATATATACTATGATTTCTTAATGCAAGTTTCTGAGATCCAAATGTTAGGACCTAAAACAAAATAAAAATTGTTGTAGTCATCTGCATTTTTTTCCAGTAACTGTAAGTGCCATACTCTTTTTCAAGGACTTTTTTTGCCCCCAAACTGATTGAATGCTACACTGGACTCCCAAGATTTACCCTTTTAACAGAATTTTGACTTGACTTAGATTAGTGAGAAAGAAAATAAACACAACTGCTTTGATGATATATTGCTGTAATGCATCATCAGAGTATCGCTCATGTGATAAACTACAATATTACTATAATTTATCATCAAGAGTGCTGTCACTCTAAAAAAGTATTAGTGTAATACATCAGCAGCCATCACGGTTCCAACATGGTTTAAGGAATTCTACTGTGCTATCATCTGCCAGGGAGAAAAGAACACCCTTCCTAAGCAGGAGCATAATGGATTAATTTTATTTGAAAATTGTCTTCAGAAACCCACTTTTTCCCATGTCTCTGTCTTCTCAACTTTTATTAATTTCTTTGCTCCTTCAGCTCTTTATAGTACCTAATTCACAATGTAATCCATGAAATACAGCACTTAAGAAACTGTCTTTATATCTCCCAGTTTTCAAGAATGGACAGCCCTCTCTCCTGCACCAAGAAGGTGCAGGAGAGATGAGGGACAACTGATAAGCACCAGCTTGGCTTATCTCTAACATAGCTTTATGTACTGGACTCAATCTGACCAGGCCAAATTTTTTTTTCTAATTTTTAAGTAATCTGGGACCCAATATGGGGCTTGAATTTACAACCCTGAGCTCAAGAATCTCATGCTAAAAAAATTAAAAAATTAAAATTGCATGCTCTACTAAGTGAGCCAGTCAGGTGCCGCTCAGGCTATTTTATAATAGCTTCAGGAATTCCATTGAGGATTCTCAGAAAATAAAACCAAAAACTTCCTAAGGCCATGGGCACACATTTCTATAAATGGTTCTCATTCTGTACACCTCGCTAAACTTTTCCCTCTCATACTACCCCACTCTTCGGTAAACAACTGCCTCGCTAATTACTTCTGTTCATTCTCCCCTAAAGAGTTCAATGTCTACTTTCAGTATTTTACTTGTTTCCTACCAGTAATGGTTGTCTTTTATCTTGTTTTATAGTTTCAGGCCCTGAATGATGCACATTTTTAATATATCTCCTTTCTAAGCTGTTTTTAGGGGTTTTGACTCACATCTGGCCATAATAACAAACACCTGAGTGCTGGGATAGCCAGGGCTGAAGGTAGACTAATATGAGGGCTTTTTTTTTCAATCACTCACTACTCAGCATATACTTCTCTGCCATCTCATCCCAGCTAAGTAAAAACACCTTAGAAATATTAAAATGAAAGGTATTAGACTTAAGTAATAATTATTTTAGGTGTTTGTGGTATAAAATATGTTGGAGAATTTTTTTTCATGATGTGTTTGAGTATTTAGGGGGTATTAGGACCCTTGCAATTTACTTTAAAAGAGTTTATCAATAAAGTTAGATATTTAGATAGATATATTAAATTCAGCAAAATGTTAGTAATTGAATCTAGTCACCAGGTAAACAGTGTTCATTATTCTACTTGTTTCTACATTTTTATATATAAAAATTTTCCCAAAAAGTTTCACACACAAAAGAAACTAGAGAAACATAATATAAAAACTTCATTTAAATCCTAGTCCAGTCCTAGGGGCGCCTGGGTGGCTCAGTGGGTTAAGCCGCTGCCTTCGGCTCAGGTCATGATCCCAGGTCCTGGGTTCAAGCCCCACATCGGGCTTTCTGCTCAGCAGGGAGCCTGCTTCCTCCTCTCTCTCTGCCTGCCTCTCTGCCTACTTGTGATTTCTCTCTGTCAAATAAATAAATAAAATCTTTAAAAATAAATAAATAAATAAATAAATAAATAAATCCTAGTCCTAAAAGAACAAATGTACAGCTATTTCATAAACAAGTAGTATAATTTTTAAAATCCATGAGATATTAACTGACTTTAGGAGTCATTAATTTGGTGACTATAATAATTGCTGTTTTGGGGGAAACCCTTAATTTCAGAAATACATATTCATCTATTTATGGATGAAATGATATGATTTTGTATTTTGTTTTTATATATGAATGGAGAAGAATGTAATATATTAAATAATTAATAAATACTTATTATTAAATAAGGTTATAATAACCATAATTATTTTTATCAGTAGTAAGTACTGGTACCTGAATGTATATATGAGGGTTATTTATATTATTTCCTGTTGTTTTCTGAATGTTGAAAATTCATATATTAATACCAAAGGGAAACCTAGAATAACTTTTTTCTGGCTAAATTTCAAAGATTAATAATGGAGATTTCTACTGTTTATTGTTTCTATACTAATTTCCAGGTACTTAGCTGATATATTTATATTTACTTAACTAATCATAAAAATGACATGAAAAGATATCATCACTCATGTCTCCAAATAATAAAATAGAGGTCAGAGAAATTAAGTAATGAGTTAAAGCATACACAGTTACCTGAAGGAGGACTCTCAAGTGGTCAATGGCATCTCTGCCTCATACACAGTGCCATAGCAGCCCCTATCTGGAACATCACTTGTCTTGGTATAGAGGAAGAAGTAACATGACAATCTCTAAGCTAATTTGGGACAGCTTTTGCTCAGAAAAGACATTATACCATCACTCATGCTTACAATTAATAAATTAATAATTAATTAATTCATATAAGCCAGAGTGCCATCAAAGAGTAAGGGATCACATAATCCTCCTATAGAAAATGACATAGCACGTAGGATATGAGGAATATTTGGTATAATAGTACTGACACATCACAACCATATTACTTAAATTACTGAATGTAACTATCATAAACATTATTGTTAATATATAAAAAAATGCATGATGGTACCATAAGGATAACATGAGATACTGTGCAAGTGACCTCTACTGAGATACTCACTCTACAGAAGTAGAAATTATTATTTTAGAATTTATTATGTCAACTTCTCTATGTGAGTCACATGCCAAAATTTGAAATTTAAGTGAAAAAATGATAATAGGTCTAACAAAGTTTGAGTTTTCAAAACATTTTTCTTAAATATAATCTATTGGACCCATCCAAGTCTCTGCTAAATACCACTTAAGTTACAGTATTCTGAGAAATATGGAACGCATACCACTCTAAATAAACACTATGATAAAATACAATCATTATTTTGAATAAATATTTTAGAATACAGAGTGAACGAATTCCAGAAAGCAAGTGGGATGTTCAGATTCTTTTACATGCTTTTCAAATATTTCTCTAGCTATTGAAAAAATAAATACTTCATATAGCTAATAATGAATTTAAAAGATAAAAATCACATGCACTTATAGATTATAAACAAAGTTAGACCATGACAACAGATGAAAAAATCATGGTTGCAATTTATTTTGAGATCCTTTCGAAGAACTGACACGGTCTTCAACTAACTCACTCCTATTCTACACAAGTGCTAGAAACAGTATATGAAATGATATAGAAATAAAAATGTATGGAAAATTTATTTATTGAGCCCATACTATGTGCTAGGCAGTGTTTAGATTCTGGGAATAAGACAATAAACAAGACATAGTCCTGTCTTCAGTTAGGTAGTATAAGGAAGAATATAAGATCACAGTTGGGTTTAATGGTGGGTGGTAAATGCTATATCCAGAGTACTCTGGAAAAGTATGTAGTACTCTGGGAAGGATGATAATACAATATTGAGTCATCCGCTAAGGCTCCTGGACTGAGTGATTTCTAAAAAGAAATATGAAAACTGAACAGGAATTATTTCTGTGAAAATTAGGGGCAGAATTGAGCCAAGCTGTTTAAGTCAAATGGAACAGTTTTGCAAAGATGCCAAGTTAAACAAAGTGGGATACATTCTGGGGACTTCAGTAACAATGGGTTGAGGGCTGATTGAAATACGAGGCTAGAGGGGAAAAAAGGGGGAAAACTGAGTGAAATATTCCAGGTCTTTGAAATGTACAACTGAACAAAAAGGAGCCATTAAAAGGTTTTAAACAAGGGTAGAAAATTATATTTAAAAAAACATTAGAATGCTTTTCCTTATATCCAGTTTATCTAAAAAATCTCAGATATAAGATAATCAGAACTAAATGTGAAATGGCATTTATGACTCCACTGAGGATTTTAAAAATGATTATATATTTTTTTAAGATTCTTTAAAAATTTATTTATTTAAGAGAAAGAAAGAAAGAACACAAACCAGGGAAGGGGGAGGGAGAGGGACAAGCAAAGCCCAGAGTTCCATTTTGGAACCCTGAGATCATGACCTGATCCGAAATTAAAGTCTCATGCTTAACTGACTGAGCCACCCAGGGGCACCAAGATTTTATCATTAAAATACTCTTTAAACTCCTTCTTGATCCTTGGTGACTAATTAGAAAAACTATAGTGGGCGGTAACTGCTTAATGATGAGATCATTAAGAGATGCCCTAAACTGATTGGTGTCTTGACAAAAAGGAGAAATTTGAACAAAAAAAAAGACATGGACAAAGGGAAAATGACACAAAGATGACCATGTGATGATGATGGAGACAGAGACTACACTGACACAGGTACAAGCCAAGGAACACCAACGATTCCTGTAATTAGGAAGAGGCAAGGAATAATTCTACCCAAAGTCTCAAAGGCAGCATGGCCTTCTGATGCCTGGATTTGGGGCTTCTAGACTCCAGAATTCTAAGATAATACATTTGTGGTATTTTAAGCAACCTAGTCTGTGGTACAATGGTATGACAGTCCTAGCAAACAAGAGTACCATTTGCATGTTACATATATATATATGTCTGTGTGTGTGGTACACACACACACACACGCACACACATACACACAGACATATATATATCTAAATGTTTCAGTAAAGTTGTGCATTGAAAATAGATAAACTTGTTAAAATCTTTATAAAACATTCGTAAATGGTCTCAAGTAAACTTAAAGGGTTTCCTAACAACTTATTTTATAATACAATATCTAGATTTATTGACCTAATTTTGAGATTCCTAGAGTTTCAAGAATTATAAATTTTAGATAAGTGAGTTTTAATGAGTTCATGTTGAGGTCAGCTTTATAATAATGTGCAATGGAGGATAAATATGAGAGGGAAAAAATTGTCTTGATAATACCATTATGCTTTCTGAAATAACATTGTCCTGTCCAAGTGATCAACATGTTGTTTGACCAATACTTTCATAACTTAGAGAATTACATCAAAAGGTTTGATTTAATATGGGTTATCATAAAAAGTAAATAAAGTTATATTTTTATTTATTGTTGGAAGAAAATCAAAGAAAAAATATCCTACTAAGTATCACTAGCTTAAAAATTTAGAAAATTCAAAATAGTTTATTAATATCAATTAAATCAATAGAAGATACTATCTAGTTATCTTTCCTCTAGCAATTCTATACATATGCTCTTAATATGTACAAATATACAAGTTCATCTATACTTACATATACACAATTATATATAGCATATGTATATAAAACCACTTGAAGTCCATTAGGTATTTTCTATTTCTGCTACTAAGTAAAGTGTCCTTGGTAATTCAAACTGCACATTTAAAATAAATTAAGTTGGGGAGCCTGGGTGGCTCAGTGGGTTAAAGCCTCTGCCTTCGGCTCAGGTCATGATCTTGGGTCCTGGGATGGAGCCCTGCATCGTGCTCTCTGCTCAACGGGGAGCCTGCTTCCTCCTCTCTCCCTGCCTGCCTCTCTGCCTACTTGTGATCTCTGTCAAATAAATAATTTTTTTTAAAAAGTTTGAAAATTTTGTCTTTAATGGTCTGGAAGTGACTGTGTATTTCTACATTACTCTGTATTATAACTTTAATAGAATAGTTTTGTTTTGTTTTGTTTTGTTTACTATAGAGATCAGTAACTCTTTTCCTCTCCTGCTGTGACAGAAAGTCATAAGCTTGACTTAGTGGTCATTTTAAAGGTCTTTTCTTCTTTAACTTCTGTGATCTATGAATTTGAGAAGAATATAATGCCATAAGGCATGAATGACTTGCTAATTCCCAGTTCAAAAGGATGGTCTTTGAGGAAAAATAACTTGAGCAGAAAAAAATATCTCTATTAGATATTTATAAATTTTTCTGCTAATGGGATAGTCTGAATTCAATTTCTTAATTATTTCAATTATCAGGCCTTATGTAATGATGAGAATAATAATTCTATAAAAATAAATATCCACTGCCTTTGAAAAACAGGTGTGTTTTAAGATGGTAGATATATGACAAATATTGTGAGGGGACATTTAGGAAAAAAAATATCTTCTGCTAGACAGGATGTAACCTGACTCACAGCAAGCTACATCAAGATTTCTTCCCTGAGAAGAGAAGAATATTACTTTATAGAGGATATTACTTTATAGAGGAAATTCGATCATTTTTGTTACCTATCACCCATGTGGACTTCAGATAACAGACAATGATTCTTCAGTGGGGAAAAACCCTCTCTGGCTCATAGAGCACATCTGGTTTGGTATATGTAACTACTTCTACACATTCAATGTTGGAAATAGCATCTAGCTAATCAGAGCATTGTATCTCCTTGGCCACAGCAGATACGCACAGACATACATGTGACTTAATATAATCATCTACACCCCAATAATGGGAATTTCATGAAATTATTCACAATGAGACTATCCCTGAGACTATTCATGATGAAGGTGGTGGAATCTCAACTGTGCTGGGGCTACCAGGGTATCCTATGATAATGCCAGTGAAAACAAAACCACGCCCCTGATGAAACAAGCATCATTTGTGTTCTTGGATCCAGCTGGGAAATCCCACCTGTTCCATTGCCACAAATGCCCAAGATCAAATTTACTAATATGTGCTAGTATAACACCTTGGGAATAAATTTCAGCCCAGGTTAAGAGTAGGCTGGCTGGAGTGATGCTACACCTGGGAAACTGATGTTGGATTCCTCCACGCAGGATACATTCAAAACATGCTGGGCTTGTTTCCTGATACTTGCCCTGGACGCTCTGAGTGCTCTCTGTTAGGAAGAATCCGGTGTCGATTTCCCGGGCTTATGATAACTCCAGCCAGCCCATGTTCAGATCTGGCTGAAAACAATCCCTAAAGGTATTATGATAACCAGTACACATAAAGGTAAACAGAATCTCCAGAACAGATGACAGAGACCAGTGGGCTCATACAATACCCATAAAATAGTAAGAAGAACTTTTCAAAGAACATCTTCAAGCCTGCTGATTGGTGTTTAGTAATAGTATCTTTCACCGCTTCTTTTTTTTTTTTTCCCCCCACCACATCTTTTAACTACAATCAGGTAAGTCATATCCGTTTGCCTGGGTTATATTGGCCACATTCTATCACACCACCTTGGAAAAAATCATGAAATAAGATAACCAATTTTTTAAAAGATTTTATTTATTTATTTGACAGATCACAAGTAGGCAGAGAGAGAGGGGGAAGCAGGCTCACCACTGAGCAGAGAGCCGGATGCAGGGCTCCATCCCAGGAACCTGGGATCATGACCTAAGCCAAAGGCAGAGGCTTTAACCCACTGAGACACTCAGGTGCCCCAATAACTAATTTTTTTGAAAGGAAAATTCCAATGAAAGTTGAAATCTAATCAAGCATAATTTTATGTTTGCCAAGAAAGTTCCACTAACTGTAATTCCGTTTCTTTTTTATTTCCTGTAGTGTCTTCAGTATTAGTTACCTAATTGGGATCTGACAAATCTGCAGTAAAAGAGAAAACTGCTTAACTACGTTCAAAGGTTAAATGATCTATTTTACCAGGAAACTTTTTTCTATTATCTTCATAGGCAGAATTTTCCTTTACCCACACTGGAAATTAACTCACTCAAGGATGCAATCAATAATATAACTGCCATTTCATATCTTTTCTTGACTGACTTTGCCCAAGTACAATGTACAGGTCATTTACTCAATTTTAACAATTAAAAAGCATGTATTCCTTTAGTTCTCACTTTTAGGATTATATATACTTAAAAATTATAGATATTGTTGTATATTGAAAAACTATAGATCACCCTAACTTTACCACAAATAAACATCAGATAATATTTTTGCTCCCATATTTGTTCCTTCAAAACAAAGCCAAATAAAACAAACTCATTCCACACATCCCAGGAAACACACAAAAATATTTACAAGTGAATGCCAAGAAAAATACTAGATTTTCTATTCCCATTGATTTTACCTTATTTTTATCTCTATTTGTTTACACTAATTTTTTTAAAAGATTTTATTTATTTGATACAGAGAGTGATCACAAGTAGGCAGAGAGGCAGGTGGGGAGCTGAGGGAGCAAGCTCCCTGCTGAGCAGAGAGCCTGATGCAGAGCTCGATCCCAGGACCCTGAGACCATGACCTGAGCTGAAAGCACAGCCTCAACCCACTGAGACATCCAGGTGCCCCCACTCTCTAATGTTCTTAACATATTTGCACAGTAGTACATGTATATCAATATTCATATCCTAGGGTGGGGCTGTTTATGTATATATTTTTACTAATAGGGAGGATGCTGTAAAGTTTGGGACACATATCTATGAAAAATTAAAATTACTTCCCTTTAAATAGAATGTTGTTTCCTTTCTCATTTGATTACTCAATCATTCAATAAATATTTATTTAATATGTATGATGTACCAATTACATAAACTGAGGTATTGTAGACTTATCAATTAAGACAAAACAAGGCGGGCGCCTGGGTGGCTCAGTGGATTGGGCCGCTGCCTTTGGCTCAGGTCATGATCTCAGGGTCCTGGAATCGAGTCCCGCATCGGGCTCTCTGCTCAGCAGGGTGCCTGCTTCCCTCTCTCTCTCTCTCTCTGCCTGCCTCTCCGTCTACTTGTGATCTCTCTCTGTCAAATAAATAAATAAAATCTTTAAAAAAAAAAGATAAAAACAAGGCAAACAGAACAAAATTAAAATGTCAAAAATCTCTGCCTTCAAAGAGGCTACACTCTGGATCTTTGTAGAAAACTCTTAAAATGAGATGGCTTTGGAATTATCTGCTGACTTGCCTTTCTTCCTCACTGAGATACTAGATTCCATGGGGCAGGGGCTGAAAACATCTTTAAACTACATCTTGTTCAATGCCATATTTGCCAATTGATAAATAACACGTTTTTTTGTTATATTGAACTAAACTTTCTGCTTCTCTGCTTAAAGGTCCCCCAAAAATCTTAGGACTTTTTTTATTCTGTTAATTTTCTTAAGTGTTTAGATAATTTTGGGAGAGTGTTTCACTAGGCCACTTATGTCTGGTGCTATTCCTTTAAGAAAATTACCTCAGCTCTTAATAATTTCTCTAAATTTCATCTAACCTTCGATTAAAAGCTTTTTTTTTTCTTTGCTCCCTACAGACTGTTTTCCACTTATGAAAAAGCACATTTTACATCAACAATAACCACAATCTGGACAATAATTTTCATTCTTATTTTTTCACTTCTTTAGAGACTCCAAAACAAAATATGCCTATATTTCACTGTAGAAGTGATTGACTCCATTTTGGTTACTGTCAATGCAAAATTTCTTTGGACGATGGAAATTCTATCATGTTCTTTTAACCCCTAAATCTTATAGTGTATGTAGTTTCTGTAAATTACATAGTTACTTAAATCAGCAAATGTTAGTGAATTGTTCTGGAGTTCTTAAAAATAATTTATTCCCAATTGCAAGGAGGTAATCTTGAGCTAAAAGGAGGAAAAAAGGAAACTGCATTTTATTTAGTGCTCTATCTATCAGATCTTTCATACAGATTTTCTCATTTTAACCTTACCAACCCAAAAATAAGATTTGTAATTCCTCTTAGATAAAGAAGCTTGTCTCAGTTCATTCAGTTATGTAGTGACTCTAAAGACCTTGTCCCCCACCTAGAAATCTATCCCACATCACACCAATCAAATTTGCAGTTAAGAGATTGAATTTGACACAAGTGGCCATGCCTTTCAGCCACTTTATTTCACTTTAAAACATACTCTCTCTATTCATTTTGAATTGCTCCATACAACAGATTTCCTCCCGTCTCCTTAATTGAAAGGTTGGGTCTGAGAGATTGCTTATTTTCTGTGTCCTGTAGGAACAAAGTGTTCAGTGGCGAATGTAGGACTGCAGTTGCATTAAATTTGTGTCTTATGAATTTAATAACATTGGCTATTTCTGTAACCTCACTAGTAATATTAGGAACTGATCAGCATGGCTGTCTAATTTTAGGAGCCTGAATCAAAATGTGGCCATTTCAATTTGCCATTCACATAAATTCTGCCTGCTTTCCTTACGGGTTATACATCACTGGTCACAGACCTTACTTTGTGCAAGCAGAAAAGGTGTCCGGTGGTGCTGTGACTGAGTACATCTGACTAGAATCATAAGTAATACAGGGTTTGTGATAATGATTTCATTTCTACAAATATATGTGTCGTTTTCCCCCCTTGATTTATTGATACACCTGTTTCACAGGCAAGCAACTCATTTACTCATGTATTTTTAGCAAAGGAAAGGGGAAAGAGACCAATAACAAAATACAAGCAGTCCAGTAAGCAATGTGAGAGCAAGGACAGCAAATCTGAAAATTAGAAATTGCTATATTGTGCACAAATATGTACAAATATTTTAATTAAACTGCAAAGGAGAAAAAGTAAACTGCCTGTTAATTTCTTAAAGTTGCTTTTTTCTATTAACTTAATGAAAGACATTTGATTATATGTATATAACATCCAAATCATACATTAACTGCAAATCAGAAAAGCAAAGATGAAGAGATATAATAGAACAATGCACATTAAAACTACAACATTCTTGGTAACATAACATTAATCTAAGCTACCGTTTAATCTAAATTAAACGGTAATCTAAGTTACTGTTTTACTCACTGTACCTTGTGTGGAAATCTCAGTACATTTCAAGAGGCAAAGTGAAAAAGATTTTGCAAACAAAGCATCTACATAAGTCATGGGTAAAAGATTTTGTTGTGTTCCGAATTGTTTGCAGTTGAGCTTCCCTGTTCCCACAATAGATCATGGAGTGTATTAAACCCCGGAGTGCTTGGCTCTTCCTTCATATAAATGCTTTCAGCGGTGTCGGCACACAAGCCAGGTTTTTCTGCTCACCTGCATGAAGCAACTGCACCGATTCTGTCATCAACTATGTCAGATTCATTTTCACACACCACACACAATGAGAGCTTAACGCCATTCAGGGCAACTGGTTCAGCAATGTTTTCTTTCTTTTTCTACTCTCCCCTTTTTTCCCTTGAAGTATTTCACATAAAAATAAAAATGAACAGGTCCCACAATCAAAATAGTAGCTGTGCAAAAAGCATTAAAAGAGAGGCGTTTTGTGTACTGTAGTTGATATATTTGTCACGTCATTAAATCCAGGTTTAATTCTAAAGGGTTATTATTGGGTTGCCTGATATGCTTCACTTTTCTATCTCGTCCTCATACTTTCTAGACACTTAGTACATAAACTAACTTACAAACATTGTACTCATGGTAGTGTATATTGCAAGACTGAAAGTAGTAGAGTTACAAGATCTCTTTTTTCTTTTAAAAAGATCTCACTAGCTGCTAGTGGAAAAAGGATCCTGGGTGGAGGTGAGCGCAGAAGAAGAAAAAGCTGGAGGAGACTTGGACAGGTTAGGCTGTGATCTGAAGTAAGATTGACAGGGCAGTGAGAGAGGAAAGTGGAAGGCTTAAAGATGTATTTTGAAAGAAGGATCAAGACATTTTACATGGGCAATTCTTCCTGGAGGCTGGAACACCTTTCCATCCCTTTTGTCTAGCTAAGTAATACTCTTCCTTCCAAGCCTTCACTCCCAGGGAGTCTCAGTACCGAGTGGGCTGAGTAATGGTCATCGAAATGACTCCTTAGTGTCATGTCTTCACCTCACAAGGCCAACTCTCTCCAACCATTTCTCTACTTGTCACCCTCATGCTACTCTAAAGTATTCAGAATTATGTGGGAGGCCACAGTAAGGCTTGAGACGAGAACCAAACCAGGCCCTGACTTGTGCCTCCTTTAAAGGCTGAATAGCCGAACAAAAGGCTTAGGTCAATAAAGTCGAGTAGCACTGAGAAAGGGTCTGTGCTATGTGTTGTGTGCTCGCCTACGTGACATCCCACACGTTCGCTAGTCAGATAGAGACGATTTGGCTGGGGTCAGAAATTTTTGGCTGGTCCTTGCTGTCCTTGCACGGGCTATAGACTACACCACTGTAAGACTATGCTGTGCTTACATAAACTATGTCTTGAGTGGCCTTGAAGTCAGTACATCTGGCACTAGAAGGTCTGCTATTGATGTCTAGGAAATAGATAATGGGAAAGCTTGAAGGATTTTCTGTGCTTGTTGCAAACTCTTTAGTAATCAGCTAAAAATAGACACTTTTCTTATGATTGTTTCTGTTAGCTATAAAATGCCTCACAGCCTTGAATAAAATTGATACTATTGGACATCCTCCTTGGTGCTCCTCCTGCCCCCATCTCTTTGTCTCTTAATTTCTTTTCAACATCCTCTTACCCTCACGTTCCTGGTCAATTTGCCGTGCCGGACGCAACAGAATTAAAATCAACATTTTCCATTTCTGTAATCTTAACACCAAACAATATTTTTGAGATACACCAAGCTTACTAATTAAGATTGGATTTGGCTGCATTAAACAGAATACTTGACTTTCAGTGACTTAAATATTTGTTTTCATACAACAAGATGTATAGAGGTAAGTGCAGCGGAGTTCATTCACTTGCTCAAGTGCTGGAAGCTCTATATCTGTGATGATTTTTCCTTTCCCTAGCGGGCAATATCGGAACTGCACTGAAAGTGAAATGGACTGGAAGGTTGAGAAACCAGTATTATCTTTTCTTTTTATCAGGAAAAGCAAAACACTTCCCAGAAGCTCCCCCAAACTGCCATTTATGTTGAGTTAGAATTGTTTCACACAAATCTATAGGTTCAAAGGAGACTAGAGAAGAAGAATATAGTTTTTCTGTCTTCCGTAGAAGTAAAAAGGACAAAGGGCATTTGAAATCCTTAATAACCTAGTGAGCCAACCACAGTTACTTAACCTGGTGCTCAAAACTGTATTTTAATAAATTATCGAAATGCTTAGTCATCAGTAATCTTCAGGTAATATAAACAATACATATGCAAAATTAATCAAAGGCTACTAGTTATTACTACTCTTTGATGTAAAATTGGGCTAAAACTAAATAAATTTCAAGTATCCTTTTTCGTTCTAACAAAACGTTAACTCAAATTTGATGTTCACTCAAATCTGACAATCACCATAAAACTTAAAACTAAGTTTCACACTTTAGAGATCATGCCTATGCATCCATATGTAACGACTCTATTAGTCAGCTTGACCTGTCATAACAAAATACCGTGGACTGGGTGGCTCAAACAACAGAAATGTATTTACTCACAGCTGGGGAGGCTGCAAGTTGGAGGGCAGAGAGCCAGCATGGTTGGGTTCTGGTGAGAGCTCTTTTCCTGGCTTGCAGATAACCACCTTTCACTGTGTGAACACATGGAAAAAGAGAGAGAGAGAGGGAGAGAGAGAGAGA
Source organism: Lutra lutra (assembly GCF_902655055.1). Taxonomy (NCBI): domain Eukaryota; kingdom Metazoa; phylum Chordata; class Mammalia; order Carnivora; family Mustelidae; genus Lutra; species Lutra lutra. The sequence goes on from NC_062290.1 coordinate 55,576,119, forward strand.
GGAAAAAATGAGATTTATTCTCCTTCTTATAGAGCTACAGTCCTATTGGATTAATGCCTCACTCATAACTTCATTTAACTTTTATTACCTCTTAAAGACCCCTATCACCAGATACAGTTACATTTGGGGTTGGGGCTCCAACACTTGAATTTGGGGAGAACACCATTCTGCCCATAGCAATTATACAGCCACTTAGTTATTTCCCATGAATTTGTGGTGGGAAAAAACACAACTTTTCTTCTGCCAGTCCATGATCATATACATTTGGATATCTAGCATTAATTTATTCTGTATGACTTTTTTTTAATTTATTTTGTGTGTGTGTGTTCCAAAATTCATTGTTTATGCACCATACCTAGTGCTCCATGCAATATGTGCCCTCCTTAATACTCACCACCAGGCTCACCCAACCCCCCATCCCCTCCCCTCCAAAACCCTCAGTTTGTTTCTCAGAGTCCACAGTCACTCACGGTTTGTCTGTGTGACTTTTATATTCAAATGCATTTCATTTAGAATGGTGGAATCAGGGGGGCGCCTGGGTGGCTCAGTGGGTTAAGCCACTGCCTTCGGCTCAGGTCATGATCTCAGGGTCCTGGGATCGAGCCCCGCATCGGGCTCTTTGCTCGGCAGGGAGCCTGCTTCCTCCTCTCTCTCTACCTGCCTCTCTGCCTACTTGTGATCTCTCTCTGTCAAATAAATAAATAAAATCTTTAAAAAAAAAAAAAAAGAATGGTGGAATCAAAGGTATTATTGTGTATTTTCTCAGGAATTTTACTGGGCAATATAGTAAGATTTAACATATCTTCTAAATATGCCTGATAAACCTTCATCACAATCAAGATAATATATCTACCACTCTTAACTTCTTTCTCATGACTCTGCAATATCACTTCTATCCTTCCTCATCTCAAGACAACTGCTAATCTGCCTTCTGTCAGTACAGATATATATTTTTTTAAGATTTTATTTATTTATTGGACAGAGATCACAAGTAGGCAGAGAGGCAGGCAGAGAGAGAGAGGCAGAAGCAGGCTCCCCACTGAGCAGAGAGCCTGATGCAAGGCTCAATCCCAGGACCCTGAGACCATGACCTGAGCCGAAGGCAGAGGTTTAACTCACTGAGTCACCCAGGCGCCCCAGTACAGATACATGTTATAAAGTATTATAAAAATAAACAATCACACAGGTTACACTTCTTTTGGTCTGGCCTCTTTTCAGTAAATAAAATCACATATAACTTCATCCGTTGTTTTAGTGCACATTAATAGTTTATTCCTTTTATTCTTCAGTAGTATTTCATGTACAGCCACACCACAATTTATTTAATCAATTCACCTACTGATGGACATCTGTTGTATCCATTTGTAGCAAATACAGATGTTATGAACTTTTGTATGTAAGTATTTAGGTGAATATATGCCTTCATGCCCCCTGGTTGAATATTTAGGAGTGGAACTGTTAAGTAGTATGGAAGGTATATATATATAAAGAAATATTAAAAGATTTCCAAATACTTGTACCATGTACACTTCCACCATCAGTGCAGGAAGATTCCAGTTATTCCACATCTTCCTGAACTTCCTACATATAGTCAGGCTTTTTCAATTTTAGACAATCCATTAGATGTGTTGTGGTATCTTTTTGAAGTTTTAATTTGCATTTCCATAAGGACTAGTACTGATGTAGATATTATCATTTGTTTTGTTATCCATATATCTTCTTTAATAAAGTGTATGTTTAAATCTTTTCTCACTTTCTTTTTAGTGATTTATATTTTTTTGAGAAATATATATATGCACATATAATTATAATTAATTATAAATTATAAGCCACTTGTCTAACATCTAATTCACAAGGAATTTCTTCCAGTCTGTGCATCTTTTAACATCTTTTAACATGTTTTTGGAAAAGCAGACATGACTAATTTTGATGAAATCCAATTTATTAATTTTTTGAGCAATCATGCCTATGATATTATACCAAAGGAATTTTTTGCCTCACAAATATCACAAAAATATTCCCCTATATTGTCTTCTAGAAGTTTTAAAGTTTTGGTTTACACTTGGTCTTATATTAATTTTTGAATATGGCCCATAGTATGGATCAAAGTTTATCTACCTTTGTATCCATACATGTATGTATGGATACATACATCAATTTCTTTATCTATATCCCTAAAATTGGTCCAGAACCATTATGGAAAAGTTTGTCTTATGTTATTAGAGTAATGCTGACTTCATAGAAAGAGTTGGAATTATTCTTTCCTCTTCAATTACCTGAGAAAATTTATACAGAATTGATGCTAATTCTTCTTTAAAATGTTACAGACATCAAAAGTAAAGTCATCTGGACCTATCTTTTAAACCACACAAATGATTTATTTAATACAGAGAGGCTTATTCAGCTGATATTCTTGGGTGAGCTTTGGGATTGTCATTTTTGTAAAATCTATCCATTTTAAACAATTGTCAAACTTGTTGATAAAGTTATTGACAATATTCTATTAGTATCTTTTTAGTATCAGTATAATTTGCAGCAATGTCACTTTTCTCATTTCCCATGTTAGTAACATGTGTCTTCTCTCATTTTTCTTGGTTAGCCTGATTATAGGTTTATTAATTTAAATTCTTTTCTGGAAGAACACACTTTGGGTTTCATTGATTTACTTATTATTTTCCCATTTTCTATCTATTAATCTCCATACTAACATTTATTATATAGTTTCTGATGCCTACTTAGAGCTTGATTTGATTTTTTTTTTTTTTTTAAGTGGAGGATCAGTAACTTGTGACCCTCTCTTATACAGGCATTCAGTGCTATAAGTTTACCTAAAAGTAATACTTTACCTGCATCCTATAAATTTTGGTATGTTGTATTTGCATTCTCTTTGGGAGAAAAATATTTTCTAATCATCATTTTGATTGCTTTTCTGACCTATACATTTAAAAATGTATTAGGTTTCCAAATATTTGAGACTTTTTTCAAATGTATTTTTTATTCATGCAAATTATTACCTTTATGGTGTTAGAACTTATTTACTGTGATTTAATTTCATGGAACTTTATTTAGATTTACTTTTATGGTCCAGAAAATTGTCCATCTTAGTAAATTTTCTTTTATATACCTGAAAACTGTTGTTCTATTGTCATCATGTTGAGTGTTCTACAAATGTGAGGTCAAAATTCTGTTATTAGATAACAAAACATTTATAATCACTATGTTCTCGTGATAAAAACTGATGCCTCATCACTATTAAATGTACCTCCTTATACTTGGTAATATTTTTCCTATGAAATCTTTTTTGTTTGATATTAAGCTAATCATCTTGCCTTCTTTGAAGAGCGTTAGCTTAGTATATCTCTTTCCATTCTTTTACTTTTAGCCTATTTGTGTGTTTATATTTAAAGGTGTTTTCCTTTTGTCAGCATTTGTTCTTGCTTTGTATGCACTGGACAATTTCTGTCTTTTAATTGATATCTTTAAATCATGTACCTTTACTGTGAATATTAATGACTATGTTATTAAATATATAATATTGCTATGTGCTTTATACTCATTGTATTTGTTCCTCTCCAAATTTCTCCCCTTTCTCCTTCTTACTATCAACAAAGCAAAGGATATAGGTAGTATTCATCTCGACATACTAGCCCTCTCCTGTTCAATATGGTAGCCAATTGCCACATGTGACCACTGAAATATTGAAGTGAGAGAAACGTAAATCAAAATATATTTCAAATGCCAAAAACTTAGAAAAAAAGTATCTCATTTTCTAAATTTATTAGACATTAGTTTTTAAAGACTTAAATGAATTACATTATCAAAATGAAATGTACTTGTTTTTTAATTTTTTTCTAATGTGGCTACTAGAAAATTTCATTACATATGGGATCACATTACATTTCTTATAGATAGCACTGTCTTAGACCATGATTCAGCAAACTGTGTTCTTTATAATGGGCCACACAGCAAACATATTAAATTTTACCAGGCCTATAGTCTGTCACAACTATGCAAGGCTGCCATTGTACCATGAAAGGAGCCTAAGACAACACAATAAATGGGAGTAGCTATGTTCCAAAACAACTCTATACACAAAAATTTGGTAGATACTAGATTTGGCTTATGGGTCTAGATTTACTGACCACTTTTTAGACAGTAACTTTGGAGAATTGAAGCCATGTGTAATTTATGATCAAGGAACAGAAAAAAAAAAGAAAACCTCAGTTTCTGATGATATTGGAGTTACCATAGCAACCCTTGACCAACAATGTTTTAGGTATGACAAGAATAAACTGCTCTCATATAAGCCTCTATTATTTTTAAAACATAAATAGCAAAACCTAATTCTAATTACATTTACATGTCAAGATTCTATTATATGATTTTGCAAGTTTATTTTTTTTTAAAGATTTTATTTATTTGAAATAGGGAATGAGAGTGAGAGCATGACGGGGGGAGGGTCAGAGGGAGAAATAGACTCCCCGCTGAGGAGGGAGCCTGATGTGGGACTCAGTCCTGGGACTCTAGGACCATGACCTGAGCAGAAGGCAGTTACTGAACCAAATGAGCCACCCAGGAGCTCCTGATTTTGCAAGTTTAAAATTTATAATGTCACGGTTCACCCATAGTTCAAACTCGGCCACTTCCAAGTTCACAGTCCCTTTTATAGAATTAAAATCTAACTTATTGGGCGCCTGGGTGGCTCAGTGGTTAAAGCCTCTGCCTTCGGCTCAGGTCATGGTCTCAGGGTCCTGGGATAGAGTCCCGCATCAGGCTCTCTGCTCAGCAGGGAGCCTGCCTCCTCCTCCTGTCTCTCTCTGCCTGCCTCTCTGCTTGCTTGTGATCTGTCAAATAAATTTTAAAAAAAATCTTTAAAAAAATAAAATCTAACTTATTATCTTTGTATCATCAACCAGTATCTCGACTTGCTTTGTATTCCACTAGTATTTAATAAGTACCAGTGGAGCAAATAAAGATCCATTTCACATATAAAAATGTATCACTAAAGCCTCTACAACTAAAGCATCAATCTCATGAACAAAGAAAAAGGAAGTTCAATTTGTAAAATAATACAATGAAACATCCAAAAAGTTCATTATTTGAAAACCTATTTAAGTGATTTTCTTCATAATTCAATCCTTATAAGAAATTAAATGAGAGCTCAAAGTAATTCATCAGTTGATACAGTGTTCCATATCCTCATTATGATATGAAACATCTTAATTGACTGATTCCATTTTTAACCCTCATTACCTAAACAAATTGTACGGATTTTTGTTCCGTTTGTATCATATGCTCCCCAACATCAGATTTGTGGCAGTTCTGGCCAACTCATCTGCGGCTGAATGAAGCCAGGTTCAATGTTTCCTAAATTATAAGGCAGGAAAATAAGTAGGACTTAAATGATGTACAAGTTACCAGAGTATGTAGAGTTAATGCTAATAATGTTACAACACACCAGAAAAACTCTAAAGTAAAAAAATTTATCTATTTTCATAAACAAACAAAAGTTCTTCCTGGTGCCCTATTTCAATGCAACAACAATTCCAACAGCCTCGTGAGGGACTAATATGTAGCCAAGACAACTTTGTTTTATTAAGACTCAGAGTACCACTAGATAATACCACTTCATAGGCCTTGGGAATGATGTCTACAGGAAGATAGAAGTAAGTAATTTAAATAGCATCACATTCCAATCATTGCATCATAATTCACTAAACTCATTCTGCAATAATACCCTTGTGTTTTAGAAAATTTTATTCCACTATATTCTTTATATATAATGAAACAGGCATACCAGAAATGTTAAGTAACATATCCAATGTTGCTGAACTAGTACATAGATTTAAATTGAAGTCTGGTTGACAAGAAAACTGATACTTTGACAATACAACCCAAGGCAGTGGATGAGAGAGATGCCTTTCTGAATTATAATCTCTTGTGGATAAAGGAATTACTTTCAAGCAACAATGACGAAAGAACGAACCATCCAGTTGTCACTGCTTGTATGACAGTGATGTCAGTGAACTTAGACATGAAAACACACCCAGTGGACTTTCTATGTTGCTAGAATTCAGCTAGAGCAAATATAAATGTGACATCTATAATGCTTAACTCATTTTTTCTTGTAATGGCACTTTTGATAATAGTTTCAAATATTACCAGTGTACAACTGCTTTGAATAAACTTGAGATTACCTCTTCATTAAATTCTCAATTTGCAATTGCTCTAGGCAATGAATTGATAAGTCAAAATAAATACCATTCAATATTGAGGAAAATTTGTAGCCATCATGACCATCACTTAAGATACCAGCTGAAACTCTAAAAATACTCCACTCTGCTCTTTAATTAATAAACTCACACACACACACACACACACACACACACACACACACACACACACAGCTTTCTACAGTAACCAGGTCAGGAATGAAATTGTTATGGTCTTTTTTTGGTAGCAAAAACAACAACAACAAAATGAACATTTTATTAGCTAGGATGCTATAAAAGCTACTACCAGAAGAAGAGAGAAGGGGAGGGGACAAAAGCAGAAAAGGAATGAACTGAACCACAAGTGCCTATATAAACTCCCTGCCTCCAACCCCCCAGTACACTGAATAAAAGCTTCTTTTATAGGAGAGATAGTATATTGAGAGCTATCTCCCGGTCTCCTTTCTTATAACAAGAAATAAAAAATTATTTGCTTTCAAAATTCCCTTGGATTATGTTCAATTTCATGCATCCCAAGCAGCGAACCCCTTGAGTTTGGTTACACTTTGATACTGAAGTCCTAATGCTTAAAGCAGCTTACTCCTACGATTCACCCTTCTTTTTAATATGTTGGTTCACTCTCAGGAAATCCCACTGTCAAGTGGGACATCCATCAACTCTACCCACAGTGCCTACCTTTCTTTGTCCATAGCAAACATTTTTATTTCTTTTCACATGTTTTCATTAACTAGATAGAGATTCAAGACCCTTTATTCACTGGGGTTTCCAAGATTCCCTATATGAATTAATGAATTCAAATATATATGTTGGCAAAATGTGTTGCCTCATGAAACACATTAGCTTTAATAAAATCTCTAACTCAAACTGGTAAATTGGAAGAAGGATGATACCTAATTCAACACACCAACAAAATAAATCCTCATTCCTCTGCTCAGCTAACCCTCTTAGGAGCACGCACATATGTGTGTGTGTTCCTGCAAGTATGGGCATCCCTCCTTCCACACACACTACAGTATCTCTCTTTGTTGTGAGAGAGATAGCACAAGCGAGTAGCAGGATTGGGTGGGGGGCAATGAGAGGAAAAGAGAGAATCTTAAGCAGACTCCATGCCCAGCATGGAACCTCAGGCAGGACTCCATCTCACAACCCTGAGATCATGACCTGAGCGGAAATCAAGAGTCCGACACTTAACCGACTGAACCACCCAGGTGCCCTATCTCATTTTTTATTTAAATTAGTTTTTTTAATTAGTTTTTTCTTGTTTTTTGAATGGTAGTGATGCTTTCTGGAAAAAAAAGAAAGAAAGAAGGATAAAACTGTTTAAGTGCTAGGTCTCCTTCAATTTCTTATGAAACATATATGCAAGGAGTAATAGACTGGGGGCCATATTCTGATGAAGAAAATGGAGGTCTGAATATCCACTGGAACGAAAGAGCTATTAGTATCCTGGGATTTCACTAAAGTTCAGTGAAATCCTACTGGGGTGCAGTATATCTGAGGAGGTTAATACAATACTTAACAGACTCAGGAAGGTGGTGAATCCCCTGAAAGAGAATTGTGTCAAAGGCAATATAATTCTGGATTTATGGACTTTTAAAGATTCACCAAGTGGGAATCCCTCTGAGAAGAATTTGGCAGTTTTATTTCATCTTACGGAGGGTTTTATGGTTTGCCTAAGAGCGAAAACCATACTTTTCAGTGTCTGATGTATTAGGGAAAGCAGAACAACCTCCAACACCTTCCAGTAAGCACAAAAATTGGTAAAGAGCTATCTATGTCAATGATAACAATGACATTTGAAAGCTGGAAGTTTTTTAAGGTAAATATTGATTGTTTATACATATTGTATAAATCTGATTGGTGACTGTCTATTACTCCCATTACCAGTACAAGCAGAGCTTATGAAAAAGACACATGACACAGGTACTTCTTTTATCCAAATAGAAAGATTAAAAAATGGGAAAGAGGGGCACTTGGGTGACTCAGTGGGTTAAAGTCTCTGCCTTTGGCTCAGGTCATGATCTCAGGGTCCTGGGATCGAGCCCCTCGTGGGCTCTCTGCTCCGCAGGGAGCCTGCTTCCCCTCTCTCTCTGCCTGCCTCTCTGCCTGCTTGTGATCGCTGTCTGTCAAATAAATAAATAAAATCTTAAAAAAAAAAAAAGTGGGAAAGAAAATCACAATGAAAAAGGGACAATTCAGATAAGAACAATAAATATTTTGATTTTCCAGGGAACGGACTGTGAGCTCATGGAAGGACTGGAGAATGCCTGGCCCTCTCTATATGCTTGCATTATCTTATTATTTCTAAATACCATATCGATATCTGATGAGATATCTGATGAGATTGAAAACTGAATACTTAACCAGGTAATGAAAATTATGGAAACTCTTCAAGAGTCCTTCAGGTTTTGGGGCACCTGAGTGGCTCAGTCATTAAGTGTCTGCCTTCGGCTCAAATCATGATCTCAGGGTCCTGGGATCAAGCCCTACATCAGGCTCCCTGCTCTGCAGGAATCCTGCTTCTCCCTCTAACACTCCCCCTGCTTGTGTTCCCTCCCTCACTGTGTCTCTCTCTGTCAAATAAACAAATAAAAATCTTAAAAAATAAATAAATAAAAGAGTCCTTCAGGTTTTGTTTTCTTTTTTTTAAATAAAAATCTATTTTTACAAATCAAAACTTGTGCAGAATAAAGCCAGGCCATGAGATATACATATAATTAACCCATAATATCCAGGTTATACACACATTGAAGTTAATTTCTAAATAGCATTACCCCATTACTACAGGCTATGAGCATTATATTAAGTGATAAAAATTGTGTGGCCAATTATGGGAATTAGGATGGGAGATTTTTCTTCTATATTATAGAAGAAATATAGGTATAGTTTAGGAGTCTGGACTGGCCATTCAATAGCATTTAGTCAAATTATTTAAACTATATGTGATTTTGTTCCCTCTCTGTAAAAAGAGTATCCATTTCAGGGGATTAGCATAGGCTTAAATGACATAATAAAAGCAAATACATAGCACTCATAGTATGTCAGGCACTGTTCACATGTTCCCTCATTAAAACCTCATAGCAACTCCTTGAGGTAGGTTTTATTATTGTTCCCATAACCAGATGATAAAATTGAGACACAGAATGTTAAATAACCTTCCCAAAGCCCCATAATAAGTGTCAAAGCCTGATGTGAACCCAGACAGTCCAGCTCCAAACTATGTATCTTCAACTACAACTTCTATCAAATTGGGGATATAAGTGCTTAGCACAATGACTCATGCAAAGTAAACTCTCAAGTGATATCCATTATTATGATGGAAAATTAATACAGTGTAATTTTTAAGTTGGTATAACTTTTAGGAAGTAAAATTTCAATATAACTTCTGGGTTCAGCTCTATCAGTCATCTAAAAGCTTGAAAGACATCAATCCTCCCTTTACAGTAAGAAAGGATGAAAAAGGAAAAAGTCACTGAAAATCAGTGCTTTTCCTGGACTCATCAGAGGGTTGAGGTCACAGGGCAAACTGCTGCCCTGAAACCTGGAGAGACAAGCAAATCCATTGAGTCACATCAGAGATCTGTTTACCAGAGGAGAAGTCCCTGGAGTCATAAACTGGTAGGAATACTTCAAGAGTAATGTTGAGGAACTGCTAGAGGCTAGTGAGCACTGACTTGAGAGTCAGGAACTCCTGGGGCTTTAAGGAGGTGCCCACATTTTTTTGGGCTTTTATGTCCTGGGACCCTACCAGATTCTCCAGGTAAACAGCCAAGAAGATCCCCAAAGGATGCTGGCGGAGGAAAAATAACCACTAAAATATGCCCTGAGTATTCTCTGGAAGCAGAAAGCCCTTAAGGGCCTCTTCTCCTTGTAGGAAAGGCATTTCTCCAACTCCTATCAGTCCCCTCACCTTCCCATTTCACCTAAGGTATGGGGAGCTAAGAAACACCTGTGAAGGTGTGTACACATACCAGCCTGCTAAAAAAATTGAGATTTAATCATAGGATTAGCAATGCTTCCCATCCTTCACACGTTACCCACCACACCAGCAGGGCTCTGGTGTACTAATAGTGGCTTACATCTGAAGAAGCCGCAAAACATTGACAAACACAGTCCACATCTCAGTCAGATTAAATAAAACCTTACACTAAAGGCCTATTTACATGAGTTGCTATGCCAAAAAGACATGCCAAAAGGGAAAAAAAAAAAAAAAAGACTCTAAAAAGACAAAGCAAGAAGCAGATTCAGATAAGACAGAAATTTTGAAATTATCAGAGAAGGAATTTAAAATAACTATGAGTAGTATGTTCACGGTTCTAATGGAAAAAGTAGACAGCACATAAGAATAGATGATGCTACACGCAGAGAGATAGAAACTCTAAGAATCAAAAAGAAATGTTAGGGGCGCCTGGGTGGCTCAGTGGGTTAAGCCGCTGCCTTCGGCTTGGGTCATGATCTCAGGGTCCTGGGATCGAGCCCCGCATCGGGCTCTCTGCTCAGCGGGGAGCCTGCTTCCTCCTCTCTCTCTGCCTGCCTCTCTGCCTGCTTGTGATCTCTCTCTGTCAAATAAATAAATAAAATCTTTAAAAAAAAAAAAAAAAAAAAAAAAGAAATGTTAGAAATTTTAAAAAATGACTGCAACAGAAATGGGGAAGGACTTTGAGGAGCTGAGTAGTGGATTGAATACAACTGAAAAAGGATCAGTGAGCTTGAATGTAGGCTGCTATAAACTGATTTAAAATGCAAAGAGAAAGGAATGAAAATTAAAAAATAGAATTTGCAAGAACTGTAAGATAATTTCAATAAGTATGACTTACACAAAATGGAAATACTGGAAGAAGAAAGAAGAAGATGAAATATTTTAAGTAATAATAACAGAGAACTTCCCAAAACCACAGGATCAGAAAGTTCAGAGAACACCAAGCAGGATATATACCAAAATAAATAAATAAATAGATAGATAGATAGATAGATAGGTAGATAAAAACACCATGTACCGGAGCCTATCATATTCAAATTGCAGAAAATCTAAAACAAAGGGAAAAGTCTAATAAAAAGCGAGGAAAAAATAAAAACAAAACTAGAACTATGCTTATAGAGGAACAGAGTGTGGAATGAAATTAAGTGTTGAAATAAACATTATAATATAATGGATACTTTTTATCTAAGTATACATTATGCAGAACTGAGAAGCAAAAATAATTATAACACAGACATATTTATTAATAATCTGAGCATTCATAATGTTAGTCCTTGTTGTTGACTGAACTGTGTTCCCTCAAAATTCATATGTCGGAGCCTTAACTCTCAATGTGACTATATTTGGAGATAAGACCTTGAAATAAGTAATTAAGGTTGAATGAGATCATAAAAGGGGGGTCCTAATACCTTAGGCCTGGTGTCCTTGTAAGAGGAAAGGACACCAAAGATCTCTTTCTCTCCATGCATGCACAGAGAAAGGGCCATGTGCAGACCCAATGAGAAGTCAGTCATCTCCAAGAAGAAAAGTCTCACCAGAAACCAACCCTGCTGACACTTGATCAGCCTTTGAAATTGTGACAAAATAAAATGTCTATTGTTTAAGCCTGTGGTATTTTATCATTGCAGCCTAAGCAGATTAATAGTCTTCCCCAAATAAGCCATCTCTTTTACAATAATGTCTATTCCCGCCTGGTTAGCCAGTCTACCTTTTTCTATATGTTAAATATCATAAAATATAATGGAAAAGAAATGAAAACTGATTATCAAGTAAAATGGCAAATTCTATTTAATACACAAGATTTCAAGAAGCTGATAAAAATGTTGGAGAACTTCTGGAATTACATGCAAAACCACTATCCAGCAGAAGGAAGCCTTTTAAAAATGAGAATAATAAGATTCTTCTTAAGAGACTGTTTTCATTATTAAGGGATTGTGAAAGTACAATTAAAAATTTAATAATGCCCTAATATTTTTATTAAATCACTTTCTTTACATCATGTACAATAATCATTTTTTCATTATAAAATTGTCCAAAAAAATTCAAGAAAAAAGAGAGCTTAATTTTATTGAGATATTTGTATATTTTAATCAATTACTAGTTGGAGGTTTATAATTAAAATATATATTGTATTATTTTAATAAAGTGTTACTTGCTTACTTAAAAAAATTAACCTGGGGGGCACCTGGGTGTCTCAGTTGGTTAAGGTTAAGCATCTGCCTGCAGCTCAGGTCATGATTCTAGTATCCTGGGATCTGGCCTCATGTCCAGCTCTCTGCTCAATGGGAGCCTGCTTCTCCTTTTCCCTGCTGCTCCCCCTGCTTGTGCTCTTTGTAAAATAAATAAAATCTTAAAAAACATTAAACTGGAAATATTTTAGTCTTTGTTGATGCAGACCAAGAAGCACCTTACTGAAATCTTAACTAGAGCTTGTTTCAATTTGTGTAAGACTTTCTAAATTTGAAATACAAAAATAATAGATGGTATTCTTTCTAAGGAATTATATATCAACAGCTTTTGAGGGGATAATATTAAAAATCTTACAGTTAAATATACTTTTATTTAGACATTAAGTAAACATTAAACCAGAAGCAAATTTGCCATATATCTAATGAACCTTAAGCTTCAGGGACGTTTGCTTACATAACCTCTTCCAAAGGTAAGAACCTAGCAATAGCTTCACATGGCCCTATAATTATGTTAAGGTTATACAGTTTACATATTTTAACCACAGTTAGTTAAGACTGATGATCTCTTAAACAACAACTTCATCTGTGTCGTTTCTCTTCTTGTATCAGGATGCATTGGAGCAGCCATAGGCACTTTTGTTATCTGACAGGCAGAAACTGAATTGGGGATACATAAAACTTGTATTTAGTAGATGAAACCCCATTCATGTTTGGTTAAGGCACTCTGAATACACAGTATAAGCATGGTGAATCCACCCAAGGGCCACTGTGCTGAGTCACCCATCATCATGTCACAAAGGCTTACGGCCATACATAGATCATGATAGTATATAAATGTGTCCCATATAGTATATAGAAGTGTTGTTGAGAATACTCAACAACAGACATATGTAAATAATGGAGGTATGAAAAATACAAAGCTCAAAAGTTTTTGTTGTTGTTCTTGTTGTTGGAATATTCTTACAGTCTTAAGTACAAAACTGCAAGAGGAGTGTTCAGTTCTTATTAGCACTGAATCACAATTTCTCTGTCAAGCATAGACTCAATAATATATATGACTACAAAGGCACCATGCATTTAAAAAAATGAGAATTCTACGAAATAGTATTTATTAAAATTGCTGTGTTGGTAGGACACAGACTTGTAATAACAGTACAGAAAGTACATCTGAAAGTATTTCTTTCGTATACAAAACAAACTCGATAGAAGTATTACAAGTTTGACAATAACCTTCAAAATCCACATGAGATAATCAATACTTTTTTTTTAAGATTTTATTTATTTATTTGACAGAGAGAGATCACAAGTAGATGGAGAGGCAGGCAGAGAGAGAGAGAGAGGGAAGTAGGATCTCTGCCGAGCAGAGAACCCGATGCGGGACTCGATCCCAGGACCCTGAGATCATGACCTGAGCCGAAGGCAGCGGCTTAACCCACTGAGCCACCCAGGCGCCCCAGATAATCAATACTTATATGTGAAATGACAGACCCCTTTTAAATTGCCATTATTAATTTAAAAATAATCAACCATGATAGTACAAAGATGGAATTATATTTCTGTTCTCACTAAAGAATTCAAAAGCATTACCATATAAAGAAGTTATTAGAGAACATACAACCAAATAAAAAGTATAATAAAGGATGTATCAGGCAGTTAATAAAGTTTAGACCTGCTTATGTATGTAGAATTTGTCAGGTTCTTCAAATTTTAATTTCATTGTACTCTCTTTGGTAATTCTAAATTCACAGTAGTTTCTGTTTTGTATTCTTTTCCTTAAAAAGCACTCCCCAGGGCGTCTGGGTGGCTCAGTGGGTTAAGCCGCTGCCTTCGGCTCAGGTCATGATCTCGGAGTCCTGGGATCGAGTCCCGAATCGGGCTCTCTGCTCAGCAGGGAGCCTGCTTCCTCCTGTCTCTCTGCCTGCTTGTGATCTCTCTCTGTCGAATAAATAAATAAAATCTTAAAAAAAAAAAAAAAGCACTCCCCAAAGTGTAGCTTTAGGTCCCACAAAACCCAGATCTGTCCCTGCCTATTAAGCAGATAAAATTTTATCATTACCAAGACAGAAAAATTAAGCATCCAACCCTAATTTACCAGGAAATAATTATTGAGACTAAAATTTGAGTCCAGGATTAAGTCATTTCAAAGCCCATAATAATGTCACCACTCTTTTCAAATACAGTGAGGGAGATAATAGCTCTCTGATGGAAAGACAGAGGCACAGGCAGGGTCTCTCTCTCTGAACCCTTAGCCAGCTACCTATCACTCACTGGTAAAGATTCTAATACAGATACATTAGGGGACACTCCGGGCAAACAAGTGCTTTCTATTAGGTACTTCATTGTTTTGAATAATAGGTCACAATGTGGGTAAGTCCACTGACAAGATAGGCACCAAGTCTTAAAAAGCTGGTAAGCTGTAAGGTATTTTTTTCCCCTTTAATGCATCTACAGTGTTAAGAATGAATGAAATGTTAATTAAAGCACTCAAATATTCTTTATGTTTTATTGTATAGAAAGTATTTTGAACTCAGTTACTATTCATTGTATTATAATCTGTGATATATTCTGCTCACACCTCTTAAGGTAAGCTGTGCCATGATCCACTAATAACCTAATTGCTTTAATTAAGCAGTCAGTGCTATCCTAGCATGCATCTTAATTATATACTATACAGAAAGGTACTTATTTTACATATGTAAACTAATTAGTTGTTAAAGCAAATGCAGACTGTATTCTCCAAGACTTTAATTTTCTCCAAAATTCTATGAATATTCTTTAAATGAAATTAATATTCACACTAAAGCTTTTAGGTAAAAAACATGAATACAGATTAAAGTTTCTTTGTACCTTAACCATAATCAAGTGTACAATTATGATATTTCATTAATGCTATCTAAAACAGCAGAATTTCTACTGCCTCTAACTTAGAAGCTTAAAAGCATCTGCGGCAGAGGGCAGAATTTCTAGTTTTGAAACCAGAAATTGTGGGGTTTTATATGAATACTTCAGAGATTTATTTTATGACTGTGAGCACTTAACCTTTCTAAACTTTATATCCAACAAACATAAAATGAGCATAAGGAGTCCACATCAATGCTGATGCCTTCACTATTTTAAGAATCTTATCATAGAGCAGAATGTAAATTCATTTCTGGGCCATCTTTGACCTATTTCATACAGAAACATACACCATCATTTCTATTTGCAAGGTTACTATCAAATCAAACACAAGAAAGATGGTTATATCCTGATGCAATCTGTCAGAATCATATAGGTAAGAAATAAATGTGCAAAGACAAATGATGAACACTTCTTCAGAAAGTATGAAGTCCTTTCCTTTAATCACTTACCAGGAATTACAATATTCCAATCACCTTTATGCACATAATTGTGTCCTATTTTAGCTAGAAATTAACTTTTTATTGCTTTTATTGTTTTAAGTGAACACTGCTCTACCTCTCCCCTCAAGTCTTTACAGTCCTAAAAATCTAACAGAGAAGTAAGTAACATTTCCTTCTGCTTTTTTCTGCAAATGTTATATGCCCTAACATTAAAGTTCCTTTGAACTTAAAGGAAAGAACCTACTAGTCTTCCTTCAACAAAAAAAGTCTTCCCAAATTACTCCAAGATTACAAAATCTTCTCACACGTTTTTTGTGGAATATTATTCTTTAATACTCTACCAATCCAACCCACTCTTCATTTCTCCATGGTTCAGTTTTAATTTGGGAGAATATATTCCCTATTTCACATAATTACACCCATAATGAAGGCAACAGCAATTAATTGAAACCAATCTAGAACACAGTTATTAGATCAGTAGACAAGGACATTGAAACTATTATAGTAACTGTGTTCCATATGTTAAAAAAATTTAATTAGACAATGTAGAAAAAAAAAGATTACTGAAGTTGAAGATATAATACAAATGTTCTAAAATGACACACAGAAAGGAAAAAAAACTGTAGTGAACTGTAAGACAACTTCAAGTGACCCAACATGGGCAATTAGAGTACCTAAAGGAAAGAAAAGAGGGGTTTTACTATGACAGAGGAAAAGTCGTAAAAGAAAGGAAGGAAGTTACTATGGAAGATAAATGAACTTAGAAACTGATGGGTTATAAGGAGAAGGAAGATGTGGAAGAACACTTCAATTCTGTTGAATTAGAACCTAACCAGTCAAAAATATTTTATTTATGTAAAATATTAAAAAAGAAAGACAACCTAACCAGTAGTAAAATCATAATCCCAAATATACTCCAGAATTATACGGAATCAAAAAAATAGGAAAATAATAAAGCATCCAACAATTTATAAGAGGATGGGAGGACTGATAGAAATTCATACAGATCTTGTTTGGTTCTTGCCTATACTCAGATGTGGATTCCTTTAGCCCTCCAATATTTCATGATGATTTCTTTGCAAATGAGACTTCTGAGCTCTGTGATAACATGACCAGGATAAAATACGGCACAATTTGAGAAAAATAAGCCAAAGGGCTACTCAGATTGTGATCCCATATTATTGCCTAAACTTCATAAATTTTTCACCCTAGTTATATGTAACCTAATATTACTAATCACTGTCAGAAAAATTTTATCATGTAAATTTTTCCTCAAATATATACCTAAATCATCCATTAATGTTAAAAATGTTTTTTCCCCTAAGTGTTTGTAAGATACTTAGAAAAAATAAAGAGATCTTCACAGGTGAGAGCTTAAAACAATAAAACTCAGGTATCTTTTAGTTGAAGGAAGATGGTAAATTCACTTGCATAAAATTATAAACTCGTCAACAAACATATTTTTCTATATTTGATGGAGTTCCTGACTCAATAATAGCACCCTCAATCTTCTGGGCACTTTGTGCTATCTCTATAATAAATGTTTATCATGAAATAATGATAATCTAACCAAAAACAGTGGCAGAAAAAGTTTTTATTTTATAATGCACATAAGTAAATGGGAAAACTGCCAAGTATATTTTTCTAAGTACACATAACTCCAAGTTTTACATTGTTTACTATATCAAACAGCATTATAATGTTTTTATGTAAAAAATATGAATATATTCATTTGTATGTAAGTTACAATGATAAATGTACTTATATTAGGATTTTGATAAATTTTATAATGAATGATCTTGGGAAAAAATTTCAATTGCTAACCATAATTCTTGGACACAGAAATAATCAATTTTAGCAATTTGAAACATAATCCTCCAGGGTTCTCTCTGTCACTCATACACACACACACATTTAAAAATATATCATAGACATATTTTCTAGGTCAGAAATTATAGATATATCATTTTGAATAATATATACTGTTTATTGTGTTACCATAATACTGTTGGAAATTGAAGTTATGTCTTTTATTTCACTATTATAAATAGCTCTGAGATGAAGATTATAACATGGATATTTTTGCACATATTCCACTATTCATTTATGCACACAACTGTTGTCTACATTTGGGTTCATGTCCTTCTTCAGTGATATCCTGATCTCTATAATCTTGCTTGATTTCTACTCTTGCCAACAGAGTGAGCCAAAAATGATTCTCAACAATGTGTACTTTGGTTTAAAGTTGGAAAAGTCTAAAATACTGTTAGTCAAAATATCTATAAACAGGCGATGATAACATATACTAAAGTAATGACCACAAAATGGACAGAAGGGAAAAATCTGTAGGCATTTCTGACATGGAAAAGAGATTGGAGATTTGCTCACTCTTCTCCACTCCCACTGCTTATTATGCCTGGCATATACTAAGGAATCAAAAAATGAAAATAAAACAAAACAAATGAACAAACAAAAAAAAACGGTATATCAGAAACAAATGTAACATGGCATATTAACTATACTTCAATTTAAAAAAAGGAGGGAATTAATGAAAAGGGAATTTATAGCAATAGATGTCTAAGTTATGTAAATACTATGTGAGAGTAAGAAATCGAAGATTGTTTTTCTTTGTTTTTCTTTGTTTGAGTGCCTCTGTTGTGAAAATAGGAGAAGCCATGCTCACACTGCTATTTCCATTTTGAATGCCTTTTTTTTTTTTTTCTCATCATAGGATGTACGCATAAAACACCTTCTAGGACTCCTTCTCTGTATCTCAAATCTTTTACCCCCAGGGAATGTAAATTTCTTCTCTTCCAAATGATAATAAACATTTGCTGCTAATTTCTACTCTATGCTATAGTGATATATGTAGTTTCCACTATTTGATGGCAATGTATTAAAAGTACCTTGTTTTCATACTTAAATCTCCTAGCTCTTAGTATAATAGCACAAATATTGTTAATTTTTTTTATTTTGTAAATAAAAGGACTACGTATGTGTGGATAACTACATTTCATATATAACCAAAGTTATTAATGGTTATTTTAAATAAATGAATCTAGTTTACTTATTTTTTTCATCATTAGATTTTGGGAGTCAGGGAACTGTGTTTCCCAAACACTCACCTGCTGTTTGATTTATGGCGTACTGAGTCACACTGAGACTTCCCACAATCTGTGCTCAGGTACCCCTGTAATCGACTCACCAATCCATCTTATTTGGAAGCCAGAGGATTCATAATAAAGTATGTGAGAGCAAAGACAGGAAAAAAATTGCATAAGATAAAGATATTCTGTGTACTTTCAACATGTTTCTTCTAACTATACATCCATTTCTCAATTTAGCCTTTAAATGTTTTACTTCAGACTGCATATTTAACTGTGGAGAAAGCAAAACAATTACTTAATAGTGTATAAAAGATTTTAAGGTTGTTTACTGACTTTCTAATAAATATAGGACAGATCATATTATACGAATAATTGAAATACCTTTAAAAATATAAATATTCTCTAACTTGTACCTTCAGTACTTATCTTGATTCCAGTGAAATACGCTATTACAAGCATTTCCATCTTTTCTTTTCTTTGAGAGGTGGGGGAGGGGCCAAGGGATAGAGATTCTTAAAGCAGCTCCACTCCCAATGCAGAGGCCCATGTGGGGCTTCATCTCTGACCCTGACATCATGACCTGAGCTGAAATCAAGAGCTGGATGCTTAAGTGACTGAGCCACCCAGCCACCCCCAAAAGCTTTTCTATCTTCATGAAGTACTTTTACACACACACACACACACACACACACACAAAAGCCCCAAATCCTGATCTTTATATATAAGTGTGGGATCTGTAATGAGAATACATACTTTTTTGACTCTTGACTGTTATTTGACTTAGGTGTGGGATAATGACGAAGTTACTTAGCTACCCTAGGTATCATTTCTCACAAATATGTTCATAGAAATTACAATATTGACAAAGACTGTGGTTGTAAGTATTAAAAGAAATAAAATAGATGATGTTCTCATACTGTCTGGCACACCAAAAATGATGAATAAATATTAGCTTTCTATTTATCAGTGGATTCCTGCCATAGTCTCTAATATACTTCAGTGTGTATAAATGCATATTTCCTTGTGTGTACTCTCCCACTACTTAAAACATTGAAGCATTTGTTACTCTGAGAATTACTGTATCTCAAATGTAACCTTATTAAATGGATTGCATTAGTTAATTATGGCTCTTGCATGAGAATGCCCTAATGGTATTACAGGAAATAAATAATCAAGAGGTCATTGTAGAGAGAGAAGTACCTTCCTAATATAGAGAACTACCTGTGTTTAGAAAAATGTCCAATGAATATGGATGAATACAAAGATAACATCCTTCAGAGTTATTTTGAATGAGCTGGAAAGAAAAGTAAGTATGGATGGGGAAAGACAATAAAGGAGAAAAGCAAGTCTATGGAAATTCTCTGTGGTAATATATGACTGAAGATTTTTTTAAGAATGGAGAATATTTTATATATTTTTATTGATAGGCTATAGTTCATATTTTCTCTCAAATCTAAAATTATACTAAAAAAGTGCTTAATTTTTTTTAACAAGTTTTAGAATTGGGGATGGATTTCACATATGACTAAACTTATGGCAAGAGAAGGCTTTAGGCATTATTGTAAATGTAATTATTATTAAAATGGAAATAAGATACTGATAAGAGAGCACTTTGGAAATGAGAATGTAAGCCACTAGTAGACATGTTATATTGGGTATTATATTTTTCATAGGATATAGAATAGAGTTTAAGTCAACTTTATTTAAATTGAATATATCAAGTTGACCCCAGATCATATATCTTCTTTATACATGCAGTTTGTAGGATATTACAGTCTTCAAAACTATGCGTTTTAATTCAATGACCTGTGTTACTGATTGAACATTATTAATCTTCCAGTAAGTGGATATTATTGTTGTAATAAATACCTTGCATACCCTTCTGAGTAGGCTTAGAAAATGTTCATTATTGCTCATCATCTGTGTCTCCTCCTACTGGATATGTATTTTACATCTTCTAAGTAATAACTATATTTAAGCAGTTTGAAAGATTTTTTGTCCCCTAAAGGCACCATAACTTACAGAATACCAGAACTAGGTGATGTATATTTTTTAGGGGTTAATCTTTCAACAGTTGAGTTATATATGTGTACTATGAACAGTCATATTTAGACAACCAGCTTGCCCCCTCAAGTATATTTCTTTAATAGGAGTACATAGAAGAGCAAAACTGAGCTGAAGAGAAGTACATATTGTCCAAAGCAGAACTGAGCTGAAGTGAGATGAGTTGCCATGTATTGGAAGAGTTGATTAAAACAACAGGACAAAATTAAAGTAACAGCCAAGCCAGTAAGTGATTAGTCACTTACCTTCTACAGCATAAGTAAGAGGCTAAGTTAGAAAAAAGAACACCTCTTTTGTTCCTCCACTGTCTCATTTTTCTCCATGGAACTGCACTGGGTAGGGGTGAGGTGGACTAGAACAGGTGTTCTTTCTCACTGCAGAAGGTGAGAACCTTTAAATAAAATGTTCCTGCCATCTTATGGATGGGGACCAGGGAAGATGGAGAGGAGAAGGGCTGGAAAGGAAATGGTACTTGGTTCTGAGTTTGAGTGGAGAAAAATATCTTCAAGCTTTCCCTCCATTTAGGACACTTCCCGAAGGAGGTGCCTAGGCTAGGAGTAAAGATGTGCATAAAAACATAAACAGCCACATGTGCCTGAGTCCTTGACTCATAGACTGTAATAACAGATATACACCAAGTGTGCTGTGAGTTAGCTTTTTCCCATGAGGCACTGCCAGGTAAATCATTTTTAATGATTTAATGTTCGATTCCCTGATTTCTCTTTCTACAGTTACGTTGTTATTGTGTAGGAAAGCAACTGATTTCTGTGCATTGATTTTGTATCCTGCCACATTACTGAATTGCTGTATGAGTTCTAGTAATATGGGGGTGGAGTCTTTCGGGTTTTCCACATAAATTATCATTTCATCTACAAAGAGAGAGAGTTTGACTTTTTCTTTGCCGATTTGAATAACTTTTCTTTCTGCTGATTGCTGTTGCTAGGACTTTTAGTACTCTGTTGAACAACAGTGACAAGAGTAGGCATGCTCATTGTGTTCCTGATCTTAAGGAGAAGGCTCTCAGCTTTGAGAATGATATTTGCTGTCGGCTTTTATGAAATTGAGGAGTGTTCCCTCTATCCAAATACTCTGAAGAGTTTTAATCAGGAAAGGATACTGTATTTGTCAAATCCTTTTTCTGTCAGTTGTCCACTGAGAAGACCATATGGTTCTTGTCTCTTCTCTTAGTACTGTGTTCTATCACACTCACTGTTTTGTGAATGTTGACCCACCTTTGCATCCCAGGGATAAATCCCACCTGGTCGTGGTGGATAATCCTTCCAATGTACTGTTGGATCCTATTAGCTAGGATCTTGTTGAGAATTTTGGCATCCATATTCATCAGGGATATTGGTCTGAAATTCTCCTTTTTGATGGGGTCTTTGCCTGGTTTGGAGATTAAAATAATACTGGCCTCAAAGAATGAGTTTGGAAGTTTGCCTTCTGTTTTTATTTTTTGAAACAGCTTCAGGAGAATAGGCATTATTTTGTCTTTGAATGTTTGGTAGAGTTCTCCAGGGAAGCCATCAGGTCTTGGACTCTTGTTTTGGGGGGAGGTTTTTAGTCCCTGATTCAATCTCATTAATGGTTATTGCTGTAGTCAGTTTGTCAATTTCTTCCTGTTTCAGTCTTGGTAGTGTATAGGTTTCCAGGAAGGCATCCATTTCTCTAGGTTGCTTAATTTATTGGCATATAGTTGTTGATAAAATCTCTAATAATTGTTTCTGTTACCTTGGTGGTAGTCATGATTTCTTGCCTTTCATTCATAATTTTATTAATTTGGGTCTTTTCTCTTTTCTCTTGGATAAGTCTGGCCAGCTGTTTATTGATCATACTAATTCCTTCAAAGAACCAGTTTCTAGTTTCATTGATCTGCTCTACTGTATTTCTGGTTTCTAATTCATTGATCTCTGCTCTAATCTTAATTATTTCTCTTCTCATGCATGGCTTAGGCTTTTTTGTTCTTTCTCCAGTTCTTTAAGGTGTAAAGTTAATTTGGGTATTGGGGAGTTTTCTATTTTTTTGAGGAAGGCTTGGATGGCTATGTATTTCCCCCTTAGGACCAACTTTGCAGTATCCCATAGGTTTTGGACTGATGTGCTTTCATTCTCATCAGTTTCCATGAATGTTTAGGTTCTTCTTTGATTTCCTGGTTGACCCAAACATTTTTAAGCAGGGTGGTCTTTAGCTTCCAAGTGTTTGAATTTCTTCCAATTTTTTTTCTTGTGATTGAGTTTCAGTTTCAAAGCACTGTGGTCTGAAAATATGCAGGGAATAATCTCAATCTTTTTATATCAGTTGAGACCTGACTCATGACCCAGTATGTGGTCTATTCTGGAGAAAGTTCCATGTGCACTCTAGAAGAATGAGTATCCTGTTGTTCTAGGGTGGAAAGTTCTATATATATCTATGAGGTTCATCTGGTCCACTGTGTCATTCAAAGCTCTTGTATCTTTGTTGATTTTCTGCTTAGATGATCGATTGCTGAGGGTGTCTCCTACTATTAACACATTATTATCAATATGTCTCTATTTTGGTTAACAGTTGGCTTATGTAGTTGGCTGCTCCCATGTTGGGGGGCATAGATATTTATATTCGTTAGATCCTCTTGTTGGATAGACCCTTTAAGAATGATATAGTGTCCTTCTGTATCTCTAACTACAGTCTTTAGCTTAAAATTTAGTTTGCCTGATATTAGAATCACTACCCTAGCTTTCTTTAGAGGTCCGTTGGCATAAAAGATGGTTCTCCATCCCTTCACTTCAGTCTGGATGTATCTTTAGGTTTGAAATGAGACTCTTTTAGACAGCATATGGATGGGTCCTGTCTTTTTATCCAGTCTTCAACCCTGTGCCATTTCATGGGAGCATTTAAGCCATTCACGTTGAGAGTGATTATTGAAAGATATGATTTTATAGTCATCATGTTGCCTGTTAAGTCTTTGTTTCTACAGACTGTCTCTGTAAATTTCTGTTCTGTATCACTCTTGGGGTCTTTCTCTTTTTATATAACCCCCCTCTTAATATTTCTTGCAGGAACAGCTTGGTCATCACATATTCTTTCAGTTTCTGCCGGTCTTGGAAGCTCCTTGTCTCTCCATCCATTCTGAATGAAAGCCTTGCTGAATAAAGTATCCTTGGCTGCATGTTTCTTTCATTTAGTACCCTGAATATGTCTTGCCAGCCCTTTCTGGCTTGCCAGGTCTCTGTGGACAGGTCTGATGTTATTCTGATGTTCCTCCCTCTGTAGGTAAAAAATCTTTTCTTTCTCCCCACTTTTAAGATTATTTCCTTGGATCTAACATTTGTGAATTATATTATTATATGTCATGGCATAGGTCTGTTTTCACTGATATTGGGAGGGGTCCTCTCTGTCTCGTGGACAGGAATGCTTGTTTCCTTCCCCAGATTAGGTAAGTTCTTAGCTACGATTTGCTCAAATATATCTTCTAGACCTCTCGCTCTCTCCATCTCCTCAGGGATCCCAATAATTCTGATACTGGAACATTTCATTCAGTCACTAATCTCTCTGTTTGATTCCTTGGGTTTTAGTTTGTTTTTCCTATGCTGCTTCAGTTTCCTTCCTATCTGTCATCTTATCTTCTAGCTCACTAATTCGTTCTTCTGCCTCATTTACCCTGGCAGTCAGAGTATCCAGTTTAGACTGCATTTTATTCATAGCCGTTTTAAGTTCAGCCTGATTAGATCTTATTTCTGCCCATAGAAATTCTGTATTGTCATTTATATTTTTCTCAAGCCTAGATATCACCTTGATAACTGTTATTCTTAAGTCAATTTCTGACATCTTGGTTATATACATATGCACTAGTTCTGTGGCAGAGGCCACATTCTCTGGTTCTTTCCTTTGTTGGGGGTTCCTCCTCTTGTCCATTCTGTTGAGGGGTGGTTGAGGGAATGTACAGAGTCCAAATTATTGACCACAACCCAAGCAAGATGAACCTGTTTTATAGGAACCTTAGGTCTCTTGTTCTTCCAGCCTGTTTTCTGTGGGTGGGGCCTGCCTGCTTACTCAGGCAACCCCGTTTGGGCAGAGTTGTGCTGCCCCCTGTGTGGAGGGGGGGTGGACTCAGTGAAAACCATTTTTGGGGGTCTTTTGTTCTCTGGCAGCTTTCCCTGGAAGCTTTCCATGTCTCTTCCAAGAGTCAGAGCAGATATGACTGTATCTAAACCACTGTCTCAAAATAGAGAAAATATAGTCTACTCTTCACTGCGCTTTCCAGGCCACATTGTCTCGTTCTCTGTCTGTGCTGTTAAAAACTAGTGTCCTGGGTTATGCACCTCACAGCAGCACTCTCAGCCCTCACTGCCAGATCCAGGCATGTCTCTGCCCTCTATGCTTCTAAAACCACCAGCCACCCTCAGTTCACATGCCACACTCCAGTACTTCCTAGTTTCAGTCTGCGGGGCTGCTGTAAAGTCCCTTCCCCACTGCTACCAGTCTGCAAATCTGCAAATCTGTGCCCAGTGCCAGCGCAGGAGGCTTTTGTGCTCCAGCAGCACAGGATCCTGGAGACTCCCTCCCCCCTTCCATTTATCTTCCAATATCTGTCTCCAGAATCACGGCTCCCTCCTTCATATCTTGAGACCACCCGCCAGAGATACTCTGTTTGTAGATATCCAGATATATCTTCTTACATCTGATTTGTGGGTGTTCAGAGTGGTCTGGTAGATATTCAGCTCAATTCAGGGGACTGGTTGAAATAGGGTCCCTTACTTCTCTGCCATCTTTTGAGGAGTTGTTCTTATAAGTAACACAACCACTATTTATTATAGCAATGGAAAATACATTCCACTTTTCAAATAATTGATTGACACATTACTATTTAGAATACAACCCACTCATAAGTAGGAGGCTTCCATTTAAATTAACTAAGTTGAAATGAAAACTGTACTTACTTTCTTTTCCTAAACACAAATATTTTTAATTTCACTCCCTGAGTCAATTAAAATGAAAAGAAATTAATGCCCCAAATATCTTTTCATATATTTTCCCTCCAAGCCAATATTTTGACATTTGTCTGATATTCAACTGGAAGTATCTAAAATTTCTATTGAAATTAAGATACATTAATATTCTAAATTCTTTATAAGGAATATTTGTAATTCTCTTCCATTTTCAACTTAATTTTAGTAAGATTAAGTTTCTAAGGTGATAATTTAAAAAAAAAAGTGACATATCTACTTAAACTGATGTACAAATTTAAGATGTTACCCCTGGGGCATCCAGATGGCTCAGTCGGTCAAGTGTCTGCCTTCGGCTTGGGTGATGATCCTGGGTCCTGGGATCAAGCCCCATATAGGGCTTCCTGCTTAGCTGGAGGCCTGCTTCTCCCCCTCCCTCTGCCACTCCCCCTGTCTGTGTTCTACTGCTTTCTGTCAAATAAGTAAAATCTTTAAAAAAAACTTTAAATAACAAAGTTTTTTAAAAAAAGATGTTACCCCGACATTATTATCTATTGTTCTTCCTTATACTCAGAAGAAGACATTAAACTTCCACATTTCTGGCATATATGTGATTCTAAGTTCACAATGTTTTCTTGTGATGAGGTTGCATCTATGAAGAATTTACGTTTTTGCTTCAAATCTTAAATTTATTGGCCATCTCTTCTCTGGCTAGTATTGTGGCTGATATTTTGAATTCCTAAGGCTAAAATCATCTCTGACATCAGGAATATTACTTTCTTGGATAAATACTATGAATATGAACCAATTTATCATCAACTAGTTCAGTTCGTAATAAATTTTAAATATTCATTGCTAGCTAATATTTTTTGAGAATACAGAGGAAAAAATGTACTAATGAGAAAATAAAGCTTAAACTGGGTCCCATTAGATGAGAAGAATTTGGATTACCAGGTCACAAGCATTAAAAAAAATACCTCAGGAGATGCAAAGGTGGTAGATGGAGAGGAAAGGAAAGCAAAGATATTTCCTTTTTCAACAAAAAATAATTTTGCAATGACATAAATAACGTGGAGTTTTCTAATTGTTTTTCCTTTAGGTGTCAGTTTATCTGTAGTTTTTAAAGAGAAACATGAATATATATATACACAACACTGTCAGACAGAACACCCATATGACTATAAACTCATCTAAGGATTTTTTAAAACTCTAAATAGCATATGCTTACTAGTGCAAAAAGTTAGACTTTGTGTTAATCTAAAGATAAAAACTGAAATATTGAAAGTTCACATTCAGTGAGTATTTTAATTCTACATTCGTAGGCAAGATTGTTGGGAACAAATGCTATATAGAATCAAAACCCAATCATATCAACAGAGGGACTCATTACTCCTAAGTGTACAAATTTATTTTAAAATAAATGTATATCATTCAGCTAAAGCTAGGTTACACTCCATTAAAAAGCAATGTCATGGGCACCTGGGTGGCTCAGTCAGTTAAGCATCCAATTCTAGATTATGGCACAGGTCATGATCTTAGGGTCGTGATACCGAACTCCTGTGTCAGGTTCCATGCTGGATGTGGAGCTTAAGACACTCCCTCTCCTTTATCCCTCTCCCCACAACTCCTTAACTCCCACTCTCAAAATAAATAAATAAATGAAGCAATACCAAAAACTCAGTGCTTTACACCAAACATCTGTGTTATACTGCAAGTCAGCAGAAAAAGAAAAAGTCTCTTTAGGAGAAAAGGCTCCTGCGGCCCGGAGATAAAGATCAATAGTGGGACTATCACAGACTCCCAGAGCTTCCACTCCATATCACCAGTTATCACATCCACTCCCATTTCATGGCCAAAGCAAATCACATGGTCAAGCCTCATGTAAGAAGAGTGGGTAAAAACAAATCTGATGGTGGGAAGAGCAGTTAAGTAACTAGAAATACTAAGTCAATCAACTAGAGGTTAATTAGAAAAGGTTCATCTTCCAAGTAGAAAAGTATTCACAGTACATAAACATGTGTTTAACAGAAGGAAGCATTCAAGTGACCAAAATAACATAGAAAGCAACTCAAAATCTTTGGTATTAAAGTAAAAGCAAATTAAAATTATTTGGCATAATTCTTCCACTATCAGTGGACATGACATGACATGACAAACATGACAAAGTTTAAAACCTGTAGCTAAAATCTAGTGCTGGAGGTATTAGGAGGAAGGAGATATTTTATAATCCATTCTGACTGTAGCCTGTGTACTACTCTGAACATGCTCAACACACTTTCTTTTAAAAAGGGCAAAATTGATATCGATTCTTTTCAATTAAGTGTTGACTTCCATACTCCATTACTTGTACTAGTTTGAAAAATTGAATGCTAGCTTGTTCTGTGGCATTCTGGACTCTGCAGAGAAAGCCCTTCACAATGCCAAGTTAGACAAGCCACAGACACATGTCCTGATCCTGAAAGGGTTTCCATGCAGAGTTCAGAATACCACAAAGAAGGCAAACAGTCGCATCTCTAAGAAAGATATCTCTAAGCAAGTGTTGACTCCTATACCTCCATTATCTTCAGTGGAAAATAAATGACAAGAACAAAACTCCTGTGAGGCTATTGTTTACAAATCACCTGCCCAGGGACACATTCTGACAAGGTTCAGCATTTGTTGCTCTTGGATATCACTACGTTTTCCACTGGTATTAAAACTCCTGGTGGGGTCACAATTGCCATGATCAAACACAACAGCAACATGCCCCAAAACAGACATAGACCTTCACTACTTAGACAACCAGCTCAGTGAGCTTCCTCTAATTCATAAAGGTGAATATGCCATGGCAACCTGCTGGGCATAGGCATATACCTGTTTTCCACAATATATCTCCAATTACAGTTCTGTGATAACACAGAAAAAAAAAAAAAAAAGAACAAGATTTCCATCATAAAAACATCCTCCTTTGAGCAAAGACACTGAAGGTGCAATTCAGGACACTAAGAACCACAAAGCTGAAATGCAAAGCAGAGAAGCAAAGGTGTCTTCTAACCATTCTTTTAAATCTTACACTTCAGCATGAAAGCCATGGCTGAAGGTAAAAAAAAATACCAAAAACATTATCAATGATTAGGAGAAATAGAAAATATTTGACAAGGACAATGAAATCATCAACTGGCTCAATAAGAATCGTGTTGCAGAAAATGAGACATTAGTGTATCAGCAGAAAGTGCTGAACAAAGTCTGCATCCCCATCGTTACCAAGCTGTACCAAGGTACAGAAGCCTGCTAGAAGGAAATTTGGGTGTTCCCTGGGGCAGAGATTCTTTGATCTGGACTTGCTTCTTCTGGACCATCACTGAAGAGACTGATCAAGCCAACAAGAGAATAGAAACCTTAGCATTCTTGCACAGTAAAAAACTGAAAAGCCCACAGGTGAAGCATATTCAACGATAAAATGCTGAGCTAATACATCAAATTTTCAGCACTCTCAATACATAAATGAGTACAGAGGGAAAAAAAGATAACCGTGCAGTATGTCAACTGCACTGTAAGTTAGTAGAAAATGCAGTATCCTAAATGAAAATCCTGTTTAAAATTTGCGCAGAAAATTATAGTAAGGATCACTAAAAAAAAAATTATAAATAAAAGCCAGTAAAATAAAAGCCAGCACATACAATTCACATTTAACTGTCGTTTCCTAAATCACAGGTCATAACTGCTCAATTTAAAAATTTCCAAATCAATCTATTTCCAAACTGATAAGGAATCAGTTCACATGGCTGCTCACTGCTGCTTCTTTGTAGATTCCATAAGTCGAAAATAAAGAATAGAGGAAGAAGACAAAACAAAAATAAAAACAGAAGAAGATGAACAATCATTTTAATCATTACCATAATTACTACACTTCCTATTAGTAATTTTCTATTTTTTTGAAATAACTTAGCAAGCTTAACGAATTGATACTAAAAAATAAAATTAAGAATTTATCTTTTAATGTGGCATTTGGCTTACTAGATTTTTCTCCTTTCCTGATAGTAATATTTTTGATAAATGAATTAAACACAAGAGACTATCAATTAAAAAAGCAGAGAAGATACTTCTATACATTTATATCATTTATGGTTATATTACTTCTGGGCATATAAGGAAATCAAGGACTGGAAAAACCTAAATATGGAATGCTTAGCACTGGCTATGCACAATCTATCAGAAAAGGGATTTTTTAATTTTTTTTTTCATTTTGAGATGTAAAATGACTCTGCTTTGCTGCCCTTGTCAGCAGGATCAATAAATAACAGTTTAATGGCGTGAAGGCTTTAAGACAAGAGAAGACTTATGGGCTCTCTGTAGCTGAACTGCAGCCAGATTATTTCTCATCTGTTTTAGGTACTCCTATTAGTTTCATCTGCTGTAAGTACACAAATGGAAGATTTGTATGCAGTTATTCATACATAACTCAAACACATGCTAATAAACATATTTTAATTGGACAGAAACTTTACTACTAAAAAAGTAAGTTTATTGCCACCATATATTCATACATCAACTTAGAGTTAAGCATCAAGAATAACTTAAAAATTACTATTTAACTATATCCCAAAAGTTCTTCTACAAACCTAGATGCTATTATTTTTTTTTTTTTTTTGCAAAAGTTAGATTGCACTGAGAGTGATAATTATAGTCTAGGGAAAACACAGAGAGAGGAATACAAGTCGAGAAGGAATATTAAGGGGAAATTTAGTGAAAAATATAAGATATATAGAAATGTAAGGAGTACAGACATTTGTGATCTTAAGATTTTACTTTTTTTATTTTTTATTTTTTTAAAGATTTTATTTATTTATTTGACAGACAGAGATCACAAGTAGGCAAAGAGGCAGGCAGAGAGAGAGAGAGGAGGAAGCAGGCTCCCTGCTGAGCAGAGAGCCTGATGTGGGGCTAGATCCCAGGACCCTGGGATCATGACCTGAGTCGAAGGCAGAGGCTTTAACCCACTGAGCCACCCAGGCGCCCTGTGATCTTGAGATTTTAAATTAAAATATTTTACATTCTAATCATGATCATTCACTAAAAAAAAAACAAAAAACAAAAAACAAAAAAAAATCCATGATTAAACCACCAATAAAAATCATTAAAATGTATTAAACAGTTGAAATTATCAGTCCCTGTGCTTTCCCTTCCATAGATTCCATATCATTTCTCAAACACACACACACACACACACACACACACACACACACACCATGACAGAGTATGATTGTTTTCCCTATGTAGTATATATAAATTATAATTCACATACATAAGTGACTTTCCAGTATTTCCTTGCCAAGCCTGAACTTTGAAATTTGGGGACTTTTGTGAAGCTGAGGATTTTTTAATATTTATTTTTTTTAGAGAGAACAAGAGAGCACCCTGAGATCATGACCTGAGCTGAAATCAAGAGTCCAACGCTTAACCAACTGAGCCATTCAGGCGCCCCAAGGCCTGAATCTTTTTCTTCTTGTTTCCCCACACAACCATCATTACGCAGGTTTTACCATCTGCCCTGGGCATTGCCAAGAATCAGGGTAACAGTCTCCACTGCTCCAGACTTCCACAGACTATTTTTTTTTCCATTACTGCATGGAATATACACATCCTCCCTACAGTGTTTCCCTAACCCATCAACATTTTTTTAAAAAGATTTTATTTATTTATTTGACAGTCAGAGATCACAAATAGGCAGAGAGGCAGGCAGAGAGAGAGGAGGAAGCAGGCTCTCCGCTGAGCAGAGAGCCTGATGCGGGGCTGGATCCCAGGACCCTGGGATCATGACCTGAGCTGAAGGCAGAGGCTTTAACCCACTGAGCCCCCCAAGCAACCCCCCATCAACATTTTGTTTGGAATTTAATCAAAGGTATTGTAATAGCATTGTATGGTGGCAGAAGATAGCTACACTTGAGGTAATACACTTGAGGTAATACATGGTGTAATGTATACACTTGTCCAATCACTATGATATATGCCTGAAACATCGCATGTCAACTATACTTCAATTAAAAAAAAAATCTAAAAAATTGCCACTGAAAAGCAGGAAGCAGATTTAGTGTCTACTTAACAAACAAAAAAGATCCCCTCCAGAAACATTAACCCCTTAAATAATGAAAATATTCACATATCATCATGTCTTAATATCACATATATCACATATGCTATATCACACATAGCAATCTGGGTTAGACTGACTCTTCAGAGTTCTTCACCACAGCAAATTTGAGATTGCATAGCAATTACTTAAATAATACAGATTCAGAAATAGACTGGTTAGCTTCAGTTCCCAGCTTTACCACGTGCTCATCTTCCCACATGCTCATCTTCTCACAATGGGTGATAATCACTTTTTGGACACAATGCGTCTTTCTTGGTTTGTTGTGAAAATTAAATAAAGGATACATGTCAAAAGTTTGCAGTAGGACCTGGAGCACAGTCAGTCCTCTGAAAATATTAGTTTTTTATTCTAGGAACAATACACACCTGCCCTGATTGCTTCTCTTCATCAATTCTCATGCAGTCTTCAACCACTGATACTACCTCATATCTTGTGTTTGTCAGACTTTGATTTTGGTAGACAATATTGGATAGTATTAAGGAACACGGGTTTTGGAGAAATTTCGACTCTGCTCTTCTTATTTTTCTTAATTGAGATAAAATTGGCATATAACATTAGTTTCAGGTATACAACCTAATAATTCAATATTTGTATATACTACAAAGTGATCACCATAAGTCTAGTTGCCATCCATCACCATACAACTGAGCCCATTCACCCATTTTGCCCGCCCCACAACCCCTTTCTCCTCTGATAACCACCAATCTGTTTTCTGTAGCTATGAGTTTTGTTCTATCTGTTTTAAAATTCCAAATATAAATGAAGTAATACAGACTTTGCCTTTTTCAGTATGACTTATTTCACTTGGTGTAATATTCTCAAGGTCCATCCGTGGTGTTCCCTTCTTTATTTTTTTTCAAGACTGAGTAGCATTCTAGTGTGTTTGTGTATCTGTGTGTGTGTGTCTGTGTGTATCCCACAACTTTTTATTTATCCATCAATGAACACTTTGTTTCCATTATCTCAGCTATTGTAAATAATGTTATAATGATCAAAAGGGTGTATCTTTCCAAATTAGTTTTTTTGTTTTCTTCAGATAAATACCCAGAAGTGAAATAGCTAGTTTACATGATAGCTGTATTTTTAATTTTTTGAGAAACCTCCATACTGATTCCCACTTCCCCAAATGAAAAAAGAATACAAAACCTCAGAAAAAGATCTTAATGAAACAGAAACAAGTAATCTACTCAGTGAAGAGCTGGAAGTACTGGTCATAAAGATGCTTACCAAACTGAGAAGAATGGATGAACATAATGAGAACTTTAAAAGAGAAAGAAAATATAAGAGAGTGGAAAGAGAAGTCACAGAGTTCAAAAATAAAATAATTGAATTGAAAAATACACTAGAGGGGTTCAACTTCAGACTAGATGAAGCAGAAAAATGGGTCAATTACTAGGAATAAAGGTAAATCTGTGTGATTGTGGATGAGGTATTTCCAACTTCAAATCATATTCTTTATCAGTAAAACAAAATTCTAATACTAGAGTTTCTGTGAAGATAGATGAGCTAATAAAGAACTTTTCTAAGGTCATGCTACCACCACCACCACCACTACCAGCAATATATCAGTAGCAGCAGCCACAATTGGGTGACCATTATATATTCTAGGTATCTTCTATTCATTTTGTAAAAACCATGCTATTTAACCCTAACAAATGTTGATTTAAGAAGTTATCAGTATTGACACTTTAAAATAAAAATTATGATCTTCAAAGAGCCATGACAGTGTTTAATTTGTCCCAAAAAAACCCCAAAACAAACAAACAAACAAAAAAAAAAAGGAAAAAAAAAACTACTTATTCACCAGGACCTTAAAATAATTCAATCCTGAAGTCTATATTCAAGTTTTACATAGTTCTATAATTCAAGCTAGTGGTCACTATTATTTATATATTCTAGAAACTGGTCAAATTATAAGTTTCTCTTGATATCTTGGTATATCATGGATTCTGACTGCAGACAATCATTAGTCTGAGAAGGAAAATTAGAAGATATTTAAAGGTTCTCAGACTCATTGATAGGATCTAATTACCTTGTCCTTTGTTAGATATGCACCCTGTACCCTGAAGATCACAATGCTCATCCTGAGCACTGTATAGGAAAATCCCAAATGCTCCTGTTACTTCTGAACACCAGACTTCTGTGTGCCAGTGCGCCATGACACCATAAGTGAATATCGTGGTGCGGCCCGCATACTGATCCCTTCTGAATTGATGTTTCATGTGGATCTATCTGAGTGGCAGACAAGCCACATTCCTGCTACCTAGCCTCAAAAAAGGATAGGAAGCAAGTTACATCTCTGCCTGTGAAGACAGGACTTATGTGAAATTCCCCATACCTATGAGGACTTTGGAAAATGCCAAGAGGCCAAGATGCATGATCAATTCCCAAAACACTAATAAAACTTCAAATCTGTTGTTTTTATAGTCCATGACAAATTTTAAAATTAGCTACATACAAACCCTGTACAGCTCTGGGATCATTACATTTCCCAAGATTTCTCTCTGTTACAACCTCTTTATAGAACAGATTGCTGAATGAATGAGTGTTCAAATAAATGGCTTTACAAAACTACTTGTGTCAGCACAGGTTTACAAGCTATGTCATAAACTCACATTGTTATCTTCCCAAAAAATAGCTGAGGTATACTATTTTGGAAAAAATACAACCATGTATTCATCTGTTTATAACAGACACCACCACAGTTACCCTAAGGATACCTGTGCTACCCTCCTCACCAGAAGTGAATGTGCTTATGTTGCCTAGTAATGTCCTTTTCTGAATTAGTATTGTTATAGGTCATGTTAAAAACAAAACAAAAACAAACAAACAAACAAGAAAAAAACCCACAAGGGAATCCAAACATCGTTGTCCCTCATTAAAAGTAAACACCTATAAAAATCTCTTACTCATAGAAGATATAGTCCTTCTTCCTCTCCCCAGAACAACTACTGACCAGGTACGGAGAGCAACCTCAAAACCTGCCATGGTGGTTTTCCTTACTGAAAGCTGAGATCCATGAAGGTGTATAGTTTTTAAAGGTTATAATTTAGAAGGGGGAGTTCTCCTTTCTTATCACACTAAGTAATCTCTAAAAATATCTGCTTTCAGTTCGATGTTAAGAAACAAACTGTCAAATGCTGGAGCCATTATATAGTAGAAATCGAGCCTTATGTTTGTCTCTGAAGTTAGTTAGTTAGTTAGTTATAATCCCCCCAGGTAGTTATTCAAAGTCTTGTATTCATCAAATGATTCAATACTTAATTTTTAATAGGTCAGACAGTGACTGAAGAGTAAAAGGACTTTGACGAAGCGTAGTCAAACAAATGATGCTTTTCAACCTTCCTGAAGAGCTACTTCCCAGGTAAAACCATTAACTGAAAAAGCAATTAACTTTTAAACTAGTTCATTGAAAAAAACCAACACATATAATTCCTTTAAACTGAATTCTATAATTTTTAATGGTTTGGTCCATCATACAGAAGTTATAATTGTAGTTACATGGACTTTAAAATCCCATTTACATTGTACAATACATCGCAATGTGCAAACAACAGTGGAACAAATTTTATATCCCTGAATTTTTACTGAGTAGCCATAGGAAATCTCAGAGAGGGTAGGAAGTTCAAGAACTTTCTGTGTATTCCTATTTCCACTTAAGACTTACATAAATATTCAAAGGGCTCCTGGGTGGCTCAGTGGGTTAAGCCTCTGCCTTTGGCTCAGGTCACGATCTCAGGGTCCTGAGATCAAGCCCCACATCTGGCTCTCTGCTCAGCAGGGGGCCTGCTTCCCCCTCTCTCTCTGCCTGCCTCTCTGCCTACTTGTGATCTCTCACTCTGTCAAATAAATAAATAAAAGTATTTTAAAAGTAAAAAAAGAAAAAAAAAATTAAAAATACTTACATAAATATTCAAGACATAAAATTACTTTAAAAATTTTATAGGTGAAATTTATGAAGTGCTTACTTTACATCAACCACAGCTCTAAGTCCTCTGCATCCATTCATGCATATATTAATTCAATTAGGTTGCTATGACCATCACCATTTAAAGGTGAGAGCAGCAAAACAAAACAAAATCCTAAGCACAAATGAAGATTAAGATAATTCTAAAAGGGCACATGGTAATCCATTATGAATCTCTTAAAATACTATAAAGCACTCTAAATTAAATACTGTTAATTTTTAGCTATTTAGCAAATGTTTTGGAATGTGCACAAAGTATTTGCAAACTAATGAAGGAAATATACGAAAGTATAAAACTTAGTTCTTGATTCTTGGCCTTTATTGAATTCAAAATTAGTGGTGGATGGAATATGTTGAGAAACAGACATCTATTCAATGTGAATAATTACCATGTCAGTAGTATGCTCTTAAAGTGGAATTAATCAATTCTGTCTGTGGTCAAGGAGGTAAACTGAGACTTTACAGATAACTCTTTGCCAAGCAGAAAGATGGGGGAAGATGAAGAAGAGAAAACTTTTCAGGACTATAAAGTACGAGACTGTAAAAACACAACTAAGAATCTCAATGTGCTCATAGCAGTGTGTTCTTAGAACTATTTTAAGGAAGTGGAAAGGAATTAGGAAATATAGTTTGGGAAGTTGGCTGAGGCTAGCTGGGAAAGTTATTTGAATTTTGTATTTTAAACAACTCTTTAAGCAATAAGGAGAATGAGCAGTATTTACATACACCATTTTGACCGTGACAGCAGTTTAGTAATACATTTTTAAAGACCAAGTTTAATACTTAAAACTATATTGACACTAATTATTCTCTATTGAAAATATATTAAGGGCGACTGGGTGGCTCAGTGTGTTAAGCGTCTGCCTTCATCTCAGGTCATGATCCCAGGGTCCTAGGATCAAGCCCCGCATCAGGCTCCCTGCTTAGTAGAGAGCCTGCTTCTCCTCCCTCTGCCTGCTGCTCTGCCTACTTGTGCTCTGTCTCTCTCTCTCTCTGTCAAGTAAATAAAATCTTAAAAAAAAAAGAAAATACATTAAGACATTTCCATCTATTACATTTTCATTTATTCTAGTTAATGTTACTGAAATGTTATTTTCTGTAAATATTTTAAGCTTTTTGTATTTTGCACCATTTTGATTTTTCTCACTTTAAATTTTACTCATTATAGCCTCTGCTATTATGAGTTTGTGTGCATGTATGTTTATGTATCATATCTCATAGCTGAGGGTAAAAATACTGCCAAATTCATTTTTACAATGAGAAGTTTTGGTCATTAATCTTTTTACTTTATATTAAAGATGGGTGCTAGTCATATTCTTTATGAGAGAGGTAGTGAGTGTTTCCTCCCTATTTAACCAATGAGACAAATATGGCAAACTACCTTGGGCTCTTTTGACCAGACTGCATGTGTTCTACCACTCACTCACTTCTTCACCAGCGTTTTTATTGCTTTGTACATGGTGCTATAATTCTTCCTACCAGTAGCAGAGCAAAGATGAAACAGAGTCAAGCAGTGAAGTCAAAATTCCATTGGTGTAAAAATGAAAAGGTCAAAATATTTTGCCATAAAGCAATGGTATCACAGTTGCTTAAAAAGGGAAATATTAAATAAAATTTTAGGAAGGATACTTGGTGACATCATGGGGAAAGGCATGGAGTAAAAGGAAACTGAAAACAG
Organism: Lutra lutra; assembly: GCF_902655055.1. Lineage (NCBI taxonomy): Eukaryota > Metazoa > Chordata > Mammalia > Carnivora > Mustelidae > Lutra > Lutra lutra. The sequence continues at coordinate 55,613,732 of NC_062290.1, forward strand.
GAAAATGATAAATAAGGGTATGATGGCAGCTAAAACCAATTATTCTGAATTATCCTTAAGAAGCAGACCAGTGAGTGAAAGGGATGTGGGGGGAAAAAAAGAAAGAAAAGAAAAAGAAAAAAACAACAACAGGAAACTCATAACAAAGAGAATGAATGGAATAAGCATTGCTAAGATACTTATTTAAAATGGAAGCAGAAGGACATTGAGGAATTGGGGCTTTGCATGTCTTCTGTCTCAAATTCTTGAAATCATTGCTGAACTCAGCTAAAAGTCAAGACATATGCTACATGTTAGAGTGGACATACATGCACTTTCTACTTAACCTAGCACCAACCATGTATAGATTAGTGCAACTGTACCTATATTAGCACCAATAAAATTTTGTTCAAAACAGTTTATGTAAAATGCCTCTCTCTTCTTTAAAAACTCTAATCTCCTTCGTCTCTCTAAAGCCTGCCTCTGATTTTGTCAAATTTGTGTCTCCTGGATTATAATCCCTAACATCCATAAACACACACTTTATTTTACAGTTTACAGCTTTGTCTTTCATTAGTCAACAAAATAAAATTCAGCAACATGTTATTAAAGGACAGTGATATGCAACAGAAGTCACTGTTTTACAAATGGCACAAACTACAGAAATGAAATTCCAACTAAACATAATTTGAAAATGGAAAAATAATTCTCACATAGAATTAGCAACTCTTAACTGCAAAAAGGCAGATTTCAATTGATACTAGCTTTGTCCAGTTGATAACTAAAGGTGTCTGTTGTACACTGTTCTCAAGATTCCTAAATATTTTATGGCTTATATGACTTCAGAACTTGTATTTTCATGATTTTCATATTTTATGGCTTTTGACTTCACGATTCTGATTCCTTGTAACTTTCCAACCCAACTAAGCCTCATTTATCCATGATTCTGTTTAAGTCTAACTCAGCTGGCTGTCCCTTTTATACACACACTTATACATACATATCCTGTGAGGAAAGGAATTTTATATCAATAATTTATATTAATGGTTTAACAGACTGCATATTAAGCAATTTTTTTTACAATTTCTTTGTTTATATCACTGACCCAAGAAATTCCTACCTTTTCCAAAGGCTTCATATTTTTTTAAAAAGATTTTATTTATTTTTGCAAGAGAGAGAGAGAGAGGGAGAGAGAAAGTGAGTACAAGCAAGCAGAGAGAATCAATTATCATATGGTTTCACTTATTTGTGGAGCATAACAAATAGCATGGAGGACAAGGGGAGATGGAGAGGAGAAGGGAGTTGAGGGAAATTGGAAGGGGAGGTGAACCATGAGAGACTATGGACTCTGAAAAACGATCTGAGAATTTTGAAGGGGTGGGGGGTGGGAGGTTGGGGGCACCAGGTGGTGGGTATTGTAGAGGGCACGGATTGCATGGAGCACTGGGTATGGTGCAAAAATAATGAATACTGTTATGCTGAAAAATTAAAAAATTTTAAAATTAAAAAAAAAAAAGAGGGTGGGGAAGGAGGGCAAATGGAGAAGCAGACTCCCCGCTGAGCAGGGTTCAATCCCAGGACCCTGGGTATCATGACCTGAGCCAAAGGCAGACGCTTAACCAAATGAAGCACCCAGGAACCCCAGGTTTCAGATAATTTCAAATAACTAACATTCCCTAGGTCCCCCTTCTCCTTCAGTTGCTCCTTTTCTCTCCTAAATTCCTATTTATTTATAATGTAAATTGCATTAGCTACCCCTCTGGATCTCTCCCTAGCCCATCACTTAATTAGTGCTGTACCTTATAATGCTAAGCAGTACTTGTTCCTAAACTTGACAATTCCCTCCCTCAGAAGGATTTTTTTTTTTTAACTGTTTACTTTGGGTGCTTAGATGTATTTCCAAAGTTCATACTGTTAAGCTTTGTGATCTGCTAGTATTTGCATGTTCTATTTCTACTTTGGAACTTGATTCGGTGTTTAACTTCCTTGTAAAGACAGTGATGTCTCTCCACATCCAAATGTTAACTTCTGCATTTCATTCCATTTCAACCTGTTTTACCAATCACCCGAAGGAGCTGATCAGTGATGGTTTAACACAGGTCAGCAAGAAATGCTGATATTCCTGGCGATAATAAATGCCATCCTAATAAGGGTGAGTAAAACTGCTCTTTCTACACAATGCAGTCCTTTAGTATTTAAAATCTTATTTTTAAATAAGTTTTCATTCATTATTCATTTGTGTGAGGATTCAGGGCAATTGCAGTTATGCTCCTGCTCCTCCAGACTCTATGAAAAAGGAATCCTTACAAATCTCCACTGGCATGATAGTGTTGGAATTTTCAGTCCACATGTCCTATGAAACTAATATGAACAAAGTGATTTAAACCTGACAATGTTAATACTTACTTCAGGAATCTATGTAGTTTATTTGAGCTATCCCCAAAAGACCCTGGGCGACCAAGGTTGTGAACATGTTCCAGATAAACGACCAAGATTTCAAACTGCTGCATCCATAAAGGCCAGAAAAATAGTAACTAATCATTGCCCTCTTCACCAAAATAAGAAAAGGAAAAAAAATAATAATAAAAGAAGAAAGTTAATTCATTAAGCCAGGGAACACTGCAAAGCTTTGGGAACTAGAAGCTTGAGATCTATTAAATGTTATGTTTCTAAATAAATCACTTATCAGATCTACATATCAAAAATCTGCGGTTGGTGTTATTTGACCTTCCCATTTCTCATGGTGTGCAGTGAGAATGAATGAGATAAGGTAAAAGATTGGTTTTGAATTTCTTGAAATAAATGTCCTATATCTATTCTAGGAACTATTTCAAGAGATGGATTTCAGAACCTAAAATCTTAAATTGCCTGCTGTGTGACATGCTGCAGCATAATGTCTTAGATTCTTCTCTTTGCCCTGGGGCAGCATTGCCCAATATTTTTTCAGGTTGTGACACAGTTATGAACTTCTGGGGGCACACTGTATAAACAAATAGAACTTCTCAGTTGGAGTTGCCTCAACATTAAGGGAAACTATATTTATAGTCCCTCTACCATGCAAGAGGCATCATATAAAGCTTGTTCCATATATACACTTAGCACTTCCCATAATTCTATGCAATGGGTATTATTTTAGAGCAAACCAGGGTACAGACTATTTTAATTGTCAAGCTGATTTCCAGCTTACCAGTTATATTACATTGAGAAAAATTTCCTAATTTTTACGACTGACTGTGAGACTGAAGATGTTCTGCCATCTGTCACACTGAGAGCTAAGTGCTTACCTCCATTATTAATATGCACTCTCTGACAAAGAGGCCTGTCTACCCAGATTGAGATCAGTTCTTTGGCCAAGAATCGGTTAAGGTAAAGAATTAGCTAGAACTTCCTAGCAGGATCTCAAGAACCATTTCTCAGATGTATTAAATCTTACTTTCTATAGTTCTAAAACTGTAGTAATAATGGAGCTGTTATGTGATTCAAGTTAAATAATATACATAAATGTGCATGATAAAAATTAAAACCTAATAGACCATTGAAGCAAAATGGCAGAACAGTAAGAGACCTAAATATCATCAAGTCCCAGGAGTTCAGCTAGATATTTATCACACCACTCTGAGCACCTACAAACTCAAAAGGAGTTCGAAGGGAAAAAGAGCAGCAATTCTACAAACAGAAAAACGACCACTTTCTGGAAGGTAGGACGTGTGGAGAAGTGAATCTGAGCCAACAGGAAGATAGACAGTGTGGGGAGGGGCCGGTTCCGGGCAAATGGAAGAGCAGAGGAGCACAAAATCGGAACTTTTAGAAGTCTGCTCCACTGAGGAACATCACTTCAGAGGCTAAGTGAGGAGAGGTGGGATAGAGCCCTTGCAGGGACAGTGTAGTCTCAGGACCCTCAAGGTCACAAAAATACCAGGGGTGCCTAAAGGCAGCAGAGCTCCCTCAGTGTATTGGAGTAGGAAAGCTGGCTGCAGAGACAGAGCTGGGGAGTGGGCTCTCAGCTAGGGTTTACCTTAAACCATAGTCCAAGGCACAGATACCCCACTGCTGTGTGAGCAGGGACCCCACTAGTGGCAGATTTGGGAAAACTCCCTCCTTCCTCCTCCAGGAGGAATGGCACAGTAGTGTGCTGCAGGAATATGCTGGGTTTGGAGACTCCAAATGGGCCATGCGCCAGAGACAGACAAGCTCGGAGCGAGCATGTAGTGCAGCCAGAGACCAGGGAGACAGGAGGGATTGACTGTTTATCTCTGAGGGCACACTGAAGATGGAAGGCCCAAGCTCGCAGCTCCTACAGGGCAGAGACTGGGAGGCCACTATCTTCATTCCCATCCTCCAAAGCTGGGAAAGCATTCAGGGAACAAAACCTACTGACGGCAAAACCAAGCAGATTACTTAGCCTGACCCTGGCAAGGATGGTGCAATTCCACCTCAGGCAAAGACATTTGAGAATGACTGCAACAGGCCACTGTCCCAGAAGATCAACAAAAACATCCAGATAAGACCAAGTTCACTAATCAATGAGAACTGCAAAATTCCAGAGCTACAGGAATACAGCACATAGAATTCATGGCTTTTTTCCCATGATCCTTTAGTCTTCCAAAATTCAATTTTTTAAATTTTATTTTTTTCTAATTGTATTTTATTTTTCCTCTTTCCTATTTTAATGTTTTTTAAACTATTTTATCAATACCTTTTTAAATTATTTTTTAATTTTTCTTTCTTATACTCTATCCCTTCATTGTATTTAATGTTATTTTTACTATACATATAGGTTTTTCATTCTATAAACTTTTGGGATACAGTTTCTAACGTATTCGTGGTCCAGTAGTTGTCTCTTTTTTTGCTCAGCTTCTCTATTTTCCATCATTTGGTCTTCTATATCACTAATTTTCTCTTCTGACTCCTTTATTCTAGCAGTCAGAGCCTCCATTTTTTATTGCACTTTGTTAATAGCTTTTTTGAGTTCAACTTGGTTAGTTTTTAGTTCTTTTATTTCTCTAGAAAGGGATGGTTGAAACAGGGTCTCCTACTTCTCCACCATCTTGCGATAGCCTCTCTGGATATAGTATTCTTGGCTGCATATTTTTCTCGTTCAGTGTTCTGAATATATCATGCCTGTCCTTTCTGGCCTGTCATGTCTCTATGGATTGGTCTGTTGCTAATGTAATATTTTCTACCATTGTATGTTACGGATCTCTTCTCCAGAGCTGCTTTCAGGATTTTCTCTTTGTCACTGAGACTTGGAAGTTTTACTATTAGATGATGGGTGTGGACCTATTTTTATTGATTTTGAGGGAGATTCTCTGTGCCTCCTGGATTTTGATGCTTGTTTCCTTCACCAAATTAGGGAAATTCTCTGCTATAATTTACTCCTATATACCTTCTGCCCCTCTCTCTCTTTCTTCTTCTTCTGGGATCCCAGTTATTCTAATATTGTTTCATCTTATGGTATCACTTATCTCTCAAATATTTCAACCAGTCCCCTAAAGTGAACTAATTATCTACCAAAACACTCTGAACACCCATGAAATCAGACTAAGATGTAGGGTTATACACTTCTGGATCTCTACGGGGGCAGAAGACAGCAGTCGAGAGGTAAAGCAATGGAAATCGGACTGATATTGGAGGATAAACAGAAGGGGAGGGAGCCATCAGAAGCAACCCAATGGAAAGTACTACTCCAATACAAGAGTACCCTGTGATGGGGACCAGCATTAACTTGGAGTCCAGTAAAAAGCACTCAAAAAGAGCAAAAGATCTTAAGGGGAAACTGGTGGAATTGGGCAATCATACCTTTGGGGCTCATTCTGGCTGGGTCTTTTCATTTTTTTTTCTGCCTCTCTCTTTCTCTATTTTTTACCTTTTTCTTTCTTTTTTGGTATGACTTCTGACTGCTCAGAAGTGTTCCAGGGTGCCCCTTGCCTGTATTACAATTGATATATTCAGCTACAAATCCCCTGAACCACCTCTCACCAAAATGAGTAGGAGGAGGAATGCCCAACAGAGGAAAAATTCAAAGACTGTGTCCTCTCCATCAGAGCTATTGGATATGGACATAAACAGTATGTCAGAAAGGGTGTTCAGGGTAACAATTATCCAGGCAATGGTTAGGTTGGAGAAACCATTAATGACAACATGGAATCAATTAGGGCAGAAGTGAATGCCACCTGGGAAGAAGTTAAAAATGCTATCAATGAGATCCAATCTAATCTAAATTATCTAACAGCTATGGTAAACGAGGAAGAAGATAGAATTGGTGATCTAGAGGACAAAATTATAGAGAAAAAGGATTAGGAGATGGTCTGGAACAAACAGCTTAAAAGCCATGAAAACAGAATTAGGGAAATAAATGATGCCATGAAATGGTCCAAGGTCAGAATTATTGGGATCCCAGAGGCAGAGAAGAAAGAAAGAAGACTAGCAGACATAGCTGAAGAAATACTCCATGAAAATTTTCCAAGTCTGGGGAATGGAACCAGCATTCCTGTCCTAGAGGCAGAAAGATCACCCCCCCCCCCGCAAGATCAACGAATCTAGAAAGACCTTGAGACACCTCATTGTGAAACTGATGAATCATAATTTTAGACAGGAGCTCTTGAGAGCACCTAGGGGGAAGAGATTCCTCATGTAAAGAGGAATGTTCATCAGAATAAGGTCAGACCTGTCCACAGAAAACTGGAAAGCCAAAAAGAGCTGGAAAGACATATTCAGGACACTAAATGAGAAGAACATGCATCCAAGAATACTTTATCCAGGAAGGTTGACATTCAAAATGGATAAAGAGGTAAAGAGCTTCCAAGACCAAAAAGGTTTAAAAGAATATGTGACCAGGAAGCCAGCACTAAAAGAAATATTAAGGGAGGTTCTAAGAAAGAAGAATGAACGCAAAAGTGTTGCAGAACAGAAATTTACAGAGACAATCTATAGAAACAAGGACTTCACAGGCAACATGATGTTAATAAAAACATATCTTTCAATAATCACTCTCAATGTGAAGGGCCTAAACACTCCCATAAAATAGCACAGGGTTGCAGATTGGATAAAACGACAGGACCCATCCATATGCTGTCTACAAGAGACCCATTTTGAACCTAAGGATACATCCAGACTGAAAGTGAAGGGATGGAGAAGCAACTTTCATGCCAATGGGCCTCAAAAGAAAGCGGGGGTAGCTATTCTCATAACAAATGAATTAGATTTTAAACTAAATAGAGATAAAGAAGGACACTACATCATTCTTAAAGGGTCTATCCACCAAGAAGACCTAACAATTATAAATATTTATGCCACCAATATGGGAACAACCAACTATATAAGACAATTGTTAATCAAGATAAAGTCACAGTGATATGAATACATTAATAGTGGGGATCTCAACATGCCACTCTCAGTAATAGATCATCCAAGCTGAAAAATCAATAACGAAACAGGAGGACTGAATGATACATTAGACCAGGGACCTCATAGATATATAAAGAACATTCCAACCTAAAACAACAGAATACTCATTCTTCTTGAGTGCACATGGAACTTTCTCCAGAATAGACCACATACTGAGTCACAAATCAGGGCTCAACCGACACCAAAAGATTGAGATTATTCCTTGCACAGTCTCAAACCACAATACTTTGAAATGAACTCAACCACAAGAAAAAGTTTGGAAGGAATTCAAACACTTGGAAGCTAAAGACTACCTTGCTTAAGAATGTTCGGATCAACCAGGAAATTAAAAAAAAAACAAAAAAAACTATTCATGGAAACCAATGAGAATGAAGATACTTCGGTCCAAAACCTATGGGATACAGCAAAATCGGTCCAAAAGGGGAAATACATAAACATCCAAGCCTCCCTCAAAAAAATTTAAAAATTCAGGAGGAAAGTCAAGATGGCAGAGGAGTAACAGACTGAGATGAAACCAGGTTGCAGGAGTTCAGCTAGATAGTTATCAAACCATTTGGAACACCTAGAAACCCAACAGGAGATTGAAGAGAAGAAGAGAAGCAATTCTAGAAAAAGAAAATCAACCACTTTCTGAAAGGTAGGATGGGCAGGGAAGTGAATCTGAAGCAACAGAAACCTGGACCGCTGGGGGAGGAGCCGGCTCCCAGCAAGCGGTGGAGCAATGGAGCACAAAATCTGAACATTTAAAAGTCTGATCCATGGGGGATGTCACTCCAGAGGCTAATTGGGGGTGGAGCCCTCACAGGGACAATATGGTTTCAGGTCCTGCAAGGTCACAGAAGGATCGGGGGTGACTGAGTGTAGCAGAGCTGCCAGGTACTGGAGTGGAGAAGCCGACTACAGAGAGAGAGCAGAGGACTGAGCTCTCAGCTTGGGGCTACCTTAAACTGTGATCTGTGGCACAGTCAGTCCACTGCTCTTTCAGCAGGGACCCCACAAGTGGCAGATCCGGGAGACCCACCTTCCTCTGCCAGACAAGCAGTGCAGCAGGAATCTGCTAGGCTTGGAGACTCCAAATGGGTCGGTGTGCCAGAAACAGAAACACTTGGTAACAGGCCAGGTGAGCTTGGAGTGCTGCCAGAGACCAGGAAGACAGAAATGATTGACCGCTTTTCTCTGAGGGCACATGGAGGAGTGGGGCCCTGAGCTCTCAGCTCCTCCGGGCCAGAGATTGGGAGGCCACTATTTTTATTCCCGTCCTCGAGAGCTTTACAGAAAGTGTTCAGGGAACAAAAGATCCCGAGAGCAAACCCAAGCAGATTACTTAGCCTGGACTGTGGCAAGGTTGGTGTAATTCCACCTCTGGCAAAGACATGTGAGAATCATTACAACAGAACCTTCACCCAGAAGATCAGCAAGAACATCCAGCCAAGACCAAGCTTACTGATCAAGGAGAACAGCGGAATTCCAGAAGAGAGGAAAGCAAAGCATGGAATTCATGGCTTTCTCCCCATGATTCTTTATTCTTGCAAAGTTAATTAAATTTTTTAATTTTATTTTTTTCTTATTCTTTTTAACTTTTCCTCTTCCCTTTTTTAATGTTTTTTAACTAGTTTATCTCAACAATACCTTTCTAAAAAAAAAAACAACTTTTTAAACCTTCATTATTATACTCATATTTTATCCTTCTTTGTATCTAACTTTATTTTGTGTATACATATAGGTTTTGCTTCTCCATTCTGAGCAAATTCTCTCCACTTTCTTTTTCTATCTTTTTCTAACCAACTTATCAATTTCTTTTTAGAATTTTTTTAAATTTTCATCTTTATAGTCATATTCCACCCCTTCATAATTACCCATATATATATATATATATATATATATATATATATATATATATATGTGTGTGTGTGTGTGTGTGTGTGTGTGTGTGTGTGTGTGTGTGTTTTTCTTTCTTTAAAATTTTGGGATGTAGTTTCTTCTAAGAGACCAAAATATACCCAAAATGAAGTGGGTGGCTCTCTTCTAGTCATAAGTCTAATATAGATATATATATTTTTTTAATTTTTTTAAATGTCTTCTTACCCCCATTCTTCTCCCCCCGATTTGGGGTCTCTTCTGATTTTGTTAGTGTACACTTTTCTGGGTTCTTTGCCATTCTTTTAGTATTTTATTCTCTCATTCCTATATTCTTATCTGGATAAAATGACAAGGAGAAAAACTCACCACAAAAACAACAACAACAACAACAAAAATAACAAGAGGCAGTAACAAAGACTAGGGACATAATCAATACGGACATTGGTAATATGTCAGATCTAGAGTTCAGAATGACGATTATCAAGGTGCTAGCTAGGCTTGAAAAAGCCATGAAAGATATTAGGGAAACCCTTGTCTGGACAAATAAAGGCCCTTTCTGGAGAAGTAACAGAACTAAAATCTAACCAACTTCAAATCAAAAAAGCTACTAATGAGGTGCAATAAAAAATGGAGGCTCTTACTGCTAGGATAAATGAGGCAGAAGAGAAAATTAGTGATATAGAAGACCAAATGACAGAAAATAAAGAAGCTGAGAAAAAGAGAGACAAACGACTACTGGTTCACCAGGGGAGAATTCAAGAGGTAAGTAATATGATAAGATGAAACAATATTAGAATAATTGGGAGTCCAGAAGAAGAAGAAATATGGGGGGCAGAAGGTAATTTGGAGTGAATTATAGTAGAGAATTTCCCTAATATGGCAAAGGGAAAAAACACCAAAATCCAGGAGGCACAGAGAATCCTCCTCAAAAATCAATAAAAATAGGTCCACACCCCATCATCTAGTAGTAAAACTTACAAGTTGTAGTGACAAAGAGAAAATCTTGAAAGAAGCTCGGGATAAGAAGTCTATAATATACAATGGTAAAAATATTAGATTGGCAGCAGACTTATCCACAGAGACCTGGCAGGCCAGAAAGAGCTGGCATGATATATTCAGAGCACTAAACGAGAAAAACATGCAGCCAAGAATACTATCCAGCTAGGCAATCACTGAAAACAGAAGGAGAGATAAAAAGCTTCCAACAAATAAAAACTGAAAGAATTTGTAAACATCAAACCAGCCCTACAAGAAATATTGAAAGGGATCCTCTAAGCAAAGAGAGAGCCTAAAAGTGGTAGATCAGAAAGGAACAGAGACAATATACAGTAACAGTCACCTTACAGGCAATACAGTGGCACTAAATTCATATCTCTCAATAGTTACCCTGAATGTAAATGGGCTAAATGCCCCAATCAAAAGACACAGGGTATCAGAATGGATAAAAAAACAAAACCCATCAATATGCTGTTTACAAGAAACTCATTTTAGACCCAAAGACACCTCCAGGTTTAAAGTGAGGGGGTGGAAAACAATTTACCATGCTAATGGACATCAAAAGAGAGCTGGAATGGCAATCCTTCTATCATATCAATTAGATTTTAAGCCAAAGACTATAATAAGAGATGAGGAAGGACACTATAGCATATTCAAAGGGTCTGTCCGACAAGAAGATCTAACAATTTTAAATATCTATGCCCCTAACATGGGAGCAGCCAACTATATAAACCAATTAATAACAAAACCAAAGAAACAAGAGATATTTGCAATCCCGTGTTTGCCAAGAACAATAGCCAATAGAAAGGATAAACCTAAATGTCCATCAAGGTATGAGGGGATAAAGAAAATTACATATAGGGTGCCTGGGTGGCTCAGTGGGTTAAGCCACTGCCTTCGGCTCAGGTCATGATCTCAGGGTCCTGGGATCGAGTCCCGCGTCGGGCTCTCTGCTCGGCAGGGAGTCTGCTTCCCTCTCTCTCTCTCTGCCTGCCTCTCTGTCTGCTTGTGATCTCTCTCTGTCAAATCAATAAATAAAATCTTAAAAAAAAAAAAGAAAATTACATATATATATGATAAAATATTATTCACTCTTAATAAGGAAATCCTGCAATATGTGACAACCTAATGGACTTTAAAGAAGGATATTACACAAGGTGAAATAAGTCGGTCACAGAAAAATAAATACTTCATGATTCCACTTATATGAATCATATAAAATAGTCAAACTCCTAGAAACAGAAAGTAGAATGGTATTTGCCAGAGACTGTGCGGAGGAGTAAAGGTGGGTTGCTTGCTGTTCAATGGATACAAGGTTTCAGTCATACAAAATGAGTAATTTCTAGAGATCTGCCATACAACATAGTGCCTATAGTTAACAAGACAGGACTATGTACCGCAAAAAAAAAATTCCTATTAAGTGCTCTTAACCACATAGGCACACAAAAAAAGAGACATAAGGAAAACTCTGGGAGACGTTGGATATGTCTGTTACCTTGATTGTGGTAATGGTACCAAAGGTGTTTGCATATATCCAAACCATTTAGGCTGTACACATTAAATATGTACATTTGTATTTAAAATTTCAATAAACAGTTTTAAAAAAATAATAGCAAGTCCTTCTGCCCACCCCCCAAAAATAAGAGCCCAGAGAAAAAGTTGAGACATCTGAAATAATGCTGAAGCGTTTTATAGTGGGTTAAGAGTATGCATTATTTCCTAGGACATCTTGAACTTTTTGGAAGTGAATTTGGAAGCAACTGGAGCCTTGGGAAGGAGAAGGAATGGAGTGACATCAAATTTGCTTTTTGAAAAGATAAGGGATCACTGTGACTGCATAAAGAGAGCCAATTGAAGAGGGGCAAAACTTGATGTGGAGAAACTTGTTAAGAGGTTATATAAAGAATACAGGTGAGAGGTGACTGGAAAAGGGAATAAGTAAAATGTAGAAAAGGAAATAGAATCAAGATTTATCATAGAATGACTTAGAGAACTGAGAGATGAACTCGACATGGGAAATGAGAGGAAAGAAGACATCCAAATAGTTTCTTTGATTTTGACTTGCATAACTAGATAGACAGCTTTGCTATTCATTTAGAAAAAGGATCCAAAATAGTCAATGATCATCCTTCTTTTTGCATACGTCGTTTAAGTGACACCAAAGAATACATTTCAAATGGATATAAGGGTCTAAATCTCAGCGGAGGCAAAGGCTAAAGATATGAAACAGTGAGTCATTTGAATTTTAAGTATTAATTAGAGAGTAAAGAAGAGGTGATTTTTGAAGAAAGAGATTATGTATTGAGAAGAGAACCTAGGACCAAATCTTAAAGAATTCCAACTTGTAAGAGCTGGAAGTTGGAAGGTAAGAATTAGCCCGTAAGACATAAATTGTGAGGATGCCAGGAGGATACGAACATGTTACTAAAGTAAATACATTATTCTGAGAAGGAGGAAGAAATCAATGAATGCTGCCCATGAGTCAAGAGAGAATAAAAATTTTAAAAATGATATTGATGAGTTACCGAGATCATAATTTGTCAGAAACCAACCTGAAGTTAACTGAGCAATAAGTGAGAAATTATGAGATAAGAAGTAAAGGCAATTCTTATCAGAAGTTTTCTTAATAGAAAATACCCCAAAGATACAGATGTAGTGAAAAGAAGGGCCATCTGTACCCCAATGTTTATAGCAGCAATGGCCACGGTTGCCAAACTGTGGAAAGAACCAAGATGCCCTTCAACGGACGAATGGATAAGGAAGATGTGGTCCATTTACACTATGGAGTATTATGCCTCCATCAGAAAGGATGAATACCCAACTTTTGTAGCAACATGGACGGGACTGGAAGAGATTATGCTGAGTGAAATAAGTCAAGCAGAGAGAGTCAATTATCATGTGGTTTCACTTATTTGTGGAGCATAACAAATAGCATGGAGGACAAAGGGAGTTAGAGAGGAGAAGGGAGTTGGGGGAAATTGGAAGGGGAGATGAACCATGAGAGACTATGGACTCTGAAAAACGATCTGAGGGTTTTGAAGGGGCAGGGGGTGGGAGGTTGGGGGAACCAGGTGGTAGGTATTAGAGAGGGCACGGATTGCATGGAGCAATCCATGTGGTGTGGTGCAAAAACAATGAATACTGTTATGCTGAAAATAAATTAAATAAATAAATAAATAGAAAAAATAAAGAAAATAAAGAGATAGGGATTAGCATTTGGAAGTTTGAGGTCTGTGCTTATGTTGTTGCCTTATGCAAAAAGGGATGTGAAACCATTTACAAGCAATGTGTAAGATTCACTGGAGAAGTAATGGTTAATAAGCACACAAACAGAAAAAAAAAATGTATACTTTCCTAAGGTGGTTAAGAGGAATCTATCAAAACGTATGTGGCAGGATTAATTTTAGATAGTAAGGCATCACTTCCATTACAAGAAGTAAGAATGAGGAAGGGTACAATAGAAATAGGTAGTATGTTTAGTGGAGGGACATTAACAGAACTCATACTTACTGGCCCATTGCCTTTTAAGTATTTTCTTTGTAGAAGACGACATCCCCTGACTAAAATATGGGGGGAAATTTTAGGTATTTTAGCAATTTGGAGAGAGTGACGAATAAGCAATTGTAGAAGGGAGGGTGAGAATGTTGAAAAGGAGAGAAACAATAAGAATGACCAGAGAATGTTAGGGCCTTGCATTTTTTGACCGCAGAATTGTAACAGTACCAAATACATAACTCTTTCCAGCAGGAGTCAGCTACCCAGAAAGAGGTATGGCTAGAATGAATCCTTTGGCTTGATGCATGTTATGAGATTTGCCATAAGGTGTGGGTAAAAAATGAATGAACAAGGGAGCCCTATAGTTTTGCCAAAATATCTAATTTTAAATAAATTAATATAAAAATTAAAATGATTTAGTAAGAATATCATTTATAATTAAATATATGCAAATAAGTATTTATACTTACATACCAATTTGACAAACTGTGTAATTTATGATAATAAATGCTCAAATACAAATTACATATACTTTAATGCTAATTTCTGCCAATCAAGATTTAATTATTTTACAGATGTGAATCATTTCAGCCTCACAACAATCTTTCGAAAGAGGTACCATTATTGAAAACATTAAGGAAAAGAAATCTAAGGACAAAGTTAACCATCTAGACAGTGATGGGATTTGAACCCAGATTTTGTGGCTACAGAGTCCATGCTCTTAACAACATGCTGTGACATTTTGTGAAATGGAAAAGGGCATAATAAGATTATAAGTAAGATGGGTAAGACAGGAGATAACATGAAGATTTAAGTAATGTATTTTGAACAGATTGAAGGATGTTAGACTTAAAGTCCCAATGAAGCTGTAAAAGACAGCTTCCCAGAGGTGGGAGTAACTGGACAAGTAAAACAGAAAAATAAAAAGTTATAATTGCAGGATGCAAAGCTTGACAAAAAGATATTTGGAGATGAATTAGAAATGTATAATTACAATGTACAGAACGTGGGCAGGTAAGTGGGTAGCTAAGATAGAGGGTCAAAAAGTGTTTGGAGATGTGCTATGATGAGTGCTGTGAAATGTGTAAACCTGGAGATTCACAGACCTGTACCCCTGGGGATAAAAATACATTATATGTTTATTAAAATAAATAAATTTAATTTAAAAAAAGTGTTTGGAGATCAAGAAGTTAAGAATAGCTAGTTTACTTGGATATTAAAATTGATACTAAAATCATCCAGCATGATGCCAGGTTTAGTAAAGTAAAATATGGTAAGCCAGGTATCAAAATCTTGGTTGAATCAAGAATGGCAGGATGAGTGACAAACGGTATGATAACAAAGGATAGAGGACAGTCAATAAACCAAACACTAAGCATTTTAAAGACAGTCAGAAAATAATGCCTGGGAACGTGCAGTGTGGTAAGGTGAGGGGCACCAGCTCCATATTCCAACCCTGAGGTTTAAGGGCTATGAATTCATAGCTATGTCTTTTAGTGAGGGCATGATGAGAATCAATTCCTCAGATAAAAAACGGGTTTTATTCAAAGCAAAGAGATAAAAGAAACGCCCAGAGAGGAAACTGAAATTGAGGAGTTTGGGGATTATGGTAAACAATATGATTTTCCATGTTCTACACTAGAAGTAAATTATTCTGTGTGTGGAAAGTTCCCGTGTGGGTAGGCTTCTGAGTCTTCTTTCAAGATGAGGGCAGTCATCTGGGAGACTTTATTATTGCAGTGAACTATCAAGGAATCATCTGGCTGCAAAAGCATAAGCAGCATCTGTAAGATTCAAGGATCCATTGGTCTGAGGGTCTGTCTGAAAGATTACTTTAGTAGGTGGGATATGCCTCCTATGCATTAGTAATTCCACTCTGACAAGCATTACTTTTTCCCCATTTAGGTAATTCTTTAACAGTCTTCAATGTGGGGTGATAATTTGTCTCACAAACCAGCCAATCACAAGGACCACCACTGTTCTGTGATCACGTGTGTGTGTGTTCTCTTTGTTGCTTGCCTTCATGTCTCCTGAGTTTTGAAAATGTCAGCAGTGTTCAACTCAACCACCAGTGATGTGAGATTGCCATTGTTTTCCTGTAACTCTTCTCCCGTTTGCCTGGTTGGTGCTTTATTCTTCTTGAACCTCCTGATGCTCTGTAACCCATTCCTTTTTTCTCCTGCAAACACCTCTCCTTTCTAGACTATAACTCAGAGATAGAAGAGTGCTGCAGCCTAGGTACTGAGGTCTTTTTTTTGCCCCTTAACTCATAGTCCCCTCCTCCTTGTAATAAGCAGTGATTTAAAAAGAGGTGATAGGAGGACACCTGGGTGGCTCAGTGGGTTAAGCCTCTGCCTTCAGCTCAGGTCATGATCTCAGGGTCCTGGAATTGAGCCCCACATCGGGCTTTCTGCTCAGCGGGGAGCCTGCTTCCTCCTCTCTCTCTGCCTGCTTCTCTGCCTACTTGTGATCTCTGTCAAATAAATAAATAAAATCTTTAAAAAAAAAAAAAAGAGGTGATAGGGGGCGCCTGGGTGTCTCAGTGGGTTCAGCCTCTGCCTTTGGCTCAGGTCATATCTCAGGGTCCTGGGATGGAGCCTCCTTATCATGGTCTCCACTCAGCAGGGAGCCTGCTTCCCCCTCTCTACCACCTCCTGCCTGCCTCTCTGCCTACTTGTGATCTCTCTCTCTCTCTGTCAAATAAATAAATAAAAACCTTTAAAAATTAAAAATAAAAAAAGAGGTGATAGTTGGTGTGACGCCATATCAGGATGTACTCAAATGCAGTATTATACAGTACTAATAGCTACATAAGTAGAGTGACCACAGCTCACTCTCAGAACTACTGCTCATATATCAATCCCACCAGTATCATTTTTCACCATGATGCTCGCATTCTCCTTCACATCTCTCCACACACTACCTTCCAGCACACCACCCCTAAGATAAAATACACAACTCAAAATATTGGGTGTGTTATGTTATATATGAATGGGATTCCTGCTGTTCACCATTGGAAATGTGGATCTTATACAAGAAATTTGAGCAGAAAACTGTTTAAATATCCTTAAACCTTCCGTGGGACTTAAAGAGGATTTTTTCCCCTTCTTCAGTAGATACCCTTATTTAGATGATTTTATAAAATAAATAGACTGTTTCTAACCTAGAAAAAATTTTAAAGCAGTCTTAGCAATTTTTATTACTCTTACAAAACAGGGTATCATTAAAATTTTAGTATACAGATGTAGAATGCTCCCAATGAGTAATTTGATCAAATTTTACATAAAGTCTTTTTTTTGTCTTGCCAGCTGACCCTCCAGTGGCCTTGAGAGGTTGAATTAGCTCTAAGTGCTTTCCCAAGCCTTTGTGCAATTTTAGTGTTTTATAACAAATGCCTAACCCCATCATTTTTTGCCTTTTCTAAAATGGCTAAAGTCACAATTTTCCTTTCATGTCTGAGCTACAACTTTGATTTTCCATCAGCACAAACATGTGGATAAGCTAAAATAGATCTAGAGCTAATGCTCAACACCAACAAATCGAGATGAAAACACATACACATGTGTAGTATTTGTTATCAGCTTCATCTGAGCAGAACAGGATGGAACATTAACTTCAACCTCCTCACCTCACTGATCCTGGGCTAAAGCTTTCGGACGTGGTGTTGATTTTGAACTCCATTAGTCTTTTATGCTCAGGCTGTGAGAAGATTCATTCTCATGCAAGGCCTGGAACTGGTTGCTAATAAAATCCTACCCTGACAAATAAAGGGACTGTAATATAACCTGCTTTAGGGCAGTGAAATCTCAACCACTCAGATATGATCTGTAGCAAAGCAATATGCTGCATACTACTGTTCCCCCAGCAATTCCTGCAGAATGGTACTCTATCCCTCTGCTTGTCCCAAATTTCTCCATTAATGAAACTAAAGCCATCCATCATCCACCATAGATAGTTAAAACAGGATAGCTGTTAAATTTAATAAAAAGCTCCTGTTAGAGCTGTATATACAAAATTTTAGGATTTTTTTTTTTTTTTTATTGACCAGTGTGATGGAGACCGAATCAGGTATAATATAGGTTCTCCTAACAAGCTGGAAAACCTGAAATTTTCTCTTTTTTCATTTTATGTGTGAACTAAAATAACATTTCCATTAAAGCAGATGGCATCTATTTATCTAAAGTTTGTGATTATAATTTACCAAACTCTGAAAGACACAAAAAGGGAGGGTGAGATGGGTGTGGAAAAGATGGTTATGCTGATGGGAGCAGGTTAAGAAGATTTATAAAGTACACCCTTTAGAATTTTCTTCCTTGCTTTCCTCTCAGGGATGCTGTGAGGATCCAATATGGCAAGGCAGTGAAATTGTATTACACGTTATGAAGCAGTAGACAGAGGCAAGGTATTATTTTTACCAAATACAATATTGTCAGTCCTTAATAAACATAACCACTCACTAAATTCTATTTCAACTATGATTCTGACACCATGAAATATAATAGAATTACAGAACGAAAGAGTCTGAACACATAATTTATTATTTAGGCCATTTTCATAGTTCTTTACCAGTATAAAGAATAATGTTTATCTTTCTCTCTAGGAAACCTTTCTGAATAGCTCAATTAATGCTCACTACTAGTAAGCTTTTTTCTTATTTGCAACACACTAAAGAATTCCCAGGTACCACCTTACAGTAAGTGCCCTGTTTTCATGGAGTCCTGAGCTGAATTCAGCTTAGAACTGTGTCATTTAATGTTTTCTTCACAGAGAGATTCCAACAGAGTAGGTCCGGGCATTGAATACATCAACAAAAGTAGAACATCATGAAGCAGACTCAAATGGGCAAGGAAAAGAGACAAACATAAAAGAAGAGGATATGAAAAATCAGGAGCACCAATCAAGGTAGACTTTCTAAGGGAGTGTAGACATGAAGGAAAAGGAAGTGGTAGGTTCAGGAAGAACAAGGATGAGGGCAGCCAGCAGAGGTAACACCACACAACATGTATAAGCAATTTCTGTGAGATGGGTTTAAGATCAGCTGGTCACCCTGTATGATAGCTGAACAAATAGATGAGCCCCAGTGAAAGACTGGTAAAATGTGAAGTGGAAGAAGTTATTCAAAGGCCTCAAGATCTTGGGAATCTCTTGAAGTGAAACAATGTATTATATTTTTAATCAAAAACAATGTGTGTGACCCTGCAAGGTTCATTTAACATCTCCAAGTCTTGGTGTTATCAGCTATAACATGAAGATAATAATAATTGTAGTCAGGATCATTATGAGGTGCTCACTTCCTAGTAACTGTTACTACTAGGCAATTATTGAGTAAGATAGTAAGACACTGATGTGGTGTTTAAGGAAGATAATGAAGATTATCTAGAAAAAAAAAATCTCATTTCCTTCCAATCAAGTTCCCCAATTATAAATTAATCACTTAAGAATCATAGGTCATGGTCAAGAATCATATTTTACTGGGAAGTTTTTCAAGGATTAAAAATATCCTATGTTAGAAAATAGACTTAGTCATTTATTGTGTGGTTTTGTGCAAAATATTTATTTGTACATAAGTTACACAGTTGTATTTATAGCTGATGTACAGCATGGTGACTATAGTTAACAATACTGTATTGGAAAAAAAGAAAAGAAGAAGCTGTCTGGCCCATAATTCTATCAATGAGGACATTTAACTTGATGTCAATGAATATTAAATGTAGAACAGAATTCTTCTAAAAGAACTCAGTAGGCTTCATCAGAGAAAATGGTATGCCTCATTCAAGAAGAAAAGAAAAACATCTATTTCAGACCTTTATTAGCCCAAACAAGTGAGATCATCCTTTAATGTTTGGCACCGTTTTAAGACCTTACTTCCTGAACCCTGCTTTTAGCATAGGCTTTTGGAAGGGAGATGGAGAATATGGAATATATTACTTAACATGAGATCTTTGGTTCGCTTGTATCTCTGGCAATATCCAAGTAATACTGTTTCTAAAAGAAAACAGTCTTTAATGCTCTACACAGAGCCTAGAAAATTAATCCCAAAATGTTATCAGATGACAACCTGAAATACTTAACTGAAGCCATTTACTGTTTTTGGTAACATTACATCATAATTTAGAACTAACTTAAAAAAATTACTTCAAATTAACTGGGATGAAAATGTAAGGATTATTACATGATGGGTAATACTTAAATATTATAACCATAAAGATGCTGAAAGGTATTACACCTTTGAAAATTAAGCATTCACAACTGTGAGAATTGCTGTCTTGTCAGCACCTGATGTTATTCTCAGAACTATGAGTAACTGGGCTTCAACTTATTTGTTATTTATTTATTTATTATTTATTTGTTATGATGTTATGCCATAATTAGTTTGATCATAATTCTTAGTCACTTGCTTTTTTAGACTGTGAGCACCTTAAGAAATGCGCTCTGACTTTTTTACTTAGCATTGAGTTCATCTCTCGTATTTAGTGAATGGGTAAATCAACCAACATACAGGAAGCAGCCCGCATATGAATCTTGGATTGAGAAATTCATCTTTAAAACATGTGTAAGTAAATTCTGAACTAGCTTTGGAGAAAAGGCACATGCATATGATAAGAAGTGAGTGAGTGATCAAATCTGAAACTAAAATTCATATAGCACTCTGGTTGCAAAATAATATATATTAACTAATATGATTAATTGACTCTTTTGCATCTAAGACCCTCAATTACACACTAGATTTTGGTTTGAGATTTTACATATACAAATAATAGTTGTAACTTAGGCACATTATTTTATGTGGCCTTTCAGAGCCAAGTATAAAATGGATCCTAATTAAGCACTTACCCATTTTCTGATTTGACAGTTCTGTGACAGATATGGGAGCTCCTCGGATCAAGTATTAGAAAAGAAAAAGGGTTTACAGCAGTAATTCCTAACTAATTCACCAACAGCCATCATTTAATATCTCTTCACTGAGTTCTATATCTTGAAAGATTACGCCACTAAATCAGCACTGATTAAGCAATAAGTAATTTATTTTCCTATTCATTTAAATGAAAAACATCTGTGTTTGCTTAGCAGAACTTGGGCCATTAGCTACACATAGCTTTTATTATCACAGCAAATAGAACTAATTTCTACACACATATTTTATGATAATCAAAGACTCTTTAACTAGTCACAGCAGGTTTACCAGTGCTCAGCATACTTTGACCTACAGGTTCTTTGCAAGACCAGATATTGCTTGTGTACTTTCTCTGCCACATACCGGTCTTTAGTAGACTAAGAACACATTGGCTCACATTGAAAAGCACGGGCTAGTTCATAGACAGAACAGGGACTAACTTGTAAATAAGAAGAAACCAGGGACAGACTTTAAAAGGGGTATTGTAACACTCCAGCAAATCCTAAAATTTTATAGGCATAGGATTATACAGGAAATGGAATAACATGTCTAAGAAACATAACTTTAAATGATGACATCTTATTAATTTGATTAAATTTGGAAATTGAAGACCATATATGTTATTTCACTATATCAAGCATATATATTATATATATGCAACATATTATAACATATAATATGTATTATGTACTATATAATATACATATATTATATATAACATATATAATACATATAACTCATCATATATATATGAGGACTTCCTCATATACCCATCATTTCAGTCATCAACAGACAGTAAGGAAATAACTTGTCTGGGTGAAAAACAAGGTTATTGTGTCAGTGTTCAAATCTTTGTAATGTGGACTTTAATATAAAAATAGGTGTCAATTACACACTAATGCAGTATTTAAGAAATAATCAGGTACTTAGTTAACTATTGAATGATATTTTTCCTTTTTGCATATTCTAATGCCTACATTGAAACCAGAATGCTATTTTAGTTTTTTAAAGCACACTTCAAAACTAAGTTTAGAAGAGTAAAAGTATAGTATTATACCCCAATACTGTTTTAATATCTACCAGTACAAATATTTGTATGACTATGATATTTAGGAACCAAAGAAACACGTTTCAGATATGTGTTATTACTCACATTTATTCAAATTATTCCAAGTAAATAGTAGAATACATTGTAAGTAATAAAGGTATTTGTGCTCATAAAGAAATCTTTTATCCCAGCCACAGTCTCCTTCGGCCATTATTACTACAGCTTAAGTTCCAAGGGAATGTCCTTGCTCTCTAATGGATTCTTCTCATGTTCTTCTATTGTAGAAACTAAACACTGAATCAAGGATGAAAATGAAATTGGCCCAGAGAAAGTACAATGCAGGAGATATTATTTATAGATTTTCCAGAAGGACTTAATGGCAATGAAGGCTGTTATTAGATAATAAAAGGATGCAACCAGAAGCCTAGAATTCTATAAATATGAGATTCTTTGTATTGTGGAGGACACAATGTCAGCCCAGCCCCCAAATTTCAAAGCCCTTGAGCAAAACACTTACATATCCTACGCCTCTGTTTATTCATCTTCATAATGAGCAGTTGGATGAAGTGGCCTTTTAGTACCCTTCCATATCTAATACTTTACACTAGCTTACTTTTTACTGTAATACAAACAATCACATTTATTCTCCCTTCTCTTTTTGCACTCAGGAAGTAGCCAAACATTCCCTTTCCAAAGGATTTGTTGCCAGGTAAATTAGAGAAAGAAATGGTTCATCATTATGGAAGAAAATAAACTACATACTAGAGTATCTCTGCCCAGAGCAAATCAGATAATACCTCACTTAAAAACAAATGTTCTATTACAGTACTATCTTCCAGTTTGAACAAATAGCTGTTTTTGCAATGATGTGATTAGTCTCTATAACCTGTATTCAACAACTTATTCTAAATGCCTTAAATCACACCAAAACCAATGGTTTACAGAATCTCTCTGATAAATGTAGAAACAAATGCTGATTCATCCCATGTCTCCCAAGTCACAGGAAGCAAAAGAGAAACAAACAGAGAATGCACCTTCTGCTCTGGGTCCTGACCAGCTATTAGATGAAAGCTGTCTTTTCTTTCTTTCCACGGGTGACATACTGGATAAAAGAAATGCTCTTTGACAGCACATTCTCTCCTGTGCTCACTTCAGCTGTGTAAATACAGAGACACTGTGAGAGCCAGCTCAGAAACAAAGCCCAAATCTATCATTCCTTTAGCTTCTCAAGCAGATGCTTAAAGCTCCCTGGGTGGGAGTTATTTCGGTTTTCTTTTTGAGGCTCCCATTCCCCTAAGATCATGAGCACGCGACCCAAGCTGGGAATGCTACTCAGAGAACCATGACAAACAGCATTTCAACAATGTTTCAGGGAAAAATTGCCAAGATATTAAAATCACCTTTTTTGCTGTGACTGTTGTGATGTTTGCACCCTTTTTCCCTCAAGCCCCAGAAGAAAATGTAAATGCGAAAGCATTCTTTACACCCTGGCACGGCAAGAACAGGAGAGTGATGAACTTAGGACACGCTCCATGGCAAGGGTATTTACCGGAGCTTTGGCAGCACAGGAATTTGATTTGATTTTTGAGAGCAAAGAAAGCTAGTTAGAGGTTTGGGGTCTTCTGTCTCTTTCTATGATACAGGAACAAATGATTTC
The DNA here is from genome assembly GCF_902655055.1 of Lutra lutra. Classification (NCBI taxonomy): domain Eukaryota; kingdom Metazoa; phylum Chordata; class Mammalia; order Carnivora; family Mustelidae; genus Lutra; species Lutra lutra. The sequence continues at coordinate 55,637,069 of NC_062290.1, forward strand.
ATCCAAATGATAAATTTTGACCATGTGGTAAAAATGTAATATTTTATTTTGTCAAGGACATCTCTCCCTTAAAACATCAATTTCAAAAAACAAAACAAAACAAAACAAAAAAACATCAATTTCATTTGGAAAAATAAGCTGTACGGCCAAAAGAAATGTTCTGCTGCTGTTTTAATAAAGCTGTAACCGATACCTGTAAGCGAGATATGTTTTAATTAGAAAAGGACAGTGACAACTCTGATAAATGTCACAAAAAAGTTTAAAAGTATGGGCACTACTGGTGGGCTGCTGGAAAGTAATGGACATGGCTGTCTTTTCAATTAAGCTTCTGTGAATATAAATTATTCAAACTTCACCTTAAAACAACCATCTAAGAAATTTAGCACATATTGCAAACAACAATATCATCTGTATCCTATAAGTAGGTCCTTATTTTCCCAGGTATCATATTGCAGACAAATCTTTAGTTGATTTTAGTTCATATTTCAAAGTTCTAATGACCTTTAAAACAGCTTACTATAAAAAAGAGGGAGAAGGAGAGTAAAATTGAAAAAGGGTTAATGCCAATAGCGGGGGGAAAAAAATCTATTAGTAGAAACCAAAAAGGAAAAGAACCCTTGTCGAAAAGGGGAAAAGTTCAAATCAGGGAAGAACTTCATGTTCCCCAGAGCTTCAGTGAGAACGTAACAAAATAACTGGGTTAACAAAATCACAGAAACTATATCAGATATTGAAATCAAGAACTTGACTAACTTAATTTCAAAACTGACCTTTTCACCATCAGACAACGAATAACTCGTTTTCTTAGTATATAGTGAAAAGTCTGAGGCTACCAAACAAATTCTGGCCCTGAACTCCCAACCATCCCTGCTGACAGCACAGGTTTGTCTTTCTACATTTAACTTCCTGCCATTTTCATTGCAACAGCACATCATACCCGCAGTCACTGAAGTGTCCCATATTACTTAACTGAAATCCTCATTTCCTATAAATGGACTACTGCCAAACTCAGGAGATAAGCTCTAAACATATATATGTTGATTTCATTTTTATTTTAAAATTTTTTTCATAGAAAACTACAAAATTTAAACGTACAGAAGAGATCACCCAAAGACCTGCTAGCCACCAAAATCCACTGTGGACGTTTTATCATATTTCTTTTTAAGAAAGAATTTTTTTATGTTTATATTGTCACTGATACATACTTTTGTAGCCTGTTCTTGCTTAGATTTTTCTATATTTGTCAGAGTCATGGCAGCCTTATTTCTAATAAAGTTTCTACCTGATATTAATAGTAATACTCTATGCAAAATGGGTGGAGTGGAAGATAAAGGCTTCTAATTTTGGAATGGGTAATCATGGGGATAAAAGATATAGAAAAGGAATACAGTTCGTGGTTCTGTTAATAGGTTGCATGGTTAACAGATGGTAGCCACAGTTGTAATGAGTATATAAAAATGGATAGAGTTGTTGGATCCCTGCGTTGTACACCTGCAATGAATATAACATTGTGCACTAACTATATTCAAATAAAAACAAAACAAAATGTTACTATTTTATGACTTATAAAGAACAATAATCACCATTTTATGCATATTGTACTATCTTATGTAGCCATTCTAAAACTGTAAATTATTTAGAATGCTTTTAGTTTTTCTCAATTTCAGTAACACTGATACTAATTCTTTAGTATTGTGCCAATATTAATTCTTAAATATGGTGTAGTTTCTCTCACTATGTCAGGCATATCCAGGTTAAAAAAATTTACAGTAAGATATGTGATAATTACATCTCATTTTAAAATTTTCGTTATTCACTTATTCATTAAAGTAACTATTATGTCTCATGGTTATTGGTCATTTGCCGTCTGTTTCTTATTAATTATTTTTACTTCTTGCACTTTATTAGAATTAAAGTGCCAACTACTTTCTGGTTTATAAAGCACTCTATGTTTTAAAGTTAACAATCTTTATGGTAAACATACCTTCAGTGTCCAGTTTAGATTTTAATTTTGTTTAACAATATTTTCTTCTCCCTCTTTTGCATTACTAGTCTGCCCAAATCAGAACAAAAAACGGGAGGGGAGGGAAAAGAGGGGAAGGTTATCATTCGTGGGTTTGCAAAATACTGACATTTTTACAGTTGTTAACACGTTCTTATTCGCACATTGTAAAGCTGATTCTTAGGTTATTGGGAGTTTTTCAGATATTAAGACACTTGGGGCTACCTAAGCAATAGGTAGGCTGCCATTTTGATCTTGCAAAAGGTAAAGCATCACACCTCCAAGGCAACAACAAGCTAACTCTGTTACTGCCATAACACTTCTTAAAATCTACCCTACAGCTAGTGTTCAAATTATTAACTAAAGACACCAGCTATCACAGTGATTATACTATTCTAGTTATTCTATGATGAAACACACATATATATCCATTAGAACACCTAAAAATCAAGTCTCTAATTACTTACAGGTATTTCTTCCCAACAAACTGTGAACTACTGAGGAACATGTATTCTTTTTTACTCCAATATTATGCCTAGAAGAGAATAGGTGTCCAATTAATGTTAAATGAAGAGCACAATTACCTAATTATTTAAAGGACAATAAGTAATTAGAGAATGAAATACAGAGGGACAGGAGTAGAGAGCAAATACCTAATTATACCATTCTCTGTCATGGCATGGAAGGACTAGCAAATCAGGACACCTGGAGGAACCAAATCAAGAGAAACTACGGTCACTCAGACACCTCCTCAAACAAAGAGGAACAGGCTGGATTTCCAGCAGCCTGTGCATTTACTCAAGCTTCTGCTTTCCGTGGGAGATACCATCATCATATCTGGGGTTAGCTTCACCGGAGCAGGGTGTCGGTCTCACCCTCTTAGGAATTATGCTCCCTCTAGAACCTGCTTTCTTACATGTCTGCTACTATGATTATGATGAACAAAAAACAGACATGCTTTAAGTGGAATATACTTCCATTCCCTGTGTAAAGGTCTACAGAGATGCCTCATATACCATGTGGTAGCCCATTCACTCTCCCACAAAGACTGGTCTACCATAAAATCAGCCTCTTTTAAGGAGGAACAAGAAAACCGCATCATAAGGATGTTTAAAAAAAAAAAAAAGTGTGGGGGAGAAATAAGAATTAAATCAATGACAGAGATAAACTAAAGTAAAATATTGTGATAATTAAGCAAGTACCAAAAAAAAAAAAAATGTTCTTCAAGGAAAGAAAATATTGAGTTCCAAACAAATCAAAAGCCAGGATTTCCATGGAGAGTTTCCTGAAGAAAGAGAAAGATCCATTATACTATTCTTCAGATGAGTTTAATACTCACAAGATGAGACAACAATCTGCAGAAATCATGCCCTATATGTAAAATTTCTATGATTAATCAATTAAGTATGACCTAGGAAGACTAGTGAGGCATGTTTCCTTAGATAAGACAGAGTTTCTCATCAGTTTAAGCATTTTCAATTGTGCCAACTTTTATTAAACATAGATTAATCTTAATAGGAAATCAAAACTTATATAATACGACTGATAAGCAAAAGTATAGCAGGAATTACTGCAAATGGACATTGCTTATTTATCATCTCTATATTCCTTTTGAGAAGAAAAAGAGTTTCCATGTAAGACACTTTGCCATGTACAAGTTTAAACTTAATCTCATTGTTCCAGTTTTAGAATGGCAGTTATAGAAGAAAAAAATAACATACCCCATTTCTTCCTGGATTTCACACAATAAACAAAAAAAATTAGTGACTAAAAAACACCATCTTCAAAGAAATTCTGATATATCCATGAGACCAAATTTAATAAATGAAGAAGGACTGATACATTTAGTGAAGACAGATAAGGATGCTCATGATTGTAAGTCTCATAAAGTTAGGATTTCAGCATGAAAACTACATTCTGTGGGCCAAATCAATTCCTTATTTTCAACAATAGAACCCAAGGGCAGGGTTGCAGCAATGAATTCCATAGACCCTATTCAGCAAGTCTGAAGAGGCAGGTAAAATGTAAGCACCCAAACAAGTCATTTTTATAGAAAGCAAACTGTCTGTGTATTAGTATAGAGAGAAAATACTGCATTTTTACCAATGCTGACACTTCCAGTTTGCCATGGAGACAAAAAAGCTGACAAAGACACACCCACAATAATGAGATCATGACGTGAAATCTGCTACCATGGGACCTCCCCAAAATAGCTGGTCCAGGAAAATCCCAGTACTTCCAAAGAGGGTTAATATTATAAAATGGAACCAGAAAAAGATCTATTCAAAGACACCATATTGTCTAAGAAAAAAGAAGCCTGAGGAAGGGAAAGAGAAAAGAAGAAAAAAAAAGAAAGGCATAAAAATAGAAAACAAAACAAGACAAAACCAAAAAAACATTGCCGAGAGAAATTGAAAATCATAACCAAATTTATGTACTTATATTTAGACATATAAAGCAAGGAGGACATCAGTATCAGTCTCAGTATACACTATACCTAGCCTATCAGAGGTTTTCTACAAAACCCTCATTCAGGGCACTTGGAACAGGGCAACAAGGTGTGGTGTGCGGGCTGCTGGCAAGGAGCAGGCCAGCTTCCATACCACATTCCGGCCTCCCTCTGCCTCTCCCACTAGGCCCCTCCCTCCAATCTTAGAAGGGGATTTAATCTCTTTTCCTAGGGTCAGAATAGTGCCAACCTTCCTACTATACAGCTTCTTTGCTCTACATCTTCCAGGCATGGTGCTCTCAAGATTAACTGTTTGTACCTTCAAAAATTGTTCTTTGCAGATTGGAATGCTTGTTGGAGATACTCACTTTGAAAACCCTATTTCCAAACCCCAAACTGTATTTCTACCTTCCTCAGGCTCAAAATGGAGAACACTGAGACAACTAGGAACAAGCATAAATTACTACGAATGTAAGTACTTCAGCTTAAAATATTCAAAAATAGTATTTCTGATATAATAATATAATGATCAATGTTTTATCTGCAGTGGATAATTTGAATAAATGAATATCATAATAAATTAATTTCTTACACCATAAGACAAGTACATGGAGAAATAACTGTGAAGAAATTTATCATTTCTAATGTATATATTAATTCAAAAATATTTGATTTTTACTATTTTACTATATTTTTACTACGTTCCCGGTATTTTATTAGGCACTAGAAATGAAAGGCTGAATAAGACACACTTAGCTTCTTCCATTTCTTCCTTCACCAGCCTGGAGTTTTGGGTTATTCTCAACTTCCCTCATCCTTGGTAACTTAGCTTCACACTGCCTTTTTATTCTGGTGAGAAGCATCACATCACCAAGCAACATGTTTGGGAACACATGTTTATCGCACAAATTGTATCTTTAAAGTCGATGAACAAGACTTTGAAAATACTAGCCTGTGGACATGGTACTAATATACACTGAGATATGATGAAACTGAAATGTGTATTTACATTCACATCCCATAAATGTAAAGTATTTCCTCACTCAGCCTTCAGGGTATTGTTCCACATTCTCTTGATATGTTCACCTGCTGATCCTAACCACTCTCTAACATTAAATCAATCCTATTTATTTCTTATGGTGCATACACTATTGACCGACATCCTAAAAGATTACAAAAAGTCAGAAGCATTTTGCTTATCACTGTCCCCATTTTCTTGGGGCAAAACACTCCTGACTGGTGATTAATTATATCAAAGTTCTTTTTATTTATGTTCTTTGAATGATTTCCATAAGTAAGTTCATCTACTTAGCAAACTGCATGCAGAACTGGACAGGTCTTTCCATAGTTCCTATGGTTTCCCCTGCTATAAAGACTGAGTTGCCTATTTTCCTGAGAGGAAGAGAAGAAATTATGATATCATTTGATTGTCACAACATTCTCATGTAGTAAATACTATCACTACCCTTGTAAAACAAAACAAAACAACCCCCCCCCGCAAAAAAAAAAAAAACCCACAATGAATGGGCAAGGAGTTTTTTGCACTTTGATTATATTCGTACAAATAATTAGTGGTAAATTCAAGATTTAAACCCAGGGATCTGGCTTCAGGTCCAGGTTTCTATATTATTACTTAAGTCTCCCTGTATTCTCTAGTGGTCTTTTAATCTCCTGAGTCCTTGGGATCCTATAAAGGTCTCCCTCAGAAAGGAAGAAAAAATATATAATCAGGGAAAAAGGAGGTCTGGAGGTATGGAGAAACCACTCATACATACAGTCTAGGTATAAAGCACGTCTACTGACAAATGGGAAGAAAATATTTAGCTCTAAAAGGAAAAAAAATTCCTATTAACTAGGACAGGAATGACAAGAGTAGTTTTGTCACCTAATCTCACAAATAAGTTTCTAAAATCATTAAATAAGAGGAGATAGGGAATACTTCTCATCCCATCTTATAAACAAAATTCCTATGTCCTCTACTTTTTTTTAACTTGACACAGGATGCACGGACCACAAAGAGAACCCTTGATATTGAGGATTTCACACTCCACTATTTTGAATAAATATATCTGATGCATCTTCTATGTAATTGAAAAGATGAAATTAACTTTAGGTTCCTGCAGAACACAGAGGAGTGTTCTACTAGTTGCCAGTTACTGTTCTACTGCTACACAGAGAGATGTGAACAAAAGAGAGATACATCTCTGAATTCATTGACTTTATATTCTAGTGAATATACACAGTAAACAGTAACAATTAATACAGTATGTCAGATGGGAAAATACATTATGGAGAATAATAAAGCAAGGAAGGAAAATAGGGAGTGCCATCTTTTTAATTTATGCTTTTTTTTTTTTTTTTTTTTTCCAGAGTGGGAGACAAAGAATCTAAAGCAGACTCCATGCCCAGGGCAGAGCCTGACATGGGGCTCAACCTCACAACCCTGAGGTTATGGCCTAAACCAAAATCAAGAGTTGGACACTTAGTTGACTGAGCCACCCACATATCCCAGCAGTGCCATCTTCGTATAAATACCATTTTGGATCAGAGGGCCAAGAAAAGCCTGACTGGTATTTGAGCACGCACCTGAAGAAGATGAGAGTGAGTCATACAGATAGTAAATAAAAACTTTTCATCATGAGGAAACAGTTATAAACCAAAACAGATTGTTTTTATATGGGAGAGAATATATAATAATGTAGTGTTCAAAACCAAGATATTTAATAAGATTGCTATATTATTAAAAAGTCATTTGTTCTATTGTCTAGTGCTGTTGGGCTGTTTCAAATGAAAAGAACACAAAATAACTGCAAATAGATTGTTTCCTAAGTTGCAAATTCACTGATCTCTAAAGGAAGTAACTCCCAAAGGGGAGATTAATATGGAAGAAAGTTGTATCCAAACGTGCACTATTGTCATACATTGTACCACAATGCCCTTGTACTTTTTCCAGAAAACAATTTTACCCTAAACAGCATTGTGCATCACAGCAATCCTACCCAGAAATTCTGTCTTAGTTATTTGTTAACTATGTAAAGATTAAAAACTAAATAAAGACTAAAAAAAAAAAAAAACCTACACCATATACTAAAAACAAACAAAAGCTTAAATGGCCACATATAGAAACATTTTCTAGGATTATCTGATTTTTCTTCTGTTAAAATTAATACATTTTAGGATTCATATAGAGATAGAAAATATCCTATAAAAACCACCAACAACACAAAGAACTGGAGCAGCAAATGCCTGACCCAGTGCTCAACCCCTATTAGGGCTCACTCATTGTTTGTTGAATGAAGAAATGAATAAATAATGAATGGAGGTGAAAATATTTATACATTAAGAGATTTATTGACAACTGCAAATCATGATTAATCCTTTACTTCATTTCTTTATAGCTAATATTTTCTTAATGACCCTCCACCCCTGTAATATATTTGTATATTAACACACTATCACAGTACACAGCACACTTGTAATTTGTAGATTTTTCACACTAACCTTTCAATCAATACCTTGTTGATAGACTAGGACCTGTTTTTAAAAATATGAGTGATATCAAAAGTGCAGAGCTAAGCTGAAATCTGGCTGGAGAGAATGTTTCTAGGAAGGAAAAGGAAAAATAAAAACAGTAGTAGATGAAAATAAATTAATAGGTGAATTATTAATTTTGGTTTCAGGACAGATGATAATGGAATAGTACTTCGATTATCATTACCTTCTCTCAAAAAATAGCCCATATTATGAATTGATTTCATATATGTACATAAGCAATTTATTCTCAAAGGAAAGGAAGGCAGCAGATCAGCTTTTCTCTTCTAAGATTCTACAGACAAGCATTCCAACATATAATCTTAATTTTATAGTTTCTGGGGCAACTGGAATTTAGGCACTACTTAGGACTAGCTCATTCAGTTATACCAGAAGGCCACTGATATCAAAGTCATGGTACTGAGCTTTTGTTGTCACTTAAGCTCTAAAGCTTTCAATATTCTCGCCTATAAAACGTCTCTTGCCAAACCTAAAAATTTAGGTATGTGCTCTGTTGATCATAAAGATAATGGAGTAAATTGTAGTTTTATTTCAAAATAAAAAAGAAATACAAAATAATTCAATTTAGAGCATAAGCCTCAATTTCTGATGATTTGTATGTACCTTTCTACCAGAAAGGGTAGAGAATGGTACAGTTATCATTTTAAAACACTTCTCCATGAGCACGATGATTTTATTTAAATACTGTTAAATACAGCGGTAAACTCAATGGCTTAATAAACTTAAAATAGAGTATTTCTTTATATTTTTTCCTAATGTTAAGCATCCTAAATAAACTGTCCTGTGAATCAAAGTCTAGAATACCAATGCAATGTTAATCTTTTTTTTCTTCTATTTCTCCATGTGTTGCAATTAAGAAATTCTCTAAGTGTCTTAGTGGGGTATTCTTTTACTTAGATAAACTCTTTCCCTACACCCACTCCCTAAGTTTATTTTTAAAATGCACATAAGAAATATAAACAGGGAAAAGCATATATAAAGAAAAATAATTCTCCCACCCATTCCAGGCTTCATTTTCACTGAGCATATATTACCAGTATCACTAAATTGTTATGAAAAGTTTTACACATTGTTCACAAACATACATGTATACATACACATGCATGCATATGTATAAATCAGAGGCTATCTCATATAGTGCTATTTAACTGGCCTTTTCTCCACTAAAGCATAACTATATTTCTTTTCTAAATATGTGCTTTCTGTTCAGCCTAATCCTTTTTGGTAGCTGAAGAGTATTCCATTTTTGGTTGCTATAATAACTTACGTAATTTTTGTCTTAACAACTAATGCTGATAGACATTTAGGTTGTTTACAGGTAGATTTCTATCACACAGCTGAAATTGTATTATGTGTATATGTTTTTGTTTTTATGTGCTAGTATATGTAGCTATAGAGCTGATCTGATGATTATTGTTGTTTTGTTTTGCATAATACATATAGTGAAAAATGAAAAAGAGTTGCAAGATTTGAGATGAGATGCTCATTTGTCAAAATAGATAGTTAATATAGGAATTGTGCTAATACCTATATATCCTCTGTGGCACATCCAGTCTTACCTTAGGTTAGCTATCTATTAAAATGAAAAGATTGGCTATGTGAGCTCTAAATGTCATTTGGAAAATCCTTTTGATTAAATAATTTTTTTAAAGATTTTATTTATTTATTTGACAGACAGAGATCACAAGTAGGCAGAGAAGCAGGCAGAGAAAGAGGAGGAAACGGGGCTTGATCCCAGGACCCTGGGATCATGACCGGAGCCGAAAGCAGAGGCTTTAACCCACTGAGCCACCCAGGTGCCCCTGATTAAATAATGTTTACTCAACATTAAATAAATATATGATCCCACTAAACTGCATTTAATTTTTATTTCATCCCTCAAGAAACCAAAATATAAAATAGATGGTATCTCCCTTCCATTCTTTTTTTAATAGGATTTCATTTGTTTTATTTATTTATTTATTTACTTACTTACTTACTTACTTACTTACTTACACAAGTAGGAGGGGCACCAGGCAGAGAGACAAGCAGGGAGTCCAATGTGGGACTTCATCCGAGGACCTTAGAATCATGACCTGAACTAATAAAGAAGATACTTAACTGACTGAGCCACCCAGGCATCCCATCCTCCTTTCATTCTTGATTACAAGTTTCAAGAGATCAAGTGTATTCATTATACTCTTTATTGCTTCTATAGAATATAGCTCTTCTCTGCTGAGATTCTATAGTCAAGCCTTCTAACATACAATTATTTTTATTTTACTTTATTTTGTGGCAACTGGAAATGTGGCATTACTCAGGACTAGTTCATTTAGTTATACTGTAAAGCCTCTGATTATTTCTTTAGAATTTTATACTAGAATTTTATAATTAAAATGATATATTCTTATCACTGAAATCACATCTATTATCAACTACTTAATGTCTATCATAAATTATTTTATGAATTCCAAATATTCCAATCTTAAGTGCTATGCTACAGCATGTAACTCAGTGCCTGGTGGACTCAAAAATTCTTTCCTGAGTTAAAAACCACAGACCCTAACATTAAAGATGGAAAATAACACTCTATAGGAAAAAGGAGCATTCACAGTGCATCCTTTTAACTCCTGTTAGGTTAAAAATTATGAACAGTCAGGTTAAAATTATGTATGGAATAGTCAGGATAAAAACTTAAGTGCAGATTTATACTCTCCTCTTTCAAGAGTCAAGAAAATAGCATTAAAGGTAATTAGCAACAAGATAAGATATTACATGATAACTTTACATATTTATTATGTTTTCTAAGTTGGGGGCAGAGTTAGTATTTATATATGAATCAATGTAAAGAAAAATAGAAGGTAGAAGAGTTTATGAGAAATTAAATAATATTTGTAATATTAATTTCTAATAATCATTCCAGATGTTATTTTAAAATCCTCTATCTGTAATATATGTTTAAACAAAAAGGAAGGTCTTTCAGTAACATCCTGGGTGACCCAACTTCACTTTCAATGCTTATAAAATTAAATAGGAAATGAATGTTATTATTTAAAAATGAATAAGTTTTTAAAAACTTATTTGAGAGAGAGAGAGCAGGGGGGGAGGGCAGAACAAGGGGGAAAGGGAAAGAATCTCAAGCAGATTCCCCACTGAGCATGGAACACAATGTGGCACTGGATCTCATGTCCCTAGGATCATGACCTGAGCCCAAATCAAGAGTCAGACGCTCAAATGACTGAGGCACCCAAGCACCGCAAATGAGAATAATTTTTTATAAAACTTTACATAGGGACTGAGTAATGGACTCAGTGAAGTCTTACAGGTATTATACCTCATATGCCAATAATGGTAATAGAGTTATTGCTACAAATTAATGAAAAAGAAAGAAATCTTGAGTGATAAAAGTAAAAGCTAAACACACTGAAATGTTCGTCTGAATTTCTCCTCTCATCCAGAGTGACTGACAACAGTGGAATAGCTTGTTTCAAAACGCCTCTTCCATCAAGTCCAATCAAAGAAGTTTGAAAGAAAAAATTTAAAAAGAGAAAAGCAACTTTTGAAGATTCTGGAAAACTCAAATTAGTAAGGATTTTTGGGAGCTAAGATCCTAGAAATAAGGGAGGCCTAAAGAAAATTCAATTTAGGGGTGCCTGGGTGGTTCAGTGGGTTAAAGCCTCTGCCTTCGGCTCGGGTCATGATCCTAGCGTCCTGGGATCGAGCCCCGCATCGGGCTCTCTGCTCAGCGGGGAGCCTGTTTCCTCCTCTCTCTCTGCCTGCTTCTCTGCCTGCTTGTGATCTCCGTCTGTCAAATAAATAAATAAAACCTTTTTTAAAAAATTTAATTTAATTTGCTATAGCTTTTAGACTTGTGAAATTGAGAGACTGAGAAGTTGCAAAAAAAAAAAAAAAATAGAAGCTTAAAAACTGAGAATATAAAAAGACCTTTTGTTCTTCTCACAGACCTGAGAAAATACTGTGATTCCAGTGTCCTCTGAGTAAGAGGGCTACTGGTAAGGACCTTAGACTTTCAGCTAAACTCTTCAGAATTACTATAATCCAGTTAAAGGAAACTAAAAACAGCTAAACTCAACAAATGTTAGAAAAATGACTGTCAACCACTTAGTGCATGTCAAGTGGAAATATTCTTTAAAAATGGCAAGAGAGGGTGCCTGGGTGGCTCAGTCAGTGATCCACATCACTCGGCATCAGGGAAATACAAATCAAAACCACAATGAGATACCACCTCACACCAGTCAGAATGGCTAAAATTAACAAGTCAGGAAATGACAGATGTTGGCGAAGATGCGGAGAAAGGAAAACTCCCCTACATTTCTGGTGGGAATGCAAGCTGATGCAGCCACTGCAGAAAGCACTATGAAGGTTCCTCAAAAAGTTGAAAATAGAGCTACCCTATGACCCAGCAATTGCACTACTGGGTATTTATCCCTAAAGATACAAACGTAGTGATCCGAAGGGGCATGTACACCCAAATGTTCATAGCAGTAATGCCCACAATAGACAAACTATGGAAAGAACCTAGATGTCCATTAACAGATGAATGGATAAAGAAGGTGTGGTATATATCTATGATGGAACACTATGCAGCCATCAAAAGAAATGAAATCTTGCCACTTGTGACGACGTGGATGGAACTAGAGGGTATCATGCTTAGCGAAATAAGTCAATCGGAGAAAGACAACTATCATATGATCTCCCTGATAAGAGGAAGTGGTGATGCAATGTGGGGGGTTTGAGGGGTAGGAAAAGAATAAATGAAACAAGATAGGATCAGGAGGGAGACAAACCATAAGAGACTCTTAATCTCACAAAACAAACTGAGGGTTGCAGGGGGGAGGGGGGAGGGAGAAGGTGGTGGGGTTATGGGCTTTGGTGAGTGCTGTGAAGTGTGTAAACCTGGTGATTCACAGACTGGTACCCCTGGGGCTAATAACACATTATATGTTTATAAAAAAAAAATTATTTAAAAAAAAAAGAAGATGTAGTCCATACATACAATGGAATTACAGTGGCATATTACTCAGCCATTGGAAAGGATGAATATCCAACTTCTGCATCAACATGGATGGGATGGGAGATTACGCTAAGTGAAATAAGTCAAGCAGAGAAAGACAATTATCATATGTTTCACTTATTTGTGGAACATAAGGAATAGCATGGAGGACATTAGAAGGGAAAAATGAAGGGGGAAAATCGGAGGGAGAGAAGAACCATGAGAGACTATGGACTCCAAGAAACAAACTGAGGGCTTTAGAGGGTAGGGGGGTGGGGTGATGGGTTAGCCCAGTGATGGGTATTAAGGAGGGCATGTATTGCATGGAGCACAGGGTGTTATATGCAAACAATGAACCATGGAACACTACATCAAAAACTAATGATGTACTATATGGTGACTAACATAACATAAAAAAACAAACAAACAAAACACACACACACAAAAACACCAAGATGGAAGCATGGTGATACATAATGAGAAGCAAAGAAAAGAGTAAAAATTCAAAGAAATCTAAATGAATATCAAATATACACACTAACAACAATAATGATATGTGTGATTTAAAATATAATTAAAATAGACAGCAATAATAACTTAGATGTCAAAAGGCAGTGAATAAATTTAAAATGTTAGGAAACTCATAGAATTTATGATAGATTTTTAAGAACTTCATGTTGCATATTCTAATTTCTATGACACTAGTATAAAATTCTAAAGAAACAAATAACAAGAAAGTTAATGGAGAAAAGGGAATTTTCAAAATTAAACAGAACAGACATAAAACAGAACAAATACAGAACATAAAATAAAATAGTAAAATAGAACAGACATAAAACAAAAGCAATAAGTAATTATATTAAGTATAAATGGCTTAAAAACAAAATGCTCCTTCAATTTATATATAAAATAATTGGGGCACGTGGGTAGCTCAGACAGTTGAGCATCCAGCTCTTGACTTCAGCTCAGGTAATGAACTCAGGGTCTTGAGATTGAGTCCTGTGTTGGGCACCATGTCCACCATGGGGTCTGCTTGCGTTTTTCTCTCTCCCTCTCTCTCGGCCCCTCACCCCCAACTCGTACTCTCTCTAAAAATAAATAAATCTTTACCAAAAAAGATATATGTATAAAATAATCATCAGATTTCTTTAAGTCTACTCTTATAAGGAAAAAGTGCAATATTCAATAAAAACTAAATTAAAAAAATGAAAAAGGATGTACACAATGCAGAAAAGGAAGAGAAAACTGAAAAAAAAATTTTTAGAGAGAAAGAAAATAAGGGACAGTGAGAGGTAGAAAAATGGGAGAAGATAACTAGATATGGCAATGTGGATGGGAAAGGAATACACATAAAACTATGATCTGATCCATAACTGGTATAAATTTAACTTCAATTCAAAAAGAAAAGGAAATGTTTCAAATAAGCTAGCCTTCCTATTAGCAGTTTCAGATATATTCTTTGCAAATATCTAGAAATACTGGCTTTAACATTTTCATTCATCTTGTATTTTAAAGGCTGACTGAAACAACTCTCCAAGAGAGATGAAAAAGATATTCTTTTATCCAAAAACCTCTTTTTAAAATATGATGCATAACATTCTGTAATGTTCAAGGTTTTATAGTAAAACTCTATAGCATGGCCTGGGACATTTTGATAGATGACTCAAATCATCAGGTAAAAAAGAGCAATACATCTTTCTGTTTTTGATGGATTTACTCTAAGGGTCTACTTTTTTTTAGTTTCATCAGTCATCTGGTACATGAAAAAATATGATACCCAGGTTTAGAGTAAAAGGTGGAAAATGTCTTCCCATGTGCTATATAGTGCTGACTTATTCAAAAGATCTAGAGAGGATCAACTTAGAATTTCACTTCCTTAACTGGCCTGCATAGGCTGGGCCACAGTGTACTGGGAGTGAAACTGGGAGGGTAAAATCTGAATAGCTAGTTAATTTAGCTGCCATATCAATAATGGTCTTACAGTCTAAACATCTACAATCAGACAATTAATTTTTAGAAAGTAAAGTCCATGGTAATTCATTTATTTTTGTGTGAAACAGAATATTTAATTCTTACTTACTATCACATGCTTCGTTAGGTCTTATAAATTAAAAATGAAAATATGCCCACTGATTTTCAGATACCTGCATGAAATAAAATAGTCTAAGTAATATGTCACAGAAATTTTTGTATACGATACAGTTGAATTTTTTTAAGGGACTGGTGATTAAACTTAGTTGAATGAAAGGGATCAAAAACCATCATATAGAGAACTCAATTTGAATTATAAAAAATTAGCAAATGCTGTCCAGTTATAGAGGAAAAAGGGAATTTAAGAAGGAATGGTATGAGCAAAGGCATGGAAGGGATATGGAAAACTAGAGATGTCAGAGAGGTGGCAAGACATACAGGTTCCTTGACGTGTTACACTAGATAGTTTAGATATGCCCTCCCCACAGAGAGTGAGAAGCTTGTAAATTACTAACATGAGGGTGGTATGATTGTATCTGTATTTTATCTAGAGGACTGTGATAAAAGTATCAAGGGTGAATTTGAAGAGTGTGAGATTGCAGGATAAAATAATAATCCAAAAGAATATTTTTGGGGGATAAAACATTTTAGGGATGAGAGAAGAATAGAGATGGAAAATATACATATCAGAGGCCACACAAAGAAATCCTGCACATCGTCAGGATGTGATTCCCAAAAAGTATTATTAAATAATGCCAGTCACTTTCAAAACTAATTTGCTCCTCTCAGGAATATTGCAACCTCTACAGATAGTTGAGTTGGTGAGTAAATTTGTGCTTTGAATCTGTTGTTGAGTGAGTAATTTCTACAATGGAATATCAACTATGCTAGTAAGAAAAAAAAAAAGATTAAAGTTAAGATAAATAGTATCATTTACCTTATTTGACCTAAGATCCTAGAATTGTGTGTGTGTGTGTGTGTGTGTGTGTGTGTGTGTGTAGGTCTGGGTATTATATTTTAATTAGCATGACCATTTAATCAGCAAATGTGGGAAAATATAGCATACTGTAAAGCCACTTCCACACATACAGCAAACATTTAACATTAGGCCAAATGGAGGATTAACAGAAAATAATATGAAGAAACAAGGTTTAAATCTGCAGAATATGGCGAAAATTGAAAAACCTACCGAATCCCAAACACACCCAAAAATATCCTGCATGAACCTCTCATAGTCAATGGCAATGAGGAAGGTGTATGACAAAGGGATTTATGCTTGTCATACTAGTGTAATCACTAAAAGCATCCTTTTTCAGTTTCTAAAGTAACCGCTTTGGATAATAAATTATCTGTTCACCCTAATTTTGGGTCTCTCTGACTCTCTCTGAACCTCAACTTCTTGTATTTATGCCCTGGCTTTCTCTTGTCTCTGCCTTATACATCATGTCAAAATTAGCAATTCCTTGTGACATATTTTCTAACAGCAGAAGTGTGTGGGTGACCAGAAGGATGCAGGGAGTTGTTTGGAGGGCAAGTTGTTTAAAGGACTTAGGGAGTTCTCTAAAGGAGAAGAAAACCTATTATAGTGATCAAACTTCAGATGGGGGGCTCATAAAACACAGGTATGAGAGAACATAAATTTAATCAAATTAATACTGGCTATTTAATAATATACACTTAATAAAAATTATTCAAATTCACTTTGATAGTAGATAGATTTTATTTATGAAACTAAAGGAAACTCAAACAGCATTTTAAATTCAGTAGTTTGAGTAACACTAGGGCAATTTAAATGTTAAAGGTTTATGTAGGAAATGTTAATAGGCAAGATTTAAATACATGCAAAAATGTCTTGCCTTATAATAAAAGAAATCAGTGTCTTACAAATAGCACTGTGAATATGCTCTTCATTATTTCTCATAGAATGTGAAGCATAGTATTTATTAGTGAAGGAAAGTTGCAGAGCTGACTTTTCAAGGGTCCTTAACCATAAACTGAACCAGTTGTCCAATTTTTTCCATAGTATTATTTAAAATACATGCTACTGTGGTTGAAACATATGTAAATATATGGATTTTTCCTTATCCTAAAAAATTAATTTCAATTGGATACTATGGCAATATATTTTTTTCACTGCAAAGATCTTACTCCAGAGTATTGGCTCAATAAAATTTGCTCAATGATTGAACCAGAGAACAAATTCCAGTGACTTAAGTATGTGTGGAATGGCAGTGTTAGAAACTAGGAGGGTGCAGTGAATTTGTATACAAAATATTACCAATTATGATACAAATATAAGATGATACAGTAGAAATTAAATTCAATAAAATATTCATAGCCAATTGAACTGGAAATAATATAACTTGCAGCTACCACTATAATGCATCATGTATAAATAGAGAAAAATGTGAGCAAACACTCAGTGTACTGAATGCTTTGCCAAAGGTCTAAGGGCTTGACACCTCTCTAAAGTAAATGTACACCCCAGAAATTGTGCCTCGGTCACAGTTTTCTCAAAATTAAGTATTTGATATCTGGTAAGGTATAACCCACAATAAAATTCTGGTCTCACACACTTGAGCATTGCAAAGCATTACTGAGTCATTCTTAGAATCCGTAGACTATTTCCCTCAGATGAGAAACAAAGGATTAATTTTTTTAAAGATTTACTTATTTGAGAGAGAGAGAGAGCCCCATTAAGTAGGGTAGGGGCAGAGGGACAGAATCTCCAAGCAAACTCCCCACTAAGCAGAACCCCATTCAGGGCTACATCCCTCCACCCATGAGATCACAACCTGAGCCAAAAATAAGCATTGGATATTCAACCAACTGAGCCACCCAGGTGTCCTCAAAGGACGACATTTTTAATTTTTTTTTTTAATGGTTAAGTAGCAATTACAGCAGGTGAGAAACTGACTTTTGAACCTTTTTCTTGCAGGCAACAAAATATGTATTTTTAGAGATGAATTCAATGATTGACCATAAAAAGTGATTCAAAAGAAAAGTTCATTCATATGCATCCCATTAGTGTCACAGGACACTGATGATTGTAATACATGTGGATGTTGATCAGCTTCATATATTTGGATTAATATTTACCTTTAAATTATCACAGTAGCCTAACAAAAGCCAAGGGAGTCTGAAAAAGACCCATATCTTAAAATTAATTTTAATTACTCTTTGTCAAATGATTCCCCACTTCTGGTTCTAGTTGGATAACATGCATTGGAATACAAACTTTTTTTATTATTTAATTTAATTTCTTTTCAGTGTTCCAGAATTCATTGTATATACACCACACCTGGGGCTCCATGCAATACGTTCCCTCCATAATACCCACCACCAGGCTCACCCAACCCCTGACCACCCCTCCCCTCCAAAACCCTGTTTGTTTCTCAGAGTCCACAGTCTCTCATGGTTTGTCTTCTGCTCCAATTTCCCCCAACTCACTTCTCCTCTCCATCTCCCAATGTCCTCCATGTTATTCCTTATGCTCGAAAAGTAAGTAAAACCATATGATAATTGACTCTCTCTGCTTGACTTATTTCACTTACCATAATCGCTTCCAGTTTCATCCATGTTGATATAAAAGTTGGATATTCATCCTTTCTGTTGGAGGCATAATACTCAATTGTATATATGGACCCGATCTTCTTTATCCATTCGTCCGCTGAAGGACATCTTGGTTCTTTCCACAGTTTGGTGACTGTGGCCATGGCTGCTATGAACATTGGGGTACAGATGGCCTTTCTTTTCACTACATCTCTATCTTTGGGGTAAATACCCAGTAGTGCAATTGCAGGGTCATAGGGTAGCTCTATTTGTAATTTCTTAAGGAATCTCCACACTATTTTCCACAGTGGCTGCACCAACTTGCATTCCCACCAACAGTGTAAGAGGGTTCCCCTTTCTCCACATCCTCTCCAACGCTTGTTGTTTACTGTCTTGTTGATTTTGGCCATTCTAACTGGTGGTAAGGTGGTATCTCAATGTGGTTTTGATTTGAATCTCCTTGATTGCTAATGATGATGAACATTTTGTCATGGTCTATTAGCAATTTGTATGTCTTCTTTGGAGAAGTGTCTCTTCATGTCTTCTGCCCATTTTTTGACGTGATTATCTGTTTTGCATGTGTTGAGTTTGAGGAGTTCTTTATAGATCTTGGATATCAGCCCTTTGTCTGTAGTATCATTTGCAAATATGTTCTCCCATTCCATGGGTTGCCTCTTTGTTTTGTTGACTATTTCCTTTGCTGTGGCAGAAGCTTTTGATCTTAATGAAGTCCCAAAAGTTCATCTTTACTTTTGTTTCCTTTGCCTTTGGAGACATATCTTGAAAGAATTTGCTGTGGCCGATGTCAAAGAGGTTACTGCCTATGTTCTCCTCTAGGATTTTGATAGATTCCTGCCTCACCTGTGGTCTTTTATCCATTTCGAGTTTATCTTTGTGTATGGTGTAAGAGAATGGTCGAGTTTCGTTCTTCTACACATAGCTGTCCA
Organism: Lutra lutra; assembly: GCF_902655055.1. NCBI lineage: Eukaryota > Metazoa > Chordata > Mammalia > Carnivora > Mustelidae > Lutra > Lutra lutra. Next base: position 55,656,535 of record NC_062290.1, read on the forward strand.
ATTTTCCCAGCACCATTTATTGAAGAGACTGTCTTTTTTCCACAGGATATCTTTTCCTGTTTTGTTGAAGATTATTTGACCATAGAGTTGAAGGTCCATATTTGGGCTCTCCACTCTGTTCCATTGTTCTATGCATCTGTTTTTGTGCTTGTACCATGCTGTCTTGGTGATCACAGCTTTGTAGTGAAGCTTGAAATCAGGCAACGTGATACCCCAGTTTTGTTTTTCTCTTTCAACATTTCCTTAGAAATTCGGGGTCTCTTCTGGTTCCATACAAATTTTAGGATTGTTTGTTCCAGCTCTTTGAAAAATGGCAGTGGAATTTTGATCAGGATGGTACTGAAAGTAGATTGCTCTAGGCAGTACAGACATTTTAACAATGTTTATTCTTCTGATCTATCATTTAAAAAAATAGTCTTTTTTTTTTAAAGATTTATTTATTTATTTGAGGGAGAGAAAGCACAAGAGAGCACAAGCAGGGGAAGGGGCAGAGGGAGAGGGCAAAGCAGACTCCCTACTGAGCAGGGAGCCTGAGGTGGGACTCAAACCCAGGACCCTGGGATAATGACCTGAGCTGAAAGCAGACACTTAACCAGCTGAGCCAGCCAGGCAACCTAAAAATGATCTTAGCATGACTGAACTACCACAGACCATGATGGGTATGAATATGCAAAGAATATGTAGTTTCATATTAAATGCATCCATATAGCTGGAGTTGCTGAGTTTATGATATGAGACAACAGTCAAAAGCAGTGGCTCTCAACCACAAATAAATTTTACCCTTAGGGACACTTGACAATGTCTGGAAACAGTTTACTCATCAAGACAGGAAAGGAGGCATTTGAGTGCATCTGGATCAAGGGAGTGGAAGCCAGGGGTGCTGCTAAACATCCTACAATGCACAGGACAGCCCCCACAACAAAGAATTATTTATACCCCAATGACAACATAGAGGGGTTGAAAAACCCAGGTCAAAGCTTAGAGTTCTAAGAATAAGTCAATAGCTTATAAAGAATACTTAATTGAGAGCAAGCAACTGAGATGAGCCTCTGAAACACAGAGTAGTGTCAAGCTTTCTTAAGGGTCAGTACAAGAACAATAAGTTCTATATCAAACTACTGTTGAAATATTTGCTCAGTATTACACAATATGCCCACTGTAAGATTAAAGTGATAAAATGACATGATTAGTAATGAAAAATATTTTCTCTTTCTTGAGGAATGTTTCATTTTACTTGAGAGTTGCCTTTAATTTTGACTTGATAAAAATATGAATTATTCATATTATCATATAATACACTCAATAACTACATTAAGTCATCATTGTCTCTTCTAATGTCTTTTATATATTCTATTTCTTTTATCCTATTTCTTGCCTTTTTTTCAATTTGAATATAGTTGACACACAATTTTACATTAGGTTTGGGTGCAAAATGTAGCAATTTGACAACTCCATAAGTTAAACTATGCTCTCCACAAGTGTAGTTACCATTTGTCACCATACAACACTATTAAAATACCATTGATTATATTCCCTATGCTGTACTTTTCACCCTCATCAATATTTGTAGCAGACATATTATACAGAGAAAACCCTGAAGACTCCACCAAAAAACTATTAGAAGGAATAAATGAATTCAGTAAAGTTGTAGGATACAAAATTAATATACAGAAATCTGGTCCATTTCCATATGCTAAAAATGAAACAGAAGAGAAATTAAGAAAACAATTCCATTTATAATCATGCCAAAAAGAATAAATAGTTAGGAATAAACTTAGGGAGGCAAAAGACCTGTACTCTAAAACTATAAAGCAATGATGAAATAAAGTAAAGATGACACAAACAAATGAAAAGATATTCCATGCTCTTGGATTGGAATAATTATTTTATTAAGATGAATATATTACCCAAAGCAATCTATAGATTCAATGAAATCCCTAGCAAAATGCCATTTCTTGACTTTTATATTATTTTCACATAGAGAAATCAATTGTACCAGACATAGAATAACATAAATAATTTGAAGAGTTTTTATCATCATGCCTTATTAATTAAATTCTAAATTAAAAATTCATCAATTCATCATTGTAAACTTGGAATTGTTTTATAATTATTAAGGTCTGAGGAATTGTGATAAAATTATCAAAGATCATAAAACTGCTAATTTACAAGTCTGTCAAAGTTCTAATTGTACAATGTTACCAACAGAAAAAAAAATCAGGAGGCAGAAATACTGTTTAGAAAGTTTACAATGGAAATGTAAAGACTGCAAAGAGATTGAGAAAAGGATTTTTTCAAAATTATGATCTTTCACAGAGATGAAGCCAAATAAGCATGCTCTTCTTTTGACACTAAGAGCTAAAATGTCACAAGTAGTAATACATAAAGTAGCCATTATAAAATCCTTAGTTTTTAAAAAGTGAACATAAGTATGTATGCATATTTAGAGCACATGAGTATGGTCCATGTATTAGAATCACCAATAATGAAATAGGTAAGGAGAAAGATGAGCTATAAATCTCTATGAGACAGATGTATATATAGACATCTATATATTTCACTATTGGTGGTTCTAATATTTGGAAATTTTAGTTTAAAAAATTAAAAATACAGTGTAGAGCTCCGATTCAAGGAAAATTACAAAGAAATTGTTCCTCAAATCTGGTCTTCCTAAGAAAGCTCCTCCTGCTTGTAGTTAGAAAGGAAAAACAAGGGAAAGAATTTAATGTTGGAATTAATTTACTTACAAACCTGATTTTTAAAAAAAAAAGGCAGAGGGGCTGGAGGTCTTAGAAGTCTCAGGCACCCTGTCCCCTGTGAGGCTGGTCAGGTGCTCACCAGAACTATAAGCCTGCCCTAGGCTGCCAGAGAAAACACAGCTCCCATTTTCCTTCTCGGGAAACGCTTGAGAGAGAAAAATCTAAAACAGAACCTGGAATTTCAGGTCAGTTTCAGTGCATCAGGGAAATGTAATTTTGACCTTTTCAACTCTGTGACACAGAGAGGAGCATGTAAGTTGGGTGGGTGTGATGCAAGACTCCAACACATTATCAAGCACTCTGGTCATTAATGCAATCTCCTCCATTGGATGGAGATTATAGCTTCTCGGAATGCCAGAATCCCCATTTCCAGTTTACTAAAATAGAGCAATTAGTACTTAAATAATTGCAACTTCCAATTCTCAAATCAGTCCAAGACAAAGGAAAAAGAACATTTTCTTTCTAATAGGGTTAGCAAAAGTCAATTCTTGGTTTATAAATGTTAAAAACATGTTGCTTTTTAATTTCTAAAATCATGTTTTCTGGTTTCATAACCAGATGTCATATCCTATAGGACAAGAACCAAGAATCCATTGTTTCTGCTGGAAGCACTCTGTTTTGGACTTTCAAATACCAAATAAATAGGACATTGATCTGTTTCTCTGTGGGAGTTACTATTCTAGTCTTGTGCCAACCTCCCTGGGCTCTTTCTCCTAGATCGAGTTCTGTCTCACTCTTTAGTGTCAGTCCATCTATCTGCTTTCCTACTTATCTTCTCAGAAACCTAATATTTTGTCACTGAGCCATAGGGTTTCTAAGACTGCATAATTTCTCACAGTGTCCCCATCCCAAATCCCATGCAGTTTGCCAGTTCTTAGAACATTGCTAACTGCTTTGTAGAAGACTGGACTGTTATCTTCAAAGAGGTGAGGTTAAATTCTGATCTAGAATTCTGACAGGGTATAAGAATGGGAATTTGCAGTATGCCCTGAGCTATGGGGTTAATGCAAAAGAGAAATAAAAGCCTACCTCCCAAGGAAAAGGAGGCTCAGGGAGAAAGGTTGTGCTCTTAAGGTCTGCAGATGAGATTGTACGAGACAACAGATGGAGCTGGTGGTAGAACACTGGAGACTACTTGATCTAGTAGGAGGCAGCCAGGAGGTTTTGTCTAATGTTTCCCGGTAAACCCAAGGGAGAGATACATTAGTGGGGAATATCTGGCTAGGGGTATTTATAGTATATAAACAATTGTCAGCATTTCCCATGCTTGGAAAAAAATGCAGAATTTTGTAGAGTGGAAACATATTTGTAAGTATGCCAATCTGCTGGTGGGTGATTTATCTCTAATGCTTGCCTGTAACTCAGGTCATTGCTTCTATCATAACTTGTAGCATGACCAGACAACCATTTCCAAATTATCACTCTTCTTCTTTGGCTAATTCTGTAATAGCTCAAATTCCAGTTATAGCATAGGACTAGTTCTAACAGAATAAAAAATGAAGATTTTTCTAATTTATTGTATTGTTTCCTCCAACAATCTTAAAGGCAAAGTTAATACATCAAAGGTAAATTAAATGCAAAATTCACAAGCAAAAAAATGCAAAGGTGAAGTTAAAAAGAGTAGCATTTCTTTGAAATGGGTAAAGTATGGATATTTCTGTTAGAATAACTGATTAGAAAGTCTCAAAGCACCAATCATCATACTACCTAGTTTGGGGAATAAAACTATTTAAGATAACCCTTTAAATAGGTTTCAGTAAATCACTATGCTATAACCTTGTTAATTATATGCATATCTATACCATAAAATCATATTTTTTTTATTTTCAGCATAACAGTATACATTGTTTTTGCATCACACCCAGTGCTCCATGCAATCTGTGCCCTCTCCAATACCCACCACCTGGTTCCCCCAACCTCCCACTCCACACCCCTTCAAAACCTTCAGATTGTTTTTCAGAGTCCATAGTCTCTCATGGTTCACCTCCCCTTCCAATTTCCCTCAACTCCCTTCTCCTCTCTAACTCCCCTCGTCCTCCATGCTATTTGTTATGCTCCACAAATCAGTGAAACCACGTGATAATTGACTCTCTCTGCTTGACTTATTTCACTCAGCATAATCTCTTCCAGTCCCATCCATGTTGCTACAAAAGTTGGGTATTCATCCTTTCTGATGGAGGCATAATACTCCATAGTGTATATGGACCACGTCTTCCTTATCCATTCGTCCGTTGAAGGGTATCTTGGTTCTTTCCACAGTTTGGCGACCGTGGCCATGGCTGCTATGAACATTGGGGTACAGATGACCCTTCTTTTTACTACATCTGTATCTTTGGGGTAAATACCCAGTAGTGCAATGGCAGGGTCATAGGGAAGCTCTATTTTTAATTTCTTGAGGAATCTCCACACTGTTCTCCACAGTGGCTGCACCAACTTGCATTCCCATCAACAGTGTAAGAGGGTTTCCCTTTCTCCACATCCCCTCCAACACATGTTGTTTCCTGTCTTGCTAATTTTGGCCATTCTATGTGGTGTAAGGTGGTATCTCAATGTGGTTTTAATGTGAATCTCCCTGATGGCTAGTAATGATGAAAAATTTTTCATGTATCTGACAGCCATTTGTATGTCTTCATTGGAGAAGTGTCTGTTCATATCTTCTGCCCATTTTTTGATATGATTTTCTGTTTTGTGTGTGTTGAGTTTGAGGAGTTCTTTATAGATCCTGGATATCAACCTTTTGTCTGTACTGTCATTTGCAAATATCTTCTCCCATTCCGTGGGTTGCCTCTTTGTTTTCTTGACTGTTTCCTTTGCTGTGCAGAAGCATTTGATTTTGATGAAGTCCCAAAAGTTTATTTATGCTTTTGTTTCCTTTGTCTTTGGAGACATATCATGAAAAAAGTTGCTGTGGCTGATACCGAAAAGGTTACCGCCTATATTCTCCTCTAGGATTCTGATGGATTCCTGTCTCACATTGAGGTCTTTTATCCATTTTGAGTTTATCTTTGTGTACGGTATAAGAGAATGGTTGAGTTTCATTTTTCTACATATAGCTGTCCAGTTTTCCCAGCACCATTTATTGAACAGACTGTCTTTTTTCCACAGTATATTTTCAAAAAAATTGAAAAATCCAGAACACACCAACTGTCTCTACACCTTAAAGAACTGGAGAATCAACAACAAATCAAACCAACTCCACACATAAGAAGGGAAATAATCAAGATTAGAGCTGAGATCAATGAGGTAGAAACCAGAGATACAGTAGAACGTATCAATGAAACTAGAAGCTGTTTTTTTGAAATAATCAATAAGATCGATAAACCATTGGCCACACTAATCCAAAAGAAAAGAGAGAAAGCCCAAATTAATAAAATTATGAATGAAAAGGGAGAGATCACAACTAACACCAAGGAAGTAGAAACAATCATCAGAAGTTATAATCAACAGTTATATGCCAATAAGCTAAGCAACCTAGATGAAATGGATGCATTCCTGGAAAACTATAAACTCACAAAATTGAACCAGGAAGAAACTGACAACCTGAATAGACCAATATCTAGTAACGAGATTGAAGCAGTGATCAAAAACCTCCCAAAAAACAAGAGCCCAGGAACTGATGGATTGATTCCCTGGGGAATTCCACAAAACTTTCAAAGAAGAAATAACACCTATTCTCCTGAAGCTGTTTCAAAAAATTGAAGCAGAAGGAAAACTTCCAGACTCTTTCTATGAAGCCAGCATTACCCTGATCCCCAAACCAGGCAAAGACCCCACCAAAAAGGAGAATTTCAGACCAATATCACTGAATATGGATGCTAAGATTCTCAACAAGATCCTAGCAAACAGAATCCAAAAGCACATTAAAAAGATTATCCACCATGACCAGGTGGGATTCATCCCTGGGCTACAAGGATGATTCAACATTTGCAAATCAATCAATGTGATAGAACAAATCAATAAGAGAAGAGAGAAGAACCACATGGTCCTCTCAGTTGATGCTGAACAAAATCCAGCATCCATTCCTGATTAAAATGCTTCAAAGTATAGGGATAGAGGGAACATTCCTGAACTTCATAAAATCTACCTATGAAAGACCCACAGCAAATATCATCCTCAATGGGAAAAAGCTTGCAGCCTTCCCGTTGAGATCAGGAACACGACAAGGATGCCCACTCTCACCACTCTCGTTCAACATAGTATTAGAAGTCCTAGCAACAGCAATCAGACAACAAAGAGAAATAAAAGGTATCCAAATTGGCAATGAAGAAGTCACGCTCTCTCTCTTCGCAGATGACATGATACTTTATATGGAAAACCCAAAAGACTCCACCCACAAACTACTAGAACTCATACAACAATTCAGCAACGTGGCAGGATACAAAGTCAATGTACAGAAATCAGTGGCTTTCTTATACACTAACAATGAAAATACAGAAAGGGAAATTAGAGAATCAATTCCATTTATACTTTAGCACCAAGAACCATAAGATACCTGGGAATAAACCTAACCAAAGAGGTAAAGGATCTGTACTCGAGGAACTACAAAACACTTATGAAAGAAATTGAAGAAGACACAAAAAGATGGAAGACCATTCCATGCTCTTGGACTGGAAGAATAAACATTGTTAAAATGTCTATAATGCCTAGAGCAATCTATACTTTTAATGCCATTCCGATCAAAATTCCACTGGTATTTTTCAAAGAGCTGGAGCAAATAATCCAAAAATTTGTATGGAATCAGAAGAGACCCCGAATCGCTAAGGAAATGTTGAAAAACAAAAATAAAACTAGCGGCATCATGTTACCTGATTTCAAGCTTTACTACAAAGCTGTGATCACCAGGACAGCATGGTACTGGCATAAAAACAGACACATAGACCAGTGGAACAGAGTAGAGAGCCCAGATATGGACCCTCAACTCTATGGTCAAATAATCTTCGACAAAACAGGAAAAAATATACAATGGTAAAATCATATTCTTATTGTATCAGCATAGTTTTAATGCTTTTTTTTAGTTTTACACTGCTTGTTCTTTCAATTATCTATATTTAAGGTCCTTGTTTATTTTCTTAATCATTTTCATCACAGTCACCTACTTCTTCATCTTAAATTATCCTCTAATTCTTGCTATTTTAAATTTCTGGTTTAAATTTAAACACATAGGGTACCTGGGTGGCTCAGTCAGTTAAGCATCTGCCTTCAGCTCAGGTCGTGATCCTAGTGTCCCGGGATCAAGCCCCGCGTCAGGCTCCCTGCTCTTCAGGAAGCCTGCTTCTCCCTCTCCTCCCTGCTCATGCTTCCTCTCACTATCTTTCTCTCTCATGTAAATAATAAATAAAATTTTAAAAAATAAATAAATAACTTTAAACACATAATATTGAGATTCTTCATTAACACTTTTCCTCCCCCCCAACCCTTTAGATCTTCTGGTTTTCTCTCTTTTCAATAGTTCTTAATTCAATGTCAAAGCAGTGCTACACTAATCCTTACTTTCCCTGTGGAGATTAAGGCACAATTCTCTGTGAAGAACTATTTTAAATATAAACTTTGATACATATTTTTATCTTTCTGTCTTTGACTATTTCATTGAGAGAGATCCTCTACTGAAGATTTTTCTTTTTTTTACCATCAGATGATGTTCATTGGTAGTACTTAGTTTAATTTATCTGTGTCCACAAAGACAGACAAATCACTTGATGCAGTCTCAACATTTTTTTTTTTTAAAGATTTTATTTATTTGTCAGAGAGAGAAGAGAGCGAGCGAGCACAGGCAGACAGAATGGCAGGCAGAGGCAGAGGGAGAAGCAGGCTCCCCGCCAAACAAGGAGCCCGATGTGGGACTCGATCCCAGGACGCTGGGATCATGACCTGAGCCGAAGGAAGCTGCTTAACCAACTGAGCCACCCAGGCGTCCCCAGTCTCAACTTTTTAAGGTAAATAATCTAGTAGTTAGATACTCAGGTAAATTCAGAGGACGCAAAAAAATTTACCAAGAGTTTCTAGTATAGATACTCTTACTTGAGTTAGGTTAGTCTGGTATAATGAAGTACATATACCTAAGTCTCAAGGTCTTAGCATAACATTACTTTTGCCAAGACAACAATAGTGAAGAAAAGAAGGTATGAGCATCTAAAATAAAAAAAGAAAAAAAGCAATAATGAAAAGGAGCCTTTTTATATTTCTATCAGTTAAATCTCTGTTTGCCTAGGTGAACAGTGCAAGTAAAAAAAGGAAGCACAGCATTTTTTCTTTTTTTTTCCTGAAAGACTATAACATCTTTGGGTTCTATAAACATGGAAATGTAATAGAAGCAACAGTATTAGTAAGATATAGACACAACATTCAAATGTCATATTTAGTCATCATATAGTCAGGTTTGCCTATTATAACACACATACATTTCATGCCTCATTACTCATCTCATTACTGAGATGAATGATGATAACTTTTCTTCTCCCAGATTCACACCCCTTCCACTTTCCTCCCCACTCCATTCTCCAGTTTGATGAAGAAACTCTTTGGAGCTTCCTGACAACTTCTAACTTGCTTGATTATGCTGGGCTCTTATTCAAGACTCATCCAAACTCAACTTACTTTACCATACCAACCCCTTACCGACTGGAATTGACTATGTTTCCTTAACCCATAAGAAGTGTTTGGGTGGTCACGGGTGGGGAAAAGGAATACAGCAATACAGAAAGGGAAATGCCTAGCTAAAAGTCTCCAGTATCAGTTGCAACAGATCACTGGTGGGTCACCAGCATCATACTCTCACCTGGGTTGCCAGGGTAAAAGGAAAGCAGCATCTTTAGAACAAAATATGAGATTTTAAAATACATTCTATATTTCTATGAACAGAATTCTCAGATGTAATATGTAACTTTATTGCTTTATTTTCAAACATGTTTTTAATAGCCCACTACAGAGGAAAGTATGGGCCCACCAGCCCTATAGCCTATATGTCTATAGACCTAGAACATGGAAGGTAACTTTCTTTCCTAGTAATCATAGTAAGAGGAACATTTTAAACACTGACTGAGGTTTTATGAGAAAAGGGAATTTTCAACTTCAGATTTCTTATGTGAAATCTTCTGTTAATTAAACTTCTCAATATAATTTTCTGCTCAAGAGTGGTGGCTAGTAAAGGTGTTTATGTAAAACAATCTAGGCTCTTGAGTAAAATAGATTCAATTCAAAACTTATTACAGAATTATTGCAACCACTTTAAGATACACTGCAATCATGTTCACATTTCACTTTACATACACATAAATACTACACACACACACATTCATATATATTCTATATATGTACATATGCACAACATAGATCTTTCCCAATATATAGTCACTTATTACTATTACTTGATCAAAGAATTAAAAAGGATCAACTATCAGCTATTTTTAATTATTGTTTGTAAATTTACACTACTTCATATTCTAAATGTTAAATGTTAATCTTCCCGAAAAATTCATTAAATCCTTTAAATCCCTGAAGTATTTTCAATGCTCTTTAAAGAGTGATTTAAGATACCTCTTTCAGAATTAAACATGATAAATTATAAGAAACAAAACCATCAGATCAAAACTAAATAAATGTCTTAATTATTGCTGGATATCTTTAATTCCCAAGCTAGAAAAATATTCTGAATTTGCTATGTCCTACGTGTATCTATAGTATTTAAATGTCAGTGGACTTATTTGGGATTATAGTGAAAATGATAGGCCCGGCTACCAGTTGCAGAGAAAGAGTAAATGCTACTAAAAGCAGAATAAAGGTGCATACTGCTGAACACTATACTTCAATATATACGTAAACATAAAAGTCTAACAGTAAAGAGTAAATCTTCAGTTTATTTCCTGAACTCATACTTAGTTGCCATGTTTACTTAGAGATTAATAAATATGCTAGTACATATTCAATAAATATTGTTAAAAAATGACTGATATATTGGTATTTTATAGGAATTGAAAAATAGGATCATGATCATTAATGATAACCTTTATCTTCATAGTGGGGAGACCAGGTGGCCAAACACAAATTTCATACTTTCCATGCACATGCAATTCACTGAATGAAAAGAAAAACAATAGCAAAAACAAAACATAGGAAAAAATTACAAAATATACTTGAAGGAGGTAGGTTTTTAGAAGGGACAAGAATTTATTGAGATGAAATCCTGAAACCTTTGAACCTATGGGTAGTAGGTCTTAAAATGGGTAGTATTGTCTTAAAATCAATCTCTTACACCTCTACTCATAAATTATGATTGAGATACTCCAATGTGCAACATTTATTGCTGAAAACCTCTGGAAAATGACTGGAGTCCAGTAACCTTCCATGGAGAACACTCATTTATACGAATTTCACAAATTCATTACAAGCCAAGAATGAAACATAAGGAGCACTACCACTCCTTTTTTAATAATACACAAAAAATTATGAACATGTATAATGCCTAATTAGATGCCCAATCCAAGAAAAAAATGCCAACCCATTCCTCTTTCAGATACTTCATCTGATTTTTGTGACTACTTCTCTCACTTGGGTTTTGGCAAGGGGAGTCATTTTTAGTTTCATCATCACATAGGAAGCTTTCACCACAAAGATGATCACTCAATTATCTCTCCCACCCTTGTCTAACATATATAGAGAGGGGAGACTTAGAGGATAGGTAGGTTGAATCAGACATGACATAGTAAATGCCATATATGAAATCCTGGGAACTGACTGGTTGTTTTCTTGAAAATGTGAGGATTTTCTTTCTCCTTTATGCCTTAGCTACAATTTCAGAACAATAGGAACATTTTCAGTCAAAATATTATTGCACTAATAATTATTTTCAAGTGTTCCATCCAAATAATCCCCAAGTATGTATTCTCCAAAATCACTAGTTCAAAACTTATTTCTATAATATCAGAATATCTATATAGAAATTTTCAACATTCACAATTATTAGATTGCTCCTTGGCATATGGTTTTAAGTTGAATCATTCTGGATGGAAGTATCAATGTTCAACATAAATTTTCACCTCCCCAAAAAAAACAATTCAAACAAATATTTAAGAGCAATAAAAGGGGTAAATAAAAATCAACATAGTGGGGCACCTGGGTGGCTCAGTGGGTTAAGCCGCTGCCTTCGGCTCAGGTCATGATCCCAGGTCCTGGGTTCGAGCCCCGCATCGGGCTTTCTGCTCAGCAGGGAGCCTGCTTCCTCCTCTCTCTCTGCCTGCCTCTCTGTTTACTTGTGATTTCTCTCTGTCAAATAAATAAAATCTTTAAAAAAAAAAATCAACATAGTAAAATGATATAGTAGGTAAATTATAAGTGTTGGTGAAATTATGAGTAGCTACCATCTTGTCTTTTGTTTTTTCTACAAAATCCTTAGTTAACTGTCTCCTAATTTGAAAAAAAAAAAAAAACTCCGTATTTCTATTATAAACAAAAACACAAACAGAATTATACATGACTATTGCATCTATGACAGATGTAGATGACAGAAAAAAGAAGGTTGAAAATAATATGAAGGAATATCAGAGAGAAGCCATAAATGAAAGGCTCAAAATGTATGAGGAAAAAGTGCCTACTATTCTCACTTGGTTTCATGAAGGCCATGTCTGTCTATATTTATGTCCAATCTCTGGTCTCATTCTCTTTTCTCACATCCTTACCCATCTAAGTAGATGGCTATAGACAGAATATAAGACCACCATTCCCAAAACACAACTGATTACCCAAAGATTGTGACTACATATACTTTTAGAGCTCAGAACCCATAAGACCTGTTTTATCTTAGCCAAAAAGAATTCTAACCTTTGGAAAGGAGGAAGATGGCAGAGGAGTAGGAGACCAAGACATCATTAGGTCCCAGGAATTCAGCCAGATAGCTATCAAACCATTCTGAACACCTATAAACTCAACAGGAGACAGAAGAGAAAAAGAGCAGCAATTCTAGGAACAGAAAATAGACCACTTTCCAGAAGGCAGAAAGTGTGGAGAAATAAATCCAAACTGACAGGAAGATAGACCGCAGTGGGGGGAGGTGGGCTCCTGGCAAGTGAGAGAGCAAGAGAGAACAAAATTGGAAATTTTAGAAGTCTGCTCCACTGAGGGATGTCACTCCAGAGGATATGCGGGGGGTGGCATCCTTGCTGGGACAGTGTGGTCTCAGGACCCACGGGGACCCAAAAAGACCAAAGGTGTCTGAGTGTGGCAGAGCTCCCAGATATTGAAGCAGGGAAACCGGCTGTAGAGATGGAGCCAAGCCCTGGGCTCTCACCTTGGGATTACCTTGGGACCCCAAAAGCAGCAGATCCAGGGAGATCCCTCCTTCCTCATCCGGGAGGAGTGGTGCACGAGCACACAGCAGGTATCTGCTGGGTTTGGAGACTCCAAACGGAATCCTGCATCAGAGACAGAAACACTAGGTCACAGGTTGGGTGAGCTTCGAGTGCAGCCAGAGACCAGAGAGATGGGAGGGATTGACTGTTTCTCTCTGAGGGCACACTGAGGAGTGGGGCCCTCACCTCTCAGCTCCTACGAGGCCGGGGACTGGGAGGCCACCATTTTCATTCCCATCCTCCAAAGCTGTACAGAAAATGTTCAAGGAACAGAAGTTACCAAGAGCAAACCCAAGCAAATTACTTATCCTGGCCCCTGGCAAGGGCGGGGCAATTCCGCCTTGAGCAAAGACATTTGAGAATCACTGCAATAGGCACCTTCCCCAGAAGATCAGCAAGAATATCTAGCCATGACCAAGTTCACTACTCAATGAGAACTGCAGAACTTCCGAGCTAGGGGAAAGCAACACATAGAATTCATGGCTTTTTTCCATGATCCTTTAGTCTTTCAAAGTTCTTTTTTTTTTTTTATTTATTTTACCTTATTCTATTTTTTAAATTTCTCCTCTTCCCTATTTTAACTTTTTTAAATTATTTTATCTTATCAACACTTTTTAAAAAATCTTTCTTACTTTTCATTGTTATACTCAAATTTTATCCCTTCATTGTATTTAGCCTTATTTTTTCTATACATATAGGGTCATTTTTTCTTTAAAATTTTGGGAAATAATTTCTTCTAATATTTCAAAATATACCCTAAATCTAGCTCATACCTTTGTTCTAGTCTCCAGCCTGATCACATTTTTCACTTTTTTTTTCTTTTTTCAACCAACTTCTTATCTTAACAATTCCTATTTTAAATCTTTTTAAATTTTCATCTTTACAGTCATATTCCATCCCTTCATTGTGCTTACCCTTATTTTTTTGTGTATATATATATATATATATATCTTTAAAATTTTGGAATGTATTTCTTCTAACAGAGCAAAATACACTGAAATAAAGTGCATGGCTCTGTTATATTTGCCAGTCTAATTAATATATATATATATATATATATATATATATATATTTTTTTTTTTTTTTCCCTTTCCCGTCCATTCTTCTCCCCCCGGTTTAGGGTCTCTTCTGATCTGGTTAAGTGTATATTTTTCTGGGGTTGTTGCTACCTTTTTAGTATTTTGTTCTCTCATTCATCTATTCTTATCTGGATGAACTGACAAGGTGGAAAAACTCACCTCAAAAAAACAAAGAAAGAAAAAGAACAAGAACAAGAGACAGTACTGACAGCTAAGGGACCTAATCAATATGGACATTAGTAAGATGTCAAAACCAGACCTCAGAATGACGATTACCAATGTGCTAGCTGGGCTCAAAAAAAGCATAGAAGATACTAGAGAATCCCTTTCTGGAGAAATAAAATCCCTTTCTGGAGAAATAACAGAACTAAAATCTACCAAATTCAAATCAAAAAAGCTACTAATGAGGTGCAATTAAAAAATGGAAGCTCTTACTGGTAGGATAAATGAGGTAGAAGAGAGAATTAGTGATATATAAGACCAACTGACAGAGAATAAAGAAGCTGAGCAAAAGAAAAACAAACAACTACTGGGCCATGAGGGGAGAATTCGAGAGATAAGTAATACCATAAGATGAAACAATATAAGAATAATTGGGATCCCAGAAGAAGAAGAAAGAGAGAGGGGGGAAAAAGGTATATGGGAGCAAAGTATAGCAGAGAATTTCCCTAATTTGGAAAAGGGAACAAGCATCAAAATCCAGGAGGCACAGAAAACCCCCTCAAAATCAATAAAAAGAGGTCCACAGCCATCATCTAATACTAAAACTTACAAGTATCAGAGACAAAGAGAAAATCCTGAGAAAGCAGCTTGGACAAGAGGTCTATAACATATAATGGTAGAAATATAGATTGGTAGCAGACCTACCCACAGAGACCTGGCAGGTCAGAAAGGACTAGCATGATATATTCAGAGCACTGGATGTTAAAAAAACACAAAACAAACAAACAAAAAAACAACCAAGACCTATCAATATGCTGTCTGCAAGAAACTCATTTGAGACCCAAAGAACACCTCCAGGTTTAAAGTGAGGGGGTAGAAAAAACTTTACCATGCTAATGGACGTCAAAAGAAAGCTGGGGTGGCAATCCTCATACCAGGAAAATTAGATTTTAAACCAAAGACTATAATAAGAGATGAGGAAGGACACTATATCATCATACTCAAAGGGTCTATCCAACAAGAAGATCTAACAATTATAATATCTATGCCACTAACATGGGAGCAGCCAAGTATATGAAACAATTAATAACAAAATCAAAGAAGCAAATCAACAATAATACAATAATAGTAGGGAACTTGAACTACCCCTTACTGAAATGGACAGATTATCTAAGCTAAAGATCAACAAGGAAATGAAGGCTTTAAATGACACACTGGACCAGATGGACATCACAGATATATTTAGAATGTTCCATCCCCAAACAACAGAATACACATTCTTCTCTAGTGCACATGGGACATTCTCCAGAATAGATCACATCCTGGGTCACAAATCAGGTCTCAACTGGTACCAAAAGATCGGGATCATTTTCTACATATTTTCAGACCATAATGTTCTGAAGCAAGAACTCAATCACAAGAGGAAAGTTGGAAAGAACTCAAATACATGAAGGCTAAAGAGCATCCTACTAAGGAACGAATGGGTCAACCAGGAAATTAAAGGAGAATTTCAAAAATTCATAGAAACAAATGAAAAGGAAAACACAACTACTCAAAATCTGTGGGACACAGCAAAGGCAGTCCTGAGAGGAAAGTACATAGCAATACAAGCCTTTCTCAAGAAACAAAAAGGATCTCAAGTACTCAATCTAACCCTACACCTAAGGGAACTAGAGAAAGAACAGCAAAGAATGCCTAAACCCAGCAGAAGAGAAATAATAAAGATCAGAGCAGAAATCAATGAAATAGAAACCAAAGAACAGTAGAATAAATCAATGAAACTAGGAGCTGGCTCTTTAAAAAAATTAGTAAGATTGATAAACCCCTGGGGCCAGACTTATGAAAAAGAAAAGAGAAAGGACCCAAATAAATAAAATCATGAATGGAAGAGGAAAGATCACATGCAACACCAATGAAATACAAATAATTATAAGAACATATTATCAGCAACTATGTACCAGCAAATTTGACAATCTGGAAGAAACGGATGCATTCCTAGAGACATATAAACTACCAAAACTGAACCAGGAAGACATAGAAAACCTTTCGGACCCATAACCAGGAAGGAGATTAAAGCAGTCATCAAAAATCTCCCAACAAATAAGACCCCAGGGCCAGATGGCTTCCCAGGGGAATTCTACCAAACATTTAAAAAAGAATTAATACCTATTCTCCTGAAACTGTTCCAAAAAATAGAAATGGAAGGAAAACTGCCAAACTCTTTTTTATGAGGCCAGCATTACCTTGATCCCAAAACCAGACAATGACCACACAAAAAAGGAGAATTTACAGACTAGTATCCTTGATGAACACAGATGTGAAAATTCTCACAAAGTATAAGCCAATAAGATCCAACAGTACATTAAAAGGATCATTCACCACGGCCAAGTGGGATTTATTCCTAGGCTGCAAGGTTGCTTCAACATCTGCAAATCAATCAATGGGATACAATACATTAATAAAAGAAAGAACAAGAACCATATGATATTCTCAATAGATGCTGAAAAAGCATTTGACAAAGTACAGCATCCCTTCCTGATCAAAACTCTTCAAAGTGTAGGGATA
The DNA here is from genome assembly GCF_902655055.1 of Lutra lutra. NCBI lineage: Eukaryota > Metazoa > Chordata > Mammalia > Carnivora > Mustelidae > Lutra > Lutra lutra. Next base: position 55,673,440 of record NC_062290.1, read on the forward strand.
GAGGGTACATACCTCACTTTCATCAAAGCCATCTATGAAAAACCCACAGCGAGAATCATTCTCAATGGGAAAAAACCGAGAGCTTTTCCACTAAGATCCAGAACACGGCAGGGATGTCCACTATCACCACTGCTATTCAACATGGTACTAGAAGTCCTAGCCTCAGCAGTCAGACAACAATAAGAAATAAAAGATGTCCAAATCGGCAAAGAAGTCAAACTCTCATGCTTGCGGATGATATGATACTTTAGGTGGAAAAACCAAAAGACTCCACTCCAAAACTGCTAGAACTCATACAGGAATTCCGTAAAGTGTCAGGATATAAAATCTATGCACAGAAATCAGTTGCATTTCTATACACCAAGAGCAAGACAGAAGAAAGAGAGATTAAGGAGTCGATCCCATTTATAATTGCACCCAAAATCGTAAGATCCTAGGAATAAACCTAACCAAAGAGGCAAAGAATCTATACTCAGAAAATTATAAAGTACTCATGAAAGAAACTAAGGAAGACACAAAGAAATGGAAAAACATTCCATGCTCATGGATTGTAAGGACAAATGTTGTGAAAATGTCTATGCTACAGAAAGCAATCTACACATTTAATGCAATTCCTATCAAAATCCCATCCATTTTTTTTTCAAAGAAATGGATCAGATAATACTAAAATTTATATGGAACCAGAAAAGACCCCGAATAGCGAGAGAAATGTAGAAAAAGAAAACCAAAGTTGGTGGCATCACAATTCCAGACTTCAAGTTCTACTACAAAGCTGTCATCAAGACAGTATGGTACTGGCACAAAAACTGACACATAGATCAAGGGAACAGAATGGAGATCCCAGAAATGGACCCTCAACTCTATGGTCAACTAATCTTGACAAAGCAGGAAAGAATGCCCAATGGAAAAAAGAGAGTCTCTTCAACAAATGATGTTGGGAAAATTGAACAGCCACATGCAGAAAAATGAAACAGTACCATTTCCTTACACCACACACAAAAATAGACTCAAAATAGATGAAAGTCCTTAATGTGAGATAGGAATCCATCAAAATCCTTGAAGAGAATAAAGGCAGCAACCTCTTTGACCTCAGCCACAGCAGCTTCTTCCTAGAATCATGACCAAGGGCAAGGGAAGCAAGGGCAAAAATGAACTATTGGAACTTCATCATGATCAAAAGCTTTTGCACAGCAAAGGAAACAGTCAACAAAACCAAAAGACAATTGACAGAATGGAGAAGATATTCACAAATGATGTATCAGGTAAAGGGCTAGTATCCAAAATCTATAAAGAGCTTAGCAAACTCAACACCCAAAGAACAAATAATCCAATTAAGAAATGAGCAGAAGACATGAACAGACATTTCTGCAAAGAAGACATCCAGATGGCCAACAGACACATGAAAAAATGCTCCACATCACTTGGCATCAGGGAAATACAAATCAAAACCACAATGAGATACCACCTCACACCAGTCAGAATGGCTAAAATTAACAATTCAGGAAATGACAGATGTTGGCAAAGATGCAAAGAAACGGGATCCCTCCTACATTTCTGGTGGGAATGCAAGCTGGTGCAGCCACTCTGGAAAACAGCATGGAGGTTCTTCAAAAAGTTGAAAATAGAGCTACCCTACAACCCAGCAATCGCACTACTGGGTATTTACCCCAATGATACAAATGTAGTGATCCAAAGGGGCACGTGCACCCTAATGTTTATAGCAGCTATGTCCACAATAGCCAAACTATGGAAAGAACATAGATGTCCATCAATAGATGAATGGATAAAGAAGATATTTATATATATATAAATATGTATACACACACACACACACACACACACATACACACAATGGAATACTATGCAGCTATCAAAAGAAATGAAATCCTGCCTTTTGCAACAACATGGGTGGAACTAGAGGGTATTATGCTGAGTGAAAAAAGTCAATCACCATATGATCTCTCTGATAATAGGCATTTGAGAGGCAGGGCTGGGGGTTGTTGGGGGAAGGGAGGGAAAAAAATAAACAAGCTGGGATCGGGAGGGAGACAAACCATATGTGACTCCTAATCTCATGAAACAAATTGAAGGATGCTGGGATGTGGGGGGGTAGGAATAGGGTGGCTGGGTTATGGACACTGGGGAGGGTATGTGCCATGTTGAGTGCTATGAAATGTGTAAGTCTGATGATTCACAGACCTGTACCTCTGGGGCCAATAATATTAAAAAATTTTTTAAAAATTCTAACTTTTGGATTAACTTTTCATTAAATCTTATCAAACTGAGGGTTTGCCAGGGGAGGTGGGTGGGGGTCGGTTGAGCCTGGTGGTGGGTATTATGGAGACCAAGTATTGCAGGGAGCACTGGATGTGATGCATAAACCATGAATCATGGAACACTGGAAAAATAAAATAAAGTTTAAATTTAAAAAAATCTTACCTATTCTCATATCTGTGCTTTTAGTTTGTCAGAGTATCTTTCTCCCTTCAAACCCTTTCTAACACTGTTTCTAATAGAAGGAGCATTAACTTTAAAATTCCTTTTTTAAGATACTGAGGATGGATTTTTCCAGAGTTACCTGTGTATGTACTATCAGAGAACTGCCAGATGCTTTCAGGTCCATATAAATGAATATGTAATGATTGCTTTTACTGCAGTTATCTTTCTTGATTTGTACTGCCTAACTACCATTCAGGGCTCTTAGTTGTGGGCAACAAAAATGAACTTTGCTTGATTAATGTATAAAAATATTTTACCAAAAGTAATTGGAAAAAAAATCAGTGAATTATTAAGATTTTGAGAAAATTATCTCAGAAAAAAAATCAGAGGAACACAGTCTACTTAGACAAAACTATCAGCAAAGCCATGCCAGAAAGTGAGTATCGTGAGGATTGGGTTTCTGCTGCTGCAGCCCTTAAACCACCCGCCACAGCATAGAGCACAGCCACCTCCAGGTTGGCCTTCAGCCACGGTTCCATGCAGCTTTGCCACTGCCACTTCTAGGAACTGGCTGTGCTGCTGGCACTGCCTTCAAGAAAATAAATTCTGCTCTTAGGAACTAGCTCCAGATTAGAAATCCAATTCAGGTGCCCCAGTTATCACCCAATTATCACTTGATGGCTAAGAAAGCATTTTCAATGTCTGCAGTACAAGGTATATTCTGTCACTGGGAGACAAAGGCTGCAAAATTCAAAAAAATATTTATTCTTCATTATGGTACTTAGATAAAATTTGTTATAGATCAATTTATTTAGATAAAACCATCTTCATTTATAAAATATAAGTAATTATTATGGTCGTATACCAATATGGCAATATTTATAAAGTGGTACTGAAATGCTTGGATTTTGAGTAAAACGGATATAGTACTCTGGCCCTCAGTGCTTTCCAGTCTACTACTAAGTCTATCAGGAATATAGGGTTTTGGTTTCATGCTTATAGTGACTGCACTCTTCTTAACTCTTCTTTTAATTTCTCCTCTGCAGGTTAATCTGACCCAGATAAGATGTTAATCTGAAGAATTCTGGGTTCTAGATCTTTAAACCTAAAAAGCATTTGGTAAGTTGCATATTTGTGGCATTAAAAGCTATTTTAGTCACTGGTAAAAGGCATGATAATGGCTGAGATAAAAAGGATTTCATAGCTCTAAAATATACGTAATGTTGAACATTCAATGCTAAACTAATACTTAATTTTCATAATTACTCAGTGAGTGTAAGTAACCAGAGAAGTATCAAATGCATAAAAATAAACAGAAAAATCTATGTGGTTTGCCTTCATTTTCATTGTGGAATGGAAAAATCATTCATACCAAGTGTAATTTAAAGGACAGTGGAAGACAAAAACAAAGGTTTACATTTGTACATAAACACAAACAGTGTTCATTCAAGTCACCAGTTAAGAATTGAAAAACATATAAGAATTTCAAAGAGATGGAAACTGATCATCAGTTTCATTCCTGAAAAGGCTCTTGGTTCTGTGAGTACAATTAGGTTTTAATCTACGATATCCTAATATACCCGATATCCCTCCCAAGTACCAGCTAGGAATAGTCTTCCAGTAGACCCTAATCTAATCAGTTGCAAGAGTTGCTACTTCACCCCCAAATTCCCCAACTAGTGAATCAGTTAGAGATATATCTCCTGACATGCATCTGGAGATCCATTCTGCACCAAGTGTGCATATGGCATGCAAGCCAGAGAAGGAGGAGGGAGAGTATCTTTATCCTGTAGGCAGCCACCCTAAAAAGATAAGTAAATAGTTAAGATTTTATATTCACCGAACTTGTTTTCAGTATTATTAATGAGATCAGTGTAACTGCTTCTAGTTATGTAAAATAGAAAAAAGAAACAGAAACATAACTCATATTTTTCTATGAAAGCAGCAAACCCCTTCCAGAATTAGGAGGACAAGACCATAGTGTTCTTTTTATCACTGATTGGATTTGGTTCTCAACCCATCAGGCTTAGCAGTTTGGGTTACTGTTAATCCTAAAGTTATCCCCTTGGAGGAAAAGTGCAAAAATGTTTAATGCAAACTTGCTCTCACTTTTATGAGAACACCCCCAAAAGCCAACCACAGTTCCTTTATGTATCTTCCAGAAAACATTGTTGAACAGTGCAACTTTTGCCCTAGAAGACTCTGATACATTATACCAATTAAATTCACTTTAAGGCCAAGCTTCCCTGTGGGCCAGATCTTCACTTCTTCTTCTATTACTCATTTTAGATTATGCTCAACCAAAATGTCCAATACAGCTCCCCAGACATTACATAGTACAAAACTCAGCAATATAAACCTGATAGAATTCGTTCAATAAAACCTCTTGCTATCTTCAAATGCCTAGGGTGGCACTGAAGTTCAATAAGAATTAGCCTTTTCCTTGTATAATAAGACCAAAATAAATAAATGTCTATATTTATTTCCAACCTACTTTCTTAACTCATATCAATCTTGGCCATCATTAGATACCTGGGTGGAACTGGGCTATGGATAAATTTTGGCTTAAGATTTTTAGAGTTAATTCAGAATCTTCAATATGTTCACTCTTTAAAGAGGCCCAAAAAGTGATAATGCATATAGGATTATAATTCACAAAATTATAAATATCCAAGAAAATTCCCAGCCCTCTAACAATTACCCTAAGAAATAACAATGCTTCCATATCTTAATAGACTCACATTGCTTACTATTGTCAAAAAAAAAAAAAGAAAGAAAAAAACAGAAAGATTCAGAAGTTTCTAAGAGATGGAAGAGAGTACTAAAAGTCTTGAAAGAAATATATATATTTTCTTGCATTTGGCTTCACTAAGAATTTAGTCTATTACAATCATCAAAAAGTCAATGAATCTGGGGCGCCTGGGTGGCTCAGTGGGTTAAGCCGCTGCCTTCGGCTCAGGTCATGATCTCAGGGTCCTGGGATCGAGCCCCGCATTGGGCTCTCTGCTCAGCAGGGAGCCTGCTTCCTCTTCTCTCTCTACCTGCCTCTCTGCCTGCTTGTGATCTCTCTCTGTCAAATAAATAAATAAAATCTTTTAAAAAAAAAAAAAAAAAGTCAATGAATCTAAACATAATTGTGAGAAACCCCCCACCAAGAGTTGATCAAGTCATTATTAAACATCACTGCAGGAAAATCTGCCTTTGCTTCCTGCTTTATTTCATAGAGAATAACATCCAACAAATTTGCCTTCCTACAAAATGCTAGAAAAGTGCAATGTAACCCCCTTTGTCAACTGCTTAAGGGTCAAATCATCCCCATTCCATAGACACAAAATCTTTTTATTCATCTTCCTCCTTGGATCTATTTTTTGGACATTCTCATGTTTTATGAAATGTGGCCTTCATTTGAAGTCATTTCCTTTCTCTCTAGTAAGCAGACTCTTTTTTTTTTTTTTTTTTTTTTTTTTGGTACTTTGGACATTAGTTTTTGCTATGTCCTGCCTCTTGTTTCTAAATATTTTAAAACTAAGAAGTTTTTTCATATGGTTTTTCCCATCATGCTCCCATTTCCTTCTGGTGTTCAAATACTTTTCATAGAATCCTTAACTGAAGCTTCTCTTAGGATTTCTGAAGAAGGGGGTGGTTCTAGTCAAAACAAACATCTCTACTGCATACTTCTCCCCAATACCCCCCCAAAAAATAAGTTTCCCTAAGATCTTCAATTTTCCCATAAGTAACTTTTGTTAACTTCAATGACAGCAGAAGCATTTTGCTGTCCAAAATGCATCACCCACCAGTGCTCCATTTTTCTACTGTTCTACTCACATTGCTTTCTAGAAATCTCAGCTGAGTTTCTTAATTCACTCCCTTTTCTTTTCCACTAAGTGTGAAGCTATAACTGCTTACTGCTTGTTTGATTTCATTTTCCTTTTATTTACAATCCAGAATTTTTTCCTAGCATGCTTTCCTAGAAGTCAAAGAGCTTAGAATTTACAAAATTTTTCATTTTTCAAATGTATTAAACTCCTCTGCTTTGTACGGCCCGAATGAGGAAACACACCAGATCCACACCACACATCATAGAGTAAATCCAGATTTACTCTAAATCCAGTATTTAATGTATTAACATCATCTCTGGATCCTCTGCAATGTCTCACCATGCCCGGGCTTCCCCTCAGCATTCAACTCCACATGATTTCTAGTCAGGGTTTTGTCATACCAGCATCATCTCCTGAAATAAATGTGTTATCCTGAAACTCAGGTAATAATGCTCTCAAATGTTCCCTCGATTCTTTTTTTTTTTTTTTTAAGATTTTATTTATTTATTTGACAGAGATCACAAGTAGGTAGAGAGGTAGGCAGAGAGAGAGGAGAAAGCAGGCTCCCTGCTGAGCAGAGACCCTGATTCGCGGCTCAGTCCCAGGACCTGAGACCACGACCCAAGCTGAAGGCAGAGGACCAACCCACTGAGCCACCCAGGTGCCCCTAAACCTTCCTGGTGTCTTCCTGTCAGGGAATCGAACCCTTGTCTCCTATGTGACAGGCAGGGATACTCACCACTATTCAATTCTGTCTACATTTTTTATCTATATTTCACAAAGTTCTTGAAAATTTAAAGGGTGAATTCTCCAACTGCTCATATTGCCTATCTGTAGCTTTAAATATTATGCCATTATAATTTTCTCCTTTCTGATTTCTTTCTGGGTTGTTTAAATTCAAAACCATGAACAAAACCTACACATGACAAACCCAGCATATGCTGGCTAGATAAAGGGAGGTAATGAACAACGGTAGGACATATAGCCTCCACCCCCACCCTTTAAAACAAACAACAAAAAAATGTTCTCTTAATCCCAGACAGAGTTTGAAATAATATAAAGAAGAACATAATTTGAGACTGTCAGTAAAATACCATCCATGAATGCTTACCACTAAAAATCTATAGCTAAATGTATCATATGCTATTAATCTCTATCTCCTGTACAAGTCAACTAGCTTCTACAGTTTAACTTCCGGTCTGCAACCCAAGTGAAAACCAAACTCAACACAGAGAATGATTAAGGATTAAAAGATAATTCTTTGCAGACTATTTAACTCTGTGCCACTCCTAAGGAGGCCAATGCCAACAGCTATGACTCAGTTGTTAAGTACCAAGGCCTAAAAACAACAAACCAGTTAAAAAAATAACCACATGATGATGTAGAACAGCCCTGGTAAAAGTGTCTTTACCCCGCCAAAGAAAGGCTTGCATCTCTTATTAATGTCTCTTTCATTAATGGCTACACTTTGATCTATATACATCAATCTGTTGGCACCAGTTACTAAATGTCAGTCCCACTCTGTTTTTCATTGCTTTCCAGACAAAGCATAATTTGTGGTGGATAATTAATCATATCCTTTCAACCACTAATATTGCTGGTATTAATGGAGGAAAACATGTGCGCACACACACAAAGGGAAATCAACATATTAGCTTTAGTATTATATACACTGAATTGATAAAAAGTAATTAAATCTGTGATTACAATTGGTTTTCTTACTATTGTCTCCATTCTCTGTGGAAGGAGGGTGTTTCAATACATCACCTGAACGATACAATTATCTTGCCAGAGAGCATAATCCAAAGAACATAATGGGCCATGCTCACCAAGCTCCAGTAATCAGGAATACAGACAGAGAGACCTCAATCCCAACTAAATGAGTTTATCGTGTAGACTGAGAAGGGAGAGCAATTACCTCCATCTTGTGTTCAGCCTGGACAGAGAGAGAGAAAATGGAGCTTAGTGCAAGCAGCAGTAACCTTTAATCCCACTGCACCAATTAGAAAAATCCTTTCTCTTTATGAAGAAAGAGGAATGGGTGGATGTATTGGGTCAGAAGTGTTAATTTAATGACAACATGGGAACAGTTTGTGTGGCTGTATATCTGCTTTCTTCTAAGTTCAAAGACCAGACAGGAAAGAATGACCTTTAACTTCCTTTGCTGTTTCTTATACGCTGCTTAAAAGAAAACTCAGGAGAGTAGCATCATCCAAAAATGATAGAGTAGGGAACTCCATGGCTTTGTCCCTCCACAAAGGAACTCATGAGCTGGCGTAAGAGCGAAAGTCAACTCTCACAGATTTATAGAATCAGCCAAAAACTTACACCAACCAGCCAAAGACTAGGTGAAAAAAGAAACTGATGCTTTGTAGTAAGAGAGCATTGTTGCATTTCAAAGAGCCCACCTGCCATCCCTCAATCTCATTGTGCAATGGCCATCAGATGGCAGCCCACACTCCTGGTACCTGCTGGTTCCAGAGCTAACAACTGTACCTTATTTTCAAGGCAATGTTGTTGTTCATTTTGACCTATCTAGTGGCCACCCAGGAATTTGTGATTTAGGAATTTATGTAGGAATTTGCCTTTACTTAGTCCATCCCGGAGAATTCTCAGGGCAGGGGTGGCTTTCTGGGTATCATATGCAACAAGCCCTGAAGGCACGAGTATTAGCAGCAGCAGAGTGAGACAGAGAGCAACAATGTGGATGAGAATGTAAAGAAAAATATGAATTTAGTTCAGAAAAGGGATATAACTGACCCAAATCACAGCCTTTTGGGGTCATGTTGTATGATTAGGATCTACAGGTTAGTGTGCTCCATTTAGTTGTAATTTCAAATGCAGTAGCTCCTCAATGGCTATGTAAGTGATGAATGAATGGGTCTCTACAAGAATGTCTGGGTAGATGAATGAAAATGGTCTATATACTACTTCCTATTTATTATAACTTGATTCTTATTTATCCTTTGTCTGTATTTCTGTGTTTAATACATATTTCCATACTAGGCCCGTAAGACCCTCTTCTATTACTTTTACAGTAGCCAATGTTATATATATGTATACATATATAGCATTTTTTTAAATTGCTGTCTACTTAAGTTGTGACTTCATACTGCTTTCTGTTTTTCTAAGTAATGGCATAAAGTCATTAAAATGTGCAGTTGAATAAAGATTATTAGCAGGAAATAGGCTAGCAATTTCATTTAACCAGACTAATCTGTCTCTTTCCTCAAAGACAGGATATTTCTATACATTATCTCCATGCAGAATACAATAATTGAGAGAATTATGAACAAATCTGGTATTGGCATTAATACTTAGAAGTTTAAATAAAAGGCTTTTGATTGCATTATGTTTTCATGCCAGTTTTACTCATGTGCAAGATTTAAGATTAAGAAAAAAAAAAAAAAAAAACTTGATGGGCGCCAGGGTGGCTCAGTTGGGCATCAGCCTCTTGATTTTGCCCCAGGTCATTATCTCACGATTGTGAGTTCAAGTCCCATGTTGGCTCCACACTGGGCGTGGGGTGTGCTTAGATTCTCTCTATCCCTCTGCCTTCCTTCTTTATCTCTCTTTAACAAATAAAAACCAAAACCAAACCAAACCAAAACAAAACAAAAAAAGAAAGAAAGAAAAAAAAGGAAAAAACCTTGGAATAATAGATACATCTAGGAAGTTTAAGTTTCTTGTGCAACAAAGTGGATACTTAAATGTGAACAATAAGAACTAATTAAATAGCATTTATCTAGTTCCTATGCTCTTTCACATACTTCATTATTTTAGATTAAAACTCTAGACTGTAGATATCCAAACTCTTAAATGGTAAAACCAAATTCCAGAGAGTATAAACTGACAGATGACATTCAAAGATGACATTCAAACTCAGAACTAACACTTCCAACCCAGAGAATTTTTTTTTCCTTTCAATTGCAGATCCTGAATCTGCTCCAACTTTTAAGTAACACTTTTTTTTAATAATGCCTTAGTGACAAATACAGTAAATTCAGTGTTGCTCCTAAATATAAAGATAAATTAGCCAAAAAAGGAAGTGCTAAAATCATAGCCTATGATTTTAAAATAGATTAAGATCTATTTTAGAGGTGTCTGGGTGGCTCAGTCAAGTAAGCATCTGCCTTCAGCTCAGGTCATGATCCCAGAGTCCCGGGATTGAGTCCAGCGTTGGGCTCCCTGCTCAGTGAGGAGCCTGCTGCCCCCTTGGCCTGCGCTTCCCACCCCTCACTTGGGCACACACTCTGACAAGTAAAATCTTTTTAGAAAAAATCCTATTTTCAAATGAAACCAGTATTTCTTCTCACTGGGATGATGCCATTACCTGCTTAATATTGTATATTATGTTTTACAAATATGCCAACGTATTTTACTTGTCATTATTTATTCCTAAATTGTAAGAGTGTGCTTCTACCTAAGGTTTGTGACACAACCAAGGAGAAAGGAGAGGTTAATAACACACATCATGAATGAGTAAGGTCCTACACATATGACATCTGATTTTATCCTCATTATAACCCTATGAGGTAGATATTTTAAATTATATTTAACTGACAAATACTGATCACTGAGAAATAGAGACGTTCTAAATCTATTAGTATGCATCCCACTTTTTCCTAGGTGTTCAAAAATCACACCCACACAATATACTGTAAAACATCAAAGTTTCCCTTCCTATCACCAATCTCTGCCTAACCCGCACTCCCTGACACCCTAAGGGCTACAGGGATTTGGGAGCTGTGAAGCCTCACGGGACTATAGACACTGCATGTCAGGAGTTAGCAAGATAAAGGTAAGAACTTGCTGGTACCAACGCCCATGCGCTGGAAAAAACTGTAATCAATGTTTCCACTTGCTTCTGTGCCCATTTTTACATTCAATATGTGTGCACACATACAACAAAATATTTTATACCCACTTTTATAAATAATGCTTGTAAAAGCAAATAATCACTTGAAAATTATCTGTGAGGAAAGACTGGAAAATACTGTCAGGAGCTTGTCTACAAAACTTTTCATGAATAATATCCTCTTGAGGAGAGCTTGAAGTTGTTCTATTTTTTTTTTTTTTTAGATTTTTTTCACTTAATATGAAATCATCTAAAAATTTGTATATTTTTTTTCATTATTTTATTTTATTTATTTTCAGTGTTCCAAAATTCATTGTTTATGCACCACACCCAGTGCTCCATGCAATACATGCCCTCCATAGTATCCACCACCAGGCTTACCCATGCCCCCACCATGCCCTCCAAAACCCTCAGTTTGTTTCTCAGAGTCCACAATCTCTCATGGTTTGTCTTCCCCTCCGATTTCCCCCATCTTACTTTTCCTCTCCATCTCCCAATGTCCTCCATGTTATTCCTTATGCTCCACAAGTGAAACCGTATGATCTTACCTCTGTTACTAGACAGCTTCATGAGGATAATAAAATCTGTTAAGTCACTGCTACCTGGGTTGCTGTTTGCCCTCATTATGTTACTCTAAGTCTCTACAGAGATTTGACCAGAAAAGGGTACTGTATGGTGATTTATTTTATTAATCTTATAAACTATCACATTGTACTAAATCTACATGTTCACATGTCTAACACTACCACTATCTGATAGATTTTAAGTTCCTTTAAAGAAGGAGACATTTCTTATTTTGTTTCATAGCACTTAACCCAGTTCTTGTTACAAAGAACTTATTCAAGAGTTTATTGACCTAAACTACACAGAATTCTTTAGTGAGAAAATAACTCTGTCTTAGAAATAATGAACCAATTTTCTTTTAAACTACTTTGGTGCTTTAATATTCCCTCAGGAAGATGATGTTCAGATGAGGAATAATTCTGAATCCATAGAGGACTAACATTGGCACACACCCTGTAATGGAGGTCAACCTTTTGACTTTCCCCAAATAGAACACAATTTCTTTCTTGCCAAGGGGATCTATTTCACTTATCATTAGATCCAGGGGAAATCCAGAAGGTGGTAATAATTTCACAGAAGCATCAAGTTTAAATTTAAACATACATGGGAAGAACACTGTCTTATTTGAAATACACACTTATATTCACTAAGATAATTTTACTGGGATAGATTGATACACAGAGTCTCTCTGGACATAGAATCTCTATCTATGCTTTAAGAGATTAGAAGTATTTTTCTTCCAACAAAGGAATTATCTTGTAGATATACTGCCCTGCTAGAATGGATCTATTAATATTTTAAAGTAACTGAATCAAGATTGGGCAAGTAGTTAGGATATAAAAAATTAATAATGATATATTGGATACAACTATCCACAACCAGTCTCAATTCTAAAATAAGTGTAAAAAAAAAAAGGTGGATTTAAGCAGAGTCACATGTCATAATTCGTAGTTTCTTATATATTATAATGCATGAATGGAATGTCCACTTTTTTTTAAAGATTTTATTTATTTATTTGACAGAGATCACAAGCCCGCAGAAGGGCAGGCAGAGAGAGAGAGGAGGAAGCAGGCTTCCCGCTGAGCAGAGAGCCCGATGTGGGGCTCAATCCCAGAACCCCGGGATCATGACCCGAGCCGAAGGCAGAGGCTTTAACCCACTGAGCCACCCAGGCGCCCTGGAATGTCCATTTTGATGGGAGAAGGCAGGAGTTCCTTCTGAGGAAGATGGATTCTGCAGCTAAATATTGTTATTACATCTTTGGACAAACAGCTATTAGAGGACAATGTTTCTCAATAATTCTTGCTGAGAACTAAAAAAAATGTATGCCTGGTTTCTAGAAATGTTTCATGAATAAATAATAAAATCCGTTCCACATACAGAAACATACAAAACTACGAAAAGTTGGAAGGAAATTTTTACTTAGTCTTTTCAAAGGCTTCTTAACACTTATTCAATTCACCTTGGATCATATAGTTGGACAAATTTATAGTACATATACATTGAATAAATGAGTCCTTATCAAACACTATGGGTGAAACTCTGTCCTAGAATCTCAGACTACAGACATAAATAAAACCAAGACCTACTATCATGGAATTTAATTTCAGTGCAGGGAAGAGGAGATAATTTAAAAAGGAGATTAATGAATAGTTCATTTAATTTCCACTTGTAATAAATTCTATAAAAAAATAAATGCAGGAAAAAGAGTGATGAGTAACAGGATATCTGGGTGGCTCCGTGGGTTAAAGCCTCTGCCTTTGGCTCAGGTCATGATCCCAGGGTCCTGGGTCCTGCATCAGGCTCTCTGCTCAGCGGGGAGCCTGCTTCCCGCTCTCTCTCTCTCTCTGTCTGCCTCTCTGTCTACTTGTGATCTCTGTCTGTCAAATAAATAAATAAAATCTTAAAAATGAAAAAAAGAGTGATGAGTAACAAGGTTTTACACATAGTGATTAGAGAAGGCCTACTTTAAGGGGGTAACATGTGAAAAGAGACCTAAAATATATAATACTATCACAGGTTGCTAGAGACCTCTGAGAAAAATTATGAGAGTAGAAACTACAGTAGCAAAGACATAACAGGAGGGCCAACGTGGAAAAGTAAGCACAAAGGAAATATTCGAACATGAGATGGGGAAGATAGTCAGGTTTCAGATCATAGATATTCTCCCAGATTATGGTGTTTATAGTTTAAACAGGGATATTAAGCAATCAATTTCACTTGAGAATGCCTCTCTAGATATAGTGTGGGTAAAAGACAGAAAAGGTGTAAGAGAAGAATCTGGGAAATTAATGAGGATAATATTATACTGTTAGGGGAAACTGATGATTTGAAGTGAGCTTATAGCAGTCATATTTGATAAATATTTTGTACGTAGAGAGAGCATGGCTTATGGCTGAACTGGATGTGAGGGAAGGAATAAAGAAAAGGATTGAAGATGACCCTATGAGACCTCAAAGCACGGGGTTTAAAAGGCAGTTAAAGATATGAATTTGAAGTTCAGTTGAGAAGAACGCCTAATCTCAAATTTAGTTGTGTATCTGCAATATTTAAAGTTCCACATCTGATGAAATCATATGGTAATTGATGTAAATAGATAAAACAAGAGAGCAGAGGGATTGTCCCAAGAACATCCAAATGTTTTAGAAGACAGTTCAGAAAAAGAGATTGAGAGGGAGTAGCTATGAGGTAAGATGAAAATATGAAAACATCAAGAGTAAGATGAAAATATTAAAAGCCAAAAGAAAAGAGTTAAGATGCAGATACTACTAAAAGAATAATGTGACAAAATAATATAATAATAATAATAAATAATAATAATACAAAATAAGATTTGATTTTGTAGTTATCAAAGGGAGGGCCTGGATAACCTTGGTCAAAATAATTTGAGTGGTCAAAATAAAAACTTATTAGAATGAATTGTGAAAAGTGGGAAGCAGACACACTTACTATAGACACAACTTTGGGTGAACTATCTTGTAAAGGTTGGCAGAGAATTGAGCAGTAGCTAGAAGAGAATTTGAAGGCAGGATAATTTTTTAGTTTTGTGGTGAGAGATGTAATACATTTTCATTATGACGATAATTAACCAAAGGAAAGAAAATATTTGTAATACAGATTTTTTAAAAAGATGATTGCACAGGCAAAGTATGAATAAAAGAGAGAGGGCTAGAATCTAGAGCACAGTTGAGAGAGTTGGACTTAAAGAGGCATAGAAACTAATATTTCATTGTAAAAAGATTTTCAACATCTATTTGCAGTATCTTGAGGCAGGCAATAATAGTGAGCTGTTTACAAATCAAGATTTCAGATGTGGTATTATCAGCTGTAAGGACTGGATTATTGAATCCAGTGGATTATCGGATAAGGAAAAAACAACTTTGGAGGTGAGGTGGTCAAGGACAACGGATAAGGATATGGACAATGTATGTCAATATGAAAGCCTTGAGCAATACCAGGAAGAGTAATAGAGAGAAAGATGGTATATTAAGGGTTAAGACAGTCAAAAAAAAAAAAAAAAAAAAAGAGGGTATGAAACTATGAAGTCAGTAAAACAGCAACAAAGACAGGCAGCAATTATAAAAATCCAATGTACACATTTCAAATAGGGTTTCTGAGAAAGAAACAATGAATTATGACTTAGAAACTGCAATAAGTAGATACCACCAAGATCCAGGACATGAAGGATGTGAGAATGAAAACATACACTCTTTGAGAAGACTGCAGAAATCACTTCCCACAGGGAAAGAACTTTTAAGATACTCTTTTCTGGGGGGGGGGGGGGAAGCTAAATAAGTTATAAATCAGAATTATTATTTCACCTTAAACTCTTATATTCAGAAATATTATGATGATACGCATATAAAAAAGTCTGTTAGGGGCGCCTGGGTGGCTCAGTGGGTTAAAGCCTCTGCCTTGGGCTCAGGTCATGATCCCAGGGTCCTCGGATCGAGCCCCGCATCAGGCTCTCTGCTCAGCAGGGAGCCTGCTTCCACCTCTCTCTCTCTGCCTGCTTCTCTGCCTACTTGTGATCTCTGTCAAATAAATAAATAAAATCTTAAAAAAAAAAAAGTCTGTTAAATGAATGGGTCAACTTCCTGACCCTCAGCTATGAACAACTGATCTACTCTTTTGAGCATATTTGAAAGATGATTGGGTGACAACAATTCACAAGATGCTACAAAAATTTATTTCTCACTTTCATAAGGTTTCCTATTAGCCCGTAGTCTGTGGTGTATTTGAAGAAACATATGAGGTATGCTGTTAATATTATGCTGATTTACTGAAAGAATGGAAATGCATTCTAAAGCTCTAAGGTGAGATAAATGTTTAAATACAATTAATACAGAAATCAAAGGTAACTTGATCTGCCCACTGGAAAAACAAAAGCTGATCAGGAAAAGATAGTCCACACAACTTAAATCAAAAGAAAAATCTCAACTCTGTGAGCCTTGAGACAACTATAAATGCAGCAGCCCTATCAGGCCCTGATGGTAACCATAAATCAAAAGCAAGATACAGACAAGAGTGAAATATACTATATACCATAATATATATATTTTTCCTTCAGTTTGTTCTATAATCTTTGATTTTGGTCAAGCATCCTGATTGCCTTCTTTAGACTGGGAATAAAATTTGATCGTTTGCAGTATTAGATGTGTAGCCCAAGAAAAATGAGTTATACCCTGGGATTCAAAAATAAATTTATATAGCCAAGGAAGTTAAAAGAACTCAAATTTAGTTCTAATTAGGCTCGAGGATGCTGATGAACTCTCTGACTTCTGATCACCACCTCAAAAATGTCGAGTATGTTCTAGCTCCCAGAATTAAATAAAACAAAGAACTGAAATATAATATTTTTACTCAAAACTTTCTCCACTGAGTGAGGAATATAATAGATAAAGACAAATGAGCTTCAGGAAATAAGTTTTGCTTGAATCACTATTTCATCTCCTATTTTCTGTCTAGAGTACTGATACAAAGAACTAAATGGTTTCACAATGCTTTTATTTTTCTTACTTAGAATTTGAAATTTAGATTACAAATATAGCTATGGGAAAAAGGGAAATACAAGTGCAAGTTGTCAAGCTGGTCCCTGCAGAGTTGTTTAATTTCATTGGAGAACATACATGATTTGGCATCTGGGTTTTCTATTAAATATATGACTTTGTTCTAAGAAATATAACTGGATATTTTGCTGGTTTGTGTTATGAATTTTAATGTGCAACTAGAATCTATGGTGATTTATAAAACTAACATAAAGAACTGAAGTAAAATGAATTGAAGTCAAAGAACATGAGAGGAATGTTACATTCGTCTACTGTTGCAGTTCATTTGGCAAGATTCTTCATAGCTTTTAAATGCAATACTTTCTCGGCATACTTCAAAGAAACAACTACAGTAGGCAATGGTTTCAATAACAAAATAATTACCCTAATCCCAATGACCGTAATTTCTATACCCATTATAAGAAGGACTATAAAATGTTTCACTCTCCCAAACCTAAATTAGTATCCTGCCTAGATAAAATATTTAGAATTCTGGAGGTCTTATCTAATTTACCTACATATTTATACTTCTTCATGTGAATTGTTTATGTTTCAAAAGTTTTAGTTTCTAGAAGTTTTGAACTTTATAGACTATTTTTATTTCCCTGATTAAAAATAAAAAATAAAAAACAAAATACAGGCCAAAGGTATAAGGTAAAATAATTTACTTCCACCTCCAGCCCCCATCCAGCCTGTTCAGAGGTAACTACTAATTTTCAAATAGTCCCCAATTTATGTATGTAAAAAAAAAAACATTATTTCCACCCTGTAAACACTTCCCACCATAGCTCATATCAAGCTACCAGCATGACACCATAAATGGAATTGAGAAGAGATGAGTAGTAGTGCACCATAATACAGAGAATTTCCCCTATGCTGAAACAAGACAGTAAATGCGGTAACTTTCAGCATATGCAGTAAAATATAGAGGACTTATTCAGAACTCATGAGTTTCAAGTATTAAATTATTTTTAATACAATTCAATTCTAAATTTGTATAATTTAATTTTTAAAAATGACTTATTTTATAAACCAACTCTCAAAATTCCTGAAAATTTAACAGCTGGCTTTGTGAGCTGATATAACCCAGTTCCAGCACACCATTTCATCAAATCCTTATACCTTAGGGTAAGGTAGTAAGATTGGTGTCATAAGAAATTATTTCAAATTTTGATAGCTATTGACACATTGTCTCAAAAAGTTTATTCAGTTAAAATTTCCATCAGAGGGGAGATGGCTGGGTGTATAGGTGAAATAGGTGATGAGGATTTGGTTCTCTAGAGTAAAAGTCCATTTTGTTGTTGTAAAATCTCCATTAGTTGAATCTGTTTATCAGTGCCCTCTATAAAATAATGCTGTTTAAATTTTTCACTCTTAGAAATGATATTCCATTGTTATACCTTAATATTACTTTACTAATTCATAAGATTTGTGTTTATTAGTCCTTTGTTTTTACTTCTGAAAATATCAAGTTATAGCCTTAAAATTTTTTCATAACAATGGTCTTATTTTTATATGAAATGTTAACAGTCATTGATTTTTTCTATCTTTCAATTAATTATGGTGAATTATAGAGCAATAAGATAAAATCTGTCAACATTTACCATTAAGGCTTTCCATTTTCACATCAGGTATGGAGAAAACCGTACCCATCCACTAGATTCTACAATCATTCTCTGCTATATAATTTCCTATTATTTTATGTTTAGTAAGCTATTATTTTGGCATTTATATGCATATATTATAAAAATTGATCTAATTTAATTTCTCCTAAAGTGATAGTTTTAATATTTTATTATTTTTATATCAAGAATGCCTAGACACTACCTTCTCATAAAAAAAAAAGTAGGTACCTTCTAAAGTGAAATTTTGACCATAGTTAATGATATTTATATCATAAGAATACTGGATTATCCAATATATTGAATACTGATAAAGGCAAAATATTGAGGAGCATTTACATTGCTTTTTCTGAGGGTGAAGAAATCAGTGGAAAAATGAAAGCTAAGACTTGATCACATCAAGGACAGTAACATACTATAACTGCCCACCAGATATTTATATATTCCTCAGAGATAATTTAAGGTGGATACTGGACATATACGCAAGAGGATAAACAAAAATAGATAAAGGAATGTGATTGTAGGACTTTTTACCCAAGTAAAATTGATAATATAAAAATTATTTTGCATTTAAGTATTTATTATACCAGTCATATTTCTATTTTCTAATGAAATCTCTTCTTGATGACAAGATTACTAAAGGCTCTCACAGAGTAGTAAGGCATCCCACCTTTGGGTAGAGGATTTAAGACCGCCTCACTCACATGTCTGGATCTGGTTGAACTGTCAGTTACGTTCTGTCTAGATATAGTCTCTCCATGTTGCATTCTTTTTTTTTTTTTTTTTTAATTTCCATGTTGCATTCTAATCAAGGGGCTCCTTACTGTTACAGGAATGTTTCAGTTGGGAAAACCCCAATGCTCAGGAGCTTCTTAAACTTCTTTTTGTGTGTGTGTCATATTTTCTAATGCAGAACACAAAGCAAAAGATACAGAGCAAAGCACAGTCATATGAGTAAAATCTGCATAAAAGCCTGGATACTGGAAGCTTAAAGTAACAATCTACAACAGTGTTCTTCATAGTATAAAAGATATAGTTTATCTTTCATAAAAGATATAGTTTAAGTTTCTACGTTGCCTGATTTGAGGTAAATTCTGTTATCTAACACTATAGAGAAGGCTGAACTGTGCTCACGTATTTCATGCCAAGTTAAGTTTCCACAGTTATTCATTATTTTAATTATTTGAAGATCTCAGTGGATATTAAGGTCCAAACCATTATAATAGTGTCTAAAAGGTCAAAACTATCATTATAAAAAACAATTCACATCCTTAGATTTAAAAGTAAATAGCTAACAATTTTCACAGATTCTGTGAAATTTTAAAAAAATAATAATAATCCAAATACTTCTGTAGTTTTATAGAGCCATCATTAGGGGAAAATGATAAAAGCAAAAAGAACAAAAATAGCCATATAGTTTTTCATTTGTGCAGCTGCATTTGGAATCATGGGAATGAATCTAGACTCTACTATGATGTTTGTTAAAACACCTGCTTTACCACTAAATGGAAGTTAATGATTTGTGATATATATTGGTCCAAAATGAGTAATGGGGCTAAAATCCAGGGCTGGTACATTCTGGAGGCTCCAGGGGGAAATCTTTCTCTTTTCTCTTCCAGCTCCTAGTGGCTGCCAATATTCCTTGGCTTGTATCCACACATCTCCAATCTCTGGTTCAGTAATTAGTAACCACATTACCTTCTCTTCTATTGTCAAATCTTCCTCTTCTCTCTCTTATAAGGATGCTTGTGACTATATTTAGAATACATCCAGACAGCCAGTATAATACGCATCTCAAGATCTTTAATCACATCTGAAGTCTCTTTTGCTATATCAGGTAACATGTACAGCTCTAAGGATTAGAATGTAGATATATTTGGGGACCCTTGTTAAGCCTACTATAACCCCATAATCATATGAAAACAGTCAAAATACAAACATTGTCCAAATCACAAAAATGACCAAACATCCCCCTGGGTAATATTAGTGACTGAAGCTTCTTTATCAATTACAGTGTTAGCCTCACAATTTATCTTCCCCACTTCCAGAGTAGTATTTCTCCAGTTACCCAATCATAGAATTACCTCCACTTCTTGACAGAAGCCTTATTTTCTTATATTCTCCCCAAAATCACCTAACAAAAATCCAAATCTTTCTGACATGTCCATCGTTCCCATGGTTTGGGTTCCCCTTCCCTGCAGTGAGCAATAAACAAGCCAACTTGTTCAACTACTGCTGTGTCCTGGAGGTCTCTGGCTAGAGGGCTTTGACAAATAAAAGCTACGAAACCTAAGTATATATTTCAAATTCATATAATTGAAAAAGATTAGAATTAGAATCCTGACTATATTAGAATATTGCCACAATACAATAAAAAAAGGAAAAACAGCCTAATATAAGCATTTACAAAGGACATTGACTTCACAAATGAAAAACACTAATTGGTGAAAATAATAAGAAGAAATATTTGATGTCATTAGTAATTAGGGAAATAAAATTAAAACCACAAAAATAAGTTATAAAATACTACCACCTTGACTAGAGGAACAAAATTTTGAAATTTATATAAATCAAAACAAGCTTGCCTGGTGGTGGATATTGAGGAGGGCACGTATTGCATGGAGCACTGAGTGTTACATGTAAACAGTGAATCATGGAACAGCTACATCAAAAACTAATGATGTGCTGTATGGTGACTAACATAACACAATTAAAAAAAAAGAAAGAACGAAACTTGTATATTGCAGATAACAATGTAAATTGGTCAGTCACATCACGTCACAATGGCAACAGGTTGAAATGATGTTGTAAACCCCAACAGTAGTTTTCCTGGTAAAATTTTAAAAAACAAAAAACAAACAAACAAACAAAAAAAAACAATGTTCATTAGAGTACAAATTTTTTTAAAGAATTAGAGTCCATTTTACAGAGATTATAGTGAAAATGAAAGCAACAGCTGTAATATGAATATGAATGAAGAAACAATTATTAGTAGATACAGTGTAACACCATTTTTATAAATTCCACATTGCAAAACTAAGTGTGTTAATTTAAACTATTCTTTTTTTTAAGATTTTATTTACGTATTTGACAGAGAGAGACACAGCCAGAGAGGGAACACAAGGAGCGAGAGTGGGAGAGAGAGAAGCAGGCTTCCTGCGGGGCAGGAAGCTCGATATGGGGCTCGATCCCAGGACCCTGGGATCATGACCTGAGCTGAAAGCAGCGGCTTAACCCACTGAGCCACCCAGGCACCCCTAAACTATTCTCATACGTGGTAAAATTATATGTAAAAAAGTAGAAATAGAATTATAAAATTCAGAGTATGGAAGGGCACACACACTTTTTTTTCAATTATGATTATATTCCATTTGTAGTGGGTATGGGGGATGCCTAGCCAACTATGTATTATTCATACGTATACATATGTATGTATATGTAAATACATATAAATGACATATATTCAATTATATGGGTTAATATCATATATTTTTTTAAAAATACTCTATTTTGGACCCAGACTTCTCCTTAGCTAAATGTTAAGTAATGTCAATGCTGAAAAGCCTTTCCTTAACTCCAATTCTTCCCTGCTCAAAATCTAAAACTGACATTAATTCAGTTTCACCTTTCCCTGATCCCAGTATTTCTACTTGCAGGGGTCTCTCCAAATTTCCCCCGTAGGCTGAATCCTTTGCAAAAGTACCACATCATTTGTCTAGCTACTCTTATATTTGTTTTAGCCTTTCTCTCCTCTGTGACCTACTTGATTAAGGAATTGTGGCCTCAAACACAAGCAATGTGACTAAGATAATTTGCCAGATTCCCTAACCTTCAGGCTTATGAATTATTTTACTCTTATGGAAGACTATCTGGGAAACACTCCTAGCTCACAACATTTACTTTTACTCTTTCTTTCCCACATTACCAAGGGTCCATATGTTTTAGAATGGGTGTTTTGATAATAAAAATTATCTTTTTAAAAAACCTCCTGATTTTAAGTATAATTATGATGCTCTTATCTTAAATTATTTTATTTTATTTTTTAAAGATTTTATATATTTGACAGAGAGAGAAAGATCACAAGCACACAGAGTAGGAGGGAGAGGGAGAAGCAGGTTCCCGCTGAGCAGAAAGTGGGACTGAGGGCTCAAGTCTCAGGACCCTGGGATCATGACCGGAGCAGAAGGCAGACATTTAACTGGCTGTACCACCCAGGCACCCCTGTGATGCTCTTATCTTGAATTATAGGATTATTCTAATCTGTATCTCCTACTTGGATATTACCTCCCTGATAACACCTGTACCTTTATGATGTGGCCCTCAGGTTATCAATAAACATTTAATTTTTCATGCATGTTATCAGCATGTAATGATAATTTGCTTAATTCAGCCCAAAACAATTTTAGTTTTGATATTAGTATCTCCCTACATTAAGCAAATTATTTACCTGATTTTAAAATTACTAAGATTTAAATGAACTGTCAATGCACAGAACCAATATAAATCTGACCATAACTGAATCTATTAAATGCTTTTGCAATATATTGAGAGATTTTTCACAGAAGCTCTATTTTAAAATATGAAACATACATTGCCTGAGGGTATGAGCGAGGAAAAAATCAAAATAGCGGCCTTCATTTAAATTGTCCTCTGGGGGCGCCTGGGTGGCTCAGTGGGTTGAGCCACTGCCTTCGGCTCAGGTCATGATCCCAGGTCCTGGGTTCGAGCCCCACATCGGGCTTTCTGCTCAGCAGGGAGCCTGCTTCCTCCTCTCTCTCTGCCTGCCTCTCTGCTTACTTGTGATTTCTCTCTGTCAAATAAATAAATAAAAAATCTTAAAAAAAAAAATAATAAAATAAATTGTCCTCTGGCACATAAAAGCTGATGTATGTATATTAGAATACTGATTTTCAAACTCTCATAATCAAAAGACCTCTTAACCTTATCACTATTTGTTTGACAACTGAGTCATTTTAGTGAGTAGAAAATGAACAGACTTAATAGGCTTAATGAAATGCTATATTAATCAGAAGTAAATTAAAGAATTAACATCCAATTCAAAAGGTCTATGGAAATATATAAAAAGAAAAACAAGCATAGAAAAAATGTAAAAGCAAAAAAATTGAAGAGGAAATGGCACACAAATGGGCATTATTGCTGCAGTTTTACTTTACCCCAAACTGCTTTAGAGAATGGACATATTTGGTTCTGACATAGTACTTTTTCAAAATGAAAAAAAATATATATATATATACATATATGTATGTATATGTATATATATATAATCAACATTGTTGATTCTTCTACTCTGGATATTGTAATGCACCACACAATTTGATCTTCAGTACTGAAGGATCTAGAATCTAGAAAAGCTGCATGCTGACAGTCCCTAGAGGTCAGTTCTCCTCAAGGATTGCTCTCAGATGAAGACATCTCCCCATGCTCACCACCTTCCTGGGGCCAGCCTGCTACCTAATAACTACTCCATGCAGATACAGAAAGGCCAGCCACATTGATCCAGAGTTGATCCTGCCCAGAACAACTCTGAATGCTCAGCTCAGCTGGAGCTAAATCATGTCTTGATGCTGAACTGCAGTTTAACTTTACCCTCTGCTCAATCCACTTCTTTCTCTGCCCCCACAGATGTTATTTATTCTCAACAGCACTGACTCCCTAATCCTCTTCCCGAAAGTTCCTTGCCACCTGAGTCAGTCTCCTGAGAAAGCCAATCTGCAATACCTTCCAACTCAATGTCCCAACTATATTTTGAGTATATCCAAAATATCCACTTCCTCATCCAAGTACCTCACATTCATCTGCCACCTGGATCTCTGCCACCCCACCAATCAGTATTCCTTTCCTCAGACAAAAAGCACCTTCGAAAATGTTAATCTAATGACATTAGCTCCATTAAAACTTTTTAGTAGTTCACGGCATTTAAGATAATGTCCAATCTCTTTAACATGGCTTTTCATGGTCTGTCCCCTGATTACCTCGCAAGGCTATGCTTAATCTTCCCATCCCATAGGTCCTCAGACCCTCCTTTCAACCCTCTTCTTTGCTCCAGATACCATAAATTTCTTTTATTTTATCAAGTGATATAATAGAGACATAAAATAGTGTAATGTTTAAGGACCCTGACTCAGGAGGCTATCAGATCTGGGCTTCACATGTAACTAAACAACTGCATCTGTAAGACCACCAGCAAGTTATTTTCCTACCCTTATTACATGATCTGTACGTCTAAAATGACATAATAAAAGTTACTTCAAAGAGTCATTGATGATTAGATCTAATTAGAAAGTAACTAGAGGGGTGCCTGGGTGGCTCAGTGGGTTAAGCCTCTGCCTTCGGCTCAGGTCATGATCCTAGGGTCCTGGGATCAAGCCCCGCATCGGGCTCTCTGCTCAGCGGGAAGCCTGTTTCCTCCTCTCTCTCTGCCTGCCTCTCTGTCTACTTGTGATTTCTGTCTGTTGAATAAATAAATAAATAAGCTTTAAAAAAAAAAAAAAGAAAGAAACTAGAAAGTACTAACTAAAGATTAGATCTGAAGCCTAAGTGCTTGGCAAACTTCCCAGCACAAACCCAGTAACATATATGTTAGCCTCATCATCATCATCGTCAGGCATTGTCTTTCCCCACTCAAAGGTTCATGACTTTGGATGCCAGGTTCTTTTCACCCACTAAACCTCAGGTCATGCAGCAACTCTCTGGGAACACTTTCTTGGCCCACTTAGGTTAGTTGTAATTAATATGTGGTCACATTCCTTGCTATAGTTTCCTTATGTTGCTATTTAAAAGTTACTCATTAAAGAATCTTAGCTAGATCATTAACCATGGTTGTTTTTGCTTTGTATATATGGGCCTAGCACAGGACTTGTTTTAACTACTTCATTGCGTAACTGACACAATGTATTATTCCATACATACTTTCTTTTCAAAGACCTTTTTGAATTAAAATCCAGTAACATTTTTAATGTTTTAGAATGAATCTCATCTAATGATATAATTCCTTGGGAAATACTATAATTACAATCACATTCATAATATGTAATAGATGAAATTAGTTATAAAATTACAATGCTGGCTTTTAAATTGAAAATAAAATACAGATTTTGAATCACAAGTACAAGAATACATATCTGTTGAATTAGATAAGGAGATAAATAACTTCATAATCAAGATCACTGAGACCCTAGTTCTCAGCTGGGGAGCAGCAGAGGTTGCCAATTAGAGGACACTTATTAAAGTCTACAGACATGGTTGCCATAGCTTTGAGGGGGGAGCAAGGGCTATTGGCATCTCTAGGGTAGAGGCCAGGGTTGCTGCCCAACAGCCTACAATATGCAAGACAGTCTCTATCAACACTAATAGTACTAAAGTTGAGTAACTGTGATTAGAGTAAAGAAGACAGCATTTAAAGAAAGACAGGATAAAAATTCAAAATGTCTAGAGTGTGTTGTAAAGTCACAGACTTTGTAATGAGATATTTTAAGAACAAGAATGGTGATCTTTCCAACTAGCTGAAGAACTTGATTATGGACGTTGCTTACTGACCCTTATAAAAGACATTCCAATAGCTAATGTAAAATTAAATTAAATGTGAAAATTTATGTAGACTCATGAATTTCAAAGAGGAAAAAAGGAAAGAGATGTAAATGAAATTATGAAATTATAACAGCTGACAAGGCAAATGAATAAATGTGGTCATATTAGATATTAGTCATCTTACAAGACACAGTCACATGCACCAACAAATGTCTTAACCAGTTTTTGCTAGAAGATTAAAGCAAACCATTGCCACCCTAAAGTGATACAATTGCAGGACAATTTTTTCAATAAAGTAATTATAAAGAGGATTTTAAAATATAAAGAAGTGAGTTCATTTTATTTTTTAGGAAGCTCTTTAATAAAAGTACCTATAGTCAGATTGAGCAAATACCTGTGTAGATAGACAGCTGCCATGAAATACTGTATTAGGTAGCAAAAGCACTGTTTCAGTAGAATGTTTCCTCACTCGTCCTAATGAATAATTCACATAAAGCTCTTTTCTCATCATTGACGGCTAACATGGCTTAGCTAAGTCCGAATGAATGGTGAGTTAATGAAAAAATAAAGCCATGAGCAAACTGAGCTAAGCCAGATTTTTGCTATCAAAGCAAAGTGAAAATTCGAGACAATTATGAGAAATTCATATATATATATATATATATATATATATATATATATAAAATGTAATTATGTAGTACCAAATTACCATATATATTTTTCTGCATTCAACTTAATGTCTTCTAATATTTGTTTTCTCAAATATGAAATATGGATACTAATATATTTTATGGTCATTGGTAGTTTTGCTTAAAATGTACGGACACTCAGTGCTTCCTAATGATGTAGATATTCAATAAAAGTTAAAATTTATGGCACATAGTAGAGCATTCTCAAAAGTTTAAAGTTAAAAGCTGACACTTCTGTTTGCTTGGCTTTTTTTTTTTTCCACTTACCCACCATCATGTTTCTATAAATGATGAACAATGTCTCCTACTTAATCAGGAAAAAAATATAACTTCTTAGAAAACAGGGAACAGATGATTTTTAGTCAGACACACAGAGATCTGTTGCCACATCCTTTAAGAGAACCATCCAATCTAGTTCACCTTTTTTTTTTTAAACATCTGAGGGCTCTTTTATGTTGCCTTAGTCCATTTGAGCTGCTATAACAAAATATCATAAACTGTGTGGCTTATAAATAACAGAAAAATTACTTCTCATAGTTCTGGCTCCTGGAAGTCCAACATCAGGTCATTAGTAGATACAATGTCTAGTGAGGTCCCACTCTCTGGTTCATAGATGGTATCTTCCCGCTATGTCCTCACATGGTGAAAGGGAGCTAGATCCTACTGGATTCTCTTTTATAAAGAAACTACTTCCATTAATGAGGACTTCACCCTCATGACTTAAGCACTTCCCAAATGGCCCATCTCTTAATACCATCATCATCTTTGGGGGTTAAAATTCCAACCTATGAATTTGGAAGGCACACAAGTCTTCATACCACAGTATATGCACAGAGTCTAAACAGCATCCTTCTTAATAGAATATTAAGAATAACAGGGTCATTGTATTTTTTTTTAATTTATGAAGGATTCAGCTGAAAAGGGGAACTATACTTTGGGGAAGCAGCCAGTAGGATATTGTGGACTTCATGCCACAGACACATTATCATATTCTCATAAAGTCAAGTCTACCACGGAATCTTCATTGTTGGTTGTAGTGGTACCGTATAGTCTCCCCAACCTAATTTCTGCTTCAGTTGACCTCTGTTTTTCAGATTGTAACATACCGTACTCCCCAGTTACCACCATCCCCACAACTGGACACTTCTATTGCTTTTACTGGATGCTGAAGTTCCTGCAAGACACAAATATTTCTGCAAGGTACCATTACTGTTTCTCAATTTACCTCATCCATTTAAGTCTCACAGCTTATGCTCAGTAATGTAACTTCCTTAAGTAATACTGTCTCACCCAGGTCCCTCTGCCAAGCATCCTTTCTGCTATGCTGCTGCTTACAGTTAGCTTCTGCCAGACTTCCTGCAAACTTCACACTCCTGTGGCTGTTGTGCACTACACTACAGTGAAGGAGGAGAAATGGTTCTGTCTTTTCCACCAATGTTTTCATTCCTATCAGGAAGTAGCATATATACATATCTTCTATATCCAACACAGTAAACTTATATTTCCTATATTTGCAAATGAGTCCTTCCAATCCTAGCTGCTTCACAAGACACAGACACAGGTTCACTGGAAGTTAAACATGAGGTTCATGGGTGTGAGATGTCCATAGGTGACCCAGTATACACAATAACTGCAGCATGCAAATAAAGGCAAAGCTTGCCTCTGCTGCCGGCTCCTCAAGGACTTTGCCAGGCAGGGCGGTTCAGCTGAACTGCTCTTTGCTATGTCTTCAGAAATGAATCATAGGACCTTCTAATTTCAGAAAAATACTGCACTTGTTTTTTTCAAACACTGTAGAAGCTGATATAGACAGACAATCGTGTGTTACTTTGATTCTAAAGTTTTCAATATTCAAATCCAACAACTATGCTGACCTTACCTCCTTGGCTAGACCACGTGACTGAGTCCTTTTTTCCTTTCAGCTCCAGGAAGTAAGCAGAACCAGAAAACCACCTGCCTAGAATTGGGTGTGGCTGATAGTCATCATTCTGTCTCTCTACCAATACATTGTTGGTGGGGAAGATGATACAATTAGACACCTAGGCTTTTGAGATTTAACAACATCAAGTTTCCCAGAATTGTGGCAGAGTCTTAAAGGTAAGTGGCCTTCATAGTTTGATTGCCATAGTAAAGAGAAACATTTTTTTGGTTAATATGGAAGAATCCAGGAATCTGTACATCATCTTTGCACAAGGGCCATGCTAAACTTCTGTGCATCATTCCAACTTCTACATATGTGCAGCCAAAGGAAGCACCCTCCAGTAAAAATCCATAGGTCCCTTCCAGGAGCAAAGTTTGACTACTGGGTCAAGCGGATCAACAGACTCTCCCTTTTCAGATATATTTTTTTCCAGTTGTTTTTTTAGGATATTTTCATTTCCAAGTTCCATGTCTATCTCTGAGATATACTGAAGCTGGAATCTTTTTTTTACATTATGCCCATCAAGCTAAAGATGAATACTTGCTTTACTGCTGCTTATGTTTCCCCACTTTTGTAACAGAAAAGAATAAAAACCATCTGTAAGTTTGATTCAGAGCTTTTCAAGTTGACTGGAAGATGGACTTCTTCAGAATGACTTATCCCTTCAGTAAACCAACTTAGAGAGGAAGATCATACAAAAGCTTAAATGTCAATTCAGTTGGGATATGTGATAGAGAACAATATAGTGGTGAGATTAGCTGCATTTTCAAATAGAAAAACTAAGCTGCAGGGTATTATATACTGCTTTTACTTAAAATTGAAAGCAACCTAGAGAAACCTATGCATTTTTAAAATGACTTTAATTGGTTCATTTCACACCAGGAAGTCAATGTTTGTTAGATTATTAAGAAAAGATATCATATAATGATAGAGGTCAAGTTCTTTTATAAAATGTCTTTACAATGAGAAATTTACTACAATGAGTTTATTTTTAAGGCACAAGTTAGTGAACTATAATGCTTTGGGGGTCTTAAAATAATAAAAATCAAGAACTGGTAATTCAGTATGACAAATGCTTCTCTTTTTAACAGACTGCTAAAAATTCTCATCATATTTCATTTTTATTCTCTTATTAGCCCTCATTCAAATGTAAAAGTATGGTGTGGGAAACAAACCTTAAGTGGAATGGAATACTCTTAGCTTTCTGGAAAATTATACTAATCATATTATCTTATTGTCCAATTAAATAAATCATTTTTCCTGGTAGTAGTATAATGACATTATCACCTTTTTAATATCTCAAGAACAAAATGTACAGCTCAAACACTTCCTCCAAACAAAAGAATATCAGCCCAAGCCCAAAAGTGTCTAGTCCAGCATACCTCTGATACTCTACAAATAAGCTTTCAGAAGATCAAAAATGAATTTGAGAAATTAGGTATGTTAAAAGCTCTTCACCTTAAATCAAGAATTTTTACTTGATGTTCATTTATAACCTTGAAATGGCACATATTTTGTGTGCCTGTGTGCATTTGAAATTTTTGATGGAAAGAATTCCTAACTTCAATCAAATTATCAAAGTAATCACACAAAATGCTTAAAAATTATTCTCTCAATCATTTCTGGATTGAAACACTACAATGCCCACTTTGATCAAATATCAGCTAAAGTTGAGACTTAAAATAAGCTCATGACAAGATTTCAAGAAGCATCAGTTTTAGTCAATACAGCATAGATGATACAGACATAGCAGTGGTCTCATGACTCCTGGGTACAATTTCTGACATCCCAGCCCCTCTGCACAAAGGAAAGGTGGTCATAGGAGATGGGACTAAGTCAACATGGACCACCTCAGCTCAGAAAAGTTATCAACTCAGAGGTACCTCAAGAAAACATGACTAGTTCCCATTCTCTACTATACTGCAACAATCCTGGTTACTCTTCACTTGATAAATAACATCTACAATAACAATGCTGCCTGGCTCCAGTACATGGTCCTTAGCCAGGTTCACATTATCTTGAAGTCCATGTACTCTCATAAATGTCTTGAGATGGGATTATAAGGAGGATACATCAAGTTATTGGTCCACTGGCCAGGAGAATAGATGTAACAGATCTTGTAAGATTAATGATGCCTTGTTGCAACAAACACTATCACTGTTAAGCTTCTATCATTGTCAAAGAGCACTAGGCTTACCAAAAAAGAGTGGGCCACTTCTGCTTTCTCAGAGACTTAAAGTGATATGGATTTAAAGACTTTCTGATGAATAAACCGAAATATCCTTACCACATGTAGAGAGTTCTTTTCTTCCCTAATCAAGGTTCTTCCCTGATGATTACAGAGCTGTCTAGGCTTAGAATGTAAAGTTTGTTGAAGCTTTTTTATGCTTATGGTTAATTTCTGGACCTGACTCTCAACTTTTCCTCACCTAAAGCTACAGGAATGCCATGACCTATTTATATGACCCCAGAAGATCCACTGGCTTTTACTCTGAGCTTTTAATTGATGATTTTTCACCTGCCATCTTTTTATTATCTTTCTTCAGAACATTAATGACCCCCATCAACAAGTAT
This sequence comes from Lutra lutra, assembly GCF_902655055.1. Classification (NCBI taxonomy): domain Eukaryota; kingdom Metazoa; phylum Chordata; class Mammalia; order Carnivora; family Mustelidae; genus Lutra; species Lutra lutra. The sequence continues at coordinate 55,704,521 of NC_062290.1, forward strand.
TTTCTTTTCAATTACTTTATCTCCTCAATATCTCACAGATACTAGATTTGTTCCCAAGTGGAATATTCAGTTCACCACCAGTTAAAGTTTGAGCAACAACATTCGTACCTTGGGCCACTCTCTATTCATACCCAAACTAACTACCAGGGATTCTCCTTGCCAGCCCCTGGCTGTTAATGGTTCCAAAATTCCTTCACATCTTCTTTCTGGACCCATACCTAGCACTGTCTACAACAAAATTACCTGGTATGCAGACTCTGAAGTGGATTTGAGTACAGTGAGCTTACTGGGCTGTCTTCTTGAAGGATAACAGGAGGAAAATAAAATCAGGCTGAGGAAAACACTGGACTACAGTGAGGTCACACAAGGCCTCCTCCATTCCCACGAGGGGTTATAAAGCAAGAACGGCCCTTCAGAGCTGCCCCATGTGGGGACATGGAGCCAGGTTTATATACTCTCACACCAAGCAGTAACAAGTTTCAGAAGGAAGCATTACCCCAGGAAAAGTGGCTCTCTCTGGCTGAAGGCAACTCCCAGAGAATTGCCACATGAGGCTGTCCCATCATCTGAATATTTAAAGACACTCCCCCCAAATTCATATGTCAAAATTCTACCTGTGAAAGTGGTGATTTTAGGAGGTGGAGCCTTTGGGAGGTGATCGGGTCATAAGGACGGAGGTCTCATGATTGGGATTTGTCCTCTTGTAAAGGAGACCCCAGAGAGCTAGTTTGTCTCTCCCACCACATGAGGACACAGCACCATCTATAAACCAAGAAATGGACTCTCACCAGCCACCACACTGAATCGGCTAGTGCCAAGATCTTTGCTTTTATTTCTCAGCATCCAGAACTGTGAGAAGTAAGTGTTTGTAGCTTATAAGCCATCCAATATATGGTAATTTTGTTACAGCAGCCCAAATGGACTGAGTCACGCTGTCACCCTGCAGTACTCCAGCAACTAGTGGAATCATTCCTTTAATTCTGTAAAGTAGTAGGAGGATACAAAACTGCATACACTAAAATGGCGCAATTAAATTGAATAACTAGTACAGTCATCAGTGACCAAATGTTTGATAGTTCTCTTCATTGATACCTGGCTAAATCAGACCTAAGGATCCTTTTATTTCCCCATGAGTATAAGAAAATGACTATTTAGTTAAGAAAATTGATAAATCATTCAGCTGGTAAGAAACAGAAACAACATATATATGAAAAAGAAATGAAAACAAATAAAAACAAATGTCTATTATGATCCTGATTATGGAGAGATAGTCAATACTTCTTGCTTTATACAATTCTTGGGCACAATTAACTAACATTCAAATTACACCACCTTATACCTATTCAGGGGGCTTGTTTCTATTTCCTTCTGTCCTATTCCTCCACCTAGGGCAAGTGGGAGGCATGAGGGCAGAGTAAGTGGCTGAGGGCAGCTTTAGAAAGGATTCATGCACAGTAAATAATGCAGCATGAGGAGCCAAATTTGAATTTAAATCTTAGCAGGCAAAAAGGACACATAAGCATTGAAAAGTATAAAGAGAAGAATTAGGTTGGATACCCCCCATGAAGGTCAGGGTGTTAGTATCAGGAATAAGCTCATCAACTTCATGCTGTTAAGGCCAATAGGATATTGCATAAGAGAGATGTTACATGAGAAAGATATTAGAATTCATACAGACAATCATCTGAAGTTCTTGTTACACCTTATTAAAAATTAAACTTCATTTTCTAGAACAGTTTAAGATTAACAGGAAGATTCTGAAAATAGTGAAGAGATTCCCATATAACCCACATCCAGTTTGTCCTATTATTACCTTATATTAGTATGGTAACTATTACAGTCACTCAACCAATATTGATACATTATTATCATATACATTAATATATATTACATATATAATAAAATTGTATTATTGTATTCTGAATTGTAATTCAGATTGCCCTAGTTTTTGCCTTATGTCTTTCTTCTCTTCCAGAACCCCAACCAAGATAACACATTCCATCTAGCTGTCACATCTATTTAGACTCCTCTTGGCTATATCAGTTTCTCAGGCTTTGTTTCTGAAGACCATCAATTTTGAAGGGTACTGGTCAAATATTTGGTAGCATGTCTTTCTACAGGGATTTTTCTGATGTTTTCTTCATTATTAAAATGGGGTTATGTGATTCGAAGAAGAAAACCACAGAGGAAAAGTACCCTTCTCATAACATCGTATCAGGAATAAATAATAATGTGATTTATCACTGTTGATATTAACCTTGCTCACCTAAGGTAGTGATTATCGGATTTCTATCACTGTAATTACTTACTCTTCCCCCATTCCTTTTCCATACTGTATTCTTTTGAAATCACCATGCACAGCCCACATGTAAGAAGTGGGAAGCAAAACTCCACCTCCTCATGGGCAGAGTGTCTACATAAATTACTTTGAATTCTTCTGATGGGAATTTTGTCTAGTCTCTGCATTTATTTATTTATCCATTCATTTCTTCACATCATATGGACTCAAAGATATGCATTTTTTACTTCTAATTACAAATCAGTGTATTACTTTATTTATTTAGTTGGTCAGCTTATTCCTGCTTTGACCACTGGGAACTTCATTCCGCTGTTTCCTGTATTCCACTGACATACCTCCCCACGGTGTTTTCATTTTTTGTTTTGTTTTGTTTTCTTTTGTTTTGAGCACATCCTTCCTTTCTTTACTGTAAAATGCTACAGTCTCATCTTATATATTCCCTGACTCTTTCTTAGAATCAAACATTTCTCCAGGAAGTCCAACTCACTTTACTGGAGAATGGTATTAGAAAGCAAGATTTGAGGGCCAGGTGTGGTCATAGTTAATCAGGTGTTATTTTTTTAAGTTCTTTTCAGCTGACGAATATATGCATGTGCACTAATCTATGTATATCTGCAAATATAACTGTCAGAATACACATGTAATTATGAATTAGTGTGATCTCTGACTCTAAGCAATTGCCACATGTATTATTGTAGCTTGCTCCATTCCTTTATCTGCAAACTCCCACTTCAACACTTAGAAAACTGATCTTTCATCTAACATCATTTATTATAGTTTAATTCTGGTAAATGTGTATAGAAGCTTCCACAAGAAGTATACATGTATAGGGTACATGTATAGAAGAATTATTAACTGGCACTTATTCATAGGAAATAATTTCACTAACTACCATTTATTTAGCCTATGTTCGTTCTCTAAGTTTTAGCCTCAATTTATTTCCAAAGTTTTAAGATCAATATCTTTTCCCCCAGGTTGTTTCATACATTTATAAGACAAACTGTTTTCATATTACGCCTTCCATTCTTTGATTCCCATGAGCTCCTAAATTATTTTATAAAATGTGCATACAATAAGGTTTACTCCTTCTGTTGCAAAGTTCGAAAGATTTAAATGAATGGTGTCTTAAAGTTAAAATTACAGTATCAAACAGAATATTTTCATCACTCAAAAAATCCCCACTTCATCTATTCAGCCCTTGTCTTCCCTTTCTAAACCACTGGCAATCACGGATATTTTTACTGTCTCTGTAATTTCTTGTTTGTAGACTGTCATACCTTAGAATCATTCATTATCAAACCTCTTCAGACTTATTTCACTAAGCATTACGCATTTAAGGTCCATCTCAAAATGTTCATCCCTTAGTACTTCATTTTTATTTCTAATTTTCTATTTTATTGATTTATCACAACTTTTTTATGCGTTCATCTATTGAAAGATAATGTGGTTGCTTCCCAGTTTTGGGGTGATAATGAAAAAAGCCGTTATAAACATTCATGTGTATATTTTTGTCCAGAAATAGTTTCAAATTCATTAGGTACTTATTTAGGAACATGACTGCTGGATTGTATTCTAATACTACATTTAGATTTGTTAGACACTGCCATACTGTCCAATGTGGCTGTGCCATTTTGCATTCCCACCCAGCATTGAATGAAAATTTGTGTTGCTCCACATTCTCACTGGATTTTGACAATGTTACTATTTTTCTTTTAGCCAATCTAAACAAAATAATCTAATGCTATCTAGCATACATAGTGTTACTATTTGCTGTTTTAATCTTCTATCCCCTAATGATTAAAAATGCTTACTATCTTGTCATATACATATTGACTTTGGAGGTGCCTGTTCACATCTTTGTTCTTTTTTTAAAAATTAGGTTGCTTGTTTAATGTTTAACATTAAGATTTTGTATATTTTAGATATTGCAGCACTTTTTGTACAATCTTAACTTTAAATCCTATGGAAAGCATTTTCTTACAAATTTTAATCTCTAGCAAAACTAATTTGTTGAAAATTCCATCATCCTAAAAGACTATTGAGAAGTTTCTCATACCAGAAACGTCACAAGAAGAAAGATTAATCATCTCCTAAAAACAGAATCATCTTGACTAACAATAGTAGTGTAGTATGCACTACAGAAGTTGGTGAAACAAAGAAGCATGTTATCGTAATGACCCAAATAGTTCCACCAAATGTGTCGAAATTTAAGTGACATTAATAGTATTAAACATTTCTATTCACAACACCTCCAATTCTTTCATTTTCTCCATATATTCTTTTCCCCCAACATCTTTTTCCACAGAATTAACAAAAATTAACTGCAACTGTAATATCTTAAAAATTCTTCCTTAGTCCCTCTAGGTTTATGCCAGATTTCCTAATCTGTTTCATTATTTTAGTGTTCTCCCACAGTAGGAGTAACTGTCTTGAATTCTAAAGAACACTTCTGATTACTAAATATCCCCAGAAGCATCCATGGTTTGATTTGCTGATTAAGCATTCAAGTCAGAAATACCAACAAAGATTAACTGCTGCTTAGAAGACAGGTCAAGCAAGAGGTCCTGATCAGACAGAGAAAAACTATATATGTTTGGAATATTTGTAATGGGTCTAGATATTATTTTAAGAGATGTGTAAAAGAAACTTCATGTCTTATATAATTGGATTTCTAGACCAGTAGTTATTTCTACAAAGTATATCAAACTGTCAAAGACTGCAAGTTGGAATTAAAAGTGATTGAAAAAGTATATACTTGGAACTAAGCTGAAATTAAAATAAAATCCACCAATTATTATGCAAAGTTTTGCTTAGTAAGTTGAAGACCCTCATATAGGAAAAATAATAGAGTATTAGCTTGTCAACGGCATTGCATATGGCCCAGAAATGCACCCATTTATTATCAAGTGAGAAATAAAGGATAATCATAATATTAAATAAGTAGATTTATGATGATACTGAAATAAATCATTATAGTTTAATATCTGTTGAAGCTTATGAACAACTTAAACTATGCCTTTAAAAATAAATTTTAAAAAGTGTTATATGAATCACTGCTGTAAGTCAGTATACAGTTGCATGTAGTTTATCATTCTTACAAGGACAACCAAAGAACAAGTAAACATGTTTTATGAAAACATTTCATTGAATCACAGATTTACTGAAGATTACAAGTAGCTATGAGATTGAGTGTTGATTTAATTATTTTAAAAAATACATCAATACATAAAGTAGGATTTGTGAAGAACACAGAATTATTGAGTATCTTGTTATATTTGATTTGAAAATCAATTAAAAACATTTCTGGGGCACCTGAGTGGCTCAATGGGTTAAACCTCTGCCTTCGGCTCAGGTCATGGTCTCAGGGTCCTGGGATCAAGCCCCACATCAGGCTCTCTGCTCAGGAGGGAGCCTGCTTCCTCCCCTCTCTCTGCCTGCCTCTCTGCCTACTTGTGATCTCTCTCTCTAATAAATAAATAAAATCTTAAAAAAAAATTCTAATCGTGTGATACCACTGAGTAGTTTTAAAATGTAAAATAGACTTCTGCTTCCAAGAACAGACTGACTTTTGTCTATTCCTCTCACTAAATACAACTAAAAACCCTTGATATTGTGTATAAGACAACATAAGTAGACTCCGAAACATGGTAAGAGGGCAGAGTGGCTACAGACTTTGAAACCCAAGGAGCAGAACAGTGGCGAGCTCCCCATGTGTTCTGTTTTACCTCACAAATCTCGGATATATTGCTTAAGAAGACAGTAACCTGGCAACAATAAATGGCATATCAAAAAAAAAACACAATAAAGGTTTCCTCTCTCTAGCCAAAGACCAGGAAAAATATGGTTTAGAACAGAAAAGTTTTAGACAATAACTGCTCTATTTTAGCCAAACACTAAAGAAAAAACTGTGGCTCCAACCTACCCATGTCAGTAAGGCTAATGGAGATGTCCACAACTGCCAGGTTTTATCTAGGCATAACAAACCCAACTTTCTACTAAGATAACCTGAGAAGGCTAACTAGGGAGTCAGAACTTAGTTTGGGTTAGTTAGCAACAAGCCCAATCGCATCTGCCCTGTCAATGGACAGGGCATGGGAAGTCTGAACTTACAGCTCCAGTCAGCAATAATGAGACCATAAATCATGCATATTAATGTAAAATATAAAACAATAAACATTTTAGGAAAAAACCCATAGGAGAAATTCTTTGGGATCTCAGACAAGGCAAAGGTTTCCTAGACGTACACCAAAAGCACCACTTATAAAATGAAAAAATATAAATTGCACCTCATCAAAATTAAAAAGTTCTGGCCTATGAAATGCTCAATTAAGGATGAAATACAAGCTAAACACTGGGAGAAAATATTTCTAAACTACATATCTAAAAAAAAAAACAAACAAACAAAACCTGTATCTAGAATATACAAAGAAGTCTCCAAACTCTACAGCAAAAAAAAAAAAAAAAAAAAAAAAAAAAAAAAATCCAGTCAGAAGATGGGCAAAAGGTATTTCACAGAAGAGTACATCCAAGTGGGAAATAACCAATAGAAGATATGTCCAAAAGTATTTTTTTCTTTAGGGAAATATGAATTAAAATGAAAGTAACATATCACTATATGTCATAATGGCTAAAATTAAATAATGATAAAATCAAATGCTGGCAAAGATGTAGAGAAACTGTATTCTCACCTTCCTGGTGGGAATGTTAAACGGTGCAGACACTGTGGGTAAGTGCATAGAAGTGTGCTTACCATTATGACCCAGAGATTGTACTATTGAGCATTTATAAGAGAAATAAAAACTTATCACACAAAAACTCGTACATATATGTTTATAGTAGTCTTTTTTAAAAGATTTCTTTATTTATTTGACAGAGAGCCAGCGAGAGAGGGAACACAAGCAGGCAGAGAGGGAGAAGCAGGCCTCCCGCTGAACAGGGAGCCTGATGTGTGGCTCAACCCCATGGTCCTGGGATCATGACCAGGGTGGAAGGCAGCTGCTGAACGACTCAGCCACCCAGGTGCCCCTATTTATAGTAGTTTTGACTGTAACAGGCAAAAGCTGGAAACAATCGTGTCTATAGCAATAGGCAGTGTTAAAACAAACTATGGCGTATTCATAACACATAATGCTACTCCGTAATAGAAAGGGCAAACTCTACTAGATATACACAGTGACTTGACAGATCCCAGGGAATTACGCTTAATGGAAAAAGTCAGTCTCACAAGGTTACATACTACAGGATTCCATTTATATAGAAATTCTTGAAATTACAAAACTCAAGAAATGAAGAATAAATTCGGGGTTGGCGGAGTTTAAGAACTCGGGAGGGGTTCCAATCACAACGAGGATCCCGAACTCAGCTCCTCCCACAGGCAGGCCAAATCTGCAACAGCCACGATGGAACAAGGACCCCAGGAAAACTGCCTGAACGCGCTTTACACACAGGACAAAGGAGAGAAGGCCCGCATCCAAGCAGGCGGAGACTCGGCAACACCGTGTCCGGGTAAATCTCACCAGGGCACAGCGACCCCAAATGGGGAGGGAACACCAAAGCACGGCTACTCCCAGAGGAGCAAGGGGTTTGAACCCCACAACTGGGCACCCCAAGTTTTAAGACATGCAACTGACAGAAGAGCACTCAAACCACCTCGCTCTGACGAACGACAGGGCCGGTGCCCAAGAGAAGCACAAGGCTGTGTGTACCCGGAGAAACGCTCTTAAAGGGCTTGCACCCAGGCTCACCGCCCTCCGGGCTCACTTGAGGCAACCCACGGAGAACTGTCCACACTCCACGGGAAGGAGGCTGCTTTGCTGGTGTTACAGCTCCCGCCTGAAGGGCAGGCATCTGGTTTGGCACACGCCTAGAAGCCAGCTGCCTGTGGGGCTCCATCTTGGCGCTCTCCCTCTGCCTTGCTCCACCCACCAGATTACGGCGCCTTTTTTTTTTTTTTTTTTTCCTTTTGGTTTGGGTGGGTGGTTAGAGGGAGGAGAGAATCTTAAGCAGATTCTAGGCAATGCAGACTCCATCTCATGACACTGAGATCGTGACCTGAACCAAAATCAAGAGTACAGGTTTAAGCGGCTGAGCCACCCAGGCACTCCCAGTGTGAGTTACTTTTAAACACCTGTTTTTATGGAAGTGTTTTTCTGGGGCGCCTGGGAGGCACAGACGGTTAAGCATCTGCCTTCAGCTCAGGTCGTGATCTTCAGGTCCTGGGATAGAGGCTCCAGCCAGGCACCCAGTCTCTCCCTCTGCCTCTCCCACTGCTTGTGTTCTCAATCTCTCTCTCTCTCTCTCTCTCTCTTAAATGAATAAATAAAATCTTAAAAAAAAAAAAAAGAAAAGAAAAAAGGAAGTGTTCTCTTAAATGAATAAATAAAATCCTTTTTAAAAAGGAAAAAAGAAAATGTTTCTCAACTATAAAATGCTAAGCAACACATGAACACATGATTTTAATCCCATTTTCATCCTGCTTTAATCAATTGATGAGAAGCCTCAATGTGGAATAAAAAATGAAACATACATAACAAAATTTAATTTCAAAAATGGTTGAATTTGTATTATACCTGTGGCTTGACTCAGAGGTATATAAGCATCTGAGATTTTATGAATACATAATTTAATTTTTTTCTTTTAATAAACATAGAGATGTTCATGAAAAGAAGATACTTCCTAATTTTATAGAAACCAGAAGGAAGTAACTTATCACAGAGAAATGGACAAAGGTATCTTTCATCAGTCTCATAGTACAGGGGCTTTTAATCTTTGTCTCTTGTGATAGGCTTACCAGAATGATAAATCATGAGGAGAGTGTTCATTAGTCTCCCAATTCATTTGAACCCACCTGTGAGTTGACTATGAAGTAGAGAAACAATTGAGTGAAGTTGGATAGTCCTCTGAGCAGTAGTTTTAGTACGGTCCAAAGCAGAACCTATAGATTTATAGATCTTAAGTTGAGCAAATAAACAGAACAAAGCAAACAAAACGGTTTCAGTGATAATCTCAGAAGCACACACATTAAAATTATGGTTCTTTCTAATTAGGATGTAAAATATCAGAGATGGAATGAGTTAAAAACTAATGGAAAGTTGATGGAGACATATCAAAAATTAACCCAATAATTCTTTTACCTATTGTATTGTGATTTTTTAACTGAAATTTATACAATTTGGGGAAAAAAACTGCTGAAATTAAAAACATACATTTGTAAGCATGGCGACAGATAGAAATATAATCCAAAGTGATGAATCATATTCTTTTTCTAAAACAACAAAATTTTGAAAACTACTATAAAAAAGAAAGTTTCCCTTTATCTTTTCTGACTCCTTCAAATAAGATGTGCTTCATTCTCTTTGCTTCCAATTGACTTACTAATTAGAAAACCACACGTGTGTTTGTTTTTCCCAGAATTCCATGTATTAATTCAATAAGCCTGTCTGTCTACCAACACCACCTAAGGGGTTTGTTAAAAATGCAGATTCTCAAATACCCAACTGTATTTCCTGAATCAAAATAATAGACATGGAACCTAGAAATCTGAAATTTTAGAAAATCTCCCCAGGTTACATAGCAAATGTAGAAATACAGATCAAAGACAAAATTTTCAATAGGAGACATTTCTGTTTGTTGCTAGTCTGCTTGTGGAAAGAAAAAATGAGAAGAGAGATGCATACAGCAGGAACTCAACTCCCCAGTCTTCACAGAAACTGGTTTTTATACCTCTTTATGTGGAACTGTTTAGGTGTGTGCTGATGGAAGTTTTCTTTTTCCTGACAGTTACTCTTTCATCATCTTTTCTTCAAGAATATCTTTCCCAAAGAATGTTCACAGACAGAAATAACCTGTAGACATGCAGTGACAGCTCTGGGCACTTCTGGGGTGGGAGTACTTGATACATTTAGATACCAGTATATGGATCAGAATCTGCTAATTATTGGCTTGGATTATTTTTCTTTTACTTAAGTTATCTAGGCACATCGTCTCAGTGTTCACTTAGCTTCACCTCCCCTCTAAAGGCACTAGGACATATGAACATGTACTTAGAGACTTGCATACAGCCATCCTCATTTAATGTATCTATTCCTGGGTACAGTGTTTGAGCACAGGCTAATCTACCCCTTTTGACAGACCTCAGATGCAAGAAGTCCAAAAATTTTCTTCAGGTTGTGTCCTCTGCTAACCTCTCCCACCCCCAACTTAGCAAATGTTCCTCATATTTTTTTGAAACCTACACATTTACACATGCAGACACACAGATATTTATCACATCCTGTAGGGCTGAAGAGTATGAAGAAAAGTATAGGTGGAAAAGGATATGTATTCATTTTTTCCCTTGTAAATCCACAGCATAAAGTTCACACATACACATGCCTATGCATACACATAAAAACTTCCTTATTCATGTACTTCTGCGCTCCATTATACTAATATACGCTAACTACGTAACTTGGTATAAAACAAGGACAGGAAATCTAAGACATGCTTATCATAGTCCATAAAGGTGAAAATACAGCATAACAGAGCCATAGCAAGCTCTAGCATGACAGATCTAGGCAACTTATTATGGACATCATCAAACATCCTATCGGCATGAACTTCTGCTCCCACACTCCCACAAAGACAAGACATATTTGTATTCCTTCACCCTTCCACTTCAGTACCCATTCCGGCTGCCTCTCTGATGGCTATTAACTTATTTCCTGCTAGAAGGAGACAGATTACTAGCTGTTAGCATTCAAGAATATACACAACGTGAATGGAGACAATTTAAGAGCCATGTGTGGTTTTGGAAGGAAGCCAAACTAGAAGTTTCCAAGGCAATGCACTTGGCCCAGCCAATTTTTGTAGTGGTTTCTTCTTTAGGCATGAGTATGCTGTCTTATGTGTGTATCTGCCCCCTAACTAGCCTCATCCTCTAACACAAAATGAATGTTCACCTCTCCTGTGCTCATGAAATTGTGAATATATACACCTTTCAAACTTTGCTATGGTCTGATACATATGCAGGCCACTGTTGAAACAGCAGCTATCTGGTGTAATGAACACAAATACTGGTACAGATGCTGGTTGTGATCAAACAGATGAGACATGTCAATTATATTAAGACTCTGTTTTGCCAGTGTTGGAAAATCCAACTCAAACTGACCTATGTCAAATTGAATTTATGTACTCAACTGAAACTTACAAGGCTATCTACTTTTGTGTTTAGCTTATTTAAATTTATATAATCGGAAATTAGTTGTGTTCTATTTTTTACTCCTCTTACCCCTTGGCTTTATTTTAGGATTCCATGGATCATTTTTTGTAGTGATAGGCTCACATTCTAACAAGTTCACTTTAGCCAGACGATAAGCCTCTCTTTTAAAAGACCCAGCCCAAATCTAATTATGTCATTGAGTAGGTCAAAATGCTCACCTGGGAATTCAATACCTAGTGCCAGAAGAAATAATTTTTGTCTTATTAAGCCCATGGTCTTCGGCTATTCCTAGAGTTTGGAGGTAGAGTCAACTCTACCTAAAATTCATGAATTAAAACTGGAGAATGAGTGGTGGCCACAGAAGAAATCTACATACCATTTACCAGAGGAAGTGTTTGAGTGTTGAACAGCAAAGTTAGATACCCCTTATGCCAGCAGTGGCCATAAACTGGCATTCATGCCAGCACTACACCACATCCATCCATGGCACACATTTTTATTAATCTTGGCCCCATTCCTATTGTACTCACCACCTGTCTCATAATTCTCTCCAGTGCACTCTCCAGGAAACAACTAGCAGTTCTTCTGAACAAATTTAATATGACATCCTTTGTTATGCTACACAGGATAATATATTTGATGTCTGTGGGTAAAACCCTCAATATGTGTTGATAACTCATTATTGATTTTTTAGCCTCAAATGTATCTAAATCCTTCTTGAGTCTACTTATAAGTTTGACTTTTCCACCTCTCAGGGTAATTATTTATCTTCATACCTCTATTTCTAAAGGCTTATCAAGTAGTCAGTCTATTGCCTATTATACCTGGCTTTACATCTTCAATTGAAGATTGAATTTTTGTTTAAATAATAGAAGCATTCAGATATTAAAGAGCCAAATGTCAGAAAGATGCAGGCAAAAATGGAAACTTAATTTTGATCTCCAATATGTAATGTAATCTCCAATATGTAACTAATCAAAAGAACACAAAGTTGATGTGTGTTTAGATGCACATATAAAGGAACAAAAATTTATCTCGCATTATAGAAAATGACTTACAGATAATATTTGAATTGCTGCACAACTCTTAAAACTGTATAAAGACTTACATTATGATGCCCATCCATATAATTTCACTGACTCTAACATGTTAAAATGTCATCCATTGACTTAGAAGAATGTATTTGAAAATTGAAATTTCTATACTTTGTTCCAACTCTAACACCTGAGAAGATAACAAGTGAGAGGTATGAATGCATCTCTCTAGCCATTTAAATTATCATTATTACATTGAACATCACACTTTGCTCTGAAATTATACAAACCTATGCATTAAAATACATTCCAAGTAAAATACAAATCAAAGGAATTCCAATGTTGGTGATGGAAAAATTCATAAAATGATTTCCCCTCACAAACTACAGATTTTTTCCAAGTATATAAATATTTGGTTACTGTGTGTGTGTATTTATATGTACTCTTGCATACAGAGCATGCAAGAAAGAAACTTAACAGCTAGATTTCTTATGTCAGTCTGCAAATGACATATGAAGATAGTAATAATGTTGTAAAGGTGGGAAGAATCATTTTATGGTAATGTTTGGCATTATAGTGTAACTAGTAACAACTGTAAATACATTGTGAATCTCTCATAAAATGTTATGACTTCCCTTGGAAAGTTACAGTTGGCTTCCCCTTTATATATCTTTAAATTGAGGATTATTAATGTCATGTAATTAGTTGACTTTGCTTAACTACATGTAATATCATGTACCTCTATAATATTACTTGTTTTTTAGAATTGCCTATCATATTCAAGGTCACAACCCACAGCTATTATGAGAAGAATGAACAGCTTGATAGTTAAGTAAATACACAAAACAGTATTTTATTTCTTTGAGGCAAGGGGAAATTATTCTTATAATTTTGTCAAAAGTAATAAGTATCCAAAAGACAAATAAAGGATTTGAATTCTCTGTACAAATGCCAGCTCTTTTCTGATGACCCTGGATGGAATCGATAGCGCCAACACTGTCATTCCTATAACAACTTACACAGAAATCTCATATGACATTAACTAGATTATATGGCAAATGTACACATTTATGTGTGCATTCACCCAATATTTTATCTTACAGTTCAGAGATCATTTTATCCTTTCCTGTATTCTCAGCATTATTCAGCATATAACAGGTATTCAAACATTTTTTAATAATATAAAATAAAAAGGAAATGTAGGGTAATAAAATTTCCAAATCAAACTGACCATTTACCATCAGATTTCATCCTCAAAAAGTCAAAATTCTGGCACACAGCAGCATAAGCTCAGTTTTCCAGGCATAAAAGCTTAGCCTTAGCTTTCAATATGTCATCTTCTCTATCCATTCCCAATATGTCACTATGTTCTTTTGTACTTCCCTTCATGATATTTGTCATATCCAAGCTCCTGATTTCATTTTTAGGCTCCCTAATTCACTATCAATTCTACCACATTACCTAGCTTCATCTAAATGTTAACCTACAAACTTTTATGATCACACACCATATTATTAAATTTTACATTGATCATCCATTTCATGTATATATATTTATTTATAAAAAATAAACATGTACGAAACAACTTTGGTTGACCCTTGAACAACTGCAGAGATTAGAGGCACTGACCCTCTGTGCAGCTGAAAATCTGAATATAATTTCTGATTTCACAAAACCTTAACAACTAGTAGTCTATTGTTGATTGGAAGACTTACCAATAATATAAATAGTCTACTAATACATATTTTATATGTTACATGTGTTATATGCTATATTCTTTTTTAGTATATGTGCTGCTGAAGCAAACACTATATTTTTAACAATAAAATAAGCTACAGAAAAGAAAATGTTATAAAGAAAATCATAAGGAAGAGAAAATACATTTACAGTACCTTACTATAAAAAAATTTACTTATAAGTGGACCTATACAGTTCAAACCTAATTGTTTAAGGGTCAATTGTAACATATAACACATTTTCAAAATAAAAGTAATTATTAAAAGTATAAAAATAAAATAAATTCAAATAAAGTTCTTTCTGCAACCTAATGAATTGAAATATGTACCTTATGGCAATGTAACATAGTTTATAATATAATTGATTTAAACTATCTTATATGATGACTTTTAAGTTATCTTATGACAGATTTCTTGTTTTTAATTTTTCCCAGTCTCCTGTGCTTCCAGCACTCAATATCCTTTTAAAACACTACTTTCTGCATAATAGTGTCTTGATTAGAAATCCGTAATGGGGGGCACCTGGGTGGCTCAGTTGGTTAAGCAGCTGCCTTTGGCTCAGGTTATGATCCCAGGGTCCTGGGATCGAGCCCTCCATAGGGCTCTCTGCTCAGTGGAGAGCCTGCTTCTCCCTCTTCTTCTGCCTCACACTCTGCCTACTTGTACTCTCTCTCTTTTGGTCAAATAAATACATAAAATCTTTTTTTAAAAATCTGCAATGGTTAAGCTCAACTTAGATTCTTCGGTATGGATTTAAACATTTCTATATCTAGGTCCTTCTTCACTAATCCAAATTTATTTCCTGCTCTGTCCTCTTCAGCAACACACACATGTTATTTCTTCTATGTTATGTGGCACCACTTATCTTTCTTACGTAGCTTGCTCATTTTCTCCACTGTGTTCTTACCTATACCATTTATCTTGCCTATGTTACAATAGCACAATAGCCCTAACCCAACCCTACACCATGTACCCTTCTGATCCAGTGTTACCCATTCTCGAAGCCTAACTGTAAAAGCAGTTGCTCAGTGAAGTTTTCCTCATATATTGATGCAATTTGGCCATGCTTTTAAAATAAGGGTACATTAGGTATCTATCCCATCCCAGACAGATATATCTTGCTTCTTTTTCACGAATACCTCTACCAAAGTCGAACACCTCCTCTTTTTGATGTTCTGAGGCTGAATTTCCAATGTTGGTGGTGGTGGATTGAGTGTCCCCCCACCAAACAATGCTCAGGACACCAGCTGGGTTTCCTAGAATTCAGATCAATTCAGATACTATGCACCTGCTGATAGCATCAGATTTTACAGTTTTAAAGTTCAGTCCTACAAGAACACTGACCCCACCGCCCCACCCCCACTTTGGATGCCAGTCACAACCCCAGGTTCTTACCTGTACTTCTAACAGACTGCCTATAGAGCAGCTCACAGAACCCAGAGAAATATTTTACTTACTAGATCACCAGTTTATTATAAAAGGATGGAAGTCATGAACAACCATATAGAAGACATGAATAGGGCAAGGACATGGAGCTTCCATGGCTTCCAAGAGTATCTTTCTCCAAGCCTTTCAAGTCACCAACCCTGAAGTTCTCTGAACCCGGTCCTTTTGGGTTTTTATGGAAGCTTCATTATATAGGCATGACTGATTAAGTCATTGGCCATCTGTGATTGATTCAACCTCCAGTATCTTGGAGGGCACCTTGAAGGGCAGGAGATGGGACTGAAAAATTCCAACCCTCTCATCAAATGATTAGCTTCATTGGTAATCAGCTCCCATGGTTAGGTGTGGCCAAAAGTCACCTCATTAATATAACAAAAGATACTTTTAGCATTCTCAACAATTAGGAAATTCCAAGGGCTTTAGGAGCTGTGAGTCAGAAACTGTGGACTGAGACCAAATATATATGAAAAATACATTTTAGTTATATGAATGACCAAATATATATTCCTTATAAATCACAACATTGCACCTACCAAGCATTAAACAAACACACACACACACACACACACACAATTTAACCTATGTGTGTCAGGTAGTGGTGATATCAAACACACAGTATGTAGATCTTCCATAAATGCTTACTTTTACTGATAATAATCTTCTTAGGATATATACCCCTGATCCCAACTTCAACAACTCTAGTGAGGTCTTAAACAAGCACCCTCAAACTAGTAATAGTTATTCTTTTTTTTTTTTTTAAAGATTTTATTTATTTATTTGACAGAGAGAGATCACAAGTAGACGGAGAGGCAGGCGGAGAGAGAGAGAGAGAGGGAAGCAGGCCTCCTGCTGAGCAGAGAGCCCGATGTGGGACTCGATCCCAGGACCCCGAGATCATGACCTGAGCCGAAGGCAGCGGCTTAACCCACTGAGCCACCCAGGCGCCCCAGTAATAGTTATTCTCAATAATATTTAAGTGCCAGTCAAATCTCACATCGTAGGATAAACAAATAAAATTGTAGGGTATCTGATCATTTGTATGCAGACACATGTTATCTGGGAATATTTTAATGCTTTGTAGGGACTCTAGACTTTCTGAAATACTCCTCGACACATTTTGTTATCTGAAGGAATCTCACTATTTGTTTTTGTGATGTTTGTGGACAAATACAGAATTAGCCAAAATCTTCTTCTGAATACCAATGACAACAATCAAAGGCCCAATCTTTCTGGTAACAAAACACAATAATCTTATTCTGGAATTTAATGAATAATTTTCTGTCAAGTTGGGACAGATGGATAGAACAGAGCAAACAGATTCCTCTGGCTAATAATTACATGTTAAGTAGATAAATTTTTCTTCATTCTTTTGAATTTTATTTTTACTGAGAATATCATGCCAGTTGGCATGACATTCTAGTTTTTATTTTTAAAAGATTGGTGTTGTTGGCAAATGTAATTATTAGTCTGCCTGCTTTCAAAAATGTAAAAGAAAATAACACTTCAGACATTTCTAAAACATTTTGTTAAATGATTAGTTCTGCTAATCTCATCTATCTACCTATTCAAATGTCAACATATCAGAGCTTGTCCCTGAATTCCAGCACTTTTGGAAAATTTTCTAAGATCTTAGCTTCCTAGCAATGCTCCTAATCACATTTGGTCAAAAGAGACATCCCTACAGGAACCACTGGGATGTCTTTTGCCTTCATTCACACCTTTATTTGGCCTCTTTGATTGAGATTATTATCCACTTCCAGTTGGGATCTCAGATTTGGCCTCATTGCTGGACACTAGTTTTTTTGTTTGTTTTTTTCCTAATAGAATTTTTTTATTTATTTAAATTTTTAATTTCCAGCCAATGCCATAAAACTACTTTTTGTGAGATCGTCTTCTTGGATCTTAGCTCACAGACAGATTTTTCGGTTTCTGTTCAAGAATAGACTTGGGGCTTTAATCCAGAGTTTTCCATTAGATAAAGTTAACAATTAGCACGATTACTTTGTTTACATTATAGTACTGTTCTCTTCATTTTAGTTCTTCTTTTTCAGCATTATAAGCAAAACTTATAGCTTATTTCTTCTACATCTATTAGTTTTCCAAGCTCCATTTGATGGACCTACAGTTCAGTGGTCCTCAAGGTGTGGCTTGGACCCCTTCCAAGGGGTTAATGAGGTTAGATCTATTTTTCATAATTATACCAAAACAATATCTTGTTTTTATTCTCATTCTTTCACAACTATACAGACGAACTTTCCAAAAGGTAGATGATTTATAATATCACAACAGACTGAATGCAGAAGTAGAAATAATAAAGAAAATTGAAAAATAAACAATGCCACTCTATTTAGTAATTTACTTACTTAAAAATATATTTTACAGAAGTTGTTATTTGTATTAATATGTAATGTTTATAATGTTATTGAAAATAAAGTATTATAAATATTTAAATTTTCTTCCAGTTATAACTATAGCAAATAATAATAGATATAATACATATAAACAAAAGTTCTTGCGGCTCTCATTAATTTTTAAAATTGTGAAAATGGAGGCACAAAGGGGGCTCAGTCGGTTAAGTGTCTGCCTTCAGCTCATGTCATGATCCCAGAGTCCTGGGATCAAATCCCACACCAGCCTCCCTGCTCAGATGGAAGTCTGCTTCTCTCTCTGCCCCAGGCCACTCATGAGCATGCACTCTCTCTCTCTCTCTCAAAAATAAATAAAATCTTGAAAAAAAATAATTAAAATAAAATTGTGGAGATGTTCTGGGAACAAAATATAAGCACTGTTTTTCTTATCCATAAACAATATAAGTTTCATCCCAAATAGATAAATACATCTAAGCAAAATTTATTTCTTGCAACTGAATCAACAGAGGGAGTGTTTAAGTCCTCAAAACTGACTGGTGTTCAGGTGACAATGGAACCCAGAAAATCTAATTCTAACTGAGCTCTTTGCTCCAGCAAATTACAATGGATTATTAATAGAGAACACACTATGGTTTCAAAATGAGTGACATGAAGAATTAGGCTAATTAAGTAATCATGGAAGATTCTACTGGCCAACAAATGATAAAGATGAGTTGGAATCAATAAATCCTCTTCTGTGTCATTTGTGTTAGCAAATGAAATCAATACACATGACTACACCCAGTTCTTTAAGAAATAAACAGGTCTAGATTTAAGCAATCTAGGACTAGTAAATGTATCCAAAGTAAATGTATTCTGTTTTGCCCCGATAGAGTGCTTACTTTCTGAACATGCTCTTTTAGAAGTCTGCTAATTCAGATAACTCATATTGTTTTCCAGTCAGATTTATTTAGAGAGCATGGCAAAATTACTACCTAAAACTCAAGCAAATTTCATTTATTTCTAACTTAGCATCTAGAAAATGTAGTCAACAAATCAATGTCTGAATTTGTTAGTCTGTTATTTCCTGACAGTCTCATCCAGTTTCTGGACTAGAAGAAATCCCGGCTATAAAAAGTATAAGCTTCCAGCCTTCTATATGTCATTATTACGTTCGAATCGCCTCTTACAAACCTCAAATAAAATTTCTGGATGTGAGGGGGCCCGGGTGGCTCAGTGGGTTAAGCCTCTGCCTTTGGCTCAGGTCATGATATCAGAGTCCTGGGATCGAGCCCTGCATTAGGCTCTCTGCTCAGCAGGGAGACTGCTTGCCCCTCTCTCTCTGCCTGCCTCTGCCTACTTGTGATCTCTCTCTGTCAAATAAATAAATAAAATCTTTAAAAAAATTTTCTGGATGTATAAAAATCAAGCAATTGACAAGAAAATACATGATTCCTAGAGAACAGAGAGGAGTATATTTACATAAAATGTCCCATATTCTTATTTTCCAGAGAGAAATTACCACTTTGTGTATATTGATTCCCATGTGAATAATGCACTAGACATTCTGTGAGAGGTTTGCATGGGTTTTTTTTTTTTTTTTTAGAAAATCAGTTATTCAGCAAGCGTAGAAAATATTATTGTAACTTTTTAAAAAAGATTTTATTTATTCATTTGAGAGAGAGAGAAAATGTGAGAAAGAGAGAGCACAAGAAGGGGAGGGTCTGAGAGAGAAGCAGAAACCCCGCTGAGCTGGAAACCTGATGCAGGACTCAATCCTGAGGCTCCAGAATCATGACCTGAGCTAAAGGCAGTCACTTATGCTGAGCCACCCAGGCACCACCTATTGTGAATTTTTATTTTATTTATTTATTCATCAGAGAGAGAGAAAGTGTACAAGTAGGGAGAGTGGCAGGCAGAGAGAGAAGCAGGCTCCCTGCTGAGCAAGGAACCCAATGCTGGGCTCAATACCAGGACGCTGGGATCATGACCTGAAACAAAGACAGACGCTTAACCAACTGAGCTACCAAAGCATCCTTATTGTGAAAATTTTTAAAAGTTAAATTAAAATGCTTATATATGATATGGCCATCATTAAATATGATTAATGTGAAAAGGAATATGAAAGCAGTAGTGGGACTCATTTAGAAAGACCAAATAAGCTCTGAGGCATTGGTGAAAATTAAACTTAGCAATATTTTTAGAAAGAAATGGAATTCTGGAAGCATTCCGTCAAGCCCAGAGCTTAACACTTTGGATTGCATATATTTTGGAATTAGATTGTTTTAGATGAAACTCTCAGTCAGTCATGTTTACAGTTTGGGCAACCTATCATATTACATGATTATTTTCCTTTGTTCCTCCATTCCTTCCTCAACCCGGTTCTCTCTCTCTCTCCCTCTTTCTTTCTGAGTATACTGGGTATACTGAGATTGTGGAACTGAATCAGTCATAATCTCTTCTGCATCAACTACTTTCATTATTGGTTGAGGCAAACCTCCATTCTCTCCCTCTCTCCATTCTTTCCTTCCTTCCCCTGTTTTTTTTCTCTCTCTGATAGTGTAATGTTGACTATTTTACCCTTCTTACCTTCATTTTCTTGATTTGTTAAAATCAAAATATGAACATCTACATCTACCTTATCAAAATGCCGTGAATATTGCACTTGCTGAGTGAACTCTGTCTTTTGCCTTCCTGTGAACTGGTGGATGTGACAGGGACACGTGGCAGAGTTGGCCCAGTAGGTGTAGTGCATGAGATTATAGTCCTCAAGGACACCTTTGCATTAGGTCCCTGGGTGTTCACTGAGCAAGTCCTCATAGCCTATCAGTTTAGTCTTTTACAATTCAATAGAAAAACACTTACCGTTGGGGTGGGCAGAGTCAAAGTAAAATCTAGATTAAGAATTTATATATTTTTTGCCCAGCTAGTCATCTGTTTCCTATTAGCCACTGACAACCATGATATAAAGCAGTCACTTGATGTCATTCTCTAAATTATCACAAAATTCAGCTTATCATGGCCTATATTATTATTATTACAACTGCATATACTATACATGCATATAAAGGGGAAATCACCATAAAAATACAAAGAATATCACATATGTTTCTATGGGGATTTATCATGAACACAGAAATCCTTTAGGTTTTTGTTTTTTTTTAGATTTTATTTATTTATTTGAGAGATAGAGAGAGACAAAGAGCACACACAAGCATGTGGAGGGGCAGAGGGAGAGACGGAGAGAGAAACAGATTCACTCCTGAGCAGGGAGCCTGACAAGGGACTCCATCTCAGGACTCTGAAATCAAATCATGACCTGAGCTGAAAGCAGACACTTAACCAACTGAGCCACCCAGGCGTCCCCAGAAATCCTTTGATTAGTACTTCGTTCTTGAAAATATCTAACATAGCTTTTCTTTCATGTGATTTAATTTTTTGTGAAGACAAAAAATTGACCTCCGAATCAGTATACATAGGATAGAAATCAAATGTGACTAGCAATTTCCACCCTTATGTCCTGGCCATAGCTCTGGATGCTGGTAGAAGCATCATTACCAAGCTCTCAAATCGCCATCATTATGTGTCTCTTCTACCATACCAGCAGCCTCATGGAAATAGAAGAGGGTAGATTATCTTCACTGAGCATACATTCCCTTATCCTCCCCTTCTACTTATTATTCATCTACTTGTATGATTAAGAATGGAACATGAGGGCGCCTGGGTGGCTCAGTGGGTTAAGCCGCTGCCTTCGGCTCAGGTCATGATCTCAGGGTCCTGGGATTGAGTCCCGCATCGGGCTCTCTGCTCAGCAGGGAGCCTGCTTCCCTCTCTCTCTCTGCCTGCCTCTCTGTCTACTTGTGGTCTCTGTCTGTCAAATATATAAATAAAATCTTTAAAAAAAAAAAAAAAGAATGGAACATGAAATGTAAAACCCCTAAAAATGGTTTTATTGGGTATATATCCATTTGGAAATTTTTTTTATCAACATCTGTTAACTAGAGAACTCCTTTAAAAGACCTTGGAAAATTTGGGTTGCCTGGGTGGCTCAGTCAGTTAAGCCTCCAACTCTTGATTTTGGCTCAGGTCATGATCTCAGGGTCATGAGACCCAGCCCCATGTAAGGCTCTGTGATGAGTGTGGAGCCCACTTAAGATTCTCTCTCTCTCCCTGTGCCCCTCTCCCACGCCCCCCACTTGCACAGGTGTGCTCTCTCTCTCTCAAAAACAAACAAACAGGGCACCTGCGTGGCTCAGTGGGTTAAGCCGCTGCCTTAGGCTCAGGTCATGATCTCAGGGTCCTGGGATCGAGGCCCGCATCGGGCTCTCTGCTCAGCAGGGAGCCTGCTTCCCTCTCTCTCTCTCTCTCTGCCTGCCTCTCTGCCTACTTGTGATCTATCTCTGTCAAATAAATAAATAAATTCTTAAAAAAAAATTTAAAAACAAACAAACAAAAAACCTTTGAAAATCCAATTTGGATTAAAATGACAGTGTTAATGTCACTTACTGCAACTTTAGTTGTTTTTTGCCACCAGCCTTTAAAATATCTCTTGTGCTATATTAAATCAATTCTAACATACATTCTCAAAGTCCCTCCAAATACCTTTGTCAGCATATAATTCTAACAGTCTCTCTTTTCCAGACTAAGGAATAAACTTTATCTTCTTCTGTTTTTTTAATCCCCCAAAATAAATACTATTAAATGTATAAATGCCTTATATGTCCTTATTGCTATTCATTCATATTTTGCATCCCCACTTTTAAATATAGATTGTGTTTTGAAGTGTCTTTCTATTCAACATTGTACTGATAGTTCTGTCCAGTGAAGAAAAAAAGAAGAAACCATAATATTTTTTAAAAAGAAATTAAAGGCATACCTTTTGAAAGGAAGATATAAATTGATCTGTATTCACATCAGATACAATATTCTATATTTAGAAAATCCTAGGAATTCACACGTATGCGCACATACAGACAACAAAGAACTTTTCGAACAAATAAGTGAGAGTATCAAGGTTTCATGACCAAATTAACATAAAAAGTTGTTCTTATCCTAAATACTAGCAATATACATTTGAAAATTCAAAATCACATTAAAAATAAAATGCACAAAAATTAATTTAACAAGGGGTGCCTGGGTGGCTCAGAGTGTTAAAACCTCTGCCTTCAGCTCAGGTCATGATCTCAGGGTCCTGGGATCAAGCCCCGCATCGGACTCTCTGCTCATTGGGGAGCCTGCTTCCTTTCCTCTCTCTCTCTGAATCTCTCTGCCTAATTATGATCTCTGTCTGTCAAATAAATAAATAAAATCTTTAAATAAATAAATAAATAAATTTAACAAAAGCAAATTTAGTGTGCAAGACTTCACTAAAAACTACAAAATTTAATGAGAGAAATTGAAGATGATCTAAATTAATGGAGGGATATTCTGTATTCATGGAGTGGAAGACCCAGTATTATTAGTATGTTAGCAATTCTCCCCAGTTGACCACTACATTCAACAAAATATATCTCAAAATTACAGCAGGCTTTCTCTGTTGTAGTGGCTATTATTTATACTGAATAACTAAATCAAAGCTTTGCATGGGTTAAAACAACAATGTGATACCACTACACACCTATTTGAATGTCCAATATCTGAAACAATGACACCACCTGTAGCTGGTGAGGATGTGGAGCAACAGAAACTCTCATTCATTGCTGGTGGAAATGTGAAATAATACAGCCACTCTGAAGACAGTTTGGTGGTTTCTTTCAAAACCGAGCATACTCTTATCCCTATGATCTAGGCATTGCACTTCTTGGTATTTAACCAAAAGAGCTGAAAACTCATGTCTACACAAAAACCTAGACATGGACATTTATAGCAACTTTATTTCTAATTGCCAAAATTTAAAAATAGCCAGGATATCCTTCAGTAGGTGAATGGATAAATAAACCGTAGTCCATCCAAACAATAGAATGTTATGTACTACTGAAACAAACAAACAAACAAAACAAAATGAGAAGCTATCAAACCTTGAAATGACAGGAAGGAAACTTAAATGCATAATGTTAAGTGAAAGAAACAAATGAAAAAAAACTACAAAATAAATAAATGCATAAATGCAACTTTTAAAAAATAACATCCTGGGATAATATTTAAAATATACGATAAATAAATGGTAAGTATCCTTAAAGTATAAAGTCAAGAAAACATATGCTATAGCCAAGATATAAATTATATGCAGAAATGACATCAAAACAGTCATCTTTGAACTCCAAGGGGGCATGAAGTTTTCAAACTTTGTTTCTTCTTTCTCCTTTTCCTCCACCCCATTTCTCAGCTAGGAAACACCAACATGACATGAAGTCAACTACATTTATCAAATCCCCTTATGTATCAGACCTTATTCTAGAGGCTTAGGATAGAATAAGGACCAAAATATAAAAAGACATTCATGTTTTGTCTATTGTCAACAGATACAATAAATAGATTGATGCACGAGTAAAGAAGAAAATTTCAAATATTAACTGATGCTACGAAAGTCAAATAGGAAAATGCTATGAAAAATTACAGATGTATTGCTTTTAACCAGAGGAGTTATAAAATACCTTGATGGAAGGTAGTGTGTGTGTGTGTGTGTGTGTGTGTATGTATATATACACACATATATATGTATACATATATATGTACACTTTATACTAAAACAATGGATTTAAATTAAATAATTAAATTTAAATTAAATAATTAAATTAAATTAAATTAAATTAAATTTTATTATGCACACACTAGGCTATTTTGGGCCTATATGGCGTTCATCTTCTTATGCTGAATGCTAAGTACATTGGCCCTCCCACCTTTTGCTGCTTCCAGCACACCTAGTGGCCCTTAAATATTTCACTTAAGCACTTCCTCCTACAAGATGCTTTCCTTCATATCCTTGCCTCAACAAACACTTGTTAGAGGGCTCATTTACCACACTGAAAACTTCTGGTTATCACTCCATCTTAAAAAACAGCAACTTTTTGACCCAGCAATTGCACTACTAGGTATTTACTCTAAAGATACAAACGTAGTGATCTGAAGGGGCACGTGCACCCAAATGTTTATAGCAGCAATGTCCACAATAGCCAAACTATGGAAAGAACCTAGATGCTAGATGTCCAACAACAAATGAATGGATAAAGAAGATGTGATATATATATATATATATATATGAATACTATGCAGCCATCAAAAGAAATGAAATCTTGCCATTTGCAACAACATGGATAGAACTAGAGGGTCTTATACTTAGCGAAATAAGTCAATCGGAGAAAGACAACTATCATATGATCTCCCTGATATGCGGAAGTTGAGATGCAACATGGGGGGTTTGAGGGGAGGAAAAGAATAAATGAAACAAGATGGGATCAGGAGGGAGACAAACCATAAGAGACTCTTAATCTCACAAAACAAACTGAGGGTTGTGGGGGGAGGGGGGGAGGGAGAGGGTGGTTGGGTTATGGACACTGGGGAGGGTATGTGCTATGGTGAGTGCTGTGAAGTGTGTAAACCTGGTGATTCACAGACCTGTGCCCCTGGGGCTAATAATACATTGTATTATTGTATAAATATTATTGTATAAATAAATAAATAAATAAATAAATAATTTAAAAAAAAAAACAAAAACAAAAACCCAGCAACATTTTCCTCTTTGCATTCCCAGCCCCCTGCTCCAATTCCTGGCACACAGGAGCTGCCTCCCCATTGTCTGATCTATGAACAAATGAAGGAAAGCATAAGGGGATCAATGATTCTAGAGCATGGGTAGATCCATGTCCTGAGAAAGTCATTTACATTCCATGTTGTGGACATAAGAAAGTTAGTGAAAAGGTTCTGAAAGAGAATTCTGTGCCATCACAAATGCATTCTACCTCATTTACAAACTTTTTTCTCTCATGCTTTTGTTATATTTATTTCATATGGGTATAACAATAATAAATACAAATATTTAGGGGGACTCAAAATGCAAATGCTTGCATTTGCAGGGTTTATTTCCTTGTTAGTTGGGTCAAATAAAATTGGACAGTTCCTGCATCTTTCAAGAGGAAAGAAAAAACTCGTATTACCAACTATTTTATTTAATATGTCTTCCCATATCAAAAATTACTACCACTTAGTGATGAAGAGAAAAAAAAAGTAACAAAAGAAAGACAACCTATCATAACATTTTCTAATTTGAATCTCTAGCTATTAAGTTAGGCTCATTGGGAGTTCTTCAACAATAAAATAAAAAATCAGTAAAATTATAAATAATAAAAAGAATAGCAGTATTATGATCTATTAATTTTATTGCATATCCATTACAGTTTTTAGCTCAGCTATGGGGAAATCATTTTTATAGGTGTTCTCTGAGGTGTATAAAGGCAACACCCCTTTTTATTTAATCAATAAACATTTCTACAATTTTTAATATTTGAAGCAATTCATTCATAGAATACTAACCATGGAATGCAATAATTAAATATGCTTTAAATATAAATTAATCTTTTAGACTCAATGTTGCATTTTGCATTAAATATTAAGTTTGTAATGCCAGAATTACTTAAGCAATAGGATTATAAATTTGCACATACATGTGGATGCACTATTTTTATTTCATTGTGGCCTCTCTTTATCTCATCAAGTTCTCTGAATTTTCCATGCCCATGAATTACTATAGCAAGTCAGATTCTAGATATGTTAGATGATAACTATATGAATTTAGAAAATCTATACTTCTAACATAAAGCATCTGCTTCAAATTCTTTTCTTCTTATGGGCTATAGTCATGTTTTCTCCCATAATGCCAGACAGAAATCGTCCTGAAATATCTGAGATTAAAAAGTGATCAAAGACAAATTTCTTCTACTTAGAAGTACTTATACTTGCTATATTAATAAGACTCATGGCTTGTCTTTGAATGTAAAAGGCTCAAAGAAACACGATTTCAGTGAAAAATAGAAATATATGTGTTTCATACATCTTAAATCCTGGTTGTCCATTAAGATGTGTCAGTGATTTATCAATGTTAATAGTTTCCAAGTGATACAATGTGAAAATTCAGAAAAATACAACTTGATAAAAGATAGCATCTATTTGAATCGGTGTTTTGGAAATAGCTTTGTCCTACTTATTGTTCTTTTTCCTTCCACCTACCATAGGCCCAAAGAAATATTTCTAATATTCACAGAGAGAAATAGATCCAGTTCTTGGAGATAAAACTCACACAAGGCTGGAGACTCACTATGACCAGTTTTCCCTGGAGTTTTTAGCTCTCAGAGATGCCCACGGTGAGCCTCCAGTTACAGTTCAAACTTCTTTCTCATAGCACGGGGTTCCTACCGATGTTTCTGCTTGGGATGTCTTTACTCCTGCAAGTAGTCATTCTCTGTATTCACCTGCAGTTTTCTCCGAGTTGGACGTACCTGTTCACCCAGTAACATCACTTCTCTTATGAATCTATGAGGAGTTTTAATGTTTCAGTTTGTTTAGATTTTTTTTTTTTTTTTTACTTATTAGGACAGATTGTGGACTTCCAAGGTCCTTACACACCGGAACAGAAACTGTCACTTTGTCCTGCTTCTCACTTTAAAAAATTTACCAAAAATGTTCAAGATGCTATTCCAGTCATCCATTCTCACCTATTTCCTAGAGTTTCTCCTGAGATGTTTTAGTCCCACTCTTTTGTATATTTATCTTGTGCCTCTTGCCTGGCATTGTTATACACACACACACACACACACACACACACACTCTCTCTCTCTCTCTCTAAATATTTGAGAAAAATATATATGTTTGTCTTACTAACTCAATCAAGTAGTAAAGTACAAAGAAGATATTTTGTTATGTTTTCAAAGAATATGCCTGACACAAAACTTATTTCAGGATGCTATCAGAGAATATGCTCCATCAGAATGATGAAGTAAACCTAGAGAGAAGAGGATTCCAGAAACAATAAAGTAACACATAATATAGCCTGATTAAATACTCAGATTGCCTACTGTATAATAACTATAATAACTATAAAGAGTTATCAGTCCAAAGTTTAGCAGAAAGAAGCAGGAAAACAAGGAATCAGTAGACTGTCCGTCTCATTTCCCCATGTAGAAAACTATATGGAGATCTTTTAAGAAAAGAGAAAACTATAGTTCAAAGAAATAAGAATCTGAAAAAAAAACGGGGACTAATGGCATCTATAAAAACAGAAAATATAAACAAAAGAAAGCATAATCACAAAAAGATTTTTCTTTCAAAAGTGATCAATATTTATCAAATCATGATATTTACTTATCAAATAGTTGTGATATATTGAGAGGATGAAGAGGAAAAAGAGAAGGGGAAAATGCAAAAAAAAAATTGGTTTAAGGGAGTTAAAATTCTCATCTACTGTAAGATAAACTAAAAACATATGTCTAAAACTGAAAACTTCAGTATATGCAGAAATATGGAGAAAATGGAGATATGGAGAAATATGAGCATATGGAGAAATATGGAGAAAAACTGCTAAAAAATTAATAGCTAACTTTATGATAAGGCTTGGCTCTAGGGAGCAGGGGGGAGTTGATTTTTAGAAGCCTGCTGAATTTTGTTTAGCCTTGTAGTGGTAGTAATATGTGAATTTTGTGAAGTATATATGTATATTGATTAAAATAATCATTAAAAATAGTCCCCAGATAGCCAGTGGAGGAATCCCTCACCATAGCCTAAATCAAATACTTTATCCCAGCAAAGATGCTGGCATACTTCTCCTGCTGAAATTTGATCCCCATAACTTCTCCACCCCACAGATCATTTTTTACTTTTATCTATGCTTATGCATTTTCCTCGTGTTTTTGTTCACACATTTGGACAGTATGTAAATTGCCATGTAGGAGCATTCTAGAGTCAATCTTTTTCTATGTAAAGAGTAACTAAGATTTGACTGTGAATCTGACTATGAACTAACATTTGACTGTGAATGTTCACTATATATTACTTCACCTAAAAATGTGCTTTTCTTTTGTTTTCCTGTGCTTTCAAAGTGCTGCAATTAGCAATTTCATTCATCTCTCTTATACATCACAAATATGTGTCAATATTAAACATTTCTGGAAGTGGAATTGTTGGTCAAAGGAAATGTGAATTTTTAAATTAGATCATGTTTTCTAAACGCCTTTTATAAATAATTGTAACAATGCACTCTTTAAGCAACATTACATAAGAATGCCAGCCTATTTCCTCATACAGTCACTGTTACTACAAAACATGTATATATATGGCCATCTGAGAACTGAAAATAGCATCTGATTTATTTTGTATTTACTTAATTTTGAGTAAATTTGAGATCTTTTAGGTATGTTTTTAGCTACTTTTATTCCTGTGAACAAATTCATATCACACCGTTTCTGTGCCAATTTTTGCTCCAATTACATGCAACTTTAATCTGTTTGAGGTTTTTTTTTATGTTATATCATAATATCAAGTGGCACAAATTTCCTTTCATTTTTCTTCTTTGCTATCATTGTCTGGAAATCTTTCAGGAAATCATTAACATTGTGATTAAACTAATTATTTTTAAACTCAAGGTATGTGGCATTTCTCTTTAAGCAGTTATTTTCCTCTATACCTTTCAGACTCATCTGCATTAGTCCATTATTACCTGCACGTCTCAGGAAGAGTATAAAGAAGTTGAAAAAAATCCAACATTATCTTAATAATTGAACAAACATAAATATCTCATATTGCCAAACCAAACTAACAGACCTTTGCTTCTTTCTTTTGAGTCAGACAAAAATGGGTTTACATTCCATTTGTACCATGTAATAACATAGCAACAAAGAGAAAATGAAATCATTTCTTAGGATTCAGGTTACCTTATTTATGAAAGGTAGATAAAATATCTTGCTCGAAAACAAGATACATATTTGAGGGCACTGTCAAATACTGGTTAAGAGCTCGTATTTTGAAGACAGAATCAGTGGGTTAAATTCTTGTTCTGTTTATGGTAAGAAAGCCAGTGTAAGTCTCCAGGTCAACATCTTGTTTCTAATGACTTTTAACCTTGTGATCAAAGTAAGGAACTTGTTTTCTAATACCTTAATTTCCTCATTTGTAAAGTGGGGATAATAGTAACTAAATGATTTAATAACTAAAAGTACATAGAGTGGGACATAATGCAAGTACTCAATAAATATGAACTCTATTACTACTTGGACTTATTTGACATTTTATGTGAGTCTTAAATAAAAAATCAACAAGTTAAAATATGTTGAAAAGAAGGGCTTTACTGACTCTTTTGTGATCCTTACTTGTGAGTCCACCATGAACACTTTGTGCTAATACCTGGAAAGAAGATGTATGTATGATTTACACACACCTCTTTGACCTTGAAGCCCAAGGCATCCTATATGAGCAAAATTCAGTGGTCTAGACTCCTTGTGTTGTGCATCTAAGAACAGCAGGAGAAACCCACTTACTGCATTTTCTTTCCAATATATGAGGGAGGAAGATGAGCATGGCATATATAATAATTTGCTCTCCTCTTTCCAAAGTCATAATAAAGAAAACTGTGTATATATTTGTTCTGTGTGTATGTGTGTGTGTGGGTGTTTAACAGAAAAAGAATACATGACTGGTTTCTGCATTTGGTCAGAGTCAGTATGCATAAAAGGACAGGGAAGAATGATAATTTGGAATCATTTCAAATTTGTTTTGATTCTGGCTTACTCTTAGAGCAGCTAATAAGCACAAAGTGGCAAAAGCAAAAGTTGCACTGTTGGTCTTGGCTATCATTTCCTACCTTGTGTCTCATGGAGCTCTGTCAAATTGTGGTGGTCTCCACAACTTGGTTGTAGTGGTCTCACTCCATTAAGTCAGAAAATCTGTGGACTTATATCAGGAAAGCACTAATCTGTGGATCATCTCAGCACACAAAAATTACTTATAACTGTAAAAATAAACATTTTACCAACATGTATACCAGATTTAACGATAGGGTTAGAGGCCTCAAATATCAGTCTTTGTCTGCACAGGGTCACTGTTCCTTATCTGCATATGTGTTAGTGACTAGAAGTTTCTCCTTTATGTTTACCTGTGGATTTTCAGTGGTCAGGCCTGACCACAGCTCACCACAAGCTCAAACTCAATTTTTCTACCCCAGCACAGTTAGTCAATGTGTTGCTTCACAGCAAGAATCCAAATCAAATGCCTATGAACAAAGCTTGTTGTGTAGGAGGCTCCTCTACTTGCTTTTGAACATTAAAAGAGAAAAGAAAAAAATATTGCTGAATGTGCCTCCCACAGTTTTTCATAGCACTGACCTCCAAACCTGACCCATCGGAAATGAAACATCCATTACCTTTTGTCTAAAGGTTTCAGATCCCTATGTGACTGAACAGGGAGCTTTGTGAGAATTGATTTTGCCACAGCACTCACACCTGGGTATTGCTTAGTATTATTCTGATTACTAGAGGCTTAAATCATTTAGGGAATGTTTACTATGGGATTTGGTTAACAGTGTAACTGAACAAAGAACATATAAACATAGTTAAAACAAGACTGTTCTTTTTTTTTTATTTGCTTTCATTTCATTTTTCCACTCTAAATGAAATTTCCACATTAAATCTGATCTTTGTTTTATTCAAGATTTCAGAGGTTTCATATTTTAAAATATTTTACATGAAAATATAATAGCAACACATCAGCTCCAAAAGAGATGCTATCATCAGCTGGACTATAATACTCACTTAAAATTTAGAATAAACTATAGCCTGCAAGTACTATCACATGACAATTTTCTGATCAGTTGAATAGATAAAAATATAGATAGAGATGGCAGATATTAAGGGTTATAAAAAATGTTATCCACCTATTTTGATAGAAGTCACTCTGTAATGTGAATGTAAAGTTTAAAATCTTATTATAAGTGATCCAAAAACATTCTTGAAATAGGACATAAAAATCAGAAATTTGTATAAGGATATCAAAATGTCTTATAGAAATTAAGGGCAAGAATCCAGACAGGTGGGCATGAGAAATGACTCCAACTCTGAAAAGAACTTGCTTTCTATCACTGGACTCCTTCCCATTCTACATGTCCACCCTATTTTCTCTTTCCTCACCTACTTTATTTTTCCAGACCACATGGCCAGGGATGGTCACCTCAGTGTCTGAATAATGCCAGTTATACAAAATAATAATTGGCTTAATTTGAGTCAGAGACATGTTCCCCTCAAATCCAGTCAACTGTGTGAATGGATTGTATACTATTAAAAAAAGAAGAAGAGAAGTTATGGCAAGTAATGATTAATAGAAAGACCAAACAACAGATATACACCATTGTATCATTTGGTCATTACCTCTTCCCTTACCTGTCACCTCTACCACTTCTTCCAGGCAATCCATAGCTCCCAAACAAAAACCTAACCTACTTTCTATATTTTAAAACCAAAAATAAGGAGGACTGAATATACCCATTGTGTTGGATCTTTTAGAACACAAGTTTTTTTCATCAGAAGTTACCCCCCCCCCTTTTTTTTTCCAGGCAGAGTGTCCCAGAAGATATTAAAACATCACTGACACAGTGGCATGGTCTTGACCCAGGGACTCTTACAGCACAAAGTCAATACTGTCTTTTAAATAAAACAAGGCAGACACTTCCTAGATTTCACTTAAGTTCTTACTTTCTGAGGTCATCATCCAAATATACTAGAAAGGGAACCAAAACTTAGATTTCATGCTTTGCAAACCTTCATGTATGTTTATACAGTCTTTCTGGAGGCTATTACCACTGCTCTGAATATCTCCTTCTTTGAGGATCCAGAATCATCCTTTTTTATGCAAAGCCCCTTCACATATTTAAAACATGAAGGCAATTGCTTTCTAGGTTTGAAAAACTCAGTCATTTAATATGTCTCGAATATAGGACTGTTTCAGTGGAGGAACTAGAGAGGTGTCAGAAGAGTAGAGAGGGAGTTTCCAAAGGGCTGACGAACAGAGAGTCAGAAGGCAATCTAATTGGATATGTTGGTATTTATCAAGACTAAAACTATTCATGCTTAATTAATCACATTTACACAAATAAAAGCAATTATTTTTTTTAAAGATTTTATTTATTTATTTGACAGAGAGAAATCACAAGTAAGCAGAGAGGCATGCAGAGAGAGAGGAGGAAGCAGGCTCCCCGCTGAGCAGAAAGCCCGATGCGGGGCTCGAACCCAGGACCTGGGATCATGACCTGAGCCAAAGGCAGAGGCTTAACCCACTGAGCCACCCAGGCGCCCCATAAAAGCAATTATTTTAGAACTTCTATTAAAACTTCATGAAGAATAGTATGTCAAACCCATAAAATTTCCCAGGCTATTAAATTCACTCTTTTAAGTGTCTGAAGCTATCAACATACATAAATTCAATAAGACTAGTTACCACGTCTGTTGTGAACACCGTTATATCCCCAACACTTAGCCTATACTCTGGTAAATAAGTAGACACTTGACAAAAACCTTTTGAATGAATAAATAAGAAAACACAAGCCATAAGGTAGTTAAAACAAACATGAGGGACAACAGCGACTCTGAAGAATTGACTCATTGTATCAGGAGCTGTATTATAATAATGGTTCCCAGAGCTAGCCTGCTGAAGAGTAGTTTCCTGAGCTGGGAAGCAGAAACAAATATGACTTATTTGACATAGCAAATCTATCTTTTCTCTGACTTTCTGAGGCATGCAGGAGTGACACAGGGAACATTCTGGACTGGGATCTCAGCAACTACCTTTTGGCTCCCCCTAGGGTATGAACTAGAGATGTAAAATGCCAGAAGTTTTGAGTTCTGAAAAAATAGGTATACTGAGGTGTAAAATAAAAAGTGTGAATGTAATATGATGGTTGAGTCATGAATGAGTTGTTAATAAAACCCAGGGTTGCTGTGGTGAGGAAGGGTGTTTGATAATATGATGAAGGCAGTGCCATGCATGATGGCCTGAAATTCTCCACAGAAAAGGTTTGTAAATGTGACTAACTGGGATGCTATTTGTTCTCTACCAACCCCATAGTAGCAGATGAGAATGAGGAGTCAGACACAATAAAAGCTGCTTTAGGGCGCCTGGGTGGCTCAGTGGGTTAAGCCGCTGCCTTCGGCTCAGGTCATGATCTCAGGGTCCTGGGATCGAGGCCCACATTGGGCTCTCTGCTCAGCAGGGAGCCTGCTTCCCTCTCTCTCTCTCTCTCTGCCTGCCTCTCCGTCTACTTGTGATCTCTCTCTGTCGAATAAATAAATAAAATCTTAAAAAAAAAAAAGCTGCTTTAAAAGAATCATATAAAAAACAATGAAGCAGGAAGAAAGGCCATGAATTAATTAAATGCCATTAGCCCTTTTAATTTCTAATTCTGGCTGAAAGTATTTTTTAACACAAGTAAGTAATTGAATTACTCTTAGTTTTTGAGGACCTACATATTATCAGCATCATTTGCTAAGTTTGTTTGTTTTATCACATAGTCTTTACAATGACTCTGCTCACCAAGTATTAATATCTATAGCAGCGTAGTTCAAAATGTTTTATCCTATACTTGTTTTTATATTATAAAATAAGGATTGAGAGTTTTGAACCCAGATCTCTTATTTCAGAGTCAGTGCTTTCTCCCACATTGTTGTTGGGATTTATAGTTGTTACCATGACAACTTAGTGACCTCCTTAAGGAAAACCATCTTTTCATAAATATATCTCTGATGGATCATGAGGCACTTTCTAAACTCAATTAGTCAAAGACTACATTCTGCTTTATTTATGTTATAAATACATTATAACTCAAAGAGCTTATACAAAAGAAGATTAAGAAAACAAACTACTTGCCAATTTAATTTGCCTGGTCTCTAGATAACCTGGCCTTTTATTTTTTTAAAGGAAAAAGTTTGGGGATGGCAGCTACATAATACTTACAGTCTGTAAGTATTAATACTTAAGCCCTGTAAGTACAGGGCTACATATTGTCACTTTAGTTTCCATAGGGAATTAATTTTTAACAATATTGGTATGAAATATCATCTGGGTACTAAGGAAAAGAGCTAAATATTATTTTTAAAACATATATAAATTCAGAATGATTTATAGGGATAGTTAAATCTGTTGCTTGAATTCTAAGCTTCCAAGTCCCCTTCCTCTTCTCAAGATGTAACTAATTTTCATCAGGACTCTATCTAAAAACTGATTGTCCTCAAGCTCCAGATTCTAGTTTATGTGAATTTGGCTAAGTCTGTCAGCAAATTCCATTTTCATGGCCAAAGTGATTTATTTAGGGGCTGGAAATGTGATTCCGCCAGTGCAATAAGAGTGAATGTCAGGGCTTTGTGAAGGAGTTATAAGATCTACCTAAGAAACCTCTATTTATGTGAGCCATCCATTACTTGCAAGCTAAAGTATCTGAACTGATTCAGAATTTCGTATAGGGAAATAGGGACTGGCAGTAACAGACCCAAGTAAAATGAGATAGAACAAAAGGAGGTAAAGACCCCTCCTCTCCCTCATCAACAACAGAAGTGGGTAACCTTTTGTGTTAGTAAAATCGCTGTGAATCTGGGACCACTGTGCAGTGGGACCCAGATCTTATGTCTCCTAAGCCTGCAAAATTAGGGTTGGGACAGAAAAATGTCCTAATGTCTGAGTATGTTGACTCATTCTTCAGCTTTAAGTAAGGTCCTGAAATATACAAGCTATTCCTGACATCAGCCCATCTGAAAGCAGGGGAAAACAAAAACAAAAACAAAAACAAAACAAAACAAAACAAACAAATAACAACAACAAAAAACAAAACAAAAAACAGAACTCAGCTAAAAGCTTTGCCTATGGACTAAAATAAAGAATGACCAAATTCTAAACAGTTTAGAAGATGTTGAAATAGGCAAATTCTCTATATAAAACTAAAGTTAGGGCAAAGTTATATTAGATAGCTTTTGGTAGGTAGTACATTTGTCAGGCAATCAGATTAGAGCCTAAAGGAAACCTGACACTACCTCCTACCTCCAAACCCACAGCCTTATTGAGAAATTTCAACCTGATTATTAAAAAGAAGGGGGGGGGGGAGGAGAGGGAGGGAAAGGAAGGAGGGAGGAACAGAGGAATAAGAAAGAAAATTACTTTTGGGGTGTGTACTGAGAGCAGGGACTACTGTGCAGGCGACCT
The DNA here is from genome assembly GCF_902655055.1 of Lutra lutra. Lineage (NCBI taxonomy): Eukaryota > Metazoa > Chordata > Mammalia > Carnivora > Mustelidae > Lutra > Lutra lutra. Next base: position 55,740,742 of record NC_062290.1, read on the forward strand.
GCCACCCACGGAGTTGAATGAAGAGAGATTATGAATGGCAGGTTACAGTACGGAGCATGCACAAGATTTATTAGCTTCACAACATTCACAGCCCTGAATCCAGGCTCCAACGTTATAATTAAATAATGTTTTTCTAGTTTAGTTTTCTAGCACACATAATTGTCTCAAATCAGGGAGATCTAAAGCCTATTAATGTTTGAAGGGAGTGTTTTCAAAAGGAGACTCCAGTTCTGGTAAATTAAATACCTGTGATTGTGTATCTTTCTAAGCAAGGGTTGAGGGTCACACTGAGAGGAGGAGGATAGTTAGGGCAGATTGGTTCCTAACAAGTGTAGTCTCCACTCAGTGCACCTCTCAGATTTAAAAGGAAGGACAATGTGTAAGGGAGAGCTTCCCGAAACAAACCAAACCTGTGGCAGGCAACCCCTCTGCATAGGTAAGAAAGGCTCTGGTATTTCCAACAAGCGGACCATGAGAAGGAAGGTCCACAGAGGAGAGGCTGGAGGGCATTGTTTCCACCTCTCATGTTTGAATGGAAACTTCCGCCCTCATTGACAGCCAAATGTGTCCTAACTGCTCCATAAACGACATAATAAAATCAGTTCATTCAGAAGGTCTTTGTGGGGTAACCAAATCCTTATATTCCTGAGGGACAGAACTGATATGAGGGACATATTTATTAAAGATATGAAGGACGGTTTGAAACTTCAATGCAAAACACTTTAGATCACTGTCTTGGTACCAAAGACTGTATTTGCATAAACTCTTTTCCATCTTTTCACATGTGGCAATTTATATTCTTTCTGTGTTCAAGTCATTATCCAAGTAACATACAAGACTGCCATTAGATTATCTGTGCTTTATAAAATGTAAAAGGGTGAAGATCTATGCTTCTTTATTTGCCATATATTTTTCCAGGGAAGTATTACCCAATGCATATTCGGAAAAGCAAAGGATATATGATCCATTCCTTAAAGACGGGAGCCTGCTCATCAAAGCATTTATGTAACTTTGTATATATTTCATTTTTTGTGGAGCATTACTATAAAAATTATCTATTAAACCTTGTGAGAAGTCTTAATTTTAAAAAAATTGTCAAATTTCAATAAGCTATAAATATATTTTAAATTTTCATTATTATTCTTTGACCTTTGAGTTAGTTAGACATTTTTTTTAAATTTATGAATTGTAGACTACAGATTCAGAGGTGTTTTTGTAGCTAGGAAATGAAAAAGAATATAATAATTCCACGTACTCCTAAAAGATTATTCTTAAAGAATAGAGGGATTGTAAGAAGACAAAGATAATAAATAGTGTCTAACTCAAGATAGTAATAACTAAGGCTATTTTTAAAAAATTACAATTTTTCACAAAATAGAATTACCTGAGTTTTAGACTGAAAGCATGAATTAAGGTTATTTAACACAAATTCACCAATTAGAGCTAACTGCTAACATCAAGTAATGTGACCTTAATTTAGACTTCTGAAATATAGTTATATGGAACACTTTCTTTAAAGTCACTAATCTTTTCTCCAAATGTAAACATTGAGACACATTTCTTACTTTTTAATATTTTATAGTAGCCTATACCAAAAATGAAAGCTAATATATAAAACAACTAGCACAGTTGGGAAAGGACTCCAGTCAACAATTGTCAATGAAATTATTCTTTTCTATCTGATCTACTGCAGTATAGAAAAAGGCTTTTTTTAAATAGGAGCTTTGCAACAGATATTTACTTTTGGAAAGTCTTATTTCTTATAATACCCCAATATCCTGTGTTTAGCATTAGTAAGTAGCAATAGGCAGCTCTTTGACCATAGAAACACTGATAGCTATCCCTAGAAAGGTTGAACTATAAAAGTACTTGGCTTCAGTACCTGAGAGTGACCCATTTAGAAACTCATATTTTGTTTGGGGAACAAATAAACTGATAATGACCAGGCAGATCATTGATTAATAAAGAACCATGGAGGCCACAGTGGAAAACCACCCATACCATACATCTAAATAAGGTTTCAGTACTAACCTAAGGCAAAGGGAGCAGTAGTTTATGCCAGTCTTTGCTGAAGTAAAATAAAGAAATTAATTAGAACAAACTGAAGGATCATGGAGGGAGGTCGGTGGGGGATGGGCTAAATGGGGGATGGGCATTAAGGAGGATAGTTGTGATGAGCACTGGGTGTTATATATAAGTGATGAATCACTAATTCTACCCCCGAAACCAATATTACATGTTAACTAGCTAGAATTTAAATAAAAACATGAAACAAAAAATTAATTTACTAAAGTAAATGTGTGTAAGAAATGCACTAAAAGCCCCATATGAATTATAATCTGGACACTTCTCATAGCATTTCTGTTTATATGAAATATTTATGTCTGAAATTAATTAGTATTAAAATAATGTAAATGTGAACATACACTAGGCAATATTCAATAAATTATGTAATTTTGATTAAGCATTTCTAACACTGAGTATACAGAAAGCTAGAAAAATAACAATGAATGCTCCATACTGAAGAGATAAGAAATGCATGGTACTATGTGAAGTAAAGACCACTTCTCTACAAATGTAAAGAAGAGCAAACTTGTTGGACAAACATGGACAGAAACACAAAAATTCCAAGCCAGAGAATCTCAGGATATGTAATATACTATTGACTAAATGTCTTGGCAATTCCAACAACTCTGCGCATGGCAGGGTCTGTTTTAAAGAAATGAAATGTAGAAAGCGTAAAGTTCTCATACCAAGTCAGCCTGCCGAAACCAATGTGGTTGTCTCTTGATTCCTTCATGAATGTTCCAGTCAATCAGATTTAGATCTGCCTCAATACTTCCATTCCTTCCCTCTGTAAAAACCATGTTGTCTCAGAAGTGATTTAAAAAAGTAGTGGCTAGGATTGGTTTAAGAAAATCTCATTTTATTGGCTATTTCCTGGATCAAAGTCACCAGAATCCTAATAGTCCCTGGCAATTCGAAGGGTCATTTATCTTTCTGTGGGACTACGGAATATAGAAAGGTAACTCGAAAATTCTTTCATGACATCTCTTTTAATTACTTCACTTCAATTAATAGTCCTTTGCATTAGTTACCCAGACTTTTATTCATATTAACCTTTCATACCTTAAAATACCAAACACAACCTTGCAAAAACAGTCAGAGCAAGTGTTAAGATTGTCACTCAGAATAAGTCCCGAGACATCTATATAAATGCATGTCACATTTTTATTATCTTAAGTAAACAATGAACTTCATATTGTATATTAGTTTTTTTCAATTAATCTTTATATAGACTGGGATTAAAAATAATACTTTTCAGGGGCACCTGGGAGGCTCAGATGGTTAAGCGTCTGCCTTCAGCTCAGGTCATGATCTCAGGGTCCTGGGATGGAGCCCTGCATTGGGCCTCTTGCTCAGAGGGGAGCCTTCTTTTCCCTCTTCCTCTGCCTCTCCCCCTGCCTGTGCTCTCTCTCCCTTTCTCTCTCTCTCAAATGAATAAAAACTTTTAAAAAATAATAATACTTTTCAGTTTTACTGAGAAGACTAATTTGAATGGAATCTCACAGACCGGTTTGGTCAGTGCACTGGACAGCTCCTGTGCTCCACCTCACATTCCTCACATCCCGCCTTTCACTACAGCAACCAGCTTCTTCCACCTGGGACAGGTCTCCATCTACTTCAGCTGCTCACACCACTCTGGCTTTCTGCTTCTGCGCTTTCTGACCCAGCCAAGTGGGATGCCTCCGGAAACTCTCTCAAGTCACGCACACACAAAGTGGTGCTGCAAAAGTGATGGGAGGGACTTCCTTGCTAAATAATGAGAGTGACAATCATTTAAATAATCCCTTTCAGTCCCTCTCACAGACCATTCAAAATACCTTCTCTGTAGGTCCTTAGAAGATTCTGGCAAGATTGGGCACAGTTTCTCACAGAGGTAACCTTTGAACATGCATTCTAATATTGGCTTTACTTCTTTACTAGTTCAATTATTCCCAGTCCTTTGTTTTGTTTTGTTTTCTTGAGATAACTTTTCGAAGTAAGCTTATTTCTATATAAGCTTTCTTCAGATTCTGCTTTCCCAGGAAAAGATAGACCAAGGCACTTAATATCCTGACAGACAGAGTGGGGCAAGTGAGCAGCTCTACTTACAAAATGTTGGTTGGACAGGCATTCTTTTACTCTACCTGTTTCATAAATATTATAGGATATTCCCAATAAATACCAAAATCTAAAAAGTAAAATTGTGGCTTCCAAGGTCTAGGGTTTAGTAATCCTAAACCCATTGCTGAGGGAGATGCGTGCTGAGGGACGGCAGAGACAGCTGCTCAGATAAATGCAGGAACAGTTTGTTGAGGCAGTGTATTGAATAAGATACTGAATCTTTGGTTTCTTCACAGTTTCAAGAATACACACACACACACACACACACACACACACACACACACACACATATAATCTCCTTGATATTATTTTGTCTTGCTTTTGCATAACATTTTGTGGGAAGACAAAAATAAAACTACAAACAGTTATAAAGACATCTGCGAAGAGAGGGTGCACCGTCTGTTGGACTGAAAAAGCATATAGAAGAGTTGTTTCATAAGGTATGCATCTTGCTTGAAGAACACCATGTTTGCCAAAAAGCAAGCACTTTTGTGTTCTTGCTGCCCCAATATTTCATGTGAAAAAAAAAAATCTGCTAAACACAGGAAATTTGACTACAAGCTACCCTCCACCTTAAGATCTGAAATGGATATACTAGATTGTCAATGAATAGTTCAGAACACTAACCTGGTAGTGACTCTTCACTGTTCATTGGATGCAGCTAGAATTTTCTACTCTTCCCCATGGAGGGTTACTCAGGGTCTAGAAATAACTCAATTAGCCAAAAATGAGCAAACAAATAAAATTCATCAAAAGCAATAATATAGGATTTACAGAAATAGTCTATGACATCATAAAACTTATTGCCCTAACTGTACCAAGACATCACTGCCTTCCTTGAGGCAAGGCTTCTTGCTGTTGGTCCTTGAGTGGTGAGATCTGCCATCCACTGTTGTGTAGCTCAACCTGCTGGCCTTTGGGCATGGCTCACTGATTACCATGGCTCATTGATATCAGTTCAGTGCTCTCTCCTATGGCCTCTGGAGGCAAGGTCCAGACACTCAACTCTACTAAAGACTTTATTCAGTTTATTGGTGCTCTTTGGATTTCCACATTTTTTAACATTATCAACTCTTGACTGTTTTTCCTATAGCATTCTGATTTTGTCATTATCTCATCCACATCAATACCACACTTTGTCATTAATAATCTACCTCCTATATGCCCTCCTTTTTTGAGGGAACACCTGCAATTTCTAAGATTCTGTCCTGGGTAATATACACAAGCATTCTCTTTTTCTCAAAACATCCTACTTCTCATAAATAAAAAGTGCCTTGGCTTTCAAAGCACAGTTTCTGCCATGCACTAAAACTCATACTTGAATTTCTAAAAGAGACAAAATTCTCTGTGAGGCAATAATAGTCACAGCAAAGTCCTAATGTTGGATGTTTTGTGGAGGATAACAATTGTAAAGCACAAACAATCTATTAGACTACTCTGCTACGAGTGCTAGGAAATGTGTTCAGACTACGGATTTCTTGTACAAGATAAGCAGCATCTCATACAGTTTATATGTATATCATTTTTTACTTCTTGTTCTCAATAAAAGGGGAATACTTTCCATTGCACATTGAAAATTAGTGAGATATAATCCATATAACATAACTGGTGGGATATTGAACATAAGTCACATGATCAGTGGTAAATTTGTATTTAATGGGAGAATAAAATTAAAGGTATCTTTTGTTTTCATAAGTTCTTATCTTTGCCTGAAAAGCATTTGATTTAAAATTTTGTACACGCAGGTATTTGTGTATAGACATGTGTATTCCATTAATTATCTGGTAGCAGAATGAAAGATTTGATGTATTCACGTTTTGATCTTTGTGCCCACAATTTTGAGATCTGGAGACCATGTTATTAGGACAATAGAATAACAGTAATGTGAATAGCAATGATTTCAAGTAGTTTTGATCTAAGTATCATGCAACTATTAGAATATCATGCAACTGCTATAAAAATTAATCTGATGAATACCTTTAGGTCATCCAGGGAAAGATATTTAACATCAAATAAAGATGGATTAGTCAGATGAGTGGTGATACATATGACACAGAATGAATTTGATACTAACATATCTGTGCGAAAAATTTCAAAAACTTTTACCCTTTTCTGATATGTGAAAAATGCTAAAATTTGAGAATACTAGAAATAAGTGTCTTTAGCCTGTTTCTTGTAGACTACCATTTACTGTCTGAGATGTATAAATTACTACTGTCATTAGCATTATTTTGAATTCTTGGCTACGTTCTTCAAGAAACATGATATTATGTGTACCACCATTTTGTTTCACTCATCATTTTTTTTTTTTAAGTAGGCTCCATACCTAGCAAAGAGCCTAGCACAGGGCTTGAACTCAGAACCCCGAGATCCAGACCTGAGCTGAGATCAAGAGCTGGATGCCTGACTGAGTTAGCCATTCAGGCACCTCTCACTCACCAGCTTTTAAAAAAATAGATTAGTGGCAAAAATAAAATTACTTCCAAAAGAGTTTATTTGGAGAATTCACCCTTATCAAGCCACAGACCTAATTATTACACTATCTCATGTGACACCATGAGAGTCCCTTTATCTAATGACAACTGTGCCAACCCAGTCCAACCTGCTGTTTTACTGATGCTTATCTTAGGTGTTGCAAAATCATGTTTTTCTGATAAACAAACTTATACTTATGTATAAGTCTAGTACTTTCTGTTTGGGCAACTTAAAAACTGAGTACAATGTGATTGAGAGTAAAACATTTCTCTAAGATGGAAGTGGAGGTCTATGGTCAAAAGCCATTGAATTAGAGTTCCCCACAGCCTTACTGAAGATAAAAGCAATTTTGCTAAGGCCATTATAGTGCTGCAGCATAGCTTTCAACAAAATGATTCTACTGTTGTCTCTCAAGGGAATGAGTAATGGAGAATGACAAGGAAAACAAGCATACACACACAGGATATTTTTTTTCCTGTTAAACTGTAAGTTATAGCCTTCTGGGAGCTTTTCTCAAGGGTATGACTAATAATTGCAAAGAGAAAACTCTCCTCTGACTATAGCTACTCAAGAAGTATATATATAAGGAAATTAAGGAAGCATTGCATGATTTCATTACTCTAAGAGATGTTCCCCCACCTTTTTTGATATGAAGACCTATAAGGATGAAGTAAGATTTAAAATATATTTTCCTCCAACATTTATATCTGCCAAAACAGGTTTTTAAAACATAATTCTGCCTTTCTTTTAAAAAAGAAAAGAGAGCCAAGTTAATACTGACTCAAAACAGGAGGTCTGGTTGTTTTAAAAGCTTGACCTGATTACATAACTTCAAGCTTTTTGAATTTTTTAGTTTGTTTTCCTGAATGTCTAACTCAAAAGTATCAATCTTTTGGTGGGCCTATACCACACAAGCAAACATTACCATTTTTACAAATGGAGCTAACCCAACTGTAGTGCTGGTCTATCTTATGAGCTCTCATCCACACAGGTCCTCAGCGAATCTCAGCAGGTCCCACTGCTTTCAGCTTGTGCGAGATACCCTGTAGATTATCTGGTAAACTACATGAAGTCTATTTTGAATACCTTGTAACACTGAGAGTGAATGAACTCTCTACAAGAAGTGCTCCCTGCCTTCTTCAGTTTTGCAAGGACCATGTATGGTATAGTATGACAGTCAAGGATAATTTTTTTCACATACCTATAAAATATTCGAAACATGCACTGAAGTCAGTTTTGATTTAAGCATAAGAAGTTCAAGTGCCGGGCGCCTGGGTGGCTCAGTGGGTTAAGCCGCTGCCTTCGGCTCAGGTCATGATCTCAGGGTCCTGGGATCGAGGCCCGCATCGGGCTCTCTGCTCAGCGGGGAGCCTGCTTCCCTCTCTCTCTCTCTCTCTCTCTCCCTGCCTCTCTGTCTACTTGTGATCTCTCTCTGTCAAATAAATAAATAAAATCTTTAAAAAAAAAAAAAAAAAGAAGAAGTTCAAGTGCCAGGTACAAAAATAAATAAAATTGCACTTAAAATAATGTTCACTATGAACTAAAGCTGTAGCACCAACAACATGTGTTTGATTTCTTAAATATGTGTGTGCTTGCTGTGTGTACTATCTACCCTTAGAAGATTTACACATAGTCAAATCTCTCTTTTTGTTTTCTTTACAAACTTCTGATATTGAAATTGCCTTTTTTTGAAATTATATTTGCAAATCACTTTCAGTTCCTGGAAATGCAATAAAAATACATAGTAATTTTAGTCCTAGAAATCATAATAGATACTTCAGATTAAAGAACTCATTATCAGGGGCGCCTGGGTGGCTCAGCGGGTTAAGCCGCTGCCTTCGGCTCAGGTCATGATCTCAGGGTCCTGGGATCGAGGCCCGCATCAGGCTCTCTGCTCAGCGGAGAGCCTGCTTCCTCCTCTCTCTCTGCCTGCCTCTCTGCCTGCTTGTGATCTCTCTCTGTCAAAAAAAAAAAAAAACAACTCATTATCAGAAATTGTACTGTTTCTTACTTCTTTCTATTCAATTTATTCAAATGATCCACAAAACTGAATTTATAATATCTTGATAAAATATAATGGCTATTAATAAAGGACATAAGTATTTGCAAATTTATTTACTTTCATAGAAGAGATTAATACAGGAGCAAAATTAGTAATAAAAATCATCTATAATTTATATCAATTTTTGAATACTGGAATATAGTTTTGGTTTTTGTTTTGATTATGGTGGATTTTTCACAAACAAAATAAAAAAACATATTCTTGAAGAAAGTAAAAGTAGCAGAACTTTGTAAGCAACAACTTGTGTGAAATGGCCTATTTTAATAGAAAGAATATTTAGGACTGTTTCTTAAAAGCTAAATAAAATCTAGTAAGAATTCCTGATAAACACCAAAATTCAGTTATAATTACTTGAAATTTTTTCATTTTTTGGCATTTTTTACCTCTTACTGAGCATTATAGTATTATCCTTACTTTATATATCATACTATTTCTAATGTTAAAAGGATAAATTCCTCAGAACAATATCTGGATTAAGCAAGGAACTTTCCTAATTCACAGATTATATTCTTAAATCTATAATTTAACAAGTAAAATACACTAGTATTTGGCTTACTTCATTTTGTATTCACCATAACTAAAATCAAGAAATGGTAAATGAATAAATGAATAAAATTTCTTCATTAAAAAATAATTTGTAGACAAGTAACATCTATCACTACTATTAGTAAAACAGTATGCTCAAATATATCACTTGATATATATCAAATATCTCATTTAGCTCAAATATATCATTATGAGCAAATATATGATCTTTCTTGAATATAATAATCAAGAAAACTAATTCTGTTTATTATTCCTATGTAAACCATGTTAGGGTTAAGTAATTTTTAAACTTGTTTTTAACAAAGTAAACAAAAAAAGAATGAAGTTTTGACTGATGAGTTTACAGTCTTCTCAGTATTTAATATTTGCCAATGATTTTGTCATCAAAGACAGCCAGAGACAATGTTGGTCTACCCAGTTGATATAAGAAGATTTTGTTGAAGCTAGAACTTGGGTTCAGTTACTTCAACTCTCTTTCCTTTATGGTACAAGGGATTCTTTTTTAACTTGGATTGTTTTAAACATGCCAAAAGTACTGGATAGTAAATATTAATCACACACATCGAAGAGATCTATTTATGATTTTCTTGAAATTTTATGTTAAAATTAAAGATTATACACCCATCAAAAATGATAATTTATCATTTAAACTGAGGGTTGCTCTGGCATTAGCCATAAACCCATTCTCACCACGGAAATTTCAAAAATAATGACAAGGGGAAAGTTTTCAGGTCTGATGAAATTATTACTTTTTTTCACCTCATTGACCATTACCCATTGACATAATTCTGAAACACTTCTGGTGTGTTCTGATATGACCATTTTATTAATATACAGGTAGTAACTCAACTAAAATTGCTCGAAATCCACCTTTCATGCTTTGTTGTGATCAACTCTACTTTTTGTTGTTGTTGTTCCGCTTGCTACTGCCAAAATTCATGCAAGTGCTAGAGCCTCGAGCAGCAATTTTCCTCTTACTTAAGGAATTTTCTTCATAAAATGTTACAAAGTGTGTTTATTCTTTTGTAGGGAGGGATCTTATAAAATTCCTAGGCCGTATATCATGATCCTTGTTTAGATGGTAAACTACTTAGAAAAATTATTTTCCATCCTCTATTTGAATATAAGCTGTATAAAAGCAGCTATAGCTTGTTGTTGTTGTTGTTTTTCTGGTATATACGAAGACTTAGAGGAGTGACTGGCATGCAATGGGCACAAAATAAATATGTTTGAATGAATGAATTCAGAAGTTATAATTTTCTGAAGACCAATAAGTAAAACTAAGGTATCTGTCAATTCTAATTGATTAAGTAAAACTCCAGTTTGAACTACTAAAATCAATGTTTTAGTAAATTAGATGCAATAGCATTTTACTAAAGAAACAGATTTGTGCTTTGGCCTATAGAGCATACATTTTCATGGAGCAGGCAAGATTTGAGCCAAGTTTAGATTTGAATAGTTGATGGGAAAGAGTAATTAATGACGGAGTATCTCTGTGTAAAGCCCCAATAATGCCACAGTTGATGTAGTCATTACAGTTCTGGCCTCCAATACTGGTGACTATATATTTTTTGCCCTATTTCTAAGAATTTTATATCAAAATTATAAAATCTCTTTTAACTCCCCTCTCTAAATCCATTTCTTAAAAAGATGACAAAGGTGAAAGTACAGTTTGGCAAGGTTATTTTATTAACACAGCCCTTCAAAAAGGGCAAGATGGATGCCTATCTTAATCAGTCAGATTAATTAAATTTTCTTTGGTGAATATTGTCCTATTAATTACAACATATTATTGGTCCATTTTATGTACCATAGATATGTTGAAAAATGAAAACTTTATAAAAACATGAGTATTACTACAATTATTACTTTAATAATGTGTGTTTTTTAAATAAAAGATAATGGTGTATCTGGTTTGGTCATAAAGACTGATAGAGTATTTCCATTTAAGCCATGGAATTAGTGGAATAGCAAAGAAGAAATGAAATAAAATGACAACCTAGGCAGAACTGACCAGATGCTAATGGCAGATGGAAAACTTAAAGTGAAGTATTAAAAGAGCAGGTTTACAATGCTACAGCTGGTGATTAAAATATCTCAGTATCTAATCAGGCAACAACATCTGGCCCACTGCTATTCAGTGGTTTTCAAACAGTAAGAACCGCAATATAATTTAATAATCAAAATTGAACTTGTAAGGCCAGCCAATGAGCAGAAACTCAGAAGACACTGCTACACTATCTCCTGACTGAAACAAGAAAATATTAAAACTTGCCTCTTGATAATTAAATTCCATATATTGTAGAACTGATGTTAGATAAAAGTTTAATCAAACTTTGTGGGTGCCATTAAAATGGCAATAAACAAATGACTGCATAAATAACAAAAACTTCCGAGTTCTCCACTAATTGTCTAAGAACAAGATTAGCAAGACACAGTGTCACTTGGGTAATTAGCAATGATATATAGCAGTAAAAAAAGTTCATATTTAATTTTAAAAAGTTACAGTGGTCATAATTTCTCCATTTTCACTTGTGATTTCTTTATTTTCTATTAATTTGAATAAGAGACATAAAGCAGTAAGAGAGATAATGGCTCAGTAATGTTTAACATGAGGGAGATCGACATGTGAAAATATTTTTGTTCTGGAAAATCAAAAACTAATTATTTCATTAAGGATACTGTATCCTCAATTAAGATAAAATAATATCCCATGAATTATATTACATCTCTCCTTAAATCTTGTTATAGTACTCAGTTGACTCAAAGCTTTTTTACAAAGACTTAAGTGCTGTGTAAAAACATTTCTCTCTGTGGTCTCAAGCCTAAACACCCAACCTCATCAACCAACACATCCTCCCACGAATGGTAAATGTGGCATGCATTGAATTAGTTATAATTGTACAAAAATAATCATCTTCCATGTCTATATACTCTTATTCATAATTCTAAGCTTTCCCTATCTCTCTGCTTTATGATCTCTTCTCTTCAAGATATAAGCCCAAATGTATTTCCTGAGAAAATCCCAGGTGGGGTTAACAACTCCTTACTTTGCTTGTCTCCATTTTGTCATTTATCACAAATCACTGCCTTTATTTATTCAAATGTGTATTACAGTCCAGAGTTGCTAAAACCTGAGCAACTTGTAACTTCATTATGAAGTATTTTAAAAATTTAGTCCCTAGCTGTCAGGACCATGTAGTATATTACATTTACAATTAATAAATGAATTAAATAATTTCATTAAAAAGTCAACTTACATATAGGAATGTATTAGAGACATTTCTGGCCAAGTAAAAGGCTTTCTTTACTTGGCATGAAAACATGTTTTAAAGTGGTTGTATTAAATAAGCTTTATTGTGTTCCGTTTCTCTTTTTCTATTCTGAGGTACAATTCTCTTAAATTTTCAAAATTTCTTTTCCAATGTAAAATTAAAACCTAATTTTTTTCAGAAAGCCTCTTTATGTGGGAGGTTGGGTGGTGTGGCTGAATTTCTTGCATTTAATTGAGTAAAACATAACCAATGTTATAGTAAATTGCTCACTTTGAAGAAGTGATAATCACCACCTTTCCTCCATCAAAACCCCTCTCTTCTCTGATTTGATTTGCTCATTTGAGAGTCAGCTCTGTATCCCTATCAGATGAAGAAAGAGAAACGCATCGCTGACTTCCAAACGTGACTCTGATGAAAGTTACTGCAGTGTCTCTGATACTCACAGTAATTTTCAAGATGTTTTCCACAAACCTTTCGTCTCTATGTCTACATTAATCTAAATAATACTGAAGTGCTTCCAGAGTCCTGCTAGATAGTTGCCATTTTGTCACAATCCCTATATGTGTTACTTCAGTGCCTCAGAAAATAACGAAGGAAAGATAAGGTCTATTGGAATGGATGATGGAAATTTAAAATGATGATGCAATGACACATTGTAAGCTATATGTGGGAAAAAAATGAATAAAAGAAAACACACATCAGTAAAGCTGTACTATCAACAGTAAATTTCCCTCTGTGTTAAGATGGTTTGTGTCCATAAAACTTAAAAACTTGAGGGGCACCTGGGTGGCTCAGTGGGTTAAAGCCTCTGCCTTCAGCTCAGGTAATGATCCCAGGGTCCTGGGATGGAGCCCCACATTGGGCTCTCTGCTCAGCAGGGAGCCTGCTTCCCCCGCCCCCCTCTCTGCCTGCCTCTCTGCCTACTTATGATCTCTGTCTGTCAAATAAATAAATAAATAATCTTAAAAAAAAAACTTAGGGGCGCCTGGGTGGCTCAGTGGGTTAAGCCGCTGCCTTCGGCTCAGGTCATGATCTCAGGGTCCTGGGATCGAGTCCCACATCGGGCTCTCTGCTCGGCAAGAAGCCTGCTTCCCTCTCTCTCTCTCTGCCTGCCTCTCCATCTATTTGTGATCTCTCTCTGTCAAATAAATAAATAAAAGCTTTAAAAAAAAAAAAAACTTAAAAGCTTGAGTCTCTAAATTTTACTCTACTTCAAAGAGATGCCTCCACTATAAAAGTAATGTTTAATATTCATTGGAAGATATAAAACTTGAATAATCAACACATATTCCATTGGATCTTATTTTCCTGAGAAAATATTTACCATATACCAATTAGAGCAATGTTGTCATAGTCTCCTTCTATGACTACTTGTGACATCATTGATGTAAGGAGTGCTTGTAGGACTGTCTGAACACCAACATTTTTTCCAATGGCAATCCTTCTACCAACCACCCTCACTCCTGTGGACATACACAGTGATGTTTAGTCTTCTCGGCTACAGTTAAAGATGCTCAGTGTGGAAAAGTGACTCAGGCAGGGCCAATGTGTCTCTTCCCAGAAAGCGTGAAAACAGTTTCTTCTTAATGGTAATAGATACAGATATAAATCACAGAGTTCTTAGTGGCCAAACTGTCTACAATGAGGAGATTTGGACCACAAAGAGAAAGAATGGGAAGCCGAACCTGGGAAAAAATAGAGACTGCTCAGAGATCAAAGATTCCTGATGGTCAGGAGAATGTGTGTCCTTTCTTGAAGCTGTGTCCAATTCTTTTTTGGATTTCAAAATTCCTATCAGATGGACTCCACTACAGTCCATAGGAAACATCAACTCAGTTCCACTTCAGACAGAAAATATAGAAAGAGTGGAAAGTGAGAATGGGAAAATCTTCTTATAAGACAAATTTTAGAGTCGTCAAATATGAGTGTTGGCATATTTCATAAAAAAAACTCTTCCTGTTATGATGATACTCTGGAAAAGTTATCTAAGTAAAAAAAAAGATATTAGAAGAATTTTATTGTTAGTGCACAGTTAATTAAGGAACTTAGGGACAATGAGTGGATAATAGTGCATCTTCTAGAGTAACTTCACTTTTGCTTACTGCCTGCTGTTTCCACATGATGCCCAAGTACTTTTGGAGTCAGTTACTTGTTTGAGACCTTTAGATTAGTTGGATTGAAAATACATTACAGCTTTCATGAGATCATATTCACCCTGTCATAAATTCTTATGCATAATAAAGCTCTTTTTCTAATTGCCAATACATGGTAATAAATAAAAGGACATTCAAATGAGTTGTCATTATTTACTGTTTTTTCTATTCTTCTGAATCAGTTTTTGCTTCTCGACTCTCCGGCCCTGGTCTAATATTTCAAATTCTACCACATGGACATAGATAGATAGGCATGCCTTTGAAACAAAGTCTTGGGACATCAAGTAAGAAGTATTTTGTAGGTATAAAAAAGAAACCTGACATTGAATTTTTCATGATGGTTAATTACAACAAAATTCAAATACAAATATGAAAATCACTGTACAGTTAATGCCTTGTTATGTAAATTTTAGAATAATCTTTTCTATATTTATAAAGATATTGCTGGTTTGTGAAAGCAATTTTATCAAAGCTTTATTATTTTGGTGCAAATTAACATCTTTTCTATATCAAGTCTTTAATGCATGAGCTGGTTATATCTATCCATTTTGATCTTCCCTGATTTCTTTGTTTCTACCATTTGATGTTGTTACACACAAGGTTTGAGGCAACAGTCCTGGTGTTGGGTAACTAACAGTCTTGATGTAGACCAGAAGCTTTCTGAGGAGTCCATGGCTTTTTAAATGTTCACTTACTATAACGGAATAGGATTTAGGAGAAAATAGATACACTATCTTGGCCTTAATAACATATAGAATGGGCTCTAAGATGACAAATTCATTTCCCAGTGTTCCAGATTTACTGAGATTGGTTCTGAAATCCAAGCATCCTGCCTCCTGGTAGATTTTTTTTCCTACTGGTTACCAAGGGACCTAAAGACAGAGGTGCTATGCCATCTTGTGGTCTGTGTGTACCCACACTGCTGGAGTCTTGTCCTTGCCACAGAGTGAGGCAAGCCGATTGATACGGAGTGTCTCATAGCTCCTCCCTAAGATTGCTTAGTAAATAGTCTCTGAAATTAAGTTAACAATTTTACCTAGAAGAAAATCTGAACTATTAGGATTTGCCTGTCTTAATAGTGTGATTTTTATCTAAAATATGCAGTGAATAAAAAAAAAAAAATCCTCACACCGGACAAGTAAACTTTATCTGTTCACATATGTACTAGAGGTTAGAGCAATAATATCCTGGCTTTGTGCTATGAGTTCCTTCCTTAATTTCTTTAATTTGCATTTTGTAGGTCCCAACATGTAAGTCCTGTACATATTTTGTTAGCTCTACCTAATAGTTTCATTTTTTGAGTGACTAGAAATGGTCTTATATTTTTAAATTCAGTGTCCATATGTCCATCACCCTTATACAGAATATATAGAAATAAAATTGATTTCATATGTTTATCTTATGTTCTAAAAACTTTATGAGCTCACTAGTTCTAAGAGTAGTTTTGTAGATTTCTTGGCATTTTCTACATACACAATCATGTCATCTGCAAATAGGGACAATTTTATACTTTTTAATTTATATGCCTTTGCTTTCCTTTTTATTGACTTTTTGTATTGGATAGAACTTCCAGCACTTTGGTGAATAATAAAACAGTCAATCTAGCCCTACCCAATTATTGGAGAAAATGTCCAACCTTCCTCCATTAAGGGTGACATTAGCTGGATGTCTTTTCTTTCTTCTTCTTGCCAGTTGCTCTAGCTAGAAATTCCAGTATAACGTTGAAAAGAAGAGATGAGAGCTGACATCCTTGCCTTGCTCCCAGTCTTAGCGGGAAAGTATCCATTCTTTTATCATTAAGTGTAACATTAGCTTTGGTTTGTTCATGGATTATCTTTAGCAGACTGGAGAATTTCACATCTAGTTCATTGAGTTTTTATCATGAAAAGGTGTTGGATTTTTTGTCAAATGCTTTTTCAATATCTATTGATATGTTCATGTAATTTTTGTTTTTTATTCTACTAATATGGCATATCACATTAATTGATTTCTGGATGTTAACCAACTCTACCATCCTTGGAATACATTTTAGCCATGATATATAATTTTTTTAACATGTTGCTGGATTTGGTTTGCTAATATTTTGCTGAGGATATTTGCATCTGTATTAATAAGAAATATTTGTAGTTTTCTTGTGATATCTTTGATGGTTTTGGATTCAGAGTAAAACTGACTTTATAAAATGATTTGAAAGTACTCCCTCCTCTTATATTTTGAAGGGGTTTGTGAAATTGGTATTCATTCTTAGTTAAAAGTTTAATAGAATTCAGCAGTCTGAGTACAGACACTTCTTTGTGGGTAGTTTTTTAAAAATATTTTATTATTATTAATGGTAAATAACTTTAAATAGCAAATTATAAAAAATAATTTTACTACTATTTTAATCTCTTCACATAAGTCTATTCACATTGTTTATTTTTATTGTCTTATTTCTTATTATTGAGATACTTTTGGTACTTTATGTCTTTCTAGGAATTTGTCCATTTCATCTCAGTTAAGTAATTTATTGACATATAATAATTCATATTATGCCTGTACAATCCTTTTTATTTCCATGAGGCTTATGTAAATGTATCCTCTTCTGTATCTGATTCTTGATATTTGAGGCTTCTCTCATTCTTCTTGGAAGTTTGGTTAAGTCATATCAATTTTGTTGACCTTTTCAAAAAAAACAACTTTCAGTTTCACTGATTTTTTTTAAAGATTTTATTTATTTATTTGACAGACAGATCACAAGAAGGCAGAGAGGCAGGCAGAGAGAGAGGGGGAAGCATGCTCCCCACCGAGCAGAGAGCCTGATGACGGAGCTCGATCCCAGGACCCTGGGATCATGACCTGAGCTGAAGGTAGAGGCTTTAACCCACTGAGCCACCCAGGTGCCCCTAGTTTCACTGATTTTTTAATATTGTTTTCCTATTTTTTGGTTCCTTAATTACCACTCTAATATTACTATATCGTTCCTTATTGATTTAGGTTTATTTTGCTTTTCTTCTCCCACTCTCTTAAGGTGGAAGGTTTAAGTACTTATTTGAAATATTAAGTATTTCTCTCTTTTTCTTTAATATGAGCACTTGCAGCTGTAAATTTCATTTTAAGTACTCCTTTAGGTTCATCCCATACACTTTATGTGTTTTGTCTTGAGTTTCAATTGTTCAAAGTTTCATTTCAAAGTATTTTCTGATTTCCCTCTTGATATCCTCTTTGACTCACTTGTGATTTCTCACTGCATTTAATTTCCACATACTTGGGAGTTTCTAAGTTTTTCCCTGTTATTTATTTCTAATTTTATACCACTGTGGTCAGAAAATGGACTGTATATTATTTCCACCCTTTTTAATTTATTGGTTTGTTTTATGGCTCAGCATGTCATCTCTTCTGGAGAAAGTTCCGTGTTCACGGTAGTAGAATTACATCCCATCACTATTGGGTCATATGGTTTATAGCTGTCTACTAGGTGTAGTTGGTTCATAGTA
This sequence comes from Lutra lutra, assembly GCF_902655055.1. Taxonomy (NCBI): domain Eukaryota; kingdom Metazoa; phylum Chordata; class Mammalia; order Carnivora; family Mustelidae; genus Lutra; species Lutra lutra. The sequence goes on from NC_062290.1 coordinate 55,758,893, forward strand.
TTGTCCAAGACTCCCATTTCCTTGTTGAATTTTCCATCTTGTGTGTATACACTCTTGTAAGTGGGTTACTTACAACTCCTATTGCCATTATTGAATTTTATATTTCCCCATTTCTCTCAGTTTTGTCTCATGTATGTTGGTGCTTACCGTTAAGAACAGCCATGTTTATTACTGTTTTATCTTCCTATTATCTTTATAAAATAAGCCTCTGTATCTTTTAATATTACTTTGTTTTAAAGTTTATTTTGTCTGATACCAGTATAACCATTCCAGCTTTTTTATGAATGCTGTTTGCCTAATGTATCTTTTCCACTCTTTTATGTTCAGTTTTTTTGTATCTTTGAATATAAAGCATGTCTCCTATAGAGAGCATATATTGGATCTTGCTTCCGCCCCCCCCAATCTGACTCTTTGCCTCTTGTTGAATTGTTTAAATCATTCGTTTTAGTATTATTGTTAACATAGTCGGATTTATATCTGCCATTTAAAATTTTGTTTTTTATGTGTCTAACACATTTTTTATCCTCTCCTTTCTTTTTTTTTAAATTTTTATTTATTTATTTGACAGACAGAGATCACAAGTAGGCAGAGAGGCAGGCAGAGAGAGGGGGAAGCAGGCTCCCTGCTAAGCAGAGAGCCCAATGTGGGGCTCGAACCCAGGACCCTGAGATCATGACCTGAGCTGAAGGCAGAGGCTTAACCCGCTGAGCCACCCAGGCACCCCATATCCTCTCCTTTCTCTAGCTTTCTTCAACAAAGTAGCCATCCTACAATTAAACATGTATTTCACATGGAGTTTTGCTAATGAATCTATATTGAATCCACAAATTTCTCAATTGCCACCCTCCACCACAATCTCCACTGTTTCCAATTCTTTCCAATTCCTTTGCAAAGAGATTAGAAGCTATATTTATTGTTTGCTTCTCTCTCCATGCAAAATTTCTAGGCCAAGGTTCTGGGGGTGGACACAATGGCAGACACCTTCAATCTATGAACTGAACACTCAGAGGAAAGGAGCAGTAGCTTGAATTCTTAATGGACTGCATCACCTGGTGTTGGACCACTAACAAGTGGGAACAAGAGTATATTCTCAATGGTATCAAGTCCGAGACAGGCCTCTGTTACACAGATGGGTCCTGAGTAGAAGACGGTAGTCCCTGCCTCTCAGTTCCACTCATTCATCATAGCCTAGGCAAAAAGTAGCTGGGGACAGGTTGAAAAATGCTGCAGGAGAAATCTCCTGCAAAGATATTCCTGACAGGGATCTAGAGGGAGAGAGAGCCCATGTTCCAGTTCTTGGCTAGAACAGTTTATTTTTTTTTTTATTTTTTATTTTTTTAAAGATTTTATTTATTTATTTGACAGACAGAGATCACAAGTAGGCAGAGAGGCAGGCAGAGAGAGAGAGGGAAGCAGGCTCCCTGCTGAGCAGAGAGCCCGATGCGGGACTCGATCCCAGGACCCTGAGATCATGACCTGAGCCGAAGGCAGCGGCTTAACCCACTGAGCCACCCAGGCGCCCATGCTAGAACAGTTTAGAGTGGAATTTCCATCTTGCTAAGCTTAGTTCAAATATTAAACTCTTGTTTTTCTTGCTGAATTTTCATTCATTTTCTTAAATAGATATTTATTTGCTTGATGTTTGCTCTTTGGAGCATTTTCAGAGAATACAAATGGTTGCTTATAAATTATATAAATATGCTTTTATATTTATATTATATATAATAAATATATTATATACATTGTTTATATAATAAACATGACCATATAAAATTATATATATTTGTATCTGTCTTTGTATATCACTTTATATTTATTCTTGTTATATGTATAATGGTTGTTTTAGATATATTATGATGTTATGTATGTATATATAAATTTTCACCCATTTCATAGGGAAGTGGTCTGTAGAGCTCATCATGCTCTCATTCTGGGAGTAGATCTCTATCCATTCATTTGCTTATTTTGTTTTGTTTTTGAGGAGGAATAAGGTAATACATGTCCATGTGCCAGAAGCAGAGACCTCACATTAGTTCTCATTTTTATGTAGTCAAATGTAGCAATCTCTCTGTTCAGTGCTTCTGGTGTTCTTTCTGAGAAAGTGCTTTATCATCCCAATAGTAATAATATTTTGTCCAATTTAATTTCTCTACATTAATAATTTGATTAATGAAAATCTTTTATTTCTTTGGAAAATATTTTTATACTAATATTGATTGAACCTAGCAGGTTGCATATTTCTTTCTCTGTCTCTCTCTGAATTGAAAGGCCAGGACAATTTTCAGTACAATTAAAACTCAATACGTTTGTTTGTCCAACTAGACTTTCTATTCTCTTTAATTAGTTGTTCTGTTTCACCATGCATCTTTACCAATATTGTTAACATTTTTTAACTATGACAGATCACTTCAGTAGGTTGCTCTCCTTTCTTGTATATAACTACTTTTCTCTAAATATTCTTCTTTTTCAGAACTAGGTTATCTACCAAGTGAAAACACAGTAAGTTTAAGTTTATTTCTTTAGAGTAATGAAATATTTTAATAGTGAATCTTTCCATCTAAGATCAAGGTATGGTCATCTATATTTACATAAGTCACACTGAAGAGAATTGAAAGTTTCTATAATATAGACACTTAACAAATTTCCATTGTAAATATGAGGTTCCTTTTGTATAAAAAAGTTATAAAATTTTAATATTACGCTGATTTTTCATAGTATTTGTAATAATGATTTGTTAGTTCACATCAGTGATCCAGTTATTTTACTATTATCACTGACAAGTATGGACTGATTTTATTAATTATGAATTTTTATTCCCAAATCCGTGATTCTACTACCCAGGATATAATACAAAATAGTAACTGTTCATCTACTGCTCAATAGAACTGTAAGGTTTTTGCATGTGTGTTAAGTACTATGTTAGCTGTAAGTAATTGAATAATGAACATACCAGATGTAACAGCATAAAAATGTTGCAGAAACTGTTACATACAAATGTATTTTTACTTTAATAAATGTTTTATCAAAAGTATTAAATTTTGTCAGATTTATTTTTGGCATCTGTTGAATTTTTTTTAACTTCTGACCCAATAATAATCCAAAAAATTCTAAATGTTTGACAGATTCTCAATGTTTAACAATTGTTGAATCATGGCTACAAATTCTCTTTGGCTATAATATACTATTTTTTATCATGTTGCTGCATTGTTTCTGCTAATAATTCATGTAAGATTTTATTGTTGATATTAATATGAAATATTAGACATAATGTTGTATTCTTATCTGTGATTTTTCCTGCTTTTGATAATTTAGTAGTCATAGATTTTTTAAAATAGCTTTTCCTTATATCATTCATAAAAAAACTTAATTTCTTTTTTATGTATTGACTCTCTTCAGTTTCCTGCACTAATTGCCACACTTTGTTCTTCTCTGACACTCATTTAAGATTTTCTAAATCTTGAGAGCTTTCTTTGTTCAAACATTATTTAAAGCCATGTGCATTTAAAAATGTTAACTATATCATACTGTATATGTAAAATAAAATAGTACATAAACCTTACATAATATACATGCAAGGAGAATTTACTTATTTGGTAAAATCCTTGTTTTACATGTATAAATGAAAAATTTAAAACTGCTTACATAGTAACAAAAATTTGACTTAAATAATTGAAATTTTTTGTGTGTATGTATATTTAAGGAAAAAATTAAGCAACCAAATATATAATAGGCATTATGACTGGATTTGTCAACAATAATTGATTTTGCTTATCTACTATGTGTTGAATGCTCTGTATCAAGACATTTCTAAGTATACAAGTCAACACTTTTTAATCTTAATTCCTTTAAGATAAAACATTATTGTTGTTATTTTAAGCAATACTTGACAGTAAGTGTGACTTTCTCATTAAAGTTATGTGGCCAGTAATAATGGCATTAACAGTGCCTACTTAACCCATATATGATACCAGGCCCTTTTCTAAACACTTTCTGTTAATGTGTCACTTAGTCCTCACCACAAATCTGTGGAGGAGGCATTCCAAAATACAGTGGATTAGGAATCTGTTTGATTCAGTCAATGAAATTTCAAAGTTTTAAAGCTACAGTATTAAAATTTTCTCCTGTGTGCATGTGACTCTAAAGCCAATGCTTTACAGCACTAATCTAGCTCACTGCTCTTTGTTCCCTTTTTTATAAAAGTAATACAATGGGGATGCCTGGGTGGCTCAGTTGGTTAAGCAGCTGCCTTCAGCTCAGGTCATGATCCCAGCGTCCTGGGATCGAATCCCACATTGGGCTCCTTGCTCATCAGGGATCCTGCTTCTCCCTCTGCCTCTGCCTGCCATTCTGTCTGCCTGTGCTCGCTCTCTCTCCCTCTCTCTCTCTGACAAATAAATAAATAAAATCTTTAAAAAAAAAAAAGTAATACAATGTTTCTCTGTTTTGTATGAGTGAAATACCTTGCTAAGTAACAGATATCTTTGTGCTTCCCCTCACTGAACCTGTGTAAGTTTTGTTATTAATTATCTTCTATTACCACCTACTACCACCACCACCACTACCCACTGCTCCTTCAATAGCTTATGGATTGCCTAGCGAGGATTAATAAATAGAACTAACTGGTGACTGATGTGCCATTATCTCAACTGCCAAGGCCACAAATTTGACTTCTCTTGCAAAGGCAAATGCTTTTGGAATATGGAATGACAGGTATCAAAAGGTTATTTTGACTATTCAAAGCTTAAACTGCAGCCCTTAAAACATTATCTGGATTTTTATGATTGCTCTTTTGTTATCCTTCCTGTCCCTTTCATAGTCTTTTATTAGATGAGCCCCAGAGGTGATCCGTACTGATTAAAAATTATGACACTTCATTTTCATAACAGAAGCTCATCTCAATTCTACAACCAAAAGAGTTTGAATGAATAGAAAAATTCTCGGTGAAAAGCATGTCATCAAAGAAGAATGCTTTACAAATCTGAGCTGACAGTCAAAGCACAAACAAAATTTCTAAGAAGCTCATATTCTGACCACAGATTTGTATGTTTTGAAATTCAATTATTTATTATGCAGAAATACTATTTTCAGATTTCTTCATGTCTTGAAGACCTTGCCTTGTAATACTCTTTCATTTACAAATGAAACAAAATTGTCTCTTAAAAGACTAGGACTGCTTCCTGATGTTTATGGCAAATATGAAAATGACTGATAATCTGTGCAAATCCTAGTTTTACTCAGCTGTATGTCCTGAAGGCTTACAGCCAGAGTCAGATTCAAACTTGCCTCATCGCTGACCAATGAAAATAAAATTTGTATGAATTTTCAGGAGTCTATCCCCCTAAATGCAAAGAGGAAATGTCTTGAACTTTCCTCCTTAATTCAAACAAAGAATGTCTTCAACAGTGTATAGTGTGACTTTGTGATTACTTAGAGACTTCCCTTCTCTGACATCTCATGTCCTACTGTTGTAGACAAATCCATGTACAGACACATTCTTAATAGTTTCTTTGCTTTGGAAGTTTTGGTCATACTGTCTTTGAAAGGTTGAACAGTGTCAACTTAACTCATTGGTTCAGTGTCAGATTGTCTGGGCTAATGTGCTTATATAATTGAGTGACTGAGAATGAAGGTATATTCTCAAAGGATAATCTCCACATATGTAAAATTAACATAGATTTAACACCTAAGAATAGGATTTTGCAAAGATTAAATGAATTACTATAAGGTAAGATGCTTAGACCTACACCTCACCAATACAATAGTAGTTGCTTAATATAGGTATAGTGGCTTAAAAATATGTACTTGAATTATTTGATGATACTTTGATGGTTGGGTAGAGCCTAATTCTCCTACCCTTGACTGCAGCCAGATTTAGTGATTTGCACCTATTAAATAGAGCTGTAGATATGACAAATTCTGGTTTCTTAGGTTGGGTCACAAGAGACATTGCAGTTTTCATCTCTGTCTCTTCTAGATCACAGCCTCTGAGGGAAGCCAGCTGCTGTGTTATGAGGATACTCAAGCAGCCTTATAGTAGGACCCAAATGGTGAGGAACTAAAACCTCACGTCAATACCCAATAAGGCACTGATATATTCTGTCAACAGTCCAATGGGAGGAAGCCACACATAACACCAAGCTGTTTTGAACTCCTGATTGATAGAAAAAGTTAGGCAATGAAAATTTATTTCTGGGGGGCCATTTGTTATACAGCAATACATGATGAATCTAATGCTTTAGCTATTATTAATATTATTCTCCAGCCAACATTTCTCACCTAGGCCCAGTGTACCTTTCTTTGGCACTTGGTTCATGCCTTTCTGCAGACAGACATTCTCAGAAACAAAACAAAGCACTACTGTCATTTCAAGTGATAGTTGTCCAGTCTACTTGCTTGAAATGCCTATACACTGACACTACTCTTGGCAGATAGATTTTTCTTTTCATTAACAATTTTCTCAAACCATGCTATTTGGGAAAATATATTATTTGTTACAGAATGATCAAAGCATCATTTCCTAACCATGTCACTATCCATCTGGACCTCAGTACACTCCTGCCCAGAATGTTACATACTTCTTTCACCTTATATTCACAGTGTCCTCTTCAGCCAAGTGATACATTTGATTCTAAACTTCATTAATCAGAACCCCCTAATATGTTTCATCCTTGAACAATACATCTACTTTCTAATAAATAAGAAGCTAATTTCTCTTTGATATGGGTCTAGAAACTCTTACACCTCTGTGTGTATTGTAGTCCTAGTCAGAGCAGACCAGATGTAATGTGCTTTTTTGCACATCATAATTTATGTGACTTCCCATCTTCCTAGTGGGTCATCTTACAACATTATCAGTCTCCAATACTCACACTAAAATGTTATCTCAGCTTTAGCAACCACAAGCCCCCAATTATGCCTTAAGTTCCCAGTATGTCTAATAGCACAATACTCCATGTTAACAGCACAAAAGCCTGAAACTGTTTCGACCCCTTCATATCCCAATAATTTTTCTGGCACTCTCTTGCTGGGATCATACTGAAGACAATATTAACAGCAAATCTGTCACTTCATTCACAGTTGAAGATGTTGAACATCCTGATGTAATAGGTTGGGCTATGGCATGATTCAAAGATTATTAACTTTTTTTAATGTCTGTGCTTATTAGAAGCAGATTGGTGAATTCTACCAAACTTTAAAAAAGAATTAACATAAATTCTTCAGAAACTATTCTAAATAAATAAATAAATAAATACTCCCAATTCATTGTGAGAGGCCACTATTACACTGATATCAAAACAAGCCAAGCCATCACAAAAATGAAACAACACTGCAGACCAATATCCTTTATGAATATAGATTAGAAATTCTCAAAAAACAAACAAAACCCAAACCTAGAAAACCAAACCAGCAAAACATGAAAGGCATTATACAACCTTAGCAAGTAGGATTTATCTTCAGAATAAAAGGTTGGTGTAGACAGCCCCAAATCAATCAATATAATATACCATATAAATAAAATAAGCACACAGAAAAAAACCCCCACAATCCTCCCAAAAGTTGAAGAAAAAAACACTAGAGAAAAGTAAGACACTTTTAAATAAACACACTAAAAAAAAAAAAAAAAATTAGGACCAGAGAAGAACTCCAGCAGCCTAATACTAACCATCTACAACAACAGACTAACAAACAAAATAATCCACAGCTAACATGATACTGAATCACTAACAAACAAAATAATCCACAGCTAACATGATACTTAATCATATACAAGAGCAGGAAGAAGACAAAGATGCAGACCTTCTTGTAATTTCTAGTCAACATTACACTAGAAGTTGAAGCAAAAAAAAAAAAAGAAGAAAAATAAGTAATAAATAAAAAGCATCCAGATAAAAGAAAAGGTTAAAACTATTTCTTTCCATTACATATAGAAAATTTTTTTAAAAACGGCTAAAAGAATTAACTAAATCTAATAAACAAGTTCTGCAATGTTACTAGATACAAGATCAATAATCAATGGTATTTATACACACTCACATATAGTAACCTAAAAATTAAGGCAAAACAATTTCACTTAAAATAGTATCTAAAATAAAATATTTACAAATAAATTTAATAAAACAAATGCTAGGTTTTTACTCTGAAAACCGCAAAACACTATTTAAAGATATCAATGGAGTTCTAAATAAAGGATGAAAAATTCTATGTTAGGGAGGAGCAAGATGGCGGAGGAATGGGAGACCTAAATATCAACAGGTCCCAGGAGTTCAGCTAGATAGTTATCAAACCATTCTAAACACTTACAAACTCAACAGGAGATAGAAGAGAAGAAGAGCAGCAATTCTCTGAACAGAAAAGCAACCACTATCTGGAAGGTAGAAAGAGCAGAGAAGTGAATCTCAGGCAATATATGACAAGATAGTCTGCAGGGGCAGGGGCTGGCTCCCAGCAACTGATAGAGCAGCAGAGGACAAAATCAGAACTTTTAGAAGTCTCTCCACTCAGGTATGGGGCTCCAGAGGCAAAAAGAGGGAGTGGAGCCCTTGCTGTGGTCTCAGTGTGGACAGTGTGGTCTCAGGACCCACAGGGTCACAAAAAGAACGAGTGTGGCAGACCTGCCAGGTGTCAGAATGGCAAAGCCAACTGCAGAGATACAGCCAAGGAGTGGCCTCTCAGCTCGGGCTTACCTTAGACCATGATCCGAGGCACAGTTGGGCCACTGTTCTTCGAGCAGGGACCCCACAAGTGGCAGATCCAGAAGACTGCCTCCTTCCTCCTCTGGGAGCATGCTGTAAAAATCCACTGGGTTTGGAGACTCCAAATGGGACCATGTGCCAGATATAGAAACATTCGGTCACAAGCAGGGTGAGCTCAGAGTGCAGCCAGAGACCAGGGAGACGGGGAGACAAGGGAGACGGGAGTGACTGACTGCTTTTCTCTGAGGGCACAAAATGAGGAGTGGGACTCCGAGCTCTCAGCTTCTACAGGGGTGGAGATTGGGAGGCCACCCTTTTCATTCCTGTACCCCTGAAGCTAATAATATATTGTATGTTAATAAGATAAAAAAATAATTCTATGTTTGTGAATCAAAAAATTTAGTATTGTTATGGTGAGAATCCTCCCAAAACTGATTCACAGAATCCATGCAATCCCCATGAAAATCCTAGTTTTCACTTTGTAGTAATTCACAAGCTTATTCTACAATTCATCTGGAAATGCAAGGAAGCTAGACTAACCAAAAAAATTTTGAATATGAACCAATATGTACAAGTTGTACTTTATTATTTCAAAATTTGCTTACTTAAATATAATATTTAGTTACTATTTATAGTAATCAGGACAATGGAATCCTAGCATAGAGATAGATAGGTAGAATTGAGAGTCCTAGTTGAACCATCAAATGTATTATCAATTGACTATCCATAAGGAGGATATGGTGGAAGAACAGTGTTTTCAAAAACAGTGCTTGATAGCTGGGTACCTACATGAGAAAGAATGAAATTTTACCCCCTACCTCATACCATACAAAAATGGCTCAAATACCTAAATGCAAGTGGTAAACTTCGAGACTCTTTAAAAATGAGTAAATATTTGTGATTTTTCATTAAGAAATATGGGACACTTGGGTGGCTCAGTGGGTTAGGCCACTGCCTTTGGCTCAGGTCATGATCCCAGGGTCCTGGGATTGAGTCCCACATCGGGCTCCTTGCTCAGCAAAGAGCCTGCTTCTCTCTCCGTCTCTGCCTGCTTCTCTGACTACTTGTGTGCTCTCTCTCTCGTTCTGACAAATAAATAAATAAATAAAATATTTAAAAAAAAGAAATGTCTTCAGATGACATCAAAAGCATGAGTGATAAAAGAAAATAGATACATTATAATTCATCAAAATTAAAAACTTTTCTACCTCAAAAAACACCAAGACAGTTCTAAGTTGACATGTTAATTGTTCCAAGCATCCTAAAGGTTATGCAACTCTAACTCATTAATCTGTGCCCTCTAGTTTATAGCTTGATGAATTACAGCTTCTTTGAGATCTCACCAGAACACTGACCCTGGAAAAATAAGGAACTACATGTTTCTAAGATCAAGCTTGACCACACTAGAAATAGACTTTCTTTATGCCAACAAGTCTGCTTGAGATCATACTGAGAATGCTTCCCCTGCACGTCAGCACTCACCACTTCCCTGTGACTCACCCTTACAAACCTCTTGCTTGGACTAGGACTTTGGAGTTAGTCCTTGGACCTTTATCTGCCACCTGCCCAGGTTACCTGCTTCCTGAATAAAGCAACTTTTTCCTTCCCATCAACATTATCTCTCAAGTATTAACTTTCAAGTGGTGAGTGACTATACTTGAGTTTCATTAACAAACACAGGAATGGAATGAAATGTTTGCAAATCTTCTATCTTGGAGAAACTTGTATCTAGAATATTTAAAGAATGTTTACAGCACTTTAATACAAAGAAAAATAATCTAATATTTAGAACAAGCAAAGATGAATAGACATTTCTCCAAAGAAAGCATACAAATTTATAATAACCACATGAAAAGATACTTGGTATCATCATACATTAGGGAAATGCAAATCAAAACACAAGGGATACCACTACATACCCAGTAAGATGGCTATTTTTTTCAAGTACAGAGAATAAAAAGTTGGTGTGAGTGTGGGAAGTAATCAAAACTCTCGGGCTTAGTTGATGGGATCACAAAAATGGAGCAGCCACTGGAAAGCAGTTTGGCAGTTCCTCAAAATGTTAACCATACTGCTACCATATCACTCAGTAATAATACTGCTAGGTATCTACCCAAGACAAATGAAAAAATTTATCTACACAAAAACTTGGACACAATGTCCCAAGAAGGAATATTTATAAGAGAAAAGTGAAAACAACACAAATGCCTATTAAAATGATGAGTGGATAAGTAATAAGCATATGTTCTTATAAAGAAATATTATTTGGCACAAAAATGAATGACACACTGAAACATGTTATAGAATAGATGGACCTTGTAAACTTAATGCTAAGTCAAAGAAGCCAGTCACAAAAAGCCATATATTGTATAATTCAATTTATATTAAATATCCAGGAGAGGCAAATATAGTAGTCTCTCTTTTCTGGGATAGGGGAAAGGGAGATACATTCCAAAATCACCACAGGTAACCAAAACTACAGATAGTACTAAAACCTATTTATGTTATGCCTTTTCCTATATGCACATATGTATGAGAAACTTTAATTTATGTATTAGGCACAGTCTGAGATTAACGATGACAACTAATAATAAAATATAACAATTATACATACTATATACTGTAAATATATGAATATACTGTACTGCAAAAAAACTTCATGAATGTGGTCTCTCTCAAAATATCTTATTGTACTGTACTCACCCTTTTTCTTGTGATAATGTAAAATGATAAAATGCTGTTGTGATGAGATGAAGTGAGATGGATGACAGTGACATTAGGATGCAGGGTTAGGCTTCTGTTACCCTTCTAACAATATGTCAGAAGGAGGATCAACATCGGCTTCTGAACCACAGTAGACTGTGAGTAACTGAAATTGTGGAAAGCAAAACTATGGTTAAAAGTGGGGAACTAGGGGTGCCTGGGTGGCTCAGTGGATTAAGCCTCTGCCTTCAGCTCAGGTCATGATCTCAGGGTCCTGGGGTTGAGCCCCATATTGGGCTCTCTGCTCGGTGGAGAGCCTGCTTCCTCCTCCCCCTTTGCCTGTCCCTCTGCCTACTTGTGATCTCTGTCTGTCAAATAAATAAATAAAATCTTAAAAAAAAAAAAAGTGGGGGAACTACTGTACTTAGAAACAGAAGGTGGATTACCTAAGGCCAGAAGAAAGGAGAAACAGATAGTGAATGTTAAACAGTTATGAGGTTTCTTTTTGTGGTGATGATAATGTTCTGTAATTAGATCAGGATGATGATTTTTACAAACCTGTAAATATACTAAAACCACTGAGATACACTTTATATATGTTTGAATTTCATGGCATGTGAATTATATCTTAATAAAGGTGTTACTTCAAGAAAAAAATTATGGAACCCACTAGTAACCCCTTAAAGGATGGAGATATTGTTACATATCTCACAATTCCTATACTAAGTAATCACAATTTCTACACTAAAGTTGCTACTTATGAATTAAAAGACAAAAAGGTATTAGAACTATTCATATAGTTGTGCAGCACTAAGATAGAGCTGTGAATTGGGGACCTGGGGCACAACAAGCATCAGTCAGCGAGAGTGACAGAGACATAGAAGAGATGGTTTGTGGACAGAGTCTTGAAGGATGAGCTGTTATCAGCTAATGTGAAAGAAAGCAGTGATGTCATAGCAGCATGGTGTAAGAATGAGAAATGGACAATTTGGTAGAGTGAGAGGATCATAAAGGAGACAGAATTTTATCATGAGAATTAAGAATATTCCAATGAGAAACCTAGATGGGAGGGGGATTACCCAAACAGATGTTCATTAAAAAAAAAAAAAAATCCCTTGAAGTATGACAACTGGCAAAAACAAAAGCAAACAAGCAAACAACAAAATGGTAGGTTTCAGCATTAGATATAGGAGAAGAGCTGGAACTGAAACCTTCTGATTTGAAATTCTATCTACAGTTATGTCATCTTCCAATGAGTTTTACTTAATGGTGATTTTCTTTTTTTTTTTCTTTTTTCTTTTTTTAAGATTTTGCTTTTTCTTTTCTTTTCTTCTTTTTTTTAAGATTTTGCTTATTTATTTGAGAGAGAGAATGAGCAGTGGGGAGAGGCAGAGGCGGAAGGAGAAGCAGACTCCCTACAGAGCAAGGAGCCAGATGTGGGACTCAATCCCAGGGCCCTGGGATCATAACCCAAGGCTAAAGCAGATGTTTAACCCACTGAACCACCCAGGCATCCCAATTGTGATTTTTCTTTCCTTTTTTTTTTTTTTTTTTAAAGATTTTATTTCTTTATTTGACAGAGATCACAAGTAGGCGGAGAGGCAGGCAGAGAAAGAGGGGGAAGTAGGTTCCCTGCTGAGCGGAGAGTGCAATGTGGGGCTTGATCCCAGGACCCTAAGACTATGACCTGAACTGAAGGCAGAGGTTTTAACCCACTGAACCACCCAGGTGGCCCCCAGTTGTGATTTTTCTTTTTTTTTTTATTTATTTTTTTAAAGATTTTTATTTATTTATTTGACAGAGATCACAAGTAGGCAGAGAGGCAGGCAGAGAGACAGAAGAAGGGAAGCAGGCTCCCCGCTGAGCAGAGAGCCCGATGCGGGGCTCGATCCCAGGACCCTGGGATCATGACCTGACCTGAAGGCAGAGGCCTTCACCCACTGAGCCACCCAGGCACCCTAGATTGTGATTTTTCTTAATGTTGACTCTTATCCCCATTTTTTCCAACTTCAGACAAAAATTCATACGGAACAATTGCAAAGAATGATTGAAAATACATTTAATACATACTGTTACTATTCAGTCTACCGAAAAATATTTTAGGAAATACAACATATACTTTACATTACCCCCGACTGAACAAATTATTTTTGTATGGGTGATTGTAACAGTTTAATTTAATTAAACATAAACTGTTTCCTTGATTAAAATGACATTTAGTTAAATCTTCCTTTCTTTGCCATTAACTTCTGTAGCAATATCTGGCACCTTTCTATAGTTAAAAGAAAAAATTTTAACCAGGGAATATAAATATAGTCAGTAAAGATGAAAATAAATCATTACAACCTGTTAATGTGTTGGGAAAGGAATTTATGTCTGCTCCTTAATTGTTATCCTACTTCAAATTTTGTTCACTCATAATATTCAGATAATGCACTTCAGTAATTTTTACAGTGACATGCTATAATTTACAAAATTATTAAATTATATGTTTAAAAAAGAAATGAACAGGGGCTGGCTTAAATTTCTTTAGGATAATTGTAGAGTAAATTTCCAAAATGATTTCAATTGCTTGCTTATTCTATAGCTTTCTTATAATCCTAATTGCAATGAAGAAAATATTTTTCAACAAAGATTGCTAACTGATATTCATATAAATTTATTTTAAGAGAAGTTTCACATCTTCAATATTTATTTTATATGTCAAGTAAGTTTTTCCTTCAGTCTTTCAGCTCTGTCTTCATATCACTGCAAATCAAATCTAATTGCACTTAGAATTTATACATACATATTGAAAAATGGAGATAAAAGTTTCAAAAACAGTTTTTAAGTACTACATATATAATAACATACTGAAAATACTAAAATTAAGGGAAATAACTTGCTAACATTTTACACAAACCCTATGGAAATATTTCCTTTAAACATGAAGTAAACAAAGATATTCTCAAGAAAACAAGAAAACTTGCTGCCAGCAAACTGAACTACAAGAACTCTGAATACAGTTCTTTAGGCTAAGAAATACCAACTCTGGATTAGAATCCATAGTTCAAGAAGAAAGGATTAAATCCACACTTTAAGAAAGGGCAGATAAGCGGATAAATACAAAAGACAGTAGAATGCATAAAGCAACCAAAATGACAATATCTTGAAAAGTTTCTAATACATTCAGAGGTAAAATATATAACAACAGTTGGGATTTTTAAAAGGGATAAATGAATTTAAGTTGTTGCAAACTTCTTATATTGTTTGGGATGAGACAAAAGTAGTAGCTTAAGATGTCAGTAATAATGTAACAAATTTTGAAATAATGAAAAACTACTAAAGAATGATGAAGATATTACTAAAACACTAACAGATTTTCAAATAGAATCCTAAAAAACTTGATTAACATAAGTGAATATAGGAAAGAGGGAATCAAGAATGAAGGACAGATGTCACAAATAGTAAACAAATAGCAAGATGGTAGATATAAACCAACTGTATCAATAATAACATTAAATATGAATGGACTAAAACAACCACCTAAAAGAGATAGGATAAACAGAAAGGGAGAGAGAAGAAAAACTTAACATCCTGCTTATAAGAGAAACTTTAAAAAGACAGGTTGAAAGTAAAGTATTATTTTTTTAAAATTTTATTTATTTATTTATATGACAGTGAGAGAGAGAGAGAGAGAGAGATCACAAGCAGGTGGAGCAGCAGGCAGAGGGAGAGGGAGAAGAAGGCTCCCTGCTCAGTGGGGAGCCCAACATGCAGCTCCATCCCAGGACTCCGGATCATGACCTGAATGGAAGGTGGATGTTTAACTGACTGAGTGACCCAGGCACCCCTAAAATAAATTTTTAAAAAACCATGCAATAACTAACCCAAGTTAATGGTAGGTATGGTTAATGGAAGGTAATGTAACTATGTTAACATTGAACTAAGGAGATTTAGGGGCACCTGGGTGGCTCAGTTGGTTAAGCTACTCTCTTCAGCTTGGGTCATGATCCCATGGTCCTGGAATCAAGTCCAGTACCTGGTTTCCTGCTCAGTGCTAAATCTGTTTCTCCCTCTCCCTCTGTCCCTCCTCCCCACTTGTGCTCACTCTATCTCAAATAAATAAAATATTTAAACAAATAAACAAAAAAAGGAGATTTTAAGACATGGATGGCCAAAATATGAACAGTCTTCAAAAACACATTTTAAATACAAAACACATAGATAAAGAAAACTACAATGATGGAAAAATATACACCCCAAATAAATCAGAGCATTTCTGTCAATGTCAGATAAAGGAGACTTAAAGCCAAGAAATATTATGAATGATAAAGCAGAACATTTTACAATAATAAAGCAGTCAATAGAATGATAGGACTGTAAATTTGGGGGCAGATAGCATAGTTTCAAATTATGTAAAGTAAAAATTAAGATAAATAAATACAAAATAAAAATCATAAGAGAGATTTAACATGCTTCTTTTGGTAGGGAAAAGAAATAAAAATTTAAAATGTTTTAAAAACATTATTAAACAAACTGATTTATTTGATATATATAGAATATCCCAAATGTAACTATAAAATGTATATTCTTTTCAAAGGGTCACAACACACTTAGCAAAACAAAGTACATTCTAAGTCACAAACCA
Organism: Lutra lutra; assembly: GCF_902655055.1. NCBI lineage: Eukaryota > Metazoa > Chordata > Mammalia > Carnivora > Mustelidae > Lutra > Lutra lutra. Next base: position 55,774,919 of record NC_062290.1, read on the forward strand.
ATTTTTTAAAAATTCCAGTTAAGGAATAATGAAGTATATATTCTCCAACCATTGTAGAAATAAATTAACATTCAATAATGATAGGCAATTAGAAATCACTCAAATACTAATTATGCAACTAACTGCTAAATAATCTATAGGACAAAGTAAAATTCCAACGGATATTAGAAAATATTTTGAGATGAAAATAATAAAATTATTCCACAAAATTTGTGGAATAGAGATAAAGCAGTTCTGGAGGTTAAATTTAATATTTAAAATATACATATCAGACAGAAAGAAAGTTTAAAGACCATGATTCAAGCTTGCAGCACACAAAACAAGAAAATTATGCAAATGATCTATAAGTATGACACTATAGTAATAAAAGTATTCAATACTATACCATCCATACTCATTTAGATTAATGGAAGACAACTTAAAGCACAGATTAATCCTACATATTTACAGCCATTTCATTTATGACAAAGGTGCCTCCAAAATGTATAATGAAAAATTTTTCCCCTATGAATAGTGCTAAAGCAATTAGATACCCATACAGATAAAAGTTGATCAAGTTACATCCTATCTTACACCATATAGAAAAATTAACTTAAGTAGATTTTCTCAGACTGATCAATTAATATTAAAATTTAAACAACATTCCAGGGGAAAAAAGTTATTCTCCTCAACGTCTTCATGTTGGACCCTGGAGTTGCAAAATATTTTTAAAACATTAATAAGCATAAAACACTAATCAAACAGGAAAATAACTCCTATAGTACATTCACATTCATTAAAGAACTTCTGGTCATCTAAATAAATCATCTTTAAAGCTAATGAAAAGATAGTCTGGAAAAATACATCTGATAATGACGTGTATCTAGAATATATGAAGAACATTAGAAATCAGAAAAGAGGCAATAAAATACAACTGAAAAGTGGGGCAAAGTTTTATAAAACCACTTTACAAATGAGTGAATCAAGATGATCAATAAGCATATGAAAATATATTCAACATTATCAGCAGGGAAAAGATTAAAATTACAATGAGATTTCAGAACACAACCATCAAAAGGGCTAAATTTAAGAAACTGACTATAGGATGGGGCGCCTGGGTGGCTCAGTGGGCTTTAACCTGGGATCAATCCCTGCATAGGGCTCTCCACTCAGCAGGGAGCCTGCTTCCTCTCTCTCTGTCTCTCTCTCTGCCTGCCTCTCTGTCTACTTGTGATCTATCAAATAAATAAATAAAAATCTTTAAAAAAAATTAAAAACTGACTATAAGATATTTAGATGAGAAAGTAGTGCTACTAGAACCATCATATACTATTGATTAGATTATTAATTTGTTGATCAAATTTGAAAAAAAAATCTTAGCAATATCTACTAAAACTAAACATGCATATCCCCATGACTCAGATACCACTCCAATGAAATATTAGTTACAAAAATCTATCAAAACATATTTACATAATACAGATAAAAAATGGAAAGAACTCAAAAGTACCAAGAAAAGGATAGGCAATTTATATTTATAGTGACATTCTATTACACAACAATACATAAAAGAACAGTCTCCTGACAGGAAAAGATGCTCAACATCACTTATCATTAGGGAAATGCAAATCAAAAGCATGAGGAGACAGTACTTCACACCTGTCAGAATAGCTACAATTAAGAAATAATAAATGTTAGAAAGGATATAGAAAAAAAGGAGCCCTCGTGTACTGTTGCTGGGAATGCAGACTGGTGTAGCCACTATGGAAAATAGTAAGGAGGCTCCTCAAAGAATTAAAAACAGAATTACCATATGATCCAGTAATTCCACTACTGGATGACCCAAATGAAAAGATACAAGCATTTCTATGATTATTGCAGCATTATTTACAATAGCCAAATTATGGAAGCAGCCTAAGATGAATGACTGATAAATAGAAAAGGAAAAATTGGTATATATAATCAATGGAATATTATTCAGCCATAAAAAAGAATGAAATCTTGCCACGTGGAACAATATGGATGGGTCTAGAGGGTATAATGCTAAGTGAGATAAAGTCAATCAGAGAAAAACAAATACCATATGATTTCATTCATAGATGGAATTTAATAAACAAAAGAGTAAAAGAGAAAAACAAAAAACAAAACAAACAAAAACAAAAGCCAAAAACCAAAAACCAAAAAACCCTGCCAAAACCAGGACAGACTCTTAAATGTAGATAACTGGTGGTTGCCAGACAGGAGGTGAGTAGGGGGATGGATGAAATAGATTGGAAGTGAAGAAATGTTGTGGGAAGCAGTTGGCTGGAAGGGTTTTCCATCTGTGTATATCTAAGTTCTATATGTCCTGAGAAAGTGACACAGTGTACCCAGCAGGCATTCAATACAGAGGTGACATCGAAAGCTTATCACCCTCCAGAGCTTTATCTGTTTTACATATTAGATTCCAATGTGTTATTTTAATATAAGACTGCAACACAAACAACTTTGATAACCACCTGTTCATATTTATATAATGCCCAAAAGGAGACAATTGGGCTCAAGGTTTCCAGCTAGGTGATTGGCTATAATTACTGATACAGCCTTCTGATTTTTCAGCCCTAAGTTCATTATAGAAAAAAAAATCTCAGAAAAATCAGTGATCACTACAAAGTAGAATGAGCCAGTGGGGCTTATTTGTGCATTGCAGCCCTTTACATATTCATTACATCATGAAAATGTGGATGTGGGTAGATGGTGCTGCAAGGAATCACATGCGAGCACACACACCTGGTTAAGGCTTGGGACTGATCCTGTGTATTAGCTTTGACTAAGAATTTCAGTGACAGTGGAAATTGTGAAGCCAAACAAAACCTCTCTGTATTTCTACTGCACAGATGTCAACCTGCGATTATCATGGTGCCCATGGAGCTTCCAGTCATGCTCTCCTGTCATCCTCCTCCCCTCCATTCTTTGGTCCAAGGGCTGTACTTAGGAAGTTCTCAAACATGTCATTCTGCATCTTTCTTTCTTCCCCAAGCTATCTCTGCTGCCTGGGACCCTTTTGCTAGTTTTATCTCTCCATACATCTACCTCGTATCTATTCTACAAGATAACCACGCAAGGTTTTTTTCCTAGCAAACATCACCCTGTCTCCTTCAGATATTCATCTATTTTGTTCCAATAGCACTATGTGCATTACTTCTTCATGTCACTTACCTTACTGTAAAATAAATATCCGTGAACATTTTCATTTCTCCTATTAGGCAGAGAGTGGATTAAGGGCAATCTCAGCACCAGATGCTTACTTGTGTGCAAGTAACAAAAAAAAATTATAATGAATATATGAAAAGAAGGTAAAAATACTGCATGGATAATGAAGTGAGGGATCAATAAATAGAACTGCTACTGGTGTAGTGAGAAAATTATACAGGTTCTTGACTATTTTTTTTAAAAGATTTTATTTATTTCTCTGACAGACAGAGATCACAAGCAGGCAGACAGGCAGACAGAGAGAGAGAGAGGGAAGCAGGCTCCCCGCCGAGCAGAGAGCCCAACGCGGGACTCGATCCCAGGACCCTGAGATCACGACCCGAGCCGAAGGCAGCGGCCCAACCCACTGAGCCACCCAGGCGCCCCGGGTTCTTGACTAATTTTTAAAAGATAATGTAGGATCAGTTTTAGTTTTTTCATAAAGAGTGGTCAAGCAATACTTAAAAACATACATTTCTATCAGACAACTTTGCTATTATTTGAAATAATTACTTAGTATATACTATATCAGACTAACTACTACTGTATTAGGAAATTGTGTACATATATAGAATGCATATGGATACATGAATAAATGTATGAATTATGAAGATTGAATCCAAGTATATGGAGATGGACTCCCCCAGCTCAAGTCAATCCTTGACCATTTTGTTCTTACCCTATGGATGGTATACAATTAACAACAGAGCATTCAGCACAAATCAAGAAAAGATTGCACAAAGTGATTTCATTATAGGAATAGTAGGAAAAGCCACTGTGTCTATCAGCATCTTAGACGGCCTCCCTGTCTCCAGTGTTTCTCTCTTATAGAACTTTGCAAACATTTCCCTTGGATTAAACATATTTGGCTGAAAGCATTTCTAGAACCACTTCAACCCATCAAGAGAAATTTGTGTTTTTTTTTCTTTTCTCTTAGAATAAGTGTATTTCTCTTTGACCATTATTTCCAAAGATTAAGCACTTAAAACAGCATGACTGCCTAACCACATCTTGTCTTGAGCCTTTCTGTAGACTGGGTAAATTTAAGTCTCATGCTAGATTCAATTATTTGTATTTCTCTCTCAAACACTGAAAAAGCCCTCCTGTGTACTTTTATGCATCTTGCTATATAGTAAACCCCACTGTGGTTATGGTTTATTCCAAAGCTGCGTTTAATAGGATGATCTGGTCACTTCACATTCAGACATATATAATTATCTTTTGTGGGTGACTGGTCACAAATTCAATAGAATTTATATGAATGCTTTGCACAGTTGCCCATAGAGAAGGGTCATGACCCAACAATTGCTCAGAAGTACATCTATTTGGTCATGCTCTGCTGCACATATTCTTTTCATGGAAATCAATAATTCTCTTGGTGGAATCTTGGATTTGAGTTTGCATATATTTAGGCAATGACTGTTTACATAATAGAATTATGCAACAAGGTAAACAGTTTCTGAATTAATCAAGACCTAGATTGCTGGTCTAGTTGTTTATTGATTTTTCAGTCATTTTTTCCTATTGTCAAAAGAAAAATAAAAAGGTAATAATTATTCTGATAATATTGCCAGGACAGACTTACTCTTGTGTCAGTGATTTACAGAAATCAAAAATTTTTAAAGATTTTTATTTATTTGACAGAGGGAGAGAGATCACAAGTAGGCAGAGCAGCAGAGAGAGAGAGGGAAGCAGGCTTCCCGCTGAGCAGAGAGCCTGATGCAAGGCTCGATCCCAGGATTCTGAGATGATGACCTGGGCCGAAGGCAGAGGCCCAACCCCCTGAGCCACCCAGGTGCCCCAAATATTTTTGAAAGATATAACTGCCTCTTGCTCATTTTGTAATTTTTCATGTTTTCTATATAGCAACTTGTATCGTACATATTTCAAAAATAACACGCAATTTTCTATCCCTTTGGAAAACACACACATTTAGGGTATCTTATAAAAAGCTAAATATTATTATGCCTTTACTGTTTTAAAAGATTTTAGAGAGAGAGAAATAGAACATGAGCAGGAGGAGGGGCAGAATGAGAGGGAGACAAGTAGATTTCTGGCTCAGTTGAGTGGGTAGCACGACTTGGGGCTCAATCCCAGGACTTGAGATTATGACCTGAGCTAAAATCAAAAATTGGATGCTTAACTGATGGAGTCACCCAGGCATCCCTGTGCCTTTTACTTTTTGGCATGGAAAAAAACTGGGAAAGCAACTTGGACATCATATGTGACATCTAAAATTCTGGTATTAACTAAGCGAATAGGATGTTAATGAACAGACATCTAATGAATACTAAATGTTTAATTTCCCAAGTTATCTAGAAGCTTTACAAGTCATGGCAATTATTGGAAATAAGTATGATCATAAACATAAAAATAAGAACATTTGTATATGTCTTTCAGCTAACTACTTCTGAACTTGGCAGCCCATGTAGTAACTGTGAGCTCAATAAACTCTGAGCATACTCCAAGTGAGAGCCAATAAAGACAGCAGAGAGAGAATTCCAGGAAACGTTTCTTCTTTTCCAAATAAGGGACATTTTTCTATGATCAATATTTAAGATGGAATATTATACTGTCTGATATCTGCTAACATTTACAGGAAGTAAACTGACATTAAGAAAGGTATAAAAAGAAGAATTTAATATAAATATATTTTATAATATAAATAATATATATTATATATAACATAATTATATATGATTATATATTACATATAACATATTATTATATGTCTAATATAAATATAAGAAGAATTTTTTAAACTTATTTGAATTTGACATCTCATTTTTAAGAAACGCTTCACTGAACGCTCTATGAAACACATTTTGGGGATACATTTATTTAATGGCATAAGTAGCTCTATGACCATGTCTACTTAGAGATGTGCAAGGAATCGAAGCAACTGTTTCATAACATACAATGAAAATCAGGCCCAGGGGAGCTGGTTGGGTACAAGAAACCTCCCCATGCCTATATACAAAAACAGAGAACAGTCAATAGGAAAGTGAATAAGAGAATAAGAAAAGGCATGGAATTAAAGACATACATTTGGTGGAAAATAAAGTGAAACCCAAAGAAATTATGTAGTCCAAATTGAAAGTTAAAGATATGATGAACAGCATAAGAAAAGCAGGCAAACCTAGGTTAGAACCAAGGCTTTATAACTGGCTTGACAAGTAAAATAAACCCCCTGACCTCCATTTCTTTGTGGATAAAATAGGACTACTCTATCAGACAGATTAATTAAAATCATATAAGCCACAGGTTGGCACCTGGCAGTTGGCCAACAAAAAAACTTATGATAGGTATTAAGGCGCAATATTAAAAGGTAATGATTATATTTTTACTTCTTAATATATGTTCTTAAAACTGGAACTACATACCCAGTGCCGTTTTTATAATCTTGCACGCATGTATTTGAATCTTTAACAGGACTGTTGGAAAGACGGTGGCTGATCTGTGGAAATGTACCCCTGCCACTGGCAGTGAATCTAGTGGTAGAGCAGAACATTTATGCAGAAAATAAGAAAAAAAGGTGGAAGATAAATAAGAAGTTCCCCAAGTTTGGTAAACGTGCTATTCTTTTCCTGGCCATTTATATTATGCATGTAATAGAAGGGAAGTACAGTGACAAAGCACAGATATGGTCAAATGTGAGCAATTTTGTTAAAGGCCCAAGATACTTCAATTTTGTCTGCTATCACATTTCCTAATAACAGACTTACAGTGTTTTAGTGATGGTGTTAATTAGAAGTGGGTAAACAAACTCAATGATTGCAATATATGATATGGAAATTCAAAAGAAAGAAATAACATGAATTACAGTATCACAAGGACACAGATGAAGGCTTTCAAGAATGTGTATTTTACAGTATCTTTTTTTTATTTGCTCTATTGCTCCTTTCTTAAAATTGAAATCCCACTCACTGATTTATTAAGCTTTGTTACACACATCGAAAGCCAAAAGTTTCCCTACTTCTATTGCTTCTATCTCATAATTTACGATGGTGTTTTTGTTATTCAGTTCAAAAATATTTAAATTCCCCATTATGATATTTCCCTTGACTTACGAATCACTTAGAAATGTTTATTTCTTTAAATACTTACATAACACATTTTGGATATCTTTTTAGTTCTCAAATTTTATTGTATTCTGACGATTCCAACCCATTGGTTTTGTTGAGATTTCCTTTATGTTCAAGTATGTGACCAACTATTTTTATTTTTATTATTTTATTTTAGAGAGAGAGCTCATGAGAACGTCGGGGAGGAGCAGAAGGAGAGGAGAGAGAATATCAAGGAGGCTCCATGCTCAGCGCAGAGCCCGACCTCACCACTCTGAGATTATAACCTGAGCCAAAACCAAGAATCAGATGCTTAGCCAACTGATCTAACCGGCACCGTGTGACTCTTTTTAAAAGTCCCTTGAGTGCTTAAAGTCTGAAAGTTACACTGTGTGACCCACTTGTGTGGGGGCTGTAAGACTTAGAGTCACCCACTATTTCTGTTAAGAAACATAGCTTCATAAAGTCTTTTTTTCTTCCCTTCTAGTAACAGTATAATAAAATACAAATAACTTAAAAAAAAAAAGTCTATTTTATCTGGATAATTACTATCTCAGGACTATCACCCCTGGAGCTCTCCTGCTCTGCTCTCTTACTCCTTTTAATCTTTATTTTCAGTGACAGTTTTGCACCTCTTGTTTTACCTTTCTCTTACTATTCCTAGAAGAATAATTCTAGAGGTTTAAACACAATAGGCAGAGTTGGACATATTCTACAGCCAAAACCTTTTTGTAAAATTAGGGCTAATTAACAAAGAGATTTTTCATTTTGCTTAAAGTTTCATTTCCTTTGTAAAAGGAAATCATATAAGCTTGAGCTTTAAACTATTATTCAAACTTGAGCTTCAAACTATTACCCTATTTGTCTTCATTTTTTATGCATAAAGATTTTATTAAAACATGGTCAAAAAGTCAAAGCACTGATTAAAGCTGCATGATTTATTAGATAAAAGTTAAATTTAAATAAAAAATAAAATCCTTTCATGGCCAACAAGTGTGCACCAGCCTGGCCCCTAACACATTCTCTTTCCCTCTTGCCTGTACTCCAGCTATATTATTCTTTTTTGTTGAGGTCCATTTTCTTAAAAATAATTTCCCTGAAATCAATAACACAGCTATTTCCACTTTGTTGTCCACAGTGCCCTGTATTTTGTCTTCATAACATTGATCACAGTGTATAATTGTTTTTGAAATTTGAATGATTACTGCATCCCACTAAAATATGAAGACCCAAAACAGTACACAATGACACATAATAGTTAATAACAAGCTTGGAATGAATAAATATGCTGTAATAATTTTGCAGTAGCTCAACCAAATCTATTATATTTTCAAAGATCAGGGATTGTAGAAATTTTCTAATGTTGAAAATAGGTCATCAAAGTAAAGACAAAGATATTTGACTTGTCATTTTAAATAATCCATAATTTGAGCCTAACTCTTTATAGTTTCACATTTTTTGGTCTCTTAGCCTCATCTATTTGAGATTCTGATTTCATTAAAACTGAGTGAAAATTCCAGATTCATCCAATTTCATTTTGACACCTAGAAATGAAAAGAGGCCCTCAAGGAGGGCTTCTTAAAAGTACTGAGGATCTGACCTTTGGTTACCAAAAAAAAAGTGTTTCACTTTCATCTCAAGGTCTCCATGGCTTGACAGAAATTTTCTCTTACCTGTCATTTATTTCTCTCTCTTAAGTAAATTAAGTTATTGCTGTGACTGCTCAGGACTGTCATCTCTTCTTTATAAGCATATATCAGATCAAGATTTTTTAAAACTAGTTTTGTGTGACCTTATAGGTGGATGACAAATTTGAAGGAGTCCTGTGGCAGGCACAGTATTCTGCTTATTACTGAGTTCATATGAGGTACTGATAGTGGGTCTCTTGCTTTAAAATATATTTTATTAACTCTTTTTTTTTCTGCTGGCTTTACACTTTTAAAATTGTAAAGATAGATAAAACTTACATATGTCGACATCAGAATATTATTATCTTTTATTTGACCACTTATAAAATTGCAAAGTTTTGTTCAACATTAAAAGAAGTATTTTCTATAATAGAAGAACAGTTAAGCTTTTAGAGTGGAAAGTAAAAGTCTAAGAAAAACCTCTTTTCATTCCTGACTTCAACCACATAGACAGATACCCACACAGCAAGTGAGTTGTATGTGTGTATATATGTATATATATATATACATATATATATACATAATATATGTGTATATATGTGGTTTATATTTAATGTATATAGAGCTATATATACATATATACTTCTATTATCTAATTCATATCAATACATATATGCAACATTTAATATATATGCATATACAGACATGACCAATTCTTTGCTCAAGATATTTAGAAGTTACTAAACAAAGAGTAACATATCAGTTGTTTGAGATTAGGTTATGATGAAAAGAGTAGGAGAAAGGGAAGGTGGGAAGCCAGCATACACCCCAGCAGGAAAGAGGCCACTAATGACAAAAGAGGTAATTAAAAATATTTCCCTACACATTTGATATTGTCTTTGGATTATAATTACTTGAGTGGGTATGAACCAATATCTCATTTTGGTTTCAATTTTTATTTCCTTAGTAACAAAGACAATTTCTCAATTCATTGTATATAGTCAGTCTTCTGCAGCAGAATCTAGCTCTTCGAGAACAGGGCCCCTGATTGCATGGTTCTAGCAGGGTGGCTGTATATAGAAGACACCAAATAGTCATTTCATGATTAAATGCATCTCTGTAATATATAGGCATTAAAGTGATTCATATGAGTAATGTTAAATTCTCTTAATATTGTCTGTATTATATTCAGTGACTTAAAAGTGGGTCATAAAATATGTGCTGATTTTATTTATAATTTGCAAAATATATAACATATCTAAATTAAAATGGTAATGATTATTTCTAGATGGTATATTATTTGTTAGTTTGTCCTAGATGTAATTTATAAAGCAAAAGCCTTAAAAATCAGGTTTTTGTTGTTGTTGTTGTTGTTTATAAAGAGAAGACAGGAGGAGAGGCAGAAGAGAAGGAGAGAGAATCTTAAGCAGGCTCAGGCTCCCTTCCCAGTGCGGAGCCCAGTGTGGGGCTCAGTCTAACCACCCTGAGATCACTACCTGAGCCCAAATCAAGTCAGACACTTAACTGACTGAGCCACCCAGGTGCCCCTTAAAAATCAATTTCTGATATCTACTCAGTTCAGGAATAGCCTCATGAGACCATCCAGCATGCATGTGAACATTACTGACATGGAGCTCATCATCTGCTAGTCATCCACATCACAAATTCTGTTGAATTCCTTTACAGGGCACTACAATCTGACTACTTGTAAGTTCCTGTTTCTGCACCTATTCTCCAAAACAGCAGGATTCTGCAATCATGCACAGAACCTTCAGGCTTTAGTCTCTCTCCTCAAGTCCATTATTACCACATTCTTCCATTAGGTTTCATCGGACATCGTTCCCAGGTATCTTGCCATCCTTGTTTGCCACCTGCAATCTCATTTTACATTATCAAAGAATTATGACATATAATAACTGCTTCTGGAAAGACTAATCAGAAGAGTATATTAGGACTAATAATAAAATAATAACTACAGTTTTGAAAAATGCACTATATGCAGTAAACTGTGCTGAGTGTTTGAGGCACATAAGTGATACATTTTACAACTACTTGATCCTATTATTATCCCCATTTTACAAATGAAAACATTGAAGTTTGGGAGAGCAAGAAAATCATAGGACATCTAATAAATAAGTAAATGAATTTCAGTTTTTATTCAAGTGTGTCTGATTCCAAGGCTCTTGTTCTCTTGACCTGAACACTGGCCTTGTGTTCTAGTCTTCTGAACCCTTACAATTTCAGGACATAGACCTCAGTGAGGCTAAGGTAAGAAAACCTCTTTATAGATAAGGATTTTTTGCTGAATAATCAGATTCTCATTTTCAGGCCTGTTTCCAAAATCTGCAAAGATAAAACATGTTACTAAGAAAACCAATTTTAGAGCAAACTGGTTAATGGCAGAACTCTAATAAATCTGATACTTTCTAAATCTATGACCAGTACTTTGGTATCTCTAACGCATAAGAGACTTGGTTCCTACAATAAGCAGTAACAGAATTTTTATAGTTAGAGATGTGTAAATTTCCCCTTATTCCACCTGTCTCAGAGATGCCTGTCTCAAAGATATTCTGTTTACAAGCCCAAATCCTAAGCCTTAGTAGGCCCCAGGGATACTCTGTTACCTTCCCACCCCAAGGTAGCTTGGTTGCCCTCTTCCCATTTGGGCACATTATGGCCTTGTTCCCAAAGAAGGAAAACACTTATCTTTCTTCCTAGCTCCAGGCCACCAAAAATACTACTTGGAAATATCAAACAGAAGCCCCTTCTTCTTTTGATAAATAAGGGCTCACTCATATTTGAGGGGAAATGCAGTGGGACACCATAAGAGAAGGGATCCTCCAAGCCTTTGCAAAACTTTCCAAGTCTGAAACCCAAGCATGCCTTTGCCACACACCCTTGGGTTCCAGCTACATTCTGGTCTCTAAGCCTCAATTACTTTAAGGATATAAACATGGAAAGTGTGCATAAAATAAGCAAACATCTAAGTGATCAATCTCTCAGAAATCCTCTGAGACTGTTTTCATTCTGAGATCTTAATATTTAAACCCAAATATTCTTAGAAGTCATTGCCTTGGGCAACTATAAATTCTAAAGCCCTTAATTTCTTTTCTTTTTTTTTTTCCTGGATGTGAAAATCTATATGGAAGCCAGTGCCTCAACACTTTTCCAGGAAAATCTCTGAGCTGGGATAAGAATTCTAATCAGTGGCAGGAGCCACAGCCTGGGCTGAATGCAGACTTCTAGAGAGGCTTAAATCTCCCACTGAGGAGGAACTTACAAATTATCCAGCCGTGGTGGCCACCTCCTTTGCCATGGGCTCAGCTCTTGGGCTTCTCTCCACTTCTCTACAAACTTCTCTAGCCTTTAGCATTATCCATTCACTACCATTTAATTTCCTATGTTATATATTATCTGAGGAGAGAGAAAAACACGTCTTTTGTTCTGATTTCCTCACCCAAAGGAATGTCATTTTGATGGAGTGCTCTGTTCTCCTATGAAGTTATTAGCAGAGGCCAGCCTGTCACGGCTTAGCACATGAGACCCAGAACAGTTCCTTCTGGAGTTGGTGGGAACTATCACCCTCTGTTTCAGTCTGTTCCAGCTCAGCTCTGCCCTTAGAACCCTACCTCTCTCCCAGAGGTATCCGTACTCCTCTGTCTTAGAACTGCTACCTCCCACCCTTTCCTTTCTCTCTGCTTTGTCCTCCGAACCTTCCTTCTACTCTGTCTGATCACTAGTCATCACAGTGGTTTTTGCTATTCTTCTGTCCCTTTCCTGACAGAGTGATAACTCCTGGGCATTTGCACAGGAACATCTCTAATCTAATCCCTTGTTAAATTAGTATTTCTTCCCTTATTTACTTATGTCCTGGGGCTCCTGGAATAGTGAGAGAAGAAACTGCTGTCTCAAGCCAAGACCCAGAGAACAAATGCAGAAAAGCCTCAGCTGATACACACCTAAAAGAAAGTCTTAGGTTAAACTCCACCTCATCATCTAGTACAATGACTGCAAAAGTCGTGAGTTCATATATACTATGTATCAAGTTTTTCTATTTTATTTTGCCCTTTAAATTTGGTCTTCATGTTACACTTTTTTTTTTTTCTTGGATAGAATATTTTTCAGTATTTGACCTAAGCAGCAATTACAGTGACTTGCCCCAAACCCCATAGCCATTAAATGTGTAGAAAGTGGCCAGCTGAAAGATGGTTTGGGAAACAAAGGGGGTTCTACCTTTAATTCCTGAGTGACACATCACCCTGGATTTATCCCAGCATCCTTTCCAACACCCCAATTTATCTGAAGAATTGGCCTGCCCAGTGTCCCATTTCAAATCCTAGCCATATTTTCTTATCCCCTGCCCCTCGTGTGATCCATAGGCCTTCTGACTCCCTTTGTCAAGCATTCTAGAATCCTCCTCTCTCCAGCTCATCTTCCTCTTCTTAGCGTGCCCCTTTTGGACTCATGGTACTAGTGAAGAACAGGAAACAGCAAAACTCTGCTTCAAGATAACCTTGATTAAGTTCCCCAAAATGTTTCTTCCTTAGGTTGAACTACACTATCCTTAGTAATGCACATGAAAACTCCAGTATCCTAGGAAACCAGAGAACAGCAAGCTAGAGATATTTGCTTGGTCCCTCACCACATGGAAGGACATCTGTTGGAAGCAAGGAGTTTTCTGAGCCCAGTTCCAAGCTGTCCTCGTACCCCTCCAACCCTTACCTTGCTTCACAATGACAGCCACCTCCTCTTCTCACTCCTCAACACCCCTCTTGGAAATGGAGCTGGGGATGGTGACAGGGATGCTGGCCATCTGTGGTAACCTTCTTGCTCTCTTTAACCCTCTGAGCTGAGATAGCAGATGATAATCTGCAGGGCGAGGGAGTTTCCACCTATGCCCTTTGCTCGATGTCGTCCTTTTCCACATAGGCCTCATCGGGGGGTGGAGATGTGTGCAGACCACTCAGGTAGGCAGCTGGGAGGAAAAGGTTCCTCAGGACACCAAGAACCTCTTTTCTTGTGTATTTTATCCTTCCTCTAACTCATCTACATGCTCTTTACCATTTGGACCTGCATGTAATACACTTTGTATGATACCTATAATACAATCATTGCTCTCTTTAATGGTTGGCTAGAGGAAAGCTGTGGGTATTACAGGAGATACAAAGAAGACTCAATCAAACATCTCCACAGTGATGGTGTTTTTTGAGCAGGCAAGCGCCTGCAGCTATAGTGTGGGAGCCATCTTGTAGACTGATTAGCTGGGAAGAAAAAAAGAAAAATGGAGGACAAATTAAATTTTATGTTTTGGAGCATGTGGGTGGCTCAGTCAGTTAAGTGTCTGTCTGCCTTCAGCTCAGGTCATGATCCCACACTCCTGGGGTGGAACGCTGCGACAGGCTCCCTGCTCAGCGGGGAGTCTGCTTCTTCCTCTCCCTCTGCCAGTCCCCCTGCTTATGTTCTCTTTCTCTCTCTCTCTCTCAAATAAATAAAATCTTTTTTAAAAAAAATTATCTTCTAACACAGACACACACACAGATCTTGGATATTTATAAAATATAAGGCACCATGCTAGAAACTTGTACATGCAGACCTCAGCTTTGGTGAAAGCCTGGCATTGGCAGGGTTTTCTTCTTTTGTTCTAACCTTCTTTATTCCTGGCCATCACTGCTGGGAACTGAAAGCAAAGGTCCCTGTGGGCCAGACCACTCCTACAGACTGGGTCAGAAACAGCAGGGCTTCTTCCTGAAAGTGTTTGCCCACGGAGTCCTTATGGGGGCTCCATTCTATCCCCCACCCAGCACCTTCAACTCCCAGGCTGGCAGTTATTTTTGCCTCTGACAGTTAAGTACTCAGTCTTTTCTGCTTGCAGAAAACGCCTCTGGCTCCCATAGCCTCACACACTCCCCAGAGCAATGTCGTTCTTTTGCCGTTCCCCTACTCCATCCCATTCCCCATGTATCCCCATGTAATAGACTCATCACAGAAGACATTCTTTTTCCCCTCTAAGAAAATAGCCTCAGGATCTTGATACAATCCCAAACCAGGATAAAATATATATCCTATCGACCTACAATTTATTCCCCGTGATACATAATTTCAGATTTTATCATACTGGCTCTTACTGAAGAGACTTTCTGTTGATATCCATGTTTGCTCCAGTCCAGTCTTTTAAAAGTTAAGTAATACTAATCTCACTTATGGTGATAACTTTCGGGGCTGCATTTTCCTCTTCCTAAGTTTAGATGATTTTTCATTCTACTTTCCACTTTCCAGATCATCACAGGTGAGTAAAGGTGAGGAAAAAAAAATAAGCCAACATAAAAGGCAGAGATCATCACTCAGGTAGATAGAGAACACCTGGTAAAGTTACCTCACGAAAACTGGTGGATGTGAGGCTTCTACCAGGAGCACCTCGGTTATTTGTAGGTTCTGTTTCTTTAGGCATAGTTGATCTCCTCTGGAAGGAAAATAACCTTAGCCTTTCTCCACTAAGTGACTTGCGTCTTCTGCACTCCCTCCTCATTACAAGTGAATCTCAATCCACTCCCATTTCTGCCCAAGAAAGGGTGCCCCAAAACTTACTCCCAGACCAGCAGGAAACTTCTCTGATATCCTTAACTTCTAGATGCTTCTCCATTCAAAAGCTTTTCATTGCAGGTGGCTTTTTAAAGCAGGGTGCACTGGTCCTATAGCTGGTCTGTTCATGATGCTCAGGTATGTGGCTGACCAGTTATTTTCCAACTCTCTAAGACATCATGGGCATCCCAATTTCCAATCATCATTTTCTCTAGATGGCTGTTGGGATTTGAATATTGCCCAGGGTTCTGGAGCTTTCTTTACTTGTCAGTTACTCCTCAGGATTTTGCCATCCCAGATTAAATTATATAAACATAAACCAACTGCCTCTGAAAGATAATTTCTAAAAGGAAATGCTCTCACTCACTTTTCCTCACATGTTTAACATCTGTATTTGGACATGTATGAATGTTCAGCTTAATGAAAAATCGATCTTCCTGGTCAGAAAAAATACCCTTTACCTTTCCAGCTTCCTCTATGTCACTTCAGGGAACAACTCCTCAATAAATAATATAGCTTCCTCAGTCACCAAAATGAAATGAGTAACATATTTTTTAATTTATTTAACTATAATAACATAAGAACTTATTTTTACAAAGACTACTATGCTATTGTATAAACCCTACTATATACAAAAATTTAAAAGACTTTATTATTAAAATCCCATCATCTTCACAATCCATTTTTTTTATATTTATCTCCTCCTGTCCTTATCCTAACATGGAGATATTTATATAGATCTTAAGTAGCATATGTGAAATTTTAGAGCTTTTATTTCTTCATGTCAGATCTTCATATTTAGATAATATTGAGAGAAATTCTTCAAATTTAGACAATATTCTAAACTTCAAGTGATTTGAGTGAAAAATATTTTTTTTAAAGATTTTATTTATTTATTTGACAGAGAGAGATCACAAGTAGAGAGGCAGGCAGAGAGAGAGAGAGAGAGAGGGAAGCAGGCTCCCTGCTGAGCAGAGAGCCCGACGCGGGACTCAATCCCAGGACCCTGAAATCATGACCTGAGCCAAAGGCAGCGGCTTAACCCACTGAGCCACCCAGGCACCCGAAAAATATTTTTTTTAATATGAGAAACTCTATGATGTTTAGATTACAGGTTAGTTTTCTTCCCTTTACTACATTCTTTAACTCCATTCTTAGAAATTAGAACATACAATGAGAGTTTGAACATTGTAATAACCCCAAAATATCTTACACACCCCTCCAAAGATGTATTATTTTTTCCCGTGGCAATCAAGAGTATAAGTATGACAATTCCCATTGTGTCATGCAGCAAGGAGGAAAGTTAGTGAGGGTTCCCAAGGTAAGATTGGTAAATTTATTTTTCAAATCCCCAGGGTAAGGCTCAAACATTTTCTAAAGCAGAGCAGGTGATTACTTAACCAAACTATTTTTCTTGCACTCCCCACATGCCAACTTATTTTCCAGAATCAACAACTTTCAAGCTAATATCTAAGTGGCAGTTTGAAAATACAATCCTCTTCTCTCCCTGCATCTTACCTTTGTTCTATAAAAGAAAGCAAGTCTTGAAAATAATTTTTCAACAATAGAAACTATTTTCCCTGTGGAAACCACTAGACAACTTTACAACTTCATTTCATAAAATATTGCAACATACTAAGACATGTTTCTAAAAGTAAATATATAATATTTTTAGAATGTATACCTATGTATCCGTATATGGATATCTCATCTTTACAGTATATGAAGATTTAAACATATGTAGACAATGTCTGACATAATGTTATAACAAACCACTCTCCTTGAACTCTTAAGATGAGGAACTATCTGATCTCTAGAGTAAAGGGGAATCAGTCAAGTTCAGCTTGACTCTATAGCAAAGCCACTATATGACAAGACAAAATTAATTTTAATAAAATCACTTGTCTCACATTTATCTCCTGCTCTACGCTCTCTTCAACTTCTTACCTTCTAAACCAATCAGACAATCATGTTTATATTTTAGGAACTACAATCTTTTTTAAGTTTTTATTTAAATTCCAGTTAGTTAACATATAGTACAATATTGGTTTCAAGGGTAGAATATAGTATAATTCAACACCTAGGAACTACAGTCTTTAAGAAAATACTGAACAAAGATTTCAGAAATGCTGTTTTACTTAAACTTTATGAATCATATGTGCATAGGCAGCGCTACTTTAGTTCCTTAGAAACTAATGGAAACACATTTTGAGGCAGAAAAGTAGAAAGAGAAGGAAAAGGAGACATTCTCCTTTCCCAATTAAAAAACTGACTGAGGGGCAACTGGGTGGCTCAGTCAGTTAAACATCTGCCTTGGGCTCATGATCCTGGGGTCCTGCTCAGCATGGACCCTGCCTCACTCTCTCCCTATATCCCTTCCCCTGCTCATACTCACTCTCTTTCTCTCTTAGCCTTTTTTTTTTTAAATACAGATTTTATTTATTTATTTGAGAAAAAGAGAGAGAGAAAGAGATCACAAGTAGGCAGAGACAGGCTGGGTGGTGGGGGGAGAGCAGGCTCCCTGCTGAGCAGAGAGCCAGTGTGGGACTCCATCCCAGGACCCTGAGATCATGACCTGAACCGAAGGCAGAGGCTTAATTAACCCTCTGAGCCACCCATGCGCCCCCACTCTCTTTCTCTTTTAAATAAACAAAATCTTTTCTGCTCATCAGGGAGCCTGCTTCCTCCTCTCTCTCTGCCTGCTTCTCTGCCTACTTGTGATCTCTGTCTGTCAAATAAATAAATAAAATCTTAAAAAAAAAATTAAAAAAAATAAATAAACAAAATCTTTTAAAAAATTTGATGTGAAGTAGCAGCACCAAGAAAAGTAACGGGCTAAGTTATGGTGTCCTTTACTTACATAATTACTGTTAATATATTTACACAGTTGTATCTACAATTCCTCCAAGGGAAAAGCGTAATACAGTACAAAGTGTTAGAGATGTTGACTGAACTGACATATCAGTGCTGATGCTGAATGGAAGATGAGGACTAGAAATATACTAAGAACCCTTAAACTAATACTTGAACACTGAATTTCAAACAGAAACCACTGGGTCAAATCAGATTGGTTATATTTAGATTTCTGCTTTTGAATATTGGTCTTGTGATTTGAACTTAATTTACTTCTGTCTTTTTATGGGTGTTATGGTAAGTAAAAATAATGTGCTGTTTTAAGGTTCAATTCTAAATTTTGAAATTTCTTATCACTTAATATGGGCACAATTTTGAGTGAAATTGCAGCAAGACAACAAATCTTAACATTTTGTTGCATTTCCCAGTAAGTGACTCAGGTCACTTATGCAATAAGGGCAATACATGTGAAAATGAAGAATGAAAGGAAAAAAAATAAGAAAAGAAGGCAAAATTTTTTTTAAAAGTGAGGTTTTTCCTTTCGATCATTTTCAGCCTAGCTTAAGGTAATATGCCTAGGTTTTTTAACTTCACCTGTAAAATATTTGTGTTTCCTCTCCTTATTGTTCCCTTCTTGGCATAAAGGCTCCATAAAATATACATTATTATCAATATTTTCTTTTTTTAAACCACTAATAATTCTCCATAATTATTTCAGTTTGCTTTATGTACTGACTTCTCTGTACCTCCAGGAGTGTGTATACCGGCTACTTAAATCCTCATTTTCTTCCCTCACTCATGTGTCTTTTCTATTATTTTTGTTATTACCACTCTCTTTCTTGTACAAAAGTAGAAATACCTAGATGATTCTTCAGACTTTTTCTCCTTCTGGAAAGAAGGACTTAATATTTAGCTATGAAATAAGAGAAAAAAATTATTTTAGATTTTAAAAAAGGAAAGTAGCCCAAGTGCTTGGAAAAATGATGATTGACATTTAGTAATCAGCAATATCACTTGATTGGTCAGAGCTGTACCTAGGTTATTATTAGAGAAATCAAACTGACTGGGATGTACTCACCCCACAGAGGCAGGATGGATTCTATAACTGGTTTGGATGGTGACACTGATAATGTCACACATGCACCAAGAGGAGAAGAAAGTATTTTCTCACAAGCATGTCCAAATATGGCTTGAAAGACAAAGGAGAGGCAACTGGCTTGGGGGTTACGGTGGCTGGGGACACAGCTGGGGTGACTCTAGAATGGGGCTGGGATGGTTTGGAATTCTTACTAGTGTCCTAGGAGGAAACACTCAGTATTTCTGTCAGATTGCCCAGACAGAAGAGGAAAGGGGAATGGTGGGGCTGGAAATCTGTCATCAGTCAAATGTTACAAAAGGAATAGGAATCTTTATTACAAGTGATAAGAAGGATACTAAAGAGACTTTGGGAATGGAAGAAGCTATAGAAATTTATGAACAAATAAAATAAATTAGCTTTGAGTTCAATGGTTACATGTGATTGATTATCTCTTGCCCTTTCAATGTTTTATAATTGTCTTCTTTATGTATTTAAGATACAGATGTGAAGGTTATTAAAGCTGCTATGGCACCTCTAGTCTATTAACTGTCAGGGCTCATTAACTCATATGGCTGGTTGGGTACCATCCTTTTACTCACTTATCACTCAAGGATCAATGAGAATACTCAAAGAACAAAAATTTCACTGAGAACATATGCAATATTAAAATATGAATTGTGTCTGCTTATAAAGGGCAATCCTTAAACTAGATAATTTTATAATGAGAAGAGCCCTATTAATTAATGGGTTAAAATTAGTAAATTAAAAGAGCTGAGAGAATTGTTTAGAATGTAAAAAGGGAAAAAAAGACTTCTTAGATTCTTTCCTCATACTAACACTGATGTTGATTCCAGATTGAGGATAAATATAATAAATTTTTAAAAGCTCCAAAACTGAGAATATTCAGCTACCATAAACAGAAAACACGACATCCCAGCCTAGAAATCAGTACCCTGGAAGACCCACAGACTTAACTCCATGAACATGCCACCTGTGCTGATCGTAGTACTGGTGATAACCACGAGAGTAAGAATAAAACCCCTACTCATCTATTTTCTTAATAGGTCAAGGGGATTAAGAAGCACACATACTCAGTTATAAAAACGTCAGAGATGAGATGTACAGCAGAGGGAATAGAGTCAATAACACTGTAATAACTGTATGGTGACAGATGGTGAGCACGTTTATCCTGGCCAGCACTGAGTAATGTATAGAATTGTCAAATCACTGTTATGCACCTGAAACTAATATAACACTGTATGTCAAGTATACTTCAATAACAAAAATTAGAGTAAAACTTCCACATCGAGAGGTAGTCGTAATTAAAAAAAAATCAAATTGTGTGGAATTAACATTTTATGTACTTAGACCTTAAAATTTATAATAAGATTTTAGTAGTTAGACAAAGAAAAATTATAAACCATTTTAAATAAAGAAAGCAAAAAAGAGTAGGAGACATGATGATTTCAATACACAAAACAGAAATGCAAAAAGAGAGAGAAAGCATGGGTACAGCAAGTTTTAACTACAGTAACTGGAGAAAAATTATATAATACTCTATCCGGAACAGTGTACAGAGATGGACACCCTCATGTGCCAGTATTAGAAACATGAACAAGGACATCTGTATAAGTAAGTTACTAAAATATACCCAGAGCTTCAAAATATATATTCATTTAGTGCCAGTGATTCAACTTCTTTAGGGTTAAATAAAACAGAAATCTAGAATAAAACAACTTCATGAACAAATATGCAAGTTATTTATGACATTTCTTATTATGAAAGACATGTATAACATTTAATATGACATTGAAAAACAAACGATCTTTAAAAATCTAACATATATCTGTTATGTGGAATGTAATGCATGTATTAAAATAAAATAGCCCTTACAAAATTAAGTAATAACATGAAAATTCTTATCATACATATTTTTAACAAAGTACACATTTGAACATTAAGGATAATCATTAGAATGTAGACTCCCCGAAGGATGGAAGTTTGTTTTATTTGTTTTTGTTTTTGTTTTTGCTATTGCTATTATTGTCATTGTAGATAACTGCCTGGCAACCATGCTGGCATTCAAGAAGTATTTATTGACTTAATTACAAAGATGTTCTGCATTGCTTTAGGATATAGAAATAGACCAAATTTATTATCTATAGTCAACGATGTGTAATGAGATTATGGACATTGTCTTCTTTGTCCATAATTGCATTTCAAAAACCTTTTAAAATTGATTTATAAAAATAAAATTACTTTTGAAAATGAAGTAAGACAAGAAGGTTATGGGACCCATATGCTTTCACATTCCTACTAGGAGCCAAATTTCTGAAGGTTTACATGGTTTAGGGAGTACCAAACACACAAAAAAGGGCAGTTTACCTGGGTTGGCATAGAGGAAACACACATTCATTACACTATCATGATTTTCATTACTGGACATCAACAGAAATTTCAGGAAAGTGATCAGTACAATCCCACCTGAACAATTGCCAGTCCCTGCCAACTTGAAATATATAGATGTCAGGGCAGGGCAAAGGACAACCTCAATCCCATTAACATAAGGCCACTTAGGACAACTCCCATTTGGGACTGCAGTAGGAAGAATGAGATAGAGAAGAAATCTAAGAAGCTGATTCACCTCTAAAAGCCAGCAAAAATTATGATAGTGGATTGAGTTTATTGATTTGGACAAACATACTTATATGCATTGCCCAGCTAATATGTAGATTAAAGTTTTGTAAGAAAGATATCATTTATAGGAAAAATACATAAAGATGCATTTTACTTACAACTCTTTTTTAAAAAAGATTTTATTTATTTGACAGAGAGAAATCACAAGTAGGCAGAGAGAGAGGGGGAAGCAGGCTTCCCACTGAGCAGAGAGCCCAATGCAGGGCTTGATCCCAGGACTCTGGGATCATGACCGGAGCCAAAGGCAAAGGCTTAACCCACTGAGCCACCCAGGCGTCCCTACAACTCTTTAATATAAGGGAATATGTGGCCCTGCGATACAGGAGGTATTTTTAAGATTTTATTTATTTATTTATTTGAGAGAGAGAGAGAGAATAGGAGTAGAGGCAGGTAGAGGGGGAGGGAGAAGACCCCAAGTAGACTCTGAAGGGAGCGTGAACCCCAAGGTAGGTCTCAATCCCAAGACTCCAAGACCAGGACCAGATGTGACCTGAGCTAAAACCAAAAGTCTGATGCTCAACCTACTGAGCCACCCAGGCACCCCCAGAATGTATATTTTGATCCTATGATTCCAATAACCCCCAACTATATAAAACTATGAATGATATCTCTACAAATAAAAAAAAGATTATTTTAAATTGTCTTATGTAAGGAGAGGGATGAAATATGGAGTTTGTAGCAAGTTAAAGAACAGAAAGACTATGGCAATCAGGTCTCCTTTGTGAAAGGACATAATCAGTGTTCCTGCAGGGGGCATTTCCATATCCTTGGGTTTGGATTACATGCATAAATGTTACATATCAGCCTTCTGTCTTCAGCTTGGACCAGAAAGGTTTATCATTTTGCAGAGATACCGACATTATTGATTTGAATCTTTTCTTACTCTAAATACTAGGAGTCCAAATTTACCAGAGAGAATGATCTGGAAGCTCAGTGTTTTTTAAGGGTTGTATGGACTATTATCAGAGAGGATGAGTACCCTCCCTTCTAAAGACCTCAAGAATAGACTGTGCAAATTCTTAGTGAACATATGTAAGGAATTCATGCACGAAAGGTCTTGTTACATACAGATCAACTTGTAACCTTATGAAACCTTATGATTCCATATCTATGTCTTATTTGGCTTTAGTTTAGAATTTAAACTGTATTAAACTAAACATTTTTAAATATCTCAATATTAGCACTGAAATGTTACAGGAAACTTGGATCTTGTGATAATGATATGTATATGCCACATTTTGATAAACATAAATGTGTATGTGTGTGTGTTTTATGGGTATGTGTGTCTGTGTGGATGTGTGTGTGTATAGTATAACAGAAGGAAAATACTATTGGTCATTTTAGTTGTAGCTCAGTTTAGTTTAGATGGCTTGAAATGTTGCAACCAGGAATCCCAATTACCAGGTATAAGATCTTTCAGGGTAGAGACTTAAATTATGGGTTTTTTTTTTTGTTTATTTGTTTTTGATTCTACAGTACTTAGTACAGGGCCTGTGTGACTTATATAATACTTATAAGTAAACTAATAAAAAACTGTACAATATATATTAAAAAATTTTTGTCTATTTGTTGTCCCATATTCATTCATGTTTATTCATGCATAATTTATTCATATTGAAAAGTATTACAAAAACTTTTCCTTTTTGAATAGCTCTACTATTTTGGTTTTCTCTCAAAAAATAAAAAAAATTTAAAAAATAAATTAATTAGTTATGCCAATATCTTTTGTTATTGTTATTAAACAACCATACATTGTCCTTAACTTAATATCCTTTGGCTCAATCAATATTGTTCAGTACTATTCCACTCAATATGCTATACAAAAAATTAAGCTTAGGAAATCCAAGATTATTAAGTCTTCCTTTTCCCTTTTCTTTTTTTTTTTAGATTTTTTTTTAATTTATTTATTTGACAGACAGAGATCACAAGTAGGCAGAGAGGCAGGCAGAGAGAGAGGAAGGGAAGCAGGCTCCCTGTTGAGCAGAGAGCCTGATGTGGGGCTCGATCCCAGGACCCTGGGATCATGACCTGGGCCGAAGGCAGAGGCTTTAACCCACTGAGCCACCCAGTCACCCCTTCCTTTTCCCTTTCCAAAATTTAAAAATTAATATGTATATTAACAATTTTATACTTAAAACGGTAGTTCATAGTATTACATACCACAGATATGATACTAAAAGTATTAAATGCTTTGAAACAGAAGAGGGATAATTTCTTCTTTTGAAGAATGGATAAGATAAAAAATGAGTACTGGAAAATAAAGAGATTCTTGAAAAACCACTTAAAGAATCTGTAATTTACCTGGTAAGTGATGAGCAGGCTTTGAAAATTTTAGACCAGGAGAGAAATATGGAATCTAAAGATAGTTGAGGTAAATGTACTTGATAGACTGAAGTAGAAAAAGCTTGGTGAAGAGGATCAGAAGAGAATTCTCTGTAAGCAATAGCTCCAGCAGAAGCTGATTAGTGTTTGAATGGGGGTCATGAGGCAAGACAGTGAAAGAAAATGAAGAAAATGGCAGCAACATTTGGGGAACTACCTGCTTTCCTTCGTAAAAGAGAACTGAATATAACATTTGGTTTTAGAGACACAAATTTTACTTTAGACCCATTAATATTCAACTGGTTGGAAATTATCTTCAGAATTAGGTACTATATCGGTTTCCTATTGCTTCTGTAACATATTGCTACAAACAGTATCTTAAAAAAACATTTATTACAGTTCTGGAAATCAGAAATCTAAAATCAGCCTCACTGAGCTAAATTCAAGGTGCTTGCAAGTCCACTTCCTTCTGCTGACTCTGAGACGACAATGTCTCCATAACTTTTTCACCTTCGAGAGGTCATCTTAAGAATCCCTTGTCTCTGGGTCCCTTCCTTGTTCACTCAAACCTATTGCTTCTGGTGTCATACCTCCTACTCTTACCCACTCCAATCCTTCTGCTTCTGTCTTACAAGAACCCTTGTAATTACATGAGCCCACCTGAATATTCCAGAATACTCTTTTCATCTCAAGATTCTTAACTTAATCACATCTGCCAAGTCCCTTCTGCTGTATCAGGTAACCTATGCACAAGTTCTGAGGATTAGCATATGGACATTGTTGGGGCCATTATTCAGCCTATCATAGCCATAGATTCCTGTGTTTGGGGAAGAGCTGGGACTTGAGATTTGAGAGCCATTAACTTTGTCTGAGAAATGATTCTCTGCATGTGAATAAAATCTCCAGAATGATGTACTAAAGAGAGTTGTTAAAGAGGCATGGGAATGCCCTCAGGTAGTAGGAAGACTAGGAGTTGGAGTAATGGAAACATCGAAGCAGAGCCTGGCGTGATACTACTCAAGTAAGTTTTGTGAAATGATTGGTCAACTTTGGCAGCTAATGAAAGATTAAGGGGAGAGAGGTGATAAATTCTTACTGAATTTCATCTAAGAAGTTCTGTTTCAAAGCATAGTTGTACGTTGGGAATCAGACTGATGAACATCACGTTATAAAGTTGAGAGTGTGAATGTCAACATGATCTTGGGCAACAATGAACGACAGCTCTTTTAGTTGATAAAATAAATATGTGTCCATGTGTGTTTGTGAGGGTGTGTCAGTGATAATTTATTTGAATCTCACATTCATCAGATTTAAAATAAAAATAATGGTACCTGTGTTGCTGGACTGTTGTAAGAATAAAAGGTGGTAATGATTATGGAAGTGTTTAGTACATTGTCATCAAATAGAGGTCTGCCACTGGAAAGAATGGTTTACAGGGTTTTCTAAAAGATTAACCCTTTTTTTTCTGGTATGAAAAACTTTTAGCATAGAGAATATTAACAGAGGAAATGACACAGAAGAATACATTATGAAAATAAGTTCAGCAGAAAATCTGGTGTGGGTTTGTTGTATTATTGAAGATATTCAGCTGACGTTGGCCCAGATTACTCTTGAGAAAATTTAGTAATGAGTGGTCCCAGTAAACCATTCTTTCCTTCTGGAGAAACTGAATGCATGGACTATTGACTTTAGTGATTTTCAGGTGAAGAAAAATATCTGAAGTAGGAATAGTTTAACACCGTGGCACTGGCCATGATTTTTAAGATTTATGAAAATAAGGATTAAAGAAACATTAATTAAGTGGGAGGGTCCTATGGCTCATCAGTGGAGATGGCAATGCAGAATGGATGTAAAAGAGAAAGAAGAAAACACGTAAATCACAAAGGGGTCATACTTATTAATGACCTACTCTGCATTAAGCATGGTGCAGGTTTTAAAATACATTATTTAATTCTTAAAACAAATCTTTGAATTAGACATTATTACTTCCATTTATTGTGCATGCAGTTAAAGGAGTTAAGAAACATATCCAAAGCCACAGTCTAAATGACAAGAGTCCAAATTTGTGTGGTTCGCTCAAATTTCATGTTTCCACTCACATTCTCAATCAAGTGCTGAAATCATGTAGAAAATTGGAAGTGTAAACAAAGTAGAAATTTCTTTTATTCAGGACTCGAGGACATCATACAGAACTGTATGAAAACCAGAGGTGGAAGTACAGGTTTTTATTAAAGTCAGAAGTTATTTAGGTTATCCAAAAAGATATTTTGCCTTTGTATAATGATTTTTTTTTAAAAATTGCTTGAATGATAGTTATCTAAGAACTCCTTCCAGGAATTCTAGCATCAAAAACATATATCATATTTCGGTTTGGTTATCATTTCAAAATGGGTAATATTTGATCCTTAAATAATTTATTTGTGTTTGTGAAAGGCATTACTGGAAAATTATTAAAATCATATCACTAAATTATTGACATTTGTCCTTCAAGATCATACCGAAGATTTTACAGAAGGCGAACTGCCAGTAAGGACAATTTTTCAGACAATAGAAAGACATAGAAGTTAATCTCTATATTAAGTAATATTTCATATTTAAGGCTAAAGTAGTTTGTATATAATCACATCTTATAATCTTATTCTTTTATCCACCCAGGATTGTAGAGTTAATCAATAGGTTCTTGTGATATGATTCAGCTTTTCCTGAGATAGCCCATCATATTGAATGTGCTCGGCAGACCACGTCTGCTTATGCGGTCTTCTCCAAGAAATCTTAAGTGCCTTATGTCATTGGCAGATTTTAGTCCCATCATCTCCACAAGGAGTTCTATAGACAGGAGTCACCATTTTTGGTATTACCTGGGTGCAACACCCCAGCCACAGCTGACAAACTATCGTTGACAAACTTATAATCAGTGGGTTTATGTGGAAGCAATGATAAAGAACAGCTAAGTCAGCAAAGTAGCAGAGCAGGACAGTAATAGTGTTTTCATGTCCCCAAAGTGTTTCAATAGTTGGGCCAGTGTAATAGCTTCTGAAGAACCTATAAGGTTGTCATTCAAAACAGCCTCTTGTGACTTACTCTGTGGCCAACGCAAGCATATGTTAAAAAGCATGTTTCTCTTTATAAACAAGTTTATATGGACTAAGGAAGCAATCCCTATGTTCATATTTAAGGATCAGAGAGAGAGTGATTTTTGCTAAGTCTTTAAGCATTTGCTGGGATTGTAAGTGAGTATGGTGGGTAACAGTTTTTGTTTTTGTTTTTTTTTTTTAGATTTTATTTATTTGACAGATCACAAGTAGGCAGAGAGGCAGGCAGAGAGAGAGAGGAGGAAGCAGGCTCCCCGCTGAGCAGAGAGCCCGATGCGGTGCTCGATCCCAGGATCCTGGGATCACGACCTGAGCTGAAGGCAGGGGCTTTAGCCCACTGAGCCACCCAGGTGCCCCTGGGTAACAGTTTTTAAGACATCTACTTGTCATTTAGATTAGTGGGAAATACTTATGGAAAAACAAAACCAAAACAAAAAGCATCCCTGTTCCTATCTTTATTGCTGCTGAATCTTAATACTGATTCAAGCTGAGATTCAGGCTTAATTCTTTGCTGTCTAAGGGTAGATTGCTTGTGAAAATTGTAGAATAGATATGGTAAACATTCAAACATCCACTGCCAGGTTTTATGGATTGAATTGTATACCTCCCCCACCTCCCTAAAAACCCCAGATACATTAGAGTCTTAACCACCAGGACCTCAGAATATTACCTTATTTGAATAGAGTGTCTTTATAGAAGTAGTCAAGTTAAAATGAGGTCATTAGAGTGAGTCCTAATGTAGGATGATCTTATTAGTGCGTTCTTATAAGAAGTAGAAATTGGGGGGGCACCTGGGTGGCTCAGTGGGTCAAGCCTCTTCCTTCGGCTCAGGTCATGATCTTGGGGTCCTGGGATCGAGCCCCACATCAGGCTCCCTGCTCAGTGGGGAGCCTGCTTCCCTCTCTCTCTCTGCCTGCCTCTCTGCCTATTTGTGATCTCTGTCTGTCAAATAAATAAATAAAATCTTAAGAAAAAAAAAAAGAAGTAGAAATTTGGACACAGACACACATACAGGGGGAAGACAATGTGAAAAGAGAGAGAAAACGCCATCTCCAAGCAAGGAACACCTGAAGCTGCCAGAAGCTGGGAGAGAACAATGGAAGAGATTCTCAGTCACACCCCTCAGCAGGAACTTACCCTGTTGACACCTTGATTTGGGGCTTCTAGACTCTATAAGTGTAATAAAATACATTTCGGTTGTTTTAAGCCACCCAGTTTGTTATACTTTGTTATAGAAGCTGTAGAAAATTAATCCATCAGGTTATTGTGTTTTAAACATGAGCATCTGTCAGGAAAGGCAGTCATGTGCAGCTTCCGGCTTCCAGCAGGGTCATGTAAGAGTGACCATAGGCCTGGAACATTTCCTTGTTGGGAGATAAAGACCCCTCCTAGCTGGTGCTGGGCTTATCACTTTGTGAGGGGATATCTTTCCCTGTTACAGATGTGTGTATGCTACTTTGTTCTGCTTAAGCATGTGCCTATCTATTACCCTCAGGCATGCCACAAGCTTTCTGTCTTGCAAACCCTACCGGGGAGAAGTTGCTATCATTCTCCTGCAGTAGCAGCTGGGCTGTGTGCAGTGTGTGCAGCTACATTACCCCAGTTGGCTCCAGAGTGGGTCTGCTGTCCATGGATGGAAGGATCAAAGCACTCACTGCAAATGGCTGGGTACTTCTCCACCCACCTTGCTATAAGTAAATGTTGTACCACTTGAGCCTGACATACATATTGTCCATTCTCAGCAACCTTGAATCATTTCCCTGAATTGCAATTAGCTATTTTTGAACCATGGCCACACAGCCTGGCCATCCAATGAACTGGAAAATAGCATCCAAGAGCTTGGAAATGCCTGAAGTTTGCATTAAAAAGCAGTACAGTAAATTCTGGGCTAAGGGACCATGTCTCTTAATATTTCTGAGTCAGATTAGTAAAACCACTGCCTGGCTGTGTGGTAGTCAAGGAATGTTGTCTTCTTTAATCCTTGTCAATTCTTTTAAGAAAACTTCAATCCTTAATTTATGTGTAACCAATTTTAATGGCTTATTTGATCTTTTACTTTTTTTTTCTTTTTTCTTTTTTCTTTTCTCTTTTATTTCCATTCCTTTCTCCTTTTCACTTCTCCTTTCCTTTCCTTTTTTCTTTTCTTTTGCTCTTCATCAACATGGCAAATCATTAGCAAATTTGCAAAGCTACTCCCCTGGTGGAAAGAGTGGTTGGTGAGGGTTAGCTTGGAAAAACAAGATATAGGAAAGTCTTTCTCTCACAGAGCTGTGGGGTAATGTGGAAATCAAGAAACCATGTGGACAGGAACAAAAAGACCATCAATACCAAGATCCAAGACAGAGAAAGAGTTGAATTTGAAAGAAGAGGTCAGAGAGCATAGGAAGTATGTGTAGAGCACAAAGTTAAGGCAATGGCTCTCAAACCTAGTCTCACATTAGAACAACCTAGAGTGCTTTCAAAAGCAGCCAATTCCTGGGTTTGGCCCAAAAATAATTAAATCAGAATATCTGCAGGTGGGGCTTAGGCAGCACATTTTTTTTTTTTTAACGTATCCCCAGGTGCTTCTAATATGCAGCCAAAGCAGAGAATCACTGAGCTAAACCAAGTACAGAATTTTCATGGGCAATTATCTGGAAAAAGTGGTACTATTAGATGCCTATGACTTCTTGGCTGATGTGTCAGACATAAAAATCTGAGACAACTGGACACATTTAAAAGCACTAGGCAAGGTGCTGTCTTCAACTTCAATCCTCATGTTATTGAAGCTACAGATTTTTTTGCTCTCAAAGTTAATTGACCTCTATTATTTATGTGTAGAAAATTGCTCTACTTAATGAATCCAAAAGAACATAATTTTACATATAACCCTGAATTTAATTGATTTTGTCTTCCAATCAAGTCCCCTGTCCTCCAATATCACTATACTTTTTTATTGTAAAATATTTAAGTATAAAAAGAGCAATAAAGAAAAATACAATAAAGTCTCACGTAGCTATGCTAATTTTAAGAATTAAAAACATTATGAACACTGGAGAAGATTCCTGGGAACTATGTCTCAATCTCTTACACTAAAACCTAAAAATAAAATTCATCACCCTGAATTTAGTGTTCATCATTCCCATATGTTATTAACTTACATTCTCCACCCAATGTTTTTGAATCCATTGCTGTTAGTTACATAACTCCAGCATATTCGTTATTTAAAAATCTCATCAGGGGCGCCTGGGTGGCTCAGTGGGTTAAAGCCTCTGCCTTCAGCTCAGGTCGTGATCCCAGGGTCCTGGGATCGAGCCCCGCATCGGGCTCTCTGCTCAGCAGGGAACCTGCTTCCCCTCCTCTCTCTGCCTGCCTCTCTGCCTACTTGTGATCTTTGTCTGTCAAATAAATAAATTAAAAAAAAAATCTCATCATATAATTGTATCATGACAATAATTCATTCTCCCAATGATGCTCTTTAGGTTATTTCAAGTTAATGTTTTTTGAAATATGTTTGTTGAGCTCTAAGACTTATAAAATTCCCTTTTAAAAGTGTACATCCTAAAAGTGTTTTTAGTTGTTTTTTTTTTTCAGTTTTAAAACCATCGTAACTATACAATTTTAGAGCATTTTCATCACCCAAAAGCTATCCTATATTCAGTAGACAACACTTCCTTTCACTGCTAAGTGCCTGGCAATGACTAATCTAGATTCTGTTTCTGTGAATTTGCCTGCCCTGGACATTTCATATAAACTAAATCATATAAATGTACCCTTTAATGACTGGCTTCTTTTGATTAGTATAAAGTTTTCAAGGTTCATCCATCCCTTAGCATGTACCAGTACTTTATTCTTTTTTATTGTCAAGTAATATTCCATTTTATGCCACATTTAGGTTATCAATTATCACTTGATAGACATTTGGGTTGTTTCCACCTTTTGACTATTATGAGTAAAGCTACTACAAACATTCATGGACAAGTTTTTGTTGGACCTGTACTCTTAGTTCTCTTGGGTTTATACTGCTGGATCATTTGGTAGCTCTATTCTCCACACTGTGAGAAACTGGCACAACAGTTTTCCAAAGCAGCCCCATATCGTAAATATCACCAGCAGGGGTGCCTGGGTGGCTTATTCAGTCAAGCCTCTAACTTTTGGTTTCAACTCCGGTCATGATCTTGCCATCATGGGATTGAGCCCCATGTTAGGCTCTGCGTTTAGCAGAGTTTGATTCAGATTCTTTCTCCCTCCCCCTTACACTCTCACACTTCCTCTCTCTCTTTCCCTCTCTCTCAAATAAATAAATTAATAATCTTTAAAAAATAAATGCTACCAGAAATATATGACTATTCCACTTCCCTGACATCCTCAACATTGGTTATTACCTATCATTTTTTCTTAGCCTTCCAATTGGGTATGATGTGTTTTGGTATTTTAATGTTTAATTTCCATTTCTCTAATGATTACCAATGTTGAATAATCTTTCAAGTGCTTGTTGGTGGCCATTTGTGTGCCTTCTATAGAGAAATGTCCATTCAAATATTTTGCTCACTTTTTAATGGGTTTGTCATTTCAGACAAGCCCCACAGTGAGAGAGATACAATATATATCCTACAAAGGATTCATATTCACAATATATAAATGATTTTTATAAACCAATAAAAAAGAAGATGCTTCAATAGAGAAAAAAAGCAACTAGTACAACAGAAACTTCATGTAAGTGAATATCCAAATGATTAATAAAATTAAAAAAAATCAAATATATTACTCAAAAGGGAAATGAAAATTAAAGTTACAATGAGATACCAAGGTACAGTAAGATACTAACACACATCCACCAGAATGTCTAACATAAAAAGGTAGGAAATATCCAATGTTATCTATGATATGATGAAAACTGAAGTCTTATGTACTACTGGTACAACCACTTCGGAAAACTGGCATATTTCTAAAACTGAATATGACTCACAACCTAAGCACTCCACTCCAAATAACTATATACACAGGAGAAATGGAAATTTATGTTTTCCCTTCAAAAAAATATGGGTATGCATAGCAGGACAATTACTAATATCTGAAAACTGTAAATAACCCCAAAATGGTCATCAGCAGTAGACTGGGGGGAAAAATATGGAATATTTGTATAATGAAATGCTATTCAGAAATTAAAATAAATGAACTACAATTTCACACAAATATTGATCAATCTTACAAACATAGGCTGAGCAAAAAGAGCCAGTCACAAAACAATACATTCTGCATAAATAGATACATGTTCTGACGTGGCTTCAGAAATCACACTCGTAAAAAAAAAAAAAAAAAAAAAAAAAAAAAAATCACACTAGTAATTATCTCTTGATTCAGGTATTGCAGATATGGCTATATTTAACCTGTAAAATTCCACTGGGCTGGACACATAGGATCTGTGTTCTTTGTGTATGTATGTATGCATATTTGCATATATATTATTCCCTGGCTTTTTTATCTTTTCTTTCAAGATATCTATCTTGATAGATATCTATCCTACTTTTTCTATCCTACTTTAAAACACACACTGTCTAAAGACATGATTCTTTTCCTTTGGCTCTTCCCCAAAGAAGTGAATAATTCTACCAAAAATTGATTTGGTAAAAAAGGCATGAGGTGATGTGGTCCCAGACCAAAGGCGATAGGGGATTTTTAAAAAATTATGAGACAAGAGAAAATATCAGTAAAATACGATGGGAGCAGTGAGGGATAAAGTAGAAAGGTAGATCAAAACTATGTGTATTCATCCCAAGATCCCTAATGGACTCATACAAATTCTATTGTACAAATAATAACTCCACACATGGGTAAATACCTATAAATCCATATTTCTTTATTCTGGAGCTTTATGTAAATGGTCAACGTGGAAAAACCTCTTATCATGGGTTTACTCAAGATTCCTGGGCACATTACATACATTACACCTGCTGTTAAATGTTTATTAGCTGGAAAGAATCTTAATGAAAACAGGAACTAATCAAGGGTCCATCAGAAAGTTTGTATTGATAATACATGTGACTCCAGGCACCAAAATGGCATCTATGTCTGTTAGAAAGTTAGTATGTTATATATAAAGTTCTTGCCAAGCATATGAGATTATTATTTAGCTACTGGCTATCATAAAACATGGAGAATGTATGGCTAAAGTGGTTCTCTCCATAATCATCTGCATTTTATCAAGCACTTATATATCCATTCTAAAAGACAGGAGAGGAGAATTAAGGCCAACAGATAGAGGAAGATTGCTTTGGAGACACATACCAATCATCTTTTATTGCTAAACTCTGCTCTGTCTCTGATTTGATTTTTAGCAAAGTATGCTTTGTAGTCTCAGTGATGCACTTTTAGGTTTGAAGCAGATGACATTAGTTACACTGCTTATAGCTGCTTTGGAACCTCAGAACAGTGTTATTTCAAGAGACATCTTTCTTTATATACAAATGCATGTAAGTTCATTAGATGACTTCACCTATCTCTTTATTTTGCTTTTTGTGTTGTTAGGGAAGCTATGTGTTATCATCACTAGAATGGCCATGGAAGTGTCACATATTGCAGATAATGAGGCAATTACGAAGTTTATTTAGGGCTTCTGAAAAGGGTAAACAACAATATATTTACAACACACCAGATGGCAAATGGATATCATGTTTATTTTATATTTTCATGCTAAAATCTTCTGTGTAATGTGTATTCCACCCATCAAGGTAGTTTTAGAAAAAAAAAACAACAACAACACTCTGTGCTGTTTTTAAAGGTGACTCTGCAATTTCTGAAAAAGGATGTAGTCATATATCTAGAATCAGACATATTTTAAGCAAATTTATGTAAGTTGCCTTACTTGTTAGTAATGTATTCAAGAGGTATTCTAGCAAAGCCTTCTTTCATATATACCTATTCTCTGATTTAACCTCAAATTACAGGTATTATTCTGGGGGATGGGTGATAAGTTCTGGAGATTAACGAGTACCCTTATCATGATAAAACAATTAAAAATAAATTATGGGTATTGTTGCTTTAATAATAAAGATCAGGAACAAGTATACTTGCAAGGTCAGTCTATGCTCAGTGCTGGGTTTAGTTCTAATTCCACTATAGACATTTCAGGATATTTCTTAGGCCTTTTTAATTTTGAAAAATTAAAAATAAATTTAAATTTTAAAAAATGTTAAAGAATTGTCTTTCAACAAATGATGCTGGAAAAAATGGATATACATACACATGCAAAATAATGAAGTTGGACCCCTACTTCACACAATACAATAAAATTAATGTCAAATGAACAACAGAACCAAATGTAAAGGCTAAAGCTATAAAACTTGATCAACAAAGTCAAAAGGTAACTCATAGGATGGGAGAAGATATTTTTGTTGACTGATTGATTTTTAATAAAGATTTTTTTTTTTTTTGAGAGAGACACAGAAAGCATGAGAAGGGGGAGGGTCAGAGGGAGAAGCAGACTCCCCACTGAGCAGGGAGCCTGTACAGAACTCAATCCCAGGACTCCAGTATTATGACCTGAGCCAAAGGCAATGGCTTAACCAACTGAGCTACCCAGGTGCCCTGACTGACTGATTTTTAAAGACTTTATTTATTTATTTGAGAGAGAGATTGTGCAGGAGCAATGGGAGTGGTGGAGGGGGGCAGAGGGAGAAGGACATTTCTGAATAAAATACCTAACAAGGGCATTGTATTATATATATATTTTTATATTGTATTATATATATATATATATATATATATATATATATATATACACACACACAATTATAAATATATAAAAGACACATAACTCACCTTAAAAATGATCAGGATTTGAACAGATATTTCTCCAAATAATATACTGAATGAATGAATAGCCAAAAGGCACATGCAAAGATATTTAACATCATTAATCATTAGTTAAATGTAGGTTAAAACCACGTTGAGGTACCATTTCACTAGGGTGGCTATAATCAGGCAGATAATATTATAAGTGTTAGTGAGAATGCAGGGAAATTGAAATACTACATATTATAAAATTATGCAGCCTTTTTATAAAAACATTTAGGATTTCCTCAAAAGGTTAAACATACAGATACCATATGATCCAGCCCATCTACCTGTAGGTATATACCCAGAGAAGTGAGAGAATATGTCCACACAGAATCTTGCACATTAAGTCACAGCAGCATTATTCAGAATAATTGGAAACCAGGAACAACATAAATGCCTATCAAGAGATGAATGGATAAACAACTTGTGTAGGCATACAATGGAATATTATTTGGAAGTAAAAAGGAATGTAGCACTGATATGGGCTACAACATAGAATTTCAAAAAGTTTATGCTAACTTAAAGAACTGTGACAATAAAACACATCATTCAAACACATTGCTAAAAATGGGCAAATTCATAGATGGAAAGCAATTAGTGGTTGCCAGGGTCTGGGACATTGGGGATCTGGAGAGCGACTGCTAATGCATACAGGGCTTTCTTTGGGGGACAATGAGACTATTTTGAGGTTAAACAGTGGCAATGGTTGCACAACTACACTAATATACCAAAAGCCACTAAAAGTGCACATCACAAAAGAACAAATTTTATAATATGTGAACTGTATCTCAGTAAAGCTGTTGTTTGAAAAAAAAAATAGGAGTCTCTCTATAAACTGTCATTAAATGACCATACTAGGATATATTAAATTAAAAAAGAGAAAAGTGTATATAATATATGACTGTTTATCTAAATGTGAGAAAAGGATATGAATAATATACATATATTGTTTTTTTAATACAAAAATAAATAAAAAATTTAATTTAAAAATCATGGTTGCCTATGGGGGAATTAAAAAAAAAAACTGTGGGGATAGAGATAGATGTTAACACTCTCTATATATATATTCTGTAGATTTTACATAGTTACAACAAAAGTAAATAAAAAAGCCGTCTTTCAACATTGAAAGTAAAATTAAACAAATGAACCTGTATGTAAAATTAGTGGCATAACTGCACAGAGAGAAATTATTTCTGTCAGTTTAAGAGTTTAAGATGTAGTAGTAATTCCATCATGCATCCCTAATGTGATATGCACTAAGGATAGAAATGATTAAAGGAAAATTCTTCAACTCTTTTCAGAAGTTCTTTTGTTGGTGGTAGTGTCAGTATTGTCATACTAGTGCTGCCGTATTTGCCAGATACATATTGTGGGATCAAGCAAATGAGTAATTTATGCCAGGAATTACTGAGGTCATTGAGAACTGTAATTTTTGATTCCAGTTTGAAATTTTGATGCAGAAAGAAGCAAATACAGATGTAAGATTATTGAGGTTAAATAAAATCTCTGAAGTCCTCAGTGGAAAGACCAGTGTGAATAGCTCATGGTATGTTTCATCTTAAAATAAAATTCTACTCTTAACCAATCAGAAAATTGCAAGAAATGTCCCCAGTCACAAAATTAGAGTTTGTCTCAAACTTCACCCACATCAAATGATCTGGGTGCACTAACAGTTACCATGACACCACATTAGAGCCCATGCAACAAGAAGCAGTTCTCAGTGCCTACTTCCCCCCTGCGTCCTTCTTCATTCACATGCACCTTTGAGAATTTCTGGCCCTTACACCCAACACAGAGCTTCTTACTGAGGAGTAGGAATGCTTCTTCCTGCTCACACAGGTACAGAGGCGCACTCACACAGAGGCTGTAAGGGAAACACCTCAGTTCAGTCTACCTTACTCTTCACACTACGACCACACCCACACAGAATATGTTTGAAACTTCTGGTCACCAAGCATGTGGAGGTGTTTGCCCCACAGCAAGCAATTCTCCACGACACCAGCTGGGTGTCCTTCAATTTAAACTCCAACAACTATCTACCTGGGTGTAGTGTGAGGTTCCACAGTTTCCGGGTTCAGTCCTAGAAGACTGCCCCAGCGCCACATCAAATGCTATTCTCAAGTCCAGCTTGTTACCTGTGCTTCTGACTGACCAGCTACAGATCAGAGGTTCCCAGGACCCCCTCTTTGTACTCAGATATCAGTCTCAAGATCAGGTTGTTATGTGTATTCCAGACCAACTGATTATAAACCAGAGGTTCCCATAACTACCTCCTTGGGTTTGGTTAATTTGCAGGAACGGCTCACAGAAATCAGGGGAACACTTAAGTTTGCTGGTTTGTTATAAGAAGATAAAAGAGATGAACAGCCAAAGGGAAGGGATGGATAGGGCAAGGTATGGGGAAAGGGGCACAGAGCTCCCATGCCCTTTGTAGGTACAGGTGCCTGCTGATCACATTTACTGCTCTCCCAGCACCTCCATGTGTTCACCAACACAGAAGCTCTCCAAATCCCATCATTTTAGGATTTTATGGAGCCTTCATTGCATAGGCATCATTTATTAAATCAATGCCCATTGGAAACTCCAGCTCCTCTCTCCTTCCTGGGGGTAGGAGGTTGGGACTGAAAGTTGTAACCCTATTCTAATCACATGGTTAATTCTCCTGGCAAGCAAACCCCCATCTTAAGTCTCCGAAGTCGTCTCATTAACATAATGAAAACATCTTTATAGCTCTCATCACTTAAGAAATTCTTAGGTTTTTAGGAGTTCTGTGTCAGAAACAGGGACCAAACCCAGGGACTAATACATCACAAATATTCAATACATGGTATGTACCGTGATGGTGGTGATAATTTCAAAATATTTATTGTTATTTCTCTATGCTTAGACAAGAAAAAATAACAAAGGCCTTTGTAGGTGCAGGTTCCTGCTTATCACATTTATTGCTGAAGCAATTTGTTTCATTCAAGAGAGATACAGGGGTTTTCTTGTTCCCAGATTTGTTTACATTTGATAAGCCATCAGTTAAATGGTGCTTTCTATTTGCCAGAGATAATAATAACAATGTACTCAAACTCATTCATCAATCACTGGCTTCCATAATTTATCAGGAGAGAGGAATGTGATAAAATCTTTTGTACTATCTTACTTTTGATTCTTTGAAAATACTTAATGAGATTTGATCTGTAAGTAATCAATTCATAATTATTTGCCAATGATCTTGAGTTGGTTACCCTTGCATGTACAAAAGCAACAAAACCTACATTTGGTATAAAAATGTTCTTAAAGTGAATAGTTCTTCAGAGGGTAAGCTCTAAGAAATGTCAAAGAATTTCACTTTGTTGCTATTTTTTAATATGGTCTAAAGTGAATGTATTTGTTTTAAAGTTAGATATAATATACACTTTGCTTTTTATGTGCATAATTCCAAGGAAGAAAACTATGTATTTAGCAGCATTATGGCAAAAATGGAACTTGTCAATATATATGCAATTATTTTTATGCAGAAAAGCCAAGCATTCAGAAATTGTTCAAATATTCAGCTTATTTATTGAAGGCTTTTCTTAAAGATTAGAATTTATTTTACATGCAAACGTTCCTTAGATCATAAAGAAGTACTGAGCCTGGCTAATGTCATGCTCATGGTGTTAAACTTACAGTTAATTATTTAGTCAAATTTAACTATGAAAGATCACATTTAAGTAACAGAATTAGAATCTTTAATCATAAAACAGTGGGATTATGGAGAATGCATAGGAGGTTTTTTTGTTTTTTGTTTTTTTTAGATATACCATATTGAGAAACAATTAGTTTGAAAGTACAGAAATGTGTATGTTTTAAGATTAATAACTGTACTATTGACTTAGTTTAGAGCAGGTTTCAAAAATTTATTTTGTGTTTCAGTCTGTTAAAAAACAAAATTCATCTGAATATATTTGAAGATGAAGATCTAATTGGTTTTATTAAACAATTCATGAATCAACAGCACCCCATCTAGAAAGGAAAGGGAGGATGAGTTGTAGAAAACAAGGCTTTTACAGGAAGAAGGGTGGGGCAAGAAAATTATTAGAAAAAGAAAGGATTGTTTTAGGCAGGATCAACTTCCCTCAGAGGAAGGGCAAGGGGGTGGCAGTTCTTATTATGTAGATTATCTCAATTTAAGATAAGGGGATGGAGAAGGCCCAAGGAATAATTACCTCACTGATGCTTATCTGAAGGTTCCTGACTTTCCTGCTTAAGATTACATTTCTGGTAGAGGTTGAAATTGCAATTAGATTGGGCATTAAATCTTGGTTTGGTGACTTGGTCAGGCTCAAGGCCCATTTGGGGCCTATGTTTGTTCCTTTGTTTTATTAAGTCTCTGAAGTGGAGACTTAGAAAATATTTCTTCATTATTATAAAAAGATGTTATGCTTTAGTATCCTAAAAGTGTAAATTTATGAGAAAATGAGCTATAATTTCTATCTTAGTTAACTACGCATATGGGAAGTCCGGATCATGGGACCACATATTTCATCTTATTGTAGGTGAATTATTATTTGCAATTCTCTATTTTGTCTGTGTAATTTCTTCCTATAAAACTATAAAGTTTTATGTCTGCACATATAAATTTTATTCACTTTACACCAAAAGGGCCAGCATTTGTTTCTGTTTTTTTGACCATAGTCATGCCCTGACTCAGGGAATGAGTAAACATTTTTCTAGGAGTGATATCTTTTTTCCATCTGCATCCTTATATATTCACAGCCAAGAACATTCCTGAAAAGAAGAGAAGTCACAGGAGAAGGAGAAGAAGGAGGAGAATAAGTAAAAAGGAGAAAGAGAAGGATAAGGAAGAGAAAGTTCTAACTCAATAATAACAATGACAACTGCTGTTTGTATGTGAAAGACTATTTGTGATAGGGATTATGCTTGTAACCTTGAATACGATAATAATTTCACTTAATCCTAACAGCAATCCTGTAATACTGTAAGGGCCTATTTAGCCAGAGCGATTCCATCTTGGATTAAACAGTCATTTTGTTGTTTATGCAGTAAAACTTAAACTGTCCCTACCCCCTTCCCCCCAGGGAACTTACTTAAAAACAAGCCTGGGAAACCAGTCCCAGGTAACAAAGCCCAAATACAAGGGTGGGTCAGGCCAGGTGGAGGTATCCAATCAGCGGGGGCACATACTGTGTCC
This sequence comes from Lutra lutra, assembly GCF_902655055.1. Classification (NCBI taxonomy): domain Eukaryota; kingdom Metazoa; phylum Chordata; class Mammalia; order Carnivora; family Mustelidae; genus Lutra; species Lutra lutra. The sequence goes on from NC_062290.1 coordinate 55,815,442, forward strand.
CTAGCTACCAAGGAGTATGGGCCCTGCCTTTTGGGCACCAATTCTGACCAAGGTGATAGGCTAGTTCAAATGTTTACTATAGGGTAAATTGTAATTCAATTGGTCACTTATTGTGGGACCTAGCATGACTGTGTAGTTTTCTCTGTGTGTTACAATCTCACTGGCCAACTGTGCATGGCCAGGCCAAACCACATGGACTTTGCCCTTAAAGGCTAGTCTGTGGGGCAGAGAGGGGTTCGCCCTCTCTGTAAGAGGTGTGGCCCCAAACATTCAGTTTGATCCTCGATGCTTGGTGTGAAATAAAGCTTTGCTTGACTTTTGCTTTGTATCAGTCTCGCTCCCTTAATCATGGACCCATTATTGGGGGACCTTTCAATTTATGTGTCAATATTCCAGTGTTTTAGAGAGGAAAATAGGATTACAGAGTTTAAGGTATTTCCCTGAGTTGAAAGAGACATTCATCTGCTTGTATGGTATTTCACAAATATTTTGAGATGTATCCTCTCCATTTCCAATGTCACCTTTGTATAGAACTAGATTATTTGATTATTTTGGTTGGGTGTTAGACAGAATTGATGTGGAAAATGCTAGGATTTGGAGCAAATGCTCAAGAGAGAATTCTTGAGACATCTTTGGTGCAAAAAAGATGGTTTTATTAAAGCACAGGTACAGGACCCGTGGGCACTGGAATGGTGAGGAGTGGCTGATTATATACTTTCAAGTTGGGAGGGGGTCAGGGATAGCACACCCAAGGTATTTTGGAAACAAAGTTTCTGGGATCTTGAGGGGCCAGCTATTGTTAGAAAAAGGCCATTTACTATGGTCTAACTAAACCTTAGTCATGGGACCCTTCAAATGACTATCAGGGGGCTACCTGCTTGGAGAATGATTGCCAACATATACTTTGCAGGGTAGAAATAAAGGAAGTCTCTGAAGGAATTTCTACATATTTAAAGTAGCCTCACAGGATCCTGGGGGTAGGGGGTCAAGCTAAGATTGCCTTTTGCCCTTAGCAAAGTGTCAACATGGAGGCAGCTGAAGCCCCACAGGAAGGTCACTCTGCCTGTTTCAAGGACTTCTCATCAGACTGTAAGTAGTAAGGAAACTTAATTTTTTATTTGCCTTTGTTTCCCACATCAGAATCTAAATTTTAAAATATGTATAAAAATCACAAGCACAAAAAGGGCAAGAATTACTATAATAATCTTACACTTCAAGCCAGAAAATCCTGATAGAAACAACCATATTTCTGCCATACCAACAGGATTAAACTGGGATGTAGCCTTTTATGGAATTTGCTGATCAATAGTAAAGACATGTCATACCAATAATAAACTGGTAGGTCACCTTGTTCTAAAATGTTTTCACGAGTACACCAATTTCAAAGGAAATCTAAAATTTACCTGAAGATTCAGGTATGGAGTCATATAAATGGAGTCATATTTTATTGATGATTACTATGGTGGGTATTATGCTACGTTGGATTTATTTCCTTACTCTTCAGTGTGCATGAATATATCGATAAAATGGATTTGAACCTCAAACTTATCATTAAAGTCAGTTGGGTAATCTTTGGATGCCCCTATAAATGGCATAACTATATGTCCAAAATATATAGCTAATTCTTCCCCTTAAGAATTCAGGGCGCTGCTAATCTAGTATTCACTCCTCTCCTGATTGAAACAAAAACAGAGAACATTGCTGGGAAAGCACCATTCGCCATGTCACTTATCCTCAAACAAGGTTGCATAAGAACGTTTTAACAGAGAACTGTGGCTCCTTTTAATGTTTTAATGTTTCAGCCAAAGCAGAAAAACCAGGTCATCAGCGATGTGACAATTAAATAAGCAAACATCCCTCTGTGCATAGTTTCCTTTCACGAGTGCTTTCCCTCTTGAAAGAAAGTTTTTCCCCAAATATAAAATGTGTAAGGGTGACATTTTGTAGCCAATTAATCACAGGTGACTATTTGCTGGCGTCTCCCAGGATGGACTCTAGGCTCTGTTCACGTATAAAAAGCTTTAGTCAAAAAACACGTAGTAATCAGCAGCAGGGCTGGAGGTTGTCAGCTGGTCTCTGGGGATTTTTCTGCTTTACCTAAATACCTTGGCATTCAAATAGCAGTAACATTACCAATACCTCACCCTAGATTAAAAATGTATATTCCTTGGGGCTCATGGTCAAGATTTCAGATCTTTCTCCAACTTTCACTCAGGCATTGTGATAAACTTAAGAGAATAGTTTCTCTTTCCGGTGATTTCAAAGAAATAAGGCCAGAGGTGTTTTTTTTTTTTTTTTTAATTTTTTTTTTTTAAGACTTTATTTATTTATTTGACAGACAGAGATCACAAGTAAGGCAGAGAGGCAGGCAGAGAGAGAGAGGAAGGGAAGCAGGCTCCCTGCTGAGCAGAGAGCCCAATGCGGGACTCGATCCCAGGACCCTGAGATCATGACCTGAGCCGAAGGCAGCGGCTTAACCCACTGAGCCACCCAGGCGCCCCAGAGGTGTTTTTTGAAGGAAAACAGTTAAAAGCATTTCGACACAATTCATATCCGGTCCTTTCGTGTTTCACCAGCCAAAAGGGTTTTCTCTACAGGTTTCTCTTCCCAGAATCTTCTCCCACTTCAGCATATCCTGTACCTATCCAGTGTGAATACTATTGTACATGTGAATTATAAGCTGCTTTGTTTCTTCTGTATGATTTCTCTTCTATTATCTATGTTGGATTTGGGGTTTGATCTTATAAAATGAAATAATCGGGAGAAATATTTTAGAGCTTTAAGGAAGGACACATACTCTCAGATGAAAAACTGAGACTAAGAAATACCATGTAATATCTCCAAGACTCAACAGAAAACATTATCTGGTACTTCTTTCTAGGCCTCTGAGTTAAGACTCCAATTCTTATGGTTGCTAACTTTGACAGATCAGCTAGTCTGCTAAATCAGTCCTCATACTATAATAATAGTATGGGGGTTGCGGGCGATTCCTATCCAGCTTAATTTCCCGTGAGCACCTGGTTTTTGTGCCCACTGAAAAGTCTCCCAATTAAAGGAGTGAGACTGATACAAAGCAAAGGTCAAGCAAAGCTTTATTTCCCGCCAAGCATTGAGAATCAAACTGAACGTTCGGGGCCACGCCTCTTACAGAGAGGGCGAACCCCTCTCTGCCCCACAGACTAGCCTTTAAGGGCAAAGTTCATGTGGTTGGGCCTGTGAGATTGTAACACACAAAGAAAGCTACACATGTGTGCTAGGTCACACATAAGTGACTAATTGAATTAGAATTTACCCTATAGTAGACATTTGAACTAGCCTACCACCTTGGTCAGAATTGGTGTCCAAAAGGCGGGGCCCATACTCCTTGGTAGCTAGGGAGACAGTATGCGCCCCCACTGATTGGATACCTCCACCTGGCCTGACCCACCCTTGTATTTGGGCTTTGTTACCTGAGACTGGTTTCCCAGGCTTGCTTTTAAGTAAGTCCCTGAGCAGGGGCAGGGACAGTTTAAGTTTTACTGCATAAACAACAAAATGACTGTTTAACCCAAAATGGAATCCCTCTGGCTAAATAGGCCCTTACACCTACCATGATTAGAGAGGCCTAGCCTTAATATCTCAGACTACAGACATCAAGGTTCTATAATGTTTGGGGATCTCTGAAGACTGGAAATGGAGCTCAACCAGACTACCTAGAGCTGTGGTTCTTAGCCCTGGATATGATCAGGGGGTCAGACCTAGCAGAAATCACAGCAATATTTTGAAGGCAAAGCAATTTTAGTTCAATGCTAGTCTGTGCCTGGTCACGTGCAATGATATTAGAAGGTTTCTCAAGGTCTTATTGGTCTCATCAATCCTACATCTCCTCCAAATCATTTACATTATAAATGCTTTAGAAAATGAAGCTGTTTAAGAGCTGGTTTGAATATACACATAAGGTGGACACTACCAGTATTAATAATATTAAATATCTATGAAGCCTACTCTGTGCCACTGTTCTAGATTCATCTCATGTATGAGTTACTTTAATAATAAGACGATTTATGTATTTTCCCATTATCTTCTATAATAATCACATGACCCAATAATTTTTTTCTCATTTTAAGATGAGAAAAGTTTTAAGGCCACACAGCAAATATGTAACAAGTTGATTATCAGCCTCTCTCTGGTCTATCTCACTCTCGTCTTACCATCAGCATTTGCCCTCATTCATAAAATGTACTGAACACATATATATTAAGCATCTGTTCTGATAATAAAAAAAAAAATGAGATATTTGTGTCAATGGCCTCAGGAATTTTATATGTGAATCATTCTTCTAAATGTCCATGGCTTGAATAAGATAGCTCAGGTATCCTGATAGACTAAAAAGGGTGGACTGGTATTGGATATGGGATGTATGTCTTCAAAGAGACCCAGCACCTACACAATGAAAGGACTGAATTACATCAATAGAAATGCATACTTAAATATATGTGAAATATTGTGAGTTAACCGACTGTATACAAAATTCACAAAAAGAATTTTATTATTGGATTTTGCTCAATCTCTTTTCTAGGTAAAAATAAACAGCAAAATCTTAGACTCTAATAAATAAAAGGTGCCTTTTCCCATCAGGAACAAAGGGACTTGCACAAAGTGAATTTCATATGATTCCAAATAATTTATGGCAAGAGAGTTCAGAATACTTTGTGGCTTTGAAGCGATATATATTGGTTGGATACAATTTTATATAAAATATTGAGCATGTTTTTCATAAATCAGTGCACATGCAATGTAATATTTTCATATTCATATTCAGAATAGTAAATGCCCTCTTGTCATTGTTATTTTTAATCACATATTTGACAAGAATACTGTGAAACTGAGAAAAATAACAAGTATGCTGACTTTTAGATAGCAGTTTTCTGTGTTTTCAATGTTTACATTTTGCCCCTTAGAAATGTGTAAAATCAACCCAACTGAGAGGAAGAAAATTAATAGCAAGGTAGACTTTTCATAACACATTGAAGACTGTTGACATAACTTAAATGAAAGTCATAGAATCATATATTGAGCTACAACTTTTGGCATGGATTTTATATAGTCACTCATTCAATAAATTTTTACTGAGGGCCTTCTGGAACCTCAGGCATTTTACTCAGGTGAGCAATAGAGACAGGTCTCTATCTGTATAAATACAGTATATATATCTACTTTTCTTTCTCTAATAATATATATGCTCGTCTGTGCATGTGTGGGTAAGTATGAGTGCATTTAATTTATTTTGAGCTTGCAGTGGATGTTCTAGCTAAACCCAAAATGCAGTTTAACTTAGGCTGAATACAGAACTATTTTCTCCACACGCCCCATTAGTGCCTATTTGCATGAGTTGATATGTACAGAGGTTTCAGCTTTATAACAAAGGCAAAATGGAAGAAAGACAGTTGAAGATACCTTGAGCTAGAGTATAAGGTAAGACATGACCCTGGACAAACTAAACTGGGGAATGTTTTGAATAACCACGTAACCAGTAGATCATGTGAGATGCTGGGATTTGAACTGAGAGCACAGCAAACCACTCCAGACCTTTAACAGAGGACTACCTCCATCTTTTAGAAAGACTATACTATAGATGAAGTATACACTAGAAAAAAGGAGTTGCCGAGGCACGAAAGGGTGAGTTTAAGAAAGTGTATGGAGACAATGTGGAAGCAGATTAGGCCCAAATATCTCTAAAACTAATGATAGACATTTTTGGTTACATAATCTGATATTTCATAATACACTAAATTAATTAATGCAAACTACTTTTTGAGGGTTTACAACAGCACAGAGAGTTTATTTGCTGTTGGTTGTTATAGTAAAAAGTCATATATTAAAAAGCATACATTATATTTTCATGGTTTTGTAGGTTCTATCATGGCTGGATTCTTTTTAATGTTAGAAAGAGGTGCTGATCCAGAGATCACCCTATTTACTATAACATCATTGCATGAAAATGGCTTTTTCAAACTAAGATTTTCCTTTGCTGTAACTGCAACTCCTTGGAATAGATTTTAATTTGAGGTATGTCTGATTAGCACCAGAGTTAGATTTGGAGAAATCACATGCTTTTGCAACCAGAGACAGGAGAAAAATAGTTCCTTTTGGGGATAATGCTTTTAAAGAATTTGATATAAAAGGGGAAAAATAACTGCATATAACTGCATTAAATCGCAGTAAAGCCTGTGTCAAACTAAGATATCAAACTATCTAAAGAATCTGTGTCTGCCCCCAACTCAGGAACTCTCTCACTATTTAGAGTGACCTCTACAAAAGTGTTACAATTAATTCTAGAAAACAAAGTCTATAGACTTTCATGATACTCATTATCAGGTCTGCCAAAAGCCCCAGTTCTCAGCGAGTCAAATTTGTCTTTGAGTTTCTGCATCTTGTCTGCAACTGCTTACTACAGACTTCGTCCCTCAGCCCCAGGCTGTATTCAGAACTAGGAAAATGCCTAGAAATCCCTGCCCTCACTTCCTGGGTATCTAAGGCAGAATCTCAAGATATGAGGCTTATCTGGCCTTTCATCTGCAATAAAACACACTTGCTTCCTTTTTCTTCCACCCGGCTGTCTCCCAATTGGCAGATAATGAATAAATGAACTAATCCAGGCTAATGTGATCATGGGGACAGCAGGAGAGCCTTTGTAATACAAAGGCCTGGAACACAGGGCCCAATTATTCTATTCATTGTAGACTGCATCTTATAGTAGACACAGCATAAAGCTTCCCAGAGATTTATAGAAACGCTTCTAAGAGGGGAACTTTAGTTTGAAAACCTGTGTGGGCAGGGGTCTTTTTCAATGCCTCTTTTATCATACCACATCTTATTCCGTGTGCTTCCCATTCTGCTTGTAGAACTGTCTAAAATACCCACAAACACACAGGTGTGCCTCCTAGGTTAACGCCACTGTCAAGCTTCCTGTTTAGGTTCCCATTCACATTTTCTGTCACTTGTCTCTTGGTCCCCATCTACTCTTTTTTTCTATCTTACTTTCTTTCTATTTCTCCATCAAGTAAGTGAAATAATAAAGTTGTCAGTCATCTCCCAATTCCTAGGGTTCTCCTTTTATTTTTTTTTTTTTTTGTATTTTTTAAGTTATCAAATGACTTTCATCATTTTAATGAAGAATTGAGAGAGAGTGTTACAGGTAACCTAGTTGGCATTAATACAACCATGTTTATGGATTAAAAAAAACAATAGTTTTTAGTGTATCTGACTTATAGCTGGTACATGAAAAAAAGGCTATAGGAACTGAGAAAAATAAAAAGCAATAAAACCTTGGCAATGACCATATACACACATATGACCATATACACATATATATACACACATGTACATACAAACACATATATATACACATATATATGTGTGTGTATATATTTATGTCATGTATTTATTTTATGTGTAATGTTCTCTCTTTCTCTCTCTGTCTGTATATAGATATAGATATATATATAGATATACAGACACATACACATGTATATGTATATATAGAGAACGTTATTCATTCAGCCCAGGCGAAAGAAGGTAATCCTGTGACAACGCTGGATGGACCTTAAGGGCATTATGCTAACTAAAATAAGTCAGACAGAGAAAGACAAATACTGCATAATCTCACTTATCTGTGGAATAAAAAACAAAACTAAACTAAACTAAACATTTTTCAATGGAAAGCTTGATGTTTTCAATGGAACTTTTCTTCTGGTGGGTCATCCTGAGCTGAGTTCTTCAGGCCCATGGCAGTGAAAAAACAAAAAAAAAAAACACCAAAAAAAAACCTGTTGTTGTTCTTTTTTTATATACTTCCTGTTTTGACTTTTTAGGTTCCTTCCAGTTAATTTCATGATTAAACCGATAAATTGAGAAGAAAATTATCGGTGCAACGAAGGCCCTGCGAATTTCAAGAGGTTTACTCCAGTTCTGTGTGGCCTATGGGAATCTCTATCCTTCAACAATGACCTCTGCCCAGCCAAAGCTCAATCTTCTTAGTCACTGGCCAGTATTAAACACTGGTAACATCCTCCAGCAAAGGAAGCCGAAGCCCCCCCTGCCACCCCAAATCTCTGCGTGCGCTTCTATTGTCTTCTGAATCTTACCATACCTGTAACAGACACACTTACGGGCAACATTAAATGTCTTTAACTTACACATAGCAAATGCACAATAAATGTTGGTTTTTATTTTTACCACGACCATCACTACTGCCACTACTATTACAATACCAGCTATATCATCATTACTTCCTTTATCCCAACCATACTACTTTCCAGAACGGGTAAAATAGAATTCCAAGCATTATTTTGAACAGCTCACTTTTTCATAGCAAATATGTTATTATAAACCACTGCACCCCCAGACCTTTGAAGGTTTATTCTTCATTAACTAGCATTTTGATAATGGGGTTACTTTATGCTGCAACTATGATGGGGTATATCTTAAAATGCATTAACAATATGGTTTTCATTTTCCTTATTTGAGTGTCACAAAAAGCTCTCTGGCTACTTCCATCTGATTATACAAAAGAACACAATGACCTACATTTGAAGAACTTTCTCTGCTCTAAGGATTACAGCCTTCAATGATACAATTCAGCAAGTTCTACATGACACTTTGTAAGATATGTCACAGCCAATCTATCCTAGTGCAGATTTTTCATGGTTATTATTAAATCCCCTAAAACCATTGACTCATGGTGTCCTTGACATAATAAACTTCCTGTTCCTTAAAAATTGGTTACACATGTGCAGTAAACCAGAATTACGCTTGCAATTACATTTCAATCCTGACACAGGAAAACACTTTTCCCTCAAGTTCAGTATATCCACTTATTATTCACCCTTTTCTCTTCCAGAGCTTAAAAAAAGACCAGTTAGTAAAAACATGTTTTCTTCTGTTCATTTTCTATACAAATTTTCAGTCATAGAATGAAATGTATATTATTTTCATAGAAAGTGAATTGGAAGAAAATAAACCTTAGGGTAATTGGACCCCAAAACAAACTAAAAAAATCTCACCTAGCCTAAATACTAATTGCCACCCATGAGAAATTTTGCTGAGAAAATAAAATACGGATACAGCACAAAGTAGGGTTGTTTTGCTACTGGCATTGGGAAGAGATTGCTCCTGTAGGTTTTAATGTCAGGAAGAAGAGAATTTATTTCTCAAGCTATATTAATCACATCCTCTGAACCACTGCATTAATTTTGAACACAAATGTCTTAGATAGTTAAAATATAGATCACCAATCAGCCTATTCAAATGCACTGTTTCATCCTTAGTGCCTCTCCGTGCATCTCAGATTTTTAAATATCCCTTCCCACAGATCCTGATACTTATACAAATGGTAAAACTATAATCTAGATTCTAGATCTAACTCCATGTCCTAGCTCTGCCATTAACTGGGGAACCTAATCTTCCTTAAACATTGTGCCTTGGATTCCACAAAGATGTGCCAATGGTTTTATTGAATTATACCAGCTAGCATCAGAAAAAGTATATAATCAGCATAAACACACTATAAACATACCAATTACATATAAGCTGTAACTCACTTCCTTTTTTTTCTTTCTGGATTTTATTTGCTTATTTGGCAGAGAGAGCAAGAGAGTGAAAGAGCTCAAGCAGGGGAGCAGCAGAGGGAAAAGGGAGAAGCAGACTCCCCACTGAGCGGGGAGCCTGATGCCAGCTGGGTTCCATCCCAGGACCCTGAAACCAGGACCTAAGCCAAAGGCAGACACTTAACTGACTGAGCCACCGAGGTGCCCCAGTAATTCACTTTTTTTTTTAATTCATTATCTTACTGATTTCCACTGCATTACAATATTCAAAATGAATCAGTCTTCTATTTTACAAAATGAATCACTCTCTTATTTTACAACTATGGAGCTCCATTAATTCTTCTTGTGACTTTTTTTTTAAGATTTTATTTATTTGACAGAGATCACAAGTAGGCAGAGAGTCAGGCAGAGGGAGAAGGGGGGAAACACCTGCTTCCCGCCAAGGAGAGAGCCCAGTGTGGGTCTCGATCCCAGGACCCCAGGATCATGACCTGAGCTGAAGGCAGAGGCTTAACCCACTGAGCCACCCAGGCACCCCTTCTCATGGCTTTTTAAAGATATTTAATAAGTGGATATTATAAAGGAATAAGGTTATGTATTTAACAATAAAAGCAGTTTTTAACCACAGCAAATAAAGAATAAAAATGGAAGTCATTCCTGCAATTGTGATCTATTTATGCAAAATTATAATACAATTTACAAAATAACTTGATTTGTCATAATATAAAGATGAAAACTAAAATTAACTAGTGCCATCACTCTACAAGGCATTTTCACGTGCATTACCTGATTTCATCTTAACAAGAAATATCTGAGTTCTTATTGTAAGGACCTATTTAGAAACTGTCCCTGCTCCCCTTCCCCCAGGGGATTTACTTGGAGACAAGTCCTGGAAACCAGCTTCAGGTAACAAAGCCCAGATACGAGGGTGGGTCAGGCCAGGTGGAGACATCCAGTTGGTGGGGGGATACATACTGTCTCCCTGGTTACCAAGGAGTATGGGCACCGCCCTTTGGGAGCCTTTTGGGCGCCAATCCCAATCAAGGTGTAATAGGCTGGTTCAAATGTCTACTAGGGTAAATTGTAACTCAATTGGTCACCTAGCATCACTGTGGAGTTTCCTGTGTGTGTGACAAGCTCATTGGCCACCTGTGCGTGGCCAGGCCTGACCGCATGGCCTTTGCCCTTAAAAGCTAGGCTGTGAAACAGAGAAGGGTCGCCCTCTCTTCTAAGAGGTGTGGCCCTGAACGTTCAGTTAGATTCTTGATGCTTGGTGCAAAATAAAGCTTTGCTTGACCTTTGCTTTGTATCATTCTCGCTCCTTTAATCACGGACCCATTATTGGGGCATAACACTTATTTATTACTTCTACTTGTGAAATAAGATCACAGAAGCTCAGGAAGTGTAAGTAATTAACATAAATGGAATTCTAACTATGATATATTTGAATCTGAAAGCCCATATATTCTTACACTATAACTATTTCATGCTCCTAACTATTGAAAAATAACAGATACATCTGAAAAAGATATACTACAACAGAAAACAAATAACACTAGGTTAAATCTGTAACATTTTTATTGTTGTTTGGTAGGAATATGAAATAAATATCAATGTCATTATAGCCCAAAGCATACTAATCTTAAAAAAAATAAGTAGAACATAATCATTTCACATCCTTTTCTATATTATTATCCAGATAGCCAGGTTGTTAGCTTTTAACACTGCTATTAAATGTTAGTTTGTCCTTGTTTGAGGAAACAGAAACATGTATCCAAATAGATTGTGTATGCACGTATGTGTGGATGTATGTATGTATGTATCTGTAAAATGTGTGTGTAGAGGTCCGAAAATCAGTGCAGTGTTAAGTTTCAATGACTTTAGAACATAAACATCACTACCTTACAAAATACCATTGAGGTATGTTATTACATAAATCCTTCTGAAACTTACATAGTTTTGTGAATTTTTGTAGAGTTCGGTTACTTTGTACTCAAAATTTGTCATTGTCAGTCAGTCTACCAAGTAGAGTCTCTACTTCTAGCATAACTAGTAAATAACTCACCCTCCAACTATAAAGAACTATAAGCCTTGACAAAGTAAATAAGGGAATCCTCCTGTTTTCAGTTTTGAACCAGGAACCTGGTCAAGACTACGATCCATGGTGTAATGGTAATATATCAGGTGAGTTTCATGTTCATTCATTCTGGCTTTCTGCATGGGGGTAATTTCTGGATCACAAAGGAAAAAAGTGGAGCACCAGAAGAACAGAGACAATATATTAAGTTGAGGTGGTAGAGAACAGGGTTAAATGCTGCTCTGAACAATATAACTTGTGGTGTCTGTCCCCCAGGTATAAGGAAAAATGCAGACACTGGCAAGAGAAGTCTGTGTGGAGGTCCCAAAAGTTATTTGACAGAGAGCTTCTCATTCCCAAGAGGAATCTTAGCTGAGGAACCTGCTGAGAAGTGAACAGAGCTGAAAGTGATAAGGCTGGAGCATTTTGCTTTGCCATCTACTAGAGAGTCAAGAATTTTGTGAATTACTTGCTTGTGGATTAAATGTAGATCCCAAATGGCCACACCATATGAGTAAAGACCATATACTAAAGATTAAGCTCTAGGCCTAAAAATACTATTAAAATAGTCCAGCCCTAACAAGAAATAAGAACAAGTACATATTCATAGAATATGAACATGAATTTTGATGTAAATATGAATATGGATATTTACAGAATTGCCAGTAATTTAGTGGACAGCTAGTGACAAAGCTCAACACCTTTTAAAGGAAGACAACATAACTCATATTCTGTGATTAAAGATGTCTAGAATGCAATAAAAAAAATTCAGCTGGGGGGTGCCTGGGTGGCTCAGTGGGTTAAAGCCTCTGCCTTCCGCTCAGGTCATGATCCCAGGGTCCTGGGATCGAGCCCCACATCGGGCTCTGTGCTAGGCAGGGAGCCCGCTTCCCTTCCTCTCTCTCTCTGCCTGTCTTTCTGCCTACTTGTGATCTCTGTCTGTCAAATAAATAAATAAATAAAATCTTAAAAAAGAAAATTCAGCTGGTACATGTAATCACAAGAAAAATCAGTCAATTAAAACAGATACCATGATGATACAAATATTGAGATTAGCACACAAAAATATTTTGAAAGATATATTAGAAATATATTTAAGAACCGAAGGGAAAACACTGACAAAATTGATGACGGAGCAGGAGGCTGGCTGAAGACAAAGCAAAAGCTGGCACCTTGCACCCCCTCTCCACCCGCTCCCCTCGGTAATGTGTGTGACATTCCTCAGGCACCCCTGACTGCCATAAATCAGAAACAAATAGTTAACTTGCAGAGATCACAATCCTGCAAGATAGAGTCTCCCTTGGTTTACAAATGTCCTAGAGATCTACAAACAAAGAAGTTACCTTATCAATAGCACAATTTCCAGAGGCAGATAACTCAGTTCCTCAAGCCCTAAATAAAGTTAAATTTCTTCTAAACCCAAATCTCACTAACAAAGACGCTTGATAGCAGAAATGAGAATGGCTTGCCAAAAGACAACATTGATCAAGCCACAAGACCTCCAGTATCCTGGCACCCTGTAGGCCCTCTTTAGCATATGAAAACTCCGATGAAACCTCCCATCCCCTCACCTTCCCCCAACCGCAGGGTACAGAACCTGCCCTCTCTCACAACCCGGGGCAGCAGCTCTTCCTGCCCAAGGGTCCTGTCCCCGTGCTTTAATAAACCACCATTTTGCACCAAAGATGTCTCAAGAATTCTTTCTTGGTCATCGGCTCTGGACCTCAACCCACCGAACCTCACCTAGGTTCTAGAACTTCATCAAAATGAGTAAACATGTGGGAAATATCAGAACAAATGAAACTATAAAAATTAATGAAAGAGAAGTTCTATAACTTAAAATTATAATACCTAAAGTGAAAAACTCACAGAGTGGGATTAACAGAAGGGTAGAAGCTGCAGAAGTATGTAAATGTGGAATTTCAGAGACATTAATAAATTGACCTAATTTTATGAACCAAAGAAGAGAAAAAAAAGAGTGAGAACAAATAAGATACTTGGAATCCTGTAAGGCAATATCAAGTGGTTGAAGAGGGACACTACCATGTGATCCTAAATAGAAGGAAGATTAAATAATGCAGAAAAAAACCTGAGGAAATCATGGCCAAATATTTATTTACTTGTAGTTATAGAAGCTCAGTGAACACCAAACAAGACATATACAAAGAAAACTATACCTGAGACATAATTATATAACTTCCAAAAACTAAAGAAAAAATACTGAAAGAATCCAAAGAAAAAGGACAGTTTATAAGAGAGGAACAGTAATAAACAGATGGATTCTTATCAGAAAAAATAAAAGCAGGGTGACAATGGTATAATATCTCTGAAACACTGAGTAAAGAAGAGCATATTCTAAAGGAGTCTGGGGGTAGGGGAGCCTGGGTGGTTTAGTAGGTTGAGAAGCAGGGAGCCTGCTTCTCCCTCTCCCTCTACCTGCTGCTCCCCCTGCTTGTGCTCTCTCTCTCTCTCCCTCTCTGTCAAATAAATAATCTTAAGAAGAAAAAAACAGGGGCACCTGGGTGGCTCACTGGGTTAAGCCTCTGCCTTCAGCTCTCGGGTCATGATCTCAGTGTCCTGGGACTGAGACCCGCATTGGGCACTCTGTTCAGCGGGGGGCCTACTTCCCTCTGTCTCTGCCTGCCTCTCTGTCTACTTGTGATCTCTCTCTCTCTCTCTCTCTGTTAAATAAATAAATAAAATCTTAAAAAAAAAAAGAAAAAATCAACATTAATTCGCTGGCATGTGAGCAAGCCACTTTGAAAGTAGCTCCTGTAGTGCCACAAATGTACTCTGTGGAGAAACAAAGAACTAATCTCACTGAGTCCTGCTCAAATCGCAGGTCTAACTATTGTCCTAGTTCTACAAATAGAGAAAACAATGCCTACAGAAGTTATGCAACCTCCCCTTGGTTAATACAGCCAGCCACAGAGGGAATCAGGATTTATACTCCAATCATGCCCAACTTTTTTGTTTTAAACCTACTGGAGCCTACCAACATTCTTTTATTCATGGCCCATTCGAGAATCTACAAAACCAGCAATACTTTGAGAAGCACCTGATGAAAAAGAATCCCTGCCAGAGTCCATGAGACTCCTTCTCAAGGAAATAAAAGAGAAGCAAACAATTGCTCGAATAAATTTCTAAAACAAACAAGCAAACAACACAAAACAAAGCAAAAACAAAACCAAAAACAACAACAAAACAAGCCAAAAACCCCAAACGACAACAACAACAAAAACTCCTGGTTTCAGCTCAGGTCAGGATCTCAGGGTCCTAGGGTTGAATTCCATGCTTGACAGGAAGTCTGCTTGATATTCTCTCTCTCTTTCCCTCTGCCCCTTCACCTGTGTGGGCTCTCTCTCTCTCTCTCTCTCTCAAATAAATAAACAGAACCTTAAAAAAAAAAAAAAAGAAGTTCCTAGATGGAACCTTTGGGTAAGAGATATAGTATAACTGAGTAATACAAACCCACTAAGTTTTTCTTTTTCTTTAGTTTTATTTTTTTTTAAAGATTTTATCCATTTATGAGAGACAGAGTGCATGAGCGGGGAGAAGGGTAAGAGGAGAGAGAGAAGCAGGCTCCCCACTGAGCAGAGAGCCCAACTCAGGGCTCAATCCCAGGACCCTGAGATCATGACCTGAGCTGAAGGCAGACACTTGACTGAGCCACCCAGGTGCCCCAAATCCACAAGGTTTTTAAACAAATTATATCAGCTTGTACTGAAGGGGACAAAGACAGCAAAAATGAAAAGAGGCAGTTAGACCCTTGAAGTACTGTGGGCAGGAAGCAGGCCGAGAAAGCTGCTCAGTTGCAAACAAAGGGGAGAAGGACCCATGAAGAAAAGCCCAAAGCCCAGATGCCAGAGGAAAGAACAATGGAAAGTCATCCAGCCGAATTAAGACTGTGTTGTGGTTAGGGAAACAAGCCTTTGGCAACCAGCACCCAGTTGGGTTTCACAACTGATAGGGATAATGACTACTACATGGCTCCCGCCTCCCCCTTTTTGAGTGGAAGGGTCTACTGCAGTTACCTTCTACTTGTCTGGTACTGAATGTTGAATAGAGGGAAGTGATACTCTGCCTTATTCACAGATTTTCAGTTTGAGAGTAATATCAATGGATCTGTGATTCTTGTACCACGACCCAACAAATTCGTCCACACCTGGACTGGACTCAGGCAAGAGAAGAACCTCACCTGAGCCTCATTATCTGATGGGATGAGACTCGGGGGGTGTATGGGGTGGAACACAAGGTAATTGTGTTTAGCCTGTGGGAAGGATCAGAACCTTTTTGTTGAGAAGGCAAACTGTGGAAGATGTATGTTTTTTATAACTGCCATAGTAATGTTTCAGTTCACCCTTCTTTTCTGGAATTTTAACGTATCCCCATCAAGAGGCAGAGTGGGCTTTGAAGACCTGAATTATAAATAGGATATAGCAGAAGTGACACTGAGTGATATCTTAGACAATTTAAAAGACAATTCAGCTTCCATGGGCTTTCTCCCTTTTAGAGTACCTGCTTTTTGGAACTTAGACATCACATTTTAGCTCAGGCTACATGGCGAGGTCATATTAAGGTGTTCAGACAGATAGCCCCCACTAAGCTCTCTCATGACAGACAGCTTAGTTGCCAGATACATTGACAACAAATTTTGAGGTGATATAACTTCCAACCTTTCAGCCAACTAGTAATTAAAAGCCAATTAGAGCAAAAAAGAAGCTGTTCCTGGTAAGCCCTGCTCAAACTTGAAATTGATGAAGAGAGAAAGATTGTTTTAAATCACTGATTTTGAAGATGGATTATTTTACATAGTAATAGGTTACCAAAATATGCACAGAGCAAAATAAGAATACTCGAAATGATTCAACTATATAAATAGTGTGATATAAAACAAAATACATACTTTTGGAATTAAAAATATAATTTGTAAAAATATAAAATGAAATGTTATATATAAAATAGGTTTACCAATCTTGATGGGTTTTGAATAGATAATTTTAAAATAAAAATGGTAATTTGCTTAAGTATATAGGTATATATATTATTAAAACATTAATATGTAATATAATAAATTGGATATGAAACAGAATTACTGAAGTATATAAATACTAACTGGAAGAAATTATATAAATTTAGGAGAATATTATAATATTATAATATATAATATTTAATATATATAATATATAATATATATATAATATATAATATATATAATATATAATATATATAATATTATATATTATAATACTATAGTACTATATACTAATAGTATAGTATTAATACTATAGTATATAAATAAATATATATAAATAAGTATATAAATAAATTAATACTATAGTATATAAATAAATACAAAATTTGAGTACATAGGTAAGTAAGTAAATACATCGAAGATAACAAAACAGGTTTGAGATTTAAAACAAGCATAGAAACAAAAATAGATAAAGTATGAAGTAAAAGCCTAAATAATTGTTGGTTAATAAGTTTAAGATATTAGGGATGCCTGGGTGGCTCAGTCCATTAAGTGTCTGCCTTTGGCTCAGGTCATGATTCCGGGGTCCTGGGATCGAGTCCTGCATCAGTCCTGCTTCTCCCTCTGCCTCCTGCTCTCCCTGCTTGTGCACTTTCTCTCTCTCTGACAAATAAATAAATAAAATCTTTTAAAAAAAGTTTAAAATATTAATCTGGTATTAAAACTTTAATTATTTTTTATTAAGAACATCATTAGAAAGTTTAAAGCAGAAGCTAAGCACTGATAACAAGATTATTTCCTTCACTGGGAAAATACACTTATTTATTACTTTTAAATATTTATGAAAAACATATGCAAATGTAGGTTAAATATTTAAGATAATTAAATAGGTATATGATGTTTAAGAAAAATACCCTTGAAGATAGGGTGCTAGAGGAAAGAGAGAATAAGTAAAATGACTAATTTACTCAAATGCAGAAAATATAAATCAGTCAGTAAATTATAGAAAAAACAAATAATGATTAAAAATGAGGTTTACACAAGGTGCATGGCTGGCTCAGTCAGTTAAGCATCTAACTCCTGATTTCAACTCAGAGTCAGAGTTGTGGGACTGAGCCCCATGTCCAGCTCTGTGCTCAGCTCAGAGTCTGCTTGTCCCTCTTCCTCTCCTCCTCCCCTGTTCTCTCTCTCTCTCTCTCTCTCTCTCTATATATATATATATATATCTAGACATCTAGAATAAATATATACCTAGATGTCTAGAATATATAGGTATCTAGTTTTATATATATGTAATATATATAATAAAAACTTTTTAAAAAGTGAGGTTTACCCATAAATAGGCATAAATCTATTATGCATGTAGCAAGAACAATAATGGTAAACCTAACAAACCCTTTAAAACAAAGACTTACAACTATTTTTTAATCACTTACAGATATTAGAAAATAGCCCTCAAAGAAAAAGACAGAAAAAAAGATGTAAAAGTCGACACAGAAGCAGAAAAATCAGATAATTAAAAAAAATAAAACTATATTGAATGAAAAATAAGTAAATGTAAAAGAAATTCAATGAGATATGAGAAAGAAAATAACTGAAGAACAAATATTTACCTTTCTGCACCTACAAATATAGCATAATATAGCTTTGAAATTTATAAGGAAATATTGTTTGAACTATGAAAATCAATGATATAAATCTATATTCTGGGCACTGGAATTCAAAATGGAATTTTTCTGGAGTTTGTAATATGATAATTCAGTGGAAATGTCTTGAGTTATTTTTTACTCAATAATGTTCTCTTTATAGATTTCTAGTTAACTCTCTTCTATTATTTACTTATTTATTTTTTTAAGATTTATCTCTTTTAGAGAGAATGCAAATGTAAGCCAACAAATAGAGGGAGACAGAGGGGGAGGGGGAGGAAGAGAGAGAATCTCTAGAGCAGACTCCCCATTAAGCTCACAGTCTGACTCAAGGTTCTATTTCAAGACCTTGAGGTCATGACCTGAACCAAGTGAACAACTGAGGTGTCCCCTGTGATTTGTTTTCATAACTTAACTACTAGATTCCAAGTTCCAACTTCCACAATTGTATTGTTAGAACAAATACATACAATTGTTTGTTAGAACAAATGATGATGATGAGTGGCTGACTTTACAAGCATGGTGGACAATTTGTCTTAAATATAGAAAGATTTGAAGCATCAATCACAAATAAAATTATATAACTATGAATACATACTTTACATATCATATGTAATCATCATAGTATAAACTAACTGAATGTATTAGAACAAATTTATGAAAAATATGAAAATGAAAAGAGGGGGATATTAAATGTTTGACATTCCCAAATTTATTGATTGAAATCTGGGAAGAATGACTAGTCAGTTTAGATAATCTTCAATAAATTCATTTAATCTCTGTTTTGTTGTTATTACTTTTGTTCCATTTGCTTTCTATGTAAAGACAGTGAGACATCCTTTACAAAAGCACACCAATTCCAGAAAGACAAGTAGATTAAGTGAATTATTTCAGGTGAATTAATATGCACAATTATTTACTGTTTTTTAACAAAAAAAAAGAATACCCAAGTCACAGATGAAATTGATTTTAATTGCATTCATAGAGTATAATTTTCCTATTAAAGGCTTACTTCAATCTTTATGGTAGAGGAAATCCAGGGAGAAAGCAGGGGTTTTTTACAGCACAGAAATTATAGCATACATTCAACTATAGACAGTTGCATAAATTGTCAATACTCTTTCAGAGAATGCCACTAAAAAATACTTTGAAAATAAAATTTCAATTAAAAAAAAGAAAAATTCTGCCATTTATAGAATTTTACTGCTTTCCATTCAAAATGGATAATACCCGAAAAAGAGCTCAGAGGGAGCATCATTATACATGTACACCTGCACTGCTAAAATTGCTTAAACACTACAACTTCTGGTGGCAATTCAACTGCAACAGCAGGTAGTTTATTTTTAATTGCATCTGGTGTTCTAAATGCTCTTAGTGACACAGAATCTGGTGTATGAACCATTCCATACAGAAACTATGTAATGTGAATATTTAAAACCATTTATTTTTTTTTCAGTCGCTGAGTCTTAAATATATAATCTTTGCTGTGTTAAGGTGAAGCAAGTGTTTACAAATTCATATTTTAAATAAATGATTTTTAGTTTTCTCAATTTAACAACATTTACAAGGCATAGCTTGTATAAAGAGAAATGAAAAAAATCAAAGGAATGCTGAGTATGGTTATCATGGCCAAGTTTCTAAAGTCAAAGTTTCTAAACTATGGTCCAATAAATACAGTAGATCTACATCTTTCATCCTCAAACTAATAATGATCAAAAGTACATAATGAAAAGAATGACAAGAAACTAACCTCCAACTTGAATCTATATCTGTTCTGTATCCAGGCATAAGTGACTTATATCAAACATGAATTACAATGACTACAGCATTCACCTGAAGAAGTGTACTCAAATTACCACAACATGATTTTGTGGATTTCTATAGATATGAAAATGGAAAGTGATAGACTTATGAAAGCTCTGAGTTAGGACTACATTTTAATATATATATTTTTTAAAGATTTTATTTATTTATTTGACAGAGAGAGATCACAAGTAGACGGAGAGGAAGGCAGAGAGAGAGAGAGAGGGAAGCAGGCCTCCCGCTGAGCAGAGAGCCCGATGTGGGACTCGATCCCAGGACCCTGAGATCATGACCCGAGCCGAAGGCAGCGGCTTAACCCACTGAGCCACCCAGGCGCCCCTACATTTTAATATTATCACAGTCTTGATTTCTCATCTTTACTGAGGTTGATAATTAGCAGCCTCAGATGGAAACAATTTATAAGGTATAATGCCAACCATCTATATTGTTTTGTCTCTGAAACCACTTTCAATAAATGTTCACAATATATTTAGCACAGGTCCTGGATATTATGTAATAACATATTTTACTGTCTGGCACATTTCTTCATTTATATGTCCTTCCTCCCATCATTTTTGTCTAAACATTAAAACCCATATAGACTTCACTCAGAATTTGTACCTTTTTGTTTCAGAAGTTCTATGTTCCTCTTCTTTGAGGCCATCTGAAATACTAAAGTAGCATTCACTGCAGAAACTAAAACCACTTTTCTTTGCAATATCTCATGCCCCGGACTCTTATATTTTACCTCTAAATTATTTGCAATCTGTCTCCCATATTTTGAGGCTATACTTTTGATAACAATCCCCTTTCATCTGTGTCATCACCTCCAACTACTAAATGCACAGATCAATTACTTCCCTACAAAAATGACTGCCTTATGTTTATTTACCTGGCTTTAGTGGAGTTTGAATTAACCTTACATTATTCCTCTTGTTAGATTCTTATGAGTTTAAATTTGTATTTTTCAAATAAATTTATTTTTCTTGTTTTATATAATACATATCTATAATAGAAAATGTAAGAAGCCCAGAAAAATTGAATGGAAGAAATAAATTATGCATTGCCCAACTATCTCTAACTATTCCTTGTTACAGTTGGGTATACAGCATACCAATTTTTGCATGTGTGTTTATGTACTTTTAATTTTCTACTTTGTTGTGTTTATGAATTATACAAAATAGCCATGCTAATAATTATGATTTTAAATACAGATTTGGAAAACAAATAAATATAGATTTGGTTATGATAGTTAAGATACGGCCTTTGTAGAAAATATGAAAAAGACAGAAATGTATGTAATTATTAGTAGCATCCTAGCCAGAGAAAAGTATATTAAAATTCTATATAATTAGAATTGCATAAAAGAGGGTGATAAATATTTTGATTTCTAAAGAGCATGCATACAATATAATATATAAAATGTTATGCTGAGTCACCTAAGTATTTTTTTAATTTTCATTTGCTTTATTTTTTTTTTAAAGATTTTTATTTATTTGATAAAGATAGACACAGCAAGAGAGGGAACACAAGCAGGGGGAATGGGAGAGGGAGAAGTAGGCTTCCTGCCGAGCAGGGAGCCGGAAGTCGGACTCCATCCCTGTACCGTGGGATCATGACCTGAGCCAAAGGCAGACGCTTAACGACCGAGCCACCTCATTTGCTTTCTTTTTAACATTTTTCAATGGAGAAGATGGACAAACTACCTAGTGGCTATCGATGTAGGTCATCAAATGATTCTTTATACACTCTTCCAACTATTACTTGTCAAAATTCCTTTCCAAAACATATTTACAAATCAGTATCTGCATAGTAAGATTTTAAATGGTGAGACAAGAATAAAAGTACATGGAACAGTTTTAGAAGTGTTATATAAAATCAATTCTTTTTCTTTTCCATTTTCCCTCAAACATCCTTCCCCTACAAATGCGGGTAAGACCTCAAACTGTGTTCTTATTTGTAATGTAAGTGTCATTCAATGGCCATGTGGCTACACAGCATGAGGTAGCTATGATGAACCATGATGAAAAATGACAGGTGCAAAATGAGAAAAGTTTGCACACAACAACCTCAGCTTTATGAAGGCTTCAGGTTTACCCATCATTGGAGAACCTTGATCTGCTGTGGCTCAAAACAAGGAAGGGAGTCCACCTGTTTTGCCTGAAGCAATAATTAAGATCAAACAAAACATGCTTTGCAACCATAAGACATGACAAGTAGGAGAGGAAAAGGCTTTTCCAGTAAAGGCAATCGAAGTCATTTTTTCCAAAAAAGAGTCTAGGTTATTATCAAGTAAAGCACTGTGGCGATAACCCAGCAGCAAATCAGATTAAAGAAAAGCAGAATAGGCAGGTGGTAGAACAATATTTGCATTTCCACAGAACAAATAATTTAAAATATTCAGGCAAAATGAAAGGACAGAGAACTCATTAGTTTGAGATATTTCCTGTGGCCATCATATCTCCACGTTTTCAATGGCAGCTCACTGACCTTTAGGAGAAGTCTGACCTGGAGTCTGTTGGTTAAATCATAACTATTAACATCTGACAGGGTAGCTAGTGGTAATGGGTTAATATTTTTTATTGAACATGAAACACACACACACACACACACACACACACATACACACACACGGTCATAAAACACCTATAATCATAATCTGCAGTTGAGATGAGAGAGGTGCTTATATAAAGGCTATTTCAGCCACATCTGCTGGACAGATTAGAAAGCTGACCTAGGGGCACCTGGGTGGCTCAGTGGGTTAAAGCCTCTGCCTTCGGCTCAGGTCATGATCTCAGGATCCTGGGATCAAGCCCCGCATCGGGCTCTCTGCTCAGTGGGAAGCCTGCTTCCTCCTCTCTCTGCCTGCCTCTCTGCCTACTTGTGATCTCTCTCTGTCAAATTAATAAATAAAATCTTTAAAAAAAAAAAAAAGAAAGCTGACCTAGAGACTGGCAGGCACAGTGAATGATCTCACTCCACCCCTCCCACCAAGTGAAAATGTACTTATAATGATCAATCTATATCCTCTATTTAATGAATCTTGTTTTTTCAGGGCCAGAGAAGTATGAATTGGCAGTATTCTGTAAGATGGAGCAAACTGCCTCATAAAGGAATCAAGCTCAAAACCTTATGCTTTCTACAGATTCTAAAGAACTAAAATAATTAGACCTAAAAAATCATAGGTGCCTGTGCACACAGACAACAACCATGACTAATAACAGCATAATCTGATCAAGTCCAAGTCGAACCTAAAATCTGATGGCTTCAAACTCCGACATTTAAAAATAAATCCCAACGCAAAGCAATTATCACACTCTTCCTCTTTCCTGGAAAATTAAAATCATAAAATATCATAAATAAAGTATGTTAATAAATAGCCTATTGTCTATTTATATTACTTATAGTGGCAAATTAATACTTCCTAAAATTTTAATTATTTGAATTTTAATAAAAGATATAGTTTAGTATAATTTGAAAACACAGAAATAAAAATATCCTTCCAAATTCCACTGTAGGCAAAAGATATTCTGAGTATTTGCGGGATACCTCTTTTCAGTATTTTTACACGAACATGAATTACAATGTGTAAAGCAGTCATAAGATTTCCTGGTGTATCATAAATATTCTGCAAGAATTTAAGAAAAAATTAATGGAAAAATTTGCACACAGCCGCCTTAGCTTTATGAAGGCTTCAGGCTTATCCATTAGCAAGGAACCTTGACTTGCTGTGGCTCAAAACAAAAGAGCCCACATGTTTTTTATTTATAGTTACAATCTTGAGGTACATGTAGAGTTGTGTCATGCACTTTAAAAAAAAATTAACACCTGACTACAATCATTTTTATGAAAAAGACAAAGGACAACATATAACATGTATACATACAAAAGGGTATAGAATGAAAATTATCTTTAAGATTTTCTATCTCAAGAGACATAAATGCTAACATATTTTCTTGTATACCTTCCCACACATATCCCTTGTATACCTTACATATACATTCATATGTATGTATACATGTTTATGCATGACTGTGTATATTATATTTAGGCTAATTTTTCATTAAAACTCTATATTATAAACAATATATTTTTACAAACCAGTGTGCTATTGAGGTATATCATATATGTATGTATGTATGTATATTCATATTTGAATGAATAAAACTCTCACCTAACTAAGAACAAAAGAAGTAAATTCTAACTCTGATAGTATACTTTAAAGAGAGAGAAAAAAAAAAAAAAACCCTTATATCTAACTCTACTTAAAGGCCAAGTACTGAATTATCCTCCCCTGAATTAAAAAACAACACCTTAATATTCACTATCGCTACTGCAATTCAATTAGAGGAACTATATAGTAAAACAAGAAAAAGAAATAAAAGTATGCAAATTGGAACCCAAAGAGTAAGGCTGTCAACATTGTAAGATGACATAATTGGCACAGAAAATCCAAAATTCTTTACAGAAAAGCTACAAGTATGGATGTGTAAATTTAGCAAAATTTTTAAATACAAGGTCACTATATACCAATGAACTGAATCTTCTATGTAGTTGGCAAACTTTCTTTAAAGGACAAGGCAGTTAATATTTTAGCCTTTGCGGGTGACATGGTCTCTTCAGTTTTGTCATTGTAGCATTCCTTTTGTTTGTTCCCCACTAGAAGATGCTATAAGCCTCTGCTGCTCTGAACTTGTGGTACTGTTTCCATGACATAGGACATACCAGTACTCTGTGTACTGAGGTACTGGGTCCCATTCACTTAGTTCTCAGTCATCCCCTATCTTTACCTATTTTGTTATCAATCAGATTTGTTTGCCTTATGATATAACCCACCTACAATATATTTTTAGATATCCATGAATATTTCTGGTCAATTGATAGGAAATTTATTCATCTGCTGGTAATAATTCAGTGTGTTTTTTTCCCCTTAGTTTCATCACATTTACTTCATTGGGTCTCAGGGATTTTTAGCAAGTAGGATCTGTCATTTTGAAACCAGTGGTCTGGCCACTGATTACTCATCTAGAAAAACACTTCTGTTTATCTAAAGGGAAACATGGTAAGCCTCATTATCCAAGCTTCTGCCTGATGTTACAAGCACATTTTGAGAAATTGATCTAATGATTTGAACACTGAACAGGAATATCAACCTAGTTTTAAATACCAACAACTGCTTGTTTTCAATGTGCTTAACACTTGTAGGAAATTGATTGCAGGAGGTATAATCAGCTAATACTTTATTTGTAATACTCCATGACCCTGAAACCCTAGCTCTTTCACACGCATATATTTTAGTGCACAGTCATCTCAGCGAAGAAATTAGAGTGTACAAAGCAGGCTTGTCCTAATCTCTGTCTTTATGTGCCACTTGACATCATAAGAAAACATCACCAGAAACTGTCCCAAGCATGCTAATAACTCAAAGTTCCACCTTCCTTAAAAGGATGGCAATAAAACAGTAATGGAAACCTGTTCTGTTAATAGGAAACATGGACAATTTTGGTTACCAGAAAAGGCATGTAAGAAATGGTCCAATAAATCACTGACAACCATATTAACAGTAATGACTCCATCTAGTAAGTTGAATATAGAAATGTTTATATTTCTATTTTACATAAAGTGCAGGGCTAAATGCTTACATTTCTAGTCACAGATAAACTGGGATGCATTCACTGGGATTTGTTGGACCCCTGAGTCCCTGCATCATCTTTTTCCCACAAAGCTGAATCTACTCAATCTCAATGATAAATTCAATGTCTCTAAATTTCTAGGGTTAATGCTTACTTGAGACAGGAAGAAGGAAAGGGGCTGTGACTTATCATTCTGCGACTTTTCCTTCCCATCCTTTGAAACTCTCCAGAAAAAATGTTTTTGCATTGTTCTTAAGGTGTAGTGTCTATTAGTTTCCTCCATCATGTTGAGTGCTTATTGTCCTAGTTTTAAGTCCATATTCTGCTTCCTTTCATGGTCCCTGATGAGCCTGAATCTAGGATCTTGTCCTCCTCTTGACAATCTGATCTCCAAGGAGCCTTTTTTGTCAGATCTATCCAAGGCCTTTGTTATATTCTGGGTCAGACTACAGCTCTTCTAGACTTTGAAATCTGAGCTCACTTTCCTAATAAAAAAAATGTCTAATGTCAGTTGCAGGCTTCAAAGTAGGTATTATATAATGGTGTCTTAACTTAAAATAATCAATGTCTTAGTCTAGATAAGTAAATCACATCTTATAAACATCTTCATGGTGATAATCTAAACATGTATCATGTAAATGTTAGTAAAAATCATTTTTAAAAACAGACTACTACTAAACATCCTCTAAATGTACAGTCCAACAATCACACTCTGTAGTATTTACCCAAAAGAGTTGAAAACATATGTCAGTACAAATAGCTACACACAGATGTTTACAGCAGCTTTATTCATAATTGCCCAAACTTGGAAGCAACCAAGACATTGTTCAGTAGGTGAATGGGTAAATAAACTGTGGTACATCTAGACAATGCAATATTGTTTGGTGTTAAAAAGAAATGAGCTATCGAACCATGAAAATGTATGGAGGAATCTTAAATGCATATTAGTAAGTGAAAGAAACCAACCTGGAATCATATATGCCGTTTGATTCCAACAGTTTTGGACATTCTAGAAAAGGCAGAATAATGGAGACATGAAAAGATCATTACTTGCCAAAGGTTAAAGAGAAGGAGGAATGAATAGACAGAACATAGAGGATTTTTAGGGCAGTGAAAATACTCTTTTATGGTGGATAAATGCCATTATAAATTTGTTTGAACCCATCAAATGCACAACACCAAGAGTGGGACCCAAAGCAAATTATGGATTTTTGATAATGGGTCAGTGCAGGCTCATCAGCAGTCACAAATGTACTGCTCTGGTAGAAGACATTGATAATGGCTATATATGTGTGGGGGCAGAGGGTATACGGGAAATCTCTTTACCTTCTACTCAGTTTTGCTGTGATCCTAAAACTGCTTTAAAAAATAAAGTGTGTTTAAGAAAACCTGACTCTTAACTGTGGCCTAATCCACCCATTCTCCTGATATAAAAACCATAGCGTCATTCATAAATTTTCTTTTTCATCCCACTGGAGTGTAATATTACTTAAAATGTTATATAATAGCTTTCACTAGTAACTATCTGAGGGAAAACCATTTTATAGGATCAGAAAATGAATTATTATACAATATATAGAAATGTAATTTCAATATTTTAAGGTATGTCTATTAACTCAAGTAATAATAACATAGTTATTTCTAACTTCAAATTCTACAAAAATATTTTACTGAATAAAAGAAATATTTTCTTTCACCTGTCTCCATCAGTTGTTTGAATTTTAATTGATGATTCTAAGATGGCTTAAAGTGATTATAGATTTCCTCCCTTTTAGCCTTCTTCATAGTATTGATTGCTATACATCTTTCATCTTTTGAGTAGATAATCGTAAAATTTAGTTACTTATTATATGAATAATAAGGAATTCTTGAATTTCTAGGGCATAGAAAAATAAGACTGTTTTGCAGTATATAACCTTACCAACACAACAGAGTTTTCAGAGTCTGGCACAAAGTGATGATTTAGCTTTTAGAGCAGCAGTTTAAAAGTAATATTAAAAATAAGAGATATCATAACAAAGGCTGTTATTGTTTGTGTAGTTTAAGTATTGATTTAATTAGGCATAATAATTTTATCAAGTTAATTATATTTTTATTTAATTATATAGTACTTATTTAGCTATGTTAATCATATTACACAACAGAATTATGTAATTAGCTTAATTAGTATTTGATTATCATGATCATCACTAAGTGTCAGCAGAAATGGCCACTGATAAACACATTGTCCTAGGAATAATAGGTCATAAGTAACTATAAACGTAATAGATAATATATTTGCAGAGGCTTGAAGCATTGGTGAGAACTATTCTATCTCAAGGTTAGTCTGTATTTCTCCAGTATTTCTCTTCATAAACTACACCTCAGTGATAGTTCAGACTTATCTGAAGTTGAGACAATGGCTGGAAACCTTGTAAATGTTAGAGGTTGTTCATTGGATATTAAATATAAAATATTCTTTTAAGTAGGAGATTACCCAGCGTCTATCTGTCTGTACCTGGATGATAACTAATTTATCTATCTCACCTCACACTTAAGTTATTTTATCAATCTCTATAATAGAGTTTTAGAGTTTCCTTTACAGTTGCAATTATTTTCATCTTTTTAATCCATTAATTCCTGCTTTTATGTAATTTATCAATATCCCCTTTACATTATATCTTACTGCTTTTAGGTATTTGGCTAAATTATTTAAAATTCATTTTTAGTCATTCTTTATAATAATCATTACATATATAGCTATAGCAGATTTCTCCAAGTAAATATTTGCTTACATTTCATATATTATAATAATTTTTTTTACCTTTCCTAAATTTTTTTCTAGTGGTATTTTTTCCACTTATGGCCCCAAAATTATTGAGGAAGAAACATTTAAAATAAAGCTAAAAGTGTTTGGGCTTTTCTTTCTTGGTCTTATTAAATCAATATTAGTTAGATTTAAAAAATAAAATATGGTTGTGTTATATTCAGAGAATGCATACAAATTTTGCTTTTTAGAATCAATTAAGGTTTTATTTATAATGTAAGATATTAATTTTCTAGGTCACCAAAGGAATTTACTATGATGGAAAATATTTTAATTACTTTCAACCTATCTTTATGGATCAATTACTAATACAATGATAAGCTTGTAGAAAAGGAAATGGTGCATGTATATTGGTTTTAATGTAGAAGGAAAAAAGTAGAAACACTTTCTTCTACCCTAATTTACTGATACATAGTACACTGACAAGATCATGGCTTTCTACCTCAAGCTGGATATGACAGATGAAATATGAAAGATATCTTTACACCATGATTTGACCACAGTTGGGTTCCTTATTATATGACTATTGTCTACAAGGAGAAAGTTTAAGTAGGATTTCATTCTCTAAGCAAGCAAGGAATCACAGCAAAGTAGAACTACACCAAATTTACACTGTATTGATCTCAGTCTACTTTGCCTACAGTCATCATCAGAATAGGGCTCTCTGCTCATCCATGACTGTAGAGTCCTCATCCATCTTCCCAAGGTTGTACATCAAAAGTAGGCTTTTGTCTCCAACTAATTTACACTTTAGGAGATAATAGGGGACTGACTAGTTATTGTTAGACCAAATACTCTTATCTTTCACTGGGGTACAACATGACAGTGACCTTAGTAGTAAGGCTATCAATGAAGAATAGAAGATGAATTCATAATTATAATCATAAGAAAATTTTTAATATATGACATAGCATTTAGCATTTGTATATGTTTTTAGTTGTATGAAATGAGCCTCTCAGCTCACTTGACAGTGATTCTGAAAACCTAAGTACTCTGGAATTATTTTTATATGAATTTGAAGGCCCACCTCCAGAAAGAATTCTAGCTGTTCAACACTCATTTCTTGCCAATATGTACACTAGGTAGTCTTTAATGGATTTGTCTTTAACATTAATTCTACTATGCTATTGAGAAGAATCAAAATAATTTGGTCTATAGAAACTAACCTGCTTTATCACTTCTCTAAGAGATTTGCTTATGAAGTTCTTCCTTCAGTAATTCAAAACTTTTACCATCTTGGAACTCTGGCAGTTTTAGTTTAACAGAGACACAATTCAAAACTGTGGACTGAAGGCCTGATTCTTTAATGTGTTATTGTTATGCTCCATTTGTATCTTTCCCCCCACAAATTTCTCATTGAAAAAAACAACAACAAACTCATCAAAATCTCATAACATGCATGGCTTTTCCATTCATTAACCCCTGTAACTGAATATAAATGACTGTACCTAAGGCATACATAAGTTGGGCATCAGATAAATTATACCACAGCACAAAAAGAAAGAAGTAAAATGTTGTTTCTCTCCACATAAAATAGAAAACATCATGCCAATGATAATACAGGTAACAAATAATCAGGATATTTCACTACTGCTGAATAAGATATTAGGCTGCTTTTTTCTTTGGTCACTTCTCTTGGAAAGTATGTTTATATACATTTAAATCTTACAAATAAGATGATTGAGAAGGGACACTTAGAAGTAGAGGGTGGGAAGTCAACCACTATTTCTTTCCTTTCTTTCCTCCTTCCTTTATTCCTTCTAGCCTTCCTTTATTTAATTCTTTCTCATAAACCCTCTATTCAAAACCAATGAAGGACTGGAACTTGTCAGAAAGCTTAATATAGATTTATTATTCTACGGCAGAAGATGGCAATAAGAAGGCACATACACTTTACTCTTAAATGTTTTTGCAATCTGCTGAGGAAAAAGATATATACGTTAAAAAATTACATTATAGTGGGATAATACAGCAAAAGAAAACTCTTCAAGCTAAAGTGTCACTACAGAAAAAAAAAAGAATAGTTATTGAGGGGCTTAAGGGAGTTTTTAAAAACTGTGATATTTCATTATGCTTTGGAGGGAAAAATAGATGTTTCCCAGGTTGACAAACATAACAAAGAATACTCAGGCAGTAGAAAGAGGTAAGATACTAAGTAAGAGTCAGTTTCTTTCAGGTAAATCTGTGTCAGTGCATCAAAACCCAGCTGATTTTGATCTTAGAAATTAGAAATATCTGGAGATCTTTGGAGGGTGGTAGTAGAGAAAGAAATCCATGTCATTTCTCTACTCCAGGCTTAAAATATCAGAACCTTTATTTTGGGGAGAAAGTAGGGATGGGGTATAGAGATCTGTGTTTAAACTAATTTCTAAAATTATTACGGTAATGATAGACATCTATAAACTACTCCTCTAAACTAAAGAACTCAGTATCTCTAGAATATAATATATGTAAGTGGGGGTATGGAGAGGGGCAAGAGTAGGGATAGGTAGGAGAGCAAGAAGCATCAATAAATGTTTTTGTCAAATTCTCATGGTCATTCTGGGATGGATTACCATTTTTGGCCACCTAGGACATATGAAAAGTTGGTCATTTTAGGGTCCCTAAATGATTTCCACTATGAGATTAGGAAGGATACTAACTGAATAAGAGATTGGATACAGAGATTGATATCATTGGTTTTACGCTTGGCGACTTGGAGGTGTCAATAGTATATACAGGCAGAAACATTAAATAAACCTATCAACATGTATGCTGGGGGCTCAAGAAAGAATGCTAGGATGGCACTATAAAGGGTTGGTTTCTTTCAAATATACCTTTGAAATGCATCCACAATTGGAGATTCTGTCACTACTTCTACTTTATCATCTCAGTCAGAGCACTGCTATTTCTTATTTTGACTATTATAAGAATTTTTTATTTGGGTATCTGCTTCAATACTTACAGACCTATATTCTAAACTTCATAAAGCCACCAGAGGAATTCTTTTATTGCAACTTATTGTAAAGTCCAGAGTTTTAACATAGCCTAACAGTCCCTTAAATAATATTTCCCTCATCTCTTACTATTCTCCCAATATTTACATCACCATCATTGTCTGGCCTGATATGCCTGTACATCCAATGCATGTTTCCCTATCAGGGATCGTACAACAGTCTCCTATTTGTTTGGAATGCATTTCCCCCAAATATCATCCAGGCCATTCATTTATCTCTTTCGGGTCATTAATAAAATGTTACCTTATCATATAAATCTTCTCTGACCACCTTACATAAGTCATCACACTCTTTGCCAGTCTTTACCATCTAAATCTGCCTTACTTCTCTTTATAATTCTTTCCTCATCTGATGTTTACTTTTTTATTATTTTTCTTCCCTCCAAAAGTTTAACCTCCATTTACAGGCAGGAGATTCTTTTGTTGTCATACACTATCATATCTCTAGGGCCTAGAGTAATGCCCAGCACGTAGTAGATACTTAGTATATAAAATAAGCAAATGAAACAAGTATCAGGAGCTTACAGATGAGAATAGAGGCTGTGGATGAAAACACTTAGCAAACTGGATGAGTGAGAAGAACATAGATGCATTGAAGAGACCTTTGAGAAGTTGGCTGAAGCAGAGATGTACATAGTAAAGGTTGATGCAGGAGAGCCACAGGGGCCAGAGGGAAACCAGGGTGAAACTGGGTCAGAGAAAACAGAGGAGAGGAAAAGAGAGCATTTGAAAGGGATGATCAGAAGAGTCTAATACTATGGAAACCTCAAAAATTTCATAGACTGCACTGAGAGTCATTAGTGAATAGGTGGTACTTTATCTAAGAGTAGTAAGGCTAGTTCATTTGGCTAAAAATAAAGTCTTTCTGAACATTCCTTTATGTGGCTTTAGAACCCACATCCAGGAGGAGTGTATCTAAGCTATAGGTGATGAGATGCAAAGAGACTTATATAAACCATGGAGAGGGGGGGAGGGGGGGAATGAGAGATGGAAAAGAGAAACAAAGCAATAATTCACTAACCTGGGGGAAAAGGAAATGCATTGATATATTTTTTAAAAAATTTTTATTTATTTGACAGACAGAGATCACAAGCAGGCAGAGAGGCAAGCAGAGAGAGAGAGACAGGAGGAAGCAGGCTCCCTGCTGAGCAGAGAGCCCAATGTGGGGCTTCCCTGGGACCTTAGGATCATGACCTAAGCCGAAGGCAGAGGCTTTAACCCACTGAGCCACCCAGGTGCTCTGGAAATGCATTGATATTAAAAATAAAAATAAAATTCTTATCCTAATACTTACTAACTTCGTGATATTTTATCTGCACAGCTGCTTCTTAAACCAGTTTTATTTACTTATCTATTCATTCATTCATTCATTCACTTTAATAAAATGCAGGTAACACCATTCTCTCAAAGTTGTTCTGAGAAATAGATCATCTATCTCAAGTACCTAGCACCAGGCAAGAAATATATAACATATGATAAAGTGCTTTTTAAAAGAGAAAATAGAGAAAGAGTAGTATCTATACAAGAACATATAAACAAGAGGTCTCAGATACTAAAGAGGAAAACCAGAAAAGAATTGACTTTGGAAATAACAGAGCATGATTCCAAGGAATAGGAAAAGGTCAATGAGGACTCAGAATTCTCTCATCTGAGCAAAAACCTCCTTAGCATCTCTTTGTATTTCTCTTCCAATTATTTTCTCCTGAACTCATTCAGACATTAATTATATTTATTGAGCACCTACTATGTGCTTTCAACTCTGTCTTAATCACTTTGAAGACAGAAGTGAACAAAATACACACAGCCCTGTCAAAACATAATTTCTAGTGTAGGCTTATAAAAGTCCCATCCACATCAAACTTGCCACCCACCAGAAGCCACACAGAACATCTAGGTGCACAAGAAATTAACTTCTGTTTTGTTCAAGGCATTATACATCTTGGGGTGATTTTGTAAAATCAAGTAACATTACATAATCAATGCAAGAGATAATTTACAAAAGTCAAATAAAAAATGACCACCAGGGGCACCTGGGTGGCTCAGTGTGTTAAGCCTCTGCCTTCAGCTCAGGTCATGATCTCAGGGTCCTGGGATCAAGCCCCACATTGGGCTCTCGGCTCAGCGGGGAGTCTGCTTCCCACCCCCATCTCTGCCTACTTGTGATCTCTATTAAATAAATAAAATCTTTAAAAAAAATGACCACCAAATAATTAAGCCTTTTGAATATTTGCATCTAAGAACGTATTTCAAGATCAAAGAAAAAATGAAGTTGTTGTTTCACAATTTATTATCACAAAAAATGAAAGCAACCTAAATAAACAATAATAGAAGACTAATTTAATAAATTAAGGAGAAATTACTAAATGTAATGGTTTGTAAAATAAATTAGTATTTCTAACAACATTAAAAATTCAAGCCAATATGAGCTAGGGATTT
Organism: Lutra lutra; assembly: GCF_902655055.1. Classification (NCBI taxonomy): domain Eukaryota; kingdom Metazoa; phylum Chordata; class Mammalia; order Carnivora; family Mustelidae; genus Lutra; species Lutra lutra. The sequence goes on from NC_062290.1 coordinate 55,849,400, forward strand.
TATAAAGCAAACCATTTCACCTCAAAATGCAAAGCAGAGGGGCACCTGGGTGGCTCAGTGGGTTGAGGCCTCTGCCTTTGGCTCAGGTCATTATCTCAGGGTCCTGGAATCAAGCCCCACATTAGGGTCTTTGCTCCAGCAGGGAGCCTGCTTCCCCCTCTCTCTTTGCCTGCCTCTCTGCCTACTTGTGATTGTTGTCAAATAAATAAATAAATAAATCTTAAAAAAAAATGCAAAGCAGAAGTATGGCTCTGTTCAGAACTTAAAGTATCTTCATGATGAAGAGGAATAGTTTTTTCTATATTGAAAATATTATAATTTAATCTAATAGTTAAATATTTTTTATTTATAGGATAAATCCTGAATAAGTAGGTGGCATTACAAGACAATATGAAATACAGTAAAACAGAAGTTTTCTATCAAAGAGTGAGACAGGAAATGCTTCATCCAAAACTAATTGATTATCACTAAGGATTTTGTAGAGATGCTTATGGTGGTTCTAATTTTCTAAGATTCTAAAATCTTATGAAATGAAAGGACAACAGTTGAGAAACTGATAATTTGAAAAGCCCAAGATTTGCCTGCTATTAGGCATACATCATGTAAGATCTGAAGTTACTATTATTTAATTTTTTTAAAAAGGAAGGAGACTCACAGCCTTTTTACCTCCTCTTAGTTGAAGTCTTTGACCACCAGAGAGCATCCTATTTAAGAGGTACCTTTTCAGGGCTCTATCTTCCCAGAGGAGTAACAAGAAGGCATGGATGCTAACAGGGATACAAGACCTAGAGAATCTCTGGGACATCTGTAGTAAAAGGAAATAGAAAAATGTTAAATTCTTTGTCTATCTCTCTCTCACTTTTCTTCCTGCCCTTCCTCCCTCCCTTCCCCAAATTCTTTAGGCATTAAATATTTGGCTTGAGAGAATACTCAAGTGGAACATGTATAAAATTTCAGATTCTTTCCCAAGAAATAAATGAGATACAACTCTTTCTGGATTATGGTTATCTTCAATTTAAGAATGTAACCTGAGTATTCCACCAAGATTTTGTTCAATTATACACACTTCTTAAAACACATAAATAATAAAAAATAGTAAAGAAAACTTAGGAACTTCTTAGTATGTCAGTTATATGACCTATCGTTTGTTGTCATAGTGTCAGTTTCATTTATAATGCTTAGTGAGGTGTTTTAGATTTTGTCACTGCCTAATCAATAAAAACAAAGAATGTCACTCCTACTTCAGTGGACAGTGGTCACTCTCTCTTTGATATCCTTCTGTTAAAAAGGCCCACTATATATAAAGCCTGATGATTCACACTTTCAGAATATGCATTTGACAAATAAGAAACTTTTTAAACATTAAATGAAAACGTGTAGAATCCAAATCATTAATCTTTTTCCTTTTCCACTACTTAACCCATGCCCATTTGCTGGAGAGTAAATCCTGAATCATGAGACTTATAAAACATAAGTTACATTTTTCCAACTAAGATATGTATTCTAGCAAAAAGCAAATTTGTTTTTATTCTTTGTCCAATTAGAGACCCACCAACATTTGTGACAATCATTCTCATTTACAATTACTTTTTAAAAAAGATTTTATGTATTTATTTGACAGAGAGAGAGAGAAAGAGAGACAGAGACAGCCAGCCCATGCAGAGGGAGAGGGAGAGAGAGAATCTCAAGCAAACTCCATGCTGAGCATGGAAACTGACACAGGGCTTGATTCCAGGACCCTGAGATCATGACCTGTGCTGAAATCAAGAGTCAGATGCTTATCCAACTGTGCTACCCAGGTACCCCTCCTTAACAAGTACTTTGATGAGAAACACCAGGACAGAAAACACGAAACATATGCCTAACTTGCTTGTCACTAGACTCAATCCTCATATGTATTTTGGTTACATTGTTTTCTCATTTGGAATCAAGATGGAGAATTTGAGTCTTAAAAGAAGAGCTGTGTGAGGGGTTTTTTGGTGAAAGAAATAAAAATTAACATTGAGTAATAGCGACAAGAATGACTTTTCCCATAGGTTTCTCTGTCTAACCTGTTTGAGACCATTGATACCCACTGTGGTTTTCATCTCTGTGTTCTTTTTGTGTGTGACATCAACATGTCACTTCTCTCCCTAAGGCAATGTCCTTGCATTGAAAAGAATCAAATCATATCATATGAATGATTTTTCTCTTATTAAAAGGATACACTTGAACAAGATAACAAAAGATGATTTTTATGAAGTAAATATAAACAAACTACATTCATTTTCTTTATTTTACACTTCTCATTTCTATATACATATGTTACATAAGCTCTTCATAACTACTTCTCTCTCACAGGCACACTTTCTCCCTCTCTCTCAGACTCACACACACACTCACACAATATTAACATTTGTTATTATTTTCTTCAGGGTAATAGTATTATCTATTTGGAGATAGATGTGGGAGGAAAAAGACCACAAAAAATTTAAAAGCTTTATTTTGTTTAGGAAGAGTGCTTTCTCAGTATAACAACTCAAAATATTCCAGATAACTGCCGTTTTAATTTAAAATACTTCCCACTAGCACTCCTTGGAGTTGTGGAATTTTGTCTTCCACTGTCATGAAAACTTGCAAGTTATGTGTATTGATACCAACTGATATGATATTTTAAGGAATGGCCTTCAAGTAGAACTTCCATCAAGTTGAAGGACTTTATTTTCCAGTGTTTAAGTATGTCTCAAAAACTTTTAAATAATAAATTGGACTGAGATTTTAAAAAATAATAGCCTTTTACACACACAAAATCGAAATATCTCTTTAATTTCTTTGCAAGAACTCAAGTCAGTAATTTAGTGTGGCATTGTTAAGATTACTACTTTGACTAATCTCCAGTAAGGCAGAAGATGTTATACATTAGAACATGTATATATACCTCAATTTCAAAGAAGAGTATTAGAAAGAGAAAACCTAAAAATTAAATCAAAAAGAAAAAGAAAAACATCATTGTGTTTAATATAAACACCACTTGTTAATAATTGTTGTGTTATACAATGCATGTACATTGGCTAATATAACAGTATATTTCATAAGCAGATTGGAAAACATATCATTAAAAAATTCATTAAAATAATGATGAAAGGGGCACCTGGGTGGCTCAGTGGTTTAAGCCTCAACCTTTGCTCAGGTCATAATCTCAGGGTCCTGGGATCAAGCCCCACATGGGGCTCTCTGCTTGGCAGGGAGCCTGCTCTGCCTGCCTCTCTGCCTATTTGTAATCTCTGTCAAATAAATAAATAAAATATTTTAAAAAAATAATGATGAAGGAGAACAAGGTAATGTATCCTAAGGGACTAGACAGTACATATTTTTAAGACCTAGCATTCACTTGGCATCATGCTTTACATTGTAAGGAATATAAAAAATTACCATCACTTTATTTTCTTCATTCCTTTTTCCTCACCTTCAGTTTATGTCATTTCTTCTTTCTTTCCTTCTTTACATTTCTTAGAATGTAAAGTCCAAGAAGATGAAAATTAAATATTCATCTTGAGTATTAAAGACTCATATCATTACTAAAGGTATATATTTATTTCTGAGGTCTCCAGAATTCAAATGGCAAAGAAAAGAAAACATATTTAGTTACATATCTTTACATTTTAAGATTGGTTTTTGCCTATTTCTCAATGGAATCAAGACATATCTGAAATTGATTTTATTTCACTTTTGGCTCCAGAATTCCTTTTTTGGAATTCAGTTGATACATTGTTTATACATTGTTTTCCTGGTTCACTTTAGTCTCTGCACATGGCTTCCTTTAGGTTTTTATGCATACTTAAACCAGTTGATTTAAAGTTTCTGTCTATGAAGTTCAAAGACAAGACTTTCTCAATTATGATTTTTGTCAATTTAATTTTTTTTCCTTGGACTAAATATAGTCCTTTCCTTCAGGACTATATTTCCTGTTACTTTGTATGTTTTTGTGGGGTTTTTGTTGTAAATTGGACATTTGAATAATATATGATAATTCCTTAAACCAACTTCTTAACTCTCCCAGAGTTCCTTGTTCTTGATTTTTAAAGGATATAGTCATTCCTTCTTTTTTTCTTTTTTTTTAACAGTGTCTTTTCAACCTATTTCTGAAAAGACTGTATTCCTTGTTGTGTGTAATCATGGAAGCTCCTATTCCTTTAGATGGCGATAAGGCAGAGACTTCTTTGAATGCTTGGAGTGTGAGCCACTGGTGAAGCTGAAGTAGTGAGTATCCTCTCATGTATTTTTCTGAGCATACATCCTATGCTAGGCATGCATATGGTTCTCTAAACTCCCCAGTATACACAGGGAATTTGAAATTTCCTGATTTCCCAAAGAATCTGCCCTGCTTTTCCTCCCATGTTTTAGGTGGTCTATTTTGTGTCTCAAATGTAATACTTCACACAGGTAGCCGCATCATTTTGTACACCTTACTATGCTTACCACATGTCCACTTGGAGTGGGTTTTGATTTAGGTGAAATAGATGATCACTCTGTGTCAGTGCTTTTGACAGCATCAAGATAAATGAGAACAGGCAAACATAATGATATGTGAAAAAGGTCTGCTTTGCTTTCTCTAGAACCAGTGAATAGGACCCCATACTGGTGACATGGGTTGCTATCTTCAAGATTGTCCCTAAACTTGGAAAGATATGAGTCAAAGGCTACTAAAAGTTTTAAAGGTTTGCTACCAATTATTTTTTTAAGATTTTATTTATTTATTTGACAGAGAGAGATCACAAGTAGATGGAGAGGCAGGCAGAGAGAGAGAGAGAGGGAAGCAGGATCTCTGCCGAGCAGAGAACCCAATGCGGGACTCGATCCCAGGACCCTGAGATCATGACCTGAGCTGAAGGCAGCGGCTTAACCCACTGAGCCACCCAGGTGCCCCTAAAGGTTTGCTACCAATTTTAAGTTGTCTTTTCCTTTATTAAGTGTTTGGTTGGTTTCTGTAAACCTTTGACTATTTTTCAGAGTTCTGAAAAAGTTGGTTCTTACTGGATGGACTGAGTATTGAAATCCTACACTACCCACTCCCACCCTACTTCAGTGGTGTTAAGAGATGGAGCCTTTTCAGGGTAATTAGGATTAGGTGAGGTTGTGGTGATGAAGCCATCAAGCTCTTATAAGAGTCAGGAAGAACTTGCTTCCCTTCTCTGCTCCCTTCTATGTGAGAATACAAGAAGTCAGTAGTCTATAACCAGGAAGAGGGTCCTCATGCTTTGATGTCAGACTTCCAGTCTCCAGAACTGTGAGAAATAAATTTCTGTTGTTTATAAACCAAACAATTTGTGGCACTTTGTTACAGAAGCCCCAAGTGATTAATACAGATACTTTCCCTTATTTTTCAATGTTTCTGTGAAAGGGACATTGTTTGGAGCAGATTACTCTCCATTTTGCTGATGTTGAAAACATATAAATGAGAAAATGTCTTCAGTTGTCTATTTATTAGCAATGTTCAATAATAGGACTACTATTTTGTTTTATTTTGCTTTTACTTTTATAAGAAGATAGAACAAAAGTAGTTATTAGATGGATAAATTAACAGCAAAAAAAAATGACTCATAATACAGAGAAAAGACCTCAGTGCACAAATTACTAGTCAATTTAATGTTAATCAGTTACTAATGGGGAATATATTTAAAGAGAAATAACACTAACTACTTAAAATTTTTAAATAGTCACATGATTCTGAGACTTTGTAGGATTGAAAATTTGAGAACAATCTAGTATCTATCACTAAGTAGCTAAGGAACCAAAACTAATGCATTGGCCCTCTTACTTCTGCATGTACAAAAGTACTAATGAGTTGACAGTAAATATTTAATAATTTCCTTTTCCTCCTCTCTCTCTCTTATTTCTCTCTCTTTCTTCCTTCCTCTCTCTCTCCCTTCTTACACTTGCAATCCATTTATCTACCCACTCATATCTATCATGGCATTATCTTTACAGTTAGCCAACAATGATTAAATTTCTCTTAAAGAAACAGGTTGTGGAGGAGGGGCAAGATGGGGGAGAAGGAGACCATATTTCAACCGGTCCCCTAAAGTTAGTTAATTATCTACCAGAACACTCTGAACACCCATGAAACCAGCCTGAGATATAGGATTATATACTTCTGGATCTCTATGGGGGCAGAAGACCCCAGTGGACAGGTAAAGCATACTGGGAATACTGGGACTGATACTGGAAGATAAACAGAAGGGGGAGGAGCCACCAGAAGCAACCCACTGGAAAGTAATACCCTAATTTGGAAGTACCCTGTGATTGCAGACTTGGAGTCTAGTTAAAAGCACTCAAAAAGAGCAAAAGATCTTAAAGGGCAACTGGTGGAATTGGGCAGTCACAGGCATGGCCTAAGCCAATGGACCCAGGACGGCCACCACCAGTGACCACCTGTGTCAGAGAGAGTGCAGTGGTGGAGCCTCGGTTCCTGGTCCCAGAGACCCCAGGGTTGCATGGCTTGCACCACCACTCCAAACGGGGTACAGTCCTGCCTCCACATGAGGGAGTCTGGTGCGCACTCTCTAGAACCACAGCCTTTTGCACTCTGTGCTCACTGCAAGACCGGGGTCTGAACCGCGCTCCCCAGCCACGCTTGAGAGTGTTCCATGCGGGCACTAGCTGGTGGTCTCTAGGACCACCTGAGAGTCTGAACACTCCCAGTGCAGACTTGAAGGAACTACCCCAGACAGCAGCCCCAGCAAAGGAGGCACCAGAATTAGGCTCCCTGGACGACTATTGCTTGTGGTTTCGGCATGGGGGTACAGGGACAGGCGGGCACTTCCAGCAACTCCTGAGATGGTGACTAGGGACATGCACTGCCTGTGGGAGGCTGCTTGGCTCAGCAGAGTTTGCAGAGGGAAAGTCTGTGTGTTCTGGACCACCACCCAGAGGGGAGCAGACTGAGGCTTCTCTCTGAGACAGAGGTCCTGGTGCAATTTGCTTTCTACTAAACCTCTGAAAAGCCACAAAAAGCCACCAAAGAACAAAAACCTCCAGAGAACAAAAGCCTGAAAAACCTGTTTCCACAGAGCCCAGCCCTTTGGCAGGGGGCAGGAGGATTCAACCCAAGCAAGACTGACTAACAATGCAGTAGGCCTCTCCCCCAGAAAGCCAGCTAAAAGAACAAGAGGACAACCACTACAGGGTCAGCATAAAACTGTAAGACCCCAATATGAGGGGAAAACAATATATTAAGCTCCTGGTATTGCCCTAAAACATGTATATTTCATAGATACAACTTTTATTTTTAATTCGCTCTCACTATTCTTGTCCTTTCTATTCTTTTTAAACCTACTTACCATTACAACTAGAGGTTTAATACAACGTATTCCATAATAACCTTTTAACTTGAAATTTTTCATATGTATACCTGTATTTTTCTTTTTCTTTTCTATTTTTTTTTAATATACATATAGATATAAGCTTCAAGGTAATCCTCTTTTCCTAATCAATACTACCCCTATACATAAACCAGTTTTAATCTCCCTTTATCTCTGGAAAGTTGAGTCTTTTAACAAAGATTTCAAGATACACCCAGAAAGAATCAAAATAAACTTCCTCACCCATATCGAAGATTTATAACCACCTTCCCATCTTTTTCTTCTGTCAGAGTTTCTGTGTATTTGTTTTTGCTCTGGTATTATATAAATCTCATCCTTGTGGTGCATTTTGGCTGGGTTTGTTTTTTTTTTTTTTGTCATTTACTTTTGTCATCTTTTTGTTTGTTTGTTTTTGTTTGTATACCTTATAAATCTTAACTTTGGGGCCCACTCTACCTGGGTCTTCGTTTTTTTTTTTTTTTTTCTGTCTCTCTTTTTCTCTCTCTCTTTTTTTCTTTCTTCTTTCTTTTTGGTGGTGATTTCCAATTGTTCAGAAGTGTTCCAGGGTGCACCTTGCCTGGATCGTGGTTCACATATTCAGTTACGCATCCCCTCAACTGCCTCTCACCAAAATGACTAAGAGAAGGAACAACAAACAGAGGAAAAATTCTGAGGCTGTGCCCTCTCCATCAGAGGTATTGGATATGACATAAACAGTATGTTGGAAAGGGAATTCAGGGTAACAATTATCCAGGCAATGGCTAGGTTGGAGAAAACCATTAGTGACAACATGGAATCGTTTAGGGCAGAAGTGAACGCCACCCAGGAAGAAGTTAAAAATGCTATCAATGAGATCCAATCTAATCTAAATACTCTAACAGCTAGGGTAACCAAGGCAGAAGATAGAATTAGATCTAGAGGACAAACTGATAGAGAAAATGGATCAGGAGAAGGCTTGGAACAAACAGCTTAGAAGCCATGAAAACAAAATTAGGGAAATAAATGATGACATGAAACATTCCAACATCAGAATTATTGGGATCCCTGAGGGGGAGGACAAAGAAAGAAGACTAGAAGATATAGTTGAACAAATTCTCCATGAAAATTATCCCAATCTGGGGAATGGAAGCAGTGTTCATGTCCTAGAGGTAGAAAGATCACCCCCCATGATGAGCGAACCTAGAAAGACCTTGAGGCACTTGATTGCAAGACTGATGAATCATAATTTTAGACAAGAGCTTTTGAGAGCATCTAGGGGGAAGAGATTCCTTACATGCAGAGGAAGGTCCATCAGAATAACATCAGACCTGTCCACAGATAACTGGCAAGCCAGAAAGGGCAGGCAAGACATATTCAGGGCACTAAATGAGAAGAACATGCAGCCAAGAATACTTTATCCAGCAAGGCTGACATTCAAAATGGATGAAGAGATAAAGAGCTTCCAAGACTGGCAAGGTTTAAAAGAGTATGTGACCACCAAGCCGGTACTACAAGAAATATTAAGGGGGGTTCTATAAAAGAAGGAAGAACCCGAGTGTCATAGAACAGAAATTTAAAGAGACAATCTATAGAAACAAGGACTTCACAGGCAGCATGATGTCAATAAAAACATATCTTCCAATAATCACTCTCAATGTAAATGGCCTCGACACTCCCCATAAAAGGGCACAGGGTTGCAGATTGGATAAAATGACAGGACCCATCCATATGCTGTCTACAAGAGACCGATTTGGAACCTAAGGATACATCCAGACCGAAAGTGAAGGGATGGAGAAGCTTCTTTCATGCCAATGGGCCTCAAAAGAAAGCTGGGGTAGCAATTCTCATATCAGATAAATTGGATTTTAAACTAAAGACTGTAGTCAGAGATAAAGAAGGACACTACATCATTCTTAGAGGGTCTATCCACAAAGAAGATCTAACAATTGTAAATATTTATGTCCCCAATATGGGAGTAGCCAACTACATAAGACAACTGCTAATCAAGATGAAAAGTCATATTGATACAAATACATTAATAGTAGGGGACCTTAACACACTACTCTCAGTAATAGAAAGATCATCCACGCAGAAAATCAGTGAATAAACAAGAGCACTGAATAACACATTGGACCAGATGGACCTCATAGATATGTACAGAACATTCTGCCCTAAAACAACAGAATGCTCATTTTTCTCGAGCACACATGGAATGTTCTACAGAGTAGACCACATATTGGGTCACAAATCAGGGCTCAACCAATACAAAAAGATTGAGATTATTCCTGCATATTCTCAGACCATAGTGCTTTGAAACTGGAACTCAACCACAAGAAAAAGTTTGGAAAGAATTCAAACACTTGGAAGCTAAAGACCACCTTGCTTAAGAATGTTTAGATCAACCAGGAAATCAAAGAACAACTTAAAAAATTCTTGGAAACCAATGAGAATGAAGACACTTCAGTCCAAAATCTATGGGATACAGCAAAGGCGGGCCTAAGGGAAAAATACATAGCCATAAAGCCTCCCTCAAAAAAACTGAAAAATCCATAATACACCAGCTCTCTTTACAACTTAGAGAAATGGAGAATCAACAAAAAAGTAAGCCAACCTCCCACACAAGAAGGGAAATAATCAAGATTAGAGCAGAGATCAATGAGATAGAAACTAGGGATACAGTACAACACATCAAAGAAACTAGAAGTTGGTTTTTTGAAAACAAACAAACCAACAAACAAAACAAAACAAAAAACAGTAAGATTGATAAACTATGGTCCAAACTAATCCAAAAGAAAAGAGAGAGGACCCAAATTAATAAAAATAATGAATGAAAAGGGAGAGATCACGACTAACACCAAGAAATGGAAACAATCATTAGAAATTATTATCAACAGTTATATGCCATTAAGTTAAGCAACCTAGATGAAATGGATACATTCCTGGAAACCTATAAACTTCCAAAACTGAATCAGGAAGAAACTGACAACCTGAATAGACCAATATCTAGTAACAAGATTGAAGCAGTGATCAAAACCTCCCAAAAAACAAGAGCCCAGGATATGATGAATTCCCTGGAGAATTCTACCCAACATTTAAAGAAGAAATAATACCTATTCTCCTGAAGCTGTTTCCAAAGATAGAAACAGAAGGAAAACATCCAGACTCTTTTTAAGAAGCCAGCATTACTCTGATCCCCAAACCAGGCAAAGACCCCATCAAAAAGGAGAATTTCAGACCAATATTCCTGTTGAATATGGATGCCAACATCTCAATAAGATCCTAGCTAATAGGATCCAACAGTACATTTAAAGATTATCCACCAAAACCAGGTGGGATTTATCCATGGGATGCAAGTGTGATTCAACATTCACAAATCAATCAATGTGATAGAACAAATCAACAAGAGAAGAGAGAAGAACCACCTGGTCCTCTCAGTTGATGCAGAAAAAGCATTTGACAAGATACAGCATCTGTTCCTGATTAAAATGCTTCAAAGGACAGGGATAAAGGGAACATTCTTCAACTTCATAAAGTCTATGAAAAACCCACAGCAAACATCATCCTAATGGAGAAAAGCTCACAGCCTTCCCTTTGAGATTAGGAACATGACAAGGATATCCACTCTCACCACTGTTGTTTAACATAGTACTAGAGGTCCTAGCAACAGCAATCAGAAAATGAAAAGAAATAAAGGTATTCAAATTGGTAATGAAGAAGTCAAACTCTCTTTCTTCGCAGATGACATGATACTTTATATGGAAAACCCAAAAGACTCCACCAACAAACTACTAGAACTCACACAGCAATTCAGTAATGTGGCAGGATACAAAGTCAATGTATAGAAATTGGTTGCTTTCTTATACACTAACAATGAAAATATAAAAAGGGAAATGAGAGAATCGATTCCATTTACTATAGCACCAAGAACCATAAGATACCTGGGAATAAACCTAACCAAAGAGGTAAAGGATCTGTACTCGAGGAACTACAGAACACTCATGAAAGACATTGAAGAAGACACAAAATGTAGAAGACCACTCCATGCTCATGGATCAGAAGAATAAACATTGTCAAAATATCTATACTTCCTGAAACCATCTATATTTTCAATGCCACCCTGATGAAATTTCACTCACATTTTTCAAAGAGTTGAAACAAACAGTCCCAAAATTGTCTGTAACCAGAAGAGACCCTGAATTGCTAAGGAAATGTTGAAAAAGAAAAACAAGACTGAGAGCATCACGTTGTCTGATTTCAAGCTTTACTAGAAAGCTGTGATTACCAAGACAGCATGGTACTAGCACAAAAACAGATGCATAGACCAGTGGAACAGAGTAGAGAACCCAGATATAGACCCTGAACTCTATGGTGAAATAATCTTTGACAAAGCAGGAAAAAAATATACAGTGGAAAAAATATAGTCGCTTCAATAAATGGTGCTGGGAAAATTGGACAGCTATGTGTAGAAGAATGAAACTCAACCATTCTTACACAATACACAAAGATAACATCGAAAAGGATAAAAGACCTCAACATGAGGCAGAAATCTATCAAAATCCTAGAGGAGAACATAGGCAGTAAGTTCTTCGACATTGGCCACAGCAACTTCTTTCAAGACATGTCTCCAAAGGCAAAGGAAACAAAAGCAAAAATGAACTTTTGGGACTTCATCAAGATCAAAAGCTTGTGCACAGCAAAGGAAACAGTCAAGAAAACAAAGAGACAACCCATGGAATGGGAGAAGATATTCGTAAATGACACTACAGACAAAGGGCTGATATCCAAGATCTATAAAGAACTCCTCACACTCAATACAAACAAAACAGATAATCACCTCAAAAAAGGGCAGAAGACATGAACAGACACTTCTCCAATGAAGACATACAAATGGCTAACAGACACATGAAAAAATGTTCATCATTAGCCATCAGGGAGATTCAAATCAAAACTACATTGAGATACCACATTACACCAGTCAGAATGGCCAAAATCAACAAGACAGTAAACAAGTGTTGGAGAGGATGTGGAGAAAGGGGAACCCACTTACACTCTTAGTGGGAATGAAAGTTTTGTGCATACACTTTGGAAAACAGTGTGGATTCCTTAAGAAATTAAAAATAGAGCTTCCCTATGACCCTGCAATTGCACTACTGGGTATTTACCCCAAGGATAGAGATGTAGTGAAAAGAAGAGCCATCTGTATCCCAATGTTCACAGTGGCTATGGCCACAGTTGCCAAACTGTGGAAAGAACCAAGATGCCCTTCAACGGATGAATGGATAAAGAAGATATTGTCCAAACATACAATGGAGTATTATGCCTCCATCAATAAGGATGAATACCCTACTTTTGTATAAGCATGGACTGGACCGGACTGGACTGGCAGAAACTATGCTGGGTGAAATAAGTCAAGCAGAGAGAGTCAATTATCATGTGATTTCACCTACTTGTGGAGTATAAGGAATAACATGGAAGACATTGGGAGATGGAGAGGAGAAGTGAGTTGGGGGAAATTGGAGGGGGAGACAAACCATGAGAGACTGTGGACTCTGAGAGAAAAACTGAGGGTTTTGAAGGTGGGGGTAGGAGGTGGGGTGAGCCTGGTGGTGCATATTATGGAGGGCACATATTGCATGGAGTACTGGGTGCAGTGCACAGACAATGAATTTTGAAACACTGAAAAAAAATAAAAGTAAATTAACAAAAACAATAATAAATAAATAATTTTTTAAAAAAGTAAATTGAATTAAAAAAAAAGAAGTAAATAATAAGGCTATCCCATATTCAAGAGCTGGGAGAATAATTCTATCTACACCATTAGAAGTGGTATAGTTACAGAGCCAGGAAAAATATTGCAATCTTTTAAAAATCAATATAACTACAGTATAGACTGTGCTTATTTGTATTTAGAAAGCTTTGCAGATCTTATATCACATATATATGCCACACACATATATGTTACATGTCATATATGTGACATGTATATGTCATATATATACACATATGTCATATATGTGATGTGTGTGTGTGTGTGTGTGTGTGTGTGTGTGTGTGTGTGTGTAATTTTGAAGATACTGTTTTGGGTTCACCATCTAGTGTTTTCTAAGGTAATAATACTGCCCTTTGTTATAAGGGTGATGACATTAAAAGCTTTTAATTCCACTGTGCATTCTAGTCTTTCTCTATACGGAAAAGCAAACTGTATTACAGTAGACACTTGACACTTTCTGGGAGGCATATGAGCACTTTGCCAATCTCTAAATTAGTAAGCATCAGAATAGCACATAAAAAAATGCACAAGTGACTTTTATACTGTAGTGTATCATTTCTAATGTACACAGTTCATAAGAAAAGAGTTACTCTTATTATTCCACACTTAAATTTATCAAAAATGTACATCTAACACCAGGCTTAAAATTAGGCATAAGAACTAGCAACATTATATTGGCATCCAATAATCCCATCACCTTAAATTAAGCTTTAAGGACACCAGGGTTATGTGAAAAGATAAAGAATTTCTCCCAGCCTTAATGATCACCAACCTTAGGTCATGTCAACAGCTGGAGTAGTCACTGAGAAGGAAACTATTTTTTTAAATATATTTTTTTATTTTTTTATAAACATATAATATATTTTTATCCCCGGGGTACAGGTCTGTGAATCACCAGGTTTACACACTTCACAGCACTCACCATAGCACATACCCTCCCCAATGTCCATAACCCCACCACCCTCTCCCAACCCCCCTCCCCCCATCAACCCTCAGTTTTGTGAGATTAAGAGTCTCTTATGGTTTGTCTCCCTCCTGATCCCATCTTGTTTCACTTATTCTTTTCCTACCCCCCAAACCCCCCACATTGCAACTCCACTTCCTCATATCAGGGAGATCATATAATAGTTGTCTTTCTCCAATTGACTTATTTTGCTAAGCATAATACCCTCTAGTTCCATCCACGTCATCGCAAATGGCATGACTTCATTTCTTTTGATGGCTGCATAGTATTCCATTGTATATATATACACCACTTCTTCTTTATCCATTCATCTGTTGATGGACATCTAGTTTCTTTCCATAGTTTGGCTATTGTGGACATTGCTGCTATAAACATTCGAGTGCACGTGCCCCTTCGGATCGCTATGTTTGTATCTTTAGGGTAAATACCCAGTAGTACAATTGCTGGGTCATAGGGTAGCTCTATTTTCAACTTTTTGAGGAACCTCCATGCTGTTTTCCAGAGTGGTTGCACCAGCTTGCATTCCCACCAGCAATGCAGGAGGGATCCCATTTCTTTGCATCTTTGCCAACATCTATCATTTCCTGAATTGCTAATTTTAGCCATTCTGACTGATGTGAGGTGGTATCTCACTGTGGTTTTGATTTGTATTTCCCTGATGCCAAGTGATATGGAGCATTTTTTCATGTGTCTGTTGGGCATCTGGGTATCTTCTTTGCAGAAATGTCTGTTCATGTCCTCTGCCCATTTCTTGATTGGATTCTTTGTTCTTTGAGTGTTGAGTTTGCTAAGCTCTTTATAAATTTTGGATACTAGCCCTTTATCTGATATGTTGTTTGCAAATATCTTCTCCCATTCTGTCAGTTGTCTTTTGGTTTTGTTAACTGTTTCCTTTGCTGTGCAAAAGCTTTTGATCTTGATGAAGTCCCAGTAGTTCATTTTTGCCCTTGCTTCCCTTGCCTTTGGCGATGTTCCTAGGAAAACTTTGCTGCAGTTGAGGTCGAAGAGGTTGCTGCCTGTGTTCTCCTCAAGGATTTTGATGGATTCCTTTCCCACAATGGGGTCCTTCATCCATTTTGAGTCTATTTTTCATGTGTGGTGTAAGGAAATGGTCCAGTTTCATTCTTCTGCATGTGGCTGTCCAATTTTCTCAACACCATTTGTTGAAGAGGCTGTCTTTTTTCCATTGGAGATTCTTTCCTGCTTTGTCAAAGATTAGTTGACCATAGAGTTTAGGGTCTATTTCTAGGCTTTCTATTCAGTTCCATTGATCTATATGTTTTTGTGCCAGTACCATGCTGTCTTAATGAGGACAGTTTTGTAATAGAGCTTGAAGTCTGGAATTGTGATGCCACCAACTTTGGTTTTCTTTTTCAATATTCTTCTGGCTATTCGAGATCTTTTCTGATTCCATATAAATTTTAGGATTATTTGTTCCATTTCTTTGAAAAAAATGGATGGGATTTTGATAGGGTTTGCATTAAACATGTAAATTGCTTTAGGTAGCATAGACATTTTCACAGTATTTGTTCTGAGAAGGAAATTAAACAGAATACATCATTATATATCTTTGAATAAAAATATATTTATATTTATTTATATTATATATATTATATTTATTTATATTTATATCTTTGACAAAGATGACAAGTTCAGAGTTGGATGAGTAGTGGATAAAGGGACATTGGGAAGTATGTATGAGCATGTGGGGGGTGGTCTTCTTCACCTTAAACCAAACAAGAGGAGTTTCAAGGAATACTATTGGAAATATCTATTTCCTGGAGTTTTACAAAATTAAAAAAAAAAACAAAAACCCACACACCCTATATGGGGAAAGAGAGAGGTGAGAAGCCCTAACATCCCACTGTGAATTTCTAAACCTGAAACAAAGCTGAAATAGGATAGGGAAGAAACTTTCATTTAAAAGAAATTAGGAATTGTGATTATTTTACTGGAATAGATACCTTAATTTCTTAAATGAGACTGATCTTTTGACTAAAATAACGTAAGACTCAGGAAGCTATGGAATGTGCTTGTGTCTTGTAAAGATGGGGAATAACTAACAATGACAGAGGATTTGAAGAAAATTAGAAAGAAAACCAATGTTGCTTCATATTTTCATCCTATGAAGTACAGTTCATTTAGTAAAAATGGTAATTTTAAAAATTGACACATAACGTGTTTTTTCCCCCTTGTCACTTTTCATATTAAAATTGAGAGCCCTGTTCTGTTATGAACTGAATGATATCCCTGAAATTAGTAATTTGGAGCCCTAATCCCCAACATGACTGTACCTGGAGACAGGGTTTTTAAGGAGGTAATTAAGGTAAATGAGATCATAAGGGTGGAGCCTTAATCTGATAGGAGCAGTGTCCTTCTAAGAGGAAAAAACAGCAGAGCTCTCTTTCTCTGTAAGTGCAATATTCAATTGATGAAAGACATTATGTCAGCCAACTCCCTCTAAGTAAACTCATTCCATACAAAAGTATAAACATGCAAGTGATTTAATTTAATACTTAGGGTATAAACAATGGACAGAAACAGAGGAAGAGCATTATGTAGCTTCATGGACATTTACAAGCAGTATCTGAACACTCAATACAAAAATATTGATGATATGCATTATCTGATGTACTGATGTATATTTGACCAATTAAGTAAAGTCCCGCTTCTTTGTCTTCTACATAATTACAAATGATTTAATGTCTGAATTTTCTAAAGGCTGTTCCTAATCTACATGGGTTAAAACATATCTCAGTATTTTACATGAGAAGTTGTTCATTGAAAAAGTCAATTAATTAAAAAAAAAAAAAGAAAAAGTCAATTAAATTTGTTGCTGCTCTTTCTGGCTGCATATGCTATCTGCCAGATGTTTACAAAGCTGAAATTCCTAGGAGTATTATAATATAGTCTAGAATGCCTGGAGGATTGCTGAAAGAACTTGAAATTCCACTGTAAACTATGATGAATAAAATTAGGAAGTAATTAAACTTTATTCTTTCAATAATTATGTATGTTATAAATGTTTACCAGTTATAGAAGTCACCTGGTCAAACTATATTCATATATATCATATTTTACTATTATTTCCCAAGAACTATATAAACCACTTTAACATACGTTACTTGTAGGTAAGTATGTATGAATGGGGGTGTGTGGGATATCCAGAATAATTCATAATCTTTTTGTATAATATTTAATACTTACACATTTTTCTCTTTGTGTATTTGTAATTCAATTCTGTACATCAGGTAATACCTCAAGTTTGGGTAATGTTGCAATAAATTATCATCTTAACTATATGACAAACTCTCTAATATATTTGATTGATAGGCTATTCTTGTGGATCAATGAGACTGACTGCATAATTTGTCATACTCTTATAATAGTAACCGTTCAACCTATCAGCAGTCTAAAGTGTTGAGGTATTATATATCATTGCCAATAGCGTATAATGCTATAAGCTAATGATGTGAATAAATATATGTAGTTTTACTTCTGCTTTAATTTTAGTATGGTGTTTAATTCCATGACTAAATCCATTCCTAAATCACCAGCACCTCCAACTGGCTCTCTCTCCTGAATCATCCACCTCTGCCACCCCCAAACCTGCCATCACACATTATGATAAAACCAAAGTAAACATTCCACTGATTCCATAGACAAAAAGGATTTGATTTGATTGGAAATAGAAGGACATGTGATAAATAATTTTGTAAAATATTTTTAAAATGAGAAGATGCAAGATCAGTGACAACCTTCATCACTTTGTATAGTTGATGAAATTTAAGAGGCATTACAAATTCAGAATTGACTAAGATTAATCCCTTCTTTTTTTACTTCCTAAAGTAATACAATTAGAGCTAGCAACATTATAAAAGGGGTCATTTAGGATGTTATAAAGTATTTTTTGTCACAGATCTGAATATTTTTAAACATCAGAATTAGTTTTATATTTTAAAATATTTTAAATTCCCAGAAAAAAACCATACATATATAAGGAAACAACACTGAAAATATTCATGTAATCTGATATTACTTTTCCATTTTATAGATGACAAAACTGAACTTCAGAGAATGTATCAGTTTCTTACAGTAGAATAAAACAGCAAGAAAAAAATCTGGAAGAGTGATATTCAGTATAATGTAGGTCAATATCTAATTAAGCTATTACATACAGCTCTGCCTACTTTTCAAAATCCTACTATAACCATCTTAATTCATATCATCATATCTTGCTTGAATTATTACATAGCTTCCTGCCTGTACTACTTCTTTCTGCTCTTACCTTCAATAATACCCATCCTGCAGCCATATTTATCTTTTTAATAAAAGTAAAACCTGATTATGGAACTCTACTTTTCAAAATATTCTAAAGGAGGGGCTATTATAGTCATGCCAGTCTTATTATTTTAACAAGCCCTCTTGGTGAGTGGTAGAAATGAAGCCAACAGAATAATTTGACTTAAAATTTTGTGTTTTGTTTGTTTTTATTTTTAAAGTAAGCTCTCTACACTCAACCTGGGGCTTGAATTCATGACCCCAAGATCAGGAGTCATAAACTCTACTGACTGAACCACTCAGCTGTCCCTAAAATTTTGTTTTTTTAAAACATCAGAGACTATCAAGAAAATTGAGAGTTCTAGATATAAGATCTGGAGGAAGAAATTCAAAAGGGTATTATTAATATTGGAGTCACTTTATAGAGTCATTTGTAGATGTACTCATTTGTAGTCACTTTAGGAAGTGACTGATTAGACACTTAACCTGATGGAAGCTTTGGCAGACTCACAGGCTCACATGGATACAATTAGATTTCAGAGCCCACTAGAAAGTGGTAGTCTGGGTAAAACTCCCAGGTATTGTATTGGAAACCTGAGTGCAAAACCCTAAGAACAAGAGTGAAGTGGAAAACTTCAGGCCCTCAAATAGTCTCAAGAAACTCTTTAATAAAATTAAGGTCATATGGAAATATTATTGCCCCTAGCATATTTTCTAGCCAAATAGAAAAAAACCAAACAACTCTGAAGAGTGATAAAGTCATTCAGATTTTTATAATTTTTCTAAAATTTTTAATGTCTACCTTTCATACAAAAGTAACCAGTCACATCGAAAAATGGCAGAAGACATGAACAGACATTTCTCCAAAGAAGACATACAAGTGGCTAACAGACACATGAAAAAATGTTCATCATCATTAGCCATCAGGGAGATTCAAATCAAAACTACATTAAGATACCACACTACACAAGTCAGAATGGCCAAAATCAACAAGAGTAAACAACATGGGTTGGAGAGGATGTAGAGAAAGGGGAACCCTCTGACACTGTTGGTGGGAATGCAAGTTTTGTGCATACACTTTGGAAAACAGTGTGGATTCCTTAAGAAATTAAAAATAGAGCTTCCCTATGACCCTGCAATTGCACTACTGGATATTTACCCCAAAGATAGAGATGTAGTGAAAAGAAGGGCCATCTGTATCCCAATGTTCATAGCAGCAATGGCCACAGTCGCCAAACTGTGGAAAGAATGGAGATGCACTTCAACAGATGAACAGATAAAGCAGATAGGGTCCATATATACAGTGGAGTATTATACCTCCATCAGAAAGGATGAATACCCAACTTTTGTATCAACATGGACGGGACTGGAGGAGATTATGCTTAGTGAAATAAGTCAAGAAGAGACAGTCAGTTTTCATATGGTTTCACTTACTTGTGGAGCATAAGGAATAACACGGAAGATATTGGGAGATGGAGAGGAGAAGTGAATTGGGGGAAATTGGAGGGGGAGACAAACCATGAGAGACTGTGGACCCTGAAGAGCAAACTGTGGGTTTTGGAGGGGGGTGTTGGGTGAGCTTGGCATTGGGTATTAAGGAGGGCACGTATTGCATGGAGCACTGGATGTGGCACATAAACAAGGAATCTTGGAAGACTGAAAAAAAATTAAATTAACTTAAATTTTTTAAAAAAGTAACCAGTCATAAAATGGAAGAAAGACAATATGAACAGAATCCAACAGAAACTGAAGATAGTAGAAACAAATTTACAAGAGATCTAGATAAAAGTTATAAAACAAGAGCAAAACCAAAACAAATCCTTCATATTTTTAATATTTTCAAAGCAATAAGAGATGAAGAAAATCAGTAGATTGGAACCTTTAATTAGCAACATGAAATTATAGAAATAAAATGCACAATAAATGAAATTAAGAATCCCACTGATGGTTTCAATAGTACATTAATTATACACAACTGGAGCAAAAACTGGAGTAGACTATCAAAAAAAAAAAGAGTGTAAAAATAAAAACGTATAAAAAAGTGTAATAGGGGGCACCTGGGTGGCTCAGTGGGTTAAAACCTCTGCCTTCAGCCCAGGTCATGGTCCCAGTGTCCTGGGATCGAGCCCCACATCGGGCTCTGTGCTCTGCAGGGAGCCTGCTTCCCCCTCTCTCTATCTGTCTGCCTCTCTGCCTACTTGTGATCTCTGTCTGTCAAATAAATAAATAAAATCTTTAAAAAAAAAGTGTAATAGGAGGTCTGAAGTCATAGCATGTATATAACTGGAGTCTGAGAAAAACAGAGAAAAAAATGGGGCAGCAGCAATATCTAAAGTGATAATAAGAAGCCCATTCAGAATAATGCACACACACGAGTGCACACACTCATTCTCTTCCTCCCTCTCTCTCTCACACACACACATTTTGCCAAGCAGTTCAAAATTGAAGTAGAAGGGGCGCCTGGGTGGCTCAGTGGGTTAAGCCTCTGCCTTCAGCTCAGGTCATGATCTCGGGGTCCTGGGATCGAGCCCCGCATCGGGCTCTCTGCTCAGCGGGGAGCCTGCTTCCTCCTCTCTCTCTGCCTGCCTCTCTGCCTGCTTGTGATCTCTCTCTGTCAACTAAATAAATAAAAAAAAATTAAAAATTTAAAAAATTGAAGTAGAAAATTCAGAAAGGAATAAGTTTTTAAAGGGCAATGAAATTAAATCTAGCTATATGCCATAAACAACATAAACAGTTAGGCAATGATAATGTATCTTCAAAGTTGCAACCTAGAATCCTATACCCAGTAAACATACCCCCCCAAAATTAAAAAAACAAAACAAAACAAAACAATGAAGTAAAGACATTCTCAGAGACAACATAATAAAACAAAAATCTGGGAGATGGTCAAAGCAGATTAACACTAACAGAAACATTAAAATCTGTACCTCAGGAGGAAGGAAAAGAGTATCCGGAGCTTCAGAAATAAAGAGCAAGAGAGGACAAATACATTAATAAATCTAAGTCCAAATAATACAACTGAAAAAAAAATGTTATAAAAATTGACCATATAAAATAATGTTATAATTATATAAATTCCAGTTGTTACCATTTAAAAAAATTCTTATGATATGAATATTGATAATATAAACATTAATAATTAATTTGATAAAATAATACACTAAAAGTTGCAAGATGGAAAAGTGCCTTCCCTACTACCCAGATATAGGCTTTGGGGCCTGCTGAAATCTGAAACCAGAACAAAACTAAGGGAAGCTATAGTCAAAGTCTATATTGCCACCTATTTGCCTTTTTTCTTTGTTTCTTCCTAAAACTATGTATAACTTTTGAAATAATTTCTCAAAAATTAACATCTCCTTTAGTGTTCTACTTTTAATAATCTCATAGTTTTCTTAATTTGATAAAATAATACACTTAAAGTTGCAAGATGGAAAAGTGCCTTCCCTACTGCCCGGATATAGGCTTTGGGGCCTGCTGAAATCTGAAACCAGAACAAAACTAAGGGAAGCTATAGACAAAGTCTATATTGCCACTTATTTGCCTTTTTTCCTTGTTTCTTCCTAAAACTATGTATAACTTTTGAAATAATTTCTCAAAAATTAACATCTCCTTTAGTGTTCTACTTTTAATAATCTCATAGTTTTTTTGTTAGCTTGCTTGCTTTATGATAATCTTTATTTCATCTTTACCCATAGTTCTATCTTTATTTTTAAATTTTTTTAAACATTTATTTATTTATTTTAGAGAGCGAGAGAGAGAGAGAGCATGAAAAGTGTGAGGGGCAGAAGAAGAGAAACTCAAGCAGACTCCATAGTGAGTGTGAGCCTGACACAGGGCTCAATCCCAGGACCCTGATATCATGACCTGAGTGGAAATTAAGTCAGAGGCTCAACTGATTGAGCCACCTAGGCACCCCTCATTTTTATTTTTATTTTTTATTTAATTTAATTTTTATTTGTATTTACATTTCATTTTTTAATTTTCTCACTTTTATTTACATTTATTTTCAGTTTTTTTTAAAGATTTTATTTATTTATTTGACAGAGAGATAGAGAGAGCACATGTAGGCAGATCAGAAGGCAGAGGAAGAGGAAGAAGCAGGCTCTCTGCTGAGCAGGGAGCCCAATGTGGGGCACGATCCCAGAACCCTGGGATTGTGACCTGAGCCGAAGGCAGCCACTTAAAATGACTGAGCCACCCAGACACCCCTATTCTTCTTTTTATTTTCCTTACTGGGCATAAATTATAGGTTAGCACCTTGATTATTCAAAGAAGGGACAATAAGATGTAATAATTAGAAATTATTGCTACTGTTAATTCACAATATTCAGTGAACCTAAATTTTTGCTTCAGTTTGCTTATTGGCAAATTTGGGGTTCTGATTTCTCTCAAATTACTTTCTTACTCTTATTTTTTTAAAATAAGTTTTAAAATTAGTTTTTAAGTTTTTCTTCTTTTTTAATACTTAAGTATTTGATTGCCTTTTTTTTTTTTTAACTGCGGTCAAAATACATAAAATTCACCATCTTAACCATTATAAGTGTAAAGACAATAGTATCAACCATACGTACCGTACAACAGATATCTAGAACTTTTTAATCTTGAAAATCTGAAACTGTATACCCATGGAACACCAGTTTCCTTTTCCTCCTTCCTCTTGCCCCTGGCAACCAACATTCTACTTTGTTTCCAAGAGTCTGACTACTTCAGATACAGCATACAAAAGCAATCATACAGTATCTGTCTTCATGCTGGATTATGTCACTTAGCTAAATGCTGTACAAATTCATCTATGTTGTAGCATATAATAGGATTTTCTTCTTTTTATAGCAGAATAATATTTTCTTTCATGTATATACCACATCTTCTGCATCCATTCATCTGCTGATGAACATTTAGGTTGTTTCCACCTCTTTCTACTGTGAATAATGCTGCAATGAACATCATTGTGCAAATATCTCTTTGAGATCCTGTTTTCTTTTGGATATATATGCAGAATGAGAATTTCCGGATCATATGCTAATTCTATTTTTAATTTTCTGAGTAACTTCCGTACTGTTTTCTATAATCCCTGCTCTATTTTATACTCCCACCAACAGTGCTTGAGGGGCCCAATTTCTCCACATCCTTACCAATACTTGTTATTTTCTGGTAATGGCCAACCTCACAAATGTACGGTGATATCTTATAATGGTTTTGATTTATATCTCCCTGATGATTGTTTGTGTTAATGACTATTTTCATGTACTTGTTGGCCATTTTGTACATCTTCTATGAAGAAATGTCTATTCAAGTCCTTTTCACATTTTTAAACTTGTTTTAAATGAGTTTGTCATTGAATTGTAGTTCTTCATATGTTCTGCATATTAACCTCTTATCACATACATGGCTGCAAATAGTTCCTCCCATTCCATAGGTTGTCCTTTCACTGTTATTTCCATTGCTCTACGGAGAAGTTTGTTTTTTTTTTTAAATTTGATGTGGTCCTATTAGTCTATTTTTTTTTTTTTTTTTGGTTTTATTATCTATGCTTTCAATGTCAAAACCCAGAAATCACTGCCAAGACCAATGTTACGAAGCTGGCCTCTCTGCTTTCTTCTAGAAGTTTCACAGTTTCAGGACTAATGTTCATACATCTTTAATACATTTTTAGTTAATTTTGTATATAATATAAGCTAAGGGTTCAACTTAATTTTATTTTTAATGGGGGGGGTAGTTTTCTAAGCACCATTTGTTGAAGAGACCGTCCTTTCCCTATTGAATGTTTTTGGCACTCTTGTCAAAGATTACTTGACCATAGACATGAGAGCTTATTCTAGGTTCCAATGTTCTGTACGTCTGTCTTTATGCTAGTACCATACTGTTTTGACTATTATAGCTTCATAAGATGTTTTGAAATTAGAAAATATGAGGCTTGCAGTTTTGTGTTTCCTTCTCAAAAATGTTTTGGTTATTTGAGGGTAAATTGAGAATCCATATGGATTCTAGGATTATTTTTCTATTTCTACAAAAATGTGATTGGGATTTAGATCAGGATTGCAGTACATGCATAGAACACTTTGAGTAACATGGACATTTTTAAAATATTAAACCTTCTAATCTATGAACAATATCTCTTAACATTTATCCAGGTCTTCTTTAATTATTTTCAACAATATTTTTGTATTTTCAGTGTAGAAATCTTTCACCTTCTGCACTAAATACTTTATTATTTTTGATGCTATTATAAATTGATTAAAAAAAATTTTTTTTGTTTGTTCATTGTTAGTATAATAAAAACATAAGTGATTTTTGTGTGTTGATTACCCTCCTGGTTTATTGATTACTTTCTTAAATACTCCTGATTTCTTGACTTGCCTAACTTCCTAATGACATATCTTTCCAACTTCCAAAAAACCCACCTTAGGTTGTTGCCTAAATTATTAGCTGCATCATGAATTTCTTTCTGAATAGACGTTTTTAGGATCTGAATCACTGCCATTGATGCCTTCTTGTGAAAATCTTTTTTTTTTTTAAGTTAACATAAAGTTGCTACCACCACTTCACGAGGAGTAACAAATTCAATGAACTAATTGTTTCATCTTCTTAGGCATTAGCAGGGATATACAAAATTTTTGAGCAGTCCCCGTGAATAATTTATCACCTAAATCCCTGGTTGCCATGAAGTGTGAGATTATGTCCGTTTCTACTTCTGTAAGATTCCTTGTTTATTAACTTCCCTGAATTCCTGTGACAGAATGTCACAGTGATATTTTTCTTTACTTCTGTGCAAATCCTACTTCCCAATGAATAACATTCTAAGGCAATAGATCTTTGTTTCACTCAAAACCATTGTTTCTTTTTGAACGTACTTCCTTCAGAGCAGCCTTTTACAGTGACAATCCAACAGTAAACTAATCTGAATGTCCTGTGAGGACAGTGTAGTAGGCCTCAACATCTCCTTTTTTGTGGCCAAGAATTCTAATTATTTTTCATTGCCCACAATTATTTTTTCCTGTTTTCAACTATTCATTATTACTTTTTAAAACTTGTGAGGAATGGTAATTAAAATGATCTCTACTAATTTTCAGGGATTCTATCCCTGTAACTGCAATTTTCCCAAGACAGCTTGATTTGGAAGTGAAATGCACTTAGGATTATATTTACCTGGAAGTGATAGTCTGTGTGATTTAATGGGAAGGGAATCTGCACAGCATTACACATCCCTGAACTTACAACCTGGATCTGCCACATGCTAACTGTGTAACCCTGAGCAAATTAATTTCCTCATGAGAATATGCCTGCCTTGACAGGATATGCTAAATGCTCAATAGTAGCAATTACCATTAGACGTGCTCAGGCTGTCTTTATACCTCTTATTTTGTGTCCTCAGATCCAAACAACTCAACTGCTCTGAAGCTCAGTTTCTCATCTGTAGAAAATGAGTGACGCCTGCCCATTCAATCCCACATAGCTGATGTGCAGGTCAAACAATATAATAATACATGAGATCAGTTTATAAATTGAAAAGCTACCATGTTAACTGATGAGCAACACAATTCATTATGATAAGATAATGATCACGATCAAGACGAAACAACATCTCTAAGAAAATTGCTGATAGCTGATTTTCTGCTGTATTTATTTTAGAAAAAGGTTATTACAGATAAAGTTCTCATATTATAATTAGCATTAGCAGGATGATTTCAAGTAAAAATTACTGCAATTAATAAACATTTTCATATTATTAAGGCCAAAATAATTGTAACTAAGAATTTAATCAGACAAAGGGAAAAATATTCTGAGGCAAATGTCTCCATAATCAACTGGCAATTTAAAAATTATAATATAGTCAAGTGACTATATAGAAAAAGTGATAAAATTATTAATAAAGTTAAGACTAAGGGAGATGGAACTTGAAAAATCTCATGTTTTTCAGGATAATTTGGATGATGTTGTATAGTTAAATATTTCTTATTTCAACCTGACAGACCCAAAATAAAATAATTCACATAATTTCTTCACATTCTCAAGTTGAATGTTTGTTGAAAATGTCCTAACGTGTAAAATCAAAAAATTATAAACCCTATGTTACTTATTTGTTGTAAATTAGAATCAAAGACACACAAGTTTCTTTAAGTGATTGTCAATCAGTATTTACAAAGAATGGAAAGCAGATGACCCAAGTTCTTAAGGAAGACACGCCTTGGCCTATAATTTACATTCTGTTAGGCAGTGAAGAAAATGTTAGCTAAGATTTGTACACTAATTCTGTATCTTGACAACATAAAGTTCAATTTTCATTTAAGTGTTTTGCTAAGAAAGACTAAGAACTTTCTCATAATTACTGACATTTTTGTACCAAGAAAAGACTTGAGAATACTATGAATTTATTAGAAGAATGTATATTCCTGGAACATTAGAAACTTGTGTGTCGCTGGGTTGTAAACTATAATAGTCATTAGGGAGTCATTTTACCAACAACCTTAGTGATAATTAACTCATTAAAGGATCACTGATTGGGTCTAAATAACAAAGCTCTTACAATATTACTATGTAGATGCCCTCAAGATTCAAAACAACGGGAAAATTGTCTCTTTCTTGTAAATGTGTTTTCAAACTAAAATTAAGTATCTTAAGAAATTAACTTTAATAGATATGCAGAGTCACAATTTGTTTCAGCAAAGATATTTTACCTTTTTCCAGAAAAAAAAGAAACTACTATAATTTAACCACCTCAGCCTTCATGCTAAAGAAATGAGGAATTCTCTCCAGGGCATCTTAAGCTTTTGTGGTAGCATTATGTATCTTCATTGGTTTTGTTTGTTTGTTTTCTCCCACAGATAAACTACTACAAAATCGGTTGGATTATTTTATGAAGGTAAGGCTAATCTGAAACAGTTTTGTAGCAAAACTAAAATTAGTACACAGAAAATCAAAACTAGAGTACTAATAGGAAGTACAGAATACCTAGAATACAATTATATGAAGCCCTATGTGCACTCCACTTAGTTTTTGGCAGACCTTAAACGTTAACATCCCTATTCCATGGCGATCACAAAGATACATGGTCTATTAACAGTGGCTCAGATTGAAACTCATTCACATGTAAGTGAGTGACCAGATACCCCCTTATAAATATTATGTGAATATACATCGATGCTTGTTTTGCTTTCATAATATTCCTTTTTATAAAGGCCATATTTTATTATTTTTGAAATGGAAAAGAGATAATAGAACATCAACTTAATTACACTGTAAATATGATGCTATAAAATATACTAGAAGCTAGGGGCGCCTGGGTGGCTCAGTGGGTTAAGCCGCTGCCTTCGGCTCAGGTCATGATCCCAGGTCCTGGGTTCGAGCCCCACATCGGGCTTTCTGCTCAGCAGGGAGCCTGCTTCCTCCTCTCTCTCTGCCTGCCTCTCTGCTTACTTGTGATTTCTCTCTGTCAAATAAATAAATAAAATCTTTAAAAATATATATATATACTAGAAGCTTATTTTTAACCTAAGGCTTATAAAAATGATTCAAAAGATATCCTTAGTAATGGTAAAAACCATCAAAGGAACTGAGTCATAGTTAATTTTGTTGTGTCACACACAAAAAAAGCCTTTAGGAGGCAGTATTCTATGCTGTTACAGACATGATCTGTAAGATCAGAAATATCCTGCTTTAGATCACAACTTCACTATTTGTTGTATGACCTTGGGCAAATTAAAAATATTTTTTCATCTTCAGATTTAAAAAAAAAATTTTTTTTTAATTTGACAGACAGAAATCACAAGTAGGCAGAGAGGCAGGCAGAGAGAGAAGGAGGAAGCAGGCACCCTGCTGAGCAGAGAGCCCGATTTTGGGGGCGGGGGGGCTCAATCCCAGGACCGTGGGATCATGACCTGAGCCAAAGGCAGAGGTTTTAACCCACTGAGCCACCCAGGCGCCCCATCTTCAGATTTTTTTTTTTCTAAAAGATAAGGATATGAATTATAGTGCTTAACAGGTACTAACTAAAAAATGAGGATATAATAACAGTACCTCATGGCCTTGGTATGAGAAATAAATGCCATAATACATGCAAAACGCTTTGAGAACTACCTGTGATACAGCAAACAATAGTTACTTATTATTATCATCATTATTGTTACTATTAACTGCAGCAGCAACATAATCAGTACCATTATAATTTTAACAGCATGACCATGCTTATGCTTTTCTTTCAAAGCACTGTGAAAAGTATAACCTAAATGTAAATCAAATGCTCCTCTAGTCTCATCATTATGGTGGCTGCATGAAGAGATTAATTTGTACTGAAAATAGCTACAAATCAATTTATCAAAAATGTCCTCACTCATTAGACAATTGATGAACTGAAATGAAGGTGCTTAGTTTTCCCTAGATGCTAATGTTCCATGAGATCCCTGATGTGAACTAGAAAATTAAATATATTCTGTAGCCAAAATAGAAATAATTTCTTCAGTAACAATAAATAGATTTTTGTTACAAAGGAAAAAAAAACCTATAGAATTTAACTTGGTTTTTCAAACATCCTAGTTCATATCGGAGAGGCTTAAGACTAAAAATATTAAGAATGATGAATATCATTATAACTCATTATTTTTAAGCCACTTCCATGCATTGATAACATTCAGACAATCACACAAGGATGCAATTTAATATCAAAGGACACTATTGTCTATTAGGCAAAGCAAGAAAGAATAATAGAGCAATACCTTTCTTATCAGGAATGTATCCAGGAAGCATCTAAAATAGACTTTTACCAGTGAAATTATAAATTACTAAGTCTATATAATAAAATTTATGTAATTTAATTATATGCATATCCATTGGCCTTCATTTAGAGACTACTTATTCTTAACACAAGCCAAAGTACACAAGATTAAGGTATTTGGTTTGTA
Source organism: Lutra lutra (assembly GCF_902655055.1). Taxonomy (NCBI): domain Eukaryota; kingdom Metazoa; phylum Chordata; class Mammalia; order Carnivora; family Mustelidae; genus Lutra; species Lutra lutra. The sequence goes on from NC_062290.1 coordinate 55,878,632, forward strand.
AGTTTATAATTATTGAATGAATTGTCACATTTACTCCAATATTACATACATTACAGATGACTTCAAATGACTAAAAATAGAAAAAAAAAAGTCCTGCAAAAATAAGTCACAACTCAAAATGCAAAGGCCTATGAAAAAAGTATTATAGCACAGAATAGTAATTGATAATAATGACCTTAACTTATTTAAAAGTTCATATTGCTTTTAGTATGCTATGTTGAAGAATGCCAAGAAACGTACAGCTCATTAGCAAAAGATTTCCATCCAAAACAATTAAAACCCCAGCAGGTTGCATACTCCATGATTTGGAAGTGCCATCATGGATGATTTATTTTTGTATATGGTGTAAGAGAGTGGTCCAGCTTCATTCTTTTGCATATAGTTATCCACTTTCTCCCAAACCACTTATTATTTAAAGACTGTCTTTTCCCCATTGCATATCCTTGTCTCCTCTTTCATAGATTAATTGACCATAAAGGTGTGGTTTTATTTCTGGGCTGTCTATCCTGCTCCACTGATCTATGTGTCTATTTTTCTGCCAATATTAACTAACAATAAATCATCAGTCTTTCAGAAGACTGAAGGGTAGCCCTAAGTGAATAAATTTAGAATACAATTCTTAACAATAAATAATCCAAAGGCAGGATTAAAGAGAGGATAGTTCTGTGTGGTAGATGGAATTATTTATGCCAATCTTCACTTCCTTTAGTTGTATGATATATTCACACCCATGCCATAGACTTATGATGGACAGAATGTTCTTTTCCACCAGTGGACATGCTGTTGTCCATGCATCTTGCTTTGGGCAATGAGATACTGGCAGATATGAGGCAACAGAGATGTGAAATAAATCTGTACAGTTGAACTTTCTCACTTGTACCACTGTTATTGGTATGAGAAGAACCAACTGAGCCACCCAGGTGCCCCATGGTCATTCTTTTTGAGTAAAACACATTTATGTAACCTATTTGATTACCTCTAGCTGGAGATGACACCTTGGTAATCTATTCAAATACCTTTTAAATGAACTAAAACTAGTACTTATAATAGTAAGAACTCACTAGTTTTGTAATTTTAAATAACTTTCCTTTATAGATCATTGAGGAAAAAAAGAGTAGATTTAATAGAAAAGAGTTCAAAGAGAGGAATGATGAGGGAACTTATTTTAGGTCAGAAGAAGGTTAGAGTTTTAGCAAGCTGTTGAGATGTGTTCAAACATACTCACAAGTACTAGTAACTAAGTATAGTTAATAGAGTTATGCCATGACTGGAAAACCATATCGTGACTAGAATCCACAAGCTTACAATGACAGAACCGAAAGACAGAAGGAATCAGGCATGATGGTGTTTCTATGGAATCCCAAACTACCCAGCCTGTGACTGTCTTCCTCTAGATTTTATATCTTGTGTTAAGAAAAAACAAACTTCTACCTCTCATTTTGTGTCCTCGTTTAATATTTGCAAACTGCAGTCTTAACAGCACACATATACTAATTGAGCTTTTCATGTTTTATCTGTGATATTTATGTGAAGTTGAATGACTATATATTTGTAACAGTAATTTTTAAGTTTTTTATAAACTTTTATGGTTTTTGTTATAAATCATATATTTCTTAGTATGTCAGATGGATTTTAATTGTATGCTCTGTAATTATTCTAATACATTTTAATATACTTTTACTGTATCAACCAAATATTCACATTTAATGAAAAAATATAGGCCAAGGATTTTCTGCAGAGAACTTTTTTTTCTTTCAAGTTTTTAGTTAAATTTCAGTTAGTTAACATACAATGTAGTACTGGTTTTGGGAAGAGAATTTTGTGATTCATCACTCACACATAACACTCAGTGCTCATCACAAGTGCCCTCCTTAATCCTCATCAACTATTTAGCCCATTCCCCATGCCTACCCCCACCTCCACCAACAACCCTCAGTTTGTTCTCTTTAGTTAAGAGTCATTCTTATGGTTTCCCTCCCTCTTGGTTTTTATCTTATTTTTCCTTCTCTTCCCCTATGTTCATCTGTTTTATTTCTTAAATTCTACATATGAGTGAAATTATATGGATTTTTCTTTCTCTGACTTATTTTGCTTAGCACAATGCACTCTAGTTCCTTCCATGTCATTGCAAATGGAAGATTTTATTATTTTTGATGGCTAAGTAATATTGTAATATTCCTTTATACACACACACACATATATATGTATGTGGATATAAACCACATATATACATGCATATACACTATACACCACACTTTCTTTATCCATTCATCAGTCAATAGACATATTTGGGTTCTTTCTATAAGTTGGCTATTATTGATATTGCTGCTATAAACATCAGACTGCATGTATCTCTTTGACTCTGTATTTTTGTATACTTTGGGTAAATACCTAGTTGTGCAATTGCTGGGTTGTAGGGTAGTTCTATTTTTAATTTTTTGAGGAATATCTATACTGTTCTTCAGAGTGGCTGCACCAGTTTGCATTCCCACCAATGGTGTAAGAAGATTGCCCTTTCTCCTCATCCTCACCAATATCTGTTATTTCCTGAGTTATTAATTTTAGCCATTCTAAGAGATGTGAGGTGGTATCTCATTGTCGTTTTGATTTGCATTTCTCTGATGCTGAGTGATACTGAGAATTTTTTTCATATTTCTGTTGGCCATTTGTATGTCTTCTTTGGATAAATGTCTGTTCATGTCTTCTACCCATTTCTTGACTGGATTATTTATTTTGGGTGTTGAGTTCTATAAGTTCTTTATAGATTTTGGATACTAGCCCTTTATCAGATATGTCTTTTGCAAATATTTTCTCCCAATAGTCAGTTGCCTTTTAGTTTTATTGATTGTTTCCTTTGCTTTGCAGAAGTTTTTTTGTCTTGATGAAGTCTCAATAGTTCATTGCGTCTGAAGAAATGTCTAGTAAGAAGTTGCTATGGCCGAGGTCAAAGAAGTTGCTGCCTATGTTCTTCTCTAGGATTTTGATAGTTTCCTATCTCACATTGAAGTCTTTCATCCCTTTTATTTTTTTGTATGGTGTAAGAAAGTGGTCCAGTTTCATTCTTCTGCTTGTCACTGTCCAGTTTTCCCAACACCATTTCTTGGAAAAAGAGACTGTCTTTTTTTCCATGGGATATTCTTTACTGTTTTGTCAAAGATTAGTTGACCATATAGGTGTGGGTCCATTTCTGGCCTCTCTATTCTGTTCCACTGACCTATGTGTCTGCTTTTGTGTCCATACCATACTGTCTGATGACTACCGCTTTGTAATACAGCCTGAAGTCTGGAATTGTGATGCCTTTGGTTTGCTTTGCTTTTTCAACATTACTTTGGCTATTTGCGGTCTTTTCTGGTTCCATACAAATTTTTGAACTGTTCTAGCTCTGTGAAAAATGCTGGTGTTATTTTGATTGGATTTACCTTGAATGTGTAGATTGCTTTAGGCAATATAGACATTTCAACAATATTTGTTCTTCCCATCCATGAGCATGGAATTTTTTCCATTTCTTTATGTCTTTTTCAATTTCTTTCATAAGTATTCTATAGTTTTCAGAGTTCAGATCTTTTATCCCTTTAGTTAGATTTATTCCTAGTCATCTTATGGTTTTTGGCACAATTGTAAATGGGATCAATTCCTTGATTTCTCTTTCTGCTGCTTCACTATTGGTATATAGAAATGCAACAGATCTGTATATCCTGTGACTTTGCTGAATTCATGTATCAGTTCTACCAATTTTTTGGTGGAGTCTTTCAGGTTTTCTACATAGAGTATCATGGCATCTCTGCAGAGAGCTTTTAACAGAATACACATACACTCGTTTCTGACATATAATAATAATGTTTGGTAAATCCATGGTCATTGGTGGAGTGTTTTTTTCTGATTACACTTTCATTTAGATTTTGACGAGGTGCTATATTTTACAGATTTCCATGAATAACTAAGTGTCTTCTTTATTCTTGTGATATAGGTAATGATTATCATAATCTTAACCATCACAGTAAGGCCACAGTTAAATAACCTGCTTGTTTACCTATAAATTAGCTATTCCAAATCTTAGCTAAACCAATACATCACTTGAAGTATTTTCTCCATCCTGCCTGCCTACTTGCCTTCCTTCTCTTTTAAAAATATACCATAACTTTACTAATGTGAAAAGGGGATTAATAATCGCTATTTCTTGAACTGAACTAATGAAACTACTCACATAAATTGTCCATTTTATATGATTTTTATGGACAATATAGCCCTTGTTTGTGTGTTACAAGCAATCATTTTCTTGGTGATATACTGAGGTTATATATTTTTTTGAAACTTTTAAAATGACACATGATAAAGTCAGCACTACTAGCTTTAAAAAGGTCTACTTCCGGGGCACCTGGGTGGCTCTGTGGTTTAAGCCTCTAAGCCTCTGCTCAGGTCATGATCTCAGGGTCTCCGGATCAAGCCCCACATCAGGCTCTCTACTCAGCAGGGAGCCTGCTTCCCCCACCTCCTCTGTCTGCCTCTCTGCCTGCTTGTGATCTCTGTCTGTCAAATAAATAAAATCTTTATTAAAAAAAAAAAGGTCTACTTCCAGTTTAAATTGGGCCAGAGTATCAACCACTCATGAACATTCTGCCAGTGAATGTTCACAAAAATCTAAAAAGACAGGTAAAAAGAGTATCCTATGACAGCTTAATACCCTAAAATTTATCCTGACTGTGTATTAAGGTAATTTCCACTAACCATAAGTCGATGAGAAAAATAATTGTTGACCTATCAATGCTGGTGCTCGTGAAACAGGTCAACATTCTGAAAGTATACACTCCCCAGGACTGTACGTGTCTCCTGGATAAGAAACATGGAAACTGGGGAAACATCCTTTCATAATAAAGACGTTGAATATTTAGAAGTGGCCATATACTAGTTCCTTACTATTCTCTTTCTTATTTTTGACTAAGGAACAGCATCTAAAAAATAAGGAAGGCAATAGTGAAAGATTGTGATTCACTGCCTCTTAAGCATTCCCAGAATGCCTAATATGTGTATTTGTAAGAAAGTCCTATAATATTGAGAAAAGCTGAACACAAAATAGATTTGTCAAGTACCATTTGTTAGAAGTGGTTTCCATGAATTAAGCCTGTATTGGAAACATCTAGTTGAGAAATGAACCCACAATGTAGTCTCATCCCCAAGACTCTTGAAACAGGGACCATGTAATCAGGACCTCTTCCCCCAACTCTCAAAATCATTTATCTTACAATGTGGATACATGTACTCTTACTGTAAAACAGTATCTATCAAGATGCCAAAGCCATTCCTACTTCAACACATATTTATTGTACTCTTACTTTGGGCAATATCATGTTCTAGGCTTTGGGAACTCAGTGATGAACAAAACAGAAAAAAAAAACTGCTCTGATCTCTCCCATTATAGTAGAGGAAGAGAGAAAATTAATTGATAATATATTATTTAGTAAGTCAGGTGGTGATAAATGTATCTGAGGGAAAAAAGTCAGGTAGAGTGATAATTCTTTGAGTGAAGGCAGGGGTTATATTTGAAAAATGTGGTCAGAAAAAACCTCTTAAATAAGGTAACACTTGAGTAGAGATGTGCAAGAAATGAGAAAGCAACCCATGTGGGTTTCCTTTCAGCCTGGAAGAATGGCTCATACAATGGCTGCATTGCAGAAGAGGATTTGAGGAATTGACCAAGAATAAGAGGTCAGCGTGGAGAGGCCAGGAGGAGTGAATGGTGGAGTAGAATGGAGAACCTACAAGCCATTTAAGAACTTCTGTATCACAAGGGATGAAATTTATACCAAAAGAAATGGAAAGCCATTGGAGAATGTTATAAATGATCAGTCTTAACTTTAACAGGGTCACTCTGGCTTCCTCATTTAGGCTAATCTAGGAGATGAGGAGACCAGTTTAGAAGTGATGCAGAAAAAGCAAATGGTGGCATAGACCATAGGAATAGCAGTAGACATGGAAAAAAGAGACCAGATTCTAGATGTACACATTTTTTCTCTCATAACAACTCTTTAGCTAGAGGACTGCTGTAAGGACTTTTTAAAAATTTTAATTTAATTTTTTCAGTGTTCTAAGATTCATTGTTTATGCACCACACCCAGTGCTCCATGCAATATGTGCCCTCCTTAATACCCACCACCAGGCTCACCTATCTCCCCCAACCCCTCCCTTCAAAACCCTCAGTTTGTTTCTCAGAGTCCACAGTCTCTCATGGTTTGTCTCCCCCTCCAATTTACCCCAATTCATTTTCCTTTCCTTCTCCTAATGTCCTCCGTGTTATTCCTTATGCTCCACAAGTAAGTGAAACCATATGATAATTGACTTTCTCTGCTTGAATTATTTCAGCTTAATCTCCTCCAGTCCTGTCCATGTTGATACAAAGTTGGGTATTCATCCTTTTTGATGGAGGCATAAGGCTATATGTACCCCAGTATTCATAGCACTTTGTGCCCTGTAGCTGCTACTGTTCTTACTCACCAAACTTTTATTATTCTTTTCATTATTGTCAGGGGGACAAAGGGTATCCTCTTACAGCTAACTCACCACATGGTCATTCTCTGGTCATGGAGTATACTCTAAAGCCATAGTTCATATGATTTATTTGGAAACTTAATAATTGTACACACAACCAAGGGCTGTAACAGGTGCCTACTAGGTATTATAACTTTCAAGTTATTTATAAAAATAAAGTTACTTAAAACTTAAAAAGGCATTCTCTCTCAGGGATGTGTGAGGACAGTACTGGCACTTGCACCAACCAGAAACTGAGTGCCTCCTTCAATGCTGCACCTTAGGGGCCTGGTTTGCATCACACTAGTCTTCGTCCTGTCTATTCCATTAATTCTTATCCACCATTATTAATTATCTTATTATTTTTGTGTGGACTAAAAAGAAATATCCCCTTAACTTATTTTCCCATAACTTGACTATGTAGAAGCATAAGTCAGGATTAATATTGGACTTTAGAACACTGTTGCCTGGGTTCAAAACTTGACTCAACTACCTACTTGGAGTACCAATATGGGAAGATTACTTAAATTTAATTATGCCTTGGTTTTTTCATCTGCAAAATAAAGATAACATCTTATTTAGCACATAGTTACTTTTTCCCATGGCTCAGCTCTTCAATTTCACATCAACAAATCCTCACTTGATGACTACGTTTCATCAAGGTTAATTCTCCTCTTTCTCAATCTCTCTCTCTGTCTCTCTCTCTCTTTTTTAGCTCAAGTCATCCAATTCATACATATTAATGGGGAAAAAAGTGAAATCCCCTTTTGGACTCATGTAAAGTAACTGTTAGTACAAATGAAATAAATGGAAGGAACCCTGCCTTTGTACAGGTAAACCTCTAAGTCTAGGATTGATGACTACATCTTTCCAACCAGTCAGATGTCCTCTTAAACAACATGATTGTTCCTTCAATCTCACATAGTAGGTGAATGATACTTTCTTCAAAGTTATTTTATTATAATTTCAGTATAGTTCACATACAACTCTCCATTAGTTTCAGATGTTATTTTCTTTGAATTTTAAGTATATTTTCACAAATAAAAACTTTGGGGCTGGTTTCCTCAACAACGAATCAAAGTAGAACCTGATAGATACTTTTATCTAGTACAAATGTTTTATGGAAAAAATAGTTTGTGCATTATATTTCTACACATAACATCACATTTATGAAAAAAATCAAAGCATCTAACTAATTAAATAAACCAGAATGGTTATTCTATAATATTCTCAGTCTTTGACAAATCAATGATAACAAAATAAAATACACAGGAAAATTTAACCACAATGATATTTCTGGTATTAAAAATAGGTCTCTTGGGACGCCTGGGTATCACAGCCAGCTAAGCGCCCAACTCTTGATTTCAGCTCAGGCTGTGATCTCAGGGTCATGGGATAGAGCATTGGGCTCCGTGCTCAGCACAGAGTCTGCTTGTCCCTCTCTACCTGTCCCTCTCTACCTTCCCCTACTTGCACCCTATCTCTAAAATTAATTAACTAATTAATTAAATCTTTACAAATAAATGAATAAATCTCTTGTGACCCAATAAAGGAAACCGGGATTTCCACACCAATCTCTTCAGGATTTGTTGGTCATAACTAGTCTCTAAGAATAAGATCCACTTGATGGTAATTCATGCCTGTAGTCCACCAAATGAAGAACTGATGCAGAAATGTGAAGTATATACCAGAATGGAGTGAGTCTATTAGGCTTCAGTCTGTGTAGCTGGAAATCCATTCTCTAGCTCTGTACATATTGTCTCCTTCTAATTTCATATATGCAATTCTTAAGTTTCCTTGTTATTTTTACAAAGAAAAATTGTATGTATAATAAAAACACATGGGGTGCCTAGGTGGCTCTGTCATTAAGTGTCTGCCTTTGGATCAGGTCATGAACCTGGGGTCCTGGAATCGGGTTCCTCATGGGGCTCCCTGCTCAGTGAGAAGCCTGCTTCTCCCTCTCTTTCTGTCCCTGCTTGTGTTCCTACTCTTGCTCACTCTCTCTCTCTGTCAAATAAATAAATGAAATCTTAAAAAAATAAATCTCTTTTAAAAAATCTAAAAATAAAAAATAAAAAGGGGCGCCTGGGTGGCTCAGTGGGTTAAGCCTCTGCCTTCAGCTCAGGTCGTGATCTCAGGGTCCTGGGATCGAGCCCCGCGTCGGGCTCTCTGCTCGGCAGGCAGCCTGCTTCCTCCTCTCTCTCTGCCTATTTGTGATCTCTGTCTGTCAAATAAATAAATAAAATCTTTAAAAAATAAAAATATAAAAAATAAATAAAAAATAAAAATAAAAGAATAAAACCATACACTGATTAAAATTTATGGAACCTGTTATAGAGGCATGTGCACAGCAGATGTTTATTAAGTGGAATAAATGAATAATTATTGGGGCAAAGGCCAGTCTGAGCTCATACAGACTCCGAACCATGGAGTCTTTAGAAATTCGGGGTTTTGGTCTTTTTCTTTTTTTCAGTTTTAACTTGATGTTTACCAATTAAACACAAAATACATAAAGTTGTGCCTGGTAGCTATCCATAGAGTGATTCCATAATTACTAAATGAGAAAAAGTTCAACTTAGCACATCAATTGTTTTAAAATAAATTGTTATTACATTTTATTGTCTGAAAACAGTGTGTCCTCTGAAGTTGTATATACTCTTTGCAATCTTGTTTGCATTATTAATTTCCAGAACTAAATCCAAATGAACATCAGTTTGCCCATATTCCAATTAAAGAAATTTTAATTAGCTTTTACTATATTTCACTGTTTTCCCTTTATCGAACCAGGGACCTGGGAATATGACTTTGTTGCTTGTGTAACTAAGAGCCTGTAAGACCACAGGGCCTTGTCACAGCTGAGAGGAGGGGGTGATTACTGCTGCACAGTTTGTGAATAGTCTGTGCTGCTGTGGGTAGTCTGTATAGAATGTATCTCGTGCTTGAGAAACTACTTACAAAGTACTATTCTGTGTGCACTCTTTTCCAATTTTCCCCCCAATCTCTTTTCTTCTTCCTTTGCCATATCCTTGTCTCTAATGTTTTAGTAGCATATGTTCCCAGTCAGGACGTAGGAAAGTGACGAAAGGATTCTTCTTGCTTTGCCATTAAGTAAAAAAAAGTTGCTACATAAATCTCCCCAGGTTAAAAAAAATTTAAAGACTTAACTGAAGGGGTGCAGAGTGGCAGTCAATCTAAGGAATGGGGAGACATAAGTGTAATAAAACATACTCTAGAAGCACTTAAAAGGCTAGAAAAATCAAGACCTTAATCATTAAGTTCCTGAAACCAGAGCATTTTAACAGTGGAGAAGTAGTAAATTACCAATTTCAAGATGCTCAAAACATTTTCCCCATTGATATAAGTAGGGAAACCAAGGTGACTCATTTAAAAAGCTAAAGGAAAATCTTTACATAAATTCTGTGCAAACTGTGGTGACTGATCCCAGACTCCTAAATAGGAGTAAAAAAAAAAGGCTACAAGTGAATGATTAAAATGTCATTGCTCTCATTTTTAAAATACATTGAAATTTTAAAAAATAACAAACTCTCAAATCTGAATTTCAGATTTACATGGTATTAACTATACCCCATGCCTCCTGACTTCCTGAATGTGCTTCCTTCATTTTTCTACATTCAACATAAAAAATCCAATGCAGCAGTCTGCAAAGTTCAGAGGAAAATAAAATGTGACTCAAGAAGAAAATACTCCATTAAGGAATGGCTAAACTCTAAAGGCAATAGACAGACATTCCTAAACAAGAAATAGTATTCCTGTGTCCTTCTTCAGAAAACAAAGGAGAGAGAGAAATCTTTTTATCAAAACCCAGACAATTGAGGGATCAATAAAATACATAAATCAGGAGGAGAAAACCTATGACAATATGATACAGTGAATCTACAATCAGGATTAATACAACTCAGAAGAAAAGTGTTAATATTTCTATCTAATGGCAATACACAGATCTTATTAAAATGAAAATGTTATCAACATTCAAGCATGAGGATAGGGTAGGTGGGAATCAACATTCCAGGAATAATTTGTTTATCTTTCACAGCCAGGGAAAAATAATACTTGTAAATTTGAAACATGGTGTTTAAAAAAAAAAAAAAGACTACAATGTATAAATATGTTCTATAATCTTTTCAATTTGCCTTGGAGGAATATCCAAGTAATCTATTAAAATGAAGAAAAATTTATTTGACATTCAATAGCTTGATTTCACTTGTGTTGTTTCTTTCTCACAAATTAAAGCAAAACTAAATTTGATGGCTTTATATAAGACAGTTTCTATAGTACGTAATTTTCATTTGAGTATCTGCCTGTCTAGTTCTCTCAGTGTTTCCAATCTGCATAGATGTAGTGTCTGAAAATACATTCAAAGTTGGGTTAATGATAATTATTTCTCAATGGAGGATTTTGAAGTAATTGTTTACTATTTGATTTTCTGCATTGTTTTAATTCCTAAAATCGAAAATAAATAATAATTATAAAATTGTGAAATCACTACTCTTAAAACAAAATATACATTCTCATCAAAGGTCCATTGAGGATCCAAGAAAAGTCCAAATATTTTTTTTACTTTTTTTCTTACTTTACTTTTTTACTTTTTTATATTTTCCCCCTGTCTTGTTTTCTTTTTACCAAAAGGAAAACAAAAACAAACAAAAAAACCACAAAAAACGGAGGAAGAAGAAAGGAAGGAAGGGGATTGAGAGAGAAAGGGAGGGAGAGAGAAAGAAAGAAAGAGAGAGAAAGAGAAAGGAGGGAGGTAGGGAAGAGGGAAGAGAAAAAAAGAGGGACAGAGGGAAAAGAAAGAAAAAAAAGGGGAAAGAAACCTCTACTAGTACTAAAACCATCCTGATAGTAATTTAGAGTAGTAACTTATCTTTCTTTATCTCATTTAATATTTTGTAAAACATTTGCTTTTGGATGAGCTTTCATACTTCCTACACACACACACACACACACACACACGCCCCCCCATGGCGTGCAATAAGGTAAATTAATTCATTATAATTTGATGGAAATACCCCATGTAATTTATGTAACTTAAGCAGAGTAACACATAATAAATTCAAAGTAATTTATTACCTTGTAATACTCTGATATAAATTTCTAATATTCTGTTCTAAGGAAGTAGGGAACACACTTAATCAGGTGTGACATAAGCACATTCTGATATTTTATTTTAATTTAATTTATATTTTTTATGTTTCAAGTTTTTATTTAAATTCTAGTTAGTTAACATATATTGTAGAAATTGGGAGTGTGACACAGAGCAACTGAAGGACACATTTTATGTCACATAGGACAACCATCCAAATGACAGGTGGAAAAAAATGAACTGAGAACATTTGTAGCATCTGGATTTTACCTCATATAAATTCAAATTTTTATCTCAACAGATTATTAGAAAAAGGTTATTTTAAAAATGAAGTTTGTAAAATATGCAATGACAGGATATAAAATTGTAGAATGTTAAGTGCAATAAGTCAGAGAAATATAAATACCATAGGATTTCACTGGGATATTTATAGAAGAATAGAAAGTATATACAATAAAAATGATAGAAGAACAAAAATAAGCTTTAAAGGTTTACCAAAAGAGGAGCAGCATCCTTTCCTGGAACAGCTGTTCTCCCTGCCCTTGTCTCTCAAGTACATCTTTTATTCCCAGAATATCACACCTGTCCTCATTCTACCAACTTTCCTTATCATCTGTAAATCCTTCAAATATTCATTTCAAACCAATCTACCCAACAGCACATTCTCCATCATCATACCTCTATACATCCAGCCTCTAGAGGACTGCTCAGCTGCTCAGTCTATTTGGAAGGTAATTACATACATTTTGTCCTAATCACAAAGGTATGAAGCCTCAGGAAACCAAAAGCTAATAAAGACAACAGTACAGGAAGTATTGGAAATCCCACAGGACATTTCAGATTCAAGACTTCCTCAGAACTTCCTAAGTCCTGCTCCTGGACTTGCCCATGCCACTTCAAGTTCAGTCAATTGGCTCTTAGGTAGTCTGGATTGTCCATGGTTTTCTTCTGTTTCTCTTTCTCTTCTCCATTGCCCTGATTTCTGTTTCCTCTCTCTTACACATTTATTTTTCATAGACTGCATTCTTTTTGCTGACAGAGACTTTTTTTTTTTTTTTAAATCTAAGAAGAGCTACCTTTAGTCAGTATAGAATTCCCCCTTCCCAGCAGTGCTCACATCCCAGGTTGGATAAGAGCATAGAGAGGGGGACCTGGATATTGTGGGCTTGACTCTCCAAACTGCTATTATCTTTTTGTATTCTCCGAGTTACCTAAATACTCTGTTTTTCAGCTTCCTCATATTTAAAGAAGAAGTGATAATAAAGATACTTCACAGTATGTTTTTGAGCATTAAGTAAACCACACATATTCACGTGTGGAATAGTTCCCAGCAAATGACAGTGTCAAGTGCTATCATTATTACCACTAAGAAGGCACATATACCTGAAAACAACCCTTCCCTTTCTAGGATCACCTATGTCTTCGAAACGAATAAAACAAACAACAGGGAAATTCTCAATTTTATGATGCCTTTGAACATAGCCCACATCAGGAACCAGAAAGGAAAAAACAAAGTAGTCATAATTTAAAAGCACCTGTTAAAGGTTTTGCCACAGGAGCCAAGTGAAAACCAAAAATTCTAGGACAATCAATCCACCACATATGGGGAACTGTCTTCAAACACCAGCTTCGTTGTGCAAAGACTATTTTCTCCTAAATGCTCAGGTACTTGATACATAGCTTTTGGATTGCAATGTAATTTGTACTGTTCCCAAATCATCTCTGCAAATATTATCATTTTTCTATTTCTGCAGTAAAAGAAAAGCTTTGAAAACTTGCTTCACATGTGGTATAATAATAGCTCTCACATAAACAAACAAGTTACTTTTATTTCATTATTTTTTGAGTAGTTATTTTTATTTTCACAAGTTTAGACTCTATCTTGGTAATGTGTCATGTGCAAATAAAAATGTTTCTTGCAATCTAAAAATGAAAAATAACATTTTTTCTGAGTCTGGCTGTGTTTATTGGCAAAGGAGAGTTACAACAAAATGCTTTGGCAAGATTTTGTCAATCCATGCTGCTAGAATATGTCACACTGGAGAACAATAGCAGCATGCAGGAAAAAAAAAAACCATGAATTAAATAATTTTTCTTCTAAATAGGTTTGAGAATAAACATTTTGCCAAATATTTTAATTGCGCCCTGAAATTAAAACACAAATCCAAATTCCAAACCCCATAAGCACTTCTCCATATTTGTATAAACTGTGTTGCATTGCATTGAAGTTTCTTATTATGGGAGATATTTAACCTCATACAGTTTGCCACAACTGGACAGCTGGGCCCGAAACAGAGCATCATCAACTTGGTAACATTTTGTAACACAGTAAATTTTTTTTTTTTAATTAATGAGAGCTACAGTGGATCGGGCAGATGCTGAGACCTTTTTGCTCCACAGACATATTTCCAGAGCTATGCATCATTAGTCAGCTCTACCTGTTTGGATACTCAACTACCACACATGAGCGTGATCTGTGAACCTGCATCCCCCCAATCCATCCAGCATATGCTAATTGACTAGCTCAATGAAATCATTATTCCCTACTTCAAGGTTAATAAATAAAGAGAAAGGATTGACATTAACTAATTAAAGCAAAGTTCTAAAGAGATATACATGGTTTGAAACACGTGTGTATGTATATGGTTGTAGATTTCATATGAGAAAATATTATGTAAGAAGTGTTTTCATAGATCTCTAAGTCAAGTACAGAGCTATATAGGAATATCTATATATTGTTCTATTTATGTAGATAGATCTGACATATACTAGCTTTAATGGCATATTGGATAAAAATTGCAGTACTGTTTGACAAACTCATTAGTGCATATTTTTCATAGGAGTAATACATTAACTAGTTTGTGGTGTGTAAATGAACAATACTTTTAGAAAACTAAGATGAGTGGGGCACCTGGGTGGCTCAATGGGTTAAAGCCTCTGCCTTCGGCTCAGGTCATGATCCCAGGACCCTGGGATCGAGCCCCACATCGGGCTCTGTGCTCTGCAGGGAGCCTGCTTCCCCCACTCTCTCTCTGCCTGCCTCTCTGCTACTTGTGATCTCTATCTGATAAATAAATAAAATCTTAAAAAAAAAAAAGAACTGGCCAATACCAATAACTATCTTTGTCAAATTATTCAATGTATGCTACTTGGAGAAACTGTTGTCTGTAAAAAAATACTTCAATAAGTTTCCGTAAGTCAGTGGGAGATTGGGATTGATCTGGAAATCATTTCAGTAAATTGTTTTTTAAACAGGATTCAAAAGGTTCACTAGCACAAGGCTCCTGGTTAAATTGGAATAATTAGAAAACCATACATATTTCCAATTGGGAATAATGATCAAGTTTTGCCTATTACAGGTATTTAGGAAATAATCAAATTTAATCATGATAAAAATAATTATTTAGTACTTAGTAATTGTTAGTCACTACTCTTTTCATTATTTTAGTGAGAAAGAGAGAGCATGAATGGGAGGGACACAAAGGGAGGGAAAGAGAATCCCAAACAGACTCTGCTGAGTGCACAGTCCTACATGGGTCTTGATCTCATGACCCTGACATCATGACTCTTAAATCACAACCTGAGCTGAAACCAAGAGGCTTAATCCACTGTGCCACCCAGATGCCCCACCACTACTCTGTTTGTAAAGGTATCAACATATGCAATTTTCACAGCAATTCTGTAAAATAGATCTAATTGTATTTCCCCTTTTACAGTTGAAAACTATGAGGAACAGAGAGGTTAGGTAATTTGGCTAAGGCTCAATGGTTACTTACTAGTGGAATGGGGATTTGGACCCTATCAGTTTGGCTACCAGTTCTCAGTCACTTGGCCTTACTGCTCCTTGCACTGTAGATGAACAATCAAGGATTTTGATCCAATGACTGTTAATTATCAGCAGAGCAGTACAGTTCAGAAATACTTTTCTTAACTAAATTTTAGTTTGCGTAATATACAAATGAATATGTCACATTAGTATCAGAAAGGATAAGAAAGCTTGAATGTAATGATCTATATGAAGAGCTATTTGTAAAGTATTTATTTTGTTATAATTATTTTTAATAACAAAGAAGGAAAGGACATCTCACCATCTCCTTAGAGCATGAGTGCACATCCCCATGCACCTGCGTAAGCATGCGCACGCGCGTGCGCGCACACACACACACACACACACACACACCGCTCTATGGGAAACTTGCTATTTAAACAATTCATCCTATTTTTACTTGAATTTTCTTTTAGCCTTCCTCCATGACATTCAATATTATTATTCAAAAAAGTCAGTGGCTACATAATTCTCCATAAGTACTATTTATGTAAACATCATCATCTTGTAGAAAATTTTACAGTATGTGATTAAAAACATTGTAAATAAATATTTGTCCACATTTCTTATGGAGTTCTTAAAATATATTTCTAGATGAAAACTTACTACAGAAAGTGACATAAAATTGTGTGTGATCCTTGGTATGTACCATAAAATTGCCTCCAAAAAAGGACGCATAAATTTATACAAGTGTATAAAAGCTCCTGTCACCACTAATAATACATTTCAGAAATGTTTTGCTAAGGCCAAAAAAATCCAATCAATGTTTTAATTCACATTTCCTTCATTCCTACTGAGGGTGAACATATTTTCCCATGTCCTTAGCTACTCGTTTTCTGTAAGAATCAATTTGCACCCTTTTATTTGTAATGCCAAATTGATTTGAACTTTTTAAAATGCCAGTGTTAACTTTTTGTTTCATGTACTGTATTTTTTTCCTGTGGGTTGTTTTTACATTTTATTTATAATTAGAACACCTTTTATCATAAAAGTAATAAATTTACCTTGTAGAATTGTCAAGTATCACTAGGTCATATAAGGATAAAAATGAAAGTACCTCTTTTTCAAATCTACCAGTATCATTTTAGTCTATCCATACACAGATTCTCTCTTTGTTCTTTTCACCACTCCTTTTGACTACACCCCGCCTTATCTAACTCACCTCTGCCCTCACGTCACATCTCTCTCCTCCTGTCTCTTCCCTTTTAAACTTACCTCTCTCTCTTCTTCACTGCCTTCCTCTCCCCAGATCCCCTCCCTCTCTCCTCTCTTTTTGGGAGAACACCTATATATTCACAAGCAGATATAAAATAAGATCATTGGTGCTTATACACTAATTAACTCTTCCACCACCCAATTTCTCCCCCACTTAACAATGGGCATTGTTTAATGTCAAGATACATGGTATCACCTAATTTACTTTAGAAGTTGAGTGGTATATCACTGAATAGAATATCATAAACTTTGTAGCCAGTCTCATAATTATGGACACTTGAACTCTTTCTATCTTATAGCTTTTATAAACTAATGCTTTTATAATTTTGCTAAAAATAAATTATCAAACATATATCTTTGTGTGTTTCCATTATTATTTTGTCCTGATTCTTAGGTAGAAAATTAAAGTTTTATGTAGCAAAGTTTGATTTCACAGATATTTGTTAAAATCAATACTTGGAAATCCTTGTACCTAAATTCTTGTACATTTGGTGAAGCATATTATAAATTTTGAGGTGCAAAAGTCTTAAAATTTATACAGTTAAATTTTTCTTTCATTTGTGGTTATTTTATAAGAACAAAACAAAATTTTCTTTATAGCTTGGTCTTAGAACATTTATTTTAATGAAAATAAAAATTTAAAATATAGATGAAAATAAGCCTTGAGTAAGAGGGAAAGGTCAATTAATGCCTATTTTCCTCAATGATATTTTGGAAAAAGCTAAAATTGATTCAAAACCACAATTCATCCAATTTAAACACTGGATGTTTAATTCAGCATTAAAATAGAAAAAACTATTTATATATTTTTATTCTTTTTTTAAGCAATTTTTAAACTTCTTTCAGATGGAAATAAAACGTTCAGTTTTGAAAATTAAAAAACCGTATACAAAGAAAAATATTAATTTCACCCTTATTCATGACACTCAGGTAATCTTGCTGGTATTTGTTTATCTCCTTCCAGATATCGTCTTTACACATACAAACATATGCAAATAAACTATCCACATACACACATTATACATATATAATTTATTGCATACACAAACATTATACTATGCTTATTATATTGCATTTTGAGCGTCTTACTCTTTTGTTTTTTAAAATATACTTAAGATCATTAAAACATTTAATAGAAAAGTCAAGGTATTGTTTTGGGTCATCAATTGAAAAAATTCTCTGTTTAGTCTAAGCATAAAATGTTCAAAACATCCCTGTTGCTATTTTTGTGTGTTCGCTATGCATTCAAATTTCTGAAAATGAGAAAGTTCACTTAGGTTCTCCAACCTGAGCACTGGGACTATGACAGTGACATGACTTAAGCTACTTGGACTTCAGGTATTGAAAATGGGGTTAAATTTTATAAGACAACTGATATTATTATACTGTCAAATAATATTAAACCCCAAAACATATTTACATCTGAATGAGGAAATACTGTAAAAGCAGAGAAGACATATGTTTAAGACAAATGAAAATAACCAAGAGAACTGATCATCAGGTTGTTGTGGTGTATTTTATTTATATGAGCAAAGAAATCCTGATTTTGTATGGCTAAAGGATCTGTCTCTTCAAAGACTACAGCTGGCAGAGGTGTGAAAAGTATCAACATGATATCTCTTCTGTAACTTAAAAATTCCAAATGATTCTGGAAAATAGAAAACTAAAAAGCCTCATCCCAATGACACTGGCCATTGGAGTTAGACTCAAGGTGATAGGAAAAGTGCAGGGGAACCTAGAATAGTTGAAGTAGGAAGACCTTCAGTGTCACTAAAGGAAAAGTGAAATTCAGCAAAGCCAAGAACACATATATTTGAAATATCCCAATTCGAGAGATAGCAGAGCACATCTATGAATACCGCATTCTCTACAAAGCACTTCTTCAACATAGTAACAAAGACATTGACAGTCAAACATTCAGGAAGACAACCATATAATTTTTATCAATTGTTGGATTTAAGCTAAGCACTGAGAAGTACATCATATAATCCTGAATGACACACGGTGGCATCTCATGACAGGTTAAAAGTCGCCATATGCAAAACAATTATCTTTTATCATCGTAGAGGCAAAATCCAAAGAATCCTGTAAAATTTGAAGCTAGCTATGAATGGGAATGATGAACAAGCAAGAAGAAAGTATTAATGGTATCAGTAGGTAGTGATATTAATGAAGCTAAGCCAATTTTGGTTTAGGAGTCCTGGGGAAATTCAGTTATAAGTTTGCAGTAGGAAGCCTATGGTGAAGATCAAAACAGCAACTAAGTAGGGTAACAGGCAAACAATTTTGGTATTTCGAACTTTGGAGCAGAATGAGATCTAGAGTGTCTTACAGGTATGGTAGCCTATCCACATGATTTTTAAAGAAGAGACATGCATGGTGCACGGTGATTCTACACGGGGATCTTTAATTCTAATCTCCTTCATCTCTGCGTGTGGTCTGGGAAAGGGCTAGGAGGAAAACTGCTCTTTTTTTTTTTTTTAAAGATTTTATTTATTTATTTGACAGAGAGAAATCACAAGTAGGCAGAGAGGCAGGTAGAGAGTGAGGAGGAAGCAGGCTCCCTGCTGAGCAGAAAGCCCGATGTGGGGCTTGAACCCAGGACCTGGGATCATGACCTGAGCCGAAGGCAGCGGCTTAACCCACTGAGCCACCCAGGCGCCCCGGAAAACTGCTCTTTAACTGAAAATTTCCTGAAGCCTCAGGAACAATATGTGATGTGAGGTGTATCAAGGAGGACACTTATATGAAGCACTTACTTAAAACTGAAGCTAAAATAATTTGTGATGATATATTATTCTGTTATCAAGTTGTTCACCATGATAATTTGTTTTCAATTAGTATTTTAGAGTGCTTTACTTTGATTTCAAACAGAAGAACAAGTAGGCCATGTTTTCTAATTACCTTATGAGATATTAAATCATGTTAAAAATTACATATAATGAACATTAATGTGTTTTTTAAGAGAATTTATTTATTTATTTGACAGAGATCATAAGCAGACACATAGGCAGGCAGAGAGAGAGGGGGAAGCAGGCTCCCCGCTGAGCAGAGAGCCTGTTGTGGGGTTCAATCCCAGGACCCTGAGATCATGACCTGACCTGAAGGCAGAGTCTTAGCCCACTGAGCCACCCAGGCACCCTGAACATTAATGTTTAAATCAGATGAACATTTTAGTAATCTTAATTTATATTTCATCCACTGTATGTTCCATTTTATGTATATATGATGAAAACAAAGTCAACAGTCAAGAAAAAAAAGAATGTTTTAAATTTCTGTTTCACTTTGAGATTTGGAAATATAACATAGAAACCATTCTAGCACAAAAAACAATATATAAATATTCTGTATCATTGCTGAGATTGGCTTTTGAAACCATGGCTGATATACTATACTTTCCTTACCATTTCATTCTAAATGTATTGGGTAATATAGAAATGCTTCCTTTCTGGGTTATTTTCATTTCTCATCACTTGGGTATTTATATTACATTTGATTTGATTTCCCTTCTCTCTGCTAAATAAGCTAATGCTTCTTCTAGTACTGTTCTGGATTCAGAACTTAATTTTTTTTTAATCTTAATCATCATGGTTTGCTTAAGAGGATCTTTTGGGAGTACCTGGTGGTTCAATCAGAAGAGCCCAGGACTCTTAATCTTGGGGTCATGAGTTCAAGCTTCATGTAGGGTGCAGAGATTACTTAAATAAATAAAACTTTTAAAAAAGTGTATCTTCTAAATTTGGGTTATTTTCCTAATAGGTCTTTCCCTTCTTCCCTTGGGTTGATGAACTTTTCCTCCGTGAATAAATTCTGAGGACTGTCAAACTACAAACTACCTTCTAAGTCCCTCTCATTTACTATATAAGGATATCATGGTTACCGGGTTTTGAAATTGCTACCATGTGAAAGTAAATCATATGGAAAATAAAACGGGAGTGTGTGTGTGTATGTGTGTGTGTATGTAGTCACAAATCTTAATGTTGCTCCAGTAATCATAATTCTTGGAAATTATCCTGTGAGAAGTTTTCAAAATATATATATAATATTCATTATAGCGTTATATATAATAGTGGAAATGGGAAGTAATACATAACATAAATAAGTCAGGCACTTAGCCCAATATGGGAAATTGATTAAGTAGTTTGTGGTTATTTATTTAAAATAATATTATGAAGTTTCCTGTTTCTGTTATGATGGTGAACTGACAAGGGCACCTGGATTCTCACCATTATTAAACATGAAAATTATAGAAACAAACATAGGATAATAGAATAACAATACTCTAATCCATCACAGCAGCTCAAGCGGTCTGTTAACCATTCCACTGGTTTCTCCTTAGCCCAGCAGACTCCTTTCATGTTCGGCAGGCTCAATTCTCTACCCATCTATATCCCAAAGATTCAGCATATGCCTGAAGGAAGAGATGAGCCACTCCTCTCTGGCTTTCTGGAAAATTCTGATACTTCTCTGGAATTTAATTTAGCTTTCTTTTTTTAATCTCCAGCTCTTTGTGGGCTTTAAAAACATATGTCTTTTGGGGCACCTATGTGGCTCAGTGGGTTAAAGCCTCTGCCTTCGGCTCAGGTCATGATACCAGGGTCCTGGGATCAGGCCCCGCATCGGGCTCTCTGCTAGGCGGGGAGCCTGCTTCCCCTTCTCTCTTTCTGCCTGCCTCTCTGCCTACTTGTGATCTGTCAAATAAATAAATAAAATCTTTAAAACAAAAACAAAAACAAAAACATACGACTTTTAATGTATCCAGTTGTTATCCAATTTTTACAATGCAAATAATTCTTTGGGAATTCTATATTCTAATAGGAAGCAAAGTATCTGGAGACAAAAGATCTTATTCATTATAGTAGTGATAACTGCTGATGTTTTCTGAATACTGCTATGTGTCCAGTTCTATAATAATCACTTTATACACAGTAGCTCAATTAATGCTTAAAAACAGGTAGTTCTCCCTGCTTAAATGAAGAAATGAGACAATAGAGCTTAGTAAGTGTATAAATATCACACATCTAGAAAGCTGTGCCACAACTGAGTTTGAACCCAGACAGAATTTGCTCCAAAGATGATACATGATATTGATTTTGCCCGATATAGACAACGTATAATTCAGTGTTATCAGCCTGGAACTTATCAAAAATCTTATGGACAGAATCAACAGAGGCCTAGGGAGTTAAAGCTGTTGCCTGTATTCATATAGACACACATGGGCTGCCTTCTGACACACCCAAGATGGAAGAACCATCTGCCTTAAGCTATTGAAGATGCTGAAAGCATTCTTAGTGTGCTGACCAGCATCATATTCATGGAATCAGAAAATGGCAAAAATCACTCTTACATGCTACATTCTTTCAGCCCCTGCAGCTAGAAAGGATAGGGATAGGCACTGGTATACAAAAGCTATTGAAAATTAACAATTGATTTTAGGCATTCTATAGATGATTGTTAATTTGGGAGCATTAATTAGGTATACTGATTTACATTTTAGAGATAGGTATCAGAAGAGTAGAAAAAAAAAAAATTCCACTAGACCTGAAGAGTGTTGCAGCAATTGAAAAACAGATAAAAGTCTGATAAAATTGCAGAAGATACAAGCATCTCTTTGGGTAAAAAGGATCTAATCCATACAAAAGTGTTGTCAGCATGTGAAACAATGTAATAATATGAATAAGAGGTATTGTTTAAAAAAAAAGTATCCCAAGAGGAATAAAACTTTTTTTTTTTTTTTAAGATTTTATTTATTTATTTGACAGACAGAGATCACAAGTAGGCAGAGAGGCAGACAGATAGAGAGAGGGGGAAGCAGGCTCCCTGCAGAGCACAGAGCCCGATGTGGGGCTCGATCCCAGGACACTGGGACCATGACCTGAGCTGAAGGCAGAGGCTTTAACCCACTGAGCCACCCAGGTGCCCCGGAATAAAACTCTTAAAAAGGAAAAAAGAAGTTAAAATATTTTTCGCTGAGGGGTTCCTGGGTGTCTCAATCGGTTAAGCATCTGCCTTCAGCTCAGGTCATGGTCCTGGGCTCTTGGGACTGAGTCCCACCACAGGCTGCCCACTCAGCCAGGAGCCTGCTTCTCCCTCTCTTTTTGCCTCTCTCCCTCACTCTTGCTCTCTCTCTCTCGCTTTCTTCCTCAAATAAGTAAAATCTTAAGAAAAATAAAATAAAATCTTTCTCTGAATCAATACTTTACAGTGGGAGAATGATAATTCTTTAAATTGACATTCAGATTTTCAAACTAAAATGTAGATCTTTATCTTTCTGGTATTCATTTTATCTTCTCTGAGCCAAAACTCATAAAGATAAATGCAGCATATGTTAAAGATGGAAATGATCATTTTGGCAATGTCTACGACATCCTGAAGCTCCAGGAAAACTATGTTTTAGTTGTCTTTCTCACGTTGGCATAAATTCTCAAGGGTGGGAAGGGGATGTTCCTTGAACAGTTGAAGAAGTTTCCCTTTAATCTAAAATAATTTCCACATTCTTAGCTGATTTAAATGCCAGTACAATTTAAAATTCTTGTTTCTTGTCATAAGCTAACCAAGTCAAGTCTTTTAAAATTTTCTGTTAACGTTTAATTAGTTGCTGTGATGGAGCAATATATAAACATTATACATTAAAAATTATACTTAAGATTAGACGAATTCACCAGGATGTCACTAAATTCTCCCTTATTCATCTTTATATTCCTCTATCTCCGTTTCAGTAATCCTAAAATCTTTCCAGATGTGTCCCCACATTCCTGTCAGTAGATACACATCAGGTATATTTAATCAACTCTTGGAGTGAGTAAACTATTCCTTAATTAGTAAGGACTGTACTACTCCCTTACCATCAAAATATGCTATAAAGAGATACTAGTTACTGGTCTGGAGGCAAATATTAAAGGTGGTGCCATATCTTGTGGAAGGCAAGTATCAGTCTGGGAGCTTCTGGTCTCCCGTGAGGTTCTAGTGGACTCTAAACCAGGGGTGCTCATCTCACCTACATAGAGGAAGAAACCATACCTTGTGGCTGCAAAGTCTGGGAGAAACTGGGGTTTAAAGATCTTCGGATTTTTTCTATCAAAATATCTATATTCCAAGTCATATTTTTTCTCCATTTGGGGCACAGAATTTGGTACAGAAGCCTGAGAGATGCCTGCCCTGGTCTCTGAGAAAGCTGTGCTGCCCCTGCAACTATAACCAGCCAGAATTTCACCAGATACCCCTGTACCTGCAAAAATAAGGTCCCCTTCATACACTGCCATGGGGTTTTTCCAATTTTCCCAGGAGCTGTGAATTAACAGCTGCCTCGTATGGGGTTTCCATTCTCTTTCCTTCCCTTCTCATTTCCCTTCTCTCTTTCTCTCTCTCTCTCTTTCTTGGCTTCTAAGGCTGCTAACCAAAGCCAGACAATACCACAATCCTTAAAAATACTATTGCCACATAATGTTTAAATGCCACAACCATTACAGAAGCCAGTTTCAAACTTCACCACATAGAACTCCCATCTACTACAAGCAATTCTTAGTAACATGTTTCACAACCTGGTTGAGACTTTTGATACAAGTCAGGGATGGTCACACTCCTGTTATATCAGCAACAGAGTCTTTATCACCAACAACAAAAGATTCAGATCCAGAATCCCATATGGGGCCTGTGCTTCCTGTGGCCCTTCTCCCCACTCTCTTAACCCCCTCAGGCTCTCCCCCAAAAGGTAAAATTTTAAGTCAGTGGTGACTAAAACTGTGACTTGAAAGAAGGAAAGCAAAATCACAGTGTGTTATGGAGTGGGTTCTCGTGGGATGGGGATGGGACCTGATGGCACGAAGGACAATGTTAAGAGGATGTAGACTGCACCCAGAATATTCTAAGCCTGAGACTCCAAAAAAGGATATTTTCCAACTAGCTCTCATATCTCACTCATCAAGTCTTACTCTTAATAATTTCAGGTTTGTGGGGCACCTGGGTGGCTCAGTGGGTTAAAGCCTCTGCCTTCGGCTCAGGTCATGATCTCAAGGTCCTGGGATCGAGCCCTGCATCGGGCTCTCTGCTCGGTGGAGAGCCTGCTTCCTCCTCTCTCTCTCTCTCTCTGCCGGCCTCTGCCTACATGTGATCTCTGTCTGTCAAATAAATAAATAAAATCTAAAATAAATAAATAAATAAATAATAATAATAATTTCAGGTTTGTGAATGTGTCAAAGTTAGATGATGGATTTCCATTATTATCACAGCAGCAAAAACCCAGAAAGTCTCCTGAAGGAGGATGGAGTCCTGCTGAAGTGACATGATGTCAGCTCCCACCTGCAGAAACCTGGCTGCTGCCATCGGTGGCCAAAGCAAGCAAACAAACAAAACAAAACAAAACTTACACAAACTGCTCAAGAGGCCTGAGGCAGTGTAATGGTAGGTACATATTTTCTATACCATGACTCCACTAAGAGATTCAGGGATTGAATTGTAATAACCTCACCTGCTTTGTCATCTATAACCTTAACCCTTTTCATTTTCACCCTTTTCACTGTCTTAACCTATGGAATCAGAAAACTGTGACTCCTTTAGAAGATCCAGACCCTCCACAGCCCTTTCAAATTTCAGTGTTGCAGCATTCTTTCTTACTGTGGCCACTTCCTCACTCGCCAGTTTTGACCCCAAGTGTAGTTTCTCTCCATGGCCTTGGATTTCATCTTGCGTCCTGGAATCACCTCATTTACTCACAAACTAGGGCCCACAGAGGATTTTCTCATGACTTTGGGTATGTCTAATCTAATCACGGCATCAACCTGCAGTTATAGGACACAGAAGTAAATGCTCTCAGAGGCAAAGGCATGAACACCTCAAGTCTAATTTTCAGGTAACTGGAGTTTTTTTCCCCATTAATGGTATTTCCTACAGTCTCTCAGCTTTCCCTTGGTTATCCCCTGACAATTCAGTGTTTGTGTCATTTCTAGGAATTCATGCTGGGGAGTGGCCACTTTAAAACTGTAAATCCCACACCTGAAACTACTATTACATGGTATGTTAACTAACCAGAATTTAAATAAGAACTTGGGGAAAAAAATATTCATTTTAAGCCATACTGACCACTCACCTCCATTTTCCTAATAACAATAATTAACCTGTAACTCCTGCTTCCTTAATTAAAAAATAAACAAACACCTCCTATTTTCTAGGTACTCTATCAAGTGCTAGGACTAATAATATGTTATCCCCATCTCTTCCTTGGAGGATATTATTATTTCATTAGAAGAAAAACATTATTCAAAATGAAATCATAATGTGGAAAAGAATATAGAGTATGATGTTACTAGGCTTAAAAAATGTCAGAGTCTACAATTAGCCTGCCATGTAATGATTTAAAAATCTACATGAGCATTTTTTTATTTTTTATTATTTTTTATTTTTTTTATTTATTATTTTTTTTAAAGATTTTATTTATTTATTTGACAGAGAGAAATCACAAGTAGGCAGAGAGGCAGGCAGAGAGAGAGAAGTAAGCAGGCTTCCTGCTGAGCAGAAAGCCCGATGTGGGGCTCGAACCCAGGACCTGGGATCATGACCTGAGCCGAAGGCAGCGGCTTAACCCACTGAGCCACCCAGGCGCCCCGAGCATTTTTTTTAAAAATGAAGAATAGTCCTTCACAAAAACAAAATAATTTGTACAATATTTTAAGGAAACAGATGGAAGAAAAACTATTTCTTTATATCAAGTGTCTGGTATTGTTCTGGTTGTTTGTCGTACACTATAATACTTCATTTTTACAAAAGAATATCAAACTGTCAAGAGAAGTATATTATGCATCCTGTCTTATAGATGAGGAAACAGAAATTGATATCAGATAGCCAAATTATTTTAGGCCACACAACTATGACGTGACATCTCAGATTTTTCTTTTTACAATTAAATAATAACGAAACAATATGTTAGTTTTCTGATTTTTTACTTTTTACTGTCAATTATTAGAAATCTTAATTACAATTATATTCTATAACTATTTTTACTACTCCCATCAGTACGTTTTGGTTTGCTTCTCTTGTTCTCTATCATTGTCATTGATTCTATTATTATTATTATTATTGCTTCTCTTGTTCTCTATCATTGTCATTGATTCTATTATTATTATTCTATTACTATTACTACCACTACGAACACTCCCACGACCACAAAACAAGCAACCTCAGCTATGTATTGAGCACTTTATGAATTTCAGACATATGCTAAGTGTTTGCACCCCTCCCATAATTCACATGATATTGTTGTACAAAGTATGTATTAGTAAACATGAGTTAAATGGACCTAGGTTTGAATCCCAGTTTTGTATCATATATTTATTGTTTTATCTTTGTAAGTTATTACTTGAAAATAATTTATATTATATAAGGAAATTTGCTTATGAAAATGCCTGTAATTTCATCACTCAGAAATATTAATGTTAACATTCTCATGTATTTATTCATTTTTTCCTAGTGAGTTAGTTTGTAAAAATGGGATGTTATAAATATATAAAGAAAATTAATGTATTTGTGCATATTTCTGATAATTTCCTCAGGATAAATCTTAGAAACATAAATAATGGCTTGATGGTTATAAACATATAAGTGATTCCTTTTAATATTTTCACATTGCCTCATGGTATGATTTTAACTAATTTCTTAGTAGTGCTTTTTGAAATTACTCTTGTTTATATTATCATTTTTATATGTTATTTGATTAATCAATAACTTGTACTTTGTGGATTTTTTTATTTAGCATATCTTCAGATATTAGTGAGTTCGAAAACATTTTATAATGGCAGCTTGAATCTGAAAAATTTGCTTTCATATGTTGTTCACTGTTATTGGTGTATTATTGTTTTATAGTTTTCAAATCTTATTCTTGACTTGTGAAATAACTAGTATCTTATGAACCTTGACTCTTACATGTCTAATACCTTAAAGATATTTACCCTAATTTGTCCCTTTTATCTCATTTTATTTAAAAGTTTACTATTTCCTTTGTTATGAATTTTTTTATTTGTTTGCCAAAGGTAAATAGTTTCATTTTTCTGACTATAAAGGTAATAATCATTATAAAAAAAATCAGTCACTTCAGAAAAAAAAAACATTAGAACAAGAAAATTACCTGTAATCTCATCACCAGTGATAACTACGGTTAAGTTTTGTTTATATATATTCAGATTTGTTCCTCTGTGGGTGTACATGGGCACCCACACATTTTTCTTTCATCAACTTTCTTTCTTTATGGTTTTCCTTCTTTAAAAATAGAATCATGTTATAGACACTGATCCTGATACCAACATTATTGCTTAACCATACATTGTAATAAAAATACATATTGTAGACATTTTTCCTTGTCAATAAACATAGATCGTGGTAATTGGTTTTCAAAGCAGGCATTATCCCCCATAGCAGAAGTGTGTTGGAAATTTGTGGGGGTTGTTAATTTGGGTGGGGGGTGGTCTTGGAATTTAGTGGGTGGGAGCCCATTGACATTCAGTACTCTATACCATGTAAGTCAGTCCTTCACATGAAGAAGGAACTCTCATAATTTTGAAATATCTCCCAAGACATTCATGAAGTTGAAAAACCTGTTTAGAATAATCTGAGCTAAGATCCAAAGTTCATTTTAATTTAGACACAAATAATCTTTGTAGGGTTTTTTTTTTTTAATTAGGAATTTTTTTTTCTTTTTGTACCACACCCAGTGCTCCATGCAATCCGTGCCCTCTCTAATACCCACCACCTGTTTCTGCCAACCTCCCACCCCCCCCCACCTCTTCAAACCCTTCAGATTGTTTTTCAGAGTCCATAGTCTCTCATTGTTCACCTCCTCTTCCAATTTCCCCCAACTCCCTTCTCCTAACTCCCCATGTCCTCCATGCTATTTGTTATGCTCCACAAATAAGTGAAACCATATGATAATTGACTCTCTCTGCTTGACTTATTTCACTCAGCATAATCTCTTCCAGTCCCTCCATGTTGCTACAAAAGTTGGGTATTCATCCTTTCTGATGGAGGCATAATACTCCTTAGTATATATGGACCACATCTTCCTTATCCATTTGTCCGTTGAAGGGCATCTTGATTCTTCCCACAGTTTGGCGACCGTGGCCATTGCTGCTATATTATACATTGGGGTACAGATGGCCCTTCTTTTCACTACATCTGTATCTTTGGGTAAATACCCAGTAGTGCAATGGCAGGGTCATAGGGAAGTTCTATTTTTAATTTCTTGAGGAATCTCCACACTGTTCTCCAAAGTGGCTGCATCAACTTGCATTCCCACCAACAGTGTAAGAGGGTTCCCCTTTCTCCACATCCTCTCCAACGTTGTTTCCTGACTTGCTAATTTTGGCCATTCTAACTGGTGTAAGGTGGTATCTCAATGTGGTTTTAATTTGAATCTCCCTGATGGCTAATGATGATGAACATTTTTTCATGTGTCTGATAGCCATTTGTAGGTCTTCATTGGAGAAGTGTCTGTTCATATCTTCTGCCCATTTTTTGATATGATTATCTGTTTTGTGTGTGTTGAGTTTGAGAAGTTCTTTATAGATCCTGGATATCAGCCTTTTGTCTGTACTGTCATTTGCAAATATCTTCTCCCACTCGGTGGGTTGCCTCTTTGTTTTGTTGACTGTTTCCTTTGCTGTGCAGAAGCTTTTGATCTTGATGAAGTCCCAAAAGTTCATTTTCGCTTTTGTTTCCTTTGCCTTTGGAGACATATCTTCAAAGAAGTTGCTGTGGCTGATGTTGAAGAGGTTACTGCCTATGTTCTCTTCTAGGATTCTGATGGATTCCTGTCTCACGTTGATGTCGTTTATCCATTTTGAGTTTATCTTTGTGTATGGTGTAAGAGAATGGTCGAGTTTCATTCTTCTACATATAGCTGTCCAGTTTTCCCAGCACCATTTATTGAAGAGACTGTCTTTCTTCTACTGTATATTTTTTCCTACTTTGTCGGAGATTATTTGCCCATAGAGTTGAGGGTCCATATCTGGGCTCTCTACTCTGTTCCACTGGTCTGTGTATCTGTTTTTATGCCAGTACCATGCTGTCTTGGTGATCACAACTGTGTAGTAAAGCTTGAAATCAGGTAACATGATGCCACCAGTTCTGTTTTTCATTTTCAACATTTCCTTAGCAATTCGGAGTCTCTTCTGATTCCATACAAATTTTAGGATTATATGCTCCAGCTCTTTGAAAAATACTGGTGAAATTTTGATCGGAATGGCATTAAAAGTATAGATTGCTCTTGGCAGTATAGACATTTTAACAATGTTTATTCTTCCGACCCAAGAGCATGGAATGGTCTTCCATCTTTTTGTGTCTTCTTCAATTTCTTTCATGAGTGTTCTGTAGTTCCTCGAGTACAGATCCTTTACCTCTTTGGTTAGGTTTATTCCCAGGTATCTTATGGTTCTTGGTGCTATAGTAAATGGAATCGATTCTCTAATTTCCCTTTCTGTATTTTCATTGTTAGTGTATAAGAAAGCAACCAATTTCTGTACATTGACTTTGTATCCTGCCACGTTACTGAATTGCTGTGTGAGTTCTAGTAGTTTGTGGGTGGAGTCTTTTGGGTCTTCCATATAAAGAATCATGTCATCTGCAAAGAGAGAGAGTTTGACTTCTTCATTGCCAATTCGGATACCTTTTATTTCTCTTTGTTGTCTGATTGCTGTTGCTAGGACTTCGAATACTATGTTGAACAAGAGTGGTGAGAGTGGGCACCCTTGTTGTGTTCCTGATCTCAACGGGAAGGCTGTGAGCTTTTTCCCATCGAGGATGATATTTGTTGTGGGTCTTTCATAGGTAGATTTTATGAAGTTCAGGAATGTTCCCTCTATCCCTATACTTTGAAGCATTTTAATCAGGAATGGATGCTGGATTTTGTCAAATGCTTTTTCTGCATCAAAAAAGAGGACCAGGGACGCCTGGGTGGCTCAGTGGGTTAAGCCGCTACCTTCGGCTCAGGTCATGATCCCAGGGTCCTGGGATTGAGTCCCGCGTCGGGCTCCTTGCTCAGCAGGGAGCCTGCCTCTCTCTCCGCCTCTGCCTGCCTCTCTGCCTGCTTGTGTGCTTTCTCTCTCTCTCTTTCTGACAAATAAATAAATAAAATCTTAAAAAAAAAAAAGAGGACCATGTGGTTCTTCTCTCTTCTCTTATTAATTTGTTCTATCACATTGATTGATTTGCGAATGTTGAACCATCCTTGTAGCCCAGGGATGAATCCCACCTGGTCATGGTGGATAATCTTTTTAATGTGCTGTTGGATCCTGTTTGCTAGGATCTTGTTGAGAATCTTAGCATCCATATTCATCAGTGATATTGGTCTGAAATTCTCCTTTTTGGTGGGGTCTTTGCCTGGTTTGGGGATCAGGGTAATGCTGGCTTCATAGAAAGAGTCTGGAAGTTTTCCTTCTGCTTCAATTTTTTAAAACAACTTCAGGAGAATAGGTGTTTTTCTTCTTTGAAAGTTTAGTGGAATTCCCCAGAGAATCTATCAGGTCCTGGGCTCTTGTTTTTTAGGAGGATTTGATCACTGCTTTAATCTCATTACTAGATATAGGTCTATTTAGGTTGTCAATTTCTTCCTGGTTCAATTTTGGGAGTTTATAGTTTTCCAGGAATGCATCCATTTCATCTAGGTTGCTTAGTTTATTGGCATATAACTGTTGATTATAACTTCTGATGATTGTTTCTACTTCCTTGGTGTTAGTTGTGATCTCTCCCTTTTCATTCATAATTTTATTAATTTGGGCTTTTCTCTTTTCTTTTGGATTAGTGTGGCCAATGGCTTATCGATCTTATTGATTCTTTCAAAAAACCAGCTTCTAGTTTCATTGACATGTTCTACTGTATCTCTGGTTTCTACCTCATTGATCTTAGCTCTAATCTTGATTATTTCCATTCTTATGTGTGGAGTTGCTTTGATTTGTTGTTGATTCTCTAGTTCCTTAAGGTGTAGAGATAGCTACTGTGTTCTGGATTTTTCAATTTTTTTGAGGGAGGCTTGGATGGCTATGTATTGCCCCCTTAGGACCGCCTTTGCTGTATCCCATAGATTTTGGACCAAAGTGTCTTCATTCTCATTGGTTTCCATGAGTTGTTTAAGTTCTTCTTTGATCTCCTGGTTGATCCAAGCATTCTTAAGCAAGGTGGTCTTTAGCTTCCAGGTTTTTGAGTTCCTTCTGAACTTTTCCT
Organism: Lutra lutra; assembly: GCF_902655055.1. Classification (NCBI taxonomy): domain Eukaryota; kingdom Metazoa; phylum Chordata; class Mammalia; order Carnivora; family Mustelidae; genus Lutra; species Lutra lutra. The sequence continues at coordinate 55,910,500 of NC_062290.1, forward strand.
TGTGATTGAGCTCCAGTTTCAAAGCATTGTGATCTGAGAATATGCAGGGAATAATCTCAGTCTTTTGGTATCGGTTGAGTCCTGATTTGTGACCCAGTATGTGGTCTATTCTTGGGAAGGTTCCATGTGTGCTTAAGAAGAATGAGTATTCTGTTGTTTTAGGGTGCAATGTTCTGTATATATCTATGAGGTCCATCTGGTCCAATGTGTCATTCAATGCTCTTGTTTCTTTATTGATTTTCTGCTTCAATGATCTGTCTATTTCTGAGAGAGGCGTGTTAAGATCTCCTACTATTAATGTATTCATATCAATATGACTCTGTTTATCTTGATTAACAGTTTTCTTATGTAATTGGCTGCTCCCATATTGGGGGCATAGATATTTACAATTGTTAGATCATCTTGGTGGATAGTCCCTTTAAGAATTATGTAGTGTCCTTCTGTATCTCTGACTACAGTCTTTAGTTTAAAATCTAATTTATCTGATATGAGAATCGCTACCCTGGCCTTCTTTTGAGGCCCATTGGTATGAAAGATGCTTCTCCATCCCTTCACTTTCAGTCTGGGTGTATCTTTAGGTTCAAAATGGGTCTCTTGTAGACAACATATGGATGGGTCCTGTCGTTTTATCCAATCTGTAACCCTGTGCCATTTTATGGGCGCATTTAGGCCATTCACATTGAGAGTGATTATTGATAGATACGTTTTTATTGACATCGTGTTACCTTTGAAGTCTTTCTTTCTGTAGATTGTCTCTATATTTTTGTTCAATGCTATTCCTCTTTTATAGAACCCCCCTTAATATTTCCTGTAGTGTCGGCTTGGTGGTTGCATAGTCTTTTAAGTCTTGCTGGTCTTGGAAACTCTTTATCTCTCCATCCATTTTGAATGTCAGTCTTGCTGGATAAAGTATTCTTGGCTGCATGTTCTCATTTAGTGCCCTGAATATATCTTGCCAGCCCTTTCTGGCTTGCCAGGTCTCTGTGGACAGGTCTGACATTATTCTGATGGGCTTTCCTCTGTAAGTAAGGAGCCTCTTTGTCCTAGCGGCTTTCAAGAGATTATAACTACAATTATGATTCCTCAATTTGACTATCAGGTGCCTTGATGTTTTTCTGGAATCTATAATCTTGGGTGGAGACCATTTGGCCTCTGGTACATGAACGCTGGTTCCATTCACGAGATTGGGAAAATTTTCATGAAGAACTTGTTCCACTATATCTTCTAGACTTTTTTCTTTCTCCTCCCCTTCAGGGACTCCAATAATTCCGACGTTGGAACGTTTCATGGCGTCATTTATTTAACTGATTCTGTTTTCATGGTTTCTAAGCTGTTTGTTCCAGGCTTCCTCTTGATCCTTTCTATCTGTTTGTCCTCCAGATCACTAATTCTATCTTCTGTCTCAGTTACCCTAGCTTTGAGAGAATTTAGATTAGATTGGAACTCATTGAGAGCATTGTGAACCTCAGCCCTGGTAGCTTTTAGCTCTGTCCTAACATTGTGAACATCCCATCTGGTCGCTTTCAGCTCGGCCTTAAACAATTCCGTTTGGTCATCCATGGCTTTCTCCAACCTAGCTATTGCCTGGATAATTGTTAGCCTGAATTCTCTTTCAGACATATTGTCTATGTTGATAGCCATTAGCTCTGTTGCAGAAGGTCCATCCTCTGTATTTTTCTTCTGTTGGGCATTCCTCCTCCTAGTATTTTTGTGAGAGATGACTGAACAGATGTAGCTGGTTATATCAACCGTGGTGCAGTCTGGGTGCACCCTGGAACACTTCTGAGCAATCAGGATTCCCCACCCAAATGAGAGAAAAAAGAAAATAAAAAGAAAAAGAGAGAGAGAGAGAGAGAGACAGGAAAGAAAGGGAAGATGAAAGAGAAGGTTCAGCCCAAATGGGCCCCAAGGTAAGATTTATGAGGTATACAAACAAAAACAGACAAACAAAAAGACTGATAAAAGTATGTAACAGGAGAAAAAAAATTACATATATGCAAATAAAGGAAGAACCTTGTTGAAAAGAACCCCAAGTGTAAGATTTATATACTATCAGGACAAACACAAAAACACAGAAACACTGGTGGAAGAAAAAGATGGGAGAGTGGTTATAAATTCTCAGTGTGGGCGAGCAAGGTTGTTTTGATTCTTCCTGGATGTATCTTGATATCTTTGTTAAAGGACTCAACTTTCCTAGGCTAAAGGGGGATTAAAAATTGGTTTACCTATAGGGGTAGTATTGATTGAGGAAAGGGGATTACTTTGATGTTCAACTCTATATGAATATTAGAAAATAAAAATAAAAAAGGAATAAACTAAACTAAAATTTAAAAAAATTCAAAAAATAGAAATGCAAAAGAAAAACACAGGTGTATGTATCAAAAAGTTCAGGTTAGAAGGTTATTATGGAATTTGATGTACTGGACAGCTTGCTGTGATGGTAAAAAGGTTAAAGAATTATCTATATAAAAAAAAATGAGCCAGAATAGTGGGAACAAATTAAAAATAAAAGTTGTTCTATGAAGTAGTGGTGGTGGTAGTTTTTTTTTTTTTTTTTTTTTTCTTTCCTGGTTGGTTTTCTGGGGGAGGGGCTTGCCATGTGGGTTTTCAGTCAATGATGTTCCCTGAGTTAAGTCCTCCAGTCCCCCTCAAGGGGGTGGGCTCTGAGGAAACCGGTTTTTTCAGGCTTTTGTTCTCTGGAGGTTTTTATGTTTGTTCACCTTTTTTTTTTTTTTTTTTCCCTCTCGCCTTGACCACTTTTGATGGTTTTTGTAGGTTTATAGGTAAGCAAACTGCACCCTGACCTCCCTCTCAGAGAGAAGCCTCAGTCTGTTCTTCTGTGGGTGTTGCAGAGCCCTATAAATCCCCCCTTGGCTGCTGGCAGAGCAGGTTCCGAGTCGAGGTCCCTGGGGACGCAGGATCTTCTGCTTGTACCCAAAACCAAAGCAGTGGCAGCTGTCTGGGCAGCTCCAGACCACCAGAGAGGTTCCAAGCAGTGATCGCACACCGAGATTTTCCCGCTGGCCCGGGCTGGGAGTGCCTGGTCTTTCTGGGTCTAAGAGCGCCCAGCTTGCGCGCACCTCTTTCAGGGGAGGCTGTGGGTCATGCGCGTCTCAGACTCTGAGAACGGGGTGCAGGTCCAAAAGCACCAGGCTGGGCCTTCATGCACCTCTCTCAGGGGAGAGTCTGGGGCGCGCGTCTTAGGCTCTGAAACAATGGCGCGTGTCAAAGAGCGCCTGCTGGGCCTTTGTACCTCTCTCAGGGGAGGATGAGGGGTGCACGCATCTCAGGCTCTGTAGCAGGGCTCGCGCATTCTGCCGTCTGGCGTGGCTCCCATCCCCTCACAGGGGTCAGAACCCATGCAATCTTGGGCGCGCGGCTCAGGGACCAAGACCTGGTTTCTCTGCCGCACTCTCTCTGGCTCAGTGCCAGGGGAGGCTGTCCTGGGACTGGGGACGTCCTAGCTGCCCCGATTCCCACAATCCCCCCCCCCCCCAATCTTTTGCTCTTTTGGAGTGCTTTCAACCAGTCTCCAAGTTATTGCTGGTCCCCAGATGCAGGGCACTCTCGCTCGTATTAGGAGTATTACTTTCCAACCGGTCACCTCTGGTGGCTCCCTCCCCCTTTTGTTTATCTTCAGACGCCTTTCCCACTCCGCTTTACCTGCCCACTGGCATCTTCTGCCCCTGTAGAGATCCAGATGTATATAATTCTGATCTCAGGCTGATTTCATGGGTGATCGGAGTTCTTTGGTAGGTAACCAGCTCACTCTAGGGTACAGGTTGAAAAGGCACCTCCTCCTACTTCCCCGCCATCTTGTCCCCCCCTGTTATGAATTTTTCATGTCAAAGTTTTCTTTTCCTTTATGATATCTTACATCGTTTTATGTTTATAACCCTTTGCCTTTTACTCTAGATTTATGTTTATATATTCTAGTTCTCATAAGATCTTATTATTTAAAGAACAATTCTTGGAGTCTTTGGATTTAATTTTAATTTGGTACATATTGAGAATTGGAATATAACATCGTTGTTACTTTTTATTATTCTAAAATCACCAGTTTTCCTAAGAAAATCCTTTTTTATTTCTTTCCTACATCTTTCCCATCTTTATATAGAGTAAATACTCATATACACACACCTGGATCTACTTCTAAGATTTCTATTATTCTGCCTCCTTTTGCAGAACTGATATTTTATAATTATTTACTATATTTTCATCAGTTTAACTATATGATTATGCTATCCCCACTCATACTCTTTTTCAAAATGTTCCTAGATATTAATATTTAAAATTATCTAAGAAGTACTCATGGATGTGGCCATCACCAACTTATTGGAGGTTCCTCCTCCAATTCAATGAGATCTAAGTTCCTATGAAAACAGACCACTGATTAACCCTGTGACCACAAGCAATTTACATAATTTTTCTAATTCTTTTCCATCTGCAGAAGGAAGTAATACTTAGTATTTCTTTCATGGGGTTGAATACTGAAGAACACTAAGTGAGATGGGACATGGCAGTACTTCAAACAGTGCTTGGATAATTGGAATTTAATAACTATCACTTCTTGTGTGAACACAGTGATGAGGAAGAGTATCCAGCCTGCACATGCCAGCAATGCCCTATACCTTTTTCACAATTTTCATTTTACTGTCCCCTGCCAACAAATATGCGATGACCTAACTTCTCAAAGTCTCAACACTGGCACCACTCAATACCTTACATTTTCACATATATTCATTATTTACTCCTTGCTGATCAGAAGTTCTGCCCTTGGTGATCATCATCTTGGCTGAAACCTTTCCTGAAGTATTTGTCAAATGTTACCCCCCAGGCTCCAATCATTTCACATAGCCAGAACCTTGAAGTGTACGTTAGCCCTTTACTCTGACTGTCTACATTTCTTTTTTATGTTTCCTCCAGAAAATTTAATGCTTATGTACATATTGCTTCTTGTTAGTCACTGAATATGCTCATTATTTTGTAACCTCATTATACCTTTGAGAGGAATTAATATTATTTTCTCATCGTTGCCTATCATGGAATACACACATTACTCAATAGATACTAATAAACTGATAGAAACAAATTCCGGCCCATGAAAGATGATGGAGAGATTGCACTATCTATGACAGATGATGATTGGTACAAAACTAAGATAACATTTCCCTTTTTTATTATGGTTTGTTGCTATCTCATAATTTCCAAAGACTGTTATAAGACATTAAAATGTTTTAATTTTAAAAATAAACATGATTTATCAACTATACTTCAATTAAGAAAAAACACATGATCTGAAGGATTGCAGTTTCCATGGGGAAGCAAAGACACAAGGAGCATAAAGTAGAAATGAAGGATTTAATTATAGCTGACTTTCTTAAATTTAAATGATAACCCTCAAAGTTGATTTCTGTTGCACAGCCCTCATTCTGGATGATGTACCAAAACATTATTTGTAATTTTAAAAAGGTTTCAAGCACATAAAGGCATTCCATTGAGGCAATGAAGAAATTAAAATAATTCAAAGAAAGATCCAAGAGAACATGTTAGGTTAAAAAGACCAGCACACTAATATCTTTTTTTTTCCACATTAATGGTTTGATATTAGTACCTTAAATACAAGAAAAATAATTATTCAAGCCACAAAACAATTTACATTCTTTACTTATGTTCTGCATTAATAGTGTCATGTTTCATCATTATTGCCCTTGACCATGGGTATGAAATTAAATGAATCTTATTGTGTTTACAAGTGATAAAGAGAGTTATGCCTGCAAATATTATTTTATTAGGAAAAGAATAAAGAAAGAAAGAAAATGAAGTATCCTGTGAAGGTCACTCTTTACACAGATGAATTCATTTGCAAGAACACATATAACAAATCTGTTCCTTTATGTATTAACAAAGTAATTTCATGGTTGAATAAATTTATGTAATTAGCTATCATGTTTTGGCATAATAGTGCCTTTATCCATAGTTGGTGAGTGATATTTAAACTTCGAATTTGGATAGGTAGCCTCTGAGTAATACAGTAGCAAGTGTTTCTTAATAATGGTAAAATATGTGTATAGCACATCGTGGCTTACAAGGCACTTTCACATGCATTATCTAATGTAATCTTAATGATAATCAAGACAGCTAGTCACTTAGAGTGGCTGTTTTCTTTCTAGTGAACAGGTGTAGAAAATGAACCACAGGAATATCAAGGATATCTTTCTCCAAGTCACTTGCTAAAGAGTTAAAACTAAAATATACGTCTCTTTATTCCTCACTGTACTTTACCAAGTACTTTTCACCTTTGTGTCCTAGGCCTTAATAACTAAAAATATATATTTGATCTGGCAATAGAGCTCTGACTTTTTTTGTCTCATAACTGGACTGAACGTCTGTCCCCTACCTTTCTAGATCTTTATTCTATCTTATAAACTGTCCAGTGTTTTAAGTCTTTTTCAACATAAATGGCCTGTGTTGACTCCATTCAATAATAGTACCCAGTTAAGCTAAAGCTTGATATTTTTAATAGTCTACAGTATATTGGAATTTAAATCTTACACAAAAAGAAAATTTTAATTTTCTGCTTTGACCTTAAATATCTACTTGACTGTGAAAGTATCTTTTGATGTATTTATTTGCAATATATTATTTATTTCTGTATATTATATTTAGAAAATCTCTTCCTTTATATCATAAGAATATGTTTTACAATAAGAAATTTTTCTAATTGTCACTACAACCTATACTAGTTGATAAAATTTTATCTTGAGCTGAAAGTATTAATTAATCAAGAATATATTACTTTTTAAATGACAAAATCATTTCTTTTTTTTGGCATCATCTCATTAGACATAAAGGTTAAATTTCTTCCATCACTACTATGAATATTAAAACTCAGATTATATTAAAAACACTAGAATCTCTATTTGTTATCAAGAAATGATAAGCAAACCAGACTAATACTTTTCGATGAACTATTAATAAATATAAGCAGCCAAAAACACAAGATATAAAGCATGTGACAGAACAAATTGTCCAAAAATGAACTGCATTTAGTTGGGGTTTTGACAAATTATCTTTGAAAATTTTTCCAACTAAAAAATTAGATTTGCCTTACATTTTCACATATAACCCATAAAACAAGCAATAAGTAAAAAAGATTATTTGTATATATGTTAAAACACCTCCACACTATGCAATAGAAGTAGTTCTAACATAAATCATGATAAAAATAATGATAATTAAAATTCCTTGGGTCTTTCCACATCAAAAAATAGTTACTACAATGAAGATTCAACCACCCTGATGTGTTTTATACTAATTAACCTTTCATTTTCAGAAGTTTTTCATAACAACAGCATGGAGTATATATAAACTAAAAAGCATTAACATATGTTTAAAATATCTTACATAATCAAAACATTTTAGTATTAACTTAAAAGACACATAGATCAATGGAACCAATTAAATATAAACTCAGGTATAGATGGACAATTGGTTTTTGACAAAGGGGACAACACTACACAATGGAGAATCACATACAATTGGATTGCCAATCCAACCATATAGAATTGGATTGCTACATGCCAAAGAATGAAACTTGATCTCCTCCCTACACCATACAGAAAAATCAACTCAAAATGGATTGAAGACTTGAACATAAGGTTTGAAACCATAAAATTCCTAAGAGAAAATATAAGGGGTCAGCTCCTTAATGTCATTCTTAGCAAAGATGTTTTGGATTTGTACCAAATTAAAAATAAATAAGTGGGACTACATCAACCTAAAAAGCTTCTACTCACCAAAGGAAACAAGCAAAAGAATGAAAATGCAGCTTATAAAATGGGAGAAAATATTTGCAAACTACATACCTGATAAGTGGTTAATATCCAAAATACACATGGAATTAATACAACTTTTTTTTTAGTTAAACATGGGCAAAGGACCTGAATAGACATTTCTCCAAAGAAAGCATGCAAATGGAGAATAGATACAGGAAAAGGTGCTCACCATCACTAATTGTTAGGAAAATACCAATCAAAACCACAATGAGGTATCACCTCATACATGTTAGGATGGCTATTATCAAAGAGACAAAAGATTACAAATACTGGTGAGCACTGGTAGGAATGTAAACTGATATAGTCACTATAGCAAACAGTGTGGAGATTCCTTGAGAAATTAAAGAGAGAACTACCATACGATCTGGCATTCCCACTTCTGGGAATATAGCAAAAGTTAACTAAACCATTATTTAAACCATTATTTTAAAAATACTATTATTTGAAAGAAACCATTATTTAAAGATTTATTTATTTATTTATTTGACAGAGAGATCACAAGTAGGCAGAGAGGCAGGCAGAGAGAGAGGAGGAAGCAGGCTCCCTGCCGAGCAGAGAGCCCGATGCGGGGCTCGATCCCAGGACCCTGAGATCATGACCTGAGCCGAAGGCAGCAGCTTAACCCACTGAGCCACCCAGGTGCCCAAGAAACCATTATTTAAAAGATATACCTCTACTCCCATATTCACTGCAGCCAAATATGGAAACTACAATAGCCAAAACATGGAAACTACATAAGTGTCCACCATTGGAAGAATGGATCAAGAAAGAGTGTTGTATGTATGCGGCAAAACACTCAGCCTTTAAAAAAGGAAAATCCTGTCATTTGCAACAACATGGATTATATTAAAGGAATTAATATAAATATTAATTAATATAAGGAGGGAATTATATTAAGTGAAGTAATCCTGACAGAAAAAGACAAATTCTTCAAGGATTCAAATATATGTGGAATCAAAAACTAACTAGTACAGCTTATAGAGCAGGAAAGTGATTGCTGGAGCAGCTGAAAGGTGGGAGAAATAGGTTGGTAAAAGGGAATAAACTTTCAGTATCACATGAGTAAGATCTGAGTAATTATGTAAAACATAATGACTATAGTTGATAATACTATTTTGTATAGCTAAAATGTGCTAAGAGAATTGAACTTAAATGTTCTCTCTTTTTCACACGTTCACACACACGGTAAATATGTGAGGTGTTGGATGTGCTTAAAAAAAAAAGAAAAATTTTTAAACCTTCCCCAGTAAACTTTTGATTGTGCATTCCTTAGATGGGAGTTCAATGCTTAAACTTAACTTTTTCTCTTTGTGTATCTCTGGGAAGTCATAAATTGTCATCTCACACTATAATTATTGTAATTGCTATTATTACCAGAGCTACTAATTATTTCAGGTATATTATGCTCCAATGCCTTAACCTTCACAGTTAGTTAGTCCATCTCATGACACAACTGATAATTTGAAAAAAAAAAAATGCATTTCACTGCACTTGCGAATTACAATGGATCTCCTTCTACTCAACAAGGAAGCTACAAATACACTCTTCAAAAAATTAACTAACCCAATTTGAAGGTCTGCCTTCTGGAGCTAGTCCCAGTGCCAATGTCTGTATCACTAGGGATATAGCAGGAAGTAGACAGTATACTAAAAGGTGTAATTGATGAGAGTTAAGTTAGAGGAAGAGATGATTTACAGAGGTGTTTCCTAAGCATAGGGATGGAAAGATGCTCAAGACTAAAAGCAAAATGTATTCACCAGCCTGACCTGACAGGGCAAGAGCAAAGGACAGCATTGTCAGAGCATGAAAAGACCATGAAGCCTAGAAGAGAAGCCATTGAATGACAGGTGTAACCACAGAATGTTGGCAATGCCAGTGGAGGAAATAGCTACCTTAATTTCTTGTTCCATGGTCACTTCTATTTTCTAATAAATTCCATTCTTAGCAAAATCCAACCAGATATTTAAATCCCAATATGTATAGAATTGTAGTCCATAAAAGTCAAACTTAGAGTAAGCCTAAACAGGACAGAAAAAGTCAGAGAATGAATCTGGAGATGGAGACTGAATAGAGAATAACCAACATGAAAAGAATGATGTTCTACCTCATTAATATTGAAGATACTGTGAATTCAATGAGACAATACAAAGAGGTTAATACTAGAAACCAACCAGAAGGTTGAAGATGAAAATATCTATTGATACCAAGTGTTGGTGAAGTTGTAAAGCAAAGAGAAGTGCTGGCAAGAGAGGAAATTGTTATAAACTCCTCAGAAGAGGGTTTTCAATTGTTTATTAGCATTGAAAATATCAACACTCCGTGTTGCATCAGTCTATCTTCTTGGTATATATCTGACACAATGCATTTACAAGGTTACCAGAAGACATCTATGGAAATTTTCATAGCAGCTCTGTCTTTAATAGCTAAAAATAAGAGCAATTCATATGTACAACATGAGTAGGATAAATATTATACATCAGTAAAGCCAAAAAAATTGGAGTGGATAGCTAAATTGTGAATTATCCAATTAACAGTGCAGCAAAAGTCAATGAAAATGAAGGAAATGTACCTACATACAACGTGGATAAATCTTACAAATGTAATAAATGAATGAAACGCACATGAAAGATCATGACGGCAGATTTTGTTATGTAAAATTTTTATAAATATAAAATTGATTTGCACTGTTTAAAGATGTATTCTTTTTTTTTTTTAAAGATTTTTATTTATTTATTTGACAGAGAGAAATCCCAAGTAGGCAGAGGCAGGCAGAGAGAGAGGAGGAAGCAGACTCCCTGCTGAGCAGAAAGCCTGATGCGGGGCTTGAACCCAGGACCTGGGATCATGACCTGAGCCAAAGGCAGCGGCTTAACCCACTGAGCCACCCAGGCGCCCCTAAAGATGTATTCTTATATGGTAAATTTAGTAATAGAAAACAAGGAAATGATTATCCTGGTAATCAAGATAGTAAGTACATTTTGGAGAAGGTGGGATTTACAATAATCTGAATGTTACAAGTAGGACCTTTTAGATTTCTGGCAATGTTCTAATGAAGATTTTCTCATCCATGTGATCTACGCTTTAGTGACCACTTTTGCTTTCAATGCTTTACTTGCTCAGCTGCCAATGGTCTACCTCGAACGTTCTCAGTTTCAGGTGTCAGTGTGATGTTTGGAAGAACGGATTTGGGAGGTAGAAGATCTGCTTTCTATCACATTACTTAGCCAACATTAGTTGGTAACTGGCAGTTTACTCAGAGACAAATGGAGCTTTCACTTCTTTGTGAAGTGGGGATAAAGACAACTAACTTCCAGAGAAGCTGGGATGACTAGGTGGGAAACTATACTTGGGAAGTAGCAGATGAAATACATTGTGAACAATCCTTAACTTCAAAATGGTGGTCAACAGGTGGAAACAAAATTCAAGAATACATTCCTTATGCTATCCTCTAAATCTGGTAAGAGAGTCTTCCTGTCTGTCCTTCTGTGGTAACTGACATCTTTCTCAGGAATGTTACCCATGACAATAGGACCCTCCCTGGTCCTCACAGCCTGAACAACAGCACCTGCTCCAGTACTCTCAACACTGCCTTAGGTTTATTTTGCTTTGAGTTTCTCTATTAAAAATCTTAAGGTCAGATAACATGTCTCATCTATTTCTACATCTCCTGGAGAGTGTTTTCTCACTTAAATAATTGGTGCCCAAAGAGTGAAACTTCCTGGAAGAATACACAATGATTGCTATCACCCCCACCCAGCCCCAAAGCCTAATGTTTTGAAAGAGGGAAGTGAAATAACAACACAGATTTAAAAAAAAAATACTTGATTAAAAATGTACATGTTGTCTGTGGTGAGACCAGAAAGATGTAATCCTCACACAGATGGGATTTTTATCTTCTTCCTTGCCTGCTGTTCACCCAGATTATATTTTATTTTCAGAAGTTTAATACTCCCAGGATCAAGGGACTTGGAGAATCAGATCAGTGTTGGGGAGAAGAAAAATCAAAACAAAAGGAAAGAACGTCTCCTACCTCATGTGCAGATAGAAGTAAAATCTATCTTCTCTGAAGACAAGGAAGAATGTCTTAACCAACTCCAAAGTACAGAATTAGGAACATAAAACTCACACTTTTGATCTTACATCTCCATTTCTCTATTGTCAGGTAAGGGTTTGGGGCTGCTTGAGAATACTCATGGATTTATAGATAAAAACAGTTTTAAAAAGACCCACGACAGCAGAGGTTAAGGACAGACTTCACACTTAAAAAGAGAGAAACCAGAAGTCAATGCATCAATTATACATTCTATCTGTGTATCTCTTTTCTTGTTATACAGAGATATTTAAATTTATTTCTTCTCTCATCTAGTGCTTGATCTCTTCTACTCTTAGTAATTATAAAATAAATAAATAGATAAATAAAACCTGTCTACATTTACTTCTTTGTATATCAAATGTGAACGTGCAATTTAATAAAGCTTTAAGATTGTCTGGGTGTCATCTTATGTTTTAATTTTAATAGCAGTGATTTGTCAGACAATTAGACTATGCAAGGCCAGTGAAGAGCTACAGTAAAGTATGGTTTGGACAGATATAATATATTGATAGATGTATTGATAGATAATAAAAAAGCTTTTTTACCCTGTTAATAAATGTTTTCCTTGGTATAAATTGATGTGTTATTTTTTAAAATCTATTTGCACAGTTAGTTCTCTTCAAAAAAACCTCAGAGAATATTTTAAGTACATTATTTCTCACCAAGTGTAATGATATCTCTAACTATGTAGTCAATTTATAATGCAAAAGTTATGAGACATAGTAGAAACTGTTTCCTGTCATGACATTAAGGTACAATGAGACTATTCTAGCTAAATTCACCATAATTAAATTAACTGATAGCAATTAATTCTTTTTCTTTAATAAGAAAAGAGCCATGGGCCTTTTCATTTATGGGAAAACTTACACTCCCATTAAGTTATGTTTATTCCTTGTATGAGAAAATAATTAATGATGAAGGCACTGACTGGTATATAATAATAAAAGAGTAAGTAGTTATTGAGTGATACTTCAGTTAGAACATGAGGAAACTGACATGATATCTAGGATTCCTTACAAAGGATTTGTCAAGATCAATGTTTTCTTTGACCCAACAGAGTTTGCTACCCTCATTAATGATGTTTATTAATTACTATCTATTATAATAAGATAATTAATAATTGCTGATATGCTTATATTTGATCAATTTCACCTTACAGAGAAAAAACAAAATTAAGTTAAATGAAGCAGCAGATAGAAAAGCAGCTAAACTCATACATTTCAGTATTTTTTTCCAATTTAGAATATGCATTTTAAAAGATTCTACAGAGGAAAAATGATGACTCATCGTTAATATTCCTTAAAGCAAAGCCTGGGTCTGATAGTAGAACCATGCTATTCTTTATCTTGTTTATATCACAATTTTATTTCCCATACCAATTTTGCTATCTTTCCCGATCAAAAATCTTTTTGCTTTTTTTTTTTGTATCTGATAATCTGCCTTCTTTACTATTTTTCTAGAAATAAAAATTTGCATCTTCAGAAGAGCAATAGGCTAATGGCTTTCCAAAACACAGGACTAACGCAGATTCTGCTTCATCTGTGGAACACTGATCAAAAGTCAGTTTTATTTTGGTAGCTGCTTTCCTCTGTACACAAGGATTTTAATTACGAGATTTTAGTAACTGGTAAAAATTTTAGTGATATAATTTAATAGCCACAACCTAAAGTAAGTCATTCTTCATTGCCATATTTGTAGAATAAAAAAATGCTTGCGATACTGTCTGGTATGTCACAATAGATGTGCCGAATGGAGTTAAACTATAATGATCATCATTACGTAACACAGATTCTCTTCGTACATACATTCACAGATATAAGCATGAACATTCATAGATGTCATACCAAATGCAACTCATTAAGACCTCAAAACATTGTGTCTTCTTTAAAGATACATTATGAATACAGTTAAGAATTTTATACACCTTTTTTATGTCTCCATATGGAGAAAGCAGAATCTCAAAATTCCACTGGGTGAGAAAGCAGAATAAAGCAGTCCTGATTATGTAGTCTTATTTTAACTGGAAGTTTTGTTGACCCCTCAAATCTACCCATCAAATCCACTTTCCTTACTTTTATAAGGAAAAAAATAAAAAATATACAAAGATATGGGTATATAATTATTCATTGCAGAATTGTTTATAATGTTAAAAATGTGAGAAACAACCTATCCATTCCACAGTAGCTTGTTAAATGAGTTAAGGTGCATCCATCCATTTACTGTTGTAATCATCAAAAACGCTTCAGAAGGAAAGGTCATGTTATTGACTTAAAATAACCAGATATACAACTATATACCTGCATTTGATAGATCTCTCTCCTTTCACATACATGCACATACACACACACAAATGCACATAAATGTTTTGAGTCATGTATTAAAAGCATGTTTGGAAGAGTCTTCAATACAATGAAAAGAGTAATTATATTTAAAAATGAAATTTCAAGTGATTTTCCACATTTTTCTGTTTAATTTGAATATTTACTAAATAAGTCCACTTCATTTTGATGATCACAGTAAAAATGTTCAATTATTTAGAGGTAGTTGCAAAAGAGCAACTAAATAGCATCTGACCAGGGGAAAAAATGTAAAAAATGATAAAAAAAAAATTGATGTCTTAAAACATAGTCACCAAACTGAAGGAACCCTTACAGTTCAGAGTGAACTACATTTTAAAGTAGAAATGTACCCAAAAATCCCCATATATAGAAAATATCAATAATTAAAATTTTGAAAGGAGAAGATCTAAGGTCAGGAAACCAGAATGCTATTTCAATTTACAGGTAAGTAAGTACTTAGGAAAGCTACATACAGCATAAATGCAATTTCCAATGTATATGGTTTACTTCAGAATTCCAAAAGATATTAGAAATAGCAATGGAATGGAAACCAAGAGATGTTCTGTGAGAAGAAAAGGAGGCAGATTTTAATACAGTAGAAACTAACCAATGCAGATTCTTTATTGGACTTTGATGGGGGGAAAATTTGGAGATAAGATGGGAGCATTCTGTCAGAGGTCATAAAATTGTCAAAGTCAATTCAACATAGATAAACATGGAGTTTGGTTACATAATGCTACAAGTTTAGCTAGAGTTGAAAATAGGTGTTGGGCATAGTGGAAATAAAGCTGGAAAGTTAAGATAGGTTAATTTGAAAACTTGAAAAATATAGCTCAAGTTTAATTTGGTAAATAATATCATAGTATCACTGTGTGTGAATGCTGAATGGGATATCAGACATTTACCCCAATTTTCTGTAATTTTTAATGAAAAAACTGGTACTCTTAATGATTTCAATGGCTGGATCATAAGGACGGTATCAAGATCTAAACTCAAATCATATTCTTATCTGTAACAGAAATAGTGGGATCTTCTAATGATAAATTCTTTAGGGACAGTAATCTCTAAACTATACTGAAGAAATATTAGCAAGAGTAATGGAAATAAATATAAACTGGAAAGATCCAAGAGCACCTCCAAAGGTAGATGTAAACATAAATATTGAATATATCACCTGAAAATGAGAGTGAGGTGTGGTGTGAGTCCTAAATAATTTTCAAATGAAGATGTGATGGGATTTTGTGAATATAATTATTTAAAAATGAAGAAAAAGCCATCAATTCTAGATTTCTGAGCTAGATGACTCTGATACAACTAGGCATTACTCAAAGCTAAATTGCTGAGAGCAATGACATACGTATGGGAAACTAATGCATGGACTTGCTATTATGAGGAAATAATCATCCAACGTAACCCTTTAGAGACATATATTAAAATAGTGTGATTTCACCCTGTTTCTGTAGGTTTCTTTTAAAAAAAGAAAAAGTTGTTTTCCAGGAAATCTTGAACCATGCACATAATCACAAAGACGATCTTGGGCTTCAAGGAACGCATTTCCAAATATGCAGTTTACTTGTTTATTTCTTGGAATTAGTCATGTTTCTAGGGAACAAAGATTAAATAAATGACAATTATTATGTCATTGGGCCTTTCATCCTGAAGCGGAGAACAAAGACCAAATTGGGATATTGAGATCAATAAATGAATCAAACAATCTCAATCTTTCTCCCCCGCTCTTTCCCTTCTGCTTTCCTCCCCTCCTTTCCTGTCCCTCATTCCCTTCCACCCTCCTGCTCCTTTCTCACACATACACACTGGTACCAGGAGTTTGGTAGAAAAAGTAAATATATTACACTGTAAGTAAATATTGGATTGACACATTATAGTTCTGTAAGTTACAAACTACAACTTATGAAATTCAAATTGCCTATGTACTCTGGCATTTGCCCTTTATTTTCCTCTTCATCAACTCTTAATTCATCCTTGCTCCTCTAAATGCCTAAGACATAAAATTATCTATTTACTTTCATCTACCTTCAGCTCTGGGGAAATCAAATGCTCTTATACTGGTTTCAGGAGGTCTTGCCCTTTTGTTCAGGCTAACGGACATCCAAAACAGTCTTTGACACTGCTTGACACCATCTCTTATCAGCATTTTTCATGACAAGTCTCTCCTTTTCTGGCTTTCTTGTATCCTTCACCATTTCTCTTACAACTTTTATAACTGATTTATTGCTCCTTTTTCAGACAAAGGTCTATTTAATTAGACCTTCTTGGTCCCAGAACAATGTATGAGGGCATGGAACTATGGGAGGTACAGGCATTCAAATTATTAGGTATAATTTGAAAGCTTTACAATAAAAATCAGATCAAAAGAAGAAAACAAAAACGCAATGAATAATCTATCAATGAAATATCTTCAAAGAAATATTCATTGATAAATGTGTGGAACATTTAAATATATTCTGACTCAGAACATGTACCCACAATTGTTAAACTTTACATTTTAACTCACTTTGAAATACCCTATCAGATATGTGTTTTTACTCTGAAGGAAATCATTAGTAATATCAACTCATCATGTGAAAGTACAAAATGGAATTATAGTGACTTTTGCAGGCCCAATAAAATGTCATCCATAAATAATTATAAAAATTGGGGCGCCTGGGTGGTTCAGTGGGTTGGGCCGCTGCCTTCGGCTCAGGTCATGATCCCAGGTCCTGGGTTCGAGCCCCACATCGGACTTTCTGCTCAGCAGGGAGCCTGCTTCCTCCTCTCTCTCTGCCTGCCTCTCTGCCTGCCTCTCTGCCTACTTGTGATTTCTCTCTGTCAAATAAATAAATAAAAATCTTAAAAAAAAAAATTAAAAAAAAATAATTATAAAAATTGCATCCTAATAAACAAAAGGATTAAAAAATAAGTAGAATAAGGTTCAATTCTCTAATTAGCAGAAAACCAGAATGAAGTAAGATTTTAACACATAACTCATCTATTTGGAAGTAAAACATACATGTGATCAAACTATAATTTGATGCACAAAATACTAATTTTTCCTCCAGAAGTCACTGAAGTAATATCAATAAATTCTCAATTTTTAGCCAATTATTTATCAGTAGATAATATATGTCAGTATTTATCTACATTGTTGATTAAAATTGAACAGGATATGCCAAGGAAAAAATCCTTCCATTTGACCATAACTGATCATTTAATGCAACTGTTTCTGGATAACAGAGTCCCAGCAAAGCTTTTAAAAACTGCATATACTTGGGAGCCTGGGTGGCTCAGTGGGTTAAGCCTCTGCCTGAGGCTCAGGTCATGATCTCAGGGTCCTGGGATCGAGCCCCATATTGGGCTCTCTGCTCAGCAGGGAGCCTGCTTCCTCCTCTCTCTCCCTCTGCCTGCATCTCTGCCTACTTGTGATGTCTGTCTGACAAATAAATAAATAAAATCTTAAAAAAAAAACCAACCTGCATATACTTATATCATATACCTCATTTTACAGTCTCTCACCCAAAGATAAAATAAGTAACTAAGAGAGCATTTTGCTAAAATATAGAAACCATATCTTTTTGTATATTAATCCTGCTGGAAATCATATAACTATGGTATTACTTATACCTTGTAGTAAAAATTGTACAGGTCTGCTATGTCCTGTTACAAAGTGGCACTAATGACTCATTCTACTAAATGGGCTATGGATAGAGAGGTCATGTGTCTATTCCATATCAAAGCATTAAAGAGTCAGCATGATGCCGGCACAGTGCCTTCCCTTGGTGCAGCATTTAGCAGGGAGTTTATCCTGAATGGTGATGTTATTAGATCCCAAAGCTTCCGTTGGCCTGGATCCCTGAGTGATAGCACGGAGTAAGGAACTAAGGAACTCCTTATGTCAATATGTTTTTGTAGTGTTAAGCCACTGAGACTTAGGGATTGTTTTTTATTACCACATATCATAGCCTAAGAAATATGTACTTAAGTATTACTACTTTCTACACACCATGTGCCAGGTACGCTTATGTATTAATCTGTGCTATGACTTCTCCAGAGTATGTGTCAGTCTTACCTATAGCTGTCTTATCTAATTATTTGCCTTTATTTTTTTCAATTATTTGAATTTGTAGGGTCAAAATAATATTCTTATTTTTACTTCCCTATCCTGACATAATGTAGAACAGAAATTTCAGTTATATGAACATCTTTATCTAAAAACTTCTGAATCCAAAACAGCCATGAAGTTATGTGAAAGCAGAGTTGCCATTTTGTGGATTGTTGGGGTTAAACTGGGCCAAGTTCTACATAAGAGGTGCAGTAGAGCAGTTTCGTTCTATATGATTTCTTGGAAGGGTTTATAATGTAAATGGTGTAAAAAAAATAACATTTATATTTAGAACACTTGAATTTCTGTAATATGGACATGTTTTATTTTTAAAATATATATTCTTAATTTCCAGTATTTTGAGTAAAATGAAAAACTTTACTAAAAAATGGTCCCAGAGACAAACATTGGCAGAAGAGATGTGAATAACCTCAAACCTGTGAATAATCAACTCACCAGAAACAAAATAAATATAAATCAAAACAGCAATGAGATACATATTTGACTATCATATTGGCAAACACTGAAAGAGTTAGAGAAAACAGAGTTGGCATGGTGTGAGGAAACTCACTATTTAAAGATAGCTTTTTGGAATGAAGAGTAGTGCAGATTTTCCTTCAATTTATGTCAAAATACAGCAAATATTTTCCAGAAAGTTCTAACTATAATAGAAATAAATGGAAGCAACTATAAAGTCCAAAATAAGAGATTCAAAAAATATAATAAGAGGAATTCATATGGAATACAAGGGAATTACTAAAGAATTAGAAATACATTTAAAAACAGGAAAATTTATTCATTTTTAATAACTATTTATTCATCCTCTACTTCTTATCTTATAATTGTGTCACAGACATCCTAGTCACTGAGGATGTGGTGCTGAATAGACACATCCCTGTTCAAACCTAAAGCATAAATTCAATGATAGAATAATGCAAATGGAAATCTTTTTATTTTTTTTAAAGATTTTATTTATTTATTTGACAGATGGAGATCACAAGTAGGCAGAGAAGCAGGCAGAGAGAGAGGAGGAAGCAGACTCCCTGATGAGCAGAGAGCCTGATGCCGGGCTGGATTCCAGGACCCTGGGATCATGACCTGAGTGGAAGACAGAGGCTTTAACCCACTGAGCCACGCAGGTGCCCCCGCAAATGGAAATCTTGATGATATTACAGGGAATCACAGGGAGACTTAGGCCAGTGAAGTAAAGCTTTGCTACCAAGGCGCCATTTAACTTGTGATCTAAAAGACAAGAAAGAGCCTGACATAGTCGAAGGAAAGGTCATCTGGACAAACAACAGCAGCAGCTCAACAAAGGAAATGAACTTGGTGTTCAAAGAACAGAAAGAAAACAAGGGTTTGAGCCCCATGGGTCATGGCAAGAGTCCTGGGGAACAAATTTATAGTTAAATAACCAAATCAAGGTACTTGAAGGCCATGGTAAAAGGAATGGACTTATTTTCAGGGGACTGAATTAAGAGGCAGAGGATTTTCACCAAAGGAAGTATTCTAGATGTGCTGGAATTTTAGAGCATTCTGGCAGCTATACCACGAAAATGAACTGTAGAGGGTGATAGACGGAACAGTTCAACCAGTACAGTAAATGCATTCTGGCAGCTGTACCGAAAATGAACTGTAGAGGGAGCTAGATGGAACAGTTCAGCCAGTATAGTGAATGCATTCTAGCAGCTGTACCAAAAATGAACTGTAGAGGGAGCTAGACAGAGGAGTTCAACCAGTACAGTGGATGCGGCAGTACTAAGAAATCAAAATGGTTTGGGCCAAGACAGCAGCTGTGAAAATGGAAAGAAGTGAAGTAACTCAATATACATGGTTGCTCCAGTCTTAGATATAGGGTTTGGTGGAAGGGAGGATTCTGCTGGTTTTGGATAGAGCCCCTGAGTGTGTTCGTTGTTGCAATGGGGAAGACTTGGGGAAGTATACACGAGGGGTCTGTGGAAGAGAGAAATCATGAGTCCTGACTTGGTCATTCTGAATTTAAGTTGAAACTGCTAAGCAGGCTACTAATAAATAAAGTTGGAGCTCAGTGGATTGGCCAGAGAATATGTTTGGAGCCCTCTTGCACAGAAATGGTTTTATCAGTCAAAATAATAAATGAGAACACTAAAGAAACAGAATAGAAAGAGAAATCTTTTGCAAATTTCCTAGTTAAGGATGTTTTTAAAATCCGAGCCCCTTAATATTCACCAGAACACAATTATGTTTTATTTTCTTTCCAGAAAAATATGAAATTTAAACTGTTATATAAGTTAAAGATAGTCCTCTAGTACCACATTTCATATAAAGACTGTTCACCAATATTTCTGTTTTTCTTTTTTTAATTAGTAATTTAGAAGTGAAGACTTACTTCACTTTCTATTAGAGTAGAAGAAATCTAAGAGAATTCTTTTTAGGGTTTTGTTTTTTGTTTTTTGTTTTGTTTGTTTGTTTTCCCAAGCACTATGGCCACAAAGTTATTCTTTTTCCCTAAGATTAACTTGACTATAGCAGGGATGACACTCCCTCTGTGAGCAGAAATCACCCTGTTCTTGATTTTATTTGAAAAACTGGATGGTAGCACTCTTTTGGATGCACAGAACATTTGAATTTTCTTTTTGTCTTTAGTATTATGATCAGTAGTTATTCTTCAAAATTTCATGATTCTATTGACTACTTTCCTTATGAGAACCCAGACATGAAAAGCACTGATGTCTTTTTTTTTTTTTTTAAAGAGAGAGAACACGCAAGTACAAGCACACAAGTGGGCAGGAAGGGGCAGAGAGAGAGGGTGAGAGAAAATCTTGAGCACTCTCCATACCCAGTGCAGAGCCTAGACGCAGGGCTTGATCTCATGACCCTGAGATCATGATCTGAGCTGATATCAACAGTCCTATGTTTAATCAGTTGAGCCACTCAGGCACCCCAACACTGAGTCTTTTGAGAAGGGAAAAAAAAAAAAAAGCAATCTTGCTTTGCTGAGGGAAATTTATAAAACCCTGTGGAGGGGTCACAATGTCTCAGACTTGATTCCATTATCTCACTGTGTTTCCCTTCAAATTGCCTCCAGGCTCTGCTTTTCCAGAATACATAGATTTTACTTTTTTAAAAAATATATTCTGGTTAAATCATTATGTTGTAATAAAATCTCTGGGAAAAAAATATTTTATCATTCAAAAATTTAAAGAAGTGAAGACATCACCAAGTAAGATTGAATATCAGCTGATACCACAGTCAAAAAGGGCTTTGATAGTGAAGGCATTTAGTTCGTGTTCTTGCTGTTTTGTGTTTTGTGTCTCCTAATTTCTTAAACTCATTGTCTTTTATGCCTGAGATTTCTAGAGAATAAAATCAATGACTTCATTGTAGAGACTGACTCTGGGAGCAAAGGCCTTCACCTTTTTCATTGCCATTATTACATGTAAACATGATTTAATGCCTAATACAGAGAAAAATAAGTGAACTTACAGAAAGAATAAGAGAAACAAAAATAATGTATTGGAACTATACGTTTTAATTTAATAGAATTTGAAAATGAAATCATATTTATTTTTATTGAACATATCAACATGGAGATAAGATAAAACTTTATTTTCAAAGAGACACAGTATCCTTTTAAGTAGATCTCTGAGCACATGAACTACTCACTCTCTTCCTTCTTATGTTGCAAAGGATTTGAATTCCTCTGTTTAGTTCATTTAGGCGGCACATAAAGCTATGAGCACTACCAGTTGCCACTGGAATAAACATCAAAAGAAACAAGCTAGAAATATTATTTTGTCCAGACAGTAAATTCTAAATTCACTTTGCATATTCACTCAGCATATTTTATACTGGAACTTATAATTATGTATCTTCAAGTGTTGGAATCCCATTGTTCTAGACTATAAGCATAATTTTTCGTTATTTCGTAATGGACACCAAAACATACTCATCCTAAAGCCCAGTCTTTCTTCTTTAAGAAGATACTACTGAATGAACCCAGCCATCCCAACCTCTTTTCAAGTTTACATAAAAAGGAAGATGAAGAACATATGTAACCATGTGACTATGGCAGGTAGGGGGTGGTGGTGGAAGCTGAGCCTCTGTTATGAAATAAGCCCTCTGCAGTATCTGGATATGGATCTCTACTTCCTTTCCACTCCAGGGGGGAATAGCCTGGCGGGACTATTCAGGACAGTCTGAAATGCTGGCTAAGTGTCATGCTATAAAGTCCACTGGTAATGCACTCACCAGAATGGACACCTGACATTCAGTGGTAGAAAGGAGCAATAATAATATTTCAAAGACTGCTTCTTGAAAGAAAGTTCTGAACAGGCACACAAAAGATGTATTCCCTTATGATCTCTGGGAGAAAACTGTTAGCTTAGCTATCTGTCTCATGATGCCTTTCCCATACACTGAGAAGTAGCTGAACATTAAGACCTATCTGAAGGACTAGATATTTGGCAAATTTCAATTTTTATCCAGTCTGCAGTGCCTTCTGAATCTCCCTACTTCTAAGTGAGCAGGCCATCTCCAAAAGACGCCTCAGAGTGTTTCAATCACAGAAACTCACACCCAGGAAAACGACAAAGTAAAATTCTGTTACTCTCGTGGTCAAAAATCCAAAACATCAAATGTCTGTCAGTGGATCAACTTGTATCCCCTCTAAAAATCTATTAGCAAGTCAGAACACTGAGATGATTATGCTTTACTGTCAAAAAAACTTTTTAAAATAATGTTACTGGTGCAAATGAACTCTAGTTCATGAAAGCACCTTTTGTGTAAAGATAATCTTTCTGGTATCTTCCATTATTACCTGGGTTTTAATAGACCTGCTGTTTATTGATTTCTCTACCTAAGTAATCATTCTTGAATTGATGCATAATGCTGCTTGTGCTAAATAATTGATAGTGTGGAGATTTACGGGGAAAGGCTATGGCAAGCCAGAGGATGTGGCAGACAGAGGCTTGGCAGTATAGCAATAAATGTAGTCAGAAGAGGCCAGCGCTGTCAGGATTGGAATATCGTATGATTAATTGCTCTATTACTTCTCCTTGGGGAGTAGAAAATGAAGCAGCTTGTTGAATGTAGCTTCCTTTTATTTATTCATTGGAGTAGAGGGTGAGAGGAGAGTGCTTTAGTCTCTATTGTATTTTTATTTACCAAAGGCAGATTCAAGAGCTGATCTTGTTGAAGATTTATAAAAAAAACACTGTTGTTGCATAATTGGAGATTCACTAATGTTACAAGGCTATTCAGAAAGGATGTCCATTTCCAGTGAATAGCCATCACTTTGAATGTGGGTTACTGAGGGAAAACAGTAATGCCAAAATTGTTAGTACAATGACCATGAACCACATCAGAGAACAGTTAGAGTGCTCAAATGAGGTTTCATATTTAAAATATGTGCTGGTTTTGTTTTCATTTATTGATGAAAAATTATATTGAAATTTGCAATATTTACATATGGGTGTGTGATTAGAAAGGTATATTCTAACTTCCTTACACATACACATTCATGACTTCAGCAAAGAGAAAGAAAAATCAGTTTTACATTATAGCATATAATTTCAATACCATGAGTTTTTCAGGTTTATCGTTTTTATGTAATGAAATAACAATCAAAATTCTTTGTCCTGAAAATAGGAAAAAATAAAATTTACAAAACTTTTCTATTATAATCTCATGTTTCAGAAAGTCAATTCTAAATTTAATTCAATTGTTATCAATGTTATCAAGAGTCCAGAACTCTTTGCCAGAGGGATAGACCTGGTTATATGCATACATGCAGGACAGACAGGATAGACATTAAAACCACATGCAGATTTTAGAACACTCACTGACAAAATAAGAACTTTTTACCTTGGTTCTGATAGGGTGGGCCAGGGAGGGATGGAATTTCATATATCTCTTCTGTAGTTAACTTTGTTTTTTTTTGTTTCCTAGCCACCATCTTACAATGTGTGCAAATTTGACCACCTAAGCTACTTCTAATTACTTCACTGTTCTCATAATGATCTTTTAAGCAGAGTATATTACAAGAGAAAATAGCATAGCTCAACCATTTAGTATAGCATGATCTATCAGTGTGGATCATTCTCTCCCATTAAAATAGCATAAATTTCTGATAATAACATCCATCTCCTGCCAATCCTATAAATTTTTACCTATGTATTTAGAAAATAAGTCTTGTGAAATGGTTGTTTACCCAAAATTTAAACAATAGCACTGGATTTGAAAACTTTAATATGGTATGATCGGTTTTCTTCTCATTTAACTTTAATACGATGGGGGACCCCAGACACTGGGAACTGGGATTTGTTAAAGATAGATGTGAACATTTTGTTCTTAATACTATTTGAACCTGTGAGACAAATGTTAAATATAATTACCTCTGCTGAAAAAAGAATACTTACATAAAATAAATAACTAATAATTTAGCTGGTTTGACTTATCCTTCCAGTATCCCTCTTAAATCTCATACTGGATCCTTTTCAAAAATTAGTATTAATTACCAAAAAGGAGTACTGTGGTAAATAATATTGCAAATCTATTTGTTTACTAATTTAGGGCATAATAGCCAAAACTTGTAATAAGTGCTATGGAGAAGAGACAACTACACTTTATTATCACAAAGCAGCCAGATGTTAATTATTTTATTTTTGATACATGGGGTTCAGTGCAGAGGAAGAGGGAGAATTTTAAGCAAGCTCCACACCCAAAGCAGGGCCCGACACGGGGCTCGATCTAGCGTTCCTGAGATCATGACCTGACCCAAAATCAAGAGTTGGACACTTAATAGACTGAGCCACTGAGGTGCTCCAGCCAGACATTATTTTTAAACATAAATCAAATCGTCTTTTCTTTCCTTAAAGCCCTCAGTTGGCTCTTTAATTCAACTGATGTAAAATGAGCAAATCAGACAAAACCAACAAATCTGGACCCTAACTTCCAGACTCATGAATACTATTTTCCCCTTGACTTTCTAGGATCCAATTCATTTATTTACCTTCTTTCTGTTCTTCCACTTTGGGCATTTATATTGTCTTTGTCTTTACCAGAAATGATCTGCCCACTTTGCAACATGATCTCCCTTTGTTCCAAGTCCCAACTTAAATGTTGCTTCTTTAGGGAGGGCTTCTCTGACACACAGTCTACAAGCAACTGTCTATTGTATCACTACTTTATGGCTTTTCATAGTACACACAAGTGTCTGAAAGTATCGCCTTTGCTTATTTATTTGTCATGTATTTTTCTCTCTCATCATTTAGCTCTTGTGGTAAGTAAAAAATTGTCCCTCCAAAGTTATCTATATCCTAAACCCTGGATCCATGTTACCTAACATGGCAAAAGGAACTTTCCAGATGTAATTAAAATTAAGGGCCTTGAGAAGAGGAGGTTATCCTAAATTATTCAGGCAGGCTCAATTTAATCATAATCATATGAATCCTTAGAAATGGAGGACCTCTCCTGGCTGTAGCCAGTCAGGGGAAGATAGGATTATAGCAGAGAAGCAAAGAAGAATGCAACATTTTGGCTATGAAGATAGAGAAAATGAGTCACAAGCTAAGGAAAGTGGGAGTCCTCCAGAAGATGAAAAATGCAAGGGAACAGAGTCTCTTCTAGAGCTATCAGAATGATGCGGAAACTTGCGACCAACACCTTTATTTACCTCACTAAGAGCCATGCTGGACTTCTGACATACAGAATTATAAGATGTGTGTGTGTGTGTGTGTGTGTGTGTGTTAAGTTACCAAGGTCATGGTAATTTGTTAGCAAAAATAATAAACTAATACAACTATAAAATCCTTGGGACCAGAAACTTCATCCATCTGATTCACTCTATGGCCAGAGGTATGTCTGGCACATAGATGGAGCTCAGTAAGTAGTTGTTAAATACATAAATGTATGTAGTGATTAACCAGAAATAAATCTTTCCTTCAAGGTACATAATTGATAAGACATTTGTTTTTTTTATACAGCTAACTAATATTTTATTAGGCAATTTCTATTCTCCATTTTTCTCTAGACATCATATATTTCATGAAAGTCATATATTTCCTACACCCAAAAGAGTCAATTATCACTAAAGATAACCCCTTCATCTTTAGTGCAATGAATGTTTAATGACGGCTCCATTCCTCCTTCCCCAAGCATTTGCAGAAATAGAGTAATAGGCACTATATACCCACCTCTCAATCTCAATAGTTATAAAGTTGAGATACTCGTGAGGAATATTCATGATCAATCATTCTTCCTCTCATTCCCATAGATTTCCCTCTTTTCATATTTTTTGAAGCAAATTTAAGAACTCATATAATTTCAACAGCAAATATCTCAGTTTATATCTTTTTTAGAATATTTCATTTATTTGAGAAAGAGAGTGAGAGAGCATGAACAGAGGGAGGGGCAGAGGGAGAAGCAGACTCCCCAGTGAGCAGAAAGCCTGGATGCAGGGCTAGATCCTAGGATCCTGAGATCATGACCTAAGCCAAAGGCAGTTGCTCAACTGACTGAGCCACCCACATGCCCCTCAGTTTGTATCTTTAAAAGATCAGGACTCTAAATAGTTAGATGAACATTTTCCAAAGTTACAAGCTGTTTTTGTACCTTTTGATTCTGAGCTAGGCCCTCCTGGTGATTTGGTCAAGGAGATGTTAGTGGATGGGATGCATGACTGCTTGTCCCAGATTCTACATGTTCCCTCTGACTTACTCTTTCCCTCAGCCATTGCTGTGAAAAGATGCCCAAAGTAGCCCACCAGAGGATGAGAGACATGTGGAATAGAGCCAAGTCACCCTAGTGGACCAAGCTAAAGCCATCCTAGGTCAACCCTTACCCACCTGACCCCAGACTTGGGAGTCCAACTAAATCTAGCTGAAATTACCCTCCTACAGAATTATGAGCTAAATAAGTGCTTATAGCTATAAATCACTAAAATTTGAGGACATGTAACAAACATGACAGCAGTAGATAAATAATACAAGAACTCTATTTTATAAATCAGTGAGGGGGTAATGAGTATCCACAAACTCATTTTTCTGGGGGAGAAGATCCAGGTTTGGAGAGACCAAAATCTTATGAAAGTTGAAGAGTCTCTTTTTAGAAAAAGAATAATTACACATACACAACTAGGCATGAAAGTAAATATACTTTTAGAATAAGAAAATAATAACAGAAGCCTTGTAAATCTAAATAACTTTATTCTGAGGTTTGCTTAGTCATTCTACCAGAAATGGTTGCACAGAAATGCTTCTTAATTGCAATCTGGCTTCTCCTTTCTACCTGGAACACTTTGTAAACTCCAGCATTCACACAGGCCCATATACAGAAATAAGCTAAAGCTTAAATTCATTAGTTTCACTTTACCATTTACCTACTGAGAAGATTAAAGGAAGCACTATTAAAATAAGGTAGTGTTGTAACAATAGCCTTTCTGGTGTCTGAAGGAGTGATTCTGAGGTAAGCAGACAAAATTCCTGGGTGTAGGTAGAATTGTCAGGTTCATGAGGGAAGCCGTATTGTTCATGTTTCAGAAGGGCTGCAGAGTACCAAGTGAAGAACTGTTTCTGCCACTCTATTAGTTCTGCTTTTCACATTCTTCCAAACTTCTCATACTTTTCTATACTGTATTTAAGAATGAGCTACACTGGGATGCTGGGGTGGCCCAGCTGGTTAAGCAGCTGCCTTCAGCTCAGGTCATGATCTCGGGGCCCTGGGATTGAGTTCCACATTAGGCTCCTTGCTTAACACGGAGTCTGCTTCTCCCTCTGCCTGCCTCTCCCCCTGCTTGTGCTCTCTCTCTCTGGCAAATAAAGAAATAACATCTTAAAAAAAAAAAAAAAAAGAATGAGTTCCAGTCTAGTGTGTTCAGTCAGGATACTATGAAAGACCTGCCAGGACAACTGGGAGGAACACCCTATTGGGTTTTAACAGTATGCTAATTACTTATGACATTTATGTAAAAAGGCAATTGTGCCCCTTTAAAAAAAAATGGAATGAATTCTTTTTACCGATTGCCTTCCTAATCTCAATTGTATGTGTCACCTGAGGTAGGATGAAATATTCAAAATATAGCAAACACTTCCTTCCTGAAAATGCCAAAATCATTAGCTTGATTTGCATCAGTAAATGCGAGTACAAAGCTGAGCTCTGACTGAAGACAATATCAGTGATTTGAAGGTTGATTACTTAATTTTTTTTTATTTTTACATCTTTGATTTAGCAGAGCCTAAACTTTTTCTTTTTTTTTTTTTTAAAGATTTTATTTATTTATTTGACAGAGAGAGATCACAAGTAGACAGAGAAGCAGGCAGAGAGAGAGAGGGAAGCAGGCTCCCTGCTGAGCAGAGAGCCCGATGTGGGACTCGATCCCAGGACCCTGAGATCATGACCTGAGCTGAAGGCAGAGGCTTAACCCACTGAGCCACCCAGGTGCCCCCTAAACTTTTTCTTAGCAGAGCCTAAACTCATAAAATTTGATTGTGTGAAAAGAAATTTTGAACACACTTTTCTATAAAATCCTTTGTTTTAATCTTTTTTTCCTAGCATATAGCAAAGCAGATACTTATTAAAATTAATATATTTCAGAAATATAAAACAAAGAACATGAAAGTGCCCAATAATTCAACTCTCATTCCATTCTGTTAACTGGAGCTGTGTGAAATTTATTATTGTACTAAAAATTTTAATAACCCTTACCTTTTCTTAGCACATATGTGTTTAGCAAGACAAGCAATAAAAGTACTCATAAAATTCTCTTGTAAAATTTTCAAAGTAGTCTAAAATGAATGATTAATTTGAATGTTGATTTTTTTTTGTGTTTATTAGAAAGATTATTTACATACATATTATTCCTTTTCTGGTAAACAGGTTGACAATGAATTATATTCCACATTAAAAGAGTCATTTATGTTGTTCTGGTTCAACTTATTTTATATGTGTTTACAATTCCAAGTATGTCTTTTCTTACCTTTTAACCTATGGATACACCTCACTTTTATTACTACCCCAGGAGTGTAATAGTACATATGGGCTATTTTATGCTGTGGTGAACAACAACTTCATCTCCCAGGAGATCGACCTAAACAAGGTCAATTTCTCATTCATAGTACATGTCCAGTACCAGCTTTGCAGGGACATTGT
Organism: Lutra lutra; assembly: GCF_902655055.1. Taxonomy (NCBI): domain Eukaryota; kingdom Metazoa; phylum Chordata; class Mammalia; order Carnivora; family Mustelidae; genus Lutra; species Lutra lutra. The sequence goes on from NC_062290.1 coordinate 55,939,996, forward strand.
TCCTTGTGGCCACTCAGGGGCCTCGAATGATGGAGGCACTATCATTTTATAATATATCATATGAGCCTAGGCTTCCAGGTCTGCCATGGGGAAAGGGAACAAAGAGACTCCCATAAACCACACATGGCATAAGCTAGTTCTCTCTCATGCCAGAAAAGAAGGGGGAATCAGGTGAATTGGTGAGCAGTAGTGATTTACTATAAATTTTTATCCCCAAGATGGTGATTCATTATCTCTATTATTTCCTTCTTGTGAATAAACCCCAATAAACTATTTGATTTGAGCCTCATATATACAATTACTCATATTATGCAGAGGAGAGAAACAAATAAAAAAAAATTTTTAAGTAAGTATTTAAAATCATAGAGCTAGCTAATTATGCTCCAGGTCTTCTTTTTCTTTTTTTCAAACTTAGAAGATAGAACCTTCCCTCATTGCATCATTGTTCCAAAGTAAGGAAACACATTCTACCAAATTACATTAATTTTTGCTTTTCTAATAAATCATGTGAATAATTTTACTGTTGTATAAAATACATTGTAAAAATTGCACAAATAGATTATGTGGGAAAGCATTCTATTGGCAATAAAAAGCATTCTATTGGCAAAAAATAAGGTAATACCAAATTGGAGACTTCAATAATTGAACAATGTTAACAATTATTCCAAAATGTAATACAATTAAAGATGTCTTATATATACAAGTTAAGTTGTTCACAACCCAATCAAGACTAATTAGTAATGGCTTTTCCAGTAGAATTTATCTAGTTTCCTTCTCATAATTGAATTAAACTTAATCTCCTGAGTATCTCAAGGTTGATGAAATCAATATTGGGGTGGTGGAATGAAGACAAAAATGTTCTACTTAAAGCCACATAAATCATCTAGATTAAAAAAAATAAAAGATAATGACAACCACTCTCTTATATGTTGTTTCTGCTGTCCGTGTGCTACATTCAGCATATTTTGCCAACTACTTCTTTAAGGTTATGGGTTCGGTAATCTAATTAGGCTGGGTCCAGGTAGTATATATGTTTTAGGTTCTACCTGTAGGAAAATAGAAACCATAACAAAACCATGGGTTCCAAGAATAAGTCAGAGGGTTTGGTCACTGGAAAACTTAATTTAAGTATTATTAATCTGTGTTCCATTTTGGTAATGTGTAAATCAGCTCATTTTTTGATAACAAATTAAAACCAAGACCCTGAAAGAGATGAGGTTATTAACCCTTGTTCCCCAGCCAATTCCCATTTAGATATTTGCACTGTGCTGCAGGGCTGAATTCTTCCAGTAATTTCATTTTGAAAAATAAAATTAGACAGCAGATTCTGGCACCCTTTTCCAAATTGTACTGTAGTTCTATAAGTGTACTGTTCAACAGCTGCTATGTTCCACCCCTTAAGTGCTTATGTTCCCAATTTTCCAAAATAATTCATTTTTGTAAAAATAATACATCTCATTTATATAGAGCACTCCATTTCATGATGACAATGTTATTTCCATTCAACCCACATAAACAGTGTCAGTATGAGACTGAGGATAATTTCACAGATAATGAAACAGATGCCCAGAAAAGAGAAAGTAAAGGGCACATGGTGAGCTATAGCTCTACTTCTTTTAAAAATATTCTAAATCTTCTCTGGGATGCTTGTGCTTGCCCACAATGTGTCTCTTGATTAGGTCTCTACATATTATGATAAGGGAGTCACCTCTATCATAGGGCCAATGATATTAGAAATCTAGGATGCATGAAAAATGAAAACAAACACAAGCAGAAGCCCAAGAATATTAACCAGTCTTTTAACAGGCCTCATATTCATGATTAATTTGGTATTTCTGAAAGATGTAAAATGCATGCTTTTTAACTTAATGATATAAAGGAGCAAAATCCACTTGAAGGTGCCGAGGTGACCATGTGATCATGCAGGGAAGCCACAATAATGGGTAGAGGGCAAGGCTACTGGAACAATACAGCATGTGCCCTAAATGTGCTGTTCTCTCCTCCTCTTTGCCCATCAGCCCTCTCCAGGCACCTTAACCAGATGGTGGCAAGACTACCATCTAGTTTATTAAAAAGAAACATAAGTAGGCTGGCAAAAGTCATCTCTTTCTCCCTAACAAAGTAAGTGTGATTTTTCTGTCTCCCTTTTCAACTCTAATGGTTTTCCTCGGCCTGTTTCATTGGCTGATACTGCCAAAAGCATAGGAAAGAAGGAAACCATAAATTACTCTTTTCTTGGAGTTCTGGATAAACCTAATAACATCTATAAGATGTGGGCTCAAAAGCTAATCTGTATTTCATCATGTAAAAATCCATCATTTCCCATTTAATGGAGTAGTTTCATTTAAAGAATGAGATTTGAATTTTGTCAAATTCCTTTTCTGCTTCTAGTAAAATGATCCTACATTGTTGGTTTCTTTCCTATTAGATCAATGTCAAATAGATTAATGGATTTACTAATCCTGAATTACCTTAGCATTTCTAGAACAAACCCCACTTGGTCATAATGTGTCATAATTTTAGTATACTCTCAGTTTCTTTTTGATTAAATGATAGTTTAGATTTTTGCTTGGCTCTTCATAAATGAGGTTGGTCAGAAGTTTTCTTTCTTGTGCTTAACATTTTTCAGGTAAGGGCACCATTTTAATACCTGCTGTAGAAAATTTTTGGAAGTTTTACTTAATTTTCAATGCCCTAGAATAGTTTAAGTAACATCTGGATTTTAAAAAGTGCGTAAGTTTTTGAGAATGCCCCTATGAAATTATTTTGGGCCAAATGCTCTCATCCAGGAGAGCTCTGCCATGTTTTTGTTTCTCCTATGAAATTACTCTGTTTGAACTTCCTATTTTTACTGAGTATATCTCAATTAGGACATATTTTATTTTCCCAGAAAGTTACACATTTAATCTAGATTTTCAAATTTATTTGCATACAATTATGCACATAAGTCTCTTGGGATTCTCGTAATTCCTATTTTCTGAGGCCACTTTCTCCTTTTCATGGCTTACTTTGTATATACAGGTTTCTCCCCTTTATTTTGTATAATTGCTTTATTTCATGATTTTTAAAAGTTGTTCAACTCCGCTGTTTATTAGTTCCATTGTGTCAACATTAAGTGCTGCTCTTATACTAAGTTTCCTCATCTACTATTTTGGTTCAATTTTTTTAGTATCTTAAATTCTTTGTGTTTGGTATTCATTTACTTTTAAATTCTGATTGCATAGGTATTTACTTTGAAGGTAGAGTCTCCTTTTATTGCATTATGTTCAGAGAATATTTATCATTTCTGTATTTTATATTTTTTGAGATTTTTTATGGCCTAATATAGTGCAAGCTTTTGTAAATGTTGCATGTGCAAATGTATTCTTCATTGTTGGGGTTGGGAGCTCACTATAAAACCTAACATCTACCTTACTGATTATGTCATCATTGTCTCATTTCCAATATTGTTTTTCTACTGATTCTGTCTTGATCTGGGAGATGTGTGCTAAATTCTCTTAGAATTGTTGAGATTCTTTCCTTTTTATCCAGTTGTTGTTTTATTATTGAGTACATAGAAATTAACAAGTTTCTTCATTGTGAATTTTTGCCTTTAGTGTTATAAAATCCTCTTCCTATTAAATAAAACTTTTTTGGCCTGATTTGTATCATGCCTGGTTAGATAATGGTAGCTGTATATCTTTCTATGTGCTAACCTGTCTGAAACTCTCTTTATTTTAGGTATTTTCTTTTGTACAGGCCACAGAGATGGTTTCTGTTATAAAGCCTTTCACTTTGTATTTTTTTATTTTCTCATTTTTCATTTAAGAAAATTCATATCTTCCTTTCTAAAATTTATTTCCATGCACATGACTGCATATTTATGTATGGTGCCTCAAAAACATAAATACTGAGCAATACAAATTAATTCACTTAACTTTTATGTTAGCTTAATGAATTAAAAGAGATGATGTCCATTTTAGGAAACTCATTTCTTTTTATTTTTTTTTGTTTGTTTAAAGATTTTATTTATTTACTTGACAGACAGATATCACAAGTAGATGGAGAGGCAGGCAGAGAGAGAGGGGGAAAGCAGGCTCCCTGCTGAGCAGAGAGCCGGATGCAGGACTCGATGCCAGGACCCAAGATCATGATCTGAGCCGAAGGCAGAGGCTTTTACCCATGGAGCCATCCAGGCGCCCCAGGAAACTCATTTCTAAGATAAGGTCGAAATCTGTATTTCTCTGATCCAATACATACCTACATAATCCTAGCAAAAAGAGGAGACATATACTAAAGAACTGAGGGACCATGTTTTCTATTTTCAAATTAAAATTCCAAGTATGCTTTCACTTAAAATTAGTTATTTAGGGGAGGAGTCAAGATGCCGGAGAAGTAGCAGGCTGAGACTAATTCAAGTAGCAGGAGATGAGCTAGATAGCTTATCTAAAGATTGCAAACACCTACAAATCCAATGGGAGATCGAAGAGAAGAAGAACAGCAACTCTAGAAACAGAAAATCAACCACTTTCTGCAAGGTAGGACTGACGGAGAAGTGAATCCAAAGAGATGGGAAGATAGACCGCGGGGGGAGGAGCCAGCTCCCGGCAAGCGGCGGAGCAACGGAGCACAAAATCAGGACTTTTAAAAGTCTGTTCCGCTGAGGGACATCGCTCCAGAGGCTTAACCGGGGTGAAGCCCACGCAGGGTCAGCGTGGTCTCAGGTCCCACAGGGTCACAGAAGGATCGGGGGTGTCTGACTGTCGCAGAGCTTACCGGTATTAGAACGGGGAAGCCGACTACAGAGACAGAGCTGAGGAGTGAGCTCTAAGCTCGGGGTTACCTTGAACCAGTCGCAGGCGCGGTCAGCTCGGAGCGCGGCCGGAGGCCAGGGTGATGGGAGTAATTGGGTGCCGTTCTCTGAGGGCGCACTGAGGAGTGGGGCCCCGGGCTCTTGGCTCCTCTGGGCCGGAGACCAGAAGGCCGCCATCTTCATTCCCGCCTTCCAGAACTCTATGGAAAGCACTCAGGGAACAAAAGCTCCTGAAAACAAACCCGAGCTCATTACTCAGACCGGCCCCTAGTAAGGGCGGTACAACTCCGCTTGGGGCAAAGACACTTGAGAATCATTACAACAAGCCCCTCCCCCAGATGATCAACAAGAAACCCAGCCAGGACCAAGTTCACCTACCAAGGAGTGCAGTTTCAATACCAAGGAGAGCAGCGGAATTCCAGAGGAGGAGAAAGCAAAGCATGGAACTCATGCCTTTCTCCCCATGATTCTTTAGCCTTGCAGTTAATTTTTTTTCTATTTCAATTTTTTTTCTTCTTCTGCTAAATTTTTTTAACTTTTACCCTTTTCTTTTTTAATGTTTTTTAGGTACTTTATATAATATATATATATTTTTTTCTTTTTATATTTTTTCTTATTGGTTTTCTTTTTTTAATTCTTTCTTTTTTTTTTCTTTTTTTTTTTTTTTCTTTCTGAACCTCTTTTTATGCCCTTTCTCTCCCCTCACGATTTGGGATCTCTTCTGATTTGGCTAAAGCATATTTTCCTGGGGTTGTTGCCACCCTTTTAGTATTTTAATTGCTCCTTCATATACTCTTATCTGGACAAAATGACAAGGCAGAAAAATTCACCACAAAAAAAAGAACAAGAGGCAGTACCAAAGGCTAGGGACCTAATCAATACAGACATTGGTAATATGTCAGATCTAGAGTTCAGAATGATGATTCTCAAGGTTCTAGCCAGGCTCGAAAAAGGCATGGAAGATATTAGAGAAACCCTCTCGGGAGATATAAAAGCCCTTTCTGGAGAAATAAAAGAACTAAAATCTAACCAAGTTGAAATAAAAAAAGCTATTAATGAGGTGCAATCAAAAATGGAGGCTCTCACTGCTAGGATAAGTGAGGCAGAAGAAAGAATTAGCAATATAGAAGACAAAATGACAGAGAATAAAGAAGCTGAATAAAAGAGGGACAAACAGCTTCTGGACAACGAGGGGAGAATTCAAGAGATAAGTGACACCATAAGACGAAACAACATTAGAATAATTGGGATTCCAGAAGAAGAAGAAACAGAGAGGGGAGCAGAAGGTATATTGGAGAGAATTATTGGAGAGAATGTCCCCAATATGACAAAGGGAACAAACATCAAAATCCAGGAGGTGCAGAAAACCCCCCTCAAAATAAAAAAGAATAGGTCCACACCCCGCCACCTAATAGCAAAACTTACAAGTCTTAGTGACAAAGAGAAAATCCTGAAAGCAGCCCAGAAAAAGAAGTCTGTAAGATACAATGCTAAAAATATTAGATTGGCAGCAGACTTATCCACAGAGTCCTGGCAGGCCAGAAAGAGCTGGCATGATATATTCAGAGCACTCAACGAGAAAAACATGCAGCCAAGAATACTATATCCAGCTAGGCTATCATTGAAAATAGAAGGAGAGATTAAAAGCTTTCAGGACAAACAAAAACTGAAAGAATTTTCAAACACCAAACCAGCTCTACAGAAAATATTGAAAGGGGTCCTCTAGGCAAAGAGAGACCCTAAAAGTAGTATATCAGAAAGGAACAGAAACAATATACAGTAACAGTCACCTTACAGGGAATACAATGGCACTAAATTCATATCTCTCAATAGTTACCCTGAATGTGAATGGGCTAAATGCCGCAATCAAAACACAGGGTATCAGAATGGATAAAAAAACAAAACCCATCTATATGTTGCCTACAAGAAACTCATTTTAAACCCAAAGACACCTCCAGATTTAAAGTGAGGGGGTGGAAAACAATTTACCATGCTAATGGATATCAGAAGAAAGCAGGAGTGGCAATCCTTATATCAGATCAATTAGATATTAAGCCAAACACTATAATAAGAGATGACAAAGGACACTATATCATACTCAAAGGAACTATCCAACAAGAGGATCTAACAATTTTAAATATCTATGCCCCTAACGTGGGAGCAGCCAACTATATAAACCAATTAATAACAAAATCAAAGAAACATATCGACAATAATACAATAATAGTAGGGGAATTTAACACTTCCCTCACTGAAATGGACAGATCATCCAAGCAAAAGATCAACAAGGAAATAAAAGCCTTGAAAGACACACTGGACCAGATGGACATCACAGATATATTCAGAACATTTCATCCCAAAGCAACAGAATACACATTCTTCTCTAGTGCACATGGAACATTCTCCAGAATAGATCACATCCTCAGTCCTAAATCAGGTCTCAACCATTATCAAAAAATTGGGATCATTCCCTGCATATTTTCAGACCACAATGCTCTGAAGCTAGAACTCAATCACAAGAGGAAATTTGGAAGGAACCCAAATACATGGAGACTAAACAGCATCCTTCTAAAGAATGAATGGGTCAACCAGGAAATTAAAGAAGAATTGAAAAAATTCATGGAAACAAATGATAATGAAAACACAACGGTTCAAAATCTGTGGGACACAACAAAGGCAGTCCTGAGAGGAAAATATATAGTGGTACAAGCCTTTCTCAAGAAACAAGAAAGGTCTCAGGTACACAACCTAACCCTACACCTAAAGGAGCTGCAGAAAGAACAAGAAAGAAACCCTAAACACAGCAGGAGAAGAGAAATCATAAAGATCAGAGCAGAGGGGCACCTGGGTGGCTCAGCGGGTTGAGCCCCTGCCTTCGGCTCAGGTCATGATCTCAGGGTCCTGGGATCGAGCCCCGCATCGGGCTCTCTGCTCAGCGGAGAGCCTGCTTCTTCCTCTCTCTCTCTACCTGCCTCTCTGCCTACTTGTGATCTCTCTCTGTCAAATGAATAAATAAAATCTTAAAAAAAAAATCAGAGCAGAAATCAATGAAATAAAAACCAAAAAAACCCATAGAACAAATCAACGAAACTAGGAGCTGGTTCTTTGAAAGAATTAATAAGATTGATAAACCCTGGCCAGACTCATCAAAAAGAAAAGAGAAACGACCCAAATAAATAAAATTATGAATGAAAGAGGAGACATCACAACTAACACCAAAGAAATAGAGACAATTATAAGAACATACAATGAGCAACTCTATGCCAACAAATTTGACAATCTGGAAGAAATGGATGCATTCCTAGAGACATATAAACTACCACAACTGAACCAGGAAGAAATAGAAAGCCTCAATAGACACATAACCAGTAAGGAGATTGAAACAGTCATCAAAAATCTCCAAACAAACAAAACCCCAGGGCCAGACGGCTTCCCAGGGGAATTCTACCAAACATTTAAAGAAGAACTAATTCCTATTCTCCTGAAACTGTTCCAAAAAATAGAAATGGAAGGAAAACTTCCAAACTCATTTTATGAGGCCAGCATCACCTTGATCCCAAAACCAGACAAGGATCCCATCAAAAAAGAGAACTACAGACCAATATCCTTGATGAACACATGCAAAAATTCTCACCAAAATACTAGCCAATAGGATTCAACAGTACTTTAAAAGGATTATTTACCACGACCAAGTGGGATTTATTCCAGGGCTGCAAGGTTGGTTCAACATCCACAAATCAATCAATGTGATACAACACATTAATAAAAGAAAGGACAAGAACCATATGATACTCTCCATAGATGCTGAAAAAGCATTTGACAAAGTACAGCATCCCTTCCTGATCAAAACTCTTCAAAGTGTAGGGATAGATGGCACATACCTCAATATTATCAAAGCCATCTATGAGAAACCCACCGCAAATAACATTCTCAATGGAGAGAAACTGAAAGCTTTTCCGCTAAGGTCAGGAACATGGCAGGGATGTCCGTTATCACCACTGCTATTCAACATAGTACTAGAAGTCCTAGCCTCAGCAATCAGACAACAAAAGGAAATTAAAGGCATCCAAATCGGCAAAGAAGAAGTCAAACTATCATTCTTTGCAGATGATATGATACTATATGTGGAAAACCCAAAGACTCCACTCCAATACTGCTAGAACTTATAGAGGAATTCAGTAAAGTGTCAGGATATAAAATCAGTGCACGGAAATCAGTTGCATTTCTCTACACCAACAACAGGACAGAAGAAAGAGAAATTAAGGAGTCAATCCCATTTACAATTGCACCCAAAACTATAAGATACCTAGGAATAAACCTAACCAAAGAGACTAAGAATCTATACACAGAAAGCTATAAAGTACTCATGAAAGAAATTGAGGAAGACACAAAGAAATGGAAAATCTTCCATGCTCCATGATTGGAAGAATAACTATTGTGAAAATGTCTATGCTACCTAAAGCAATCTACACATTTAATGCAATTCCTATCAAAGTACCATCCATTTTTTTCAAAGTAATGGAACAAATAATCCTAAAATTTATATGGAACCAGAGAAGACCTCGAATAGCCAAAGCAATATTGAAAAAGAAAGCCAAAGTTGGTGGCATCACAATTCCAGACTTCAAGCTCTATTACAAAACTGTCCTCATCAAGACAGCATGGTACTGGCACAAAAACAGACACATAGATCAATGGAACAGAATAGAGAGCCCAGAAATAGACCCTCAACTCTATGGTCAACTCATCTTCGACAAAGCCGGAAAGAATGTCCCATGGAAAAAAGACAGCCTCTTCAATAGATGTTATTGGGAAAATTGGACAGCCACATGCAGAAAAATGAAATTGGACCATTTCCATATACCACACATGAAAATAGACTCAAAATGGATGAAGGACATCAGTGTTAGAAAGGAATCCATCAAAATCCTTGAGGAGAACGCAGGCAGCAACCTCTTCGACCTCAGCCGCAGCAACATCTTCCCTGGAACATCACCAAAGGCAAGGGAAGCAAGGGCAAAAATGAACTACTGGGATTTCATCAAGATCAAAACTTCTGCACAGCAAAGGAAACAGTTAACAAAACCAAAAGACAACTGACAGAATGGGAGAAGATATTTGCAAATGACATATCAGATAAAGGGCTAGTGTCCAAAATCTATAAAGAACTTAGCAAACTCAACACCCAAAGAACAAATAATCCAATCAAGAAATGGGCAGAGGACATGAACAGACATTTCTGCAAAGAAGACATCCAGATGGCCAACAGACACATGAAAAAGTGCTCCATATCACTCGGCATCAGGGAAATACAAATCAAAACCACAATGAGATATCACCACACACCAGTCAGAATGGCTAAAATTAACAAGTCAGGAAATGACAGATGCTGGCGAGGATGCAGAGCAAGGGGAACCCTCCTACACCGTTGGTGAGAATGCAAGCTGGTGCAACCACTCTGGAAAACAGCATGGAGGTTCCTCAAAATGTTGAAAATAGAACTACCCTATGACCCAGCATTGCACTGCTGGGTATCTACCCTAAAGATACAAACGTAGTGATCCGAAGGGGCACGTGCACCCGAATGTTTATAGCAGCAATGTCTACAATAGCCAAACTATGGAAAGAACCTAGATGTCCATCAACAGACGGATGGATAAACAGAATGGATAAAGAAGATGTGGTATATATACACAATGGAATACTATGCAGCCATCAAAAGAAATGAAATCTTGCCATTTGCGACGACGTGGATGGAACTAGAGGGTATCATGCTTAGCGAAATAAGTCAATCGGAGAAAGACAACTATCATACGATCTCCCTGATATGAGGGAGAGGAGATGCAACATGGGGGGTTAAGGGGGTGGGAGAAGAGTAAATGAAACAAGATGGAATTGTGAGGGAGACAAACCATAAGTGACTCTTAATCTCACAAAACAAACTGAGGGTTGATGGGGGGAGGGGGGTTGGGAGGAGGGGTGAGATTATGGACATTGGGGAGGGTATGTGCTATGGTGAGTGCTGTGAAGTGTGTAAACCTGGCAATTCACAGACCTGTACCCCTGGGGATAAAAATATATGTTTATAAAAAATAAAATTAAAAAAAAATAAAAATAAAAAATAAAATTAGTTATTTATATTTATAGCACATTTAAAAACTAGTAGAGAAAAACAGAGAAAACTATTACTCTACAGAATCATTTAAACACTGTAAAACATATATAACTAATACATACGTATTACATATATTATGGATATGTATATTTATGCAATTCATAAACAATTTGCATGTTTTTTTAAAAATGGGACATAAAGTAGGAACAAGCAATGAGTGGATAAGTTTGAGGACTTACAAATTTACCTTGATAACAGAAAACACAGAACAGCAAAGAAAGATTTCAAATATTACAAAGACAAGTCAAAAATCTCATATCTCAGCTCTTGTAATTTGCTCCACATATCTGATAGTATATATCTTTTCTCTTTGAAAAGTGACAGGAGTTAGTGCCATATTTCAAAGTATAAACACTTGTGAGTGCCCGAGTGTTTGCATGCACTTACATCTTAATTACATAATTAGGTGCTTGACGTGTTATTTTTCTCTGCCTAAATTTTATACAGATCTTTAACTAAATTACTTTTTTTGACCTGATCTTTTCTGCTTCTGTCCCTGAACGCAAGAAAAGAGTGGGAATCAGAGGCTATCTTCCAAGGTGCATTTGTGCTAGCTTCTTGCCCCCTCCCAGGAAGGTACATTTGACACCAGTGAGTCTAGCGCCCCCCAGAGCTGAGTAAGGAAAAGCTACACGGAAAAATTGCATGCATTCTTGCTCTGCAAAGCATAAATGTCACGTTAATTATTGTTTCTATTTTAATTTCTATTTTTCTAAACTCAAAAAAGAAAAATATCTTCTCATTCAAATTGTTATCTGTACCAAGGCACCAATTCTAAGAAATAAGGTGAAACATATAAATTACTCCAAATTCACTTCCTAAATTATGCTTAAAATATGAATATAACGTATCCACAAAGACAAATTTAGACTAATTTGATTTATGTGCTTAGGAAAACAAAATCATTAAGCCCCGTCTAGGTCTCACTTATTCCAGTTTTATTTTTCTAACTCTCATCTGCCAGCCCTTTTACTGCCTTGTTCAGCCTTTTTCTCCATGCCTCTGAACACTACCTTTGAAACCAAAATAGTATTTTAAATATATAACAGAAATGCTTCGCCTTGACCACTTTGAACTAGGTCAATCTGAAGTGCAGACTTGGAGGTGAATGTTTTGAAAACCTATTAATCTATAAAGGTCCTGAGTGCCTTCCTGCCATTATTCTTTGCTTTATTATTTTATAGATAAACCATCCGCCACGCAGATTCTGAAAAGGTTGGTTTGAATCCACTATCCACAGTTCTCCGCTGTTTCAGGAGAAAAACGAGATTCACTGAAGGAAGAATTTTTGTGTTACATCATGAATGGAGAAAGAGTCACTCCTCTAAAAGGCAGAAGAAATAAATCCTAGATTACACAAATTAAAGTGAAGGGGCAAAGAGCCCCTTCCACTTTCGTGGTATCCCTTGTGTGACTCTGTCATTTTTGTGGGTTCCTTTTTATTTTTAACAAAAATAATCTTTTTGGTAATAAATTGCCCCCAATTAGCCAATCTGGATGGTTGAGGACTAAACTTTCAGAAAGAGATTATATAATTAACAGTTTTGATAAGAACATTTTAATGACTTACCAAATCTCATGTGGTTTTTAAAACAGAAGGCTGGAGAAAGTATTATTTAATTCACTAAAATTTGTCAACAAATTAGTTTTGATCATCAATCTATGTCAATACTGTTTTGGGCACTAGGTTTAAAATAGGGATGAACTAAGGCAATAAATCCTTGCCTTACTAAGCCCTCACTTTATCAGGACATCATTTACTAGTGTAGGAGCAGAGATCCCTCATCAAGTGTCACCTTTCAGAGAAAACTCTGATCAACTTGTATAAATTAACACCACTCCCTAGCATCTTATCCTCCTCTATTTCTCTTCATGACAATTTTGTGACATGGATGATTTTATGGTTTGCTTGTTTATTTATTTGAATGTGGAATTTCTCAGAAAACAGGCATTTACAGATCATTACAACTGAGCCATACAGTTAAAAAGAAGATGAAAAGATGGTTCACCCAAGCAAAGAACCCCTGCCTTGTTCTGACTTATGACAAGTTGATGAAACAACAGACCAGCCTGGCTTTCCTCCCTCATTTGTGTGCTCTCAGAAGCAGGAAAGAGACCATCAACCTGGTCTGTGGGACCTAGAGAGCCAAAATGACTCAATAGACCAGAGAAAAATATCTTCAGTGCAAGACTGTCCCAACAAGTGCTTTCCCTTTGGCAGCAACCCAAGGCAACTTAGAAGTGAGGAAGACAGAGTTGCTTGTAGAGAGACGCCTGGGGCTCTCAGTCAGGGTAATGGGAGATACAGACAGGATGACAAGAGATAGTTCTCTGGAGTTGAATGACTGGCAACTCTTCAGAGTGCTGAGACTAGTGACGTTCCTCAGAGAAACAGGAATTCAGATGAAAACTCTGGACCACCTTCCTGGACTCTTAGGTGCTAGTAACTGAAATCTAGCTTCCTGTCTTTTCCCATAAATGGTCCACAGCCTTCTGTCAACCACCAGCCACCCCGGGACAGCCCTTTGGCTGCCAGCCATTTCTTAATTCTAATGCATTCATCCTCCTAAACAATGTCACTTCCGTGTTGCAAAGGCTCTGGTGGAGAGCTCAGAGAGATGGGTTCATCAAGAAACTGAGAAATACCTGTGACAGAAAGCAAGACATACTGAGCAAGAGGCAGAAAAGCAGAAGGGGAAGAAAGAAAAACACACTAAAAGGAGAGTTCTAACAACAACAAAAATATATGATAACTGGTCCACTCCCTCATCTCCTCCTCTGTGAGTCCAACCATATCTGCAATGTCTCTGAAATACAGTATTAGAGATAAAAGAAGGGGAAAAAACAACAGCTCGGAGGCACAGGGGACATGCAACTGCTTTCTGAAATCAATTATGGACTTTTTTGTTCCAGGAGTCTCTCCCATTCACATAGTTCCAGGTCTCCCTTATTGCTAGAAATTTAGTGTTTAATACAAATTAAATATTTCCATTTATTCTCTCCTGCTGTTTTATTTCATGCTTATCATTTTATTGGTTAATAATAGAATATAAAAGCTATGAATTCAAAATGATTGGTAATTTATGGATATTACTATAGAATTAGCCATCTTCACATGAGCTTTTATTATATAGAAAGTATTGTAAAGTCCAATATATTTCAATTTAGCAGCTGCTCATATAATGTCTGTTTACATAATATACCATCTGTTTAACTTAATCCTTGACTATTAATATTCAAAAATGCAAAAACAAAAATGGTCTCTTTTCTGAAATGGAACTACCAAAAACAGAATGGTTATATTGCCTATATGGATGAAAAATACCTATACATTGTACTTAATAATAGATATGCATTAGCCACAAATCGTGTAGGGAAAAAAAAGTATCATCAGCATTAGAAACACAGCAGTGAACAAAACAGGTACAAATCTCTGTATTCACTGGACCTACCCTGGAAGGAGGGGAGGAGGACAGAAAACAAAAGAACAATGTAGAATATCCCATGTGTTGATGAGGAATAAGGAGGACACTGAAGAGGGGAGAGGAATCCAGAATTGGGGATGAAAATGATTTGAGAGGTTTCCCTAAAGAGGGGATATCTGAGATGAAACCTGAATAAGATGGAGAAAATCTGGGAGGCATCCCGAAGAGATGTTCACTAGTGCAATCTGTCTCAGGAAAGAGCCAGCAGGCCAGCAGGTAGGGCAGAGCAAGAAGGAGGGAAATTCACAGGATGGGAGGTGGAGAAGACAAAGGAGCCAGATTGTATAGGTTTTTCAAGATCACTGTAGGTATTAAAAATATTAGAAATATTTTGTCATGTCAGCAAGCATTTTCTTTTCTAAGATAAGTGTCTTAATTTTCTGAGTGAAATAGGATGGCAGTGGTGGTATTAATCCCTTTGTGTATTAGAAAAGCTTTTTCTCACATCAACTAGCATTTTCTTTTCTAAGAAATGTGTTTTTCACATTTCTCCACACCCCAAGTTTTCAATAACACCATTTTATACATGGTTTTCTTAATTTATGATTTTTTTAAAGATTTCATTTATTTTAGAGACAAAGAGAGTGCATGAGCAGAGGGAGGGGCAGAGAGATAAGGAGAGAATCTCAATCAGACTCTATGCTGAGTGTGGAGCCTGACACAGGGCTCCATCTCATGACCTGAGATCATGACCTGAGCTGAAATCAAGAGTCAGAGGTATAAGCAACTGAACCACTCAGGCACCCCCTTAATTTCTGATTTCTAAATGGAGTTCTGGATCCTAGTTAAAAGGACTAACGTAATTGTCTAGTTATCACCTAAAAGCCAACAGTGCATTTTCATAAAATCTAATTTCCTCCAGAAAATCCACTACATGTTTTCCCATTGCATTATTTTCACTGTATTTACTGTGAATGGAAGTCTTGACCATTCCTAATCTGAGTTATTCACAAATCATCTTCCATTCTCTTAAA
Source organism: Lutra lutra (assembly GCF_902655055.1). Lineage (NCBI taxonomy): Eukaryota > Metazoa > Chordata > Mammalia > Carnivora > Mustelidae > Lutra > Lutra lutra. The sequence goes on from NC_062290.1 coordinate 55,955,422, forward strand.
ATAAGGAGAACAGTCCCAATATATTCCATAGTCCTTAAACATTAAATGAGCGGATGATAAGGAGAAATCTCTAATGATCCAGAAATATTTGATTCACTAACACATAGTGTTGTTCTAACCAGGAGTGATGAAAAGTATAAAAACATGTCTACTTTAGTTACTACAAGTTACTTAATTTTTTCTAAAGATTTTATTCATTTGACAGAGAGAGAGCAGAGCAGCAGGCAGAGATGGGGGGAAAGCAGGCTCCCTGCTGAGCAGAGAGAGCCTGATGCAGGGCTCAATCCCAGGACCTGAGATCATGACCTAAGCCAAAGGCAGAGGCTTTTTTCTTCATTTCACTTTATTTTATTTCTTTTCAGTGTTCCAGAATTCATGGTTAATGTACCACACCCAGTGCACCATGCAATACGTGCCCTCCATAATACCCACTGCCAGGCTCACCCAACCCTCACTCCCCTCCCCTCCAAAACCCTCAGTTTCTTTCTCAGAATTCAGTCTCTCATGGTTTGTGTCCCCCTCTGATTTCCCCCAACTCACTTCTCCTCTCCATCTTCTCCTCTGTGTTATTCCCTATGCTCCACAAGTAAGTGAAACCATATGATACTTGACTCTCTCTGCTTGACTTATTTCACTCAGTATAATCTCCTCCAGTCCCATCCATGTTGATACAAAAGTTGGGTATTCATCCTTTCTGATGGAGGCATAATACTCCATTGTATATATGGACCATATCTTCCATTATCCATTCGTCCGTTGAAGGGCATCTTGGTTCTTTCCACAGTTTGGCCACAGTTTGTGGCCATTGCTGCTATGAACACTGGGGTACAGATGGCCCTTCTTTTCACTACATCTGTATCTTTGGGGTAAATACCCAGTAGTGCAATTGCAGGGTCATAGGGAAGCTCTATGTTTCATTTCTTAAGGAATCTCCACACTGTTTTCCACAGTGGCTGCACCTACTTGCATTCCCACCAACAGTGTAAGAGGGTTCCCCTTTCTCCACATCCTCTCCAACACATGTTGTCTACTGTCCCATTAATTCTGACCATCTTAACTGGTGTAAGGTGGTATCTCAATGTGTGGTTTTGATTTGAATCTCCCTGATGGCTAATGATGATGAACATTTGTTATGTGTCTGTTAGCCATTTGTAGGTCTTCATTGGAGAAGTGTCTGTTCATGTCTTCTGCCCATTTTTTGATGTGATTTTCTGTTTTGTGTGTGTTGAGTTTGAGAAGTTCTTTATAGATCTTGGATATCAGCCCTTTGTCTGTAGTGTCATTTACAAATATCTTCTCCCATTCCATGGGTTGTCTCTTTGTTTTGCTGACTGTTTCCTTTGCTGTGCAGAAGCTTTTGATCTTGATGAAGTCCCAAAAGTTCATTTTTGCTTTTGTTTCCTTTGCCTTTGGAGACATGTCTTGAAAGAAGTTGCTGTGGCCAATGTCGAAGAACTTACTGCCTATGTTCTCCTCTAGGATTTTGATAGATTTCTGCCTCATGTTGAGGTCTTTTATCCATTTCGATGTTATCTTTGTGTATTGTGTAAGAATGGTTGAGTTTCATTCTTCTACACATAGCTGTCCAATTTTCCCAGCACCATTTATTGAAGTGACTATATTTTTTCCACTGTATATTTTTTTCCTGCTTTGTCGAAGATTATTTCACCATAGAGTTCAGGGTCTATATCTGGGCTCTTTACTCTGTTCCACTGGTCTATGCATCTGTTTTTGTGCCAGTACCATGCTGTCTTGGTAATCACAGCTTTGTAATAAAGCTTGAAATCAGGCAACATGATGCTCCCAGTTTTGTTTTTCTTTTTCAACATTTCCTTAGCAATTCAGGGTCTCTTCTAGTTACATACAATTTTGGGACTGTTTGTTTCAACTCTTTGAAAAATGCGAGTGAAATTTTCATCAGGGTGGTGTTGAAAGTATAGATGGTTCTAGGAAGTATAGATATTTTGACCATGTTTATTCTTCTGATCCATGAGCATGGAGTGGTCTTCTACCTTTTTGTGTCTTCTTCAATGTCTTTCATGGGTGTTCTGTAGTTCCTCAAGTACAGATCCTTTACCTCTTTGGTTAGGTTTATTCCCAGGTATCTTATGGTTCTTTGTGCTATAGTAAATGGAATCGATTCTCTCATTTCCTGTTCTATATTTTCATTGTTAGTGTATATGAAAGCAACTGATTTCTATACATTGATTTTGTATCCTGCCACATTACTGAATTGCTGTGTGAGTTCTAGTTTCTGGGTGGAGTCTTTTGGGTTTTCCATATAAAGTATCGTGTCATATGTGAACAGAAGAGTTTGACTTTATTACCAATTTGAATAACTTTTATTTCTTTTTGTCTTCTGATTGCTGTTGCTAGGACTTCTAGTACTATGTTGAAAACAGTGGCGAGAGTGGACATCCTTGTCATGTTCCTGATTGCAAAGGGAAGGCTGTCAGCTTTTCCCCATTGAGGACGATATTTGCTGTGGGTTTTCCATAGGTAGATTGTATGAAGTTGAATAATGTTCCCTCTCTTCCTATACTTTGAATCATTTTAATCATGAACAGATGCTGTATCTTGTCAAATGTTTTTTCTGCATCAATTGAGAGGACCATGTGGTTCTTCTCTCTTCTCTTATTAATTTGTCCTATCACAGTGATTGATTTGTGAATGTTGAACCACCCTTGCATACCATGGATAAATCCCACCTGGTCATGGTGGATAATCTTTTTAATGTAATGTTGGATCCTATTAGCTAGGATCTTGTTGAGAATCTTAGCATCCATATTCATCAGGGATACTGGTCTGAAATTCTCCTTTTTGGTGGGATCTTTGCCTGGTTTAGGGATCAGGGTAATGCTGGCTTCATAAAAAGAGTCTGGAAGTTTTCCTTCTGTTTCTATCTTTTGAAACAGCTTCAGGAGAACAGGTATTATTTCTTCTTTGAATGTTTGGTAGAATTCTCCAGGGAATCCATCAGGTCCTGGGATCTTGTCTTTTGGGAGGTTTTTGATCACCGCTTCACTCTCATTACTAGATATTGGTCTATTCAGGTTGTCAGTTTCTTCCTGATTCAGTTTTGGAAGCTTATAGGTTTCCAGGAATGCATCCATTTCATTTAGGCTGCTTAACTTAATGGCATATAACTGTTGATAATAATTTCTGATGATTGTTTACATTTCCTTGGTGTTAGTCATGATCTCTCTCTTTTCATTCATAATTTTATTAATTTGGGGTCCCTCTCTCTTCTTTTGGATTAGTTGGCCAACGGTTTATCAATCTTACTGATTTTTTTTTTCAAAAAACCAGCTTCTAGTTTCATTGATGTGTTCTACTATATCTCTAGTTTTGATCTCATTGATCTCTGCTCTAATCTTATTTCCCTTCTTGTGTGGGGTTGGCTTACTTTGTTGTTCATTCTCCAGTTCTTTAAGGTGTGAAAAGAGCTGGTGTGTTCTGGATTTTTCAGGGTTTTTTTGAGGGAGGCTTGGATGGCTATGTATTTTCCCTTAGGACCACCTTTGCTGTATCCCATAGGTTTTGGACTGAAGTGTCTTCATTCTCATTGGTTTCCATGAATTGTTTAAGTTCTTCTTTGATTTCCTGGCTGATCCTAACATTCTTAAGGTGTTCTTTAGCTTCCAATTGTTTGAATTCCTTCCAAACTTTTCTTGTGGTTGGTTCCAGTTTCAAAGCATTGTGGTCTGAGAATGTGCAGGGAATAATCTCAATCTTTTGTATCAGTTGAGCCCTGATTTGTGACCCAGTATGTGGTCTATTCTGGAGGAAGTTCCATGTGCACTCGACTGAGTATTCTGTTGTTTTAGGGTGGAATGTTCTATATATATCTATGAGGTCCATCCGGTCCAATGTGTCACTCAATGCTCTTGTTTCTTTATTGATTTTCTGCATGGATGATCTATTACTGAGAGTGGTGTGTTAAGACCCCTACTATTAGACCCTCAGAGTCAAGATGGCAGAGAAGTCGCAGGCTGAGGCTACATCAGGTAGCAGGAGATCAGCTAGATACCTTATCAATCCATTGTGAACACCTACAAATCCAACAGAAGACCGAAGAGAAGAAGAACAGCAATTCAAGAAACAGAAAATCAACCACTTTCTAAAAGGTAGGACTGGCAGAGAAGTGAATCCAAAGCAATGGGAAGATAGACCACGGGGGGAGGGGCAGCTCCTGGCAAGCAGCAGGGCAAGGGAGCACTAAATCAGGACTTTTAAAAGTCTGTTCCACCAAGGGACATTGCTCCAGAGCCTAAACCAGGGTGAAGCCCACATGGGGTCAGCATGGCCTCAGGTCCCACAGTGTCACAGAAGGATCAGGGATGTCTGAGTGTCGCAGAGCTTGCAGGTATTAGAACGGGGAAGCCGGACACAGAGTCAGAGCCGAGGAGTGAGCTCTCAGCTCAGGGTTACCTTGAACCGGTCGCAGGCTTGGTGAGCTCGGAGCGTGGCCGGAGGCCAGGGAATTGGGAATGATTGGGCGCTATTCTCCGAGGGTGCACTGAGGAGTGGGGCCCCAAGCTCTCTGCTCCTTCAGGCCAGAGACTGGGAGGCCACCATTTTCATTCATGTCCTCCAGAACGCTATAGAAAGTGTTCAGGGAACAAAAGCTCCTGAAAGCAAACCCAAGCTGATTACTCAGACCGGCCCCTGGTAAGAGCAGTGCAATTCCGCCTGGGGAAAAAACACTTGAGAATCACTACAACAGGCCCCTCCCCCAAAAGATCAACAAGAAATCCAGCCAGGACCAAATTCACCTATCAAGGAGTGCAGGTTCAATACCAAAGAGAGCAGCGCAATTCCAGAGGAGGAGAAAGCAAAGCACGGAATTCATGGCTTTATCCCAATGATTCTTTAGTCTTGCAGTTAATTTAATTTTTTTTCAATTTTTTTCTTCTTCTGCTAAACTTTTTTTTAACTTTTACCATTTTCTTTTTTAACACTTTTAACTAGTTTATCTAATATATATATTTTTTTCTTTTTTATATTTTTTCTTTATTCATTTTCTTTCTTAAATTGTTTCTTTTTTTTTCTGAACCTCTTTTTATCCCCTTTCTCCCCCCCCATGATTTGGTATCTCTTCTGATTTGGTTAAAGAGTATTTTCCTGGGGTCTTTGCCACCCTTTAGTATTTTAAATGCTCCTTCATATACTCTTTTTTTTTTTAATTTTTATTTTTTCAGCATAACAATATTCATTATTTTTGCACCACACCCAGTGCTCTATGCAATCTGTGCCCTCTACAATACCCACCACCTGGTGCCCCCAACCTCCCACCCCCCACCCCTTCAAAATTCTCAGATCGTTTTTCAGAGTCCATAGTCTCTCATGGTTCATCTCCCCTTCCAATTTCCCTCAACTGCCTTCTCCTCTCCAACTCCCCTTGTCCTCCATGCTATTTGTTATGCTCCACAAATAAGTGAAACCATATGATAATTGACTCTCTCTGCTTGACTTATTTCACTCAGCATAATCTCTTCCAGTCCCGTCCATGTTGCTACAAAACTTGGGTATTCATCCTTTCTTTTTTCTATTTTTCTTTTTCTTTTTTTTTTTTTTACAGCTTTATAAACATATATTTTTATCCCCAGGGGTACAGGTCTGCGAATCGCCAGGTTTACACACTTCACAACACTCACCATAGCACATACCCTCCCCAATATCCATAACCCCACCCCCTCTCCCATCCCCCTCCCCCCATCAACCGTCAGTTTGTTTTGTGAGATTAAGAGTCACTTATGGTTTGTCTCCCTCCCAATCCCATCTTGTTTCATTTATTCTTCTCCTACCCCCTTAACCCCCCATGTTGCATCTCCTCTCCCTCATATCAGGGAGATCATATGATAGTTGTCTTTCTCCGATTGACTTATTTCGCTAAGCATGATACCCTCTAGTTCCATCCACGTCGTCGCAAATGGCAAGATTTCATTTCTTTTGATGGCTGCATAGTATTCCATTGTGTATATATACCACATCTTCTTTATCCATTCGACTGTAGATGGACATCTAGGTTCTTTCCATAGTTTGGCTATTGTAGACATTGCTGCTATAAACATTCGGGTGCACGTGCCCCTTCGGATCACTACGTTTGTATCTTTAGGGTAAATACCCAGCAGTGCAATTGCAGGGTCATAGGGTAGTTCTATTTTCAACCTTTTGAGGAACCTCCATGCTGTTTTCCAGAGTGGTTGCACCAGCTTGCATTCCCACCAACAGTGTAGGAGGGTTCCCCTTTCTCCGCATCCTCGCCAGCATCTGTCATTTCCTGACTTGTTAATTTTAGCCATTCTGACTGGTGTGAGGTGATATCTCATGGTGGTTTTGATTTGTATTTCCCTGATGCCGAGTGATATGGAGCACTTTTTCATGTGTCTGTTGGCCATCTGGATGTCTTCTTTGCAGAAATGTCTGTTCATGTCCTCTGCCCATTTCTTGATTGGATTATTTGTTCTTTGGGTGTTGAGTTTGCTAAGTTCTTTATAGATTTTGGACACTAGCCCTTTATCTGATATGTCATTTGCAAATATCTTCTCCCATTCTGTCAGTTGTCTTTTGATTTTGTTCACTGTTTCCTTTGCTGTGCAAAAGCTTTTGATCTTGATAAAATCCCAAAAGTTCATTTTTGCCCTTGCTTCCCTTGCCTTTGGTGATGTTCCTAGGAAGATGTTGCTGCGGCTGACGTCGAAGAGGTTGCTGCCTGTGTTTTCCTCGAGGATTTTGATGGATTCCTTTCTCACATTGAGATCCTTCATCCATTTTGAGTCTATTTTCGTGTGTGGTGTAAGGAAATGATCCAATTTCATTTTTCTGCATGTGGCTGTCCAATTTTCCCAACACCATTTATTGAAGAGGCTGTCTTTTTTCCATTGGACATTCTTTCCTGCTTTGTCGAAGATGAGTTGACCATAGAGTTGAGGGTCCATTTCTGGGCTCTCTATTCTGTTCCATTGATCTATGTGTCTGTTTTTGTGCCAGTACCATGCTGTCTTGATGATGACAGCTTTGTAATAGAGCTTGAAGTCCAGAATTGTGATGCCACCAACTTTGGCTTTCTTTTTCAATATTCCTTTGGCTATTCGAGGTCTTTTCTGGTTCCATATAAATTTTAGGATGATTTGTTCCATTTCTTTGAAAAAAATGGATGGTACTTTGATAGGAATTGCATTAAATGTGTAGATTGCTTTAGGTAGCATAGACATTTTCACAATATTTATTCTTCCGATCCAGGAGCATGGAACATTTTTCCATTTCTTTGTGTCTTCCTCAATTTCTTTCATGAGTACTTTATAGTTTTCTGAGTATAGATTCTTAGTCTCTTTGGTTAGGTTTATTCCTAGGTATCTTATAGTTTTGGGTGCAATTGTAAATGGGATGGACTCCTTAATTTCTCTTTCTTCTGTCTTGTTGTTGGTGTAGAGAAATGCAACTGAATTCTGTGCATTGATTTTATATCCTGACACTTTACTGAATTCCTCTACAAGTTCTAGCAGTTTTGGAGTGGAGTCTTTTGGGTTTTCCACATAGAGTATCATATCATCTGCGAAGAGTGATAGTTTGACTTCTTCTTTGCTGATTTGGATGCCTTTAATTTCCTTTTGTTGTCTGATTGCTGAGGCTAGGACTTCTAGTACTATGTTGAATAGCAGTGGTGATAACGGACATCCCTGCCGTGTTCCTGACCTTAGCGGAAAAGCTTTCAGTTTTTCTCCGTTGAGAATGATATTTGCCGTGGGTTTTTCATAGATGGCTTTGATAATATTGAGGTATGTGCCGTCTATCCCTACACTTTGAAGAGTTTTGATCAGGAAGGGATGCTGTACTTTGTCAAATGCTTTTTCAGCATCTATGGAGAGTATCATATGGTTCTTGTTCTTTCTTTTATTAATGTGTTGTATCACATTGTTTGATTTGCGGATGTTGAACCAACCTTGCAGCCCTGGAATAAATCCCACTTGGTCGTGGTGAATAATCCTTTTAATGTACTGTTCAATCCTATTGGCTAGTATTTTGGTGAGAATTTATGCATCTGTGTTCATCAAGAATATTGGTCTGTAGTTCTCTTTTTTGTTGGGATCCTTGTCTGGTTTTGGGATCAAGGTGATGCTGGCCTCATAAAATGAGTTTGGAAGTTTTCCTTCTATTTCTATTTTTTAGAACAGTTTCAGGAGACTAGGAATTAGTTCTTCTTTAAATGTTTGGTAGAATTCCCCTGGGAAGCCATCTGGCCCTGGGCTTTTGTTTGTTTGGAGATTTTTGATGACTGTTTCAATCTCCTTACTGGTTATGGGTCTGTTCAGGCTTTCTATTTCTTCCTGGTTCAGTTGTGGTAGTTTATATGTCTCTAGGAATGCATCCATTTCTTCCAGATTGTCAAATTTGTTGGCGTAGAGTTGCTCATAGTATGGTCTTATAATTGTCTGTATTTCTTTGGTGTTCGTTGTGATCTCTCCTCTTTCATTCATGATTTTATTTATTTGGGTCCTTTCTCTTTTCTTTTTGATAAGTCTGACCAGGGGTTTATCAATCTTATTAATTCTTTCAAACAACCAGCTCCTAGTTTCGTTGATTTGTTCTATTGTTTTTTTGGTTTCTATTTCATTGATTTCTGCTCTGATCTTTATGATTTCTCTTCTCCTGCTGGGTTTAGGGTTTCTTTCTTGTTCTTTCTCCAGCTCCTTTAGGTGTAGGGTTAGGTTGTGTACCTGAGACCTTTCTTGTTTCTTGAGAAAGGCTTGTACTGCTATATATTTTCCTCTCAGGACTGCCTTTGTTGTGTCCCACAGATTCTGAACCGTTGTGTTTTCATTATCATTTGTTTCCATGAATTTTTTCAATTCTTCTTTAATTTCCTGGTTGACCCATTCATTCTTTAGAAGGATGCTGTTTACTCTCCATGTATTTGGGTTCTTTCCAAATTTCCTCTTGTTATTGAGTTCTAGCTTTAGAGCATTGTGGTCTGAAAATATGCAGGGAATGATCCCAATCTTTTGATACCGGTTGAGACTTGATTTAGGACCAAGAATGTGACTATTCTGGAGAATGTTCCATGTGCACTAGAGAAGAATGTGTATTCCGTTGCTTTGGGATGAAATGTTCTGAATATATCTGTGATGTCCATCTGGTCCAGTGTGTCATTTAAGGCCTTGATTTCCTTGTTGATCTTTTGCTTGGATGATCTGTCCATTTCAGTGAGGGGAGTGTTAAAATCCCCTACTATTATTGTATTCTTGTCGATGTGTTTCTTTGATTTTGTTATTAATTGGTTTATATAGTTGGCTGCTCCCACGTTAGGGGCATAGATATTTAAAATTGTTAGATCTTCTTGTTGGACAGTTCCTTTGAGTATGATATAGTGTCCTTTGTCATCTCTTATTATAGTCTTTGGCTTAAAATCTAATTGATCTGATATAAGGATTGCCACTCCTGCTTTCTTCTGATGTCCATTAGCATGGTAAATTCTTTTCCACCCCCTCACTTTAAACCTGGAGGTGTCTTTGGGTTTAAGATGAGTTTCTTGTAGGCAACATATAGATGGGTTTTGTTTTTTTATCCATTCTGATACCCTGTGTCTTTTGATTGGGGCATTTAGCCCATTAACATTCAGGGTAAGTATTGAGAGATATGAATTTAGTGCCATCGTATTGCCTGTAAGGTGACTGTTATTGTATATTGTCTCTGTTCCTTTCTGATATACTACTTTGAGGGTCTCTCTTTGCTTAGAGGACCCCTTTCAATATTTCCTGTAGAGCTGGTTTGGTATTTGCAAATTCTTTCAGTTTTTGTTTGTCCTGGAAGCTTTTAATCTCTCCTTCTATTTTCAATGATAGCCTAGCTGGATATAGTATTCTTGGCTGCATGTTTTTCTCATTTAGTACTCTGAATATATCATGCCAGCTTTTTCTGGCCTGCCAGGTCTCTGTGGATAAGTCTGCTGCCAATCTAATATTTTTACCATTGTATGTTACAGACTTCTTTTCCCGGGCTGCCTTCAGGATCTTTTCTTTGTCACTAAGACTTGTCAATTTTACTATTAGGTGACGGGGTGTGGACCTATTCTTATTGATTTTGAGGGGGGTTCTCTGAACCTCCTGAATTTTGATGCTTGTTCCCTTTGCCATATTGGGGAAATTCTCTCCAATAATTCTCTCCAATATACCTTCTGCTCCCCTCTCTGTTTCCTCTTCTTCTGGAATCACAATTATTCTAATGTTGTTTCGTCTTATGGTGTCACTTATCTCTCGAATTCTCCCCTCGTGGTCCAGTAGCTGTTTGTCCCTCTTTTGCTCAGCTTCTTTATTCTCTGTCATTTGGTCTTCTATTTTTTTTTTTAAGATTTTATTTATTTATTTGACAGAGAGATCACAAGTAGATGGAGAGGCAGGCAGAGATAGAGAGAGAGAGAGAGGGAAGCAGGCTCCCTGCCGAGCAGAGAGCCCGATGCGGGACTCGATCCCAGGACCCTGAGATCATGACCTGAGCCGAAGGCAGCGGCTTAACCCACTGAGCCACCCAGGCGCCCTCATTTGGTCTTCTATATCGCTAATTCTTTCTTCTGCCTCATTTATCCTAGCAGTGAGAGCCTCCATTTTTTATTGCACCTCTATAATAGCTTTTTTGATTTCAACTTGGTTAGATTTTAGTTCTTTTATTTCTCCAGAAAGGGCTTTTATATCTCCCGAGAAGGTTGCTTTAATATCTTCCATGCCTTTTTCAAGCCCGTCTAGAACCTTGAGAATCGTCATTCTGAACTCTATATCTGACATATTACCAATGTCTGTATTGATTAGGTCCCTAGCCTTTGGTACTGCCTCTTGTTCTTTTTTTTGTTGTGAATTTTTCCGCCTTGTCATTTTGTCCAGATAAGAGTTTATGAAGGAGCAAGTAAAATACTAAAAGGGTGGCAACAACCCCAGGAAAATATGCTTTAGCCAAATCAGAAGAGATCCCGAATTGTGAGGGGGGAGAAAGGGGATAAAAAGGGGTTCAGAAAGAAAGAAAAAAAAAAGAAAAGAAAAAAAAAGAAACTATTAAAAAAAAAGAAAGCCGATAAAGAAAAAATATAAAAAGAGGAAAAATATATATATATTAGATAAACTATTTAAAAAACGTTAAAAAAAGAAAATGGTAAAAGTAAAAAAAAAATTTAGCAGAAGAAGAGAAAAAGAAAAAAAAATTGAAAAAGAGAAAAAAAATTAAATTAACTTCAAGGCTAAAAAATCATGGTGAGAAAGCCATGAGTTCTGTGCTTTGCTTTCTTCTCCTCTGGAATTCCGCCGCTCTCCTTGGTAGGTGAACTTGGTCCTGGCTGGGTTTCCCGTTGATCTTCTGGGGGAGGGGCCTGTTGTAGTGATTCTCAAGCATCTTTGCCCCAGGCGGAGTTGCACCGCCCTTACCCGGGGCCGCGCTGAGTAATCCGCTCGGGTTTGCTGGGTTTGCTTTCGGGAGCTTTTGTTCCCTGAGCGCTTTCCGTAGAGTTCCGGAGGACGGGAATGAAGATGGCGGCCTCCCGGTCTCCGGCCGGAGGAGCCGAGAGCCCGGGGCCCCACTCCTCAGTGTGCCCTCAGAGAACATGCCCAATGACTCCCGCCACCCTGGCCTCCGGCCGCGCTCCGAGCTGACCGAGCCTGCGACCGGTTCAAGGCGACCCCGAGCTGAGAGTCACTCCTCGGCTCTGTCTCTGTAGCCGGCTTCCCCGTTCTAATACCGGTAAGCTCTGTGACACTCAGACACCCCCGATCCTTCTGCGACCCTGCGGGACCTGAGGCCGCGCTGACCCCGCCTGGGCTTCACCCCAGTTAAGCCTCTGGAGTGATGTCCCTCAGCGGAACAGACTTTTAAAAGTCCTGATTTTGCTCCGTTGCTCCGCTGCTCACCGGGAGCCAGCCCCTCCCCCCGCGGTCTATCTTCCCATCGCTTTGGATTCACTTCTCCGCCAGTCCTACCTTGCAGAAAGTGGTTGATTTTCTGTTTCTGTAATTGCTGTTCTTCTTCTCTTCAATCTCCCGTTGGATTTGTAGGTGTTTGCAATCTTTAGATAAGCTATTTAGCTGATCTCCCGCTACCCGAAGTAGTCTCAGCCTGCTACTTCTCCGCCATCTTGACTCCTCCCCCAGTAGTCAGACTTTTGACCCTCCTTCATATACTCTTATCTGGACAAAATTACAAGGCGGAAGAATTCACCACAAAAAAAAAAAAAAAAAAAAAAAACCAAAAAAAAAAAACAAAAAAACAAACAAAAAAAAAGAGGCAGTACCAAAGGTTAGGGACCTAATCAATACAGACATTGGTAATATGTCAGATCTAGAGTTCAGAATGACGATTCTCAAGGTTTTAGCCGGGCTCGAAAAAGGCATGGAAGATATTAGAGAAACCCTCTCCGGAGATATAAAAGCCCTTTCTGGAGAAATAAAAGAATTAAAATCTAACCAAGTTGAAATAAAAAAAGCTATTATAGAGGTGCAATAAAAAATGGAGGCTCTCACTGCTAGGATAAATGAGGCAGAAGAAAGAATTAGCGATATAGAAGACTAAATGGCAAAGAATAAAGAAGCTGAGCAAAAGAGGGACAAACAGCTACTGGACCACGAGGGGAGAATTCGAGAGATAAGTGACACCATAAGACGAAATAACATTACAATAATTGGGATTCCAGAAGAAGAGGAAAAAGAGAGGGGAGCAGAAGGTATATTGGAGAGAATTATTAGAGAGAATTTCCCCAATATGACAAAGGGAACAAGCATCAAAATCCAGGAGGTGCAGAAAACCCCCCTCAAAATCAAAAAGAATGGGTCCACACGCTGTCACCTAATAATAAAATTTACAAGTCTTAGTGACAAAGAGAAAATCCTGAAAGCAACCTGGAAATTGGAGTCTGTAACATACATCAGTAAAAATATTAGATTGGCAGCAGACGTATCCACAGAGACCTGGCAAGCCAGAAAGAGCTGGCATGATATATTCAGAGCACTCAACGAGAAAAACATGCAGCCAAGAATACTATATCCAGCTAGGCTATCATTGAAAATAGGAGGAGAGATTAAAAGCTTTCAGGACAAACAAAAACTGAAAGAATTTTCAAACACCAAACCAGCTCTACAGGAAATATTGAAAGGGGTCCTCTAAGCAAAGAAAGTGCCTAAAAGTAGTAGATCAGAAAGCAACAGAGACAATATACTGTAACAGTCACCTTACAGGCTATACAATGGCACTAAATTCATATCTCTCAATAGTTACCCTGAATGTTAATGGGCTAAATGCCCCAATCAAAACACAGGGTATCAAAATGGATAAAAAAACAAAACCCATCTATATGTTGCCTACAAGAAACTCACTTTAGGCCCGAAGACACCTCCAGATTTAAAGTGAGGGGGTGGAAAACAATTTACCATGCTAATGGACATCAGAAGAAAGCAGGAGTGGCAATCCTTATATCAGATCAATTAGATTTTAAGCCAAACACTATAATAAGAGATGAGGAAGGATACTATATCATACTCAAAGGATCTTTCCAACAAGAAGATCTAACAATTTTAATTATCTATGCCCCTAACGTGGGAGCAGCCAACTATATAAACCAATTAATAACAAAATCAAAGAAACACATCGACAATAATACAATAATAGTAGGGGAATTTAACACTCCCCTCAATGAAATGGACAGATCATCCAAGCAAAAGATCAACAAGGAAATCAAGGCCTTAAATGACACACTGGACCAGATGGACATCACAGATATATTCAGATCATTTCATCCCAAAGCAACAGAATACACATTCTTCTCTAGTGCACATGGAACATTCTCCAGAATAGATCACATTCTCGGTCCTAAATCAGGTCTCAACCGTTATCAAAAGATTGGAATCATTCCCTGCATATTTTCAGACCACAATGCTCTGGAGCTAGAACTCAATCACAAGAATAAATTTGGAAAGAACCCAAATACATGGAGACTAAACAGCATCCTTCTAAAGAATGAATGGGTCAACCAGGAAATTAAAGAAGAATTGAAAAAATTCATGAAAACAAATGATAATGAAAACACAATGGTTCAAAATCTGTGGGACACAACAAAGGCAGTCCTGAGAGGAAAATATATAGCGGTACAAGCTTTCTCAAGAAACAAGAAAGGTCTCAGGTACACAACCTAACCATACACCTAAAAGAACTGGAGAAAGAACAAGAAAGAAACCCTAAACCCAGCAGGAGGAGGGAAATCATAAAGATCAGAGCAGAAATCTATGAAATAGAAACCAAAAAAAAAAAAAAATAGAACAAATCAACGAAACTAGTAGTTGGTTCTTTGAAAGAATTAACGAGATCGATAAACCCCTGGCCAGATTTATCAAAAAGAAAAGAGAAAGGACCCAAATAAATAAAATCAGGAATGAAAGAGGAGAGATCACAACGAACACCAAAGAAATACAGACAATTATAAGAACATACTATGAGCAACTCTACACCAACAAATTTGACAATCTGGAAAAAATGGATGCATTCCTAGAGACATATAAACTACCACAACTGAACCAGGAAGAAACAGAAAGCCTCAACAGACCCATAAGCAGTAAGGAGATTGAAACAGTCATCAAAAATCTCCAAACAAAACAAAGCCCAGGGCCAGATGGCTTCCCGGGGGAATTCTACCAAACATTTAAAGAAGAACTAATTCCTATTCTCCTGAAACTGTTCCAAAAAATAGAAATGAAAGGAAAACTTCCAAACTCATTTTATGAGGCTAGCATCACCCTGATCCCAAAACCAGACAAGGATCCCATCAAAAAAGAGAACTACAGACCAATATCCTTGATGAACACAGATGCAAAAATTCTCACCAAAATACTAGCCAATAGGATTCAACAGTACATTAAAAGGATTATTTACCATGACCAAGTGGGATTTATTCCAGGGCTGCAAGGTTGGTTCAACATCCGCAAATCAATCAATGTGATACAACACATTAATAAAAGAAAGGACAAGAACCATATGATACTCTTCATAGATGCTGAAAAAGCATTTGACAAAGTACAGCATCCCTTCCTGATCAAAACTCTTCAAAGTGTAGGGATAGACAGCACATACCTCAATATTATCAAAGCCATCTATGAAAAACCCACCACAAATATCATTCTCCATGGAGAAAACCTGAAAGCTTTTCCGCTAAGGTCAGGAACACGGCAGGGATGTCCGTTATCACCACTGCTATTCAACATAGTACTAGAAGTCCTAGCCTCAGCAATCAGACAACAAAAGGAAATTAAAGGCACCCAAATCGGTGAACAAGAAGTCAAACTATCACTCTTTGCAGATGATATGATACTATATGTGGAAAACCCAAAATACTCCACTCCAAAATTGCTAGAACTTGTAGAGGAATTCAGTAAAGTGTCAGGATATAAAATCAATGCACGGAAATCAGTTGCATTTCTCTACACCAACAACAGGACAGAAGAAAGAGAAATTAAGGAGTCAATCCCATTTACAATTGCACCCAAAACTATAAGATACCTAGGAATAAACCTAACCAAAGAGACTAAGAATCTATACTCAGAAAACTATAAAGTACTCATGAAAGAAATTGAGGAAGACACAAAGAAATGGAAAAGTTCCATGATCCTGGATTGGAAGAACAAATATTGTGAAAATGTCTATGCTACCTAAAGCAGTCTACACATTTAATACAATTCCTATCAAAGTACAATCCATTTTTTTCAAAGAAATGGAACAAATAATCCTAAAATTTATATGGAACCAGAGAAGACCTCGAATAGCCAAAGCAATATTGAAAAAGAAAGCCAAAGTTGGTGGCATCACAATTCCGGACTTCAAGCTCTATTACAAAACTGTCCTCATCAAGACAGCATGGTACTGGCACAAAAACAGACACATAGATCAGTGGAACAGAATAGAGAGCCCAGAAATGGACCCTCAACTCTATGGTCAACTCATCTTCGACAAAGCCGGAAAGAATGTCCCATGTAAAAAAGACAGCCTCTTCAATAGATGTTGTTGGGAAAATTGGACAGCCACATGCAGAAAAATGAAATTGGACCATTTCCATATACCACACATGAAAATAGACTCAAAATGGATGAAGGACATCAGTGTTAGAAAGGAATCCATCAAAATCCTTGAGGAGAACGCAGGCAGCAACCTCTTCGACCTCAGCCGCAGCAACATCTTCTTAGGAACATCGCCAAAGGCAAGGGAAGCAAGGACAAAAATGAACTACTGGGATTTCATCAAGATCAAAAGCTTTTGCACAGCAAAGGAAACAGTTAACAAAACCAAAAGACAACTGACAGAAAGGGAGAAGATATTTTCAAATGACATATCAGATAAAGGGCTAGTGTCCAAAATCTATAAAGAACTTAGCAAACTCAACACCCAAAGAACAAATAATCCAATCAAGAAATGGGCAGAGGACATGAACAGACATTTCTGCAAAGAAGACATCCAGATGGCCAACAGACACATGAAAAAGTGCTCCACATCACTCGACATCAGGGAAATACAAATCAAAACCACAATGAGATATCACCTCACACCAGTCAGAATGGCTAAAATTAACAAGTCAGGAAATGACAGATGCTGGCGAGGATGCAGAGCAAGGGGAACCCTCCTACACCGTTGGTGAGAATGCAAGCTGGTGCAACCCAGTCTGGAAAACAGCATGGAAGTTCCTCAAAATGTTGAAAATAGAACTACCCTATGACCCAGCAATTGCACTACTGTGTATTTACCCTGAAGATACAAACATAGTGATCCGAAGGGACACGTGCACCCGAATGTTCATAGCAGCAATGTCTACAATAGCCAAACTATGGAAAGAACCTAGATGTCCATCAACAGATGAATGGATAAAGAAGATGTGGTATATATACACAATGGAATACTATGCAGCCATCAAAAGAAATGAAATCTTGCCATTTGCGACGACGTGGATGGAACTAGAGGGTATTATGCTTAGCAAAATAAGTCAATCGGAATAAGACAACTATCATATGATCTCCCTGATATGAGGAAGTGGAGATGCAACATGGGGGGTTAAGGGGGTAGGAGGAGAATAAATGAAACAAGATGGGATTGGGAGGGAGACAAAGCATAAGTGACTCTTAATCTCACAAAACAAACTGAAGTTTGCTGGGTGGGAGGGGGGTTGAGAGAGGTGGGTGGGGTTATGGACATTGGGGAGGGTATGTGCTATGGTGAGTGCTGTGAAGTGTGTTAACCTGGCTATTCACAGGCCTGTACCCCCTGGGGATAAAATTACATTATATGTTTATAAAAAATAAAAAATTTTTTAAAAAGACCCTACTATTAAAGTGTTCATATCAATATGAATTTTTATCTTGATTAACAGTTGTCTTATGTAGTTGGCTGCTCCCATATTGGGGGCATAAATATTTACAATTGTAGATTGAAGGCAGGGGCTTAACCCACTGAACCACCCAGGCACCCTTGGTTACTTATTAAAATCGTAATCATTATTCTTTATCATCTTAGGCAGCCTACAAATGTGGTAGATATTGCTTTGGCTACCACACTGACTACAGACGTATAGTCAATATATTCCCATTTAGCCCGTCTTTATTTTTACAGATATTTTTGTTTAATGTAAGTGCAAATCTTTATATTCATCCTAATAAAATTTATCTGCTTACACTTACTCCACTTTTCCATTCCTCTTTGTTTTAGATACTGATGATCTCAGTCCATGCAGTTTTTATCATTCTAGTTTCCTGCCACCTGATAATCCTTCTAAGTATCATCCAAGGCCACATTCATATTATGATAAAAAGGTTTTAACACAATGCAACTAACAATAAAACTCTGCTATTTAAAACTAGATTATTCCTTATCATTTGAGGTTGACATACATCCCTAATGTGATACACCAGATAAGATCATTTAACTAGTGTAAAATTCTCTGGAAACTCCTCTTATAAATAAGACCCCAAATCATTTTTATCACATAAGTGATATAAATAGCATTTTTCTCACATGTCATTCCCAAATCCAAATCTCATTTTTTAAAATATTATGCCATAACAGGACAATAAATCAGGATGGTGCATGATACTGCAATAGACCTAGCTCTTTATGAATCCATTCTGTCTTTCGGGGATCATTCTTTCCTCTGTATACAGCCACGATCATAATATGCATTGAAAATTGACATACGTTTTAGTTTGTCCTCCACATCCCTTCCTGATTCTGACCGGTACTTCTTGAGATACAATTTTATTGTTTGCAGTGGAGAAATCTTTCTTGCTGCCTACTCATCTTAGAGGTCCAATACCATTAAGTAGGTTCTTTGTAAGATCTATGGGAAAAGGGCATTGCTGTAACAACCTGCTAATACTGCTATAGCCTCTTAATAACTCATTTTCCTTGAAGAGTGCTATGATCTGGATATCCCCCAGCTCCTTAAATACCCATAACAGCTGCAGAGCCACATCTTCTAACAAATGTGCTAAGAACTTAAAGCCCATCACATGGTTCAAAATCCTTAGTTTACAGCTATTCTGCTGACATAGTACAAAATTATGTCAAGTGGTCAATTTCAGAGGATTCCCAGGAGCCTTCCAAGTGACTTCATTAAGAAAACCCTTGATGTTAGCAAATACATTGACTTGGACTTTTGACAATTTTTACAAGAGTTTGGCTCCATTCCAGTTTCAGGGCATATGTGTTATATTTAACACCTTGCAAGCTCTGCTAATAGCCCCTCCATTGGTTTTAAAAGATGCTAGATCATAAATTGCAGAAGATCCTGTCAATTAAGACATGGTAATCA
The DNA here is from genome assembly GCF_902655055.1 of Lutra lutra. Taxonomy (NCBI): domain Eukaryota; kingdom Metazoa; phylum Chordata; class Mammalia; order Carnivora; family Mustelidae; genus Lutra; species Lutra lutra. The sequence goes on from NC_062290.1 coordinate 55,974,236, forward strand.
TCTGCATATTTGGAGAAAGATTTCATTAGGATCACTTCATTATTATGATATCTAGTAGGGATGATACATTTATATTCAAACAATTTTTAGATTACAATGTTTTTGGCTATAACTATTTCAGAAAAAAACTTGACAACAAAATTCAATAACTTTCCTACCATCAAAAGTAGAGCAATTTTCATCAATTGTATACACAGTTGAAGCTATTAAAATATGTTATCTAAAATTAGTCTCATGACTTATATGTAATTTTAGATCACATCTTTTTTACTTAATATTACATAGTGATCTCTCAACAGTAGAAGATATTCTATAAGAGCATGACTTCAATGGTTGGTTACATTTTAATATTTTCCTGCCTCAAAATTAACATTGATATTGATTAGACACTTGCCCATTTTTCAATATTGTAACTACTTTAGCGAAGAACAGATGAATAAAATATTCTGAATATGTTTAATATTTTTACAAGATAACTTCTCAGAAGAAAAATTACTTCGATAAATTAAAATACATTTTTAAAGCTCTAAATACAAAACTATTAAATTATCTTCCTTGAGTGTTTATGCTTTCATGCCTTTGTTGATAGCAAGTAGTAATTATGTGCTTCACACCAAGACTAACCAGGGTAATTTTAATTACATTTAATTATTTGCCTTAGTTCACATATTATTGATTACTGGCAAGATTAAAAATATTTACAGTTTACTTAGCAATTTGTATTTCTTCTCTAAGTTTTCTAAACTATTTTTGTATAATGCTTAAGGGTTTTTTCCCTTCTTTTTGTCCATTTTAATGTTTCCTGTCTTGAATTATATTTTTTGTTATTAAAAATGTCATCCTATTCTATTGTTTGTCTTTCCCAGGTGGTTCAGTTTCCATTCTTTGAGTCTTAACTTTATTTTTTAAGATTTTATTTATTTATTTGACAGACAGAGATCACAAGTAGGCAGAGAGGCAGGCAGAGAGAGAGATCTGCCTCATGGACCCAGAGATCATGACCTGAGCCAAAGGCAGAGACTTAACCTACTGAGCCACCCAGGCGCCCCTGAGTCTTAACTTCTAATATCTTGTTTACGTTGTCAGTTTTCTTCTCTCTCTCTCTCTCTCTTTTTTTTTTTTTTTTTTGTAATTAGGGTTTTTTTTTTCTGTTGTTACCTTTAAGTCATTTAAACTCCTCTTTACCAAAGTCAAAGAGCATATTTATTAAAAGCAGTTTTTCACTCATATGTGGAACATAAAGAATAGTGCAGAGGACCACAGGGAAATGGAGGGAAAACTGAGTGGGAAAAAATAAGAGAGGGAGACAAACCATGACAGATTCTGGACTCCAGGAAACATACTGAGGGTTGCAAAAGGGAGGGGGGTGGGGGTTGGAGTAACTGGGTGATGGGCATTAAGAATGGCACATATTGTGAAGAGCACTGGGTGTTATATGCAACTAATGAATCATTGGACACATCAGAAACTAATGATGTACTATATGTTGCCTAACTGAACAAAATTAAAAAAAAAATTCAAAAATAAAACCAGTTTTGTAACATGAGCATTTTAGCATTTTAAGATATATTGCTTGCTCAGTCTCATCTCACTACCCAGTGTTTTCCAGCATTAGCAGCCCTTTTTAATTCAAGTTTTTATTAATTTTAGTTCAGGTATTCTTTCATCAATTATATTTGATCTTCAGTTTATGTTCCCCATTCACACTAATCCAAAAGTAGGTTTTCTGTTTTCCTTGATTTGGCATTTTATTTTACGTCACTTCTTTTTCACTCTTGGCTCCTCACATGATATCCGCTTCCAAGTTGCCTGGTGGATTTTCTGGTCAGTGTTCATAAGTGGCACTGTGGAGGTGTATTCTCAGAATCCTTCCATGTCTTAACTATGTTTTTATTGATTTTGCATATTACCATAATTAGGAGGATGAGGAGAGAGAAGGAAATAATATACTGAAGACAAAAGCTTAACACCCCACTCAGCAACAGTACACCACACACACACACACACACACAAACACACACACACACACGTACAATAAATGTGAACTATCATTGCATCTTAAAGTGAGGCTATTCTCATTAATTGCACTTATATTTACTGAGCTCACTCCATCCATATACCTTAAGTTATCTTCAACTTAGTGATATTCTTCCCATGACATTTACTCCTTGAATTTAGCACATGTATACTTATACTCATCCTTTATCCTCACCACCTCTGTCTCCCTTCCATCCTCCCTCCTGCTTCTGTATCTCTCTGTGTCTCTGCTTCTCTTCCCCTCCACACACACAGCATGTATTAAAATTTCTCCAACTGCTCTTTTAATCATTAGTTTTTGTTTTCAGTGTGTACCATTTTATCTGCAGTTCCCACTCTTATTTCAAATTTGGCAAATCAGTTTTTCATACAAAGTCAAGCTTCCCTCAATTATGTTGTCCTATAGATAGCCTCCACTCTTACTCCTTTAACACCTTATTTGGTTTTAATCTTCTTGCAGCACTTCTGACCACTTAGCAAGTTATAAATTTATTCTATTGACATCCTTCATAGCAGGGACTCTGTTGGTTCATTCATTGCTGCATTCACTGTCTACAATGGTTTCTGGCCTCAAGCACCATTCAATAAATACTGCTAACCAATGAATAAGAATCAATGAATACCCAATATTTGATTTACAACAATTAGCTAGTATCCTACTGCTTATTGTCTGTTCTAGTGAAACAATGTTCTTTAACTCCTGAGCCTCATAGGTCTCTTCAGCTTTCACATAGCATTCTTGACAATTATGCTAGTATATAAGCTGTTATCATAAAGAAGCAAATGTCACTGACATGCAGTTTTTCTCTTTGCTTATTTTAAGAGCACCTTGAAGATAGAGAAGTAGGGAAGTCACGCAACTAACTGACATGATTATCCTCAGCAGGAACACATTGCGAAAATGTATAGCTCAGAGTGCCAAAGTCAACCATGTAATACCTTCTCTGTCCTAGCTGTGAGAATACTCTCCTCAGCCTCCCTCACAGTCCTTAGGTAATCAAAATATAAATAACATAACGTTTGATGGCCTGATCTAAATTGTAATTCTCAGCACACAAAATCAGATGAGTGTGCAATATCTTCTGTGTCTTCAAAAGCCATTCCATCTTTTTTATGAGAATGAATTATGGTTCAGTTTTCTTCCCAAATATAAACTCATTTGAACATATCTTACAGGGGAAAAGGAATGTTTAATTTCACTGCGTATGAAAGGTCCTCTTCTCTATTTCAACTACCAAAGCACATTTTCCCTCTTTTTTGATAGTTCTTTGTAATTTCAATTGAAGTGGTGTGAAGTTGGTGGAAAGACTTAAAATGAAGTGGTTAAACAAAAATAATCATCGTGAACCAATAACCTACAACTAAAGTTTTCTGAAGGATTCTTATTGAGTACTATAGCTACTCTAATGACTCAGGAATACTAATAATTTTATTGGGATCTTAATATATCCACAGCTATATTTTATTACACAAGTCATATTCATTTCAAAAATCCTACTAGTCAAAGCATTAACTACATTAGGCCATCATTAAATTAGTTATGCATAGTTTATGCAGTAGCTGTCTCCCATAGATGGAAAGAAAAGATGTTAACAGTAACCATGCTGAGCAGAGCTATAAAAGGTGTTGCACAAATAAACATTTCCATTACATATTTGAAATACCAAAATATTTGACAATTTCTAAAAAATGTAACAAAAACCCAAGGTGTATTATAACATAGTATCTATGAAATTTAATAAAAGTTAATTGAATATTTGGTTAAGTTAAAGCTATGAAAAACAATAAATGACATTCCTGTGTAGTTTGATAAATATAATAATTTAATGTGCTGTATCCTTGAAAATGAAAAACAAATATACTCCAGCTGTATGTACTGATACTAATGGATTTTTTATAAGATTTTATTTATTTGGGAGCCTGGGTGGCTCAGCATATTAAGCCGCTGCCTTTAGCTCAGGTCATGATCTCGGGGTCCTGGGATTGAGTCCCGCATCGGGCTCTCTGCTTAGCGGGGAGCCTGCTTCCCTCTCTCTCTCTCTCTCTCTCTGCCTGCCTCTCTGTCTACTTGTGATCTCTCTCTGTCAAATAAACAAATAAAATCTTTTAAAAAAAAGATTTTATTTGTTTATTTGACAGACATAGATCACAAGTAGGCAGAGAGACAGCAAGGCAGGGCGGGGAGGAGCAGTCTCCCTGCTGAGCAGAGAGCCTGATGCAGGGCTCAATCCCAGGACCCTGGGATCCTGACCTAAGCTGAAGACAGAGGCTTTAACCCACTGAGCCACCCAGGTGCCCCAATACTAATGGATTTTTAAGCTAAAGGGGAAAAAGTTTTAAATGCACTACAAATAACATTTATATAAAGTTTAAAAACAAACAAAATTAAACACTCTTATATTTGTATATATGAAACATATAAGGAGGATAAGAATATGAGAAATATAAAATTCAAAATCATTGCTTTCTCTGAGTCCTAAGGCTATATGAGTTTGGGGCGCTTCATGAGAATTGATTTAAGAATCTGTTTCTTAAGTGTGATGCTGGGTACATAAGTATTTTCTGATTCTTTTTTTTTTTTAAAGATTTTATTTATTTATTTGACAGAGAGAGATCACAAGTAGACGGAGAGGCAGGAAGAGAGAGAGAGGGAAGCAGGCCTCTTGCTGAGCAGAGAGCCCGATGTGGGACTCGATCCCAGGACCCTGAGATCATGACCTGAGCCGAAGGCAGCAGCTTAACCCACTGAGCCACCCAGGCACCCTATTTTCTGATTCTTATTTACAAACACAAATATATACATATTTTGTATAATAAAACATTTTACAATTACAGGAAATGGAAAATCTTCATATCCATTAAATAATATTATTTAGGAAAAATTTTAGACTAAATGAATTAATAAAATGGTTAATAATTTCCTATAGCTGTTTAGGTCATTTCTTTGTTCTTTTACTATCTCTATCTCTTTTACTCAACCTCTGCATTTCCAACATCTCACCAGTTTCAAGTGGAAAATTTTACTCACAAAGCCTTCATAATTTGTCTAGTAGGTTATATCTCACTCATATATCAATTTATCTTATGTTTCAATGTTGTAACTACATTATTTCCTTATACATTTTTCACCTAAAAAGTAATATTTTTTCCTTAAATGGACTTCTTTACAGAAGCTAATAAAACATCTCACAAGGGTAATAATAAAATTTCGGAACTTCAGTGAATGAATATAAAGCATAATTTGAAGTACATTTTTCTTACTTTTAATTAGAGAGGATTTTTAAAAGTTTATGTTTAAATTCCAGTTAACTACAGTGTAATATTAGTTTCAGGTATAGAATTTAGTGGTTCAACACTTTCAAAGAACACCCAGGCTTCATCCAAGTCCCCGAGAGAGGATTTTTAAATGAACCACTATATTGTATTGATGCTAAGATGAATTTTTCACTTATTAGTGTCTTTAAAATCAAAGGCAGTATAGATTTAAGAAAATACAGCACTTGGACACACATATAGAATTTGATATTCCAAACAGAAATTTCTATTTTTCTGTTTTTGTGACACCTCCAGGAACTTAAGACCACAAGATTTTCAAAAAAGGTAAAGATTATATTTATAGGCTTTTTTTGTAGTGCTTAAAATTAAAGAACATTCTTTTCTGGAAAAGGAGAGTTTACTGGAAATAATTACGTAGGCATTACAAAATACTACGGATTCTTATTTAGATAGTTAATCCCAATAAATACACTTTATTTATAAAAATAGATTAGCTAAAGCAAAAAAAGTCAAAGGGAGAAAGTCAATTATCATATGGTTTCACTTATTTGTGGAACATAAAGAATAGTATGAAGGGTATTAGAAGGGAAAAATGAAGGGGGAGAAATCAGAGTGCAAGACAAACCATGAGAGACTATGGACTCCAGGAAACAAATGTAGAGTTTTAGAAGGGAGGGGAGTGGGGGGATGGGTGAGCCCAGAGATAGATATTAAGGAGGGCACAGATTGCATGGAACACTGAGTATTACACACAACAATGAATCCTTGAACACTACTTCAAAAACTAATGATGTACTGTATGGTGACTAACCTAACACAATAAAAAATATTAAAAAATCAATTAGTTACCTACTCTATTAATAGTTCTATTGCCAGGCTTGCCATTCTATACTTTATTAGAACTTCCTTTCTAAATATATGTTCTAGATATGATTGCTTCTAATACCTGAATATACAGATAGAGTATCTCTGAGATAGTTGATCCTCACGAATTTACTTAAAACAAACAGAGTACATATGTATGTACAAACATACAATAGTAACATACTCATAACATAACATACTTTGACAAGGTGAAACCCACGTTTTTCTTCGTAATGACTTGATTTAGGAAATCAGCACACACTGAGGACAACCACATATGGAGGTGAGCATGAGGGAACCTAGCCAACTTTGTGACAACTGTCTTGAAGTCTTCCTGAAAGAGGGACTCGGCTGATTTGTACCCGGATAACCCATTCAATTTCTCTACTTTGGCCAATAAAAACACAGGTAGAATAAATTGAAAATGCATTCTTAGTCCCAAGGTTACTTTCTTGAGTGACACTGGGAGATGTTCCCAGTGTTTCAGCCCTCTGCCTGTGCAGACACAGGAAGATTAGGAGCCAGATCATTAGATTGCTATGAAAGCAATGTTTTCCTGTCATCTCATGATTTTGTTTTTTTCTTGAATACTGTGGTTTTATATAAAGTAATGAATCTGACTGCTCACTAAGAATGTGCCTATATTTTTCACTGGCACTCTGAGAATCATTTCCTCAGAAAAATAGGGGGGAAAATGCTGGTGTATCATCTCATTTAAATATGTGCAAAAGATTCTGAATTTTTATAAAACAAGTTTCTCATTCTCTAGAGAAGATGAGGCAGGGATAGGGAGAAGGAGGAGGGAAGTCAGAGAGGTTAATGCCTAAGAGGAAAGATAGAACAGGTAAGCAGAGGAATATATTAATGGAAGGAGGGAGTATTTCCCAACTTGATGACCAGTTAATAAGATGAAAAAGACTCAGGAAAAGAAGTTTCCTCAGACTTGAAGCTCTCATTAGCACCACTGCCAAATATCCATCATTGAACATATGTCAGCAAACCTCACCCTCCTTTCACAAACAAGTTTAAAGATGTATAGACCTTGTGTATAACAGTATATGAAATGAAAAACCACTCCCTAAACAAAAGAGAAATGAACAAATACAGCTTGTTGTTTCCCTCTGAATGGAGTAGTAGGTATCTGGTCCCCCCTAAGTGTAACTGACTTCCATTGTTTAAGTACCCTTTGCCTATCCCTTCTCTTTGAAAAGAAGGGGATCATCGTTAATCGTCAATGCCCTATGGGCTGCATGAGGAAGCAGAGAAGGCCACCAGGTACAAGTACATAAGCACATTCAGCACAATTCATTTCAGCTTCATTGCTTCAATGAAATGTACTCAGTGTTACAATGTCAATCAAGTTATGTTGAATAGTTTTTGTTTGTTTTAATTTTATTTTCTGGGTCCTCTTCTACGTTAAGCCTTGCCTTTCACTCTTAATCTTTTGGCCTGCCTTTGGCAGTGACTCTATAAACTGCAGAGTCTGAATGGATCTTGAAATTTTCTGTTCTGGCATGATCATAATCTCGATCTCCTTCCTTAAATGAATCATAGTGAAAAAAAAATTCCCTACGATCTTAGATGCAGTGCAGTAATTATGCATATCGTCGTCAGGGAACCGAAACTTCATTCCTAAGATTCTAAGTATCAGCCTCTGACTTGATGTGGAATTTCAGGTCCATAGAGTGCTGGCATTTAAGATGTACATGAATGTTCTTCTTCTGACAATATTTTAAGATAGGTAATCTGCAAGCTAGGTAGTTATGAAAACCCTGCACATACTAGAAAAATATGAAAAATATGCTTTAATTTGCATTTTAAGTCAGGAAGAGAGTTCATTTTCTTTCCCTAACATTATTAAACTAATGGTTAAGCATTACAAACTTTGTGCAGATAGCCTTAACTCTCTCACTCATCCCTTTCTTCATCTAACTGTGCTGATCAACATGCATCTCTGGTTAAATCTGCATCCTCACTTCTTCTGTATCTGCATTAATGTAGCTAAATTTCGTTGGACAAAAGTAGTATTCTTTGACTGGCTTTGCTTTTAGTTTAAGAGCATAACTCTTAATGATGTTATTATAGATAATGTGACCACATATTTTATTCTCAAAACTGAATCACTTTTGATAGTTAAAAAATGTGTTATTGGTAATTACCATAGACATAAATCAGTACTGTCCAAGGTAAACTGGGCCTGTCCTGGGCAAACTGATGTATGATCACTCACATTTTTGATGAACTACACATAATATTATCTGAGATAACGACATATTTTGTATAACTGACTTCACTCAAGGGGCTTCACTGCCATATGATTTTTTTCATACAAAGCATTATTATTCTCAGTGACCTCTACAATACCAAGTTCAGTGGCCAATTATCTGTGTTCATATGACTGTGCTTCCCAGTAGCATTTTACAAACTTCACCACACTTCCCCTGAAACACTTTTCTCAGCTGACATCTAGAACACTACACACTTCCAGGTGTCTCCTTACTTTATAGGCTACTACTTTGCAGAACCCTTTGTTAGTTACTCTTCATCTCCCAGGCTATGAAAAGTTTTGTGCTTTATGGCGCAAACCTCAATCCTTGTACTTTCTCTACCAACACTCATTCCTTTGTTGACTTAATCTTGGTTCTTGGAGTTAAAGACTAGTCGGATGGTAATGGTTTCACATTTGCATCTCCAAACAAGCTCTCTGTCCTTAATACAAGATGTTCATACTCAACTGCTTATGCTCTCTAGTTAGGTGTCAAAAAGGTATCCAAATGTAACAAAGATTTCCAGATCTAAACTCTTTTTTTTTTAATTTTTGTTTTGTATTGTTTTTAAGATTTTATTTATTTGATGGAGAGAGAGATCACAAGTAGGCAGAGGAGGCAGAGAGAGAGGAGGCAGCAGGCTCCCTGCTGAGCAGAGAGCCCGATGTGGGGCTCGATTCCAGGACCCTGGGATCATGACCTGAGCCGAAGGCAAAGGCTTTAACCCATTGAGCCACCCAGGCGTCCTCAGATCTAAACTCTTGACTTTCCCTCCAAAACTGCTATCCTCTCTGTCTTCTCCTACCCTTGTTAAAGAAAATCTTCCACTTGTTCAAAGCAAAAACTTGGAGTTAGTGTTTAACTCTCCTTTACTCTTGATTTTGATCTCAAAATCAACCACCAAGTCATATTCACTTTACCTTCAAAGTATATCCAGAGTCTGACCACATATCACCATCTCTACTATTACTATTCTGGCCATACTCTTCATTATTTCTTAACCTGGATTATAGCAACAGCTCACCTTGCTTCCTCCCTTTTTCCCCCTTAGTCTGTTCAACATAGCATCTACAGTGACTAAACCCAAAACACTGTCACTATTTTGCTCAAAACCTTCTGCAGGCTTCTTATTTTACTTAGAGTAAAAGTTGAAGTTCTTTGGTAGACCAACAAGCCCCTTCATTATATTGCTGCCACTTAGCATTTCTTCTCTGACATGATTAGGGTTCTCAGATTATTTTATTTCAGACACAACTGCTGGTTCTCAAGCATAACCAGAATACTTCTCCCTCAGAGTGTTTGTACTCACTGTTCCCTTTACCAGAAATACTTTCTTCGAGATATCCATGTATCTTTTCTCATCCCTTTGACATTTTGCTTACATTTCACTGTCTCAGGAAAGTCCATTCTTATTTTCATAAACCACAAAAAATGCAATTTCCATACGAATAGCAATTTTGGTCAGTTTTTTTCCTCACTGTTCTACTGTAATCACCGAGAAGATTCTCAGTAAATATGCCATGAATAAATCAATCAGTGAACTCAATATTTTTGTGTTTCTTAGCAGACTGTGATAGCTTCATGAATTTTTTTCTTTTCAGTGTAACAGAATTCATTGTTTATGCACCACACCCAGTGCTCCATGCAATATGTGCCCTCCATAATACCCACCACCTGGTTCCCCCAATCTTCCACTCCTCGCCCCTTCAAAACCCTCAGGTTGTTTTTCAGAGTCCATAGTCTCTCATGGTTCATCTACCCTTCCAATTTCCCTCAACTCCCTTCTCCTCTCCATCTCCCTATGTCCTCCATGCTATTTGTTATGCTCCACAAATAAGTGAAACCATATGATAATTGACTCTCTCTGCTTGACTTATTTCACTCAGCATAATCTCTTCCAGTCCCATCCATGTTGATACAAAAGTTGGGTATTCATCCTTTCTGATGGAGGCATAACACTCCTTAGTGTATATGGACCACATCTTCCTTATCCATTTGTCCGTTGAAGGGCATCTTGGTTCTTCCCACAGTTTGGCGACCGTGGCCATTGCTGCTATATTATACATTGGGGTACAGATGGCCCTTCTTTTCACTACATCTGTATCTTTCGGGTAAATACCCAGTAGTGCAAATGCAGGGTCATAGGGAAGCTCTATTTTTAATTTCTTAAGGAATCTCCACACTGTTCTCCAAAGTGGCTGCATCAACTTGCATTCCCACCAACAGTGTAAGAGGGTTCCCCTTTCTCCACATCCTCTCCAACGTTGTTTCCTGACTTGCTAATTTTGGCCATTCTAACTGGTGTAAGGTGGTATCTCAATGTGGTTTTAATTTGAATCTCCCTGATGGCTAATGATGATGAACATTTTTTCATGTGTCTGATAGCCATTTGTAGGTCTTCATTGGAGAAGTGTCTGTTCATATCTTCTGCCCATTTTTTGATATGATTATCTGTTTTGTGTGTGTTGAGTTTGAGAAGTTCTTTATAGATCCTGGATATCAGCCTTTTGTCTGTACTGTCATTTGCAAATATCTTCTCCCACTCGGTGGGTTGCCTCTTTGTTTTGTTGACTGTTTCCTTTGCTGTGCAGAAGCTTTTGATCTTGATGAAGTCCCAAAAGTTCATTTTCGCTTTTGTTTCCTTTGCCTTTGGAGACATATCTTCAAAGAAGTTGCTGTGGCTGATGTTGAAGAGGTTACTGCCTATGTTCTCTTCTAGGATTCTGATGGATTCCTGTCTCACGTTGATGTCGTTTATCCATTTTGAGTTTATCTTTGTGTATGGTGTAAGAGAATGGTCGAGTTTCATTCTTCTACATATAGCTGTCCAGTTTTCCCAGCACCATTTATTGAAGAGACTGTCTTTCTTCTACTGTATATTTTTTCCTGCTTTGTCGGAGATTATTTGCCCATAGAGTTGAGGGTCCATATCTGGGCTCTCTACTCTGTTCCACTGGTCTGTGTATCTGTTTTTATGCCAGTACCATGCTGTCTTGGTGATCACAACTGTGTAGTAAAGCTTGAAATCAGGTAACATGATGCCACCAGTTCTGTTTTTCATTTTCAACATTTCCTTAGCAATTCGGAGTCTCTTCTGATTCCATACAAATTTTAGGATTATATGCTCCAGCTCTTTGAAAAATACTGGTGAAATTTTGATCGGAATGGCATTAAAAGTATAGATTGCTCTTGGCAGTATAGACATTTTAACAATGTTTATTCTTCCGATCCAAGAGCATGGAATGGTCTTCCATCTTTTTGTGTCTTCTTCAATTTCTTTCATGAGTGTTCTGTAGTTCCTCGAGTACAGATCCTTTACCTCTTTGGTTAGGTTTATTCCCAGGTATCTTATGTTTCTTGGTGCTAAAGTATAAATGGAATCGATTCTCTAATTTCCCTTTCTGTATTTTCATTGTTAGTGTATAAGAAAGCAACCAATTTCTGTACATTGACTTTGTATCCTGCCACGTTACTGAATTGCTGTGTGAGTTCTAGTAGTTTGTGGGTGGAGTCTTTTGGGTTTTCCATATAAAGAATCATGTCATCTGCAAAGAGAGAGAGTTTGACTTCTTCATTGCCAATTCGGATACCTTTTATTTCTCTTTGTTGTCTGATTGCTGTTGCTAGGACTTCGAATACTATGTTGAACAAGAGTGGTGAGAGTGGGCACCCTTGTTGTGTTCCTGATCTCAACGGGAAGGCTGTGAGCTTTTTCCCATCGAGGATGATATTTGTTGTGGGTCTTTCATAGGTAGATTTTATGAAGTTCAGGAATGTTCCCTCTATCCCTATACTTTGAAGCGTTTTAATCAGGAATGGATGCTGGATTTTGTCAAATGCTTTTTCTGCATCAAAAAAGAAGACCATGTGGTTCTTCTCTCTTCTCTTATTAATTTGTTCTATCACATTGATTGATTTGTGAATGTTGAACCATCCTTGTAGCCCAGGGATGAATCCCACCTGGTCATGGTGGATAATCTTTTTAATGTGCTGTTGGATCCTGTTTGCTAGGATCTTGTTGAGAATCTTAGCATCCATATTCATCAGTGATATTGGTCTGAAATTCTCCTTTTTGGTGGGGTCTTTGCCTGGTTTGGGGATCAGGGTAATGCTGGCTTCATAGAAAGAGTCTGGAAGTTTTCCTTCTGCTTCAATTTTTTAAACCAGCTTCAGGAGAACAAGTGTTATCTTCTTTGGAAGTTTGGTGGAATTCCCCAGGGAATCCGTCAGGTCCTGGGATCTTGTTTTTTGGGAGGTTTTTGATCCCTGCTGCAATCTCGTTACTAGGTATTGGTCTATTCAGGTTGTCAGTTTCTTCCTGGTTCAATTTTGGGAGTTTATAGTTTTCCAGGAATGCATCCATTTCATCTAGGTTGCTTAGCTTATTGGCATATAACTGTTGATTATAACTTCTGATGATTGTTTCTACTTCCTTGGTGTTAGTTGTGATCTCTCCCTTTTCATTCATAATTTTATTAATTTGGGCTTTTCTCTTTTGGATTAGTGTGGCCAATGGTTTATCGATCTTATTGATTCTTTCAAAAAAAAAAAACAGCTTCTAGTTTCATTGATACGTTCTACTGTATCTCTGGTTTCTACCTCATTGATCTCTGCTCTAATCTTGATAATTTCCATTCTTATGTGTGGAGTTGCTTTGATTTGTTGTTGATTCTCTAGTTCCTTAAGGTGTAGAGACAGCTACTGTGTTCTGGATTTTTCAATTTTTTTGAGGGAGGCTTGGATGGCTATGTATTGCCCCCTTAGGACGGCCTTTGCTGTATCCCATAGGTTTTGGACTAAAGTGTCTTCATTATCATTGGTTTCCATGAATTGTTTCAGTTCTTCTTTGATCTCCTGGTTGATCCAAGCATTCTTAAGCAAGGTGGTCTTTAGCTTCCAGGTTTTTGAGTTCCGTCTGAACTTTTCCTTGTGATTGAGCTCCAGTTTCAAAGCATTGTGATCTAAGAATATGCAGGGAATAATCTCAGTCTTTTGGTATCAGTTGAGTCCTGATTTGTGACCCAGTATGTGGTCTATTCATGAGAAGGTTCCATGTGCACTTGAGAAGAATGAGTATTCTGTTGTTTTAGGGTGCAATGTTCTGTATATATCTATGAGGTCCATCTGGTCCAATGTGTCATTCAATGCTCTTGTTTCTTTATTGATTTTCTGCTTCAATGATCTGTCTATTTCTGAGAGAGGCGTGTTAAGATCTCCTACTATTAATGTATTCATATCAATATGACTCTTTATCTTGATTAACAGTTTTCTTATGTAATTGGCTGCTCCCATATTGGGGGCATAGATATTTACAATTGTTAGATCGTCTTGGTGGATAGTCCCTTTAAGAATTATGTAGTGTCCTTCTGTATCTCTGACTACAGTCTTTAGTTTAAAATCTAATTTATCTGATATGAGATTCGCTCCCCTGTCCTTCTTTTGAGGCCCATTGGCATGAAAGATGCTTCTCCATCCCTTCACTTTCAGTCTGGGTGTATCTTTAGGTTCAAAATGGGTCTCTTGTAGACAACATATGGATGGATCCTGTTGTTTTATCCAATCTGCAACTCTGTGTCATTTTATGGCGCATTTAGGCCATTCACATTGAGAGTGATTATTGATAGATACGTTTTTATTGACATCGTGTTACCTTTGAAGTCTTTCTTTCTGTAGATTGTCTTTATATTTCTGTTCAATGCTATTCTTAGAATTTTCCCTCTTTTATAGAAACCCCCCCCCCCTTAATATTTCCTGCAGTGTCAGCTTGGTGGTTGCATTTTTGGAATGTATAATCTTGGGGGGAGACCGTTCTGCCTCTGGTACATGAACGCTGGTTCCATTCATGAGATTGGGAAATTTTCATGAAGAACTTGTTCCACTATATCTTCTAGACTTCTTTCTTTCTCCTCCCCTTCAGGGATTCCAATAATTCTGATGTTGGAACGTTTCATGGCATCATTGATTTCCCTGATTCTGTTTTCGTGGCTTCTAAGCTGTTTGTTTCAGGCTTCCTCCTGATCCTTTCTCTCTATCTATTAGTCCTCCAGATCACTAATTCTATCTTCTGTCTCAGTTACCCTAGCTTTGAGAGAATTTAGATTAGATTGGAACTCATTGAGAGCATTGTGAACCTCATCCCTGGTGGCTTTCAGTTCTGCCCTAACATTGTTTACATCATCCCTAGTGCCTTTCAGTTCTGCCCTAATCAATTCCGTTTGGTCATCCATGGCTTTCTCCAACCTAGCTATTGCCTGGATAATTGTTAGCCTAAATTCTCTTTCTGACATATTGTCTATCCAAAGGTGGGATTAAAGAGAGGATAGCTCTGTTGCAGAAGGTCCATCCTCTGTGTTTTTCTTCTGTTTGGCATTCCTCCTCCTAGTCATTTTGGTGAGAGATGACTGAACGGATGTAGCTGGATGTATTGACTGTGGTGCTGTCAAGGTGCACCCTGGAACGCTTCTGAGCAATCAGGATTCCCCACCCAAACGAGAGAAAAAAGAAAAGAAAAAGAAAAAGAAAAGAGAGAGAGACAGGGAAAAAGGGAAGATAAAAGAGAAGGTTCAGCCCAAATGGGCCCCAAGGTAAGATTTATGAAGTATACAAACAAAAACAGACAAACAAAAAGACTAATAAAAGTATATGAAAACAGACAAACAAAAACAATAAACAAAAAAAAAAACAGACAAAAAGACTGATAAAAGTCTTTTTTTTTCTCTTGTCATATACTTATTTTTTTTCTCTTGTCATATACTTATATATATATACATATATATATAAATATATATATATTTGTATGCAAATAATGGAAGAACCTCGTCAAAAAGAACCCCAAGTATAAGATTTATATACTATCAGGACAAACACAAAAACACAGAAACACTGGCGGAAGAAAAAGATGGGAGAGTGGTTATAAATTCTCAGTGTGGGCAAGGAAGGTTATTTTGATTCTTCCTGGATGTATCTTGATATCTTTGTTAAAGGACTCAACTTTCCTAAGATAAAGGGGTATTAAAAATTGGTTTACCTATAGGGGTAGCATTGATTGGGGAAAGGGGATTACCTTGAAGTTTAACTCTATATGAATATTAGAAAATAAAAAAGGAATAAACTAGATTAAACTAAAATTTAAAAAAATTTAAAAAATAGAAATGCAAAAGAAAAATACAAGTGTGTGTATCAAAAAGTTCAGGTTAGAAGGTTATTATGGAATTTGATGTACTGGACATCTCAGTGTGATGGTAAATAGGTTAAAAATTATCTATATAAAAAAAAATAATGAACCAGAATAGTGGGAACGAGTTAAAAATAAAAGTTGTATCGATGAAGTAGTGGTGGTTGTTCTCTTGTAGTCTTTTTTTTTTTTTTTTCCTTTCCTGGTTGGTTTTCTGGGGGAGGGGCCTGCCACGTGGGTTTTCAGTTAATGATGTTCCCTGAGTTAAATCCTCCCATCCCCCTCAGGGGGATGGGCTCTGAGGAAGTGTTTTTTTTTCAGGCTTTTGTTCTCTGGAGGTTTTTATGTTTGTTCGCTTTTTTTCTCTCGCCTTGACCGCTTTTGATGGTTTTTGGAGGTTTAGAGGAAAGCAAACTGCACCTGACCACCCTCTCAGAGAGAAGCCTCAGTCTGGTCCCCTGTGGGTGCTGCAGAGCCCGTATAAATTCCCCCTTGGCTGCTGGCAGAGCAGGTTCCAAGTCGCGGTCCCTGGGGACGCAGGATCTTTTGCTTGTACCCAAAACCACGGCAGCGGCGGCTGTCTGGGCAGCTCTAGACCGCCAGAGAGGTTCCAAGCAGAGATCACACGCTGAGATTTTCCCACTGGCCTGGGCTGGGAGTGCTTGGTCTTTCCAGGTCCGAGAGCACCTCTCCCAGGGGAGGGTGTGGGTGGCACGAGTCTCAGGCTCTGATAGCAGGGCGCAGGTCCAAGAGCACCAAGCTGGGCCTTAGTGCACCTCTCTCAGGGGAGGGTGAGGGGCACCCGCATCTCAGGATCTTTTTCCATGGCTCGGTGTTCTGCTGTCTGGCGAGGCTCCCAGCCCCTCACAGGAGCCGGACCCCACGTGTTCTCAGGCGCGCTGGTGGCTCAGGGACCAAGACCTGGTTTCTTTGCCTCACTCTCTCTGGCTCAGCGCCAGGGGAGGCTGTCCTGGGTCCGGGGACTTAAGCCCCTGTCCCTAGCCACCCCGATTCCCACAATTACCCCCTGGCGATCCTTTGCTTTTTGTGAGTGCTTTCAACCAGTCTCCAAGTTAATGCTGGTCCTGAGACGCAGGGCACTCTCGTATTAGGGGTATTACTTTCCAATCGGTCACCTCTGGTGGCTCCCTCCCCCTTTTGTTTATCTTCCAATATCAGTCCAACGTTCCCACTCCGCTTTACCTGCCCACTGGCATCTCTGCCCCTGTAGAGATCCAGACATGTATAATTCTGATCTCAGGCTGATTTCATGGGTGATTGGAGTTCTTTGGTAGATAATCAGCTCACTTTAGGGTACAGGTTGAAACGGCGCCTCCTCCTACTTCCCCGCCATCTTGTCTCCCCCCACCCCCGAGATGGACTAATTTTAATTGCAAATTTGTAGACCAATCCTTAAATAAATAGATGATAATGAAGAAAATTAACATTTTTCTTAATAATTAGGGATCATGTATTGTTAGACATGAATAGCATAGTCTCCAAATAACCACTATTTACTAGTAATGGATTCAGTTTTCAAACATGTATATCAGTCTTTTTCAATGTGTTTTGCTATCTGGTTGACATCATAGGTAGGATTGGATGCTTGTTACAAATCTAGATCTTGGTCTCCACCCAAAATTGGCTAGAAAAATTTTTAGAAATATGGTCAGATAATCTGCATTTTGAAGAAGTAGCAATCTGATTCTTATATATATTAATAAGAAAAACACCTGTCATGCTGGTTGTTTCATCAGACATTTATGAAATATAAGTAAATGTTTTATTCATTAAATTTTTTTCAGGAATTTAAATAGAATAAACATCCTCCTAGTTCCCATTTGCATTGGGTCTAGGACTTATTTTTGGAATTTGGCTTTTGATTTCATATCTTTCTGAAGCTGGGAAAGAGCCATGTAAAAGGAGACCCTGAAAACCAATAGAGACTCTGGTATTTCAGCAACTCTGGGATACTCGCCTTTTAGAAACAGGACAGATTTTTTTTTTCTCCACCGTGAACCACATGGTTGCTCAAAGTCAATGGGGTAAAGTTCTAATTACATCATCAATGATTAGAAAGATCAACTGTTGTTTTATATTAAAAAATCAACCAGGAGATCAAAGAAGAACTTAAACAATTCATGGAAACCAATGAAAATGAATACACTTCGGCCAAAACCTATGGGATACAGCAAAGGCAGTCCTAAGGGGGAAATACATAGCCATCCAAGCCTCCCTCAAAAAAACCCTGAAAGGGGTGCCTAGGTGGCTCAGTGGGTTAAGCCTCTGCCTTCGGCTCAGGTCATGATCCCAGGGTCCTCGGAACAAGCCCCACATCAGGCTCTCTGTTCAGCAGGGAGCCTGCTTCTCCCTCTCTACCTGCCTGCCTCTCTGCCTACTTCTGCCTACTTGTGATTTCTGTCAAATAAATAAATAAATAAATCTTTAAAAAAAAATCCCTGAAAAACCCAGAATACACAGCTGTCTCTACACCTCAAAGAGCTGGAGAATCAAGAACAAATCAAATGAACTGCACACATAAGAAGGGAAATCATCAAGATTAGAGCAGAGATCAATGAGGTAGAAACCAGAGATACAGTAGAACGTATCAATGAAACTAGAAGCTGTTTTTTTTTTTGAAAGAATCAATAAGATCGATAAACCATTGGCCACACTAATCCAAAAGAGAAAAGCCCAAATTAATAAAATTATGAATGAAAAGGGAGAGATCACAACTAACACCAAGGAAGTAGAAACAATCATCAGAAGTTATAATCAACAGTTATATGCCAATAAGCTAAGCAACCTAGATGAAATGGATGCATTCCTGGAAAACTATAAACTCCCAAAATTGAACCAGGAAGAAACTGACAACCTGAATAGACCAATATCTAGTAACGAGATTGCAGCAGGGATCAAAAACCTCCCAAAAAACAAGATCCCAGGACCTGACGGATTCCCTGGGGAATTCCACCAAACTTTCAAAGAAGATAACACTTGTTCTCCTGAAGCTGGTTTAAAAAATTGAAGCAGAAGGAAAACTTCCAGACTCTTTCTATGAAGCCAGCATTACCCTGATCCCCAAACCAGGCAAAGACCCCACCAAAAAGGAGAATTTCAGACCAATATCACTGATGAATATGGATGCTAAGATTCTCAACAAGATCCTAGCAAACAGGATCCAACAGCACATTAAAAAGATTATCCACCATGACCAGGTGGGATTCATCCCTGGGCTACAAGGATGGTTCAACATTCACAAATCAATCAATGTGATAGAACAAATTAATAAGAGAAGAGAGAAGAACCACATGGTCTTCTTTTTTGATGCAGAAAAAGCATTTGACAAAATCCAGCATCCATTCCTGATTAAAACGCTTCAAAGTATAGGGATAGAGGGAACATTCCTGAACTTCATAAAATCTACCTATGAAAGACCCACAACAAATATCATCCTCGATGGGAAAAAGCTCACAGCCTTCCCGTTGAGATCAGGAACACAACAAGGGTGCCCACTCTCACCACTCTTGTTCAACATAGTATTCGAAGTCCTAGCAACAGCAATCAGACAACAAAGAGAAATAAAAGGTATCCGAATTGGCAATGAAGAAGTCAAACTCTCTCTCTTTGCAGATGACATGATTCTTTATATGGAAAACCCAAAAGACTCCACCCACAAACTACTAGAACTCACACAGCAATTCAGTAACGTGGCAGGATACAAAGTCAATGTACAGAAATTGGTTGCTTTCTTATACACTAACAATGAAAATACAGAAAGGGAAATTAGAGAATCGATTCCATTTATACTTTAGCACCAAGAAACATAAGATACCTGGGAATAAACCTAACCAAAGAGGTAAAGGATCTGTACTCGAGGAACTACAGAACACTCATGAAAGAAATTGAAGAAGACACAAAAAGATGGAAGACCATTCCATGCTCTTGGATCGGAAGAATAAACATTGTTAAAATGTCTATACTGCCAAGAGCAATCTATACTTTTAATGCCATTCCGATCAAAATTTCACCAGTATTTTTCAAAGAGCTGGAGCATATAATCCTAAAATTTGTATGGAATCAGAAGAGACTCCGAATTGCTAAGGAAATGTTGAAAATGAAAAACAGAACTGGTGGCATCATGTTACCTGATTTCAAGCTTTACTACACAGTTGTGATCACCAAGACAGCATGGTACTGGCATAAAAACAGATACACAGACCAGTGGAACAGAGTAGAGAGCCCAGATATGGACCCTCAACTCTATGGGCAAATAATCTCCGACAAAGCAGGAAAAAATATACAGTAGAAGAAAGACAGTCTCTTCAATAAATGGTGCTGGGAAAACTGGACAGCTATATGTAGAAGAATGAAACTCGACCATTCTCTTACACCATACACAAAGATAAACTCAAAATGGATAAACGACATCAACGTGAGACAGGAATCCATCAGAATCCTAGAAGAGAACATAGGCAGTAACCTCTTCAACATCAGCCACAGCAACTTCTTTGAAGATATGTCTCCAAAGGCAAAGGAAACAAAAGCGAAAATGAACTTTTGGGACTTCATCAAGATCAAAAGCTTCTGCACAGCAAAGGAAACAGTCAACAAAACAAAGAGGCAACCCACCGAGTGGGAGAAGATATTTGCAAATGACAGTACAGACAAAAGGCTGATATCCAGGATCTATAAAGAACTTCTCAAACTCAACACACACAAAACAGATAATCATATCAAAAAATGGGCAGAAGATATGAACAGACACTTCTCCAATGAAGACCTACAAATGGCTATCAGACACATGAAAAAATGTTCATCATCATTAGCCATCAGGGAGATTCAAATTAAAACCACATTGAGATACCACCTTACACCAGTTAGAATGGCCAAAATTAGCAAGTCAGGAAACAACGTTGGAGAGGATGTGGAGAAAGGGGAACCCTCTTACACTGTTGGTGGGAATGCAAGTTGATGCAGCCACTTTGGAGAACAGTGTGGAGATTCCTTAAGAAATTAAAAATAGAGCTTCCCTATGACCCTGCATTTGCACTACTGGGTATTTACCCGAAAGATACAGATGTAGTGAAAAGAAGGGCCATCTGTACCCCAATGTATAATATAGCAGCAATGGCCACGGTCGCCAAACTGTGGGAAGAACCAAGATGCCCTTCAACGGACAAATGGATAAGGAAGATGTGGTCCATATACACTAAGGAGTGTTATGCCTCCATCAGAAAGGATGAATACCCAACTTTTGTATCAACATGGATGGGACTGGAAGAGATTATGCTGAGTGAAATAAGTCAAGCAGAGAGAGTCAATTATCATATGGTTTCACTTATTTGTGGAGCATAACAAATAGCATGGAGGACATAGGGAGATGGAGAGGAGAAGGGAGTTGAGGGAAATTGGAAGGGTAGATGAACCATGAGAGACTATGGACTCTGAAAAACAACCTGAGGGTTTTGAAGGGGCGAGGAGTGGAAGATTGGGGGAACCAGGTGGTGGGTATTATGGAGGGCACATATTGCATGGAGCACTGGGTGTGGTGCATAAACAATGAATTCTGTTACACTGAAAAGAAATAAAAAATTTTAAAAAAACATGAAAAAAAATCAATCCATGTATTCAAAGTTGGTATTTCTAAATAACAACTCCACTCCAAAACAGAGTACTTACTTTAAAGCACAAGAAGCCCTATCACACCCAAACATCCCTGGGGATCACAGTGCACTCAAACTGAAGGTAAGATAGTAATAATAGTCAAAAAGCCTGTTCTGGGATAAGTATAGTTTAATTTATTGGAAATCAACATGAGTATCAAAAAGAATAAGGAACTTCAATTAGTAGTATTGGTTCTGCCACTGGCTGTACTTATTTTCTTTATCTTTAAAATCAATAAGCTTGACTAATAGTTTCTACTTTCATACTTGCTCAAGGCTTTATCTTTAACATAATATCTTTACAAACCAAGAAAATATATTTATGAAAAATTTTGTCAAACTTTAAAATAAACACCAATATTTAGACAAAATAGTTTTAGTGATCTGGAGAACTAATTCCTTGGGAAAATTTCCTCACTTAATTCCCTGTAAGTTGCATACAGGAGCTCTCACTATAAATTTATGGAAACTAATATACAGTATATATCCATATCCTTCATAATTACAAACATTGGTCAAAGGAATAAAATGTGTTTGGAGAATCTATCAATGATCTCTACTATTGTCAGCAATCTAGCACTGATTCTCAGGGACCACAAACCCTTTCAACTAAAATGTATAAATATTTTTACTTCGAATCCAAATCCATCTCAGTTTCTTTTAGAAGGTCTAATATTGTGTAATTGACCTCAAGACAGGAAGTTGTAAAAATCTGTTCAACTGACTGTATTAAAACGGGGAAAAAATATCCTTAGAGAAAATCACTAAATCCATTGCATCAAACCTGGGTTGTGGCGGCAGTTTATGTGAATGTGGTTCCCATGTGTATACTGAAAATTACATTTAAGTAAAATAAATCTACACAAATCACCATGAAATCACATACCACATCTTTATTATTATAAATTCCCAGACCATATTAGATAATTATTCATGGTGATTATAAATTAATGAATGATTAGTACCCAATAACCAGCTAGAACCATTATTTTACCTTTTATGAAACAAAGGACTTTGCAGAACTGTCAGCATTTGTACATGTATTGGATTTTCCTTCTTTCAGGAAGTTCTGGCATACCAGTTGGCAAGGTGATCTGGAAATATGCAGAATTTAGCATCTGAAAGAACTGTAAGGCACCACACAGAGTCTCTAATTTCCCACAAAGCATATTTGTAGCAATTTGTAAAAGTAGTGCTGAGTTAACCCAGGTGGCCCTAATTGTTTCATAATTTGCTTCAGGATCCCCTGAAGCAATTTGGAAACTGCTGAATTTATATAACAATGTAATTCTCCATGAATTCTTTGGACCTTTGCTACCAGTCCAGATGCCAAGAATGACTCCTGGAATCTTTACAGTACTGCACTTCAATGTGCATGGGGCTCCCTCATTTTTGGTGCAATAATGGTGGATAACCATTCAATAAATAAATGAATAGGTATTGATTACATTGTAATTAGATGCCCATTATAAGATATATAAAGATTAAGTCACCCTGATATTTACAATCAAGGAAAAGGCAATTATAATTTACCATAAGTCATATAATACAGTATTGGGTGCCAAAAGATCATTTCAGATAAATTCATTGTTAGTTCAGAGATGAGAATTATGTATTTTCCTGAGATATTTGTCTAAGGGGTAGCATGAATTTAAATTAGGCCTTGAATGATGGGTAGATTTTGAAATACATGAGAATTAGGTGGAACATATATTAAAGAACCAAGTAAAAGAATATAGGTCATTTATGCACAGGAGAATAATAAAACAGATGAGGTGGGAGATGCTGGGGGAGAAAGGAAGGAAGAAAGGAAAGAAGGAAGGAAGGAAATGAAAGCAAAGAAAATTAGTGAAATTATGGTATAAGTTGAGTAGTTTGAAAAAGATTGGAAAGTCATATTAGGGCAACATCATGGAGTTCTTTGAATGACAGAGACACTTAAGAGTTGTGGTTAGTGACCCGAGATTTAACAATCTGTGGTGAAGATCTCATGACCTATTCATCCTATATGTTCCCAATGCTTGTTTCTTGTCAATATGAAGATTCAAACCAAGATATATCCATTTGCCATGATTATAATGCTGCAACAAACTGGCTTATTTTCTTTGGCTGTCATGTCAAAACCTAATAAACCTAGATTTTCTTTATAAATGTCTACTGAAAAAAGGAAGGAAGTGAAAAATATGAAATTTATAGTTTTCACTTTCTCATATTTCCTGTAGCTCCACATTTTTTTTTTTGATACATTTGCTTCATGCTGTGAACTGACAGCCAGTCTTCAAAGTGCAATTCTTCTTAAGTGGGGACAGTTCAACATTTTTCTCCTTTTGGCAAGGAATCAATAGTGCATTAAATTCTAGAGTGTGCATTCTGTTGGCAAAATCTTGCCATTTGTAGCGACATGGATGGAGCTAAAGAGTATTATGCTAAGCAAAATGAGTGAGAGAAAGACAAACAGCATATGATTTCACTCATATGTGGAATTTAAGAAACAAAGCAAATAAGCAAAGAAAAAAAAAGAGAAAGAGATAGCCAAACCAAGAAACAGACTCATAACTATAGAAAACAAACTCATGGTTACCAGACAGGAGGTGGGTGGGGGGATGGGTGAAATGGATGATGGTGATTAAGGAGGGCATTTGCTATGATGAGCACCAGGGGTGTTGTATGGAAGGGTGGAATCACTTATCTTGTACACCTGAAACTAACATTACACTATATGTTAACTACCTGGGATTTAAATAAAAATTTAAAAATTTTATTTTATTGTATTAATTTGTTTTTATAATAAGACTTGAAATTTACTAGGATAAGAAGATGACTTCTGTCTTCAGTTAGGCAAAGCTAAGAGATCTAATCTAGCTTTATAATGTGTGATCCTATTTCTAGTTTTCTCTGTCCCTGAAAAGTTTAGAAAATCCAGAGATAGTGAAGATGCTATATCAGGATCAAGAGTTCACTAGAAAAAGTTCACTAATACAATAAATAACCCAAAAAGATGAGATATTTGTTTTGTTCTTGCTGAATTAGGAGATCTCATCTCTTTGTGGGTAGCAGAGAGAGGAGGGTTAGTTAATAGACTATTTTAGGAGCTGTCCTGAAGAAAAACCCACTTGGACCACTATTAAGTAAGATATATTTTTCAAGAAAAGAAGAGCATGGTGCATGGCTTCTGGAGGTGAAAACTAGAGTAGACCAAAACTGGGTGAAAATGAAAGTTTTCCAGGAGATGATATGGACCTTTAGAGAACTGGTACAGGAAAAAATAAAGAAGCACAATAATTTTACGT
The DNA here is from genome assembly GCF_902655055.1 of Lutra lutra. NCBI lineage: Eukaryota > Metazoa > Chordata > Mammalia > Carnivora > Mustelidae > Lutra > Lutra lutra. Next base: position 55,998,810 of record NC_062290.1, read on the forward strand.
TTAATGTATATACGTGGAAAGATCAAGTGTGAGGTGCTACTGCTGTATCCATCTTAGATACTTAGGAGATGGTGTGGACTTGGATTTATAGACAGATGATGACCTGGTATCTTACTGGTGAGTTTGTTAAATAATTGGAAATATCACACTTGCCTCATTCCTTCACTTTAATTCTCCCTCTTGTGAGCACAAGGAGGGGATGGTATGGTCTATAGGCAGAACAATAGGGTATGATATTATAGACAGAAGAAACTAAATAGTTATTTGAAAAGAAGCTAAAAATTTACTAAAATTCTAGACTATGTACATATATATGTATATATCCCTTGTATTTTTTTATTCCTTTTCAATATTCATGTTAGTTAAGAAACTTCACTCCTAAGTTTTATTTTATTGACTGTAGTTCTTTTGTTTTCTCCTGTGAAAGTACATATACATGGGTCAATAATTTGTTAGTTTCTGGGAAATATATTGATCCTTCTATTTGATTTTTGGTTGTCTTTGTCTATATGTACTACATGTATTGTGTATATATATGTCTTCCCATGTACTCTCATCTCTTTGAATAACACTTTCTGGAGTAAACTAATATGCTCTAACAAGGAATTTAATTATATCTGAGCTGCATAATATTTTGGGCAGTTAATCTACTTGAACTCAAAGTGAACCTGAACCTTTAAAGCTGTTGTTGAGACCAAATTGCTGATGGAAACAAAAATATGCATCTCTGGTTACTCATTCAGTGCAAGAGTGTACAGTTTTAAAATCATAACTAGAAATTCATGACCACAAGTCTCATTAAAATTCATGTATACAGAATGAACACGAGTATTGATGGTAGGATATCCTAAAAATTCAAGTTCTACTAAAGAGGCAGAATGCTTCAAAGATTGAGTAATTTTTTTAAAAAATCCTCAATTACAAATAAACTATTAAAAAAGAATTTCAAGGAGATAATTTCTTTAACTGAATTCAATGTTTCCAAACATTCAAAGGTAAAATGATTTTTTATATATATAGGGGAAAAAATACCTTAACAAATTTTAGTTCTGGTAATGGTGGCATTTTTTTTTTTAAATCAGAGTGATACTCCTTCATTTGGCAATTAAATACTTGAAAGGGAAGCTGGCAAAAACTAGAAGAGATCTGACCCTAGGGAGAAAGGAAATATTCATAAGAGTCAAATTTATATAGATTTTCTACTAAGGGAATGATAGGGTCTATGAAGTGCTCTATCTTCATAGACCCTATCATTCCCTTAGTAGAAAATCTATATAAATCAAAATCTTCAGACTATTGGTCTCTTAAAGTCAGAAGAGGGGTGCCTGGGTGGCTCAGTGGGTTAAGCCTCTGACTTCAGCTCAGGTCATGATCTCAGGGTCCTGAGATCCAGCCCCGCATCAGGCTCTCTGCGCAGCAGCTCTCTCCCCTCTCTCTGCCTGCCTCTCTGCCTATTTGTGATCTCTGTCAAATAAATGAATAAAATCTTTAAAAAAAAAAAGTCGGGGGGCACCTGGGTGGCTCAGTGGTTAAGCCTCTGTCTTCAGCTCGGGTCATGATCTCAGGGTCCTGGGATCGAGTCCCACATCGGGCTCTCTGCTCTGCGGGGAGCCTGCTTCCTCCTCTCTCTCTCTCTGCTTGCCTGTCTGCCCACTTGTGATCTCTCTCTGTCAGATAAATAAAATCTAAAAAAAAAAAAAAAGTCGGAAGAGACTGGGACTCTCTAAGTGATTGGAAATTGAGGCTAGATAAATCAGGAAAAGGACAAAGCCATAGAGGAGGGACCTCCCCAAATAGGTGTAAAAGCTTCCACTAAACACTTAATTAACCTCTGAACTGTTCCTATGTGGGCAAGACTCTGAGTTCAAGGGAAAACAACATATGGAGAGGTCAAAGAGATGAGAAGAGATTACAATTGCAGCCTACCACAGAGAAGGCAGAATTTGGTGTTTCGTTCCCTTCAAATAAACATAATTTAGAAAATACCTCCTGTCCTCTGTTGACACTCCAAAGCGCACACTGCCTTATTTGCAAAAATTGTATCCTTGGACAATGAATTCACTGTAGGATTAGGGGCAAACTGAAACAAAACCACCATAACAAAACAAAACTGAAATACAATCCTACAGGGTCTAAGGTTACCTCCTGCAAAGTTACTGGCAGAAAAATAAAACAGAAGCAGAGTTTTTGTAATTATCAGAAAAACAAACAAACAAACAAACAGTATATAATACAAAGTTACCACCCGTGTGGAGAAACAAAGAAATAGGAACCATAAGCAAGGGAAATACCATTCAATAGGAAAACAATCCACAATCTATAATGCTAAAAGTAGCACAGATAGATGAATGTGAAAGTGTCGTGCTAAATTCTAAGAGTTTTTATAAGAATATGGAGAAAATGGGTAAGTAAATAGTAAATTTAAGGAGAGATTTAGAAACCATAAGAAAGAACAAAATGGAAAACCTACAACTGAAAACTAAAATAGACATTTTTTAAACACTGGATGAGATTTACATCAAAGTAAACAAAACAGAAGAAAATCAATATAAGAAGTAGTACAGAAAACTAATACCTGTTTAGTTAAGCCAAATATGGCCCCCAAAAAAGAGCAGAAAAAAAGTAAAAAGATAGAAAAATTAAACTATGCAAGAATAATATTAAGAAAACTGTTAGGATTCTATAAATTCAAAATAGAATTCAAGTTGAGGAGTGTTAGAAATAATTTCATAACGTTAGTCAATTAGTTAAAACAACAAACTAAATGTGTGAAATAATGAAAATATGTCTAAAAAAAAACATATTTCCTCTAGTGAAAGAATGAAGAAACTTCCCTTCTTCCTGTTCTTAGAGCATTTACTTAAGAAAATTTGTAATTGTGAATTTTTTTTCTCGGCCACTCTGAAAGGTATGTAAAGTTTTTATTTTAAATATTTTACTTATTCATTTGATGGAGAGAGCATGAGTCAGAGGAGAAGCAGAGGGATGGGGAGAAGCAGACTCCCCACTGAGCAGGGAGATTGATATGAGTGATGTGGGGCTGTGTCCTAGGAGATCAGGACCTGAACTCAAGGCAGATGCTCAACCATCCCAGCCACCCAGGACCCCATACGTAAATTTTTTTTACAAGATAAATAAAGCCTCTTGCCAGTGTTATAACCCAGAGGTCTCCTCCTCAAGGACTTGGGAGTCATTGGGTAATATAATCATCCAGGAACAGAGGACCCCTCCCACAGTCTTGTTGGGAGAGTAAGGGCCTCACTTAGCTGGCTTCAAGTTTGACACCTATGGCCCATCAAAGAGATGGAAGAAATTCACTTTCCTTTAGATAAAGGCACTTAGCAAACACAAGTGGCCTCCCAACTACCAGATAAATTTAGAATGAAGTATGTGTATCAAATGTGCTATCAAGTCCTCTTTCTTGAGTTATTATTGACCTTGAAAACATGTATGAAATGGGCTGCATCTGCCTGATGTATAAAAGGATGAAATTTCTGTTTTTGCAATTTAGCAGATCACCTGGTGATACACATCATATTCCAGACTAATGCTTCTTTAATACAAAAATTATGTTTTTTTCCACTTCTATGGAGAGGTTTGCTACAGTGTCAAGAGATTTTGTTTTAAATTATTTTTTATTATGCACCTAATAACATGAAGCAAAACTGGTAAGACTAAATGGAGTAACAGAGAAATCTATGCTTACATTTAGATTTTTTAAAAAAACTTTCCTCCTTTAATGAGTGACAGAAAATGGACAAAATTATCTATACTATACAAGATTTTAAAAACACTGTAAGACAAACTAATAAAATATAAAATATATAATTAATATAAATAAAATATAGATCAATTTTTATAAAACATTACATTAATTGCAGAGTACACATTTTTTCAAGTGCAAGTAGGATAGAAGATGAGCCATAAAATATTCTCAGTAAATAATTTCAAACACTGAAATACAAAGTATGTTCTCTGAAAAAATGCAATGAAATTGAAAATAAGTAAGATTTCAAGAAAAAAAACCAGTATTTGGAAATTAAGCAACATACATCTAAATGAACCAAGGGGTAAAAAAGAAATCATATAATTTGTGGTTCTAAGAGGGAAATGTACAATTTCATACTAGTATATTAGAAAAAAATGTATTAGACCTATTATCTCAACATCAACTTTTAGAAACAAGGAAAGGAAGAACAAATTAAAAGCAAAGCAAGTAGAAAAAGGATATAAAAATGAATATAGAAACTAGAGAGTTAGGAATGGTAGTAGAAAAAAATGAACAAAACTCTAATTTCACCCTTTGAAAAGTACAAGAAAATTTACAAACACATGGATAGAATAATCATGAAAAAGGGGAATATAAATATTATAAAGAATGAAAAGATATCATTACAGACCTACAGATATTTTAAGGCTAAAAGAGGAACACTATGAGTAAATACATGATAGAAAATTTTACAGTTAGAAAAAATGGACAAATTCCTTCTTATGATGATTTAGGAAAATTAATGTGAGATTTAGAAATATTTGTCCTTTTTCAGACTTGTCATTATGCATCATCCTATGATCACAAAATTTATCTATACACCAATAAATTAATAGTAATACAATTATATAATAAAATATTTGTTTTATGTTTTTAGTATGTTTTAGTAATTATAGTCTATATTTACTCCTCAATTTATTTGCTATTTTATTAAAAGCCTTAAGTTTGGTTTCATAGTGACAGAATCTGATTTTAGAATTCAAATTTCTTTAAAGCTCTGACTGCTTATTTAAGACATCTAAGTAACAATTCAAACCATAGCATTCTACTCAGGCAGTCACTTGATTAAGAAGGATATTAAAGACACACATTTATGCACATGTGTGTATATACATATTTTATACATACTAAATGTTGTAATATTTGGATGTGGCCTAATGCAACTGTATTTCATAGTATGTAGATAAAACAATCACATCAGTAGGGTAATTATCTCTTGAAACTGTGATAGTTAATATTGAAATAGCACTTTACACAGGGAATCTGTTGCGATTTCTATTAAAAAACTGAACTATTAAAAGCAGAGTCACATGATATTCTGTGGACAAAGCTACTGATGGCATTGACAGCCTCTCTTCATACGCACTCACGTGAACAAATGTAATGCTATAACGTCTCTTAATTTGCTCAGCAGTTTTTACTGGCATTACATTAAACTGGCCCATCCAGGGAAAGGCCAGCTTATTAACACAGTCACTTACTTAGAAATTCAAAAGTGGCAGAAATGATTGCCTATAATTGCCCTATGTTCCTTTATAGGAGATATTGACTTCCAAAACCCCTTTGAACAAATCCAATTAGGATACAGTTTTTCACACACTATCTCTGTAACACAGGGTAAAGAAAACAAAACCTCCAAACTCCTCGAGTGAGTAAAATCTTTAGTGTATTAAATACAGTCTCCCGAACTGGGTAATGAATAGTGATTTAAAAAAAAAAACCTCAAAATTATCTATTTATAGTAAAGAAACATATTTAAACCTTATTGTAGTCGGTAAAAAAAAAAAAAATCACATTGTGAAGCAAAAATGTGATTCCCATTCTACTCATTAGTTCAGAAACTCAATGAGTCCATACTGGATAACTGGCTACAGCAGGAAATTTCACAGTTTAACTATTTGCTCTTAAAACTACAAATGTTTTCTCTCATTAGCTTTCTATAGAAACACAACTAATTATGGGATGGTCTTAACATCTCCTAAACCAACACTTTATTTTCTAATAGCCCATATAAAACATTACGAGGTTTCACAGTCAACTCAAAGTTATTCTATTTTATTTTTTAGAGAGAGAGAGAACATGCGCAAGCCTGGGGCGGGGGGCATTGGGCAGAAGGAGAGGAAAAGAGAGAATTCTAAAGAATCTTAAGCAAGTTCCACAATCAACATGGAGCCTGACTTAGGGCTCAATCTCATGACACTGAGATCATGACCTGAGCCAAAGTCAAGAGTTGGACTCTTAATTGACTGAACCACCCAGGAGCCCCTCAAAATTACATTCTATTACAGAGGGTTGCTAAAATGCATTTCAGTTTTGGTTAAACTATAACAAAACTAGGAATAAGTAAGTTAGCTCTTGATGGAACAAAGGGATCTACACTTTCAGATATAAATATTTATGTTACCTCTACTCTCAAAAATAGGTGATGATGAGAAAATGATGCATTTATTAAAGGAGCAGGACAGTGATATCATTAGCACATCTCAGACACTGCTCTTTGAAAAAATACACTTTTTTTTTTTTTACAAATCCATACCTTATCATTCTTTATGTGCATGATATATTTATCAAGTATTGAAAATACTTTATTGGACATATTTGCAAATTATGAACAAAGTTACTATAAACACCCATGTGCGGGATTTTGTGTGGGCATAAGTTTTCTACTACTTTGAGTAAACACCACAGAGTGTAGTTGCTGGATCTTGCAGTAAGAGTATGTTTAGTTTTGTATGACCAACTGCCTTCCAGAGAGAACATACCATTTTGCATTCCCTCCAGCAATAAATGAGAGAGTACCTATTGCTTCCCATCATCCAACATTTAGCATTGTTGGTGTTAGGGATTTGGGCCATTCTCATAATATGTCGTGGGCTGTCATTACTGCTTGAATTTGCATTTCTTTCATGACATAGAATGCGGAGCCTCTTTCTACATGCCCATTTGCCATCTATTTCCTCCAGCGAGGTGTTATGGCTCATTTTTAAAATGAGGTTGTTCAGTTTCTTACCGTAGAGTTTTAAAAGAGCTTTGTAAATTTTGGATAACACATGGCTATTGAACACTTAAAACGTGGCTAGTCTGAATTGAAAGGTGCAGTAATTGCAAAATAGACACCTAATGCTGAAGGCATAGTGTAGCAAAAAAATTTTACTAACAGTGCTTTACACTGTTTGTAATTGAAATAATATTTGAGTGAATTGATTAAGCACATTATTAAAATTAATTGTACTTTTTTCTACTTCTTTTGAATGTGGCCACTAGAATTTTCAAATTAACTATGTAGTTCACAAGTGCAGTATGTTGAGGGTACATTTGTTTATGTTACATTCTAATGTACACACACACACACACACCCTCTGACCAAAATAGCATCTGTGCATGAATATGATGTCTTAAATATAGCACTTCCATCTTTGACACATACCTACATTGTTAAAATCCAATTTCAGTTTGGGTAGTTTTAGGATTGCTTTCAAACAAACAAAAGAACTTGCATTTTAAGCCTATCTTGTGGCTAATGCTACCTCTCACTTTCCTTGCTTATAGTGTTCTGGATGAATTGTTAAACTAAGAATTATATTTATACACCTATTTATATACCTTCATGAATTGAAAATTATGGGTGAAAAAAGTGTTAGGTATCTTAAGAAAAATTCACTACAGTTTCCAGTTTTGAAAATAAAGTAATCAGATATAATTAGATAATAAAGGCATACCCTATACATATGAAAATGAGAAAAATTAGTAAAGGAAATCTAAGATACCAGTAATCTATTGAAGAAGTAATCACCAATTATCTTTCACATACTTTCTATCATTTTTATTTTGAGCTTTAAGTATAAAATGTAAAATTGAATGATAAATATTTTCTAAGTACTGATCTTGAAAATAACCAAGAAAAATCTCACACTTGTTTCAGTGTTTTTACTTGAAATAAACCAAGTGTCTGTTGTAGTGCTTACTAGCAGAAAACTCTTTGAATTATTGTACTTTATGTTTTTAGATGTTATTTATTTATTTGTTATAGAGAGAAAGGAGAGGGAGAGGGACAAGCAGACTCCACGCTGAGCACAGAGCCAGACACAGAACTGGATCTCATGATCCTGAGGTCATCACCTGAGCCAAAATCAAGAGTCTGACTCTTAACAGAGCCACCCAGGTGCCCCATGTACTTCAAATAATCAACACTATTGCTAGGTATCTTTAATTGAAATATGTTCTTATAAAGTTACAAGGATGTTAAGGACTTAAATTTGACTAAAACATATTAATTTTAAAGAATACCATTACAACCTCATACTTTAAAAAGCTTCTTAACAAGAAGTTATTTCTGAAATCCCGCCGAGGATGCCTGGTTTGTTCCACAGCCATTTTTGTTGACTCACAACACAGCTATGCTGCTAAAACCCATCTTCAGCCTTGCAATTTTTAATCCTGTGTAATATGCTAATTAAAAAAGAATTATTCAAAGAAAAAGAATTACTCATTTATATAGATAGCACGTATCTATTAACCCATGTATCTACTTTTAAAAACTTACTGTCCTGTGGAAGGATTCCAACAGCTCTATTCAATCATGGGAAAAGTATTGATACCGGTATTTATTACTAACTGTATGATTGCTAAATCAGATTAACTGCTATACCTATTCCACATGATCTGTTTACTGTAGACTGAAAGAAAAAGAGAGAGAGAGAGAGAGATCATGGAATATTTTCCTAGCTAAAATGTTATTTTGAGCTTTAATAATGAATGGGGCTTTTTAATAATATCCTGGGGCTTCTCATCCATCTTACATCAAGGAAAGTCAAGTCTATTTTTCTAACCATTGAATTTATTGAATTAGACAAGTTCATGGAACCGACAAAGACAGTCAGCTCAATCATGGTCATGGAAAATACTACCAAGATTAAGTAATGCATTCTCTATTTCCAAAGAACCAGTGATAGGTAAGTAAAGAAGTTACACCAGGAAGATTTATCTACAAATGCATATTCCAATCATGAACAACTGGAAGAGACTTAAAAAGCATCACCATGTTTTATAAACCTCATTTCCAACAAAATGAATTGAAAATGACCTGCCAGAGTAAGAACAGAGTGGCATTAAATGAACAAACTAGTATGAATAGCCACCAACTCTGATATCATTAAGGCTAATATGATACCTTTTTAAAGTGCTTTTATTTCATAAAAAAAAAGAATTGGTTTTATTTAGTATAATGAATGCTTTTTGAGTGTTTTTTGAGAATTCAATTTGCCATCAATATTGATCCCATTACTGGCTGCCCCTAAAATCACATGAATAGATGCAAGAAGATTTGAAATTGAATTGCATCATTTTGCAAAGTGCACAGTTCAAAGAAAGTTCTTCTCAAAGCCCTTCTCTGACTCCTTAAAATTCTTCCCAATTCTGATACCTTCGAATTTCAATGCTTTCTGATAGCTGACCCCCTTTACATCAATTTTGTATCACAAAAATTATATATTACCTCACATCAGACACAAATCTTTTACACTCTGTTCCTATTTGTATCACTCCTCTATTCTGTGCTCCACTATAATATCTCATTCTTGCCCTCACAAATCAGAGTCAACACTTGATGCACCAGCTTGCCCACCTTTTCGCCTCTCAATTCTACTTTCTTCTATAGCAAGTTAAGTGCCCATACAAATGAACGAAGTTTTCCACCAATTTTCCTGCTCCACACCTACTATAACTGTATCAACAAAGAATATTATTAATTTAAAGCAGGAAATCATATCTGTGTGTAGATAGGAGTTAAAATATTCAAAAATAGGTTTGTAGCATATGACCTCAGGGACTTTGTGTATGTGGTATTACTGGTCAGTTAGTAGCAAGGGCCAATATTTTGTGTGATCATACCACTTGTTATTTGGATCCAAAAATGATTAGGTGAATATGAAGTTTGCTTCAAGTGAAATTCACATCTATTACCAATGAAAATCTATGTATAAATTTACAGACAACAGGAAAAGACCTTAGAACATAAGTATTCTAATGATCATCTTTAATTTCAGTTTCTTCTACAGTATCTCTATCAACTGAATGTCAAATATCTGCTTGAATACTTCCATGGAGAGAGTACTCAGTACCTCATCAAATAGTCCATTTTAGAAAGCTTAAACTGTTACAAAATCTCCAATCATCCAAGGCCCTAGGACAACTAATATTTTAAAAGAACTCTATTTTCCCCTCACTAACCACTCTCTTTATTCAGAAAATGTAAAAATAAATAAAATCACCAAACAGTTTACTATTTTAATGTGCAATGCCTTCAGAAAAAAAAATTTTTTTTGAAACTGCATTTCTCCATATATTTGAAGGCAGAACATTTCATCTCAGGTAAGGAGGATAGAAGAGATATGAAAAAAATAATAATGTTGAGAGAATGGCTCTATTTTAAGAGCTGCCATCAGCATTGAGGTGGGAGAGAGAAACTCTGGCTTCACTACACATGTTCTGGAGGAGAAAACGTTAGGAGAGACATAAGAACCAATATACTCTCAGATCTGCCAGTTCCCATATAAAACATGGTCAAGAAACAGTCCTTCAAAATTAGCTGAGGTGTCCTCAGGTCTGCAAGTAATGAGCTTAGAAGTCACCATTTCATCAAAACAATAAGCACAAAACTGAACACACTTAAAAAAGTCAACAACTTTTTTTGGGGGGATCTGGAAGACACGAGGATCCAAGGCAAACCACTGCCACCAAAGTTGGAGATAGAGCAGAAAACAAGAAGCCGTGACTTACCAGGGAAGACAATCATGAGTGGAAGCTGCCACAGGCACCAGCGCCTCGTAGGAAAACCGGGGCTGTAATTGCTGATTCGCTGGAGGTTAAGCGTGGACAACTCAGCGAGTTACACAGTTCAGGGGGACAGAGTCATGGGAGGCTCCCATATTTTGTGAGGATTACCCAGAGGACCTCAACCAGGTTCTCACAGTGGAGATCAGAGAAAACTCCCATCCTGGATCCCACAGGGGTTTGGGGAAAGTAATAACTCTGAAATCCACCAGTACACTCAGTTCTTTAACCCAATGAGCCACCCAGGTGCCCCCAGCACACTCAGTTCTTAACAAGACCTGCCCTCAGCAGAAACTAGTTAGGGAGAGCCTAACCAGCTGGAGTATTATTAGGGCCTAACTGACCTAGGGGAAGGGAAATACCCAACACAGGTCAGCTGTAGCTTTCCACCTGCGGGAAGAACTCCAGCTCACACTAGCCATCCTGTTTTAGTGGGGGAGAAATTGAAAAACTGGCAAACACTTGTGAAGTTTACCATGCAGAAGCATGGGCTCACTATAGACTGAGGAAAATCGCAGAACCTATCCCATCCCCCCCGACCTCAATTATACATGACCAAAGGCCTATTTACTGCACTTCCTTTCACCCAGTAGATTATGCCTGGCTCTCGGGAAGAAATTACAAGGCATCTTTAAAGGCAAAAAACTCAACTTGAAGGAAGAAATTACAAGGCATCTTTAAAGGCAAAAAACTCAACTTGAGGGCATAGATCAAACAGAACCAGAGTCAGATACAGCAGGGATATTGGAATCATCAGACCAGAATTTAAAACAACTGTGATTAATATGCTATGGGCTTTAATGGATAGAATAGACAACTCGCAAGAATAGATGGACAATGTAAATGGGCAGAAGGAAATCCTAAGAAAGAAAGAAACAAACAAACAAAATGCTACATACAGATCAAAAGCACTGTAACAGGGGCACCTGGGTGGCTCAGTTGTTAATCATCTGCCTTCAGCTCAGGTCATGATCCCAGGGTTCTGGGATCAAGCCCTCCGTTGGGCTCCCTGCTCAGTGGGAAGCCTGCTTCTCCCTCTCCCACTTCTCCTGCTTGTGTTCCCTCTCTTGCTGTCTCTCTCTGCCAAATAAATAAATAAAATCTTAAAAAAAAAAGCACTGTAACATAAATGAAGAAATGGGAAAGAAAGCCTTCAATGGGCTTAGTAGTAGACTGCACGCAGCTGAGGGAACTATCACTGTTGAGGTTATAGCAATAGAAACCTCCAAAACTGAAAACCAAAGAGAATAAAGACTGAAAGAAAAAAAAAAAAAGATTATCCAAGGACTGTGGGACAACTACAAAATATGTAACATATGTATAATGGGAATATCAGAAGGATGAATGGATAAAGAAGGTGTAATACACACACATATATACACAATGGAATATTACTCAGACATAAAAAAATGAGACTTTGCCATTCATGACACATGTATGGTCCTAGAGGGTATTACGTTAAGTGAAATAAGTAAGACAGAGAAAGACAAATACCATAGGATTTCACTTAAGAATGAAATCTAGGAGTCAAGATGGTGGAGAAGTAGCAGGCTGAGACTACTTCAGGTAGCGGGAGATCAGCTAGATAGCTTATCTAAAGATTGCAAACACCTACAAATCCAACGGGAGATCGAAGAGAAGAAGAACAGCAACTCTAGAAACAGAAAATCAACCACTTTCTGAAAGGTAGGACTGGCGGAGAAGTGAATCCAAAGGGACGGGAAGAAAGACCGTGGGGGGAGGGGCTGGCTCCTGGAAAGCGGTGGAGCAATGGAGCACAAAATCAGGACATTTAAAAGTCTGTTCCGCTGAGGAACATCGCTCCAGAGGCTTAACCGGGGTGAAGCCCACGCAGGGTCAGCGTGGCCTCAGGTCCCACAGGGTCACAGAAGGATCGGGGTGTCTAAGTATCACAGAGCTTACAGGTATTAGAACGGGGAAGCGGGCTACAGAGACAGAGCCAAGGAGTAAGCTCTAATCTCGGGGTTACCTTGAACCGGCCGCAGGCTCGGTCAGCTCGGAGCGCAGCCAGAGGCAGGGTGACGGGAGTAATTGGGCGCTGTTCTCTGAGAGCGCACTGAGGAGTGGGGCCCAGGCTCTCGGCTCCTCTGGGCCGTAGACCGGGAGGCCACAATCTTCATTCCCGCCCTCCAGAACTGTATGGAAAGTGCTCAGGGAACAAAAGCTCCCAAAAGCAAACCCGATTGGATTACTTAGACTGGCCCCGGGTAAGGGCGGTGCAACTCCGCCTGGGGCAAAGACACTTGAAAATCACTACAACAGGCCCCTCCCCCAGAAGATCAACAAGAAACCCAGCCAGGACCAAGTTCACCTACCAAGGAGTGCAGTTTCAATACCAAGGAGAGCAGCGGAATTCCAGAGGAGGAGAAAGCAAAGCACAGAACTCATGGCTTTCTCCCCATGATTCTTTAGCCTGGCAGTTAATTTAATTTTTTTTTTTCTTATTCAATTTGTTTTTCTTCTTCTGCTAAATTTTTTTAACTTTTACCCTTTACTTTTTTAACGTTTTTTAACGTGCCTAGCAGAGTCGCGCAGCGGAAGCGCGCTGGGCCCATAACGTTTTTTAACTAGTTTATCTAATATATATATTTTTTTTTCCTTTTTATATCTTTTCATTATTGGTTTGCTTTTTTTAATTGTTTCTTTTTTTTTTTTTTCTTTCTGAACCTCTTTTTATCCCCTTTCTCCCCCCTCACGATTTGGGATCTCTTCTGATTTGGCTAAAGCATATTTTCCTGGGGTTGTTGCCACCCTTTTAGTATTTTACTTGCTCCTTCATATACTCTTATAAGGACAAAATGACAAGGCGGAAAATTCACCACAAAAAAAAAAACAAGAGGCAGTACCAAAGGCTAGGGACCTAATCAATACAGACATTGGTAATATGTCAGATCTACAGTTCAGAATGACGATTCTCAAGGTTCTAACCGGGCTCGAAAAAGGCATGGAAGATATTAGAGAAACCCTCTCGGGAGAGATAAAAGCCCTTTCTGGAGAAATAAAAGAACTAAAATCTAACCAAGTTGAAATTAAAAAAGCTATTAATTAGGTGCAAACAAAAATGGAGGCTCTCACTGTTAGGATAAATGAGGCAGAAGAAAGAATTAGCGATATAGAAGACCAAATGACAGAGAATAAAGAAGCTGAGCAAAAGAGGGACAAACAGCTACTGGACCACGAGGGGAGAATTTGAGAGATAAGTGACACCATAAAACGAAACAACATTAGAATAATTGGGATTCCAGAAGAAGAAGAAACAGAGAGGGGAGCAGAAGGTATATTGGAGAGAATTATTGGAGAGAATGTCCCCAATATGGCAAAGGGAACAAGCATCAAAATCCAGGAGGTGCAGAGAACCCCCCTCAAGATCAATAAGAATAGGTCCACACCCCGTCACCTAATAGTAAAATTTACAAGTCTTAGTGACAAAGAGAAGATCCTGAAAGCAGCCCAGGAAAAGAAGTCTGTAACGAACAATGGTAAAAATATTAGATTGGCAGCAGACTTATCCACAGAGACCTGGTAGGCCAGAAAGAGCTGGCATGATATATTCAGAGCACTAAAAGAGAAAAACATGCAGCCAAGAATACTATATCCAGCTAGGCTATCATTGAAAATAGACGGAGAGATTAAAAGCTTCCAGGACAAACAAAAACTGAAAGAATTTGCAAATACCAAACCAGCTCTATCGGAAATATTGAAACGGGTCCTCTAAGCAAAGAGAGACCCTAAAAGTAGTATATCAGAAAGGAACAGAGACAATATACAATAACAGTCACCTTACAGGCAATACAATGGCACTAAATTCATATCTCTCAATACTTACCCTGAATGTTAATGGGCTAAATGCCCCAATCAAAAGAGACAGGGAATCAGAATGGATAAAAAAAAAAAAACCCATCTATATGTTGCCTACGAGAAACTCAACTTAAACCCGATGACACCTCCAGATTTATTTTTTTTTAAAGATTTTATTTATTTATTTGACAGAGAGAGATCACAAGTAGATGGAGAGGCAGGCAGAGAGAGAGAGAGAGAGAGGGAAGCAGGCTCCCTGCTGAGCAGAGAGCCCGATGCGGGCCTCGATCCCAGGACCCTGAGATCATGACCTGAGCCGAAGGCAGCGGCTTAACCCACTGAGCCACCCAGGCGCCCGACACCTCCAGATTTAAAGTGAGGGAGTGGAAAACAATTTACCATGCTAATGGACATCAGAAGAAAGCAGGAGTGGCAATCCTTATATCAGATCAATTAGATTTTAAGCCAAAGACTATAATAAGAGATGACAAAGGACACTATATCATACTCAAAGGAACTATCCAACAAGAGGATCTAACAATTTTAAATATCTATGCCCCTAACGTGGGAGCAGCCAACTATATAAACCAATTAATAACAAAATCAAAGAAACATATCGACAATAATACAATAATAGTAGGGGAATTTAACACTCCCCTCACTGAAATGGACAGATCATCCAAGCAAAAGATCAACAAGGAAATCAAGGCCTTAAATGACACACTGGACCAGATGGACATCACAGATATATTCAGAACATTTCATCCCAAAGCAGCAGAATACACATTCTTCTCTAGTGCACATGGAACATTCTCCAGAATAGATCACATTCTTGGTCCTAAATCAGGTCTCAACCGTTATCAAAAGATTGGAATCATTCCCTGCATATTTTCAGACCACAATGCTCTGAAACTAGAACTCAATCACAAGAGGAAATTTGGAAAGAACCCAAATACATGGAGACTAAACAGCATCGTTCTAAAGAATGAATGGGTCAACCAGGAAATTAAAGAAGAATTGAAAAAATTCATGGAAACAAATGATAATGAAAACACAATGGTTCAAAATCTGTGGGACACAACAAAGGCAGTCCTGAGAGGAAAATATATAGCGGTACAAGCCTTTCTCAAGAAACAAGAAAGGTCTCAGGTACACAACCTAACCCTACACCTAAAGGAGCTGCAGAAAGAACAAGAAAGAAACCCTAAACACAGCAAGAGAAGAGAAATCATAAAGATCAGAGCAGAAATCTATGAAATAGAAACCAAAAAAAAAAAAAAAAAACAATAGAACAAATCAACGAAACTAGTAGCTCGTTCTTTGAAAGAATTAACAAGATCGATAAACCCCTGGCCAGACTTATCAAAAAGAAAAGAGAAAGGACCCAAATAAATAAAATCATGAATGAAAGAGGAGAGATCACAACGAACACCAAGAAATACAGACAATTATAAGAACATACTATGAGCAACTCTACGCCAACAAATTTGACAATCTGGAAGAAATGGATGCATTCCTAGAGACATATAAACTACCACAACTGAACCAGGAAGAAATAGAAAGCCTCAACAGACCCATAAGCAGTAAGGAGATTGAAACAGTCATCAAAAATCTCCAAACAAACAAAGCCCAGGGCCAGATGGCTTCCCGGGGGAATTCTACCAAACATTTAAAGAAGAACTAATTCCTATTCTCCTGAAACTGTTCCAAAAAATAGAAATGGAAGGAAAACTTCCAAACTCATTTTATGAGGCCAGCATCACCTTGATCCCAAAACCAGACAAGGATCCCAACAAAAAAGAGAACTACAGACCAATATCCTTGATGAACACAGATGCAAAAATTCTCGCCAAAATACTAGCCAATAGGATTCAACAGTACATTAAAAGGATTATTCACCACGACCAAGTGGGATTTATTCCAGGGCTGCAAGGCTGGTTCAACATCCGCAAATCAATCAATGTGATACAACACATTAATAAAAGAAAGAACAAGAACCATATGATACTCTCCATAGATGCTGAAAAAGCATTTGACAAAGTACAGCATCCCTTCCTGATCAAAACTCTTCAAAGTGTAGGGATAGACGGCACATACCTCAATATTATCAAAGCCATCTATGAAAAACCCACGGCAAATATCATTCTCAACGGAGAAAAACTGAAAGCTTTTCCGCTAAGGTCAGGAACACGGCAGGGATGTCCGTTATCACCACTGCTATTCAACATAGTACTAGAAGTCCTAGCCTCAGCAATCAGACAACAAAAGGAAATTAAAGGCACCCAAATTGGCAAAGAAGAAGTCAAACTATCACTCTTTGCAGATGATATGATACTATATGTGGAAAACCCAAAAGACTCAACTCCAAAACTGCTAGAACTTGTAGAGGAATTCAGTAAAGTGTCAGGATATAAAATCAATGCACGGAAATCAGTTGCATTTCTCTACACCAACAACAGGACAGAAGAAAGAGAAATTAAGGAGTCAATCCCATTTACAATTGCACCCAAAACTATAAGATACCTAGGAATAAACCTAACCAAAGAGGCTAAGAATCTATACTCAGAAAACTATAAAGTACTCATGAAAGAAATTGAGGAAGACACAAAGAAACGGAAAAGTTCCATGATCCTGGATTTGAAGAACAAATATTGTGAAAATGTCTATGCTACCTAAAGCAGTCTACACATTTAATACAATTCCTATCAAAGTACCATCCATTTCTTTCAAAGAAATGGAACAAATAATCCTAAAATTTATATGGAACGAGAAAAGACCTCGAATAGCCAAAGGAATATTGAAAAAGAAAGCCAAAGTTGGTGGCATCACAATTCCGGACTTCAAGCTCTATTACAAAATTTTCCTCATCAAGACAGCATGGTACTGGCACAAAAACAGACACATAGATCAATGGAACAGAATAGAGAGCCCAGAAATGGGTCCTCAACTCTATGGTCAACTCATCTTCGACAAAGCTGGAAAGAATGTCCCATGGAAAAAAGACAGCCTCTTCAATAGATGGTGTTGGGAAAATTGGACAGCCACATGCAGAAAAATGAAATTGGACCATTTCCTTATACCACACATGAAAATAGACTCAAAATGGATGAAGGACATCAATGTGAGAAAGGAATCCATCAAAATCCTTGAGGAGAACGCAGGCAGCAACCTCTTCGACCTCAGCCGCAGCAACATCTTCTTAGGAACATTGCCAAATGCAAGGGAAGCAAGGGCAAAAATGAACTATTGGGATTTCCTCAAGATCAAAAGCTTTTGCACAGCAAAGGAAACAGTGAACAAAACCAAAAGACAACTGACAGAGTGGGAGAAGATATTTGCAAATGACATATCAGATAAAGGGCTAGTGTCCAAAATCTATAAAGAACTTAGCAAACTCAACACCCAAAGAACAAATAATCCAATCAAGAAATGGGCAGAAGGGGGTGCCTGGGTGGCTCAGTGGGTTAAGCCGCTGCCTTCGGCTCAGGTCATGATCTCAGGGTCCTGGGATCGAGCCCCGCATCGGGCTCTCTGCTCAGCAGGGAGCCTGCTTCCTCCTCTCTCTCTGCCTGCCTCTCTGCCTGCTTGTGATCTCTCTCTGTCAAATAAATAAATAAAAATCTTTAAAAAAAAAAAAAGAAATGGGCAGAGGATATGAACAGACATTTCTGCAAAGAAGACATCCAGATGGCCAACAGACACATGAAAAAGTGCTCCACATCACTCGGCATCAGGGAAATACAAATCAAAACCACAATGAGATATCACCTCACACCAGTCAGAATGGCTAAAATTAACATATCAGGAAAGGACAGATGCTGGCGAGGATGCTGAGAAAGGGGAACCCTCCTACACCGTTGGTGGGAATGCAAGCTGGTGCAACCCACTCGGGAAAACAGCATGGAAGTTCCTCAAAATGTTGAAAATAGAACTACCCTATGACCCAGCAATTGCACTACTGGGTATTTACCCTGAAGATACAAACATAGTGATCCGAAGGGGCCTGTGCACCTGAATGTTTATAGCAGCAATGTCTACAATAGCCAAACTATGGAAAGAACCTAGATGTCCATCAACAGACGAATGGATAAAGAAGATGTGGTATATATACACAATGGAATACTATGCAGCCATCAAAAGAAATGAAATCTTGCCATTTGCAACGACATGGATGGAACTAGAGGGTATCATGCTTAGCGAAATAAGTCAATCGGAGTAAGACAACTCTCTTATGATCTCCCTTATATGAGGGAGAAGAGATGCAACATGGGGGGTTAAGGGGGTAGGAGAAGAGTAAATGAAACAAAATGGAATTGGGAGGGAGAAAAACCATAAGTGACTCTTAATCTCACAAAACAAACTGAGGGTTGATGGGGGTAGGGGGGTTGGGAGGGGGTATGGGATTATTGACATTGGGGAGGGTATGTGCTATGGTGAGTGCTGTGAAGTGTGTAAACCTGGAGATTCACAGACCTGTACCCCTGGGGATAAAAATATATTATATGTTTATAAAAAATAAAATTTAAAAAAAATCAAAAAAAAAAGAGAATGAAATCTAAAAAATAGAAGAAAGGAACAAACAAACAAAAAAACAGGAACATACTCACAAATACAGAAAACATACTGGTGGTTGCCAGAAGGGGTGGTTGAAATAGGAGAAGGGGATTAAGATGTACAAACTTCCATGTTTAAAATAAATAAGTCATGGAGATGAAAAGTACATCATAGGGAATATAGTCAATTATAGTGTAATAATGTTATATGGTGAGAGACGGTGGCCACACTTAGCATGGTTAGCACTGAGTAATATGCAGATTTGTCAACTTATGAAAAAAAGGAAAAATAAAGACTTTCTCAGAAAAATAAAAATGGAAGGAGTTTTGTTGCTAGTAAACCAGTCTTGCAAAAAAAAGTTAAAAGAAGATCTTTAGAGAAAAAGAAAATAGCTCTAACTCGGATCTACATGAAAATATGCAAGTGTATCAAAGAAGAAATTAGTAAAGGCTTTCATTTTTTTTTAAGATTTTATTTATTTATTTGACAGAGATATCACAAGCAGGCAGAGAGGCAGGCAGAGAGAGGAGGAAGCAGGCTCCCTGCTGAGCAGAGAGCCCGATGCGGGGCTCGATCCCAGGACCCTGAGATCATGACCTGAGCCGAAGGCAGCGGCTCAACCCACTGAGCCACCCAGGCGCCCCAGTAAAGGCTTTCATTTTGTTATTTGAAAAGAAAACTTTCATTTTCTTATTTGTAACTAGTGTAACAGATAACAGTTTGTTCAAAATAATAATGGCAACAATGTACTTAAATATGTAGATCATATATATATACACACACATATGTGTCTTTGTTACAGTAGCTTTGTAGTAAGCTTTCAAGTTGGGTAGTCTCAGTCCTCCATCTTTGTTTTACTCCTTCAACGCTGTATTGGCTCCTCTGGGTTTTTTGCTTCTCCATATAAACTTTTAAAATAAAAGAGTGAACAGTAATGTAATCTATGGACTTTGGGTGACTATGACATGTCAATGCAACTTTGTAGTTGTAACAAATGTACCATCCTGGTGGGAGATGTTAATAATGAAGGAGGCTATATATATATATGTGTATGTGTGCTATGTGGGGTATATGGGGAATCTCCTTTCAATTTTTCTATGAAAATCTAGTTTAAAAAATAAAGTCTGAAGAAAGTGATTAAGTTAAAGTGGCACTGTTAGGATGAGCCCTAAGCCAGTCTGATTGGTGTTCGTGTAAAAGAAGAGGAAACCTGAACACAAGAGGAGATACCAGGATGAATACACACAAAGAAAAGATCATGTAAAGACAAAGAGAGAAGACAAGCATCTTCAAGCCAATGAGAAAGGCCTTCAGAATGAAATCAACACTGCTGACACCTTGATCTCAGACCTCTGGTCTCCAGAACCATGTGATAAAATAAAGGCCTGGGTTTAGCTACTCAGGCTGTGGTATTTTTTGGCGGCAGTCACAGCAAACTAACACAAAACCCAAGATACAGTGTAATGAAAATGGCACATTACTTTTGTACCCTTTCTCTAAAAACTAATAAGCACAGTTTTATGAGAAAAACATCAGACAATTCTCAATGGAAATGCTACAAAATATCTGATCAATAATCCTAAAAATGATCAAGGTTATCAAAAATGGAATGCCTGTGAAACTTTCACAACCAAGAGGAGCCTAAGGAAACAGAATAACTAAATTTATACTGAATAGGATTCTGAAACATAAAAAAAGATGTTGGGTTAAAAAAAAAGTACTATAGAAATCTGAATAAACATGCACCCTAGTTAATTACCATATATCAATATTGGTTCAGCATTTGTAAGAAATGTACTGTATTGTATAAATGTCTATTACAGAGAAAACAGGGTGCAGAGTAGATAAGGACTATCGTGACATTTTTTTTAATTTAAAATGGTTTTAAAATAAAAAATAAATTTTAGAAAGAAGGCATAGGGAGTAGTCCAGATGAATCATCCAAATGCAATGAATGAAATTATTTAACAGGGTGAAAGTTAAGTCTGATAGGTACTATATATCAAAGGATATTTAAAAAGTATTATTATTTTTCCTTAGGTGAGATGACAGTTATGTGGAAAATCCTATTAGGGAATGTACATTGTAGTATTTAGTGCAAAACTAACATGATGCCCACAGATTTCAAATGGTTTGAAACTGTTTACAAAAAATACAACTTGAATTATACATACATGGTAAGGTGTGAATCAACTGCTAAATTTGAGTGAAGGATAAATGGGTGTTCACTATGTATCCTTTATATTATGTATATCTTTATCATGTTCTTTATTATGGATTGCAAAATTGGGAAGACTTAAAAAAAAGTTGTCTCAAACAGATTAGTTCTGAAAGTTTAAGATTTTTAACATTTTATTTTTTACTAAATAACATAATGTGTTAGTGTCTAAATAAAGTTTGGGCTCCATGCATGTACAATGGGACTCTGCACCTCAACTTCAGTTGCTGTGTTTCCCTTCTCTGAGTCATGCTAAGTGTCTGTCATCCTGAGTACCCTAGGACATCATATGATTTAATCTGATCCCCCATAGACTTAAAAAACTCTCTGAACAAGGCATAAGAGCATTTGAGACCTAATCTGATTAAGCAGTGGGAACTTAGCAAGTTACCTGTTCACTCTGGACTGTGGCCTGGAAGCAAATGGTATGAACTTCCCCAACTACTTTGCATATTGAAAAACCAGTTTGTGAAACAAACAAACAAACAAACAAACAAAAACACAAGTTCTCAATAAGTGTATTTATCTTTTTGGAAGAGCATAAATAAAGAAGTAAACTGAGGCAAGATCAAATTGTCCCAAAAAGGTGAGTTCATTTGGGAATAGCAAGGAATTGCAATTTGGGACCCACAAACGATAGCAAGCTACAGGTGAGTCCATGACTTGGTAATGTTATGGAAACAATGTGGTTTCCTATTCCAGTGAGACAAAACTTTAAATGGTCCTATGTCCAAGGGGCGCCTGGGTGGCTCAGTGGGTTAAGCCGCTGCCTTCGGCTCAGGTCATGATCTCAGGGTCCTGGGATCGAGTCCCGCATCGGGCTCTCTGCTCAGCAGGGAGCCTGCTTCTCTCCCTCTCTCTCTGCCTGCCTCTCTGCCTGCTTGTGATCTCTCTCTGTCAAATAAATAAAATCTTTAAAAAAAAAAAAATGGTCCTATGTCCAAAATCTGTTAGGTGCTATACTCCGGACAGCAGGTTTGGGGTTTGGTAAATGAAATTCATACAACTGCCCCCCCAGCTCATGGATTAAGTATGTTCTAGTAACTGTTTGTATGTTTTCACATTGGACTGAAACTTTATCATGTAAGCAGGCAGCTGTCTGTTCTGTAACTAAAATCCTCTTAGAAAGGATTATTCCCACGTAGGGAATAGTCCTTGAACTTTGTGGTGATTGGGGAACACACTTTACAGGTCAGACAATTTGATAAGTCTGTCCTATCTGGCCAGCTCTGAAGGACTTTCCTTATGTTACTATCCTCAAGTCTTCAGGACTGGTCAAAGAACAAATGGAATTATTAAGACTCCCTTAGCCAAATTAGTGGAAACCTTTCAAATACCTTGGCCAAAAGCATTACCCTTGGTTCTTCCAAATCTTGGATCTACTTTCATTAGGATACATAAATTTCACCTTTTGAAATAATTACAGGACAGCCCATGCACTTAGGCCCTGCTTCTTTTGACTCACAGCTAATAAAAAGGGATACCCCTCTGTTTTTCTAAGCCTTGATCAAATCAATAGAAAACAATTACGCTCTGATAGAACAATTTTTCCACAGTGAGCTCCTGGGAGACAAAGGCTTCAAACATTACAGCCTGGAAATTCCATTAGAAAAGACATCTCCGGACAGACTCTTTTCAACCTCACTGGATAGGATCCTGTCATGTGTCATTAACCCCTGTGTGGCAAAACTTGAAAGAAAAGACTCCTGGATTCATGTGTTATATTTAAGAAAGTCCCAAAACCAAACGGACCTGGACAGCACCTGGTGACCAGTAACTGAACATTTCTAGGGACTAGAAATGTCAAAGAACAACATCTGGAACACACAACTCATCCAAGACATCTGACCAGGTTTATGTAAATTTCCTTCTTTTTCTCTCTTTCTTCTCACGCTACATTCAGTTAAATCATGTCATTCAGACTGTCAATTACTCTTTCCCTAGTTTTCATATAGCTCTAACTTTAGCTCTAACACATCCTTTTATGTCCACCTTACAAAAACTCTCTGATTCTGCTAAATCTTCTGATCATTGGATTTGTTCCAGGACAAATATTATTTTTTAACATTTTTTTTTCTTTATTGGAGTCACTGTGAAAACAAAAACAGCTAACATTCAACTTGGAGGAAAAATAAAAACTCGAGTTTATTTTCAACATTTGTGCACTGTTGTTCTCCAAAATATTTATGGAAGGAAAATCTATGACACATACTGGTAGGACGAAAAAGAAAAGAAAATGACAAATGATCCCCTCTTTAAAAAAAAAAAGTTTTAAAATTCTTTTTATATATATGAGTTGCAATTCAAACCATTTTGCTTGGTGCTTTGAAGTGGTTGAATTCACCAGTAAACTCAAACTATCAAGTTAGTCTAGGAAAAATGAACACAAACTAAGTTTGTATAGAATAGAAGCAGACAAATATTATTGATGATTCTGAATTGGTGGCCGGGCCACTATCTTTAGATGGATGGCAAAATCTATCTGGTAAAGACGTAGGATTTTCCTTTGGTACATTGAAATCACACATGTTCTCCCTTCTAAAAGACTGGTACCAAAATTATGGTTTTTCCATAAGGGTATTAACACATAAGGGGATTAACCCCTCATTGAGATCTGGATGCTTAATCAAAATGTTTATGTTTCCAAAAAAAATGATAGGAATGGCAAAAGCTTAGGATATCACTCACAAAATATTTGTAACTTACTATTTTATATGACTCAGGTAAATATGAAATCACTCCCTGTTGGAATTCACAAGGCTGTATCATCTCTTCCATGAATTTATGGAACAAGGGTGTGGCAAGGAAAACTGTAATATCAGGAAATGGGAAGCTGACAGGCTCCCCACTCAGTGGTGCTTCATTAGGAATTAACCAAAACCTGAGGAATGGTGGAAACTTAATGCAACTTACTGTTCCCTAGAGATCTTCCAAACACCCACCAAAATCTTCCTCATACTTGATCCACTGCTTGTTACCTCAGATCTATAGACATGTAAGATGCTCATAACCATTCCCAGAATGTTAGTAAACCATACTATCATGTGTTGTGTTTAAATGATTATATTTCTGATCATGAGAGCCTTTCTTTCATTCCAAGGAAAAGAATCTGGGTAAAGAAACCCAACTATATGGGGCGCCTGGGTGGCTCAGTGGGTTAAAACCTCTGCCTTCCCAGGGTCTTGGGATCAAGCCCCGCATCGGGCTCTCTGCTCAGCGGGGAGCCTGCTTCCTCCCCTCTCTGTGCCTGCCTCTCTGCCTACTTGTGATCTCTGTCTGTCAAATAATATCTTTAAAAAAAAAAAAAAAGAAACCCAACTATGCCTCATCCTTAGAAAACACTGGGTCACTGGGTATCTCCTTTATTGTAGAAGAAACATATAGTCTACTCTTTCCCTTAATTGAGGGGCATTATGGGGTTGTTGCCCTCACCCTTGATGCCAAATTAGAAAAAGTCTTCCCTTTTCTGTTAATCTGGGGTCTTTCTCCTATGACTTGCTGGAACCTGGAAGTTTATGACAAAAATTAACAAACAACAGCTGAATGACTTAATTGACTAGTGATTATTTTCTTTGATTAAAAGGCGGAAATATGAAAGAATTTCAACCTAAAATGGAACCAGAGGATCTAAAATGGAAAATCTCAGGTAGGTGCCTTCAGGAAACCTAACTTAAGGACTAAGAGACTGATGTCCTGTAAATGCCTGATTTATAGAAAACTGATATTATTATTATAATATTAATAGTATAATATTTAAGAAAAATATCACTTTTCTTAAGTGATAGGTAGCTGGTCAGGGGTTGCCTCATGTTAACCCTGTGAAGTTTTGCAAATGGTTTCCAGAGAAATGAACAAGAAATGACCCAGGTTGGGCTGGTCTCACGAAATCAACTGAGTTGAGCTTTCTTTGTATGACTGCACTGGTTCTGTCTGCTCAGGGAATTTTCAAAGCTGGTCTCGTTTGTTTTTGATTTTCACAGAGTGACTGAGCTCTTACCTCTTTACATTCCCTGCTCATAAATACAGCCTAACCCAAACCCTCAACGGACTCACACGTAATGTGCTACAGTTCGCGTGTCCTGAATCCTAATTCCTTTGCTATTCCTGAATAAACTGCTTTTGACGATTTTGAGCTTGCTTTAGTTTACACCTCTTTATTTTGGTCGACAGCCCTTTCTATATATTACTTTCATTATCCAAAAAATATGTTAATTTTGCAAACACTAGAATATCCAGAGGGACAAAATGAAATGGCAACTTCAAAATATCTTAAAACTTAACTCCTCTATTGAGGTTGTTTTTAGTCCTTTGAGAAACTTTCATATGAAAATGCATAGCCACTTAAAAAAAGAAAAACAGCATAATAGGAAGAGATTCTGCTTCATTTTTTCGTGCCCAGTATTCAGGAAATATTTGTAATGAACATTCTGTTTTTTTTGGAAGCTTCACTGAACAATGAATTGTTAACATCTTTCTAGGTCAGAAAAGACATATCCAAAAAGTCACTTTTAATGGTACACTGCATGGACATGTCTTTTCACTCTTCTCTTTATTTCTTCGCACTACATGTTTCTTGAGTCTTCTTACGTATTTAAAATCTATCCAAGAAAATCTCAAGTTTTACTGGTATTAGTTGAATATGCAATAAATATTTAGAATTTGACTTATTCAGGCTGATTCTTCCAAGTTAAATCTCCATATATAAAATCCTAGTGAAGACTGATCCTACTGCTGTAACCATTTATATTTAGCTTCCTAACTTCTAAGAACATTACAACTAAAGCTCACGTTGAAACTACAGGTTTCACCTTTCCTAGGTGTTTTTCCCATTGCACACCGGAAAGCTGTTCAACCCTACTCTGCCAAGTCTTTATGGAAACAGGTAATTTGCTGCATGATGTTCCCCCTTTCAGGCTCCTTATTTCAAATATATTCCAGGGTTTCAATATTTCATAAGGTGTGGCACTTCTCTTAAGTGTTTTCAAATTTCAGTATAACAACCTTTTAGCCTGATCTCACTTATGGAAGACTTTTAATCCTTGTTCTAGATAATTAGATTCTTTTTGAAGTTTTCTTTGCTGGTGTATTCTAAGCTGGCATATTCTATGATGGCATCTTATATTGGTTTTAAAGTTTTCTTCATTCTGCATTAATAATGTAACTCTATGCAACTAAGTCACTCAAGATTCCTTGACATATAAGTTGTCGTTTTTATTTTTGAATTCATCTGACAGCTTGCTGTCTGGCTCATTGGTATATTTAGACCCTTCTCCCTATTTCTTTCTTTCTCAACATATTTGTATGCAGTTTCCTACTTTCATTTTTACATCCTTCTATCCCAGAACTACTTTTTTTTTTCATGAGAATGTAAATAGACTCTATCTATATGTGGCATATTGGTGAGATGCTTGCAACTCCATTTCGTTTTCTTGGTCCCACTAGAACGTTTACATTTCTCAGCCTTGCTTGCAGAAGGTTTGGGCCATGAGTCAAGTATTTTGTTTTGCTTTGCCAAGGAACCGTGAAAAGAATATGCGTTTTTCAACACAGGGACATCGAAGTGTGAGTCTCTCTCGGCCACTTGTGAATTTAGTTGAGTTATTCACTCTTTTTTTAAACACAAATTTTCTATACACCTTGTATCATTTGACCTGAAGATGGAACAGGGTGCCTTCTTCTTCTCATCCCTACTTCCAAAGCATTTCCCTTCTCCTTGAAAACCCCTTGAGCTTTGATCTGCACTTCATCAGATTGTACCAGATGCTACTTCTCTCTCTTTGGGCCTCCTAAATACCCCAAGAGCACTCCATTTTGTTCTTTGAAAATTTCAGGACCTGGGTCACTCAGTCTCCCTAAAACTACTATCCTCATCCTTGGTGATTTTAATATCCACTTTGATGATCCTTTCGAGACACTAAACTTTAATTTTTTGAACTCTTCTCCTTTAGTAGCCACTCTTAGCTGTGGTCACACTCCACCTTTTAATCACTAACAAAATCAATAATTTGTCAACATACTCACCCATGAATCATATACCTCCCATCTTACTAGCTTACTTTCTCTAGCCCTCTAACAGAAATGACTTATCAACATTTAGACTTACACTCTATTGACCATGGCATATATTTAAATTCCTCACCTTCTTCACACTTTTACTTTCCTACTTAAACTGGTAAAAATCCATAGTGCCCAACTCAATTACTCTCTTGCACATGTACTCAACTTTCATATGCCAGGTTTGCTTTTCCACACATAACCTCGGGAAAAACAGTTCCCCATATCTTTTGTACCTACCTTCACAGCTGAAGATAAGCAGAGAATAAGTCAAAATTATGTTGATTGGCCCTGTTTTCAACGTATGAGAAACAATCCCAAGGAGGCCTTAATTCTGCAAAGAATTTGTAATACATTTCCCACTAGTGGGAGGATATGATAATTTTAGTCATGGATGACTATTTCATAGTATTTCTTAGAGGCTGTATAATGTAGCTGCTAATATCCCAGATGTCTATTTGACATCTTTACTTGAATCTTGAATATTCAGTTTGAACTTGTCATCTATAAAAATGAACTCATCATCTTCTCCAGATGGGTCCCTTTCTTCACATTTCATTTAAGGCCCACACAGCCTGCCCACCCTCCTGATATGAAGCACATTTCTTTCACACATTCACTCTCCTCCAACCATGCTAGCCTCGTTGCTTTTTACAAATAACTTATTGATTTTCTGCCTACTTGATTAACCAATTGTCAATTTATCAATTTATCACATTGAAGCCTCCAACTATAAAAATGGAATTTTTTATTTCTCTCTCTTTTTAAAAGATTTTCTTTATTTATTCATGAGAGACAGAGAGAGGGAGGCAGAGGCAGAGGGAGAAGCAGGTTCCCCATGGACTCCATCCCAGGACACTGGGATCATGACCTGAGCTAAAGGTAGATGCTTAACTGACTGAGCCACCCAGGTTCTCTGGAATTTTCTCTTTCTTATTTCAGTTCTATCAGATTTTACCTGAACATCACCATTAATCAAGTTGATGAAATTCACATTTATAGACCTAATCCCAAAATACCAAAACACACATTGTTTTCAGCTCACAAGGAACATTTACCAATACAGACTACATTCTGGACCATAAGGAAGCATTAACAAAATTACAATTAAAGAAATTATACAAAGTATATTCTAAGACCACAATGAAATTAAATTAAAAATCAGTATGAAAAATATGCTAGGAAATCTCAAAATATTTTGAGATTCAACAAAGTATTTCTAAATAATAAATGGGTCAACAAATAAATTTCAAGATACATTTAAATTATTTTCAAATAGATAAAAATAAAAGTTCAACTTACCAAAATTGTGAGATGCAGCCAAAGCAATGTGTACATAGAGATTAAGAGCATTTAATAGATCTAT
The DNA here is from genome assembly GCF_902655055.1 of Lutra lutra. Taxonomy (NCBI): domain Eukaryota; kingdom Metazoa; phylum Chordata; class Mammalia; order Carnivora; family Mustelidae; genus Lutra; species Lutra lutra. Next base: position 56,027,421 of record NC_062290.1, read on the forward strand.
TAGGATAAAAAGGTGATTAAAAGCAATAATCTAAGATTCCACTTTAGGAAACTATAGAAAGAAGGGCAATGTAAACCTAAAGCAAGCAGAAGATAGGAAACAAAAATTATAGAAGAAAGCAATGAAATTGAAAACAGGAAACAACATGGAAAATCAATGAAAAGGAAAGCAAACTACCAAAACTCACACAAGGTGAAATAGATAATCTGAAGAGGTCTTTTATCTATTTAAAAAGTTGTATCAATAATTAATAACATTCCAAAAACAAAATACCAAATTAAGATGGTTTCAGTAGTGAATTCCATAGAACATTTAAGGACAAAATGATACCAATTATCTATTATTTTATTCAAAACACATAAGCAGAAGGGATAATTCCCAACTCATTCTATAAGGCCAGCATTACCTAATACCAAAAGCAGATAAAGTCATTACAAGAAAAAAAATCTATAGACCAATATCTCTTAAAAACACAGATGGAAAAATCCTCAAAATGCATTAGGGATTGAATTCAATATATTAAAATTATTATGCATATAACTAAGTGAGACTTATTCCAAGTATGCCATAATGGTTTAACATTCAAAAAATCAATAAATGTAATCCACCATATAGACAAACTAAAGAAATAATGAAATTATTTGTGATTATATAATGTGATATTTTGAAATAATGTGATTATATAAATTGATGCTGAAAAGCCTTTGACAAAATTCAACACCATTTAGTGATAAAATCTTTCAGAAACTAGGAATAGAAGGATATTCTCTCAATTTGATAAGGAACCTTTAAAAATTTACAGCTAACATCATACTTCGGTTAGTATTCACACATATATTTTTCAGTCTGATAGCTAAAAGGGCCTGAAAGAAAGGATACCCAATAACAATGAGGACCTTAGTATCCAAATCTGGTTTCTAATACTATTCTCCAATAAAAACAACAAAGTCCTGGACTGATTCCAGGACTGAGGCAATAAATATACAGAATGACCATGATACATCTCCTCGTGCCAAAAAATAATGAAGTGCTAATATAGGTAGAGAGATAGACTGAGAGACAGATAGGGATATGTCAAAGGGGCACAAAATCCAACGGAAAGAACTCCTAATACCTAAACGGGCATAAGTGAGCAACAAGTGAATATGGTAATATTGCATTACGACAAAGAAGTCTTTAAGAAATATTTATAAGCCAGGGCATCTGGGTGGCTCCGTGGGTTAAGCCTCTGCCTCCGGCTCAAGTCATGATCTCAGGGTCCTGGGATTGAGTCCCACATCAGGCTCTCTGCTCAGCGGGGAGTCTGCTTCTCCCTCTGAAACTTACCCTCTCATGTTCTCTCTCTCTCTCAGATAAATTAAAATCTTAAAAAAAAATAAATACAGTGGAGAAACCTTACCTGGCGAATGTTACCTCAGCTGGATGATCCAGCTGAACATCAACATTAATAAAACATGTTGATAGTATATACCTTGATATGATGTGATGAAAATAATAATTTACCTCTATGAATTTCCTCCCCCAGACTCTGAAACCCCATTTAATCATGGTAAGAACATCAAAAAATCATCAACAGAGGGGCATCTTATAATATATCTGATCAGCTTTCCTTGAAATTGTCAAGGTTATCAAAAAGCTTAAGGGGACACATGACAAAATATAATGAGATATTGAAGATACTATCCTGGGATAGAAAGAAAAAGGACATTAGGTAAAAATTAAGGAAGTAAAAAATAAACTATGGATGTAATTAATAATATATCAGTATTGGTTAATTAAGTGTAATGATGTACCATCTTAATGTAGGACTCTAATAATAGGGCAAATAGAGGATGGGGTGTATGGAAAATCTCTCAACTATCTTCACAGTTGTTTTGTAAATCTAAAACTTTATTTTAAAAAAGTCTTTTTAAAAAATTGCATACTGCAGGATACAATAAATAGTGCATCTGTTAGTAGTCAACACTCATAATGGAGTTTCCTGGTCTTTTTAAAATACTTTTGGTAGTGAATATAAGCTTAAGATGAATCTCCAAACTTAACAACTAACACTTAAAAGTATAGCAGCCTGGAGTAAAGCCTAAACAGTATTAGCCAATATTTAATTTGTTTAAATTAGAATAGAGCACCCTATTATCAACCACAGAAACCTATAGAACATTTCCATTGATACATATATGACCTAGTTTTCAAATATGAAATCACATCTTATATATATTACATATAGCAGGAAGGAGTTCTGAGTAATTTCTCAAGGAATAGTTCCTGATACTATATTCACCCAGGGTGATATTATCAATGTATTTATTGCATGCCAGTGTTTATAACACTAGGTAGTAAATATGTGATAGACAAAATATATGACAGATATATCCTATAAGCAGGAGAGGTGCAAACCATTGAAAGGAGAAAATTTAAGATCGGAGTAAAATTCAAAGAACATTAAAAGAAAGAATCAATTTAAGACAAGACAGACAACCAAGGGGGTAAAAGAAAGTTACATACAAGATCTTGGGGTGTTTGAAATTAGATAACAATATGGGATCTAAATTCAGGGAAATATGGCATCTGATGAGCATGACTCTTATATAGGACTGGATGTACTTGTCCATTACGGATAGAGAATCCAAAGAGGCAGACTAGATTACTTATTCTATATAGAAATAAACAAAGGAAGTTTCCAGGATTTGATCTAGAGATCTAGACTTAAAGTGAAAATTAATAGGAATGTACATTTGTCTAAAAATAACATCAAAAGGATCATTTCAGGTATCATGAATAGTAGGGATGGTTATTTTTACATTTTCAAGAAAAACCACAACTGCTGAAAAATACCCTTCTGAAAAAGCAAAGATGATCATATATGGAGATAGAAAAGAACCTATGAATTTAAACATGAGAAATAGTCCTGAATACCCTCAAATTCTGAATGTCTATATATAATCACAAAAGAAAGGAAGGATTCCATGATCAAAAAGATATATGGCAGCTATGCAGACAACATTAGCACTAGAGTTAATGAAACAATATTCATAATCTAAAGTTTGAAAAAATATTTGCTACAATTTGAATTATGCCAACAATAATATCATCTTCCTAACTTATTATTAAATTCTGGGAAAAAATCCAACGTAACTGTTTTTGATGAGCCAATATATTTACTGAAGGCTTATTTTTGTGCATTTCACTCACATTTAATTAATGTTCTAAAAATATTACTTCAATGTGATTTGTAGAGTACAGGGGTAAATAGAGACATAAATTTAACAATGGATTTTTCAGACCAAGTAGGGTTTATAATTCTGTGGCGCAAAGGCTGGTGTTGTTGCTTCTTACGTCCAGAGGCAGAGGTAAAAATGCCTCATTGTAGCTCTAAATGCTCTAATTTTATTCTTAATTATTTTGCATCTCTGATAAATTTCAGAGTGTGATGAAGAGCATACACTCTGGGCATTCTAGGTCCTCACCATCGAATAAACATTCAGTATCCTCAATTTGTATAAAACATTAAAAGCCCACATTTTTTAACCAGTTTTTACAAATCAATATCTAATTTTCCTTCCAGAAATATATTATTTGTGAATACTAATCTTCTACATGCCATCGAGCAAATATGTATTCAAAGACAAATATGTATTTGTCTTAGACTCACATGTAGTAGAGCAGAATGACAACACCTACCTCCCAGCATTTTTAGTACAGACAACACATGTGAAACATTTAGGAGTATCTGGCTCATGGCAGTCTCAATATTTAATAGCTATAGCTGTCATTTTTATTAGTCCATTAGCATAAACTGGTCTTTGAATATTGTAGCTTCTGTATCTTTGCCTACATGGTTCCACCAAAGAGAATACTCTTACCATTCCTTCCTGCCAATCCAAATTTCATACCTCTTTAGAAACTGGTTTAATCCCTATCAGTACTCTTGCCAATAGTTCTCTAACTCACATCACTTGGTACCTGGACTATTCTTAGGTCAACTCAGCATCTTCTTACTGCATTCCTTTACTATCGCTTTTGTTCATTACTATGAATTTCAATGAACTGTGTTTCATTTTACTTATTGAATTTTAAATTTGTTAATTTGAGACCCATCTCATTTTTCTTGTCTCTACTCTCCTCAGTTGGCCCAAAATTGAACTAACATCTCTCTCCATCCAAGGCTTCATTGCCAGTAATCTGCCAACATCTGCCATTTCCTGACTTGTTAATTTTAGCCATTCTCACCAGCATGAGGTGCTATCTCATTTTGGTTTTGACCTGAATTTCCCTGATGCCAAATGATGGTGAGCACTTTTCATGTGTCTGTTACCCATTTGGATGTCTTCTTTGCAGAAATGTCTGTTCATGTCTTTTGCCCGTATCTTGATTGGGTTATTTGTTCTTTGGGTGTTGAGTTTGATATGTTCTTTATAGATTTGGTTACTAGCCATTTATCAGATAAGGCATTTGCAAATATCTTCTCCCATTCTGTCGGTTGTCTTTTGGTTTTGTTGACTATTTCCTTTGCTATGCAAAATCTTTTTATCTTGATGAAGTCCCAATAGTTCATTTTTGCTTTTGTTTCCCTTCCCTACTGATATCTGCCATATGGTAACTCAAAACAGTATTATACTTTGCAAAATAATTCAGGCACACATTTAAAAAAAAAAAAAACTCCCACATTCTTTTATTCCATTTATATGAATTGTCCATAAAAAGGCCAGAAAGCACAGTAGTGGTTGCTTGGAACTAGGGTTGGGAAGGTTGGGTGACTAAGAAAGATAAACAAGATCTTTTTGAAGCATAGAAAAGAATATTCTAAAATTAGATTGTTGTGACAATCATATAACCATATATAACAGTCATATAACCCTGCAAATTTACAAAAAAATTAAATTCTATAGTTAAGTCAATTTTATGGGATGTGAATTATTTTTTAATAAAACTGTTTTTTTTTTTAATTGAAGTTTGTGGAGACCTCTCTCTATTTCATTGAAAGTTACCAGAGTTACTAGCTGATAAGAGGCCTCTCATTTTGCAAGTGAATATCCACCAGCAAATTCCATGTTCCTCAGCTTTTTAGATTGTTAAAGGTCCTCTGTCTCCTCACTCCACCACCTATGCATTGCTGGTAAACCCAGGTTGTTTCTTTTGGAGGGCGTGGGGTCTACATGGTTTCATCTCTCCTATTCATCTTGTGTTTCATGGAGATTCCTTATCATACAGTTTTAGTAATGATGTTATCCATGTAAAATGTATTTGTTTTGCTATCCTGGCTTGTTTTTTGTGGAGGATTTGGAGGACAGAGTAATTTAAAACTGTGTGCTGTCATCATCCTTCCCCATAAGGAAGTCTGAATCATTTTTTAAGTCGTGAAACAAAAAATAGTATAAAAAAAAAGAGACAATAAAATGATAGCATTCACAATGCTAGCCAAGCACGCAACAGAGAGATACAAAATGCACAATGTTGCAAACGTCAAGTGAAGGAGTCAAGAAGTTACACAAATATTTACACCACAGTGCCAGGGTGCCATTATGGGTGAATTGAATTGACGTGCTTGCACAGAAGTACATTCATATTGTTCCAGCCCTCGATTCATCTGCAGAAGACCTGCATATTTTCAACAGCCACTATAGAATCCACCTTTCTTTCTATTTTTTTCCCCCGAAGAAAATTGCCCTTGAACCACAAATGCTGAGTTATCTGTACCCGCATTTATGTTGTTCCCTTTTAAATTTATCAAGTTAATTAAAAGTGGTTATTTACTTATTTGTTTCTCCCCCTAAAATGTGAGTGATTAGAAGCTAGTGGCTGTGTTAATCTTATTTATACTAAACCCAGCAGCTCAACATATGTTTATTGAATTAATTAGCCATCTAATCATTCCTTCCTTACTGAGTCTCAATATTTATAAACCTTCGTATTTCTTCGTTTTAGCTATATTTCCTATGGTTATTTTAACTTAACATTTTTGCAGTTCACATTTTTGCCTTGTAAGTTTATTTAAACTTCTTTTCCAACAGAAATTTCTGTTTATTCTTCCTGCTTTGAATGTCCATGACATATTGTTTAGATCTGTCTTGTCATATTTATTTTATCCCATTTTGTGCAATAGTTGTCTTTTTCTCTCATCCTTGCTACTAAAATTTACACCATCTGTGGAAACAACCGGGACTTGCCAATTTCTGTTTTCTTGCTGCTAGATTTTGCATGCAGTAACTATACACTATGCGTCTGATTATTTTAGGATAATTTAACTTTATTGAGGACATAACGTGTGCTAAGCATGTGTTAAATATGGAGACACAGCGTATGTATCTCTCAATTTCTTGATCTGACTGACAAAATATGAGGAAGCCACCTAATTACTGTTTACAGCCTGTTTTCTTCTAATTACATGAATTAGAAACCATATTATGAAATAAGCCTAGGTAAGAACTGCTATTTTCTTGTATCAATTTATTTCTCACACAGGGATCTCTTATCTACATTCTATGTCTTGAAAAAGCAGAGTATGCTTAGGAAGGTAGCAAAATGAACCCTTTAATTATTAGGATTAAAAAGATAAAACCACCCACAGTTTTTTCTCTTTTGTGGATAAAATTCCTTCAAGGTATGCTTTATACTCCCTGTGAAACTACCCAGAAGAAGCATAAATACACCACCTATTCATTACCTCTTAGTCAAAAAATTATGTATTAAATGTTATATGATTTATTGAACCATGTCATATTTCTTACCATACAGACTCAACATACGTTTGTTATTTTAGCCAGTTTTTCCTAGTGAATATATACACAGGTTATTGAACATTTCTTATAGTATTTAATGTGAAGTAAAACTATTTTATTGCTTACCTTCGCCTTGGTGTGCCTAATAACTTAGCAGCTTTAATGATCTTCTTTTTTTTTTTTTTTAAAGATTTTATTTATTTATTTGACAGAGAGAGATCACAAGTAGACAGAGAGGCAGGCAGAGAGAGAGGAAGGGAAGCAGGCTCCCTGCTGAGCAGAGAGCCCGATGCGGGACTCGATCCCAGGACCCTGAGATCATGACCTGAGCCGAAGGCAGCGGCTTAACCCACTGAGCCACCCAGGCGCCCTTTAATGATCTTCTTTACGTGAACAAAATATTCTACCTTACACACTTGAAAATTATTGCTGATTAATGTCACAATTGTTTCACTTATTTCAAGCCATAACAAAATAATAAGATTTCCTCATTCTAGTTTACATACTAGCATACATCTCATTCTAAAACTTGACAGTGATAGACAAAAAAAAGAAATATTTAGTCTATATTACTTATAAAATAGATGCAGCAGCCCTAAAGGTAACAAACACAGTCCAGAAATGTATCAATTAATATTAAATCAAAATACTCAAGACACTTATTTCAGAAAGACACAATAGCTAAAAATTAAGAAAAAAATATAAAACATAGATATAAAACATAGATATGATGTATATTCACATACATATGTGAGTTCCTTATTAGTTTTTATATAGTTATTAGTTTTATATACTTTATATCATAGAGTTAATCTGAAAGAAAGAATTTATTATCATAAACTGGAAGAATTGAAAGAAATATTGGTTAATAAAATGTATCCTTCCAAATAATCTTTACAAAGGCAAATAACTGAGAAAAATAACTAATTGATTTACTCTGTATGTTGAACAGATAGAAATTTATACAGAGAATTTTTACAAACTTTTAGGAAAACTGCTATAAAAAGCCAGTATAAAAATCAACAGTAGCTGGCAGCATCTTTAAAATGGGGTTAATAATATCTACTCTCTGGGTACTTTAGTGGCACAGTTGGTTAAGCAACCACCTTCAGCTCAGGTCAAGATTCTGGAGTTCCAGGATCAAGTCCCACATCAGGCTCTTTGTTCAGTGGGGAATCTGCTTTTCCCTCTGACCTTCCCCCACTTCATGCTCTTTCTCTCTCAATAAAATCTTTCTTAAAAATAAAGATAATACTTATTTTCCAGGGCTTTTGTGAAGAATATATTATGTGAAATTACATTGTAAGCTATTTAAAAATGATACAAATATAAGGAAAAACTATTAGTATCACTCCTAAGTCTGTATCTCTCACTAAACTCCAAATTCCTTAAGAAACGATACTCTTACTTCCTATCTTTGTATCTCCCCACTCCACCCCTCAGAATGCTATTGCAGCAGAAACCAAGCTCTGCTGGGGCTGAGAGAAACAGTTTTTCTCAGAATTCTCAGGGACATCTCACCAAGAGTTTTATAGGGAGTAATAATAGGGATCTGGGAGCTATTTTTAGTATTTAAATAAGTCTAACCTGATATTATACTGTTACCAGCAGTAAAGCTTTACAAGCTAAATAAAACATCAGTGTCTTACCTAATTTTTCTTGTTTTCTTATAAATGGAATTTTATAAAATAAATATGCATCTCATAAAAAAATCAACAGTAGCAGTGAATTGCACATTTACAATTCATTTACAATTTGAAAAATAATGTAATAGATAAACAGGCTAAAATGTTCACTGTATGGGATAAGAAACATTCTAAATTTGTGGCAGCTGGAAAAGTGAAGATTCAGCTGAATTTTTTAGCCTGATTTATTCTGAATCATTGTCTTAGAGAAGTTTATTCTACAATGTAGATGAAATTTCCATTAAAGTTTTAATTTTAGTGAGTCCCTTGAACTAGAGAAAATGGTTAAGTCAATAAAAACGCAGGTTCTGACTTTGAAGGGGTGGGGGGTGGGAGGTTGGGGGCACCAGGTGGTGGGTATTGTAGAGGGCACAGATTGCATGGAGCACTGGGTGTGGTGCAAAAATAATGAATACTGTTATGCTGAAAAAATAAAAAAATTTAAAAAAAAAAAGAAAAAAAAAAAAAAACGCAGGTTCTGGGGCGCCTGGGTGGCTCAGTGGGTTAAGCCGCTGCCTTCGGCTCAGGTCATGATCCCAGGTCCTGGGTTCGAGCCCCGCATGGGGCTTTCTGCTCAGCGGGGAGCCTGCTTCCTCCTCTCTCTCTGCCTGCTTGTGATTTCTCTCTGTCAAATAAATAAATAAAATCTTTAGAAAAAAAAAACGCAGGTTCTAGCATTTAATGTGGGACTTTAGTAAAAGAAAATAAGCCGCTTCAAAATGATCACACCCTTGCAAATTGAAAATGAAGGAGGCAGAAAGTAGGTAGCAAGCCCTCAACTCTTGGAACAAAGTGAAAAGGGGACCATAAGAAAGGTGAGCTTATGCCTGACCCTGGCTCCACCCCTCTGCCTAGAAAAAAGGTGGTTAGACAGCTTGAGCAGTTCATGATCCAAGAGCAGCCAGTCCCATGAGCAATGGATTGAATGTTTTATGTTCCTCCAAAATGCATATGTTGAAATCCTAACCTGCAGTGTGATGGTATAAAGATGGTATAACACCTTGCAGGATGACTAAGTCATAGGGTAGAGGCCTTCTGTATGGGATTGGCATCCTTATAAGAGTGATCCCAGAGAGCTTTCTTGTCGCTTCTACCATGTGAGGACACAGCAAGAAGAAGGCTGTCGATTCTCACCAGGTGCCTTGATCTTGGACTTCCCAGCCTCCAGAACCGAGAAAGACATGTGTGTTGCTTACCTGCCACCCAAACAATGGTATTTTGTCACAGCATGCCAGGTGGACTAAAATAGCATCCATCGTCTCCGCTATCAGCCACATCTATCTGACAGGCTGCAACAGACACAAGGAGCAAGTGTCCTGAGAACATTCATGTCGAAAAACAGCAACTTGCCCTGATATATTTTTTAATCCACTGTCATTCAAAGAGTCTGAGTCTCTAACTCTCATAAATATAAACACACATATTTAATGTAATATAGTTTGTGTCCTGTGATTGAATTGTGAGGTTGGAGAGAATAAGTTGGTTTTAATCTGAAACAAATGTGCTCTTATGAGCTGTTACCAAGTCTAAACTTTTAGATTTAGGAGAATACCTTAATGAAGGTCATGTTCTTTTGGCTCTAAGCCAGGTGACTTCAATAGAATCCTGTGACAGGAAATGCTGGTATACCATATGTAAGAGAAACTGAACTAATCATGGATGTCAGGAAGTTTGCAAACCACCTCCTTCCCTCTCTTGCGCTCTCTGAACAGCCGCTAGTGAAGAAAACAGAAAATGAGTAGGGAGAGAGCCAAATGCCTTATTCTCTGAAAGCTTGCTCTGAAAGCATGTTCATCTAGCAGCAGGGAGAATATTTGAAATTAACCCAAGGTCAGAGCTTATGTTGTAGTATTTGTTGACCTGGGCATTCTATTTACAGGATTGACATTTTGTCTGTCATTTTAAAGTGACTACAAGCATGCCTGCTATCCTAAAGCAAACAGAAGTCATAGTGGGATGGAGTACTGATACAAGGAAAGGGAAAGATTTTCTCCACTTGGTAAAATTATAACAGATAGTGGGAGGCGAAATTCTATGCTGTGCTTTGAGCACAATAAACACTCAAACTTGTTAAAATACCAATTACATTTTATAAAGACAGAAGCCTGTGGGGAAGGGTTCCAATTCTCTATAATCTATGCTTGACTGGACTAATTCTATCCTGGAGTATAATAGTGGAAAAAAATTCTAATGCTTCAAGTCATGCCCCACAACTTACTTGAGAAACAATGGAATTGAGACATTTTTTTTTCTCATTCTGCTTACCTCTTTCCCCTTCATAAACAGGAAAAGAAAAAAAAAAGATGCTACTTTATTCTCCTTCAATTGCAACAAGTATTTATTTTGTTCATTTGTTTTTTAACCGTTGAGTCTAGTATTTAGTTTATGCTCAGGCTCAGGAGGAACTTGGTGCTGAGCATATTCTTAGCCAGAAGAAATTTGCCTTTTCAACCAACTTTATTAAAGGGTGATCAGCATATAAAATAAGGACCATCATAGATGCCTTGATAATCTTATAAAAATATCTCATTTTTTTCTATTTTTCTTCATAGCATTCATCAGTACCTTCCGATATGCATGGACACATCCATACATATATGTGTGTATATATTATATATGTATATATGATTGTTTACTGCCTACTTCTTCCAGAAACCAAGCTTCATGTAATTGTCTAGTTTCTTCAGCACTATAATACCTAGTCCTACCTAGTTCTAGATCATGGTGAGACTCATGGTAGAAACTCAGTATATACACAAGTAATAAATATGCAACATATATGTATTCAAATCAGTAAAGTTGATCTACAAATAAAATGTAACTTATGGGGGCGCCTGGGTGGCTCAGTGGGTTAAGCCTCTGCCTTCGGCTCAGGTCATGGTCTCAGGGTCCTGGGATCGAGCCCCACATCGGGCTCTCTGCTCAGCAGGGAGCCTGCTTCCCCCTCTCTCTCTCTGCCTGCCTCTCTGTCTACTTGTGATCTCCCTTTTTCTGTAAAATAAATAAATAAAATCTTTAAAAAAATGTAACTTATGTAGCTAACTATAAGAAGCAAAGCTTACAATCTTAACTGTTGAAATCTTAACTAATTCCTATACAATTTTGGACCTCTTATTAGAGGCTACTCTTTAATAACTAACTCAAATTAATCCGACACTTGTAACTGCCTTTTATATTTCAAAATGGTAGAATAATTATTGTCCATTCTGTATGGTTTCTCAAAAAATATTGTTATCAAATTACCAGTGGTTCTAGTTCTAAACATTGATGCAATGGTGATAAAATTTAGAAGAATAAAATAGATAAGATAGAAGTGTAAATGATTGCTAAGGCATTGGGTTATAAATGGCCATCAAGGGGCGCCTGGGTGGCTCAGTGGGTTAAAGCCTCTGCCTTTGGCTCAGGTCATGATCCCGGGGGTCCTGGGTTCGAGCCCTGCATTGGGCTCTCTGCTCAGCGGGGAGCCTGCTTCCTCTACTCTCTCTCTGCATGTCTCTCTGCCTACTTGTGATATGTCTGTCAAATAAATAAATAAATAAATAAATAATCTAAATGGCTGCCAAAATTCAAAGTTTAAAAAGCTATCCAAAGTTCATTCTAGTTATTTATTATTGTCACTTTTAAGGGGAAAACACCATATTACTCCTAATTTTAAGGGTGAAATTGCTATTTTCAGCACAATTCCACCATGCCCAGATCTAATAGGGTAATCTAATAAACACTAATGTCGGATATGCATAGAAAGCAGGCCAAGAGCAGTTCTCTTTATGATAAAAGTTCACTTCCATAAAGGCAAGTGGTAATAAATTTAATCAATATTTTTAATTTAAATAAATTTGCACTGACAAAGGTTTGGCATTAGCTTTTTCACAAACATTTAACTAGTTCTCAAACAAATCTAAAAAGAAATAGGTGTTGACATATGGCTCTTTCTTGTCACATCTACTTGTTTTTCTTTAATTGGCTTTGGTCTCAAAATCGATGAGTCCAAATCAGTTTTTAAATAACCTTCTACATTGCTTGTGTCCTATCTACTTTGATTTTTGCATACCTTTTAAATATGTTTTTGCAACATTTAACTGCCAGCCTCAGACAATAAGTAACCTTTAATTACAAAGTTGAATTTGTTGCATACTCGAAAAGTGATAGGTCACTATAAACAAAAATATATAACTCCAATGCAAATTTTATAAGGGATAGTTAGAGAACATCCTATTATAAGTGTTCTGATTTCTACACCAATATATTTAAGGCTGTTTTTCTTTAGAAGTGACAAAGCAATGTATCTTGCTCACTTTGATTGTGATAAAAGATGTCACATGCAAGAAAAATTTAACTTCTTTGAATCCAGCCTTCCCTTAGACTATATCAATACACTTAAAAGAGGACTGTAGTAATTTCCCATTATTTATAATAACCTTCAAGTAAATAAAGCTTGTTTATAGGGCTAGTCAAATAATGATACCTGTTGATAAGAAAAGAATAATTTCCAAGTCAAATCTGAAATAAATCCAAATAAGCACTTTGAAAGATTCCTAATTCTTTTAGGATGGTAGATATCATTGTATTTTATTTGTTTTTTTTTTTTTTTAAGAACACAAGATAACGGGACATATATAGAAAGATAAGGGATATCCATGTGATTTTTGTTGAAGTACATGGAAATAATGAAGAATGTTGATGGCTTTACTATATAACAGAGTAAACAAAAAAAGGGAAAAAAGGAAAACAAAAGAGATGCACTGTACTATTGGGATCTGTTGATCACTGTCCTTATGTTACTGAACTACTTTAATTCTTAGGCAGTCAAGAAATAAATAGAGGTCAAATAAAACGATTAATGCATCATTAATTAAAGTAGCACTTTGAAGACTTTAGCAATGACTTATAACATTTTAAAAGTGAAAAAGCACTCCTATTAAGTACAGAGAAAATATCGTCTCTCACCTCACCCCCCAAAAAAGCCAAAGAAATACCAGAGAACATGTCCAATATTCCGAGTTGTTAGTGGCAACCTATGGAGAACTTTGATGAAAACTTCTAGGAAAATCTGGAAAATATCTCGAGACTATAATTAACTTGGCAGTACCGGAAAGGCATCCTGTGATGAGCATCTCTTGATACTGCTCTACCAACTCCTCCGTTTTATTACACCACTTCCCATGTCCTAGCACAATTGCATGGAAGTACAATGAAGCTAACCATTCTCTTTCAACGTGTCTTTTGAAAGTGAAGTTGCCACTTCCATAGGGTCAGATATTAAACTACTCTACCGAGGAAAGTCACCTCATCACACCAGGGCCTTCTGCCTTTAGCCATGCTCCACATTCTGTGTTGCATGCTGTATATTAGTTGTGCCTTGGGAAAAATTGTGTGTTTACCCATATGTTCAGTTGTATTTCTGGGACACTTGCAAATGAGGTGATGCTTGTAAATGTTACAGGTTTATGGCTTTATACATAATGCAGTGTTGTCAAATGTAAAAGAAGAAACAAAATGCAACTTTTGCAAAAAAAATTAAATATGTTTATCACGTCTATTGATATGGTTGAATCTATTAATTTTGGACACTTTTCTTTTAGAAAGTATGACCTTTTTTCAAGATTTATTAATGATAACTTACTCCTAATAATGCATGGTATTGTGCCATGAAATTATCATGAAAAAAATTATAAAATATGTGCTATAAAAAAGAAATAACGTAAGTGATCTTCACGTTTATTCATGAAGAAGCAGCATGTTCAGAATTATGAAATGGTTTGTGTCCAGGCAGTCAATTAAATGGTGGAATATACTGTTAAACCAAAAAGTTTCAGTTCCCGAAATGCCTTAACTTGTTAACTGAAGGTAACCTAACAAAACAGCCCAGGTAAAATTCCTACGAATTTGCAATCATTCTGTGTGTTGTTTCTGCATGTGTACTTTCTTTTAGATACAAACTTGATTCGTGTTTTCTTTTCTTTTTTCTTCTCTTTTCTTTTTTTAGTCATTGTTTTGATTTTTTTGGCTACTTTATCTTTTTGTTCCCAACAAGTATTATGCCGAGAGCAGAGCTTCTTGCCCATTTAAAGTCTGAGAACAAGTTGTGACCATTTTGGCCCGAAGAGTTCTAATCATCCACTTTGCCCAGTAAAACTACATGGGCTCATGTGCAGAGCTGTAGTCATCCTGAGGCAACCTTCAGGTGAAACATGAGTAAGGTTGCAGCTATTGTACTGGTCCCAAATCATCAGGATGAGAGAACTTACTCTAAGATTCTGAAAATCTTAAAAATTTATCTCTTTTTTCCCTACATTTTGCAGGTATTTTGAGGTTGAGAACTTCTCAGTCAGGAACTACTAGTCAACTGACAAGTAAGCACTTTTAGCTTCTTCCATGATGAGACCTCATAGATTTGTCCACGAGTGTGTTACATTGACAGGCCATAGAAAATCTCTAAACAATGGTTTCATGAACCACATAATGTAAAGGAACAGAATAAGTCAATAGAACATAAACTTTGATGCTACAACTTCTGCTTAAGTAAGTGTGCCCTTTCCAAAGTAGTGATTTATTTTATTTATTTATTTTTTTATATAAAACCTTTCCTTAGGCTGAAAGAAGATGGAATCCAGCTATCATGGAGACTTGCAATTTTTATGGAAGCTAAGTTGACATGTGGGAGAACATTTCTTTCCCTTGTTTTTTTTTTCTTGAATTTTGTTACTTACTATTTTCTTACTATTTTGACAGTAAAGAATCCTATAAACACTAAAGCAAAAAAAATAATCATAATTAGGTTTATCTACAAAGAGGACTAGAATTAGGCCATTTACAAAATTATTCTCTATTAATACTCAATCCCAGCACACAAATAAACAATAATTACAGTTTTATGGTAAACTGAAGGGGCTTGCAATTTCTTTAATTATCCAGTGTGTCTTTTACTTACCAAGATAACTGAAGGCCATTCTCAGATATATAAAGGCTCAATGGAATAACAGCTATAATTTTTTTTTCTAAAACACTTATTCAAAATTCATTCTGTGCAGAGGCAGTGCCAGAAGAAGCGACAGTTGGGCAAAAAATAGATAGATAGTAAAGACAGAGAGATAGAGATAGTTGGGTGGATGATAGATAGATGATAGATAGATAGATAGATAGATAGATAAATGTCACCAAAAGGATACTAAGTAACCAAGAGGCAAATGTTGTAAGATGCATTCTTTTTTTTTTTAAAGATTTTATTTATTTATTTGAGAGAGAATGAGTGAGAGAGAGCATGAGAGAGGAGAAGGTCAGAGGGAGAAGCAGACTCCCCAAGGAGCTGGGAGCCCGATGCGGGACTCGATCCTGGAAGTCCGGGATCAAGACCTGAGCCGAAGACAGTTGCTCAACCAACTGAGCCACCCAGGCGCCCATAATATGCCTTCTAAACAGACAGATTTGCTAAAGAAAAGAAGACTAGATACAGAAGAGTGGCTAAGGACTGTCACAGAGAGAAGAGAAAGTCTGTATTCCTTCTAAAAGAGAAATAAGTGGGAATAACAAGGAACCAAGGGTACCCAATAAACATTCTCTGTTTTCTTGTTCTGTTGTTAGCATCACCTCCAAACCAAAGAAAGCAACTGAACCTAACCAATGGCTATGTTGCAATAAAACGGTAAAATGTGAAAACATTGCTGTAGACAACAAGTGGCCTTATAAAAAGAGGTTAGTAAAATAAAGGAAAAAGAAGCAGATTTTACTGCATTCCAGACTGGGAGAAAATTTGATGTGGAGGTAAAAGAAATTGTCAAGGCTGGGAAATATAAGGAAAAGGAAACCAAGAAAAGATGTGATACATAAGGAAAACAGAAGGAGGAAGATCAAGATTATGGCATGAACTCGCTTAGTTCCAGTACGTTCATTTTCCTGTCTAGAAGGAAAAGAAAATGAAACATTGAAATACAAGGCTGTATCCGATATATATAATTAACATGTTACTATGTCTTTAAATAGATCAGACCCGGTGCAATAGGGAAAGCTACTTACTTCACCAGGTATAGGAATGTGAAGTTGGGTGGACATTGAACACATTTCCTGTTGGTGGACTGTAAACTACACAAATTAATATATGTGGAGGTTTTTTTTTTTTTCATTTTTAATTGTTTGAAGCAGCTTACACAATTATTGCTGTTTTGTTACCTGAATACCATTCTGTGATTATAAAAATAAATGTAGCTATTATGTTGACATTCTAAGTATTTAAAAAATATGTAGTTTTACATAAGAGAACATAATCTGGCTAAAAAATGTACCACAATAAAGAAGTCAGAAATGCAGATGATAGGAGTAAGCATGGAGTCCACGGATGAAGTTGTCACCCAAACTCTCTCTTTGGCTCTGGGGAATTAGTTAAAGTTGTAGAGCAGGGCTAATTACAGTAACCTCTAAAAAATGCTTAAGTGAGACAATGCATACAAAGATTTCAAACAGGGCAAATGACATGTAATCAAGAAATACACTGATTATATTGTAGCTCTTGGTCTCTAATAATTAATCGAGGCTTATTTGAGAAATTACATGTTAGCATTAAACATTATAAGAAAGAGAAAAGAACATGTGGATATTTTAGTTTTTAGTTCAGAGATGCCTTTCAAAGCATAAAATGGAAAGAGAAATAAAATATTAGCATTGTATCTCAGAAAACTTAACCAAGGATGGTTACAAAACACAATTAAATGCAACAGCCACACTAAACACAAATTCAAATGTTCTGAGAGCCGCTGCTCCAAAAATGCTCTCCAGTGAATGTATCAGAGCAGCATCAGAAATATTGGTGCATAAAATAGTTCTCATGACATCTTGAAGGAAAATGAGTTACTCTTCTCCTAGTGCCACATAAGTGCACCTTCTTTCTGGAAACCATACTATTTGCCTTAAAGACCCAAAGAACTCATATTTCTTGAAAGATTTACAGTGCTATTTTCTTAAAGTATTCATTTAGATTCTAGCCACTGTAGAGTCTGTGATATTTGGATGGAGAAATAAAAATAAATATTGCTTTTTCCTTCTTCTGAAAGATTAAATATGCTTTTTCATTAAATTAATTCTTCCAAAATTCATACAGATTGAAATGTGGAAAAGGTGTCAAACTATAACATAAAAATACACAGCTTGCATAAGGAGGAATTAGACAACCTCCCACTGATTTCTCACCCTGCTGCCCAGTCAACCGTATTTCCACTCACTTCTAGATTTTGCTCATCACCCTAAAGTTTCATTTTAATCTCATCAGGAGGCAACTTTGATTTAGTAGAAAAAACAGGTAATTTGAAATCATGTAGATGCAACTTTTAATAGCATTTCTTGCTCATAAAAGTTTGGTGAGCCTGAGAATTTAGTTACTACAGGCTCTGAGTCTCCTCACTATTTTTCTCAGACCTAAGACGCAATCTTAGATGGCAGCCTCCGGGATTCGTCTGCCACTAACAGCTGTGTAAATTCAGTGAGTTAGTTAAACTACCAGCCTCAGGGCAAAAGTCTAGAAATGGACGGTAAGGAGAGGCTTTATTTCGTGTGATTTTCTGTGGCTTAAGTGAAATAATTCCTTTAATGCTCGTAACTGAGCTCCTGGCCCTTGTTGAACAATCTATAAACATTAGTTATTATTTTTGTAAGGTTTTTATGCTCAATAATGAAATGATATCAGTTTCATTCCCCACTTTTCTCTCATTTATCCCAGAATATGTGGAAGAGGTTATTCCCATTACAGTTACCCGTGTGAGTTTCATGCTATTTCAATCCTTCCACTTTGACATCCAGAATCTTGTGCTTCTTGTTCACCCTCCTACCTCCAGGTCCTGGTATGAAGCCTCATACATCCTGGGCACTAAACACATATTAATTGTATTCGTTCCATTATCCCATTTGGCACTTTTAAGTCTGTTGCTTCCGCATGTCTGCTGTCATTACTTAGTATTTCTGTTTGTAACTTTCCTGAACTTTGGTATATCTTCAGAGTTTGTTAATTCTCCATGTCTCTAAAGACCATTACAGAAAAGATGGTAAATATATTTTAATGACTAACTGGTTAGCAATGAATATATGGGGTTTGTTTGGTTTTTTAGTATGTATTACCTTTGTTTTATTTTTAATTTAATCTTAAGTTTATAGTTTTATTTTATTATAAAACAATTTATAATTATCTTATTTTATAATTATAATTTTATTTTTTATTATGTTCAGTTAGCCAACATATAGCACATCATTAGTTTTTGATGTAAAGTTCAACAGTTCATTAGTTGTCTAGAACAGTTCATTAGTTGTCTAGTGCTCATTACATCACATGCCCTCCTTAATGCCCATCACCCAGTTATCCCAACCCCCTACCCACCTCCCTTCTATAGACCTCAGTTTCTTTCCCAGAGTTCAGAGTCTCTCATGTGGATATATGTTTTTTTAATAACCCTAGGGGTACTTGAAAAACAATCTCATTTGCTTTTCTATAAGTATTTTCTAATTGCATTTTCAAGTGATTAAGTTTATTTCCTGGGAACTATTTCATCTATCACAATGTTGAAAGAACTGGATTGTTCATCTCCAATAAAAATGCAGTATGTTAATAAGTCATCTGAGACATAATTTGTTAACTAATGGGATAATTATTTAAAGAAAAGTATAAGCATCAGAAATTCTACTTGGGATTCATGTTGGTGATTTGATCAGGATTTGACCTTTACTCATACCAAGAGGAAGGCTGAGTTTGGGTAACTTGCTATCTAACAAGATGTGCTGATGGTCATTTACAGCCTTTTTCTCTCATGATTCCCCATGGAAATGCTCTTTGTAATTCCCTCTTCTTATTCCCTTCATTTTCCCACTGCGCTATCCTTGCCTCAGCCCACTTATTTCCTCACATAAGTCAGAGGTGAGGTACTGGCAACCAATGCCCTGCTGCGAAGACCTCTAGGAAAAAGTGATCAAGATGAAAAAACCTAATAACTTGCCTTTGAAATCTAAAAGTGAAATCTATTTATTTTCTCATGATAGAATGGCTGGCTACCAGGATATCTGGATTCAGCTGTGTCGAGTAGGGGAGGAGGAAGCTAGCAGGATAATCCATGAGCACACACTTTCATTAGAGGGAATCATCTTAGGAGAATGTTTCCACACTCTGCAAAATTGATTAGATTTCCTAGATTTTAATTAAGAAATTCTGGGGCACCTGGGTGGCTTAGTGGGTTAAGCCCCTGCCTTCTGCTCAGGGTCCTGGGATCAAGCTCTCTGCTCAGCGGGGAGCCTGCTTCCCCCCCCCCCCGCCTGCCTCTCTGCCTACTTGTGATCTCTCTCTCTGTCAAATAAATAAATAAAATCTTTAAAAAAATTCTGACACCCGTAGAGTAACTTCAAAAGATTATGTCTTCTGCAATAACTAGATGGAAATACATATTGTACCATTATAATTTAGAAATACACTACTTAAATAAAATACCTTTTCTTAAGAAAAATAATTCGTTCATTTACTTATTTTTAAAGCTTTTATTTATTTGAGAGAGCAGAGATGGGAGAACATGAGCAGGGGGAGGGGCAGAGGGAGAGGGAGAAGCAGACTCCCTGCTGAGCAGGGACTCTGACACGGGACTTGATCCTGAGACCCTAAGATCATGACCTGAGCCCCAGGCAGATGCTTAACCAACTGAGCCACCCAGGTGTCCCTATTTGTTTATTTATTTATTTGAGAGAGAGAGAGAGAGAGAGAGAGAGCACGAGCACAAGCAGGGAGGGGCAGAGGGGAGGGAAAGGGAGAAAGAATTTAAAGCCGACTCCATGCCGAGCATGGAATGGAGGGGGCTCAATCCCTGGACCTGGAGATCAGGACCTGAGCTGAAACCAAGAGACAGATGCTTAACCCACTGAGCCACCGAGACCCCTGAATCAAATAGTCTCTTAAAAATGTAAATATAGGGGCGCCTGGGTGGCTCAGTGGGTTAAGCCGCTGCCTTCGGCTCGGGTCATGATCTCAGGGTCCTGGGATGGAGCCCCGCATCGGGCTCTCTGCTCAGTGGGGAGCCTGCTTCCTCCTCTCTCTCTGCCTGCCTCTCTGCCTGCTTGTGCTCTCTCTCTGTCAAATAAATAAATAAATAATCTTTAAAAAAAATGTAAATATATTTCCTGAAAACTGACATATCTTTGATGGTCTGTAGTAAGGACGCTATCCATGGTTTATTTTCAGTTCCTGACTACTTTTCTTTAAAACTCAACTTGTAAATTATTGTTTCCATAAAAGGAATGTGGCATATAACATATACTGTTACAAAATAAGGATATGAAAGAACACTAAGAAAGATGGAGAGCCACGGGGCTTGCTGGGAGAAAGAGAGCCTAACCCTAGAGCTTAGGATGATTGGAAAGAATTAAAAACTGGCCAGAAACCAGCTGTGCCATTGCAGAAGAAAATGACTAGATCTTAATACATTTCAGAACACATTCTGGGAAGAGACTGATTGTTATATAATGAAGGTGTTTAGAGCTAGAGCCTGTAATATTTACTTACCTTTGGTACCTAATGGTGCAGAAAAAGAGGCTCAATTCCACTGAGTCACATATCAAATGCATTATGATGATGCCAGTCCAACCACCATTGCCAAGACCTACCCAAGATACCACGGGCTGAAAGCAACAAGGGGAAACCAGGAAGAATCTGGGATCCTTGGAATCAGGGGATCATTGAGGTCAGAACCCTTCAGAGAAGACAGGGAGATGGCAAGAGGCAGACTCTTGGAGCTCAGGCTCCAAGACCCAGCACACACTCCATTGTCCAATTAGACTTCACTTATAATATAAACTCAAAGAGAAAATCATTAAGAATTACATTCGAGAATTACATTTCAAGATGGCAACTACAGAACATTAAATTCCAAGTGTGGGGGCCCTTCTGAGTTCAGGGCTATTTGCAATTGCCCTGGGCACATGAACAAGAAATGCTGGTGCTAAGTAAGCAGTGTTCTAGGGATGGCCAATAGAGTACTGATACAAAAGAAGACTAGAAAACCTCACTATGGGACACCTGCATGGCTCAATTGGTTAAGCGTCAGCCTTCTGCTCAGGTCCTGATCCCAGGGTCCTGGGACAGAGTACTGGATTGGGCTCCTTGCTCAGTGGGGTGCCTGCTTCTCCCTCTCCCTGCCACTTCCCCTACTTGCGCTCGTCCTCTGTCTGTATCAAATAAATAAATAACATCTTTAAAAAAAAGAAAAGACAAGACAGGAAAACCTCACCAATGCAAAGTTCGTATTCTAGTCATTGAGTATACCTTAAACAAAATCAACACATTTTACAGTATGTTAGAAGATGGGAGAGTCCATGAAGAAAAATACATCAAAAAAGAAAGAAGTATATGGAGTGATGGGCATAAGAATTTTAAAGAAGTTGTTCAAGGAGGGCTCACAGAGCTGTTGAGAATTGTGCAAAACCTGAAGGGATAAGGGAGGTGAGACTTTGGATTATCTTGAAGAAGAATGTTACAGATAGAGGGAGAAGCAAATCCATGGTCTGGAGCATACATGAATCAATTAAGAAAAAGAAAGAGGCTAGTGAATTGGAGAATGAATAATGTGAAAAGCAGGAGGACAGTAATTTGAGACCCAATTTTTAAAAGACTCCAAACTATAGTGATCTGTAGACCAACCACTGACAAGACTTTCGCTTTTCCTTTGAATGAGCAAGAGAGTTAGTGGAGAGTTTATCAAATAATGAAATAATTCCTCTGCTTTTTAAAAGGATCTCTCTGGCTGCTTCATTGTGAAGAGACAGGAGTGATTCAAGAGTTGCAGCAGAAAGCCAGCAGGAAGTTAATGCAGTGATACAGGTAAGAAGATGACTGCCGGTTCTCCAGCCATAATACTCATATCCCAGGCAGCAGATTAAGTGGGAGAAGGTCATGCTCATTTAACTTCTGAGTGAATTTTATCACAATACAGTAGTTTAAGAAGAAACAGAGTAGGAAATCACAATGAGGTGATTAAAAGTAATAAAACCTTTCCCCAAACTTTGGAGCTTCAAGAAGAATCTGCTTGGCTTCTACAACCACCAGGATAAGGCATGGTACCATTTTAATGGACTCTTAAGAGGGACAGTGACTGATCAGGACGTGGTCTTGGAGATATCTAAGTAATTGATTTCTGTTCATACTCCCATGTCCCTCAAGGAGGCATTCCCAGGGCTTTTTTCAGAGCAAGAAGGGGCATAAGATTTCAGAGCATAATTTGAAAACTTCATATTTAGTAACATATGTGTGATTCAGAGAATTAAAGAAAGCTGGACTTCTTTTAAAAAAAAATACAATCCTCAGAACAGAGCCTGAAAACCCACTCTAAACAAATGTGCTTTTCTATAGTGACAGCAGCCAAGTTGTTAAAAGCAGAAAGTCATTCATCAATATTCTCATCTAGAAATGTTAGTCACTATCTGATAATCCTGCTCCCTTATAAAAAAGTATCTTTGCCCATTTCCTATATTTATACCCATGCTGGTGAAATCACTTAAAAGTTATCAGATGTATTTTAAAATAAGTCTAAACATGCAATAGCTGTTCCAACACGTAACAAGGAAACTGCCATGTGGGATTAACAAGCTGAGGTCCATACACCCCTAAGTCTATAGATAAAGTATATGTTGAACTTCACTGAAAATTCTTTGATATTCTGTGAATGTTACAGAAGAGAGTGATATCTTCTGTTTACTTTATTAACCTCAATTAAGAGAGTCCTGTTATCTCCTAAAGTAATACTATAAGTAAATTTAATTAAGCATGTTTCTCCCATACTTGGCCCTTTCTCTGACTGTCCTCCCATACCGTGGCTGTTTTCCAGACTATTCTTTACTGTTAGAGACAAACCCAAATCTGAAAATCCCAAACCCCTAAATTAACGAGGAAGACTTTCTACTTCTAGGAGGAAATTTTTCGAACTGATGTAGAACCTGAAACAGACTGACACAACTTTGGAAGTGAGTACCCTCACTTTCATAAGCTTTGTGACCATAGAAAGATAAGAATAAGCCCACCTTTTCCATTAAAGGGAGCATATTCAAATTAAGTTTTGTATTTTCCCAAATACAGTGGTAATGCATGATCTTTACTGAAAAAAATTAAAGAATGCCAAAAAGAAGAAACATTTTTAAATTGTCCCTTAAACTCATAGGTAACCATTCTGAACATTTGGGGTCTTTCCAGTCCTTCTTAAAAAAAAAAAAAAAATCTATCCTTGATGACAAGATTTTTTTTCCCCAGAGTTCTCTGGCAATTAAATTCATTAAATTCATATTTCTGTATCTGAAGTTTCATTGCTCCCTTATGACACGTGTGATTAATATCTTGTCTTCAGAAAATATCCTGTACCATGTATTCCCTCAGATATTCATCCATGGTTCTGAAAGTGAGTTGTAGTTTAGAAAAACAGCCTCTAAGCTTAAGGGATGAATTCCTATTTCTACAAAAGAGGCAGGATCACAAGGCCCAGTGACAAATTAAAGCAAGGATCCTCCACTCCCCCACCCATAACTCTACCCCTGGGGTCTCAGTGTTTCCTTATCCTTTAAATTTGTAACTCTAGGGAAGATTTATCTTCAGCCATTATGGCTGTGGCTTATGCAGTAACAATCTTAAAACCATACCAGAGCGGGCGCCTGGGGGGTTCAGTGGGTTAAAGCCTCTGCCTTGGGCTCAGGTCCTGGTCTCAGGGTCCTGGTCTCAGGGTCCTGGGATCGAGCCCCACATCGGGCTCTTTGCTCAGCAGGGGAGCCTGCTTCCACCTCTCTCTCTCTCTCTCTGCCTGCCTCTCTGCCAACTTGTGATCTCTGTCTGTCAAATAAATAAATAAAATCTTAAAAACAAAACAAAACAAAACTGTACCAGAAACTAACTTACCCTCCATTAGTATTCAGTGTTTATTATAATTAAATATAAACAAAGGTGACGTTAGAAACAAAAATAATCTCATTCTAAGCAGGTAGTTTGAACCAGCTCAATTTTTAATCTATTAGTTACCAGAACACGCTCTAGAAAGTTGTGATCTTAGAGTTATGGGAAAAGTGCCTCATCTATTTTTGTCTGTTTGTTTCAAGATTTTATTTAAATTCCAGTTAGTTAACATATCCTAATCTATTTTAAATAAGAGTCTCCAGGAGATTTTGATGCAGCTAGTACATAGAACCAACTCTGGGGAGCTACTAGTTTAATCTAACTGGATTTGCTTTATAGTTCTTTGTACATTTTCATATTCTTTTGCAGGGCAATGCATTGTTTGAGCCAAAATTTCAGGTGCTGGTTGTTCTGTTAATGGCAATAGGATTCTACTTCATAATGAGAAATGCATAACAGAATGTAAGGAAGGACGGCAGGCAGTGATTCCCAAACTTTTTCATAAAGAAGCAAGCATTTTAAAAGTACATATTCTAGCCTCTATTTCCAGACACGATAATTCTGTAGACATTGACTTGGTAATTTGCAACTTAAAAAAAATATACAGGGGATCCTTATGTAATATTTCTCTGAGACATACTCAAAGATTAGACAATGCTCTGTTTGCTTTGGGTGATTAATTTAAGACCATTAGGAAGCATGCTCCGTATATCATTAATATTTAGCTCAGCATTATGTGAAAAACAGCAGTGGAGTAATAATAGTGCAGTCTGGTCTTTTATAACATCTATTTTCATGTCAATTCAACACACCTTTCTTTCTGTGACTGTACATACATAGGGTGATGATAGATGACAGATAGGTGCATATACTTATATTGATGTGAGTATGTATTTGCATGGGCCTCTGGGGAGAAGGGGGGGGAGAGGGAGACAGAAGGCAAATCCTGTATCACCTAAAGACCAGGGTTTTTTCTGTTTTATAAAGTTAGTGTTTTTTCTTAAAATATTTTTGCAAGTTTGTTCAACTTCATCAATCTCTTCACTCAATCACATGAGAAGAAGAGTCCTTGTGAAGACATTTAACTTTGTAAACAGGTCCTTAGAGGTAACCCTCGGAAAAAAAATAGCTCTTAGATTGATTTTCCTATCATGCTTTGAAATAGCATTAATATTGATTCCCAAAGGAAGGTGGCATAAAAATGGTAACAGAAGAACAGTCATGATTAAAAAAAAAAAAAAAAAGCTCTGATAGCAAGTAAA
This sequence comes from Lutra lutra, assembly GCF_902655055.1. Taxonomy (NCBI): domain Eukaryota; kingdom Metazoa; phylum Chordata; class Mammalia; order Carnivora; family Mustelidae; genus Lutra; species Lutra lutra. The sequence continues at coordinate 56,052,970 of NC_062290.1, forward strand.
TCATTCTGTCATAGTGCAGAATAATTTGAAGTCACTATAAAAGCCAGAGTGCTGCTTTGTGGCACTTTGTCTAGTGTACAAAACAAATAAAAATTTGCCTCATGATATAATTATATTATAATAATAGATTTATTACATATTATAATAAATATACATTAAAGTTTTTAGAGGTTTCAATATTTTCTGACTTTTCATTGTTTTTCTTCATTAAAACAGTGGCTTGTTATTTTTTTCCCCCCAGAAACATTCATAAGTTTAATCCACGCCAGTAATAAAATCGCATTACATTTCTCATAAAATAAATGTTCCCATTTATATACAGAAGACAGACTGTACAGGCCCAGCCTGGCCCCAGGAGGAGTCACACACAGACGGGCAGCAGAGGAAGGGTCATCCCTCCCATCGAGGACGGAGGAGTGGCTTGTTATTTTTAACTTAGTGGGTTATAGTTGGTCTTTTGCTGTTAGATAATAGTGTCCAAAGCAGAACCAGGGTAAGCTAGAAAGTATGAAATGGATATTGCTGTGTCCCCACCTTCTCCTTGCCTTCAGAGACAGTGTTCCCTGCTTCCTTGCTCCTCCACCTCTCTTCAAAGCTGTTAGGAAACAGCTAAAAACATCAAGCACTCCAAATTATAAAGGCATGGCAGCCTTAAAATGTTATTATGCAAGGAATATTTACATCTTCTAAGAACCATTTTTACTTTTATTTAGAACTATAATTGAAACTATTACAGTTTCGTAAGTCAATGCAAAAATTTAGTACATCTTGCAAAAATGCAAGACATCTTTATGAAAAACATTCACCCTCTTTCACTTTATCTTCCTCAGAGACCACCCATTTCAACTCTTTTAGTTGGTGATTTGGTATTTAACTACATGTTTCTTAATAACATATTTGTAGTATTGTTTCTGATTTTCAGTTTTTAAAAATATCCACTGTGGAGTTAACTGGTTTCTTACATTTTAAACTGAAACACTCTTTCCATCTCTCCCTCTTCTTCAATAGAGTTATTGATAATGTTTATTAAAGTCAATGTTTGGTGTCACTGTCATTATTACATTATAAATAAAATGTGTTGCTGAAGTACATTATGATTTCAGTTTCTTTTGTGTACAGTTTTCCTCATTTTCTTGAAGTAACAGTCATTTTCATTTTGTTTCCTTTGTTCTTCGTGTCTTAATGTATCCACCAAACTACCAATCATAATTGTAAATTTGCTTTGTAAATATTAAAAACCATCAAATATCCTATTTGATGTGTTTTATTTTCAAAAATACTTCTTTTGGAGTCCTAAATCCTTCTGCTCAAAACCAGACTCTGCTTCTCCAAATTTAGCGCAAAGTTGATATCTTGGGCTCTTCAGTTTTAATTTTCAGGGGAAATTCTTTCCTAGATACAGTTCTAATCTCCTGTTTCCTAAAATACATTTTACTCTTTTAATTCATTATCTCAGTTGAGATAATACCTCTTTCAGTAGAGTTCTTGGAAAGAGTGCAAAAGAGGAAATTTTTAGATACCTTGCATGTCTGGAAAATGTCCTCAAGCCACTCTTCTAACTAGTTGGTTTCTTGGTTAAGTAGAGAATTCTAGGTTCAAAACAATTTTCCTTTCACTATTTTAAAATAATTTAACCACTGATCCACTGTTTTCTAGATATGAGTATGGTTCCGGAGAAAATACTATTTTGACTCCAAATATCTGTAACATGACTTATTCTCTCTCAATATCTCTCTCTGCATTCCCTCCCCCTCCACTCCCTCTCTCTCTAGTCTTATATATCCTTTAGGATTTTCTCATTGGTCATATTCTTTTTGATGTGCCTTTCAAAACATTTAAAAATTATTTGTTTGATAATTTTTTGATAATTTTTTCCTCTCTCTGGAATTTTTATCATTCAGATGCTGGACAACCTATATTTATTGCCTAAAATCATTATTTTTTCACTTTTGCTTTTCATTGCATGATCTTTTTTTCTGCAGTCTTTGGGAGAATATCTCAATTTTATTTCCAATTATTTCATTCTTAATTTGTTATCATACTTTATTAATTTTTAAGACTTTACTTATTTATTTGACAGAGAAAGAGAGACAGAGGGAGAGGGAACACAAGCAGGGGGAGTGGGAGAGGGAGAAGCAGCCTTCCAGTGGAGCAGGGAGCCCAATGTGGGCCTTGATCCCAGAACCCTGGGATCACAACCCAAGCTGAAGGCAGACATCTAATGACTGAGGCAACCAGTGCCCAGCTGTCATATTTTAAACATAAGCCTTTTTCTTATCTTCTAAACTTTTATCTTTAACATCTTCTTTCTTATGTCATAGAATATTTTCTAATTTCCTCTGAGAATGTTAATTATATAGATGGATATATAGATATAAATATCCATCCCTGTTTCCTGCTTGCATAACTCACTTGCACGAATGCTCTCGTTCTCTCTTTCTACATACCTATGTGTATAGACATACGTCATTTCCTTTACACCTCTTCAATTTGGTCTTTGCCTTTCATATTCAATTGTTTACCTAAATTTCCTGCCATTCTTTGCTATGAATTCCTATTTAGTAGGAAACATTGGAAGTTCTGAAGGCAGGAGTAGGGCTTGCATACTGGTGGGTGGTCCAGCTCCAGTCTACGTATTTTGATGGGAGAACTTCTATAGTCAATCTTTAAGAATATTATCTCATACAGGCTTTTTTTTCTAGAAACAAAACTTTCACACTCCTAATTAGAGATTTTAAGCCTGACAGTGATAGCTAACTGTGCAAATGGGCTGATAAAATCTCATAGTTCAGCATATTGAATTTCACTTAATACCCCTTTTATCATCTGTGACTAATATCCCAGAGTCCAGATTCCTTCTAGTTTGATTATTGATAGAGTGAACTTTCTATCTTCTGCTCACCCTAAGCAAAGGTAGTTGCCTCCTGTGCCAGATATGGAAAAGGATCAGGTAACAAATATTTATGGAGATCCCTGTTGCTGTTTATATCTGAACCTTTCTGTGGTTGGCTAGGTGACTTGCCTGTCCTTTGCCCGGATCATTTGTTTAGATTTCAAATTTCTCTGCTCTTTTCAGTCATTGAACATTCATTTATCTGTTTTCCCTCTTCCACAAATATACTGTGGTCATACCATCTCTCATTCTCTTAGTCCCTGGGCATCTTGTCTTTACTGTAGCAATTGTAGTGAGTATTGGAAGAAGGCAAAGGTAAAAAGCATGAATTCAATCCTTTGTGCTCATGGGACGCTCTGCCATTTCACTCTATTTTTTATTTCAGACATAATTCAGCTGGTAAAGGAACAATTTTGTGTTTCTTAAAATCATGGTAAATGCATGGGGGCCTATTTTCCTGGGTTAATTGTGAATAAGGGTACTATATGCACTCAATTTCCATGTGAATTTATATATTTATAGTGCAGTCCTTTTATGAATTTATGTGGCTTTCATATGTGGCTATCTCTTGTTATTTTAGTATTGTTCCTAATGTGTTGAAAAATGTGTTTTCGATTAGATTGTCCCATAATGCTTTCAGTGTTACTGAAACAAAATATATGTCAATCATTTTCTCTAATTACATCTTCCAGTGATCATATTAGCAGACTTGGGAAAATTAGATATATCTGAAACTAAATATCATCCCATAACTGCAAATTATTTAAGTTTCAGTCTACACAAAATTATACAAAACAAAACAAGCTGCAATTATGGAAATGACCAAAAGGAAAGAATGAATACCTGATTCTGTAGCCCTTCCCTCTAGTCTGCAGGACATATAAGAATACGACCCTTAGTCAGCTCTTGTTTGGCTGCCTATGGATCAACTCAATCTACCATCCCAATCAACCAAAAATTCACATAACCCATTCACACCTGTACATACCATCAAAATCATTAAAACTGAGGACCGTGTTTCATTGCTCCAAGATCTTTCTTCATTGCTTTTTCTGAAATACCAATTTCAGAGTATAAGAAATAAAGGTCAGACTGTGAAGGGTAGATTATAAAGCAGTTGCTTGAAAAGTATAATGAGGAAGGATCCAGCACCAGGGTGAGACCGTCTGGGATGCTCAGGCCAACGTATACTGGATATATGAGTCAGCAATGGTTTGTTGATGGGATTAAAGATGTTAACCAGTATTAATTTACTGACCAATAACATTATTTACTAGTAAGCAGAAGCCCGTTAGTGCCACCCTTCAAGTCTCAGCCTAGGCTCTTCAATACAGAATAGCTTTCCTGGATATGAGTGTGTATGATGTCTTTTCCTCTACTGCCAGAGGAATTCCCAGGCAAATGAGTTTAAAGCAAAAGTTACGGCTGAGAGTTTGGTTCCATTCAAGTCAGTTGCAGAAAAGATGGGGGGAAAGGTGGAATATATATTCACTCTCTTTGATGACTAGCATTGGTTCAGTTCAAATTAGTTTCTGTTTTAGCTAACTCACAAACCAGCAAAGCTACAGAGGTCTAATTGAGGTAGAATTTCCCTCTTCTATACAAACCCCAGGTGTGTGTAGTCCAGGGTTGTTGCGAGCATCATCAAGGAGATGGAGTTTGTTCTACCATTCTGCTTCCACACCCAAGCTCGGCATCTGTGCTCCAGGGTCCTTCTTGGTACAAGAGAGCTTTTGGAGCTCTGTCCACCATATCCAAATCCAGGCAGCAGGGTAGAAGAGGAGTGGAAGGGTACAGAGTACCTCTCCCAACTGGGTTAATGCTATTAGCTATGTTCTATGATTTCTCTGTTGGTTCGGATTTGGTCTCAATAGCATCTCTAGTCACAAAGGATGGGAAATGCCATCACATAGGTGAAAATACTGAGAACCCAAGTAATATTCAGGATCTTCTCCTAAAGAAGGAGGAGGAAATAGGGTACAGCAGTCAGCAGTCTGAGAAGATGCTTGCATTCATTCCCCTGCAGTTTTTCCCCACTAATACATGAACTTGTTAATTTGCTGTGATTGTTAATTCATAAACCTCCTTGTCTTTGCCCTCTTATTTTCTGCTTCTACGCCTTCACTTTCCTGCCTTATTTATTACCCCCCATGTTCCTTCCATTCCCTTATCTAACCATAGTATAAAACAAGTATATCTTTTTTTTTTTTTAAAGAGAGAAAGAGTGTGTGTGAACGGGGGGAGAGGCATAGAGATAAGGAGAGAGAGAATCTTAAGCAGACTCCCTGCTGAGTGCAGAGCCCAACTTGGGTCTCAATCTTACAACCCTGAGATCATGATCTGAGCCAAAATTGAGTTGGATGCTTAACCCACTGAACCACCCAGGTGCACCACCAGTATCTTTTATATTCATTTTATTCACTCTAGGTAATTTTATGTTTACATTAGTTTTGAAAGTGGCATGATTAACTATATATGGTTTTTCTTCCAAGGTAATTGATAAAATGAATCATGATGCCTTTAGCTCATATAATTGTGCTATCTTTTCCCCCCTTTCACTGCTAGTAGCTATGAAATAAGGAAAATTAGCCTTTTTTCCAATGATATGGTAAGAACTTCCTGGTCTTTTTTCCCTCATCCTTTCAGAACAAAACTTTTATCCTCTGTGTCCATGGCCATGAGTTTTCTTTGTTCTTCTTTGAAGTGTTAATTCATGTTTAAAATTCCAACACTGAATCATATGTTCAATAAAGTGCATCTTTCCACACTTGAGTTTTATATGTATGATTATATTAATACACTAATTATGTGATACTAAAAATATATTGTAAAATTATAAGGCGTGTGGAGTGATAATGTATTATTTGCAATCTCAGAAGAAATAAAAACAAATTTTGTATTTTCAACATAAAGATTAGCATCAGGGTAAAAATAAATCTAGAAAATTACGTCCAATCATCTGTCCCTATAACTGTGATTGTCAAACCTATAGTATGCATAAGACTTACATAAAACCCTTAAAAAATATCCTCAAGCTTTACAGTCCTGATCCCCAGAGACCTCTGATTCAGTTACATAACATGGAATCCAAGAAACTGTTTTAAACCAGCACACCAAGGCTCACACGCAGGATGCCGACAGGAAAAGCAGGGTGGGTGGTGGGGGGGTGTGAGAGCGCAAGAAGCACTCTCCTCAGCAATAGAGGTTAAAACCAGATAAACAGCAGAAACAGAAAAGGTCAGTACATCTATGTTAGAGCCTTTTGTTGTTAAAGATAAAATACTTCAAAGAGAGCGGTTTTAAAAGATAAGAAAAGAACTTTCTAATTTTAAGAGAACATTAGAGGGAGAATATGATTATAATTTGGTGCTTGGTGAGAAACTGAAGCCACATTATGTAAAATGTTAGAGATTAATTTGTGCCCAATATAAAATTTGGCAGACAGTGATTATATTTTGTAACCAACAAAAAATAGAAGCAAATTATGATAAATATTGCTATCAAACAGGAATGACACAATGATTAGGTCAGTGACATTTTCTTGCATCAGAAGACTATGCACTAATTTTCTACTATGTAAATTTAATACTTAAGAGCTATACCTCTAGAAACCATTCCATTACCTATTAATTACATTATAAAGACATTTTTCCAATTCTCAATTGTTTCAACCTTAAAATTAGGATGAAATTATTAATTAACTCATGAGATTGTGATGACAATTCACTATGATAATACATTTAAGTATGTAACAGTGTCTACTGCAAATATGGCCAATATTATTATATTTGTAACATTCTTTCTCATATTTTCCAAAGCTGGGACTGAAAAATAAATAAGAGTGATGAGGGTAGATTCAAACAATAAATTCTCATACTCTACAACTCATGGGGGAAAAAACAAAAACCCTGCTATACAAAGGCTTTTCCTAATCATGGACTAAAAATGTTTTATTCTGTAAGGATCCAAAAGCCCTTCAAGATTTTGGCTATCTGGAGACACCTGAGTGGCTCAGTCAGTTGAATGTCCAACTCTTGGTTTCATCTCAGGTCATGATCTCATGGGTCATGGGATCCAGTCCCATACTGGGCTCTGTGCTCAGCAGGGAGTCTGCTTCATGTTCTCTCACTCTACCCTTCCCCCAACTAATGTACACACACATATTCTCTCTCTCTCTCTTTCTAGAAAATAAATGAAGAAAATCTTAAAAAAAAAAAAAAAGAAAAGATTTTGGCTGTCTGGGAAAATCCTTTAGATTAGAATGAATGTGGAGATGAGTCATTATTGAAAATCTTTTGTCTATGCATTACCAAGCTTCTCTCCCCTCCTACTACTGTATTCTCCCCTGGAAAAGGAAGAAGGACTAGACCACTTTCAAAGGAAACCCTCCACTTATGCATCTGTTCATCTGATTCTCCTCCATAGTCATGGGTTTGACTGCATCTGAGCAATTAGCTGAGCAAGGCTATCCCTAAGGTCTTTTCAGCTTGACAATATGGCTTCATGAACTGAAGAGAGTGTTTATTTGTCCTACCTCATAGCCCAGCTGTATTTATGAGTTGCTGGCCTCCAGTTTACTTGCCTTCTTAAAGCAGGTACAAATTATCCAACTCAATTTTACTTGGTGTTTTACAATTAAATGTATCAATCAGTCGCTAGAAGGTGACAGCAAAAACTAGTACAACAGAGCCTTCAGGGTTCATTTAGTGTAGGATATAACTAAATGTCCTGTAAAAATTAAATGTCTATAATTGTCATATCTCTGCTGGTAGCAACCAAATCTGCATTCCAACCCAAATATCTCTCCTGAGTTTCAGATCAAAGAATTGAGTTGTTTCCTGGACTACAAAACTGTAATCTCACAAGCAACTCCTACTCCACAAATCATTCACATCTCCCCAAGCTGTTTCTTCCATAATCCTTTCAGTAAATGACATCGCTAGAATCAGTTACCAAGCCCTGCACTTTTCCTATCTATGTTTTTAGATTCAGATTAGACATCTTTAACTATGGTCCTTATTACCTCTTGTCCAGATTGATAAAACTGCAACCCAGATTATTTCCTCTCAGTCTGGCCCCTACACCAATGTACCTTCCAAACCACCACCAAAACGATGTTTTTAAACAATTCTGAAATGGTCTCTCTTGTGTACTATATCTTCTAGTAACCATCCATGGCAGACAAGATGAAGGGCCATTTTCTTAGCATTAAGCATTCTAATATGCCTTTATCATCTCATTCCAGCATAGAATCACCTCCTGCCATGACTGTCAAAGCCTACAAGACAATGGTCACCATGCATCTGTCCCCAAACACATTTGGGGGGTTTTAGCTTCTTGCAGCAAGAGAGAACACACATCAGAGGAAGACTAAAGTATCTCTCTAAAAGGGAGTTAGGAGGAGCTTATTATAATATTTGGACACATGCCAGATATGCTATGTAGGATTGAGAGGCAGTGAAGAATTCAGAGTGGGATGCTGTCAGACAGCACAGAGAGATCAATCACTGGGTATCTTCTTATTTTTTTTTAATCCAGGAAGCACGAGTTCAAAGCAGAGTTAAACTTGTCATTGGTAAGGAAACAGGAGTCAGGCATGCTTTTGTGAAGAAGAGGATGTTACTCTTGTGGTTGCAAAATATCTTCTTCTCTGTCTTACTCTATAGCAGTCACAGAGTGGTCTTCTCTGAGTATTGATTCTATTCTGGAAAGTTGTTTATGTTTAATGTGGAATGTTTCTGCCAAGCTGTCAGCTTCCAGCAGGCTGCTGGGGTCATTTTTCTGCTTTCTCACCATGGTGCCAAGTTCTACATCTTCCTCTACCCAACACTGCACAGCACCCTGAAAGACATGTGCTATTCCTAGCTTATGAATCTTGACAGAAGAATTTCTCAAAGCTTGAAAAACTTCAGTTGTACTTTTTCCAGGACTTCCTCCTACTTCTTAGGATTCTTTTCCTCCTCTCATGTGCATGTGTGCATGGGTTAAAATATAGAAGAATACATAAATGTATGAACATTGGCTTTTTTAAAAATAAACTATATGAAATTAAGGAACATAAAGTGTCCATTCACTATTCCATTCCGAGGTTATCTTATTCTTCTTCTCAGTTTCAAAATGAGAATAAGATTGTTCTAGTCAAAACTAACACCTTGAAAAAATGATAATACATCAATACCACAGAGATTCTCATTTTACTAGGGATGGAGATGTAACCAATGAATCTATAAGATATTTATTTGGATTTCAGAGGTTTTTATATTTAACAATTTTGGGTTATGTTTATTAGTGTGTCTTTTTCTGAAGTTGTATTTTAAAAGGAAATGACTTTCCCAATTCAACTATTTGATGGATAAGATTAAAAAAACTCATCTTGACTTTGAAATCCAATTCTCTAAAGATATGTCAAAATAAAATATTTGGAGCTGTACAAAGAAAGTATCCTCATGAATTCTAACAACTAGGTTAAATGCATTAGAATATACAATGTTTTATATATATATGTATATATATATAAAACATTTTGTGTGTGTGTGTGTGTGTGTGTGTGTGTGTGGTGTATTCACCAGAGTACTACTAAGAGTACCTTAAAATCGAAAATATTTTGGGGTGTCTGGGTGGCTCAGTCAGTTGAGTTTCTGACTCTTGATTTCGGCTCAGGTCATGATCTCAGGAACCTGAGGTCAACCCTCGCATTGGCTCTATTTTTTTTCTCTCTCCCTTCCCCTCTGTTCCTCCCTCTATTCATACACATGCTCTCTCTCTCTCAAATAAATAAATTAATCTTTAAAAAATCCAAAATATTTTGTAATGCTTTAAACTATCTAAAGAACCCTGTTCTATAATCAATAAATCTTCATAACCACTTGTTACTTTAACAGGTATGGTGCCATTTCAGCGAACTCTCAAGAGTGATGAAATGATAAGAATTACCATAATGATGTTAGATAAGTATAAATGGAATGAGCTACATTTCTCTGAGTCTATTAATAGTACCTTTGGGAAACCAAGAAGTTAAAAGTAAATTAACAACAACAACAACAACAAAAACCCAATAGAATCAGACTTTGAAGTGTGCACAGAGCTCACCTTCCTCAAACAGAACTCCAAACATAATATGAATAAATCCAAATAAGTAATATTAATCTAAAACTTAATAGAATAACTCTGTAATGCAATGGTTAATACAATACATGGTTAATACAATAACACAGTAAGTGGAGTTGCTTGGAGCTGGCCTCCTTGTTCTGCCTGGCTGAGGACGTGGTAAAGACATGAGGACATTCCTCCACCACATGCTGAGTTCACCTCTGCTGGGAGTGTGACTCTGTGGCTCCTCCCCACAACCTCATGCACCTTGAGTTCTATCACATGTGATACTAGAGGTGGTATCTGGAAGGCCTCTGGAGGTGGCCGCTACCTTGCTTCTTCTGGTTCAGGTGCCCACAGGGCGGATTGAGGGATTTGAGCATGATGAGGAATTTCTAAGGAAGACGCACCACTCACTGCTGGAGATAGATGTGTCGGAGGGCACCTTGCAATGCCCAGAGTCTGGACAGCTGTTCCCAAATGGCGGCAGGATCCCCAACATGCTGCTGAGTAAGGAAAGCACCCACTCTTAATTGTGCCACATATCACTTTTCATCCTGGGACCCTATGGGTCTTTGTTTATGTATATCCTGTTTGCTGGTGCTGCCCTAACCCTAACCCTTGACCCAGTGACACACCAAATGCAGTGTTCCTGAGCTCCATATTCTTTTTCCCACTAAAGGTTCAAACCCCTCCCCCTGTCCCCCAAAAGAGGAAAGATTAAATCTTATACTTTAGCATAATGAATTAGCTAGAACATAATAAACAAAGATAACTTTAACTTGAAACATAGACCATGTAGGAGATACTTGTAAAGAGTTAATAGGAAAAAAATTGTTCTCTATGACAAAATAATAACAAGGATTTACAGATAGAGATAAGATAAAATATAGCCAAGTGACAGTTGGTTATCCAAAACAGAATTTAAGTTCACCTTTGAATTTACCTTAAGAAGAATCAATCCTAATGTAAATTAAGTGTTAATCAGAAGATGTAGAGATAATTTGAAATAGGATAAAACCTTCTATCAGAGTAATTACTCATAAAATTTATAATTGGCTTAAGGGCAGCACCAATTACAAATGCATTCCCGCTCAACCATAACTAAATACCTATAAGCAAAACTATCTCTTAATACAATATTGGATTAACCCATGTATGCAGAGGAAAAAGGACTATAGTAATAAATACTGCTTTGAATAATCCCTTATGAAAATGGATGAGCCACTGATTAAGAATAGATAGAAAAAAACTTTTTTAATGCATTAATTTAACATACTGTTAATCTGAAATATAGTAAGGAATGATTAAGTTAAAGTTAAAGTAAGTGAACATTCAACCTTCCTTTCATTTGCTAAAGGAACCCATAAAACTTAAATGTATCAATTGAATATGAAAACTAGTTACCTACAAAACTAAAGGAATCATTATCTGAATTAATTATTTTGGTTGAGTGACCTCAGAGCATAGAACGGCCAGCAAATGGTCAAATCTAATCTAATCACTCAAAATACATAACCATCATTAATTAGTTGTGCCCAAGTTTTTATCAATAGAACAGATTTCTCAAGTAGAAACAATGAAATCCTATTTTAGAAATCAAATTGATGTTTAAATGTATGGTTTTATTGTTGCATCCAGACATCCTAAAGATGTAACTTCTAGTAAAAATATTCTTTTATTCCATCATTAAAATTCTACATGGCCTGAGATCAAATCAGAGCAGTTCATTTCGATTTCTCTTCATATAAAGATACCTCATAGTATGAAAGGACTTGAGGGAAAAAAGGCCTATTCGACAAAAGAGACTGATATTAAATAGATATATATTTGAATATAAGAAATTATTAAAATCCCTTTGTAAGAATTGGGCTCATTGAGATAGAATCCAATAATAACATAAATTTAAAACTTGGTTTTTGGGGGCTCAAATGTTACCAATTACTTTGCAATTAGTAATTACTCCTATGTACTAACTTTGGCCTTCTTAAAACTTAACCAAAAAATTTAGGTAACATTGAATTTCAAAAAAAAAACAAAGATTGTAGGTCCATATGGACTTCACCCCTTGCAGATGCCATAAAATGATACATCAAAGAACAACTTTGACTTCTAACTTTATCAACACTAATATACATTATTGCACTTATTATCATTCTGACCTTGCTTAAACAATCTGAATGTCCACACTAAGATTATATCCACTAATAGAATTAAACTTCAAACTACCATTTTTCTGTATGAAGCTTAGCCATGTAGACAGTTAAGTTCAGAGTGCGCCCTCTAACTGGAACTGTGTGAGCATAACAAAAATTCCACACGAGGTCACATTGGCAATTATTCTGTTATAGGTAATAATAACTACATAAATATATGCACATGTGCCCTTTTCATTAACAACTACCTTCCTTAAATAACTGGCTTTGATCTACCTGTAACTTTTGGGAAGAGAGGCAGAAGCCCAGATGAGGTTTTATTTAGCTGCTGCTTGGAATATGCAATTCAGTACCTAAGTTAAACCTCCCAGCTTGGTAAAGTAGAGAATTATCTTCTGCCCTTATATTTGCTGAATAAAACTTATTCTTAGCCATTTTAGGTAGACTTATCTAGTTTTGACTATACTCAGCAAATCACAAAATGATCACTATATTGACTATGTGGTTTTTAAATAGTAGAGACAACTAAGAATAAAGACAGCTAATTCAGGCTGACCTTAATCAGTGAGAGTTTTTATTAGGAGATGTTTAGATTTATACTGATTATAATTGATTATTATTGCCCTTGTCTTAATGATAATTTTCTTTATAGCAATGCTACACCCATTAGTGGTATCCTGTCTTAATATTTTTATCTCTTTAGCTGATGGGGTATCTATCACCTGAGCCCCCACAGTCTAAAGGAAATAAATTTTTAAAAAATCTTACAAACAGGGGCGCCTGGGTGGCTCAGTGGGTTAAGCCGCTGCCTTCGGCTCGGGTCATGATCTCAGGGTCCTGGGATCGAGCCCCGCATCGGGCTCTCTGCTCAGCAGGGAGCCTGCTTCCTCCTCTCTCTCTGCCTGTCTCTCTGCCTGCTTGTGATCTCTGTCTGTCAAATAAATAAATAAAAATAAATCTTTAAAAAAAAAAATCTTACAAACATTATTTATTAATACCATCCTAGATGTTTATATTTGAATTATTATGAAACATCATACACTAATTCTGACAGCATCTATGACTCACGACCACTTATAAAAATACATTTTATGAAAAGTGTGTACTTACTGGTAAAACATTCCCCAATCATGTTTTATGTGCTAAATAAAGCTTTACTTTGCACATGATCGCTTCACTTTTGAAACTACCCTAATACTGACCCTAATACCGACCCCTCTAATTGCTCTCTGTCTTTATATACTAATGTATTAATACTGCTCCTATTCTTCTTGCACTAATTTAGTGTAACTAACTCTGAATGTTAGTTTTGTTATAAACCCAGTGAAGAGCAATTAATCTACCGGTGTCAAGATATTTAACATTATTTACTTCCATAATTAGTAATTTTACATTTTCTATCACCACAATTACTACCTATATACAGAAAAATCAAAAACATGTGAATTGGGATTGGAAAACCTTGAACTGTCCACCTGTAATTTACAACAAAATGCTTCCCATATTAATCGAAGTGTTACTGTTTGACCTCCAAATTTTATTGTTACTAACACTGCCTTGGACTTCTCGGTATATCAACCTATAAATGAAGTAAATAAATAAAAGAAAAATAAATAAACAAAAATAAGATAAAACCTGTAAATCACAGATTTAGCCTATAAATGAATTACAAAAAGGTTTGCAAGAATAAAATTAGTTAGTGTAACACAAGACAAATAACTTTGACACCTTAGATTATGGTTTATACCATAACTACCTAATACCCCTATCCTCTCAGTCACATTCGTGATAACCCTCCTAAGTCTTTTAATTCAGCCCATATAATAGCTTCATTATAACGTTTAGTGGGCATATCATTTTTATTTATTGTAATACTTTATTAGAACTAAATGCGCATCATGTCTTCTAAGACTGATAGGTATAAGCATTTTTTTTTAAATTTCAAAATTCTCAATCCATATCAACTCTAAAAATTGCTTTCCTACCTCAAGTATGGTGCTCCAAAACAAATAAAATCTGAAGTAACTACCTCCTAAAGCCTCATTATTTAATACACTTACTACATAAAGAAATAAACTTGATGTTTTTATTGTACTATTTTTCAACTCACTCTCTACACCCTTGCCAGTATTTACAAGCAGATTATCACTATTCATACTAGTTGCCAGCCAATCTCACCTAGCTAATGTGCCTGAAATCCCTAAATAATGCTCTATTTCCATGTTTTAGTTCAAATACTTTTAATCGAACATTCACCAGCGCAAAACTTATCTTGTTCTATATATTATTTGAAGCAATATTAGTTCCAATATTTATTATTGCCATTTGATAGGGAAATGAGACCCCAAAAATGAACACAGGATTCTACTTTTCATTATATAAATTAACAGGATCCTTTCCACTCTTAGTAGCACTGATTTAAATTCAATACCATAGACTCACTAACTTTACTTATAATGCTGTACTTCCAGATAATCCCCAATAGGTGACCTCATAAATTACTATGACTAGAATACATAAGGACATTTATATTAAAAAAACAAGCCTACAGAGGCTTTATCTTTGACTGCCAAAAGTGCACATCAAAGCACAAATTACACCAATAATGGAATGAGATTATAGAAGACAGTGCCCATATCATTTTTTCTCTAACACTTACTATGCCTCAATATGCCTTGGAAAATATCTTCCACTGATGGAGACCTGAGACATTATTTAAATACTGATTAATTAAATTAAAACAAGCTAAGTAGCTCATTTTATCTATTGCTTTTGGAAAACATTTCTTTTGAATTCCCATCTTTCTAGACTCTGATTATAATCTCTAAAATTAGTAGATATATGTACTAACCACCCCTCATCTCAATAATGTTCCAATTGATTATGCCCCCTGTATGTACTTACAGAGGAAACTGTCAATGAATACTACTATGGAAAAGATAAAATTTTCCATGCCATTCTTTATTCTGTGGGTAAGATAATCTTGAACAAGGGTAATGAGCAATTTAAATTATTAAATAAAACTACCCTCTTATTCTTTTAGCCCCAGCTTCTGTTCAGTTTAAATGCACTAGAATTCTGGTCCCTGCTGTGGGAACACAAGTGTCAATAAGTATCTTGGATCCATGTTTTAAATAAATGGTTTTATATCTGTAGCCTGAGTGTCCCTAGTATCTTCCACGCTTAACGCATGTCTGAGCAGCAAAAATAAAGAGTCTCTCTTGTTTGAATCCTTTCCTTTTATGATTTTCCAGGTGTACCTAATTAACTAATCATCATGCAGGCAAGAATCTCCAGTGAATTCATTGACTTCAAATAGGAAAGAACGTTTTCCTAATAACAATGATCGTAATCCTCTTCTAAACAAAATGGTCATAATTATGAATTAGGGATAAAAGTGAGGAGCAAGAGAGTACATTATAATGAAAATACTTAATGTGAATGTCAGAGAGGATTTACATTGCTGAAGATAATGGACAGTCTGTGTGCAAGATGTTGAAGTGTTTTTCATAAGACCTGTTGTTATGCCTTCTCAGTAATGTAACACCGGTACTTATTCATCTTGGAAATAACAGCGAAACCTAACTGAGGGCTGTAGAGTAAGTGACTAGCTGACAATCACTTAGAATTCCTGCTAAAGGCAGGTCTTTATCAGTTTGCCTGCTGGAAACCTCTTATACAGGTGACTCTTAAACAACATTGGAGTAGAGGGGTCAGAGGTTATGTGCTCAGACCCACCTCACTCTCCACAGTTGAAAGTTCACACACATACACACACTTACACACAAAACACAACCAATCACATCTCCTCCTTAAAATTTTTCCCCATTTGGTTTTCAGTCACACTCTTCCATTTTCTGCCTGTCACAATGGCTGCATGTCTTCATTTCATGTTGTTTCTTCTCCCTCATCTACCAGATCTCTTCACAACAATGTGTAATGGAAACTGTTGCAAGAGTTTATACCACTGAAGACTATACAGAAAAAAAAATCTTGAAAATTAGCATTAATTGATGGAATTATTTTAATTGGAGAATTTAATATGATCTCATTCATGATACTTGAAGAAAAACGGGAATATAAATCATTTGGATAATACAATTATAATGTTCATAGAATATAGATGTGTTAAAAACAAGGCCTGGGGGCACCTGGGTGGCTCAGTGGGTTTGAGCCTCTGCCTTCGGCTCAGGTCATGATCCCAGGGTCCTGGGATCGAGCCCCGCATCGGGCTCTCTGCTCAGTGGGGAGCCTGCTTCCTCCTCTCTCTCTCTGCCTGCCTCTCTGCCTACTTGTGATCTGTCTATCAAATAAATAAATAAATATCTTAAAAAAAAAAAAAAACAAGGCCTGGCTGACTGGTACTCAAGAGGAGCTCCCCACCTCCCATACTGGGACACTGAACTGGGTGAGTTGTTATACCCAATCTCTAAACCTACTTCCTTCTAACTCGTATGTGATTTTTCATATTGCTTACATGCAGTCTTAGACTCAGGACCTTATTGATTTGTTTATATTATTTTGTTTTTATTGTTTCTCTCTGTTAAAAGGAAATAATAGGGGAAAGTGGGAAGGATCCCATTAGCTCTAAGGAGAAGAGCAGCCATTTTAACAGTCATTAGTCTGTAAAGAGTATCCTATCTGCCTCTAAGATTGGATGTGTATTGTGGGTACAGAAAACCACTGGAGAAAGAAATTAACCATAGTATGCCAAGATGAAATAGGACCTAGGAGATATGATTGATTGTGTCAAGTACTACTGATAAGTCAGATAAGAAGAGGCCTTAGAACTGACCTTTGGACATAGCAGTATGATGGTCAGATGATGGTCTTGACAAGAGCTGTTTCAGAGGAACCATGTAAAGCTCAAATGAAGTTTGTTCAATAGAGAATGGGAAAGGAGGAATTACGGACCACAGGTATACAGAGCTACTTTGAGGAGCTTTTTTAGAGGGGTAAAGAGAAATGAACAAGATTTGGAGATGCATGTGAGATCAAGAAAAAATAACATAAAATGGAAAAATTAATGGCATGTTCTTAGGCTGACAGGAATGACCCCCAAAAAGAAGACCTTTGAAAACTGAAGAAACTAACTTGTTGTTAGCCAAGTGTTGATAAGGGAGAGATGATGCATTCTGGTGCATGAGGGGAAGAACTGAGAGCAGCTGAAAACATGGACAATTCTCACCTAACAACAGAAGTGAGGAAGAGTATGTAGTACAGACATAGGAAAGTTAATCTTCTAGAAGTGAGGCTAATTGCTAACGAACTAAGAGGCAAATTCATTATCTGACAGAGTGTAGAAGGAGCCTTGAGGAGAGTGAAGGCACAAAAGGATAATTTAAGAGAGTAGAAGAGAAAATGGACTAAGAAAATGTCATATAGTTATTGTTCTATTCTGTTATTTGCTTTGTTTTCCTCTTTTGTGATATTTAAATGAGAACAGGTCAATTCTACCAAGACTGATATTTGAAAAAGAATTTTAAAAAATGGAAGAAAAAAAGAAAAAGTACTTTTTGTATGTTCTACTTAGGTCTCCTTCATGTCTGTCTGAACATCATTTGAATTCTCCCTAAGGTACAGTAGGACTGGATGTTGTAGATTTTGATTATTTGTTCAGATAGCCAGAAAAAAAAAAAAAACTATTAAGGGAGCTAATAATGTGGGCAGTCAGAACTGAAGAGATACATTTCTGCTTTCTGTCTCTCTAATTCTGTCTATTGAGAGTTTTAAGCTTAGTAGTTGTGGAAGTCAGCCCACAAGATGGGCTCATTCCTGCCTCCTTGTATTCATATTTTTGTCTAGTTTCTTCCTACATTGAATCAGGATGGGTCTGTGTGATGAACGGATATGGTGTAAGTTTGATTTCCAAGGATAGACCACAAAAGGTATTACAGTTTCTGTTTTGGCTTTTTGGATTGCTCAATCTGGGGGAAACCTATCATATGAGGACACTTAAGTAGCCCCAGAGAGGCCCACGGGAAAAGGCACTGAAGCCTCCAAGTAAACCTGACCACCAATACACTAACATTGCAACTGGCACCTCCTAAAAGTAGATCCTTCCGCTCTCTGCAAATGTTCAGGTGGCTTCAGCCCCAGTAGAGGCCCTGAGCCAAACTTCCCAACCAAGTCCCTTTCAAACTCCTGACCCAGAGAAACTGTGGGAGATATGAAATTATTTTGCTTGGGTTAAGAAACTAATATTTGGAAGATCTGCTACTAAGCACCAGATAACTAATAAAGGAAAATTTATCCCATTGGAGAGATAGGTGACTTGGTGAGATTTCATGGTAATGAAAACTCCTATAGCTCCCTGATTTTCTCTTTTCTTCAGACTGCATGCATTCCTGGTTAAGAGTCTGTTGGAATTTGGCTCCAAAGGGGGTGATCTCCCTTTCTCTTAAATTCTCACAATATTTTCCATCTCACATTTATTTTTTAGCTAACTCTAGGTTAAAGAGAGCATTGTCTTAATCATTTAAGCATGAATTCTGCATCTTAAAATACATTAAAAAGGCCATGCTGAAATCAAAGTAAACATACCAATATACTATAAAGGTAAAGAATGCTAAATAGCCACCATATAAAAATGATCCATCATTACTTTAGGAAGTCAGAAATAGTGAGAATATAAGATACAGATATATTTTTTAAATATCAAGCTATATAAGCAATATGCAAAGAGAGACATAAATAAGGTCACTTTGACTGAAAGTCTCAGATTGTCAAAAATAGGGAATGAGCTGATAAAATCATACACTTTCCCAATTGCCGATACACTCCAGGGAGATCACCTGCTGAACAAAGATAAGTCATAACAGGAAAAGCAAAGGTATTAGATAAATTGAAGAGTATTAAAGCAAAACACAAAATGATGTTATAGCACTATTTTCAAGAAATCCAAGAAATATTTTCATTTCATACAGAACTTCATCTTGTTTATATTTCAAGATTAACTGCCTTGATGTCTTCATCATTTTCTCCCATTTTTTACCATGAGAGTTTCTAAATATTATTCATTCAATCAATAAATATTTATTGAGCACCTACTATATGTCAGCACTATTGTAAGCACTGGAATCAGAACAATGAATAAGAAAGATAGTTTCCTCCTTCATGGAGCTTAAAACTCGTACAGATAAAATTAATAAATAGGCATATCACATCAGATGAGTATTAAGTGCTATGAAGAGAAACTGAAAAGGTAAGGTGATACGTAGTCAAGATGGATGGTTTTGATGCAGGCTGGCGGGGTCCAAGAACCCAAAAAAGGTTCCAGAGACCTCTTTGGCCAAGAGGGTCTTTGGTCTCACATAGGATAGAAATCAAACACAAGCTGAGAGGAAGTGAGAACAGTTTATTGAAGACATAGAGCAAATACAGACTGTCTGAGAGACTCAGAAGGGAAAGGAGAGAGAGTCTTGTCCTTGCTTGGGGTCCTGGGTTTTTAGACAGTGTTTAGGTGTTCTCCATAAGTCACTTATGCCCTGGAGCCTAGGGTCTTAGTGAGTCAATGGTCCTGGGAAATATTCATGATGAGCCCACCTGGTTACTCCTTAGATGTTACTTACCTATTGTGCTGGAAGACTCCAAAGAATTCATTAACTCCTTGATCTTTACCAGAACACATCCATTCATTATCTGTTCTATAAGGCAGGTGAGAGGTGAGGGTGTGTGTCCTAGCAAGAATAGAAGCAGGAAAAGGAGCAAAAAAGCAGTTTTTCATTGGGTCTCTTTAGTTTCCCTGTCTCATTCTATTTAAGAGAACATGGTCAAAGTTTAACAGAGTCAATTACTATTAAATGTAAAATAGATACAAATTTGATTTTTAACACTTGCGTGCATAAACTCTCTTTCCCCATGTTCCAAATTGAGTTCAATTTGTCTTTGAGGACTTCCTTAACTCTACCTTTTCCTTGAATGTTTAATAAGAAATTCAATCAGTCATTTTGCAGGAGACTCTTTTGCTTTCTTAAGGTCATTTAGGACTCCAAACATAGTAACTTTGGAAAGCTTAAAGGAAGACCACAGATCTATGTGTCATGGCGCCCACAAAGTTCTTCATTGTGCAAGGCTACATGGGCCATTCAAAGGCATACAGTGTTGATGCTCTAGACCAGCTTTCTCATTACTATGATTCTCAAGACTCCATTACTTATTCTTCAGTTCCTAGTCATCCAAATTCCCGCTTAAATGCGCCTACCCTTCTGGGTGAAGTCCATGTCTGTCTTTAACCTCAAAGCATTCAATTTATAAGACTTAGGGAATCCATACATCCTCAGGGTCACCTCTCTTCTTTTTTAAAAACTCAGTCCTACAAGTCTCAGACAGTTCAGATTTTATCTCCTGAAACTTCTTCTTCCAAGAGAGTAAGAGAAAAAGAAGCAAAGAATTCCTGTCATTCCTTTCTGATAAGCCCAGAGGAAGTTACTAGAGCAAATTTTTCAATGAAGTTGTCTGCCACAGATACAAGAATAAAGAGGGACTAAATCAGTTTCCTTCAGTTTTTATAGCGTTACACTTGTCGGAAATCAAGATTTGACTACTAGACATCACAGCGTATTTGCAGCATGATAGAATAGGCTGGAGGAAGATTGGGACATAGCACTAAACTTATATATTTGGAGTCAGTGAAACACAATTTGGGTTACAAAGCCTGTTGTAATCAGTACAGAAATTTCTGTTCTTCCTTAAGGTAAATATTTGAAAATAGGGAATGAAATGAAATATCAAATAGTCTTAATATTCTGAGTCAGTAGAGCAAAGCAGGGAAAGTTTGGATGCCCAGACAGCCCAATAGATGGTCTCTTCAGGTATGATCAGAAGGAACCATGACCAGAAACACTGGGCTTTGGATCAGGAAGAAGACTGCTAGTCTAAGGGAAAGAAATTTATAATAACAAGACTATTGATTTCTAAATCAGCTCTTGGCAAAGAAGGGTTCAAAAAATAAAACAAGCAAATAAATGTAGGTTGTTTTACAATTCAATATAGACTGAATGCAAAATAGAATATGGTTAGGGCTTAAACATTCTAGATAAGGTAGATAAATGCAAAACACCCTATCTCATGTAATGGGTCAAGAATATCCTTTATAGGGGCACCTGGGTGGCTCAGTGGGTTAAAGCCTCTGCCTTCGGCTCAGGTCATGATCTCAGGGTCCTGGAATCGAGCCCCGCATCGGGCTCTCTGCTCTGCTAGGAGCCTGCTTCCCTCTCTCTCTGCCTGCCTCTCTGCCTACTTGTGATCTCTCTCGTCAAATAAATAAATAAAATCTTTAAAAAAAAAAAAAGAATACCCTTTATAGGGGAAACCTATAAACCCCAAGTTACCAAGTGTAGACAAATACTCCACCATTCTCTCAACATACCACAGAGAAGCCAGGTAAGGACTCAATGAGGCTGGAGGTAATAGCCATGCAGTTGTACTCCAGAGAAGGGCCCCGTTCTCTCTTCCATACCTACTTAGAGTGCAAGTTTGTGCATAGTCTTGGAAGAGAGGTATAAAAAGGAAAGTACCTAGGTACTAGAGAGTCTATAAATGCCAGTGCATTTGTCTGAGTTGTCTGTGAAATTGTATTTAAGTCACTAAATCGATATTCTTCAACCACTTTTTATTATTGCCCCACCCCAAAGACCCTTTTGTAGACTTTGCTCCTAATAACATCCCTGCTGAAATGCTAATATACAATATACTATAGATCTGTGTGCTTCTATGTATATCTTTATGCTTTATGTTTAAAAAGAAGAAGATTTTTCTCAGTATCCACCTTCTAAGAACCAATTTTTACCCCCTTGGGGGTGTATCACCACACTGAGAATGCATGTACCAGAGAAAGGAAGGGAGTCTTACCATCTGAATGTAAGTTTGAGTACAATTCCTTCCATGAAGGAAATGTGTCCTTGCTCAGGGTCCACCTGTGATGGGACAACCTGAGTTTCTAGGGTCATGCATACAATAATCCTGCTTTTCTTCTCTATTGTTTGTCAAATCAATGAAT
This sequence comes from Lutra lutra, assembly GCF_902655055.1. Classification (NCBI taxonomy): domain Eukaryota; kingdom Metazoa; phylum Chordata; class Mammalia; order Carnivora; family Mustelidae; genus Lutra; species Lutra lutra. The sequence continues at coordinate 56,075,108 of NC_062290.1, forward strand.
AAGTAAAGCACTCAGTCTTAAAAACTTAGCAATAAAAGCCAAATTGCTGGTTTTGTGTTATTACGGTGGTTATTATGTTATTATTATTTTGTGTTCTTGCCTATCTAGTAGTGGTCATAAAATATTTTAACAACTGCTCTTATGACATTGATGTTATAATTTCTAATTAAGTTAAACAGACACCTAGCTTGTGACATACAGAAATTCTATTTTTAGAAATATTCCTAAGAGGGGCGCCTGGGTGGCTCAGTGGGTTAAGCCGCTGCCTTCGGCTTGGGTCGTGGTCTCAGGGTCCTGGGATTGAGCCCCGCATCGGGCTCTCTGCTCAGCAGGGAGCCTGCTTCCTCCTCTCTCTCTGCCTGCCTCTCTGCCTGCTTGTGATCTCTCTCTGTCAAATAAATAAATAAAAATCTTTAAAAAAATATTCCTAAGAGAACTGTATCATGAATAAGAATGTTCAAACCAATTTTATTAGTGATAGTTCCAAACTGAAAACAGCCCAAATATCTGTCACATATTCTCTAGCATATTCATGGGATAGAACATTATTCTTCCATTGATTAATAAAAAACAACTACTGATGAGGATAAACCTATGTCAAAAACATTACGTTGAGCAAAAGAAGCAAGCAGAAAAGATTCATGGTGTATGATATATGGATAAGTCATTCAGAATATATGATGTTTTTCAGAGTCCATAGTCTCTCATGGTTCACCTCCCCTTCCAATTGGAAGGGGAGGTGAACCATGAGAGACTATGGACTCTGAAAAACGATCTGAGAATTTTGAAGGGGTGGGGGGGTGGGAGGTTGGGGGCACCAGGTGGTGGGTATTGTAGAGGGCACGGATTGCATGGAGCACTGGGTGTGGTGCAAAAATAATGAATACTGTTATGCTGAAAAAAATAAAATAAAATAAAATCCAACAAAACCAAAAAAAAATAAATAAATAAATAAAATGCCCAAAAATCTACATTAAGCAATTCAAGAAGCTTATTGTCTAATTTGGAGTGGTTCTTATTTCTCTCTGCCTGACGAGATACTGGATTGCTGAACATCCTAAACCTATAAAAATAAAAGTGATTTTGTTCCCTTAAAAAAAAAAAAAAAGAATATATGATGTATGATTCCAGTTCTATGAAGTTCAAGCCTAAACAACACTAATCGATGTAGAAAAATCAGGATAATGATTGCCTAGGGCAGGGGGTGGATTGATAGAAAAGGGCAAGAGGAACCTCTGTTAGGTGATGAAAATATTCTCTATCTTGATGTCAACATTTGTCAAGCTATGAACTTAAGATTTGTGCATTTTACTATATATAAATTGAACCTCATAGATAAAAAGATACTGCCACCAAAGTGATGTTGTCAGCAAATGTCATGGCAACTTTCATGGTGGAATCCATTTTTAGTTAAAAAGTAACTTTTTCTGCCAAGAGGAGAATACTCTATAATTGCTATCGCCACAACATAGCAGAAGAGGCTGAGAGAGTAGGCCAGAGTGCTCCAGATAGAAAGCTGTCAAGCAGACTGACAGAAGACTTTCATGACTTAAAAAGGCACCTATGTGTGCACAAAATCAGCAAATAGCCTGTGCACAAAGTGAACTTTGAACATTTAGAGCCTACATAAAAGGACCATGTGAAATCACATTTTGGGTTGTGAAATGAGGAAATATCCCAACAGCAAATGGTAAGTGACCAGATCTCACGGGACTCAGAACAAAAGGGTCAATTCAATGCATGCAATGAAAGAAAAATGGAGGTTCAGTCTTATCTGGACCAAGGATTATGATTTTAACCCAACATGTTGAAGAGAATCATTGTTTCCTTCATAGCAAAGAGCCGGGAACTCATGAATAAATTTATGTTTGTGTGAATAAAATTATACAAAACATAAAATGTACATAATAAAAGCATCATTTTCCTTACATTCTTCTGAATGGGTTCAATCCATTTCAATGAATATATTAAGTAATATCTACAGTGAAAGAACCTCTCCAGACGTTATTGCAGAGCTACCTGGACTGAGTGCATTCTACCTATTAATTCTACCTGATTTTGCTAAAGATTATTCTTTAAAGCACAAAGCATAGCGCTTCCTCCATGAAATCCATACAGGCCTGAGCATTGGAGCAGGACTGATCCAAAGCAGGAAGGTAGACCATAGAGCAAAGAGAATGAAGGAACCGGGGGGTGATTTCTAATTTACTGAAGCCCTGCTCAGCTCTATACCTATTTAGGTATTAATAACAAAATCAGATTCAGGCCAGAATGTGTTTTGCTAGCATTTACAAGTGAAAGAAAATAAAACAGAGAAAGAAAAACAGTATATATGTCTACTGCTTTATAGTAAAAGAGGAAGCCATTTGAATCATAAATGCATAAATGTGGTCATCTTATAAGGAATACATTGAATGTGTGCATGTGGCTTAACACTTCCACCTCGATTTTATTCTTTTCTTAGGGAGCATAAAATGAGATGTATCATTTTCTTGGTAACAGACTTTCTCAGCCTTGGTCTACTGAGCAAAGTTGAGATTTTCAAGGCTTTGAGGATCACTAACATTTTAAGATCTACCTAATCAATTGACAGATCTTAAGCTGGCTACGTTCGTGTGAAAATAACTATTATGGTGAAAGAAAGCAAATAAATATTAGAGATACTTGGTGACCATTCTTTCCATTGCAGGTACCAAGAAGAGCTTTATCTAAGACAACAGTTGTCTGTTTTTCCTAAGGAACCTTTTCAGTGAATCCTTCAAATGGGGGGCCACTGCTGTTTGGGATGCTATTTAAAGGATTCATATATTAATAAGCAAAAGATAAGTAGGTAAATGCATTATAAATTTGGGGGCCAGGTAGACAAACTCTTGTAATTCGACCCTATGTAGCTGTGGGACTTTGGGCAATTTATATCAGCTTAGTTTTCTCATCCATAAAATTAAGATAAAAATAATCATCCTCACATACAGATAACCCTGAAGAATACATAGGATAACATACCAAAAATACCTACCATGTATTTAGGCCTAGAACATGGTAATTTCCTGTTTTAGTTTCCACTGGTTGCCTGAACCACCACCAGAATGCTAAACTTGGTGGCTTAAAACAATACAAGTTTTTCTCCCCACAGTTCTGCAAGCCAAAAATTCAACATCATTGTCAGTGGGCCAAAATCAAGGTGCTGGCAGGACCACGCTGGCTCTGCAGGTCTAGAAAGAATCTGCTCCTGGCTTCCTCCAGCTTCTGCTGGTTTCCAACATTCTTCTGCTAGTGTTCACATTACTCCCATCTCTGCCTTATTGTCACAAAGACTCCTTTTCTCTGTGTATCTCCTTTCTGACACTCTCACAGACAATTTTTATGACATTTAAGGCTCACCCAGATATCCCAAGATGATCTACTCATCTCAGTATTCCTATTCGTATCTGAAAAGACCCTTCTTTTCCAGATAAAATGACATTTATAGGCCTTAGAGATTAGGACAAGGACGTATCTCTTTTTTATTATTTATTATTTTTATTAACATATAATGTATTATTTGCCCCAGGGGTACAAGTCCTTGAATATTCAGGCTTACATATTTCACAGCACTCACCATATCACATACCCTCCCCAATGTCCATAACCCAACCATCCTCTCCATAACCCCACTACCCCCAGCAACCCTCAGTTTATTTTATGAGATTAAGAGTCCCTTATGGTTTGTCTCCTTCCCAATCCCATCTTGTTTCATTTTTTCCTTTCCTACCCCCCAAACCCCCCCACATTGCCTCTCAATTTCTTCATATCAGGGGATCATATAATTGTCTTTCTCTGATTGACTTATTTCACTCAGCATAATACCCTCTAGTTCCATCCATGTCATTGCAAATGGCAAGATTTCATTTCTTTTGATCGCTGCATAGGATTCCATTGTATATATATACCACACCTTCTTTATCCATTCATCTGTTGATGGACATCTAAGTTCTTTCCATAGTTTGGCTATTGTGGACATTGCTGCTATAAACATTCGGGTGCACATGCCCCTTCGGATCACTACGTTTGTATCTTTAGGGTAAATACCCAGTAGTGCAATTGCTGGGTCATAAGGTAGTTCTATTTTCAACATTTTGAGGAACTTACATGCTGTTTTCCAGAGTGGTTGCACCAGCTTGCATACCCACCAACAGTGAAGGAGGGTTCCCCTTTCTCCGCATCCTCAACAGCATCTGTCATTTCCTGACTTGTTAATTTTAGCCATTGTGACTGATGTGAAGTTGTATCTCATTATGGTTTTGATTTGTATTTTCTTGATGCTGAGTGATGTGGAGCACTTTTTCATGTGTCTGTTGGCCATCTGGATGTCTTCTTTGCAGAAATGTCTGTTCATGTCCTCTGCCCATTTCTTGATTGGATTATTTGTTCTTTGGGTGTTGAATTTAATAAGTTCTTTATAGATTTTGGATACTAGCCCTTTATCTGATATGTTGTTTGCAAATATCTTCTCCCATTCTGTCAGTTGTCTTTTGGTTTTGTTGACTGTTTCTTTTGCTGTGCAAAAGCTTTTGATCTTGATGAAATCAAGCTTCCCTTGCCTTTGGTGATGTTCCTAAGAAAAAGTTGCTGGGGCTGAGGGAGAAGAGGTTGCTGCCTGTGTTTTCAAGAATTTTGATGGATTCCTGTCTCACATTGAGTTCTTTCATCCATTTGGAGTCTATTTTTGTGTGTGGTGTAAGAAAATGGTCCAATTTCATTTTTCTGCATGTGGCTGTCTAATTTTCCCCACACCATTTGTTGAAGAGACTGTCTTTTTTCCATGGGACATTCTTTCCTGCTTTGTCAAAGATTAGTTGACAATAGAGTTGAGGGTCTATTTCTGGGCTCTCTATTCTGTTCCACTGATCTATGTGTCTGTTTTTATGCCAGTACCATACTGTCTTGATGATGACAGCTTTGTGATAGAGCTTGAAGTCTGGAATTGTGATGCCACCAACTTTGGCTTTCTTTTTCAATATTCCTCTGGCTATTCGAGGTCTTTTCTGGTTCCACATAAATTTTAGGATTATTTGTTCCATTTCTTTGAAAAAAAAAAACTGATGGTATTTTGATAGGGATTGCATTAAACATGTAGATTGCTTTAGGTAGCATAGACATTTTCACATTTGCTCTTCCAATCCCTGAGCATGGAACGTTTTCCATTTCTTTTTGTCTTCCTCAATTTCTTTCGTGAGTACTTTATAGTTTTCTGGGCACAGATTCTTTGCCTCTTTGGATAGGTTTATTCCTAGGTATCTTATGGTTTTGGGTGCAATTGTAAATGAGATCGACTCCTTAATGTCTCTTTCTTCTGTCTTGTTGTTGGTGTATAGAAATGCAACTGATTTCTGTGAGTTTATTTTGTATCCTGACAATTTACTGAATTCCTGTATGAGTTCTAGCAGTTTTGGAGTGGAGTCTTTTGCATTTTCCACATAAAGTATCATATTATCTGCAAAGAGTGAGAGTTTGACTTATTCTGCCAATTTAGATGCCTTTAATTTCTTTTTGTTGTATAATTGCTGAGACTAGGACTTCTAGTACTATTTTGAATAGCAGTGGTGATGGTGGACATCTCTCCATGTTCCTGATCTTAGTGGAAAAGCTTTCAGGTTTTCCCCATTGAGAATGAAATTTGCTGTGGTTTTTTCATAGATAGCTTTGGTGATATTGAGGAATGTATCCTCTATCCCTACACTTTGAAGAGTTTTGATCAAGAAAGGATGCTGTACTTTGTCAAATGCTTTTACAGCATCTATTGAGAGTATCGTACGGTTCTTGTTCTTTCTTTTATTAATGTATTGTATCACATTGATTGATTTGCGGATGTTGATCCAAACTTGCAGGCCAGGAATAAATCCACTTGGTGGGATTCCTTTTAATAATCCTTTTAATGTGGTGAATAATCCTTTTAACGTACTATTGAATCCTACTGGCTAGTATTTTGGTGAGAATTTTTGCATCCGTGTTCATCAAAGATATTAGTCTGTAATTCTCTTTTTTGATAGGGTCTTTGTCTGGTTTTAGGATCAAGGTACTGTTGGTCTCATAAAATGAGTTTGGCAGTTTTCCTTCCATTTCTATTTTTTGGAACAGTTTCAGGAGAATAGGTATTAATTCTTCTTTAAATGTTTGGTAGAATTCCCCTGGGAAGCCGTCTGGCCATCTGGCCCTGTCTGGCCCTTCACTAAGGCTAAGAATAATCAAATCTTGTTTTTTGGGAGATTTTTGATGACTTCTTCAACCTCCTTATGATTATGGGTCTGTTCAGGTTTTCTATTTCTTCCTGGTTCAGTTTTGGTACTTTATATGTCTCTAGGAATGCATCCATTTCTTCCAAATTGTCAAATTTGCTGGTGTGCAGTTGCTCATAATATGTTCTTATAATTATTTGTATTTCCTTGGTGTTGGCTATTATCTCTCCTCTATCATTCATGATTTTATGTATTTGGGTCCTTTCTCTTTTCTTTTTGATAAGTCTGGCCAGGGTTTATCCATCTTATAAATTATTTCAAAAAACCAGCTCCTAGTTTCATTGATCTGTTCTATTGTTTTTGTTTTGTTTTGGGGGGTTTTTGTTTGTTTATTTGTTTTTGTTTCTATTTCATAGATTTCTGCTCTGGTCTTTATTATTTCTCTTCTCCTGTTGGATTTAAGCATTCTTTGTTGTTCTTTCTCCAGCTCCTTTAGGTGTAGGGTTAGGTTGTGTAGTTGAGAACGTTCTTGTTTCTTGAGAAAGGCTTATAGCACTATACTTTCCTCTCATGACTGCCTTTGCTGTGTCTCACAGATTTGTACAGTTGTGTTTTCATTATCATTTGTTTCCACAAATTTTTTCAATTCTTCTTTAATTTCCTGGTTGACCCATTCATTCTTTAGTAGGATGTTTTTTAGCCTCCATATATTCAAGTTCTTTCCAACTTTCCTCTTGTGATTGAGTTCTAGCTTCAAAGAATTGTGGTCTGAAAATATGTAGGGAATAATCCCAATTTTTTGGTACTGGTTGAGACCTGATTTGTGACCCAAAATGTGATCTATGTACACTAGAAAAGAATGTGTATTCTTTTGCTTTGGGATGGAATGTTCTGAATATATCTGTGATGTCTATCTGGTCCAGTGTGTCATTTAAGGCCTTTATTTCCTTGTTGATCTTTTGCTTGGATGATCTGTCCATTTCAGTGAGTGGGGGTGTTAAAGTCCCCTACTATTATTGTGTTGTTGTTGGTGTGTTGCTTTGATTTTGTTATTAATTGGTTTATATAATTGGCATAGATATTTACAATTGTTAGATCTTCTTGTTGGACAGACCCTTTGAGTATGATATAGTGTCCTTCCTCATCTCTTATTATAGTCTTTGGCTTAAAATTTAATTGATCTAAGGATTGCCACCCCAGCTTTCTTTTGATGTCTATTGGCATGGTAAATTATTTTCCACCCCCTCACTTTAAACCTGGAGGTGTCTTTGGGTCTAAAATGAGTATCTTGCAGATAGCATATTGATGGGTTTGGTTTTTTCAATCCATTCTGATACCCTGTGTCTTTTGACTGGGGGACAAGGACATATCTTTGATGGATTGGGGGTATTGTTCATCCTACCTCTGTGCTCAATAAAGGTTAAGAGGCTTTCTCTGTCATATATATGTGAGCATGAGGAGCAAGAACTTTATCCTCTTCACTGCCTGAAGCCATATTCATGGGACTGGTCTAGCAAGAGTGGGTGCAAAAAACATATTTCTTCACTAAGGCTAAGAATAATCAAAAGTTAAGGAAAACCTTAGAAATACTTTCTTCTCCAGCCATCAGAAATATTCTCTTAAGCAAAAGAGAAGTATTAAGATTACTTTATCAAGAAGTAGGCACTCAACTAAATACAGCTTAAAGAGCAGTATTTCTTAAGTAATAATAGTATGTATATTTTCTGTGAAGCTTATATTTGTATAAAAATGTGGAACATTCACACATTCAGTTATTTGAATTTGGTGTCTGTTGAAAACAAAGCCAGAAAAATGTTGAGACTTTCAAAGTAGGCCACATATGTAAAACAAAACGTGGTAAAAGTACCTAGCTTGGCAGATGGCTCGGAGTGAAATCACAAAGTGGTGTGGTGAGACATTTAATTTAAAAAAAAAAACAATGATAAGCTGTCAGCTAATACATTATTAATTGTGCTAAAAACTTCTTCTCACCAAAACATACTAAAAGGCAAAATCTTTTGCGCAAAAATATATGTTAAAGTACTTTCCTTTTCACATCCAAAGAGGAGGATTTAAAGCAGTACATCAGAAATCTTAAATATTAGACTTTCATAACCCATCTACATAATAATTTGTAAGGTTTTTATGCAAAAACAATTCTTCCTAAGATGGCTGAAGTAGTGCTTACCTAATTAAAAGAAAAGATAAACCAATACGGATTCTCAACCTAAATTTTCCTTTATTCAAATGAAAAAGAGTGATGATGGAAAGTAGAATGAGAATTTCCTTCCATCTTTTGATAAGTGCATTTTTTTTCAATCAACAAATTCACATTCTAATGATATGCGATCAGTTCCTCTCACAGCTAATTCCTAAAATGTCCAAATCTTCAATGACACAAAATCTAGCCTAGCCTCAGTATATCAGACATGATCCTTTTAAAACATTTACAGAACACTAAGGAAGGTAAGTTTCGATGTTTCTCCCTCAGAACACTTAGTGCTCCTGCTCTCAGATACACTCCAGATTCACATACCCATCAGTTTGTAACTGAACTCAAGGGGTTCCTGCTTAGGTGCATCAATGCCAAAATGAACACAACCCAAGGAAGTATTGAAAGTAAACAAGTTTTTAGTATTTGTCACAAGTGAAGAGACAGGAAGATAGCTCCCAAAGTATTGTCTCTCCATGGGGTTCGTGCAGGAAGTTTTCATCAGTGTACCATGGGGTGGAAGCAGGGAGCTTACAAGGGTACTTTTGGTTCAGTTGTGCATGTCCAGCATGTCAACAAGCTAAGGCATACATTGTTGTTCAAAATGGCAGAAAACTCTGCATATAGGAGGAGATCTTAATATTATAATGAAGTAAAGCTAACTTTAGAACAACTGCATCCTAGCTAACAACTTGTGATCTGAAGTGTTCACAGCTTCCAGCCCCATAACCCAATGTCAGAACAGCTGGGTAGGTTTGTAAATTGAAAAATCTCTCCTCTCGTACCTGGAGATCTATAGGCAAAATGGATTTCTGCATGCCTTGAAAAAGTTGACCAGAAAGACTATCCCAAGATGTTGCTAGCCTTGCTAATACTGTAAACTAGGTTGCAATGTGAAGTTACTCCAATCAGAGGGCTGAAAGCTATCAGCAGATGGAGGAGAGGAAGGGACAACAGCAGGGAAGGAATGTGTTTTGTTTTGCAGAACTAGCCATTCCTAATAGCCCTTTCTGTGAGCCAGTTTGGAGTTGACACCTGCCCAGAAGCCCCACAAGTTTTCTTAAAGTTACCTTTAGCCTATAATACTGATTCCCTCCTATGGGTGGAATTTTCTGCTACTTTTTGAACATACGATGTATGATTAGCATATTGACATGCTAAGCATGTGCAACCGAACTAAAGTGCCTAAGGAAGAGAATATGTGTAAGTTCCTTAATGCACAAGCAAGCTCCCTGCCTCCACTGCTAATACGCTGAATGGAAGTCCCAAGGAGGCAGTGCCCTGAGAGCTAAACTCCTGATGTTGGTCACTGAGGGCAAAGGTCAAAAAAGAATTCTTGAGACCTTTTATGATGCAAAACAGTGCTTTTATCATGACAAAGAATTGCCCTTCTGATTGAGAAGAGCAAGTCATTACAAACTTCCAAGTTTTAGGGGGAAGGGTAGAGATAATTGAGTCTCTAAAAGTATTTCTGCCTATTGAAGAAGAGTTAAAAGATACTGGAGGTCTGGCTAGTGTCACAATAAGGTTGTTCTCCTAATCATCCCTGCCTCCTTACTTGTAACAAGTAATTAAAGTTATTTCCAACACTTCCTTGGGTTGTGTTCAATTTGATGCATCTCAAGTGGCAAGCCCCAGGAATTTAGTTAGCTACTACATTTAGAGTACCCCCTGGTTCCATCACTTCCTCTGTATTTTAAGCTGTGGCCGCAAAGGCTGGGCCTTTGTTATGTCATCTTGCCATCCCCCTCAACATCTTGCTCAGTTTTTTTGTGTTTTGTTTACTGTGCATTTGTTAGCCTTATTATTCCTTGAGTGAACAGAAAGATCTAGTTGGCCTTGGTAGTATACTCTGTTCCCTGTTTGGTAGCCTAAGGAGAAATGAGCTCAGCAGGTCTGATATCCCTTCCTTGCCTTAGGAAAGGTCAGGGATGTGAGGATTTTGTTGTTGTTCTTGTTGTTTGTTTTTATTTTTGTTTTATGACTAAGCCCTTGGGTCTGCTTGCCAGATAAAATACAAAATGCCCAGTTGACTTTTTACTTCATGTAAACAAGGAATACTATTTTAATGTATGTCCCAAGTATCATATAAGGCTCACCCAGACTCAACAACTATATTCATTGTTTATCTGAAATTCAAATTTTTCCGCATGTCCTCTTATTTTTTCCTCTAAACTTGTCAACTTATCTTGGTCACATGTCTTTCCCTCTTTGGTAGCTCAGAGAGTAGCTCAGAGGTCCATGGAAGAGAGCTACATGGAAGCATCCACTTGAAAAAAGGTATGGATAAGAAAGAATTTCTCTCTACCCCACCTAACATAACCATGAGAAGATTCCATTGTTTTTGATTCAGAAATATATCTGTTTTCTTACATACAATCACAGCTTTCATATGACTGGCATATTTTCATAATTAAGTTTATATTTTTCTGTTATAAATGTAATTCATGCTCATGAGAGAAAATTGAAAATTCAGAAATGTATGAAGTCACTTTGTGCTCCTGCATAATAATACTATTCACAGTGATAATAATGCTATTCATAGTTTATAAGTTATTTATTTCATGATTGCATTTAATCCACACCACAGAAGTATAAGATAGTTCTATTACATAATCTACTTTTACTGAGGAAGCTGGAGCTCAGAGAATAATTTGTTAGAGAGAATGAAGCCAGTAAAGAGCAGAGAAAGGGTTTAAACCAAGATCTCACCAACTCTAGAGTCTACTCCATTGTGCTCCCTCAATGCTATTAACGTGTTATATTTCATCCCAGCGTTCTTTCAAGGGCTATTCTACATATTATTAATTATAATAAATATGCCATTTTCCAAAACAAAGGACTGTTAAAAACATTTCTCTAAGGAAGTGTAATTTTACCTATAGTAAAATGCCCCAGCCTCTGCCATGAAGCTTTCCTTTATTCTCTTGGCCACCCTGACCTTTCCAACTCAATATGGTTAATGTGCACATTTGGTTTTCCATGAATAACTCATTATCTCCCAGAAGGCACATATGATGGATATAATTCCCCATTCACACACAGAGCTGAACACAAAGCAATAGTCCTATTATTCTAATAGCCTCTAATTAAGTACCTCTATGGTGAGAGGCTCTTCACACACACACATTCTCTGCAATCATCACAACAACCCTGCAAGATAAATATTATGTACATCATAAAGACGAAGAAACTGAGTCTCAGAGATGTTAACAAGCACTCTCGGGGGCACAACCCTATTTCAAGGCGGAAGCCACTCTGAGCATCTCCTGGCAAGGAGACCATGGCTGACCCCTCATGACCGAGGGAACTTGAGCAGGGCACAATCTGCACAACCATACATGGCAGATCTGCACAGTATGATGCTACTACTAAACAGCTGTGTTTAAAGTCAAGTTCTCTGACACCAAAACACATGTGTACCCACAAGGCTATGCAATCTCTGACTCTCTGATTCCTCCTATTTCACAGTGAAGTCTGATATATAAATTTTGCAATATCTTTGGAGCTGCTCTATCAGCATTCCTCTTACAATTCTCCCACCAGTTTCCAGCTCCTGCTCCAGACTTCATGACAACACCATGCAACCCATGGCCACTGCAGCGCCCCACTTCTGCCTCTGTATCATATTGGGCTCAATGCCTCAGGAGGAAAAACATCTTAGTACCAGGGGTCCTCACATTAAATACTAATCAAGCCCATCGGTCACTGATTGAAGACATGGGGCTAATTTATTTCATGTGTTAAGGAATGCCAAAAAAGCTGGATATTGGACATAGACCTTGATATTTTCATTGTCTCAGGGTTGCTTTTGTTGTTGTTGTTTTAATTTAAGAGACTGTTACAGTAACCCCATATGCAAATGAAGGAGACCTGTGTAAATGGATAGTTACCATCTACAGGATAGGCTATGGCCAGACCTGCCTGAGGAACTACAGAGTATTTTGAATTGTGCAGCAAGTGTCAATTGGCTCACTGGATAGCCATGGCTATATGGTAATGAACAAAGCCCTTCCGCAAAGACATTCTTCCCTTTCTAGACTAGGTTACAGTGTATAAAAATAAGCTCTCTTGAGATCACAGGATCATCTTACATGGTAAACTCTATACTCTTTGCCAATTCTCAAAATTTTAGCCATGGAGAACTAATCAGAAGCTTAGAAGTCATATCCACTTGTGCCATGATTTGTCTTTGATCTTATATTTATACATAAATTCTTTGCATAAGTTGTTTGTTAGTGAGTTGCAAAATTAATTAATAGATCAAGAAAGATCTGACATTGTTTTCATCGGTACTCAACTCTGATCCTGTTTTTGGGTCTTGCCCATCACACAGTATTTTACCCGGTTTATATATCAAGCTTAATTTATTTAAGTTTGCTTATTAAGTTTTCTGCAAATGATGCACAAATATATTTATGAAACATAAAATGTTCATATAGAATCATAACCTTTTTGAGTTAGGAGGGACCAATTTCTAAAACAGATGAGTGTGCCAGCCCTAGGGTATGTGGGGCCCTGAGAAAATATTTTTTGTGGGGCACCCATCTATATAATTAGCTTGGTTAACATTTATTAGAAAACCTATGGAAGGAAAACCTATGGAAGAGTAGTAATTTATTGATGAAAATGTAGAACAATGAGTAGAGAAGAGTTATTTGTGTACTTATTCTCTTCTAGTCAGTGGATGTGAACCTTCTACATAGTTTGCAAGCACTATCTCTTTCCCCTCAAATCCATAAATTCTTTTTTGCTCTGTATTGTGAAATATGCAGTTCCTGGCTAATTTTACATCTTCCCAACTTGAGAAAACTGCAGCAACAGTTATTACTCACAAGGCCATTGCTTTATAGAACAGCTTGTACTGAAATAATATAGAACTTAATGTCCCTGCAGTTCTATAATACCATCTATTTAATGCTAATTACATCTTTTCTCATGATGCTATGTTATCCACTGTGCTACCCATGAACATTGACTTCCATTGATTCTCTCAGAAGTTATTATTTTGCATTGTTGACAATGACCACAAATGTAAGTGCTGTGCAGATTAAACAGAAAAATGTGAATAATAATTCATTATATGATCATATTGAATTTACCATTCAGAATCATATATATTAAAAATATAGCATAACACGTCTTCCAATAATATATTCTCTTGAACTCTTCAGGTCTTGACCACTGCTTTCTTATAAGGTAGTTTATTTCCATCTTGACCACACCCCTGCTTCCCACACACAATCAACAGTGGAAAGACAGATAAAGAGCCCACAGGCAAGAAATAAGTGGTTCCATTTACATAAGGAAGACCTGCTCTTTACCCAGCATGGCTTAGGACTGATCTGGGATGTAAGAGACGACAGGAACTGAAAGATCTCTTTGTCTTTGAGGAGCAAGTCATGAAAGTCCTTGGAAGAAATCGCTCTAATACCACCGGAGAATGTGGCACGAAGACTACATGGGGTTTGGGTGATCATCAAGAGTGCCAGTGGCAGGGGGTGCATAGGAAAAAAAATGCCTGCTACTCTCAGCGGCTGTATGTTGGAAGCTGGATCAAGATTGGAACAGAGATAAATAAGAACTCACACATAAAGTCACACATATGGCTTGAGTCTAATGTTTGGGCGTACTGCAGTGGTAATCTAGAGCTTGAATTCATTCTCTAAAATGAAAGAGAATCACCCAAAATCAACATGTCAGCGCCATTCAGAAAGCTCTGCATCATACCACCCACTGAAAAAAAATTGCAGTGGGAGCTGGTCAGTGGGAGCTGGTGGGTGGGAGCAATCAAATTGCCAGTCCTACACTCAAACTTAGGACCCTTAAGCGACTATACACATGTCAGTTATGGAGCTCCTTGGTGTATCTGGTCAGCCTCTTGCTTGAAGATAGAGTACAAGAGCATCCAGAAGTGGATTGGAGAGTGGGGCCCACACAGGTCCTGGCACTGGTTTGGGCAGGATATTGCTAGATACTGGTCCTGCTGGATACTGCTGGCCATGGCTGGCCCCAAGTAATTGAAGAAAAACTTAAAATATTCAGGAGAGATTCTCCAAAGTGTATTTGCACTTGAGTGCTTGTGTGGATCTAAAAGAAGTACTAAAAATAATGAAACTGTGCTTAAATGATGTGACCAACAATCCTCAAACACCTGTGAGAGAATTAGTCTTCAACTTCCAGGGTTCTTATCCTGTCAATGATTATTTCATAAAAATCCAAAAACTTGAAAGAAATCTGAAGTTCATTTTGTCAATCCCCAAAATTGATTCCTACCTGTAACATCTCCAGCATAATATGCTTTTGAGCCCTCTCAACATTCTGTTTTATCTACTTTGTCAGTACTCATCTTAAAATATGAACAAGATTAGTGCAGAAGACCTGAATCTTTCATTTTCAATAATAATTATCAGGATATCCTTATTGGACAGTTCTTATCATTTCATGAGTTACCCTATTTGACCAAAAGTTAACCTTTGAATTCTTTGGGGTTTAATTCCCCCAGATAGATTATCATTATTTTTAGATGAAATATTAATAATTCAAAGTTATTCATTCATGCATTTGTCAGAGCTCTGATAAACTTTATAAAGTATCTGATGAAGAAACCAAAGTATAAATGTGCTCTAGGTCTAATGAAATACCTATTTGATATTATATAAGATCTATATGGACAACAGAATGAACACAAAATGACACTGACAGAGGATGAGGAAAAAATCATATGCAATGTCTTGACTATATTATGAAAAAGACTCTCAGTACTGGCACTCAAGTAAGCCAGTTATATAAAAGAATTTTCAGGTTAAAAAAACCCTGAATTTTTTCAAGCAGTGTCTGAAACAATTATAAAATAAGCACATATGGTTTCTCTTAAGTCATTTTCTTTCTAACAGCTGTGAATGAAATCCCAAGAGCATTCACTCCAAGCAAATATGCCTTAATACTGAAATTGAACTCAATGTAGTCACATTTCTCTCTGGAGGTCATGAAAAAGTTGCCTGAGAAGTTATAGGCTTCATATGGTCACCTCCTTCTACTTTTTTGCCAATAACTCCTTCCTTGACACGTCCTTAATCATGGCATAGGAAGGTAAAAAGCGAAGAATACTTTGCTGTAATGATCCCAGCTAGACTAATTGTAATAGAGAGATTAGATATTAACAAAAAGTTAAATAGTCTACATCAAATTCTTAAGATAATTTTCCCATTTTGTTTTGGACTCTACTCATTGGAAATTTCAATAGGCTAAAATATCTTTGATGCACCAAATTGAGCCAACAAGAAAAAAAAAAGAATTATTTTGTGTGACGAAGTTGGTCATCATTACATTGCCTAGTTTTTATAGCTACACTTGAACTACAGCAAAATGACTACAATTACAAGCCCTTGAGTCATACTGTTGGGTTGAGATTCTAGTTCTTCTATGGTAGCTCTGTAACTTTGGGCAAGTCACATGAAAGTGTTAAGATCTAATAATAGTAATTTGTAATGTATTTTATAGTTCAAGAGATATTGTCACAACTGTTACTATTTGTAACAGTTTGTAACAACTATTTGTAACAGTTTGTAACAACTATTTGTTCTCACAGCATCAGTCTCAGAATAATAAAAGTTATTCTTTTCTCCATCCAACATACATTTATTGAGAACCTACTTTGTGTCAAGATATAAGGAACCAAAAAAAATGTGACAAGGTCACATTTCTGTGATTTCACAGAAACATCATGCTAACAGATATAACCAGGCAACAGCATGTAAACAGTGATATATAAGGTAATTTCAGATAATAATAATTGTTAAGAAAACAATAAGGTTAGGGCTGAGTCAGGTTTATATGGTGTAACCAGTGAAGACCTCCCATGAAAAGGTACTATTTAAGGTGAGAACTTGAATGGAGAGAGGAAGTCAGAATATCTGGATGGATAGGGGTAGGGGGATGGTAAATTCCCTAAGCAGTAAAGTACTAGGTAGTTCTCAACAGACAAAAATCACCCAACATTAAATACATGTAGTTTTTTTGAATATAATTATACCTCAATAAAGCTGTGTGGGTTGTTTTGTTTTATCTTAAAGTCAACTGAAGAGTAATGAGGACAGGAATGATGGAAAGAGAGTGGGTCAGGGAACTAGATAGGACCAGAATCCTTCTATCCTTCTGTCCTTCTGTCCAGTGTGCAGGTTCATAATAAGTAAGGAGACCCATCCCAAGGTCACTTGAGAACCAGGACTAGAGTCTAGATTTTCTTACTCTTATCCTTGAAAAGATGCCTTCCTTGATAAATCATACTGCTGGATAGGACCCAGTAAACCCAGCAAAAACACCTTGTTTGCTTTAGAATATCTTTGTTGAAAAACATTTATATCTCCTCATAAAGTAATACTTTTATTACCATCCTCAATTATTATTGAGTAATTCTAATGTAGCATGTACACACCTAAATATTATATATATTAAGGTTATTTGTCCTACCAATAACACTATGAAGATGGTAATTAAGTTCTCTTTTTAAATGATGAAACTTACGTATAAAGTATTTATAACCTAACCTAAAGTAACACATCTAATAAATGGTAGGTTTAACATTGGGATATAGTTCCTGTAGTGGACATTTTGACAGAAGACAGCTTAAATGCTTATGGGAGAATATTAACACATGTTTATTTCATCAGACATTGCCCAGGTACCTTATTCAAACATCCCCCTTGAGCATTTGAGAGCTCATAGGAATATAATTTTATCATTGTTATGAAGTTTGTCTTAGACAAGCTCAGAGTGTAGCCAACATATGATTAATAGAAAGGTAGTCAGACAGTGATCTTACTACCAACAGGCTTATGTTTACCTCAGTTGACATTACAAATGATAGGGCAGGCCTTACTTTTCAGGCATGAAAAATGGGTCAAAAAATGGTTCAGATTGCTGAGGTTGTGTGGATCTGGTTGTTTGAAGGATATGAATGTTGGAGAGTGGGGTAAGGGTGGACACAAAAGTGGTGAGGTTTATCTTGTGGTGAGTAACTGAAATTCATTTTGATCAACCAGTAATCAGGATATTTATCAATTTGCCTATAGTCTTTTTTAGAATTAGATGTGTATTTATAAGACAAACATAAGAACATTCTACTGCTTTCACATAATGAAACCAACATATACAACATTTTGCAAGATAATGATTAAAGTTATGAACCCAGGAGTCAGACTGCATGGGTTCAAATTCTAGTTAGAGAACTAGAGAAGTAATAGCTGAAAAACTGGGCAAATTACCAACATCCAAGTGCTTTGGTTTCTTCATCTTAATTGAAAATAATAGTATATGTACTATGACAGTATTCATGAGAATATTTTGCATGTAAGCATTATTAGACAGTACCTGACTTAGAGCCATGATTGACTCCAGAAATAGTAGGTGTTACTATAATTATTATCATTGTTATTGTATTTTATGTATTTTATCAACATAATATTGTATTTTCTAGTAACCATAAGACTGCTCAAATTAATTTCTGAGCACTAGAGTGGATTTTATGGGAGTGTGTCAGTTTTCAAAAGAGTCCGGTGCTTTTTTCTTCCACATAAACTGTTCTTCTCTCCTCTCAATCCTGTTCTTCCAGGGCTTACTTGAAACTAGCAGAAGAAATGGCAGTTACATAGAGCAGTTGGACATTTGATTATTTACTAGACTCCTAATACCTTTCCATTATCCACAAAATGTTGAAAACAATTCTCCCCCTGCCCCCGGCCACTGTAGCTATTAAAGTAGAGGCATGAGGAATATTTGTCTGTGTTTGGTTTAACAAACTTTAATGTGCACTGACTATATGGCAGACATGCTTTGGCCCTGGATCCCAGAAATAAATGATACGAGGTCACTCAGCTTCATAAAACTCCAACATTTTCCCCCTTTCTAGTAATTTCATTCTTCTGTTTCTCTCTTTTAGTCTATCTGGAAATTAACAAAAAGTAAAATGAAATAATAAATCAGCCCTGTCAGGTATTAGTTCAATAGGCACTAGAACAATATAAAAGCCTTAAAAAAAGGGGGGGTTTAAAAAAAAGTTTAAAAACAAAGCTTAAAAGTTGCTTGTCTGAGGGGTGTTTGGGTGGCTCAGTGGGTTAAAACCTCTGCCAGGGTCCTGGGATCGAGCCCCTCATTGGGCTCTCTGCTCAGCAGGGAGCCTGCCTCCCCCTCCTCTCTCTCTGTCTGCCTCTCTGCCTACTTGTGATCTCTGTCTGTCAAATAAATAAATAAAATCTTCAAAAAAAAAAAAAAATAGAAAAGTTGCTTGTCTGAGAAACAAGTTCTTGGTTTCTCTTTAGAAATATCCAGCAACAACAGGATCCAATTATGATATCCCCAAATCTTATTAAAGATGAAGTAAGGACCACATTTTGCTCGAGGCTGTATCACTTTTAATCCTTCTGCTGATTAAATTAGTTCTTCTCATTGTGCGCACTGAGGACACAATAGTCTAAGTTTTAGTGACTCTCCTAAGGTCACTGGCTTGGATTCCATCCCTTGCCTTTCTCCCGCTATCCCCTTTGTGTTCTTAGACATCTACCCACGTCTTCCTGGTGTCTTCTTCCTCGTGCAGCACTTCGTTCAGGGAGTTTGTGAAGATTAACTTCACGATGCTCTGAGATTATGTAACACCATCGACATCTAGAGGTGGTGAACACGACTTAGCCAGGTTTATACCACCACACCTAGCATACTAGTCATATATATGAAGGCTCGACACACACCTCCTGAATGAGGCAACTAGGGAACCAATAAACAGGATGGAGGAGATGAGACTATGAGGAATTTATTTCTTGATGACAAAGAGCTCATCATTAAGTATTTTAAAGCATTCTATTGAATATTTTATAAGGTCTAAACAACACAATGTTGTTCAGTGTATTTGTGGAACTTTTATAGAAGAAATGTTATCACAAACTCAATTTTGCTATTATAACACAGAGAGAGAAGAAAGTAGGATTGTATGTTTGTCTCAAATACTTGTGATAACTTGAACTTGGCTGCAAATACAGACTGAATCTTAGTATTACAAAATATCTTCCCCATAAGCTAAAAAGCACTAAAGACTGAATTTGCCCAAGACAAATAAGTGCATAGAGATTAAATGGTAAAATACAGTGATGATTATCTTGATATGAAAATTTATCTAATGATGACAATGTTTTTTCTTTTTATATTCCACTGTTTTTCGGGTAGTGATAAAACACAACTTGAAAAAAAATATTTACCAGCATGATTTGACCCTTGTAAAAAAAAAAAAAAAAAGAACTGCTCCACAGCACTCAGTTTATAGATTGGGTCTAGGCCATTTCTGAACTATTTGAATTAAATAGGCAGGAAGCACAGAGAACTGATGGCTCTCCATGGCCTTCCTAGGACAGCATAATCCATGAAAGCAACCTGATAAAGGTAAATAAAGCTCTTTATGAGAACACTGACAAATTCACTTCCTCATTTAATGAAAAGCCCCAAGTGAAACGATATTTCCAGGAATGGCGCAAATGATCCACTGTGGGGATGAAGAAAACAAAGGCCCAGGACAGATATTTCCTACGTACAAACAGAAAGCAACACCATTTGTAGGAGCTGTTAGACTGATGAGCTTCTCTCAGGTAAATAATGCACCCCTGTTTTTAGCAAGGCACTGGAAGTTTCCATTCAAGAACATCAATCAAATACACTGCTTAAAAATCAGGTACTTAAAACACACACAGTTACCTCTTGGCGAACAGGGAGGAAGTCCTATTTATCTGAGGTACCGGGGCAGATCACACAGGTATAACATGGCACCACTATTTTTCATTTAATCTTTCATGAACATGGCTGGGGAAAAGAAATATGCTCACAATCACAGGGGGAAGAAGGCAAGGAATCTCAGAACCAGAATGTAACTGTACCCCTTTTGGTTAAAACAAGACACTGAAGTCCTAGAGTATAGATGCAATGGCCATGTCATAAAAGACAGGATGCCAATGTTGTCTCAACTAAAACTTTGGTTAAAATACCGATCGTTTTCGTTTTTGTTTTTTAGGACTTCAATCAACTATTTTGCGATGTGGACCATTTAAGAGAGATTGAAAACTCATTATGGGCTTGGTCCCCACTTGGGTCAGAAGATTGTTTCTGTTCTGATAAACCCGCATGTGAGGCTCACCTCTCAGGCACTTAAGAAAGGTCAGGAGCTGTCAGCTGGTTATTCCACTCTGCTCTGAGGCAGTTGACTGTAGCTTGAAACTCCAGCTGTTTTGCAAATAAGGAGGGTTTCTAATGGGGATAGTGGCCCAGGGAGGTTATATGGATCCGTACAAAATCTTCGGTGTTGCTAGAAAAACACTGTGAAATGATTCTATATGAAGAATGGAGTATTTTTATTTACCCAGTGTTAAGCTCTTTGAAATAAAAGCCTCCATGGAGCTTATCTAAAACCATTATGAGTTTCATAGACTGATCTAAGAACTTCTGTTTCCCAGAAAATAAACACAATATGGACAAATGCAGCAACAAAAAAAAATCACAGCTCTATCCTAAATCAAACAAATACATCACACTGCTTCTCTGACTTACTAAAAACAAGAGGACCTCACAGGAGTCTGGATTTAGAAAGATTTTCTTTGTAGTCTGACAAGTAGTATTTTCCTACTGATAATCAGGTTTAAGGGAAAAGTGCTGCTGGATAGCTGAGCTCAAGATTAAATGGATCAGGATCAGATAAAAATTTCAAAATGATTTTTTTTTCTGTCCCATTTCATCTTTTCTCTGAAAATATCTGACTTAAGAACAAAAATATTGCAAATGGACTATTTTTAAGGAACAGGATAGACAAGTGATAATCACAGAGTTGGTAACATCTGTTTACTTCCAAACACACACAAACACAAACGCACATGGGAAAAATAATTCTCTTACTCCAAATGTTACTGGGTTTTTTTCATCAGATAGATGATCGAGATTACAATATTTTTTTCCCTTTTAAAAAATAAGATTCCTAGGAACATTTTTTGTATTTATATTTTGTTCAAACATTTCAGAAAATTAGCATTATTCCTACATTTTGAGGAAATAGGCAAGAATATAGTTTTAGAAGATAATTTAAAACCTAGATTATGCTGTCATCATTAAAACTTACAATATCCCAAAAGGGATATTATATATATATATAAAATACCCAAAAGTTAATGATCCTATACTTAAAAAACAAATTAAGGGGCGCCCGGGTGGCTCAGTGGGTTAAGGCCTCTGCCTTCGGCTCGGGTCATGATCCTGGGGTCCTGGAATCGAGTCCCGCATGGGGCTCTCTGCTCAGCGGGGAGCCTGCTTCCTCCTCTGTGTCTGCCTGCCTCTCTGCCTACTTGTGATTTCTCTGTGTCAAATAAATAAAAATCTTTAAAAAAAAATTAAATCAATAAACAAAAATTATTTTAAACAATCTCAGAGGAAACATGAGAAACTTTTATAAAGGTAGTTTATAGCACTTTTCTCCATAACATACAAGCATCTCTCCAATTAACAAAAGACAATACCAGGACCGGGGACCAAGACTCCAAAAACGCTTCTCAAGTGAGTATGTTGATGAATGGAAGACTATGGTTCACATGTCTATTTAAGTCTTAACAGATCACATACAAATCAGTCAATATACAAAGCATAGCAAGTCAAAGAACTTTATGAAGTGTTTAAAAATATGACTTCAAGTTAGGAACAAGCTATTTTATTTATTTATTTATTTATTTTAAATTTTATTTATTTATTTGACAGAGAGACAGAGATCACAAGTAGGCAGAGAGCCAGGCAGAGAGAGAGAGGGAAGCAGGCTCCCTGCTGAGCAGAGAGCCTGATGCGGGGCTCCATCCCAGGACCCTGAGATCATGACCAGAGCCAAAGGCAGAGGCTTAACCCCCTAAGCCACCCAGGCGCCCCAGGGACAAGATATTTTAAAACTCATTTCTCAGACATATTTACCATATTTTATAACACTTTAAAACATGTTTAAAACGAAAAGAGAAAAAAATAAAATGCAAAGGGTACAATTAGGTTTTTTGTTTATTTAGTATCTGTGTAGAAATGGAAATCGTCTACTGTAAAATTGGGTTCATGTTATAGAAATAACACCCATTATATGATCTGTCCTGATGAGCTCTCACAGTTGAGGTAACTATGCATATTTAGAGGTAGAGAAACAAATGACAAATCAGAATAGTAGTCTCTTTTCTCTCTGGGCTGCCACACAGCCATCAGCCTCAGGCAAGCTCCCACTTGTCAAGGAACCCAGATCAGCTTTGTTTTCTTGGCACTTCTTAGCTTGAGGCTGATGTTACAAACCACAATGGACACAGGGATGAGATTGTGTAGTTTAAAAAGTTGGAAGGGAAACCCTCTATGTTTACACACCCCAGTTAAGAAAAAAGCTCCACTTTGATATGTGAGAAAAAAGGTCTATTAAGAAAGAAGGAAAAAAGGAAATCTATTCTTTGGATTTCTGTGGCATTATCTCTTGTGCCTCTGTAAGACATTCCTCTCACGGAGACTTCACAGTGACACTTCATGGAATCAAAGAGGAACAAATGAAAATAGAATCAAATACAAGTCTCCTGCTTAATTGTAGTAAACCGCTTATAAACATGTTTCCACTAACTTGGAATTTATTTCCATTGTGTTAAAGAAAAATTATATTGCATTATATTACTTTCTCAAAACTCTATTTTCCTAAAATGTAACCAAACAAAGTAATGGAACCAAATTATCATTAACAGGTAAAATGATTAAAACATCACTTCCTGATCACCAAAAATTTTTGGTTTTGTTTTGTTTTCAGTTTATGTGGTAATAAGCAGAATTTTCATGTTCTGCATTTATAATCCAACATGGCAGAAAAATACTCAGTAACAAATGTATTTGATAGGGAAATATGCAGAAAATTTTACAATAAAATGCAAGGCAATCTGTATATCTAATTCCTTAGCTTCAAGAAAGTTTGAAATCGGGGCTAAAGCAAATTATTTTTTCATTCGTTCATGTTGTTGCATGTTGTTTCTTTTTTGTTTCTTCTTTCTAATTGCTGAATAGAATGTCACTCTATGATTGTAATGGTTTGTTTATTCATTTTCTAGTTGATAGACACATGGAAGTTTCCTGTTTGGGCTATAATGTAGTGAGTGGGGCAAACATTTTACACATAAGGTATATGCTTTCAAATATTTTGAGTAACTACCAAGAATAACATTATTGAATCACAAGGCAAGCATCTATTTAATTTAATGAGATATTGCAAAAGGTTTTCCACAACTGTTGTGCCTTCCCATACTCTCCCCAGTGATATGTAAAGGAAACAATTCTCCCTCTCCTCTCTAACATTTGATTTGTTAATCTTGTTAAATTAGCTATTTTAATGAGCAGTGGGATTTTTTGTGGCTTAATATGCACTTATTTGCCAACTAATAATGTTGAGAATCTCTCCATGTGTTCATTACATAGTTGTGTGTTCTTTTGTATGAAGTGTCTATGGAAGCTTTTTGCCCATTTTTTACTGAATTGTTTTTTTTTATTGGCCTGTAAGAGTTCTTTTTGTAATATAAATACTATTCCTTTGACAAATACATGTACTGAGAATGTGATTATGCAGTCTATGATTTTCTTTGTGTTTTGATGAGTAGAATTTTTAATTTTGATGAAGAACAGTTCGATGTTTCTGCATTCTAAGAAATCTGAAGACTCATTCACATTGCAATAATATTCCCCTCTGTTTTCTTTTATGAACTTTCTAAATTTAGCTTTTACATCAAGATCTGTAATCCACCTTGAGTTAATATTTGGTACGGTGATTTTGTGTATAGTGAGAAATATAAGTCATGGTTCAACTTTTTCCATACAGATATTGAATTGATCCAGAGCCAGTTGTTTAAAAGATTTCTTTCCCCACTAAATTATATTGGTGCCTTTGTCAAAAACCATTTGTATATATGTAAGTCCATATTCTGGGTGTTTTACTCTCCAACTTTTGTTCATCTATCCACAACTGCCTTACTGTTTCTCTACCTCTTTGCTTCTGACCCAGCTCTCCACCTTGTTCCTGTGCTCTACTTCCTGCACCTCACAATGTCTCCTATCATCCTTAAACAATACTTGAAAGGTGTCCTTCAGTTTGCCTTTATTTATTCCTCAAAGGCATGGTTACATCTCTTGTAATGGATATTGTCTTCTGGTTTGCATTGTTTGACAAAAATTCAGTAGTTATTCCTTTTTTTTAAAGATTTTATTTATTTATTGGAGAAAGAAAGAGAGAGTGCGGAGTGAGAGAAAGAACAAGAGCACAAGCTAGAGAGAGGAGGGGCAGAGGGGAAGGGAGAAGCAGGCCTTCCACTGAGCAGGGAGCCCAACAACTGTAGAGCTGGATCCCAGAACCCTTGGATGATGACCGGAGCCAAAGGCAGACACTTAACCGACTAAGCCACACCCAGGAGCCCCTCATTGGTTATTCTCACCTGTATAGGGTACATAACCACTAATCCTGAGTAGTCTTAGAATTTACTCTTTTATCTTTAGCACACTGTAATCTGAAAATGATGTACCTTGGTATATATTTCTGAACATTTATTCTGTTTGTGCTTTGTAGTGTTTAGATTTGTGGGTTGAAGTTTTCACCAAACTGAGTAGGTTTTAGCCAATATTTATTCCAGTGTATTTTTTGCCCCATTCTTCTCTTTCTAAGAAGAAATTACGAATTACACATACCTTAGACTGTTTGATAGTATTCTATATATCACTGATTCAATTCAGCTTTTTTTTTTTTCTCTTTTTGCCTCACTTTTGGACAGTTATTTGGCCTGTCTTCACAGAAATCCTTTATCTTATGGTAGTCATTCTCCTATCAAATCTTCGAAAGTTTTAGATTTCAGTTATTTTATAATTTTCAATTTATGGAATTTAGAATAGAATTTATAGAATAGATCTGTTGCTTCTTTTGTTCTGTGGTTTCCATTTCCATGTTCATTCACTCAGTTTTCTAGATTTTCTTGCAATACTTTGAGCATATTAACAATAGCTATTGTAAAGTTGTCTGCTGCATCTAATATCTAAGTCATCTCTGAGTTGGTTTCTGTTGCATAAATTTTCCTTGGATATATGTTCCATAGTCTTGCTGCTCCACATAATTTGTATCTTTTCATTATAATACTAGATATGGTGTTGATAAGAAGAGTGATGGCTGGATAATAAGACTGCATATTTTTCCTGGAAAATAGAGGCTCTTTCTTGTCTCTCAGCTAAGGTGAAAAGTACTAGAAAGAATTGAATTGATCTGTGATTTCACTTTAGTTTAAGAAGTTTGAGTACAGGGCTACAATTCCGGATAAGCAAATGAAAACCTCCAGCTGCAATTATCAGCCACTACTACTGGGTCTGCTCAGGGAGGATTCCACATAAAAAGTGTTTGAGGTTTGGGGCATCTGGGTAGCTCAGTCTGTTAATTGATGGACTGTTGATTTCAGCTCAGATCATGATCTCAGTGTCTTAAGACTGAGCACCCCATGTAGGGCTCTCACTACAGAGTGTGAGGACTGCTTAAGCCTCTCCCCCACTACACATGCACTCTAAATAAATACATAAATAAATAAATAAATAAGAAGTGTTTGAGCCTGGAACCAGGAGGGTATTAAGACAGCAAACTATTTTTGTATTCAGAGGTTCTATGAATCATGAATACTTGAAACTGCAGGGGCTCCCTTTGCCTTTTAGTATAACCTTCACTTCTTTTTATTTTATATAATTGAGGAGCTACTGATATGATATTGATATTAAGGATGACAGATACATCAAACAAATTATTATTACATTTGGGCCTTCCAGACATGAATAAACCATTTGTCCCTGCCTTTAAGCAAAAAATATTTTTTTATTTTAATTCCAGTTAGTTAACACACAGTGTTATATTAGTTTCAAGTCCAATTCAACACTTCCTAACATCACATACCACAATTGTCTCTGCTTTTAGTTACAATTCGGCTAGCCCCTTTTCCCCCAAGACCTTCCCAGACCCAGTGTTCACTCACAGCGACTGACACTGGGTGCCCAGTGAGCTCACTGCTTAGCTCAGAAAGACTCCTTTCTTGGAAACTGGAGTTACAATATAAGGAGAGTTAAGGACAACACATCTGTGAACCTTAGACAAAGAGCTGATCAGAGAAATAGTTCAAGTAATAGTAAGGAAACAATAATAGGGAAAAAAGTGGTTGAGGAAGGAAGTCTTTCAATACAGAAAAGATAATATAGTTGCATATTTCTGGTCATGACACAATAGAGAAAGAAAACGTGATAATTCAAAAGACAGGAGAAATTGCGGGAAGGGGGGGAAGCCCTAGAGTATGAAAGGGGAGACAGGACTTACAGGACAGGTGAATGGATTGGGCTTCAATTAGGAAAGGAATCGTATCTTCTGTTAGAAAAGTAAGGTAGGTGGTCATTACATATGCAGGTAAGTTTGTATCCCTGGCTTCAGTTTATTTTATTAGTGAAAGTGAAGTATCACAAGAGCTAACAGTGATGGAAGAAAGAATGTGTTTTTCATTTGAGAAGATTTGAAAAAGTCACATTGGAAAATAAAGCAAATATATTAAGGAAGAATGAGGTCGGTAAAAATGGTGGGTAATGATCTCCAAAAATCCTCTCCTCCATAGAATCAAGGGGAGTGCTGGAAAAAAATTGTCAAAATCATATTTTTATGAACTCTGAAAATTTAAAAAGAAAAAAAAAGCTCACAACACGGGAAAGCGATTATTCAAGAAAAAACAGCTGCATCTTGGTAAGAACAATGAGCTTTTTGGTGTTTAAATTACCCTAATCTCATCCAAATCTCTCTGAACCATGATAGCCTTGAAAACCAATAGCTCCACAAACATGATAAAATCAACCCTCTACTTCAGAACTTACCCAGTTAGTACTGAGCTCACCCGGCTCACTACCGACAGTTTTATCTTTGGGTGGGGGAGACCATACAAAACTATCAGTGGCGATCATTTAGCATGGCTGCTACCTAAGGGGATGACAACTTTGGGGATGATCAACAACCTGACTAAAAACATAAATGAAAAACTGGGAAAAGAGATGTAACTGGATAGCTTTGAAAGAGCATATTCCTGAAATTCTACAAGACCATGCAAATATGTTGATGTGTGTCCATGTCCAGGACTGGATAAGTGCCCCAAAAGGACCTACAATGTTCACCTATATCTAACCTAGAGTCTCTGTACAAACAAGAAAGGAAAGTTAATGCAGAGTTGCAACATGTCTGTGTTAGCATAGAACACACAGTCCCTGTGTGCTTAGAGCTCTTGACAAAGTTTGGACAGTTTACTTGCTCCAGGCATTTAAAGGAAACTCCATATAATTATGAGATAATCACGAAGATACTTGAGCAAGAATTTCAGTGGTCTCATATGACAAAGAATGCAGAGTTTACAGAATTAGTTAAGGAAAGTCACTAACAGTTTCCTCAACATCCTCTAGCAAAATTAACAGAAAAGCCAATGTTAATAGTTTGCTTAAGTAGGTAATGTAGTTTAATTTGCAGTTCTCTCTACTTTAATGTTAAAAATACATGGAGACACATCATAAGACATGGGAAAAACACCTATGAGTAGAGTATTATACTCAAAAGAAGCCATATGAGGTAGCAGTAAGAGGAAAATATGGATCAGACCATCGAAAGCCTTGGATGTAATTTAAAGATATTTGCATTTGAACTTCAGAAAGATCTAAGACTCTGGGATGGTCGGCAAATAATTGTGTTGGTGAATGTGATGAATATCTCCAATTTGTCCCCAGCCCTCTCCATTCTTCCCTTTTAAGGTTGATCTGTATGAGCTATTTCTTTTTTTTTTTTTTTTTTTTTTTTTAATTTTTTTTATTTTTTCAGCATAACAGTATTCATTATTTTTGCACCACACCCAGTGCTCCATGCAATCTGTGCCCTCCACAATACCCACCACCTGGTGCCCCAACCTCCCACCCCCCACCCCTTCAAAATTCCCAGATCGTTTTTCAGAGTCCATAGTCTCTCATGGTTCACCTCCCCTTCCAATTTCCCTCAACTCCCCTCTACATCTCCCCTTGTTGTATGAGTATTTCGATGGACTCCCTTATCCTATGGTTTCTGGCTGGATTTTACCAAATGGTAGCACTGGTAGATCAGGGGGGAGGGATGAAAGACATGTTGGAGCATTTGTTCACATTCCATCTCTGAGATGAGTGGGGGTAATGGTGGGCAGGCTCCCTCCTTTTATCAGACTCTCAGTTGAAGTTCCTACCTTCTCCCTCTCCCTCTGTTGCTCCCCCTGCTTGTGCATTTGCTCTCTCTCAAATAAATAGATACAATGTTTTTAAAAATAAATAATCTTCATATTTCAGAAATTTTGCTTTATTTCTTTGAAAATAAATCATAGGAACTGCTGTTTTATGATTATTATTTCTTTTAAGGATTGAAGTAATGGTACTCATGATAAATTCATGGTCTGGGATTTTCATAGTTTGCAAATGATTTGACCTTCTAAGTCAGTGAGGTTGCCTGAGTAATCCAATAAAACAAAATATATCCATAATTGAAATATGAGAGTTTACAAACTTTGTTCAATGTGAACATACCACAACAAAATCTGTTTAGATCTGTTCTTACCCTATGAATAGGGACTACTTCTTAAAAAGAGTTTGGTAAAACTTCATAATAAAACCCCATTACGTTTTCCCTGCTGAGGAGTTGCTTACTATGCTGGGTGTTATAAAATTCTGAAGCTTTATCCTTCAACAGAATTGGGTGCGAACATTTAAATGCAGTGCTACTATCATTTAATTTCAATATTTCAAACTCTAAATGGACAATTATAATTTTGACCAAGTGATTAAATTTCAGTGCAGTTTCCCTTTAATGGAAATTTTATTAGCTGTCATCAAAGACTCCAAATCCTATTCCATAAAATAACCCAATATCTTTTCTGAACTACTTATTTAAAATTCCAGCCAGACAGAAATGCATTAGGATACAATTAAGTACTGGAAAATCGGTGCTTTTATTCCAGGTTTTTTTTTTTTTTTGACCTAAAATCAGACGTTTGAACCAAATGATTAATATTTAAAGTGTGAGAAGAATTGAGTCTTTGGAGTTAAACTATATTTTAGGTATATAATTTGCATAATGTGCTTTGCCTAACTCATCATGAATCATTTTTTTAATACATTTGGAAACTGGCTGAGCACATAGCACAATTATGAGCACCTGAGACTGTCTCATTGCAAAAAAAAAAAAAAAGAGAGAGACACTTTTCCATATTTTACTGGCTCACTAAATGCTTTCCCCACAGAGCTACTGAAATTCTTGAGATGTATTAATTTGCAACAGGGAGAGATGCTTTGGCAAGAATATTGTGGTGCGCCACACAGAGATAACCTGTCCGAGGCCCTGGCATGTTTAATTGTCACTCATTCCACTAGCACTTATTGTTATTATTATGTCCTTCTATGTGCCCACCATTGTGGTAGGAACGGGAGTGGAGGAATGATCACAACTTGTGCTTAGGTCGGGAAGGGAGAATGCTAGGAGGTGAACACAAGAACAGAGTAAGTCTACTGTGGGGGAATTAAATAAGAGGTGGGCCCATAATAAACAGAAACACTTCCTCACATTCTGCTGCTTCCTCATTTCCATTCCCAATGGGAACAGCCTTATAAGTCATCAAAAACCTGAACAGAACACTGTATGCAGTATGTTACTTTTTTTTTTTTTTTATTTGACAGAGAGATCACAAGCAGGCAGAGAGGCAGGCAGAGAGAGAGGAGGAAGCAGGCTCCCCAAGAGAGCAGAGAGCCCGATGCGGGGCTCGATCCCAGGACTCCGAGATCATGACCCGAGCCGAAGGCGGCGGCTTAACCCACTGAGCCACCCAGGCGCCCTGCAGTATGTTACTTTTTATGTAAGAGTGTATACAAGACTATATAGAGATATTTGTTTGCATTTGCCTAAAGAATCCACTAGAATCATAATAAAACCCAGGAAATACAAAAATGGTTATCTGTACTGGTAAGTGGAAACAAGGCAGGAGCAGAACATCTCTGTTAAGCATTTTTTAATATGATTGTGACTCTTGGGTCATGTAATTATATTATTTCAAAGCAACTAGCAATTTGTAAGGACACATAGATAAAGGAATGTGTGTTGGGATCTTGAAAAAAATAGCAAATGTGCTAGTAGTTACTCAGGAATAAAATCTATTATTTGCATTACAGTGTGCTTTCTCGTAGACACCGTAGCTGTCCAGTCCCTGGGGAACAGTGTCTGTGATGCAGTAACAGCTACCATATATTTACGACAATCTCTGTGCCAAGCCACACAATAATGTTTCACTTAAGATATTCAGCAAGTTCAAAATGTTGTTTTTATTAACTTATGGGGTTTTTGTTTTGTTTTGTTTTCAGGTGAGGAAACCAAGTAGAAGAGAATGTTTAAGTCCCTGGACACTCAGCCTATGTTGCCTGAGTTGCTGGAAACTAAAACTCCCCTTCCCCAAATGCAATGAACTAATCCAAGAAAAACATTTAAACAGAAACCATTACTTTCTCCCCCTAAAGAATATCCCTCTGACACCCCAAGTGCCTTTCACAGATAGTACCTATCGACAGCTGCCTCCCAGTTCCTGATTTTCCCTAAACAAAGACAAGATTCATATTTTTATACCCTAATGCCCAACCCTAGGAAAATAAAACTTATGAGGATAAAGAATTTATCTGCTAGAAAACATACCCAAATATGAGGATCAAGCAAAATGCCCTAGCTCCCACATGCCTTGATGTCAGATACCAGGAGATGGGGAATCTGTGCCTTCTTCTGTTTCCTTGCTGACCCTCGTCCACTATGTTTTTCCCTTCTTCCTAGCCCTCCCAAATCCAACTGGTGTGATGTTGCTGAATTTTATTCTAATCCGGAAGTACAGTAGGTAGGGAACCAGATGGGACCCAACCTCCCTTGACAATACCCACAACTAAGTTTATACCAACTTTGTTCAATACCCAGGCTGAGCATCAGTCTCTGCTGGGCTTACTAGCACTTTCAGAGGTGGGACCATAATCAAATGGAGTGTCTGTGCCTGAATCAGCCAGGGAGTGTTCTGCAGAGCAGCTGCTTCCAGTCCAGGCGCCCATTTCAACCTCTCGACCTTTCAAAAGAGCATAATATAGGGGTTCCTGGGTGACTCAGATGGTTAAGCGTCTGCCTTAAGCTCAGGTCATGATCCCAGGGTCCTGAGATCAAGCCCCATGTCAGGGTCCCCTCTCAGTGGGGAGTCTCCTTCTCCCTCTGCCTCTGCCTCTTCCCCTGCTTGTGCTCTCTCTGTCTCTCTCTCAAATGAATAAGTAAAATATTTTTTAAAAAGCATAATATAAATACAATCTCACTAAAATATTACTTACTGGTATAAAACTGTTGCAGCATAGTTCAATGGAGGTCAAGATAGAAAAGGTACAGCCACTCTAAATGCACGCTATTAGGATGGATAAAATTTAGCAGATACCTTCAAATGCCAGACTCTATGCTAAAACCTTTGCAAGTATTATCCATAATCTTTACTGTTACTTCAA
The DNA here is from genome assembly GCF_902655055.1 of Lutra lutra. NCBI lineage: Eukaryota > Metazoa > Chordata > Mammalia > Carnivora > Mustelidae > Lutra > Lutra lutra. Next base: position 56,107,169 of record NC_062290.1, read on the forward strand.
AATACTATTATTGCACTGACCTCTCTTACACATGAGGAAAACAAACCTCTCCCAACTAACATTGTTTTTTTGTTTTTGTTTCCTAGTGGTCCATTAGTTACCACTTAGTAAAATCAGAAATCAACTCATGGTTTTTCAGATGTCAAGGCTATGTCTTTTCTATAAATCTCAGGCTGTTATTCATTTAGAAGAATAAGTTTTTTTTTTTAAAAAAGGCTATTAAACACTAAATTTGGATTTAGTCATAGGGCAGAGCCACCAATGGCAACTACTCTGAGTATCACTTGCAAATAAGCTAAACAAAAACTGATTTTAAAAAAACAGAGCTTTTATCTTATAGATTTTGAATCTCATTCAGGAGAATGATAATCTCAAAAGGCTCACAGAAGCCACATGTTGACAGTGCTGCATCTAATGAAGGTTCTGATCAGTTACCACAAGCCCCAGACAAAGTCAGACTGCATGGTGCAGGTTCTAGGGAAGCAACACTAATCATCTGAGCTATAGATACAATTCATTTGGAAATAAGTAAGGAAATAAGAAAAATGTCTTCAGAATGTTAAAGTGGTATTATGGGGAAAGGAAGAAGACTTTCTCTCTTTCTCTCTGCCTCTCTTTTTTTAAAGATTTATTTATTTGAGAGAAAGAAAGAGTGTGTGCGTGTGCACAGATTGGTGCTGAGCAGAGGGAGAGAGAGAATCTTAAACCAGCTCCTCACTAAGAGCACAGCCAGATGCTAGACAGACCAGCTAGATGCCAGGCTCGATCCCAGGACTCTAAGATCATGATCTGAGCCAAAATCAAGAGTCAGATGTTTAACCGACTAAACCACCCAGGCACCCCAAGGAGGAAGATGTTCTATGTTACTCCAGAACAGTGTTTGCTTACCCTGGCTCAGTATTGGTCATCTGAGGAGCTCTTAAAAAGCTCTCACACCTGGACCCAATCCTAGAAATATTAATTTAAATGGTTTGAGGTAGGGTTTGGGCTTTTGCAAGTATCCTAAGTAGAAACCGTGGTTGATAGCCAATGCTTTAGAAAGAAATGAAAGAACTAACAGGTAAGAGTAATATTGAGGCAGGTTTCATTGATCCTGGGATTGATGTCAAACTCAACAGTGATGCTGAGCACCTAAGAAAGGCACATAGTCCCTCACAGTCTTTATTCACTAAGAATTTAGACAGCAGAAAGAAAATGTGTTTACATGGAACTTTAATACATTGCATACTATAATAAGAGTTGTGCTAATTTGTTTAATGGATTCATGAACAAAGAAGAAATCCTAAGTTGTATTTAAATCAATTTTAGAGACCACAGAAGAGAAAGTTGGAGTAACGATTTTACTATAAAGCTTGAAATATAGAACACTGAGATAAGTCTATCAATACAACAATGCAAAAGGCTGCATTGAGAATCAGAGTGCTTTCCAAAAATGAAAATACTTGAAATCTGGAGGACCTTCTGTCAGATATATAAAGAGATTTCTTCATTGGGTAGGAAATCAAACCAGACAGTAGTATTAGGGTTCTCCAGAGGAAATTAAAGCAGTAGGAGAAGAATCTATTGATATATAGATAGATGATAGATGGATACATAGAGAGATGACAGGCAAATGGACTGAGAGTCACAGACAGATCCATAGATTAGCTAGATGGATGAATGGAAGGATAGACAGATGGACAGACAGACAAAAAGACATTTATTGTAAGGAATTGGTTTATGCAATTGTAATGGCTGGTGAGTGAAATCTGTAGGGCAGGGTAGCAGTTTGGAAGGTCTTTGGCAGAAGCAGAAGCTGATGCTGCAGTCTTGAGACAATGTCTTCTTAGGGAAACTTCAGGTTTGCCCCTCAGATCCTTCATCTGAGTGTGTGAGGCTCACCCATACTATTGAAGAAAATCCCCTATACTTAGCACTGACTGAATATAGAGGTCAGCTGCATCTACAAAACACCTTCAGGGTAATACCGGATTACTGTTTGATTAAATAACCGGGCATCCTAACCTAGCCAAGCTGACACACAAAAGTAACCATTTAGCAACCTATAATTGTTTTTTCTACTCTAGGATTTTATGATTCCAATTAGAAAAACAAAAAGAAAAAGAAAACTGTCCTTTTCACATATAAGCCACCTATCCAGAAATCGAATATGCAGTTGCCATGCTCACTACCTGTTCTGTCATCATTCATTACTGTCACAATCTCATTTATGAAATCTAATTAGACTGAGATACCGATAGAAAATTATTGAGAGATCCAGGTCTGTCCAAATACTGTCCTTTCCATTAATCCTTCCTTCCTTCCTTCCTCTTTCTTTCTTTGAGTATAGCTGACACAATGTTACATTCATTTCAGGTGTGCAACATAGTGACTCAACCATCTGTGCAGGTCAAGCTGTACTCCCAGAACTACCATGTGTCAACACACAACAGTATGTTGTGTCAACAGTATGTTAGAGTGTCAACACTCTAACAGTATCATTGACTATTCCCTATGCCTCTCCATTACTCTTTATCTCCCCCTTGATCCTGTCAGTGTTAATATGTGCAAGGAACAATAGCCAGTTTTGAAAATAAAATAGTAAGTTATTTATTTAAAGATGATTTATTTATTTGAGAGAGAGAAAGAGCATGAGTGAAGGGGCAGAGGGAGATGGAGAAGCAGACTCCTCGCTGAGCAGGGAGCCCGATACAGGACTCAACTCCAGGACCCTGAGATCTTGACCTGAGCCCAAGGCAGACGCTTAACCAACTGAGCCCTCAGGTGCCTGGGATCAAGCCCTGAATCGGGCTCCCTGATCAGTGAGGAGTCTGCTTTTCCATCTCCCACTGCCCCTTCCCCCCACCCCACTCTCTCTCTCTCTCAAACAAAATCTTTTAAAAAATAAAAATAAATAAAATGAGCATTATCTTAATATAGGATTCTGTTAAAAGTAGGTTTTAATGGTTTTACATCAGAAATCTAATAAAAGCTTCCTTCCTCTAAGCCTTACATCCCAACTTAAATCTTGGATTCTCATGACCCTTTGCTTGTGTGCAGAGTAACAGCTGGAGGTACAGACACACAGTTGAGACGTGAGTACAGATTGATAACTAGTAAAACCCAAAGCAGGTATGAAGGACAGTAAAAGCTACGGAGCTGGAGATGAGCCTCTGACACTTTTTCTCAAACTGATATAACTTGAGAAAGAACAGATTTATGCTTATTCAGATTAGTAGTTGCTTCTTTATAATATAGAGGAGATACTAAAGAATAAAGAAGAGGTGAGAAAAAAGGCCACTTGGTCCAAAAAAAACCCAAAAAAACAAAACAAAACAAAAACCTCAAAAAACAAAAACAATTCAGGAACTGGGATGTCCTCACCTATCACTGCAACAGAAAAAAATAAATAAGAAAAAGTACTGTAAATGTTGCAAATCACAGAAAAATTCAGCCAGTTGTGTATTTGGGTTTGGCCTTGGGTAGTGATGAGGCAGCCTTCATATAATTTTCTAATTCAGGAAGTTTTAAAGATCACTGGGTTGGGACATGTTGAGTGCACTAAACATTGATATTACTAAGTTGTGTGAAGAGTCGACTATGTTTTCATACATTTGAAACCGATTTTAATTTTGCACTATTACTTTTAATTTGACTGGAATCATGAAATACCCACAAAGGTATTACTCACATAAACATATTTGTTTTTATGGTTTTTTTTTAAAGATTTTATTCATTTATTTGACAGAGAGATCACAAGCAGGCAGAGAGGCAGGCAGAGAGAGAGGAGGAAGCAGGCTCCCCGCCGAGCAGAGAGCCCGATGCGGGGCTCGATCCCAGGACTCTGAGATCATGACCTGAGCTGAAGGCAGTGGCTTAACCCACTGAGCCACCCAGGCGCCCCTGTTTTTTTTTTTTGTTTGTTTTTTAAAGATTTTATTTATTTATTTGACAGACAGAGATCACAAGTAGGCAGAGAAGCAGGCAGAGAGAGAGGAGGAAGCAGGCTCCCTGCTGAGCAGAGAGCCCGATGCGGGGCTCGATGCAGGGCCCGATCCCAGGACCCTGGGACCATGACCTGAGCCGAAGGCAGAGGCCTTAACCCACTGAGCCACCAAGGCGCCCCAGACGTATTTGGTTTTGAAAGGAAATGGTATAAATGTAAAACTCCGAAGAGAGAATTAAGAAAAAAAAGAGGTAATTTATAATAGGAGCACAGGTCTGGGAACTGGGGCTATATTCTGGCCCCAATGCTGTCAATAACTAGCTGGGGAGCAGAGGCTAAGTTGCTGAGCACCTGAGCATTTAATTTCTTCCTACAGAAGTTGAGTACATGAACCACATCTCTAAGACCCTCCTATTTCTAAAATATCATGAATCTTTTACCTTGAAATAGGTGAGTAGACAGAAGTTGAACTTCTGAATATACACCTTCCCTATTAAAAGTTGTTCAGAATCCCCATTATCTTTGCAACAAAAACCTGTGATATGAAATATCTCTATACAGTACTCTTATCTCTTTCTACATCACACTAAGTTCCAAGCATGTCAAACTGCTCACATATTCTCATCTGCCCAGGTTCCTCTGTCTAGATTCACCCAGAGGTCAATCTACATTTTTATACTGAATGGGGTAACTTACAGTGGTAAAAAGAAGGACTTGAATTTGTAGTCCTGATTTTTGCTGGGAATTATTTTGTTCTTATATGCAAATCCCTCAGCTTGTCCTCTAAGGAAGAAACATTCCAAGTATGAAAAGATGCTTGTTTTCCCAAGCAACACCCATGACAGACTTTCTGAACCATGAAAAGCAGTAGGAAAAGATAATTAATTAAAAGATAATTAAGATAATTGCACCTATATAAAATGTCTCGAAACCATTGTGACCTAACAGAAGCAAAATGTCCTATTAAAGGAATTATTTTCTCTGCATTCAGGGATTATGAGTTTCCAGTAAGAGTAAGTATGATCATCCTGGTAGCATTTAGGAAGCCCACAGAGTTCCACATGCCTGACCAGCTACAGGGAGAGCACTCAATGTTGAAACATTGTCTTCCCATCAGCTAAAATCTTAGAAATCCCCCTTAGGTCTGAGGAGATTTGAGACATAGCCAGAGGTAAAGAAAGTAACAGAGATTTAGGATTGAGGGGAAAACCCCCAAAGTTCCACTGTAGTAATCAAGGATAAAGAGGAGAAATATTTTCTGAGAGTCTGAGACATGATAAAGTTCTCAGTTATCAGATGGGAACTTCAGTTCTACCATTTCCTAGTGATGATGTCTATTACTTAAACCTCTCCAGTTTGTCTTTCTGGAATGAAGTATGACCAAAATGAACTGTAATTCTTATGAAAAAGGTTTTTAAACTGCTAACACTTATCAACCATTATAATGAATTAGACACTATACTGAACACCAGATATATATATAATGTTATTCAATACTAAACCTGTGAGGTAGCCATTATTATCCTCATTTTACAGGTGAGGACACTGAGACATAGAGAGATTAACTAACTTACCACATGATTCACAAAAGGAAAGCCAGGTTATGGGCTCAGATGCAGCTGGCACAAAATTTGTATACTTAACCACTATGCATACTTACATTACACTTGGAATAACTGTAACAAACTGTATTATTCAGGGAAGACTTATTTATCTAACACCCAAATGTAGAAACAGTATTGCTAATTCACATTACAGTCTGATGTTCAGTGTGTGCATGTGCATGTGTGTGTGTGTGTGTGTTGGCAGGAGAGATGAGAAGGACACCGGTCCCTTACAACTTATGACCTACCATGTATCACACTTGGCTTCCTGGGTGTCTACAGAAAGAAGAGAGTGGAACTGCTTGAAGATGATTTGAAAGTAGAGATAGAACCATCACTTACAACCTGTTTTCATTGTCCTAAGGTCAGTGCTATGGTCAGCTAACATCAAGGGACAGAGGAAGCATGCAGTTGTGAACAGAGATACCCATTTCTGTCACAACAAAACAGGGGTTAAAAAGTGAAGAGGTTAAAACAAGTCTAGGGAAGTGACACCATCATATATCATACAATATTATTATTCACCAAGAATATCTCTTTACTATGAAAAATCCATTTCATGCTTGTCTACTTTGGTAAATCGCAAAATTGAGTTTAAAATTGGTTAAAAATGAAAGTGATCACAAGAAAACTAAAAGGCATTTGATGTTGATAATCAGAGACTGGTATTTGCCCAGATGTTAACATAATCTAATTCCAGTTCATGATCATAATCTCTGCTATTTCTCTTCTTGGAATGGATGCTCACTTCTTGTCTGCTGTTCTTGTTCTAATAAATGCTGAATTTTTTTCAAATATAGGAAAAGTTGCACAACGAATACTACTGAATACTACAATCTTTAGTGTCTAGTCCCACCTAGGCAGCATTTAAGATGTATGTCCAAAAATATCGGAACAAAAAACAGGTTTTTTTGTACTTGCTATAACTGCTGAATTCTAATATCTTAGCAACCATGCAAAAATGAAAGACTTACCCAGATAGTTGCTTTTATACCCACAGAGTAAATAAAATGATTTGAAGAGAGGGATAAATGTAAATTTTATTGTTTTGTAACTATTATATTGTAATAATTTTCTCATTTATAACACTTTACTTTATATTCATATTCAACAATGTAAGAAAGTATCTTGCTGTTTATGATTGGTATGTTATAATAAATGAACCATCAAACATTTTCCTATTCATAAAATTTTGTATTCATGTTTGATGGCATCATTTGAAGATCTCCACAATGTACTAATGATAAAAAAACTTTTAAAATTTAAACCTGAGGAAATGTGGTTTTTGTAAAATTGTCAGTATATAGAGATAAAGAACTATATACAAAAAAAAAAAAAAGGAGTAGATTAAAAGGCAAATATAAAACCTGGGAAAGGAGTATTAGAACCAACAGATGAAACTATTGCTTTGTATTTATTTACTTCTTTTCTGATAATTCAGGGTTCAAAGACTATGAAAACTATATCAATCCTAAGACAGATGCTATGGCTTCTCTTTATTGTTTATTTTTCTTACTATGGGAGGGTAGGTAGTGAATTTGAGTTTTGTGTGTATTTTTTTTTTTCTTAACCACTCAAGTTTATTTGTGATTCAGGCATGGTATCCCAAATTGACCTCATTGGTGGAGACTTTGGTCATATTTTAAAAGTGTGTGTAGATGGCCGAATGTTCCAGGGCAAGGCAGTGGTTCAGTAACTCTCCAGACTCAGAAGTCAACTCCTGAGCATTAACATCACAGATTAAGGCTCCAGAGAGCCCATGGGGAGGGATTTTTGTTTGTACATTTCCCTGTTCTTTTTTTTTTTTTTTTTTACTTTTATACAAACATAAAATAACAGCATAATGAGAGAATAATGGCATATTGGTTAAAAATTAGACCCTCTGGGAGTGCCTGGATGGCTCAGTTAGTTGAGCATCCAAGTCTTGATTTTGGCTCAGGTCATGATCTCAGGGTTGTGGGATGGAGCCCCAAGTCAGGCTTCATGGTCAGTGCAAAGTCTATTTGTCCTTTTCCTTCTGCTCCTCTCTCTCTCTCTCTCTCAAATAAATAAAATCTTTAAAAAAAATCTTAAAAAAATCTTAAATCTTAAAAAAAAAAGAAAAGAAAAAAGAAAGCAGACTCTCTGATCTCCCATTTACCGGCTGTGTGAACTCTGAGAAGATGGAATCTTTCAGAAGTCCAATTTACTGTTCATAAAAAAAGGGGTAAAAGTCCTTAACTTACAGAAGTATCATGAGTCTTAACCGAAGTAATACATATAAACCACTTGTAACATAACAGAGCAGATGTTATGATCGCAAAGCATGTGTGTTATTAATGTTATCATTATTAGCTATTATTATCAACCAAAAACATTCACTAAATTATTATTATATTATTAATAATTAACATTATTTTCTCATCTGCCTCTTTTTGTTCAGTGTTTGGTCACACAGCATTAAGGTGGAAATGTGTTTTATCCAAAACACTTAAGAAAAGCAAAAGATGGTGATAAGTAAAAGGTCATATATCCAGGATTGCTGGATATATGGCAGCCTACAGGCTGCATTCCCTTTTATTCTATACCACAGCACTAGCACAATCTGTAGGCAGGAACACATGCATAGGATATTTTCAACAATATTAAGTCTGGAACTGTTGAAAAATCTGTAATTGAGAAAAACAGAATCAAAATTGATGAAAAAAGTCTCAGAACCCTGAGCCCAAAATACTAAAATATAATTCTGCAGGGAAGGATGCAAACTAGTATCTCCAGGGATGCATAAATAGTAATAGATATTCAATGAGCAGAGAAGATAGAAAACCTTATTACTGGGTGATTCCTGGGAGTGTTAATGGGAAACAAATTAAATGTGAATTTATATTAAAACATAAGAGTTATAAAGAATGAAGTGAAATGTTAAAAGCTTAGTAACAGCAAAAATGCTAAAGGCTTAGTAACATTTTGCTGGAAACAACTGATAAGATCCAGGATTAGACAATCGTGTGCAGGCAGCTCTGTTTTCTGAGAGAAACATAACAGAGACAAAGACTTCATGAGTTGGATTCTTTCACTGAGGAAGGGTGAGAAAGAACTGGCAAAAGGCAGAGTCTCCATTGACCAATGGGTATTGCGAGAACATCAGAAAGCCCCCTTGTTGAAAGATGAGAGAGTATAGTGGATAATATGAACAGGAGGCTAAGGGGTGAATTCTCATCTTGTGAGATGAATTCACAAGGAGCCTTCTTAACAAGACCCACTGTATCAGTTTCCAAGAAAGAAAATACAAATTAATCCACTGAACTTGTTTATAATTTGACTGAAAAATTACCCAGGAAATGTGCATATGGGAAAAAAATATATATATATTTTCGGAAGGTGAAACATGTTTTAGAACCTGGAAAGAAGCAAAACGAGAAGAAAACCCTATGTATCCTTAAAATTTATTTCACAAAGACAGTTTTGATCATTAGAAAAATGGAAAACTCGGACTTTGGAGTAAAGATGGGTTCATTACTCGTCTCTCATTGCCATTATCAATCCAAAATATGCATGAATTATGTTACCATCAATAGACCACTTCAATATATCCAAAATTATTGCATTAAGAATAATAAATTCTCGGGGCGCCTGGGTGGCTCAGTGGGTTAAAGCCTCTGCCTTCGGCTCAGGTCATGATACCAGGGTCCTGGGATCGAGCCCCACATCGGGCTCTCTGCTCAAAGGGGAGCCTGCATCTCCTTCTCCCTCTGCCTGCCACTCCATCAGCTTGTGCTTGCTCTCTCTCTCTCTCTCTGTCAAATAAATAAAATCTTAAAAAGAAAGAGAAGGAAAGAGAGAGAGAAAGAGAGGGAGGGAGGGAGGGAAGGAGGAGTGGGTTTAGGGAGGGAGGGAGGGAGACAGCCCTATGTAGAGGTAAAATAATTGAACAGTGGTCCCGGGAAACAAGAGTGAGAGACCAGGAAAGTGATAGGAAGAAGGTAAGTAAAGAACATAGTCAATACAAAAAAAAAATATTACCTAATTGGCTATGTCTGTGAACAACTAGAATGTTTGATCCAATCACAGCATTCTTTTTTCTTTAAAGATTTTATTTATTTATCTGAGAGAGAGAGAGAGAGCAAGCATGCACACACAAGTGGGGGTAGGGAACAAAGGGAAAGAGACAAGCAGACTCCACACTGAGCAGGGAGCCCAATACCAGGCTCGATCCCAGGACCCTGAGATCACGACCTGAGGTGAAGGCAGACACCTAACCAACTGAGCCACCCAGGCGCCACAACAACAACATTCTTAAGAACATATAGAACATGTTATAGATTCATCTATCACTTCTCGTCCTCCATCATTGAATAGTTGATCCACTTGGCAATAGTTTCCTGACTTTTGGAGTTGCACATATATGAGTGCACTGGTTCTTTAGCAGAGTCAGAGAAACTTCTGGAAGGGAAACACAAGGATCTTTAAATGTTTGAGGCAAGGTACTTCTGGACTGAAGAAGTGGAAGCCTGCAGGGAACATTATAGCTACAACTGGGCTCAGTGATCAGGCTAAGAGAGTAAACTGTAAGTATTTAATACAAAAACAAAGCCATGGTCGTGTGATAAATGTTTGATGTTTACAACATCCTAAAGAGCAAAGATTACTGCCACTTAAATTATGAATATCTCTAGCTGATCCCCAATACTACTCTGCTTTATTTTTCACACACTCACCATGTTTCCTGCTCCTGTCTGGGTTGTTAAGATATTATTTCTAATATAATGGAGAAAGAGAATATGCAGGTCACCCACCCTCTCACTACATGCCTATGTTTGATGCTAAATGAGTCTTGCATTGACAGTAAACAGCAATAGAGGCAAAAATATTGATGCGTTTCTCTAAACTTTTTCTCAGAAATATATCTTCTTTTTGTCTGAATTTTTCGGTCTTTGATGAACATGATTCCTATAAATATGTAGCCAGTGTGGAGAAAGGAGTTGGTAGAATTTGATAAAATCAGACACTGCAAACTAAACATCAATTTGATGCCTGAATTAACCAAATAATTACTAAGCCTCTCCTCCTTCCTGCACTATATGAACTTCGCCTAAGAATTATCTCGGGGATTTATGCATGTGGATGCCAACCATTGCAAGGCATTTCAAAGATAAACTATATTTAAAACACACGCAAATTCTGTTGAATTGCATTTAATTAAAACATTCATAGTGTACATGAGTGGCAGTGATATTTTGCAAATTACTAAGTGCCAGAGAAATTCCGAGCCAACCCAAGTAGTTACTGTATTCTATGCCTAATGCTTACAAAGATTCTGATTCATCCAGGGAACATTTATATGCAGACTATAACAAGTAAGCAAAGCTTTGTCACTCCTCTGATTAAGGGAATTGATTTGACTTTAGGAAGAGTGACTTTAATTAGCTGTGCAAATGCCATTAATTCCAATTAATCTTCTCACACTGTCAAGACAAAAATCCTAGGAGAAGATAAATTGCAGCAAATCAATATAGCCCTTGTTTTTACCAGGAACAGGTGCTTGAGGAAAGAGGAATGTCATTAATGAGTGTCTATATCAAGAACTATTTAAACAAGACAGTAATTCAATGTGAAAACCTTCTAGATGATTTCTTATATCCTATTTATATATCCCTTAATTGCTTTCAATTGGACAGAAACTATTTACCATAGAGATTTTGAGAATTATTATTACAATTCTATGGAGAACTCTATTACAAATCATTTTTGCTACTGTAGAAAATATGAAGATAAAGACATATGTTCAGATGCATTGTACTCTCCATGTGTTTTTCGTTCAAATACAAATATAATTGCTTAACATGGTAGCAATGATTAATAGTTACTATATCAAATTAAAACATCGCGGTCAACTATGAATGAATGTAAAGACAAGTGTTTAAGGTAAAAAAGGTTAAAGTAAAAACTTTCTATATGCTGACATCAGAGAGATTATCCATGTCACTACAGAATATGGAGAGTCTATATTCTTAGACTACATATCATATTTTCTAAGCTCTAACTTCACTTCTTACCAATTTCCCTCTCATCCATTCATTTTCTGCTCAATTTGGGTTTTCTCTTTTCCGAAAAATAAGCTAAATCCATTGCTACCATCAGGGCCCTTCAGTTCGTTTCTCTGCCATCCCCACCTTTCATGAGCCTTCCAGCAAGAATCTCTCCCCATGGAGCCTATGTGCCCCCAACTCCCTAGTCAGTCTGTCCCTTGGTAATTTTATTTGGGCTTACTATGTAGCACTTACCTTACCTGAGATTGTTAGTTTTCTCTTAACTAATTTCCTCTATGACTCTTCCCAGCTCTGTGAGGCTACCTGTGGACAGAGGCTCACGACTGTATATTCTATATCTAGCACAGCACCTAAAAAATAGTGGACACTCTATGCATAAATAATGAGTGAAAAAAATGACTGAAATGTAAACACAGACACCTTCTTAAAAGTAGAACACAATGTTGACTTGTGGGTCAAGGTCCTCTAAGCCACCTTCAGGCTTAATGCTTTGCTAGAACTCACAAAACTCAGAATAGCTATTATACTCACGGCAACATTCTATTACAGTGAAAGGATCGAGATGAAAACCAGCAAAGGGAAAAGGCCCAAGGGACAAATTCTAGGAGAAACCAGGATCAAATTTCCAGGTGTCCCCCTGCTAGCAGAATTGTAGGAGGACACATTTAGATCTCCCAGCACAGATGCATTGACATCATGGGTAAAGTTTTGCCAAATGAGGGAAACTCACCCACCCCTTGTTACCTAGAATTTTTATTAGGCATGCGCGCAGCATCTACGTAGCTGACCTCAGATACTCGAACCCCAGCCCCCCAGAGCAAAACCAGATACTCATGGTAAATCGAGCTGTTGGTATGAACTTCTCTGGTCACATTTATTGGGCATACAAAAACACTCTTCTCACACAGCATATTCCAAGGGCTCAGAGCTTACCTTCCAGGACCCCTGTCAAGTGCCAGCATGCCAAAGAAAAGTCTTTCTTTGGAATGAGAGGTTCTCAGGAATCCAGGCCTGGTGAATTAACCCTTTCCTGCACAACTTGCTTGCCATGTCTGCATCTAACTGGCTGGGAGGAACCCCTGATATCTGAAAATCCTGTTGCAGAGCTCCTAATATCCTCATTGGCTGACATTTAGCACCGATCTGGTCAGATTCATCAGACTCTAAGCCCCAGGGAAGTGGAGCTCCAGGGGAATGGGCCTTCTCTTGTCCCTAAGAGATGTCAGCTTTCCAATTTATTCCCAAACTACATTTTTAAAAAATATTTGATTCTATCTGCTGCTGACATTTTATACTTTGCTTCTAACTCCTAACTGAAATTGAGCCCTTTCTCTGGGCTTCCATCCCTTCCACCATCTTCAGGTCCTTTGCCATCAACACATCTACTTATTGGGTCATCTGTTCTCCCCCTCTCCTGCTTCCTGCTTGTAATCATCACCTAAATTTCCAAGGCAATATCCCTTTTAAAACTAACTTAAAAAGCAAAGTAACAATGACAACCACAACAAAAATCCTCTTGAGGCCTGAGTTTTTTTGTTTTTTTTAAGATTTTTTTTTATTTATTTGACAGAGAGAGAGAGGGGAGCACAAGTAGGCCGAGAGGCAGGCAGAGAGAGAGAGAGGGAGAAGCAGGCTCCCCATTGAGCAGAGAGTCCTATGTAAAACTCAATCACAGCACCCTAGGATCATGACCTGAGTCAAAGGCAGATGCTTAACTGAGCTACCCAGGTGCCCCTGAAACCTGCCTTCCTTGAGCAATTATTCTGTCTCGGGTTTGCATCAAGTTTCTGCAGATGGTGCACATTTGCTGGTCCGCCTCCTTGCTCTTAAGTCCTTCTCTACCTCTAGCACACTGGCCCCCTTCTCTGTCTTTCCACTACAGTGAATTTCACCAAGTTCACCAGAACTCTTTAATTACCAAAGATGAGCCACTTCCCAATCTTGCCTTTCATAATTTCTCTTTGATATTTGACTTTATGGACCACTTCTTTCAAGAAGTTTTTTAATATCCACTTTCCCTGTGACCATTTTATTCTGGTTCTCAGCTCCTTCTCTGCAGCATCACTGGCTACATACTCTCCCTCTGCTCTATCCATTCCTTCTCAGACTCTTTGTGCAGTTTCCTCATTTCCAAAACAAGGATAATAACACCTACTTCATTGGCTTATTGCTAGGAATTGGGGGGAACATAATGAGAACTCACCTAGCCTATCCTTGTCACTGGAGCAATGTTATTATTACTGGAATCCCACTGGTTCATAATTTAGAGCAAAACCATCCTAAATCTTATAATTGACCCAACTGGCAATAAAATTTCTCTTCTCCTTAGATAGTTACATCTTATATAATGCTTGTAGTATCACTTTAAAATTGGAAGGAACAAGGTACAACAAACATGAAACCATTTTCAGGATCACAGATCGGGAATGCTAACTTGGTAGACTTTACTGGGAGCATTAACAACGCACAGCACTAACTGATCTTTTGAATGACTGATGGATTTTAGCTGAAAGTTCTTCCAGGAAAAGTAATTTACATAAACCACAGAACAGCTGGATAATGAATTACAGTTCTGAGAACTTGTTGGGAACACATGGTGTGTTCTTTAGGGGCACGCAGAGCTCCCTTGCTATATTTTATAAACAGTGATGAAAGTTTTTCAATTTACGAGGAGGTATTTTTTCTTTTTTTTTTCTTTATTTAGGAGATATTTTTTCTGAAAATTTACACTTGACGTTAATAAATTTAAACTTAATGATTCAAACAGGGAAATAAAGTAGCTGCTTTTCCATTTTATAAGATTTTAAGAAATTAATTTCATTCATCTAATGCATATTGTGTACCTTCTAGGTCCTTAACATTAGAAGTAGCATGTGTTGCACTGTGGAAGATACAAAGACAAATCAGAAATAATTTTTTCTTAAGGTAAAGTTTTAAGGACTTCTCAACATATGTAAAGTTTAACTTGTATTTTCTGGAAAGTCTCATACTGGTCTCTGTTCCATCAGAGAGCTCAAGACTGAAGACAAGTTTTTCCAACTTGTCAGCATATAAATGGTAGTTAAACCGGGGAGGTGAATAAGATCACAGAAGATATTATGATAAGTGAAGAGATAATAAAAATGAGGGTTGATGAGTGGCATCCCCAAGATGGTGACACAGGTTATTCCTGACTTCAATTCCCCCCCCCACAAGAATAACAACCAATGTCTATTCAAGAACAAGACATGACTGAGAGGATCCTAGAACATGAGGGTGAACCTGAAGCACTCACCACCTGCACCTCAGAGACCAAGAAAAAAAATGTATTCAAAGGCTAAGAGGAGCAGCTACACATTGATCACAGTGCCTTTCCTCCAGGACAGTGTGTCTCCACAGGGAAAGTTTCCTCCTATAGGAAAAAGAGAGCCCAGGGAGGACAGCTAGTCTTCCTTAGCACTGGGGGGGGGGGGGGGGTCACTCTGTGGGAGTCCCTACTCTGAATTTGCTCCATAGGGATTGTAGGGGAGTCTCCTGGGCTCAACCACTGGGAATCTGACTATGATGGAGAAAAGGGGAGGGGCTTACAACAACCAGTACACAGATCCTGGCAGACCAAGTTCGTCCCTACACTGCCCAAATAGTAATTTTGTTCCTCCAGAGAACCAAGTTGGGGGCACACCCTGAGTAGGAAACTTGGTGAAGCATAGATCTGCCTGATTTGGATCTTCCAGTGACAAGTTTTGCTGGCCCTAGAGCCCAGCTTGCTCCAAGCAAGGGGCTGAGGCACAGTCCCTCCCCCACTGGAGAGACTGCCTTCCAGCCCCACATGACCAGTAGGGCTCGTGACAACCCCTAGAAGTTGTGTGGCCTGGTGGCTCTTGAGCCCAGAGGTGGGTAAGGAGAGCTGATTATTCCCAGAGCAAAGCTACTGCCAGGCACGGATATTTCCCCTGCTGTGCACAGGCAGGGGGATTAACTCAGAGTCAAGGCTGAGGGTAGCTCCCAGCCCCTTCCAACCAGAGAGACTATATGAGAAAATGAGAGTAGCTTCGGGCAGCCCCTCTCCCTCCTGCTTGGGCAAGAGGACTGAGACATAGTTCCACCGAATGCACAGAATGTCTTCTGGCCCCATCTTACCACAATTGCTCACAAAAGCACCTGAAAACTATGTGACCCAGGACTGCCAGCACCAAAAAAAAGGAAGATAGTCAATAGTTTGCAGACTGAAGTTAGTGGTCTTGTTCAACTTGGGAACTTAGGTTGTTGGTCAGCTTGAGCTAAGACAACAAACAAAGAGCTTTACCAGTTTTAGAGGTTTGTCCTATTATACCCAGGCAGGGAATCTAATCTGTAGCCTCTCTCATCACTGAATACAGCCCTAACCTGTCTGACAGGGAACCTGACCAGAAAATATAGGGAGCTGCTGTAGCCCATTCAATGCCCCTACATACAGTAGCACCTGAACAAAGACCACAACCCAAATCTCCCCCCATCTCCAGAGCAAAACCAGTAGCTTCACCTGACCAGAGAACTCAGGGCTCACTCAGGCCTGATTCTGAACCCCAAACAATGAGTTATAGAGGCCCTATGTCCTGGCCTGCTACCCTGCCAGGGCAGGGATGCTAATTTATAGCCTCATCTAATACTGATTATAGTACTCAGTCCCAAACATATAGTAATGCTGACCAGAGAATCCTACAGCCTCACTTGGGTAAGGAACCAAGCCCACACTTCATTCAACTGTTCTCAGCTAGTGGTATACTGGCCCCCACCCCTGTCCTCAGAATCAGTTTCCTCACCCCAAAACTGACCATAAGAGCAGGCCCCACCAAAGCATGACCAGCAGACACACCCAGAAACTCAGACTGAGCTGACTGGTGAAGAACTCTTTCTGCCAAAACAAACCCATAAGGTCTCAAAGGGGAGCCCCAGGACTCAAATGCACAGATACCAATGTAAAAAAATCAAGGATCATGAAAAACCAGGTATGATGCCACCAAAGAAAATTAATAAAGCACCAATAAATGACCCTAAAGAAATGGAGATCTATAAACTATCAAACAAAGAATTCTGGATAAGTAACTCTTTTTTTTTTTTTTTTTGGATAAGTAACTCTTAAGGAAGTTTAGTGAACTACAATGCAACATAGATAACTAAGCAAACTTGGGAGAATAATGCATGAACAAAATGAGAAATCTGACAGAAATAGCAACCATCAAAACAAAACAAAACAGAAATCCTAGAGTTGAAAAAATGGTAACTGAACTGAAGAATTCCACAGAGAGTTTCAAAAAGTAGACTTGACCATGCAGAAGAAACAATCAGTGATATGGAAGATAGAACATTGAAAAATACCTAGTCAGGGAGCAAAAAGAAAAAAGAATGAAAAGGAGTGAAGAAAACCCATGGGAATTACAGGGCACAATGAAAAGAAACAATATTTGCATTATGGGAATTTCTAAAAGAGAAGAGAAAGAGAAAGTATATTTAAAGCAATAATAGCTGAATCCTTCCCAAACTTGGGGATAGAATAGACATCCAGAGAGACACATCGTAATTCAATTTCCCCAAGTCCAAGACGAAGACAGAAATTTTAAGAGCAGAAAGACAAAAGAGAGAAGTTACGTATATACAGGGGAACCCCATAAGACTGTAGACAGATTTCTCAACAGAAATTTTTCAGGCTTGGGTATCTGAGTGGCTCAGTCAGTTAAGCATTAACTTTTGGTTTGTGCTCAGGTCATGACCTCAGGGTTGTGGAATTGAGCCCTACATGGGCCTCTGTGCTCAGTGTGAAGTCGGCTTATACTTCTCCCCTCACTACTATTCCCATTCTCTTCCTTTCTCTCTCGCCTCTCTCAAATAATAAATGAAATCTTTTTTAAAAAAAGTTAATTTTTCACACCAGAAGAGAATGGGATGACATATTCAAAATATAGAAAGAAAACAACTGTCAACCAAGAATATTATACCCAGCAAAGCTGTCCTTCAGAAATGAAGGCGGGATAAAGACTTTCCCCAAACAAACAAAAACTGAGGCAGTTCATGCTACTAGACACGACTTGTGCCTTACAGGAAATTGCTAAAGGGAGTTCTCTGAGTATAAATAAAAGAACGCTAATTAACGTCATAAAAACACAAAGAGGTCGCATAAATCTCACTTGTAATTGTAAATGCATAGTCATAATTAGATTCTGCAATATGGTAATAGTGTTGCCTAACTCACAACTGCAGTTTAAAAGTTAAAAAAATCAAACATAGCAAAAATAACCATAAACAATCATCCATTATTAGCGACACAATATAAAAACATGTAAACTGTAACAGCAATAACTAAAATGTGAGGGGAGAGGAAGTATAAGTGTAAAGTATATGAATTCCATTGAAGCTAACTTGTCATAAGTTTAAAATAGGATGTCATAAGTTTAAGATACTTTATGTAAGCCTTATGGTGACCATAAGGGAAAATCCTTTAGCGATTATACAAAAGAACACAATAAAGAAGTCAAAATCTACTGATATTGAAAACATCAACACACACCTAAAGACAGCACGATAAGAAAACATATCTCCAGGAAGCCCTCTAAATCTGGGAAATTAGCTTTCTTTGTTCTCAGGATATTTCTGTCAGGGTAAAGGCTGCTGATCTAGAAAACACACACCTGTCTTCTGGATAGTACTGGAAAATGGTGACAAATTCCACAGGTACCATCTCAATGTGCCAGAAAGTGACAGAGCAGTTGGAAAGGAAACCATTTCATTTTACATTAGTGGCATTTCAACCATGTCTTCCTCGACAGGGGGGAATTAGTCATTTTCCACCTCTCCCAACAACATGTGTAAACTCTCTCCTCAGCTTTCGGTGTTATGGTTACACCGCTTTCTATTTTCACTTTCCAAAGATGTTCTATTCCTTATTCCCCCTCACATGCTGGATATTCTAGTGTAGTCCTCCATGTGCCAACAAAATTCAAGTTTCAAGAATGACTTTAAAGGTATGTGCCAGAACCATTGCCTCTCCTAAGAATTCCCCAGGTTCTTCACAATGAAATTATTCAAACTAATTATTGATGTGTGTAAAACTACTGAGATGTGATGACTTAATGATTTGGGAGGGCATAAATGTTCCATGGTCCCTGAATTCTTTTTTTTTTGTTAATATATTTTTATCCCCAGGGGTACAGGTCTGCGAATCGCCAGGTTTACACACTTCACAGCACTCACCATAGCACATACCCTCCCCAATGTCCATAATCCCACCCCTCCGCCCAACCCCCCTGCCCCCATCAACCCTCAGTTTGTTTGGTGAGATTAAGAGTCACTTATGGTTTGTCTCCCTCCCAATCCCATCTTGTTTCATTTACTCTTCTCCTACCCCCTTAACCCCCCATGTTGCATCTCCTCTCATTCATATCAGGGAGATCATATGATAGTTGTCTTTCACCGATTGACTTATTTCGCTAAGCATGATACCCTCTAGTTCCATCCACGTCGTCGCAAATGGCAAGATTTCATTTCTTTTGATGGCTGCATAGTATTCCATTGTGTATATATACCACATCTTCTTTATCCATTCGTCTGTTGATGGACATCTAGGTTCTTTCCATAGTTTGGCTATTGTAGACATTGCTGCTATAAACATTCGGGTGCACGTGCCCCTTCGGATCACTACGTTTGTATCTTTAGGGTAAATACCCAGCAGTGCAATTGCAGGGTCATAGGGTAGTTCTATTTTCAACTTTTTGAGGAACCTCCATGCTGTTTTCCAGATTGGTTGCACCAGCTTGCATTCCCACCAACAGTGTAGGAGGGTTCCCCTTTCTCCGCATCCTCGCCAGCATCTGTCATTTCCTGACTTCTTAATTTTAGCCATTCTGACTGGTGTGCGGTGATATCTCATTGTGGTTTTGATTTGTATTTCCCTGATGCCGAGTGATATGGAGCACTTTTTCATGTGTCTGTTGGCCATCTGGATGTCTTCTTTGCAGAAATGTCTGTTCATGTCCTCTGCCCATTTCTTGATTGGATTATTTGTTCTTTGGGTGTTGAGTTTGCTAAGTTCTTTATAGATTTTGGACACTAGCCCTTTATCTGATATGTCATTTGCAAATATCTTCTCCCATTCTGTCAGTTGTCTTTTGGTTTTTGTTCACTGTTTCCTTTGCTGTGCAAAAGCTTTTGATCTTGATAAAATCCCAATAGTTCATGTTTGCCCTTGCTTCCCTTGCCTTTGGCGATGTTCCTAGGAAGATGTTGCTGCGGCTGAGGTCGAAGAGGTAGCTGCCTGTGTTCTCCTCAAGGATTTTGATGGATTCCTTTCTTACATTGAGATCCTTCATCCATTTTTGGTCTATTTTCGTGTGTGGTGTAAGGAAATGATCCAATTTCATTTTTCTGCATGTGGCTGTCCAATTTTCCCAACACCATTTATTGAGGAGGCTGTCTCTTTTCCATTGGACATTCTTTCCTGCTTTGTCAAAGATGAGTTGACCATAGAGTTGAGGGTCTATTTCTGGGCTCTCTATTCTGTTCCACTGATCTATGTGTCTGTTTTTGTGCCAGTACCATGCTGTCTTGATGAGGACAGTTTTGTAATAGAGCTTGAAGTCCGGAATTGTGATGCCACCAACTTTGGCTTTCTTTTTCAATATTCCTTTGGCTATTCGAGGTCTTTTCTGGTTCCATATAAATTTTAGGATTATTTGTTCCATTTCTTTGAAAAAAAATGGATGGTACTTTGATAGGAATTGCATTAAATGTGTAAATTGCTTTAGGTAGCATAGACATTTTCACAATATTTATTCTTCCAATCCAGGAGCATGGAACATTTTTCCATTTCTTTGTGTCTTCCTCAATTTCTTTCATGAGTACTTTATAGTTTTCTGTGTATAGATTCTTAGTCTCTTTGGTTAGGTTTATTCCTAGGTATCTTATAGTTTTGGGTGCAATTGTAAGTGGGATGGACTCCTTCATTTCTCTTTCTTCTGTCTTGTTGTTGGGGTAGAGAAATGCAACTGATTTCTGTGCATTGATTTTATATCCTGACACTTGACTGAATTCCTGTACAAGTTCTAGCAGTTTTGGAGTGGAGTCTTTTGGGTTTTCCACATATAGTATCATATCATCTGCAAAGAGTGATAGTTTGACTTCTTCTTTGCCAATTTGGATGCCTTTAATTTCCTTTTGTTGTCTGATTGCTGAGGCTAGGACTTCTAGTACTATGTTGAATAGCAGTGGTGATAACGGACATCCCTGCCGTGTTCCTGACCTTAGCGGAAAAGCTTTCAGTTTTTCTCCATGGAGAATGATATTTCCGGTGGGTTTTTCATAGATGGCTTTGATAATATTGAGGTATGTGCCGTCTATCCCTACACTTTGAAGAGTTTTGATCAGGAAGGGATGCTGTACTTTGTCAAGTGCTTTTTCAGCATCTATGGAGAGGATCATATGATTCTTGTTCTTTATTTTATTAATGTGTTGTATCACATTGATTGATTTGTGGATGTTGAACCAACCTTGCAGCCCTGGAATAAATCCCACTTGGTCATGGTGAATAATCCTTTTTTTTTTTTTTTTAAAGATTTTATTTATTTATTTGACAGAGAGAGATCACAAGCAGGGCAGAGAGGCAGGCAGAGAGACAGGAGGAAGCAGGCTCCCTGCTGAGCAGAGAGCCCGATGTGGGACTCGATCCCAGGACTCTGAGATCATGACCTGAGCCGAAGGCAGCGGCTTAACCCACTGAGCCACCCAGGCACCCTGAATAATCCTTTTAATGTACTGTTGAATCCTATTGGCTAGTATTTTGGTGAGAATTTTTGCATCTGTGTTCATCAAGGATATTGGTCTGTAGTTCTCTTTTTTGATGGGATCCTTGTCTGGTTTTGGGATCAAGGTGATGCTGGCCTCATAAAATGAGTTTGGAAGTTTTCCTTCCATTTCTCTTTTTTTGGAACAGTTTCAGGAGAATAGGAATTAGTTCTTCTTTAAATGTTTGGTAGAATTCCCCTGGGAAACCATCTGGCCCTGGGCTTTTGTTTGTTTGGAGATTTTTTAAGATTTTATTTATTTATTTGACAGAGAGAGATCACAAGTAGGCAGAGAGGCAGGCAGAGAGAGAGGAAGAAGCAGGCTCCCCACCGAGCAGAGAGCCCGACGCGGGGCTCAATCCCAGGACCCTGAGACCATGACCTGAGCCGAAGGCAGCGGCCCAACCCGCTGAGCCACCCAGGCGCCCCTGTTTGGAGATTTTTGATGACTGTTTCAATCTCTTTACTGGTTATGGGTCTGTTCAGGCTTTCTATTCCTTCCTGGTTCAGTTGTGGTAGTTTATATGTCTCTAGGAATGCATCCATTTCTTCCAGATTGTCAAATTTGTTGGCGTAGAGTTGCTCATAGTATGTTCTTATAATTGTCTGTATTTCATTGGTGTTCGTTGTGATCTCTCCTCTTTCATTCATGATTTTATTTATTTGGGTCCTTTCTCTTTTTTTTTTGATAAGTATGGCCAGGGTTTATCAATCTTATTAATCTTTCAAAGAACCAGCTCCTAGTTTCGTTGATTTGTTCTATTGTTTTTTTGGTTTCTATTTCATTGATTTCTGCTCTGATCTTTATGATTTCTCTTCTCCTGCTGGGTTTAGGCTTTCTTTCTTGTTCTTCCTCCAGCTCCTTTAGGGTGTAGGGGTTAGGTTGTGGTACCTGAGACCTTTCTTGTTTCTTGAGAAAGGCTTGTACCGCTATATATTTTCCTCTCAGGACTGCCTTTGTTGTGTCCCACAGATTTTGAACCGTTGTGTTTCATTATCATTTATTTTCCATGAATTTTTTCAATTCTTCTTTAATTTCCTGGTTGACCCATTCATTCTTTAGAAGGATGCTGTTTAGTCTCCATGTATTTGGGTTCTTTCCAAATTTCCTCTTGTGATTGAGTTCTAGCTTCAGAGCATGGTCCCTGATTCTAATTAGTATATGGATATGTGTTAAAAATCAAAGGGGAAATAAATTTATACAGATCATACTTATTCATTCCAATGACTTTTACACATCTGGAAGAAGTTTGTATTATTTTTGATCTTATAACAAAGGCTGTTCTGACATAGACATGAAAGTAGAGAGCTGGAAAATTATGCATTAAATTAGATCATATAACTTGATCATTTGTGCATAACTTTATTAAATTTTTTTAATGAAACAAATATTGAACATATAAGTTATCGAATAGTTATAGAATTTGGCAGTATATAAGGTAAAAATGTATAAGCTGATTTTATGCTGGGGTTTGCTATGAATTTCTGTTTTTTAAACATGAATGGGCATTGACTTTTCTAAACTATTACTTTGATATCTTCTGAAATAACCACATGACTTTTCTCCTTAATCTTTCAGTATAAAAAAATGACAGAGAATGACACAGAATGATTTCCTAATATTGACCTAACCTTGTTTACTTGGAATAAACCCTATTTACTCAAAAAAAAAAAAAAGAGGGTGGACAGTATACTTGTTAGGCAAATGAAGATGAAATCTCAAATAAGAGAAAATGGGTGGTCAGGGAGCCTGACCAAGGAGAATGACCAGCAGCATTTAATGGCACCAAAAGCTCATGTAAATGAGGACAGAAACAGCTCATTATTTTAACTATGTGATGGCTATCCCTTCATTACCACTAAAACCCTGTCACTCAAATCATCAGGCAACACAGTTTAATTGTTCATCCTCTCAGAGTTGTTTGTTTTCTTTCCTGTGTAACTGTAAAAGAGCCATGAAGAATGAAAGAAGCCCAATTGCAGGGGATTTGGGGTCATGAAATGGAAATGAGGAAGTAGGCACAGAGCCTTGTCTGTGAAGAAAGTTTGCAAGGATATGTGCTAGATGTGTGTTTTTCTTGTTCTCTTCATTATGAAACCATATGTGAACATTAGATTCCATCTGCATTCCCTTGAAATGTCATCAGTTGTTTCCATCCATACCTCACAGAGACGGTCATTGAAGAGGGAGACACTGGAACATAACAGTGTCTAGTTAAGTATCGCACGAGTTTCCAAGTAGCAGAACCACACGGCAGTTTTTCCTTAGAACTTGTGTGTTTACTAGATATTACTTGGGGTGACTATTTGGAAAACTATTTCATTCATACGTTTGGGTCATAATGGTCATCTCAACTCCACACAGTTGGTTTTGTAAAAGTCCACGTTGAAGAAGCTTGTTAGAGAAGCCTAGACAGCCATTTTATAAGCATGATTCTGATGCACAGGCTAGAAAGTCCATACAAGCATCATCCCCTAGAAGACCTGTGCCTGAATATGTATGACCTAATCACAATATTGCCAAGCTGGAATAATAATGATATTAAACAAGGACCTAACACCTACTGCAAAGCAAGCACTCTGTTCTACAGCTCTGGGATTCATTTAATCACAACTCTGTGACATGGGTCCATTATAACCCCCATTTTACACATGGGAGGGAATTGAAATTAATGTGTATACAGTCACATTAAAAGGATGGCAGAACTGGGAATTGAAGCTGGAATCTAAATCCTATACTCTATTGTCTCCAGATAGGCTACAATGTGGCTGTTTTTAAATCCTGTCCCTGACACATGACTTTGCCTAAGAAGTCAGAAAATAAGAAAGAGGACAACAATGAAGAGATCCATTTGAATCCCATACCAGGGCCAAGGTGCTGATATAATATGAGAGGCTAGAGAGAAAACTGAAGATACTATTCATACCTTGAATTGATATCAACAAGGTTTGTTGTAACACAATTCCCAAAAACTAAATACGATCAGATCATATTCAGGTCTGAGTGCCCAGGCATGAAATCACTGAACCTGGAACCAAGCTCTGTGCTTTTGGACAAATGATCTGATTTCTATGAGTTCAGCCTTCACACCTGTGAAATGGGAATCAAAACTATCTCCTAACCCTCTAGAGGTGGGACTTACCACCAAATCATGACTGTCCATCACCTTAAGGATGCTGCTTCAGGAACACTGAGGAATAAGTTGTTTTAAAGCAAATATTACAGATAACTCCTAAATTACTTTTATGAATGAGTTCCTTTAAAATATATTTATAGAAAAATAAACATAGAAAAGTGGAAGATGTGAATACTTTACAACCTCTCCATGACATATCTGCTATAGGAAAACTTTGCTCAGGTATACAGTAAGTATAAAATTCAAATGGCACTGTTTTTTTTTTTACAAAACAACAAAATAAGAACACAACATAACTGCTCCTCACTCGGTAAATATTATGAAATACCACCACGTTATATTCAGCTCCAATGAATAAATTAGATCTAAACATATCAAAAGAATAAACCTAAAAAACATGTTGAGTAAAACAAGTTAGTAGCAAAAGGAAACATGCACTGTGATAATATCCAAGTGTATATTTCTCTAGATACAAATGCAGCAAAATCACACACACTCAAAAGCTAAGGAAATATACTTGCCTTCTTCAGAGAGTGATTCTTTCTGTAGGGGAGGTAATTACTGGGAGGATGAATAAAGGTGGAGTCTGAAACTGTAGGTGAATTTGTAACATTTTCTTTTTTGATGCAGAAAAGACAGCTCATTTTTTTTTTTTTAATGAGCATGAGGTGGGGAGTGGGCAGAGGGAGAGGGAGAGAGAGAATCTCAAGCTGACTTCATGCCCAGTGCAGAGCCCAAGGTGGGACTCGATGTCACTACCCTGAAATTATGACCTGAGCCAAAATCAAGAGTTGGGTGCTCAACTGACTGAGCCACCCAAGGGCCCCTCAACCAATTTTGATCACATGTTAATGTCTATTTACAGTAATAATGAGGATGTGGGTATGTGTTATATCATTTCCTTTTCTTTGTGTATGTTTGAAATGTTTGGCAAGATAAATAACTATTACAAAAACAATATAAAAGAGACTAACAAAGACAGCTACCATAATCATCCCATTAGCGAGTTGTTCAACATCTAGACGGTGCTACTTGCCTAGGCATTTACTGGAGGGGGAATCTCAAGCTGGTGGTGGTTGTCCATAGTCATTAAGGTTCTTTCAGCTTCCAAAACATACGATTTTATAAAATGAATCTTAGGAAATCCTTAGGTCAAGTTTAGTTTACAAAAAATAGTCTCCTTTAAACTCTAATGCATATGAAATGCTAAAAGCTGTTGGGCCTTTTCTGACTGTGGGCCTCAGGATTGTTTTTTTCTCATATTAGGAAATAAAGACAGCCACCTACTAATGGATGAGCGTAGTTGACCCTGTCTGTGCTGGGCCATGATCTCCCGGGATACTTTAACACTTTCTGTGCACACCTGCCATGGATTTTATATGTTTTTGCTTCTAATGTCCAGCATCTGTGACTCAAATGACTCAAAGGACTACCCCAGGCTGCTGAAGCCATTTTGCCTACTCGGACAGCTCAAAGTGCCTTGGGAGTTAACTTCCCCCAAGCCAGCCCCAGGGCAGCCTTAGCTAATGACTAATGGGAAGAATGAAAGCCCAGCTCCTCTTAGGAGAAACCATACTTTGCACATCACAGCTCCCCATGGGATTAGGCTGGGGCTGAGACTTTATCTGAATTCTGTCGTTGCTCATCCTCTTCCCCTTTCTGGTTCTGCTCTCTACACTCCCTTACTGTTATCTCCTGGAACATTTAAATTACTTGCTCACAAATCCTTGTCTCAGGGTCTCCTGAGAATCCTGACCCAAAGAAAGCAGTTAATGCATTTAGTCGCTCTTTTTTCATTATACCTCACACATCAAATCATTCTTGTAAGGTTAGTCATTCCAATCTGACCATCTCCGAACTCCCATAAACTCCTATCCAGGTCTTAGGTAAAAACAGGGCTTTGAGGAAGAAATGAACAAAATCGCAGTAAGAAATAAGAAATTAGGACCCCATTATCAGAGTCTAATATGAAGGCATGAAGTGGGGCTCAGGTCCCCCATGCTATCACAGGCCATTTTATATGTTCAAATTTCAGACCTTCTTTTACAGCAGCTCATGGAAAGAGATGGCAGGTGCCACCGTGCCAGGTAGTTCACCGTCGTGCCTGGCAGGTGATGTCAGCAAGGCTTGGCGGGCATGGTGGCACTGAATGAAAGCAGCAGAAGGGCTCAGCAGCTGGCTGACATGTTGCCAGCCCAGCAATGCACAGTGGCTATGGCACAGGTGCCCAGGAGAGGCAGAGATGCCTGGTGGGCAGACATTTCCTAGCAGAGGTAACAAAAGCGGTATCTGACAGATGCCGTATGGTACCTGACTGGGCTAGTCTGGGAGCCCGTGTGAGTGATTCCTTGGTGGAGGATTTGGGATTTGGCACGGGGCTGTGGGATGGCTCGAAGAGGTTTGGACAAGGGCCAACGGAAGGGGCTACTGTCACTCTGGCACATTTATGCCCACAGCATTGGAGAAGCAGGCCATGCTTAAAAGACTTGCCATCAGGAAGGAGAGAAAAACAGTGTTTGAAGCTTGTAGCCACAATCATTTTTTCTAAAAAGTCTAAGAGATGACATTGTTTTTGAGAAACATTTACATCCTCGAGAATAAATGGCGTGTGGGTAACTTGTACTTTGCCATCAGATTTTGTAATATCCAAAGTGGGAAAAGAGAAAAGGGGGGGGGTGATTAAAGGATAGATAAAGAGATTAAAAACATCAAAGGCCAGCATGTAATCAGAAGTCATAAATGTGAGCAGAGTATTATTTTCCCCATTAATGTTAAATGTTAAAATGCCAGAGATAGGTTTGAATTTCTTGAAGTTTAGGAATGAGGAGGCAGGTGTGTCACAAGGATTCCTGGTCACACAATATTTCCTTTGGGCCAGACAGCACACAGCTCTAACGCAACTTGTTGTCTTCTTGTGTAAAGGGCACTCATGACCATTTCAAATGACAGAAAAATGTGGATTGCCAGGCTGCCATCTGAACAGATGTCTTAACTTTCTGTCACTCTAACATAACTGCCCCTCTCTGTTTTGGATTAATGGGTTATATAATAAGAGATGAGGCTTTCGGCTCCTTTATTGAAGGAGCGATCTCATATTTGAAAATAGTTATTTTTAAAAAATAAAAAATTAAAAAGATTTCCTCCCCTTGCTGATAACCTTCTGTACAGAATTGATAAATATAACTCACAAAAACTTCTGTTACTTTTAACATACATTTCATTGAACTGGGCATACAGTAAAACTATGTTCGGCCTAATTTCCATGATATACCCCTCCTTTTATCAATAATTATGATAGATGTTCTACTCTAGAAGTTAGAATATAAATAACACTTTTACTGTCATTTTGGAAATTTCTTCTATAATATACAACAATTTCAGAAGTTAACATACACCTGATTCCTGAGCCCCAGGTGTTAACTGGAGGTATTGAATCATGATATCATACACCTGAAATTAATATTACATTGTATGTTAACTAGCTGGAATTTGAATTAAAAACTTTAAAAGAATTGGGGAAAAAATACAGTGCTTCCTTATGATCTCTCTTAACAAGGACTTTTTTGATTCCCATTTGGAATGTGCCTTCCAGAGATGTGTTCTGTTTGGAAATTATGAAAGTAGAAACTGTTTAGTTATCAGCTAAAATTCTTATATCTAGGTACCAAGTGTCCATACATCCTAAGAAAAGAGTTACTAGATTTTTGATGGTGCCCTGAAAATAAAGCTTTGTAATACTCTTTCCCATTGGATATCAAATACTTTCCTTTCAGACATAACAATAAAGTGCAAATTCTATTACAGAATATGCAATGTAGCATAATGATCTTCACAATGACAGAGTAAGTGTCTCTCAGAATTCAGCCAAATATCTACTCTGCTAATATGGATACATTAAGCACAGATTCCTTTGTGAATTTTTGGCTTTAAAAATGAAAGCATGAATATGTTGACTATATAATACGGGTCCATAAAAATAGTATGTTAACACACATAATACAGAAAATAAGCCAAACCCTTGTTATGGGGGCGGGGGGGGGGAGGTGCGTAGCGGGAGGAATGCTAGAACAACTTAAATTATTGATGCCTGTGCCATTTGGGAGACAGGACTGTGGGGAATTTTTTATATTCTACCTTCCTTGCTCATTGGCACCCAGGTGAATCCAGATCCAGGCTTGATGAGGGAGGCCTCACAAAGGTTTGTGAATTTTCAAGTGTCTCAACTTCTGTTTCTACGTGTTCTCAGGATCCTGTCTCCATGAAACAGAAGGGTCGGGGAGATATTCTGCATTCTCATGGCCTGAATCTTCCTTAGATATCTACAAAGATGGGCAACTTTCACGTTATTAAGTGCAGTAGCAAATTGTCCGAGGTGATGTGATGTGAAAGACAATGCATCCTGTGGTCAACATATTTTATACTGCAGAAGTATAAAATAAAGTTGAGCACACAATTATACTCATGAGGCAATACTGCAACCATTTATTATTTGAAAAAGAATAAAAGTACTATGAATTTAAGTAAATAGTTTATGCTACAAAGTGTGAGGACTGTCCAATCTAGCATGCTGATTTACTTGTCATTTTAAAATTATACTTAAAATAGTAATTGATAAATGATGTTCTCTTAAAGTGAGAGCAGCAACAAACTGCAGAAGTAACAATAGTTTGAGCAGCATTAAGACCACACAGTATTGAGGCACCTGGGTGGCTCAGTGTGTTAAAGCCTCTGCCTTCAGCTCAGGTCATGATCCCAGGTCCTAGGATCGATCCCCACGTCAGGCTCTCTGCTTGGCAGGGAGCCTGCTTCCCCCTCTCTTTCTGCCTACCTCTCTGCCTACTTGTGATCTCTGTCTGTCAAATAAATGAATAAAATCCTAAAAAAAAGACCACATAGTATTAAAACATTTTTAATAAATGTTTGTAAAATTTTGCATTTGATTAGGGTTATTGGCATGCAAGGTAATTTGCAAGTTTCTATAATAAGATAAATATTTTCTAAATTAGTGTGTACACTAGAAATAAAAATATTTTCATAATGGGTATTTGTTTAATATAAATGAATATTAATATGAAATATTAACAAAGATTAATATTAACAAAGATTAATATGAAATACTAAGTATTTTCTTCTTCTTCTTCTTCTTTTTTTTTTTTTTTTTTGAGCTGCCAGGGCTTTTTACATAATGGACCCAGAGACAGAATTTTAGTTTAAAAGCAGTGCATTCGGACAATGTGGGTTCTGAACTCCAAGCTCACTGTCAGGGGGAAACAAATACTGATTTGGGGTGAAATCTCTGTTAGGGAGGGGAGGCTCCTCAGAAAGTACATCTCTTTAATTAGTTTTCTCATTTGGAAGCAAACAACACAGGCTGGGGCCTGGAATATTGCTTAGGTGACACTCTGTCCTGATA
Organism: Lutra lutra; assembly: GCF_902655055.1. Taxonomy (NCBI): domain Eukaryota; kingdom Metazoa; phylum Chordata; class Mammalia; order Carnivora; family Mustelidae; genus Lutra; species Lutra lutra. Next base: position 56,137,068 of record NC_062290.1, read on the forward strand.
ATACGCATACAGAGGGGTCCTGCCTGGTTCAGGCCCTGGGGCATGTGACTCTTTTTTTTTTTCTTTTAATTTCTTTTCAGCGTAACAGGACTTTGTTTTTGCACCACACCGAGTGCTCCATGCAATGCGTGCCCTCCATAATTCCCACCACCTGGCTCCCCCAACCTCCCACCCCACCCCTTCAAAACCCTCAGGTTGTTTTTCAGAGTCCATAGTCTCTCATGGTTCATCTACCCTTCCAATTTCCCTCAACTCCCTTCTCTCCATCTCCCCATGTCCTCCGTGTTATTTGTTATGCTCCGCAAATAAGTGAAACCATATGATAATTGACTCTCTCTGCTTGACTTATTTCACTCAGCATAATCTCTTCCAGTCCCGTCCATGTTGATACAAAAGTTGGGTATTCATCCTTTCTGATGGAGGCATAATACTCCATAGTGTATATGGACCACATCTTCCTTATGCATTCGTCCGTTGAAAGGCATCTTGGTTCCTTCCACAGTTTGGCAACAATGGCCATTGCTGCTATGAACTTTGGGGTACAGATGGCCCTTCTTTTCACTACTGTATCTTTTCACATCTGTATCTTTGGGGTAAATACCCAGTAGTGCAATTGCATGGTCATAGGGAAGCTCTATTTTTAATTTCTTAAGGAATCTCCACACTGTTCTCCAAAGTGGCTGCACCAACTTGCATTCCCAACAACAGTGTAAGAGGGTTCCCCTTTCTCCACACCCTCTCCAACACATGTTGTTTCCTGTCTTGCTAATTTTGGCCATTCTAAGTGGTGTAAGGTGGTATCTCAATGTGGTTTTAATTTGAGTCTCCCTGAATGCTAGCAATAATGAACATTTTTTCATGTGTCTGATAGCCATTTGTATGTCTTCATTGGAGAAATGTCTGTTCATATCTTCTGCCCATTTTTTGATATGATTATCTGTTTTGTGTGTGTTGAGTTTGAGAAGTTCTTTATAGATCCTGGATATCAATCTTTTGTCTGTACTGTCATTTGCAAATATCTTCTCCCATTCCGTGGGTTGCCTCTTTGTTTTCCTGACTGTTTCCTTTGCTGTGCAGAAGCTTTTGATCTTGATGAAGTCTCAAAAGTTCACTTTAACTTTTGTTTCCTTTGCCTTTGGAGACATATCTTGAAAGAAGTTGCTGTGGCTGATGTCGAAGAGGTTACTGCCTATGTTCTCCTCTAGGATTCTGATGGATTCCTGTCTCACGTTGAGGTCGTTTATCCATTTTGAGTTTATCTTTGTGTATGGTGTAAGAGAATGGTCTAGTTTCATTCTTCTACATATAGCTGTCCAATTATCCCAGCACCATTTATTGAAGAGACTTTCTTTTTTCCACTGTATATATTTTCCTGCTTTGTTGAAGATGATTTGACCATAGAGTTGAGGGTCCATATCTGGGCTCTCTACTCTGTTCCACTGGTCTATGTGTCTGTACATAGTAGTATGTACCATAGCATACATAGCAGTACCATGCTGTCTTGGTGATCACAGCTTTGTAGTAAAGCTTGAAATCAGGTAACGTGATGCCCCCAGTTTTGTTTTTGTTTTTCAATATTTCCTTAGCGATTCGGGATCTCTTCTGATTCCATACAAATTTTAGGATTATTTGCTCCAGCTCTTGAAAAATACTGGTGGAATTTTGATGGCAATGGCATTGAAAGTATAGATTGCTCTAGGTAGTATAGACATTTTAACAATGTTTATTCTTCCAATCCAAGAGCATGGGATGGTCTTCCATTTTTTTGTGTCTTCTTCAATTTCTTTCATGAGTGTTCTGTAGTTCCTCGAGTACAGATCCTTTACCTCTTTGGTTAGGTTTATTCCCAGGTATATTATGGTTCTTGGTGCTATAGTAAATGGAATTGATTCTCTAATTTCCCTTTCCTTATTTTCATTGTTAGTGTATAAGAAAGCTACCTATTTCTGTACATTGACTTTGTATCCTGCCACATTACTGAATTGCTGTATGAGTTCTAGGAGTTTGGGGGTGGAGTCTTTTGGGTTTTCCATATAAAGAATCATGTCATCTGCAAAGAGAGAGAGTTTGACTTCTTCATTGCCAATTTGGATACCTTTTATTTCTCTTTGTTGTCTGATTGCTGTTGCTAGGACTTCGAATACTATGTTGAAAAAGAGTGGTGAGAGTGGGCATCCTTGTCGTGTTCCTGATCTCAACGGGAAGCCTGTGAGCTTTTTCCCATTGAGGATGATATTTGCTGTGGGTTTTTCATAGATAGATTTTATGAAGTTCAGGAATGTTCCCTCTATCCCTGTACTTTGAAGCATTTTAATCAGGAATGGATGCTGGATTTTGTCAAATGCTTTTTCTGCATCAAAAAAGAAGACCATGTGGTTCTTCTCTCTTCTCTTATTAATTTGTTTTATTACATTGATTGATTTGTGAATGTTGAACCATCCTTGTAGCCCAGGGATGAATCCCACCTGGTCATGGTGGATAATCTTTTTAATGTGCTGTTGGATCCTGTTTGCTAGGATCTTTTTGAGAATCTTAGCATCCATATTCATCAGTGATATTGGTCTGAAATTCTCCTTTTTGGTGTGTCTTTGCCTGGTTTGGGGATCAGGGTAATGCTGACTTCATAAAAAGAGTCTGGAAGTTTTCCTTCTGCTTCAATTTTTTGAAACAGCTTCAGGAGAATAGGTGTTATTTCTTCTTTGAAAGTTTGGTAGAAATCCCCAGGGTCCTGGGGAATCCGTCAGGTCCTGGGCTCTTGTTTTTTGGGAGGTTTTTGATCACTGCTTCAATCTCATTACTAGATATCTGTCTATTCAGGTTGTCAGTTTCTTCCTGGTTCAATTTTGGGAATTTATAGTTTTCCAGGAATGCATCCATTTCATCTAGGTTGCTTAGCTTAATGGCATATAACTGTTGATAATAACTTCTGATGATTGTTTCTACTTCCTTGGTGTTAGTTGTGATCTCTCCCTTTTCATTCATAATTTTATTAATTTGGGCTTTCTCTCTTTTCTTTCGGATTAATGTGGCCAATGGTTTATCGATCTTATTGATTCTTTCAAAAAACCAGCTTCTAGTTTCATTGATACGTTCTACTGTATCTCTAGTTTCTACCTCATTGATCTCTGCTCTGATCTTGATTATTTCCCTTCTTGTGTGTGGAGTTGGCTTAATTTGTTGTTGATTATCCAGTTCTTTAAGGTGTAGAGACAGCTGGTGTATTCTGGATTTTTCAATTTTTTTGAGGGAGGTTTGGATGGCTATGTATTTCCCCCTTAGGACTGCCTTTGTTGTATCCCATAGGTTTTGGACCGAAGTGTCTTCATTCTCATTGGTTTCCATGAATTGTTTAAGTTTTTCTTTGATCTCCTGGTTGATCCAAGCATTCTTAAGCAAGGTGGTCCTAGCTTCCAGGTGTTTGAGTTCCTTCCAAACTTTTCCTTGTGATTGAGCTCCAGTTTCAAAGCTCCAGTTTCTCAGATTGTGATCTGAGAATATGCAGGGAATAATCTCAGTCTTTTGGTATCAGTTGAGTCCTGATTTGTGACCCAGTATGTGGTCTATTCTGGAAAAGGTTCCATGTGCACTTGAGAAGAATGAGTATTCTGTTGTTTTAGAGTGCAATGTTCTGTATATATCTATGAGGTCCATCTGGTCCAATGTGTCATTCAATGCTCTTGTATTTTCTTCTAAAAGAAGAAAAATTTTAACTTCTAAGAAAGTGAATGCAAAAGAGATGAAACAATCAAATTGTTTCACTAACTGAAATGTTGACTTTTAATACTTTGAATCACTGTAGATAATTGAGAGTATATTTAATAATGGCACTTATACATATCATTTTTAAATAATTGATGACAAAATATTAATGTATCTAAGCATTTCAATATTTTGTTTAAAACTAAATTTGGAAATTATACAAAACTATTTAATATATTAGATATTGGGTACTGGAAAGTCTGCTTTGATTACCATCACAAATTACCAGAGATTGGATGATTTAAAAAACAAGAATTTATTTTATCACAGCTCTGGAGGTTGGGAGACTAAGGTCAGGATGCCACTATGGTTGGGTTCTAGTGAGGGTTCTTTGACCTGCACACAGCCCCTTTCTCACTGCAGCCTGTCCTCAGTGTCTGAAGGTGCAGAGAGACAGAGAGCATTGCTCACTGGTGTCTCTTCTTACAAGGGCACTAAATCTCATCAGGAGGACCCCAACCTCATGACCTCATATAAGCCTAAATATCTCCCAAGGGTCCCATCTCCAAATTCTATCACTTTGGGGGTTTAAAGCTTCAACAGGTGAATTTTGGAGAGAGAAAATTTGGCTCATGGCACATGCCTCATAATCCAGGTCAAGATAAAAAGTGGGAGTCACTGGCCCCATGAATAGAGGGGATATTGGATCAAGGCTTTTATAGTGACTCCATAAGGACAGACACTTTTCCTACACTACAGGAAATTCCAGAATGGTAAGAAATATAAAATGTCTACCCACACCAAGGAGGGATGAAGAAAAGAACAAAAAGTTTAACTGAAGAAGAAGAGGATTTAGAAGACAAATCCAGAAATTAAGAAGGGGGACTGTTGAAGAACTAAAGAAATAGGGGCTGGGGCACTTAGGGGAGGCTTCCTACAAAGGCTAATCTTCAGTTCCTCTTCTTTTTTCTTTTTTTTTTTTCAAAATGGAAAAAAGAGAAGAGAATATTCTAGTATTCCAGTAAGAGACATATGAAGGCATGAGAAAAAAAGGATTATTTCTATAGTACAGAGCATAGTACACAGATTTACCACTATCTTCACTGCACCTTTTGCAGAGGGAATGTGTGGAAACACACTGATGAGGTTTTCTCTTTTTCCCTTCTGCATTCTTGACTTCTATCTACTAAATAGATTTGCTTGGGTGTGGTATTGTCAGAGTTGGCACTGGGAAGGGGTGGTAGATGTAGGACTGTTACAGAATGAATATAAAAAAGAAAAATATATTTATTATTTTGCAGTAAGCCTGTAGAATTGAACCACTAGGCTGAATATCATTATATATGAACCTAACAATACGAGAGTACATAACTATAACTAGGAACTTGTTACCCTAGATGAAGGAATATTTTTCTATCTGTGAAAACTCATCTCACCTGCTAATTATAAAGTTACAAAATGGATATCCATGAGCAGGAAGAGTGAACAGCCAGACCATCCATACCAACCTGGGAAATCATGGCCATGCGAATTGGACAATAGAGATTAATGAGCATAATTTTCGTTTAGACATCTTAATCTCTGTTGGAATTCTAATGTCTCTTTTTGTTTCATTCAGCCATTATCACATTATTCAATGAAAAACTTTATTATTCCAGCTAAGAGTTTCTTCTGGGTGGAATTTTGAATTTGAAGTAGCCCTCCAGAACTTCACTGGAATGATTCAAAAATGAGGTTGTCAGAGGAGCTCCATCTTATTCCTATGCCTCCAATTCTAGATGCATGTATGCATGGCATGGTCCTCTTTCAACCCCCAGGGTCTCCACAGCAGATATAAACAAGGATTAAGAAGAGAGATTGGTTCAGCATGATTATTCTTGGTCTTTGGTATCTAATTCACAGCTTCTTCCTGGTCACAAAGATATTTTAATCTTTGCCAGTCTAGAATCCAGTGAATAATGATTATATCTCAAAAAATCATCTGTGCAGGTATCTATTCCACAGAACAGACACATCTAAAAAAATCTGTCCCTTATGACTGATCCAGATAGAACTATTAAAACTTTGAAATTTGAGCTAATTATTCATCATTAAATCATATTTATTTTAAAAGTTAAACTTATGTTTTTAAAACATATCAGATTTATAACACTCACTACTTTACTTGATGCTTTCAAATCATTTTAAGGAAAACCAATATCTCTCCTTAATAGATACTGGGTTTCTCAAAAATTAAACCACTTTCCCAAGATTATACAGTTCAAAATTGTTAAGGAAAACTCTCAAAATCTAATCCTTGTATTCTAAATTCCACACGAACTCTATGAAGCATTACCAAAAGTCCAAGGAATAGAGAGGTTTCAGGAAACAGAGTACCAGACTGAGGGTTGGATGAACTGAATCTCTGTGTCCTGGGTCACTATATCATTTCATTGAAAATAGAGCTACCCTGGGACACCTGGGTGGCTCAGTTGGCTAAGCAGCTGCCTTCGGCTCAGGTCATGATTCCAGCGTCCTGGGATCGAGTCCCGCATTGGGCTCCTTGCTCAGCGGGAGCCTGCTTCTCCCTCTGCCTCTGCCTGCCATTCTGTCTGCCTGTGCTTGCTCTCTCTCCCTCTCTCTCTGACAAATAAATAAAATCTTAAAAAAAAAAAAAGAAAATAGAGCTACCCTATGACCCAGCAATCACACTACTGGGTATTTACCCTAAAGATACAAATGTAGTGATCTGAAGGGGCACATGCACCCAAAAGTTTATAGCAGCAATGTCCACAATAGCCAAACTATGGAAAGAACCTGAATGTCCATCAACAGATGAATGGATAAAGAAGGTATGGTATATATATACAATGGAATCCTATGCAGCCATCAAAAGAAATGAAAGCTTGCCATTTGCAATGACATGGATGGAACTAGAGGGTATTATGCTGAGCGAAATAAGTCAATCAGAGAAAGACAATTATCATATGATCTCCCTGATATGACGAATTTGAGAGGCAGAGTGGGAAATTTGGGGGATAAGGAGGGAAAAAATAAAACAAGATGGGATCGGGAGGGAGACAAACCATAAGAGACTCTTAATCTCACAAAACAAACTGAGGGTTGCTGGGGAGAGGGGGGTCTGGAGGGGGTGGTGGGGTTATAGACATTGGGGAGGTATATGATATGGTGAGTGATGTGAAGTGTGTAAGCCTGAATATTCAAGGACCTGTACCCCTGGGGCAAATAATACATTATATGTTAACAAAAATAATTAATTAATTATATATATATATATATATATATATATATATATAATTTCATTTAACAAGAACTTATTGAGTACTTACAATGCAAGAGGCAAATGATAGCTATCCGAGAGATATCAAAATGATGAAAAGAAATATGAACTCTGACCTCATTAAACTTATAACCTAGTGGATCAAGACAGAAATGCATGCATTTAATGATGTAAGATGGAATATTGCTGGTTTTCCAACGAGCAGCAGGGGTCTAGGAAAAACCTCAGGGTGAGGGATTCTATCTGTAGAGAGCTAGAGTGACTTTTTGAAAGAAGATGTCTTAGATCTAGGCTGTTTACTACTGTTTGAGTCTTGACTGTCAAAGAAAATAAAAATATTTTCCATCTGGAAAAGGTAGATAGCTGTATTAGTCTTGTTCACCAAATGTGAACAAGTTAATGGCACACAGGATTACTCAGCGCCTGCTTCTAATTAAGTTATTAAGCCAATTTGGTAATTGAAAGGAAAAAGAAGCCTTATTAATGAGAACTGAGATATAATCACTGTTATACTGTATTCCACAATAATATTCTAATTATGTCCTTAAGGCCAACCTACCAACTCAAGCAACATGTGTTGTGTGCTAAAAAACAAATTACATGAAGGTAAAAGATTACAAAGGACAAAGGCAATGCATGGTTTAAAAGTTGAATTAAGAGATATGGGTTATATAGAAACAATTATTGAAAAACATAAGAAATATAGAAAATTACTGGCTAATTAGATTTAAAAATTCACATGCAAAAATTAAAATCATTAATAACAGTGAAAATGTATATACAGAAATAGCATTGGAAAACTAAACATTTAAATGATAGAATTATTTTTTTCATTTTGGAAAAAAAAAAAAAAGACCACATAGGAATGGTCAAATCTTGTAAAAATTATAAAAAGCAAATGTTAAACACATATGTACTTATTTTCAAATATAAGTTTTAATATTTTTTTAAAAATCAGCAAACAGCAAAGCTACCATGTACAAACACATGATTTCCTAGGAAGGATCTCTGAACTGAAGCAGGTGCCAATGAATGGGACCTCTGGGGATTAATTAAAACCTTCTTTAAAAAAATGTGGAGCATGTTTTTCTCTACCTTTAACCTAGCAGCCACTTTCCAGAGTATATCAGAGAAGCAAAAAGACCAATTCTTATAACTGTTTCTTATGGAAATAGGCAAAATAACAAAACAAATTTCATTGACCTTCTATCTTTAACATTAAGTATTTATTGGTTTTTCTTTTACTTCTTCTAAACCACAGTTTTTTAACTATAATCATATAGATGCATTCAGTAAAAAGATAAAAAGAAATCGTTGCTTTCTGACACTCTGCTTTTTTTTTTAAATAAAACCTGAATATCCAATTATTCTTTTAATATTTTGTCCTATGTTGTTTTTTAATCATTATCTGTTTAATTCTTTAATTTACTTTTTTAAAAAATAAAAATTTCCCCCTACCCACCCCCCCACACCAAAAAAGTGAAAATTCCCCTTGCCGCATTCCAATCTCCTCAGGTCTAGAGACAACTTTATTTGTAATAACTTTCTTCCACTAACAGACAAAACATTACTCCAAACATTCTCCTTCCATTTCAGCACAGGACTCAGAACCCATTCTCAGTGTTCCTCTTATGACATTATTCAAATCCATGATTCTTTTATCATAACAACACACATTAATTCTTAAATAAGGTCACTGAATTCACAGGCATGTGATTTTAAGACTCAAATAGAGAAGTGCTTGTTTTTTACATGTAAATTGATAAGCTACAAAGAATGCCTTTTACATCATTTAAAAATACACATTGTGGTCCTATCCTGTTAATGTTTCCTCCCTACTAGCTTTTGTTTTCATTGAACTCGTTGTTACCATTTAATACCGATTTTAAAACTTGGCCTCCACATCTCTATATTCAATCCCTTGACATCCCTCCCCGCCTACACACACACACACACACACACACACACACAGGCCTGCACACACACAGAAATTACCACATGTTCATTTCCCTCTAAATTCTGACAATCACCCTCCAACTTTTGGAACATAACTTCTGATGACTTTATAACAGTATCCTTAAGCTTACCTGGCTTTTTATTGCTGTTTACTTAAATTAAAAGCCATAATCTCACTTTTATGGGTCAGTAAATTAGTAACTACAATAGTAAGCCAAGGAAATGCATGCTACTTAATGTAGTTAAAATAAATTTCTATTTGCATATTCAAATTTCATAAAATTATTATATTATCAAATAGAATTATGCATACACAGCACTTAACACAATATATGGGACACACTAAGCTATTAACAATAACTGTGATAATTGCTCCTCCTCCTACTACCACCACTAGGACTACGTATTACCATACTAAAAAATGTCCATCACTGAAAATATAATTTTAAAACACACAAAATTTGTTAGGTGTATGAAAATGATGATTAAATGCATTGTTTTCTCTTATAAATTCTGAACTTGAGAAATAAATATAGACATTCTAAGACAAAAATATCTGCTTAATCATTGGTAAAACAGAGCTAGAAAATACATTGTGGGCTTGATGCATCCATTATCTTTCTATTTATTTCTGTTTCCTCAATTGTCTTATGCATTAGTCCCTGGCCACCCACTGGGCAATGTCTCACTTATTTTGCAGAGGTAGAGCTAGCCTAATTAACCCCTTAATACCACAGGAGTGGCAGGAACAGAGGAAAAGAGCACATATGAACTGTGGCGCCACATAAAGGAACAGGAAAAAAGGCGAGAAGGGAGGGGGATGGACACATTGACTTCTCCCCATTCAGTAGTGTTTTCCCCATGTCTTCCGAGTCATATATAATTGATTACATGATCTTCGGTAAAGAGAAACGAGTGTGAGTTGAAAAATAATCAGAACCTCTCTCTGTCACATTTCCTAGGGGACCAAAGTTCCTATTTTATGGGTAGAAGAAGGAAAAGAGGAGAAAGGATGGATTCCCTAAATAATATTTTATTTACAAAAACAAGAGCAACAAAATTCTTTTAATCAACTACTGTCTTACTAATTTTGAGCAAATTATCCACAAGTTTGAAGTCAGAGCTATTAAGGAATCAGTTGGCAGGCTCCTCCCTTTGTAGACACTGTCCCATTCCTTACACACACAGGTAACGTTAATGTAATAGATTGGCTCTATCCCTCACTGGCTCATCCAGTTGATGAATGAGAAAAGTAAGAGATATAAGGAGAAACGGAAGGTTTTTAGGGTGAAATTTACAACAGAAAAGTTTTCTAGACTTTAATGCATGTACTTTATTTATGGTAGAAAATCATTTCCTGAATTTCCCACAGTGCATAATATTTACACATTAGTTACCTAGATGAGTAACTGTTAATGTGACTTTTCTAATGAAGTCAGTACATCAGTTGTACACTGTGTTTGGTATCTCATTTATGGCGCCAGATTCCCATTCTGCTGCCATGACTTAGAAAGTCCTCACGGGTTCTCCATTTATTAGATCCTAAGTAGAATCTTGAAAAATCTATATTTACACCAAGAAGTTTCTATGTGAAACATATTTTGGAAAACTATTTCTTTAAAGAATTTATGTCATACCTCACATTTTCCCTTCACATTCCTATATTTTGAGAAAAACTAGGAATTCTAGGGGAATTCTAAGTTTTGGCTTCCAGGACTCTGTCACCATTTTTGGAAACTCTACCCTGATTTCCCACTGGGATATACCCACTTCCTGACTCTCGGATCCTGCACGTCACATAATCTCCTCCACCTGTACCTTTTTTCCCACCCAAAGATTTATTTATTTATTTATTTGAGAGAGAGAGAGAGAGAGAGAGAGAGCACATGAGCAGGAGGAGGGGCAGAGGGAGAGAGAGAGAGAATTTCAAGCAGACTCCCCACTGGGGGAGCCCTGAGATCAAAATCTGAGCCAAAATCAAGAATTGGCCACTTCACTGAATGAGCCACCTAGGCACCCTCTCCTCTACCCATGTCTTAAGGATTGGAGCGAGTAATCCCATCTGAATCCAATCTATGCCTCAAATGCTCACAGCCAAGTTTAGTAGTTCATGGACACTCATATCCCTCAATCTATTGCAGTCATCTTGCCAAGAAAAGGAGACTGAGAAAAAAATAACTTCAGGAAAGAAGAGTAAAGGTAGAGGAGTGACCTTACAGATAAGAGAAAAAAATGAACAAATCAAGGAAATGCATAGGTCTCATCTGAAAGTTGAAAGTTTCAGCATTCTTCTACATGCTCTTCCCTCTACCTGGAATGTTCTTTCCCAGAAAACCATATTGCAGCTCTCTTCCTTCAGGAGCTTCTGCAAATGCAATTTATGAGAGGTATCCTTTCCTACCACCTATCCTGGTTCTCCTTCAAACTTTATAAGGAGCTACTATACGGTATTATTTACTTGGTTTGGTGTTGTATTCTCCTGCTCATAGGAGGCGACTTTAGTTTTGTTTCATAGCTCTAATGTCTGGTAACTAGCAGAGACCCTGAAATAGAGTAGGAGTTAGTCAATATTTATCGGATGAAAAAATCAGCACTAGGAGTTGGAGGAAAGGTAGAAATAGGGCACTCTTTTTAACTCATTGAAAAAATAAATAACCCACAAAAAACTTGCAAAAGTGTACTTATGAACTTACGCTTATCCTCTCACCTAAATTCACAAGCTGGTGACATCTTACCATAACTGTTCACTCCCACTTCTCTATATGCATCTGCTTCCCTTTGCCAAGACAATCCTAGAGTATAGAGTTTTCTCCCCCAGACACTTAAGACACCTTCACAGTTAGCTAATGAAGAATTTCATGTCAGAGAAAAAGCAAAAGCCACAACAAAAATATTCCTACAAAATGTCAGAATCACATTGAGCAAACTCAAAAGAGAAAACAACAGAGATCATTACAGTTAGGCACTTTCCCCCCCTATCTATATGGATTTTATGAACTGTGACAGAGGAAAAATCTGAATGACTATTAGGTTCTAAATTTTTTAGGTAATTAAGTTGAATGGTGAAAGGATGATTTTGCATAGTGGGTCATATTGCTGGATTTTTAATGTTTATCCTCATTAATTTTATTGTGCATGGGTGCACAAGGTGTTTTGAGTAAGGGAAAGATTTCTCATTAAATGCCTCATAGTAAATGATAAGTGTGTTAACCCCTTCGCCCCAGGCCTTACCCATAAGGTACATGAAGAAAGCCAACATAAGTATCCTATGCAAGTAGCTAGACAACCATCAGTGAGTCAATAGGGAAATTGATCTTTCTCTGCTTAAAAAGGAGGCTATTCTGCTCCCCCTCAAAAAGGGCTTTTTCTTACACCAGCCCTCTGTTGTGTAAATAAAATCTCTTGGTGGGATCTAGATAGCTTATGTGTCTCTAGCTTTTATGACCTCGGAATGTCTCCAAATTCTAGACTACATCTCTTCTGACATGTGAATACTTAAAATTAGCCAACCCACGTGTTCCTCACATCGAGTTAGTCTTGGGATCCCTTTCTGGCACAGAGCTCTAAAACCACTGGAATTTCCTAAGTAGTGAGAATTAGAAAGGTGTATATTATTGTTAATGAGGTGACTTTTGGAAAGCAGGTAGGTAACCTAAGGATGGGGGACTGCTTGCTAGGGAGCAAACCATGTGTTTAGAGGGTTAGAATTTCAGTCCCACCCCTAACTCACCTCAAGGAGGGGAGAAGGGCTGGAGGTTCAATTGAGTTGGCCAATAGGTTAGTCAATCACACCTATGCAGTGAAGCCTCCATAAAAACCCCAAAAGGATGGTTCAGAGAGCTTCCAGGTTGATGAACCAGATTGCTTCCACATGCAGACCCCAAGCTCCAGGAGGTTAGAAACTCCCTTTGTTCAGGACCTTGCCCTATGCATCTCTTCATCTGTTCTTGGTTCTTATCCTTTCCTCTGCAACAAACCAGTAATCTAGTAAGTAAACTGGCTTCCTGAGTTCTGTGAGCCACTCTAGCAAATTAATGAAATACAAGGAGGGAGTCATGGGAACCTCTAATTTAAAGCCATTCAGTCCGAAGCAATTGTAGCAAGCTGGACATGTGATTGGCATCTGAAGTACAGGCCAGAGTAATAGGACTGAGCTCTTATCCAGTGGAATCTGATACTACATGCATGGAAATAACATCAGAATTAATCTGAGGGGCCCCTGGGTGGCTCAATTCATTAACCATCTACCGTTGACTCAGGTCATGATCCCAGAGTCCTGGGACCCAGCCTCATGTCCGCCTCCCTGCTCTGCAGAGAGCCTGCTTCTTCTTCTCCCTTTGTCTGCCACTTGGTCTACTTGTTCTCTCTCACTATCTCTCCGTCAAATAAATAAATAAAATCTTAAAAAAAAAAAAAAAGGATTCATTTGAATTGTAGAACACCCAGCTGGTGTCGAAGAGTGACTTGATGTTGTGGAGAATCTCCTCTATCCATACACATGTTTGAATTAGGTGCAGAACCCTCTACTGGGGTTTCACCTGGGGACTCTGTCTAGGCTGTAACCATTTGACCCTTTCTAGGGGATAAGAGAGATTACACTATTCTTTTAGATCAAAGCAATTAACAAGGACTACAGATCTAATTCTCATGGTATATGAAGAGTCTCATGAGGCTGGACTCTACCACCAGCTCTGAGAAATCCAACCATGTTTCATTTCCCCACACATGTTTAAATAATGAATTTTTCTTCTTAAAAAGAATCATTATAAAAATGATTGTGTATTATTTTATAATACATACACTATAGCAGCTTACAGATGAAAGATTTCACCCACATAAAACAGACTCATCAGAATAAAGTTTTAAACCTGTTCAAGGACAATATTAGATTTTATTACCTTATAAATAAACCCTATAAAAATCCTAAATGATAACAGAACTATATAATTATAGTAGGTTTATTCAGTGAGTTAATGTCAATATTAAACTAAAATAGTTGGTATCATAAAAACAATCATCTTTCAGTTTCAAACCAATCATTTAATATTCTATCTTGGGATGCCAGGCTGGGAGTCTGAGAATCACAGTTCTTTGCTGGCTGGTGACCCGCTAGGCTTAGCCAACAGAAGGCACTAGAGGGAGCCAGTAGGTTAGAGGGAGAGGAAAGGACTTGGGCCCCATTGCCCATTGCTACTGTCAGCCTCACTTCAGGCGTGGACATTTATCTTGATAGTGGTAATGAGCCCTCATATTAGCAAATGGTTCCAATGTCCAGCATTTTTTCAGACTCCTCAAATGAACCTCATCCCACTCTTTCAGCTACACAAACACTAGCCAGACAGCACCTATACTTAGAGGTCTGAGACTCAGGTTCTGAGCTTCTGAGGCAGCAGTACTCAGTGGACCCCAACCTTGGTCCCTCAGCCTAAGGGGTAGATTTTTCCTGCTGTTATTTCTGTAATCTCTTTTGCCTAGTTAAGTACCTCATATGTATTTCAACAACCTCCTGTATTAAATTCTTTAACATAACTGGAATGAATGGCTTCCCTTTCCTGACTTGACCATGACTGAGAGTTAAAAATCAGATCGCCCCAAATAGAGGAAATATGAGCTTCCAAGTAAGATAAAGCTTCAAGACCTATAACCAAGACGTATTCATATTATGATCAAGATTTTATTAACTCTGAACTCAAAATATATGGATTTCAGTGTCAAGTAAGCACATATCTGACAGTGATTTAGATAAGACGATTTAAATAATTTGGATCTCTTCATTTTTTTATGTGAAATATTTGGATAAGAAGATTGATTCATCTTGAGCTCCAAAATTCCATTATACTTGTTGCAAATTTTTCAAGGATAAGTTAAAATGTAAGTCACAGGTGAGAAAGATCCTAATCAAAGAGCTTTAATTCCAGAGGCAACAACATCAATCTAGAATACAAAAACACACATGCAAGTTTACACAGACACACATTTGCACACACTCGCAGGACACAGACTTCTCAAGATTAACTCACAGTAGTTAATAGATTTAGAATCACTAGAGTTAGTCTACTTTCCACTCATTAAGACAAAGGAATTTTCTCTTCACAACTGGAATTTCAAGTGAAAAAAAAAGTACTTCATAGATCTCTGGAGCAGTTATAATAAAATCTTTGTTATGTGAAATTTTCACTTACTATAAAAGACTTTTCTCAGATTTTTTTAAAGTTATTAAAGCTAAGTTTTTTAAAAATTTCCTTTCCTAGGGCACCTGGGTGGCTCAATCACTTGATGCCTGACTCTTGGTTTTGGCTCAGGTCATGGTCTCAGGGTCCTGGGATGCGAGTCCCATCTTGGCTCCACACTCAGTGGGGCACCTGCGTGAGATTCTCTCTCTTCCTCTCCCTCTGCCCTTCACCACTGCCCACTCTCTCTCAAATAAAGAAATTTAAAAAAAAAAAGTTCCTTCCCCACTTTATTTAATCTGCTGGGAGTGTTATATTTTTACATGATACAAATGTCAGTTTGGTGAATTTTCATGCTAAATTGTTGTATCCCCTAAATGCTGATTCACATCAACTTTATATGCAATCTGTCTTTTATGAGAGATAACAGCAGGTAAAATAAAATATATAGAAATGCCAAAACCATGTTCAAAGGTAAGTTACATACACTGCCCGGAACTAAATTCTAACAGCACATTTGTTTTTCCTTTTACATCCTTTTTTTCTTAAAATGTCCCTTTTTCGTGAATATTTCCAGAGACCAATACCCTGGTGATTTTAAATAAACAGCTGCTTAGGGTTTTCACTTTGGCTCTTTCTACAATAGCCGCGAGTCTGTTTTCTTTAAAAATGTAAGAATTTCCGTCATGTTCAAGTCTCTTCCGGTAGAAGAGGAGCTCTTCATCTCCATAAAGGGTCTACTCTCACATTTCCTTCGTTGAATAACGTAGTTTTCTGTAAAGAAGAGTCCAATACACTTCCTTGTTTCTTATCATTTCTCATGAGTTTTTGTGTGAAAATGGGACCCTTAGTGACAGAACGCGGCTACTCTGTAAATCAGACCCTCCAATCCCCAGGTTTTGCTATTGTCGCTGGTTGTCGTTGGCAATGATGCCGCTGTTTGCTCAGTTACTGACTTTTCTGAACTAATTCTGTGAAGTCTGTGTTCTTGGTAATGTGTGGCCAAGGCAACCCCTGTCTGGTTTGCTTATGGTCAGGGGACGATCAGACAGAGATTACATTGAACGCCTCCTGCCCCTTAGTCCGCTGCCCTCGCTAAACCGCTCTAAGTGTCTCTGGGTAGTGCGCCTTTAATGCTCCCGTGGACAGTTCGTTCTCTGCCTTCGCCTTCATTTCCCTTTGTATGGAAATGTCTATGTAGAGACATTTATACTTTCCAGAATCTTTTCCAATACACCTTCAATCCTACCTTTCCTCAGTTTACCTGATGAAAAATATTCCTACAACTGAGATCATCTTTTTAACAGCCATTGTTAGGATGAATAAACATGCCTGCTCACTTTGGAGAGCGTTTGTAATTGATTTTTGGAAAAAAAGGAGTCAATTTCTAGGGAAAAAAAAATTCATGCGACAGAGGTATGTATTTTTTAGAATTTTTTATCTTGCTACTGTTGTAGGACTGGGTAGATGGCATTATTGATCTTTTGTATTTCTTACATTTGTAAGAAAACTCTGTGAACTCAATAAACACTTGTTGACTGATGACTTGAAAGTTCTTACTCTGTCTCAGGGGAGCCAAACACTCAGTGCATGTCATCTTTATTCATAGCATTGAATGGTCTTCCTTTGTGTTCTGTTTACAAATCAATTTTGAGGGCAAATATACCAAGACATGCGCATATACACAGCTACAATTTCTCATATTTATATGTACACTGATCAACTATAATTTGTGTGTATGTGTAATAGTAGAGGAGAAATGAAAAAAGGCAAAAGGAATGTCATCACTTGTGATATATCTTTTTTTTTTTAAATAATTGCCTACACAATTTTCATCAGTATCGAGTATCTGAGAAAAGTGGGATACTCATTTATATGCAATACGAACTGCTCATTCATTCTGGATTATTAATTCCTTTATTAGAAAATATTTGGGATAATCTCCTACAGATAATTTGTATAACTTAACATGACTCTTATTAATGACAAAACCAGTACTAGGACAACATCATTGTAACAAGCCCACATGAATATGGTTCCAGCAAGTTAAATACAAACCCTTAACCATAACTACAAAACCAATGTTAGATATCTTTGCAGTATTTGCCCAGGGTGGTGTGTGTGAACCCCTAGGCCCCATATATAGGTATATGGAATTTTGTATGTGTGTATATGAAAGTTTACTTCAAATTGATTTATTAGGGAAACAAAAATATTTTCCCCAATTAAGAGACTTCTCTTTGTATGTCAACACAGACTTTCCTTTCCTCTGAATAACAAACAACAATTACCAAAAAATAAAGAGTCATTTTGAAATTCGCCTTACAAATCTTTCTTCTCTTAGACTTTCTGGAAAAAATAGTTTCTTTTGCTACCATTTTGAAAGCTCAATGCATATTCCACCCTTAAATATTTTCTAGAAAATGTTTACTGGAAGAGTGAAAAATTTTAGGCATTTCCCTTTCCCTAAGGTCTCTTTTTACTCCCTCTTTTATTTACCACTTTCTAGTTGTATGACTTTAGCCAAGCTCCTTAATCATCATAAGTCTCAGTCTTCCTTCATAAAAGGAAAAGATAATGGCAATATATACCTCAAAATATTGTTGAAAAAATTAAAAATATCCTGTTTCATCCGTGTTTAGCTCCTGCTAAGGATGCAGTAAATGCTAATATGGTTTTTTTTCTCAGCTTTCTTGAGGTCTGATTGACAAAAATTGTATATATTCAAGTTGTAGGATGTGACCTTTTTTTTTTTAAAGGTATCACTTGATTTAATATACATATACATTGCAAAATGACTACCACAATCAAGTTAGTGACCACATCCATCACCTCACATATATTTACTTTTTTATAAGTATGGTGAGAACACTTAAGATCTACTCTCTCCACAAATTTCAAGTATATAGTACAGTATTATAATTAGTAATAGTATCACTATTCTATTCATTAGATCCTCAGAACTTATTTATAATGAAAGTTTGTGTCCTTTGACCAATATCACCCCATTACCCCCACTCCCCAGCCACTGGCAACCACAGAGTTTCTATTGAAGAAGAGGGGTTTCTTTAGACTTCTTGTGGCTTAAAATAATAGAGTTCTTTTTTTTTGTCACAAACATTTTTTTTAAAGGTTTTATTTATTTATTTGACAAAGAGATCACAAGTAGGCAGAGAGGTGGGGCGGGGGGGGGGGGGAAGCAGGCTCCCTGCTGAGCAGAGAGCCCTATGCGGGGCTTGATCTCAGGACCCTGGGATCATGACCTGAGCTGAAGGCAGAGGCTTAACCCACTGAGCCACCCAGGCACCCTGTCACAAACTTTTTATACTTCATTTTTCTTAAGATTTCAAACTACGCATCTTACCTACTTTTTATGTATAGCTATTTCTGGGGACACTTGGGTGGCAGTTGGTTAAGTGTCTGACTCTCAGTTTCGCCTTAGGTCATGATCTCATGGCACTGAGATTCAGCCCAGCACTGGGCACACTTGGCGCAGAGTCTGCTTGAGATTCTCTTTCCCTCCCGCTCAGGTCCTCCCTCTCATGATCTCTCTCTCAAATAAATAAATAAACCTTCAGAAATAAATAAATAAAGCTATTCATAAAAAGAATATTTTACTTACTCTTTAAACAAAGTTGGGATTGTCTCATGTTAAGAAAACAAACTTCCTCAAATGCTTAAGTCCCTTTATAAAATTGGGTAGATTTTCTTAAATATTTTAAACTTCAGTGTAGAAATTTAAAATACTTGATTTTTCTGCTTTTAGTACCTTGTTTTTTTAGGTTCTTTATTTTGTTTTTGTTTGTTTGTTTTTTAATTCCAATGTAGTTAACATATAGTGCTACATTAGTTTCAGGTGTACAATATAGGATTCAACGGTCCATAATATTATTCGGTGCTCATCAGCATAAATGTACTATAATCCCCTTCACCTTTAAGTGCTATGATCATCAGAAAGAATCTAACCCAAAGAAGCAAGACATTTAATCAAATCTTATATGTCTAATAAATTAAGCATAAAGTAAATAAACAATTTATTTTATACAATCTATAGTTTGTATATTTAGTCCAAGTTTTCTTTCTCTTTTCTAACTTAACATCACAAATGTAGTATCAATGACATATTTCAAATTGAAGTTTCAAGAAGAAATGTAGATTCTTTAAAGAACATTTAACAAAAAACACACAGATCATTCTGAATTTATATAAAATTAGTATTTACTTGATTTAGTTTACCAGTCCCATACTCAAATCTTTACCTTGCTTACTTAACAAAACAGAATTACCATCTCAGATGATCTAAACTTATTTTAACCTTTAAGCAACTGATTTCAGTCCCTCCTCAGCCCTTTGGTACACTGTGTCCTTTTTGTACTTAGTACCTCTACAGAAGTTGCCAAGTATCTAATGTCTCACAATTCAAGTTTAGGTACATGATCGGACATTATTCTCCACTCACATTGAGTTCAACTAATTTCTTTACTGAAGGAATGGATTCTGAATTTCCTTTGCACTTTTCTTGGTTGCTTAACCACAACATTAATGTGGCATTAAAATGTCACAAATGTGACATTTTAATGTCTTTTTTTTAAAAAGCAAGTTTTGACCATACCATTGCTCTCACTTTAATGTATTCTTTAATCCCTATCACCAATCTAGCCCATTCCCCCACCCACCTTCCTTTTGGTAGCCATCAGTTTGCTGTCTATAATTAAGAGTCCATTTCCTGGTTTGTTTCTTTCTCTTTTTCTTTAAATTTTTCCTTTTGCTCATTTCTTAAATTTCACATGAGTGGGATCACACGGTACTTGTCTCTCCCTGACTGACTTATTTTGCTTAGCATTATAGCCTCTAATTCTACCCATGTTGCGTGGCAAATGGGAAAATTTCATTTTATGGCTGAATGATAGTTCATTGCATATACATACCTCATCTTCTTTATCCGTGCATCAGTCATTAGACCCTTGGGCTGCTTCCAAATCTTGGCTATTGTAAATAATGCCACTATATACATAGTGTTGTTCCCTTGAATTAGTGTTCTTGGATTCTTTGGGCAAATACCCAGTGACGTGATTCCTGGATCAGAGGGGATTTCTATTTATAACTTTTTGAGGAAACTGCATACTGCTTTGCAGAGTGACTGCACCAGCCTGCATCTCCTCCAACAGTGCAAGAGGGTTTCCCCTTTCTTCACATCCTCACCAACACTTGTTGTTCTTGTGTTTTTCATTTTAGCCATTCTGACAGGTGTGAGGTGATACCTCATTGTAGCTTTGATTTGCATTCCCCTGATGAAGAGTGATGTTTCAAGCATCTTTTCATGTGTCTGCTGGCCATCTGGATGTCTTCTTTGGAGAAATGTCTGTTCATGTCCTCTGCCCATTGTTAACTGGATTATTTGTTTTTTGGATGTTGAGTTGTATCAGTTCTTTATAGATTTTGAATACCAACATTTTATTGGCTATGTCATTTGCAAACATCTCCCCTTCAATAGGTTGCATTTCAGTTTTGGGTATATGGATATTGTATATTCGAAGGGGTATATGGATATTGTATATTCATTTCTCCTTGGTCAAAGATTAATTGACCATATAATTGTAGTTTTACCTCTGGGTTTTTCATTTTATTCCATTGACCAACTATCTATTTTTATGCCAATACCATATTGTTTTAATTACTACCATTTTGTAATATAACTCAAAGACTGAGATTGTGATATCTCCAGTTTTGTTTTTTCTTTTCAAGATTGCTTTGGCTATTCTAGGTTTTTTGTGGTTCCATACAAATTTAAGGATTGTTTGTTCCAGTTCTGCGAAAAATGTTGTTGATATTTTGATAGACCGCATTAAATGTGTAGATTGCTTTGGGTATTAGAGATATTTTAACAATATTTGTACTTCTAACCCATGCCCCTGCTCTCACTTTAATACTCTATAGTCATTTTAATGACTTTTGACATTTTCATTTTTATGAAAACACTTTTGTATCTATATATTGCCTCTCTTTTATAACTTATTTTAGCTGGATAGTTAATAATACTTTAGTATTCATGAAGTCTTACTATAGATAGACAGCTTTACCACAGATAAGCAAACTGTATTACCAAAACACTTCCCTACCATTATTGAAAAAGACACCGTATTTCAAGTTACCAGTGGTTCGGAGGCCTGATTTAACCCCGGGGAACCATGGAGTCTTGGAAATTTTCCATAATCCATAATTGTACCAAGTAATATTTATAAACTTAATAAATAGTGTTTCCTAGATAAAGTCCTGCCTTTCCTAGTGCTTTTAGATATTGTAATTAATTAAATACAATTTGCTTTAAATATTTCTAGATTTGTAGTCTTCTGTTTTTATGTACTTTTCAAATGGATGTTAAAATGTAATTGCAAGCATCTGGGATTCCACAGAATATTTTGATATTAAAATATGGTCTTTATATTTCCAACTGTGTAAGCGAAGATGAATAATACATAATTCCTGATTTCAAAGAGCTTACATTTTAGTAAAAGAAAAATATATGTATGAAATGGATACCAATAAAAAACCTCCTATGGCAGTAGGTGCATGGTATGATAGGGAGAAATGAGAAGAGATTTAAAACTGGGCAGTTTTAAAAAGACTTCATAAAGTCTTTGTAAGAATTGAAATAAACATAGTATGCAATTGCTTAAATTAAAATACAGTCACTTTCTGACTAAACTTTAGCATCTATCAACACATTTAAATCTCTTCTTTTTCTGCGGACTTGCTAAAAATATTATAAATGTTTACTTATACTTTATTAGCCAGAGGGTGGCAAAATACAGACCAAAATCCAAATCCAGCTACTCTATTCGTTTATTTATCATCAAAGCCTCTTTTGCAATAGTGACATATTTAAACAGTGTAACCGAAACCATATGGCTGGCAAATCTGAAAATATTTGTTCTCTGGTTTTTAATGGCAAATTCTTGCTGACTCTTATTCCATTTATATTAATATAGGCACTTCTGCAATGTTAACCCAAAACTTTTAGTTGTCCTAACATCACAATGCTCTGGTTAATTATCACAACATCTGGCTATGAAATTGGTCTCATTTTCCTGGACCTTATTTCCCTAAAGCATCTAATCAAGAACGGGCAAATTTCTACATTATACTTTTTTTAAAAAATGATGGAATGGCTCCCCTTTTTCCTTTCTGCCTGAACTAATTTACACCAAAACCTTAATTAGTTACCTAACTGAATCTCCTATATGTTGTCCTAGCAACACTTCAAAAATGGCCACTTTTTATTGCCCTTGAAAAAGGTTGATTCAGAAGGGAATAAAACATTTCACTTGGAAGTATGTAGAATTCTTGAATAGGGCCAATATAGTCCTGACCTCAGAGAGCTTACCACCTGAATATATTGAAGAATGTGGAAATAAACTAGTCTTTTCTAGTAAACAACAGATCCTTCAATGTAAAGAAATATGTACCTGGCACATGGAGTAAAGAATAACTTTTATAGTCTCAAAATCTTATTCCTAGAATAGTAGACATGAACTTGATTCAATATTTCTGTCTTTTGTGTCTTTTTTGTAAAGTAAAAGGTCAGTTTGTGAACATTTAACAAAGTGTTATTCTTTTACCCTCCTTCTTAATGAACACTGAATCAAAGTGAGCAAGATACTGTCATTAGATCTAAAATGCTTACATGTTTATAGAGGAGACACATATTTTCTGAGGCAATTGTGACAAAACAGGCTTCCCTAAGGGCTGCAAGAAATATATTTTGCATGATGGGAGCAGAAGAGATTCACTTAGGCTGGAATACTGGAGTGGGTTCACTGAGAAAGTGACAGTAAACTGGACCTTAAAATATGGGCAGACATTTTTTGAAGTGGAAATGAAAAGGGTTTTCCAGATCAAGGGAACAAGTAAGTCAAATATCTAGAGTAAGAAGAATGGTTTTGGTGTTACTAACTTCTGGATATAATGCAGCTGCAAAATGTTATTAATAATACCCAGGTCAGTAATAAAATCATTTGGCCAGTCTTGTATTCAAACTTTGGCATTATGTTTAAATGCTAGTTAATTCATTTGCAAGATAAAATTCTGATTTAAAGAGCTCATTAAAGTTAAAAGCAGAAATAAATGAGCAATTGGTCTTTACGTGGTATTCTTTTAGAGAAGGATTAAACTCTTTCTGCAGCATTTCAAATCAACAGGGGCGCCTGGGTGATGCAGTCAGTTCAGCCTCTGCCTCTTGGTTTCAGCCCAGGTCATGATCTCAGGGTCATGAGACAGAGCCCTCCTGGAGCTCCACACTCAGCACAGAGACTGCTTACGACTCTCTCTCTCCTCTTCCTCTACCCATCCCCCCTCTCTCTTTTTCTGTCTAAAATAAATAAATATTTTAAAAATATATAGCATCAACAGATGGCACAATTTTGTTCTCATCTGCCCTTTCAGACTCCTTTTGTCCTATATTCTCAATAGTATTTTATTGACAAAATTTAAATAATGACATTTGAGGATATAGGTACTATGAGTATCCCAAACACATTCTCTTATGTTTAAAACTAGAAAATAGGCGAGCATTCTATTTTCTTAAACCATACTTTATACACAAAGAACTATATTTTTTTCTAGAAAGTACTGATCTCACATTAGATACATGTTCAGCACTCCAATTACACATAGATCGAAAGTGTCTCTCACTCCAGAAGCCAGCTGAATTGAAGGAGCCACAATACCACCTAGTGTCAGCTACACACAGTGTCTACTAACACTGAGAAGAACAGTAGACTACATTAATGTAGAGAAAACAATGGAGGGGCACCTGGGTGGCTCAGTGGGTTAAAGCATCTGCCTTCAGCTCAGGTCATGATCCCAGGGTCCTGGGATCAAGCCCCCATCCTGCTCTCTACTTGGCAGGGAACCTGCTTCCTTCTCTCTCTCTGCCTGCCTCTCTGCCTACTTGTGATCTCTGTCTGTCAAATAAATAAATAAACTCTTTTAAAAAATGGAAAACAAAACCTGTGCCCTCTTTCTTCAGTAATCCAAGATAAAAATGTGTTGTCTAGCACTAAGTGTTCTCTGTACCTCCCCTATCTTTCATGTATTTTTTAACCAAACTTAACAAGAAAACATATCAGTCTCCTCAGGATGTAATAGTCTGCCATTTTGCTGTTAAGGCTGACCCCAGAAATAACAGCCTATCGGATTACTAAGGCAGTATTTCCTAACAGTGTAATCTGTTGGGTTGAGACCATGCTGCCCACGAGAATGTCACTCAGCAGATTTATCTAGGGTACAACTCAGCCATTACTCATCCCTATTTGTATTATCTATGCTAAGTCTACTTTCATTGATTCTTGCCTTTTTTCCTTCATCGCAGTCTAGAAATTGACATGTCCCTAAACTGGACCGAGCTGCTTTAGGAAGTTGTGTTTCTGGATGTATTTAATCTAAACTTAGGTGAGGTCTCCTGAATGGAATTTACAAAAAGGAGTCATGTCCTTATACCTGAGGGTCCCTGAGTGCCAGAGCCCTGTCTTTTCAATTTATGTCTCCTAAAATTTGCTCTAGTGATTGCGCATGATTGGGTATGATTGGGCATATGATAAACAGTTGAACCAATTTATAATAAAATCCCTCATTTCATGTTTGTATACATCATGCAATGTCTTCATAATCTGGTTGTGAGATCTCTGATTTCAGAAGGGTGTTCGTATACTTTCAACTGACAAAGGTTTGCACATGATAGCCTCTCAAAAACACAGCTGATTAACGGGCATCTAGCTTAGAATATATCTTGCTATACTAAAGTGATCTTTGTATAACCTGTTCTTGTGCTGTAGTGCATCTTACAGACACTCAAGTCGCATCTCCTCTAACGTATTTTGACAGCTTTAATGATTTATAATTGATACATAACAAACTATATATTTAAAGTGTATAATCTGATCATTTTAAACACACCTATACTGTCGTGAATCCATCATCAGAACCAAGCCAAGGAACACTTCCACCCCCAAAATTTCCTCTGTCCCTGTGTAATCCCTCTCTCTACCCTTTTTTCCTAGGTGCTACCGGCTGAATTTTGCCACCCTCCAAATTCACATGTTGAAGTCCTAACCTGCAGTACCACAGAAGGTATTTGGAGATCAGCCCTCAAAGAGGTGATTTAGTTAAAGTGAGGCCATTAGCATGGGCCT
This sequence comes from Lutra lutra, assembly GCF_902655055.1. Lineage (NCBI taxonomy): Eukaryota > Metazoa > Chordata > Mammalia > Carnivora > Mustelidae > Lutra > Lutra lutra. The sequence goes on from NC_062290.1 coordinate 56,162,363, forward strand.
TAATCCAATCTGACTAGTATCCTATTAAGAAGAGGAAATTTGGACACACGATGAGACACAAAGGTCACATGTACACAAAAGAAAGACCCTGTGAGGACACAAGGAGAAGACAGCCATCGCCAGCCAAGAGAAGAGACCTCAGAATGAAATCAACCTGCAAACAACTAAACCTTGAACTTCCAGCCTCCAGAGAAAATAAATTGATGCTGTTTAAGCCACCCAGTCTGTGGTATTTGTTAGGGCAGCCCTAGCAAACATACACCAGGCAACAACTGACGAGCTTTCTGTCACTTCAGATTAGATTGAACTTTCTAGAATTCTCTATAAAGGTACTCTTTGGGGTCTGGCTTTTTTTTTTTTTTTTCATTTAGCGTAATTTCTTTGAGACCCACCCATTTCATTGCTGACTTATATGCCACTGAATGTACATAATACCACAGTTTATTCATCTGTTCACCGTTGCTAGACATTTGTGTTGCTTTCTGATTGAGAATACCACAAATAAAACTTCCATGGACATTTATTTACAAGTTTTTTAATGATTTTTTATCTTGTGTAACTATCTCAGATTAAAAAGCCTGGGTCATAGGGTGCCTGTGTAGCTTTTTAAGAAACTGCCAAACTGTTTTCCAATATTGTACCATTTTCCATTCTCACCGGTGGCCAAGAATTCCATTTCCTTGCCAAAAACTGCTATGGTCAATTTTTTTTTTTAAATTCTAGACATTCTAACAGGTATATAGCAGCATGGGACTGTATTTTCAAATTTGTATTGTGTTAAGACAGTGGCATTGAGCATCTATCTTCTCATGTGTTTATTTGCCAAAATTGAAAATTGAAATTGAAGTGTCTATTCAAATATTTTGCATCTTGTGTTGGATTGTTTTCTCATTACTGAGTTATGAGAGTTCTTTATATATTCTAAAAAAAATGCTTTATCAAATAGGTTATTGGCAAAGGTGCTCCCTCACTCTGTGGCTTATCTTTTTACTCTTTTCTTAGTATCTTTCACAGAGCAGAAAATTTTGATTTCGGTTACATCAATTTATCAACTTAAGCTCTTATGGATCATGTTTTTTGGTGTTGTATCTGGGAAATTTTTGCCTAACTTCATGTCAAAGGGATTTTTCCTTATGTTCTTCTAAGACTTTTTTAATTTTAGGATTTAAATTAGGTCCATAACCTACTTTGAGTTACTCTTAGTACTCTTTTTTGCTTTTACATGTGAGATCATGGAAAATAATGATGCTTTCTATTTAAATGTTTTACCACCATGCTTACCTGTGTCTATACTCACTGTACCTCTTTCTTCTTTGATCACCTCCTTTTAGCCAAGCTTTAGTCCCACCTGCTTCTAAGTCATCATACTTCTGGCTGCATCAACAATACTAAATATTCAAACCCTATCTCTCCCAGTTTCTTTTCACCGATGCGCAAGTTCCAGTCTCTTCTACTAAAAATAAGAAGTAACACTTAATTTGAGCCTACATAGCTTTCTAACAAGATTAACTTGCCTTGTTCTTTCCCTATAAAACTATTCTCTTAAGAGATTTACCTACTTTTTCATTTTCCTCTCCCCCAGCACAATACTGCCAGGTCTCTGCCCCCAGTCATTGCACTACAACTGTTCTTAGTATCAATATTTGTGATTTCCTTTTGCCACATACACAGGTCCCTGTTCAGCTTTTATCGCACAGGCTCTCAGGGAGGCATTTACACTGCTGACCTCTCCAAATGGTGGGAATTGCCTCAGCTTGTATGAATCCACTTTTCTGGGTCTCCTCCTCCCTGCTAACCTTCCTTAGTCTTCCACATCATCTCCTCATCTTCTACTTGAGGCATGTCTTCCCCATGTTTTCTCCTCTCCTTCTATACGCTCCACCAGGAATCATACACAGAATTAAAGATGCTACTGCCATCTTTAAAACAACGAATCTTCTATGTGTATTTCTGGTCCAGACTATTATAACCAGACCTACATAATTAACTTCCTGCTGTATATTTCCAGTACACAATATGGGTCAAACTTAATTCATTCTTCTTTTTATCCAAACATGGCTCATTCTACATTTCCTGTGTTAATAGATGGCTTAGCACTCACTCTGTCACCTCAATCAGAAACGTGTGATTCATCCTTAACACTCTCCTCTCTCCATTCCCCATGAAAAAACAATAAAGATCTTTCTGTTATGTATCTTACTTATGTCTTTGGTCCATGCTTCCTCTCCATATCCATTGTTTCTCCCCTCATTATATCTCATCTGAAGTTCCGTAACAGACTTCAACTGGTCCCACAGACTCTAGCCCTTACTCTCTAGCCTTTTTTGGTGATTCTTCAAAACATAATCTTGATATTGAGAACTTTGTTATATTAGATATTTTATTTTTTTCTTGAAATTGTGTTTCCCTTTATGTAGTTTAACACATCCAAAACCCCATCCTTTCTCAGTTTAGACTGTTTTCCGTGTTTACTTCAAGTCACTGAAGAGGGAAAGGTAGATTTGCTCCCCAGGGCGGCGGGGGGGGGGGGGGGGGGGGGCGTTCACCTCCCAAGAACACGGGGTGGAGGGTTGCAGATTGGGAGGTAACTGGGAGAGGGAGAGCAGTCATCCTCAAGTGTCTAGAAGTGGGTGGGTCTGGAGCTTACTCTGTAGAACTCTTTTTATTGCACAGACGTGATGGTTTAGCCGATACCTGGGAGCACAGCTTCTGTGTGACGACCCCCACAGGGGTGGCATTTTAACCTCCTTTTCAGAAGCAGCTGAGTTGCTCCAGGTCTTGTAGCTAAGCTGGAGCGAGGTCAGTAGTGAGCACATCGTGAGTCAGCCCTGGGCGCGGTCTGCCAGGCTCTGCCTCCGGTGAGCTGGCGACGACCCCTCGGCCCTGTGGAAGGCACTGGGATTCCGCTGGGAGGGAGCCCGCCCGAACCCGCGTGGGAAACCCAACGGGCGGAGCTAGGTGGCATGTGGAGCACAGTCTGGAGAGGCGGTGTTTCCGGGGCGGTGCCAGCCTCCCTTGCCCTTTCATACTGATGCCCTGGTAAACTTTCTGAAAGGCATATCTGCTCATGGGAACAATATGTAAAAGCATGTTATCCCTACTATCTGTAGGCAAAATTACACCTATTCTCATACAACATAATCTGCCTTCCATGATCTGACTACTAAACTTGCCATTCTTTCTCTTAAATCTTATCATTAACAATCACTCCTCTACATGAATTTTGAGATCCATGAATGACAATCTTCTTAGAATCTCCTGAACATGGAATTTTAATATACCACCAGATTTTTTTTTTAAGATTTTATTTATTTATTTGACAGAGAGAAATCACAAGTAAGCAGAGAGGCAGGCAGAGAGAGAGGAGGAAGCAGGCTCCCTGCTGAGCAGAAAGCCCGATGCGGGGCTCGAACCCAGGACCTGGGATCATGACCTGAGCCAAAGGCAGCGGCTTAACCCACTGAGCCACCCAGGCGCCCCAATATACCACCAGATTTTAATCCAGGATATGTACATCTTCCCTAAATGCCCTTTCACGTCCATTGGCGACCAATACCTCCTGAAAAGGGTAGCTCATTCCTTCTCTTGCATGGAGACTTCCATGACTACCTAGATGTGTATTCCTTTTATCCCCAAACATACACCTGTATGATAATTATATTTTTACCTATTTTTCCCAACTGCTACACGTGAGGTTATAAGCCAGCTCAAATTTCTGTTTACGCCCTCAGTGCCTAGGATAGTGTTTGGCATACAGAAGGTTTTCCATCTTTGTTAAATTAATGATCAGTTTCCCTCTTTTCCTGCAGACTCTTGCTCAAGTAGAGATCATTTGCAATCAGAGATTTAAGTTTCTCTTTTTCTTTAAGGGAATGGGCATTAGGTATGTTCTAATCTAGAGACATTGACGCTAGATTCCTGAATCAGGTGTGATGAAAAGTAATTGATGCATTGAGAATACCATAAACGTTCAGCTCTTTAAGGTTCAGTGTGCAATCATAATCTCAAAAGGCACTAATGGTATTCCATCTTTGTAAATGTTTCCACTCGCCCTAAAAAAGGTAGAACATTTTCTATCTGCATAGAAAATAAATGCTGCTTTTGCCATTTTGCTTCTTTGCTTATTTATAATTATAGAAAAAAAAAACTTGGTCACTTAAGATGTAATTGTTTTCATAATAATTCTAATAATTTGCTTTTCACTTGATGGCTAATGTTTGGACATAACTTAAAAATTAGAGCATGTGTAAACTTAAGAAAATAGTTTATGATATAAATCATTAAAGATATTCTCAAAGCATTTTATGAAAAGCCTACATATTAAGAACAATGGCCTCTACTCTTTAGGTATGAGAATATAGAGAAAGGTAAAGAAAGTTAAAACAATCATAAATCCTAAGCTGTTTTGTTTCCCATTATTTTTATCTTACTGTTCAATATTAAAGGCCTTTGTCATCATGAAATTATCAGTGAGGAAATGAAATATTGAATCCAGGACTGACAAAAGTCTTGATAGAAAAATACAGAGTGAGAATTCATGTACTAAAATCATTTCTTCCATTTCAATTACCATCCTAAAGCCAGCCCGCAGTACTCCCTAGAATGACCTGTGAAAACAAAAAACCAGGGTACAAATCTGAATTCTACCACTTGCTACTTGCATGACAGTAGGCAGATCACTAACCCATGACTTCCTGTAAACTCACTTGTAAAGGGCTAAATTAGCAAGGTCTTTCTTAAGCAAAAGAATTTAATGAAATATTTATGCTAATCAGGATAGGCTAGGCTATGCCTTGGCCAATGAAAAACTCCAAAATCTTTTTTTTTAAACTTTATTTATTTATTTGACAGAAAGAGAAATCACAAGTAGGCAGAGAGGCAGTCAGAGAGAGAGGAAGGGAAGCAGGCTCCCTGATGAGCAGAGAGCCCGATGTAGGGCTAGATCCCAGGACCTTGAGATCATGACCTGAGCTGAAGGCAGAGGCCTAACCCACTGAGCATTCCAGATGCCCCTCTTAGCGACTTCAAACCACGAACTTGTTGCCCCTTCATGCTCCAGGAACATCACAGCTGGGCAGCTGGCCGTTCTACTCCATACTGCCCTCCTCTCCCCAGGACCCAGGGTCATACAGGATCCACCATCTAGGGTTTTGCCAGTCTGTGAGGAAGGAAATGGAGATGCAGCCAAGTTGCATGTTGACTTTTAACATTTTGCCCCAGAAGTAACACGGATCACTTCCGCTCATATTTCACTGATCATATTTTAAGAGGGAAGTGAAATCCTATCATATGTACTGGGGATGGCCAGAAATATTTATTTTATATCAATATTCTATATTAATACATAACATTAAAGTATATATTATAGCATTTTGGTGTATTCCATAGTACTGGGTAGAGAATAACAGTAATAGCTCAATGTAGTGAGGCCTTACTCTGTTCTGAGCACTCTGCTAAGGGCTTTGTTCCCATTATCTCATTTAATTCTCATACTGGCCTACAAGACAAATGGATGCATCTACCAGACACTGCAATTTGCCTTTCCAATAGCCACCCCTTATCCTGATGGCTACCAGGAGCCAGGTGAAAAACTTCTCAGCAAACTATGATACATGGAATTCTCTGAACACAGCATCACTTCTTGAAAAAAATATAAAAAGTAAGGCGGAATTCTGTCTTCTTTCCACATTTCTGCAGAAAGCAGAAATGATGTCAAGTGATATAGCAGCCATTTGGGGAGTGAGGTTAAAAATCATGAAAATACTGGACCTCATTGCTGATGATCCTATCTGATGCCAGGAGTCATTTATGTCTGGATTTCCTGTTATGTCAGCTAAATAAGCCTGTTCTTCTTTGAGCTGATTTCTAAAGAGTTTTAGCTACTTTTCATCTGAATCATTTTTAATCAATGCAATGTATATCCCCATGGCTTAAGAGCAAAACAAAACGAGTTAAGGAGAAGTTATATACATGGGCCAAAATAACAAGACCAATTAATGCCAGAGCTGGAACTTAGATCTATAATGGCCTGACTCTAAAACTGGGTAATTCACAAGAGACTTTCCAATCAATTCTAAACAGCTGTGAGTCAAACCCTAGATACTTGACATTTCAAAATATAATGTGATAATCAAGTTATTAATAAAAATGAAATTATCACTAAGGAACTGGGAAATTATCAATGTTTATTAAATAGAGCTTGCATAAAATCATGCTTCTGTTCAATATATCCAAGTTTGCTCTTGATATAACTTGGGAATTGTGATTTCATTGCTTAAATGTATTTTTAAATGAAAGATTAACAATATAGGATAACCACTACCTTCATTAGGTTATGAATTGGAGTGGTTGATTAGGTAATATTTATTACTTTCTAGTCTGTGTAATCCATGATTTTAATGATGTGATGAAAGCAAGTAAACTTTGGCACATAATTATTCTTTGTATACCATCCCTGATAGAACAAATAGGAATTATTTGTTTTAATATCTATCTTCTTCAGGACTGCAAACTTCCTGAAGGCATAGTCATGTCTGCCTTGGCACTCTGTGCAGCTAACATTTGATAGAGGAACTGCTCCAAATATATTAGCTCATGGGTAAAATGATCAATATTATTCTACTTGAAAACAGGGACAGAATAAGAAAAAAAAATCATGTTGAATTAGTCACAGCCATTTGTATTGTTTTTTTTTTCTTTAATTTGGAACCAGTTGTGAATATTGCAAATAGGCAAATCTAAGCTTAACTAACTAAAATTTTCCTTTCCAGTTAGAGCTCCTTTTCTTTTCTTATTTTTTCAAATTTTATTTTATTTTTTTTCAGTGTTCCAAAATTCATTGTTTATACTTTGATTAATGACCTCACGAGTTCTCAGTCCCAGAATATAATAAAAATAACAATAAATACTAACCTTAAAAAGAGATATTTTTCTGAATTGAGTGAGGATAGATTTGTAATATTTTATTGATAATAAATAGGTAGGTCCTAAGATTTGAATAGCTTAAAAAAATAAAATTATTACTTGTTCATGTAACAATCTTGTGTATATTCTCTCCAATAGGGTAGCTTTCCTCCCTAAAGTAGTTCAGGGATCCAGCCTCCTTTCATCTTTGGTTCACCATTTCCTTGGCCTCCTCTCCATCTGTATTCAGTTGACAGAGGAGAAAAAGCAGGAGGGAGGGTCTGTCATGGTGTTTTATGGTCCATGAAGGAAAGATGTTCACAAGCACTCAGTCACTGTAAGAATTTGGATACAAGCCATATTCAACAGCTAGGAAGACTGGGAAATGTATAATATCTCTTCAAAAATCAGGATAAAGGATTTCAGCAGATAATTGGTCTCTGCTAGTCACATTACAGTTCTGCAATCTGTAATTCTACACAAAATAATATAGGCAACACTTCATGGAAGAATGAGCAGCTACCTTTGTATATTTACTATGGTCTTTCAACTCCCTGAACCCATCCTGAAGCATTGCTGTTTTTTCCTTAATGACATTAAGGCTTTTGAAGATAAACTGAACTCATCCTGAGAATTTTAGTGGGAGCTGCCAATAATATTCTTAATGCTGCTTGTGTCACATATTCTTATTTCCTTACAAAGCTCATCAATGAGAGATTGTGTGATGCTAATTCAGCCTCAGCCTCTGTACTAATTCACATTATTTCCATTAGAAGTTCTATTCATTACAGAGACTGGATAAGCACAGAAAACACAGAATTGAAAAGACATTTATTTAAATTGACTGTAATGAGTCAGTGGCTTCTATATTCCCCTTATTATCTTCAAATGCCAAATGAAACTTTCAGTAATGGGCACTGGCCATTGTTCAGTTTCATGATTATTTCACATTTGTTCAAAAGTCAATTGGAATAAATGCCTTGGTTAAAGTAATTGAAGGTCATCTGTAAACTGATTTATCTTTTGCATGTATGTGTGTGTTCTCTATAAACAAGCACCTACAATAAATTTTGGAATATTTTCTTATACTTAAGGAAAAATAAAAACCAAACAAGTAATGAAAACAAAGGGGAAAACATTGCAATGTTATGTTATACTATTTTTTATTTGCTCCTAAAATTTAGACTCGTAAGTCTGATGTTAATTTTTAAAACTTTCACATACATATCCTTACCAAGCCTATTTTATTTTAAGCTATTTTTCACCCAATTACTCTTTAACTCTCAAGGGTCAAGGATCATGTTTCTCTTTCAAAATTATGTCCCATAAGACCACATTATAGACACTCAATAACTTTTTTCAACGTTGATATGCATAAAACTTCATTTTGAATATTAGGTTCACCCTGACATACATCCACATCCACATTCACATCCTTTTCTCTCTCTCTCTCTCTCTCTCTCACACACACACACACACACACACACACACACCCTTACCTCACAGGTTATTTTTTGTATAATAAAAGACAAAAAATGATAGCTTAAGTTTCCATTATTTAAGTTTTTTCTGCAGAATGGTAATTATTAATACATTTTGAAAGGAGGAAATACTCATAGGGCTAAGAAAGTACTTTAAGGGAGACTACATTTAGCAGCCATAATATATGTTCCTTGATGCAAGAGCCAGTATCATTATTTTATAACCTACAAAACACATAAGATTATTTTACGTGAAAACTAACTTATAAAAATGTAAAAACAAAAATGACTTACTTATTTGAACTACTATGAATAACCATACACCTTTAATAACTTCACATTTTAATTGTGTGGTTTATCCAAAATGTTTCCCATTTTCATTTTTAATACTCTAATATTCCATTATGCAATATTCTAATATGCACCCATGCACACACACTACCATAGATAACCCCCTTCTCCTTTCATTCCCATTGTCTTAATTATCACCATCACCTCACCACCACCTCTACCTACCCTCAAAATTATGTTTACAGAGAAGACAAATTAGAGCATGGTTTAGCAAGGATATATATAATCCTGACCACTCATATGGCAAAACCTATTTTGAACAGTTTGAGATCCTATCAGTAGGACAGTGACAATGAGCCCTCTAACCCTGGTCCCCAAAGAAAGCAGATGTTATATGAAATATTTAAGATCAGGAATATCTGTGAGATGGCATATTCCCATCTCTGTATGGGAACTGTATTCCCATTAGTCATTCATTATCTTCCAATTTTTTTAAAGCTGACTCACTGTCATTCGTTACTATTATTTTTGAGAACAAGACAAAATAAAAGATGAGCTTATGTTGACAATTCCACTATTGATATTCTTGTTATAAGTAAACATAACAACGCCTCTAAGACACTTGAAAAAATGGCAATGAAAAAATCTGCAAGTCCTTTCTCACTGTTGCATCCCTTTTGATATGCTATGGGTCAAAAAAGTGCCCCCAAACAAAACTTCAAGACTTCATAGAGAATATAAACAGTGTGGTAGGCAAAATCCCAATGTCCCCTCAAGATCCTGACCCCCTTGGTTATTCAACCAAACATTAAGGTGGGCACTGCTGTGAAGGGATTTTGCAGATAAGGTCACTAATCAGTTGACCTTTAACGAAGATTACCCTGGATTATCTGGTGTATTGATCCCATCACGTGAGCCTTTAAAAGAGGAGGGCTGAAGAACTAGGTGCAGCAGAAGAGCAAGACAAGAGAGATACGGTAGAAGGGAAAGCTGGAGAGATGTGCAATCCAGGACTCTTGCTGCCCTTATAAGCTTCAAAGGGGGCTGCAAGGAGGGAATACCGGAAGTCCCTACAAGCTGAGAACAATCAACAAAGAAACTAGGGCTTCATTTCTATAACCACATGGAACTGAATTCTGTCAACAACCTGAATGAGCTTGGAAGCAGACTCTCCCTCGGAGCCTACAGGAAGGAGTGTACTCTTGCTGATACTTTGTAGGGTTCTAAGTAGAGAACCCACTGAGTGACCCTGTGAAATCACGAGATGATATTTAAGTTTTGTTTTAAACCGCTAGGTCTGTGGTAATAAACAATAAAAACCTAACATAGGCAGCTCGATTGTGTTGTGTGTGTGTGTATGTGCATGCACGAGTCTTTATTGTTGTTCATGCAGTATCTCTACCTTTCTGATCAGAAGTGGTCACGTGGATTGAAGTGTAAGTTTTTGAGAGAGAAATTTCTTTAACCACAGCAAAGTTAGCCAAAGTCACTCCAAGGACAGCCAGACTGTTGTTGTGCTAGTACATATTTGTTTGTGTGTAATCCAACCATCCTTATGACATTCCCACATTGAAGACATTGGTACCTCTATGTTAGCAGGCAAAGAAAGTTAACAAGATCATAACAGGAAATGGGTATTTCCAAGAGACCCAAATGATCATGACTCCTTAAGTCTTTGAAAGAAATGTGGCATTATTAAGGCAAAAACTCAATATCCTCCTGAAAAACATCAAGTGCATTAATAGGGCAAAGTCTCTTAAAAAGTAAATATAGTAATGCGCAAAATTAAAAATGCTATGAAAGAACTCAAGGTCCCTGTTTTTGTAATTAATGTAGATTAAAGCTAGAGTTATTCATTATTCTTCAATTAAACATTTCAAGTATAATACAACTACTAAGCCTCCAAGAACCAAGATACCCGAACACAAAGTGAGACATGCTAGGTAAAAAAATGTATGAAACACACACATGCTCATGTACGTACACACTCAAATGCATGCATTTCCTGCTTCCAGAACCAACTTATTTCATCAAACCCCTAGGGAAAAAGCTAAAACTTGTACAACGCAGGTCTTAAAGAGTGCTGACCCCCTATGCAATCAAAAATGTGCATATAACCTTTGATTCCCTAAAAACTAACAGCTGAGTCTACTGCTCAGCAGAAGCCTTACTGACAACATAAGTAGTTAACACATGTTTTGTATGTTACATATATTATATACTGTATTCCTACACTAAAGAAAATAAGAGAAAAGGAAATGTTACTAAGAAAATCCCAAGGGAGAGAAAATATATTTACAGCACAGTACTATATGGGGAAAAAACCCGCATATAAGCAGACCTGTGTAGTTCAAACCTGCGGTGTTCAAGGGTCAGTTATAGTTCTGATAGGGGTACTTAACTTTCCCAGAGTTGGTGAATGAATGATAACTTATCTACCTCTCTACTCGGATCAGATTAAACCACTATATATAGTCAAGACTATCTAGTGCCCACGTAGTCCTTGGAAAGAAAATACTCATCTGAAGAAAAGACACTACTCTCCTCTCCTAACATCCTTGACCTCTAGAATGTGACCTGCTCCATTCCCGTTTATCAGTAACTTAATAACCACTTGAAAAAAACACATTTTTAGGGGCGCCTGGGTGGCTCAGTGGGTTAAGCCGCTGCCTTCGGCTCAGGTCATGATCTCAGGGTCCTGGGATCGAGTCCCACGTCGGGCTCTCTGCTCTGCGAGGAGCCTGCTTCCTCCTCTCTCTCTCTCTCTCTGCTTGCCTCTCTGCCCACTTGTGATCTCTCTCTGTCAAATAAATAAAATCTTTAAAAGAAAAAAAAAGAAAAGAAAAGAAAAGAAAAGAGAGCTGAGCTGGTGCTTAGCCGCACCAGGATAAGGAATTGGCAGATAAGGCGCTCTTGCTCATGGGGCATTGGGTGGAGAGCCCGAATATGTGAGAGTGCCTCTGGAAAGTGCCTGGCAATGTCGCTCTAAGCCCATCTGTCAGCTGTCCTGCCAGGACTCTCAAGCCTGCATGGGCGTCTAACCAGAGCACAGAGCAGACGCCTGCTCCCATAGAGCACTCTGGAGAGTGAGGCCTGTTTTAGGCCAAGGCTGGACCTAGAGACAAATGAAATCCTGTACACAGGTACATTAGGTGATTTTCTTTTAATATGATTCTTTCTCTAAGGAAATCTCAGTTCATGTATCCTGAGCCAGTATTTTGGGATAAGACAAGCAGCTGGGGAAATTAGGGGGAATTGGGGATAATAAAAAGTACATGTGCTGAGAATATTGGGAAGAGAGTACATTAATTCTTACCTGGCAGGTTACACTTCGCTGCTGACATTTTACCTATCAATTTCCATCAAAGTTCTAAACTTATGGCTCAAGAGATTACTCTGATATAAAATAATGGATTGAGAACTTTTGCACTTTTATGATACTTGTCCCCAACCAAGAGTTAGCCATTGCCTGACTTTCTTCCCTCTCTCCTTCCATCCCACAGTTAGACTAACACAAACTCTTAGAACTCAGTGATGACACGTCATCTTATTTCACAGAGCAGCTAACTCAATGTTTGACAAATAAAAGAAGCTTAAATGCTGAATTGCATTCTAAATATATACTTACAGAATTAGAAAACCTGATGACAGGAGAAGGGAAACTTTACCTCCTATATCTCTGGCTCCATATGGAGGACCCACGATGACTCTACCCAATTACCAATTCAGTATCTACTGTGGACACCACCAATCTACCACAATAGTTTCCCATTGAAATGGCAATAGCATAGAGATCCAGAGAGCTACTCTTAATTGATTACATACATCATGTGAAATAAAAACAATATATCTACCACGGAATGTTTTATTTCCTCACTCAGAAAATAAAGGAAACCAAGGAACAAAGAGTTAAGTACTTTAGACAGAGCCATGAACTAGTAAGTGACTGAAATGGAATTTGAATACAATCTTGTGGAGATCCTTGGTCTTCACTCTGTCTACCCTCCCACATTATGCTTTTAGGCAAAACCAACCCCCATAATCTATTAAAATATTTCATAATATATTCCAACAAAGAATGGTCTCTGGTCTCAGAAATAACTGATTCTCCTATTATCTTTACAACTTATTATTTCTGTAGGCTGGACATGGCTACTTAGGCTCTCCATGTTTAGTTTCCTCATATGAAAAATAGGATAATCACAATACCTACTTAATTGTGCTTTTATGAGGAGTAAATGAGGTAATACATGTAAAATGCTTAGTCCAGTACCTGCCACCTAGTAAATACCCATTAGAAGTTGTCATATATCATTACTATTGTCGCCTGCTACACTGGGTGAATGAAACCGGGAATATAATATAAATGTTAAGATGGAAATTATGATTGTGCACTAGGATAATCAAATACAAATTACTCACCTTAAAAAACAGAGCAAGTTAAGCATCATAAACATTTTTCTCTGCACTGGTTCCAAACATAATCCCTTATCATAGACAAGTGCTCAGGGTGCATTGAAGTCATATATAAATAAGGCCCTATGTTCCTAAAAGAACTTCAGGAAATGTATAATTGGATAAGGTAATGCATAATGGACAATGCACACTTTATTTGTTTGCAAAGCTGAAGAGTTTGTTATCAGGAATCACTACAAGCTGATAATGAAGATGAAGGTGGGTTCCTTTTTCCTTTGCTTTGGGCCATCAGGATGCCTAACAGTTCTGTGTAAATGCAACAATGGCTATTGAGAAGGCATTGGTGGGCACTGCAGGGGAGTGGCAGGCACATAAGGGAAGAGCAGAGGTGGGCTGATAAATTAGGATAGGAAAACAGGCATCAGGAACCCCCAGGAGGGACGTAGTAGTCATTCAATATGAAAGCAAGAGATCAGACAGTCTCGGGCTAGGACTCTGTACTACCATGCTGTGTTCTGCTCTTTTGAAGGGACCTATTAAATGACAAGGACAATACTAAAAAATACTAAAATCTCCCCAAATGCCTGTCATCTAACGTTGAAATATAGCCTCATGGACCTGAGCTACTACCATCTAAAGAAGCTACAGAGGCACATTTCAAGTCACGGGCATGTTACAAGTGCCCTGGGAATTCTTTCCAGTGTGAGGCCTTTTAGAAGGGGAAAATTAAGCTCTATTTTTTTTTCACCTTTGTGTAGTTATTCTTTTCTAAACTTGGAGGAAAGTGCCATTTCTGTCAGTGTCTAGCAGTAAAGGACAAGTGTGGGCAAAGTGCAAAAGAACGGAAGACTGGTAAGCAGCACCAAAAGGGGATTCTTGCTTCCTAAAACATCACAGATCGAGTCAGAAAATCAGAACAACAGAGGTCATTAGATTCATTTTCCAGACAGGAAAACTGAATTACAGAGAGGTAACATGACTTGCACGGTCAGTTGGTGGCAAAGCTGACACCGAATGTCCAGTCTCACTCTGGGCTCTAAAATCACACCAGCACCACAGAGCAATACACTTTGACTTTTGGTGGGAGGCCAGATTCTCAGATGGCCCCCAAGGTTCCTCCCTCCCCTAATGTAACATAACTTCTGCATTTATACCATGAACTTCCAGTTACCCAGTTTGAAAGTAGTCTGAGGGGGGCCCTGGGTGGCTCAGTCATTGAGTGTCTGCCTTCAGCTCAGGTCATGATCCCAGGGTCCTGGGATCAAGCCCCATGTTGGGCTCCCTGCTCAGCAGGGAGTCTGCTTCTTCTTCTCCCACACTCCCTGTTTGTGTTCCACTCTTGCTGTGTCTCTGTCAAATAAATAAATAAATAATCTTTTAAAAAAAATAAATAAATAAAATAAAAGTAGTCTAGGTACTACTCTGAAGGGGTTTTCCAGGTGTAAGTAAGGTTCCAAATCAGATGACTTTAAGATAGGAAGATTATTCTCAGTGGGTCTGACCTAGTCAGATGGGCCCTTAAAATATCTGTATTTTCCCTAGTGAGACAATTCAAAGTACAAGGGAGTTTGGCAAAGCATGAGGGAATTTGGCAGTGCAGAATAAATTGTGACCACCACCACCACCCCGCCCAAAATTCATATGTTGAAACCCTAACCCCTATTGAGACTATTGAGGTATTGGAGATAATACCTATAAGGTGATAATAAAGGTTAAATGTGGTTATAAATATGGGGCCTTAATTCAATATAACTAGTGTATGTATAAGAAGAGAAAGAGCCACAAAAGACCTTTTCCTCCAACACCTGAACATACAACAAGGAAAGGCGATGTGAGGCCACAACAAAAAAGCAGCCATTTACAAGCCAGGAAGAGAGGCCTCACCAGAAACCAACCCTGAAAGCACCTTGATTTTAAACTTCTAGCCTCTGGAATTGTGAGAAAATAAATTTCTGTTGTTTAAGCCACTCTGTCTATGGTGTTTTATCACGGCAGCCCCAGCAGACTAACACAGAAAGACTACCCATTTCATGTTTTAAAGATTGAGAGGGTTATGTGACAAGAAATAGGAAAAGTGGCCTCCAGCTGACAGCCATCAAAGAAACAGAAACTTCAGTCCTACAGCTACAGGAAACTGAATTCTGACTCAATACATGAGTTCAGAAGAGAATCTTGGGCTCCAGATGAGGACACAGCCAGAAGACACTTATATTTTAGCCTTGTGAGAAGCTAAGTAGGTAATAGCCACACTCTGCCCAGATTTGTGCCCTCTAGAACTGTGACTTAATAAAGAAGTTTAGTCTTAAGCTGCTAAAATGTGGTAATGCTTTTAAAGGTGACAGAAAACTAATAGATCCACCAGCATTAATTATATTTTTAAACAGCTTTATGAAGGTATAATTGATACACAAAAAAACTGCACAGAAGTAATGTATATAATTTGATGTATTTGAGCAAAAGCATACATTTGTGAAACTATCACCACAATCAAAGTAATAGATATTTCCACCATCTCCAAAAGTTTTCTGGTGTCCTTTCTTTACACCATATCTCTAATTTTCCACCATCTCCAAAAGTTTTCTGGTGTCCTTTCTTTATACCATATCTCTCATTTATGTACTTCATCTTGCATAACCTAAAATTTTATATCCACTGAACCACAACTCCCATTTCTCCTTCACTCAGAGAGGGTTACATCTAGCCCCTCATCACTACCATTCTAGCCTTTATTTCTTTGAGTCTGGCCTTCTGAGGAGATTCATGCAGTATTTGGTCTGCTCTAACTGGCTTCTTTCATTTTGACATAATGTCCTCCAGTTTTACCTAGCTTGTCCCATATTGTACTCTAGTATAAAATTAACAGACAAAAGTACTAAGAATGACTGTAACTATGAAACTTTATTAATGGATACACAATATAAAAAGGTGTAAAGTGTTATATCAATAACATAAAGTGCAGGAGGGAGAGGTAAAAAGTATAGAAGTATAGAGTTTTTATATGCAATTGAAGTTAAATTATTATAAAAATAAACAGTTGTTGTTATGTTTTATATCTGTCACATGGTAACCACAAAGAAAATACCTACAGATGACACACAAAAGAAAAGAGAAATAAATTAAAGCATATAACTACAAAAAAGTCAACAAATCACAGAGGAAGATATTAAGTAAGAAAAAAAGAGAGAGAGAGAAAGGAATCACAATTCAAACCAAAGAATGAACAAAATGGCAGGTCTTTATCTATAGTTATTTTAAATGTAAATGGATTAAGCTCTCCAATCAAAAGTCAGAGAGCAGCTGATGTTTTTTTTTTAAAGTAAAGTTTTTACTTTATATCTTCAGTCTTTGCCCCTCTTTTTTTTTTAAGATTTAATTTATTTATTTATTTGACAGATCACAAGTAGGCAGAGAGGCAAGCAGAGAGAGAGGAGGAAGCAGGCTTCCCTGCTGAGCAGAAAGCCTGACGTGAGGCTCGATCCCAGGACCCTGAGATCATGACCTGAGCCGAAGGCAGAGGCTTTAACCCACTGAGCCACCCAGGTGCCCCAGCTGATGACTTTTTTAAAAATCCAACTATACACTATCTAGAAAAGACTCACTTTAGAGTTAATGACACACATAGGTGGAAAGGAAAGGAATGGAAAAAGATATTCCACACAAATGGTAAGAAAAAGAAAGCAGAGGCAGCTATGTTTATATCAGAAAAAACAGACTGAAAGGAAAAAATGGTCATAAAGGCACAAGAGATATATATAATCTATAGATATACATATTAATATTATCATTATATATAATGATAAAAGACTCAATTTATCAGGAAGATATAATAATTACAAATCTATAAGCATCCAACATTCCTGTAACTAAATATATAGAGCAAACATTGACAGTTCTGAAGAGGGGACTAGACATCAATACAATAAAAGAAGAGACTTCAATACGCCATTTACAAAGGATAGAACATTCAGGGAGAAAATTGATAAAGGAAGAGTAGACTTGAACTGTACTACAAACCACATCGTTCTAGCCAACATAAACAGAACATTCCAACCAGCAACAGTTAGAATACATGTTCTTTTCAACTGCACATGGAACATTATCCAGGAAAGATCATATTTTAGATCATAAATCAAGTCTCAACAAATTTATACAAAGGTTAATATCATCTCAAGTATCTTTTCCAACCACAATGGAATGAAAATAGAAATTAATAGCAGAAGGACAACTAGAAAATTCACAATATGTGGAAACTAAACAGTACATCCTTGAACAGACATTGGTTCAAAGAAGGAATCAGAAGAGAAATTAAAGAATACCTTGAGAAAAATGAAAATAAAAATAAAACATAACTGAAACTTAGAAGATATAACAAAAGCAACTGAGAGAGCAGTTTATAGTGATAAATATCCACATTAAAAAAGCAGCTCAAACAAACAACCTAGGTCTATACCTCAAGGAAGCAGAAAAGGAACAAACCCAAAGTTTGCAGACTAAAGAAAAATTAAAGATTAAAGCAGAAATAAATGCAACATAGAACAGAAACACAATAGAAAAAAAAATACAATGGAACTAAGATTTTTTTAGAGATAAATAAAATTGATAAACTCCTTAGCTAGACTTACTAGTTCCAAAATTTGATACTGAGGCAATAATCAGAGTTATAAGCAAAAGTGTTACATAATAAAAAATTTTCAAAATAGTGAAAAGTTTAAAACCTCCATGTCCAAGGATAAGTGATTGACTAAATCAATTGTGGCATAGCTGGATGAAATACTCTATAGCCATTAAAAATATGTTTAAGAAAACTACCATTAGAAATGGGTAAATATGAATAATGTGATTTCTATGTATGTAATATATGTATGCATGCATTATGTATATATGTACACACACATATATGTGCATACATATTTCAAAATGTTACTAAATATTAGTTCTGGTAATTGGATTATAGAACACTGATTGGAACTTTTTTGTGCTTTTCTGTATTTATCAATGCTTCCAAAATAGTAGCTATTATTTGTAATAAAAAAGAAACAATATTTACAAATTACATTTTTTTGATGCTGCCATAAATGAAAATATCTTTTCGTGTATCTACAACCCTCCAGAAGTGAGATTCATGGACATTTTTAGTGGGTTGCCCAACATTTTTCTGGAGAGAAGCTCCTTTTTTTATTTCTTAAAGTTCACTATCTCAGAGTTTAGCTCTGAGGTCTGGGTTGCAGGCATACACCCAAGTGGGGAATGAAATGAGTGTGGACAGCCTCTGGACACATTTTTCTTACCAAGGGTTAAGCTTCAGGATCATGGGTTACTTACTTCATCGGGAGTAGGCAGATCAATGCTGACATTTATTTTTTGTGGCTCCTAGAGCATTTTAAAATACTTTTCGGATAGCCCATAGGCTTGAGGAATTAACTCAGATGGGACATTTTGATTATGTTACTACATTAGATAGACATGTAACTGCAAGCAGTGACAAACGAGGAGGGTGGCAGCATCAGCAGGAATGCCCTGATTCTCTCACGGACGCAGTGCCCCGCAATACCTGAGCGCCAACTGATAGCATAGAAAAGTTCAGTGATGATTTAATTTAAAAGTTCCCTGTGCTTTATCATTCACATGTAATTATAGTTAGTTCATTAATTACCTTCTTGAGAAGTGAGACTAGAAAGAGAATTAAATGGTACTTTAAAAAGCTAATTTCACAAACAATTAAATGAAGCCAAATATAATTGATAATTGTTGTACCAACTGGCCCGGAGGCATTCCTCTTTAGAAAAATTGTTGTTTAAACTTTGGTACTATGAGAGAATAGAAACTCTCTCCCTAAGTTTAAATAAGCATGAAAAAGTCAAAGTAAAAGCAATTAAGCTTTTCATAAAATTTGGCTCAAGCTAAAGGTTCCCGGCAGCTTTAGCAATATGAATTTCAACGGTGTTTCTCTAAAAAAACACGGTTGATGATGACGTGTTGAAGTTGGGAAGTAATATATTTGAATCACAAAAATATGGATTTGAAAAAGGCAATATATCTGTGACTCTCATGCCTTTCTGAGGTAGGGAGGCATGACTCCCTTGAAACTCTCTTTCCTAGTACCTTGGCATCCTTGAGCATTTTCCAACTGGAACCATTGAGCATATGGTTAAGTGTTTGATTTTAAAATAGCATTATCAAACCCCTACTGTGCGACAGGCCTTCTGCTAAATGTTAGGGATCCATCTAACCCTTCCCTCCAAAAAGCTTAGAGTCCAGCAGAGGAAAAACATCCTGATGCAACCAAGCACATAAAGGGCAAAGAACAGAGTAGCTGAGGAAGAAAGTGCACACATTTTGTCTGGGTCCCCCAGAGCAGGCTTAACAAAGAGGTGGCTCAGGATTGCAAAGACCAGGGTACAGAAGGGGTAGATAGTACCTGATGGGACAGACTGGGGAATGGATGAGATCCCAATAAGGAAAAGCATTTCAGGTAGAGGCAGGAGCATGGGAAAAGTCTGGCAGCTGGGAACAGGTTATGTGACAGCTGTTGAGGCAGCTTGCAAACTTTTCCTACAACTGATTCAGAGGTTTTGAAAAGGATCCTGGCATCAATACACATTTTTGTTAACTTATTTTGTTAACTTCCTGTAATAATCAATTATTTCTGACATGTGCTTGACACTTGGCTCAGGGAACCAGAATGTTCCCAAGACCAAGTCTTTCTCTTGGGGATCTCACAAGGCACTGGGGAGAAAAGGAGGAATATCAGGTAAAAAGCAACATAGGGCAGCCTGAACTGCAGTAACCCCCACTGTTGCCCTTCTTTCTATGAGGCCGAGTGCAGCTTTTTTTTTTTTTTTTAAGCAGCAAAATGACAGCCTTGGTGGATGAATTGTGACTGGTCTAAACCATCATAGTAATCCCCATTCCTTCCCCTAAAGCTCCTTTTCCAGCCTCCCTTGCCATTGGGAATAGCAAAGAGCAAGTGAGTACTAAATGGCAAAGGTGACTCCTCATTGTGTTCTAATGTCACATTACATTGTATGTTCTATTATGCACACTATACACACACACACACTCACACACACACACATTCACGGTGTACATACAGATATATTTATATACATATATATGTATAATATATAATATATGATATTTTATATATATATGTATATATGTATATATTTCTTCCACACAACAGTTCTTCAGCAATCTACTTAAAACTACTAAAGCAATAACCACGTGTCACATACCGAGTCTGTACCCTCATTTCCCAGGCTAGCCCTTCTAGAGACATAGGCTGCTAAGTTAGTGCCTTTTAAGAAATACATTTCTTGAGGAGGAGTCAAGATGGCGGAAGAAGTAGCAGGCTGAGACTACTTCGGGTAGCGGGAGATCAGCTAAATAGCTTATCTAAAGATTGCAAACACCTACAAATCCAACGGGAGATTGAAGAGAAGAAGAACAGCAATTCCAGAAACAGAAAATCAACCACTTTCTGCAAGGTAGGACTGGCGGAGAAGTGAATCCAAAGCGACGGGAAGATAGACCGCGGGGGGAGGGGCCGGCTCCCGGTGAGCGGCGGAGCAACGGAGCAAAATCAGGACTTTTAAAAGTCTGTTCCGCTGAGGGACATCACTCCAGAGGCTTAACTGGAAGCCCACGCGGGGTCAGCGCGGCCTCAGGTCCCGCAGGGTCGCAGAAGGATCGGGGGTGTCTGAGTGTCGCAGAGCTTACCGGTATTAGAACGGGGAAGCCGGCTGCAGAGACAGAGCCGAGGAGTGACTCTCAGCTCGGGGTTGCCTTGAACCGGTCGCAGGCTCGGTCAGCTCGGAGCGTGGCCGGAGGCCAGAGTGGCGGGAGTCATTGGGCGCTGTTCTCTGAGGGCGCACTGAGGAGTGGGGCCCCGGGCTCTCGGCTCCTCCGGGCCGGAGACCGGGAGGCCACCATCTTCATTCCCGCCCTCCGGAACTCTACGGAAAGCGCTCAGGGAACAAAAGCTCCCGAAAGCGAACCCGAGCGGATTACTCAGCGCGGCCCCGGGTAAGGGCGGTGCAACTCCGCCTGGGGCAAAGACGCTTGAGAATCACTACAACAGGCCCCTCCCCCAGAAGATCAATGGGAAACCCAGCCAGGACCAAGATCACCTACCAAGGAGAGCGGCGGAATTCCAGAGAAGAAAGCAAAGCACGGAACTCATGGCTTTCTCCCCATGATTTTTTAGCCTTGCAGTTAATTTAATTTTTTTTTTCTTTTTCAATTTTTTTTTCTTTTTCTCTTCTTCTGCTGAATTTTTTTTAACTTTTACCGTTTTCTTTTTTTAATGTTTTTTAAATAGTTTATCTAATATATATATTTTTTTCCTCTTTTTATATTTTTTCTTTATCGGCTTTCTTTTTTTTAATAGTTTCTTTTTTTTTTTTTCTTTCTTTCTGAACCCCTTTTTATCCCCTTTCTCCCCCCTCACAATTCGGGATCTCTTCTGATTTGGCTAAAGCATATTTTCCTGGGGTTGTTGCCACCCTTTTAGTATTTTACTTGCTCCTTCATAAACTCTTATCTGGACAAAATGACAAGGCAGAAAAATTCACAACAAAAAAAAGAACAAGAGGGAGTACCAAAGGCTAGGGACCTAATCAATACAGACATTGGTAATATGTCAGATCTAGAGTTCAGAATGATGATTCTCAAGGTTCTAGCCGGGCTTGAAAAAGGCATGGAAGATACTAAAGCAACCCTCTCAGGAGATATATAAGCCCTTTCTGGAGAAATAAAAGAACTAAAATCTAACCAAGTTGAAATCAAAAAAGCTATTAATGAGGTGCAATCAAAAATGGAGGCTCTCACTGCTAGGATAAATGAGGCAGAAGAAAGAATTAGCGATATAGAAGACCAAATGACAGAGAATAAAGAAGCTGAGCAAAAGAGGGACAAACAGCTACTGGACCATGAGGGGAGAATTCGAGAGATAAGTGACACCATAAGACGAAACAACATTAGAATAATTGGGATTCCAGAAGAAGAGGAAACAGAGAGGGGAGCAGAAGGTATATTGGAGAGAATTATTGGAGAGAATTTCCCCAATATGGCAAAGGGAACAAGCATCAAAATCCAGGAGGTTCAGAGAACCCCCCTCAAAATCAATAAGAATAGGTCCACACCCCGTCACCTAATAGTAAAATTGACAAGTCTTAGTGACAAAGAAAAGATTCTGAAAGCAGCCCGGGAAAAGAAGTCTGTAACGTACAATGGTAAAAATATTAGATTGGCAGCAGACTTATCTACAGAGACCTGGCAGGCCAGAAAGAGCTGGCATGATATATTCAGAGTACTAAATGAGAAAAACATGCAGCCAAGAATACTATATCCAGCTAGGCTATCATTGAAAATAGAAGGAGAGATTAAAAGCTTCCAGGACAAACAAAAGCTGAAAGAATTTGCAAATACCAAACCAGCTCTACAGGAAATATTGAAAGGGGTCCTCTAAGCAAAGAGAGACCCTAAAAGTAGTAGATCAGAAAGAAACAGAGACAATATACAATAACAGTCACCTTACAGGCAATACAATGGCACTAAATTCATCTCTCTCAATACTTACCCTGAATGTTAATGGGCTAAATGCCCCAATCAAAAGACACAGGGTATCAGAATGGATAAAAAAACAAAAACCATCTATATGTTGCCTACAAGAAACTCATCTTAAAACCGAAGACACCTCCAGGTTTAAAGTGAGGGGATGGAAAAGAATTTACCATGCTAATGGACATCAGAAGAAAGCAGGAGTGGCAATCCTTATATCAGATCAATTAGATTTTAAGCCAAAGACTATAATAAGAGATGAGGAAGGACACTATATCATACTCAAAGGAACTGTCCAACAAGAATATCTAACAATTTTAAATATCTATGCCCCTAACGTGGGAGCAGCCAACTATATAAACCAATTAATAACAAAATCAAAGAAACACATCGACAAGAATACAATAATAGTAGGGGATTTTAACACTCCCCTCACTGAAATGGACAGATCATCCAAGCAAAAGATCAACAAGGAAATCAAGGCCTTAAATGACACACTGGACCAGATGGACATCACAGATATATTCAGAACATTTCATCCCAAAGCAACAGAATACACATTCTTCTCTAGTGCACATGGAACATTCTCCAGAATAGATCACATTCTTGGTCCTAAATCAAGTCTCAACCGGTATCAAAAGATTGGGATCATTCCCTGCATATTTTCAGACCACAATGCTCTAAAGCTAGAACTCAATCACAAGAGGAAATTTGAAAAGAACCCAAATACATGGAGACTAAACAGCATCCTTCTAAAGAATGAATGGGTCAACCAGGAAATTAAAGAAGAATTGAAAAAATTTATGGAAACAAATGATAATGAAAACACAACGGTTCAGAATTTGTGGGACACAACAAAGGCAGTCCTGAGAGGAAAATATATAGCGGTACAAGCCTTTCTCAAGAAACAAGAAAGATCTCAGGTACACAACCTAACCCTACACCTAAAGGACCTGGAGAAAGAACAAGAAAGAAACCCTAAACCCAGCAGGAGAAGAGAAATCATAAAGATCAGAGCAGAAATCAATGAAATAGAAACCAAAAAAACAATAGAACAAATCAACGAAACTAGGAGCTGGTTCTTTGAAAGAATTAATAAGATTGATAAACCCCTGGCCAGACTTATCAAAAAGAAAAGAGAAAGGACCCAAATAAATAAAATCATGAATGAAAGAGGAGAGATCACAACGAACACCAAAGAAATACAGACAATTATAAGAACATACTATGAGCAACTCTACGCCAACAAATTTGACAATCTGGAAGAAATGGATGCATTCCTAGAGACATATAAACTACTACAACTGAACCAGGAAGAAATAGAAAGCCTGAACAGACCCATAACCAGTAAGGAGATTGAAACAGTCATCAAAAATCTCCAAACAAACAAAAGCCCAGGGCCAGACGGCTTCCCGGGGGAATTCTACCAAACATTTAAAGAAGAACTAATTCCTATTCTCCTGAAACTGTTCCAAAAAATAGAAATGGAAGGAAAACTTCCAAACTCATTTTATGAGGCCAGCATCACCTTGATCCCAAAACCAGACAAGGATCCCATCAAAAAAGAGAACTACAGACCAATATCCTTGATGAACACAGATGCAAAAATTCTCGCCAAAATACTAGCCAATAGGATTCAACAGTATATTAAAAGGATTATTCACCACGACCAAGTGGGATTTATTCCAGGGCTGCAAGGCTGGTTCAACATCTGCAAATCAATCAATGTGATACAACACATTAATAAAAGAAAGAACAAGAACCATATGATACTCTCCATAGATGCTGAAAAAGCATTTGACAAAGTACAGCATCCCTTCCTGATCAAAACTCTTCAAAGTGTAGGGATAGATGGCACATACCTCAATATTATCAAAGCCTTCTATGAAAAACCCACTGCAAATATCATTCTCAATGGAGAAAAACTGAAAGCTTTTCCGCTAAGGTCAGGAACACGGCAGGGATGTCCGTTATCACCACTGCTATTCAACATAGTACTAGAAGTCCTAGCCTCAGCAATCAGACAACAAAAGGAAATTAAAGGCATCCAAATCGGCAAAGAAGAAGTCAAACTATCACTCTTTGCAGATGATATGATACTATATGTGGAAAACCCAAAAGACTCCACTCCAAAACTGCTAGAACTTGTACAGGAATTCAGTAAAGTGTCAGGATATAAAATCAATGCACAGAAATCAGTTGCATTTCTCTACACCAACAACAAGACAGAAGAAAGAGAAATGAAGGAGTCCATCCCATTTACAATTGCACCCAAAACTATAAGATACCTAGGAATAAACCTAACCAAAGAGACTAAGAATCTATACTCAGAAAACTATAAAGTACTCATGAAAGAAATTGAGGAAGACACAAAGAAATGGAAAAATGTTCCATGCTCCTGGATTGGAGGAATAAATATTGTGAAAATGTCTATGCTACCTAAAGCAATATACACATTTAATGCAATTCCTATCAAAGTACCATCCATTTTTTTCAAGGAAATGGAACAAATAATCCTAAAATTTATATGGAACCAGAAAAGACCTCGAATAGCCAAAGGAATATTGAAAAAGAAAGCCAAAGTTGGTGGCATCACAATTCCGGACTTCAAGCTCTATTACAAAGCTGTCATCATCAAGACAGCATGGTACTGGCACAAAAACAGACACATAGATCAATGGAACAGAATAGAGAGCCCAGAAATGGACCCTCAACTCTATGGTCAACTCATCTTCGACAAAGCAGGAAAGAATGTCCAATGGAACAAAGACAGCCTCTTCAATAAATGGTGTTGGGAAAATTGGACAGCCACATGCAGAAAATGAAATTGGATCATTTCCTTACACCACACACGAAAATAGACTCAAAATGGATGAAGGATCTCAATGTGAGAAAGGAATCCATCAAAATCCTTGAGGAGAACACAGGCAGCAACCTCTTCGACGTCAGCCGCAGCAACATCTTCCTAGGAACATCACCAAAGGCAAGGGAAGCAAGGGCAAAAATGAACTATTGGGATTTTATCAAGATCAAAAGCTTTTGCACAGCAAAGGAAACAGTGAACAAAACCAAAAGACAACTGACAGAATGGGAGAAGATATTTGCAAATGACATATCAGATAAAGGGCTAGTGTCCAAAATCTATAAAGAACTTAGCAAACTCAACACCCAAAGAACAAATAATCCAATCAAGAAATGGGCAGAGGACATGAACAGACATTTCTGCAAAGAAGACATCCAGATGGCCAACAGACACATGAAAAAGTGCTCCATATCACTCGGCATCAGGGAAATACAAATCAAAACCACCATGAGATATCACCTCACACCAGTCCGAATGGCTAAAATTAACAAGTCAGGAAATGACAGATGCTGGCGAGGATGCGGAGAAAGGGGAACCCTCCTACACTGTTGATGGGAATGCAAGCTGGTGCAACCACTCTGGAAAACAGCATGGAGGTTCCTCAAAATGTTGAAAATAGAACTACCCTATGACCCAGCAATTGCACTGCTGGGTATTTACCCTAAAGATACAAACATAGTGATCCGAAGGGGCACATGCACCCGAATGTTTATAGCAGCAATGTCTACAATAGCCAAACTATGGAAAGAACCTAGATGTCCATCTACAGATGAATGGATAAAGAAGATGTGGTATATATACACAATGGAATACTATGCAGCCATCAAAAGAAATGAAATCTTGCCATTTGCGACGACGTGGATGGAACTAGAGGGTATCATGCTTAGCGAAATAAGTCAATCGGAGAAAGACAACTATCATATGATCTCCCTGATATGAGGGAGAGGAGATGCAACATGGGGGGTCGAGGGGGTAGGAGAAGAGTAAATGAAACAAGATGGGATTGGGAGGGAGACAAACCATAAGTGACTCTTAATCTCACAAAACAAACTGAGGGTTGATGGGGGGAGGGGGTTGGGAGAGGGGGTGGGGTTATGGATATTGGGGAGGGTATGTGCTATGGTGAGTGCTGTGAAGTGTGTAAACCTGGCGATTCGCAGACCTGTACCCCTGGGGATAAAAATATATGTTTATAAAGCTGTAAAAAAAAAAAAAAAAAAAAAAGAAAGAAAAAAAGGATGAATCCCCAAGTTTTGTAGCAACATGGACGGGACTGGAAGAGATTATGCTGAGTGAAATAAGTCAAGCAGAGAGAGTCAATTATCATATGGTTTCACTTATTTGTGGAGCATAACAAATAGCATGGAGGACAAGGGGAGATGGAGAGGAGAAGGGAGTTGAGGGAAATTGGAAGGGGAGGTGAACCATGAGAGACTATGGACTCTGAAAAACGATCTGAGAATTTTGAAGGGGTGGGGGGTGGGAGGTTGGGGGCACCAGGTGGTGGGTATTGTAGAGGGCACAGATTGCATGGAGCACTGGGTGTGGTGCAAAAATAATGAATACTGTTATGCTGAAAAAATAAAAAATTAAAAAAAAAAAAAAGAAATACATTTCTTAAGGGTGCCTGGGTGGTTCAGTCATTTAAGTGTCTGCCTTTGGCTCAGATCATGATCCTAGGGTCCTGGGATCAAGTCCTGCATCGGTCTTCCTGCTTGGTGGGAAGCCTGCTTCTCCCTCTCCTACTCCCCCTGCTTGTGTTGTTCCTTCTTTCACTGTGTCTCTCTCTGTCAAATAAATAAATAAAATCTTTTTTAAAAAATTACGAAAGAAAGAAAAGAAATAGGTTTCTCAGGTCAGGACCCACCTTCTGCATGACCTACCAGAGCTCAGGAGAACTGGTTGCTTCCTTGGTAGCATAGAATCCCCTTCAGTTTTATCTAGAAAGAAACTCTGTCACTGAGCTGAGAGAGGCTGAAAAACAGTCATTGCCTTTGACAGTTTTAATGTTTATGGGTCCTTTCTATCAGGAGGATTTTGACTGCCAAAATCCTTGACTCACCTTTGTTATAATGATCCCACATTTGAAAGCAAACATCACCATACTAATGAGTGATACTTTATCCTTGATACAATTCACACAGAGCCAAAGGTGTAGCTGCCTCTCCATTGGTCAGATCCATCTTTATCATGTGTCCTGAGGCCTAGCATCCTCCTGTCTCCTAGGGCTGCTGTCTGAAGCCCCTTCAGAGAAATGTCCTGATTTGGCTTCTGCCGTCACTGTTCCCTGGTCCCTCCACTACCCTGCGCATGGGCTCAGATCATAACACCGTCTGCCCCAGGGACACTCTGGGACCTATCTCACTAAATGTACTGGCATAGAGTCTTCCTCTTCACTATGAATTCTTTCTAGTTCTCGGGTGTCTGCTAAGATTCCTTCTCCATGAAGCACTAAATTTCTCTCTCTCTCTGCAGCTGGTGACCAAGAAAAAAGCATTCTGAGACACAGCACAGTGAAGATGAAACAGGCCCCACACTCTATCCCTGGCATCCCAGTCTCCCTAAGGCCTTCATGTCATCAAGGAGGAGGCCCATATGTCCACTGTAGAGGGCTCAGGTCACATAGGAAATAACTTCAGCCTGAACCCAGTAGTGTGAGTGGCTATGCCAGACCTTTCTCGTCTCCAACGCTCTGAAATGGTCTGGAGCTGGAGAGAAGAAAAAAAATGCTTTCTCCCGTTATGACCTGATCCGATCATTGTCAAGAGAAGCTGGAACAAAGCACTGCATTTTATACATAGGAAATAGAATCAAAGTGACGGACAGAGAGGTAAGAAACACCTGGAGGTACCTGTAAATGACTCTGAACCTGCTACCCTACTGTGAGAAAAGTAACTTTTGCAGCAAAAAGAATGCAATATACTCTCTCCCAAAATGGTAAGTAAGGAAATTGTCAACCTTCTGGGCTCTCAAAGAAGCAAGTAGGGCAGAGAGCAATGATGTACCAGACCAGAGATGAGAGCAAGAAAAACAGAGCCCATCCTAATGGTGGGATGTGTAGAAGTTCCACTTCAACACGGGAGTCACTGTCAAACTGCTCTGTAAAGAAAAGTTCTATTGATTTGCAAACTCACTAACAGTATATGAGAGTAAACAGTTCTACCGTCATCTACACTGGATATTAGAGTGTTTAAATTGTTTACTAATAGGATAATAACCTTATTTTGCTATGTTTTTATATTTAAGGGCTAGAAAAACTTTTCATACATCCATTGATAAATTATATTTGTTTCTCTATAAATGGGTAAATGAATTATAACAATAGATTTTGCAATAAAAATGACTGATATTAGGTCAGAAATTCCCCTGTGTGCCCTGGAGTCAAGTCTTACATGGACATGCTGTTCAGTTGACAAGCCTCCCACGGAGCCCACCCTTCTCACATTTGTAACTGAGGTGATGGACATTCTGATAATTGGATACGTGAAGTGGGAATTACCTGCTTCACACACCAGCCACCAAATTGAGTTTACCTTGCTTATGGTTTTGTATCAACAAATCTGCTTATGTCAAGATGCCAGATTAGACTCAAGGAGAAAGAACAAGACCTGATTCAGGATATGGGTATATTTATGATGCTTTAAATCTAATTGTTTCCTGGTAACAAAGGCAGGCACAGGCATTATAATTGCCTTGGTGTTTCTTTTCCCTAATTGCTTTGAATCTTTTTTGAACATAGGTGCAATAAGGTCTCCTTGACTGTGAGTTTCTCTAGAGCCAATTAAATTTGTATTCCCAAGGTTTGAAGAGTGTCTGGCACAAGGCAGTTAGTTGTTAATAAGTATCATGAAATGCTTTCTGATTATATGAATGGGCTTCAAAAATTAAGGTAATAAAATAAAAATATATGTGACATCTAAGACTATAAATTCTTATGAACATCAACAAAAAAAGGCTATTTTGACATCTTTTTTCATGCAGTTGAAATTCTAAAAATGTCATTCTAGTGACATAGTGCTTCCTTCTTCTCATCATTCATGACAATGCGTCATTCTCACTCATTTTATGGGGTAGAAGCTATTGGCATTTTTCTATAGAAGCATTTGTAGGGATTATACATTCTCACAGTTTGGTGCATTCTTTGATAGAAAAATGTACTGCATTGACCTGATAGTTGTAAAATATTTGAGATTTGCTATCTTTCTCTTCTATGGATGATGAGAAATAGCTCCTTTTCACTAAATAGTAAAGAAAAATTATTTTTCTACATAAATATCATCAGTCCTAACATTTATCTTCTTGATAAATATGGAAAATAATGTTTATCCTTAAGAACTTCAAGAAAAGCAGGTAATTCAAGGCAATATATGCCTTAAAAAACCCATTAATCTTTATGAATTGAAAATAAATCCTATAGGAAATGTATTATAATCCCCCCCTCTTAAAAAGCATTCTTTTCTGATTTTTTGATGACAAGGGAAACACAATTTCATTTTCTCTAATTAGAGACTACCAATTTGTTTTCAAAATAAATTGAAAACCATGTATAACCCATTACCACCCAGGGGTAACAGCCAGTAACAACTTATTATCCATTCTTCCTATATTTAATTACATATGACTATATATTTACAAAAGAGATAAAAATTTTGTGAATATCATTTGCAAGTCTGTTAAAAAACAACACTGTTATTTCATGACCTTGTTCCCATGTCGATAAATACTCGTTTAAAAAACTTTGTGGGGACTTAACTACAATTTATTTAACCATCTGCCTACTGCAGGAAATTTAGATTGTTTACAGTGTTTGGTTATAATAAATAATACTGCAGTGAATATTTATGACTCTGTATCCAGTCCACCCTGAATATGAATCCTTAATACCCTGCCAACTCATTATATGCTTTGGAGTGCTTTCAATTTACTCTCCTCAAAAGGAGGCAGGGAATAATTTTTAAAAATTTTAAGTGCTTAATACCTAACATCAAATTGTTTTCCCAGAAAACATGCATTTTATATACATAAATAAATGTTTTTTATATATTTTCACATTGTCATCTATAGTGTATGAGAGTATTCTCATAAGATTCAATAGTTCATTTTAATAATGATATTTCTCCCTGAAAATTCAGCTACTGGCTACATTTTCAAGTAAAGGCCACAACATATGTTTTGGTGCAATGTCTTAAGCAAAAGCACAAGTCTATAGCATATACTTTTCCTCTTTAATACAGATAGAAGGCATTTTAGAAGGCATTTTTTAAAGATAAATTAAAACCATACAATGATACATAAAATAAACCATGACATCATTCCTCATGCCCTCAACACTGCTATATTACTTTCTAGAGAAAATAAGTTTTTCTCTGGAAAATTTATTTTAGTTACGTTAGTTTTGTGTATACATACATATTTGTATATACATACATACTCTTTATACACACACATACACACAAATACACACACAGGTTAGATGCGTTTTGTAGAAGTAGCTTTTCCTTTTTCCAAAATCAGGATCATACCCAACGTATTATTCTGTACTTTCTGCTATTTAACGTTGAACAAATTCATGAAGAGTTGTCATTGTGTTTTTTTATAGCTTTTTATAATATGAAACTCTTTTGAATATAAATTTTTTTCATTTATTCCAACATGTCCGGTTCACATTTCCTAACTCAGCAACCTCAACTTATCAAAAAATAAGTATTTTGAATTTGGTATAGACTCTATTTCTCTTATTAGCATCATCAGAAAAGGCCAAGAATTGAATAAATGCAAACTTGTTTTTTCTTGTGAAGCTACCTCTACCTTCAATTTTTTAGCTGGTTATGCATTACCAACAAAATCACAGTAACGTTAGTTTTGCATAGGACTTATTTAAAAAGGAAGAAAAAAGAGTTCTGCACTTTTGAATTTCTTCATTTAGCCCCATAAGCTAAACTTAGGGCCAGCTTCCTCAGATCAGATTCTGTGTCTTTATTTTAATCAATATGGATACTGAAGAATGAAGGAATGAAGTGTGCGTACTGGTTACATGTGGATGAGCTTTAAAAATACAAAGGGTGAAAGAAGAGAAATGCAAAAGGACAACCAGCTTGCCCTCTTGTTCTAACTGTGGTGGTGTTTTTCCTAATCACTCTTACAGTATCCCAGGCTGAAAGGATTGCTTCAGAAGTGAGGAACACAACCAAACATTCTTCAGATGTAAGGAATTCTCCACCAACTACAAACACCATCTACATGTGCCTAAAACAGTCCGCTGTGCACCATCCCCAAGTCATGCCAGGATTTGTTTCCTCTGACCCACCTGCCAGCACCAGCCTAACCTTATCTCCTGCTCATCCTTCCCACCCACATGCTCTACTCACCCTATGGGTCACCCCTGCACAGTCTTGCCACCCAGTGTTGCAGGACTTAGCCTTCAGCTGGGAGCATCTTTTCCTACCTGTTCTTCTTGTAATTCAGGTGTCCACTGGATCCATGGGACCAATATTTGTACTGAAGGAAACAGGTCCCAGAACAGAGTCCTGTGGTCTCTACTCAGTGATGGGTCAGTACGTAGAAAATAGAAACATGGGCATGGTTTTTCTTTCTTCTGAATATTTTCTTCCCCATTTTCATCCATTTGCACTCTGGGGATATGCTACAAGGTCAGCCAAATTATTGAGCTCTTAATCTAGAAGCCAGTAAATATTCTCTTTACCTTTAACATATTTATGCATTGAATAAATGTGTACTGGGAAAATAGGAAATAGAGGGAAAAGTGTGAGGCCCAAAAAATGCCGACAAGTAAACGTATTCCCCGAGGAGTCACACAAAAAGATAGAAGTATTTTCCCAAATATATTTGTCTTCTTGTTTATAAATTATTAAAAAGGAAAAAGGGCAAATAGACCAAAAGCGTAGAGTGACAAGACCTCAGTTTTAAAATATATTTTTATTATAAAATAATGCAAATGATTTGCTAAAAATACAAAAGTGTAGGAAGTAAAAAATCAAATATTTCTAAGTTCTTTGCGTAATTATTCTTGCTAATCATTTCATCTGTACCTTTCTGGTTTTTCTTTTACATATCACATGATTGTTTATATATGTTATTAGCCCTTTGCAAATGTCTTGCAGTACATTTTTCTTTATTACTCTATTTTGCGCACACGTGCGCGCGTGCGCGTGTGTGTGTGTGTGTGTGCAGCATGTTTCTGTTTTTTCCCTTTATGATTCATAGGCTTTGTGTCACACTTTGAAAAGCATTTCCTACTCACAAGATTATATGATTTTTTTAAAAATAATTTGTATATGGTTAAAGAGCAAAGGATGATAGAAAATCCTTCCTTTTTTATAACAAGCTTTTTACAGATGCTGAAACCGACTAGCCCCTGGGAAAAGAATGACATTGCATTTAATGGAGCTGAACATGTTTGGAATCATCAAGTGTAAGATCAATTAACCAGAAAATTGATAGCCCCATAAATTTATATAGAAGCCTCTCAATGAACCTACCTACAGTTTATGAGAGTACTTGGCAGGAAGGACACTTACAGAAATAATCTGTACATTTTACCATTAAGTCACATTGAGATTTATTTAGAAATGTTGTAAACCATATTGAAAACTAAGCACAAACACATACACAAAGCTGCCAGACTTAAAATGGCTTCTTAACTGTTCTCAAAAAACTTACTTCCATTTGTATATGCAATTTGTGGCTTTATTCATCATAAATTAAACTTTCTGATGTCACCTGTCTAGTAACTTTATAATCAATTAGCAATCTGTACTTGTTCCTTTTCTGGTTAACGTCTTTTTTTTTTTTAAGATTTTATTTATTTATTTGACAGAGATCACAAGTAGGCAGAGAAGCCAGCAGAGAGAGAGGAAGGGAAGCAGGCTCCCGGCTGAGCAGAGAGCCTGATGTGGGGCTTGATCCCAGGACCCTGGGATCATGACCTGAACTGAAGGCAGAGGCTTTAACTCACTCAGTCACTCAGGTGCCTTTTTTTTTTTAATTTGAGTGTACTTGACACACAATGTTACATTAGCTATAGGTATAAACATATGATTCAATGTCTGTGTAGATTATGCTATGCTCTCAAGTGTAGCTACCATCTGTCACCATACCACGCTATTACAATTTCATTGACTAGATTCTCTATGCTGTATCTTTAATTCTGATGACTTCATTCCACAACTGGATGCCTGTATTTCACACTGTCCTTCACCCATTTTGCTCATCTTTCCCATATCTCACCCCTCTGAAACCATCAGTTTGTTCTCTATATTTATAAGCCTGATACTGCTTTTTGCTTATTAATTTATTTTTTAGATTCCACATATGTGTGAAATCATATGTTATTCCTTTTTCTCAGCCTGGCTTACTTCACCTAGCGTAATACCTTCTAGGTCCATCCATGTTGTTGCAAATGGCAAGAACTCATCCTTTCTTATGGCTCTGTAATATTCCATTATACATGTTCCACATCTTCTTTATCTATTCATCTACTGAGGGACACTTAGGTTGCTTCCATATTTTGACTATTGTAAATAATGCTGCAACAAACATAGGGGTACATATATCTTTTTGAATTAGCATTTTTGTTTTGGATATAAATACCCAGTAATGGAATTACTGGATCATATAGTATTTGTATTTCTCATTTTTTGAGGAACCTCCCTACCAATGAACAACTTTTAACACCCATCTGTGTAAATGCAGAGAAATACAATAATTTCAATTTCTTGCTCTTTCTAAATGCCTTTTCCAATTATGCTTCTTTCTGAACAAGCTGCTGACATCAAGCTATGTTGACATCAAGTCCGACATCAGCTAGGTTGGGTAACATTACTTAAATTACAATACTATGTCATCTGTTTTCATTAATAAAATTGTTTAATAAAATATGAGCAGATTCAGAACTCTGCCACAGATTCTCCCATGGATTGACATCAAACTCTAATCTGCCTACTTCCTGATGGTCTCTTAAAAACCATGACACCATCTAACCACACTGAAATCCTGCCAACACCTCAATGAAGTCTTTACAGATACCATGAGAAATACTCTGGTAAAATGTAGATACACTACTATATGGACCTAATACCCTCATCAGTCTAAATGCATTATATTATCCTTGCATGCCTTTCTATTTGTGGTCAAAGTTATAGACTGTTCTTGTAACAAGAGAATTTTCTAAAAGTGGGATTAAGCCCTCCATCTAATCTGTATGTAAATATCTCATTAGTGTAAATAAATAATTTTTCATACTCTGTGTGATTGCACAAATCATACATGCTGACTGTAGATACCAGGATGACACAGAAAAGCACAAAGAATAAAATAACTCATAATTACAGTATCTACAGACAACCTGTATTAACATTTTGTTGACTAGTCATCTGAGTGAATAATTCTATTTATAGCTATATTA
Organism: Lutra lutra; assembly: GCF_902655055.1. Lineage (NCBI taxonomy): Eukaryota > Metazoa > Chordata > Mammalia > Carnivora > Mustelidae > Lutra > Lutra lutra. The sequence continues at coordinate 56,197,302 of NC_062290.1, forward strand.
TTCTTTATTTCAAATAATAGTCCTATGTTTACCAATTGACATATTGAAAACAAACAAATGCACCCAAAAATCAAAACAAAATCAAAGCACGGTGACACTTAAAAAACTAACTCTGAAAATACAGAGACCTTAAGGACTCTGTACGTTTCCAACTATCAACAGAGGTTGATAAATCTTTTCTTCCTTTGTCATCCACATTACTTATGACAAATGTCCTACTCAGCTACATACTGGTTCTATTTTTTGTTTTTGTTTCTGTTTTACATACTGGCTCTTCAAAGATATAGTACACTCTTGGCTCCCATGGCTTCTCTCTAAAGAATATCTTTCTACCTTGGTAACCTGGTAACTCAGGGAATTATAATCAGTCTCTTCAGGAAATTAAATTCACTTTTTGCTGAGATCTTCATTTCAATTAGTTTGCATATCTACTCATAAGTTCAATTGCTGGATCAAATGCATAGTAGTTCCACTTTTAACTTTTTGAAGAAACTCCATACTGTTTCCCACAGTGGCTTCAACCATGCACATTCCCACCACCAGTGCATGAGAGTTCCAATCTCTCCAGTCGTCCCCAACGCTTTTTTTAATTTTGATTCCTGATAGCATCCATCCTAATAGGTATGAGGTGACATCTCATTGTTGGTTTGATCTCTAATTCCTTGATGATTAATGATTTTTTTTAAAGATTTTACTTATTTATTTATGTGAGAAAGAGAGAGCCTATGGGGGGAAATGCACACAGGGAGGGACAAGCGGACCCTCACTGAGCAGGCAGCCTGATGTGGGGCTCAATCCCAGGACCCTGAGATCTAGTTTGTCTGATGTAAGTATTGTTCTCTGGCTTTCTTTTGACATCCATTAGCATGACAAATGGTTCTCCATCCTCTCACTTTCAGTCTGCTGGTGTCTGTAGGTCTAAAATGAGTCTCTTGTAGGCAGCATATAGTTGGATCATGCTTTTTTTTTTTTTCCTTATCCATTCTGATACCTATGCCTTTCGATTGGTGCATTTAGTCCATTTACATTCAGAGTGATTATTGAGACATATGAATTTAGTGCCATTGTGTTACCTGTAGAGTTCGTGTTTCTGGTCATGTTCTCTGGTCCTTTCTAGACATTTTTGCTTTCAATCTTCTTTCTTCTCTCAAAGAGTGACCCTTAAAATTTATTGCAGGAATGGTTTAGAGGTCATGAGCTCCTTTAGTTTTTGTTTGTCTGGGAAACTTTTTATCTCTCCTTCTATTCTGAATGACAACCTTGATAGATAAAGTATTTTTGGTTGCACATTTTTTGCATTCAGCATATTGAATATTTCTTTCCACTCCTTTTGGACCCGTCAAGTCTCTGTGGACAGATTCACTGCAAACCTGATCTATCTTCCCTTGTAGTTTAAGGATCTTTTTTCACTGGTGCTTTCAGGATTCTTTCCTTGTCTGTGTATTTTGTGAATTTGACTATGATATGCCTTGGCGATGGCCAGCTTTTCTTTAATTTAATGGGAGTTCTCTCTTCTTCTTGGATTTTGATGTCTGTGTCCTTCCCCCAGATTAGGGAACTTTTCAGCTATAATTTGTTTGAAAACTTCTTCCCCTTTATCTCTCTCTTTATCCTCTGGGACTCCTATGAAATGAATATTATTATACTTTACTAAGTCACTGAGTTCTCTAAGGGTACCTATGTGGTCTGTTACATTTCTTTCCCTTTTCTTTTTGACTTCCTTATTTTCCATAATTTATCCTCTATATTACTGACTTAGTCCTCTATTTCATCCATCCTCATTTTTGTGGCCTCTATTTGTGTTTGCTTCTCAATTACAGCATTTTTAATTTCAGGCTGACTAGATTTTAGTTATTTTATCTCTGTAGTAAGGGATTCTTAGTATGTAGTTTATAGCAGAAATCTGCACCAAGACCCACTGCTCACCACTAGCTTCCCAGATTCTATGCCTGGGAACAGTGTAGCATGTTGGTACCACCCATTCTTCCTGCAACCCAGGAGATCCTAGGACCCCGCATCACTCCTGGGATTCCACCCTGCATCACCACCTAAGTTTTAATCCAGGCACACCCTCCACAGTAGTGAACTTAAAAGTTCAGATTTTGCACTCTGCCACTTCTAATACTTTGCCATCACCCCTGTAAGCAGGCTCCTTCCCCACCACCGTATCTGTCTCCCCCAAGTGAACTTTCATACCTCCTATCTTCCAAAAGGTGGTCACTTTTCCACTTGTAAACTTTCTATTTTGTTCTCCTATACCTCTAGTTGACTCTTGGATGTTCAGAATAATTTGATAACTATCTAGCTGTGTTCTAGGGATGAGACTGACTCAGGGTTCTCCTACTCCCCTGCCACCTGAACTCCTTCTTCATACATATGTATGTCTTCTTTAGAGAAATGTCCATTCAAGTCCTTTGTACATCTGTAATAAGATTATTGGTTTTGTTTTGGTTACTGAGTTGTAGGAGTTCCCTTTATATTTTGTATATTAACCCCTTATCAGATACAAGGTTTGCAGATACTTGCTCCCACTCTGTAGTTTGCCTCTTAATTTTATTGATTGTTTCCTTTGTTGTTCAAAAACTTTTGGGGTTGATGTAGTCCTACTTGTCTAATTTTGCTTGTGTTGTCTGTACTTTGATGTCATGGCCAAGGCCCTTATCTACAGTCTCATCTTTATTACAACATTATTCACAATAGCCAAGATATGGAAACACCATAAATATCCATCAATGGATGAATGGATAATGTGTCAAATACAAAATGTATTTGTATACATAAAATGGAATATTATTCAGCCTTAAAAAAGAAGGAAATTGTGTTATACACAACATCATGGATGGAACTGGAGGACATTATGCTAAATAAAATAAGCCAGACACAGAAGAACAAACACTATCTGATTCCATTATTAGGTATCTAAAATTGTCAAACTCAGGGTTCCTGGATGGCTCAGTCAGTTAGGTATCTGCCTCCGGCTCTGGTCATGATCCTAGGGTCCTGGGATTGAGCCCCATGTCAGGCTCCCTGCTCAACAGGGAGTCTGCTTCTTCCTTTACCCTACCTCCCCTCCCCGGGCTCTCTTGCTGTCTCTCAAATAAATAAATAAAAATATTAAAACAACAAGATAAAGTAAAATAAAATTGTCGAACTCAAAGAAGCAGGAAAGTAGGATGACAGCTTCCAGGAGCTGGGGGAGGGGATAAATAAGGAGTTGTTATTCAACAGGTATAAAGTTTAAGTTATGCAAGAGGAGTAAGCTCTAGAGATCTGCCATACAGCATAGTGTCTACAGTTCTCCTTTCCTCTCTCTCTCACTCTTTCCTCCTGCTCCCCCTCATATTTAGAAATAATAACAGATCAGCAAATCAAACAACAAAAAAAATCTTTCAATATAAGTAAAATTTGAGCCAAAAGCAAGAGGAAGCTTTTTTAGACAATGACAATTTGCCCACCACTACTAATGCATTGACCTGCAAGTAGTAAGTCAATTGGATGCAATAATTTTAAGGGGGGATAGCTCCTTGAAAATCAGACACTACTTTTGATGACAAGGGCTTTGAGAAAGGAGTAGTGTGAGTAGGGGCTGGTTAGCATGGGGCAAAATGTGTGTAGCACACAGGATAAAGTGAGTAAATCCTGGCTACTTGGTAGGACTACTGGCACATTTCTCCTTTCTAGGAGGCATTGAGGCATTATCGGTCTGGAGGACTGTGAGGTATCCTGGAGTGACTCTGGAGAGTAAACATTTTTGGTGCATTTCAATTCTTACCCAGCAGCCACTAGAGGGAGCAGAACAGGTTGGAGTTAGGTATGGACCCAAAGCCCCACCACCAGAGAATAGTTACTATTTGAGCTGCCTGGAAGATCCCTGGAAAAAAAACCCATTCACGGGACATTTTTTGACCTGACTCAGAACTTGCTTAGTGTAAACAGTCCAATCCCCATGGCATTTGTCAAAAACAATCAGTGGCATCTGCTAAAATCAGAACTGCCTGAGGTGGTAAAACTAGTCAGGTCAAACAAATGTCTTACCAAAGAATTTAAAATGAAACACTGGTGAAGGAGAATCAGCAGGGGACTTTTGAAAAGCTCTGACCTGGGGCGCCTGGGTGGCTCAGTGGGTTAAGCCGCTGCCTTCGGCTCAGGACATGATCTCGGAGTCCTGGGATCGAGTCCCGCATCGAGCTCTCTGCTCAGCAGGGAGCCTGCTTCCTCCTCTCTCTCTGCCTGCCTCTCTGCCTGCTTGTGATCTCTCTCTGTCAAATAAATAAATAAAATCTTAAAAAAAAAAAAAGAAAAGAAAAGCTCTGACTTTTCCCAGGAGATACAGAAGTCCATTTGCAAGGGGAGGGCTTAAGCGCATGCCCAGGAATAACACGCAAAGCCTCTCAGCTCTCACCTCTCACAAAGGCTCGTGCAAGCAGCTAGTGAAAGCTAAGATGGTCCATGAATACACATGAGAAAGAATATTGAATTTTAAGAATTAGTTCAGCAGTCATTAAAAGAATGTTAACAACAACAGAAACCCTAAGGAGAAGGGAAATCAGATTTCCAGGATTGCAATGTTGTATTATTCACAATGCCTCATTTCAAACACACACACAAAGAAAGAAAGAAAGAAAGAAACGAAATGAAACAAGAAAGCAAAGCCCATACACAGGGGGAAATCAAGTCAAAAGAAACTGTCTGAGGAAGCCTATTTGGTGGAATTATCAGGGATAAAATTATATCAGGTCTTTTCAGTATCTGCAAAGAACCGAAGCAAACCTTACATTTAGGAACTAAAGAGGGACTTCTGGTTTCTAGCTCCAGGGCTGAGGCAAGAAACCTAACTGGTAAGGGATTGATGGAGGCTTAGTGTGGACAAGTGATTGTAAAAGATGCCAGGAGCAGCAAATCTGAGGGGTGACACCTGGGCTTTACCTCTAGGATCTTGAGCAGGTTATCACAGTAAGTATGAGAAAAATATCCCCTCGTTCTTCCAGCAAGGGGAAGAGAAAAGGAACCACCTTGAAAGACAGAGCTTGGTTTTTTCTAACTTGGTTTTTCCTAACAAGACCTGTCCTGAGGAGACAGGAGTTCACCACAGCCTAACCTGATGAGGTATTTTCAGAGCCTAACTGACTAGGGGAAGGGAAATACCCAACTCCAGCACCCTCTTACCATCCTGTCCCACCGAAAGAGGGAAGAAAATCACTAGGGAAGTTCACAGCTCAGAGACAGAGGATCTTTAAAAGCCTGAAGCCTAATTACAGGGCTAGAGAATGCATCCCCTCCCCCTACACCTCACTGAACTGGAAAATTATGGAATAAACTGTAGCACATCCATTCCATGAAAATTAAGCATCTATAAAACAACAATGTGTTAAAATATCACCTGGGGTAACTGTAGTCAGAGTAAAGTGGATAAAGCTAGACATGGTAAAATATGTGTAGGATAACCCCATTTTTATAAATGAATAAAGAAATTTACTAAATGTGTGTATCTGTGTAATGTATTTACATATGTGGCATTGAAGAAAGGTTGTGAACCGCTCGTCACCCAGGAAACAGGAAGAGACCCATTAGATATGCCAAGAAAAAAGTTACCCTTCATATAACTCCATGGATGATATGATTCTATGCATATATGTAAAATGGATGATATGATTCTATACATATATGTAAAAATATATAAATATTCATAGAGATATGTATTAGAGGACAACCAGCAAAATATGAATGCCTTGTGTTTCAAGACATTGAGATTCCAGAATATTTTGATTTTTGTATTGTTCAATTCATTTTTATGACTGATTTATTATAAAAAGTCATAATTAGGGTGCCTGGGTGGCTCAGTCGGTTAAGCATCTGCCTTTGGCTCAGGTCATGATCCCAGGGTCCTAGGATCGAGGCCCGCATCGGGCTCTCTGCTCAGTGGGGAGCCTGCTTCCTCCTCTCTCTCTGACTGCCTCTCTGCCTACTTGTGATCTATCTGTCAAATAAATAAATAAAATCTTTAAAAAAAAAAAAGAAAGTGAATAAAAATTATACATTTGAATATATCTCTAATGCATCAACTTATACAGGATTAAGCTGCTTCTCTTTGCTTTTGTCTATTGAAAAATATTCAACATGAGTGCTAAGAGTAGGACAGTGATATTATTGATTCTTTCTGTTACATAGGCCCCAGTATCCATCCTTTGTCTTTCCACACTGGGCACAGAGTTTCACATCTTAGAGTACTGTTTACTCAGTTATAACTGAATGTAATGCAAGATAGTTCTTAGTCATGATATAGAATATTCCAAATGTGGGGACACCTGGGTGGCTCAGTTGGTTAAGCATATGACTCAATCTCTCTCTTGATTTCAGGTCAGGTCTTAGTCTCACAGTCTGAGTTCAAACCCCACATTGGGCTTCACACTGGGTGTAGACTCTACTTAAAAAAAAAAAAAAAAAGAATATTCCAAATGCTTTAGAAAATATATATTAAATGAGTTGCTTTTCTATGAGTAACTTCAAGTTAAAATTCAAAATCTCTAGCATTTTAATCTGTGTTTTCTTTGTCTTTTGAATCCAATACATTAAGATCTCATCTTGAGTTTTTAGTATGGTTAAGTTACTCTACTCACATAAAAACTAACGAAACCATCAAAATGTTACATGAAGAAAAAAAACATTTTTTTCTTAAAAATTTTTGTTAACACTCATTTACCCAAATAAATGTATTATCAGTTTGCTTTTATTGATGTTCAACAGAATAATCCTTTAACACTGGAGTCAAAAAATACCACAAAGGACAAAATGTCTGTATTTGCTCTTTACAGGGTGAGGTAGGTTTCTAGAGAATCAGTTTGATGTTATTATGTTTCCAAGGAAATTAGTGGGTTACAGGTTAGATGAGACGAAATGGAGGTCAACACTGACTAAAGCCATCATTACATGGCATCAGTGCCTTAGGGACCTGGAGATCACACACATTGTAGGAATGGGATTCTAAAAAAGACAGAACACACTATACTAAATATGTGTTAAAATTCTGCATTCAATAGAACTGTGATTATGATTTTTAAAGTTCAACCTTCACTTTAAATCAACTCTATAACATCTGATGATGTATTTTTAAAGCACCCAATGGTAGTGGCCCTATGGCTTTTATGATTCAAGTTAAGCAACATCTCACCCCCTTCTCTGGGGCCCTGTGTCTGTGCTCCTTTGCATTCTGCAAATACCCCTCTACTACTGTTTGATATTTTTATGTTGCAAACATTTAAACTATAGTGTCAATCTGTACTTATACTTCTCTGGAAGAGCTCCAAGGGCAGAGACCTCTTGTTTTTACTTTTGAAATCCTTTTATTTATTATAGTGCCTGTGTCATATAATAAAGCAATAAATGGTAGCCAAGTTTATGAGTTAACTTATTACATATATATGAGTGATAAATCAATATATAAAATAAAGAAGGAGAGGATAAACAAATTAATGAATACTTGTCAAACTATAATTAGGACACCATTTTGAACACATTATATGGAAAAGAGAGCAGGGTGGCCAAAGAGTGAACAAAAGATAAATATATCACTATTTCTGTGCTAATTTCTTTTTTTGAAATATGTATGTATGTTATGTATGTATGTATTTTTGAGAGAGAGAGAGAGAGGGGGAGGGGTCCGGGGGAAGAGCAGAGGGAGAGAGACAATCAGACTCCATGCTGCATACTGAATTTGATGCAGGGCTCAATCCCACATCCCAAGATTCCGCGATCACAACCTGGACTGAAACCAAGAGTCAGATACCTCAAGCCACCCAGGTGTCCCTTGCTGGGCTGATGTCTAAGGAGGCTTTGAGAACAAGTAGGACAGCATGATGAGATGGGTATGTTCATTCTGAAAAGAAGGAATACTCGAAAACCTACCTACTGATAATTTATCAGTAAGCCAAATTGCCCACATCCGAACATCCCTTCCCACAAAACACATGCACACAGTCATCATCTTTATTTAAGAGATGCAGAGAAGAGAAAGCATTATGTCCCCAGTGTTAATGGGGTACAGCACTGAGAGGGAAGAGAACAATTCCACTAGATATTTTTACATAAGAAAATAAAAAAATACAGTCATTCTCAGTTATAAAATACTGCTTTGACAACCATCCATATAGACACCACTTAGTGCTTGTGTTTAACATAATTGAAACAATATTAATAACATCAATTCATGCAGACAGAATGAGAAAAAATGAAGAGGGGGCTTGAAAATGGGTTGCCTGTACTGAAAAGTTTTTATATTACTGTTATGCCTATTTTTTTTTGCTATAAAACACTATTACAAATAAATATTATTTATTTAATTCCCCTCATTAAAAGAATACATATACATTTATATAATATCAATTATTTGAAATGTAATTCAGAATTAGAATAAAATTAGAAGTTATTCAAATTAAAATAACTATACATTTATTTTGGATATGATCGGCGATAAAAAGAAAATTCTGTCATGGTTATGTGGACAACCACGTGTTTCATAATCAGCTATTTGGATTAAACCCCCCTGAGAGTCTGCAAGGGTAGAGCTTATCCAGAGACACTGTTTGGACCTCTCCCTCTCATTAGTTGACTTGCAACCTTATCATCTGGTCCCTTCCAGATCTTTTCATGGTGAGGAAGACAACCAAGGCTGTATCTGTGACAAAGGGAAGGTACTGCTTGGTTCCCAAAGGAGCCAATGTCTACATTATCTAAGTTCAGCAAACCTCTTTCCTGTATTTCAGCTTGCCTCGTACAATTTGATCAGCTGCTTTAGTTTTCATTTACCCTTGACTGTGTCTGGATGAATTAAAAAATGCAAACCTCCTCTATCATAAATATAAGCTGGAACCATGGTGTGTTTATGGTTATCAGGGTCTGTCAAAAATGAAAAAGCATGTCTCAATGACAAAAGTTCATTTTGACAGGTCTTTCACCTTTGCAAAGACATAGATCATCTGTTTGTTTTATTGTATCTGTTGGATCTCTGAGGTGTGAATCAAATTACTAAAAATACATTTTCCTGCTATGTTTCTTGCCAGTGATTCTAAGTTTTTCTCTCATGATAAAGAATCTAAAATTCCATGAGTGTAATAATTAATATCCAAATAACCCCCAGAATGTGTTAATTTGATCAGTTGCCTCTTAACATTTACTATTTAGGTTAAAGGAAGAATACTAATTAAAAAAAAAAAAAACACAGGAAAAGATGAAATATCTATCCCAGGTATCTAATGAGTTAATGATTACAAAATGCCTCGCTCCCTGTAGTATTCTCTGACAATGTAAAAATATCAATTGCAAAACAACTACCTATAGCTGAAAAATTTACTTACTTACTAAAAATACATCTTTACTAATACTATATTTAGATATATCTATGTCTGTCTACTGATTCTACAAAAACAGTCTTCATTAAACATAGGCATAGTATGCAGATAAAACATGAAGAAAACAGGAAAAAAAAATCCCTTAAACTCAAATTGTATTTGTGGTCACTAAGCCTCTACAAACATCCAAAAAGTGCTGTTTCCATAAATAAACAGAGGCAAGAGGGGAGGAGCAAGATGGCCGAGGAGTAGGAGATCTAAATCCCATCTGGTCCCAGGAATTCAGTTAGATAATTATCAAACCATTCTGAACACCTACAAATACAACAGGAGATCAAAGAGAATAGCAGCAATTCTATGAACAGAAAAGCGACCACTTTCTGGAAGGTAGGACGTGCAGAGAAGTGAAGCTGAGGTGATATATATGGGAATATAGACCGTGGGCTAGGGGCCAGCTCTCAGCAACTGGTAGAACAGTGCAGCACAAAATCGGAACTTTTAGAAGTCTGCTCCACTAAAGGACATCACTTCAGAGGCTAAGCAGAGGGTGGAATCATTGCTGGGACAGTGTGGTCTCATGACCTGTGGGGTCACAGAAAGACCAGGGTGCCTGAGTGTGGCAGAGTTCCCAGGTATCAGAGCAGAGAAGCCAACAGCTGAGATGGAGCCAAGGCATGGGCTCTCAGCTCGGGGTTACCTTAAATCGTGATCCAAGGAACAGTCAGGCCACTGCTCTTCAAACAGGGACACCACAAGTGACAGATCCAGGGAGACCCCCTCCTTCCTCATCTGGGAGGAGCAGTATGGGAGTGAGCTGCAGGAATCTGCTGGGTTTGGAGATTCCAAATGGGGCTGTGCGCCAGAGATAGAAATGCTTGGTCACAGGCTATCTGAGCTTGGAGTGCAGCCGGAGACCAGGAACATGGAAGTGATTGACTGCTTTTCTCTGAGGGCACACTGAGGAGTGGGGCAAGGAGATATTGGCTCCTATGGGCTGGAAATTTGGAGGGCACCGTTTTGATTCTCCTCCTCCAAAGCTGTATGGAAAGCATTCAGGGAGTAAAAGCTACCAAGAGGGATCCCAAGCAGATTACTTAGCCTGGCCATTGGCAGGGGCAGTGAAATTCCACCTTGCACAAAAACATCTGAGAATCACTGCAACAGGCCCCTCCCCTAGAAGGTCAGCAAGAACATCTAGCCAAAACCAAGTTTACTGATAAATGAGAACTTCCGAACTCCAGAGCTAGGGGAAAGCAACACATAGAATTTGTGGCTATTTTCCCGTGAGTTTTTAGTCTTTCAAAGTAAATTTTTTTTAATTTTTGTTATTTTTTCCTCTTCTATTTTTTTGAATGTTTCCTCTTTCCTATTTTAACTTGTTTTAACTGTTTTAGCAATACCTTTTGAAAAAATCTTTTTTAATTTTCATTCTTATAGTAATATTTTGTCTCTTCATTGTATTTAAATTTATTTTTTGTATACATATAAACTTTTCTTCCTTTAAAATTTTGGCATACAGTTTCCTCTAACAGAACAAATATACCCTAAAACTAATGTATGGCTTTGTTCTAGTCTCCAGCCTGATCACATTCTCTCCTTTTTTTTTTTCTTTTTTCAACCAACTTCTTAACTGATCAATTCCTTTTTTAAAATCTTTTTTTAATTTTCATCTTTACAGTCATATTCTCTCTTCATCATGTTTAACCTTATTTTTATATGTGCATAAGTTTTTCTTTAAAATTTTGGGAGGCAATTTCTTCTAACAGACCAAAATACACCCAAAGTCAAGTGTGTGGCTCTGTTCTATTCATCAGCCTAATCATAATTTTTTTTTTTTTTTGCTTTCTTCTCCCCCATTTTGGGTCTCTTCTAATATTATTAGTATATATTTTTCTGGGGTCATTGTTACCCTTTTAGCATTTTGTTCTCTCATTCATCTATTCTTCTCTGGACAAAATGACAAGGTGGAAAAACTTAACTCAAAAGAAAAAAAAAAGAGTACCAATTCCTGGGGACCTAATCAATATGGACATTAGTAAGACATCAGAACCAGAGTTTAGAATAATGATTATCAAGATGCTAGCTGGGCTTGACAAGAAGCATAGGAGATACTAAAGAACCCCTTTCTGGAGAAATAGAAGACCTAAAATCTAACCAACTTTAAATCAAAAAAGCTATAACTGAGGTGCAATAAAAAATGGAGGCTCTTACTGATAGGATAAATGAGGTAGAAGAGAGAATTAGTGATACAGAAGACCACAGGATGGAGAATAAAGAGGTGAGAAAAAAAGAGAGATAAACAACTATGGGATCACAAGGGGAGAATTCAAAAGATAAGTGATACCATAAGATGAAACAGTATTAGAATAAGTGGGACCACAGAAGAAGAAGAAAGAGAGAGAAGTGTAGAAGGTATACTAGAGCAACTTATAGCAGAGAATTTCCCTAATTTGGGGAAGGGAACGAGCATCAAAATCCAGGAGGCACAGAGAACCCCACTCAAAAACAATAAAAACAGGTCACCACACCATCATCTAGTAGTAAAACTTACAAGTCTCAGAGACAAAGAGAAAATCCTTAAAGCAGCTCGGACAAGAGGTCTGTAACATACAATGATAGAAATATTAGATTGGCAGAAGACCTATCCACAGAGACCTGGAAGGTCAGAAAGGACTGGCATGATATATTGAGAGCATTAATGAGAAAATATGCAGCCAAGAATACTATATCCAGCTAGGCTGTCATTGAAAATAGAAGGAGAGATAAAAAGCTTCCAGGAAAAACAAAAACTAAAAGAATTTGCCAACACTAAACCAACACTACAGGAAATATTACAAGTGGTCCTCTAAGCACACAGGGCCTAAAAGTAGTCGATCAGAAAGGAACAGAGACAATATATAGTAACAGTCACCATATAGGAAATACAGTGGTGCTAAATTCATATCTTTCAATAGTTACCCTGAATGTAAATGGGCTAAATGCCTCAATCAAAAGACACAGGTACCAGAATGGATAAAAAAACAGAAGACCCATTGATATGCTGTCTGCAAGAAACTCATTTGAGACCCAAAGACCTCCAGGTTTAAAGTGAGGGGGTGGAAAACTATTTACCATGCTAATGGACATCCAAAAAAAAAAAAGCTGGGGTGGCAATCCTTATATCAGATAAATTAGATTTTAAGCCAAAGACTATAATAAGAGATGACAAAGGACACTATATCATACTTAAATGGTCTATCCAACAAGAAGATCTAACAATATTAAATATCTATGCCCTAACATGGGAGCAGCAAATTATATAAACCAATTAATAATAAAATCAAGGAAACACATCAACAATAACACAATAATAGGAGGGGACTTTAACACCCCCTCACTGAGATGGACAGATCATCCAAGCAAAAGATCAACAAGGAAATAAAGGCCTTAAATGACACAATGGACTAGGTGGACATCACAGATATATTCAGAACTTTCCATCCCAAAGCAACAGAATACACATTCTTCTCTAGCGCACATGGAACATTCTCCAGAATAGATCACATCCTAGGCAATTCAGGTCTCAACTGTACAAAAGACTGGGATTATTCAGACCACAATGAATATTGTGAATATTTTCAGACCACAATGCTCTGAAGCTAGAACTCAATCACAAGAGGAAAGTTGGAAAGAACTCAAATACATGGAGGCTAAAGAGCATCCTACCAAAGAATGAATGGGTCAAGCAGGAAATTAAAGAAGAATTTTGAAAAATTCATGAAAACAAATGAAAATGAAAAACAAGTTTTCAAAATCTGTGGGACACAGCAAAGGCAGTCCTGAGAGGAAAGTATATAGTGATATGAGCCTTTCTCAAGAAACAAGAAAGGTCTCAAGTACACAATCTAACCCTACACCTAAAGGAGCTGGAGAAAGAATAGCAAAGAAAGACTAAACCTAGCAGGAGAAGAGAAATCATAAAGAGCAGAGCAGAAATAAATGAAATAGAAACCAAAACAACAACAACAACAACTGTAGAACAAATCAACAAAACTAGGAGACATTTCTTTGAAAGAATTAATAAGATTGATAAACCCCTGGCCAGACTTATCAAAAAGAAAAGAGAAAGGACCCAAATAAGTAAAATCATGAATGAAAGAGGAGAGATCACAACCAACACCAAAGAAATACAAACAATTAAAAGAACATATCAACAACTATATGCCAGCAAGTTTGACAATCTGGAAGAAATGGATGCATATCTAGAGATGTATAAACTACCAAAACTGAACCAGGAGGAAATAGAAAATGTGAACACGTGAACAGACCCATAACCAGTAAGGAAATTAAAGCAGTCATCAAAAATCTCCCAACAAACAAGAGCTCAGGGCCAGATGGCTTTCCAGGGGGAATTCTACCAAACATTTAAAAAAGAATTAATGCCTATTCTCCTGAAACTGTTCCAAAAAACAGAAATGGAAGGAAAACTGCCAAGCTCATTTTATGAGGCCAGCATTACCTTGATCCAAAACCAGACAAGGACCCTATCAAAAAGGGGAATTACAGACCAATATCCTTGATAAACACGGATGCAAAGATTCTCACCAAAATACTAGTCAATAGGACCTAACAGTAAATTAAAAGGATTGTCACCATGATCAAGTGGGATTTATTCCTAGGCTGCAAGTTTGATTCAACATCCGCAAATCAATCAATGTGATATATTACATTAATAAAAGAAAGAATAAGAACCATACGATACTCTCAGTAGATGCTGAAAAATCTTCTGACAAACTACAGCATCCTTTCTTGATCAAAACTCTTCAAGTGTAGGGATAGAGGGTACATTTCTCAATATCATAAAAGCCAGCTATGAAAAACCCACAGTGAATATCATTCTCATTGGGGAAAAACTAAGAGCTTTTCCCCTAAGGTCAGGAACAGGGAGGGATGTCTGCTATCACTACTGCTACTCAACATAATACTAGAATTTCTAGCCTCAGCAATCAAACAACAAAAAGAAAGAAAAGGCATCCAAATTGTCAAAGAAGAAGTCAAACTCTCACTCCTTGAAGATGATATGACATTTTAGGTGGAAAACCCAAAAGACTCCACTCCAAAACTGCTAGAACTCATACAGGAATTCAGTAAAGTATTAGGAAATAAAATCAGTGCACAGAAATCAGTGGCATTTCTATATACCAACAGCAAGACAGAAGAAAGGGAAATTAAGGAGTCGATCCCATTTACAATTGCACCCAAAACCATAAGATACCTAGGAACAAACCTAACCAAAGAGGCAAAGAATCTGTACTCAGAAAACTATAAACTACTCATAAAAGAAATGGAGGAAGACACAAAGAAATGGAAAACATTCCATGCTCATGGATTGGAAGAACAAATATTGTGAAAATGTCTATGCAACCTAAAGCAATCTACACATTTAATGCATTCCCTATCAAAATGCCATCAACTTTTTTCAAAGAAATGGAACAAATAATCCTAAAATTTATATGGAACCAGAAAAGACCTGAATAGCCAGAGGAATATTGAAAAAGAAAAACAAAGTTGGCAGCATCACAATTCCAGACTTCAGGCTCTATTATGAAGCTTTAATCATCAAGACAGTATGGTACTGGCACAAAAACAGACACATAGATCAGTGGAACAGAATAGAGAGCCCAGAAATGGACCCTCAACTCTATGGTCGACTAATCTTCAACAAAGAAGGAAAGAATATTCAGTGAAAAAAGACAGTCTCTTCAACAAATGGTGTTGGGAAAAATTGGACAGCCACATGCAGAAAAATGAAACTGGACCATTTCCTTACACCATACATGAAAATAGGCTCAAAATGGAAGAAAAATCTCAATGTGAGACAGGAATCCATCAAAATCCTTGAGAAGAACACAGGCAGCAACCTCTTCAACCTGAGCAGCAACAAATTCTTACTAGAAACATCACCACAGGCAAGAGAAACAAGGGCAAAAATGAACTATTGGGACTTCATCAAGATCAAAAGTTTTTCCCTGCAAAGGAAACAGTCAACAAAACCAAAAGACAACTGACAGAATGGAAGAAGATGTTCACAAATGACATATCAGATAAAGGGCTAGGATCCAAAATCTATAGAGAACTTATCAAACTCAACACCCAAAGAACAAATAATCCAGTCAAGTCATGGGTAGAAGACATGAACAGACATATCTGCAAAAAAGACATCCAAATGGCCGATAGATGAAAAAGTGCTCCGCATCACTCGGCATCAGGGAAATACAAATTAAAACCACAGTGAGATACCACCTCACACCAGTCAGAATGGCTAAAATTAACAAGTCAGGAAATGACAGATGTTGTCAAAGATGCAGAGAATGGAGAACCCTCCTACACTGTTGGTGGGAATGCAAGCAGGTGCAGCCACTCTGGAAACAGTAGGGAGGTTCTTCAAAAAGAAGAAAATAGAGATACACAACCCAGCAATTGCTCTACTGGGTATTTATCCTGAAGTTACAAATGTAGTGATCTGAAGGAGCACGTGCACCCAAATGTTTATAGAACAATGTCCACAATAGCCAAACTATGGAAAGAGCCTAAATGCCCATAATAGATGAATGGATAAAGAACATCTGGGATACACACACACACACACACACACACACACACACACACACAGGAATACTATGCAGGCATCAAAAAGAAAAAAAAAACAATGAAATCTTGCCATATGCAATGACATAAATGGAACTAGAGGGTGTTATGCTAAGCAAAATAAGTCAATCAGAGAAAGACAATTATCGTATGATCCCACTGATATGAGGAATTTAAGAAACAAGACAGAAGATCATAGGGGAAGGGAGGGAAAAATGCAACAAGGTGATACCATAGAGGGAGACAAATCATAAGAGATTCTTAATCTCAGGAAACAAACTGAGGGTTGCTGAAGGGGAGGAGGATGGAAGGAATGGGGTGGCTGGGTGATGGACATAGGGGAGGGTATGTGCTATGATGAGAAAATACATAATAAAATTTAAAAAGAAATTTTAAATGAGGCAAATGGCCAAAAAATATCCAATAGTTGAGAGCTGAGCTCAAAAGGGCAGTCAAAGATTAAGTTTCCAGGGGCATCTGGGTGGCTCAGGGGGTTGAGACTCTGCCTTTGGCTCAGGTCATGATCCCAGGGTCCTGGGATCGAGTCCTGCATCGGGCTCTCTGCTTGGCAGGGAGCCTGCTTCCTCCTCTCTCTCTCTCTGCCTCTCTGCCTACTTGTGATTTCTGTCTGTCAAATAAATAAATAATCTTTAAACAAAACAAAACAAAACAAAACAAAAAACCTAAGTTTCCAGGGCACTCTTAGATCCTCTTTTATAATGTGAAAAGTTCATAAGGGCCTTCCCAGAAAAATCCCATTTCACAGGTTTTATGTCAGAAGCAGAGCTGTTTGCAGCCTGAATCTCACTACATAAAGTAGCATCGGGCCAGCTAAAGACAGCATGTTCTGTCACTTGGATGACTGAAATGTCGTCCTGTCTTTCTTCCCCTCCAGAATTCCCATCACAACCCAAATTATTTTCCATTTTCCATCTCCGTGGTCTATCCAAAACCCTATGTTAACTCAATTATTCCCATGCTTGATATTCTTCAATAAATTCCCACAGACTTTGGGATAAAATCCAAACTCACTAAAATTGCTTATAAGAAAGACTGTCAGCAGACAGGTCTCGCCCACCTCAAATTTCTTCTGTCCTGAAATGTACTCTCTCTCTCTCTC
Source organism: Lutra lutra (assembly GCF_902655055.1). Lineage (NCBI taxonomy): Eukaryota > Metazoa > Chordata > Mammalia > Carnivora > Mustelidae > Lutra > Lutra lutra. Next base: position 56,214,393 of record NC_062290.1, read on the forward strand.
CTCCAAGGACTTTGTGCAGATTTTTTATTCTAGTGTTCTTTGCTAATTCTCCCTATCATCAGGTCCCTGACTCTGAACCTTACCCTGGTAAGACAAAGGTGAATCCTTCTGGGAAATGGTCCAACAAAGCCCTACCCTTTGGCTTTATGACATCCATGACTATAGTAAGGCCTTATTATTAGATTTTCTTACCAAGATAGACACTCATGGGAAGAGGGGAAGCCTCTGAATTATTCACTGATCTGTCATCATGGGCTAGCATAGTGCTGACACCTACAAGGTGGATGATAAATGTTTGGTAACCGAGTGAAAGAGAGCTCAGACAGATTTTCCTGCCAATAAAATTCTGCTAACAAGTAGCTTGAAGTCCTCAATCAACCCAAAGAAAGAAATGTCTGGCACTCAAAGTTTTCCAAAAAACTAATATGATTGAAACTAAAACTGCCATTAATACCAAAGACTCACTGAAACAAGACAGAGGTACAATGAAGTCAAATAAAATCATACAATTGAGATTGTGTAACCGAACCAATATAAGTTTGCTTCTTGGTGGGTCACAAAGCGCATCAAGTTGAGCTGGTGAAGGAAGAAACTTTTACTTGCAACAAATAAGGAGCTCACGGAAATTTGTTTGCAAAGCCATGACTCTTTGAGAGGGTGAATGGATTCCCTTTGTTTAGGGTTAGGATGAATATTTACACATGGAAGCCCTGTCATCCTATGTAGAGATGGGCATGAGGTTGCACATGTGCCTTAAGGAAACATGCCTATAACCAACATGGCGTGTTATGTATATTAGGGTGAGGTTCCTCCCTGGGTGGAGATTTTAGTATTAAAATGAGGTAAAGGTGATTGTAAGCCATTCCAGAGGTCACCACATGATCCATCTGCACATATGTGAGTCAGCGTTAGCTCAAACGGTCTGGGTGGTCTGGGCCAGAGGGAGACTTTGTCATGGCAGTTGCCATCACCTGGTGGGGGGTGGTTTTGGGTTTCATTTGGGTGAGTTGAAGGGAAATCTGGAAAGAAGAGCTTAGAGAAAAATGTAAGACGAAGGTGAGTACAAGCAGGTAGGCAGTGAAGGCCAGGTCCCGGAGTCTAGCTGATGACGGTGGCATGGGATACTTAATATTCATTCAAGACTAATAGGTAAGAACCCTTATGGTATGCTATTTTTGCAAAAGAGCTATTTTGATATAACCCAAATAACAAAGAATTGACCTTATTTTCAACTGGCTACTTTGACTCTGGTTGAAAAGTAAAAAATGGAAAATGTTGGTTCATTAATTTAGCTGACTTTTTAAAGGAGGCAGTTTAACATATTTCAACCTCTCTAATTAATCTTGATTCCTAGCTACATTCATGAAAATTAATGTTTGGTGTTTTCCTTACAAGCAGTTCACATATTTCTTTAAGTACTATAGATTTGGAAAAACTAATAGCTCATGGACAGTATTGACTTGGGCAATCTCAAATTTGATTATTTACTTTAAGATAAAAGCTGTGTGAGTGTGATTTTTCTAAAACACTATATGTGATCCTGCAAATTGGGTATCTACTTGAATTTAATGCTTCTTTATTGACAGGATGCTGTTGTCACTGCAAGACAATTTATCATCTCCTTTTGTTTGAAGCTTCATATTTTTCTCTGGCGTGAAGCCTATTTGTTACTATCTTATAAGAAGCATGAACATGAAATTTTATCAAAACCTCAACTTGTCAAAAATAAAAAAACTAGTGAGGTTGTATTTTCTCCAGAAGTTGGCCATTTAAGAAAGAAGTTGTTCTATTCTCATTCCAGATAACAAATTCCAATTCATTTTTTTAAGATTTTTATTTATTTATTTATTTGACAGAGAGAGAGAGAGAGAGAGAGATCACAAGCAGGCAGAGAGGCAGGTAGAGAGAGGGGGGGAAGCAGGCTCCCCGCTGAGCAGAGAGCCCGATGCGGGGCTCCATCCCAGGACCCTAAGATCATGACCTGAGCCGAAGACAGAGGTTTAATGCACTGAGCCACCCAGGTGTCCCACCAATTCATTTCTGAGACTAAAAAAGCATCATTTAAATGGGTAATGTTTTCTATTAATATATAATTCATTAAGTGAAAGATAATGCATTTAAAACTTATATATAAATTTAAAATATTCCATATTACTTTGAAAAACCCTGTTTGGAGTATTATAAAAAATATTATGTATTTTAATTAGTCCTACCCCATTGAAAACTTAAGGTGAGGGAATGTACACTTAATAAATAAAACTGAAGTTTTCGTTGAACTCTCCCTGCTGCTAGCTGAGTTCTCATATATGTATTTCAGAAGAACTTCCAATAGAATCAGATTCCCAGGCATGAGCAGCCATGCTACACAGAGGATAAATCCACCATCAGAGAACTTCAGTTCTTAGCACCAGCAATTACTATCTGTGTGTCTTGAGGAAAGTTGTTCAATCTAAGCTCTGGTTTAATCACCCATAAAATGCCAGCAGCAACAACCCTTTGCAGAGCTCGAGGACTAAATGAGACAGAATGTTTAAAGTGCTCTGCATACTCCTTGGAATTTAGCAAGTCATCAATAAATATTAGAATTACAATTAATATTCGGTGTAGATTGGGAATTAAGATTCATACCCTAGGCAAGTTTCCTTTTAGACCTGGGGGATACTAGTATTACCACTCCTGACAGTTTATTTTATCCCTCAGCCCCCCTTCCCTGTTATAGTCCCAGCATCTATAGCTTAACCACCACAGACAACCAAGAATTCTTGCCAGTTTTTTCCTGGCAGTCTTCTCTAATGTGAGAACTCCTCACTTGAGGTTTTTCTGTTACTGGGCTCCCCCCATCCACAGATACTCAATGTTTGGACCTGTTACCACCTTCAGCTTGCTCACACAGTTGTCAGACTGATCTATTTGCTGTTCTGGGTTTTCTTCAAGTTCTTGGTGTTGGGGATATCTCACACTTACCTCCCATCTACCTACCTATTCACCCTAGAGCCCTGTTTGGAATCTTAGCACCCACTAGCTGGAAGCAACATGTGGAAGCTACTTCTACTAGAGAAATCTGTGACATTCACTTTCATAAATGTCACAAAGAAGCAGGGTTAATCAGAAAATCCAGAATTAATTATTTCACGGCTTTCAAAAAATCAGCCATCTCAATTTTTAATTTAATCATCACCAAATCTACAGGAGGGCAATAGTAACTGTTTCCAATATTAGAAAGAATTGCCAGTATTTTCTAAAGAAAGTTCATCCATGTTCATGAATGATATTGTTTGGTAATTTTATTATCTTGGTCAAGTTTTGTAATCGTGAATGTGTGAGCCGCAAATAAAACATTTTGGGACATGTTCCTTTCTGCTCTATTTTCTAAATACTTCTTTTAAGAGTGCTACTATGTCTTCCTTAAATGTTTGAGAGAATTCACCAATAAAACTTGGCACAGAGTTCTCATTGTAGGAGTATGTTGATAATGAATTAAATTTCTTTAATAAATGTAGAGCTACTCAGTTTTTCTTTTTCATCATTTAGGTAAAATGTTTTACAAGGCATTTGTGTATTTTATCTAATGGATACATTTGTTGTATTCAAAATCTCTTTCATTCCCAGTATTTTTAAATTGTGTTTTATTGTTTTCTACAGCAGCCTTGCTACGTTTTTTAGTATATTTTTTTTTAAAGATTTTATTTATTTATCTGACAGAGAGAAATCACAAGTAGGCAGAGAGGCAGGCAGAGAGAGAGGAGGAAGCAGGCTCCCTGCTGAGCAGAGAGCCCGATGTGGGGCTCGATCCCAGGACCCTGAGATCATGACCTGAGCCGAAGGCAGTGGCTTAACCCACTGAGCCACCCAGGCGCCCCTTTAGTATACTTTTTTAAACTGTGATAAGAGATGTAACAAAATGCACATAATATAAAAACCATCTTAACCATTTTTAAGTATGCAGTTCAGCCATGTTAAATGCAGTCACCTCTGCATACAAGCCCCAGAATGCTTTTCATCTTCCAAAACTAAAATTCTATACCTATCAAACAATTCCCCATTTGCTCTTGCCTCCAGATCCTGGCAACCACATAATGTTGGTCTTTATGAATCTGCCCATTCACGTAAACCATACTGTATAGTATTTGTCTTTTTGCTACTGGCTTATTTTATTTTGCATATTATCCTCAAGGTTCATCCCTGTTGTAGCAAGTGTCAGAATGCCCTCCCTTTTTCACGCTGATAATTCTATTGTATATGTACCACATTTTGTTCTACCAGACTTGGGTGGCTTCCACCTTTTAGCTATTATGAATGATGTTGCTATGAACATGGATGTACAAATATCTTCTCAAGACCCTGCTTTCAACTATTTCAACTATTTCAATTATACCTAGCAAGGGAATTGCTGGATCACATAATAATTCTATTTTTAATTTTTTTGAGGAACCATCATGATTCCCATTACAGCTATGCAATTTTATATTCCCCTAACAGTGTATACGTTTATCCTTTCTTTAAAAGATTTTATGTATTTATTTGCCAGAGAGAGAGAGCAAGCATCAGAGAGAGCACAAGCAGGGGGAGCAGCAGGCAGAGGGAGAAGCAGGCTCCCAGCTGAGCAAGGAGCCCAAGGTGGGACTCAATTCCAGGACCCTGGCATGGTGACCTGAGTGGAAGACAGATGCTTAACCAACTGAGCCACCCAAGTGTCCCTGTACAAGTTTTTCAATTTCTCCACATCTTTGCCAACACTTGTTTTCTGTGGGTTTTTTTTTTAATAGTAACCATTGGGCATGAAGTAGACTACAATTTTAATTTTTGTCTTTCCTGTACCAGACAATATTCTAAGTGCTTTACATGTATTCCTTAACTCATTTAATGATCACAACAATACTATGAGCTAAGTATCATTATAAGCCCTATTTAGAGAATGTTTGTGAACTCAGATAAGATACTTAGAAACACTTTAATCTCTCCAGATTGCATTTCTGAACTCTGTTAAGCATCTAAGAGAAGCTTAGAGAAGATATTGTTTGTCTTAGTCCAACACAGACAGAGGCAGAAATCTCCAGTCTTGGTAGGATTTTTATCAGTTTTCAAAATCAGTTGTGTCAATCTTCAAGGACACTTGGCTTTTAGCACTTTGCTATCATAGGTCAGGATTCTACTATTAATTATTTAAAAACAAAACCACAGCTTTTGTAGTGAAGCTCAGACTGAATATTGGGAGATCCAGGTTAGTAAAATGAGCAAGTCACTGAAAAACTTGACATCTAGTACTTTCAGCTGTAAAATAAAGGAAAATCTGTAAAATGAGGAAAATCAGTTTCTACGTTACAGGTTTTCAGTGAAGGGGCCATGCAATAATGTCTGTGAAGGACTTCGTACATTGTCTAAAACGGCAGTTCTCAAAGTGGTCCATAGAGCTGTGTGGTTCCTAAGACTCTCGTATTGAGCCATTAAGGCCAAACTATGTTCAGTAGTTTTGAAATAATACTAAGTATGATTTTAGTTATTGTTATTAATTATTATTAATACAATAATACCAAGGTATCATTCACCTTTTTCACTGTTGACATTTGCACAGATGATGCACAATGCATGGTATGAGAATATGCATGAAGAACTTTTGCTTTTGGAAACATTATGAAGGTCTTAAGGAAAACTGTAATAGCTTGAGTTGAGAGGTGAACCACTTGGTTTACCTTGAGCATCTTTTTTCATAGAACACTAGCTTTAAGAGAATGACTAACAGACAAAAATAGTTATTAAAACTCAGGTATTTGACATTTCCTTGAAAATGAACAAAAGGAGCTTATTGCTTCAGAGAAAACAACTGACAAGTATTTCCTGACAAACATATAATTCAAGATTTCAAACAGAAATTGCTATATGTCATCAGAAAATTTGTATCTACCACAATGAACTCAACATGCCATACTTACAACATTTTCTGATGGGCTCAATAGTGATATTAATAAGTGAGTTTTTTTTTTATTATAAAATAAAATGTGTCAACATTGGATGGACTGTATAATTCAGTGAGCCAATAACTTCCAAGTAATCAAATACATGTACAAGTAAAAGATTTACTAAAAGGGCAAGGGAGATCAGGGGATTTTATGTAAATTTTTATGTATGAAAAGTTCATTGATATGGTTTCAGATTCCACAGTGTGACTAATCTTTAAGAAATTACCACTCGCCAAGCTTTGGTATAGTATCAAAGACAAATATTCTCAATTACAGGAAATATTTTAAAATATTCTTATCTTTTTCCAACTACATATCCTTGCAACATACTGAATACAGAAGCTGATGCATATTCAGCTTTTATTAAGACAGACGTTAAAAACATTTGCAAATAGATAATACAATGTCGCTTCTAACTAACCTTTTTCTTTTAAAAAGATAAAAATGTGGGGTGCCTGGGTGGCTCAGAGCATTAAGCCTCTGCCTTTGGCTCAGGTCATGGTCTCAGGGTCCTGGTATCGAGCCCGCCATCGGTTCTCTGCTCTGCAGGCAGCCTGCTTCCCCCTGCCTCTCTGGCTACTTGTGATCTCTCTCTCTCTATGTCAAATAAATAAATAAAATCTTTTTTAAAAAAAGATAAAAATGTGCTATTTAGAGCAACTTTTAATGGATTTAATACAGATATTTTAAAATAAATCAATTCATTAAATATAATAAAATGCATGATATTTTAACATCCACACATTTTTGAGTCATACTTCATCTTACATCTTTCTTCTAGAAAATTATTAAATTATTTAATTTAACTACAGACAAAAAACAATCACATGACTGGGAGGTTCTTTAAAACACTCCATATCCCCTTCTCTCTTTTCTCAATACAGACTCCTGACTCTCATGTCTTGATCTCTTATAGCTCTTTGCCCTGAGGTATTCAGATATGACAGCTAAATTATTGTAAATTTTAGTGTGATAGCACCAATACTGCTCTTCCCATTTCATACTTCAAAAATATGTCTTCAACAAAATAAAAAATAATAATGAAACAATTAAAAAAAGGAAACCAGGAAAGTGAACAAGTATCATCTTAAGTAAATTCACTGACTACTAAAGAATATATATATATATATATTATATATATATAATATATATCAAAGTAATTGCCAGAAAATAAGCCTAAAATGGAAATAAAAACAATCACAGGCTACCACTTCATTTTGCTGTATGTTAAGTAGGCTTTTAAAATCTAGCAATTTCTAAATTAAGCCACTGCAAATCTTAAATAGTATTCAGAGAAGTGAATAATTTCTGGTTGTTATACGTTTTCTTTTTGGTCAAGTGTGGAGTTGAAAATGAGTATTCTCAGCCACTGAACTGATAGCACTTTATTTACAGCCTACTGTATTTACCCTAGCAGGTAACAGCCATTATCTTTTGCTACTAACAACCAGGAAGGAAAATATTCAGTGCCAGGAGGAAATAGTAACGAAAGAATCCATGTGGTTATATTTTGCAAGTTTGTGCAAGTATTTCTTTAACAAGAAGCCAAGAGCAAATCTCTAGAAATCCAAAATAGAAAATTATAATGAAAATGCAATTTGGGAAAGCTTAACTATGTTTCCAACCTAATTCCTGTAATGTTTTACCTTTTAACTTTGCGAAAATTTTACTAATTCTCAGAAACTTAAATCCTCTGGTCAACTAACTTTTTGATTCCTTTTTTTTGCTTGAAGACAACAGATTTTGTTTTGTTTTGTTTTTTTCTGTGAAGATGCAATGTAGTTAAAAATTATTAGTTGATTACCATTTTTCTGTGTGTGAACAACTTCTAAATTAGAAGAAATAAGATTAATGGAAGAAAGGTAGAACCTCCTACTTTGATTAGCCATTTTTTGGGTTTTAAGTTTCAGCTATAGGGGAAATTTTATTGTGAAATTTTACTTCACAATGTATAATTTTACATCACAATTTATCATATTGTTTAAGATATTTAACTTATCACTAAATAGAATGAACAGTCCTCTTCTTTCCTGATGTATTATTCAAAGTGTTTCATTTTGAACTGTTGGTGATTCCCTTAAACAAGTGTGTATTTTGACAGATGTTTAGCATAGATCAACTTCAGATTTATATTGCCACCAGAGAAATACAGAACATCTGGCATTTTTGAAAATGAGCCTTTCTTGATTTATTTAAGTATAATAAATGTATTTACATGACTGTGATTCTGAATTTTATAGTAACAGAGTCTAAGACTAATGAATCTGAGAATAACTTAAATATCCATTCAGTCCCAGCTTCACTGGAATGCCTCTCTAATCTATTTTTTTCCCTTTTAGCTATTCTTCTAATTCACTGCTTAATTGCCTAACATATAAAGAGGCATTTTGCCTAAATGAAGCAACATCAGTAAAACAAATGAGGCTAGACATTGACTATGATATCCATTCTAGTGCTTAATCACTTATCCACAGAGGATTATCTCTGAACGGCTCTAGTCCCTCTTCTATTTCTCTCCAACAACACTCACGTACATATTCTAGAAGCATTTTGTTTTATTTGCATTTAGTGAGAGTAAGCTTATATACGGCAAGTCGACAAAGTTTAAAGTCACACGGCCAATAATTTTAAGTATTGACCTGAGCTTCCTACATTGAATTCCTCTTTCAACAATATTTGGAAAGGAGTTTTATAAGACTAAATGAAATTAACATCACCTGCTTTTGTACAGAACAGAAAAAAATATATATATCCACAAGCTTCCAGAAGGATAGTCAGTAACTATCACCAGATTTTACTGGAGATTCAATAGTAAGGGCATCACAGAATGAAGAAAGAATAAACAGGTGTGGTATCACTTTCCCCAGGTCTGTTTCCTATTGGTTCCCACTCATTAGCTATTTTAATAGAAACTTCACCCTACTAATTCTATTCTGGAATTGTGTTGCTTTGTTCATTAGGGTCCCAGTAGAAAACAAGGTATACTAAGATGGAATTCTTATGATAATGAAGAGACTAGTTACAAAGAAGGTAAAAGGAACTGATAAGGACTATTAAAACATGCTGGGACAAGCAGAAGTAGATGCTAACTATTGAACAGAGTCACAGGGAACACATTCCAGCCTCAGAATCCAATAAGGTAGAGCCTATGAGACTGACAATGTAACACAGTCCCTGAGATGGTATTTTGGCGGCCCATATAGTAAGTGGCATAGACTATGTGCAACATGTTGGCTGTATTGGAGAAAATGTAGAGACCTTAAAATAGTCATCTAATCAAAAGAAAGCAGGTTATCTCCTGGCCCAACAACCAGTAATAACATAATCCTGATGTTAGAAGACACGTGCATGGCCAGGTTATATAGGAAATATCACTCCAAAATACTGGCATCCCAAAGTCTACAGAGACCCATCAAGCTTTATTCCTTCACACTATGTATTTCACAAAATTTGCTCATCAGGTCTGCAAAGGTACCATCCAACAGCAGGAGGGAGCAAGACAATTCTTTGTTTCTATACATTTTTCTTTTTGCCATTTTGGCAGAATGTAAGATGCCCTTAAATTCTTAACCTTATATATTATACTGATCTGTCTCTATTTCTAATAGACTTATTTAAGTCTGGGTCTAAAAGAGTAGGGAAGGAAACTGTAGGAACCTGGTGATAGTTGGAGCCAAAGAAGTTCCTCAAAGGACATATAATTTGAAAGGGAGAATTAGACCAGAACCAGACAACCGAAATGGGGTAGGAAATGAAGTAACTCATCCTTTCTCCTCTGTACTCTGATCTCCCATTGGCCAAATTTAACTGGAAGCCCCAGTACAAAGCAGCTCCAGTGATACATCTGAAAGGTCAATTCCAGAGTCACAGAAAAGGGCAGGAAATTTATAGAGGCAGCGTGGAGGGCTGCGGGGGAAGGGGAGCAGACAAGCAAAGAGAATAAGGAAACGAGCTGTTACTAAAATTGTTTTCGTTCTGTAAATCAAATCACATATAAAGTCAAAAGGGTAACTGTCTATTTAAGTAAACTGAGGCATGAATTCTTCTCATTTTAGGCAAATTCTCAATTATTTTATATTTTAAATATTTTATATCAATACGCAAGGTCTTTGAATGTGTAAACATCTCAAAATAAAAAAATTAATTTCTTTTAAGGAAAACAGTTCTAATTTTCTTTTTAGAAAACAATGGCTTCAATTTTTTCATTTCAAAATAATTTAATGTTGGGGCACCTGGGTGGATCAATCGGTTAACAGTCTCCCTTCAGCTCAGGTCACGATCCCAGGGTGCTGGGATCAAGTGCTGAGCTGGGTTCTCTGCTGGGTGGAAAGCCTGTTTCTCCCTCTCCCTCTGCTGTTCCCCCCATTTGTGCTCTCTTTCTCTCTCTTTTACTGTCAAATAAATAAATATAATCTTTTTAAAAAGAGGAAAATAATTTAATGTTATTAAGTGACCCTAAGTGCTATTACAGAACTATGGTTCTAATTTTACAACATCAAACGATCCCTACATTAGCAACTCTTTGGGTTCAGTGTTGAGCATCTTTTCTTAAGTTTTATGTTAATACCTAATGCTGTTTGTAATGCTATGTAACTATGCCGTTAAATTAGAGATTTGTTTCTTTTTTGTTCTACTGCTTTTTTAAAAAATTTTGAGTACAATTTGCATACAGTAAAGGATAAAAAATTAAGCACCATAAATTTATATAAATATATCTATACACACACCCATATGTTCTAGCTATGTATCTAGAGATATATCCATACAACCAGCATCAGAAAAAGTATAGGACATTAGTTAAAATTTCACTCAGGATCTGTCAGCCCTGTTTATAAGAGAATCATGATAATGTGTTGCTCATTTTGGGCTCAGAAAATGTCCCTCGGGCCTTCTTATCCTTGTTCTTGCCTATTTGACACAGTCATCCTAACATGCCCTACTTAGACACAGCACTCAGTGTTTGGCTTACATCCCGTAGTACAAACTGGCACAAGAGGAGTAAAAGAGGAATCCCCATTTGGCAACCATCATAGCAAAAACTGATTTGGGCAAAACACATCAACAGATGTTAAAAAGTAGAAGTACAATGAGGACTAGAATACTTATCTGGTCTCACAAAATTGATTAATTATATGATATATTTATTAATTATAAAAGAAAATGTAAGTTTACAATCCAGAAACTTGGCAGAAACCCAAACTAATGAGAGCTAATATCATTAGTAATTCTTCCTGATATCACGAACTGAGAAGAACAAAACAACGCTCCCATGTGATCCTATCAAAATTGAATACATGAACTTGATCATGGGGAGACCTTACCAAAACCTAAATGGACAGTCATTCTCTAAAATACTGAGCCAGTTCTCTTCAAAGATGTTAACACCACTAAAGACACAGAAAAATGGGGAAATGGAATTCATGTTCCCTAGAAAAGATAATATTGGGACAGTAAGAAAACTTGGAATACATATCAAGGTTAAGTCCCCGTTTTAATTATTATACTTTGGCTACATAGGGGAATGTTCTCATGTTGAGCAAATACACCACAAATTATACCACATAAGAGGCATGAACTGTTCCACATAAAATGATGTGAATTGTAGAACACAGATGACATAGAGAAAAAGATACTTATCTATGTATAGACAGACAAAGAGCACGTGAGAGAAAGCACAAATCCTAACAGAGAAATCTTGATGGAGTGTAGGAATGCTTTGTATTGTTCTTGAAAACATATTGAAATCATGTCAAACTATATATATATATGTTTTCATTTCTGGGGGCTTGTCTAGGATTCCTGTCAAAACAAAAAGTTAAACAAAGAAGAGAGAAAGGAGGTAGAGTTTAGGCTAGGTAAGGGAGCACCACAGCTGAACACAACAAAGGCCAGTCCTAGTCCTAAAGCAAAGCAAAGAACATGGAACAAAGTCCCATTCCTCCTACCACGAAGTAGAGCTTATTCTCTCCATTCTAGCAAAACCCAGAAAAGGAAAGATCTCAGGGCAGAAAGAGTGGGTGATGCTAAAGGAAAGCAAGACCCAGGTGTGGCATTTTTATTCACAAATGGTGCCCCATGCCCCGAGCACAGAGACTGTAAAACAGCTTCCTCTGGCAGGACCAGGCTTGCTGCCATAATGGACACCTTCTATTAATAGTGAGGATGACTGGATGCTGAATAGAAAGTGCACTCAGCGTCTCACCATTACACTAAACAATGATGCTGGGATCCCCAAGAATGGCTGATACTAACCTTTCCTGCAGCCTGGCAGAAGGTAGGCTCTGAGTCTGACTTGGGGGTGTTTCAAACAGAGAGTTCCAATTTCTTCACATTGTCACCAATGCTTGTTGTCTTTTGTGTGTTTGATAATACCCATCCTAACAAGTGTAAGGTATCTAATTGTGACTTTAACTTGTACTTTCCTGATGATGAGTGATGTTGAGCATCTATTCATATGCTTATTGGCCATCTGTATGTCTTCTTTGGAGAAATGTCTATTCAAGTCTTTACCCACATTTTAATTGGGTTACAAATTTTTTTTGGTTACTGAGTTGAGGAGTTCCTTATATATTTTGGGTATGAACCTCTTATTAGATACGTAGTTGGCAAATATTTTCACTTATTCTGCAGGCTGCCTTTTCATTCTGTTGATTGTTTCCTTTACCAAGTGTTGGTGATGATGTAGAGAAATTGAAATGCTTGTGCATTGATGGTGGAAATGCCAAAATGTGCTGCCGCTATAAAAAACAGTATGGAGTTTCATCAAAGAAATAGAACACCACTAGATCCAGCAATCCAATTTCTAGATATTTATCCAAAAGAAGTTGAAATCGAGATCTCAAAGACATATTTGCCCTTCCTTGTTCATTACATTACTATTTACAATAACCAAGATGTAGATACAACTTCAATGTTCATTAATGAGTAAGAGGGTAAAGAAAATGAGGCATATACATACATTACAGTACAATTCAGCCTTTAAAAAAAGGAATCCTACAGTATGTGACAACATAGATCAAACTTAATGACATTAGGGTGAGTGAAATAAAGAAGTCACGGAAAGACAAATATTGCATGATTTTACTTTCATGAGGTATCTAAAATAGTCAAACTCATAGAAATTGAGTATAATGGTGGTTTCTGGGGACTGGAGGGAAAGGGAAATGTCAGGTTGTTAATGGGTTTAAATTTTGTAACAGAAGATGAACATACTCTAGAGATTGCTGTACAACTCATGACTAGCGTTAACAATATTGTATTGTACACTTAAAAATCTGTTGAGAGTAGACCTTAATAATACCACATAAAGTAAAAACTAAAAGTTTCTTTGAGCTGCCCCTTCCCCAAAAAGAGCAAAATAAATGTTTTAAATTGGGGGTTAAATTTCTGTGATGAATTAAGAATTGGCTCAAATTCTTTAGGACTCTCCCATAAAGGGGGAGGGAGCTGTTTTTCAGGGTTTTTTTTTTTAATGTTTTTCTCAATGATTCTAGAAAGGGCCTATGCCTTCTTTGGCTAATAGAATATGACAGGAGTATCAGGAGGAGTCAAGATGGCGGAGAAGTAGCAGGCTGAGACTACTTCAGGTAGCGGGAGATCAGCTAAATAGCTTATCTAAAGATTGCAAACACCTACAAATCCAACGGGAGATTGAAGAGAAGAAGAACAGCAATTCTAGAAACCGAAAATCAACCACTATCTGAAAGAACTCTACGGAAAGCGCTCAGGGAACAAAAGCTCCCGAAAGCAAACCCAGCAAACCCGAGCGGATTACTTAGCCCGGCCCCGGGTAAGGGCGGTGCAACTCCGCCTGGGGCAAAGACGCTTGAGAATCACTAGAAAGGCCCCTCCCCCAGAAGATCAACGGGAAACCCAGCCAGGACCAAGTTCACCTACCAAGGAGTGCAGTTTCAATACCAAGGAGAGCGGCGGAATTCCAGAGGAGAAGAAAGCAAAGCAGGGAACTCATGGCTTTCTCCCCATGATTCTTTAGCCTTGCAGTTAATTTAATTTTTTTTTCTTTTTCATTTTTTTTCTCTTCTTCTGCTAAATTTTTTTAACTTTTACTGTTTTCTTTTTTAACGTTTTTTAAAGTTTATCTAATATATATATTTTTTTTTCCTTTTTATATTTTTTATCGGCTTTATTTTTTTAATAGTTTCTTTTTTTTTTCTTTCTATACCCCTTTTTATCCCCTTTCTCCCCCCTCACGATTTGGGATCTCTTCTGATTTGGCTAAAGCATATTTTCCTGGGGTTGTTGCCACCCTTTTAGTATTTTACTTGCTCCTCCATATACTCTTATCTGGACAAAATGACAAGGCAGAAAAATTCACAACAAAAAAAAGAACAAGAAGCAGTACCAAAGGCTAGGGACCTAATCAATACAGACATTGGTAATATGTCAGATCTAGAGTTCAGAATGACGATTCTCAAGGTTCTAGCCGGGCTTGAAAAAGGCATGGAAGATATTAAAGCAACCCTCTCAGGAGATATATAAGCCCTTTCTGGAGAAATAAAAGAACTAAAATCTAACCCAGTGGAATTCAAAAAAGCTATTAATGAGGTGCAATCAAAAATGGAGGCTCTCACTGCTAGGACAAATGAGGCAGAAGAAAGAATTAGCGACATAGAAGACCAAATGACAGAGAATAAAGAAGCTGAGCAAAAGAGGGACAAACAGCTACTGGACCACGAGGAGAGAATTCGAGAGATAAGTGACACCATAAGACGAAACAACATTAGAATAATTGGGATTCCAGAAGAAGAGGAAACAGAGAAGGGAGCAGAAGGTATGTTGGAGAGAATTATTGGAGAGAATTTCCCCAATATGGCAAAGGGAACAAGCATCAAAATCCAGGAGGTTCAGAGAACCCCCCCTCAAAATCAATAAGAATAGGTCCACACCCCGTCACCTAATAGTAAAAGTAACAAGTCTTAGTGACAAAGAAAAGATATTGAAAGCAGCCCGGGAAAAGAAGTCTGTAACGTACAATGGTAAAAATATTAGATTGGCAGCAGACTTATCCACAGAGACCTGGCAGGCCAGAAAGAGCTGGCATGATATATTCAGAGTACTCAGCGAGAAAAACATGCAGCCAAGAATACTATATCCAGCTAGGCCATCATTGAAAATAGAAGGAGAGATTAAAAGCTTCCAGGACAAACAAAAACTGAAAGAATTTGCAAATACCAAACCAGCTCTACAGGAAATATTGAAAGGGGTCCTCTAAGCAAAGAGAGACCCTAAAAGTAGTAGATCAGAAAGAAACAGAGACAATATACAATAACAGTCACCTTACAGGCAATACAATGGCACTAAATTCATATCTCTCATTACTTACCCTGAATGTAAATGGGCTAAATTCCCCAATCAAAAGACACAGGGTATCATAATGGATAAAAAACCAAGACCCATCAATATGCTTTCTACAAGAAACTCATTTCAGACCAAAAGACACCTCCAGATTTAAAGTGAGGGGGTGAAAAACAATTTACCATGCTAATGGACATCAGAAGAAAGCAGGAGTGGCAATCCTTCTATTAGATCAATTAGATTTTAAGCCAAAGACTATAATAAGAGATGAGGAAGGACACCATGTCATACTCAAAGGATCTGTCCAACAAGAAGATCTAACAATTTTAAATATCTATGCCCCTAACGTGGGAGCAGCCAACTATATAAACCAATTAATAACAAAATCAAAGAAACACATCGACAAGAATACAATAATAGTAGGGGACTTTAACACTCCCCTCACTGAAATGGACAGATCATCCAAGCAAAAGATCAACAAGGAAATCAAGGCCTTAAATGACACACTGGACCAGATGGACATCACAGATATATTCAGAACATTTCATCCCAAAGCAACAGAATACACATTCTTCTCTAGTGCACATGGAACATTCTCCAGAATAGATCACATTCTTGGTCCTAAATCAAGTCTCAACCGGTATCAAAAGATTGGGATCATTCCCTGCATATTTTCAGACCACAATGCTCTAAAGCTAGAACTCAATCACAAGAGGAAATTTGGAAAGAACCCAAATACATGGAGACTAAACAGCATCCTTCTAAAGAATGAATGGGTCAACCAGGAAATTAAAGAAGAATTGAAAAAATTTATGGAAACAAATGATAATGAAAACACAATGGTTCAGAATCTGTGGGACACAACAAAGGCAGTCCTGAGAGGAAAATATATAGCGGTACAAGCCTTTCTCAAGAAGCAAGAAAGGTCTCAGGTACACAACCTAACCCTACACCTAAAGGAGCTGGAGAAAGAACAAGAAAGAAACCCTAAACCCAGCAGGAGAAGAGAAATCATAAAGATCAGAGCAGAAATCAATGAAATAGAAACCAAAAAAAACAATAGAACAAATCAACGAAACTAGGAGCTTGTTCTTTGAAAGAATTAATAAGATTGATAAACCCCTGGCCAGACTTCTCAAAAAGAAAAGAGAAAGGACTCAAATAAATAAAATCATGAATGAAAGAGGAGAGATCACAACGAACACCAAAGAAATACAGACAATTATAAGAACATACTATGAGCAACTCTACGCCAATAAATTTGACAATCTGGAAGAAATGGATGCATTCCTAGAGACATATAAACTACCACAACTGAACCAGGAAGAAATAGAAAGCCTGAACAGACCCATAACCAGTAAGGAGATTGAAACAGTCATCAAACATCTCCAAACAAACAAAAGCCCAGGGCCAGATGGCTTCCCGGGGGAATTCTACCAAACATTTAAAGAAGAACTAATTCCTATTCTCCTGAAACTGTTCCAAAAAATAGAAATGGAAGGAAAACATCCAAACTCATTTTATGAGGCCAGCATCACCTTGATCCCAAAACCAGACAAGGATCCCATCAAAAAAGAGAACTACAGACCAATATCCTTGATGAACACATGCAAAAATTCTCACCAAAATACTAGCCAATAGGATTCAACAGTACATTAAAAGGATTATTCACCACGACCAAGTGGGATTTATTCCAGGGCTGCAAGGTTGGTTCAACATCCGCAAATCAATCAATGTGATACAACACATTAATAAAAGAAAGAACAAGAACCATATGATACTCTCCATAGATGCTGAAAAAGCCTTTGACAAAGTACAGCATCCCTTCCTGATCAAAACTCTTCAAAGTGTAGGGATAGACGGCACATACCTCAATATTATCAAAGCCATCTATGAAAAACCCACCACAAATATCATTCTCAATGGAGAGAAACTGAAAGCTTTTCCGCTAAGGTCAGGAACACGGCAGGGATGTCCGTTATCACCACTGCTATTCAACATAGTACTAGAAGTCCTAGCCTCAGCAATCAGACAACAAAAGGAAATTAAAGGCATCCAAATCGGCAAAGAAGAAGTCAAACTATCACTCTTTGCAGATGATATGACTCTATATGTGGAAAACCCAAAAGACTCCACTCCAAAACTGCTAGAACTTGTACAGGAATTCAGTAAAGTGTCAGGATATAAAATCAATGCACAGAAATCAGTTGCATTTCTCTACACCAACAACAAGACAGAAGAAAGAGAAATGAAGGAGTCCATCCCATTTACAATTGCACCCAAAACTATAAGATACCTAGGAATAAACCTAACCAAAGAGACTAAGAATCTATACACAGAAAACTATAAAGTACTCATGAAAGAAATTGAGGAAGACACAAAGAAATGGAAAAATGTTCCATGCTCCTGGATTGGAAGAATAAATATTGTGAAAATGTCTATGCTACCTAAAGCAATCTACACATTTAATGCAATTCCTATCAAAGTACCATCCATTTTTTCAAAGAAATGGAACAAATAATCCTAAAATTTATATGGAACCAGAAAAGACCTCGAATAGCCAAAGGAATATTGAAAAAGAAAGCCAAAGTTGGTGGCATCACAATTCCGGACTTCAAGCTCTATTACAAAGCTGTCATCATCAAGAAGCATGGTCCTGGCACAAAAACAGACACATAGATCAATGGAACAGAATAGAGAGCCCAGAAATAGACCCTCAACTCTATGGTCAACTCATCTTCAACAAAGCAGGAAAGAATGTCCAATGGAAAAAAGACAGCCTCTTCAACAAATGGTGTTGGGAAAATTGGACAGCCACATGCAGAAAAATGAAATTGGATCATTTCCTTATAGCACACACGAAAATAGACTCAAAATGGATGAAGGATCTCAATGTGAGAAAGGAATTCATCAAAATCCTTGAGGAGAACACAGGCAGCAACCTCTTCGACCTCAGCCGCAGCAACATCTTCCCTGGAACATCACCAAAGGCAAGGGAAGCAAGGGCAAAAATGAACTTTTGGGATTTCCTCAAGATCAAAAGCTTTTGCACAGCAAAGGAAACAGTGAACAAAACCAAAAGACAACTGACAGAATGGGAGAAGATATTTGCAAATGACATATCAGATAAAGGGCTAGTGTCCAAAATCTATAAAGAACTTAGCAAACTCAACACCCAAAGAACAAATAATCCAATCAAGAAATGGGCAGAGGACATGAACAGACATTTCTGCAAAGACGACATCCAGATGGCCAACAGACACATGAAAAAGTGCTCCATATCACTCAGCATCAGGGAAATACAAATCAAAACCACAATGAGATATCACCTCACACCAGTCAGAATGGCTAAAATTAACAAGTCAGGAAATGACAGATGCTGGCGAGGATGCGGAGAAAGGGGAACCCTCCTACACTGTTGCTGGGAATGCAAGCTGGTGCAACCACTCTGGAAAACAGCATGGAGGTTCCTCAAAATGTTGAAAATAGAACTACCCTTGACCCAGCAATTGCACTGCTGGGTATTTACCCTAAAGATACAAACGTAGTGATCCGAAGGGGCACGTGCACCCGAATGTTTATAGCAGCAATGTCTACAATAGCCAAACTATGGAAAGAACCTAGATGTCCATCAACAGATGAATGGATAAAGAAGTGGTATATATACACAATGGAATACTATGCAGCCATCAAAAGAAATGAAATCTTGCCATTTGCGACGATGTGGATGGAACTAGAGGGTATCATGCTTAGCGAAATAAGTCTATCGGAGAAAGACAACTATCATATGAACTCCCTGATATGAGGGAGAGGAGATGCAACATGGGGGGTTAAGGGGGTAGGAGAAGAATAAATGTAACAAGACGGGATTGGGAGGGAGACAAACCATAAGTGACTCTTAATCTCACAAAACAAACTGAGGGTTGATGCGGGGAGGGGGATTGGGAGAGGGGGGGTGGGGTTATGGATATTGGGGAGGGTATGTGCTATGGTGAGTGCTGTGAAGTGTGTAAACCTGGCGATTCGCAGACCTGTACCCCTGGGGATAAAAATATATGTTTATAAAAAATAAAATTAATAAAAATTAAAAAAAAAAAAGAATATGACAGGAGTAGCACTGAACCAGTTTTCAATCCAGCCTTCAAGAGATCTGGCAGTTTCCACTTCTTCTCTTTGAATGCTCATTTTGGAAGTCCTGGACTTCTAAGGAATCTGACACTCTGCTGTAGAGACCAAGTGCAGTGGCCATGTTCAAAGGGAAAGAACCTGAGATTACATGCAAGAGAAGCTGAGCAACCCTAGCAACCCAACTGAAATCTGCCTTCCTACGGTTCTCAAGGCATGTAAGGGAGCCATCTTGAATATTCTGGCCCAACTTGAGCCCCCAGGTGGCTGCAGTCCCAGCTGACATCATGTGGAAAAGAAGATACACCCTGTTGAGTCTAGTTAATCCTCAGAATCACAAGAGGTCATAAAATAGTTGTTGCTTTAAGCAACTAAGATTTAGGGTAGTTTATTATGCTGCAAAAAATAACCAGTTTGGTTTATATTCATTCACATTCATAATTATTTCCTTCATTAAATAAATATTTTATTAATATTTTATTGAATAAGGAGCCCAGGGGTAGGCTTCTTGCTGGTGATTTCTGTCTAGCTAGAAAAGAAACATCAAACACGTAAGAACATAACAATGCATCTCTGATATGTGCAGCTAGAAGGAGGTGAATGGAATGTGAGGAGTTTGACCCAAGCATGGAAGCCAAGGCAATGAAAATTAAATGGCAATCAAAAGAGGTAGTAGGAGGTGACTCCACATGGGAGAAGCAACTACCCATGAGAAAGCCTTATAATATATCAGAGAATGGCACGGTGAGGACTAAGAGAAGGTTATCGCAGCTGGGGTTCAGGACAGTAGGGGATATGTGGTCAGGTGAGGCCATAGTCAAAGACTGTGGTCAAAATTAACTTAATAAACATGTAAATAGGGACCATCATGTTCACTTAATATTTTTACTACCTAGAACATTTCCTGACAGAGTAGATGTTCAATCCATCCTAAATGTTTCCAGGAAGGAAGGAAAGAAGAAGGGAAAGGAGGACATTGTTCTTTGCTCTTATGTAATCTGCTTTCACAGGAGTATGTTCTCATTCAGTCAAATTTTGCTGCATATTAAAATAACCTGGGATTTTTTTTTTTAATCTCCATACACAAGCTGGACTATATATCTAATGAGTTAGAATCTCTTTAATGGATGGTGGGGTGTCTGGGTGGCTCAGTCAGTTAAGCTGTTGATTTCAGCTCAGGTCTCAATCTCAAGGTCATGAGTTCAAACCCCACATTGGGCTCCACACTGGTTGTGGAGCCTACTTAAAAAAAAAAAATCTCTTGAGTGGGACTCAGACATCACAGGAGATTTCAATGCAAAACCAAGTTTGAGGAGTGATGTTCCTTTGAGTCTGTGCTCCTCACAGTAAAGTGGGGAATAGTGCTCCCTGAATCATTTTCTGCGTTGACCTTGCAGTTTTAAAGGTCAGCAAATGAATCTTGGTTCTAAGAGCACCCAACATTGGTAAGAAATAGGAAACAAAGAATCAGCATTCAGTAAGATCACATCTTACTGAAAATACAAAAATCTAATTTGAAAAATAGGTCTCCATGCCTGTGTGCTAATGAATTATGTAAGTAGACTATGTAGCGGTTATTTACTGAAACACTCACTCAATGGAATATATTGAAAAAATATGCCAGAAAAAAATAAGCAAATCTGGTTCAATTACTACTATATCATGGACTGTTCAATGAAAAACATATGTTTGATCATAGGTCTCAGCACCAGCCCAGCATAAAAATGTAATTAGTGTTCCAACTTATAGCTGTATTGTTGCTGATAAATTAGCAATGTGAACTCAATTACTAAGTCAGTAATAACTGTGGAAAAGAGCCACATATGGACACACTATTTTCACTTGTTTATAAAATATAGTTTTGATGCATATACTGAATAATCTTAGGCATTTTTCTTTCTCCTAATTGTGCCTGCCCTGAAGTATTCTATGAAAAGTTATTCTGCATAATTTCACTAACTTCATGGAAAACTTGTCCAGGGAGGATTTGAATATAAGAACGTCTCAGCATTTTTTGTCTCTCTTTATTCCAAAAGTAAATACTTTTACACACACACAGCTAGTTCGATGCTTTGAAAATATAAGTGTCTATCATTCAACAACATTCAAAAATGTCTATACACAACTTTATAAATAGTATACCTGTGATACTAGTTGCCTCTTAGACTAAAGTCTTGTGTACTAATACAGAGCAATTTTCACAGAAGACATTTGTCTATTTCTTGGAGCAACAGTGGTCATAGCAAGGCGAATCTGTTACCCTGGCTGGTGGGCTATGATTTTATTTTTGTTTTAGTCATGGAAGTCATGGTTCCTTTATCATTGCATTATATGGGTGGACTATTGAACTGTCTCCATCTGAATCTTGTATCTCTGTAAATGTAACCCTGAAGTTGTGCTCAACTCCTTACTACTGACTGGACTTGGGTCTACATTCCTCCTTCTGTGTGTCATGAGTTGATAAACAGACATGTCCATGACGTCAGTTGCCTGAAGTCTTAACACCTTTCTAGTTTACTCTGCTCTTCCTGGTATCTTGGTACTGTTCCCCCTCTCTCCACATACATTTTCCTGCAGGCCACCTGACCATCATATTGACTTCCTAGTAGAGGCTATTTCTACTATTTCTACACAATGGAATTTTTAGGTGTTGATGTGCATTGTTAATTAATCTTCACAACAAATCTGTGAGATAGGCACTATTATTCTTATTCTAAAAATGAGGAAATGAACACATAGAGATTTGTAGTCACTTGCACAAATTCCTAGGGCCACAAAAGGACACAAATATGATGAGCCAGAACTCCCAACCCTAAGTCCTTCTGTTTAATTGTATTCCAACTGGAGGGGATCTGATTTTACTCAATTAAAAAGATAATTGTCTCAACTGCAAGAGACTCTTAATCTCACTAAACAAACTGAGGGCTGCTGGGGGGATGGGAGGTATGGAGAGGGTGGTTGGGTTATGGACATTGGGGAGAGTATATGCTATAGTGAGTGCTATGAAGTGTGTAAGCCTGACGATTCACAGACCTGTACCCCTGGGGCAAATAACACATTATATGTTAATAAAAAAAAAGATATTGTCTCAACATTCATTTTAATGGGTTAAAAACTTGGTTTTGAAAGTCCCTATCACTTGATATAATAATATTAAATTTCATTTCCAAATGTTTTCTGTCTTTATTTTAAAAAGAGAAAGTGTAACACTTTAAACCAAAAATAGACTGCCTCCTTTCCTTGCTACTCCATTGCTGCTTTATGGCAATTTTTTCTCATTAATTTTCTGTATCAGGCTTTTTGTTTGACATTGTTAACTCCCTGAAAGTATGGACTCAAAAATCAGGCAAACCCAATTTAAGTTTCACTATAACATGGCTGAGTGAACTTAGTCAAGCTCCTTACCTTCTCAGTGTCTCAATTTTATCACTTGTAAACTAATGTTAAGAGTAGAGCCCAGGCACATGTACCCAAATGTTTATAGCAGCAATGTCCACAATAGCCAAACAATGGAAAGAACCTAGTTTTCCATCAACAAATGAATGGATAAAGAAAATGTGATACACAGACACACACACACACAGGAATACTATGCAGCCATCAAAAAAACTGAAAATCTTTCCAATTGCTATGCCATGGATGGGACTACAGGGTATTATACTAAGTGAAATAAGTCAATCAGAGAAAGACAATTATCATATGATGTCTCTGACATGAGGAATTTGAGAGGCAGGGGGAGGGGTTGGTGGGGGGAGGGAGGGAAAAAATTAAACAAGATGGGATCAGGAGGGAGACAAACCATAAGAGACTCTTAATCTCAGGAAACAAACTGTGAATCATGTTAAGACTGATGAATCACAGACCTGAAGAAAATAAGACATTATATGTTAATAAAAAATAAAAAATAAAATAAAATAAATTAAAAAAAAAAAAAGAGTAGAGCCCAGAGCCCAGTTTACTGAGTGGTAAAGAGAGCCAGATAAAATAATGTATATAAAGCACTCAGCACAGTGCTCTAAAAATACTGATGATGATGATATGATAACAATATTTAGAAGAATAGATCCTTCCTTGAATGGGCTCTGGGTGAATTTCATTTTAGCAAATTGCTATGACACTTAACTTTGCCAACTTTAACCCAGAGAATGTCACAGTACAGTTTCTCTTTCCTAGTTTCTCTACAGCAAGAGCCGCACCTTCCTCCTCTTTGTTGTTAACACAACTTGGTGTGTTCATAGAGCAGTTAATTCAGTAATACATAATGGATGAAGAACCAAATCCCTGAATCCTTGATCTCTATGCTTCTGTGCCTCACCTTCAGCCAACAGCATCTTTTCCTGACATATCATTAGTAGCCTCCAAACCAGTTGCCCTCTCTCCAACTTCTCCCCACTTCATATCCACATACTGCCAGACTATCTAACAGAACTTCTTAAAACATACGTTCTGTTTGCTTTAGTACCATTAAAAACTCTCTGTAGCATTCCATAAGTTACCATATAAATTACAGCCTCCCAATACAAGCTTTTATCGTACTGCTTTATAAGCAACACGATGGGTTTTGTTCGTTTTTGTTTGCTCATCAATTTGAACTTGTTATCCTATCTTCTTGAAACATTACAATGATGCCAACTCACCTCTCATTTGATTCCACTTACCCAACTTATATAAATCTTTTATTTTACAATATATCTTTTATTATTTTTCTACTTCTCTTTTCAGTTTAGATGCCCCCTTCTCCATGCTTCTATTATAACCTCCATTGTCCTTTCATTTCACTCATAATACTTTGACTTCAACTTCAATGTCTCTCTTCTCCACCAGACTGTAAGCTATCTGGGCCAAAGCCAACCTGTCCTATTTACCACACTTTCCCCAAAGTCCAGCAAAATGCCCAGCACCTAACAGAAACTAGTGCATGAGTTTACAAATGAATAAATAGATGAATAAATGCCCACTGAGAGTATCAAAGACAATTTATATTTCACATTCTTGCAGACCTCTCAGAAAAATTCTATAACTGCCCAGAGTCACTTCACTTCATGGAGAGATCCAGAGGGAGAGGTAGGGAGGGCAACCTCTTACTATTAATCTAAAAAATTCCCTTGCATGGAACACTTAGGACCACTCAATTGTGGATTATTGTCCTGACAGTACCTACCAGTATATGATTAGGTTGGAGACATTTGGGGTCAATACATCTCATGGGAAAGCAGTCCCTAGGCCTGAACAATTAATGTTCTAGTGATCTACTACTGTCTTCATATATACATGTGACACTTGACTTGATTAGTGTTTCTTTTGGCCTCAGGATGAACACATTTCTATTAGACATAAAGTGATCTGATTTCCCTCTTCTTAGGGATTTCAGATCTGAGGTTGTGGCTCAAAAACACAAATAGAAAAAAAAAAATGAAAGGAAAAATGAGAGGCAACCAAAGGTATACTTTTTATACTTTTTATAATGATAATAATAATGATAGTAGAGATATTGATATTTGTAGAAGGAGCTCATACTTTTATATGTCATTCATTTTGCTGAATGCTTTTTGTATATTATCTTAATTTTCACAACATCTTTATAAATGGTAATCTTTTTCTCTAATGTAAGGTAAGTATACAGGTTTCATGGATTAAGATACCACCAGCCAAATAGAACATTCCATATGTCTAATAGGAATACAAACTCAGATCTCTTTGCTTGGATATAAAGCCAGCACTTCCCATGATGACTGGGGATAATGGCGCTAGGTTCAGATCCTAGTTATCCAGGACATGCAGTTCCATTTTTTGGCAGAATTACTTCATTTGCTTCATCTCTTTTGGAAGTCAGCAGACAAATTAACAGAATGCAATTTCATACTGACTTCCTTTGCAAAAGTAGGCTTAGTCAGGATCTATGATATGCACTCCAAATTGGACAGATGACAAACATTTTACACAATAAGAACTCTGAGTATGTTTACAAATAATTGTCTAATATCAACCTAGAAAATATCATCTTGTCTCCACAAACCCACTGAGAACAGTTATATCCATCTAGATAAAAGTGCTTTATGTTAACACAAAAGGCAATAGTTCTGTTCTTTAAAAGTATCCCTAGATACATCATCTTTTAAATGACTGTCAATATTCCTGGTATGTTGTAGCTTTAATGCTATACCTAGGTTCCAAGCCATGGAACAAAACTGGAGATCAAATCATTATAATGAGACTTTTCTGTTTTCTTTCTATAAAAACAAAACAAAAAGTCTTAGTTAAAATAAATGGTGTCTTTGGGGCACCTGGGTGGCTCAGTGCGTTAAGCCTCTGCCTTCGGCTGAGGTCATGAGCTCAGGGTCCTCGGATCGAGCCCCACATTGGGCTTTCTGCCCAGCAGGGAGACTTCTTCCCCCTCTCTCTCTGCCTGCCTCTCTGCCTACTTGTGATCTCTCTCTCTCTGTCAAATAAATAAATAAAATCTTTAAAAAAAAAAAGTCTCCCTCCCAATCCCATAAGTGACTCTTAATCTCACAAAACAAACTGAGGGTTGCTGGGGGTAGGGGGGTTGGGAGAGGGGAGTGGGGTTATGGACATTGGGGAGGGTGTGTGCTATGGTGAGTGCTGTGAAGTGTGTAAACCTGGCGATTCACAGACCTGTACCCCTGGGGATAAAAATATATTACATGTTTATAAAAACATAAAAAATTTAAAAGGCAAAAAATAAATAAAATTTTAAAAAGTGGTGTCTGACATTTTTAAGAACAAAGCACTTGCTTTTGGTTAATAGTAATTTTTGAAGCCTTGAATGCTAATGCATTTTTCCAAAATTTAAAAGAATTGCTTACGCACTTTTATTGGCAAGTCTCAAAGCACCTAGGAATAATTTTCAGTGTTTGCAAAGACAATTCAGTCACCATCGTACTAAATTGTGAGAAGTGGATAATAATGGGTTGTTCTCTTACTTTCTTTGAAGGACATGAGTACCTTGATGTGTCTGAACCAGGATCTCCCCCAGGGGCAAATATTATTGGAAGGTCTTATCCTGTTCAGTACTGGCCTGGAGGGCATTCAAGAAAGCTAGGCTGTTTTCAGGGGTCCTCAGAGAGCATTAAGTGTTCAAATCAAAAGTTGTGCCAAGGTGATATTTGTGTTACTTACTGTTTTTCTTCACATTTAAAAAATAATTAACATATACCATGAAAGTTGGTAACTCCCTTAAATAGGTCACTTAATTTTAACTCTCCCATAAGTACATGAGATGAAAGAGAGAAAGTGATGAAATAGAATGGTAGAGAAAGGATTTAGAGGAAAGATTTAAGCTCTATTCCTATGAGTACAGGTCCCCTGATCTCAGCCTCCATGCTCCTCTGTGTCCCGGATCAAGATACATTTGGTCCAGAAGGAAGTACTACACACTTTAGCAGCATAAGTCCAAATTACAAAGGAACAGTCCCATGAAAAGGAGGGACTTAAAGCTGACTTGGAACCAGACAGTTCCCAATTGATATTCATTTATTATAATGATGAACATTTGTTACCTGGCATCCACTGGCATGGATTCCTTCAAGAAACAGGGCCATTTTGACATGCTGAGGTATACTGTTTCTACACAGAACTAGTTGGAGTGTCCAGCAGAATGTAATGGTCTTTCCTTTGGATATAAGGATATGACTGATGGAAGCAAAGTCAGATCCAAACAAACTAGGTCCAAATCACAGAAGTAGACAGCTTGCTCTATTTCCAGAGTAATGATAGTCTTAGTGTAGTTCAGCTGTTTACAGAAGAATGCTAAGAGATGAGGCAGGACACTGCACCAGGCTGTTCAACAATAACACACACATAGCAAAGTTAGACTTCAGACAAGCATGTTCCAAGAAACGGACCTAAAAAGAAGTGACATGAAAGCCATGGAGTGCCTCCTGTGGAAAAAGAGCTGTGCCTCAGGTACCAAGTGAGCAAAGAGATGGTGTGCCCTCCATGAATCTATGAACTTGATTCCTGATGGACTAAGGGCTACTTGCTCCAGCACCATGCCAAGCACAGGGCTTCTGAAAAGAATTCCAAAACAAAACAAAACAAAACAAAAATTATGAAAAAAGTGAAACTACAAGTTCAGTACAGATCTCCTGAGGGTCACTGGGCAGAAAATATTAGGCTCCTAAGCAGAAAAATATTAACATGTGCATCCAGAAATGGAAACAAACTACCCACAAAAGTATATTGAGGAGAACAAAACCAAATCCAAATTTTTATTTAAATCATCCTTTAAAGGATCTAGGAAAGAGATGTTTATCTTCAGCAGGGAAGGACAGAAAGGCTATCTGACTGCACGGCTTGTTCAATTCAGTTCTGCTTTCTAGAAACATTTACAGTGGGAGAAAGGTTAATGAGCTCCCCTGGTGGTAGTCAGGGCATATACACTAGAGAGGAAGAAGAATGAATTCTTCTTGTTTCCATCCAATCTGTTTTTCTTTTCACTCTAACGCAACATGCCAAGTGCTCCTATTACAGTAATTCACCGTAATATATATGGTGAGATGACCCTGACACCACGCAAAGCAATGAATGTGTCCTTTTCTCAAATAATTGAAAAACAGACACTGAAACATTTTCTTTAGAAATGGACCATTAGATTGTCTATGCGGTGTGGTGACTAGCAGAATACTTAAGGAACAATGCCACTGGTATTTATATATTTCTGGACAGGTACAGCTGACAGTATAAACTCATTTTATGGGATAGCTAAAACAGCTGCAGGAAAGAGATAAAGACATTTTATCATTTTAATTTGCTATCACCTAAATGTAACAGCGGTGTAACAAAATTGCCTGGGATTATTGAAAATAATCTGTCATCAGAATTGATGGTATTTACCAAAGCAGTTTCACTAGCAAACTTCAGTCCGTTCTTGGGTTTAAAAAATAAAAATCTAGTATATGCCATGTGAAAATGCCCTTGGTTCTATCTGTACTAATAAATAATAACAATGTGAACTGCAACAAAACTGATGTGGGATAAAGAAGATTATTCTTCTGAAAAATAAATAATTATCCTGGAAAGGTAGATCAGAAGAAAGTATATCCAGACTGATTTAAGAGGCTTACCACTTAGAGCCACATTTATACCTAGGTTTTAAAAGCATCTGAATTCTTATTTATCAAAAACCAAACAAACAAAAATCTCTTTCTATGCAGCAATTTTTCGCATTTGTTGAAAGCAAACAACCTTGATAAACTCAGTAAAGGAGAAATTCATTCCCAGAACCTTATTATCAGTGTTAAGCCAGACCATTTTTATGTTGAATTTTGTACCAAACCAATACCTTAAGTGGTCAGGGACAGGCTATCAGGTATGACAGCTACATAAAAATTAGGATCACTCTCTCAGGAATCACACTGAGTTTGGGATGGGAAAGTTATTAGCTTGTCTTTTCCATTATGAGGAGCAGACCCTTTGCTGGCAAGGACCTAAGAAGCTAAAATACATGAGCCCTATTTTGTGCTTTCCTGTAAGAATATTGTCCCACTCTTTCTTATCACTTCCTCCTTGAAATACCAATAGCATTTACTGCTTGTACAACTCAGATAAACATAGATTATCATGTTTTCATACTCATAAAACTGAGAAAGATTTTTCAGGAGAAGGAAAGCTAAAAATACTATTGTTATTTTTACAGTGGGTATAATGTGCCAGATATCACTCATGGACAAGGAGCTAATGTGGGGAAAAGGCGGGGAATAAAGATTTTCCTCTGACTCCAAAGCCTCCCCAAAAATCTCTCTGTGATTATATTGTTACTTATGTCAAATGTCCAGATAGGTTGGTAAGTGATCTGAAATCAGGGATAAGGTTTTACATGTATCTATGTACCCAGAACCACCCATTCAACTGTGCTTATCTAAACCATTCAGCAGACATTTCACTGTCAAGAAAATACATTTACAGCTAAGTAAAACATAACTGAAGAGTACTACTTGGGAATTTGACCTTGCAGCATTTTAGACTTGAAAGGATGTGCAAAATCATCTTGTTCATCTCTCATTTTAAATTAGTACCTATTGTATCAAAATAATACAAGTACACAATTTTAGAAGTCAAATTATAAACATTTATATCAACATGTTAATTCTGCCCTTCTCTGCCATCCAATAGTTCTCAACTAAGGGTAATTTTGCCATGCAGGAGACATTAGGCAATGTCCGGAGACATTTTTGGTTGCCATTATTTGAGAAGAGAGTTGATAATGGTTTTTGGTGGGGAGAGCCCATGGATACTGCTAAGCATACTGAAATGCACAGGACAGAGTCCCACAATGAATTTCAAATAGCACCAAATTGAGAAACCCTGCCAGACCCCTCCACAGAGGCAACTACTTCCCATTTTTTAAGATTCTATGACATTCACATACCTCTATGTTTCTAACACACATACACTGCTACCTTTTGTAACACCAATTAAGTATATTATCTACTGAGTCTAAATTATGAAGATGATAATTCAGTTCTCCTTTCTTATCATTTTCTCTGCTTTTCCACAACATTCTCCTGATAGTTATATGACAATTTTTGGTTAAACAAGTTATTTTTTTAAGATTTTATTTATTTCTTTGACAGAGAGAGATCACAAGTAAGCAGAGAGGCAGGCAGAGAGAGAGGAGGAAGCAGGCTCCCTGCTGAGCAGAGAGCCTGATGCGGGGCTTGATCCCAGGACCCTGAGATCATGACCTGAGCAAAAGGCAGAGGCTTAACCCACTGAGCCACCGAGGTGTCCCAAGTTATGTTTTTATATACCTTATATATTTATATATTTTATAAATATACTTTATATATTTATATAATTATATACTTATTTTTATAGATTTATGTTTATTATATATAATTTATACATGCCATATGTAACTTACTAAATATACATATATACATATATATATATATATATATATAGTACACAACTGAGCACTGTTTTGTTTGATTTAATGCTTTCTTTTTTCATCATTAATGTTTCTTTGTACATGTTGCTAATTCTTCAAACACCTTCCTAAAGTCTTAAAGCCTTTAAATGAAATGTCACATGTGGCCAATCACATCATTTATACTATTAGTCCTATTTGTTTAAAGAAATCTCTTCTGAAACTTTCATGCTCTTAATATTCAGACAGGTTCCTCTCTCATTCTACAGGAAAGCCTTTATCCAGGGAATTCTTCTGCTTTGATCCTTGAAATTTCTTTTGTTTTTCCCCTGGCTTGATGCCTTTTTTCTGGAGGCTGTATCTTCCTCCTTCTTGTTTTGATGGACCATATCCATCCTCCAACTGTGACATCTAGTTCAAAAGTCAGAGAAGTGTCAGAAATCTTGAGTATTTTTCCCCTCAACAGCCCGATATCTTGAATCACACTAATCCAATCTGCTGTCATTCTGTCTCAATTTTCATACATTAGAATTACTGGGGTTCCAATTAAATTAGAATTCTGGGCATGGCACTAATCTCTCTCTTTTATGGCTTCCAATATTACATTGTTGTTTTCTCTTTCTTTCTTTCCTTAATTTTTACATTTTATTTCCTCTTGACCATAAATATCTCATTCCTACTCATTTTGGTGTCGTAGGGAAAACTAAAGGTCTTTGGGGCACCTGAGTAGCTCAGTTGTTCACACGTCTGTCTTTAGCTCAGGTCACGATCCCAGGGTCCTGGGATCAAGCTTGACATCAAGCCCCCTGCTCAGCAGTAACCCTGCTTCTCCCTCCCTCTGCTGCTGCCACTGCTCATGCTCTCTTGCCCTTCCTCTCTCTCAAACAAATAAATAAACAGATATCTTAAGAAAAAAAGAAAACTAAAGGTCTTTGTCCAATCGCTCAGCTCTACACAGAACTCAGATTGGAGATCTGAGAAGTCCAAAGACTTGCCCAGGGTCACATAGTTAGCAGCACATTCAGGACCAAAAGCCAAGTTTCTTCTTTCAGTTCAGCATTTGTAAACTTTCCATAGACCATCAGATCTACTTAATTAAATTCTTCTTAAAAATATGCTAATGACCTATAAGTTATACCTTTTCTATAACCATAGGATGCATATATTCCTATACTCAGCAATTCTCTTTTGGTTGTTCAGTATGTGTGAGGCATGACTTAGAGACTGGAGATACAACAGAAAATCAGACCAAAATGCTGGTTCTATTAGAGTTTCCAAGTTAGTGAACAAAGACTGAAAATTTAGGGGCACCTGGATGACTCAGTCGTTTAAGCATTCAACTGTTGATTTCAGCTCAGGTCATGATCTCAGGGTCATGGTGTCAAGCCCTGCATCGGGCTCTGCACTGCATGGAGACTGCTTAGCATTCTCTCTCTCACACTCTCCCTCTTGGTCCCTCCCTCCACCAACTCTCTCTCTATCTCAAAAAATAAAAAAGTTGAAAATTTAACTAATAGGTAATTTATTATTATATTCAAATGGTCTTGCAAACAAAAAGCAGAAACAGACCTATAAATACAGAGAAGTAATGGTTGCCAAAGGAGTAAGGGTTGGGGGCAAAATGGGTGAAAAGGAGTGGGAGATACAGGTTTCCTGTCATAGTGAATAAGTCATGAGATAAAATGTACAGCAGAGCGCATATAATCAATGGCATTGTAGTAACATTGTATGGTGGCAGATGGTGGCCACACTTGTGAGCAGAGAATATAACGTATAAACTTTGGAATCACCGTGTTGCACACCTGAAACTAATGTGACACTGCATGTCGACTATACTTCAATTAAAAAAACAGTGAAAAGAATCTAAATGGTCATGAACATATGGCAAATCACACACATATGTATGCACACACATATCTCAATATATCAAGTATGAATACTAAAATCCACATCCAAGTATCCTATATTTCTATCTTTACCTCAGTGTAAAAGCAGCTAAAGCTATTTTTACCGACCATCCAACTAAACAGAGTAAAAGAAAATATCCACAAAAATCTCGATTCCTCTCCTTATTTTGCCTTTATGGGTCATGAGCACCTGGCACCTGGTCCTTCAAGACTTTGCATCCTTCACCCACCATAGTCAGTCACCCTATGATTCCTGAATATTTCTAAATCTCTTTTTATCAGTTTATTTCCAGTGTTCCTACCTTATTTTAGCCTATTGTTATTTGTGAATTAAACTACTGCTATAGTCTGATAACGGATGTATCTCTTTCCACCCTTAAACCCTCTTCTTTTCCTTATTCCTCAGTCACACTGGGACCAAAGTTCTCTTCCCACACACACGTCACTGCTCCACTTGAAGGACTGCAGTGCCTCCTTAAGATCTATGGAATAAAACCAAAGTTTCCTGTTACATCATGTATTGCCCTCTATGACTGGTCTTTCTCAGTGGGGTCCCTAAGGCACGTTTGAAGATTTTAGGAATCATTTTAGAGTAGCCACAATAACTGAAGAGTATTAAGAGTATTAAGTAAGCAAGGAATAGAGGTACTAGGTGTGCAGGGCAAATCTCTATCAGTAAGAATTGTCATATACCCTACACAACCTCCAACTGACTTAGCAGACACTGATGTAGGAGAAAACCACATTTAAAATAGTCTGAGTCAAGAAGTAACTTCTTTTATCCTCAAAACAATTTGTTTTAGACTCTTTTTATATGCACTTAATTTTCTTGGAGTAGGACTTAAGTCAATTAAGAAAAGATGATACACAGTTTTGTTCAGAACTTCATCAAGGGTAATTCATTATTTTTAAAAATATCTCTTCAGCAATTCCTCTAATATGTCTGAGTTGCCAAAACAGCAGGTGTATCAATCAGCAACTGTAGCTGTTGCATTAAAGGTGGCTCTACATATTAGCACAAACATCTGACTTTTTAACTTCATTGTCTAAATACGGTCTTTGCCAACCATTCTTTCCAATCTGGATGCCTTTATTTTCTTTGGGAAACAGACTCTAAAATTCTGATATTTTAGTGCAAGAGGATTATTGGGGATACTCACAGAGACAATAATTTGAGGGGTAAAGGATGCAGGACTGGGCCAAGGGAGAAGGTGAACTGTGGGATGCAAGGCTGGGCCAAGGGAGAAGGTGAACTGTGGTAGAGGTCCTGTAGTAGAGGACCCAACCTCCACCACCAGGCATTCCAGAGCCATCACACCTTGAGGAAGGGACCAGTTCTTTAAAACCACACTTATGACTCATTAGATGCATTGTCTCCTATGATGGATTTTTAGTTAATTCTGTACATGGCATAAGATACAGATCAAGTTTGGGTTTTTGTTTTTGTTTTTGTTTTTGTTTTGCCTATGGGAGTCCAATTGTTCCAGCACCATCGGATGAAAAAACTGTTCTTTCTCCACCTCTGCACATTTTGTAAAAATCCACTCTACAAATGTGTGGGTTATTTTTGTCTTCTCTATTCTGTTCCATCGATATGTCTATTTTTATAACAATACCATATTGCCTTGATTACTGTAGTTTCATAATGTCTTGAAATCACATAGCATTGGTTCTCTAAGTTTGTTCTTTTTCAAAGCTCATTTGGCTATTTAGTTGTTCTGATTTTCATATAAATTTCTTATACATATTAGAATAAACTTGTCACTGTCCAGAACTATCTACTGGGATTTTGACTAGAATTTTATCGCATCTATAAATCAATTTGGGAAGAAATGACATCTTAATAATTTTGAGTCATCACACCTATGAACACAGTACATCTTTACATAGAGTTTCTTAAGTCCTCTCAGTACTCTTTCATAATGTTCAATGTGCCTGTTTCTCATATCTTTTGGCAGATTTATTCCTATGTATTCCACACATGTTGTCTCAACTTGTTTGTTGCTAATATAGAAATATAACTTTGCATACTGACCACCCATGCTGCAGCATTGCTAAACACACTTACTAGTTTTTGCTTTAGAGTTCATGAGATTTCCTATTTCATCATGTCTTCTGCAAATAAAGATAATTTCATTTCTTCCTTGCCAATCTGGATGCCTTTATTTTTTTTCTTGCCTTGTTTCACTGGCTGGAACCAGAACCACCAATCCAGTGTGAAATAGAAGTAGCAAGGTTATATAGCCTTGATTTGCTCCTGCTTTTAAGGTGAAAATATTCCATCATTTGCCATTTAGTATGATGTTAGCTATAGTCTTGTTTTGTTCTGTTTTTGAAGATGTCTTCCACTAATCTGGGGAAGATCCCTTCTATGCCTCATTCTCCAAGTGATTTTATCAGAAATGGATCTTCTCAAATATTTTTCTGCAATAATGTAAGGTTTATCATGACTCGGGGTTTTGCCTCAACCTTCTTTACCCAGTGCTTCAAGGACCCATTCAAAGCCACAGTGCAACAGTCTCTGACCTGCCCCCATGTCTAGGAAGAGTTGGCTACACTGTCACCTATATTTCCACATCACTGAATATATTCCTTTCAGATATGCCTTGTGTTATTGTACTTATTTGTATTGTGTCCGCCTTTCCTGAAGGGCAGATAATCAGTGTTGGATTAACTGAATTGAATTCCAGACTGTTAGCAGTATCTTAAAAGTCTCAGTTCACTCCATCCATCAGGAGTGGAGAACACGGCTGGAACTGACATACTGCACTCCTGTCACTTCCACTTCCATCGCCAGCCAGAATATGTGAATGCAAAGCTGTGTGAAATTAAAAAAATCATAGTCCAGAGAATTTAGGTGTGTGAACCATTTCATTATTTTATTCCAAAAACCTTACCAACATGCTTTATAACAAGGAAGCTATTTGGCCAAATTAAAAAGAACAGGAAATAAAAAGAAGTGTTAGTGAATTCTTGGAGGAATAGAAAAGTGAAAGATATGCTTTGTCAGTTTTTTGGAAGATAGTCTCCAAATTCTCATTGACTGAAAAATATTAAGAATTTTGATACTTATGCCAAAATGTTTGCCACAGTTGCACATCTACTTAAATTATTTTGTTTCAGTTTATAAACATCTCTGATGCTAAAAGATATTATCCAATGGGTAATGCAGGACTCTAGAAAAATTGATTTTTTTAAACCAATACTGTAGCCAAATGGAGACTAAGTTATTATGAGTCTCTTTAAAATATCACAATATCATTATTATTATAAATTCTGAGAAATACTTTTAAAAAGTCTTTAAAATTAACC
Organism: Lutra lutra; assembly: GCF_902655055.1. Taxonomy (NCBI): domain Eukaryota; kingdom Metazoa; phylum Chordata; class Mammalia; order Carnivora; family Mustelidae; genus Lutra; species Lutra lutra. The sequence goes on from NC_062290.1 coordinate 56,249,900, forward strand.
ATTTTTGTTGCTCAAGTAGTTTATTCATACCTCAAATTCAATTTTAAATTGATTTCTTTACATAATACTACTTCATATGGATTTTAACTTCTTCCCTAGTTTTCACAATGATCCCATGAATGACTGAACATGATTCATGTTGACATCTTTTGTTTTTAACATAAATCATTTTGACGATATAATGAAACTATTTCATTTACATAGTAAAGCTTCAGTGAATCTCTTCTTCTTCTTCTTCTTCTTTTTTTTTTTTTTTTGCCTTTAAAATTATTTGGATTTTTTTCTTAGGGAATATGCCTTCAAGTTAATTATATCAAAAGATAAGATCATTTGCATAGCTCTTAACATATTTTGCCAAATTTCTTGAAACAAGTTGTGCCAGTTTACTGTCATTCTAAAACATACAGGCATATCTTGCTTCTTTGGCCCACTAATGACCCACTAACCAGCAGTTTTCAACTCCTAGTGCATCCTGGACAACACCTACTTTGGGGGCAAATTAGTAGGAGAAAAGAGCCTGCCACCATACCCCCCCACACACACACATTTTGTAGCTCATACCACCACTTTTGCCTGCCACAGAGTTGTAGTTTCTTTGCTGAAACTCTCCTAGGATGAAGACAAGGAAAGTCTTAAGACTTCTGTCCCAAAACTTACCCTCTTCCTGGTCCTCTGACAAAAGGGCCTTTTCTATCTCTTATCTGTTCACAATTCCAGCAGATATACAAGTCTCAGCAAAGAGACATGGAAGACAAAACAAACAGAAGCAAATAAAATTAAAAATAGACTAGCATAAATCTCCAAAGTATGGTCATTCTTCAAGCTTTGGTATCTCTACCCTGTCCATCTGCTCTTTCTTTTGTTTTCACTTTTAGTTTGAGTATAGTTGACACACAATGTTACATTAGTTTCAGGTATACAACATAGTGATTCAATAAGTTTGTATCTTATACTATGCTTTATGCTGTGCTGACACATGTAGCTAACATCTGTCACCATACCACACTATTACCATATCACTGACTACATTCCTTATGCTGTGCCTTTTACTCCTGTGACTCATTCATTCCATAGTTGAAAGCCTGTATCTCCCACTCCCCTTTGCTTACTTTGTCCAACCCCTGACTCTCCTGTCCTCTGGCAACTCTCAGTCCACCTGCTCTTATTTAATTTTTAGAGACCTCCAGTAGCTACTTTATGAATTGTGTCTGAGGATTTTGGCTATTATCAATGGGAGAGCTGGAATGAAGTATATTTATTCCTTTTTTTACTGGAACCAAAACTATCAATAAGCTTTTATTTGGGTAAGTGTGAAAATAGAGTTTATTCTTTGTGTCATTAGTTGATTTCAAAGATTGTGGAATGACAACAATATATATTGGTTTTGAGCTAATCTGATCTGGTGGCTGAGATTTATCATTAATTCATTTCTTTGATATGTGTTAAACTAGAATTATATCAGTTGGACCACTTACCCTTATATTAAATAGTATAAGATGGAAAATATGACAGCAATTTGGTTCCCCTCGCCCCACCTTCATGTGGGAGCCCAGATCCAGGGTCAGTAGTTTTTGTGGGTTTTGTTTTGTTTTATTTTTTGTTTTTGTTTTGTTTTGTTTTTCTATAAAGGGCCAGATAGTATTTTAGGATTTGTGGGGTAGGATTTTAGGATTGTAGAATTGTAGGGACATACAGTATCTTTGGCAACTACTCAGCTCTGTTGTTAAAACATGCAGGCAGCCCTAGAAAACATGTGATTAAATGGGCATGGCTAGATTTAGCCAACAAGCTGCAGTTTGCCATCTTCTGGCTTAGAACATTGAATTAACATCTCTGTGTCTTGGTATTGATCCCCTAAAAAAACTCTCGCAGTAAAAACCTGTCGTAATACTTCATGTGGATTCAAAAATTTCTACTGAATGAAATGTGCATCTGTATCATTTTGGGGTAAGTGATGTCTGCTTGAGACTGGACCCCTATTCGGCATGGGTCTCTGTTCTGAAGTTTCTAGAAGCCAGTCACAATCACTCCAATTTACATTTGTTTTATTATTTACATGTGTGTCCTTCTTGTGACCTTCTCATGAATTAAATGGCCTAAATTAAAAGTTCTTATATATAATCCTACGCATTCTGGAAAAAGGGGTGGGTTAAGGCTTTCTAATTTCTTTCAAAGGCTGAAGATACAGGACAATAACATTTAGGGTGGCGTGAGTTGATAATTGCCAGATTCCAGGTTGAACTGTCACCTTACTGGAGACAGAATTTTAGAAGATTTGAGTATTTCTTATGATTTATTTATTAAGAAGTTATTTAGGCTCCCAGCTTCAGTATAGCACTCCAAACCAGAAAGAGCTATATTCAGCTTTTTTGCTATGGTACCACATAAATGTAAATTCTGTCTTTATATGAAACCCAAATTTAAAATAGAAGTTAATTTTTTTAATATCTTCACTGAGTATATATAATTACAGTTTGCTTAAGTTAAGGAGCTTCTGTATAAATCAAAAGCGGTCTTGATTCTTCACATTCACAATTCAGAATTGTCTAACTCTATTACCATCCTGTTATTTAACCATGGTTCTATCACTCATATTTCAAAACACAGCCATGATAGGACCAGAAGAAATTACAAGACAAAACATAAATTTGGGGGGTAAAAAAGATCTAAGAAAAAGGTAATAACCAGAGCCATAAAACATTATACATTCTACTACATAAATATGACCAGTATTTATGAGGCAATTCATGCCATAAACTATGTCACCTCACAAACCCTCAGCCAACAATTTCCTTTGAATAATTACAATTCAAGAAGGAAAAGAACCCAATATTGCCAAGTTTACCAAAGAGATTTTAATGGGGGATTCATAAAGAAATATAATTGTACAAAATATAAATGTAAAGATGTTGAAGCACAAAGAGGATTATATGGAAGGCAAAATTTGACTTAAAGGAAAGTAGGATGAGGGTAAATGAAAGAAAGTGTAAGGCATAGAATATCTCCTGAAGTTATGAAAGGGATAGGTCCTTTTCTCTTTTCTCCTGGGTTATAGTCATCTATTTCCTTGCCCCAGAAGTTATTTCAAATCTGCCACTGCTCAGAGTAGCAGGATACATGCCCATTAAGTTTCACTTCCTTAAAAAGGTATAGTGAGAATATGATTATAAGCCACACAGAGGAGTTTACTGACTATATAGAAGTACAGAACACCACAACAGATTGCAGTCCAGTATTAAACTGTGCTTTCTTAATGACACTACAGAAGCAACTTTAATTCCCATGGGTGAGAAATTTTATGGTTCTGCAAAGAATAGCGGTATTAGTATTTATAAAAATCACATTGCCAGGGTACCTGGGTGGCTCAGTCGGTTAAGTGCCAGGCTCTTGATTTCAGCTCAGGTCATATCAGAGTCATGAGATGGAGCCGACCCCACGTAAGTGTCCTTGCTCAGTGCAGAATCTGCTTGAAATTATCTCCTTCTCCCTCTGCCTCTGCCCCCCCCCCCCGCCTCTCTCTCTCTCAAATACATTTAAAGCAATTTTTTAAAAAGTCACATTTCAGAAGAGGTATTACTCATCATGCCTCACTTGGTTTCTCAATAAATGCACAGTTCAACATGTTAGGATTCTGAGGGTCTAAATAGTAAAGCATGTGAAGAAAAGTTGATAGGTTGATTTGTTCTGAGAAATTGTTCTTTCAGGAAATTCTACATGTCAAGATACGAACTCTGTTTCTTAAACTTATCCAGCTTATTACCATTATAAGAAAGAAATGGAAGTGATTCAGGCATGATACATATTGCCTCCCAAGTGTCAAGGCATCACTCACACTTGGCTTCTCAGGACCCACTGAGGATGAGAACTGCAGGAAGGTCCTGTGCTTTAGGAATGAAGTTCACACCCAACCCCTGTACTATCTCCTCCTTTTTAACTTCATTTAGTATGATTTGGGGGTCTCGATAGATTTTTACTTTAAGTAAAGCACGCCTAGCAAGTCTAGTGAAGCAAGCCTTAAAAACAATGACAACCACCAACACCAGCAGTGTCCCTTTGTCCCTTGGTTCCTTTCTCATGACATTTTAGAAAAATACTAATGCCCCCTGAAATAATGTTAAGTGATGGGAAACCTGATGTCACAAACTATTAGGGAAGGTCATAACATGTCTATCCAATCTCTACATCTATTTAAACTTCAGTGTATTAATTACTGGACAATTTTAATTCTGTTCTTAAGTATCCTCATCTCTAAAATAATAGCATCTACTTGATTGAGGATGATATAAGAACAGATTCTAGAAACTATCAGAATAGGAATAAATATAAGAACAGCTGAGAAAGAGATACATCTGCCTTGGGGAGCAGGAGCTGGATGTGGAAATTATATAAAATATGTTTCTGGGCCAGGAAATATGAATAGGGCCTATGTAACAGAAGAGTCTGGGAAATTCTGAGGGAAAAGCATGACTAACACACTAATACACATCTGGGAAATTCTGAGGGAAAAGCATGACTAACACACTAATACACGACTAGGAACAGACATACCTAATTCAATGTGGAAAAACATAGGGTTACAGGTCACGATGCTAAAAGAGTAACGTGGGGTACAAATGTGACATGTTTCGTAGCTTTGCTGAGGAGTTTGAGATATATGGTTTCCATGGAAATCTATAAAATATTTTTAATGAACAGAGTGATATGAACAGACCAAGGGTTATTTGATAATCTTCTCAAAAGCACAGCAGTTTTGGCAGAACAATGATTAAAATAAGTCATTTGGCTATGTTAAAGGAAATTAGACCATTCAAAATCAATTCCAGACAGACTGTAGATCTAAATGCAAAGAGTAAATAAGGTTTTTAGAAGAAAATACAGAATGTCTTCATGACCTTGGGGTTGGCAAATATTTCTTAAAGAGACACAACAAAACACTAATCATAAAGGAAATTTTTTAAATGAAGAACTCTCGGGGCGCCTGCATGGCTCAGTCGGTTAAGCAGCTGATTCTTGATTTCAGGTTAGGTCATGATCTTGGGTCCTGAGATTGAGCCCCACATCAGGGTCCACACAGCAGGGGTCTGCCTGGGGATTCTCCTTCCCTCTCCCTTTGCCCCACCCCTGCTTGTGCACTCTTTCTCTAATAAATAAATAAACCTTTAAAAAATGAACTTTTACTCATCAAAAGACAGCATTGAGAGTAAGAAGACAGACTACAGAGAAAGATAACGTATTCAATATTTATATCTGGCAAAGAACATACATAAAAGAAAATATAAAGAACTCTACAAATCAATACAATGCAGATGACCCAACCCAAAAGTAAAAAATATGCACATCAATGACACAGAAATTATACTTATAGATACAATAAAATGTGTACATTTACTAAAAAAAAATGTGTCTGAGAATGATCAGGACTCTTAACCACGTGTCTATCAAAAAATAAATTTTCATACATACATATGGTGGAATCCAGCACAGCAATAAGAATAAACAGTTAACACATACACATAATATGGACAAGTCTCACAAACATAACATGTGGTTTGAGAAGTTTGACATGTAGAGTACATTCTACAAGATCCCATTTCTATCAAGCTCAAAGAGAACTGACATACGTGTTAGATTAGAAGTCAGTGTAGTCGTTACAGGCATAACGATTAAAAGGAGGAATGGACAGTCTTCTAATAGATCTGTAGCATTCTGTGTCTCAATCTGATATTAGTTACATTTTTTGTTTACTTTGATATTCATAAATTTGTATTTAGGATTTATGCACTTTTCTACACATATACTGGAGTAAAAATTACCCCCCCCCCCAAAAATCAGAGGGACTTCTACCTCCAGTATTGTGGCTAACTAAATATTCTGAAAAGGCTTCCAATGCAAATGCCATGATACTAGATAAATTACAATAACCATATTTAAATCCATAGCTAAGCTCACAAGAAAGTACAGGAAATATGCATGGGACAGATAAAAACCACAAGGATGCTGAAACCAGAGAAATATGAAATTTAAAGCCTACGCTACCCTGAGGGCTCACATTTCCTAGGAATCTAGAGTTTGGGGATTAAGTTACCACCCTGGGTTACCAGACTGTAAACAATTTGACTCTCCTCTTTATCTCCATGTCCCTCTTCCTTTCCCTCTTTCTCACTCATTGTTAGAACTTTGAGATAGCAAAGTAGTTAAAACCAACCTGACAAACCATAAAGAATTCTTATAGGAAACATACATGTGAATTTCAAATTGAGTGCTTTCCTCCTTCAGTTTTCCCTAAAATACATAAACAATTCTCTTGTTTTTCTCAATTTCTGGCAGTAAGTGGGCTTACTCTCAGCAATCTTCTAATTTATATTCAACCCACCACTTATGGACACTTTTTTTTTTCCTAGCTTCATTTAAGGTACCAGATGACCCTCTGTTTCACAGATACCTCATATACAACTACTTCTGGAAGAAAATAATGTTATGAAAGTGTTCTGCATTGAAATTCAGAGGGGAGGAAAAAAGCATCTGGCATCAGTCCTGACATTTCCACTAAATCAGTGATGACTTCGGGCAAGTTACCCAACTTATTTGGGCTTAGAAACTTCATTTGTCAGATTTAGTGAGTGGACACTGGTTTTCCAGGCATTATGTTGTAGGAGAAAAAAAGCATTAGCTTTGAGGTCAGGCATACTGAAAATCTGTCTCTGCTCTGGTCCAGGTAAGTAAATTGATATAAGCCTGAAACCCCAGGCAGCCCTTAAGAAGATGAAGTCGATCTGGGTGCCTTGAAATAGAAAGATTTTCAAGACATATTGTTAAATAATAAAGAGCAGAGCAATATAAATGGCATTTCATTTGTAAAAAAAAAAAAGAATAAATGTTATGAATAAAAAAATATATAACCAATAAATTCTGCAAGGGGTTACATAAATCAAATTTCCTCTGCAGATTTAAAAGAAGAAGGAGTATAATTTCTCTATATCCATTGAATTAACATGTGGATATATAACATAATGTTATAATTACATATGTAATTAAAATTTTTTTCAATGGCTGGCACAAAGTTGTAATTAAATAAAATTCATCTCACTTTTCTGTGGCAAATAGCCTATGAAGCTATGATTTGGGGAGGTTAAAAAAGATAAGAATAAAAATACTTGAAATTAGTGGATTATCTGACAACATCATCATTTTTTTTTAAATCAAGCTTTACAGTGAGTCCTGTTTATTCAGGGTTAGGTGGAGCTTAGGTATGCAATCAAGGTTGAACAAGAAGTTTGGGTACAGACAGAGGAAAAGGAGAAAGCATTTAACCATGTCATTTTTCTTTGGAAAGGAAGACTGAGACAGAAGAGGTGATGAATAGGAGAGAGATGGTGCAGGACAAAGGACATGGAGGTAGCATCATCCTGAGATTACAGAGGCAGCCAAGAAGGCATCTCAGGTGGAGGTATGTAGAAGCTACTAAATGTGACTATACATGTCTAATGTAGGGTCTCTAAGCAAGTACAACGGTGAGAGGAAAGTGGCATTAAATAACCTGATATAAAGTTTTTAGTCTCATTGTCAAATTCAATGTAAGTTCTAAAACAGAAGGTGTAGCAGAGGGAGAAAATTCTTAGGTAGAAGCTTTTCTGACCACCAAGGAGCTATTTAATAGGACAGCATTTAGGGAGGCACAGTCCAGAAAAAAAGAACAGTCAATTTTTCTGGCAATGAGACTGAATCAAATAACCACCCTGAGCCCTGAGTGACATAAATGAGCCTTATTTCTCCTAAGTGTCCCCTTCAAAGACTGCTCACAAATTGTAGGTTGGCTTATTGAAGGACTCCTGTGTCAATGGTGCTGTCACCTTGTCTTTTGGCCTTTTATAAAACCAGCCATTTTAGCTCTTTTTAAAGAACATTCTTCTTTTCTCGGGTTTATTAGATCCCAAATATCCATCAGAAGTTCCTGAATTCCTATCCCATTTTTCTTTTTCTACAGCCATGGTTGTTGTAGAGGAATACAGAAGACATTTACATGATGTTCAAATAAGGAAGGCCTTTCTAAGCCTCATAGGAAACTAAATAACCTCAAAAAGATGAAACATGGCAAACGCAAATGATAACATATTTCTAGCCATAACTAACTTCAGAAGTCTCTGGAAATCAGTCAAAAAAAATAATCTCCAGGGAAAAATAAGTATCTTCAGAAATGGCAAAGGCCCTTACCCGCCCCCCTCCCAAAAAGACAAAGAAATGCTTCAGTAAATCAGACTAAGAATGTAGCTAAAAATCTGAGAAACAATCATCAGAATATCTACAAATTTTCTAATAAATTTATTTAAATGTAAATTAGGGTGGTGAATGATTTTTTATGTGTGGAAGTGAAAATTCTGAGAGTGGACCTTTTTAAACTCAGTTAAAGAGAAATTTATTAATATATCAAAATTAAGGGCACCTGGGTGGCTCAGTGGGTTAAGCCTCTGCCTTTGGCTCAGGTCATGATCTCAGGGTCCTGGGATTGAGGCCCACATCAGGCTCTCTGCTCAGTGGGGAGCTTGCTTCCCCTCCCCTCTCTCTCTGCCTGCCTCTCTGCCTATTTGTGACCTCTTTCTCTCTCTATCAAATAAATAAATTAAATCTTTAAAAATATATATATCAAAATTAAGACAGAAAATATCTTCATCAGAACTAATCTTAAGTATCCTCATTAAAAGCAAAGAGCAAACATGGATGTCTGCATCCATTATATGTGTATGAGGAGGTAAGACATTTACTGGGACTGTTAAGTAGAGTGAGCCAACTAAAGGCCAGTCAGTGGGGAGCAAAGACTGTTAGTATTCCTGAAACCCACATATTTCTCCCATTTCCCAGCCTCCCTCACATTTATATTTGTGCCATGTGCCTAAGTTCTAGCCAATGACATCTGGGTATAGTGACATAGGCTGTATTTAAGGTTTACCTTAACACACCTGCTTAATCATCTTTTTTCTATCTACAGTGATCATGGAGACCATAGATTGACAGCATCATAAGAAGGAAGGATCCCTGAACATGGGCAACACCCCCCATGGAGAGACACCAAACCCATGATCCACCTAGAATAAGCCTTTATTCTGTTAAATCATTATGATTTCCACATTTGCTTAAAATATAGGAGGAGGGAAGAAGGAAGATGATGGAGGAGTAGCAGACTGAAATAGCATTAGGTCGTAGGAGTTCAGCTAGATAGTTATCAAATCATTCTGAACACCTACAAAGTCAACAGGAGATTGAAGAGAAGAGCAGCAATTCTAGGAACAGAAAATCAACCACTTTCTGAAAGGTAGGCCATGCAGAGACATGAATCCAAAATGACCAGAAGATAGTCCGTGGGGGGAGGGGCCAGCTCCCAGCAAGTGGTGGAGCAGTGGAGCACAAAATCAGAAAATCAGAAGTCTGCTCCACTGTGGGACATCACTCCAGAGGTTAAGTGGGGGGGCGGAGCCCTTGTGGGGACGGTGTGGTCTCAGGACCCATGGGATCACAGAAAGACCAGGGTGTCTGAGTGTGGCAGAGCTGCCAGGTATCAGAACAGGGAAGCCAGCTACAGAGACAAAGCTGAGGAGTGAGCTTTCAAATCTGGGTTACCTAAAACTGTGATCCAAGGTACAGTCGGGCCACTGCTCTTGCAGCACACACCCCACAAGTGACAGATCTGGAGAGACCCCCTCCTTCCTTCTCCAGGGGGAGTGGCACAGAGCCCACAGCAGGAATCTGCTGGGTTTGGAGACTTCAAATGGGGCTACGTGCCAGAGATAGAAATGCTTCATCACAGGCCAGGTGAGCTCAGAGTGCAGCCAGAGACCAGGGAGACAGGAGGGATTGACTGCTTTTCTCTGAGGGTACACTGAGAAGAGGGGCCCTGAGCTCTTGTCCCCTATGGGCCACAGATTGGGAGGCTGCCAACTTTATTCCAGTCCTCCAAATCTGTATGGAAAGTGTTTAGGGAACAAAAACTCCAAGAACAAACCTGAGTTGATTAGTTAGCCTGGCCCCTGCCAAGGATGGTGCAATTCTGCTTTGGGCAAAGACATTTGAGAATCACTGCAACAGACCCTCCCCCAGAATATGAGCAAGAATATCCAGCCAAGACCAAGTTCATCAATCAATGAGAACTGTGGAACTCCAGAGAGAGGGGAAAGCAATGCATAGAATTCATGGATTTTTCTCATTATCCTTTAGCCTTGCAAAGTTAATTTTTTTAATTTTATTTTTTTCTTATTCTTTTTTTAACTTTTCCTCTTTCCTCTTCTAACGTTTTTTAACTATTCTATCTTAACAATACATTTTTTAAAAAATCTTTTTAAATTTTCATTGTTATGGTCATATTTTATCCCTTCATTGTATTCAACCCTACTTTTTGAATAAATATAGGGTTTTTTTCTTTAAAATTTTGGGATACAATTTCTTCTAATAGATCAAAATATACCCTAAATCTAGCAGATGGCTTTGTTCTAGTCTCCAGCCTGATCACATTCTCTTTATTTTTTTTCCTTTTCCAACCAACTTATCAATTCCTTTTTTAGAATCTTCTGTAAATTTTCATCTTTACAGTCATATTCCATCCCTTTATCATGCTTACCCTTATTTTTGTATACATATAAGTTTTTCTTTCTTTAAAATTTTAGGAGATTCTTTCTTCTAAGAGACCAGAATACACCCAAAATGAAGTGGGTGACTCTGTTCTATTCACCAGTCTATAAAATATTTTTTTTCTTTTTTTTTCTCTTTCTCCCCCTTTCTTCTCTCCCCAGTATCAGGTCCATTCTGATTTGGTTAGCATATACTTTTCTGGGGTCTTTGCCACCCTTTTAACATTTATTCTCTTGTACATATATTCTTATCTGGATAAAATGACAAGGCAGAAAAACTCACCACAAAAAAAAAAAAAAAAGAACAAGAGAGAGTACCAATGGCTAGGGACCTAATCAATAGGGACATTGGTCATATGTCAGAGCTAGAGTTCACAATAATGATTATCAAGGCGCTGGCTGGGGTCAAAAAGGCATGGAAGATATTGGAGAATCCCTTTCTGGAGAAAAAAATACCTTTCTGGAGAAATAAAAGAACTAAAACCTAATCAAGTTGAAATCAAAACAGCTATTAATGAGGTGCAATCAAAAACAGAGGTGGGGCACCTGGGTGGCTCAGTAGGTTAAGCCTCTGTCTTCAGCTTGGATCATGGTATCAGGGTTCTAGGATCAAGCCCCACGTCGGGCTTTCTGCTCAACAGGGAGTCTGCACCGCCCCCACCACCTGCCTCTCTGTCAAATAATAAATGAAGTCTTTTAAAAAAAAATGGAGGCTCTTACTGCTAGGATAAATGAGGCAGTATAGAGAATTAGTGATATTGAGGACCAAATGATGGAGAATAAAGAAGCTGAGCAAAGGAGAGACAAACAACTACTGGACCATGAGGGGAGAATTTGACAGATAAATGATATCATCAAACGAAACAATATTAGAATAATTGGGATTCCAAATGAAGTACAAAGAGAGAGAAGGGCAGAAGGTAAACTGGAGCAAATTATAGGAGGGAATTTCCCAAATATGGCAAAGGGAACAAGCATCAAAATCCAGGAGGCACAGAGAATCCCCCTCAAAATCAATAAAAATGGGTCCACACCCCATCATCTAATAGTAAAACTTGCAAGTCTTAGTGACAAAGAGAAAATCCTGAAAGCAGCTCAGGAAAAGAAGTATGTAAAAATACTATGGTAGATATATTAGATTGGCAGCAGAGTTATCTACAGAGACCTGGCAGGCCAGAAAGAACTGGCATGATATATTCAGAGCACTGAATGAGAAAAATATGCAGCCAAAAATACTATATCCAGCTATACTGTCACTGAAAATAGAAGGAGATATTGAAAAGCTTCCAGGACAAACAAAAACTAGAAGAATTTGCAAACACCAAACCAGCTCTACAGGAAATATTAAAAGTGGTCCTCTAAGCAAAGAGAGAGCCTAAAAGTAACATAGGCCAGAAAGGAAAAGAGACAATATACAGTAACAGTCACCTTACAGGCAATACAATGGCACTAAATTCATATCTTTCAATAGTTACCCTGAAAGTAAATAGGCTAAACACCCCAATCAAAAGACATAGGATATCTGAATGGATTAAAAGACCCATCAATATGCTGTCCGCAAGAAACTCATTTGAAACCCAAAGACATTAAAAAAAGCTGGGGTGGCAATCCTTATATCAGAAAAATTAGATTTTAAGCCAAAGACTATAATAAGAGATGAGGAAGGACACCATATCATATTTAAAGGGTCTGTCCAACAAGAAGATCTAACAATGTTAAATATCTATGCCCCTAACATGGGAGCAGCCAATTATATAAACCAATTAATAACAAAATCAAAGAAACACATTGACAATAATACAATAATAGTAGGTGACTTTAATAGCCCCCCTCACTGACATGGACAGGTCATCAAAGCAAAAGATCAACAAGGAAATAAAGGCTTTAAATGGCACAATGGACCAGATGGACATCACAGATATATTCAGAACATTCCATCCCAGAGCAACAGAATACACATTCTTCTCTAGCACATATGGAATATTCTCCAGAATAGATCACATTCAGGGTCACAAATCAGGTCTCAACTGGTACCAAAAGATAGGGATTATTCCCTGCATATTTTCAGACCACAATGTTCTGAAGTGAGAACTCAATCCCAAAAGGAAAGTTGGAAAGAACTCAAATACATGGAGGCTAAAGAGCATCCTACAAAAGAATGAATGGGTCAACCAGGAAATTAAAGAAGAATTGAAAAAATTCATGGAAACATGAAAATGAAAACACAACTGTTCAAAATCTGTGGGACACACCAAAGGCAGTCCTGAGAGGAAAGTATATAGCGATACAAGCCTTTCTCAAGAAACAAGAAAGGTCTCAAGTACACGACCTAACCCTACACCTAAAGGAGCTGGAGAAAGAACAGCAAAGAAAGCCTAAACCTACCAAGAGAAGAGAAATAATAATGATCAGAGCAGAAATCAATGAAATAGAAACTAAAAGAACAGTAAAACAAATGAAAAAAACTAGGAGCTGGTTCTTTGAAAGAATTAATAAGATTGATAAACCCCTGGCCAGACTAGTCAAAAAGAAAAGAGAAAGGACCCAAATAAGTAAAATCATGAATGAAAGAGGAGAGATCACAACCAACACCAAAGAAATACAAATAATTGTAAGAACATATTATCAGCAACTATGCACCAGCAAATTGAACAATCTGGAAGAAATGGATGCATTCCTAGAGACATATAAACTACCAAACTGAAACAGGAAGTAACAGAAAACCTGAACAGACCCATAAGAGTAAGGAGATTGAAGTAGTCATCAAAAATTTCCCAACAAACAAGAAGGCAGGGCCAGACAGCATCCCAAGGGAATTCTACCAAACATTTAAAGAAGAATTAGTACCTATTTTCATGAAACTGTTCCAAAAAGTAGAAATGGAAGGAAAACTGCCAAACTCATTTTATGAGGCCAGCATTACCTTGGTCCCAAAACAAGACAAAGACCCCATCAAAAAAGAGAATTACAGACCAATATCCTTGATGAACATGGTTACAAAAATTCTCACCAAAACACTAGCCAATAGGATCCAACAGTACATTAAAAGAATTATTCACCACGACCAAGTGGGATTTATTCCTGTGCTGCAAGGTTGGATCAACATCCGCAAATTAATCAATGTGATACAATACATTAATAAAAGAAAGAAGAACCATATGATACTCCCAAAGATGCTGAAAAAGCATTTGACAAAGTACAGCATCCTTTCTTGATCAAAACTCTTCAAAGCGTAGGATTAGAAGGTACTTTCTCAATATCACCAAAGCCATCTATGAAAAACCCACAGTGAATATCATTCTCAATGGGGAAAAACTAAGAGCTTTTCCCCTAAGGTCAGGAACATGGAGGGATGTCTACTATCACCACTGCTATTCAACATAGTACTAGAAGTCCTACCCTCAGCGATCAAACAACAAAAAGAAATAAAAAATAAAATCCGGGGCACCTGGGTGGCTCAGTGGGTTAAAGCCTCTGCCTTCGGCTCAGGTCATGATCTCAGGGTCCTGGGATCGAGTCCCGTGTCGGGCTCTCTGCTCAGCGGGGAGCCTGCTTCCTCCTCTCTCTCTGCCTGCCTCTCTGTCTACTTGTGATCTCTGTCTGTCAAATAAATAAATAAAATCTTAAAAAAAATAAATAAAATAAAATAAAATCCGAATCAGCAAAGAAGTCAAACTCTCACTCTTTGCAGATGATATGATACTTTATGTGGAAAACCCAAAAGACTCCATTCCAAAACTGCTAGAACTCATATGGGAACTCAGTAAAGTGTCAGGATATAAAATCAATGCACAGAAGTCAGTGGCATTTCTATATACCAACAGCAAGACAGAAGAAAGGGAAATTAAGGAGTCGATCCCATTTACAATTGCACCCAAAACAATAAGATACCTAGGAATAAACCTAACCAAAGAGGCAAAGAATCCGTACTCAGAAAAGTGTAAAGTACTCATGAAAGAAATTGAGGAAGATACAAAGAAATGGAAAATGTTCCATGCTCCTGGATTGGAAGAATAAATATTGTGAAAATGTCTATGCAACCTAAAGCAATCTACACATTTAATGCAATCCCTATCAAAATGCCATCAACTTTTTTCAAAGAAATGGAACAAATAATCCTAAAATTTATACGGAACCAGAAAAGACCTGAATAGCCAGAGGAATATTGAAAAAGAAAACCAAAGTTGGCAGCATCACAATTCCAGACTTCAAGCTCTATTACGAAGCTTTAATCATCAAGACAGTATGGTACTGGCGCAAAAATAGACACATAGATTAGTGGAACAGAACAGAGAGCCCAGAAATGGACCCTCAACTCTATGGTCAACTAATCTTCAACAAAGAAGGAAAGAATATTCAGTGGAAAAAGAAAGTCTCTTCAACAAAGGGTGTTGGGAAAATTGGACAGCCACATGCAACAAAATTAAATTGGACCATTTCCTTACACCACACACAAAAATAGACTCCAAATGGATGAAAGACCTCAATATGAGACAGGAACCCATCAAAATCCTTGAGAAGAATACAGGCAGAAACCTCTTCAACTTCAGCCACAACAACTTCTTCCTAGAAACATCACCACAGGCAAAGGAAACAAGGGCAAAAATGAACTATTGGGACTTCATCAAGATCAAAAGTTTTTCCCTGCAAAGGAAACAGTCAACAAAACCAAAAGACAACTGACAGAATGGGAGAAGATATTTGCAGATGATGTATCAGATAAAGAGCTAGTATCCAAAATCTATAGAGAACTTATCAAACTCAACATCCAAAGAACAAATAATCCACTCAAGACATGAGTAGAAGACATGAACAGACATTTCTGCAAAGAAGACATCCAGATGACCAACAGACACATGAAAAAGTGCTCAAAATCACTTGGCATCAGGTTAATACAAATCAAAACCACAACGAGATACCACCTACACTGGTGAGAATGGCTAAAATTAACAAGCCAGGAAACGACAGATGTTGGAGAGGATGCAGAGAAAGGGGAACTCTCCTACACTGTTGGTGGTGCTGCAAGCTGGTGCAGACCCTCTGGAAAACAGCATGGAGGTTCCTCAGAAAGTTGAAAATAGAGCTACCCTCCAACCCAGCATTGCACTACTGGGTATTTACTCTAAAGATACAAATGTAGCAATCCGAAGCAACACGTGCACCCAAATGTTTACAGCAGCAATGTCTACAATAGCCAAACTATGGAAAGAACCTAGATGTCCATCAACAGCTGAATGGATAAAGAAGATGTAATATATATATAAATATATATATATACACACACAATGAAATACTATGCAGCCATCAAAAGAAATGAAATCTTGCCATTTGCAATGATGTGGATGGAACTAGAGGGTATTATGCTGAGTGAAATATCAATCAGAGAAAGACAATTGTCATATGATCTCTCTGAAATGAGGAATTTAAGAGGCATGGTGGGGGGCTCATGGGTGGTAGGGAAGGAAAAAATGAAACAAGATGGGATCGGGAGGGAGACAATCCATAAGAATCTCTTAATCTCAGAAAATAAACTGAGGGTTCCTGGGGCGTGGGGGGAAGGGAGAGGATGGTTGGGTTATGGACATTGGGGAAGGTATGTGCTATAGTGAGTGCTGTGAAATGTGTAAGCCTGATGATTCAAAGACCTGTACCCCTGGGGCAAATAATACATTATATGTTAATAAAAATGATTTTAAAAATATTATAGGAAAGTCTAGAAAATTGCTTTTCAAATTTTGGTAGACATAAAAATTCTCTGAAGACCTTATTAAAACACAAACTTCGAAGTCACCTCCCCAGAGATTCTGATTCAGTGAGTCAAAGGCTAGAGAAACTCATTCTTTATTTCTAATCAAGTCTCAGTTTTTGTTGATGCTGCTGGTCCACATTGGCCTTAATATCCTGAGTAAAATACTAGGAGTAGAATTAGATAAAGTTTGTGTAGAAGATGTGAAGTTCTGAGGCATCAAAGAGCCTCAGTTTTATACATACAAAGAATTGAAGGTAGAGGAATACAGAAGAAGAATAAGCAAAAGAGTATAAATCAAGAACGATCCTGAAAATTTGAGATGTGAACACAGAGATAAGATGGCCTTAAATAAGAATTCCCAAAGCAAGCCTAGGGCACCAGTTCAATATTAATTGACCTACTAACATTTCATGGTTTCAATGTGGTGCAAGATTTGTTCATGATTAAGATACAGACAAATGCCAATATATTCATTTCCTCATACCTAGAAGTCTCCAGGACAAATTAAACAGATCTTGAAAAACCCAAAGAACCAGACATTTTCTATTAGTTGTAAAAGCTTCTGTGTGATGTGCATTTTATTGCTGACCCTTTCTATATGAATAGACTTTCTCTGGTTTATGAATTTAGGCTAGGAAATGAGAAGGGAGCCAGAGTTGCGTTAGCCTGGAACCACCAGAAACTTCATGAAGAAGCAGTGGTGTACTCAGTGAGGACAATGACCCCAGTGGGCAGGAGATTAGTGCCCAGAGCACTGGTTCTCAATACCAACTGCCCATGAGAATCCTGATGTGAGTTTTACAAATTACTTTGCCTGGGCCACCCCTAGAGTTTCTAATTGCACTGACCTGGGTTAAGGGCACCCTGTATAACTTGCCATATCTGTTTTTAAAAAATTCAACTGACTTCCATAAATATTCGGATTCTTTAAGTCATTAAAATTTCCATTCTGGTTCCTAAAATCTGAACACTAATCATGTTAAAAGTTCAGTGTCATTAAGCACTTACCTTCCTCTCCTCCCAACACAGGCTAGAACAGAGGTATAGCAGCTTAGAGAAAAGATACAGGAATAGGAAAGGAGAACCTGTTTGCCCTTACACCTTTCTTTTTCTTCTTTCCTTTCCACATGCTAGCCCAGTGACATTAAGATGGACATAGGGGTAGATGATACAGCAATGTTTACTTTGGCCACCTCTGGTGATGTGGCAGTTTCCTATTTCTTTTGGTGGTAACTTCTTGTCTTGCTAACTCTTTTATGGCCCTCACCTCCAGGTGGCATACTTTCAAATGTGTCTGTCATGTGGGTACATTGGTAGACTCTTCAAAAAGCTTTATGGGGGGTGCCTGCGTGGCTCAGTGTGTTAAGCCTCTGCTTTTAGCCCAGGTCATGATCTCAGGGTCCTGGGATCAGGTCCCACATCGGGCTCTCTGCTTGGCAGGGAGCCTGCTTCCTCCTCTCTCTCTGCCTGCCTCTCTGCCTACTTGTGATCTCTCTTTGTCAAATAAATAAATAAAATCTTTAAAATAAAATAAATTTTTAAAAAAGCTTTATGGGGTTCTCCTCTGTTATGGGCCGAATTGTCCTCCTAAAATTCACATATTGAAATCATAACCCTCAATAGCTCAGAATGTGACTGTATTTAGAGATAGTATCTTTAAACAGGGAGTTGGGAAAGTGAGTGAAATAGGGGAAGGTGCAAACTTCCAGTTATAAAATAGTCATGGGGATAAAAAGGATAGGGAGTATAGTAAATAATATTGTAAAAATGTTGCATAGTGACAGATGGTAACCACACTCATTGTGGTAGGTATAGTGCAATATACAGAATTTTCCAATCACTATGTTGTACACCTGAAACTAATATAACATTTTATGTCAACTCTACATCAATTAAAAAAAAAAAAAAATATATATATATATATATATATATATATATAAAGAAGTCATTAAGGTAAAATGGAGTCATATGAGTTGGCCTAATCTGATATGACTGGTGTCCTTAGAGGAAGAAGAAACCATGACACAGACCACACAAAGACCCAGGGCAACCATGTGAGGACCCAGCAAGAAGGCAGACATCTACAAGCCAACAAGAGAGGCCTCAGCAGGAGCCAAACCTGCCAACACCTTAATCTTGAACTTCTCACCTGCAGAATTGGGAGAAAATAAATTTCTGTTGTTTAAGCCACCCAGTCTATGCTTTTATATTATAAACTCCCTAACAAATAAACACACTGTTTATATGGGAACTCCGGTTGCTTAGGAACAACACTGTTGTCCCTTCTCAGCCTTTACTCCAGGTAGGCTAACTAGATGTTCCTATTGTTAAAAGACAAAAACAAAAAACATCTTTGCCCTGTGGAAGGTAGACAAAATCACTCAAAATATTTCATTTTCCACAACCTCCATTCTGCCTGTAGGAAATCTGCATGCCAAAAAATAAAAATAATAAAATAAAAGACTCATTGTCACCAATCCTTTCTCAGTAGTTGTCCTATTCTCTGTGCTCCAGGCAGATTCCAGACTCTAGTCCAGGGGCTCAGCAATCTTTTAGGCAATAGCTTACCTGAGGAGCCTACATCAGTGACCAGAGATAATGGTGCAGACCACTCCAAGTTTTTGGTGTTCTCTAAGAGATCCCTTCCCTTGCCCCTGGTGAGAGGGAATCACATCAACTTATGAATCTTCTTGGTTCCAGCTCCAAACCCTCAAGTGGCCTGAGAATTCAATGTGGATGAATCTCAAAAACCATAATGTTGAGTAGGTACACAAAAGGGTATGTACAGTATGATTTCAATCATAAAAGATCATAAAACAAGAAATCTATGGGGACTACAGTCAAAGGAATATTTTTGACAGATAATTGACTAGAAGAGCAACGATCAGGGTCTTTGTGGTACAGGGTAGTATTTTAATATCTTGATCTTTGTGGTTGATGTTTGGAAGATGATAAGGAGATATTTGGTAACTCAATTTAAACCTGTTTGGATCAGGGCACATGAGTGCCTCAGTTGGTTAAGCATCTAACTCTTGATTTCAGCTCAGATCATGATATCAGGGTTGTGGGATCAAGCTTCACATTGGGCTCCCTGCTGGCCATGGAGCCCGCTTGGAATTCTCTCTCTCCCTCTCCCTTTGCCCCTCCCTCCTACTTGCATGCCCTCATACACTCTCTCTAAGGAGAAAAAAGAAAAGAAAAGCTAAACCAGAACCTGTTTGTATCAAAATTCACCAAATTGAAGTGACTGTGAAATATATGAATCTGATTAGAGAAATTGCTCAGTATTAGGTTTTCCTACATACGTGGGAAATGTCATTAATAATTGAAATGTCATAACAAAGTATTGATTTATTTATTAATTTCATTAATAATTTCCCTAGCTCTAATACGCTTCATATAAGTAACAAGGAAGATATCAGGATTGTTAGCTGTGAGATCTTCAGCAAATTACTTTCTTTATATGAATCACCTATAAATTGGGTAAGGTACTTCTGGAAGTGTTACATTTGTCAAATGCTCATTAATCATAGTGACCTAAATGAGATACTTGTGTATAAATCAACAGTCTAATCTCTGGTCATGTCCCTGATTTTCCTTAAATTAATTTTCACTTTTATTTATATCTAATTATCCTTTTTGATATTTTTCTGCTACCCTTACTCTTTCTCAGGAATTCTATAAAAAACTGAAAGATAAGAGACTATTATAGTCCTTGAATGGGCATTCTTTTCCCAGGAAAACCTCAATCAATAAAGGAAAAAAGTTAACCTTGACCATATTAAATTAAGGAAGTAGATTTTAAAAAAATAGTGGCACGAAAGCAGACACAGATGAAGAATAAATTCAGAAAATGTTTTCAGTATGGATGGCACATAAATTACAAGAATTCCTTACCAAATTAATCAGAAAATATGGAAGTAACTATAATGAATAATAAAGGAAATATTATAGGGGCGCCTGGGTGGCTCAGTGGGTTAAGCCTCTGCCTTCGGCTCA
Source organism: Lutra lutra (assembly GCF_902655055.1). NCBI lineage: Eukaryota > Metazoa > Chordata > Mammalia > Carnivora > Mustelidae > Lutra > Lutra lutra. The sequence continues at coordinate 56,270,264 of NC_062290.1, forward strand.
GGTTATGATCTCAGCGTCTTGGGATCAAGCCCCACATCGGGCTTTCTGCTCAGTGGGGAGCCTGCTTCCCTCTCTCTCTGCCTGCCTCTCTGCCTACTTGTGATCTCTCTGTCAAATAAATAAATAAAATCTTTAAAAAAAAGGAAATATTATAAAAATCCCATGTAAGGTGAATGTTTCAATAATAGAACTATGCAGGAAGCATGAAAAATTTATGTTTGACCATGTAAATTTTAAAATTTGGGCAAGTTCAACCACAAAACAAAAATCCTACCATTATCTATATTAGAAAACCATTTGTAATTAATTGTAGGCACATATATTCAATAAAATTTTTAATCTAGTAGAAAACTGGATAAAAGGAAGAAGTTAATTCAAAAATTATCAACTTAGAATAAAGAATAAACCATAACAATATGCCAACATTAGCAAATATATATCTAAGGATATTTACTGCAAAATTTCTACAGATCCACTCTGGGGAACACTCATAACTTATAATTCAAAATTATTTTCTGATTTGGGGAATTACATATGGTACATATATTATGTAATACCAACAGAAGCATTTCATGAGGAAATAACATTAACATTGCTGTAGCAAAACATCTAAATAGTCACACTATGTGGGATAAATATAAACCATAAATAATTTTAACTAAGTTCTAGTCATGCTTTGAAAGCAAATGGATTTGGGTAAGGTTGGTTTGAATTCTAAATTAGTGGGAAAACACTTTCAATTTTAAGTGTTTTTGGGGTTTCAGAATAGCAAGATAAGGGACTGTGGACCTATATTAGAAAAAAATGTGGAAACATATATTCATCAAATAGTTATCTTCAAGTTGTGGTTCTTATTTTTTTTTTTATGATTTTATTTATTCATTTGACAGACAGAGATCACAAGTAGGCAGAGAGGCAGACAGATAGAGAGAGAGGGGGAAGCAGGCTCCCTGCAGAGCACAGAGCCCGATGTGGGGCTCGATCCCAGGACACTGGGACCATGACCTGAGCCGAAGGCAGAGGCTTTAACCCACTGAGCCACCCAGCTGCCCCCAAGTTGTGGTTCTTCTTAACATGTATGCTAAGCAATCATTTTTCAATAGTGACAAATCAATATTTAAAATATGAATGCCCAAGATATATGATAACGTGAGATAAACAAGTTTCAAGACAGCACCATTATATTCTTTTGTACAGCAGGATTTCTGGTGACATTTCCTTTTCTTTGAGAGCAATAATTGACATGTAAGGCTTGAAGGCTAGTCAGAGAAGACATACAGATTTTATTGATTTTATTGGTTGTTTGGGGCTTTTTTTGAGCTTCAACATCTTTTTCTAATAAATACCACCTTTTCTACCTATAGATAATAAAACTTTTTGAAATGAATGAAGATGAACCTGGGTGGCCAAAAGTGAGTGACAGTAGGGACAAGGAGGGGTCCATATAACATCTCCATAGAGGCAGAAAGACTCAGGTGTCAAGAGTAAATGTAAACTTAGTCATACCTGAAATTCCTGCCCAAGAAACATAAGAGTTACTGAGTGAATTAAAGATTTCTGATTTGAAAAGCAAAGGGCACTAAAACTCATACCAACAAAATTCCAAATTCTCTAATGTACAAGAACACTGCAAATCAAGAAGGAAAACACTAAGATCTCTTTAGAAGCGAAGCAAAAACAAAGAAAGAAAGAAAAGAAAAGAAAATTCATTTACAAAATAATATGTGATTCTTTTTTTAAAGACGTATTTATTTTAGAGAGAGAGAATGGGCACACACAAGCAGGGGTAAGGACAGAGGGAGAGAAGAGAGGAAGTATCCAGCAGACTCTGCAGTGAGCATAGAGCCCAAACGGGGGTTCCATCTCAGGACCCTGAGATCTTGACCTGAGCAGAAATCAAGAGTCAGCCATTTAACCAACTGAGCCACCCAGGTAACCCTGCAATTAATTCTTAAAAATGTTTTTAATCATCCTTTTCCTCTGTGATTTATTTTAGATATTTTTATATTTAGATATTTTCTGTGGCTATGTCTTTAAGTTTATATAAGAGACCTAACCTTATTCCTAAGGCAGTTGCAGGTTGAAACTACAGTGAGAACTTTAACTTCCAACTGAATGATATAACTAGATTTACCCCTCCCACCTGAAACAAGCAAAGATGGACACAATACCTGAAATAATGATTTTCAAGACATCACAGAAAAAAAGGACACTGTTTTGTGAAAAATTGGAAACAAACAAGGTAAACCCTTTGATAGTACCAGCTTACTACTTTTGGAGAGCTCCCAAGCTGTGGCCCGGCGGACAGTCCTGAATAGAACAAATGGAGGTGAGAAACTTGAGATCCAGGTGGCTGCAGTTTTCAGGACAGCCCCTCAGGAAGAAGGAAGCTACACAAGGAGAGAACTCTAGAAAGTATGAGAGATCTCCATCTGGTAGGTTTCTCACAGGAACCTCACAGGTACTTTAAAAGAAGGTACTTACTTCCTCTATAAGTCATATGTCACTTTGTTCCTGGCTGTTTATGAGATTTTTTTTTCTCCTTATCACTGGTTTTAGACAACTGGATTTTGACTTAACGTGCTGTAATTTTAGATTTCATATGCTTGAGTTTCACTGATTTTCTTGGTTCTGTGGGTTTGTAGTTTCAACAAATTTAGAAAATGTTTGATAATAATTTCTCCAAATACTTGTTCTATTTCCCGACCCACCTTTGGGACTTCTATTACTTGTAATTTTTGGCTGCTTGAAGTTGTCCCATAGCTCACTGATGCCATCATTTGTTTATTTGGAGGGGAGGGAGTGTTTGTTTTTTTCTTCTGAGTTTCATTTTTAGATTGCTTCTACTGCTATATCTCCAGGTCCTTTTTTTTCTTCTTTTTTAATATTTAATCTGCCATAAATCCCATCTTATAATTTTACCTCTCACACACAGCATTTTTCATCTCTAGAAGTTCAATTTAGATGTTCTCTATATCTCCTGAGCTTCTTTTTCATTGTTAAACAGACTGAAGTGTTACAATAACTGTTTTAGTGTCCTTTCCTGTTAATTCTAACACTGTCAGTTCTGAGTCAGTTTCAATTCATTGTTCTTTTTAATTATTATATGGGCTGTACTTCATGCTTATTTGTATGTCTGGTAATTTTGGATTGAATACTTAATATAGTGAATTTTGCCCTGCTGGGTACTGGATATTTTTGTATTCACGTAAATATTCTTGAGCTTTTTCTGGGATGTGGTTAATTAACTTAGAGACAGTTTGGTCTTTTGGGGTCTTTCAAAAAAAAAATTGTTAGATAGGGACCAGAGCAGTGCTCAGACTAAAGTTAGTTATTCCAAATTGATCACACAAATCCTTCTGTGTACATATCATCAAACACCCTTTGAATATAAATTTTTCCAGACTGCCTGATGAAAACATATGCTATTTCTGGGGCTATGTGAGTATCAGAAATTCTGTCCTATAATCTTTTCAAATAATGGTTCTTTCTTGGCCTTGGAAAGTTTCCTCAAATGCACCTTAATGTTCTGAAAGGAAAACAAAAATTTACCCTAGAGTTCTTTAATCAGCAAAAATATCTGTCAAAAGCCAAGGTGAAATATTTCTTCAAAAATATAAAAGCTGAAAGAATTTTTCAACAGCACACTCTCACAATAGAAATGTTAAAAGAAGTGCTTTAGGTAAAAGGAAATTGATTACTAATGTAAATGCAGATATATACAAGAAATGAAGAGCATCAAAGGGCAACTACATGCATAAATATATAAAATTTTTCTCATCTTGGGATGCCTGGTTGCCTCAGTGGGTTAAGCATCTGAATCCTGATTTTGGCTCAGGTCATGATCTCAGGGTCATGGGATAGAGCCCCATGTAGGGCTCTGCACTGGGCATGGAACCTGCTTGTAATTCTCTCTCTCTCTCTCTCTCTCCCTCTGCTCTCTAAAAAAAAATCTTAGACGTGTTCTCATCTTGGGCACCTCGGTGGCTCAATTGGTTAGGTGACTGCCTTTGGCTCAGGTCATGATCCTGGAGTGCCAGGATTGAGTCCCACATCCGGCTCCCTGCTCAGCAGGGAGTCTGATTCTCCAGCTGACCTCTCTCCTCTCATGCTCTCTCTCTCTCTCATGTTCTCTCTCTCTCAAATAAATTAATAAAATCTTTTTAAAAAAATAAATAAAAATAAAAAATTTTTAAAAAATTTTTAAAAAGTGTTCTCATCTTTAAAATTTATTTAAAATATAATTGACTGTTTAAACAAAAACAGTAACAATGTAATGTGACTTTTTAACCTATGTAAAAGCGAATTGTATGCAAAAAGAGCACACAGATTGGGTGGAGAGAAATGGAAGTTCACTCGTGCAAGTTTATTTTACTATATGTCAAGATGGCATGATACCATCTGAAAGTAGACATACATTATATAAACATAAACCTTAAAGCAGTTGCCTAAAGAACAAAGATTTATTGCTAATAAGTTGATAAAGGAGATAAAAATTATAAAAAATACTCAATATGCAATAAGGGGTAAGTATGAAAAATGAATGTAAGAAGGGATGGGGCAAATAAAAATAATATGTATAGAACAGATGGAAAGCAGATCATACCGATAATCACATTAAATTTAAATGGCCTAAATGCCATAGTTAAAAAGCAGAGGTTATCAGACTGATTGCAAAGTAAGGTACAAATATATACTGCCTATATGAAAAGAACTTTAAATGCAAGCTACAAGTAAGTTAAGGTGTTGAAGAATGAAAAAAATAAATATGCTCACACTAACCCAAAGAAAGCTGGAATGAACATATTAATGTCAGAAAAAGTATTTCAGAGCAATGAATACTAACAAGATTTTTTAAAGGTAACTTAATAATGTAAGTGAATCACTTTATCAAGAGGGCATAACAATCCTAAATGTTTCTGATCTCAAGAAGAGCTTTAAAATACACAACAGAACTCCAAGGGAAATTAGCATATTCACAATTGTAGCTGGAGATTCCAATAACCCTCTCTTAATAATCAACAGAAAAAATAGACACAAGGTCAGTACAAATATAGAAAATGTAAGCTATACAATTAGTCAATTTGATTCAATTGGTATTCATATAACACTCATCCCAAACAACAGAACACACATTACTTCTAGGTGCACAAGAAACATGTAAGAAGATAGACTATTCCCCAGACCACAAAACAAATCTCAACAAATGTTTAAGGGATATGAGCCATACATGGTATGTTCCCTAGCCACAGAAAAATTAAGTTAGAAATCAATAATGAAAGTATCTTGGGAAAATTCCCCAATATTTTGAAACTAAATAACATATTTATAAATAAACCATTGGTCAAGAGCAAGTCAAAAAAGATTTTAAAAATAATTTTGAACTGAATAAAAAATTTAAAATATCAAATGTTGTAAGATGCTGCTAGGTAGATTCAAGAGTAAATTTATAGCACTGAACCCTTTTGTTAAAAAAGAAGAAATTTCTCAAGCTAATGGTCTCAGTTTCTACCTTAAGAAACTAGGATAACAGGAGAAAATGAAATCCAACATAATTAGAAAAAAAAGAAACACTTAAAAATTAAGGCAGAAATAATGAAATAGAAAATATCAATGTAATGAAAAAAAGCAGCGAACTATTGTCAGTAAAGGCAACACTATGAATGAATCTCAAAATAATTATGCTGAGTAAAGAAACTGGCCTAAACAAAAAGAGTACAAATTCTGTGGTTCCATTTACACAGAATTGTGGGAAATGAAAAACAATCCCTATTGGGGCACCTGGATGGTTCTTTTGGTTGAGGGTCTGACTCTTGATCTTGGCTCAGGTCTTGATCTCACAGTGCTAAGTTCAAACCTTGCACTGGGCTCCATGCTGGGCATGGAACCTACTTTAAAAATAAACAAATAAAAGCAAACAAGAAAAAACAATCCCTACTGACAGAAAGCATCATTGGCTAAAACGGGGTGAGGAAGGGTGGTTAGGGAGGGAAGAGAGAGAGAGAGAGAGAAGGATTACAAAGAGGCATGAGGAAATCTTTGAGAGTGATGGATATATTCATTGTTTTCATCATGGGGATGGTTTCGTGGTCATGTACATATGTCACAACCCATCATACTGTAGACTTTAAATATGTTCAGTTTAAATGAATTTTGGAACACTGAAAAAATTAAATGAAGTTTAAAAAATAAATAAATAAATAAATAAGCTCAGTTCATGGTGTGTCCATTATTTTTTGATAAAGCTGTTACCAAAAAACTAGACTGAAAAAACAAATGACAAATGACACATGCACAGGGTTATTCCATGTAAGGTACAAAAACAATAAATTCAATGCCACCTAATGTCTAGAAACAAGAGACTTGTTATGTTATGCTCATCTAAGAGAAAAAGAATAATATCTTTATGCATGAAACAATCTCCATGATATATTGTTATGAACATACACACACACACACACACACACACACACACACACACACACCCCTCAAGAATAAAAACAAAATGAAGACCAGTTTATACTTTCTGTTTCTGCTTTTGGTATAAGAAGAAAGGACAGACTTTTCAAATCACTGTTGGACACCTGAAACTAATCTAATATTGTGTGTCAACTATACTTCATTTTAAAAAACGGATAGATAAGGAATACTTATCATATCTGTAAATACACATGAGAAAGTAAAAACATTAGCATCTGCAAGATGACATGGATGGCTAGAACATGAGAGTGAGGGCAAACTATTTCTTAAATATGATCTTGATATTTTCTCTCTTTGAAACATGCAAATATCTTCCCTATTTAAACATATTCTTTAAGAGCCTTGCGAATGCATCATACTAATTAAAAACCAATCAAGCTCCTGCCAAAATAAACTTTATTCCTTATAGCTTAAAAAAAAAAAAAAACTAGTCAAGCTCTATCTAGATTGTATAGCTTGTAATAACCATGTGATTTGGGGCAACTTCATTAAACTGTCCCGTTTCCTTAAACATGTAACACAGGTAATGATAATGTCTCCTTATAGGATTGTTATGAGTATTAAATGAGCACTTAGAACAGAACCTACCCCTGTGGTAAATATGCAGTATGTTTTAGATGTTATTTCCATAGGTTCAGTTAAATACAGCTGGTTGTTGGGGCATCTGGGTGACTTAGTTGGTTAAGTGTCCCACCCTTGGTTTTGGCTCAGGTCATGTTCTCGGGGTCCTTGGATCAAGACCCATGTTGGGATCTGCACTCAGAGATCATCTCCCCCTCCCTCTGCTCCTCCTGGGCTCACAGGCACTCTCTCTTTCAATTAAATAAAATCTTAAAAACAGACAAACGAACAAACAAAAAATACATGGCTAGTTGTAAGGAGCACTGCCAGATTTGGATTTGGTTAACATTCTTAAATTACAAGCAACTTCAAATGCTTGCAAGTTAATTCATTTTATTCCCATCTCTTTGCTCACACTGGACTGACTCACCAACTCAGTTCAATGGGAGTTCAATGTTTAGAGGAGCACAAACATTGTTTCAAATAGGTAGTGATTCAGTAGTAGGTAAGGGTCCTTGGAAACAATTTGTCATCTTCCTCATTCTAAAGAACCACAGGATGTGTTACCATTATTTATTGTGCCACCCTTATGAAATTACACCTAAACCCCAACAGTTTACTCAAAACTCTGACCAGTGAAGTCTGAATAAGTATGTATTCACATGTATATGAGTAACTAATTATATTTAGACTTTATACAACACACACACACACACACACACACACACACGGAGTAAAAAGCTCTGAGAGTTTGAGGGATTCATCCACACTTATGCCCCTCTTTGAGCAGGAGCTGGGATTAGAAGCTTTGCACAGAACCAGAGTTGTAGTATTTTACAGCTTATAAAATAAATTCTTTTTATATTCCTCTTCCCCGATATGTAACATACAGGGAAGACTTCAAACCCATTTTATCATTCCCAAGAGAAGAGAGCAGATCTCATTCCTGTATGGGAAACAAAATAAACAAAAACCTGAGTGGCCTGGAGAGTAGATCAAGTTTATAGAGCAAGTGACTAGATCCCAGGTCTCCTAACACCATTTTTTCTTTCTTTAGAACCATAATATCTTCTCTTTCCCCTTCTTGACCTTGAGCAGGCCAAGAGGAATCAACCACAGAACCTTAGAAAGACTTGAGTTTCTGCAATGCCCACTTCTGAAGTACTCATCACATATTTCCTAGCTGATTAGTGATGCACTGATCTTTCCAACTTCAGAAAGTACTTTCTGTCTTTTCTATGACAAGAAAGGAAGAGGAAAGAGGAGGGATGAACAGATTTAAACCAATATGACATATCACATATAGTTCTATTATACTGGGTGTTATTTTATTATACGATGCTAACTTGTCAATGAAGGAAGTATATACATCAAGTTTTGTGGATCTAGGTCATTATTTGGTTACTTTTGATTCCTGTGCTGCAGGTTGCAAGGATTTATCATGGAGATAGATGAAGGTAAATTTTGTCTCTTCAGAGGGCTGTGACTAAAAGGCTCTCACTCTTAGTGTTTGCAGTATTGTGGAAATAAGTGTAGACAAGGTGTTTATCAAGTGCCTCTGACAATAGTCTGGGCGTTGGTATACTCCTAACATTGCAGTGTTGCTTTTTGAAGTAGGAATTATTGGATCAATTTACATCTTCTCTTAAAAAAAGTAAAAATAGCTAAATCTTATCTACATTGAGTCCCTTAAATCTCAGAAATTGTGCTAACTCTGCATGATTTCATTTAATCAGAACAACACTCTGAGATGGATATTATTTTCATTCCCATTTAGTGGATGAAGCTATTAGGCACAGAGCAGTAAAATAACTTTCCCAAGGCTGCACGGCTAGTGTGTGGACAAATCTATGAAATGAACCAAAGTGATCGGATTTTCTAGTACCCTGCTATTCCTCCTTGTATAAGAATCAGAAATGAGTGTCCTCCCTGTACAATGATTATTTGTATCTGATGGACACTAGGGTCTGTGTGATGTAGCAGGATTTCATTTGAACCAATGATTGGGATGAAGCTTGTTTACCTAAACTTTTAATTTCAGATCTCTGTGCTAATTATTTATTTATTGGCCTTTCTTCCTAGACTTCCTCTGTTTTGTTTTGGTTTTTTTCATTTCTCATCCACCCTTCACTGGTGATATCTTGCTATATTTTATGCATTCTCTGCTAGCTGCCTTATATCCATTCTGTAATAAGTAAATACATGTATAAATACATATCAAAGCAGTATGTATCTCAGAAAGAGGATGGTGGCTCATGACATATGAATTATAAACTTGTAATGAGCAAGTAATTACTTCATTATGTTTCCATCATTCCCTTTAATTAAACATTCATTCTCTATAGTTAAAGATTCCTACAAAACTATCACCAATTTCTCATGAATTAAGGATTTAAAATCCTTGAGTTTTGAACAAAAACTTTATACCACACTTAGCAAAGCCAGTGAGGATACCAGAATCAACCCAGAAAAGTCAAATACCTCCAGAAAAATTTCTGACCAATTCATTCATCATATATGCTGCATCTTAAAAGTAACTAATTCATATGGCTCACCAAGACCTCACAGTGAACAGTCTAGCATTGTTAATTTGATCCTCAGGTGGTGGATTCAAATAGCCTTCCTCAGCTCATCACCTGTGTCATAATGGATCTCTATCTCGTATGCCAAATCAATATAATTTCCTTTCCCTCCTCTTTTAACCAAATAAGTAAACCATGGATCTGGAATTTAGGTTCTAAAAGGGCCTTATATAATGTATATATAATTATATAATGTAGTGTTATCCTTGTATTTTACTAAAGAGGGAAGTGAGTTACAGGTGGTTAAATAATTGCCTTAGATCATAATGCTAGTTTGGGGTGCCTGGGTGGCTCAGTTGGTTAAGTGTCTGCCTTCAGTTCAGGTCATGATCTCAGAGTCCTGGGATCGAGCCCCAATTTGGGCTCTCTGCTCAATGGGAAGCCTGCTTCTCCCTCTGCCTCTGACCCTCCCCCCTGCTTGTGCTCTCTCAGATTCTCTCAAATAAATAAAATCTTAAAAAAATATATCATAATGCTAGTTGGATTCAGTACCAGGACTAGAATCCAGGTTCTAGAACATTAATTTTTTTAAAAATATTTCTAGTAAAACCACACTCCCTGTTTCCCCGGGGTGGGGTGGGGGGTAGATTTTGACTTTTATGACTATTGTGACATTTTACCAAGAATGAATTAACTCAAGAGAGTTTAGCAAGCATGTTAATTTAATCTACAGTTCTGCATGCCCAAAACTGCATTTTCTCAAAGAGAAAGAGGAATTTTCTAGAAAATGTCTTCTACCTGCTAGAAATTCCATTTAACATGAAAGAGTTGAGAATCAAAGTGCATTAAAGAAAGTCACAGAAGTTCTCAGCCACTCCATAGTTTGCACTGCCAGTCACTTTATGGCCATCCTAATCTTTTAAGTTTTCCACCTCCATGAAACAAATTCACTGGGACAGGAAGAAGAAAGTGGAGTGGCTGCTTTTCTCCATATGGAAAGAGTTGTCCTATGCTATGGACTGAATGTCTGTGCCCTACCAACCACACATGCTGAAGCTCTAATCCCCACTGTGATGGTGTATGAAGGTGGGGCCTTTGGGTGGTAACTAGGTCATGAAGGTGAGTATTAATGTCCACATAAAAGACATGACAGAAATGAGGTGCCTGGGTGGCACAGTCGTTTAAGTATCTGGCTCTTGGTTTTGTGATCGTGAGTAGTGATCTCAAGTTGTGAGATCAAGCCCTGCATCAGACTCCACACTCAGCGTGGATTCTGCTTGAGATTCTCTTTTCCTTTGCCCCTGCCTCCCAGCACTCACTCACTTTCTCTCTCAAATAAATAAATCTTTAAAGACAGAGAAAGAGACATGAGAGAGATGATCTTTGTCTCTGCTATGTGATGATACACCAAGAAGATGGTCATCTGCAAAGCAAAGAGGGCCTTCCCCAGACACTGAATATGCTGACACCTTGATCTTGGACTTCCAGCCTCAAACACTAGGAGATGATTGGTATATTGAATTAATAATAATGTCATTAGAAGATTTCCAGGAGGAAATCATGTTCAGAGAGTTTTTGTTTTTGTTTTTGTTTTTGTTTTCCTGTGAATGAACAGGGCTAATAAATTGGGATGGGGTGAGAGGTAGAAAAGATGTAGGTATCTAGACTGGGGGAGGTTTAAGTGAAAATTTAATTTTTAAATATATTTTCTCTATCAACAGAAAGGATATTGAAAATCAGGTTTCCCAAATACCACTTTTTGTTTTGTTTTGTTTTAAATTAACATATAATGTATTATTTGTTTCAGGAGTACAGGTCTATGATTCATCAGTTTTACACAATTCACAGCACTCACCATAGCACACATCCTCCCCAATGTCCATCACCCAGCAACCCCATCCCTCCCAAACCCCTCCACTCCAAATACTACTTTTTAAAGGTCAAGCAAATATTTTTAAGTTTACAATTTGATGGGGAGAGAATATCAAGTTACACCAAGAAAGACGAGCTGTCTGGAGTAGCTGAGTTGGCAGTGGAGCTTGAATAAAATAAAACACAAGCACTCAATAAACATAATGCTTTTGCCTTTACTTGATTCCCCATATGTCCATGGTGATTTAAAATGAAACAAAACCAAACAAAACCCTATACAATGCCATCAGGATTAAACAATTGATTTCCTGGCCCAGAGAGACCAGATATTCTGATTAGTCATAATTTAGAAACCTTTGAATCTCAGAAAACAATAAGCACACAATGAGGATTTGTAAACAAAAGGTCAGCTCTCTGGAGAGCTTAATGAGAGAGAAAGCACATCAAGGAAAGTAGAGTTGCTACAATTATTTCAGTGCAACCTGCTTATGCATGTTTTAAATAAGTACACAGACATCACCAGCTCACTGAGGGGTGACAAAGTGGATGGAGAGAAAATGGGGCTGTCAGAGTCACCTATGATTTGTGTCTCTCAAATCTAAGTATAAAGAGCAGTCCTCTATATTTAAGTGTGAGACAGAGAGAGGCCCCGGTTGAATTTACTTTACTTAACTGACCTACACTGGATGTGGAGGGTGTGTTGGTGTTTTACTTATAAATAAACTTATAAAATATATTTCGTAAAATAACATGTCATTTCACTGTGAAAAATAATTTTAGCTTACCCTACATTTCAATCCTCATTTCACTGTTACTCCATACAATCAAAACCCTAAAAGGTATAATTGTACCTTTGTGCAAGTAGGTAACAGGAACTAGAGTTACCCTATCGCATAAAAACATGACATGAAGTAGGCAAAATGTAGGATATCAGTATTCGAGATGTTGGACATCAAGCAGCAGAGGACGGGGACATCTGAGAAAGGGGAAACAAGCAAAATCAGTCCTGGGGCTGCCATGGCTCACTGAAAGGAGCAAGTTTCCAGGCCACTGTGGGTGGCCGGGTGGGTGCTGGGAAAGGAAGCCCAGAGGAGTCCAGCACTTTCAGTGAGGGATGGAGATGGAGTTGGGAGCTCAGGGAGGCCAACATGACTAGAATACATATTTCCAGAGAACTAAAAAGGAGGCTACTACACAGAGAGAAGGCTCTGTGTGTGTGTGTGTGTGTGTGTGTGTGTGTGTAATGCCAAAAAGTTAAAATGTGTGACATTTGTATTTTAATAAAAAACTAATAAGCATGCAAGGAAGCAGGAAAATACAACCAATAAAGGGGGAGATAATTAATAGAAAGATACAAAAATGATACAGATGAGAATTATTAGATAAGGCTATTTTTTTTAAAGACTTTATTTATTTATTTGACAGACAGAGATCACAAACAGGCAGAGAGGCAGGCAGAGAGAGAGGAGGAAGCAGGCTCCCCGCTGAGCAGAGAGCCCGACGTGGGGCTCCATCCCAGGACTCTGAGATCACGACCCAAGCCTAAGGCAGAGGCCTTAACCCACTGAGCCACCCAGGCGCCCCGACAAGGCTATTTTTTAAGGTGTGGGAACCTTATTTCATATATACAAAAGGTGGAGAAAAAATGAGACTGTTAGAAACATAGAAGAGATAACAAAAACACAAATCAAACTTCAAGAGATGAAAAATAATATCTGATATAAAAATATACACTGGATGGGTTTCATCATATTAATAGACACTGTAGAACAAAAGGTTAATGAAATTAAATTATAACAACAAAAGAATCTAAAATGTAAAACAGAGAAAAAGTGGAGAAAATGCAGAGTTATGTTATGGAAAAACTGCAAGTACCGTAATATGTAAACAACTATAGTTCCAAGAAGAAAAAGGGAGAATTAAAAAAAAACTTGAAGTGTCAAATTTTTACAAACTTGATGAAAACTTAGTAAAGTTACGTGTTCATGAGGACACCTAATCTTTATGATTTTCACTAATCTTTTCACTAAATCTAGACTTCTTACTAAATTCCATGCTTTTCTGCCTCACAACCGTTTTTACGGGAAGGTCTCTATGACCGTACTACTGAACTGTATGCATTCACTTCTCTCAGCGCATTTTTTTGTCTTTCATTTTTTTTTCTTTTAATATGTGTGTGAGCGGGGTAAGCCCTTAAAAGTCTCTTATTTTCTTCCTAAGTTGACTTGCTTAGAAGACATTTTCACTTAATAATGAAGGGAAAAGGAAACCAAGGATATAAGTATGTTTAAACACCACCCGAAGATGATATGGTTCTATAGAAAAAGAAGCTAAGGTAGACTGTGGTGTGTTGTATACTCCCTTACTAAAACTAAAAAATAAATGTTTTCTCAAGCTTGGCTTGTGGATTTGTTCTACAGGATTTTTTTATTCTGGTAGTGAAATGATTTTGTAAGCCCTCATTTTGAAGGCCCAGAAAAAAAGGAATACTTATATTTAGTGGACTTTGGGCCAGAAATAATTGAGTTCTACCCTTAGAAATATTACATCACTATTTATAGTCCTGTTTGATACACCAGACTCCTCATCAAGGGAACTCACCCTGTTCACTTTCATTCTCTTCCTCCCCACCCCACAAGAAAAATTATTGTAGACATATGTCTGAACATCACATTAACTAAACTACAACTGAAGAATGAAAAGAAGTTTAACTTCTAAGGGTGAATACAGTCCAAGTAATTTTAAAATAACATTTTTTTCCATACATGAATTTAACTCCACAATTTTCTATAAAGATTAGGCTGAGAAAAATCAGGAATTCACACATTCAATCAACGTTATCAAAGTGTCTGAAGTGCATTGCTAGAGCCTGTGGGGCCCAGATAGTCAGCTGGCCAGAGCCAAGAGGAGATGCTGGGACAGAAGCAGGCACGATGGAAATGAAGAGAAGTGGAGAGGAGTACTTTACATGCATCACTGAGCACGAAGACCCCAGGGCCCACACCATGCTCCTCCACAGGGTCAGCAAAGAGATTCTCTCAGAAGTGGAACACAGCCTCCAGGATGCCATGCAAGTGTGCCACAATGTTCACTGGGACCCCCAGCTTATTTCTGGGCTAGATCCTCTGAACTGGCCATGGTCCATGCCTTGACAGAAAAATCAAAGCCACGTTCCATTATATGGAACAATGGCCAGACAGGGCTGTTGGCCAGGCCTCATAGGTCATCCCTCGTGCCCTGATCCAGAGCTGTGGGACCAGCATGATCCCTTTACTTCCTCCCTTCAGGCCAAGCACGCCCAGGAGAATGGTGAGATCCAGGGCATACATGTGAGATGGGTACCCTGGGGGACATACAAGCCTTTGGCATCTAGGAGCCATAGGCTGTAAGCTATAACCATACAAGACAGCAATGGAGACAGCAGTTCTGCTCTTGTAGACTGATGACATCATCTCAGGCCACAAAGAGGAGGGTGATGACCAGAGCCCACGAGGCGGGGTGCCTGATGCTGCCCAGGAGTGAGTGGCAGGCAAGGCAACCTCAACACAGAGCCAACAGAGGGTCCCTCTTCCCTGAGCCAGACTGCCAGGATATTTGGGATGTCTTTGTTTGGAAGGGATCAGGTTGAAAGGCAGCCCAGGCACCTTTCTGTCCCAGCTTAGTCTGTAAAGGATGCAGACCTATAATTCTTCTCCACTGTAAGTTTCCATCGAGTTTGCTTCCGATGATTCTATCTAAGCCATTTGAAAAAAAATAAGTAACTGTTACTGTCAACTGTTAGCAAAATGGAGACAGAATGTAGGACTAAGTGAACTGAGTGAGGAGGGTCCAAAGAACCTAGTGTTGACACTTATGGGGAAGAATCCAGATAGCAGAGGAGCTGGAGAACAGCAGGGTTCCCATCCGTGAATACCTCAGGTCAGCTGGGAGACAGCAAAAAAGTCCATCAGGGTTTTTCTTTTTCTTTTCTTTTTTTCTTTCTTTCTTTTTTTTTTTCTATGAGCCATAGAAAAAAAAGTCCTTTGGAAACTGTTCTGATTCTCTGCTTACTACAATCTTCTCATCTCAGAGCCCTTACTCCAGGAATGCCCCCACACATCTCCCAGGGAGCTGCCACCTCATGGGTTTCTTGTTAGGAGTACACAAGATCGTCAAGAAAACACCCCCTTTCAGTTCCTGGTACTCACTGCTAGAATTAGAAATCCCTTAATCCACAAATTATTTAACCTGGCAGCAAGACAACTGAATTGTATCCCAAAGAACGTCAAAGGAAGGCAAAACTGGGATCTTATCTGGCTTTATAATTCTGCCCTGTGAAGTGAAATAGAAGGCTGAAAAATCTTTGCTCCTTTCTGTCTAAAACTAGGTATGCAAGTCAAGGGTACAGAATGAGTTGAAACACCAAACAATTGGTCTTTAATTTTAGCACTGAGAGATCAATGCCACTTTGGGAACCATGATTATATGAACCACCAAAGATTCCCAGTGTTCAGAATCTATGAAATAATAGTCATCCTATACTAACCTACCTCCCCCCCACCACCATTTTCTCCTTCCCTAAAGAACTGATTCACTCGGGGGCACCTGGGTGGCTCAGTGGGTTAAGCCGCTGCCTTTGGCTCAGGTCATGATCTCAGGGTCCTGGGATCGAGTCCCGCATCAGGCTCTCTGCTCAGCAGGAAGCCTGCTTCCCTCTCTCTCTCTCTCTGCCTGCCTCTCCGTCTACTTGTGATCTCTCTCTGTCAAATAAATAAATAAAATCTTTAAAAAAAAAAAAAAAAAAAGAACTGATTCACTCAGGGAAGCAGGCGTAGATCCTTCAGATTCAGGGAAAATATGTCCTTTTGATGGTTCTAGTAAATAAATCATGGTTAGTCTAAACCAACCAAGAGAATTACAGTGCCCTTTCCTGTGTTTTTTCCCAGCCTCTCTTGATAGTACACATATCTGAAACATAGGTTCCAGATAAAATGATATAAGAAGGAGTTCTGCTGGGGAAATCTGGGGAGGGAGCATCTCTACAGATAAACATGCACAACTTTCATAAAGGAAAACGTTTTTCCTAGATCTCTCTTTTTAGCTTTAAGTGTAGGAATGAAAATGTGATGCCTGGAGCTGTGATAACTATATTGCCACCATGAGGCAATAAATCACAAGAATGAAAAGCCAACACTTTAAGGACTGCAGAGCAGAAGTATGGAAATCCTACATCCTTGACATCACTGAACCTCTGAAATAAATCTGGATATACCTACCACTAGTCTTCTTTTCCTATATTAAATACCCTTACAACTTTAGACTTTTGGTGTGTTTATAGTTATTTGTAGCCAAATCAATCCCTACAAACTCAACTTCAAGCAGAGGGCTGGAGGAAGTAGAGAAAATAGTCAGATATTTGGCCACTGCATTTGATAAATTTATATGAAATCTTTGTTCACTCACTGTATACTTAAATTTGTTCCACTTCATTTCAAATATGATATACTGCGTTTTTCGCCAAAGAGTAGTAGCATTCCAAAGACTGCCAACTCCCAGAATAAATGGGAGGTTTAAAACTTAAACCCGCGGGGCACCTGGGTGGCTCAGTGGGTTAAGCCGCTGCCTTCGGCTCAGGTCATGATCTCCGAGTCCTGGGATCGAGCCCCGAATCGGGCTCTCTGCTCAGCGGGGAGCCTGCTTCCTCCTCTCTCTGCCTGCCTCTCTGCCTGCTTGTGATCTCTCTGTCAAATAAATAAATAAAATCTTTAAAAAAAAAATAAAAAAAAATAAAAAAAAACTTAAACCCGCTACAAATGCTTGTACTCTTCACAGACACAGTTTCATTAACACAAGAATTGACCCTGACTAGCATAAATGGAGCTTTTAATCTCAGGTTCCTCAATCTAGATCCCTGTTCCACTGTATGAATTCAGTGCAGAAGAGTTTGGTAATCGAGATCTTCATAAACTCATGGGGTTAGTTTTTTGGACTGTCATTTTATTTGTTCCAAACCCCACCTTGGTCCTACTTTTCAACTCTTCCCTCTACAGAGTAATTCACTAGCTTAATAGTATTGGCTACTAACATAGATTAGACTTATTTTTTAAATAAGTGTTTATTTTTAATTAGCTAAGTAATGCGTTAGTCTTTCACATAGTCAAAAAGTCAAGTAATACAAATAAAGTCAACTGTTGGTATTCTCACCAGAGGTGACCTCTATTGTATATTTGTGGTTCTTCTTCTTTATCCAAATAGTCATTTATGTGGTGACTTTTTGTCTTAAAGAATACAATTGGCATAGTCAATTTTTTAGTATCTTTATTATCTTTGTTTTTTGTTTAATTTATGTATGCCCACCGATAATATTAATATCTATATCTATCTCCATATATTTTTATAATATATGTATTATATTAATAGAGATATAATTGTATTTCTGGAATAATTCCTATGCATTTGGAGAATAAATGCAAATAGAGTCCAACCTCCCCCACCACACATAAAAAAGTAAATTCCAGCCAGACTTAAAACCTGAAGGTAATGTATTTATTACAATGAGACTGTACTTATTTGGCCTCTGTCACATACAGCCAGCACAGTGTTAACATAGCTTAGATTTACAGCAGTACCTCACCGAAATTCTAGGAAATCTATATTGAAATCTCTAATACAATCGCATGAGACTCTGTTTACATGGCAATCTATACAGATACTTGAGGCCTAAGGTATTTTAGCCTTAGTGAAAACACATGACTACAAGCACAATCCTTTATGGTCAAATTCTGTGAACATAAGCCAGCTTTCACAGAGGAGAGGTTACATATTCCACTGAGAAAAATGACTTTGGTAACAAAACCATTTTGTTAAAAGAAATTTCTAGAGTTGGGAAATAGAATAGTAATTGACATTTTTTTTCAAGTCAAAGAGAAAGAGCTGGCTTGCTGCCATGTTAGATGACTGTAAGTTTTGTACAGTGCAATTTATTTAATTATTGGTACCAGCTTCCCAGAATGTGGTCAACAGAGAATGGATGTGTTGCTGGAACATGGAAACTAGAACAGGTTAAAAATGTTGTGACAGTTTTTTTTAATGGCTTCATATCCTGTAAAAGGCATTAATTTTCAAGAGAGTGATTTTGGTTTGCCTTTTATGTACCATTATATCTAATTCGCTTTATGCTCCAGCAGCGAAAATCATTTTCCTCTCTCCAATTTACATGGCAAACACAAATGAATATTCAAGTTAAAAAAAAAAAACCTGATTAGTTTAATTTGGCCATTCTCTGCTTCACCATAAAAGTATGTACTTTAGCCTGAACTAAGTGAGTAGAAATAACAACTGGTCTTTAAATCACTGCAATTCACTCAGCTCCAAAACAAAACAAAACAAAAGGATTCTTAAAAATAAGTACCCATTCTCATTTCAGGAAAGTAAAAATGTCTATGTACCTAGGAA
Source organism: Lutra lutra (assembly GCF_902655055.1). Classification (NCBI taxonomy): domain Eukaryota; kingdom Metazoa; phylum Chordata; class Mammalia; order Carnivora; family Mustelidae; genus Lutra; species Lutra lutra. The sequence goes on from NC_062290.1 coordinate 56,289,133, forward strand.
AACCAAAGCAATTTTTAAAAACGGATGGCTTGATGTGACCTACCTTTCTCAGGAGGAAGATGCAGGAAACCTGAATGTCTAGGAAATTTCCCTGGGTATGTCTAATAAAACAGGGCTGAAAAATTCTCGTTCAGATACCAAAACAATTGTGTGTTTATCCATTTTTCTAAATAAGCAAGGTTAGTCTCATTATGGTAAGAGCTGAAGGAACTTGGGGTGTCAGACATTTGAAGAGTTTTTTTATTTATGCCAGAAGTTTCCTTTCCTACCTAATGAGAGCATCAAACTTTGGTTAAAACCTTAGGTTAATACCTTTATTAACTAGATCAATTACAAATGTTCAGAAGCCAATTTTTATACTGCTAACAGTCTAGGGAACTCATGCTCTTCTTTTGGGAGTGCAACAAAGAACCTAAGCACAGATAACAGGATCCACACCCTGAAAACGCAGAGCAATGACACATCACTCTGAAGCCATAGGGTTTATTCTAGGAGGCATGAGAGGTCCATATGATGTAATGCGATGGACTCCACATGGTGATACCTACTCTAATAAGTCGAAGTTTCTGGGAGAGGGAGGAAGAGCCCTGCAAATGAAAAATACACAACACATAATCTGCAATTGAACCCGTCCCTAGATTGAAGTGGAGAACAGACTTGTTAGGGCCAAGATATCAGGTCATGCCCTGGATATTATTTTCTTTCTCCAATACACCAGTTCATAATCCTTGATTCAGATTCTCTTGTGTGTACTCTGTGATAGTGGCTATCAGATGTGATTCCCAGATGAGTATGGACCTACGCAAAACTTCCACTATTTCTTGGGAAATAAGGAGAAGAAACATGAATTTTCAAAAAGTTACAATTATTCTGGGGTGTGTGGGTGGTTCAGTTGGTTGAGCATCCAACTGTTCATTTCAGCTCAGGTTATGATATCAGGGTCGTGAGATGGAGCCCATGCTGGGCTCCACACTGGGTGTGAGCCTGCTTAGGATTCTCCCCCTTGTTCTGCCCCTTCCCTGCTCACTCACGTGCTCGCTCTCTCTCTCTCAAAAAAAAAAAAAGTTACAATTATTCTGATAACAAAAAAAGTCCTCTTACTCTGGGAGATTTATTTATAAAATTATGGTGATACACATAATGGTAGTAGAAAAGCCCCTAGTTCTTATTCAGGAAAGATAACAGCAATCATGGGTTTTTTTCCTATGAAATATAAGTATCTGGAATGTACTAATCTATGGCGAGTAAAGATTAGACAAGTCATTTTGGGAAACTGAATAAAGCAGGATTGGTAGATGTTGCTGCTAAAAAAAAGTTGCTATTTTTTTGCCTTTTGTAGTTGAGGAAACAGATCCATCTGTTATATCAATTCAGCTGAGAAAAGTCCTTTAGGCAAAAATAAAATGATAATAAATGGAGTTCTATCTACACAGAAGAATGAAGAGCACTGAAAGTGTTAATTGGCCAAATATAAATTTGTTTGTTTCTGGGCAACAGAACAGATCTCAGTTACTTTTTAAAAATTGAAATCAAGGGTACCTGAGTGGTTCAGTCTGTTAAGCATCAGCCTTCAGCTCAAGTCATGATCCCAGGGTCCTGGAATCAAGCCCCATATGAGGTTTCCTGCTTGGTGGGGCGTCCGCTTCTTCCTCTGACCTTCCCCCATCTCATCCTCTCCCTCTTTCTCTCAATAAAAAAAAAATCTTTAAAAAAAATACAAATCATAAGGTATTAACAGAGATGTCTGAATGGCTTAGTTGTTTACATGTCCAACCCTTGATCTTAGTTCTGGTCTTGATCTTTTGGTCATGAGTTCAAGACCCACGTTGAGCTCCACACGGGGCATGGAAACTACTTAAAAACAAAAACAAGGGCATCTGGGTGGTTCAGTGGGTTAAGCCTCTGCCTTCAGCTCAGGTCATGATCTAGGTCCTAGGATGGAGTCCCACATCAGGCTCTCTGCTAGGCAGGAGGCCTGCTTCCTCCTCTCTCTCTCTCTCTCTGCCTATCTCTCTGCCTACTTGTGATCTCTCTCTCTCTGTCAGATAAATAAATAAAATCTTCAAAAAAAACAAAAACAAAACCTTGTAACAGAATGAGTGGAGAAGCCAGAGCAAGTTAATGACAGGGCCTGGAATGAAGCCACACTGTTTAACTCTCGGGGCAATCTTCTTTCCATGACCCAGACTAATTCTAGAAAAATATAAGCTTTTCTAAGCTTTTCAGTGTTTTCCCAAAACTCTAGAGCTACCTTTTATGTCAGATGCTTCCTGCTCAATAGTAATGTCTGTGTTAGACTTCCCTTAATGGAGTTTCACATATTTCTTTTTCTTCTTCCTTTTTTTTAAGATTTCATTTATTTATTTAATTTATTAATTAGAGAGAGAGCAAGAGAGCACTCTTGAGTGGCAGGAGGGGCAGAGGGAGAGAGAGAATCTCAAACAGACTCCCTGCTGGGCACAGAACCTGATACAGGGCTCAATCTCATGACCCTGAGATCATGACCTGAGCCAAAATCAAGAGTTGGATGCTTAACGAACCGAGCCATCCAGGTGCCCCAAGTTCCACATATTTCTAAATAAATTCATATTTTATCCTAGGAAAATACAGCATGATAAAACCCAGAAATTTTGTACTCTGTACTAGGTTCTGGGCTAGTCTTTCCTATATGCACCAGATTTTTTTTTTCCAAATAGAAATACTTAGATTGAATATGTAATTATTCCATTCTACTAAGTTTTCGTTCCTCCTTTGACTTCCATGAACATATATCACCCAATCACCCAATGAGCCAAATGCTCCAACAGATCAACTTACCTTTCTTCTCAACTCTTTCTAAATTCAGCCCCTTGACAGTCACTCACCAATGAAGAAACTGAGTTTCAAAATGCTAAGAAATTTGATAGTGGTTCCTCAACTAGTATGTGACACAGATATATGAACTCAGGATTTCTAATTAATTTAATAAAATACCTAAAACAAGGTGAGGTACACTCGGTTCTTCAGTGAATATTAGGTCATTTCCTTCTTCCACACCTGCTCCTCCATAAAATCATCCTGATTTAAGAAAATACTAAATATAACATGGATCATACCTCCTGATTCATAAAGCATCTTTATACATTAGATGAATAAGAGAGGACATATGAAAAGGCAATAGTAAGTAGACTGGTATAAACAAGTGTGGAGGAGAAGCTGTGAGGTAGGTAGTGCCTCTATTTACATTCCTGAAACTGCTTTAAACTTGGTGTGTAGTGCATGTTCACACTGGAACAGCCAAGGAGAGGTGCTCAGGAACTGGTCCGAGAGCACTCCATCTTGGCTCGCTTCCTAAAGGGGAGGACACAAAACTGGAACACGTTTCCTGCCGTAGGACTGCAGGAGTCTCACCAATGTTAGGTTACAGGATCGTTCCTTGTAGGTCAAAGCTAATATGGCTCCCCCGCACCCCGGTACTCAGGAACCATGGCAATCAAAGCTCGCTCCCACTCATGACCCTGGCTATGCTCCTCTTCTCTGGGCTTTTCCCGGGTGACCTCGTGTGACCTTGGTCTTCCACCCTGCTCTCCATTCCCCACATGTTACACACGGGGCTGCTGATCAGACATAGCCTGCCATGTTGTTCCAGATAATCCCTTCTTGTCACATGTCATGGCCTATGTCACGCTGATAAGAGAAGCCTAGGGACACCTTCTCCAAACCACCCAGGAAAGCACCTATTTTTCTTCTTTAGTGAATCCTCTGAATGAGGTAATCCTCTCTCTCTCTGCATTTCAGTCACCCTCATTTTTAAAAGTAGGCCTGTTTTTTTTTTTTTGCCTCAGCATGAAACTGTAAACTTCCCATTGTCACACAGTCCCTTCAACCCCCATTGTCTGCTGATCAAAAGACTTCTTCTCCAGCCTATGAATTGTTTTTCAAGGATGGGAGAGAAGTCCATAAAACCACTTCACCTTTTTCAGCCCATTCTAGTGGAAGCTGTAAGAAATCAAACCCTTTATGTACAACTTCTCTTCTTTTGAATATAAGATTTGTAGGAGACCTAGCAAGAAAATCAGCATATAAGAATGTTTTATGTATTTGAAAAATAGAAATGTCAGAGCAGACCCATGCCGCATTTGGGAAGAATGCAATGAAGCAGGAGGGAGAGTTGTCTTACTTTGGGGGCTAACAGGGTGCTGTTCAAATGCCGATTAGGGAAGAAAGAAAAAGAAGCACTTTCCTGGTGCCTCTGAGAGACCTTGATACAAGAAATAAGGCAAGAATTCTAAGCCGTGTTGGGAAGTCTAAAATTCCACATGCTGCCTTGTCATCTTTAGCTTCACAGGGTACTGAAGACCTAACACGTGGTCCCCTGCCTTGGCCACAAACACTCCACACCTCAGGCATAAGTATCTCCTTAGGGCTCATTCCTCTTCTCAGCTGGACAGTTGCCAGCTAGCTGGTTATCAACCTAATGGCATAGCTGCCCTGACAGCCCACAGAGTTGTTGAGATAAGCTAATCACACACTCCTGTGTAAACCAGGGAGCACCTCACCTCCTCCTTACTACAAAGCCTGCCCCGCGTCTAGCCCCTAGTGGTTCACTCTACTCTGGAGTGCAGCCCCCATGTGTCCCTGAGAAGCACATGATGTCCTCCACTCCTAGAATGTATCGTGACCAGTGTCAAGTGTCCCATGTTTGGCCACCTTCTACTGTTTAGCCCATGTATCCCTTTCACCAACTGGGTGAGTAGGAGGCAATCAGAACAGGAGCCCACACTGGAAAGTCAGGAATGGACATTTTTCAGAGCAAATAGTTTCCAAGTAACTTTTTAGTGGAAAACCATCGCAGTCACGGGAAGATTTATCTAGATAAAATGTGTACATGAACATCAAGGAATACTGTACAGGCATCAGCATCATCACAGTATTTTGCAAGAACACATTAAACACATTAGAACGGTTATCTATTAGGATGCTAGGGGACCGAGAGGTGGATACGGAGATACCAGAGAATAAACAAATAACTAAAGTGACCAGACGGGGCCTTATATCAACTCTACACCATAATGTGCCATGAATTGAGGACAGGATAGACACACCCTCCGTATTCCAGGAACACTTTGTCCCCCACCCCCAGAAGGCAGTAATTCATGTGCATGGTTTGTGTGCATGTTTTAAAAATGGCTATTTGTTTTCTGTCTTGGAAATCTATTTTTATGTATTAATCTTCTGACCAGTTACTTTATCAACCTATTTTATGTTTTCTAATAGCATTCAATGTCATCTGTAGGCTAGGTAGGCATCCCTGATCACCTGCAAATAAATAGTCTTGCTGCCTCCTTTCTCATATGTATCTCTACTACGTCTTTCTCTTCTCTAACTGAAGTGGCTAGTACAGCTGGAGCAATGTTAAATAATCAATGATGAGTGCCTCCCTTTTTTCCTGACTTTTATGAGGTTGCTTCTGGCGCTTAATGATTAAGGATGCTGAATACTGTTTTATAAATATTCAGCATTATACTTAATTATGAAGCAATAGATATATTATTACAATCACAGGAAAGGGGTATTTTATTAGGACATGTTCTTTGTCAACCAGGAATGGGAGTTGAATTTTTAACCCATATCCCTTTTAGACCTCTGGAATTAATTGTGTGGCTTTTCTGCCTTGGCCTCTTCTTAGAGTGACAGATTCTTTTATTTGCATTATTATTTAGAAGATGCACAGTCTATTTTATAATATGAAAGGCAAGCAATCTAAATCTGGGGCTGTTTTCAAATTAATGTGTTGAGGAGTATTACTACATGAAGATGCAAGTCTAATTGAATGAGATGGCCACTAAACTCCACATGTCCTTTGATGTGTGGCATTCCAGATTCTTTCATTTTGCCTCACAAGGAATGATTCCTTTGGGAAACCTGGCTTAGGCCCCAGCTCCATCTCCCCAAGAATGCCTATCACTATTATGGCATGTTTGCTTGTGATCCAGTTTTACTTCTGTGCAATCAACAGCATGGATTTCTGTTCCCCCAAGAGGAGCCATTTCGATGCCTCTATTTTGTCCTGATTATGAGCTGCATGATATATTCGTCTGTGTTTACATTGTAAATTTTCTGCAATGCTTCCATGATTTATTCAGAATTTGATGTTTGGGAGCAATTACTTTGATATAAAACCTGTAGGCTCTGTGAAGGCAGAGACAGCATCTGTTTTATTTCTAGGGTCTTCCTAGCACAGAGCTTGGTACATAGATGATGCTCAATAAATATTTGATTATTTTTGTTTGAATTTGTTTTGAAACATTACAGGGATTATATGGTTATATCTTTAGAAAATACTAATTTTATAGGAAGCTGTCTTCAAAAGTGCTATTAGGAATGTTGTCATCCTACCCTTCGTGCATTTTTCCAGCTTTAAATGGGACATAATTGACACATCCCATTGTACAATTTTAAGATGTCCAGCATGTTAATTTGATACACTTATATATTGTGAAATGATTACCATCCTGGTGTTAGCCAACACCTACCTCCTCATATAACTACCATTTCTTTTCCATGATGATAATATTGAAGACCTACTCTCTTAGCAACTTTCAAGTGTATAATACAGTACTGTTTACTCTAATCACTGTGCTGTACATCTCCAGAACTTACTCATTTTATAACTGAAAGTCTGCAAGAGCTTTAAAAGTACTTCCATGGTTTAATTAAGATTTTATTACTCTTTAAAGTGAACAACACATCTTCATATTTTACTTCAACTGATTTTCACCTAGATCTTTTGGGGTGAATATCCTTAGTATTCTATTTTAAAGATGAAACAAATATCACAGAGATCAGGGACTTTACACAAAAGCACTGATTTGGTAATCCCCCCAAAAATATACCCAGCAGTTTCAAGTCCCAGATCAATGAGTCTTCCACTGTATTTTTACAAAAATATCCCTGTTCTTTTTATATTCATCTCTAAACACTGTAAGAAAATAACACTTAAAATAAATACTAAAACCAATCAGAAAGTGACAATGAAAGACAAGGTCACACAACAACAGTGTTTGGCCCAAGGGCAACTCCACAGAGAATGAAAGAAATTTATTATTGGTAGGAAAAAAAGTGCACTTTGAAATACTTTCAAGTAAGAAAAGTAAAGTATTGAATGATTCCAGTGAAAAAAATTACCAGAAAAAAAGCAGGTAATACATTTATAAAAAGTCCCTCAGGACAGAGAACACATTTTCATCCTTGCTTTTCTTATGCCTAGAGCAATTAATATTTGGCATTTAGAACATGCTTGAAAATGTCCTACTCATTAATGAATAAATAATCATAATAATTTACCTCTAGGTTTATGTAAAACATTTGAAAGTCACAGTAAAATTTCAAAATGTCTATGTTAGGTTGAGGCTCTTTTCATTATTATTAAAAAATCATTGATAGCTTAGTTGTACATTGAACTCAAACATTATTCACAAAATGCATCACTTAGAAGTCAACTTTTGTTTATTCTTGTGGTCTTAAGAAAGGATAACGCACAATTTTTGCATGTCGAGTTTGATATCTAACTCCTGTGATTTTGTGACTTTTCTCTGGACTTCCTGCTCTTGAGATTCTCATCTGAGTTAGATGATCTCCCTATGACTTTTTCTTTATTTCTTTTGATGTGACCTTTCTCGTCTGCCATGTACACCTCAGAAAGCAAGACATCCGTAGAAACCCAGACTCTGGAGTTCAACAAACCTCACTCTAGGTATGGAAATTAAATATAGGTATGGGCACAGCAAATGAAATTTGTGTCATTCTATGTAGAATTATATGATCCCAGAGTTGTAAGGAAAGGTACAGTTTATTCTAATCACTCTTAGAAGGCAAAAAGGCACACTCTAACAGCCTTCCATTAAATGGTATGGTTTGTAATTTTTTTTTTACTTCATTTGATTTTTTTTTAATTTTTTAAAAGATTTTTTTATTTATTTGAGACAGAGTGAGAAAGCATGAGTTGGAAGGGGAGGGGCAGAGGCAGAGGGAGAAGTAGACCCCTCCATGAGCAAGGAGCCAAGGAGCAGGGATCGATCCTAAGACTCTGGAATCATGACCAGAGTCTAAGGCAGATGTTTAACAAACTGAGCCACCCAGGCACCCCATGTTTGATGTTTTAAATTGTAGTGGTAATTCTTGCTTATTTTACCAACTCAAATAATTCAAAGTATAAAGTTAATAATCTGCATAAATTCACACCTTCTTACAATATCAATCCATAGGAGCAGCTATTATTAGTAGCTGGGAATACATCATCTCACACCTTTTTTTATACTTACGCAAGCATCAATAGGCGTACTCAGAATTACTTTCAAAGATAAATCTTCTGACCTTGCAAGAGTCTTTCAGAAACTTCCTAAGATTTTATGATACCTTAGAAACTGAGATCTACATTAATTAATACTTAATTATTTTTTAATAGACAAACTTCATTTTATAAGAATTGTGTCCTTTGATTTTATGCATAATCATGTTCAATATAATGGAAATGTAGTTTAACATATACAAAATACTAATAGAATTTTTAAAGAAGTTTTTAAAAAATATACTAAGTATATATGTAATTCAAACATTTACCTTAGAACTTTATGATTTTATAGTATAATAGAATTAAATTTAGGATCATGACCAAGGATGTCTCAGAACTCCAATTCAATACTGTTTCGTATCAAGACAAGAGAAAGAGAACACCATTGAAAAGAAAAAAAAATTATTTACTAAGTTTAGGATTGCTATAAAAATCCAAGAGCACCTATAGTTACATATTTACAATCAATATAAGTTCAGCAATGTTATTATAAAAGAGCAATTTGCAAAAATCATTTTTCTGTACAAAAGCAACAATTGATTAGAACTTAAAATTTAATTACATTGAAAAAAGTAGTACTGGTAAGAGAAAAAAGGCATTTAGATATACGTTAAACCAACTATGCAAAACCTACATGGATAAAATTTTAGAGAATGATATTAAGTAACTTTCTGAAAAAATGAAGTGTTTCCATGTTCCTGAGTAACAAAAATTAAAATCTTGTAAATGTCTGGAGGAGTCAAGATGGCGGAGAAGTAGCAGGCTGAGACTACTTCAGGTAGCAGGAGATCAGCTAAATAGCTTATCTAAAGATTGCAAACACCTATAAATCCAATGGGAGATTGAACAGAAGAAGGACAGCAATTCTAGAAACAGAAAATCAACCACTATCTGAAAGGTAGGACTGGCGGAGAAGTGAATCCAAAGCGACGGGAAGATAGACCGCGGGGGGAGGGGCCGGCTCCCGGCCATCGGCGGAGCAACGGAGCACAAAATCAGGACTTTTAAAAGTCTGTTCCGCTGAGGGACATCGCTCCAGAGGCTTAACCGGGGTGAAGCCCATGCGGGGTCAGCATGGCCTCAGGTCCTACAGGGTCACAGAAGGATCGGGGGTGTCTCAGTGTCGCAGAGCTTACAGGTATTAGAACGGGTAAGCCGGCTACAGAGACAGAGCTGAGGAGTGAGCTCTAAGCTCGGGGTTACCTTGAATCGGTTGCAGGCTCGGACAGCTCGGAGCGCGGCCGGAGGCCAGGGTGATGGGAGTAATTGGGCGCTGTTCTCTGAGGGCTCACTGAGGCGTGGGGCCCCGGGCTCTCGGCTCCTCCGGGCTGGAGACGGGGAGGCCGCCATCTTCATTCCCATCTTCCGGAACTCTACGGAAAGCGCTCAGGAAACAAAAGCTCCCGAAAGCAAACCCAGCAAACCCGAGCGGACTACTCAGCCCAGCCCCCGGTAAGGGCGGTGCAACTCCGACTGGGGCAAAGACGTTTGAGAATCACTACAACAGGCCCCTCCCCCAGAAGATCAACAAGAAACCCAGCCAGGATGAAGTTCACCTACCAAGGAGTGCAGTTTCAATACCAAGGAGAGTGGCGGAATTCCAGAGGAGAAGAAAGCAAAGCAGGGAACTCATGGCTTTCTCCCCATGAATCTTTAGCCTTGCAGTTAATTTAATTTTTTTTTCTTTTTCAATTTTTTTTCTCTTCTTCTGCTAAATTTTTTTAACTTTTACTGTTTTCTTTTTTAACGTTTTTTAAATAGTTTATCTAATATATATATTTTTTTCTTTTTTTTTAAGATTTTATTTATTTATTTGACAGAGAGAGATCACAAGTAGACGGAGAGGAAGGCAGAGAGAGAGAGAGAGGGAAGCATGCTTCTTGCCGAGCAGAGAGCCCGACGTGGGACTCGATCCCAGGACCCTGAGATCATGACCCGAGCCGAAGGCAACGGCTTAACCCACTGAGCCTCCCAGGCGCCCCATATTTTTTTCCTTTTTATATTTTTTCTTTATAGGCTTTCTTTTTTTAAAAGTTTCTTTTTTTTTTTTTTCTTTCTGAACCACTTTTTATCCCCTTTCTCCCCCCTCACGATTTGGGATCTCTTTTGATTTGGCTAAAGCATATTTTCCTGGGGTTGTTGCCACCCTTTTAGTATTTTACTTGCTCCTCCATATACTCTTATCTGGACAAAATGACAAGGCAGAAATTTCGCAACAAAAAAAAAGAACAAGAAGCAGTACCAAAGGCTAGGGACCTAATCAATACAGACATTGGTAATATGTCAGATCTAGAGTTCAGAATGACGATTCTCAAGGTTCTAGCCGGGCTTGAAAAAGGCATGGAAGATATTAAAGCAACCCTCTCAGGAGATATATAAGCCCTTTCTGGAGAAATAAAAGAACTAAAATCTAACCAAGTGGAAATCAAAAAAGCTATTAATGAGGTGCAATCAAAAATGGAGGCTCTCACTGCTAGGACAAATGAGGCAGAAGAAAGAATTAGCGATATAGAAGACCAAATGACAGAGAATAAAGAAGCTGAGCAAAAGAGGGACAAACAGCTACTGGACCACGAGGGGAGAATTCGAGAGATAAGTGACACCATAAGACGAAACAACATTAGAATAATTGGGATTCCAGAAGAAGAGGAAACAGAGAGGGGAGCAGAAGGTATGTTGGAGAGAATTATTGGAGAGAATTTCCCCAATATGGCAAAGGGAACAAGCATCAAAATCCAGGAGGTTCAGAGAACCCCCCCCTCAAAATCAATAAGAATAGGTCCACACCCCGTCACCTAATAGTAAAAGTTACAAGTCTTAGTGACAAAGAAAAGATCCTGAAAGCAGCCCAGGAAAAGAAGTCTGTAATGTACAATGGTAAAAATATTAGATTGGCAGCAGACTTATCCACAGAGACCTGGCAGGCCAGAAAGAGCTGGCATGATATATTCAGAGTACTCAGCGAGAAAAACATGCAGCCAAGAATACTATATCCAGCTAGGCTATCATTGAAAATAGAAGGAGAGATTAAAAGCTTCCAGGACAAACAAAAACTGAAAGAATTTGCAAATACCAAACCAGCTCTACAGGAAATATTGAAAGGGGTCCTCTAAGCAAAGAGAGACCCTAAAAGTAGTAGATCAGAAAGAAACAGAGACAATATACAATAACAGTCACCTTACAGGCAATACAATGGCACTAAATTCATATCTCTCATTACTTACCCTGAATGTTAATGGGCTAAATGCCCCAATCAAAAGACACAGGGTATCAGAATGGATAAAAAAACAAAACCCATCTATATGTTGCCTACAAGAAACTCATCTTAAACGTGAAGACACCTCCAGGTTTAAAGTGAGGGGGTGGAAAAGAATTTACCATGCTAATGGACATCAGAAGAAAGCAGGAGTGGCAATCCTTATATCAGATCAATTAGATTTTAAGCCAAAGACTATAATAAGAGATGAGGAAGGACACTATATCATACTCAAAGGAACTATCCAACAGAAGATCTAACAATTTTAAATATCTATGCCCCTAACGAGGGAGCAGCCAATTATATAAACCAAATAATAACAAAATCAAAGAAACACATCGACAAGAATACAATAATAGTAGGGGATGTTACCACTCCCCTCACTGAAATGGACAGATCATCCAAGCAAAAGATCAACAAGGAAATAAAGGCCTTTAATGACACACTGGACCAGATGGACATCACAGATATATTCAGAACATTTCATCCCAAAGCAACAGAATACACATTCTTCTCTAGTGCACATGGAACATTCTCCAGAATAGATCACATCCTCGGTCCTAAATCAAGTCTCAACTGGTATCAAAAGATTGGGATCACTCCCTGCATATTTCCAGACTACAATGCTCTGAAGCTAGAACTCAATCACAAGAGGAAATTTGGAAAGAATCCAAATACATGGAGACTAAACAGCATCCTACTAAAGAATGAATGGGTCAACCAGGAAATTAAAGAAGAATTGAAAAAATTCATGGAAACAAATGATAATGAAAACACAACGGTTCAGAATCTGTGGGACACAACAAAGGCAGTCCTGAGAGGAAAATATATAGCGGTACAAGCCTTTCTCAAGAAACAAGAAAGGTCTCAGGTACACAACCTAACCCTACACCTAAAGGAGCTGGAGAAAGAACAAGAAAGAAACCCTAAACCCAGCAGGAGAAGAGAAATCATAAAGATCAGAGCAGAAATCAATGAAATAGAAACCAAAAAAACAATAGAACAAATCAACGAAACTAGGAGCTTGTTCTTTGAAAGAATTAATAAGATTGATAAACCCCTGGCCAGACTTATCAAAAAGAAAAGAGAAAGGACCCAAATAAATAAAATCATGAATGAAAGAGGAGAGATCACAACGAACACCAATGAAATACAGACAATTATAAGAACATACTATGAGCAACGCTACACCAACAAATTTGACAATCTGGAAGAAATGGATGCATTCCTAGAGACATATAAACTACCACAACTGAACCAGGAAGAAATGGAAAGCCTGAACAGACCTATAACCAGTAAGGAGATTGAAACAGTCATCAAAAATCTCCAAACAAACAAAAGCCCAGGGCCAGACGGCTTCCCGGGGGAATTCTACCAAACATTTAAAGAAGAACTAATTCCTATTCTCCTGAAACTGTTCCAAAAAATAGAAATGGAAGGAAAACTTCCAAACTCATTTTATGAGGCCAGCATCACCTTGATCCCAAAACCAGACAAGGATCCCAACAAAAAAGAGAACTGCAGGGGCGCCTGGGTGGCTCAGTGGGTTGGGCCGCTGCCTTCGACTCAGGTCATGATCTCAGGGTCCTAGTATCAAGTCCCACATCGGGCTCTCTGCTTAGTAAGAAGCCTGCTTCCCTCTCTCTCTCTCTCTCTGCCTGCCTCTCTGTCTACTTGTGATCTCTCTCTGTCAAATAAATAAATAAAAAATCTTTAAAAAAAAAAAGAGAGAAGTGCAGACCAATATCCTTGATGAACACAGATGCAAAAATTCTCACCACGAAACAACATGGGATTGGGAGGGAGACAAACCATAAGTGACTCTTAATCTCACAAAACAAACTGAGGGTTGATGGGGGGAGAGTGTTTTGGAGGGGGGGTGGGGTTATGGACATTGGGGAGGGTATGTGCTATGGTGAGTGATGTGAAGTGTCTAAACCTGGGGATTCACAGACCTGTACCCCTGGGGATAAAGATATATTATATGTTTATAAAAAATAAAATTAAAATAAAAAAAAATTTCAGATTCCTCCAAGCAGCGTGCATTGGAGCAGAAATCACACTTTGAAAGCATTATCTAATTATGTATGGAAGGAGATACATGGAGAATTTGCTCAAATGCAGTTAATTTCAACCTAACTTTGTCTATAAGACAACACAGTCAAACATTTCTGATGTGTACTACTCTGTATACCAAGATAAATTAATGATCTTTATGTTCTTTCACCTTTTACTTAATTGAGTTTATCTTCATTAAATATATCTTAAATGATAATTAGGAATGAATATAAACCAAGAATAAACGGAATTGAAGAATTCCTGAAGTTATTTTTCCATTAAACACATGCAGAAATGTATTATTGTTTTTCACATTTCTTTTTTTCCATTTTTATTGGTTTTGTTAGTCACCATACAGTACATCATTAGTTCTTGATGCAGTGTTCCATGATTCACTATCATTATTTTAAATTCTTGATTATCTTTAAAGAATTACATATCATTTCTTCAAATGTAGCCAGTCTATGTAAGTGTGGTAGTTTCCAGCATCAACCATGCTTCTCCACTTTTCCTGCATTCGTCCTTTGGTTATGTGACTTTGCAGTTCTTCTCCTTGACTTTGGCAGCAGCCATATGTAATTGCTTTGGCCAACTGATTGATAGATATAAAGTATTCCAGTTTGGAGTCTAGGTCTTAATAGGTTTTATCCATTTGGACAGGCATTCTTGGGATTCTGTCATTGCTACTGGAAGGATATTTCTGGATAATATGCTGATCCAAGGTGAATGGGAAACATATACAAAAGACTCAAAGAACTGGAGTATGAAAGAAAGCTTCTTTAGCTGTTGTGACCCACATAAGCAGAACCAGAGACATGTAACAGAGCCCAGCTGAAATTAGCAGACACACCCCAGCCCCTAGCTAAGGAAGATCCTTTTTTTATCTCCCATGGAAGTGAATAAATTGTTCAATGTCTTGAAATTTTTTGAAAATGTTTTAGTTTCTTGTTACACAGCATTATTGCCACAATAGCTAACTGATGCTTGTACTGTGTGTGTATGTGTTCCTAAATTTGCATGCTGTTAAATTCTGTTGCCTGGTTATATCTCACCCACTGCCAGCTCAAAAGGGTTGAAATATTAATAAACATTAAGCTATTAGTGAATACATTTTACTTGTTAGAGAAATACTTGTAACTTGCTGAGATACTTGTTGAGAAATCCAATGACCTTGTTTCAAGCCTCAGTTCCAGAGCCCATCATTCACAAGGTGTTGTGACTTTACGTCATAGTTTATCATGTGAACTTCAATGTTATCACTCAAATGCAGTGGATATGTGAATATGTGAATATGTGGCCTCAAGTGCAACCTCAGAATCTTCAGTAGAGTCACAGGGCATGATCAATTAATGATATTTGCCATTACTACATGGATGAAAGAAAAGTAGGTCATCTGCCAGGTATTTGCCTTCCCTCCTCAAAACATCCCTCAAACATCACCAGTTGACCTACTCAGTTTTGTGGCTAACAATACTCCATACTACTTAAATGAAAACTTCTATAGAAGTCAAACATTATAAATAACCAAAGTCAGTAGAATTATACAAGCACCTGATTTAGAATCGTAGTCTCATGGTATAGCCCCAAAAGATCATTTCATCTATCACACTTATTTAACAAGTGAGATACTAAGAACAAAAAGGTTAAATAATTATGCCATGGTGATATATTTGTCTAATAGCAAAATTCAAACTAGAACTCTCCTC
This sequence comes from Lutra lutra, assembly GCF_902655055.1. Lineage (NCBI taxonomy): Eukaryota > Metazoa > Chordata > Mammalia > Carnivora > Mustelidae > Lutra > Lutra lutra. Next base: position 56,304,485 of record NC_062290.1, read on the forward strand.
CTTACCCCTAGTCCAACACTCTAACCAGGGGGAATCTCTAAATATCTTGTGGCCTAAAAGTCATTTCTATGATTTTACTAACTACGGCTTTATGGAGACTTGGTCTTAATTTATAGCCCCCCGCCTTTTTGGAAAGATTTTATTTATTTATTTGACAGAGAGAGCAAGAGAGCACAGCAGGGGGAGCAGTAGAAGGAGAGGGAGAAGCAGGCTCCCCACCCAAACAGGCGGGGAGCCCGATGCGGGGCTCCATCCTGGACTGTGGGATCATGACCTGAGCCAAAGGCAAATTAAGGCGCCCCTTAATTTATAGCCCTTTACAACAGAGTAATGATTTTTTAAAAAGGAGAATTTTACACATTTGGGAAATAAACTCACAGTTAACCAATAAATCCATATTTTCTACATTACTGAATACAAAAAAGCAAAGACTAGAAAATGTTAAAGTATCTTCCAATGTTTTAATTAAAAGTCCAAGAATCTCATCATCTTTTTTGTTTTAACTAACCCTCTCATTAAAGAATATGTAAATCTTACTTCAAATCTAACTCTTGATGTAAGTTTCTAGAGAAAGAGGCTATAAAAGAATTCTATATGAGCTTAAATTTATGATTCCTCAATGGGGGAAAAAATTAGATTCCGAAGTGTGCTTTCAAAGGTGTGGGATTGGTGAGCCTCTTAGAATTACTCTAACTCTAAAATAATTAAAAAGAAAAATAAATTGTATAGGTGTGGGAAAAAAGAAGAAAAAAGGATAGATTATCTGTATCAATGTATACTTCATCTAGTACAGGTTTCTTAACTTGGTTAATTGAAAAATTGGGTGTATGTCTGCACTTGATCCAATGTTGATTTAATTTCAGAAGTAAATTTATTGTTAAGGAGATGTGGAGATAAACTCCAGGGGAGGTTAAACAACGTTAACAGCCACTCTCTGGTAGTTTCATTGACTTCAAGATACAGAAAGACAATTCAAACAGAGAAGATGCAGAATTATATGTGGTATCTGATTCAGGGAGGTAATGGTGCATCCCAGAAGGGGGTCAGGAAAAAAACACGAAGTCAGCACTTAAGGAAATTTGTTTTCTGCAAACTGAGGGTTGCCGGTAGAAGGGGTGTAGGGAGAGGGTGGTGGGGTTATGGACATTGGGGAAGGTATGTGCTAAGAAGTGTGTAAACCTGGCGATTCACAGACCTGTACCCTTGGGGCTAATAATACATTATATGTTAATAAGAAAATTAAAAATCAAATTTAAAAAAAAGAAAATTTGTTTTCCGGTGTTAGACTTGCACAAGTGTTTTGACTTGCTATCTAGAGTTTTCTGATTTTATTTGTATCAGACCACTGTTTTCTGATTGCTGCTAACAATTTATATCCCACCTGCAAAATCTGTGTTTGGGCACAAGTGAATGCATGGGTGCAGGCAGAAACAAATGCAGCACAAATGGATACCATTTTCTTCTTATCCTGTCTACTTCTGTAATGCAACACTTTTACTGATATGAAACCAACTGCATCAATCTGATGTTCAAAAGTTCCATTCTTTTGTTCCATGGCCACCATCTGGCACTACCACCAAAGCCAGCTATCCTATAGATTTATTCTTCGTAGCCTAAGAATCTAGACTTGAAAGAAAGATTTACAATAATTTAGGGCCAGTACTGGGAAAGCTGTATAAGTGGAGTCCAACAGGCCTTCTTAAAATGCCCAGTATTCTGTCTCTCTCTCAAATAAATAAATAAATAAAATCTTAAAAATAAATAAATAAAATGCCCAGTATTTCCCTAATGCTGTGTTGGGTGCTGGAAATAGAAAGATGAATAAGACATAATACTTAACCTCAAAGAGTTCACAGTCTTAGGCTGTCCTGATGGTGTGTCAGTAGGGTTTGATATACAAAGAGTGGAAGGCCATTAAATTAATAGTTAAAGGGGTTCCTAGGGTAGGGTAAAGCAAGATTTTCATCTTCCTTGGCAGTTATTAATGGGTAAAAGTAATAATGAGTGAATAGTAACCATCTACCCCTTACAGCTAGTCCTACAAAGGATTTGAGGCTATTACACATATAATTGACCCATAAAATTGCACTGTTCTTTTTCATGCCTTCTCAGCCATGAAGAAAGCATTATCCCCACCCTCACCTGTTCTGGAGATACCTCTGAACTTTATCTTCTGTAATTGTTCTTCTTAAATATTTTTTAGTTCACATTTTTAAAAATTATACTATATTTATATGAAAAGTTCAGACTGAGGTTTTTTTTCATCTGGGTTTTTTTTTTTTAGATTTAATTTATTTATTTGTCATAGAGAGAACACAAGCAGGCAGAGTGGAAGGCAGAGGCAGAGAGAGAAGCAGGCTCCCTGCTGAACAAGGAGCCCAATGCAGGACTCGATCCCAGGACCCTGGGATCATGACCTGAGCTGAAGGCAGCAGCTTAACGAACTAAGCCACCCAGGCATCCCCAAACTGAGGATTTTAGAGGGGTGGGGGTGGGAGCCTCGTGGTAGGTATTAAGGGGGGCATGTATTGCATGGAGCACTGGGTATGGTGCATAAACAATGAATCTTAGAACACCAGAAAAAAAATAAATAAAACAAAATTACAATATTAAAAAAGAAGTTCAGACTATAAAGGGGAAAATATTTTTTAAAAATCCTAATTCCAATACTCAAAGAAAATCAATAATGATACATCCTATTCATTTGGTCATTCGTTTATAATTTCAACAAATATTACTAAAGGCTTACTATGTGCTCTACTTGATGGTATTCTGGATTTCTTCCTTACATAAATACACATTTAACAGGTTACTTTCACAAAACTAGGATCATGTTGTATTGTTATTTAAGCTTGAAAGTATATATGGTAAATATTTTTGTGTATCATTAAACACTGTTTCACTTATCCAAGTATTGAGCGTCTGATGTTAGCACACCCCATTTACAGTGTACTGGCCACAAGGAATAGCTGTATCTCTAGGCATCGTTTCAGTGTTAAGTATCTATAATGACCAAAACTAAAAATACCTTCCTGAAATTAGGTGGAAGCTTCTTGAGAACAAGGACAATGTATCATATTTTCCTTTGTCTACTACAATATATATGGTTAAGTATATAAAAATTGATAAATCTCTGAATTACTACCAATTTGTCATTTTATTTAATCTTTTAGGAGTACTTCAAAATACTCCCATTATCTCTATCATGTATAACAAATGACATTGCTTTAATACACGCTTAGCAATTAATTTGTTTAATTTTTCTTTTTATCTATCCCCAGAAAAGACAACATGTTCCCCATTCCCACTGGTCTCATTATTAAACAAGTAAGATGCCCTCTTCTCAATGAACTTTCCCACCACATTATAATCATCTGTTTACCTGTCTGCACTTTCCAGCCCTGACTAGATTATAAACTCCACCAAGGCAGGGGCCACATTCATATAGATTATCACTACACCATTAATGTCTGTAACTAAGTGTGTAATAATTAGTTAAAAGAGAAACGTAAAAAGTTGAAATGTTCTGGACCATCATGTTAGTAGTTGGGCTAGAAAGCTCATATGGAAAGTGCCAGAAGCTTACAAAACATCTGAATGTATGATGATCATCGTGTCCACAGGGATCTCTCTACATTGGAGACATATCCCCCAGCAACTTTCTTCCCCACTTTTACCTCCACTACTCCAACCAACCACATTTGGGGAACTGGTTGGTTCTTCCTCTTAAAAGGAGGCCTGTCCCTGAGGTAATTTTAAAAGACTTTTTGGGGTTTGTTTGTCTAGATTCCTGACTCACACAGTAATCTCTCATTCCTGACCTACGGTCTGCTTTGAAGGAAGAGAAGCACACAAACAAGTGTTCTGAATACTGGTGTCTGGCTTCATCTTCATTTTCTATAGCTGTGTGGGCTGTTGTCCCACACAGCTTGGAAAATAGGAGAGCTTTAAGAGTGAGGAACAGAGCATGGGCTGTGGTGTCATTAAGCCCTGCATGTGAATCTTGACTTTACCATTATTGAGGACAGAAGACATGTTTATCACAACTTTTCTGACCCTAACATCACCAACTATGAGAAGAAGGATTTTCCACAGGTTGTTATGAACATGAGAATAGATCATGTGTGCTGATACATACCAGGAGTCAAGAAATATTAATCCACTTTCTATGCCATGATGACCAGCAGTACCCGAGGCTACTTCCAATCCTGCCATATTGGCCCTCACAGTTATTATTCAGAGCTTTGGTTTTACCACATTCTTAGTGAATCTCTCACTACTGCTTAAGCTTCTGTCTCTGCAATAACTTCTGTATAACTGATTCTCTATATCCGTGGGACAGGTAATAAAAAATAAAACACCTTATAAATGTGAGCAAACTAAATACAAAAGCTTAATATCCCAAAGAAACAAATCTGGTATATTTTCAGGAGTGATTATACAGATCTTGTGCTGACCTTCTTAATCAAATCCATCAACAATTTTTAAACATGTTCCTATTAATGTTGTAACTTTGTATTTGTGCCCTTGTTCTATTTTGTAACAGTCAAGAGAAAACCATGATTAATGCCATCTTAAAAAGTTCAATTACAGTTTTATTGTTTCTGTCAATTTTATATTACTAGTACATCATGGTTTTTAGCAGCATAACCACTTTGAAATGTACAGTTCACTAGTGTTACATCTATTCAAACGGATATTCAGAATCAGATCTTTTCGTGGTCTCAGAGGTTAATACATGTAACATATTGAATTTGGTCATGTTCGTGTTTTCTCTAAGAATAAGGAATATGTAAGACTGAAGTTCTTTCTGATAACTTTTAATTTGACTTTAAAATTAATAGTGAGAATCAAAAGGCAGTTCTAATTGCCACTAAAATTCCAATTCCCTTATTAAACATATCTTGAATTTGTAAAGTATACATTTTCAAAAGGAAAATCCCTTTTCTAAGATTCCTAATTGTTATCTAATTGTCTTTGTTTTTTAAGTAACATAGATAGAACTTTTAATTAATTTATTTATTTTTTATAAACATATAATGTATTTTTATCCCCAGGGGTACAGGTCTGTGAATCTTAAGACTGAAAAAGCACTCCATCTTTTTTTTCTTTTTATTTCAAATTTTTACTTAAATTCCAGTTCACATACATGGTAAAACTGGTTTCAGGTGTAGAATTTAGTGATTCATCACTTACATATAACAGCCAAACACTGCATGTTTTAATTTTCTGAAAGGGTAAGCCTTCTTTATGTGATGCAGCTAATTAGGGAATAACAAAATATATGTAGATAAATATTGATATGGACAGATATAAAAAAAATAACTACCAATACCTGTATATCATCTCCACTCATATATCATGAGTACAGCAGTCTGAGGGAGAAGTAACAGGCCAGTCTAGAGCAAACATCCTTGCTTCCTGATGCATGCAGTTTCAGTGAATCTTTGTATGTTTAATCACACTCTTCGTTCTTGACCTCACTCTTGGTGTCCTTTAGAAATCCTTTCCAATCCTTCCCCATAACCCCTACCCCTAAAGCTGACCTCAGCGTAGAGCTCATTAAGATGCTCTGCCCTTCATTACTGGAAAACTCATTTCCATATTTGTTTTTCTTTTGTTTGCCCCTCATTTGTTTTCCTTGAATGCTATAATTATGAAGCTAGTCCACTCAGCAAAGCAAGTGTTTATAGTCTCCACAATGGAGCTTGGGCTGAGCCCTTTTATCTACCTGACTACATTCTCCTGGGGAGATGCTTAGCCACCTTCTCTCTTCTGCTTAATATTAGGCGAATATTCCAGTTCTATTTTCTCTCACTTTATTTTTTGTCTTGCTTTTTCCTCTCCCCAAGTCTGCCTCATGTGCGTAGTTTCCTAATGAATTAGTTTAATTGATTTAAATTTGCTAACCTGTACGCTTTGCCCATCTTACATAATGGATTTCTCTAACCAATGTCTCCCTCAATGGCATGATTAAGTCTGATAGCCATTTTCAAATCTTCCACTCACTTACTTAAATTTATTCCCCAATCAACAGTTTATGAGAGTGTATGCTTTTCTATATATTGCAGGACTATGTAAATTCAAACTTTCTAAATTTTTACAAACCTGATAATAGTATTTCATAGTTTACTATAAAACTTCAATTACCAAGGTTTATGCTTTCACATCTTTTTATTTTTTAGCCATTTTTACCTCTCTCAATATTGTTTTCCATTTTTTCCCACTTTTCTAATAATTTATGTTTCTTTTTCAACTGATTTTGAGCTTGTTATAAATATAGAAAAATCAGACCTTTATAACTTAAAGAAAAACAGTATCTCAGTGACAAATTTTGAGTGGTGAGTTTTTTCCTGGAATGGAGAGTACTTTTTATAAATGTATACTTAGTTCTCCATTATAATAGGACTTTTAAAGTATCTTTTATCCTCTTTTTGTCCTGGTTTGTGGTCTTTTCTTTTTAACTTCAGGGATATTAAAAATTCTTATAATGATTTTTGTCTCTATAATTATTATCTTATCTTTGTATCTAATATCTATTGTACCTTACTCTTTGTTTTCCCTCTCTGAATCCACTGCAATTATTTCTAGACTTCCCCTTGTGATTAAGTTAGTGTTCCGCTGTTTCTCCTCTGTCCCTTGATCTTTCTAAGTTTTTAATTAGTTCTGTATGTGTCGTCTGAATCATTTCCATAATTCTGTCTTCTCCAGTTTCAGCTAATTCTGCCTATGCACTTACCCAACCCCCCATACACATACAATCTTGAAGTCCTTGTTTTATTTAATTCATGTTCTCAGTAACTTAGTAATATGAGGTAGCCTCAAAAAGCTCCCTTCTTTGCTTTGTTTATCTGGTTTTGTTTGAGCAATGTTTTCTAATGCTTTCCAGAGCTGACCATTCCTGTCTTTGGTTTGCCTTGTGACTTTTTCTAATCTGATTTTGCTTTGGTATGTTCGTGTAGCTTTCATAGCCTTTCTGTGGTTTTTCTTTCCTTTGCTAATCCTAAAATAACTTTACCAGCAAAGTATAATAATTGAGTCTTACATGGTTAAATAAAAATCAGTACAATATGTGATAAAAGCTTACCTATGATGTTTATGTCTATCAGAATCAAAATACCAAAGAGAAATCTTCATTCCTAACATCAAGATTTGCTTGCTGTTCTGAGATTCAGCCATTTTTCTCGAATAAATATTCCCAGTTTGCTACAAGTCTTTGGTTAATTCCCAGAGTTTTGAAAAATTCAATCTTGATATAGTTGACTTTTTTTTTTTCATTACTTTTGTGGAAGGGTGAATTTTTAGAGGTCCTCACACTGCCACTGTCATGACGTCACTCACTTCTCTTAAGGTTTTGATAAGCCTTGAACCACAAGTGTGCTGCAGCCTGGATAATGGAGCATATTCCTCTCGGAAACTCTCTATGCCTGGAGACAGGCTCATATCATTTGATGAAGGTACCTTTTCATCCCCTCAAGAGACCATGTGGGCCTAGAGTTTAGCACTTAGAGGAACTCTCAAGTTTGGGCAGCCACATGGATACTAGTGAATCCTCCTCCATAAAACGCTACTGAAATTTTTTTCTTCTTATTCATCTTCCACTTGATTTCACTCTGACTTATACCATCTTGGAGCATCTCTAAAGGAATTTGAGCCAAGACCATTTGATCTCTGCTGCACAGCTGATGGTACTCAATGATCTTAAATATAAATGCAGATTTTAGGGCACCTGGGTGGCTCAGTTGGTTAAGCGACTGCCTCCGGATCAGGTCATGATCCTGGAGTCCTGGAATCGAATCCCGCATCGGGCTCCCTGCTCTGCAGGGAGTCTGCTTCTCCTGCTGATCTCTCTCCTCTCATGCTCTCTCTCTCAAATAAATAAATAAAATCTTCAAAAAAAAATAAATAAATGGAGATTTTATATGTGGAACATAAAAGTAATATTTCTTTAGCTTCTGTAGAAGCTAAAAACCATGATATATTGTTTAATATGATTTGTTTTTTAATTTATCCCAAAGACCTGGATTTTTTTTCCTTTACTTGCATCTTAAGCTGGCCTACTTTCTCGGGCAAGGCTTATATTTATCCAAGTCATCTCCATTTCCCCCTATGTTTTGACCTCTCAAGTAGACTCCTCAGTAAAGATTCAACTATATTGGGAAATACCTTAGAGAGAGGAAGAGTAGTAAATGCCTGCCAATAAGTCATTTTTATCTAAACAAACAATTCTCAGAAAGACTTTTTATGCTTATCTCACAAGATCACTTCCCTCTACATAAAATTTACAAAGAGAAAGTCTCTCAACTAAGTTCATGCTCCAAACCAGAGGACCAAACCTAAATTTCAGAAATTCCAGGCAAACTAGTCATCATCCAGTAGCTGATAAAAGAAGGAAAGTGCCCTACTCTTTAATGTCATATATGCGGCTACTCATATTAAATACTGTGACTTTTATTTATACCCACACTTTTTTTCTACCCACACTTGCATATTTATGAATAATTGGTGGCAAAAAGACCTTCATGCAGCTCATTTTGACCTCAATAATTAAAGCATTATAGACAAGTGGACAAGTAAGCTCCAGGTATGACTTTGAAATCCAGTCATCCTTAACACAAAGTTGCATTTATATCAGTAGCAATGACAACTGCAGTGACCCATTGCAGGAAGTCTTTGTGTATCTTGACTGTCACCACAGTGGTCTGGTTACCAACTTTTCTTATTTGGTCAACTCAAGCAGCCTACTTTCTAATTATTGACTTTGAGCATGTTAGTAATCTTCTTTGTGAGTTAATTTCCACAAGAAAAAGATAATAATTTCACAAATATATCCAAGGACCCAAATTACAATGATCATCAGAATACACAAGCCCTTTTAAAGTTTCAAAACCAAACTCTAAATGTATTGAACTACTGAAATGGTATAAATGGGCCTAAATGACTTACATATGTTATTGTTGTTGTCGTTTTACAAGCTTAAACAGCAGAAAAGCTGTTTCCTCTCTCGTAACTTACAAATTTTACCAACCTTCTTTATTATTTATGGTCCCTTCCTTCCCATGTGCAGTTTTCTCCTGCTCTTGCAGTATTTTCTCAGTCAAGTCAATGCTGTTCTTCAGGGTAATTACTTTAACCTAGATCTGTAGTACTATTACTCTTCCTATAAACACTACTCTGCTATTTTTTCAGGTAACTTTCCAAGCCTGTCCATCTATTCCATTTATACTATAATCCCCGAATCACAGAATTCTTCTACTATTGCTTTGCCATTCTAAAATAATTGTCTACTTTATGTAATAATTACAACCCCATATAATTTGAGAGAATATACAGCTCTGTAAAATTTAAAGATCTAACTTGTACAGAGGTTAAGAAAAAAATGAAAAGTAAATTCCTTTCCAAAAAGATGTAGCAAAAATTACATGAACATAATCATGTCATTCAAAGTCGTGACAGCTTTCCATCCTCTTTTATTTATCTACTTGAAGACATTTATTTCATTTTTTTTTTCATTATTGCACTGGCCAGTAACTGCAGTTAAAAAAAAAAAGAATGGAAGTGTTTGAAATGAATATCTTCGCCTTGCTCCAACTGTATTTTGTACCCAGGAAGCCCAAAGGAATCTGTAACAATTATAATAAAAAGGAATTTGGCAAAGCCACAAAATACAAAGACAAAAAGTATTGTATTTATATACCCAAGCAATAAAAACTTAGAAAATTTTAAATAATATTATTTACAAAAGCATCAAAAGATATCACACACCTGGGAATAAATCTAACAAAAGATTTCAAAGACTTCTATACTATAAAATGTTATGAAACATTACTGAAAGAAATGACAGAAAAATTAGGTAAGATATACCAAGTTCCTTGATTCAAAGACTAAGAATCATTGAGATGTTTATCTCCTCAACACACAGACTAAATGCAATTCACTACCAAACCTTGAGCAGGCTATTTAAAGAAATAGACAAAAAAAATTTTTTTAATGTACATGAAAATGAAAAAACCTACCTCTCAAGTAGACTCCTCAGTAAAGATTCAACTATATTGGGAAATACCTTAGAGAGAGGAAGAGTAAGTAGTAAATGCCTGCCAATAAGTCATTTTTATCTAAAGAAACAATTCTCAGAAAGAATTGTTAAAAAAAATATAATAAATAAATAAAATATAAAAATATATTTTTTAAAAATATATACTTTTTTTAAAGATTTTATTTATTTATTTGAGGAAGAGAGAGAGTGAGAGAAAGGCAGGGTGGAGAGGGAAAAGCAGACTCTGCATGGAGCACAGAATCTGATGCAGGGCTTGATCCTAGGACCCCATGTTCATGGAGTGGAAATCAAGCGCCAGATGCCCAAAGGACTGAGCCACCCAGGCACCCTGTCTTTTAAGTGAGGAAAAATATTGGAGGATTTATAATCCAAGGGAAATAGAAATGTATGCTCACAAAATACTTGTATATTAATTTACATCCATATTCATAATAGCCAAGAACTGAAAACACCATAAATATCCATCAAAAAATGTTGTGAATAAAACAGTATATCCATACAACGAAAGAGTTACTAGAATAAAAAGAATTACTCTTGACTCATGCAACATGAACAAATCCCCCAAAACATTAGGTAATGGAAAAGTAGTCAGACTAAAAGTTCAAATTGCATGATTCTAATGATATTAAATCTAAATATGGGAAAGCTAATCTATTGTGATAGTGTTTGGTCTACCTGCACCCCCTCTTCAGCCGAAGAACAGGACACCTGTTCCTCTTCTACAGGGGACAAATTTAGCAGTGGGGAAAACCAGGATGCATACAACACATGTGCTTACACAGAACAAAGAGGACACACTGAGCCTGAAACATGAAAATGTATTTTCACGCAAAGTGCCAAGTCCCACACCAGCTATGAGGATCTGACAGTTAGTAAGAAAGGGCCCAGGCCCAAGGCCCATTTTTATTCAGACCACTGGGCACTGACTGAAAGACTGTGCACATGAGACTGCCTTTCCCAACATTTACCTTTTCTCTAAAACCAAATATGATTGGTTGAATCTGTACTTGATTGTACGCGGATACAGACTGTGGACCTTGGTCAAATGAAATCCATGAACTGAATTTTGCAAAGATTCTGTTGCTTGACAGATTAATTTAGGAGGACATTCAAAACTGGGAGTACCAATTTTTTTTTTTTAAGGGAATAACCAGTGTGAAAACGATCAATTTCCATAACCCCAAGGAGTCTTGTCACATATTAACACCAATTTTAAATCCAATGTCCATCACATGAGAAATTTTTATTTGGGGACCCAAGGGCCTTGAATAAAGAATTTTGCTTCTTATGGGCATCTGCAGCTACACTTAACATAGAAGGATGGCTAGGAGACAACGGGACCTACAGGAATCACTACCACTGGTAAGCTTCATTATGGTAACATTTTTAAAAAGAATGTTTTATGCAAATAATCGGCAAGTTAACGTCACGGACCAGGGGGTTAGTCATCATTATTGTGTCTGCATTGAATATGCAATATATTATGTACAGGTAAGCTTATTGCTATATAAATATCATGTAAAAGTGAACGTGAAAAGAGAAAGATTGGAAGCATAGGGAAATTGAGGAATCCCAAGGTGAGAGTCCAGCTGTGCCAAGTGGGAAACCTGTAGTGCTGAATGTTGGAGCTAGTTTCAGACCTACCCAGATTCCACTCTTCTTCTTCGTATTCATTGCCACCCTTGCCCTATTTCCAAAGGCCAACACCTGAGGCTTATTTACAAGGTCTACTAAGCTTCTTAGGTCAGCATAATTTTAGCATCTCTGTCCTAACCTGAGGAGAGAGGTACATTTTGGAGTATGTGAACCCAGTGCCCTTGCCTCGAGTTCCCCTATGGGATCAGACTGAAGCTACCTTGTACAGACTTCACATGAAATGTGCCCTTTATCCATCCTGTTTCCCTCTCTCCCTTACAGTTTCCCAAGACCGTTCCTTTCGTCATTCACTCTGGAGTCCTCATCCCAGAGTCTGATTTGGGGGAACTCAACCTAAGATAGGATCCAAAGGCCTCAGGACATATGGACACTAATGGATTATAGAAAGATCTCGATACACTGTTCTTAGAGAATTGTATAGCTTCTAGCTGACCCTAGCCTCCTAACGCAGAGAAGGTTTGCCCTTATAGCAAGAACTTCAAAAAATGATAGTTAAAAAAAATATATATTCTTGTGCCATAGAAAAAGACTCCTATCCCGACTTCATCTTATAGAGGGTGTTCAGAAGAAACATAGTGAATCTAAAAGATCCTGAGAACTTTAACAAATACCCCTGAATTGGAAAAGTACAGGCTGAGAGAGCAATTTCAGTATAAGTCTATTAAGATCTCAAGATAGAGGAAGGGCTCCTGGGGCATTTTTTTCCCAGGGTCCTGGGACAAACTGGGACAAGCCACAGCCTATGGGTATAGACTGTATTTCTGGCTGGGTAAAATAAACCCAATGCAAGACACTTAAAGGGATCTCAAAAGCGGTGCCTAGATGGCACAGTTGGTTGAGCATCAGACTTGGTATTGGCTCAGGTCGTGATCTCAGGGTCGTGAGATTGAGCCCCATATTAAGCTCCATGTTCACTGCAGAATCTGCTTAAGATTCTTTCTCCCTCTTGTCTTCTGCCCCTCTCCTCCTCTTTCTCTCTTGAATACATAAAATCTTAAAAAAATTAAAATAAAGGGATCTCAAAAGAAATGTCAGAGTCCAAGCCCACAAGCAAGGATGGCACTCTGCTCCATCAACACTGTGTCCTTCATAAACCCGTAATTTCCTAGGTTAAAGGTTAGTAAAAAGCAACACCTATCACTCAAACTATAGGTCAATCCCCAGGAAAAGTGGAGTCAAGGAAAATTAACCCATACCAGATCACAACAATTACAAACTCTCAATAGGAAGCGTGAATCAATTGCAGAAGAAATCACATAGAAACGATGCAAACATACAAGACAGAGGGGAAATGCAATGAACCATAGAAAACAAAGCCTGAATAAAACAGGATTGAAGTGACTTTTGCATCTCCCGCTATTTGCCCAGTACAAACAACCCCATGACACAGGTTATTACAGATCAAAGAAAGCCATAGTAAGCAACAAGCCCAAGACCACAAAGCAAGTGAAGGATCTGATACTAATACAAATATCAAAAACAGACAGAGGCTAATAAAATGGCAGGTGGTGAACACTGCCAAAAATTACCACTGAACAATGATGAGAATTATGTTTACAGAACAAAGTACCCATCATTTGCCTCAACAAACAAGCAAAAGGGAAAAAAAATGAAAAACAAACAAACAAAACCAGAACAAAACCAAAACAAAAAAAAAGTAAGAAACAAAAGTCAGGAAATAGGAAAATTCTCAGAGAGCTAATATTCTCACCTTTCATAGCAGTGAATAAATTAACATTCTCCATAACTGAACTGTAGTTGAAATTTCAAGGTTTTAACTTTTAAACAGAGAAAAAAATAGAAACACAGGGTTCTAGTATCTCTTACCTAATCTCTTACCTAACACAAAAAATACTGAAGTTTAGTAATTCCTTCAGCTTCACCTCACACTTTGATGACAAATTCAGCTAGAACAACATTTAGTACATTTTACTGTCAGATTACATTTTTATATCATCATTGCTATTTTTCATGCATCAAAAGATGGTAAGAATGGTGTCCACCAGATGGTAACACTGTTAAAAATTCTAATGGGGGGGGGATGTGTAAATTGGTGTGGTTCGTCACAGTATTTTTTGTGTTATTTTATTTATATAAAGAATATAAAGTCATTTGCTTTAAAAATACAAACAAAATTATTGCATTATATTTTAGTTATTGATGGAATTTTCCAATACATAACTGAATAGGGTCACAATGTCATCATTTTCTCAAGGGCCCACTTGTATATATAATTTCATCCCAATTTTAAATCTTTTAAGTCAAGTGCCCTGGATTCATTCCCTTTTTTCCCTATTGATGCATCAAGAACAAAATTAAACAAATAAATAAAATGTGGACAAAGCAATCGATGGTGCTGGTGAGAATGTCACTAAAATAATTCACCATGAGCTATAGACTGAGCGAACAGTGAAAGGTAGTAAAGCGAGGGAGGTGATGACTTCACCCAAACCCCCTCTATATTGACTTTTCCGTATCTTACCCAGCAATATGTCAAGTGGGAGTGAAGGGAGCAAGTGCAAGAGGGAAGTAGGATAGAAAATGTGGTCTGAGAATTTTAGAGATGGACATTTTAGGAAGAACAGCTCTGTGTGGTAAAAAGATCTTAAATGTAGTTAGCTGAGTGGATTGCTGAAGAGATGGAAATCATTTAATCAACTGAAATCCCAGAGCAATGCTGCTATGTTGAGATCATAAATTCATTAATGGTGAATTAACTCAGGTGCCAAAGACTTTGTGAGGTGAACTAAATCCATGTGCCTAAAAATGAGGAGCATTTCTGAATGAAGCTGAAACTTGTCAGGACTGGTACAGGAGCCCAAGAAATGCTGACTATACATGATGCTTCCAAGTAAATAGGTATGAGTGGGTATGAGTGTGTGTGTGTGTGTGTGTGTAAATGAAGGTCTCTAAGTGGCTCAGAAACTAACATGATAATAAGATAGACCATTAAGGTCCAGAGGTAAGTCCAATAGTCAAGGGAAAGTTTGAGGTTATAAAAAAAAAAAATGCTACTGTCAGTGAACTGAGGTTTTCAGGAGGCACTTGGAAAAAATTAATGATGAGATCTGCAAGGGATGGCCACAACAGAAGGGAAGGAAAAAAGAGAATGAGGACAAGAATATGGGGCCTCTCTCATTTGATTGGTGGATGGCTAATGGAAGACAGAGACTATCAGAAGGAAGGATTGATTCAATCTGGAGCCTAGCACATGTACATGGTTAGTAAACATTATTTTAAGAGCAAATAAATTAAATAGCAGACTCAGGTTTGCAAATGAGAATTTGGTGTTAAGGTTTTTTTTTTTTTAATTTTATATATGTATTTATTTGCACATGAGAGAGAGAGAGACAGAGAGAGGAGAGGAGGAGCAGCAGTGGTGAGGAACAAGCAAACTCTGCAAGGAGTACAGAGCCTGACAGGACTCAATCTCATGATCCTGAGATCATCACCTGAGCCAAAATCAAGAACTGGAAGCTTAACTGACTGAGTCATCCAGACGCCCCTGGTGTGAAGTTTTAATTTACTTTCTAGAGGTGGGCATGTGGCCAAAAGTGACCAAAGAGGGCAAGAATATACAGTGAAGAAAAGAGTCTCTTCAATAAATGGTGTTGGGCAAAATGGACAGCCATATGCAGAAGAAGAAAACCAGACCACTTTCTTTCTTCGCAAAAAAAAAAAAAAAAAAAAAAAATTCAAAGTGGATTAGAGATGTAAATTTGAGACTTAAAACCTCAAAATTCCTAGAAGAAAACATAAGCGGTAATCTTAGACATTAGCCTTAGCAACATTTTTCTAGATAAGTCTCACGAGGTAAGGTAACTATTGGGACAACACCAAAATAAAAAGATTCTGAACAGCAAAAGAACGATCAACAAAATGAAAAGACAACCTAGCTAATGGGAGGGGTATTTGTTATATCCAGTAAAGTGTCAATATCCAAAATATGTAAAGAACTTACACACCAAAAAACACACAAAAAAAACAACAAAAAGAAAATAATAATCTTATCTAAAAATGGACAGAGGACCTAAAGACACATTTTCCCAAAGACAACATACAGATGGCCAACAGAAAGATTAAAGAAGATGCTCAATACCATTAATCATCATGGAAATGCAAATCATAACCACAATTAGGTATTATCTCCTACCTGGCAGAATGAGTAGTATCAGAAAGACAGAAAAAAAACAAATAAATGAACAAAGATAACAAGTGTTGGTGAGGACTGTAAGGACGTAGAAAAACGGGAACCTTTGCACAGTATTGATAAGAATACAAATTGACACAGCCACTGTGGAAAACAGTATAGAGTTTTCTTTAAAAATTAAAAAGAGGGGCATCTGGGAGGCTCAGTGGGTTAAGCCTCTGCCTTCGGCTCAGGTGATGATCTCAGAGTCCTGGGATCGAGCCCCACATCAGGCTCTCTGCTCAGCAGGGAGGCTGCTTCCCCCTCACTCTCTGCCTGCCTACCTGCCTACTTATGATCTCTTTCTCTGTGTCAAATAAATTAATTAATTTAAAAAAAAAGAAAAGAAAAGAAATACCACATCATCCAATAATTCCACTACAGTGTATTTACCCAAAGAAAATGTAAACACCAATTCAAAAAGATATACGCACCCCTATAGTTGTTGTGGCATTATGTACAATAGCCAAGATATGGAAACAACCCAAGTGTCCACCCATAGGTGATGGAATATTACTCAGCCATAGAAAAGAATGAGATTTGTTATTTGGGATAACATAGATGGACCTACAGGATATTATACTAAGTGAAGTAAGTCAGAAAAAGACAAATACCATATGATTTCACTTTTTTGTGCACTCAAAAAACAAAAAGGAAAAAAGAAACAAAAAAAATAGGAACACAATCACAAATACAGAAAACTGGTGGTTGCCAGAGGGATGGAGGTTGAGGGGAAAGGGAAAAGAGGTGAATGGGATTAAGAGATAAAACTTTCAGTTATAAAATAAATATGGAGATGAAAAGCACCACATAGGGAATAGAGTCAATATTGTAATAACATTATATCATAGCAGATAGAAATTACAAAAAAGTATTTTTAAATAGATATTTTCATTAATATATCCATTTCCCTCATTGTAAGTGATTTCAAAGATTAGATCATGAATAATGGCAATATTTAGTTAAATTATATAAATGTGTTTATGACTCTTGAAATCCATTGCCAAATTGCATAAATAGGAATAATTCCTTGGAATGCAGCCACAAATGATAGAGATGAACAACTCTGCTAGTTTCCTCCCCAACACCCGACCTCAGGAACCCTGAGTGTTATGAATAGTGCTTTCACATTTGCTAATTAAGGTTTAAAATGTTATTTGCATTTTCTTTGATAACTAATAAAATGTTCTATTCTTTCTCTGTCTCCCAGTATGTATTACTTGTATTCTAATATAGAACATAGCATGGCAATGGAGTTAATGTGAATGTTAATGTCAAAATGATCTGGCCTTGAAATCTATTTTGCCTATTTTCCTGACTCCTCTCCTAAATTGTATCTAAGTCCAAAAGAAAGCTATTATCTTTTTTTTCATTTTCTTTTTTTATTTTTTTTTATTTTTTTTTAAATTTTTTTATTTTTTTCAGCATAACAGTATTCATTATTTTTGCACCACACCCAGTGCTCCATGCAATCCGTGCCTTCTACAATACCCACCACCTGGTGCCCCCAACCTCCCACCCCCCACCCCTTCAAAATTCTCAGATCGTTTTTCAGAGTCCATAGTCTCTCATGGTTCACCTCCCCTTCCAATTTCCCTCAACTCCCTTCTCCTCTCCATCTCCCCTTGTCCTCCATGCTATTTGTTATGCTCCACAAATAAGTGAAACCATATGATAATTGACTCTCTCTGCTTGACTTATTTCACTCAAGAAAGCTATTATCTTACCTATTTTTGAAATGTTTAGCATTTAATCCACTATCACTATTAGGGAGTTGATGCATGTCTGTTGATTTGAGCTGTGTCCTCAGGGCACTTACCTAATTTGTCTTACTTTTCTAGAAAGTCAAGTTAGCAATGGTAAGGAATCTAAAAGGATAGGACCTCAAGCTTTTCTGTGTACCCTCCCCTTTATTTTCATATAGATTATTACAACTGTAGGTTTTTCCCCTTGTTTCCCCTTTTTCTTCATATGGACTGTTTCCCAGTTCCCCTTGTATGAGATCTTCACATGACCCAGTTATCAAAACATTTTTGCCATTGACAAATACTTCATTCTTTATATGCTTGCTCAGTTGTACTTCTAAGTAAACTTTCAAATGACAAAGAAAACTTCTATTTGGATGCTGATTGGTAAAATACTCAAACTGTAGACTGACTTGGCAGGATGGCCATTTTCACAACATTTAATGGAAACGGGAACATGATCCAACTTTCCTGTTATCTCTTATTCTTTTCTTAGACCTCAGGGAAAAGAAGACAAATTAAACATACCCCTCTGTTTATAATGTGCCATTGTCATTGGTCTGGTGAAGCCTCTGTTCTTAGTTCATTTCCATTCCATTCACAACAAACCTCTCCTCTACCTTCCTCCATGGACATCCATGTCAACTGTTATATAAAATGTGTCTTTGGGCATGTCATTTTGTAGTCTTCCTCATATAGTGTAGATTGCTTAGTGCCTGTTTACCAGAATATTTATCTTTCCATTATATTGTGAATGGTATTTATCTATCAATTATATAATTTAGGTGGTGGTTGTTAGATCTCAGAGCCACTTATATTTTAATTATTTTTCCTTACTCAGATTCTTAAGTATTCTTTTCCATTACATTTAATAGTTGAGTGATGAAATCTATGAATAATTATTTTTTCTATTTAACAATATTACCTTCATTATTATTATTACATTAACAAAAATTATAATGTAATGCTATTAGTCGTTGCTATTTCACTTTTTAATTTAAAGATGTGTACTGAATATTCTACTATTGAGTTTGATAGTAACTAATAGTTTAGAATAAAAACCTTTTCCCCACTTTATTTTGTTATTTTTTTATTTTTATTTATTATTATTATTTTTTTTTAGAGAGAAAGTGCAAGTAGTGGTGTAGGAAGGGGCGCATGGAGAGGGAGGGAGAGAATGTCAAGCAGGCTCCATGCTGAGCACAGGGTTGGGGAGAGGGGGAAGGGACAGTTAGATCTCATGATGCTGAGATCCTAACCTGAACTGAAATCAGGAGTCAGACACTTAACCAACTGGGCCACCCAGGCATCCCACAGCTTTGTCTATGTTAGAATATGTTTCTTAGGGATGCTTACTGAATTTTAGCCAGAGCTTTACTGATTCTTACATAATTATCATTTTCATTCAATTTAATTATGTATAGATTACAAATCACATTTAATCTTTCTTTACTTTTATGTATTTTTCTATTACAGCAGGTGGGCTTATGATGCAGTGATCACTGAGAACTGACACATCTGTAAATTCCCTCAGATTTTTAAATAGAACGTGAAAGAACAGAAAAATAGCAGCCTATTCCAGCTTTCAAAAATTCTACCATCCACTGAAACCAGAAGCACAAACAAGGGATTCCACAACAGGTTTGTGTCCAGCACATACTTACAATGTTAAAAAAATTATGGGGTCGCCTTAGTGGCTCAGATGGTTAAGCATCTGCCTTCAGCTCAGGCCATGATCTCAAGGTCCTGGGATTAAGTCCCGCATTGGGCTCTTGGCTCAGCAAGGAGTCTGCTTCTCCCTCTCCTCTGCCTCTCTCCCCTGCTCATATTCTCTCTCTCTCTCTCTCTTTCTCTCTCAAATGAATAAACAAACAAACAAAAGATGTTAACCAAATTATGTACACAATATTCTGGAAGATGGGACTTCAGTGAGATTGCAAACATCTCTATTAACTGGTGACAATTCTTTAGGAAGCTCTGACACTGTCACCCTATGATATATTAACTGTAAATATACAAGCACTCTCGGTGCTGATTGGATCACCACCTACATGTGTAAGAGCAATTTAAAAAAACATTTAGTCATTATTCATCACTAATTATAATAATTCATCAAGTGTCTACTGTAAGTTCTGATAAAGAGTAAAGTATGACTCTATCTTCCAAGGATTATAACTACATACCTAAGAAACAGCAATCTCACCAATGAGACATTAGACCAGGGAGAAAACTACTTTTAAATTTTGCATTGTTGTTTGGTACCAGCTGCCACTATTAGTGACAGGAGTCAATAGTTACTATGGGCTAGCAGCCTTCCCTATCATTTGAATTTCTGTGACACGCAAGATAGAATCATTACATAACTTACTTAACTCTGTATACCACATATTTAGAGTAAGTTTTTAAAAACTATGAATATTTTTCTTAGATAGGTTTTTCTAATTTGGCCTGAGAAGCACAGTTTTTCTTCTTCCTTGTATTCACATATTAAAACTAGTGCAGAATGACATTGACTCTCATGTATTTAAGACCTACAAATTAATAAAACTCATTTGTCCTTTGACAAAAATTTAGTATTAAACTTTTACAGAAGATTGAGTTTGTATAATTGAAACGATATTGAGTTGTTTTTAAATCTCCCTTCAGATGGTGTTGTGCCCCAAATGTTGTGTTTCAAAATGTTGCAAATTGAGATTACAGCTAGAATTTGATGACTCATATCACCATTTATCTCTAACAAGAGATGTTCATTTTCAAAAAGAGTGATTTTAAATTTTTCCAGTGAGTACACATGGCCAGCTTCAGCATGCCCCTACACCTGTTAGAACTTTCAAATAAGTTAGCTGATGTTACCTGAAAAAAATATTAACATATATGTTCAGACAGGTTCCCTCAAATCCCAGACTATTCCCCTTTTCCATAATTCCTGAGTGCCAGAAAAATAGGAGTCTAAACCAGGAATTAGGAATTGTTCCCTGCTTTTAATTAGTACTTTTATAGTACCTTGAGAGAAGAGATAGGTTGGTAAGCAACTGGCCTTGTTACTGCACACTATGAATAATGCTGAGAGAAATACTACAAAACACAGAATTGTGCTCATAGAACTGAGCTCCAGCAGTTGTTACTGGGCTTGTTTTTGGTGGGAACTTCATCATCCAAACTCGGATCCGTGGGAACCCATCACCTTCATATTCACAACCAGTTTGCAGGATTCCTGTGCTCAATGAGTGCTGTTTCCTGGGATCTGGTATTGAGGGGAAAGGATAGGGGCATGGCTTTCTTCTGGATCCATCAAGCCCCCAATAAAGGACTTGGAGGTTTCAAACATGTGCTCCTTCTCTTGCTGAAATCATTAGACCTTACTTAAGTCTGGTACTTAATCAGTCCAGAACTTAGCTGTGTTTTTATGTCATGAAGAAGCCAATCACTGTGGCTTGGGGCCAATGGAAAGTAAATGACCACATATACGTCCCTATTTTAATGCACAGGCTTTCTAGATGAAAATATGTCATGGGAAAAGTGGCACACAGGAAGACATTGTGAATGTTCCTATGGTTAGCCAAGGATGCCTCCAGGGGTGACCAGAACCATCCACACCATCACTGAATCTTGCATCCCTGAGCCACGAGTTCTCCTCTTTCCCTAGTTGAAACATTTAGCTTCATACATAGCTCCAGCAGTTTGTCCTTAACAGTGTCATTAGCTGACTATCTAACAGAATTGACCTTTATCTTTATGTGAGATTGATTTACCTGAATTTCCCTATTATCAGAAACATACTGACCCATGCAATTCTTAATGCAGAGATTTGATCTTTGTCTCCAATTAGTTTACTTTCATGATGATAACGTGGGATAACGAAATGTTCAACCACATGGAATAATCAAATAGAAAGCCCACAACCGATTTATATCCATAATTTAAACTTCACAGTAAGGTAGGTATTAGTTTCCAAATACTGCTATAACAAATACCACAAACTCAGTAACTTAACACAAATTTGCTGTCCCAGTTCTGGAGTCAGACGTCTAAAATAGGTCAGCAGGCCTGCATTCTTTCTGCCAGCTCTATGGGAGAAGGTGTCCTTGCCTTTCCCATGTGGGCAAGAGGTTTCCCACATTCCTTCACTCATCGTCCTTTTCTCATTCCAATGTCAGTTTCCATCATCACAGCTTTCTCTAAACTTGACCTTCCTTCTCCTTTCCATAAAAACTCTTGTGATCATGCTAAGGCCCACTTCAACAACTGAGCATGGTCTTCCCACCTCAAAATCCCTCCTATTATCCCATGTGAAAAGTCACTTTTATCATGTAAAGTAATACATTCAGGGAGTCCTGGAGTTAGGATATGGACATCTGTGGGGGCCACTGCTCTACCTACTACAGGAAGAAATACCTTTCTTTCATTATATTTCCAGAAATACTGTCAAGAATGCTATCATGTTTTTCCAAACGAGGAAACTGAAATCTAACAACACTGTACAGGCTCATGGATTTCACCACAGCTCAAAGGCAACAGGCTCACTGTCCCACAGGCTCCCATGGCCATCCATCCCCTACTCTACATAAGCTTTCCATGCTTCCCAACTGCTAGGTATAGTGTTTTGATTTTTAGCTTAAATACATAATGCTGAAAATAACTATATGTGGAAGGTGATCCCAATTAACAAGGAACCATGACATACATCTTTGCCAATGCATAGATTTCTATTAATTCTATAGATGTAAACAAACAATGATGTGGTCAGGACAATCTATCTCAATTTTAAATGGAAATTTCTCATTTCTCCCATTGATTTATTAGGAAATCCTTTTAAAATCTATCCTACTTTATTTCTTGGCAAATTGAGTCTAAATCATTCTCTGTGAAGAACAGTTAAGATTTAGGACAAAATAGTCTACAAATACCCAAGGTGGAAAAAAATCTGACTCTATTCCAAGAACCAGTCAAAGTGTACAAGTTTTTAAGTTCCATCATTTAGCTGATAGTCTAACAGAATCCATATGAAAATTTTATTGTGATAATTAGGTAAAAAGATGATTAGGTTCTCATTGCATTCCGTTCAACAGAGATTTGTTTCATTTACCTATCCCCTTCCTTTCAACCTGTTTCTTACTTCCTAATGGGTTGGATATACTTCACCTATTATCTGAGGACTCTACCAGGTCTATGTTCAGCCTGGAAAGCAGAACCACACTATAGATTTTAATTCTGCAAACAGAGTTTTCAAAAAAGCTGAAAACCTGGGAAGATGAAGTACCCAGAGATAAATCATCTGTGAGAAGTTGCTGTTACCTTTGAAAGTAGGGGTGCATAGAGAAGAGAGGATATCAGAATCCAGAAGCCATCAGGAGGAAAGGTCATCAGGAGGAAGTTAATGATCCCAGTGAAGGGGCTATCCGAGAGACCACCAGATGAGCCATGTGGAAGGGACCACCAGCTGGGAGCTGGAACTCAGGAGGAAGAACCCCGGGGAGGAGATGGGACATGAGATGAATCGATGGTGTGGGCTTCCAGAGGAGACAGAAACCACAGAGGACAAAACTAGTGGCAAGATGGAGCTGTATGGAAACGACAAGAATCATAAAGAAATAGCCACTGCTGAAGATTCTACCCAAAGCAGGGAGGTGAAGAATTCACCTCTCTACTCTTCACCCCCTTCAATCTCCAGCCACATAGGGTGAAAGAAACTAAGTTGAATCAATGGGCAATGGAACCTTAGCAATGTAGTTTTCAAAGATCACTCCCTGCTCTAAAGAGAAGAACAGGGGGAGGGAGGAAGAGGAGAGAGAGAGTAGGAGAAGCACCTGAAAATAAACAGTCCTAGGCAAAATGGCTAGAACCATAGCCCAGAGAAAGTAAAGGTAAGCATTAATGTTAACTTTAAGAAAAATGTCTAATTTTAAATGATTGTGATTTGCTCTATTGTTCATTTCTCACAGCTGAGTGGAAATCATTGCTGATGTGCTCTAATGTGCACCAGCAACATGATTATTAA
This sequence comes from Lutra lutra, assembly GCF_902655055.1. NCBI lineage: Eukaryota > Metazoa > Chordata > Mammalia > Carnivora > Mustelidae > Lutra > Lutra lutra. The sequence goes on from NC_062290.1 coordinate 56,328,130, forward strand.
TTTTTCTCAGTGTTGGATATAAACCTTTATCTGTTTGGAGAAGTATTTATGCCCATTACTAACAATTCAGCCAGGGCACTTTCATGCCCTGGAGCAGTGGCCATTCCAGGCTTGGCATATCAGTTAACCTCCTTATTTTATCATGTAGATCTTAACATTATCCTCTTCTCAGTTCTAATTATCTGAAAATATATATATCATCCCCAAAATGAACAAGTATGTCCCCAAAGTTAACAAATACATTTCCTATAACAGGGCTCATAATAATTGTGAGGAATCAGGAGGCTGGTTTTATGCCTTCTTTAAATGAAAGAGAAACAAAGATTAGAGGTTTTGATTACCTTCATCAAAGTCAAATAACTAATAGCAAGTAGTAGAGCTAGAAATAAAAATCCAGTACTTAGGAAAGGAAGCACTTTGTTCTCTTGCCTAACCACTATGTTAGATACATAATTAACTCCAGTTACGTTGTGGTGACTGCAAGATATGAAAGCTATATCTTAAAAAATTAATTAAAGGAGAGGGACAAGATGGCGGGGAAGTAGGAGGAGGCGCCTTTTCAACCTGTACCCTAAAGTGAGCTGATTACCTACCAAAGAACACCGATCACCCATGAAATCAGCCTGAGATCAGAATTATACACATCTGGATCTCTACAGGGGCAGAAGACGCCAGTGGGCAGGTAAAGCGGAGCGGGAAAGGTGGACTGATATCGGAAGATAAACAAAAGGGGGAGGGAGCCACCAGAGGTGACCTGTTGGAAAGTAATACTCCTAATACGAGCGAGAGTGCCCTGTGTCTGGGACCAGCATTAACTTGGAGACTGGTTGAAAACACTCCAAAAGAGCAAAAGATGGGGGGGAGGGGGATTGTGGGAATCGGTCAGCTAGGGACAGGGGCTTAAGTCCCCGGTCCCAGGACAAGCTCCCCTGGTGCTGAGCCAGGGAGAGTGCGGTGGAGAAACCAAGTCTTGGTCCCTGAGCCGCCAGCGCGCCCAAGATTGCATGGGTTCTGGCCCCTGTGAGGGGATGGGAGCCACACCAGACGGCAGAATGCGTGAGCTCTGCTACAGAGCCTGAGATGCGCGCACCCCTCATCCTCCCCTGAGAGAGGTGCAAAGGCCCAGCTGGCGCTCTTTGATGAGCGCCATTGTTTCAGAGCCTAAGACACGAGCCCCAAACTCTCCCCTGAGAGAGGTGCACGAAGGCCCAGCCTGGTGCTTTCGGACCTGCGCCCCGTTCTCAGAGCCTGAGACGCGTGCGTGACCCACAGCCTCCCCTGAAAAAGGTGTGCGCAAGCTGGGCGCTCTTAGACCCAGAAAGACCAGGCACTCCCAGCCCAGGCCAGCGGGAAAATCTTGGTGTGCGATCGCTGCTTGGAACCTCTCTGGCGGTCTGGAGCTGCCCAAACAGCTGCCGCTGCTTTGGTTTTGGGTACAAGCAGAAGATCCTGCGTCCCCAGGGACCGCGACTTGGAACCTGCTCTGCCAGCGGCTAAGGGGGGATTTATATGGGTGCTGCAACACCCACAGAAGAACAGACTGAGGCTTTTCTCTGAGAGGGAGGTCAGGGTGCAGTTTGCTTTCCTCTAAACCTACAAAAACTATCAAAAGCAGTCAAGGCGAGAGGAAAAAAAAAAAAAAGGTGAACAAACATAAAAACCTCCAGAGAACAAAAGCCTGAAAAAACTGGTTTCCTCAGAGCCCACCCCCTAGAGGGGGACTGGAGGACTTAACTCAGGGAACATCATTGACTGAAAACCCACATGGCAGGCCCCTCCCCCAGAAAACCAACCAGGAAAGGAAAAAAAAAAAAAAAAAAGTCTACAAGAGAACCACCACCACTACTTCATAGGACAACTTCTATTTTTAATTTGTCCCCACTATTCTGGCTCATTTTTATTATATAGATAATTTTTAACCTATTTACCATCACAGTGAGCTGTCCAGTACATCAAATTCCATAATAACCTTCTAACCTGAACTTTTTGATACATACACCTGTGTTTCTCTTTTACATTTCTATTTTTTGAATTTTTTTTAATTTTAGTTTAGTTTAGTCTAGTTTATTCCTTTTTTATTTTTATTTTCTAATATTCATATAGAGTTGAACTTCAAAGTAATCCCCTTTCCCCAATCAATACTACCCCTATAGGTAAACCAATTTTTAATCCCCCTTTAGCCTAGGAAAGTTGAGTCCTTTAACAAAGATATCAAGATACATCCAGGAAGAATCAAAACAACCTTCCTTGCCCACACTGAGAATTTATAACCACTCTCCCATCTTTTTCTTCCACCAGTGTTTCTGTGTTTTTGTGTTTGTCCTGATAGTATATAAATCTTACTCTTGGGGTTCTTTTTGACAAGGTTCTTCCTTTATTTGCATATATATATTTTTTTCTCCTGTTATATACTTTTATCAGTCTTTTTGCTTGTCTGTTTTTGTTTGTATACCTCATAAGTCTTACCTTGGGGCCCATTTGGGCTGAACCTTCTCTTTCATCTTCCCTTTCTTTCCTGTCTCTCTCTCTCTTTTTTTTTTTCTTTTTCTTTTCTTTTTTCTCTCATTTGGGTGGGGAAACCTGATTGCTCCAAAGTGTTCCAGGGTGCACCCAGACTGCACCATGGTCAATACAACCAGCTACATCTGTTCAGTCATCTCTCATGAAAATGACTAGGAGGAGGAATGCCCAACAGAAGAAAAATACGGAGGATGGACCTTCTGCAACAGAGCTAACGGCTATCAAAATAGACAATATGTCTGAAAGAGAATTCAGGCTAACAATTATCCAGGAAATAGGTTGGAGAAAGCCATGGATGACCAAACGGAATTGATTAGGGCCAAGCTGAAAGCGACCAGACAGGATGTTCACAATGTTAGGGCAGAGCTAAAAGCTACCAAGGCTGAGGTTCACAATGCTCTCAATGAGTTCCAATCTAATCTAAAGTCTCTCAAAGCTAGGGTAACTGAGACAAAAGATAGAATTAGTGATCTGGAGGACAAACAGATAGAGAGAAAGGATCAAGAGGAAGCCTGGAACAAACAGCTTAGAAACCACGAAAACAGAATCAGGGAAATAAACAACGCCATAAAACGTTCCAACGTCAGAATTATTGGAATCCCTGAAGGGGAGGAGAAAGAAAGAAGTCTAGAAGATATAGTGGAATAAGTTCTTCATGAAAATTTTCCCAATCTCGTGAATGGAACCAGCATTTGTGTACTAGAGGCCGAATGGTCTCCACCCAAGATTATAGATTCCAGAAAAACATCAAGGCACCTGATAGTCAAGTTGAGGAATCATAATTGTAGATATAATCTCTTGAAAGCCGCTAGGACAAAGAGGCTCCTTACTTACAGAGGAAAGCCCATCAGAATAACGTCAGACCTGTCCACAGAGACCTGCCAAGCCAGAAAGGGCTGGCAAGATATATTCAGGGCACTAAATGAGAAGAACATGCAGCCAAGAATACTTTATCCAGCAAGACTGACATTCAAAATGGATGGAGAGATAAAGAGTTTCCAAGACAGGCAAGGCTTAAAAGACTATGCAACCACCAAACCAACACTGCAGGAAATATTAAGGGGGGTTCTACAAAAGAGGAAAAATCCTAAGAATAGCACTGAACAGAAATATAAAGACAATCTACAGAAAGAAAGACTTCAAAGGTAACACGATGTCAATAAAAACGTATCTGTCAATACTCACTCTCAGTGTGAATGGCCTAAATGCACCCATAAAATGGCACAGGGTTGCAGATTAGATAAAACAACAGGACGCATCCATATGTTGTCTACAAGAGACCCATTTTGAACCTAAAGATACACCCGACTGAAATTGAAGGGATGGAGAAGCATCTTTCATGCCAATGGGCCTCAAAAGAAGACTGGGGTAGTGATTCTCATATCAGATAAATTAGACTTTAAACTAAAGATTGTAGTCAGAGATACAGAAGGACACTACATCATTCTTAAAGGGACTATCCACCAAGATGATCTAACAATTGTAAATATCTATGCCCCCAATATGGGAGCAGCCAATTACATAAGAAAACTGTTAATCAAGATAAAGAGTCATATTGATATGAATACATTAATAGTAGGAGATCTTAACACGCTTCTCTCAGAAATAGACAGATCATCGAAGCAGAAAATCAATAAAGAAACAAGAGCATTGAATGACACATTGGACCAGATGGACCTCATAGATATATACAGAACATTCCACCCTAAAACAACAGAATACTCATTCTTCTCAAGTGCACATGGAAGCTTCTCAAGAATAGACCACATACTGGGTCACAAATCAGGACTCAACCGATACCAAAAGACTGAGATTATTCCCTGCATATTCTCAGATCATAATGCTTTGAAACTGGAGCTCAATCACAAGGGAAAGTTCAGAAGGAACTCAAACACCTGGAAGCTAAAGACCACCTTGCTTAAGAATGCTTGGATCAACCAGGAGATCAAAGAAGAACTGAAACAATTCATGGAAACCAATGAGAATGAAGACACTTCGGTCCAAAACCTATGGGATACAGCAAAGGCGGTCCTAAGGGGGCAATACATAGCCATCCAAGCCTCCCTCAAAATAATTGAAAAATCCAGAATACACCAGCTGTCTCTACACCTTAAAGAACTGGAGAATCAACAACGAATCAAACCAACTCCACACATAAGAAGGGAAATAATCAAGATTAGAGCTGAGATCAATGAGGTAGAAACCAGAGATACAGTAGAACGTATCAATGAAACTAGAAGCTGATTTTTTGAAAGAATCAATAAGATTGATGAACCATTGGCCACACTAATCCAAAAGAAAAGAGAGAAAGCCCAAATTAATAAAATTATGAATGAAAAGGGAGAGATCACAACTAACACCAAGGAAGTAGAAACAATCATCAGAAGTTATTATCAACAGTTATATGCCAATAAACTAAGCAACCTAGATGAAATGGATGCATTCCTGGAAAACTATAAACTCCCAAAATTGAACCAGGAAGAAATCGACAACATAAATAGACCAATATCTAGTAACGAGATTGAAGCAGTGATCAAAAACCTCCCAAAAAACAAGAGCCCAGGACCTGACTGATTCCCTGGGGAATTCTACCAAACTTTCAAAGAAGAAATAACACCTATTCTCCTGAAGCTGCTTCAAAAAATTGAAGCAGAAGGAAAACTTCCAGACTCTTTCTATGAAGCCAGCATTACCCTGATCCCCAAACCAGGCAAAGACCCTACCAAAAAGGAGAATTTCAGATCAACATCACTGATGAATATGGATGCTAAGATTCTCAACAAGATCCTAGCAAACAGGATCCAACAGCACATTAAAAGATTATCCACCATGACCAGGTGGGATTCATCCCTGGGCTACAAGGATGGTTCAATATTCGCAAATCAACCAATGTGATAGAACAAATTAATAAGAGAAGAGAGAAGAACCACATGGTCCTCTCAATTGATGCAGAAAAAGCATTTGACAAAATCCAGCATCCGTTCCTGATTAAAACGCTTCAAAGTATAGGGATAGAGGGAAGGGAACATTCCTGAACTTCATCAAATCTATCTATGAAAAACCCACAGCAAATATCATCCTCAATGGGAAAAAGCTTGCAGCCTTTCCGTTGAGATCAGGAACATGACAAGGATGCCCATTCTCACCACTCTTATTCAACATAGTATTCAAAGTCCTAGCAACAGCAATCAGACAACAAAGAGAAATAAAAGGTATCCAAATTGGCAATGAAGAAGTCAAACTCTCTCTCTTTGCAGATGACATGATTCTTTATATGGAAAACCCAAAAGACTCCACTCCCAAGCTACTAGAACTCATACAGCAATTCAGTAACATGGCAGGATACAAAGTCAATGTACAGAAATCAGTGGCTTTGTTATACACTAACAATGAAAATACAGAAAGGGAAATGAGAGAATCTATTCCATTTACTATAGCACCAAGAACCATAAGATAACTGGGAATCAACCTAACCAAAGAGGTAAAGGATCTGTACTCGAGGAACTACAGAACACTCATGAAAGAAATTGAAGAAGACACAAAAAGATGGAAGACCATTTCATGCTCTTGGATCAGAAGAATAAACATTGTTAAAATGTCTATACTGCCTAGAGCAATCTATACTTTTAATGCCATTGCAATCAAAATTCCACCCGTATTCTTCAAAGAGCTGGAGCAAATAATCCAAAAATTTGTGTGGAACCAGAAGAGACCCCAAATCGCTAAGGAAATGTTGAATAACAAAAATAAAACTGGGGGCATCACGTTACCTGATTTCAAGCTTTATTACAAAGCTGTGATCACCAAGACAGCATAGTACTGGCATAAAAACAGACACATAGACCAGTGGAACAGAGTAGAGAGCCCAGATATGGACCCTCAACTCTATGGTCAGTTAATCTTTGACAAAACAGGAAAAAATATACAGTGGAAAAAAGACAGTCTCTTCAATAAATGGTGCTGGGAAAACTGGGCAACTATATGTAGAAGAATGAAACTCCACCATTCTCTTACACCGTACACAAAGATAAACTCAAAATGGATAAAAGACCTCAATATGAGACAGGAATCCATCAGAATCCTAGAGGAGAACATAGGCAGTAATCTCTTCGATATCAGCCACAGCAACTTCTTTCAAGATATGTCTCCAAAGGCAAAGGAAACAAAAGCCAAAATAAACTTTTGGGACTTCATCAAAATCAAAAGCTTCTGCACAGCAAAGGAAACAGTCAACAAAACAAAGAGGCAACCCACGGAATGGGAGAAGATATTTGCAAATGACAATTAATTCAAAAGGTTGATATCCAGGATCTATAAAGAACTCCTCAAACTCAACACACACAAAACAAATAATCATATCAAAAAATGGGCAGAAGATATGAACAGACACTTCTCCAATGAAGACATACAAATGGCTATCAGACATGAAAAAATGTTCATCATCACTAGCCATCAGGGAGATTCAAATTAAAACCACATTGAGATACCACCTTACACCAGTTAGAATGGCCAAAATTAGCAAGACAGGAAACAACATGTGTTGGAGGGGATGTGAAGAAAGGGGAACCCTCTTACACTGTTGGTGGGAATGCAAGTTGGTGCAGCCTCTTTGGAGAACAGTGTGAAGATTCCTCAAGAATTTAAAAATAGAACTTCACTATGACCCTGCAATTGCATTACTGGGTATTTACCCCAAAGATACACATGTAGTGAAAAGAAGGGCCATCTGTACCCCAATATTTATAGCAGCAATGGCCATGGTTGCCAAACTGTGGAAAGAACCAAGATGCCCTTCAACAGACGAATGGATAAGGAAGATGTGGTCCATATACACTATGGAGTATTATGCCTCCATCAGAAAGGATGAATACCCAACTTTTGTAGCAACACGGACAGGCCTGGAAGAGATTATGCTGAGTGAAATAAGTCAAGCAGAGAGAGTCAATTATCATATGGTTTCACTTATTTGTGGAGCATAACAAATAGCATGGAGGACATGGGGAGTTAGGAGAAGGGAGTTGGGGGAAATTGGAAGGGGAGGTGAACAATGAGAGACTATGGACTCTGAAAAACAATCTGAAGGGTTTGAAGAGGTGGGGGGGTGGGAGATTGGGGGAACCAGGTGGTGGGTATTAGAGAGGGCACGGATTGTATGGAGCACTGGGTGTGGTACAAAAACAATGAATACTGTTATGCTGAAAATAAATTTTAAAAATGATTTAAAAAATTAATTAAATAAGTAACAGTAGTTGGGTATGTGACTTAAATGACACTTTGAAGAGCTATTTACCATCATCAACAATTTTGGCTTTGAGGAAAACTAACAAATACTAAAATACTGAATTTGTGAATTCAATCTGAGAAACACATGATTACTATGGGGAAAAAAAAACCCTTTAGAAAAACAAAAGTGTCTACCTTCTACTTAATTAGCATAAAATAAATGACATAGCATTTATTACCCTTTACTGGTCCTCTCCTTCCTTAGGTTACACACTAATATCTTCAATTTTACAAGGCACAGAATTTGTTAATTACCATTTCGTTCTTCAGATATCTTTAGTGTATTTTTCTAAATGACTGCCAAGAGAGAAAATAAGTTAGACTATTTTTGTGTCCCCAACGTTGATTTGATCTATTTTATCTTGTGTAGAAACATTCCTTTTTTTTTTCCAGTGTTCCAAGATTCATTGTTTATGCACCACACTCAGTGCTCCATGCAGTATGTGCCCTCCTTAATACCCACCACCAGGCTCACCAATTCCGGCACCTCCTCTCCCCTCCAAAACTCTCAGTTTGTTTCTCAGAGTCCACAGTCTCTCATGGTTTGTCTCCCCCTCCAATTTTTCCCAAATCACTTATTTAAAGAAGAAAGAAAGGAAGAAAGAAAGAAAGAAAGAAAGAAAGAAAGAAAGAAAGAAAGAAAGAAAGAAAGACATTCTTTTATTCATGTGATTATTCTATTTACCCTAGAAAATTATGTGACAATTCAAAAAGTCAGTATCATATTTAAATATAACTATCATTATTTTTTTTTGGTAACTATTATTCTTGAGCATCTTCTCTCTTTTTGGTATTAGAATAAGGGTATCATTACCTGAATCATATAGTCTCATTTTTGTAGTTATTATAAAGCCAAAACAGTTATATGGATATCATGAAATACACACAGATATACATGTGTATGCATACTTATATACACATGCATTTGTGCACACATGTATGCTTTGGCATATGTGTATCCTTGGATGTACATACTTATGTTTACAATGGACAGAGAAAGGTGCAGGTCAGAAGTGCCTACAAAGTAGATCTGTCGTCATTATACAAACAGAAATGGGAAGAGCAGATTTGTATTTGCGCACCCCTGTGTGTATATATACAGTCCACAGAGTCTGTACTCTTTTGATCTATGACTTCTCATATTCACCTTCTCGGGCTCTGAGATTGTAAGATTGGGGCATGTGTGTGTAAGTAAGATTGGGGCATGTGTGTGTAAGCAAGATTTTAGCAGTGTCACAGCAGCAGGTTGAAATTGGGAATTTATTACAGAGAATGGGAAGTTTTTACCTGAGACATTTTGATCCAGAGCATCAGGGGAAAATATATATATAAAAATTCAAGGACAACTGCATGTAGGACCAAATTACCAAGGTTTGGGGCAGAAATACAGCAACCTGGCTCCCCAGAGGTCTCTAATTGCTCACTTAGACAGAAACCACCATGTCCTAGCCCAAACACAGAACAACTACATCTTTCCTCTCTTAACCTTTTGGCCCCAATTTCATTCTTCCTCCCTTTTGGTTTCCCTTTTGATGTCTGAAGAGAGCTCATTTATTTGTTTTCAGTGTGGTCTCACAAGAAATGCTGGATGCAGAAGAGTAGCTAGACAGGAAAACAAGGAATCTTGTTGATAAACAAAGGAGCTTGCCTCCCATGGCGGGGTGGGGGGCATTGGGAGGCAATGGTTTGAGGATGAGGAGTTGAAAACACCAAGGCTTTCCAACAATACACAGCTTCCAGGTTTCTAAATATAATATGGAAATATGGATCTTCCAGGCTAAATGGAAGGACCATTAGCAGTAACTATGTAATTCTGTTCTTGGTTTCTTTCCCCTCATGTTTCTTGATTTGCCCTTTTCTTATTGCCCTCCATTTTTAAATTAGGAAAGTGTCTTCTAATGTAAACTGTGTCAATTTATTTTGAAAGTAGTTCAGGCAATGGTTATAAATACGCTAACATGACTCAATACTATAGCTCCCGTCAACCTCTACTGTCTTTGTTTTCAAACCAAAGATCCCCACAGGTAAGCTGTTTTTCTTCATTAGCTTATTATGTTTTTTTTCCTCCTCTCTAATAATTATACTTAGAAGAATAAAAATAAGCAGTTCTTTCTTATTCACCAAGAATAGGTCATATATAGGTATTTACATATCTTTCCAAACTTCACAACAACTCTGAGAGGCAGTCACTATTTCCACTATTTGTTTTATAACAAAATAGTAAGAAAGGAGTGGGAATTCTTGGGATCTGTAAATTGTACATGTGAGGGAATTGAGGCTATAAGGAATTCTACAAGGGACATACCTGCCCAAAATCTCTGAGGGAATCCCACAACAGATTGCCTTACGCAGATTGCCCTATGGTTGCCCCTCTACCCTCTGATTTTGGCTTGGATCCAGCAATTTCACAATCTTTGAAAGCCAAAGTTTCTTCCAGGAGCTTTTGCTATTCTCTGGGCAATTACCTTCAGAGCTTCCTTTACTCTCCTATCTCCCTTCCTGTGTAATATTTTTACACCCTCTATCAATTTAGATACATAGACTGCCTCTTCCCCATTTTAACTTCCTCCAAAATATCCCTTTCATTAAAAAAAAAATACTGAGAATTAACCTTGGTACTAAAATACTTTATGGAGTAAAAGAAATTGGAGAACTTGATTAGGACCTGGTAAGAAGTCACCTTCCAACAAAAGGAGCCAGGTATCCTGAACAGTCATTGACGGGTTCTGGTATGCCTCTATAAGAAAGGCTGAGTGACAGCAGGGACCATGAATACATTGCCCAACAAAACTATGGAAACAGCAAAGTCACCTTAGGCCTTAATACTGGACCGGAAATGTTGTCCCCTGTGTGTGTTCTATCCCCTTCCTGACGGTATAAGGAACACAGAGGAATAATACAGACACAAACACAGAGGAATTATACAGACACAAACTAGACAAAAGTATTACTAGAGTTCCTAGAGGCCACCTTCCTTAGTCTCAAGTATAAAAACCTCCTTTTTCCTAGAAGACAAAATGATATAGAAATGCTGAGTTTAATTTATAAACTCTGCAGGTTACTTGCTATGGGAGATCTCCATCATAGTCTTCAATAACTCTGAACTCTGTTTTCTCATCTAGAAACTTGTGTATGGGGAGAATTTTCTGAAGATAATAAGATGTAAAAAATAATTAACATGTTCTATCCCTGGAAAACTGATTATCAACCTTTACTGTTTCTCCAGGGTTTTTCTGACAATCTTTGTGAGTTTGAAACACCAATCTCCTACCTTCTTTCTTTACATTTAGCTTTATTTCCTTGACCCTGATTTTTTTTTTGTAACTTTATTTTTTTTTTTCAGTGTTCCAAGATTATGCACCACACCCTGATATTCTTTACGGATTCTTTCAAGGGTTTTCTTAACTAAGTACCTTGAATGTATGTAATTGTTGCTTGAAATGGCTGTGTCCCTTAGGTGATAGAAGACAGCAGATTTTTAAAATACTGTGACACAATGAATATTTGCATGAAATGGGCTAAAGACTGTTGAAATCTTTAAAAGGTGGAATCTATATTTCAGAGAACCAAAGAAAGATAGAAAGAAAGTTACCTAGAACCTTAAAAAGTAAAGAGTTGAGAGGAACACCCATTCCATCTCTTTATCTAAACCAGGTCTCTTTCTACATCACCAAAATGTGGGCAATCGAGAACATTATTTAGCTCCCCACAGAAAAGATGATGGATCTGAAGAACTATTATCAAAGATCTGACCTTTGAATACCAGATATTATCAGAGAATCCTAACCAGCACAAGACTGATAATCACAAATATAGCTGAGGATAGTTCCTCTTGATTGCAGAGGAAAAATCATCCCCAAATAGGTAGGACTCACTGAGTTGTATCTACAATCAACAATGAAGAGTATCACAAAAATATAGTCCTTGTCAGCCAAGATAGACCAGTTATGCTGCAGTAAACAAACAAGTCCCAAATCTGAACATAGGAAAAAGTAAGTTCTTGCTCATGCTACAAGTCCAGTGAAGACTATTTGGGGGATGGGATGGCTCTGCCTGTTTCGTTCTTCAGGGATACTGGCTGACAAAGGTTCCATCAACCATTAGGTGATCTGCACATGCCTTTATTCTGTGTCATTTCCACTCACTTTATGTTGGCCAAAACAAATTACATGACCATATCTAAATTAAAAAGAGACAGAGAAGTACAATCCTATTAAGTTACTGGAAAAAAGGCAAAGCAGGATGTTTGTGAGGGCCCTTTTGCCTGCCATATATTATCACAAAATTATAAATATAAAATAAATAGATGTATAAACTACTAGGGAGAAAAATCATAGTACTCATAAAATAAAAAATAGAATTAAATGAGAAATTCTGGAGGAGGGCATACTTCCAGAATTGCCCATGCAATCATATTGATCACTATATACTATATATGGAAGTGAAAGAATTACCCGATGGTCTTTGGGTAATTAAGAAATACACCCTTTCACCAAAATTTTCCTTGGGAAATACCTCCAGGTACTGAAGGCTGATTTTCAGAAAGAATTTTTGAACAGGAATGTTGTTGACAAAAATGAGTACTGACAGATCCATTTATCAAAGAGGTGGGTGAATAAGATCATGGAAAGCAATAACTGCAGCTGGTTAGAATTATCTGAGCATTGAAACATACACATTAACAACAAACACAGCATAAAACAAAACCACAGCCATGATTCCAGAGCTCCAATTAGATTACTAGGTTGGTGGAAGACTGAAAAGATAAAACCACAAAATACAGCACTTCTCTTTCCCATGTAATTGATTCCACAGACATCGTGGACAATTCGAATTATGTAAAGAAATCATAATAGCTACAGAAGTTTTAAGATGATCAGTAACACACACACACACACACACACACACACAGAGCTTTAATGATTTAGGTCCTAAATTTAGTTTCTAAATTTTTGAAATCATGCTTAATTCAGTAAAAGGTAAGGATATGAGTAAAACCTGGTGCCAGAACATTTTATACAATTATGCTTAGTACAATTCTTGGAAACATTGGCAATTTAAAATACATCTTTTTTTTTTATTGTGTTATGTTAGTCACCATAAAATACATTATTAGTTTTGATCCAGTGTTCCAAGATTCATTGCTTATATACAATACCCAGTGTATTATTTGTTTAGATAAAAGGCGGGTTACAGAGTTGAAAGGCAGGGTGCAGATTAAATGTTGGGATTTTCAAAAATAAATATATTTATATTTTTCTATCTTCAACAGACATGCATAAAATTTAAATGTTGGAATACACCAGTGGACAAAATTATCTGTCTGATATATATCCACCATTGTTCTTCTCCTATTTAAATCAGTAAAATGTATGGGAAATATCATCAAGTGAAACAAGAAGGCATACTTAAACGATAATGGAAGGCAGGGGCAGACTGACAATACTCAATCTATCTACATCCAACAAACAACAAGGCATTCCAGTACATAAAGCAAAAATTCTGTTACAAATACTAGGAATAAAAAAGAAACATAATTGCAGTGATGTTTTAATTCATTGTTACCATTATATGATGGCTAACAATAGATAAAAGCAAAGACAGGAAATCAAAAATATATAAATTATGGGATTTGTTTCCAGTTTTATGTTTCCTCTTTTATTATTTTTCTTTGCTTCAGCTAATGAGCCTAAGTTCATTGAGTGCTATGTGCTGAAACAGAGCTTTCTCATGTACCATAGCTTAAGACTTGGCTGCTAATGGTACCAGCACACTTTTCACATAGGGCAGAAATCTCAGAGGCCAAAAATCTTTTAATTTTCTAATTTTTTCAAATTTTTATTTATTTATTTGACAGAGAGAGATCACAAGTAGGCAGAGAGGCAGGCAGAGAGACAGGGGTAAGCAGGCTCCCAGCTGAGCAGAAAGCCCAATCACGGGGCTCAATCCCAGGATCCTGGGATCATGACCAGAGCCGAAGGCAGAGGTTTAACTTACTGAACCACTCAGGTGCCCCCCCAAAATCTTTTAAAAATTATCTCAGAAATGTGCCTGGGTGGCTTAGTCAGTTAAGCATCCTGCTCTTCATTTTGGTTGAGGTCATGACTTCATGGGTCATGAGATAGAGCCCTGTGTCTGGTTCCTTGCTCAGTGGGGAGTCTGCTCAAGATTCTCTCCTTCTGCCCCTCCCCATACTAGGGCACACTCTTCCTCTCCATCTCCCTAAAATAACTAAATCTTTAAAAAAATAATAATAATCTCAAAATCCAAATATATGTTCCTCAATATGCCCACTGAAATGATTTCAGCATTGTTTATTCAACATTCTACTCCTCTCCCTATCCCTGTGTTAATTAACCAAGATCTCCTATTCATTATTCTTTCTGATTTTTACAACTTATTTACTACATTATTTGGTTATGATGCTGGACTGAAGCAATGTCTTAGGGAAGATCTAAAAGCATGAAGATGTAGCATTCTCTACTTCCAAGAAGGCTACAAGTTCATTTTCAGGGTAACTAGTTAGAGAGCCAAAGGGCATTAATCCACTTGATGCTCTACTGTCTGAAATAGCATTGTTGTTTTGTGAACTAAAAGCCAAAGACTGCATTTTATCTCAGCAAATTTGCTCTAGTCTAAGTCTGTTAGATTCAAACTCCTCATGTGTGGGAAAAAAAGGCAACTAATGTACTGTAAATGAAATGAATATAAACTAAGTTGTTGGAATTTATAATGAGAGATGAAATTAAAGACTTATTCTGCCTCTTAGCAGTGAAATGAGTTCTAGTCAATTGGATTATTTTTCAGTAAAAGTTTTACAAAAGTCTAAATTAGAAAACACAAATGAAACCAAATTAGAAATCATATGCAAAATATAAATGCAAATTTACTTTGAGAAAGTAAACTAATGAACTGATTGGGAACATAAGCATAGAGGATTGTCATTTTTAATTCCTTAAGTGTCATAAATTGAATGGTAAGATATGTTTTTATTTAAGTAAAAATCTGTGCCTATGATGACTAGAAATTTTTAGGGTATAACCATAACAATCCTAAGGTCTAATTCCTCATTTTCCATTTCCATTTTTCATTTTCCACATGGATAATAGCAGCCTGGAGAAGTGACCTCCTCTGAGGCCACACAGCCAGCAAAGACACTGGATTCTGGGTGTTAGCATACAGTCCTTTTCTTTCCAAAGATCTACAGATCATTGTCACCCCTTATTATGTAGCTCATTAATCATATTCTGGGGTAATATATTTAAAAACTAACTTTGGAAATGTTGGAACTGTGTTTTATCAGAAAATGCTATTGGGACTATTCATAAATAGGCACAGGATGTCAGTGTTGAAACCTACAGAGACTAGGGAGGAGAAAAAAAAAAACAGTAGTAGGGGAGTCATAAAGTTCTGATCTAAAGTTCTGGAAAAGCAGAAGAGTCTACGGCCATACCACTCTGAACGTGCCTGATCTCATCTGATCTCAGGAGCTGAGCAGGGTCAGGCCTGCTTAGTACTTGGATGGAAAAGCAGAAGATAATTAAGGAAAGGCCAAGCTGAGAGCACTCCTGTGAGAAAATGAAGAGGAAGAACTACATGGCATCCAGATCAGTACATGACAGGTTTAAAAGTCAGGAATTCATCTTCAGAAGCAAGGCGGGATAGGGCAGAAGACAGTGCTGCCCACCAAAGTGTAGAGTCTCACACAAAAGGGCTCTGCAGTGAAGGAAGCTGCAGGTATCCCTTGATGGATGTGTGGTGTGGTGTGCTTGTGCTTGATGGCCAGGCCCTAGAAACTTGTGTGATTACGAGAGTCATTTAGGAGTTAGAAGTAACAGGGTTATGATGATATGTACATGCAAGCAGGATTATTTTATGATTAGGATCATCCAAATGAATAACGAATGTGTTCTTGGTGTTGGGAGTTTTCTGCCCTGCACTGTGGGAGTCTGAGCCGAGGGTGGAGCAGGTGTGTCTGATGATGCGAGATTAGCATAAAGCACTGCAAGACCCAGGTACTCCCTATGTCTAGTAATTTTACTGCTTTTGAAGTACTGCAGAGGTCGTGGGCAAAGAGCCAGGATTCCTACTGGCCAGCCAAGCTTCCTTAAGCAGTACCCGTCATTTCAAGCCCCTGCAACTTGGATGTGGTTTTACACACTCTTGTTTGTGTCTATGTACAGAGGTTGTTTCTGCTCTCGATAAACAATGTCAGAAAGAGAGAGACAAAAGAAAGAAGTACACATCAAGAGGGCTTCACACACACAGGCAAATAAAGCAAAATCTCTACAGAGATGTAGAGACCCAAAGAATGAACGCAGAGAGAGATACAGAGAGACAGGCAGAAAAAGAGAGATACACGCACAGGCATAAACATACAGACACACTGCCACAGAAATACAGATATACTACACCTACAGAGAGAGAGGAGGAGGAAAAGATACAGAGTCTCAGAGAGACACACAGGCATGCAGGATGAGGAACGTGCAGAGACAGATCTGCACAGAGAGATCCAGGCAGCACAGTGGTAAGACAAATAGGAATATACAAGAGGAAGAGATACATGCAGGGGGAGTCCCACCAAAATCCAAACTTGTATTGTTCTCAACAGTCCATAAAACTGTGCTTGCCAGGGCCTCAGTCATGCCAGTCTTATCAGAATTGCCAGGACTAACACCAGAAATAAGCTGGGGGTTTTTTTTGTTTTGTTTTGTTTTGTTTTGTTTCTTAAACTGCATAGATATTTCTATTACATACCTTTGGTGAGAAACATCTCATATTAAATGTTCATCAATGGTAAAGTAATGTGCATATCATTCCTTTTTTTTTTTTTCTTAACTGAAAGAGCCTTACCAGTACACTAAAAATTTTCAGTGGTTTTTCAATGGTCTAATGTGTCACTTGTCCCCAATTTAAGCAACTTTTTGCCAAGCTATCTGTAACTTTTAAATATTTTCTACTTTTGTTTACTCATTTTAGGTTTCTAATACTTTTGGTTCTCTGGTTTCACCCTTGTCCACTTTTTTTTTCCACCCTTGTCCACTCTTATTATTTTTATTTATATGATCTTAAACTATTATTGTATTTTATTTATCCTAATTCTTGGGCTAGCTCTTTTTATTCTCTGCTGCTAGTTATTAAATTAATTGGAATGTCTTCGATGGCAAGCAATGGAAAACTCAAGTCAAACTCGCTTAAACAATAAAAACATTTATAGACTCTCATACCTGGAAGTCCATAGGTCATGCAGGTTGTAGGCTTTACTGAATTCAGTGGATTTGATTCCATTCCCCTGTGATTCTTGGAGAAGCAGGAAGAAGTAGGAAACCTCTTTGTGTACTAGCTTCATCTTTAGGCTGCTAATCAGATGGCAACAGTGTTCCTAATATATCTACCAATAGCCAGAAGGAGAGAACTAGCTTAAGATTTTCCCTTAAGAATAATGAAAAGTTTCCCAGAATCCTCTTTTCAAAATTTCCCTTACGTTGCGTTGGCCCAAATTGAGTCTTGTGCCATTTCCTGAACCCATCTCTGGCCAAAGAACATCCTACCCCCGCCTTTTTTTTTTTTTTTTTATTCTTTTTATCACAGGTTTGGGTTCTTAAACTAATCACTGTCTGGGAAAGGGGATTTTGTTCATTGACATTGACTAATTAGAGCTCACACCTGAGCTGAGGCCAACTTCTAAAACCTCACCATTGCTACGAATCAAAAAAGGAGTAGATATCAGAAGGAAAATTAAGGTGTTAGCTTGGAAAGGGAATAGGTACCCAGCCAGCTCCCAGGTAGGCAACCAATTATAGCCACTAACATCATCACCTTATTTTTTGACAGGTCTTAACACAGATAAAAATTACATGTGTAAAATGCTTTATATTTGTTCTGATTTTTTTTAAAATGACAGTGGCAGTTCTACTGGCCATCCTGTTTTGTTTTGTCATTTTTTAACTAGCAAATTGAGAGATTTGGTAAACTATTAACCTTCTCTGTGAGATCTGCCCTGCTTTTTAATCCCCAGAATTACTGACACTCTTTTATGATATTTCATTTATATTTTTGTCAGAGTGTTTATTGGTTGATATTTATGTTAGACCATGACCCCATGGAGATGGGATGAGGCATTCATTCTTAAAGCTTCATGGTCTTTTATAGTCCTAGAATACATTAAGTGCACAATTAATGTTTACTGAGTTGATTTAAATATCAAGCAATTGGAATGTTTATAGAGCATATTCACTGACATAAAAAAGACTGTGAGGGAGGATTCCAGATGATGCTAATTTTGAGAAAAACTCCATGAAGGCTATATCACTCTGCTTTAAACTACTTTGGGGAAACTGTCCATATTTTAACAACTTACAATAAAAGCCTGCCCAAAAAAGTTCCTAAAGTATGAAAAGTATGGCATAGGGAATAGAGTCAATAATATTGGAATAACACTTTATGGTGACAACTGGTAACTATACTTATCATGGTGAGCATTGTAGAATATATAAAACTATCCAATCACTATGTTATACAACTAAAGTTAATATCATATTGTATGCCAACTATATACTTTAGTAACAAAATCTTTTTAAAACTTCTAAAATTAAGAAATAGCACTGAGATATAAGAATTATATGCTGCTGAAAGAATATGTTGCATAGTGCATTACACACCCTTAAGTCAATTTTGGATACTCACAGAATGTCTCAGACACATTTCTTTAAATCTCTTCGAAACATCTAGGGAAAATTTTCAGAATATCAGTGGGTTCTGGCAATAGGCCATTAACTTATAAGAAAATGTCAAAAATTATTTTTAAAATATTTATAATTTTATATATTTTGTACATGTAATACTACATTGTTTCCTATATGTGCACAAAATATAAACAGTAGGTTTGAAAACAACTTATGTATAAAGAAAACCTGAGCATTCCCACTTGCCTCTAACAATTATCAAATTAGAGTTTAAGACTGATTTTGTAAAACAGAAATTTTAAAGAATTCAGAGAAGGGGGGAAGGAGCAAGGAGTATGAGACCTAATATCATCAGGGCACAGGAGTTCAGGTAGATAGTTATCAAACCCTTCTGAACACCTACAAACTCAATAGGAGATTGAAGAGAAGAAAAGCAGCAATTCTAGGAAGAGGCCACTTTCTGGAAGGTAAGACATGCAGAGAAGTGAAACTGAGGTGATATATGGGAGATAGACCCTGGGGGGAGGGGCCCTCTCCTGGCAACCTCTAGAGCAGCAGAGCACAAAATCGGAACTTTTAGAAGTCTGCTCCACTGAGGGACATCACCCCAGAGGCTAAGCAGGGGATGGCGCCCTTGCAGGAACAGTGTGGTCTCAGGACCCATGGGGTCACAAAAAGATCAGGGGTGTCTGAATGTGGCAGAGCTCCCAGGTGTTGGAGCGGGGAAGCCAGCTGTAGAGATGGAGCCGAGCAGTGGGCTCTCAACTCAGGATTACCTTAAACCATGATCTGAGGCACAGTCAGACCATTGCTCTTTGAGCAGGGACCCCACAAGTGGCAGATCCAGAGAGACTCCCCCCTCCTCTGGGAGAACCAGCACAGGAGCCCATGGCAGGAATCTGCTGGGTTTGGAGACTCCAAAAAGGGCTGTGCACCAGAGACAGAAATGCTCAGTCACAGACCGGGTGAGCTTTGAGTGCAGCTGGAGACCAGGGTGATGGGAGTGATTGACTGCTTTTCTCCAAGGGTACACTGAGGAATGGGAACCGGAGCTCTTGGCTCCTATGGGGCTGGAGATTGGGAGGCTGCCATCTTCATTCTCATCCTACAAAGCTCTACGGAAAGCGTTCAGAGAACAAAAGCTCCGAGAGCGAACCCAAGCAGATTACTTAGCCTGGCCCCTGGCAAGGGAGGTGCAACTCCACCTTGGGCAAAGACATTTGAGAATCCTTGCAACAGGCTGCTCTCCCAGAAGATTATAAAGAACATCCAGCCAAGAACAAGTTCACTGATCAATGGGAACTATGGAAATCCAGAGCTAGGGAATGCAGCACATAGAATTCATGGCTTTCTTCCCATGATGCTTTAGTATTTCAAAATTTAAATTTTTAAAATTTTATTTTTTCTTATTCAATTTTTTAAATTTTTCCTCTTTCATTTTCATTTTCATAGGCATATTCTGTCTATTCATTGTATTTAACCTTATTTTTTGTACACATACAGGTTTTTCCTTTTTTTAAATTTTGGGATGCAGTTTCTTCTACCAGATCAAAATATACCCTAAATCTAGAGCATGGCTTTGCTCTAGTCTCCAGCCTGATCACATTCTTTCCTCCTTTTTTCTTTCTTTTTTCAACCAACTTCTTATCAATTCCTTCTTTAGACTCGTTTTTAATTTTCATCATTACTGTCATATTCCATCTCTTCATTGTGTTTACTGTTATTATATAAATATATCTATTTTTTCTTTCTTTAAATTTTTGGGGGCAATATCTTCTAACAGACCAAAATACACTCAAAAATCAAGTGTGTGGCTCTGTACTATTCACCAGTCTAATATTTTATACATACACACACACACACACACACACACACACACATATATATATATATATATATATACACACACATTTTTTTTCTCCTTTCTTCTCCCCCTGGTTTTAGGTCTCTTCCTATTTGGTTAGTGTATATTTTTTCTGGGGTCATTGCTACCCTTTTAGTTATTGTTCTCTCATTCATCTATTCTTATCTGGATAAGATGACAAGGCAGAAAAATTCACCTCAGAAAAAAGAACAAGCGGCAGTACCAATGGCTAGGGACCTAATCAATATGAACATTACTAAGATGTCAGAACTAGAGTTCAGAATGATGATTATCCAGGTGCTAGCTGGGCTCAAAAAAAGCATAGAAGATACTAGAGAACCCCTTTCTGGAGAAATAAAAGAACTAAAATCTAACAACGTTGAAATAAAAAAAATCTATTAAAGAGGTGCAATAAAAAATGAAGGCACTTACTGCTAGGATAAATGAGGCAGAAAAGAGAATTAGTTTTGTAGAAGACCAAATGATGGAGAATAAAGAAGCTGAGAAGAAGAGAAACAACTACTGGACAACAAGAGGAGAATTCGAGAGACAGGTGATACCATAAGATGAAACAATATTAGAATAATTGGGATCCCAGAAGAAGAAGAAAGAGAGAGGGGTGCAGAAGGTATATGGAGAAAATTATAGCAGAAAATTTCCCTTATTTGGCAAAGAGAACAAGCATCAAAATCCAGGAGGCACAGAGAACCCCTCTCAAAATAAATAAAAATTGGTCCACACCCCGTTGTAAAATAGTAAAACACCTCCAGATTTAAACTAAGGGGTGGAAAACAATTTACCATGCTAATGGACATCAAAAGAAAGCTGGGGTGGCAATCCTTATATCAGGTCAATTAGATTTTAAGCCAAAGACTACACTAAGAGATAATGAAGGACACTATATCATACTTAAAAGGTCTGTCCAACAATTTTAAATATCTATGCCCCTAACATAAGAGCAGCCAATTATGTAAACCAATTAATAACAAAAATCAAAGAAACACATCAACAATAACACAATAATAGTAGGGGATTTTAACACCTGCCTCACTGAAATGGATAGATCATCCAAGCCAAAGATCAACAAGGAAATAAAGGCTTTAAATAACTCACTGCACAAGATGGACATCACAGTTATATTCAGAACAACCCATCCCAAAGCAACAGAATACACATTCTTCTCTAATGCACATGGAACATTCTCCAGAATAGATCACTTCCTGGGGCTCAACTCAGGTCTCAACTGCTACCAAAAGATTGGGGTCATTCCCTGCATATTTTCAAGCCTCAGTGCTTTGAAACTAGAACTCAATCCCAAGAGGAAAGTTGGAAAGAACTCAAATACAGGGAGGCTAAAGAGCATCCTACTAAAGAATGAATGGAAAAAAAAAAAAAAAGAATGAATGGGTCAGCCAGGAAATTAAAGAAGAATTGAAAAAATTCATGGAAAGAAATGAAAATGAAAACAAAACTGTTCAAAATCTTTGGGATGCAGCAAAGGTGGTCCTAAGAGGAAAGTATATAGCAACACAAGCCCTTTTCAAGTACACAACCTAACCCTACATCTAAAGAATCTGGAGAAAGAACAGCAAATAAAGTCTAAACCAGCAGGAGAAGAAAAATCATAAAGAGCAGAATAAAAAGAACAGTAGAACAGATCAATGAAACTAGGAACTGGTTCATTGAAAGAATTAATAAGAATGATAAACCCCTAGCTAGACTTATCAAAAAAAAAAGAGAAAGGACCCAAATTAATAAAATCATGAATGAAAGAGGAGAGATCACAACCAACACCAAAGACATACAAACAATTATAAGAACATACTATCAGTAACTATATGCCAGCAAGTTTGACAATCTGGAAGAAATGGATGCATTTCTAGAGATGTCTAAACTACCAAAACTGAACAAGGAAGAAATAGAAAACGTGACCAGACCCATAACCAGTAAGGAAATTAAAGCAGTCATCAAAAATCTCCCAACAAACAAGAGCTCAGGGCAGACGGCTTCCTAGGGGAATTCTACCAAACATTTAAAGAGAATTAATGCCTATTCGCCTAAAACTGTTCCAAAAAATAGAAATGGAAGAAAAACTTCCAAGCTCATTTTATGAGGCCAGCATTACCTTGATCCCAAAACCAGACAAAGACCTCATCAAAAAGAAGAATTACAGACCAATATCCCTGATGAACACGATGCAAAAATTCTCACCAAAATGCTAGCCAATAGAATCCATCAGTACATAAAAAGGATTATTCACCACAACCACGTGGGATTTATTCCTGGGCTGCAAGACTGGTTCAATATCTGCAAATCAATCAATGGGATAAAATACATTAATAAAAGAAAGAACAAGAACCATACAATATTTCAATAGATGCTGCAAAAGCATTTGACAAAGTATAGCATCCTTTCTTGATCAAAACACTTCAAAGTGTTGGGATAGAGGGTACATACCTCAATATCATAAAAGCCATCTATGAAAAACCCACAGCAAATATCATTCTCAATGGGAAAAAACTGAGAGATTTTCCCCTAAGGTCAGGAACATGGAGGGATGTCTACTATCACCACTGCTACTCAACATAGTACTAGAAGTCCTAGCCTCAGCAATCAAACAACAAAAAGAAATAAAAGGCATCTGAATCAGCAAAGAAGAAGTCAAACTCTCACTCTTTGCATATGATATGATACTTTCTGTGGAAAACCCAAAAGACTCCACTCAAAAACTGCTAGAACTCATACAGGAACTCAGTAAAGTGTCAGGATATAAAATCAATGCACAGAAATCAGTGGCATTTCTATACACCAACAGCAAGACAGAAGAAAGGGAAATTAAGGAGTCGATCCCATTCACAATCGCACCCAAAACCATAAGATATCTAGGAATAAACTTAACCAAAGAGGCAAGGAATTTGTACTCAGAAAAGTGTAAAGTACTCATAAAGAAATGGAGGAAGACACAAAGAAATGGAAGATGTTCCATGCTCATGGATTGGAAGAACAAATATTGTGAAAATGTCTATGCTACCTAAAGCAATCTACACATTTAATGCAATCCCTATCAAAATTTTTCAAAGAAAAATTTTTTCAAAAAAATGGAACAAATAATCCTAAATTTTATATGGAACCAGAAAAGACCCAAATAGCCAGAGGAATGTTGAAAAAGAAAACCAAAGTTGGCAGCATCACAATTCCAGACTTCAAACTCTATTACAAAGCTGTCCTCATCGAGACAGTATGGTACTGGCACAAAAACAGACACACAGTTCAGTGGAACAGAATAGAGAGCCCAGAAATGGACCCTCAACTCTATGGTCAACTAATCTTCAACAAAGAAGGAAAGAATATTCAGGAAAAAAGACAGTCTCTTCAACAAATGGTGTTGGGAAAATTGGACAGCCACATGCAGAAGAGTGAAACTGGACCATTTTCTTACACCACACACAAAAATAGAATTAAATGGAAGAAAGACTTCAATGTGAGACAGAAATCCATCAAAATCCTTGAGGAGAACACAGGCTGCAACCTCTTTGACCTCAGGTGCAGCAACTTCTTCCTGGAGACATCCCCAAGGGCAAGGGAAGCAAGGACAAAGAAGAACTATTGGGACTTCATCAAGATCAGAAGCTTTTGCCCAGCAAAGGAAACAGTCTACAAAACCAAAGACAACTGACAGAATGGGAGAAGATATTTGCAAATGACATATCAGATAAAGGGTTAATATCCAAAATCTATAAAGAACTTATCAAACTCAACACCCAAAGAACAAATAATCCAATCAAGACATGGGCAGAGGACATGAACAGACATTTCTGCAAAGACATCCAAATGGCCAACAGACACATGAAAAAGTGCTCGACATCACTAGGCATCAGGGAAATACAAATCAAAACCACAATGACATACCACCTCACACCAGTCAGAATGGCTAAAATTAACAAGTCAGGAAACAACAGATGTTGGCAAGGAATGCAAGCTGTTGCAGCCACCCTGGAAAACAGTATGGAGGTTCCTCAAAACTTTAAAAATACAGCTACCCTACTATCCAGCAATTGCTCTACTGGATATTTACTCTAAAGACACAAATGTAATGATCTGAAGGGGCACATGCACCCAAATATTTATAGCAGCAATGTCCACAATAGCCAAGCTATGGAAAAAACCTAGATGTCCATCAATAGATGAATGGATAAAGAAGATGTGGTATATATACACAATGGAATACTACACAGCCATCGAAAAAAAAAAACAGGAAATCTTGCCATTTGCAATGACATGGACGGAACAAGAGGGTATTATGCTAATTGAAATAGGTCAGTTGGAGAAAGACAATTATCATATGATCTGTCTGATATGAGGAATTTAAGAGGCAGGACAGGGGTTCTGGGGGGAAGGGAGGGGAAAAAATGAAGCAAGACGGGACCAGGGAGGGAGACAATCCATAAGAGACTCTTAATCTCAGGGAACAGGCTGAGGGTTGCTGGGCAGGTGTGGAAGGGATGCGGTGGCTGGGTTATGGACATTGGAGAGGGTATGTTCTATGGTAAGTGCTATGAATTGTGTAGGACTGATGATTCACAGGCCTGTACCCCAGAAGCAAACAATATATTATGTTAATAAAATAAGAAAAATAAAAAATAAAAATAAAGAGAATTCAGAGAAGATTCAAATAATTCAAAGATTAAAAATCAAACATAACCATCTTAGGATAGAGACCGTGGGTTGGCTAGCTCCATTTCTGTCCCACTGTCCTCCTGGGGGACCCTCCTATACAGATTCTCGGGAGCAAAGCCCTGCATTTCCCAGACTCCTTCACAGCTAGGGTTTGAGGCAAAAATTAGTTCTCACCAGTCAAGTGAAATCACAGAACTTTTGGAAAGTAGAAGTGAAACCAAGGTTATCTCTGGCCTCTTTTTCTATTATTATTATTATTATTATTATTATTATATTTATCATCATCATCATCATCTTTTTTTTATCTATTATTATTATTATTGCTATTAGCAAACAGGGTTGTAGAGACATAAAGCTTTCCTGCCTCAGCCTTTCTGCCTGTTCTCCGCTCCCCATATAGAGATGGCTGCAGCAGGGGCAGCGGTGGGCCCTGGATTCCAGCCTCCCACACTTTGGATATCAGTTTATGCTGATATATATTCTTAAACTCAGTATTTCAAAGGCGACTTCAAAGACAGCATTTCATTTAATAGGTCAGTTTTTCAGAGTTCATAAAATCATTCCTGGCATCCCAGGCTAGAGTTTGCTTCTCTATAGAAATTCTATTTTGTATCAAATGCCGACTTTCTTTCTACATGGAACACTGAAAGAATGCACCAACCAGAAGCAAGAGTTGAAAGCAAAGAAAATGTGAAAAACATGATAAAGCAAGAATACATGGAATCAGAAAATATTATATGAAGTAACAGAAATAAGATGAAATAAAGGAGTGATGGTCATAAATGAAGTAGCTAAGTTGTTTCCTCCTTTTTAAATGAAATGCACTCCTAAAAGTGTCAAAATAACTTACAAACATTGACTAATATAAGAAACCTACCTATTGCTGTGACCCAAAAATGTCAAATGGGGAATGATAAGCAAAAATGCACTTGATAAATTAAGAAGAGAAAAAAAGAAAAGCTTCTTTGCTTTCTTTCTTGCAATGATTGCTGTGTTGGGATCCGAGAAAACAACTGGATTTAAAAAGCACTAAACAGAAAAATAATACATGCTCAATAAAAATACAAGTCATGAGCATTTATATCCACATAACATTGATTTCTTTTCACATGTTTCGTGAAAATTCAGTTCCTTAAAACTCTGCAATACCATGCCAAATAATTCAAAAGTTGTAAGATGATGATTTTTTTGATGTACAAAAGTCAGGCTAGTCTTTTTAAACCTTTCTCTGCTTTGCACAAACATCCCTAATTACTGACTCAATTTTGTTAATTTGAATGTTATTCAAAAAGAATGTAAAATGAAATTTCTGAACCTCGAAAAAAAATGGAGTATTTCAGGAAGTGGATGACTCTAACGTTGATGATATTTAGACTGTATTGTATTTTGATATCTCTATGAGCAAATGCTCTATGAGCAATTCTCATTGCTTTTATAATTAGCCAATGGTTTAAAAGAAAAATATTGGGAAACAACAATTCTCTGAGTTCTAGCTCTTATTTTGGTCTTTATGTTTTTATATCTTTTCTGAAGTTTACATAGTATTTTTTATTACTTTGATATCACAGAATCTGTTTTAAAGACTACATAGTTTCACATTTCACATATTATCATTGCACATCAATGGCATTAGCAACAAATTTTTTAACATTCTTTGAATAATTTAAATAATGCAGATTATATTTTTCTGTTGTATTCTTATTGTCTTCAATGCTTAATTTATTCCAACTGATCTCAGATGCCTTTAGGGCATTATTTCTATGCTTTTTTTTTTTTCCCCTCAGAGAAAGAAGGAGTCAGTGGTCTTTATAAATATAATTTCAATCACATAATTCTGCACCTTTGTTTCTTCTCCACCCTTTTAGTTACCATTGTGTCAAGTTGCAAAGATGAAAAAATTTTTTATAAAATTAGATTCCCCATTGACTGTCCCAACAATTTAAATGGAATATTTAGTGTCTATCCTCTCACCACATTCTAACCAATCATTTTTTGTAACACGGGGTTTATATTCTCTCAACAAGATCCCTGCTACTAACCCCAGTGTCCTGGGAGTCATTAAAACCTCTTGAAAAATGCAAGACTCTCCTCCTGGCATTTTGTAATTATCACACAAGGCAAGCATGCTCAGTTTCCCCTCTGTCAAGAACTGCTAGAGAACCGCCAGGGTAGAGAACAAAGAGCACAATGTAACAATTATTTAGATACAAGTTTGTCTCACACTAACTTGGCATTAAAAATTTTTCACCAATAATAGTAGTAAATGGGCTGTATTTAAGAGTTAGTTAATATTTACGTGAGGAATGGGTAGAAAAGAAAACAGGCTAATCCCCACAGGACTCTCTCAGTAAAGAATGTTGGCTGCTTCAAGGCTGCAAATATGTTGAGCCAAAAAGTTCCCAGGTGTTTGCCTTCCATCTGTTTTTTAAAAACTTTTTTTAAACAACCCACACCTGTGTTAAGGTGCCTTTTTTTTTAAGATTTTGTTTTATTTATTTGACAGAGAGAGACAGTGAAAGGGAACACAAGCAGAGGGAGTGGGAGAGGGAGAAGCAGGGCTCCCGCTGAGCAGGGAGCCTGATGGGGGGCTCAATCCCACAACCCTAGGATTATGACCTGAGCTCAAGGCAGATACTTAACGACTCAGCCACCCAGGTACCCCAGGATGCCTTTTATTTTATTTTTTTTTTAAAGATTTTATTTATTTATTTGACAGAGAGAGATCACAAGTAGACGGAGAGGAAGGCAGAGAGAGAGAGAGAGAGAGAGAGGGAAACAGGCTTCTTGCTGAGCAGAGAGCCCGATGTGGGACTTGATCCCAGGACCCTGAGATCATGACCTGAGCCGAAGGCAGCGGCTTAACCCACTGAGCCACCCAGGCGCCCCCCAGGATGCCTTTTAAATCAAAGCAAGGATTATCAGGTAAAATGTTTCAAGGAGCCTCTTTATTTCCTTAATTTCATGTTAGAAATCTGGTAGCTAAATAGGATTTAACTAATCACCAAATCAAAATACTTGGCTGTTGTTCAAACCACCATCAGAATTCACATGGATTTAATCAAATCTGGTAACCGTAGAAGTTATTATATGGGCAGATTCAACCTCCTGCCCCTCAGTTATGAAGGGTCTACAATTAGGATGGGTTCTAATCCAATTTGGTGCTAATCAGATTCATTGTCCTCACAGGGCTCAGTCACAAGAGAGTGGGGCAGAATGCCTCTACTTGGGTGGTGTGGAGACTCATATCAAAGAATACCAGGAATTTTAGGGATCAAGAAGAAAATACGTTATACTGGGAAAAGTGAGCAAAGAACATTGTATATATGGAGAGATAGAAATGGTCTCTAAACATGAAAAAAATAATTTCTTCAACAAGTGAAGAAATGTAAATAGAAACAACACTGCTGTATTTGTCTACTGAACTAGAAATAATTTTAAATTGTAAAATAATTTAAAATTATTTGTTGCAGTGAAATGGACAGATGTAAATTGGGAAAGCAGTTCCTCTTCTTTGTGGCGTATATCTTCTCAGTAATTTTGACTCTTCCCTTTCCTTTCGGCCCCTTTTGCCAGCCTTCTAATTCAGTCATAACTTCTCCCCTGAATGGCTGCCATCGCGTCCTCTCTACCAGCCCTCTCCTCCCTCAGGTCTATGCTGTACATTACCCCAGAGTACTCTTTCTAAAACCCAAATCTTGTCATGTAGATTCCCTGCAGAAACCTGTTCAGAGGTGCCCCAATGTCTCCAAGCAAAAGCCAGTTTCCTTAACATGACCTTCAAGGCCTCTGTGATATGGTCACTGTCTGACCTTTCCACCATCTCCTACCAGACTACCGGCTTCACGTCACGGCTTCTGTGCCTACCGGCCATGTGGTCTTTGGCAAGTTGTGTAGGGTCCCTCTATGCTTCCGCATCCTTCCCTGTAACATAGAAACCATAATAGAACCAATCCACAGACTTGTGAATATTGCCTGTGTCGATATATCCAAATAGCTCATAGCAGTGCCTTGAACATCACTGGCCCTATAGTGATATTTTCTGTTATTATTTGCCTTTATTACTATTTTATTATGACCTTCCACAGGATTCTGTGAGTCAAGACTTCTTGAGATGGCCTTCTTTTAGCCCTGCCTTTGCCAGGCTGCTCTTCTTGACAGACTGGTACACAGCACTCATTCTTCCTACTTTTCCTGTAAATGCCTGGGAAGGCCTGAATTCATTTTTTTCCCTGCCCCAACAGGATTCATATTCAAGTGAGAAAAGATAAATAAACAAGAGTAAAATACATATTTTATGTGTGGGGATAACAAGTACTATGGAGAAAAATAAGGTCTTCTTGGAAGAATGACAACTCTGTTAAGGGCTTCTGTGCCCCAATTATGCTATGTTCTTTGGTTTTTCTGATTAATTATTTTGTCCTATTTTTGGACAATGAGTTCCCACATTTACTTATTTCCCTGTTCCAGGGCATGCCATTTTGCTGAACACATGAAAGATACGGGGGTACTTAATAAAGACTTGTAAAACATATAGATGCATGCATGCATCATATAGATATCTCAGCCAATGTGTCATTTTTGTCATTTATATTTCAGAATATAAAACCTTGCAATTACACTATCATTGCATAGACAGTAGAAATTTAAATTCACCTACTTGATGTATACACCTCCCTCTGAAATGCCTGACTTGCAATTACCCTGTACAGAACTGTAACTGGGAACTTGACTGCCTATCAAGGCTGAGAGATCCCCCTTCCTCACCATAACTGTGATACCCAGGAAGCTCTCTGCCACCACGATGATGCCATTGACCTTCCTTACACATGAAGAATTTTTTAAATCCCATTTCAACACTATAGTTTTTACAGTCATTCAAGAGGTGGGAACAAGGAGTTCATCCAACCCAGGAGAATCCACCCAAGTCCGATCCATACCTGATCCTAAGAGGCTAGGATGAGCTTTTTAGAAAAACATGCTACATGTGGTTACACTATTGTTTTTTATGTCTAATTTTGCAGCATTTAGTATGGAATGGGCTTTCCCAAGCTCTTCTAAGCACATCACCCCCATTCACAATGAGCTCTCTGTGAAGTAATCACTTCCAACTGTCAAACAGCCAATTTATTTAAGAGTATTTGGAATTCTGCCCATTCATAAATTGGGGTTTGTCTTAACTATGAGACCAGACTTACTACAAAACCTTCCTGCTGCATTAGTGCTCTCTGCAATTCAATATTCAATTTATCTTCAGAGACCATCACGATGCCTAGAACAGAGCAGACCCTTAATAAATGTTCAACGAATGAGATGATAAATCCTATAGCACATTTAAAATTAAAATGAAGTATCTTAAGACCAGGTCTGACTTTTTAATAATATTAATAGTCAGGAGTCCTTTGGTTACAAATTCTTCAAACTAGTTTAGGCAAAGGGATAAATTTATTATAAGTCTAAAATAACATGGAAAGGAATGCAGTCATTCCTTAGGGATCAGTTTCCACCAAGACTCTCCCTCTCTCATCCCCATTTCTCCCTCTTTGTTGGCTTCATGTCTCAGACTAGCTTGCTTCAGATTGCTGAGCAGCTGCCTGTCAGCAAAGCAGGCTTGCCATCCTCCCCTTTCTTTTGTCCCTAAGAAAGGAATCTGTTTCACCCTTTTTTGGGTCATGTGCTCATCTCAAGACTAATCATGCTAATTGGCTCTAAATATTTCTGTTTTTTCTCTCCTCATTTCCAGACTTTCATTTTCAACTGCCTACTTAGCAAGTAAGTGAATAAAAACGAATAGATTAAAAGCAGTATGTTCAAATTCAAACCCATTTCTCTTTCTACATTATTTCCTCCTTCTGCATTCGTTATCTGTTAATAACACCATAACTTTAATAGTCTCCTGGGCACTTGGACTTGAAATCTGTCCCCTTGTCTCACATTTAATTAGGTGCTAAGTCATTAGCTTTTGTTTCTACCAGGCCTTTCTGTATCTCCTCCCTCATTTTTCTTCTCATTCCTGCCTCCCTAATTCAAGTACTTTACCTTCTCCCTGGACTCATGGAATAATGGCCTTCTAATTGAGCATCATATTCCCATTCTTTATTCTAATCTAGATGTCACACTGCTGTCACAACACCACTTCTCAAAAAACTCATGACCCAATCTTTTCCATATTCAGTATCTCAATGGATCCCAGTCACTACTGAATGTAAAACAATCTCACCATCTTGATATTTAACATCCATAACTTGAAGATGAACCTGTCAGTCTTGGAGAAGCTGCTCTCCTCCATACAGAACCTTGGCCCTGTGCAATTTCTTCAATTTGAAACTCTGCTTCCACCCCCCAAATCAAACCTTCATTCCACTTCTGAAAATCTTATCTGTCCTTCTATACTGGTAGCAAATGCCACGTTATTTGTGAAACTTTGCCCATTTCTGTCGATTATGAATTTTCCTTCCTGATGATTCTTATGTTTTCATTCATGCTCTTCATTTGTACCTAACCTAATGGCACATGGTTTATAGTGACATGTATGCTTTAATCACTTTAACATCTGTTTTACCTCTTTCCTTGGTTAAACAGGCTCTTTGAAAGCAAAATATGGGTCTTATTTATCTTTGTAAATCCTTCTGCAAGAAGATGGTATCTTTCCGAAAAATATTTGTGCTAGTGATATTTCTGAAGTAAATTGAAGGACTTTAAGAATTCTTTCCAGATTTGCACGGCAGGAGACTAGATGTGCTTGGTATGCCTAGTCCCAAGTTTTATGAGGTTGTATCATTATCACTGATAATGAGAGTAGCCCTGTGCACTAAGTGTAGGGAAGCCCAGCAGAACTACCCACTGCATTATGAGTGAGGACATAATGAGTAATACCTTCCTAAACTCTCTCAGGACTATAGTGTGTCAGAAGCCACTACAGAAGGTGGGGGGCATACTGGCACTCCTACTCTCTGCACCCAATTTCAGGATTCATAGGTCTATATGGATCATAAAAGGGGCTGGTAATCCCCAGCAGCATAAAACTGTCCTGTGAACTAAACCAAATCTGCTAATTGTCCTTTTTTGGCTCCCTGACCTCTTGGTCCCCTGACACTTTTTCTTTCCTCACATTCACTCAGAGATGCCCCACATAAAAAGGACCTGGAACATGTAGCATTTTAAGATACTTAAGTACATTTTTAAAAGCTTGTATTATTAATTTCACCTAAGAAATGATCATATATTTTAAAGCTGGCATTCTACAGTGATGTGGGTACAGCAAGGTAGGCATGCTAATGGATTGCCAAGTGGGAATGTAAACTTGTTATAACCTTCCTAGGAAGCAATCTGTAGCATGAATGGAGAGATTTTTAAATGGCATACTCTTGGACCTAGTAACTTGCTTTTTATGAATCCTTCCTAAGAAACAGTCAGATATATGGGTGAAGATTTAAGGCCTCTCTCTAAGAGAGTATAAGGAGAAGATAAAATACAGAAGTTAATGTACAGCTCTGCAATGCACAAGAGGGAAGAAGAACCAAGGAAAGGGTAGGACAGAGGACCTCAGAGAATGCAATTCATGGGAAGTCAATGGAGGAGAAAGTTTTAAGAAATCATGGTGGTCAGATGTTAAACCCTGCAGTAGGACAAAAAGGATGAAGACTTAATTCAGATTATTAAATTTAGTTATAAAAAAATAGTAACTCATAAATTTTGTTAAGACTGTCAGTTTTCAGAACAGTTTCATTGAGGTCAATTTCACAAGGGCTAAGGTGTAAGTTAGTGAGTGGCTGAAAGTAAGGGAGATCAGATAGAAACTGCACTTCTATATAGCTGACAGTGAAGAATGTAACCAAAAATCATTTAGGGAGAATCTGTTCTGAGTAGGGAGAGGCCAGTAAAAAACAAAGGTAAATGAAATCCACCTCTTGTCCCCAGGGAGTTTATACTCTGCTAAATTTCTCCGAAACTGGCCTCAGGAGGCACTGTTCATTACTCAGTGACCTCCTTAGTGTCATATCTTAAGGACCTCCAGTTTCCCCTCCATATGGAATACTCTTATGAAACCCTCCTCAAGATTCTCTAGTGGTCTTCTAACTTCACTGTCGCACTTGCAGAATTTCTATCCCTGCTCTTTTACAAATTCCTGTGGCTTGGGCCAAGCAAAAGGAAGAGTCCAGTGTTTTGGATATCCTGGGTTGCTATGACACCTTAAATTAACAAGCAAAGACTATAAATCTATGGTTTCTTTCTTTAAAAAAAAAAAAGTCAGCCTCTCTGGTGTGAATTATTTACACTGTGGTCAAAGTGAATTTAATGACCCAGCCAATTCATGTGATGTGATGTGACAGTCTGACATGAGACTCATTTGCTTTTCTGAGAGGTAGCAGTGATGTCACAGGAGGCCAATCCCACTCTTCCCCCAGGGACTCCTACAATCAATGATTTGCAGTTCAGAGATGATAAGGTGATCACTAAACTTGGGTCAGTAAATCAAAGGGATGCCACTGGCCTATTGGACATCCACACTCAGGGAAATATTCATTCAGGAGACCCCATGGATGGTGTTTAAGCCCAAAGTACTGTTGCAACTCACATGGAAGAGAAACATTATTTACAGACATTATTTATTGCTCCTCTGATTAAAGTAGCTATTGTTGAAAAGAAATGTGGAGAGTGTTTAACTGAGGGGAAGGAAAAGGCATGCAAGGTTAAAACCAAGCTTCCTGGTTTCTCGGGGCTTGCATCCTAAGGAAGAGAGGCTGGTGAGGCTAATCCTGGTCATTTGACAGGGATGGTGGGAATGATTCAGTGTGAATCATGACGTCTGTGCTTCGCTCTTCCTTTTCAGGGCTTTCCCGAGTGATTCCTTGGGTTATCTGGGCCATCTGACTGCTGTTTCTTTGATACTGGCCCTTGCACTCACTCCCTTCCTTCTATACTTGTTTTATTGTGACAGAATAGTGGTAGGTTTTATATAAAGGCTGTGGATTTCCTTAATTGTTGATGATGCTATTTCCCTTATTTATATTTTTTAATCTGGAAAGCCTGGCAAGCACACAGGCAGCATTATCAATTATTCCTTCGCCATTCCAGGTCTCTTGTTCCCATCACTAGAAAACACTTTCAAAGTGGAGTTCTGAATAAATAAGAGAACAACTGGTGTTTGCCAGAGGGGAGGGGTGGGGGGATGAGTGAAATAAGCAAAGGGGATTAAGAAGTACACACTTCCAGGGGCACCTGAATGCCTCAGTTGGTTGAGCATCGGACTCTTAATTTCAGCTCAGGTCATGATCTTGGGGTCCTGAGATCACACCCCTGATGGGCTCCGTGCTCAGGATGGAGTCTGCTTGATATTCTCTCTCTTCCTGCCCCTCTGCCCCTCTCCTCTTTTGCTCACTCTCTCTAAATAAATAAATAAGTAAATAAATAAAATCTTAAAAAAAAGATGTACAAACTTCCAGTTATAAAATAAATAAGTCAGGAATATGAAAAGTACAGCAGAGTGAATATAGTCACTGGTACTGTGATAACTGCGTGGTAACAGATGGTGACAATAGTTAGCATGGTGACTATTCTGCAATGTACATAAATGTTAAATCACAATGTTGTACACCTGAAACTAATAAATATCATATGCCAACTACAGTTCAATTAAAGATAAGAAAATGAAAAATAAAAGCAGATTCCTCGTTGTTTCTAGTTGCTGGAGTCATCACAGGTCTCAGGAAATAACTTTTGGACCCATTCTTCCCCATAATTTCTTTTATTCATTCCACCCTTCTTTCTTTCTTTACCCTTTTCCTCCCTCTCTCTCTTCCACAGATGTTTATCGAGCACTGTGTGTTTAGGGTACTAAACGCTGGAGATACAGAGATATCAAAAAAGCTTTGTCACTTAGACTTAAGGGATTCACAATAAGCTGGGGAAGAAGCCATTACACTTGTGATTCCCTGCTCAAAGTTGAGTGTCTCAGGACACCTGGATGGCTCAGTCGGTTAAGTGTCTGCCTTCAGGTCAGGTCATGGTCCAAGGGTCCTGGGAAAGTCCTGCATTGGGCTTCTTGCTCAACAGGGAGCCTGCTTCTCCCTCTGCCTGCTGCTTTCCCTGCTTGTGTTCTCTCTCTCTCTCTCTCTCTCTCTCTCTCTGAGACAAAAAAAATCTTAAAAAAAATATTGAGTGTCTCAAAAGGTTAAGTAGATCCGAGTGTGAAGTAGAGGTTGCTAAATAGGTCTGTGGATAAATGAGAGCCTTTCTTAAAGGAAAGACATTTAAACTGAGACCTGAAAGATAAATGTGACATATTTATACATGATTTGAGGCAAGGCTAACACTTTCCCTGTATTACTTTAGTAAGTCTCCTGGCACCTCCATTTCTGCCTTTTGGGGAAAAAAAAAAAAAAAGCCTATACCCTTTATCATCTCATGTGCTTTTTAGAATACTTTAAGACTAAGGGGAGATTCCAGGGTTTGGGAAGGATACCACTAACAATGTTTTTTGTTTTTTGTTTTTTAAGCAAATATATATTTAGTTTAAACTGATTATCCAGAACTTGTTATAAGATTTCATTGGTTCATGAACTCTGAGGAGTCTCTGTGAGAGTAATATCATAAAACTCACAATGGACCTGAACACAGACATAACTGACCAGCAAGAGAATAAATTCAGGTAAACACAAGTTAACTTACCTTTTAGAAAAAAATATATCATCAAATACTATACCGTACAAGTTCCTTATAGAAATAAATGGACTCTGAATTTTTAGGGAACCAATTTCAGAAACTCACTGGTGGCACATGGAGTTGAGAGGTCTTCATTCAACTTGGTTCTTTGTGGATAAAGGGTGGAGAAGCAGCTCTGGATGATTGACAGTAACTCTACTGGGCAGCCCCAGGGGGCAGTGGGGGTGGGGCTCATCAGCACAAAATGATGGATTAAGATTCACCAGAGCCTTCTCTAAGGAAGCAATTACTTGTCTGTTTCCAAATTATGGCTCTGAACATCCAATTCCCTTTTCCATAATTAATTTCCCTACAAAAGTGGCATTTTAATACAGGTTTGAAAAATGAAAAAGCTGTGTAAGACTAGAAATAGCAATTGGAAGAAACATTATTTTATTAACAAGAAAACCCTGAGTGCCTGGGTGGCTCAGATGGTTAAGCATCTATCTTTGCTCAGGTCATGATCCCGGGGTTCTGAGATCGAGTCCAGCATCCCTCTGCCTCTCTCTCTCTCATGAATAAATAAAAAAAATCTTTAAAAAAAGAAAAGAAAACTGCCTGTGTTTCCTGTGTTTCTCTGTATCTCTTTGCTTCTAGGAAAATTTTAAGCAAAGCACAGGGCACATACATTTAATGAGGACTGAGATGTGCTTTAAGGAAAGGAGAAAAACCTAAAACTTAGAGCAACTGATTAAGTTTTAAGACAACATCAGTACATTTAAAGTTGAAATTTGCCCCACTTCTATTTTCTGGCCCAGAGGTTCCCAAACCTAAGTTCATGGCATCCTTTTGTGTCCAGTCATTTTTTTCATAGCATCCCTAGGGCAAACAATTCTATTTATTAAATAGCTTTAAACTACTTAGTATATTTGTATATCCTCACAAATATGTAGCTTTTTGAAAAGCTGATACATGTAGATACAAAGAAAAATATTTTTATTTTGTTCTCAAATAACCATAACACCTTATTGATGGGATGTGTGTACCTGTTATTCAGCACAAATTTTTCAAATTGGACTCCATCGCTTACCTTCTCATTGATTTTTGGGTGATACCAGTTTTTTTGCTTTTTTGTTTTGTTTTGGTTTTTCCTCTCATGCACCTAAAAGTGCATGCTTAGAAAATATTTATTAAATGAATCAATAGAACCATTGGGGTTGGAGAACCCTGAATTTCCATCTGGCCTTACTCTAAACCAACTCTATGACCTTGGACTTAACCTCTTTGTGAGTCTTAGTTTTTATTCTTGTAAAACATAGATAATAAAAATGAATGACTACCTGGATTCTTCTAATGATTAAATGAGCACCTAAAAATCTCAGCACAGTATCTGACATTTTTAACTGCCTCAATGAGTGATACTTTTTACTATTACTGCTACCATTCCAGGGTTTGTTTTTCCTTTCATAGTTAGAAAGTCTTCTAGAAGGCATATTTTAAAATCTGACTACAATAAACACAGTCAAAATATCAAAGGGAAACAGAGGATTAGAATTACATTGAAGGAATTCCTAGGAGGTCTATTCTAGATGAAAATTCAGAGGTGGAACAGAAATAGCTCAAAAACCTAGTTTAAATCAGACTTCTCAACAACGTTTCTGCTACTAAACTCCTTGACCCTCAGTTTCCCTTTCTGTTGAATAAGGGGAAAAATAATACTTCTCGGAGGGAAGCCATTAGGAAAAGTAGAAAAAATAGTTTCCTTCATCTCCACGAAGAGAAGAGGAGGAAGAGGCCTGGTGGAATTCAGGGTCCCAGGGCTGGAGACTGAGAGGAGTTCTCTTGTCAGCATCAAATATAGCATGTGGGGATAACTGCTCAAATGAATCTCCAAAGAGGTTCTCTACTTAATCTTGACATAAGTTTTCTAATACTTGGCTACTTTATCAATCAGAGTTTGGTTTGGAAAACAGAAGCCACTCTAAGTATTTTATGCAAAGATAATTTAATGCCCCGTATCAGAGACTTACACAATTGGCAAGGCTGATGGAATCAGGAGATGAAATGTCATGACAGCTTCTGCTAGCTTTCACCCAGATGAATGTATAAGAGTTGCAAGGAACCACCATCACCGAATCACAGATGGACACCCCAAAATTACTATCAAAACCCCACAGCTGGGGCGTCTGGGTGGTGCAGTTGTTAAGCATCTGCCTTTGGCTCAGGTCATGATCCCTGTGTCCTGGGATCAAGCCCCTGCATCAGGTTCCCTGCTCAGTGGGAGGTCTGCTTCTCCCTCTCCCACTCCCCCTGCTTGTGTTCCCTCTCTCACTGTATGTCTCTCTCTGTCAAATAAATAAATAAAATCTTAACACACACACACACACACACACACACACAGCTGCTGTCTGCTATAGTCCCTGTGTTTCTCACCACTGCTGAAGAAGTGATGGCTTTTCTTCTTCCATCTTGCAAACACCATGTGGGATTTTCTCATGGACTAGAATGTAAACCACAGCCCTCCTGGCAAAGAAGTATAAGAAGAGTAGTTTCCAGGCTTCTAGGCTTTGTAATACTAGAGAGACATAGAATAAAGTAGGAATGCTAACGAGAAGCCAGTATCAAAGACTATGGCAAGGAAGGAAGGATGAACCTAAGTATGAAGACATGAACATCCAATATAGGGGCTTTGAAGGCAGAGCATTGGCAAAGGACAGGGCTAAGACTCAGCCTCCAGGAATATGGGGGCTGATCTGCAGCTCCACCTTCTCTTTAAGTTGAAATCAGGAAATAGCCAGAGTAGTATCATGGTACATGGTACGGTTAGGGGAGGGACTTTCCAGATGATAGCTATGGTCGTGTCATCTTCTTTGGTCAGCCTTCCCAGGATCCTTCACCTCCAAGGCAGCCCCTGGGTTAACCTGGATCTCACTGAGACCATCATTCTGAGGTCAGAGCATCCTGGTGGGGGGTACCTTGGGCTGGTGCTAGAATGTATTCTGTTTCAGGCATTTATCAAATGGGGTCCCTTCTGCTGATCCCTGGGGTATCAATATTATGAGAAAGGAGAAGGAAAAAATCAACTTTAAATTGCCTCCATCTCATGCATATCCACAGACATTCTGGACAGCAAATTTTCACTAAAATCGTAGTTAAATTCTGTTTTAGAGGCTTCAGTGTCCTCTTAACTCTTACCATAGACCTAAAGTTATTTTTCTTCTTTTAAGAAAACAATCAATTGTGACAGCTTTTTTTCCTTAAGAAAATCACACCAAGATTTGTAGATACCTGTTCTCAGAAAGATAAATCTGCCATTGTAGCATATGGAATATATGTTTGCTAGGTTCCTCTGAGAATCTTAGCTCAAAATCCTGCCAGCTTCTTTCTTAATGTCAGTCTCAAGAAGTGGAGCTGCTTATTGAACTCAACTTGTTTCCATCCTCAGGGATAATACAAGGAGCCAGAGAGCAGTGTACTTAGAATTATCCTTAAGACAGACAAGTTTGTCTTGGGTATACCCCCACAAATGTGGGGAGGAAAACCTGCCAGCACACACAGTAGGCTAAAACCCTTGTGAGTTTGGGTTGAGTCTGAGTGTTGGGTAATTCTGTTTTGAATAGAGAATGAAAAGGCAGCAGAATAATTCTTTGAATATCTCCTAGACTTCTTGATGTCTTAAAATGTCTGTCCCATTGCAGATCTCAGAAGAACAAACCTTAAGCCTAGTCAACACAAGGGATTTGCCCATGATTTCAGCAAACTCCTAATGAGTCTACTAAGGGTATGTGTCCCCTATCCCCAATTTCCAGCCAGGAACCGAAGCCTTACAAAACCTCCAGTAATGGGGCAGAAAAGTGGTTAAGATAAATTGGACCAGGAGATGGTAAAAACACAAATATTAAAAGATGAGGCTTTCCAATGGGTTGCAGATGTTCCAGCTCTGCTTCTTATAATGATCTGAGGGTTTCAGTACCATGGGCATCATTTGTCAGAGATCGCTAACATCCATTCCCAGGCTGTGTTATAAATCTAAAATCTTTTAAACAAGGCTATGCTGTTAAGTATTACTATAGTTATCTCACAGTTGAGAAAACTGAAGCACAGGGCAATTTAGTGCCTTGCCCTCACAGACAGCAAGGGATGGAGCTGGGATTAACATCCAGGTAGTCTGACTCCAAAGGTCATTCTTGGAACTCTTAGGACACTTGTCCCAAATTGCTAAGGCAAGAT
Organism: Lutra lutra; assembly: GCF_902655055.1. NCBI lineage: Eukaryota > Metazoa > Chordata > Mammalia > Carnivora > Mustelidae > Lutra > Lutra lutra. The sequence continues at coordinate 56,368,030 of NC_062290.1, forward strand.
GTCCCCACCTACATGCTAGCAGCAAATGCTGTATAAATTGCTTGCCAATAGCAAATTTCCCAACTGCTATCGTAGGTACTTGTTAGGAGCTGGTGGGAGGCAACAAAAAGATGAGTTGCTTCCCCAGATAAACTTTAGAAGACTTCTGAGAAAATCCATGAATTCTGAAAGACTCAAAGCCGGGCTCCACATCTACTCATTACCCGGACCACCCCTCCCTTTGGATGCACTCATAAATTGTTCCAGCCTATTTCACCGCAAGTAGGCTCAGAATATATGATAGCAGGGGGATGATTCCCCCAAACCCTCTCTGCATCGGGACAGGCCATTTCCTATGCACTGCCCTTTAGGGAGTCCCATCCCCTGCTAAAGCCAGCAGACCCAGGAAGCACTAAAAATCAGGCTGCCCACTTGCACCAGGAGCAGTGCTAGGGAGATCATATGTTTAAATTTTATGGGCCATAGTCTTGATTGACTCCTGCTGTTCCAGAATGAGGACTAGCACTCACTTTTGCTTTCAAGAGTCTCCCAATGTGGACTGTGAGTAATGATATGGTCACTGTGGACATTATCTACCTCTTCGTGTGCTCAGCCAGGAAGGAGCCCCACGTTCTTGGCTCCTTTGGGAGGATGAGATGCTAGATGCCTCCTCTAGAAATCAGGGAATCAGCAGCTCTGTGGATACTTACTCTGAACAGAAAGCCTGATGACTTCAAGGAGATCTGGGATTATATGACCATTTCTAACTTTCTTTCCCAGAGTTTCAAGCTAAGTATAAACCTTTCAGAAAACTTTTTCCGTTTATGGATTTTCTTTCATCACATATGCAAAGCAGTTATTTTAAAAACTTGTTCCCAAAGCTATTATTTTCAAAAGTAACACATCACTGTTGGTTTCTCAGTTCTCTGAGAATTCTCCATTAGCATAACAGGAAAAGCACACAGCCAGACTACATATTCCCAGGAAGAAGGGATCACCTGAGGGAATTAGGGAAAGATTTGACTGACAGCTAGATAATCACAACTGAGCCATGACTCCTGTTGATCAGTCACAAGTTTGGGGAGCCAATAGGAGTGAGTAGGTGGGCCGGGAGAACTGGGTACAGACAATTCTCCAGGGCGTCCATTGTGGTTGGGTCATTCACTTTCAATACTCACTTCTTTCATTCTGGAAATCTCAGAGGGATTGCCAAGCATGCCTCACAGACATTTCTGTAAACATGTACACTGTAGGGGCACCTGGGTGGCTCAGTGGATTAAAACCTCTGCCTTCGGCTCAGGTCATGGTCCCAGGGTCCTGGGATCGAGCCCCACATCAGGCTCTCTGCTCGATGGGGAGCCTGCTTCCTCCTCTCTCTCTGCCTATCTCCTCTGCCTACTTGTAATCTCTGTCAAATAAATAAATTAAAAAATCTTTAAAAAAAAAAGATGTACACTGCAAGCCATATTTGTACCTCATTATGTATCTAAAGCCGTATTTGTTTTCAGTTTAGTAGTGGCAGCAAGATGATAAGCCGGATCAGAACAGAAGAGTAATGAAGGACTAGCCAGGACTTGATTGTTAGGGAGAGGCTGAAAAGACCAAATCTAAGCTTTGCCTGCTTCCAAAATGTGTTAAAGCCAATTGTGCATAGGGCCTCGGTCAAACCACAAGTTCTCACACTCATCCTGCACAGTAGAAACATGACTTAAGCCCAAACCATCACCCTCTCACCTCCCAGCCCAAAGCACAAGCAAACTGAATCTTGAAGTGCCTTCCACACCCACAGAATCTGGTGATGACCTGGCGGAGCAGCCTTCCGTGTAGATGTCCAACTTAGGTAACTGGCCTGCCCTCCCAGACTTTCAAAGGGCACAAAGGGGTCACTGACAAGCTTACATCAAAAAGATTTGAGTTTGTGACTTTGGTGAATGAGTAGAGGTATCAAACTCTGAAGAATGCATTAAAATAGCATTTGCTTCAATTTTTAGAACTCTCTTATCTGAGACTAATCTGAATCCCACCAATACGTATTACATGAGTAAGGTAACTGAGGCCTTGAAATATACACACCCTGTACAGACCCCAAGTGCTGAGCCCGGCAATATTTTGGGCTTCACTCACCTCTGCTTTACTCACCTCACTTCCACCCTACATTCTGTTAAACTCCCTATGAAGCTTCTCCGAAGAAGCTAGAATCCTGGAACACCATGGCATGGCATGCTCTGTGTGGAGGAAACCAACAACTTGATTTGGGAAAAACCTTTGATGTACCAGAGCTGGCACTTTGTACTTCCATGACCTCAGCCAGATTCCACGGGGAATTGTAGTTCCTTAATCTGAGGCTGAATTCCAAGTCTGCCTTACTATGATGATGCCCACTTCCATCAGATGTGCTTTCCCTTTTTGACCCACACAGGAAGTCTTTCCCCATATCCTCATTGGAGAGGTTCATGGGCCTTCTATCCTGAGGTTCATCACTGAGTAATAATTGAGACCCATATGTACTCCAACCCTCGCTGTCCAAACTATTTTGTGTCTATAGCAACTGGAGACAAACTTCCATTCTCAATTTAAATATTAAGAACAACAGGCATGGATAACACATTACTGTTGGTTTCTCTCTTCTAGAATTCCCTCATTCCACTAGCTCTCATGTGAGAAATTCCATTAAACTTCAGCCATTCTTGCTTGGCATCCTCGCTTACTCTGACTCAGGATATGTGCATTAAATACATCCATACCATGATACCCTGAGTTTTTCTCTTCCAATTCGAAATAGGTTCCTCTAGCTCTTCCTCTTTGGATTGGCTCTGACAGACTAAAAACCTTAAAATGAATTTAAATCTTGACTCCTGATAGAACTCCCACCCTGGGATTCCTTATCTGTTCCTTTGCTATGCCAGGGACCACCATTCTTTGTAAGTATCTCAAGCAAACAAAAGTGTAAATACTTTATTCCCATATTCAACAAGGAAACATTTACGTATCATAAGGGATTTCTCATATGGGCATGCAACTAATGATTCAAGTAAGCGCTCATGAACATAATATTTAATTTGAGTTAGAGCTTTGAGGAAGAGACAGTGTTCTGTTATGTTTCAAGAAATAGTTTTGCCTATTATACATTTCTGATAATAAAAAAGAGGGGAGAAATACCATATAATTGGTTTTTGTTTCTATGAGTATATCAGAGGATATCACTTTTGAATACAGGAGAAGATACTGGTTCTGAATACAGGGTATATTGTTTTATAGTATTTTAGCCATTAGCTATAGCTATCATTATCTTGCTTGTATTCAGACTTTGAAGAACAGGTTCCTATTATAAGTATTGATTTTATAAAACTGTATAATTTATGAAACCCAAATATTCAAGATTCTATCAATAAAACTTGGTCTATCCTTCACCCTGTGCCTATAGTACTAATGAGATGGATGAAACCAAGGGAGGGAAATCTGAATCATCTTATTTTCCTACTGGATAAGAGCATTGACCCTAGGTTTTTTGAACAGAAATTTCTAGTCAAAATATTAACAGCTAGAAATCATTCTATGTTTTAACTCTTATGAAAGGAAAATGCAGAGGCAAAAACATTTAGGAAAAAAAAGTCATTTGCTCACAAAGATGGCTTGCGAGAGAGACAGATTTCAGAAAAACTAGCGCATCAAATAAAAGTACAACAAATATTTAAAGAAAATAAATCTTCAAAATTAACAGTTTATCAAATTTGCAGTAGAGAAAAGAGCAACATTCTTACAGTTATCATATCCAAAAAAATTCTGACAAAATCTCAGGATTATAAAAATCAGGGATAAAGATGCTTTTGTTAGGGGGGCACCTGGGTGGTGTAGTCAGTTGAGCATCTGACTCGGTTTCAGCTCAGGTCATGGTCTCTGGGTCCTGGGATGGAGCCCCGTGTCAGCCTCTGCACCCAGCATGGAGTCTGCTTGATATTCTCTCTCCCTCTCCTGCCCCTCCAGCTCATGCTATTTCTCTCTAAACAAATAAAATAAAATAAAAAATAAAATAAATTTTTAAATTTATTTTAAAATAAAAATCTTTTTTTAAAAAAGATGCTTTTATTAGAAAGTCAGTAACTTACATGAACACTCACGATTTCATTTATTTTGAGACTAAAACTAGGTTCGTTTTGGTTTGTGTCAGGGTGCAATGTTTTGTTGCTTTTTTTTTTTCCTAATTGTGGGATGTGATGTAAATTTTACCTATAATGGAGAACTGCCAAGGGGTCAATCTGGCTTTCACACTTCAACCTATTGACAAAGGTTATGGAAGCATGAAGGATTCTGAGAAGCTTCATCTGGACTTAGCATGAGATGTCATATTTGAACATTATTTTTTGCCATGAACATGGCAAGAGTGAGTAAAACCATTTCTTTTTTCTTTTTCCTTTTTTTTCTTTTTTTTTTTTTTTTTGGTGGCAGTGAATGAAATCATTTCTGTCAGACACTTTTTATTTTTAACCTCTACAATTTGAGTGCCCTTCTTTTAGTTATAAAGAAAATGGATGGGATAGGAGAGAAGCAATCCGATAAAAATCACACAAACAACACATAGCATAACTCTGACTTGAAACCAGATGTTATAATGAGTAGTCCAACAAATGTGGGGGGGGCGTCGAGAGCTGAGTGGCACTCGTGAATATTTGTGGTAAACTATTTCTTTCCATTTCACCAAGCTATGTACACTTCAAGAATTAAAATCACTACATCGCACTCTGGAGCTTATCCATTCTGAGTAATTATAGTTTCTTCACAGTAATGGTTTCTTTTTCAATGTGGAGAGATGAGTTTCTTTTAAAATTAAGGTGAATAATCCCTGTATGAGATATAATCACTGACTCTTCATTGTATGGAAGAGCTCAGTTGGCTTGCCAGAAATCTCAGGGTGACCCTCTGGCTAAGTGGTAAGGAGTACAATGTGTTAATTTTGTGAGGTGAGTGTTGTATGTTAATTACATGGTGCCACAGAAGGAAGGGTACTGTCTCTGCCCAACTTCTTTTTAAAGGGTCAATTCTTTACTTCTAAAATTTCATTTTTTTAGTCTCTCCTGAGTTCATTGGTAGTTCTTTTCCACATAATAAATTCTTAGCTTAGCCAAGAATTTTTTCTCACTTTGCTTTAAAGTGTATGGTTATCATAAAAATTCATTTAAATAACACTTGCCTCTTTTCCTCGGGGCTGAGTTGGGTTTTTTTTTTTCAGATTGAGTGTGGCAAACCAAGAGTTTCTTCTTCAGTGACAGTCCCCTCACTTAGCAGTGGAAAGGGGCCACTTTATTTTAGGAATTCTTGCCAAATACACTGCTGGTGCATTTACTTCCTTTAGAGGTTTAACCATAGATGGCTTGTCCTACAGCAAGGAGGGCCTCAAGAGAGGTTTATTGTAGCATACTTAAGACCACTGTGGGTCCTGAACATCCTCTGCATAAGGTAATTTCATTTTAAAATATTACTAGGAGATTCATTAACAAGTCAGGAAACAACAGATGTTGGCTAGAATGTGGAGAAAGGGGAACCCTCCTACACTGTTGGTGGGAAGCAAGCTGGTGCAGCCACTCTGGAAAACAGCATAGAGGTTCTTCAAAAAGTTGAAAATTGAGCTACCTTATGACCCAGCAATTGCACCACTGGGTATTTACCCTAAAGATACAAATGTAGTGATCTGAAGGGGCACGTGCACCCAAATATTTACAGCAGCAATGTCCATAATAGCCAAACTATGGAAAGAACCTAGATGTCCAACAACAGATGAATGGATAGAGAAGATGTGGTGTATATATATACAATGGAATACTATGCAGCCATCAAAAGAAATGAAATATTGCCATTTGCAATGATGTGGGTGGAACTAGAGGGTATTATGCTGAGCAAAATAAGTCAATCAGAGAAAGACAATTATCATACAGTCTCTCTGATATGAGGACTTTGAGAGGCAAGGTGGGGGGTGGCAGTGGGTAGGAAAGGAAAAAAATGAAACAAGATGGGATTGGGAGGGAGACAAACCATAAGAAACTCTTAATCTCACAAAACAGACTGAGGGTTGCTGAGGGGTGGGGGGTAGGGAGAGGGTGGTTGGGTTATGAACATTGGGGAGGGTATGTGCTATGGTGAGCACTATGAAATGTGTAAGCCTGATGATTCACAGACCTGTACCTCTGGGGCAAATAATACATTATATGTTAATAAAAATAATTGTTAAAAGTATTACTAGTAGATTCAAGAGCAGTAAAGCCTAATCCTTGTTGCACATTTATATTTAAACATATATTAATAATTAATATTAATTTATGAATAATTAATATTAATTAATTATTAATAAATAGATCCCCCAAAAAGCCTCTCTTAAGAAAAGACACACTTGGTCTCAAAAGGGGATAAGAATCTCTTCGGAAGGATACTATGTAAAACCTAAGTGGGAGTGGGGGGGGAAAATAGCTTGAAAGCTAGTTTTATTGACTCTGCAAGAGAATGGAACTCAATGGAGTTCCAGACAGCAACTTAAAGTCCACAACAGATTATAGCATTATTGATGTTGAAGTGAAGCTCAAAGAAGGAATTATAACACGGACTTAAAGATTGCTATTTTTTCCTTTAAAAATGCATAAGAAATCAGGGTAACATTTTACCATGTTGCTAATAGCAAAAGTAATAAAATGTTTAAAACTGGGAAAAAAAAGTTTTGTCATAACCTTAGAAGACAGCCCTTGTCTCTAAGGATGGAAAATGTTTGTCTTATGAATTCCATTTGCATAAACAAATATTTAACACTGATACTTGAATGTTCCGCCAAAAAGTCCTGCATTTTAGTGAGCTTTGTGAGGTCCTGGAAGAATGTATGAGAAAAAAAAACAAACCCTTCTGCATCTATATCCTAATTATAAAAACTACTGAAACACATACTGTTCACTGAGCTTTTCTTATATTATTAAATACATATATGTTAATTTGTGGAAAATGGCATTAGGAGAACAAGACTATAACCCCTACAAATGGTAGAAATGGACAAAGGAATAGTAAAATGAGGAAAAGTATCTCCTTGTTCATAATGGTCACATTCTGTGATAGTTATGTCAAATGGTTGAGGAGTGGGGAGTCTGCATGGCTCAGTCTGAACATCTGACTCTTGATTTTGACTCAGGTCACTATCTCGGGATCCTGGCATTGACCCCAACATTGGGATCAGCATTAAGCTCCATACTCAGTGGGGAGCCTGTTTGAGGATTCTCTCCCTCTCCTCCTGGCCCTCCCCCACTGCTTGCACTCTCTGTCTCTCTCTAAAAATAAATAAATCTTAAAAAAAAAAAAAGTTGAGGGGTAAATGTCACACAAAACAGAACTAATCAGTTTAAATAAGTCAAAAAAGAAAATTATTTTATCTAAGGCAATGCCAAAATCATTCTGTAATATATAATTCCCACTCTGGAATGGAAATTAAAAAATATTTTATTAACACCATAAATGTTATCTATCATTATATGGAATGAAGAAATTCTTAAGGCATTTTAACTAAATTTAGGAAAACAAAGCAAAAAACATAACCAAAATTATTAATAGATATAGATCTGATAATATTAGCCTAAATGAACCAAAAAAAAGAAAAAAAGAAACGTATAAATTTGGAATGAAAATGAGTTATTATATTTATTTACAGATATGATTTCCTAGAAAACCCAAAAGAAATCACTAAGAACAAAGAAAACTATTGGAATGAAATAGAATCTTTCATACATACCAGTCCAAAACAAATATACAAATAGCTCTGTTACATACAGAGATATTCACTTTTTCCATGCCAGCTTTGCCAGAAGTCCCACACTGGGAATTGCAGCAAACTCTTAGGAAGGAGTGAGCAGTAGAATTAAAAACCCATTACGGGGCGCCTGGGTGGCTCAGTGGGTTAAGCCGCTGCCTTCGGCTCAGGTCATGATCTCAGGGTCCTGGGATCGAGTCCCACATCGGGCTCTCTGTTCAGCAAGAAGCCTGCTTCCCTCTCTCTCTCTCTCTGCCTGCCTCTCCATCTACTTGTGATCTCTCTCTGTCAAATAAATAAATAAAATCTTAAAAAAAAAAAAAAAAAGCCCATTGCACTGGAGAAAAGAGCCAGATAACAAGTGTTTAGGGCAGAAAGGATACTTATTTACATTTCACACATACCTTTCTATTATTTGAATGTATACTATGTAAAAAGACAGAACATTTTCATTCAACTTTTGTTTCCTATTCACACACACATATTTAACATAAAAATATTTTATATTATTAGCTAGATGAATTACTTCATTTCTACCATTGCCTACCACATTCCACTCATTTCCACTGTTTCTGAATAAGATGATGCTTCAAGAAGATATTCTACAATTATACTGTGGATTAACCTACTCCGTAGTATAGTATCATGATTGCCTAGGGAATGAAAATCATAATTTGAGAAACACAGCTCTAATTTAATTTCAATACGACGTTCCCTAATTCAAGCCCATCTTATTGAAATATATAATTGAATCTTTATAGAATTCCAAGTATAATTGAAATGGACATGGTTCTAGTGGTCTGCATGCTAGTCTTCATTTGAGAGAGAAAATAAAGGTATTTTTGATCATTGTAGAAACACTTTTAGGAAATTTGAACCAGTCTGTTGAACAAAAGAGATAAAGAGTCTCTTTTAAAACCAGACAATTATTTCTTTAATTAATATCTGTCAGTACTAGACAGACCACCTTCTAAATGCATAATTTAATTTCATGGACTGATGCCTTTCTTGGAAGGGCCGCCTTGTACAGTTTGCAGTTTGTAATAGTTGACTTCTTTATAGTGCCAAAGATCAAAATTGTTTAAAAGTTTAACCATTTCATTGTTGCTCTACCATAGCATAAAAGAACATTTGGAAACCAGGGTTTAGAATTCTTATAACCAGAAAGAAATATTCTCTTGGCTATAACATATCTATATGTTATAATGACAAGGACTGTATAAATTTATATATATATATATATATTAACAATAGTAGTCAGATCATTTAAAATACCTTTTTAACATTTTGAGGGATAAAACATAATAAACAAAAAGGCTATGGAGGATGCAGATGACAAAGACAAAAATATAATCTAGCTGATAAACTCATTGAACAATATAAATCATAAGATCTGGAGAGTAACTTTTTTTCTAATGCCTATAGAGCATTTATAAAAATCAATCACATATTAGGCAAGAGACAACCCCCGTCAATGCCCCAAAGCAGGTACAAAACACTGAAGGCAAAGCAATAGTCAACATTTATTTATAATTAAAAAATACTCAACCATTTGTATAAAAACACTCTCCTATATAACTCTCTGTTAAAAGAAATCAAAAGGGCAATCATAAAATTCCGAGAAATAAGATAAGGATAATACTACCTATCAAGCACCATGATTCCAAACAAGGCAAAAATTAGTGGAAAAAAACAGATCCTTATATGCATCAATTATTGATAAGAAAAATTAGATGTTTAATTAAAAAACTTTGAGGAGAAATAAAGCATTATTAGAGATGACATAGGTTGATGAATTCGAAAACAGAAAATTAATACAGTCGTTTTTCTCCCATGCCCATTCCTAACAAGTAGCAGGGCTGATATTACTTCAAAGATCATCCCTTTAAATGTTTTATTACACTTCACTACCATCAGCATAAGAAAAGCAGTATGTATTTAAAAACACTCTTGAAAAAGTTGAATAAAGAAAAATATTTAGTGGGGCACCTGGGTGGCTCAGTGGGTTAAAGCCTCTGCCTTTGGCTCAGGTCATGTTCCCAGGGTCCTGGGATCGAGCCCTGCATTGGGCTCTCTGCTCAGCAGGGAGCCTGCTTCCTCCTCTCTCTCTGCCTATCTCCTCTGCCTACTTGTAATCTCTGTCTGTCAAATAAATAAATAAAAATCTTTGAAAATATATTAAAAAAAAAAGAAAAAAGAAAAATATTTAGTGGGGTACTTGTGTAGCTCAGTCAGTAAACATCTGCCCTTGGCCCAGGGTCTTGGGATTGAGCCTCTCATAGGGCTCTCTGCTCAGTGGGGAGCATGCTTCTCCCTCTCCCTCTGCCGTTCTACCTACTGTGCTCTCTCTCTGTCCCTGTCAAACAAATAAAAAAGTCTTAAAAAAAGAAAAAGAAAAATACTTAGTGATTAAAAGAAGATACCTTCCATCACATATAAACAGATATAAATTTCATAGATACTGTAGAAAATAAACTTTGCATGCTTTGAAATGAGTGAAACTTTCTTACAAAAGGAAGAAAATCCAAAAGTCTTTAATGAAAAAATAGAAATATGTTATTAGGTAAAAATGAAAAGTCTTCCATGATGAAAGATATTGAACATGACAGTTTAAAAAAAAAAACTAATATGGTGGGGGGACAAATTTTTCTAACATACACATACGCAAAAACTTAATATTCCTAATCACCAAACTGTAAATTCATAATAAAGGGATAAACATCAAGGAAAAAAAAGTGGAAAAGAATATAGAAAGCAAATTCATATGAAGGAAAATATAAACAATGAAAATGGACAATAAGCATATGAAAAATATTTTTAGGTTTGCTGATAATTAGGAAAATGTAAATTATAAAATGAGAATTCTGGGATGCCTGGGTGGCTCAGTGGGTTAAAGCCTCTTCCTTTGGCTCAGGTCATGATCTCAGGGTCCTGGGATTGAGCCCTGCATTGGGCTCTCTGCTCAGCAGGGAGCCTGCTTTCCCCCCACCCGCCACCCCCTCTGCCTGCCTCTCTGCCTACTTGTGATCTCTATCTGCCAAATAAATAAATAAAATCTTTAAAAATAATAAAACAAAATGAGAATTCAATTCTGACCCATCAAATTGGCAAAATTAAAATGTGTGGTGATCCTAAGGCTTAGTGAGAATGGAGGGAAATGGATAATATACATTTCCAGTCAGTGTGAACTGGAATACCTATCAAAACATAGATTAAGACACAAGTGAAGATGTTATGTGCAAGGAAACTGTTCACAACAATGTTTTTAGTAACCAACACTGGCAATTCCTATCAACAGAAGGAATATCAGATATGTAAGTAGTAACTCTGAGGAGGGGCCAAAAGACAGCAATGACACACACACAAATTCTAAACTACATGACTGTTGCTGAACAACTTTATGGTAATACAATTCAAAGTTTGCTCCAAAAGATAACTTTCCTGGAAAAATGAAAATAATCATCTCAGGAAGTAGCTACCTGAGCAGATCAATAAATAAGGAGAAAAAAGAAAAAATGACAATATCAGTCACTTTCAAAAAAAAATTCCACATCCAGAGATCCGCAGGATGAATTTATCAAATCTTTATGGAATAGGGACTTTCCCCGAGATTTAAACTGTTCCAGGAATTAGTACACAATGAGATTTCTCTCATTTTTTTCTTCAACTTGTTTTCTGGGAAAAATACACACATTCAGAATAGTACATGAAGCCTGAATGGTGACCCTAATTGAGGGCCTGTGTAGCCACCATGCAGTCACAGAAAGAACATCTCCCACCCACCTGCTGCCCTCTGCATTTACCTTCCCATTCTGGGCTCTTCGCTCTCCCAGACAGGTAACCAGTATAACAAGTCTCCTTAATAATGTCCTTGCTTTTCTTTTTGGGCTTAGCCTATAGGCGTATCCCCAAAGGCTATGTCTGAATTTTTCATGTTTCTAAACTGCATGTCTTCTTTTGAGTCTAGATTCTTTTATTCCATACTTGTTTGTAAAATTCATTTTTGTTGTTGCGTGTTGGTGCTAGTGCATTAACTTTTATTGATTACTCCATTGTATAAACGTCATTGCATGAAAAGTCTGCAAGTCAGTTATCCAGTTTGCTATTGATGGATTTGAGTTGTTTTTGAGTTTTTAATCTATTGCACACAATGCTGCTAGGAACATTTTTGCATGTTTCCTGACATATAGACATAGATTTCTCTAGCATGCACTCCCAGGAATAAACTTGCTAAGTTATGAAGTATGTATGTCATTAAATACTAGAAAATGCTAAACTGCTTCCCAAAGTTGTTACACCAATTTGCATTTTACCTCACAGGGCATAAAAATTCCTATCGCTGTACACACTCATTTTAAATTTTTTAATCTGACAATCTGGTGACCATGGCTTTAAATTTGATTTACTGTTGAAGTTGAATACTTTCACCTATGTTTATTGATCATTTAGATTTACTCTTCTATGAAGTATCCATTCAAATATTTGGTCCCTATTTTTATTGGTATTTCTTTTTAAATAATATTGATTCATAAAAAAATTTGTAAAATTTTTTTAAAAAGAATGTTGATTCATAAATGTTCTGTATATGAGTCTTTTACCGGTTATATGTATTGTAAATATTCTCTTCCACTTGTTGGCTCATACCTCTTTATGGTATCTTTTGATGACCAGAAACACTGAATTTTACTGTAGTTGGGTTTACCATTCTTCCTTAATATATGGACATTTTTGTATTGTCTAAGATATCTTTCTATATCTCCAAGTTAATAAAGATATTATCTGCCACATTATCTTCTTGTATATTCTTCCAAAACCTATAGTCTGTATTTTCCTTGTAGGTCCTCATGCACCCACTGATTCTATGTATGGCATGATGTCTCATATCATTTTTTCCATATAGATATCTCATTGCTCCAACATCGTTTATTGAAAGAGTCTTGTATTTGCTAAATATGCATTGATGCATATATGCATATTATGCATCAATCTTTTTTTAATATTTTATTTATTTATTTGACAGAGAGAGGGAGATCACAAGTAAGCAGAGAGGCAGGCAGAGAAAGAGGGGGAAGCAGGCTCCCTGCTGAGCAGAGAGCCTGATGTGGGCTCAATCCCAAGACCCTGAGCTCATGACCTGAGCTGAAGGCAGAGGCTTAACCCACTGAGCCACCCAGGTGCCCCCATCAATCTATTTCTTTTTCCTTTATCTTGATGTGTCTAGCTCTGTAGTAATACCACACTGTCTTAATTAGTGTAACAGTATAACAAATCTTGGAAATTGATAAGGAGAGTTCTCCTACCCTGTCTGGGCTTTTTTGAAGCCTTACACTTCCATATAAGTTAAGATTGTGATAAAGATGGCAATAAGTTTATAAATCAATTTGTAAAATGAGATAATTAATTTTCATCTAAAGTGTAACTCTTCTCTGAGGAATTATTGCATGGAAAAAAATTGCTATTTCATCTTATACTTCAAAGACTCTCCATCAAAAAGGTATGCCAATTTTCTTGATATATTGCAAGTCTGTGTTTCTTAGAATTTTGACCCATAAAACAAACAGGTGGTATTTTACACAGCTCTTCTAATGTTGGCACCTTAACATGTTTAGAATTGATTATTTTTATGTAATAAGGCTTTTAGTGAAGTTTTCTTGATTGCTGATTCTGTGAAGAGAAACTGTTTATGAGACAAGCTCTGCAGAATAAAGTCCCCTGATTATGTATGTATATTTCAATATTACATGAAATTGAGAATTGATGGGAACAGTTATTTTGAAGGCTCAGAAAGCACATCGGAGTTCAATTTTAAGTAATTAGAAATCTATAACCTTCATTAATATACTTTAACTTTTGTTATAACTGTAACATGCCCTTAACATTTAATTTGGAAAGCATAGAGAAATAACAAATTAAAACTTACCCAAAATGACTTCAACAAAATTAACATCTGTTAATGTTACTATGAACACAGTTCTTTCTTGGTTTTACATTCAGCCACATACTGATATGTTTATATATCTCAAAACCATATAAAAATAACCACTCCAATAACTGGCACCAAAGATCTTTTGATAGTTTTAAGGACAGTTTCATAGTCTCAAAGAACAGGCAGTTTCAATTTCTGTATCATTTTCTTTGGAGCACAGGAAAAGATATAAGACTATTCAATTCACTTTCTGAAACTTGCAAAATCCAGACGCCAAAATATTACAATGGGCAGAAGTAAACAGAGGCAAAACTCATTTAGGAATGTAAAAGGAAAATCTGTAAATGAAATATCAGAAAACAGATTTAAAGGGCATATTGGGGGACCCCTGCATGGCTCATTCAGTTAAGCGCCTGACTTTCGCTTCAAGATCTTGACTTTGGTCAAGATCTCAGGGTCCTGGGATCAATTCCCCTCCCCACACACACACACCTGCACACACCCGCACACACACGTGCGCTCACATGCAGCAGGAAGTCTCCTTCTCCTTCTGCCTCTGTCCCTCCCTCTGCTTGTGCATGTGCGTGCATGTGCGCATTCTCTCTCTCAAATAAATAAAACCTTCAAAAGTAAATAAATAAATAAACAGCATATTGGAAGGACGATGTACCATGCTCAAGGAGAGTCAATCTCAGGGATGTGAGGATGGCTTACAATTAGGACATTTCTAAATGTATTTCGTGGCACCATCAAGTCAAATGGGTAAATAAGGAAACTGAGAAAGGAGGCCAGATCTGCCAAATGTGGAGTCTACACCAGGACTGCAGAATGATGAGCAGGAAGCCAGCCCTCCCAGAGGGGTCAAGAAACAGTCAGATGCTCACCAAGACCAAATTCCGTGCTGGGGTGCCCTTGGCCCAGTATCCTTTCCGCTTCCTCCGCAAGAGCTGGGTTCCAGAACTGTTAAGATTGACATTTATAAAGCAGTTAGAACAGAGAGGGAACCCAAGGAGAATAGTTTAAGGTAAATACCATATCTAACTTGTCTCTTTTTATTTAAGAATGAGTAAGCAGAAAATGCAAAACACTATCCTCTGTGAGATAGAGGAGACAAAGCACCAAGTGAGGGAAGAAAACAGTAATTTTATAATTAAAAAAAAATATGAACTCTAGGAAATAAAGGATCAAAAGTGATGTTAAAAGGTAAAAAAGTGTGGGATAGAAATGAAGACTGGCTTATAGGAGAAGAGAAATCTTTTAAAAGATTACATTAGTAGCGATTAATGTAAATAACTTTAGGTTGCAAAAATAATTTAGAACATTGGGGCACCTGGGTGGCTGAGTCAGTTAAGCTCCTGCCTTTGGCTCAGGTCATGATCTCAGGGTCCTGGGATCAAACCCCACATTGGGTTCCCTGCTTTGTGGGGAGCTTGCTTCTCTCTCTGTTTGTGCTCTGTCAAATAAATAAATAAAATCTTAAAAAATAATAATAATAATTTAGACCACTGAAGAAAAAGGAGAAAATGAAGAATTAATTTAAATTTCATTTATGAGAGGTAAACACATTTCTTTTTTTATTTTATTTTATTTTATTTTATTTATTTATTTGAGAGAGAATGAGTGAGAGAGAGCGTGAGAGAGGAGAAGATGAGAGGGAGAAGCAGACTCCCCAAAGAGCTGGGAGCCCAATGCGGAACTCGATCCTGGAAGTCCGGGATCATGACTTGAGCCCAAGGCAGTCGCTCAACCAACTGAGCCACCCAGGCGCCCTCTTATATATGATATTACAATATTTTTGCTATGTAGGTCTGAAGGTTAGACTATATATATAATTTATATAAAAAACATATTTTCTTGATTCTCACATATATATTCTAATATTCCATTTTACATAAAACCACTTAATGATGCAATAACAGCTTTTGGGGAAAAAGCAAATATTCAATGCACAAAATAAATCTGCTGACAAAATATTGAATACATTAATATACATCTGTGGTATTTTTCTTCTTTTGTGTCACCAAGTCTGAATTGAAACCTCCTTCACACTCAGAAACTAAAAATCCTGTGTATCACTTTGGCCATAAACTGCAGAGAAAGCTTCACAAAGGTACAGTTTTTTTCTAGTTCCTGATCAGTTACTTGAAATTTGAGGCCCTTTATAATTACTAACTTAATTTCAAGGAAAATCAAAGAATACTGGAGTTCAAAATTCCATTCCCAAATTCGCTAGAGGCCTAGTTTTTTTTTTTTTTAATTTTAATTGAATAACAGTGTAGAATATTCAAAATCTTTCCTTGCAAGTTTGATGGAAAATTTTGACGGATTATATTTGGCACCTGAATGACATCTTTGAAAATTCCAGCATCCCTTCTTTCCCCCTAGCTTTATTGAGGTATAACTGACAAATATAATTGTATATATTTAAAGTCTACAAAGTGACAATTGAATATACATATACTTTGTGAGATGATTACCTCAGTCAGGTTAATTAGCATATCCATCACTTCACAGAGTTCCCTATCTGGGGAGGGTGTCCCATGCTCACTTGCGGGGAGAACACAAGATCTACTCTCAGAAAATTTCAAAGGTACTTTATGAAGTGACGGTTCATACTGTCTTGAATTATATTACTGCCTGTGCGACGCAATGTCTGCCGTGTGATTAATAACTTTGAATTTCAATGTTTCATCCACTATTCTGGAAGATATTTTTAGCAACAATTAAGAATCCATTTTTAACTTTTAAATCCTTAAGATGCTACCAATGAGCATAACTGAAGTGATGATCAGTAAGACCCCCTTGTACCCCATGAGGTTACCACATGGGCAGAAAATAACCATGTCTCAGCTCACTCCCTTGCTTGGTGGCTGCCAAAGATCTTTTGATGTCAATTGTAAGACACAGCATGATTTCAGAAAACTGGATAAAACATGCATCTTTGAATGGAGAATATTCAGAAAGAGCATGTATGAGCACTTTTTTTTTTTTTTTTACAAAAGTGATATGATAGGACGTGCTTTCACATTTTAAGACTATTTATTGGGACTGTTTTTCTGTACTATTATCTGTTCCTTTCATTCTTAATAATAGAGTAATATTCATTTGATGGCTCTGCTACATTATTTGGTCATATTAGTTGTTTATAATTCTTTGCTACTTCAAATAAGCAGTGCTATGTAGCTAAATCTTTGTGAATATTCAATGTAAACTCCTGAAGGCAGGATTTCTAGGTCAAAGGATGTGCATGTCCTTATAAAGGCTCTGACTGCTTGAGGACTAAGTGTACTACAGAAAAGTCATGTCCTATCCTCCCATTCTTCCTCTTCCTCCTTCCTTTCCTTCTTCTTCCACTTTTCATCCCATTGCCACATGGCTCCAGCCTTGCCTCCTCTTAGAAGCCTTCATTATATTCCCCAAATGGTTAGGTGACCCTGCTTCTTCTGCTCTTCTGCATCCTGACCTTTTTTCTCACTGTGTTTCTAATCCCCTCCATTCTGAGCAAGGTTTGAAGCCACATGGTGTGTTTAATTATTAATTTGCATTTTTGCATCTTTATCTGGACTGAGTTCCCACCTGGCAAGGTGTCTGGGTTGTTTATCTTTGTATTTCCAGCACCGAACACTGTCAATTTTCAGTAAATTCTTGTTAAATGAATTCAGGAGGAAATAAATGACTACTTTTGTTTGTTTGTATTCAGCTATTATGTCATTTTTTTCTTTTCCCTTTCTTTTGACATTTTTGGAAATTTTAATAGACGTGAGCATATTAATTTCAAAAGAAGGAAAATAATTAGATAGTTTCAAGGTTCTAAAGTCAGATGCCCTCAGTACTGTGGTACTATTAGAGCTACTAGTAAGTGAACAACTGCTAATTGTCTAACCCAAACAGTCAGAAAGGAGAATCAAAGATGTTACATGCACTTGAGTGGGGAAACTAAAATTTATACTCAAGGAAGATGATGTTTTCCCCAAACAAGCACCCATTTATAAGAAATGTATACGGGATTGAAACACACATCCCTAGCCCCTCTGACTTAGAGGGAAAATCAGTCATCACACAGAAGGTTAAAAATAAAACGACAGTAGCTGTGTATGCGAGATAAACAATTTTCTTCCTCATGTGGTCGTGAGAATGCCAGATTGCTGGTCCATTATTTTGGCAGGTGTCTCTTGGAATGAACAGTCGAGAGGCCTGGCATGATTTGACAGCATTTTGACAGGACAGTGTCTCATTCGTGCAGTTCCTGAGTAAATTGGCTTCAGACTCTCCCTTAATGGAATTCCAAGTCAGAGCGAGTTGAGGCGGCCATGTCAGTTTAGATTACTCTCCCTCAGCCTCCGGAGACAACACAGGTTCTCTGTCAGCTCTCTGCAGACATGCTGTCTGATTAGCCTCAAGTGTTACAAAGCAGAGGAAATGAATTTACACTATTAAATTTTTTTTAAAAGGGGGGGGATATTTTCATAAGCATTCTTCATGGGACCATCAGGTTACCTGAATCCAAATCCAACATTTTCTAGGAACTAGTTACCGAATATAAACCATGCACTTCAGTTCTTTCAGTCCAAGGGTCTTCATGTGAAAAATGGGCATAAGAATAGTATCTACTTCTTAGATCTGTGCTGTTGACAAAATGAGAAAACCCATGCAAAGTTCCTAGCATGTTGCCTGGTCCCAGTGCAGGCTCAATAATGTCAGCTCTGACTATTCCAAAGAAGACTTCTTCACCTTGTGGCAACTAGAAATAAGAAACTCAACGGTCATTTGAAGAAGTTATTTCACAGGCAAAGCCATCACCACTTAGGCATAAAACACGATGTGTCTACATCCCAGCAGAGCCCCAGGCAATCCGGGGAGAATACAAATGTGCATCCAAATTCTGTTCACCTGACCATTCTCAGTTTTACTATACATTTATAACATGTATAGAGGTATCTCTTTCTATTATCTGAGAAACCTATGTTCGTTACTGGAAGACACAAAGAACCTTAAGTGTGCACCCAACCAACAGTAATCCCATGATCCAGATGTAAATACAGGTAACATGAAGGTACTTACCCTTCTACCTTTCTTTTTCATTTCATATTACTTTGTGAAGATTTTTCAATGTCTCTTTTTTTAAAGATTTCTTTTTTTGAGAAAGAGAGCATGGGGTGGCCGCGGGGTTGTGGGGGAAGTGCAGAGCAAAGAGAGTCTTTCAGAGCCCATGCTGAGTGCGGGGCCCAAAGCAGGGCTTGATCTCAGGACCCTAAGATCACAATCTGAGCCAAAACCAAGCGTTGGAGGCTTAACCAACTGCACCACCCAGGCATCCCAAGATTTTTCGATATCTTTAAGAATCCTTCTCAAACTGAGTACACAAGAGTTTGTTTAAACAATTTTCCATTGTTTGACATTTAAATTCTTCCTAATTTTAATTTGTTATAAATTATCTTTCAACTGAATGTGCTTTCATACACATCTCTACAAAATAAATGGAATTAATAATTTTTAAGGAAGTATAAAATTTTCATAAACACAAATTTATCTCTATATGTATTCTCAACAGTAAAGTATGAAGATGTCATTTTTTCTCACTTTTACTAGCATTGGATATTAACATATAAACATTTTTTCTCTCAACATTTAAAAAGACAAAACTGTGTTTGCTGCTTTATTTTGCAGTTTTAGATCTACTGCTAGTGTGTATTTCATTCATGCATTTTGTACTTAAAGTATATATTGAATGCCTATTTTATGCCAAGTTTATTGCCAATATTTTGTTTATTTGTCCATTTATTTAACAGCATTTATTGAGGGCTTGCTAAATAATTACCATTTGTATTTTCCTGTTGTGATTTCCAACATTTTACTTGTACGTTTTTTTAGTAAGACATTTGTTATTTCCTCAATACTTTATGAAGATTCCTAATACAGATCCAACTTTTAGTTCATCATATAGCCTGCCATTATTTTTCCAGTTTTGTGTGCCTTTTAATATTTACTTGTAAATCAGTATTTTCATTTTACCAAGGAAATATGTTTTTATGAAGTAAACATAATAAACTGACTGAAGAAAGCCTAGTATTTCTTTGAAATAAAACTACTAGGTGTGGGGGTAGGGGTGGGGGTAGAACAGGGGGGTGAATGCTCCCACATACTCATAAACTGGGTTTTTAAAATAAAACAATTATTTTAATTTTCCCCAGCATATATGGAGGTGTTGGCCTTGCTTCTTTAACTGTGCTGGGCCCACTATAAGTCATTGTGATTCTGTGAATTTTATCATTATGTCAGAAAATTTGTCTAATACAGCTTGATCATTTTTCCCTTTTGTTCTTATTTCTTCTTCATGATTCCTAATGTCAGACATCTTGCTGCTTTCTTCTGGTATCTTCCCACTGATCACTTTTGCCTCCTTGGCCTATTCTGCTATATTTTGGGAAAGGGCTTAAATTTATATTCCACATCACCTTTGAAGTTTGGTGTAGCTTTTTCTTTGCTGTTTTCTATGTCATGTACCATTCTATTATTAAGTTAATGATTAATTTCTCTTCCTTCTGAACCTCAACTTCCTCTTTACTCCATTGCCATTGCCGTGAATTCTTTTTCAACCTTCTCTGGGTTAATAATACACATGTAGTTTTACAATTTTACTGATTGCACAGAGCAGAATCTATTCATTTAGGTGTGTTTTGTTTTGTCTACTATAAAACTTTTCCAGAAGAACATTTATGCAAAATGCAGCTCTCTATTACAGTAATTTTCAAGAGGCAATAAACCACGTGCTATATATACTTCTTTCACTCATTCTTGCACAAGAAGTCTGTCCAGGCTTTGTACTGATGGGAAAACCATGCAAGGAGGATTCCCCTCAGCCATGCTCACCTTCCTCCCAGATACTGCCAGGATTTTCTTGGATCTGACGTGTGAGAGTTTGCTCCTATCAGGTAAACTAACCACAGGATGGGTCAAGTGCCCTGCAGGAGGCTGGGGGTGCATATGGATGGATCAGTAACAGAACTTGGTTATTTTAGCCATTCTGCTGGGGTTGTGATGAAGCCACAGTCCAAGAGAGGGTTTTTACCACCTGTTTTCCACAGTCCAATTGCAGCTAAAGAGACAAGTTGGAGCTCTGTTTGTCCTCCTTCCTGCCACTAATCTTCTGTGTCAGGTTGGACTTCAGATGCCTACATGCATTTTCTTGATGAGACAATTCCTGCCACGGGAGAGCAAACAGAGATGCCTTGGAACAGTGAAAGAACTCCTCAGTAGTATTCCAGAGGCTCACATGACTCAGGAATCATCTTGCTCTTTAGCCCTCTGCCAATTAGAGAATGTTAAAGTGATTTTGCTAGATTTCCTCCTCATAAACCTATGTCATTATCCAACACACATTCTTAGAAAATAAACCTCCTCAAATCATTACAACAACCTTATATTTAACAAAGAAATGATTTGGAAACAGTGAAAACACTGTCCCAGGATTTCCTTTAGAAATGGATGTGTATTGGGCGCCTGGATGGCTCAGTTGGTTAAGCGACTACCTTCGGCTCAGGTTGTGATCCTGCCGTCCCGAGATCAAGTCCCACATCGGGCTCCCTGCTCAGCTCTGACCCCCCTCTCATGCTCTCTCTCACTCTGTCTCTTTCTCCCTGTCTCAAATAAATAGATAAAATCTTTTAAAAAAATGGATGTGAATTTCTTCGTAATAATGTGGACCACAAGACTAAATCATGAAGTATCAGCCTATGGGCAGAAATGCTTTACTTGACCCAAGGGGAGCATCTATGACAGACATTGCAGTAGATTCTAAAAATAAAACCTTCAGTATGTTAGCTCTCTGTTCTCATTGAGCATAAGAGTCTTGAGGGAAATATAAACAACTAATAAATGAAGTCTATGTGGTAAGTGGGAAGGTGGAGGAACTTTCCAGGGCCATGGGAGTGTAGAAGAGGGACATGGACTCTGATCTGTGATGACAGAAGCAATTTCACAGAGAACTTCCGAAGTGATGAGTTGAGGGTAGCCAAGCTGAGTGAGGTAACAGTGTGGGGAAGGACATGTGGGACAAACAGATCTGCAAGGTCTTACCTCAGAATTCTGAGACTCTTCTTTATGATCATCTTTTCTTAATCCTATGGAAAAGTTGGACATGAGAAGAGCATGGTACCCTGAGGTTTGGGCCATTCCATCTCAAAAGAAATATACTGAACTCAAGTTGTTATTGTATTTTTCACTTTTAGAACATCCGTTAGATTCTTTTTCATATGATTTGGTTCTCTGCTGAAATTCTATACTGTGTCATATAATTTCTTAGAGATATGAATCAAAGCTATTTAAAAATTAGGATCTTCTGTATATATATTTTATTGTCTTTTGTTCTCTCATTGTTTTGGTCAACTGTTCTTTTCTTCTGGCATGCCTGGTAATTTTCCAATAAATGCTGGACTTTATACATTAAAAAAAACTATAGAGATAATTTAAGGCTCTAAATGTTATCATTTTTGCCTATAGAGAAATTATTTTGTTTCAGGCAGGCAAATTGCAGATAATCTTGATCTATTCTGAGATTTAGCTGACTCAAAGTTAGTTGGTTTCATTCTTGGTGAGGGCTAGTCTATTTCTAGTTTAACTGCACTCTTATACATAGTCCTTTGTCTGCCCAGCTGATAGACTATACTGTTTTCCATGGTCTCTTCTACTTGGCCTTCCCCAAATTCCAATTTCTGCCTCCCCTGTTCTGTGAGACTTTCCAAAGCTCTGCTCAGCATCTTGGTGTCTAGATTTGCCACTTATAAATTGCCAGATACTGCAAAAGGAAAAGCATAGGTGAGTATCAGTTTCAAGTTAATGCATACTTTAAGTATTTTTTAAACATACCAATTATATAAAATATTCTATCCAACTTCCATAGTTGTGGTGTGTGATTCTTGGAAAATGAAGTCATAATCCCTTCCCCTTAACACTTTTTAGTAACATGGGTTCAAGTCATTAAAGATTAACCTATCACCTTTTTATATAGGGCACTACTTTTTATATGGGGTATTGAGTCCAGAACTCATTCTGGTTATTCGAATTGCTGTTTTGAAGTCTGCCACACTCACATCCCTACAGTTCTGGTTGGTGCTGTGAGAAATAAGGCCAAACAGTGAATGGATAATGATATTACTATCTTAACATTTACTCTGGCCTTTGAGCTCAAATTGGGAGGGACTTACAGCATCACATTGCTATTTTTGGTGCCTACATGAGGTGAGGACCACATCTTCAAAACACTGAAATCATCAGCAATGATTTATATTATCAGAAACTTGAGATATTCAAATGAACATGTGTTTTCCCATTAAATAACACACATTTGACTAAATCTGTTTTTCTCATGGTGGCCTCCCCACCACCTACTATAGAGCTGATACAATCTGTCAATAAACAGGTATTGAGTGAAGAGACAAATCTTAATAGCCTACAGTATGTTAGGTTACTCTGCCCAGAAAGTACTTATTAATTAATTTTTGTAATGATAACTAATTTTACAACAATGTGGTCTCACTTTTACAGCTTTCTAGTTGGGTACACTATCAAAATAGGAATGCCTTCAAAATTCAATCTAATACACTGAGCAAGTGCTTTCTGTGAAAACTTTGCTCCATATTAAAATGCTGATCATTTCTTCATGTAGCATCAATGCCTATATTCAGTTCTGCAAGGGACATCTCCCTCCCACTTGGAATTTTTCTTAATCAAGTGATTTTTCTTAATCAAGTAATCAACATGATGGATGATTCACTGGACAGAGGTTAGAAGACTAGTTTGATTCTCAACTCTATCTCCATCAGGCTGTGTGTCATAGGAGAACCTGACTTACCTCTCTGTGTCTGCATTGTCATTTCCCCCCTATACATCATCAAACAACAGGACTGTGGTGAGAATTCACTCTGGTGAGAATGAGTTCTTCTAGAGTATATCACAGGCAGTCATATGACGTAAGTTCCCTTCTCAGTGCAAGTGAAGAAATCTTTTAGACTTTATTTTTCTTAATGCAGCTTGAGTAAATTAATGTTAGGCTATGTAAAAAAGTAAACAGCAATGGACTACTTACATTTAAAAAAAAAACTATTATAGAAAACCATGTATTAATCAGTCCTTTAAGTACCCAAAAATATACTTACTCCATTTACAGAACTTCAGCCTGCTTTACAGTCTTCTGTGATATATACTATATGCTTATTTGTTCCAGAAATTCTGTGATGTTGCCACATTGACAGACTCATCCCTTCACCCTGTAAAAGGAATAAACTGCTCCCTCTGCCCAAGGAAAAAAGGCAAATTTCCACAAAAGCAAACAATTTCCAGATATGAGATTTTTGTCAGGGCCAAACCTAATAAGCAGTTGGGCAGACATCTCCTCACCTTTAGGTAGATATAGCTATCCCCAATCTCTGGGCAGGGCAGGAATACCACCTGTGGTGTTCTCTGTATGCCATACATCCTTCCTCTCCATTCTTTTTGTTTCCTTAATAGTTCAGGGTGCCTGAGTGGCTCAGTGGATTAAGCCTCTGCCTTTGCCTCAGGCCATGATCTAAGGGTCCTGGGATCGAGCCCCGCATCGGGCTCTCGCTTAGCAGGGAGCCTGCTTCCCCCTCTCTCTCTGCCTACTTGTGATCTCTGTCAAATAAATAAATAAAATCTTTAAAAATAAGTAAGTAAGTCCTGACACTTTACTGAATTCCTATACAAGTTCTAGCAGTTTTGGAGTGGAGTCTTTTGGGTTTTCCACATATAGTATCATATCATCTGCGAAGAGTGATAGTTTGACTTCTTATTTGCCGATTTGGATGCCTTTAACTTCCTTTTGTTGTCTGATTGCTGAGGCTAGGACTTCTAGTACTATGTTGAATAGCAGTGGTGATAACGGACATCCCTGCCGTGCTCCTGACCTTAGCGGAAAAGCTTTCAGTTTCTCTCCATTGAGAATGATATTTGCGGTGGGTTTTTCATAGATGGCTTTGATAATATTGAGGTATGTGCCGTCTATCCCTACACTTTGAAGAGTTTTGATCAGGAAGGGATGCTGTACTTTGTCAAATGCTGTTTCAGCATCTATGGAGAGTATCATATGGTTCTTGTTCTTTCTTTTATTAATGTGTTGTATCACATTGATTGATTTGCGGATGTTGAACCAACCTTGCAGCCCTGGAATAAATCCCACTTGGTCGTGGTGAATAATCCTTTTAATGTACTGTTGAATCCTATTGGCTAGTATTTTGGCGAGAATTTTTGCATCTGTGTTCATCAAGGATATTGGTCTGTAGTTCTCTTTTTTGTTGGGATCCTTGTGTGGTTTGGGGATCAAGGTGATGCTGGCCTCATAAAATGAGTTTGGAAGTTTTCCTTCCATTTCTATTTTTTGGAACAGTTTCAGGAGAATAGGAATTAGTTCTTCTTTAAATGTTTGGTA
The DNA here is from genome assembly GCF_902655055.1 of Lutra lutra. Classification (NCBI taxonomy): domain Eukaryota; kingdom Metazoa; phylum Chordata; class Mammalia; order Carnivora; family Mustelidae; genus Lutra; species Lutra lutra. The sequence continues at coordinate 56,393,152 of NC_062290.1, forward strand.
GAATTCCCCCGGGAAGCCGTCTGGCCCTGGGCTTTTGTTTGTATCGGAGAAAGACAACTATCATATGATCTCCCTGATATGAGGGAGAGGAGATGCAACATGGGGGGTTGAGGGGGTAGGAGAAGAGTAAATGAAACAAGATGGGATTGGGAGGGAGACAAACCATAAGTGACTCTTAATCTCACAAAACAAACTGAGGGTTGATGGGGGGAGGGGGTTGGGAGAGGGGGGTGGGGTTATGGATATTAGGGAGGGTATGTGCTATGGTGAGTGCTGTGAAGTGTGTAAACCTGGCGATTCGCAGACCTGTACCCCTGGGGATAAAAATATATGTTTATAAAGCTGTAAAAAAAAAAAAAAAGAAAAGAAAAAAGAAAGGATGAATACCCAAGTTTTGTAGCAACATGGACAGGACTGGAAGAGATTATGCTGAGTGAAATAAGTCAAGCAGAGAGAGTCAATTATCATATGGTTTCACTTATTTGTGGAGCATAACAAATAGCATGGAGGACAAGGGGAGATGGAGAGGAGAAGGGAGTTGAGGGAAATTGGAAGGGGAGGTGAACCATGAGAGACTATGGACTCTGAAAAACGATCTGAGAATTTTGAAGGGGTGGGGGGTGAAAAAATAAAAAAAAAAACTAAAAAAAAAATAGGTGAGGGATAAGAACTGGCAAAATACAGAAGAACAAATCCAAACACCAATAAACAAATGAACAACAACAACAAAAAAAAAAAAAGGTAAGTAAGTAAATAAATAAATAAATCCTTAACAGTTCATTCATATATATGTGCCTTTGAAAAAGGATGTGGCTAGAATGACACTGATCAGGCCAGGAGTGTTAGGCTGAGGATCTGGAAAGCCTCCAGACCCCTGCGTTATCTGTTGACTTAGGCCAGGTTCTCGGAATTTCGGAATCCTCAGGTACTGGCCCCAAAACCAAGCACTACAAAAAGAATTATTGGATCTGCCTATCTTGTTCAGCCATTAGTCATTCACATCTGAGATGGGAAGACATTTTAGATTACAAGGAATTCATTTTTAACATTTTTAGATAAGGAAGGACTCCTCTGAAAATCTGAGGATATTTAGGACTCCTTTAATAAAGTTAGTATAATATTAAAAAATGCACACTATATATCAAGTAATAGAATTCCTCATCAAAGATATTAAAAGGGGCATGATTCCTAGAACAATGCTGTGGCAGACTTTGAGTTGCCATCTTCTAACCTGAGAGGTGACAATTAGCTCACAAGGGTCAGAGAGAGATCCCAAGAGGCAGCATGGCCTCATGAACCAGGCATCGGCACAGATGTCAAATAGACAAGAATTCAGTTTCTAGAAGAGTAACTTAGGGACTGAGTGACTTATCTTAACCACTTTTGTTATATAAATGAGAAAACTAGACTCAGAAAATTTAAGTAATTTTGCCAAAGTTTGCAAAGAGTAAATTATGAATCCATAGCTAATAGGTTTCATATCCATACTCTCTCCCATATGTTATACTAACCAGAAAAATAGGAAAGCTAAAAATGACATTTTCTTATTAGTTCTAAAGCCATAAATCTGCCATTTACAAGTTTATGACTGAGATGGAGGAATCTGAGGCCAGACAGAGCAAGCATTTAGAAGACTGTCCAACATCTAAGTAAAGCAAGTCCTACACTCTGGACTAAGAAGCTCCTGAAAGGGATGTACAGCAAGTAATTTTTACCCAAGCAGAGGAAAGAACACCAGACTTATGCGAAATGGTGCTTAACCAGAGTATTCTGATATTTCTTCAATTTGTCTCTGTTAATACAAATCACTATACATTATACTCAATTAATGTAGATACTTAGCTGTTTCAGCCAGGGAGTCTGCTCTTTTTTTTTTTTTTAATTATCTTAAAATTGATGTGATAAAAATAGAAAAGCAGGCAACTATATTTCTTACATATAAAATATGAGTTTAAATATGACTTAGAGAAAAATGGGCTTCTGTATTTCTGAAGCATAATTGCTGGATTTATTACAACAGAGTTCAGTCCCAACTCCCTCGGTTATTAGCTGGATGACCTTGGGCATGTGACTGAACTGGGCTCCAACTCCCTCAACTATAAAACAGAGATAATCATATTTCATCCACATAATATTTATTTGGAAATTAGGTAAATTACGTAGAAGGGTGATAGATGAACTGGAGCATGAAAAGGAGGCTGGAAGTTTCTGTGTATAGAGGTCAAATCAGAATGTCAACTTGGAGTCAATTTTCTATGCTGAGTAAAACAGCTCCCCCCATTACTCCTGACCTGCGGAGCTCTTGGAGCCAAGGGGCTTCGTGGAAGGGAAGAAACTATGATTCAGAGTTAGGGAAGTATGTTGGCATAGGCCAGGATGATGCTGATCGGTACTCAGTGGCAGGTGAGGTGACTGGACTCCCTGAACGAGAGTGACATTGGCATCGAGAGAGCAAGGCTGCAGACTCATTCTGGCACTAAATGTGAGAGGGGGTGAGGTATGGGAAGGAGAGAGAAAAGGGAAAATCCAGCTTTCCTGGGACAGACTCACACTTTGAAGAAGTGGCTGTATGAATGACTTTAGCTTTCACTCCAGAGAGCCAGCCATCTTGGCATGGGATTTTCTCCACTGAGGAACAGACTGTCCTCTCTCTAAGAGCTACTGTGTCAGAACAGGAATGTGCATTAGTCCTTGTGGAGGAGAAAGACGGGAGCTCAGTTTCTAATCTGTGGCTTTGAATATGACCCTGATCCTAGGGACAGTGCTTCCTTCTGGTAGGTAAAACTCTGCCACACAGGTAGATTTTCAGCATAGAGAAAAATTCCCCTCAGAGACCTCAGGAGATAGTTTTTGATGTGGAACCTTGAAGAGAACCCAGGTCATTTCAACCACAGCAATAACTGATGGCTGCAGAAAAATTTACTGAGCACAACACTCCGTGCTATGCTTCTATTAGCTTCTTTAATTTCCCAAACAATATCATGAAATTGGTACTATCATTCCCATTTTATGTATAAGAACACCAAGACTCAGCAAGGTTAAAAATGTGCCCAGCTGATAAGCAATAGATCTAAGATTGAAAAATCAATTCTACAGGTGCGTGGGCAGCTCAGTCTGTTAAACCTCTGTCTTTGGCTCAGGTCATGAACTCAGGGCCCTGGGATCCAGCCCTGCATTAGGCTTCCTACTCAGTGAGGAGTCTGCTCCTCCCTCTCTCCCTTTCCCTCCGCCTCTGCCCCCCACTACCCAGCTTGTGCTCTCTCTCCAATAAATAAACAAAATCTTTTTAAAAATAAAAAATTTAAAAATAAAAGAAAAAAAGAAAGAAAATCCACTGTGTCCTGATTCCAAACCTCACCCTTAACCTTTATACTTTGCTGCCTTGAAATCACTTCTTGGCAAAGTCTTTGAATTTCCAACAAGCCAATATGTGGGCTGCCGCTATTCTTGCAAAAGATTTCCGTTGTAGGAAATTTTCTGCAAGTGGCCGTAGCAGAACTCCCATCCCTAGGAGTTTGAGCTTCAAAATATATTTCAGGTTCCCAAGTGTATTACATTTAAAAACAGCTGGGGCTTGGGACGCCTCAGTGGCTCATTTAATTAGGCATCCAATTCCTGATTTCGGCTCAGGTCATGATCTCAGTGTTCTGAGATCGAGCCCTGCATCAGCTCCGTGCTGGGCCTGGTGCCTGCTTAGGATACTCTCTCTTCCCTGCCCTTCCTCCACCTAAAAAACAAAAACAGAAAACCAGCCTGGGCCCTTTTTCTCACACATTACCTCCACACTCTAACACGTCCGTAAATGCAGTCAGCCAGCGTGTGTCATTGGAGCGGCACACCCAGACAGCTATGCAAACAAAAAATAACTTTGCTCTTAAATGACCAGTAGACCTCTGCTGACTCGCTGTCAAATAACTATTGTTATGTTAACAGGCTTCTCTAAAAAGATCCCAGTCCTCCAAATTTGTGAAACTAGACCTGAAGTCTCTAGTGCTAATACAAACAGAGCATGATAGTTACAATCAGTGTAGTTTCTTTGGCTGCCTAGATACCCAACTTAGAAATTTTTCCTCACCTAAAGAGCAAAATGTAATGAGTCTTATAACATTATTTGTATTCAACTCGGTTTGTTTGTTTGTTTTTAAGATTTTATTTATTCATTTGACAGAGAGAGAAAGATCACAAGTAGGCAGAGAGGCAGGCAGAAGTAGGCACCCTGCTGAGCAGAGAGCCCGATGTGGGCCTTGATCCCAGGACCCTGAGATCATGACCTGAGCCGAAGGCAGAGGTTTAACCCACTGAACCACCCAGGTACCCCTATTTTCAACTTGGTTTAACCCTGTCTCTTCAAGTGCAGCCACCCCGATTCCAACCAATGCACATGCTAATAAGCACAAACTGAGTCCTTGTAACAGTCCTGGGAGCTGCTTCATTTTTAGCAAATAGGAATTTTGCAACATCAAGTGAAGAGATTCTGTCCCAATGGACTGCGCTGTGAAAAGCCAAGAGATACACCACTTTATTTTAAGATCCAGACTGTGAATTTTACTTTATTTGAATTTTACTTAACCTTCTGGAGGGTGAGAATTTTTGAATTCTCAGTTATGCAGACTATTAGAACACTATGCAGACACCAAAAAGAAAGGCATTTGCTATTTAAGATCCCGGAGTAGAAAAGATGAAACATCTAAAGCTGAGCACCTGCACAGAAGAAATGTTAGAATAGGAAGTAAGAATGAGTAGAATATACGCAATTATCTGTAATCACATGCATTCAGGAAGGGAATGCTGAGGAAGGTGGGATGGCTGACTTAGTGACCTCAGTGATATGTAACAGGCCACCTTCTGTTTATTTGTGAATTGTTGCCTCACAGATCAGTTTAAATGCCATAATTTTTAGCACAGCAGTCATTCTGACCCCACAGGATTCATAGCACCAAACCACAAAGTAACACCTTGGTGAGTTAGAGAAACACAAGCAGGTTCTTCGAGATGAAAGTTTCTTTGAGTATAAACTTCTGTGAATAAGTCAGAAACAAAAACAAGTCTGAAAGACTGGGGAACAGAACAAGAGGGTTAAACAGGAGAGATTTTTGAAATATCTTTGGGAATTGAATAGTCTTATTTTGTTGAGATATAAATCATTATACTTTATGTGAAAGGAGAAAAGTATTTTAATACATGTTATTGATCATTGATGGGAACATCTGTAATTCTGTGGTCTCTTTGTAAATGATTATCACTGTTAAACATGTTTTCTAGTGTAACCTGAACAGGGTGAAGCTTTGTGTGAGAAATGTGGCCACACTCCCCTGTATGAGTTGATGGCTGGTCCATTAGCAAATGGACAAGAGAGAGGCAGATCTTTTGGGAGGCTTTTGATATTGTTTAAGCAAAAGATGATGGTGTATTTGAGCTGCGCTTTAAGTAGTGGATATAGGAGACCCAGTCAGGTTTAGGATCGATTTTGTTCCAAGAACTAAGAGGATTTACAGATAGAATGAATACAAGAATGCATGGGGGGAAAATGGTCTCAAAAAAAATGGGGTTCAGGGTCACCTGGGTGGCTCAGTTGGTTAAGTGTCTCTCTTCAACTCAGGTCATGATCCCAGGGTCCTGGGATCGAGCCCAGCATCCAGCTCTCTGTCCATTGGGGAGCCTGCTTCTCCCTCTTCTTCAGCCACTCCCCCGTTTGTGCTTTCTAATTAAAAAAAAAAAATCTTAAAAAAAAATAAAAAGAGGAAGTTGATGGTTCAGTTTTGACCAAGTTAAATGTAAGATATTAATTATTCACCGTAGTAGACATTTGTCATATTATCTAACTGCTCAGCCTTTTGAATACTTTTCTCATGCATTTGTGGTCTTGTGCCTAAAAATGTATATTCCACACAATGACCTAGTGTTTGCATGGCTAAGAATGAAGGGCCTCTGGAATAAGTTGTTGGGGCACTGGGTCACGCTTTTGGGACAATGGCTGATCATATGTGTATGAACTGAAAGAGCTAGAACCACGGAGCTCACATCTGTGTTGCTAAGGGGGCACTGGCATGCATGTGGACACCACCGCATCAGTGGACACATACACTCTGTCCTGCCCTTTGACAGTGTTTAGCAGTGTTTAACTCCTAGATGTGCTGGGAACCCTGGTGTTGGGGTACCAGACAGACTTCCCAGTTCTCCACATACTCTCTCCCTATTTAAAATGAGGCAGCCCCCAATTTTCAGATGAGACTTAAAAGAAAAAAAGAATTTTATGTTGTACCTGAGTTTTCGCGTCCGAGAGACCACCAAGGAGCCAACACCAATACAATCACACGAGGGTTTATTTAACAAGCTTAAGCTTGGGCCCAAGTATACCCAACACAGCGGAGTAGGGACTTGGACCCCGAGCTTAGTTAAGGCAGGGCTATTTATGAGTTCCTGTTACTAAAGCAGGGTGGGGATTCCTGTTACTAAAGCAGGGTGGGGGTTTCTGGAACCAAAGCAGGGGGGAGCTTCCTGTTACTAAAGCAGGGTGGGGGTCTCTGGAACCAAAGCAGGGTGGGGATTCTTGTTACTAAAGCAGGGTAGGGGTCCTTAGAACTAAAGTAAAGTAGGGGAAAGTTCAGCCCTTGAGCACAGGGGTCTGAGATGGCTGCCGGAGCTAAGATGGCTATACTTATGCTAAGGCTAAACCTGAAGTGGGATGGCCTTAATTTTTCTCGGCCTCCACATTTATTTATTTATTTATTTGAGAGAGAGAGAATGAGAGAAAGAGAGAGCATGAAAGGGGGAAGAGGAGAAGGAGAAGCAGGCCCCCCGCTGAGCCAGGAGCCCAATGGGGTTCAATCCCTAAACTTCAGGATCATGACCTGAGCTGAAGGCAGTCACTCAACCAACTGAGCCACCCAGGTGCCCCTCTCAGATGAGTCTTGATGGGATTAAGGATAAAAGTTGATATAGTCAAGAAATGGGCAGAGGACATGAACAGACATTTCTGCAAAGAAGACATCCAGATGGCCAACAGACACATGAAAAAGTACTCCACATCACTCGGCATCAGGGAAATACAAATCAAAACCACAATGAGATATCACCTCATACCAGTCAGAATGGCTAAAATTAACAAGTCAGGAAATGACAGATGCTGGCGAGGATGCGGTGCAAGGGGAACCCTCCTACACTGTTGGTGGGAATGCAAGCTGGTGCAACCACTCTGGAAAACAGCATGGAGGTTCCTCAAAATGTTGAAAATAGAACTACCCTATGACCCTGCAATTGCACTGCTGGGTATCTACCCTAAAGATACAAACGTAGTGATCCGAAGGGGCACGTGCACCCGAATGTTTATAGCAGCAATGTCTACAATAGCCAAACTATGGAAAGAACCTAGATGTCCATCAACAGACAAATGGATAAAGAAGATGTGGTATATATATACAATGGAATACTATGCAGCCATCCAAAGAAATGAAATCTTGCCATTTGCGACGATGTGGATGGAACTAGAGGGTATCATGCTTAGCGAAATAAGTCAATCGGAGAAAGACAACTATCATATGATCTCCCTGATATGAGGGAGAGGAGATGCAACATGGGGGGTTGAGGGGGTAGGAGAAGAGTAAATGAAACAAGATGGGATTGGGAGGGAGAGAAACCATAAGTGACTCTTAATCTCACAAAACAAACTGAGGGTTGATGGGGGGAGGGGGTTGGGAGAGGGGGTGGGGTTATGGATATCGGGGAGGGTATGTGCTATGGTGAGTGTTGTGAAGTGTGTAAACCTGGCGATTCGCAGACCTGTACCCCTGGGGATAAAAATATATGTTTATAAAGCTGTAAAAAAAAAAGAAAAAGAAAAAGAAAAAAGAAAGGGTGAATACCCAAGTTTTGTAGCAACATGGACGGGACTGGAAGAGATTATGCTGAGTGAAATAAGTCAAGCAGAGAGAGTCAATTATCATATGGTTTCACTTATTTGTGGAGCATAACAAATAGCATGGAGGACAAGGGGAGATGGAGAGGAGAAGGGAGTTGAGGGAAATTGGAAGGGGAGGTGAACCATGAGAGACTATGGACTCTGAAAAACGATCTGAGAATTTTGAAGGGGTGGGGGGTGGGAGGTTGGGGGCACCAGGTGGTGGGTATTGTAGAGGGCACGGATTGCATGGAGCACTGGGTGTGGTGCAAAAATAATGAATACTGTTATGCTGAAAAAATAAAAAAAAATTTAAAAAAAAAAGACAAAAAAAAAAGTTGATATAGTCTTAAGGGTATGCTGACTATCTTAAAAATTAAAGCAGAGGGCAAGTATTTAGCAAACAATGGTAAAACAGCAAGCAGTATTATTTAGCAAGTAATCATAAAAATAGCTATTAATTTTAAAATAATTGTAAACTATAAGAGGTATCCTAATATTCATATTAGGTTGATGACTTGGATAAAACTAGTTTACCCAACTTTCAGCTTCAAGAGAAAAACTTTGAAAAGCATATGGCCACTTACATCAAAATGGAAATGCACTGATATTTTACCTGCCTCTGTCATGTCTTGAATATAGTCTTTGTTCAAAGACAACCCACTTGTCTTACTACTATATTCTAAGTACATAAATAGTACCAAAGTACTCAGTGTGTGTCTGTGTATAAATACACACCAGTCCAGTACCTAATTGTATTTTAAAATGACCTACCTTCTTGCCATCCTGGGAAGTTGAGGTTCCTCGTGTTTTCAGTCTTAGGTGAAATCTGAATGTATCTCCAAGACAGAGTAGTGATCAACTCACTGCAATCCCCAGTGGGGAAAATATTTCAGTGTGCCCCATCTTACTCAGGAAGATAACTTTCTGCCATTTCTCTGAGTTAAAAATAAATTTAGAATTCTGCTACAGACTGTGTATGCAACCCCTGTGTTTGTATTGTTCTGAGTTTGTGCCAGATGAAATTGCTGTATATGGAGTCAAAAAAAGGTTAAATAGTGGACATTCATGATTTAACCAAATACTCTTTCTATATATGGCATTGATTTCACATTTCATTCATCTCTAACATAGGTGTGAGACACTTGAAACACTTGGTTACCTACATAGAAGAAATACAAAAAGGCTATAAATAAATGAAAAGACTCAACCTTGAGGGCAGACAACAAATTTAATTATCACCCATATATTGGAAAAATCTTTGGGTTTTTTTTTTTTTTCCTGGATAAGTATGGGTTAGAATGTAGAAAAGATTCTTGTCTTTTTAAAATTTGTCCTTGACCTTAATTTTCCCACAATGGACACTTATAATCTTTTTAATATAAATGAAGTTATTTTTGATAGCTTTAAATGATACTAGCACTGAGTCTTTACAGAGTTAACAAATATTTAGACCTATCCATTTCGATTTAAGAGTTTACATGTGTGGACACTCTGTATCAGCAAAGTAGCAGACAGGGTCATACGGTTCTAAACCACATACGTGTACTTTCTCCTTCTTTCTGTGCTACTTCTGTCCCAACCCTGAACCCCATCATTTCTCTAATTTAATTACTTTCTTTTACTTTTTCACTTTCATTTCCTTAGAGTTCTTGGATAATCACAAGGCTTTAACCTAGATAAAGAGTCCGTAAAATCCATGGAAGATCTTTTCTGAAAGGAAAAAAAAAAGAAAAGAAAAGAAAAAGGTGATTTATAACCTTTGCTGTTTTTCTTCTAATTGTGACATGGTAAATATATGAACATTCTCCTTTCTGTACAGGGCATGACTAGAAATTAGAGATCTGGAGTGTGAATCTGGTCAGGCAGTCTGGTTTCAGGTTTTCGTTTCACCTTCTGTCTTACCAATTTTATCACCTTTCCTGACTCAGGGCAGGTAGCATTTGATCTAAGAGGGGAGTGAACCGTGAACTGCCATCACTTCTGCCCTGTCTTAAATTGTCACACCCACATTTCTGGAATTATCGTGTGGGCATTTCTTTTTCCTGAGTCACCAGAAACAAAAGCTCCTGCCTTCTGGGAAGAGAACTTTCGGTTAGTAGGGCTCAAGCTTTAGCATATTCCACACTTTTAATAAAAATCTTAGTCTAAATTCATAGACCTGTTCAACTTCTCCCCCAGTTAAAACAGCCTTTCATTCTGAAATCTTTGTTCAGAAGACTCCGAGACATGTCTAAAACAGAGTATGCCTGTTCCCTTTTCAGGTCATTGTACCCGCTTCCTTATGTGACAATAAAGCAAGAATGTCAACACTGAATGGCATCGCAAGTGATGCTTAGGACTTGTCACCCAGTGGCTCCTCCATAAATAGTGTTTTAAAAATCAGTGAGGGGGTTCCTGGGTGACTCAGTCCGTTAAGTGTCTGCCTTTGGCTTAGGTCATGATCCCAAGGTCCTGGGATCCAGTCCTACATCGGGCTCCCTGCTCAGCGGGGAACCTGGGAGCCTGCTTCCCCTCTCTCTGCCTGGCTCTCTGCTACTTGTGATCTCTGTCTGTCAAATAAATAAATAAAATCTTAAAATAAATAAATAAATATTAAATCAATAAAGAAATCAATTTATTGATTTATAAAGAAATCAATAAAATCATTTAAAAAATAAAAATTAGTGAGTAAGTACACAAGACAATTACCTTTGCACACCGTATATAAGATACAACTATCTCTGCACAGCACCCCTCAAGGAAATTTTTACAGAACACAGCAGGTTTGAAGCTTTGGCCCAGAGTGTTGTAAACCACAAATTGAATCTGGGCCCTGCTACTTACTGACAAAATAACCTTAGTTGCCTATCTCCTCTAAGACTCAATGCCCACTATATTTAAAATAAAGACCTGTGTGTTTTTGTTGGATTAAATGAGATCATATGTGAAACTTGGCACAGGAACAGTTTTATAGCACACCGTCAGTAAATTATAATAATTGTTACTGTCTCCACCTAATTAAATATTATAAAACTTTCTAATGGTGTACCGATGACCTATGAGAGATATAATCAATTAAATCAGGCAGAATACAAAAGAACCTGGGGAAATTTCTTCTTCACGTTATAACTGTGTTAGTGATGGAATGCCATCCTTTACCTTCACCTGCACACTCATGGTACAGACTCAATAAATTTTCTAAACTGTAATAAGATGACTACAGGGTGAGAGTGGATGAAATAAGTCCATTTAAATTCTATGTAATAATATGCAAATTAGTTATTTGAGTCTGGTAGCTGTGTTGAAGCTTCATACTTCTGAATAATATTATGAAACATGATTTGTAATCATCCTTTGGCCTCTGCTATATGAGGTGGTCATGACTGTAATTAAAGTTAATCACTAGTTATACTGCAGAGCAGGAAACATTGTGATGGAGAGGGACAGTGAAGGGAAGGCCAGCGTTTAATCACTGGATGCTGAGGTATCTATATCAGCGGATGAGAAATTTGGCTTGGGAGAAATTGAAAATTAAGGGACTACATGCATCAGATCCTAGAGGATGAAATATATAATGAACTGTGTTCATTTGCATAAGTGGAGACTTTAAGCTGAAAAGTATTGGTCACCACTGACGTAAAGTGGCCTTTTCTCAAAACAGAGGAAATGCAAAAAAGATTTATACAAAGATAAAAACTTCTTAAAGTACTACAGTAAAACTGACAATATCTAAATATCTAAAAAATAATGACATGATTAATGAATTCCATTATAGGCACATCTTGGAAATTAGCCATAGAGTGATGATTACAGAGACCAAGATAACATGAGAAAGTATTTGTGTTTAAATATTAAGGAAAAAATGATAATTAATTCTATAGATGCTATAATTATAATTCTATAAATAAACAATACATATCCAAGAAATAAAAAGAAATATTTTAATATACTTATTTTCTTTCACTCAGGATTAAGGATATATTTCCTTTAATTATTTATATTATATATTTTTAAGAAGCACGTACTACTTGATTTATTCTTTATAGTCAATAATTCAGAATGAATTTTCAGTACTCTGTCTGATACAGTGGGAAACATCTTATACCGTGGAGTTCAATTAAATACTTCTTTCCAGCACCTCAACTAGAGCTCTTTTGGTGTGAAAAAAATAATTAAACTCAGAAAATACTCCATTTACAAAGAAAGATTAACTCGGGCCATGTGGCTCATGCAAACACCCTGTAAGTTGTCTCAATTTATACTAAATGTTCAATTCTTTAAATACCTGCATTCTTATATTCTTAAAAGAATAGCATAGGAATTCACTCTATCTAATTTGAAATCAAAGTAGGAGTCACCGAGCAACTATATTTTATAACAAATCAAATACTAGAAAATAAAACAGTATTACTACATGAAAATCTATAAAAATGTTGAACATTCCCTGGACTTAGATAATGACTTTGGGAGATTATGCCTATGGCCCAGGTGAGCAAATGGAAGACTTAGCCTTAAGTAAAGTAAACTAAGCTTTCTTCTGACAAATCACATTTTAAAAAATGATGTGAATTTTACATAGTACAAAAAGTTGGAAATATATATTGTATGTTTATAAAAAATAAAATTTAAAAAAAAAAGTTGGAACTTATTTCCCTTTGGTTAGTGATGGGTGGGGGGAGGTGCATTTAACTATAAACAGTTAAGCTGTCAGCTAAAACCGTACTATTCCATATAGGTAAAGCAAAATCTAAAACACTTCAAGACAATTCTTGCAGAAAACAAAAACAGAACCCTACATGAAAAGGCAGCACTCCTCTCACAGTTCAGAAATGGAATACTGTGATTAAGAAGAGGTCATGGTACACTAAAGGAGACAGACAGGAATTGCAGACAATGAATGATCTTAGCCTTTGGGGCTCTGCCTTCGGTATACAACTACAGGGCAGTTCAAGGAGAAAATGTGTTTCCTTGGAGCACTTCTCTGGAGTGATTTTCACTGGATGGATGGTATCCCTGTGAGTTAGTCCGTGAGACTTTTGAGACTAGTGTAATGAAAGCTGCTTGTCCTTAGAGACAGCCATGACTCGCAATCTGGGCTCTGCCAGTTAAAACTTACGAAACCTTAGACATGCCATATAAATTCCCTGAGCCTGTTTTCCATCTGTAAAATAGTTACAGGATTGTCTTTTATAGATGACTGTAATAATTAAATTAAATGCCACATTAAAAAAAATAGTATCTGGCTACAGAGAGGCATCTGTATTATTTTTCTATTGTTATGGGACAAATTAGGTGGATAAACAACACTCATTTATTAGCACACAGTTCTTTAGATCAGAAGTCCAGGTGGGCTTAGATGGGTTCTCTGCTTAGGGTCTCCCAAGACTAAAACAAAAGTGTAAGCCAGCCGTATGTTCATGTGGGGCTGAGTCCTCTTTTGAGCTCATTCCTGTTAACAGCTAAAATGCAGTTCCTCACCATTGTCCCACTTACCTTTGGCTGGAGGTCACTCTCAGTTCTCAGAAGTCCTTGCACAGGCCCCCTTCTCAGTACTTTGGTTCTGACGTTCCTTTCTAGGTCTAAGTCTAGGGGAAATGTGCTGTGAAACAGTTTGTGTGATTTGGACGCCTGCTCTGATAATCTACCTTTTGATTAACTCAAAGTCAGCTGATTTGTAACTTTAATTACCTTTGCAAAATCCCTTTGCCATGTAAGGTAACATAATAACAACTGTGATTTCACATCACATTCACAGTCCCAGGTATTAAATTAAGAAATCTCGGAGGAATATTTTAGAATTCTGCCTCCTACGCCCTCAATAAACATTTGTTTCTTTGTCCTCCCCCGCTATTTCCAAGAGGAGCAGAGCCTTGTGCTGATTTTCCATCTTAATATCCATGAAAATACCCACTGTCCACATGGTCCCTGCAAGATCTGAGAAATTTGAGCTGGCATTCCAGAACTCAAGGCTGTGGGGTCACCTGATGAATCTGCCAATTCAATAAGGGGTATTCACAGAGTAACACCAGAACCACTGAAAAAATCTACACCCTTGAGCTGAGAGCTAATGATCGCAGGAGCATGGACTACATGAGCAAAATGTAAAATTCAAGAAAGACAACTCAAAACAACATAGATGTTCCCTACAAACTGCACCCTGATTATTGCTACTCAGAGATGAGATTCATGCTAAAGTAAGAAGAGCTTTGAGATTGGTTAAAGGATCAATGAAAGTGTCAGATATGGGGCACCTGGGTGGCTCAGTGGGTTAAAGCCTCTGCCTTGGGCTCAGGTCATGATCTCAGGGTCCTGGGATGGAGCCCCACATCGGGCTCTCTGCTCAGCAGGGAGCCTGCTTCCTCCTCTCTCTGGCTGCCTCTCTGCCTACTTGTGATCTCTGTCAAATAAATAAATAAAATCTTTGAAAAAAAAAAAGAAAGTGTCAGATATAAAACTTCATGGAGTTAGGCATGGTGATCTGGACCCCACTTGCCCACTAAATCAGGAGATCAAATTAAAATGCTCCCAAGTAACTATGAGAAGTCAACAAAGTGGGTAAAACTCTTCCAGATCTGCCCAAGGAGCCCAGAATGTGGGAGGTCAGAAGCACTGGTAGTCATCTTTCCCACCACTCAGAGGAGCCTGAGAGAATGACATCAACACGTGCTTTACATTACTTTTTCCGTTGAAGCTGTTCATCTTCGCAACAACCCTTGAGATTTTACAAGTTATAAAACAGAAGTTCCGAGAGGTTAAATAGTTATCTCAGTTCTCACAGTTTGTAAGATGGCAGAGTTAATTTTCAAATGCATATTTGCATTACTACAAACCCCATTTTACTCAAAGAATATTATTCCACTTCCTATAGTGGTTACTTAAGAATGAGTACCTCTGGGACGCCTGGGTGGCTCAGTTGGTTAAGCAGCTGCCTTCGGCTCAGGTCATGATCCCAGCGTCCTGGGATCGAGTCCCACATCGGGCTCCTTGCTCGTCAGGGAGCCTGCTTCTCCCTCTGCCTCTGCCTGCCATTCTGTCTGCCTGTGCTCGCTCTCTCTCCTCTCTCCCTCTGACAAATAAATAAAATCTTAAAAAAAAAAAAAAAAAATGAGTACCTCTCCTGAATTAAATATCATTTCCTTACATATTTATTTACTGAACACATATAAACAAAGTGTGTGTGTGTGTATATATATATATATATATGCGTGCACATCTTCCCTATGCTTAATGGTTGAAAATGCTTGAACAGATGAGTCTATTTACTCAGTGTGTAGAATCATAACAATCTCAGAATTATGACACGATTGACAGAAAAGTTAATCAACCTTAACTCAACATAATTGATTACATTTTCATCTCTTGACTTGAGACCAATTACTATACAGCCAGTGGCACTCCATGTCGTTCAGGCTTCACCTTTCACTTGCAAACCCAAGTACTATGAAAAACTTGAATATGAGTTGTTAGGACTTCATTTTTTATATCTCAGTATCAGTGAAGAGCAAGAGTTGAGTGAAAATCTCCAGCTATGAAGTTGCCAGAGCTAAATAAAATGAAACCAGAGAATAACATTTGAGAATTCTGGTTCCTTTAAAACCATGCTGAAAGAAGATGTTCCCCTTACTCTCTTTATTTTTTTTTTAATTCATGTATAATTAGCATACTGTGTTATATTAGTTTCAGGCATATACTATAATGATTCAACAATTCTTTACATTTCTCAGTGCTTATTAAATGTATTTTTAATCCCCTTTATCTACTTTACCATTCCCCCCAACCTTTCTAGCAAGTACCAGTCTGTTTTCTATATTTAAAAATAAATTTCTGGGTTTTTTTGCCTTTTTCTTTGCTCATTTCTTTTATTTCTTAAATTCCACATGTAAGTGAAATCATATGGTATTTATCTTTCTCTAACTGACTTCACTTCGCAGGCTAAATACCTTCCAGGTCCATCTATTTCATAGAGGCTGTATACAGAGTTGTTTGTACTATTCCTTTCCTGTCTTTTTAATGTGGTTTGTAGTGATGGCTTCTGTTTTGTTTCTCATATTGATAACTTGTATTTCTTTTTTCCTGTCAGTTTTACTAGACATTTATCAATATAATTGATCTTTTAAAAAAAAAAAAGAGCTCTTATGCCCTTTGATATTTTCCTATTTTTTTCTGTGTCCTGTATCACTGATATGCTGCTATTTTATTCTCTCCTTCCTTCCGCTTGCCTTAGGATTATTTTGCTCTTCTTTTTCTCAATTTCTTTAAGTTAAAGCTTAGATTATTGATTTGGGATCTTTCTTATTTTCTAAGATGGCAATTAATGCTATATATTTCACTCTAAGAATGTCTTTAGCTGATCCCACAAATTTTGATATGTTGTGTTTTCACTTTTGTTCAGTTCAAAATACTTTCTAATTTCTCTGAAACTGCCTCTTTGTCTCGCTCTTTTAGAGTCAGTTGACAGATGGTGCTTGTTCTTTCATATTCTTACTGATTTTCTGTCTACTAGTTTCATTTGTTTCTGAAAGAGGAATGTTGACATATCAAACTATAATTTTTTATATGTAAACAGGTTTTTTAATTGAATGTGTCTGTCTTGCTGCTGTCTATGTGGTCTATCTTCTTGTACAGAGTTGACGTTCAGTTAGCCCTTAGTTCTTTGGGAGGAACTGCTTTAGAAGTATGTGGAGATTTGGCGTGTGAGTTCAGGGTCTTCCTATATGTTGTCATCTTGGAGCAGAACTCCTCACACTATAATTGTAAATTTATTTCTCTTTTTATTTTCATCAGCTTTGGCTTCATGCAGTTTAAAGCTCTCTTGTTACATGTGTACACATTTTAGGGTTGTTACCTGTCTGGTGAACTAAGCCTCTTATCCTCATGTAATTTTTTCTTTTTTCCTCATTAATTTTCGTTGCCCTGAAATCTGCCTTTTTCTGATATTACTATTGTTGCTTTAGCATTCTTTTCATCACTAGTTGCATATGTTTTCCCACTATTTTTGTTTTTAATATACTTATGTATTATATTTGAAGTGATTTCTTAGGGATAGCACATAATTGACTCATGTTATATTTTTAATCATTTATAACAGTCTCTTTTCATTGATATGCTTAGACGTCTTGCATTTAATGTAATTGTTGACATATTTTAATATGTCTAACCATTTGACTATTTGTTATTGGATTGGCCCTCCTGTTTTAAAATCTACTTCTCCTTGATGATGGTTTTAGATTATTTGAAGATTAAGTATTCTTTTTCTTTTTAATTTTTCTTTTTTCTTTGTATCAGTATATTTTTAGCAATTTTTCTAAAGCATTACAATCTATTTATATTTTCAGTCAATTTAAAATATTTTACTGCTTCAAATTGAATGTCAAAATGTACGGCAATGTAGGTGTCTGAAATTCTTCCCTTTATGTTGTCATGTGTATTACAATTCATTAACATTAAATAATCCATCAAGCAATGTTTTAAGTTAGCTTCAACTACTATCTAGATTTTGAAGAACTTAGAAGTAAAAAATATATTTAGTCCTATATTTACCAATTCTGTTGCTCTTTCTTCCTTTCTGAAGTTGTTTCCCTCTAATATGATTTCTCTCTTTATTAACAACGTCCTTTTGTATTCATTTTAGAGATATGCCAATTATGAATTCTCTTTATTTTTCTTTATCTAAACATTTATTTCCCCTTCATTCCTAAAAAACATTTTCACTGAGTACAAAATCCTGTGTTGACAGTTCTTTTCTTTAAGCTCTTAAAACTACGTTCTTACTACTTTCTGGCCTCCTTGGTTTCTGATGAGAAGTCCATTGCCATTCAAATTATTGATTCCCTACATATAATATGCTGTTTTTCTTTGACTGCTTTGGTGAATGGGGAAAGGGTGGTAAATTTGGTGTTTGGCACTTTGGTTTTGATATATCTGGGCATGAATTTCTTCAAGTTTATCCTGTTAGGGTTTTACTGAGTTTTATAAACCTTTATGTTTATGTATTATGCAAAATTTTCAGACATTACTTTTTAAATGTTTTCTAAACTACGCTCTTTGTTTTCTCCTTCTGAATTCTGATGGCATGAAAGTTAGACCTTTGGCATCTTATGCAATTCTGTGAGGAGAGCAGTTATTTTTTTTTTCCAGTATTTTTTCACTGTTGTTCAAACTGGATAGTTTTTATTGATCTAAGTTCAGGTTCACTGACTCTTCCTTCAGTCATCTCCATCCTGCTATTGAGTCCATCACATATATTTTAAATTTTGTTTTTTGTGTTTTCCAGTTCTAAAGTTTCCATTTCCTTCTGATTTGTACCTTTTATTTCCCTGTTTAGATGGCCTACCTTTCCATTTGTTTCCAAAGTGTTGGCCCTTAGCTCTTGGAGCATGGTCTTTGTGTCACAATTCCAACATTTGGGTCATCATGGGATTAGTATCCATTGCTTATCTTTTCCCTTGTGAATTGCTGAGATTTTTTTCCATTCTCCATGTTAAGTTATTTTGCATTATATCTTGGATATTTTTAGTATTGCATGATTAGATTCTTGCATCTTATCTAAATCCTACAGAAAATGTTAATATTTTCATTTGTTTTAATAGGCCATCAATTAAGTTAACTTCAGACCACAAGTTCTAACCTATGTCTTATAGTCTATGGTTCCAATGCCAGTTCAGTTTTTACAGTCTTTGCAGTATTTTTTTTTAAAGATTTTATTTATTTATTTGACAGAGAGATAACACAAGTAGACAGAGAGGCAGGCAGAGAGAGAGACAGAGGGAAGCAGGCTCCCCGCTGAGCAGAGAGCCCGATGCGGGACTCGATCCCAGGACCCTGAGATCATGACCCGAGTGGAAGGCAGCGGCTTAACCCACTGAGCCACCCAGGCGCCCCAGTCTTTGCAGTATTATTCAGACTTGTTCTGACTGTCCAAATTTGGGACCTACACAGTATTCCACTTTGTATTTCTGTTATCAAAATTTTGGTATTTGTTTATGGTCAGATCCATGCAGCTTGAGAATGAACCCTCTCCTCAATATCAATGACTCTCCATTTCCTAGTGGGCCCTTCTTCTAAGTCTGACAGCTAGAAACCTGGGGCTTTAATTTCTCTTTTGCCATGCACTTCCACAGCTGAATATGCCTCCAGAAAGAAGCAGAGGGAGGATAAAGAGAAACAAAAAGCAGTAAGTGTCTTTTTAGTAAATGGGGCTGGGCAACTGGATATTCAAATGCAAGGAAATGAAGCACAACCCCTACTTCACACTGTTTTTTTTTTAAGATTTTATTTATTTATTTGACAGACAGAGATCACAAGTAGGCAGAGAAGCAGGTAGAGAGAGAGAGAGGAGGAAGCAGAGAGCCTGATGTAGGGCTCGATTCCAGAACCCCAAGATCATGACCTGAGCCAAAGACAGAGGCTTAACCCACTGAGCCACTCAGGCACCCCCACACTGTTTTATTGTAGGGTACATAGGGAGGAAATTTGCTGTCCCTGGGGAGAACTTTCAAATATAAATATGTGAAAATCTTTTAAGATTTTCCCCACCTTATTTTCAGGTATGGAAGTGGAGTGGTGGTAAAAAATGCTAGTTTTCTGGAAACTGGGTGTACGAAAGGAAATGAAGATACTACCACTCGGTGAGGATATTCCTGTTAGGATTTCCACCCTGTATTATGCAGTGTAGCCTTGCAAATTTTCACATATTCCCCACTATTTTTTAGATGTGGGCCTTTATTCCTGCCTTTTTGTTGTTGGTTGTCCATAACTTGTCTACGCTAATGTCTCCAAAGAGTAAAACTTTGACCCCCTGTCAATGAGTGGGTATTAAAGGAGAAGAGTAATCAATCACCTGGCTTTCAGAACTAAGAGAGGACTAGGGGTTCTAACTCCTTCTCTGTTATTTTCAACCAATTCCCTTGTTTGATACCTCCCCCAGACACTAGGGGACCTTGTGTCTCCAAGTCCCAGGTACATTGTCCAGGAATGAATATATTTACTTATCATTAGCATTTCTGTCTGAAGTCATATAGGTTGGGATCTCCCTAAATGAAAGTCTTTTATGCTACTGTCTTATTTCCTTCTATATTTGTGTATATGGACTTAAAACCTTGTTTTCATTCTGGTAATATCAATTAATGTGCTCTGAGTAGAGAAGTGCTATGTTTAACTAGAAGTTTAATGTATTCTTTTATTTAAATAAATAACTTAGAACTGATAAAAGCCCCCAAATGCCTTGTTCCTTAGTACTAAGTTTTATTTTTCCAGCTAGATAACACAAATGAGAAAATAATGATGAAATCACCCTCTTCCAGTTCTCCGAGGAGGTGCAAGGAATCATTCAGTCAACAGGGGAAAAATCCCTAGATTTGATGCATTATTTTGGGTGAGATGGTCCTGTGGGGAAGTGGCTCTGTTCTAATTGAAAAATTATGTGAGAATGAGTCCATGAAAGGAATGAATTATGGTTACAGATAAGATTACTAAAATTTGCATATCCTTTATGTTTGAAGGGTATCTTCGTACTCAACCTGACCCATTGGCGTTTCTTGGATAAGAGCCTTGAGAGTGACCCAGCACAAGTAATTTATGGTCTGAGAGTAGTAATTTATATCACATCTATCACCGTCTACCTCACTCGAAGGGGAGAATACCCTGACCATGAGAGAATTCTGGCTTAATACCAGGAAGCAGGGCTGCAGTTTAATATTCTGTAGTGAATTAGGTAAGGTTAAAATAGAGCATCATTAATGCATTTGGTTATTTTAGGAGCCATCTGTAACATACCAACCGAAGTAAAGAAACCCATGAGGGATCTTGATGGTAACCTCTGTTTGCCTTAAGCATCTCTGTTCTGCTATTCCATTAACACGTAAATAGAGTTGTTGTGTGACTTGTTTGTAGTGACTTGAACAAAATATTACACTTTCAGTCACTAAAATGGAACTGCTTGAAAGCTAGTCTCCAAGATTGATGACAATGAAGGTCATGGGCTTCAGCAAGAGAATTAGGAAGTACAGTGATGACTGTCTCAGTTTTGCAGAACATTTACCTCTGAGATAAAACCTTGGTTTTTATTTTCAAGGATATCCTAGAGAAGGCAAAGGTAATGCAATTATTCTCAGAGGAAGTACACAGTGATAGAACAATGGGAACACTTAAAAGGTGCCCTTAACCATTTTCATATAAAGGGAAGGCTGAAAAGGCTCTGTTCATTCATTTATGTTGTCATTATAAAATGCCTTAGAAACCAAGGTTCATGAATGTAAATTGCTGGGAAAGCAATTGACATAATTAATGGAGGAGAAAATGCTCTTTAAAAAAATGTTTCTACAATCAGAGCTTTGATATAGCGTGCTTTGAAATGTATGAATATTGGTTTTCAAATTTGACTTGGAGGTATTTTTTTTCCCTTGTGCATTCATTGGGCATAAATGAGTATTAGACTCCATACCCACCTTGTTATTTTAGAATAGTTCTGCATGTATGACATCAGTGGTGCCTGAACATTTATGAATTTTGATTATCACATTTGTATGTACATCATATTCCAGACATTACTTAATATCATTAAAATAAATCCCTAGGCAAAAGTGACACAATTTAAAACATGATGACAAATTTATAGTCGTCGATTTATTTTGCAAGTGTCCATACCCTTTATCTAATTTTATAGTTTATGGTGATTATAACATAAATAAGCACAGAAAAATATTTCAAATTCTGTATATTACTTCTGTAGTCTAGTGCCATTTTATAGCAATGACTATAAAAAAATAATCAGTTCAAATTGCTGGTTTATTTTATCCTAAATAATGTTGACAGATAAAATGCTCAAAAAATAATATTTCTGATTGTGATTCAAAATATAATTGAAGCTAATCTGCCTTCCTAATATGTCTATCAATTTTATATTTAATACATTATAATAAAAATGTCATTAGTGGGGCGCCTGGGTGGCTCAGTCATTAAGCGTCTGCCTTCTGCTCAGGTCATGTCCTGGGATCAAGCTCTGCATCAGGCTCCCTGCTCTGCGGGAAACCTGCTAGTCCCTCTCACACTTTCCCTGCTTGTGTTCACTTTCTCGCTGTGTCTCTCTGTCAAATAAATAAGTAAAATCCTTTAAAAAAAAAAAAAGGCATTGGGCACCTGGGTGGCTCAGTGGGTTAAAGCCTCTGCCTTGGGCTCAGGTGATGATCTCAGGGTCCTGGGATCGAGCCCCACATCGGGCTCTCGCTCAGCAGGGAGCCTGCTTCCCCCTCTCTCTCTGCCTGCCTCTCTGCCTACTTGTGATCCTTCCTGTTAAATAAATAAATAAATTCTTTTTTAAAAATGTCATTAATGATAGTACCTACTTTACATAGGTTTGTTACAACATTTTAATGAGTTAGTTCATACAAAATGCTTAAAACAGTGCCTAAAGCATAGTACACTCAATAAACTTTACTCATTATATTATTAATAATAGGATTTATAGTTAGCCTGATGGTTACCGTAAAGTTGAATAATGGTTTCACACTTGACCCTTGAATCTTTTGGGCACTCGGCCAACTTTCCTATACTTAAATTAAGCTTTTAACCTTCATTTAAAAGTATGGGATGCCTGAGTGTCTCAAACTCTTGATTTTGGCTCAGGTCATCATCTCAGGGTCCTGAGATCAAGCCCCTGTGGGGCTCCTCACGCAGCAGGGAGTCTGCTTCCCCTCTCCTCTCTCTCTGCCCCTCCCCCTCCCTGCTCACGCACACACTCTCTCTAAAATAAATGAATAAATCTTTAAAAAATAATAAAACTAAATTAAATAAAAATCTAGGAGAACATCTTTCATCTCAGTAAATACTTCCTCCAACTTTACAAATGTAGTGAATATCTTCTCAATCCCAAATATTCTCTATAACTACAATGTAGTAGTTGGGTCCCATAAACATAAATCAAACCAACAGAAAACTCACCAAACACACCACAATTATGTCACAAGACTAGATACATGATTTCAAGAAAATGTATATGGCAAACAACGTTTTACACTACAATTTTGCCTTAGCATTTTCTTTTCATATTTTCCACTAACCATTAAATCCAAGGCAAATTTTGTTAATGCAAAATTATCATATAGAAAGTTTATGATAAATATCAACTAACACAAAAAATAATTCAAAGATTAGATGCTTTATCCCCCCCAACCCCACAAATACAAAAGTAGCAAGATTCCTGCCCCCTCAAAAGTTCTTCTTGCTGGACTAAGAACCAAATTGATATGAGGCAGATTAACAGTAGAAAATCAAATTTAATTTCATACTTATGGGGAATCCACAGAGACGTGGAAAGTCCAAAGACACTCAGGCAAAATGAGGAATGTATGGCATTCTACGCAGAAGAGGACAGGGGTCTGGGACTCAGAGGAAAGGAATGCAGTCTACCATGTGATAAGCAGAAGAGCAGAAACTGGTAATTAGATGTTGCCTTGCCAGACAGATGGGTCAGTCAGTTAAATTTATCTCAGCTAGGGGTGCCTGGGTGGCTCAGTCATTAGGCATCTGCCTTCAGCTCGGATCATGATCCCAGGGTCCTGGGACCAAGCCCTGCATCAGGCTCCCTGCTTGGCGGGAAGCCTGCCTTTCCCTCTCCCACTCCCCCTGCTTGTGTTCCCTCTTTCACTGTGTCTCTCTGTGTCAAATAAATAAACTTTAAAAAAATCTTAAAACAAGAAAAAATTATCTCAGCTAATAACCCTGATTCTGGGAAAGATCCCCAATTTCGATTCTTCTATGTAGTCAGGGGAGGAGCTAATGTTTTTCTTAAGGCAACAGGTCTGGAATGCCTTCAGCTCAGCATAATACTTCATTCCAAAGAGGCCCATCTTGAGGCAGGCTGCCCTCAGTCCCTACAGTTCATACTCCTCAGACTTAGTTCTTACATGTGTCCAAGGTAATGAGATCAGTTGAGACTAAATCCCTAAAACCAAGGTCAGACTGAATTTGGGATACAATAAAACAAGGGCATCATGAGCTCCATTATTCCAGATTCTCTTAAACATTAGGCTATTTCTCACTGGCCTTCGCATTTCTGTGGGAAACAAAAGGCTGTGTTGAGAATTTTATCCAGGAATATTATATTAAGTCTGAAACACAACAGGATTTCTTTCAAATGTCTTAATTTACCTATACCTGGTGCCTTCCTTTAGAAAAATAATAGCAAGTCCATGGTTCTACACACGTAGAGCCAAAAACTATGTGATCTCAATTACAAGACGTTTTGATTTGTGGTTATCAATGGGAGGCAATATAGCTGACACAATAACAGGGGTCAGCAGACATTTGCAAATTTCAGAACTCTTCCAGGAAGTGGCTATAGCTCTAGAGGCCTCTTGGGGGAATGGGGTCCATTAAATATGAAGCAGGACACAGATAAAGCTTGAGACATGAGGTTCATTCTCCAGGAAGAGGGTTCTGGCAGATTTAGAGGATTGTCAACACCTGGCCCAAGTACGATCAGGTCCCTAGCAGAGAAGTAGAGACAAATCAGAAATGGAGGGAGAACCTTATTTAGACAGACTAAGCATGCATAGAAGATACTATGCATAAACATAAGCTCCCCAAGGATTCATGCCAGATACACAAGATTTAGACTTAGGTCAGTTAGTCTAATTCTGGGTGTCGCCAATACACCTGACATCATTTTACACCAGACAAGTTTCAACTCTCCATATATTACCAGATTCAAACTCACTCAATTCCTCAGCACATTCAGGCCACACCTATAGGTGAAGGGTCTCTAATCTCTCCAGCTGGCCAGAGAAGTTATGGACAGTAATAGACTCTCAGAAACAAGGCCTGACAGAGCCTGAATACTTGGGAAGGTGCCTCACCAGAAATTTCTGAGTTTGATTCTGTGGCTTTAAATCCAGGATAAACCCACCAAACATTTTTGACCTCCCCACCTCTTCTGAAGTGAGGGATTTCAATCAATCAACTTCCTCAAAATGACTTCACATTATCTTGAGCTGGGACACTGAACTTCAGAGAACATGACCGGATTTCCCATATAGCCCAGCATTCTTAAAGCAGCCTCACTGGCGGTCAGCAGCTTGCCGTCTAGTCCATTCTGCCAGGGTTAGCAATCTCGTATGGCATGCTCTATCAGAACTTTGATAAATAATTTATAATCAGTCAATTTCAAAATAAAAAAATTATATAGCTGCTTAAGCTTAGGCTTGTCCTAGTGTCGGTCTACCAAACTGTCCTTCAATTCAACTCCTCTCTCTTTATGGTATTTAGTCCCACCATTTTTGGAAAAGTGAGTGATGTTGCCAAATGCCCAGCATTCATAGTATCTTGCTACCCAGTGTATGTTTTTCCAAGGGTTACGCTTCTCTCTCTGTTTCTCTGTCATCAATAGGGCTTCCCTTCACCTACTGTAAAGATGAAGAAATTAGGCATTGACACCCGAGTCCTCAAAGCACCTGAACCTTCTGTACAGGCCAATCTGAGTTTACTGATTCTGGGCGGCATCCTGCTAGCAGCCTTATGTTCTAGAACCACTTCTATGTTCCTGGGCCTGGCTGCCAGTGTTAGGCTGAGCTCAGCATGTATATCCTATACTTCCTACTCCTAGAGAAGCCAGCTTCTGGGCCAGAGGTGGATTTACCTTGAGTCCAACTGACCTTAATCTTTGGGGCTTCTCACTCACATAGTCCCTGCCAGAGCTGAGTTGTGGAGTGTTCTGCATGGAGAAGGAACACTCAGATACAATCAGGCAACATTATGATGTGAGGGCTTCTGGTCGCTTATGCAAAAAAGATCTAAGAAGACCTGAATCTCTAAGGACACGGATCGTTTCTTGTGATGCCTTTTCTTATCTCTATAAATATTCAAATTTGTACCTAATTCTGTATTCTCTTTTTTTTCTAATTTTGTATTCTTTTTTCTTGAAGAGTGCCCCCCACCGCGATATAGCCTAAGCTTCAGTCCTCACAAAACCTGGATCCAAGCCTGCTTTTGGCTTTGCTTATTATTTTGCAGCCTGCAATGTTCCTGTCTGTTAACAGGCAGCGTGAGTGGTAGGAGGATGCCTCCCCGTGTGTTACCCGGCTGGCAACCAGGGATACATTAGCTGTGCAAGAACTCACCCTAGTTGTCTGCACTTGACCTCCAACAGGTTTTGTCTGGGACAGCCTGCTGCAGCTCCTGATCCTTCATTGGCTCAGGGGTGACTTAATATTTTCTGGTGGCGCTCTCTCTCTCTTTTTTTTTTTTTTTTTTAATTTTTATTCCTGTCTCAGCTTCCTGGCCTGTTTAGCTTTTTATTTCTTCCCCACAGAACACTCTGTTGAGCAATGTTAACAGGAAAATCTCGGTGATTCTCTTAATCATGAAACAATTCACTGGAGTTCTTAGGGCATTCCCTATAGAAACCCCTTTTTCTATAAGAAACTAGCTAAGTCTCCAGCCTCAACAATTTCTTCATCTTTGGAACACAATCTACTTAAATATTCAGAGGCAGTGTCTCCTCTATGCTCTGGTTCATTTTAAAAACCAAATTCTCTGACTGAATTCTTGCATAAAAAGACAAAGGCTGTCAAATTAGGTTAAAAAACAAAATTGAGCAACATGTCGTTCAAAAGAAATTTGCTTCAGACCAAGTGATAGAGAATAGTTGAAAATAAGGGGATAAATCAAGAGATATAGGCAAGTGCAAACATACGAAAAGATAAGAATGTCAATGTGTTCTTAGAAAAGTTTAGATATAAAATTTAAACAGTAGTATAAAGAGCAATGTTTTAAAATTATAATAGGCATAATTCAAGTTATTGTATCAATCATAAACCACAATGTAGTCCCTAGTAGCAAAAAAGGTGTACATATACCCTTATATTATATTATGTAAGGAGATAGCGATAAAAATAAAATTATAGTGTGAAGTTAATAAAATTATTTTATTTGAAGGTCAAAGGTCAAAAATCAGGAAAGGAAACTGATAAAATACATAACATTGATAAAATATGTGTCCGTATTCACATATATATGTGTGTGTCTACATGTATAAAATACATGCACATAAACCATCCATTTTTCTCATATTTATTTATGAAAGAATATCATGCATTTGGTTAAAAAGAAGGTTTAAAAAAAAAGAAGGTTTATATCTTTAAAGCGGAGATCTTATAGGTCGTATTAACTGGTAACAACCACAAGTACTTTATAAATGTATTACCAAAAAGATTAACACTTTTCAATGTTTGTGTATCAAAGAGAAAATTACAAAATGTATATTAACAAATACAGCAAAACCTACATTGAGAGGAAATGTAAAGCTTTAAAATACTAACAAATAAAGACAAAAGTGTAAGGAAATTAATCAAGAAATTAATAAAAATAGATAAACGAAAAGAAGCCTAGAAGAGAGATAATGGTAAGACAAAAAATTAATGGAAAGAAAAACAAAAACATAATAGAAATAGTAGAAATAATAGATTATAAAACTTTTTTTTATTTTAATTTTGTTTTTTATAAACATATAATATATTTTTATCCCCAGGGGTACAGGTCTGTGAATCGCCAGGTTTACATACTTCACAGCACTCACCATAGCACATACCCTCCCCAATGTCCATAACCCAACCCCCCCTCCCAACCCCCCTCGCACCATCAACCCTCAGTTTGTTTTGTGAGATTAAGAGTCACTTATGGTTTGTCTCCCTCCCAATCCCATATTGTTTCATTTACTCTTCTCCCACCCCCTTAACGCCCCATGTTGTATCTCCTCTCCCTCATATCAGGGAGATCATATGATAGTTGTCTTTCTCCGATTGACTTATTTCGCTAAGCATGATACCCTCTAGTTCAATAAACGTCGTCGCAAATGGCAAGATTTCATTTCTTTGGATGGCTGCATAGTATTCCATTGTGTATATATACCACATCTTCTTTATCCATTCGTCTGTTGATGGACATCTAGGTTCTTTCCATAGTTTGGCTATTGTAGACATTGCTGCTATAAACATTCGGGTGCACGTGCCCCTTCGGATCACTACGTTTGTATCTTTAGGGTAGATACCCAGCAGTGCAATTGCTGGGTCATAGGGTAGTTCTATTTTCAACATTTTGAGGAACCTCCATGCTGTTTTCCGGAGTGGTTGCACCAGCTTGCATTCCCACCAACAGTGTAGGAGGGTTCCCCTTGCACCGCATCCTCGCCAGCATCTGTCATTTCCTGACTTGTTAATTTTAGCCATTCTGACTGGTGTGAAGTGATACCTCATTGTGGTTTTGATTTGTATTTCCCTGATGCCGAGTGATATGGAGCACTTTTTCATGTGTCTGTTGGCCACCTGGATGTCTTCTTTGCAGAAATGTCTGTTCATGTCCTCTGCCCATTTCTTGATTGGATTATTTGTTCTTTGGGTGTTGAGTTTGCTAAGTTCTTTATAGATTTTGGACACTAGCCCTTTATCTGATATGTCATTTGCAAATATCTTCTCCCATTCTGTCAGTTGTCTTTTGGTTTTGTTAACTGTTTCCTTTGCTGTGCAGAAGCTTTTGATCTTGATGAAATCCCAAAGTTCATTTTTGCCCTTGCTTCCCTTGCCTTTGGCGATGTTCCAGGGAAGATGTTGCTGCGGCTGAGGTCGAAGAGGTTGCTGCCTGTGTTC
Source organism: Lutra lutra (assembly GCF_902655055.1). Lineage (NCBI taxonomy): Eukaryota > Metazoa > Chordata > Mammalia > Carnivora > Mustelidae > Lutra > Lutra lutra. The sequence goes on from NC_062290.1 coordinate 56,421,667, forward strand.
TCCTCAAGGATTTTGATGGATTCCTTTCTCACATTGAGGTCCTTCATCCATTTGAGTCTATTTCGTGTGTGGTGTAAGGAAATGATCCAATTTCATTTTTCTGCATGTGGCTGTCCAATTTTCCCAACACCATTTATTGAAGAGGCTGTCTTTGTTCCATTGGACATTCTTTCCTGCTTTGTCGAAGATGAGTTGACCAGAGAGTTGAGGGTCTATTTCTGGGCTCTCTATTCTGTTCCATTGATCTATGTGTCTGTTTTTGTGCCAGTACCATGCTGTCTTGATGATGACAGCTTTGTAATAGAGCTTGAAGTCCAGAATTGTGATGCCACCAACTTTGGCTTTCTTTTTCAATATTCCTTTGGCTATTCGAGGTCTTTTCTGGTTCCATATAAATTTTAGGATTATTTGTTCCATTTCCTTGAAAAAAATGGATGGTACTTTGATAGGAATTGCATTAAATGTGTAGATTGCTTTAGGTAGCATAGACATTTTCACAATATTTATTCTTCCAGTCCAGGAGCATGGAACATTTTTCCATTTCTTTGTGTCTTCCTCAATTTCTTTCATGAGTACTTTATAGTTTTCTGTGTATAGATTCTTAGCCTCTTTGGTTAGGTTTATTCCTAGCTATCTTATAGTTCTGGGTGCAATTGTAAATGGGATGGACTCCTTCATTTCTCTTTCTTCTGTCTTGTTGTTGGTGTAGAGAAATGCAACTGATTTCTGTGCATTGATTTTATATCCTGACACTTTACTGAATTCCTGTACAAGTTCTAGCAGTTTTGGAGTGGAGTCTTTTGGGTTTTCCACATAGAGTATCATATCATCTGCGAAGAGTGATAGTTTGACTTCTTCTTTGCCGATTTGGATGCCTTTAATTTCCTTTTGTTGTCTGATTGCTGAGGCTAGGACTTCTAGTACTATGTTGAATAGCAGTGGTGATAACGGACATCCCTGCCGTGTTCCTGACCTTAGCAGAAAAGCTTTCAGTTTCTCTCCATTGAGAATGATATTTGCGGTGGGTTTTTCATAGATGGCTTTGATAATATTGAGGTATGTGCCGTCTATCCCTACACTTTTGTGAAGAGTTTTGATCAGGAAGGGATGCTGTACTTTGTCAAATGCTTTTTCAGCATCTATTGAGAGTATCATATGATTCTTGTTCTTTCTTTTATTAATGTGTTGTATCACATTGATTGATTTGCGGATGTTGAACCAGCCTTGCAGCCCTGGAATAAATCCCACTTGGTCGTGGTGAATAATCCTTTTAATGTCCTGTTGAATCCTATTGGCTAGTATTTTGGCGAGAATTTTTGCATCTGTGTTCATCAAGGATATTGGTCTGTAGTTCTCTTTTTTGATGGGATCCTTGTCTGGTTTTGGGATCAAGGTGATGCTGGCCTCATAAAATGAGTTTGGAAGTTTTCCTTCCATTTCTATTTTTTGGAACAGTTTCAGGAGAATAGGAATTAGTTCTTCTTTAAATGTTTGGTAGAATTCCCCTGGGAAGCCATCTGGCCCTGGGCTTTTGTTTGTTTGGAGATTTTTGATGGCTGTTTCTTTTTCTTTTTTTTTTTTTTAAAGATTTTATTTATTTGTCAGAGAGAGAGGAGAGCGAGCGAGCACAGGCAGACAGAATGGCAGGCAGAGGCAGAGGGAGAAGCAGGCTCCCCGCCAAGCAAGGAGCCTGATGTGGGACTCGATCCCAGGACGCCGGGATCATGACCTGAGCCGAAGGCAGCTCCTTAACCAACTGAGCCACCCAGGCGTCCCTTGATGGCTGTTTCAATCTCCTTACTGCTTATGGGTCTGTTGAGGCTTTCTATTTCGTCCTGGTTCAGTTGTGGTAGTTTATATGTCTCTAGGAATGCATCCATTTCTTCCAGATTGTCAAATTTGTTGGCGTAGAGTTGCTCATAGTATGTTCTTATAATTGTCTGTATTTCTTTGGTGTTCGTTGTGATCTCTCCTCTTTCATTGATGATTTTATTTATTTGGGTCCTCTCTCTTTTCTTTTTGATAAGTCTGGCCAGGGGTTTATCAATCTTATTAATTCTTTCAAAGAACCAGCTCCTAGTTTCGTTGATTTGTTCTATTGTTTTTTTGGTTTCTATTTCATTGATTTCTGCTCTGATCTTTATGATTTCTCTTCTCCTGCTGGGTTTAGGGTTTCTTTCTTGTTCTTTCTCCAGCTCCTTTAGGTGTAGGGTTAGGTTGTGTACCTGAGACCTTTCTTGCTTCTTGAGAAAGGCTTGTACCGCTATATATTTTCCTCTCAGGACTGCCTTTGTTGTGTCCCACAGATTCTGAACCGTTGTGTTTTCATTATCATTTGTTTCCATGAATTTTTTCAATTCTTCTTTAATTTCCTGGTTGACCCATTCATTCTTTAGAAGGATGCTGTTTAGTCTCCATGTATTTGGGTTCTTTCCAAATTTCCTCTTGTGATTGAGTTCTAGCTTCAGAGCATTGTGGTCTGAAAATATGCAGGGAATGATTCCAATCTTTTGATAATGGTTGAGACCTGATTTAGGACCAAGAATGTGATCTATTCTGGAGAATGTTCCATGTGCACTAGAGAAGAATGTGTATTCTGTTGCTTTGGGATGAAAAGTTCTGAATATATCTGTGATGTCCATCTGGTCCAGTGTGTCATTTAAGGTCTTTATTTCCTTGTTGATCTTTTGCTTGGATGATCTGTCCATTTCAGTGAGGGGAGTGTTAAAGTCCCCTACTATTATTGTATTATTGTCGATATGTTTCTTTGATTTTGTTATTAATTGGTTTATATAGTTGGCTGCTCCCACGTTAGGGGCATAGATATTTAAAATTGTTAGATCTTCTTGTTGGACAGTTCCTTTGAGTATGATATAGTGTCCTTCCTCATCTCTTATTGTAGTCTTTGGCTTAAAATCTAATTGATCTGATATAAGGATTGCCACTCCTGCTTTCTTCTGATGTCCATTAGCATGGTAAATTCTTTTCCACCCCCTCACTTTAAACCTGGAGGTGTCTTCGGGTTTAAGATGAGTTTCTTGTAGGCAACATATAGATGGGTTTTGTTTTTTTATCCATTCTGATACCCTGTGTCTTTTGATTGGGGCATTTAGCCCACTAACATTCAGGGTAAGTATTGAGAGATATGAATTTAGTGCCATTGTATTGCCTGTAAGGTGACTGTTATTGTATATTGTCTCTGATTCTTTCTGATCTACTACTTTGAGGGTCTCTCTTTGCTTAGAGGACCCCTTTCAATATATCCTGTAGAGCTGGTTTGGTATTTGCAAATTCTTTCAGTTTTTGTTTGTCCTGGAAGCTTTTAATCTCTCCTTCTATTTTCAATGATAGCCTAGCTGGATATAGTATTCTTGGCTGCATGTTTTTCTCATTTAGTACTCTGAATATATCATGCCAGCTCTTTCTGGCCTGCCAGGTCTCTGTGGATAAGTCTGCTGCCAATCTAATATTTTTACCATTGTACGTTACAGACTTCTTTTCCCGGGCTGCTTTCAATATCTTTTCTTTGTCACTAAGACTTGTAACTTTTACTATTAGGTGATGGGGTGTGGACCTATTCTTATTGATTTTGAGGGGGGTTCTCTGAACCTCCTGGATTTTGATGCTTGTTCCCTTTGCCATATTGGGGAAATTCTCTCCAATAATTCTCTCCAACATACCTTCTGCTCCCCTCTCTCTTTCTTCTTCTTCTGGAATCCCAATTATTCTAATGTTGTTTCATCTTATGGTGTCACTTATCTCTCGAATTCTCTCCTCGTGGTCCAGTAGCTGTTTGTCCCTCTTTTGCTCAGCTTCTTTATTCTCTGTCATTTGGTCTTCTATATCGCTAATTCTTTCTTCTGCCTCATTTATCCTAGCCGTCAGAGCCTCCATTTTTGATTGCACCTCATTAATAGCTTTTTTGATTTCAACTTGGTTAGATTTTAGTTCTTTTATTTCTCCAGAAAGGGCTTTTATCTCTCCCGAGAGGGTTTCTCTAATATCTTCCATGCCTTTTTCGAGCCCGGCTAGAACCTTGAGAATCATCATTCTGAACTCTAGATCTGACATATTACCAATATCTGTATTGATTAGGTCCCTAGCCTTTGGACTGCCTCTTGTTCTTTTTTTTGTGGTGAATTTTTCCGCCTTGTCATTTTGTCCAGATAAGAGTTTATGAAGGAGCAAGTAAAATACTAAAAGGGTGGCAACAATCCCAGGAAAATATGCTTTAGCCAAATCAGAAGAGATCCCAAATCGTGAGGGGGGAGAAAGGGGATAAAAGAGGTTCAGAAAGAAAAAAAAAAAAAAAACAATTAAAAAAGAAAACCAATAAAGAAAAAATATATAAAGGAAAAAATATATATATTAGATAAACTAGTTTAAAAACGTTAAAAATGAAAAGGGTAAAATTTAAAAAAATTTAGCAGAAGAAGAGAAAAAAAATTAAAAAAGAAAAAAAAATTAACTGCAAGGCTGAAGAATCATGGGGAGAAAGCCATGAGTTCCATGCTTTGCTTTCTCCTCCTCTGGAATTCCGCTGCTCTCCTTGGTATTGAAACTGCACTCCTTGGTAGGTAAACTTGGTCCTGGCTGGGTTTCTCGTTGATCTTCTGGGGGAGGGGCCTGTTGTAGTGATTCTCAAGTGTCTTTGCCCCAGGCGGAATTGCACCGCCCTTACCAGGGGCCGGGCTGAATAATTGATCGGGTTTGCTTTCGGGAGCTTTTGTTCCCTGTGCGCTTTCCGTAGAGTTCCGAGGACAGGAATGAAGATGGCGGCCTCCTGGTCTCCTGCCCGGAGGAGCCGAGAGCCCGGGGCCCCACTCCTCAGTGTGCCCTCAAGAACAGCGCCAATTTACTCCCGTCACCCTGCCTCTGGCCGCTCTCCGAGCTCACCGAGCCTGCGACCGGTTCAAGGTAACCCTGAGCTTAGAGCTTACTCCTCGGCTCTGTCTCTGTAGCCGGCTTTCCCGTTCTGATACCTGCAAGCTCTGCGACACTCAGACACCCCTGATCCTTCTGTGACCCTGCGGGACCTGAGGCCACACTGACCCTGCGTGGGCTTCACCCCGGTTAAGCCTCTGGAGCGATGTCCCTCAGCGCAACAGACTTTTAAAAGTCCTGATTTTGTGCTCCGTTGCTCCACCGCTTGCCGGGAGCCGGCACTTCCCCCCACGGTCTATCTTCCCGTCGCTTTGGATTCACTTCTCCTCCAGTCCTACCTTTCAGAAAGTGGTTGACTTTCTGTTTCTAGAGTTGCTGTTCTTCTCTTCGATCTCCCGTTGGATTTGTAGGTGTTTGCAATCTTTAGATAAGCTATCTAGCTGATCTCCCGCTACCTGAGGTAGTCTCAGCCTGCTACTTCTCCGCCATCTTGACTCCTCCCCCTAAAACTTTTTGAAAAGACAAACAAGGGGTGCCTGAGTGGCTCAGTGGGTTAGGCCTCTGCCTTTGGCTCAGGTCAAGATCTTAGGGTCCTGGGTTCAAGCCCCACATCGGGCTCTCTGCTCAGGTGGAGCCTGCTTCCCCCCTCCACCTGCATGCCTCTCTGTCAAATAGATAAATAAATTCTTTAAAAAAAAAAGAAAAGACAAACAAAACAGAGAAACTACTGTGTACCTAATTAAGAAAGAGAAAAAATATACAAGATTAAGAAGGAGAAAGGAAACAAACTACGGTGGTAAGAAAATAATGGGATAATAAGGACATCACCTATAGTATTATATAACAAATTTGTAAATGTAGAGAAAAATCATTTACTAATTTGATCTCTGAAATGCCTCCTCACCAAAAAAAAAAAAAAAAAAAAAAAAAAAAAAGGAAAAGAAAAAAACATTGTAGCCCTGGTGATAAATGCTAACTAGACTTACTGTGGTAATCATTTTGTAAGATATACAAATATCAAATCATTAGGTTGTACAACTGAAATTAATACAATGTTATATGTCAATTATACCTCAATAAATTAAATTGAACTATGGAAAAATGGAAAATTTAAAGAGATGGGTCAAAAATTATGAGACATGAGATTTTTAGAACCTTTAGAACATTAAAGCACCAATTAAATTAAACCAATTATTATAAACCAATTATTAAAAAGTACCAATAGTCAGTGAGTTTACAAATACAGAATTGTTAATTTCATAATGTTTAAATTATTCCTGGCTAGAGAGAATAAAAGACCTTACTTTATCCATGAAGCAAGCATAATTCTAATGCCCGGACTTGTTCAAATGATTAATTACACCTACTTACTGACTCTTGATTTCCGCTCATGTCATGATCTCAGGGTCATGAGCTCAAGCCCCACATCAGTTTCCACACTCTGCTTGTGATTCTCTCTCTCCATCTGCCCCTCCCCACTATCTCTAAAATAAATAAATAAATCTTTAAAAACAAAGGAAAAAGAAAAATAAGCGTGGTTCATTTTCATATAATGAATCAAGTAAATAGATTAAATAAGAAAAAGTTTATTATCACATCTACATAGGCTGCCATCTTTTTAGCAGGCATTTCCAAAAAAAAAAAAAAAAAACTTAGAAGAAAAATAGTCCTGCAATAAAGTTATTTAAATGCCATATGGATTCTTTTCACCCAAACAAATGGCAAAATACTAACATGGAGGGAGTCAAGAATACATTCCAGAATTTCATGCATTCTTTTCCTTTGTCGATATCAACTGACTGTGAGGGTCTTTAGCTCATCTTTATTAAAGATTACACTTTCTCACCACACTTCTGGAACCTGCTGTACTGCTATGTAAATGAAACTTCTTCCTCACTGAGCTTTGAAGGGTGATGGGAAACTATGGAAGCACACAGATTTGCAAGGGGTTCCTGGGGTACCTCCTTTCCCCCACTAAATCCTTTGCAGCAACTGCCCCACCCATTTTTATTGTACTTTCAGAGGCCAACTGACCCAAAGGTAGAATTTTCAACAACTTGGTTCTGTAACTGGGCTCGCACAGACTAACACCATGGTGCCTATTTCAAAAAATAAAAAACCGGCTGAGAGAGAGGTATTGTACAATGCTTAACACGATACCACAGAATGAGTACATTCCATGAGAATCTACTTACCTCCCCGGGCACAAAATTGTTGCTGACGGTAGTTGTGCTCCTTCAGGTTCATTTGTCTTGGACAAGACTGCATGGAGGGATTTTTTTTAAGGAGAAACACTCAACGTGGAATGTGAATCACATAGTGCTTATTATGTAGTTAATAAGATAATTAAAAACAAATTGCAAATGACTTATAGCATTTCTCACATGAAATACAAATTACCTCCCTTGAAGCGATTATCTAGGACTTGGAGTCACAGGTGGCTTTGAGAATGGTCACCTTTGGCTTTAGCCTGAACTCCTGGTTGGTGTCCCCCAGTGCCACTGACCCTCTCACAGGCCCCTCATATTCCTGTTGCACAGTGTTCTGTGCCTGAAGGGCATTTTTTGTGTCAGGTCCTTTATCACTGTTTGAACTTTCTGAGTCTCACTAATTTGTAATTACTCTAATTTTGCCTTAGATACAAAGACTTTACTAATAAAATTTTTTTAAGTTTATTTATTTATTTTTGGTAATCCCTACACCCAATGTGGCGGTCAAATTTACAACGTTGAGATTAAGTGTAGTCACACGTTCTTCTGGCTGAGTTAGCCAGGCACCCCTACTAATAATATTCTTTTTCTTTTATTTATTTATTTGAGAGACAGAAAGAGTGTGTGTGTGCAAGCCAGTGTGGGAGCAGTAGGTGGGGGTGGGGAGGGAGGAAGGGCAGAGGAAAAGAATCTCAAGCAGACTTGCCCCCTGAGCACAGAGCTTAACACAGGGCTTGATCTTACAACCCTGAGATCATGACCAAGTCAAAATCAAGAGTCAGAGCCTTAACCAACTGAATCATCCATGTGCTCCCAAAAAATAGTTCAGGAGAATCTCTCCAAAAATGCTCTGTAAATGCCACTTTCTAATCATTATTCACTCTAGAAGTTTCTCCTTGTTGCTGGACAGCTCCTGTTTTCTGTTTAATTCATTTTTCTCTCTATTCTATGTGTATTGAAGTGATGGGACATTATCTGACTGTATTCAGAAATTCACTGATGATTTCTCCTTAGGCAGAAACATGGATACCATTACACATTTTAGTGAGGGGGGTGGGGGAAATCACCTCACCTCTGAGGATGTATTCCATTAAACAGCCTAGTAGTTAGACCCTTGTATTCCTTCTGATTGTGGTTCAGATTGTAAAGCTGTTTCTGGCATTCTACTTTGTTCTTTACTACCCCCTTCACTGACTAAATTTATATTGCAAAGGGGTACAAGGAAGAGATCATTTAACAGACTCTTTTTTACCTAAGAAACGTATCTGTATAACAAGACAAATTTGGTTTTCCAAACATTTCCTGCCTTCCTGCTAATGACCTTCCTCCTCTTTGTATCCTCAGACCCCCACCCCTCTCCTTAGTTCAGGATGTTATGTAAGCCTCATTTCACCTGACTTTGAGATTTTACATCTGTGTGGATTCCCTGTAAATACTACATTAAATTTTATTTTTTCCTGTTAATCTGTCTTATGTAAATTTAATTCTCAGTCCAGCTAGAAGAACCTTGCACAAAGGAAAAATTTCTTCCTATCTGACAAGGGTGCAAGACGGGCGAAATCTGTCATGGCAGCTGGTGGGTCCCCTAAAGTCCATCTCATCATTTCGAGCAAGGGAAGAGGTTGCAACTCCTGCCACAGGAGAGCGCCCTGACAAGACACTCCTAATAGAAAGAGCACTGCTTCCTTTCCTCATGTACCCACCTGGCTCACTCTGTACCTCATTTCAAACAATTAAGCACAAATTCAAAGCATAAACCAACAGTTACACCACTGTAAAAAGACTAAGTACAGTAATAAGTTTAAAGGCTTTTACAGTTTAAGTCAATAATTTGGTAGCCATCTGAGAATGGTCTATAAAAAGTGAAGAAAAATCAGACCCTCAAGGATTTTCCCAGGATATCCTCTGGCTGCAGTCCTTTTAGAGAACTGGTCCACCATACAATCTTGTAAATGGAACCAGCTTCACCATAAAACTGGTGAAACCCAATGCAAAAAGAAAATTCAGGGCCCAAGCCAAAGGTGGGGAAATCAATCTCCCCTTCTCACCCACCACATTCCCAATTCACAACAAGTAGGCAACCCCAAGGAATCAAAACCTTTGCTCTAAGACATGTGTGGTACTTGGATGGAGGTAATTGAGAGGCCCTTGTCAAGCCACCTGCCAAACACATCACTGCACTGTTAACCTGGTGTGAGGACACTGCTGTCACGCCCTTCCCTGGGACACCACAGGAGACTTTCAACCCTAATTCTCCCCTCATGCACACTCAGGTCTCCAGAGGGGAGATCTGGATGCTGGAGGGACATGAACCTCCCTTCACCCATTCAACCTGGCCACTGCTCCTGAAGGACACTACAGCAGTCAAGCCAGAGGTATGGAGAAGAAAGCCAAGTAGATCCTGGGGTGCCAGGGATGGGGAGCAGGTGGCCAACAATCTATTTTAGAGAGGTGGGGAAACTGCAGGAGGCAAGACCACATGTGAGTCATGATTCCAAGCCCTCCCTCTATGTATGCTCCAGGGTCCCACTGAACTTCAATTATAAACAAATTCAAAGATAAAATTATTATGAATTTAGAGATTTCAAGCATAGAGCATTAAACCCTAAACATGGGGCCCTTCTTAGCATAGAGCCCTATGCAACTACACAGGTGGCACATCCTGACTGTAAAATGTGAAAGGTTCCCATTATTTGGGAGATGTTGTTGTGTAAGTGAAATAGCAAGGCACAGGGGTTAGGGGGCCTCTGGCATGCTGTTGGCTTGATCACTCTCTTATCACCTGTCATGTCACTATAGTTACTTGAATTTCAGTTTCCTCGTCTATACAAGAAGAACCTTTTCAAGTTCCATTGCACTAAGTTGGAATCTCTTGGAGACCTCAGAATCTGTATTATTTGCTATCCAAAGTCTGGTGCACAGACCAGCAATATTAGTCTCCCTTAGGAGTATGTTAGAGATGCAGAATATTGGGACTCACCCCAGACCTCCTGAATCAGAATATTCACTTTTAACAAGGCCCTCTGTGTGATTTGAATACACATTAACGTTTAGGAGACATTGGTATTGATGATGCCATGATCAGCTAGGTATGGGGACCATCAATGTAGAGTTTGTCTAAGGCCTCTTTCAGCTATAGGCATTATAATTTTATGTGAAACTAAACTCTAACAACCATTAATGCCCATGCTAGGGAATCGGGTAAATTCATTAAGGAGGAGCTTGCTTTGATTTGTTTTAAGTCCTAAATGTGTGTTTGCTTAAATGGTTACATTCTGGTTTCATGACAGTCCTTAGTGACTGCCTGCTCAAAATAATTGATTTAATTGTCCACTGTGTTTAGGAAAAAGAGGAAGGGATCTTACCTTAATATTTTCACCAACCAGTCTCTGCCATTTATGCCTAGCAGTTTCCTTAAAGTAAATTCATTTATTAAAATAATTATTACTATGATGATTTTATGACATCTTTTTTGAAACTTCAAACATTAGTTGCCCCCCAGTCTTTTAACTTCAACATCTACCTTATGTTTCTAAAAGCAAAGTGGTTGCATTGGATGAAACTGATCCTGAAATTTTATCTGGTATCACCCTTTAGGTAAATATGCTAATTTCCATGGAAACTAGATCTAAGTCTCTGACCAATTTTTTTGTATTTGCATTTTATACTCAGAGTCTCTTCAGACTGTGGGTACTGACTATAGGAATGTTACTCTCCACATGCTTCCCGGCAGAGCCAACATTAGGTACACTTCAACATGAAAAATATTGGGAAGAAATTTTTTCTTTCATATAAGTTATGCTGATTTAAAGAATAGAACCCTTTTTTGTAGGTTACGGAGATACAAGACCTGAGATGATGAGTGTCCCGCTGGTGAGGTCTTAGAGTCTTCCTTCCTTAATTGTGAAGCTTCCTGGAGCCAGAGGTATTTCTCATGATGAATGTGAGGGGAAGAGCATGAAACAGTTGGGTAAAGTAGCATCACCCTGCGTGAATTATTGGCTTGGATTCTGGGGAGTACATTGGCAGACTGGCCTACAACGGAATGGTTTTGTTCTTCCCTGGCTCGTTATGAAGCATCTGCTGAGAGGATTTCAGGCCTGCCATGTAGCTAACATAGCCCAGAATTTTTTTGAAAATTTGGTAACATGTCTAGTGCATAGAACTGGTACTTTTTTGGACCTACTGTTTCTCTCTTTACCTCAAATATAGATCACTGGGTATAGACGAGTGGTAGGCAAAGGGTTAGAGAGGGTCAGAATGACCCTTAATTACGCTTTCTGGTAGAGATGAAGAGCGTATTAAGTGATGAGCAGGTAATGATTAGTCATTTCAAAAGTATGGAAGCCATTCTTCTCCCTACTACTAGAAAGTATAAGTATAAACAGTATCACACATATACCCAAATAACGAGGGTCTCTTCCTCTCCTTGGCCCTCCTCTAATTGTGCCCATTCCTCACAGAATTAGGAATCCACAGGAACAAATAGATGTGGTCCATAGAGAGTGCATATCCGCAAGTCCCCTTCTTCCAGACCAGATTTTGGATACCTGGGAAACTAGAATTCCCACCCAGACTGTTCTGAGCCCACTTCCATTGTCTGTATGGGCCTCTTTTTTGACGTAGAGTGTCATGGTCAGGTATATACCTCCAGGCCAAAGGAAATCCAAGGGGCAATTGTTGGTAGGGAGAGAAAGATTGGATGGAGTATGGCTATGGGGACCAGAGTGCCTAATGGTTACGCATAAGACTCTTCAAGGTGTGGGACAGAGCCAAGGGTGGAAAGAGAAGGGGGACAGGGTCTGAGTCACATCTTGGTGCTTCAAATCCAAGGAGTCCAAGAGTTCTCAATTCAAAACTGGCCTTGTGAAAACAGATGTCTCAGGATACAAGAATAGAATATGTTTTATTAGTTTGTTAGTCTCATTTATAACTTTGAAACACTTAGACTTATGGTGCATGGACCTCCATCTATTTATGTCCCCTAAGACCCACAAATGTTAAAACCAGGCCTGATGATGAGACATAAATGCAAATAGGTACATATGCTCATGAGGCCAGGTTTATGTTGTCGCTGAAACACAAGGAACATGAAAGCATCAAGCCTATGTTCCAATCTCAGTTCTGCAGCTTACAAGTTGAATGACCTTGTTCCTATTCTTTAAGCTCTCTGAATATGAGTTCCCTCATTTCTAAAATTAGGATAATAATGTCTACCACAACAGATTTTTAAAAAATCAAGATTAAATCCGTAGGTTTTTTTTTTTTAATGTATATAGACATAAATACATGCAGGATGGTCTGTGGTGGACCATAGCTACCTAATCATCTATCTAGAGAAAGAGGAAAGGAGGGAAGGAGAGAGACAGAGAGATGGAGAAAGAGAGAAAAAATAGATCCTCAAGAAGTTGCTGATGATATTTACTTTGTTTTTAAGATTTTTATTTATTTATTTCAGAGAGAAAGAGAGAATAAGCAGGGGAAGGGGCAGAGGGAGGGAGAGAGATCTCAAGCAGACTCCCCACTGAGCCCAGAGCCCCATGCAAGGCTCAATCCCAGGACCCTGAGATCAAGACCTGAGCTGAAGTCAGACTCTTAACCCACTGGACCACACAGGTGCCCCACTGATGATATTTTTAAGGTCTATCTCGTGTGTAAGCAGTTAATCTTTCTTTTTAAGAATTTTCTTGTGGAGTTTTACTACTCAAGGACACAAAGTTTCTCCTGACTAATGCATATTAACTCTTCACATATCCACTTTAGAATATCAAATCATTCTTCCCATTTTAGAGATCCATGGAAATCTATCTTTCTTCTCTCAAGCACCAGGAAATTCTGTGATGGATTTTATACCCCAGTTTACTTGCTTATTATTGTTTCATGTACAGAGAAATATCAAATAAAATTCACACAGATTTTCACACTCAGCCTAAATCAAATAGTTTTTCTAAAATACAGGTATTTTATAAAGATTTTGGACTATTATTTGCCATTTTAGCAGACTCTCGCCATCACATGACAGAGCATTGTCTTCATTTACAGTATACAGCTTCATGCCCCCTTCTCTCTGACAAGAGCCACCTACATTTTCCAGGTCTTGATCTGAAATGTTACTTATAGCCTCACCTATTTCTGCTCCACACACTTAAAAGACAAGAAATTCTATCTTCCCTCCTCACTTACCCATTTGAATAAGATGCATGCATTCTTCTACTTGTTCATTTGTCCATAAACCTCACTCTCTCAAGCTTATAGGTTAGTTGTGGTGGGTGTGCTGAGCCTGCCTAGTTACACTAAGAACTGTATTTCACAATCCTTATTGCTGAATGGTTTCATGAACGCTGGCCCAAAGAGAAAACTGAGATTTTGTTTTATTTTATTTATTTGAGAGAGACAGAGCACGTGCAAGCCAGAGGGGGAGGGTCAGAGGGAATCTCAAGCAGACTCAGTGCTGAGCCCCCAGTGCTGGGCTTGCTCCCACAACCCTGAGATCATGACTTGAGCCAAAATCATGAGGGGGTCACTTGACTCACTTGAACCACCCATGCGCCCTGAGAAAACTGAGATTTAAAAGGTGGAATCTTCTCAATGGTAATAAAATAGTGGAAATTACTACTGGCATTTCTACTAATGTAGATATACTGTCCAAATAATCCAGTGGATTTAATAGGGAAGGTATATAAAATATCTACATTTATGCAAGAAATCAGGGTTCTCAGTGTATTTTAGCTTCCCAAACCATATGTTTACAAGTAGAAGTTCCCAATATTATATAGCCTCTACCACAAACCGTGGTCCTATCTGGGGTTTTATAGAAATAGCATGTAGTAATCCATTTAGGGAAACAGTGGAAGAGATGGGCATGGTACGTACACTGAAGGCAGTTTTGAAAGAAAGCTTTCAATCTGTGATCCAGTGAAAGGCAGATAACAAAGATTTCTATGTAGGTTTATGCCTCTAATATGTGAGTAATAATTACTAAAATTATCATGAATATTTAACTTATTATTGTTGAGAGAGTTACCTAGTAATCTTAATGCCACATAAAGTGAAATCAAGGCACTTCGTGAAAAATTAAATGTACTAAATATCAGTGTGGTCTTTGCCTAACCTGAATCTTGTTGTTTACATAGATGAGAACAAGAAATTCCCCATATTAAAGTCTGATTATTAAAATAACCCATTAAAATAAGAAAACTTTCCACATTAATAAATATCATCATTTTATGCTATAAACTGAGAATTGTTTGTAGAAGGCCCCTGACAGTAAATTAATTAAATCTCTGTTCCATTATGGTGTCAGCTAATTTGGAATCTCATTATTTATTTGGCACTAATTTAGCCTAGCAAATTAATTAGAAAAAGCATGGGAAAATAGATGATTCAACATGAAAGTCCAAATCAAGACAAAGAGGCAAGATCAAAGAATTTATTTAGTGAAGAGGGATAGTTACATCATTTTCAAAAGGGCCTTCTCTCTTCCCAAAAACACGTAACAGTGAAGAGAAGCTGCTCAGAAGTGGAATTAGGAATCCAAAATCAGAAATCGTCTTTAAGAAAAATAGTTCCTCATGTGCAAGGGTTGTCTACAAAAGGCCACCCTGCACAGCGTGTTCACAGAGCCCTTCCTGACTTCAGCCTTCTTCATGGTCAATAGAGGATTCATGGTACAATTGCACTGGTCAGCAATCTCTAACCCTGGCCATATTGTTATTAGAATTGTGGTCTCAGCCAGGATTTGAAAAGAAAGAACATGTTTGTAGCTGGAGAAACATTATTTTTGTGAGTACAAAAAAGGTGGTATGGTGGGACACAGTAGCTTCCTATACTTCCAGATAGTGTTACCTGAATAGAATAATGGTTGAGGCAAAGAATCTTCCTGCCTTCCTCAAGGGTTAAGGTTAGCCCAGGAAAATTAATAAGAAAACGGTATTTAGTTCGTCCCCTTTGTCAATGTGGTTGGTAGCATTTCACTGGAATTTGGAATGTTTTCTTCTCTTGAGTCTAAAAGTTTGCTGGGCTTTAACTTTTTATGGACCTTCATGAGAATGGTGAGTTAAACACTGCTAATATGCAGCATGATCATTTGGAAGTCTATGAACTAAAATTTTATTCAATCACAAAAGACATGTTAAATACTTATTAGGTAAGAATCACTGGGCTGGGAGGAGGAGTCAAGATGGCGGAGAAGTAGCAGGCTGAGACTACTTCAGGTAGCGGGAAATCAGCTAAATAGCTTATCTAAAGATTGCAAACATCTACAAATCCAACGGGAGATTGAAGAGAAGAAGAACAGCAATTCTAGAAACAGAAAATCAACCACTATCTGAAAGGTAGGACTGGCGGAGAAGTGAATCCAAAGCGACTGGAAGATAGACCGCGGGGGGTGGGGGGGCAGCTCCCGGCGAGCGGCGGAGCAACGGAGCACAAAATCAGGACTTTTAAAAGTCTGTTCCGCTGAGGGACATCGCTCCAGAGGCTTAACTGGGGTGAAGCCCAGGTAGGGTCAGCGCGGCCTCAGGTCCCACAGGGTCACAGAAGGATCAGGGGTGTCTGAGTGTCGCAGAGCTTACCGGTATTAGAACAGGGAAGCCGGCTACAGAGACAAAGCCGAGGAGTAAGCTCTAAGCTCGGGGTTACCTTGAACCGGTCGCAGGCTCGGTCAGCTCAGAGCGCAGCCGGAGGCCAGGGTGACGGGAGTAATTGGGCGCTGTTCTCTGAGGGCGCACTGAGGAGTGGGGCCCCAGGCTCTCGGCTCCTCCAGGCTGGAGACGGGGAGGCCGCCATCTTCATTCCCGTCTTCCAGAACTCTACGGAAAGCGCTCAGGGAACAAAAGCTCCTGAAAGCAAACCCAGCAAACCCGAGCGGATTACTCAGCCTGGCCCCGGGTAAGGGTGGTGCAACTCCGCCTGGGGCAAAGACACTTGAGAATCACTACAACAGGCCCCTCCCCCAGAAGATCAACGAGAAACCCAGCCAGGACCAAGTTCACCTACCAAGGAGTGCAGTTTCAATACCAAGGAGAGCGGCAGAATTCCAGAGGAGAAGAAAGCAAAGCATGGAACTCATGGCTTTCTCCCCATGATTCTTTAGCCTTGCAGTTAATTTAATTTTTTTTTCTTTTTCAATTTTTTTTTTCTCTTCTTCTGCTAAATTTTTTAACTTTTACTGTTTTCTTTTTTAACGTTTTTTAAATAGTTTATCTAATATATATATATTTTTTTCCTTTTTATATTTTTTATCAGCTTTCTTTTTTTAATAGTTTTTTTTTTTCCTTTCTGAACCCCTTTTTATCCCATTTCTCCCCCCTCACGATTTGGGATCTCTTCTGATTTGGCTAAAGCATATTTTCCTGGGGTTGTTGCCACTCTTTTAGTATTTTACTTGCTCCTTCATAAACTCTTATCTAGACAAAATGACAAGGTGGAAAAATTCACCACAAAAAAAAGAACAAGAGGCAGTCCAAAGGCTAGGGACCTAATCAATACAGACATTGGTAATATATCAGATCTAGAGTTCAGAATGATGATTCTCAAGGTTCTAGCCGGGCTTGAAAAAGGCATGGAAGATATTAAAGCAACCCTCTCGGGAGAGATAAAAGCCCTTTCTGGAGAAATAAAAGAACTAAAATCTAACCAAGTTGAAATCAAAAAAGCTATTAATGAGGTGCAATCAAAAATGGAGGCTCTGACGGCTAGGATAAATGAGGCAGAAGAAAGAATTAGCGATATAGAAGACCAAATGACAGAGAATAAAGAAGCTGAGCAAAAGAGGGACAAACAGCTACTGGACCACGAGGGGAGAATTCGAGAGATAAGTGACACCATAAGACGAAACAACATTAGAATAATTGGGATTCCAGAAGAAGAGGAAACAGAGAGGGGAGCAGAAGGTATGTTGGAGAGAATTATTGGAGAGAATTTCCCCAATATGGCAAAGGGAACAAGCATCAAAATCCAGGAGGTTCAGAGAACCCCCCTCAAAATCAATAAGAATAGGTCCACACCCCATCACCTAATAGTAAAAGTTACAAGTCTTAGTGACAAAGAAAAGATATTGAAAGCAGCCCGGGAAAAGAAGTCTGTAACGTACAATGGTAAAAATATTAGATTGGCAGCAGACTTATCCACAGAGACCTGGCAGGCCAGAAAGAGCTGGCATGATATATTCAGAGTACTAAATGAGAAAAACATGCAGCCAAGAATACTATATCCAGCTAGGCTATCATTGAAAATAGAAGGAGAGACTAAAAGCTTCCAGGACAAACAAAAACTGAAAGAATTTGCAAATACCAAACCAGCTCTACAGGATATATTGAAAGGGGTCCTCTAAGCAAAGAGAGACCCTCAAAGTAGTAGATCAGAAAGAATCAGAGACAATATACAATAACAGTCACCTTACAGGCAATACAATGGCACTAAATTCATATCTCTCAATACTTACCCTGAATGTTAATGGGCTAAATGCCCCAATCAAAAGACACAGGGTATCAGAATGGATAAAAAAAACAAAACCCATCTATATGTTGCCTACAAGAAACTCATCTTAAACCCGAAGACACCTCCAGGTTTAAAGTGAGGGGGTGGAAAAGAATTTACCATGCTAATGGACATCAGAAGAAAGCAGGAGTGGCAATCCTTATATCAGATCAATTAGATTTTAAGCCAAAGACTACAATAAGAGATGAGGAAGGACACTATATCATACTCAAAGGAACTGTCCAACAAGAAGATCTAACAATTTTAAATATCTATGCCCCTAACGTGGGAGCAGCCAACTATATAAACCAATTAATAACAAAATCAAAGAAACATATCGACAATAATACAATAATAGTAGGGGACTTTAACACTCCCCTCACTGAAATGGACAGATCATCCAAGCAAAAGATCAACAAGGAAATAAAGACCTTAAATGACACACTGGACCAGATGGACATCACAGATATATTCAGAACTTTTCATCCCAAAGCAACAGAATACACATTCTTCTCTAGTGCACATGGAACATTCTCCAGAATAGATCACATTCTTGGTCCTAAATCAGGTCTCAACCATTATCAAAAGATTGGAATCATTCCCTGCATATTTTCAGACCACAATGCTCTGAAGCTAGAACTCAATCACAAGAGGAAATTTGGAAAGAACCCAAATACATGGAGACTAAACAGCATCCTTCTAAAGAATGAATGGGTCAACCAGGAAATTAAAGAAGAATTGAAAAAATTCATGGAAACAAATGATAATGAAAACACAACGGTTCAGAATCTGTGGGACACAACAAAGGCAGTCCTGAGAGGAAAATATATAGCGGTACAAGCCTTTCTCAAGAAGCAAGAAAGGTCTCAGGTACACAACCTAACCCTACACCTAAAGGAGCTGGAGAAAGAACAAGAAAGAAACCCTAAACCCAGCAGGAGAAGAGAAATCATAAAGATCAGAGCAGAAATCAATGAAATAGAAACCAAAAAAACAATAGAACAAATCAACGAAACTAGGAGCTGGTTCTTTGAAAGAATTAATAAGATTGATAAACCCCTGGCCAGACTTATCAAAAAGAAAAGAGAGAGGACCCAAATAAATAAAATCATCAATGAAAGAGGAGAGATCACAACGAACACCAAAGAAATACAGACAATTATAAGAACATACTATGAGCAACTCTACGCCAACAAATTTGACAATCTGGAAGAAATGGATGCATTCCTAGAGACATATAAACTACCACAACTGAACCAGGACGAAATAGAAAGCCTCAACAGACCCATAAGCAGTAAGGAGATTGAAACAGCCATCAAGGGACGCCTGGGTGGCTCAGTTGGTTAAGGAGCTGCCTTCGGCTCAGGTCATGATCCCGGCGTCCTGGGATCGAGTCCCACATCAGGCTCCTTGCTTGGCGGGGAGCCTGCTTCTCCCTCTGCCTCTGCCTGCCATTCTGTCTGCCTGTGCTCGCTCGCTCTCCTCTCTCTCTGACAAATAAATAAAATCTTTAAAAAAAAAAAAAAAAGAAAAAGAAACAGCCATCAAAAATCTCCAAACAAACAAAAGCCCAGGGCCAGATGGCTTCCCAGGGGAATTCTACCAAACATTTAAAGAAGAACTAATTCCTATTCTCCTGAAACTGTTCCAAAAAATAGAAATGGAAGGAAAACTTCCAAACTCATTTTATGAGGCCAGCATCACCTTGATCCCAAAACCAGACAAGGATCCCATCAAAAAAGAGAACTACAGACCAATATCCTTGATGAACACAGATGCAAAAATTCTCGCCAAAATACTAGCCAATAGGATTCAACAGGACATTAAAAGGATTATTCACCACGACCAAGTGGGATTTATTCCAGGGCTGCAAGGCTGGTTCAACATCCGCAAATCAATCAATGTGATACAACACATTAATAAAAGAAAGAACAAGAATCATATGATACTCTCAATAGATGCTGAAAAAGCATTTGACAAAGTACAGCATCCCTTCCTGATCAAAACTCTTCACAAAAGTGTAGGGATAGACGGCACATACCTCAATATTATCAAAGCCATCTATGAAAAACCCACCGCAAATATCATTCTCAATGGAGAGAAACTGAAAGCTTTTCTGCTAAGGTCAGGAACACGGCAGGGATGTCCGTTATCACCACTGCTATTCAACATAGTACTAGAAGTCCTAGCCTCAGCAATCAGACAACAAAAGGAAATTAAAGGCATCCAAATCGGCAAAGAAGAAGTCAAACTATCACTCTTCGCAGATGATATGATACTCTATGTGGAAAACCCAAAAGACTCCACTCCAAAACTGCTAGAACTTGTACAGGAATTCAGTAAAGTGTCAGGATATAAAATCAATGCACAGAAATCAGTTGCATTTCTCTACACCAACAACAAGACAGAAGAAAGAGAAATGAAGGAGTCCATCCCATTTACAATTGCACCCAGAACTATAAGATAGCTAGGAATAAACCTAACCAAAGAGGCTAAGAATCTATACACAGAAAACTATAAAGTACTCATGAAAGAAATTGAGGAAGACACAAAGAAATGGAAAAATGTTCCATGCTCCTGGACTGGAAGAATAAATATTGTGAAAATGTCTATGCTACCTAAAGCAATCTACACATTTAATGCAATTCCTATCAAAGTACCATCCATTTTTTTCAAGGAAATGGAACAAATAATCCTAAAATTTATATGGAACCAGAAAAGACCTCGAATAGCCAAAGGAATATTGAAAAAGAAAGCCAAAGTTGGTGGCATCACAATTCTGGACTTCAAGCTCTATTACAAAGCTGTCATCATCAAGACAGCATGGTACTGGCACAAAAACAGACACATAGATCAATGGAACAGAATAGAGAGCCCAGAAATAGACCCTCAACTCTCTGGTCAACTCATCTTCGACAAAGCAGGAAAGAATGTCCAATGGAACAAAGACAGCCTCTTCAATAAATGGTGTTGGGAAAATTGGACAGCCACATGCAGAAAAATGAAATTGGATCATTTCCTTACACCACACACGAAATAGACTCAAATGGATGAAGGACCTCAATGTGAGAAAGGAATCCATCAAAATCCTTGAGGAGAACACAGGCAGCAACCTCTTCGACCTCAGCCGCAGCAACATCTTCCCTGGAACATCGCCAAAGGCAAGGGAAGCAAGGGCAAAAATGAACTTTGGGATTTCATCAAGATCAAAAGCTTCTGCACAGCAAAGGAAACAGTTAACAAAACCAAAAGACAACTGACAGAATGGGAGAAGATATTTGCAAATGACATATCAGATAAAGGGCTAGTGTCCAAAATCTATAAAGAACTTAGCAAACTCAACACCCAAAGAACAAATAATCCAATCAAGAAATGGGCAGAGGACATGAACAGACATTTCTGCAAAGAAGACATCCAGGTGGCCAACAGACACATGAAAAAGTGCTCCATATCACTCGGCATCAGGGAAATACAAATCAAAACCACAATGAGGTATCACTTCACACCAGTCAGAATGGCTAAAATTAACAAGTCAGGAAATGACAGATGCTGGCGAGGATGCGGTGCAAGGGGAACCCTCCTACACTGTTGGTGGGAATGCAAGCTGGTGCAACCACTCCGGAAAACAGCATGGAGGTTCCTCAAAATGTTGAAAATAGAACTACCCTATGACCCAGCAATTGCACTGCTGGGTATCTACCCTAAAGATACAAACGTAGTGATCCGAAGGGGCACGTGCACCCGAATGTTTATAGCAGCAATGTCTACAATAGCCAAACTATGGAAAGAACCTAGATGTCCATCAACAGACGAATGGATAAAGAAGATGTGGTATATATACACAATGGAATACTATGCAGCCATCCAAAGAAATGAAATCTTGCCATTTGCGACGACGTTTATTGAACTAGAGGGTATCATGCTTAGCGAAATAAGTCAATCGGAGAAAGACAACTATCATATGATCTCCCTGATATGAGGGAGAGGAGATACAACATGGGGCGTTAAGGGGGTGGGAGAAGAGTAAATGAAACAATATGGGATTGGGAGGGAGACAAACCATAAGTGACTCTTAATCTCACAAAACTGAGGGTTGATGGGGGGAGGGAGGTTGGAAGCGGGGTGGGATTATGGACACTGGGGAGGGTATGTGCTATGGTGAGTGCTGTGAAGTGTGTAAACCTGGTGATTCACAGACCTGTACCCCTGGGGATAAAAATATATTATATGTTTATAAAAAATAAAATTAATTAAAAAAAAGGTATAAAAAAAGTTAATTTGGTGCATGGGTAAGGGATTCTTCTCTTTAATATTGGGAATCAGTGACATTATTGAAATATCTCTGCTCCTATATCAATAAAAGAAATTTTGTGACAAAAAAAAAAAAAAGAATGTGGATATGGAAGGGGAAAAATGTATGTAATTGCAATAAATGAAAAAAATTGTTTCCCCTTTTCTCTCTGCATTTCTCTCTCATATATGGTCTGCAGTAACTAAAAGTATAGATTCCTTAGATACTGGCTGGTTTCCCGGAGATTCTTGGGCACTGATACTTTTTCCTCTGATTAATTTGAGAAATAGCATCTGATACTAAAACTACTCAGAATGTTTTGGATTGAGGTTTGTTTTTGGTTTGGGTTTTTTGTTTTTCAGAAAAGAAACATGGGACAAGATAAAGCGTGATATACCCACCATCCTGAATCCAAATCTAGTGATGAAATATAGTGAAGAAGCATGACTCAAATACCAAATATGAGTGGTCCTAGTGATGTAAATTTTCATGTGCTCATTTTCATGTGTTGTGCTCACTGAACAAGGATTTATTTAACTTTACAATTGTGATAGATATATTGGGAGACACAAAAGATAAATCAGACATAGATTCCACCCTCAAGAAACTTACATTGCAATAGAAAGTTTAAAAATTGTTAATGAATACCATAATAAATTGTGGTGAGTGATATTGTACAAATAGAGTATGATGAGACTTCCACAAAGGAGAAGTAGTTGCTTCTGCCTTAGGGTAACTGGAGAACAACATAAATAAAAAGTTCTATCAGAAGTGAAATCTGAATGAAATGTAAGATTTCAATCATGTGGTGGTTCTAGCACCATGGTTCTCAATTGTTTTGTAGTTCTCAGAAACCATTCTCACTTTTGAAAAATGTTGAGGACCTCCAAGAATAGTTTTTATAGAAGCTTTATCTATTGGTATTTTCTGTATTAGAAATTAAGACAGATTTTTTAGAAAATACTTATTTACTCATTTGTTTGAAAAACAGACCCAATACATGCTAACATAATAAATAAATTATAATAAATAATAAATTTTTATTAAAAATCTATCTCTTGAAACAAAAATCTCAAGTAGAATGACATTATTTTACATTATTTACAAGTCTCTTTAATGTCTGAATTGAGAGAAGATAGCTGAATTGTATATCTGCTCTACATTAAATCTGTCATGATGTATTGTTTATGTTAAAATAGATGATAAAAAATCTAGCTTCAAAAAATACACAAAATGGGAGGAATATTTCAACAGCCTTTTCAGATAACTTTGTATATCCTTAAAACTACATAAAACCTTAATAAGTGAGTATGGATATGTAAATCATATAAACATCACTTATCCCCCAGTAAAAGATACTATTAGAGATCTCTAAAATGAAAGAGAATTCAGAATATTTCTCAATGATATTCTCTGCTGAAAACTCTCAAAGGACTACCCATGGCTTCAATAGTGTTCACTGAGAAGATAAAGGACACATTTCCCAACATCCCAACATAACATGCAAGTCCAACTGTTACCTAAATTCTGAATCCTTCTCCATATGTGTCCCTTAATACTACAGGCCTTCCAACATATGCAATAGCAAACTCCTTCTGGCTGTCTCTTCTCCCCATCCCAACACCATCTATTTCTCATCTACAAATTTGCTCATACCATCTCCCCTTTATGTAGAGGTAATTCTGAATCGACCTTTAACATTAAAGGACACCATCTGCCATGGTTTTTCAAGTCTCTGTTAAGATTTACTCTCCTCGGGCACCTGAGTGGCTCAGTGGGTTAAAGCCTCTGCCTTCGGCTCAGGTCATGATACCAGGATCTTGGGATCGAGCCCCGCATTGGGCTCTCTGCTCAGCGGGGAGCCTGCTTCCCGCCCCCCCTCTCTCTGCCTGCCTCTCTGCCTACTTGTGATCTCTGTCAAATAAATAAATAAAATCTTTAAAAAAAAAAAGATTTACTCTCCTCCATCATATCTCAACAGCTATCTGCCATTAAACTTACTATTTACCCTACTGCCTTCCAATTAGTCATTTATCTGGTTTTCTCTGCCACTAAAACATGAATGTCTTGATGACAGGGAATGTGTGATATGAATATATACACTCTAACGCCTAGAACAGAGTTTGGCACATACTAGGCACAAAAAAAGTTTGTGAAAACAATGCACATTTTTCCTATTTTAAAATTTGTTTTCAGCACTCACATTTGACTGAATCTGCACACTGCCCTCCTAAAATGACAAGTGTTTTTCACAAACAGGAACTAAATGATTCCAGAGACAAATCACCCAATGTAGACAGCTGCAAATTTAAAGTACTTGTCAGTAAATGCCATAGCACTGTCCTGGTTGTTTTTCTTTCACAAATGACTTTCTGACATAAAATGATCAACACCTCAGCCTGCAGCTTTGTGCAGTCCAGAAGCAAATGATTCATACTTCTTGTTATTATATTAATGCATAGGGAGAGCAATAAAAATTCTGAGAAGCCATAATATAGTCACAACATCATAACTTTCTCTCATTACCCAGAAGTCAATGGATCATTACTCCTGATATGTATTGATTCAGGCAGACAGTATAGGGAGTTTACATTCACTGTCACTCATATTCTTTAGGTCAAATAACTGTCATAACCACCGTAATGCATTCACCTATGGAAGTTCATGTGACTCTGTGTAAACACTGTACAGTTTGCTCCATACTGATTAGGTACTTGCATTGTCCAAGGTGCTGAGGGTGGAAAGAAATGAGGTGCTTGTCTAGAGCCCCAGTTTTCCACACACTGTGCTAAGTACTTTACACTTAAACACTATGTCATTTAGTCTTCACCAAAAAAATGTGAAGGAGTAGGTATTATTATCCTTATTTTATAGATAAGAAAATTGAGGTTCTGCATGGTTGATCCTGAATATCAGTGATATGATGAGGACACAAATATCCCTAAGCACCTGCCTGTTCCTCAACCCTCACCTGCCCATGTGGTTGGAGGCTGCTCCTGATCATCTCCACCTACTAATCTCTCTGCAGAACTCACCATTCCTAATGCTGTACTGCCAGAGGTGCAAGACACAGGACTTGCCTGATTCTCTGTTATCATCAAATCATATGATCATTTTAATAGGTGCATAAAAAGCATTTGAAAAAGTACAACATCCATTCATGATTTTTAAAATCCCATCAATAAAAGTCTAGAGGGAACACACCTCAGTATAATAAAGGCCTTATATTAAAAAAAAAAAAAACCACAGTAAACATCACACTCAATGGGAAAAAGCTAAGAGCTTTTCCCCTAAGGTCAGGAACAAGACAAGGATGTTCCCTCTCACCACTTTTATTCAACATCGTACTGGAAGTCTTAGCCACAGCAATCAGACAACAAAAAGAAATAAAAGGCATCCAAATTGGTGAAGAAAAGTAAAACTTTCACTATTTGCAAATGACATGATAATATATAGAGAACACTGGGGGCACCTGGGTGGCTCAGGGGGTTAAAGCCTCTGCCTTCCGCTCAGGTCATGATCCCAGGGTCCTGGAATCGAGCCCCGCATTGGGCTCTCTGCTCAGCGGGGAGCCTGCTTCCCCCTCTCTCTCTGCCTGCCTCTCTGCCTACTTGTGATTTCTGTCTGTCAAATAAATAAATAAAAATCTTAAAAAAATAATTGTAAAGATTCCACCAAAAAACAGTGTTTTTAGAACTAATAAGTGAATTCAGTAAAGCAGGATACAAAATCAATGCATAGTATTCCATTGCTATACATTAATAATGAAGCAACAGAGAGAGAAATTAAGAAAACAATCCCATTTACAATGGCATCGAGGATAATAAAATACCTAGGAATAAACTTAACCAAAGAAGTGAAAGACGTGTACTCCGAAAACTATAAAACACTGATGAAAGAAATTGAAGACAACACAAAGAAATGGAAAGACATTCCATGCTCATGGCTTGGAAGAACAAATATACTGAAAACGTCCATACCACTCAAAGCAAACTGCACATTTATATAATCCCTATCAAAATGCCAATGGCACTTTTCATGGAACAAGAATAACAACAACAACAACAACCTCCTAGAAGTTTTATAAGATCACAAAAGACCCCAAATAGTCAAAGCAACTTTGAGAAAGAAAAACAAAACTGGAGGTATGACAATTCCAGACTTCAAGTTATATTATAAAGCTGTAGTAATCAAAACAGTACGGTACTAGCACAAAAACAGTCATATAGATGAACAGAATAAAAAAATTCACAATTATATGGTCAAGTAATCTTCAACAAAGGCAGAAAGAATATATAATCGGAAAGAAATAGTCTTTTAAACAAATGGTATTGGGAGAACTGGATAGCTACATGCAAAAGAATGAAACTAGACCACTTTCTTATACCATACAAAAAATAAACTCAAAATGGATTAAAAACCTAAATGTGAGACCTGAAACCATAAAAATCCTAAAGACAGCAGAGGCAGTAATATTTTAGATATCAGCTGTAGCAACATTTTTCTAGATATGTCTCCCAAGACAAGGTAACTAAAAGTAAAAATAAACTACAGGAACTACATTAAAATAAAGAGCTTCTGTACAGCAAAGGAAACAACTGAAGGCAACCTACTGAATCGGAGAGGATACTTGCAAATGACATGTCAGTAAAGGGTTAGTATCCAAAATATATAAAGAACTGATACAACTCAACACCCAAAAAACAAACAATCTAATTTAAAAATGAGCAGAAGATTAAAAATGATTAGAAATGCATTTTTCTATTAAAAATGAATAGACATTTTTCCAAAGAAGACATTCAGATGGCCAAGAGATACATGAAAAATGTTCAACATCAGTCATCATCAGGGAAATGCAAATCAAAGCTACACTGAGATTCCATCTCATACCTGTCTGTATGGCTAAAATAAAAAACACAAGAACCAACAGGTGCTGGCAAAGATATGGAGAAAAATTAACCCTTTTGCACTATTGGTGGGAATGCAAACTGGTGCGACCACTGTGGAAAACAGTATGGAGGTTCCTGAAAAAACTAAAAATAGAACTACTCCACCATTCAGTAATCACATTATGGGGTATTTACCCAAAAGATACAAAAACACTAATTCAAAGGGATACACGCACCACTATATTTATAGGAGCATTATTTAACAACAGCCAAATTATGGAAGCAACCCAAACATCTATTGATAGATGAATAGATAAAGAGGAAGTGGTACATATATACAATGGAGTATTATTTATCCATGAAAAAGAAAAAAATCTTGCTATATGCAATGACATGGGTGGATCTAAAGAGTATATGCTAAGTGAAATAGTCAGAAAAAGACAAATACCATACACTTTCACTCATATCTGGAATCTGAAAAAACAAAACAAACAAAGGAAACAAGCAAATGGGGAAAAAAGAGAATAAAAAACCAAGAAACAGACTCTTAACTATAGAGAACAAACTGATGTTTACTAGAAGGGAGCAGGGTGGGGGGAAGGGTGAGATAGGTGCAGGGGATCAAGAGTACCCTTATCATCACCCTCATCAGTAATGTACAGAATTGTTGAATCACTATATTGTACACCTGAAACTAATATAACACTATATGAACTAATGAAGTTAAAATTTAAATTAAAAATAAATAAATAAATAAGCTCACCACAATCATCATTACTGCTGTGGTGTTGATTCTAGAGCTCTCCAAATACCCTTTTTCTTTGGCTGCTCCAGAAGGTGAAGGGCCAGTATGGAAATGATACCCAAGCGTGTGCAAGATATCCAGCTATCTCTAAGAGCCCTGGACTACATATGCACGAATATAACAATACCTGTTTAGTAATATAAAGTCCTTAATAGGACTTCAGATTTTTATGCTGAGTTAGAGGTCATAGGACATGAATTAACAACTTGGGCTTTCTTCCCTTCTCTATCTTCTTCCTAATGCTATTCTCTTGTACTTGTGGCCTTTACATCAGCCACATTATGCCATCCCTTGTTAACTTGCTGTAGTATCACCTTCACAAAGAATAGCACTTGGACCTTACCTGAGAACTCCAGGTAACTGTGATAATACCATCACATGCCCCACCGTTTTTCCATTTCAGAAAACACACAGAGATTTCTCTTCCTCCCATCCCATGCCTTTGTTCCATCTTTTTTTCTCTTATTTCCTTGCTTATTTATACCCAGCCATTATAAGAAATCTCAGACAGTCTGGGCTAATTAATTCATGTTCCTTTTATAAACACAGAGCTAATAAACCAGAAGCTACAGTCTTCGTCTTATAGCTCCTTTCCTCTGTGAAAAGAAAACCCTATCTCTTTATCCAGTAATTGGCTAGCACACCCCTATGACCTATAGCAGAAACCAAAGCTTCTCCAGCCACATAAACAGTCTGCCAAGTCAGGAGTGCACAACTATGTCTTGAATTCTTTTTCTGCTAGTGTTTGGGAGAAAAGACACCCCGAAGACCATGTTACTAAAAGTACCTGATGACACATGCAGTGCCACACTGGCAGAAGTCTGGTTCTGTGAAGAGTAAACTCTGGTTATATCCTTTCAGATTGAACTCTTGTGTGTCAACCAAAGAGTATGTGGCCATATCAGGGTTTTCATAAGATAGAGTCACAAGCTCATGTAGTTGAGAACCTTTACAATATAAAAAAATTGACGACTGTAAAGAGTGTTCTCCAGGCAGATAACGAATTTCAACTAAGTAACTGGAGAGTGAAACTGATTGTGTCCTCCTTGTGAAGTGAATTAAACTGATGACTATTAAAATACTCTTGTACTATAGCAAGACACCATTGTCTATCTATTTCTCTCTGACAAAAATAAAATTCACTTTCCTAAGTCATCCACTAAAATACCTTTCTTTTGTTTGATTGGTTTTTTGATGTACTTTTTAAAGATTTTATTTATTTATTTGAGGGAGAGAGAGTAAGCAAGAGGGAGACAGAATCTGAAGCCTACTCTACACTGAGCACAAAGCCCAATGCGAGGCTCGATCCCACAATCAGAGGATCATGACCTGAGCCAAAATCGAGAATCAGATGCTTAACATACTAAGCCACCCAGGTACCCCTCTTTGTTTGTTAGGCTATAGGCACAGGTGTTTTGAACTTTCCTGTTCTTTTTGCCATAGAGGATGGAGATGCCTGAGAAGTACAATACCCAACCAGTAAACTATGTGATGTCCTTGGACAATAGCTCCATTTTGATTTGCAGGACAATGGAATCAGTACCTTGCATTTATGAGTTAAATATGAAGGTTTACTGCAAAGCTAAACATGGGCCAATTAACGATTGTGTGTACATATCTAGACTGAATGATTTTACAAGAAGCTTGTATATTCTACAGTATATATTCTATAGTACAAAGTTTGTCTGTGACTTGAGTTGCCAAGGTTATTATAAATGGTAACTCATCAAAATACATGGGTTGGTTCAAAGCAACACGTTTACTATACTGCACATACTTATCATTTCTGTTGAAGCTATCCTAGAGTCCTATGACATCAATGTTTCCAAGTACACAGAATTTGGCATATAAAATGAATCTCTTATAAGCTGCTATGTATAAATATGTGACTAGAGCTACATCTAGTTGGATTGGGACTGCTGGCCAAAATACCTAATCCTGTCTGTTATGATTTAGTCACTAGCTCAAGGATAAAAGTGTTTGGCCATGAGTCAAACAAGGTTATACCAAATAAAACAGGAGGTCAGCTAGGCTGGGTACTTAACTCGCATTCTACTTCCTTCATACCCACTCTTGTGTTTGTCTTATCTCATATGCCACTAATCTTCCAGATCAAATAAAAACCTGCAGATGGAAGCAATATAAAATGTAGACTCAGGTGCTCATATTGAAAGAGCAAGTCCTTGTGAATGGGACCACCAGAATAATAATGGTACTTGGAGCATGCCAGGTAATCTTCTAAGTCTTTTCCTTAGAGTAATTAATTTATTCTTTGCAGCAGCCCTATAACATAGATATTTATTAATATACATATTACATAAGTATATATTATATTATTATTTTATGACCATTTTAAAAAGGAGGATACTGAAGCAAAGAAAAGTTAAGTGGCCCATCTAAGGTCAGACATTGGGCAATTGATAGATGTAGTCTAGTCTTCAAGTTCACGGAAATTTGGCCCTCAAAATCTGAGCACACAATCATTATACTACAGGTCTCCTAACATAAGAAGCAGTTTCTGTCCACAAATAATTCCCCTTTAGTTTAGATAATCTATCTAATAGAAGAGCAGAGAAGAACTCAAAGAAGAGCCAAACTAAGAGTATAAATATTTATATTTTATTTTAAAAGCCATGTTATCCTCTTCAAAGGGCTTTCAAATATAGAAACTTACTTGCTTTTTTTTTTAACATCTGTTCTACAAGTTCCTAAAAGATTTAAGATTTATTCACTGCCACAAAATAGTTTACTTCTGCAACACTAAATAACTTAATCAGCATCTTCATCTTAACATCGTGTTCCCTGGGAAGATGAAAAAAACACTACTGAAAATGGCACAAAAGAATTTTACAGTAGCTTGTATTTCAGTTCTCAGAATTCTGAGCACTCTGTCTACATATTGTCATCTACTCACTTTGTGACCCATAGTCTGGAACTGGGGATGACTAGCCCACGTTTGGGGAGTCAGGGATGGTAAGCTTTAGAAGACTCAAGTAAATAGAATCACTGAGAGGAGAACCA
Organism: Lutra lutra; assembly: GCF_902655055.1. Taxonomy (NCBI): domain Eukaryota; kingdom Metazoa; phylum Chordata; class Mammalia; order Carnivora; family Mustelidae; genus Lutra; species Lutra lutra. The sequence goes on from NC_062290.1 coordinate 56,452,246, forward strand.
AAGTAGAAAGAAAATATGTCCAGGAAGTTAAAAAGTGGGAGATTTCACGATGTAAAAGACAAGCTCTCATGGCACATGGATTAGCAGAGAGAAAAAGAGCTGAACAGAGTCCATGGAGAACTAGACAAACATCTGGAAGGTCAAGACACTGTGGAAAAAGAACTTTTCAGACTTCTACTTGTTCAGTCAAATACTAGTCCAGATGTCACTGTAAAGGTATTTTTTAGATGTGAATAAAATTTAGATCAGTGGATTTTGAGTAAAGCAAAATTACCCTCCATAGTGTAGGTGGGCCTCATTTGATCAGTTGAAGACTCAAGAACATAGGTGGGAGATTTACAGAAGGAATTTGCCTCAAGACTGCCACACAGAAACCCTGCCTGAGTTTCCAGCCTCCTACCTTGTGGAATTCAGATTCAAGACTTCAACATCTCCTTTTATCCTGAATTTCCAAGCCTGTCAGATTGCCTACAGATTTCACACTTACCATCCCCCATAATCACATGAGCCAATTCCTTAAATCAGTCTTTTTCTTTCTCTGTCTCAACAGATAAATAAATAGGGAGAGATATCCTATTGGTTCTGTTTCTCTAGAGAACACTGACTGATACACTGATTAAATTTCACAATCCCACAGATGGTATTTAACTTTTCTGAGCCTCAGTTTCCTTATTTTATAAGACAGACAGAATTACACATAGTTTACATACGGTTATGATAAGTACATATGGTAGTCCCTAGCACAAGTAACAGTAGCTATTACTGTTTTGATGTAACTACATCAGTGCTTTGGTGATCTATTTGAGTTTTTTTAATCCAAGTGGTTTAAACCAGAAGGATATTTTCAGTATTTTAAAACTCTAACTATTTTTCCATATGAAATCTATTACTTTAGTTCACTTTAATTCAGCAAGCAATTCAATTGGCCATCTCTTCCACGTCTGCCCTGTGGCAGCAGATGGTACAAACGTGCATAAAGTAAATGTCTAGCAGAGAGGACAGACATGGATATAAACTAATAAATCTCTATCCTGCAATTCCATGAGAAGGAAGAGAGGGGCAGTTCAATCCTGTGAAAGTTGAGAGGGTGGTCAAGGGCAAGAAGCATTAGGAAAGGCTACAGAAAAGAGACACTATTTGAACTGGATTCTAAAAGAGGAGTTAAAGGAGGCTGCGCACATAGGGAGGGGTGTGGTTACGGTGGTGGTAAGCAAGGGCGGGAGGAAAACACTATTCTCCGCTCACTGTTAACAGAAAACAGGCCGCAACAGGCCCTATGACAGGGCAGCTCCATTCCCTCCAACTTGCTAATTAAAAGCCCATCTTGTGTTCATACTGCAGATACATGGACAGGTCGGAAACAGGCAGGCAAAGGCTTAAACCCCCAGGGAATTCATCAGTAGAGAGGAGGTAAGATTTTACCTTTTATTTGGTTTAAGTTGTCAGACTAAGGTACCTGGAATGTTAGACTCGTGGGGATATTTAGACAAACAAGAGCCCAGGGCTACAGCAATCACTGAAATGCCCTTTGGAGGGCTGACGGAGTGACAGCAGGTTGCCTGGTTGAAAAAGACCCACAGAAAAGCTGGAGGTGTTATTAAGCTTCCCCAGAAAGCAGTTTGAAACAGTCCAGTGCATTTCAAAGCCTCTAGAATGGAATAAAAATAAAGAGTGCTATAATTTAAATGTTAATATCTCATCAAGTTTTATCTGCAGGGAAAAGGGGAAGCAGCAGCTCTGTAGTCTCTTTCAGAAGCAGATAATGTAGCAATAAACAGCTGGTTGCCCTCAACTCAGGCATTTTATGCTGCCTTTGTGATCCGTCTTCCCTGCCACGTGGTAACATGAAATCAGAAGCAGCAGGCTTGGGGGCGCTCTGGGCTGAGGCCAAATCACAACGTGGAAAGAAACACGGCTTTTTCAAAGAGGAGCAATGCTTCTCCGGTGCCCCCAGGGGCAGCTGGTCTGGTGAGGCTGGACAAGGACATCCAGGCGTTTCCTGGCAACAGGTGACGTAATGAAGCTGTTTCCACCCTCCGCGCGCGCGGGTTAATGAAATCGTCAGGGGGCCCCTGAGGATTAAGATGCTTCTCAAAGAGGCATGTTAAGGAGGATCCATGATGGCGGAGCAACTAGGTTGCCGCCGTGACGGTGAAAAGCATGAAAGCTTCATCAGAGTTTGACCTCGTCATATCAGAACCACTTGCAGGATGGCAGGCAGGGAGGCAGAGAAGGTGCGAGGAGGAGGGGTACTGCTGCTCTTAGGGCGCTGTGCGCACAGCAGTGTTTTAATAGCATTCCTGGTGCTGCCACTAGGACTGTTGGTTCCGTTCTTGCAAGGGTTCAGAGCAGGCCAGGACTGGTTCTAAGCATTTCACCTGGATTACCTCCTTGAAGGTTAAGCATATGACTGAAATACAAACAATACTGCAGTACTCTTATTTACCACCTTTTGCAGACGAGGAAATTAAGACCTAAAGATGTTAAGAATGCCCAAGTTCACCCAGCTAATGAACAATGGAATCAGAATTTGAACCGGGGCCATCTGGCCTCACAGACAGAGCTGTTATGACTACTACTAATCCCTGCCTCCTTGCTCCCAGGCAGGAGGGCAAGAGGTCTGTGTGCTGTGTACATTAGAATAGAAATATCTATCCTCAAATCTCCTCTAAATGCTTCTAAAAATATATCTCCTATCTAATTTCTGACATTAATGCTGCTTTAGTAAGGAACAAAATCTTTGATTTCCTAGGTAGAGCTAAACCCTCAGGGGGCATTTACATAGTGACTAAATTTAAACTAACATGTCAACAGCCAGGGGAGAATTGGATGTCTGAGAGGCTTCCTCTGAACACTAAATGGCTGGTATTGGCAAAGGAACGAGTAACGGGGGCTGGAGTTAGAAAAAATGAACTTATTGCTTAATTTACAATACTGTTAGTGCTTACCAGAGCACCCTCTTAAAGTTCTGCTCTATTTTTTTCACATTATCTATATTATGCTGCAAGTCTTCAGATACGTATTCACAGCAATGCTTTATGGCCATAAAGTGCTGTACCCTTCCCCAACTGTGGATTATTAGTGTAGGCAATATAGATCTTTTTTAAAAAAGAGTAAACTCTCACATGAGAAATGTCAAATGGTGTAGTCCAAATCACCTTTAGAATTGTATCAGTCTCCTCTGTTTCTGAGTTCCTATTTTATGTATGCTTTATAGAAATCATGTTGGTGTCTAATAATGTACTGTTTTGAACCATACTGTCATTTTTTAACATTTGATGTCCCTGTCTTCCCATCTGGGAGGCCTGAGTGTTCATTACATTTTTTTAATACTCTCTTCCCTGTTTAGCAAAAGTGCATCCAATCTATCACTCAACAAATTTTCTAAGATATTACAAAATGTCTTATTTAATCTATCGCGATATCCCACAGTGCTAGATTTCTTTGTATCGGACTCTCCTGGCATTTCCAGAATCATATTTTCTGGAAAAGCTTACAGAACAGGAGATTAGCTGGGTTCTTTGCAAAGCTTAAGAGAAATTACCAATCTACATATTTTAGGTATTTGGGGGAAAGGGCATTAGACTTTATAGAATATTTTTATTCTTCTCCTAAATTACAAATCTACTGAGATTTTCTACTTCTTGAGTCAATCTGATAGTTTATATTATTTGTGCTATTTAGGCTTTCAAATTTATGAAACGAAACTTGAAATTGGGAAAGACATACTGCCTTTTTAACTGAATTTTCATATATATTAATTTTTATTCTTAATATATTTGTGCTTTTCCCTCCACATATTTAATGATTTGTTAATTGATCTTTGCTTCATGCACATTCATGATAACTTAATGCTCAGGAATACACCGGGCTTTTCAGCACTAGCTAAATGTACCTGATGCATAGATAGGCATCTATCAAGTATCTCTAGAATGGTTAGGAGTAAATATGGGTACCTCCCAGAATGGCAAAAGCAAGCTTCCCCCATCTGGTGGAATCCTGACTTGTGCAGGGAATGGATCAGCCATGAGGGGGTGGAGAACAATTATGGGCCCTGAGAATTCTGGAAGTAAGTTGTTTCTTACTTTATAGAACTCTTTCTCAGTTTCCGCATCCTAATGTTTTTATAGAAACTTTATACTTCTTAACCATATCAACCGGAATCTTTCTGTCAATCAAATCACTGCCTACTCAGTGTCCCATGCACTCATGCTTGCTCTCTCTCCCTCTCTCCGCCAACTCCCTCTCCCTTATACACACACATACACACACACATTGTGTTAACTCAGCGTGCTGTAACAAGATAACATAGACTGGCTGGCTTAAACAACAGAAATTAGTCTTCTCAAAGTTTCTCAGTTTTCTGAAGGCTAGAAGTCCAAGATCAAGGTGCCAGCAAGGTTGGTTTCTGCGGAGACCTCTGTTTCAACTTGTAGGTGGTGCCTTCTTACTGTCTTCACATGGCCTTTTCTCTGTGTGCACCCGGGTCTCTAGTGTCTCTTTGCTTCTTGTAAGTACTATAAGATTAGGGCCTCCCCTTTATGATTTAGTTAAACTTAATTACCTCCTTAAAGGCACAATGGGGAGGTGGGCATGGTTAGGGGTTCAACATAGGAATGTTGAGGGGACAAAATTCAGTCCATTACACACATTCATGTGTACGTAACAAATTGCTTTGCTGTGCTATGGTGTGAAATCACCGTTGTTATCAGCCATAACAGAGAAGTCAATAAAGTCCCAGTGCTCAACAAATACATTTCAACTTGGTCTCTCTCTGTCTTAATGATCAAGATTCCTTTTTGGAACTGGAAAGAGGTATACCCTAAAATGCCTAGATAACACAATTTTGATGAACCATCTACTCATTTTTTTAAATTTTTTATAAACATATAATGTATTATTAGCCCCAGGGGTACAGGTCTGTGAATCGCCAGGTTTACACACTTCACAGCACTCACCATAGCACATACCCTCCCCAATGTCCATAACCCCACCACCCTCACCATACCCCCCTTCCCCCAGCCCCCCTCAGTTTGTTTTGTGACATTAAGAGTCTCTTATGGTTTGTTTCCCTCCCGATCCCATCTTGTTTCATTTACTCTTTTCCTACCCCCCACACCCCCCACCGTTGCATCTCCACTTCCTCATATCAGGGAGATCCTCATATAATAGTTGTCTTTCTCCGATTGACTTATTTCGCTAAGCATAATGCCCTCTAGTCCCATCCACGTCATCGCAAATGAACCATCTACTTTTAAAGAGGATCTCTGTATGTTGCATAGACTCATGATTATATGGAAGTATTCTTAAGACAATTTGTGGGTTTACAGGTAAAACTTGTTATACCACAAATAGCCACAAATAGTGACTTTAACTTACATCATCTATTCCTTAGGGATTACTTTCATGACAATAATTATAATATCTACATATAACCAATTCAAAACAAATCGTTTTGACTTTCTTTCAGGGGTTTTAGGTCAAGAACAATGTAATTTTATCATGCTATTGATGAATTAAAAAGAGGATCAGAGGGTTAATATCTTTCAAGAATTTAACTTAATAATTTTCTAATGTGGAACCATGAGAATATGTGCCCCGAGCATCAGTGTCTGAGAATAGCAGGAGATAAAGAATTTAAGAAAAAGAAAATAAGTTTTATCAGTCTAATATTGCAAGCTTTCTGGATGAAAATGCCCTTTTGACATAACATCTCCCCAGATGAAAATTTCTTTACAGACAGAAAAATGAATGGTATTTCATTATAAGTGGCATGTCTGACTCAGAGATTTATGTAAACTGCATTGGAAATGAGATACACACATATTTCTAAGATATATTAATTATGACAAATACAAAGCCGTTGTTTATGGCTTTTAACCAGCTAAAAGAAGAGAAAGGAAAGCTGTTTGTGGAATATTTGCAAATAACTTCAAAAGTACTTGTGAAATAAGTCATTTTAATATTTGGCTTATCAGCAAAAGTCCTGAAGCTGATGGCATTTGGCTCACTAAATGTGGTAAGCAAAGACATTTTAACATGTTGCTAGAAGTATATTTTTTTCTCTGACTCAGTTAATCTTTCTGAGTTAACTTAATTATAGAGATGTAAACATCTCTAGAGATAAATCATCTCATAAACTATGTATGCTTAAACATAATTCCACAGCTCCACTGCCATGATTCACCCATCTATCCATTTATCACCCTTTATACAACTTTGTATTTGGATGCCCATATAAATAATTTTCATCCATCATCAGATCATTATACTTAGAGCATAGATGCAATGGATGATTGGCAAGGAGGAAGAATGAAAAAGTAAGCAAAAGTAAGATTTGTAAAATATTCCAAGGTGGTTAGACTTTATCCTGAGGATGCTGGGAGGCCATTAAAAAAATGCTAAGGAGGGGCACCTGGGTGGCTCAGCTGGATAAGCAGCCAACTTGATTTTGGCTCAGGTCATGATCTCAGGGTCCTGGGATCAAGCTCTGCATCAGGCTCCCTACTCAGCGGGGAGTCTGCTTCTCCCTCTGCCCCTCCCCCTGCTCCTCACCTCCACTTACACGTGAACACACATGCTCTCTCGCTCTCTCTCTCTCTCAAATAAATAAATAAAATCTTAAAGAGAAAAGAAAAGAAAAAAACTGAGCAAGGGAGTGATACAATCAGATTTACGTTTACAAAAAAATCACTTCAGCTGCTTCATGGGGGACTGGAAGGGAACAAGAATAGAATGGCAGAACAGGTAAGGGACCAAATGTCTACCGCTATGTGATACTAGCTGGGACAAGTGTGGCAGTAAATGTAATTGGACAAAACGGCGAAGTAGAATCCAGTGGATGTGCTGGTTGATTAAATGTGAGATTCATTGAGAAGAGCCAAAGATAGAGTTAAAGGGAATAAGCTTAGGGTACCTAGGGGTCTCAGTCGGTTAAGTGTTTGCCTTCGGCTCAGGTAATGATTTCAGAGACCTGGGATCAAGCCCTGCACTCGGCTCCCTGCTCAACTGGGAGTCTGCTTCTCCCTCTCCCCACTCATGTGGTCTCGCTTTCTCTCTCAAATAAATAAAATCTTTAAAAAAAAAAAAAGGAATAAAGTTATGTGGGAGGAAAGGCACTTCCTCCATCAAAGCAGAAAGAAGTAGGAAAAACCACCCATGGGGGCAGCTGTTTTGTTTTGTTTTGTCTTGAAGCATGTTCCACACCCAGTGTGGGGCCCAACAGAGGACTTGAACTCATGATCCCGAGATGAAGTGTCAGATGCTTAGCCAAATGAGCCACCCAAGCAGAGGCAGTTATTTTGAAGTTTTGCTACAAGAACATGAGGGGTTTCTTGATTACAGTCATGTTTGGGTAATGGAGGGAGAGGGGCTGGAGGCTTGGAATTCATGTAAACACACATATATATGAATCACATATTTTTTAGATGTTTACACAATCAGAATCAAAGAGGTTCTAATCACAAAGAACCAGAAAGATTGCTGACTAGCCTCAAGGATCTAACTGAGGTTAAAGATACGGGACGCCTGGGTGGCTCAGCTGGTTAAGCAGCTGCCTTCGGCTCAGGTCGTGATCCCAGCCTCCTGGGATCAAGTCCCACATCGGGCTCCTTGCTCAGCAGGGAGCCTGCTTCTCCCTCTGCCTCTGCCTGCCACTCTATCTGCCTCTGCTCACTCTCTCTGTCAAATAAATAAATAAAATCTTTAAAAAAAAAGATAAGACTAAAAGACTCAATCAAAATAAAATAGTTTATAGAGGTAAAAAGTAAGTAGAGCAAAGATATACAATGTGATTGCAAAGAACAAGGAAGCAAGGAGGAGTGTATTAATATCAGATGAAGTAGAATTACATTAAAAATTCAAACATAAGAGAGGAAGCTCTTCTAAATTTTCGAATAAAAGTTACCGTTCATAATCTAAAAGTATAAAATGCTTTGATATATTTTCCCAACATGCTGCTAGGCGTAGCTTTCATGTTTTCATTCCGGGCAACAAAATCATCAGCATTCATTATAAATTTCATTCCTGCTAATTTATACATGTTGGCTATAAAAGGTCATATTTAACATGAGTCATCTATTTTTTAGACTGTTTACACAGTGAGAGCATAAAGATTTTAAAAAGTATAAATTGCCAAAGCATATGTGGAACTCTGAGACACCATAGAAAAAAATGTTAATAAAATATTGGGAGTTCACAGCAATTAGCAAGAGAAATTATAATAGGAGAATGAAACTCTACCATAATGAATATCAACTGAGAACAATGAAGAGAATAATTTGAAAAAAAAAAAAAAAGGAAAGAAAAAGATAATACTACCTGTCCATATTATATGGGAAAGACTTGTAAGAATTTACATGTTTATCCCACTAATTTTTAGAAAGTTTGTATAGAAGCTACTCCTGTCAATCCCTACTGACCAGCTAAGGTTAACAAACTACTGACCAGTTACAGAACTCACCAAGGAAATAGCTAAGATAGCTGAGCTAAAATTTGGACCCAGGCAATCTGTCTTCAGAGACAGGGCCCTAAATGTCTACAAGGTCCTGGATTCACTTACAGTGAGTGTCAGAGACCCAATTAAATATTCAATGTAAATATCTGCATTGAATCAAATGAGAGTATTATTGGCCTCATAAAATGAGTGGGAAGTATTCCTTTCTCTTCTATTATCTATTGTTATCTTGTCTTTTTTTTTTTTAACTAGGAAACAAATCTACACCTTTATTTATTTGCTTTTCAGTAAGTTTAAATCTTTGACGGTTGCAGCAACACATGGATTCTGTGGGCCTACGGCTTTAGCGGGAAGATTGCTTCAGAAGCATTGTTGGCACAAACCATGCCACTGTTTTCAAGAGCATGAGTTACTTTTCCCCAGATTACTCTGGTTTTGTTGGGTTTGCCACCAAAAGTCACTGTTTTGTTCTTTGCTTTGTACACAGAAGCACATCTCTTGCCTAGATAGAATTCAGTTTCATCTCATCACAGAGTAAGAAGAGCTGTATGTTCCCTTCCAGACATAGTTGTCATTATGGGAGTTCCCAGTAAGCCTCCATGGGTTCCAAGATGGAGGAAAGAACCTCTATTGTTAACTCTTCTTTAAAAATTTGGTAAGATTCACCAATGAAATCATGTGGGCGTGAAGATTTTTTTTCAGGAGTTTTTAAATTACAAATTCAGTTTCATTAATGGTTAGAGGATTATCCCAGTTATTGATTTCATCTTTTTATTTGTTTTTTTATTATTGATTTCATCTTGATTGAGTTGCAATAGTTTGTAGATTTTAAGGAATTAGTCATTTAAGTTATTGAATTTAGGAATATAAATTTGTAGTTTTTCTTCATTATCCCTTTAATGGCTACAAGATTTGTACTAATATCTTTTGATTCACTCCTAACTGGTTATCATATTCTCACTCACTATTTTGGGGAGGGGGGCAGAAAGGGAATCATAAGCATGCTACAGGCCCAATGTAGAGCCCAACTTGGGGCTCAATCTCACAACCCTGAGATCATGACCTGAGCCAAAATCAAGAGTCAGATGCCTAACCAACTGAGCTACCCAGGTGCCCCTAGCTCTGTCACTCTTGCAAGAGGTATATCACATTTATCAGATTTTTTTAAAAGAATCAGTTTTTAGTTTCAATTATTTTCTCTGTTGTCTTCCTATTTCAAGTTCATTGATTTCTACTATTTTCTTCTTTTTTTCCTATTACCTGCTTTAGGTTACTTTTTTCCCTAGTTTCTTAAAGTAGAAATTTAATTACTGATTTGATGTTTTTCCTCTTTTCTAATGCAAATATCTTAGTGCTATAAATTTCCCTCTCAGCACAGCTTCAGCTACATCCCACAAATTTTGATAGGTTATATATTATTTTCATTTATATGTATTTAATTCCTTTGATTCATGGATTGTTTAAAGTGTGTTGTTTAATTTGTGTTTGTAGATATTCCTGTTGTCTTTCTATTATTGACATATTTTTATTCCATTTTGGTCAGAAAACATATTCTATATGGTAAAATTTCACCTGCTATCACTTAGAATGAAGATAATACATTTAATGAACTTGCAGCTCCAGAAAAAAAAGACTGGAAAACAGAGTAAGAGTAGGGTATGTTGGTTAATACTAGGTGCCTTTGACAAGGACATTTAAAAGACAGATAAGCCTTATTAAAGAATTTGAGTCTTTACAAGTAAAAATGAAGAAATGGGGAAAGTTCAGAAACTTTCTCATCCCAAGTGGCTAAAAAGATAAAACTGAGTGGACACACAGGTAACAAAGGCAGATTACTATTCAGCCTTGAGGCAAGAATCAAATGAACAATATGGCCAGCATATCTGTTGTTAAAATCTCTAAATGGATTAAGCTGTCAAAGAGGGAGGAAGCAATTAAGGTTTTGGCTCCATAAAGACTTTTAATTGGATAAAACAGCCACATAACCTTAACAGAGAAATCAATCTGCCAAAAGTCATAGTATACCTTACCCCATAAGTGTAGATAGAGTTGAACTGTTTTAGTTTTTTCGTTTGCTTGTTTTATTTGTGTTTTTTGTTGTTGTTTGTTTGTTTTTAGCATAGCACCAAAGGCAGCCACTCTCTATTTAGGGCAATTTGCCCTGCCATCTAAGGTACAGCTGTTTGCCATTTAGGATAATTTGTTTATGGTGCCTGTACAGGTGATCTGGCAACTCTTTAATTTTTTCTCTGCTTCTTACCTTTTTTTAATGGATACCAAATCTTTCAGTTTCCTAGCTTCTCTCCACATTCAATGCCCTGGAGGGAGCTCCAGGGAAACCAAAAGAACATAAAATAAAGGACAGTGAGTGGAAAAGTGAAGAGCAAAGTATAAATGCAAGAGTTGCCGTTTCAGATACAGGGAGGAGACAGCACATGGCCCCGACTGGAAATAGTTTTTATCTTCCCTAGAGAGGAGAAAACCAACTGCTGAGAAAGCGGATCTCTGCATAAAGAAACTAAACTTTTCCAGAGATGTTTTGGCTGAGCCTTGGAGAAGATGGACTGGGAGAAGAGAAGGACAGTTATTGAGTGACCAATGGAAGCAGAAGCTGACAAAGGAAGCAGACGAGAAGCGAGACAAGCGACCCAGGACCATGCTGTCCTCAGAGATGAGTTTTCTCCACTCCACAGCCCATCACCTGTGGACAGCCCAGCATCCAATATTCCTGGCCATTTTAAATCCTTAAGCAGAATCCATACCTCATAGTAGAGCAATATGTGTAATTAAAACATAGAGAATGTATGGTATCAATCTGACAGAAACTAGGGGGAGGAAGGATGGAGGAAACACGGAAGGAAGAGTAGATGGGTTCATATTTCTCTTCTCACATAATGGGAAGTCAAGAGATGTCTCAAGTTAGTGAAACAAAGACTAGTATTTTATTGAAAGTAACAAAAATATCCAATTAAATAGAAATAACAATATACAATCAAAACTGAGGAAGATGAAGAGGAGAAAGGAACTGTAGGACACATCTATTAAGTTAAATCCTTGCTTTTTACAGCAGGAATTCAATAGAAAGGAAGAAAGAAAGAAAGGGAGGGAGGGAGGGGAAAGAATGGAAGGAAGAAAAGAAAAGAAATAGAATAGTTGTATTATTTCATAAATGGAGACAACTGGAAATGTAAAAACTAAGCTCATTAAAAGAGATTTCTAAGGAGACCAGGAATAGAGAAGATGTATGTAAAGGAGTCCCTATCTATTATAACCTTACATATCCCTTCTTATTATAACCCCTTTAAAATGTTTTTATCATGTATTTATTTTACTTTCATAAAAATAAGAACAAAAATATAACTTACAAACATCTGAGGACTTGTAGCTCAGTTCCCAAACTTTGTTTCCTAGGAACCAGGAGAAATTCACCAATTTTACTCAAGAAGGCTAAGACCACTTGATAACATACTGAGAAAATAGAAAAAAATTATGAACATAATAAGAATTCTAGCATTAGTAACCTCTCAGGATTTCATGTTTTGAAAAGCTTATAAGACACTTTTCTATTTTCTTCTCAGACTTATGGACTTACTTACAGCAGAGTTAAAACAAGAAGATAAATGGGTGTTGGAATTGAGAAGCATCAATGCTTAGAGACTGCCAAGAAAAAAAAATTGTTAATGTAGGGGCAAAAGAAACATTAAAAAGAGAAAGAATGACTATGAAAAATGACACTAAACATGATTGCTATTAGGGAAAAACATTGTAGTGTTTTCTTATCTTCTTATCTTCTTGCAACTATATGGTGGGGTTTCTTGTTGTTTCGGTTTTGTTCTGTTTTGTTTTTTCTTTTGCAAATATATGGTTTAATAACACAATTCAAATCCACTTATGGTCATTGATAGCCCCATATTTTCATTATGAACCATGTACCAGTTTCCTCAAGAGCAGTAACAAATTATTATAAACTAAGCAGCTTAAAGCAATAAAAATGTCTTAAAACAACAAAAATGTATTCTCTCCCAGTTCCATAGACCTGCGATCTAAAATCAAGGTGTCAGCAGGGTCATGCTCACTCCAGAGGTCCCAGGGGAAAATCTGTTGGTACTTGCCCCTTCCAGCTTCTGGTGGCCAGAGGGTTCATTCCTTGGTTTGTGTTTGTTTGTGTCCCCTCAATCTGTCTATAGTCATATTGCCTTCTCTCTGGGGGTGTGCCAAATCTCTCCCTGCCCTCCTCCTGTGAGAATTTATGCACCAGGTATCTGGGGCCCCAGGGCCCATGCAGATAATACAGTATGACATCACCATCTCAAGATCCTTAATTTAGTCACATCTTCCAAAAAAACAAAAAACAAAAATAAACAAACAAACAAAATCTTTTTTTCCAAATAAGGCTTACAGGTTCCAGAATGAGAACTTGGTATCTTTGGGACCACCATTCAGCCCACTACAAATAGTAATCAAATGAATTGATTTAGGCTGATATATTTGCTGGGATATATTACAAATATCTAATAAAAAAACAACTTTACCCCAATGACAAGGATCTATGAGTAGCTGTTTCTTCAGAATTTCATATTCTAGTGCACACATTAAAGAATTGAGCTTTATTTGTTTTGTTAGCAGAAATAAAGGAGGTATTTGCTGTAACAACACAAAGTTAGGTTTTATATTATGCTACCATTTCCTTCACATCAAATATCGACCAAGAGACTTGTGCCTTGATTTTAATTTCCACATCACTTGCTACTCTGGCTACTTTCTAAACTGCTGAACAACTTGAACAAATGTAGAAAAGGCCCATCTTATTTGGGGTTACATATAAAGCTAGTCTTGTTGCACAAAGAACTCCTAAAATTTAGGAAGTTATGAGCATCTTGTATCACAAAATATTTCACCAAAATGTTGATCCTCCTCAATACCTAGGAGTTTATAAATGAGGTGGGGTTTACATAAAAATATGTTTGGGAGTCAATTCCCATCCTGGGAATGCCTGGGTGGCTCAGCAGGTTGGGTGTCGGACTCTTGGTTTCAGCTCAGGGCATGAACTCAAGGTCATGGGATCGAGCCACCTATATTGCTGTGAGCTCAGCTTAGAGTCTGCTTCAGATTCTCTCTCCCTCTCCCTTACACTCAATCTCTCTCTCTCAAATAAACAAAATCTTTTAAAAAAAAAAAACTGTTCTGATGCAAAGAAATCAGGAATCACACACAATCTAGAACCAAGGCTCAAAGAAAACATTTGCAAGCACTGAACTTTTGAGAAAGCAGAATTAGGGAATTGGAGATTCTGTTCTGACATAGAGTTTCCTACATATTTTTTTTCCATTTTCTTTTATTTCTTTTCAGGGTTCCAAAATTCATTGTTTATGCACCACACCCAGTGCTCCATAAAATATGTTCCTACATATTTTTAATAATCATTTCATGTGAACAAAATCAACACATAGCATTGTAGAAAATCTGGAAAATACAGGAAATAGTAAGGAGGAGAATATATTGTCTAATTGCCTGATAAATCACCAGATACCAAGCCATGCATTATACATCCTACCATTTCTATCATGTATATAATATTTAAATAGCACTGGAATCCTGTTATACACACATTTTCCTTTAACTAGTTTGTGTCGTGTAACAATCCATAGTGAGAATTTCTCCATAACACTGAATTGTAAACTGTGCTTCATAGTGTGGACATGCAAAAAAATTTTAGGTCTCTCCCAGTTATTGTACATTTTTAAAGTTCTATTTATTTATTTTTGCTCTTCAAAAATGCACTTCAGTAATCATCCCTGCAGGTCAATCTCTGTGCTTGCTTATTATTTCCTAGAGTAAAAGTTCAAATTACTAAGCCCAAAGCTAGGGATGCTTTTGTATTAATTGCCAAATTATAGTTTAGAAAATTTACCCATTAATGTTCTCATATGCAGTTTGTCACAATATCCATTTTACGGAGATAAACAGAGATAACAAGATAAAACTTAATATTATTTTTATTTTAAATCTTTACTAATTTTAGAGGTAAAAATAAGAACTCATCTCAATTTATATTTAATTACTAGTGAGACTGAGCATTTGTTTATATATGTGTTTCTTGGCCACTGATATTTCATTTTATTATTTGTATGATTTGACATAATTCTCTTTTAAGTTGTTCAACTATTTCTTATATGGTTTATACGAACTGGGTAGGAGGCAATGAGTATCTTCAACTTTGCTCAATAGAACCAAACTGTTTTTGTTTTCCAAAAAGTTTCATATTCTTACCCAAATATTGTATTTTCAGACGTTTAAATTTTACTAATTTGGTGAGTATTGTGGTTTCTCATTATAATTCTGATTTGCATTTTTGTAATTGTTAACAAAGTTGACTTTGTGATATACTTATCATCTAGCTGGATTTTGTGAATCTTTTTCTATCAGACTGGCTTTTTCTCATTGTGTGTGTGTGTGTGTGTGTGTGTCTACATACATACATATATGTTTTATATGCTATTTATTCTATAGATAATTATGTCTTTTTTTTTTTAGATTTTTATTTATTTATATGACAGAAAGAGATCACAAGTAGAGAGGCAGGCAGAGAGAGAGAGAGAGAGGGAAGCAGGCTCCCCACTGAGCAGAGAGCCCGATGCGGGCCTCGATTCCAGGACCCTGAGATCATGACCTGAGCCGAAGGCAGCGGCTTAAACCACTGAGCCACCCAGGCGCCCGATAATTATGTCTTTTTAAAAGATACCTGCTTCTTGCTGGTATACAGAAACACAATTGACCCTTTATACTTAGTTTGTATCTATTAAATTTGTCAAAGTCCCTTACTAATTCAAATAAAGAATTTGATATTATTTTGTATTTTCTACAACACAGTGATAAATTTAAATTCTTCTTTCCAATCCTTAAATCTGTAACATATATATCTATTCGCCCTCCCTCCCCTTCTTCCTTCCTTTTCAGTGTACAGCACTAGTTAGAATGTCCAGTTCACTGAAGAGAAGTAACATTGGTAAGCACTCTTGACTATCACTTTCTACAGGAAAGTCTTAATTGTTTCATCATTCATAGTGATGTTTCCTCTAAGTTTCTTTGGGCTGCATTTTGAGTACATTTTTCATATTCAAACTATAATTCACTAATTCCCTTTTCCACTTTGCTATGATGCTTAGCCCCTGCTTTGAGTTTCTAAACTCAGATATTATTTTTTTATTTCTAAAAGCTTCATGGACTTGTGTTCACCAAAATCTTCTTGGTTAATTTTAATTGTCACTTGTTCCTTACATGTATTCTTCTTTCCTTACATATATTCTTCTTTCTGTTTTTTATTTCTCTAAATGTATTACATATACTAATTTGACATCCTGTATGTGATAAACCTAGTAACTACACCCTCTGTGGATGAAGTGGTTATTTGTTATTTCTAATGATTCTTATTCATAGTTCTTATTCTCTCTCTCTCTTTTTTTTTTTTTATATGTTTGATTGTGAGTTTATTTTCCTTTGGAAAACTTATATCCATGGAAATTCTTTGATGCTTGCATTTATTTAAGGCTTTCTTCTCCAGAGAAGATAAACATGTTTCTATCAGAAGTCTCCATTACTACCAATGAGATTTTAATTCAAACTAAATTTTCAGACTCTCATCAGGTTATCTTTGAGCTAACATAATCATATGAATTTGGTTCCTTCCTAGGTGACAGCTGGCTTGAGATTATGAAGAATAAGAAGAAATTATTTTTCCCTTCTTCCAGAAAAAATGTTGAAGAAGACACGCTGTTTTGTTTCTTTGTGGGATTTCTTCCCCCTTGGGATTTCATCCTTAGGGTCCTGATTCTATGTGTATGTTATTTTATCATAATCACCACATATAACTATTAGAGTTCTCATTAATCAAAACAGGGGTTGCCTTAAGCAAATTACATTTTTCACATTTCCCTCCAGTTAGTTAAATAAAACTATTCACATGCTGTCTCCCAAAAACATTTCTCTATAAAAGACTAATTTTTAACAATTTTAACTATTTTTAGAATTTTAAAATAAGAATATTATAGAACCTTAAGATCTCAAAAAGTTCAGTCGCAAGGAACAATAACACAGAGATAAATTAATATGGTTGCAGGGTGATAGATATTTTAAATTCATGCATTTTAGATGGTACATCTTTATATATATTTTCTTTTCTAATTCTCCAAGCAGAGCAGAATTATTCACAAAAGTATGGATCATCACAAAAATGAAGACTGCAACCATTTCTTGTATGAAAAGTTACTCAGAATCCAATCAATGATATTAATATTAATAAACTATATAATTATTTGTAATTATACTTTAAAAACTTAGAAACTCACCCTGGGGCAAATAATACATTATATGTTAATAAAAAAAATTAAAAAGTAAAATAAAAATAAAAACTTAGAAACTCAGAAAACTTGTATTCTTCCATATTAGATGTTATTTGTTGTATAATAACAACTCTATTTTTAACTACTGAACCTCAGGACGTCTAGGTGGCTCAGTCAGTTAAGTGTCTGCCTTCAGCTTCAGTTCATGATCCCAGGGTTCTGAGACTGAGTCCCCCATTGGGCTCTCTGCTCAATGGGGAACCTGCTTCTCCCTCGCCCTCTGCCTGCAGCTCTCCCTCGCCCTCTGCCTGCAGCTCTCCCTGATTGCTTGCTCGCTCGCTCTCTCTGACAAATAAATAAATAAAATTTTTAAAAAACAAACTACTGAACCTCAACATTTTCAACATTTACCAAATACCTTTAAAAGAAATACCAACAGATGAACTTAGTTCTCAGCATTAAAAATAAGGTGGGGATCCATTATAAATGGATGGATACTCTTATGTCAAGTTGCCCTAATGCCTGTTATCCAGTAGTAGACCTATTAATGTTCAACTGACATGGGAAACATATGCATCTTGAGATATATAAATATATTAATGTGATATGTAGATATATTGATATATACATCAAATATATATATGATCCATATATATTCTTTTACTACTCCCTATATTTCATTTTGTCTCAAAGTCAATCAGAAAAATCATCATCCTTGGGTACAGATCCAATTATTCTTGTCCATGATGAAAAGTGAAATACTGCCATTCTATAAATAGAAAAATACACAGATTTTTAAGGTTACAATATATATTTAGAATAATATTTCTCTTTAACTTATAATAAATGTTATTCAATAAAATGTGAGGTATCCCATAAACATCTTTATTAACATATATCACACTACACCATGTTTTTCATCTTTAATAATCACACAAGGAAGATAATTCAAATAATGGGACATAATTCAAATATGAAAAAAAGTCATCCTCTCACATAATTAATATTACTAGATGGCTTTTTCTTCATATCTTAGTAGATATGACAACGATATGATTCATATATTCAAGAGGATAATTAAACTGCCACATGTTCAAATCAAATTTAGGACAAAACTGATTAAAAGCGTCAATTCCCAGCAAAAATGACTGATTGGCTTAAGGTACTGAGTGTTCTGAAATATTCAGAAAGTCAAGTTTAATGGAAAAGGAAGCTGTATTTGTTTCCTATTTCTGCTGTAAATCATCTCCACAAATTTAGTGGCTTAAAACAACACAAAATTATCATCACACTTTTTTGGAGTTCAGAAACCTAAAATGGGTCTTATGAGGCTACAATCAATTTCTTTTATTTATCTCTGTTTGTACAGTAACTACCCCAGTTCCTAGGCCCTACAAGGAGCTGACTAAGTGAATGAACAAAAGAACTGTAAACCTGGAAGTTACCATAAATCACTGGAAAACCAAGGATCAGAGTATTCTGATGCCATCCCTTTTGGCTAAAAAGCAGGCTGTTCTAGAAGAAAATAGAAACCAGAGAATGAACAGTTTGAAATCAGAACTCTGAGACATGTACTGAGCAATTTCATGCACATATTCTCAGCAGCATTCCTGAGACAGTCATGGCAGTTTCATCTGCAAGGATGCTAAAGTTCATAAGGTGACTCACAAAATATCACCGAATAATTCTTTCATGCTAGTCAAGGTTGATGGTTGTTGGCCTCGTGTGAATCTAGCCTCTTTCCTTCAGGCACATCTTGCTCCTTCATAAAATATCAATATTGCCAAGGGTACACAGAACCCTCGGTGAACAATGTAGTTTTTCCTTACATGTGGAAATACCTAAGGCTTTCTAGACATCTCGTGGTTTTGGCTAGGAAGTTTCACACCTCATTTTGAAGCATGGCTTTCTTGCCATGATTATATTGAGGTACAAGGAAGGCATTTGGAGGGATTACTAGACCAAGCCCCTGATTGGTAAACAATTAGTAGACATCAAATGACCCAGAACCCTGTACAGAAATGGCACTATGGTGTCATGATTAAATCTGAATGTGATTTCTGCCTGCAAATTTTTTATTGAAAATAAAGCAGTAAGAATCACTATAGAGAGGCTACAAAGACATTTTTATAGGAAGTTGAATAGTCTTGCTACAGCCTGATAATTTGTTAGGTTTCTTCAAGAAGAAATCTGCAATATTGGCACTTCAGAGGGGAGAGAAGTCTTATACCTATGCACTGGGCAGTTTAGCTGGTTTACTTTCCTAGCAGAAGTTTTTAAAATCACACTTGACTTAATATGGTCCTAAGCAGTTAGGAGTCAATGTGAGCATTACTTCATGGATTTTTTTCTCTTTAGGGGCAAAAGGGTTAGTAGACAGGGTACTAATGAAATCTCAGTGAACTCCCATTGCATGAGTCTTGGCAATAACAATAATCATCATTTTGTATCTTCTTGGAAGCATTTTCAAAGTTTTACAGTACTAGGACGCTAAAAAATGAGTGTATCAAAACATATAAATAAATCATTTTACTAAAAATACTCCAAAATTTAGGATAAGCTTGGAATACTAGATTTTTAAAAATACACTAACACTTCTCATGGATGTCAGTGTGATATAGTGGAAAGAACATAGTCTTTTTTTTTTTTTCTTAAAGGGACAGAGGGAATCTTTTTTTTTTAATTTAAAGATTTTGTTTATTTGACAGAAAAAGATCACAAGTAGGCAGAGAGGCAGGCAGAGAGAGAGAGAGGGAAGCAGGCTCCCTGATGAGCAGAGAGCCTGATGCAGGACTCGATCCCAGGACCCTGAAATCATGACCTGAGCTGAAGGCAGAGGCTTAACCCACTGAGCCACCCAGGTGCCCAAGAACATAGTCTTTTGAATCAAATGGACTTTGGCCAAACCACAGTAGTATTACTGAGCCAGGTATAACCAGTCAGATATACTTGGGGAAGCCTTCTGACAAGTTCAGTTTCTAACTTTATTATTTTTAAAATGGGGATATTCACGCCTGCCTTGTGAAATTGTTTTGAGAATTAGAAGAGATCATGTATGTGAAGTGCTACATGCAGTGACTAGTCATAGTAGGTCCATATTCTGTCAGTTCCCTCTCACTTGAACAGGGACAAACATGCCATTCTATGGCAGCACCTTCCTTCTGATTCTCCCATTGTCCACTTGCTGCTTCTCATCATAAGATCTTAATACAAATAAAAACATGAGTGTTTTCTACCACCAGATAGTCATTTGTTTTATCTGTATCTTGTCTACTTCTCAATTAAAAATAATAATTAAAGGCTAGAACACACTGAACTGGGTGCCCAAGTGGGCAAGGGGAAGAAGTAGGAAGGAAAAGCACAGAGGGGGTGTACCAGACAGCCTGAAAGTTCAGAGATCTCAAAGCCAAAGCTGCTCCTCAACAGAAGTCTTGCTATTCACCATGAGTAAATCCTGCTATTTCCACTCATGGACAAACGGAGTCTCTTCTCAAAAAGTTATCACTGAAATCTATGGCTATGGTTTATGTTTTCTGTGGGGCCACTCTCTCACAGAGCACAGATGATTCTGGATACCAACAGTGTTCCCTTGCTTCTTCCCACCCATCAGCCTCTGTTCTGAGTTTCAGATGATTAGCTGACCCATTTCTACAACAAATTGTGATAGTACTATATTCTTTAGCACAATTTTGGGTCAAGCCACATTTTGATTAGTTGTTTTGGGTTTGTTTTTTTTTCTTCCCAAACTGCTCCTGAAAACCTTCAAACTTAACCTTTTATCCAATTTCCTCGCCAGCTACCTTATTAAGAAGGTTGAAGGAACCTAAAGTGAGTCCTTCCTATATCCTCCATATTTCTCCTTATGTAGACTGATCTTCTACCACTCAATTTTTTATAACTTAGAGGAAGGAGGTGACTTATTTATACCCCTTTTCAATCTCAGCCTCTCTTGTTACACTCTGTGATAGCCTCATGACTAATTTCTCAGCCTCTGCTACACCAATATTTAGGACGGTCATTCTCATTAGACAAGTCAGAACATGTCATTCCTTTCTCCAAAACATTTCCATAGATCTTTATGCCCTAAGGCCAAGTGCCAGATCTGCATGATGGCATGTGATAGCACAAGTTCCATCTGCTTTCTCCAACATCAGTATCTGCTACATGTTCTTCCCTTTTCAGGTTAGCCGATAATTTTCTGGATCCTAACCATTCTGCAGCCTTACACCCTTCCATGTATTTGCTCATGAGTTTTCCCTTTAAATTTTATAGATCCTCTCCATCTTTTCTCCACCAATGACCTCTCAAGGTTGAACTCAGAATTACCTATTTCATATGTTTTCTCTGATTTCCCAAACTGGAATTAATTCTCTTTATCTTTCTGTCTCTCACTCTCTCTCTTTCTCTCTTTCTCCAGGAGACTATAGCTCCTTGATGTGAAAATAAGTGTTAATGATCTACTTTCCCAGAGTACAGAGGATAATGTTTTGATTATAGCAAGTGTCAATAAAGGCTTGGTGAATGAGTAAATACAAAAGGAGGTGCTATTTATTTATACTACCCTTGCTATAACCAATTCTTATAGCAGAGATTAAGATGGTAAAATTTGTGATGAAACACAAAGTGGACATTTTCTTCTTTACAATCTTATGGATAAACTTGAAGGATTTTGAGGGATGGACAGCCCCCTTCCAGATGTCCTCAGCCTGAAAAATTCCTAACTTGGGACTGAATTAAAGGAACTGCTCCCTAAGTCCAGGATACCAGAACTATGTTTATAGTCATAAACCCAGTAAGGGGCCAACTGCTTTCTGCTCTAAGGAAAATCCCTAGAACTCTGCAGACTTTATTTTCACTTTCAAGATGGAATGTAGGCTTGGAACTCCTAAAAACACCAGGGCCTTTTGCCAGATAAAACCTAAAACCAGCAGGAAATGGCAAGGAGAGTGAACGATCATGGATCACATTTAAATTTGTCTTATTTGACCTGCAAGGGACAGAATTTATTGTGTGAAACCAGTGACATCTGAAGATACAGTTTATCTAGACGACCAAGTGGGTATTAAGCCCCTTGAAATCTGTATTTCCAGACTAGTACCTGGTTGATTAACCCCATCATTACTACCATGTATCACCTATGAACTTAGGCATTTCCTAAAGCAGAGGAAGGTTCCCACAGAAAGTGGAGGCTGGGGACTGCCTGGTTGAATTAGCACCTATTTGGTGGGATAAATGAACAAGTTTGGAGAGTTCACCCATTTCTCCTCTAATAAGACAAACAGAACAATTCTACCAATATATCTGCTTTAGACTATATCAAAATGAAAAAGGGGGAGATAAAAGCCTCCAGGGGCAGTTGTTCCACATATCATTCCACCTTCCACTTGTGTCTGCTCAAGGCCGTGGTGTTAATTTTAGAGAATTATAAATACATGCTTAGGGCTCAGCTACTTTCTGACCTTACCAAAAAGTTCTAGTAATAAATGACAAACTGTGTTGAAGTGACTTGAACTTTTTATGGGAAAATGACTAAATCTAAATGTATTGCAACTATTAAACCACTGCTAACAGCAAATAGTCACTCCTTCGGATACAGACAATACCCCAGCTACCATTAATGAGTGTATTCTCCAATTTACAAATCAGAAAGGTCTGTTAATTCTCCAGGAATTCCTGCAATTACAAGAACTGATAGATGGTTCTCTGGCTTCTGTGGCCCTTCTGTGGCTAAAATAATAGAATTGTGATTATCGTTACTGAAATGAAACATTTTTATTTACCCACTGTAGGACATGTCTCTCGCCTCTGAGTTATGGACTACTAAAGAGAAGTTTCCCATCTAACACATGATGGTGCTGGGAATTCTTAAAACTAAAAACAGGCCATAACTTTGTTATAAACTTGACTTAGGAGCTTCTTCACACAAAGAGATGTTTACACATGAATTTTTCCACTTACCATAATTCCAGATTGCAACTAAGTGGTTCTGGGATAATGCCTAATATCTCTCCACAAACTATAATCTCACTTCTCCTTTAAGGGAACTCTCTGTAATCCATGCTAATCTGGTTTTCCTGTTCTCCACTCATGGGTTGTCCCCAAATCTTAGTGCATTTATATGTTTGAGATTTTCCACTAAAAAATTTAAATATATAAAAAGTTGGGTCAAATTATATTATTTGAAAAGTAGACCTGAGAATATAAAAGATGTATTGCTTCTCCTGTGAGAGAAAACCCATAATGTTTCTATCATAAAACTGTATGTATGTACCCTGTAAAAATGTTCTTTTTAGCCAAATTTTGTACTAGTTCAAGCATATTATTTAAATGGAAAATACTTCAGATTTAAGTTTGTAAAAATAAAGTCTTTTCACCAAACTATTTGTGTTATATTATTATGAAAGATGTTTATTTAGCCTCAATATTTCTATTTTCATAACCTTGAATTAAGTTGTGTCATAAAGCTTGAACCCTTCCTATTTTTACACTGTAGTTATATTGTCATTATAAATCTTCAGGGATTTCATTTTTACACCTACAGTAAAAAGCAATGCAAATTGTAAAATGTAATATCTATCTTAGTGAGTTGAGGGAAAATAGCTAGTAATTTGCTTGGTAAGTGAAGCAAAATATTAAATGATTTATTATGAGATTTTATATTGTATTGAGAATCTGTGAAATAAATCTTACTATATTTGAATAATAACGGTGGGCAAATCACTTTCTATGACTTCTCTATCATAGTAAAGGAACCATGATTATCCTTCATTGATTCGGGAATGGATCTATTTGTCACTTTCGACATGACAGAGCTAAGTGATGTTAGGACATAATAAGCTTCCCCTAACCATTCTGAATGTCTGTATTAGGGAGGGGGAAAAGTGGAGGGGAAAAAAAGCAGTAAATAGTAAGGACAGTGAAGAGAAGTTTGAAGGACTTTAAAAAAAGATGCAATAGAGGGGAATATATCGTGTTAAGAGTACAAGCCAAATGCATTTATGTGTGGGTGACTGATAGTGATGTGAAATCCCACAGGTCTTAGATGAAGAAAACCACAAAAAGTACTCTCAAGTATGAATCAGATGGACATGCATGGAGAAGGCAGACATTGTTCTTCATGAAAATTAATTACGGTAAAGATGTCCATTTATCTCAAAATAATTTAAAAGTTCAATGTGAAACACTAAACTTGTAAACGTATTTTTTAAATTAACCAAAATTTGAAAACATCTGAGATTAGCTAAAAATTTGAAAAAAATGAAAAGAAATTTAATTTCTCTGTCAGATAATGAATACACTATAAAGCTATAATTATAATAGTTTAGTCTGGAAACAAGAACAAACCAACAGGCCAACTGAACAGAGAGTAAAAGAACTCCAATCTATCATACTAGAATCTATTTGTATTTGTATCTTAAATTTATATAATCCCTTGTTATTAATTTTATATAGAATGGAGGCAGGAATATCATGCCAAATATTTAGAAAATAATATTATTCAATAAGTATAGAATTGGTTACCTCCATAAAAGAAAAAAAATTTTAGATCTTCAACAAAGTTTTTTGTAGGAAAATAAGCCATAAGTATAGTGGAAGACTCTACACCTGGAAGGAGACTAAGCTGTAAGTTTAAGAACAAAGGTAGGATTCTGAAAAATGGTTAATATGAATATGACACCTTTCAGCATATCAAAACACCCCAAGAAGACTAAGGAGAAAGTAGGAAAATACCTGTTGGGTAAAAACGGTCATTCACCTAACATAGAAAATGCTAAAACCCCAAGAGACACATTGGCAAAGTCGTTGAAAAAATGAACTGCAAACACTGGAAATATTTATAGCTAAGAAACATGTTCGACTTGTAATAATAACTTTAAAAATCTAATTAAAATAACAATGCTGTATCACATTTTAAAGAAGTTAACTTTCTATTCCAAAGACATTTTGAAAAGTGGGTGGGGGGGAATGAAATCAGTTTTTATTTAGCCTAAGGTTTAGAAAACCACAGCCAGAGCATTTACCAAGAGGAAATCACAATAACATGGTCTCAAGTCCTAAAAAAGGAATTACTTTAAAATTTTTTATCATATACAAGCCATATTCATATTTAGTACTGGTATGCATACCTATAAACAGAAAGTAAATGTGTAGAGAGAAAGAAAAGTGGGTCATTAATGACAATTGCCTCTCATGATACAATATAATAGGTTCTTAATGAACTAGTCTAAACAGGATATAAGTTTTAGAAACCTCTTCAAAGACCTAAACTAATAGCAAAACCTAGACATCCCCCTTTCTGTTTATACTTTGAATTTGAACCATGGGTCAGGAGTAAAGCATGATAGATTTTAATAGAACCTTCTGCTAAAGCCTTTCCTCCAGCTCTGGTCCCTGTCCTAAGCAAAGTAGTGGCAACTCTGTGATCCTTTGTTAATAGCCTACTTCACTGCCTAATTAGGAAGGTCACACATAAAAATACTCCTATCTCCACACTCTTTCAACTGCATGTGTATTACATTAATTCCATTTAATTTATTTAAATCCATAATATATGTCAAAGATCATACAGCATATTATATCTATCTTACAGTTCAGCCATAAAATGAATTACTGAAAGGTCAGCCTGGTGCTGGGTTTCACTAATTTAATTATGAATTGCTTTTCCATTTACTACTGAATGACTAGAATAATGCAACATTGGGTGATGTTTTATAATAACAGAACGCATTAATACAGCCATAATTCAAATAAAACATGACTATTCTAACATTCTCATTCTGGCCTGTGACTTCATTTCACTGCAGAGTGATGAAAATAAAAAGAGAATACCTGGCATTACTTTCATGACTCCCCAAACATCAACAGGTACACATAACACAAGGATGGGGGAAACTTTTTATTATCTTGAAAATCCAGTCAGTTTATCTAACTGATAACTAATAATCATTTATTCTAACTAATAAATCCCAAGTTTTATTATTTTTTGAATGATCCAACTACAATATCCACCTACCGAAAGCCCATATATAATGCAAGCTCCCCATTATAGCTGTTCTCCTTAGAAATAGGGAGTATACATGAGTGAGCAAATAATTAAAATACAGCATTTATAGCACTTTATTATGATCAACTATATTGTTTCTATTTTTTTGTGACTTCTTCCTGATTTCTTCATCTGTTTATCATTCAGAATGTAAGACTGGAAATTGATCTGGGTTTTCTCTCAGTTGTGCTTCTCTCCAGTTTAGAAAGACATTTGGGGGAAGATTCTCTTTCTCTTTACCATATACTTGCTCTATCCAATTTCTCTTCTTTCATACTTTTTTTTTAAGATTTTATTTATTTATTTGAGAGAGCACGAGAGGGGAGAAGGTCAGAGGAAGAAGCAGACTCCGCACAGAGCTGGGAGCCCAATGCAGGACTCAGTCCTGGGACTCTGGGATCATGACCTGAGCCAAAGGCAGTGGCTTAACCAACTGAGCCACCCAGGCACCCCTAAAGTGTATTTTTTTTTTTTTTTTAGTAATCTCCACACCCAACATGGGACTTGAACTCACAACCCTGAGATCAAGAGTCATGCACTCTTCTGACTGAGCCACCCAGGCGCCCCTCTTCCATACTTTCTTAAAGCCGTGCCATCAGTCCAATATCCACATAATCCCCCAAAACTACTCTTCAAGATCATTAGTAAGGTCTCCGTTTTCATCTTACCTGAAGCTCTACAGCATTTAAAAGAGTTTTCTCCTCTTCTCCCTGACATATGACCTTATATGACCTGCGGGACTCGTCAGTGCTCCCTGAAGAAGTCTTTTATGGAGACCATGCAGACCGGTCTGAACCCTGGTGAGATGCCCATACAGGAGCACAGGCAGGCCTTACACAGACCCAGCATGCCCTGTAGGCTCCACTGCTAGATCTGGGGGTGTTTGTGAAATTGATAAACAAATGGAATGGATTTCCCAGATACTCCTAGTTGTCCTAGAGCACCCCAGAGGCTCCTGGGTGGCACAGTTGGTTGAGTGTCTGACTCTTGGTTTTGTCCCAGGTCCTGATCTTAGGGTGATGAGACCCAGCCCCTTGAGGGCTCTGTGCTCAGTGGGGAGTCTGCTTCAGATTCTCTCTCTCTCTCTCCCTCTGACCCTACTGCTTGTGCGCTCGCTCACTCGCTCGCTCTCTCTCTCCCTCCCTCTCTCAAATAAATAACTAAATCTTTAAAAAATGGGGGAGGGGGCAGCATCCCATGATCAAACTGTTTATTAGTTCCTAGATAATGAGTTTTCCCCCAAATTGTACAAACAAGATCCAAAGAGGAACTCAGTGAAAGAGTAAAAAATAATAATAATAATAAAATAAACCAAACCAAACCAAACAAATGCAGTATCAGGGGTCTTGCACACTATCACGATGAGAACACACAGTAACAGGCATATGAATGACTTAACACCTTGAAACTCTGCTGCTCAAAGACAGGAAATATGTCATGTTCTCTTTAGAAATACAGTGTGGGGATTTCAAAAATAAGAACAAAAACTACAAACTAAAGGAGTCCGAAAAGTCTTTGTGAAGAGGTAGTACTTCACCAGGGCATCACATTCATTCATGCCTTGGCAGGGTCTTGAGTGTAGAGGAGTTACCAGAACAAAATATTGAAGGAACAAAGGAAAAGTGAAAAAAAAAAAAAAAAAAACAGAGAAACAGCATGATAGAGAAGCGATGAGAATTTTGGTTAGCCTGGGTCATAGTGTGCCGTTAAGGAGTGATGTTTATGTAACAGCCTCCTCACTGCTGCTGTTACTTCCATATTCTACCATTTCTAATCCATCCTATGCTCCACTATGAGAAAAAGTATCCCAGATGCAGCCTTTCCTATGTGTCCTCTCAAAACACCATCCTCACTTTTCATGACTTAGGCAATGAAATGCAAATACTCTGACACAATATCCAAGACCCTCTATAACCACATTTTTATTTTTATTTTTTTTGTTATTGCAGAAAATATACCCTGAACATAATTACATAATGTAATTACCATTACATCATGGTAAGCAATGTATAAGACACAAACAATGCCTCAACCAGGGGCTTTGCTGGAAAGTCATCTCTTCCATTATCCCACTCACATAAGATTGAAACTGAAGTGAAAATTAAGGTAGCTTTTGTTTAAATACCAATCATTGGAACTGCCAATAATTACTATAGAAATTAAGAAAATAGAAAACCAGTATATGCTCAAGGGGGAAAGTGTACTTTCTTTAAAATATCATTCAGTTTTACTTCATTTATAAATAATAACAATTGTGATGGTTTCCCTGAAGCCCAGGGAAGTTCCCCTTTGTTTATGAGCAAATGAATAATGTTTCTTAAAATTTGACTGGGTTTCGGGAGGAGGAGTCAAGATGGCGGAGAAGTAGCAGGCTGAGACTACTTCAGGTAGCGGGAGATCAGCTAGATAGCTTATCTAAAGATTGAAACACCTACAAATCCAATGGGAGATTGAAGAGAAGAAGAAGACAGCAATTCTAGAAACAGAAAATCAACCACTTTCTGAAAGGTAGGACTGGCGGAGAAGTGAATCCAAAGCGACGGGAAGATAGACTGCGGGGGACAGGGCCAGCTCCTGGCAAGCGGCAGAGCAACGGAGCACAAAATCAGGACTTTTAAAAGTCTGTTCCACTGAGGGACATTGCTCCAGGGCTTAACCGGGGTGAAGCCCACGCGGGGTCAGCATGGCCTCAGGTCCCGCAGGGTCACAGAAGGATCGGGGGTGTCTGAGTGTCGCAGAGCTTACAGGTATTAGAACGGGGAAGCCGGCAACAGAGACAGAGCCGAGGAGTGAGCTCTAAGCTCGGGGTTACCTTGAACCAGTCGCAGGGTCAGTCAGCTCGGAGTGCGGCCGGAGGCCAGGGTGATGGGAGTAATTGGGCGCTGTTCTCTGAGGGCGCACTGAGGAGTGGGGCCCCGGACTCTCGGCTCCTCCAGGCCAGAGACGGGGAGGCCACCATCTTCATTCCCGTCCTCCGGATCTCTATGGAAAGCACTCAGGGAACAAAAGCTCCCGAAAGCAAGCCCGAGCAGATTACTCAGACCGGCCCCAGGTAAGGGTGGTGCAACTCCACCTGGGGCAAAGACACTTGAGAATCACTACAACAGGCCCCTCCCCCAGAAGATCACAAGAAACCCACCAGGGACCAAGTTCACCTACCAAGGAGTGCAGTTTCAAAATCAGGAGAGCAGCGGAAATCCAGAGGAGGAGGAAAGCAAAGCACGGACCTCATGGCTTCCCCCCAGGATTCTTTAGCCTTACAGTTAATTTAATTTTTTTTTCTTTTTCAATTTTTGTTTTCTCTTCTAATGCTAAATTTTTTAACTTTTACCTTTTCTTTTTAACGTTTTTTAACTAGTTTAATCTAATAAATATATATTTTTTTCCTTTTTATATTTCTTCTTTATTGGTTTTCTTTTTTTAATTGTTTTTGTTTGTTTGTTTGTTTTTCTTTCTGAACTTTTTATCCCCTTTCTCCCCCCCTCACGATTTGGGATCTCTTCTGATTTGGCTAAAGCATATTTTCCTGGGGTTGTTGCCACCCTTTTAGTATTTTACTTGCTCCTTCATATACTCTTATCTGGACAAAATGACAAGGCGGAAAAATTCACCACAAAAAAAAGAACAAGAGGCAGTACCAAAGGCTAGGGACCTAATCAATACAGACATTGACCTAATCAATACAGACCTGATCAATACAGACATCTAGAGTTCAGAATGTCGATTCTCAAGGTTCTAACCGGGCTCGAAAAAGGCATGGAAGATATTAGAGAAACCCTCTCGGGAGAGATAAAAGCCCTTTCTGGAGAAATAAAAGAACTAAAATCTAACCAAGTTGAAATCAAAAAAGCTATTAATGAGGGTGCAATCAAAAATGGAGGCCTCTCACTGCTAGATAAATGAGGTAGAAGAAAGAATTAGCGATATAGAAGACCAAATGACAGAGAATAAAGAAGCTGAGCAAAAGAGGGACAAACAGCTACTGGACCACGAGGGGAGAATTCAAGAGATAAGTGACACCATAATATGAAACAACATTAGAATAATTGGGATTCCAGAAGAAGAAGAAAGAGAGAGGAGAGGAGAAGGTATCTGGAGAGAATTATTGGAGAGAATTTCCCCAATATGGCAAAGGGAACAAGCATCAAAATCCAGGAGGTTCAGAGAACCCCCCCTCAAAATCAATAAGAATAGGCCCACACCCTGTCACCTAATAGTAAAATTTACAAGTCTTAGTGTCAAAGAGAAGATCCTGAAAGCAGCCCGGGAAAAGAAGTCTGTAACGTACAATGGTAAAAATATAGATTGGCAGCAGACCTTATCCACAGAGACCTGGCAGGCCAGAAAGAGCTGGCATGATATATTCAGAGTACTAAATGAGAAAACATGCAGCCAAGAATACTATATCCAGCTAGGCTATCATTGAAAATAGAAGGAGAGATTAAAAGCTTCCAGGACAAACAAAAACTGAAAGAATTTGCAAATACCAAACCAGCTCTACAGGAAAAATTGAAAGGGGTCCTCTAAGCAAAGAAAGGCCCTAAAAGTAGTAGATCAGAAAGAAACAGAGACAATATACAAAAACAGTCACCTTACAGACAATACAATGGCACTAAATACATATCTCTCAGTACTTACCCTGAATGTTAATGGGTTAAATGCCCCAATCAAAAGACACAGGGTATCAGAATGGATAACAAAAACAAAACCAACTATATGTTGCCTACAAGAAACTCATTTTAAACCCGAAGACACCTCCAGGTTTAAAGTGAGGGGGTGGAAAAGAATTTACCATGCTAATGGACATCAGAAGAAAGCAGGAGTGGCAATCCTTAGATCAATTAGATTTTAAGCCAAAGACTATAATAAGAGATGAGGAAGGACACTATATCATACACAAAGGATCAGTAAAACAAAAATATCTAACAATTTTAAATATCTATGCCCCTAACGTGGGAGCAACCAACTATATAAACCAATTAATAACAAAATCAAAGAAACACATCAACACTAATACAATATAGTAGGGGACTTTAACACTCCCCTCACTGAAATGGACAGATCATCCAAGCAAAGATCAACAAGGAAATAAAAGCCTTAAATGACACACTGGACCAGATGGACATCACAGACATATTCAGAACATTTCATCCCAAAGCAACAGAATACACATTCTTCTCTAGTGCACATGGAACATTCTCCAGAATAGATCACATTCTTGGTCCTAAATCAAGTCTCAACCAGTATCAAAAGATTGGGATCATTCCCTGCATATTTTCAGACGACAATGCTCTGAAGCTAGAACTCAATCACAAGAGGAAATTTGGAAAGAACCCAAATACATGGAGACTAAACAGCATCTTTCTAAAGAATGAATGGGTCAACTAGGAAATTAAAGAAGAATTGAAAAAATTCATGGAAACAAATGATAATGAAAACACAACGGTTCAAAATCTGTGGGACACAACAAATGCAGTCCTGAGAGGAAAATATATAGCGGTACAAGCCTTTCTCAAGAAACAAGAAAGGTCTCAGGTACACAACCTAACCCTACACCTAAAGGAGCTGGAGAAAGAAC
Organism: Lutra lutra; assembly: GCF_902655055.1. Lineage (NCBI taxonomy): Eukaryota > Metazoa > Chordata > Mammalia > Carnivora > Mustelidae > Lutra > Lutra lutra. The sequence continues at coordinate 56,483,661 of NC_062290.1, forward strand.
AAGAAAGAAACCCTAAACCCAGCAGGAGAAGAGAAATCATAAAGATCAGAGCAGAAATCAATGAAATAGAAATCAAAAAAACAATAGAACAAATCAACGAAACTAGGAGCTGGTTCTTTGAAAGAATTAATAAGATTGATAAACCCCTGGCCAGACTTATCAAAGAGAAAAGAGAAAGGACCCAAATAAATAAAATCATGAATGAAAGAGGAGAGATCACAACGAACACCAAAGAAATACAGACAATTATAAGAACATACTATGAGCAACTCTACGCCAACACATTTGACAATCTGGAAGAAATGGATGCATTCCTAGAGACATATAAACTACCACAACTGAACCAGGAAGAAATAGAAAGCCTGAACAGACCCATAACCAGTAAGGAGATTGAAACAGTCATCAAAAATCTCCAAACAAACAAAAGCCCAGGGCCAGATGGCTTCCCAGGGGAATTCTACCAAACATTTAAAGAAGAACTAATTCCTATTCTCCTGAAACTGTTCCAAAAAATAGAAATGGAAGGAAACTTCCAACTCATTTTATGAGGCCAGCATCACCTTGATCCCAAAACCAGACAAGGATCCCATCAAAAAAGAGAACTACAGACCAATATCCTTGATGAACACAGATGCAAAAATTCTCGCCAAAATACTAGCCAATAGGATTCAACAGGACATTAAAAGGATTATTTACCACGACCAAGTGGGATTTATTCCAGGGCTGCAAGGCTGGTTCAACATCCGCAAATCAATCAATGTGATACAACTCATTAATAAAAGAAAGAACAAAAACCATACGATACTCTCCATAGATGCTGAAAAAGCCTTTGACAAAGTACAGCATCCCTTCCTGATTAAAACTCTTCAAAGTGTAGGGATAGACGGCACATACCTCAATATTATCAAAGCCATCTATGAAAAACCCACCGCAAATATCATTCTCAATGGAGAGAAACTGAAAGCTTTTCTGCTAAGGTCAGGAACACGGCAGGGATGTCCGTTATCACCACTGCTATTCAACATAGTACTAGAAGTCCTAGCCTCAGCAATCAGACAACAAAAGGAAATTAAAGGCATCCAAATCGGCAAAGAAGAAGTCAAACTATCATTCTTCGCAGATGATATGATACTATATGTGGAAAACCCAAAGACTCCACTCCAAAACTGCTAGAACTGTACAGGAATTCAGTAAAGTGTCAGGATATAAAATCAATGCATGGAAATCAGTTGCATTTCTCTACACCAACAACAAGACAGAAGAAAGAGAAATGAAGGAGTCCATCCCATTTACAATTGCACCCAGAACTATAAGATAGCTAGGAATAAACCTAACCAAAGAGGCTAAGAATCTATACACAGAAAACTATAAAGTACTCATGAAAGAAATTGAGGAAGACACAAAGAAATGGAAAAATGTTCCATGCTCCTGGACTGGAAGAATAAATATTGTGAAAATGTCTATGCTACCTAAAGCAATCTACACATTTAATGCAATTCCTATCAAGTACCATCCATTTTTTTCAAGGAAATGGAACAAATAATCCTAAAATTTATATGGAACCAGAAAAGACCTCGAATAGCCAAAGGAATATTGAAAAAGAAAGCCAAAGTTGGTGGCATCACAATTCCGGACTTCAAGCTCTATTACAAAGCTGTCATCATCAAGACAGCATGGTACTGGCACAAAAACAGACACATAGATCAATGGAACAGAATAGAGAGCCAGAAATGGACCCTCAACTCTCTGGTCAACTCATCTTCGACCAAAGCAGGAAAGAATGTCCAATGGAACAAAGACAGCCTCTTCAATAAATGGTGTTGGGAAAATTGGACAGCCACATGCAGAAAAATGAAATTGGATCATTTCCTTACACCACACACGAAAATAGACTGAAATGGATGAAGCACCTCAATGTGAGAAAGGAATCCATCAAAATCCTTGAGGAGAACACAGGCAACAATCTCTTCGACCTCAGCTGCAGCAACATCTTCCTAGGAACATCGCCAAGGCAAGGGAAGCAAGGGCAAAAATGAACTATTGGGATTTTATCAAGATCAAAAGCTTTTGCACAGCAAAGGAAACAGTTAACAAAACCAAAAGACAACTGACAGAATGGGAGAAGATATTTGCAATGACATATCAGATAAAGGGCTAGTGTCCAAAATCTATAAAGAACTTAGCAAACTCAACACCCAAAGAACAAATAATCCAATCAAGAAATGGGCAGAAGACATGAACAGACATTTCTGCAAAGAAGACATCCAGATGGCCAACAGACACATGAAAAAGTGGTCCATATCACTCGGCATCAGGGAAATACAAATCAAAACCACAATGAGATATCACCTCACACCAGTCAGAATGGCTAAAATTAACAAGTCAGGAAATGACAGATGCTGGCGAGGATGTGGAGAAGGGGGAACCCTCCTACACTGTTGGTGGGAATGCAAGCTGGTGCAACCACTCTGGAAAACAGCATGGAGGTTCCTCAAAATGTTGAAAATAGAGCTACCCTATGACCCAGCAATTGCACTACTGGGTTTTTACCCTAAGGATACAAATGTAGTGATCCGAAGGGGCAGGTGCACCCGAATGTTTATAGCAGCAATGTCTACAATAGCCAAACTATGGAAAGAACCTAGATGTCCATCTACAGACGAATGGATAAAGAAGATGTGGTATATATACACAATGGAATACTATGCAGCCATCAAAAGAAATGAAATCTTGCCATTTGCGACGACGTGGATGGAACTAGAGGGTATCATGCTTAGCGAAATAAGTCGATCAGAGAAAGACAACTATTATATGATCTCCCTGATATGAGGGAGAGGAGATGCAACATGGGGGGTTAAGTGGGTGGGAGAAGAGTAAATGAAACAAGATGGGATTGGGAGGGAGACAAACCATAAGTGACTCTTAATCTCACAAAACAAACTGAGGGTTGATGCGGGGAGGGGGGTTGGGGGGGTGGGGTTATGGACATTGGGGAGGGTATGTGCTATGGTGAGTGCTGTGAAGTGTGTAAACCTGGCGATTCACAGACCTGTACCCCTCGGGATAAAAATATATGTTTATAAAAAATAAAATTAAAAAAAATTTTTTGACTTGGTTTCTGCAATAAAGGAGACACTAAAGTATGGGCCTCTAATTCTTAACTTTGATAAGTTGTCAGGAATTCAAAGAAGCCAACTAATTGTTAACTACTATTTAATTTCTGTCAGGCATTATGAAGAATAATGAGTTTTGTCTACCTAACAAGGTGTATTAGGATATTAAATCAAAAACTTATATTCAACAGCACAATTCTTTAAAAAAAAAAAAGTAATTGCCTATATTAAAGATAAGAATAGGTTTAATTACAAAAAAAAGTTTTGAAAGTATAATATTTGTCCCCATTGGTCTAATTATGAATATGCACAATAGTTTGGGAATTACCACAGGTATTTCTTTAATTCTATATGTAAAGTCTTCCCTACACACTACAGAACATGGATAATTAACTTTCACTGATGGCATAAATCGAATGTTTTGAACCTACCCAAACCCCAATCTTCTACATTGACAACTAAAGGAATATTCAAAGACAGGTGAAAAAAAAAAAATCTTCCATTGCTAAAAACTCAGAAGGTGGTGTAAGTCCACAGTCTAGCCTTTTTTTTTTTTTTTTAGATTTTATTTATTTATTTGACAGACAGAGACCACAAGTTGGCAGAGAGGTAGGCAGAGAGAGAGAGGAGGAAGCAGGCTCCCCACTGAGCAGAGAGCCCTATACGGGGCTCAATCCCAGGACCCTGAGATCATGACCCGAGCGAAGGCAGAGGCTTAACCCACTGATCCACCCAGGCGCCCCCACAGTCTAGCCTTTGGGAAGAGAAAATATGCCCATCAAAGAATCAAGAAAAATCCCCCCCAAACTTAGAAACTCAAAGACATAGGAGCAAAGAGCAGATCCCAAGCCTTTGGGTAATGAAGAGGCTGCTGGCACCAAAGCTGCTCATTACCCCCAGCTAGCTCTTGGGTTGCTATACTTAATAAAAAGGGAAGAAGGTAGTGACAACAAACTCACAATAATGAAGTGCCAGATGGAGGACCGCATCTAACTCTGGACTTTCCTAAATATGCAGAAATGAAATGTCTTAGGTAGAGTGATGCTTTCTCATTTGGTATGATTGTTCCTTACATACTTAATATAGGCCACTACATTTTCATGCTAACAGCCTAGCATGTATTCCCTCATTTTTTTTCAGACTCACATGAACAGAGGCAATATTTATTTAATGAATTTGAAGTCATTACATTTAAAACACAGTGGATCCTCATTTTCTCAATCACAGAGAATTTGAGAATTTAAGCTAATAAGACAAATACAATCGGAATCCCAGTAATGTCTTCCTCTTTTCTGAATTCTCACTGAAAGGGCATACTGATAACCCAGTTTGATGTATCAAGGCTTTTAAAAATAATAATGTTAAAAAGATTTATTCATTCATTCATTCATTCATTTGTTTATATTTATTTGATAGAGAGAGACAGCGTGCACATGAGTGGGAGGGACAGAGAGAGAGGGAGACAGAATCTCAAGCAGGCTCCCTGCTGAGTGAGGAGCCACATGCAGGGCTCAATCTCATCACCCTGAGATCATGACCTGAGCTAAAACCAAGAGTCCTACTCTTAACTGACTGTGCCACCCTGGTACCCCTCAAAACTCTCTTGAATAACAAGAAAATGTTAGCTCTTGTTGATTGAATCTCCTCATAGGCAAATACGTATCTCCCAGGGCAACAGTGTTCAAAGCCCTGCAAATTAAAGACCAGACTAATTGACAGTACCATTCATCTGCCAACTCTAGGTATACACTTGACCTTATTCATAACGTTTTTTGTTTTTTTAAAGATTTTATTTATTTATTTGACAGTCAAGAGATCACAAGCAGGCAGAGAGGCAGGCAGAGAGAGAGAGCAGGCTCCCCACTGAGCAAAGAGCCCGATGTGGGACTTGATCCCAGGACCCTGGGATCATGACCTGAGCCGAAGGCAGTCTTTAACCCACTGAGCCACCCAGGCACCCTCATAATGTTTTTGCATGTGCTTTAGGTATGTTCAAGTTCCATGAGGATTAGGAGTGATTTTCACAAATTCTTTATGTGTCTTTATCTGGAATCCCAAGTTTCTAAAATGAATACTTATTAATTTAAATTATTTTAAAAACATATATAAATATGAAAAGGAAGCTAGCTACATGCAAAACCATGTTTAACCATAATCTACTATCTTGAAATTGAGAATCAAATTTGGAAGATTTGTATTAACAGACTTAAACAAGATCATATGGTATTGGCATATGGATAGATAGATAAATGGAGCAGGCAGAGTTCAAAAGCAAGCACAAAGTTATATGAATAACTGCTTTTCAACAAAGGCAACAAAACAATTGAATGTGGAAAGAAGTCTTTACAGAAATGGGGAAGAGCAATCGAATATCCATGTAGATAAAAAAATCAATCTTAACCTTGACCTCATATCGTACATAATAATTATTCTAAGCAGGATCATAGATTGGAATCCAAGAGCTTAAACTATGAGGTTTTTAGAAGAAATCATAAAAGAATATCTTTGTGACTCTGGAAACGAAAACATTTCCTAGGACACAGAAAGCAAAAACTTAAAATTACAATATTCTCATTAAAATTATCTCATCAAAAAAGTGTTTGTAAATGAAGGCAAGGCATAGATTCAGAGAAAATTCTTGTGAAACATAAATCAGACAAGGGACTTCCGTCTGGAAGGTATACGTCACTACTACCAATAAATAAGGCCAATGGCCCCCTTTTTAAAAATGGACAAAACACTAAACCAAGAGTTCACATGTGAACTTATATGAATAGCCAATCAGCAAATGCAAAAGTGCTCAACATCATTCATCGTGAAGAAAATGCAAATTAAAACCATAACAAGAGGAACACCTGGGTGGCTCCGTTGGTTAAGCAGCTGCCTTCAGCTTAGGTCATGATCCCAGCATCCTGGGATCGAGTCCCACATCGGGTTCCTTGCTTGGCAGGGAGCCTGCTTCTCCCTCTGCCTCTGCCTGCCTCTCTGTCTGTCTATGCTCGCTCTAGCTCCTCTCTCTCTGACAAATAAATAAATAAAATCTTAAAAAAAAAAAAAAACATAACAAGCTGCTACCATATACCCACTAGAATAGCTAAAATTAAATACACTGACCGCACTAATTATTGGCAAGTATGTGTAGCTAGCAGAACACTAACACACTTCTAGTGGGAATGTAAAACGGTACAATCTCCTTGGGAAAAGTCCTGGCAGTTTCTTACGGCAAACATACTCCTACTTTTGACTCTGCAATTCTACTCCTAGGCATACAAAACAAGAAATGAAAACATAAGCTCATGATAAGATTTATAGAAGAATGGTTATAATAGATTTATTCTTAATATCCGAAACTGGAAGTCACGCAAATGTTCATCAACAGAAGAGTAAAGCAGATGGTGGTATATTCTTACCATGGAGCACTACCCAGTTGAGAAAAGGAACAAATCACTAATATATACAACAGCATGGATGAGTCTCATACCCATTATGCTGTGTAAAAGAAGCCAGTGCAAGTAAGTGCAAATTGTATGATTGTATTAATTTTAAGTTCCAGAACAGACAAAATTAATCCCTGGCAGGGATGGGGGCCCTTGATTGGCAGGGAAGGGACATAAGAAAGTTTCTAGATGATAGACATATTTTACATCTTGATAGGGTGTGGGTTACATTTGTGCATCTCAATGTAGTAAATTTTACCTTTAAAAAACTATTTTAAAAATTCAATAAAAATGGGAGGAGAGACAAAATTAAAATGATCAGAATATTAGAAAATTGTTTAAGCTGGGTGCTGGGTATACTCTTCCATTTGCTTTGTTTAAGTTTAAATTTTTCTAAATAAAATGTAAAAAAAAAAGTCTTGGGGGCGCCTGGGTGGCTCAGTGGGTTAAGCCGCTGCCTTCGGCTCAGGTCATGATCCCAGGTCCTGGGTTCGAGCTCCGCATCGGGCTTTCTGCTCAGCAGGGAGCCTGCTTCCTCCTCTCTCTCTGCCTGCCTCTCTGCTTACTTGTGATTTCTCTCTGTCAAATAAATAAATAAAAAATCTTTAAAAAAAAAAAAGTCTTGGCAGTTTTCTTACACAGAGAATTACATTTACAAAATGAATCCTCTGGCCTAATTATGTGGAATGCCTGGTAATAGTCACTCATTGCAAAAGAAACTTATGTTTCAAAAAATTTTAAATAATTCTCTTTTTGCCAAAACTTCACATGCCACGTTTTAACTGCAGGGGGGAAATCCATACAATATTAACCCATAAAGAAACATTGTACATTAGACTTTATTCTGACACTGAATGTCACTTCCCACAGTGCACTGTGTACTTTTAGTAGCACTTTTCAGATGCTACTAAAAAAAAAAAAAAACCCTCATTTTGTAGTCTAGATTATTATATTAAAGAAAAGAAAATCATAGGTTGACAATGCTTCAAGTATTACAGATCAAAATGGGAAATCATAGTAGAATTAGCAAGGTAGCTGTATTTCTGAAAAGGACATATGATATTAACCAAATTCATTTTTCAAATTATACTGGTAATATTTTGGCATTCATGTGTTCCTCCCAGTTTCTAAAATAAACAATAAATAGATATTTAATAGTGTAAATATATAAGTCTAATTGAAGATAATTTTTTTTATTTCTTTTTTTAAAATTTAAATTCAAGTTAGTTATCATATAGGATAGTATTCGTTTCAGAAGTAGAATTTGGTGATTCATCAGTTACATAGAACACCCAGTGCTCACCCCAACCAGTACCCTCCTTAATGCCCATCACTCATTTAGCCCACATCAATACCTCCCCTCCATCAACCTTCAGTTTGTTCTCTGTAGTTAAAAGTCTCTTATGGTTTGCCTCCCTCTCTGTTTTTATCTAATTTTATTGTTCTTTCCCTTCCCCTATGTTCATGTTTTGTTTCTTAAATCCCACATATGAATGAAATCATATGGTACTTGTCTTTGACTGCCTTATTTTGTTTAGCATAATACCCTCTAGTTCCATCCACATTCTTGCACATGGCAAGATTTCATTCTTTTTGATGTCTTGGTAATATTCCATAGTGTGTGTGTATATATATTTCATATTATAAATTCCATTATATATATATAATATAGATATAAAACATCTTTTTATCCATTCATCAGTCAGTGAAAAATTGAAAGGAATATTTTTGTCCTTACCACATTTTTAGAGATTTTCTGTACCTGTATCAGAATCCACCAGATAGTTTTAAAGTTCCCTCAACCTAATTCTTTTTTTTTTCTTATCAATATTTCTCCTACATGTGCTGCCATACTGATTTCTATACTCTCAGTTGTTATTTTATTATAATTTTTATCCTTTTCTTTTACAGTGTTTTATTTTTTAGCAAGCTTTATAACCTCTTATAATTGATTCTTTGACAGTGACTCCAAATTCCACTATGCACTCCTTAATCCCAAACAGTATCTACGCATTCACTGAACAATTTGCTGTATCCACATTTAACCTGTTTGCAAACAGGTCTTAAATTTCAATTGCACAGTCATAAAAATTTCATTTTCCCTTATTGTGCATTAAATAAATTGTTAAAAGCAGATCACATTTACACATGAACTTCTTGACTACACTCTCTCAGAGTCAGTTGATAGAAATGATATACTTAACATAACCAGATCCTATGTCACCAGTCACCTGGCTGCCATTCTGAACTGGCTGTTAAATTCAGTTTATGTTTACACAGTTCACCATGGGGCAGAGGGGACTTCCAATCAAGCCCATCTTTTAGAGCCTGAGTAAGAACCGCACTGTCTTTAATACTAAAAATGGGCAGAGAAGGATGACCAGGGCTATTTCTTCCCTTTAGGACTGCAGGTTTTTTAGAGGTATCACCATCCTACCTTCACAACAAAATCAAAATCATGTTGTCAATTTGCAATCAATAGATCTTGGGCTGATGGTGTTTTGTTACCAGTGTATAATTCCCAAATATACCCCTTTTTTATAGTAAAACAGTGGCTATTCACAGTTGTCTATGTTTAACTCCTTCGTTAAGTGGTGTGCTGAGTGGTATATGTATAGAGTCACTGACAATCTCTGAATCAGAAAAGATTTGGAAGCTCCTAAATTCCATTAGTAAGAGGACTTTCCATTTATATTTATTTGACAGAGAGAGATCACAAGTAGACGGAGAGGCAGGCAGAGAGAGAGAGAGGGGGAAGCAGGCTTCCTGCCGGGCAGAGAGCCCGATGTGGGACTCGATCCCAGGACCCTGAGATCATGACCTGAGCCGAAGGCAGCGGCTTAACCCACTGAGCCACCCAGGTGCCCAGGACTTTCCATTTATAACTTCCCCCATTTCTTGTGACATTTACTATTGTGAGAACAAATCTACTTTGCTGTCAATGGGCGTATTTGAGGGAATGATCGAGTAGGGCAGGACTCATGCATATAGATATTGACTCTGAACCTAAATCACGTGGCGCACATGCATGAAATTTAAGCAAAATCTCTGGAAGTTTCGACCAGTTGATCTAACGACGCACAGCAAATTCATTGTTTTTTGACAACTTCAGAAGGGCCACTCTTACTGCCTATGCACCCAGACAGTGCGCCACTCAGATAAGGTCACCGTGAACATATGGCTAGATGTTTACTTCTGGTAATTCAGTTACTTCTCTTGCTGTCTAAATGTTGCTGACATGGAGGCTTTAATTATTGGGATATGTTTTAGTTGCTAGGATACTCATTTTATAGGCAGCACTGAAGCATTTCTATTTAAGCTAGTTTTTAGCTTAAAAACTAAAGTGACAAAAGCCTTAGTACACTAATTAATTCTATACTTCTTTTTTTTTTTTTTTTTTTTTTTTTTTTTTTTTAAGGTTTTTTTTTTTTTTTTATTTTTTCAGCATAACAGTATTCATTATTTTTGCACCACACCCAGTGCTCCATGCAATCCGTGCCCTCTACAATACCCACCACCTGGTGCCCCCAACCTCCCACCCCCCACCCCTTAACAAAATTCTCAGATCGTTTTTCAGAGTCCATAGTCTCTCATTGTTCACCTCCCCTTCCAATTTCCCTCAAATAAGTGAAACCATATGATAATTGACTCTTTCTGCTTGACTTATTTCACTCAGCATAATCTCTTCCAGTCCCGTCCATGTTGCTACAAAACTTGGGTATTCATCCTTTCTTTTTTTTTTTTTTTTTTTTACAGCTTTATAAACATATATTTTTATCCCCAGGGGTACAGGTCTGCGAATCGCCAGGTTTACACACTTCACAACACTCACCATAGCACATACCCTCCCCAATATCCATAACCCCACCCCCTCTCCCAACCCCCTCCCCCCATCAACCCTCAGTTTGTTTTGTGAGATTAAGAGTCACTTATGGTTTGTCTCCCTCCCAATCCCATCTTGTTTCATTTACTCTTCTCCTACCCCCTCGACCCCCCATGTTGCAATGGAATACTATGCAGCCATCAAAAGAAATGAAATCTTGCCATTTGCGACGACGTGGATGGAACTAGAGGGTATCATGCTTAGCGAAATCAGTCAATCGGAGAAAGACAACTATCATATGATCTCCCTGATATGAGGGAGAGGAAATTCTATACTTCTTATTCCAGAGATTTCAAAGCTACAGGCACCGTAATATAAAAATTACCCATACATTGGCTGATAACAAAAATAAGGGAAATTGATTCTTCTCCTTTGGCTTTATCATTTTTCTCAATTTAATTCCTAAGCACAAAAGTCAGTTCTGGGACAAGCTAGGCCCAAAAGAACCCACCTTTTCCCACAAACACACCAAACCTACAGCGACATATGCAACAACTTCCCCTGCAAAAAAAACCTAACAACTGCATGATTTCTACAGGTCTGAAAAAATGAGAGAAGGCCCACATCAAAAGGAATAGGAGAGGCTGGGACACAATTTCTCCATAAGCCCCTCTTCTAGCACAGCCACCCATAGTTGAGAGGGAACTGAAAACCCAGAGCTTCTCCTGAAGGAGCTAAGGGTTTGAACCCCACATCAAGAATTCCTAACTCTTCTATGAACACAAGTGTTTAGGTACAATCCACAAAATAAAATCAGTTATTTATATAATATTGCCATGAATCTACACACATTTTAAAATATTCTGTATTTTACAATAGTCTTTTAAATTTTGTTCTTCATTTTTCATGTTTCATATGTCCTTTTTAATAAATGTCCCTTCTTTTTTAAAAAAAAAAAAAAAAGAATTCCTAACTTTTAAGATCTGCACCTGAGACATGAACCTCCAAAACATCTAGCTTTGAAAACCAACAGGGCTTGCATCCAGGAAACCCCACAAGCCCACTGCAATCTGACAAGTACTCTTCAAGGGCACTAGTGCCCACACTCACCTCAGCAGGGCCTAGCAGGAAGTGGTTGGTCTAGAAGTGTAGACGTGAAGGGAAGACATCTGATTTGACACACTTCTGGGGGCCCAATGGGGTGTTCTCTGGGATGGCAGATGGCAGGCACCTTCTCCACACTCTCCCTCTGCATGGCTCCAGCTGAGAGATGCTATCTTTTTTTTTTCTTTTCAACCCTAAGTACAGAAGTCATAGAGTGATATGAAGCCTTCATTATGAGAATTAACCATCATCTCCCTCCGCAGCTGTCTTTCTCCACTCCTAATTCTACACACCAGCAGCAATGACTTTTAAATGTGGCTACATGTAGTTCTGAAGATGGTTTTCTTCGTGTTGCAAAATAAGGTGTACTTAAAGCTTTCTTTATATTTCAAATATAGATTTTCTCCGTTTCTTCTCTGCCATTTATATGAAGATTTAGATGATTTATATAATCCTCTCACTCCTCCTATGTCTTCTTACTACAATTATTTGTGTTTGATTCCTTGACTGAGGAATATTATGAGAGACAAACTTTATGAGTCCCTTAATATATGAAGGTCTTTAACTTCATATTCACTCATGACTAATAATTTGGCTGGCATAAGTATTCTAGGTTTAAAGTTACTTTTACTTTGAACTTTAAAGAATTACTCTGTAATCTACTAGTGGTACTGATTCTGACATGTCCGAATTAGTTATGTCTTACTGTATATATTACTTTCCCTTATAAAAAGCTTTTAGAATTCTCTATACTTGATTTTCTGAAATTTCTTACAGATGTCTAAGGTCATCTCACAGATGTCTCATTTCTCATGTAGAAGACTTTCCTATTTCAAGACCTGTGTTTCCCTTTAGTTCTGGAAATTCAGTTTAAAATTTCATTTTGGGAGGAATACTTTTCACTCCACTTTGTCAGCACTCTCCTGGAAATCTGATCAGTTGAAACTAACTTCTTGTACTGATCTTCCATCTCATGTATTTTCTTTTTTCTTTTTTTTTTTAAACATCTTAATTCTATTTTATTTTTTTCGGTGTTCCAAGATTCATTGTTTATGCACCATACCCAGTGCTCCATGCAATACATGTGCTTCTTAATACCCACCACTAGGCTCACCTAACCCCCACCCTCCTCCCCTCTGCATCTCATGTGATTTTCAAGGGGATTTCTTATCTTCAACAATTACAAGGTTTCTTTAAAACATATATATATATATATATATACACATAAAACATATATATATATACACATAAAACATATATATACACATAAAACATATATATATACACACACACACACACATACATATGTATATATATGCTTGCATGCATATTTTTAATTTCTAAGAGTTCTTTTTGCTGTTATTCCTCTTTACTACATTTTCTTGATATATGGGTAGAATACAAATGTATTCTTGAATTTTTGTAGGCTATTAATTTAAAGTGTGTGGGGAGAGGAGGCAAGGTTGTTTGTTTAACTTTCTTTCCTCCATATCAGTTTAACTTATTTTTTCAATACTTTAAAGACTTTCCTCAGATAGGTAATGAATGTTTACTGTCTCTCCATATTTTAAATAAGTAGAGGATCTATATCCACAGGCAGTCTGCTAACAGTAGACTCATTTGAGTGTGAGCAGCCAATAAATACGCAGCTTCCTGGGGAACCCCTTTTAGGGTGAACATATATAGTAAGTACAAGAATGGTCTCCCAAGGGATGTCCACATCCTATTCTTCAGAATATGTTTGGTTACTTGGCAAAGGGGAATTAAGTTTGTAGACTGGTGTTAACATTGCTAATTAGCTACCATTAAGATAAGGAGATTATCCTGGATTATTCTCCTGGACCCAGGACTCACAAACCTCCTTAAAAGTAGAAGAAAGAATTGAAAGAGAAATAAAGAGGATGACAGTATGACAAGGACTCTGCCTAATATTGCTGGCTTTAAAGATGGGAGAAAAGTATCCATGGGCCAAGGAAAGTGAGCAGCCTCCATAAACTGGAAAAAATAAGGAAATGTATTCTCCCCTAAAGCTTCCAGAAAGGAAAACAGTTCTGCTGACATCTGGATTTTGGCCCCCTGAGATCCATGTTGGATGTCTAAAGCTACAAAACTGTAAAATAATAAATTTGTATTATTTTAAAAATCACCAAGTATGTGGTAATTTGACAAAGCAGCAACAGAAAACTCCTGCAGATTTTGGTCCTGAGAGTAGGGTGCTACTGTGACAATATCCAAATTAGAACGGGGCAGTGGCGGAAGCCAGAACAATTTTGAGGAGCATGACAGAAAAAGCCTACAGTGACTTCAGCAGACCTTTAGTAGAAATATGGATAATAATGATTTCTTAGTAAGGACACAGAAAGAGGTGAGGAGCATGGTAGAGAAGGCATGTGTCACTCTGAAGTATCCCTAAATCATAAGCACACTGCTGATAAAAACAGTACAGACATTAAAGGTGCTGCTGGTGAGAACTTAGAAGAAAATAAGGAATATACTATTGGCAACTTTCAGCTCCTTTATCCCCCCCAGGTATAGAATTTCATCCTCTTGGTAGAATACAATGTATTCCTAAGTTTTTATAGGTCATTATAAGGGGATAAGGGGGAAAGGAGAGGGTGTTTGATTAATTCTGCTTCCTCAAGGATCAGTTTTTTCTGTTTGTGTTGTTCTTTCCTTCCTTGTAGACTTTCCTCAATTGTCTGGGAAAGAAAATCCTTGTAATGGAGTGGCAGACAGCTTAGCAGAACTGCGGCTTGTGGTTCTATAAAAAGCAAAACTTTTAAAAGAGAAATGTAGGTATTTAGTGGAGAAGATTCCAAGTCAAGTGTTGAAGGTGTGAAATAGTTTTGTTTTGTTTCCCTTGCTGCTCATTAGAAAAGCGGAGAGGAAAGGGAGAAATTCAGCAAAGAATTGTTTACAAGGAAGCAGGACTTCACACTTTGGGAACCTCAGCCTATTCAGACTGCAAGAGATGCTGAAATTACAAGACCACTGCCAGGAAATCGTGCTCTACAGAAACAACTGAGGGTGTCACTGAAGAGTTTCCCCAATAACTGAGAAAAATCAGTAGGTCAGAGTACTCAGACACACCACAGATAATGCATGCCACACACAGATCTCCTCAGCCAGCTGAGCAGAAGCCACATTTGAGATGGGAATATCCAGAGACATGTCAGAAGGAGGGGCCTCTTGCTAATGAAGTGAATTCCTAGATATGCATGAGTGAAAGGCAGGGTTCTTAAAAATGTTCACCAGCAGAGCACTACTAGCTCAGACTGAAAGGAACAGAGAGAGGATAAAATAAAAGGGTTGTATTTTTTTTTAATTATCATTAATAACACAATGCGAGTTTTCTGGAAGCCTAATTCACTCATTGACCTGTATCTTCAGATTCAGGTTCAGTATTTTTGGCAGGACTGCTTCATAGAAGATATGGTATATTTCCACCACAAGGTACATATTACCTGTCTCTTTTTTGTAGGTGATGTCGTTAGCAATTGATGATTGCTGCTTAGACCCATTAATTCATTAGGAGTTGCAAAGCAACTCAGAATACTGATTGTATCATTTCTTCATTTACTAATTTTATTACTTATTGCTGCTGAATGTATTTTTCAAAAAGGTAAAATCATGACTTTCATGCAAATTTAACATAAACACACATCTAGGATTTTACTCAATTCATTACTGAGAAAATGTCATATATAAAAAGCGGTCCAGCCTCAGTCAGATGGGCTGGAGACACTTCTAGAAGCAAGGGCACAGTGGCTGCCCCAGAAGAACCCCAAGTCCAGTTGAAACTTATATTGGTTGGTGATGGTACTGAAAAAACTACATTTGTGAAGTGTCATCTGACTGGTGAATTTGAAAAGATGTAACCACCTTATTGTTGAGGTCCATCCCCTTGTGTTCCATACCAACAAAGAACTTATGAAGTTCCTGGTATGGGCTACAGCTGGTCAGGAGAAATTTGGTGGGCTGAGAGATGGTTAGGATATCCAAGCCCGGTATGCCACTATAATGTTTGATGTAACATGAAGGATTACTTACAAGAATGTGCCTAGCTGGCATAGTGATCTAGTACAAGTATGTGAAAACATCCCCACTGTGCTATGGGGCAACAAAGTAGACATTAAGGATAGGAAAGGTAAGGCAAAATCTATTGCCTTCCACGAAAAGAAATTCTATGACATTTCTGCCAAAAGTCAATACAACTTGAAAAGCCCTTCTTGTGACCTGCTCGAAAACTAACTGGAGATCCTAACTTGGAGTTTGTCATCATGGCTTCTCTTGCCCCACCAGAGGCGGTCATGGACCCAGGTTTGGGAGCACAGTGTGGGCATGATCTAGAGGTTGCTCAGACCACTGCTTTCCCAGCTGAGCATGACAACCTGTGAGCAAGTGCAGCTGGAGCCCAGGGTCAGAAGACCAGTTGTTACAGGCAACTGTCCTGTGATGTCAGTGGTACAACATGTTTGTCATTTCATTCTATACCTGCAGGTCACCTGTGTCATCTTTGGGATGCTGATGGAGATGAACGGACTTCAGAGTGAATACGGCAATTTAAAAAGTACCTTCATTTTTTAGACCTGTATATTTAGCTGTTTTGGAATGCAGTTGTTTGTTTCCTGAGCTTCAAATATAAGACTGCTATAATCACATTAAAAAAAAAAAGAAAGTAGTTCAAAGAACATCCTGAGGTGCTAGGAATTTATTATCAATTTAATAAAGGAATGTTAGAATCGGTTTTTTAGATCATATACCAAACTGGTCATCATTTTTATCTTTGGGGTTACCTTTTCCACTGGGCAGGAACAATTTGCTTATCTACTAGACAAAAATCTACAGGATAATATGTATTTAATAAGTAACTTCACTCAGCCTATAACCTGTGATCCATTGTCTTAACGCTGTCTAGCTTCACTTATCTTTTTAAAGTTAAACTTCCCCTCATCAACTCTTTGGTCACTAAGAAGTACAATTCTTATATACAAGGCAGAGTAAATCTTGGATTCCTTTCCTTTATCTGCCTATATTCAAAACAATGAGCTTCTTAAATAAATCATGAAGACCTCATGGATTTTAACATATCTGATGTGTTTCAACCCATTGTAACTATGATCTGTATTATCCATGTACTTTTTTAAATAAATGGAAGCATACTAAACATGTTTTTGAAAGAGACTAAAAAAGAAAAAGCTAGCAAAAGATTAATGTGAAAAGAACCAAAGCAAATTGGTTGGTAAGGATCTTCCAAATCTACAGTGTGCTTGTGGAAACTATAATCCCATGCAGAAATGGATACCATCTAGAACATAATAAACAGAGATAGTATTATGAAGAGGATAATCAGAAAATCTCAGGTCTTCTCTCAAATTTCACAGCAAAATTAAATGCAATCAAAGTGTTGTCCTAGAAAATTGCATCCTTAACACTTGAAATGAACAGAATCAAAACCTTTACATACGACTGTGAATACCAATTTTTTGATTAGTCACTTTGGCACTTGTGTGTAGATTATTAAAATTAGTATCATACAGTAAATATAAATTTCCTTTTATACATTCCATGATCCCTGTTAGCTTTCTAACTCAAGTCCCTTTGGAAAAGACTTCACTAATCTAGCATTGAATTAGGTTTTTGAAGCCAATCTTTTACACAGCAATAGCTCATTTGGCAAAATAATTTAATTACAGAAATGTGACACACATGAGCATGTTTGCAATGATTAATGAATCACTTCATAAAAAGTGAATTTCCAATGAGCTGAAAAATTTATGTATCAATTAAAACTCAAGAAAATAAGTTTATTGAATATTTTTATGAGCTAAATTAATCACTAGTTATTTTTAAATAAATATTTTTAATGACATGGAGAGTTAAGAATTTTAAAGCCAAGAACAACAATTTACGGTTGTTATCCTTACCTGAAATTCTTCTCTAAGTTAACTGCAATAGCTGTAAATATGTTTCCCAAACTCATGTGGGGCTCCAAGCTGCCTTTCTTATTCCTCACTTTTTAATTATTTGGGATGAGATGATAGGCAGCACCCTACCCCCTTACACCATTAAATCCATGAGCTTTTCCTGGTGGAGTCACTGAGTTTATTTCCTTTGACTCCTGTTTCCCTGTTGCAGAAACCTCAACTTCTTCTAAATAAGTTTAACTTTTTTTCCTGACATTTAAATTCTTTGGGGGAAATAGTGTAGATGACACTGGATAGGATATTAAGCTGTGAAATGTGTATGTGTCTAAATACAAGCAGTCTAGGGGTACCTGGGTGGCTCAGTGGGTTAAGCCTCTGCCTTTGGCTCAGGTCATGATCTCAGGGTCTTGGGATCGAGCCCCACATCGGGCTCTCTGCTTGGCAGGGAGCCTGCTTCTCCCTCTCTCTTTGCCTGCCTCTCTGTCAAATAAATAAATAAAATCATTAAAATAAATAAATACAAGCAGTCTTGTAAGAGGGTCACAGTGAGTCCCAGGTGACCAAGGACAGTTGAAATGCATGTTACTGAAATTTCGTTATTATTTGTGGGACATAGTTTTAATATGCCTCTTTGAGATATCTTTAATCCATGTGTCAAAAACTTCTGTATATATATGTGTGTCTATTTAAAATGTAGTAATTTACCCTGGAAGCCAGCATTAGTTTATCAGAACCTTATAGAGCAGTCTATCCATTCTTAACCTAGAGATTCTTGGCTTGGATTCAGGAATATCAGTCTTTTGGAATACTTTTCACCTCTTGCATAATTCCTTCTCACTTTCCGTTTCAGATTCCTCATTTACTGAATCTCTAAGTATCAGGCTGCTCTAGGATTCAGCCTTGAGTCTAGACAGAAAAGAGAACAGACTCAATTCTTCTCTTAGTGATCTCATCCTACAGTAAGGCGCAAAACTCAGCTCTACACAAATAACTTCCAGTTTTCTATCTCTAGGTTAGCTCTCTTCCCTGAACTTCAAGGGAGTAGGTATACTTGAAAGCAACTCCATTATTCCAGTTTCTCAGGCCACAAATGTAGGCATCTTCTAGAATTTTTTACACCTCACTGCACATTGCGTTCAGTAGTAAACTGAACTGGCTCCAACTTGAAAATGTCCATAATTCAAAGACTTCTCACCACTTCCACCACCATCAACCTGGGTCACATCATTGTCATATCTCCTGGAATACAGCATGGCCTCCTATCTGGTACATGAGGCAATTCCAGGCAGAAAACTGAAGACAAGTATGAATGATTAAGGAGGATTTAGTCAAGGAACTATCTACAAAGGCCCAGGAGTAGGTACAGGAAATCAGAGAAGCAGCAACATGGAGAGAGCCACGGGCAGGGTGGGTGGACACAACCAACAGGGACCTGAAACAGCAGCAGAGGAGGGTAATAGTGAAATCTTGTCCTTCTCCCACTCTCCCCCTGAGTGTCTCTAATTAATTGAACCCAATGCAAGCTAGAGTCAAAGAAGCTGATTAGTGGTTAATATAACCATACAGGTTAGCCCTGTGGGGCACATGGCAGCAAGAGAAGGCTAAAGAGTGATGTCTACCACTATTCTCCCTTCTTCCTGACTTTTTTTTCCCCCCAGCACCCAGCCAGAAAAGTTTTGTGAAAACAAGCCAGACCTTGTTGGATGCCTGCTCCAAGCTCTCAGCAATTTTCTGTAGCACCTTAAAAGTCTACAAGGCCCCCCATCCAAAGCTCTTCCATTTTAATGATCTCATCTCTTATTCCTTTATGCAATTTTCTAGAGCGACATCACTCTCCTTATGGTTTCTTGAACCTCCCAGGCACACATCTGCTTCCGGGCCATTACAATGTACTGCTGTCGGCTTGAGCTCCCTTCCTCCGGTAATTCCGTGTGACTCACTCCAGGATGTACTCGGACGTCACCCTCTCGGCAACATCGTTCCTGGCCATCTGGCTAAGGCTCCACCAGCCCTCACATCAAGTCCTGACTCACTTTTCTCCACAGAAAAATGCTATTTTCTATCCTCTTTCTACCTTCTCTTGTATTTTATATGAGATGTCACTTCAACATCTAATATATTTAGTTTAATGTGAGCTCCATGAAGATAGGGATTGTTGTTCTCTGTGTCTAGATCAGGGCTGATCCAAATAGATGCTTAATAAATATTTGTTTTTCAAGTGAATAAAACCAAAAAAGGATTTCACCTTCCTTTTCCTAAGTATTTTCCTATCATAAGATATTTGAAATCCTGTGAGTGCAGCAGGGTGTTCCGTTTTTAACTGGTTTTATAGCCGCACTTAAACAAAACATGCATCCTTCCCTCTACCTCGCATCTGTGATGATCTGGGAGGGCAGGCAATGCGTGAAACACTGCAGCCTATTTATCCATAAGAGTCAGATATTGAAATACACAGTAGCAGGAGAAGGAAAGCTTGCCCTCACCATACAATTTCAATTAGTAGTGGTGAGATTTGTAATATCCTCGGGAAGGAGAACAGGCCCTTAGCAATTTAAATTCTGAGCATACTGCCAACAGTAAACTGCAGGAAAGCATATCTGATGTGGGTGGTGATATAGAGGAGAATTAATGGGAAAGACTGTATTCTCACACTTCAAATATTATCATATGCCGTGGGGACTTACACTCTATCAGCAGCAAAGTACAAAACAAGTTACAGTGACTGACATGTTGGTCTTTCTCAATTTAGCAAACTGATTAGTCTCCCCTTTGGAAGATGATCATGGCATTTGTTTATCTTCAAAATGTTATATTATAAATGCTGCTTAAATAAATTAAAGTTACTTCAATTTAAAAACATGAGTAAGAGTGATGATGACCTAAACATGGTATTTAAGCTAAAGCAAAATCCCTTCTGTTTTGCTTTCCCCATCTGCACGATAATAAAAAACACACAAAGAGAGATTAGATGTCCTCAAATAACATTAGGATAGAAGAGTAAAATATTTCGGTGTATAATATCTCATGTTGAAAATTTATCTGTTTGAAAATATAACTGCCTTCAAAAATAAAATGTGCTTAAATTAGATGCTGTGAGTAATTTCATGTTTTAAATATATCTGCTAATTACTACAACAAAACTATCCAGGAGACTTCTGATTATAGAAAAAAACGTATACAATTTAGTGCTCCTTATCAAGTAATCAAACACTGGTTCCTAAAAGTAACTGGGTTTATATTTATTTGTGTTTCCAATAAATCCGTATTAGCTCTTGATTTCCTAACTCCTCTCTACCTATTTATCAGCGTAGTCCACTTTTTGATCTCTAAGTAGAGCTCCTTCGGCCCTGAAAGTGGAGAAACAGAACACCCTGTACATTTCTGAATTACCAAAAGGAAACATAAAACCCTAAATGAATCTGCAATGTGAAAAAAAGAAAACATCCAGACCTAGTAAAGATCAGACTACCTATTTGAATATATACATCAATTAACTGAGAAACACCACAGATAAAAAATGTGTCAGTCAACTCAGGGTCCCACACACACGTGAATATATTAGAACACATAAAACTTGAGATTCTCATGAGAACCAAATAAATCACAATCTTCCTATGTAATGCATGCATGAAAGTGTTTAGGTGATCAAATAATCAAGGTTTTCCTAGCTAGACTACATTTGAGATGTATTAACTTGAATCTGATAATGGATAAGGAAGATGTGGCCCATATACACAATGGAATATTGTGCCTCCATCAGAAAGGATGAATACCCAACTTTTGTATCAACATGGATGGGACTGGAGAAGATTATGCTGAGTGGAGTAAGTCATGCAGAAAAAGTCAATTATCATATGGTTTCACTTACTTGTAGAGCATAGGGAATAACATGGAGGACATTAAGAGAAGTAAAGGAAAAGTGAATTGGGGTAAATCGGAAGGGGAGATGAACCATGAGAGACTGGACTGAGAAACAAACTGAGGGTTTTGGAGGAGAGGGAGTGGGGGGATGGGTGAGCCTGGTGGTGGGTATTAAGGAGGGCACATATTGCATGAAGCACTGGGTGTGGTGAACCATGAATCTTGGAACGCTAAAAAAAAAAAACCTTATTAAAAAAAAACCTTATTAAAAAAAAAAAGACACAACTGAATGAAGAAAATCTATTTAGAGTCCAAATGTTCATTGGCACTCAAAGCAACTTACCACCCCACTGTTCTTGCTTCCTAGGGTGGCTTTCAGTACTCCAAACTGCCTAAGCCCTCTTCCACTTCACCTCACTAACTCCCGGCACAGAAAAATCAGCATCATCTCAAAAAACTTCCTAACTTTCTTCCTTTGGGGGCTATCTGATGTTCACCTTGCCCCTCTTTTAAGCACTTAATGCAGCAGTTTGGGGCTAAGAATACCTGTTTTGTGTCCCAGCTCTATCACTTACTAGCTGCACATGCCCGATTCCCCATTGGGCATAAGGGAGCTCTTGTCCTGTTTCAAAGAGAGGACACATGTACTGAGTCTGACACACAGCCAATGCTCAAGTGATTCAAGATCTACGCTGTGAAGGAGGAATCACATCTTAGGTCTCACCCAACAAGCTTCACTGAATAGTAGCCAAGTAAACGCATGACAAACAGCATTCACGCATCTCTGGAAGACCTCAAGCTAGCCGTTGCAACTTCCCAAAAGTCCCTTTTTCAACACTGGGACATTTTCGGTTTCAGAGTAATGGTTCAGCACTATGTGTGTCCTCAAGTCAGCTCTGAGAAAGCCATTTCGTCTTGGAGTTTCTTACATTTTAGAGTTGGCTTGTCACTCAGGGGAACTCGCGTCTCCAGCCAGCTCAGCCCAGTGAGGTTGTGCGACTGCCCGGTGTTTGCCTCTTCCTGGCCTTCTGGCCTGGTGCTCCCACTTCCCCTGCTGGTACCAATCACTTGAGGCTCTCTGACTTCCTCCTCCTATCTAAATCTCCACACTCAGTAGCCTGCCTAATAGCTATCTCTGCTCATTACCCCTTGAGCCAACGGCGAGAGGCTTGGAGGAGGCTTTGAGCCACCTGATGTTCCTACAGCAGCCAATTAGCTTGTCAGTTGCCCAAAGGCAACTGGGCTGCATTTCTGCCATTTCCACATTTGGAGCACATTGCAATTTGCTTCCACATTTTGAACCAGCCTTCCTCTTGCTATATCATGACAGCTGTTTCCTTCTTCAAATGACTTCACATGTGTTTCATGTTCCAAAAATTTCTTGTAGCTTTGTAACAACCAAAGGCAATCTTATTTTTTCAGTTTTGTTATTGACTCATAAACACACTTACATATATAGATATAGGTGGGAAGTGGAACATACTAGACATATAACTATATTTACATAATTGCATTTTCTAAGGATTTTGGTAGCTGACAGGGAAAGGATACCACAAAACTATTTGAATTTACTGAGCTTAACAAGATGCCATATCTAGAGGAAGATCTCCTATTTTCTATGGAAATAAAAAATCATAAATTTAATAAAGCAATCTTAAATGTAACCCCATTAACAAAAAACAAAAGCTTTTTAAAGTTGGTTCAAAACATGGATTTTATTTCAATTTCTGAAGAACGCTAAAAATAAGCAAAGCTCCTGTATCTCTAGACTACAATCACAGTTCTTTCTCCACGCAGAGTCGACTTTAAAGTGCCACGATAACGCAAATAATTTTTTAAATATATTGTGATAGAGAAATATCAGAGAAAACAAGACTATCATTGACAGAGGCAGACGTTTCCAGGATTGACATTACTCCATTCTTTACATTCTGTCATGAACTTGGGCTACATACTGAGACTGGCAGCAGAGTTTGGGACAATTCTCTCCAAAATGTTTGATCATACCAATTATTTTAGGCTTTCTAGATGGACAACTGATCCACACCAATCTGAAAGTGTTCCTTAATCTAAGAAGACCATCCTAAACCAAACAACAACAACAAACACACACAAAAAAAAACAAAAAACAAAAAAAAACAAAGACTCTACTGGATCACCTGAAAGCCTCAATCTGTGTTTCATGCAGGAGCAGCTGGATGATGCAGTCAGTTAAACATCTGGCTTGGTTTTGGCTCAGGGTGTGAATTCAAGATCATGAGATCGAGCCCGACATCGCTCAGCACAGAGTCTGCTTAAGACTCTCTGCACCTCCCCTTCCCGCTCGCTCTCTCCCTCTCTTTCAAATAAATAAATGTCTAAAAAATTGTTTCATGGAACCCTACAACTCCATAGCAAAAAACAAATACTCTTATTCAAAAATAGGCAAAGTACTTTTTTTCCAAAGACATAAAAATGGCCAACAAGTACTTGAAAAGGTGTTCAGCATCACTAATTATCAGGGAAACGCAAATCATAACCACAATAGTATACAACTTCATACTTGTTAGAGGATGACACTTGTCAAAAAGACATAGGATAACAAATGCTGGCAAGGATGTGGAGGAAAGGAAACCTGGTGCACTGTTGGTGGGATTGTAAAATGATATAGTCAGTTTATGGAAAACATTATGTTAGTTCCTTAGCAATTAAGAATAAAACTACTATATGATCCCATTTTTATATATCTAAAGGAAATGAAACCAGTATCTCAAAAAGATATCCATTCTCCCAGTTCATAGCAGCATTATTTACAATAGCCAAAGGATGGAAACAACATAAGTGTCCACTGCTGGAAGAATGGAACAGAAAAAAAAAATTACACACACACACACACATACTATTATTCTGAATATTATATATCTATAATATATTCTATATTACATAATATAGAATATATGTAATATACATAATAAATTATATATATATATATATTATTCAGTCTTTAAAGAGGAGGAAATCTGTCATATGCAACAGCATTGATGAACCTGGAGGGTATTACACTAAGTAAAATAAACCAGATAAAGAAAGATAGATACAGCATGGTATCACTTGTATGTAGAA
The DNA here is from genome assembly GCF_902655055.1 of Lutra lutra. Lineage (NCBI taxonomy): Eukaryota > Metazoa > Chordata > Mammalia > Carnivora > Mustelidae > Lutra > Lutra lutra. The sequence goes on from NC_062290.1 coordinate 56,508,028, forward strand.
TCCTTATTAAAAAAAAAGAAGAAGAAGAAGAAGAAGAAGGTGCGCCTGGGTGACTCAGTGGGTTAAAGCCTCTGCCTTCGGCTCAGGTCATGATCCCAGGGTCGTGGGATTGAGCCCCGCATTGGGCCCTCTGCTCAGTGGGGAGTCTGTTTCTCCCTCTCTCTCTGCCAGCCTCTCTGCCTACTTGTGATCTCTCTCTCTCTCTGTGTCAAATAAATAAATAAATAAATAAAATCTTTTTTTGAAAAAGTAGAATTCATGGAAGCAGAATAGAAAAGTGGTTGCCAGGGGCTGGGAGTTGGCAGGTGTGGGGATAGAGAGCAATAGAGACTGGTACAAGGGTTCCAACTTTTAGTTATAAGCTGAACAAGGACTAAAGATCTAAAATATAGTTGTATATAGCTTTATTTAATTGCTATTAATTTTTAATATAAATAATTATCTAGGGGCGCTTGGGTGGCTCAGTGGGTTAAGCCTCCACCTTCGGCTCAGGTCATGATCTCGGGGTCCTGAGATGGAGTCCCTCGTTGGGCTCTCTGCTTGGCAGGGAGCCTGCTTCCTCCTCTCTCTCTCTCTCTCCCTGCCTGCCTCTCTGCCTACTTGTGATCTCTCTGTGTCAAATAAATAAATAAAATATTTTTTAAAAATAATAATTACCTATAGGTTAACCAAGTATAGGTTTCTAATGTCTGTCCCTTCCTCAAACAAAACACAAGATTTAACATACATTACTTGTTGAGCATTTCATGCCAATATAATTTATTCTGGTCTGGATTTTAGTTCTACCATTTTTAGGCTCCCAAGGTTATTGTAATTAACAGCTACAGTAAATAACTGAGATTTTTTTAATTAATTTTTGAGTTTACACATTTCCCATACTTCTCCTGTGTCCATTATTTCTGCTAGTGAAAAGTCCTTTCTTTAAGCGCTTAATCATCAGATAGCTAGAAATGTCTCTATTTTAACTTGTTTTTTAAAAAAATATTTTATTTATTAGAGAGAGAGAGAGGGCATGTGGACAAGTTGGGGGGGTGCAGAGGGATAGGGAGAAGCAGATTCCCCACTGAGTAGGGAGCACGATGGAGGACTTCATCTAGGACCCCGGGATCACAACCTGAGCTGAAGGCAGATGCTTAGCTAAAAGAGCCACCCAGGCGCCCAATTTAACTTAATTCTTGAATTCAAGTTTATTTAAGTATAAAATGAGAGATCAACAATTTTTAATCATGTATATTATGATTCCCCAGTTTCTTTTCACATTTATTTCATTAAGACATCTGTCCTGGGGCGCCTGGGTGGCTCAGTGGGTTAAGCTGCTGCCTTCGGCTCAGGTCATGATCTCAGGGTCCTGGGATCGAGTCCCGCATCGGGCTCTCTGCTCAGCAGGGAGCCTGCTCCCTCCTCTCTCTCCGCCTGCCTCTCTCTCTACTTGTGATCTCTCTCTGTCAAATAAATAAATAAAATCTTTAAAAAAAAAAAAAAGACATCTGTCCTAATTGTCATTTCTTTGTAGATAACTGCCTTTTCTGTGTGGTAACTTTAAAGGTTTCTTTTTCTTCGTTCTTGGTATTATTGTCTACTTTCATGTTCTAAGCATTTTTCATATTTTTTTTATCTTAATCCATATAAGAAACCTCTGTACTTTTAAGAAATATTCTACAACTCCATTAAAATCTGTCTTGTTGAACATTTATATTTATTTATTCTGCCTGTAACTTAAAATGTGCTCGTTTCCCCAAGAACTTCGGTCTTTCTCGAATTCTTGAAAAGATTCTTACTCTCTTCCCTTAATGTTTTTATTTTTATCAAATTTATGCAGTCACTTAGTTTAAAAGAGTCTTATGATTATACAAAGTTTCCTGTGAAAAGTAGCAGTTGCCATCACTGCCCTAGCATACCCTTCTTTTCAAAGAAAGCAACCTTCCCCCTCTTTTAGCAGATTATTTTAGGATTTACCTCTACATCTCTTAATGTTGATGATTTCTCCTTTTTTTTTTAAATAGGCTCTGCCCTCAACCCTAAGATCAACAGTCATAAGATCTAATAACTCAGCCCAGCCAGATGTCTCTTGATTTCTCCAGTTTTAAGCATTACCAGTACTGACTTGTCACTACAAAGGGTTAGAATTTAGCCTTCATTCTTCCCTTTGCCCTTTGCATTCATCACACACAAACACATACCCTTTTGTGCTGACCCCCTATAAGTCATAACCCTATATAATCTCTCCCCTGAGTGCAGGCAGAACCTGTGACTTGCTTCTAACCCACAGAAGATGCAAAGGTGAAGAAATTTTACTGATGTGATTAAGGCCCCCAATCAGTTGACTTTGAGGTTATCAAAGGAAAGAATATCCTGGGTAGGCTTGACTTAATTGGGTAAAATCCCTTAAAAGAGGGAAGCAGGCACTTGAGCAGGTCAGAGAGGCTCTCTTACCGACTTTGAAGGAAGCCGCAATGACTTCTACAGGCATGAGCCAATGAGCTCTTCCAAGTCCCTGAGGGAGCTTGGAAGCAGGTCTTTCCTCACATGACCATGCAGCCTGGCCAGCGCCTTGAAGGAGCTTTGTGAAACCCCAATCAAAGGATCCAGCCGGCTCTGCTGGCACTCCTGACCCACCGAAAATGCAAGGTAATAAATTAATGTGAGGTATTGTTTGAAGCCACTATATTTGTGCTACTTTATTACAGCAATAGAGAATTGGTTCTTCTTTCCTTGTTAACTTCCCATATAGAGTTTCAGTCTCATCAGTTTTGAGTGTTTATATGATTATGACATGCAAGTGCTTTTGTAACTTAATGAACTATGGCTACTTTTCCTCCCTGCAGAAAAATTAATCATTGCTCTCACCCCCCTTTTCTTTGTTATGATATTTTTTAGTTATCTTATTTTCCTTTCTTTTTTTTAAGATTTTATTTATTTATTTGAGAGAGACAGAGAGACAGAGAGAGAACACAAGAATGGAGAGTGACAGAGGGAGAAGCAGACTCCTTGCTGAGCAGGGAGCCCGAAGTGAGACTCAGTCCTGGGACTCCAGGATTATGACCTGAGCCGAAGGCAGTCACTTAACCAATTGAGCCACCCAGGTGGCTCCCATCAAGGTCTCTTCCCGTCGAGAGACTGAAATTCATTAAGTATTCTATCAGTTTCATTGGCTGGGGTCTATTCCAGAAGTTTTTTCACTTGATTCAATTATAATTAGTTCCTCTAATCTGAACACATGGCGATCATGCTATTCCCACCCTTTCTGATCATCTTGGGGAATCTTTACTTCTTTCCCACATGGTAGATGTTATTTCCTAAACTGTATTCCTCTTTCCCTCATTTGGTGAATCATGTCTTCTAGAGGCTTCATGGCTTCATTCTGCCTGTTGATTTCATTGACATTTTGGCTAGGTATGTAACTGTACTGAAAAATTTCCCACAGAACTTTGAAACCTACACTACCTAGATACCTTCTTGTCTAAGGCCACACCACCCTGAACCCACCTGACCTGGTGTTGCTGTTGGGAAGGACAAAGTTATTCTGATTCATGTTCCTCTGTAAATAGCCTACTTTCTTTCCTCCCTGGAAGTTGAGAAACATAGTCTAGAGAGCTTAAATCGCTATGCCGTGGATAGTTTAGATAGTTTAGACCGAGATGATTTGCTTTTGCAAATTACTCCATTTATAGTTGTTTCTCTCTTGTATTTTATCTATCATTGTTACATCTTTGTAGCAAAGAAAGATATATCAAAGCATGAACTTACAGCACCATCCTAACTGAAATAAACTATTTTAAAATGTCAAAAACTTAAGTAAAACCATAAAGTTAATAGTTTTACATTCAAGGTGTTGAAATATATTCTTACTAAGAAAATTATACTGGGACAAATGAGACAAAAAAGCATTAAATACTAATAATCTGAATTTGCCCAAAATATTTTCTTACTACAAGAAAAAATACCACTCTGCTAATCTCCTATTGAAATTCATCCCTATTATTTTCAATTTTTGAAAGTCTGAGTGAAGAAATTAGACTGTATATTTGCTATACTTATCACCAGATGAATTTAAAAGTATGTAATAGAATATTGAGCTTTAAGAGTTTCAATTAAAATTAAAATGTCTCTTGGGTTCAGGGATAGAGAAAGAAAGTCTTAATCTCTATATTAAGTGCTATGAATAAAACAATTTAGGAAAAGCAAAAGAATTTACAGCAGGGTCTATCTTTGTTGAAAAGAACAAACCACACAACTTTGCTAAGGAGATTTTCTGAAAATACCTCAGAATATTATGGCTTATTCTTTCATTTTGTTTCTGGGATCCTAAATACATGCTAGTGAGAGGGTAAATTCTCATTTAGTTAACATCTTAAAAACTCCTAAAAAGATAAAAAAAGGTGAAAATATGAATGTCTACTATTCATCCCCCTCCAAAACAAAGAATTTAATAAGATGAAGTGAAAAGTATTTTTTTCTACTTTTTCCTCCCTGAAAGTTGAGAAATTTCCCATAGTCTTTAAGTATTTGAAATATTAAACTGATGTGCCAAGATAATTTGCTTTTGCAAATGAGTCCATTTATGGCTATTATCTTTTTTATACTTTATCTGTCATTGTTATATATTTGTAGCAAAGGGAATGCATCAAAGCATGAACTCAGCATCATCCTGACTGAACTAAACATCTTCACTCCTAATAGATAAAGAGCAACAGTGTATATTCATTTATAATTAGATTAAGAACATTGCCAAAACTATGCGTGAAATCATTATAGGTCCTTTCTGTTATGTACACTTGAGTATATAATATTTAATATATATTAATATAATAACATAACTTTATATATAATATATAGGAATATATATTTAATATTAATACATATGAATTATATAGTAATATAGTAATATATATGTCTGTATATATATAATTTAATTTATTGTAATATTCTGTTTAAGCTAAATGTGACTGAAATCTTTTGTTCTAGGACCAAGAACAAAAATTTAGTAATTTTGAATGTATAAAGCTTTCTAAAACATAAAGGTATTTTGAAGATGCCCCAACAATAAAACTTGGACAGCAGCATGCAGAAGAATGAAACTGGATCACTTTCTTACACCATACACAAAAATAAACTCAAAATGGATAAACGACCTAAATGTGAGACAGGAATCCATCAAAATCCTAGAGGCAAACAGGCAGCAACCTCTTTGACCTTGGCTGTAGCAACATCTGGCTACACACGTCTCCAAAGGCAAGAGAAAGAAAAGCAAAAATGAACTATTGGGACTTCATCAAGATAAAAACCTTCTGCACAGCAAAGGAAGCATTCAACACAACTAAAATCCAACCACAAAATGGCAGAAGATATTTGCAAATGGTGTATCAGATAAAGGGCTAGTATCCAAAATCTATAAAGTACTTATCAAACTCAACACTGAAAAAAACAAAAAATCCAGTTAAGAAATGGGCAGGGAGCACCTGGGTGGCTCAGTGGGTTAAGCCTCTGCTTTCAGCTCAGGTCATGATCTCAGGGTCCTGGGATCAAGCCCCACATCGGGCTCCCTTCTCAGTGGGGAGCCTGCTTTTCCCTGCTCTCTGCCTGCCTTTCTGCCTACTTGTGATCTCTCTCTCTCTCAAATAAATATATTAAAAAAAAAAAAAAAGAAACGGGCAGAAGACATGAATATACATTTCTCCAAAGACATACAGATAGCTAAAAGACCCATGAAAAAATGTTCAACATCATCAGGGAAATACAAATCAAAACCACAATGAGATACCACCTCACACTGGTCCAAAGGGCTAAAATTAACAACTCAGGAAATAACAGTTGTGGGCAAGGATGTGGTGAAAGGGGAATCCTCTGGCACTATTGGTGGGAATGCAAACTGGTGTAGCTACTCCTGAAAATAGTCTGCCTGGAGAGTCCTCAAAAAGTTAAAAAGAGAACTACCCTATGCCCCTTCAATTGTACAACTAGGTGTTTATCCAAAGAATGCAAAAATGCTGAGTCAAAGGGGCACATGCACCCTAATGTTTACAGCAGCAATGTCCACAACAACCAAAATATGGAGAAAACCCAGATGTCTACTGACAGATGAGTGGATAAAGAAGATGTGGTATATACATAGAGTGGAATACTATTCAGCCATCAAAAAATGAAATCTTGCCATTTGCAACAATGTGGATGGAACCTGAGGATATTATGCTGAGTGAAATAGGTCAACCAGAGAAAGACAAGTACCATTTGATTTCACAACATATGTGGAATTTAAGAAACAAAACTGATGAACACAGGGGAAGGGAAAGAAAAATAAAACAAAATAAAAACAAACCAGCAGACACTCTTAACTATAGGGAACAAATTGAGGGTCACTGGAGGGGAAGTGGGTAGGGGTTTGGGTAATTGGGTGATGGGCACTAAGGAGGGCACATGATATAATGAGCACTAGGTGTTATATGCAACTGATGAATCACTAAACTCTACTCTGACACTAATAATACATTATATGTTAACTAGCTTGAATTTTTAAAAAATCTTTAAAACACAAAAAACCAGGGATGCCTGGGTGGCTCAGTTGGTTGGATGACTGCTTTCAGCTCAGGTCATGATCCTGGAGTCCTGGAATCGAGTCCCACGTCGGGCTCCCAGCTCCGCAGGGAGTCTGCTTCTCTCTCTGACCTTCTCCTCACTCATGCTCTCTCTCACTGTCTCTCTCTCTCAAATAAATAAATAAATTAAATAAAAACACACAAAAAACCTGAATTTAAATAAAATCTTAAATAAATGAATGAATGAATATATAGATGCCCAGCAATATCTCCCAGCCCACATCCTCTTCTATATACCTTTGCCACCCCTCTTATTGAAAGTGCTATTTTTGTCCCCCTCTACTTGAATCTAGGAAGGCTTGTGACTGCTTTGATCAATCACAAGCACAGATGAAACGACTGTGTGACCTCCAATATGTGTCAAAGCATCTGTTGGGGTTTTTGTTTTGTTCCCTGGAATACTCATGCCAGATGCTCCAAGCCACCATGTAAAAAGTGTGACTACCTAGAGCGCCATACTATAAGGAAGCCAAGACACATGGAGAGGCCATGTGTAGACTTGCAGGTTGGCAGTCTTACTCTTCCAATCATCCTAAACTTGGATCTGGCCAGGTGAGTGAATAAGCCTTCGGGTGATCCCAGCCTCTAAACTTTGAGTCCCCAGGCATCAAAGAGAAGAAACAAACTATCCCCATTGTGCCCTATCCAAATTCCTGATTCACAGAATCTGTGACAAATAAAAGATGGCTGCCATACATCACTTCTTCTTGGCATAATTTGGGTTTTTTTTTTAAGATTTTATTTATTTATTTGACAGAGAGAGAGAGAGATCACAAGTAGGCAGAGAGGCAGGCAGAGAGAGAGGGGGAAGCAGGCTCCCTCCTGAACAGAGAGCCCAATGTGGGGCTTGATTCCAGGACCCTGAGATCATGACCCGAGCCAAAGGCAGAAGCTCAACCCACTGAGCCACTCAGGTGCCCCTTTGGTGTAATTTGTTATGCATAAATAGTAGCAAGAATGCTCTCCCCTCAACTAACACAACATGCCTGAGTTTCATTGGTTGTTCATTTCCTTGATTGCCTTTCAGTCTTAAATATTATTTCTGCTGAAGTTACAGATGTAACAGGAATTTGCTCAGTATGTCTGCCCATAGTCTTTCCTTCCAAGTGCCATAATCCTTCCAGAAAGGTACATGACTGAAGGCAAATAGTCTTAAAATTTCTAGAGCAAAAATTATCTCTTCAACTTTCCATGATTCAGTCTCAAATAATTAATCATCAAAACTCAAGTATTCCAAAGTCCTCTCTCAAAAAAAAAAGTTTTGCTCGGCTCACAAGATGGCCCAGGATATCACCTCCATGGAGAGGTTGTTGGTATTTGACACAGGTTAAATTTCAAGTCAAGTTTGCTTGTTTGTATAACACATACTATATTGCTCAACATAAAAATGTTTCCTCAATCAACAAATTATCTTCAATTCAAACATTCATTTTTGTAAATAGTAGTTCATAGAAGAAATTACTGATTTAGTACGCCTTTTAGTTGTTTCAATCATCTCAGTATTTTGGGACACAAGCAATTTATAGATTTAAGAAACAAAAAAGCTCACCTTAACAAGCTTTTTGGTTCTGAACTCATTCAATTTTGTCTTTAAAATTAGAATCTCTCGGGCATCTGGGCGATCAGTTGGTTAAGCATCGGCCTTTGCCTAGGTCATGATCCCAGGCTCCCTGCTTTGCAGGGAGCCTGCTTCTCCCATTCCTTCCGCCCTTCCTCCCCCACTCCCCCACTGCTTGTGTGCAGGCTCAGGTGCTCTCCTTCTTTCTGTCAAATAAATAAATAAAATCTTAAAATAAAATTACAATCTCTCTTGACATGATCCTGGCTATCATCACAGACTATATTTTTGCCATGGTTAGTGCCAATTACACTGAGATGTTTTGTTTGAGACATTATCTTTCACTTTATGTAATAAAATATTAGCAATCAAGGAAAGCACTAAGTAATCTGTGAGAGCATAAATAAGAAAATTAAGACAATTAGTCTGTACAGTGGTTCAGTAACTTCTTTGTCTTTGCTAAACTTTACTAATCAAAAATATTTATAAGAAGGAAAGCATTTGTATTTTGTTTAGGTCTATGAAAAACACTGAAAGGAAAACTTATTATTAGTCAATAAGACTAAGCCACCATGTCATTAAATACATTATGGGGTAAAGAAATAATCATGTGTTTGTAGTGGTGAAATATTTACATTATTTTGGGCTTGTGATAAATATCCACAAGAACAATGAGTTTTAATAATATATGCAGATAGGCAGAAAAAACTGGTTGGTGCATTTCTCTCATTTTTTTGTCCTAGAAAACATTTGTTTTTTAAATTAGTGAAATCATATATCAGAACCATAGAATGCCTTTTTCCTGGATATTATACCTATGAAGAGTTTGGAGTTAACCAAGATGTATAATAATGTCATGTACCTCACAATGATACAGGTACTAAAAGTAAGGATTAATAATAATAATAATAATAATAATAATAATAATGAATTGCAAGTATTTATGCTTTGGTATCTATCTCCAGGCTTTGGCCTAAATATTTAATGCTTTTTCTTATTTAGACTTCACAAAATATTGATGAGGTTGTTATTACTATTATCTCTACTTTATAGGCAAACACATTAAGAAAATCAGTTTACTAAGTGAGTGGTGGAGACCTCAGACAAAACTTACCTAAATACCTGACTCTGAAACCCATTTGTTCCCTATGTTAATCTGCCAATCATATTTTGGAAATATTCACATAACGTACTTCCTGATGTATCTAAAGATTTGGAATCTCCGACAAACCAAAAAAACACACAAAAAGCAAAAATTATTAGCTATAAATTTCTTAATTAAGGTATAAGGTATTCTTTTTCATTAAAATGTAACTTCTTAGAGTAAAGCAAAGGAATACAAAGCATGTATACCATAACTTGGACAACTATTTAATTTTAGGGAAGATGTAATAAAACAGTATTGTACTATTACAAGGATATGCACATATTTCTGCACAATTTTTTTTAACTAAGGAGAAGGAAAAGGAAGATACACCTATTTTCTTTTACAATTTTGACACCTAGCTGCCCTAAGAACGTGTTGGCAGGACTAGTTAATACCCGGAACTGTGGATCAAGAGAGCTAACAGATACTAGGATAGGTGAGAGCTGGAAAATAATCTTGTGTCCATCTGTATAACGATCATAAAACTCAATTCAAGGACCTGTTTAAATTACCTAGAAAGGCAGGAGTTCATAAACAAACCTGACATCTTTGAATAAGTGAAAATATCTTAATTTTGAATATATGCTTCATGAGAGCAATGGCCACATTTGTTTATACTTGTCTTCTGTATCTAAAACATTGCTTAGTGTGTAATTGAAGCCCAGTGGATATCTGTGTGATAAATCACTTAATATCAGTACATGACCTGATAGAGTTAGCCTTCAAGTGCAGCTAGAATGATATCAAGACAGGAATCCTACAGGGAATATTTGTTGATTTGACCAACTTCTACCTAAAATTATTGCATAAAAATAAAAATAACATGTATAATGCAGTAAAATAAATCCACTACTAATACAGAAGATGAAGAGCAAACTGAGAAAAGATTTGCAACAAAATGGCAGTGTTTCCATATCAAAACAAAAATAAAGGAATTATAAAAATAGAAGGTTGAAGATTATCTTAATAACAAAATGCACAAAGGCTGAGAACATATAATTCATATAAGAAAAACATTTAAAAATAAGAAAAATGTTTAGAATTTTTGATAATCAAATCAATCCAATTTCAGAATATTTTTACATACATAAATAGGCAAAGATGGAGAAAAAATTATCAAGTGTTAAGGTGGGAAAGGAAAAACAATGTCATAGGCTGGTTTTAGGAGAATGAAATTATATATCTGTATGTGCAAATTTGGAAATATTCTAAATACTTACATCCAACAAGGAAGTTAAGAAATTTTGGCTTAAAAATTAGTGATGTGATGGAAAAAAAGGTCTTTTTTAAATGATAATGAGAAAATAAAGACAAATACTTCAGAAAAAAAATCTATAATAGAAAGGAATGGTCCAAATATAAAACAATCCAAATTAAACTATAAGACTACAGTTGACTATAATTTAAGCTGCTTCTTTGAGCTGCACAGGTTTTGTAGCTTATAATTATATTTTTTTGTCTCTGAGTCCAATCATAATATGAAGCTCTAATTGTGACTGATATTTACATAATTATATTGCTGTTCATTATTTATCAAATTTTAGATTAACTCTGAAGGCAAATCCTCGGAGAATTCATTATCATAACAGAATAGCATGTAAAAGTTATAAACTCTGATAGCAAAATAATGATACAGCAGAGAGAAACTGGCAGAGAAGAATGTAGGAGATTGATACGGGAACGCTTTCCCCCTCATTTTGCATAATGGAGAGTCAAGAGTTATGGCTCAAAGTTGTATATATTAGTTGGTAATGTGTTCAACTATAAGTTACAGGAAAACAACGATTGAGAGTAATGAGACTATGGGGCGTCTGCCTGGCTCAGTCGGAAGAGCACGTGGACTCTGGATCTCGGGGTCATGAGTTTGAACCCCACACTGGGTGTAGGGATTATTTAAATTTAAAAAAAAAAGAGTAATAAGAATACATGTGAGTGTGTGTGCCTCAGTTCTGGGCTGGTACGCCTTGTCAATAATTTCATGAAAAGTTGGAATCAATCTTCCTTCCTTCCTTTCTTTCTTCCTTCCTTCCTCCCTGCCTCTCTCCCTTTCCTCCCCTATCCTTCCCTTTTTTTCCTTCCTTCCTTCCTCCCTCCCTCCCTCCCTTCCATTCTTTCCTTCCCTTCCTCCCTCCCTCCCTTCCTTTCCTCCTCTCCTTCCCTCTCTCTCTTTCTTTCCTTTCTACCTCCATCCCACCCACCTTCCTTCCTTCCTCTCTCTCTTGCTCACTCTCTCTCTCATATTCCAGGGCCAGAGAATGGCTGCTGTGCCTCCCCACTTTACATTCACATTCTAGACAAGATGAGAGGGGCAGAGTCAAAACTAATGGGAAAGTGGGTATTGAGTGAGTCACTTAACATTCACCACAATAAGGAAAATAATTTTAGTACATAATTTGAAGTATTCAAAGTCATACTACTAACAACACTCAGGAGGTGAAAGCACAGCAAATTTGAGCTAAAATGTCTCATTATTTAGAGCAGGGAGTCAAAATAATTTCCTCCATTGACATATGAAGAAATACAAATAGTCCCCAGAAAAATAAAAAACAAAATCAAAGGCAGTTTTGCCTTAGGAACAGAGATAAGATGTTGGTGAATGAGAAGGTCTTATAGGAGAGTTTTGCTTTTTTTCCATTCACATATGCCACAAATATGACTGGTTGACTCTTAATGTCCAAGGGGTTTTTCTCATCCCTGGGAATTTCCTTGGGGTAAGCTAACAGGGTCCTTCCCTGCATTTATATTCTAGTAGCAAGCAAAACAAAAAGAGAGACATACAATCTCAGAAAGCAGTAGGTTCTAAAAAGCTAGAAAGAGATGTGATTAGGGAAATTTGCTATGAGATCAGGAAAGCTCTCTCTGAAGAGATGACTTCTGAGCAAAAATGGGAAGCCCTGCAAATAGACTGGACTACAGAGAAGACTATAGGTCTGCTGTATTTCAGAGCATGGGATAAAATATTCACTGCTTTGAAAATCCAGAGAGCTCATTCCCCACTGCTCTCCCAGCCACTAATGAGGCTCTAGTTTCAACCATTATTGATCAAGCCTGTCAGAACAACACTAATCAACTTCATTCAAGGCCATGAACCAATCTGCGATAGATCTAACCTTTAATTCACTGTGTTAGTACAACTTCTAAGGCCCTAAAACCATGTCCCTTCCAATGAGATATAGTTCCGGCTGGAGATGCTGGCAGAATTCAACATTTATCCTGGCATCAAGAACCTCTAGGGAAGAATGAGCAGGAAAATCCACTGGAGAGAATAACTCTGGATTTTAATCCAATCTAAGGATTCTGGACTTGGGGCTTTTACTTATGCAGTCAAGACAATGTTATTTCGGATTTGGTATCTTCAGAATTACAATCTTCAACATAAATTTGTAAGGGAGCTCTATTTTTGAACTGTAATTTCTTTTAGGGAATTTAATAAACACCGAGGACAAATTTGGGGGGACTATATTACTGGCATTTTGTCAGTGGGAGGTATTTTTTTGTTTTAAGGTTTATTTATTTATTTGAGAGAGTGCAGAGGGTCAAAAGGCGAGGGAGAGAGAATCCCAAGCAGACGCTGCACAGAGCACGGAGCTGATGCAGGGCTCCATCTATGACCCCGAGATCATGACCTTAGCAGAAACCAACAGTCGGACACTCAACTGACTGCGCCACCCAGGCGCCCTGGTGGAAGGCATCTATGTGTTTCATTACAGCACTCATTCTCAAGGCAGAATTTCTTACTTATACATTAGAAAAGGTGCTGCATATACTTTGGCTAAGATATAGAATAGGGAATAAAATTTCAGTCTTTAAATCATGGAGATGGTTTGATGACATACTCTTCGGGACCACTGCAGACAGTGTCCAATGCCCACATTCCCAGGAGGAATGATCCAAGGCAGCAGACGTTGGCACTGAGGAAGTGAACTCATGAAGCTGAGAAGAGGGCTGTCCTGGGGCTGAGGACTGCCTGCTTCTGAGATGGATACAGACCTGTGGTGATACCCCTGGTCCCTCCAGTCCCTTTCCTCTTGCTGCCATGACTGGGAAGTAAGGAAAGAAGAAACTAGGTATACTTGCCTGTGCATTTCTCTTTTCTTTCCCAAGACTTTCTTGCCAACAGAGGTTTCTGCTCTACAGTGCTGCCTGTGGCTATGTCTAATTCTGGCAGTATGAATAGTAAAGATTGGAGGCCCTGTAGAATCTAAACATACCAGACAACTTCTACCTTGTCAGTTCTCTTGGAACCTGTCTCTTTGACCTTCCAAACACATCCCTGGTGATTCTGTGTTATGATTTTTGTCTTAATCTGCAGCATCCAATATTTAATAACTACATTTATTATAATGCCAGGCAGTACATAGTACCACATATTGTTTAGAGCTCAAAGATTTCAGCAACTTTCCCAAACTCACAAAGTGGTAGAGCACGGATTTGTATCTAGATCTGTCACAGAGAGCACCAACCCAGAAATACTTGGTTCTCCTGCACAGTCTGGTGGCCACTCCTTCCCACATAAGAGACGTTTTACCCAGAATTCTCTTCTGCAAGAATCTACCACTGTCAGAAGAAAGCCTAATATCCCATTTTAAATAGGGAGTAGCAGTCTCCTTCAGTGACTGCTGAATAAAACAACAGACCTATAGGAAAACTAGGGCAGGTTTGTGTGGATAACTTACTCCCTTGGGGATTCACAAGGCACTTCAATAGGGTTCTTAGGGTTGCATTCTGTGGTCATATCCTATAATAGCACATTGGTTCAGGAGAACCTTTTTCTAGATGAACTGATGAGAGACATGCTTGAATATCGTCCCTGAAATTTTGGGTCCCACACACAAATGGATTCCTCTGTGCCCCCTGAGGAGGATAAATATATTCAGCTCCACTATGACCCTTACTCACTTTCATCAGGACATTCTGAGTCCTCTGCTATTATTTCCAAAATCCGTACTTCAAACGTATTATAATCTTAATTCAGAAAAAAAAAATCCATATGTAATGGTGCTCTTTTCCATAGTGCTTAAGAATTAAGCATAAAGTTCTGTGGAAATTTACTTTTAGCTAAATCTTATGCCTCTATTTCTTATACTTCCTATGAAGAAATCAGAAAGTAGGTGCCTCAGAAAATATATATGGAAATAAATGAGATGAGGTTCATTTTTGACTCCTCAAGGAGCCCATTATCTACGAGGAAGTTAAGGCAAGTCTAAATGTAATATAAGTGGCATAATACACACAGTATCATGCAAAAGATACAAATCAACTGCTATAAGAAATCAAAGGAACAGAATTTATATGCTATGCAGGAATGAGGAAAGAATTTGTCATTAGTCTTATTCAGTAAATAAGATTTCAATAAGCAATGGCAGAAAAAGGAAACTATAGGTGAGAAAAGCCACAAAGAAAAAAGTACAAGAAAGGGAAAGCAAGAGATGAGCTCATAAACATTTCTGAATTTAATATGGTTGAAATGTTTGTGTGTGGGGGGGGTGCAAATGTAATGCAAGATAAATCTGGAACAATATGTTTGGGCTTATTATGAAGAGTTTAAACACCAAGCTGAGGGATTGCTAATTAATTCATTAATAGGAAGCCTGTGAAAAAAATGTGTATGGGAAAACAAATGATTATTCTGGCTGTAGTTCAGGGAGAGGTCATCACACACCAAAAAGATTACATTTTCCAACTCTTTTGCATCCAGGTATGGCTATGTGCCAAAGTCTGGCCAAGGAAATTTTAGCAGGCGTGTTGTGAACATTTCCAGATATCCCCCTACAAAGGGAAAGAAATCCTGCTTCCTCCCCTTTCCTCCTTCCTGCTGGTGGGAATCCTGATATAGTGACACTCAAGCAGCCATAGAGGACTATGAAGTGACCTTGAGAACAAAAGTCACATGAATTGGGTAATAAAATAGGAAGATCATAGTTTTCTGATACTGTGGATCTCATAAACCTGATCTGGACTTCCTGCTTTTGAAATATTCTTTTTGTTTGGTTTTTTTTTTTTTTTTTTTTTTTTGAGAGAGAGAGAGCACGTTTGTGCACTGAGCGGGGGGGGGGGGAGCAGAGGGAGAGGCAGAGAGAGAATCTCAAGCAGACTCCCTACTTAGAGCAGAGCCCAACAAGGGGCTCCATCTCACAACTCTGAGACCATGACCTGAGTAGAAATCAAGAGAAGGCAGCTTAACCAACTGAATACCCAGAGACCCCTACTTATGGAATGTTCTTATAGAGTAATCTATTTCTACTTTGTTTATACCATTGTTTTAGGAATCCTTTTTGTTGGTAACCAAATAATCTAAGCTAACCAGGTGGGTACTCAGGAAGGTCACGTGGGAAAATGTAGACCTTTTACCTTCCATCCCCAGTGTAGAAAACTTAGCAGAAGAGAATTCTGCTTCAGAAATGTCAGAGGCAAGCAGAAGGAAAAAACTACTTATGCTGTAAATCAAAAAGAGCATGACCAGGGACCAGAAATATTGAAAAAAAAATCATGGAATTTATTCTTTTAGGTCAAAATCTACTAAATTTATTTCCACTTTTGAATCTGATTAAATTTGTCCATGGCTAAATGTATCTGATTTTACCCCCACCTATTTTGTTAACTTTGCACCACTGTTTATGGTGAACTATGAAAACTACGAAAAATAGCTATCGTAAAGAGTAAAATTTTATTAACAGAATGAGTATTTCAACAGCAAATGTTTCATCTGCAAATGTTATAGTTGTTAGCTTCTTAGCTTGAAAAAAACACATAGCAAGGAATGGAACGAGAAGACTATGCAAGCCAATGAAATTTGTGCCCCAACTCCACACTCATGTCCAAGATGCACAAAACACTGGCCCTTTCTCTTGTCCTGCCAAAGCTTTGGAAATGTATTGCAAATCCACCACTCAGAGAGCATTCCACCACACAGAGAACATTCCTGGGGTGGAGGCTTAGAGACACAACATGATGCAAGAGAAAAGGCAAATAAACATCACGACCTCCTCACAGCCATTGTTCTTCCTGTGAGTAGAGTATAAACTGTAACGCTTTAATAGTAACATATTTTGCTATCTGTGACTTGAACAGTTAGTGTGTCATTCACAAGGAAAAGTCAGTGAACTACGTGTGTCATTTGTAAAAATGCTCACCTTCTCTAAGTTCATATATAAATATTCCCTTAGCACCTCCTCACCTTGCTCTCTTTGATGCATTTGCCAGTTTTATCTCGTTTTCATCCCTCTGTCCTTTCTTACCTTCTATGGGATAATAGTTCTCTGGTTTTCTGTTTCTTTCTCTGACAGTTCAACTACTTTTCTATTTCCTGGTATTGTCTTCCTCCTCCCATCTTCTAATAAGAGATTGTTATTTTATTCCCCTCCTGCTTCAGGGTTATACCTGGGACATGCCCACTTTCTCCACCTAAACTCACTGTTCTAGGAAATCTCATTGCATTTCATGATTTCAGCACTAACAGCCATGTTGGTGGCAATGACTCCAACACCTACAGCCATGGTGTTTGACTCTCCACTCTCCACAGAGTGCCTCATGGAAGACTCACCAGAACTGACTCCTTAACATGAACACAGCTTCTCAAATGGGTACATCCCTTGTGCCTATTATTTCAGGTAATGGCAATGAACTCTCTTCATCATTCAGGCTGTCCAACAATCTTCAATAGCTTCCCAAAGAAAACAAATAAAAAAGCGTTTTGAGACTGGCCTTCAAATCTGTCCTAAACACTGCCTTTTTATTTATGCCATTAAAGATTCCACGCATTACATATCACCCTTTGTTTGGATTCCACCATTCTTCTACCTCAAGGACGCTCTGCCTCATCTCCACTTGCCAAAAATTAATTAGTACTCAGGTGTTACATCGGATGCCCCCCTCACTGAAGTTACGTGAACAGAAATAGAACTCTACCCATTCTTCTTTTGTAGCATCTAATCCTTTCTATCTTAATTATATCTTGAGTATATGTCTTCTCTTTTTACTACATGACTGGTAAATAAGATTTATAAGCATGGATTTATTTCTTATTCATGTTTGATTCCTCTTCTTTGTAGTCCTGTTAAGGAACCATATATCTACCAATCAATCAATCTGTACTGAATGAATAAGAGGAGTGAATTAAACAACTTAGAAGAAAATCAGCATGAAATACTCCAAAGAGAGTGTTTGAAAGTGTTCTGTCTTATCCAAAATGTGTCAGATGAAAGATAAATGGAAATCACAGGACTTGGGCTTCATAATGTAGATGAGTATTTACTACATTATGAGTCATATTGAAAAATTATTCCTAAAATATTTCTTAGAAACTAAATATTTCTCACTAATGCTGTTTTTCAACATGTTTATGTCTCAATGGTTACAAGAAATCTAAATGTTTTTAAAATTCTACCATCATGAAAGCAAAAGATGGATAGCATCCAATTACAATCACAGCATGCAGTAAAATCATCTCATAGTCTAATGTAATTAGTTACTATGTCAGCCCATGATGTCATAAAACATGGCTGTCTTATTCACCATTGGCTGTCCTGGTACCCAGAACTATTTCTCACACATAGTAAGTAATAAATATACATACATCACTTAATATTATTTTTTTTTATTTTTTCAGCATAACAGTATTCATTATTTTTGCACCACACCCAGTGCTCCATGCAATCCGTGCCCTCTACAGTACCCACCACCTGGTGCCCCCAACCTCCCACCCCACTTAATATTATTTTAACTAAAAAGTAAAACAACCTCTCTGATTCTCTACCCTTGTTGCCCAACAAACCACCATTATAACAATTTTATGCAAATAATTTATTATATATTTTATGCTTATACACCTCAAATCTATTTGCTTACTCTTTCTCTCTTTCCCTCTTTTTCTTTCATCCCATACATATGTTTTAGGTACATGAATTCATACAGGTAGGAAATAAATGTTTTTTGATTAGATGAATTTAGTTAAATAAATTTGAGCCTGACTTTCCCTTTTAATTAGACTGATAGATCTGAGATGGATTTTAACATTCTGATGTTTGCTTTTTTTCTGAAAGACTTTGATTTCAAGTATTTAAATTAAGTTTCCTTGGGGAAAACATACACAATTCATTTCATAAGCATGTAAAATGTAATAGACTTTCAAAGTATCTGTCCTCCAGTCGTAGATCTAAGCTGTGTATCTATGAGCTTCATTCAGAATTGAATATGACAAAGCTTTTTTTTTTTTTAAAGATTTTATTTTTTATTTATTTATTTGTCAGAGAGAGAGAGAGAGAGCGAGAGTGAGCACAAGCAGATAGAGTGGCAGGCAGAGGCAGAGGGAGAAGCAGGCTCCCTGCCGAGCAAGGAGCCCGATGTGGGACTCGATCCCAGGACCCTGGGATCATGACCTGAGCTGAAGGCAGCCGCTTAACCAACTGAGCCACCCAGGCGTCCCGAATATGACAAAGCTTTTAATACTTCATTTATTCTCATCTCCCTACCACCCCCCCACACTCAAAACAATTTTAATTATACGAGCTATATGGACTTCTCTGAGAAGAAATACAGACTTCAAAATGCCAACTGCTCTAGCAGAAACATGGTTGTCTTCTCATGTCTTCTTTGACACTTCAGGTTCCCCACCATATCTTTTCAAAGGGCCTGACAGTCCTATTCCTTCTAGCTGATCTGTAGTGCTGCTGTTCATATTCCTTTTGCTTCAAAATATCTAAGAATCCAGGGACAAACAGTGGTTCAGATATAGTAACTCCCTCCAGCAAAACAATTTAATGGTTTTGAAGTATCTTATAAATATACTTCCACTTACAATTTCCAACTGGGATAATAATTTGAAATATCAGAATAAACTAAGAAACTTGGTCATCCATTAGCTTTTATATGACTTTCCTGTAGTGGGTATAGAATGAGGAAATGATAAATCCTTGTGATGATCAATTTTATATGTCAACTTCACTGGGCCATAGGGTGCCCAGATATTTATCCAAACATTATTCTGGGTGAGTCTGTGAGAGTGTTTTATAAGATTACCACTTGAATCAGTAGACTGAGTAAAGCAGATCGCCTTCTTAATGTGGGTGGCCTTCATTCAATCAGTTGAAGGCTTGAATAGAAGAAGAAAGCTGACTCTCCACAAGTAGGAGGGAACTCCTCTTGCCTAACTCCCTTTCTGGGATACTGGTCTCTTCCTGCCTTTAGACTTGCACTGAAACAATGGCTCTTCTTGTATCTCGAGCTTCTGACTTTTAGACTGAAATTTGCACCATCAGCTTTCCGAGGTCTTAGCCTTTGAGCTTGGATCGGAACTATACAACTAGCTCTCCTAGGCTTCCTTTCGTCAACTGGAGATCTGGGAACTTCTCAGTCCCCATAATTGCATGAGCCAATTACTTATAATAAGTCTCTCTCTTGCTCCTCTCCTTCTTCTCTCTCTCTCCCTTTCTCGATCCCTCCCTCCCTCTGGATCTCATACGTGCTGTTATTTCTGTTCCTCTGGAGACTAACAGAGTCCTAAAGACAGGATACTTTTATCATTGAGGACAATTTCTAGTCTCATTTGCGGAAGGTGAAGGTGAGAATACAAATGGGTCACATCTGTTAGAAGAAAGGAGCTTTTTAGCAATCTGGAAGATATTCCAGGTGTCAATTATCCCAAAAGATAGTCTCATTTTATACTCCAGGGAGGTTAATGATATTCCTCCTAGAGACACCTTTTCTTTTTGTCTAAGAGCATTCAGTGACTATTTCCATACACTTCAGAAGGACTTCAAGCATTGACACCTCTAGTAGTTATGGCAAGGAATAAGTTTTGAGCAACCACCATTAGGAGCAAAATTTCAGGAACAACAACACAATTTATATGGCACGTCAATGAAGTATGTCTCTTTCTTTTTTAGCTGTTTCTGTTTCAAATTTTAAGGACCTTAAACATATGAAAATCTATGGTTAGCTTTAAGGACTCTAAATATATGAAATATACCCTGAGGGA
This sequence comes from Lutra lutra, assembly GCF_902655055.1. Lineage (NCBI taxonomy): Eukaryota > Metazoa > Chordata > Mammalia > Carnivora > Mustelidae > Lutra > Lutra lutra. Next base: position 56,528,301 of record NC_062290.1, read on the forward strand.
TGCCTGGGTGGTTCAGTTGTTTAAGCCACTGCCTTGCTCAGGTCATGATCCCAAGGTCCTGGGATCGAGTCCCACATCAGGCTCCCTGCTCAGTGGAGAGCCTGCTTCTCCCTCTGCTCTCCCTCTGCCACTCTGCCTGCTTGTAATCTCTTTCTCTGACAAATAAATAAATAAATAAAATCTTAAAAAAAAAAAAAAAGAAAGAAAGAAATATACTCTGAAATGCAACAATTTAAATAGTAGAATGTAGTCTTTGGCTAGGAATAAAAAATGTCAGACCATGCATGACTCAGGTAGACCTAAAGCAGATCACAGTATATATGGATATTTGGTTATGGGAAAATTAATGATCTTGGGAAAAGGATTATTCAATTAAGTATTTTGTGAGCCAAATTTCAAGTTAGGTAACAGAATGCACTAAGTTTCCATCACATTATAAGTGTCTGTGTGTGTGTGTGTGTGTATGTAGTGTAGAAAAAAAGGCAATATTTAACTAATCCTGAGACATCACAGAGTTTTATAAATTTAAGAAAGCAATCATAGCAAAAGTGACTCATGGATTTGAATTCTGAACTCTGAAAGTTTAAATATCTAATACTTGTATATCATAAACTACCACAGAATTCAAGCAAATGAATAGGAAAACATGATTCAAATTTGATAGACAAGAGGTAAGTAGCCTTAAAATAAAGATAAAATTGGGGAAATATTTTAAAGCCTTATAACAGGCAAATATTATATTTCTAGAATTTATAAAGAAATCCTACAAAATAATATGAAAAAGAGAACAGAAAAAGAAGCAAACAAAAAATGGTATTTCACAAAAGGGGGAACAGAAATGATCAATAAACATACTGTTAATAGCTGAGGAAGCAAATTTTAAAATCAAAGTGTGATAAACTTGTATTTTGAGTAGATTGGCAATGATTAAAATTCTGACAATGTTACATACTGGTAAGGATGTAGAATTAGGGGAATTTTTAGGCACTGTAGGAGTGTTCTTCATTTCAGTGACCCTGTTAAGCAATGTTGGTCTACTTTACAAAGTTTAAGAATGTGCCTGTGCTATCACCGACCAATTCACCCACCAATTCCACACCTAGAAACTCCTTCACATGAGCACCAGAAAACATGTACGAGGAAGATCATGACAGCATCCTTTGTGACAGAGAAAAGCTAGAAACAAGGCAATTAATCATGAAAAGGACAATGAGCAAATTATTTTGATATATTCACAGAGTAAAATACCACAGGGGAGCAAAAATTAATAAACCAGTGATATACATATGAACATGGAAACACATCAAAAAACAAAAAAGTAGATTGGAAAAGACAACATGCAGAAGAAGCATTCATGTAGTGTGATAATATTTTTCTGGATTTCATAATTCAATGAAAATTCACATCATGTTTATACTATATCCATATGGATTTGAAAATTCAAGGGAATGACAGACATAAAATTTAGAATATTGTTTTCCCCGGGAAGAGGGAGGCAAGCAGGGAGGGCACAGTGGCACACTGCATTGGAAATATTCTTTTACTTAAACTTGGTAAAGGGTACACAGGTGTTTAATTTATCATTTTTCTTAATCATTGAACACATTATATATCCCTTTCACAATGGTCATATTTTATAAATTAAGTAAATATACACAGAACAAAAATTCAGGGAAAATTATTCTACTTAAAACAAAAAAATCAACTTAATAATAAAGATAGATAGATAGCTGCCACTTGGGTACCAGTAGAGTAAAAAAGAAGAAATGAGGAAATTTTATGAAAGAAACAAGGAATATTTTGACCAAGAAAATTCATTTTCATCCTCTGAATTTATTCCACTTTAATAAAAGATCATATATTATTACACAAAATTTAATTGCTAATAAAATAATTGCAGTTAGGAAACTCAGAGATATTGCTTTGGAATTAAAAAATGGTCCTCTTGCATAGCCAATTATTTTATTACATTTTATAGTCTGATAAATGAAGTGTATCACTGTTCAGCTTTCTAGATCCCAATATTGAATTCAGTTGTAATCTTATTTCCTGAACATTCAAATTCATACATTCTGGGACCATCATTTTTTTCATTAATTTTTGTTTGAGATTCTTTATCCTGAGCACATTTTTCTGCTCTGTTTTCTAAGCTCTTTATTTTTTATATATTTCTAATTAGAATATAACTACATAGTTAAAAATAACTATGTACTTAAATATAGCATATAGTGGTTAAGAGCACAGGTTTGAATTCTAACTCCTGAAACCAACCTTTACAAAGTCATTTAAGCATTTGTCTCTTTTTCCTTGTCTGCAAAGTAAGAATAATAGCAGTACCATCCATATAGGATTGTGGGAGGATTAAGGTAATTAACACATATGAAGTGCTCAGAATAATGCCTGGCAGGTAGTAAATGCTAGGTATGTGTTTGCTATTATTATTTTTGGTGGTGGTAGTAGAAGTCATAATAGTAAGAACAATGTAAGCAACTCTGTGTATGTGTATCTGTCTGTCTATCTCAGGCATCACAGCATCATATTAGTATTAAAAATATCAAAAAACTGAAATATTTAGTTAGCCTGGTATGTCTAGGGATGTATCATATCTATCTATCTTCTTAGATGTACCAGTCATATATTTTCTAGACCTGTTAGTCTAACTGAATCTTCAGAATCTTTGACATTTCTAACTAGTAAAACAACACTCTGATGCTTGAGACATCCAGTCTGCATATTTCAACCTGTTTCTATCATTTGTTCCTATCGTCTAGTTTCTCCCGGGAAGAGAAAAGGAAACCAGGAAGAGGGGAAGACAGAAGAGTAAGGAGGAGACTTGTTATATATGTTTCTTCTATCTCATGTAATACCATGAAATAAATTTGAAAAGGTATCTAATTCTGAGGCACTGACAGAATGTACTGCCTTTATCAATGTGAAGGATCTTCTAAACATGATCTGATATGTTTATAATCTAAAGTCAGTCATTGTCATAGCAGTGACTTATGAGGTCATAGTAGAATTTCGTAAAGAAATTCATCTTATAGATTATCCTCAGTTTAAACTTGAAATTGGGGGGGGGGGGGGCAGAAATTCCCAGGACAAGCAGAGCATGATGTAAGATTTTAACATGGAGCTTATAATTAATTGATCTTTTGGAAGTAGTAACCCATATTATTTTTCTTATGTATTTCCAAGAATAAGGGCTTCTTCACATGTGAATAAATGCTAAATGTAATGTTGAATTCCTATGTGCTGTTTTACCTGGGTGATGGACTTGAACCCAAGAACTCAGGTACCCTTGATTGGGTTGAGAATTACTGATCCAAAGGTGTGTAGAAACAATCTGTATATTACCACCATGCCGATTATTTACAAATGTGTTCTTTTCAATAGCAAAAGCCCAAAAAAAAAAAAAAGTGGTCCAAGGAAGACACACTAGGAAGATATTAAATTTATCTGAAATAGGTTTATACATACGAATTGTTGCTATTTATATAGAGATTGATATAATCTGATGACCAGAGGGTGTTAGAAATACAAACATTTTTCTCAGCAAAGCAGATTTATTTCCTGAACTTACTACACATAAATGTACCATTCTCATGAAGACTCCTCATGAAGTTCCATGTCCTAGACATAACTGATCGAAGAGTTGACGATACCAAAGGAGTGGAAGTTATCAGTTACATATAGTGACTGGTTCTTTTTGGTTCATATCTACCCTAATGATAAATACAGTAAGCTAAGTTTCTTCTAAGAAACTCATGGCACTCAACATAAAGATATCTTTAAAATTCTTTTCAATTCTCCAATGGCTTGAAAGTTCTGGAACTCAGAGGAGAGGACACATCCAAGGCGAGAACAACCACTGAGAGAACATGGAAACTCCTTCCATAACAAACCCGAGCGATTGCCCTGACTATTCCTTCCAGGTTCCTACGACAGTATTTCCAGAATGCGAAGGCAAAAGAGAAAGCAGGTATGCAAAGGGAAGGCATAATAAATAAAATAATGAAAGAAATATGCCTGAGCTTGGATCTTTAGGTAGAAAGGGCCCCCTCTGAGTGCAGAGCATGAATATTGATGGAAAAGTGCACACTTGACACATATCCTACAGAAAATTCTGAATTGCAGTAACATAAGAAATCCCATAAGCTTGCATAAAGAAAAGTAAAATAGAGTGTCTACAAAGGAAAGAAAATTAGGCTGTCTTTATTTTCTTGTCTGCAAGATTAATGCTAGAAAACAATAAAACAATGTTACAGCATTCTGGATAAGAATTGTGACTATGGGGTTGTTTCATCCATGTAGGTGGGCAAAAGAAAGGCATGTTCAGACGCATCAGGAGTCAGAAAATATAGCACTCACTCCACCTTTTGAAATTATTTCTTGAGGAATTACTCTGGGGAAATAAAATAAATCAGAATAAAAATATTGGCATATTTCTCAGTAGAATATTTTGAAACTCTTAAAAGAAAAACACAAACCTTGGGTTTTGGGAAGGGAAAAGTTCTTCAATTTATTAAGGAACAGAGTTAAATATTAAAATAGTAAAATTATTACGGTTCATTGTGAATATACAGATATAGATACAAATGTAGATGTCGATGATACAGATACTATCTGAATTCTGAATGAATGTATGGTTAGTGTTTTTTATTTTTCAGTGGGAAAGAAAGAAAACCTGAAAAACCGAAAAAAATACCTGATGCGTTGGCAGATACCTGTTTATTTTTTAACCCCACCCAGCCTAAATAATAATAAATAGAGCTTCACGTCTGCTCAGACGAAAATGGGGTCTCTGAGATTTCCTATGAAGTTTGGGTCAGCGAAGCCATTCACTGGCCCAGCCTGGATTACCAGAGCTCTGATTTTGGGGTTTAGAGACAAATCTGTTGCCACATGGTTGCTTTTTTTTTTTTTTTTTTTTTTTTTTGCATCTTTGTACATCTGTCTTGCTCCTTCTCAAGGACGTTATAGGAAGAGTAGTTGAGGTTGAGTAAAGCATTCAGGCATCTCTGGGACATTCTCCAAACACTGGCACAAAGCAACCCTAACATCATCTTATCATGGCACCCTGAGCTGAGCCCGACACACAGTTTCCTCCACATTCAAGACTTGTGGGGAGAATGTCTCGGCCTCACCCATGTTGTGTTCATCTTATTTTCAAACTTGCAAACGATGATGAAAAGATAAAGGTATAGGTGAGTCTACAGAGCTTTCTTGTCTTTGTAGTTTTTTGTTTTGTTTTGTTTTTTCATACAAGTAAGACTGAAGTTTGGTGATCAAATGTCCTCTTCACAGAGCTAGGCATGAGCCAGGTCAGGTGCCTCACCACACTTTATATGAGGCTGTTAAGCAAAGGGTGGACGCCCCCTAGGGTCCAGGAGTTTTTTTCTCCTTTTTCTTCTTTTTTTAAGATTTATTGATTTGAGATAGGGAGTGAGTAAGCACCTCCCCAGGGGGATGGGCAGAGGGAGAGAAAGAAGCAGGCTCATCACTGAGCTGGACGTGGGGCTCGATCCCAGGACCCTGGGATCATGACCTGAGCCGAACGCAGGTGCTTAACCACCTGAGCCACCCAGATGCCCCTCTAGCAGCTTTTCTATCTTCTTCTGGCCGACCTGCTGGGGCTCAAGGCACACACAACTTCTGACTGGGAGGAACCTATTTTCAGCTTATGTCCACCTCCTTAATTCTTTCATAATTCGACTGCACAGAAACTTACACCTTTGCATATACCTCCCAAAGAAATAACTTAAGAAGAAAAGTCTTTGATAATGAAGATATTCACTGCAGTGTTCATTGCAATAATGAAAGCTAAGAACAATTTTAATGTTTAAAAATGTAAGGATACTTATACAAACAATGACATCGCCACTCCATGGAATGGAGTTATAATTATAAAAATTATAATTGAAATTGAAATTATAATTATAAAAATTTATCACACTCTAGACATATTTCTGACATAGTTAAATGGGGAAAAAAAGGCATACAAAATTGGACTTACTCTTATTACTTTAACTTTGCTAAATAGCTATTCATATAGACAAAACCAGAAGAGAAATACGAGAATTGTTTTTTTGGAAAGGACAATATTCTGGATATTATTATTTCTAATTTGTTTTGCTTTTATTTAGCAGTTCATTATTTTCACTCAGAGATCCATCTAATAAAACTTTTTCCATTAAATTGAGTACCTACCAGATGTAAGTCATTTTGCTAAGTGTATGCGGCAATGGAAGGATAACATTTAAGACACAGTCCCTGCCTATGAATCTTTTCATGTGGTTAGTGGAAAACAGATATACTAAGGGTTTTCAAAGGTTTAAACTAAGAACTAAGAAGGAAATACTTAAAACTAAGAAAGAAATATTTAAAACTCAGAACTGAGAAAGAAATAGTTAAAATTCATTCTTGAGAGAGAAGCTCACCTATAAGCAGAGATTACCTCCAGACAAAACTCCTAAGCTTAATGCACGAAAAATAGGACTTAATTCTAGCTGAATACAATGTTTCAAAATTAATTTACAAAGGAAAAATATCTGAAGAAGAAAGAAATCAACAGAAGGGATTTATTTAGTATGGAAACAAGGGAAACGGAGATCAGTGAGGTAAAATTTTGTGATATCCATCCAGTATTGCCCTAGAGGAAAGGAATACCCCCAGCAAGAAGAATGTGGTCCTGAGTCAGACCTGGCCCTACAGTGGAGGTGGACAGGTTCAGTTACCATTGCTTGGCACCATTAGCTACCAAGACTTTTTATTCACTGCCAATAAGCAGCTGATTAGAGCCTCACTGTCTCTGGAACTTTAATAGAAGAAGTGTGACCTCAAGATTGTTGGGAACATTCTTATCCAAATGACTTTTTGTTGGTTTTCATTAAGAAATAATGACTTAGATCACTCGGCATCAGGGAAATACAAATCAAAACCACAATGAAATATCACCTCACACCACTCAGAATGGCTAAAATTAACAAGTCGGGAAATGACAGATGCTGGCGAGGATGCGGAGAAGGGGGAACCTTCCTACACTGTTGGTGGGAATGCAAGCTGGTGCAACCACTCTGGAAAACAGCATGGAGGTTCCTCAAAATGTTGAAAATAGAGCTACCCTATGACCCAGCAATTGCACTACTGGGTATTTACCCTAAGGATACAAACGTAGTGATCCGAAGGGGCACGTGCACGCGAATGTTTATAGCAGCAATGTCTACAATAGCCAAACTATGGAAAGAACCTAGATGTCCATCCACAGATGAATGGATAAAGAAGAAGTGGTATATATACACAATGGAATACTATGCAGCCATCAAAAGAGATGAAATCTTGCCATTTGCGACGACATGGATGGAACTAGAGGGTATCATGCTTAGTGAAATAAGTCAATAGGAGAAAGACAACTCTCATATGATCTCCCTGATATGAGGAAGTGGAGCTGCAACATGGGTGGTTAAGGGGGTAGGGGAAGAATAAATGAAACAAGATGGGATTGGGAGGGAGACAAACCATAAGTGACTCATAATCTCACAAAACAAACTGAGGGTTGCTGTGGGGAGGGGGGTTGGTAGAAGGGGGGTTGGGTTATGGTCATTGGGGAGGTTATGTGCTATGGTGAGTGCTGTGAAGTGTGTAAACCTGGCGATTCACAGACCTGTACCCCGGGGATAAAAATATATTATATGTTTATAAAAAATAAAAATTTATTAAAAAAAGAAATAATGGCTTAGCATTGTGCTCTAAATGGATGTGATGACTACAAGCCACCTGTGAGGGGCAAGTCCACTCAGGATCCTGACAACATGGGTCTCTGCACCTGCAAAGCTGAGGGCTGCCCACTTGAGGAGAGTGGATAGTGAAGATAATCCTGCCCTCCTTTTCCCTGTCCCAAGGCCAAGGAACTCCCTTGAACAACCATTATGCTATCTTCCCTTCAAAATGCAACCTCCCTCACAATGTTCCAGAAAGTAGAGTACATTGAGGCAAGTGCTGAAAGAGATAAATTAAAAATTTTTGTTGGGGACTGAGAAGAAGCAAAGATCCATTCCAGTGGAGGGAAGAACTGGGAGAAGATGGGGCATGACTTGTGAGGTTGTGAGGGCTCTAGGAAATCTTGGGAGGAGTTCACATGGGTGATAAGCCTTTACAGGTGAATGAGCTCTTGCTATGTTGGGAGGAAACTAACTTTCATTTTCCTGAAGGCCTGCAGTTCAAGCCTTTAGTGGAAGAGTAGCTACTGATTACACATGCAGTGATTATGGAAAGGGGCACCACTGCATGGTATGGCCACCACCACCACCACTCTGGGACTGGGAAACCAGCCTCAGAGGTAGAGACAGATGGAAAAATAAGAAGTATAGCCACAGAAAGTCACCAAATCTAAAAACGAAATCACAACATCTAGCAGATTCCAATGTACTGCTAGGGAACTCCTGAATTAAAAGGAATACACTGAACGGCTCTCAATCACAGCAGGCGTAAGTCGAAATCATGTTTTTCCCCACTGCCAGACTTGGTAAAAGGTAGCTTAGTATTTTGGGAATTTTACACCCAGTAGTAGTCAAGAGAAAGAAGTATATAGTATTGGTCTCTGGGGAGCTTCGAACTATAAGAGAAGACAACTTTCTTATTGTAGTAAATACTCGCATAAATAGTTCAAGCAATACGTGCTCAAATTGGATATTATATTATTAAAATATGCTTAGCAAATGAAAAGGAATATATTGCAACATGCATATTTTATGTCTTTATTTGGCAGCATTCTTCAACATGTAGCCCGAGAGTAGGTGTTTGAAAGAACTGAAAAGACTAGGAAGATGGTAAACTGGAAACGTAGAGAACCATCAAGGTCCACCCACCAGCAGGAGATACGTTCACCCTCCCTCCCACAGCAGAACCTTGACCACAATTACTTATCCACTTCATTTCCACACATCGTCAGTGATATCAAATATATACTGAGGACGGAACTCTTTCAGCATCTGCTTTTCCATAATCCTCTTACCTAGTTAAGTCTCTAAATTCACTAACATGAGAAATATTTTGGAGAAATTATCATTCCAGATCATTCCTTATCACCACCTGGAAAGGATTTCCACAGAGAGGATACCTAACTCATACTTATTTCTTTACATTTTTCCCTATAATTGAAATTCTGAAAATGTGTATTACAGGTACCCTCTTTCTAAAAGCCATGATTTTGATAAAGTGTATATGTAGCATTGATAAAATAAACTTTATGAATTTGTAAATACTTTTATAGACTTAAGTGTTATAATTTTAAGTTATGCTTTATCCAGCTTTGCATTAGGAGTTCTAAAAGCCAGGATTTTTAAAAACTTACAAGTCAGATCACTTTTTCTGTCATGTTGACAAGCTGTAGTAAATAAAGCTAAAAATGCAAGCCAGCTTCCCCCACCTTCAGTTGATGCTAAAAGACATTATTGCTCTCTCTCAGGATTATTTCAGTGTCTTAATTACAGTAAATTAAAATAATTAGAGAGAAATTATATGAACCCTACAATTCCCGAAAGCCTTTATGCTGCCTTTTAGTCAGATAATGAATGTTAATATAAATAATTGATACATTCTGAATGCCTCCAAATCTTCACACCTTACATTTTTCTTTTTAATTTTGCTCCAGATAGAAGGTGAACCATGGCAGGCATTATTTCTTTGCTCTAAAGAGCACTAATTAAGCTTTTTGGTGAACCTGATTGCAAATAAAACAGAGCAACTCCACAGTAACAGAGGCTTATGCATTTCTTTCTCTTTTTTTCCCCCCAATCTCCCTGGACTCAAGTAAGTGCAAAATCTTTCCAACAGATGTAGCTAAAGCTTTTTGGTTCTGTTTATTTTCATGAACATACTGCTTAATGCTTAAAACTTTTGCAAAATGTCTTTGGTGACATTAAAACATGAAGGTATTGTTGGACAGCATAACGGGGAACCACAGCCCAACAGGTAGAATATCAGTGAGGACTGAATATTCAATTTTCAATATTGACTGGTATATGAGGAGTACAGATGATGTGTCAGAGTCTTCTCGGGGTGCTGGCAATAAGGTGGAGTTCTGTACGAATCATATTACCTTTGCCCTCGTCGAGTCCATAAGAAACTGTAGGTGTGACACACTTCACCAGAAGGGAAATACGGAATGTGACAGAGGGACTACTCTGGTCCGAGAAGCCAGAAGAGACCCTCCTGAGGAAGCAGTAACTCAGCGGAAGCCTGGGATATGGCAGCAGCAGAGACTTGCCAGGAAAGGAAACCACGTGTGCAAAGGTTTGGGATAGACAGAGAACGGGTTTGGCTCCGGGGACAGAGATAATGCAGATATAACTAGAACACACAGTGAGGGGTGTGTTTGGAGGGAGATTAATGTGGAGGGAGAAGCAGGGGCCAGGCAGTAGGGCCTCAGAGTCCACAGCGTGCCTCTGAGGGAAAAATGCTCATTGTCAGGGGAATGAACAGAAAGTCAAGCAAAAGTAAAATTGAAGTACCATTTTGTGCATGGCCCATTTAGTTTTGAGGGGAAAGGAACTTGGCAAAGGATAACTTACAGACTGGTAGCAACCATCTTCTCTCCATCTGCAGATCCCAAGGTAATAAAATGAGTGTTCAAGTATAGGTTACTAATGTGTGTGGCCACTGGAAATTTGCTGCACCTGGCTAAGCCTCCATTGGCTCATCAGTAAAGCGGACGTGAAGGTATCTACTTCAGAGAGCTGTTGGGGACATGTAACAAGGTGATGAACATAGAAAGGCCCCAACCATGCCATGGTATGTTATGATGCCCACAGGAAACCCTGCTTCCTCTCAGCCTCGCTCACACTCACACGCCAGCAGTGTCTGAGAGACCAGAGTCCCTTCTGCTCCAATCTAGTCAGACAGAGGCAAAGCCCTAAGCTCACAACCAGCCCTCCCTACTAGGACTGCGTCTTCTTAAAGTATCAGAGGGTCCACACTATTGGCATAGCAAGATACCACTTTCAACCATTCATGCCGCTGAATCCACACCTCCCCTCTGCTGTCAACAAAGGATAATGCAGAAAGGTAAATAATGCAGTGTCCTCTTTTAGTTCTGATTTTATCATTGAACTGACTATGTAATTTGTTACCCGATTAAGGACACTTTTGAGAGTAAAAAGAGGACACTCTCAATAATTATTCCAGGACAACAGGAACATATGATTACTGTAACTACAATACACATCAGAGATACCAGAATCAGTGATAGTAGGGTACAATCTGCACTGACTGACCATGGTCAAGAGAGTGGTGAAGTAATTATTAAAATGCGAATAGGGGCACCTGGGTGGCTCAGTGGGTTAAAGCCTCTGCCTTTGGCTCAGGTCATGATCCCAGGGTCCTGGGATCGAGCCCCGCATCGGGCTCTCTGCTCAGCGGGGAGCCTGCTTCCTCCCTCTCTCTCTGCCTGCCTCTCTGACTACTTGTGATCTCTGTCTGTCAAATAAATAAATAAAAATATTTTATAAATAAATAAATAAAATAAAATGCGAATAAATTCTTGCTTCCCAGATTTTGCTCTAGGTATCATTAATAATTAGGAAACATAGAAGTTAAAAAATACCTACCCCCCCCCAAAAAAAATACCTGGCAGACCCAAATCTAAAAATAATTTCTACTCCAGTAGTCTATAAGTCTGATCTAAAAGAAAACATTTTGCCTCATTTTGCAATTTTAGACTGACACTGGTGTCAAATATAAATCCTGTGGGTTGTTACCTCCTAATAGGTGTTAGTGAATATTGTTATGGCTACTGCCCTTTTAATATTATTTAAAAAACAAAAAGAATGCTTATTTCATGGTCATCTAGACATCATTTATTTCTATTAAATATAGCATGAATTTTGGTATTGCACAAGCTTTTTAAATTAGGGTGTTAAAGGGCAATTTCTTCATGCAACAAATGGTGCATATTTATTGAGGCAATACGACTATGTTAAGTATAGGGTGAACAAAAGACTCAAACCACATCCTAGGTAAAATTCTGACCGCTGGGGGCATGCAGAACAGTGGCTGACTTATCACAGTATGCTTTGCTAAAGACCATGTCAGAGAAGATGGGAGAGCTCTGTGGATGTGTTTGAGGAGGGTCTAACTCAGCCCCCAGTCATCAGGACTATTTGATATCCATGCTTTCCCTCCAAGGGTGAGTATGATTTAGATCTGAGAAATGGAGCAGGTGAAGAAGATACTGAGGGCGGGAGAAGCAAGTGCACAGATGTAGGGACAGCATGGATGTTACGGGACTTTACCACCGGGGAAAAATGTCACATCTGGTGGATGCTGAGATTAGATGCTACCCCTTCACCTCGAAGAAGAGGGAAGACCCCAAGCCTAGACCAGCTCCTTGCCCAGACACCCTCATGGGACCAGCCCAAAGTTTCAGGGGGCGATCCTATTCTTTCCATGGCAGCTCTGACACTCTACCATGAAAATGATACATTTTAAAGAAAATGTACAAACCACTACCTAAGTACTAGAGAAATTGGAAGAAGGTATAACCAAAATATCAAAGAAAACTTAGAAAACACCTGGAAAGGAACTGTCTGATTTAATTGACAATGTACAGCATGAGTTAATGAAAACAGAGATTATGCCTAAACCCTTGATATATAGGATATGGAAAAGTATTTATCTTCTAAAACTTTTGTTTGCTGTAAAACACTGGGTTTTTTGTTTATTTGTTTGCTTGTTTGTTTTTGTAAAACACTGTTTTTAAGCCTGATGCTTTGCTTTATGTCTGAATACACAAAAATTGATTTGCTCCCTACTTAATTGCATTCTACAGAATAAATATCATGCTATAACACAGGAAGCCTAAAACTGCAATTACTCCTATCTCGCACAAAAATTCAAGTGGAATTCTCATGGATATATAGCACTTACTAAATTCCACAAAGATATTTGGTGTGGGATAGGCCCAAGTAGGTCAGTGCCTTCTTGGCCTCTTCTGAGTCTGTTGTCTTATCCATAAAATGGGAAGTTTAAACTTAATGATACTTACCTTCTACCTTCCGAATTCTAAACAACAGGAGTTACATGGAGAGGAAACAGGATGGCATTTTTTTATGTATTACAAACAAACCTGAAACCCTAAATTAGGGTGCCTGGGTGGCTCAGTCAGTTAAACGTCTGCCTTCATCTCAGGTCATGATCCCAGGATCCTGGGATTGAGTCCCGCATCAGGCTCCCTGCTCAGCAGGGAGTCTGCTTCTCCCTCTGCCGGCTGCTCCCTCTGCTTGGGCTCTCTCGCTCTGTAAAATAAGTAAACAAAATCTTAAAAAAGAGAAAGAAAGAAAGGAAGGAAGGAAGGAAGAAAGAAAGAAAGAAATCCTAAATGAATAGATAATAAGATAAAGCTAGTAATTTTGCTCTCTGATTGATATTTTATATCAAATTTATTAGGTTATTTCACTAACATCTATTGAACACTTGCCATATGCCACTGTCTTAGACACTAGAAATATAATGAAAGCCAAAATCATCATACTCTTTTGCCTCATAGAACTTATAGTCTAGAGGCATATGTAGATTTGAAATAAATGAACACAGAAATGCATACTATGTGCTATAATGGAAAAGTAAAGTGCTAGGGGAGAGACCTAACTTAGACTGATGAATGAGAAAATTGTCCCAAGTATGAGCAAACTCCCTGGGGCAAGAAAGAAAGAACAAGGAATATATGAGAAAATGGAAGAAGTCGAATGTGTCTACAGCAGCATGAGAAGGGGAAGGCTGTGGAAGATGAAGTTGAAGAGGTGGACAGGGTCCACATTACCCAGATCTGCAGAGGACACACTATCAATGTGATTCTCCTCGTTTGTGCAATATGACTTCCATCAAGTGTATTAAACAAGGGAATTCTGTGACTCCCTTTGGCATTAAAATAATTGCTTACGCTCTGGAGTGGAGAAAGATTTAAGGAGGGGATAAAGCACAAATGGACAGAAGATTTAGATATCTCTGCCAAGATCCCAGGTGGCTTGCCAGAAGGGTGGCAGTGAAGATGAGGAAAAAGTGGGAAATTTATCACGCATGGCAAAAGGGATAATAACACAAGTGTTCTAATAAAATGACCTTCAGTTTTCATAGTCTGAGAAGGTTTTTTTCTCTCTCATCTTTCTTATTTCTATGGCCATTCAGGTAAGAGTAGAAAATAACTGCCTTTGCATTTTCCCCTTATGGCAGACAAAAGAAATACACACACACACACAAACGTGTATCACTTTACCAAAATATGGAGGCAAATAAAATGATCCTACTTTCACACTTTAAATCCTTCCACAGGATACTCTCTCTTTCTCTCTATATCCCTTTCAGGGATGAATAGACATGCATTATAGCTTCTCAAAATTACAAATCACAAATGACTATTTTTATCAACTACAAAACATTTTTAGGTGAATATTACAAACTGTTGGTATTTCTATTTGCATGATACCAGAATTCTTTCTCCCTTCTTGATCTCTCTCTGTTTTTTGTAACTTTAACACATTAGTGGATACTGTTAGCAAAATATCTGACGTGATTCACTTTTCAATTTTTTTTAAGATTTTTTTATTTAGTTATTTGACAGACAGATCACAAGTAGGCAGAGAAGCAGGCAGAGAGAGAGAGAGAGAGAGAGAGAGAGAGAGGAGGAAGCAGACTCCCCATGGAGCTGGGAGCCCGATGCGGGGCTCGATCCCAGGACCCCGAGATCATGACCTGAGCCGAAGGCAGAGGCTTTAACCCACCGAGCCACCCAGGCGCCCCTCACTTTCCAATTTTACCAGCATCATTGGTTAATCACTAATTGTCATCTACAGACTTGTAAGTTAGTGAAACAGCCAAAGACATTTACCCAGAAACCAATCACAGCACCTCACAGCTGGGAAGCCAGACAAGGGGATGCTACTTTGTTTCTGTAAAAGGGTTTCAGGCCCTCCATGTAGTTCCAACACAACACATAAAGGGGAATTATTTTTATAGAAATACACTCCTATTCAAAAATCAGTTTAGGGACACCTGGGTGGCTCAGTCAGTCAAGTGTCTGCCTTCGACTCAGCTCATGATCTCAGAGTCCTGAGATTGAGCCCCGTGTTGGGCTCTCTGTTCAGCAGGGACACTGCTTCTCCCTCTCCCTCTGTGTGCTTTCTCTCTCTCTCTCTCTCTCTCTCTAATAAATAAATAAAAATCTTTTTTTTAATCGGTTTAAATGTGAATATGTTCAATCCATCTTTCAAGTATGATTTAACAAAATGTAAGTGTACCATATCTTTACAACTTTTAAAAAAAGTGATCAGTTCTGCCCTCAAGTTGGAATGGAATGAAAAGAAAGTATCTCACTACACATACACTGCGAGTCTCTAAATCTACGTCTATAAAATTTCTGACATTTTACTATCTCGAAGTTCACTATGTCTAGACTGCTTTTCTTCAAATAATCAAACTCTCTGCCTTGATTTATACCTTGCATAGGTGGTAAATCTTCAGATCTTAATTGCAACTTGATCACATATTTTAATCTAATTTATTGTCTTCCATTCAGAGGCATTTCATATATTTTATTTAAAGGCAAAACTGGAGGCAGCTAATGTTTCCATTATGAATCTGCTACTTAGATCTGACATTTCCTTTGACAATATTAAAGATAAATTCTGCCACCCTGTTATCTAGAATCTAATGAGTTTTAAAACATTTTATAAAGTGAGCTTAAGAGGCATCCAAAGCAAATACATCTATGTAATCACTAGCAAGATCAAAACACAAAAATATTACTAGCATCTAAGAAGCCCACGTTCTTTGGAGTACAAGTCATTGACAGCTTCACCAGAAGTAACAACCACCCCGACTTTCATCATCACAGATTAATTTTGTGTAATAATTTTATATTTCTATTTAATTATGTAGTTTTGTGTAATATTTTTAAGTGCTTATAAACAGAATTGTACACTATGCATTCATCAGCTTTCTTCCTTCAGTATCAAGCTTGTGAGATTCCACCACGTTGTGTGTAGAGCAACTCATTGGTTCTAATACTGTAGATTATTCCAGTGTGGGGATATAGCAACTTTTATTTGTCCTTTTTGCAGTTAAAAGACTTCTAAGTATTTCCAGTTTGAGGCTATTTACAAATTGTGCTGGAAAAATTCCTGCCTTTTTGGGTGTATATTTGTGCGTATTTGTTCCTCTTGGGTACATACATAGACAATAGAATGAAATTGTCAGATCAAATGGTAAGAGTATGTTCATCTTTTTTTAATATACTGCTAAATAATTTTCCAAGTGGTTCTACCACTTTAAATTGTCATGAGCAGTGTATGAGAGCTCCAGTGGTCTACATCCTCACCCATTCTCAGTATTCCCATTCTTTCATTTTAGCCATTCTGGTGCATATATAGTAGTATCTTATTTTGACATTGAAGTTTTGTTTTGTTTTGTTTTTAAGATTTTATTTAGTTATTTGACAGACAGAGATCACAAGCAGGCAGAGAGAGAGAGAGGAAGGGAAGCAGGCTCTCCGCTGAGCAGAGAGCCCGATGCAGGGCTCGATCCCAGGACCCTGAGACCCGAGCCGAAGGCAGAGGCTCAACCCACTGAGCCACCCAGGCGCCCCCTTGACATTGAAGTTTTAACTTCCACCTCCCTGAAAAACAATGAGCACATTATGTGTTCATTGACTATGAAAATATCTCTCCCTGTCTCTTTGTGTGTGTGTGTGTGTGTGTGTGTGTGTGTGTGTGTGTGTGTGTGTGTGTGTGAAAGAGAGAGAAAGGGAAAGAGTGCAACTTGTTAATTGGGTTTTCTTTTTTTCCCATTAAGTAGTGGGAATGCATTATATATTCTTAATATATGACCTTTATAGGATACATGTATTGCAAATCTCTTCTCCCAATCTGTGATTAATATATTCACTTTCTTAGTATGTATTTATACATTAGTATATTCACTTTTCTTAACATCTTAACAGTCTTGGATGAATAACAGTTCTTAAGTTAGGTGAAGTCTGGTATTTGAATGTTTTCCTTTATCATTAGTGATTTTAATAATCTATAAAGAAATTTTTACCTAATGCTAGATAATAAAGTTAGTCTCCCATCTTCTGTTCTGCTTTTAGCATCTGGACCTATAAACTATCAGAAACAGATTTTCATGTATGCTACAAAGCAGGGGTCAGTTTTTCTTCACACAGATATTCAAATAACCCAGCACCATTTATTGAAAAGGCCATCTGCTTTCCACCAGACTGCAGTGTCATTTTTTAATGCATACAATTTAATGTGTTTGAACATATGCATGCACCCACAAAACCATCACCGTGATCAAGGTAATAAACACACCCGCCATCTCCAAAAGATTCTTCTCATCTCTACCCTTTATTTTGTGGTAAGAAGACATCACTTGAGATCTACCCTTCTACCAAATTTTTCAGTGTTCAACACAAAACTGTTAACTATAGGCACCAGTACATCAAATCTCTAGAATTTATTTACCTTGCATAAGTGAAAATTAATATGCATTAAACAATAGTGCCCTATTTCCCTCCCTCCAGCTCTTGGGCACCATGATTCTACTCTCTGCTTCTAGAAATTTGACTATTTTGGATACCTCTTATAAGTGAGGTATCCAGAATCATGCAGTATCTGTTCTTCGTGACTGGCTTATTTCACTTAGTATAATGGTCTCCAGGTCCTTGCATGTTGTTGCATATGGCAGTATTTCCTTCTTTTTAAAGGCTGTGCAATATTCTATCTCCCATTTTCTTCATGCATTCATCTGTTAATGGACATTTAAGTTATTTCCATATCTTGTCTATTGGAAATAATGCTACAATGAACACAGGAGGATGGATATCTCTTTGAGATCCTGACTTCAGTTCTTTTGGGTATATACCCAGAAGTGGAAGTCCTGGGTCATATGTAATTGTTTTTAATTTTCTGAGGAAACACCAATTGTTTTCCATTGTGGTTGTGCCATTTTACTTTCTTACCAACAGATGCAAGGATTCCAATTTTTCTTTATCTCGCCAACACAAAGTTCGCATCATATATAGTTCTCCATCCTTTTAATCTTAACTTTTACTGCTTGCTTATATTTAAGTTGTCTCGTAGGCAAAATTAAACGTAATTTTTTTCTTTTCATCCACTGATAATCTTTGCCTTTCAATTGGAATAGTTAGTCTTCTTGCATGTATGTAGTTATAAATATACTTGGCTTTAAATCTACCTTATTATAGTTACTTTATAGACTGATTCTTTTTTCTTCCCTTTGAAAATTTCAAGTATTTTTATATTCCAATTTCTTCCTTGATTAACTTGTTTATTTATTATTCTTTTAATAATATCTTTTTCTTTCTTTCTTTCTTTTTTTAAAGATTTTATTTATTTATTTGACAGAGAGATAGCACAAGTAGGCAGAGTGGCAGGCAGAGGCAGAGGAAGAGGGAGAAGCAGGCTCTCCACTGAGCAGGGAGCCCGATGTGGGACTCCACCGCAGGACCCTGGGATCATGACCTGAGCCGAAGGCAGCCTCTTAACTGACTGAGCCACCCAGGTGTCCATTTTCTTTTAATAATATCTTAAAGATTAAAATGTGCTTCCTTGACTTATTGTGATCTAATATATATTAGTACTTACATCACTTGCCTGACAATACTACAACCTTAGAACACCTACCTCCATATATCCTTCATTTCTGGGGGTATTACTGTCATATATTTTAATGACATAAATAACCCATAAGGTATATATTTAATTACATATTTAACATACATTATAATCTAATATGACCTCATTTCTCTTGTTCCATACATGTAAAACTCATTTAGATTTATTCTATAGTTGCCCTAATGCTTTGCATGTTTCTCTACTCCTTGGAAGTTCCTAAATTCTACTTTTCATCTCCCCAGAGCAATGAGATTCTTGAAGACTCCACCTAGTTTCTTAGTCTCTTACATAAACTTTTCACTTGGTTTATCATAGGTATAGGTCACATACAAACCACCAAATGCCAGAAGGGGAAAAGCAGTGCTGAGGTTGGACTGGCTTCTCTGTACTTCCATTTTCTCTGGAATCTCGATTTGGTTTGGCTGCCACAGTAGCAATAATCTCTCATCATTGCCTCCCCAGGCCCTATGAAAACCACCAAAAACTCTGCTTAGCCACTTTCTCTGTTGCCTTCCTGCTTGCTGTCTCTGCCTTTCCTCTCCCCATTTTAGAATAAAAGCAATGCAGAATGTCAAATTCACATCCCTGAATTTCCTTCTCCAAGATTTTGGCTCCTTATATCTTGGTAGTTCATGGATTCCTTCAAACAGATTTTCTTAAATTGAGCTTCTGCTACTTTTCTGTCAAAGGAAGACTGGATAGGCTGCAAGCTATTCCATTGTATTGGCAAGCGGCAGTCTCCAGGTGCCTGGGTGGCTCAGTTGGTTAAGTGGCTGCCTTTGGCTCACGTCATGATTCCAGGGTCCTGGGATCCAGTCCCACATTGGGCTACCTGCTCAGTGGGGAGCCTGCTTCTTCCTCTCCCTCTGCCCGTTGTTCCCCCTACTTGTGCTCTCTCTTTCTCTGCCAAATAAATAAATAAGTAAAATCTCTTTTTTTTTTTAAAGCAAAGTGGCAATCTCCCTAATTTCTCTTATGAGTTTTTAACATAATGCTTTTTACTTTCTTGGGAGAAGGGGAGATTGTTGAGATATTTGTCCCAAAATATATTACACATATTTCTATTTGTTACAAAATTTAGTCGATTTGATAATAGGACCATTTATTTGCTGCCTCTTTATATTTCTAATTATTTGAGTTGAAAGAGGTTTTTTTTTTTTGTTTTTACACATCATGTAGCTTACTTACTCTGGTTTGTTCATTTTAAAGAAGAACAAACCGAAGACTAAATAAGTTAAGGAATTTTGTCTGTCATACAATTACTTACTAGTAGATCCAAAACTGGAACATAGGATTTGAGATTTCCAGTAAAATACACTTTCACTTGTTTTGGAAGGTGTCTTGGCCAAAGAATTAGGTATATTTCTTTTATCTTACAAGATTATTTGAGTAAGACGTTGAGTGAGATGTTCATGATTTCTGGAAACACGCATCAGACACATGAATTAGTGACTTGCTCACTCTTACTTTAACATTAAATTTTAAAGTTAACATTAAATTTTAGTCATACATTATCCACATCAGTTACTCAGGTCTTTGCCAGTTTCGTTATTTTCCTTGAGTTTTTAAATATATCCAAGCCGATTAGAGACCATTCCTTATTTTAAGAGAGATCCCAAAGAGAGGTCCTTTCTAAGTTAAGTGCCTTATATATGACCTGGTAATAATTAGTTTTTCTCTTTTATGCTTTAGGTGATTGACAATAACTTCCTTTTTCATAGAAAGGGCTTACAAACATGATTTCTTATTCTCTAATACAAATATTGCAAGGAAGAAAGCCTGCAAAATTATTGAAAAATATAATATTTAAAAATCTTTTAAAAACTGCATACTTTGGGGGAAACTGGGTGGCTCAGTTGGTTAAGCATCCAACTCTTGATTTCAGCTCAGGTCATGATCTCACGGTCGTGAGATCGAGCCCCCTGAGGATGCAGCCTGCTTAAGATTCTCTCTCCCCACCCCCTAAAAAAACTGCATACTTTGGGTATCTTCCAGGATATCAATACATAAAATATTTCTTGGGAATGAAATGCCCCATGTATTGAGGTACACTGTTTCCTTGTGACAGTTTATAAGTTGATTTTTCCCCCAGATTGACAGAAGGCAAGTATCAAGATCCTCAGCCAGCTAGTTAAAACTGTTTTTTGTACAATGAACTTTATCCAAACAATGTGCATAGACTGTCCTCATTGGACATAAAAATATATTTAGAGGGTATAAGGAATGGCCTTCAATTATTCTGAGACACATATTTTTGAAACATTTTATCATTTCTGAAATCAGAATGCATGTTACAATTATAACTTGCCATATTTAATTGGTAGCATTTAAAAAAAATTAGTGGTAAATAAAACAATGGTGTATCTTATACTCAGTATGGTATCCCACAGTGGACTAATTTCAGTATTAATAAACCACCAGAGTTCTACAAAACCAGTCAGATGTGACAGATATATTTTTCAACTAGATGATCTTTACCTACGTGGGTCTGGGGGTTTTTTTCTGTGATTTGTTGAAAACAAATTCAGAAGTATACTGTTTTGTTACATTTCGCTCCCCAGCAACTTCAGACTGATTCTATATTTCAGCCAGGAAGGGTTTCCTCTCACGCTCTCATGTCCCTTTGGTTGTCAATTACCCCTGAATCTTTCCACATACCTCTTTCTCCTCTTTCTGCAGCAACAAAAAATGTCCTATTATCTTCCATTTCGATGATCAGAAAGCTGCTTTCTATCCTCTCTCCCACTCACTTCACATGTCCTACTATTCTCTTGACTTTGAAATAGGATGATAAGAAATGCTTTCATAAGAAATGCGTGTACCTCGCAATGTTCTTGTGAAGATCAAATACGTGAAAACCCTCAACAGATATTAAATTTGGTTTTTTATTTTATTTTCACCCTATCTGCTGTATACAGCAAAAAACTCAGTTTGAGGCACTCCTGTTCACCGCTGGGATTCAGGCAGGTTTGGGCATGTTTCGCAAACTGAAAAGATAGGACTCTCGGAAGCCTATTTACAAGGCTGAGGAGTCTCCTAAGAAAACTTGAGTTATATCAGTTCCTGGGGTTCAGACATATCTGGGCATGTCTGCCAGACTGATGGGTCTATAAACAGGCATCAGAAAACTCTTTTCAGAAAAACCAATCCTGCATAAGAAGAAGCCTGGCACAAGGAGTTTAAACTAATAAAAGTTTAGTATTTGGTAAGGAGTAAGGATTCTGAACCCAGCATGGCAGCAGCAATTCAGTCTGCCCTTAGTCCCAACCCCTGGAAGCTCTGTCACCAGGATGGCAAAGATTTTAAAGAAAAATAATCCCTCTCTCACAAAGGTAACTGCACTTTTGTCTCAGGATTTCTTTTCCTTTAGTGTCCCCCAGTTCTTGGTCACGCAGCTTCAAAGAATGAAGAGGTAGACCAGGGGGAGGAGTGGTGCGTGGCACTGCAAACTTTATTGAGCGATAGTACAAAGCTCCTGAAAGTGGAAGGGACCCGAGAGAGTTGCTGTTGGAGTTTCTAACTCCAGGGGTTTTTATGAGATTGTTGGAAGGCTGTTGTAATCTAATTAGCCTTCTGTCACCCAATCAGGTTTTTGTCCACGTGCTCATCTACATATCAGGTAGTTGTTCAGGGCAAGGGGTGGAGGGCTCCTTCCAGGGTGGTGTAGAATAAGAGTATGGGGTCTTTTTCCTTTTAAAGGTACTTTCCTCTTTGGACGGAGGTCTCTTGCCCCTGCCTGCCTTTCTATCGACTATCCTCCATTACTTTGAAGACAAAAGAGTGAGGAGGAGGAAGAGGAGAAGTTCAAACATTAGCCAGCAGTTCAGCAAATACATGAATGGGTACAGAAAGAACATGAAATTTCAATTGTCAAATCCCCTACTACAAATCTCCCTTCCTGGCTGCCTCATGTCAATCTTCCTGCCTGTCACAGACAATCCTTTTCAAACCAAATTCCCATGATTTTATTCTCCTGTCAAATACTCTTATATTGCTCACCATTTAGCAAAGCTTCCAATTATTTAACTTGTCATAGAGGCCCATCATAATCTGTCCCAGACTAATTGTTAACTTATAAAATAAGAATGGTATGAAGTGGGAAGCATGGTACAATATTAACCATAAAAACTATAAAAAGCGATCTTACTGATGTGGAAAACATAGGCAAAAGAAAAATCAAATTTCCTTACTACTTACAGCCCATTCACAAGTCCTTAAAACAGGCAGAGTAACATTCTTCTAGAAACTCAGTGCCTCAGTGGCTAAAGACAAAAGGCAATCTTAGCCTGACCCCCAGGATCCTGTAAGTCTACTTTAACATATAAAAATTCCTTTTTCTTTACCCCCAAAATACATGTTGGCAATCATCCCCCAAGCATATGACCTACCGATATACATCTAAAGGGTGGGTATTGGACAGTAATAAGTGGCGTATTTCTAACAACAGCTAGCCCCCTCAAGGTCCTGGAAACCTTGCTTCAAAAATTCCTTACAGACTTATGCTATTCCTAATCCTCAAACCCCAACTCCCAAGTATATAATCAACCATTTCTCACAACCCCAGTTCAGCAGCTCTTTCTGCTCAGGGATCCTGCCCCCGTGCTTTAATATAAGTCACCTTTTTGCACCAAAGACATCACAAGAATTCTTTCTTGCCCACTGGCTCCACACCTCACCAACATTCAAAAATGACATCACTATGATATATTAGAATTTGGTAAAATATATTGCAACTTAAATAGAACCCATACTTCTTTCTTTCTTTCTTTCTTTCTTTCTTTTTTACGATTTTCTCATTCAAATATCAACATTATACTGACATGGCAAACCACGCAGTTAGCCACAAACTTTGCTACTTTCAATTCACAGAAGACCTTAGCAAAATAATACTGGCATTATTGTTGTTCTCTTTTCATTCTTGATACAATTTGTTGTGAAAGTGACCTTTTCACATTGCAGTCTTTTACCATGAGACTCAAAGTAGGATGCAAAATTGCTTCCACCTAAGGCAAAGGCATCTGAATCTTATTATGATGATGACATGATAAAGTCCTGATAGTTAAAATGCCCTTTGTCTTTGTCCTTTTTTTTTTCCTGTTCAAGTTAATATCACCATTTCCAGAAGATTCTCTCTTTTATTTTATTTGCTTCATTTGTTTTTTGGGGTTTTTTTGTTTTTTGTTTTTTGTTTTTTAAGGATCACTGCTCCCTCCCATTATTGTTATTTTAGGTATATAAAGTCCTCAAAGAAAAATTGGTTTTTATAAAATAGGGGTGGGAAAATTATTTTCCTCTACCCTGTAAGTTCCTGGCTAGGACCCCCCCCCATAAAAAAGGCAGATTAATAAGAGAAAAACAAATGAAATTTAATAACATGTATACTTCCTATATACATGGGAGATCCCCAGGAAAAGTAACTTCCCAAAATGCCCCAAGTCACCACCTTAAATACCATCTCCAGCTAAAGACAAAAGAGGATGTTGAGGAATAGGGAGCCAGTTACTGGAAGCTACAGTAAACACATGTGATTGTTATGCAGATTTAAATCAGCATCTTCACTGATAAGAGTTCCTAAATATTTAGTAGTGCTCCCCTTCCTGATATCCAGAGGGAGATACCCTTACAAATTGAGATTTCTTTTATCACTATAAATGTCTCTTCTCAGCTTTTAGAGCTTTTCAATGTCTGTTTCTTAAAAATAATCAGTCTAAAATAATCCTTACATCAAAGAGGCATATACTTTGGGGTAGCAAATTCTGCTCCCCTTCAATATTTTTCAAATTCAATGTGGGAAACAAAGGCAAAAGAAAAATTAAATTTCCTTATTCCTGACAATCCATTAATAAATCCTTAAAAGAGGCAGAGTGACATTCATCTAAGAGCTCAGCTGCCTGGATGTTAATACTTTGCTGAAAGCAAAAGGCAATTTTGGCCTAATTCCCAAGATCCTGTGAGTCGGCTCTAAAATGCAAAAATTCCCTTGAAAACTTCCTTTACCTCTAGTCCCCAAGATATATGCTGGCAATCATTCCCCACCAATATACATATGAAGGGTCTCATGACTAAGGTTTTATTATGCAGTAATGAATCACTTTTCCTAACAACAGGTAGCCCCCTCAAGGTCCTGGAAACCTTGCTTCCAAAATTCCTTGGAGAATTATGTGGTCCCTACCCTCCTCTCAACTTGAAAGTATATAATGGGCCACTCCTCATGACCCCAGTGCAGCTCTCTCTTCTCACGGGTCCTGTCCCTGTGCTTTAATAAAACCACCTTTTGCACATCTCAAGAATTCTTTCTTGGCAGTCAGCTCTGAACCCCAACATCTTTCCTACATCACTGTGATTTCTCTGTGCAATTTATTATCGATATTATAGAAAAAAAGATTTTTTCACCAAAAGTGTTGCTTTTAATAGGAAGTATCATATTTAACAGCACTCATCTTTTAAATCATTTCACGCATTTATAAGCTTTTAATGGATAGGTATTTTTCCTGTTGCATTAAGTTTAATCTCATAAGAAATATGCTTCTTTCAATATTCCAGGAGTTTTTGCTTATAAACGAAGCTGTTTATATAACCTAGGGGTTATCCAGAAATCTAAGAACAAGTTTCAAGGCCCTTTTCGAAGTGATGTGTCAGTCAGGATTTTGTTTGTTTGAAAGAGAGAAAATCATAATGGAAAGTAAGCTCAGATGAATAGTGATTTTATGAAGAATCTGGGCAGCTTATGGAATGGAAGATGGGACCACAGGACCTAAGCAGCTCCTGGATCCCCAGATATGCACCTGTCTGCCTCCCCATTCTCTCCTTTGGGAGCTTTCCTTGAGCTTTCCCTTGCACAAAGGACCCATCAGCTACCATTTCCTAATCTCAGACAGTTTCCATGCCAGGCTCCTCCTCTTGCATAAGCCTTAAATGTCTCAACGATTCCTGCCTCATCCTCATCAACATTTCTCTGACCTTGAACTTGCCTCTCCTCCTACCTACAGTAATAGAATAAACTTCCTTCCTCCCTCCTCACTGAAGAAGTCCCTTCTGTGACAAATGGGCATGCCTAGTTGAGAGCTGTGTCATCAGTAAAATAATTATTTAATTATGTAGTTACTGAGTAATAAAATAATCATTTAACTACATAGTTATGGAGTAACCACTATGGGATGGCATGGTGCTAGGGCCTGTGGATAAAACAAAAAGAAAAACCACAGGGACGCCTGGGTGGCTCAGTTGGTTAAGCAGCTGCCTTCGGCTCAGGTCATGATCCCAGCGTCCTGGGATCGAGTCCCACATCGGGCTCCTTGCTTGGCAGCGAGCCTGCTTCTCCCTCTGCCTCTGCCTGCCACTCTGTCTGCCTGTGCTCACTCTCGCTTCTCTCTCTATGACAAATAAATAAATAAAATCTTTACAAAAAAAAAAAGAAAAGAAAAACCACAGGTGTTTAACAGTTCAGTGGGAGAGAGGAACATTATTAAATTACTGTAAGGGCCTATTTAGCCAGAGCGGCCCCACCTCGGTTGAACAGCCATTTTGTTGTTTATGCAGTAAAACTTAAATGGACCCTGCTCCCCCAGGGGAACTTACTTAAAAGCAAGTCCAGGAAACCAGTCTCAGGTAACAAAGCCTAAATACAAGGGTGGGTCAGGTCAGGTGGAGATAACAGCCCGAATGCAGGGATGAGTTGAGTCAGGTGGAGACATGCAATCAGTAAAGCGCACATACTGTCTCCCTAACTACCAAGAAGTGTGAGCCCCGCCTTTTGGGCTCCAATTCTGACTAAGGCGATAGGCTAGTTCAAATAGCTACTATGGGGTGAATTGTAATTCAATTGGCCACCCATGCGTGACCTAGCATACTGTGCAGCTTTCTCTGTATGTTACAATCTTATTTGCCACCTGTGTGTGGCCAGGCCCAACCACATGGCCTTTGCTCTATAAAAGTTAGTCTGTGAGGCAGGGAGGGGTCGCCCTC
This sequence comes from Lutra lutra, assembly GCF_902655055.1. Lineage (NCBI taxonomy): Eukaryota > Metazoa > Chordata > Mammalia > Carnivora > Mustelidae > Lutra > Lutra lutra. The sequence goes on from NC_062290.1 coordinate 56,554,949, forward strand.
TCTGTAAGGGGCGGCCCCAACTGGTCTGTTTGATGGTCAGTTTGATTCTTGATGCTTGGTGCAAAATAAAGCTTTGCTTGACCTTCGCTTTGTATCAGTCTCGCTCCTTTGACCATGGACCTATTATTGGGGGACCCAACATTACTACACAAAAGGAATGTAGCAGGGCTTGCTATAGGATATTTTCTTCCATCTCCATGATAAGCTTTTATCTGGGCAGAATAAACATTCTATTTTCCAGAGCCACTTGTAGCTGGACATTATCACACCATAAAAGGAGAGGAGAGGCTCACCTTCTCTTCTCCTTTCTTCTTCCTGCTGGTAGGCATGTGTACACGATGGCCATGCCAGCAGTGCCCAGGAAAGCCATGCCCCTTGCAATGGTTGAGGAACCAGACAGAAGGAGTTGTGGCTCAGTATGACCTCCTGGCTGCTCCGCCGCCCCTGGGGCTGCCTACCTACACACTGTTACACCAAAGAGGAATAAGTTTCCCTCTCGTTAAAACCAATGTTATTTGAAGTCTCTATTACATCAAAGGGGGGCATAAACATGCTAATATTACTATGTATTTTCAGACTGTAATAAATCCTATGAAGCAAGGAAGAGAGTACTCTGGCTTAGTAAGAAAGATCAAGGAAGAGGTCCCCCATTCAGTTATTACTGAAAGAAAATTACCCACTGACTATGAAGTGCTAGGCACCGTTCTAGGCATTAAGCATACATACTGAACAAAATTCATGTCCTTGCTGAGCTTACATTATAGTCTCTACAACAGGCAATCAATCCATCGGTAAATGGGTAAAAATATAAGTAGCGATAATGTGGCAAAGAAAAAGCAACATTAGAGGAAAAAGAGAGAGGAGGGAGGTACTATTTGGAGTAGAGTAGTCAAGAAGACCTCACGAAGGCAGTGAGGTCATGTGGGCAGAGACCCAGATGAAGGGAGAGGGTGATGATTCCGGTGACAATCTGGGACACTGTCCAGGAAGAGGGAACAGGCAGTGCATCCACTCTGCTTAGACAGGGAGCTTGAAACATGAGAGGAACAACAGGAAAGCCGGTGTGACTGAGCTCTAAGAGCACATGGACTTCCAATAACCTAGCAAATGAAACTTCACTGAGCACAGTACATTTTTTTGGTGCAGTTCATGGGACCAACACTGTGCTACCTTGAAAATAATCACTTAGAGAAGCAGAAAATATCAGGAAAAAGAATTTTTTAAAAAAAATTTTTATTTATTTGACAGAGAACACAAGTAGGCAGAGAGGCAGGCGGGGTCGGGGTTGGGGGGAAGCAGGCTCCCTGCCAAGCAGAGAGCCCAACTCGGGGCTCGATCCCAGGACCCTGAGATCACAACCCAAGCTGAAGGCAGAGGCTTTAACCCACTGAACCACCCAGGCACCCCCAGAAAAAAGAATATTTTATATTGAGTTTAAACTAACTGCAAATTATACATGATGTTGGATTGCTAAACAACGTTCAAATGCTGCCTTAACATGCTGCCATTATTATTAAGCCTTACACATACTGGCATAGGTTAAATGAAGTGCATCATTTAACATGTAAGTGCCTTGATGTTCAACCTTTCTTTGCTTCCTGCCTCCAGATGTTTCCAGGTTTTAGTTGGGTAGTAATGGAAATGGGAGGCACATTCCTTCGAAAAACTATGGAAGACAGATAAGTCATCATTATCAAGAGAAAATGATAAAGGAGAAAACACATGCATAGTGCAGTTTCCAGTTCTTGAACACTGTGTCTTGGGACACTGAGGTCCCAGCTGAAGCTGTGGTAAAGCCGAAAGTCTACAGCTGACAGTGACTGCAGACAACTTAGGGGTAGGAAGATTTGAGCTTCCACCTCTCCTCTTTCTGCCCACCTACTCTCTTACTTCTCCTCAATTCCCCACTGCCAGTAAATTTCAGAAGATTAGAGAACATCCAGATTTTTAAAAAAGGGTTTTAGCAGAATCCTCTGGCTTCATATGAAAATTACCAAATTAAGAATATTGCATGGATTTTGTAAATGTCCACAATTGCCAAAAAATGGAAAGAGCCCAGATGTTCATCGATGGATGAATAAAGAAGATGTGATATATACATATACATATATATATATAATGGAATATTAGCCATCAAAAAGAATGAAATCTTGCTATTTGCAACGACATGCATGGAACCTAAGGGTATTATGTTAAGTGAAATAAGTCAGAGAAAGACAAATACCATATAATTTCACACATATGTAGAATTTAAGAAACAAAACAGATGAACAGAGGGGAAAGGAAGGAAAAATAAAGTAAAATAAAAACAGAAGGAGGCAAACCATAAGAGACTCTTAACCAGGGAAAAAACTGAGGGTCACTGGAGGGGAGGTGGGTAGAGGGATGCAGTAACTGGGTATGGGCGTTAAGGAGGGCACCTGATATAATGAGCACTGGGTGTTATATGCAACTGATGAATCACTAAACTCTACCCTGAAACTAATAATACATTATATGTTAACTAGCTTGAATTTAAATTTTTAAAAAAGAATATTGCATGGATTCTTTAAATGAAATTTATAACATTATCATACTAAAAACATTTTCAAGAGCTCTCTATAAGATACATTTCCTCAAATACTCTGCCCAAAGCAAAACTGGGGAAATACTTAACTGCACGTGATGTCACTGCCAACAGTCTGCCCCTTTCCTCTACCTAAAGGGAACTGAGAATCTCCAGGCAGACTTTCTTATGAAATATATAGGTAATTCAAACACAGCTAATATTAGACCATGAAAGACCTTCTATAAGAAGCACAATTACAACAAATAATAAGGTGCTTAGTCTTTTAACAATAGCAGAAGTTTTAGGAATAAAATTTTTGATGCAAAAGTTAATACTGTTTCATCTTGAAACATAAATGGATTAGAACTTATATGGTGCATGAATTGGTCTTGGGAATTAAGTTTAAAAAAAAAAAAAAGATAGTGGTATTTCCAGTTCATTTTGACAACTGGCTCAGCAACCTCCAAATGCAGCTCCTTTCAACTTCTCCCCAAAATATCAAAGACAGAAGAAAGATAAATACCCAAAGTCACAAAGAAAAATATAACTATCAGGCAGTCATCTAACACTATAATCTTGGAGGGATTGACAACAATTGCAAGGCTGTCAGGGCTAGGTTTAGAAAAACAAATCAGAATTCAGCAAATGACACACACTGTCTTCAATTTAGGAGAAAATTTAAAAATGACCTAAAAATATAGGCAGAAAAACGTTTGTTCTTCCAAATCGTCTATGTTCCTGACCTAGAAAACTAGGGATTGTGTCAATCAGAAAATCACGTAACTGCTCTTCTGGGCCAAAGGGATGTAAATCCACCCATGCCTCTCTTCCATTTTTCTATATTCAGAATAAGGTTACAAGTCCCAGAGAACAGTCAGAACATAAAATTAGTAGGGAATCTGGGGACTGGTGGAAACTCAGAGAATTTGAATAATTATAACCATGTGCACAGCACTATAATCACAATCTTTAATAAAGATCAGAAAGGAAGAAGTAATATCTTTATTCAAAAATCAGATTGCCATGTAAATAGAATTCTTAGAGTCTATGAAAAATCTCAATTAAACTAATAAGTGAATTTTCCAATGTCACTGGGAAAAAAATTGAACATGAAATCAATTGTATTTCTATAGACTATCAATTAATAATTAAAAAACAAAATTTCAAAATATTATTTATAATAGCATCTCCAATACATATATCTTAACAAAAGATGTGTGGAAACTACACACTGAAAACTATGTGGAAACATTGGAAAAGGGGCGCCTGGGTGGCTCAGTGGGTTAAAGCCTCTGCCTTCGGCTCAGGTCATGATCCCAGGGTCCTGGGATCGAGCCCCACATCGGGCTCTCTGCTCAGCGGGGCGCCTGCTTCCCTTCTTCTTTCTGCCTGCCTCTCTGTCTACTTGTAATCTCTGTCTGTCAAATAAATAAATAAAATCTTTAAAAAAAAAAAAAGAAGAAGACTAAATGAAGGGAAAGTTATACCATGTTAATGAATGAGAAGACTCAATATTGTTAAGATATCAATTCTCCCTAAATTGATCTATAAATTCAATGAAGTGTTGATCAAAATACTATCATGCTTTTCTTCAAAACTGACAAGCCAATGCTAAAATTTAGATGGAAAAGCAAAGGACATACAATAGCCAGTCATATAAGGAAAAAAAAAAGATTTTTATTAAATGTTACTAAAATTTTGTGCCTGGTTATCATGCAGCATTATTGTGGAAATAGTTAACTATCTAGAAATTCCTGAGAAAAAGGGGTTGTGGCTTAAAACACTTCAGGTCGCTTTTGGAGCCAAATAGAATATGGCTAAAAAATGTCAAAGGAGAATGAAGAGAATGGAGAATGATGAGAAAACCATTATAGGATGCTGGAAAAGTACAAAGCATGTGATGTCGAGGCAAAAACTTGTCTTAAATGATTACCTATAACTTGGAAGACAGAAAATGCACCCAATGAATCCATGACCTTGAGCAAGGAGGTATCTAGGTGAAATGCTGACACCATCAGCTGGTTATCCTGGCTGTACAAAATGGGCACTACCAGAGAGAATACAACTCCAATAAGATTGGACCATATACAAACGTAAGGAGAAAATTTCAAAGGCTCAAAAACTGTAGTGTTTGCAGAGTTGGGAAGTAAAACAGTTTCATCTTCAGTTTATATGTTTATGTGTAACCAGTCTCTGCCCCATTCTTTGTCCTTTCTCATTACCTTCTTGGCTTTTTTGTGTATAAATCTTACTGTATGTCATTTTTGCTTGGATTCCCACATTATAGTTAAACTTTGAGTTGAATTAATAGAGTTGAAAGCATGTTCATTGTTCTGAAATTAATAGAGTTGAAGATGTTCATTGATTTGAAAAAGTCTGACAATTAACTGAAAGAAAAAAGATGTCCAAAAAATAATATGCTAAGATCCAGTTTTTGTTTAAAATAAAATATATTCCATAGAAGATATTACCAGATGACATACAACATAGTGTTTCAGTGGTTACCTCTGAATGGCTAGTAGTAAATGTAGGCATTTATTTTTTTATTTGTGCTTATGTGCATTTTCAAATTTTTCAATGTAAACATAATTCCATTCTGTATTCAGAAAAACAATAATCAAAAAGAAAGTCAAGTTTTGACTGAGAAAAGCAGAAATTGCGAAGAACTGAACTCTTAAATGATGTCACGCTATTTCCTATAGCAAAGATAGACATTGGAAAAGTAAGTTTCTATGGAAAAAAAAAAAAAAGGTAATGATGTCCTAGCTGGCACATAGTAATTTGACTGTAATTGGATATTGCTAACAGGGACAATTAAATATAAAAATTGTTTCTCACTAAAATCACTAATTTTTTTTAAAGATTTTATTTATTTATTTGACAGAGAGATCACAAGCAGGCAGAGAGGCAGGCAGAGAGAGAGGAGGAAGCAGGCCCCCTGCTGAGCAGAGAGCCCGATGCGGGGCTCGATCCCAGGACTCTGAGATCATGACCTGAGCCGAAGGCAGCGGCTTAACCCACTGAGCCACCCAGGTGCCCCAAAATCACTAATTTTAATATAATATGTGAACAATGGTTTTTCCTACTCCCAACAGGACAATGGCCATTTAACTTTCAACCGCATTTATTTTCATATTTTAATCCCATAAGCAGCATATTGTTCCAGGATTATAATCACCATGGAGCAATTGTTAGAATATCAGATTGAACCCCTGATAAAAAGAAACCTTCCTCAAAATAAGTAAGAACACCCTTTTCTATCTTAAATTTAGTAATCAATCAGCTTCCAGAATTATCCAAATTATTAGAGTATATTTACCCCAATAGTGACTTTATAAATATGTAACGAGAACAAATTCTCATCTTAAAACCTAAAAATTGTATACTTAGGTTCTAAAATCCATAATCTCAGGCGAGCAGCTGACACTGTTTGGCTGATTAAAATATCAGAACTGGCCTACCCATCAGATACCATCACATTGACTTAAATACTACCTGCCTGAGATGCAAAAAATAATGTGAGCTGTCTGTCTTTCAGGTGATGGGCTCGGGCGTCTTTGGCATATAGCTTCGGTGGTCAAACAGTCATTGTTTAGATTCAGTTGAAGCAAGTTTCTGTGGAGCATTTGTGGAGCTTCTACAGTGTGAGGTGCCCAGAAGCAGGTGTTGAGGTGAAACACAGCTGAAGGACAGCAAAAGGTCCAGTGACAGCTTCACCACTGGGTCATTTTCTGGTAATTCCATTCCAGCCATAGGAGTGCAGAAGTACTACAAAAGCAAGACCCTAAGGGGGAGTTTGGCCTCAAACAGAAAAGGAGGATGTTCTTTGTTAGGACTAGTTCTGTGTTAGGCATGGCAGGATGAGTATTTAGGGACCCAGTGGTAAACTGACCATAGACTTGGACTCTGACTCAATAAGGACTTTTGCTACAAAAGGTTTCCCAAACAGTCAGACTTGGTTTTTCTAAGTTTTCAACATTTTATGACTTCAGCTTCATTCTGTCATCACTCCACCGTCAGCTTGGGAAGGTAAATGGCTTCAGTTCTGAGGATTCTTTACGGTTGGAAATAGCACACAGTGAAGGAAAGACTCTACTATCAGAAACTGTTTATCGTAAGGCAAATCCTTTAAGATCTATGAGTTTCAGTTTGCAGACTATTAACATATGCATAATGAAATAACCTATTTACCAATGTTAGAATCCACCTAGAACCAAAAATCATGTCATAAATGCATTTTTAAAATTTATTTTATTGGGGGAGGCCTCGGTGTCTCACTCAGTTAAGCATCTGACTTAGGCTCAGGTGATGATCTCCAAGTCACGGGATTAAGCCAGACATGGGGGGCTCTGCTCATGGAGGAGTCTGCTTCTTCATCTCCCTTTGCCCTCCCCCTGCTTGTGCTCTCTCTCCCTCTGTCAAATAAAAAATAAAATATTTTTTAAAAATTAAAAAATAAAATCTACTTTATTATGAATAATATTTCCAATAACAACTGCCTAATTGCAATGTAATGCAAAATCATATTTCTCTATATCCGTAATGTTTCCACAGAAACTGATGATCACACACCAAAAACACATCTCTTATTAACATATTAGTAATGCAGAAAACTTATTTTTTCTATCTTTGCACGTGTTCAAGTGAAGAGCATTTCACAGAAGTAATTTTACAATTCCATTATCTTTACAATGGCAAACTAGTGGAAAGACCTTTTCATGGAGACAGACAGAGAAATAATTCTCTAATTCAAAGTTTTCCTGGTCTAGTATCAGTTAGGCTATTCATCTGTATTCAGTTATATCTCCAATTTGTTTCACTGGAATTTTATCTTTTATTACATATAGTTCTGTGTCATCTGGTGGCAAGCCTGAGTGTATGAAAGATTAGTGTAAATTGAATTTCATGAATCAATTTAGATTGTAAGTGCTGTAGATTACTTCATAATTCACTTGATAAATTTATTTCTTAATCCAGCTATTTGCAAGCTCAAAAATTGTTATACTGGTTTTCTAAAAGGGGATTTGCTGAGGTGCAAAGGTGAAATTGGTAGAAGAACACATCAGTGCTTGGTACTTTACGGACAGTCTGTTCCTTTTATAGCAAAACTTGCTAACATCTGGAAAAGCATGTTGCCAGTATTAACCACCATGAGGAAAAACAACTTACCATTTTAATCAGTAATGTCAAGGATATAGGCTTTTACAGTAGGTATTGATATTTTAAATTCAAACATTTTTGGGGTGTGAACAACTGTGTAATATTTATTTCTCTTTCTGTGCAAGGAAAGTAGGACCCATTTTGTAGATATCACACCACAGAAAACAACGTTCATAGAACAGGTGAATCCCTGAAACGTGAGGTAGTGAAGATCGATAAGTGAGCATTTTCTAAGTCAGGCGGGCTACTGCATATCCTGCTTTGTTGATATTGTTCATTATATTTATTATCAATTTCATGGTGAAATTTAATACAGAGAATACAAATAGACTAATCAGAATAAAGGGGGAAAGGATCTTTCAAGTAATACAAGGTTCTTAGATTATGGAATTAGGAATAAATGACTAGCATATTGTATTTAGATAATGCCTCATGTTTTCAAATCACCTTTTTATTTAACCTTTGATTAAAAGATCACAAGATTTCTGCAATGTATGGGACTATCCATATGAAACTATCTTCCCATAAGGAAACCTCATTAAAATATGACTTGTGAACATAATGCTAATAGGGTTATACTGACTTCTAATTCAGTTGGGAAGTTGCCAATTTAAAATGTAATTAATGAAACATAAGCTATAATGCTGGATACGATAATGCCAATGATTTGGGTAATTAAAAGAGAATTTACAAGTAGTTACTGAAGAATGGCTGTGTTCCAATAAGATTGATCAGGGGAGAAGTACCCTGGCCGATAAGACTATTCTAGTTCACTCTAATTACAAGAATTATAAAGTATAAAATACAAAGTGATATAAAACCATCCTGTTATATTTATTTCAACCCTTTACTTACCAAATACTATCATCTGAAATTGACTTTGTTTCTCAAATAATTGTTCCTAATGCAAAAAGGAGGCACTAATCAACAGAGGTATTCCATGCTGCTATTTCCCCAAACAGTAATTAATCTCTTTTATTCTGTTCTCTAAAGGGGTCTATTATCAATCTGATCTAATGTAGATCAACTATAGCCACCACCAAAAAGACAAAATGCCACCCTCGTGAGCTAATGAAGTCAAATTAATGAGAAATTAAAACCAAGACTGTTGAGGACTGGTTTTCCCTTCACTGCATTCCCCAGACTTTGTGTAAAAATACAGTAGAATGGCTTTTACTTATGTATTAAAATATATATTTCTGTATATATAATTTACCTAAAGATTTAACTAATGAAAGAAACTTCAGTCATTTAAATGTACTTTCCCTTATTCACTCTGATTTTTCTTCCCTTATTATTTTGAGGAAAATATAGGTGCTTCTGCAAGCAGCTTAGAACAAAAAGTCTAACATAAGACTACACATTTTTTTGAAAAGACACTATTATAATTAGAAACAAAATATCCTTTTATCATTATCACGTTTTGTCTCTTTAAGTAAGTTACAAAACCTTTTTCAGATTTTTTTATATCTTTCTCCCTACAGTGGACAATGGTGAGCTCTAATTCAATGTGAGATAAAGTAACATGTTACCTTTTAAAATCATTCTGAAACAGATACCATCTGCTATCCATGGGTGAAATTAGCAAATACTTATTAATTTTTGCTTATTTTTCCATGAGAATCTTTATACCACCTAGGGCAGTTTTGAGATAGGGAAACTGAAGGACTCCATAAAAATCTGCTCTTGGCTCCTTTCCTTGCTTCTATTTTTGCTGGGACCTGCACCCCGACTTTACGCGTGCCTCAGAATGTAGTGTATGTCCTCCTTGTAAGAGACTAGGAGTTAATTATTTCTTCAGAATAAACAACACCTAAGGAAGGACCAGGTGAGAATGACCAGAGGAAGCTGCGTACTCCAGACCACTGCACTGGACATCTCAATGCCAAAACTGTCTGGCTTGAAGGACTAACACCTGGGCCCCCATCTCTGTTCTATCCAGTTCCTGGATGATTAAGGTGACATGCATGCCAGACCACAATCCTCAGTAAAAACCCCAGACCCTGAGCAAAGACAAAACTTTGTCTCCTTTCCTTTCTGAGTCTTACAGACATTCTGTACCTGCATTCTTTCTGTATCTTCAGTTAAATCAGTTTTCATCTCCTGCTGGCTCACGCTTGATTTCTATCCTGTGTGCAGCCAGGGAACATCTTGGCGGGTCCTGCGGGAACCCCTCTGGGTCCTCAGATCTGGCCTGCCTGCATTATATTTCTCAGACTTCTTTTAGTTACAAGTAAAATAAACTTAAATTCAGTTCACTGAGACAATAAAGGAGTTTATTGACTCATCCTCAAAAGGATTGGAGAGCAAGAATCTAGCTCTCAGGAATGACTGATCCATGAAACAACAAAAATCAGACATGAGAACAATCAGAAATCTCTTTCTCACTCTCACTTTTTTTCTGTTGACTTTTTCCTTCAGAATCACTTTTTCCAACACAGCTATAACTATTGACATAGGAGGCTCAATTTTTGCCATCAGCAAGTCAAGGGCTTTCCATTCTAGCTCCACTAAAAAAATCTGAGAGGTAGATTCAGATGGTCCAGGCCCAAGTCCCTGCCCCTCCATCTCTTGACTACTTACTATAACTGGAGAGTAAGGGTGTCCTGTGATCAGCCCAGTCTGATCAAGTACTTGTCTCTTGAACAACTGTAGTCAGAAAGGCATGGATCCCAAAGTACCGATAAGACCAATGTTGGGGTAAGGAAGTGGAATACAGTAGAAATATGACAAGAATATAGCAAGGCACCACTCCTGTTTGTGTCAATTATTGCAGTACATGAGAAGCAGTAAGGAACAACAGGTCCATCCTGACCCATACAATAATTACATAAAAATATACAATTTATTATCCAGATTTATATATCTGGATGTAATTGATAAAATATATATATATATATATTATATATGATCAATTGTCATTTGACAATACAGCAGTAATGGATAATTAATATTTAAAACTGAAAACTCAAGAATGGACATTGTTAGTGTTAAATTTACTGGTTGTATTGTCTATCTTTTTTTAAGATTTTATTTATTTATCTGAGAGAGAGAGAGTGAGAGAGAGAGAGCATGAGCAGGAGGAGGGAGCCTCAGAGGGAGCCTGATCTTGGATTTGATCCTGGGACTCCAGGATCATGACCTGAGCCAAAGGCAGTCGTTTAACCAACTGAGTCACCCAGGCGCCCCTGGCTATATTTTCTTTGTAATTTTCCGTATGTTTCAAACGTCATTAACAACTGATACTTACCTATCATAAAATAAGTGATATATTAAAGAACTAAAAAATTATATTAAAAATAAGTAAGCCTCATAATTTTTTAAAAGATTTTATTTTTATTTATTTGACAGACAGAGATCACAAGTAGGCAGAGAGGCAGGCGGGAGGAAGGGGGCAGAAGGGGAAGCAGTCTCCCTGCTGAGCAGAGAGCCCGACGCAGGGCTCGATCCCAGGACCCTGGGATCATGACCTGAGCCAAAGGCAGAGGCTTAACCCAATGAGCCACCCAGGCGCCCCAAGCCTCATAATTTTAAATAATAAATTTTTACACTGGGACCTTTTATCAGAACTTCTAACTCATTTTATCTGCATTATCATTAACATTTTCTTCAAATACAATGCTTTTGTTTCATAATGCATGTGGATATTTATACATGTTTGTTCATTACAGATATAAAAGCCATTTTCTATATTTTGAAATATAGTTAATGCACTATAAGTGTTTTTAATGCATGTGGTAGTGCACAAGTAATATTTTTAACCAAGTATTTCTGTTTACCTTTTACTGCAATATCACATTTATGCATACTGCAATTTATTTTTATGTGGTATGAGGAAGAGTTATCTATAAATAGAAAACTTGTCTTCTGTTACCTTTTTTTTCTTAACAGATACCAAAATGTGAATTGGAATCAAAGACCAGTGGAAATACTGCAGCTTCCCATCATAATAACAGTCAGCATTTTTGAGCACCAATTTTGTGCTGAAAACTAGGAGGAAAGTACATTGGAATTTATATGACCTTTCCCATTTTTAAAAGTTCATTTTAATAAAGTTTAAGACAGGATAGTATTTAGTGTTGATACATACAACAACAATCACATTCAGGGAGGAACTTGCTTTCAATATTTAAAAGCATTTATCAAAACTTGTCCAGGCTCATCATTCTGCATTCCTTTAATCATTTCTCAAAAGACATTACCTCGGGTGGCTGGGTGGTTCAGTCAGTTAAGCGTCTAACTTTGGCTCAGGTCATGATCCCAGAGTCCTGGGATCAAGCCCTGCATCAGGCTCCCTGATCAGTGGGAAGCCTGCTTCTCCCTCTCCCCCTGCCACTCCCCCTGATTGTGATCTCTCCCCTGCCCACCCCCGTCAAATAAATAAATAAAACTTTTTTAAAAGGCATTAACTCTTTGTCATATCCAACTACTTGCAGTTGCCTAAAAGCTTCCTACAACCCACTTCTCCCACCAATGAAGTTCTAAAGTTGCCTGGTCACAGAAGCCATTCTAGACCTTCCTGGGTAGGCAATGTATGTTCTACTCAATATGTATGTGTATATATATCATGACACATTGATATAACTACTTGTCTAACTTTCCATCCTCAGATCACAAAATTCACCCATACTTGGAAATCTAGATCTTAATACAGTGTTGGGCAAGTGGTCAAGCTTAATACGAAGACTGTGAGGGATGGCTGAATGCTCACATTCCATTATGCTTCCCACCAGCTCATTGTTCTACCCTCCAAGAATAAATGGAACTTTGTTCATGATTTCCATGCTTGGAAATGTTAGGTCTATCAAGCAAACTGCACTTTAAAAAATCATTTTACCCTGATAGTTATTTACAATGACATATATACATTTAAATTAAGCATGTCCATATATCAAATACGTAAAAATACATTCTAAGTTAGCAATTGTCCTAGAGAGTCTCCACAATAGTGCCAAATGCAAGACAGTGCAGCTTCCTTGTGACTCATTTTACATTGGGCTCTCAGAAATAGTGACTTGAGTTGAACACTAAGAATCCTAAAGGGATGTGATAATTTCAACATGTAAACACATATCCTGCCCCAGGGAAGATGCCTATAGGTTTGAAATTCTCCCCAAAAAATTATAAATGAAAACTTAATTTTAAAAAATCCATAGAAAATTGTGAAGTCCAAGGGTTTTGGTTTTTGTTTTAAGATTATTTATTTATTTATTTATTTGAGATAGAGAGAGAGTGCACACAAGCAGCTGGAAGGGGCAGAAGGAGAGGGAGAGAGAGAAGCAGACTTCCTGCTGAGCAGGGAGCCTGACGAAGGACTCAATCCCAGGACCCTGAGATCAAGGCCTGAGCCAAAGGCAAACACTTAACCAAATGAGCCATCCAGGCACCCCTGAAATCTGAGTTATTAAAAATTAGTAGGATAGTGTGTGTATGTGAGTGTGTTTATATTAGAATTTTGTCTATGTTTGGAAAGGAAGATTTATCAAAAAATTTGACAGCATTCTGCTGTGAGATATAAAAAAAGAACACAATACTTTTTTAAAAGTTTTTATTTAAATTCCAGTTAATTAATGTACAGTGTAATATTAGTTTCAGGTGTACAACAGTGATTGAACACCTCCATACAATACCCAGTGCTCATCACAAGTGTACTCCTTAATCACCATCACCTATTTCACCCATCCCCCCACCCACCTCCCCTCCGGTAACTATCAGTTCTCTATAGTTAAGAATCTGTTTCTTGGTTTATCTCCCTTGTTTTGTTTCTTAAATTCCACATATGAGTGAAACCATATGGTATTTGTCTTTCTCTGACTGTCTTATTTCATTTAGCATACCACTCTCTAGCTCCATCCACAGCATTGCAATGGCAAGATTTCATTCTTTTTTATGACTGAGTCATATTCCTCTGTGTGTCTGTTGTGTATGTGTGTGTTGTGTGTGTGTGTGTGTGTGTATCACTTCTTTACCCATTCATCAGTTGATGGACATTCAGGCACTTTCCACAGTTTACCTATTATTGATTATGCTGCTATAAACATTGGGATGCATGCATCCCTTTGAATTAGTAATTTCGTATTCTTTGAGTAAATACTTAATAGTGCAATTGCTGAATTGTTTGGTAGTTCTATTTTTAACTTTTTGAGGAACCTCCATACTGTTTTCTAAAGTGGCTGCACCAGTTTGCATTCCCACCAATAGTGCATGAGAGTTCCTTTTTCTATACATCCTCACATGTTGCTTCTTATGTTTTTGATTTTAGCCATTCTGACAGGTGTGAGGCGATATTATACTTTAGATTTGCATTTCCCAATGAGTGATGCTGAACATCTTTTCGTGTGTCTATTGGCCATCTGATGTCTTCTTTGGAAAACTGTCTATTCATGTCTTCTGCCCATTTTTTAATAGGATTATTCATTTATTGGGTGTTGATCGTATAAGTTCTTTGTATATTTTGGATACTAATCCTTTATCAGATATCATCTCCCATTCTGTAGGATGCCTTTTAGTTTAACTGATTGGTTCCTTCACTGTGCAGAAGGTTTTTCCTTTCATGAAGTCCCACTGGTTTATTTTTGCCTTTGTTTCCCTTGTCTCGGGAGATATATTGAGAAGGAAGTTGCTATGGCCGATGTCAAAGACGTTGCTGTCTATGCTCTCCTCTAGAATTTTTATGGTTTCAGGTTTCACATTTAGATCTTTAACCCATTTCAAAAATATTTTTGTGCATGGTGTAAGAAAGTCATCCAGTTTCATTCTTTTGCATGATGCTGTCCAGTTTTCCCAACACCATTTGTTGAAGAGACTGTCTTTTTCCCATTAGACACTCTTTCCTGCTTTGTTGAAAATTAATTTACCATACAGTTGTGGGTTCATTTCTGGGTTTTCTACTCAGTTTCATTGATCTATGTGTCTATTTTTGTGCTATACCATACTGCTTTGATGACTACAGCTTTGAAATATAACTTGAAGTCCAGAATTGTGATGGCTCCAGCTTTGTTTTTTCTGTTTCAAGGTTGCTTTGGCTATTTGTGGTCTTTTATAGTTCCATACGAATTTTAGAATTGTTCTAGCTCTGTGAAAAATACTGTCAGTATTTTGATGGAGATTGCATTATGTATGTAGAATGCTTGGGGTAGTATAGACATTTTAACAGTGTTTGTTCTTCCATTCCATGAGCATGGAATGCTTTTCCATTTCTTTGTGTCCTCCTCAATGTCTTTCTTAAGCATTCTATAGTTTTCAGAGTACAGGTCTTTCACCTCTTTGGTTAGGTTTATTCTAGGTGTCTTACTGTTTTTGGTACAATTGTAAATGGGACAGACTCCTTAATTTCTCCTTCTGCTACTTCATTATTGGTGTATAGAAATACAACATATTTCTGAATGTTGATTTTATATCCTGCAACTTTACTGAATTTGTATATAAGTTCCAGAAATTTTTTGGTGGAGTCTTTCAGATTTTCTATTCAAAGTATCATGTTAACTACAAATAGTGAAAGTTTTACTTCTTCCTTGACAATCTAGATGTCTTTTATTTCTTTTTGTTGTCTGATTGTTGAGGCTAGAACTTCAGTACCATGTTATATAACACTGGTGAGAATGGACATCACTGTCTTTTTCCCAACTGTAGAGGAAAAGCTCTCCGTTTTTCCGCAATTACCATGATATTAGCAGTGGGTTTACAAGACTTCTAATATTAACACTTCCCTTTGATCCATTTGGAACCATTTCAATTAGAAGTAAAATGTTGTAAATGGAAAAACAAATTATAAAAGGAAGACATTAAAGTCTTTTAAGCAACCTTAAAGATGCCAGTTTTTGAAGAATGCAATGTCATCGTTCTATTAAAACTATTGTGTTTTCGTGAAAATACAATTCTTAGTTGTTATTAATGGACTTTTTTTTTGAAACATGCCATTACAGGGGAAAGCAGCTGGCACTATGTGTTCTCAGAAATAAACACTGGGAAGAGTAAGATAGAAGAAGGGTAAATATATTCCAACCTTAGAAATATGCATACCCAACCCCTTTTCTAGTTAAAATACCAACAAAGATGTAAAAAGAGATAAAACATTTTCCCCATTCCATACAATAAATTTATTTGGAATCTTTGAAGTCATGGTGAACAAAAATGAACATATAGATGGAGAAATAAATACAAAAATACAATTTGAAAAACCTATTTATCTAATGAGAAAGCAAAAATACGTTGACACATTTTTAATTCTAAGAAGAAAACATGAAAGAATTTTCTGGCAACCAAGAAAGGTGAATAAAGATTTAAAATAATGTTCAAATTGGCCCTCACACCAGGCCAAGGTCTCAGAGTGTTATACCACAGCCTGGCTCTAAAACTCTGGGATTCCTGTCACCCAAGAGGGTACATCAGACATAAGTATCCAGGAACACTAACACCTTGAATGTATCTATATTTCACACTTAATATCTATCTTTGCAGTAAAGAGGTATGTAACTTCACTATTGTAACTTGGGCCTTCCTTTATAAAGCATCAGACCAATCCCAGATCTCCTGGTACTTCTGTTTGGGGCAAAACTGTGTGTACCTTTCATGATTTATGGACTTTGATCACCTATCCCTTCATCTTTCATCTTACATGAATTTTAATTTTTACTCATCTATTCTCTTCAGGGAAATGTTCCAAACTTCTAAAAAGCAAGGCAGAGGCCTCAATTCTTATGTCAGCTGAAACAGTATTATTCCTCTCAATGTTTGTTTTAGTTTTTATAGTTCTTACATCCAGTTGCATCTATAAACTTTGGGGTGGGGCAGGGGGAATGGGAGAATATGTCATGTGGAACCAGATAGATTTGCCATAAAATTCCAGCTTGGGCTCTCACTGGCATACATTTAATGAATGTCCTAATTACTTACTTCAGTCTGACAAACTTGCGCCAGAACTTTATTTAATACCTGGTGTGCCAGGGTGCCTGGGTGGCTCAGTTGGTTAAGCATTTGCCTTAAACTCAGGTCGTGATCCTGGGGTCCTGAGATTGAGCCTCACCTTGGGCTCGCTGCTCAGTGGGAAGCCTGCTTCTCCCTCTCCCTCTGCCTGCTGCTCCTCTTGCTTGAGCTCTCTCACACAGATAAGAATGAATGAATGAATGAATGAATGAATGAATATCCTTTTTAAAAAAATTCCTGGTGTGCCTGTGCTCTGATTCTAACTAGGGAATCATGATGACACTTTGGAAACCCAGGTATCAATGTCAGCTGGGATCCTTTGTCCAACAATCCTTGAAATATCTGAGTTTTCCCCTTTCCCAAGTTGAAGAGTTACCCAAGTGAATGACAAGTATCTGCTATAATAGTATCAGCAACGCATCTCCAGATAGCCCACAATGATATACCTATTTCAGGTCTAGAGATTTGTGTGCAGGACATCTATTGGGGATTATGATCTCCTGATCCCTTATCACCTAAAAGCAAAAGAAGGAAGAGGGATTTGTAGACAAAGGGAGAAAACCAACTAAAAATGTTTGCCATAGAGCCTCAACCAATCCCACAGGCATCAGGGTATAACCTTGACCAAGGCAGCGCCCCTCAACTGAGGGTAATTTCCAGAGAGAGACTCAACCTAAGATATATGGTACCAGGAGTTGTCCAAGGACACAAACCCAGCTGCGAGTTATTGGCAGTCAATATTTTGGCAGCTGGGGAAGGTCCTGAAATGGGGGTCTTGGCAGCACACAGCATCCATTACACTGAGTGAGGTTAAGACACTTTATGCAGAACCATTATTCTCCAACAGTCTTGAGGATTTAAATTCAGCTTAGCATACCAATCTTCTCTTAGCCTCTCAGATCCTCTCCAAGAACTAATGGTTCTTCCTTGAAATTTTGCGTTATAGCATTCTCACATCCCCCAAAGATTTCCAGAGATGTTTATATGTATATAAACATTGATTGATGTCATGTAGACTTGTTTGTTTTCCAGAAGGCTTCTTAACTACTAAGTAAAATGGGTTAATTGAGAAACCTATCAATGATGAGGGAGATTTTCCAGCCTCACACAACCTACACCAATGACGCTTTTGCTGAGCAACCTATTACAATTATTATCACTGAACCACTGCTGCTAATCTTGAACCATCCTAAAGATATTTCTACAGTGAATATTTAGCTTACAAAATAGATGGGGTGCAGTCAGCAGGAGGAAGAAAAAGTAAGTCTCTCATTAGGATAATCAGGCAGTTAGGGGAGGACCTTGACATATGGATAATGTTTTTAGAAAGCTTCAGAGGCCCAGTTATATGGCAGTTGCAATTAGCATCTAACAAGGAATTAGATTTGTTTATCCATGCTTCAGGGGGAAGAAAGATTATAGAGGGTATTTTCAAGATACCAAGTGTGATGGGAATTGATGAAATATTGAATGACACCCTAAAAAATAACTTTTCCGGAATTGATACTCAGGTCTGTATGACTGGCCATGCTGAGAGAAGTGAACTAATAGGTTTCAGGGTGATTTTCTATCCAAACAAGGCTGGAGTAGCTTAAGCAATTAACAAGAGTTCTGAACTATTTCAAGATTATAAGGAAAAATTGTGATATGCAATATATGCTCATGTGGGAACTCTTAAAAATCATCTCTCTGATTGTCAAGTGATGAAGCCATGATCACAATGCTGGCATCCACAGAATTCCTAACTCAGAGGTTTCTGTGAATCCAATATTCTCATTAATTGAGTTCCTTTCAGAGATCAAGAACTAGAAGAAAAATGCCTTTTAAGCATACTGGCAAGATAGGATGTCCCGATGAGAACCTATACTGATTCTTGACTTTATAATGGGGTTGACATTCTCCCACTGGATTTACAAGGGGAAGGGAATGATTCTCTCCCACCAGACAGGCAGTACATGGGAAAGACAAAGCCCAGGCTAACCTAAATCCTGAAAGAGCTGATTGAATACAATGAAAACTGTTCTGGCCCTGGCCAAGATCCAACGATTTAATATATCACATGGACTCTATCTGTGTTGGAGGTGGCTGACTACATTTCTGATGCCGGCTTATATAGATTTGATTATACTCAGGACAACACCGAAGATTTCCTGTTTACTGGAGACAACAGGAACCAGCATACCCATTTTTGCTGAAGAACAACAGCTTTGAATTAGGTGGAAAAGATATGACTTAAGTATGAGTTACACAGATATGCAATTATTTTTTTCATCCTCATATTGAGAATAGCCCAAGGCACACTTTTTATTTCCCTTCCTCTGTCATTAACATTTTTTTAAAAATAGAATGATACAGAGTTTGATTTTCTCTTCATGCTTTGGGTCTAAGCAACAAAAAAGAAACACAGACATGGCTTGCACCCTGATTACAGCACAGTATGCCCCCCACCCCCAATTTCCCTATCTGCCTCCAACCAGGCTATGCCATGAGAGCTATAACTGGCTGTGTACTGTGGCAAAAAGCCAACCATATTTTGTATTATGGTGGAGCAGGAATTGAGTTTGGGAGACAAACTTCCATGGGCATATTACAGGAGACTTCAACCTATAAAATATGAAGAGGTATGTTATTATCTCAAGAGATGGTAGGGAGATGAATTCCCTTATAGAAAATTTGGAGAAAAATATTACCATCCAGTCCTTAATGATGTGGGTCACAGTGTATCAGATTCCTGTGTCAAGATATTATTTTCTACTGTTAATTCTCCAATATCTCAGATTTCATTTTCATATCTAACACAGTAACACATATGC
Organism: Lutra lutra; assembly: GCF_902655055.1. Classification (NCBI taxonomy): domain Eukaryota; kingdom Metazoa; phylum Chordata; class Mammalia; order Carnivora; family Mustelidae; genus Lutra; species Lutra lutra. The sequence continues at coordinate 56,574,395 of NC_062290.1, forward strand.
AGTAGTGTTGGTAACCACATGGTGATGATTTCTTCAAATATTTGAGAGGGACTGTTGATATGATACCCATCAAAGGTACACTCTTTTCCTATTCTCTGTCTCTTTCATCTTGTCTTTGTGATCCAGGCAGCTGGAAATATTTTGGATTCCTGTAAATCTGAGGATAAGAGCAGCCAGTAAGCCATAGGAACACACCCAGAAAGAACAGTATTATCTCCTATGAAGAATTCAGAACTTCTCTGGGTGGAAGGTGGGGTACAGTACATTAAAATTTAATTCTGGATTCTGTGCTGATAAATTGGTATACCTTCTGGAATGACATTTCTAGCTGCCCAATTCTGTGTTTGGTTAACCACCATGAAAGTAGACCCAGGATCTGAGAAAAGAAAAGCTATCTGTCTTCCTTTCCACAGGGACCACCAATTCTATAATGTTTTCTTTTCTTTTCTTCAGACCCTTTTGCTATCTCCACTTTTGTCTTAGTATAGCTTAGATTCTTTACTCCATTATGTATGATACTATCTTATAAATATTCAAGTCTTTTTCCCAATTATTCTCCTATTACAACTGGCTGATAAACCCATGGCCTGGATCAGTTCCCTGTTAGTTTTCTCCAGGATTTTATCTAAAATCCTAAACAAAGCTCAGGACACTTACACAAATCTGCAGATTGGTACCAGTTTAAGTTCATGGTTTTGAAACTTAGATCACCTCTCTATGAAGTCCAGAAGTTCAGAAATTCAGGACTTTGCAATGCTGGGAAAAAAATCTTCTTGTACTATAAGCAATAAAATATAAGATTTTAAAAAAAGGCATTGAGGAAAAACCTCCAATAAAACTTTTCAATTGGATTAAATTACTCAGTGCAAAGGTAACAATAAAGGATTATCCATTCCTCAGGGGCCTGACACCTGCATTTTAGCTCTCATTAAGTTGAAAGAGAAAAAGATATGCAGAGAAGAAAGCAAAGATATAGAACGTATCTGGAGATCTTACTTTTGAAGGAATTCTAGAGGTAATAATTGGCATATGGAACAGACTTCAATCAAACAAAAATGAAACTTGATAAATTTTAACAGTTACACCAAAAGCTTAAACTAAAAAAAAAAAAAAAAAAAAAAAAAAAAAAAAAACTAAAATAGACCTTAAACATCCAACTTCCTATAAGCAGGTGCCAGGATGAGAAAGAAGCATATCTCCCAAGGAGGGCATATTTCATGACAGTACTTTAGATGTGAACAAGGGGAATAACAAAAAGAAAGCACCTCTCCAGAGATAGAGCTGGAGTCTAGAGAAAACAATGGGTAGCGGAGCTCCTTTAGAGATCACATTGGGGCCTGATTAAAGAACACCCCCCACCACTAGGTCAGAGCATCCTCACAATGTCTACTATCAAGATTTCAGGGTTGTTATAGACCAGTGACTTCTGTGTATTTCACATTAAACCCATTTCTGAATGGAAGTACTTGCACTTAACCAAAACTCATGCCAACATCATAAATTGTGATTTAGGGGGTTGGATTTATTTATTCCTGAGAGATAGAGAGAAGGGGAGGAGGAGCAGAGGGAGAGGACAAGCAGACTCCAGGCTGAGCATGGAGCCCAACACAGGGCTGGATCCCAGAACCCTGAGATCATGACCTAAGCTGAAAGCAAGAGTCAGACATTTAAACAACTGAGCCCTCCAGGTATCCCAAGGGTTTGGAATTTTATTACCATAGTTCCCTGGACCAAGAAGAGCTATACCTGGATCTAAATGACTTTCAAATAGGGACTTTGCATCCTCAGAGATCCTGGACTTAGACTACGATGCTCTGACTGCAAAAGACATGTAGGTTTTCTCAGCTAAGAAGGGGATGAGTATGCTCTGTGTTTGGGAAGAAATGTGAACTGAAGATCTGATGTCAAGAGAGCTCAACTATGGTAGACATTATTAGTGCTCACAATATCTGGTTTGCCTCTTTTTCCAGGAAATGAATGACAACACTTCCCAATGTTAATTTTCCTTAAAATTAGGTGGGGTTCATTGACTAGTTCTGGCTGGCAGTCTGCAAGTGGAAGGAACATGTCAATTCTGGGCAGAAAAGAAACAGGTATAAGCTTTCCATGTTCCTTCTTTTCATGCGGCAAAAAACAGAGAGGCCTCATGGTGAGGTCCCAGAAGCAAAAGATTAGAGCAGTCAAAATCAAAGAGTCAGAGTATAGAAAAAAGTTAACCTGGGGAGTTACATGTAGCAAACTGGGAAAGTATGAGAAATAAACTTTCGCTGTGTTAGATGTGTTAGACATGGACGTTCCTAATCTGCAGAATAACCTAGCCTATTCAGACTAGATTTTAATGAAATCATGCATTTTAACTTAAAATCTAAACTGCCATTCAGCACTATTTCCCTTCAGCATTTTGAAAATGTAATCCCATTATATTTTGGGATCTATTATTACCAATACGAAGGGTGCTGATAATTTAAAATGTATTGTTATAAGTGATGTTTATTTTCTTTCTGTTAGCTTTTGTAATAATTATATCTTTTAATATCATGACATTTTACCATGATTTCTCTGAGTGAGATCTGCTTTCATTTTTTCCCTACTGGAGACTCAAAGTACTTCTTCAACTTGAGAATTTGTTCTTTTCTTCAACTTTAGAAAATTCTTAGCCAAGACTACTCAACACATCGTGTACTACATATATAGTTGCCATAGCCCCTAACTAATATTTTAATGTTTTTCATCACTTTCTCTCCCAATGGTGCATTCTAAGTGATTTCCTCAGACGTGTTGTCCAGTTCATGAATTCCCTTTTCATCTGTGTCTGGTATACTGTTCAGGCTTTGCATTCAGAATGTTTTTTATATAGAGACTTTTTTGTAGAGAGACTTTTTCAAGCTTTCTAATTCTTTTTGTACATTTTTGGTTCCTACCTTACAACTTCTGTTCTTTATCTCTTTGAATAGTTTAAATAAACTTACTATGAACTTTCTTTCAGGCTTCTGTTATGTCTAGTTCTAAGCATCAAAATTCTTCTATGTATTGGGTCTGAGACTCTCTCCCACAATAGTTCATTCTTTGTTATTTGAACACTTGAACTATGAGCTTATCTTCATCCTGTCATTCTGTATTCTTTTGGGAGGAAATCAAATATGCTCTGGACTATGCAAATGTCTGACATAGCAGTTTCTTGAACAATACAGCAAGTCCCAGGTATTTCACTGGCTCTTAATTCCTTCACCCCTCATATGCATCTGACACAATTCTGATAATTCCATTTTTCACTCATGGACAAGCTAATGGAAGGTGAACTTTCCTGCTGCTTCCTAGAGGCAGTAAATGGAGAATTTCTGGTGTTTAATTCAAGGATAGGGAAGCCCTTGCTGATACTGGCACTAGGCAAGAAGCTTAGTAGTAATTTCCTAGGCATTTGAGACCTGGGGATAACCATTTTTCCTTGTCTGTACATCTAAAACATAAAACCAAGCTGTTAAGATCTCATTGCATTTTTAATAACTCCAAGGGGATGTTGGCAGAAGGCCCTGATCACAGCTCTGACATTGTGTGTTTTCTTCATTTTTGTCTCATGGTGACTTTTCTTGCTTGGTTTTGAGTTTGGCTATGTTTCCAAATATTCTTTGGTATATTTTAGCCATCATTTGCTTGTGTGTAGAGCTGTTTGTATCTTATTTGACACATATCTTGTGAAATCTAAAATTTAATCTTCATGACATTTTAATTGAGATTAAACTAGAAATATAAAACATAAAATAGATATCTGTTATACCCAAGAATATGTCATATTTACTAGATATTTAGTACACATTTCTTACACACTCTCAATATCCCAATAAAGCTTGGAGGTTTAATTTATGTAAAAATATGAACAGCTGTCTTTTATTCTTGAGACTTTTTTTAAACTACAGTTTCTACCTGTTTACTGGTGAAATATAAATATTTGTATTGTCTTAGTAAGCTCTTGATCATTAGATATAGATACTAACTCATTAGGAGGCCATTATGTTAGTCTAATGGGAAGAAGAGACATCTTGAAACAAAGTAGTAACCATGGGAATGAAAAAAAATCTCAGATTTAAGAGATTTTTAAAAATACAACTGACAAGACTTGATGGACAGATATGAGGAGTGGAAAAGACAGAGGAGTGGAAAAGATATTGAGGATAATATCTATATTTGTACCTTGATGGAGATGGAGGTGCCCTTGATTGAGAGGGAAAAGACCGATAAAGGAGAAAGGATGAGAAGTTTAGTTTTGTGGTAAACTTTTACTAAAAACTCTTTTTATCAAGTAATTTATTGCAGCTTCTTTGCATTCAGCTGAAAGAAAGATATTAAGATAACATTTGAACACCCTATTGCCATCTCTAGCTCATCATAACTAACACAGTCTTCGGTGGTAAAGAAAGAAAATTAAATTTATCTTTCTGTATTGAAAACCTGCAGTGTGAAAGGCTCCAAAGAAATGAAATGTCCAGAGGCACCTGGGTGGCTCAGTTGGTTAAGTGTCGGCCTTAGGCTCAGGTCATGACCTTGGACTTCTGGGTTGGAGCCCCATGCCATGTTCCCTGCTCAGCAGCCCTCTCCCTCTACCCCTCCCCCTGCTCATTTGCTCTCTCAAATAAGTAAATAAATAATCTTAAAAAAAAAAAAAGAGAGAGAGAGAGAGAAAGAAAGAAAGGAAGAAAGAAAGAAAGAAAGAAAGAAAGAAAGAAAGAAAGAAAGAAAGAAAATGTCTAGTTCCTTGATGTTCTAAATAGATCTAGCAGTAGAGAAACATTTCTTTCTCAGTGGCACTCCAGCATCTTTACACTGGAGCCATCAGCACTGTCATTAGCATCTTTTTTTTTTTTTAAGATTTTATTTATTTATTTGACAGAGAGAAATCACAGGTAGGCAGAGAGGCAGGCAGAGAGAGAAGTGGGGGGGAAGCAGGCTCCCTACTGAGCAGAGAGCCTGATGTGGGGCTTGATCCCAGGACCCTGGGATCATGACCTGAGCTGAAGGCAGAGACTTAACCGCTGAGCCACCCAGGTGCCCCTGTCATTAGCATCTTAATTTAGCAGTGGGTGCTTTGCATGTCAAGTAGATGGAGAGCATTTTGAAATGCTTTTTTGGTGGCCCGCCTGGCTGTGATAGAGTGTCAAGAGAAAGCCCGAGGCACTTCTTGTCCAACATTATGCATGTCTCTAATGAGAGAAGAACAATTTCATCGCCAAATATGTGTGAGAGCCTAATAAGGTAGTTAGAACTATTCAGAGCAAATAAGCTACCTAAGTGACAGCATGACTGAAGCGTAGACCACATTCTCTTCTGCCTTTGCCTGCAAACACGAATTCATATGCAGCCACACTTAGTCAGTCTTCTTAAGGAGACCATTATGGAATTTAAGATTTCAAACTTCAGAGCTGGCTTCTTTCCAGACTGGAGAGTATATAAAGTTGCATCGAAAATGAACCCACAGAAACACAGTTCCATGACAGGAAAGAGAAAAGGCCATATTGCTGTATGTATTTGTATTTATTGCTTTATGGCCTTACCCCCCTCAAAAAAGAAAAAAAAAATAGACCCATAGCTTCCTGGACCTCATAATCATCTCTGCTCTAATAGAAAGATAAGCCAGGGATAAGAAACAAAAGAAAATTTTCCCCAATTTGGCTTCCTTTATGAAATGTCAGAACTTCTGGAAAAGATAAGAATGTCTTAATTAATCAGTTAATTAACTCTACAAACATACATTGACATCCTGCTACCAATGAGGCTCTTGTGTCCCTGGGTGAACAACATGAGGACCATCTCTACAGTCAAGCTTAGGGATGTATGGCTAGCCGTTAACCAGCTTGCAAAACAGTAATTTTGGTGAAGTCAGCTTCTTTTTTTTTTTCCACATCGTTTCTTATTTTCCATTATTCTTCTGTCCTTTCGGTCATACCTTCAAAGTCTCCTCTCAGAAATCTCTGACAATGCTCAATGACCTGCTTAAATGGCCTATTTAAAACAACTAAAATAGGACAAGAGAAGAATGTCCCTTATGTAAGAACAGTATAAATTTAAATAAAAAGGCTACAACATCACACACACTGAAATCTCAAGCAAAACAAGAATGGCTGATATCAATATATTTTTTATTTTAAAGATTTATTTATTTGAGAGAGGCAGAAAGAGGGAGAGAGAGAGAGAGACAATGGGGGTGGGGTAGAGGAAGGGTAGAGGAAGAGAAAGAATCTCAAGCAGACTCCTGGCTGAGCCGGGAGTCCGCTGAGCCAGGAGCCCAAGGAGTCCAACATGGGGCTCCATCTCACGACCCAAGAGAACCTGACCTGAGCCAAAACCAAGGATCCGATGTTTAACTGACTGAGCCACCCACCCACCCCGATATCAGTATTTTTAATAAAATGTTTTAAAAGTCCCCATTTGTTTCTTTCCAACCCATTTCACAGACAGCTGAGAGAGTAGATATAGTAAAATGTAATTCTAATCACGTCATCTCCCCATGAAAATCTTTCAATAGCTTTTTAATGATCTTAAGATAAAAATCAAATCCTTAAAATAGCCTTCTAAGCTTTGTATGGCCATCTAGTGCCGCTTTCCTTTTAGCTCAGTAAGTATCAACCAGCTTGGCTTTCTTTTAGTTATTAAAGAGCAGATCTTTCCCCCACAAGAGATTCTAAGTTTCCTTTGCCTAGTTATTATATTTATTTAGGCAACTGCCTTTTAATTTCTCTCTCCCTCTGTCCCGTAACCTCCATGGGGGTAGGACCATGTTTGTTTTGTTCAGTATTGTTTTGTTCCATATTGCATGCAGCATGGTACATAGTAGATACTCTGTAAGCATTTATTGAATGAATAAATGAGCAGCTAGTGTATTAAGGTAAATAAAAATGAGAACAAAACATATTCATCATAAAAACGTTAATTTTTGAAATTAGATGCAAATTAGTTCTGAGTTGCTTGGCAAATAAAATGAAGAGATTGGAGTGCCTAGGTGGTTCAGTGGGTTAAGCCTCTGCCTTCAGCTCAGGTCATGATCTCAGGGTCCTGGGATCGAGCCCCACATTGGGCTCTCTACTCAGCAGGAAGCCTGCTTCCCCCTCCCTCTGCCTGCCTCTTTGCCTACTTGTGATCTCTCTCTCTCTCTGTCAAATAAATAAATAAGATCTTTTAAAAAAAAAGTTAAAAAAAAAGAAGAGACTGATCAATTGGGTCAACTATGTAAGATGAATCAAATCATTCTTCATGGCAACAGAAACCTTCCTATCAAAAAATGTACAAAACTTTCTCAAAAAGATAACATCTCTTCATCGTACTGAGCACAGTTTACAATTATACATGTGTACAAATATTGACAGGTGTGTCCTACCTTAGACCACAAACTTCTCAAAGGCACTGGTTTTGTCTGTTTTGTTTACCATAATATTCCAGCCCCTAACACAGTGCCTGAAATGTCAGTGAGAGCAGCTAGTGAGTCCTCCTCCATGAACCCATGTCTTCTTTCATTCAACCAGCATTTGCAAAGCAGTAATTATCCATGCAGCATTGTCCAAGATACTATAGAAATACCATGAGGAGATCATGGAAAGAGTATACCTAATAATTGTTTTGCAATGGCAATCACAAATTCCATATGGCAGCTTTTGGGTTTGGCTACTTTTGCTGCTGCTGTTGGCATTAAAGTATGAGGGAACATGGGGAAGCCAAGCAACAAGAAGCATAAAGTTTCCCACAGACTTCACTTTTTAAAGGCTCAACTTGTTTCAGGAATAAAATTTGGAGGAACCACAGGTGGTGGGAAAGTACAGGCTCCTTAGTACCACTTCTCTCTGCTGAGCTTACGGCAAAAGCTGGAGGAACAAACACTCAAGTCTGTTTGTGCTGATGATGGCAGGTAATGCTGGTTCCTCTGTGCTCACTCTTCTACAGTGTTCTGCAGAATGAGGCTGGTTCGCCAAATTTTCTTTTCTTTATAGCAGAAGGCGGTAGAGTCTTTTCTTTCCTCTTTCAAGTCAACGTGGTGCTTTTAGGATCCTAATTCCATGCAGCTATTATCATTTTAAGTCCTTTACAGTTATTCACGCTACAGAAATACACAGAAGGGTAAGGAGGGCACCAAAAACAAACTCATGGTACTTGGGTTATAGTTCCTCAATGTTAACTACACTTAGGCCACACTACTCTAAGTTCCCTGAAGTAGGATACACCAATCATCTCAAGAAATGAGTGATCTGATCCCCTCTCCTTCAAGGGCATGTTTTGTGACTCAAAAATGAGAAAAGACAATTGATGATAACTCCCTCATGTTTCATGTGGATAATCTGCATGTGGAAGGATCTCCAGCAGAGTGATCCCATTACATCAATTCCTCTACATCTCATGAAGTCTGCTAATGAACATCAGCAAGCCTACTGAAGTTCTGGAGAGAAGATCACTCCACTTGTACATGAAGTTGAGCAACAGGTAAACTCAGTCTTGATCACAAAGCAAAACTGGATGGCTGTTTTCTGCTCAACAGACACATCCTACTAGAGCTGTAGCTCTTCTGAAGTCACTTAATCACTCTGGATATCATTTTCCTTTACCTCAAATGGGGACAAAAATCTTGTCTATTCCACAGAGTTTTCTAAAGTTAAAGTGATATAAGGTATGTGAAAATGTTCCCTGACATTTCCGGGGGTGGGAAGGAAATGTGGTTAATCTCCTCAACCTTGATGAGCAAAAAATAATCAATCTTTTTCCAGGCACATTTTTCCATGTTCTTCAGCTCAGTTTTCTAAGGGATGTGTGTGAAGTCTTTGAGTTGAGCATTGAAGACTTGTACTTTCTACTCTCGTCAATGTTTATCAGCAGAAATCTATTTTAACTGCACAGCATACTCCTCTTTTGCCTGAAAACATGTATACTTAAATCTCTCTGGATGAAGATATTAGAAAAATTTCTCTGTGATTTTTAAATTGGTTCAAGTTAATTTTAGTTCCAATTAGTATCACAATGTAAAATCTATTTGGACATTTAAAAAATATACAGAATAAGGAAGGCAAGCTTCCTGTATTTATTTATTTGCTTGTTTGTTTGTTTCTGCAAAGCAGGAAAGAATATCAAATCAGAAAAAAACAAAATAATTTTGAAAACAAAACATAAAACTGCAAATCCTTCTTTCAGTGAAACAGTCCAAATGAGAAAGTCAAATTGCTATTACTCTCACTTAAAAAGCTCAGCAATATCTAAAATGAATGAGTTGCAAAACTTGTCCTTGTATCATTTATCTCGGATTTCCCTTTTCAGGAACATTTTTGACAGCAGAAATATTGTCACTGATAACTTCCTTTTAAAGGGCCCAAAATGGAGTCACTTGTGCTACGCCCCATGTCAGCAAGCCCTAACTGCAATTTCAACCTCTCCCAGGAATATAATCTTAAACCAGTCCATCTGGAATTTCCTGGTCAGTACTGGTGAGATCATCTGCCTGTAGACCACTTGTGGCCCCCAAAGAAAAATAAGGCAAGCGGCTCTTTCCTTGTCCCAGCCCACTTCAGCCCACTTTGGTCAGCTCTTTGGAGCTCCTCTCTTATCTGCTAAAATGAGATGCTGCCTGATTCATGAATCACTGAATACATCCAATAAGATCGTTAAAGTTTACTTGGTGGAATTTTTGTTTTTAACAGCTTCAGCTCATGTTCTAGAAAAACAGAGTAGAAAATTCCCCATCCTAGTGTGCTGGGTGAAGAACTGCATAAATTATTTAAACAAACCGTAGCACCTAGGCTCTCTCTGAGTTTTGAATGATTCTCTTTGATATGAATTACTTCCCTATAGTGGGCACTCAGCTGTAATCTTCACTGTCCTTTATTTCTCAAACTTTTCTACCTTACAGTCTGTTATATGTCATAGAATTATCAAAGCCCTAGTTGATTTCTTGACTGTGAGACTGGGGAGGCTTATATCAAATCTGTTTTTAGTGACTTTACCTAACCAAGAAAGTTAGTGCCATTCATTCACTGAATCAATCATTCAAAAACATTTATTGATCCCTTTGTGTACCAGAATACCACTAATTAAATGAGATAAAGAGGTTAAAGTCCACATTCTTGCATGCAAGGATGTCACTACTCAGTTGGTACAGACAATTAAGGAGACAACTGCTATATAGACATACAAAACAATCAGAGAAAGAGAGAGAGAGAGAAAACAGATTTCTACAGAAGCACAGATAAAAGGTTTCTAATCCAGATATGCCTTGATTAGAGGCTGTTGGCCTGCAGAAGCTGTAAGTAGGTGAACTAGAAGAAAGGCATCTTAAATGATTGGTTTACTTTAATAATAATTATATTTTGTGGTATGTCTGCTTAAAAATAGTTTCCAAAACCTTTTTGGTAACTTACAATTGTAGACTTATATGCTAAATTAAGTAATACATATTCATTAAATAGCTAGATCATTTCTAAATAAAATTAACCACTGAAACATTAATTACTAAGCATAAATTTAAATTTATATACCTAAACTTATTATTTTACATGGTACAGAAAGGCTAGATATTTGAGTCTGTTAATAACCATGTTCTTTTTTTGCCACAATAAGGAAACAAATCCCTATAAAAACTCCAAATGAAATGGTATATTCATAAGCTTTGCCAATCTGCTACAAAATGCTGGCATATGACACAGAGTTCATAATTATCTAGTTCTTAGCTTTGTCTATAAAACAAAAGTTATTAATAACTAAAACTTATAATTAATGTAGGTAAATGAAACTAAGAGAACAAAGGTTAATAACTTTGTGTGCAAAGCATGCAAGGTACATAAGATGTGTTATTGTTAAGGAAAAGAAGAGTAATTTGGAGGGGCCTGGGTGGCTCAGTCAGTTAAGTGTCTGCCTTCAGCTCAGGTCATGATTTCAGGGTCTAGGATAGAGCCCCATGTTGAGCTCCTTGCTCAGGGGGGAGTCTGCTTCTCCTTCTCCCTCTCAAATAAATAAATAAAATCTTAAAAAAAAAAAAAAAAAAGGAAGAAGAAGAAGAATTTTTTCATGAAGTTAGTCAACAGGTTATTCCAGAATGATAAAGAAAAAGGACAAAGCTAGAATGGATATAGAAAAGTTGTAGAAACTTTACAGAAAATGAATTCAATTTCTGACAGTCAAAGCTAAGATTAGATTTTTTTTTAAATGAGGTTCAGTATCAATAGTATACTGATGCAAAACTAGTGTTTGGTTCTCTCTGTTAAAATGACAACAATCCTGAATTATTGCTTTACTCTTTTTTCTTTTTTTTAAGATCTTATTTATTTATTTATTTGAGAGAGAGGGAGCAAGCAAAAGCACGAGCAGGGTGGTGGGAGAGGGAGAAGCGGACTCCCCGCTGAGCAGGGAGCCCAATGCGGGTCTCAATCCCAGGACCTTGGCATCACGACCTGAGCTGAAGGCAGATGCTTAACAACTAAGCCACCCAGGCATTATGTGAATTATTGCTTTGCTCTTAATAAGAGGTTACAAATTATTTTCTTTACCATTTTTTAAAGTAGTTTTCATGCCCAACATGGAGCTCAAACTCACCACCCTGAGATCAAGAGTTACATGCTCTAACCAACTGAGCTAGCCAGGAACTCCTCTTTACCTTCTGAATAATCCAACTAAAAAACAAAATTCAGTAGAGTAAATTTGAAGATCTAACGGACTTTATTAAACAATTCATGAATTGAGCATCAACCCATTTAGCAAGTAGAGGGGAGTCCTGAGGAATAGTAAAAAATAAAAAGTTTTTATAGGAAGGAGGGTGTGGTAAGAAAGTTTTTAGCAAGGAAGGGCTGTTCCTGGCAAGATCATCTTCCTTTGTAGGAAGAGGGGGTGAGAGAGTCTTATTAGGTGAAATACCTCATCTTCCTTTAGGGGATAGAGAAGTCCCATGTGACAGAGTACCTTATTGGTACTTATCAGAAAATTCCTGATTGACAGATAAGGACATTATTTCTAGGGGAGGTAGAAACTATAATTGGGTTAGGTATTAAGTTCTAATTTGGTGACTTGGCCTGGCCCAAGTGACATCTTTCAGGCCTATCATTTCTCTACAACACTAAGGAAATAAAGACTCTGTGTTTTATCAGAATAATTTCCTGTGCTTTAATGTTGAGTTTACCATGTCCTTAATTATTTAAAAGAACCGAGTTTTCCTACTTTTAAAAGAGCTTAAGGATTTTTTAAAATTTTGTTATCTCCTGTATTTACTTTTGACATCTTTTATTGTCACTTCAGTTAAATGGCAACCAAGCACTGTTTCTCAATGACCCATGATGAGATTTAACCAGCTCTTCAAACCTCCTGACAACATGTAATATTTTGCCTTCCCCGAATCTAATCCTAAATATCTTTTTACACCTAAAACTGTATGTTGTTATTTTCCAGAGGGTCCTTAGAAAATCACTAAGGATCCCTCACCTCCTAAAAAGAAACAACAAAAAATAATAAGGGTTTTTTTGGTATGTTGAATTGCATGGGAATTGTTGTAAAATAAAAAAAGATACTTAACCTTCCCTTGGTTATGTCTGTATGGGTAAATGATAATATAAATAATTTTAGATTATATGAAATTTCTAGAAATGTGTCAATGCCCTTGATTAATGTCTATATGTCCTGGCACTATGCCTGATACCAAATGAAGGATATAAAGGCCACTTTATAGATGGACCACTTTGGTAAGAATATTACTCTCCGTTAAAACAATCAATATCCAGAAGATTTGGAAAAAGCTCTTTACTTCCCCTTCAACTGCCTAAATTTACGCTGGAAAGGAGAGTCTGTACCAGAACAGAGTTATTAATACAGATGACTCTCTACCTAAGAAATGTATCTGCATAACAAGGCAACCTTTGTTTTCCAAACATCTCCTCTCTCCCTTCTGCTGATGATTTTCCTCCACTTCGTATCTCCAGGCCTCCACCCCTGACATAAGCCTCGTGTTGCCAAACTGTCTTCAGAATTTAATATCTACGTGGCTTCCCCATATGTACAAAACTAAATTTGGTTTTCTTCTGTTTATCTCTCTCATGTCAATTTGATTTTTAGTCCAGATAGAAAGACCTTGAAGGGTAGATTAAATTTCTTCCTTCCCAGCAAGGGTTCAGAATAACTACTCCAAAATGTGTTACTTTCCCATGTGGACTATTTTAAGCTAAGAGAACCTGTAGTCTTAAGAGAGGATTTTGCCCCTCCCTTAACCACCAAGAAGAATCTAAATTGGGATCTTTCCCAGAATTAGAGTTGTTACCACAGATAAATTTTGTTTAAGTGGTCCATCTATATGGCAGAGCAAACATCTAATTACCAATCATCTGTTGTTCTTATTGCCCTTGAAGTGCCCCCTCTCCTTTGAAGCCTCTATTCCCTTCCTTAGCTCATCCTTAGGATGCCACGTATATCTCATTTTACCTTTCTTTGAACTTCTCATGTATGAGGTTCCCATTTGTACAAAATTAAAACTGATTTTCTCCTGTTAATCAGTCTCATGTCAGTTTAATTCTAAGACCAGCCAGAAGAAGCTGATGGGTTCATGAGATTGCTAATCCAAGATCAAGAAGAACAATAAATAATTCCACAGGACTGTACAAATTTATGAGGGGTAATTATGGGTTTTATTTGGAATATTACTGATGCTTTACTGTTCTATTTCCTAGATATAAGGAATCCTTTTCTCTTTTTCCTTAAGCTATCTTTAACTCATAAAAATATTTAGATTACACTTTTGTAAACAGAAATGAAACACTCATCGTTTTCTCCCTGCCTAATCCTCCTCAGAATTCAGAAGATTTTGTGTATTCTTCTTTTCATGGCAATATAATTATTTTCATATGTTTGATGAAAATCTGTCTTCCTTATAACAGTCCATAATTAAAAATATTGATTATATAACCAAGACTTTGGTTATAATGTCATAATTTTTTTTAAAGATTTTATTTATTTATTTGACAGACAGAGATCACTAGTAGGCAGAGAAGCAGGCAGAGAGAGTGGAAGAAGCAGGCTCCCTGCTGAGCAGAGAGCCTGATGCAGGGCTTGATTCGAGGACCCTGGGATCATGACCTGAGCCAAAGGCAGAGGCTTTAACCCACTGAGCCACCCAGGTGCCCGGATTATAATGTCATAATTGAGAATGATGTGCATAGAATCAGATATGACCAGACAGTTTTAAGGAACGAAGGGCAGCTTTAAGGAGCCAATGCTTACAAAGCCCTCTTGGGAAAACCATCCTGATGCCTGGTTTATACATTTCCCACCTTACAGGTAAGTAAGTAAAGTCATTCCTGGAAGGTGCAGAAGATAGGATATGTTAGGGAGCTCAAAAAGAGAGGAAGTCATCCAAACCTGTAAGTACTGCAAACAAAATCTGGTAATAAGTTCTCGGCTCAGCTTCCTAGCTTCAAGAGGTTTTTTAAAAGTCCAATCTACAAACCTTATAGAAACTTCCAACAAAGTAAACTTTAAAAGGTTTATGTGGGTAATTACCATTCTTGCTGCAGTTATGTAAATAATCAGGTCAAATCTAATAAGACCAAATTTATTTTGTGATTGAAAATAATCTTACTTTAATTATCATTGATCAAAAGTGAGGTAACCATAGGGAGAAATTTTGTACAGTGTTGTAAGTTACCAAACTCTGGTCCCATTCATTGTCTCTGAGTTACTTTTCACTTCTTTATAAACTTCACAATATTGTCACCTACTGTAAAGTATATGAGATCCTGTCATCTTACACAAATTGTCAGCACTTAGGAAATTTAAAAGTTTTGCAGTTTCCTTCAACATCTGACTAAAACCCTTCATACAAACATTTCCAGTTTTTCCCTCACATTTCGGACTTCGGAGTCATTGAGAATTAAAATCTGACTGCCCAGATCCCTACTGAACTATACTTGTCTTCTAGCTGACCTTTCCCCTGCGATCTGAAGAATCCCCATGAGTTGAAGCCAGATGACTTGATACAGACTCTAAAGCGGCTCATCACTCGGCAGATCCCGTGTCAGCCTTCATGCCTCAAGGCGCAGCTATATGGGCCACTGAGAAAGTTCATTAGAAATCCTGCATCTTTGATGCTCTTCTAGAAAATAACTATGGCTGTGGTGAATCCCACCAAAACCTCTCTGATGTCTATACCATCACCAAAATGTTCCGACTGCAAACTGGAAAATCTGTCATTTTGCCATTGCCATCCTCACTGCACCATCTACAGACATGTCAAGCCCAAAGTCTAGGAATCTTCTTGATTGACTACTTTCTGGACTCAGGACTGGGTTTATAGTCTGTTCTAGCCATTAATGTTTGTTCTCCTTCTTATTTCCATAGGAACTCCCTCTTATTAAATACCCAATTGTTCACAGCTTCCGGAAAATACCCTCTCCTGCCAAGTCTCAGTAGATGGTTCAACTAGTCCTTCAATAATGCAAATCTGCTTTATTTTTTTTAAGATTTTATATATGTATGTATGTATTTGAGAGACAGAGAAGAGAGAGAGAGAGCATAAGCGGGCTGAAGAGTAGAAGGAGAAGCAGACTCCCTGCTAAGCAGGGAGCCTGATGCGGGGCTCCATCCAGGGACTCCGGGATCGTGACCTGAGCCGAAGGCAGACACTTAACACGCAGGGCCACCCAGGAGCCCTGACAAATCTGCTTTAATAAAGCAGAAAGACTACCTTTCTTAAGTTGTTCAGTAGAATGCCTGGTTTCCCTAGAACAAAAGGGAGAACTGACCAAGATCAAGACCTTAATTTTCTTTTAGTCTGAGGAAATTTTAGATAGGCTTCTTCCTGCCAATAGACACCCGACCTTCCCTTTTCTTAGAGCATTTACTTCAAGAAAGCTCTAACTGTAGAGGTGCCTGGCTGGCTCAGTCAGAGGAGCACGCCGCTCTTGATCTTGGGGTTATAAGTTCAAGTCCCACAATCGGTTTAGAGATTACTTTAAAAAAAATAAAATCTTTAAAAACAAAACAAAATAAAACAACCCCTAACTGTAAATTCTTCCTCATTATTTCTGTTATATAAATCTTTTTAAAAGCCTCTCACCAGTTTTGCAATCCAGGAATGTCTTTCTTAAAAACCTGAATGCCATCCCTCTGAAATAGAATCATTAAGGAGGATAATGCCCCATCTCCCAGTTTCTGTGGAAGGACATGAACCTAATTTTGGCAGGCAGCTTACTACAAGTTTTAAAATTATCTCTTTTTGTGAAGATACAAGGCTGTTTTTCCTTTGGATAAAGCCAATTAGCAAGCACAGATAACCTAAGATTCTCCTTCCTACCCCAGTTCTCTGTTACAGTGGAGATGAACCCAAACATAATTGTAGTCTCCCACCAACTGTCGTAACAGCCTCGAATAAAATCTTCCTTGCCTGTTTCACACTGTCCCATGCAATTTTTGCTTTGACAGAAGCTACCATGATCTATCAAGAAGAACCTAATAGTTATTATGATAGACCAAATGGATTAAGCCAGTTTATAGCAATCTGCACAACCTTGGATTTGCTATCCTCCCTGAGGCTCAGTCTTCTCACCCTTTTGAACATGGATGTTATTGTGGGATTTTTGAAAAGATTAAAAAAATCACTGATGTTTGTAAAACCTAGCTCATTGCCCAAAGAATCCGACAATCTAAAAAAGTGTTAATGCCTCTTCTTCCTAACTCATCTCCTTAGCCAATCACTTAACACACCACAAGATGATTTTTTTTATATGTCAGAGATACCAGAAACTTCTTTTAAGAGATTGCACTTAATCTGCAGTTACTCTTTTAATGAATAAATTTCAGATATAAACTCCCTGAGGAGAAGATGCCTCCCACTGTTCAAGGTGGCATCCCTTGCAGGCGCCATTTCAGCAGTCCTTGGTATACAGCAATCTGGAACCAGCTAAAGAGAAAGGCAGACTAGAAATGTGGAGCATGAGTAGAAGCAGCAGAAAAGCTAAAAGTGAAAAGCAGAGATTTACACGCTTCCACAACCCAACAATAGCCTCTTCGCAGATTAGAAGCTCCCTAAGGCCCAGCTCCGCTTCAGGCAGCCAAGCCAGTCATCTCTATCCAGAACGGCATCTGGAGGCATTCTCTCCAGAAGCTGCTCTCTCTGGCCTCGTTCTCTTTTAATCCATGTATTGTTTTAGGCTAATAACCTACAACTCTATTTTATGAAATGGTTTCAATAAATGCAATCTTTTGGAGGAGGTGTCATTTTCTAAAATTAACCCTCTCCCTTTATTAATACTTGTTCTTTCACATTGGGAAATGTGAACAGTAAGTGCCCTTTTCATTGGTTTCATTCATCTGTTAAGTATGGAGGGGCCAGTACTTCAATCAATACATGTAATCCTTCAGAATTAAATTGCCCTGTTAGGAAGCCAGAGAAAATGTCTTCATGTGATGAAACACTTTGTGTTTCTCTCAGTTTCCTTTGTTCAATTGTTTTGGAACAAATACACATTTTTGCCTAATTTAACTACTACCTGTGAATGTTTATAATCATCCTCAGGCATCATTATGTAAGGGGGGTGAATTTCCTATTTCTAAAAATAGCATTGTGATTCTGACAGCATTTTTTTAAAAAATTATTTTAGTAAATTGAATTCATATTAATTGTAGAAGAGGCTCAGACTGTTTAAATAACATCTGTAATGACTGATTGGATTAAGGGAATAATTTGTCTTCTTGAAACTCAGATCATTGTTTACCTCAGGGGAGGGTGAGCTATGAAACTACTCATGGTTTCCCATGAGTACCTGGGTGTTTGGTGTCTGATTTCTGCCACCCACGGAGAATCAAACAGCCCTCAGACTAGGGGAACAAAGAAAGAGGTTAAAACCATTAAAACCGAGAAGCTTGCAAAGAGGGTCTTTCACACAAACCTGCCACAATAATGTGCCATCAACTCGACCCTCCACAAACAGACTCACATTATAAAATACTCACATTATAATAATGAAATCGATCTTCCTTATTGACAGCTCACTCTGTATCACATCATATAATATCTAAAATGTACGTTAGCAGTTCAAAGCATGGCTCAAGAACATCCTAGCATCCTCAGGACCCTTTCAGGGAGTCTGCAAAGTCAAAACTAACTTTGTAATAATGCTAAGAAGTTCCATGTATTTCTTCATTGCGTTGGCATTTCTACAGATGATGAAAAATTTATCCTAGGAAAAATTCATGGCACCTACATACGAATCAAGGCAGTGGTATCAAAATAAAAATGTTATCAGTCATAACTATAGTTTTCACTGCCATGAACTTGCATGTAGGAAAAATAAATAAATAAATAAAGCCAGCCTCACTTAAGATGGTTTTTTTGTTTGTTTGGTTGGGTTTTTTTTTTTTTTTTAGGGTCTTTTTTTTTTTTTTAAGATTTTATTTATTTTATTTGACAGGCAGAGATCACAAGCAGGCAGAGAGGCAGGTAGAGAGAGAGGAGGAAGCAGGCTCCCCACTGAGCAGAGAGCCCGATTCGGGGCTCCATCCCAGGACCCTGGGATCACGACCTGAGCCGAAGGCAGAGGCTTTAACCCACTGAGCCACCCAGGCGCCCCTTAAGATGGTTTTTAATGAAGTAGTAAAAACTATTAGTTTTCCTAAATTTTACCTCTTTGAATGCTCATCTTTCTAATCTTCTATATGATTAAACGGAAAGTACACATAAAGCCCATCTGCTGAGACTAAAAGCATCATGGTTGTCTGGAAGGAAGGTGTGTGATTATCTGAGTTGTGCGCCGCACTTGCCCCTTTTCTCATGAAACACAATGTTTTCTTGGAAGAACAGCTGACAGACAGTGCTTTTTAGGCGTGGGTATTTGGCAGATATCTTCTTGAAAACGAACAAAGTAAACCTGTCACCTCAAGAAAAACAACTGATAATATTTGTGGTCACTGATCAAATTTGAACTTTCAAATGAAATTCGAATTTTGAAGACCTGTATTTACCACCGGAAGCTTAACAGCTTTCCAATACTTAAAAGATTTTTTTTGATACAATAAGTGGTGAGTTAACAAATGTGATTTCTGTTTATATCTGGTGATAAAATGTGTCAACACTTAAAAGACCTGTACTACGGGGCGCCTGGGTGGCTCAGTGAGTTAAGCCTCTGCCTTCCGCTTGGGTCATGATCTCAGGGTCCTGGGATCCAGCCCCGTATTGGGCGCTCTGCTCAGCAGGGAGCCTGCTTCCCCCCTCTCTCTGCCTGCCTCTCTGCCTACTTGTGATCTCTGTCTGTCAAATAAATAAATAAAATCTTTAATTTAAAAAAAAAAAACCGACGACCTGTATTACTCAATAAACCAGTATTTTCCAAATGATCCATGCACAATGCGTAAGATTATATGTGGGGGAAAGATCTACTCAAAGTGCCAAGTAGACCAATGGGTTTTAATATTACACAGGCCAGAATGTTCACGGATACGGTTTAAGATTCCAGACTGTAACAAACCTACTTATAAACTACCACTTGCTGAGTTTGGGTGAATATCAAAGGAAAATATCCACAATTATTGAAAAAGGCTGTAAGAATAGTCTTCTCTTTCCCAACTATGAATCTGTGTAAGGCCACATTTTCTTCATGTACTTCAACCAAAAAAACATACAGCAATAGATCCAATGTACAGGGTATACATGATAACCCAGCTGTCTCAAAGACATTAAAGAGATTAGCAAAATATAAGATAATGCCACTCTCTAAACCTTTTGTAAACAGTTATTTAATTTAAAATATCTTATTTTTTGTTAAAACATAAAGGGTTTATTTTTGCTACTTTAAAATAAATACTACAGAAATATTTCTCAGTTTGAATTTCTAATACACTAAATGTCGATATATAACTCATAAATTAAAAGCTTTTTGAAATCTTCAGTAATTTTTAAGAGCTAAAGGAGTTTTGAGTTGAAAATGTTTGAAAATTATTGCTTTAGATATATCATTTTATTTTAACTTATTCGTTCTTTAAGATATTAGATTACTACTGTATTTTCAAATAAGCTGCCTAAGATTGAAAGAGACTAAGTAACTTGCTGAAGGTCACTCAGCTGACCGGTAAGTGCCAGAGTTAATATAGTTAGCCACTGGATATGTGTATATAGTAGATGAAAACAGTGCAAAACAGCCAGGTAGGGCAAAACAGGAAAAAACAAAAACAAAAAAAACAAACAAAAAACCCACAACACTAAGCATCTCATAGTTGGTCAAGAGATGAAAACGCAGGAAACAGATATATAAAATACATAGTTTTGTCCCAGCTTCACGGAAATTTTTGCATGCCCTTAAGTTCTATTGGGGAGTCCTATTATCACTCGGGGGGATAACCAACATTATGCTAGTTTCTGTGAGGGCTACAGTGCATTTGGCTGGGACATCCCCTGCACTGGCTACCTTTTTGGAGCTTTTAAAGGCTATAGCAGATGGCTGAATAGGTCTGTCACCAAATGACTTAGTTCCTTGGGATGATAAGTAGCCTATCTGGCCTTCCCCCAGTAAATGCCTAAGAGGGGAAGGAAGCGTGGCAATGCTTAGAATCAGAGTCCCTGGGGCCTGGATGGTGTCACTGGCATTACATCTCATGGAATCGTCACGATAGTCCCTAAAAAGAGGTTTCCCTGTGTTTAAAACCAGACCAAGATTAAGGCTTCAGAAGGTCTTGTGAAGAGGAAGATGAGTGAGTGCAAAATAAGTCCTCCCCTCAGAAGAGTGGGTCCTACACAGAGACCAAAGTTTGAGAATGAGAGGTAAAAGAGGAATACTGGCAGATCAGTTAGCAGAACTACAACCATCAAGGCCTGATCACCCACATGGCCATCTCCGTTTTAAGCCACAAAGGTCTGGTTTAAGTGATATCCTAAATCCTGCAGCCAGGTGTTTCTAGTTGTTAAAAGTACAGAGCTATGGAGACCAAGATTTAGGCCAGACTTGACAATGAGAGTCATTTTCAAGAATAAAGACATTACCATTAAAGATTATTAGCATTCTACTATGTTCACCTCCCTACTCTCACTTGAAATGAATTTTTCATGTATTAAATCTGCATAATTCATAATTCTAGATTTCTCTATTCTCTGACAGCTAGCTAACTAAAGATTGTAAGGGGAACTAAAATTCTAAGTATTTGAGTGTGTGATGTCTAAAATATCCTGATTATATGTTTACAAGTTATAGCATTGGTGTGTTTATATAACAACTTGTGCATTAAGGATAACACAAACAAGTAATTGTGCTTCCTTTCGTGGGAGGGTGGTGAAGACTGGAATGGATGTTTTCCCATAAATGGAAGCCTATCAGACCAATTTTTCCTCTATTCCTGGGCAAGAGGATAGATTTTCAAAATAAACTTGCAGTCCTGCTCTCTCTCTTTTAAAAAAAAAAAATACTGTATTTATTTATTTATTCATGAGCGACGGAAAGAGAGAAGGAGGCAGAGGGAGAATCAGGATTCCGGTGGAGCAGGGACCCTGACGCAGAACTCGATCCCAGGACCCCAGGATCATGATCCAAGCTGAAGGCAGATACTTAAGTGACTGAGGCACCCAGGCTCCCCACAGTCTTCCTCTTAATGCTACCACCACCTACCACCTGATTCCACAGGAAAACTGGATATTCCAGCCGGTCACTGCCAGGATTGTGACCTTGGACAGTGGGCAGAGTTCATTCCCTTTTAGGCCACAAAATAAGTGCCCAGAATGATACTTATAAGAGGAGGAGCCAGAAAATATGTTGGATTAGAGGTGCTGAGAACCAGTCCTACATCATTTGTGCACTCTAAAAGCCATAGAAAGGTTATATATGAGATGTTTTACAAAATGTTAAATAGTATTGGGGTGCCTGGGTGGCTCAGTGGGTTTAAGTCTCTGCCTTCGGCTCAGGTCATTATTCCAGCGTCCTAGGATTGAGCTCCACATCAGGCTCTCCGCTCAGCAGGGAGCCTGCTTCCTCCTCTCACTCTCTCTCTCTCTCTGCCTGCCTCTCTGCCTACTTGTGATCTCTGTCAAATAAAAAAATAAAATCTTTAAAAAAAAAAAAGAAAAAAAAAATGCTAAATAGGATTAACTTGGGAAACAGGACAAAATAAGCTAATTAACGAGGGAACAGTGAGGCTTAAATTAGGATGATAGACTTGAGATGAATCACTCTGTCTTCAACTTTTCCATCTTATTCTTACAATGTTCCTGCCAAGGATGCATCTATAATTCCCGTTACATGTCATGTTTCCTACCATCTAAGATCTATTATAAGAGTTGTCTTTCACAAGTGAGTCTTTTGTCCTCAGGATTGAGGCTGCTGAGTCTGTTTTAATGGGTCACTCAAATGTTGCTGGTGTATCGGACATTTGTGTTTCTGTCTTATCTCTTTCGAACAAGGGAGCTTCCTGTCTGCTGGCTACCAGTTCCCATATTGGGGGACCTCTTTGGTGGAGTATCTTGGAGGAAGGACTAGGTTACTGATGAATGTGACATGAAACTGAAGTCGGGCAAGCCTAACTTCCAGAAGCACACATGGTCTGTTTGTGCAACCCTTCTGCTTTATAAGTTGGCCCTGTTACTCCTCAAGAGTTGCCTGTGTATGTGTTTTTTTAAGGTTGTCTGTGATTAAGTAAACCTACCTAATTCTGGGATCCAACTTTAAGATGACCACTATTGTCATGTAGTGAAAATATATTTTCCAAAAGCCCTATTAGTAACAAGCTGGTATTTTAATCTCATTCTCCATAATTCCTTTGTCTCTGATTGAATAAAGAAAGGAGCTGTTATGAATTGTCCTTCTAATGCCCTAGTCCAAGAACCATGAGAAATAAAGAGTGGAATTTGGGTAGTAAAATAATACCTGGAGAGTGAAGCATCTGCTGTGGCCTACGAGAAGAGTGTTTCTATATTTGAAACAAGAAACATTTGGTTTCAGCAGCCTATATTGTGTCATGCATGGGTATGGTTTTGTTTCATTTCGTTTTGCTTTGTTTCTAGTTGATATGTTCTGAATGGGCAGCTTTAAGACTTAGGCTTTAGTAAGTGATTATCATGTGGCACACAAACCTCACTGGGTCATCAAAGTTTATGATACCTTCAGACACAGGTAAGTGGCTCTATGATAAAGGCTGAGCTGCAGTCACCAGGCCATAGCAACACATCCAGACACCTGCCATGACGGACTCAGGAGGAGGCTTCTGCCGTCTGACCTTAAATTTCAAGAGTGGCTGGGCCTCATGTTGAATGCAATACTGTGTTGGGTAAACCGTCCTAAAGCATCAATGAATGGGCAAAATTATTGTATTTTACTGTTTTGCAGACAGATCTGTTGTACAGGACAGCTCTGTGGAGCATGAATTAGGGTTTAACTACAGGTTAGTACCATGTCTGGGTAGACAGTAAGGGACTGGTCCTCAACCCCAAACTCCATTCTTCATTCAGGAATCAGAAGAAACTATGGAGCAACTAACCTTAAATTCATGAAACTTGCCCACAGGTCCAAGAGCCACTTCACCATTAGGTATGAAACTAGATTTAGATTTTAGAACCAAACTGAGTCTCATCCAAAGAAGAGGAGTAGATTTTGTTACATACTAACTAAAAAGATACAGGATCCTTATTATAAAGAAAATATAGCAACTTCTTGGAGTGCTTCAGACTTCCTATTTAATAGGAACAACTGAAGACTGAAAATCAAATAAAGGTGTTCTGGCTAAGCAGAAGCAAGAGAAAGAATTCCTTAAGAGGATGGTTGAAATATTAACTAAACAGACATGGAAGAAAGCAAAACTTAGATATTAGAATACATGGGCATACAATCCAAGAGTCTAACTGCTCTTTTTTTTTTTAAGATTTTATTTATTTATTTATTTATTCAGGAGAGAGAGAGTGCTCAGGTGCATATGCAGGGGGAGGGGCAGTGGGAGAGGGAGAAGCACACTCCCCGCTGAGTAGAGAGCCCGACTGGGGGCTCAACCCCAGGTCCCTGAGATCATGACCTGAGCCGAATGCAGACACCTAACTGACTGAGCCACCCAGGCAACCCTAACTGCTCTTAAAATATTAGAAAAAAGGGACATGTTTTAGTTCAATGGTTTTAAAACATACTGACCCTGGAATTATTGGGGGCTTGCACCTCAGACCAAATCAATCATGATCTCTGGGGGTGGAATCTGGTATCAGTGTTTTTAAACCTCCTAGGTCATGCCAACATGCAGACAAGTTTCAGAAGCCGGGTTTAAAGAGGGGACTATTTAATTGTTTCAGTTCTTACTACATCAGAAAGGGTGCTTAGCATGGAAATCTAGCAAAGGAAGAGAGAGGAAAGATCTCAGAGAACACTGAAAGGACTCCTCCAGAGACAGCCAGGATCCAGAAAACTATTTAGAAGCATCCCATGAAAGTCACAGAAAGTGAATCCGTGAGATCAGCAGGGTAAAATACTCAAAGTATTCCTGAGTCAGGATTGCAATAAAAGATTGCTCCTGAAGGTGGAGTGACAGAATTGAGATCATGACCAAAAAGTTTATGGGATTAGGATACTAAAGATGAAATATCTTCAATATTAAATGGAAGCCATGGAGGGTAATAATGTGTAGCATCGAGGCCTGGATTAGATATTGATCTGATGGGAGAGCACAACCTGGTGGGATCACATAAACCAGAAAAATGAAGGCAAGAGGATGTTAAACAATAAAATTGGGAGGCAGACCCACAATTCATTGATTTCCTATCTCTTGCCTAGGAAACCCTAAAGATAAAATCCCAGAAGATCATGTCAGAAAGATTTCCTGATAACATATTCTATGCTAAGAGAATTAATCTGGTTGGTAAATTTAGAATAATTAAATGGATATACAGTTTCTGTAGAGGCCTCTTTTAGGCAAATAAAAGCCTGAGCAATGGGATGCAGAAAGGGCCCACAGTGATCTCCTGGCTGAATACAGGTACGTCCATCAGGCAACCCACCTTGAAATATCCATAGGCCCTAAATGACCAATGGGCTACTTTCAACCAAGCACAGTTACAGAAAAATGGAGAATTCCATATGTTCCCATACCTCCTCACCCTATCTCTTCAATTTCGGGGAGTTTTTGTTTTTGTTGTTGTTGTTGTTTAGATTTATTTATTTATTTTAGAGAGAGACAGAGACAGAGCATGAGCAGAAGGGGCAGAGGGAAAGGTAGAGAATCTCAAGCAGACTCCATGCTGAGTATGAGCCTGAGGCAGGGCTCAGTCTCATGACCATGAGATCATGACCTGAGCCAAAACCAAGAGCCAGACTTCACTACCCAGGTGCCCCTCACCATCCCTCTTTAAAAACAACCCCACCCACTGCCTCATCACACACAGTCCCTGCTTTGATCTTCCTTCTACAGCTCCCTTGCTCCCTCAGTAAATTTCTAGCTCCTTTGTTCCACTTTGGGTGAATCCTTTCACCACTAGCACCTCTGTCTTCCACCCGATCATCACCCCACATTTTGGGGCCATCCAATCGGCAGATACCAGTTTCCTTCCTGAGAATCAGCTCTGCAGAAAGCACAGCCTGAGATCTGCTCTTCTACACTGAAGATTTTCAGGGGCTACCCTCTTTGCAGAGCATGGGGAGGTTGTACCTTGGAGGACACCATTGTTGCCTCACACCTAAGCCACATTTTTTCATCAGTTCTACCACACCAACACTGGTATGGCACCACGGTAGATCAATTTTGGTGATCTTACCGTCGTGCCAACTTTGTCTCTCCCAACTGGTTCAAACCTTGGTTTGGGAAAAGCTTATTAAATACTGACCTCCTGAAATTCTTGATATTCTCTAGTCTTTACAACATGGTAATTTCTCAATGGTAGAAACCCTTATACTTGTATGGGCCACAGTGCCTAAAAACTGTCTTACACATTATATCACCTCTATAAATATCTGTGAAATGAGGAATAATGTTGGGTTTTCCTCATCTTTTCCCTCTGACGTAAGAATGAGAGTCTTCATACATTAGTCACTGACACTAACCCTTCCACATTCAAGTCTGGAGCTTTTTAAAAGAAGAGACATTCTCCCTCTAGGTGGTGCTGGTTTTTCCTTATGCTCTAGCAGCAACTGATGGTACTTTATGTTCTGAAGGCACCACTTCTTTAAATGCTAAGGTCAGAGTAAGTCCAAGGAAAGTAATATGGAGGAATAAGCTAGCCTTAGAGCTCAGCCTGACATTCAGCCCATTTCACCAACAATGAAACCAGAGGAATTTGGGGCACAATTCATAGCTAAAATATAAAAAGCTTACATACAAAATGTATCTTCTGGACAATTTCTCCTCAGTCACATAGTGATTTTATATAGTTGGGATTCCAAAATGAGATATCCCCTCATGTCTTCTCTTTAGAGCTGGTTTATATATTAGCATTTTTATTTTTCTTTTAAATTAGCGTTTTTACATCCAAACCCTATCCTTCTGCCCAACTCCCACAATAATTAGGGCCACAGATTCTTTCTCCAGCATATAAATGACTTAAAGTTGTAACAGGGAACCTAGCAGCACGCCATAAAGAAGTCACATATAGTACCTCAGGGTCATCCAAACCTCATTGTTTAGAAGGATGGATGTTGTGAGAGAAATTTAAGAGAGGAAAAGAGATTTTTATATGTAGATCAGATAAAGTCCAATGTGTAATTAAATTCTGCCTGTTAAGAATAGTCCTGTAAGTCATTGTTTTAGGAGTTGGACAAGAACATTAAAGAGGATTTAGTATGTCAATTCTGGCTACCCCATGCCTAATTCCAGAAAAAGGTATGATCTTTTCCATTTACTCTGCCTGGAATAGCTTCACTCTGCAATACCTATCCCTGAATGAAATGGAAACATCATCCTGTGGGAAGTTGCCCAGATAATCCGTTTGTCATATATACTCTATTATTCTCCATTCTAAGGCCCAAGAACTTTTTCCTTTTTTCACATTCATTGGCTCAATCAACCTGAATTTCAAAAGATGTCAAGAAAACCCCCATTCCATTTCTCATATATGCCAACTAATTTCCTGGTGGTGTTTTAGAATTCCAGCTTAAGTCCTCTTTCAGCCACTAAAGATTTGTTACTCAATTTTAGCCTAGGCTAAGAGTCAGCAACCTAGAACTACCAAATCCTTTGGTATTCAGCTCACAGATCACTTCCATTTAATGACAAGTTTCATTCCTGAATTTTAATGGGGCTTCCTCTCACTTTTAATTGCTTTTAAAAATGAAATAGTTTTGAAGGAATCTACACATATTTGACACAACCATAAATATTTCAAAAAGAAAAATCTCATGCTGGAGAACCATGAAAGACTCATTCAGTTAAAGTAAACAGGAAAGAGCAGTTGCAGGATTAAATATGCATTATTTCACATCAGATTGGGGCAATTAATATGTTAAACTCTACTTAACATCAAAGTACAGGATATGTTCAACTTGTCTCTTCAATTATTAAGTGACTAAAATGATTTAATTACAAATTCTCTATTTTCTCTTACTACAGGAACATGCTTCCTTTGTGTCATACTATTCCTCTTTGGTCAATGAATTTTGACGTTTTTTCCCCCCACTGATACTGAATAACAATAGACCCTTCAAACAGCTTCATTCTATGATGATCAGAATCCATACAGCTCTACGCAACTGTTCCTTAGCTGTTACCGGTTGGTGCTGACCACTTTGTACTATAAAATGAGAAGTCAAGAGAAAGACATCTTCACTAAGAGAACCGAATGAGGAACTTCAAAGGAACACCCTACCTCTCAGATACCACAACATCAATTTTTCCACTCATTTGCACTTCTGTCTCCATTGGAAAAAAACCTCTAAATAAGACTAACACAGGTGAGGGCTGATCAGGCAAATATAGACAGAGAAACTTGCATTTAAAAGCTGATCTCTTCTCACATGCTTAGGTTCCATGAATGAGCTTGGAGAACTTTTATTTCTATTTGGCAACCCCGCTCAGCTTAAAAAATGTGGTTCCTGCGGCAGAGAGAGTCACTTATGTTTAGGGAAGCAGAGAGACTGTTTGGGGGTTTGATATGCCCCATGTTCATCTGGAAGTTGTTCCATTCTTTCACATTTTTTATTCTGTCTCTGTATTTGTAATTGCGAAAAATTTTAAACACACCAAAAACATAGGAAGTACCATAAAAAAACAACAACAAACAAACAAACAAAAAAATCTTTACCTATCTGCTAGGAACATAAGCACTATGTTATTTTTTTAAGATTTTATTTATTTATTTGACAGAGACATAGCAAGAAAGGGAACACAAGCAGGGGGAGTGGGAGAGGGAGAAGCAGGCTTCCCTTGAAGCAAGGAGCCCAAAGCGGGGCTCAACCCAGGCCCCTGAGATCATGACCTGAGACAAAGGCATACGCTTAACGACTAAGCCACCCAGGTGCCCCAACACTGTATTATTTTTGCTTCAGTTTCTAAAATAAATAAATAGAACATTGCAGATGCAGTTGGAGTTCCACCTGAAAAGTAGTCCAAGTTGATCTCTTCATCTCTCCCCTGAAGCAACTGCTAACACTGTTTAAACAGAATCTTTCTCTCTCACCATGTTCTTACATTGTAACTACTTAGTATACATCCAGGAGCATATTGTTCTATATTATGGGTTTACCAAATCGAAGTGAATGGTAACATACAATGTGCCTTACATTGCTACTTGCTTTCATTCTCAATGATGCTTTTAAATTCTATCCATATTATGACATATTGATCTCATTCATTTTTAACTATACCATTTAAGTACACTGTTGTATAACTACACAACAATCTGTCCTTGTTTGTGATTGTTATTGAACTTGTTTGTGATTGTTAACATATGCTTAATTGTAATTATGGTGTATTACAACTACTTTTAGACCCCTCCTTCCCTAATCCCTAAGAGTAACATCTGTATTTTAATCGCAGGTCACTTTTATTTTTTTTAAGATTTATTTATTTATTTGGGGAAGGGGGTAGAGGGAGAAGGAGAGGGAGAGAGAGAATCCTCAAGCAGACTCCCTGCTAAACACAGAGCCCAATATGGACCTC
Organism: Lutra lutra; assembly: GCF_902655055.1. Taxonomy (NCBI): domain Eukaryota; kingdom Metazoa; phylum Chordata; class Mammalia; order Carnivora; family Mustelidae; genus Lutra; species Lutra lutra. The sequence goes on from NC_062290.1 coordinate 56,603,426, forward strand.
AATTACAGGACTCTGAAATCATGACCTGGGCCGAAATCAAGAGCTGGTAGCTTAACTGACTGAGCCTAATTAACCCAGATGCCCCTCCCATGTTGCTTTTAAATTCCCAAATATGTTGTTATTGTTGTTGCTATTGCTGTTACTTTTAAAATTAAAGTCTTAGTTAGTTAGTTAGTTATTATCTCTACAGTTCCTGCTTGGTTCTTTTATGTAAGCTCTTCCTCTTTTCATAATGTCCTGGTATTACTTTATGATGCCTATCCTTTTTTCATCTCTGATCATTCTTTAGTAAAACTTTTTTTTTTAGTCCATTCTAGATTGCTCATTATTGGAAATTCTTGGGCTATTTATATACCGATTTGTTATCTGCATTGCCTTCTCAGGGTGAATTTTTCCCTCAAGAACCTTGTACTTTCTGACATCTTCAGTGGGGTATTTTTTTTTTTTCCTCATAACCGACAACCTCAGAGAGAAGTTCCAAATTCTCCTCCCCTGGGTCTTCAGCATTCTCCCACAGACTTTAGTTTTAGCTCACTGTTCCAGCTCAAATTCCTCTGGGGATCTGATATTTGGGATTTCTCTTCTTCACCTCTGAGGTTGGTTCTATATTCATGTTTCCTGTTGTTGTATATCTCATTAAGCATTTCTGTGTCTGGGAGAGCTGTAGGGGTATATCCCCCTCCTCAACTTTCCAGTGAATACTTGCAAATATTTCCTCAGAGCTCTATAAGCTCTACAACCAATTTCTGTGCCCCCAAAACACTCCTTTGCTTTTAAAGTAAAAGGAAGAGAATTTGTGTTGTAACAATTGCAATTTGAGAAATTTCACTTGCCCATTTTACTTGTTTGAATATTATTTTCCTTATTAATCCAATTCATTTTTCCTTTGAAATCTGAAATCCTTTTCTATATTTCATTGCTAGGATGAAACACATCAAAAGGTAAATCTCAGGCTTCCAGGAGATGTGTATGGTTTTATTCACAAATTTAACTAACATGAACATTTTATTTGAAAGCAATTAAAGAAGTATTGCTTTCTAACCTTATTTCATCTATAGATGTATTTTTGATATATTGTTCTTTTGCTAAAATTGTGTCCTTTTGTGAAACCCAAAATAATCTTTGTGAACCCCAAAATAATCTTTGTGAACAGCCTGTAGAAAAACAAATCTTGTGATCAATTTTCAAGGAGAGAGTTGAAGTGAAATATGTAACAAGTAGGTTTGGGACTTTTTACTTGAGAGTTATAAGGGATGGATATAACATATTCTACAATATAAGCCCAGGAAAGAGCACAATCCTTCTAACCCTCGTAGGTATGATTTCTTGATAACTGCCCTTAAAGTTGGGCAAAAGGACAAACATACTGGGTGTTTTTTGTTTGTTTTTCCTAACATTAAATAGCATTTAGGAAATTACCTTATTTCAATCCAAGGACAGATAATATTAGCTATTTACCAGTTTTGACTTAGATTTCAAAACCATAGGATTAAGACATCTATTTTAGATTAAAGTAAAATTTAAGCTTCCATATTAAGTTGGCATCTGTTATACATTTGTTCTGAAGCTGGAGAAAAACTCTCTTTTTTGGACCCTCTTGCAAAATTAATAAAATAGAATTGGGAAACAACACTCATCTGAAGGTATCCAATTGCCTCACTGAGGAACAGAAATTCAGGGGACATTAATTAAGTGACAAAGCTCAGATTTGGATGTAATTTTATCAAATTCCAAACTCTGTGTTATTTCCACTTTACTGTTTTTCCCACATTACAGATTTTCATGGTCTGGCATGCATTAATGAAAAGGTCCCTGTCCTAGAAGTCAAGAGATTTAGGTTCAAGCTTGGACACTGCCATTCCCATTCTTCCCGTTTCAAATGTCTTAATGAGAAATAATATGGAAGCCTTGCTAGTTGTCAGCTGGGAGCTGACCTGTTACAGCTAGCCTGTGGTATTCTCCTGTCTAATGTAAACAATGTCACAGAGCACCAAGTTCAGCAGAGGTCACCCTGGGAATATGACAGGGTGAGAAAAACACAAGATCCTTTTGTAATCATGTCCGATCCTAGACAAAAATAAGAACAATATGCAAACCACAGAAATGTCCAGACATCCCCCTCTCCCAGCTATCACGAATGCCAGATGTATAAATCAGGACAGCTGTTATCACCACTCTGTACCCCTGCACCCGAGGTATAAACTATTGACCTCCATAAAGAATAGCTCCCACCCCTTGATAGTAAGCACCTACAGGAAACTCCTGCCTCCTTGACCCCTTCGTCCAGTCACATAACCAAAAACCAAACCCTACCACAAATCTTCCTACACCTTCTTAACTTATGTTCACATTCGCCCATGGGGTCCCCTTATTGCACCAAGTAATAAACACAACTTCTTGTGACTTCATGTGTCCCTGACAGTTATTTGACGGCTCAGCATCAACAATAATACATCACATATTTCCCTGGAATTTTACATGTTTCTCATTTGCAAAAAGGGGAAACTGGACTGACAGCATCAGTCTCATACTCCAAGAGCCCTTCCAGTGCTGTAGTCTAAAAGTTTATTATTTCTGTCCCTTTCTTCTGGTTTTGTATGATACTCATACAAATTATTTTTATTTCTACTTTCTAGATTATTTCTACTTTCTACAAAAGAAGATTTCTACTTTCTACAAAAGAAAATTTATAATAATTAGCACAAGCACTGAGCTAGAAGACAATTCTCCAGTGGTCTCAGAATGAGGATGAGTGGAGGAAGCTGTTAAATAATCCATACAACTTTCAGTGGGGAAGTACCAGGTTCACACTGTAAATAATCCTGTAATCACACATGCCTTCTTTATCATCTTTTCCTGCCCCTCAGGTTTTAACCATTTTATAGAAATCGAAGCCTGGAAGTACATTTTTTTGGCATGACAGTTTAGAAATTAAGTGTGGTTAAAAGAACTGAGTGAGGGGGCACCTGGGTGGCTCAGTGGGTTAAAGCCTCTGCCTTCGGCTCAGGTCATGATCCCAGCATCCTGGGATTGAGTCCCGCATCGGGCTCTCTGCTCAGCGGGGAGCCTGCTTCCTCCTCTCTCTGCCTACTTGCGATCTCTGTCAAATAAATAAATTAAAAAAAAAAAAAAGAACTGAGTGAGTAAGATTCATTTATGTAGCTGTAATGATGAAGTCAGTAAATCACACGCAATTTAATGATATTTCTGATACAGTATATGTAAGTTATGCATCATAATAATCATGTGGTTTAGAAACCTTTTTCTACCTTTGGTTGAGATCTGGCTGAATGAATCTGTCAAATGACAATGTAAAACAATTTAGTAACAAGTCTGAGGTCCTTTATGCAAGGGAACAGAATCCAAGGACTGGGGGAGTCCAGGGCCTCAGCCGCAGCGAAGCCCTCTTCCCGTGGGATTTGGGGCAAGAGAGAGTTTTGTTGAGCATCAGAAGCAGCAACACAGAAACAGGGCATGACTGCCTAGGAGGCCAGGGATTTCCCTAAAAGGCTAGCAGGGCCTGTTTCTAGGGCGACGGGAGCTAGCTAAAGCTGAGCGGGAGGGCTGGGGTCAGTGTGTGTTAGGTCTCCTGGACAGGTGTTTCCTTTCCAATTAGTGCAGGTTGATCTCGGCTTAGTGTTGTGATGTGGGCCTGGCCCCCAGGGCAGCCTCCACACAAATTAACCTTATCAGATCATTTGGATTTAATAAATTTTGATGACTCTCTCTGTCACTGGGAGAAACTGGTTTAGACTTCACCAGAGAAAAGTATGAGAAGAAATGGTATTAGTGGGAAGGTCCATGGAGAATAATCAGAGGGAAACTGACTGTCAGACTAAAGAAGAACGTGAACAAGGAGAAAGGAGCAACATCGTCAAAAGAAAATACTCAGCAAAGAAGACAACCTGTAGAGAAGCAGATCTTACTAATGATAAAGGGCTATGAATTAGATGGCCTTTCTGAATTGGAGAAGCAATGTGCTTTGAAAAATTGCTAGAGCAGCCACAAGTACATCTTGGTAAGCGGCAATGATGGCATAACTAAAGACTTTCCGCAAAGTGTGTATTTCCTCATGTCAAAGAATATTTTTTTTATTTTTTTTTTAATTTATTTGTCAGAGAGAGAGGGAGAGAGAGCGAGCACAGGCAGACGGAATGGCAGGCAGAGGCAGAGGGAGAAGCAGGCTCCCCGCCGAGCAAGGAGCCCGATGCGGGACTCGATCCCAGGACGCTGGGATCATGACCTGAGCCGAAGGCAGCTGCCTAACCAACTGAGCCACCCAGGCATCCCTCAAAGAATATTTTAAATGTAAGATTCAATTATTCTGCCAAATGCACTTACTACTGATGGTTTGAAGGGTGACTTCCTTTAATTTATTAAAAAGGTGCATTTTATGGGCAACTGGGAGGGCAGTTTAATCAGACTTGGATGATAATCCCAGAGCTACCCACTCCTATACAGAGCACTTCCTCTCCCTTGCCCTCAATAAAACAAGTCTTGAGTAGCCTAACTGCCACCCAACACCTACCTCAAGGATTATTCAGGAAGAAGTCTTTTACGGAAACCACCTGGGACCACCTAAGAGACTACCAACAGGACGTATCTCACCATGGAGATTTTCTAATTTCTGTAACTTTATCAATTTAGAGTTCTAGAAATCCTATATATTAGCCTAACTCCCTAAACAGGAACTTGTTAATCCACAGTCACTATTACACCTTCAGTGTTTACTTCTGAACATTTGAAAGTACATAAGTATGAGAATTAGCACCTCTGACATTAGAGTTTTCAAGGCGCTCCACCTGTTGTGATCACCAAAAACACAAAAACAAACCCAAAACTCTGGTAGCTGGAGCAGTAACTGTTTTTCCTGTTTAAGAGATGAGGAAATTGTGACTCAGAGAGGTTCATTAAGTGCCGAGATGTCTCAACAAGGAGGCTGGACTAGAACTGGCCTGACACTGTGTTCTTGGCTCACGTGCTCTCTGTGCCCACCTGATGCCCACCAGTAGACCAAGGTGAATACAGTGCAAAGATTCTTGGCCTCCTGATCATTCCAGAGTTTCTTTTTCCTATGATATTCATTTGATGTTTCTTAAAATAATCGAAAATGTTATGTATTTCAGATCCAAGTTTAAAGCCTAGACACTTCCAAGTTACTGTTTTTTTGGAACGGTCAACAGACTCGATTTGAGGATTGTGGTGATGTAACTAGCAAGTCCAGACCCACATATTAGATGTAACACTTGGCACACTTCTGCATATGCATTTCCCCAATGAGGACAGCTGAAGAACCATGGGAATTCCTATTGATACTAAGTCAGTATTAGCTGTATAACAAAAATTTCAAAATTGTAATGACTTAAAACAACAAACATTCATTTGCTTTCTTACAGACCTGAGAGTAGCATGGGGGAGCCCTGCTTCAGGACACAGGTCAGGTTCAGGTCAGCTCCACTCATCTTCCATTTTCCTTGGACCAACAGCTACCTGGGATCTGTTCTTCTAGAAACAATGACAGCATGTAAGAGACAGAAGCAGAAGCACAGAATGTCTTTGAAGGCCTCTTTGCAGAACTGGACACTGTCACAAACCAATGGGATGGGGAAGGACACCCATACCCCTTGGTCATATGTTCTGCAAAGTCTCATGACAAAAGCTCTGGATGAGTATTGGTAATTCAGGCAGGGAGTGAAGAAATGGGGACATTAATCCAATCTACCACACTACTTTATGTTTTACTTTGTAAAACAAGTTTGTAGAAATGATGTAGATGAGTATCAGGGCCAAAAAAGAAGTGGGCCCTTGGGACCATAGACATACTGACTTGAGTCCTGAGGCTACTTCTACTTCGGAAAAGTGAGAATCAATTTTTAAGCCTGCAGAACTCACTAGTGGCTGGGTATCGTACATACTATGATTGTGTCGTTTCCTCAATTAGAGTTACTTTGTACTAAAATCTCTACTGTAATCTTAAGAAAAATTATACAGCACAAATAATGGTGAATTTCTAGCAAAACTGATTTGGAGGCACATCTAATGAAACTTAACATTCATATTAAAACAAAATCGTCTATGAAGTCTGAGCCTATGTGCAAACTGCTCTGCTGTCTATTCTAAAACAAAGGGCACACTCAGCACTGGGGGCTCGATATTCATATCCATCAACTCATTTGCTTCTCGGAACAAATCACCACATCATCTACTCCCACAGAGCCATCACCTAGGAACAGACCGGCCCCCATATCCACACACATATGCAAGGGAATTCAAACAAAAAACTGAAAGAAGGAGAGTCCTTGAATCCTCACTTCTTCCAATTAAATTGAAAAATTTCTGCTGCTTAAAAAATAAATCACTACAAGAATCTAAAAATTGATAACTGATTTTTTAATTTCTAAATAATGAAGTGCAGGAACTTGATGTCTTGTATACTTCAGGATATTGATGCAAAAAATCATCCTTCCACACTGGGTACCAGAACTACTATAAATAGACACGATGAGCCCACATTCTCTTAATTCCTATGATCCATGCCCATGTGTCTTGTATTAATCCTGCCTCTGGGAAGAAAACTTCTGTTACACCAACATCATTGAGATATCATGCTGCCACATACAGCAAGAGTTATTCCTACAGCCATAGCCCTGGTACAGACCTCAATATCTACAGTCTGCATTAATGTAGTAGTTTCCCTCCTTCTTTTCCTCCTTCTCCACCTCCTCTTCCTTCTCCAACCCCTCCTCCTCCTGCTCCACCTCCTCTTCTCCTCCTCCTCTGCGTCAGTCCTCCCACTGCCAGCTACTGCTGGGCCAATGGGTCCATGAGAGGCTTTGCAGAAATGCTCACCCTTTGGCGGTAGTTGGGGGGGGGGAACCACAGTGTAACCTGCGCTGCATCATAGTTTCCCCAGTAGCACAGTGACTCCAGGGCACTGGGCTGTGGTAAAAGAGCCTGTACAGCTTTCTTACCCACATCCACTTCTTGTTCCTAAATTACGAGGTGCTTTCAGAAACCTCAGTTCCAGACATTACCACTGATAATGGCTATGGGTGAAGCACTTAATCCAGAATTGGATCTGCACACAAGGGCAAAATATTCAAAAAGCCAAAAATAATCCCCCAAGTTTTCACAAGCAGCTCATGCAAGGCACATATGGGAGGCAGATTAGAGGACAGCAGGTAAGTGCTTCCGAATCCAGTGACTTGGGTTCAAGCTCTGGCCCTGCCACCTTCTCCCTGTGTGCTACTTGGGGAGTTGCTAGAGCTCTTGGTCCCCTGTTTGGTCATCTACAAAATGAGGTATTGTTAGTTTGTATATGAGATCTTTCATCAGATTTAAGAGAGATCTTTCCCAAAAAGTGCTTTTAAGCACTTTTTTGTGCTTAAAATGCATGCCATTGCATGGCACATAAATGCCGACAAATGCTTATTACTATGTTGTTGCTATTGTGTGCAAATCACCCACAGACCAATATTGATTAAATTCTCTTGTCTTTTCCTTCCAGAAGCAGACACATTGGGTTCAGAGTGGGTAAAAACAGTGCCTGGAACGCAGATCACTGCCCACCATACAGCAGGTGGTCAGCAAATGATTGTGTAACAGGGACTCCTTCCTTCCGACGCAGTCATTTCTCAATTCCCCATACCCAAGAAGAGGGAGAGAGATGTTAACAATCCAAAATGTTTCGGTAATCTAAAAATAATGCATATTTGGCTTATAGAAGAGTATTTCAAACAGTTTATTAGAAGAATAGGTCCAATGTTCACAGAACTCGAGTCAGAGTGATTCTTTCACTCAACCAACAAATATAAACAAGGACTATGCCCTAGACCAGGCACTGTGTTGACTGTGTCTTCAATACAGGAGGAAAGAAGACCACTAATCTCTGCCCTTACAGAGCTTAAATTCTGCTGGTGGCAAGTAGACCACTTCATGGCTTTTGTGGGTCCTAGGCACTTTTGTGCACCTCTTCCTCCATAAAAACAGATTAAAATTACATTTTATGGCTATGTTCACATAAAGATGGATTATTAACATTATATATCAAAGCATTTCTTTGACCTCAAAATCCATTTTTTGTCTTTTGATTTGAAAAGAACTTAAAACATTGTTGTGGATCTCTAAGAGTATTTTTGGCCCTATGTACTACACCTGATGGAGAAGGGAGTGACATGGAAAAGTGAACATGGGAATAAACCATTCCAAGTGGGTTTGGGGTTGGTTTTGTTTGTTTGTCTGTTTGTTTTTGCTGAACAATTTGAAAGTAAGTTGCAGACACTATGACATTTGACTTCAAAATACTTCAGCAGATATCGTCTACATAAGGACATTTTCCTATGTATCCACATCAATCTCATACCTCAGAAAATTAACATTAATTCATGAAACTACAGTCTTTTAGCCTATATTATAGTTTCTCAGTTCCACATCATAAAATTTTGTGTTTTATGTTGATACTTCCTTCTATCTTCAACCAAAATTATATAACCAAATTAATCCATTCACATTATTTGCCACATTTACCTTTGGATGACATTTGTGTCAAAATTTACTCTCTCTCAATTATCATATGGTTTCACTTATTTGTGGAGCATAACAAATAGCATGGAGGACAAGGGGAGATGGAGAGGGGAGTTGAGGGAAATTGGAAGGGGAGGTGAACCATGAGAGACTATGGACTCTGAAAAACGATCTGGGAATTTTGAAGGGGTCGGGGGTGGGAGGTTGGGGGCACCAGGTGGTGGGTATTGTGAAGGGCACAGATTGCATGGAGCACTGGGTGTGGTGCAAAAATAATGAATACTGTTATGCTGAAAAAAAAATTAAAAAATTAAACTATGAAAAAAAAAATTTACTCTCTCATTTTTAATGCTTAAAATGTTTCTTGGGGGTCCTGGGTGGCTCAGTGGGTTAAGCCTCTGCCTTCGGCTCAGGTCATGATCCCAGGGTCCTGGAATTGAGCTCCTCATCAGGCTCTCTGTTTGGCGGGGAGCCTCCTTCCCCCCCCACCCCGCGTTCTGCTCTGCCTACTTGTGTTTCAAATAAATAAATAAGACATATTTTAAAATAAAAATTAAAAAAATAAAATGTTTCTTTTGCTGAACTGCTAGTGATGCTTTAATGAGACATAAAGTTCTCTATCCTATGTTCTTTCACTGTCATCCTTTGGTAATTTTTTTCTTTCTCCCAAAAAATCCTTAACCCATACTTGTCTTCCAGAGTGTTTTCATTCATCCAGATGCCTAGGCTGAAATATGAGAAAAGAGAGCTGTCATATTCCATTTGTTGGATGTCATTTTATAAAGCGCGTAAGATAGTCGCAGAAGTTAGCAGGCAGATCTAATCATACATCTTATCTCTACCACACTGTCTTATCTACAGTGTATCCTTCAAAATAGGACATAAACTCAGAGCAAAACATCCATATAATGTGTGATGATCTCACAACCTGGCGAAGGCAAGTTAGGGGAATAGCTAAAGTTATCAGGAAAGAGACACAGGCTTAAAATATCAATCCTTACACATCTACTTCACCCTTCTAAGCCACAGTTCCAGCTGAAAATAGAGCTGGTAAAAATACTGCTATGTGATTAGATGAGATAATCAGTATAAAGCACCCAACATATAAACTCTACACAATGTCTCCCTCTCCCTTCCCTAAAGCTTCCTTAGTGTTCCACCAAGAGACCATCCTTAAAGTCTAATCCCCTCAAGGATAATTCCCACAAAGAGAGCTATGCCTCCCCTAAAACCTTCATTCCTTCCACAAAGAGACCAGCCTTGGAGTCTCACTGACAAGTAACAAAATACAGGTAACAAGAAATAATTATAGAGACAGATATTTGTTTTATTTGAAATACGTGAAACAAAACACTCAACATTTTCAGTAATGAAAAACATTTACTCAAGATTCCATTTGCTAAAGCAATGATACTTCAATCATCCAGAACAATGAAGAAGGAGAGTTACAGTATATAAATAAATGTCTTATCCTGACTAGTTCCATCTAATGTATATAATACAGCAACATCTAAAAATATACGCTTCTGCTTCTGAGATGATGGAGTAGACATACTTTCCCCTAGTCCTCCTGCCATGTACAATGAAAAACTCTGGATATTATATATACACAACAAACTCAAGAAGACTCCAAAAGGTAAAGAGAAGAAAGACCAATTAGGGACAACAGAATTTGAGGGAGAACATGGTGGTGAGCTCCCTGGGTTTTCTTTTTGCCTTCAATATCCCAAACTGAAGAAGCTGGCAAACCAGAAACATCCCAAGTATAGTGAAATTTTTGCTAATTAAAAAATAAGTAAGCCTGGTCTCTCAGCCAAAGGAACAGATCAGGAGCAAGACTAAGGCTTTCAGATAATAACCACTCCATCACAGCCAAACACCAGGGGGAAGAAAATCGATGGCCCATCCCCAGTCACAGAAGCAAAGACTAGGTGGAGAGTTCACAATTCCACCCTTGGGAGCTGCAACAAGGGACCACAACACCCCACCAGGGGAGTGTTACAGAAGGCCAAGCAGGGAGCTGGGACTTTCACCCCTGCCGCCAACTAATGAGGCCAATGTCTCCACCATCATCCTTAACCGTGAATTTCAACATCTGAAACTCAATCACAGTAACCTACCATATTAACAGACTACAGAAGGAAAAAAAAAAAAAAACACTTACTCATATCAGTGATGGAGAAAAAAAGTGATAAAATTCAATACCCATTAACGATGTTTAAAAAGAAAGAAAAAACTTTCAGGAAAGTAGGAACAGTGGGGTAGCTCCTCAACTTGATAAAGAGCATCTTCAAGAAAATCTGCAGCTAACATTATCCTTCACAGTGAATGACAGAATGTTTTCCTCCTAAGATTGAGAACACATCAAGGACATCTGCTCTTACCACTCTTAACATTGTGCTGGAAGTTCTAGCCAGTGCACCAAGGCAAGAAAAAGAAGTAAAAGGCATGCAGATCAGAAATAAATAAATAAAAGTGTTTACAGATGACAGGATTGTCTGCATAGGACATGTAAAGGAATCCATGAGGAATTAAAAAAAAGCACAGACAAGTAAATGAGTTCAGCAAGGTTACAAAATATAAGAAAAACATACAAAAATCAAGTATATTTCTATTTACTGGCAGTGAGTATGTAAACACCAAAATTAAAAATTCAATATCATCACCAATTGCTCAAAAAATGAAATACCTATAAATCTCACAAACACATGATATAGATGTTAAAAATTATATAACACTAATGAAAGAAAGATTTAAATAAATGAAGAGAGGGGCAACCAGCTGACTCAGTCTGTGGAGCATGCAATTCCTGATCTTGGAATTGTGGGTTCAAGCCCCACATTAGGTGTAGAGATAACTTTAAAATAAAAATCTTAGATAGACAGACAGACTGTATTCATGGATTGGAAAACTAAGCATAGCAAAGATGTCCACTCTCCACAAACCAACATTATAATAGTTGTAATATAAAAGTTATAATTCCTACCAAATTTGTATCAAAATCTCAGCAATATCTTTTAGAGACATAGACAAAATTATTCTAAAAATTTACATAGAAAGGCAAAGGAACTAGAAGACTAACACAATTTTGAAAAAGAAAAAGTGTGAAGAATCTGTTTACAGCATTTCAAGACTTATTATTTAGCTCCGGTAATGAAGACTGTGATATTACCAGAGGAATAAACATACAGACCAATCAAACAAAACAGAGAATCCAGAAACAGATTCATATAAATATGCCCAACTGATTTTTGACAAAGACATGACAGCAACTCAATGGACTAAAGACTGATTTAAAAAAAAAAAAAAAAAAAAAAGACTGATTTTTCAATAAATGGTGCTCAAGCAATAAACATTGATCAGCAAAAACAAGAAAAAGAAACATACAAAAATCAACTCAAAATGGATCACAGACTTAGATACAAACTATAAAACTTATAAAATATTCAGAAAAAAAAAAAAAGAGGAGAAAATCTTTGGAAGGTAGGTCTAGGCAACAAGTGCTCAGACGTGACTCCGAAAATACAATCCATAAAAGGAAACTTGATAAATTGGGTTTCACCAACATTAAAAAACTTTGGTTCCATGAAAGACCCTATGAAGAGAATGAAAAGACAAGTGACAAACTGGGAGGAAATATTTGCAAACATCATATCTGACAAAGGACAAATATATTATGAACTCTCCAATTTCAACAGGAAAATAGTCCAATTTAGAAAATGGACAAAAGACGTAAACAGACATTTCACCATAGAAGACACACAGATGGCAGATCAGCACATGAAAAGATGTTCCTTTATCATTAGCCATTAGGGAGCTGAAACTAAAACCATGATGAATTTTCACTACTATTATCTATCATAATAGCGAAAATGAAAAAAATAGTGACAATATTAAATATAAGTGAGGAAGTAGGGAAGCTGAATCACTCCAGCATTGCTGGTGTGCACGTAAAATTGTAGAGCCTCTCTGCAAAAAGTTTGGCAGTTATTTAAAAAACTAAACTTTCAAATGCAGCAGCGACAGCACTCTTCTCCCGGGGAAATGAAGACTAATGCTCACACCCACAAAACAGGTACATGAATGCTGACCGCAGCTTTGTTTGTACCAGCAAGTACTGGAAACAACCCAGATGTTCTTTAAGGGGGTGAATGGTTAAACAAACTGGCTCCTCCAGATCATGGAATACTATACAAAAAAAAAAAAAAAAGAAAGAAAGAAAAGGAAGCAACTATTGATAAATACAACAAACTGAATGAATCACAGAGAACTGTGTTGAGCTGGGGAGGGGGAGAACCCCCCAAACATGGCATACTGTGTGATTCCATTTATGTAAGAGTCTCAAAGGGCCAAAATCATAGAAATGGAGAACAGCTTAGTGGTTGCTGGAAGTTAGGAAGGAGCTGCTGTGGAAGGGAAATAGGTATGGCTAAAAGGGGGCAATGTGGGGGATTACTTGTGATAATCATGGAAATGTTCTGTATCTTGACTGTATTCAATGTCCATAGCCTGGTTAAGATACTGTCCTATAGTTTTGGGGGAAGGGTTTACAAGCTCTCTCTATATTACATCTTACGAATGCATGGCAATCTACAACTATCTCGAACTAAGAAGTTTCAATCCACATGCACACTACATGCATAATTTGCCAAGAAGCCATGCCTTTCTATACTGATAACTCAGATGCTCATTAAGACTGTGACCCTGAGCAGGGGCTCAGGACTTCGCACCCAGGCTGCGATGCCAAAATTCATAGATGACAAAACATTGCTTTAAACTAATGCTACTAGAAATACAGTGAGTCTTGATTATCTGTAAAGCTCATTAAAAAGTACTTGTCAGCTTATCTGACTATGTGGGTAGCTGTTCTGATTTGATGCCATGCTTTGCTATGAGCTCCTGAACCAAATCAATTTCTCAATAGTTTATTCCTGCATCAGCTACCATCCTAGCCCCAACCAATGTCTGTCAACCAGAGCTGAACATGAGAATTACCTGAAGAGTAACTGATTCAGTCAGTTAGGGCTGGAATTCCAGCCTCATTCAGAAGCTCACCAGGAGATCCACATGCAACCAGAGTTGAGAACCATGGGTCCAAAACATCAGCAAAAACCCACCTTCACATTGGAAAGAAAAGGACCGATACAGATTTTTTAAAATTACAGCCAATATTCATTGCTGAGAAGAGAATAAAATAATTTCCCAACCTCTGAAGGGCAATTTGACATCTCTTTGGAAAAATTCCCTTCCGGGGAGACACCAATGACCTGGAGTGAGCCAGAGGGAGGACTCAGAGATCGTTCTAGAGGCCTCCCCAGTCTCAGGGAGGAATTAAGTTAGAAGCCTGACCCTTGGGCAGCAGGTTTGGAATTAGGAATGGGCCTCTTTAAGGGAAAGACTGAGAGATGAGCATTCTGGTCGGCTTCGTCTACACTAGCCATAGTGAGTCCTGTCCTCCTGAGCCCATTAAGAACTGTTTCTTTGTTAGTTATACTCTTGCGGTCTCAAGGATACCAAGCCCCACTGGCTTTCTGAGTTGGGTATTTGGGGGACTCACTCTCAGGTGGAAGTCTTAAAAGTTGGGATGTTGGGTCCAACCTCTTCACTCTTAGTGAGTAGTTTCCCTATTGTATATCACAGTGCTAGGGGTGGGGTTTACAGTGAAAGTATATCTCAGCCTTTCCTACTCTTTTCAGCATGGTGTTTTTGGGTTTTGGGGTTTTTGTTTTTTGTTTTTTGTTTTTACCCCATTTATACTTATTGCTTAGTTATTTTCTGGATTTCTTCTAGAAGAAATTGCTCCATGTATAGCCACTGATTCAGTGTGCCAGTTGGGGGAGGTGAGCTCAGGAGCTTCCCGTGTTGCTATCCTGGATTAGACGTCTCCTCTTTTCATTTCTTAAAATTAGTAGTGTGGATCTCAGCCTAAAGAGAGGTGGTCTTTAGCCAGCTCTCAGAATCTTTCTTTATTAATTCTTAGAGCTGAATGTGAATCTATAATTATCTCAAAAATTTTTCAATTAAAAAAATGCATGGCTAATAAAAGTTCATTCATCAAAATTGATCACCCTAACAGAATCATATACACCAACTATATGATGAAATGTATGCTACAGCTCTTACCTAGTTCACGCCACCTAAACTTATTCTGCAGTGTATTTTATATTTGGGCCATTCATTTATGTGAAACTTTATTTATTTCTCCAGCTATTAATTTCTGGTGCTTCTCCTTCCGAGTCTGACTAGGGTTTTGTTGTTGTTGTCTATTGCCAGTGTCTATTGCATCTCTGTTACTATCATTTCATCACAAAAGAATTTAAAAATTTGCAATAAAAGATTTCCCAACAAGGAAAAAAGTGACTATAGCTTATTAGAAATAGACATGAAAATTCTTGCCCAGGATATACAGTCATTCATTTTAACAGTGCCAAGCACTAGCCGAGGAACTGAAGATACAGTAGTAAATTAAAGCCCCTGCCTTCATGGAGGTCACAGTCAAACAGGTTAGAAAGATAAAGAGATAGATCAGGATGTAATATAATACTATGTAATACTACTAAATACCATAAAGCATACTGCATCCGAGTAATTACTGATAGAGAATGATGACAACACTAATACAGATTGGGTGGTGGTCCTATACAGCTAGTCGGAAGCCATGATATAAGAGCAGAGATCTGTATATTACATCGGAGACAACATAAGCACCAAGACAAAACCAATGCTGGCTCTTCTGAGACCCATGCTTATTCTTGATTCCCAGAAGAATTAATAGAGATATGGGAGCACAGCCAAACTTCTTTATCTTTCAATCCAAAGGCTATGGCATTTGGTTACAAAATGAAAAGGCACCAAACACTTAATACCCTATTCTTTCATTCTCCTTTCTTTTGATATTTTTTAAAACCTTGTCTAGTTCTAAAAGAAAAAAAAAAAAACACCATTTTAATGAACACTGCAATTAAGAGATTCAGCCCTTGGAAACGAACACCCCTTGCGCTTCTATGATGTTGACCTTTTCCTGATTTGAGGTCAATGAAGTTACGGTGTTTGTCTCTCCCAGGGAAAATCCCTGCATGTAAAATCATTTGACTCACTCTGACTTCCCCAAATCCTCCTCAGAAGCTCAATCTGGAGATCAGAGCCGGCTACTCCTTTTCAATTAACTCTCTTTCAGACTTGATCACTGTCCTTGTCTTCATTTATGTCAAATAGTGTTCCCTGTGGAGACAGGCAGCTGGTTATTCTGAGCTCACTCAGATAACCCTTATTAAAATAACCACTTCCCTTGCGCAAATCCATCTATCACCTTCACCTTGACAGGCCCCTGTCAGCCTCGTGCCTGGTGCCATTTCTGGATAGGTCCCCACCCCCACCCACCTGGAAACACTGCACCAGTAGCTTCAGGATGCTGTTTGCAAGGTGCAAACTGCATGGGGAGATTCTGAGCCATTTGCTTCTTTGAAGGTTTAATTCCATTCAAGAAATGTTAATTGAACAAATATTATAGCTTCTGGAAAAATAGGAATGAGATCTTAGAATCCTAAGTTAAGTGAGAATAAAGGCTTTGCCTCAAAGGTTTCCTTGGAGACAATAGGGAATGCCTTAGGTCTGTTTATTATCTAGTCCAATAAATGCCAGATGGATATTTTTGTGAGACAATACCATAGCAAGCGACATGGGGGAGGGAGATAAGAGTTTATGAGACCTAACAAACTCCGGGTTTGGCATGGACATCTATGTAGGAAGATAGGAATTTATACTTTCTGTTCAATATTTAAGATTCTGAGAAACAAACTGAGGGTTTTGGAGGGGAGGGGGGCTGGGGAGTTGGGTGAGTCTGGTGGTGGGTATTATGGAGGGCACGTATTGCATGGAGCACTGGGTGTGGTACATAAACAATGAATGCTGGAACACTGAAAAGAAATAAAATTAAATGAAATGAAAAAAAAATCATCTAAAATGAAAGAAAAGAAGCCAGTCACAGCAGCTCCAGAAACCTTCCTCAGCCATTCCTATCCCCTTCTTCCTTGACGGGATACTCCCTAAGCTTCTGCTAGAATGTGTATAAACCATTCTTGACTTCAGAAGTGACCTGTCTTGGCCTCTAAATTCAAAGTCATACTAGGATTGAAGAGTGAGTGGGGCCAAGCAAAAAGCTCCCTGATGTAATTTGTGTGAAGATTACTCCTGAGAGCTCTGTTGGTTTCTATAAATGTGAAGCCTGACTAGATGTGGCAAGATAGTGGGCCTGTCATGGGCAAGAAGGAGCTAGTGAGCCAGGCAAAATGACAGTTTCTTATTTTCCTTTTGTTACTCATAGAAATAAATGGGGACTCTTCTCATATATGTAGACTTCGACAGCATAATGAGTCCTAAGGGTGGATGGGTAGATCCCATGGTATAGACTCATGCACCTTTGCAAAGTCCCTGTAGGGCCCAGCCCTGGGGTTGTTGGGTCCCCCAGTAATGGGTCCGTGATTAAAGGAGCAAGACTGATACAAAGCGAAGGTCAAGCAAAGCTTTATTTCACGCCAAGCATCGAGAATCAAACCGAACGTCAAACAGACTGGTCGGGGCCGCCTCTTACACAGAGGGTGACCCCTCTCTTCTTTACAGACTAGCTTTTAAGGGCAAAGGCCATGTGGTTGGGCCTGGCCACACATAGGTGACCAATGAGATTGTAACACAGAGAAAGCTGCACAGTCTTGCTAGGTCACACATAAGTGACCAATTGAATTACAATTCACCCCATAGTAACTATTTGAACTAGCCTATCACCTTGGTCAGAATTGGCACTCAAAGGGCACCCAAAGGGCGGAGCCTATACTCCTTGGTAGCTAGGGAGACAGTATGCGTGCTTTACTGATTGGATGTCTCCACCTGACTGCACCCACTCTTGTATTTGGGCTTTGTTACCTGGGAATAGTTTCCCGGACTTACTTTTAAGAAAGTTCCCTGGGGGGGGCAGGGTCCATTTAAGTTTTACTGCATAAACAACAAAATGGCTGTTCAACCGGGGTGGGGCCGTTCTGGCTGAATAGGCCCTTACAGGGTCACATACAGCTTCACCCCCTAAGCAGACAGAGAATTAAAATCAAGGACTATGAGTAAGAGACAAATAATAAGAAGTGTTAAAGAAAAGGGGGGGGGACGAAAACAAAAGCAAAAAAAAAGGGGGCGGTACTGTGCTACCAGATGATTCTCTGATTCTCTAAGAGCTTATAAACTATAACCCTGAGAGACAGCATCCTCCCAGGGAATTCTGGATAAGGAAGGTTGCTGCTAGAGCTGTCACTACTGCTACCATGACTATAATCACCAGCCAGCATGTTGGGGGAATTTAAGACTTAGGAAGAGCTGCAGATTCCCTGATGTAAGAAGGGAAATATCTACAAGTTTGGATTTAATAAGGGGGTCACGCCAACTGCTACAACCTTGCCCTGCTGGGGAATGTCGCCCTACAGAATCCTACTTCGGGAACTTGGAAAGACTATGAAATGTGGTTACCAAGTCAGTAGAAATTCCAGCATTTGCTCATTTCCTAATGAGCAAAGGTTCCTTCCCAAGCAACTGCGACTAAAGAGTCTGTAGACAGAGCTCCCAGGCTGTGGTAGCAGTGGTGTCTGCTTGATTTTCTCCAATCCATCATCCATAACCTCACCTCCTTGTAATCGCTCTGTTGCTTAAATGTACTTTTGTCATCTTGCTTTGATAATCACTCAGTGGTTTCCACTGCAATAAACAGCAAGTTCAACATCTTCAATGTGGCTTATGAAGCCTAAATAATTTCTCTTTCCAGCTTCCTCTCTCATCATTGTCAATATTGACAGGAGGTATCCTGTACATGAGTGGCACATTTTTCCATGAATGAGCTGTGTTTTCTCACCTCGGATTATTCCTTCTGCCTGGTCCCCCCACCCTTTCACTAAATTAACTCTTTTCCATTCTTCAGATTGCAATTTAGATTTTACCTTCTCTGGAACACCTTCCCTAGCCCTTAAATTACACTGCAAATCTCTCCAATGTGCTCCCACAGAATCTCATCCTTATTCCATAAATGGTACTTACCACACTGTGTTATTGTTACTAGTTATCCATACTCCCTCACCAATCTGTAAATTTCTTATGGGAAGATAGGCACCTTGTTTATCTTGACATTCACTGAGCAAAATAGGATCTCTTGAATGAAGGAACGTATGAAAACAGCATTGTCACCAAGAGGCAGGAGATCTGCACTCAAGTCAAAACCTCACTATTTAACTTTGATTGTAAGCAAACCATAAATTTCCCGGAGAGAATACAGAAGTAGAAATGTGACCCTGTCTGCGTAAACCAGGTGGTTGGATGGGACAATGCCTTTACGGTCCTGTCAACAATACAATCAATAGCTTTATATGCAAGATTGCAATGTACACTGGGTTGTTCTAAAATACATCCAAGACAAGAATCCCTAGGTCCTCAGAAGAGGAAATATGAACAGTTTCTATAAATGTACAGATTCAAAAACAAAAAACAAAAAACTCTCTGTTCTATCACAGGAAGGAGGGAATTAACTGAAAGGTCCAGTACAAAAACATGAATACTTGGCCAGATTATGCCCTAGCTCAGCTCTCTAAAATTCAAGTGTCATTAAAAGCTAGCCTTAACCCAAAACCAGACAAGGATCCCAACAAAAAAGAGAACTACAGACCAATATCCTTGATGAACACAGATGCGAAAATTCTCGCCAAAATACTAGCCAATAGGATTCAACAGTACATTAAAAGGATTATTCACCACGACCAAGTGGGATTTATTCCAGGGCTGCAAGGCTGGTTCAACATCCGCAAATCAATCAATGTGATACAACACATTAATAAAAGAAAGAACAAGAACCATATGATACTCTCCATAGATGCTGAAAAAGCATTTGACAAAGTACAGCATCCCTTCCTGATCAAAACTCTTCAAAGTGTAGGGATAGACGGCACATACCTCAATATTATCAAAGCCATTTATGAAAAACCCACCGCAAATATCATTCTCAATGGAGAAAAACTGAAAGCTTTTCCGCTAAGGTCAGGAACACGGCAGGGATGTCCGTTATCACCACTGCTATTCAACATAGTACTAGAAGTCCTAGCCTCAGCAATCAGACAACAAAAGGAAATTAAAGGCATCCGAATCAGCAAAGAAGAAGTCAAACTATCACTCTTCGCAGATGATATGATACTCTATGTGGAAAACCCAAAAGACTCCACTCCAAAACTGCTAGAACTTGTACAAGAATTCAGTAAAGTGTCAGGATATAAAATCAATGCACAGAAATCAGTTGCATTTCTCTACACCAACAACAAGACAGAAGAAAGAGAAATTAAGGAGTCCATCCCATTTACAATTGCACCCAAAACTATAAGATACCTAGGAATAAACCTAACCAAAGAGACTAAGAATCTATACTCAGAAAACTATAAAGTACTCATGAAAGAAATTGAGGAAGACACAAAGAAATGGAAAAATGTTCCATGCTCCTGGATTGGAAGAATAAATATTGTGAAAATGTCTATGCTACCTAAAGCAATCTACACATTTAATGCAATTCCTATCAAAGTACCATCCATTTTTTTCAAAGAAATGGAACAAATAATCCTAAAATTTATATGGAACCAGAAAAGACCTCGAATAGCCAAAGGAATATTGAAAAAGAAAGCCAAAGTTGGTGGCATCACAATTCCGGACTTCAAGCTCTATTACAAAGCTGTCATCATCAAGACAGCATGGTACTGGCACAAAAACAGACACATAGATCAATGGAACAGAATAGAGAGCCCAGAAATGGACCCTCAACTCTATGGTCAACTCATCTTCGACAAAGCAGGAAAGAATGTCCAATGGAACAAAGACAGCCTCTTCAATAAATGGTGTTGGGAAAATTGGACAGCCACATGCAGAAAAATGAAATTGGATCATTTCCTTACACCACACACGAAAATAGACTCAAAATGGATGAAGGATCTCAATGTGAGAAAGGAATCCATCAAAATCCTTGAGGAGAACACAGGCAGCAACCTCTTCGACGTCAGCCGCAGCAACATCTTCCTAGGAACATCACCAAAGGCAAGGGAAGCAAGGGCAAAAATGAACTTTTGGGATTTTATCAAGATCAAAAGCTTTTGCACAGCAAAGGAAACAGTTAAAAAAACCAAAAGACAACTGACAGAATGGGAGAAGATATTTGCAAATGACATATCAGATAAAGGGCTAGTGTCCAAAATCTATAAAGAACTTAGCAAACTCAACACCCAAAGAACAAAGAATCCAATCAAGAAATGGGCAGAGGACATGAACAGACATTTCTGCAAAGAAGACATCCAGATGGCCAACAGACACATGAAAAAGTGCTCCATATCACTCAGCATCAGGGAAATACAAATCAAAACCACCATGAGATATCACCTCACACCAGTCAGAATGGCTAAAATTAACAAGTCAGGAAATGACAGATGCTGGCGAGGATGCGGAGAAAGGGGAACCCTCCTACACTGTTGGTGGGAATGCAAGCTGGTGCAACCCCTCTGGAAAACAGCATGGAGGTTCCTCAAAATGTTGAAAATAGAACTACCCTATGACCCTGCAATTGCACTGCTGGGTATTTACCCTAAAGATACAAACATAGTGATCCGAAGGGGCACGTGCACCCGAATGTTTACAGCAGCAATGTCTACAATAGCCAAACTATGGAAAGAACCTAGATGTCCATCTACAGACGAATGGATAAAGAAGAGGTGGTATATATACACAATGGAATACTATGCAGCCATCAAAAGAAATGAAATCTTGCCATTTGCGACGACGTGGATGGAACTAGAGGGTATCATGCTTAGCGAAATAAGTCAATCGGAGAAAGACAACTATCATATGATCTCCCTGATATGAGGGAGAGGAGATGCAACATGGGGGGTCGAGGGGGTAGGAGAAGAGTAAATGAAACAAGATGGGATTGGGAGGGAGACAAACCATAAGTGACTCTTAATCTCACAAAACAAACTGAGGGTTGATGGGGGGAGGGGGTTGGGAGAGGGGGGTGGGGTTATGGATATCGGGGAGGGTATGTGCTATGGTGAGTGTTGTGAAGTGTGTAAACCTGGCGATTCGCAGACCTGTACCCCTGGGGATAAAAATATATGTTTATAAAGCTGTAAAAAAAAAAAAGAAAGAAAGGATGAATCCCCAAGTTTTGTAGCAACATGGACGGGACTGGAAGAGATTATGCTGAGTGAAATAAGTCAAGCAGAGAGAGTCAATTATCATATGGTTTCACTTATTTGTGGAGCATAACAAATAGCATGGAGGACAAGGGGAGATGGAGAGGAGAAGGGAGTTGAGGGAAATTGGAAGGGGAGGTGAACCATGAGAGACTATGGACTCTGAAAAACAATCTGAGAATTTTGAAGGGGTGGGGGGTGGGAGGTTGGGGGCACCAGGTGGTGGGTATTGTAGAGGGCACGGATTGCATGGAGCACTGGGTGTGGTGCAAAAATAATGAATACTGTTATGCTGAAAAAAAAATAAATAAATAAAAAATAAATAAATAAATAAATAAAAGCTAGCCTTAATTAGGCAGGACTCTAACCTATATTGATTGGAATTTATTTATTAATTTTTAGCATTGCTTCGAGTTTTCATTCTAGCTGTTAATTGGGCCCCTTTCCTTAAGTGAAAAATGTTCATATGTGCAGAATTTGAGCATTTCCCAGCACTGACTTCCACTTCGCCTCCATCATGTTCAGGCAAGGGCAGGATCCTCTCTGCTCTAGCAGAGCCCTGACTGTGTTCTAGCTGGCATGCAAATGCAGACTGTGATCCATCATGTTTTATTTAATAGAGTCACTGAGAGAAAGGAAAAAGGAAATTGTTGTGAATTAAATGTCCTTGTCGTTTCAGGCAAGGAGATAAAAGTTCTGATTGATTGCTGAGATGGCTGAAAATGGAAGTATTAACGCAAAACAATGATTTTGTTATGTTTCTATTCTCTGGAGTGTTGCAAATGGCAGAGAACATTTTATTCTGGAAACAGATTAAGAGAGACTTTCTCCCTTGCCAGAACACACATATTTGGTGAAATCAGGAAGCAGAAGGTGAAGAACCAGGGAACAGGGCCAGGGGATCTCCATCCCAATCCTGGCCCTGCTATGTTCCCTTGGAGGCCTTGGACAAATCTTTTACTGCCCTAACCTCAAATTCCTTAGCTTTGATGATCTGGCGAGATATGAGATCTAACATCTCTTCACTGCCTCTACTGCCATACAACTCTTTCTCCTTCTAAATCAATCCAACCAATAGGTCTGAAGTAGCTGTCCTCCCCTGGAGGATGCCACTGACCTGTGCTGCCCACTAGAACCTTAACTAGAATTATCAGCAGATTCCTCCAACTTCCGTCATTGCTTTCCAACAATATATAAAGAAGCAATTCTACTAAGACCCTGACTGTAACAAAAGAAAATATAAAGTGTTAAATGATCCCATTCAATGGACTAAACTTGACAATTTACCCAAGTTAAACTAAGCACAATGCCACACACAATGAACTACATCTAATAAGCAGAATGGTGTTGGTGTTAGCTTCTACCTCCCTCCTCACTTAAAAAATGGGGGAAATTCTTGGTTGAGCCAGATAATGAAAATATCTCTGTCATGATCTGGTCCAGATCCTGCTTTTTTTCCCTCCCCTTCCTGAAGCTGCAACTTTCCTGGATTCTATGAATCTCTGAGTTTATACTGTTCCATTTGCCATGCTTGTAGACAGAGGCATTGACCCTTTGATGCTTCCAGGCATTTAAAGTCCTCAGAGAAAATTCCCAGTACTTAGCTACAAATAAATGGTCAAGGTTCAGAGTTTAAGTTGAATGTCTTTATCTACTACACTTCTTTCTCTTCCTCAAAGACTACTTACTATTCATACAGGGGCATTGCTGAAGACTAACAGAGGTTTGATTTTCTCTTCTGCACAGCACCCAAGGTGGGTGCCTCAGAAATGGCTCCCAGTCATCTTCCTCTGTAGTTCCTGCTCTGAGGGGGGTGTGTGTGTGTGTGTGTGTCTGTGTGACAGACACAGAGACAGAGATCCAAAGAAAGAGACAGAGACCGAAATGTGGGGCGCCTGGGTGGCTCAGCGGGTTAAGCCTCTGCCTTCGGCTCAGGTCATGATCCCAGGGTCCTGGGATAGAGCCCCACATCGGGCTCTCTGCTCAGCAGGGAGCCTGCTTCCCCCTCCCTCTCTGCCTGCTGCTCTGCCTACTTGTGATCTCTGTCTGTCAAATAAATAAATAAACTCTTTAAAAAAAAGAGAGACCGAGAAGTAAGCACAGAGAAAGCTGTTAAGAAACAACTATCAGATTCTGTAGCTCAAAACAGAATATGTATGATCTCAGACCGTGTGACATTATCTACTGCATCAGAACTCAAATTCAATATGACCCCAAATTTTTAAATAGAAATTAGGTATTGGTCTTCAAATAAAACCAGACCCCTTTCAGAACTCACTCCAACAAAGACAGGAGCTTTTAAAGTGTTCGTGAAATGTTCTTTTAGTTTCCATGGGCTTAGGTTCTTTTTTGTTAAATATCTGATTCTTAAAACACTAGCACAGTTAGCAAAGATATTTCTGTCCAGATGACAAGATACACGGACTCGACTACAGCTTTTGCTCAGAACAATTACTTCATATTTATATGATGTAATATCCAAACTTAACACCAGGCCCCCAGCGAGCACTGGTTTTCTCCACTGCTTCGATGGTTTTACTTTATTCAAAAGTTGTTTCTGAAGTCGAGTACCGAATGATGAAATCTGGTGTTATGGGTGAAACTGATGAAGTCGGATCTTTCCACTTGGTGAAATGACTTTCAGATACTAAGCAATCCGATCATTCTCTCAGGCCACCAGGGCAGAGCTGCACACACGGTGTGACTAATTCCCTCGCAGAGTAAATTAACAAATGTAACTCAAATGAACTTAACTTCTTAGAATATACAGTTAATGAGCCTGAAACGTGTGAGATAAGTTTAGGCAAGTGAGCTCGGGCAGGCTCCAAAGCAACACACTGCATCCTGAACATGAGGGAATCTAGGTCATTTGTCAGGAGGAGAATCAGGAGCGAGAGAATCAACGATCAGTACACGCCCCCATCCTTGGAGGGAAGGCAGCTAAAAACGGTCAGGCCGAGTTTCAAAAGATAGCACAGCTAGATGCTTTATGGAAATGGGTGAAGCATTTCCAGATGTACTGAGTCTGGAGGATGCGTATGGGTTTACATTAGTAAATTTCTATTTGTTATCTAATTATAGTCTTCATGTGAGACTCTCTGCAGTTAGCCTTCAATACTCTCACCGTTTCATAATTCAGTCTGAAACGACATGGTTACGTCCTACTATTTTAAAAATATTTAAAAGGGGAAATAAAGATAAAAACATTTAATTCTGAAGAAAATGTAATCCTACTTAAATCTCTCAGAATAAACTTCTAAATCTTGGGCCAGTCTCTCAAGTCAGACTGCCAGCTGAAAGACAACTGACTTTCATGATCCTGAAGCCAAACGTTACTGCTTTGACTTGGGAGAATCATGTAACCTTTGTGCTTCAGTTCCTCGCACTGAAAACTTGAAATAAAAATAGTACCAACTTCATAGAGTCAGTTTTACTGTGTGCCTGGTACTTGATGCATTTATTTTTATTGTTTCGAAATACGTGTTATTCTCAAAATGGAATGAAGTTGGGTTTCTTCTTTATGCCATACGGAAAAATAATGATGATGATTAAAGGATTTAAATAATAATGAAGACCAAAAAAAATCCCTTACAAAGTATACAAAGTTTCGGTTATAGATCGAGTCCTAGAGATCTACAGCACAGCATAGGGCCTGAAGTTAACAATTTAATTGTTGTAGGGTGCCTGGGTGGCTCAGTGAGTTAAGCGTCCAACTCTTCATCTCAGCTCAGGTCTTGATTTTGGGATCATAAGTTCAAGCCCTGTGCTGGCTCCATGCTGAGTGTGGAGCCTAAAAAAAAAATTGCTACCAAGGTAGATCTTACATTGTGCTCTTATGATCAAAAAATTAATAAAAATAATAATAAATAAAGAGAGTATGAAGAAACTTCTGGAAGGGATTTATATGTTTGCGGCATAGATTGTAGTCGACATTTCACATGTGCATACTTATCTCCAAATTCATTATGTTTTATACATTAAATATGTACAGTTTCCTGTGTGTCATTACACCTCAATAAAGTGGCTTAAGAAATAAAGGAAGAAATCACATTGCACTCTTGAGGTGAAAAAGTTTATCTAAGCCAGGCAACAAAGATAGGAATCACAGCAGAAAAAATGAACAGGTTTATATTTACAAAGATTTAAATTTGCCATAAAGAAAAACAGATGACAATTCTCTTTTTAAATATTTGACAAGGTACAAAAAGGTAGGTACTTTACCTGTATGTAATATATACATATATATATACACACATATACATATATATACACAAATATATATACATATATATATTTTTTTATTTATTTACAGAAACTAAGAAAAAAGAGTTTCCGATGTAGAAAAAAATATAGGCAGAGTACATGAACCAGTTACTCACAAAAGAAGTAATACATGTTTCTTTTTTAAATGCTCACCTCACTCATAATCAAAGTCATGAAAATTAAAACAGCATTGAGATTAGTAATAACTACTGTCAATGGGGAAATGTGAATCTGCTCTGCACGATGGGAAACTGGATTTAAGAACAAGGATATGAAACAGAAAGCATGGAGAATGGGATCACAGGGGAGAAAGAAAAGGAATCAGGGAGAAAAGTCTGGTACACTTACACAGCAGGCAGCCTAGACGGCCTTTGGATCTTAGCATGAAATGAACCTGGGTCTGAATCTTTTCTCTGATGATCATTGTTACATAGTCTTGGCAAGTTCCTGGCTTTCCTGATTCTTAGCTTCTTCATCTATAACGTAAACTACAGTGATGAGATTGAGCAAAAACAATATACTTGTTTGGTCAACGCCATCCCACCTGCACCCAGCTTCCGGGTTCAGTAAAACCATTTTTACTGACTAATGCAATTCTCCCCGCTGCTGCTGGTCAGGAAGGAACTATCCAGTCCCGGAAGCGCAGACCAGGCCTCCTTGATCCTCATGCTCCATCGATAAAACTGTCTGCAAGACAGAAACAGACTCCTTCTGAGGTTAAAAGCAAAACGGACATGAGGAGATTTTCAGGTGTCAGTCTGAGCTGTCTGCTCCAGTTCACAGGAACAATCCCTTCTTGACCAGTGAGGGAAGCAGACACAGTCAATTCTGCTAATCCACAGTATGGATTATACCCACATTTGGTCTCTGGTTATTTTATGTAGTTTGCTTTGGGGTGGGGGCTGTGTATTTGATTTTTTCTTTTTTTTAATTCGGTCGCCTTTTCTGTATCTTATGTACATTTATGAAGAGTAAAGGAAGAGTCCCTCCTGCTGTGATACCCTGCAGAAAAATTCTTCGCTCTTCCAGAAATGGAAAGAACATCGTGACAGTAGGTAAATCATAAATGGCTTCCTCAAGATAAATGAAATGCTTCATGGGAATAAGAGGCAAAAACTATCATAGGAAAGAGAGAAGGAGGGAGAGGAGAAAGCAAGAGAAAAAGGGAGGAGGAAAAAAGAAAGGGAACCAGCGAGAAAAAGAGCCCCTGGAGTTGCCGGAGGGTGGGGTTTCTCCGTCAAAGACTGCCACCTGGTGGCAGTCTCATAACCAGCTCTTCGCCTCCGCTGGTCCTGGAAGGCGGCCAGAGCCATCAGAAGCCACTGACCTGCAAGGCTTCAAAGCTAAATGAAAAGCAGATGAATAAATGTCGGCGTATCAGTAGATTCTAAATCTTGACAACACAGAGGCCTTATTTAATTTGATCCCTGTGCATCAGAGACTTTAAACTGCCATTAGTCAGGCACGCTGCCACTCTCCTCCGTTGTAGAGGCTAGTGCTGTTTATGGGGCATAAACCAACTATATTTCATGTAAGCAAGTAAAAGGAAACAAAATCTCTTATGATAAAATAAAGAATAAATATAAACACTATTGTTTTGTCCCGCATAATCCTTCCTGGACCTCTTTCCACCCATTTTAGATAGGTTTCTAAAAAAAAAAAAAAAAAAAGATAAGTATTTGAAATTTTTGAATAAATGAAAGGACCACTAACATCTTTTCAATGATCAAAGTGGCTTGACTAGAGGTTAATTCTATCCAGTAAAGAGACAATAATGTTGCAAGAAAGAAAAAAAAAATATGTTCATACTTAATGTTTTCTCTCTGTTCTATCAAACAGAAGGGAAATCAGATGTATAAAGAATTTATCCTTAACTCCGTGCTTCCACACTACTCCGCTGACTTAAACAAGGATTACTATACTATATGACAAAAACCTACTTAAATTCCAAAAGCAACTTTGTATTTCCAAGCCTTTGTATTACCTTTTTATGTAGTAGGGAAATAAAAGCAAATAAGATTTGACTTTTATTTTTTACTCCTGCCCAGAAAAAAAAAAATCTTAGCTGCTCTCATAGTCTCTTTAATCACAGTTTCTACCTCTAGGCTCCAAATTCAATTCTCATTTACAGATTTCTAAGGCTTGCATAATTTTTAAGGCACAACACTATATATTTCTGTCCTATGAGTTGAATACTCTGAATTCAGCTGTTTTTTGGCACACAGATTTAATGACCATCCAGATTCTTGCAAAGAGAACAGGTAAACAGATCCAGGAGGATACTTTCTCTGTTATGCTAATGTTATGGAAAAGTTTACTGAATAAAATTAGAACATATGACCTACTAAAATAAAAAGCAAGAACTAATGGTAAGATATTCATTTCCGTACCCAATCTAAAAATCTTGATAAGAAACAAATAAAATCTTCAGTGTGTATATGGTATTTGTCATTCATTTCGATGATTCACTTACATTTTTACAAAAAAGGCAAAATTTATTGAGCAGACAATAAAAAATTTCTGAGAATCAGAAAAATAACCAAGAGAGTACAATTTCATGGTACCCAATGGTATAGAGTTTCAAAGAAGAATGTAAATGCAACTAAGAAGTCCAGTAAAAGAGCTTTGACAAATGCCCATTAGGTACGGCAATGAAGGAGTTACTGGACCTTCGGGAGGGGAGTCTCAGTAGAGTGAGGAGGGCTGAGGCCAGGACACAGTGCATCAGAGAAGAAGTTGGAGAAGTAGAAGTAGAGATAGCAATATTACTCATTCAAGACACGTGGATAAAATAGAAAGAAAAAAGAAGAAATGGAGGGAGGAGAAGGAAAATCAGGGGTCCAATGAATATTTTTAGGACAAAAGCACATCCAGAGTTTAAAATTAAGCTACTCCATGGTATTGCTGGCTCAGCATCCATTTTGTTTGGCCAAGTGGCCTTGGGGGCTTTACACTGATGCTAGCCCCTCATGCAAGCCCACAGAGTCACAAGCAAAAGTGAGCTCAAGATACGACTTTCCCAGTAGCCCTGGTGTTCAACAGTCTCCCCTGCCTCCCAGGGCCTGTAATCCCTTTGTGCCTTTAGATAAGACCCCTAAAAGACTTACAAAACCCCCTCTCTCATGCTTCAAATTGACCAACACATCACCCACAGTCCCTAAGAAAAGCACACGCCCCGGGGCCTGCCTTTCTCTGTGTGTGCCCTCTGCCTTGAGCTCCTGTATGGCCCTTCAGGGCATGGAGGGCTCGCCATGGCTACTGATATGTGTTTAGGCACAGGGGACAGAAGCAGCCCATCTGGTGGTTTCAACAATGTAGAAAAGGAAGGCAGCTACTGAAACCAAGGAAAATATGAGGACTGGCTGGAGATCTAGCCTAATCAAAATAGCAAAGAATTGGAACAGGAAAAGATACTGACCAAGGGTGATCCCCTGCCTGTAAAAGAAAGGAAGGCATATGGTCCCATGGATCCCAAACTGGGTATTTTCTTGGGTAGATGTAGGAGAAAAAAATTTGAGTACTTTATTTTCAGTACCCAGTGATCCCCAGTAATTACTCACAGAATAAGGTGTTGGCAACTAGTTCTTTATGGCTGATCTTTAAGTCCAAGTCCACATACCACCTGCCCCAGAATGTGAACCAACTATCATCATGAATTTGCATCTGATGCTATGCTTCATCCCATCTCCATCATTATTATCCTTCTGTTCTAAAAAAAAAAACAAACAACAAAAAGACATGTAGGGCAATTTTTTCTTCCTTTCTTCCCAAAAATGTTTAAAAACTCCTTCTGCCCGGGGCGCCTGCGTGGCTCAGTGGGTTAAGCCGCTGCCTTCGGCTCAGGTCATGATCTCAGAGTCCTGGAATCAAGCCCCGCATCGGGCTCTCTGCTCAGCAGGGAGCCTGCTTCCTCCTCTCTCTGCCTGCCTCCCTGCCTGCTTGTGATCTCTCTGTCAAATAAAATCTTTTAAATAAATAAAATCTTTTAAAAAAAAAAAAAAACAAACCTCCTTCTGCCCCTAATTTGCCATTTGCAGTTGCCCTGACTCCTCTTAAATTTCTAAAATAATACACTGTATTTACAATATTAGCATATTCCATATACTAAGAATATTTCATCCATATTTGCATATTTGATTATCCCAGAGAGGACAGATAGCTGAAGGATGGAGATTTTTAAGTGGCAAAGATCACTTAGATACAACTCCAAAATTACAAACCATAATAGACAAAATTGACAAATGTGACTGCATCAAAATTAATACTATACTGTAAAAGATAATGCTAAGAGGGGGGAAAAAAGACAAGCCACATATGAGAAGGAAATTTTTGAAATCACATATATGGCAAGGATAGATTTTTCAAAAAGTAGCACAGAAACTTCATATCACATAAAAAATTAACTCAAAATGGATCACAGATCTAAATGTAAAGCCTAAAAACTATAAAACTTCTAGAAAAATGCATAAGATAAAATCCTCTGAGAAAAAGAAGGCAGCTGTTGAAACCAAGGAAAATATGAGGACTGGCTGGAGATCTAGCCTAATCAAAATAGCAAAGAATTGGAACAGGAAAAGATACTGACCAAGGGTGGTCCCCTGGGACCAGGGTTTGGCACATATTTCTTAGATACAACGACAGAAGCATAATACATAAAAGGATAAGTTAGCAAGTTAGACTTCAAATCTAAAATTTCTACCTTAGGGTTCCTGGGTGGTACTGTCAGTTAAGCATCTGACTCCTGGTCTCAGCTCAGGTTGTGATCTCAAGGTCGTGATCAAGCACTACACAGGGCTTCAGTGTGGAGCCTGCTTACAATTCTCTCTCCCTCTCCCTCTGTGCCTGCCCCCCACTCTCTCTCTCTCTTAGATAAATCAATAAATCTTTAAAAAATCCATCAATAAATAGATAAATAAAATTTCTATCCTTCAGAAGTCACCGTAAAGGGAATGAAAAGGCAAGTCATTAGATGAAAGGAAATGTTTGCAAAGCATATACCTGATAAAGAACTTATACCTATAAAATATAAATTATAAAACCAAACAAGAAAAGAGCCCAATTTTTTAAATGAGCAAAAGATATAGTTCACCAAAAATAGATAGAGTGATAGATAGACTGACAAATAAGCACAGGACAAGATGTGCTTCAACATCATTATTCATTAAGGAAATACAAATTAAAAGCACAAAGAGATACTACTACACCCCTATTAGAAGAGTCAAAACTGAAAAGTCTGACCATACCAAGCACTGGAGAGAATGTGGAGGAACTACAACAACCACACACCACTGGTGGGAAAAGAAAACGGTACAACTACTTTGGAAAACAGCTGGCTATTTTCTTAAAAAGCCAAATATACACCTACAATATGATCCAGTCATTCCATTCCTGGATATTTGTCCAAGAGAAATGAAAGCATATGTCCACACCAAAAAACCTGTACAAGAATGTTTATAGCAGCTTTATTTGTGACAACCTGGAAATGACTCAAATGTCCATCAGCAGGTGAATAAACAAATAAATCATGGAACATCCATTCAATGGTATACTATTCCGCGATAAAAAGGAATAAAGTCTTGTTACATGCAAAAACACCGATGAATTTCAAAATAAATATGTGAAGTGAAAGAAGCCAACCGACACAGAGCAGATGCTGTATGATTACACGTACAGGAATTCTAGAAAACGCAAAATGATCAATAGTGTCAGAAAGGAAATCAGTGACTGGGAGACTGAGGGTGATGTAGAACAGAAGAGACAGAGTACAAAGGAATTTAAAGAAACTTTTAGGGATGATGGATGTTTTCATTTTCTTGATTGTGGTAATGGTTTCAAGGTATATTCTTATGTCAAACTTCCCAAACTATGTATCTTAAACATGTACAGTTAGGGACGCCTGGGTGGCTCAGTGGGTTAAGCAGCTGCCTTCGGCTCAGGTCATGATCCCAGCGTCCTGGGATCGAGTCCCACATCGGGCTCCTTGTTCTGTGGGAAGCCTGCTTCTCCCTCTGCCTCTGCCTGCCACTCTGTCTGCCTGTGCTCGCTCTCTCTCTCTTAAAAAAAAAAAAAAAAAAGTTACCCTGTGGTGACAAACTAAACATGTACAGTTAAATTTGTTGATTATATCTCAAGAAGGCTGTTTAAAAGTTCCATAGCCACCTACTGTTTCCTCCATTTAAAAATGTATAAGCAAGTCATAGGACACCTGGGTGGCTCAATCTGTTCAGTGTCTGCCTTTGGCTCTGGTCATGACCTCGGGGTCCTGAGATTGAGCCCCATGTGGGGCTTCCTGCTCAGTGAGGAGTCTGCTTCTCCCTCTCTCACTCCCCCTGCTTGTGCTTACTCTCCCTCTCTGACAAAAATAAATAAATAAAATCTTTTTTAACATGTATAAGCCAATCATATACCCGTGTATGAGTCACCCAGATTAAAAATAATTAAAAATAGATTTGAAGCCCGTAAATATCCCTCTTGCAGTTGCTAGAAGATCTTACCACCTCCTTACTGAGGAACATCTGCAGGTACCTCACAATCCCACATTTCCCATGTGAGTAAATATGCTCAAGAAATGATATGTACAATAGTGGTCTCAACATTCCCCGGAAATTCTTTTGCCATCTTCACGTGACATCAAGTTCAAGGGCCTGTGCATAGTGGTAAACAGAGAGCCCCTTTATCTAACCACACAGGTCTCCTCTCTCCTCAAAAGGGGCATGTTTGGATTGCTCCAGCACTTCCCAGACTCGGTACCACTCCACTCCAGAAGCAGGTGGGAGGAGGGAGAACAGAGATGACTCTGAGCAAACTCAGATGCACGTGTGGCCCCTTTTTACTTCCCAGAGGACTGACAACTGTGAAACAGTCTCTTCTCATCTGCTCTATTACTCCAGGCTGACCCTCTTTTCATGCATTATATATGCCCTGTTGGAAATGGCAATGTCTCTCCTGGAAAAGAAAAAGTTCAGCCTGTCAGCAGTAGAGTGGGAAGTGAATGCACTCACAAGTTCCCAAGTTAACTCAGCAACTGCTTTTCTGCACATTTCGCAATAGTACAAGAAGAAAAACCTTTCTCCACAATGGTATGACCCCAAAACATCAAAGAATTAGTGTTAGGCTTGAAAGGGGAAGAATATACTCCGCCCCAAGGTTAATCTCTGGAAGTAAAATAAACAAGCAGAATTATCAGTAACTATGCCTTTCGCAGAAAACCTTAGAATGTGAAACTCTCCAACACTTCAGCGACCACCGAGTTCAAGACTCCAGCTCTACACACAAGGAACCGAGGCCATGACAGTTATGGTGCTCTACTTTTAAAATGTTCTAAATCTCTAAAACATCACCAGAGTAGGTCCGTATTTGTCCTGTCTTTTAGTGTTCTGCCAATGGCTTTTCAAAACTTTCCAAGTGCAGAACCATAAGCTTCAAGATAGAGACACTGGGATATTCTCAAGGAGCAGGGCTAAAGTGAAGATTCTATAAAGAATGATTACGTTTTATCCAGGGATAACCCCAGACGATCCTGATGTAAGTTTTCCCAGTTTTCCTGGGCAAGAAGAAAGGATCAGTCGCCCCCACTTCTGTCATGTCACAACCAGAAGCACCCACAACCACCCCAGTGACAGATTCCCAATGGCTTCTTGAAGAGCCCTCAAACTCTTTGCTTCCATAGGTCAGGAAAGCTGATGTGCATGTGGGTTATGAGGGTCTAATGGGATCAATTGTAAATGTGATAAATGACCCCCCTGTAAACATGGCCAGAGAGGGAGCTTTCAAAGATAAATGTGGAATCATGATTCTCCTTTACAATCCTTAATAGTGGGGCACGTAAGTGGCTCAGTGGGTCAAGCCTCTGCCTTCAGCTCAGGTCATGATCTCAGGTTCCTGGGATCAAGCCCCAGGTCGGGCTCTCTGCTCAGCAGGGACTCTGCTTTCCCACTTTCCCTCTGCCTGCCTCTCTGCCTACTTGTGATCTCTCTCTGTCAAATAAATAAATAAATCTATCTTTAAAAAATAAAAATAAAAAATAAAATAAAATCCTTAATACTATTGGTATTTGGGGATGAAGTTCATTCTCTATTTCTCTATACAAAGACACTCATAACCTGTGTCTTCCCTATCTTTCTAGCCTCATCTTCAACCTTTACCATTACCATTACTCCACCCCTGCACTCTGAAATCCAGCCAAATGTTTGAAATTCTCCAATCACACCTCCTCTGTGCTCTCTTGGTTTGGCTCATTTGGATTCCCTTTCCTTGAATGTGTCCCCTCCTCTTCCACCGTCCCAAGTCCGCCTTGATGAGTGCTCACTCTTCTATAGTAAGAAGCTTCCTAAAGATCCTCACCTGGTATTTGTGTCTGTGTGTAAACCTCTCCCCTTCAGTGTAGACTGAACCTCGTGACTTGCTTCTCATGAACAGAACATGCAAAAAGTGATGCCAGGTCCCTTCAAAGATTAGGCTATAGAAGACTGTGACTTTGGTCTTACTCCCATTCTCTTGCTGGCTCTTCTTGCTAGTTCATTCTCACGAAGCAACTGCCATGGGGGACATGTCCTATGCAGAGACCCACAAAGCAGGAAACTGGGGGCAGCCTTCAGCCAACAGCCAGTGAAAAATGGAGGCCCTCAGTCCAACAGCCTGGGAAGAACTGAGTATTTCTTTTTTTGTTTGTTTGTTTGTTGGTTTGTTTGTTTGGTGTGTGTGTGTGTGTGTGTCTATGTTTTTAAGATTTTATTTATTTATTTGACAGAAAGAGAGACCACCGCCTGGGGCAAATAATACATTATATGTTAATAAAAATAATTAATTTTTTAAAAAAGAAAAGAAAAAAGAGAGATCACAAGTAGGCAGAGAGGCAGGCAAAGGGGGGGGGGGAGGGGAGGGGGAAAGGGGAGGGTGGAAGCAGGCTCCCCACTGAGTGAAGAGCCTGATGCAGGGCTCGATCTCAGGATCTTGAAGCCATGACCTAAGCCTAAAGCAGAGGCTTAATCCACTGAGCCACCCAGGCACCCTGAACTGAGTGTCTCTAACAACTATGTGAGTGAGCTTGGAACCAGATCTTTCATCAAAGGCCAAGATGACTGCAGCCCACCCAACATGCAGACTGCAGTCTTGCAAAGTACTCTGAGCAAAATCACCCCACCATACCATGCCCAGACCCCCAATGCACAGAAACTGTGACAAATGTCTGAAGCCACAAATTTGGGGGGTAGATAGTTTACACATTATCTCTTCACCCTCAATTCCTAATACTAGCAGACAAGGAAGATCGGACTCTCTCCTTTGTGTCTGCCTCTGTCATAGAATTGCCAGGCACGTGCTTCTCTTTCCCATTTGACACAAAGCTCTGTAAAACTGGAGAGAGGTCCTTTCATCTTTTTAATCCCGAGATCCCAACACAAGACCTGTCACGTGGAAAGACTCAAGAAATGTGAATTAAATTATGACCTAGTTTCAGAGTTGAAATTTAAAACAAAATTTACAAGTCAAATTTGTTTTCTTTCAAATACAGGGGAATATTCCAAGGGTTGTTAGGGTAGCCAAAAAAGACCCTATGAGAGGTCTCTTTTTTATTCAGACATCTTGTGGACCACACCACTATCCAGTGTGAAGGATGCGTGAAGCGACTCTTCCTGGCTGAGGCAGAAACTCAGTTAAAACAGAAGTCATTCAGGCTAAACATCCTCAGAGATAGAAACCACTCATGTGAGACAAGGAAGAAGTACCTACTAACCTACAAAGGGACCACCTAGAAGGAGGTCCCTTCCAGAAGTCAGAAATCAGAGGGCTAGCAGGTTAATGAGCCCTTCCTCAAGGGCAATGGCTTGATGCAAGTCAAACCAGGATTCCAGTTACATTTTCAGAAGAGCATTACAAAATATTTATCAGTGACTGTGTATTGTATCTATCTGTTATGCTGGTGTCCCATTTTGTAGAATATTAAAATGCATAAAACCTGAAGCCTCCGGATTTGTTTTCCAGGAAACAGTGTGTGGAGATTACAGGCCACTCTCTCGCTCATGGGTCTCTCTTAGCCATACAGAGGCTGAAAAGATTAGAAAAGATGGAAATCCAGCTAATTTTCTGAGGCCAGCTGCAAGGGAGGAAAGTAAAAATAATCAACTTTCCTCTTGGAGCTCTTTTATCTCCCCATTGTTACCACACCAATCCTGTGCCACAAAGTTAACAGCATTTTCCAATGCTACGGTCTCAGAATCCAAGGTGCTGGGGAATTAAGTAATTTGTCTTAGGTTACACAGCTGGTAAACAATGGGATAGTGACTTAGAGCCAGCAAAGGCTTCATTCGGTCCCATATTCACTTCTCTTACACTGTACATAATGTGCTGATGGAGACTGTAACTCACACATCCTTGATTTTAACAAGCTGTGATGAGCATCATCTATGTGCCAGGCTCTTGGCCAAGGGAGGCAGCATGCAATGTGATCCTGGGGTTGGGGGGGAGGGGTCCAGTGGGAGATCCAGCACCCCTGATCAATCTGCCAGCAGCAGCCCTTAGATTAGAGGGGATTTGGGTTTGTTTGTTTTTTTTTTCAGCTGATGGTTTTTCCAACATTATCTAAAAATTTTCATCCATATCCCTGTTGCAAGAGCACAAATATTCTAGCACAAACAAGACTGATTCTGTCAAGTGTAGGAATGGCAAACTAACAAAATACTTGAGTTAATGATGCCTCCAACAGTAAGGTCTATTCACTTAACTGACTTCACAGTACAAGCTGTGCCCAAAACAATATGCTCACTTGTCTCACACGTCTCTACGTGGAACCCAACACTTGTTAGCGTGGGATTTTTAAATCTAAGTGATACCAATATGAAAGTTGGAAAATTCAGATAAACATCTAAAGGCTCCTAAATATACAGATGCCGGTAGCCATCTATCAATCCCTCTCCATCCCCGTTACATAAATGCTTCACTATACATTCAATTAAATAGTAGTTGATGATTTAATAGTAGTAGTACATGCTGCAGTTAGTTCCCCTCACATATTATCCCAACTAATCACTTCATCAAAGCCCTGTGAAATAGATATTAATTTATTCAATATGTGATTACCTATATTTGCCACCTATTATGTGTTGGGCACTGTGCTAAGCATTTAACATATGTTTCCTCATTCATTCAGTAACTATTTATCAAGAGTTTATTATAATCCAGGGATAGGGTTAACCTCTTAGGATACAAGAGCAAGCAAATGGAATAGACAGGCCATTGTCCTCATTGCCCTTGCTTTCCAGGCAGTTGGAGACAGCAATAAATAAGAAAATAAACAATAACAAGATAACTACAGATGGTGATAGGCCTGAGAAGAAACTAAATGAAGAGAGAATAATGCCTGAAGAGGGGGATTCTACTCTGGAAAGCATGATCAGGGAAGGCTCCCTGGGATGGTAATATCTAAGCTGAGACCTGAAGAGCATGAGGGAGACAACCATGTAAACACCTGAAGGAAGGGGTCCCAGGTAGACAGAACAGATGCAAAGGTCCTGAGGTAGGAAACAGTCTGGCATCTGAGAGGTAGGATGGTCCAAGGTGAGTCTAAAAAGGTAGGTGGGAGTTGGATGATGCCGCAGTTCATGGCAAGGAATTTTGATTCTGGTTGTGGGTTTTTTTTTAAGATTTTATTTATTTATTTGACAGAGACACAGCGAGAGAGGGAACACAAGCGGGGGAGTGGGAGTAGGAGAAGCAGGCTTCCCACTGAGCAGGGAGTCTGATGCGGGGCTCAATCCCAGGACCCTGGGACCATGACCTGAGCTGAAGGCAGATGCTTAACGACTGAGCCACCCAGGCGCCCCTGATTCTGTTTTAAACCTACATGGAAACACTGAATATTTTCAGCTGAGCCATGGTATGATCTGATTTGTAATTTTAAAGATGATTCTGGTTGCTATGTAGGGAATGAACTATAAATAAGTAGGAGCGGGGGGAACAAGTGAGGAGGTCTTTACGGCCATCCAGATTGGAGATGGTAGAGGCTGGCTTGGTCCAAAGAGGTAGCAGTGGGTATGGAGGAAAGTGGACAGACTTGAGATACGCGGTAGTGGTAGAACCAGAGCCAACAGAGCTCACAGAATTTAATGTGAGAAGTGATCACATGGGTTTGGCAAATTTATTGCCATTTATTATCCTTTTATACAGATTTTTTTAAAAAATGAAATGTAAAATGTTAAATTACTGTCAATTATGGTTGACCCTTGAATAATACAAGTTTGAACTGCATGGATCTACTTGCATGCAGATTTTTTTAAATTTAATATACTGGATTTTTTTTTGAAGATTTGTAACAATTTGAAAACAATTTCTTTTCTCTAGCTTACTTTACTGTAAGACTACAGTATAAAAGACATACAAAACACATGTTAACCAACTGTTTATGTTATCAGCAGGCTTCTAGTCAACAGCAGGCTATGAGTAGTTAAGTTTTGGTGGAGGTCAAAAGTTATGCACAGATTTTTAACTGTGTGGGGGTCAGTGCCCCTAACCCCCATGTTGTTCAAGGGTCAACTGTATATCTCAATAAAACTGAAGCAGGGTGGGTGGTTACTGGCAAGAGCTAGGGAGAGAAAGCACCGGGAATCACATGAGGTATGCCTGACTGGAAGTCCTCAACCACTGTGCTCCATTGCTTCACATTTATCCCTACTCCTTATCCAAAATTTCTGCAGGAAATCTCAGATTTGTCCTATCTTCTACTCCTGGTCCTTGACCCCCTGGTTCTTCACCAGGGCTGCCATGTGCAGCCATGTGATATGTGCCCTGAACAACTAGGAGAAGGAGGGGACAGAGAGTACTATGGAGGTTTTAAAGACAGGTTTACAAATTCGTTGATATTCCGTCCCTCCAAGTATTTACTTCCCTTGCTTTTGAGTGTGGCTGGCCTTAGTGATGTGCTTCTGGTAACAGAACGGGTAAAGGTAATAGTAGGTCACTTCTGAGATTAGGTTATAAAAAGACTGCAGCCTCTGCCCATTCATATTATCATTCACAGTCTATCTATCTTTCCCTCCTTGCCCTCCCTCCCGCATAACCTTATCACTGACTCTGAATTCAACCAGAAGCCATGTCAGGAGGACACCTAGCAGTATGGGCAGGCCCACGTGGCACAAGGTTTATAAACTCTGGTTTAGTGTTTGTCCCTGCCATGTTACACAAACATGGCCCATAACTGGAACTGGAAGCTAGAGTTCCTGTGTCCCCTTCAGATTTCCTGCACACATGCAATATAAAGTTTACGTTTTTCCTCAATGCATTTTCCCAAAGGCAATAACCGAATGATATTTGCTGAATGTCTGCAAAGATGCAGCAGTAAGTATGTATTGAATTTACATATGAGACATTTTGTACTTTTAGCAAAGTGAGATTCAACTTGATGGAAGTTAATACTCTGAACATATAAATTTATTTTCTGTGATCTCACTTTTGCAATAACTAATTTAGTTGGTATCTTCTCCGACTCTGTGGAAAATGTGAAGAGCATCTCAATAAATAAATATATGACAGCTTTTGGGTTTATCAGTGATCGAGGCTGCAAAACGAATAGCTAAAGAAAATACAGCAAAGCATAACTAGAGCCATTTATTCTGTTAAATTCGGGGAAACAGGGTCGTCAGCAAAATGCCAGAGCCAAAGATGCTACTGGAAAGGGATTCTGGTAGGAATAAAGGAGACCACAGTTTTCTAATTAACACTGCAACGAATACTAAAAATGACCTTAAAGCAGAGCTTAAAAGGTATTTTAATGAGTTTTTGGCAAGGAGTGCTGATGAGCCCTTTTTCATAAGTGAAGAGAAATGTCTTAAAATTAACCAAGGCTTATGATCATCATATTGGAATCATATTTCAGGGAAATAAAACCCTTTGCTGCAAGTTAAACAAAAGGCCTAGTAGGAATACTAATCAAGCTTGTATCTTTTTCTAGTAACTGACAAGAGGCAGATTTCTGAAGTCTAACTATTATGCTATTGTCTCCCTTAAACCTTCTGAGAAATTCTCAGATTTTAAAGACACATATGTACACACACACATGTACACACGTAAACACACATACACACATACTCACACACTTCATTACTCTATGTTTACCTATTTGTCTACTTCCCTGTCCTTCCCTCTCCCACCAGAGGTTCTTCAGATTCTTTCCCAGCCCATTATATTAGGACATATACTATCATCTCCCACAATTTTTTAAAATATTTTTTTATTTATTTATTGGTCAGAGAGAGAAAGAACACAAACAGGGGGAGTGGGAGAAAGAGAAGCAGGCTTCCCACTAAGCAAGGAGCCCGAGGTGGGGCTCAATCCCAGAATCCTGGGATCATGACCTGAGCCGAAGAAAAGCACTTAAGGACTAAGTCACCCAGGCGCCCCTCATCTCCCACATTTTTGAAGGCTTCACTTGTACGAGACCTCTAGTTTAACATCATATCTACTACCAGTTTTCTAAGGAAATACCTCTGTAGGTGGACCCAAAGAGCCTACATTCTAGCTCATCATCCCACAGACTGGCTCAGTTCCCATAGTCACTTGTAAATTTGAGTCTAGAATCACCCAGTCACCCCTGCGTGCCCCCCCACTTTGTGCTGCAAGGAGGGATCTGCTACCTCGTCTTTCTTCAGCCCTCCTCCATCTGCTTATATGTTCCAGAAATTACTGAAATCTTACTTCACTCTACCCTCTTTTAGCACTAACATGGAGTTCTCCCTGTTGTTATACTTATCCTCTCATTTTAGAATAAAGGTTAAAAAAACTTGTAGGCTCAGGATAGGCCCACAAGAACTGATGTGTTTATTACCAACAATAAATTAGCAAAAATAACATAAGAATTGATGAGTGTTTATTAAATAAAAGGCTTCACTGTCCCATTTCTCTAAAACTGTAACACAGGTTTTAGGTTCCTTCAAGACCACTTAGCACTTGGTCTGGAAAAATCTAGACTGACGTTCACAGTTGCACGGCGGGGAGAAAAATACACCGTCTGTCTCAGTTTGGTCAGAAAAAAGCTGGCTTGTGGTCATCTGTAATAAGACGTGTTCCACCTTCTGGTGAAACTTTAAGATTAACAGCAAGAATGTAGGTGGGAGTTTTTATCTGAGAACTAGATAAAAGTTATGTAAATTATTTAAGAATAAAAATGTGATTTTTTTTGTCAAGAAACCAGAGGCAGTTCTAGGCTTTTGATCCACAGCCATAACCTGTGTACCCTCAGCAAAACATTTTCTAGCTCAACAGCTGTGCCAAGAGGGAAGGGGAAGATTCAAGGAAAATCTCTCCTTTAGCATTCCTTGAAGAATTCCACCATCAGTCTGGGGTCTCAGTCCGGACTCTAGATTGAAGGAGATGAAATGCAAAACTCTATCAGCACCTTGCAACTCTGAGTGTGGTCCTTGGCCCAGTAGCATCCTGGAAGATTGTTGGAAATGCAGACACACAGGCCCCACTCTAGGCATTTACTGAATCACAACTGCCTCTCTAGCAAGTTCCTCAGGTGATTTGTATACCCCTTGAAGTTGGAGAAGTTCTGACCTGGAGGAATCTTCTCACACCAGGGGCTCTAGAAAAGTGGGACACTTATCAATCTCCAGATTTACATCCTCCTATTTGCTCCTCCTCCCCACTTTTCCTGAGCCAGAGGGCTACTCATAGAGGTAGTGGCCTTGGGTAATTCCAAAGACCAAATTAAGTGGTATGACCCCCAGATTCCAGCAAGACCACATAGGCCTGGGAGGCTGAGGTGTCCTGGATTCTACTAAACTATATTAAAGAAAAGAAACCTACAGACTTCTGAGAGTCCCCTATAAGTCAAGACTCTTGGAGCAGAAAATCCAACTCAAAAAAAGAAAATGTATCGTTCATGGAACCAAAAAGTCCAAATGTTGATCAATTCCAGGCACAGCTGGGTTTGTGTATTTAAATAATGTTGTAGGAAGCTGCCTACCTCTCATGAACATCTGCTTCTCTCCATGTTGGCTTCTTTCTCTGGAAGGCA
Organism: Lutra lutra; assembly: GCF_902655055.1. Lineage (NCBI taxonomy): Eukaryota > Metazoa > Chordata > Mammalia > Carnivora > Mustelidae > Lutra > Lutra lutra. The sequence continues at coordinate 56,645,468 of NC_062290.1, forward strand.
TGTGTCTAAATACAGCTCCCAGTTCCAGGTCTACCTCTTCTCAGCTCTTCAGCCATAGAAAAAGAGAAAGCTTCTCTCCCAGCAGTTTCCTAAAGCTCCAGACTGAGTTGTATTGGCTCTGTTTGTCCCAGTTTGGATCACATGTGCATTCCTGAACCAATCACAGCAGACGGAGTGGATGTGACCTTCCAAGTCACAAGTCCACTCTTTGAGCCAAGGACGAAGTCAACCCCATATTCAGTACACATACTGCAAGTGTGGGAGAGCTGCTACCCCCAAGAAAACTGGGAGATAAGGGCAGAGGAAGGGGGAGATCGATGCTGAGTTTAAAAAAAAAAAAAAAAAAAAAAGGGCAGTTGTTCACTAAGGACCATTTGGCTGAAATTCACAACCACTCTCTCTTACACAGAGACGACCTCTCCAGAAGTGACAATGTGGTCATTTACTGCAGTAGAGTCACAGAACAAGGAAGTGGATCCCCAGTGTATTTTCCTTGTCATTTTGGGGGTGTCCATTGTTCCATTATAATATCTACAACAGAATAAATTCAATTTGTATTTAAAGCTATGTCGACTGATAGCACAGCTTGCTTACTTTGTCAGTGAAGCAGTCACCTTACTTAATAATCACCTTAAGTCAATCAGCTGACTTAAGAAATGTGAAAATCATTAGCTAGTGAAAATGCAGAAGAAAAGTCACTGTAATGGTAACAGCGCTCTAGGCAAGGCTGTGACATGTGCGGACTTTGTCCTAATTAATGTTCAGCGGGGGCTCCTATGAACTAACATGGAAAGTCGTAGCCCAGATCAAAGTTCCCAGTGATCTCCCACGCCTCTGGAAAGTGTGACTTTGCCTCAAGAAAACACTGATCTCTCTGGGTGTCTGAAAAATCAAGATACAGAGCTGTGGGTCCCCTCTGGAGATGTTCAATTTTGTTCTCCACTCCTCAAGTCTCAAGTGAATTATTCTGTACAAATCTACTTTAATTATGTATTAATTTCAATATTATTACATGCAGTACACAAATGCTGCTCATTAAAAATTAATCTGGATTCTATTGGTTTTATTTAGTATTCATTATAAGGCAACGTTCACTTTTTTTTAAAAAGGCCTCCAGATAAATGTGTTGCTCTACATAACCAAGTAGCGATCTGCCAGAAATAGAAACACCTTAATAAGAATTCTGCCTACCTTTTCCCATCCCTCTTCTCTTGAGCGGCTCATTCACACCCATCAGCAGTGAATTGGCAGAAGAAGGAACTGGCAAGGATTGGTTAAGGGCAGCATCTGAGGCCTTTACTGTGTTTTAGGTTGTTGCTGGATCTGGAACACCAGAGTCCTATTCTCATTTTGTTATTAAAAGGAATTATTTGGGGGCACCTGGGTGGCTCAGTGGGTTAAAACCTCTGCCTTCGGCTCAGGTCATGATCCCAGGGTCCTGGGATCGAGCCCCGCATCAGGCTCCCTGCTTGGGAGCCTGCCTCCCGCACCCCCCACCCGCCTGCCTCTCTGCCTACTTGTTTTTTTTTTGTTGTTGTTGTTTTTTCTTCCTACTTGTGATCTCTCTCTGTCAAATAAATAAATAAAATCTTTTTAAAAAAAAAAGGGAATTATTTTATGTCCTTGTCTTCAACAGCACTGCTAGGGAGAGTCTGCAGCAGGGATGCCTCTGTTTAGATGTTGACCAGAAGTCCCACAGCTTTACTTCCCCACATCTGTTACAGGAGTTTTCCATGTGGATAGGTGCAGAGCAAAATAACAACGCTTACATTGTACATGGAAAGAATCACATAGGATTGCAAATGATAAAGTCTAAGTAGTTTTCTTCTGAATCTGAAAATAACAGTTAACATTTATGTAGACCTTACTATGTGCCAGGTATTAAACACATCTTATTTAATTCCAAGGTAAATACTACAGTTATTTCTCACACGAATTTTGCATGGTGTTCACAATACCTTAGAAGGATTCATATACATGCTCACAATTAATGAGCACTACCTTAGCAAAGAAGAAACAAAACCTTAACCTTGAATTCATCACGCCAAATAATTGACAGAGAAAACAAATTTTCACTACAGTTGTGGTCTCTTGACAGTATCAAATCAACATTTTAAGAGTTAAACAATACATCCTGGCTTGGGCATTATTTTCTTAATATAGGAATGGATGTTTCACTTGGGGCTATTTCATGAAAATGTTGGCTTCAAACTAGAATTGACATGAAGGGAAGTTTTACAAAATAATATTTTGTGGTTGCTTCTCAATGAGCTATACCTGAGCAGGTTCCCATCCTGCCTTTTCTTTGACTTTCTCATTGGCTCTAGCTAACATACAAAGGGAAGTAAATAAGGTACCAAGCCAATGTACTGGTCAGGCTACTGATGCAGAAACCAACTTCAGCCAACAAAAGTAAAAAAATTAAAGACAAGGTAAAGGGTAGGGGGTGTGATACAGGTGCATTACATAAACCGAAGAAGGAAGCATCCAGGACTGAGAAAGTGATGAAAACAGGAATGAGAAGTGGGTCAGGAACCTTTTCTTTGCTTTTCATCTGTGCCACTTTACTCACGCTACAGACCGGCTCTCTCTGCTTCTCACCCAGATGACAAAAATGGCCACTCACAGCTCCTAAATCTAATGTTACATGTTGGCCAAACAGGAAACTGTGTTTTCTCCCTCCTTCTCAGGTTTAACCTGTGAGTAATCTGAAAAGCCCACATGGAGTCAAATGTCCACCTCTGGACAATTCATACGGGAGGTGAGGTCAAATAGAACAAAATGACTATAGGAACCATCAACTCAGGTTAGAAAATAGAGGCCAAAGAAGAGGGAATGCCTGTGAAATGGGCAGATGTCCTAATGGATGTTTGGTTACGGGGTGCTTGGGTGGCTCAGTGGGTTAAAGCCTCTGCCTTCAGCTCAGGTCATGATCCCAGGGTCCTGGAATCAAGCCCTGAATTGGGCTCTCTGCTCAGTAGGGGGCCTACTTCCTCCTCTCTCTCTGCCTGCCTCTCTGCCTACTTGTGATCTCTCTCTGTCTAATAAATAAATAAAAATCTTTAAAAAAAAAAGAAAGGATGTTTGGTTAGTCTGGATTCCACAGAGAAACAGAATCAATAGATACTGGTTTCAGGGAGGGGACGGGAAGGGAGGAGGAATGAAGGGAGTAGGGAAGGAAGGAACGAACGAACGAACGAACGAACAACGGAAAAGGAGTTAGCTCACAAAATTATGGAGGCTGACAAATTCCAAGATCTATAGTCAGTAAGCTAAAGACCCAGGAGAGCCAAGAGTATGATTGCAGTCTGAGAGCAGGGGAAGACAGATGTCCTAGTTCAACAGTCAGGCAAGTGAAGTTCCCTCTTACTCAGCCTTTCTATTCTATTCAGGTCTTCAACTGACTGGATGAGGTCCACTCACATTAGGAAAAGCAATCCGGTTTACTCAGTCTACCAACTGAAATGTTCATCTCATCCAGAACCATCCTTATGGACACACTCAGGATAGTGCTTGGCCAAATGTTTGGGCTCCCTGTGGCCCAGTCAAGTTGACACATAAAGTTAATCATCACGAGTGTCCATGTCCACCACAAATAACACAGTCCCTTCAGGCACCTGACCACAGAGACAAAATTAGAATATTCGTCTGATATTTTAATTTCTTTTGACAATATGAGCCATGCCATAATAACATTTTGTCAATAAAAAATTAAATGCTAACTCCTTGGAAGTAAAGTTGAATGTCAAGAGAGTGCCTTGACCCAAAAAGTATAATCTGACTGATCACAGATCCTTTCAAAAAAGACATTGGCACAAGTAGGCCTATCCCATTTTCCTTACCAAAAATGATGAAGTAATGATGAGGGAATCCTTGGGTTCAGATACTTTAAATTTATTTGGAGATTTTAGACTTTTCGTATCATCATATTCTTTTTGCTTTAAGATAAATGCATTCTCTGATTCCAAATCAAAACTGACATAAATTAACCTAAGACCTAACACAGCTGTGAATGTGTTGACTTTTTACAGTTATTAAGCTGAAGAAGCAGCTAATAAAAAACAGTGTTTTAATTCACTAATGTAAAGATAACTTATTAGTCTGTGGTTTGCATTATTAAACAAGTTTGAAAGGTTAAATACTCATGTTCTAAATTATAGAATAAAGGTTACTTTCATCCATCTCTTTGCTGCAGAAAGAAAATGTGTTGAGAGGAAATACAAACAATTTTGGAAGACTTAGGCTTTAAAATAAGTTATAATCATTTAGTCATAGAAAACTTGAATGCCTACTATGTGGCAGCGCTGGCCCTAACTTTAACAGATTTACTTCAAATGCAAAATTCACATTTTTAAATTCTTGAGTTATTTGACTCTATTAAATATTATTGCCATTTAAATAGTCTTGTCTTTAAAACAGACCTGTAAAAAATATTCTTTAATTTTTTTTTTTTAAGAGAAGGAGAGTGGGGTGGGGGGGAGGGTCAGAGAGGGAGAGAGAGAATCTTAAGTAGGCTCCATACCCAGCATGGAGCCTGACTCGGGGCTCCATCCCACAACCCTGAGGTCATGACCTGAGCCAAAATCAACAGTTGGATGCTTGAATGACTGAGCCACCCAAGCACCTCTTTAAAAAATTCTTTTTGAGATATCAATCTTTTAAATATTGAGCATTTACATACACAGAATTATTCTAAGAAAATCGGGTTATACTCTATTTTTGAGATTCAGAAAAAATAAAAGAGAAAAAATATGATAAAGAAATAGGGTAAAATGTAAACTGGCAGAACTGGAATAAAGAGTATAGGGGAGTTCTTTATACCATTCTTGCAACTTGTCTGTTATATTTAAAATTATATCAAAACTTAAAGTTATTAAAAAATTTTTAAAAAAATATGATCCAGCAACTCCATTTCTGGGCATATATCCAAAGATAGTGAAATCACTATCTCAAGTGATATCTGCACCCCCACATCCATTAAAGCATTATTTAAAATAACTGAGACATAAGAAGTCTCCACTGATAGATTAATGGATTAATAAAATGTGATAGATAGATAGATAGATAGATAGATACATATACATATACATATACATATACATATACACATACACAATGGAATATTATACAGCCAAAAAAAAAGAAATCCTGTCATTTGCAACAACATGGAGGGGCCTTGAGGTCACTATGCTAAGTGAGGTGAGTCAGACAAAGACAAATACTATATGATCTCACTTATATGTAGAATCTTTAAAAACTGAATCATAGAAACAGGGAAGAGACTGATAGTTGCCATGGTTGCCAAAGGATTTGTGGAGGGGCACTGGCTGAAAGCTACACAAGGTCAAAAGGTACAGACCTCCAGTTATAAGATCAGTAAGTTCTAGGGATGAAAGGCAGAGCATGGTGACTGCGGTTAATAATACTATATTGCATAAGTCAAAGTAGCTATGAGAATAAATCTTAGAAGTTCTCATCACAACAAAAAAATATGATTATGTGAGCGATGGATGTTGAGTAAACTTATTATGGTGCTCACTTTGCAATATACGTTATATAAAATCGTTATATTATCCATCTTAAAGTAATTGAATGTTATGTGTCCGTGATATCTCGATAAAACTGAGAGAAAAGAAATCAACAAAATTGGTAAGTTGATAAACTGCCTACAAGGTCCGTTTATGTAAACAGAAGGCAGGCTGTCAGCAGGATACTAAACGGTTTAGCAAAATCATGGCAGAACCTGACTTTTCACTTTCCACCCAGTGAGAAAGGTCTGGAAGGAATGGCTGACCTGTCTGGAGCTGTGGTCCTCTGGGAAGCTCCACCTCCTTTGCAGCTTGAGAAAGTTATAAATGAGCTCTCCAGCTGGGATCAGTCAGCTTGGTTTGACTTCATCTTCTCCTTGGGAATGTCACTTCATCAACTGGGTCTCCCGGGGGGCAGCAATGACTCTATCACGGAGGAAGACAATCAAGTAGGATCAAAAACACATTCCAACTAAAAGTTATTCAAATAAAACTAAGTTGATGGAGAAAAAACAAAAGAGAGGATTACATTATTTTCACTTTATCATATACAGGGTGGGAGGATTAATTAGCTTGTTTTTATAAAGTGCTTTAAAGATAAATGGTGCTGTTAACTTGCCAAAACTCATTTCTATTATGTTCATTTGCTGTGCCCTACATAAATATTTAATGATTACCCTGGGAAAGTAACTCTTGTTTAATCCATCATCCCCTTCTTATTAGTAGATAGTACCCAACAGCCAAATTTTTCCCCTGAACATATTATTTTTTAAAAATGCCTCCAAGATAGTTTCCTATCAACTAAGCAATAATCCACATATAAGCCATTAATTTTTTATTGCTTTTAGCAATGAGAAACACATAATATGGTAGAACCTATACATCAGAGCTCCTTCAAGGTAAAACAGGAGTTCCTTTGCCTCAGGGCCATAGTGGTCGCAATCAAATTGGCCACTGCAGAGGTAAGCCTTTCAATAAAGAAACAATACAGGTTCGGATTTACTCAACTGTTTTTGTTTTTTTGGTTTTTTAAGATTTATTTATTTATTTGAGAGCAAGTACACAAGATGGGGAAGGGATAGCAGGAGGGCCTGATGCCGGGCTTGACCCCACAACCCCTAAGATCATGACCTGACCTGAAACCTAGAGTCCTAGAGTTGGATGCTTAACCAACCAAGCCACCCAGGTGCCCCTCACTCAACTGTTTCTAAGCATTATCAACCACAAAACATGCTGTATTTCTAGAAACACGGGTTTCACAAATTAAGAGAAAACACTCCCGGTGTCACCCAAAGTGGTGATTTTCAATTAGCATGCTTCATGTCCCACTAATTAATCTATTTGATGAGAAGGTAGAGAAAGCAATAGCAACACGTCTTTTCACTGAATTTGTAACTCTTTTTTTTTTAAGATTTTATTTAATTATTTGAGAGAGAGAGAGAGAGAGCACAAGTCGGGGGAGGGACAGAGGGAGAAGAACAAGCACACTCCCCACTGAGAAGGGAGCCCAATGTGGGGTTGGATCCCAGGACCCTGGGACCATGACTTGAGCCAAAAGCAGATACTTAGCAAACTGAGCCACCCAGGCGCTCCTGAATTCTTTAACTCTTCAGGGAGATCAGCACAGGCCCCAGGGTCTGGCCAGGATGCTCAGTCCTGCAGCACGGAGGATCCCTGGTGGCTTTCCCCTTGATCTGCACATCCCTGGACTTCCTGGCATAGCCTTGGCAGACGAGCCTCTTGGCCTCTCACATTAGCAAGAGCAGGCCCATGAACACACACAGTACCTGGCAGTGGAAGGCGGAAGGGCATAAAGCCAATGGATAATCCCTGGCAAGTTAAGACTGGCAGAAAAACAGCAGGAAGTGAGCAGGGGGATGATGATTAGGAGAAACACCGTGTACACAGTTACCCTTCACAGGCCACAGGATTACAGTGTCTGTCACGCTTGCCGGTGAACATGCTAATAGAGAAGTGGCAAAGTCTTAATATGTTTTCAAGTGTTGCTAGGAAAACCATGTCTACAGTACACTGAATCTGAGTCCACCTCGTTCAAAACCACTGGCCCAAGGAATATGCAACTAATTCAGCATCACTGGATAATGTCCTTCCTGATGGAAACTTTAGCTGAGAGGCCAGGCTACAGACACAGAAATGAAGGGAGCTACCCTTTGCCTCTACCACAGCTGACTTTATTGCCTCAACCAAGCCAGAAACTTTGACCCAACTTTTCCCTAGAAAATTCCTCACAGCCACATGTGGCAGTCAAGGTTATCATTGCTTTCCCCACCCTGGGACTTGCCCTTTTTCCAAGCTGCATGACCTGAGACTTAAGCTCACCCTGGGAGAAGCAGGCCTCTTTGGATAATTCTGTGCCTTAGTCAAGTTCCTTCAGGGGGTAGGAGTGGTGTGGAGGGTAAGTCCTGCAGCTCATAGACCAAGGTGAATTAGTATCTGAACTCTAGCACGTAAGAGCTGTGTGACCTCCAAATTAATCCACATTTCGGAGGCTCAGTTTGCTCACTTGGAAAATAGTATTCTTGTGATTAAATGGCAGCTATTACCATATTATTTGCAGTCAATTATATTTTAATGTAGATAGTGAATTTAATGTGAATGAAAAAATTGCTAAGCTTTAATTCTACACATTTATCCATACCATTATATACCACCCTATTCTTCAGTATCATGACCAAAATTTAAGTGATGCCTTTTTGTTTAGTTATGCCTCCTTTAGCTGAGAATCGAAGATGCTTCTGATTTACTTGTAGCCATTCTCAGTTATACATTTTTCTTTTTTAAAATCTATGCTCGTGAGCGTAACTTTCTCGGCAATTTCAGTTTTTACCATGAAACTCTTGGGCATTCAGGACTGCTGTGTATGGTTATACACTGGTTATGGACTGACTGCCTTAGGAAACATCATTCACATAGGTCATAAGGGCATATCTAAAAATACCACACTTTTTAAAATGAGTCACATATTGCAGAAACAAACCTGCTGTTCGTGAAAGCTCTCAGACCTGTTATAGATAAATGTTCAACCCCCTGGGATCAATATCTGTGTGATGTGTAACTTGGTTAGGCCAAGCTCTCCTCACTTTGAAGATTTTGATTTATTCAAGAACATAGGGCTAACTTAAAACACTTTTTGTAATCATAAATATAATTATTTCTCACTGCTAAAAGAGACAACAAGGAAGATGCATGGGCTTTATTATGGTTTTAGAGACACATTTGTTCTGTTGGATGTTCTCTTGTTGAGTGGCCAACGAATAGTCCAGAGCAACCTTAAAATACCATCTGTGCTTTCTAAATTATACATATCATGATTCAAAGTTCAATCTGCCTGACAGAAATATTTTTATAAAGTCATATTAAATCACTATTCTTACAAAGTTATTTTTAACTATAACACATTTAACTAATCATAAAACATTACGTATTCATTGCAAACAATTTTGGAGGATATTTTTATAGGAACAGAACAGAATAATGGTTGCTAGAAACCATCGGGAGAAAGAAATGGAGAGATGTAGGTCAAAAGGTACAAACTTTGGGGATTAAATTCAATAATATGGTATTGTTTGATTAAAAGTTCCTGAGAGTAGCTCTTAAATATTCTCACCACAAAAAGAAAAAATATGAAGAGTTAACTCTGAGGTGATTGTGTTTCAATCATTTTGATCTTGGTAGTTATTCCACAGTGTATGTCAAATTATCACACTGTATTCTTTAAACATACAATTATATTTGTCAACTATTCCTCAATAAAGCTGAGAAAAAAATATTTCTATCACTCAGTTGACATTTACTGTGCAACTACAATGGGCCAGACACTAGCTAAGGTTTCAAGAAATGCATTCTAATAGAAAAAAACAAAATCACAAATGAGTTAAAGAACAGAAAAACAAACAAGTGAGTGAATATAATGTATTATGTTTAAATAAGTATGCAAAATGAGTTTTGGCTAAGAAAAGGTGAAGCAACCACCTGAGTGGAGGCGGGGGTGGAGGGACCTGAGTTATAGCAAACAGGTGTATAGCTCAGCTGAGAAGATCTTTTCCCTTGAAAATATCTTATAGATATTAAGATGTAATTCTGGTACCTAATGTTTTAAAAGTCATCATACTGAGGAATACTATGCATAGAGCTTCCAAAAGTTGGACAACCACTGAGTGGATGCCAATTAGAACTTCAATCAATACCTTGAGCCAGCCAAGGAAAGAATCTTAACAATCCCAGGCTAGATCCAAACCTTGGGACGAGTGTGTGCATGGAAAATTTAAATATGGCCCCAATGGGGCACGTTCTGCTTTTCAGAGGCAGCATCTAAAAAGAGTGAAAACAGCATGCTGAACACATTTTTGGTAAAAGGCACTGCCATTTTTACAAGCCTTCTAAAATCAGGAGAAAAGTATTTAATTTGGAAATAATACAGGCATATTAGTATCTAAAATTTCAATGCCTCTTAGGAATTTAACTACAAACTTTTGGTGTAAGTGGAGGAAAGGCATGAGGCTAAAATCAGCAAGCCTCTCAAGTATAGAGCAGTAAATGTGGCCCAAAATGTTCAAAGAAAACACAAGAGCAAGACTAAATTGAATAAAAAGAAATTCACAACACTGCCAAAATGCGAAAGTCAGCCTCCTTGTTCTCTCATTTTGCAGTTAATTTATCCCATTACAATCCTCTGACCTAGTATTTACCATCAATTTCACCGTCAGGACTTCTGTTGTTCTTTTAATATTCCTTCAGTTGTATACATATGAAACCTCAGGGCAGAAGTGACCTCCAGAGCAAACAAAAACAAAACAAAACAAAACAAAACACGGGAACCTTAAAGCGATGCATGTCTGGCACTCCCTATAAATCCTCCCAACATGCAGAAGTGCTTGCGTTTGAATAATCCCGCCCTGAGACATTGTTCAAATGGCAAAATGTGGACATTAAAGGATGAGACTCTAAGATGACAAGTCTCTGCTTTAAGATTCAACATTGTGCAACTTTGACAAATCACCTGAACTTTTTTTAACCTATCAAATGTGTATTACCAACATCACACCTAATCTAAGAGTTGTGAAGTCAAACATGGCCTATAACAAATCATAGCATATAAGGCAATACAATCACTATTATTGAGATAATTACTTAACTCTTATGCTTACAAAACAATTCTGAGTTCTCTGATATTTCACAGCAATTTCTTGTTGAAATATCCAAGGAATTTTAATCATACAGAGCTTGCTTTGCCCCAATTCAAACCTCAAAAATTAGAATTGTCTCCTCATGACCAGTTAGTTGTTATGCGTACATGATATTCTAAGCCTAATATTTCTTATTCCTGTTCTTAAGTGTATTAACCTCAATAAGGTTCATGAAATGGGGGTGAGAACATATAGATCTACAGCCTGTAGAAATGTGTCATTTTTAAATTTATTACTCAGGAAGAATTTTTTGCTCCAATGAAGTGGAGAAGGAGGAGAAGAAAAGACATCAGAAACCAGACACCAGACCATCTCTGAGGGGCAGGTAACCATCCACCCAGACCCACATTGACACTGCCTTCTCTTCAAGATGGAGTAGGACAAGGACGCCTGGGTGGCTCAGTTTGTTAAGAGGCTGCTTTCGGCTCAGGTCATGATCCTGGGGTCCTGGAATCGAGTCCCACATCCGACTCCTGGCTCAATGGAGAGCTTGCTTCTCCCTCCCACTCTGCCTGCTGTTCTCCCTGCTTTGTACTCTCCCTCTCTGTTAAATGAATAAATAAAACCTTTTAAAAAAATTCTTTAAAAAAAAAAGATAGAATAGGACAGCTTGTTCTGTGAGGATAAGGACCTCTGGCTCAGGATTCCATCTCAGGTGATGGCTTTCCTACATTGGCTGTATTGATAATGGGGTGAGTAACAGGGAATTCTGTTTGTTTGGTTTTATTTTTTTTTTTAGATTTTATTTATTTGACAGACAGAGATCACAAGGAGGCAGAGAGGCAGGCAGAGAAACAGGGGGAAGCAGGCTCCCCGCAGAGCAGACAGCCCGATGTGGGGCTCAATCCCAGGACTCTGGGATCATGACCCGCGCTGAAGGCAGAGGCTTAACCCACTGAGCCACCCAGGTGCCCCGGGAATTCTGTTTTAATCATAAAGATGATAACACCTGCCTGGTTCTTTCCTGGAGCTTTCTAAAATGTGGAATGCAGCACACTATGTAGAGTACTAAAAGGAGGGAGATATAGCATATAGCACCAAATTGTGGACTCAAAGCTTACAGAAGCCTTTATAGGAACAGAACCTTATGTCTCAGAAGGTGTTAAGTTTCTCAGCCACAATGAGAAGAGGCAAGATTTCCAAGGAAATCAAATAGTCAATCTTATCTGAATTGTGTTTTGAGGAATGACCAAGGCACAACACATATTTGGGAAATAATTAAAGTTCCTGGACCAAGGCTTTACTTACTTCATTCTCCACTCCATTTTTCCGTCTAGATTCTCAACCCAGAGAGACCGGAGAAGACCACAAAGTCAGAGAGAGCAAAACTCTGTTTAATTGCAGGATTCTATGCTGCGTGGAAGTATGAAAGCCTGAGTCCTTATTGGAAGTATAATTTGCATCTCCTTTGTGGCAATCCAGTTCCACTTGGGACAGGTTTCTTTCTAAGTCTGTCTTGGCAAATGAATTTAAGCCAAAGAAATGCATTTGCTTACTATTCTCTTGGACAAACAGACTGTTGATGTGCTTTGGCATTCTGAAATAGTAACCCTCATTATTTTCTCTGTTGTGATCCACAAACTTTGACACCTTCCGGTGAGTAGCATTATACATATAATTCATCAAAGCTTCAGTTCCAACATAAATTCCTCAAACACACCTTGCTTGTGAAGTATCCTCGCTGGCTTTCTTCTGTTCTATCCCTTCGAGTTAACTTCCAGCTGACAGGCCAAGATTTTTTTCTTTTCTGTAATCATTAATCTTCACTGAAAAGCTGTTCAAACGCCTTCCAACAGCTTCAGGGGCAGAGCCTCCTGCTGGCACTAGTAACTCTCATAAATATTATTGGGATTGTGCATGTACATCAGGGAGAGACTTTTAACCCAAGAGAACATGAAAGGAACACCAGCAGGCTCATTCTGAGTCTGAGTTCTGCAGCTGAGCACAGCGGAGAATGAGTGCGGGAAATTAGCCAGCAATTCAAAGGGCAAACAGGTGTTCCGTGCAGGCTCTGCTTCTAGGGTGAAGAATGTCACACTTTACTGTATAGTAACATTACTTATTATTACATCTTCTGTCCTCTTAATAAATGACAAACCTCATGCAAGAAGCATCTTTTTATTATTAATGAAGTATCTGGCAGAGAGACATCAGATGTTTGTTGAATAAATGAACTGGATGAGTGGATAATGGGTGGATCGATGGGTAAACAGCTTGTGAAATGAAGCTTGTATTATTCACATATAAAAAAAAAAATAGTTCCCAGTAATAATATACTCCCCAACAGCAAAATTAACAAAATACTTCAGTTTTTTTTTTTAATCATCATATTATTTATGTATATGTGTGTGCATGCTCATGTGTGCACGTGTGGGGGTTATTTCTCAAACTACCTATGTAATTTTTCTGGCTGTTCTGGAAATTAAAAACACGACTATGCCTCGAAAAAAATCTTGATGTTAGTTGTCTGGGCATGTGCTAAAGCCTTAGGAGCATTTTCTAAAGGAATACTGCGTGTTGAAATTAGTGAGGGAATTAGCAACAGGGAAAAAGAAATGTTTTTAACAAACTGGGTCAAAAGGAACCTATAATATACTCCTTAAAATTTATATTTAAATTAATGTTCAAAATTTTTCTCTAAGAGCTAGAGAAGAGATAAAGCTCTTGTGATGAAGAGATTATGAATTTTGAGTTCTGGAATTAAGCTTGCCACATTTAAGTATTCTAGAGAGAATAATATTCAGCAGAGTGCCAGAGTGTTTCTTCTATTTTATTATTTCAATTTTCCTCCTGGCAAGTTGGCCAAGTGAGCTCGCTGGTCTGTGATGATTCTCTATAAACTTACATACTGATAAGCAACTCTGAGCCCTGCTTAAATGAACCCTATGCAAATTCCAGCCTATGCCCCAGACACTGGAACTATTTGACAGAAAATTTAAAATAACTCTGATTAGTATGTTAAAAGTTATCATTGAAACTATGGTAGGTATCCAAGATCAGAGGGAAATTTCATCAGAGAGATGCTAGAAATAAAGCAGTAATAAAGAATGCCTTCAACTGCTCATCAGTACACTCAGTACAGCTGAGGAAAGAATAAGAGACTTGAAGAAATGTCAGCAACGACAACCCAAACTAAAACATAGCAAGAAAAAAAAGAAAAGAAAAACATTTTTAAATGGAACACCCGAGAGGTGTGGAACAATATTCCAGAGGATGAGTGAAAGAGGGAGAGAGGGTCAGAAAAATATAGTTTAAAAAAAAAATGGCCAAGAAAAAAAAATAATAATAATGGCTAAGAGTTTTCCAAATGAGGGAAAATCATGACACAACAGATCCAAGAAGTCCAGTGAATAGCAAGCATGATTAAAAAAAAAAAAAATTTAGGTCTATTATATTCAAACTGCTAGAAACAAAGACAACGAAAATTTTTGAAGACAGCAGATATTAAAAAAACATTATATACAGAGGGAGAAAAACATAACTTATAGCAAATGTACCATCAGAAACATCCAAGCTGAAAGACAATGCCATTCAAGTGGTGGGGAAAAAAAACCTGTCAACCTAGAATTCTATATCCAGCAAAAATATCACTCCAAAAGGAAGGAGAATAAATACTTTTCAGGAAAAAAAAAAACTGAGAAAACTTATTGCTGGCACACTGACTCTACAAAAAAATGTTAAAGTGATCAGGCAGAAATAATACATTGGGCTGAAAACTGAGCCCACCAAAAAAACCACAAGAATCTAAAAAATGGAATAAATGAAGGTAAAATTAATCTTTTCTTACTTTTAATTATTCTAAAAAATAGCATTGCGTTCTGTGTTATAGCATATGAAAAATAAAAGGACAGAAAGGATGAACTGAGAATATACAGTTGGAAGGTCCTTACTCCACACATGAAGCCGTATAGTATCGCTTGAAGATATTATTACACATGTATATTATAAGCCCCAGGTTAACAACTAAAAGACATTTCAAGAAGGTATAAATAATAAATCAATAAGGAGATACAATAGAATCATAAAAATTTCCTAGGCAGAAAAGGTGAGAGAGCAAAGAACAGATAGAAGGAATGAAAAACAGCTGGAAAAATAACAGGTTTTAATCCAACCATATCAATCATCACATTAAAGGTGGATGATGTTAAGGAAAAGTTACAATACAGCAATTTTCAGATTGGGAAAAAAAGCAAGATTCAAATATATGCTGAACTTAAGAAATCTACTTTGAATTTAAAGACATATATAGATAAAAAGGAAAAGGACAGAGAACAAACCACGCAAACATTACACAAATGAAAGCTGGAGTAACTATGTTAGTATCAGATGGAGTAAACTTCAAAAAAATAAGATATGGGATGAAACAGAACACTATCCAGACGGTCAATTCTCCAAGAATGGGTAATAATAGTCATAAAATACTAATCTGTTCATCCCTTTGTGTTTTCTACCAGACTGTGGGCTCTTTGTAGAAGGACTATGTTTTCTTCACAGTGGTGTCCTCCCTTAGAAACCAGCACAGTACTGATACAAAATAGGAACTCCCAAATGTGAAACTGATACAGCAATTGCCTTAGTAACCAAAGAAACACCAGTGAGTTTTATTCTTAGTTATAATTTATTCAGGGAATAACTATTTTATGTAAATAGCATTATAATCGATGGAACCTAATTGAGCATATCTCAGTTATTTCTGGAATTCCATGTAAGTTGAAAACCAGAAAAAAAGAAGAAGACACCATTAACATTACATTATAATAAATTAAACGAGGTTGTGTGTTTTTTTAAAATATACTTATTTTATAGATTAGCTCTCATTCCAAAAAGAACTCGAGGTGACCTAAATAAGAACATACAATAATAGTAGTTTATGTTAATTGAGTGTTTATTAAATGTCAGGTTTTCTTCTAACAATCCCATCATTATCCCAGTTTCACAAATGAAGAAACTGAGGCACAGTGTTTAGGAAAATATACAAGATCACACATAGATAAATGGATGAGTTAGGATTGAACTCGGACCCTCGAGCTCCAAAGCCCACACTCTTGGGGACTGTGGAACTGCCTTGGTGCACAACGACAGTGAGACCGTCAGAATCAGCTTTGTGCTGACATTTAAAGCCCAGTGTGATTTCTTCATGCCCAATATCCAATAATTAAGTACAATGAACTGAAGCACAAGCCACACTGAGGTGCGCAATGTCCATATTTTCAGCCCACCCCTCTTTCATCCCTTAACTTCTCTCCTTGTTGTAGCCTTTTCTACAACACCTACATCCTCATGTCCTCGCTGCCCTCCACTCCACCCACACTTGCAAACACGAAAGGACCTTTCCACTTGTTTGTTCTCAAATATAAAGTGACAGATGTGACACTGTTACCCCTCCCAAGGAATCTGGACTTTTAACAAGAAACAGAGTCTTAAATCAAAAGACCAAATCTCTCACAGTGAGGGATTCAAGGATTGACAAGGCTGTGAAAGAGACTGTTTGGATATAGAGAATTTCTGGTACCCCTAAAATTATACCCATAAAAGAAACCGTCCAGGCTTCTGAAAACAGCATGGGCTTTGGAATCTACCATTTTCTAGCTGTGTGAACTTAGGAAATGTAATTAATTGGGCCTCTCTTTTTTTAATTTTTAAAGGACAACATAGTACCCACTTTCTAGGGATGTGACAAGATTTAGTGATAATGTATATAAATTAGCTCCCAGAGTGCAGGGTTAATACTCCATAAATTATTGGTACTGGTATTTAGTATTCATTTTGGTATTAGTATAAGTATTAACATTAGTGACATTAACATTAATTAACATTAATGAAAAAGTACTGAAGCTAGCATCAGAAAATCTAAGTTTGAGCTTCAGCTCTGCCACTTCCTAGCTTCGTAAGCCAGCAAATGACACATAATCCACCCAGACTCTTTTGGGAAAGGCAGTGCCCATGGGCCCTGAACACCCTGCGTGGTTTTGCGTGGTTTTTGAGAATGTAAAGCTCTGATGTCTCTTTATGGGGTCCATTTCTCAGGGTTGTTTTTGCAGCAAGGGACCTTGAAGGGTAAGGTCACGTTCCCACTCAAAGAGCAGGTTTCCCGAGTGCTCACTATAAAAACAATAAATTCCTCTTCTGTAACACAATCCAGCACCTGGGCAGCCTCCGCCCACGCTCCTGGGACTCGAGGGCACAGCACAGGGGAGCCAACACCATGCTCCTGCTATTTGAAGTGCAGCCTTTGTCTCTGACCTAGGATTTTTATGTCTTCTGCCAGCAACCAGAGAACAGAGGCAGGCTCGCTTGTCTGCTTACACATATGGTAAAATCTCAGAGCCTTCACAAATCATGATAGACTCCTAGTTTTCTCATTTACCATAGAAGAAGGGCACCACCTGCCCTATCACCCTCAAAGAACTACTGGAATAGCTGAAAATGTATGTTCATGCACACTGTCAACCTTTATATAGGACGAGAGACTAACAGAACACAAGTGACTGCAGATCATAAGGAGAGCCTGGTGTCACAGAGAGGAGAGACTCTCAAAATATGGTTAACACTTTATTGTTAATTACCAGTCAGCAAATGTCTGTGATTCTTAGGTTCTATCTTTAAAAGCATTCCTTGTGGTTTTGGTATCAAGAGATACCAGATACCAAGAACAATGGCATGGCAGTGGTGCACTCCTATGCACACACTCATGCAAATGAACCTTCTGGTAACTCAGAAACTGAAACAAGGACGAATGCCTCCAAAACATCAGCTTTCCTCTGTTGAGATTACATCTTCCCTTCTTACTGTAGTTTTGATGTAATGGCTTACATATTCATTTTTCACTTACTTAAACGACATTTATACTGTGGGGATCCAACACTAGTTTCCAGAAATACTTTTTCTTTTGGACTAAAAAACCATGGATGCACAGAGAAAGTCAGCTTTCCCCTGCTCTTCCCACCTCCCATGCATCAGGGGCAAAGGAAAAAAGAAACATCTGTTCTGAATCTTACTGCCAACTACAAAGAATTAATGGAAAACCAGGGCTTTTGAGTGGTGCCCATGCTAGTTCCTGAATCTATCAAGCGATTATTGGATCTACAATGACCCACATGCTGAAATCTTCAAATGGTCAGATGGGCCCTGCCCAAATTCGGGCAACCACTGAGGGTCATTCAAAATCACCATAACTAGCACTCTTGACATTTACCAAACCATAAACTAAATCTGGCCCATGTAAAAAGTGATTAAGTGAAAATCATTAACAAGGCTTTAATATTTCATAAGAAGCCTCTCTAATTCAAGGGCAGCCTTTTGTTTCAAGAGTAAACCAAAATGGTCAGAAATCCATATGCATGCGAGCAGGATGAATGTTTTATTAATCACAAGTGGCCCAAATTGAGATCCAAACACATCTATCTGCAAATGTCAGACAAAATAGTGGGAAGCCCAAAGGAAGTAATTTGCATCAATCAATTTGTAAGGTGAATGGGGTTTGGGAAGGTGGTTCTGTTTTGTTTTTGTTCTTATTTTTTTGTTTATTTGTTTGTTTGTTTGTTTTGGGTCTTGACTAATGAAAGAAGGAGGTTATGTGTGATGCTTAAAAAAATCTGAGAAATGGACAAGACAATTTAGTGCATGCTTCTCCCCTTCACTGCTGGACCCACCAGCACAGGCAGTAGCAGCTTTCAAGGTTCTGGGAAATACCAGAGCGTAGACACTTCTACCTTTGGTTCCAAGTGACAGAATGAAACCTGGAAACATACAGTCTCCCTGGCAATTAGAAATTGTGTTCAATAGCTTTTGGGGCTGTTACACTAGCACTTTAACCAGGTGTCTGGTCTATTTGCTCTGGTTCAGTGATCCTAGACAATAGACTTTAATGTGAAAAACAAGTAAACAGCTCAGCATTACTAACCAAACACTGTAACAGTTTCTTCGAGGCTGGAGGGGATTCTTTGCAACCTGCATTTTCTCATAATAATAGCTAATCAAGACAGTGGAGGAAATGAAGGAAGAAAGTTGAGAAAAAGAGAAACTGAGCAGGATCTCAGAATTCCAATTCTCAAAGTAGTTTTTCAGTTAGTCTTCATAAAAAGAGCCTCAATTTTTTTTTTTCATTTCTGTTGTTTTCCTTTAAATTTTTAACCACTGATACAACCCCACACGGTTTTCTTTTTATATAATTAATCTCTTCCTCACGGCAACAGTACCTGTGCTGTTTCTAGTTTGGATCCCTACACCTCAGATGCACTCGGCCACATCCTTCTCCTGGTCTTTTCAGGCCCTTGGCACTGACCTGAGACCCCTCTCCAGCCCAGGAGACACTCACATTCTCAGGACATCAATCGCTCAGAAGCGAGGAGGGCGAGGTCACACCACTCAGCCTCCTGAGCCCTCAGAGAATGTGGACATTCTATTGCAACCTGCAGTCTAATTGGGGAGCCTGACCCTGGGAGCCACTGATATCTCTTGTATATTACATGTCAATATAACCCCAAACTATCCTGTAAATCACCACTCCCAGGCCTCATCAACCTGAACATTCATTTAGGACTGTGAGATCCAGTAAAAATCCTCAGGTTCAGCTCCCACCAGCCCAACCACTTCCAGGCAGATGTCACTCACCCCTTCTTAGTAGGGGAGCTTGTAGACATGCTCCCAGGTGCTCCTGGATAGTGCTCCTCCTGACCACCTCCCTCAATCCTCCATTCAACTGCCTTTGGCATTTGGAATGTGACACATGGTCCCATTCGTGGAATGTCTTTTCCACCAAAGTTGA
This sequence comes from Lutra lutra, assembly GCF_902655055.1. Classification (NCBI taxonomy): domain Eukaryota; kingdom Metazoa; phylum Chordata; class Mammalia; order Carnivora; family Mustelidae; genus Lutra; species Lutra lutra. The sequence goes on from NC_062290.1 coordinate 56,664,970, forward strand.
GTAAAAGTGACCAATGTTTTCTGCCCCTTGTCCCTCCCATGATTCCTTGTATTCTGCTATACCTACTTTAATGCCACCCTCTTAAAAATCTCCTAAATATGAAAGTCTTTATCCTGGGTTCATATCTTTTTTTTAAACAAGTCTCCATCCTGCCTCCCATATTTTAGTATTCTAGTTCCCTTGAGTAGCGGGGGTCATAAAGTGTGACAAATAAAATCAGAGAAGCTGGGTTTGAGTCTGAGCCCTGCCACTTTCCAGGTGAGTAATACTGGGCAATAATTTCTCTCCATCCCAAGGCGCTCACCTATATGGGGTAATTATCTTACCTCAAAGGCAGTTGTCAGATTTATCTGTTACATTGTCAAATTCCTGCAGACCCTGCAGAAGTCCTCTTATCTAATGCATCTGGGATTGGAAGTTCATAGATTAATCAAAAGAGCCAGAAATATGGAGAAATCTTATGAATTATTAACACATACTGTGGTGAGCAGAACTGGCCTCCCAAAGATTTCACATCCTGATTCCCAGAAGTTGTGACTATGTTCTTAAATGATAAAGAAGAACTGAGATGGCAGATGGAATTAAGGTTGTTAATCAGCTGATCTTAACATAGGAAGATTATCCTGGATTATCCTGGTGGACCCACATGGGTCCTTAAAAGTAGAAGTGGGGGCCAAAAAATAGACAACCAGAGAGGAGAAAGCATGAGAAGGATTCAGTCTCATGTTGCTGTCTTTGAAGATGGAGGGATGAAGCCACAAGCCCAGGGGTGCAGGAGCCTCCAAAAAGATATAAAGGCAAAGAAACGGATTCCCCACCCCCCAGACCTTTGATTTCAGCATAGTGAGAGCTATTTTGAACTTGTCACCCACAGACCTTTAAGGTAATACATTTATGGGGCACCTGTGTGACTCAGCCAGTTAAGCATCTGCCTTCGGCTCAGGTCATGACCCTAGGGTCCCAGGATCAAGTCCCACATCAGGCTGCTTGCTCCATGAGGACCCTGTTTCTCCCTCTGTCTGCAGCTCCCCCTGCTTGTGCTTGCTTGTGCTCTCTTTCTAATAAATAAAATCTTTAAAAATTAAAATAAAATAATACATTTGTGATATTTCAGGTCATTATGCTGTGTACTTTATCACAACAGCAAAAGAAAACTAATACATATTTATTAAACATTTCAGATTAAAACATGTAATTGTTCATTCACTTGCCAACACTTTGATTTTTGGCTACAATTTCTAGTTTGATTTCCTAAAATGAAGCAGATATTTGCTAAAAGACTGTATCCAAATATAAATAACTCTTACAACTCATTAAAGTGATGAAAAACAAACTAATGAAAAATAGGCAAAAAAATGAACATTTCACAAAAAAGTTATAGGAATAACCAATGAGCATATCATAAGACATTCAACATCATTAGTCATCAGAAAAATGCAAATTAAAATCACAATGAGATACCACTGCAAATACTGCATATACCACTAGAATAACTAAAATTTAAAATACCAAGTATTGTTGTGGGGCACCTGGGTGGCTCAGTGGATAAAAGCCTCTGCCTTTGGCTCGGGTCATGATCCCGGGATTCTGGGATCAGGCCCCACATCAGGCTCTCTGCTCGGCGAGGAGCCTGCTTCCCTCTCTATCTCTGCCTGCCTCTCTGCCTACTTGTGATATCTGTCAAATAAATAAATAAAATCTTTAAAAATAAAATCAAGTATTGTCAAGGATTAGAGTTTTAATTATGTGCATTTTTTGTTTTAAAAAAATTTTTAAGTAAGCTCTAGGCCCAACGTGGGACTTGAACTCACGACCCCAAGATCCAGAGTGACATGCTCCACCAACTGAGTCAGGCTAGCACCCCTTATGCACCATCTGAAATAATATATTTCATTATCTATTCTTGGAAGTTTCAGCAATGGTTCAGCTGAGTCTACAACTTACTCAGGAAGCAAACAGATGGATTTTCCAAGAGAAATTTTATATATATTTTATGATTAAAGTTATCTTTAAGATTTATATTCAAAGAAAAATAGATCAGATGAACATGACATTTCTTTCCCAAAACAGTATTTCAGAAGACAAAAAAGCAACATCAGTAGAGTCTCAAGGAAAGTATATTGTGACCCAGAATTATTCTTCATGTGAAAGGAAAAAAAATAAATCTTTAAAGAAATGCTAGTAAGCTCTGTAACAAGCAGAAAGAGGGGGAGGAAGGAGGGGGGGAGGAGGATGGAAGAGAGGGAGGGAGGAGAGAGAAATGAATGAAGGAAGAAGTGAGGGAGGAAGGAAGAAGGCATATTGCTTTGAATATGCTTAATAAAATAGGACATATATCAAAAATAATCCTTGAGAAAAGGAAATACAACGAGAAAATGAATAATAATGTGGATCTAAAATCCTACATGTTTTAATATCTTAGGATGTAATTACTAATGTGAGAGAAGAAAGTAAAAACACACTAAAATTCTCAAGCTTTTACTCACTGCCATATGTGTACTGCTTTAAATTTTTCAAAAATTGAGGACTTTCACACAACTAAATGTTATATAGTCATTAAAAATATGTAGTTGTGATTAAAGATCACACAACAAAGCGATTTCGCTCAGGTCACATGGACCAGATTTGGTCCCCATGCTCATCCTTGGACTAATTTGCAAAGACCAATCATGAGGTATTCTGGATTGGAAGTGAGGCCAACCTTTGTGAAGAACAAGAGGGTTTTAATAGCCACACATATGGTTTTGTTTTCAGGTAAGAAAAGATGGAAGGACTGGGTGTTGAGAAACCAGTAGTTCATGTCAATGCCTCCAGGCTAAGATCACCAGGAGCACACTCATACTTGAATGAGTTTGGTTTAGTGCTCATTGCAGTGAGGGAGAACACACAGATGGGGAACCATGGGGTGTCTCAGTAAGAAAAAAAAAAGATAAAGAGTTAATTATAGAAGTTGGCCAAGGGTTAGGTGATTTGACGGATGGCTAAAGGAAGCAGGCTCTGCTATGGATTGGAGGCTACCAGAAACGGGGGCAATTCTAGCCTTGTTGTCCTAGTACATCTGACATATAAGGCAAGTGGTAGAAACCAAAGCCAGAATCATGATAGCCACTCATACATTAGTCAAGACAGGAGGATGTCCAGTATTGTTGTGGTTTGCTTTTGTCTGTGCTTAAACAGAATGAAAAGTTCTCCCACTTGTTTTTTCTCTGATTTCACCACAGTCACAGAATGCCCTTGTCTGACATGATGTACAGTGAGGTCATTTATGTCCAACAGGAGAACACTCCGGCCTCGCTGTAAGTATTCTGCCAGCCCCTGGATGTCAGGAGTTGCTTTCTTCCTTTTTCATAGTTTTCCCCAGGTGGTGGGGTGAGGTACGTGCTAATTCTCATGCTATCATTTGTACCTAATATTCTTGGTGCTTCATATGCCTAGTAAGATGAACAAATGTGGCAAGATTTCAGTAACAACTATTTTATGGAAAAAAATACACTACCTGTAAACTAATGAACAGTTAATTTTCTCTGTGTAGGAAATAATGACACCCCCCCTCCCACTCCTCATTTCCCCTAGAGAATTTCCAGGGCATTTCTGTTTGCAATAAACATGTAGGGTTTTATTTACTTGGTCTTCCCTAATACTCACAAACATTGATTTATATCAGAGGGTTTATTTAACCAGCAAACAAAAAAGAGCTTCCCCAAATGAGCATTTCTAAGCCAAGTCTCTGGCCAGAGGGAATTTGTTTCCCTTTCAGTTATAATTCTCTCCAAACAAGGTACTATCAGGGGAAGGCAAAGAAACAGCATGTGCCACTCAGCTCATTGCAGCTTTGTATCAAGCTTCGGCTGGAACCAGGGCTAAGTTATACAACACAGAAACCACTGGAAACAAAAGTGTCCATTCCCACTGGAAAGAGCAGCTCCAGGTCTGAGGGGGCAACAAATAGACAAAAATACTTCTCAGAAACAGAAAGTAAGGCTTTTTCTATCCCCATTCACCTTCAGAATGCTGCCATTCTGACTTTTCAAACCATTTTAACCTTCTCGGCTCAAGGAAAGCCAAACAAGATGAATACACTGGCAATTAGTAAGTCAGACACATTTTTTTTAAAAATCACCTTTTTGGTAACTATCTTCTCCCATCGCCTGAGTTGAACACAGAAAACAGCTGAAGACACGAGTCAGGTGAGTATGCCTCTGGGGAGCTGGAGAGCCCAGGAATGGGAATAGAGCTGGATCTCAGCCATGCCCAATCCCCCAAAAGCACAGAGACAGCCAGTGTGCAAAGACCACCTGTCTGAGGAAGTGTCCCTGTGGTGTCATTAACGGTTAGAGAAACTACTCCCTGCAGACTTACATCCTCTTGCCATTCCCTGATACCTGGACTATCATGGGCTTCTGGTCCACCCATGGTCAACAAGTCAGAGCATCCCATCCTTCTGGTTTCTAGGACATTATTCCAGGACAGAGCCTCCCAGGAAAAACTTCACAAGCAGTTGACCCCTGTCTTATTTGTCTGACTTTGCCTTCCCCAGCCCTTCCCCACAGGAATACCTGATGACCCACTTCTGGTCTCATACAGCAGGGACAAGAAGTACAGCAGTAGCTTCACATCTCCAGATGAAAGCTTGTGACTCTTGATCTCAGGGTCATGACTTCAAACCCCACATTGGGCCTAGAGCTTACTCAAAAAATAAAAATTGCCACAAATCCCAAAGTGGTGCCTGGTTTTTGACCCTGCCACCCATGGACTTAGGATCTGCCCAGGCCAGGTGGTAGATCGCTAGTCACAGCTTCTCTCTCTGTCCCCTCTGCCCCATCCCTTACCCTGTATAGGGGCCAAGGGCACCCAAGGGACACTTTTGCATAAAGATAATTTTGAGTTAAAAGCAATCAAAGCCAACAAATTCTAGAGAAGCTCTTTACCTCCCCTTCAACTACCAAAAAGATCTTAGATGGAAGACCTACCTCAGGAAGAGACCTATCGCCATAGAAAACTCTATTATAACATGAACTTGGCATAGTAGACAGAGAGAGACCTAGCAAGGCCCATTGATCAAAGTCCTCTATGTCCCATTGTTTGAGTGACCCACAAAACACTTATTTACTGTGTATTCTTTTTCATCTTCCTGTGAACTATACTTTTTTCTTTTGAAGTCTTACACCCTTACCCCTTCTCTTCAGTTCAGAATGACATATAGATCTCATTTTGCCTGACTGACTTTTTAATTTCATGTCTGTGTGGATTTCTCACATACAAAATTAAATTTTATTTTCTCCTGTTACTCTGTCTCATGTTAATTTGATTCTTAGTCCAGCTAAAAGGACCTTGAAGGGCAGAGAAAATTCTTCCTCTTGACACCTAAAGTGTTGACCCAGACTCTGGGACATGACTTCTTCCTTATATTCCCACTGTTTCCTAAGACTGCCTGAACCCAGGGAAGCCTGATTAGCGCCCAGAGATCATGCCAGCTTCTTCTGGGAGATGGTACTATTTCATCTCCCTGCCCCAGCTAAGGACTGAGTTTAAATTGAATTGCCCTCACCCCCTCCAAAGCCAAAATTTTCACCTTTATTCTGACCTGAACCAGAGGTCTCAACCCCTCTATTCCTTGCCAGAATATTCCACCCTGACGGGTAAGCAATGAAAATCAGATTCACAGCCTCTGCTATTCACAGCCACCTCAAACTAATGATGTGGTACAATCATGTCACCATGAAAGAAGGATACGGGATATGTGTACCAAGAAATCATGTGCTGAGTAACGAGTCTGAGCCCAGTTTCTACTCATTGCTAGTTGTGGAGGTGGCCTTTGAGAAACGGTAAGCACACAAACATGAAATCCAATGCCTGCCTGGGAAATCTCCACATGTCCATCTGTGACACGTGATCGACTGCCCATAACGGTCACATTATCAATGTCAGGTTCATGTTAATGTTTAAAAAAATGTGGACCCTTCTGATGGGGAGACTCTCACATCCTCTGCTCAGCTGGTAAATCAGAGTTGCAAGGAGCTTGCCCATCCTCTCCCTTGCCCTCTTCCCAGGATGGTTCTGAGGGTAACGCATTTGCCCTTCCACAGTGATGAATGGAGTGTTGTGCTAATGCCCGGCATCACCATTATTCATGTCCCTATCCTCTGTCTGGGCCTTTAATTGCAGGTTCCTGGAAGTAGAAGCAAAAACCGTATTACAGAGGAAACTTTCATCTTCCTGATTATAATACCTGACAAAAGGCAGGCTTTTCTATTAATCTTGGGTAACTTCCACCAGAGGGGCATCCATGCACCCCCCACACGTGAGCAGGGGCCACACACATCCAGACTGCATCATGTAGAAAAAAGCCTCTGTCCCTCTTGGGATCCATAACTGCAGCCCCAAGAAGATGAGCTGATCATCCCATCACGCCATGGCCACATCCTTAATCGGCCCATGACAGGCATAAATTAGGAATTTCACTGGCCAGAACCCGTGTCCCAGAATTCCTGACTGCCAGGACCCAGACGAGCTCTGATGAATAGAAAAGTTTTCTAGCATATTCCAGCTCTTTCACGGCAGCCTCTTACAATTCAATTCATGCTTATTCAGAAATGCCCTGGATTTGTCACAGTCATCTCTTTCCTCCTTTCTAGTTCGTAAAGCAATATCCAAAAGAGGGTATTTGGTTATACAAATCATATCGAAAGGATACTGGCCGGAGATTTCTTGTTCCAGATGTATAATGACAGTATTTTTGTCATAATTAACAAAGAGGCAGAACAAGTGACAAGTCCATCAGAGCACAATAAAACCATCAATTTGGGTTACAAGACAGTCCATTTCTGTAGTTGGTCACGGTTTCTATTAATTCTTAGCACTACAAGGGTGGTAACTTTGCCATCTGCTACTTCACTGAGTGGTTTCTAGGAAACCCTCTGGCCTGGAGAAAAACTGTCATACAGCTGCAGGCTGCTTGCTTCTCTCTTTTCAAATTAAGACAAGTCTAGGATCCAACCCAAACTACAGGAGGAAAAAAAAAAAGTAAGTAATTTTTGCAGCAGAGCACCCAAAACCCTGGAACTCACAACTGTCCAATCTGGGCCATGATCTAGTTTGAATTTGCTGTCTACTGGGCCCTGTCCTGGCCATGGGGGACATCTAGGTAGTGGAAATACAGTGAGATGGGATGCCTAGGGGCCTAAGTCTGTTACGTATCAGCCTTCGACTCAGGTCATGATCCCGGGGTCCTGGGATCAAGTCCCACCTCGGGCCCCCACTCAGCAGGGAGCCTGCTTCTTCCTCTCTGCCTCTCCCCCACTGCCCACTCATGTTTGCTCTCTCTCTGAAATAAATAAATAAAATCTTAAAAAAAAAAAAAAGGGAAATATAGTGAGACCTGGCCCATTAGCCACCTGGGAAGTCTTAACTGCCTCTGTGCAAAGGGATGCAGCAGACCTCCCTCCAGATTGCCCACACTGGAAGGCACCACCCAGCTTTTCTAGAAGTGTGGAGACAATACAAGAAAAGGGTAAAGGCAGGATCTTTTCTCCTCCATCTGCCCTGGCCCCCCTGAACCCTCTGTTTCTTGGTCTATAGCAGTACCCTCCCCGGTCTGAGACTGACTCTCAGGGCACAGTCAGAAGAGAGTCACATGATATATGTGACTAGATGATATACAATGTCCCTAGACTAGATGATATACAATGTCCCTAAACATTGGGCAACTGCAAGGTTTCTTTAAGTGGTTAAGGTTTTACTAAGGAGTCTTTGTTATTCTAAGATTGAAGAGAAAACACAATCAAATATAAACTTCAAATTATCCATTGCAAAAGAGAATCAGTGTCATAGAGCAAACAGAATTACTTATTTGCAGCATCAGGAACTGACCGCTTTCTGACAAGCACCCTTTCTTGATGAAATCTGTTCCTTTGGTGTCCGGGGCCAAAATTGGTGACACCACCACACGGTGGGTAGTCAGAAGAGGTGCCAGTTAGTGGAAAGCACCAATTTTGAACACTCTGAACAGTGGCTTCTTATTCTATCCTGCCATCCCCTTCTTTATAAGAGCTATGGAGGAGGTGGATGTAGAAAAAGAGAAAAAAAAGTTAAAACAAACTTTCTATTTCTATTCCCCACTAGCATCTCAGAGTTTACTCAAAGAGATGAACAAAAAATGTAATAATCGAAAAACAGCTTATTACACTTAACAATGGAAATGTATGGGCACCAAGGAGGGAGCGGGTGAACTGGTAAACGCTTCCAGGTGAAGGCAGAGAAGGCTTCATGGAAAAGGTGATGATCAGACTCACTCCTGCAGAATGAGTAGGAATTCCCAGATATCTTCGGGGGTTAAGACCAGTGAACCTTGGGGGTCAAGCACCTGCTTTGCTTAGGTGAGCAGTTCTCAAACTTAGCCTGCAAGGGTATTACAGTACAGGTGGCTGGGCCTCCCCAGCAGAGTTTCTGAGAATGGGTCTGGAGTGGGCTCACAAACTGGCATTTCCAAACGAGCTCACAAGTGATGCTAACCCTGAAACCTGGGACTTTGGGGCAGGGTGAGGAGCAGAAGTAGAGAAAGATCTGCTGGGACATAAGCAGGGCCTGGATCCTAAGGGACCCTGGGGTCTATGGAGAGACCATTCACTATCTGGACAGTAAGAATCCACAGACAAGTGTGAAGCCACAGAGTGCAATAACTGTATTTGTGTTTTCAGAGGTCAGCTATGGTGGAAGTGTTCAGGGAAAGGGTAGTTATAACTCAGTTTCACTCAGGAAATGATGAAGTTAGAACAAAAGCCCTGGGGAGTGATAGGAATGTCTAGGAGGATGTGAGATTACTTACGTGAAAATGAGAACAAAAGCCTGGTCTCTTGAGCTGTCCTCTCAAAGGGGGAAATAAATCAACTGTCTCCTTTGCCTCCAGAAACTATTATTTGTTCTCAGCCCTTATTAAAATATGCATGGTGTATCTTCTGGGAAAGGACACATGGATTTTAGTATCATTTAACTAATTGGCAGAGTTTGTTAATTCTTTTTTCCAAAAAAAAAAAAAGGAAAAATTCTTATTTAGTGAGGTCAGAGTATCCCTGTGGGCCTTTCATATGCACCTCTGTTACCTACAAAGCCCTGGGTCAAGGGTGTATGGAAGATGAAAAGGGTAGTGTTGGGGGAGCCCATGTGTTCATAGGTCGGGCAAAAGCTGACCAGAGGAGGTTAGAGTAGCACAGACTAGTGATGTAGAGGAGGCAGGAAGGGTGGCAGAAATACCAAAGGTCAGTACACCTGCTGGGAATAAAATGAGGATTTTTGGGAAGCCCCAGAAATATTTGGTAGGTGAATGAATTTCTTCTAGAATATGTTGGATAGGGGAAATATAAAAAATCAGCAGTAACATTCAAAGAGGCTAACACTTAGGGGCACCTGGGTGGATCACTCGGTTAGGCACCTTACTTTTGATTTCAATTCAGGTCATGATCTCAGGGCTGTGAGATCGAGCCCCATGTCGGGCTCCATGCTGGGCATGGAGCCTGCTTAATATCCTGTCTCTTCCTTTCCCACTACTCCTCCCCACCCTTCTTCATCTTAAAAAAAAAAAAAAAAAAGCTAACATTTACTGATGCTCACTGTCTTAGCCTGGGTTCCCCCTAAACAGAGACTGATACAGAGGCTCACCTGCTGGTGGTGGCTGGGGAACTGGAACCTGAGGCACATGGACGCAGCTTGGGGGCAGAGAAAGCCCATCTCAGCTGCAGACAGAATTGACCACTGCCATGGGCCACACTGCTCACCTGACCCCATGGGACCTCCTGAGAAGCTTTATAAAAGGTTTCTCAGAACCATTTGTCCAGGAAAGAAAGGGTAGGGGGAGCTCAGCCACTGGCCACCTTTCCCCAGTGGTCAAGGGCTAGCCTATGAGATATTATTAAACCCCTGGCTCTTCTGAAGGAACATCCACTGCAAACATCAGAGAAGCCTAGGCAGGAAGCGAGAGTGGTCAGAAGCTGTCAGGATGTCCCAGCACCAAGTGAGCAGGGCCAGTGCGGCGCTGGTCACCACTGATCGGAGGTGAGGCTGAGAGCACATGCCATGGTCCGTGAGCATCCAGTACACCTGCAATGGGCCAGGTCCCAGGCTAAGGGCCTCACATGCCCTCTTTTATCTAATCCACACAACAATCCTACAAGGCAGGCAGTGCTATCCCCACAGTACAGGTGAAAAAAGGAGGGTTAGAGGCCCAAGATGAGCCAGTGATCAGGGGCAGAGGTAGAACTCTAATCCACTTCTTTCTGGTTTCAAAGCTTATCTGGCTTACCCAAGATATTAGGCTGTACCCGACACTTAGATGGTCACTCAGAAAATCCGCTTAGGAAGCTACAACAACAGCCTTTAAAATGCTTATTAATTTTATTTCTCTCCTAGAAATCTGACTTAAGAAAATAATCAGAAATGTGCACAAAGAAATGATGTTTAGGGGCGCCTGGGTGGCTCAGTGGGTTAAAAGCCTCTGCCTTCGGCTCAGGTCATGATCCCAGGGTCCTGGGATCGAGCCCCGCATCGGGCTCTCTGCTCGGCAGGGAGCCTGCTTCCTCCTCTCTCTGCCTGCCTCTCTGCCTACTTGTGATCTCTGTCTGTCAAATAAATAAATAAAATCTTTAAAAAAAAAAAAAAGAAATGATGTTTACACCCCAATATTAATTACAATGGGATAGATTCCTGTGTGTGTACATGTATGTATATGTATATATGAGTATCATGCAATTATTTAAAATGACTGTGAAAAAATGTAAATGGGAGAAAGAAAAAATATAGCCTATAGGACACAAAGCATGAATAAAAACATAAATACACAGAAAAAAAAGACTGAAATGAAAAGTCAAAACTTAAAGTAGGTAACAAGATAATACTCACTTAAAATTTTTTTCTTTCTACTTCTCAATATTTCTTAATTTTCTACCAAAAAACTCCATTACTTTGATGATCAAATGATATTTTTTATTTTATTTTAATAGGCAGGGGGGGGAGTGACAGCCACCCATCAGTGGTTCCCCACCAAGGCCCGAGTTACCTTCTAGGACCAGCAGGCTCGGGTGGTCTGTCCACCCTGCACGGCTGCTGTCACTAAGGAAGGGCCCTTTGTGGCTGCGAGGTTTTGTGTGCTTTACAAAAAAATCTCCTTCCAAACACTCTGCTTGGAGCCTAGAGCTGCGTCTCTATGCCTGGACTCCAGAGACATCTCTGCCAACCCACCATGGGCACCAACATGGCCTGAGCACAGCTCTGTGTGTGTTCGAAGCTGGACTGAGAGTCCTGGGATGCTGGCATCCCAGGCAGCCCCGCTGCCATGAGCTCTCTGTCCCAGGTGAGGATGGAACTGTTTCCAGGGCGTTCCCTGATGTCCCAGGAGCCCCTGATGCCGAAAGAAGATGGGACGATGGGAGGGGCAAAGGGCAGGAGATCTGTGCCTTTCCACCCTTCACTAGTATCTCCAGTGCTGGTTCTGCCTGCACAGCCTGGCCTGCCCAACCTCCACCAACCCTCAGGAAACCTTGTTCCCTAGAGTTAAGAGTCTCTTATGGTTTGCCTCCCTCTCTGTTTTCATCTTATTTTATTTTTCTTTCCCTTCCCCCATGTTCATCTGTTTTGTTTCTTAAATTCCACCTATGAGTGAAATCAGATGATATTTGTCTTTCTCTGACTGTCTTATTTCACTTAGCATAATACACTCCAGTTCCATCCACATCACTGCAAATGCAAAGATTTTATTTCCTCTGCTTACATTCTGGAAATAATTCCTGGAGACCCAAAACGAGAAGACAATAAGATTCAGAATGGTCATGGCCCGGTACTTTGCACTGATGTTCCAAAAGGCCACATGGTTCCCTTTTTTCTTTAATAAATAGTCCAGACTATTTCAGGGAAAAGAGAGCTGCTTGGTCAGGTGCCCAATGGAGGAAACAAGGCTATAAATTCTGCCTATCACTTGAAGCACATCTGTAGTTCTATCTTTCTCTACATTATCAGACATTAAAAAGATACTCTGACAAGGGAACCATTTGGAAGAAACCTTGACACCAATCACTTGCTGGTTTAGTAAGTGTATAGCATATTTTTAACAGCATTTCTGTGTCTACAGCATTCCACACATTACAAGGCCTGTGTCGCCAAAGGAGATGGGAGATCAAGATGACCCAGCACCACAATGACATGATGGCAAATGTTTCATAGTTAGCTTTGCAGGGGGGTAAAAAGCCCTGGTTTGTATCACTTGCAAATTTTCAGGGTGTAAATACTCCTAGTAAGGCCAATGTCAAGTGACCATTAGTTTACAAACTGATCTATAAAATCCTTGAGACTTAACAGTCAGCTCTCCTGAGTTGAGCCGTTTCAATATACCACGGGACAGGCATGTGACTTGAGTCCCTGAACAGATGCACCTGCGTGGAATGAGCTTTGAAGAGAGAAATATTAGGAAGCAGTCTCCATATGGAATCTATCTTTTTTTTTTTTTTAAGATTTTATTTATTTGACAGAGAGAGATCACAAGCGGGCAGAGAGGCAAGCAGAGAGAGAGAGGAAGAAGCAGGCTCCCTGCAGAGGGGAAAGCCCGATTCGGGACTCGATCCCAGGACCCTGAGATCATGACCTGAGCCGAAGGCAGAGGCTTAACCACTGAGCCACCCAGGTGCCCCTGGAATCTATCTTTTTGCAACGTGGCAGGTGGAGCGAGGGAACCTGGTTCTAGCGTCCAGTCCTAGCCCCGGCGCTGTGAGTTGCCGTGTCTGTTCCCACAGCAATGGTCACACAGTCATCCCTGGAGCAGACCTGAGGTTCCTTGGAGCATTGTTCCTCACTTTAGGGACTCCCGCCTCAACTCAGGTTCTGTGAACCTCTTCCTCTTCTTTAATAAATCTCTTTTGTGATTTGACTGGATAGGATGAGTTCTCTTATTTGCAAATAAGAGCTCTAGGCAACTGCGTTTTAGGCAGAGATAGATACTTGGAAGCAGAAGTAAATATTGCTTTCTTGACATCTGTCTTTAGAGTTTATGATTTTCCCCACTGGGGTGAATTCAGGTTTCATGAAATCCCATGTCCTCCCACTGAGTAGTGGTGGACAGAAACAAACTCAAGCTCGGAGGACTCGGCAGTTCCAGATGCACGAAGGGGCAGCTTTACTGTGCAACAAAGCAGTTGGTAAGAAAGCCTTTTTCTCCCAGAAAGCCTTGGGGAAGATGAGAAGTAATTCCCTCCACTTCAGCCATGCCAGCTCTTACGTTCGCCAAAGGCACCATGAAAAACTCTTAAGAGGAACAACATAGGAATCATGCAAATTATCCACTCCATACATTTTGATAACCAGTCCTAAATCATGGATCCCTCAAAATTTACCTTAGATATTATTCTAGCACTTTCTGGACCTCTCACCTCCAAGGGAACTGCAATACTTGCTAAAAGTATATCTGCCTTGCCAGACCTCCTTAAGACCAGGAATTTACATTCTCAACTTGTTCTTAAAATTGCTGAGAACCAAACTTACTTATGATCAATATCACAAAATACCACAAAATGAAAAATACCACAAAAAAGGGCAACACCCCACAGAAAAAAAATTTTAAAGTTTAACAGAAAATCCTAGCCATTTATAATACAAATTACATACTTAGACATTCGGACATAACACTGTCATGAAATGATTAATTAAAAAAAAAATTAACCCATAGTCTCAGGCCAATAAAATTCTCCAAAATGCCTAGGGGGTGTGAAGAGAAGTGGAGAGGAACCAGTGCATTTTGCTGGGAGTCACCATCTTCCCCCATCATCTTCTCCATAACTACAAACTTCCTGTCTCCCCAGGTAGTTCCCTAAAGAGAACTCTACCCAGGCAGTTTCCAAATGCCGCTGATTCTCATCATGCTTGAAAGATATGGTGGAGTTAAAAATAATAATAGCTGGGGTGCCTGGGTGGCTGAGTCATTGAGCAGCTTCCTTCGGCTTAGATCATGATCCCAGGGTCCTGAGATCAAGTCCCTCATCAGGCTCCCTGCCCCGTGGGAGGCCTGCTTCTACCTCTCCCACGACCCCGGCTTCTGTTCCCTCTCTTGCCGTCTTTCTCTGTCAAATAAATAAATAAAATATTAAATAATAATAATAGCTAAGGTTGAAGGAGTTCTGAGCTTTGAATGGATGATTTCATTTAATCCTTACAACTTCGTGATATAGGCACAATCATTATCCTCATTACACAATAACAAAACTAGACATAAGGAAACTATCCAAGTTCTCGGGAAATTAGTGGCAAAGGTGAGATGTGAACTGTGACAGTCTAACTCCAGAGTCTATATTTGTCAGAGCTGAACCACACTGACAGTACTTGACAGTGGTCAGATCAAAGACAGAAGAAGGAGCCAAGGTACTCCTGAGAAAGAAGAATAAAGCAGGAGGTATCGGGTTCCCTGATTTCAAACTATACTCTAAAGCTCTAGTACACAAAACAGTACGGTACAGGCATAAAAACAGACACAGAGATCAACAGAGCAGCGAGTCCAGAAATATAAGGTCAACTGATCTTGAACAAAGGAGGTAAGAATACACAATGGGAAAAAGACAATCTCTTTAATAAATGGTCTTGGACAAAAGGGACAGCTATATGCAAAAAGAATGAAACTGGACCACTTTCTTACACCACAAGCAAAAGTAATGGATTAAAGACTTAAATACAAGACTGGAAACCATAAAGTCCTAGAGGTAAACAGGCAGTAAGTTCCTAGACATCAATCTAAGCAGTATTGCTCTAGAGCTGGCTCCTCATGCAAGAGCAAAAATAAACAACTAGGACTACATCAAACTGAAAAGCTTTTGCACAGCAAAGGAAACCACCAACAAAATGAAAAGGCAACCTACTGAATGGGAGAAGGTATTTGTGAATGGTAATAATCAATAAGGGGTTAATATCCCAGGTACATATAGAACTCACACAACTCAATATTAAAAAAAAAAAAGTCTAATTTTAAAAATGGGCAGAGGACCCAAATAAACATTTTTCTAAAGACACACAGACGGCCAACAGACACATGAAAAGTTGCTTAACATCACTTATCATCAGGGAAATGCAAGTCAAAACCACAGTGAGGTATCACCTCACACCTGTCAGAATATTCTGGCTATTATCCAAAAAACAAAAAACAAAACAAAACAAAGGATATATGCACCCCTATGTTCATTGCAGCATTATGTAAAATAGCCAATATACGAAAGCAACCTAAATGTCTCTCTATAGATGAATAAGGAAGATATAATACACACACACACACACACACACACACACACACACAGACACACACAGCATGCATGCATACACACACACAATAGAATATTACTTAACCATAAAAGGGGAATAAAATCTTACCATATACAACAACATGGATGGACCTAGGGGGTATTATGCTAAGTGAAATAAAGGCAGAGAAGAACAAATCTCATATGATTGCACTTATATGTAGACTGAAAAAAAAAAAGAAATGAGCAAAAAAACAAAACAGAAACAGACTCGTGATATGGTGAACAACCTGGTGGTTGCCAGAGGAGACCGGGGTAGGAAGATGGGCAAAATAGAGGAAGGGGATTAAAAGGCACCAACTTCCAGTTACCAAATAAACAAGACATGGGGATACAATGTACAGCTTGGAGACTATCGTTAATAATTGGTAACAACTTTGGTGATAGATGGCAGCTAAATTCATTTCATCGATAACTTCATAATGTGTATGAATGTTGTACATCTGAAACTAATAGAATGTTTTTCTTGTTTCAAGTTTTTATTCAAATTCGTTACTTAACAGTAACTAATACTGTATGTCAACTATTTATGAAAGAAAGAGAGAGAAAGAAAGAAAGAAAGAAAGAAAGAAAGAAAGAAAGAAAGAAAGAGAAAGAGAGGGAGGGAGGGAGATAAAGTGTGCTCCGAAGAAGCTGCCTAATACACGTAGAAGGACCTACCAGAAAGCCCAAGGCTTGCAGACAGTCTTGGAGAGTTTTACAGGCTCTGGTGTCCTCACTGGCTAGTGAGGACCAGTCTGTGACACATGGGGGTGGCTGCGATTGTGAGCCCACTCACAGCATGTGGCCCCAAGAGTCACAAACCACATATGTAAAGTGTCTACAGTTCTTACTACAGAGGACAGATTCTGGCCTTGCCATCTGATCCTTCTGTTGTCTTCATTAAAAACCAGGGAGAAGAACACCTTCCAGGGTTTCTGCCTAACAGAGCACACCCGGGGGGCTCCCTGAAGCAGCCCCTGGGTCAAGCCCACCTCCCCCACTATCTTGCTTTCTCAGCTTTCACAGGAACTAATCAGCCCTTCCCTTGAAGCAGGGAGCTGGGCTCAAATCCTAACTCTACCCACAAGCTCTGCAACCTTGAGGAGGTTAATTGACCTCTCTGAACTGCAGTTTTCATGTGTGAGAAAAAGATGATCATGCATAACTCACAGGAACAGTATGAGGATTAAATGAAAACAGCATGTCGCAAAGGTCCTGGCAAAGAGTAAACTCTCAATAAATAGTAACTACTTGAACCATCACAAAAGCCCACATCTCTTCCTAAATCCTTTATTCATTCGATTCCTTTATACACAAGCACCTTTGACAAACATTTCTGAGTTGTGTGCTTTTGCTCTGTGTATATGCATACCAACAGGACATGGAAAGACAGCCAGTGTGGATATCTGTTATCAGGCCTGTGCTCGCCCCACTTTGCGGAAGCGGTCTGTGGAAGATGTAGTCACACGAGGGCAGGACCCATCCAGAGAGACATCTACGGCAGTCAGCCCCAGGGGATCCGGGAAAGCAGGCTATCTCTTCTTCCATGTTCTTTACCCTTTCTCTCTAAACAGCAGGAACATGGTTTCTGTTCATATGGGAATAAATGGGATGCAGAAAGTTTTTCTTCCATTTACTGCTTCCTTCCCATCCCGTGGCTATCTATGCACTGGCTGGCCTGGCTCTCTGTGTCTCTCCATATTCTGCTATCTTGAGACACTGTCTGTAACAAAGAGAAGTTAAATCAAGTCCATATTCAAAAGCCACACTGAAGAGTAAACCAAACTCAGACAAAAGACTGTGCCTCTTCTGATGAAGGAGGATGGCCAGCGCCATCAGCTAAGGTAAGACTTGAATGATGCCTTTGTATAGAGTGCATTTTCTGGCTTGCCCTCCCCCGCCCCTGCTCCATGCCTCTTAGGTTGGCTTTTTTCATGTATTCATAGGAATAAATGGGTTATTTGATCTTTCTGGATTTCCCCTTCAGTGACTAAACAAGACAAGAAAAAATATAAACACATGATTTCCAAGCCCTCAAACCACCGGTTGCATCTGCAAAGAATGATAAGAAATGAAGATTCTGTTCTTTGGCCGGTATTTATCACATCCTATATACCTAGCTAACAAGCTCGCTGTCCTCAGATTTCATGGACTAGAGCAGGGCTTCTCAACCTCAGCACTACTGACATTTGCAGAGGGAGAATTCCTTATTGCAGAGTGCTGTCCTGGGCATTGTAGGATTTTGGTAATATCTATAGCCTCTACTCACTGATGCCAGGAGCACTCCCCACCCGAGCTGTGCCAACCAAAACCATTCCCAAACATTGCCAAACGTCCCCTGGGTGACAAAAATCCCCCCTGGCTGAGAACCACAGGACCAGAGAGACATGTAAATGAATATCTATAATGAAATGAGAAGGTGGCGAAAGGCAGGAGGAATGTGTCAAGTGCTACAGAAAGAAGAACTCCTTCCATCTGGGAAAATGAGGAAAACAGAGGAGAGGACAAATGAACCTGAATTAGAGCTTCTTTGTCAGAAATAAACCCCTATTCTGAACTCAAATTGGCCTTCTTTTTTTTTTTCTAAGATTTATTTATTTATTTGAGAGAGTGAGAGATCATGCAAGTATGGAGAGGGGTCGAAGGAGAAAATCTCCAGCAGACTCCCACTCAGGTCTGGATCTCAGGACCCATGACCTGAGCTGATGTCAAGAGTTGGATGCCTAAACAACTGAGCCACCCAGGAGCCCCTCAAATTAGCCTTCTTCTTCTTTTTATTTTTAAGAGTTTATTTATTTATTTATTTGACAGAGAGAGAGAGAGACAGACAGCGAGACAGGGATTACAAGCGGGGGAGTGGGAAAGGAAGCAGGCTTCCCGCTGAGCAGAGAGCCAGATGTGGAGCTTGACCCCAGGATCCAGTCATCATGACCTGAACTGAAGGCAGCCGCTTAACACCTGAGCCACCCAGACACCCCTCAAATTAGCCTTCTGACACAACAATCCTTTGGTCTAGATTCTCTCATTTGATCCTCCAAAATTAATGAGCACAAAAACTCTTTCTCTATACAAGTATTTCCCAGCTCACATGATATAGTCAGAATTCACTGCTTTGGACTGTTATCTTGAAGGAAAGAAGAACGGGGGGAAAAGTCACGGGCTGAGCCTCAGCCACTACCCCTGAAGAGGACAAGGCAGAGCACAGGTCCTGGGAGAAAACCTGAGGAAGCAAGATGGTATCATCTATCACTAAGCATAAGCATCCACATTTACATTAAAAACAGAAGTCTGGACAAGAACTTGAATAGTCTGATATATTTTTCTGCTATGAAATGAAACAAAAGTGAGCTATAGATACTGAGTCTTTTGAAATGTCCTGAGTTAAAGCTATTGAATTCAACACTTACTCAGAAACCCTATGCTTGTGACCAGTGCTATTTATAGTGATGCTCCCTTTGCTCTCCTTCCAAGTTTAAACTGTTTGCTCCTCTTCAGGTTAAGAGAAGTTCCAGATGAAACAGCAGGTGCTCAAGACACTCACTGACAGAGGCCATTCACGGCAGGCAGCCACACAATGGCATCACCCATGTGTGCAAAGTTGTGTGGGTGCACAGGAACCCCTTCAACTGACTTTTAAGGACAATAAATGTACAAAGTAAAAATGAAGGGCCTGGCGGGAGGCACTTCTAGAATGATGGAATAAAAACCTCCAAAGATCCACTCCTCCATAAAAGCAAAGAGAACCCTGGCAAAAAACACATGTCAAAACACACTTTTTCAGAACTCTACAAATTAAAGGCTTGCAATGATCCAAGAAGTATTTATTCAAGTGGTGAATCTGGGTAAAAAGGATGAGCTTCATGGTATTTGAACTTGTCCTATTACCATCCAGTTTTGAATCAAAAAGTTTGCACCATTATCTATTGAACAAATGGATCCACTTTGCTCTGGTTGGTTAAACATCAATTGTTTTACCATATGGCTGGAAATAGGCATTGACAGCAAAGAAACAATTTCACTATCCATAAACCCAGCTTTGGCAGTTAAGTTTTTTACCAGAAAGTGAACTGACATGGTAATTTTTCTTATGGCCTATGGAGTTCACATAGGTCCTAAGAGATTACTTTAATAAGGAGAGAAACTGAGAGTTTAAAGAGAACACCACACATCCTGAGTCCTTTTGAGTTCTTAATATGCATCATCACTAGTTTCTCTAGAAAATGTGTGCATGGGCTTTTGGCTGGGCCTCTGCTATCAAGCTTAGAATTATGAAATAAAAGTTGCAGGGGAAACAACAAATAACCCTTCCCTATAACTACTATTCCTGCTGGGATGTAACCCCCTATGCCAGAATGAAAAAGTAAAAGTTAAATTGCCTACAACTGTTACAGAGTGTTTCAGGACTTCACGCCTTTTTTTTTTTTTTTCCAATTCTTTTTATGCCAGGAGTATAAGATCATCTCACATTATCAGTGACTATATTGTTGCCATGGTTTTCTAGCTTTCACTACTTCTGTAAATAAACAACTCATTAAATTTACATCATTGCTAATTTGTCTCTTTGTATAACATAGATAGATGATTTGTAGCCTGGATATGAGCACTAGTTATCCTGAGTCTCCCTTAGCAAAAAGTTGACACCAGCATGTTTTAACAAAACATATAACGACCTGACCTCTATTTAGGTGGTCTGTCATGAAAAGGTAAGTATTGTTTCTAATTAGTGCATCAACTTTGCTTGCTTCTAGCGTTACCAAAGAGAGCTTATTTTGTTAACCTTTTCTACATATTCCGTATTTTCTTATGTCCAGGACCCTTTTTTCATAGACAATGTAAAACTTAAAATTAGCCTACCTTAAGATGTCGGAGGAGTAGAGGGACCCTAAGTTTGTCTCGTCCTTCAAACACAGCTAGATAGTTACCAAATCACTCTGAACACCCAAGAAACCAAACAGAGGTCTCCGAGAACAAAACCTGCAAGTGTACAAGTAGAAAAGCAACCCCCATCCTAAAATTTATATGGAACCAGAAAAGACCTCGAATAGCCAAAGGAATATTGAAAAAGAAAGCCAAAGTTGGTGGCATCACAATTCCGGACTTCAAGCTCTATTACAAAGCTGTCATCATCAAGACAGCATGGTACTGGCACAAAAACAGACACATAGATCAATGGAACAGAATAGAGAGCCCAGAAATGGACCCTCAACTCTATGGTCAACTAATCTTTGACAAAGCAGGAAAGAATGTCTAATGGAAAAAAGACAGCCTCTTCAATAAATGGTGTTGGGAAAATTGGACAGCCACATGCAGAAAAATGAAATTGGATCATTTCCTTACACCACACATGAAAAGAGACTCAAAATGGATGAAGGATCTCAATGTGAGAAAGGAATCCATCAAAATCCTCGAGGAGAACACAGGCAGCAACCTCTTCGACCTCAGCCGCAGCAACATCTTCCTAGGAACATCACCAAAGGCAAGGGAAGCAAGGGCAAAAATGAACTTTTGGGATTTTATCAAGATCAAAAGCTTTTGCACAGCAAAGGAAACAGTGAACAAAACCAAAAGACAACTGACAGAATGGGAGAAGATATTTGCAAATGACATATCAGATAAAGGGCTAGTGTCCAAAATCTATAAAGAACTTAGCAAACTCAACACCCAAAGAACAAAGAATCCAATCAAGAAATGGGCAGAGGACATGAACAGACATTTCTGCAAAGAAGACATCCAGATGGCCAACAGACACATGAAAAAGTGCTCCATATCACTCGGCATCAGGGAAATACAAATCAAAACCACCATGAGATATCACCTCACACCAGTCAGAATGGCTAAAATTAACAAGTCAGGAAATGACAGATGCTGGCGAGGATGCGGAGAAAGGGGAACCCTCCTACACTGTTGGTGGGAATGCAAGCTGGTGCAACCACTCTGGAAAACAGCATGGAGGTTCCTCAAAATGTTGAAAATAGAACTACCCTATGACCCTGCAATTGCACTGCTGGGTATTTACCCTAAAGATACAAACGTAGTGATCCAAAGGGGCACGTGCACCCGAATGTTTATAGCAGCAACGTCTACAATAGCCAAACTATGGAAAGAACCTACATGTCCATCTACAGATGAATGGATAAAGAAGATGTGGTATATATACACAATGGAATACTATGCAGCCATCAAAAGAAATGAAATCTTGCCATTTGCGACAACCTGGATGGAACTAGAGGGTATCATGCTTAGCGAAATAAGTCAATAGGAGAAAGACAACTATCATATGATCTCCCTGATATGAGGGAGAGGAGATGCAACATGGGGGGTTGAGGGGGTAGGAGAAGAGTAAATGAAACAAGATGGGATTGGGAGGGAGACAAACCATAAGTGACTCTTAATCTCACAAAACAAACTGAGGGTTGATGGGGGGAGGGGGTTGGGAGAGGGGGGTGGGGTTATGGATATTGGGGAGGGTATGTGCTATGGTGAGTGCTGTGAAGTGTGTAAACCTGGCGATTCGCAGACCTGTACCCCTGGGGATAAAAATATATGTTTATAAAGCTGTAAAAAAAAAAAAAAAAAGAAAAAGAAAAAAGAAAGGATGAATCCCCAAGTTTTGTAGCAACATGGACGGGACTGGAAGAGATTATGCTGAGTGAAATAAGTCAAGCAGAGAGAGTCAATTATCATATGGTTTCACTTATTTGTGGAGCATAACAAATAGCATGGAGGACAAGGGGAGATGGAGAGGAGAAGGGAGTTGAGGGAAATTGGAAGGGGAGGTGAACCATGAGAGACTATGGACTCTGAAAAACGATCTGAGAATTTTGAAGGGGTGGAGGGTGGGAGGTTGGGGGCACCAGGTGGTGGGTATTGTAGAGGGCACGGATTGCATGGAGCACTGGGTGTGGTGCAAAAATAATGAATACTGTTATGCTGAAAAAATAAAAAATTAATAAAAAAAAAAAAGAAAAAAAAAAGAAAAGCAACCCCCTTTGGAAGGTAAGAGGTGCCTAGAATAGACATGGAAGAGATGTAGCTGTAGATACGGTGGCAAGGAGGGAGGCTGCTTAGAGAGGCTACCACGAAGCATTACAAGCAGCAGAAGCAAAATCTGAACTTTCAGAAGTCGGCTACAGTGGAGGATGTGCCTGGCTTAAAGGTGCTCAGGAAGTGAAGCAGAGCAGAATCCCAGGAGTGACAGCGTGGTCTGCAGATCCCCTGGGTTGCAGGAACAGGTGGCACCAACATGCTACACTGTTCCCAGGTACAGGAGTGGGGAAGCCCATGGGGAGCAGCGGGTCTTGGTGCTGGCTTTCTGTTCTATTTTGCCATAAACTGTGAACCACTACACGGTCCTGTAAGTGCATTCCTGGGACAGACCTACATTCAGCAAAAGCGCAGGGAGACCCTCCCCTGGAGGGACATCGCAGGTCCCTACTGTAGGAGTCCCTAAAATTTGGAGTTTTGAAACTCTGTCACTGTGCCTCGGACATAGGCAGAGTGAACAAAGGGTTCAGACAGAAACTGTGGACACAAGGGGGGGGTGCATGACTGCTCTTCTATGAGGTGTCATGAAAAGTGGGGAGCACAAACTTTCAGCTGCAGAGATAGAGAGCAGGGTGCCGTCATACTGATCCTGCTCGTCAGTGCTGAAGGCCTTCCGGGTGCAAAAAACAGCGCCACCCAGTGGAGACCAGAGCAGCTTACACCAAACCCCATCCCCTGGACCCCTGGAGGTGTATTTCCATTGAAAAAAGTGGGCCTGAGAATCAGCACAGCAGGGCCCCTCCCCCAGAAGACCAGCACAAACAACTCAGTCCCACAAAGTATATTGATCACAGAGTACTGCAAAGCTTCAGCTCTATAAGAAATAGGATCTAGCTTCCTTCTTACTTCTATTTTCCATTTTCTATTATTTTTTCTTTTATTTATTTAATTCTTGCTTTAAATTTTTTATTATTAATTTTTAAATTTTTATTTTTATGTAATATATATATATATATATATATATATATATATATATATATAAAATTTTGGGATCTAGATTCTTTTAACAAGCAGATGAAAGGATCTAGTTCCCCCCCTTTGTTTTTTTTTTTTTTAAGATTTTATTTATTTATTTGACAGAGATCACAAGTAGGCAGAGAGGCAGGCAGAGAGAGAGGGAAGCAGGCTCCTCGCAGAGCAGAGAGCCCGATGCGGGGCTCGATCCCAGGACCCCGAGATCATGACCTGAGCCGAAGGCAGAGGCCTTAACCCACTGAGCCACCCAGGCGCCCCCCTCTTTGGTTTTTATCTTTGTTTTTGTTTTTGTTTTTTTCTTTCTTTCTTTCTTCTTTTCTTTTCTGGACAAATGACAAGATGGAGAATTTCACCCCAGAAAAAAGAAGGGGAAGTAGAACTCACGAACAGGGATTTAATCAATACAGATATAAGTAAGATGTCTGAACTAGAATTTAAAACAACGATTATAAGGATACTATCTGGGCTTGGAAAAAGCAGAGAAGGCACCAGAAAATCCCTTACTGCAGAGATACAAGAACTAAAATCTGTCAGGCTAAAATTAAAAATGCTATAATCAAGACGCAAACACAAATAGAGGCCAAAAAAAGGGAATGGATGAAGTAGAGGTGAGAATCAGTGATATAGAAGATAAAATCATAGAAACTAATGAACCTGAAAAGAAGAGGGAAAGAAAGATAATGGATCATGAAGGTAGATTTAGGTATAACTCAGGAACTTATTAAGACATAGTAACATTCATATCCAAGAAGTCCCAGAAGATAAAGAGAGAAAAAAGGGGGCAGAAGGTTTATTCAAACAAACTATAGCTTAAAACTTCCCTAATCTGGAGCAGAACACAGACATCAAAATCCAAGAAGCACAGAAAACTCCTATTAAATTCAAAAAGACAACCACCGCCAAAGCATACCATAGTCAAATTCACAAAATACACACACAAGGAAAGAATCCTGAAAGCAGCAAAGGAAAAAAAAATATCCTTAATCTACAGAAGACAGATCAGGTTCATTCACTGTGAATCTTGGCAAGGCAGAAGAAAGTGACAGGATATACTGAACATAATGTATTGTACACTAATACAAAATGAAACGAAGAGCTGGTTCCTCAAAAGAATTAATAAAATTGATAAATCTCTAGCCAGACTTATCAAAAAGAAAAGAGAAAAGACCCAAATAAATAAAATCACAAATGAAAGAGGAGAGATCAAAGCCAACACCACAGAAATACAATTACAAGAGAATATTATGAAAGCCTACATGCCAACAAACCAGGCAACCTGGAAGAAATGGACAAATTCCTAGAAACATACAAACTACCAAAACTGAAACTGGAAGAAATAGAAAATTTGAACAGACCCATAACCAGCAAAGAAATTGAATCAATAATCAAAAATCTTCCAACAAACAAAAGTCCTGGGCTGGATGGCTTCCCAGGGGAATTCTACCAAACATTTAAAGAAGAGTTAATATCTATCCTTCTCAAACTATTCCAAAAAATTGAAATGGAAGGAAAACTTCCAAATTCATTCTATGAAGCCAGCATTACTGATTGCAAAACCAAAACCCCACTAAAAAGGATAATTACAGGTCAATATCCTTGATGAACAAAAATTCTCAATAAATTACCAGCTAATCAAATTCAACAGTACATTAAAAGAATTATTCACCACAGCAGGGAGCCTGCTTCTCCCTCTGCCTCTGCCTGCCACTCTGTCTGCCTGTGCTCACTCTCGCTTCTCTCTCTATGACAAATAAATAAATAAAATCTTTAAAAAAAAAAAAAAGGGATGCCTGGGTGGCTCAGTTGGTTAAGCAGCTGCCTTCGGCTCAGATCATGATCCCGGCGTCCTGGGATCGAGTCCCACATCGGGCTCCTTGCTTGGCAGGGAGCCTGCTTCTCCCTCTGCCTCTGCCTGCCACTCTGTCTGCCTGTGCTTACTCTCGCTTCTCTCTCTATGACAAATAAATAAATAAAATCTTTAAAAAAAAAAAAAAGAATTATTCACCACAATCAAATGGAATTTATTCCTGGGCCACAGGGGTGGTTCAATATTTGCAAATCAATTGTGATATACTACATTAATAAAAGAAAGGATAAAAACTATATGATCCTGTCAATAAAGGCAGAAAAAGCATTTGAAGAAATACAGCATCCTTTCTTGGTAAAAGCCCTCAATAAAGTAGGAATAGATGGAACATACCTCAATATCATAAAGGCCATATACAAAAGACCCTCAGCTAATATCATCCTCAATGGGGAAAAACTGAGAGGCTTTCCCCTATAGTCAGGAACAAGACAAGGATGTCCACTCTCACCATTACTACTTAACATAGTACTGGAAGTCTTAGCTTCAGCAATCAAACAACAAAAAGAAATAAAAGGCATCAAAATCAGCAAGAAAGAAGTCAAACTTTCACTAGTTGTGGATGACATGATACTGTATGTAGAAAACCCAAAGACTCCACCACAAAATTGCTAAACTAATACATAAATTCAGCAAAGTTGCAAGATATAAAATCAATGTGTAGAGATTTATTGCATTTCTACACACCAATAACAAAAGAGTTAAAAAAAAAAAGAAGAAGAAGAAGAAAGAAAGAAAAAGAAAAGAAATCAAGGAATTGATCCCACTTGCAACTGCACTAAAAACAAGATACATAGGAATAAACCTACCCAAAGAGGCAAAAGATCTGTCCCTGAAAACTATAGAATACTTAAAGAAATTGAAGAGGACACAAAGAAATGGAAAAGCATGCCATGCTCATGGATTACAATAAACATTGTTAAAATATCTATACTACCTAAAGTTAAAATATCTATACTACCTAAAAATATCTATTTAATGTAATCCCTATCAAAATACCACCAGCACTTTTCACAAACTATCCTGAAGTTTGTATGAAACCACAAAAGATCTCAAATAGCCAAAGCAATTCTGAAAAAGAAAAACAAAACTGGAGGCATCACAATTCCAGATTCCAAGCTCTATTACAAAGCTGTAGTCATCAAGACAGTATGGTACTGGCACAAAAACAGACACAAAGATCAATGGAACAGAAAAAAAAAAAGAAGAAGAAGAAAAGAAAAAACAGATATGGACCCACAACTACAAAGCCAACTAATCTTCAATAAAGATTAGTTTATTAATCTATAATTAATAGATATTAATTATACAATATATAATTATATATAATTAATATATTTTATATATATATATATATATATGTATATATATATATATATATATATCCATGGAAAAAAAGATACTCTTTTCAACAAATGGTGTTGGGAATACTGGACAGCCACATGCAGAAGAATG
Organism: Lutra lutra; assembly: GCF_902655055.1. Classification (NCBI taxonomy): domain Eukaryota; kingdom Metazoa; phylum Chordata; class Mammalia; order Carnivora; family Mustelidae; genus Lutra; species Lutra lutra. Next base: position 56,691,607 of record NC_062290.1, read on the forward strand.
AAACTTGACCACTATCTTATACCATACACAAAAATAAACTGAAAATAGATTGAAGACCTAAATGTGACACAGGAAACTATTAAAATCCTAGAGAACATAGGCAGCAACCTCTTGACCTGGGCCATAGCAACTTCTTACTAGACACATCTCTGGAAGCAAGGGAAACAAAAGCAAAAATGAACTATTGGGACCTCATCAAGATAAAAAGTTTCTGCACAACAAAGGAAATGATTAACAAAACAAAAAGGCAGCCTATGGAATTGGAGAAGATATTTGCAAATGACATATCAGATAAAAGGTTAGTATCTAAAATCTATAAAGAACTCATCAAACTCAACTACCCAAAAGCAAATAATCTAGTTAAGAAATGGGCAGAAGACATCAACAGACATTTTTCCAGAGAAGACATCCAGATGGCTAACAGATACATGAAAAGATGTTCAACATCACTCATCATCAGGGAAATACAAATCAAAACCACAATGATATACCATCTCCTATCTGTCAGAATGGCTAAAATTAACAACACAAGAAACAATAGGTATTGGTGAGGATATAAAGATAGGAGAACCCTCTTGCACTGGTGGTGAGAATGCAAGCTGCTGCAGCCACTCTGGAAAACAGTATGGAGGTTCCTCAAAAAGTTGAAAATAGAACCACCCTATGACCCAGCAATTGCACCACTAGAGATTTACCCAAAGGATTCAAAAATTTGTATTTTGTAAGCTGATATTTATAGCAGCATTATCAACAATAGCCAAACTTTAAAGAGAGCCCAAATGTCCATCAACTGATGAATTAATAAAAAAGATGTGGTGTGTGTACATATATATACATATATATGTACACACACATAGGAGTACTACTCAACCATCAAAAAGAATGAAACCCTACCATTTGCAAAGATATGGATGGAGCAAGAGTGTATTATGCTAAGTGAAATAAGTCAATCAGAGAAAGACAAATACCATATGGCTTCACTCATATGTGGAATTTAAGAAACAAGATGAACATAAGGAAGGCAGGGAAAGAGAGAAGAAAACAAGCCATAAGAGTCTCTTAACAACATCGAACAAACTGACAGGAGACAGAGGGAGGTGGGTGGGGATAGGCTAGATGGGTGATGGGTATTAAAGAGGGCACTTGTAATGAGCACTAGGTGTTGCATGTAAGCGATGAATCACTGAAAATTCTACTTTGAAACCAATATTGCACTATATGTTAACTTACTGGAATTTAAATAAAAATTTAAAAAAAAAAGAAGAAGCTCTTGTGTCAGGAAGGAAGGGCTATAACCAAATATAATATAAGATGTTCTTATCATCTCCATCACTCAAGAAATTACAAGATTTAGGAGCTCTGTGCCAGGAACTGGGGACAAAGATCTGATATATTATTTTTATGCTTTCATAGTATCACAGAGGCACATTGATTCCTTTAAGCCACAGAGATAATCAGTCTAGAATCTGGTAGGTGTGTCTCTCCCAAATGACCTCAGCCCCATGCCGTCCAGGACCTCAGCTCAGCATGGAAGAATATGGTTTCCTACCCACTTTGCAAGAAAGCAAGTTGGGCAAAAGTTTATCATCTTCCAAGAGGCCGGGTCTCGTTTCCTGTCAAAATTATCTTAGAAGCTCCTCCATCAAGGCCATATTCCCTTTTGGTGTCGTGAAGAACTTCTACCCAAAACCTTGATGTTGGGATTTCCCATAGGTCCACCCCATCACACCCACACCATCTCCAGCTCAGGTGCACCCTTGACATGTAATCCTTGTTAGTAACTTTAGGCCCTAAGCCCTGTCTTATTCATCCTTGTACTGTCAGTACATACCGCAGTGCCTGGGGCACAGGAAGCTCTCAATTGTGTTGAAACAAATGGAACTAAAGTTATTTGTGAAATGAGCTATGTATGCACGAGCCTGCAATCATAACAACTTGAATGCAGAGTGAAATTATTTGAATAGGTCCGTATGCCCATCCCAGGCTAAGCCCAATCACTCTGACAAAAAGAAGAATAACAGTTTTGAGCAGAGTGGCCAAGAATTAGAACTTTGAGGGAGCTCAGATACACCTAGGCCACTGGCCAGTCCAGATGGAGTTCAAGAGTCAACATCATATTTTAAGATTATTTGCCTTCCCTATTGGCATTGAGATGCAGCCCTGATTTCTACTGTCCCTTGAATCCATTTATTCTTTGATTCATGATTCAGCAAGGCCATGTGCAAAAGCCCCATCTGAGAGATACAGGGATAACTAAGGTCTTCCAGGGCCTGCAATTGATCCTTTGGAGATGCACATGGATAGGCACAAAACAAAACTATGAGGCACCTGGGTGGCTCAGTCAGTTAAGCATCTGCCTTCAGCTCAAGCCATGATCCCAGGGTCCTGGGATAGAGCCCCACATGTGGGCTCCCTTCTCATTGGGGGTCTGCTTCTCCCTCTCCCTCTGCCCCTTTCCCTGATCCTTCTCTCTCTCTCTCTCTCTCTTGCTCTCACTCTCACTCACTTTTTCTCTCTCAAATAAATAAATCTTTAAAAAAACAAATACAAAACCGAATGGGCAGGGGTCATAAGTGGGAGGTAAATGAAGTTCTCCTTGATGAGAGATCTGTTAATAACTACCTTCCAACTTCACTTTTATGAGAGAAGTTCCTTCTCACTTAAAGACTTTCTAAACACACACACAGAAGAAAGTCGGCTGCTTGGACTGGTCCCTCTGCTCAGAACACTGGTCCCTCCCCAGTTAACTCTACTCATCATCAGGTCTCAACTTAGAAACCAGCTCCTCCATATTGTCTTCCATCCTCCCAAAGTCTCTGCTACACACTCCAAGAAGGCACGGAGGATTTTCCTTATCAGACACTTACTACACTATCTCTTAATTATTTGCTTAATTCTCTGTCCCTATAATTAGATTAAACTCCCTGGAAGTCATCTGCACCCTGAATCTCTGCTTGGGAGGTGGGGCACAGTAGGCATGCAGTAAATGTTTTCGAGGGGATTTATCAATCAGTCAACACAGAGCACATTTAAAGAACCTCAGCAAAAATCCAAGCAGGAATAACATTAAGTAGCGAAACTGCTCATCAGTTTCATTGGACATGAAAACAGATTCATGCAAATTTTTAACACCAAATATAGAATTCGAGGCTACAGGCCTTGCCCCTCATGTGTGGAAAGGGGTTCATTTGTGCTCATAAGTCCCAGATAATTTGAAACCCAAAATTATCCAACATTTTATCCATAGCTACCATGAGTTTCCCCACCACCGCAATACTTTTTAATAGAACCACTAATAAATCAGCCAGAGCAACCATGCCCTGACTTGCCTCTCCGCCCTCCTCTGCCTCCCGCCTTCTGCAAGGCTTGAAAGAGAGACAAGGCAATAGCCAGAAGAAGAACAAGGAATAAAGACTGAATAATCCCGGTGCTTCTGCTCTTAGCTGTCACGCACAGTCGGTTCTTCACAAAGGATCAGAGTTCCGCCCAGGGTCTGAACAACCTGGGGTGCCAGTATTCAAGGCTCTGTATCCCCAGTCATGGGCCCTCTGCTCAGGGAGCTTCCCCATAAAGGCGGCCTATCCCACTAAGAACCAGGCTGCCGAGGAAGGCAGGCTCCCACATCCATCAGCATCACTAAGTGTCATACACACCTGGATGGCCGCTGAAAGTGACCCTGAGCCACCAAATTACCACTGGGATGCAAAAAAAAACACCTGTGCTGCACTTTTCAGTGGAAATGCGCCCGTTTGATCTGTATCAGGGCACAGTGCTTTTTCTACAAGCCTGTCACGGCATGTGATGCCTCTATTACATACACAGCCCCTGGCAACATAGACAAGGCTGAATCCCTGCCCAAAATCAAAACGCACCAAAGCAGATCAAAATATGAAGCAGTGCTTGAGTTGACGTGGAGTGCAATTCACAGGCACTGACATCTAACTCCTCACTCTTTCTTTGCTTCTCTCCTTAGTTTCCGATTGGGCTCTGGCTCCCACATCAGTGCCCTCCTCCTCTCTGCTCCTCAAACCCATCATCACCACCAAAAATCACCCAGATTCCACGCCATCATACAATGCTATTCACTGGATTCTAACAGAGAGGCAATGGAAACACAACATGACATCTTCCATTTCCAAACAGAGCCCAGGGAAAGCATTGCTCTGCTGACAAATGTCTGTATTGGGGGGCTCCCGGCTGCCCCCAGGTGGCTTGGATGCACACACAGCTGGAGAGTGGCTCTTTCCAGTCTAGAGCAGCTGTTCTTCTGAACCACCCTCAAAAGGTTGCCTCAGCTACAAGCCAACTTTTTGTGGCAATGCCCACTGATTTTTAATAAAGCATGTGCAAAGAGACAGCCCTCCGAAAAACTAGCCTTCCTACTGCAGATCTTGGGAAGCCATACCTGATCCAAGCCTGCCCACAATTCTGGCTCCTTAACCAGCACCTCTGTAAGCAAGTAAGGTCTTTCTTTAGGAACCTCAGGTGGCTTGGCTAAAGCACAGGTGAGAAAAGCAGGACTGAGTAACTCCCAGCTCTTACCAGAATGCAAACATGCTTCTCTCTCGGAGCTGGGAGGCACCAGTGGGGTGGCCATAAAGTTCCCAACTAAAATGAGCGCACATTTGACGAAGAGTGAAAACAAGGACTGATGTAACAACTTCTTGGATCTGTATTTGAGGATGCAGAAGAAAAAGGACTGATAATGAACTTTGTTGGGATTGATTCTTGCAACTGTTTAAAGAACGTGGTTTGGGGGCACCCGAGTGACGCAGTTAGTTAACTCTTGATTTCGGCTCAGGTCATGATCTCAGGGTCGTGGGATCAAGCTCTGCAGCAGGCTCCGCAGTCTGCTTGAGTTTCTCTCCCTCTGCCCCTCCCACATGCTCCCCCCCTCTCTCTCTCTCAAATAAATATTTTTTTAAAAAAAGAATAATGTGTTTTTTACTACAAAAGGAATTAATGTTCACTGTAGAAATACAGACAAGCATGGGAAGAAAAAATGAGCGATAATCCACTTTCTGAAAGTAATCACTATTAACATTTTAATTCCTTCCTTCCAGGCATGCGCATACATGTGCATGTATGTGTGTGTATTTTGGTCGCAAGTACCATTTAGTAACTGGTGTTTTTGCTTAATAAAAATTACCACGTTAATATTTTTGTACATTTTTTAAAGCCCATGCATATGGGTACTAAAAGAGCTAACATTTATTGAGCCAGGAACATTGTATTATCTCATTAAAAGACAAATTGAGGCATATTAAAAATTTGGTGGGGGGGCAAAGAATTGACTCAAACTGTGCGGTACCAAACTGAGAGTGGTTAGGAGCGCTCCACCAACAGGAGCCAAGGGCAAGACTTACCCGTGTGGAGAAAATGCAGAGGAACAGCAAGGGAATTACTGATTGGCTATAACTTGAGGCCTAGCTGGCCATTCATGACTGCTGTCCTTACCACTCTGATTTCATAACTGAGGCATCTACAGGCTTCGATTCCAGTTTGCTTAGAGAGGCTATCAAGGCATGAGAACCACCTCAGTCTAACAGCCTTCTTGTTTAATTCACTTAACATTCTTATTCTATGCAAGAACTCTGAATTGGTATTATTATGTTTTGCCATTTTTTTAATGAGGATACAGAGATGTAGAAAGAAGATAAGCTGTGTCTCTGGTCTGCTCCTCCTTTCCTTCTCCTCTTCCCCATAAACCATCTTCAAACCAAGAGACAGAAGACAGCCTCTGGGGCCTTCTCAGAGGCTCCACAGAACCAGCCAGACGAGGCCCTGTGGAAACAGGTTACCAGGCAGATGTTCCAGAATCATCTCTGCCAGAGCAGAGCAGGTACTTGGGCAACTCAGACCTCAGACTTTCCAGGACGGCCTCCCCATACTTTTCTGCCCTGCTTCCCCCTCAGCGTCAGCCCGACTTCAGTTTGACCCGCCGGGGGGAGACACCCAGCAGCATTTTCTGTGCGGTGTTCTTTCTGGCCCGGTAGCTCTTGTTTTGAGTGATTTTTCTCTCTTGTTTTGATTTCTTTTTTTCCATTTCTCTTCTCCTTCACTCTCTTTTAAGACATTTGTTCTCCTTTCTCCTTCTGTTCCCTTTGATCACTGCAAGTCTTCCTAGCTCATTCCAGTCCCCTCCAGCAAATAATGATTTCTCAGCTTCGTTTACTGCAGATCTCACTCTGGTATAAAAGGTCCCCTTCCTTTCTCCCTTGGTCAAGCATGCTCCTTCAAGACTTCTTCCACCATCCCGAGAAGCCAAGGACACCCAGATGGACAGATCCCTGCTCCGGATAATAAAGAGACAGTGAAAAACGATCCCATGGGGAAGAAGCTGCTAACTGCAGGCCACGCACACCCTCCCCCCACCAAGTGGAAGCTGTTTCCCTTACTTTCCATTCGCCTGCATTCTTCCTCAGTGATTTCCAGCTTTCCGTTTGTTCTGAAAGAACCAAAACCAATGTGATATTGTTATGCTAAAGGGTCTTTCCTAGAGCCTCTCAGACAGCATTTTGCTTCACAACAGGTTATACCTCACAAATGCAAATATAAGTAACGTGTGCAGGAAGATTACAATGCACCCTACAGGTACCATCTGGAGTCAGTTCTGCTTCTCTTTGTGCGGAAGGCCCAGGTATTCCTCAAACATTTCACGGCAGCTCAACCTGCTACCTAGAAACCAGGCTGCCAGAACTCAGACTGAGGAGTCAGGGCCTTGCAAACCGTTTGGGGGGAAGGGGAGGGCAGTCTAGATGCAACTCATTTCGCTTTCTGGGCTGAATCTCCAGCAAGGCATGAGGGAGCACTTGTTTTACACTTAGATTAAATTCCCTGACCACTCCAGGGTCTCCAACTCCTCCTGGTCTCCACTCTGTGCCCTATCCACCCCCCCCCCCCAATTTGCAGATGCACATACTCGTACACATGAAAAATCTACCCCCAAGATTCCAAGGACCTTCAAAATGTACTCACTGAGAGAAACCAAGAGCTGATTATAACAGGTCTCTTTTGTTGTTGTTTTTTATTTTTACCATAATAGAAAATGGAGAAGAGAATTAAAGACAAGTAGAGCTTATAAGGAGGACCAAACCCTATGTATCTGCCAAGACCTGACCACTGAAAATCTCCTAAGAGGCCTGGACAGCCCCTGGGGGACTGGTCCTACATTGCTGTTCCAGACTCCTGAGTTGTTGGCAGCATCATCTAAAAATAATGAAGGATCCAAGAATACGACTGTGTGCTGCCCACTCGGTTTGCTTTCTAGAAGTATATCCAATCCCAACCCATCCTCAAATGGCAACTTTGGGGAGATATTTCATAGACATAGTGTTGCAGTGAACAGTAAAGAGGCTCCCATCTGAATAACATAAGATCAAAATCGAGCTGCTGCTTCCCCTCAATACATAGTCTCCAACTGGAGGCAAGAGGCCAGTGGCCCAGCTCTGCTTTGGGTTGAGCTAGGAAAGAATCTGCAAGATCTTTTCAAGGATGACAAAAACATACAGAATACATCAGGATACAAATATCTCACTTAAGACTGAGTGCACAGGATTAAGACAAAGTCTACAGAGAAATCAGAAGAATCATTGATTTGGGATGCTCTCAAGCAGGTAGGAGTGAGAGGCAAGGCTTTAAATAGCTCTTGCCAGCTATAAAAATAAGTGAACTGTAAATTCTTCTGACTGTAGGTTTCCTAAAACAGCAGAAATAGAAGTATTCCTAAAATCCTAGTACAGGGAAAGTCACTCAAATAAATACTTCTTAAGGGAATTGATGCATTAAGAGGAAGCATTTACAGACTAAAAGCCACAGAACACACAGAGGTTGCATCCTGGCAGGACACTTGTTAAAAAGGATCCATTTGTGGCTTCAATATTCAGGGTCAGTAATTTCTCAGAAAAAGGTTAATGGAAACAAAACAATTCAGGGCACATTCTTCCAATCAGTGTGCAGAAGTATAAGCAAAATACACCTTTAGCACGCCCTCCGGCTATAGAAAACAAAATGATTACAACGTTCTGTTCAGTAGAATTTGCAACCATCACAACGGAGAGAAGAGGGAGGCCAGATGCAAGGGGACATTTGTGTGTGTGATGGGGCAGGTGGACTGAATGACCCTGGTCACCACCAGAGAGGTTGCGGTAAGGCTGGGTTTGAAGGCAGAGCGTATGAATGTGAATAAACCAAGTGATGACTGGATATGGATCTGGAGAAACTTTCTCAAATCAGCTTCCAGCCCCAGAAGCTACTCTGAAAAATTTATAAATGTGTCACAGACTAACAGATTGGGGAAAGTTGGCAGAGAAGGAAGCCATGACACCTAATGGCTATGTGGTCTCTTCCTTTTCTCCTGGGGAAAAAAAAAGGGGGGAAACCTGATCTGGGCAGCAGTATTCTAGAAAGGTTCGGAAAGTGGGAGTCTGGGTTGGCTTTCAGAGTATAGAGCAACAGTGTCCTCTGGAAAATCACCAATGGTGAAAGTACCAAGAGAGCAAGAGAAGGATGAAGCTAGAGACGATGTGAAGACAGAGTCCGTAACACCAACAGGATAGAGAAACCCTGGGCATGGAGGTTTGGAACAGGATGAATAAACAAATATGAGGTTGGAGGGAACCCTTTCAGAAGCTAACCCAGGTCAAAGGACTTTTGAAAAAGACAGCACTTCATTGAAGAGGCCATACAGATAGTGATATAAATCAGCCAGAGCAGATCATTTGTGTCCCTTGGTGGAGGGCAGTGCATGGTCCAGACTGCCAGAGGATGGCTTTTAGCGAGGCCTCACTGACTGCCAGGCTCGGTGCTCTACGTGCATCATGCTGTGAGGTCTGCATGCCTGCCCTCCAGCCTCATCAAACCCTTCCGGTAGAGAAATAATATTTATGGACAATGGAAGGATTCTGAATTGCATCCTTCTGTCCAACTAGCAATCCCAAAGCTATAATGTATTCCTTGTAAGGACTCTTTGGGGGTACATGGTGCTCACCCACCCCCTTCCCCCTCAAATTCCTTTAATTAAATAGCACTATGGTAAGACCCATCTTACAGCTGATGCTGTAAGAAGTAGTCATGTAAAAAGTATCATTGGCTTAATGTAAGGGTATTATCTATTGCATTTCACGGCGTCCTATTTATGAGACACTAAGAGACATACTTCTGACCTTAGAATTAAGAAGTATTATAGGGGCGCCTGGGTGGCTCAGTGGGTTAAAGCCTCTGCCTTCAGCTCAGGTCGTGATCCTGGGGTCCTTGGATCAAGCCCCGCATCGGGCTCTCTGCTCAGCAAGGAGCCTGCTTCCCTTCCTCTCTCTCTGCCTACCTGTGATCTCTGTCAAATAAATAAATAAAATCTAAAAAAAAAAAAAGAAGAAGAAGAAGTATTATAGCTCTCCTAACACACAGCATGTTCTTACATTGTAGACACTGAATCATTCAACTGATCCTGTCTGCCTACTTGAAAGGGCTGCTAGGAAGCTCTAGGTCAGACTTATGGCCCAACTCAAGGCAGCTGTTTCTCTAACTTCATTCCATTCTTTCTTGCTCCATTTTTTAAACATAGTTACGTTTCTCATTTTTATCCCATAAAATTATGTGCATTTCTAAAAATCCTGTTTGTACAAGATCCATTACAAACACATACACACATACATACATTCATATGTACAGATCTAAGAGTGTTATGGCCAAATTGCAAAAACAGTGCAGGCACTCAGAGTTTCGTGTACATATAACTAAAATTAGGGAAAATCTTGTCCCCTGTTAAAATTATTTCTTATTAAAATTTATGAGTAACCCAGTTTTCCTGCTTCACATTTTTATTGAGAAAATCCATTTTCAAGTTGCCAGAAACCTGAATTTCTTTAGCCATCAGAGAGGAACCAAGCCTTCTGATTTATATGGAACAACTTCTCCATCTATTGGCATCATTTAAGATTGCAAATAATATCTTGAAATCAAATGTTCCGTTATTACTTTATGCAGATTTTGTTTCCTTCATTAAGTCTCTCAAAAAGTTTCCACTGTCAATAATTAAATATATCTCCCCTGCGTTAAGCTCTTTGCCTCCCGGAGTTAATAAACCTATAGAAATTAAATTCAAGGCATTAATACTGGGCTGAGAGGCTTCCTGGATCATAATCTTCACCTCCTAAAGGAAGTCAAGCCAAATTTTCTAAAATAAGATATAAAGGAATGAAGAAGTATTATACATAGACTTAAGCTAAACCAATTTAGGTATAATAATCACTTTGAAGTCATGTTTAAGGACTGAGTGAAATACTGAACATGCTAACCTTTTAATCCTCTTGAAACAGCTTATTAGTGACAAAACATATGGGCATCCAAAAGGGCCAGTTTTAAAAGTATGTATATCCTAGACTAACACTGAACTGAGATAGAACCAGTCTCACCATTTCCCACCTACCAACACATCTCTACCTTTGAGTAAGTCATTCCTTCACCTGACAAGGCCATCCCACTTTCTCATAAACAAAATATACTACCCTTGAAATTTTTCTAAGCATAAAATATTCCTAAAATATCTGTGATGTTGCAGGGTTCCTGGGTGGCTCAGTCGGTTAAGCGTCTGCCTTCAGCTCAGGTCATGATTCAGACCCCTTTGTCAGATTCCCTCCCTAGCAGGGAGTCTGCTTCTCCCTCCCCTGCTCATGTTCTCTCCCTCTCATAAAAAAAATAATAATAATAAATAAATAAATAAACAAATGTCTTTTTAAAAAAAACTCTGTGATGTTGTAATCTCTATATGGCTCTGTATATCTGCAGTGAATTTATTTCTATGTACATCCATTATATTATTATCCTACAGATCAGAACTTAAAACCCAACTTTTCCACTTATACAAAATGTGTGGCCTTGAGCAACTTATTTTTACCTCCATAAACTTCTTTTCTCACGTATACATGAAAATAATACTAATTACCTTAGAGGACTATTGTAAACAGTAAATGAGTTAATTGTTTAAAAAATATCTGGCATTTAGTAAACACACAATAAATGGTAGATTTTAGTAGTAGCTATAGTTGCTGTTGGGAGAAGAAAACACTCTTTTCATTAAGTCCCTTGACCATTCAATCCTTCTCCAGCTGAATCTCTGGCCTGAAGAAACAATTTTAAGAGGACCTATAGGCAAGGAGGTTCACAAACAGCAAGAAATAGAGGCCTTAATGAAAATTATGAAGGAAAGAGGAAGCAAACGGATGCAGAATCAAAAATATGAACTAGAATAGAAATCAATAAAACTGAAAACAGGAAATCAATAGAGAAAGTCAACAAAACACAAAGTTGGCTCTTTGAAAAAAAAAAAAGGCATTGATAAGCCTCTAGCCAGTGTAATGAAGCAAAAAGGAAAAAGACACACATTACTAATATAGAAATAGAAAAGGAGACACCACTATAGATCTCATGGACATTGAAAAGATAATAAAGGAAAAAAAAAAGAAAAGATAATAAAGGAATACTATGAACACCTCTATGCCCATAAATTTGATAACCTAGATGAAATCAACCAATTCCTTGAATGACACAATCTGCCAAAGCTCACACAAAAAGAAACAGATAATCCAAACAGCCCTATAGCTATAACAAAAATTAAATAATTTATAATCTTCCAAAACTGAAAGCACTAGGCCCAGATGGGTTCACTGGTAAATTCTACTAAACATTTAAGAAAAAGCTTTTAGCAACTGTCTATAATCCCTTACAGAAGGTAGAAGCCGAAGAAATACTTCCTAACTCTATGAGGCCACAATTATTCTAATACCAAATCAGACAAAGATATCACAAGAAAACTATAGACCAATATCTGTCATGAACATAGATGCAAAAGTCCCCAACAAAATAAAAGCAAATCAAATCTAATAATGTATAAAAAGAATTATACAGCATGACCATGTGGGATCATTGCACATATGCCTGGCCTGCTCAACATTTGGAAAATCAATTAATGTAACACATCACATGATCATATCAATAGATACAGACAAAGCATTTGACAAAACACCCATTTATAATAAAAACTCTAAGCAAAGAAATAAAGGGATGATCATAAAGACGTTCATAAAGAACATGTACAGAAAATCCATAGCTCACATCGTACTTAACAATGAAAAACTCCAAGCTTTCCCCTCTAAGATTCCCACTAACATGACAAGAATATTCCCTTTTGCCACTGCCTTTAACATCTTGTTGAAACTTCTATCGAATTCAGTAAGACAGAAAAAGGAAATAAAAGGTAGACAAATTGGAAAAGAAGAAATAAAACTGTCTTTGTTTGCAGATGGCATGATTGTCTATGTAGAAAATCTAAAAGATGGAAAAACTTCCTGGAACTAATAAGCTGTCATAACAAGGTTGCAGGATACAAAGTTAATATATGAAAGTCAATCACTCTCCTATATAACAGCAATGAAAAAAATGGAATTTGAAATTAAAAACACATTTCCATTTATATTAGCACCCCTCCAAAATGAAATGCCTAGGTATAAATCTAACAAAATATATACGAGATCCATATGGAGAAAACTACAACGTTCTGATGAAAGAAATCAAAGAAGAATAAATATATGGAAAGATATTCCATGCTCATGGACAGGAAGACTCAATAGAGTCAAGGTGTCAGTTCTTCCCAACTTAATCTATAGATTCAAAACAATTCCAATCAAAATCCCAGCAAGCTATTTTGTAGATATCAATAAGCTAAGTTTAAAATTTATGTGGAGAGGCAAAAGAGCAGGATAGCCAATTCAATACTAAAGGAAAAGAAAAAAGTCAGTGGACTGACTACCCGACTTAAAGCTTTCTATGAAGCTGCAGTCATCAAGATGGTGTGGTATTAGTGAAAGAGTAGACAAATAGTTGATGAAACACAATAAAGAGCCCCAAAACAGATCCACAGTCAACTAATCTTTGACCAAAATGTAAAGGCAATATAATGGAGCAAAAGACAGTCTTTTCAACAGCTGGTACAGGAACAACTGAATGTCTATATGCAAAAAAAAGGAAAAAAAAAAAAAAGATTGTGGACACAAGCCTTACATCCTTCACAAAAATTAAACTCAAAATGGATCACAGACCTAAATGTAAAATCAAAACTATAAAACTGCTAGAAGATAACATAGGAGAAAACTTAGATGAATTTAACTACGGCAGTGAGTTTTTAGATACAAAACCAAAGGCCAGGTCAATAAAATCAAGAATTGATAAGCTGGACTTTATTAAAATAAAAAACTTCTACTCTGTAAAAGACAATCTCAAGAGAATGAGAATATAAGTCACAAACTAGGAGAAAATATTTGCAAAAGACACAGCTGATAAAGAGCTGTTATTCAAAATATACAAGGAACACTTAAAATTCAACAATAAAATAAACAATCTGATTAAAAATGAGCAAAAGACCTGAACAGACAACTTTACCAAAGAAGATAAACAAATGACAAGTAAGCACATGAAAAGATAGTCAACATCATAGGTCACTGGGGAATTGCAAATGTATACAATAATGAGATCTCAATATATACCTATTAAAATGACTAAAATCTAAAACAGTGTCAGCATTTGGTGCTTAGAGAGGATATGGAGCAAGAAAAACTCTCATTCATTACTAGTAGGAATGCAAAATAGTATAGTCACTTTCGAAGACTTAGCAATTTCTTATAAAACTAACATATACTGGGGCACCTGGGTGGCTCAGTGGGTTAAACCTCTGCCTTTGGCTCATGTCATGATCCCAAGGTCCTGGGATTAAGCCCCACATTGGGCTCTCTGCTCAGCAGGGAGCATACTTCCTCCTCTCTCTCTGCCTACTTGTGATCTCTCTCTGTCAAATAAATAAATAAAATCTTAAAAAAAAAAAAAACCCTAACATATATTATCATAATATCCAGCAATTACACCCCTTACTATTTACCTAAATGAACTGAAAACTTAGGTGCACATGAAAACCTGCACACAGATACCCAAAGCAGCTTTATTCATAATTCCCAAAACTTAAAAGCAGCCAACATGTCCTTTAAGGTGAACAATTAATTAAACTGTGGTACCTCCAGATAATGGAATATTACTTAGCACTAAAAAGAAATGAGCTATCAAGCCATGAAAATACACAGAGAAACCTTAAATGCATATTACTTAGTGAAAGAAGCTGATCTCAAACAGTTGTATGATTTCAACTATCTAACATTCCAGGAAAAGCAAAACAGGAAGCAATTGGAGGATCAGTGTTTTCCAGGGATTACAGGAGAGGGTGAATAGGAGAGCACAGAGGACTTTTCATTTGCCTTTCCATATAAATTTTAGAATCAGCTTATTGATTTCTAAAAAAAAACAAAAAAACAAAAAAAAAAAACCTACTGGATTTGATAGGTATTTCATTGAATCTACAGTTCAATTTGAACAGAACTGACATGTTAACATTGAGACTTTAAATCCATGAACACTGTCTAGTTATCCTTTACTTAACTTTCTTAGATTTTGCTCATCAGTTTTATAGTTTCCAGCATATAGATCCCATACATAATGAGATTTACACCTAAGTTGTATATAATTTTTGTGCTATTTTAAATCGTACTCATCTTTAATTTCAACTTTCAATTTTTCATTGCTAATATATAAAAATACAATTGAATTTTATATATTGACCCTGTATCCTAAAATCCTGCTAAACTTCTTAGTTCCAGTAATCTTTTCACAAATTCTTTGAGATTTTCTACATAGTTGCTTATATCAGCTACAAGCAGATTATAGTTTTATTTAACTTTCAAGTTTGTACACTTTTTCTCTTTTTTCCTGGCTTATTTCACTGGTTTGGACCGAGAAAAAAATTGAATTGGAGTGATGATGACAGTGGACAGCCTCACCTTCTTTCTGAGCTTACAGGGAAAGCATTCAGTCTTTCATCATTAAGTATAATGTTAGCTGTTAAATTTATCATGGATGCCCTTTATCTAAGGTTGAAGAAGTTTCCCTGTGCTCCTAGTTTGCTAGTTTTTATTATGAATGGATGTTGAATTTTGTCAGGTACTTTTTCTCTATCTATTAAGGCTGATTACAGTTTTTCTTAGACTATTGATACATGAATCACACTGGTTGATTTTCAAATGTTATACTACTTTTTTAAGTCTCTTTTTCATGACATACTACTCTTTCTTTATATGCTGCAAAGTTGATTAGACTGGCTATTACTTTGTCGAGGTTTAGCCCATTCTGTACATTTCATTCAAATGGAATCATAAATCAGGACCATCTTGGTCTTATAACCATATTTACAAATTAATATTCAATAAATATAAGCTTTTAATGAGCATCAATTTCTCCCACTAAATTAATTTTAAAAGTACTGATAATATCCAGCATATGAAGCATCCTGAAAGATGGTTATTCTGTCTCATCTAGTGAAAATTTGAATATAAGTTTCCTAAATTACAATTTGGAAAGATATTTTGAAAAGTTTCTAAAGTGTGCAAACCATCTGACCTAGCCATTCTTCTTACAGGAATTTGTGCTAAGGAAATCATTAGATATTTAGCCAAAGTTTTATGCATAAAAATGTTCATCTGTTTACAATGGAAAAGTGAGAAAATTTTAAATAGCTAAAAATGGGAGATGGTCAAGGGTTAAATAAAATACAATCTATTTGTGTAATATAATATTATGCAACAATACAAAAATCATGTTTTCAATTAACTTGCAATGGCCTGAGAAAAAAGTTTCTAATGCTATGTTTGAGAAAAAAAATGCAACATATATATAGCTAGATACTATGAGCTTGCCACTTACTGAGATAAGACAGATATTGATAAAAGTAAACATAATTAACAGTGATAAGTCATCCATGGGGAATAGGATTATGGGCAGTTTTTAATGGAGTGGGTATGGGTGTGGGGGTGTGTGTATGTGGTGCGTGAGGGTGTGTGTATATGTGTATACGCACATACCTTGGCATATTTTCAAAGTGTTTTGCAGTGAACATGCTTTACTTTTATAATGAGAATGAAAGTGATGTACAGAAGTGTTCTTAATTTCACCTCTGTTTAAAAACCACTTTTTTCTTTTACTGCACAGAGATAAATGTCTCCTTCAGGGATACCTCATTTTGATTTCTCCAAAAGTTGCAAAAACAACTTAGATAATGAGCAGTTTATTTGCAGTAAGAATGTATTGGCACTTCTCAGGGAACTAGCTCCCGGAACTTTTCCCTATGGCAATACAAAAATGTCATACATAGAGGCATTACAGTGTTTATGCTAACTCTGGCATTTTACATGCTTGTGCTCATTATTATTCTCATTAATTCTGTGATTGTTAATAGCACTGCTATTTATATGATGACTTAACCTTTACAAATTTATATCAAAGATTTTAAAACTCATTGGAGAATGTGTCTAGAATGTAAGAGGATGTATCTCTGAGTGATTTCCCCAGTGGGGAGCATATTTCGATCCTTAAGATCTTTAAATAATTGGGATGCCTAGCTGGAGAAAAGTTGAGAAACACTATTTTATCAGTAAAGGTAGAAAAAAATCATAAATGACTCATTGGCTTTCATAAAAATATGTACGCATGTCAAAATACATATGAAATGAAAACAAACAAATGAAAACTAAGGGGGTATTTTCTAGATGTTCCCTTTTATGAAGGTAATTTTCAAAGAAGCAAGGAATAGGAACCTTTTAACAAAGAGCCTTATTTTATAACAAAAGCTCTCTTCAGCTTAAGTCTGAGTGAGGTAAACTGCAAAATTCAAAAAGATAAAAATATAGAAAAGTCTCTATTTTAATTGTCAGGAATGCAGCAAGGACTCCACTGTTCACTTTTGCCAACAGACGGTTGAGGCTGGCTGGCACGGACGGTCAGGCACAGTCATTTTATCTCTGTATCCCTGGTCATAGAGTTATTCTGTGTCAACTGTGTTTCTGTAGAGTTGTGAAGTGTTTTACAAGCAGTGTTAAAGCTATCATACATGATAAGCATAAAAGCAGTAGGAACCGTTATACCTTCCACCTTTTTCAATGCTTTAGAAGAGGTTATAAAGCATGATCATCTGTTGTTGAGAAGAAGAATCTGATGGCAAAAATCTACACATCGGGCAAAATACCGCATCTGGTTGCTAAGACTGTAGGCAAACAGGCCGTTGCTGGGAGAGATGCATAACAGCGCTTCCACACCTATGGCAGGTGGCCCTGTGGAGACCATAACCTGGCTGCCCCTCAGCTCCAAATCCATCCTTTCTAACTCCCTGCTCTTCAATGCTGGGGCCAGGAGTCTCAAGCCACCTTCCTGCTCTAAGATCAGGATGTTATCAGTGGGGAACCATAGTGAGTCTGAGCGGCTTAGGGAGGAGGGTTGGGGGAGGGTGGGAGGGACAGGCTCCCACCTGTCTAGTCCTGTCAGCCTGCACTTCCCAAGGTGCTTTTCACCCGGACAGCAGCAGAACTTTCCCCACAACAGCAGCCAAATTCAGTTCTCAGTTTTCCCCATACTTGCAAATTCCCGTCTCCCATAGAAACAGGATATATAACAACTGGCCACCCGCTTCAAGATCTGGGCCCCAGGCCCACAGAGCTCCCCATTTCAAACTCAGAACCACAGCACCTGCCAGCACCATTTCCATCTCCACAGAGGTATGAGTGGCCATTCCATGGCATCCCTCCTCCTAGTCCTCTCAGCTGAGGGCTGATACAGGCTTCCCACACTTGCTGCCTTTTTGATTCCCTAAAGTTCTCTTTTTACCTTTTCAGCTAATAACGCTATACCTAGTGAGCAATTCTCTACATTAAATTCCATTGGTTCAAATAGCTGGTATGGTTTGTTTCCAAATATAACCTTGTTGTAGTCAGTTTGAGCTCTACAACGAGTTACCATAGGCTGAGTCACCATAGGCTAAGTCGCTTAAACAACAAACATTTATTCCCCACAGCTCTGGAGCCTGGAAGTCCGAGATGAAGTCAGTTGGGTTCTGGGGAGGACCCTCTTCTCCACTGCAGACTGCTGTCACCGCTTGTAGACTGCTGTCACAGCAACCTCACGTGGCAGAGAGCTCAAGCTACCTCTCCAGCTCCACCCTCAAATGCCATCACATTCGGGGAAGGGCAGGGGGTCACCAAGATTTTCAACATATGAATTTGGGAGAACACATTCAGTCTACTGAAGACCCTAACTAATACAGAAAAGAATCTGACAATATCTAGCAAAATGACACGGACTTACCCTTTGACCCATGAATACCTCTTTTAGTACTCCATGCAAAAAGATACATGGTCTAGGATTTTCTTCGAAGTGCTATCAGTAACATCAAAGCCTGGAAACAAAAATGTCTACCAATCGTACATGCACATAACAGAGTATTAGATAATCATAAAAAGAAACAGGAAAAGGCTCTGTGTACTGCTACAGAGTGATCTCCATGATAAGTGGTTAGGTTAAAAAAAAATGGGGGAGAAAACATGCATAAGAGACACCCCTGTTTGTCTACAAAAGAAAAAATTAAAAGCATATTCACATATTTCCTTTTGTTAAATTAAACTGATGAATAAACAACAACAACAAAAAAAAATACAGGGTGTCTGTGAGGCTGTTAAGCATCTACCTTCAGTTCAGGTCATGATCCCAGGGTCCTGGTATCTAGTCCCACATTAGACTCCTTGCTTAGTGGGGAGTCTGCTTCTCCTTCTCCCTCTGCCCCTCCCCCTAGCTTGTGTTCTCTCTTGCTCACTCTCTCAAATAAATAAATAAAATCTTTGAAAAATAATACATAAGAGGTAGGAAAAAACAGGATGAAGATTGGGATAGAAGCTAGACATCTCTGAATATACTTTGTTTTACAGATTTGACTTTGAAAGTTTCTGGTACCAATTCCAACATGGGGTGGTGTATCTGGTAGTTGGGGAGGGAGGTTTCCACACCAGCAAACAATTTTCAGACAACAGCTGGGTATCCCACAATTTAACTCAATTCTGACACTAACTACCTGGAGATAACATCAAACCTCACAGGTTAAGGGCTGAGTCCAACAAGACTGCCCTTCACCCCCATTTCAGATGCCGGTCACAAGTCCAGGTTGTCACCTGTGCTTCTGACTAGCTAGCTATATAGACTGGAGGTTCTAACAACCCCCTTCTTGGGTTCAATTAATTTGCTAGAGCACATAAAATTTAAAGAAAAATTTGACTTGCTAGATCACTGGTTTATTATAAAAGGATATTAATAATATCCTCAGGAAGAGCCAGATGGAATAAAACATAGAACAAGTTATATGGAAAGGCTGCAGAGCTTCCATGTCCTTTCCAGACATACCACTCTTTCCAAATCTCCACACTTCACCAACTCTGAAGCTCTCCGAACCCTTCCTTTGGGGTTTTACAGAGGTTACATTATACCGGCATGACTGATTAAATCACTGGTAGGAATTGATTCAACCTTCAGTCCCTCTCCTGTTCCCAGGCCTGCAAGTTCCAACCTTAATCACAAGGTTGGCTCCTCTGGCAACCAACCCCCATCCTTAGCTGCTTTCCAAAAGCTGCCTCATTAACATAACAAAAGACACCTTTATTGCTCTTATCATCCCGTAAATTCCAAGGGTATTAGGAGCTCCGTGCCAAAAACTGGACAAAGACCAAATACATATTCCTCATCTCAAATCACAATATCACAACTTTGAAACTAAAAATAATTTACACAATTGGGGCACCTGGGTGGCTCAGTGGGTTAAGCCTCTGCCTTCAGCTCAGGTCATGATCTCAAAGTCCTGGGATCGAGCCCCACATCCGGCTCTCTGCCCAGCAGGGAGCCTGCTTCGCCCTCTCTCTCTGCCTGCCTCTCTGCCTACTTGTGATCTCTCTCTCTCTGTCAAATAAATAAATAAAATCTTAAAAAAAATAATTTACACAATTGTAAATCACATTCACAAATAAAATTAGAAATTTCTAAATGATGTATTTTATAAACAAAAACTCCATTCACTGAAAAGACATTGTTTCTACTAAGACCAACTCCACAGCCATGAGCATCCCTATGGGCAGATTATGTCTCTAAATACCACTTCATAATAACAGGAACCAGGTTCTAGGTCTAGGACGGAAAATATACAAAGTGAATGAGGAGTCTTTTACTACAACAGATTATATATTCTGGTGTATGCTTATACCAGAAAGCAAGGAAGCTATCAAAGACAGCTAGGTTATGTCAAAAAAAAGGCTCAAGAGCCAACTTGAAGATACTCTATTAGAACATCTTCATTTCCATCTCCTAATGATTAGTGAGTCTGGGAAATAATCATCAATGCCTGCTAACATCAAAAAAAAAACAAGAAAAAGAAAAGAAAAGAGAGAAACAGATGTTATGTACCTTCTAATAAGAGTATACAACATCATCTATGAAGCATTCTTATGCAAAACACACATCTAATCAAGCTTCATCTAATCAAGCTTCAAGATACATGTACCTATTTGCTGAGGATAGAAGAACATATCAAATGACACCAAGGAGATGCAATTAGCAAAATCCAGGTCATAGAACACTACAGGACAATTATTTCCTCAACAAATCAACTACAAGAAAAAAAGAGAATGTGTATATTTGTAAATTAATAGAGAACAAGTAGTAAGCCCAGTTTAAACAAATAAACCATTTAAAAATTTTATGAGACAGGGTGCCTGAATGGCTCAGTGGGTTAAGCCTCTGCCTTCAGTTCAGGTCCTGATCCCAGGGTCCTGGGATCCAGCCCCACATCGGGCTGTCTGCTCAGTGGAGAGCCTGCTTCCCCCCACCCCCCTGCCTGTTTCTCTGCATACTTGTGATCTCTGTCAAATAAATAAATAAAATTTTTTTTAATTTTTATGAAACAATTGGGGAAATTCTAATATAGGCAGCATATTTATGATATTTTGGGAGTAGTGTATTGTTAACCTTGTTAACATAATAGTGATATTGTGGTTACATTTTTAAAACAAAATATATGATATATGAAATTGTATAAAGTCAGGTATTTGCTTCCAAATTATCAACTGTGGGAAGAATTAGGTGAGGATATAGTAAAAACAATATTGCCCAAGACTTTATAATTGGAGAGTCTGGGTCATAGGTACATGGGGTTCATTATATAATTCTTTTTACTTTTTCATATGATATTTCCATAATAAAAAAGTCCATTTAAATTCAAAATCAGGGGTGCCGGGGTGGCTCCCTCAGTTAAATGTCTACCTTCAATTCAAGTCATTATCAGCCCCAGGCCAGTCTCCCTGCTGGGGGGGGCGGGGGGGGGCACCTGAGCTAACATTTTTGGATCTAATTCTTCGATAACTTTTCCTATTACTTGCATGATTATTGCACTAGCTTAGTTTTCCATTTTTTCTAGAGTCCATTTTTGGTAATTTATATGTGATGTTGTGAACAAAAAATTTACTCATTAGAATTTTTCTTAGAGAATAAAATAAGTAAGACTACTCTGAAGAGTGTAAGACTATAGGCAAACCTGACCTTGAGAAGTACAGTCATGCCTGATAAGAAAAGAAAGGAAAGGAAAGGAAAAGAAAAGAAAAGGAAAAAAAATGAAGAAGAAGAAGAAGAAGAAGAGGAGGAGGAAGAGGAGGAAGAAGAAAAGGTGAGGAATTTCTTGGTTACATCTGAAAGAACATGAGGAGAAGAGAGAAAAAAGAGAGTAGGGGTAAAAAGGAGAAAGCAGATGGCTAGGCAATATGTGATTGAATCCAATGAACAGAAATAGTCTATATGAAATTAAACGCTTAATAATAACATCCAACAACCAGTGAGTGTGCACAATGTGCCACTTTTCTAAGCACGGTACACATATTAGCTCGTTCCATTTTCATCACAACTCTGAAGACTATAACTCTGTTATTACCACTGTTTTCAAAATGAGGAAAATGAGGCATGGAGAGATTCAATACTTTTCCCATGTTGACACAATCAGGAAAAGGTGGAGTCGGGATTAAACCCAGAAGCGAAGGCAATATGGCCACCCGGGCTGCATTCTGTAGCCATTATACTTCAGGGCAGGGTTGACAAAACTACCTTCTACGGCCAAACACAACCAGTAGCCAGATTTTGTACCTCTTTCCCTCCCCCGACGGGGGGTGGGGAGCGGCCGCAGGGATGCAGAGTGCCCACCGCGCCCTCTGTGCCTGGCTGGCTGGTAAGCCAGGGTGGCAGGGTTCACCTGGGGAGCTGCTGGGTGGTGCCAGGGCTCACCTGCAACAGAAGGGCCATCCTCCACAGCCATTGGTGGCCGTCCAAGCAATGGGCCGCTGTCAGGCACCCCTACGCAGGGAAAAGGCGATGCTTCACTGCTCAGAAGGAACAGGAGGAGGAAGCGGGGGCCTTAAGCCCCGCCCCGTGCTGTCTGCAGCCCCGCCCACCGCACCCTTGCCCTAGGAGCCGGGGTAACTCCAAGGTCTGGATACACTGGGTACACTGGGTACAGGTGACCCGACCATCCAGCCTCTCGTCTGTCCGCCAGGGAAGCCATAATAAGTGCAGCTCCCCACAGCCCCCATACACCTTGAGAGCTAAGAAAAGTTATGCGGTTTTTTCAAAGGTTGTAAATTAAGAGGAGGAAGAAGGACAAGGAGAAGTAATGTATGCGCCCACAAAGACTGAAATATTTGCTGTCAAGCCTGTTACAGAAAAACTGACCAACCCTTTCTGTGATCTGAATGGTTTCCATGTGGAAAATTGAAAGGGCAGATTGACTCATGTTAGATGATGCTGGGAAAAGAGGTACAGTCTACGTGGATGCAGGAGTATAGATATTTAGCAAACTACGGAGCAGTAGCCAAATCCCAAAGTATGAGCAGGTTTTTGGACTATTTGAACCAAAGTCAAACATATCTCTGAGGGATGGAAGCTACAACTGTTACAGATTTTATATATTTGGTCAGAAATTTTCTTTATGAGTTTCAAAATTATTGGCATAGAATATCTTACAGTATTATATTATTTTAACATCTCTATTTGTAGTTATGTATCTCAATAAATATTTGCATATTTTATCTCATTTTTTTAATTTGTCAGAGATTTGTATTTTTATTTTTTCAAAGATACAGTTCTCCCAAGTATTCAGTTCTAAATATTATAAAACTCATTAATATTTTGTTACTCACTTATATTTTCTTTATTTTCTTTTTCTAACTTCACTAATTTCTTTCGTTGTTGTTGTTGTTGTTTTAAAATATTTTATTTGTTTATTTTTCAGGGAAAGAGTGCACAAGCTGGGAGAGTAACAGGCAAAGGCAGAAGCAGACTCCCCACTGACAAGGAGCCAGATGTAGGTAGGACTCCATCAGGACTCTGGGATCATGATCTGAGCTGAAGGCAGACACTTAATCGACTGAGCCACCCAGGCATCCCCCTTTTTTATTGTTTTAATAACAACAGACCTTAAGGTTGTATATTTGGTACTCTGTATAGCTTTGGTTACATCCAAAGTATTTCAGGGTCGGGGAGAGAGAGAGTTGTGATGCCTTTTAAAAAATTATTATTGGGTTAGGGATAGGGTGCTGGGTGATGGACATTGGGGAGGGTATGTGCTATGGTGAGTGCTGTGAATTGTGTAAGACCGATGATTCACAGACCCATACCTGAAGCAAATAATACATTATATGTTAATAAAAAATAAAAATGAAAATAAATAAATAAATAAATAAAAAATCATTATTAATGGAACAATATACTCTCCATTCACAAAATAGTTCTTTACAAATAAAACAAATATGCTATAAAACAAAGCAAATTCCAGTCAATGATTTTAAATCGGAATATATTACAAAGGGAATCATATAATTTTATAAATGTGCTACAAAGTCATTGGGAATGGGAGGCAGATATAGAAGTAACAAGGTCAGCCATGAGTTGATAATTGTTGAAGCTAAGTGATGTCTATGTGGGAGCTCCTTACACTAGTCTCATTAATTTTGTAACTGGATAACATTATTCATAATTTTAAAATTTTAAATAAATCTTAAAAAGTGACTAAATGAAAATGTTCCAAATTTTCAGCTTGGCACAATCTGGGGCAGATTGTCTTGTCTTGTCACAAGACAAGTCTACCAAACTGATTTTTTTTTCTCTCAATATGAAAACAAAATTATACAACTGAATTTGTGCCTGGTGATGTCAACCAGACATCATAGCATCCCCCGCTCCCTACAAAACCATATAGATACTGACAGGGTCTGGGGATTTATTCTACTTTCAAACTCATAAGATCCTGTTACTATTTTATAAATACTGGAGGATGACACAAAATTCCTAAGTCCCAGAAAAGGACTTTATTACTCGTGGCACGGTGAGCAGCATGAGCATTGCCCCAGATCCCATGGGGGTAAGTGGAGTACCCAGAGGACATACTACATACAATGGGTTTGGATTGCTGATGAGGAACACAGCTTGGGAATCCACTGCTTTTTGGGTTTTGGGGTTTTTTTTTTTAAGATTTTGTTTATTTATTTGAGAGAGAAAGAGAGAGAGAGAGAATGAGAGGGGAGAGGTCAGTGGGAGCAGCAGACTCCCTGCTGAGCAGGGAGCCTGATGTGGGACTTGATCCTGGGACTCCAGGATCATGACCTGAGCCAAAGGCAGTTTCTTAATCAACTGAGCCACCCAGGCACCCAGGAATCTACTGTTTTTAAAGTAAGTGGTAAGAAAGCCTGTACTCTGAACCCACATGGACCTGTGACCCAGATTCAACAATTATAATCTTTTAGATGATACGGTTCATTTATATTCTCACTCAATTCCTCCCCCAACCGAATCAGTTTGAAGCAATATCTGACCTACATGTAATTGCAACCCACAAAGCTGTTCACTATAAACACAACCCTGGGAAATGGCATTAGGAAACAACAGTCAGGAAGGAACTTAACATTCTTGGCATACCCAACAAACAGGTGCAGGGATGTTCAGGGTCTGTAGAAGATTGTTTTCCCCATCAATCCACTTTTGTCCCTACCTGTCCTGGCTTCTGGCAAACTGTCACCGAAGTATTTCACTCTGTTGGCCACTCTGATTAAATTAATCAAGAGAAGCTAGAACTAAATCTGTTCAACTGGTCTCCCACAGCACCTAATTAAGGCTACTATCATCAGGACTCCAAACAATGAGATAAAGTTAACCTTCAGTACTGACCTCAAATAGGTCTTCCGGGGTCCTGACCAGGCAACTGTCCCAGGGGAGACCAGAGGACTTAATTTCAGACAGTCGGGTTATAGTCTAGCCTAAGGCCCATTCATTATCCATTTCACTAACCTGCTCATCTTTGGTGTCATCGCCAGTAATTACAGGAGGCAATAGAGGGGCTAAAAACCCACCTCTTTCCCTAAAAGAGATATTTCATGGCCCGTTTCCCGCCATCGACAAGCATATAACCCAAACAGGCACATGTAACTCCTATCAGGATTTGTCATTAAACTTGATTTGGATCAGTCTCAGATTGGTTCACATGGGCAGTGTCCCGGAATGGTTCTAACTTCCTTTCCTATCTGCGGCATATCCCTCTCAAACATCAGAGAAGCATGTGAATCAGTAACCTTTTAAACGAATGGGGTGAGATGGTGCCAGTCCCTGGGTTTGTGCCTGTTTAAAGGGGCTGCGGGTTGAGAGCGGCTACTGATGGTGGCTCAGGCACCGCAGTGTAATTTACCACCAGCCACGCTGACGGATTGTCTGCTGCCTTTTCTGTTTGCCTTGTGACGGTGTTGGATCCAGGCAACAAAGAGAATATTTATTGCCTCCACCCTTGTACATCTAGAGTCTAAGGTGTTCCTACCACAGCTGCCAGGGCTGTTTAATCCCAAGGTCTATGGTCTTCCAAGGGGTGGACCAGATAACGGACCAGACAGCTAAGTCATTGGTACTATCCCAAGAGTCATAATCAGCATAGGGAATGTTGATCAGAGTTGTGAACGTGGCCTTGAATTCTGTGTACTGAGTGAACAAGGCCAATTTTTAGTACGGCATATATGGAGGAATTGTTGAACAGCCACAAGACCCCAGGGGACACTAACAGGTTTGCACTTAGCCAAACCCATCCGGTGAACCAGGCCCCAACGCTAAGGGGAGCCTGGGTGAAGAGAGGGCCCCATCACACCAGTGGCTTTACTTCAGGGGCTATAATGTGAATCTAGTTTCCCCACAGTAGCAGCTGCCGCTTTTCCGTATCAACGGAGATGCTGCTGGAGCCAGGCTACTAGGTCCTTGAAGATCCAATTTCCAAGTGTGGGGAAAAAATTTCCAGTTTGACAAGTGAGGTATATCGGGGCTTTTCCTTATTCGGTGTCAAGCCCGCTCTAACTCAAGCCCAAATGGGGACATTTTGCAAAGACACACGTCTTTATGGGTCAGGCTTTCCTGTAACAGGTCAGTAGCCATACACCCTCCCCAACCTTCAACCTCCCACCTCCCCTCCGGCAAGCCGTTTTTATAAAAGAGCACTTGGAGCCTGGAACAGCAGGTGGCGATGTTGCACTAGGGAATTGCCTCTTTGACTTTTGAAATCGTTAACTAAAGCCGTGATTTCCATTTCTTCTCAGATTTTATATTCTTTTTTCTAGACCACCACTAAGAGGACAGAGATTACCTCTCTACATGCCACCGTCCTTGAATGAAAGAATCCTTTCTGGACTTCACACAAGTATTCATATATAACAAGCACGTAGAACGTAAATATCAATTATACAGTTGGCAGTAACAGACAGTAGTACATTGAATCAGTCCAAAAAGCCCTCCCTACCAGATCACTTGAATTTTCCTACTTCACAGAAAATGTTACCCAAACCCCATCAGCTGATTTTTGGATGCCCCCCCCCCCACCGGTCCTCCAGCAAGGATCCCATCCTTGGCATTACTAACATTTGGGGCTCGATAATTATTTGTTGGGGGAGCTCTCCGCGCACTCTAAGATGTTTAGCAGCATGTCCTTGCTTCTACCCACTACATGCCAGTAGAACACACCCTCCCTCCTCCAGTTATGACAACCCAAGGTATCTCTAGACATTGTCAAATGCCACAGAGTTGGAAGCGAGGACTAAATCACCTGGTTGAGAACCACCAGCCCATGGAACATGGACCAATGGACCAATGAGTCTAATAGGCATATAAAGGGTTACAGCTGTTGGAAGTCTAGAAGGTGGGAGGACAGAGGAGGAGGAAGGTAAGCTTTGGAGGATGGCTTTTTTTTTTTTTTTTTTTTTAATCCATTGTCTCTTCAAGCCAGGCTCCACCATATTCTTGCACATATTTTTGCAGCTTTCTCCTGAGTCCTGGGTGCCTTCAGCTACCCTGGCACCTAGCACCCCACCCCCCTCCACTAACTGGGAAGGATTCCAGCCTGGGCACTTGGATACAACAAAGCTAAAAATATTTGAGTTTCTTTGTCCTTGAAGTTCCTCAAACACACTTAGCTTTCTCCTTAAAGCAGCTAAAGTTGGGGAGTGGGGGAAGGGAGGAATCCGGAAGTGCGAGGAACAGAGCAATCCCTCGCCAGTAAGCAAGGCTTCTTACCGACCTCCAGGTTCAAGTGGCTGCCAGCAGCCTGGGCTCATCCAAACCAACGCCCGTTTCAGATCCACTTAAGTTTCCATCCCCATACTGCCGACATCATTAATCTAAACTTTGGGGATCCCCTGACTCAGCCGCTTTTGACTGCCCCACTGTCATATAACATCCCATTCTCTTCCTACTCTTGAGGAGAGAGAGCACAATCAAAACATCATTAGGGTAAATTGGGTTGTTGTTGTTGTTTTTAAAGATTTTTATCTATTCATTTGACAGACAGAGATCACAAGTAGGCAGAGAGGCAGGCAGGGGGCATGGGAAGCAGGCTCCCTGCTGAGCAGACAGCCTGTTTCGGGGCTGGATCCCAGGACCCTGGGATCATGATGTGCACCAAACGCAGAGGCTTTAACCCACTGAGCCACCCAGGTGCCGCTGGGTAAGTTGTTTCAATCCTGCTTTTTATCACTTATCCTCTAAATGTACATTAACAGGGTCAGGAGAGGGCATACTTTGCACCTTGTTCACGATTTGAGTAAAACCATTTGCTACTAGATCCTGGAGAGTCTTCTCTTGCCCACTAACACAGCCCATAGGGTCTTCCAGAAAGGCATATCTCTGCCAGCATCCCATCCTGTCACCAAAACTGTCAGAAACTAAGATTTTACCTTACACATGCTAATAATTTAGCCTGTTACTGTTTTCATGGATGTTGGCAGAAGACACAAGATTCTTGGGCCAGAGATAAAGTACTTTATTACTCACACACAGCAAGTAGCATGAAAATAATGTCACATCAGTTGCCTGTGGGGACAAGGTGTAGAGGGCCCAGGTGTTGCTATGCATACAGGGAGTCTGCTTTGTAGCTTAGGAAAAATGAGTTTGGGGAATCCAGTGCTTTTAGAGTATCTGCAAGACAGGCAGAAAAAAATACCCAGAATGAAGGACAAAAAGAATGAGGAGATAAATAAATAAAATCTTTAAAAAAAAAAAAAAAAAGGCGCCTGGGTGGCTCAGTGGGTTAAGCCGCTGCCTTCGGCTCAGGTCATGATCTCAGGGTCCTGGGATCGAGGCCCGCATCGAGCTCTCTGCTCAGCAGGGAGCCTGCTTCCTTCTCTCTCTCTCTCTCTCTGCCTGCCTCTCTGTCTACTTGTGATCTCTCTCTGTCAAATAAATAAATAAAATCTTTAAAAAAAAAAAAAAAGAATGAGGAGAACATAGGAGCATAGAGGCTGTAGTAAGATTTTTGAAAAGTGGTTACCCTAATATACGAAAACAGTCTCCTCATAAACTGGAAATGAGTCCAATTAGTGACAAATTTGCTATTTTTCTCTCATTTGTCAATGTTAGCAAATAATTTTCTTGGAAAAAAATGAAATAAGTCAGTAGCAGCTGTCTCAGAATAACGATGTTACTGGTCCTGACTTCCAACATCTCCATCCCCCAGGACGAGGAGCATTTTTACCTGTGTACACCTAAGTTATAGGGCTGTATCAGGGATCTTTGGACTATAATCAGGGAGAAGAAGTCTTGAAAATAAATGAATAAGGAATTCTGGACTAAATGGTGTTGGACCAAAGTTCCCTCCCAGAACACGCAAGTTCCTCTTCTTTTCTGAGAAGGATAATTTATAACCTCAGATCATCCAATGATTTCACTTAAATAAAATTATACTTCGTTGCATAGAGGTTAAAAGCACAGGCTCTGAAGTTAAATCAGCCTTTGTTCAACCCCAGCATCACAATTTGTCAGTTTGGGCACCAGAAGTAAGTTATAAAATCACTCTGCATCTGTTTCCTTATTGGTGAAATGGTAACAATGTCACCAAGCCTCAAAGGGTGGTTGTGAAGATTCAGTGGGACATTTAATCACATTTGGCTTTTATCAGTAGTTATGTTGAGGGGGTCATGTTTAAAGCAGATAACCAGCTCTTCCTAGTTCCTTGGGAAAGCAGCTTAAGGATTCAGGCACTGGGGCAGTAAGAAAGGGAGCACAAAAACTAAGGATATGACAGGTGTGGAAGGGAGTGGCAGCTGGGTATTTGTGGGGGGCCAAGATAAGGCTAATCACTACCTTTCTTTACTATGAATAGAGCTTTTTTTTTTTTAAGATTTTATTTATTTATTTGACAGAGAGACAGCAAGAGAGGGAACACTAGCAGGGAGGCTGGGAGAGGGAGAATTAGGCTCCCTGTAGAATAGGGAGCCCGATGCAGGGCTTGATGGATGGCGGGGCTCAATTCCAGGGCCTGAGTAGAAAGCGTAGACGCACTGAGCCACCCAGGTGCCCCTGAATAGAGCATTTTTTAAAGGAACGGAAAACATTTCATTTCAAACTTCCTCAAGTATGAGGAAGATATACATTTAGTGATGAACACAGGTATTCTAGAGTTCCCTCAAAAAAGAATTTCAGGAAGGACCACCTTATACTTTATGCATTGCCAAGCAATGTTTCTGCTTTGTGCCATGCTAGAGAACATGGAACAAAGTATAATAAAGGGGGCAGGAAGAAAGTGACATGGTCTCGCCCTCATGGGCATATATTTCAGACAGCTGCTCCCTGGTGCCAATCTGTGGACATGCTAAAGTAGAATCACCTGCAGGGTTTAGATTCCTCTGACACTGAGCACCGATCCCACCCCTGACCTGATGAATCAACATTTTAGGTGGTGAGAGACATAGGAGGCGGTGTTCTTTTCTTTTGGGGGGTGGGGAGGGGCAGAAGGAGACAATGAGAGAGAGAGAGAGACTCTTAAGTAGGCTCCACACCCAGGATAGATTCTCACGCGGGGCTTAATTTCAACACCCTGAGATCAATTTCATCAGCCTGAGCTGAAATCCAGGGTCAGACGCTTAACTGACTGAGCCACCCAGGTGTCGCAAGGAGGCACTATTCTTTTTTTTTTTTTAAAGATTTTATTTATTTATTTATCAGAGAGAATGAGCACAGGCAGACAGAGAGGCAGGCAGAGGCAGAGGGAGAAGCAGGCTCCCCGCCGAGCAAGGAGCCCGACGTGGGACTCGATCCCAGAACGCTGGAATCATGACCCGAGCTGAAGGCAGCCGCTTAACCAGCTGAGCCACGCAGGCGTCCCAAGGAGGCACTATTCTTAACAAGTGCCCTCTCGTGATTCCAAGTAACAGTCTGGGAACCACCACTGGTGTTTCTCAAAAGATGGTCAGACTCTCAAATTCAATCTGCAAGAGAATGGCATGTGAATGTATGTTTTCAATGCACCAGGAGATATGAGAGATGTGCTCTCAGACTGCCTTTCTCTAACACCATTTCCTTTTTATTAAATGATATGTGTCAAAGTGCATTATAAATTCAAAAGTGTGATACTAAGTTAGTTGGGTACAGTTTTTAGGACCTTTCTATAAACTGAGGAAGACCAGTTTACACAAGTAACTGAAGTCAGTGTAGAGTACAACAGGGCACTTCTCAGAACCTAACAGGTCTCTGACCACATCTTCATGGTTCTTCTTATGGCAGCAGAAACTTCTGGCAGGTGAGACTGCTAGAACAGTGCAGTGGCCTCAACTGAAGTCCCTTCTGCACTAGCCCCTGGAGTCATCTGCGGTCCCTGAGCAGCTTCACACCTGGATGACTTCTTCGCAGAAGGTCCATAAAGTCTATATACTCCTCTAGGCCACTTGTAGTCTTTTGTGCCACAACAGAAATATTTATCAGGCGAACCCTGTATCAGTCTAGTAACATGGTTCTAAACCCCATCAATGTTTAGCTTTCTTAATGCACCATGAGATCCAAGTTCAAGAAGTGAGATTCAGAATGAGGAAGACACTAGACAGGAAGGAGAGGACAGATTGAGGGTTAGAGAAGACACTAAATTCCCATTTTAGATGCGAAGAATGGCAGGTGCCTTTGGAATATCTGGGTGGTGCTACCCCACAAATGGCTGGAAATAAAGCATATGGAGATCTGAAGACGGGTAAGAACAGTGACAGAGACCTGACAGGCTTCCACTAGATGTTGCACGGAGTTTGCGTGGAGAGAAAATAAATTAAGAAAAACTCACCAGCATATGGAGTCACATGTAAGAGGAGAGGAGAATAAGTGCTGTAAAGGAGCCTACGAAAGAGGGATCAAAGACAGATGCAGTGATCACCAGAGCCAAGGGCTCTGAAGCCAAAAGGAGGTTAAAATTTCAAGGAAAGACTAGTCACCAGTGTCAAATAACACGGAGCAGTCAGTGAGGACAAGAACAAAAGACAGGCCAAGTGGATTTGCAATTTGCATGTCACTGGTGACTTTCCTGAGAGCAATGGAGCCCCGTGATGTGGGTACTACAGGTTTCTCCCTCTCTCCTAAAGTGGAGCGTTCCTAGGAAACAGAAATGGCAGAAAGCAAAGAAGCAATCACCATTAACTTCTGTGGAAAATTTTTTGAGCATTCTGAGACTTAAAAAAATAACTTCTTGGGTGCCTGGGTGGCTCAGCGGGTTGAGCCTCTGTCTTCAGCTCAGGTCATGGTCCCAGAGTCCTGGGATCGAGTCCTGCATCGGGCTCTCTGCTCAGCGGGGAGCCTGCTTCCCCTTCCCTCTCTGTCTCTCTGCCTACTTGTGATCTCTCTCTCTGTCAAATAAATAAAATCTTAAAAAAAAATAACTTCTTTTAAGCTTTTCTGGTACCTTAGGACACATCTTGCTAAGGGATGCACAAAATTAATCGAGATAAAGCACAGATGCTCACAGACACGGTCCAAAGTTATGGTGGCTTGATGTTGGGTAGCTGACTGAGTGTAGTTCTGGGAGAAGGAGCTTGGCAGGGCCACTCTCCCCATATAACAGCTTGCTGCAAAACAAACATTGGGAGCACCTGGGTGGCTCAGTGGGTAAAGCCTCTGCCTTCGGCTCAGGTTATGATCCCAGGGTCCTGGGATCGAGCCCCACATCGGGCTCTCTACTCTGCACGGAGCCTGCTTCCCCCCTCTCTCTCTGCTTGCCTCTCTGCCTACTTGTGATCTCTCTCTCTGTCAAATAAATAAGTAATTAATTTTTAAAAAAATGAATGCTATTTTCACTTTTGTCTTTTTTGTAAAATTCTTTTAAGATTTCTTTCAGTTAGCGAAAAAAGGTAGGAATATAGGTCTTTCATAAATTGAAGTGGTGGAATACCGACTCGTAAAAAGTAAGAGATATCTGGATTTTCTTCATGGTTTGGGCCAGTGTTTTACTAATAAATTCCAATTTCCTTTAGAGTTTTGATTTTATTATTTTCTGTCAAGGATTATCAGTTATCATATTAGATGTCTGTTATCATTGAACATTATCACCCTAACTTCCAAGGGAACTCTATTATTATTTTTCAGAGTTTGTGGTGGAACTCTGGCATACGGTAGACACTCAGGAAAGTTTGTTCAATGAATGTCCATAAGAAGAACGGGTGAATGCGAATTTAGGAAGCATGTGGGAGGAAAGTCTTCCATATTGGAAATACAGTAAATATCTCATCTTTCAAAGTTAAATATAACCCTTTATATTTAAAAATTAGATGCAGGGCACCTGGCTGGCTCATTCGTCGGGCATCTGCCTCTGGCTCAGGTCATGATCCCAAGGTCCTAGAATCGAGCCCCACATGGGGCTCCCTGCTCAGCAGGAAGCCTGCATCTCCCTCTCCCACGCCCCCTGCTTGCGTTCCCTCTCCCGCTCTCTCTGTCAGATAAATGAATAAAATCCTTAAAAAAAAAAATTAGATGCAATTAGGGGATAGCTGTAGCTTGGAAGACAGACAGGCATGAAGACTGAATCCCAGCTATGGGGCATTCTGTATCTGCAAAATGGGGTAATACTCTTCACTTCAAGGACAGATGGAGGAGTTTAATTAAATAAGACACGTAAAGATCCAACCATAGGACCCTGCACAGAGGAGCAGAGTGGTAACTAACCGGTAGCAGTGTTAGTATTAGCTATTAGCTATTCGTCCTACAGGCTGTTTATTCAGATGCTCAAGACAGAAAACTACAGTAATCTTCGATATAAGTTGGCAGGAAAACCTCGCCACTTTCGACCTAAAGGTCTAATCACTTCTTTGTACTTACATTTGCTGAAGAAGAAGGCAACCCCAACCAACCTATCGATTGATAAAAAGCGGATCTTGTGACGAAGGCGCACACAGTGTCAACTCTCCGCCATTTCTCTGATATCCGACCAGTGATCAGCCTGCATTATAAAGTGTTGTCACACGTTTAAAAAAAATTTTTTTAACTAGAAATTCTGCATTCATAACCATGGAAACGTCGAAGTCCTATGATGTTAGCATAATTCTGATGCCCATCTGGTACGTTTTGCAAGGAATTCAGGAGGGAGTAGGCGTAGGGGATGGACACGAGAAGGTGAAAGGGGGCGAGTCGGTGGGGAGAGGGGTAACGTGACTACAAGTACCAGAGCAGCCAAAGAATAAAGTCTCCACCTTTACGGCCAAGTCATTTTTAAAAGCAAAAAAAGAAAAATGACTGCATTTCTTTTCCACCCCTTCGGCTCACTTCCTAGCGGGAACCGGACAGTCGCGCCCTATACCTCAGAGTGAGCGAAAGCCACCCGCGTCCCAGGCTGTGGGCCCGCAGGGGTGGACCCAGCCGAGCACGCGGCCGCCCGCTTCCTGCTGCGGAGCCCTTAGCCACCGCCCCCTGCCGCCTAGGGCGATGTCGCCGGAGCCGGGAGGGGCGGGGCAGCCGGGACAGACTCCGCCCCGCCCCTCCTGCCGCGGCCCGGCTGCGCCCGAGCCCGACGCCCCCCGCTCCGCCCCTGCTCCGCCCACCCGCCGGTGGCCCCGGGGGACGCAGGGGGAGGGGCGCGGAGGCGGCGGCCCCTGGAACAGCGCAGCGTAGGGGAGCGCGCCCTGCACTTGGAGCCTGCCCGCCCGTCAGATCCTGGCTGTGCATTCAGCGGTGAGTACCGGCCCGGCCCGGCGGATGTCCCGGGGCGGGAGCGCCCGCCGCCCTGTCCCCGGGGCAGTCGGCGCGAGCCTCTTCCGCGGCGCCCGAGGCTCCCTCCCCGAGAGGGACTGAAGTGCGCAGAGCGGCCCGGGGCTGGAGAGAAGCGGGGAAGGCCCAGGGGAGAATCGGGGAGGGGACTAGCTCCGGGCAATCGACCTCTCCGCTCGTCTCCAGCCTGTGCCGCGCGGGCGACAGGATTCAGGGACTGGAAATGGCTTTCCTCGTCCCTCCTTGCCTTGACTGTGCATGCCGCTGGAGAGTCCTCGCCGAGGTTGTGCGGGCCTCAGGGGGAGTCCTCACCCAGGCTCTGCAGGCCGGCCGAACTGGCGAATCCTAACCTAGAAGAAGGTGTGCGGGCCTCGCTGGGGTGTCCTAACCCCAGGAGGGTGTGCGGGCCTCACTAAGGAGTTCCCACCGCGCCCGGGCTTACCGAATAGGGAAATCCTCACTGAGCCGGCAGGTCGGGGAATCCACACCAAGTGATAAGGGGCAAATGGGGTGAGGTGGAAGGGTTGGGCACAGAGCCTACCTTCATAGATTCAGAGATCCCGGAAGGAGCATGGGCTGCCTTTCCTAATTGAGCCAGACATCAGAATGGAACATCTTTCCTGCAACACACATAACCCTCCTCACAGGCTTGGGGGCGGGGAGACACAGCCTCTAGGACAGCAGTGCTTAAACTTTTGGGGCGCTCAAAAACCCTTTTACACTCATGAAAATTCCTATACCAAAGAGCTTTTGTTTATGTGGGCTGTATTTTTTATATTTACCATATATATAAAACAAAATTTACCGTATTTAATAATCCATTTTTTAAAATAGTGGACCTATTACATATTAACATAGCATTTTATGAAAATATCCTTATTTTCCAAAACAGAATGTTACTGAGAAGAGTGGCATTGTTTTATATTTTTACGCATATCTTTGATGTCAGGTTTATTAGAAGACACCTGGATTCTTATATCTGCTTCTTCATTCAGTCTTGCAATATCCCATCATGTTGCTTCTGGAAAACTCTACTGTATACTCCTGAACACATGATGGTGAAAAAGACAAATTGCATCTTGGTGTTATAATGAAAGTTGTTTTGATCTTGTGGATACACTTTGAGAACCACTGGTGTAGGAAATGCTTTGGAGGCTTAAGTCATTTGTCCTCCCTCTTGCTTGGGTTGCTTGCTCTAAATGGAAACACACACCACCCCATGCATGGACAATGTTAACCTCTGGAATTTGGGACCAAGCTTGATCTCACTTTGGAAACTAAGTACTAGGTTCCCACATAAGAGATGATGAACCCCAATAGCCTCCTGAAAACTCAGCAAGGCTCACAGATGGCTTTGGTTGTTACTGTGCCCATAGAGCTGGCCTGTCTGTGTGCCCCGATTGCAGCAGTGATACGGCAGAAAGGACCTGTGGGTTTAGAGAAGTGGCCACAGGGAGCCCATGCCAAGTGTGTAGGCATTGGTGTGAAGTTACCAACTAGCCAAAAAGTCATTTCCAAAAGAATATTGCCTTCCTTTCCTCCATGGTCAATGCTGTTTGTACTTGTGTAACCTAAGAGCTTATTGAAGTAGTATCAGGATTCCCCAATCTTGGTGCTCTTCCACTTTCCACTTTTAGAGGTGTTCCACCTGGACCAGCCCTGCCTCAGCCCCTTCCAGAAAGCCATGTTCAATGCCCTGGTGTGTGGTGGGTGGGATCCCTCTCTGGTTTCTTTCCTCGGCTTCATGCTCTGTGAAAATAAATTGCAGATAGAAATTACATACATGTGTACACCAAAGGAAAATGATTCCCCGACTCTCCTCCCTTTTGCTCCGCCATCCACAGAGCCTCTCCTGCTCTGATGAAGCAGCTTGGATACTGAGAAATGTTGAGAAAGTTAAAGCTGATAGTTGAGAAATGTTAAAGCACATAAGTGGATTGCATCTGTTGTTGCCCTGGCCCCAGGTGGGAGAAGGGAATGGGATCGCTGTGCACCGGCTGTGTTCTTGGAGTAAAACTCCACTTTGGTGGTAGGGGGTATCTTATCCCTTCCGCACTTGTTTATTGACTGCCTGCTTTACCAAGGGCCCAGTCCCTACTGGACACTTCGGAGTAGTGAGCACAAACAGATGCAGTCCCGGTCTTTCTGGAGTTACGGTCTGGTAGCTTAGGTAACTGCTGGTTAATGGAGCCAGTCCACTGTTGAGTGTTTGCATGAAACCTGGTCCTGCGGGAAGAACACTACCGCTACCAGTTGTGTGATCTGAAGCACATGGTGGAAAAGCCAGAGTCCCAAGCCGTGACGATAACGATAAAACCAACACTTACTACCATATGCCTTCTTTTCTCTGTTCTTCCTTTTACAGAGGAGGTGACTCCCTGGGGGGCAGCCAGACCCTGTATTGGGAAATGAGCTCTAGTAGGTTCCAGTCACTGGGGCAGCCTTGGGCAAGACACTCTCTCTGGGCCTAAGTGTCTACATCTTTAAAGTGGGTGGTTGGGCCACTGATAACCAAGGAGCCAGTGGTTTGCATTGGCATTTGTGCATCTCTTCCCAGCTCCATGTTCAAGGGCATCACATTTTTTTAGCTTTTAGTTGGCCGTTATGGGAATATCCACACCACGGAAATCAAGAGATGGTGGAATCAGGGCTCCTGCACCACAGAGAGCAAGTAGTTAGAGGTTTCCTGGCACACCGGTGCTATCGTGACAGCCTGCGTGCTTTTCGTGTGTTTGTACAGTTGACCCTTGAACAACATAGCAGACAGGTCGGGGTACTGACTTCCTGTGCAGTAGAAGATCCAGGTATAACTTTTGATTCCCCCAAAACTTCACTACTAATAGCCTACTGCTGATCGGAAGCCTTAGCAATGATACAAACCATTACAACACAGTTTGTCTGTATGTGTATGATATGCTGCATTCTTATAGTAAAGCTAGAGAAAATAAAATGTGAAGAAAATCATAAGGAAAATAACATTTACTTTACTGTACTTTGTGGATCAGTGGACCCATGTAGTTCAAATCCTTATTGTTCAAGGGTCACCTGTATTTTTTAAAAAAGAAACTCTTTAAGGGTACCGGGGTGACCCAGTCAGTTAGGTGTCTGTCTTTGGCTCAAGTCTTGGTCTCAAGGCCGGAGGATAGAGCCCTGTGTCAGCAGGGAGCCTGCTTCTCCTTCTCCTTCTGCCTCCCCCACCTTCCCGCTTATGCTCTCTCTTCTCTCTTCCTTAAATAAATAAACAAGATCTTTAAAAATAATTATAATAATAAAATAAATTCTTTCGCCTGGACAAAGACACTGAATATGGGGTATGTGATTCAGTTCCTCCAGAACTTTTCACAGGGAACAAACAGTCTGTTTTCTATCATATCCTAGAAGATGAATCAACAGACTTTTCTTTAGGCTTTGTGGGCTCTACAGTCTCTTACTGTCCTTGCACCTTTTCAGCTCTATTGTTGTTGTGTGAAAACAACCACAGACAATATGCAAATGAATAGGCACAGCTGGGTTCCAGTAAAGTTTTATTTATAAAAACAGGGGCTGGGCCATAGTTTACAGACCCATCTTAGGATGTCAGAACAGGAGCCACGCTTTGAGGAGATGATTTCATGGAAAGGGACATTCTTTAGGACTTTATCCATGAATACCACAGATTTGGTGCTCGAGGACACACAGCTGGAAGAGCCAACTGCAAAGGATTTGGAGTCGATTGAAAAAGAATCCATAGTAGGTTGTTTAAATCAAGGCCAAGTATGGTGAGGAGGGAAGATGTCTTTATTCCCAACTGCCTCTCTCTTGGGAGCCAGCTCAGATATTATGCTGGGACTGATAGACCTGCAGTCTAAACCAGCATGTGAATTTTGGGCGTTCTTGGGCAAAAATCAATAGTGTTTCTAACAGGTATTCTGATTCCTGGGAGAGGGACAAAAGTGTTAAAAACAGGAGGGGAAATCATCATTACATGTGTTTATATTATATACACTGTGGATTACATTGTGTGTGTATACACACCTATACGTGCATATTTGTCTATATATGAATCTAAGATATGTGGCTGTGCGATTATTGTTCCACGTATTTAAAAGAGTCTTAGGAATGTTTAGAAGACAGACATACCAAGCTGTTACCAGTAGCCAGTTCTGGGCAGTGAAATGGGGGAGAAGAAAGACGGGAACTCTTCACTTACTACTCTTTGTAATACCGTGTGTTTGCTTACCCTGCAACATTCAAGTATTGCTTTTATAACCTAAAAATAAAACAAAAAACTAAAATCCCAACAACCGATACTTTTTGAAAGAAAATAGGATTATTTCTCTGGTAAGAATATTACTACCACCCCTTCTCCCCTAATAAAACAAATTATTTTAACTGTCACATCACAATTCTGAACTAGCATATATACTACTATATATATTAATTCAAAATAATATTGGAAGAGAGGCCTCTCAGATCAAAACATGTTAGTAGATGACTTAACCCCCTGTCCAAGATTACAAGAACCAGACGAGTGTTCTTTTATGGACTATTATGCATCCCTTAGATTACTGTTGTAAAATGTTTTTTCATGAACCTGTCATGAAGTATAGTTTTTAGATTAAAACCAGGTTACCCAAGAATAGTTTCCTGTGGTCCTATTTTCATGAGGAGAGAGAGCACATGCATGCGTATATGGGCTGCACACACATGCACAAAGGCAAATGATATGCCAAAGGCTCCGTGGTTTTCTCTTGCTGATGGGGTGAAGTTGCTTTTTAAATTTTCTTCACTTTGCTAA
The DNA here is from genome assembly GCF_902655055.1 of Lutra lutra. Taxonomy (NCBI): domain Eukaryota; kingdom Metazoa; phylum Chordata; class Mammalia; order Carnivora; family Mustelidae; genus Lutra; species Lutra lutra. Next base: position 56,730,848 of record NC_062290.1, read on the forward strand.
TCAGTATTTTCTAGCATGTATTAAACAAGTATTAAATTTAATAGAAGTAGTAAATTCAAACAGCTATTAAATTTGATAGGACCAAAAATAACCACCCAGTTACTTGTATCTTGGGGACAGCACAGTTGCCTTCATTTTCTCCTGACTTGTCTCATAGCAGATGCCTGCCTACTCCCTTTCTCCAATGGGAAATAGAGAAAAAGTATGGAGCAAGAGGCATGGGGAACCAAAAACGGGCCCACGGACAGACCTCAGTCAGGCTGTGCTTGTCCACTTCCCTGTGGAGTTGGCTCCAACCTCAGCCCCTCCCTCTTCCTCCAGGTGACCCAGAGGTTAGAAAGTGCATAGGATTAGTGCCATTACCTGAGAAGCTATCAGCTGACCATCTTCCTAGAATAAATGGCCTTTGTTTCATTTTGTTTCTTTTCTTTTTTCAAGTAGGCTGTATGCCCAATGTGGAGTCCAATATGGAGCATGAACTCAGGACCTTGAGATGAAGATATCAAAAGTCACACATTTAACCAACTCAGCCACCCAAGCACCCCGCTTTTTAAGCTATTTTTATTTTTTAAAAGGTTTTTTGTTTTGTTTTGTTTTTTATAAATGCTAGCTGCTTTTTTTTTTTTTTTTACAGATTTTATTTATTTATTCCACAGACAGACATCACAAGTAGGCAGAGAAGCAGGCGGGGGCGGGGGGTGGGGAAGCAGGCTCCCTGCCAAGCAGAGAGCCGGATGCGGGGCTCGATCCCAGGACCCTGGGATCATGACCTGAGTCAAAGGCAGAGGCTTTAACCCATTGAGCCACCCCGGCGCCCCTTTAAGCTATCTTTAATGGAAAATTTCAGATATATAAAGAAGTAGAGAGTATAAACTCAGCTTCAACAATTGTGAACATTTGGCCAATCTTGGTCCATCTATACCTTTCCCCAAATTCACTTCTTTTCTTCCCTCTTTGAGGAATTAGCATCTTACTTTCAACTGTATAAATTAACAAAACTTATTATTTATGGTGTCTTTTTTAAAAAGCATGCACTGATGCTGTAGGAAAATTCTTCATATTCTACCCTAATGTCAGCCCAAATGAACAACTGCCCAGCCCTTGAGCCCTTGCTGTGTTTCCTGCTTCCCTGTGTTTGCATTCATTCTTCTCTCTGCCTACGAGTCTAAATCAGTCTGCTCTCATTTCTTCTCCCAGTGCTCTGTAAAGCCTTTCTCAGTTCTCCAGGCTATAGCTGTCTCTTTCCTGGACTTCTTTATGACCCTTATTTAGCATATCATAGTTATTTGTGTCCTTATCTTGGATAAGCACTGTTAGACTGTACTGTTCTTATGAAACAAGGAGTATTTTCCTGACCTCCCTCTTCAGTGGTACTTCACAGTGCTTAATGCAGAGAAGGTGCTCAGAAATATGTGCTTAATTAATTTGACTTGATTACATTCACTGAAGAAAATTTTCGATTATAAAAGAAACGCATCACACTTAAAGGAAAATGTTCAGATACAGCCTGGGACCGAAAACATTTGATCTCACCTGCAAGGATTTTATTTTATTTTTCTAAAGATTTATTTATTTATTAGAGAGAGGGGGAGAGCAGAGGGAGAGGGATAAGCAGACCCCACACTGAGCATAGAGTCCAATGTGGGGCTCTGACCCAAGACCCCGAGACCATAACCTGAACCGAAATCAAGAGTCGGGAGTCCTAACCAACTGAGCCACCCAGGTGCCCCTCACCTACAAGGATTTTAAGACTTTAAAGAATTGTAATGAAAAGAATTTTCAATTTGAGCCAATATAGAAAGGCAACTTTTTTTGAGGAAAATAATTTTTCTTTATGGTCACTTGTCAGTTTTTCACATATATATCTGGAACCTATAGCTCTTCTCTGCTTTTTTAGAATGCTTTTTTACCCCAGCTAGGTAAGAGTGACTCTGACTGTATTTTAGAATACAGTTTGTTTTTTTTTTAAAGATTTTATTTATTTATTTGACAGACAGAGATCACAAGTAGGCAGAGAGGCAGGCAGAGAGAGAGAGGGAAGCAGGCTCCCTGCTGAGCAGAGAGCCCGATGCGGGACTCGATCCCAGGACCCTGAGATCATGACCTGAGCCGAAGGCAGCGGCTTAACCCACTGAGCCACCCAGGCGCCCCTAGAATACAGTTTTAAAACGTAGATTTAAATCTTCAGTAACAGAAATAGGCTACACGTCGGACGCACAGACCACATGAAGTAAGTTGATACCAATCTCATGGATGCTGGTAGCTCACAGGTATAGAGTTCCCTGTGCACACCGTGCTGCACTGTTGCCGTGTATAACTATCAGAGCAGCCCTCGGGAGCTGGGCAGAGCAGCCCAGGGCAGGTATGGTTACCTTAAATCTGCAAGGATACAAACCTGGGTTTAGGGAGATGGAGTGAATCTTGCCGAAGGCAGAAAGAAGGGGAGTGTGATTTTAGGCTTGGATTGGAAACCTGAGGGCTTTGGGATTAGGTGTTGCAAATGTGCAAAGATAGGAAACTGTCTTTTTCAATATCATATGTCTTTGGGAGACAGACCAGGTTGCTGAGGTAAGTTATGTATCCCTTAAGGCCATAGAACCACCGAAGTGATCTGGTACTTTTTGAAGCAGTCATTTCTCAGATCCCTCATGTTCTGCCTTAGTCTTTTGCCATAAGAATGAATCCACTTTCTGATGAATTAGCAAGGCTGCTCTGCTAAGTGCCGGTGTGATTCTGTCTCATTGTCTTTTCTTGGCTTAAGGAGAGCTCTGAGCAGGCCCATCTTTGGATAGTGTGACTTGCCTAGGCTCTTGCTCAAACAGATGTGTATGGAGGACTTTGTTACTCCTTTGCCTCATCATCCTTTTATAACCATTTTTTTTAAGATTATTTATTTATTTATTTAACAGAGAGAGAGAGACACCACAAGTAGGCAGAGAAGCAGGCAGTGGGGCAGTGGGGGGTGGGGAGCAGGCTCCCTGCGGAGCAGAGAGCCGGATGCGGATGCGGGGCTCCATTCCAGGACCCTGAGATCATGACCTGAGCCGAAGGCAGAGGCTTAACCCACTGAGGTAGTCAGGCACCCCCTTTTATAACCATTATTGTAAAATTACAAAGCAAAATATGTACACTGTAGTGTAGTTCATGAAGAGGTTTTGTCAGCCTAAGGGAATCCTCCTACATGATCACCAGGTTTGAATTTTGGTTTGAGAAGAGGAGAGGTGAATATACCATTGCTGATGGTCTCTTACATGCAAGAGCTATGCTAGGAGAGGCATACAGAAAGTACAGTTCTGTAATAGTGGTGGCAGAAGGACGAGTCTCAGGATTGGTTTTAAGGGTGGTAGGTTTCATAAAAGCTTTATTTGTTCAGTGAAGTAATCAGTTGCATTTTTTTTTAAGTAAGCTCCACATGCAGCATGGAACCCAGTGCGGGGCTTGAACCCATGACCCTGAGATCAAGATCTGGACTGAGAGTAAGAGTCAGACGCTTAACCGAATGAGCCACCCAGGTGCCCCATCAGTTGCATCTTAAATGCTGGTGTTGTCTGTATTACTGACATCAGCTCATCCTTTCAAAGTTACCTATCATGCCAATTTTGCCAAAGTCAAGGATATTTTAGGGGAAATAGAGATTGACTTTCTAGTCTTGACACATGTCCCTTGGAGTGTGAAGATTGTTTTAATATGAGATTTCATTTTTTTCTTAAAGATTTTATTTATTTGACAGACAGAGATCACAAGTAGGCAGAGAGGCAGGCAGAGAGAGAGAGGTGGAGGCAGGCTCCCTGCGGAGCAGAGAGCCCGATGCGGGGCTCGATCCCAGGACACTAGGATCATGACCTGAGCTGAAGGCAGAGGCTTAACCCACCTAGCCACCCAGGGAGTGGGTGGATTAAAAAATGGATTTTTTAAATCCATTTGATTAACTTGGGTATTCATATGAGGAGTGACCATAAGTTCCATCACTTGTGCCGGTGACTTGAGGCAACACAGTGCTAGAGTCAGCCCGGCATCACAGGGCCTGGTTTGACCCCCAGCTTAGCCACTTACCAAGACTTAACAGCCTTGGCATATTACTTAACCCCTCTAGTCCTCAGTCTTACTGCTTGTAAAATGGGATGGTGATGCCGTTCTCACAGGGTCGCTAACAGACCACGTGAGACAACGTAGCTGAGGTGCCTGGCACCCCCAGGTACCCAGCACATGTCCCCAGCTGCAGTGCTCACAGACAGATGGAGAACTTATGGCACAGTGCCTACATGCTGCTTCCATTCTCCCGAACTTTTGTCCCAGCCCAGAGCTCCTGAGCTCCAGACCCACGTAGGCAGCCACCTGCCAGATGTCTTCATCCCAAAGCCGCCACCACTAAAACCAGTATCTTGGCTCCAGTCTTGGTAATTGGCTCTGCCAGTTTGCCCAGATGAGTTACATGGAAACTGTCCTAGACTTCTTCCTCATCTCTCTTCTTCAGTCCATTCTGCTTGCTTTACTCTCGCTGAGATCACTTGCCTCTGACCTCGTTTTCTGACTTGGTGACAGTAACACCGCGGTAACATCGTGGATGATACCAGTCAGCATCCTTCCCCTGAGGCAGTCCCTGTGACTCCCAAGTGATCTCAGAAAATCCAATCAGGTTTCTGGGAGTTCAGCCTCGAATCCTTTCACGGTGCCTCCTGTCTTCAGGATAAATCTGAGCCTTTTTGTGATGTAGACCCTGCCCTTCACTTTTCGCTCCTCTCTTAGCTCTGTCCCCATGAACCCTGTACCTCATCCACCTGGGACTTTCTGACTTCCATGAGGTCACACTTGCGTGCCTTCGCAAGTCCTATTTTCTCTGCCCAGAATATTCTTTCAGCCTCCTTCTGTGTAGTTCTGGGAGGCTTGTGGCTGGTGTTGCCTATCCCTGGAGGCCTGCCTGTGCCACCCTCCATCCTACGCTGCTCTCCCTAGAGGCTTCTTTATCACCATTCACCCCTGCTGCAGCTGTCATTAATGCCTCACCAGTCTATATGTGACTGAAGAGCAATGGGGACTAGTATCCCTTTATCCCAGTGGTTTGTAAAAGTCCTGTGTGTGAATGAACTTGCTTCCCTTCTCTAAGACAACCCAGAGAGGCTCAGACGCCAGGTGTGTCTAATGCTATTTTATTGCTTGTCACATCTTTGAGGCAGTGAAGTGGCAATTGCATACAGATGCCATGTCACTGTGTGGACCACCAATGGAACTGGGGCAGAGCTGCCTGACAGGTGGGCTCTAGGGTCTGATGCACTGGATTTTGAGTTCTAGTTCCGCCTCTCGACAAGCCTGCCATCTAGCTTCGGATTTCCAGCTCCTGACCACATCGCTGTACTGCTAATGGGGGAAGAATGTGATGGTCCAAAAACAGGAGCCTTGGGTCCTCCCGGCAGTTGCCTTGCTTCTGGAAAAATCAGCAAATAATGGGTTTATACCTCAAGCTTCTGGGAGCTCTACTAGCGTGAGTCATCCTTCTCTGGTCCAAGTAGTTCCGAGGTGGGTGAGGGTAGATGACCTCAGATAGTGGGTGCATTTGTGGGGATAAATGCTGCCCTGTGAGACCCTAGCAGCCTGACACCTTGCCTTTTGCGGTGACACTGTTTCTATTTCCTAAAATTTGGGTTAGAAAAGTTCATTACCAAGCATCTACAAAATTAGTTCAGAAGCTTGAGGAAATCAGGCAGCTTTCTTAAAGAATGGATATCAACTAGACCTGCTCCGTAATGCTTTTAAAAGTATAGTTGTCTGCCCCTATCCCACTCCTCCTGCTCTCAGAAGTTAGATCCAATAGGATGTGATTCTGCAAATGTCATTTCTGGGTTGTCTGCAGGTGTCTTTTTTTTTTTTTTTAAAGATTTTATTTATTTATTTGACAGACAGAGATTACAAGTAGGCAGAGAGACAGGCAGAGAGAGGGGGAAGCAGGCTCCCCGCCGAGGAGAGAGCCCGATGCGGGGCTCGATCCCAGGACGCTGGGTTCATGACCTGAGCCGAAGGCAGAGGCTTTAACCCACGGAGCCACCCAGACGCCCCGTGCAGGTGTCATTTTTGAAGCCCCACTGATTGCTGTGGGTTGCTACAGAGTAGGGGACCCACATTCCGAGAAGGGGCTGAGGACTGACCTTAATGAGGAGAGAATGAAGTCAGGAGCGGAGGCCTGGGTCAGGATGACTGTGGGGGGGCTCTGCCCCGCTTTTTCCTTCCTTTCTGGCCAAATGTTTTATGACCTCACAATGACTTTCTCTTCCCAGTGCAGCTTAGGAATTATAAACTCTGAAGTTCACAAAACTTTTTGTGAAACTGCTTGTATTAGCCTACAGTGATTTCAGAAATTAAAGATTTTTTTTTTTTTTTTTTTTGACAGACAGATCACAAGTAGGCAGAGAGGCAGGCAGAGAGAGAGGAGGAGGAGGCAGGCTCCCTGCTGAGCAGAGAGCCCGAATGCGGGACTCGATCCCAGGACCCTGAGATCATGACCTGAGCCGAAGGCAGAGGCTTTAACCACTGAGCCACCCAGGCGCCCCTGATTTCAGAAATTAAAACTATTTCTGTTCTTTCGAGTTTGTGCTACTGCGGTTAATATAAAATGAGCTTAAAGGATGTGTCGGGGAAGTCTTTCTCCTTTGGGAATCAGCAAGCCTAGAACTGGGAGTCTTAATGAGACAGGGGCTATTGGATCAGACAGCGCAGTGGCCATGGCCATGGCCATGGTCCCCCAAATCCTCACTGTTGCCTTTGGCAGTGGCTGTATACATGTGCCAAGTGAGTCATGATCATTTTTATGACACATCATTAAAAATTTCCAGAGTTATTTAATAATGAAGTTTAAGGAAATAGAAGGGTTAGATTTCAGGAAGTAGCTACTTTTTAAATGCCATCTAGTATTTTCATGCTATGACTTAATTTCACATCAAGCTTTAACAAATTCTGACATTGGGAATCTATAATTTAAACCAAGTGTAAAGCTAGGACAGTGCATTGTAGTTGGTCTTTAGTCACAGTTCCTAGAGTGGCCAATTCTGCGGCCTCCCCACCTTGTCTCCTCCTTTGCTGCCCTCACTCACCCTCTTCAGGCCTACTTGCCTTCCTCAGACCCACCTCAGGGCCTTTGCACATGATCTCACCCCTCCTCCAAATAGTCAGTAGCTTGTCCCCTCACTTTCTTCAAGGCTCTGCTCAAGTGGTTGTGTATCAGTGAGATCCTCCTTTCATCTCCCAGTATCCTTCACGGCCCAACATTCCTTACTACCTTCATCTTGCTTATCCACAGAGCTGGTCACGCTCTGACATTCTGTGTCTTTATTTAGCTGTGTAATCTTCCCTCCCTTCTCCTGGAAGCACCACCAGGGCAGGGACTTTGTCACTTCTGCTCCTGGGTATATCCCCAGTATCTAAAACAGTTTCTGGCACATATTAGAGGGTTAATATAAATACGTGTTGAATACATGAATGAATGAATCATGGAATTTTTTCACTTAGGAGGGACTTTTTAGGATCATTGTTATGTTATGTTATGTTATGTTACAGATTGGGAAACTGAGGCACAGAAAGGTTGTGTGGCTCATTCGAAATGGAGCTCAATCATTTCATCACTGTTAACAGCTCTTTTTAAAAATCCAGGAATATATGTGGAGCCTTCTGGTCAGTTGTCCAGGATGAGACAGGAGAATAAGTGAAAACAGACTGATAGTTTAAAAATTTAACAAAAATAAGACAGGTCATTGTGTAATGGCAAAATTTTCTAATACAGAAAGCAGAGTCTTGTTCATGTTCACACCGTAGAATGCACCTCGCATATAATTAGTGCTCAGGAGATATGTGTTCATGGATTTGGTTACATTTTTATAAAGCCATTCCTTTCTGTAAGACCCTGCTTCTGTGCTCTTTTTCTTTTTGTATTCTCTCCCCAAATAGACAATTGTTCTTAGGGCTTCTCATTCAAACTTCTTTCAGTTACAAGTGTCCAATTTATGCGCTTTCTCTGTGTGTGTGTGTGTGTGTGTGTGTGTGTGTGTGTGTGTGTGTTTAATTTCTTCTACTAGTAGCTAGCAGGATCAAAGAGGTGACCTGGTCTCTGGGAAGATGGAGAGATATTTAGTTATTCCCGTTTTCCAGATGCAACTATATCAAATAAAGCAAAGAACTAATCTTTCTAGTTCTCCACTATGTGGAAAAAATCCAGCTGACAAGCCATGGTGGTTTGCTGGCCGGCATGATTCTGACCTCAGTCTTATTTATGCTTACATAGACATCCTTGGAATCTCACTTTTGACAAAAAGTTGTTTATAAGTAGCATGATGTTTAGATATACAACAGTCAGTTTGGGAAGTGGGACCAATTAATTTCTCTTTAAATAGAAAAGAAATGAAGCATAGCCAATCCTTATAGTGACCTGAAGTGAACTTCAGAGATGCAGTGACCTTAACTTTAAGAGTTGGAAGCCATGAAAATTCAGGATGGGTACATTTAGGAAAAGTGAGAAGAGAAATGGGCAACCACATGAAATAGAAACCTCTTTATGTTGTTAGCATAGATTTTAAAAATCCACTCTTGTGTGTCTTTAGATATCCTAAATAAATAAACAATTCGGAGGATGTATTGTCTGCACTTTAGACCATTCTCCACTAATCACCTGCAAATTCTTTCAAACTATACAAGCTCTCCTGGAATCCGATATGCACACTCCCCACCCCTCCCCAAAATAAACAAAACCTCTGTCCTCCATGCCCTACCACTGGCAGGAGATGACTCTCCTCAGCTCCTTCCTACTGGTCCGCGGAAATCCTGCAGTTGGTTGTGGGGCCCATTCATATCTGTGCCTCTTTCTCTATCATAAGATAACCGAAGAGGATTCAACTCTGATAACAGAAGCAGCTAAATCTTGGATTTATATACTCCAATGGCTGGAAAGTGACTCAAAGAGCTAAATCTTACTGTATCTGTCACCGGCATTTAGCCAAAGTCGCCTTTTTCCATGCGTTTCCACAAATCTGACTGTGCGGGATAGCCCGGTGGTGCGGCATTCCCTGCCATCTGGGTGCGTGGTCCAAGATGTGCTTCTAGCAAGAGTGATGGTTTAGCAGTGCGCTGCCCAGACCCCAGACTCAGTCTCCCACACAAAACCTCATGTAGGAAAGACATTAGGGGTGGAAGCTGACAGGGACAGGACCCATGGGCAGAAAAAGCTGCATGGCCCATTATATACCTCCAAGTTGGGAGGGGGTAGGGATAGTGTAGGCCTCCCAGGTATTTTGGAAACAAGGTTCTCAGGATCCTGAGGGGACTTATCTATTGTTGGGAAAGGTCATTTAATATTGTTTAGTAAAAACATAGTCATGGGACCTTTCAGATGTATACCGGTGAGTCATATGCTTGGAGGGTGATTTCTAACATGTATATGGGGGGGAAGGGGGAGAGATAAAGGAAGTTCCCAAAGGAATTTTTTTATGTTAAAGTAGACCGACAGGATCTTGGGGCTTGGGCTAAGATTGCCTTCTGCCCTTAGCAAACAATTCAACATCAAGGGAGCTGAGTCTCTAGAAGAATGTCACTCTGCCTGTTTCAAAAACTTGTCAATGGGCTGGAATTAGTAAGGAAATTTAATAATCTTTCTTCTGCCTTTGTTTCCCACATCAAAACCCATCTGCAAGATTGTTGTCTGGGGGCTTGGAAGTTAAGTCTGCCTAACAGATAACAAAGCTCGCTGAACCAAATGGGGATTTTGCCCATGATTTAAGGTAAAGGGGCCACCTACCTTGCTCTAACCAGCTAGACATACCCCAGCGTGGAGTCAAACTGTCTAAAGATTTTAGGGCCCCATCAGAGTTTTGGGCTCCGTTCTTGCCTTTACAGGGTTACAGAGCCGTGTCTTAGCCACATTAATAGCTCAGTCAAGTCCCCCACAGAGATGAGAACATTTGGTCACCAGAGGCCATCTCGGTTTGGCCTGTCCCGCAGACATTTCACAAAAGAAGAAATTCACATGGTGAAGGGACAGATGAAAAAGTATTCACCTTCACTCACTAGCAATTAAAGAAATGCCCAAGATTAGCTTTTTAATCTCTCAATTTGTCCAAAGAAAGAAAGAATTACATTACCTGGTTGAGGCACTTGCATTCGCTGCCTCAGAGAAGGGTCCTGAGTGGGAACAGTCTTTCCCAGGCCACGTGGTGACGTTGAACAGAATCCAGACATGCAAATCCTTTCTCCCAGCTGCCCTACTTCTAGGAACCAAAAGCTAGGAATTTATATGGAGGAAATGGGTTGAGGACCTACTCAAAGAAGAGTGTACAAAGGTTGCAGCATTGTTTGAATGTTAATACTTGGAAACAAACTACGTATTTTAATAATAAGAGATTTAAGTAAATTGTTGTATATCTGGATGATAGATTTTTATAGTGTATTTAAAAGTGATATAAAATATCACATGCTGGCCTGATAAAGATATATTGCTGAGTGAAAAAAAAAAAGCAATTTACAAAATAACGTGAGGTCTAATCCATTCTTTAAAGAGATCCAAATCCATTTAAAAGTCATGTTAGGGGGCGCCTGGGTGGCATAGTCGTTAAGTGTCTGCCTTCCGCTCAGGTCATGATCCCAGGGTCCTGGGGTCGAGCTCCGCATTGGGTTCCCTGCTCGGTGGGGAGCCTGCTTCTCCCTCTCCCACTCCTTCTGCTTGTATTCCCTTTCTCACTATGTCGCTATCAAATAAATAAATAAAATATTTTTTTAAAAAAGTCATGTTAGGTGAAACTCCAAACTCCTATGGTGACTTTTATTTACTTCTTTTTGTTTATCTGCACTTTCTAATGTTTCTGCAATGATCATCTATTTCTTACTGTAATATTTTTGATAACCGCAGCAGGTTTGGTCTCATGCTGGGATTGCTGGTGGAGGGAGGAAGTGGAGATGGGGCTGGGGAGGGTGGTGAGTAGGAAGGGGTCCCACCTGGATTGATAACGTTCCACGGATACGAAGTATGCAAGAAGTCCGTCTAAAGTTAGATGTGAACCATTCACAGATTCTCTTCAGAACCAGTGCACTGCGTCAGTGGTGACAAAGGACAGCATTTGGGGAGCAGAATGGGTTTACTTTTAAATAAATTCTCATCATTTTTTTATTTTATTTTTTTAAAGATTTTATATATTTATTTGACAGAGATCACAAGTAGGCAGAGAGGCAGGTGAGAGAGAGGGGGCAGCAGGCTCCCTGCTGAGCAGAGGGCCCGATGCAGGGCTCGATCCCAGGACCCGGGGACCACGACCTGAGTGGACGATAGAGGCTTAACCCACTGAGCCACCCAGGTGCCCCCGCCCCAGCTTTTTTAAAGTAAGTGACAAAGAAAACATGCTTGCAGAAAATAGAGCCTGGATTCTGTTCAGAAGTTAAAAGTCCTCCCCACCCCGCCCTGCCCTGCCCTTTAAACCATGTATTCTTTCTTCTATCTAGGGATAGTCAATGTTAACTTTATTCTAGATCTTTCTTTTTGTATTCATTTACATATACAATGGTATGTGTATGGATAAATATATACTAATAGTCTTGCGTTTTTAACTTAAGTTAGATTCTAATATACATATTATTCTGCAATTTTTTCTGTTCCACTTACATTACTTGATGTGTCTTAGCTCACATTTCTTATGTTGAATCTGAGTAAGGAATTGTATGTTCGATATTTGTATCAGTAAAATTTATTTGCCCTTACTCCTCTGCCTCTCGGAATAAACTCAGTCATCCAGGGCAGATTGTTAAAAACTTAGCCCTAAGTTGGGAAAGCTACACTTTCCCAAAGTGTAGCTGACAGTCAGTTCTCTGCAGTTTGGAACCCCATGGAAGGCTCAGTCAGTGCTTAGAGAACTAACTCACAAAAGCTCCAGAAGATTGTGATATGTGAAAGTGCTTTGAGTGGTACTTTTTCAACTTTACTTTTGAAGGATTTTAAGCATTCTTTTTTTCCCCTGCCAGAAATTTGCATTTCACTGGAGAGAAAGTCATTTGTATGTTCTTCCTAGGTCTACCACTCATAAATCCACTGACCCCGCTTTCTTCCTGGGGGCCTGTTTTCTGGTCAGGAACATGCTACTGCATGTCTAAAGTTCTTTCCAGAAGGCTCAACATTCTCTGATCCTGTCTCATCACCTTCGAAGCACCTAGGACAAGGTGTCCCGAGGGCATGGGGGTGGGGGGGATCAGTTAATGCCATACCACGTAAGCACAAATGGTAGTGCTCTCCGAGTCACGTGCAGGCATCCAGAATTGGGACCAAAGGTTGACTGGCAGCAAGACTGTGGTTGGGGTGGAGCCATGGCTCTGAACTCCCTGTACCTTTTTTACCGACAGCATGGTTCATTTGTTAAATGTCTCAGATCTGTCTGCCTGTGTCTAATGTTTAGTTAGTTGTTTTTTTTTTTTTTAGAAATTAACAAAAAAATTTTTTACCTTAAAAATCTGGCGTTCAGCACTCTCTCCCCACTCCCGCTCTTCTTTGTATCCATGCACAAGATGGACCCGAGGGCATCATGACATTGGACACGTCACCCAGCTGGTATTTCAGGATGGGTTACCTTCCAAAGACACTGTTTCTCAACCAAATAATTCTCCTGATTTTAAAGAGTGTGAGCTAGGTGTAGTGAAGGGTTTCAGATACAGTGCAAGTGTCTCTTTTTAAAATTCCTTTTTGCATAAGCACTGGTCACGGGTCCTACCTGATTCACACTCGGGGTGGGTACTGTTGAGCCCTCCCAACGGTTCTGTTCATGAAGCACAAGCTCCAAATGAGCTCAGTGTCACTGCTTCAAAGATATCACTTCCCCTTCTTAACTTTCTTCTTTTTAAAAAAATTTCTTTTCTCTTTTCCTTTTTTCTTTTCCTCTTCTCTTTTCCTTAGCCTCCATGCAATCCTGTTCTTAATCTGTGGAACAGAAAACGGTAGCACCCATTTCCATGCACACGAACCCTTCCCCGCTAAAAGAAAAAGAAAAAAAAAAAAAAAAACTAGGATAACACTCCACCCTCTCCCAAGAAATCCACAGTGACTCCCTCTGTTCACGCCTTCCTTTTATGAGCATTGAATGGGGATTAGGTAGAACAGAAAAAAGGCAGGAACAAAGCAGAGGGGAGGCAAAGTGGGGGAATAAGAAAAGAAAGGAGTTGAAACAGTGGGGTGTGGGCTTTACATGTATGTGGGAGGTAAGAGGGCAGGTTTCTAGATGAAACCCAGACCACAGGTAGTTTTGGAGTCTGCAGGATTTGCAGTACTACTAGAGGTTTGAGGTTGAGGTACGATTCTGGCCAGGGGAAGGCAGACCTGGGAAGCGTTCATGATGCCCAGATTCTACTTTGGGTCTGGACTGTTCCCAGGCCAAAGATCTCTCCCTCCGACCCTCCTTGGAACATGATTGATTTTGGCTTTCTCTTGGGATCGCTGAAGCACGGGGAGTTCCTGTAAAGTTATTTAAGACAGGAGTGATAGCTTGAGTGAAACTGGGAGGGATTTCCAGAGCCCTCCAGGTGGTTTTGTGAAAGGACTGTTTCCCAACTTGGAAGCAAAACCAGTTTTTGGACGCCAGAACACAGCTCCTGTTGCTTTCCATTGACCTGTGGCTCAGTGAAGAGTGCAAGGGACATGTGACAACGCTGAGCTCAGACCGACCTGCTGGGGTGACCCTGGGAAGAAGGAAAGGCAACTCCAGGATTCCAAAGTGAGTTCCAGGAGGAGGAATTCTCAGGTCCCTGAGCCTCTTCTGGCATTTTCTTTTTAACCTGTGGGGCTGGTTGGTGACCTCTAGCCAGCATGCCCCTTTAAGAACAGGAGTTGTGGGGCGCCTCGGTGGCTCAGTGGGTTAAGGCCTCTGCCTTAGGCTTGGGTGGTGATCTCAGAGTCCTGGGATGGAGCCCCACGTCTGGCTCTCTGCTCAGCGGGGAGCCTGCTTCCTCCTCTCTCTCTGCCTGCCTCTCTGCCTACTTGTGATCTCTGTCTGTCAAATGAATCAATAAAATCTTTAAAAAAAAAAAAAAGAACAGGAGTTGTTTCTCGGAGGGAGGATTTAAAACCCAGCTCTGCCTCTTGCTAGGTGTATGTCCTTAGGCAAGTTCTTCTATCTCTCTGAGCTGCAGTTTCCTCAGGGGTAAAATGGAAATAATGACATGCTTTTACTTACAGAGATGTCGCCAAAATTAGAGAAGATGGTGTAAAGCCCTGGGTATTTATGTTTCCGTACCCAGGTACTTACATGCTGCTACTGAGTAACTAGGGACTGATTTCTTTCTCTTTTAGCTTCTGCAAGGAGAATTTGGTTCATTAATATGGTGAAATTAGACAATTATCTAGTTTCTAAGGAAAAAGGGAAGCAGACGGTAGAACACTTTACAAAGCCATTTTCCATAAACGCCATGACGGTCTCTATGTCTGTCCTGGAACACTGGCTGGCTCTGTGGTGGGAGGAGCCGGAATGGACTGAGTCTTCGGAAGTTCTGCCCCAGGGCATTTGTAGGCTCCGGGGAAGCGGATGGACACATTTCAGCCTCGCTGATTCATGGCCAACATGGGTACAACTTAGCGGTTGATTTCACCACAGAATTTTGGCAAACTGGAGGCGCCTGGCCTCTTTAGGGTTTGACACAGAGAGAGGAATGATTCAGAGCCTTGAGGCTTTTTAAAGATGTGAATGACCCACCCTGCCCGGTTCTGGGAGCGTCCCCCACGTCTTCTGTGGCTGCAGAGATTCTCACGGGTCCCGCGGCTACGGAGACACCGTTCTCTTGATCCATCTCCCTGGGAGGCAAAGAGCAGTTTTACTCTTGCATTTGCTGCTGTTTAGAGTGGTTAAGTCTAGGGGCAATGATAGCAAATCCAAGGGAGAATAGGATGATAGCCTTTTTCAGTTTACACCTTTACAATTCCAGTTACTAGTCTTGTTTTCTGAGCCCACAGATTTGTAAACTCCTGCATACGGGCAAACACATTTCTTACTAAACATTGTATTTCTAGGTTTTTTGTCCTCTTACCTGGCTCCTCATTTAGTGGGGAGGGGTGGGAAGTCTCTCCCATCTGTGTGGCACTGAGAGTGCTCTCCCCTCAAAGGGGCCTATTCGCGGTGACTCCGCGGCCACCCTTTCTCCAGCCTCTGACTCTTCTTCCATTGCAGCGGCCACCCTCCAGCGGCTCACACAGGTCACCTCTCGCCTCCTCCCTTCCAGTATAGTCCCCTACCCGAGTTTTCTCTCTCTGGTGACCCTGCGGTCCTCCAGTCCCCAGGTCACGCGGCGCCCGCAGGCATGTTCAGTTTGGCCGTCATGCAGCAAACCCACGCAGTCATTTAGAAACCTTTCCTTACCAACACTTCTAAATCAAGGGAGTCCATGTGGAAATCCACACTGCCAGACTTGCTTGACAAATAGGATGATCTTTCCCCACGGGGAATTAGGAGACAAAAGCAGTTCCCAGCACAGCCACTGGCAGAAAGACACTCTCCCCGGCGTTCTCTGGAGCCCGTGACAGGCGTCTGGCTTGTCCTCCGGCCTCCACAGAGGCAGGGACTGCCTCTCAGCCAGAGTTTCTCTCCACAATCACCTAGCACCAGCCTTAGTACATGCACAAAGAGCTATTTCTCTAAAACTTGTGACTTGTTTTCAACCAGTGGCATGTGCATGCTGGTAAGAATGCACACGATATGAAAGGATGTACGGTGGACACTGAGTCTTACTCTTAGTCTTGACTTCCCTGCCCCAGTTGCAGCAGCCTGTCCCTTTTGTGTTTTAATGAAGAAACAGGCCTGTCTGTGGAGACAAGAACCACTTGTCACTTTTCATCCCCCCAAACAGTCATTTCCTGTACAGGCAGACCTCATTTTATTGTGCTGTGCAAACACTACAGTTTGGACAAATTGAAGGTTTGTGGCAACCCTGCATTGAGGAAGTCTCCTGCCGCCATTTTCCCAACAGCATTTGTTCTCGTGTATGTGTGTCACATTGTGACAATGTTCATGATACATCCAGCTTCTTCACTGTGCATTTGGCGTGGTGCTCTGTGGTCCGAGATGACAACTACCTGGAAGCTCAGATGATGGTTAGCATTTTTTAGCAATAAAGGTTTTCTTCATTAAAATCGGTACATTATTTTTTTAGACATGATACTGTTGTGTACTTGCTAGATTACAGTATAGTGTCAGCGTTTAAATGCACTGGGAAACCAGCAACTTCAGTGGACTCACTTTACTGTGATATTTGCCGTATTGTGGTGGCTGGGACGGAACCCACGTTATCCCCTGAGGCAATGCCCACAAGTGTTTTTTCATTTTACAGTAATATGTTGATCACGCCACATCAGTCGTCCCCAGAATATGTTGAATATTTAAGTATTCATAAAACTCCTGGGTTAATTGGGTAATGTTACTATTTTTTATTTAAGATTTTCTCTTTAAGTAATCTCTACATCCAGCGTGGGGCTTGAACTCACCACTCCGAGATCCAGAGCTGCACACTCCACCGACCGAGCCAGCCAGGCACCCCAGAAATGTTACTGTTCTTATCTCAAAATTAAGACTGTTTTCCCAAGGGGTAGGACTGGAAAGCAGGTCTTCCAACTCTTTCTCCAGTGCATCTGCTCTCAGTTGTACAGTTACTTGAAATTGCCATCTATCTGTGTGGTGGAGTCCAGGAACAGTGTCCTCCTATGTTCACTGCTTACCGTTTATACAAAGATACATAAGTCCTGGCTGAAGCTGGGGTAGAGGGTCTCCTCCACACATATCTGGGCAGTTTGGGCCTTTATGCCCCTCTGCAGGAACAGAGATTCCCCGATTGAACACTGCGTTGCCACCACATGCAAAAGTGAATCAGGAAGACTTCAAACTAATACATTAACGTCAAATGCTGCAGAGACGGTTACAACAGAAAATAGCTGCTTCCGAGCCCCTATTTCCAAAGTTCAAGTTTTATACAATTGCATGTCATCTGTATGGACCTTTTACCTCCTGTCAAGAAAGACAGGAGTCCAGCTCAGAAGTTTGTTTCATGTATTCGGGATTTACCATGAGACACAGCATACCTTATCAGCGGAAGAAGGTTGGAAAGTTGTAGCCATCAGACAAAAGAAGTTTGGGATTTTATGCTCTCTTTAGAGGTGAATGCTAGCTTTCGCAATAGCTTCACAGAAGCCCATTTTATTTGCTAAGATGCCATTCTTGGAGTCATGTATGTCCCGCCCTCCTCCTACTTTGAAAAGATAAGTGATGTCTTGAAGTGGATATGTACCATAATCATTAAAGAGGGCAAATACGCCTCAGAATCAATGAAATCCAGCTTTGAAAGTAGAAATTAAATGTTCTCTTTTTTTTTCTTTTTTCTTTTCTCAGGAACACGTGGCCATCAAGAATCATGAGCAACCCATTTGCACACCTTGTTGAGCCTTTGGATCTTGCACAACCAGGAAAGAAATTCTTCAATTTGAATAAATTGAAGGATTCAAGATATGGTAGGTCCATGGCTCTCTGACGTAATTGTTATCAGAGCAGTTAGAGTCTTGTTTACATAATAATTAAGCTATATAACTAATTAGCCTTTAGGAGAGTTGAAAGAGGGAGTAGCAGAAGTGTCTGAATGATCTTGGATTAAGCGCACAAACTCACACACACACATATCTTTCTTACGTTGCCCATTTTCAAGTAAGTAATAATTATAATCATGTGATATTTATGTAACATTTATAGTATATAGAGTGTTTGTACATACATATTATATTATTTAATCTGTATAACAGCCCTGTGAGGTCACATTTATAAAACATAAGAAGACCTGAGGATGCTGAGGCCCAGAGAGGGTCAGTGATATGATCAAAAAACAACTATGTGGGTAGTAGAATTAGACAAAAACAGGTCTCTTTTATTCCAAACCCTCTACTTTCTACCTGAGCACTCTAATCTTTTCCAAATAGTATTGGTGAATAATTTTCATAGATCAGGATAGAACATTTCTTTTATAAATAAACAAAATAGTTTTTCTTATGAATTACCATTGTCTTATCCTTAGACCCATTACCAGGGCCATCCTATGTGATATTCAGGCTTGTATTTCCTTTGAAAGGTGCATGTGACTGTCTTTGGTCTTAATTACAACAGTTGTAAAGGAGTTATTTTCTATTTTCTTTTCTTTTTTTTTTTTTTTTTTATTTTTTCAGCATAACAGTATTCATTATTTTTGCACCACAACCAGTGCTCCATGCAATCTGTGCCCTCTACAATACCCACCACCTATTTTCTATTTTCTTAAACACTAGTTTTCATAAGAAATATTACTTTGCATGGGTGTTACTTGCCAACATATAATACAGTAAATATCTAGATTGACTTCTTTCATGATAACTTAAGGGAAACTCTGTTTTTGGAATCCAAGATAGGGCAATAATTTATTATGAAAGAATTAACTATAAATATATATATTTATTTTTGCTTAGTCTGTGGGTATTTTCAAGTACCAAATGTCTCTTAAACCCATTCGATATGCTTATATTTTAAACTGTGGAAATCCCAATTTAAACTTGGCCTCTTTCCCTGTTGGAAGAGTAGTCTGATGCCTTATATCGAGTTTATATAGAGATTGGCTTTAACTGGCTCTTATGAGAAGGTGTCTCGTGGCTTTTGTTTGTTTTGTTACGCCTTCTCCTTTTTCCCCTAGAACGCTTACCATTTTCAATCAGAGTCCTCCTGGAGGCAGCCGTTCGGAACTGCGATCAGTTTTTGGTGAAGAAAAATGACATCGAAAATATCCTAAATTGGAATGTCATGCAGCATAAGAACATAGAAGTGCCATTTAAGCCTGCCCGCGTCATCCTGCAGGACTTCACGTGAGCCTAATGTCACTCCACTCCCCTCTTCACCACCTCCCTTGTCAGCCTTTAGATCAAGCTTCACACACGTGCGCGCACACACACAGAGTACCTGTATAATTTATCACCCAATATCCAGACACTTTCGAAAATGTAAGCGGTGTGTTATCCTGGACAGCAAGAGATTGTCTCGGACACACTGGGATATGTAGGCACGCCGCCTCTTCCAATGGCGAAGGTCAGCATCTTTGGTCTGGGAGATCCTAGTTTTAGGTACACTAGAAGAAGGTGGAAGAAGTAGCATTAGGTAGGGCTATCTTAGAATCTTCTCTCCCTCACATCCTGTTACCCACATAGCCAGTTTCAAACAGCTGACTTTAGAACAGTGATGTGCTGTCCCCTTAGGGGAGACTTGGAGGCCACAAGGCCTGACCTGTTGCCGTTAAGCCTCAGTTCACATCCTGCTATTCCCAGGAGTCTTTACTCCTCATCATGGCCTATTTTTTTAGACACTGCCTTTCCTTTTTTTTTTTTTTTTTTTAAAGATTTTATTTATTTGACAGAGAGAGAGAGAGAGATCACAAGTAGGCAGTGAGGCAGGCAGAGAGAGGAAGGGAAGCAGGCTCCCCACTGAGCAGAGAGCCTGATGCGAGGCTCGATCCCAAGACCCTGAGATCATGACCTGAGCCAAAGGCAGAGGCTTAACCCACTGAGCTACCCAGGCGCCCCTGCCTTTCCATTTTTAAATGATGATTTTTTATTCCTCCTAGAGACCAAATTTCATTTTTCTAGAAGACAGTCTAGAGAACAAATTTTACACTCTAAAATAATAAAATGGAATGATTCGACCTAGTCTCAATTTGATTCATAGCATACTTCTCTGAATTACATCCATTTCTTGAAATTTGGTCTGAAGTTGGAGGTCAGATCCATGGATCTTCTCTAGGCTTTTGTCTCCCCATCATATGAATGGGAATCAGCCGAGGCAGTAACGTTCCCAGAGTTTTTAAGTGCCTGCTTTCCCAGAGTCTCTGGTTAAACCCTACTTGTTGTTAACTTTAATGCAATGACAAAACTTCATGTAGAGATACCACCCAGTCATGGCACTTACTACCAATGTCTGCTCAAGGAAAGGTGTTTAGCAGCTTCCACTTTTCTGAGTCATCCATTGCTCACCCCACTGATGAAACTGGCTCATGGCCAGGCCAGTGTTGTCAGTGGAGGCCAAAGCTGACCATTCCAAGGACACTCATTCAACAGTTTTGTCTTCTGCTTAACGCTCTGTTTTCTTAGGGGTGTGCCAGCTGTGGTTGACTTTGCTGCCATGCGTGATGCCGTGAAGAAGTTAGGAGGAGATCCGGAGAAAATAAACCCCGTCTGTCCCGCCGATCTTGTAATTGATCATTCCATCCAGGTGGACTTCAACAGAAGGTGAGAGATTAGGATCAATTCTTGGGTTTTCTGTTTTGTGCAGAGTCTTACAGTTCAAGTCTTCCTTGTTGGTGTATGTAGATAAACAGAAGAAAATCTTTAAAAGATGTGTTCAGAAAAACTCAAACTTACTATAGATTTTCCAGTGAAGATTTTTTATTATTTTTTTTAATGTATTTTTTTTTTCTTTTTACTTCTTCTGGGGCCCAGGCTGAAGGAGAAAGCAGCTATCTGGTGAACATCACAGAGTCTCAAGAGGGCAAGTAGGAACCCACAGTATCTCTTGAGGCTTATTAGATCAGGGCAGGCATAGAATCAATTCTCTTCACAGTGACATTAATCGAAGCAAGTCCAGCCCTAAATTAGGGGTGGGGAATACACTCCATCTGTTGTAGGAGTAACTGCCGGATTATACAGGGAGGGCAAAACCAGGTACTGCTAGAAGAATAACTGAATAGTTATTATCAACTATGAGTGGGGAAAGAGGGAACTTTACCACACTCAGTGCTGGGGAAATTAATTATTTGGGAGAGAGAGTGATGCCTGTGAATTAAAGCTTTAATATTTTTTAAGTTAAATCATCAAAAAACTTAGAAGAAAATTATGTATATGTCAAATGTCTTGAGGAGACCTTTCTAAATTTAAAAACAAAGAATGAAGCAAAAAAGAAAAAGGACTATAGTTTTAATGACTTCAAAATTAACAGTAAATATCTTTAAAAAGATTTGCCACAAATATGACAGAGGGTTAATATTCTTAATATATAAACAGTGTGCATAATCCATTCAAAAATAATAAAACTCAGCAGATAAATGGGTAAAGGAAAGTGGAAATTTCACAATAAAAGGAAAAGCAAGTGAACACTATATAAATCCTTTTCAACTTCAGAAGTAATAAAAAAGTAGATTAAATTCTTGAGATACCATTTTCTCTTATCAATATAATTAAGGTTAGAAAATAAACTTATTAATTATAAAGGTGTCATGAAGGAGACACTTTTATGCACTGCTAATAATAAATTAAGAATGATGAAAGCAGTGTGTATGAAGATTATTAGAAATTGTCATATCCTTTGTGCTGGAATTTCCGCTTCAGAGCATTACCCCTTCATAGATAATCTAGAAATTCAGGAGTAGCTTAATCACTAAATAGTGTTCATTAAATCATTATTTATAATAATGGAAACCTAGAAGCATTCTTAATGTCCAACAAAGGAGAATGATTTATTAAATTATGGTATGTGCTTAAAGTGAATTATTAGTTAACATTTACTGTTATAATCATAAAGTGTTTAATAACACTTGGAACATGCTCATGTCAGAGCTCAATGAGCCAGATATAAATTGCATATATAGTGTGATCTCAGCTAGATGAAAAGTTATACAGAGATTAAAAGATTAGAAAAACTTCTAAATGATTTATTCCTGGGATTGTAAGAAGCTATTGTTTTTATAATAAAAACTCATTTAACAGTATGAAACAAACCATTCACAGAGGAAAAAAGAAACTTGCTTTCTTGGAGATTTAAATGGGTTCCATACAGCTTCAAGAGAACTGGGGTAACTGGCCATTCTCAGATTAAGGTTGCCATTGTAAAAACCAGATAAATTCAGGATAAAGAGAAATGTGATTTGTCCTCTGAATTGACGATTCTTGGAACAAACGGATCCTTAGCAGCTGTTCCCTTTCCTTTGGACTCTAACCTCATTCTTAGGCAACTTGTCTTTTTTTTTTTTTTTTTTTTTTTTTGTCCCTTAAATCACGTGAGCTCAATTTAATGGTTTGGTGTCAAAGGGAAGAATTAAAAATACATCCACAAAATGTTATTCAATTTGAGAAAAAAGATATTTCCCAACACCCCACTGCAGAATTTATACAAGTAGCCTCACAAAATCATGGGCAACTTTATCTTTCTTGGAAATTCTCATTGGCATTGATGATTTACCTTGATTTCACTGCCTGGAAGGTGAAAGGACTGGTGGGGACAGAATTGTAATTGTTTTAATGTCTGAAGTCTTTTGACTCAAAATTCAAAGAGCTCCTGACTGTTGATTAAGCAGTATGAATCCGGGGCATCACAAAGTTTGCTGTAATTTATTTTTCCTCTTTAAACCTTGAAATCTATCAACTCCAGTTTCAGTTTTTTTATGGACCCTTTTCATTTATACTGCACTACTGAAAACATTTTATGAAAACAGCAAAGTCCAGTGGGGAGCTAGGGGGAAGGACTTTGATCCAAACTGATACCCAAATCTGGGAACACATTTTTTTTTTTTTTTTTTAATGAAAGACAACATTTTTGTTAGAAGTATTTTCATTGGTGGTGTTTTGTTTTTATTGCTTGAATCTGGTTTTGCAATTTGACCTCCCAGTCTCTTTCTTCATTTTTGTAAGGAATTAAATGTGATATGTCCCAAATTTTGTGGAACTGTGTCTATGGGCTGATTTCCAGGTATTTCCAGACATGAACTAGAAAAACTGTGGATGGGGTGCTCAGATGATAAGTATTCCCATTTAAGTATTTCTGAGCTCTTTGCCTGGTTTGAATAAAAATAATTGGCCTCAACATTTTTAGGAATGAAAGGTCTAGCTAACTCATTATTGTAAAGTTTTTCAAAGTTACCTCAAAAATAACCTTAAATAAAAAACCCAACAAGATATCATAACAATTTCTGGCTAGATTTTATGGGTATGGAAATTATCTCCTCTGTAAATACTGTTTTTGAATTTCTGGAGTACCATTAAATGTAATACTCAGAAAATTTGAAATACATCCAAATCTGAATTCAAACTATGTAACTAAGGAGAAATTTCCTCTTTAGTCTGTGAGGCCACTCATATTCAGAGACCTTATTAAAAGCTCAGTTGATTGGTGAATTTAGGGAAGTCCTGAGTGGTGGAAAATCTGAATTCTAGGTCTGTTTACTCATTCATTCCAGGAACTAGCACTGTTAATTTGAGCCAAAAAAGGTGTTTTGTTTTAATGAGTAAATAGGCTTTCACCTGGAATTAACCTGCCTTAAAACAGCCTAAGCATTACTGGCTTCTGCTTGTCCTGTGAATATGCTATTTATGTCAGGCTGACGTGCCAGCATTCTCCGGCATTAATGTCACCCTTCCAACCCTGCTTTTCTGCTGTCCTTCTAGTGCTGGGAAGGATCAGTGAGGGAAAGAGACCGTGACTGGTCATCCACAAGTGTTCCGAGTAGGAGAGCTAGAACCTGGGGATCCGGGGTGGCTCAGTGGGTTAATCCTCTGCCTTCAGCTCAGGTCATGTTCTCGGGGTCCTGGGATCAAGCCCTGCATCTGGCTCTCTGCTCAGCGGGGAACCTGCTTCCCCCTCTTTCTCTGCCTGGTGTTCTGCCTACTTATGATCACACTCTCTCTCTCTGTGTCAAATAAATAAATAAAATCTTTAAAAAAGAGAAGAAGAAGAGCTAGAGCCAGAGAAGAGCAGAGCCAGAGGCATATGATTAAGGGCCCCATATGATTAAGAGCAATGTTCCAAGATAGCTTCCTTAAATCTATTTAAGACCTACTGTGTATTTGTTTAAGAAACAGGTTAGTTTAGAAGAGAGAAAATTAAAGAACACATAACTTCAGTGCAGTTGCTAGGTGGAATAATCACGGAGAAGGAAGCAAATCATCCTGACCTGAGGAGTCCAGAGGGTTCTGCCGGGAGCATCAGGTGCTCCAGGTCCTAAAGGAGCTTTACAAGGAGGGGAGCGCTGGAAAAGGCACTCGGCACAGAAAGAATGGAGTGTGAGGGAAGTGAGGTTTGGGAGAGTATGAGGGCTTCAGTGTGGCTAAAGCTGAACAAGGTTTGGACCAGGTGATAGGAGAGGGCATATAAAGGAAGCTTGAGGTCACACGGAAGGACTTCGTTTTTTAAGGCAAGGGATTCGTACTTTATGTAGAAATGGAAAGCCATTGGCAGGTTCCAGGTGGGTCATAATGATCTGTGCTTTAGAGAATGGATTCTGGCAAAGGTACAAAGGTAGGCCAAACAGACCACAGGAGCCAGTTAGGCTTTTTCTGGAATAAATGCTTTGATAGTTGCAGAAACTAAGTGGTGGGAGGGGAGGTCATTAGATGATGTAGAAAAGTGGGAGTGGGGATGAGATGCGGGAAGGAAACTCATGCATTAGGGTTTGACCCATTGACGGTGTGGTGTCACGGTATTCCTAATACAGGAAATGTGGATGTGGATGGAGCCCTCAGTGGACTAGTGAGAAGGAGATGAGTGCCTGAAGGAGTAGCCGCCCTGGTCCAGAGACTCTGCTGTTCCGGGAGCAGCATTCTTGTCCTGCCTCTTCCTCCTGTGCTGGCATCTCTCCTTTCTCTCTCTGCCTTTTGCTTTTCTTTAACACATACACTGACAGGCATTCATACTCTACATCAGGGATCAGCACATCTTTTTAAGGACCAGTAGTAAATATTATAGGTTTTGCTGGCTGCATACTGTCTCTGCTCACATACCCTTTTTTCTTTTTTACAACCTTTACAAATATAAAAATTATTGCTTGCTTGAGGGCCAAACATGGACAGGTATTGGGCCAGATTTGGCCTGTGGAGCTAGAATTTATGGCTGCCTGCTCTAAGGCACCCTCAGGAACTGATTCCATCAAAGCAACTCACACGGGGGCCTGGGTGGCTCGGTGAGTCAAGCATCTGCCTTCAGCTGAGGTCATGATCCTGGAGTCCTGGGACGGAGTCCTGCATCGGGCTCCTTGCTCAGCAGTAACTGAATGTGCTCTTTGTCAATGCTAAGTGCTTCCAGTCCTTTTTTGCCCAAGGAGCACCTGCCTATCTTTATCTGGTTGATGCCACATGTCCTTCAGACTGCCTCAATGTCACTTTCTTCTGGAAGGTATCCCCACCCCCAGTCTGAATCTGCGACCTTTTCTGAGTGTTCCCCCCGTACCATGGCAGTGACAGTCACACTCTTACAGTTGCCTGCTTGCTTCTCTGCATCGCCCAGCAGGCTCTGAGCAGTGCACGCACTGCTCTTACACCATTGTGTTCCCAGCAGGGGGCACAGAGTAGGCTCTCTGGGTCATTAATAAGTAAAGGAAGAGCGTGGATGCGATGTAGAGAACAGCGGTCAGGGGACAGGCCCCAGGGCCGTCAGACTTGGGCTCAGACGACGGCTCAATCATCGACAAATGTCTGGCCTTGGACAGGTGAGCTCAGCTCTCTGTGCCTCGGCTCCTCTTCTGCACACGGGGCTAAGAGTGGAACCTCTGTGAAGGATGGTTGTGCACACTGATGAGTTCATGTGTGCAAAACACATGAAGCCTGTGACACGACTGTGTGCTGCGGCTGCCAGCGTTCCAATTCCGGTTCCAGCATATACTAGCTGCGTGGTCTTGAGCAAGTCTCTTAACCTCTCTGTATCTCAGTTGCCTCTTTTGGAAAAATGTGGGTGTTTGTGGCATCTAATTTAAAGGGTTGCCATGGAGACTAGATGAGAAAATAAATTTTAAATATTTAGAAGAGTGGCTCATGCCCAGTGAAGTCGGTAAGCGTTAACTACTAATTAATGAAGTCTGACTTAGGTCTCAGCTATTAATTCTACTATCCTTTCCTGTGTGCACACGCAATCCATGGTTTGGTTTATGAGTGTGTTCTGTGTGCCCGACCTGCCAAGTCGTAACTCTGGTTTATTCTACCTTAACTCAAAACAATAGATGTGATTTGATTATAAAAATCCTGGAGAGGCTTCTTGATGCCCTGCTCTGCCTGCGTCATTCCTGATGGACTGAATGACTTTGAGTAAACCTCAGCATGTAATCTGCCCTTCACAGATGCTCTTGGGTAGCACCATCCTCCTCGGAAACCTCTGTCCAAGAGCTAGGAGATCGTGATTGTATAAATGCCCGTGCCTCCTGGCATTGCTGATCTGTGTCTCCCGAGAGAAGCAAATGAAAATGCCGCCCAGACCCGGCTCAGCTCAGAGAGGTGTTGTAACGAAGTCACCCATGGGAAAGGAGTACAGAAACAACAGTCCTTTCAATATCAAAGCTGCTGTTGTCATCATAATTGTCTGGAGTCTGTTCCTAAAAGTCAGGCTTTGTGATTAGATTAGTTTCAACTTAAATTCCCTTAATGTTTGCTACTCACCGTGTATTGTAGGATCACTTGACCCAAATAATAATTATTCTTTCTACTTTTGGCAATTCCCTCTCGTTTCCCATGTGAATGAATGCATCAGCACCACCCAGCAAGCCTGTGGATGAAATTGCCGGTGCGTTTGTTTATCACCAATAAATTCGACTGGTAACATTTCAAGCCTTAAAATGTATATATTTACCTTTTGTCTCTGACAGGACAGACAGTTTACAAAAGAATCAAGACCTGGAATTTGAAAGAAATAGAGAACGATTTGAATTTTTAAAGGTATGGGTGGAGTTTGGTTCCACTGGTTGTTTCTTTATATACGTGGGTACAAGGAGAGGTGCCAGGGAGGTGGGATGCACAGAAACACATCAGGTTTTCATGGTGTTCTTTCCGTTCTCAATCCTAGTGGGGTTCTCAGGCTTTTCGCAACATGCGGATCATCCCCCCTGGCTCAGGAATCATCCACCAGGTGAATCTGGAGTATTTGGCGAGAGTGGTATTCGATCATGATGGCTATTATTACCCAGACAGCCTCGTGGGCACGGATTCGCACACTACCATGATTGATGGTTTGGGCGTCCTCGGTTGGGGTGAGCATCGTTCCAGGTTCCTCTTCCATATAAGCTCTTCTCTTGTGTAGCTTGATTTCCACTCTTACCGTGACATCCCAGGAGCGTGACTTTGCACGATCATTTGTCTGTTTTGTTTACTGCTGGATTTCTAGTGCCTAGAAGACTATCTCATGTCTCCTAAGCACTCAGTAATAATGTTTGGAAGAATGAACTGGCATAAAGGTTAGGGACATTTAGAATAAATGCAGATCACCTCTGTTTGTTAAAAAATGGAGACTCCTGAACCCCATTTCTTTTTCTTTTTTTTTTTTTAAGATTTTATTTATTTATTTGACAGAGATCGCAAGTAGGCAGAGAGGCAGGCAGAGAGAGGAGGAAGCAGGGTCCCTGCTGAGCAGATAGCCTGATGTGGGGCTTGATCCCAGAACTCTAGGATCATGACCCTATTGGAAGACAGAGGCTTTAATCCACTGAGCCATCCAGTTCCCCCTGAACCCCATTTCTTCACTTGCTGTAGAATCAAGGGGATTTTGATGCAGGTGTCCCGCGGACCACACTATGAGAAATAGTTGTTAAAAATTCCGGAGAGGGAAATAGGGAAAAGATAACTGTTCTTTACAGAACCCAGATCTGCACTAGTAAAGCTCTGTAAGGGGATTGGATTATGCTTGCGGGATATAGTGAGGCACAGTGAGAGCGGTCCTCCGTCATGCCTTCCTTGCAGGCGTAGGCGGAATCGAAGCCGAAGCCGTCATGCTGGGCCAGCCCATCAGCATGGTGCTTCCGCAGGTGATTGGCTACAAGCTGGTGGGAAATCCCCACCCCCTGGTGACATCCACTGACATTGTGCTCACCATTACCAAGGTAACCATACGCTGCCTCTTCCTGGCCATGGCCGGTTTGGGGGACACACAGGGAGCGAATGCACGATGGAGTCCTCTTGGTTTCCATGCACTCTAGGAAATAGGATGTTGATGATTTTTAAAAAGAGATAAGGGGAGAGTTCTGCGGTTAAGTGTTAGTTAATGTTCATTTTACTCTTCCGTGGCTGCATGGATCCTTTTCTTTAAAACAATATTTTGAAAGTGTGAAAGAGTTCAGATACACAGAAGTTAAAATGACATGCGTATGCGCCACCACAGAGAGTTAACAGATGGTCACATTTCCCACGTTTGCTTCGGAGCTCTCCCTGTGTGCATATTTTTTAAGAAGTAAAATGAAATATTTATGGCTAAAGCCGTCCTCCGCATTCCTAGAAATAACCGCTATCCCAAGGTTGTAAAACTTGTTCCCAAGCGTGTTTATACTTAGGCTACATTTTTCCACATGGTTCGTCTTTATGTGTAAATAACAAACTGCTTCTATGGATTTAATGTCGGACTCTTTTAATTCCCTTCTCTGGATTCGAACTTTCATTGTTGTAACGGAACTCCAAGCCGGAAATAGTACTTTCTTTTTCCTTTTCTTTAGCTTTTGCAAGAAATTATTTTATTTTATTTTACTTTACGATTTGCTTGCTTTGCAAAAGGAGAGGAGCATTTTGCAAGATTATTAGAAAAGAGTGTTTTGTTTTTATTATCACAAACCTATTTTTGTCTGGTTGTATAGTTAGGAGGCTTGGAATGTTAGGGATAACTACTCTCCTGTTAACGGACAAAAACTATTTCTTTTTGATTTAATCTTTATGGAATTTGGAATTGCATTTATTTGAATGCTATAGGTTATCATAGATGTCTGTGCATTGTTCTTCAAGTGCAGAATTACGTAGGACTTTCCCTCTGAATTTAGCAGAAGCCCACGTAACCCGAAGAGCCTGTCCGTGTGGCTGTCCACACCACTGGTGAGACTGGCTTAATGCAGGCCAAGTGAGCCATGGAGGCCCCAGCCCTGACTGATGGCATGTCTGGGAAAGAGATGGGAGTCACACTGGCTGATCTTTTGGTTACAATGAACTTGTACTTGTGTTCAGGAAATTTTTTCATTATACCCTTGAAAATAAGCCTGTTACTTAATTACTAAACTAATGTAAGACTATTTAGGGTGGAAGAATTTATTTGATTTTTTTGTACTTGTAGGTACTTCCAGTGATCTTATAAGAGAGGAAAAGTTCTTCTCATCATGTAAAACTTTTATTAATGTTATTTGTGTTTTGGGCATTACTTTTTCTTTCTCTTTCTCTCTCTCTTTTTTGGGGGGGTAGAAATTGTTTTTGACATAATTTTAGATTTACAGGATGGCTGATGTAAATACAGATCAAACAGGAGAGTTCTGTTACCTTTCTCCCAACTTCCCCAAACATTAACATCTCATATAACCATGGTACATTAATCAAAATAAAGAACATTAGTATGACACTATTAACTAAACTAGAAACTTCTCCTGTTTTTTCAATAATGACTCTTTTCTGTTCCAGGATCCAGTCCAAGATTCCCCATATTTAGTTAACATTGCTTTTTAAATTCTATTTTTTAAAGTAATTAAAAATATGTTGGGCCAGTTTATTTTTTATGTTTACTCACCAGGCTAGCTGATAAGAATTACAAAGTGCTAGTTCTGCATCTTAAAGATGGGCTCTTGAGTCTCAAGCTTTCTCTTACTCTGCTGCTCAGCACCTGCGCCAGGTGGGGGTCGTGGGCAAATTTGTGGAGTTCTTTGGGCCGGGAGTAGCCCAGTTGTCCATTGCTGACCGAGCTACCATTGCGAACATGTGTCCAGAGTATGGAGCCACTGCTGCCTTCTTCCCGGTTGATGACGTTAGCATCAAGTACCTGGTGCAGACAGGTGAGTGCAGACAGCCCTGGGTCAGGCTTCCTGGAACTCCAAGGATCAGAGCACTGCCTTCTGCCTCTGCCCCTTGGGAGTGCACAGGTTCTCACTTATAGGTTATTTTTTCCTTTTATCAATGGAATCAAAATGGTTGTTGGGAATTCAGAAGATACGACAAAGACACGGTGTAGCCAGCCGCAGGGGCTCAGGTATTTGGAAGCCTAAGTGTTTGTACTGGTCTTCTACTACTGGTTATTTGATGGGAAGCAAGTGATCTTAGTAATGAAGGTGTGCTCTGAAAATTAACTAAGCCTGAGGTCCTCTGAATGGACGATGATAACCAAAGAGAGGGGGAGTATTTACAGACAGGACCAGAATCTCCTTCAGAAAAGAGTCCAGATCAGTTAATGACCCCTAGTAAAGAGCACCATCAGCCAGAGAGTCAGAGTATTAGACAGAAAGTTGAAATATCAGCAAAGGTTTTGGTGTGTGTGTGTAAGCAGAATGCACCTTACTTGTGTACTTACCGGTGGAGACGTTCGTTTCACCAGGAAATCTTTTACTTATTTACTTATTTGTCAGAGAGAACATGAGTAGAGGGAGTCGCAGGCAGAGGGAGAAGCAGGCTTCCCGCTGAGCAGGGAGCCCGGGATCATGACCTGACCCAAAGGCAGATGCTTAACCAACTGAGCCACCCAGACATCCCTTCAGCAGGAAATCTTAACCTCTGTTACTTGTTATTTCTTAAAATACCTATTTAGGTCGTGATGAAGAAAAAGTAAAGCAAATGAAAAAGTATCTTCAAGCTGTAGGAATGTTTCGGGATTTCAGTGACCCCTCTCAAGACCCAGACTTTGCCCAGGTATGAGAGAGTGCATTTCCTTTTCCTCTAGGCGGTGATTTTAGTTGTGTATGTTTTTTTCTGGGGGGGCATAATTGTAGGAAATTAGTCAATGCCAAGTCATCACAGAAGAACAAGGTTTTAAAAGACTAAAACAGGGGCGCCTGGGTGGCTCAGTGGGTTAAGCCGCTGCCTTCGGCTCAGGTCATGATCCCAGGTCCTGGGTTCGAGCCCCACATCGGGCTTTCTGCTCAGCAGGGAGCCTGCTTCCTCCTCTCTCTCTGACTGCCTCTCTGCTTACTTGTGATTTCTCTCTGTCAAATAAATAAATAAAATCTTTAAAAAAAAAAAAAAGACTAAAACAATTAAGAAGATAAGGAATTATAAACCTAAAATGACTTCTTCCTTTTTTCTTAGCCATTAGGTTGAATGTGTGTCCCCTTTCTGACCTACTGATTGACTCCCCTAATGTGGAAGACCTTTGGAGAAGGGCTTCACCAGAGAGAGTAGGGCTTTTTAAGGGGCTCATCTCATCACTATAGATGGAAAAGAAATGGAGGTCAAGCATAGCAGTTAGTTCTGGTTTATCCAGTGACTTACCTTCATTCATTCTCCAGGGACAAACTGATTCCGCATTTTTCTGGATTGGCAAGCCTGGATGGTCACCAGGTCACCCTGGTTATGTTTCACAGTACACCTGAGGGAAGGAAATACACAGTCAGACCCAGACCCATTGCCTGGCATTGATGACTGAATGGCAGCATCCTATCAAATCAATTTAGAAAAAAGTACAATGGTTTTTGTATCATTTTAGTAGAAAACCCATCTGAAACTAAGCTAAGCATTAAAAAGGATGCATCGGCTGCTTCGCAAAAATGCATGCATAGAAGATGCTGGCTAGCAGCTATGCACACACTCTGGTCTTTCTGGGAGGTGACAAGGCTTCCTGCCTGTCCCATGCCACTTACGTGCCCATCCTGAACTTTGGAAATTCATTCCTTAGGGATTAAGAAGAACGTTGAGTCCTTGTTTATGAATGTGATGGCTTAGGTGTTGTTTTTTTTTCTTAAAGATTTTATTTGACAGAGCAAGAGAGAGCACAAGCAGAGGGAACAGGAGAATGGAGAAGCGGTCTCCCTGCTGAGTAGGGAGCCTGATGCGGGGCTCAATCCCAGGACCCTGGGATCATGACCTGAGCTAAAAGCAGAGGCTTAATCAACTGAACCACCAGGCGCCCCTTGTTTTTGTTGTTGTGGTGTTTTCAGTTCTCTGGCCCAGCTTGCATTTTTGCTCTGAGGGTACAATGTCAGCTCTTGACTTCCTTCTCTTTTGGGGAGACAGGTTGTGGAATTAAATTTAGGAACGGTTGTGCCTTGCTGCAGTGGACCAAAAAGGCCTCAGGACAAAGTCGCCGTGACTGACATGAAAAAGGACTTTGAGAGCTGCCTCGGAGCCAAGGTAGGGGCTGGGGAGAGACAGGTAGAAGTTCCCCCTCCCCACCCAGCCCTATGCCCCATGTCTTAGAACCACACTGCTTTCCACTCCCCACCACCATGATGAAGGCTCCCAAAGCCTGATGCTGACGGCATTTCTTCTCCATCCTGAAGTCTTCAGTGCCTGTCCCATTGGCCAAGAGCCACACAGCTTCCTGTCTGTGAACACAACCCGGCCTGAACATCTACTTTTCCTATGACTCTCATCACACTGTGCACTCGACTTGCCCCGGCTTTTCTGGCCATTATACTTCTGTTCATGCCCCCCCTTCACCCACCTGCCTGGCTCCTCCCCCTCCCTTCATGTCCATGTCCCTCAGCCTCCACAGCGTGGCCTCACATCTCACAGCAGAAAGTCATTGGTCTCTCATTTGAACCTTCCATTGCACTTGGTCTGAAACCCTTGGATGGCATCCATGTTCTTGAACTTACATTGCTGGTCCTTTATATTATTTGTAGGTCTGATTTCCCTTATTGGACCATATGTTTGAGTGAGGGTTTGTGTCAGCATCACCTTTGTATTCCACAAAGTACCTAATGTCTTGTATGCAGATTTTCAATGAACATCTCCCCAAATGATGATTAAGATATGTGATACGTTTTATTGTGGGGCCATCAGCATGACACCAAATGTTCAGCTGTACTTGATTTGCCTTATTGACCACGATTAGTTGAATCTGGCCAAAAGGACACCTTTTTCTAAATTTCCATCATGTTAGAATCAGTGACTGTGGTTCATATCCATGAAACTCTACAATAATGTCATCTGGATTAATTAGACTAACTTGGAACTAAATTTGTAGTTGTAAGCAAGTCATTGTTAATAGGACTTCAAAGCAGAGTGAGAGTCAGAAATTATGACTGTCTTTTATAAAGATTTAAAAACAATAAAGAGGCTTTCATTTTTCTGTAGCATTTCAGAGTTCATTGGCCGAGATATTTGTTTTGCTAAAAATTGGCTTTTGAAATTATACGTACAAGGTATTTCTTTTTCTTCTAAAGTGAGAACATTTCACAGTGTTTTTTCTTCCATTTTTTTTTTTCTTTCCCATAGCAAGGGTTTAAAGGATTCCAGGTTGCTCTGGACCATCATAATGACCACAAGACGTTTATCTACAATAATAGCGAATTCACCCTTACTCATGGTTCTGTGGTCATCGCTGCCATTACTAGCTGCACAAACACCAGTAACCCATCTGTGATGTTAGGGGCAGGTGAGTGTCGGCCTCCCTCCCTGAGGTCATGGGGACACGTGGGCGGGAATCTTTCAAGACGCTACCTTGGGGCTTACCTGAATCTACGTGCAATTCCCCAAACCTTTTCTTTTCCTGATGCAGAAATGTGTTGGTCCAAAAGTGTTTACACAATAACGAGTGTCCAAAGCAAAGTATGTAAAGTAGAATACATAATGCATACTTGTCTTTAGAATTAACGCAGAAAATAAGTAGAAGAAAGCAAAAAAAAAAAATTTTTTTTCTGGTAAGCTTAGACTCTCGTGTCAGACTCTAAAAGAAAAAAAAAACTATTTTCATATCACAGATTAGTGTCTGTAAAAACCCTGATAGGCCTTTTTGTACACCGGACTTCAGTCTGTCTCAGAAGTATTTTAAGTATCTCTGAATTAGGGCACAGGGAGCTTACTTGGCTCTAAGCAATTCTGGTCAAGTAGTTGATATTATATACAGTTTTATTACTAGAAGTCTCTTTAGTGTCAAGATTTTTTTGTCATTCCCAAGAGTTCCTTTTGTGTCCATAAACCAAAGATCATCAAAGACTTCTTTCTTTAAAAAATGTACACGTCGGGGCGCCTGGGTGGTTCAGTGGGTTAAGCCGCTGCCTTCGGCTCAGGTCATGATCTCAGGGTCCTGGGATCGAGTCCCACATCGGGCTCTCTGCTCAGCAGGAAGCCTGTTTCCCCCTCTCTCTCTGCCTGCCTCTCCGTCTACTTGTGATCTCTCTCTGTCAAATAAATAAATAAAATCTTAAAAATAAAATAAAATAAAATAAAATAAAAAATTTTAAAAA
This sequence comes from Lutra lutra, assembly GCF_902655055.1. Lineage (NCBI taxonomy): Eukaryota > Metazoa > Chordata > Mammalia > Carnivora > Mustelidae > Lutra > Lutra lutra. Next base: position 56,764,937 of record NC_062290.1, read on the forward strand.
AAAGTGTACACGTACATATGGAACACCTTTGCCCAAGAATTCATGCGTTGATCCCTAAGCTTTTTGTGTCTAGAGCAAACGAGTTTCCTTAAGACAAGTCAGTAGCTTGTCTGTAGATTCTTGTGCCTTTTTACCCCCACTCATTTCTTTCCAAATTCTCTGATATGTCATAAGAAAGCACCCAGCGTCTCTGCAGTAGTCTCTGTATTTGCCAAAATTCCAGCGGCCGAGAGCTCTTGATTTTCTCCTTTAAAAGAATACCTGGGGACTAGATTTTTACTCTACCCTGACCGTACTTCTCACTAACCAGTACACAGTTTATATCCTTTAAGAAAGGGTCCTGCCAGTTATAATCTTCATCCAAATAAAACGTAGTCAGAAAGATTATTTTTCCTCCAAAAGTTAAAATCTTAATTCTATAATATATTCCTTAATATTTTTAGGTTTATATCTTCAAAAGAAAAAGCCTATCTCTTTCTTCATTTCCTTGACTAATTTTGAGTTTACTGTGTATGTGCAAATACCTTTGGGTCAGTGAGTTGTTGATTTGTGCTAGGTAGCAAAAGGAACAGTCAGCACCGTGATCAGGGCTTTGTTGGGCGGTGGCAAGCGACACAGACGGAGGGGTTGGTCTCTCTCCTAAAACCGCCCCGGCACCGAGAGCGGGCGGCCACCCAACACTGTGTCGGTGTTTACCATTTCACAGGACTGTTAGCAAAGAAAGCTGTGAATGCTGGCCTGAACGTGAAGCCTTACATCAAAACTAGCCTGTCTCCGGGAAGCGGTGTGGTCACCTACTACCTGCGGGAGAGCGGGGTCATGCCGTATCTGTCCCAGCTTGGGTGAGGAGGCATTTTCTTTTATACTTTTCTTTTTATGTTGTATTTTATTCCACACATATCACGCCGCATCACCTTCTCTGATGGTATCTGATGAGTCTCATCAGCCAGTGAGCAGACTTCCACCCTCACATTCCCACAGAGTCAGGCCCTCCTGTGGACAGTTGTGCTTTTTGTTCATCAGACAAGCGTTCCCTTGAAGGGCAAAGCAGGGCTGAAATCAAGCCTGTGCTTTGATGTGGCGCCACAGCTTTCTGGAGGGGGGGATGTCTCTTCTCAATTGGCAGAGGTCATGAGATGGGCTAGTGCTGGCTCAGCAGCTGAGAGGCTGCCGTTTGGCATGAAAATAACTGGCTAAACATGTTTTAATTCCTTGGTTTAAACAAGTCGTTTGTTACCGAATACAATTCCTCCAGTTTCCCCACTATTCCTGATTTGGATGAAAAAGATTTTATTTGGATGTCTCTTAAAAGTCGAAGTCCTTATTGATTATACAATCAAAGTAGTGAATAGAGAAATTAAATGGTGATGGGATTTCAACTTTTAAAAAGCCTAGATAGGCCCCTTTTTACAATTTACTCAGAAAAGACTGAGTGATGTAGAATGGATGAGTAATATATTAAAATGCTCTACCTGGCTGGCTCAGGTCGTAGAACATGCGATTCTTGATCTTAGGGTTGTGGGTTCAAAACCCACATTGGGGGATAGATAGTACTTAAAATTAAAAAATCTTTACAGCACTCCTGAGAATGAAAGCTTTGTAGAAACAGGACTACACTTATTCCACATGCCCCTGTTCTCTGTGAATCAGCCGTCTCTAGAACTGTCCCCAGCAGAGCAGCTCGCTGGGACTCAGTCTCCGTCTCGCTTCTCTTCCGGCGGCTAGGTTTGATGTGGTGGGCTACGGTTGCATGACCTGTATCGGCAACAGCGGGCCCTTACCTGACCCTGTGGTCGAAGCCATCACGCAGGTAATGACCGAGGAACCTGTGGGGCTCTTTTCATGTGATGTGTGACCTGAATGCTGGTCATCTCAGGAAGTCCCATGGCAGCAGGGGGTGTGTTCAGACATAGGGTCTTTGAAGTCAAGCTAACCCGACTAGCTATCGACCTTGTACCTCAGTTTTCACACCTGTAAATTGGGGATGATGATAGGACCTGTTTCACAGAATTGTGAGCGTGGAGACGACAGTGGATGTGAAGGACTTGGCACAGTGCCCACACACATGGGCTCTTGGACTACACACGGCTCCAGGACTCTGTGTGCCTGGCCATCTGCAGCCTGGCTCAAAGTCAGGTGTGTCTCCACACAGACAGTGCAGGCGAAACTGCATTGCATGGCCTTGATTTCTGTCCCATAAATTCTGTAGCATTGAGAAGCACCATTTGGTTTGCATGAATTACAGAACCCATGGAGGTCAGTGTGGCTTCCTTTAGCTTTCAACTATTGGACTTTCCCTCCGGTTCTCAGGCCCTGGGCGGCAAAATCACGAGTATGCTGCCTTCTGACACACCTGGGATTTCATGTCTCTTGGTGTCCTTCGCCACAGTCTCCCCAGGGACACCCATGCATGCTCTTCTCCCCACAGGCAGAGGACCAAGGCAAAGGGAGGTTAAAGAACTCCCCCTGTGATGGGAGCGTTCCGCAGGTGGTCTAAGACAGAAAGCCTGGCCCCCTTCTCCGTGTCACCAGATCTTTCTCTTGCCGGACACAGGGAGACCTGGTTGCTGTTGGAGTACTCTCTGGGAACAGGAATTTCGAAGGTCGAGTCCACCCCAATACCCGCGCCAACTACTTAGCCTCTCCTCCCTTGGTGATAGCCTATGCAATTGCTGGGACCATCAGGATCAACTTTGAGAAAGAGCCGCTGGGTAAGATGTCGTTTGTGGGGCTGCCCTTGTTTGTTTTCGGGTGAATTAAAAAATATTACTGGAGGGAGAGTAACCACTTTTGTTAATAGATAATGAGGGATAGGTAGGTGGTCGGTTAGTTCAGCTGGTTAGAGCATGGTGCTAATAAATAATGAGACATAGAACTGACAAAGATGAGAAGAATATTTTCTTTTCTCCCCATACACAGCCAAGACAGAACTGGAACAGACAAAAATCGACTGAAGGATAAGGGATGACAAAAGGAAATCTGAAAAGTCAGAGAGAGCGTACTATTCTGGCTTCATCCCCAATTCTTCTCTTTCTAGCTCCGATTTTTTTTAAATTTTTTATTTTTTTAATTACTTTTCAGTGTACTAGATTTCATTGTTTATGCACCACACCCAGGGCTCCGTGCAATACGTGCCCTCCTTAATACCCACCACCAGGCTGGCCCAACCTCCCACCCCCACCCCTTCAAAACTGTCAGGTTGTTTTTCAGAGTCCATAGTCTCTCATGGTTCATCTCCCCCTCCAATTTCTAGCTCCAATTTTATCTAACATGGGGCACTGTTTTAACATATCCAGTGTAGGAACATGTCTCAAATAGTTCAGCCTCCCCAAATCCAGAGAAATGATGCTTTTTGTTTCCTTTCCTCTGGAGGTCTTGCTGTATCCTCCTCTGTCCAGTCTCAGCAGATTCAATAATATGACAACGGTGTCCCTTCAATTTACTGTTAGGAGATCACCACTAGAGCTAGAGTCTATCCTCATGTGTGGATTTGGTATTTGCAAATTTGCCTCTTCAATAAATGTAATTGAGCCCCCAAATCAAGACTCGTCTTGCCTCGTCTTGCTTCAGCTGCGGCCGAACGAGGCAGGGCCCTGCCTTCTCCTTTCAGCTCGCATATCCTGTTCGTGCTTTGTGTAGTGCCATGTTTTTCCACATTTTTGTGGTTTTGGTGATTTCACTTTTTAAAAATAGCCCCCAAGCATAGTGCCGAAGTGCTGTCTACCTTGCAGAAGCCCAAGAAAGTTGGGGGTGCCTCATGGGAGGTAGACTTTGTTCAGGCATGAGTTGTGCTGTTGGCTGGGACGTCCTCGTAAACGCTTCAGCAAGATGTCCTGGATGAGTGTCTTTAAGCAGAAGCACACGTGAAGCAAGATTACATATTGGTCTGGTGCTGAAAGTGTTGTGACGAGAGGCTGTCGGGAGCCTGACCCACGTCCTCCAGTGCTGGCAATTCACACTTCACCACACGGCGTTGGCATGGACTTTACAGAACGCTTCTACCACAGCGAATGGGATTTGACTGGTTGGGATCATGAAAATGGGCTATTAAATGCAGTTTTTCTCCTTAATAAACTTATTTTCCCCAGGGGTCAATGCAAAAGGACAGCAGGTATTTCTGAAAGACATCTGGCCAACCCGAGACGAGATCCAGGCAGTGGAGCGTCAGTACGTGATCCCGGGCATGTTTAAGGAGGTCTACCAAAAGATAGAGGTGAGGTCCCCGTCCGCTCTGCCCTCTTGTGGCCAGGGGACAGCCATTCCTCTGTGGCGTCTGCAGATCCCAAGGCCGATGGTGGTGGAAACTAGAGGAAGTCACATTTCTTTCTTCAGATAACCAAGGAGGTAGTTCTCAGTCATTTTCTCCTGTGACTTCCATTTTTACACACCCCACACGCTGCAGATCTTCCCAGATTTGGACAAGGTCCCAGACTTGGTAGCAGCCTCAAGAAGAGAGGTTGTAGGTTGTGTGTGATTCCTACCCAGCTCGCCACAACCTCCCTGCCTCAGACCCTGGGTGCTGTGCCGGCTGTGGTTAGGGATCCCTGGTGTCACTATAGAGTCTCACTGACGTAGAGTTCATGGGTTGGATGCCCCTCCCAGAATTATTTGGATGCTTAAGAAAAATTTAAAAAGCCACTGAGGAAAAAGCACTGAACTACTGAACTACTGAATTAAATAAACCTTTCTGTGCATTTGATAAATAGGGAGAAAATGTGTGGGGCTCAGTATCATTTTCTGAGACCCTTGGATGTTATTCCTTTCTCTGCTTTCTGTGTTAGGCTCACCCAAGGAATGCTGACTGGGTCTTGGGTTTGAAATACAAGAGCAGACTCTCTGGGAAAGAGGGTCAAATTGGGATCACATTCATGGACCATGATCTCCCTCAGGGTGCTCACTGGGAAGTGGTATGAACAAGTTTGCTGGGCACTGGGTTAAATGCATTTCTCCAAAGACTGAAGTTATGGCCTCATGGAAACAGTTGAAGCTGACTTTAATGCATAGCAGCTGTCATTTGCTGTCCTGTGTCCCTATGACCTGGACATCTACTTCCACAAATCTTCAGAGAGTAAATAATTTCCCCTTGGGAACAATCTGGATTATTGTTTCATAAATTATATTATGTATATGGCTTAGTTATCTCTTGCTGTGCAAAGAATTATCCCAAAACTTGGAAACCGCTTTCATTAAATCTCATGGTTTCTGTGGATTAGAAATCCACGTGTGGCTTACCTGGGCGCCTCTGCCTTCACAAGGCGCCAGCCGAGGTGTCCTTTGGTGCGGAGCTCATCTGAAGGCTCAGCTGGGGGAGGATCCACTTCCAGGGCAACTCGAGTGGTTGTTGGCAGGACAATACACCTCACAGGCTGTCGGACTGAGGGTCTCCGTTCCCTTCTGATGGTTCCCTAGAGGCTCTTCCCCATTGCCTTGCTCAGGGGTCTCTTCACAGCTCACAGCATGGTCCTGGCTTCCATCAGAGCAGGCCGGAAAGGGAGAGACCAACAGAAGGCAGTCTCTTTATAACCCAGTCTTGGAAATGAGTCACCAGGTTCAGCCCACACTCAGCAGGAGCCAATCGCTTAAGGGTGTGCAGCTGGTGGGGGCAGGTCCTTGGGGCCATCTTCGAGGCTGCCTGTCGCAGTGTTTGTGTATTTTGAAGTCATCTGGCATGACAGTGTCTTAGTATCAAGGAGCTCTTTTATGTGACTAGAATAAGAACTGTTTTGGTCTGGGTTTTATTGAAGTACAGTTGACACACGGTGTTACATTGGCTTCAGGTGTACAACATGGTGATTGGACAACTCTGTGCGTTACCCAAGCGTAGCCACCATCTGTCACCATTCAACACTATTACGATACCATTGACTAAATTCCCAACGCTGTACCTTCATCCCCGTGACTTACTCATTCCGTAACTGGAAGCATGTACCTCCCCCTCCCCTGTGCCCCTTTTTGCCCATCCTCACACTTCCCCTCCCCTCTGGCAACCATCAGTTAGTTCTCTGTGTTTATGGATCTGTTTCTGCTTTGTTTGTTCACTTTGTTTTTTAGATTCCCCCTAGCAAGGAAATCATAGTATCTGTCTTTGACTATTTCACTTTCATACCTAGAGGGTATTATGCTAAGAATGGTTTTTATTGTACTCTTAGGATATATAGTTTCTGGTTTCATGTCACACTTAACTTTGAATGCAGTGTAATTAGATTTGCTTTTCTTTCTTCTGTCTTTTTTGTTTGTAAGACCGTGAATGAAAGCTGGAATGCCTTAGCAGCCCCATCGGACAAGCTGTATTGCTGGAATCCTAAATCTACATACATTAAGTCACCACCATTCTTTGAAAACCTGGTATGACTTTTTTATTTTTAACAAAATGAGTTTTTCAAAATTCTCTTTCCTTATAAAGTCTATCTGATTACCTTCTACCCTTACTCTAACTATGCATTCCAGTGAAACCTTTACCAACACGAGCAGACAGTACTGGGGAGAGTTCTGAGACACTGGGGTACTTGGCTCTAGGGGCCCTACAGTGTCTCTGTCCAGGGGTTCTGTGTGTCTGAGCAGACACGCCCTGGCCATCCCGTACCACCTGGACAGAGACTCAGAAAAGCCCGAGGACTGACTGTTTCAGCAAAACATCCCCGGGCCTGCTATATTTAAACTTTATACTCAAAAAAAAAACAAGGGAAATCTTACCTATAACTGATGATCAAGGAGTTTACACACTGCTGGTGGGAAGAGGAGGGAAGTAGAAGCCAGGGTTCTGGTTGTTCTCAGCATCTCCGTTCCCTGGATGTGGAGACACAGAAGGTCATTTGCAGTTGCATTCCTGTTGCTTTCGAGGGAATAGTCCCAATACTTTGCCTCCCTTCAGGGGTGGAATGTGAATATTTGGAGTAAATTCACCTTACTTTTGGAAAAACCTAGAATTTTCTGTACAGCAACGTAGGGCTGTCACCCAATTCAGGTCCACCCTGGTGACTGGAGAAAACCTGAACTGGCACTGACTGGCGTATTCTTTGCTAGACTTTGGTTCTTCAGCCGCCCAAATCTATAGTGGATGCCTACGTGCTGTTAAACTTGGGAGATTCCGTAACAACTGACCACATCTCTCCAGCTGGAAATATCGCAAGAAACAGCCCCGCTGCTCGCTACTTGACTAACAGAGGGTAAGTGTGAGCGAGGGAAAGAAAGACTAAGCAGCAAAAATGGAGAGAATGAGGCCGGTGTTTCTGTTGACATGTTCTCTTTTCAATCAAACTCTGGTTTTTCACCAAACCTTGAGGCTTGAAAACCAGTCACGTTTTCTGTTTGCTGCTTTGCAGCTTCCTTGGGAGATTCCATGAGCGAGGAAACCCTAGCACAGGGACCTTCTTTCTGTGCCAGTGTCCCCACTGGAGTCCAGGCTCTGCTCTCAGCCTGCGGGGCACTCAATGGGGTGTCCTCTGCACTGCTGCCCCCTGCCTGAGACATGTCTGACTGTGATTTGCCACTGACACATCCATTGATGGATTCATCAATCACAGACTGACATCAGCAGGTACCAAACCAGTATTACCCACTGTCCTCTAATACGCCGAGAGTGGTCAGAGTCTGTCCCAGAGCTGACTTTCCCTGAGAATTATCTGGGGAGAAAAACATTCTGGCTCCGCTGGCACCTCCCATTTCCACATCTTCAGGCATGGGCCCAGAGCTAATCTAAGAACAAAATTCAACACTTATTCATTTTTTCTTTCCTTTTTTTTTTTTTTAAGTCAGTGCCAGAGGAAAATGGCCTTGACCCCATCTCGCTTTCCTGGTGGCTGAGGTGTTTTCTTCAAGCCTCTCCATCCTGCTGAGCCCCACTCAGCCTCTGCCTCCTCCTGGTGCATCCTATAGGACAGTCATGTTCAGAGCAAAAGTAGTCCACGTTCCCCAGAGACGGGAGTGCTGTAAGCATCAGAACCTAGCCCGCCTCTAGAGTAAGGGATGCACAGGAGTCTATCTCAAGATTTTTTTTTTTAACGTGGGGCAACTATTGTATTAAATGTACAGGAACTTGCTACACACAGACACAAAGGATAAGATTCTGAAGGGAGGGATTGTGCTTTGAATGGGAGACCTAAGTGCATCACTGAGCAGAGAAGGGCAGGGGATATTTGAGAGGGGTCAGCGAATTCCTGCTCTTTCCCCTCCCCACACTGCTCTGGCTACACTGGTGGGTGCCTCAGTTGTTGAATATTCCAGGTAAGTTCAAATACCCTTCTGCCTGAGAGCCTTTGGTTGAGCTGGCTGTTTTTTCCTCCTGGATGCTCTTCCCCAACTCCCTTGCCACTTCAAGTCTTCCTCCATGAGGTCACCCCCACTGTACCCCTGTTTTCATCTTGATCTACTTTTTTTCCCCCTCAGTTATTAACCACAATGTAGTAACACTTAGGTAAGATGCTCATTTTAAAATTATGATTATTTGTCTCTACCTTTTAAAGATTTTTATTTATTTATTTGACAGAGAGAGAGATCACAAGTAGGCAGAGAAAGGGGGGGGAAGCAGGCTTTCTGCCGAGCAGAGAGCCCGATGTGGGGCTCGATCCCAGGACCCTGAGATCATGACCCAAGCCGAAGGCAGAGGCTTAACCCACTGAGCCACCCAGGCGCCCCTGTCTCTACCTTTTAGAAGTAAGCCCTGCAAGGGCAGGAATCCTCATCTGTGTTCTTCCTTGATCCACCTCAAGCCCTGAGAATAGTTCTTGGCATGTAGCTGGGGCTCAGTAGTTGCTGAATGAATGACTGAATGAATGGGAGAAAAGGATTCACCAATAAACAGAGAGACACGGCGGTTGAGGCTGGAGAAAGAAACTAAGGAAAGAAGCAGTGACCACTACTTTTTGATTGGTGATGGTTGACACTTTTGAGATATGGACTCTAGGGAACTGAGTGAAAAGAATCCTACCTTCCTAGAAAAGTGCACATATCCCCAACATTCTGGATACAATTTCAGGAGTTTGTAGACATGCTCACCTGCTCGTGAATCCCATTCACAGACTCTCTCATCACATCTCACGATGAGATCAAACTACCACTCACACACACGTCCTAGCATTTTTAAAGAAACCCAGTGAGCCGATCGCTGTGTTATTGTAAAATGTTCCTGTTGTCACAAAGTGTCCTTTCACCGGGGCCCCCAGACAGAATTTTTCTTTGATTTCAGGACCAGGAAGAGCTGTTCTGCCTCTTTGGCACCACTCTGACTTATATCTTATGAAAATTGTAAATCGTATTGCCTGTCCTGTGTTCTTGTAAATCATGTTGCCTGTCTGAGTTCTTGATGACTTGAGGACAAATGTATACCTCCTTCCAGTTAGTTTACAGAGCATATTTTGTGTTTCCCTAATTCTTGGCTCCACCCAACTGGCCCTTGCTGATTAGTCTTTTGCTTTCCTTTTTCTTACCCATTTTTAATATTTTATCTTTTTTTTTTAAAGATTTATTTATTTATTATTTATTTGAGAGAGAGACCGTAAGAGAGAGCATGAGAGGGGAGAAGGTCAGAGGGAGAAGCAGACTCCCCGTGGAGCTGGGAGCCTAATGTGGGACTCGATCCCAGGACTCCAGGATCATGACCTGAGCCGAAGGCAGTTGCTTAACCATTGAGCCACCCAGGCGCCCTAATATTTTATCTTTTGTGACACTTTCTAGGCTACCCTATTGAATCGGTAAAATGAATACTCATTAGAGTTCCTCCTGGTTTTTCTATTCAGATTTAAAAGACTAGAAGTTGATCCTGAGACAATGTTGATTTCCCCCTTTCACTGCTCCACCTCTAATCTCTGACTCTACCCTCAGCAGAAGATACAAGGACCAGCTTTTCTGCCTTGGAGAGTGATGTTTAGTAGACTTAGATATCTAGGTCGGTGGTTTTTCCTTTTTCTTGATGGAAGCTAAGTTTTGTCTTTGCACCGTTCACTAACCTAGCTCCTCTCCTGCTTGCATTATTAGCTTGACCCCACGAGAATTCAACTCCTATGGCTCCCGCCGAGGGAATGATGCCATCATGGCACGGGGGACGTTTGCCAACATTCGCTTATTAAACAAATTTTTGAACAAGCAGGCGCCACAGACTATACATCTGCCTTCTGGAGAAATTGTGAGTACTATCCCTTTGTCAGGCTCTGGGTGACTGGACATTTACGTGGTTGTTTTCCTTTGGGCCTTGTTTTTTCTTCATAGCCCCGTGGTATCTCTTGTTTTGAGAAAGTTCATCATGGATAGAAATGCCCTTTAAAGTTTTACAACTTTCTCTTCCTGCTTAGAGATTCTGCTTCATGGTTTCCTGGGAGTTGAGTTTATGAAGCCTCTGAGTGAAATGTCGTCAGTTCAGAGTATTTGAAGGGGAACTTCAGGTTAAGATAGAGGATATTTATCAACAGGTGCTATTGTATGACTTTATTAGCATTTAATTAAGTCCCCATAGAGGAACATAGAGTCCCACTGAGGCCTGCATGTGTCCTGACGGAATCCCTTTGCAGTTGGCCTGTTACAGCAGGAACTGTTCGTTCCCACACGGGAGGGAGGCGTGTGACAGGCGGGAGAGTCTGCGCTTTGAGTCTGACAGACCGGCTATGGAGGCTTCAGCAAGTTATTGCCCTCTCTGACCTTCGAAGCAGGATATCCACCCTGTGAGGCTGTGAGGCCTAAGCTTAAATAGAATGATGTGTATTAAATACAGAGCAGAGGATCTGGCACATGTTGTGGGTCCTCGGTGTTGCTTCCCTCTCCAGCAGGAGCTGCCAAGCTGCTTGAGAACTGTTTAAGTTACTTGAGAAATCACCCTCCTGACTTACTTAAAAATAATAACAGCTAGGATTTCTATAGAACTTATTACATCCCACATACTGTTCTAAGCTCTTTGCCTATATTGACTTCTTTAATCCTCATAACCACCCTTTGAGGGAGGTACCATACTTGTCCATTAAGGTAATAAAAATGGAGATTAAAACCCAAGGAGTCTGGGGGCACCTGGGTGGCTCAGTCAGTGGGGCATCCAACTCTCGGTTTTGGCTTAGGTTGAGATCTCAGGGTCACGAGATCAAGCCCCACAACAGTCTCCACACTAAGTCCGGAGTCTGCTTAATTTTCTCTCTTTTCCTCCGCTCCTCCCTGCCTGAAATCAATCAATCAATAGATCTTCAAAACAAAACCCAGGGAGTCTGGCTCCAATGTCAGTGTGGTTTACCACCACCCATACTACCTCACTTATAACAGATTTTGGTAAAGCAAACTCTTCATAGGTCATCAATGATCACCAGGACCCAACAGAAGTCAGTGCCCGGTAGGTAGTTGTTCAGGAAGGAGCAGGGATGATAAGCAGGCTATTAAGTGGAAAAGATAGGGGCACCTGGGTGGCTCAGTGGGTTAAGCCGCTGCCTTCGGCTCAGGTCATGATCTCGGAGTCCTGGGATCGAGCCCCGCATCGAGCTCTCTGCTCAGCAGGGAGCCTGCTTCCTCCTCTCTCTCTGCCTGCCTCTCTGCCTGCTTGTGATCTCTCTGTCAAATAAATAAATTAAAAAAAAAAAATCTTTAAATAAAAAAAAATAATAAAATAAAATAAAATAAATGGAAAGATACAGTTAGGTGGTGGAATGCCCAAGAGACAAGGATAAAGACGGGCAGTATAGACACTGGCGGGGTGGGGGGAGGGGGAGGGGCTCCAGTATACTGAATGTCATAGTGAACCTCACATATTTACAAACCCGCCATGACACAGGACTTCTCTTCAGATGTTCAGGGCCTCCTCTTACACAAGGAGACCAGAATCAGAGATGAACAGCCATTTGAGCCAAGACTTGAACTTGAAAGATAGACCTAGACAAAAAACAGAGGGGGAAGGGAAAAGAACAGAGATAATGCAAAGAGTACAAGAAAATGAAAAAAATGATTATCTTCTCAGAGTGAAGAAATGATTTTCTGTTGGCATAAAGTAATCAAAGGACAAGAAAGGGCTCTTGGTAAAAAATAGTAATTAAAAAAGAAAGAAAATGCTGTTTAAAAAAAAAAAAAGCTCCTTAAAAAAGTCACAGGAAAAGCTGATTAGTTGAGAAAATCTCTCTGAGTATAGAACAGAAAGACAAAGGAAAAATTAGAGAAAATATAAAAAAATTAAAGACTGAAATGAGGAGGCTCAGCATCTGACTAAACAGAGATGCCGAGAAGAGAAGAGAGGTTATTATCCGGGAAGTAACGCTAAGGAAAACTCCCCCACTGCCAGATCCGACTCCACAGAACAGCCACTGCATACCTACATGATTATGGAAGACCAGCTCCAAATCGCTTTGGTGTGAAGTTAAGAACAGCAGCGATGAGGACAAGATCTAGAAACTTCCCAAGAGGGAAAAACAGTTTCTGTGCCATGTGCTGGGGATCAGAAGTGCTCAAACCAACACTGGAAACTTAGACTGGTTGCACCCCAAAATTCTGTGTCCCATGTTAAAGTAATAACACATTCAGATTCAAAAACTTTAAAAATACTCCTCAGGAAGATACTTGGTGAATGTTTTTTACCAAAATAATGAAATAAGGCAAAAAAGGGGGAAGATGTAGGATCCAGGAAAAAGAAATGCAGGGAATCCCCAAGATGTTGGTGAAGGAAGATTCTTCCATCACAGGAATGTACCACCTCTAGAGGAGAATCAGTCCAAATTAGGACTGAAGCTCCTGGAGAGAGATCTCCATGGAAAAGAATTTTACTTCCTTTTTTTATTTTTAATTTTTTTTAAAGATTTTATTTATTTGAGAGAGAGAGCTTGAGTGAAGTGAGGGGCAGAGGGAGAAGCAGACTCCCCGCTGAGCAGGGAGCTAGACTGACGGGATCATGACCTGAAGCAAAGGCATATGCTTCACACTTTACCTACTGAGCCACCCAGGCATCCCCATGGAAGAGATTTTTAAATGACAGACTTCCTGATACAGTTGAATGTCTTTAGAGAATTATCCTTTAGGCAGAGTGGGGATTAACTGATGGGTTGGGACATAGAAACAGGTGAGCACACATACAAAAAGGAAATTATTGGGGCGCCTGGGTGGCTCAGAGGGTTGGGCCTCTGCCTTCAGCTCGGGTCATGATCTCAGGGTCTTGGGATCGAGCCCCACATCGGGCTCTCTGCTCAGCGGGGAGCCTGCTTCCTCCTCTCTCTCTGCCTGCCTCTCTGCCTACTTGTGATCTCTGTCTTTCAAATAAATAAATAAAAATCTTTTTAAAAAAAAAAGGAAATTATTAATTCCAGTGGAAATTTTTCTTAATTACCAAGAAAAGGAAATCAGAGTACATTACTTGACTCATCTATAAATAACATTCACATGGTTAAAGTAGTACCAATATCAAATATTGACTTACCCAAAATGTATGACATAATTATATTGGGAGGCTGGGGAGAGGGTACCCAGGGGAATGGTAGTCACAAGAACTAAATCCCTGGGGTGTCTGGGTGGCTCAGTCCTTTAAGCATCTTGATTTCAGCTCAGGTCATGATCTCAGGGTCCTGGAATCAAGCTCTCCCTCGGGCTCTGCGCTCAGCGAGGAGTCTGATTTAGGATTCTCTCCCTTTCCCTCTGTCCCTCCTTCTGCTCGCACACACTGTCTCTTTCAAATAAATAAATAAAATCTTTTTAAAAGGAGAAAGAACTAAATACCCATCAAAGCAGGAAATTGGTAACAAAAACGGAGACATAGAGAACTGGCAGTTTAAATATAATACTGAAGACACAGAGGCACAGTAACGGAAGAAACCACCAAATTTTACGTCCTCTTCTTTAGAAGAGAGGGCATGTGCAGCGAGCTGTTGCTTTATAAGCTCCCCAGATTTGGGTAACGCCGTGTGGAACTAACCACAGGCTCCATCAGCCCACCGAAATAGTAATTTTTGAAAGCTTACTTGAAAGGTTGATTATACACCTTTCTAGAGCTTCTTTTGAAGGAAACCCTCTCTTGGAGGATTTTTTTTCTTTCTTTCTTTCTTTTTTTTTTTTTAAATTTTTTTTACTTAAGTAGCCAGGAAGAACAGTTGTTTCCTGTCACCAGCAATGATATCCAATGTCTTTGTGAAGTCTTGGCACAGCAGAACAGAGTTCTTGTGAGAAACAAATGAAGACATTTGTGGAAGATGTTTCTCATATATACCAAAATATTAGTTAATCCTCTTCTGTCCCGTATTGATCTGTGCTTCCACCTGTGTTTCTGCTGTCTCTGCCTTGACCTCCTTATAGAAAGGTGAATAATACAAGTTCACATTTGGGGGCACTGGGTGACCCAGTCGGTTAAGTGGCTCACTTTTGATTTTGGTTCAGGTCTTGGTCTCAGGGTCCTGGAATCAAGCCCCGCCCCAGGCCCTGTGCTCAGCAGGGAGTCTGCTTGAAGATCCTCTCTCCCCCTCTGCCTCTCCCCTGACTCACTTTATCTAAAATAAATACATGTATGTATGTTTGCATTTTATGTCATTTCAGAACATGTCACCTTCTTTGTGGTTGCTACCCTACATAAGTGACCATCACTGAGTCCCTGAGAATGAGTCAAAACCCAGGTTTAGGTGGGATTCTCTGTTTTCTAAGCTGCAAAATAGTTAAATCAGTGGAAGAGGGGGAAAAAAATCTGATCTACTTTATTTTTTTTTTCCCTTGATGCCTTAGGATTTGATGCCTTAGGTTTTCTAAAACTAGGACAAAAACTAGGCATTTCAGTTAAAAGAATATAAAGCTCATGGGAGGGGTGAATAGATGGGAGCTAGTTGGAGATCTGTAGAGCAGGCCACTGATTGGTTGAGTGTTGGCTGTTGGCTTTGTGTTGACTTGGGCCCCTGAAGACCCTGTCCTTCCCACCAGGTCCCCCTGGCCTGTGTCCACGCTCTGCTGCGTGTGTAAACCTTGCTTTTCTCTTCCTCAGCTTGACGTGTTCGATGCCGCCGAGCAGTACCAGCAGGCAGGCCTGCCCCTGATCATTCTGGCTGGCAAAGAGTACGGCTCAGGCAGCTCCCGAGACTGGGCAGCCAAGGGCCCTTTCCTCCTGGTGAGTGTGAGATGGAGGGAGCCCACAGGCAAGCTCAGGAAAGCAGGTGCTGTTTGTTCAGCTCCTGCTTCTTGGCAGATCTGCCTTTACCCCACTCAGTGAAGGGTAACGTAGAGTTGAACCGGTTCCTCAGATCAGATACTCATATTCTACGAACCGTGGATCTTTGGGGGTGTCTGTGGAGCAGTTGGGAGGAGGGTCTGTGAAGTCTCTGAAATTATTTTCAAATATGTGTAAACATAACTTTTTTTATGGGGAAAAATGGCACGGTTTTCCTGTTATTCAGGTTGAGGACCCGCAGTGTATTTTAGGCTGTTGTTCCAGGAAGCAGTAAGCCTGGGCCGCTGCTCCCGTGTTGTCTCTCAGGAGGTTGACGGGAGGGTAAAAGTAAGGAGCCTGTACTCTGGACAGACTTGTGGAGTGCACTTCTTACAGTGGCTTTCCATTGCCTCTGAGTCAGCTTACAGACTCTAGAAAAGGCAGCTCTCTCTGGCCGCAGACAGGCAGCTCCTCAGAGGCCTGAGCCTCATGAGGTGTCCCCTTGGAGGGGCCATGCAGGGAGCAGACGGTTGTTACCTCTTGAGCATCGTCCGGCCCCAAAAGCAGGGAAGAGTCCTGCTCAGCTTCTATTCTCAGGGTAGGGTAAGATGACCTAGCTGGTGCCAATCTCTGATTTATGACTTGAGCAAATTAAACCTTGGGAAACACCTCATACAGTGATTTCCACACATATGGTAAAGAAGGCAGGGTCTGGCAGGCAGCCCTCCGGGGATCCAGGCTTCAGTAAATCTCTGTGAACATCACACTTATTGCTTTGTTTTGTTTTTTATCAATCATTTTGCTCTGTGGAGGGAACAAAAGATGTTCTTTGATTACTTGGTAAGGTATCAAAAGCCTGCCTTTTCTAGAAGCTGCTAAAAAGAACCAGAGAAATTACGGAAAGGAAAGAAATTACGGAAATACCAGAGAAATTACGGAAAGAAAAGAGGAAAGAGTTTTAGGGATGGGGCTGGAAGCTGGCAGTGCAGCTGCTGGGGGCTGTAAGAGCTGAAGGAGGCTGAGAGGACTGGCGCATGAGGGGTCCCCTGGGCTCTAGGTTTCTGTACAGAACAGCTTCGAGTTCCGGCCTCCCCGGCCGGGCTGCTCAACAGTGCTGGGCTCTTCTCACGGCAGATGGGGCTGGACACCTGGTCTGCAGCCCTGCGCAGCCCTCACCCAGCCTAGGGACGTGCATAGTATGTGTTTACAAAGCTGCCACTCCCCCCAAAGTGAACACATGTGTACACAGATCCATACGGAAGACCTCCTGTTCTTGAAACAGGAATCACAAAAGCAGCACATAGTTCCTTCCTCTGTAGTTTGTTCTGAAAGTTGTTTTCCATTAAAACATTTCGTGTCTGCACCTTTTCAAGGGAGAGAAGAGAAAAATTTTTTATGTTGTTTTGCAGTGTGGATTCTAGATACGGTGGAAGTGTGCTAAGAGATGTTGTATCACAAAGCAGCTAAGTATGTGGTCGAGCTGCATGGGTTAAATCCAGCTACCACCACTGACTGTGTGGGTGATGGGACAGCAGTTGCCTCTATCTCCTAGGGCTGGTGGGGATGGGATGAGAGAAGCCACTTTATTTTACTGCCTGTACCTTGTAGGCAGTCCGTGCAGACCAGCTGCGATGTTATTTACTAGAGTAACTGTTTATGTAAATGACTCATTGGTACTTGGAATTTAGGTATGAGAGGAGTTTTGACTGAAGAAGCCTTTTGTCAAGTTTCTGTGTATCTAAATAAAATGGAAACTGTGTCCAAAGCACTGTCTTTGCTCCTCAGGGAATCAAAGCTGTCCTGGCTGAGAGCTACGAGCGCATTCACCGCAGTAACTTGGTGGGAATGGGGGTGATTCCCCTCGAATACCTCCCTGGGGAGACTGCAGACACCCTGGAACTCACGGGGCGGGAACGATACACCATCATCATTCCAGAAAACCTCACACCACGAATGAAAGTGCAGGTCAAGGTAAGCTGGAGCTCCTCCCCCCATGCCACGCCCAAGTAACAGGACCCTGTGTTCATCTCAAAGTAAGAAGGAAATGAGTGGATTTGGAAGGAAAACAATCACTCAGTAGGAGTGCATTAGACCTAGGAGTTCTGCCGTCACCTGCTCTGTCTTCACAACACAGTGAGGAGGAAACCTGTTGATTGATTACCTATTTCCGTTTACTCACAAAATTACCATCAGTTCCTTTCTTACTCCCCAACCCCACCAACCCCACTGTCTCCTCTGACTCCCAATCTCTCTTGAACCCAGAGAAGAGTGCAGGAAGCTCGGAGACAGGACATTTTCACATGATCTAAAAAACATCTTTTTATAATCAAAATGTGGACATACCCCATTCTTTTTTTTTTTTTTAAAGATTTTATTTATTTATTTGACAGACAGAGATCACAAGTAGGCAGAGAGGCAGGCAGAGAGAGAGGAAGGGAAGCAGGCTCCCTGCTGAGCAGAGAGCCCGATGCGGGACTCGATCCCAGGACCCTGAGATCATGACCTGAGCCGAAGGCAGCAGTTTAACCCACTGAGCCACCCAGGCGCCCTTATATAAGTTTTTTTTTTTTTTAAAGATTTTATTTATTTATTTGACAGAGAGAAATCACAAGTAGGCAGAGAGGCAGG
Organism: Lutra lutra; assembly: GCF_902655055.1. Classification (NCBI taxonomy): domain Eukaryota; kingdom Metazoa; phylum Chordata; class Mammalia; order Carnivora; family Mustelidae; genus Lutra; species Lutra lutra. The sequence continues at coordinate 56,782,635 of NC_062290.1, forward strand.
CAGAGAGAGAGGAGGAAGCAGGCTCCCCGCTGAGCAGAAAGCCCGATGTGGGGCCTGAACCCAGGACCTGGGATCATGACCTGAGCCGAAGGCAGGGGCTTAACCCACTGAGCCACCCAGGCGCCCGACATACCCCATTCTTGAGCCTCACCTCAGGTGCCAGGTTTTGGTTAGCCCAAAGGTAATGCGACAGCTCCTGAGGTGAGGCAAGGCAGGTGCCCAGCGCTGACATCCCAGGGTCAGCAGCTGGACCAGCTGCCTAAGGGACCACCTCAGTGAGACCTCTGCTGACACATGGCTCCCAGAGGAGGTCTAATGTCACTAGGAGCTGCTGCCGAGAGACTTGGCCCTTGGGTGTCCGTCATCTCCATCATTCATACCCCGTGGTGCTTTGCTGCACAGAGGAGTCGGCTGGGGGGCTGGTCCAAATATAGCCCCTGATTCACTGGGTCTGGGCTAGAGCCAGGACAGCACGTGCCCCCATGTGCCACTGGCTCTGCTGGTGTGCAGACCACGCTTTGAGGGGCAGCTCTGAGGGCAGAGGGGGCGTACCTCCTGACACAGCTGCCCAGCCTCCTCCCCCACTGGTTCTCCTCTGCTTCTTTGTCGTCACAGCTGGATACTGGGAAGACCTTCCAGGCCATCATGAGGTTCGACACAGACGTGGAGCTCACTTATTTCCACAACGGGGGCATCCTCAACTACATGATCCGCAAGATGGCCAAGTAGGCGAGCTGCGCTCAGAGCCCCGGGCTTGGAGCTGCACCAGGGGAGCAAAGCGCCACTAGCCAGCCGGGTCCTTGGCGCAGAGCATCCCCGCATGGAGGCGTGTGAGCACTGAAGTACCGGTGCCATTCCTCCAGGCACAGAATGAGCAGTTTCTACATTCTCTATTTTTGTGGATCTTTTTCTCTTTTTCTAGAATTTGGAAGCTAGAATGGTGGGAATGTCAGTAGTGCCAGAAAGAGAGAACTTGGGCTTGTCTGTAAAGTCATTGATCACAGAATGTTGATTTTTCACTCTTGGCCTGTTAATGTTCAGCTGGACACTAGTCAGTCTTCTCAGAAGCCATCCCTTGTCCTCATTTCTGTTCCTCTCTCTTCTCCTCTGCTCCATGAAGCCTTCCCTTGAGGGCCACTGGTCCTTGCCTGTTATACCAGTATGAACTGACATGGTAGATGAAAACATTCTCACACCGCAAATCACGGTGGGGATTGTGATTCTCCCTTCCGCCTTTTTCCTTCAGATGGAATGATCCAGGCACCTCGTGGACAGGTCAGACACTGACATTTTTTGATTATGTACCTTTTGATGGATCAACACTTAAAAAAAAAAAAAAGTAATGTTTTCTTTCACTCTCTTCAGAACTTTTCCCTAGAAAACTTTTCATTTGTCCAGAGGAGAACTTTGGAGGTGGTTTTGGAGACCTAGAACATTTGTAATTTGAATAAGATTAAATCTATTTTCAAGGAAAACTTGTTGACTTTGGAACTGAATTGTGTTGTGTGTAAAGCTCTCGTCTGTAATATTTCGAGCAGAGCAAGTCTCAGACTACAGTATCCTGAAGCCGGGAGACCTTCAAGTTCTGCTTTTACAACATCTGTACTGTGGGGGCGGGGGGGTAGGGGGAGTGGAAGAGCTGAGGAACAGGATTTCTCTGCCCTGCTTGGGAGCAGACAAGAAGGTAGCAGTAGCAAATATGGTGAGCAGATCATTTTTTTTTTTTTTTTTTTCATTTTACGTTCTATAGTTTACCTACCTGCTTATGTTCATCATAGTCTGCTCCAGCTACCATAACAAAATATCATAGACTGGGTAGTGTAAACATCAAAAATGTATTTTCTCCTAGTTCTGGAGGCTAGAAGTCTGGGCTCAAGTTTCTAGTCAATTCATTTTCTGGTGAGAACTTTTTTCCTGGCTTATAGACAGCCACCTCCTCCCTGTCCTCTCACATGTCTTTCCTTCATGCTCATGTGAAGAGAAAGAGGAGGAGTTGGCTCTCTGGTGTCTTTTAAGGACACTAATTGGATCAGATCGGAGCCCCACTTTTATGACCTTATTTAACCTTAATCACTTCCTTAGAGGTCCCATCTCCAAAGAGATGCCCTGGGGGTTATGGCTCATAACAGGTCACCTTATAGCTCCCAGGTTCATCTCTTTGTAACAAATTTTAAATCTCAAATTTAGCACTCAGCGAATGTGGCCTGGCCATCCGAACACCCAGGACTGAGTCCTCTCTCTGCCTCTCCTGAGATGAGGAACAAGACAGGTTATTGAGCAACCCTGCCCCCGAGGTTCCTGGGGCCCAGCTTGCGTTCCTAAGATTACAGACGGAAACTTGTTGTATAAAAAAGCCCATGACCTTTAAATAAAGACCAGTCCTAACATAAAAACACAAAGAAGGGCTGAGAAAACAGACCTCTACCACCTTAGTTCTCCATTACTGTGCTCCTGGGGAGCTGTCTAGCTCCTCACATTCCGTGGTTATGTGGAGACAGAGTCTTGTGTCTGTGTCGTCTAGAAGAGGGTCCCTTCACTTCTGGACTCCTCTGCCTCCAAACGCATCCCATATCCTGTTCATTAATAAAATGTCCAGTGTCACACCCTGGCCCATGACAAAACCAAACAAATAAGTTCCTTTGGCCTAGTTTCTCAAGAAGCCACTAGTCCTCTCGTTCCAAACTAAATGTTTGCTGCTCTTGTTCAAGGTGCCTGCCAGTCCTCTTCTTCTCCTTGGGATTCTCTTCTCCTTTGTTAACAGTTTTCCAAATCCATTACACCTGACCCTTCCTAGGAAAGCAGGCATTCTTCGGTGCGCACACTGTCTTAACCAACAGACTTATTTAATGCAGCAAATAAGCACGTATGTCTTGGGCTTTGGGACAGCCATTAGCAGATGAGAGTCACCTCCAGGAGGGGTGTAGTAGTAATGACTCACAGTGATTTTAGAAGCACAACTCAAACTGGTTAAGCAAAAATGTTAATAATAACAATTGGCTTGGGACGCCCGAGTGGCTCAGTGGGTTGAGCCTTTGCCTTCAGCTCAGGTCATGATTCCAGGGTCCTGGTATCAAGCCCCGCATCGGGCTCTCTGCTCAGCAGAGAGCCTGCTTCTCTCTCTCCCTCTGCCTGCCACTGTGCTTACTTGTGCTCTCTGTCAAATAAATAAAATTTAAAAACCACCAATAATTCGCTCATAGAATGAAAAACAGAGGTAGCCACAGCCATAGGCTTGACTGGATCTAGTGACTCAAACTCAGCTTCCCTCCCTGTCATTTCTCCTCTCATCTTACCTCATTCTAGGCTTTCCTTGTGCCTGGGGAATGTAGCCACCAGCAGCTCTGGTATAATAGTTAGTAGTTCATAATCTTAGAGATTTATCTCCTAGTATTCTCTATGCTAAAGTTGGGAGTTTCCAGATCACCAAAATGAAGAACCATATCTTGAGCCCAGTTTCCCTTTCAGGGTTATGTGAGGACAGTGGAGTACCCGTCAGGGTTACGTAGAAGCAATGCAGACTTACTTCCAGAAAAACAGTAAGCTTCCCTGGCTGCTTTCTGAGGAAGCTGTTAAATGTCATGACCACAAACAGAGTTTAACACCCAAGTAGTTTTTGTTCACCCAGACAGCCTAATTATCATAAACAACAATTATATAATTATAGCTGATAGTTTTAATAGTTCACATCCCAAGAACAGAGGTCTACATATTAGGAGCAGATTTGCTGAGTGAGATGTGTAGTTTTACTACGTGGTATGATAAAAGAGTACCTGATATGATCCTGAAATTAACATTCCAGTTGGGCTCTATCTGCTCTGTGGCAAGACTGCTCACCTGCTGTGGGACTTCCACAGGATGGGAGTGGTGTCCCTTGGAGAACAGGGGTTCCAGGGTCAGCATCTTTGGGAACCACTGAGTTAAAGGGGTCTTGTTAGCACACAATGACAGTCATGGTGTAAATCACTCATTTGAAGGGCGGGCTGGCAGCATTTGTTTCAGAAGCCTGTCTTGACCACAAGAATGTTTTCATCAGAGCATCTCACAGAGTGTATGTTTCACAGGACTTGATGGAGGAAATGCTGACCTGATGGTTTGTCTTTTAAATTCAAGTAATAATATCAGTTTTACCCCGCCCCCCCCCGAAACTAATAATACACTACAGGTTAACCAAATTGAATTTAAATTTTAAAAAATTTTTAAATAAACTCAAGTAATAATACCAGTTGTAAAAACAGGAATCAGAGTTTCCTTATTACACAATCAGGCATTTGATTGAAGGCAACTTCTCATATTACACAATCAGGCATTTGATTGAAGGCAACTTCTCATCAGGTGAAAAACCCATCACAATGTCAGCACTAGCAGGAACCATAGAGAAACAAGGTCCTGTGGGTGTGTAATGGGTTGTATCTGAACCACCTGAGGAATCTCACTAAGTACACATGGCTGGACACCCTGCCAAGATGTCCTAATGGGGGTGGGGCACGTGCCCATGAAGACTCCCCACTTGGTTCTGACATACAGCTTTTGACCGAGAAATCTTATGACCAGCATTTAGGCATCAGTCAAGAGTCTGCATTCTATCTACCAGGTTTTTTCCTTCATTAAATAGTAACCGAGTGCCTAACTCTGTTCCAGGCTCTGTGCCTGGCAATGGCTTGACTCAGGGCAAAAATCCAATAAGGAAATTCTAAGATTTTTTTTGTTTCACCTTCAGTCTGCCTTCTGTTGGCTGAAGAGAGGACCATTCCCCTTCAAACAAATTGGACCATTTAGATACTTGCAAGAACTTTTCTCAAATCTCCAGTAGGTGTTTTAAACATCCTATTAGGGTTCTTAAACAATAGCATCCAAAAAAGGCAATTACATATAAAAAGAGATACTGGTGAGATAGTGATTTACATAATAAATATCTCTGGCTTTCATCCCAGCTCTGGCACTGAGCTCCTAAAACCCTTGGAATTTCCTAAGTGACACAAGTGACAAAGGGTCTCTTGTTATGCTAATGACATGGCTTTTGGACCACACCTAAGGATGGAGCTGGTTGCCAGAACAACCAACTCAGATTCTAGGGCTGGAACTCTCAGTCCAGCCCCCTAACAACCGGGGGAGTGAAGTTGGAGGTTGAATCAATCACCAAAGGCCAATGATTTGATCAGTCATGCTTACATAAGAAAGCCTCCATAAAATCCCAAAGGATAAGGTTTGGAGAGCTTCCACCTGCTGAACAGGTGGAGATCTGGAAAGGACATGGGAACTCCTTGTCCCTTCCCACACCTTGTCCTATGCATGTCTCCCATCTGGCTGTTCCTGAGTTATATCCTTTTCTAGTCAACAGGTGATTAAGAAAATACAATGTTTCTCGGAGTTCTGTGAGCTCCTCTAGCAGATTAATCAAATTCAAGGAGGTCAGGGGAACCTCTGATCTATGCCGTCAATGAGAGGCTCAGGTGATTCCCTGGATTTGCAACTAATCCTTGAAGTCGGAGGAGGTGGGACAGTCTTACGGGACTGAACAAGAACAATTTCAGTATGTTAAGGGCAAAAGTCAGTTTATGGTAGAAACACTTTCAACATTTCCTTCCTTCCTTCCTTCCTTCCTTCCAGTGTGTACTGAGTGGCTACACTGGCAGTCAGTTGTGAAAGGAAAGATCGGAAAAGAAGTTAAGGCTTTTTAATTTTTCCCAAGTACTTAGAGCTCCATTGGCCTACAGAACATTAGTGCTGTTATCACTTGTGTTGTACATATGTGATACAGTTCAAACTGCTAAAAACAATAAAAAGAGGGTGAAGTTAAGTGACATATTCAGTTTGATACAAGTTTGGGTAAAGTGTCTTCACAGTGGTATACAAGCAATCCATGACTGTACCCACTGGGGCTAATTTCTTCAGTTAAGGTCACCCATTGCCTGTAGCTAAAGACTGAGGACCCAAGGTCATTTGGACATTTCTGTAGCATCAAAGGGTATCTTCTCAAAAGGAAAATCCCTCCACTTTGCATATAGCTTCTGAGCTCCAGTTGCAATATCCTCCACCACAAAGCTTTCTATTTTTATAACTGGAATCTCAAATGTCTTATACTTCACATGGATTCCCCAGTCATGGCGGCAGTCCTCTCTGGCACAGAAGATCTTTGCTTTCTTCTCAAAATGCCCAAAGGTCTTTGGTTTGGGGTGTAATTTGCTCACATAGCACTTCCTGAAAGCATCTCCAACCACAGCGTAATGGCAGTCCTACAGACAAAGGGATTGAATAAAATACAAAACAGAACATTAGAACCAGGACCGAACTGTGATTTTAATGAACTCCACAACAATCTGAGATGAAAAGCAGGTAGGATCCCACTTATGTGACAGATGGGGTAAGAAGGAAATATGCATTCACTGAAGGCCAGACTAGAATTCATGCAACTTAACTCCCAGTTCCAAGGGTGGAAGTGAGCATGGGGATGCCAAGTGAGGAGATAGGGGCCATCTCATGAAAACGAGGACTAAGAAGTTTCTGGGCAACCGAGCTTCTGAAAGTAGATACTCTTTATTAGTTCGGAAACAAAAGCGGGTATTTCTTGAAGCTCTCCAATGCCTGAGTTTACCTGACAGACACAATCCAAAGGATACAGAGAACAACGAAGGGTCAATGCAGATCTGCAGAGGGTCACAGACTAATGTGTCCAGAGGCTCCAACTACAGTCAACTTTAGATTAATCTGAGAAACGCCACTCTGTACAGAGCAAATGGAGACCCAATATACGGGCCCCTGGGAGGGTGGCAGGGAGGGCGGGAGGAAAACAATCACAAAGGGCCCTTGCAATAGAAAAATCACTCAAATTGGAGCTGAAAGGACATTTTCTAGCTAAAGAAGCGATTTGCAAAGGCATGGGAATTTGCTAGTATCACCCTTAATATTACGCTTCTTGCTCCATTGGACTGATGAGAGACCAGCTTTCCAAAGACCAAAGAGAATCCTAATAACTCATCATCGGAACCAGCCTCTCTTCTATCAGGAGCAATGGAGTTACAGGCAGTTTTTGTCTTTGGAGATTATTCTATCCAAAATTTTTTTTTCAATTTTATTTATTTATTTGACGGAGAGAGAGAGATCACAAGTAGGTAGAGAGAGAGGGGGAAGCAGGCTCTCTGCTGAGCAGAGAGTCCGATGTGGGGCTTGATCCCAGGACCCTGAGATCATGACCTGAGCCGAAGGCAGAGGCTTAACCCACTGAGCCACCCAGGTGCCCCTCTATCCAAAATTTTTAAGGAGGAAAAAAAAAAAAAAACAACTAACCAGATTTTCTAAAATAAGGAGATATTTTGTTTTCATTATAAAAGTGATCTATGGGGCACCTGGGTGGCTCAGTGGGTTGAGCCTCTGCCTTTGGCTCAGGTCATGATCTCAGGGTCCTGGGATCGGTCTGCATCGGGCTCTCCACTCAGCAGGGAGCCTGCTTCCCCCTCTTTCTCTGCCTGCCTCTCTGCCTACTTGTGATCTCTCTCTGTGTCAAATAAATAAATAAATTCTTCAAAAAAAAATAAAAAAGTGATTTATATCCCAAAAAGAAAGTTTAGAAAACATAAAATAGGAAAAATCATGGAGTCTCACTGTGAAATATATATTTAGTATATTTCCTCTAGTCTTTTTCTGGACAAAGAAAATGTCTTTGTTACAGTTGAGAGCGATGTGGGTATTGTCACTATTATTTCACACCCCAAAACTCACAGCATATTAACAACTTTGTTTCCTTGTTATTTTTTCTACTTCACCACAGTCTGTAAGAAGTTTTTCATTATACATAAGCTTTATGTTCATTTCATTTAATAAACTCTACTTTGGAGTCCCATTAGATTTATAGAAAAGGGCAAAGTTGTCCAGGCATTTCCTGTATCACATTCACCCAGCTTCCCTGAATGATAACATCTAACATACCACAGTGTATTTGTCAAAACTAAGAAATTAGGATTGAAACATTACTGTTAATGGCACTACATATATTTACTTTTTCTAATTAATATTCTTTATCTGTTCCAGGATTTAACCCCAGATACCCCACTCATTTAGCATGACCATTATTATTTTTAATGGCTATGTCATATTTAATTAAATGCCTTCTTTTTCTTCTTCATTGTTACAGGTTTCTTTCAAAATTTTTTGGCTTTTTAAAATATCATGGCCATGATAACAACAAAAATAATTATATTCTTCCACAAACATCTCACCAATAGTAAGTTTAATTAGTGCTAAAAAATGACCCAGTGCTCTTTGCTCAAAGTTCACTTACCTCTAACACTCTGATGTCAGCCGTGTAACATGCAAAGCCCTTACACTTTCTGCAAAGCAGTTTTTTATTCTCCTTATCGGGTACAGGTTCTACTTTTTCTTGACTATCCCTGATGAATTTTTCTTGCATCTGTATCTGGAGAATCTACATGCAAAAGTCCAAAAAAACCAAAAACAAAACCCACCTTGTCAGTACAACGGTAAAACTAGGAGGTATTTATGCATGTGTGCATGCAAATACACACACACACACACACACACACGTATTATCATTCATTCATTTACAACTTCCATGAACATACAGTACCTGACTTTGTTTATAAAAATCCCATAGATAATTTTATTGGGTTTTTCTAATTCTTTATTTAGTCAGTGTTTAACTGTGACCTCCAATGAGCCTTTAAATTTTTGCATCAAAGATACCCATAAAGGGAGCACCTGGGTGGTTCAGTTGGTTAAGCAGCTGGCTCTTGGTTTCACCTCAGGTCATGATCTCAGGGTCCTGGGATTGACCCCCATATCAGGCTTAGTGCTCAGCAGGGAGTCTGCTTAAGGATTCTCTCTCCCTCTCCCTCTTCATCTGTCCCTTCACTCTCTTACTCTCTTGCTTTTCACAAGAAATAATCTTAAAAAAAAAAAAAGATGCCCATGAAATACTAAAGATGTTCATAAAACAATCATGTGACCCCTGCTTTCTACTTTAGTAGTTGGCAAAAATTTTTAAATCATTCATAAATATAAACATATATATTGACTGTTTCACGTATAGTTATACCCACTTCTAGGACAGAGACCCATTAAATGGAACAGCAGGCAGAAGAGTCCCCATCCCCTAAATCATTTTTCTCTCTCCCCTTCTGACCACAGAGAGTACTTTGAGTTACAGTAAAGTTAAATGCTTGTATATAGTATGACTGCATTCTACTTCAAAACTTAGGGCATGCCTATGTACAACTAAGAACCTGGACATTATAGGGTGCCTGGGTGGCTCAGATGGTTAAACATCTGCCTTTGGCTCAAGTCATGATCCCAGGGGTCCTGAGATCAAGTCCCACGTCAGGCTCCCTGCTCAATGGGGAGTGTCTGCTTGTCCCTCTCCCTCTGTGCCTCCCCCCACTCTCTTTCACTCTCTCTCTCTCTCAAATAAACAAAGTTGTTTGTTTGTTTTTTTAAACCTGGACATTATAGATAAAATAAACCTAAGAAGATTTAGAAGGGTCAAGAGAGGAAGGGAGACAGCTAGAAAACACAAAACCCTAAGAACAAAATGGTACTGAGTAACCTGGGTTTTCTTTTTATCTCCTATTACCCCAGATTTGAGACTGAAGGAACTGGCAACCGGAAATGCCTATGGACACAGATAAAAAAGTGTCTCAAAAAAAAAAAAAAAAAAAGGTGTCTCAACAGAAGCCTACTTTACTCTCTCTAGTCAAAGGACCAGGAAAGAGGCAGCCTAGCAAGACAAAAAACTTTTAGACAATGGCTATTCTACTTCTGCCAAACATCACAGAATGGAACAAACAGCTATGGTCTAACCCCAGCCCATGCCAGCAAAGACTGAGTGGGCACCTAGATTTCCACTTTAACAAAGCGTCTGCACACTCCCACCTAGCAGTGTCAGAGAAGGCCAAGGAGGGAGCCATGCTCTGCCCTGCACACGGTAGCCACCCTTGCCTGTGATGTCAGGGCAGACCCTGCGGGGAGCCAGAACGCCCAGCCCCACCCACGGAATGACCAGCCACCAAAAGGTCCTGGCTACACTGGTTCTGGGCTCCCTCTCATCCCTTCCCACCTCTGCCCATTTTCTATGGCTGTTAGGGGAATCCCAGATGCTCTTCAACAGATGTTTAACCTGTTCTCTCTTCATCCCATTCCTTGTCCTGGTGAGCTGGCTACAAAAGAGTCTGGGTATAGCTGAGCCTCTGTCTCCCTCAACAGGCTTTTACTCTTTCTCCCCTGCCACACATGAGTCTATGTCATTGATCACCCAGTGGAAGAGACAAAAATTATGTCATGGGTAGTAAAGCTATTACTGTTTTAAAGATTTTACTGCCAACATCAACATATGCTACAAAAGGGGAAGATGACTCAGTGAAAAACCTCTATTCTCAGTAAAGTTCAGGAGGAAAATTAAAGAGGAACTAAAAAATTTCCCTGCAATTCTCCTCAATTAAAATATCGAAGAAGTATTTTTAAATATTTTAGTCTCTAAACTTAGGTAGAAATTTTCTAAAAATGAGTGAATACTGACATAAAGCTGTCCTTTTACGTCCTAAAATAAGTGTTAATTTACTTTAGACCACTGCTTCTCAAAACTATTTTTGAGCAAAGAGATTATGACTTTTCAAAATTATGGACACTATGGAGTTGGTCTACTGAATTGTAAGGTTCATCTCTGTGAAGTTAAAGTCTGCCTCATGCCTCAGTCTATAACAGTTCTCATTTTTTGAGCACTTACTTGATTCCAGGTACTGTGCTAAGCAATGCATATACCCCCATTTTATCCCTAAAACTGCCCTGTGAATTAAATACCATTACATTCCCAACTTTACGAATGAGGAGACAGATTTAAGAGACAGAGTAACTACCTGAGGTCACACATCTTCTAAGTGGCAGAGATCCCAAGATGAAAGTCTCTGCAAAGGGTCTAGAGAAAGTGTGGGGGTGCTTGTATGTGCATGCACGTAAGCCTGTGTGCGCGTGTATTTGCGTGTTTCTGTTTCTTGACCTTTCCCAGTCTGGTTCCATGCTTCTGTGTTATAGAGGAAATTGAAGTAAAATGAAGGTCACTACCAAGAGGCTGAACTAAACAGATACACCACTCCACAGTGTGCGTTCCTACCCACACCTACAAACAGGCATTCTAACGTGCACTGGGCATGGGGAGCTTTTCTCCAAGGACTCCGGATGTTAGCGACAGATTTGAAGGCTGTGTTTTGCCATGTTAGGGTGCAGTCCTCAGGATGAGCTACCAACTTGAGGGCCATCTAACTCAGTTTGCCCTTTTATAACTAAAAACCTCACTCCAAGTATTAGTGCTAATAACATATATTTTAATCTCACTGAGACCCAAAGCAGAATGAATCTGATGTTTATTGCAGGACAAAATTTTAAGCATAAACTTAGTGTTCTCATGTAACACTCAGAGCAATATGATAAAAGGCACCAACTACCCTCACATTCTGTTTGTTACTCATGGTCAGATTCTGCAAGAGTGACACAGATTAAAAGACTTACCTTTTCTTTAAATACTGCTTCATTCCACGTCTGAAGCCTTAAAATGGATTCATTCATCATGTTTTCCTTGTATATGTTTATTTTTTCTTTTTCGATTACATCAGCATTGCTGGTCAGAAGGAAGCACTTGCTCCCTCTTGCTCTTCCTCTGCCTATCAGAAAATAAGTATTTGGTGTCTTTGACTTAAAACTCTGATAAATTTGAGAAGAGGTAAACAAAGGGGTACTCCTAAAATTCAATTCTGATTCACTGATACCCGCTTTCATAGGAAAGCTGAGCTGTTAGAGCACAAACCCCAATGCAGGTGTGTGCCTCCATATTAAACTACATGTTAAGCCAGGGGCGCGGCTTAGGCTGGCTTCCTTGGGGGGTCGGTCTCCAGGCAGTGTAACAGGACAGCTACATTATCAGAGACACTGCCTTAAAGACAATCCAACTTGAACACTCAGGAGGACACCGTGAGCACTCCAAGATGAATAATGAATAGATCCTCCCTCAAGACCCTTTAATAGATATGTTCACAGTCACCAGAATACAGGTAGAAATACTAAGTAAAATAAGGAAGATAAATGTAAAGAAATATGGGCATTCAAGTTTATTGCCAGCTGGGGAATCAGGGACAGGTGATACAGAAGCAGGGGGAGAGGGAGGAAGTAAAACAAAGGTTATGAGTAGCAGTACATGAGCGCTTTCTTCAAAAAGGAGAAAATAATGAAGTCAGGTTGGCAGAAGTGGATAACGAACAAAGGGGAAGAATGGGAAATAGGTTGGAAAGATAATTTGGTGCTGGATTGTGAGCTTTTTAACACCATGTAAATTGGGAAATACTGGAGTCTCTATACAGGGAAGTGACATGCCCAGACATGCCCAGTGACATGCCCAGCCCCAGAGCTATTTTTCAGGAAGTAAAATGTAGGTGTTGTTACAGAAATTGGAAAAAGGAAGAGAGGCTAGTTGGGAGATTACCTAGTTCAAGTGAGAAGAATTCTATGGAGTATCTCTTCTAGAATACAAGGGCCCATCATTACCAAAAGCACAACCATGAAGGGTCCACACGTTGGATGCCAAAGTCTCAATCCAAGTGGGAATTATCTTTCCATAAATATGTCAGTCAATGTTGGTCAAGTAAACAGTACTCATCATAAACAAGAATTAAAATGGGGCATATATTAGTGGGCAAAACTGTACCCACACAATCCTGATCAAGTAAGCTGCCTTTGGGGCCAAAGACGCCAGAGTCCATGGTGCCAATGGTCCTACAGCCACAATGGCTCAGTAAAGGAGAAAAAGCCAGAAGCACAATGACTAGGACAGAGTATGTTTCTAAGTGACAGACACACTCACAAATCAGAGAAATCACCAGCCGTTTAGTAATGGAATCAAAGCTCTTCTCACCTCTGGTTTGAATCATTCTGATGACATTGCCCACATACTCATACAAGATGACCAAATTACACTCAGCAATGTCGATGCCTTCATCAGCCACTGAAGTGGCAATCAGAATCTTTTTATCTCCATCGGTTCTAAATGTGTCCAATGCACACTTCTGTGCTGGGAGCGTCATGCCTGAGTCAGAGTCAGAGGGCATTCATTACACAACTTATCAAAGAGGGAACTTTACCCTTGAAAAGTAACCATTAATAACGGAGTGTTATTACGTGCCAAATACTGTGATAAGTGCTTTATATTCATGATGTCAAAACAACCCTAGGCAGTAGGGTCTATTCCTATCCTTGTTTTAGAGAGGACATTAGGGTGATGTTCAACAATTTGGACTCTGCCACAGACTGCCTGAGTTCAAATCCCAGCTGTGGTACTAACCAGCTGTGCAACTCTATCGCAAAACAAATACGGATTTTTTTTTCTTTGCAAAACTATCAACAACTATCAACAATTCATAGTTTTTTGCAAAACAATTCATTGTAATGCCTTTGCATGTGTATAGGACTTTACAGCTGGCAAAACAGTATCACAACTACTTAATGGAATTTCACAAAGCCCTTTGAGGCTGATGTGTTTAAGTATTACAATTCTCCTTTACAGATGAAGACCTTGAGGTTTTGGAAGTATGATAAACTCACAGGCTAGTTAGTGGCAGAACCAGGCCTTGAATTTAAGTCTGAAACCCTAACAGTGTACAGTCCTCAGCCAATGATATACTGAGAAGGAAAAGAATTTCAGTGGTCTCCACCTCCGACTTAAGAGAATTTATAAAAGTTCTAGTTTTTTCCTGTACGTTGGCAGCCAAAATCTTCAGATATATTTTGTTAAGGCCAAAACAATTTCTTTTTACCATCATTTTCTAGTGAATAATGAGCATGCCCAAGACAGACACCATACTTCATGAATTTCTAAACTTAGTCATCTACTTGTTCATCATTTATTCAGCAATTATAGTTTGTCAGATACAAATACAATGGTTAAAAGGTCATTTTTATCTACAAGGATCTCATGGAAGAAGGAGATCAATAGGAAGTTATTGATAAAATTGGTATAATATTGATATCATAGGAACTGCATCTGTGGGACTCTACCAGTCTTGGGGTTGGGGAAGGCTATTTGGCAGAAGCACAATAACTGGTACAGAATAAGTTTCTAAATAAATGTGGATGGATGGGTGATGGATGGATAAACGAACAAACAAGAAACTATCTTGAATGCTTATCTGTAAAGAAATAACAAAGTTTGAAAATCAACTCATGTTAGAGTCAGACGGCAGAGCTTTGAATTCCAACTGCAGTAATGTGGTATTGGACTTCATTTGGTAGGCCAAACTTTCGAAATCTGAATATACTTATTATATTCCCAAAGTTTAAAATCTGCATAAGGGGAAAGTGCAAGAGTGATGCCTGAGGACTGACAGGATGGGGACTGCTTATTAGACACAAAACTGAACAGGAGGAACGGAATGAGTATCTGTCCCGGCTGGTCACTGAGGGTTGGGGAGCACGGCTACGGGAATGTCAGGTAAGGGCTGGCCACCCAGGGATCCTCCTGGAGGATTATAGAGGCACCCCTTCATCCTTCAACCACTGTAGCTAGACTGCAGGATTTTGTGCCTGAACTTTTTTTTTTATATTAAAAAATATATAATACACATAAAAGCATCTCTAGCTTAAAAAAAAATAAAATAGAAACAGAACATTTTTATTTCCAGCTAATCTAAATTTACTGGTTGAAAATTAGAGAAAAAGAGTGACATGCTCAAACAATATTTTAAAAAATAACTTTGGTTTCATCCGAAGAACCTATGGGAAGAGGAGATGTCTATAAGTTTTTGTATTTGAGCACTGTGATGGCTTTTTGCTGTGGCTAGGCTGAACTACAGTACCCGGTTATTGATCTAGGTGCTTCTGTGAAGGGAATTCACAGACATAATTAAAGTTCCTAATCACTTGACATTTAAGTTACAAAAGGGATTTATCCTTGGATGACTTGACATAATCAATCAACCCTTTGAAAGAGGGCTTAGGCATTAGTCCAAGACCTCAGAGACTCCAAATAGCTCACACCTGTGGGTTTCAGACCTGCTCCTGTCCACCTACCCCATGTATTTCGGACTTCCTTTGCCAGACCAGTTGTGCATGCTAATTCCCAAATCCCTATGAGTTTGTGTGTGTTTGTGTCTACACACAAGCAACATATATATGTATATATGTATGAGTGTATAATCACTTAATGGTTTTGCTTCTCTAGTTGAACCCTGACTGATGCAAGCATTAAAAAAGAATTTGAATATATTATAAATAATCTTATAGTATCCTAAATCTAATTCACTAATATAGTACCTGTGTTCCGATTTGTTTTGCCACGTCCAGTCAATATGCCAGGGTTTAGAAAGCTGAGCTCAGAATTTTCTTCAATCCACTTCTTCAAAGCCTGAAAATCAAAAGCAATTATCAGTTGGACAGTATTTGTTGGTTTTTTTGTTGTTGTTGTTGTTTAAGATTTTTTATTTATTTGACAGAGAGATCACAAGTAGGCAGAGAGGCAGGTAGAGAGAGAGGGGGAAGCAGGCTCCCCGCTGAGCAGAGAGCCTGATGCAGGGCTTGATCCCAGGACCCTGAGATCATGACCTGAGCGGAAGGCAGAGGTTTAACCCACTGAGCCACCCAGGTGCCCCTGGACACTATTTGTAGACCACATTTGTGTAACTATTAATTCGATATTGATATATTGCAAGAAGGAAAAACTTTTAGTAAGTAGTTCTCTGACTGACAAACCTGAGAAAAAAAGTTTTTTGGAATTGAATTCTATGCAATTAAATATAATGGTTAAGATTTTTGTGATCTGATATAATTTAATCTCTGAGACCTTTTTTAAATGAAAAAAGCAATGTTCAAGGGCACCTGGGTGGCTCAGTTTTTAACTGTCTGCCTTCGGCTCAGGTCATGGTCTCAGGATCCTGGGATCAAGCCCCACATCGGGCTCCCTGCTCAGCCAGGAGCCTGCTTTTCCCTCTCCCACTCCCCCTGCTTGTGTTCCTTCTTTGGCTGTCTCGGTCTGTCAAGTAAATAAAAAAAAATCTTTAAAAAAAAAAAAAAAGCAATGTTCAGAATAGTGATTGTGAAGAATATGTGAGTTTTAGCAAGATCCCCGGACATAAGATAATGTACAGAAGTCAGTTGTATTTTTTCTCACCAGCAATAAGCAACTACAAGCACAATTTACAATAGCATTAAAAAATTGACACTTAGGTATAAGTCTAGTAAAATACGCGCAGAATCTGTATGCTGCAAACGACAAAACAGTGATAAAAAGAAGATGTGGTAGGTGGCCTCTCGGGTGGCTCCCAGTGATCTCCACCCGCTGGTCTTCAGATTCTTGTGTAATCCCCTCCCTTCAAATGTGAACTGAACTTACTGACCTGCTTCTAATAAATAAAAAATGGAAGATGTGATCACTTCCAAGTAGAAGTTACAAAATGACTATGACCTCCATATTAGGCATACTCTCTCAATCTCTCTTGGATCACTCACTCTAGAGGAGGCCAGCGGCCATGCTCTGAGGCAGCCCTGTGGAGAAGCCAGGCAGATATGGTTGGAAGTTAAGCCTTTCAAGTAGGATCCTTGAGGTGACTATAGCCTGATGAGAGATCCTGAGCCAGAATCATCCAGTTAAGTTGTTCCCAGATTCCTGATCTATAGATGTTGTAAGATAATAGTTTGTTGTTTCCAGCCACTAAGTTTCAAAGTAATTTGTTACCAGCAATACATAACTAATACAGAAGAGATAAAGATATACTATGGTCATGGATTGGAAGACTCCATACTATTTTGTTTTGTTTCGTTTTTTAAAAGGTTTTATTTATTTATTTGACAGAGGGAAAGACAGTGAGAGAGGGAACACAAGCAAAGGGAGTGTAAGAGGAAGAAGCAGGCTTCCCGCTGAGCAAGGGCCCTGATGCAGGGTTTGATCCCAGGAC
The DNA here is from genome assembly GCF_902655055.1 of Lutra lutra. Classification (NCBI taxonomy): domain Eukaryota; kingdom Metazoa; phylum Chordata; class Mammalia; order Carnivora; family Mustelidae; genus Lutra; species Lutra lutra. Next base: position 56,799,572 of record NC_062290.1, read on the forward strand.
CCTGGGATTATGACCTGAGCTGAGGGCAGATGCTTAACGACTGAGCCACCCAGGCACCCCCAAGACTCCATATTGTTAAGATGTCACTTTCCCCCAGTTTTATCTCTCTCTCTTTTTTTTTTTTTAAGATTTTATTTATTTATTTGACAGACAGAGATCACAAGTAGGCAGAGAGGCAGGCAGAGAGAGAGGAGGAAGCAGGCTCCCCGCTGAGCAGAGAGCCCGACACGGGGCTCGATCCCAGGACCCTGGGATCATGACCCGAGCCGAAGGCAGAGGCTTTAACCCACTGAGCCACCCAGGCGCCCCCCAGTTTTATCTCTTGATTCAATGCAATCCCAAACAAAATCCCAGAAGATTTTTCATATATGTGAATGAGCTGATTCTAAAATATAAATGGAAAGGCAAAGGAAGATAGCTAAAAAAATTTTGAAAAAAGGAAAAAAGTTGGAGGACTCATACCATAAAGCTAATCAAAGCAGTATAGGAAGGGTGAAAGGATAAATAGATGTAGATGAATGTAACAGAATAGAGAATCCAGAAATAGACCTACGTAAAAAGGCCAACTGATTTTTCGAAAAGTTACAAAGACAATTCAATGGAGAAAGGACAATCTTTTCAACATACAGTCCTCCAGCAAGTGGATAGCCACATGAAAAAGATAAAAAGCATCTCAACCCATACCTCAAAATAGATTGTAACTGTAAATTGTAAATTGCAGAACTATAAAACTTGGAGAAGCTAACAAAGCAAATCTTTGTGATCTTGGGTAAGCAAAGGGTTCTTATATACAACACCAAAAGCACAATCTCCAAAAAGAAAAAAATTGGTAAAATAGAATTTATGGAAAGTTAAAATTTTCAATCAGTAAAAGATATTGTTCAGAGAATTAAAAGATCAGAAGAAAATATTTAAAAATCACATTGCTGACAGAGGACTTTTGTCAGAATATATAAAAAAAATATTTTAAACACTCAACAATATCATGATAAACAAATCAATCAAATCCTATTTTTATTTATTTATTTTTAAATTTTTATTTATTTATTTGACAGAAATCACAAGTAGCCAGAGAGGCAGGCAGAGAGAGAGAGAGAGAGAGAGAGAGGAGGAAGCAGGCTCCCTGCTAAGCAGAGAGCCTGATGCAGGGCTCAATCCCAGGACCCTGAGATCATGACCTGAGCTAAAGACAGAGGCTTTAACCCACTGAGCCACTCAGGTGCCCCTCAAATCCTATTTTTAAATGGACAGAAGAGGGGCGCCTGGGTGGCTCAGTCAGTTAAGCATCTACCTTCAGCTCAGGTCATTATCTCAGGGTCCTAGGATCGAGCCCCACTGCTCAACAGTGAGTCTGCTTCTCCCTTTCCTTCTGTGATCTCTCTGGCTCTCACTCTGTCTCATATAAATAAATAAAATCTTTAAAAAAATAAAAATAAAATAAAATGGGCAAAAGATATGAACAGACACTTCACCAAGGAAGATATATGGATGGCTTATAAGTTTATGAAAAATGCTCAAATGTATTAGTTGAAACGCAAATATAGTAAAATGAATTTTAAAACCCTAGGGAGATACCATTACATGCTCAGAGGATGGCTAAAATTGTTTTTAGTTAACAAAAAATGAATGAAGTCCTTGCTCTACAGGTACCAAGACTTACTATAAACTAGAGTGATGAAGATAGTAAGGTATTCGTATAAGGATAAACAAACGGATAATCAGAACAAAATAGGAAGCCCAGAAACAGACCCACACTTAATTGGGTGAGTGCCTGATTGCAGAGCAGTGAGGAAAGGAATGTCTTTTTGTACTGGGTCGATTTGTTATCCACAAGAAGAAAGAAGCTTACATCCACAAGTGCTCTGGTTTTCACAAAGAGGATGGTTCTACTCTCTGGGTTTAAGTGGTACTCTTCTTGCAAGATGAAGGAGAGATCTTTTAGTTTAGGGTTCTCGTTGGTGAGATCCATGGAAACACTTTCCAGTTCCTTCAGTTTTTCTGCAAAAAGGGAACATTCCGTAAATGGCTTATAAAGTCTAGAAATTTAGAACACGTGACCTTATCTATAGTTCAGTTAATCTCTCAATCTTTGACCAGAATCCCAAGAGTAATAACCACTGCTTTAATGCATATATTAAAAATGCAGCAATAAATGCATACTTATTTTTCCCCAGACAGCTGGGTGCTCAAAGCATAGCAGCACACCACTGGGCTACACTTATGTATACTTAATACTTTGATATAAGCCAAACAAATTTATTAGCAGCAATTACCTTCAGGAAAAGGATTTGGAGAGAGGGAAAAGAAGGACTTACTTTTTATTTCAAATCTTCCTATATACTTCTTAATCCAAGAACAATAGGATTATGGGCCATCTCAGTTTTCTTCTACATATAAATTGATATGTAGTATATATAAATTATAATCTCTTTAAATCATTAAAACACTTTAAAAAATATTTTTAAAGCTTTGTAAAATTACTAAAAGTTGAACAAAAAAATGCCACCACCTCTCAACAATGAGAGACTCTGGACTCTGGGAAACAAATTGAGGGTTGAAGAAGGGACAGGGAGGGGTGGTGGGGGGAGTAACTGGTGATGGGCATTTGAGGAGGGCACTTGATCTGATGAGCCCTGGGTGATGTACGTAACTAATGAATCATTAAATACTACATCAAAAACCAATGATGCATGTTGGCTAATTTAACTGAAAAAAATAGTCTCTTACAGATGGAAAAAAATTGCCACTACCTATTATAATTTCTATGGGATGTGTCCTTTGCAAATCCCATTTTTCCTTTTTTAAATTAAGAAATAGTGAAAGCAGCATATTTTTTCCATTAGTACCATATTTCACTGAAGCTTAATAGTCCTGGTGTCTATAGTTGTCTTCTTAAGCCCAGGACAACTCCCTGAGCATCATCATAAACTAAATGCAATACAATATAAGTATCCTGCCCTGGAGTCGCCAGGTTCCATTGGCTTTTTCCTCTAACACCACCCACCTTCGAATCTACGAGTGAGGTCCTGCTCAGTCTCATCAAATCCTGCACTTTGGACATCAGCGAAGAAGTCTTTTAAGTAATCCAGAGCATCTTTCATCCGTGCATGCTCATTGATAATGAGGGCATCGTTATATTTCTGTTTGAAATGAAAACAGAGTTTTCAATGTTTCCAGTGTCCAATGCATTTGCTATACTCACATTCAATTAGCTGTACTTAGCATGGAATTAATTTTTAAAATAAGCTCTTCTTAAATCTATTCCAACTTAGTTTTTTAGGATGAGTGGTTTCTAATGGTACTGCAATAAAACCTTTGAACCAAATACTATTTTAAATACCTTTATTAGCTAGGATCATTAATCAATTAGGATCATTTTGGAGTCTAGAATTCCACCTTGGACGGGAAAGAGAAAATTTACAAGAATAATGCATGTCAAAGATTAAAAAACAAAAAACAAAAGCAAATCAACTTCCACATCAACTTGCCTCTTGATTCAGACACTGAATTTAATCTCTTCATTCATCCAGAGCCATCAGTGAATTGCAACAGCACCTGTTCCAACTGCTGGCGCTGACCGCCTACCCCAAACATGCAACTAAGATCGTTAAAATTCTATAAACGCATGCTGACTGAGTGCATTTTTAAAATACTCTGAACAGCATGATAAGCAGAGGTGATGGTTATTGTTTCTTAACTTCTTGGTTAACCAGAAAACAACCAAAGACCCTGGATTTCTGAGCATGTGGCTTTGCCAAAGGTAAGAGCACCCATGTTTCAAAATAGGGCAAAAGCAGTCGCTTACTGAACTCTCAAGATGGCTGTCACCAACCGCATATCTACAATTATGTTCATCATCCCCCAACTTTTTCCAGTCGTGTCAATCATGGGAATGCTAGAGGCACATGGTATAGAGCCCCAGCATCTGTTTCTATCCTGTGGCTACTAGTGTTACGTTTCAGTAAGCAGACAGAGAAGATGCTGAATGGGATAACTTTAAAGTTTGCTTCAGAAGAACCCCTCGGAAAGTCCCTAAGTGAGCTCTTGGAACAGGGTGAGAAGTTGATGTTCTCCTGGCTCCCAGAGCCAACCTCCCAGGAGGTGCTACAACTAAAATATGTCGCTACAAAGAACCCACATACCCGCAAGTGGGAAGTGTACAAATACAGGGCTTTACAAATCCTGCTCTCTTCATCTTTGTCGGGCAACTGAAACACCATGCACGCTTTCTGAACAGAAACGATCCACTGCTCATATTTCTGTGTTCCAAAACTCCTATTTTGAATTTGAGATACATTTTCTGGAAAAAAGAAAAAAGTGTTTCATTGTGCCATGTGGTCAGTCATTTAAAGTTCTAAGCAAGCCTCACCCTCTGATTTTCTTCCTTCCTCTCGGTAAGCAGAGTACTTCTCCTGAAATAGGCGGTTTTCTGTAGTGAATCTGGTTGGCACAGGGCTGCTTACTGAATACTTACTCTGCACCAAGAATCAAAGTGTCTTACACTCATAATTTCATTCATTTTCACAAACCTCTGAGGTGCATATTATATTTTACACGTGAGGAAACCGAAGCTCAGAAAAGCAAAGTAATTCACCCAAAGTGACATAGCTAGCATGGGGCAGGGGGTGCAGGAATGCAGATCCAGGTGTGTCCGATACTGAAGGCTTGCCGGCTCTGTGAGCTGATGAGCAAAGCAGCCCACAGGTAAAATGATGGACATGAAAAAAATATCTAACTTTGCCTTTAACAACAAAGCAGCGAATAAAAGTAATAGGTCTCAAGAGATTCATGAGGAAGGCATCGAAAAGCAAGAGAGACAGAACTCAACACAGTCTCCTCTGTCTTGGTGTGAACTCAAGCTCTCTGATCTCCACAGCATCATTCACAGGGCCCAGCAAAGAACAGGCACTCCAAAGATGCTTGTCATGGGTGCTTCTGTGTGTGTGTATCTCCTAAGCTATGCCTCAGTTGCTCGGTCCAAAAATTGAGCATCAGCTCTGGTCCAGGCTGTGTGCAGGGCGCTGGTGGTAAAAGGATACAGAAGACAGAAGAATCCTATTCTCAAGCGGCTCAGATCTCCAGGGCTCCCTGGGAAGAGCATAGTTTAGTAAAACTCACAGGCAAGAGCTCTGTTTCTGGGTTAAATTGCTCCTCTTACCCATTCATGTTTGACAGGAGGAACCAAGGAGGCTATTCAGACAAGTAGCATTGACATGCTTCTTTCCCAGCTCCAACTACAGACAAGGTGGCCAGCAGTAAACCAGATGAATTAACAAGTATTTCTTGAATGTGAGTAGGTGTGAAAATGAGCTAAGCAATCTGGAAATGAACAGCTGACAGGATGTAGACTGGAGAAAGGCGGAGATAGGGAATTAGAAGTGGGAAGAATAAGAAGGTAGAAATTCATGTCTTCCACCCTTCTGCCACTCCCTAGTTCAGACCACATCATAATGCTCCTGGATAATATGACAGCCTCCTAAGTGGTCTCCCTACTTCTTGCCTTGGCCCCCCCAATTCACTGCCCACTCAGCAGAGAGAGTTTCCAATATTACAGGCAAAACATTTTGTTACCCTACCACTTAAACTTTTAGGGGAGTCTTCTAATCAAAGTCCTACCTAGCTCCCAGGATCCTCTGTGATCTAGCCTCTGCTTCTGATTCTCATCTCCAGCTTCACTGCTTCCTTCATTTGACAGGACTAATGGATGTCTTCCTACTCTCTCCACTTTCCTGGCCTTTGCACATGCTGTTCCCTCTGCCTGAAACACACCTGATCACCACCACCCACCTACCCTTATCCCATTGTTTCATTATTCCTTATCTAACTTTGGCTTTACCGTTGTATTGGAAATGCCACAAGGGCAGGAGCTTGGCTCAGGGTCCATGCTATCTCCCCATCAGCTATCATACTGCTGAGCACCAAGTGGATGACAAGAGAATGAACGTGTTTAAGGAACCGCTAAATCGAAGGACGAGTAGGGAAGGATTGGAATGTAAAACTGGAAAGAGAAGTAGAACCAGACTGTGCAGGCAGGGCCCAGACTGGCAGGCTAGAGGCTTAGAGAGCTTTGCTTGTAAGGCAGAGAGATTCAAGCAGGATACTGACATGATAAAACTGGTATTTCAGAAAGCTCAACCAGGTAACGGGGGGCTGAATGGAAAAATGAGTGGGGGTGGGCAAACTAGCCAGATAGCTGTTAGCGTAAGTCCTAAAGAAAGCTGTGAAAGAGGAGAAGAGAAAAACCAAAGTACATGTGAGGAAAGGTGAATTCACAAACTCAACATCTCCAAAGTTGCTCCCCGTCCTGGAACCAGCACTCCCCACTGCTATACCAACAAGTGTGCAAGACAGAAGCCTGGTGCAAGTCACCCCCGACTCCCACCCAAAACCAGCTGGCCATGAAATCGGAACACTTCCTGTTTGCAGCGCTTGGCACAAGGCTCCTCCCTCCACTAGCTGTCTTGACTGCCTCTGGCCCTCTTTGTTCACTGGTATCCTCATCACATCATGGATCAGGTTAAAATCTTTAGATGCTTCCCCCTGCTTTTAGGACAAAGTCAAACTCAGTTTGGCCTCCCAGGCCTTTCCTGGTCTGGTCCCTGCCTCTGTAGCATCATTCCTTTCTGCTACTCATGTGTTAGGAGTACCCAAAATGCTTGCAGTTCCTGAAACTCTTCCTTCAATGCTTGATGCCTTTTCAACCTCACTTGGTTGTCTCTCCTTAACTTGGCTGACTTCAAGACTGCCTCAGACACCACTTCACCCCAAGAAGCTTTCCCTGCAGACCATTCCAGGCCAAAGTTCCCATGAGCTCCCAGGGCACCCAGGGTGTACCTCTTCCCTGCTGTGTGGAGGCTGCTCACATCTGATTCTCATTATTTGACTGAGAGTTCCCCGAGGATAGGACTTTGTCTTTAACCTTGTTCTTTCCATTAAATGGCAAAATGAGTATCTGGTTAATGAATGAAGGAACAAAAGAGAGAAGAACAGAACTTGGTAACTTCACAAGAGAGTCTCAAAAGAAGAAAGAATCGAAGATCTCCGCCTGTTCCAATCTGAGCCATCAGGGAAACGGTGGTTTCATTCACATAAACAGGGAAGTCAGAACAGAAAGCTAATTTGGAGGATTAAGAAAGCCATGAACCAATTTAGATTTGGTATTTTTCAGTTATGTATGTCTACAGAGATTTACTTTGAATTTAAAAAGAAAAAAAGAAAAGGAGATTTATCTCACCAAGAGTTACGGTACCGAGTTCGTCAAAGATACTCTTTGCCAGACTCTCTGTCTCCCTCATCAGCTGAGATATGATGCATTTAAATCTGTCAGTAGTCCGGGATTCTACTTTCCTGAAAACTAGAGCCATCAAAACAAAGTGATTATTTTTCAGGAAGAACACATTATAGTTCAAAGTAGGCATCTGCACACCTTTCTCTGCCTCTGTTATTTCTTCTGCAAGACCTGAGGCCCCAACCTCAAAGGCAGGTAGTCTAAATGATGTATCAAATGCTCAAAAACCTTGCAATAGCTCCCTAGGGCTTACTGCACAGATTCTAACATCTCCATCTTTCATGGTCTATGTTGAATCCAACTTCTCTTTCTGGCTTTCCTGTTACTCAGCATAGAGCCTCTATTCTGACAAGGCTGGTATCCATCCTGTCTCTGCAAATACAACACTTTCTAACCCTCTCTCTTCTCTGATTTTCTCCTTTCCCACCCAACCCCCAGAAGTGCTCACACTGTTCCTAAAATTCATTACTGCATTGTTTCAGCAGAAACGTAATAACTGCCTACCACGTGCCGTGTTCTGGTGATGAATAGCTGAAAAGAACACAGCCTGTGCTCCAGACAGGTCTGTGCTCTCAGGGGAGAGAAAGATACACAGCCAAATAACCACAGTAAAGAGCTGTGCCAGGTGACATGGAGCACAAGGAAACACATCTCTGGTTCTTCCAAAGGAGATGTTGTGGGATAAACAGGGGGAGAGGAATGGAGGAAGGACAAGATGCACTTGAGGAGCTCAGAGGAATGCAACATGGTTGGGCTTATAGGGCGGGGGCAGAGGGGACTGGATTACAAAGAAATTTGTACTTAATACTAAAAAGCTTAGATTGGGTACCTTCCTTAAACTCCTTATAGGAAGCTCCCAGATAAGAACTGAACTGTCTCTATTTCATGTGTGTTTACTCTGCCTTATACAATCCTACACTATCCCCAGAGCAAGGAGGAAGGCAAGTTATGTCTCCTCTTCCATTCTCCCTCAATGGGTTAGTACAACATTGGAATTTAATAAACATTTGCAAGCCAATTTTTTTAAAAATCATATTCTGATCTGAGGAAAAACATGATTTCAACCCAAATCATCAGATACATATTCAAATAATGAATGAGCACACAGCATCCTCCTCAAGCTTGCAACACACAGAAGGACTAAGCCAGCTCTTGGCCATTTACATGCTTTGATTTTCTCATCATGTCTCTCTCATTGTTAGTATCCTTATAAGAACTTTATCAGAAACAGAACAAAAACAAAACAAAACAAAAAAAATCATCAAACCAAGAGTAAGAATGTTTGCTTTTGACAGTCCACTCCTGAGGTTCATCCATTTACTGAGGATAGAGCTTGGTTGAGAGAACCATGAAGTATAATTATTTCCTAAGTTTGGAGTTAAATATTTTCTACTAAAAAGAAAAAGTAAAAATTCAGTATTCATTCAAATGTCTCTGAGCTAAGAAAAGCAGAGGATAACAAAGTTCTAAAGGGCTTGTTATGGGATTCCACTTACACTTCTGGGGCTTATAAGCAACTTCTTCCAGTTCCTCCAAGTTGTCTTTGACTGTTGCTATCACCTCCGTGTCAAGAGAGGCACACAGTTTGCAGATATATTCCATGGCTTCCTTTGTGTTTTTGGCATCCCCAGTGCCAACCGAGGCAGTCAGCCCAATGACCTGTGAGAAGCATTCCAAATTGTCAGATCTCTGGAAAACAGCATGCCATTTCCACAATCCCCCATGCAACCCTTTCCTGCTAAAGTAGGGTTTGGGTTTTTTTGTTTGTTTTTTTTTTTTTTTAATAATTTCAGATAAAGAGCAAGAACACAGTTTTTTTTCCCCCTGATATTCTCTATGACATTGCAAATGGAAAGGTCCCTGTTAGGCAAAGCACTAAATAGATGCAGGAATCACAACTTAACAAACATGAATTAGCAAAGAAACTAATGGCAGAAACCCTTTCAAGGTAGGACTTCTCTCTTCTCTATCCTTGTGTCCCCCAAGATGTGTAGAACTAAAAAGAAAGGGACTGAAATCAGACACAACTCCATTCTAAAGGCAACCATGTCACACTGGCTAGGATCCAAGAACAAGTACCTTCAGCTCTCTTTAAAGCTGGGAAACAATAGCTATTCAGAATGGTAGGTGTGTGAATTCAGCAAGGTAAGATTTGTAGGAAAAAAATATATAAATTTTATACATGTATACATGTATAAAATTTATATTTTTATATATTATGTATATTTTATATATAATATTATATATTATGTATATTTTATACATTATATAATATATATTATATATATTTATAAATATTATATATTTATTTATTTATACACACCACACACACACACACGTGTGTGAGTGTGTGTGTGTGTATTAGCTTAATGGTCACGTAATAATTTTTATCTTACTTGAATAGCAACTCAGTAAATACTGAATAATTGACTTATTAGCAAGGAATCTAATTAACCACCAATTTTTTTCTAGAAGAAGAAGCTGTTAAAAATGTGACTGCTACTAAATTTTATCTACGAGTACCATGCTGAATTTCTTCTAACCTATGCTCCCTAAACAGACAGTTATTAGGGCGAGAGAACTTTATGCGCTGCACTACTGGTGTACTATAGCTCTTCTGAGAAATCCATGTGGCTCTGGAGATACCTGAGGCAGTGGGTCTGAAGATCCTCCAAGTTTCTGATCTATATAATTAAACATGATCATATTGCAAGGATGGTTTTTACCGGTGTTGTGACATTCATCAAATATCATCAAAGTAAAGACAGAGAGTGATGGAATGGTCCCATTTCTAAGGCTATTCAAAAGAATCTGTGGAGTTAAAATGATGATGTCATTGTTCTCAACAATCTGTTCCACCGAGACAGTCTCAGCTGTTACTCCAGAAACACCTGCAACTTTATACCTGAGAAATGACAGAAAATTCCCTATTACTAACCATGATGTGAATGAGGAGCCATGAAGACATGAAACAGTAGCTCAGAGCATCAAATGATTAAGTTCCCCCTACCTCCAAAAGGAATATAACTGGAGACAAGTATTTAGTTTAGCACAGAGTCATACATACAGTTAAAGGTCAATAAATGCAAACAAATTTGGTTTTTTATGCAAATAAATAAATACAAACAAAATGCAAAATTGCTAGCAAGTATGTTAATTCCTTCAAGTCTTAAGAAAGTAGTACTTAAAAGAGTAATATTGAAGAAGTTATAAAATCATTAAAAAGTTAAATGTGTCACTGAAATGTAAAATTGATCTCAAGTCATTGACTTACAAAGCAAGAGCTAACCAAAGGAGTTTAGGATTTCAAGCATACCTACCCAAGCATACTTGCATCCATGAAAAATTAATTACATCTAAATTATATAAAAGCTAAATCTATTATAAATTTTTGAATCCTAGCTTTCCAAATATTAAACAAAGATGGGTACACACCAGTTACATGAAGCCAGAGAAAAAAGAAATGGATCAACTGTTATGCCTACCCAAGTTTTTCAAAATAATCGGAGAACGTGGATTTCTGCTGTTCATACAGTGGGAGTTGAATAGCAAAAAAGACAACTTTCCCCTTTTGTCCTTGTGGAAATTTTTTAAGATGATGTTCACATATAAGAAGGGAAACAAGGGTTTTTCCACATCCTTTTAACATACAAAGAAAAAGAAAACATGTAACTGATATTATACTAAAATATTTCTACAGAAAGGTAATTAGTTTTGGCTCCCCTAAAACCACTGCTCCAACTAATAAACTAGGAATGTCGATGGGTTAACTGCAGCAGAATTTGTACCAGGACAGAAAAAGACCAAGCTACTTCCTAGGTAACATGCAAATAAAATAGTCAAAGCATTGAGTAAGCTAAAAGAGCGCATTCTTCTTTCCCTCCTCAGGTTCCTTAAAAAACCTGGAGACTGGGGCACCTGGCTGGCTCAGTGGGTTAAGCCGCTGCCTTCGGCTCAGGTCATGATCTCAGGATCCTGGGATCGAGCCCGCATCGGGCTCTCTGCTCAGCAGGGAGCCTGCTTCCTCCTCTCTCTCCACCTGCCTCTCTGCCTGCTTGTGATCTCTCTCTGTCAAATAAATAAATAAAATCTTAAAAAAAAAAAAAACCTGGAGACTATGTCAGTGGGAAAGTTTTTTCAAAAGATATATGGAACAAGGAAAAAATGGAAATTTGCCCGTTTTGTCCCAGTATTCAAATAAAGAAAAAAAAAAAAAGTGGGCGGGGGGGAGCAAACACAGAAACAAGCCACGTAAGTAGTGTCAATCAGCTTACCAGTAGGAGCACATATTAATGTGTTTTTTCCTTCCTTAGCAGGCAAAGCGAGCTCTAGTTGGTAATTTCTTGGTTTCAGAGGCGTGCAGGTAGGAGAGGCTGTGTAATACAAAAGGGACAAAATTACCAAATAGTTACAGCTCTGAGGAATCAAGGAAAGAGCTGTCTATCATCAAGTAGACAGGAATTCAGACTTTAGCAAAAAGGGCGTTGTTTAAGAAGCTTTAGAATCCTTGTCTTTTGTTAACCTTTCCAGCCTCTGCACTGATGTGAAGTACAAACTTCTCCCTCAGTGACTAAGCACCAATGGCAAGAATTCTTTTAAAAAGCCACAAAGATTTCTTTCTTAAATAATCTTGGAGGTCTAGTAAGGAGAAACTAAAGCAAAAATGGCCTAATTCAGGGCCAGACAGATGGCCACTGGTTAAAAGGAAATGGTATATGGAACCAAATAACAAATCCCTCCTAGATCTATGAAAAGCAAAAACTATCAACATTGAATTCCCAGAGCCATGGAAATAGTGGACAGCAACCATGCTTCCAATTCTGCAGGCTCTCGCAGGGTATCTTCTCTCAAAATGACCAGAAGTTTAAAAAAATAACCAGAGGCTTTTTTTCACTAACAGATAAGCATATAGAATGTTACTGCTAGAAAAGACTTTAGAAATCATCTATTGACCCCAACCTATTTTAAAGAAAAGGAACATTTCTAAAAGGGTAGGTGAGTTCACTAAGGTCCCTTACATGTCAGAAAAATTTAAAGCAATTTACATTCAGTGATTTTACTCTGAAGTGACAAAAAAACAAAACAAAACTGTATCATTTGGTTGCAGAAGTAATCTGTAGATCTTCTTCTTGCGGTGTTATCACCAAATCACACTTTTCTTCTCACACTACTCAGTATTAGTCAGAATGTCTTCCCTGATGTCCTTTTGTTAAAAAAAAAAAAAAAAAAAAAAAAACAAAAAACTTTTTACTGTGGCTTGTTATGCAACTTTCTGGTCCCCTCATGATAAAATGCTTCTAGAAACAGAAGGTGGGCCTTATAACTAAGTTATTCAGTGCCTTTGTGTGAAATTAGAAGAAGGAGATCTTCTGGGAGGGTACAGCCCCTCCGTGCCCTATTTGGCAAAGAGCACAGGCTGGATCTCAGTCCCCACTCAAACTCAGCTGGGCACATTTGTTCAGTGCACAAACTTCATCAGCTTACAGGCCAGTCCTGGGATAATAAAAGGAAAGTGAGCAAGTGACTCACAAACATTAGTGTTTCTTTAGAGAGCAGGGCTGACTTTGAATTGCATAGACACTAAGTTTCCAGGAGGACTCTATTTGCATTTTCAATATAGACATGCACATATGTCTTAGTGACAAAAGAAAATAAAAGAGGCTGACAATAGCTTTAGAAGTGAGAAAACAGGGGCGCCTGGGTGGCTCAGTGGGTTAAGCCGCTGCCTTCGGCTCAGGTCATGATCTCAGGGTCCTGGGATCGAGCCCCTCATTGCATTGGGCTCTCTGCTCGGCAGGGAGCCTGCTTCCCTCTCTCTCTCTGTCTACTTGTGATCTCTCTCTGTCAAATAAATAAATAAAATCTTAAAAAAAAAAAAAGTGAGAAAACAATATTTTTAATTATAGAAAAAGTATCTATTTTAATATAAATTATATTTTATTTAAAGAAAAATAAATGATCTTTTCTTACTTTTCCTATAAAACCTTTTATAACACTATGACTTTGCGTACTGAAAGCCATGTTCCCACACAAAATACCTGAGGAATATCATTATGGAAAGAACAGTGCTGGGTACCTGAGGGTGGAGATGAGTTCTGACTAAGATTCTGGCATTCTGGTTCTTCCTTATAGAAAATCTGTATGTCAGAAGTTTCCATTTCATCATCCTCAAGAACTTTCGGTTCAACATTTTTTGCATCTGTAGGAGACCAAAAGACACCTTAGAATTTTGATCTAATCTGATGATTGTCTTGAGAGCACAAGTCCTACAAAGAGGTCATAATCCTAAAATTCTCAAATTCCGTTAAAATTTCTCACAACCACACCCTTCACCTTCTAAAACAATGAAAAAAACCTTTTTCTAAAAAGATTTTATTTATTTATTTCACAAAGAAAGACGCGGCGAGAGAAAGAACACAAGTGGGAAGAGTGGGTGAGGGAGAAGCAGGCTTCCCGCCAAGCAGGGAGCCCAATCTGGGGCTCAATCCCAGGACCCTGGGATCATGACCTGAGTTGAAGGCAGATGCTCACCAGCTGTGCCACCCAGGTGTCTGGAGAAGAATTTTTTTGAGTGTGATGTCTCAATCTGGAGTCTGAACTCCAGTATCATTTAGGACTTAATTATTCAAACTATGGAACATGGGCCAGCAACTTCCTGAGCTTGTTAGAAATGCAGGCTCTTGCATCCCTGCTAAGTCAGAATCTGCATTTTAACAAAATCCCCAGGTGATTCTCACATAAAGTAAACAAGAGAAACACCACTTTGCAGACATTTATGGCTTCCATCCATTCCTGACCTAATCCAAGAAATCAGATGGGTATTTATATAGACATTTTCTAGAACAACTTGTGATCTAAAGCAGCCTAGGACAAGTGAAGACCAAACAGTTGCTTTACCAAACTCAGATTTTAAAACAATGCTCTGAGCAGATTAGCTACAGGAAATCACATGACAGCACAGATATCTAATCACAACACATTCCTTTTTCAATCCTGTTCTGGCTTAGTTCCCAATGGCGCAGGCAAGAGGAGTAGGCTGTCTCTATTACAATTCTAATCTGAACAGGGGGCAAGTTCTGGAGTTTGAACCTTCCACTCAAGAATTTTAAAGCTAGGGACGCCTGGGTGGCTCAGTTGGTTAAGCTGCTGCCTTCGGTTCAGGTCATGATCCCAGCGTCCTGGGATTGAGTCCCCCATCAGGCTCCTTGCTCCACAGGGAGGATGCTTCTCTTCTCAGCCTCTGCCTGCTGTGCTCACTCGCTCTCTCGCGCGCATGCTCTTTCTCTCTGACAAATAAATAAAATCTTAAAAAAAAAAAAAAGAATTTTAAAGCTATTTCTCTGATGAGTGAGCTCAGATTCTGCCTTCCTCAAATCCTTTGAGCCAGATGGGCTAATTCTGGATGAGAGCAGTTTGCCCTGGTCCATTTTAGGGGTTACACACAACCATATTACTTCTGTAGGTAAGTAGCCACTTGCTTCTGAGAACTCAATTTCATGCTGCTCTCTCACTAGAGACTAGAGAATGTAGTCACCATGTAGCCATGGGTGTCTGAAGGACAAAATGCCTCTGACACTGAGTGATGGACAGGCAGGAATGAAATAGGCCCTAAGTAGAACTATGAGAAAGGCAGAGCATGTTTTCAGACCCTCCCAACCCTTCAGGGCCCTTTGCTGGAATATCCTACCCACCTTTGTCTACAATCCACAGTTCACTGAACTTGCTCTCTTCCATCTCCAAAGCAAGTTTCAAAGTTTTGGGCCAGTTTTCCTTGTCTGATCTGAGAAGGCATTCAACCATTTTCTCTGCACCTGCCATCAGCCCCTTGTTGGAACACACCTAAGCAAGAAAACTGGAGTTGATCAATCATTTTAAAAGTTTTCAAAAACTAAAGATGTACTGTATGGTGATTCACATTACACAGTTAAAAAAAAAAGTTTTCCTTTTGTGAGTTTTTATTGAAGAAATAGCAATTCGAGCACTATCTGATTTAAATTAATTGTATACTGTGATACTGTGGTTCAATAGGTCTTATTCATGACCATTTTTTGCCCCATCCAACACAGTGTCTTTTAAGACCCCCTTTCCTTTGTCTTTGTCTTTCCACGTGGCAATGCTAGGTCAAGCCAGGTGTTCCCAATCCTCTGAGACCGTTTATCTATCTCTATCATCATCAGCAATATTAGGAAACAATCCATTTGACAACCATTCAGACTATGGGTGTACTGGTACAGAGAGATATTTGGGAGAATATAACAAAATACTAACGATATTTTTTTTCAGGGTAATGGGACCTACATGATTTTTATTATTCATCATAAAAACTAGAATTAATCAAGCACTTATAATTATGTCAGGCATATGTAAGCACCTTACATACATTATCTCATTTAATCCTTCTAAAAATATCGTGTTAATAAGGTATTATTATTATTATTTCCATTTTACATGAAGAAATAGGTTTAAAGAAACTAACTTGCCTAAGATCATACTACCAGCAAATGGATGAACTAGGATTCTAACAAAATTTGTGTGCAGAGCCTGAATGTTCAACCATGAGAGTCTATAGCGTTTGTTCTTTTTTATGTGCTAACTTGTTCAACTTTGCTTAAATTTGTATAAAACATTATTCACAAAAGTAATAATAATTTTTTTAAAGTAATAATAATTTTAACTGAAAATAGGCCAAACCTGAAAAAAACTCCTGACATTAAAAATTACTCAATTCACAACTAAAAATACTATTCCAGGTAATTATGCCTTAGATTTGAGGACTTCTGTGGATTTCAATGATCGTTCTCGGGTCTAAATCAGTGGAGAAAACAGAAGACATTTCCCATGTTCAAATTACCTCCCCCCAATTTAGTATTTTATATTAAATTATAACTAATTGTGTTAAATACATTAATTAAATTACCTGTATAACTTCTTCGCACTCCTGACTAATTAAACATTGGGATATTTTAGGAAGGATATCTTTTGGATTAACTGTGGTTTTAAATTCTGGTTGTAAACGCTTTAGAAGCGATCTGTACTCCTCTAGACTTTCAATTTTTTGGAAATCCCAAGTTTCAATGGCTTCATAAAGTCCAGAATAACCTGGAAAGAAAGAAGAAAACAGGGGCTTTTATGAAACCAACTAAAAGATATTTTAAGATTGTTATCATAGGAATTATGTTTGAATGTATAGTAAGAGAAGTCAAAAGATATCTGTATAGCACCTCAATAATTAATGATCTTTCAAAAAAGAAAAAAGATTTATTATAAGCACCCAACATTTTAGGTCCTCTAACAATGTTTATCATCTCTTAGGAAAAAGTAACAAGGATAATGTGAACTCTTACTTTTGGTCTCAGTATAAAATTTTCCTTCCAAAGTACTCCATGGACTTTGCTACAACCTCTGACTTGTCCCCCAGTGAGTCAAATCATCATGCAATTCAGTATCTTCCCAGTGCAAAGTAGCAAAGCCGGCAAAACAAAATATAAATCTTAATTCCTGTCCCATAGGAATTTAACCTTCTACATTACTCCCAGAAAAGAATATTAAGTATAATGGGAAACTTGAGGAGAAAAAAAATGATTTCCAACCGTAATAATTCAAGAATGCTTCTTCAATCTAAGGTTCTCAAACAAAATCACCAGATTTGTCTGACTACACAGCCCACACTCTTCATTTGGCTATAAAGAGCATACCAACAAAATGAACACATGGGACTCCATTACCCAACTTAACAACTAGAATTTCCCAATACTTTTGTGGGAGTGTGCTTCCTTTTTTCCCAACCTTCCATCTCCCTGCAGAGAGACTACCATCCTGTGTTTGATGTATTACTCCCTTCCTTTTTTTTGAATAGTTACATGGCATACACTCATTACCTCAACAATGTATCTTCAGGAGCACCTGGGTGGTTCACTCAGTTAAGTGCCTGCCTTCTGCTCAGGTCATGATCTCATGGGTCCTGGAATGGAGTCCCAGGTAGGAGCTCCCTGCTCAGTGGGAAGTCGGCTTCTGCCTCTGCCTTTGCCCCCACTCCCCACCCCTCACCCCCCCCCCCATTCATGTGCACTCTTTCTTTCAACTAAATAATCTAAAAAAAATTTTTTTAAATAAAGACTTAAAAAAAAAAAAATATATATATATATATATATATGTTTAGTTTGATTTGTTTGGAACTTCATAATGACATCCTACTAAATGTAATTTTCTCTGCTTTTTAAAAAGTTTAATATTACATTTCAAAGGTTCACCTGTGTTGTCATACATTTTCATTGCAGTACAGTGGACAATCATGTGACTATTATAGAATTTTATTATCCATTTTCTTCTTGAAGGATACTGGATTGCTTCCAGTTTTATTTGGTCGCTTGCTTGCTTCTGTTATTACAATTATTCTACGAATATTCTTTAATCAGTATGCTGCAATATATGTGTTAAGAGTTTTTCTAGGGCACATACTTAGAGTGAAACTGTTGGACAGGGGAATACAAGAGTTCAGTTGAACTATGTAAGATGATGACACATTGGTTTTTTTGTTGTTGTTGTTTTAAGATTTTATTTATTTATTTGACAGACAGAGATCACAAGTAGGCAGAGAGGCAGGCAGAGAGAGAGGAAGGGAAGCAGGCTCTCTGCTGAGCAGAGAGCCAGATGCGGGGCTCGATCCCAGGACCGTGGGGTAATGCCTGAGCTGAAGGCAGAGGCCTTAACCCACTGAGCCACCCAGGTGCCCAGACACATTGTTTTTCAAAGAAATTGTCTTAATTTACACTCTGTATAATGACACTTAAGATTTCCCATGATTAAATAACCTCTTCAAGCCTTAGCATTGTTGGACTTCCTAAGTTTTGCTGTCTAGTAGTTAATAAAATGCTACCTCATTGAATTCCTAATTCACAATTCCCTAATTGCTATTTGGGCTGACAGTCTTTTCATATGTTTATCAACCCTTCTTATTTCCTATTCTTTATTATGTAAGTTCACACTTTTGCCCTGTAGATGTTTTCTTTCTTTTTCTAACTGATTTTAAAGCCTTTTTAATATATTCTAGATATCAATCTTTTTGGTGATTATATATTTTGCAAATATCCTCTTCCAGTTTGTGCCTTGTTTTTTCATTTTCTTTCATTTTTGACAAAGAGATGTTTTTCATGTCAACAAATATATCAGTTTGTCTTTTATGAATAATGCTTTAATGTTTGTTTCACAAATCCTGACACACCCCAAGGTCATAAAATATTATTCTATATTCTTTTTTTAAAATTGCTAAATTCTGGCTTTTAGAATTAAGTCTTTAATTCTTGTGAATTCATTTTGTGGCTATGTGTGAATGGAATGAGCTAAGGAATACAAATTTAATTTACATGGATATGTAATTTAGGGTTTGTTTGGGTTTTAACATTATCCTGTTTATAATGGCCCACTGCAATTTATTAAAACCCCTCAATTCCTTTTTTAATTTTTTTTAAGATTTTATTTATTTGAGAGAGAGAGAGTGCGGGAGAAGTAGAGAGTCAGAGGGAGAAGTAGACTCCCGGCTGAGCAGGGAGCCTGATGCGGGACTCGATCCTGCGACTCCAGGATCATGACCTGAGCCAAAGGCAGTCACTCAACCAACTGAGCCACCCAGGCATCCAAAACTCCTTCATTCCTAATGATCCTCCTTTCCTGGTGATCTCAAATATATCAAGGTTTCATAAATATGTGAGTTTAATTGAAGGCTCTATATTCTGTATCATTGGTCAGTTGCTTGAAGCCAAGACCAACATTATGCTGTTTCAATGCCTAGCATAAATTTTGCTATTTATAAGTGGAAACCCCAGCCTACTTAATTCTTCTTCTTTAGGAAATGTCCTGACTATTCTTGGATCATAATTCTTCCACTTACCTTTTAGAATTGTTTAGAAATTTGTCAAGCACATGAAAAAGCATGTAGGATTTTTATTAAAATTGTATTGAATATAGAAATCAATGTTGGAAGAGCAGATATTCTTAGGGTATCAAGTCTTTCTCTCCATGTACATGGGTCTATATCTCCACTTAGATAGGACTTCTTTAATATCTTTCAATAACATTTTATCATTTGCTCCATTTGAACTTTACACATCTTTTGCAAGGTTTTTCCTAACTATATTACAACTTCTGTGACTATTCTAAGTGGTATTCATTTTGGACTACATTTTCTATTTGCTTCCAGTGGCTAGAAATACAACTAATTTTTGTGCTTTATTTATTTTTATTACAGTATAATTAACATACAGTGTTATATTAGTTTCAGGTGTGCAACACGATTGAACAATTCTATATATTACTCAGTGCTCATCAGAAAAGTGCAACCCTTCACCTGTTGCACACATCTTTCTACCTACTTCCCTTCTGGCAGTCACCAATTTGGTCCCTATATCTAGGAGTCTGTTTTTCATTTGTCTCTTTTTTATTTTGTTCATTTTGTTTCTTAAATTCCCCATATAAGTTTATCTTTCTCTAACTTATTTCACTTAGCATTATACCCTCTAGATCAATCCATGTTAGTACAAATGGCAAGATTTCATTCACTTTTATGGCTGAGTAATATTCCATTGTATATATATATATATACCACATCTTTATCCATTTTTCTATGGATGGACATTTGGGCTACTTCCATATCTTGACTACTGTAAATAGTATTGCGATAAACATAGAGGCACCTGCATCCCTTTGAATTAGTATTTTCATTCTCTTTGGGTAAATATCCAATAGTGGAATTACTAGATCATATGGTAATTCTATTTTTAATGTTTGGGGAAACTCCATACTGTTTTCCACAGTGGCTGTAGCAGTTTGCACTCCCACCAACAGTGCATGAGGGTTCTTTTTTCTCCACATCCTCTCCAACACTTACTAGTTCTTGTGTTGGCCATTCTGACAGGTGTGAGGTGATATATCATTGTGCTATCTCAATATCTCATTGTGGTTCTTGTTTGTATTCCCTGATGATTAGTGATGTTGAGCATCTTTCCATGTGTCTGTTGGCCATCTGTATGCCTTCTTTGGAAAAATGTCTATTCGTGTTTTCCGCCCATTTTTTAATCAGATCATTTGATTTTTTGGTGTTGAGTTGTATAAGTTCTTTATATATTTTGGATGTTAACCCTTTATTGGATATGTCATCTGCAAATATCTTCTCCTACTCAGTAGGTGTCTTGTTTTGTTGATGGTTTCCTTTGCTGTGCAAAAGCTTTTTATTTGGTGTAGTTCGAATAGTTTAATTTTGCTTTTATTTCCCTTATTGAAGGAGATAAATCTAGAAAAATGTTTCTATGTCTGATGTCAAAGATATTACTGCCTCTTTCTTCTAGGAATGTTATGGTTTCTGTTCTTACATTTAAGTTGTTAATCCATTTTGAGTTTATTTTTGTGTATGGTGCAGAAATGCAACTAATTTTTGTATACTGATCTTATACCTGATAAACTTGCTAAGTACTTCCAATAATCTCTCCGCAGATTCCTTTGGATATTTCAGGTAGACAATCATATTATGTGACTAAGAGTAATCTTAAATTGCCTCAGATTAAGAGACATGAGACACATGAGGATAGCTCAAAATTAATAGCATTGCATTTTTACAGCATTCTGAAACAGTTAAGTAATATCCTCTGATTCATGAGTAAGAAGAATGAACTAACCTGCATGACCAAGGGCGTCCAAAAAGCCACGGAACCAGCCTTCTTCCTGGAGCTCCAATAGAAACTTAAGAAAAAGTGAGGCAGCCTCCATTGTGCCCTTATTGTTTTTCTCAGCCTGAATATGCTGCACTACATCTACAAACAGAAGCAAGAGGGGCTCATCAAACTGCTCAACTAATCACTGGAAGACAAACCTGAAAAGGGCTGTCAGACTTTCTCAAACAGGGATGGCAACTGTAACATATTCCACTGTGGGATAGGAACTGAGGAAGCTAGCAAATTCTCTGTTCAGACAGATGATGCCTATTCTTCACCAGCCATCCTTCCCTCCCATCCCCCATCCTCTCTAGAAACTTCTCTTAGTTTGGTGTGGAAGTCTGGGAACATATTTCAGGGCAATCCTTTAAAAAGGGAGCTTCTTTTTTTTTTTTTTTTTTAAAGATTTTATTTATTTATTTGACAGAGAGAGATCACAAGCAGGCAGAGAGGCAGGTAGAGAGAGAGGAGGAAGCAGGCTCCCTGCCGAGCAGAGAGCCCGATGCGGGCCTCGATCCCAGGACCCTGAGATCATGACCTGAGCCGAAGGCAGCGGCTTAACCCACTGAGCCACCCAGGTGCCCTAAAAAGGGAGCTTCTTAATGGTGTATGAAAAAGTACCCCCATAACAAGTCACTATTAACACTGTATTAGGTAAAAGAACAATGGCTTCCTCCAACACTTCTTTTAAAAGACCTTATTTATTTATTTGACAGACAGAGATCACAAGTATGCAGAGAGACAGGAGGAAGCAGGCTCCCTGCCGAGCAGAGAGCCCAACTCGGGGCTCGATCCAGGACCTCAGGACCACATCCCAGGATCCCAGGACCACGACCTAAGCCAAAGGCAGAAGCTTTAACCAACTGAGAAGCCCAGGTGCCCCTTCCTCCAACATTTTGATACTCCCTTGTTCAAAAGTCTAAATTAATTGCAGGACTACAAGATTGTGAGGATAGGACTACCTCCATGGCATCTTTAATTGCACCAGACTCAGAATGAAGAGTTAGAAATAAAAAGATACTTTCGTGGTCCTCTTTCCAGGTTTTTGCTTAGACAGTATGAAATATGGGAGAAAAGAAAAAGCAAGAGGAGTTAAAAAGAAACATAAGGTCAGGGAGCAGAAAACTATCCACCCAGCTGAGGATGGTCACATGACTTTGTGTGTGTGTATCTCCATGTCTGGGGCAGTGGTTGCCTACACATGACCTGACATTTAACAGTGTTCCTTTTTTTCCCCCTTATTGTCAGTGGAGTGTAAATTCCAAGGAATAAGCCAGTTGTCTGGTTAATTGCTGTATCCTCAGAGATTAGAATAGGACCTTCTAGTACATAACACTCAACAAAGGTATACTGAATGGATGAAGAAAGGAAGGGATAGCGTCCTTCTCTGCCAAGGTCTCTGTCTTGGGAACAGTAACATTTTAATGTGTAAAATCCAATAGTTTTTAGAGTTGTGGATCCATCACCACTATCTAATTTTAGTACACTGTCATTACTGTAGAAAGAAATCTTGTAGCCCTTAGTAGTCACTTCCATCTCCCTTTCCCTTAAACGCCAGCAACCATTAATCCACTTGGGCCTCTACAGATTTGCCTGCTTTGGACATTTCATACAAGTAAAATTATACAATATGTGGTTTTTGTAACTGGGTTCTTTCACTTAGCATCATGTTTTCAAGGTTCATCCACAGTTGTAGCTAGTAACATTCCATTATATGGATGCACTACAGGTTGTCTACCCATTGACCAGTTAATGAGCATTTAGATTGTTTCCACATTTTGGCTATTATGAATAGCAATGCTATGAATAGCCATGTACAAGTGTTTCTGTGAACATATGTATTCACTTCTCTTGAATTTGTGCCTAACTGTGAGATTGCTAGGTCATATGATAACTCCATTTAATACTGTCAGGAATTATCAAACTGCTGTCCAAGGGAGCTGCACCATTTTACATTCCCCCCAGCAATTAACGAGAATTCCAATTTCCAAACATCCTGGCCAACACTTCTTTTTATTTTTTTTTTTTAGCTATCTATATTGGTTTTCCGTGCCTGCAGTAACAAATTAGCACTAAACAGTGGCCTTAAAATGACAGGAACTTATTTTCTCCCAGTTCTAGAGACCAGAAGTCTGAAATCAAGATGTTGGTGGGCTACACTTCCTTTGAAGGTTCTGTGGGACAATACAACCCTTCCTGCTTCCAGTGGCTATTGGCATGCCTTGATTTGTGGCCACATCAAATATTTGCCTCTTTCTTCACATTATTTTCTCCTCTGTTTGTCTGTCTTGTGGCTGCATCACTACAACCTCTGCTTCTGTTTCCACATGACCTTCCCTTTGTGTCTTTGCATGGCTATCTTCTTTTAAACACGCCAATCACACAGATTAGGATCCCACCCTACTCCAGTATGATATCATCTTAACTAATTACCTCCATATAAAGATCCCATTTCCAAATAAGGTCACATTCTGAGGTCCTGGGGCTTAGGACTTCAATGTATCTTTTTGGGGGAGGACACAATTCAACCCATAATAACAACCTGTCTGTCACCTATCCCAACTCTTCTGGGCACACAACTCTATTCCTTTGAGACAGTTAATTCTGTTCCTAAATCCCATCCTCAGAGCTGGGTTCTTAGTCCCTGCTGTTTGTTCTTTCCTTACACATGCTACCAGCCATTACTGACACTCCACCTGAAGGTTCAGACATATCCCAGTCACAGCTGAACCCTTCCCAGTTGAACTGTCTTGCTATATCGGGGCAGTTTAGCTTTTCTCTGCACATGGTCAGGCCTGTTCTGGTGCTACCTGGCCCAATAACTGCTCCTAAGTAGTGCTACTTTCCTCAAAAGCACTGGGAGACCAATGCAGGAAAAATTCTATTTTTGGCTGTCAGTATTTCCCACTACCTTTGCCATGCTGGCCACTCTGTGATGCCATCCTCAGCTTCCCAAGGTAGAATTTCTTCATTTCTTCATCTCTTTTCTGTGCTTTCTTGGTCTCTTTACATGCTTCTGACTAGAGCACTGACAATGCTATATATAGTTTTATACACACACACACATAGTATATAGTACCCTGTATATGTGTGTGTGTGTGTGTATACTCTCTATATACTGTATACACAGTATATAGTATATATACTCTATAAATACAGTATATATATATATACAATAGATATACTCTATATATACAGTTATATAGTAACTGAGTGTCTGTCTTTCCCCATTGACTGTGACCGTTTACATGTTATATTCATTTTTGCCTTCATCTTTGTATTCTAATCATCAACAAAGTGCCTGGTTCATACATGTATCCAGAGAATGTTACTAAAGAAATGGATAAATACTCAGAATACTGCTCCCTCCCAGAATACACCCAGGATCCCTCCAGGATAAGGGTAAGCTTTTGAATCCAAAGGGATACTGCAAAAAATTTGGAGCCCACAACCTGGTCTACCTTGAAACATCCTGAATAACCTATGAACAAGCAAAGCCGGCAGTACCCTAGTCGCCATGCAAGCTCTCCAGAAGACATATGGCTTCAATTCTCCTTTCCCAAGATTCAACTAGGGCACAATACCCAACACGTGGAGACGATTATGGTAAAAGACATACTGGATATTGCTGGTGTAATTTAAACATATTGGTGTACTTGCGTGTGCATGGGGGAATGTGTATGGGCACAAGGAGAGTGTGGATAAGCTCCCACTTATAAAAGCAAAAAAATGAATCAAAATATTTATATCCAGCCATAACTCTCATGTCTCAGCTCCCTGACTGAATACTGACTGCTAGAATATACTTGTCACAATTAAGGTTAACTAATAGAATCCTGAGATTCCAAAGCATCCAAAAACAAAAGAAAAAGAAAAAGAAAAAGGGGGACAGAGAAACTTTATCAATCTAACAGAAAACAGAAAAAGATGGGAAGAAAGAAAAAAGTTTATGGATACATGTACACATGATAAAGTATGAAGAAATGAACAGGAAAGATATAAGCCAGCTAAATGATAACAGCTTCCTCTGGGAAGGAGCTAGAAATAAAAACTCTATGGTGTCTTTAACATTCAAAAATAAGTATCACACAGTGTTCTTCAGTTTGCTGTCTCTATTTACCTTTTGGTATTTTTATTGTGATTGCTTTATAACTACAAATTAAAACCATATATTAAAAACTATGCCACCTTTGCACACTATAGTTTTCCAGCAGAGCACTTACCACATTTTGTCCTCTATGGTTTATTTAGTAACTTGCCTTCACATATGCATTCTGATCTCTATTAGGGGCCATTTCTATCACACTCACCATGGATTTCTCAGTTCTTAACAGGACACTTCTTATTAGATAATATGTGTAGTAATACGAGTCAATTCTCTCTAATGCAAACACAATGTCTAAAACATTTGAGTTGCTTGAATCACACATGAGCCCAAGAAAGAATGGGATTCACACCAGTTTGTTAGCGTTTCATTTATGGCAAGATTTCTAAAAGAGATGTCCTGAAGGGGCTTACACTCTTCAGGGGCCCAAGCTACTCTGTGGTCATCAGGATGTTACTTTGTTACCTCTCTCTGAGCACAAACAAAGCAGGAGCCCACTTTTGTTGGTGGTATTCTTTCACTCCTCACTCCACAACCTGTGCCTTTGCAGAGCAATTAGCATTCAAATTACCTTTCTGCTTTCACTCAATTTCCCAAAACTACCTCACACTGGGAAAGATTTTTAGGCACTTGGAGCATGAAAAGGAGTTGCCAGATCCCCTCTCTCATTTCAACTCCTTCCAGGTACTACCTCCTTTTCCCTCTTTGCTCAACGCCTCTGCTCATCTCCAGCATAGTGCTCCTGGATTCAGATTTAAAGTGGCGTTCATCCATCCCCAGGTGTCTCAAAAGCTAGACAAAAACACCAGAAGTGAAGCCTGCAGCCATTCAGTCCACAAAGCCTTGCCCCTCTCAAGCTTCCAGTTACTCCTAAGTACAATTCAGACCTGGCAAGAGTAACTGTCAACTACCTTGGAGCTCTGAGAGCATTTTATAGTCATTTATGTACATCTGTCCTCACTAGTAAATCTTGGGCTACAAAGTATGTGAAAGAAGGGCTTATATCTCACCCCTGAATCTCTGTCAGTAGAAAGCTGAAGACATCCTAGACATAATCATTAGAGAAAATAAATGAAATGGACAATGGTTTGTTTCCCCAGCTTTCAACCTCAATAGATGCGCAATCCTACACAAGTCATTTCACTTCTCTGGGGCTGCTTCTCCATTTGGACCTCCAAAGGCTCCTCAAATTCGCCTGGCAATCTCCAGTTTAAAAATGCCGTTAGGATCTTGCCTCAACACCAACGTTCCTAGCGGGCTACCTGACGTTAATTAAAAGGGGGAAAATGAGTCCTGAGTTGTTCCCTTGCTCCAAGGAGCAGGTGTCACTGGGGCCCACTCACCGTCCTTAAACCAGGGGGCCATGTAGCTTAGGATATAGGTAGGGTCCAGAGTCTTCATAACATAATCCCGGAAGGCGTGCAGATTCCGCCGATCCTCGGCCGACATGCCGGCGGGTGGCTCCCTCGCCAGGGCAGCACTACCTTCAAAGGCCTGGAGACCGCCGGCTTGCGCGGATCTTCTGAGAAGCAGACCCAGTGCTGAGAGGCGGAGCCGCTGGGAAACCTCAGCCGCAGACTGGAAATCGAAACTGCAACTAGCAGCCTGCGGGACAGGGCGAGTCACAAATGCTGGACGGCAGCAGGTCCCCGCCTCCCCAAATGCATTTTTCTGAGCTTTCGTGTTCTCTGGCGGCCTGATTTGCTAACCCGTGCGCACTTGCTCACCCAGAGGGACTACTTTTTTCATTTTGCTTTTATATCAGGAAAGGTTAGACTCAATAAAATGCATAGATTTTAGGTGTATTATTCCATGAGCTTTGAAAAATATGTCTGGGTGTAATTGCTTCCTCCAGGTCATGTAGGTCATATGGTTAAGTGCATGTTTAAAATCACAGAAACCTGCCACCTGTTTTCCAACATACACGTACTACTTTGTATTCCCACCGGTAAAAATAAGAGCTCCAGTAGATACGCATTGGTCAACTTGCCATTTTGGTCAGTGTGGAATAGTGTTTCACTGTGGTTTTAACTTTAACTCCTGTTAATGATGTGAGCACATTTACATCTATTTATTGGCCATTCATTTATCTATCTTCTTTTGTGAGGCATTTGTTCCCATCTTTTGCATGATAAGAGTTTTCTTTGTACTACAGATTTAGAACTTATTTACACTGGATATGAGCCCATTGTCAAATACATGTATTCTAAATACCTTCTCCTAGTCTGATTTACAGCTTTTCTTAAAAGTGTCTTTCAAGCAAATATGAAATGATACAAAGAAAGCAAATGGAGTCATAAGACAAAATAATGGAAGTTGGAAAAAACTATTTTAACACAGTGGTAAGGGCATATCTCTCTGGGTCAGTTACATTGTAGCTGAGTCCTTAGGAATGAGAAGGAATGAACTATTCAAAAAAGTAGGGAGAGGGGGCTTCCTTGCAGGGAGACAGAAAGCACGAGTGAGTCAAAGAGAAAAAGTGAACAAGGGATACCCCTTCTTGAACAAGGGATAAATGGCATGCAGTGCTGAAATGGTAAACAGGGCCTTGTAAGGAGATGGATAAAGGAACACACTGCAGGATTTTAAGCAAGGAGTAACATAATTTGATGACTTTTTTTTTTTAAGACTTTCTCTCTGGCTCTTATGCAGAACAAGTAGATCGATGAGAGGTGACTCAAGAGATGATGAGAGCACAGATAAGCACAGTGGTGGTGGAGAGTATAAGAAATGAAATGTTTCAGATATAGATAGAAGTGAGTGAACAGCAGTGGAAAGGAAGAGGGGAAAAAATACGCATCAAGGATACATTCCAGGCATCTGGTTTGAGCAACTAGAATGGCAGCACCATGACTAAAATGGAGAAGACAGGTTTACAACTTATTATATCCTAGTGTGGAAGATAGGCAAGAAAGTAAGTAACAGTAAGTTCAGGAAGGAGAAATAAAGCAGGATAAGGGAATAAACAGTAATGAAGGCTGTTTATAGAAGATGAGCTAATCAGGGAAGGCCTAAAGGAAATGAGAGAGAATGTCATTTGGGTAAAGAGCATTCTACTAAACAAGCAAAGCACAAAGGAGAAAAAAAAGAAAAGTACCAAAAAACAGGAGTGAACCAGCCCTGCCACAGAAAAAGGAGGTAAGCAGAGTTGCTAGAGTGAAGTGGGCTGGGGGAAAGAGAGGAAGGTGGCTTAGGCACTTCACATACAGCCTGACCGACCACAAAAAGGACTTTGGCTTTGATTTTAAACATGATGGGAAACCATGGCAGGATTTGAGAGGAGTGTAAGATCTATTTTTTTTTTTTTTTAGATTTTATTTGTTAGAGAGAGAGAGCACGTGGGAGCCGAGGCAGACAGAGTGTCAGGCAGAGGCAGAGGGAGAAGCAGGCTCCCTGCCAAGCAAGTAGCCTGATGTGGGACTCGATCCCAGGACCCTGG
Organism: Lutra lutra; assembly: GCF_902655055.1. Lineage (NCBI taxonomy): Eukaryota > Metazoa > Chordata > Mammalia > Carnivora > Mustelidae > Lutra > Lutra lutra. The sequence continues at coordinate 56,828,107 of NC_062290.1, forward strand.
GATCATGACCTGAGCTGAAGGCAGCAGCTCAACCAACTGAGCCACCCAGGCGTCCCTGTAAGATCTATTTTTAAAGGATCACTGTGGTTGACTGGAAGAAAACATGCTGCCAGAGGACAAGCTGGAAGCCAAGTTACGAGGTAAGAAGCTGGTACCAACACTAGCCCAACTGAAAAATGATGGCATCTTGGATCAAGATCAAAGCTGTGGAAGTGGTAAAGTTACAGGATATATAATCTTAAATCACATACAATTTGGTAATTGGACATGTGAGAATGAAGTCAAGGAAAATTCCCATTTGTTTAGCCTGAACAGTTGCATGAATGGGGGTGCCATCCATTAACATGGGATACTGGAAGATGGGAAGGCTTGGAGGAGGAAATCAAGAATATGCTCGCTTGCTTGCTGATGAGAATTACCCACAGGCAGTGCTTCCCAAACATGAACCTCCACACAGGTCTTTAAAGTACAGATTCTGACCTAGTAGGTCTGAGACTGCATTTCTTACAAACTGACATTTGTGATGCTGATGTTGCTGGTCCACAGATCCTGTTCTAAGTAGCAAAGTCATTAAAAAACATGAGACAAAGGAAAAGGGAGGGTAATTTAAATATAATATTCCCACTACAGTGGGTGTAAGTGAAAACCTGAGATGTGGAGGGTATGTCCTAGAACAGTGGTTCTCAAACTCTGGTTTATAGGACAGTAGCATTAGACCACCGGGAAACTCAGAAAAGCAAATTCTGGGCCAGATGTTCTGAATCAGAAACTGTGGGTTTGGGCCTCAGCCATCTGTTTTAACAAACCTTCCAAATGATACTGATGCATGCAAAAGTGTGAGAACTAAAGGCCTAGAGGAGGAGCACTTCATTCATTAATGGAGTGAAGAGGGGTGCTATGGTAGGTTGAATGCAAAATTTACAATTCTTCACTTTTCCCAGTATTTACACCACTTGCTACAGAGGCATTGTTTAGGTAAACAAGTAGGGTTTATGTTTGCCCAAACCTGGCCCTGGCTAGAACTACCCAGCCACTATGGAAACCATGTGGTAGAGACAAGTGAGAGGTTTGAGGAAGAAAAAGGTGTGAAAAATATCCATTATACCAATGAGCAAGAACACTAAAGAAACTTGTCTACTAACATATCATATGAACTGGAACCTGAGGACTGTGTTTTCATGGTGACACCAATCTGCAGTTACTCATTTCCTTCAAAAACTCAGCAGGATGCATGCAGGCACAACGGGATAGTTGGGTTGATCCAGCCTGAGGTCTTGCTGGGTGAACTATTGCTGTGGAATCTGGCATACGACAAGTTTTTAAACAGGCCAAAGCATAAAACTGTTTTAACATTTTTAAAGTGTTGCAAACAACAACAATAAAAGACTATATAACAGGGACTACATATGGCCCATAATATTTACTATCTGACCTTTACAGGAAAAGGTTGCTGACCCCTAAACTAAGTGAATGAGGAGAGACATAAATAAGGGCAAGAGAGTTGGAGGGTATTGCAAGGGAGTGATTTAAATATAATCTGGAAAATCACAGCTAAGCAAGAAAGCAAGCATAGAGAAGGGGGGGTAATTGATAGAGTAGGGTAGAATAGGATAAGGAAGATTATACTTTCTAGTTCTGTATTCTAAAAAAATGGCCTTAGATATTGTTGTAGGTAGCCTAATCTGCTCCATCCACAGCAGAATTCCCTGATTCAATGACCACATGAAGGTGACAGTGACATGCTTCCAACAATTTAAAATGAAGATTAACCTCTTGGAAATTCTGTTTATGTCCTACTGCATGCAGGGCACGCATTTGATACAGTAAATAGAACATAAAATTGAAGAGGCAAGAAAGTATATGGAACTAGAGGGAACACTTTTTGGTCTCTTTTGAAAGCTGTCTTCCTTTTGCCAGCCTCCTTAATCTTGTATTCTCTAGAATCTTCTCTTATTCCTGCTCTTCTTGTGCTACTCTCTCTGGGAGAGCTCATCCACTTCTATAACCTCACTAGTACTCTTTAGTTTCTTCAGTGACTTCTAAGTCACTAGTCCCTAACCTCCCTAGGCCCAATCTCTCCTTCAAGATTCATTCTATTTCCAGCTACCCATTGGAAATCTTCATCTGCCTGGGTGTCTTCCATTCTGTCCAACAGAATTTTCTGTGATGACGGAAATGCTCTCTACTTGTATTGGCCAATATGGCAGCAATAAGCCTCATTAAACAAAATTTAAAATTTAGCTCCTCAGTTTTACCAGCCACATTTCAAGTAATCAATATCCATGTGTGCTTAGTAGTTATTATATTGGACAGTGCAGCTCTAGGCAGCTGACTCTCAAACTGAAATCACTGTTCTCCCTAAACTATCTCTATTACTCTATTTCCTACCTTGAATATTATCACCAGGCATCTAATTCTCACATGGGAGAAGAAGAATCTCATCAGGGGCACCTGGGTGACTCAGTGGGTTAAGCCTCTGCCTTCGGCTCAGGTCACGATCTCAGGATCCTGGGATCGAGTCCCGCACCGGGCTCTCTGCTCAGCGGGGAGCCTGCTTCCCTCTCTGTGCCTGCTTCTCTGCCTACTTTGGATGTCTCTATCAAATAAATACATCTTAAAAAAAAAAAGAAAAGAAAAATCTCATCATACCAGACTTTTCCCTCAAAGAAAAATCTCATCATACCAGACTTTTCCCTCTTCCTCACAGCCCATCCTCATCTAAATGGTACCCAAAATTGTGTCTAGTCTGCCGCAGAAATATACGGACTCCAGCCTCTGCACTGGATCTCTATTCTTCTACAGGCCCTTGATTTCTGGTTTGAGCTACTGCAAAGCTTCTTAAGCAGTCTTTCACTGAGGCTTTCCCTCTCCAAACTTTCTTCTACATTACTGCTGATTGTTTAGGAACAAATCTAGTTGTTCCATTCCCACCTTTAAAATTCCTGTTGTTTCCACCCTATTCATCATCATACCTCTAACATTTAGCACAGACTTGGACCACATGTACTTGGTGTTTGATGAATCGAGTTGATGAATGAGTTTTACAGCCAGAAAAGCAAAGAGATATCCTTTTCCCTAGGAGAGAACTGTTTATCTATTTAAAGTGCAGATGGTCAGAGAAGCAGCCTACTCCAGGCAAATACTAGATACCCAATTCTGCTCCCTCATGTCTACATAAAAGTACATCATCTAATGTTGTGGCAAACATCACAGCTGCAGCTTCTATGGGGATAAATTAATCGACTCAGACCTTGGCCTAACTGGACTTCCACTTTCCTTGCCTATTGCTTTTCTCAGGCACAGATCCAATGGATTTACCATTCCCCAATACCCTTGTAGGTAAAGTAAGAATTTCCTAATTTTCATTCCTAATTTTCATGACATTGTTAACAATCTTACTGTTAATTTTCATGACATTGTTAACAATCTTACTTTTTAAATGGTCATATTGCACTGTTTTCTATTACCTAAATGGGCCATGCATTGACCAGAAACTCAGAATGAGGGAATAATTATTTACCAAGTTTTTATCTTCTCTGTACTTGTGCCAGCTGCTATAGCAGAACACAAGCCCTGTTTAAAGGACAAGCTATAATACCCATGACACAACTCCCCTTTCCTTCTCTACCCTTTACCTGCTGTCATCACCCACAGCATCTTCCATGTGTACTTCCAGCCTCACTGATCACTATCCCTTCCAGTCACCTTAACATCTACCCATTCTAGGTACTTTCAATCATGCCTAGAATTAGGCACTTTCTAAAGTATTCCTTCAGTCTTCTTATACCTACCTCCACTATCTCTACTTGAAACTCACTGGAAGACAAATTCTTTGGTATCTCCTTGTTCTTGAAGTCTAACAGTCACTTCAGAGCTTCACTTCCTTCCCCACACAGCCCAGGTACCAGAATGCATCAATTCAACTATACTCACCAGTATCTCTCTCAACTCTCTTGCCCCTGCTGTTTCACTAGTCATCCAGCAGAACTCCAACCATAAGTCATCCATTCATTCATTCACTGTATAAATACTGCACACACACTAAATCTCCAACATTAGTTTCTGCTTCTGCTCCCACAGCGCTGAATGCTACCGGACAAAATCACAAATCTTGGTTGTCCCATACAATATCCCATGCCTCAGGTCTCAGCACTCACCAGCAATTCTTAGCTAACCTTCTCTCCATGGCCCTTAGTGGCCATTTTCTCTTTCCTTTCCTCAAGCCCTTTATGACCCACCTTTCTCACAAGTTGGCACTGCTTCCTACTTCATGGAGAAAAGACAGCCTTTACAATATGAACCACCTCATCTCAACATTCTACTCACAAACATTTCTTTGCACATTACCCTCTTCTGCCACTTTAGACTAAGACTCGCCTCTGCTTCTGCCCATTACCAATTCACTTACCTGTGTTCTGTGCTCTGCCGTTCAGGAACTCTGCTGCATCCTTTACCTCTCTCATTTGCCTTTAACTTTTCCTGCTCCAAGGTCTCCTTCCCAGAAAGCTTGTCTTCCCTCCATCCTAAATTTAAGAAAAAAAACTCTCCTTCGATTTTATACCCCACAAGCTTGCTTCTGAGCATGGAACCAAAAGCAGTTCTCTCTCCGACTAAGATCTCAACAGGCCAGGCCTTAGAAGTGGGACCAGAATACCTCTCTAATGACTCTTCCTCACAAATCGGCTTTAGTATTTACTGCTTGTTTGCCTTTGTGACTTTTCCTTTTGCTGGGTATACATGACTGAAAACTCTGATTGACATACTCATACAGGTAAAACTGCAGCCCTATACAGGCAATTTTATTAGCTTGTTTTGGAATTATTTCAAACTTACAGAAAACCTACAAAAATAGACTTCTTGTATTTGTACCCTCAACTTTTTAACATTTTGCCAGTTTACTTCATAACTGTCCCCAACTACATATGTAGTATTTTTTTCTGATCCATTTGAGAGTAGGCTACATACTCGATAATCATTATTTAGCTTCCCATGCAGGTTTTTCTAAAGGTACAAATCCCTGAACAGGTCTTTATAGTAGTGCCCTCCCCCCACCCTTATCTGCAATTTTGCTTTTTTTTTTTTTTTTAAAGATTTTATTTATTTATTTGACAGAGAGAGATCACAAGCAGGCAGAGAGGCAGGCAGAGAGACAGGAGGAAGCAGGCTCCCCGCTGAGCAGAGAGCCCGATGCGGGACTCGATCCCAGGACTCCGAGATCATGACCCGAGCCGAAGGCAGCGGCTTAACCCACTGAGCCACCCAGGCGCCCTGCAATTTTGCTTCTTGTGTTTCAGTTATCTGCAGTCAACTATGATTTGGAAGCCTTTTGAAGTATCTTGAGGTCAATCAATGGTAGCCAAATGCTGCATCACAATGCCCAAGTCATTCACCTCATTACACAGGCATTTTACCACCCCACATCACAAGGGTCAGTACAAAGCTATTTTGGAAGACCACATTCACGAAACTTTTACCACAGTGTATTGTTATAATTGTCCAATTCTTATTATTGTTAATCTCTTATTGTGCCTAATTTATAAACTTTATCATAGTTATGTACATACAGAAAACACTACGTGCAGGGTTGAATACTATCTAGTTGGGGGCATTCACTGGGGCATCTTGGAATTTATCCACTGCAAGTATGGGGATACTAAGTTCTGGTCTCAGTGATAGCACATTATAGAAATTTAATCAGTTGATATTTCAGTTGTAGCCTTAATGAGCTTAATGTTAGAAACAGACCCATCCTCAGAATTCTGATGAAATCTGGTTTGTGAAGAGGAACTCTTCTCCTTTACTTCCCACCCCCTGCCCCTAAAGGTGGGAACACCAGGGCTGGCAACAACCCAGAACCTTCTGAAGAACCTTCTGAAAAATTTTCTGAGTCCAGGGATGTGCTGACTGGCTCAGGGTGTCCATACTCACCGGCAGAGGACTGCAATTATTCCCCACGATGGAAGAACTCCCAGTAAGAATGGGCCATCACCTTACCCTGAATAAGCTATTGCCCCTTTGTACACATAGCCCATCATTATTACACATTAAATGGGTGGGGGAGGCCTTGGGACTGGCTCCCAAAGAACTTCCTGAGAATGGGAAGTGAAAGAAAAACTTTTCCCATCATGAATCTGAGGATTGATGAAGTAGTGCAAGTGCAAAGGGTTGGCTGCTTTTCCTTTAAACACAAAAGTCACAAAAAACACTGAAAACCCGAGGTAAGATAAAATACCTCCTGGACACTGAATCCAGACAAACAGGTTAAAAGAAAATAGTGTTAGGCTAAAAGTTGACAGACACGGAAGCCCTCTGAAAGCAGAAGCAGGTCTTAGCCAATTTTTAAAAGCCCTACCACCTGGTCATCCATCCAGTATGTGCTTTAAGCACTTCCTATGTGAAAGATAACAGAAGGGACTTACCAGTACACACACATACAGTTGCCAAAGAACTTGCAGACTGATGAGAGAACACTTAGTAATCAATTACTACAGAAGAGTCCAGGGTTATTAAGAGAGCAAGTAATTGGGGGGAAATAATGGAAGAGGGCACACTTTACCAGAAGCCTCCTTTAGCTAGGATGGAATTCAGTTCCCAGCAGAAGAAAAATCCACATATGAAGGCTCTGGAGTAGCAGGTAGCAGCACCTCCATAGACCTGAAGCAGGTTAGGATGGCCAGAGCACAAGTGAGGTGAGAGAAAAGCTGTAACAGGAGCTAGAACCTGAGTAGGCAGAGGTATGTAAACCATATTATGCTGTTTGTTTTCTTATTTTGTTTATTTGACAGAGATCACAAGTAGGTAGAGTGGCAGGCAGAGAGGCGGTGGGAGGGGGGGGAAGTAGGGTCCCCACCAAGCAGAGAGCCCAATGCGGGCTCTCTGAGCCAAAGGCAGAGGCTTTAACCCACTGAGCCACCCAGGTGCCCCTATGCTGGATTTTTGTTTGCTTTTATTAAGTACCCTAAGAATAACAGGAAGTTACTGAAGGATTTTAAATAGGGGAATGAAAAAAAAAAACAATTAAAAAAAATATATATCTTTTGAATGCTACATCGAGAATGGCTGGAGGCAAATGGGTAGATGTAGAGCAAAATGGAGAGGTGTGGATATCGGCAGACCCATTATCAGAGCACAGGTGAGAGATCATGGCTGCCTGGATTGGACGGTACTTACACACTAGAAATATTTAGTGATCAGGATCTGGGGATTGAATGAGAGGGCTGAAGGAGGAAAATCGAAGACTGGGAAATTTTTGGCCTGAACACCATCAAGAGGATGATGTGATGGTCCCTGTATTAAGAGGAGTTTCATGTGTTTGACAGAAAACATTAAGATAGGTTTTCACTAAAATGTTTTACTAGAAGTATCATGTAAAATCAGAAAATAACATTGTTTTTAAAGCTTAAGAAAAAACTAGAAATCATGTCATAATTTCAAAGTATATTCCTTGATCAACTACCCTATAGCCTTCCCATAATTTCTCAGTGTCTGAGCTTACTAAAAATTGCCAACATCAATTTAGATGGTCACTTTAAAACAATTTCCTACTGCCATTAGGACAAATACAAACATGATCTACAAAGCTTGGTCCCACACACTTTATCCTTTGGTTAACTTTGCCTTCTTTTAATTTTTTTTTTCTTTTAAGATTTTATTTATTTATTTGACAGACAGTGATCACTAGTAGGCAGAGAAAAAGGTAGAGAGAGAGGGAGAAGCAGGCTCCCTGCTGAGCAAAGAGCCCGATGCAGGGATACAGGGCTCAATCCCAGAACCCTGAGATCATGACCTGAGCTGAAAGCAGAGGCTTAACCCAATGAGCCACCCAGGTGTCCCAACCTGCCTTCTTTTAGTTCTTGAATATGCTAGACTACCCTTCTGCTTTTGGATCTTTGGACATCTCTTCCTTTGCTAAGAACACCTCCACTCCTAGCTAACATCTACTTGTTTTCTGAATCTCAATTCAGCCATCACGTCCACATGAGTTTAGGTCCCCACTGAATGCTTATAGGAAATTATATTTTCTCTTCAGAGAACTTATGGTTTATAATGTTTACTTATGTCCCATGAGGCAAGGAGCAGATATGCTTTGTTCTATCACTGAAATCCTAAAAACATAGTCTAGATCCTGTCACACTGCAGGCATCCCAACTTCTGTTGAACAATGAATGAATATGGTAGCAAGGCAATCTGAAGGCTGAATTAGACTTAATCCAAGTTCTGTTCTTCCCTGGCAATTTCACTTTAGGCTAGATGGAGAGCACTTTGTCATCTCTAAAACAGAATAAAACATAAACGTAACCACTTTGTGTACAAGAATTACCAATGTAAAAGATGTCTGCAAGCTGTTTTTAGTAAGTTAAAAGCTACATTGCTGCATTTTGTTGAAAACAGACATACCTTATAATCAGATTAAAGAACTAAAATAATTAAAGCTGTGCAGTTAAACGCAGATCACCTGAAATTTAGTATTTACGACAAGTATATTCTTAACTATTTTAAAGATTTTAGCTCCTCTAAAACAGTTTGATTTTTTTTTAAAGGTAATACTGCATAGGAAAATTTCTGGATTCATGTTTTAAAGTGTTATTATTTTATTTTTTATTTTGTTGAATACACATTTCTTTCACTGGCAGTCCAGATGAACAAGTATATAAAGGAAATATTTAAATTTTGCTTTTGGCAGAGGTCAAGATAAACTGTGCAGATTAAAATGCCTCAATTTAACCCGAAGAAATGGTTTTGAATCATACAAATTTTTAAGAAGAAAAATAAAGACTGTCCAAAGGGATTCTCCTAGCTTATAACACATTTCCAGAATAACTCTCAAAAAAAAAAAAAAAATTCAAAAATACTCATTGACTACTTTAAAAATAGGTCAATACCATATGGCTTTATGAAATAACTTCTAAAATTTATATTTTTTTATTTAAAAAGGACCCCAAGTTTTAAATAAACTGCTAGCAATATCATTTTCCTCACTTAAAAGTGCATATCTCTGAGGGTGGGACATACATACTTTTCGACAAATAATGATTTTTACAAATTTTTAACACACACACACACACAAAAAATCACTTAAAATATTTTTAAGGGGGAAAAGAGTTTTCACCAAAAGTCATCTTTAAATAGACTGCAGTAGATGACACTGTTCCTTTTTTTTTTTTTTTTAATACCATCAGAATTCTCAATGAGATGCTTTGGCAGTTTTAAGACATATCACGGTCTCTACCAAGTGACACTGACATTAATGATGTCCTTGGAGATGGCAACTGCCTTGATGGCTCAGTTTGAATAGACACGTTACTAGGCTGACTCTCCAAATCAGAAGCAAAAGTACTCTCTTCTCTTACATCAAGAGTTTGTTCAACTGAAGCTGGCTGGTGTGGAATATTATCCACAGTTTTGTTGGCATTATTCAAGTTGTTATTAAGTGTGGTAATATTACACTCCTTGTCTAGGATGCCAAATTCATCTTCTATTGTAACTACATCTTTAGCTTCAAATGGTTCCAAGGGAGGAGGCAAAAACTCATTTTGTAGACAGTCCTGAGGACCACTATTGTCACATTCTGTATCCTCCTTTACTTCAGAATCCTTATCACTATCACTGTCAATGGTAATTACAACTGGCGAACGTGAAGGATTGTCCCCGTGATGTTTCTTATGCTTCTTCTTGTGCTTCTTCTTTTTCTTTTTATGATGTCTAGTTGAATCAGTAGCTTTCCCTTCATAAACTATCTCTACACTTAGGCTCCGGGTCCTCCTTTTTTTCCTCTTATGTTTTGTCTCTCTGTCTGATGACCGGCTGTCTGAAAAGCTGTCACTCTCATTTTTGTGGCTGCCATCAAATTTTGATGAAGATTTTTGGTAATGACTTTCCTTTACTTTAGAAGCAAATTCACGAGAAGGTTGAGCCACTTCGTTAGTACCCTCCAAATGCCGTGTCTTGTATTTTCGTTTCCCTCCAGGCTTTTCATTTCTTACCCAGTCAGGCCCTGTAGATGCAGTCTTTGATCTATTACTGGATAGGCTCCTTGATCTGTGCCGTTCATAGTAGTAATACTTCCTTTCACTGTGATTATTTTTTTTCCTAGCATTTGTTCTTTCAGAAAAGGACTGAATTCTAAATTCTGGACTTGAGGATTGTCTGGAATAATGAGCTCTGGACAGAGTCCTCCTTCTGTAAGATGATTCATAGCCATCCCTGTCCTTGTTTCTACTATAGTAAGTATACTCCCACTTGTATCTGCTTCCATAATTATTTCTTAAATAATAACGATCTCTATTTCTGCTCCGTGATCTTCTTTTACCATGATCACTGCTACGAGATCTTGATCTGCTTGTGCTCTCACTACTGAGAGAGAGAGTTTGGCTTCTTCTTGACCAACTGCTATCTCTAGTTCTTGATCTCTTTTTGTCTCTTCTACCTCTAGGTCTGCTACTCTCCCTGCTTCTAGATCTTTTGCTTTTCATCCTTTTCTTCCCATGATGTTTTCTACGATTTTTCTGGTCATGCCCACTTCTGCTCTGGGAACGTGAATCTGAACTTCTTGATCTTCCCCTCCTCCTGTGTCTATGGTTATATGGGGAATATACTCTGTCTCCTCTGACAGATGAGCTCAGGTCTCTGGGAGATGACAAGGATGTAGAGTGTTTCTCTTCCTTCTTTGACTTGATTCTTTTACCAGAACCACAATGACCTTTATTTATTTGCTCATCCTTTCCAAGGACGGAGTGTGGAGATGAACATCTACTAACATCACTATCACCAGAACTGTAAGACTGTTCTTGTGTCTTCACAGTCTCCATTTTTTCATAAGACCCTAACTCCTCAGAATCAGAGGATAGTTCGACAAGTTCTGGGGTCCTCTCAGCTAGTGGTTTAACAAACCCAACAATGACACAATTATCTGAAGAAGAATCACTGTCATTATTTAGGTCTTCATTAGTTTGTACTCCTTGTATCTGAGATGTGGCTCTTCCTGTTACAAGTTCTTCATCTGAACTATCAGAAGTATTTAAAAGGGAAGACATGGCAGCATGCACCTGCTCTGAGCTTGAGTAAGATGGTCCTGGAGTTTCATCATCCCACGGTGCCTGACTAACAGTGGTCACATTGATATCCAGCTCCTGAGTCTCAGCTTCATCAGGAGATATTGTTATGACTGAAGAATCAGAATGGCTACCTTCTTCATATGAAGGAGCAGGGCAATCATAATTAGCATGCTGGTCAAAAGCTGCCATGTTAAAAGGAGATCGTGCAAAACTGATAAACTCATGTATAAAATGCTCAGTCCGATTAAGCAGAAACGGTCTTAAGTCAGACACAAATTCCCGACTCTCCAAGTCATAGCGAGTGACATTACTCATGATGATGTGCTGGACAATATTCACTAAAGATCCATGAGCTCCAAAAAGAACCGTAAGTTCACGTTTTAACCAGGGAACTAATCTGTGAAGGCAAGCTGGATTTCTACGGAAAAATTCAGCTGAAATATCCCTGCAGCGGCCACCATCTTCAATATTTCTAACACGGGCACCGGCACGGTAGAGAGTTCGTCTAAAATTAATAATATCCTGTTCCTGAATTTTCCGCAAAGATCTTTCATCTGCAGTTGGCCTCCTAATTGCAATCTGTCTCATAAGTTGAGGAACTTCACCATTTCTAGGTCTTGTTGAAATGCCTAAACCTTCAAATAGTACTCCACTATCTGGTGGAGTTGTTGTTCTTCTATTCATGGTATTATTAGGTGAATAAACAGAAGCACTTCGATCCCTTGTCATAGTTGTACGATAGCGAAATCTTGGAACATCAGGGGTTGCAAAAGAACCATTATATGAAGGCCTTAGGACATACTCCTTGAAGTCATCTTCTGCCCTCACAGAATGGAAAATAGAATCAAAGGGCTGTTTACACAGTGGACATTCAGCTTTGTTTTTTGACCACTCCTGTACACAGCGAAAACAGAACTTATGTAAACAGCGATCTAAGTAAGACACATTATCAAACCTATCCAAACATATAGGACACTTAGAATCAGGAGATGCATCAGCTGGTACTGTCTGTTGCAATTTGCTAGTACCAGCTTTAGGTGAAAAGTTGTCCATTTTAAATTCCTTAGCAGCTGATGCCATTATCTGTAAAAGGGAAAAAAATACATCAGTAACCGGATTTAAAAAAAGACAAGACTAAATCTGAAAAAAAAAAAAAAAAAAAAAAATGCAAATAATGACTGTGAAATATACTTTGGTGAAACAGTTGAGTAGCTCATTATCCTTGTAATACGAAGGAGCAGGGTAGCATAGTAATATAGTACTTATAATACAAACCCTAAAGTCAGATACTTCCTGGCTTTGAATCCTGGTTCTACACCAGCAGTGTGACTACGGAGATCAGCAATAATAGAACCTGCATCACAGGATTTATGAAGATAAAAAAAGGGGCCTGGTATACAGTAAGCTCTCAACTATTCTGTATCATTCTGTTCTTTTAAAAGAGAATTAAACTGAAATATTAACTGAAATATTAACTGAAAATAACTGAGGATAGAAAATCCACCAAGTACCCAAGTATCCACCACTCAGATTTAACAACTTAACATTTTCTCATGGCTATTCCCCACTTTTTAAAATGCCCCTTATCTTCCCTTCTCCTATTCCTCTCTAGAAAACAAAAACCCAGAACCCCACAGTCCTCAGTGGGTGTTATTTCTATGTATGGTTTTAGATCTTTCATACATATGCCCTGAACAATATACACTATCACTACTTATTTGTGGAAAGCATTATATATGCACCTTTAAAAATAACTGTAGCGAGATAATTTGCATACCAAAAAGTTCACCTTTTTAAACCAATTCTGTAGTTTTTAGTGGAAGATTCTTTCACACACACAAAAAATACCTTTTAGTGAAGATTAAATGAAATAATAACTGTAAAAGCATTAAAAGATAGTTCCTGACTTCCAGCAACTACTGTGTACATGTTAGTTGCTGTTATTACTATACTACTGTTATACTACCACATTCCGTTCCTGATTCCTTTACAGCATCCCTAAAAAGCCTTGCTTAGCTTAGCCTTTTAATCCAAAGTCAGCCACAAAGTTTCTTGAAATCATGCTTCCAGTGCCCTTACCTCATTTTTTCCCACATGGATCACTAAAATGTTAACAATTAGTTTTGTTTGCTTTAAATTTATCAGTTTATGTTGACCCATAACTTTCAAAATGAATTTGCCAGAGCTGAAATTTGGTGTGCATCACATTTTTGGCCTTCTTACCTTGTAAGATCACTCTTTAGCTGCATTCTATACTAATCATTGAGTATATATTAAATATTTGCTTCTTCCTTTATGTTTTCTGGGCCTACTATTCATCTTTTCCCATCTCCTCTATCACAGGAAGTTTCATCAGTGGTCAACTGCTACCAGGTTAGTCAAACAACAGATTTTTAACTTTCTAAACTATGGCCATACCGAACTCTAACAAAAACAAAATCCACAACAAAAATTCATGACTGTGAAATGTAACTATTTCATCATGGTTTTCATATTAAACTTAAGAGCTCATCTAGGGCCTCTTAACTTTCCCAGAGATATAACTTAATCAGAAATCAATTAATGCTGAACGAATGCTTCTTCAGGGATCCAAGTACTTCTAGTTTTCCATTTTCTAGACTAGAAATGCGGAAATCACTACTATTCTTGAACAGCATATAATGATAAACTTCTTGCTAATATACTAACTATATAGAATACTAATTGTTAATATACTTAAACCTTAATATCACATAAATTTCTCAGCATTTGCCCCTACTTCTAACACTTTTACTCTTCCTCTGAAGGAAAAAAAAAAAAGCCTAAAAATAAAAATTCTTAGGATCACAGAATATTAGGGAAAGGAATAAAGAGTGGAGAAGGAACTGAATAGGTTATCAGAGAACCTGGACTAAAGACCAGGTTTCCCCTAAAACTAACTCTATAAACTGGAGCCATCTGATGAGATCTAGATTTCAGTTTGCACCTCTATGTAATACTTTTAAAAAAAAAAACTAGTGAATATAAGTTAATAATTGTATCTTAATTTGTATCTTGGAAATTAGAATTTTAGTGCTTACTGAACACTTGCAGTTCACATAAAAACTGAATGCATTTTATTAAAGGAAATTAGTAGGTAGTAATCTTGAAGTTCAAATAAAATCTCACCTAAGCAGAATTAAAAAAAAAAAAATGCAATCTTATGGGCACGTGAATGGCTAAATCAGTTAAGCATCTATCTTCAGCTCAGGTCATAATACCAGGCTCTTGGGATTTAGCCTCACCTCAGAGTCCCTCTCCCTCTACCCCTGCTCATGCATGTACTCTCTCTCTCAAATAAACAAAATCTTAAAAAAAGGAAAAAAAAAAAGGAATATTAGTCTTCCCTTTCCTAGTTTTATAAGTCTGTCAACCACTTTGGCAGCACAGCATAAAGCTAAAGAATGATAAGTAATGTCCATAATAAATAAAAAGAATAAACTAGATTTGTATTGTATTTCTCACAGCAATTATCTGTAGCTATAAAGAACACCATTCATCAGAAACATCAAACAATGGCAATGGACATACATAATCAAAGAAAGAGATTTACTCCTTCAAAAGCATCACTAATTCTAAAATTAAAACATCTGCTAATGGAGCATCAGGCGGGCTCAGTCAGTGGAGCACGTGACTCTTGATTTCAGGGTCATGAGTTCAAGCCCCACACTGGGTACAGATATTACTTTAAAAAAAAAATTTCTTGGGGCGCCTGGGTGGCTCAGTGGGTTAAGCCGCTGCCTTCGGCTCAGGTCATGATCCCAGGTCCTGGGTTCGAGCCCCGCATCGGGCTTTCTGCTCAGCAGGGAGCCTGCTTCCTCCTCTCTCTATGCCTGCCTCTCTGCTTACTTGTGATTTCTGTCAAATAAATAAATAAAATCTTTAAAAAAAAAAATTTCTTCAAATATTTGCTGAGATACAAATGAAGCAGAATTACCATATGACTCAAGGACTCAAAACCTTAATTTAATTTCCAAAAGAAATTAAAACATATGTCCACACAAAAACTTGCCTGGGAATGTTCATAGCTGCATTTGTTCTAATAGTTCAAAAGCAGAAACAATCCTATCAACTGATGGAAAGATAAATAAAATGTGGATACAATGGAATGTAAATGGGAAATAAAAAGGATGAAACACTGATACATGTTACAATAAGGATGAAACTTTTCATTAGGCTAAATGAAAAAAAAAAATTAGGGGCGCCTGGGTGGCTCAGTGGGTTAAAGCCTCTGCCTTTGGCTCAGGTCATAATCCCAGGTCCTGAGATCAAGCCCCGCATCAGACTTTCTGCTTAGCAGGGAGCCTGCTTCCTTCTCTCTCTCTGCCTACTTGTGATCTCTGTTAAATTAAAAAAAAAAAAAAAAAAAAAGTCACAAAAGACATGTTGTATGATGCCATTCATATGAAATGTCCAGAACAGGCAAATCTATGGATGGAAATAGACTGGTGGTTGCTGGATGGAGAGGGATTACAAAGTTTATTTCTGGAATGATAAAAATGTTCAATTACAGTTGCACAACTCTTTAAATATACTAAAACCCGCTGGATTATATACTTTAAACAGGTGAATTTTATGGATGGAATATAAATTATATCTCAACAAACCTGTTTTAAAAATACAAATCAAGGCATAAAACAGGAATGGCTAAGAGTCGGATTAAAATCTGTAGGTTTATAAATTCTGGGTTTGGGTAGTAAAAGTGGACCTGATGGCGGATTTAGTGCTCAGGTTCTAGAAGCCTGCAATAAAGGTTTCTCTATCCTAACACTATAGGAATTGGGACTTCAAGTTAATTTCCCCATAGACATAAAGATGCCATCAATTCTTCTGATCCCATATCCTTAACCATCTCCCAAATTCTAAATAAAGTTTACCATCTTTAGGATACAATGATTAAGTCAAACCTTCCCCAAATTTTCACATCTACTGGCGGTAACAGAGGTAAAAATCCTTCCTGTCACATTTTGGGGGAATTCTAGGTAATTAAGAATCATACTTACTGAGGGAAATGGATGAGAGGGGGTAAAGAATCAAGAGGCTGGACATTATAGACTGGACATTTAAAGACTGTGCTGGTTATATACAGGGGAATGACATTAATTCTAATGCAGAGCCAGGGTTGAAAATCAAAACCACTTAATGATGTGATCTGGAGGAAATTATTTAATTTCTCAAAACCTTTTCTCAATTCTAAAGTGGGTTAAGTACTAGTACCCACGTGAAAAGGTGGTGGTGTGAAGGCATATATTCTATGTAAACCCTTAGCATAGTGATTACCACGCAGTAAAAATTTAATAGTGTTTCCCTATGTTATGTGAAAATAAAGTTAACATTAGTCCTTTTCATCACTTGCAACTGATTATAAAGACCCAGAAAGATGATAGCCTATAACAAATCATCTTTTTTTCTTAATATAATTACTGTATATAAAATATCCAAGGGGCTAAAAAGGGTTTACAAGCAGATGAACTAGAATAAGCCCCAAGTATTAAAAATATCTGGTTTCTAACTCTTACAACCTTTCTGAAATTACTGTACCTCCCTGAACTGCAATTTAATCACCAGTTCCAAAGGATCATACGGATCTTACAGGATCTATTAACGAGATCCTATAAATGTTGATTCCAATTTCAACCATAAAAAGAACTGCTTGGGAACCATGCTGCGCTAAAGCCACTCATTCCAGCTAAGCCTGATTGTTTTTGGCTGACTACAGCTTTGAATTTCATTGACTAAAAGCAAAACAAAACCCAACCTTCGCCATTAACTTAAATCTTGGGTAACTCTTAATTTATCTTAAATAATACTGAAAATTACCTACCAAAAATTCTGCTCACTCCTGCCCTTAAAACATTGTTTGCTCCATCTCAGCACTGCCTCCTGCCAGTCTAGGAATCAGCAGCCCACGAGGAAAGCTGCAGTAACTGGATGGATGAAGAAACCACAGGCAAGCGAGCCCAGCCCACAATGTGTAACACAGCAGACAACTCCAAGAGTCACGGTGATAGTGGCTTCCTTGGGTTGAGAACGGCCATCGGCCAAGATCGCAGATAAGGCCCCCGTGCATTACATAATCACAACGAACTAAAACACTGTTACTCCCATTTTACCGGCAGGCAGTTAGATTAGGGCACCTCAACTAACCTCTGGCACACCTCTGAGAGAGGCGAAGCCACGAATGAGACGCGAACGTTTTGTTTTCTGGGGTTCCCCCCACCCCAAAGAGACCAAGCTCTTTCCAGTACACCGCTACGCTCGCGCCCCACGGGAAAGGTTCTAGGAAACGCAACTCTACCCCGCCCACCCGCACAAATCCACAGGTGCGCCACCGGACCGCCAGCCCGCCCGCTGGGAGCCCAGCCCCGCCCCGCCCCGACCCGCGGAGGCCCGGACGGCCCCTCAGGCCCAGACCGCAGCTCCCAGGTCTTTGGGCCTCGTTCCAGGCCGGGAGCTACGGCTCGCCCAGCCCTTCCGACCCCCGCGCCCCATTGTTCGGGATCTCACTCACCTCGGAGGATACCGACGCAGTCCCGGCTGGGGCGCCCGTACCAAGCTCCCGGCGGCCCAGAAAGCTGGGTCGGTGACGGCAGGATCCGCGGAGGCGTACCCGGCGACTTCTCCGCCGGCCCTCAGGAGCGGGAGCAGGCGGGGGCGCTTCACCCTCCTCGCGAGACAGCGGAGACCCCGGCGGCTGCTGCGAACCCTGTGACGTAAGGAGCTCATCACCAAAGGCAGCTTGGGGGACGGCAGCAGAAAGCGAGACCCACTCCGCAGCCCCCCGCGCGTCAAAACACAACACCCGCGTGCGTAGCGCATGCGCAGTAGAAGGGCGCCGGCTCAGAGGGCGGGGCCTAGAGCGCTCCGCCAAGCACGGGCCCTTCCCCAACCTGTCCCTTCCGTTCCTGGAACAAGAACGACAGGACCTTCCCGGGCACAAATCACTACCATAACCATCATTCTTGTTACCATTAGTTTCTGGGGGGTACAGGCGCAATACTTAATGTTCGCTCCTAACTTACCCAGAAAACACGGTAACTAGCTTGGTCTCATTTAAACCTCACCGAACTCCGCGAGAAGCTACTAAAATTATCTCTAGTGTATAAAGAAACTGAGTTACAGAAGGTGAAGTGACCGCCTCCAGTTGCACATCTGGAGCATAACACGGGGATTCGGATGGAATCCAAAGCCAGAGCCCAACCAGTGTCCTATGCAGTCTTCATAAAGAAATCTATTCCAGTCTAGGGATAAACAGGGATTACCTAAGAGAACAGGGCCTTAAAATCTTCCCAAGACAGACGACATTTTTCTCTCAAAGAATACTTTTCCCCTTCCCCATTCCCCTCAATCTGGATTAAAAACTTCTTTAGGTGATATCTGAGATGTAAAGAGCCAAAGTCTGAGCCTAAAGTGGTCCACTGCCCCATTCTACCCACAGGCCTCAGATGTGAGCTTCCCAAACATTCTTGAGCTTAACTAGGTATAAACTGCACGCGCACAAAATGCCGTCTCTGGCTTACTATCTGATACATGCTACCGTTCTAAGCACATCACAAACGCTCAAAACACACTTGCTGATTGGCAGGTACATTATGCCAAGTAATTCGTGCTACGTTATTTCGTCTTAGAAGTACCATTTACATCCACAAGCCATTGCGTTCTCAAAGATTTTTGTTTCTGAAAGAATGGCTCAATTAACAGGGCCCCCCGCAACGATTCGTCGCTGTTATATAAAAGTGGGTGTTCCTCTTAGGTCAATGATGAATATACGAACCTCTCTCTTTATTATGTGGAAACAAGTGCGGGAGGAAACGTTAATCCCTCCAGTGTCAGAAGCCCGTGTAATATCTAAAATGAAGATTTTTTTTCAAATAAATTTTTAAATGCACACGACGGTACATTATCTTTCATGAATACTGCACTCCAAATGAAAGAAAACCGGATGACAATGCACGCCCATGTAAGTAGCAAAAAAGGCCATTTTTAACGTGTTTTCTCCTTTATTTCATCCCCTCCCTCCACCACGAACTAGGCCCCCATGTCACGTGAGCCCACCCCAGCTCCGGGCGGAAGAGGCCGGCCCCGCGGATGGGAAACGCGCCCGGAGGCGAGGGGCGGGCACTTGTGCCCGGCTGAAAGATGGCCGCCGCCGCTCGGCAGCCGCCGCCCCGGAGGTTACTCTAGGGCCTGCAGTTTCCCTCCCTTCCCGCGGGCAGCCGCCGCCTCCTTACCATGAAGCCAGTGAGTCGCCGCACCCTGGACTGGATTTATTCAGTGGTAGGTCCCTGGTCTCGCGAGGCTCCGCGGGGTCCACTCCGTAGGCCCGCAGGCGGAAGGCCCCCTATTTCTTCAGCGCCCAGAAACTCCAAAATCCATTCCTGTGTTAAGGCTTTCACTCTCTCACCTCGACTCCGCCTCTTCCTGGAAGACACGCTCTTCCGCTTCTTACGTAAGGGCGGCTGGGTGTACTCGCCTCCAGAATCCCATTTTTTCGAGTCTTTAACTGTAATTCCCAACTTAGCAACGTACACGGCAACCTGTTGGGGCAAGGGGAGGGAGGGAAGTATCGTTTACAGTTTTTTTTTTTTTTTTTGCTTGTATTCCCCTTCTTGCATTTTTTTAGTTGCTCCTCGCCATCGTATTGCTCTCCTGGGGATATGTCATCTATGCATCAACAGTAGCCGCACGACGACAGCTCAGCAAGGAATACCCAGACCAAATCTCGGGGATGAATGAAAACTTGTAATTCCTCTGGATTTAATTTTGTGCACACAGTTCTTTACCAGATGTTTGTCTGGCATGTGTCTCGATTTAAAGTAAAATTCATTATGCAAAGTTTCCAAATTTATTTTTTGCATAGTCCTTTATAGTAACCACTGATCTGCTAATTTTCGCAGAGGTTTGTCTTCCACATTCTTATATAAAACAATCAAGCTAGATCTGACCGCATGTGAGTACTGAATCATAGATGGAATGACATGCTTTTTAACCTAGAGTTCCTAAATAACCTCTTAAAATGCCTCAGTCTTCTCTAAAACAGTGTGGAATTGCTGTTCTTTTATAATTCTTTATTGCAACATTTCATTCTGTTACATACCTTAACATAAGATCAGATTAAGTACTGCATAAGAAAAAAAAAATCTATCATGTGACTACTTTTCTATCCTGTTTTTCAAGTTGAGAATGGCCAAGAAAAGGTGATCACTCATCTTTTAAAGCTTATCCAATTTTTACTTACTGTTAAATAATTCAAAGAGTTGCAAATTGTACAATATTTGTGAAGAAACAAACAACACGTATCTCAGAGTAAACTTTATTAAAGTTACTTTTCCAGAAAATATATTCAGTAAATACACTAATACAGCAACAAACTTGGCTTTATATGCCTTTGAAATTTTAAAGTAATCTTCAATGATGTTGATCAGGAAATTCTTTCATTGGTGGAATTACTTCTCCAGTCTCCAGAATTGTATCACCCTAAAAAAACAAAGATGCATTAGTAGAAAAATCTTTGTCTGCAGAGATGATAGTTCCACTTGATCAGATCTCACATGGAAAATCTAGTTCAATTCTGGCATTGACATTTTGAAAGGGACTTAGACAAAGTAGAAGCTGTCTAAAGATGAGCAATATTCAGAATCTTAAGGTTTACATGAAGGAAGTATAAGGGGGAAGTTTCATTCAAACAAAATGTCCAGAAAGGGCATGAAAATGGTCTTCATAAAGTGATAAAGAGATAATGTTTATTTTGCATGGCCCCAAGAAATAGGAAAAGCCCTAAAAAGAAGTTACAGGGAGACATCTTCAGTCCAATATAAGGAGGTAATGTATTCCTAGCAACTGAAAAATGTGTTAGGCAATCATATTTACCACTTGGCTCAGATGTGAGAGACAGAATACAAACTTTGGGTAGCTGATTCAGGTTATCTTTTCAAATGTAGATACAGTGTGTGTTGTAGAAAGGGCATGGACTAAAAAAAAAAAAAAGAAAAAAAAGAAAGGGCATGGACTTTGGAGCCAGAAATAAGAGGGGAGAATCCTAGAACCTTCACTAAGAAGCTGTATTATTTTAGGCAAATTACTTAGCTTTAGTTTCAGCTTTGTGTTTAAGAGAGCAGATTTTGTAAGCCTAACAGTCCATGAATGACTGGGTAAAGCAGAATTATCCCCATCCCCACACTTGCCATTCCTAACCCTGGTAGTGTTCAGGACTGTTATCTGATGAAGAAATAAATTATTATGTTTAAACCATTATACATTTGGGGGGTAATTTATTACTCAGTTTGCATTACCCTAACAGAGCAATTAGTACTCTAAAGTGGTACTAATGCTGCTGTAATAAAAATCGAACCAATGGCACTGGCTTAACAGTGGAGACAAGGACACTGGCACTGGAGGCTAAAAGATGGGGCAGCTGTGTCTTGGAAGCAGAGTGTCTAATGCATTGAGGTTCTAGGAGAAGTAGCTGAAAAAAAGTTACAGTTATCTGTTTGACTACTACTAGCTGCCTTGGGAATGTACTTTAAGAAAAATAAGTTCAGGCAGAAGATGCTGATTTAAAAGGAGAAATAAAAATGGAAAGAATAAAAGAAATTCAGGACCTTGCAATATTGAAAATCAGGTTGCTTCTGGTTCTCTAAATACTGAGTTAACAATGAAGAGATCCTTAGATACAGAAGCCCAATAAAACTAAAACAGAGGGACTCTGTCCCATGGCAAAGATCAGACTGATGTTGAACCAGTTTTTCAAATGTCTTCCATGTAGTTACAGAGGCAGTTGAGCACAAAGAAATGAGAGAACATGGTAACTACACAAAACAGATGCATATGGGACTGACTAGAAGCAAATAGACTCCCATCAAGTATTTTTCTTTCCATAACTACCAACTGTTGTGGAAACTAGGTGGTCAAAGAAACCAAACATATAGGCAACAAAAGCCTGTGAATGTTTGAGCTTAAAACAAGCTCTGGCACTCAACATATGAGGAGGAGGCAAATTTTAAAGGCTATACAACCCTAAAAAGGGCATGCTTCCTAGTACCCATTTTAAACATGGTCTAGGTTGAAAATGGAAAAGAAAAAAAAAATATCCCATGACGGACCCAGGGGCCAGGAAGAACAAGGAACAAAGGCATTCCAGAAAACAAAATCAGTGCCCATTCAAATAACATACTGCACGCGGGGGTTAGGAATCTTTATATTTGACCACTGGGACTTAAGAATTGCCAAGAACTAATAACTGAATTCCACCACTGAGCAACAGGTGTGTTTGGGGGTGGTGTGCGGGAGACAAGGCATATAGTTAACTGGCCTTAGTTCACTGATGCTTAGATTCCACGGGAAGTCACATCTAAACCTGTACAAACTGTACAATATCTGGAGGTCCTACATTTGGGGCTGGTTGCAGTGAAGGTATGGGACTCTGGAATTTCTCCCTAGGGAAGGAACGATGTTATATGTGTGGGGAGAAGAAAGCAAAGAGCTATTTGGTAATTAGAAGGATGGACTGTGGCACAGACTCCAGGTAGACTCATGGTAGACTGGGAAATATAATAAAGCATATAGATATGTGGGACAATGACAATGAGTTCTGGCCAACAGGATCTGAAGAGAAGTGATGTAAGCTAGTTCCAAGCTTAGACCTGAAAATCCTTCTGAGATGTCCATCCCTCTCTTTCCCTTAACATGATCTTTAGAAGCCTCATATTCCAGATGGTGTAACTATAAGACTGTGGAAAACACCTGATGCATATCAGTCTATGATGTCAATTAAGAAACCTTTGTTTTGTTAAGCCGCTAAGGTCTGGGGTTTGTTACTGTCTATCCTATTCTAGTAAGTATACAAATGAGCATTCTTCAGGTCCACAGAGGGGAAGTTTCTTAAAGGGTCAATGGCACAGAAACAGAACCACAGTGGCAAAAAACAAAACAAAAACAAACAAACAAAAAAAAACCCAGAACTAGGCAAAATGCCATAGAATCACTGTGGTCTTCTAAAGAGCCTCACCCTTCTTTCCCTTTGAACAGCAATGGCAAAAAAAAAAAAAAAAAAAAAAAAGTGATAAATATGTCAATGGAAGATTAAATAAATTACCCAACTAGTGAAACCAGTTAAGATAATTTCTTATTTTGGGACTACCCAAACCCTGACACATACACACAGTTATTATACACAACAAAATACAGAAGAAATATCCTGTTTCTTAAAGCTAAGTTTCAACCAAAGGGTTAGTTAATTTTGGTGGTTCACCCTTAAGTTCCCTTCTGTTGCAGACAATTATGGATTACTGTGACGATGTCATTTGATTGATGCAAGAACCAACAGAGTTCTGTTTTTTAAAATTATAGAACTTAGAGACTGATGGTAGTTCATTATCTAAGACTAGAAATAGAACAAGAATATAATCTGCATTTTGCTATGCTTAAATAATAACCTCGCAAAACCAGTAAAAATACCAACTGATAACTAAGTAATCTTTTAATACTTTAAAGACCCAATTTTAAATTAGGATAATAGCTTACGTAGTCACATCACAAAACTTAAAGTACATATTAACAGATTTTGAATTCACAGATGGACTGGTTAAGGTCAAACTGCCATAAGAAATGACAGTTTGGAATTAATAATAGAAGAATTCAGTCGCTGTTATTATGCTCAAGTGTCTGCTCAGGCTAGTGCCCTAAGTCCTTAACCCTACATGAGAACAGGGGAACCAGTGAAAAACTGTTGGTATCTTCAATTCACTTCAGGACTACAAAGGTCATCAAGTTTTACAGCCGGCTTCAAAAGAAATATGCTCACCTCCCATTTTCAACTATAGCTGCTGCCTCACAATATTTCCTTTTTTTTTTTTAAGAATATACAAATCAGGTACTTAAAATGACAATGAGAAGAAAGGAGCACTTTAGTGATCACTTAGGGACATAAAGGAGAGAGAAAACTAATAAAAGAAAAATCAGACATATTAAGACTTACTGGGAATATCCTGGGCTTCCTTTCAACAATGCCATATGGTTTTGTCTGCAATAAAAGTAATGCTCTATTAATTATGGTTTGAGAGTTTTTTCTAAAATAAAATACATCATATCCCAAGTTTTTAACTTAAGCTCCAAACTTTCACCAAATTCAATTCATACATTTAACTGTTCACTCAAGATCTTTACTTGGCTCTCTCTACTACTCATCTCAAACTTAACCAGGTCCAACTTATAACATCCCCTCAGCCCCAAATGGTTCCCTACTGTAGCAAATGGCACTTTTTTCTCCTAGTTAACAAAGGCCGAAAACCTTGATTCCTCAGCAGATCCCTTTGGTTGTGTCTTAAGATTATATCATGAATCCAACTTTCTCACAACCTAGTACTACTACCCTTGTTCAAGCCTCTGGCATTTTTGTTTACCTGTATTACTGTCCGCCATCCACCCATGCCTTCTTACTCTATTATCCACAACAGCAGAGGTGACTTTTTTTTTTTTTTAAAGATTTTATTTATTTGAGAGAAAGAACAAGCACGAGAGGGGGAAGGTCAGAGCGAGGAGCAGACACCGCCCCCCCACCCCCACCCCACCCCACCCCACCGCTGAGCAGGGAGCTGGATGCGGGACTCCATCCCCAGACTCCAGGACCATGTCCTGAGCTGAAGGCACTCGCTCAACCAACTGAGCCACCCCAGCTGGACCACTCCTCTGCTCAAAGTTTCATAACTCGTAAAGCAAAGGCCAAAGTCCTTGCTGTGATCTCTAAAACCCTATACAATTCGGCCCTTGGCCACAGCTCTGATCTCTCTCTTTCTCTCTCTGTATTGTACCCACAGTGTTCCTTTACTATTAGTCTAATCAGTTGGGCCTGCTTATGCCTCATATGTAATGATTCCTCTACCTGAAATGCTCTTCTAGGTATCTGCTTGATCTGTATCATCACTTTATTTATGTGTCTCTTCAAACAGCACTTCCCCAGAGAGAACTAGTCTTTTACCCTGTTTAGTTTTCCTTCCATAGATTATCATTTCCTGTAACACCATTATATGCCTCTTTATTTATTACCAGTGTCCAAGACTAAAATACACACTTCATGAGGGCAGAGACTCAATCTGCTTTGCTTACTTCTATATCCCTGTGTTAGAACAGTGCTTTGCACACAAGAGGTGCTAAAAATGTTTGTTAAATAAATGTATTTATTAAGCATATACATTTGCACAAGATACCACATGAATAAAATTTTATTAAAAGATGACTGGCATAATGTAAGACTCAAACTGGAGCCAAAGCAGGAGATAAAGTCAGAATACAATGTAAATACATTAAACTGTCTCTTAAGTACTGGGGCCAGTGACAAGAAGACACTGAAATGTCCTTAGAGAGAACATAAAATTTAATTAGCCAGGAAAGGTGTTAGCTGAAGCAAGCTGGCTGCAATAGTAACAAGGATGCAGCCCGGGATGCCTGGGTGGCTCAGTGGGTTAAGCCACTGCCTTAGTGGCACTAAGCAGTGGCACTGTTCAGGTCATGATCCCAGGGTCCTGGGATTGAGTCCCGCATCAGGCTCCTTACTTGGCAGGGAGCCTGCTTCTCTCTCTGCCTCTGCCTGCCACTCTGCCTGCTTGTGCATGCACGCGCTCTCTCTCGCTCTCTCTCTCTCTCTCTGACAAATAAATAAATAAATAAAATCTTAAAAAAAAAAAAAAAAAGAGGATGCAGACCTACCCGAATCCAGAGAAAAAGCAAGGTAAGGAAGAGGCCTTGGGACCTCTACTGACACAAAACCTTTAATTACATCCATCTGTGGCTTAGCAAAAAAATCATCTGGAATTATGACTCTCTCAGATAAGCAACTAGATTAAAGTCTTGAATCGTCAAACCAGTAACTGCAGCTTATTGAATCTGCCTAGAAAAATTCAGTTAAATACAGATATAACAAAGATTAAAACTACAGAATAAATAAATAAATGTCAAATTTAGTTAAGTTCTTAAAACACAGGCATAATCCATATATTCTGTTATTTAGAGCATTTGTAACGTTTAAGGTAATCAATCTGGCTATGAGAGGTTCTAAGAGATTAGTTTTAGGATTCTAGTTACAAAGCCTAATTGATTTAGGCTTGTGACTATAAGTTTAAAAAGATTTTGCTTCTTAGGGTCATTAATTTGCCCTATAAATACTTAAAAAATAAAAATTAACATGTAAATATAAAATGTATAAATGCAGCTTAAAACATAAAGGAATATGATTATGTTTGTAAGTGGAATTGTTTTAGGGGAGTTCAACCTGAAATAACCCAAAGACAATAAGAACAAAGGAGATCGTTCATATTTTACTAGATGTTTAAGTAGTTTAAAAGAATTTTAAAACTGAATATAAAGAATTAGGAAAAAAGGAGGTTTCTAAATTTGAAACTAACAAAATGAATTTTAATTTATATTCCAGGTAACTGTGAACAGTTCTTCTGCACGTAAAAACCAGTCTTGGATGTTTAAAAAAACTTGCAGACAGAAAGTAGTAACATATTTTTCTCCTCTAGAGTCTTGCATGTTAAGCGAGTAAAAAATAACAGACATGATATGAAATGGCTTGTGGACTTGCAGGTGGATATAAATATAAAATTTTGTTTAAGCCCATCAACAAGAGAAACAAACTATATTCTGACCCTTAGACATATAAACTGTTAGCCTCTTTTAATGGTTGTGGGAAATTTTTCTGGTGGTTTATGAAGTGAAAACACTAAACTACAATTCTAATTCCTACTAGCCTCCACTAATTTCATGTTTTTAACACATAAGACAGGCCATGTCCACTTGGACATCCCCAAAACATATTAACAACACATGCTACCACACAAATTTACCCCATTGCAAAACCCTATTTATAACTTCCAAGGCTAGAAATTTTAGAGTCATAAGTACTTTTGGTTTCATCACCAACTTGAGCTATGACTTCCTTAAATAATGTCCTCTGGCTTCAATTTTCCTTTCCATTTCTTTCTTTTTTTTTTTTTTTTAAGATTTTATTTATTTATTTGACAGAGAGAAATCACAAGTAAGCAGAGAGGCAGGCAGAGAGAGAGGAGGAAGCAGGCTCCCTGCTGAGCAGAAAGCCTGATGCGGGGCTCGAACCCAGGACCTGGGATCATGACCTGAGCCGAAGGCAGCGGCTTAACCCACTGAGCCACCGAGGCGCCCCTCCATTTCTGCCATCTTCACCCTAACCAGATTCTCATCAACAAACATCTACTACAGTACAACAACCTATAGCTGATTTACCTGATGTCAGTACTTTCCTCCCTCCAATTACCCCTATTATATGAATTTTTTAATGTTTTCCTAAATATAGTACTTTCATCAACTCACTCACCTACTGAAAAATGGAAAGATTCCCATTGCCTACCAGATAAGCGTCAACCTCCTCTGCCTAGCTTTCAAGACCTTCCATTAAATGGTCCTAGCCCATTGCACCAAGAGACATGCTATTCTAGTCACTTCCTCAGTCTTGGGTAGATGTGATATGCACATTACTGACTCCTTATCTTTCCTCCTAGCTGGAATAACTTTTCTCCTCCATACTCTTACCCACATCGTACCCATCTTCCAACTTTCTACAAACTCCAGGAATTTATCTTGCCTATTCTTTCCAGAGCAATAAAGGAAGATGACATACTAGGCACTCCATATATAATTTATTGATGAACGAACATAATCTGCTTAGTGAAGAACAAGAATGATGTCAGCAATCAGAATTTTAAAAAGAGTTCTGGATCCTTTCAGTGGAGAATTGGATAAGACCAGGCTGCTAGATATGCTAATTACCATACAGTGGCACTGCTCCCAGGCCTGTCAGTGGACAGACCTAGACTATCCACATTTATATCTATAACGAATTCTATATCAGTACATATTAAAAACCATATGTTCATACCAAATTCCAATTCCATTCCAGTACCACAAGGTTCTCCCAGTCCATGTGGAATTCCCTTTTCTGACAATGAGAATTCTCGGTCTGTTATCATCAATACATGTACTTATTTGATCAATCTTCCTATATGTAACCAATCTCCTGTCACTACCATCACACACCAGTATAAATAACCTCACCTCATTCAGGTCCTGATATCTTACTGTAATGTAGATTGCCACCTTCATCACTGCCCCAAACCACCCTTCTTGAAGATGTTCTCCTCCCCTTCCTTAGGTTCCAATATCCTACCCCAGGTTACTACCATTGCTGCTCTCCAAACAGGTATATTCACCAACCCCAACCTCACCCCAAGCTCCCCGCCTCTCCCTGAGACCTAATATCCTCACTGGGTACCAGAATGCCCTCTTCAATCTGTTTGGGTCATGACACTCCATGCCAGGCAGCCACCACTGCTCTCTCTTCTATACCATTCCCTGAAACGCACTCCTTCCTCATATTGCCTTGAATCCAACACCTTTACCAGACTATCTCTTGGCTTTAAAATATGGCAACTGCCTCAGCTCAATCACCACATGCGAGATCTTTCCATCACAAAGTTCAAGCTTTTGGACATCCTGGATTCTAAAGAAAGAAAATGGTAAAAAATCAGACATAATGAAGGAAAGGGAAGTGGGGTGATGACAAAGACAACCTTTGTCTAATTTGAATTTATCTTATATCTTTGCTCCCTTCTTATTTAGAACCCCAAGTTTATGTTAGTATTATTGGGTCAGCTTCATTCTGATTATTTAAACATTGTTTTTGGGGCGCCTGGGTGGCGCAGTGGGTTAAGCCTCTGCCTTCGGCTCAGGTCATGATCTCAGGGTCCTGGGATTAAGCCCCCGCATCAGGCTCCCTGCTCAGCGGGGAGCCTGCTTCCTCCTCTATCTCTCTGCCTGTCTGCCTACTTGTGATTTCTGTCAAGTAAATAAATAAAATCTTTAAAAAAAAAATAAAAATAAATAAACATTGTTATGAGAAAATGCATTTCAAGTTGTAATCAACTAATATAAAGATTAATTTTTTGAAAAACCATACTTACTTAAGTTTTATTAAAACTTACTTAACTACTTTATTTAAAGCAGTTCAAAACCAGTTATAGGTGGCAGATTATTTCCACTAAGTAAAGCAGCATAAGGTATGCCAGCATAGGAAATAATTCTGTACAGTATTAAAAGTAAATTCTGAAAAATACATACTTTAAACATACTTACATTCACATGATATTTAATATAATAATGAATAATCCAGGCAGGTATAAGTACATGAGTAAAAGCAAAGACACTGTGTCGGTACGCCTTATAAATCTGGAGGGAAAAGAGACATACATAAACAAATATCCCATTTTTTAATGTCTGTGGCAGAAAAAAAGCATCAGTGGTATAATAATATCATGATTATTTTAAAATGTCTACATACTACATACTTCATACTACATACTTCATACATACTTCTGTAACTAACCTCACCCATTCAAATATTTTCATTAAACATAGGACCCGCTAAGGGATACCTACAGACTTCAGAGTAAACAAGGCTTAAGACAAGTAACATTTAGCAAAGCTACAGTAAGGTATTCATAGATATATATAAATATTGTAAAGACTTCTAAAAACATCCTTATTATAAGTTTACTAAAGATAAACATAACATAAATAATGAAAGAATAATTTTAATCAACTTAGAGTAATCAAACCTACAGAATTTTTCAGGTATAGTCAACCCCAACCCCTTAATTCATCAATTTCGGATACCCACAATCAATGTCACTTGCACCATTCTAGGTATAAGTCAGATGACCTTGAGCACTCCAAAGCTTGAAAAAGAATGTTTTACATACTGGGATAGGGGTGTACCAAGCTCAGTTTCAGATGCTTTCAGGCACACTATTTTAAAAGAGAAAGGCAAAATAAAACTGAAAATGGAACTTTTCCGTGGCAGCCAATTTGACTGAAACACATCTATCTTTCCAGGGATAAACTAGATTCTGGGTGTTATAGTACATATGATTATGGAAGAAAAATTAACTCAAAGTAAGGAAAAACAGACTAAAATATTTATTTACTTCCTTACATCACTGGCTGATGGCTGGGATGTCAACTTTCAACCAGCAGCTGCTAAAATCAACAAGTAATGTCAAGGATACAAAAGGTGAGAAGAGGGTTGAAACAGAGTTTAATTTTACCACCCTAAATAAGTGTCTAAGAACACTTGCTCAGAAAAATTTGCACAAGACTTGGCAGCACAGTAAGAAAGTAGATACACTTAGGGCACCTGGGGGGCTCAGTTGGTTAAGCCACTGCCTTCAGCTCAGGTCATGATCCTGGAGTCCCAGGATCGAGTCCCACATCGGGCTCCCAGCTCCACAGGGAGTCTGCTTCTCCCTCACTTTCTCCCTTCTCATGTTCTCTCTCACTCTCTCTCTCTCTCAAATAAATAAATAAAATCTTAAAAAAAAAAAAAAAAGAAAAGAAAAGATCTCAGTGGGAACTCCTTCAATTCCTAGCTCTGTGACTACGGATAACTCACTCAGTTTTTGTAGGTCTCATTAAAATAAGGATTAGGAGTCGTTCTACCTTACAGAAGTAAAGAATTAAAGTAACACATGTCAAACCCTCAGCAAAATGCAGGACAGAAAGTACATAAGTGTTACTTAATAGTATCATTAGCCAATGTCATACTTATTGAAAACAATTCTGAGATACAGTGTTCATCATTAAAATTGATGTAATTTAATGACCTCAAGAAAATGTCCAGAAACCCTGAAAATAAAGATAGCTCTTAAATGAGTGGTTTTCTTCAGTGCAAAGTCCAGAAACGGCACTTTTAAATTAAACTGTGTTAAAAGAAGATAGTGGTAGTTCAGAAAGGTGGCTCTTGAATATAACTCATTAGGCATACCAATTAAGACCCTATCTTTCATGGTGATCACATGGGGCTGCACGACCAATTAGGGGCTCCCTGTGTCTTCTGGTAGTTGGGTGTAGTGTCATTCTCTATAACCTCAACCTTGAAAAGCAGACAGGTGTCCTTAAATAGTAAAATCACAGAATTTTCACTCAAGTGAATCCTTCTATGATTCTGTAAAACCTAAGCAAAGATTGGCCCCCTTTTCATCATATCTGACAGCAAAAGGGCATGACTCTCCCAAAGCCATACTTGCTCCTGAACTCCAGAGCTCTCTTGGGACAAGACAGAGTCCATGCTAAATGTAAATCTCAGTTGAATCCTCTTCTCCCCCAGGGAACTACCGGGACTTGCGGGCCTAGGGATATCAGCCCTTGGTGTGGCTACAATGAGCAGGCATCCAGCAGCAGGCCGGAGGTCGCGACGAGGTGTGTGCATCAGAGGGAGGGAAGCCCATCACTCACCACGTTCTTCCAGGAGGTGTGTTCCCGCAAAAACGTATTCCAGAATTTCTCCATAGGTGACATCCGCTGCGAGGGCAGCACCGGCTCCCGGGAGCTCAGCTCCTGGTCTTTTAGCCATCGCCTTCTCAGCTGTTGGAGCTGCTGCAGCCGCAGTTTCTCGTCCGGCGTGTACCCCGACATGTCGCCACTGGTACCAAGGCAGGACACGGAGCGCCCCTGACCAGGGTCTTGTCACTTACCCGCGCTCTCCGCTTCCGAGGCGACCTTGCGAGGACGCCTGGGAGCGGCGCGCGGTTATGACGTCATTCCGGTCCTGCCTCCGCACCTGCCGCAATTTCTGCGGAGCCGCTGTGTTTGCGCGTTCTTCATCCGCCCAGATTAGCCGGGGGTAGGTGAGGGGCGCGTTTTAGTAGTGGGAGAAGAGGGGAAAGTGACGGAAAGAACAAAAGACGAGGAGAGGTCAGAGGGCTCGAGTGGTGTACTGGGACCTGGAAGGAAAGGATACGTGATCCAAAGAACGTGATGTCCAAATGCACATTCTTCACCTCCTTCTCCCACCTCGGTACTCTTCTTCGAAGCCATGACCTAGAGAGTGTGGGGAACGTTTACTTGCCGGTTTAAAACCCAGCTGTGTCAGTGACTGATGAAGTGACCTCGGGCAGTCTCAGTCTGTTCCTTCATCTGTACTGCAGAGGCTAAAGGAGTAGCTAAATATCTCACAGAATTAGACACATTCATGCTTTGACCCAGCAATCCCGCATCGAGGACTCTATCCAAAAGATAAAATGCTAAAAATGCGAAAAGAATGTGCATGAATATTCACTCCAGCACCATTTACAATAAAACACTGGAAATGAGCCCCCAAATCCTCAATTGTGGCCTGGTTGAATAAATTATGGTGCAGTGCTCTATATTACAACTGTGGAATGATCTCTAAGATATATTGTTAAGTGAAAAACTAAGTGGAGAGAAGTGCATTATAGTATCTACCTTTTATCCAAAAAGAGAAGAGTGGTAGTAATATGAAATATATATACATGTTTGCTTAGATTTTAAAAATAAAAGAAAGAAAACTATTGCTTTGTTTTAAAACGTTACCAATTGGGGGACAAGGGGAATAGGATAGAGGAAACAGGGATAGAAGCCAGGTGTCTGGATATAGTCTATGTAACAGAATTTACTCTAGAACCAGGTAAACATATTATTATAAAGCAAAATTAAATTTACAAAATTTCCTCTAAAAATCAAAATAAGAACACATGAATCTAACTGATCTCCTAGGTGGCATAACCAACCCCCCGCCAAACACATACCATTTCAAGTAAATTTAATACATCAAATTATTGTACAACTATATAGAATGACAAAGGAACTGTCAAAACAATCTTAAACTGTTTTAGGTAATTATATTGTTGGTAGTGGTATTATTAATCTGACACTGAAAATAAACATTTATGCTGGAATTTTTGCAATGGGAGAAAGGAGATACAAATGTAAACCGTTTGAGTTCGGAGTTAACTCTAAAATCCTGAATTTGAATTGAAAGACTCAGTAACAACTCATGATGTATTTTATCTTTAAATATATTTATCATTTTATCTTAGCTCTGCCCATTGAAATGGCCTAAAAACAATGGCCAATCCAGTAACTGAACATCTCTAGCTCCCAGATTGTGACTTTTAAATATCATTTTCTATTAAAAGGAGTCAGGAGTCCTGGGAACAACGGTTCTCAAACATTTTGCTTCTCAAATTTCTTTAAACTCAAAAGCTACTGAGGGCCCCAAAGAGCTTTTGTGTATATGGGTTATACCTATTGGTGTTTACTACATTATACATTAAAATAGATTTAAAAATAACAAAATATCCATTAACAAGAATTATTTAGTGAGAAGAGTGCCATCCTTTTACATTTTTGTTAATCTCTTTTAACGTCTGGCCTAATAAATGACAGCATAATTTTTAAAACCTCTTCTACATTCAGTCATAATATCATACACCTGGTAGCCCTTGGGAAACTATATACATTTGTGTATTTGTGTATTTGTGTATTTGGGAAAGTAGCATCTTAGTATTAGTATGAAAATCATTTTGGCCTCACAGACCCCATAAAAGCATCACAGGGACTCTCAGGGATTCCCCCATCACACTCTGAGAACCATTGCCGTAGAGAAATAGCTAATTCCAGGTCTGAATTAATACATGTAAAAGAAACCAGGAACATCTTGCCTTAGCAGAAAGTAGGGAAATTTCTAAAGACAGGCTCATGTCAAAAGGATTCAGAGCCAACTTAAACAGACTTCCTCTGGTCAAATTGATACTTATTGAGTATCAATAAGTATAATGACTACAGTGGAATGAAAATATCAAATAGATGCACATGGGGCACCTGGGTGGCTCAGTCGGTTGACAGTCTTCCTTCTGCTAGGGTGGGGATCTCAACCCAGGATGGAGCCCTGCATCTGGATCCATGTTTGGTGGGGAGTCTGCTTTTCTCTCTCCCTCTCCCCCTCCCCACCGCTCATGCTCTCTCTCACTCTCTCTCAAAGAAATAAAATCTTTAAAAAAAAAATAGATCCACATACATGAGTTCATAATGAGTTAAAATAACAACTCATTGGTCATTTGGTGTTAGGGAAGCAACTCATTATTTTGAAAACTGTTAAGTGAAGAGAAAAAAATCAAGCATTTTTCTGGCATCTCTCTATAAATTGCATCTTGGAGTAACAAAATAGTTGGTGAAGGAAAATTTAATCAAAGAAGCATAAAAGCCTAGTAAAAGAAGAAGGGATTGCAGAGGTAAAACGTCACTATTCAGCAACCATTAGCTTGTTAATTAATCAATACAGGGATCATCAAAAGCTGCTGAAGTCTCGGTAGTTAGAGCATGGGCCTCTTAATCTCAGGGTCCTGAGTACAAATTCCACATTTGGACACGGAGACTACTTACCAACCCGCTCCCCACCCCCACCAAAAAACCGCTGATGTCCCAAAGAGAGCATCTGCGCCTCCTGGTGGAAGATAGCCTCACTGCTTGTGAAGTAGCCTTGCCAAACAAAAAACGGAACTGAATCATACCAAGTTTCTAGATCGAACTACTCATTTTAACGAAATAATACAGGGACAGACTCCTCTAACTCCTAAACAACACCAAAATGATACATTCAGAAAAGCCCATTTATCTTAACTGTATACAAGTGACTGTTTCTTGAACAAAAATATATTGAAGGGCAGACAAAATGAGAGAGGGAAAGAGAACCTATAGATTAAAAGAGATGATAACTCAACAGTAAGAAAATGAACACGCAGTGTAACAAATGGGCCAAAGACATTAACAGACAGCTCACTAAAGCAGATAAACAGAGGCGCCTGGGTGGCTCAATCAGATAAGCATCTGCCTTCAGCTCAGGTTATGATCTCAGGGTCCTGGGATGGAGCCCTGGGTCAGGGTCCCCACTCAGTGGGTGTTTGTTTCTCCCTCTGCCTCTCCCCCTGCTCATGCTGTCTCTCAAATAAATAAATAAATCTTAAAAAAAGAAGATATACAGATGGCCAGTAAGCATATGAAAACATGCTCCACATCGTATGTCATCAAAGAAATTGAAAAATTATGGGCGCCTGGGTGGCTCAGTGGGTTAAACCGCTGCCTTCGGCTCAGGTCATGATCTTGGAGTCCTGGGATCGAGCCCCGCATCGGGCTCTCTGCTCAGCAGGGAGCCTGCTTCCTCCTCTTTCTCTGCCTGCCTCTCTGCCTGCTTGTGATCTCTCTGTCAAATAAATAAATAAAATCTTAAAAAAAAAAAAATTGAAAAATTAGAACAATGAGATACCATTCTACAACTATTAGAAGGTCCAAAATCTGGGATCCTGACAACACCAAATGCTGGTGAGAATGTGGAGCAACAGAAGCTCTCATACACTGTTGATGGGAATGCAAAACATTAGTCACTTTGGAAGACTGTGGCAGTTTCTGACAAAACTAAGCATACTCTTACTATATGATCCAGCAGTCACGTTTCTTGGTATTTAAGGAAAGGAGCTGAAAACTTATGTCCACACAAAACCCATATACAAATATTTACAGCAGCTTTATTCATAACTGCCCAAATTTAGAAGCAACCAAGATGTCCTTCTGTAGGTAAATAGATAAACTGGTACATCCAGACAACAGAATATTATTCAGCACTAAAAAGAAATGAGATACCAACCAATGAAAAGACATGAAAGAGCTTTAAATGCATATAATTAAGAAAGAAGCCAATCCGAGAAGGCTGAGTACTGTATGACTCACACCATATGACATTCTGGAAAAGCCAAAACTATGAAGGCATTGAAAAGCTCAGTGGTTGCCAGGTCAGGGGGCAGGGAGTGGTGTATGAATGGGCAGAACACAGAGGGTTTTTAGGGCAGTGAAAATATTCTGTGTGATACTGTAATGATGGATATATGTTATTCTACATTTGCCCAAACCTATTGAATGTACAACACCAAGACTGAACCCTAAGGTAAACTATGGACTTCGGGTGACTGTGGTATGTCAATGTAAGCTCATCCTTGGTAAAAGTAGATACATAAATAAATAAATAAATAAATAAATAAATAAAATACAGTACTATTCTGGTGAGGGATATTGATAATGGAGGAGGCTATGAATGTGTGAGAGAGAGCAGAAAATAGAGATTTTCTTATTAGAGATTTCTTAACCTTATTCTCAGTACAATTGTAAACCTAAAACTAAAACAATCAGCTCTTTTTCTTTTTTTTTCCTTTTTTTTAAAAAGATTTTATTTATTTATTTTATAGAGATCACAAGTAGGCAGAGAGGCAGGCAGAGAGAGAGGGGGAAGCAGGCTCCCTGCTGGGCAGAAAGCCAGATGTGGGGCTCCATCCCAGGACCCTGAGATCATGACCTGAGCCAAAGACAGAGGCTTAATCCACTGAGCCACCCAGGTGCCCCAACAATCAGCCCTTTTTAAAATGAGAGACAATGAGGGAAATTTGAACACCACCTTGATCTTTTATGACATTAAGGAATAATTGTTATTTTTTACATGATGATATTGTGGTTTTATTTTTAAAGAGGAGTTTTTATCTCTTAGAGATATCCTCTGAAATATTTATGGGTGAAAGGGTACAATGCCTGGAATTTACTTCTAAATAACTGGAAAGGGAGGAAAAAGGTTTGAAGGAAATAAGATTAGTAATAAGTTGGTATTGTTGATGCTGTCTAATAGGTAAATGGGGGGATTATACTCCTTTCGTATACTATTTTGTGTATGCTTGAAGTTCTTCCAAATAGAAAGTTTTTAAAGATGTATGCCTTGAAGTAGTAAGAAAACTATGCATTTAAGCTATTAGCAATCCTCATTCTATCTTATAATAGCTACACTTTAGACTAAAATTCTTCATCCTTCTTAGGCTAGAGCTCTCGACTCTCTTCTGATGAGATGCAAACAACTGATAGTCAGGTGAGAGTAAGTCCGTGAATGCTTACTTATCCCAATGATCCTCAATGAGGCATTTGACAACCCACATAAATGTTTCTTTGGTGACTAGAGTTAAAGACATCTAGTAATTTCTTGAACTTGGGACCTACATTCTGACTTACTCTATACTTTCCTCATCTCCTACCACCACTACATTTAAAAAGAAAAAGAAAGAAAATCAATATTGTTTTGGAAAATATATTCTTATACCACTGGCCACTGCCTACCATAATTCTACCCCTTCCCATTTACCTATGGCTATGAAACCCATGAAGAAGATGAGTTGAATAAAAATAAAATACAGTGGGGGAGGACGTTCAGCTTACCTACTACACCTGGGAAATGTGGACTCACAAATTCAGATGGTTGGTAGTACCTGAATATTTACTGGATATTCCCACAAGAGGGCACTCTAGCTTGTGGGAAATTTATGAATACCGTACAATTAAGTTGCGCTTTATATAAGAGCTCATTAACCAGTCCACAAAACCTGGAAGGAGCTACAGCACAGTAGGCAGGGAAAAGGAGCCAGGAGATAAGGTGACAGTGTGTCTTCTGTCAATAAACTCACTTCTTTAAATTAGGATCTAACAAGGGTCTAATACTTACAGGTATGTTTTTAAAAGTCAGCTTGGTTTGACCCCTGAAAGAGTATACTAGTCAGAGCAGACATGAGATTGAGGCCATGGATTTCAGATGATGTGGGACAGACAGCCGAACTGAGTGCAGGACCCCATCACCAGACTGAATTTGCAACCAGGAACTGAAATGCAAGTTCCATCAAAATTCCCTTTCAAACTTCCAGTCAGAAATGTGAAAGCCTTTGTGCTTCATTTTAAACATTTATTTAAGCATATTTAATTTCTCTATAAATTCCTTTATCTTTTAGTAGGTTTCTTTCATCTTGTTCTTTTGCTTTAAAAAAATTCTATCACCCTACCATACAAGGCATCATTATTTCCAAGGGGGCGAATGGATAAAGGATACTTGCTCATGTTGATTAGAAGATCCATAAGAGGGAGCATTCTACAAATCCCCACTCTGAAATTTTTAAAAAATTAGTGTCTTAGAGGTAGACAGAAACTAATATCATCAGCAACTTCATGGCAAATTTCATTACTTACAGAGGCAGGTGGTCACATACTCGGTGCCAGAGATGGAGCTTTGAGCTGAACATTCTAGTTTCCATCTACGGGACATAGTATGACTACGACTGTCTTAATATCCTACAAATAGCAGAGCAGAAGTTGTTTGACTTCTGAAGCATGTAAGTAGTCCAATCAAGGTCCATTTGCTCAAGTTTTTATTTCTAGTTGGATTCCTGCACTTTCAGCAGCAAGTGATGCCAAACAAGGAACAACTGATTAAAATCATTAACTCCTCATCATAGAAGGTGCCCTCCAGTTCTCTACATTTTGTGTTTTCATTTCAACAATAATTTAAAAAATTTAGTGGGAGCATATTCTAGATCAACCACCTAATAACCTAATACCCAAATTTGCATGTGTGTTTACAATTGGGTGGAGCCAAGTGGAGGCCATGGGATGTTTGGCACACGATATGAATAAAAATTTCTCAGTCATTCAGAAGTAGGGAAGTGGTGAATGGAGCTACCTCACAGACACAGCAGCTCACAGTAAAGCTTCCATCTTTGTATACCATGTCCAGCAACAGTTGATTCAGTGAGGTGATAAAACAGGTAAAATGCCGATGTTTTCATTATGTCTTCTTACTCTTAGAATATTTTGTTTCTATTGCATTTTGCATGCTACTATTAAGGAGATCAGTCCAATAAAACAATTAACTGGTTTGAAATTAACATCATTGTTTAAAAGGAAAGATAAAAACAATGTTCAATGATTCAAATAACCTTCTAGCATGTTCAAAATCAAGGCAATAAACAATGAAGCAGAAAACCCCAAAATGCATCTTTCCATTATTTATCACATCATTGTTTTTGTTTTGTTAAAACATATCCACTATTTGAATTTTTTACTGTTATGTTTTTGTTTGCACATAATTTGTAAATAAATTTCAGTTCCATAGATGAAATAGAATATAGACAATGAATTTATATGTAATGTGTGTTTGTAAATGTTTAAGTAGTTATAATGAAAATAACTTTATATAATTATATATTTATATATTTTATTAACAATATACTATATAGCAATAATATATATAATAATATAATAATAACATTTTCGTGTATTAAATTCCTTCCAAAATATCATATCACTAAATCTTGGTAATTTGTGTTTACAGCAGGAAACATCCATGCATCCATTCATTCAGCAAACATTTTACTTAGCGTTTTATATATGCCAGACACTAAACTGTGCTGAGAATAAATTAATGAGCAAGACTCAAGGGGACTTACAATCTAATAAAGGAAGGCAATTATGTAGACAAACTGTGTACACGGTGGCTGTGGCAAATGCTTGAGTGAAGTCTCCAGCCTTGGGAAAACAAATCTATCTACCTGTCACTCATTTATCCATCTGTGTATTTACCATGTATTAATTTTGAGTACCTACCAGGTGGTAGGCCTTGCCCTCAGCGTAAGGGATACAGAGCTCCGTGAGTTACAGCCCTTGCTTTCAAGGAATCCATTGTTTAGCGTGGGAGCCAGGTAATTAATTAATACTTGGAATAAGCAGGAGATAGTAGAGTCATTTGTCTGGTACCACGGCTGCACAAAGGAAGGAGTCATCAGCTTCCTGGGTGGGGCTTCAGGGGAGGTTTGGAAGTACAGAATGCAACAGAACTGGATCTAGAGAGACGGGACAGTGTCATTGAGCAGACGAGAAGAGGGGGTACTCAAGGAAGAGGACAGACTAATACTTTTCATGATCTCCAAATGTTTAGATTTAGGAACTCCGTGTTCAGTCAGACCCTCTCTCAGCCTGAAATGCCCAGGAGTGTCCCATGGGAGAAAGTGAGTGATGACAAGTACCAGAAAAAATTGTTTGGGTAAGTCCAGCTTATCTAATTAATCATATTTGATTGGCCTGAGAGCTCCGGACTATAGCTTCAAATTCAAATCCCCGTGATGGTTTTCAAGGCTCTTAGTAACTTTCTTTCTTCTTGTCTATGCTGCCTAACTTTATCCTCTTCCTCTACTTCAGTCCTACATTATAGGGCCAATCACCTTTTTAACCCCCCCCCCCCAAAATATCTCCGTATTCACTAGTCTCTCTTCACCTTCTGCCACCAGTCATGTTTGCCTCCTTCCTCTCTGCCAGTCAACAGTTTAGCTCAAGTCCCACATCCTCTCCAAAACTTTGGCCTCCGTGGTCCAATGATTTCTATTTCATTTGCATTCTGTATTAAACCTGTGCCATGTATTCCTTCCACAAATGGCCCAGATGAACAATTTTTCTAAAATCTCACCCTGCCAAGCCTGAATATACCTGGAATACCTATTATATATACCATATCTTGCAGAACATCCTGGAGCAGGGTTAGTTGAAAAGTTTAGTTAGCATAAAATGATGTACAGTAACATTAGTAAATGTCTGCTGGCTAAAGCTGACAAGCCCTGTCCCCCAGTTGTCCATATGTAATAACTTCATACCAAGTTCACCATGTCTCAAACAGTGGGAATCATCTCCATCCAAACTTCATCATCTCCATCCACAGCCCACCTTCCTGACCCCATTAAACTCAAACCCCGTCAGGAAGCATTCTGTGGTTCTACGTTCTGCTGTTCTGCAGATGTTTTCAGAATATATCTGAAACTTGGAGAAGAGTCAGAATGCTCACAAATGTCTCTGAAGGAAATTTGGACCTTATTGCCTTTCTCTCACATCACCTTCTTTCCTTTCTTCCAATTGTTTCTTCTTTCCTGTGTTAATCAGGGCCATGAACAAACAATCCTCAAATCTCAATGGCTTAAAGTACTGAAAACATATTTCATGTCCGTGTCAGTCTGTGGCAGGTTGTGGGGATTAGGGAGCAGGGGTGGGGCTCTACACAGGCATCAAAGACCCAGGCTGATAAAGGCTCCCATGGTCTGCCTGGGCAATGATATCCACCGGACAGAGGGTGAGGAGGGGAGATGAAAGAAACATGGAATGTGATGCAGGACATTTTAGGAGCCAGAACTATAAAAGGTATATATCGCTTCCATCCACATTCTATTTGGCAGAACTCAATCACAGGACCCCACCTAACTGAAAGTGGGGCATGTAGAGAGAAATGAGATTTAGCTATGTTTCCAAGAAGAGAACAAAATGAGTTTGGTGAACAAACCCTCCATGAGAAATTTATATATATCTTTCCTTAGAGGTCTTTTGTCTCCATCCAGGCCAAGAAAACACACTTTGACATCTCATACAATTTCAACAATGTGTTTGATGGGTCATATACAGTCCAGTTACATTTGTAACAAACATCTTGATCCTGTATCATACACTGCTTTGTATAATTCTCAAATTGCCTCACCTATACATTATATATATATATTATGTATATATACATTGTATATATATATACACATATATACGCATATATATGTATATATATGCATATATATACAATGATATGCGTATATATGTATATATATATAATGTATATATACATAAATTCTTCAATAAGATTTCATGGTGGAGGGGGGTGGTAGTGTGAGAGGAAGCAGGCTAGAAAGAGCTGTTTTTCATAGGAAGAGGGAAAAAAGTAAACAACTTAGAACTTTTAGAAACCTAATTGAATGTATATTGATAGATTATATTATCAATCAGTGCGAGAACTTGAGAGGAAATGTATTTATTTCTGAGCAGACTATTTATATCAGGGACAGGTAATTTGGATTTAGAAGCATTAAAGCGGATATTTAAAAAACTTAAATGTAGAGTCTTAAAGGATGCACCCATCATTTCATAGTTAGGGGATGGTGCACATTTCCACTAGGTGGCCCTATTTCAAAATATTACAAAGCTGGAGCTGAACAGCTTTCTGATGAATTGCAACTCTCATAACTTTTCAAGTATTTAGGGCACTTCATTATCAATTGTAGCTGGTTTCCTTAAAATACTATTGATGTGGCAAATTTCATCTTTTAGTATGACATGGAAACTGTTTTGGTAAAAGAATTCAGCCCCAAATTTTCTTAATAGAGAATATTTTGTACTGAACAGATCATTTAAAATGAACAACCTGGCACTAGTGAAATGACAATCTGT
Organism: Lutra lutra; assembly: GCF_902655055.1. Taxonomy (NCBI): domain Eukaryota; kingdom Metazoa; phylum Chordata; class Mammalia; order Carnivora; family Mustelidae; genus Lutra; species Lutra lutra. Next base: position 56,870,166 of record NC_062290.1, read on the forward strand.
CCTCCAAAGTGCAGAATCAGCAGTGATGTCGGGAGAGTCCACAAAGGAGCACAAGCTGTAAATTTCCCTCCCTCCAAGTGGATTTTAAAACCAACACAGATTCTAGTCCTCTTTTTTTTTTCCCCAGCTCTATTTTGAGACACACATTTCAAAATCCCTAAGGTTATTCTACTATGCTATATGGATTCTGACAACTCCAAATAAGTAAAAACCATCCAATTAAATTATGCTCTGAAACTAAAATTAGATGATTATAATAAAAAGCTGAAAACCCCATATTTAGCAACTAGAGCCTGATAGTTGCCATCATAAAGCTGCCTGAGATTGCTGATGAGAAAGAATAGAAGACACTAATGTCTCTTTTTCCTATCCATGCATCCATTAATCCTGGCATTCTTTGTGTTAGGTGCTGGGTCTCAATGTAAGAAGGAAGTTCATCTAATCAAAATAAAGAAAGTCACAGAAATAGATTACTCATTCCCTTCCTGCCCTTTTCCAACTCTCAGTCCCACTAAAAGTAGACCAAGGGTAAGATTTCCTACCACTTCTGCTCTCATCTTCTTTCTAAGCAAATCTGATCATAGCAACATTGGTTCATTCCCAGAAACAAAGGAAGTCAACACCAGAGCCTTCTTTCTCCACTCCTATCATCCTTCAGGATTCTTCCTATGTTGAAATAGAGACCTCACACTACACTCAACATTACTAAACCATTCTAATATACATCCACCTGTAGATAAGAAATCAGAGTACTACATTCAGACTAAAATAATTTCCCTCCACTGTTGTGGTCATATGAGTTATAGTCAGTATTAAACTGAAAACATTTCCCATCCTGGTTCTTCCAAATTATGGCAGTCATGTATTTCCTTGTCCATTAAATTCCAGACCACAAAAATTGCACATTTGCATGTCCAGAGAGTTACGGGATTAAGTGTGGCAAAGGTAATGTGTATATAATGCCACCTTTGACCATGATAAAGTAACAGAGACTGGATTTACCTTTGTGCCTTCAACAAATAGAAAACCAGAAAAAAGTGTATGAAGTTTTCAGACACTGAACAACAATGTAGGACTATGATCCCTGAGAGAAGGGAAATAAATGAGGTGAGCCCTATAATTGCCCCAGTTTTCTGCCTGGAAGAAATTCCTAGTACAGGAAGTGATACCCAAACAGAGCACACCAGTCTCACTGAGTTGGGAAGACTGAGATTGAAATTTGAAGAGGCCGAGACAGCTAGACTCTCCTTCTGAGAGGAGAGCGCTAATACAGAGAGCTCTGAAATCTTCACCTGGATAACCATCTGTGCCTGTGTGAAGGAAAACTACCTGAGGCCACAGAAAGAAGCCCAGGAAAGATGTACACAAAACAGTGCCTGCAGCTCGCTCAGGGCTTTAAATAGTTCCATTTTCCTACTGACCAGAGTGAAAAGAATTCAAACTACAAAAGACATTAGGTACTGACCTGAGTAAAGTATTGCCCTCTTGATAGTAGAGCTACTCTGGATCTATCTTCACAAAGCTTGAAAGCAAACCTTGAATCAATCCAACTAATTCCAAATAACTTAACTACACATCGGAATAAAAGTCCAACACTGTGTAAGGCATACAACAAAACGCGTCATCAAAAAAGTTAATAACACAATGTTCAGAATTCAATACTTAAAAAATTACCAAGAATGCAAAAGAGCAGGAAAATAAGATCCATAGCCAACCAGAGAAAAATCAACCAATCAATACAGTCAAGAGTGATGGAGATAATGAAATTAGGAGACAAAGATGTTTTAAAAAGTTATTATAAACATGTTCCATATATTAAAGAAGGTAGAGAAAAGCATAAGAATGATTAGAAGAGGAAGGAAAGATATAAAAATGATCCATGGAACTTCTGGGCAATAAGAATACACTATCTGAAATGAAAAATACAATGAATGAGACTAGCAACAGCTTAAACCACAGAATAAAAGATCAGTAAATTTGAGACACAGTGATAGAAGCTGTCCTGAATGAATAGCACAGCGAAAAATACTGAAATAAACAGAGCATCAGTGACCTTAGGGACACTTATCAATATGAGACATCAGAGTTCAGATATACTATAACATACCACAAATATAAAGACACAGATAGCTTGAAAGTAAAAGACTGGAAAAGGTATGCAAGGAAAAAAACAATATTTTCAGACAAAGTAAATTTCAGAACAAGGAATATTACCTGGAACAAAGAGAGACATTTGATAATGATAAATGTGTGTCTACCTAATAAAAGCTTCAAATATATGAAGAAAAATTCATAGAAATGAAAGGAAAAATTGATAAATATATAATTATAGCTTGAGACTTCAACACTTTTTTGTCAGTAGTTGATAGAAATAAGCAGCAAGAAAATTAGTAATACATAGGAGATCAAATAACACTACCAATCAACTTAATGTAATTGGTATTTATAGAACATGTCACACAATGACACCAAAAGACACATTCTTTTCAAATGCATGCAGAACATTCACTAAGATAGACTACAGATTTAAAAATGTCTCAAATTTAATGGAACTAAAATCATACAAAATATATTCTCTAACCATGATGGAGTTAAATTGTGTCAATAATAGAAAAAATACTGGAAAATACTCAACAAGTTGTATATTAGGTAGCACATTTCTAAATATCTCATGGGTCGAAAAAGAAATCACAAAAGAATTAGAAAATATTTTCAACTGAAAGTAGAAAACAAAACACATCAAAATTTGTGGAACTCAGTTAAAGCAGTACTCAGAAAGAGGATTATAGTGTTAACATTGAGATACTACATTACACCAGTTAGAATGGCCAAAATTAACAAGACAGTAAATAATAAGTGTTGAAGAGGATGTGGAGAAAGGGGAACCCTCTTACACTGTTGGGGGGAATGCAACCTGGCGCAGCCACTTTGGAAAACAGTGTGGAGATTCCTTAAGAAATTAAAAATAGAGCTACCCTATGACCCTGCAACTGCACTACTGGGTATTTACCCCAGAGCTACAGATGTAGTGAAAAGAAGGGCCATCTCTACCCCAATGTTCATAGCAGCAATGGCCACAGTTGCCATTCATCAACAGATGAATGGATAAAGAAGATAAAGAAGATATGGTCCATATGTACAATGGAATATTATGCCTCCATCAGAAAGGATGAATACTCAACTTTTGTATCAACATGGACGGGACTGGAGGAGATTATGCTGACTGGAGGAGATTATGCTGAATGAAATAAGTCAAGCAGAGAGAGTCAATTATCAAATGGTTTCACTTACTTGTGGAACATAAGAAATAACACAGAGGACATTGTGAGAAGGGGAGGAGAAGTGAGTTGGGGAAATTGGAGGGGGACACAAACCATGAGAGACTGTGAACTCTGAGAAACAAACTGAGGGTTTTGGAAGGGAGAGGAGTGGGGGGTTGGGTGAACCTGGTGGTGGGTATTAAAGAGGGCACATATTGCATGGAGCACTGGGTGTGATGCATAAACAATGAATCTTGGAACACTGAAAAATAAATTGAATTAAATTTTTAAAAGATTATAGTGTTAAATCATAATATCTAAGAAAGAGAAAGGCCTTAAATCAATGATCCAAGCTTCCACATTAAGAAACAAAAAAGCGTGGAGGCACCTGGGTAGCTCAGTCGGTTAAGCATCTGCCTTCCGCTCAGGTCATGATTTCAGTGTCCTGGGATCAAGCCCCATGTGGGGCTCCCTGTTCAGTTGGGAGTCTGCTTGTCTCTCTCCCTCGTCCCTCTTCCTCACTGATGATTACTTTCTCTCTCTTTATCTCAAATAAATAAATAATAATAAAATCTTTAAAAAAAAAAACTAGAAAAAAAAAGAAGAGCTAATGAAAACTAAAGGAAGCAAAAGGAAAAAAAATAAATAGCAGAAATTAATGGAAGAGGAAACAGATCATACAGAAAAAGAAATCAATGAAATTAACAATCAGTTTTTTTAAAAGAAAAAATAGTAAATCACAAATTTCAAGCCAGACTGATGGAAAAAAATATAGAGAGAAGGCATAATTTACCAACATTAGTAATGAAAGAGAAGACATCACTACAGAGCCTATAGACATTACAATGAAAATAAGTGTTATGAACAGGGCAACCTAGGTGGCACAGTGGTTAAGTGTTCAACTCGTGATTCTGGTTCAGGTCATGATCTCATGGGATCAAGCCCCATGTCAGGCTCCATGCTCAGTGGGGAGTCTGCCTAAGAGTCTCCCCTCTCGCTCTGCCCCTCTCCCCACTTGCAGGTTCTCTCTCTCTCTCCAGAAAAATACATAAATCTTTTTTTTTAAAAGATTTTATTTATTTATTCGACAGACAGAGATCATAAGTAGGCAGAGAGGCAGGCAGAGAGAGGGGGAGAGGCAGGCTCCCCACTGAGCAGAAAGCCCGATGCGGGGCTCAATCCCAGCACCCTGGGATCACAACCTGAGCCAAAGGCAGAGGCCTTTAACCCACTGAGCCACCCAGGCGCCCCAAAATACATAAATCTTAAAAAAAAAAAGAGTATTGTGAACAACACCATGCTATAAATTCAAAAACTTAGATGAAATGGACAAATTCCTTACAAGACACATACTCCCCAAACCCATACAATAACAAGTAAATATCACAAGTGGCCCTATTTCTATTAAGGAAATTGAATTTGTAGTTTAAAAACCTCCCCACAGAAAACCTCAGCTCTATATGGCCTCACTGGTGAATTCTATCAAACATGTAAGGAAAACATAATACCATTTCTATACAAACCTTTTCAGAAAATAGAACAGAGGGGAATACTTCCCCTCTTGTTACTTCTTAGGGGATTACTTCCTAAAGCATTCTATGAGGGAAGGAGTACCCTGGTACCAATACCAAAGACATTATAAGAAAACATAATTACAGACCACCACTATCCCTTATAATAAAAATTCTGAACAAAATTCTAGCAAATCATAGCATGTATTATATAAAATGATAAAAGTATCATGACTGCGGGGCGCCTGGGTGGCTCAGTGGGTTGGGCCGCTGCCTTCGGCTCAGGTCATGATCTCAGAGTCCTGGGATCGAGTTCCGCATTGGGCTCTCTGCTCAGCGGGGAGCCTGCTTCTCTCTCTCTCTCTCTCTTTGCCTGCCTCTCCATCTACTTGTGATCTCTCTCTGTCAAATAAATAAATAAAATCTTTAAAAAAAAAATTATCATGACTACATGACTACTACAAGAGCACTGGGTTTTACACACAATTAATGAATCATTGAACACTACATCAAAAACTAATGATGTACTATATGTTGGCTACTTTTATTTAAAAAATTTTAAAAAGCATTTATCCCAAGAAATCAATTTTGCTTTCTTTCTCAAAAATTGATCAGTGGACAAGTATATCTTCTTAAAGGCAAAACCAGGATTTCAATACAAAAATCAGTGCAAAGTGCTACTGAAATATCAAGAGGAATCTATCTATCTAAGAAATATTTATTAAGGGACGCCTGGGTGGCTTAGTTGGTTAAGCAGCTGCCTTCAGCTCAGGTCATGATCCCAGCGTCCTGGGATCGAGTCCCACATCGGGCTCCTTGCTTGGCAGGGAGCCTGCTTCTCCCTCTGCCTCTGCCTGCCACTGTCTAGCTGTGCTCACTCTCACTCCTCTCTGACAAATAAATGAATAAAATCTTAAAAAAAAAAAAAGAAATATTTATTAAGTACTAATTATATTCCAGGGACTGGAAGAGTATCTTCAAATACAATGATATGCAATATAGCCATAGAACATCCTCTCCTAGAGATGAAATAGCCATTAATAAATGAATCACACTATAATATTCATCAGGATTGTTGGTTATAAAGACAAAACTGACTCGGGCCAAGTTAAGCAGAAAAATAACCTCTTGCAAGAAAATCAGATAGCTCATAGAACTGGTAGAAATAACAAAGAACCAAACTAAGGTAGGATCTGAGGGAGGCCAGGCATAATCAAGATTCTGCTAAAGGAGCTAATACCTGACCCTGATGATGGCCACCCCTGGTTACATGCTGCCATGACACTGCCCAGCCAAGAATAATCCATTATGTGTTTTTGCAGTATTTTCTCAAGACTTATTTCTTGTCCAAGCTAAGATCATATACCTTCCTGGATGTGGGGAGAAGAAATAGCCTTCTCCCCCCCTTGAGTTTTTGTAATAGGACCTTAAATCTTAGTTAATTGGGTGAAAAGGAAAGAAAAGAGTGCTGCATGCAGAGGAAACTGCATGTTTTGAGGTCCCACAGTAGGAGGGACTATGATGCACATCAGGCACTGAAAGTAAGATGGACCCTGCAGCATCACAAGGGCCGCATTAGAGGACTTCAGCACTTCTAGGAACAATGGGAAATCATTTTGGGATGTTAAGCTAGGAGTGACCATTGAATTTGTGTGTTGAAAAGATTACTTTGTACTCTGGAGAACAGACTGGAAGAAACAAGAAATGGAAGCAGGAAGATCAGTTACTTGGCTACTTCGATAATCCAGGAAAGAGGTTGATGCTAGTGGTGGCAGTGGAAGTGGAGAGAGAAGGACAGTCAGGAGCTATGTAGAAGGTATTCAGGACAGGCCGTGATGACAGCAGATGTAGGAAGTGAGAGAGAGGTGAGTCTAGGATGACGCCTAGGTTTCTGACTGGTCAACAGGACCAGTGGTGGCACCAATCACTAAGATAGGGAACACCATGAGAGAGCCACTTGGGCAGAGAAAATCATGAGTTTTAATATTTAACCTGTTTAATTTGAAATGACTTGAGACATCCAAAAGGCAATGTCAGGTAAGTGAGAGAACCCCAATTGAAATGAGTTAAAGAGAGAGAGAGAGAGAAGACTTAGTGATGCACAAATTGCAAAAGAAAGATCAAGAAAAAAAAGAAAGATCATGGAGATAGGTCATCAGACACAGCTGGAGTCAGAAGCTGAAATAATATTGTGACTCATTTTCCCTCCTCATTGCTCAGAAAAAGCACTATTAATCCATTCAAATGAAAAATAAAAATACTTCTTATAAAAAAACCAACTAGGAACTCAAACATCCTAGAATCAAATAGGAAAGAAAGATAGATGGGCTGAATGAACTTCAAAATCTCATCCAACCCTAAGATTCTATTATATTGTATAAGGTTTTGAATTGTCTAGAATATACATTTATTTTTATTCAAATAAATTGGTTCCATTTTTTTTCTTAACATTAACACCTTTATTATTATTATTGTTATTATTATTATTATTTCAAACAAGTTATCTCAGTTTCCCTGATGTAAATATTTAAGAGGCGGTAATGATATGTTGGATTAAAAACAAAGTTTAAGGGCACAGAGTCGTAGGTTCAAATTCCATTGAACATTAATTAGTTGTACAAACTTACACAGTGAATTTCACATTTCTGAGCCTCAATTTTCTAGTTTTCTAAATGAGAATAGTGATAGTGCTTACATCTCAATTTTATGAAGAGTAAGAGGGCTCTCGAATATTAAAAAAAAAGGCAATGTCAATTAGGTGATTAGATATATGAGTCTGGAACTCAGAAGAAAAAGTCTGTGTGGGAGATATAAATGTGTGAAACGTAAGCAGGTCAATAATTGAAGCCATATTATGGATAACATTACCTCAGCAAAGAGGATATGGAGAAGTGGGGAGCAAGGCCTAGAACTGGCCCCAAGAAACTCCTGAATTAGATTTCCTGGGCATGTTAGAGTAGCAAACTTCTTCTTCTTCCTTTTTTAAAGATTACTTATTTATTTATAAGAGAGAGAGAGAGAGAAAGAGAGCATAGTGAGTGAGAGAGAACACAGTTGGGGGGGGGGGCAGAGGGAGAGGGAGAAGTAGACTCCCTGGTGAGCCAGGAGCCTGATTCAATTCAGGACTCAATCCCAAGACGCTGGGATGATGACTGGAGCCGAAGGTAGATGCTTAACCAACTGAGTCACCCAAGCGTCCTTAGAGTAGCAAACTGTAAGTAACTTTTTGGGTAGAAAAGGAGGGAAAGGGTATATTGACAAAGCATGAACAGTAGGAGAGAGGCCTCCTGGGAAAGGGGACATGCTCATTGAGGCTGAAGGGTGCACAAGAGAATGATGGATGCTGGGGCTGACACAGTAGACACTGAATGATTGTGTATATCAAGAAATTTAGGCTTTCCTATAAACAGTCCATCAAATTTTATAATCAGAGTGACAAGGTTTGTAAAAAGAAAATCTATCCCCAAAAATGGAAGTCAGCCAAGAGAAGGAAGAGCTTGAGGCAAAAAGAACCAGTTAAGAGGCTACAAAGACTCAACACACACAAAACAGATAATCATATCAAAAAATGGGCAGAAGATATGAACAGACACTTCTCCAATGAAGACATACAAGTGGCTATCAGACACATGAAAAAATGTTCATCATCACTAGCCATCAGGGAGATTCAAATTAAAACCACATTGAGATACCACCTTATACCAGTTAGAATGGCCAAAATTAGCAAGACAGGAAACAACGTGTGTTGGAGAGGATGTGGAGAAAGGGAAACTCTCTTACACTGTTGGTGGGAATGCAAGTTGGTGCAGCCACTTTGGAGAATAGTGTGGAGATTCCTTAAGAAATTAAAAATAGAGCTTCCCTACGACCCTGCAGTTGCACTACTGGGTATTTACCCCAAAGATACAGATGCAGTGAAAAGAAGAGCCATCTGTACTCCAATGTTTATAGCAGCAATGGCCATGGTCGCCAAACTGTGTAAAGAACCAAGATGCCCTTCAACAGATGAATGGATAAGGAAGATGTGTTCCATATACACTATGGAGTATTATGCCTCCATCAGAAAGGATGAATACCCAACTTTTGTGGCAACATGGACGGGACTGGAAGAGATTATGCTGAGTGAAATAAGTCAAGCAGAGAGAGTCAATTATCATATGGTTTCACTTATTTGTGGAGCATAACAAATAACATAGTGGACTTGGGGAGATGGAGAAGAGAAGGGAGTTGAGGGAAATTGGAAGGGGAGGTGAACCATGAGAGACTATGGACTCTGAAGAACAACCTTAGGATTTTGAAGGGGCGGGGGGTGGGAGGTTGGGGGGAGCCAGGTGGTGGGTATTATGGAGGGCACGTATTGCATGGAGCACTGGGTGTTGTGCAAAAACAATGAGTACTGTTAAGCTGAAAAGAAATTAAAAAAAAATTTTTTTAAAAGAATGTAAAAAAAAAAAAAAAAAAAAGAGGCTACAAGGAGTTAAGAACCCTCTAAGGCAGTAGCAGGGATATATGTGTGACATATGTATGAGATATTCCAGAAGTAGCATCAGCGAAACTTGCTAATGAACAGAGTGTGAAGACAAGAGAGGCTTTAAGGGGGAATTCAGACCCCTAGAGAGTCAGGTAGAAACATGCACACATCCAACGATTAACATCATTTGTGAACAGCCAGCTAGAGGAATCATAACAGAACCACCACTCTAATTCATGAGGTCATCCCATGAAGTTGGGCTATAGGTAGATCACAGTCTGTGATACCATGAGATCTGTTTTGCCTCTGAGAAGTTCTTTGATGCTAAGTCACATATGGTAAAGGCAGCAGTGTTGGATTATAGCCTGTATGACCAGGTGGATGATGGAGCAGTAACTAAAATAAGGAATACCACCAGCACTGTGCACATCTATAAGATATAAAACACCAGGCTCCTGGGTTGCTCAGTTGGTTGAGCGACTGCCTTCAGCTCAGGTCATGATCCTGGACTTCCATGATCGAGTCCCACATCGGGCTCCCAGCTCCTTGGGGAGTCTGCTTCTCCCTCTGACCTTCTCCTCTCTCATGCTCTCTCTCACTCATTTTCTCTCAAATAAGTAAATAAAATCTTTTAAAAAAATAAAATAAAATATAAAATACTTTCTAGCAGCTCAAAGAGCCAGTGGCCACTGCACAAGAACATGAGTGCCTTTCAGGTAGATATGGGGAACAATTAAGATTCCAAGAGTAACCAGAGGGGGAAATGCTCCTGGAAGACTGTAATTTATACACGTGGTTGTTTAGGAAAATGGAAGAGTGCCTGTCTTGGGAGAACTTAACCAGAATACTGGCAGACAGGGGGACTCAAAAGAGTGAACTCTAATACTTTTGGTTGGAGACCTTGAACCAATGAGCAAAACAGATCTGGCAATTTCTGAATGTTAATGGGGCATGGGAGCAGGATGGCAGAGCAGAGTTACATTAATCTGCATATGTCTTTATATTTAAAGTAGGTTTCTTGGGGCACCTGGGTGTCTCAGTCAGTTAAACATCTGCCTTGGGTCTCAGGTCATGATCCCATGGTCCTGGGATGGAGCCCTGCTGTCAGGCTCCCTGCTCAGTGGGGAGTCCACTTCTCCCTCCTCTTCTGCTCCTCCCCAATACCCCCCACACCAACTCATGCTCTCTCTCTCTCTCAAATAAATAAATAAATAAAATCCTAAAACAATTAAAAAAAAATAAAGTAGGTTTTTTTTTTTTAAGATTTTATTTATTTATTTGACAAACAGAGATCACAAGTAGGCAGAGAGGCAGGCAGAGAGAGAGAGAGAGGAGGAGGAAGCAGGCTTCCTGCAGAGCAGAGAGCCTGATGTGGGGCTCCATCCCAGGACCCTGGGATCATGACCTGAGCCGAAGGCAGAGGCTTTAACCCACTGAGCCACCCAGGCACCCCTAAAGTAGGTTTCTTGTTGACAACATATAGTTGTCTTGTTTGGGATCCACGCTGAAAATTTTAGACTTTTAATTGATAGTATTTAGACCATTGACATTTAGTGATTATTGATCCAGCTGGATGATTATCTACCATATTTGTCACCACTTTCTACTTGTTGGTATTGTTCTTTTTTCCTATTTTTGTAATTTTCTGCATTTTATATGATTCCATTTTCTCTTCTTTCTAATCAATTATAATTAATGTCAATTCTACTTTTTTATTTTTTTTAAATTTTTTTTTAAAGATTTTATTTATTTATTTGACAGAGAGAGATCACAAGTAGACAGAGAGGCAGGCAGAGAGAGAGAGAGAGAGGGAAGCAGGCTCCCTGCTGAGCAGAGAGCCCGATGCGGGATTCGATCCCAGGACCCCGAGATCATGACCTGAGCCGAAGGCAGCAGCCCAACCCACTGAGCCACCCAGGCGCCCCAATTCTACTTTTTTTAGTCATTGTCCTAGAATTTGCAGTATATACTTATAATTTAATCCAAGTCCACCTTCAAATCATGCCATACCACTTCGCAAGTAGTGCAAATACCTTGTAGTAATAAAATATTCCTCATTCTTCCGTCTCATCCCATGTATCAGTGGTGTCATTTATTTCACTTATACATAAGCTATAATCATCAAATACTATTGTTATTTTACCTCAATCTGTTATCTGCTAGATAAATTAGGAAGAAAAAAGTTTTTATATTACCTTACTCATTTCTTCTCTACTGCTCTTCTTTACATAGATCTGAGTTTGTGATCTCTACTATTTTGCTTCTCTCTAAAGAACTTCCTTTAATGTTTCTTGAAAGTGAGGTTTACTGAAAACTCCCTCAATTTTTATTTGTCCAAGAAAGTATTTCTCCTTCCTTTTTGAAGGATAATTTTACAAAATGCAGATTTCTAGGTTTTTGTTTAGTTATTGTTTTTTGTTTTGTTTCTTCTCAATACTTCAAGTACTTCACGCCTCTCTCTGCTTACTTGCCTGGTTGATTGAGAAAAATGTGAATATAATTCTTTCTGGATTCTTACAAGATTTTCTTCTTTATCTGTGATTTGCTGCAATTTCAATGTTATATGTTTAGGTGTAATTTGGTGGGGGGCAGGGAGGGGTAGTTATCCTATTTGGTGTTTTTCTGAGTTTCCTGGATCTGTAGTTTTCTGACTGAAATTAATTTGGGGGGAAATTCTCAGTCATTATTACTTCAAATATTGCTTCTGTTCCTTTCCCTCTTTCTTCTTCATATATTCCCACTACATGCATGAGAGAGGCAACCCAGGATTGAAGCCTAGTTCTAATGCCAAAGCCCACAATTTTTTCCATGCTAATTTATGAACAGTTTACTAGCACACATTTAGCTCTAAGCCATAAATTACTCAACCTGAAAAAGTACAATCCATAAGAATATAGAGTGAGCCTGAGTGAACAAAACCAAACCAGACAACAGTGTATATGGCAAGGGATGGGAATGGATGAGAGAATGCAATTAACTGAGCATTTAAAATATATCAGGTTCTGAGGTCCATTTTCACAACATTTTTTTCTCTTTTACTTCTCCCAGTAGCCCTGTGAAGCAAGGATTATTATCTGCATGTTCTCAATGAGGCTATGGAGCAGAGGGAGAGTTAATCCGAGGCAAAATTGTCAGCTTTATAAAGTTTGACTTTTATGCTTTGGTTCCCATTTCTCACTCCTCAATCCTCCTTTCTGATGCTCTCAAATAGGTGAGGTTTCCGTTGAAATTTGAAAATTTAATCTTTGACAATCTAGGAAGAAACGCTAATAGAAAAAATTAGGTGAATTAACCTCACCTCTTGAATGGCTTGATTTTATAGTAAAAAGAAAAAGTGTATGGTGTGTGTGTGTGTGTGTGTGTGTTTAAAATGAGTATTATTCTCTCCTTCCTTCCTTCCTTCCTTCCTTCCTTCTCTCCTCTTCTTTCCTTCCCACCTTCCTTTTCTCTTTCTTTTTTCTTCCTTTGGATTTTTGTTTTTGTTTTCGTTTTTGCTGTGTGTTTTTTTTTTAAAGATTTTATTTATTTATTTGACAGACAGAGATCACAAGTAGGCAGAGAGGCAGGCAGAGAGAGAGGAGGAAGAGGCTCCCTGCTGAGCAGAGAGACCCGATGCGGGGCTCAATCCCAGGACCCTGGGATCATGACCTGAGCCGAAGGCAGAGGCTTTAACCCACTGAGCCACCCAGGCACCCCGTTTTTGCTGTGTTTTTAAAAATGTCTGCCTTTTGGGGAGCCTGGGTGGCTCAGTTGTTAGGCATCTGCCTTCAGCTCAGGTCATGATCCCAGGGTCCTGGGATTGAGCCCTGCATTGGGCTCCCTGCTCCGAGGGAAGCCTGCTTCTCCCTCTCCCACGTCCCCTGCTTGTGTTCCCTCTCTCGCTGTGTCTCTCTCTGTCAAATAAATAAATAAAATCTTTAAAACAAAAAAATGTCTGCCTTTTGCCTTGCAACTTGAATGACAACTTGGCTTAGTATAATAACGGGTCCCACTTTCTTTCCTGCAGAAACTTGTAGATACTGCTCACCTGTCTTCAGTAGTAGAAGGCCAGTCTGACCTTTCCCCCTTGTGGGTAGCTAGCTCTTTCTGATTGGATGCTTCAGGAAAGCTTTCTTTATTCCTGAAGGTAAATACTTTAATCAATGTCATTTGCTTTATATTAAATAGTTTCTGAGTATATGGTGTACCCTGTCAATAGCAGACTTCATTCTTTTACCTTCAGGGAAATTTTCCTTCATTATATTTGAGAATAATTTTTATCTTCTATTTTGAGTATGCTATTTCAGGAACAATAATTACCTGCATTTTTTTTTAAAGATTTTATTTATTTATTTGAAACAGAGAGAGAGATCACAAGTATGCAGAGAGGCAGGCATAGAGAGAGAGAGGAGAAAGCAGGCTCCCCGCTGAGCAGAGAGCCCGATGCGGGCCTCGATCCCAGGACCCTGAGATCATGACCTGAGCCGAAGGCAGAGGCTTAACCCACTGAGCCACCCAGGCGCCCTAATTACCTGCATTTTGTATCATCTATATATGAACACCTTGTTTGGTCTCATTATTTTAATTTCTTTATAATTTTTTGCTGTGTTCATAGTGATTATTTCAAGTCTTCAATTCCACTAACTTGGTTCTGTCTAGACTGTTGATTTCTAATTTATTTAAGGTCTGTAATAGTATTATTTTGGTTCCAATCGGTTTCCTTAGCCCTGCAATTTCTCTTTCATGTCTTTCTGTTGTTTCAGCATTTTGTCTTTGAGTTCTTATTTACTGATAGCCTGTTTTTTATTAAGGTTCTGTTTTCTTTTTAGCACTAGGCAATCTGGGGGGATTACCTTCTTTTTTCTTAATTTTTGTTTTTTTCTGGACTATTTCCTCTGTGTCTGTACTTTCTCTCTCTCTCTCTCTCTTCCTCTTCCTACCCTCACCCCCTCCTCTGTGACACATTTACAAGGTTGACATACCTTTTATTTTTATTTTGCTTAAACTACAGTTTGGCAGTTCTATGTAAGTCTCAGTTGCCCTGATCTATAGTAGTTCTTCTTGACCTTCTTAGCTTCCCGGAAACTAGTTATCACCCTTGTGGACAACAACTTGGAGGCTGGATGTCATTTTCTATTTGCTTTTCTGTATCCTGAAACTTGAGAGTGGTAAGGAGAAGAGCCCCTCTGGAACTGCCCGCAGTCCTTGCTGGGATCCTGGACTGCTTCCTCTCTTCTGAGTCCCTGCAAATGTCCTTTATGGGGGCCAGTCTTCCCAGCAAGGGCCAGGAATTTCCTGACCCAAGTGCTCTGGTTCCTTCCTCCAACTCAGTGGTGACCTTGGAGAATGGCTAGTCCTCAGCCAGGGTCTGCAGTGGTGCAGAAAGTGTCTCCTAAGTTCATAGTTTCCCACTTACTCATCCTTCCGGCCACTTCTCTTCACCACTTCTCTTCAAATGAAGGTGAATTCAGGATATTGGAACATTCCTCAGTTGTTTTCTGGGAAGCGGATGTGGTAAACAAGGTTGAGAGCCACTTTTCAATTTTGATTACTGCTGATAATTTTCAGCCTTTTGAAAAGAAACATTTTTGTTCATTTCATTAGGTACTGGGGGAGAAATGTTATTTGATCTGACTTCCTCTACCCCAGGCTTTCAGAACAACTTTCAAGCAAGCACTGCTGATTCCAAGCAGGTGGTTCATGGGAAAAAAAAAAAAAAACAAACAAACAAACAAACCAAAGCATGAAGTTCAGAGTCAAGATAAGAATAAAATTAAGGATGGGTGGAAAGCAGAGAGCCTCATTTCATCTTGACTTTAAATATTGAGATGGTCCCTAATTTTATATTTACTTAAGTAATATATTTATGCATCCAAGAGCTAAAAAGGGAGTGGGGCAGAACACAAGTTTTTACCTTTCCCAATGTTAAAATATACTGAAGGTAAATAGTTGCAGGTTCAAAACCTCATATATTAAATATATTTTTAAAAGGAAACCTTAAGCATCCTTATAATCAACTCAAGGGTATCAGAGGGGCATTAAAATGTGTCCCAAGAACACAATATCCTTTCCCCAAGATGTCTCTGCAGTTGAGCTGATCATCTCTGACTTTACCATACTTCAGATTTATTTATCTTACAGAGTGAAACGTATTCTTTCATTACTTTTAGAGATTAATTCTGTGTGCTGACTTCAACAAGACTTGATGTTTTCCATTTGTGCTCAGTCACATTTTAAGCAACACCCTAGGAGACAGAGTCAGTGCTGTGTACAGGGATTTCACTGCACAGTTCACATCGAGATCAGCAAAAGGGTGGATAAATCCCTAGGTGCTGTTTTAATTTTGTTGCCAGGAAAACAACAACAACCAACAACCAGTGTTCAGAGTCCATCAGGCTTAGCCTCTCTGATGTGCCTCTTCAAAGTGCAATAGGCAGGAAATAGCACATCTTGGCGCCTGACCCCCCCCCTCCGCCCCCCCTTGAATCCCAGCTGCCAGCCAAGCTCAGGAGGCTTGGTCTTTGGAGTTCAGTGATCATACTGCCCAGCATTGCAGGTCACCGGTTCCTGAGGGCTGTTTATCTTCTTTTCAGCATTTGGCAGGTGTGCTTTACCAGTATCTTAATTCTCCCTATGCTTCTTAGATGATTCACAATGATTGCTCCTCATGTCATCTTAACCTACTGAGCAAATTTGCAAGAGTTGTTTATTCATTTTAAAGTATAATATGCCTCCTAGTCCCAATGGCTGAAGAGACCACACAGGCCAACAGCCTTTACTGTGGATTTCTTGATATGCTGCACAATGACTACTTAGGTAGAGTTATGGGATCAAAGTAGCATCGTTAAGCATCTGTGCTCTGGACTCAGGAATCTAAATCTTGGCCCCACCACCCACCGCACAACAGGGCAAGGTACTTACCCTCTTTGAACCCCAGGTTCCTTATCTGTAAAATGTGGATAATAATGGTACCAACTGGGAGGATTTTTTAAAAAGCTAATGTATGGGGGCATTCTTAGCCCTGTGCAAATGATGTAGCTGCTGAAGATGATTATCATCTTCCTATTTTATGTAATGAAGACTTCTACCTTCGAGTTTCTACATTTAAAAAAAAAATTTTTTTAAGATTTTATTTATTTGACAGACAGAGATCACAAGTAGGCAGAGAGACAGGCAGAGAGAGAGAAAGGAGGAAGCAGGCTCCCTGCTGAGCAGAGAGCCCGATGTGGGGCTTGATCCCAGGACCCTAGGATCATGTCCTGAGCCGAAGACAGAGACTTTAACCCACTGAGCCACCCAGGTGCCCCTCTACATTTAAAATTTTTATTGAATTGTTTTACCAATGAAAATACAGTGAAGTATTTTTAAAAGCAGATGTTTTTCAAGTTTTATTTATTTATTATTTTACGATTTTATTTATTTGAGAGAGACAGTGTGTGTGTGTGTGTGTGTGTGTGTGTGTGTGTGTGAGAGAGAGAGAGAGAGAGAGAGAGGCTGGGGAGAGAGGTAAAGGGAGAGGGAGAAACAGACTCCCGGCTGAGCAGGGAGCCCAGGTTGCCAAGGAAAATTTCACTTTCAGTGATTTTTTTTTTTAAAGATTTTATTTATTTATTTGACAGAGAGAGAGACATCACAAGTAGGCAGGGAGGCAGGCAGAGAGAGAGGGGGAAGCAGGCTCCCTGCTAGGCAGAGAGCCCGATGCGGGACTTGATCCCAGGACCCTGAGATCATGACCTGAGCTGAAGGCAGAGCCTTAACCCACTGAGCCACCTAGGCGCCCCTGAAAGGATTTTTTTATTCTATCTAGTGGATCAGATAAATTAAGTAGAACATTTGAAATTTCATGACTTTCAAGGTTGAACATACATTCTACTGATATTTATTCTCCCATTTGACAGGTTCATGACTTTTTACTCCTCATGTGTTCATCCTCATAGCATGACTGTCCCCGAATCTGATAACTTTACCTCAAATGGTGTCTTCTGTTTTCTGATAACCACGCTCAGGCCTCTTGAAATATACTCTTTAATGAATTTGTTCTTGCCATCAGTTTGGCGTCTTCCTCAGTCTACAAAAGAAATGAGATAGGTTTCACCAGACGCCCCAGAATGTCTTCTAGATGTAGGCTTCCATAAATCTAAATGTGTTTTTCATTTGCTGGGTAGCCTGGGAAAATCTAGAATTTGAGGACACACCTGATTATTTACTGGAGAAATTAAGTGGTTAAAAAAACTCAGAGATGGGAAAGGTAAGTCAGGAGAGTGGCAGCAAGCAATGGGAAGAGAAAAACCAAGAGTCGATGATGTTGGACTTTTGCATGGAGAATAAGCATGTACAATTTAAGGAGGTATGTAGGAGGTGAGCCAAGCATGTAGTGATCAGTGTGTATTCCTAATGTCCTGAAGGACTATAAGACCAAACCGCACTGTGAGAACAGATATTACTAATCATTCATTCATCCATTTTCTTCACATGTTCACCAGCCAATATGTTTTGATCCCCCTTATTGCCAGGTGTAAGGATGTTCCTCAGGGCCCTGAGTTGGCTTCTGTTCTGATTGTATTTCAAGCATAGGGGCCATCTCAGTATCTTATAAAAGTATGCTTATGAAAGTATCTTCTTTTCACTTTTTTTATTTGAAAGAGTCTATATCTTCTTGAATATTATGAAAAAAATTAAGATGAGGTCTAAAATTAGCTTCTAATGTCTGTAATAAACATTTCCAGAAGGTACCTACCTTCCAATGTTTCTTGGGCACTTTGTTCCCCTTACTGAATATTACATAGTACTTTCCAAGTTCACATATGTAGCTACAATATACAACTTGAGACTTAAAAATGAGAAAAAAAATGTTCAATGACCAAAACTGATTCAGTTATCCAATCTGAATACCAATAACAAAATTAAAAAATGATCAGAGAATTCCCTCCAAAAGAATCCCCTAGCCTCAGATAGCTTCGTGGGTAAGACTTTCAAATGTTCAAAAAGCACATGATTCTCATCCTTTGTAAAAAAAGATATTAAAAAAATGGAAACTTATATAATTAATTATTAAAAAAACTAAAATTACATTGGTACCAACAGTTAAAGCAATAGCAACAACTATAAACCAAATTTACATATCAATATAAATGTAAAAATCTTGGGTAAAACACCTACAAATTAAACTTTAAAGTGCATTTAGGGAGTTCCCACCATGTCCAAGTAGTATTTCTCCAAGAAATGGGAAGATTTTTTAAAATTAAGAAATATACTAATATTAACAATTGTACAGACTAAAAATGGCCACAAATTCCTTGACATTTCTCCTATTGAGAGGAAGGATCTATTTGGTCTCTTCTTGCATCTAGGATGATCTGTGACTTCTTTGACCAGGTTAGAATGGTGGAAGGAACACTATACCAGCTCTGAGTCCAGTATTTGAGAGGACAGCAGCTCTCATTTTGGTTTCTTGGAGCCCTGAGCCGCTCGTGAGAAGTTTGGCCACCCTGCTACAGAGTCCACGTAGAGAGGCTCTGAGGCTACACAGAGAAGGACCAGAGCAGAGCTGAGCACCCTTCTAGCTATCCCCGCAAGACACCAAGCAGATGAGTAAAGCCATCTTGGACCCTGTAAACGATCCAAGTGCTAGCTGCATACCATCAAATGACCCCACTCAACATCATATGGGAAGAAGTGTCATCTGGCTGAGTCCTACTTAAATTCCTAACCCGCAGGGCACCTGGGAAGCTCAGTCAGTTAAGCTGGGCCCTGGAACCTGCTTAAGATTCTCTCACTGTCTCTCTCTCTCTCTCCCTCTGCCCTTCCGCACACCCACTTACTCTCTCTCAAAAAAAAAAAAAAAAAAAAAATCCTAACCCACAAAATCACAAGATATAATAAAAAAGTTGTTGTTTTATTTTGGGTTGTTTGTCAAACAATTGGATAAACAATGGACAACTGGAACAATTGTCCAACAATATGTGAACTAATGATTCACATAAAAAAAGAAAATACCTAATTTATATATACAAATCTTTAATCTTGCAAGCACAGCATACAGAAACCCACAATGCCAATTTTGGGTGCAGAGTTCATGTGATCTTTTTGAAAGGTATTTTGGTAATATGCATTCAAATATAAAATTTGCAGATCTTTTATCTAGAAATTTCACTGCTAGGCATTCCTTCTAAGGAAATAACCCACTAAGGGCCAGTGATCTGTATATAACGATATTTTGTGCAGAGTTATATATAACAGAGAAAAATTGGTAACAGTCTAAATGCTCATCAGCATAGGACTGGTTAAATAAAATACACACATCCCTCAAATGACACTGTATTCAGGTACCAAAAGGGATGTCTGGAAGATATAAAGCAAAGTGGTTATGTTTATCTCTAAGGCCTTGAATTATGGGAGACTTTCACTGTCTGCTTTATACTCTTGCCCCATTATATATTAGTTTTATTAGTGCTCTCTCCCTCTCTATCTCTCAAATGAATAATTAGAAAAAAAAAAAACCTACTCCAGTTATCTAGAGAACTGGACAAGACTTTCTTATTTGGATTGACTTCCACTTGAACACGTAGCTATGGTAACAACGGAGTGTTGCCAGAGAACTCTTATTTGGAGGAGAACTCTTTTATTTTCAAAGCAGCTGCATGTATGTGTCTTCTTATCTGTCTGAATCAACTATTCATTCCATTATTAAACAGAGCTTCTTCTTAAACTGTTTGTATCAGAAGCAGGCTGATACATATTTAAGAGACGTGGAATCTTTTTTTCTCTCTCTCACAAAAATAAACAAATCAAATCTTTAAAAAGACACACCCAGTGTGTCTGGGTGGCTCAGTCAGTTGAGCATCTGCTTAGGCTCGGGTCATGATCCCAGGGTCCTGGGACAGAGTCCCGCATTAGGCTCCGTGCTCAGCAGGGAGTCTGCTTCTCTCTCTATCCCTCCCCCCACTTGTGTGCATGCTCTCTCTCTCTCTGCTCCACTCTCTCACAAAAATAAATAAATAAAATCTTAAAAGAGATGTGGAATACTCAGAATGGAGGGAAAGCAATGCCAATAAAGTTGGGAGCATTGAAGAGTAGATGGGAGACCAGCAGGATGGTAATGGCGCTGCTTCTGGAGAAGACAGTGATAGGTAAGGAAGTCTCCCACTCTTTTGATTTTAAGGAATTACCAGTCAAGAGCTATTTTCTTTTCTTCATAAAAGTAGAAACATCTTAATTTTTCTTGACACAAGTTTATTGCTAAAATTCATATAATATGAAGGAATTAATAGCCCCCTCATACCTCCTGTTTGTAATCCCATACCCCTAGAGAGAAATGCTATTACCAGTTTATTCTGTGCACTTACAGATATTTTATGGATATATAGTTTACACACACACCACACACACACACACACACACAACACATACACACACATATGTGATATGTATGTATGTGTGCATGGGTGTAGATATTTAATTTTTAAACACAAATGGGGTCTCTATCAGTTAGGATTAGATTTGGCTACATATAACAGAGACTCTTAAAAATACAATGTGAACAAAATAAATGTTCAGTTCTCTCTCACAAGAAAAACAAAACAAAACAAAAAAACCAGGAGGTAGGTAGTCCAGGGCTGATTGGTGGCTTCATAGTCATGAGGAAGCTGTCACCTTCCATTTTCTCATTCTATAATCCCTACAGTATGGTCCTTGTCTTCCTGGTACAAGATGGTCCAAACTTCAAATATTACATTCCAAGCAGCAGAGGTGAGGAATAAGGACACAACTGTCCTTTTTAAGGAAACTTCTGATTATACCTCATTGACCAGAAATTAGTCATAGCCACATCTTTGCAAGGGAGACAGGGAATATAATCTTTCAGCTGAGTGACATTGTGCCTAGCCAAACAAAAGGATCCCTTGATTTGAAGAAGTAGAAGGTTATTTCACAGGGAACTGACATTCTCTCCCAATGTCATACTATTTTAATGTTCTATAACCTGCATTTTCTTTTTCTTTCTTTTTTTTAAGATTTTATTTACCTATTTGACAGAGAAAGATACACAGAGAGAGGGAACACAAGCAGAGGGAGTGGGAGAGGGAGAAGCAAGCTTTCCGCGGAGCAGGGAGCCCGATGCGGGGCTTGAACCCAGAACTCTGGGATCATGACCTGAGACAAAGGTAGACACTCAACAACTGAGCCACCCAGGCACCCTTATGACCTGCATTTTCTTTTTTTTTTTTTTAAAGATTTTATTTATTTGACAGAGACCACAAGTAGGCAGAGAGGCAGGCAGAGAGAGAGGAAAGGAAGCAGGCTCCTCGCAGAGCAGAGAGCCTGATGCGGGGCTCCATCCCAGGACCCTGGGATCATGACCTGAGCCGAAGGCAGAGGCTTTAACCCACTGAGCCACCCAGGCGCCCCTGACCTGCATTTTCTGCTTAATATATTTTTAAGAGTGCACTCTATTACATTCTATTACATAACATTCTATTACATAACAATTACATGACTATTCTCAGTTGTTATAGTTGTTCTTGGTTTAACTAAATCCTTATCAAAGTATACAAACACATTCTGTAAAACTTGACCTTCATATTGTAAGTGGGTCTAAAAAAACTCAGTGGCCCAAGATACGAGTTTCCATTACCATGAGTCATAATGAAATGACCCCACCTGGAGTTAGGGTCCAGTTTGGAAACCCAAATCCTACCTAGTCCTAACTGCAGTTTGGTGCTACCTGGTGGCAGTAATCCACTCCAGTTTAAATATTCCTGGGTGCAGCATCTAGAAAAGCAGTAGTGCTTCCAGAAATCCTATGATTAATTGGCTCCATTTTGCCTAAAGTGATTGGGCCCAGAAGATAATGAAGATATGGAAGCCCACTTTTTTGCCTCCCCATTTCCTGAGTAGGACAGCCTGTTGACTTCCTTTCCTTCCCACCCACTGTATCTTGCCTTCCCACTGGAAAGCCTGGGCTCAGATAGAACAAGACCTCAATTCATTGTATCAGAATCTAAGCTCCCCCAGGGCCCACTCTGCCAGTTGCATTGCATATGCTTACATTTATAAGTTCTGCTGTTTTCTTTACATTAGTATGTCTTTTTAAAAGTAAAATTAATAGACCTGGAAGGAACTGCTGAACTGGAGGAAATAGTGGTTATGAACAGATAAGCTATGGTTGAAACCACTTGATTAATAGTATTTATTTATTTATATTTAAAGATGTTATTTATTTATTTGCGAGAGAGAGAAAGAGAAGCACACTTCCCACTAAGCAGGGAGCCCCGATGCGGGGCTCGATCCAAGACCATGAGAACATGACCTGAGCACCCCTGATTAATAGTATTTAAAACACGCACGCGCACACACACACACACACACACACACACATACACACACAGGATGCCTATCAAAGTGCTGATGCTGGAGGCGGGGTCGCCCCAAGGGGGCAATGAAGAGATTGACAAAAAGCTTCCCACAGTCCTAATTGGAAAATCTCCAGCTTCTCTGGTGACAAGTGACACAGAAAGGACATCAACTGACCTTACCAAAAAACTAAAGGGAAGGGGCGCCTGGGTGGCTCAGTCGGTTGAGCGTCTGCCTTCGGCTCTGGTCATGGTCCCAGAGTCCTGGGATCGAGTCCCGCATTGGGCTCTCTGCTCAGGGGGGAGCCTGCTTCCCCCTCCCTCTCTCTGCCTGCCTCTCTGCTACTTGTGATCTCTGTCTCTCTCTGTCAAATAAATAAATAAAATCTTAAAAAAAAAAAAAAAAAACAACTAAAAGGAACATTTGCTGATTCAAAGACCCTCATCCAAAGATGATCCAGGTCCCCAAACTTGTCACCTTAATATCTCCACTTACCACCGGATACCAAGAACCAGAATGATTTGGGGGGAATTAGGAGTATTTTTTTTTAAGATTTTATGTATTTATTTGACAGAGAGAGAGAGAGCTTGTGAGCATAAGCAGGGCAAGCAGCAGAGGGAGAGGAAAAAGCAGGCTCTCTGATGAGCAGTGGCCCAACTTGGGGCTTGATCCCAGGACTCTGGGATCATGACCTGAGCCAAAGGCAGATGCTTAACCAACTGAGCCACTCAGGTATCCCGGGAATTAAGAGTCTTACCATGATTCCTGCATATCTAGAAGACCAAAAGCTGGCAATGCTACATGTGGAAGGCATCCCAGTGAATCACAGTGAGGTCACCTTCATACCACCACTTCAGGTGAAACCAACAGGCTGCCCACTCTGTTTCTGTGGTTACCAGGACAGAGTGACTGAATGGGTGATAGAATGTGTGAGTAGCAGAGTGTATTTCAAGGACTCAGTGATCACGGACAGGAGATATGGTGTTTAACTCAAATGTCTATTGAAAATTGAAATCCATGGCTGAGTGGCTTTGTGTCTTAAGCCTTTTTTTTTTTCACATTTCTTATATTTGAAGAAATAATATTTGCACTTTTTCTCAATTCCTTTTCCTTTTGTTCTATTTTGCTTAACAATCATATTAAGAATTGTTTCTCTTGGGGCACCTGGGTGGCTCAGAGGGTTAAATCCTCTGCCTTCAGCTCAGGTCATGATCCCAGGGTCCTGGGATCGAACCCCACATCGGGCTCGCCGCTCAGTGGGGAGCATGCTTCTCCCTCTCCCTCTGCCTGCCTCTCTGCCTACTTGTGATCTCTGTCTGTCAAATAAATAAATAAAATCTTAAAAAAAAAAGAATTGTTTCTCTTTCTCCTTATTTCCCTTAGGAAATTAATAATAGTTGTTTTAAATCAAAAGACATATAGATCATTTTCTAAAAATCGTGTGTTAGCATAGTTAATCATGGAAATATTCTTTAGGCAAGGCAGTTATTTAGTTTTTTTTTTAAGGTGATTAGTTTATATATGCCGTACGAAGGGGAATTCATAGCAGAAATTCATAGAGAATTTATTTGGGGATTCGTCTGTTATTCTCAGCAATCTTATTTCTCAGAATTTTTCTTTATTGCAAAATTCTATTTAAAATATGTTGTCTGTTAGAGTGGCATTATTAATCCATAAATAGAACTTATTCTCTCTAAAACACTCATGGGTTACAAATATTCACATATAAGTCATGTTTTATTTCTATATAGGGGAATAAATGATTTTTTAAATTTGTTTATTCAATTCAGTGTAAAGATGTATTGAAAACTACACTGGCTTTATGATATATAAATTGGACCACTTTCAGATTATTCTTCAAA
Source organism: Lutra lutra (assembly GCF_902655055.1). Taxonomy (NCBI): domain Eukaryota; kingdom Metazoa; phylum Chordata; class Mammalia; order Carnivora; family Mustelidae; genus Lutra; species Lutra lutra. Next base: position 56,894,599 of record NC_062290.1, read on the forward strand.
TATTTTGGGATGGCTGACTGTTGTATGCATAATGCAAGTAATTTCTGTTTTAAATTTACATGTGACTTTTTTATGCTTAGTCATACATAAGACACATGTTATAAATAATAGCAACAGCAATAAAAAAAACCATGAATTGTATTGAGATTAAAAACTGAAGCTATTTTTCAAGAAATGAAAAATAACTGAGTACAAAACATTATCCCAAATGATTCAAAGTCACCACTTAGCATCAATAAAACTGAGCATGATTCGACTGTCCATACACAATCTCCAAACATTGTTAGATGTTTCATTCCTGCTTATTCCCACTGATGATTTTTTAAAAAAATCAATGTTGATACCCAAAACTAAACAAAACAAAATCAAATCAAAACCAGCAAAGCACAAGACAAAAGAAGGGCTAGTATTCTGGGGAGAAGGAGGATAGAAACAAAACACAGGTAACAACAGACTAACAAAGAAAACTTAACTGTGTATCTTTAATACCATTAATACAGTTTTTGTTTAATGACAACCTGAAATAGCAAATCCCTGAAACTCAAACAATAGAATCTTTCCCCTCAAGCAAAAGGAAGTAAGCACAGGAAACCTCTTCCTTCTGGGCAAAACAGATACTGAAACAGCTGTTAGTCAGGATGTGGAAAAAGGAGGGTGCGCGGGTGGATAGGTGGTTTGGATCTACACGTGTGCTCCTAACTCTCCTGAATTCTGATACTTCACTTCCACCCCCAACAACCCTTTATGTAGACTATGGGAGAGCTACCATTACTCATGGAAATGAACCAAATCCTCTCAGTATACTGGAACAGAAAAGATAGCTGCTCCTCACTCTTCCAGAGCATCTGTACATAAAAACATCCACTCCTTACAGGGAAACTAGAAATGAAAAGAAAAAATAAATTCACTAGGAAGCAAAGTATACAAAGACCAATATATATCTTTGAAATTTATGATTAACAATGGATTTTTGTTCTGGGATATATATCCCATTAATCTAAATAATTTGGCATAGAATCTAGGACATAGCAGCCATTCAGTAAATATTTGCTGAGTGCGTGAATGAGTAAAAATATATCACATAGCCAATATTCTTAAACTGAGGACAGCAAGGTTATTGTTTCTCCTCCAACGAATTAAGTACACCTCCTGCCACAGCAATTCTAGTTTGCATTCAGTACACTTGAGGACATCAGGAACTAAAGTTATTATCTCAAAAAGAAATCAAATCTGTACACAAAGCAAATGTGTATTGTGCACCTAACGCGTACGAGCCTCTGCACTTGGCAATCCTGGGTCACTACAAGAAGTGTAAAACAAGGGTGATGGGAAACACTGGCCAAATCAGTGAGGCAGCTAAGCCCACAGCAAATGCCCTTCCTGTGAAAATATCTTTGGCTGTCTGTCTGTCTCACAGGGGTCCGTGACCCCAGCCACAGGTGACAGCAGGAGCATCTGAAGGAGCACGAAGTCAGATGAGGTACCAAGGGAACCAAATGGAAGGGACAAATGTAAACCACAGGGCTTCCTGCCCTGCCCTGAGTTAAAAAGGTTTATCATCCTCTGGTTCTCAAGAGCTCTCCTGTTTCATCAGCCATCCACAGAGGTGACTGAAATGTCACACCAGTTCTGAAAGGGTCAACATAGTTTTTTAAAAAAGTGATTCTCGGGGCGCCTGGGTGGCTCAGTGGGTTAAGCCGCTGCCTTTGGCTCAGGTCATGATCCCAGGTCCTGGGTTCGAGCCCCACATTGGGCTTTCTGCTCAGCGGGGAGCCTGCTTCCTCCTCTCTCTCTGCCTGACTCTCTGCTTACTTGTGATTTCTCTCTGTCAAATAAATAAATAAAATCTTTAAAAAAAAATAAAAAAGTGATTCTCCTTGCAAATACCACGGACCAGTAATCCATTATGTGTTTATAGCAACTTGTTCATTCATTTGCCGATGGATAAATAGTTCTAATTTTTGGCAATTGTGAAAAAGCCATTATAAACATTTGTGAACAGGTTTTTGTGTGGCTATATACCTTATTTTCTCATGGGTAAATATCTAGAAGTGGGATTGCTGGGTCATATGTGTATGTGTATGTTTAACTTTTTAATAACTGCAAAACTCTTTTCTTTTTTTTTACCTCTCACCCCTATAACTGCCAAACTGTTTTTCCAAGGGTCTATACATTTTGCATTCACACCAGTGATGCATGTGAGTTCCAATTGCCCTGTATCCTCACTAGCACTTTATCTTATTGGTTGCTTTAAATTTTTTTTTCTGATGGGGAGTGTGTTGTGGTGGTTTTCATTGGCATCTCCCTGGTAACTAATGATCTTGAACATCTTCTCATATGCTAAGTGGAGAGGTGGTTTGGAACCACAATATTTGCCATTTGTTTTGAATATTTGTTTACCTTATAATATTTGAATGCTTGCTAGACAAATTAAAATTATATTTAGTGATAATTTGAAACCCAGCATGATGTTAGATCTTTTTTCCTTACAATATATCTTAATACTTTAGCTGTCTGGGACCAAGCTTTGAGGGTTTTTTGTTTGTTTGTTTGTTTGTTTGTTTTCAGGCTAGAAGAAAATCCAGACCCCCAGATCCCAGGCTTCCAGGTTGTAGCCTTTGAGTGTCTCAAGAGGAAGAGATATTACATTAGGGCCTCTCTGTCTTTGAAGGGGATGAATGCCAATCCCGAAACCTTCATGCAACTGAGTCCTCAAAACCTTAACTCTGGGTTTCAGCTGCTTTTAGTGGGTTGCCAAAAAGCCTCAGAACCAAATTTCAGTCCTTGGATTCCAGGATATAGTGTGGGTCATTTCCCAAGACCTCAGTGAAGCTCTGCTTTTCAGTTTCCTTTTGACTATCAATAAATCCTCCTTTGGTTCACCTTTTTGAACTATAATCATTTCCTTGTTCTAAGTTCTCACTATCTCATTAGGTCTCCATTGCATGCAAGAGTGTGTGTGTGTGTGTGTGTGTGTGTGTGTGTTTATTTCAGCTTTTTCAATCGTCTTGAATGGGAGGTACAGATGGAATCCTCTAGTCTATCAGCCCTTGAATCTGAAATGAGAGGTTGTTGTTCTAGGAAATTTTCGGTGTAGCTGGAATAGAGTGTGTACAAGGAGAACAGGGGGCACAAGATTAAAAATGTGGAGTCAGAGAGGTAGCTGAGGGTAATGTCAGGTCATACTGTTTTTGATTTTACTCTGAATGAGTAGCAATCAAATGTTTTGAGCAAAAGAGTGACTTGATCTTACCTGCAAGTTAAATAGATCCTTTTGGCCTCTATGTTGAGAATAGACTGTGGTGGGGAAGGGTTAGGGAAAGGGGAAGGAAAACAGGGTCCCATTAGGAAGTTATTGAAATAATTCAGGTGAGGGGGTAAAGCATGATGAAAACTGGGACCAAGAAAATAGCAATGGCGGTGGTGAAACGTGTTGAAATTTTTTATACACAGTATTTTGCAGGTAAAACTAATAGGATTTACTAATGCATATAGGGTACAGAGGAAGACATGAGATAAGGTATTTGCCTGGGCAACTGGAAAGACAGAGCTCATTTCCTGAGATGTAAGAAGGCTGTTCAGGAGAGGTTTGTCAGTGGAGCAATGGATGATGTTGTTGTAGAATCAGGAGTTTGATTTGGGACAGGTTAAGTTTGAGATCCCTATTAGATATTTGAGTGAAAGTGTGAGTAGATGGTTGGCCATGAGCTTGTAATTTAGGAAAGAGGTTGGGCTAGAAACGTAAGTTTGGGAATTGTGGGTGTGTAGATGCTTTCAAAGCTAAGAGACTGGGGATGGTGTTACCTACAGAATAAATAAAGAATTTAAAAGTTCTTAGGCTAAACCCTTAAGTTTCCTAACACTTAGCAGTCAGTACATAAAGAGGACCTGACCGGCCAGTGGAATAGAAGGAAAAACCAAGAGATATTGATGTCTCAAGCCAAATGAAGGTTTCAAGAAGGAAGCATGATCAACAGTTCTGGGAGGTGCAAATAAAGCCATGGATTAAATAGTGTTCAGGTCATTGATGACCTGGACAGGGGCTATTTCAGTAAATGAGATTGATAAAAGGAAAATGATCCTTCTATTTCTTTAAAAATAGCTTTTATCAAGTTTAACACAAAAGGTGAAGCTTATTGTACCAACATGAGATTTGCTAATTTTCCTCTGAGCAGTTAATGTGAATTACATTGATAAGCCAATTACTCAAAGAAGTTTTACTTATTCTGGATAATCTCATCATTACTTAAAGTAGGGCTTTTAATACCCTAGAAAGACATACCTTTAATTAAGAAGGAAAAGGCAAACTTTAGAAGACTAAATCCAAAAAATAAATGGGATTTGACAATACTAGCTTTAGAATGACATCTGTTCTTTGAGCAAAACCCAAGAAAAACAATTCTAGTAGGACCCTCAGGGCAGCAGCAAATAACAGTCTTGCATGCTGTCATCTCCACAGATAGAAGAGCTTCCCCATCCCTCCCATGAAAAATACTCAGTGATCTGTGCCTTTATTTATCTGAAGCGTTATTTCTTTGGCCTCAGAAATAGCTTTGTGTACTCCAATTTCTGAATTGTTTTTTTTATTTTTCATATTCTCAAATTCCTCTTATTTATCTAATATTCTCATATTTTGTGATATGGGAGCAGGTGGGTATTACATAATTTTTGAGCTCTTATAAAAAATAAAAGTAACATTCAGAATCTTTAAAGAACACAAACAAGCTTTCATATCTACAATTTCTCAAACATTTTCTTGAATTAAAAAAATAATAAAACATTGAGTACTACAATTATTTCTAAATCTGTATACCACTATAATTAGTTCTTTCAAATTTTGGTTTAAACGTAACTTTCTTTTCCCCAATATATTAGAGAATGTATTTATTCTCTAAATTTCCATACAGAATAAGAAATTAAATATTTCTTCATCAGTAATAGTTCCCAATTGTCTTTCATTTAAAATTTTTATTTCAATCAAATATTAGATATGTTTAAGCTATTTGAGATATTTAAAATTGGGAATGATTCCTTTTTTTTTTAAGATTTTATTTATTTATTTGACAGACAGAGATCACAGGTAGGCAGAGAGGCAGGCAGAGAGAGAGGAAGGGAAGCAGGCTCTCTGCTAAGCAGAGAGCCTGATGCAGGGCTTGATCTGAGGACCCTGGGATCATGACCTGAGTGGAAGGCAGAGGCGAGGACCCTGGGATCATGACCTGAGTGGAAGGCAGAGGCTTTAACCCACTGAGCCACCCAGGTGCCCCACATTTTTTTTTTTTTAAGTTTTCTTTATTTATTTGAGAGAAAGGGAGAGTGAGAGAGCAAACATGAGAAGGGAGAAGGTCAGAGGGAGAAGCAGACTCCCCATAGAGCAGGGAGCCCAATGTGGGGCTCAACCCAGGACTCCAGGATCATGACCCAAGTCGAAGGCAGTGGCTTAACCAACTGAGCCACCCAGGCGCCCCTGGGAATGGTTCCTTTTTAAAGTCCATTTTGATACCTTTATGGATACAGAAAGTCTTTTAGTTTGAAGAAAAATAAGGCACACTGATAGCATGGTTACAATATAATAGTGTTTAAGAATGATAATGTTGGAGACCATCACACTTGGGTTTAAATTCCACATCTTCTACTAAATAATTTCATAACCTTGAAGTCAACCACTCAATCTTTCTTAACCTCATTCCTCATCTATAAATGGAGATACGAATACCTGCCTCGCAGGATTATTGTGACGATTTTACAAGATAGTATATGAAAAGCACTTAATACAGGGCCAAGACTTGGGTAGGTGCTGAATAAAAAATTACTATTGAGGGGCGCCTGGGTGGCTCAATGGGTTAAGCCTCTGCCTTCAGCTCAGGTCATGATCTCAGGGTCCTGGAATCGAGCCCCATGTCGGGCTCTCTGCTCAGCAGGGAGCCTGCTTCTCCCTCTCTCTGCCTGCTGCTCTGCCTACTTGTGATCTCTCTCTCTCTCTATCAAATAAATAAATAAAATCTTTAAAAAAAATTACTATTGATCACCATCATCATCATCATTAGAACAGGACAATCTCCAAAGTCAAGTAGCTCAAAAGAAAAAAAAGCTAGAGTAAGTATGATAATTGCCAAACATTAGAATTCGATGTCACAAGGGAGATATCTATATTAAGGCTTTAACAATAAAACACACTAAAGAAGAGAGGTCAGGATGATTCATTCCATTCCATGTGCTGGATTCCAAGTGTTTTTATATATATATCTCAAGTTAGCCTGACAACGACTCCAGAAGGGAGCTAGTATATGCCTACCTAATGGATGAGAAAATGGAAACTTAGAGGGGTGAAGTGATTTGGTCAAGACTATACAGCTGTTAATTTGCAGAATCACCACTCTACTCCAATTTGTTTGACTCCAAAGCCCTGTTTCAACTAATCTTCCAAAGCAGAGTAACTTTGGGAAGTATTTCAGCTGGACCACTCACCCTCATCCAGACCACATCTGGATTGAAAACATGAGCTTGGGGGTAGCACAGTCTTTATCAACTCTCAACTTTTATTCTCTCTCTCATCCATAATCTAATCACACCAAAGGAACCCCAGAATTAAGAGAGTTAATAACAACACCGGCTGCCTGCATATAGCCTAACTCGTCTGGCTCGAATCTGCCAACTCTTCTCTGCATGGAGTTGGAATATTTCACTACCCTGGATAGTGCCCTTCTCCATACTGAGCGAATTTGATGGGGCTGGACCGGGACTGACTATACTTCCCATAGTCCTAGGAATGCAGTCACGATAATTACCAGTCAACTTTGGGTTGAAGAAGTTGCCTGACTCAGCAAGGCTGGCATTTCCTCCTACACAATTCTCTCCAGTTCGTTGGCAATGGTATCCAGGAGAAGCTGGAGAATTCTGATAACAGCTTGCTGCTTGGATTCCAGGAGAATAGCTCAGATTCTGCTGAAGACTCATCAGAAAGTGGAGAAATACTGATAAAGGAAGTTAATGATAACCCCTTTGGAAACTTGGACTACCTCTACAGATGCCTTCACAACTATTTAAAGCACCATCTTGGAGCTAACTGAGACGCCAGAAAATGAAACAAACCCCATGAATGGAAATTAACAATCAGGCTGTGACCCACTTAAGTAGGTGTTGTGCTGCTTGCCAAAGGCCTTCCAGAGAGCATACCCTGGGTTAATGGCTTGATGCCTTCCCTTTCATCACTTTTATTTATTTATTTATTTATTTATTTTTAAATTTTTTTTTAAGATTTTTTTAATTTATTTATTTGACAGAGAGAAATCACAAGTAGGCAGAGAGGCAGGCAGAGAGAGAGGAGGAAGCAGGCTCCCTGCTGAGCAGAAAGCCCGATGTGGGGCCCAAACCCAGGACCTGGGATCATGACCTGAGCCCAAGGCAGCGGCTTAACCCACTGAGCCACCCAGGCTCCCCCCTTTCATCACTTTTAGATGGAAATTACAATTGTCTCCTAATTGCCTTGCAGAACTGTGTCCTCTTCCTTCTTCACCTCCATTCTTGCTAGCTTTTCCTAACTGTTTAACTACTTCATAGAACACAACAAGCAAAGAACGAGGAAAGGTGATGGGCTCAAACAATTGTGGATATTGACATGTTGCTATATTTACCATACAATATAGAAGACATGAATCTTGAGTGAAGACACTGTGTATTTGTGTAAGCTGTGGGCAATACTAGGCACACTCAGAGTGATTCATGAATGTTCTTTAAAGGCCTTTCAAGCTCAGGACACAATCAACACCGCTAGTTACACTTCCTTTGCTGTTTAATCTATGCTTTTATCCAGCACTGTCCAATAGGAACAAAATGTGAGTGACCTCTGTCATTTTAGTTTCTAGTAGCCATCTTTAAAAAATTAAAAGAAGCAGATGAAACTAATATTAATAATATATTTAAACCCAATGTATCTAAAATGTTATTTTAACATGTAATCAATACAAAAATTTATTAATGACATCGATCATTCTTTTTGGGGGGGTACCAAGGCTTCAGAATCTAGTGTGGGTTTTTTTGTTTGTTTGTTTAAGATTTATTTATTTATTTGAGAGAGAGAGAGAGAGAGAGACAGCATGAGGGGCAGGGTCAAAGGGAGAAGAAGAGAGAATCTGAAACAGATCCTGCACCAAACATGCAGGCTGATGTGGGGCTTGATCTCAAGACTCTGAGACCGAAACCAAGAGTCGGGGGCTTAACCCACTGTACCATCCAGGTATCCCTGGAATCTAGTATATATTTTACACATACAGCTCCTTTCGATTCTAACTAGCCACACTTCAAGTGTTCATTAGCCTGACGTAGTTAATGGTGACCTCATTGGACAGTATAGCTCCAAAGAAGTTGGAAGAATAAACACATAAGGAAGTAGTACAAGTTCTCCAGAGGAAAGTAAACACAGAAGGTTTAAGGTATCCTTGTTGCATAGGGTGCCTGGGTGGCTCAGTCAGTTGGACAGCTACCTTTGGCTCGGGTCATGGTCTCAGGGTCCTGGGATTGAGCCCCACATCAGACTCCTTGCTCAGCGGGGACCCTGCTTCTCCCCTGCCTGCCACTCCCCCTGCCTTCGGCCTGCTCTCTCCCTCTCTCGCTGTCTGTGTCAAATTAAAAGAAAAAAAATCTTAAAAAACAAACAAACTTTGGTCCCTAGGAGGGTGTGTTGGGAGTCAACAGGAATTAACCCACACCATTTGGTCTAATTTTGAAGGAAGTAGGGGCTGAAAGGAGAAGATGTCTAAGTTGTGAAATGTCTTAAAGGCACAGAGCTTTACAAGCTAAGAGCTTCCTGCTAAGAAAAGGACAGTTTAAATGAGCCCGTGAGAGTGATGAGAAGCATGAGGATGGGGGAGAGAAGGATCTATTACTTCTGAGACCCTTTCTAACTAGAGGTTTTATGATTCCATATTTCCTATAACTTTGTTAATGAGTACTTTTGAAGTGTTTTTTTTTTTTTTTACAAATGCTTGTTCTTTTTAAATAATTTAGATATTCAATATAAAATGTCTATGCTACAAATTCAGGGAATGAAAATTTTAAGTGCCAGTCCCACCCCAAACAGAGGAACATGGTTCCAAGTTTCTGGGGTTCACATAAAAGAAGGTTCTAACTTATTTGTAGGTACTTTGAATAGTTGCCTAAAACACCGACTGGAATCTGAGAGACCCTGGTCCTAGTTCAGCTCTCTTAGTTTACTGAAATGTCAACTTTGGACGAGTCTCTTAAACTCTCTACGTATCGTCTACATGATGGAAATAATAGTGTCTATCACCCAAGCTTAGTGAAAGAATCTTCTTAGATAATATGCAAAGTTCCAACAAAATACTCCATAAATGGGTAGTGATTATGCCTTGTTACTTTACAGTTTTGATTATTCACGTATAGCCATTCCCATCTAGTAAAATCTTTGGAATGGTTTCCTCCTGTTGGTGGAAATTTTCCTTAGAGCAACAGCCAAATAAGTGGCTATGTAAAATAGTATTTCTTTTAATTCCAAAGGGCTCCTTTCCAAAACAGCCACTTAGGAACAAGAGCCACTAAGAAGTGATTCATGTCCTCTCATTGGCCCGTGGCAGGACCTGGCTTGTGTAGCAGCATCAGACTAAACTGCAGAGAACCAGGACCAGACACATCCTTTGCCAGAGGGGGGTCCCAGCAGAGTTCTTGCAGACTGTTCTATGGCGTGCTGTGGCTCAAATCGGTTGAGCTGCTGCCTTCAGCTCAGATCATGATCCCAGGGTCCTGGGATCCAGTCCCACATCAGGCTCCTTGCTCAGCAGGGAGCCTGCTTCTTCGTCTGCCTGCTGCTCTCCCTGCTTGTGCTCACACTCTCATTCTCTCTCTCCGACAAATAAATAAATAAAATCTTTTTTTTTTTAAAGTCTGGTTTTTTGTTTGCCCCCTTTTTCTTTATTCATTTGTTTTGTTTCTTCAATTCCACATCTGAGTGAAATCACATGGTATTTGTCTTTCTCTGACTTATTTCACTAAGCGTTGTATCCTCTAGGTCCATCCATCTTGTTGCAAATGGCAAGATTTCATTCTTTTTATGGCTGAGTAATATTTCATAGTGTATATATATATCACATTTTCTGTATCAGTTGATCTGTGAATGGAAACTTGGGTTGTTTCCATATCTTGGTTATTATGAATAATGCTACAATAAACATAAATCTTTTTGAATTAGTGTTTTTGTTTCCTTTGGGTAAAAAGCCAGTAGTAAATTTCTGGATCATTGGAAATTCTATTTTTAATTTTTTGAGGACCTCCATACTGTTTTCCACATGGTTGCACCAATTTGCATTCCCACCAACAGTGTCGGAGGGCTCCTTTTTCTCCACATCCTTGCCAACATTTATTATTTCTTGCCATTTTTATTTTAGCAATTCTGCAGGTGTGAGGTAATACCTCACTGTGGTTTTAATTCACATTTCCCTGATGATTAGTGGTGTTGGGCATCTGTCCATGTGTTCGTTGGCCATCTGTATGTCTCCCTAGGAAAAATGTCTAATTGAGTCCTCTATCCATTTTTTAATTGGATTGTTTGTTTGGTGTTGAGGTTGATAAGTTCTTTATACATTTTGGATATTAACTTTTTATAGGATTTATCATTTGCAAATATCTTCTCTCATTCAGTGGATTGCCTTTTTGTTTCGTTGATGGTTTCCTTCACTGTGCAAAAGCTTTTTTATTTCGTGTCATCCCAATAGTTAATTTTCCTTTTGTTTCTTTTGCCTGAGAAGACTTATCTAGAAAATCTTGCTCTGGCTAATCAAAGAAATTACTGCCTATGTTTTCTTCTAAGAATTTTATGGTTTCAGGTCTCATATTTAGGTCTTTAATACATTTTGAGGGGTTTTGCATATAGTATAAGAGGGTGGTCCAGTTTCATTCTTTTGCACGTAGCTGTCCAGATTTCTCAGCACCATTTGTTGAAGAGACTTTTTCCCACTGTATATTCTTGCCTCCTTTGTCCTGGATTAATTGGTCATATAAGTGTGGGTTTATTTCTGGGCTCTCTATTCTGTTCCATTTATCTATATGTCTATTTTTATACCAGCATCACAGTTTTGATGATCACAGCTTTGTAGTACATCTTTTTTTTTTTTTCTTAAAGATTTTACTTATTTACCTGACAGAGAGATCACAAGTAGGCAGAGAGGCAAGCAGAGAGAGAGAGAGGAGGAAGCAGGCTCCCTGTCGAGCAGAGAGCCCAATGCGGGACTCAATCCCAAGACCCTGAGATCATGACCTGAGCTGAAGGCAGAGGCTTAACCCACTGAGCCACCCAGGCTCCCGTGTAGTATATCTTGAAATGTCTTTTTTTTTTTTTTTTAAATTCCATAGCAAGACAGACTTGAAAACCAGATGTTGAAGAGAGAGTAAATTTTTTTAAATAAATTCTAATATATCCTTTTTTACATATAAGAAGTAATGCTTACATGTCTAAAATTAGTTTTCCTCTAAGCCACAGGCAGAATGGACTCAGAAGTGACCCAAGGTAAGTTCCTGTAAGACAGGAAGAGCAAATAAAAGGTATTTTACCAAAAGAAGAAAAGAATAGCAAGAGGCCAGGTGCTTGGGCCCTGGCTTCCCCTTCACACCTTTTCTTCTGGGTGGTACCTTAAAGACTACGCTAAAGAAAACTGTAGGAAGTTTGGGAAAAGGAAAACCAGAGATATTTGTGCCCCATTCCCAATTTGGGATTTGGAAGGAGATTGCCTCCCAGAGTACACTGCATGCACGTGGGGTATGACAGCAGCATAGAGGAAGACAAAAGTGAATTATATTACAGAATTACATACTTGTTGCACTGCTTGGTATTCATTTCGTTAAATTTTAACCGCAGTTTACAAGTAGGTCAGTTTAGGATTGCCTGACTTCAGAAGTGCCCGGGAGGCCCAGGCTTAGGTCTTCCGTAGCCTGTGGGAGGAAAGATGGAACGACCGTTGTAGCTTTGACTGACTCCTACTTCCTTCTGTCCCTGAGTGACAAGATCCTGCCCAGAATTGGCTGTCGACACAGCATTTGTCAGCAAGTTCTGTCTTTGCTGCTCTTAGAGTAACCCTACTCATTTCCCTTTTGCAGCAACGTTGTTAGAACCACAGGCAGATAGACCCAGGTGCTCACCCCCACCCTGCCAGCTGTTAAGTTGTCTGACCTGGAGTAACCTTCTCTGAGCCTGCATTTTTATTATCAATAAACAGTAACGAAATGATAATAAATAGGTAGAATATTGCAGGGCTTACAACATGAAAAGCACTTTACAAAGCATGGACTATGCCTTATCTCCTTTAATTCACACATTCACCATAAGTGAGGTAAAAACTGTTTTTTTGTCTTCATTTTACAGAAAAGAAAACCTGCCAAAGTCACACAGCTAGTAAGTAGTAGTAGGAATTGAATCGGGGTCTGGCTGACTGCAAAGCCCATGAAGTTAATGGCCATATAGGAGAACCCCTTGATAGAACAAAAGCTCTGAGCAGCTCAGAGCATAGGGACTCCTTACGTGTAATGTGTCTGTTCATCTGTGTCAATAGTTGGTCTGAATGCGATTAGCACTGATCCCTGTGTCAAGGTCATGTATATAACTTTTAAACAAGTCCCACATTTATTCTAACTAAACTATTTGGATCTGTAACCCTGACTTACCAGTTTCCATTAAGCTCCCTTCTGGGGCTGGGGTCATGCCGTTGTAAGCTTCCCCTAGATTTGGAGACAGATGCCTGCTGGTGACTGCCTGGGGCAGCATACCTTAAAGCCAATCACAACCTGGGCAGGTTCCCAGCTGCTGAAATTAGCCTGCAGGATCCTTGTAGGCAAAGGTGTATTTTAGGACAGCAGTACCGAACAGCATCACAGGATGGCATGTGATCAGAATAGGGCCGCTTCCATGTTTCCTTTAATGTCCAAATAGGTCCCGCTCATGTTTGACCCTATTGCATAGACAGCTTGTATAGAGTGAAAGAATCTATTTGTTAAATCAACAAATATTCATGCACATACAATTCAGGACCTGAATGATAATGACTTTTTAAAAATAAATTTTAATTATAATAAAACACATTCTCTTCTTCATAAGACATCACCACATTTTAGATAACAAACTTATTTATTGCAAATGATTTATTATCTGCTAAATTCTTCCATGGGAATCATTTAAAGTTCCTGGTAATAATAATGGCTGATGATAATACTTCTTAATGAATTACCATGTGTAAAAGTATGACTCAATAACCCAGTATGGAAAGAACGCTCTGATCTAGATGAGGAATATTCAAGACAGGAAAAAACTTAGATGTTTTATTCTCCACCACCACCTGCCCTGCGGGCATAATTTACAAAATCAGGAAGCAGGTTCAGAGACTCTAGATCATTTTCAAGGTCATTCGGGGGGTTTGAAACACAGTTATGGGTCCTGACTTCCATGTCACTTCACCACACTTCCCATTCACGGCCTGCCCTACAGCTATGGCAGTTACTGTGGTCAGGTAACTCACTCCTTCCCATTTTGGGAATGGAACTTAGACATAGGTCATATTCATAGGAAGAATTCCAAATATTCATCAAATAGAAAGTTAAGACATGCTAGGAATCCAAATCCAAGAAAAATGTATTAAACCTTCAACAATGCAGACACCCAGGATCTCAACTCATTCGTACAACAATCCATGGGAGTGACATAACTGTCCCATTTCACAGCTGAGAAAATGGGGCTTAGAGAGTGCATAAAGTGCCCAAAGTTCCCACAATAGCAATGGAATGAAGCTTTATTATTGGACTTTGTGATTCCAGTTCAGGTCTTTTCTCCTTCCTCATGGCAACACTTTTTTTGAAGTTTCCATTAGCACACCCCAGGGGAAGAACTAAGGATCTCTTTGGCTCTGTGAATGACCAGACACTGTATCATGGGCTATTTCCAATACCCATTTGAGGTAAAGGCACAGCATTGGACTCATGGCCCTTATCTTGAGGAATTATTCTTCCTTCTGGCTGATGAACTGAAATTATTCAGAAAGATCTTGTATAAAGTGTGACTGTTGGCACAAAAGACAATGGTAAGTGGAATAATAATAAATCACAAACTCAAGCATCTTCCCTACTGTTCCAGCTTGGATAGCTTATTACCGCACAGACAAATCCTCCAACTAGCTCAGGAAAAACATAAACATCAGCTTTTGCATTTTGCCCACGTTGATAGCTGGTCACATGCCAAATGGGCTTGCAATTTAGTATGGAACATTAAAACCCTCTAAATCCACTGTCTTTAGCTTGAATTTGACACCCCCGCCCCCCCGCAAATGCTCTAAGGCTCCAGCATTCATTTCTATGCCAGCTGAGTATATGTAACTCTTTACTAATATCCCCTGCCTCTTAGAGGTCAGCTTCTTCTTCTTCTTTTTTTTCCCATTTATTGCATCAGCATGCTCTGTATGCTAGAGACCTTTAAATATTTAAAGTTGTAATTTAGCAAACTATGGAGAAGCCAGAAATAGAAGTTTGCATTTTTAAAAGTTTTCCTATACAATAGGGTTAGAAATGCACTAACTCAAAGAGGAAAAGACTGAATCTCCCTCATAGGTTCCAGAAGTTGCTCGACTTATTTCACTCAGCATAATCTCTTCCAGTACCGTCCATGTTGATACAAAAGTTGGGTGTCCATCCTTTCTGATGGAGGCATAATACTCTATAGCATATATGGACCATATCTTCTTTATCCATTCGTCCACTGAAGGATATACTGTCTTTGTAAGGTGACACCCTATTAACTATTGCATGTACAGACAAAGGGCATAGAGGACATATTGCCCACTTATCCCTCCTTCAGAGTTTCTCTTGCCAGAGTCAATGCACTTTCCTTTTGCTTTCTCTTCCTAACTTCCCATTCCCTGCACACCTGCACAGCAACAGAGCTATAGCCTCACCTCTGTCCATTGGCACAGCTCTTAGGATGACCAGCAATAGCCCTACAATTGCTAAATCTGATCTGTCCTTACCATACTTGTCCTTTGTGCCAAACTCTTTACTGTTCCCTCCTTTTCAAACCTCTCCTCTTTAGATCAATAATAATAATTATTGTTGTCATTAATATTATAAGTTTGCATTAATAGAGTGCTTAAATCTATAAGGTGTTATGTTAAACACTTTACGTGAATTCTGTCCTTGAATAATCATAACCCCATGGGGTCAATATTATTATTATTCTTATGTTACAGATGAAGAAATTGAGGCAAAAAAAGTTAATTAATCTGCCCAGAGCGACACAGCTAATAAACAGCAGAACCAGACTTTGAGCCCACGCTTCCTTTTCCCTAACCCTGAAGCCAATGTTTGTAAACCTTATCCTGCATTGCCTCATAGTTTTCAAGACAGTGGCTATATGGAGACAGCAGAAACGTTAAAACTACATCTAGATTGCAATTTGTTTTTCCAAGTTTGAGCTAAAGTAATGTTAGAAAAGGAAACTTTTTTAAAAAGGTGAGAGTGAAAATATATCATAAAAGTACCAGCAGGGCACCTGGGTGGCTCAGTGGGTTAAGCCTCTGCCTTCAGCTCAGGTCATGATCTCAGGGTCTTGGGATTGAGTCCCGCATCGGGCTCTCTGCTCGACAGGGAGCCTGCTTCCTCCTCTCTCTCTCTCTGCCTGCCTCTCTGCCTACTTGTGATCTCTCTCTGTCAAATAAATAAATAAAATCTTAAAAAAAAAAAGTACCAGCAAATAAATTTTAGTCTTTTAGAAACACATTGAAGTAAAATAGAGAAGTATTTGATTATCTCCAAGAGTTTTCTCCACGTCTTGTTTGAAATGGTATTTGCTGTGCAGCCTGTGGCAGACAGACCCCATGATCCCGCCTCCTGTAGTTCACACTGTTACATAATCCTCTGCCATTAAGTGTGAGCAGGACCTTTGACTGGCTTCTAAGGAACAGTATATAACAAAGGTGATGGGATGTCACTTTGGTGACTAGGTTATATTTTCTAAGACCATCTTGCTAGCACACTTATCCTAAAGATGCGGCCTGCTTGCCATGGTGAAATAAGAGGCCATGTTGGGAAGTCCATGTGAAAAGAGAATGAAAGTAGTCACTAAGAACTATGGGCACCTTCCAGGCAAGAGCCCTTAGTCCTACAACTGTAAGGAAAGGAATTCTGCCAAAAGTCCAAGTGAGCTTGGAAGCAGATTCTTTCCTAAATAAGCTTCTAGCTGAGAAGGCAGCCCAATGACAGCCTGGTTAGACCCTGAGCAGATGACCCAGCTAGGTCAAGATCTGATTCACAGAAGCTGTGAGACAATAAGTGTGTATACTTTTAAGCCACTAAATTTGTGGTAATTTGATATCAATAATAGACACTAATACACAACCTCATTCATGACCTTTCCCAAATTTCAACAAAAATTCTTACAAAATCACATACAAAAAATTGTAAAGAAAAAAAATCATAACAACACAGAACACTTGGCTCAGAGTCAACCTATTCTCAGAATCTTGGAGGGATTGTGCCATGAAAAAAACCCATGCCATGTCAATTAGTCTATGCACTAAAAGAAGGGCAATTGTTATCCATTCCTGCATAATAAACTGCACCAAATCTTTATTTTTTTTTATTGTGTTATGTTGGTCACCATAAAATACATCATTAGCTTTTTTAAAATTTTATTTCTTTTCAGTATAACAGAATTCATTGTTTATGCACCACACCCAGTGCTCCATGCAATACGTGCCCTCCATAATACCCACCACCAGGCTCCCCCAACCTCCCACGCCCTGCCCCTTCAAAACCCTCAGATTGTTTTTCAGAGTCCATGGTCTCTCATGGTTCATCTCCCCCTCCGATTTCCCTCAACTCCCCTCTCCTCTCCATCTCTCCATGTCCTCCATGTTATTTCTTATGCATCATTAGTTTTTGATGCAGTGTTCCAAGATTCTTTGTTTATGTATAACACCCAGTGCTCTATGCAATATATGCCTTCCTTAATACCCACTACCAGGCTCACCCCTCCTTCCTCCCTCCTCCCCTCTAAAACCCTTAGTTTGTTTCTCGGAGTCCACAGTCTCTCATGGTTCGACTCCTCCTCCAATTTCCTTTCCTTCTCCTACTGTCCTCCGCGTTATTCCACATCTATTAATATTTATTCTCAAAAAGTTAAAGGTAGAATTACCATATGACCCAGTAATTCTACTCTTAGGTATCTACCTGAGACAACTAAAAATATGTGTTCACACAAAAGCTTGTACACAAATGTCCATAGCAGCACTATTTGTAGTAGCTAAAAGGTGGAAACAACTCAACTGATTGCATGGATCATCTGATGATGAATGGATGAACAAAGGTAGGTATGTCCATACAACAGAATATTACTCAGCCATAAAAAGGAAAGAAGTGCTGATACATGCCATAACATAACAACGCTTAAAAATATTATTCTAATTAAAAGATGATAGACACAACAGGTCACATAATGTGTGATTCCATTTTATATGAAATGTCCAGGAAAGACAAATCCAGAAAGACAGAAAATAAATTACTGGTTGCCAGGGGATAAAAGAGAAGAATTAGGAGGTACAGGATTTATTTTGAGGGTGATGGAAGTATTCTGGAATTAGGTAGTGGTGATGGTTGGGGAACATCATGAATATACAAAGTACCACTGAGCTGTGCATTTGAAAATGGTAAATTATATAGAATATGAATTTGATCTCAATTTTAAACATTTAAATAAAAATAAACAAAATAAACATTATTTCTCACAGTTTCTGTGTGAAGAATTTGGGAGTGAATTGTCTGGGAGATTCTGACCTGAGATCTCTTATAAGCAGTTAAGATGTCAGATGAGGATACAGTCATCTTATGAAATCTAGACTAAACTGGACTAGAGATGGAGAAATCGCTTCAAAAGTAGTTCAATCACATGGCTATCCTATTGATGATAGTTGTTGGTGGGGTGCCTTGGTTCCTCTCAGTGTGGGTTTCCTCACGGGATTACATCAGTGTATTTACAACAGGTAGCTGGCTTTCCCAAAAACAAGTGATCAAAAAGATAGCAAGACAGCATGCGATATCTTTTATTTCCTAGCCTCAGAACCCATGAAGTTACTTTCTCAGAAAGTAAGAGATTTTGTTTAGCTCTTAACCACTTTTCTTTCCTTATTAAGAAAGTCAAGGTCTTTGCCAACTAGAACACTGAGAATATAACCATCTATTACAGGAATGATAGAAAAATAATCAGAATGTTGTTCTCTATTCCTGCTTATTCTACATTTTTTACATTATCAGCAACTATAACTTCCATTAATCATGTCAGCATGAAATGGGGAAGGGCGGGAGGGGTTTAGGGCAGCAAAATCAGGTAATTCCATTAGGTAAAGGACAATGGGTGGAGGTGGAGAAAGATAAATCCTGGGAAAAAGGTATACAGGGAATTATAGATTTTCACAATATCGTCTGTTAAGTTACTAGAGAGCCTGGCAGTAGGTAGGGGCAGAAAGTATCTCAGTATCTCAGTATCTCAGTCCAGCCAAGCCACACTAAATGAAAGAGTATTAGATTCTGCTATCTGAAAATAGAATATAACCAAATTCAAGGGGGCAAAGAATGAGATCAAAAACCATTCACTTATCATACCTGTTGGTAGACAATATCTCTCATTCAAATATAAGTCAGTAGGGAAAAAAGCATAAAGCTAATTTTAAAAATGCTGTGGCACAAAGGAAAAGGAATTGTATACTCAGTGTAAGGAGAAACCTCTGAACATAATCTAGCTTAAGATCCAGAAAAAGAAAATTCTAGTAATCTGCTTGCTGGTTTAGCAGGGTATAAAAAATAATAATCATTAAAAAATCATAAATATCATAATCAGAATATCATATCAAAATATCATAAAATAATAATTTATATATTATAATATATAATGTAATATATAATATAATTATATTATTTATATATTATTATATTTATATAAAAATAAAATATATAATTTAATATAAATAAAATATATTAAAATATTTATAAATAAATATAATAATACATTAAAATATAAATAATATAATTACATTAAATATTATATATAATATTTAATATTATATTATATTATTATTTTATATAATATAATATAATTATATTTATTATTTATAGTTATATTATATTATATTTATTTTATTTATTATGATATGTAGTAATATCATAATAAATATAATATATAATAAATATAATAAAAATAATAATCATTAAAAAATCATAAAAATTATCATAGAAAAACTCATAGAAAAAATAGGAGAACAGTCTAAGATGGAAGAGAACTGGATGAGATGAACATGAGATGAGTGAGATAAAAAAATATATGAACCCAAATATATAATAATCTTGAAATCTACTTTTGGAGGTAACATTTACACTGTGGAAAAAAATGAGGGAAAAGAAGTGAAAAAGATATGATTTTTTAAAATGTTAGTTATGGACAACAAAGAAAGAGATTCGGACAGAAGAATTATTGATATTCCTTCTAAAGAAGAAAACTTGAGACAGAAGCGGTAATCAAAGACCTATCTTAGGAACATTTCTGTGAGTTGAAAAATACTGGAGTATGAAGGTTAGGAAGGAAAGAGTTGACTCCTTCTCTACCCAAGGGAATAAATGACCTCAATCAGATCTCACTGTAAACATGTTAGTGGCATTTTTTCCAAGTAATCTCTAACTATAGAATGTTTTCAACAGGATACACCTGGTCTGTCTAGGTTGCTTATTTTGAATAGAGCTAGAATGTCCAGGTTTAACGAGCATAACTTGAGAATAACAGGTAGTCATATAAGCATTTTCTTATCCATGTGTGATCCGAATGGTCCTTCAAAACCAAAATCATTCCCTTTCTGAATAAGATTTCAAATGCATTGGTTAATCCAAAACCAAAACCAAAGTCCAAATTGTTTAAAAATTAAAAAAAAAAAGACATTTTCACAAATTTTTGCAGGCTTTTGATTTCGGCTCTTCCAGGAAAAGGAATGCTTTGTTTCCAACTGGAGTTTGCCTCTATCCTTTGAATTATTAGGAAAATTTGATGAGGAGTAAGATCCATGATTCCTGAGTCTGCTCTGACTTTTGCATTCATACAAAGATTGAAAGGGTGAATCATGTTCCAGACAAGACTAATGACAGTAATAATTGTCATTTATAATGAACCAGGTACTGTACTGTGCATTTTACATCCATGCTTTCATTGAACCTTAACAACAAACCAAAACAGTGAAGTCATTATTCCACTTTATATTGAGGAAACTGAGGCTTAGAGAGGGTCATCTGAGGTCATTTAAAGGTCTCAACTCAAGTAGCAGAGTTTGAAATTCAATCTATGTTTTTCGATTGCCAAGCTTAAGTCCTCCCTGCGTCCTTCTGAAAAAAGATACATGCACAGACATATTCTGAAAGAAGTTTCGAATTATATGAATAAAGAAAAAAACTTACAGGGACATGTACAAACATGTTGTGTATAAAGGAAACAGGCTCACCTCAGGCTTTTCTTTTGCAACACTAGTGCCAGAACACAATGGAGTAAGATCTTCAGAGTTTTTAAGAGAGAAATGCTCCAACTCAGATTTTCAAAATTCACTCAAATGGATATGAAGATAATCAAAAGACAAGCTCTATTACAAAGCTGTCATCATCAAGACAGCATGGTACTGGCACAAAAACAGACATATAGATCAATGGAACAGAATAGAGAGCCCAGAAATAGACCCTCAACTCTATGGTCAACTAATCTTCGACAAAGCAGGAAAGAATGTCCAATGGAAAAAAGACAGCCTCTTCAATAAATGGTGTTGGGAAAATTGGACAACCACATGCAGAAAAATGAAATTGGATCATTTCCTTACACCACACAAGAAAATAGACTCAAAATGGATGAAGGACCTCAATGTGAGAAAGGAGTCCATCAAAATCCTTGAGGAGAACACAGGTGCAACCTCTTTGACCTCAGCCGCAGCAACATCTTCCTAGGAACATCACCAAAGGCAAGGGAAGCAAGGTCAAAAATGAACTATTGGGATTTTATCAAGATCAAAAGCTTTTGCACAGCAAAGGAAACAGTTAACAAAACCAAAAGACAACTGACAGAATGGGAGAAGATATTTGCAAACGACATATCAGATAAAGGGCTAGTGTCCAAAATCTATAAAGAACTTAGCAAACTCAACACCCAAAGAACAAATAATCCAATCAAGAAATGGGCAGAAGACATGAACAGACATTTCTGCAAAGAAGACATCCAGATGGCCAACAGACACATGAAAAAGTGCTCCATATCACTCGGCATCAGGGAAATACAAATCAAAACCACAATGAGATATCACCTCACACCAGTCAGAATGGCTAAAATTAACAAGTCAGGAAATGACAGATGCTGGCGAGGATGCGGAGAAAGGGGAACCCTCCTACACTGTTGGTGGGAATGCAAGCTGGTGCAACCACTCTGGAAAACAGCATGGAGGTTCCTCAAAAAGTTGAAAATAGAACTACCCTATGACCCAGCAATTGCACTACTGGGTATTTACCCTAAAGATACAAACGTAGTGATCCGAAGGGGCACCTGCACCCGAATGTTTATAGCAGCAATGTCTACAATAGCCAAACTATGGAAAGAACCTAGATGTCCATCAACAGATAAATGGATAAAGAAGATGTGGTATATATACACAATGGAATACTATGCAGCCATCAAAAGAAATGAAATCTTGCCATTTGCGACGACGTGGATGGAACTAGAGGGTATCATGCTTAGCGAAATAAGTCAATCAGAGAAAGACAACTATCATATGATCTCCCTGATATGAGGGAGAGGAGATGCAACATGGGGGGTTAAGGGGTAGGAGAAGAGTAAATGAAACAAGATGGGATTGGGAGGGAGACAAACCATAAGTGACTCTTAATCTCACAAAACAAACTGAGGGTTGATGAGGGGAGGGGGGTTGGGAGAGGGAGAGTGGGGTTATGGACATTGGGGAGGGTATGTGCTATGGTGAGTGCTGTGAAGTGTGTAAACCTGGTGATTCACAGACCTGTACCCCTGGGGATAAAAATATATTATATGTTTATAAAAAATAAAAAATAAAAAAAAATAAATTAAAAAAAAAAGACAATCTCTTATTTGTGAGAGACTAAAAGTCTCTACCCACCTTATCCTCTTAAAAAGCAAGAAAGCAAGCAAACAATAACCTTTCAGAGTAAGAGATAAATCAAAATAAAGGGAAAAATAGGAAGATGTAAAAGAATTGGCAACAGACATTGAAAACATTTTGGAATAAATCTAAAGAATTACAAAATTTGTTACAAAATGGAATATAGCTGTCAAACTGTAATTCTGACAGAAAAAAAGATTATGTAATATAAAAACAAGTTAATCTGGAGTTTTCCTGGTTATACTATTACCAAAGAATAGAACTGGAGATGAGAAATGTTACTTCTTCATTCACAAAAAGAAGAAAAACTAAAGATACCATTTTATTTCTTATTTTGATAATTAGAAAAATATAGGTTAATAATATTTTTGCAAAAATTGAAGAACTACTACCTATCTTCAAAAGCAGAAGACAAGACAATGAAATAAAATTACATAAGATATAAGAAAATATTATCCTTATATGTGAGGATATTAAAATTATAAAAGATGTAAGAAGACCAGGTACATATATGTTAATTAAATTCTCTATGACTCAGTTTCCCCATTTATAAGTAGGACTAATAAATTGTGAAAATGAAAATGGCTAATGTACATCAAGTGTTTAGAATGAGTCTGACACATTGTAAGTACTATATAATATTAGCTGTATTATAGTATTGAAAAGAAAAATAGGGGTACTTGGGTGGCTCAGCAGGTTAAAGCCTCTGCCTTCAGCTTGAGTCATGATACCAGCCAGGGTCCTGGGATCAAGCCCCACATCGGGCTCTCTACTCAGCAGGGAGCCTGCTTCCCCCCACCCTTCTCTGCCTGCCTTTCTGCCTACTTGTGGTCTCTGTCTGTCAAATAAATAAATAAAATCTTTAAAAAAAAAAAAGAAAAGAAAAATAACTGTTACTTTAAAAAAATTAGACAACAGTTTTAGGGCAAATTTTTCTTTCCATTTTCCCTTCTACTATACAAAATAGTTAACTTTAAAAATTATTATTCTATGTATATATGTTAATGTAGTGGCATAAAATTTGAGTTTGAATTTTAAGATCCTTGACCATAATAATTGCAAACCCTCTATTTACTTCTCCAAAATTTCTACATTGCCCTTGGTTAGATTCCATTTTTTCTTCTCCAAATTGCACCCCAGGGATTATAGACACCAAATGTGATCTCAAACTCCTAGAATTATAAAATACGCATTAGAATTCCAACATTTTAGCATTATGTTAGAGTCCAAAAAATTTGCTATGTTTTTACATCAACATTACCTCAAAGAGGGTCTGAAGAGTGTAGCCCAGGTAATTATAAATGCTTAGAGAATCAGTGCTATAGGTATGATCATGACAGTAGATATTAGTGTCTTTTCCATACCTTTCTTTTTCGGGTTAGGTCCATAGAAATAAAGTAGAGGAATGTTCAGAAAATACGAGCACAAATGTATGCACCTACTTTCCCAGCTACCCAATATAAAACCCTTGGATTGAAACAATGAATACTTTCAATGTGAACCTAAGCAGATATTTCCATTCCTGACTGTGTTGCATACTTGGAGTTTTAGTTTTCAGAGGATATAGAAGGAGAAATGATGATACAGATGAGGGACAAGTTACACAACACTGCCTACCACAGAAAAACAGTCCCCTTGCAAAGACAGGCAAGCACCTGTTTTTCTAATTAAAGTCATCTCAAATTTAGGAGGGCAGACAAAAGGAGTGATCAAAAGCTTTTCCTAATTTCATCACTGGGGGCACATTCATCAATTTTTCTGTTTGTAGAAATTCTCTTTAGTAGAAATATTCACACTAAACCACAGCATATAGGCTTCTTCTTGTTTTCTGATGTTGTTGTTGGTTTTTTTTTTTTTTTTGGTACCTTTTCTTGGGCATTTTATTGGGAAGCTTGGGTAGGGCATATCAAGTACTTAACTAACATGGAATCATGAAAATTCATTACTTCATTTTTTTTTAAAGATTTTATTTATTTATTTGACAGAGAGAGATCACAAGTAGGCAGAGAGGCAGGCAGAGAGAGAGGAAGGGAAGCAGGCTTCCTGCTGAGCAGAGAGCCCGATGTGGGACTCGATCCCAGGACCCTGGGATCATGACCTGAGCCGAAGGCAGCGGCTTAACCCACTGAGCCACCCAGGCGCCCCTCATTACTTCATTTTAAGCCATTTTTTCATCAGGACAAAACTTCAAATGATACAAATTGAACTCTAAAATCGCTGTTTGGAATCATACCTCCCTTACAGCTCTAAGCACACCTCTTCACCTGAGTTCTAATATCCTAGGATTAGGGAACTATGCCAGCATCCATGTACTCCCCATGCCTTAATGACTTTATTCATTTTTTTTTAAATCTCCCCTCAGTCATCACCTTTTCAGACTGAATTCCAAATGTTTTAGCCTTATTCTCCTTCACCAACACCCTATTGCCTTTGATCACCAAAGCACGTTTCCCTAGACCCTCATATGTGGGAGTACACAGGGGGCTAATTAATAATTTGTGCTCAAAGAGATATTCTAAAATATTGGTTCACACAGTGAAAGAAACCATCCACAAAACAAAAGACAACCTACTGAATGAGAGAAGATATTTGCAAATGTATCCTATAAGGGGTTAATATCCAAAATATATAAAGAACTTTACAATTCAACACGCAAAGAACAAATAATCTGATTAAAATGGGCACAGGAACTGAAAAGACATTTTTCCAAAGAAGACATATAAATGGCCAACAAACACATGAAAAGAAGCTCAACACCACTAATCATCAGAGAAATGCAAGTCAAAACCACAACGAACTATCACCACACACCTGTCAAAATAGCTAAAATAAAAAACCCAAGAAATAACAAGTGTTGGCAAAGATGTAAAAAAAAGGAACACTAACCCTCCTACACTGTTGGTAGGAATGCAAACTCATGCATCCACTGTAGAAAATAGTACAGAGGTTTTTCAAAAAAATAAAAGTAAAATTACCATTTCATCCAATAATTCCACTAGTGGCTTTTTACCCAAAGAACACAAAGACACTAATTTAAAAAGCCATATGTGGGGCGCCTGGGTGGCTCAGTGGGTTAAGCCGCTGTCTTCGGCTCAGGTCATGATCTCAGGGTCCTGGGATCGAGTCCCGCATCGGGCTCTCTGCTCAGTGAGAAGCCTGCTTCCCTCTCTCTCTCTCTCTCTGCCTTCCTCTCCGTCTACTTGTGATCTCTCTCTGTCAAATAAATAAATAAAATCTTTGGAAAAAAAAAAAAGCCATATGTACCCCTATGTTTATGGCAGCATTATTTACAAAGGCCAAGATATGGAAGCAACCCGTTTCCATCCACAAATGAATAAAGTATATATATATATACTTAAAGAATGCCATATGATTTCATTCACATGGAATTTAAGAAACAAAATAAGCAAACAAAGAGACAAACCACACCCCCTCCCAGATTCTCAAATACAGAGAACAAACTGGTGGTTGTCAGAGGGGAGGTGGGAGGAGGAATGTGTGAAATAGATAAAGAGAATCAAGAATATATGAACCTGGGGCGCCCAAGTGACTGGCTCAGTCAATGAAGCACCCGACACTTGATTTCAGCTTAGGTCATGATCTCAGGGTCTTGAGATCAAGCCCCATGTCAGGCTCTGCACTTGGCACAGAGTCTTCTTGAGATTTTTTCCCCCGCCCTCTCCCTCTTCTTCTGTTCCTCCCCCTGCCTGCAATCTCTCTCCCGCTCTCAAATAAGTAAATAAATAAAATATTAAAAAAAAGAGTACATTTACCTTGATGAGCTCTGAAATGTATAGAATTGTTGAAACACTATAGTACACACCTGAAACTAACATAACACTATTTTAATTATACTTAAATTTTAAAAATTAAAAGATAAAAATAAATAAAAGAATAAGTCATCAATGATGCAAAATAAACAAGTAAATACTGGTTCAATGTCTATTTAATGGCTGTCAGGAAGAAGCTGGCTTCTCTTAATAAGAGAGGATACCACTTGCTCTATATTAAAAATGTAACACCATCAAAAAATATTGAAGTGCAAGCAGCTGACAAAATATTGTCTGAGTATCACAGCCTCTCCCTCTTCCTCCTAATAAGAATGGACTCTAGCTGCTGGACAGGCACCCAAACCCTCCTTTGTTCTGCTGCACCTGAGAAACAAGCTCCTTTGGGGGGGTAAAAACAAACCTAAAGAAATCAGAAACACTTGGTTATTCTCCATAATAAAGGGCTCAAGTAGAAAGGGAAGGAGAGAGGGGAAGACCAAAGGTTGGGGATTAAAAGAGTTTGCAGGAGGAAAGAAAGAGGACTCCACTTCAGAAGCCACTGAAAAGAAGATGTGGTTCATATATACAGTGGAATATTACTCAGCCATCAGAAAGGATGAATAGCTACCATTTGCATCAGCACAGATGGAACTGGAGGGGATTATGCTAAGTGTAGTAAGTTAAGCAGAGAAAGACAATTATCATATGGTTTCACTCCTATGTGGCATATAAGGAATAGAGCAGGGGACCACAGGGGAAGGCAGGGAAAACTGAATAGGAAGAAATTAGAGAGGGAGACAAACCAGGAGAGATTCTGGATTCCAGGAAACAAACAAGGTTGCAGAAGGGAGAGGGGTGGAGTTGGGATAGCAGGGTAATAGGTATTAAGGATGGCATGTGATATGATGAGCACTAGGTATTATACTCAATGAAGAATCATTGAACACCACATCAAAAACTAATGATGTACTATAGATAGGCTAATTGAACTTAATTTAAAAAAAAAAGAAGTCACTGCCAGATGTGTGTATGTGAGTGCTGTGTGTACACCTGGGTCTATGAGAAGGGGATGAGATCGGAGAACATTCTCTCCCAGAACACTTACTGATTTATTAAGGATATTCTGCCATTTTGGCATGTTGTCAAAAGACACTGAGAAGATATGAAATGCTTCCAATTATATTTTCCTGTTTCAATCCTGTGATGTATTTTTTTCATTCAATTATACCACAGGGAGGGATATAGCTCAGTGGTAGAGCATTTGACTGCAATAATAGATCCAGGTGGGGCTCCAGATATATGTGGGTTACAAAGATAAGACACTTATTAGATAGACTGACCATTAAAAGTATTTAGTGTTGGCAAGGAAAAAAAATTTCATGTATTTGAATTGCCCCCATTTCACTGTTTTCCCATCTCTTATGATTAGAGAGCCATTTGCCTCTTGACCTTCACCAGTAACAGCAATAAATGATAACATGCAAATATAGATACAGTTCAAAATATCTTTAAAAACTTGTTTTTCCAGATTTTCTGATAGTAAAACATTTCCTAAGTTGTTTTTTTTTTCTGGCAATTCTTGTTTTGTCCATAGATTTCCTTTGTGATTTTTTTTTTTTGAACCAGACAACTTCTTGAGAGGCATATTTAAATTTTACATATCTACATGACAGCTTACAGTTTAGATAATAAAATAAATTACCCACTCCAGATAATAGCACCATGTCATGTGTCATGGGTTGTGTCCCCCACAAAAAAGATACGTTGAAGCTCTACCCTCCAGTACCTCAGAATGTGACCTTGTCTGGAAATTGACTCTTTTAAGAAGTAATGAAGTTAAAATAGGTCATTAGTGTAAGCCCTAATCCAATGACTGGCATCCTCATAAAAAACGGGAAGTTTGGACACAGAGAAAGACATGCACTAGGGAGAACAATGTGAAGAGACATAAGGAGAATGCCATGTGAAAGCGATGGACTGGAGTTCCACAGGGAAACTGAGGAACACCTGGGACTACCAGAAGTTGGAAGAGATAAAGGAGAATCCTTACGCTGCAGGTTGTAGAGGGAGCATGGCCCTGCCAACACCTTAATTTCAGACTTGTAGCCTTCAGAACAGTGAGGCAATAAATTTCCATTTTTCTAAAACACCCAATTTGTGGTACTTTGTCTCAGAAGCCCCAGCAAACTAACACATCATGTATTAAACAGTCTCAGCATTTTGGCTACCGTTACGGTCATAAGGGGAATATGGGCTGGATGTTCTCAGGACTGCTGTGGTCTCTCACTGCATCAGGTAATTTGCAATCACTCCTTGTAAAAGTACTTGATAGGCAAGTGTCTTCCTTAAGAGGAATTTTTGTTTCTTCTCTTATCCTTCCCTCCCTCCCTTTCCTTCCCTTCTTCCCTCCCTTCCTTCCTTCCTTCCTTCCTTCCTTCCTTCCTTCCTTCCTTCTTTTTTAAAGTTCAATTTGATTACGTTGTCTCCCTCAGCAAGACTGGGTCAGTTTGCATTTTTATAGTATTTAAGGACTTGCTCATGGAAATCTGAGTTAATGAGGACCATATCCTTAATATATTTTAATTTAATTTTAGAATTTTAGCCTGATGCCCAGGTTAGCCTCCTGGCTCATTGTCAACTACTTAATATGGCTTGGTTCACCCTCACCCCTTGTCTCAACCCTGGAGCAAGGCTCAGGAATAGAATGAACATGTCCCTTCTCGCAGTACTAGTTTTTTCTTTAAACTGAAATTTTAATTGTAGTTTATGACTCAGCAAAGTTCTCCTGGCTTCAATATAGCTACATCATGATGGCTGAGTCAGAATACGTAATCAAAATATTGAATACCTGCCCCAAACTAGCAATGCAAGAGCAAGTTAGCGACGCGGATATCGATACACTGAGAGTGATCCAGGTTCCACCTCAATGATATCCACTGCCTGAAGTCTGTGGAGGAAGACAACATATGTAATGTGCCCTAAGGGACCTTCCTCTACCCTAACACACTCCCTCCAGGACTCTTCAAACTCATTCCAATCATGAGATCTGAAGGGAGGCCTTAGGTGGGGCTAGAATTCCAGAGACCCAAGTCTTAGAGATCAAGACACAGGAAATGCCTCATTCCAACTGCATTTCAGGTTGGTGCTAGAGAGGGTCATAACAGAATTGTTACAAGGCAATAAATGATTAAGCATCAGATAGATCGAATCCATCTGCACTCAGCCATTTCGAGTAACAACTTCAGTCTTTACCATAGTCTCCTACTACGTGCATTTTTATTTAAACCAACTTTGGTATAAATTGAGTGAAATGTTTCCCTAGCTCTTCTCCTCATCCATGTCCCCTGCAATATGACTTTGTAGCTCCTCTCACTTAGGGAGAGAGGAATTAGCCTTATGACTTGCTTGAACCAATATAATGCAGCAGAAGAGATGGTGTACCAGTTTCAAGTGGCCTCAAGAGGCTTTGCATACTTCTGCTGTATCTCTCGAACCCCTGGCTCTGCCATAGGAAAAGCCTGGCAAACCTGATAGGGGATGGTAGACCATGAAGAAGAAGGGGCTCCAGCTGACAGCTAGTCAACCCCCATAGGCTTAACCACTTAGCAAACCTGCAGCAGACCACAGACACATGGAGCCCAGTGGAAACCAAGAGATCTGCCCAAAGGAATCCAGCCCAAATTGCTGAGCCAGAGAATTATGAGCTCAATAGTTATTTTTCTTTTAAGCCATTAAGTTTTAGAATAGTTTGTTGGACTGCAATAACAAATTATAGCAATAACAAAAACATCCTTCCCTTAATGATATAAAAAATTGTCAGTGTGATATTTAAAAAAATAACCAAAATAATGAGTCTGATATGCTACTAATATATTTTTCTAATACACAATTAAATGAATATGTAGTTATTAAATTCTCTCACAAATGTTAAAGAAGTTGGGAAAAAGAAGATACTATTCCAGGCAAGGCAGATGGTCAAGAGGACACTTAGAGAGGAAAGGAAATTTAACTAGATTTGGGAGAACATGTAGGAAGTGACTGCACAGAGATCAGCCAGGACAAAAATTGGATTAGAGAGGAAAAAGACATTCTACAAATATACAGTACATTTGTGGGACAGTGAATAATTCAACTTGGTTAAGACATTGTTTTGTGAAGTTCTAAATCTGGACAAAGAAATTGGTTTTGAGAAAAACCTTAATGGAAACTAATGTTTTCAGTTGAAAAGCCAAGATAAAAAACAAAAATCACCATCTGTTCTTTTAAGCCAAGACTAATGTATTTCAACACATTCTGACCTCACTTTTAACCTAAAGGAGTTGATTTTTAAGGATCACGACTCTCTTTTAAAGTCCTTTTTCATGATAAGGAACAGAGAATGACTTGCCATTCCTATAGTAGATGATTTGGACCCAGTATGAGGCAGATTCTAGAACTGGTAATAACGTAAACAGAAAATGCAAGTGACCAAAAGTTAGGGCACCAGCTGATGCTCTTATTCAGCAACTAATGAGCTGTGTTACTTTGAGCAATGACATGTCTCTGGATTTCAGCCTCCTTATTCATCAAATGCATAAGGTTATACCAGATGATCTCTAAGATCCCTTCCAGCTCTAAAATTCTGTCACTTTCTATCAGAGGTTTAGCAAGACAAGCAGTCATCAAGAGATGGTCAAATTCAGTGCTGATTCAGCCCACTGGGTGGGAAGTTCTTCTGAGTTCTCAAGGGCAGAACATAATGTGGTCCTGGTTTACTAAGCCCCGAGAGATGCTCAGTGTTTAACAGCCCAGTGTAACTCAGGATCTTCTCTGTGTGTGTGTGTGTTGAAGTGTGTTGAAGTAATAATATAAAGTTAGGGTTTTATGACTATATTATATTTAGTCAGTCTGAAAGGTTGATTTGTTTCTATGAAGCATTTAGGATATTGCTGGAGGTTGAGTCACACTTTGCCTGCAAACACTGTGGTCAGGGTCAGCAAATTTCCAAAACCAGAACATCTTTAAAGGGAGCTCTTGGTGATCTTGTCCTGGCAATTCAGAACAACATTCTGTCACAGCACTCAAAACAAAGCCCACTGTAACTGGAATGAATGATAAATAAGAAAGGAGGAGGAGAAGAGAAAGCCTTCTTAAAATTACCACTTATTCAATATCCATTCATTCACTATAACCTCTTTAACCTCTTCCAGATTCTAGGCACTGTTGTAGGCACTGGGGATACAGCAAGGAACAAGACCCACAAAAGTCCCTGTCCTTATGGATCTATTTCCAAATATTCCTTCTGAGATAGCCAGAACATGTATATTATGCACATATCTGCTTCTGGTCTGTTTGTTTGCTTGTTTGCTATCTTTTTCTTTCTTTGTGGCAGTGAAGAGTTGGCAGGGTTGGGGGTAATTTTCTGGTGGGGATGATTGAGAGACTGAGAACATCTGAAGGATAGTTGGTTCTAAAACCTTGACTTACTGCATTTCTGCGTTCAATCACCAACAGAGATATAGAAAACCAGATACAGAGAACCAACTACATAAAAACTAGGTTCTGCCATTTACAAAAAAAAGTAAATAAACCAAATTTCCTGCTCTAAAGATATTCACAGTTTAGTTTTCCCTAGTGAGAGAAAGAGACATGAAAATACATAATTATCTATTAACTATCTATAGGAGGGTGCACAAAAAACAGACTGCAAATTGGGGAGCAGTTAACTCTGCTGGGGGAAACTTCAGGGACCTCTTCCCATAAGATGCTTGGTAACCTGGGTTTTGAAGAATGAGTAGGAGTTTTGTTGTGGGCTGATGGGAATGCAGGTGCACAGGAAGGACAGGTTCATTACGTTTGGAAAGTGGTGGTGGTTCTGTGTGGCGGGAACAGTCATTCTTCACCTTGTTGCACATGAAGATCACCAGGAGAACTTTTCCAACTACAGGTATCTTGACTCTACCACTAGATTAATTAAATAGAATCTTTAGGGGTAGAGCACAGGCCTCCACAAAATTTTAAAATTTAAATTTTAAAGCTCTTCAGGCTCTAAACAACTCTAAACTATAGCCAAGGTAGAGAACTATTAGCCCAGAATAGCACTTCTCAAATTTTAATGAAAAATTAAAAGAGGCTGTCAGTCCCCTTTGACTTAACTTCTTCTGGCGCCATGTTCTCTTGGGTCTTCCCTCCTTGACTTTAAGCACTGCATTCTAGCACCACCTCCATTCCCATGACACACCCTACTCCCGCCCTAAGCAGGGTGCAGTACCCTGGTCCTGGGTTTGTCCAGGAGGAGGCACTAGACAGACAGAGTCAGAGACTGAGTCTGGCTGGCCGTGACTTGCTAAGTGATCAAAGGCAACTCATTTACCTCTGTAGACTTCAGTTGTCTCATTTATTTAATCCAGTCTCAGGAATTGGATTCAACAATCATTTTTTTAAAGATTTTATTTATATATTTGACAGACAGAGATCACAAGTACGCAGAGAGGGAGGTGGGAGGGTGGGGAAGCAGGCTCCCTGCTGAGCAGAGAGCCCAACTCGGGTATTTATTTTATTCTATAGGGTTTTTTTTTTTTAAGATTTTATTTGTTTATTTGACAGACAGAGATCACAAGTAGGCAGAGAGGCAGGCAGAGAGAGGAGGGGAAGCAGGCTCTCTGCTGAGCAGAGAGCCTGATGTGGGGCTCGATTCCAGGACCCTGAGATCATGATCTGAGCCAAAGGCAGAGGCTTAACCCACTGAGCCACCCAGGCACCCCAAGATTCAGTAATCATTAAGAAAACCTAATATAAAATTCTATAATTGCATTGAAAACATTTGTTGAATGTGGTTACTTCATTGAAAATATATTGTGTGATCTTAAGCCTTTTTTCTCTGGATATAGAAAAAGGTTGTTTTTTTTTTTTAAACACAGAACCTGTCTTTAGAAGCTCAATATCAAGGTGTAGGAAGATATGACTTTCGAAATATTAACTAATGTTTTGCTCCCAGATTTCTCCCTTCTGTCTTTCTCTCCTAGTCCAGTAGGTAGACAATCCTGTGCTTACTTCCTCAGGGAGAGTTATGACACACTGAAAGCAGAAAAATGGATGTCTTGCCTGCTTTGGTTTCCATAAGTCTAAGCCTTTAGGGCAGAGGCTACAAAATGGTGGCCCTAGGGGCAAAACTGGGCCATGGAAAGTTTTTTTTGTCTGATCTCAGTGACTATTTTTCCAAAATGAATTAATTTCCAACATTTAAAATCAGAAAGATATGCATAAAGTGAAAATTTCCAGCTTCTTCTTAAAAAACAAATTGGAAGACTTGGTAACTTTGGACCTCAAAGAGAAATCCAAAACATCCTCTTTCCCAAATCAAAGCGTCCTGTGAAGAAGCAAGGCCACAGAGCCTTTGCTCGGGCAGGCAGAGCCACATGCAGCCCCAAGGACTTATCATGAAGATAGTGGGGAGGTCTGCCAGGGCCAGGACCGGAAGATAGATAGAAAGTTCAGTGGTAACACACGTGGTTCCACAGCCAAGGACTCAGTGGGATCAAGGATGGATCTCAGCACATGACTTTGTACATAAATGACATAAAAGACAGACATCTCAGTCCTAGGTAGGAACCTCCACTCTAGGTAAGTGCCCCAGAATTGACACACAATCCCCTGGGACAGAGAGAGAAATAGAAGATCCCAAACATAGAGATTAAGTCATAGCCACATGACAGGAATGGGGGCTCAAAATATAAATTAATTTGAATTTTAGAAAAGTAATAGAAATGCATATTTTCTGCATGCCTTAGTTTGTGACTTAGATATGTACCCATTCATTATAAAAGGCATTCAAGACAGTAGGATTTTACTTATATACTTGTTTTCTATGTGCACACAACCTTTAAAAAAATGACATCAGGCATGGATGAGAACACTGATAAGAGCAAACAACAACTGTGGCTGAATTTTATCTTCCTGAGAGAGACAAAGAATTCATTCATTTTAAAGAGTTTGGAGATAGATTTGATCTGGACACTGGTGGTTCCTGACATGATTGAATCATGGACTCCCCTGAGTAGCTTATAAAAGGTAGAGAAACTTTGTTCCAAAAACAAAACATAGACACCAAATTGTGTGTATAATTCCAGGGGCTTCAGAACTCATCTGCCTTTGGAAACCCATCTGTGGACCCCAGGAAACAAAACTTTCCCCATGGGGGCTGCCTATGCCTGCCACTCTCCCTGTCCTCATTTTCTTCCAGAGAGTTTCAGTGGATAAAAGAAAATCCTCAGCCTATTTGGAATACAAAGAAAACTGCCTCCCACAGTCTGTCATCCTGGCACCCTTACCATCTGCAGCCATTTAAAGCACTTGCCCATTCCCAACCCCCTCAGTGCCATCCTGCACAGGCCTCTTCCTGGAGGTCTGGTGAGTTCTGAACTCTGCTCTGAGCACCCTTTTTGGGACTGCCTGACACCAACACATGTTATAAATAGAAGGGGATGAGGCCCTGAGTGCTCCCCTCACTTCTGGCAGGAGATGCTTAGACTTGCTGCCCATCAGGAAATTCACTCTGAACACAAAAGTATCCTGGGCAAGAGATGTTCAACCAGAAAGGGTGCAGAAGCATGTGGCTGAAGGTGAGGCAGAAAGCACACTGTGCAAACTGGAGGGCATAGCATACTGTTCGGTTGACTCAGATGATGCAGGCCTCCATCCAGTCACCAACACCACACTGATGGAGGTCCCTTTGTGTGGACAACCACTTTGACTCAATGGCGCCATGGAGAAAAATAATCGAAGCTGGCGACATGGGTCTGGTCATGGAGGACCCCCCCCTCACCCATCACACATAGACTGGACCTGGGCCAGGTACTCTGGAATCCCTGGTGCACCCACCTCCCTTCCCTCCAGGGGCTCATCCACCTCCAAGAGGATGGGGCCAGGAAATACCCATGTCCTGTACTCAGTGTGGTCAAGGGTGCCCCTGGCTCTGCTCACCTATTGTGAGGCCTCCAACAAGTTGCTTCCCTCAAGAGCCTCATTTTCTTTATTTGCAACATGAGGGTATTGGACATGAAGATCTGGAAGGTTCTCTTCCAGGCTGTAAAAATTCTCTGATTCCTTTGCCCTATATAAAATCTTCTGCAGGAAACTTTATTGCTATCTTTGAGCCACTAGATGGCAAATGTACTTAGTTGAGGAAGAATGCTGACTTAGAAGGATCATTGTTGAAAGAAAGGAAGAAAGAAAGAAAGACCAAAAAACAAAAGTAGGTTACTTAAGGAAGGGAGTTAAACAGATGAAATCAAAATGCAAAGTAGATAATACTATTAATACTATTATTACTAGTTAATATGGGGCATGTGAGTGGCTCAGTAGGTAAGCATCTGCCTTCTGCTCAAGTCATGATTCCAGAGTCCTGGGATCGAGCCCGCATCGGGCTCCCTGCTCAGTGGGGTCCTGCTTCTTCTCTCCCTCTTCTTGCCACTTTGCCTACTTGTGCTCTCTCTCTTTCTGCCAAATAAATAAATAAAACCTTTAAAAAAGAATTGTTAAAAATACTATTATTACTAGCTAATAATATCGTATAATAAAATATGCTTAAGCAGTTAACAAACCAATATATCTAACTCATCTGTGCTGATTCAGCAGGCACGTGTCTCCTGGCTGAGGTTTGGGAGCAGGTAGCAGAGTGCTGTGCACTGATGTCAAGAGACCTACTTCCAGTCCCAGCTGTTCCTCTAGGAAGCTGTTGGACTCTGGTGAATCACCCATCCTCCCTCTGTCTCAGTTTCTGCATCTTTAAAAGGAAAAGGACCTCAGCCATACTCTGTAAATTAGCCCTAGCTCTAGCATTCTACGATTCTCCAAATCGGATTGCCAAATGCCACTTAATAAAGATTTGCAGCACCAAATATGGATGAGAAATCCCAATATCACTGACCTCTAGGACAAGAGAAAGAAGCCTTGTGCCACACACATTTTCAACACGACATGCTGCCACCATCATTTCAGGCAGCTTGGGGAGTATCTGTCCCTGGCCAAAGTAGTCACTGCCAAATTAAGGTAAATATGTTTTAAACCTGAAATTTGCTTCTGCTCGAGGGAGCATGCAACAGACCCAACTTGTCTGGCAGACAAATTGCCTCATCCTGAGCGGGCAGCTTCCAAAGGAAGTTCCACTGGAATGCCTTGGGGCTCCTTTCCCAGGCCCCCACCATTTCTCTCTGATCTTTGTCACTCCACTTGACTTCATTTCCTCCCATTCCCCTTCCTCTGGATGTATCAAACTTCACTCTGGTGGTGGTGGAGGTGGTGGGAAGGTTACTCTTGGCTCTCAAGAACAAACAATATCCCTTGCTAGTGCCATAGCCACAAATGAGGGAGCCCCCAATCTAAAGCCGTTTCTCAAAGTATGGTCTATTGACTATTGTATCAGAATCAGTTATGCTAAAAATGCACATTCCAGGAGCATCTGGCTAGCTAAGTCAATGGCATGTGCTACCCTTGATCTTCGTATTGTGAGTTTGAGCCCCATGTTGGGTGTAGAAATTACTTATAAATAAAATCTGTTTTAAAAAAATGCACGTTCAGATCCTACCTGGATCTGCTGAGGCAGGATGTCTATGGGGAAGCCTGGATTATGTATTTTCACAAGCATGCAGATGAGACTGAAGTTTGAGCCCCGTTGTCTCACAACAAAACCACTCAAGGTCAAGGTTACTTGAGGTAAAGGCAACGTAGTGGAATGCTAGGCACTGAGACTAGAATAAGGGCTAACAGAGCATGATTTGAGAAGGCATAGGTGGCATTTGTTGAAACAGAAAAAGTGTCAAGAAAGGTTTGCAGTAGCTCACGTGGGGCTTCACTGAGTGGCAGTGCTTTTATAGAATGCAGGCCTGCTCGTTTTCTTTAAAGGTGGAGAAATTTACATTTTTCTTCCTGAATTCATCAGAACCAAGGGCAGCAACTCACCCTAATTAGCCATCTCACAAGAGATCGGTAAATAAACTAGAATGTTATTTCGTTAATTATAAGGAAAGGCAGAACAGCTAAGCAAACTGGAATATTCACGTCAGCATGCCAGGGAGTTGTTCTTTTTTAGAAAAGTCTACACGGGAAGGCAAATTACCATTAGTAGGTAGTTTGATGAGTGTGGAAATTAGGTGATGTTAATGTCATGAGATGTGATCAGAGACACAATCTTCAGCAAAGGAAGAGAGAGAAGAACAGACCTGTCTGCCATTTAACTAAGCACCCGCTATGAACAAGACACTGTCCCTATTTTTAATCTTGTAGGAAAATACTCGGCGAATGAACAAGAGTCTCTTTCCTAGCTCGTCTGAGCACCCTGCGTGTGAAGACCCAATGATAAATCTTTGCTCTTTTTTTTTGGGGGGGTGCTGTTTTTTTCCTAGACCCTGATGGCCATCGCATGTGTCAATTCCATCTTTATTCTGTTCAGTAATAAGAAAACTGAACAGGATTCTTGAGGAGCGCCTTAGTCTACTCACTAATAACATATCTTAGGGCAATTTCCTCTGCAAATAGGATTCTAATTCATTACCCATAATTTTGTTTGTATTTTTAACCTAATCTGCAAACTCACTAAACACGTATTTTAGCAAAATGAGGGTAACAAATGAAATATTTGTGTTCCTACTGAACTATGTTCAAATTATGCACACTTGATTCTTAATATCTCTTTTCATTTATAGCTGAAGCAGCCTTAAATGGAATGGAGGCAACCTGTAGCTTATGTACATGCAATGTTCATCTAACCCATCCCTACCTAACTGAGTTGCAGACTCAGCTTCCAGTCTAGGTCACAATGTTGTGCACAGCCTCTCCGACATTCCATGGGTCCACTTTGTTACCATTAGTCACTTGTCATGTCAGGTCTACTGATATGATCTATCCTCTTGAGGTTTACAGGTTAAATTTTCCTACAATCAACTTAAATTTAGAGGAAAGCACAAAGCCAGAGAAAGCACATGTATTGAAGGCTTGCTTATGCTTGTAACAGCTGCTGGGACTGCTGAAATAGAAAACACTGGCTTCTTTCCCAAGATCTTATATTTAAAATAAAAATATAATATCATTGTACATATAAAATGGTCAAAACTTTAGGGAAATAATACTCTTAAGACCTGGTTCACATTTTTCTATTTCAATGAAGAGAATGGGATTATCACATAGAAAAGAGCCTAAGGCATAGATAATACAAAATAAATAATTTACCAGACATTTGTATTTTCATTTGTAATGCACTTTTAAATTTTACAGTACAAGGTGGAAATAGAAGTAAAGTGTTCTGGAAAAGTAAGCCTTCTCTGACCACACTATCTTGTCTTTCCAGATCTTTCCAGCTTTTCTCTGACCCTACTTATTCTCTGATCTTCACAAGATCTTCAGCAACATCTTCATTTTATCTCAGCCTTTCACTTTGCATCAATCCTTTCCTGCTTCATCCTTCCTTCTCCTGCCCAGATCTGATGACCTATTACTTCAACTACTCTGTATCTAGATAATCCAACTTCTTCACCCCTTTGCCCTGCTATTACTTCTGCTTTTTAATCCCCAGTCCTGTATTAACCCAAACATATCTGTCTTCTCCAGCTCTGCACACTGGTAGTCAGGCATTAAAGAAATACACACTGCTGGGTGGATTGGTGCTACCATAGGCTTAGGATATTCAGTCTCATCTGGGTCACCAGTGCTTCTAGCCAATGTTGTCTGTTTCCCTAGTTAGTGTCCTTTTACTATTCTCTACAGCAAGTCCAAATTTGTGCTAATTTTCTAATGCTCCCTAGCCCACCTCAAGTATCCCCACTTTCTCTAATGAGACTGAGATGACCAGGATGACCACCTCCATTCATGAGTTTGTACCCATATCCTTCTTCCCTAGTGACTTGGAGGATGCATGCCTCAAGGCCAGTGTCACCACAGTGCTCTTGAATTTACTCTTTCCCATTTCCATCCAGGATGTTGTTCTATCAATGATTCATTTGTTCTGTTTCTTCAAATTCTCCTTCCTTCTGGTTCATCTAATCATCACTTAATCATGTTCAAGTGTCTACTAAAAAACAACAAATAAAACTCCCACCATCCTGCATGCCTTCTCTGGCATTTATCTTCATCTCCATTTAGCTTTGTCACTTCTTTTTTATCCATCCAATCCTGCATCAAATATGATGCGGTTTCTGCCCCACAAATCTTATCCTAAAGTCACCAGTGACTTCTTCATTGCTATAGCCAGTGAGTAGCTGGTTCTTTCATACTTGCTTTCTCTGAGATATTTAGGGTCACTATCTATCTTCCTCTTTGAAATTCTCTTCTCTAATTTCCTACAGGTATGTAGGTTATAGGTATTCTGATGACTCTCAAATAATATCTCCAGCCCAACCCTCTGCTTGGAGGTCCAGACCCTCATATTGAACCACATGCTAAATGCTTCACTTGGATCCAGATGGAACATATTCAAAATGGGTCTCATTTATTTCTCCCAAAAGCTCTTCTTTCTGTGTGCCCCAACTGCCAAGTCAGGAGCCTGGGAGTCATTCTTAACTCCCCCAGCCCCCAACAAACATCCTTATAGCCAATGGTTGCAAACTTCTTTCTACTCTACTTCCTAAAAAGAAGGCCTCATTTATGACCTACTTATTAAAAGAATCAACTGACTGATTGTTCTCCTCCTGCTTCCCATCTCACCCTAGATAAATCTTATGTGGAAACTAGAATGATGTGGTTTTCAATCTGCTCTTCTTCTATAACTTCTATTCACTGAACGAAAACATTGGACTTGGGAAGAGTGAACCCAGCTGCAGTGAAGGGTGCCAAGTGTCAAGCTGATTTCTTTTTTCAATATTTGTGTTGAACAGATGAGACTTTTTTCAAACTATAATCATCTTGAATTATGTATCTTTGAGCTGCTTTAAGCAGAGAAGTAAAAGAAATAAATGTGTAAATGTTCAGGAGAAGATTGGGCCATGAAAATCAGCAAAGTGAAATCATTGTGGGACTATGCCAGATTCTTGTAGTAAGAATAAATCTCATCCATTCCCTCTGAAATGGAGGGACTTGAGGTTCTAAATCCCATAGTTCCATCTTTTGCTCCAAGTGAGATATGAAGATAAACCAGAGGACAACAATATGCCTGCCACCCCATCATCAGTCCTTCTGACACATGGGTAGATAGTCACACCACCACTCAGAACCCTACTCTGGGTCATCATGATGCGTTTTCCAAGAACCATCTGGAAGGTATTTTGGAAGAGAAAGGCCTAGAAGACTTCAATGTTTATGAAATATTTCATGTTAATCAGACTCAAATTGTTATATCAGAAAAATTAAAAGAGAAGCAAAAATGAACTAAATACCATCCAAGATTCATTTCAGCTCAAAATTCTGTAATCTTTTTAAATCATTGGTTGTTAACTTTGATGATGGTGGGGGTGGGGGATATGCAGCAAATTCCCTTGAGAATCCAGGGGAAAAGATGGATTCTCTTTTATGGAAGATGTTCTCTCTCTCTCTTCTCTGTCTCTCTGTCTCTGTCTCTCTCTCTCTCTCTCTCTCACACACACACCCCTTTATTTATAATTTCAGAGGTTTCATACTATCCCAGTTTAAGACCTCCTATCTCTCTCTGGGCACTGATTAGGCATGAATTTGAATATGACTGAAGGATTTTCTTTTGTAATCAGATAAATACAAGATTCTTACCCTCCCCTCGAAGTAACCAGGCTCTCAAACCTGTTCCTCTTCCATTTCTTGCCATGGATTTCCCTGGTATACCCAACTCTAAGCTCAACAGAGAATACTGTTCCCAAGCCAGTGCGTCTCAGAAAAGAGCCTTTGAGGCACTTGATCCTTCTCCTATCTTCATGGCTATGTCCATGGGACTGGCAGCACCATGGCACTGGTTGTCTCTCCTTTCCAGTTGGACCCTAAGTCTATTATCAGATTTAGAAACTGGATCAGAAGTGGGATGTAGGAGGTTAAAATGGTTCAAGCAGCTCCTTCCTAGAGAGACAAGAAAAAATTGGTCTAGTTTGCCACAGGTGTGAGTCAGAGATTAAGGGAGAATTGTTGCCATTGAACTGAAGCTTTTAAGGGTTTTGGAGGTGCTGGCAGCTGGGCTGTGTGAGCAAGACCTATAGAACCGGAGCTTGTATCAGGAGGTGAACGCTGGGGTTAAACATTTCTCACACTTAAATGTTCTCAGTACTCAGGTCACTCCACATCTCTGCAAATATGGGAGAGTATTTGTATCTGGGGAAGCATAATTCTCACTGCTTTGTTACCACCACTGCGGTGTGGGATCCGATCTTTCTGTCACTAATACCACTCTGGTTTCCCCACAACCTTCACTTTCTGGGAATTTCCCTCTACATGATTTCCCAATGGCTGTTTATTTACCACTTGCATTTCCCTACCATTCAAACGCTTTTTCAAGAATTTCAACAAATACTCAAAATTTGGTCTGACTCCCTTTTTAATATTCCAAGCCATGATAAACTATTTTGCAAGTCATAGCAACTAGATAAACACGAGTTGCAATTTCTCCAACTGATGAGAAAGTGCAATTTTGTTTCATGGTTTTGTTTTGTTTTTTTCCTGCAGAATCATAGAAAACAAAATGTTGGCAGAGTTCCATGGGGAAAAATAAGAATTTCAGCAGTTTCACCTAATTCCATTACATCATCATTTCGCAAATTCACCAGTTGTTAAGACCATATTGCAAAATGTCACCAGCAATTTCACTATTTCATATATTATAGAGAAAAGATAATTTTGTTGGGTGCCTGGAGAGAAAGCAGAAGAGGAACTTGTACAAGAGAAGTGTCATAGACAGTCATGTGTACACTTGTCTCCTACAAATTCTGATAGGTGCAGAGAAGATTTTGACAAATTGTTTCCGTTCATAACGTTTATTTTTTAAAAAGAACAAAACTGCCAACCTTAGTTTGTATCATTGAGCTACCACATGTGTTTGGCATATTGTGTGGAATGCAATACCCATGAAATAGACACTTCTGTGAATCTCAAGAGTGAGGCCTATCTGCCTGGAGCTCCCTACCACCCACACCCACACCCCCCCACACACACATGCACACACACACGCACACATCCTCTGGTTCATTTCAGGGCATTCTTCGCAGTTCACCAGATTGGACAAGTGATTATAAACCCAAGGTGGGTGGAGAAGAGACTCCACAACTGAGGATGTGGTGCCAACCTGTTTTGAAAAAAGGAGGAACAGTGAGAAATTAGCAAGCATAAGTTTTCAACAAAAACTATGCCTTTCTTTTCCTGTTCCAATCCCCACGGCACTGAAAACTAAACCATTATTTATGTATGTAAGCAGTGAAGCCATATAAGGGTCGAGAACACAGAATGCCTGGATTTGACTCCAAAATCTGATGGTTACTACCTATAACTATCTCACAGATGTCAGAAATCACTTAATTTTTTTGCCTCAGTTTCCTCATTGGTAAAAGGGAGAATAGTAATAATAATAATAATAGTGATATCAAAGGAATAAATAAGATACATAAGAAATAAATGAATATATATGTATATGTACATATGTATATGTATATATATGTGTGTGTGTGTGATCACATATTTGTGATCAAGCTATAGTATGTACCACACATACTTGTGATCAGCAATAGTATGTACCATACAATTACTTACTATTCTTGCCTCATATGTTTAAACTGCTTTACTGGGACAGGATAAGTTTTTGAATTATAATCACTGTCTTTTACAACTATACTTCATTCTAATCTGTGACCCATTCCTCTCTCACTCACTGGACCATGACTATCAAGAGAGGAAAATGACACCAGGGATGATCCCCTGAGAAGAACACTTGCCAGCTTTCTCTCCCTAATGCCTGAGAAAGGATTAAAAAGTTTCTCTGGTCTGAGGTTAGAGGAAAGAGTTAGAAGGGAAACAAAAGAGAAGAGTCTAGTGGTGGTATCTGAGATGGGTCCTTGGGTTCTGATTTGATCCATTCTCCCCAAGACTTGCTATAAATGAAGAAACAGTAGAATCCCAAACAAGTAGGAACACCTTAGAAAAGGAGAGATCTCTGCCCTGCATCCCAACTGGACTGAGTAGTGCCAACTTCACAGAACATCCTACCACAGCGTGGCAGAAGTCTGCAGAGATGGCCACAGACGGTGTTGAAACAGGGAAGACCTAAAACGTCCCCACTGGTTTTGCCACTGATCAGAAAGGTGTAGGTGAAATAAACCTTCTCTCTGCTCCAGAGGAGTGTGGGGTAGTTTCACTGGATAAATAAGAAAGTCACGTTGAAGGGATATTATTGTCCTGATGCAGGGATACCACAGTGGAAGTGGAGACACTTACATGGCTAGAGGTCAGTTAGGAACTTGGTGTTTCCATAGATGCCAGTGTGGCAGGATAGCAGTGCCCAAGTACAAAAGGAAGTTTGTACTATCAGTGTGGAAAGATGCCAATAACCAGAAGTCCAATTCTCTTCTCATTGATGCCATGGGATGCTACATAATGCCCCTGACCTTAGATGTCAACTCTGGGTTAAAGGGTGGGATCAGGGAGGACAAAATCCTGGATTAACTCAAGTATAAGCCTGAAATGAATGGTTTTACCTGAAAGTAATTGAAGATTAAATTTCCTGCCAGGTGGTAAAATGCGGCTTGAAGTAGGAGAATAATTTGAGTTGCAAGGAAACAAGGAGCATAAGGACTGAAAAGTCATACTTGCTAACTTACCAGAAAGTAGAAATGGCTAGGACTCATGTTCTAGATACCCTATAAATTAAGTAACTGAAGCTCCACATTCCAAGATGACACTGGGAAGGAATTCTGTTTAAGCAGTCTTGGGTTTCCCCACTTTCTTTCTAAAAGAAGAACCCCCGCCCATTGATAGCCTGCTAGAAATGTCAGAAAATAAACAAAGTAAGACATGATAGTAACAGAAGAAGTAAGTGTATGCTATTTACATGAAATTAAGAAGTAACTATATTGGACCCACTGTAACCGAGGAAAAAAACCAAACAACCTGGTAGATAGAGCTCTGAATTCAGGTCAGAGGTCCTATCTTGAAATCCCAACCCTCCCCTCTTACTTAACTGTGTAATCCTGGCCAAGCACTTTAGCCTCTCAGAACCTCAGCCTCCTTATCTAAAGGTGTGTCTCCAGATCAGCATGAAATGAAAGCAGATATGGAAAGTACTCTCACACGGCCAGACCCATATAGGTGCTTACTGAGTAATATCTAAAGAAAAAAAGCCCTTCCCCAACTATTTGGTTTCCAAACCTGAATGGATTCTTTCCTCAGGCTTACAGTCCTCTGTACCATGCATACTTCCATCTCTGGCTGGGGTCTTGTCCGGAATGGGTGGATGACCCAGAACCATGATGCCCCATAATAATTTCAGTGTTATTTGCTCTTTAGATTCTGGTAGCCCTGCTCACTAACCCTTAGCACCCAACACTGCCAACAATCCCCACAACACACACACACACACACACACACACACTCTCTCTCTCTCTCTCTCACTCCTCACCCCTCCTTCACCAACCATGCCAGTGAGGTACCAGGATGCCAGGAGTGAAACCTGTCCTGTGTGGTTGGAGCCACTCCAGAGACCTCTTATAACCAAGAACGGAGAGACTAGCTAAAATAAATGGACAGGTTTGGCTCTGGAATGAAGCCAGAGCCAAACTCAGAGCCAAACTGCTCAGCAACATTCCGTTGTCCAATTTAGGTGGTGTTCCGGGACCAGGTGCCGGAGGGGACTCTGTGGAAGAAGCAGAGGCAAGGAACCACACTCTCCATAATAAAAGGAACAGAAACTTGGAAAGGAAATAGTGCTTTTGAAAG
Source organism: Lutra lutra (assembly GCF_902655055.1). Classification (NCBI taxonomy): domain Eukaryota; kingdom Metazoa; phylum Chordata; class Mammalia; order Carnivora; family Mustelidae; genus Lutra; species Lutra lutra. The sequence continues at coordinate 56,939,399 of NC_062290.1, forward strand.
AGTAGCTCTTTGCAAAGCTTCTGAGGCTGGTAGAAAGAAAAAAGGGGGTGCATAGGAAAGAACAAGAGATGGAGAGGCGCCCTAGGGGGCTTACCGGTGGAATCCTCACTGACTCCCTGACAGCTTGATGTATTTCAGTGCCAGAAACTGCTGACCATAACCTTCCTGTTTAAGTTAGCACATTTTGTTGGCTTCCTTGTTATTCTGTCCTAGCTCCCTGTCTATGTTCACTTTACTCCCTTTAATACACTTAAGTCTGGGTCCACATTTTTAATAATGAATTTAAAATGTCCTGTTGTCGGGGCTTTCAGGGAAGAAAAAACAACCAACCAACCAAGTGACTACAAAGAAGCAGCAAGGGTAGCTGGAAATGCACGGAGAGGGAAGGCTCGATTCAAGCTGCAGTCCATGAAACCTGGAAAACTCCATCAGATTTTCCAGTTGCTCTCCAGCCTCCACATCCCTAAGGACCTCATTGTCCCTAAAGAAAGCCATTAGTGTGCACAGACTAATGAGACCCTTCAGTCACTGGAACGGGAGAGACACAATGGGGAGTCCGTTTCTGCACACTTGGCAAGAGAAAGGCTGCTAGAAACACCTGGTCCTCTCTTCCACACACACCCCCACCCACTCCCAAGCTCCAGTCAGGGCATGCCGGCTGCTGCAATCGTGGCTGCCTGAGGCCTTCTGCTAGGAGAGATACCCGCGAGGAATCAGAAGACTACTTTGGTGGGTCCTAGTCACCATCTGGGACTCCTGCTCCCAACCAGGGGACATCATGTCACAGTTTCATCCTTGATAATTGCTTTGGAGGAGGTCTTCTTGGAAGTAAAATGGAGTTTTTCCTGAAAACTTACATAAAGACACTAAGAGGGATCCACTGTTTCCTTAAGAAATAAAGAATTCTCTCAGGTTATGGTGGTGGGGAAGGACACATGACTATCATGGCAACCCTTATGTGCACATGGATTCACCTTCATAGCCTAAACTCATTCGGTTGCTACTCACATTTCCTCTGAGGAAAGCCCTTGGTGGCAGGGACAGCCTAATCCTGTGCACAGAGAAGCTGTGTAGCAGCCCCCTACTCTCCTATAAGAGTACCAGACCACCTTTCCCTCCACAGAGCATGCACCGTGAGTTCTAGTCATTACTTCGTAAGTCTCAGGAGTCAAGACATCTGCACCCAGTGAGGCTGTGATTCCAAAGTAACTACCTCACAGTTCTGGGCAGGGCAGAGGGACTGACAAAAAGCACACGACTTTAGTCTCTACAGGAGCATCTTGCTCTCTTTTAGTTTTTACTCTGATTAATCAGTGGGGATTCAGGGCTTGTTTATAGCCTCTGTGAGCTGGGATAGTGAGTCTCTCCCTGAGGAAGTATCCGTCCTTGGCTAAAGATTGGCTCCTGGACTGGCGTGGATGCTCCCAAGGAAGCGTGTGCCTCTAGCCAGCCTTCTGCAGCGAGGCCCAGCTCCTCTGTTCTCCTCTTTGCCCCAAATAACAGCACAGGCTTAAAAACGACAGCACAGGTGGACATGCACGTGCTGTGGACAGCACAGAGAAACCAGGGTCCTGCTGGGCTGCCTCAGCTACTTGCATGTCGCCTGAGGAGAGAAAGCACCATCCTGAGCTTCACTGAAAGGAGGAATGCAGGCAGCCAGCTACCACCAAGGGGCTCAGAACCTACAAAGGCAAATGCTCAAAACAGAAGTGCAAATGTCTGCCATGACTTGTGACCCTGGCTGTGCACCAGAATCGCTGGAGACACTGTGAAAAACAACTTCCTGAGGTGCACCCAGTCTTCTGAATCAGAATCTTAATCTAGGATACCACCTCTGCTGTCAAGACTTGCTGAAGCTTCCACATAACATAACTCCCTCACCTGTCCACCTGTACATACTTCCCCGGTAGGCTTTTAACACACCCCTCCTTACCCACATGTTCATCTGCACTCCAGGTCCCACTGGACTCTGAGCCTGGTAAGTCACAGAAATGACTGTCATATGACTAGAAGTCTTCCCCTCCCTCCCCAGAAAAGAGCTGGATATTCAAAATTAAAGTTAATAGTTGAGTTTCTACATTCATAATTGGAATCATTGGTGATGTTTCCTTTATAATTGGGATCTAGGCATATCATGTATCACTCCAGAATTTAGAAGGAAATTTCTTAAGACTGTTGTTACATGCCCTCAGACTCATTAGTCTAAGCAGTGACCATGGCCTAAATCTTTTTCAGCAGCAGGACTGAAAGGTGAGCCCGGGGAAGGGGAGAGCTGTCAGGCTCTGACTTTCTCTCTTGGCCAGTGACTCATTTGCAGCTGCCACATGACAAGGGGCCCCAGAGAGTAGATAGGACACTGTGAGCATCACCCAATTACCAATTTTCACATTTCAGAAAGACCTAGAAACAGGGAAACAGACTATGATAAGCCCTAAAACCACATCACATCTCCTCTTTCCATACAGTTTACTTTCATTTGGCAATGTCATCAGCTATGTCACCCAGCAGTGACATATACTTTCTCCTCAAAACCCCTCTAGTAGCAAATGTCCCATGGGGTCACCTTCTCAGTCAGCTGAGTCAGAATCACAGAATTCTGGAAATGGAAACCTGACAGAGATCTTCCTAATAACAGGGGAACTGTTAATATGTCTTGAGTACCTACTGTGGGCCAGCCACTTCATATATTTCTTTTCATATAATCCTCACATGAATCCTGACATCTAAGTTTCATTGTTCTCCTAGTTTAGATGAAAAAACAGACTTGGGAAGGTGAAGTGATCTGTGCAAGGTCACATATCTAGTGACCCAGATCTGTGTAACCTAAAAGTCCCCGTTTCTCAAAGTGGAAATTATATACAAGACAGCATGCCTAGAGTCATGAAAAGCAGCATAAACACAGCACATCCTCTGAAGTGCCAATTTTATTCAATGGCAAATAATTTAAAACACGGTTTTCAGTAAAGCAAGCATGCATTTATGATGGGGGAATATGAATTTGCACAAAATGTAAAGATAAAACATTAAACTTTAGGAAATTCTTACTGGTGGCAAGTACTTCTGGTTTGGCCTCACAGACCCCCAGGGCTGTTACCATATTTCCCAGCCAGGAGGAAGATTCCCAGCATTTTGAAAGCAGAGCCATAAACCCAAACAGAATTTAGGAATGGCGCCCGCAAGTGAAGATGGGGGAATGGCACTTGCTCATTAAAGAGCAAAGAGTAGTGACTCTCTTTTTTGAGGAGGCTCAGTTTCAATGCCCACCACTAAAGGAATATACATCCTATAAGGCCCGAGTTCCAAGACCTTACCCGCCTGACTGATGTTGTCAGGGGGCTTCCAAAGCTGTTCAATATGAAGATAAGAATCTACACCAAATGAATGAGCCAATGGCAAGCCCTACCTTCCCCAAACTCCCTAACACACGTGCACACCCCCCCACACACACACCACTTCTTTTTTTTCTTTTTTAATTTCTTTTCAGCGTAACAGTATTCATTGTTTTTGCACCACACCCAGTGCTCCACACAATCCGTGCCCTCTCTAATACCCACCACCTGGTTCCCCCAACCTCCCACCCCCCGCCCCTTCAAAACCCTCAGATTGCTTTTCAGAGTCCATAGTCTCTCATGGTTCACCTCCCCTTCCAATTTCCATCAACTCCCTTCTCCTCTCTAACTCCCCTTGTCCTCCATGCTATTTGTTATGCTCCACAAATAAGTGAAACCATATGATAATTGACTCTCTCTGCTGGACTTATTTCACTCAGCATAATCTCTTCCAGTCCCGTCCATGTTGCTACAAAAGTTGGGTATTCATCCTTTCTGATGGAGGCATAATACTCCATAGTGTATATGGACCACATCTTCCTTATCCATTCGTCCGTTGAAGGGCATCTTGGTTCTTTCCACAGTTTGGCGACCGTGGCCATTGCTGCTATAAATATTGGGGTACAGATGGCCCTTCTTTTCACTACATCTGTATCTTTGGGGTAAATACGCGGTAGTGCAATTGCAGGGTCATAGGGAAGCTCTATTTTTAATTTCTCAAGGAATCTCCACACTGTTTTCCAAACCACACACCACTTCTTGTCTCTACCTCTCCCACCCCCAGAACTTAATGTCCCTAAGTCCTAAGTATCTTTTTTTCAAAAAACACACAGAATCATCTTTGAGGTGACTGCAATCATCAAGGACCTGGTTTTAAGGTAGGTATGTCAGCCTATACTCTGTTGAGGCTTGAATTCCTCCAGAGAAGTTAATCAACAAATTCTGAAAAGAATGAAAGAAAGGACTCCAGCCAGGTCCTCGGCCCAGTAGAGCTAGGTGCAACTGCCTGGCATCCTATTATTAGTTGAAGTGAATAGGTTTAACCAAGAAAACCTCAGAATAAAGCAAAAACAGAACATCACCTGGTCTGGCTGGAAAGGAGACCCGATGCAAAGGAAAGGGTAGTGGCACTGCATCTACAGACACATTGCACCAGTCTGTGCCATGCTCAGCTCCCCAAACACATCTACTCTCCCACCCCACTGACCCACTGGTCTTTGCAATTCCTGTTGACTGGGAGGCTCTCTTTTCCACTCATTGCCTGACTAATTCCCACTGACTCATTAGGCCTCAGCTTCGATGTCACTTCTTCCAGGAAGATTTCCTTGATTCACTTCAGCCTGGCAACTTCTTGTTTATTCCCATAATACCCCGTATTTCCCCCCATCCTAGTGCCTATCAGACTGCATTGTAATTGTCTATGTACTCATCTGTGAATGCCACAAGAGTGGCATTCTCAAAGACAATGCCTCAAAGACAATGCCCAGCACATCGTTAAACACTCTACGAATGCCTTCTGAATGAATGAATGTTAAAGATACACTACAAGTTCCCAAGGATGCCCACTGTGCCACAGGAATACACTTTTCTGGCAACCTGGCCACCTTAAAAGCCCACAGCAGTAAGAAGCTGCTTTGGAGAGGACCAATAAAGGAGAGGAGCCCAACCTACTATGTGCACTGAGGACACAGAGATAAAACAGAAAAGGTCTTTGCACTGGAGACACTGAATCTAATGGGGGAAACTATTAGGGACACAATAGTGAGGACAGATTGCATTGATACAAAGCTAAAATAGAGACAGATGTGAAAAACAAACTGGGTGAGCAACGCCTTTGCTTACATACTAATCTTACTGCTCTAGAATGTTTCACTAGACAAAGATTTTAGAAGGAAATATTCATAGAAAAAGAAGGAAATATTCAAGAGAACTTTGATATACACAATATGTTGTTCATCTGTAAAATAACTGAAAGTTAATAAAACTTTTTTGTATATATCATTTTATTTCATTTTACTCATGCATCAAATATTTGGGGATGCTTCTTTATACTAACATCTACTGTTGAGCTGTTGGGAGGGTTCAAAGATAACTACCTCTAAGGGGCTTGGATTCACATGGAGGAGATAATTAATAAGTAATTCAAGGCAGAGACAGCGGCTGGGTAAATCAGGATTATTTCTATTGTAAGTGACTCAATCTGATTTCACTAACAAAGGAAACATATGTCTTATGTAATGAAAATTCCCAGGGATATCTTTATTGAGCTTTAGCTTTCTCCAGAGGCTTAAATGATGTACACCAGTCCCCTCTCTCAATCTCTCGCCTTTCCTTATGCTGAGGTAGCATCACTCTCAGCCTCCATCATGGTAGCCACTCACAGTTTAAGGCTCAAATCTTCCAAGGCCCGGTGTGACCTGAGAAAATAGAGCTTCCCTTTTCCCACAGGTTTTAATGAAAATTGGGGGCTAATTATCCTTGGCCTGAGTAATGATCACATACTCTCTCATGAGCCAATCCCTGAACCATGGAATGGAATTAGCTGACTGATAACCCTAGGTCATATGCCCCTCCTCCAAGCAGATGTGGGGCCAGGCCTACCCAAACCACATGGGCTGAAAGGAGAATGAGTCTTGAGTAGTCAAGAGTCCTTAACAACAGTCTGATTAAATGCTTGAGACTTAGTCCTCATAACAAGTTTGTGTTTTTGCCCATTTTACAAAAGATGAGGCTAGTAAGAACAAGAACAGGACCAGAATCTGTGCCCTAGTTCTGTGCTCCCTCCATTTGTGTTGGTTGGAACTTGGGAAGTGACAATATTTCCTTGGATGAGATAGTATAAAATGTTCACAAGCATTATAAAACATTTCACATCCATGACTCTAACAGCAGTGACACCTGCCTCCCATCATTGTGACAATGAAAACTGCTCACACACATTTTCAAAGGTCCCTTTAAGGGGCAGCACTTCCCTCACTTGAGAAAAACTGAATATTACCCAAGATGAACCTTATTATCAGGAGTTCCATCCTTCTCAAAGTTCCTAAATGTAAGCTCTAACATTTGTTTCAAAGATAGACTGAACTTTTGACTGGACATCTCTTAAAGATCCTCTAGTCCAACCCCACAGGCTAGCAGTTCTGGTATAGAGGAAAAAGGATAAGTGAGGGTGGCAGGGAAGAAGACAGGCAAAGAATGTACTCCTAGAAGGTGAGTGCAAAGGGTTGTAGGTTGTAGGTTTCAGTTTCCCATTAATGCTCCTCTGCTTCAGATACTATAATCACAGACATTAATGCATTTTTATGATCAGGATTCAAGCTGTTTTCTTGGGGAAGATGGTATTATCCTCCCTACTTGAGTAAGGTAAGAAATTATGGGCCTGTGGGAGGCAGAGCATTCAATTCTGGACACTAGTCATTAAGAAAGATATTGCCAAATTGACCTGCATTCTGACGGAGCAAACAGGATAGGTAAGAATTTGAAGCCAGCTCTTGACATGAAGAACACATCAAGGAACAGATCAAACCACACCTAAGAAAACACTCAAAAACCTCCTGAGATACTGAAGACAATCAACCAGGAGTAGACTTGGAATTACTTTAGATAGTCCCACTAGTTCGAATTGGGTCTGAAATAAGGACAGAAAACACTTGAGCAATGAGAGATATCTAATAGCAGAATGAGTAATCTGGTAAGCTAGTAAGTTCCCCACTGCTGGAGGTATCCAGCATCCTGAGATGATGAAGTGGGTTTTAAACTTAGCCTCTTCGATGTTCTTAAACAACACAAAATGGATGGTTTTAGTGCCACCCACACGGCTAATAGCGACTACATAGAGCATATGAGTTGACAGTCATGCTCGGTTTCTACTAGAATAACTGTAGGGTTATTCTCTCCTATCCAAAAAGCCTATCAGAAATGAGTGTGAGACACATTATTGTAGCATAATTTGAGTCTGTTCTAATTCACAAAGGAAAAAATGTCCATCTTTAACAAACTTTTGTATTTTATTGATAATAAAATACTTTTATCCAAACGAGTAATCACTTGGTAACTACTGGCCTCAGGGGTTGCACTGGATGATCTATAAGGTTTATCCAAAAGTGGAGCCTAAACCTAGGGCTAGAGTGCCTACAAGGTGTTTAGTAACCTACCCACAGGACTTCTGGCAAGTACGACACGTACTACTGTGCTTCTGACTATCTCATGGGCAACAAGAGGCCCATAAACACAGGCCTCTTTAACAATGGTTAAAATGACTTTACATGCCACCCTAGAACTGCCTGGGGAAGTGGTGGCAAGTTTCAGAAAGCAACTGTGACCTCTCTACGTCACTCCTTTGTCTGAAGAAATACTGGTTAAGACAGCTCTCTTTGTAAAGGGTCCTCTCTGTCCGTTAGCACAGCTTGGAGATAGAAAAGACATTTAGCATTACCAGCCTCTAGCAATGAAGCCATTTTAAATCAGAAATGCTATGAGATTGTGGGATGCCAGATCAGATATTACAGAGACTGGAAAACTCCCATCTTGCCTGAAAATGCTATTGTAAGGATTTTCCCCAGTCTTTGATCTTTGAGCCACTAGAGCCAAGCTATTGGCCTTTGCATATTCTCATGAAATCAAGTCCTTGCAAGTGGAAACACTGTTCTATTTTGTACCATAGGATTTGGCATGATTCTAGGTCACTGCTTTGGTGAAATTACAAGACATGGATGTTTCTAGGGGACACTAGCGCATTAGGATTGTTGGAATCAACGTACAGAAATGTGGAAAATTGGGACTTAGTCTTTGTCAAGAGGCTCAGAGAGTGACTGTAACTTACTATTTCTGGTTCTCATCAAGAAACAAATGAATACCTTACTGCCACCACGGCCCCACATCTCAGGATTCTTTAGTCAACTCTTTCTCCCTTCTTTTCTCACTCTACACTTCTCCTTGGAGTATAAACTGTCCTTTCATGATGATAATTATCACCTAAATTCTATAGGTGATAGATAGATAGATATCTGATATCTGACTGATAGATATCAGTCCATCTGAATTTCAGACCTGTATATCCGACTACTAACTAGTCATCTTCAGAAATCTGGGTGTTTTCAAACCAGAATTCATCATTTGACAATTACTAACCCCTTCTTTTCACTCCCCCTACTTCACTACCAACCAAACCAGTTTTCCTCCATGTACTTCCAGTCTTAGCTAGTGGCACCACAATTGGCCCATCAGAAACATCACTGTCCCACTGGACTCCTTTTCCTTCACCACTGAGGTCTCAGCGACCCTCAACCACACTATTTCTCTGATTGGAATCTTGGCCTCTAGTTAAAAAAAAAAAAAAAAAAGAATCTGTGTGATCTTTCTAAAACACCAATCTGATCATGTCAGCCCTCACCCATTCCCATTACCACCTCCACCTCCCTCCATACCCTGATCCCCACCCTCACAAAATACTTCCAGCTTTCCTCATCCCTTGTGGGGTAACATCCAGGAGGTATCTAACCTTGTATTTTCTCCCACTTCCCCTGGATTTAATCTGTGTTTTAGATTTATCCAACTTTAGTCATCTCCATACTACATACTAGTTCTTGCCACTATATCTTTGTGCTTATTTCCTCCCCCTGATGCTTTTCCCACTTCATCCATCTGGTAAATTCCCATTTCTGCTTTAAAACCCACTGGCATGCCACCTCTTCCTGAAAGCCTTTCCTGATTCTCCTACTCCTTTTTGTCTCTTCATCTTACACCTGTAATCTCTATTCTTATCCTAACTCTGTTGTCACTGGAAATCCTCTAGTAAGCCATGAGCTTCTTGAGAGCAGGGATTGTGCCTTAGCTTCCTCTGCCTGTTTGGTTCTAGGTACTGCACCTGGCAAACACTAGAAGCGATTAACTCTTTGTAAGTGTAAAGAAGATGCTTTCAACCAGATTCTAAAGGGGAGAGAAGGGAGAGAGGAGGACAGATTTTTTTTAAAACCATCAACAATGCTTCTTATCCTTTAAAGATGGACATTGACATTCACCCCTGAAGGCACATGATTCTTTCATTTCTGGAAAACTTTAATGATCCTTTATGAAAAAGTGAAATTCTGATCATCAGTTGCAATGAAGTGTTTCCGGAGATAGATAGCGACGATCCAAACTGCTTCATGTGAAAATATAAGTGGTAGTCTTTACTGACGATAGAGACGCATCCCCAAGATTATCATGCTACTGAGAGACTGGTCGTAGACTGAGAGTGAGGATGAGATGGGGTGTTTCCCTGAGTGTCTGGATCAGATAGGCAGGAACTTGGCAAGAGGACTCATTTTGTAGGGATACAAACTGTCTTAAAAGCAAGGTCACAGGCTGGTGGAAAGGGGAGGGATAACCAAGAAGAGATCTCTATGGGAGAGCATGGACAAAGGACTTGAGAAAAGAAACCTGTGGTGACAAGTTGTCATTTCCCCCCCTATGGTATCCAGTTTTAAGGCATCCTTGTATCATTCCCTCCAGCACCCTATTCTCCAGTAAAGCTTTATGAGATGTCACAGCCCCATCTTAGCTGAACTCTGGGGAATTAGTATAGTGGCCAACATCCACTGTCACAGCATAACACAAAGACCTCCAAAATAGTTTAAAATGGAGGCAGAATATATTGCCCACCAGACAAAGAAGAATCGTGTTCCTTAAGAAAAGTCAGTGAGTCTCTTGAAGCTACAATAGAAAGTGGCAGATAGGATATGGAGAAGGGGAAGTTTTTTTCAAATTTCTGATTATTTCAAAAGTGGATTGTAAAGTCTTTCTTGAGTTTAGTTACTTTTCTGGTTTAGAATTATTGAGGCACAGGTATAGTTCTAAAGCAGGTTCAGAATAGGCTGCATGAGGCTCTTAGGGGTTTCAGTGTCACTCAGCAGGCAAGTTTGACTAGGCATGCTTGAGGCTTAGTGAAATTTTTATTTAATGTTTTTGTTGGAGTAAAACAGTACGCAGATAGTTCATAATAGTCTGGTCTTCACACAGAAAGTGGCCATAGTTCAAAGTCAGATGGCAGTCCAAGGTGACAAGCAACAACCAGGGTGAATTTCGAAGTGCTTTGGTGTTCCTGAGAAATTCCCAAGGCACCCTGGAGAGGCTTACCTGGTAGAATATTAGGGGCTCAGATGGCAAATATTTGGCTATTAAAGGAGAGAGACTTCTGAACTTGGAGCAACTAAGGCTACCTGGGTTTCTGAATGTCACCCCCAGATTAAAATCACCTTGAAACCCATTTCTTCCTACAATTAGTAATGTTGGCTCCGACCTTTGTATCATTTGAACTCAGGGAAAACACCACATCAGAGTTAAAGGTGGGAAACTGGATCTATTCTGCACAACAACAATCGCGCTCTGAGTTATATACCAAAACCCACAGATACCAGTTTTGTCTACTTAAGCAATGTGAGGCTTCCACAATCTTTTAAGGAAATATTATCATTTCCTTACCATGAAAAATTACCAGAGGTATTGTTCATTTTTTGTTTGAACACAATTGAAATCGTACATGGTAGGGAAGTTTTTAATTAGTCCGTTCTGAGCAGGAACTGTGTGTGCTCACTGCGGTAGGAGCCTAATAAATTACTTCATAATCTCAGCCAGAGGCTTTGTGTTGGGAAATACTCATTAGTTTGCACCAGCAGCCAGCAGCTTCCTGTGGAAGGTCTAAGAAACACGCTGCAGTAGGTGTAGGGCAAGTTGCTTGAGCAGAACTTCTGGGGCAGTGAAAACAAATGGGCCTGCATGGCGAGGGAAGCCATGTGGACCTGAGCTTCAGTGTCAGGGGGACAAAAGAACTTCTAGAAATTGCATGCCAACCTCTTCTGCCCAATCTACACGTTCCTGCTCATATAGCTCTTTTCCCACCACCCCCAAAAAGGCTTATTTGTTTTCAGATCCCCCCCCCCCACTTTTTTTTTTAGTGTGGAGAAATCAAATGCTTGGAAATACTGGTCCCAGACTAGTAAGGCAATGTATATACTGTTCAGCTGAGATACATACATACCTACATACACACACACACACACACACACAGATAGATACATAACACCAGTGGGCAAAAGGTTAACCCAGCTGGTAAGAATAGTTCCAATCAGAGGGAACATAGGATTTGATATGTTAGTAACTCACTTGGAGGAGAGGTTGAGACCCCAAGAGGCATGTTCTTATAATAAAAGATGTTCCCTAAATTGCTTTCTAAGGAGAGAGGGTCTTGCTGATTTCAGGGTTCTAATATCGTTGCACTCTGGTGGTTTGGTAAAGAAGTTTGGGTGATTGCTGGGGTAGAACTGTTCTGTGAAATAAAGAGGTAAGAACTTGAAACTGTGGGTGAAGTGTTCAGGGAGAGAACCAAGAAAGCCAGGCTTTGTAAGCAAGAAAGGAAAGAAGGAAAAAATGTACTTCTTAGCAGAGCAGAAGGGAATGTCTAAGGGGGATTTTGAAATTATTTGCTGTAGCACATACATGATAAACTCCTCCCTCCATTTGCCCTAGAAAACAGTTTCCCAGAAGCAGACCCTGAGGCTAGGATTCCTGTGCATGGGGCTTATTAAGGAGGTGCTCCCAAGGGAGACCAAGAAGGGAGCAGGAAAAACAAGATAGAGAAGAGGGCAAAATCAAGCTAAAATGCAATCCAGGCACAACCCGTCAGTCTGATCCCACAGGGGAACAGCTCAGTGTTGTCCCCACCAGTGGTTAGCAAGCTGCGCTCTCACACTACTCCACCTGTCAGTCTTTGGTCAAGGGTAGGGTGGAGGAGGGGGATCAATTCACAAGCACTTTGGCTCTGTTACAGAGGACAGTGTTCACTGAGGAAGAATTGTACAAGATGTTGCGTGCAAGAAGCCAAAGGGATAGGGAAGGCAGAGCAAGAAAAAATGGTAAAAGGGGAATTGAGGAGATCTGATAGAGCACTATAGCATCCACTACATAAATCTATAATAATGTCTATATTTGCTCACCATCAATTGTGTAGCAGTCCATTCTTCATGGTAACTGAAAGAAAAAAAAATGACATATGCATTCAGGTCAAAACCTTTAGGGAATAAAAGCAGAGACTGTCCTTGTAGGTGCAGAGAATGAGGAAGACCTGACACCTAACTCCACAGGCTTTTGGAACCAACCTCACAAATCATCCAAATACATTATGTATTCTCACGAAGCTATACTGCTGATGCTAGATTGAGATGGAAGCGATCTACATATAGCAGGTACATGCATTCACATCTCTAATCATTTCTGCTAGTAAAATGTCCATGGCTCCTGGCTGCCCACCTCACACAGTCCAATACCAGCCTCTAGCTCCAGCTTTATCTCAGCCAAACTCCTGCCATGAGCTGCTCCTCATCCACACTCCATGTCGTCCTTCCACAGTAGCCACAGCTAAACTAAACCTTCACATGCACCAGGCACTGAGCCAATACGGGTCATGGGTGTCACTTAATTCTAACAATAACTCCATGCCTTAGGTGTTATTTAATTTCACAAGTGAGAAAACTGAATTTTGATGAGGTAAAATCCAAGTTCTCTAAGTGGGTCAGGGGTGGGGCAGCATTTGGACCTAGGACCTGGTGACGGAAGAGTCCGTGCTTTTAGCTGTCGTGCTCCTTTCTCCATGGACATTGTCTCCCCTTATAAAGCCCTTTCCCCACTTCAGAAAGTCCATGCCCTACCATTTTCCAAGAGACAGTGCTAAAACTGCAAAAACTTTTAAATTAGGCAGAATTCTTGGAGGGAAGGAATAGAAATCCAATATACAAGAAAGGAAAATTATTGGCTTGAGCATTTGGGAAAAATACTGGGGTGGTCTACATGTTCAAAGGGATTGGCATAGGAACCAGGGCTTAATAGGGACTTAATGAAGCTAGAATCTTCTTTCTACCTCTATCATTCTTCTACCCCGCCCCCCACAGCCCAATAGCTTCAGCAATATGAGATACCTCTCTCTCTCATCATACATTTATCAACTTAGGAAGGGCCCTGATTGCCCCTATTTTGGTCATGGGTTTAATCCCTGTCTTCACCTCAGAGTCCAAGGGAATGGATTATTATGATCAGTGAGACCATGGACATGGGATCGTTACATGAGGGAGGGGTTGGGAGAAAGCCACTCTGGCCAGTTCATAGCAATCGCTCCTACAGTTCATTATACAATCTATGAAGATCCAGGCAGAATTACTATGTTCCACTTTCTCTGGCATAAAACAACCATTTATCATGCTCACAGACTCTATGGGTCAGGAATGTGGGTGGGACATAGCAGGGATGTCTTATCTCTGTTCCACAGCATCTTGGGCCTTTGATGAAAGACTTGAAACCAGGGGTTGGATACTTCTGAAGGCTCATTCATTCACGTGAGTGGCAGCTGAGGCTGGTACTCAGCTTGAGCCCCAGTTCCTTTCCACGTGGCCTCTCCGTGTGGTCTCTCTGTGTGAGAGGGTTTGGGTTTTCTCACAGCAAGGTGGCTAGGTTCTAAAGCTGAGCATCCTGTGAGCAAAAGCCATGTGGGAACTGTACTGCCTTTTCTAACTTAGCTTCAACATGCCACACTCAAGTTTTTGGAGGCTTACAAGTTTGCCCAGATTCAAGGGGACGGGGGAGGTGGGAATGAAACTCCACTCCTTGATAAAGTATGGTAAAATTCTGGAAGAGAATGTGGGACCAGAAATATTGCTGTAGACATCTTTGGAAAATACAGACTGTCACACATTTTCCCCTGTGAAGTCTCTTTGTGTTCGTCATATCTTCCCTAAATTATCATGAGCTCTGTAAGATATTCGTCTGTTATTTCCGTGCAGTGCCTTAAGCAAGACCTTATATGGACAATATATCATGGACAATATGTCTTCAAAATAAGTTGATTGGCTAAATATCTCTAACCTAATGGCATCACAATTTTTTCACCAACTAACTGTGTGACTGTGAGAAGTTATGCAACATCTCTGATGCTTGGTTTACAAACTGAGAACGTTTAACTAAAGTTGTGGTTTCTAAACATTCCGGTTTAGCAGCAACTTACAAATCACTTTCTTCAAATTACATCTAATGCAGAATTCCAGTATGTAAAACAATTTGGAGGGAAAAAAAGCCAGAGTGGATAAGAGGGTATGCTGGTGCACTGTTGGTGGTAATATGAATCAATACAGCCACTATAAGAAACAGTATGGAGAGTCCTCAAAAAATCAAAAGTAGAACTACCATATGATCCAGCAATCCCATTTTGGGTATATATCCAATGGAAGTGGAGACAAGATCTTGAAGAGATACCTGCACTCCCATGTCTACTGTAGCTCTATTCACAATACCCAAGATACGGCTATAACCTAAGTGTATGTCAACAGATGAGTGGATTAAAAAGATATTGTACGTGTATGCAGAGGACTATTAGTCAACCATTAGAAAGAAGGACATCCTGCCTGTTGCGACAACATGGATAAAACTTGAAAGCCTCCTGCCCAGTAAAGTAAGCCAGACAGAAAAAAAAAATCGTGTATGGTATCATTTATATGTGGAATCTAAAAAAGCCTAACTAATAGAAACTGAGACTGGGGCAGTGCTTACCAGGGGCTGAGGAAGGGAGAAGGGACAGTGCAGAAAATGGGGAGATGTTGGTCGAAGAGTACAAACTTCCAGTTATAAGATAAATAAGTTCTGGGGATCTAATACACTACATGGTGTTTAAAGTAAATAATACTGTATTATATACTTGAAAACTGCTAGGAGAATAGATCTTAAATGTTCTCACCACAAAATAGAAATGGTAATTATGTGATATGTTGAAGGTGTTGGCTAAAATTACGGTGGTAATCATTTGCAACATGTGACTAAATCAACATATGGTTCACCTTCAACTTACACAATGTTATATACCAAATACATTTCAATAAAGCAGGTAGGGAAGGAAAAAAAGAAAAATGCTCTTTTTGAAGCAGGTCTGCGCTCTTCTCTCCCCTCCTCTTAGCTGCCGTAGGTGATCCTGAGACAGTATCATGGAGCTAGTGGCCATCTTCTATTTTTAATCTTCTAGAATCTCCTCTGATAACAGGATCCACCTCTTTTCTGAGGAACCTCAACCTCCTTCCCACCACCACTCTCCTATTCCACTTGATTTCCACGGAACTGACCCTAGTCCCCAGCTCTAAAGATGAGAATGTGACCCAGAATTGCCCAAGCAGAGTCACCAAGACTGGTTTGAAAATAAGCCTGACCCATTTTTGGTCAGTGAGACTAATTCTAAGACTTTTTATTGAAAATGTCAGGAAGGAAGATGCTATTTGTCCTGGGATTGCTCAGCAGGTAGAATAAAAATCATAAAGCTATTGTTAGCCATCTTTGCTGCTTCATGGCAAAGAGTCTAACTGACAATGAAGCTCTAAAACACAGGGAAGAAGAACTAAGAGACAAGAATGAGAAAAGCAGGGAAGTGGTAAGTTGATAACATTATTTGAGCATCTGGATCCAGGCATGCCTGTTGCTAATATTAACCCTGGATCTTTCCAGACAGTTTGGTTGTTTTGCACTACTTCTGAATGAAAGAATTACAGCAAATACACAGAACTGAAGGTTCTATAGAACACAGTTTGAAAACTACCACAGTAGATCATCTTTCTGGCCCTTTGCCCCTCGTGAACCTCTGAAGGTATAGATCTTTCAGCTTTTCATCATTTGTCACTATAGCACCATAGCACTGGAAATGCATCGGTTTCTTGGAAATTACAGAATATCTGATGGCCATGAGGACACCAGGAAAATGCCTGTGGATGGATACAAGGCTCACTTATGATACCATCTGACATTTGCTCTAAGGCAACCCAGACTTTCTGTTTCTAGGGATTGAAATCAGTAGATGTGGAAGCTTTTAATCATACATAAATTCTATATTAAAAAGCCTTATGTTATGTGGGAAATTGGAAGGGGAGGTGAACAATGAGAGACTATGGACTCTGGAAAACAATCTGAAGGGTTTGAAGAGGTGGGCGGGGTGGGAGGTTGGGGAAACCAGGTGGTGGGTATTAGAGAAGGCACAGACTGTATGGAGCACTGGGTGTGGTACAAAAACAATGAATACTGTTATGCTGAAAATAAATTTAAAAAATGATTAAAAAAACATATAAAACAAAACAAAACAAAAAAGGGGCGCCTGACTGGCTCAGTCAGAGGAGAATGCAACTCTTGAGTCTCACAGAGACCATACATACATACATACATACATACATAAGTAGCCATATGTCTTCTGTAGGAAAAACCACATAAATGGACCTTTAAAATTTTTGTTAATTGTGGAGTCAGAGGAGCAGACTGTTAAATGCCCATTTTGGCAGAAGAAAAGGAAGAGACTGACCAACCAGATCTGATTGGCTTAAGTGTGCTAGTTTCTGCCATACCTTTATCAAAGCCTTGTTCACTCATCTGTGGAGGGGTGGTGGTCTCTCCCACACACCCCTATCTAGATATGCTTTAGGGGTTAAAAGCAGAACCTGGTGCTTTTTAGCTCTTCTTTTAAAACTTCTGAAATATCTCTTTGAATTTTTCTGTACCCTGCAGGGGGCCATTTACAGATCTATATCAAAAACATGGAACCATATGTGCTATGGTGAGTGCTGTGAAGTGTGTAAGCCTGACAATTCACAGACCTGTACCCCTGGGGCAAATAATACATTATATGTTAATTAAAAAAATAATAACATGGAACAACCTCAGACCACAAATGAATCTCACAACCTAGTCAGTGTTGACCACTGTAGGATCTGATGTCTTTGGCAAAGGATGTTATTTCAGCCTATCTCAGGGCCCAAAAGAGTCTTGGTGCTGAGTCAAGTTGGATGCTTTGCCTCTGTGTGATACTGTCTCTACCCATTTTCCTGTAGTTATTTCAAAGAGATTTCATAATACAGGAGGATCGCCGCAAAGATTACTTCTAAATGGTATTTAAATTTGAACCCTTACTCTTTTTCCGTGCTTTCCTTTTTCTTTTTTTTTTTTTAAAGATTTTATTTATTTATTTGACAGATCACAAGTAGGCAGAGAGGCAGGCAGAGAGAAAGGAAGGGAAGCAGGTTCCCTGCTGAGCAGAGAGCCCGATGCGGGGCTCGATCCCAGGACCCTGGGATCATGACCTGAGCCGAAGGCAGCGGCTTTAACCCACTGAGCCACCCAGGCGCCCCTTCCGTGCTTTTCTTAAGTCACCTTTGTACCATTCCTATTTTCAAATGATATTGCGGAAACATCTGTGTTTTAAGTTGCGTCCCTATCACTTGCAGGAATTCCTCTCTCTTTTTTCTCTGCTGCCTCATCCTGCCAGGAGTCAGACTCGGTTATGTCACAGTCATTTTCAGGAAGGCAACAGTGTTGCCAGAGCCTCAGATTTATACCTTTCTCATTCAGAGCAGTATCATTTTCAGGGCAATTACTCTTAGAAATATATACTTCAAAGTGAACTTGAGGAGGTAGTGATGAGACAAGGAGGGGTCTGGAGGCTCAGCTTCAGGGGGTCTGCTATAAAGGCCCCTCTCGTTGATGAAGAGAGACTAGGCAGGGCCCTGCACATAGTAGGTACTTAATAAGTGCCAAATGAATGAATGAATCGGTGACTAGAAGAGTGGGATAAAACATGCAATTTCACCCATTTCGGTGAGTTCACATAGTGGAAGAGGGAGAAATGATATGTGACCACCTATTGTCCCTGTGGGATAAACCTGAGGATCCATAAGTAATTTCCTAAAGATTATTTTCCTAGATTCTTACCTTACTGATGCTTAAAATCAAGGAACATCAAAATTGGAAAGGACCTTATATGCAAAAGTTCTCTTCTAAATATCTACAATTGGCCCTGAAGATCTCCAAACTTAAGTTTTTCTGAGCATATTGTGAAATATTAAGAGGTGTTATTTGGAGAAGGAAATATAAGTTTTGAAACAAGTTTTGGAAGCAACATAGTAAACAGAAGTAAATAGGCATCTTTACTGCTGGGTTCTCATTGTTTGTTTTTATTTGTATAAACATTATTTGTTTATCATTAATCAAGTGGAGGTCTGCATCTTCCCTCCCCTCCATCACATTTGTCTCTCATAGTCTTTATTGGCTATTGTTTATTGTAATTCTCCAAGGGGTAATATAGTGGACAACGTTCATCAAACGTTTTTAAAACAGAATCCCTTTTTTTTTTTTTTTTTTTTTAGTTTCTCCTATCACTATTACAAGGGTCTTTGATTCATGCTTTTGGAAAGGCTGTCCTAGAACAAAGTTCTGATTGTATTTCTTTTTATTTCTTCTATGGATATATTCAGCACAAGGCAAAATCATTCTCTTTTTTTTTTTTAAGATTTTATTTATTTATTTGACAGAGAGATCACAAGTAGGCAGAGAGGCAGGCAGAGAGAGAGAGGAGGAAGCAGGCTCCCCGCCGAGCAGAGAGCCCGATGCGGGGCTCGATCCCAGGACTCTGAGATCATGACCTGAGCCGAAGGCAGCGGCTTAACCCACTGAGCCACCCAGGCGCCCCCAAAATCATTCTCATTCCTTTCTTTTTTTAAGCTCTGTTCTTCCTAATAATGTAGTCCTAGTCCAAAAACTATATTAAAATATCTTGGTTCACCCTAAGTTACTTAATAAAACCAAATAAAAATACCAACAGTTTCTTTTAACTAGTAAAGATGATTCTAATGTTCAGACGGAAAAACAAACAAAAACAATGAAATAAAGAAGGAAGAGGGGTTGTTACCATCAGATCTCAAAATGTATTATAAAGATATAATAATTAAAACTGTGTTAATAATTGCACATTCCCACTTCAACAGATAACAGTGGAACAGAACAGAAAGAAATGCATCAAATATCTGCAGGCACCTGAAATCAGTGGGGAAACAGCACTGCAATTTTTAGAGCTGGAACACTGACTAGCCATTAAGACAAAAATAAAACCAGACCCATACTTAATATCTTATGTATTATAAGATAATACATATGCCAGAATAAATTCCAAATGTAACAAATTAAGTGTAACAAGTGAAATCCTAAAAGCACTGAGAGAAATTATGGAGGAATTCGTTTTATGATCTTAGGCTGGGAAAGACCTAATTATAATAAAAACCCAAGAGCCATAAAAGAAATGAATGAAAACCCTGACTACAAAAAAAAAAAAACAAGGTTCTACATGGCAAACCAACATCAACAAAGCCAACAAACTGAGAAAAAAAGTTTGCAACTCATATCATAGAGGAAGAGTCAATTCTCTAGTTTAGATGAGCTCCCACAGATCAATAAGAAAAAAAAAAAAGACTAAAACTACCATAGGAAAAAATAAAGGATATGATCTTTCCACAGGGAAGGAAATACACATGTCTTAAAACATCAGAAAACACGATCCATCTCATTCATTATAAGAGAGACTCAATATAAACTATACTGAGATATCATTTATCATAGTATGTATAGTAAACTACTCTGTGGGGAGAAAAAGGTTAGAGGGGAGAAGATGCTAAGTCCCAATATATACACAAAATACATCCACAGGTTTGCCTGAGAAAATCTTAATATTGTCATTTGTAGAGAAACTTGGTAGTTGAGAGACAAGGAGAGAAGGAGGACCTCACTCTCTTTTCTTTTGAATCGTGAAAGGCTTTGAAACATGTGAAAAAATAAAGAAATAAAGTCAGACCTAAGAAAATCTACTTTTACTCTCTTTCCGCTATGCCAGTTGGTTCAGATTTGGGTGGCCTCTGCCACTGCCCTCCTCTCGTTTCCAAAGGGTTCTTTAAGAACTGAAAGGGCTGCTCAAAGTCTTCATGATACACCAGGCTGGTTTTCTAGCTCATGAAATGAAAGTTGTCCTCATGATTTCAGAACACATTTTAATGTGATGTTTCTGACAGAGCAGCTGTGGCTTCACTTAGCAGCATATTTGAGCATTTTAGTCTAAATACGGCAGTTGGATTCCTAGAATAAAAGGTGGTAAAGGGATGGAAGTATGAAACTGTGGAAAGAGACTGATTTTCTAGGTGGCACATATTAAGTTTCAGAACTGTAAATTTTATTTTTACATTATTCTCCTGATTAGATTTTATAACATAAGTAATATTTATCTCAACTTAAATACATAGATACACATGTTTTGTTTTTTTGTCTCTTAACTTTTAACTGATAAAATGTGATTATTTCCCTCACAGCACTGGGTGAAGAGCTGTAGGATGTTACAGCTAGAAGAAACCAGAAAGATCTTTTAATGGTGTTGTTCAGCATAAATAATCTGTTTGTTAGGTATCAAGGGAATATCAGGTGACCTCCCTCCCTCTGTATTTGAACCCATTGCCCATTTCTGGTAGGATTCAATACAACAGTCCATTTCAGACTCTGAAAAGACATGTAGGGTCATGATAGCTTCCACTAACATATATTAAGCTTCCCTGGAGGGTGGTAAGGAGAACTAAAGGGAGCCTCAGAGTAGCAGAGTCAAACAGGCTTAGGAAATAACACGAGAGCCCACCAGCATCATGGGAGCAAGTAATTCAAACTCAGTTCAAATAAACAAAGTTACAATGATTTATATAGGTTATGCCTCCCTCCACTTTACACAATCATATTGCAGTTCAGCCTTCTCCCATTTAAAAAATGATGACCATTCTCACCTCCCAGTCTAACCCCTATGCATAACCACAATAATCCCAATCTTTTAAGCATCAGGCACCAAGACAGAATGGAGAATTAAAGCTACAAGTACAAGCTTTGCTCCCAATGTGAAGGAAACACATCCAATCCTTCTTCTTATGGGCATCTCACTTCATATGCTATTTAATATCTGCCTTTGACACTGAAGTATCCTCAGATGGACCCAGACTTTTCTGAGAGTTTAAAATATATCAAACGGGCATATATCAACTATGGAATTTCTTCTTTTTTCCAGTGGTCATATCTCATTTGTATATCATAATGGTTCAAGAAAATAATCTCCAAATAAAACCAGTTAGGAATCCACCAACCTAGACTGTACAAGCACTATAATGCAAAGGAAGATAATGACAGGATGGCCCCACCCACAGAGAGGGTCATGTGGGACTTTAAAGAGCTCCAAGCCCCGAGGACAGAAGAATACAACCTGCTGAGGGTTTGAGAAAGCTGTTGACCTCAGATCCCCTATTCTCACAACTACCTCCGTGTTGAGTCTCCCCTCAAGTATTTGATGAACCACTATTCCCAATATGATGAACCACTGTTAGTACTGATGAGAATTCTATTCTCTTGTTCTCTGGTTCCCAAGTAGAGGATCTTCCCCAAAGGAAGCCATTTTGGAGCAAATACTGCCAGTTCTCTCCTCTCTCCTACCTTAGTCTAATTCCTCCATATGGGAGAGTCACTTATCTGATTAATGAGATGGGGAGCTCCTGACTTCTATTGGTTCACATTCCCCAGGGAGTGGGGCCTTGAGTTAGATGAGAGCAATGCTGGCCTTTCAGACTTGCTTGGAGCCCATGCATGGGGGATACCTGTGTTTCTGATCTGCATTCAGGAAGCAACAAAGTGCATCCCTGTTCTCAGGCTCCAGCATTCCAGCTTGTCTCTCTAACTCTGCTCGTTGTTTGTTTGTTTTTTTTCCCCTGGGGTGCTCTCTCTTTCTCTTGCATTTGACAAGATATGAAGTAGGCTCCCTTCAGCAGCTCGCAGATTAGATGCGCCTGGAGTTCTTTGTGTGGACATCCTTTCCCTCAAATGAGTCCCCAGGTCTAGGCTGAGGTGGAAGGGAAGTAGTAGGAAATCTCATTCTGCCCCAAGTCCAAGCTGTGTTCTCCAACATGATAGATTAGAAATCCTTTATCTCGGACAACATATCTGATATTATATTTTAAGCCTCATTTGTCTTTTAGTGTTTCCTTATAGAATTGTTAGAATGCAAAATGGAAAAGAGGTCAAGATCCCCAAAATCTCTAATGCTCACCATAGGGTTCAAGCAGTCATGGGGTCCTTCTGCCTTATATGGATCATGGTGCTCACCTGTCCGCCTAGCAAGGGTATATGGGTATATTAACTGCCCCAGAATTATTAGAAAGAGAAAAATTATGGTCACTGTATTATAGCTTAGTGCTTCCAGCAGGAGGCCTGTGTATCAATGGCCTAAACTGGGAGGAAGGTAGCCATTGGAGTCAGCCAAACTTCAGCTTCAATTTTAACTCTTTTACCTATTCATTCTATAACTCTGGAAAAATTACTTAAGTTCTCTGATCCTCTGTTTCCTCATCAACAAATGGGAATAATTCTTTTCCTGTGGGTTTTTTGCAAGTTAAATTAAATTAAATCACATATACTATCATAGCATATAAATTAAATTATATACATTAAGTGCTTAGCACATAGCCAGTGCCCTCAGAATGGAGCATATTAATATTTCTGTGTAGCTGTAACTGGTAACCCAAGGAGTTCTCCTTGGATCTAATAGGCTATAATAACTCCACTAGTAATATATGCAATCTCACATACAGAGCCACAACCCTGGAAGGCCCAGCCTCTGCTTGCTAAGTATCCCCATAAAGAAGAGGGTTTTTGGTGGCAGCAGGGGGTGGGAGAATGGGACATATAGTTTTGAATCTGTGAGTCCTTGGGTGGTGGTGAAGGTCCTGAGAGAGCCTAGGACAGTGAGGAGCAGTTGATAAGCCAGGGACAGCCTTTGGCAACAGCACCAAGGAAGAACAGCTGGGGGTGGGGACCACTGGCAGCCATGAGGTGTGGGAGGGTAGGTTGGCCATTGCTAAGGCACCAGCAGCAATTTCTGGAGCAGTTGTGACATGGCCCATTTGCCAACTAAGGCTGTGCTTCTGAGGCAGCTCAGCGTGGCCTTGGCTGGGACCTTCTTGCAGATGGCCACAGCAGTGAGATCCTGAAATACTTCAGGAGCAGGGATGGGTACCAGCGATATAAGTTCTGTGTGGACCACAGGAACGACAGCTCAGGGTTGCGGGTGTGGTAGTTAGTTTGTTTCATAGTGTATTCGCTTTGGGGGAGGGGCTGCTGTAACAAAGTACCACCAACAGGGTGGCTTAAAGAACAAAAAATTATTTCCTCACAGTTCTGGAGACTAAAAGTCCCAGATTAAGGTTGTTTCCTTCTGAAATCCAGGAGGGAAAATCTGTTCCATGCCCCTCTCCTAGCTTCTGGTGGTTTGCTGTCAATCTTTGGTATTTCTTGGCTTGTAATTGCATTACCATAACCTATGCCTTCGTCATCACATGTCATTCTCCTTCTGTCTATTTCTGTATCCAAATTTCCCCCTTTTTAAAGGACACCAGTCAAACTGGATTAAGGCCCACCTTAATGACCTCATTTTAACTTGATTACATCTATAAAGTTCTTATTTGCAAATAAGGTCATATTCTGAGGTACTGGGGGTTAGGACTTCAACATATCTTTTTGAGGGACACAGTTCAACCCATAACAATAAGATAGCTCAGAGGCAGCAGTGGGTTCATTTGTGGAATGCCCGGGTACACTATCTCCCCAATGGGATGGGAATGGGACCCCCAAAGATATAATTCTCTGGCCTAAGGGATAATTCCACAGACTTCCAAGCAGCATTTCCCACTTCCAGAGCTGAAAGACTATCCATCGTGACTGCCCTACCTCAAAACTCTGCCAGCACCCTTCCCCAGAACATCTTCCCCTCAACGACTTCCCCCTTAGGAGTAGGGTGCTATTCTGGCTCACTCCTCATCTTGTGAACACACAGGGGACCATGATGTGGATGAAGAGGCCAAGTTATGACTTCTGAGCATACTCTGTAGGCAAAGGGCCAGTAACCCTTGCTGGAAAAAAGAAATCATTCAGGGAGGCCAGCCAGGTATCAATACATGGGTCAGACTCAGGAGTCAAGGATGGTATGAACATAATGGCATTTAAATGTCTGTGTGATGAGTCCTTTGGAAATCCTAGGACTAGTCCCCTGCTATCTCTCTCTCTGATAAATAGGGACAAGATGTCAAGCTGACACTAACAGGATTCTTGACTATACAGGGATTCAAGTTTCCAGGACTGGATAAAAGGCCCAGTCTTTTATTTCACTTGGACATCAAAGCTAATCCCACAATGACATCATAACATGCTTGGTTTGTTAAAGGTATTTTCATCATGTCATCAGAGATTCTGAATTTGCTCTGCTGTCAAGTGGCTTGCAGACAAAGGCAAGTAAAAATCTCTGTTATCTGGATATCCATTACTAGTTTATCCATAAGCCAGGGAATTCTTCCTTAAAGTGGTATCTTGAATTATGAAGAACCGGGGGAGGATGCCAGAGGCTACAGTAGAAACTGTTGAGAAGATGGAGCAGAAAGCAAATCCATGGACTGAAATAGACATTCATGAGTCAGACACATAGGTTAATATCACCACTATTAAACATGATGTGGTGGGGCGCCTGGGTGGCTCAGTTGGTTAAGTGGCTGCCTTTGGCTCAGGTCATGATCCCAGAGTTCTGGGATTGAGCCCTGCTTGGGGCTCCTTGCTCAGCAGGGAGCCTGCTTCTCCCTCTGCCTGCCACCCCTTTGTTTGTGTTCTTTCTTTCTCTCTCTCTCTCTCTCTCTCTGTGTCTCTGACAAATAAATAAAATATTTTTTAAATTTTTTAAAAAGAAAAGTGGTGTGGAAAATGGGGGTGCTGATTTAATCACATCCTCCCCCATGCTGGTATTCAGAACAGAGGCAAGGCAAAAATAGTGTCAGCTTTAATACTGGCCAAGCTGGATTTAAGACTGAAGCTGAATTTTCTGGTCAAAGAAGGCACCTCTTACTACACACTTCCACGTGTGGTTGTGGGAGTCTGATGTGAGATAGCTGGGTCTGCAGAATAGGTAGTTCCCCAACCTACAGTGTGGCGTCAAAGAGCATCCAATACCCACAGATTGCAGGAAAGAATCGGAGAGAGGAAAAATCTCTAGGCTGCCTCTAGAACAGAGATAACCAGCCAATTTGCAGGTTAGAATGACTGGGAGCTTTTAAAATCCCTGATGCCTGAGCAACATCTATCACCTTGTACATACCAGGCACTAGTACATACTTGAAAGCTCCCAGGTAATTCCATTGTGCAGGTAGGGTTGAGAAACAGTGCTTTGGGGCTAGACCTTAACCCAGGTGTGTTTACCAAAAAGAAAGTTGAAGCAGAAAAAGAGAATGTGCATGGTTTAGGATAGGTAGGCTTCAGAGATGGGGTCAAGATCAGCAGACATTTTTCCTCAGAGAGTCTCCTCAATCAGGTAAGTCCATTCTTGCCAGAAAAGGAAATCGAGGGGTTAGAGAGAGGCAGGGGCCTCCTCCTCAGGATTTCTGTCAGCAAAATGCCTATTCTGTGGGCCAAGACAAAAGTGTGAGGAAACAAAGAGTATGCCAGCCCCCCTAACAACAGTCGTAACAGCTACAGTGACTCAACTCCCACTGTGCACCAGGAGCTGTTCCATCTACTTCTGTACATTTAAATTTTGGAAAGATCCTGTGAGGTAGGTTTAATTATCCTCATTTTACCAATGAGGAAATGAAGTACATGGAGAGGTTAAGTCACTTGCCAAGTTCAGGGAGTAATTGAATCACAGGGCTGGCTTGTCTGGCTGCAGAGTCTATACTGTTCTATCATACACAGCTAGTTATTCTTCTAAAGAACAAAGAGAGAAGAAGAATTCCCAGAGAGTTCAAACTCTGTGTGTGTGTGTGTGTGTGTGTGTGTGTGTGTGTGTGTGTGTGTAACAGGATGAGGATCTGTGCTTCATTTGGGTTCTTCAAATGCTGTAATTCTTCTTTTAAATACCTACACATATACCCATAAAATACTGTCTTTCCACTAGATGACGTACACAAAGTTCAGGCAGAGTATTCTACCTGGATAATTGGAGTGATGTCCTGGGTATGGAAAAGTATGTGATGTCAAATGATGGGCTAAGTCCTCCGAGTGCCAGGAATTTACCCAACCAGAAGCCCATTAATATTGGTGGTTTTCCTCTTGCCTTTGGGGTCTGCAAAAGAAATGCCATTTTTAAAAAATAAGCCAATCAGAGAAAGACAATTATCATATGATCTCTCTGATATGATGAATTTGAGAGGCAGGGTGGGGGGTTGTTGGGGGTTGGGAAGGAAAAAATGAAACAAGATGGGATCGGGAAGGAGACAAACCATAAGAGACTCTTAATCTCATGAAACAAACTGAGGGTTACTGGGGGGTGATGGGGGTATGGAGAGGGTGGTTGGGTTATGGACATTGGGGAGGGTATGTACTATGGTGAGTGCTGTGAAATGTGTAAGCCTGATGATTCACAGACCTGTACCCCTGGGGGGCAAATAACACATTATATGTTAATAAAAATAAATTAAAAATTTTTTAAAAAAAGAAATGCCATTTTATATACACTTTGCCTGAAGCTTCCTAGAGTGTGAGAGTCCTGGCTATTTGGATAGAGAGTTCATCCTCTGGGTCCCCTGCCAACTGCAGTGGAATAGCTCGAACCTCCAGGCTGTGAAGCCTCCCTGTCAAGACCTGTGGACACTCTATTTCGCCAAGGGGTATGCTGTTTGCAAGTTAGCAAAAGGAAGGTTTCTGTATCTCTCAAATGTCCAGATTGAAATAAAACCTCTGTGAAGAAGACCCTAGTAAAGATGACTCGAGGCTCCCACTTGGCTTTGTCACAGAAGAATCGGTATGTATCTGTGTCCCTAACGCATGTCATCCTAATGTTACTTGTATATTTGACAAGATAGAAGGCAAAGAAAGAACAAGAAGCAGTACAGGATCCCTGGCCCCAGAGTTTAGAGGAAAGAGCTTAGGACCAGGATTCCACAGATTTTTGGGGGCACTTGTTCCAAGTTCTGAAATCCCTAACAATGCTGCAGTGACAGGATGCAAGCTTGAATGTGATTCAGGCATGAGCTGAAGACCAGGGAGGAGGTGTCCATCAAAACTATTTTTCTTTTGTCAGGAATCCTTCATAATGCCCCAGTTTCATGATGCCATTTTGGTGGAATTAAATTTCAAGCAGTTCATAATTATGGAATTGGTCACATTATGCTTCAGTTACAAGGCCAGTCACTACAGAGGCCAGCTTGTTAGGGACCCAAGAGGTAACTAAGGGATCAGCAGAGGCAAGTTAGGAACTCCCAGCCTCTTGCTTCACAGTCTTGAGCATAAAGTGACTAAGCAGCAAGCCCCTTCAGTTAGTGCCGGGTATGTCCTGTACTTTTCAATTTAATTCTGAATATTGTCTAAAAGTTATAGAGGCTCCAGAGAAGGCTTTAACTTCTAGCAGACAGATGGATGACTTTAACTCAGGCCTGCATTGCAATTTTGCAAGACCTGATCTATTTCTGGTTTGTTCTTACTCCGTGGATATAATAATACTTGAAGATCCCAGCTAGCATCATGGATGGTTTATTAGGGTCTCTTCTCCTTGGAAGACCCTGAAATCTGATTTGTATCTCCCCAGCACTATGAGAAAGCTCTAGTGAGCAACTTTACCACTCTCTAATCAGTGAATGCCCCAAGGGGAGAAGGGGTTCAGATGGTATCACTTCCCTATAGGATTTCAACCTCTTGAGTTATTGCAATCTTTGTAGCCCTAAACCCCCATTTTTATCTCCCCTGCCCCCACCATGAGAAACTGATGTAAGCTCTGCTCAAATTCCCTGCCTCTTACAAGTCACTCGATGCTTGGTTTCTCAGGCTATGTGTCCTTGCTGCTTGAGAATCAAGAAGTGCCTTGAAGGGAAAAGCATAGTGAAATAAGTCAAACAGAGAAAGTCAATTATCATATGGTTTCACTTACTTGTGGAGCATAAGGAATAACATGGAGGACATTAGGAGAAGGAAAGGAATCGGGGGAAATCGGAGGAGGAGATGAAGCATGAGAAACTATGGACTCTGAGAAACAAACCGAGGGTTCTGGAAGGGAGGAAGGTGGGGGGATGGGTAAGCCTGGTGGTGAGTATTAAGGAGGGCAAGTATTGCATGGAGCACTGGGTGTGATGCATAAACAATGAATCTTGGAACACTGAAAAAATAAAATAAAATTTAAAAAATATATTTCAGGTTTATCTCAGGGAGTTTCCCTTCTAACCTGAATTTTCTCTAGTTCCGACCATCTTCACCTATTTCTCAAAAGCCTTCAAATTATTTTTTATTCAGGTTCCCTAGTTTTTTTCAATGGGAAATTTGGTTGGCAATACACTAGTCTATTAATACCAGAATCCCAAAGTAAGTCTTTAACAATACAATTCATAAGTGTTTTAAACTGTAGGATCCTGTAGAGCAAATGTTCTTGACCTAGAGGATGGCAGAAGGAGTTCTATAGACCCATGAAGTCCTGGAATTGTATGTAAAATTGTGTGAATGTGTTTAAATGTCTTTGAAGGGACACATGACCCCAAGAGTTAAGGACCACTGTTGTAGGGTATCTACAGATACTTAATTTGTATTAAATACAAAATTGTTTGTATTAAATAAACTTATTTATTACCTATGTTAGATATCTAATTTATTAAATACCTAATTTAATATAATACTACCAAGATCTCGTCCCAGAAAAGGGCTCTCTATACCTAGTGTCTAAATATTTTATTTCAAGCCAATAAATATTTTTCTATTATAATGTTTCTTTTTCTACCATTCAATAACACCGCCATAATAATACCAGAGACCTCTTTAGCATTTGAATGAAGTTAATTTCTAGAACTGCAGTCTACATTTAGAGAAACCTACCCATAAGACTGAAGTTTTTCTTTAGGGCTGTCAGACATAATGATAGCCAACACAGGACTATCATAGTGGTAGCCCATTATGGTCCCTTGTTTCCTCTGTGAATCATGTAGTTTGTTTTCTCTTTATAAATAAACTATGGTTTATTTTCATGACTCAGGATAATAAATATTTTGCATTATAGCTGTGTATCCACTTGAAACTCATTGGACCTCTCCTTTTGGATATGCTCTCTAGGGGTTTATTGCAGAAAATACGCTGCATACAAGTCTGCCTTCTTTTTTTTTTTTCTTAAGATTTAATTTATTTGACAGAGAGAGATCACAAGTAGGCAGAGAGGCAAGCAGAGAGAGAGAGAGAGAGAGAGAGAGGAGGAAGCAGGCTCCCTGCTGAGCAGAGAGCCCTATGTGGGACTCAATCCCAGAACCCTGAGATCATGACCCGAGCTGAAGGCAGAGGCTTAACCCACTGAGCCACCCAGGCGCCCAGTCTGCCTTCTTTTTTACATGTTTGGAAATCACTGAATAAGATTAAGCTGTGGGATTGTGAGTCCACTGAAAATCAGCAGACTCACACAAAGGGCAACCTGAAAACAAGCAGAAGATTTCCACAGACTGTGTCCTGAAGAAAGGTGCACTCTAGAGAATAAGGCTAGGAGTAGGACACATTTTTTTCCTTAGGTCCTTGAAAGTTTCAAAATGTTATAAAGTCTCATATCTCTTGCCTTGCTCTGACCAGTCTGCCTTCTGAGGATCCCTGGCCTACTCTAGGGCTCAGCTGCTAACTTGGGGTCCTGCTGCCTTGGACAGCTCCACCTCCCCCACTACAAAATGACTGTCTGCCCTCCCCAGACAACTTTCCGCATTCAGATGACCTAACTGAAACCTCAAGGAATTTCATCCCTGTCCAGGGGTAAAAAGGGAACTCAACACCCAAAACACAAATAATCCAGTCAAGAAATTGGACAGAAGATAATGAATGTGGCTAACAGACACATGAAAAAATGTTCAACATCACTAGCCGTAAGAGAAATACAAATCAAAACCACAGTGAGATACTTAACATTACACCAGCTAGAATGGTCAAAATTAACAAACTTAACATTACACCAGCTAGAATGGTCAAAATTAACAAGGCCAGCAACATTAAGTGTTGGCAAGGTTGTGGAGAAAGGGGAACCCTCTTACACTGTTGGTGGAAATGCAAGCTGGTGCAGTCTGGAAAACAGTATGGAGGTTCCTCAAGATGGTAAAAACAGAACTACCCTATGACCCAGAGATTGCACTACTCGGTATTTACACCAATTTATACAGATGTAGTAAAAAGAATAGGTACATGCACCCTAATGTTTATAGCAGCAATGTCCACGATAGCCAAACTGTGGAAGGAGCTGAGATGCTATTCAACAGACAAATGGATAAAGAAGATGTGGTTCATATACACAATAAAATATTACTCAGCCAACAGAAAGGATGAATACCCAACTTTTACATCAACTTGGATGGGACTGGAGGTGATTATGCTAAGTGAAATAGGTCAAACAGAGAAAGTCAATTATGATAAGGTTTCACTTATTTGTGGAATATAAGGATATCATGGAGGACATTAGGAGAAGGGAAAAATGAAGGGGAAGAAATCAGAGTGGGAGATAAAACATGAGAGACTATGGACTTTGGGAAACAAACAGAGAGTTTTGGAAGATAAGGGGATGGGTGAGCCTAGTGATGTATATTAAGGAGGGCACGGATAGCATGAAGCTCTGGGTGTTATATGCAAACAGTGAATCATGGAACACTACATCAAAAGCTAATGAGGTAGCGTATGATGACTAACATAACACAATAAAAAAATAATAAAAATAAATGTCATGATCTCCTTGCCTCTTGAGTCTGGAAGAACTTCAGGATCCTAGTTTTCTGGGACTAGCTCTCAACTGTTCTCTTCAGTTGGATCCTATTCAGGGTTTACCCTGTCTGCTCAATAGCAATTCCAGATCTAGAATTATGGAAACTTTTCTTAAACACAAAATGTTTCCTGGAATTATACTAAATTCTCTAGGAGATTTCACTATGTGGTTTTGCCTTTATAGATCTGGATATAGACATTCAACATATATTTGGAGCCTAGAATAATAGAGACTTAATCTATATTTTAAAACATATCCCTCAGGAAAAACATAATAAAATATATTCTTCTGAGACTACTCAGAGAAAATCATGGGGTCGCACTAGACACTAAGGAGTTTAAGATGAATATGTGAGGCTTATTTTTAAGAAATTAATGCTTTTATACCATAACAGAATTTGATTGCAAGTGACAAATGGATTTTTAAAAAAATTTATAGAATGGAATTGTTGAAATTCCTAGCCTGAAAGTCAACTAAAACCAGGAATAGACTGCTACTAGGACATCTCAGCCTCTTTCTGTACATCAGCTTTCTTCTCTTAGTCTTCTCCAAGTCACTGGGAACATGACTGTTAGCAGCATCCAAGCTCACATCACCCAGCTTTGTCACAAGGCATGACCCAAAAAAACAAACCCAGGAAAGGGTTTTGACTGACCCAGCTTGGGTCAAGTGCCCATTCCCAGAAA
This sequence comes from Lutra lutra, assembly GCF_902655055.1. NCBI lineage: Eukaryota > Metazoa > Chordata > Mammalia > Carnivora > Mustelidae > Lutra > Lutra lutra. The sequence goes on from NC_062290.1 coordinate 56,971,036, forward strand.
AATCAGTGGAATAGGCGTGGGATAGGTAATGTTATTGGCTCAGCTTGGATCAGATGTCTAGCTCTGGCTGTTGAGCTGTGACAAGAGGACTGAGAACTGTAAGAAGGCAGCAGATCTCATTTAAATTGTATGTCTAAAATAACTCTTGGCAGATAAAACAACATTCACTACCACTTCCATAGGACCGTGTTCCTTTCACACTTAGAACATTCTAAGATAAGAGCATTTCTTAGAATCTAGGGCTCTTTATTTTTCAATGGGCTATAACATTTTTCAAATGTAGATGCCTCTGTTTGCAGAGAAAAATCGGATCTTTTCACTAGGAAGTCTCGTCTGTTCTCTAAATTTGCTCATTATCTGTCTAGAGCCCTCCTGGTCTAGGATGTTAACAACTGACTGGTCAAATCTCAGTTTTTGGTCTTAGGAATGAAAATGTAAAAGCAAATATTCTTATCTCTGGTGAGCAAATTTCCATCTTCAAACCCCTAAGGTGTCCCATGGACTCTGATGCAGTAGCAGCCAATGAATGATAAAGAGGTAACAAACCTGATTTCTGGCCAGATGCCATTGGCTAGGTTACTTCTCTTAAGATTCAGGAACCCAATATTTGTACTTCACGGGTCACAAATAGAATCATGGGGATGAACACGTACACTTGAGTTGTGAAATGCTGCGCAGATATAGGATGGCTCTTAATTCAAGTCTATCTGTGGTCTTTTCTACAGCTTTCTAGGCTAACCAGTTGGCCTCATACCCACGAACTCCCTCCATTTCTAGGCCCCATATCTGTCTACTATGCCCATGGCTCATTTAAATTCCTGTGATCTTTGGGGTTGGCAGCCTCTTGCCCTTAATCTGAAGTGGGCTAAGTCTAGTCATGCCCACTGTTCCCATGCTGTAGGACTTGGTCCTGGCTAGGAGCAGATGCCAAGCCATTTCAGGACTTGCTGCCTTAGAATGAGCAGGGAGTGGGAGGGTGAGGAGACAAAGGAAATGTTTCCCATCTGCTCAATCTGGAGGACACTGAGAGATCAAAATTTTGGCACAAAATGTTACCACAGGAGAATGACAATTTTTAATTTTTAGAAACAGAAAAAGCTCTAGACTAGGAGGCGAGGGACCCAAGTTTTACTGTTGACTCAGCCACCAACCAGCTATGTAAAATCTTGAGACGAATTTCACCCTCATTTCCTTGTCTGTAAAATAGAGTGATTGAATTCAGTAAATTGTACATTCTCCTTCCAGCTCTAACATTTGATGATTTGGATGCCTGTGCACAGGAAAGTGTGGGGTAGCAAAGAAGAGGGATACAGAGACTGTGCCTAGATCTATGGCTCCCAAGCTTGGCCATGGACCCCTCAGAGAGAAAGCACAGAATTTTTTTAAGTGGTTATCAAATCCATATTTGAGCCAAGCATCATCTGCAGACTGAATAAAAAATATTTCAAACATATGTGTACTATTTTTAAATTTACATAGGTGCTACTGGGATTAATCAAATGTCAATTCATTTTAAAGGTATTCATTATAAAACTGTTTCAAACAACAAACACCAAAAGAACAACTACCATTATTCTTGGGGAATATTGTTTGTTTATTTGTTTGTTCGTTTGTAAGAGTGCTTCTTACAAAGCGGAGAATCTTTGATGAGAAGTAAAACTTACAATATGGAGAGATGGTGCCTGGGATGTATTAACTTAACTATTGCCTTCTGATTGTAAGAAATCAAAGCTAACTTAATGTTAGACAAAATTCTATTAAGCTTTTAAACCCTAGCCTCAACATCACCTCCTTTGTGAGGTCTCCTGGCTGGGTCACCATACTGCCCCATCTCAACAAGTTTAGATATAATATCAGCCAGGGACCCAGTAAGAAGACTTAAGAAAGGACTATTCACTCAGGGATGAGAAATTTATAGGGGAAATACAAGGGCTAGGGCAATACCTCGTGTTAGGAACAGGACCATTACCACCAAAGGCATGAGAGGCTAAGGGAGGAGTGGTTGTTGGAACTGGTGAAAGAGAGTCCTGAGGAGAAGGTAGCCTGGGGTAGAGCTGTGACTCTGTTGCAGGGGTGGGGGTGCAGCTGGCCCAAAACCACACGGTAGGGAGGAAGCCAGGGGAATAAATAACCTCACTTCCCCAATCCTTGTCATCCACTGCTGCCTGTAATGGACCAATGCAACCAGAAGCTAGAAGACAGGGGAGTCTATTGATAGAGCTCATGCAGGTCAGCCTCTTGGGGCAAAGATGTGGGCAAAGAAGGGCTGAAAGTGGACCTACAGAAGCACATAGAAGAGACCCCCACTCACTCACTCTTTTCTAAGTACTTTGTACTTAACCTCTTTCTAGTACTTTCCAAATTCAGTGGTAATTATCTGTTGACGTTTCCATCTCTCCCCCCTCCGAAACACTGTGGTTTTCCTAAGGCCAGGAACTATGTCCTGCTCACTTCCGCCATGCCAAAACCAAGCACAATGTAGATCCCTAAGAAATATTTATTGAGTTTCAATTTGAGGCAATGGTTTTGAAAAACAAGTGCCATATGGCTGGTATAGGTGGCATCTGCTAATGCTGCTGGGTGTTCCTGGGACCCGTGGGTCCTGGAACACATCTCCTTTCCCAGAGCACCACATGAGATGAATGGAGAAAATCACACTACTCATGTGCTTATGAAGCTGAGGCCAGTGAAGGAATATGTCAAACTTCTTGATTGAAGTCTCTAATTTTAACACAAATGACTAAATCTCTAACTTCATGGAACTGATCTGAATCTTCTGAGAGTTTTTGCAGGGCAATTTTCCTTTTCTTATTTTGAAGTGTCTCCTACTAAATTACCCTGTCTTGTTTCCAGAATCACAGAATATTGGAGGGATTGGGGATAGCACATGTGAGAAAGTCTTTGTGCCAATATCTCTCAGATTCTGGAACAAGAAGGCTCTGCTTCAAAAACTGTTCCCAGAAGATCCAGTGCTCCAGAAAAACTTCTGACAGGTTGAGGAACAATGGGATTCTGTGGACAGAGCTATGCCCATCACAAGTCTGATCACACTGACTGGTGATTGCACCTTCTTTTCCTAAACCCTTTTCCACAGTCTCAGGTTGAGAAAGTTTGCCAATTGGATGCAGATTTCTAGGACAATGACTTCTCCCTGGCTTCTGGCTGGGAACTTATGCTGAAAGAAAAGTGACAATGCCATGTAACCCAGACCCCAGCCATAAGCAGGGACATAAGCCCCACACATATATTCTCAAGAGCAATATTTCAAAATGTTTTAAATTCCTAAGATAAGTTTTTATTCACATGGTAGCAAGTGTAGTATGAAGGTGAGCAAGACTCCATAATCATTCTGTGGTTCTGTAAGAAAATGGAGGAAAAATGTTTGGAGTGGGTGATTCACATGATCTTTATGGATGAGTGTCACCCAGAAATGAAAAGAGAGCTGCTCAATCCTTCCTTTCATAGATTGCACCTAATATGCCCACACAAAGCCTTCTTTTCTAGTCCATCAGGCACTGGAGTCATTGCTACTGTGGTCAGATTAGCGATACTGTGGCCAAAGTATACCCTGATCAATTGTTGAAATGCAAAGGACAAGCTGTAAGTGAGAAAGCTGTGTACAAAGAAGATGGAGGGATAGACCGTTACACGTAGCATCAGAGGATTAGCCAGTGGCCAGAAAATACAGGAGACTCCAGATGCAAATTCTTCTCACAACTAGGTGTAGAAGGGCACAAGCTCTATGCCCTTCTAAACAAAAGGGAAGAATCAGGCCCAAACCTAAGAAGAGTCTGAGAAGAAAATTCACAACTGCTTTGTTTCAGGCGCTACAGAACCTAAGTAGTTTGAACCCAGATGTCCATCTAAAATTAAGAAGGTAGAAAAAAGGAAAATAGAAAGATAGCAATAGAAATTAATGAGATAGGAAAAATATGTACTGGAGAAGATGAGCCAAGAAAAATATTGGTTCTTAGAAAAGATTAAAAACATTGATAAATTTTGATAAGATGATTAAGATGAAAAATGAGAAGGTATCTTAATCATCTTATCAAAATGATAAGAAAAGGGGGACATAATTATGATGTTGGACATAATTATGATGGACATAATTAGTGAAAAGGGGGACATAATTATGATGTTGTGGACCTTGCAAAATAATAGGAATATATTTTTAACTATGTCATGCCAGTAAATGTGAAACTTTGTATGAAACGAACAACTCCTTGGGGCGACTGGGTTGCTCATTTAGTTGGTGAAGCATCTGCCTTGGGCTCAATTCATGATCTCAGGGCTCTGGGATCAAGCCCTGCATAAAGTTCCCTGCTCTGCAAGGAGTCTCCTTCTTCTTCTCCCTCTGAACCTCCCCTCTGCTTGCACACTCTCCCTCTCTTTCTCTCTCAAATAAATATTTTTTTAAAAAATGGACAAGTCCTTGAAAATTATAACTTACCAAACTAACTTAAGAAGAGCTAGAACAGGGACGCCTGGGTGGCTCAGTTGGTTGGACGACTGCCTTCGGCTCGGGTCATGATCCCGGAGTCCCGGGATCGAGTCCCACATCGGGCTCCCAGCTCCATGGGGAGTCTGCTTCTCCCTCTGACCTTCTCCTAGCTCATGCTCTCTCTCACTGTCTCTCTCTCAAATAAATAAATAAAATCTTTAAAAAAAAAAAAAAAGAAGAGCTAGAACATGTCCCATAACTTTTAAGAAATTAAATCAGAAGTCAAAAATCTCTCATTCTCAAATCCCAGATCTATTAGCTTTATTGGCAAGTTTTACTGAACTTCTAGTGAAACCAGTAATACCATCACACCCAAAGTTTTTCAGAATGTATAAGGCTTATATAACCATGGTTTGGAAACCCAAGAAGAACAATCCAACAAAAAATTTCTGGTTAATATTACCATGGACATATATGCAAGCTCTTTAAATAAAATATTAACAAGCTAAATCCAGCAGGTTAGATTTAATCCAAGAATATGAAATTGATTTGTCATTAGAAAATCAATTAAAATAAGGGCCCCTGGGTGGCTCAGTCAGTTAAGTGTCTGCCTTTTGGCTCAGGTCATGATCCCAGAGTCTTGGAATCAAGTCCCAAGTCAGGATCCCTACTCAGTGGAGAGCCTGCTTCTCCCTCTCCCTCTGCCTGCCACTCCCCGACCTTGTGTCCTCTCACTCCCTCTCACAAATAAATGAAATGTTTGAAAAAAAGAAAACCAATTAAAATAACATCACACTAATAAACTGGGAAAAAAATCATGTGATTATTTCAATAGATGCATACAAAAGCATTTGAGAAAATTCAACATCATTTTATTTATTAAAAATATATTGTTTGCAACATAAGAACAGAAGGATACTCTATTGATTTGACAAGTTTACTTGCAAAGAAAATTTTAGCAATTTTTTTTTACATGTGAACAATTGAATTCATTCCTTTTGAGATGGGAACAAGAGGACAAGAATGCCAACAATTATAACAGCTATTTGACATTATACTGAAGGTTCTAGCTAGTGCAGAAAAGCCAGGAAAAGAAATCAAAATTACAAGTACTGGGAAAAGACATTGGCATCCAGAAAGTCCTCAATAAATGCTACTATTATTATAAAGATTATTTTTAAGTATTGTGCAAAGAAAAAATTGTCATTATTTGTAATACATGACATAATTGTGTCATAGAAATTCAAACAATTTTATAATTTTTTTTAACTAATAGAGATGTTAGCAAACTTAAGGTACAAAATCAGTTCATAGAAATCAGTTGTGTTTTGATACACTCAAAGAAACAGAAAAATATAAATATAATTTACAATTGGATTTTAAAGTACCTAGCAAAAATATATGAGGCTTTAATAGAGAAAACTATACAAACTTAATTAAAATACATTGAGAGTATATAAATAAATGGAGAGAGAGTGAATGTTCATGTATTGAAAAACTGTATATTATAAATATGTAAATTTCTCAAGTTGATCAATAGAGTTATTGCAATTCTGATTAAAAATTTTATATGTAGTGGGGCGCCTGGGTGGCTTAGTGGGTTAAAGCCTCTGCCTTCAGCTCAGGTCATGATCCCAGGGTCCTGGGATCAAGCCCTGCATTGGCCTCTCTGCTTCGCAGAAAGCCTGCTTCCTCTTCTCTCTCTGCCTGCCTCTCTGCCTACTTGTGATCTCTGTCTGTCAAATAAATAAATAAAATCTTTAAAAAAATTTTATATGTAGAGAGGCAAGATGGCGGAGGAGTAGGAGACTGAAATGACATCAGATCCCAGGAGTTCAGCTAGATAGGTATCAAACCATTCTAAACACCTACAAACTCAATAGGATATAGAAGAGAGGAAGAACAGCAATTCTAGGAACAAAAAATCAACCACTTTCTGGAAAGGTAGGATGTGCAGAGAAGTGAATCTGAAACAATGGGAAGATAGACTGCAGGGGGAGGGCCAGCTCCTAGCAAGCTGCAGAGCAATGGAGCACAAAATCAGAACTTTTAGAAGTCTGCTCCACTGAGGGACATCACCCCAGAGGCTAAGTGGGGGTGGAACCCCCATGGGGACAGTGTGGTCTCAGGCCCCATGGGGTCACAAAAGGATCGGGGGTTTCTGAGTGTAGGAGAGCTCACAGATATCAGAGGGGGAAGCTGACTACAGAGACGGAGCCAAGGAGTGAGCTTTTAGCTTGTGGTTACCTTAAACTGTGATCCACAGCACAGTTGGACCTCTGCTCTTCGAGCAGGGACCCCACAAGTGGCAGATTGGGGGACACTCACCTTCCTCCTCCAGAAGGAGAGTGCAGCAGGAATTGGCTGGGTTTGGAGAGTCCAAACAGGGCCATGCGCCAGAGATAGAAACACTTGGTCACAGGCCGGGTGAGCTCAGAGTGCAGCCAGAGACCAGGGAAACAGGAGGGATTGACAGCTTATCTCTGACAGTGCACTGAGGAGTGGCACCCCAAGCTCTTGTCTCCTCCAGACCAGAGACTGGGAGGCTGCCATTTTCATTCCCGTCCTCCAAAGCACTATGGAAACTGCTCAAGGAACAAAAGCTCTGAGAGCGAACCCAAGCAGATTACTTAGCGCAGTCCCTGGCAAGGGTGGTGCAATTCTGCCTCAGGCAAAGACATTTGAGAATCACTGCAACAGGCCCCTCCCACAGAAGATCAGCAAGAACATCCAGCCAAGACCAAGCTCACCAATCAAGGAGAAGAGCAAAACTCCAGAGCTAGGGGAAAGCAACGCATAGAGTTCATGGCTGTTTCCCCATGATCCTTTAGTCTTGCAAAGTTAAATCTTTTTTTTTTTTAAGATTTTATTTACTTATTTGACAGACAGAGATCACAAGTAGATGGAGAGGCAGGCAGAGAGAGAGAGAGAGAAAGAGGGAAGCAGGCTCCCTGCTGAGCAGAGAGCCCGATGCGGGACTCGATCCCAGGACCCTGAGATCATGACCTGAGCCAAAGGCAGTGGCTTAACCCACTGAGCCACCCAGGTGCCCCAAAGTTAAATCTTTTTAATTTTATTTTTTCTTATTCTATTTCTTTAGCTTTTCCTCTTTCCTCTTTTAATGTTTTTTAACTAGTTTATCTTACCAATGCCTTTCTAAAAAAAAATCTTTTAAACCTTCATTGTTATGGTAATATTTTATCCCTTCATTGTATTTAACCTTATTTTTTGTATACATATTTTTTTTCTAAAAATTTTGGGATACAATTTCTTCTTTTTTTTTTTTTTTTTTTTTTTTTTTTTTTTTTTTTTATTTATTTGACAGAGAGAGATCACAAGTAGACGGAGAGGCAGGCAGAGAGAGAGAGGGAAGCAGGCTTCTTGCTGAGCAGAGAGCCCGATGCGGGACTCGATCCCAGGACCCTGAGATCATGACCTGAGCCGAAGGCAGCGGCTTTAACCCACTGAGCCACCCAGGCGCCCAACAATTTCTTCTAATAGATCAAAATATACCCTAATCTAGCACATGGTTTTGTTGTAGTCTCCAGCCTGAGCACATTCCCTCCTTTTTTTTTTCCTTTTTCCAACCAACTTATCTTACCAATTCCTGTTTTAGAATTTTTAAAAACTTTCATCTTTACAGTCATATTCATCCTTACATCATGTTTACCCTTATTTTTTATTTTTTAAATATCTATGCCCCTAACATGGGAGCAGCCAACTTTATAAACCAATTAATAACAAAATCAAAGAAACACATCAACAAGAATACGATAATAGTAGGGGACTTTAACACTCCCTCACTGAAATGGACAGATCATCCAAGCAAAAGATCAACAAGGAAATAAAGACCTTAAATGACACCCTGGACCAGATGGACATCACAGATATATTCAGAACATTCCATCCCAAAGCTACAGAATACACATTCTTCTCTAGTGCACATGGAACACTCTCCAGAATAGATCACATCCTGGATCATAAATCAGGTCTCAACCAGTAACAAAAGACTGGGATCATTCCCTGCATATTTTCAGACCACAATGCTCTTAAGCTAGAGCATTCTCAAGAGGAAAGTTGGAAAGAACTCAAATACATGGAGGCTAAAGAGCATCCTACTAAAGAATGAATGGGTCAACCAGGAAAATAAAGAAGAATTTTAAAAATTAATGGAAACACATGAAAATGAAAACACAACTGTTCAAAATCTGTGGGACACAGCAAAGGCAGTCCTGAGAGGAAAGAATATAACGATACATGCCTTCTCAAGAAACAAGAAAGGTCTCAAGAATACAACCTTACCCTACACCTAAAGGAGCTGGAGAAAGAACAGCAAAGAAAGCCTAAACCTAACAGGAGAAGAGAAATTATAAAGATCAGAGCAAAAATCAATGAAATAGAAACCAAAAGAATAGTAGAACAGATCAACAAAACTAGGAGTTGGTTCTTTGAAAAAAATAATAAGATTGATAAACCCCTAGCCAGACTTATCAAAAAGAAAAGAGAAAGGAGCCAAATCAGTAAAATCATGAATGAAGAGGGGAGATCACAACCAACACCAAAGAAATACAAACAATTATAAGAACATATTATGAGCAACTATGCGCCAGCAAATTTGACAATATGGAAGAAATGGATGCATTCCTAGAGACTATAAACTACCACAACAAACCAGGAAGAAATAGAAAACCTGAACAGACCCATAACCAGTACAGAGATTGAAACAGTCATCAAAAATCTCCTAAGAAACAAAAGCCCAGGGCCAGACAGCTTCCCAGGGGAATTCTACCAAACATTTAAAGAAGAATTAAAACCTATTCTCCTGAAACTGCTCCAAAAGAAGAAATGGAAGGAAAACTTCCAAACATATTTTATGAGGCCAGCATTACTTTGATCCTAAAACCAGTCAAAAACCCCACCAAAAAGGAGAATTACAGACCAATATCCTTGATGAGCACAGATGTGAAAATTCTCACCAAAATACTAGCCAATAGGATCCAATAAAAGGATTATTCACCATGCCCAAGTGAGATTTATTCCTGGACTGCAAGTTTGGTCCAATGCCTGCAAATCATTCAATGTGATGCAATACATTAATAAAAGAAAGAACAAGAACCATATGATACTCTCAATAGATGCTGAAAAAGCATTTGACAAAGTACAGCATCCTTTCTTGATCAAAACTCTTCAAAGTGTGGGGATAGAGGGTACATATCTCAATTTCATCAAAGCCATCTATGAAAAACCCACAGTAAATATCATTCTCAGTAGGGAAAAACTGAGAGCTTTCCCCCTAAGTTCAGGAACACAGCAGGCATGTCCACTATCACCTCTGCTATTCAACATAGTACTAGAAGTCCTAGCCTCAGCAACAGACAACAAAAAGAAATAAAAGGCATCCAAATCAGCAAAGAAGAAGTCAAACTCTCACTCTTTGCAGATGATATGATACTTTATGTAGAAAACCCAAAAGACTCCACTCCAAATCTGCTAGAACTTGTACAGGAATTTAGTAAAGTGTCAGGATATGAAATCAATGCACAGGGGCACCTGGATGGCTCAGTGGGTTAAAGCCTCTGCCTTTGGCTCAGGTCATGATCCCAGGGTCCTAGGATCGAGCCCCGCATCGGGCTTTCTGCTTGGCCGGGAGCCTGCTTCCCTTCCTCTCTCTCTGCCTGTCTCTCTGCTTACTTGTGATCTCTGTCTGACAAATAAATAAATAAAATTAAAAAAAAAATCAATGCACAGAAATCCGTTGCATTTCTATACACCGACAGCAAGACAGAAGAAAGAGAAATTAAGGAGTCAATCCCCTTTACAATTGCACCCAAAACCATAAGATACCTAAGAATAAACCTAACCAAAGAGGTAAAGAATCTGCACTCAGAAGACTATAAAGTACTCATGAAAGAAATTCAGGAAGACACAAAGAAATGGAAAAACATTCCATGCTCATGGATTGGAAGAACAAATATTATGAAAATGTCTATCCTACCTAAAGCAATCTATACATTTAATACAATTCCTATCAAAATACCATCCATTTTTTTCAAAGAAATGGAACAAATAATCCTAAAATTTATATGGAACCAGAAAAGACCCCAAATAGCCAGAGGAATGTTGAAAAAGAAAGCCAAAGTTGGTGGCATCACAATTCCAGACTTCAAGCTCTATTACAAAGCTGTCATCATCAAGACAGTATGGTGCTGGCACAAAAACAGACACATAGATCAATGGAACAGGATACAGAGCCCAGGAATAGACCCTCAACTCTATGGTCAACTAATCTTTGACAAAGCAGGAAAGAATGTCCAATGGAAAAAAGACAGTCTCTTCAACAAAGGGTGTTGGGAAAATTGGACAGCCACATGCAGAAGAATGAAACTGGACCATTTCCTTATACCACACACAAAAATAGACTCAAAATGGATGAAAGACTTCAATGTAAGACAAAAATCCATCAAAATCCTTGAGGAGAACACAGGCAGCAACCTCTTCGACCTCAGCTGCAGGAACTTCTTTCTAGAAACATCACCAAAGGCAAGGGAAGCAAGGGTAAAAATGAACTATTGGGACTTCATCAAGATCAAAAGTTTTTGCATAGTAAAGGAAACAGTAAAAAAAAAAACAAAAGACAGCTGACAGAATGGGAGAAGATATTCGCAAACAACATATCAGATAAAGGGCTAGTATCAAAAATCTGTAAAGAACTTATCAAACTCAACACCCAAAGAACAAATAATCCAATCAAGAAATGGGGATAGGACATGAACAGACATTTCTGCAAAGAGGACATCCAGATGGCCAACAGACACATGAAAAAGTGCTCAACATCACTTGGCATTAGGGAAATACAAATGAAAACCAAAATGAGATACTACCTCACACCAGTCAGAATGGCTAAAATTAACAAGTCAGGAAACAACAGATGCTGGCGAGGATGCAGAGAAAGGGGAACCCTCCTACACTGTTGGTGGGAATGCAAGCTGGTGCAGCCACTCTGGAAAACAGCATGGAGGTTCCTCAAAAAGTTGAAAATAGAGCTATCCTACAAACCAGCAATCTCACTACTGGTATTTACCCTAAAGATACAAATGTAGTGATCTGAAGGGGCACGTGCACCTGAATGTTTATAGCAGCAATGTCGACAGTCGTAAACTACAGAAAGAACCTAGATGTCCATCAACAGATGAATGGATAAAGAAGATGTGGTGTATATATACAATGGAATAGTATGCAGCAATCAAAAGAAATGAGTTCTTGCCATTTGCAATGACAAATCGAACTAGAGGGTATTATGCTGAGTGAAATAAGTCAATCAAAGAAAGACAATTATCATATGATCTCCCTGATATGAGGAATTTGAGAGGCAGAGTGGGGGGTTTAGGAGGTAGGGAAGGAAAAAAATGAAACAAGATGGGATCGGGAGGGAGACAAACCATAAGAGACTCCTAATCTCACAAAACAAACTGAGGATTGCTGGGGGGAAGGAGGGTGTGGAGAGGGTGGCTGGGTTATGGACATTGGGGAGGGTATGTGATATGGTGAGTGCTATGAAGTGTGTAAGCCTGACAATTCACAACCCTGTATCCCTGGGGCAAATAGTACATTATATGTTAATAAAAATAATTAATAATAAAAAAATCTATATGTATTTTTGAAGGACTTGATAAGCTGATGCTCAATTCACATAGAAATGCAAAGAATAGCCAAAACACTCTTGAAGAAGACTGAGGTGAAAGACTTTGCTCCACCAGATACCAAGATACCAAGCAAGAATAGTCAATGTCACCAGTGGAATTACCAGAGCTCCCAAAAGCAGACCCAATTATATATGGATAATTGATGTATGATAAAAATGGTATACTATGGTGGAGAAAGGATAAGCTTTACAATAAGTGGTGCTGGATAATTTAGTATCCATGGGGGGAGAAAAGTGACATTGAATCCCTCTTACCACATACAAAATAAATTCCAGGTATATTAAGACCCTAAATGTTAAAGTCACTTAAAAGAATAATTTGAAAAAATATATATAGGAGAATATCTCATGATTTGGGGGTAGAAAATAATTTCTTAAACAAGACACAAAAAGTACTAACCAAAAAATAAAATACTGACGAATATGTCAACATTAAAATTAAGTGTCCCAGAAGACGTCATATAAGACAGTGAAAATAGTAGGAAGTGTTTGTAAAACATATAATCATTAAGCAACCTATATCCAAAGTCTATAAAAAAAAAACAGCTAATAAGAAAAACAACTGAACAGAAAAATGAACAAAATACTTAAGCTGCCACTTTAGAAAAGAGGATATCCAAATGTCCAATAAAGGTAAAAAGGGGCTCATTAATCATTAGGAAAATTCACTAAAACCACAACGTGATATCAAAACACACGCATCAGATAAAAAAATAATTGTAATCCTTATAGTACCAAATATTGATAAGGATGAGGAAGAGTCAGAACTCTCACTGCCGAAAGAAGATGTAAGGGACCACTTTTGGAAACAGTCTGACAAGGCCTAATAAAATTGACCAGGCACATATCCTTCAACCCAGCAATTCTGCCCCTAAGAATATACCCTAGGGAAACACTTGCACACGGACTCCAGGAGATGTATACAAGAATGTCCACAGTAACTTGGCTTCTATTAAACCCCAACTCAAAACAGCCCAAATGAGCAGTAGAATGAATAAATAATTGTGGCGCACTCCTCATCAAAGAAAATGAATGAATCTCAACCACACAAAACTACAGAAGGTGTCTGTCAAGCAGGATGTTTAACAAAAGAAACAAGTCACCCAAGAAACTACCTAGTATGTTACCATTTTACAGAGAGTTCCAAAATAGATAAAACTAAAAAATACATTGTTTAGGAATACACACATAGATTGTATTTCACTTATTTATTGCTGCCATATTACACCATACAAAAACTTGGTGACATAAAATACCAATGATTCTATTTGCTCATAATCCTATGGATCAGGGATTTACACCGAGCACACCAGAATTGGCTCCCATTTGCTCCACTTTGTGTGGAGACCCACCTGGGGTGACTCATATCTGGGGACTGGCTGGCACAGCTTGCTCCTGGGCAGGGGTTGGGGGGCACACGAGTGTAGCACCTTTGTTGGCTTGAGTTTTCTCATAGCATGGTGGTTTCAGAGTCCCAAGAAGGAATATTCCAAAAGAACCCATCCCAATGTTTGCATAATGCTTATCACTGTCCCATTGGCCAAACCAAGTCATATGAACAGACTCAGAAACCAATGTGGGAAGTGACTACACAAGCACAGAATAAAGGAAGCCATGGTTCATTGGGAGGCCACCAACGCAATGGCCCACCACAGGTGGTAAAGTAAGAGATTAATTTTCTCAAAAACAGTGGTTTCTTTTCAGGAGGAATGAGGAATCCAATTAGGAAGGAGTACAAAGAAAGCATCTAAAATATTGGTGATGTTTTATTTCTAAACTGACCAGTAGTTAACATAGGGCTTACTTTATTCTTCTTTAAAATAGAAATTTCACATGATACAAAATTATGCAGGCATTGAGATTTATATTTGTATACTTGCAAATAACCCACAAGGCAATGTTTGTGTTATATTGTTAAATGAAAAACAGGGAAATATATTTGTTTATTATAAAGATCCCAACTATGTTTCAGAGCTGTTGAAGAGCTGGAGGTAAATAAATCTCCATGCCACAGAGGTTTCTCAGCATAGTAGCAGAACCATGATCGATACACATTTTCTTATTATATTTTTCTGTGCTTCTGGAATCACTAAAACTTTATGGGGTAAAAATAGGAATGACACCTCCCACAAAGTGAGGGATTCCAGTAATCCCTGCACTTCCCATGACTGGCTTCACTTTACCATTCCTGTTCTTTTCATCATAGCTACCAGAAGTTAATTTCTGGAGCACAAGGTATCCCAGGCTTTTCAGAATAGACTCTGATAAAAATTAAATCAGAACCACTTGAATTAGTTCTCACACATGAATAGTATTGCCAAGCCCTCGATTTTGGTGTTCAAATGGAAACTGTCAGTCAGAGAGGGAAAGGGGCAGAGGGGACAGAAAGTGATGAATTGAGGTGTCTTGCAGCCTCTCTATTTTGAATCTCACAAGATACCAAGAATCTGGCACTGTGGACTTTTTCTTCAGGTCATCTTCAAATACTCCTTCTTCTCTGATTTATAATCAGAGGAAGTTAATTCTAAGACCTATGGGACGTTATCGAGGAGAAGGGAAAGGCAAGTACTGTATAACCTAATAAATTAAGAGCCTGGGCCCTGGTATCCAACTTTTTCACTGTATGACCTTGTACAAGTTACTTAATCTCTCCATGCCTCAGTTTCCTCTTCTCTAAAATGGGAACAAAATAGTGCTACCTCACAGGGTTGTTGGAAGGATTAAATGAGATAATATATGTAAACTGCTTAAGTACAAAGCCTGGTTCATCAAAAGCACTAAAAAAAAAAGGTATCTACGCTGCCAGTCTGTGTGAGGTATTTACATCTCTCACAGCAGATGCTTGCACAGGGCCAGCTATGGGCTAGCAATCTCCTGAGAGCTTCATGTATATTGATTAATATCACACCTAATCCTCATGATACCTGGGAATTAGATATTATTATCCCCATTTACTGATGGAAAAAAGATCTGAAGTCTACAACCTGCCCAAGACCACAGAGTTCTTGAATAGCAGAGCAGGTTGTCCCCAAACCTATAACTTTAAGCTCCCTCAAGCCCTTCTTGGTGCGTGTGCTCTTCAGATGTTTGGAGCCAGTGGTGGTTAAATTTCCTTACCTTAAGGGGCCTAAGTGACTTGCTCTCACCATCTGGTGTAAGACTGAAGAGAGAAGTTAGAGAAAAGCATTTTCCCCAAGGCTTACAGAAAGTCTGCCAAAAAAAAAAAAGTTTCTCCAACTAGAGTATGAATCCTCCAAAAAACTTTACTTTATCCCTGTAAGGAATGTCATTTCCGCCCAGTGCCCTCATTCAGCCTCAAGCGCATCTTCAAATCCCTGGAGTATTTATACAAAAGACTTAGGAGCTCAGGTGGGTTCTCCTGGGTTGCCTTTTACTCCAAGGAGCAGATGTTGCACAATAGAACTAATAGGCTTCAAGTTACATGAGCAGCAAGACTAACATCTTCTGCTAATAATGCTGTGAGTGATTTGAGCTCCCATTGGGCTATTACTCATAGCGAGACATTGACTTTACTCTCTGACTCTCAAAAGCACTTGGCTGATCTGAATTAATTAAGCCATATAAACCTCCTGAGAGGCAGAGAGAAAACCTAGCAAGAAAAAGAGGTGGGAGAAGAATGGGAAAGTGTTGTCTAATATTGAGATGAGCCTCCCCAGTGGACCCATAATATTAATAGCAAGTGAACCTCACCAGCATAGCTAATGATACCCTAGGGAAAATTACAAGTCATTTGTCACAACAGAAATTACCATTGACAGTGATCAAAATGCTAGGATCTTAAAATACTAAGAGCTTGGGGTGCCTGGGTGGCTCAGTGGGTTAAGCCTCTGCCTTCAGCTCAGGTCATCATCTCAGGGTCCTGGGATCAAGCACCGCATCTGGCTCTCTGCTCAGCAGGGAGCCTGCTTCCCTCCCCCTCTCTCTGCCTGCTCTGCCTACTTGTGATCTCTCTCTCTCTCTATGTCAAATAAATAAAATCTTAAAAAAAAAATACAAAGAGTTCAAAGTGTCCTTAGATATCATCTGGTATAATCTCCCACTTTAAGACTGAAAAAGCCAACCACTTAGATGAATGAGAGCAGAAGACAGACCTGCTGATCCTCAGGACTCTTTCCTGGGGGTGGCGATGAGCTACCCAGGACCTTCCACTGCTACTCCCTGCGGCAGGAGGTGTTGTGCCCAAACCAACTTCCTGCAGGACCAGCAGCCTCACAGACTCCAGGTGTTTCACAGAGCTCTATAAAGAGCTACCCAAAAGCATAGACTATTCTGCACCTGAATGCAAAGTATTTGTCACCCAGTAACAAAGGCACTCCCTTTGGTCCATTAAAAAGGAGAGTAACAGGGTGAGGTCCCTCTGCTACAGCACAGTTCACAAGTGCATCTAGCTGCACCCTGGCCCAAGCACACTTCTCTATAGAAAGCCAGGAGACTGAGGGCCCAGCATGTCTTCAGACCTTTCTTCCAGAGAGTTCCAGCCCCTTCCAGCAACTTCTACTGGCATTCACCTACATCCTTCAAATGATCCATTAACACATCAGCCCTTCTAGGCCTTCCCTGTGGTTATTTCTCACTAAATACATAATGGATATCTCTCCATGTAAGTACACAGAGATGAACATTGTCTTTTCTAACGACATGATATTTTACTGCAGAGGTACACCAGGATATAATCAGCCAATCTTTCTTTGTTATTTTCAATTTAGGTCCTTCCAATTGTTCACATTTAAAGACAATAGAACAGTGACCAGTTGGTTTTATAAATTGCATACTTGTCTGATTATTTCTTTAAGATAAATTCTTATAAATGGAATTGCCAAGTTGAAGACTATGGACTTTTAAGAAGTTTTCAATATAATCTGCCAAATTTTCCCCCCAAAAGTGGTGTCACATTAGGTTCCCACAAGATTTCTGAGGTGGATCATCAATGACTTGACTTTTCTTGCTTTTCATTCAGCTTCATTCCAGTAGAAGCTAGTAGCCAAGGCAAATGCCAAATGGCACATTTACCAGAGGTCCGAAGAGTTTGGACAGCTTTCTGTAAATGGTGTTGGCTTCAAAAAAATGAGGAGATGGGCGCCTGGGTGGCTCAGTGGTTGGAGCCTCTGCCTTCGGCTCGGGTCGTGATCCCGGGGTCCTGGGATTGGGTCCCGCATCGGGCTAACTGCTCAGCAGGGAGCCTGCCTCTTCCTCCTCTCTCTCTCTGACTGCCTCTCTGCCTACTTGTGATCTGTCTGTCAAATAAATAAATAAATAAAAATCTTTAAAAAAAATGAGGAGATGTTATCCCTGGAATCACTGAGATAAAGGGGCTTTTTCTTTATTATGCATCTTAATTTTGATGAAGACATCATTTTCTTTTCGTAAATTTCCAGTTTGGGATACTGATTATTTCTGCATGGTGAAATTATGAAATATTGTTATTCCTTATTTTGCTTATCTGTATTTTCTAATATTTTTACAATGTCCTTGTAATACCAGTGCACGTTTTTCAATTTTGGCACTACTGACAATTTGGTACAGATAATTCTTTGTTATGGGGGCTGTCCTATGTGGCATAGGATATTTTGTAGCTTTCCTGACCTGTATCCACAAGATGCCAGTAGCAACACCTGTTGTGCCAACTAAAAATGCCTCTAGATATTTCCATATATCTCTTGGGGGTCAAAATTTCCCCCAGCTGAGAACCGTTGCTAGTGTAGTAGACAAAATAAAAAATAATAATAAACATTTATAATACTCTGTGACAGATGTTATTCTTGGTGTTTCCAGAGTATTACCATGTTGACTATTTTCAACAATCCTTTGAAGTGGATACTATTACTATATCCATTTTACCTAAAAGGAAATTCAGAATACAGAGGTGAGTAACATGCCCAAATTCACAGCTAGAAAATACAGAAGCCCGGATTGGAATCCTGTTGACTATTAGAGCCTGTGCTTGTAATCATTTTTCCGAAGCTACTCCCACTGAAATACTTTTAAAAACTCTTTTTAGGGGTGCCTGGGTGGCTCAGTGGGTTAAAGCCTCTGCCTTTGGCTCAGGTCATGATCTCAGGGTCCTGGGATTGAGCCCTGCATCGGGCTCTCTGCTCAACAGGGAGCCTGCTTCCCCCTCTCTCTCTGCCTGCCTCTCTGCCTACTTGTGATCGCTCTCTCTTTGTGTCAAATAAATAAAATCTTTAAATTAAAAAAAAAAAGCCTCTTTTTAGCCCTTTAATTTTTTCCAGCATATCTTATAAAATATTTTAAATATGTACAATATGTACAATAATTCAATGAACATTTGTATACTTATCACCTAAATTTAATAACTATCAAGAGTTTGCCAAACTCAACTCATTTGTCTCTTCCTTCTTTCCCTCTTTCCTTTCTTCCTTTCTCTCTTCTCTCTGCTTGATTTATTTCTGCCTCCCTCCCTTTCTCCTCCTCTCCCTTTTTTCCTTTCCTTCCTTTCTATCATATCATTTCATTCTATATATAGTTCTAAAAAATAGAGATATTTACTTACATAGCCATAATGCCTATCACACCTAACAATATTTATAAAAATTCTTTGGTATCAATCTATATTCAAATTTCCCCGTTACCTCAAAAATGTTGTTTAATTCTTGAAAATGCCCAACTTCAGACACTAAGAAAGACAAAGCAGTATTTCTCCATTTATTGTGCACTGAAACTAAAAGAAAAGGGTAGTCATACAAGTGCATTTCATAGGAACCCTCTGCCTGGTTTGAGCTGAAAATGAAAGGAAAACATCTGGTCCACAACCACAATAAAGATCCTACTGCTGGTTTTGGGATATAAGTCCTGACATTAGAAGGAACACAGTTGATTATTAAAGTTAATTTTAATAACAGCAGGTAACTGGGGCTAGCCTTCAGAGTTTCTCTACTCAGCTTTCTCAATGCATATTTATGATTTCATTTTAGTGCTTGTTGATTTACTACCATTAGCCCCTAAAAACCCTGACTCTTTCTTTCTGCTGTCCTTGAAACACAGTAGAAATTCCTTACAAGTCTGTGGTTAAAGACTAGCCTCCAAGAGGATGAAGACAGCACAAATTGGTGTTACTTTATTGGAAGGCAGGAGGTTGAAGAGCGAGCAGGATTCTTTGGAGATCAGCGAGAATCACTGACATTCCTTCACCCCACACTGCTACCTGCTGGAATGGGTTAGAGGCAAAAAGCAGACTCCTCCTCCTATTAGTTTCCTATAGCTGCTGTAACAAATTGCCACGCACTTGGTGACTTAAAACAGCATACTTTTTTTTTCCATTTTATTTTATATTTTTTAATCATGATAAATGTACTCTTTAATCTTCATCCCCTATTTCACCCATCCTCCCACCCACCTCCCCTCTGGTAATCATTAGTTTGTTCTCTATAGGTAGGAGTCTGTTTCTTGGTTTGTCTCTCTTTCTCTTTTTTCCCTTTGCTTGTTTGTTTTGTTTCTTAAATTCTTAAATGAGTGAGATCATATGGTATTTGTCTGTCTCTGACTTATTTTGCTTAGCATTATAGTCTCAAGCACTATCCATGTTGTTGCAAATGGAAAGATTTCATTCTTTTTCATGGCTGATATATATATATATATATATATCATATATATATATATATATATATACACACACACATATATAGATATATACACATAGATATATACACATACACACACATATATATATTCATTCATTCTTCATTCATATATATATATATTCATTCAAAGAATGAGTATATACATGTATATATATATACACATACATATAAATAAAATTCATCTATCAATAGACACTTGGCCTGCTTCCATATCTTAGCTATTGTAAATAATACTGCAATAAACATAGGGGTGCATATATACCTTTGAATTGGTGTTTTTGTATTTGGGGGGTATATACCCAGTGGTGTGATTACTGGATTGCAGGATAGTTCTACTTTTAACTTTTTGAGGAAACTCAAAAGGACTATTTTCACAGTAGCTGCACCAATTCACATTCCCCCTTTCTCCACATCCTCACCAACGGGTGTTTCTTGTGTGTTGATTTCAGCCATCCTGACAGGTATAAGGCAATATCTCATTGTAGTTTTGATTTGCAAAACTGATGTTGAGAATCTTTTCTTGTGTCTTTTGGCCATCTGAATGTCTTCTTCAGAGAAATGTCTATTCATGTCTTCTGTCCATTTTTTAATTGGATTAATTGCTTTTTGGGTATTGAGTTGCACCAGTTCTTTATATAGTTTGGTTACTAACCCTTTATCAGATGTGTTATTTGCAAATATCTTCTCCCATTCAGCAGGTTACCTTTTAGTTTTGTTGACTGCTTCCTTCACTGTGCATAAACTTTTTATTTTGATGTAGTCCCAATATTTTATTTTTGCTTTTGTTTCTCTTGCCTCAGGAGACATAACTAGAAAAATGTTGCTATGCTGATGTCAGAAAGATTACTGCCTGTGCTCTCTTCTAGGATTTTTTATGGTTTCAGGTCTCACATTTAGGTCTTTAATCCATTTTGAGTTTATTTTTATATATGGTGTAAGAAAATGATTCAGATTTTTTTTTTAATTTTAAGTTTTTAAATGTATTTATTTGAGGGAGGGAGAGAATGTGAGAGAGCAGGAAAGAAAGAGAGCCCAAGCCAGGGGGAGGGGTGAAGGGAGAAGCAGACTTCCTGCTGAGCAGGAAGCCTAATGTGGGACTTGATCCCAGGACCCTAGAATCATGACCTGAGCCAAAGGCAGACACTTAAACTACTGAGCCACTCAGGCACCCAAAAGTAATCCAGTTTCATTCTTTTGTATATGGCTGTTCAGTTTTCCTAGCAGGATTTGTTGAAGAGACTATCTTTTTTCCATTGTATATTCATTCTTCCTTTCCCCAAGATTAATTAACCATATAATCATAAGTTTATTTCTAGGTTTTCTGTTCTATTCCACCGACCTATTTTTATGCCAGTACATACTGTTTTAACTATTGCCTCTTTGTAATATGACGTGAAATATGGAATTATGATACCTCCAGTTTTGTTTTTCTTTTTCAAGATTGCTTTGACTATTTGAGGTCTTTTGTGGTTCCATAAAAATTTTAAGATTGTTTGTTCTAGTTTAAAATGGCACACATTTATTCCCTTACAGTTATGGACGTAAGAAGTCAAAAATCACTGGTCCAAAACCTAGGTGTCAACAAGGCAGTGTTCTTAGGGAAGAATCCATCTTCTTGCCTTTTCAAGTTTCTAAAGCTTCATTCTTTGCACTTTGGTTCTTGGCCTCTTCTTCCATCTTCAAAGCCAGCAATGTAGCATCTGCCCTGGTGATTACATTGCCTTATTCTGTCATAGATCCCTCTGCTTCCTTCTCTCTTTCTCTTTTTTCTTTTAAGATCGTATTTATTT
This sequence comes from Lutra lutra, assembly GCF_902655055.1. NCBI lineage: Eukaryota > Metazoa > Chordata > Mammalia > Carnivora > Mustelidae > Lutra > Lutra lutra. The sequence continues at coordinate 56,992,588 of NC_062290.1, forward strand.
ATTTGAGAGAGAGATCCCTTCTCGGCCTTTTGGCTAAGATCAAGTGTATTTATTTGAGAGAGAGAGAGAGGGACAGAGTGCAAGCAGTGGGCAGGGGCAAAGGGAGAGGGAGAAGCAGGCTCCCCACTCAGCAGAAGCCAGCCTACTCAATCCCAGATAATCAACCCTAGGACCCTGGGCTGAAAGCAGAGTCTTATCTAACTGAGCCACCCAGGTGCCCCTGCCTCCTTCTTATAATAACTTTTGTGATTACATTTAGAGCCCACCAGGTTAACCCATGATAAACTCCGCATCTCATAATCCAGAATTAATCACATCTGTAAAGCTCTTTTGCTATATAAGGTTATATTCACAGGTTCAGGAACTAGGATCTGGGTATCTTTGGAGGCCATTATTCAACCTATCACAATTCCTCTTGAGCACAACTCATTCCAGTAGTAACACCACTTATATTTTGATACTACAACACCTTTTTCATGTGTTTTTCATTTGATTATCACAACAATTTTTCAAGTTGGGCTAAGTTTAGATTCTCCTAGAAGCAAGCCCTGAGGTAGGGAGTTAAGTGCATGTGGTTTATTTCAGACGTAACCCTAGAAGCACAGACAGAGTGGAGAAGTGAGAAAAGGAGAGGAAGGAAGTCAATAAAATATGTGGAATCAAGCCAATTGCCACTGGGGAAAACTGGAGCTCTATCCCTTGGGAGACGAAGAAACAAAAAGTTGAAATAACCCCAATGTCTGTGAACTGACAAACAGATAAACAAAAGTGGTATAACCATGCAGTGGAATACTATTTGGCAATAAAAAGGAACAAAGTACTAATACATACTAAAACATGGATGAACCTCAAAAACATTATGCTCAGTGGAAGAAGCCAGACACAAAAGAATACATATGGTATGATTCCATCTGTACAAAATATTCAAGAAAAGGCAAATCCATAGAGACAGAAAGTAGGTTAGTGGTTGCCTAGAACCAGGGGTGGGAATAAGGAGTGACTGTAAATGAGCACCAGGTTTCTTTTTAGGATGATGGAAATGTTCTAAAATCAGATTGTGGTGAAGACTGTACAACTCTGTAAATATACTAAGATTCTTTTGATTGAATACTTTAAATGGATGAACTATATGAAATGTGAATTATACCTTAATAAAGCTACTTTTAAAAAGGAAGGGGGAAGGAAGGAAAGGAGTGAGGAAGGAAGGGACGAAAGAGGAAAGAAAAGATGTTTGTCAGCCATGATGGTCATAGTCCTCATAGTACTAGAATGTCTGAGAAGCCAAAATCTTCAGGATGTTGCTCTGTGAAAGAAAAGTGGAAGGTTTTGAAAAATTTTAGATGTAGGAGATCCTATGAAACCTAATAAAACACCCCCTTCTTTAGCCCCCATCTTTTCTTTGAAGAGTGTTGTATAAACATAGCCAATGTCTGACCCGCTGGTTCTTTCTTTTCTTTGGTTGATGGTGAATATTACTCTCTAGGTAGATACTCTGTGTAACATACTCTCTGTAACTTTCTAACAATGAAATATGATGGGAGCTGCTATTATTTTTTCTCTAAAAATACATCCAAACTGCCCTAATTATAAATTTCAGTGTTTTCAAAACTCTACAGGCACAAACATTCAGATAAGCTCTTAGTTTCATCCCACAGTTTGATACTCTTTCATTGGGTAGGAATTTTTTAACACTCAAAGGATAATCTTATTTCCAAAGATTTGGGGAACCATCACTCTCGGGCTCATGTGTCTCTTATAGCATACTGAGGCACAACAGTATCAGGGTTTTTTGGCAAGTCTGGGAAGATTATACATATTTATTTATCAGTTAGATCTCACCAGCTTTCTATTTTTCTTTCATGGCTTTCTTGTTTTCCAGGACTATGATAAAATTAATCTCAAATTAATTAGAGATTCACATAAATCTCTAATCTCATTTCTAGATTTTGGAAGCCAGAGGAAGGAGAGGTATGTGTGTTTGGTCTGCCATCTTGATCCGATTTGCAACTTAATTTATCATGATTGTAAAATATCCCAGTGTGTTGATGTAACATAATTTATATAACCATTTCATATTTTTCCATATTAAAATTAACATTATAATCAACACCCTTATTTATAAATCTGGGCATATGGCTCTGCTTTTAAAGAAATCTTTTTAGTGTCTGCTGAATATAATAATAAAATGAGTTGGTGGTCTCTGTTGGGTGACCCTCCAAAATTGGGTACCCCCATAAAGGGTCCGTGATTAAAGGAGCTTTCCAGACTAACTTTTATAGAGCAAAGGCAATGTGGTTGGGCCTGGCCACACACAGGTGGCCAATGAAATTGTAACACACAGAGAAAGCTGCACAGTCATGCTAGGTGACCAACTGAATTACAATTTACCCTAGTAGACATTTGATTTAGCCTATCACACCTTGGTTAGGATTGGCGCCAAAAGGCTCCCAAAGGGCGGGGGCCCATACTCCTTGGTAGCTAGGAGACAGTATGCACCCCCACCGATTGAATACCTCCACCTGGCCTGACCCACCCTTGTACTTGGACTTTGTTACAAGGGACTAGTTTCCGGGACTTGTTTTTAAGTAAGTTCCCCTGGTGGTGGGCGGGGGGGCTGCTCTGGCTGAATAGGCCCTTACAGTCTCTGGGTTTTTATAAACATATATTATCAAAAGCTTGGGCATGTCAGTGCACTATGCTTAATCTAAGGACAAGAGGGTAAGAAAACAATCTTTAGTGTGGGGATCAAACCACATCAGAATTCTCTACTCCCTGCTCTTCATGACTCCTAACAATTCATCGTCTAATCCTTTCTTTATTCTCTTACCAAAGACCCTGCAAGAATCAAAAGAAGGACAACATGGAGGAAGATCTAAGCTGTTGAATAGGCTCAGTCCTGGAGAGCAAATGGATGTTCTGCTGGAACCACTCAGATACTTAAAATGTTTTCATCTTTGGAACCATTAATCTAACACTTTCATTTGCACCAGCTTTATTTTTTAACTTAAGAACAGATTTGTGAAAATTCTAGGCTTTCTTTGTACTTTGTACTGTGTTCTGCACAATCTAATGAGCTCTAATGAGCTGCAAGAATTTTTAAAACTCTGTTAATTGAGCACTGGAAAAACAGTGGAAGCTACTTTACATCTCTGAAGGTCCCAAGTGAAACAAAGAGGTAGAAATGCAGCTTTTACTAAAAATCTTAGTTACTTCCCAAGAGGTAGAAAAGATGGGAGAAGGTATAGAGGAAACATGAACACAACCAGATAAGTTAGAGGTTCTCAATAAATATTTGTTAAGTAAATGAGTCAGAATTACAGCCAAGAAAGGTAGAGGATGGGGGGGTGGGGTGGGTGGAGTCAAGCCTCTAACCAGGTGCATAAAAACAATCATGTTTAAGTCAAAAGGGAGAGAAATATTATATTTATTATTTTCTAGGTTGAAAACAGGCTTGTAAGAAATCTCAAAAGTGAATAGTATAAATCTGAAAGAAATGACAAAGTCCAACCCCAATTCAATATGAAAATTTATTTGCTTTCTTTCAATTTTTATGCATTCCCAATTTATTTCATATCCTTTTCCCTCCTGTGAGGAAGTGCTAGAATGAGGAAGGGGGCAGGATGAATTTAGGGAAAATGTAAAGGTAAGAAAATTCGAATTTGTTCACTTAGTCTTTCAAGTATTCGTGAATCTTTTATTCAACTACTATTTACTGAGTGCTTAATATGTGCAGGAAAAATAAATACTTTTTCATACTATAAAATAAGAGTAGAAATTTTGAAAAATTCATAACTGTATAGGGGCAACTGGGTGACTCAGTAGGTTAAGTATCTGCCTTCAGCTAGGGTCAGGATCTCAGAGTCTCCCCCTGCCCCTTCTCCTCTGCCCCTCACCACTACTTGTGTGCTCTTTCTCTCTCTCTTTCTCTCTCTCTCTCAAATAAATAGGAAAAAAAATTTTTAAGAAAAATTCATAACTATATAAAGAACATAGTCATAATTATGTAATGTTCCACCACCTAGAAGTAACCAATTTTTCATATTTTGAGAGTATTCCCTTTTATTTTATTTTGTTTTTTGTATTCTAATTTCTTTTAGTTATCAGGATCCTATTAAACATAGAATTTTTTCAAGGTATTGTAACAGAATTTTTTATTCTTAGTTTTTTTCATTAGCCTATATTAAGACCATTTTCACAGGTCACTAAAAAAATCCTCAAAATATAATTTTATGTGGGAATAGAATTCCCTTAACTGAATGTACAAGATTTCCGTCAATGAATGCACCATACTGTACATAACCTTTCCTCTGTTATTGGACATTTCAGTGCTTTCCAGTGTTTTACTACTAGCATACCCAAATGTTTTTTGTGCCCCTGATTATTCCCACAGGAAAGACTGCTAGAATCATAATGCTTGGGCCAAGCAGAACATGAGAAGCCCTACAAGCCCTATCCAATAGAATGTTCTGTGATGATGAAATACTTTACACCTGCACTGATATGGTAGCCAATCACCACATGTGACTACTAAGCACCTAAAATGTGGATAGCACACACACTCTCTCTCACTCTCTCTCTCTCAAATACATAAATAAATAAATAAATAAATAAATAAATAAATAAATAAATAAATAAATAAATAATTTTTTTAAACAGGCGGGAGGTGCCTGGGTGACTCAGTCAGTTACGTGTCTGACTTCTGCTCAAGTTATGATCCTGGTGTCCTCAGATCAAGCCCTCTGTGAGGCTCCCTGCTCAGTGGGGAGTCTGCTTCTCCCTCTGCCCTTCACCTCACCCATGGTGTCTCTTACCCCCCCCTCAAATAAATAAATAAATAAATAAAAAGTCTTTTAAGGGGGCGCCTGGGTGGCTCAGTCGGTTAGAACTCTGCCTTCAGCTTAGGTCATGATCCCGGGTCCTGGGATTGAGCCCTGCGGCTGGATTCCCTACTTAGTGGGAACTCTGCTTCTTCTCTCTCTGCCCCTCCTCCTCCAATCATGCTCTGTATCTTGCTTTCTCTCTCAAATAAGTAAATAAAATCTTTTTTAAAAAATCTTTTTAAAAATATGGATGGCACAACTGAGAAACTGGATTTTGTACTTAATTTCATTTTAATTAATGTAAAATTAAATAGCCTTTTGTGGTTACTGGCTATGGTACTGGACAGTGCAGCAATAACCATTTAAAGTCTTAATTTGTGGGATGCCTGGGTGACTCAGGCATTCAGCATCTGCCTTCGGCTCAGGTCATGATCCCAGAGCCCTGCATCCAGCCCTGCATCCAGCCACACATCTGGGTGCCTGCTCAGCAGGAAGTCTGTTTCTCCGTCTCCCACTCCCCCTGCTTGTGTTCTCTCTCTCTCGCGCTGTGTCTCTCCCTGTCAAATAAATAAATAAAATCTTAAAAAAAAAAAAAAGAAAAGAAAATCTTCATTTGTTTGACTTTCAGAGATTTCAAAAGTGGTCTCCATCCTGTTTCCATAGCACTGAGTTTAAGAAAGTACTCATACCAGTTGTTTGTGCTGGCAAAGTCTAAGGAGGATAATGAAGATTTTATTTATGCTTCATGAACTGTACCTTGCTGTCATATCAAGTGGTCTCAGCAGACATGAGGCCAAGCTATGAGCAGGCCTGAATCTGACGCATGAAAATAAGCCTTATGTATAAATGGTAAACCTAGAGAGAAACTCTTTTGCTTCTAGGGAGCTAGATGTTACCCTGCTTTACTCAGACATTATCATCCTCATCTGTGTGCTCACTAGTGAAGCTGTGGGGACTTCCTTCTACACCTTGAGATAAGTAAATGCCAACTAATTTACTTAGATCGTGCCTGGGTCTGTTCTGTCCATCAATACATACCAACTGTTGACGTTTTTCAATATAATGGTCATGCAAAAGGTAGGAGCTTTTAAAAGGCTCTCATCATATCTGGACATATTTCTTCCACTCAAGAGTCAGTACCAATACATTCCCACCATCAATATATGTGAGTGCTCATCTTAGAACACCACCCCCCAGTATAGGTATTATTTTTTATATTTACAAATTTAATGGATTAACAAAAATGACCATTTAAATTTATATGTCTTACATCTTTACAGGCAAAATGCTAAGAGAGCTCCCATCTTTTAGAAAGTTTTCTCTCTTGACCCCACATGGCCACCTCTAGCTATCATCTCATTTCTCTGTTCTCCTCAACAGCAGAACACTTTTGAGTTATCTATACTGTCTACCTCCAATCCTTTTCTATTCGCTCTTGGACTCAGTTCATTCAAGAATGAACCACCACCCACTCCACCAGAACTGTTTTTTTAAAGGTCACCAATGACCTTCATTGTGTGAATCAATTCACCAGTGATTACTTTTTAGTCCTTTTCATACATGACCTCTCAACAGAATTGATGCTCCCATATTGAAATGCTTTCTTCTTTTGGCTTCTTGGACATCTCTCCATTTTCTCTGCTCACTGAACAGTTCTTCATAGTCTCTTGCTAGTTCATCCTCATCTCTCCATCCTCAAAAAGTTGATGTTCCTTAGTAATTAATACTTGGACTTCTCAAATCTATCAATGCTTGATCCCTAAGTTATCTCTTTAGTTCCAGGGTTTTAGATGTTAGCCATGTTTTAGGAGCTTCCAAAATTATTATCTCCAGCTCAGACCTCTCTCTCAAAAATCCAGACTTGCCCACCAACTCTATCAACATATATCAACTTTGATATATCAAGTGAACACATCCAAATTCAAGTTTTTGATTTCCCACCTCAAATCTCAAGTATTAGAATCATCCTTGACTACTGAGTTTTCCTAACATCCCAAATCTATTAGCAAATTCTATCAACTTAGGTTAAGATATATCCAGAATTTGACCCACTTCTTTTTTTTTAAAGACTTTATTTATTTATTCGACAGAGATCACAAGCAGGCAGAGAGGCAGGCAGAGAAAGAGAGGAGGAAGCAGGCTCCCCACTGAGCAGAAAGCCCAATGTGGGGGCTCGATCCCGGCACCCTGGGATCATGACCTAAGCTGAAGGCAGAGGCTTTAACCCACTGAGCCACCCAGGCGCCCCTTGACCCACTTCTTGCCACATCCACTGCTATCACCCTAGTTCAAGTCACTATCATGTCTCATCTGGGCAGTTGTAATAGTATTCCAACTGCTCTCCTTGCGTCTGCCCTTGACCTGACTTAAGTCTATTTTCTGTACATAGCTGGGAGCCTGTTAAAACAGTTGGGACTTCACCCTCTTTTCTCCAAAACCTTCAACCAGGCCTAACTCTAACATGTGTGAGGTTGCAGGCAAAAATAAAGTGAATGCTGCCTTTCTCTTCCCATCCCTGGTTCCGTTCTAAACCATGAAGGAGTAGATAGGCAGAGTACAGACTCCCACCTTGCATATCAGAGCTTTATCCATACTCAAAAACACAGTGGTCCCTTAGCCACCCCACAGGCCTAGGGATGTGCTAGAAGAGCCCAAGAAAGAATCTATTGAAGAGAAGCATCACTATAGTGTCTCTAGTATAGGTCTCTTCAGTGGAGTGGCAATGTCCCAAATGGAGGCTGCCTGGTCAGCCTGAATCCCAGAGCACAGCTGCCCCATCATAGACACATAGGATGAACAGACAGCCCTTGAGGTCTGGAAGCCTTTTGTTGCCATGGCATAATCTATCCTATCCTACACATATCTTGCTCTGTGAACATGAGTTCTATAAAGGCAGACCATATCCTATTGGACATGTATCCCCAGCACCTAGCACAGTGCCAAGCACATAATAAATACTCAAGTAATAGTGCAGGAATGCAACCTTTCTGGATTTCATCTGTATAATAAAGAGGGTTAGAGTAGATATTTTATAAAGTATCTTCAAACTCTAGCATCCCGTGATTTCTGTAATTTCAGAAATAAAAGGTTCTGCATTTTCTTCTCAAACACCCACATGCCAAAGCCTCATTCCAACCTGAATTTCCTTTCTCTTCTGATGAAAAGCTTTTGTACATAACTATATAGGCTTATAGCATTACAAGAACTGCTTAAGGTTTTAAAATCCTACTGCAATGGGGCGCCTGGGTGGCTCAGTGGGTTGGGCCGCTGCCTTCGGCTCAGGTCATGATCCCAGGGTCCTGGGATGGAGTCCCGCATCGGGCTCACTGCTCAGCAGGAAGCCTGCTTCCCTTCCTCTCTCTCTGCCTGCCTCTCTGCCTACTTGAGATCTCTCTCTGTCAAATAAATAAATAAAATCTTTAAAAAAAAATCCTACTGCAATCAGCCTGTAAGGGCAAGGAATTAATGCCTTTTCTGACTCTGAATATCGTGACCCTGAGTGATGTCTCCCCCACCCACCCACCCACTTTTGTTGCTGGGCTTGGGCGAGTATACCTGCTATTCAAAGACCATCTGAAAAAAAAGGGGAAAAAAAGGCCATTTGAAATTACCTCTAAGAAGGAACTGCTTTGAGAATCAGGCTTATAATTAAACAGTAATTGAAGTTTCCTGTGGTTTTATGCATAGGTCTTATCTAATGCTTAAGTAGATAAACAGCATGTCTTAAAAGTCAGAATGGAATTAGATGCTCCTATGAGAGAGCAGAGGTCTCTGCTCAGCAACATGCTTCTTTAAAATCCAACCTGGTTTCCAGCACTTTTGTCACACCACCTACACGACAATGACATCAGTCTGCCCTGCAGAAGTGACTGTCAGAGAACCATGGAATGATAGAGCTGACATGGATCTCAGCTAGCTCCTCATTCAAAGTCCTTATTTCACAAGAAATTAAAACCCAGGGAGGTAAAGTGATTTGCCTCAGGTCACAGGCAAAAGAGGAGAAGATCAGGGATTTAGGAGGTAAGACTAAGACTATGATGACTTAGGTGACTTACGGGATGCAGGTTGTTAGGGAGAGAAAGGAATGGAGGACAATTGCAAACTTCTCAGTGGGGGTCAAACGAGAAAGAGCAACTTTGAAGGAAATCCAATGAGCGCAGTTGGGGTCATGTTGAGTTTGAAGTGTCTGTGTACCATGCCGACAGATACTAAGCAGACAGATATTACAAATCTGAAACTGAAGAAAAAGGATAAAGTTAAAGAGAGAAATTTAGGAGTCATCATCCTACCCACTTGGTGTTGAAAACTACTATACAGCAAGGAAAGAAATCAGGAAAAGGGAGTAACAGGGACATAACCAGCAGAATACTGACATCTAAGAGTTTTGTTAAAAATAAAAATAAATAAAATAAAGAAGAGTTTAAAAAGTAGCTTACAAAAGAGTGGCCAGAGAATAGGAGGGAAACTGGGATAGACTGGTGTTGGTAAAGTCAGGGCAAGAGAAGTTTTCAAGAAGGGAAACGTGTTCAACTATGGCACACACACTGCTAGCTGCCTCCCCGATATTCATTCTCCTTTTTTTCCTTGCTAACAAAGTCCTGATTGTTTTTCAGAGTGGCACTAAATCTAGTAAAAATTAAACTGTGATTTCCCAGGCTCCTTTGCATCTAGAAGTCGTCCGTATGACATCCCTCTGGCCAGTTAGATATAACCAGATGTCTATCTACTTGGTGAGACTGTCAAGAAAACAATTATTTTCTTGATATAAATTTTCAAACAGCTGGCATCTCACTTTTACCCTTTGCCTTTTCCCCCTTCCTTCTCCCTAGATAATGATTCTATGTCCAGAAATATAGCAGCTATCTAATGAGCATGAGCACAAAGGACATACACACACACACACACATGCGTGCACACACACACACACACACACTATAGATGATATGGAAAATCAGAAGTCTGATTCCTGATCTACTCAGTTGAATGAGTGAGAAATGTGGGAGTCAACCTTGACTCCTACTACCATCTTACTGCCTTTGGTCCAAGATCCTTGACTCTACCCTTAAATATCCTTCAAATTCACTTTCTTCTAACCACCCCTAAAGTCTCTGCATTGTTCAGGCCCATAGTGTGCCTTGCCAAGCTGATTGAACTGTCCTAGAAGCTCTCCCTGCTTCCACATTTACCCCCTGAAACCTGTCCTCTAGTCTTCTGTCACCATGTCAAAAAAACGGAATGATTTTATGTTCATTCCTGCTGAAAATATTTCCATGGCTCTCATTGCCTAGTGGATAAAATTGAAGGTGCTTATCCCTCACAGTTGGGCTCTTTATGATTTGGCTCATGGCTTATATTGATGATGACCTAGTTACTATGCGAATATATAGTGGTTCACTACCACTTTGTGAACAAGGACCACTTACCAAGCATTGTGCTAAGAGCTTTACATTTATTTAATCCTCATAATGCTTCCCCACACATTTGATAGTACTATTCTCATTTTGCAGTTGGGTCAACTTACTCTCAGAAAGGTTAAGTCACTTGCCCAAGAACACACAGCTTCTTTAAGCAGGGGAAGGCCTGGATGTCAAAGCTCTTTCAAAGTTCTTTCCACTGCAGTGCCTTGACATGAAAGAATATACACTCCTCTCCTTCTTGTCCCTTACTACTCCCGATCTATATTAAATGGACAGCCTTGTTGAAGAACCGCAGTCAAAACCAGTCATCCCCTTCTGGCCAAAGGAATCTATCCCCTACTATGGTGGAAAGAAAACAGGTTCTTCACACCAGCTTCTGCAAGGGAGGAGAGAATCGCCCAAAGCTGGAGCTGCATGGTGGGCTGGTTGGCCTGACCCTCCCTTCCCTCTCCTCGCCAGCTGGAGGTCAGGTGCAAAGTGCAGGGATGGGGATGGGGTCAGAGATCCCTTCTCCTTTGACCTAGCCAGCCTGGCTGGTGCCACCACAGTATTGGAGTAGGATCCCATCTCCAAGCATCCCCTCCAGTGTCCGGAGCTGGAAGATCGGGGGGGAAAGACTCTGGTGACTCCCTAAAGTCTCGAGCAAGACCCGATACCCACTCCTCACCACTGTATCAGCCTGGGAGCCGGTCCCGGGGACTCTGGCTGTGCAACCTACTCTATTGCTGGAGCGGTTTCGCACACCGCTGCCGCTCGGCGCCGGCACCAAGAGCAGTCGGCCAGCAGTGGGACCCTGGAGCATTCAGTGCAGCCCTCTGAGCCCTGAGAGCCTAGCGGTTGAGAGGCCCGCGGTCAGAGAAACCCCTGGGAACTCTGCTACCATTCGGGTCGGATCACCCAGATTTGTAACTGGAGAAAGGTCCAGGTCCCCGAGGAAGATCTCCAGCTAGCACTCTCTGGCCCTCGGAGACCTGAACTCGGGGTCCAGGCTGCCCCGTGGGCAAACCGTCCCGAGTTCCGCTCTCTGGCCAGCGACGGCCTTGCGCCCCCATACTCTCCCCAGGCACTGAGGCAGTTGCAGGCGTCCTGCTCAGCCCTCCTGGGCAGCGGCGGAACGAACCCCAGCTGCTCCAAGCACCCCGACTGGACCCTGAGCAACCACTTCTGTCCGGGTGGCTCTCCCCGGGGTCTGAACCCCTCGCGCCCCCGCGCGTCCTTCTTTGTTTCTGAGCTTGCTCTGAAAGTGATGTAACAAGGCCAGACTCGCGCGCTGCTTTCCCTCTTCCCCAGACTAAGTCCTTCCTCCCTCCAGCGCCCGGCGCTCTGCGCCAGAGCCCGGCGCTGGGCTGTGCCTCACTCCACTCGCAGAGCTCTGGAGACCGACGGGCACTGTTGAGAAAGACGCGCTCCCACGTCCCACCTCCTGGATGCAGAGTCAGTGGGGAAAGCGAGGCTTTCCTTACAGAAACAAGGGAGAGAGAGCCGAGGGGACAGCTGTTGTGGAGGTTTCTAAGGAGACTCAGACTGGCTTCTTTCCCTGCTCCTGGGAGACAGCAGGAAACCTCAGGTACCTCAGTGACCCCAGTCTCTGTATGTTTATATGAAAGAGAAAGAGACAGTAAGAAAGAGACAGAGAAAGAAAGAGAGAGAGAAACAGAGGAATAAATAGAGATCCAGAGACCGTGGTTGACAGACCAGTGGAGACAGACAACGCGTAAGAAAGATAGAGACTTGGTGGGTGGAAAATTGACTTGTTTGTTTCCTTCCTTCCCTTTCTTTCTTTCTTTCTTTTTTTTACCCCACTGTGGTTTTGCCTCGGACAGAAGAGAGAACTGCTGCTCCCTAGCCAGCAAGTAGCCCCCAATCTGGATGGAGTGAAAGATGCGGCCTGATGATATAAACCCGAGGACTGGGCTGGTGGTGGCCCTGGTCAGTGTCTTTCTGGTCTTTGGCTTCATGTTCACCGTCTCTGGGATGAAAGGAGAGACTCTTGGAAACATCCCCCTCCTGGCCATCGGGCCAGCCATCTGCCTACCAGGCATTGCAGCCATTGCCCTGGCCAGGAAAACTGAGGGATGCACCAAGTGGCCTGAAAATGAGCTGCTATGGGTCCGCAAGTTGCCCTGCTTCCGGAAACCCAAGGATAAGGAGGTGGTGGAACTGCTGCGGACCCCTTCAGACCTGGAATCGGGCAAAGGAAGCTCAGATGAGCTGGCTAAGAAGGCCGGCCTCAGGGGGAAACCCCCGTGCCAGGGGCAGACAGAGGTGCCTGTGGCCAGTTCCATCACCACCCCCACACCCACGGAAGGAGAACGCCAGAGCCTGGTCCAGAATGGGCATCACGAGGAGACATCCAGATACTTGGATGGCTACTGTCCCTCAGGCAGTTCCCTTGTCTACAGTGCCTTGGATGCCAAGTGCTCAGCCTGGGACAGACCTGACTGCCGGGAGCCTGAGGACAGCATCTTCTTTGTGCCCCAGGACAGTATCATCGTTTGCTCCTACAAGCAGAACAGTCCCTATGACAGATACTGTTGTTACATCAATCAGAGCCAAGGCAGGTGGGACCACGAGACAATAGTCTAAGCTTTGCATACAAGAGTTGCTGTGTTGATAGAAATGTGACTACACTCAGCTTCCTGGGGAAGGAAACTGCCCTGCTCAACAGCCTTCAAACTGTTAGAAATTGACTTGGTATGTGATGGGTGTGCAAGCCTCGGGTGCCTGAAGGCATGTAAATAGGCATGTTGGGGACACATTTTAGAGAAGGGTGATGAGGGTTAAGGACACTGAAGAGGCAGTGAGTAGGAGAGAAAGCAGTTCCAATTGCTTTTTAACAATTAAACCATGTTGGATGTTTTGTAAAATAACCCAGAAAGTGCTACTCAGCACCTGTTAAAAGCAAGATAAATCTAGAGTAGGCTGCAGATATCAGGCATGAAATGATACATGGGCTTGCCATAGGGAAACTGAGCAGCTTTTAGTCGGAATAAATCGAAAGACAAAACAATTTAGTGCTTTGTTGTATGAAATTATTTTTTCTAGTGAAAGCTTTTCACACTTATTATTTGCTGAAAGAAAAAAGTCAAGACAGAAAAGCTACTCCCGCCTTAGGTGGGATGGTTTTTGGAGAAAGGGGAGTTGAATTATGTAATTGAGTTTTATGATATTATCCTCTGACAAGATCAGAGATTTCAAATAAAGTAAAATAAGTGTGTGACCAGCTAGGTAAAAAACTAAAAATTTTAGATGGCTATGTTACTTCTTAAACTCTTCATTTAAATTGATTTACTGGGTCTTTATCTTAAGTGTTTTTTTTTTCAATATTTGCTATCATTCATGTATAATTTCCTCATCGGGTTCAAAATGACTTGATGTAATATTTTCATTAATTAGAATTTGTGTTCATCAAGTCAAAATGGGTTTTACATATGTATACAAGTGTCTTTAACATTTCTGGGAGTCCTGGTAATAAGTATTCCTATATGCCTTTTGAAATCTGAAAGCTATGAAATCAACACATTAGTCTTGAACTTTATGCAGAATTTACATAAAATGCAATGGTTAAACTTCTGGAAGTGTCATTATTTGTACATTTATTCAACATTCCCAGAGACTATAAATGCCAATGAAACAAGAGTTAATCTACTAGATTTAACTAAAGCTCAGTTTTTATTAAGTTCACCTAATCAGTGAGCATTGCATGACAAAGGTCTGTTTTATTTCATACTTAATTTTTTGCTGCTGAGGGAAAAAGGCACAAAGGGATCCTAAAATGTATTTTCTGTTTCAGTTGCTTAACTATAATAGACAAGAGGGCAATCAGCCAGGATACCATTTAGTCCCTATTGAAGAGAAATATTGAATTATATAGAGAAATCATGGTATATTTCATCTTGAAGATCAGAATGTTTTGTCTCCTTCAAAGAATGATGATTTATTGTTAATGATCAGAGAGTTTCAGCCACTTTTTCCCTAAGGGGGAATTGAGGACACAAATTCTGGCCATACCCCTTTTGTATATTTCAGATCCAAGTCTGCAAGTCTTTAAGTGTAACATTCAGTCTTAAGAATCATGCCCTTAAAAATCAAAATTTCCAAACCAAGTTCAACATCAAAAGAGTATGATTTTTTTTTTTTTAGTAGGGCTTAAATGTCAGAAAATGAGATGTGTGATCCTGAGCAAATTTTATCTTCTTGTACCTCAGTTCTCACTCTTCAGAAATCAGGGAGGAGTGGGACTGACTTACACTAGAGTATGTCTATCGTTCATTCCCGGTTTGAATATTCTATGGCATCATGTCAAAGACACTTTATATAATGCCAGGGGATGAGATATAACAAAATGCATGCCAAAGTTATGCAATTCATGTTAAAAATTATATGACATGGATTAACTTCTTACTACTGCTCAAAATAATTTTGTAGGTGTATGAAAGCAGATTTGTTTTATTGCCAAATATTATTTATTTACCAAATACCTTACTGGAAATAAAATAAATATGTTAATTAAAGATAAAATTTTTTTGGTATTGGTATAGCCCCCAAATAATCCAATAGATGCAATAAATGTAATCTACTTTAGATTTGGCATGGAGGGAAAATAGTTTCCTAAGATCACAGTACCCCTTAATAATTCTGGGGCATTTTGAAAGATGAAAATCATGTTTCAGTGAAGGTGAAAATTATTGGATTATTCTCTTAGGAATAAAAACTTCTAATCTGAACCAAAAAAAAAAAAAAAACCTTCTAATCTGTTTGCCATTTGTGGACATCTTCAGGGATGAAGAGACAGCAAGATAGCAAAGAGAGATGTTCACAAAGACTCAGCAAATCCTATACAGGGTCTGAAAAGAGATGCTTGCAGTGTTAAGTATGGTTTAGGTGTGGAAAAGTTATTTTTTGATTTCCTTGAATTAGTTCAAACTCCTTGAGATCTCTCTCTCTCTCTCTCTCACACACACACACACACACACCAATGTCCAAATCCAAAGTTAATTAATAGTTTAGAAATCTAAGATATTTCATCACATTTTCAAGTTCTATTTCAGAAGCAACTTACTTTGGTCTTCTTCTTCCGTCCACCTACTTAAGATACTTAAAGTATCTAAATATGCTCTTGAGGGAATTTTCTGCAGTGCTAAAATAATGGTTTGCAAATGTTGACTGCGTGGCTTAACTTTGACCGAAAGAATAAAACGTGTGATTGTGTGTGTGAAATTTTTTTTAACATCTTATATTAGGTAATCCCTTCCTAATATAAAGGAAGGTAGCTTAGTGCCCCAAAATCAACACTCAGTGGTTGGGGAAACATTTAGTACTATTCAGGGGAAAGCATCCATTCTGTTGAACAGAGGTGGAAGAGAAGGAAAACAAGGTGAGAAACATGAGTGAGCTTGTTAGAGGAAAACAGCAGCTCATTCTAGTCAACAGATGTAGCAAATATTAACGTAATAGACAGGAGGACTATTCCCTGTATACATTAAGCACTTTGAGACAGACATAAAACAAACTAGTTATTTTTTTTTTACTTGCTACTAATCCAAATAGTCATTTCAACTTGATTTTAAATAGGCATTTTATTTTTGAAATTATTTCTATTGACTTTTTCTTGTTCAATATTCCTATCTATTACGCTCATGGATTCTTTCTCCAAACTGCTTTTTGATGTTAAAGTGTGAATTCAGCCAAGATACCCATGCTAGAACATATTTAGACAACTGTTTTAAGATTTAGTTTCTGTTACAATCATGGCAAACAAAATCCATATATATTTAAGTTCAGACTCACTTCCAAACCCTACTAATCAGGTCCTTTGGAAATGTTCTCAATACTATGGGCTCTTAATATACACTTAGCTGGCACATGTAGGGAAGGAAGATTCATTCTCTTAAATGCTTTTCTCTTTCGTAATATCCAACCTCTATTTATCTATTAACATCTCCACTCTGCATCTGTAGTATCATTTACTTGGTAAAATCACTGTTACTACTACTTTATAACATTAAAGAAAATTTTTTTGAAAATCCACAGCCCCACTCTCCTTATAGAACTACTGCATTTCCATTTTAGCATATCATCCTCCAGGACTCCCCCACATGCACCTTAAATATTATAATTGTGTGGTTTTCCTTTCTCTCTTATTTATATGCTAAGTATGTTTTCATGTTTCTACGCAGTGTTCCTGATTACCATTTAACAATTGTGTAATACGCCATTTTTGAGAGGTACCATAATTTAACATGCCATTCCTTATTGCTAGTCAGGTAACATGTTTTACGGATGGTTTTGCATGGCTTTTTTTCTATTGTTGGTAACACAGCTACATTATTTGTCATTTGCCCAGAGAGGTGAATATTTATAATTGAAAAGCTGTCTCGTTATAGATGAGAGTAAAGGGGAAGAAATGTGTAAATGGATCAAACACTTGACATTATTGGTTTTCTCTTGATTCATGGGCAAGACATAGAGTAAGAGACAAAATAATGCTTCTCAAAAAGGTCCACTCTTTGGGACCAGAACCAGTATTTTTAAGAATAAGGTGAGATGGACAAATGCTGCAATCCCCCCTTACCTCGTGGAGAGAATGATTCTGACAAGTTTGTCAGATGAATTGTTTACTGAAATTGACATGTGTGTGAATGAAATAATACTCAGAAGTTAGGACAAAACTTAGAGGAATTAAATATAATGCAAATGTCAAAAAAAAAAAGAATAAGGTGACATGGAGCCTGTGTTTTTAAGAGTAAGGTGAAACATTTCCCCAGTTAAGATACCACAGTTAAGATACCACTATATATCTCAAAATCAGTTTACAGTGGTGTCAATTTTTAAGAGCATAATGTTGAACAAGCAAAATGAAAAATAGATGTAGACAATAATTACTTTGTAATATTGCAAAAGCACTTTCTTAAAGTATCTCACCATTTATTTTATTATATATTTAATATGTATGTAAACTGTTACCTATTAGTGACTTACAAATGAACTGGAATTTCAGGAATTCAACAGAATCTACCCATGAGTTTTCTGTTTCTTCCCTCAATGGAAAAAATGAACTGAAGATGGAATTATGGACAAATGCGCAGCTCAACCAGATATCTCAATAAAGAACTGAATTCCATTCAGCCTTTTGTCCAGATAGCATGAAATCATATAAACCCCACTGAGTCATGTCTTTGATTTCTCACCACCTACCACAGGCTCCTCATCTCATGAACACCTCAAAGAAAAAAGTTTATACGTGCCGCTGTCCAGATACAAATAGGTAGACATTGATATCAGATGTCTACCATCTTTTACAAATTATTCCTGGGCCTGATCCTTCTTACAGATCTTTTCTCTGTCTTTCCCTTTATTCTTCCTCCTGACTGCATGTTACAACCTGCAGACCTGGTATTCTCAATGACAGCACAAGGTTTTACATGCTTTAGCCATAACAAAGGAAAGTGTGACAGAATGGGCCAGTTATAGAACAGGGCATAATGCTATTTAAACGTCTCTTTGACAAATCTATCCCAAGAAAGTTAAATATAACAAATATCTTTGCAATTCATCACTTTCTTATTCTTTATGGTAATAAATGATTACATATGAGACAACCCCTCAGTCTGAGGCCAGACCACATTTGTTTGGGAAAAAATGGGCTTTTGAACATCAACTGCCCATAATTCAACACGAAAAGTATGGGCATACCTTCTCTGTGAGTAGTTAGAGCATCAGATCAATTCAGAAACGCCCGCCTGCCCCTGTGCTCTCCCACAACCCCTCCATCCTCTGCAGCAGCTCCTTGACTGTGCCCTGCAGCTCACCACCCTGAGCCTTCACGCCATCATTTTCTCTGCCTCACACGTCCACACTGTCTTCACCCCTCGGCTGGTTAAGGCCCTAACATCCTTCAGGGGGCAGCTGCCACGTCTTCCACAGTCTTAGATCTTCCCCCTTGGAACTAATACTACTTCTACTATTGTCTGGCCGGACGACACCTCCACCATTATCATCGCACATATTAGCCCGGGGTGTGTCTGTCTCTCTAACTGCACTGTGAACTCTCTGAGGGCAGGGGCCACGTTTTTATTCATCCTCCCACTGTAGGCTCCCCCCACCACCCCAAACACACACACACTCTGCCTTACTCAGTAAAAACTCTAAATTGCACCACTTGGGTCACTCTCACAGCCCTCCTTTTTCCGCTTTCTCGCAGGAAAAAAATCTACCTTCTTGAATTGAACTAAATTAAATTGAATATAGTCAGCAAAAACGTGGGTTAAAATAGGCTTCTGTGGGTTGGGACCCTAACTTTTATTTAGCATATTGTTTCTTCGGGGAAACCGCATCTTACATAACAAGGAGAAGAAAGAAATAAACCATTCCAGAATATTTTCTCCTCCCTCCATGACTGACCTAACTCCTACTCCCTGCCTCCCTCCATGAGTCAGTGACCATACCACACATGCAACAAAAACTGGTGGTTCTAGAAGCAGTTGACAACCAAGCTTTTGAATTCCTAACCAGAAAGTAGATAAATCAGTGTACTCAGGTTAACCTGTAAGTAGGTCAACAGAATATAATTTGCCAGGCTGCCTATTGTCCTTCTGCTACGCTTCCACCCGATAATCCTAAACAGGACTCTCCAGGCCACCTGTGTATTCCATCAGGAGGCTCTCAGGGGGCTGAGTGGTACACCCTCACCTCCCACCCCCAGTGAAGCTCTTCTCCACAACATCTCTGAGATGCTCAGAGAATCGTTTGTGGTTCAGAGAAGGCTCTGGCTTGTTCTGGAACAAGATGAGGGCTCAGCAATTCTCCTGAGTAGTATTTGAGTCCTGTCTTAAACTTCAGGCTCATGTAAATGGTCCTGTAAATTTCCCAAACTATCAGACTGAGTGAAAGTGGCATTTAATTTGAGTAACTCTTTTTCTTGACCATGGCAACTATCAGGTTCTCCTTCAACAATAACAGGAAGGACCTTGTTTGAGTATGGGTGGGGAAGGGGATAGCAAAGGGAAAATGTGTCCATGTGGAATTGTCAGCACAGGGAGAAGAGCCAACAATCCCTCATTAAGCCAGTCATTGTGGTGGCCTCCTCCCCTGACATCACCACTTCTTATCTCAAACTGAGCAGCAAATGCTAGAAAATGGACTAAGAGGACAAACCAGATAGAAAAATATTTTAAAACTTAAAAGAGTAAAAGGGAAATGCTAGAGAATTTTGATACATTCTTAATGGCCAAGAAAAGAAATATAAACAATTTAAGTGTATCCTAATAAGGGCGAAATGTAGCTAAAACTATCCTGCTGGACAGGAGTCAAAAGGAATATAAATTAGCCTCCAATAAATAAGATCAAACTCACTTAAGAATTACTCAATAGACTAAAAACTACAATCAAAACTAGAAAGTTAAAAGAGTGTAAGTGAATACTATTGGCTAAAGTTTTCAAAATTGAATAATTTTAAATTCACAAATTAAACAAAAATGTCCCACTGAAAAAACAGGGTGTGAGATATGAGCAGCAATACTGAGACTGGGACTGCCCACTGACCTATACTTGGCAAAGGCAAAGACAGACAAGGAACAGAGCTGGGCAGAGCTCTCCTCTCCTTCCCAGAAAGTCCCCCAAAGCACGCCCTTACCCTTCAGGTAGCAAAACTACAGAGTCTAGAACCATTGCTCCCCCACAAGACTGAGGTCCCTCCAAAGCTCACCTCTCACCCTCCTGTGTTAGAATAGAGGCCAGCAGCTAAAATGCTGAGGGGCAAGTGCAATCATGGCCTTATGGAGGTTCTAACACAGAAGTGTTACTGACTGCACCTTTGTCAGCCGTGCCTGGTATCTGTCCTCTTCATCCCCCCATTTCCACAAGCAGCCTAGCGTCCATTCCTTCACTCCATAGCCCTGGTTGAGTGGTACGTGTGTGCTAGGTACTGTGCTGGCCTGAGATGTCACAGTGAACAGAACAGAGCAGGCTCCTGTCTTCATGGAGCTCATAGCCTAGCAGGGGGTGTCAATGGTTGAGGTGAGGATGTTACTGCAGTACGTAGCAGGAGCACCTAGCCCTCCCCTTTTTGGGGGAGGGTGGTGAGCAGGGAAAGTGCTTAAAGAGTTCTACCAATTCCACAGTGTGTAGGAGTACTGGGGAGAGTTTCCCCACACATCCCAGCAGTTCCCCAACACCAGCCGGGCATCCCATAATTCAACTCAATTCTGATACCGTCTACCTGGAGATACCATCAGATTCCACAAGGGCTCAGTCTTACAAGACTGCCACCTCCCACTTCAGACGCCAGTTGTGAGTCCAGGTGTCACCTGCACTTCTAACAGGCCACATATTAAAGGTTCCAGGGGCACCTGGGTGGCTCAGTCATTAAGCATTTACCTTCTGCTCAGGTTGTGATCCGAGGGTCCTGGGATCTAGCTCAGCATAGGGCTCCCTGTTCAGCAGGGGGTCTGCTCCTCCCTCCTCCTCTTCCTCTCCCCCAACTCGTGCTCTCTCTCTCTCAAATAAATAAAATCTTTAAAATAAATAAATAAATAAATATTCCAATAACCCTCTCCCCAGCTTTGATTAATTAGCTAGAACGGCTTACAGAACTCAGAGAAATTTTTTTAAAGGTTTATTTATTTACTTATTTGACATAGAGAGAGAGAGCGCAAGCACAAGCAGGCAGAATAGCAGGTAGAGGGAGAGGGAGAAGCAGTCTTCCCACTGAGCAGGGAGCCCAATACAGGGCTCGATCCTAGGACCCTGGGATCATGACCTGAGCTGAAGGCAGACACTTAATAACTGAGCCACCCAGGTGCCCCAAACTCAGAGAAACATTTTACTCACTAGATTACTGGTTTATTATAAAACGATATAACTCAGTAACAGAACAAGGTATAGAAAAGAGCACAGAGCTTCCATACCTCTCAGATTACACCACTCTTATTGAATCTCCACTTGTTCACCAACCCAGAAATTCTCCGATCCATTCTTCTGGGGTTTTTTGGAAGCTTCATCACATAGGTGTGATTGATTAAATGATAGGTCATTGGTGATTGATTCAATCGCCAGCCCCTCTCCTCTCCCAAGAGGTCAAGGGGTGAGACTGAAAGTTCCAATCCTCTAATCACAAAGTTGATTCCCTTGGCAACCAGCACCCATCTGGTGACCCAGGGGCTTTCCAAAAGTCACTTCATTGACATAACAAAAGATATCTTTATGGTAGTCATCACTTAGGAAATTTCTACAATTTTAGGACCTATATGCAAGAAACTGGGCAAAGACCAAATATGCCTTCCTTCATATAAATCACAAT
Organism: Lutra lutra; assembly: GCF_902655055.1. Taxonomy (NCBI): domain Eukaryota; kingdom Metazoa; phylum Chordata; class Mammalia; order Carnivora; family Mustelidae; genus Lutra; species Lutra lutra. Next base: position 57,014,124 of record NC_062290.1, read on the forward strand.
ATCACAGAGTCATGGGGAAAAATGTCTGATATGAGACCTGAAAAATGCATAGGAAGTAGCTGACTATAAAGGGGAGAAAGAGTGTTCTAAGCCAAGAAAACAGTGTTTATGAAGGCCAAGAAGGAAGAGAAAGCATGACACATGTTTATTTAGAGAAATGCAAAACAAAACAAAACAAAAATTAGATGGCTAGAGAGAGGGCCAGGTAGAGAGGGCCAGGCATTGGCTTAGGCCTCTCCCCACCACTACATTTAGGCTTCATTACACAGAAAAAGAAGGCCTGACCACCCTGCTTATCTCCAGCACAACCGTAAGGAAGGAAGATTAGACTCATCTTGACTAAGGTTTGCAGGTTTAACCAAATTCTACTTTAAGAAGAATTGATTCAGTAAGCAACTGGTTGATTTGTTTGCATTTCAGGACAAGGTTCCTTTCACTTGGAGACAAATAGCTAATCAAAGTAAGCAGTCCACATTTCAAACATTTGTTTTGCTCTTACATGCACCAAAAGAACTTGGAGCTCTTAAGTGAAAATAACTGATATAAATAGCTTCTAAAATCACCATCTCTGTGACACTTATAATTATTAGAGATAGGTTGACATATGGGAAAACTTTTTTCCAGCATGGGATTACCCAACAATGACTGTGACGTTAACCAGATTTACATCTCTACTGTCAATATTTTCTGTGTTTCAAAATGTCCCTAATTTCTTCCTTACTTCAGCTGCCTGAAACTCAGGTCCCTTGCACAGACACATCTAACCCAGCACAGATACATGTATCATTCTCAAAGAGTGTCCCATGTCCATTAGCTCCTTGATAGGTAAATGTATGTTATACAATAAAAGATTTTAATAAGTTTGAGAATTACTGGTTTAAACCAAGATAAACATATTTCTTTACAGCCTATATCCCCAACACTCAGAACAAGACCAAGTACAAAGCGGGCACCAAATAAGTACTTGTTGAATTATTGATTTTATAATTCCATAAAGCCATTTATTCGCATGCTCTGTGACATATAAGAAGGGAACTGAATGTGCAACATTCCCTGGGGCTTCCCTTAGTACGAACATTGAAAAATCTTGCCCTAACCTCTAAATCTAGAAGCACACTAATCATGACAAAGAAGACAAATTTCCAGAAATCAAAATGAAGAGTCAAAGGGAAGGGAGGGAAGTTACATAATCCCCAGAATTACCCTCATGTTCTTGGCCCCTGCCACTCACCCAAAAGCAGTCTTCTAACAGACTGCTCTTCCCTTAGCAGGGACAATTTGGGAGATCAGGGCAAAGATGTATCTTCCAGACAATTTTACCTCCAGATGTTAATTTCCCAGGTGTCCAGATCACCTCAAAAAAGGTTTCCAGGGGCAACCCTCACAGGTCCCCTCCCTCTTTGAGAACTTTGTACTATCACTCAATAAACTACCAGTCAATAAACTTTGCTTTGCTGCCCACCCAAAAAAAAAAATTGCCAGGTCCTGCCTTCAGCTTGGAAATTAAATTGATCCTAGATACCAGATATTGGTGAAGAACATTTATAAGAGTTCTAAGAAGCTTTATGAAGTAAATCTGTTATGGAAACAGAAGTAATCTGTTATGGAAACAGAAACCCTTGGGAAATTGGAATCCCTGCCTTCCCGAGTCCCACTCCCATATGGTTTGACCCCAATTGCTTGATTTCATTCCAAGACCTGAGCAAATATCATCAAGGTAGTCCAGTGGTTCTCAAACTCTAGCATACATCAGAATCACCTATGGAGCCTGTTAAAATATGGATTGCTGGAACTCACCCCCAGAGTTTCTGATTCAGTAGAATTTACATTTCCGTGAAATTCTCAGGTGATGCCAGTGGTGCTGGTTCCTGGTTGCTTCTTTACCACTACACGTGCTATCAATTGGTTTTAGAACTGCAAGTCTGGTATAGACCCGTAGGTCCAGCCATGCAGCCGCATTTGGATCTAATAACTGGCACATTATAGGCACTGAGTAAATAATTTGATAAAATTAATAAACAATTGTTTGTCTAATCCCTAAGATTGAGATCTACTTTGGGAAAGTGTACCCTACCTCCCCAATGAAACTGGAACCCTGTCCCTGTCCTTTATCCCCACTTATACAACTGGGATCATGACCCTCTCTGCCTACCTCCAGACCTTACAGGGACCATGTGCCCTAAAGCCAGACTTTTTGACTAATGACAAGGAATATGACAGAGCCCAAGTGGGATAGGCCCTTTTTGAACTAGGGGATTTACACTCTTGGCCTGCCTGGTAAAAGCCAACTCCATCATGACCCAGTCTGTCCTATCCATTCCTGGTTGATTCCTCTCCTTGCCAGGCCACTCCTGAGCTCCCCAGCAGGATGTTGGCTGAAGATTCACAGCTATTTTGGGATATGAGGCAGGTTTCTGAACCATGTTGCAATGATGACTTTGAAATAGAGACTTGACTAGAGAGCTTGAAAGCCTTCCCCATCAGCCAGAGTAAACAATGGTTTACTTTATTATTTTCTTTTGTACTATTTTAACCAAGCTGTGTGTGCGCAGACCCCAATAGCTGATTTCATTCTTCCCTGCCTGTAACTCATATATGTGAAGTATGTAGAAAAGAAAATCATACTATGTCCCTGGAAGAGCAATATATTTGGGCTTTGATAGTTGATGGGAAAAATAAATTCCAAGAATAAAGATTTTCCCAAGAAATTCAGAAAGAAAAATTAAAATCTGTTGTTTATCAACATACCAACACTTTAATATTCTCCACAACCCCACATTGCTGAGGAAGTGCAGGTACTGCCTGTGTATAGACACCTGACAGAAAATGACCCATCGGTGCTAAACCACAGCCTTCCCACTCCTTTTCTGATGCAGCTTCTACCACTGTTTCCCTTGGAAACCAAAGAAGCAGCTGCCTGCAAAAAACATCTCTCTCCCTCCTCACTCATCAGTCCAAAGGACTAGCAGCTTGTTTTCTGCTCATTGAAAACATCTGATGTTGGGGGATGGCATGCATGTGGGGGACAATACAAAAGATATTACCACAGTGGATCAGACATATTATGCATTTTGCCTACTGTTCTTTCTTAGATGGTTTCATGTTCCTCTTCATTTTATGTATTACACCATCAATCTCTTCTCTGTGTTGTAATGATTTGTGTACGTAAACCTTCTCTACTAGATCTTGGTTACTTAAAGTCAAGGGAGGACATAATCTTCTGTTCAGCAATCACTACTTATTGATTAATATGTTATAATAATATCATATAATTAATGTAATGTGATTATAACCCAATGATGAAAATTTTAACATCCACTGATGATCCTTGCCTGAATTAACTATTGCTATAATGTCTTCCTAAATATTCATTTTTCTTCATTATTCTACTTTTATCAATTGGAATTCTTCTCTAAGAACCTTTCCTTCTCCTCTATTCTTTTTTACTTACTCACTTATAAACAAATATGGAGGGGCACCTGGGTGGCTCAGTCAGTTGAGCATCTGCCTTCGGCTCAGGTCATGATCCCAGGGTCCTGGGATTGAGTCCCACATCAGGGTCCTTGCTCAGTGGGGAGCCTGCCTCTCCCTCTCCTTCTGCTCTCTCTCTCTGTCAAATAAATAAAATCTTTAAAAAAATACAGATTCATGGATTATTATTTTATGCACATTATGTTACTATCACCCTTGAAAGCTCAAATTGTCCCAGATTTGGCCAGAGGGAACCACCTGAAGCTTGCTCCTGTCCTGTGACATGTCTCCATCTTGCTTTAAACACTACTTTCTATCACAAGATGTTTCAATAAAACCCTTATTCATTACAAAAAAAGAAACAGCAATTTTATTTTTTTTTAAAGATTTTATTTATTTATTTGACAGAGAGAGATCACAAGTAGATGGAGAGGCAGGCAGAGAGAGAGAGAGGGAAGCAGGCTTCTTGCTGAGCAGAGAGCCCGATGTGGGACTCGATCCCAGGACCCTGAGATCATGACCTGAGCCGAAGGCAGCGGCTTAACCCACTGAGCCACCCAGGCGCCCGAAACAGCAATTTTACAGCAGAAAAACCTGGTATACATCACATCAACCAGTGATCAAAGTTAATATCACCAGTAATGTTTCCTCCTGATACCATGCAGTGAGAAGGACACATGATCGTTTTGCTGGTATTTCTGCCAAAAAATGAATAACTTCAATTTGATCATGAGGAGACATCAGAAAAATCCATTAAGGGACATTCTACAAAAGAACTGGTCTGTATTCTTCAAAAATGTCAAAGTCATAAAAGATAAAGACTAAGAAATGGTCTTGGATTAAAAGAGAATAAAGACATGATTCTAAATGCAATGTGTGATCCTGGATGGGATAATAAATCAGAGGGGAAAGAGAGCTATTAAATATTATAGGGGAAATTGGAAAAATCTTAATAAAGTTTGGAAATAGTAGTATTATATCAATGTTAATTTTCTGATTTTGATCATTGTATTATGGTCATACAAAAGAATGTTTTCATTCTTAGGGATTTGCTAAGACTTTGAAGTCTTAGGGGGAAAGGAGTATCATGTCTGCTTCTAACTCCCAAAAGGTTCAGAAGAATGATAAGACAAAAGTGATAACCTGGTTGAAGGGTACACAGGAAACAAGGCATTTTTTTTTTGTGTGCTGCTCTTGCAACTTTTCCATAAGCTTGAAATTATTTCAAAACTAAAATTACAAAAACTGAGTTGCATAAAAGTCATTTATACGCCACTACATTCTTAGAAGATTAAAGGCAACTTCTAACCCTTTCTATCCAATGGGATTTTTTTCAATTAACTGTCTTCAGCTGAGTTCCCCTAGAAGCAGACTCCGAGCCAAGTATTTGAGTACAAGTAGTTGATTTGGAACATGATCCTAAAAAGCATCTTGCTTTGCAAGAAATGTTAAAAGAAGTTCTCCAGAGGGAAAGAAAATTATTAGGATCTTGGTCAGGAACTTAGATATACATAAAAGGAACTTGGATCTCCATAAAGAAAGGAAGAGCATTAGAGAAGGAATAAGTGAAGATAAAATAAAAACTTCTTTTTCTTACTCTTAACTGATCTAACAAATGACAATTTGTTCAAAATAATAATATCAGGGCTCCTGGGTGGCTCAGTTGGTTGAGGATCTGACTCTTGATCTTGGCTCAGATCTGGGTCTCAGGGCTGTGAGTTCGAGCCCTAATAAAAGCAACAAAAACAACAACAAATAATAATACCAACAATGTACTTGATGACTATAACTTGTGTTTAAGTAAAATGAATGACAGCAGTGATACGTAGGACAAGAGAGAGAAATTAGAAATATTTTGTTATTTTGTTATAAGATACACTGCTAGTGAAGTAGTATACTGTTATTGGAAAGTAGACTTGGATAAGTTGCAAATGTGTATTGCAAACATTAGGGCAACCACTACAAAAGATTTTTTTTTTAATGTATAACCAATATGCTAATAAGAGAACAGAGAAAAAAATGGAATCATATAAAATGCTCAGTTAAAACCACAGATGGCAGAAAAAGAATGGAAGACAAAATCAGGAACAAAGAACAAGAGCAACAAATAGAAAACAGTAACAAATGGTAGATATTAATCCAACTATATCAATGGGCACTTTAAACAATGGTACAAACACACCAATTAAAAGACAGAGATAGTCAAAGTGGATCAAAAAATAAGACTCAACCATATGCTAGCTATAAAAGAAATCCACTATAAATACAAAGTAGATTAAAAGTAGAGGAATGGGGCACCTGGGTGGCTCAGTTGGTTAAGCATCTGCCTTCAGATCACTTCATGATCCCAGGGTCCTGAGATCGAGTCCAACATCGGGCTCCCTGCTCAGTGGGAAGTCTGCTTCTCCCTCTCCCACTCCATCTGCTTGTGTTCCCTCTCTTGCTGTATCTCTCTCTGTCAAATAAAGAAAATCTTAAAAAAAAAAAAAAAAAGAAGAAGAAGAAGAAGGGGGTGTTCAGTGAAAGATACAAAGCAATCACTGTCCATAGCAATTTTGCAATCTCACTGGATATGTGTTGCTAATTCCAGAGGCGTGTTTCTTTTGCATTGCTTTTGTCACTTATAGTCACTTATTCTTTCTCAAAGTGTCCTCAAAGAAGAGAGCAAGTGAGCACCCAGTAAGACAGCAGCCACCTACAAATGAGGAAGAGAGGCCCCACCAGAAACCGACCATACTGGCACACTTATCTCAGACTTGCAATGTCAAAACTGTGAGAAAATAAATGTCTGTTGTTTAAGCCAACTGGTCTATGGTATTTTGTTATGGCAGCCCATATTGACTAATACAGAGAGACATTCTATAATGATAAAGAGGTCAATTCACCAAGAAGATATAAAAACCTTTGATGTGTATGCACCTAACAAAATAGTGTCAAAATACATGAGTTAAAAACTATTTGAACTGCAAGGAGAAATAGTTGGAGACATCAATACCCTTCTATCAAAAATGGGCAGATACAGCAGGGAGAAAATATCAGATGTGAAAGAAGGGATATCACTACAGATCCCATGAGCTTTAAGAGAATAATAAAGGAATACCACAAATAACTCTATGCTTACAAATTTGATAACGTGGATGAAAAGCACCAATTCCTTGAAAAACACAATTTGCCAAAACTCACATTAGAAGAAATAGGCATTCTCAATAGGCTAATATCTATTTAAAAAATTGAACCAATTATTAATAACCTTCTAAAACTGAAAGCACAGACCCATATGGGCTCAATGATAAGTTCTTCCCAACATTTAGGAAAGGAATTATACCAGTTCTCCACAATCTCTTTCTGAAGATAGAAGCAGAGGGAGTTTTTCCTAAATCATTCTATGACTCATAATTACTCTAATACCAAAACCAGAGAAAGACTTCAAAAGGAAAGATAACTACAGACAAATATTTCTCACGAACATAGATGCAAAAATCCTTGACAAAATATTAGCAAATCTAATTCAATAATGTATAAAAAGAGTTGCACAATACAACAAAGTGGGACTTATAGTAGGTATGCATGGTTGCTTCAACATTTAAAAAACAATTAATATAATCCTTCATATCAACAGGCTAAATAAAAAAATCAGATGATCATATTAAAAGGTACATAGAAAGCATTGAGAAAATCCAACATCCATTCATAATAAAAATTCCAAGCAAACAGGAAATAGAAGGGAACTTCCTTAGCTTGACAAAGAACATTTACAAAAAATCTACAGCTAACATTATACAACTAACATCCTACTGTCATTAGTGGTTAGAAAGTAGAAACTTTCATGCTAAGATCAGGAAAAAGGCAGGGATATCCCATCCTCTTGTACCACTCCTTTTCAACATTGTCCTAGCTAATGCAGTAAGACAAGAAAAGGAAATAAAAGGTATACTGATTGAAAAGGAAGAAATATAACTGTCTTCGCTCACAGATGACATAGTTGGCTATGGAGAAATTTAATTTTTTGAGGAGCCTCCATACTGTTTACCATAGTGGCTGTTAGGATGACTATTACCAAAAAGACAAGAGATAAGTGCTCATGAGTATGTGAAGTAAAAGAAACCCTGGTGCACTATTGGTGGAAATGTAAATTGGTGCAGCCACTACAGTAAACAGTATGGAGGCTCCTCAAAAAATTAAAAATAGAATTACCTCATGATCCAACAATATATCTAAAGGAAATGAAGTTACTATCTCAAAGACATATCTGCACTCTTGTGCTCTTTGCAGCATTATTCATAATAGCCAGACATGAAAGCAACCTAAGTGTCCATCAATGCGTAAATGAATTAAACACACACACATATATACACACAATGGAATGTTGTTCAGCCATTAAAAAAGAAGGAAATCCTCACCTGAGATAACATGGATGAACCTAGAAAGCATTATGCTAAATGAAATAAGTCAGAGAAAGACAAATACTGCATGATATCACTTATATGTAGAATCTAAAAGAACGGACTCATAGAAACAGAGTAGATTGGTGGTTGCCGGTTGCAAAGGGTGGGGAAAATGGGTAAAAATGGTCAAAGGATACAAATTTCCAGTTATAAGATGAAACTTCAAAGTTTTCACCACCACAACAACAAATAAAAGGTACCATGTGAGTGATAGATATGTTCATTATCTTTTTGTGGTAACGATTTTATAACATATACATATCAAATCATCAAGTTGTACACCTTAAACTTACACAATGTTACATGTTAATTATATCTCAAGAAAACTGGAAAACTTTTTAAAAAATTTCTTAAATGGGGCCAAAGACCTTAACAGACACCTCACCAAAGAAGATACACAAATGGCAAATAACTATATGAAAAGATGCCCCATATCATGTCATTAGAAAATTGCAAATTAAAGCAGTGAGATACCACTGCATCCTCATTAAAAATCTAAAACAAAATCTCAAACATTGACAACTTCAAATGCTGTGAAGGGGTGTGGAGCAATAGAAAATCTCATTCCTTGATGGTAGAAATTCAAAATGGTAAAGTCACCTTGGAAAATAGTTTGGGAATGTCCTACAAAACTCACATACTCTTACTATATCATACTCCTTGGTTATTTACCCAAAAGAGTTGAAAATATATGACCCTAAAACCTACGCACAAATGTTTGCAGCAACTTTATTCCTAATTGCCAAAACTTGGCAGCCACAATGTCCTCCAGTAGGTGAATGGATAAATTAACTGTGATACATCCAGACTATGGCATATTATTTAGTGCTAAAAAGAATGAGCTATCATACCATGAAAAGACATAGAAGAATCTTAAGTGCACATCACAAAGTGAGAGAAGTAATTCTAAAAAGGCATTATACTGTATGGGGCAATGAAACTACTCAATGAAATTATAGGGCAATAAAGCTTCAATGATGCTTTAATGACAGATACATGTCATTATACATTTGTCTGAACCCATAGAAGGTACAACAGCAAAAGTGAATCCTAAGGTAAACTATGGACTCTGGGTAATAATAATGTATCAATGTAGGTTCATCAACTGTAACAAGTGTACCACTCTGGTGGGGAATACTGATAATGGGGGAGGTTATGTATGTGTGGGGGAGGAGATATATGGGAAATTTGTATACTTTCTCAATTTTGCTGTGAACCTAAAACTGTTCTAAAAAATAAATTAATTAAATCAATTAATTAGTTAAAATTAAATAAAAATAAAATCTATTTAAAGGGAAAAGAAAATTACTCTTTTTAGCTGAATGGAGATTCTTACAAAGCATTTCTGCCAAAGCATTTCTGCCCTCTGAAAGCTAATAAGAATCCACACAATTCTAGAAAGTATATCCTACATAATGAGTTCTCAAGTTGGAATCCATGACTAAACTTCACAAAAATTGTGCGTGTGTGTGTTCATATATACATACATCTTTCCCCCTGGAAAAAATTCCGAAACTTTCATGCTTAATCACTTAATGCTTAATCACCATCCCTTTCCCAAAATCTTAAGGGTCTCTGCCTACAACAGTCAGCTGACACCTTCATCTTTTCCCCAGTGGCTGATATGGATAGCAAAGAGTGCGGTCACAAAGTCTTTCACCTACCTCACACAAGATATCAGCCTGTAGGTTGTCTGCTACACCCAGAAGTCAGCTGATTATTCCCAACAGAATATCAGTTCATATCCCCTCAGGTGTTCTCCATCTAGAAATGGCCCCAGCAGAGGAAACATATTACAGCACTCAAGAGCAGCATCTTCACAGTCTCATATATTATTGGATATTTTTCCCCAGGAAGCGACTTTCCATCCGAGGTCTAACCTAAAACTATTTTTTTAAACCCACATATTTCAATATACTTGAAGGGTTTCCTCTTCCTGCTAAATATGTATTAAAGAAAATTCTGAGGGAAAATCTCTGTTCTGTCCCACTCCCTGCCCTGGAATGGGCATCCACCTCCTTCCCCAACATGTGTCACCAAACCTCCTAACCCCCAGCTCCAGGTCAACATTTCCACCATTTGTTTTTCTAATTATATAGGTTTGAAATTTCATTTATCTTGTTACCTCTCCATTCTCTTCATGCCTTCTCATTTGACCAGTCCCCAAATTCTTTCAATTTTCCCACAACAACAATTCTCACATCTGGTGATGAATTCCTTTCTCCTAGCCCTGGCCTGGCCCAGAACACTCAACCAAAAATGCTGATACTTGCCACCCCCATTAGTTTATCCTATCACTTGTCCTAAAAATAATGATATTCCTTTTTTACTGAAAAATAAAATGTTATGTCTTCCATATGTACTTCAATAGGGTGTGGGAAATTTAACACAGTTCTGAGAAATAAGTGTTATCTTCCTTCTCAAAAGAGATGGATACTGAAGCTCCCTACACAAAAATTGTAAGTTACAAGGGCCACCAGAGATACGATGATTAGAAAAAGAGGTGTGCAGAACTCTGTTGAGGCCCCTCATGAGTTTCCTTAGGTCCTGGCTTCATGTTAATGTACAGCAGGAGATCTGATTGGCCCCAGAACGTCTGCCAGTTAACAACCCTCTACTACAAACACATTTAGACAGACAAGGCAGAGAGCTTGGTGAAGGTAGAACATAGCCAAGAAGTTACTTGATTTTGACTTGGGACAGCCTTCTAAAACATTGACAAGCCTTCTATCAACCTTGATAAGTGGTCTATAAGTGAGGTGTTAGAGCTATCTCATTATATGTTAAAACTTGACAAAAATGGTACATTCTTCTGTGTGTAGACACAATGGCTAATTAAAGTGGTTATGTCTTTGTTAGAGTTATCCCAAGTCCATGAGGTCATGGTGTTTGCTCCTGCTGATCAGAACTTCTAGTTGGCAGTTACATATACTCTTGATCAATAAAAGATGAAGGAAAAAATTAAGCACATTTAGTAAGTACAGTTTTACAAGGAAGAAAATTTAAAAAAAAAAGATTTCACAGTTTCATAGCAAGAGGTGGAATTACTGATCTGGATTACTGCTGACCATTTTACTTGATGATCTTTTTCAATATCAGTTTTATAACCAGCACAACCATCCCAGCTCCCTTTTACCTGGCCAGGCACTGGGTGGTCCTGATCCCTCATCCTGCCCTCTGGCTGCTGGTGTTGCCAGCTAGCACTGCTGGCACAGCCAGACCACTGGCCCATGGTGTCAACTCGTGGCTGCAGTGCCCAGGCATCTGCCCCGCTACCAGACCTCAATACAATAGCCAAACTTGTGACCTAAGGGGATGGTGAAAATGGGAGTTCAGGACATCTACCTCTACCTGTTCATTAAATGAAAGCCAAACCAATAGACTGTTTAGGTACAAGTTGTCCAGTACTGAGAAGTAAGGTGAGCTAATGTGCACTGTAAAGTGGAAACACAAACAGCATGTCATATACATAAGAAAAGTAACATACTTTACAAACAGACAAAATAATCACCCAGGATATGAGTCGCCAGTCACAAATTATGAAGTTCAAAATTGTCTTCCTAAATATTTATTCAATATAAAAATTATCTTTTGAAAGAACACAAGTATGGGACACATCAAGATGATTAAGTCACAATTCGTGCTCTCAAAGTGCCTACAATCTACATAAAGAATGATTGAGTACAGGGGCTCCTGGGTGGCTCAACTGGTTGAGCATCTGTCTTTGGCTTAGGTCAGAATCCCAGGGTCCTGGGATCGATCCCCAAACTGGGCTCTCTGTTTGGCAGGGAGCCTGCTTCTGCTTCTTGTTCTCTGTCTGCTGCTCCCCCTGCTCATGCTCTCTCATCTCTCTCTGTTAAATAAATACATAAAATCTTTAAAAAAAAAAAAAAGAAAGAAAAAAATGAATTTTTTTTTTAGTACAGTTGAGATTGAGCACAGTTGACCCCTGAATGACACTGGCTTTAACTGTATAGGTCCACTTAGGTGAGTAGTTTTTTGTAAGTATGATGCCATACTGTAAATGTATTTCCTCTTCCTTATGATTATCTTAACATTTTCTTTTTTCTAGCTTACTTAATGTAAGAATACAGTATATAATATGTATACCATATAAAATATGTATTAATGAACTGTTTATGTTCTAGCTAAGGCTTCCAGTCAATATAGTAGGCTATTAGTAGTTAAGTTTTGGGGGAGTCAAAAGTTATACTCATATTTTTTACTGTGTTGGGAGTCAGTGCCTGGTGTCATTCAAGAGTCAATTGTATATAAAACTAATATCTGGTGAAGTGACTGAAACTGAGTATTTCCTAAGAAGTAACTATGAGAGTATCAATGGTTTCAAAGAAAGGAAAGGTTTTATCAGGTTTCATGGAGGAGTTGGTGTTTAAGAAATAAAACCAGCAGAGCAACAGAGAGCATAGTGAGTGAAAGGAAGAGCAAAGACAAAGGTGTGACTCCCAGAAACCAAGGGCAGGTGCTCTGGAAACAATGAGCCATTTGGTTCCATTGGATATACAATGAGCAAGCAGTGAAAAAGGAAAGTGGAGAGGAATTTGCGGCCCACATTACAGAAGCAGAAACTATGGTATTAAAGGGTATGCACTCTCAGGGCCACACTGCATGTGTTCAAATACCACTCTGCCTCTCACTAGGTTTATGATTTTAAGTGTAACTTCTCTGTACCTCAGTTTCTTAAGCCATAAAATGGGGACAATAATAGTGCCTGTCTCAGAGGTTGTGAGAATGAAATAAATTAATATGTGTATTTAGAGCAATGCAGGGCACACAGCAAATGCAGCTTGTTATAGTTGCCCAGTTTATTACCATGGAGGGTCTGAGATTCCAGAGTAAAATGTCTGCACTCAATTAGGACAAAAAGCTAGAGAAGCTTCTCTGAGGTCAGAAGTAACAAGATTCAAACTGGATTTTAAGAAGGTAAATCAGTAAATTGTAAAGGATGGAATGAAATGGGGGTGGAGGGGTGGGGGTGGGAAGTGAACACAGTGCAAGTAATGGGCTCTGGGTTGTGGAAGAGGGACCTGTCTCCCTGAAGATAAATGTGGTGGTTCTGACAGGGGTTCTGGAGCATGTGGATGGATGACTTCTGTCAGATTCCTCCTCCCCATTCAAATCACCTGATTCACATGTGAGGGGTGGGGGGCTGAAAAGGATTTAACACCTATGGCAAGAAATTCTACCAGCCTGAACCAAAAGATAGAAAGCAACTCTTGATATATAGAAAGGAAAACTGACCTCTAAAAGTTCTAGTTTTCCTTTTGTATCCTGAACTAAGACTAAGACTAAAAGGAAAATAACAGTCTTATTTAAAAGGACACAAGGGGGATGGGTGAGCCTGGTGGTGGGTATTAAGGAGGGTACATATTGCATGGGGCACTGGTGTGGTGCATAACAATGAAACTTGGAACACTGAAAAAAATAAAATAAATAAATAAATAAATAAATAAAAGGACACACAAGGGATGCCTGGGTGGCTCAGTCAGTTAGGTACCCAACTCTTGATGTTGGCTCAGGTCCTAATCTCAGGCATGGGATTTAGCCCCAACTTCATGTCCTCCCCCCTTCCTTCCACCCTCCTGCCTGCCCCCCTCAAGCCCTGCATTAAGCTCTCGCTCAGCACAGAACCAGAGATTCCCTCTCCTTCACCCTCTGTCCCTCCCCACACACTCTAAATAAATAAATAAAATCTTTAAAAATGAAAAGTAAAAAAATAAATAAATAAATAAATAAAAGGACACACAATTCTTCACAAGAAAAGACAGACACCTTCCTCTTTGGAAGGTGTTGAGGATTGCTAAAATACCTCCTTCTATGGGTCTTCTCCCAAACCCAGGTTCTTACTATGTGTTACTTCCATGAGATAAAACAATGATGATTCCTATTAAAATGCAAAGAGATCCCTTTTCCTATCCAATATCTCAACAAGAGTAATTTATTTAATAAGCCATAAGCTAATCACTAATGAGTCTCCACAGGACAGTTAGGTTTGACTGGGAGCATGGACGAGGATATGATCTAGAACTCTGGATGAGAGAACGGTTATGAGCTGGGGACAAGGAGAAGTACATGGTGGGGAAGGAGTAGGAGCAGAGGCCACATTCAAGAAGGAATCAGATATGGAAAGGGGAGTAAAGGGGCTTAGGAAATATACTTGCCAACCTTAAAATTTTGAAAATCAGCCTTGGCCAAGTTTAACAAAACCAACATCTGCCACCTAAACTGTACAACCTTGATCCTCACTGCCACCTGCCTTACTGCTCTCTCCTTTTAGCTACATGTACACCCCCATCAGGGACCTCTAGTCACTCATTTCCCCTCAGAAGAAGGAAAGAGAAATGAACCCATTTACTGTCTCAACTATCTGTGGTTCAGATGATCTGAAGTGTGTAGACGTCTCCCCATTGGCCCAAGATGCCACTAAAATTTTAAAACTCTGGGATTCTATGTTTCATGAAAAGACAGTGACAGGCTACATGGCTAGAGAGAGTCAAAACCAAGTATAGAACAGAGAAATTACTTTAAGCTGAGTTACAGAGATATTCATTGTTAACGATTCCAGGAATTAAATTAAAAGAGCTTCACTTTGGTCCTTAAATGGAGATGGTAGTGCCACAGACCTCTTTTGGGGACTGCAGCAAATGTCTTTTCTTCCAGCCAATAGGTGACCATTCCCCCTTTCCCCTGGGGAGGAAAAACACAAACATTTAATTAGGGTAGAAATAGCCAACTCAGCCGGAAAAGAAGCCATCCAGTGATAGACTGACCAACTCATTGGATATGACAGAGCACATCTTCAGCCAGCCCAGGAACCCTGGAGTCCCTGGGGATTGGCATCCCCAAGAGACTGTTCTTTAGTTGTTTCCCCACATTACTGTGGAGCGCTCCCCCTGCATTCAGAGCAGAAACGACTGCCTTGTGGGGGGTCACGAAACGCTGGCTGACTAATGAGTCACAGTCACTCGCACACACTCACTGATACTGTCATGGCTAAAAATCCCACATTTGCTGCCAACCCAGGAGGAGAGAAATGGACTTGAGCTCCATAGCTGCTTGGCCCTTCCGGCACAGCTAAAAGAAGATGATGACCCAGTAACTCTGAAGACTGACATCTTCCTTTTAGGACAGTCACAGAGCAGGCAGTATCCCCATGTGAAAAATTAGTGCCCTTCCATCACCTGTGGATCAGTAACACCCTCCCAGACAAGGAGTCAGGGCCCCAGCTTCTCGTTTACATGGAAACTGGTCTTCAGAAGCTTTCACTCAAGACTCACAATGACAGACTCTGCAAAAGAAATATTATCTGCCGATATTTGCTAATGAAATCCAACGGACTTAATCATGATTCACTTCACTAGAGAAATGCTCATGCAGGCAGTGTTCTGTGCAAAAGGCATTTCAGAGTTAAGCCAAAGGAGTGGGTTGCTTTTCCTTGGGCTTTTCTAGATGGGTTACCATGGCACTCCCTCTGAACATATTCGTAGTTTAACTCTACAAAAATACCACAGAAACTATGTGGACAATGTCTGGAAGGAACCGCCCACAAATAATGCACATATTTTATAACTGGTTAAATTGGCTTCAGGGAGAACTCATTTATTTAGTAATTTACTAAGTCACTCAATCATTATCCCTGTGACTTTCTTTCTGGGGGAGCCGGAGCAGAGTGAAGTGTCTCAGGTTGACCAGAGCTGGTGTGAACAGATTAAGAATCAGGCTCTGGTGAAGTAGAGACAGTGGTTTCCCTTCCCCAGGCTCATCTTCCACAGGATGGAGTCAAGGATTTGGGGGACTGAAAATCTCTCTCCACTTAAGTTAGCCCCACCTTCTGTCCTAGGTGTTACCATACCCAAACTAATTTCAATTACCTTAATACAATTAATTTGATTGCCTTTCCTAGGAATCATTTTTCTTTTAAAATAAAATACTGGGATGCCTGCGTGGCTCAGTCGGTTAAGTGGCTGCCTTCAGCTCAGGTCATGATCCCTGGGGTCTGGTATTGAGTCCTGTATCCAGTCCTGTATCCTTGCTCAGCAGCGAAACTGCTTCTCTCTCTGCCTCTGCCTGCCACTCTGCCTGCTTGCTCTCTCTCTCTTACAAATAAATAAATAAAATATTTTAAATAAATAAATAAATAAAATACTCCTTAGAAGGGGCATATCCTGGAAGTATCTCAGTGGGAATGATTTCATGAATGGACTTTTTCTATTATAAAGAGGAACCCCAAGTAAAAGGAGAGGACTGAGTCTAATGGCTAGGAAAGAGAAAATGCTGATATCAGAGGAAAGGATCTGGAAAGAAAATGTGGGGAAAACCAGACATACTTTGCCTGTTTCACAATTTTGCCAAAGATAACTCATCCTCCTCAATTTAACCCCAAAGAAGGAGTGTCCAAAAAAAGGTCTGATCAGCTCATAATGGTCAGGAATGAAGAACACATCTATTTTACGAGCCAGAAGAAACATGTGTGGTCTTTAAGCAGATACTCAATTTAAAAACCTACATAGGCTAATATCTTAATCAAAAGTCAAAAGATTTCCAAGTTTGTTTGGGACTTTTTCCCCTGAGGCAGGGACAGCATGTGAAATGTTGCAAATTCTACTAATGAGTTTACCAAGAGCAGTGACTGACAGGGTTTTAATGACTAGTTTCCTTTCAGTGCTCCTCTCATTCTCATGCCTCCCCTGATACACTTGAAAACTTACTTGAAAACTCCCACAGCACACAGGTACATAGCCTCCAGTTTGTTCCTGGGTTGGTATGCACCTGAATGACAGTGGATTTTCAGAGGCAAAGGACAGAAGAGGAAGGAACACAGTTATATAAATCTAGTCAATATTCCCTGCTTTTGTTTTGCCCTGAAAAGTCAAGCAACTCCAAAACACGACCAAGGAAATTCAATTCCAAGAATCACCCATTGAAGAGGTGCCTCAGGGCACATCCTAGGAAACATCCTGAAGTGCTTCACATAATTTCCTACACCTGATTAGCTTTGCCCAAGGTAGTTATGTGGCAGCAGCTACTGACCTGGAAAACCTTGCCTATTCTAGAGAAAAGTCAATGTCTACTCTTTTTTGGACACTTATCTAGGAATATCTGCCCTTTTCTCATCATATACCTCCCTCTAGCCTCCAGCTTTTGACTACCTGAGGTAGGTGGTCAGAGCAAGAATAAAGATAAAATTCCCTAAAACTCCACATTCTCATCTAACCATTGCTTACATCCAAAATGGTGGGAATTTACCTTATCAGGTGCATCCCAAGTCGTTATTTTTTTGTCACAACCTACACTATTATTGAGTGAACATTTTTCTTTAAATGGATTAATTTAATTGTTTTAATGAAGGGTAGCAAGATTTATAGAGTTAAATGTATCCAAGTACCAAAACCTCTTTCTCCTTGACCTAATCAGAAGGGCTGCAAGAGAACTAAAAGTAAGTTCCTCATCTAAAATCACCTAGTAGTGTAAGGGCCTATTTAGCCAGAGCGGCCCCACCTCGGTTGAACAGCCATTTTGTTGTTTATGCCATAAAACTTAAATTGATCCTGCCCACCCATGGCCCCGGGGAACTTATATAAAGCAAGTCCGGGAAACCAGTCCCAGGAAACAAGCCCAAATACAAAGGTGGGTCAGGGCAGGTCGAGATGACAGCCCGAATGCAGGGATGAGTCAGTCAGGTGGAGACATCCAATCAGTAAAACACGCATACTGTCTCCCTAGCTACCAAGGAGTGTGGGCCCCGCCTTTTGGGCGCCAATTCTGACCAAGGTGATAGGCTAAGTCAAATGTCTACTATAGGGTAAATTGTAGTTCAATTGGCCACCCGTGTGTGACCTAGCACGACTGTGCAGCTTTCTCTGTGTGTTAAACAATCTCATTTTGCTACCTGTGTGTGGCCAGGCCCAACCACATGGCCTCTGCTCTATAAAAGTTAGTCTGGGAGGCAGGGAAGGGTCGCCTCTTTGCAAGAGACGTCCCTAGCCAGTCAGTTTGATTCTAGATGCTTGGCACGAAATAAAGCTTTGCTTGACCTTTGCTTTGTTATCAGTCTCGCTCCTTTGACCATGGACCCATTATTGAGGGACCCAACATTGGGGACCCAACAGTAGAATCACCCCACTAGTAGAATGACCCCACATTTGGGGGTGAGAGGCTCTAAGGAAAGTCCAAGCACCCTTTCCCATACCTTTATATACAAACATACACACACACACCACCTTCTGCACACATATCACCAAGGAGGAGCTCCGACCATAAATGCTCCAAACTGAGCCATACCAGTCAAAAGAGGTTTGTGATAGGAAGGAACCCCTCTTTTAGCTCTCTCACAGATCAGTCTCCTCTACCTTCTCTCACACTGTATGGAGTAGTCAGATAGGCCAGAGGCTGCATCCCATTATCAGGGCCCACATCTACCCTTGGTCCTCATAAACAAACAAAACAAAAAAACAGGGAGAACCTAGAGGAGTCATGGAGAGAATACTGGGGCCAGATTAATCTAGGTTTTACAAAATAGAATTCTGTTCTCCTTTGTACTCTTTTTGGGTCTTCTCTTACTTAGAGGCAGGATCCTGGACTGGGGGAAAAGGTCCAAGGATGTTGCACCATGCCCTCACCTCATCTAGACCTTGAGCTATGGCACAAAGGAGTCCTCCTGGCTCAGAAATGGTTCCTCTCAGTCAGTAGATCTAGACATCACTGTTTTCCTCTGACACAGTCAACCCTAAACCCTGAGAACAAGTTATAATACTAAATGGCCCCGACTCATGTATTTTTTTTAAGATTTTATTTATTTATTTTGCAAGAGAGAGAGAAAGAGAGTGAGATCATGAGCAGTGGGTGGGGAGCAGTGGGTGGGGAGCAGAGGGAGAAGCAGACTCCTCCCTGAGCAGGGACCCTGATGGGGGACTCAATCCCAGGACCCTGGGATCATGACCTGAGCTGAAGGCAGATGCTGAACTGAGTCACCCAGGCACCCCAATTCGTGTTTTTATTACCCTGCCTACCTGATTAAGTTTCATTAAGCTGGAAGAGAAGCAAAATTTGGATAATGCCAACCAGAATAATTGGTTCCTGAATAATTGTGTTAATTGTACAACCAATCATGAATGAACAAAGATAATGAAAAGTATATTACTTTCCATAAAGCAGATAATCAACTTGAAACAGCACTTATTGTTTTTTTATTTTTACAGTAAAATTCTCTTTTGAAGTCCCATAACAACTGTGCAAAATATTAATAATTATTATCTTTTGTTGGCACTATGTGCTAAGATTTTAATATCACCTCTAAGAGGTAAACACACTTTCCCTAATTTTATAGATTAGGCAACTGAGGCTAAGGATGTTAAATGCATGTCCAAGAGAACACAGCTTATAAATTGCAAAGCCAAGATCCAAAAGCCAACACATTAAACATTTCAACAATACCCTCCTAAATCCTAAATTACCACCCCATAAAGATAAGTCATAAGAAGCAGAAAATGGGGTAGCTTAAATTCTACTATCTACATAGAGCAGAGAATACATTTTCTTAAAAGGAAGGCTTTATTTTGAGCTTTTATTAACCCAGTAGAGGATTGAAGGGAAGGCTTTTAGTAGAATTGTAATCTTTGCCACTGAGTCTTTTACTTGAAAAGAGCCTCCATTAATAAAGAAAAGTGGTTTGGAAAAGAACATAGGCCCTTGAGTATTTTTTTTAAGAAACTGAAATAACCTGGGTGATAATGCATCATAACACTCCAACTGGAAAGCTTCCAACTGGTGTTTGGCTTTTTACCAAGTTGGTCTTAACTAATCTTCCCCTCAGCTTGATTAAACTTTAGATAGGTTTCCTCCTGATCTTCCTTTTCTTAAAGCATTTACTTTAGAAACTTGAAATTGTAAATTCTTTCTCTAAGAGAATGTACATCTTCTCCCAGCCTCTTGCCACTTATACAGCCCAGGAAAGTCTTTCTCAAGGACCTGGGAGCCATCCCTTTGAAATGTAATCATCTAGAAACCCCTATCTCTCAGTCTTTGTGGGAGAATAGGAACCTAACTTGAACACCAATTAGCAAACACCATCACATTTAACTAACCTTCCTCCCAATACCCTCAAAACTCCCCTACATTAACTCATCCTAGCACTAAAAACTCTTCTTTTGGGACGCCTGGGTGGCTCAGTTGGTTAAGCAGTTGCCTTCGGCTCAGGTCATGATCCCAGCGTCCTGGGATCGAGTCCCACATCGGGCTCCTTGCTCGGCGGGGAGCCTGCTTCTCCCTCTGCCTCTGCCTGCCACTCTGTCTGCCTGTGCTTGCTCTCTCTCCCTCTCTCTGACAAATAAATAAAATCTTTAAAAAAAAAACAACAAAACTCTTCTTTTGTTTCAGCAAAGTTGAGTTCAATCTCTCTCCACTATTGCAATAATCTTGATTAGGGTCTTCCTTGTCTGTCTAACTCCATCTGGTACAATATTCCTTGACACTTTTGATTCACAATAACCTAGGGCCAACCCATTGTTTCCCTATTGGCAATGACTTTGCACATTTAGTGACTCAGGGACTGCAGGTTTTCTTATAAGATGAGAAGCTAGAAGTGAGTGCTTGGTGGTTATTACAGTACTAAATATTATAGACCCCTGTCTTCTACTTCCCTGTGACCAGCTGTTGAAGAAACTGTAAAAAAATCATCCCAAAGTAGGCAAAAAGCACCACATTCAGTCTTGCCCAGACATCTATCCCATCTCACCCCATCACCAGAATGACTCTCTACCCACTGGAGGTTCACTTGGGTTGTTCTGCAAATGCCCTCTGCAATGAACTCAAATACAACATACCTGGAAATGTTTAGGACCCCATTACCTTTAAAACTATGAAAAACATACAGATCACAATCAGCTCACTAAAACACCACTTATATTTCATAAAATTTCCATCCAACCTGCATTGTCTTCTGTATGGCACCCTAGTTACATTCTCCACCCCTTAAGTCCCACCCATCCCCATCAAGCTATATTGGTTCTCATCTGAACAGTCATAACATCAGCACCCTGAATTAAACCCATTTAGATTTCACATGGAAAGTTAAAATGAAAGAGTTTCAAAGAGTTGTTGTAGAAGCAGCAGGCAAAGGAATGACCACGTAACTTGATGTGTAGGAAAACACACTAACTAGTCCTTTGGAAAATGTGCCAATGGATATATCTAACTTTGGCTGGTTGACTCCATTCAAGAGGTTGTGTTCACAGCTGTCTCCAAATAGACAATATCTAGGCATTTTGATCTCAATAACTCCATCAACCACTCATTCTGGTTGGAGGAAATGTGTGGATTTAAAATCTATAAGCCTATAAATCAAGTTGTAAGTCTAAGGTAAGAAAACATGAAGATACTACTTAATGTTATCTACTATGTGTCAAGTGCTTTGCATTCTCATTTTCTTTGACCTTAACCTTTAGAGGTAAGCACTTGACTTAACCTTGAAAGGTAAGCACTATCATCCTCGTTTTAAGTCACACATCTAGTAAAGGTTGGAGCTAAGATTCAAAGTAGTGTCTGTTTAATTGCAAAGCCTGCTTTCTTTCCATTGTACAATACTACACCTAATTTTGGATGGAGGTAGGGATGCATCAGCTTCCAATTCTTTCTCCTTTATTCCTGAAAGAAATGCGGGGGCACTTGGGTGGCTCAGTGAGTTAAGCATCTGACCCTTGATCTCAGCTTAGGTCTTGATCTCAGGGTCATGAGTTCAAGACCCATGTTAAAAAAGAAAGAGAAAGAAAGAGAATAAGAGAGTTCAGTGCAGAGGGCATTTGCACAGCAACCCAAGTAAACCTCCAGTGGGTAGACTGTAGTTCTGGTGATAGGGGTGGAATGGAGTAGATGTCTAAGCAAGGCTGAATGTAGTGCTTTTTGCCTATATTGGGATGACTTTTTTTTACATTTTCTTCAACAGCTGGTCACAGAGAAATAGAAGACATAGGTCTATAATGTTTAGTGCTGTAATAACCCCCAAGCACTCACTTCTAGCTCCTCATCTTATAAGAGACAGGAAACAATCTCCCACAGATAGTGACTTTTTTTAAAAAAAAGATTTTATTTATTTATTTGACAGGATGAGAGAGTGAGAGCACAAGCAGAGAGAGCAGCAGGCAGAGGGAAAAGCAGGCCCCCTGCTGAGCAGGGAGCCCAATGTGGGACTCGATCCCAGAACCCTGGGATCATGACCTGAGCCAAAGGCAGAGGCTTAACTGACTGAGCCACTGAGCCAGGTGTCCCCAGATAGTGACATTTAAATTGAAACTGAAGTATGGGAAAGAGGGAGACTTGTGAAGATTGGAGGGTAAGGGTCAAGATGGAGAACATGGGGGAGAACAGAATGAGGTGCCACGAAAGAGGCAAGGAAATCATCTGAGTGGCTTTTAAAAACTGCTGTTGGCCAGGAAATCAGAATGTCTGGTCAGACAGAGAAATGACATCATCACATTTACATTTTTGAACAATTAAGAAAAATAATAGGGCAGAGTAACGAATCTGCTTTATAAGGGTAAAAGGTCAGCTCTTTTTTAAAACAGGAAAGAAGGAAAGAAATACTTTTATAGACAAGTTTAAAGGTGAAAGGGAGAGTTCACATCTAAGGACTTCTATTGTATTTTAAAAAGGAAAGACCTAGTTTCACCTGCAGTGATTAAAGGGTATGGGATAGGGCTCAAAGGAGAGATGGGAGGTCAGAAACACCCAACAAAGGGAATGTGGAAAGGAAGACACTTGGCAAAATAGAAGACCTAGAGGGTAGCACTGGAAACCTCAGAAGATGCTGGAAACCAGCTCTTTCAGTAGAACCACCGTCACTGGGCAAGATTACACAAGGGTATCCACTGTGCAGAAGAGACTGGGGACTGTTAGACTAACAGAGACATGAACTGTAGAGCAAGTGCAGAGGACAAACCAGGTAGTTGAAAATTCTCAATAAGAAACCATTCCAGAGACTGACCACAGATCCAAGGCTATGTCAGAAAGTAAGCCAGGAAAGCTAGTTATACTGGAACAGTTAAACGGGAACCTTAGCGCAGCTGAAGAACAAACAGATTTAGCAAGGGGAGAAAGGAGGGATGTGGATGCTAATGGGATTTCATAAAAGGAGCAGTTTCAAGCAATGACAAGGTCTGTGCTGTGATTATGGAGCAGCACTGGCAGCATCCAGTTTGCTCATTGCCCTCTTAGGGAGCCTTGCAAATTGACAAGCTTTTGTTTAGGGACATTATCTAGATTCCACATTAAAAGCACTCTACAACCACCAAATATTAGAGCGGTATTGAAGGGATGCTGGGGAGATGGCTTCAGGTCATATGTTTATAGTTGCCTGGCACCTTCCCTGAAACACTTAAACCTTGAATACAATTACTGACCATATTATTCCAGTAGGTGAAAACGTTCTATTTAAGAACAATTTCCACCATTATGTCATCAAGAAACTAAAATCACTGTCTCAATTCAAAATATCACTGTTGCTGACACCCAGTTCTTACAACCCTGGTTATTTCTCAATCTTGGATGAAATGCCTGTCAAGATCTCGGTTGGCCTAATGCAAGATGATTACCCATGGGTGGTGGTGGTTGTTTTTTCCAGTCAACTAGAGGATTAGCTGTGAGGATCAGCCAAAAACCCAGAGACAGCTTTGGAGAAATGAGGGTGAAGAGTAGGAATGGAGGTTTTATGCACAAGCTATGAAAGGCTGAGCAGAGTGGAGTTAAGATCACTGGCTCAGTGGTCAGCTCTGGCATCCAACTCCATCTCTACTTGCCAGCTGATAGGATGAATCTCACTTTCAGTGTCCTCTCCTGTACAGTGGCTAATAATACCTACTTTGTCTGCTTTGTTACAAAGACTAAACAAGATTGAGTATGTAAAACATTAAGCACAGGGTTTGGCACATGGTACTATACAGTTCATTAAATGGTAGTTGTTGTTGTTGTTGTTAGGTTCTCAAATTGTATGCTTAGGACAATGAATCACTTCCAAGCCATTGCTGAGGGGTTCTAGTTTCTCTGGATAGTTCTCTAAAGTAATACATATATAGCAGTGTGCCAGTAAGCCCATTAGGGAGAGGGTAAGGAGGAGAGTAGAGCCCTGATTTGTAATGGTTACCAGTTTCCATGGTGTAAATACATCCACCATGATTGACTTCAAGCTACCAATGTAGCATCACCAAAAGCATATTTGGCTTTCAGGAATCAGTACAAGGTGGCTCCCATACACCACTGAACATTTATCTGAGAATATCCCTCTAGAGTTCTTGGAAATTCATTTGTTAATGCACACACACATAGCCACACAAACATCAAACACCTATTCTACTCTATGATGCGCCAAGCATCTACTGTAGAAAGGGGATTTTTAAAAAATGAACAAAGAAGACATGGCTCTCCCTTCCTTAAAGCTTGTAATCTTGGAGGAGAATGGACAATTAAATAGCTATTACAACACTGTGAGGATGTGTCATGTGGGGAAAGCAATATGACAAAGAAGGTCAGAGAGGACCTCTTACAACAGAGAACATTCCTAGTCTAGAGGCTGAGTAGAAGCCAGCCAGGTAAGGTGAGAGCTGGGAGTGTGTTGAACAGAGGAAGAGGAACAACGGCCTGGAGTAATAAGAAAGCAGAAACTAAGAGGAGGTTAGTATGGGTGGGCAAGGCTATGGTGGGGTGGGGCAGGCAGGGCTAAGCAAGGCCGTCTTAGGCCTTGTGAGCCATGTTAGGAGAGCCAGCATAGGGTTTTAAATAGAAGAGTGAGATTTGATTTTGTAAAGATCACTCTGATGCAAAAGTTATATAATTAAAAACAAAATAATTAAAAAACAAAAAATATATAAGTAAAGAAAATAAAGGTCAGCCTACTTATATGTGGATAAAGGAGTGGTGGGGAGGAATAGATAAACCAGAGGCAGAGGATCCCACTTGGAGGCTGTTACTATAAGGTAGGCAAGAGATGATGGAGATGATGTTACTATAATTTAGGCAAGAGATAAAACCCCAGAGTTTTATCAGATGGGAAAAAGGAGACAGATCTGAAAGATGGTTGGGAGATAGAGCCACAGAACCTGGTGGCTGATAGGAGGGGATGTGAAGGAGAAGGAGAAGTCAAGAAGTCAAGAAGTCAGTCTCTGACTTGGAGCACCAGGTAGGTAGGGGTGCCATTCTCTGAAAACCAGAGGGAAAAGAGCTGAAAAAGAAAGAGTTTGAGGTTCAGTATTGGACATGTTGGGGTGCAGGTGCCTGAGAGAGTGGAATAATTTCCCTGGAGTTCAGGAGAGAAATCTGAGCTGGTGATAAAGCCATCAGAGCTTCTAGCATATAGGTCACAGCTTAAGCCATGGGAGAAGTTGAGATCAACCATGAGGTATGTTAAGTTAGAACAGAAGGTGGCTTAGGGTAGAACTCAAAGAGTCATCAATATTAAGCCCCCAAAGGAGAACCACCTATGGGACCTTGAGAAAGAGCAATCAGGGAAGTCAAAGTAAAACCAGGTAAATGAGGAAGGAAGACTCAATCAGCAAAGTCAATGTTACCGAAAGATTAAGACCAGGAGGACTAGGAAATGTCATTGGCAATCCCTGATGGCTTTGGCAAAATTCGTATCAGAGGTTTGACCGGGATGAATGCCAAATCACAGGGGCCAGCAGAGGAAGGATGTGGAGGTAGCAGGTATACACAATCTTTCAAGAAGATTGAAAATGAAAGGTGCAAAGAGCTTGGACCATAGCTGGTTAGGAATGTGAGATTGATGTTTGTTCTAATTTCTTTTAAGTTTAGAGAGACATGAACATGTTTAAATGCTGGTAGGAAAGAGCCATCAGAGAGGGGAGGCCAAGGGAACAGGAAAAAGACATAATGTGGGCCAGACTATGCCTGAGATGGACTCTAGGCTTCCAGTTTCCTCTGGGGTAGGAACTAAATCCTAAGGGTCTCAGAGCATGCCAAAGTTCACTGTCCCAGTAAGGAGGAAAGGGAAGAGAAGGAAAGGGGTGTAGGGCACTAAGGAAAATGTGTTGGTTAGATAAATGGGGCCACACCAGTATGTGAGTTCCTAGTACCAAGCCCCAATTCTAGTCAAACACTACCACTTGAGGGAAATGTAATTAAAACTTATTTTAAGTTATTCTATGAAATAAGCTTTTGGTTTTTGACCAAAATAAATCTTTAGATCCTTAAATGCTTAGAAAAGGAGTCCAAACTGGCAGCTTGTAAATCCAATCCAGCTGGCAGACAAATATTTTGCCTAAATAGTATAACAAAATTCAAGAAATTTCACATAAAATCTAGACTCCTGAATTCTCCTGAAGACCTGAAATTTGGAAATGCTAGGACCACATGGCATCCATCCATCAGATGACCTAAGTGGTTGCTGCCACACTGAAAAGGGGCAAACACTTCCCAGGTTGTCCTAGCCTCACCTGACCTCCTTCCTCTCCTGCCCAGCCCATAGAGGAGGACTCTTCCATTCTGGCAATTGGGTTAGATGGCTCTGCCATCTGTTTCAGCTCTGCTTTATTTGGAGGTGCCTTCTATGTGCAGGGCAGAGAGCTAAGGCACCAGGGATACAATAGCAACTGGGACACTGTCTCTGCTCATGGAGCATGGAAGCTGGAGAGGCTGGCAGACCCTTAATCTCAACAATACGGGGCTGCTGGCATTCTTTGACAGTACAGATTTAACTTTGCATTTGGAAAATATTCCAGCTGTCTGCTCGTCCCACACACCCAAGATGAACAAAAAGCACATTCAGAACGGATGCTCAACTAGTTATAGAAATTTTGACACAAATTTCCTGGAGCTGACATTGTATTGTAGCACATTGCTTTCAGAGGCCAGCCAGACCACTGACTGAAGAGGACAGGGGAGAATAGTTCAGCACATTACCAGAGAACTTAAAAGAGCATTGGAATGTTTTTGGCAAAGGTAGTGTCATCATATTCCTTCCTTTTTCTTTACAAATTCAAGTCATTTCCAATATTGTGCCAGTATCTGACCTTGTCTTTGCCAGACTCAACAGAAGAGAGACTAAAGCAATAGAGCAGGTATGACCTGTAGGGCTCAGAAGATTTATTTGTTTTGCTAAAACTCTTGCAGTTGATCCTTTGGCCAATGTAAGTGTGTCTGCCTGCCCGTGTCCCTTGGGGGTACTATTTTAAGGAGAAGGGGCTCCTTGGAACAGAAGGGCTTTTTCATTATTGAACCTTCCCCTATTCCTGCTGCAGAGAGAGTAGGGAAAATAAATTCGATAAAGTTTTAATGTAGACTGAAAAGGCATTTCACACACAAGACCTTTATTTTTTGCAGTAGAATTAATTTTTATCAAATAAGAAACAAAGTTGAAAACAGCTGAGGCCCCAAGGAATTTCATACAATAAGATTAAACTAGAATATTCCTGTTTTGAGAACTAGTACTAACCAAAGACTCTGAAAGAGAGTGGAGTAAAGGTAAAAGAGGGAAGTTGTTCTACGTTTGGGGCTGAAACAACTACAGAATTTAGAAAGGAGGTCATGCAGTTTGCTCTACTCACTAAGCAGTTCCTACCCCTGACCCCTCCCTTCCAAATCAAGACAACAAAACTCTGTGTTTGCCCGGGACAGACTTGGACTTGAACCCAGCTCTGCCCCTTACTGGCCTGGTAACGTTGTGCATTTATTAGCTGGTAACATTTTTTTTTTTTTAAGATTTTATTTATTTATTTGACAGAGAGAAATCACAAGTAAGCAGAGAGGCAGGCAGAGAGAGAGGAGGAAGCAGGCTCCCTGCTGAGCAGAAAGCCCGATGTGGGGCTCGAACCCAGGACCTGGGATCATGACCTGAGCCGAAGGCAGCGGCTTAACCCACTGAGCCACCCAGGCGCCCCTAGCTGGTAACATTTTTACCTAATGTGTCTAGGCTTCAGTTTTCTTCATTTATCAAACATGGTTATTAATACACATTTCAGGGAGTTGTGCTGACAATGGAGTGAAAAGCCATGCAAAAAGTGGCTTGTCTACAGCAAGCATTCAGTAAAGACACCAAGAAACAGACTTGAACTCTTCTGAGCATATGGTCAAATAATATTGAGAACCTGTTGTGTTGTCAGTTATCAAAATTTAACACCTGAATTCTGGTATTCTTAGCCTAATTTTCAAAACTATTCAGGAGCCCATTATGTAAATCTAAAGAACTACTACAAAAGGTAAACAGGGTTGGGGAGGTGGGGACACATAGACTAGGGGTCAAAGGAGCTAAAAGGTATAGGAGGGAGAATTACTTTTCATTGTTTATACCATTTTGCATGCTTAGAAATTTTTACAGCTTTACTGAGGTATGATTTATATACACTAAAATTCACCATTTTCAAGTACACAATTTAATGAATTTAGGTAATATATATAATAACATAATCATGTAACCACTAAAGCAAGATGTACAACAGTTATAGCCCCCTAAGAATTTCCTTTTGCTCCTTCACAGTCAACTCTCCTCTACCAGCGCCCCAGGCAACATCATCTGCTCTCTGTCATGATTGTTTTGTGTTTTCTAAAATGTCATACAACAACAACAAAAAAACCCCAAAAATAAAATAAAATAAAATGTCATACAAATGAAACATACTAGGGTGTAGCATTTGACATTTATGCTTAGTATTTTTTAAAATTCACCCATGTTATTGCATGTATTAATATTTCATCCCCTTTTATTGTTGGGTAATAATCCGTAGAATAGATACATCACAATTCACTCATTTATTCACTCACCAGTAGATGGATACTTGGGTTGTTTCCAGTCAGGGTTATTACAAATAACCCTGTCATTAACATTTGCCTACAAGCCTTTGTGTTGTATCCTTTAAAATTTTATCCCAAAGGCATGTATTCCCATTTTCTAATTAGGGTTTAGGAAGAATCACCTCTCTAGATAACTGGAACCCAGAACAAATGAATATAATTACAGTTTGAATGACCAAGATTTATAAAACTTCTCTCTACATGCAATACTCAGTTGTCTTTTTGTGTTCTCTGCCTTCTGATATACTACATATGTAAATGTACAAGAGCTATTTGGCTTCTTCTAAGCAATACATCTGGTTGATTTCCTCAGCAGACAAGATCAAACAAATCACTATGATGATATAAAATGCTTCCCTGCAGCCTTGAAGGTGTTTGATTTTCTTTAAAAAATAATCTTTAACACCTACATGCAACAACCCATTGGGGATGGGAATACGTGCTTTTGGAACAAAGGAATACCTAAATTTAAACTGATCAAAACTGATCGAAGGAGATAAAAGGCAGAGAGTGGTTACCTCTAGCAGTGATATCAACAGGTACAAGAAGGGAGAGGTGAGGGGAGGATATGATCGAGTCTTAGGGTGCTTCAACTGTTCTCTATCTTCATCTGGGAGCTGGTTTCATGAATGTATACATAAATAAAAATTCATCGAACTATGCAATTAACATTAGCATGCTTTACTATATGTATGTTTACCTCAAAAGTAAAAAGCAAATAATAATAATCTTTCAATCTTGAGTCAAATGAGAGCATACGTATGACTGCCTGGCCTTATACCTGGCACATAATAAATGGTGTTTATTAATATTCATCTTCTTCCCTTGCTTTCATTCTCAAAGGAAATGTTTGGTAGAATGTTAACATTACAATCATGGAGTTTAAATACTCACTCTTTTTTTTTTTTTTTTTTTTGCCTGCCTAGATGGGGTCACATTGTGTCCCCTGAAAACTGATGCATAATGGAGTATGGGGAAGTGCAGGGTAGGCTCTTCACACATCCTATCTTACATTACCTGAATGGAGCCCAGCACGGATTTTCAGCTGGACATTGAGCTTGTGTGGAATCTCAGAGGTCTTCACACAGCAACCAGGTCCAGGGCCACACTCACTACCTCTCCAGTGTGGAGGATCCCACTGGGCTTGAGTACCCCAGATTACATCATCTTTGAAAACACACAGATTAATGACAAACTTGAGTTAACTAAAGCAGACTGAGTTTGGTTTTTTTTTTTTAAGATTTTATTTATTTATTTGACAGAGAGAGATCACAAGTAGGCAGAGAGGCAGGCGGGGGCGGGGGGGTGCGGCAGGGAGCAGGCTCCCTGCTGAGCAGAGAGCCTGATGCAGGATTCGATCCCAGGACCCTGAGATCATGATCTGAGCCAAAGGCAGAGGCTTTAACCCACTGAGCTACCCAGGCGTCGCCAGACTGCGTTTTTAAGGTGCTAGTAGAGACTTGCCATTCCAACCGGACCTGGACCTTTCCCCTTACAGCTTGGAAAGTTCATGTAGGGCCCAGGGTCCAGAAAAACTCCCAGGAATGGTTCCTTTTTTTTTTTTTTTCAATTTTTTCAATTTTTATTTATTTGACAGAAAGAGATCACAAGTAGGCAGAAAGGCAGGAGAGAGAGAGGTGGAAGCAGGCTCCCCGCTGAGCAGAGAGCCTGATGCAGGGTTTGATCCCAGGACCCTGAGACCATGACCTGAGCCAAAGGCAGAGGCTTAACCCACTGAGCCACCCAGGCGCCCCTCAGGAATGGGTTCTTAAGAGCAAAGGTCACCAAGCTTGGATGGTCTGGACATAACTGATCCAATAAATATTTCTGGTCCACAATGTGAATAGACTGCCTCTTGTCAGCTGATGTTCAACGCTTCTTAGACTCTGGTAGCATTGCTTTCTTTGTCTTTCTGAAATCTTGTCCTCTCATATTCAGTTTCATAGCAAACAAGAGAAACGGTTTTGCTCAACCAGTCATGTCTGAGTCAATTTCATTTATCTACCTTTCACACCAAGAATAGGAACTCTGAGCCAAAGTTACAAGAAAAAATGAAATAATGTATCAAATGTTAATTCTTCAACTTCCACAAGGCCATTTATACAGTCAGAAGGGTACTTATGGAATAGCAGCCCAGTAGCTTGGAAGAGTCAGGGGAGGGGCGCTGAGTGGCTCAGTTGGTTGAGCGACTGCCTTCGGCTCAGGTCATGGTCCCGGACTTCCAGGATCGAGTCCCGCATCGGGCTCCCAGCTCCTTGGGGAGTCTGCTTCTCCCTCTGACCTTCTCCTCTCTCATGCTCTCTCTCACTCATTCTCTCTCAAATTAATAAATAAAATCTTAAAAAAAAAAAAAAGAGTCAGGGGAGATCCAAAGATCCAAGTCCTAGGTTCAATGTGAACAAAATGGATTTCCTGGATCAAAGATAAATGACCTCTCTTTTTTTTTTTTCCAATTTTTAAATTTTTTATTAACATATAACGTATTATTGACCCCAGGGGTACAGGTCTGTGAATTGCCAGGTTTACTCACTTCATAGCACTCACCATAGCACATTACCCTATCAATGTCCATAACCCCACCCCCCTCTCCCTACCCCGCTCCCCGCAGCAGCCCTCAGTTTGTTTTGTGAGATTAAGAGTCTCTTATGGTTTGTCTCCCTCCCTTGAAAAAGTCATCTTCTTTAGAGAAATGAGACAAAATCTCAGAAGGTTTTAATGGTATCATCTGTAAGTGGATCCCCAGAGTAGTGATCCATGGCGTTAGAGATTCCTCCAAAAGATGAGGATGAAGAAGTTGGAGAAGAGGTTGATAAAGAGGGGTCAACAGGATCAGAACATGGTGGAATTATAATGGACATTGATATAATAAAGAATGAGAACTTAGGCACTTAGACATTGACCTTTAATGAATGACTGCTCTGCTCTGCTGGAGAGAAAAGCTGATTGTTTAAAGTTTTAATTTAAGAGGAGATGCTAAACGATGTTTTTAACCTTTGCTAATGTTGTTTGAATGGGTAGGGAGACACTCTCTGCTCAGAACACCCACTTTATTTCTGCCTGGATGCTGAAGGTGCTGTTTCCAGATACCATTCGGCAGACACACACGCAGACACACATACGGTTGTCATGACAATCGAGGCATGGTCTAAACAAAAAACACATTGAGACCATATCTGAATAAAGCCAGTAACTCAGAAATTTTGATAAAGTCTTTTTTGTTTTGGTGGGGGTGAGGAATTTGTCTACCCAGCTGTAAAAAACACTTCATCTGTCTACAAGGCAGACAGTGATACTGCCTAACTAAGTGCAAAATCCTGGGATTTGGGGATTAATTAATTAATTTAGAATTAATTTAATCTAAATTAAAGCATTGGCATTTAAAACATAAATTATTTTTCAAAAGGGCTCTCTGAATAGGGTTTGTCCATCTCTTCTAGGTCCTTACCCAGAAAGGGGGCCTATGGACTAAATTGCAGTAAAAATAACTGCCAGAGGCGCCTGGGTGGCTCAGTGGGCTAAAGCCTTTGCCTTCAGCTCAGGTCATGATCCCAGGGTCCTGGAATTGAGCCCCGCGTACGGCTCTCTGCGTGGCGGGGAGCCTGCTTCCTCCTCTCTCTCTGCCTGCCTCTCTGCCTACTTGTGATCTCTGTCAGATAAATAAATAAAATCTTAAAAAATAAATAAATAAATAACTGCCAAACCAGTCTAGCACAAAGTTCTTGTCTCCAGAAAACACTTTCTGGTCATTTTGTTTTGGGGGAAACATTAAGGTCCAGAAATGTCAATCTGCCACTTGTTTTTTCACTTGCAAACAATCGGATACTCAATTTGAATGATTATCTAGGATCTAATGACTCACTTCGGTGGCAACTTATCTAAATTGGAGCCCAAGTACTCAGAAATGATGAGAAACAGCTGATAATGGTGCCTAATTTTCATTAAATGTCTTAGACACGAGGAAAATTATCATCATGATTACTTTGTGGTGGACACTTGGGCTAGAGAGAGATATAAGGCTCAGAGAAGTCTATAAATAGAAGCCACACTACAGGGCCACATAGAGCAAACAAGCAACTAGTTACAAAGTGGATGATTAGGAAAGCTTGGGGCAAAGTTTCAGAGGTCATAAAAAGTGTTAACACTTAAGCATACTGGAAGTAAAGGAAGAACAATTACAGGTAAAAGAACTTCAGGGAAGTGTGGGATAGTTTGGGTGTTACCTTGTTTGGCCAACAATATTCTACAGAAGAGCAACAAAAAATAAGGCTGTGTGGTGAAGAATTAACCTTACACAAAGAGAGGTCTGGCCTTTGCCTTTGGCAACTAGGAACTGACCTCTCAGCCTTATGGTATCTTGCCTAATAGGTAGGTCTTTGCTCTTTGCAAGCTGTGGCCACTGACAATCTAACAATGTGATTTGTGATGGGTCCTCAGGGCATGCAATATGCTATGACTTCCGGAGATAATGATGACTGAAGGTATTAGCCTGACCTCTGGGAGTAGCTGAGACTAAAGGTCAACTAAAGGTCAACTACACAAGCAGCATGTGCTCAAGCCCCAGTAAAAACTCTGGACACCAAAGGCTCAGGTGAGCTTCTCTGGCAATACTTTGTACGTATTATCACATTTGGTTACTGGGAGGAGGTAATGTCCATGATTCCATGGGGAGAGCATGCAGGAAACTCTGCATTTGGACCCCATATAGAATAGGACTCTGTTCTATATGTCTCTTCCTTGGTTGATTTTAATTTGTATCTTTTTGCTGTAATAAAACTATCATAGTAAGTATAACATTCCTGAGGTCTGTAGTCATCCTAGCAAATTATCAAAACTGAGGGTGATTATGGGGACCCTCAAATATGTAGCCAGAAGATAGTCCTGGGACCACAAAACTTGTGGCTGATGTCTAAAGTGAGGACAGTCTTGTGGGAACTATGCCCTCAAACTGTACTCATGGTAAAGGCTAAGGAATTCAATTATGTGGGGCATTGCCCACAAGCTTGGAGAGTTTGGATATAATGCTGTATGCTGTTAAGTTCTTGAACAAAAGAACATGATAAAGTATAGTTTCATCTCATAAGTAGTGCAAAAGATAGGGGCAAGGAAACTAGTGAGGGGACTCTTTTTTAAAAGATTTTATTTATTTATTTATTTATTTGAGAGAGAGAGAACAAGGGAAAGAGTGCAGGAGTGGAAGAGGGGGAAAGGAAGAGGGGGAGAATTTCAAGCCAACTCCCCTCTGAACAATGAGCCCCATGTGCGGGGGTGGGGGGCTCCATCTCACAGCACTGTGATCATGACCTGAGCTGAAACCAAGAGTTGGATGCTTAACTGACTGAGCCACCCAGGTACCCCTGAGGGGACTCTTGTTCAGATGTAGGAAGATGATGGTCTGGACCAGGGCTGAGGCTAAGAAAGGGAAAGTTTGTATGAGTAATATATATTGTGAGCATACGCTGCACCAGGCATCGTAAGTACTCCACACACATTTTTCTTTTGTTTTTTGTTTTTATTCTAGTTTTTGTTTTGTTTTGTTTTTAAAGTTCATTGTCCCTGCTTTATCTTCATTTGGTGACACACACTTTAAAACACACTCATGGAGCACCTAGGTGGCTCAGTTGGTTAGGCATCTGCCTTTGGCTCAGGTCATGATCTCAGGGTCCTGGGATCGAGTTCCAGATTGGGGTCCCTGCTCAGTGGAGAGCCTGTTCCTTCCTCTCCTCTGCCCTCCCCCTTGATTGTGCTCTCTCTCTCTCTTTCTTTCTCCCAAATAAACAAATAAAATCTTTTTTAAATAATAGTAAAGGGTACCTGGGTGGCTCAGTGGGTCAAGCCACTGCTTTCAGCTGAGGTCATGATCTCAGGGTCCTGGGACTGAGCCATGCATTGGACTCTCTGCTCAGCAGGGAGCCTGCTTCCCCCCCTCCCCCCCCCGCCCGCCTCTCTGCTTACTTGTGATCTCTCTTTCTGTGTCAAATTAATATAAATAAATAAATAAGTAAATTCTTTTTAAAAATAATAAAACACACTCACAAAATGCCCAAACATCCAAAACTAGAAGGGCATAAAACAAGGGACTTACTTGAAGGCTGAAAGAAAATCCTGGGCTTCAGAGTAAAAAACAATACCAATCGACTATTGGTTTCGCCAAAATTTCTTTGACAAACACACAAAGATGTTTTGTTTTCAATAAGAAAGATTTAGGGACAAGAGCCAAGCTTTTTGTTCTCCCTGAGGCAGGGTGTGACTTCTCTCCATATGCTTTTAATCCTAAAAACCGTCTTTTTTTTTTTTTTTTTGAAGATTTTATTTATTTATTTGACACAGAGAGATCACAAGCAAGCAGAGAGGCAGGCAGAGAGAGAGAGGAGGAAGCAGGCTTCCTGCTGAGCAGAGAGCCCGATTTGGGGCTCAATCCCAGGACCCCGAGATCATGACCTGAGCCAAAGGCAGAGGCTCAACCCACTGAGCCACCCAGCCACCCCCCTAAAAACCATCTTATAAAGGTAGACAGCATTATTATTTCCACTTTCAAGATGAAAAAAACTCACACACAGAGAGATTAATTAATTTGACCCAAATCACCCAGCAAGCAAGTGGCAGGGCTAAGACTTAAAACCAGCTCAAATCTGACTACAGAGCCTGACTCCTAACCATTCTACCAAATGAGCTCTACCTCATGAAAGACATTGTGTTAAAGGGATCAACAGTATTTGCTGGCCAACTGGAAGAGTACAGGATGACTTCAGAGTTCAGCACATTGATAAAGGAAAAGATGTAGTGGCTCCTACAGCCCAATTCTTCTATTTCACTATAAGGAGAAAGGACATAAAGAGATCTGGGTCATGGCCCCAAATGTGCTACTAACAAGGGTACTTAGTCTAAGTCACTTAATTTTCCTGGGCCTTTGGTTCTTCAGCTGAAGTAAACCTGTAAGTTCTCTGTCAGCCATGAGAAGAAGCAAGTGAGTGGCCACCAGCTTGAGCTCTAGAATGAAAGAGATTTGGGTCCTGGCTTTTGCTAGCTATGTGAACTTGGGCAAGTAACTGAGCCTGAGCATTCTCACCTGGGAAATGGGGATTGTAATATATAGGTCATAAGGATGTTGTGAGGATATTTACTGTAGTAAAATAATCCGTGGGAAGCCCTTAGCACAATGCCTGGCACATGGCTAAGCATTAGATATATGGTGGTTTTATTGTTAGTATTCCAGCTCTAACATGCTGAGAGATAATGCAGAATTTATGAGCCCTTAGCCCCCCATTCCAAATAATTCCCTTGGCCAAACTCAAAATTGAATAACAAATTTGTCAATCCTTATTAATAAAGATATGAAAGAAACTAACATTTTTAAGCTACCCTTACATAAATGTGCATTCTATATTATACTTTGTGACTTTCATTGCTGTCTGGTGCTGTGGTGATGCATACGGTAAGCATACAAGTTCACACTGACATGTAACCAAATTGTGAAACAACAGTAAAACAGACAATAGCATAAGGATGAAGATTCAGCATCATATCAGATCTTGACAAAAACATAAATGAATCAGCACTTTCCTAAAGCATAACAAAGCAGAGCCTGGATTCCTAAGTACTTATTTCATATTTTTTATCAACTCCAAGCAATAGCTACTTCAAATTTAACCAAAATATTATTTCAATTTTCTTTTTTTTTTTCAGTAGTGACCATCAGAGATAGTATTATGACCTCACTCACATTTCTATATAATAAGCTTACCCTTGGTGAATGAAGGAAAAATCCTTTAAATACGGAGATTATTGAAAATCGGCATCCCTGCTTACTAAGTATGTAGTGTCCTATATTTACTTATTAATAGATCTGTTAAATATTCTCATGATTTACTGGGAGTATGTTTGGGTCTAAACACTTGTTTATTGATTCTGAATTAGAGGCACAAGGAAGAGAAGCCCAACAAGAGAAAAATGAAATACGAAGCAAATGTGATTTAATGACATAGTCAGGTATGATAGCAACTTTAATTCTATAATGCAGTGTTTTCCGGTAATGAAAAGAAACACAAGGAATTATGTGAGCACAATGGTTTCATCAACATTAACTTCATGATCCAGTATTTTTCAGTAATGAGTGGAAATAAAAGGAATTGTGTGAGTCACAGTGAAACATGCCGTGAATTGCCTGAGCTGTAGGTCAAGTAATGAAGGTAAAATGGGAGAAGCCTCATTCCCTCTTCAATGTGGCTACTAGTCTCAGCCTTTCTACTTATCATTAGACTGTAAATTCCCTGAACATAGAAACCTGTATGTCTTGTTCAGCCTTATAACCTCCAGAGCTAACACAGTGTCTGGCACATATGGGATTCTCAACAATTACAAACTGAATAGAAGAATTATAAATATTTTTCAATTACAAATATTTTAAGTCTATTTTCAGTTTGCCTGATTGCTAATGAAACGTTTCATTATTCCTGTCTCAATTTATACAATTAAAACTGAAATTAGAAATTATAATGATTATTGTTATAATTTTATCTAATTATTGTTCCATGTTTGCTATATCATCTTTCAAGATTCACCTCCTTCCCTCACTGGCTAAGGGGAAAGGGAAAATACCAGTGTGAACAAATGGTATGCCCAAGAGGTCATGCCCAGGAGTCTGACCCCCAAAAAGTATAAAGTCAGCTTATTTCCATTATTATTGAATAAAAATGGTTCTCAAGCCAAATCAATAGACATTTTCTAGGTGCCCAGTATGAAAAAGTCGAAGGCACAGAGGAGACTACTAAGTATTGCTTCCTAGGAGGTTATGACTTAGGATTGCTTCCATTAATTCCTAGCTTTGTTCCACTGCCATTTAATATTGTTCTATGTCTCAAGGACTGTCCACTCATCAATAACTACCCACACACAACTCTGACCATCTCTCCTTTGTAGACATTCTAATGATCTATAATTTTGCCAAAGGTAATGTGCAGCTTGTTCAGAAGCAAGTGTATCCACTTGGCCAGTGCAGCTTGGCCATTCCCTTGCACCGCGGGCTGGTGCTGGAAAGTGGAGTGAAGCCCACAGTGCCACAGGAAAGGGGCAGTGAGGTAGAAAAAAGTTAAATCAGGCAAAATAATTGGCAAGACCTGATTAAGCGATGGTACCTCCTTATTCAGCACAATTTTTTGAAACCCTCAGAATTCTGAGCTAGAGAGACTGGAAAGTGATGGGCCAGTAAATTGCTTTAGAAAATATTCTCCATTGTTTGTGATATGTTTGGTTGTTTTTTTGTTTTGTTTTGGTCTGGTTTGGGGGGGAAATCTTCATTTTTATTTTTTGTGTTGCTAGCATTGCTTCAGACTATGTTGGTATATTCAAAGCCAGGGCAGCTTGTTTGATGGGAACACCATCCCCTAATATCTGGACTCTTCCTGTTTCTGTCAATCAAGTGAGTGGGTTTATATAACAAGAGATTCACAAGGATTGAGAAGGCTGTGTAAAACTCATTTACCGAAGTCCCAGGCCAAGGTTCATTTGCTTGCCAATTATCCTGATTCCTGCATACATTCTAGATCTTTTATTTCTTGAATGTCAGTGGTGCTTTCATTTCTTCAGATAAATTATTTTAAGTTCATACTAGACTCTTTGCTGGAAAGAGGCTTTCTGCCTCCCCCTTCCACCCCCTACCCAGGAAAATGTCTTCATCCGTGACAAGGATGGCATGACAAGGAAGAAATTAACTCTTTCTAAATTCAATGCTCTCTTTCTCCATCTGTGAAACAGGGAGGAAGGACCCCTTGGCCCCCAGTTAGGGACTGACTGCTTTAACTGCCTGCAGCAGACTCCTGTTAGGCAAAATGTTTAGAATGTTTCAACCTTACAATTTATAACTTCGATTTAGGGGATTTTGGCTAAACTTTCAAAACTTGCCCGAGGCAAGATGACCTCAGGCCTCATTGCTGATGTGGCCACTGCATCCTTCCTTCTAGAAGGGAAGAACTATATGGCCTGTTTACTTCAGATTTTAGACATACTTTCTAAGATGAAGAAGTATATCTTTTTAAAGCAGTTTCCTGCTGTTTTTGCTAAACTGGATGCCTTTTAGCTCTAAAAAACTGATTTAAGTTAAAAAAAGAAATGTGGTGGGGGTGGAGGGACTTAACCAAATCACTGCAACATACCGTATTAACAGCATGCCTTAGCGCTAAGCTCACTGCTACTTTACTCAAACGCCTGCATTTTCTTCTTTTGCAGACGTGATTTGCTCTCCACCTACTAACAGTCATGCACAAATTATGTAATACTGTAGATTGCTGATCTCTCTGCCTTTTGAGTTGAATTCCTAACTCCAGTTATGTTAATTTACCTGAAAAGGATGGATACACTCTTGAGTTTGGCAAGGTTGGCCTTGTCTTGGGTCATCAATAACTTGTTTTGGTAACATGCCTTTTTTCAGCTATGAATTAAAATAGTTAGTTATCCAGAGTGCCTGAGTGACACAGCTGGTTAAGCATCTGACTTGGTTTTGGCTCAGGTCATGATCTCAGGCTCATGATCTGAGGGTCTTGACATCAAGCCTTACATTGGGCTCTGTGCTCAGTGCAGAGTCTGCTTGAGATTCTCTCTCTCCTCTTCCTCTGTCCCTCCCACTTATGCTTGCTCTCTCTCTAATATAAATAAATCTTTAAAAGAGAAAAAAGAACAGTTAATTATCCTCAAGGAAAAGGACACAAAAGGCCCAATCTTCATGTCTGTAGCATCATTTGTCACCACTCGGTACTCTCGATTGTTCCATGTTCCATATATAGAGTAGGGTATTGTTTGTATTGTTTGCCTGGTCATGATGGATTGGTAACAAGCCAAGCGCATTCCCTAACCAGGGCTTCCCTGGAGCCAGTGTGGAGATGGGGTCATGGGTGCTATGAGGGACAGAGATACCAGGAGAGTTAATTGGAGGAATGGAACCTCTGCCTGTGATCTCTTTCACTCTAAGCTTTACTGACTGAGCACTTTGGTTGTTGAGATTAATGCCTCCCCAAGTGGAGACACTCTTAGGAATCCTGGACTCTCAAGGTGAGTCAAGTAGGCCCAGGGGCTACGCAATTTGGTTGGTACAAGCAGTGAGTGTTGTTAGAGAGCTCTAGGACTTTGAACTTTGCCAGGGGAGAGGGAGTGTCAGGAAGAATAGGCTCTTACCTTCTTCAAAGGGATTTTGGTGGTACAAGGACAATTTACCCTGACTCCTCTAATTTGGGGGATTAAAAAAAAATCTAACATTATTTGAATCTTTAAGCTGTTAGAAGAAGCAGCCAACTAAGATCTCTGTTCTGGCTACAGGGTAGAAACAATCAGAGTGATTTACTAGGCACTTTTAGTGCTCATTTCGCTTGCAGAAAGCTTGGGACTCCCCCCCCCCCCCCCCCCCCCCCCCCGAGAGAGAAGGATGAATATTTATTGGATTCTAATTATAGTGGTAAAATCAAATTTGTATTTTTTCAGTGAAAGAAATAGGGTGATATTTTTGTATTTCCCTCAGGAATTTTGTCTCAATAGTCCATTTTTGATAGAGATTCACAATCTACCCTGGCAATATGCTAAATACTTATAAATACAACATGATCTGGCCATATTGTTATTTTTTGTATTCATTGTTAATTGAGGAATACAAAATGCAGGCACATTTCCAGTCAATATTTACAGACACCTACCATGCCCCGGGGCACCAGGCAAGGTACCAGAAACACAAAAAAGAAAAAAATTCAGTCCCCACACAAAAGTAACATGTAATCCTGCTAAAGTAGGGTATTGTTTGTATTGTTTGTCTAGCTATAAGCTTGCCCCTGCTTTTACTTTTTATTTTATCTTCTACTTCTCTTCTCCACTGTCCCACTCCACTGACCACCATGCTGTCCCTCCAACTCCAAGCATGTGCCTTCCCATGTGCCTCCTGTTTCCCCTACCCCCCGATGCCCCTCACTTCATTCAGGGTTCTGATCACAGCACAGAAAACTGCAATTCCCAGTCACTCTCAATCCCTACGTGGCTTTATTTTTCTTCTAGCATTTATCACCATCTGATACACCACGTAACTGTTATTTTGTACATTTTCTATCTTCCTCTGCTAGACTATGAGCTCCCAACAAGCAGAGACTCAGTCTGTCTTGTGCACTGCTGTATTATCTGCCTAGTACAATGCCGAGCACACAGTAAATAATATGATAGGTATTGATTCAATGTCTAAATGAAAAGAGTCAGCAAGATGGGATCCAGATCCCAAGTGGAGAGGTTGGCCTTGGAAAAACAAATGGAACAGCCCTTCCTCTGAGAAAAGAAGAAACAAGGTAAAGCTAGGCTTTTATTTGATAAGGTTAGTGATAGTTGGATGAGGGAACATTGGTCAATTTCACACTTTAAAGCCTATAATGGGGAAGGAGGGATGGTGGAGTAAGGTGATCCTCTGGAGCGAGGACAGATGAGACTAAGAAGGAATATATAGAAAGCATTAAAATTGAGGAATTGCCACAAGGCAGTTAGGGATTAAATAATAAGACTGCCATACAGCTGTAGTCTAGGGGGCCCAGAACATCCAGGTCAATGGCTAGAACTTACACACCCAGATCTCAAGACAAATGTAGAGTTAAAACTCCAGGACTAGAAAACACTGGCATACAGGTAGTGGTGGCAGCTGTGAGTGGGAGTTAAATCAGAGAGGGTTTAGAACAAGTGAAAAGCATGCCAAGGGTAGACCCCAGGAAACTCTAAACATTCAAAGTGTGGATGCAGGATGCTGCTGAAAGACAAAGGGAGCCTGCTGGGCAGTAGGAGGTGAAGAGGAAAGAGGGAGTAGGGAAATCCCCTGAGGAAAAAATCTTCAGAGAGAAGGAAGAGTTGATTGTGTCAAATGTTAAAACGAGGTCAAACAGAAGATGGGGGCGCCTGGGTGGCTCAGTGGGTTAAGCCGCTGCCTTCAGCTCAGGTCATGATCTCGGGGTCCTGGGATCGAGCCCCGCATCGGGCTCTCTGCTCAGCAGAGAGCCTGCTTCCTCCTCTCTCTCTCTGCCTGCCTCTCTGCCTGCTTGTGATCTCTCTCTGTCAAATAAATAAATAAATAAAATATTAAAAAAAAAAAGAAGATGAATCAATTTTTCCAACTGGTTATTAAATAACTATGGGTTTGGCAATTTTATTGCTACTAGATGTTTACTGATTCCCTTGCTTAAAACAATGCTTAGTTTACTTGTTAAACTGCTAGGTCAGTAGTTTCCAGGCAGGGCTGAATATTAGAATCCACCAGTGAGCTCTTAAAATACTAATGCCTAAATTTCCCCCCTGAATAATTATAGCACAGTGTCTGAGAGGTAGGGCCCAGACATTAGTTTATTATGAAAGCCCAAGGGCCAGGATTGAGAAGTACTGTGCTAGGGGAAACTGAGCTTTCCACAAATAACCACATGGGGGAACTCCATGTTTGGCACATACTAAACAACCCTAGCCTACCCAATAGGGTAGAGGACAGCGAACTTTGATCCTTGGGATAATGGGAACAGTCTATTGGGAAGTTAGTGGACCTTGCCTAGGCACCTAAGTCTAGGGATGTAATGGTCACCCTCTCCAGCAGGGTTTGGCAGATCCTTCAAAGATCCTTGTCTTCACATCATCATCACCATCATCATACCTATTGAGCTCTGTCAGGCACTTGCTAAAAACATTAGATGCATTAACTCATTTAATATGGCATTCCTAGGAAGTTGGTATAGTTTTTAACCCCTATTACATGGGATGGAGAAACTGTGGCTCATAAAGTGACTTGCCCAAGGATCATAAAGCTAGAAAAAGGCAGAGCTGGGACACTACTCCAGCTCTGGTTCACTCCAGAGCCTAAGTTCTGAACCATGTCTACAACCTACTGCTCCACAACACTGCTGAAGTTGGAACCCTCTGTCTGCCTGAGCACCTCCCCTTGCAGCTTCCTGAGAAGACTGCTCTCACAGCTCTACCTGTAGACTGGGCACTTCCTTGCAAGACTCATGCACAGCTGCCCAAGATCCAGTGCTGACATTTAACTCTTTCCTTGGTAACAAGTAATGATTTGTCTTCTACCCTCCACGCACACTGACTTGTGTTAGAGGCACTGATAGTTACCAAAATCCTAGTAAAAGGAGAACTGACCCTTAAAAATCCATGCAAGCAGAAAACAGAATTAATGTCAAAGATGTAAAAGTGTTATTTCCATGGCTTCAGCAATTAGGTCTCAGGAAAAAGTATTCCAGAGAAATAAGTTAAATAAAAATGCATGAACTCACCAAATCAGCCTTTATTACTGACATTGTTTTTCAATAAAGCATTACTTACTATAGAGCAGGTGGTGGGTTTTTTGTTTTGCATGCATTAGATCTTGGATCTTTACTGCCATAAGTACTTCCATGTTTGTTACATATCTCCATCTAAGCACCTATCACAAAGAGAAATTATTTAATGGGA
This sequence comes from Lutra lutra, assembly GCF_902655055.1. Lineage (NCBI taxonomy): Eukaryota > Metazoa > Chordata > Mammalia > Carnivora > Mustelidae > Lutra > Lutra lutra. The sequence goes on from NC_062290.1 coordinate 57,057,296, forward strand.
ACACTTTGCTCCCTATGAATAAATTCTGACTCTTTGAAAGCACCTAGAATGCAGGGGGGTTTCCATAGGGAACACTTAACATATAATTATCATCCCCTTAGGATCCAGTAACCAAGTCAGCTATGTAGGGGTGCACCAGTGAGATTTGCCCTTAATGCTGTGATAAATCCATACCTAAATGGGCACAGATAGTGAAGATGGAGAAGTCACCCAAAATTACCAAAGACATCATCACCTCTACCAGACTAACTCTGTTGAGAAATTCATCTTATATAAAATCTGCTTTACTAGTTCAAAAGTGGGTCTTTGAGATGGGTTTTTCTTGTACTGCTTAATCAACTGCAGTGATCAAGAGTAACAGCCAGGCACTGATTTACTGATATTCTGAACAGAAATGCAGAATTGAACGACTTGGAATCACCTTGGTCCCAGTGTCCTCCATCTTTGTTAATGTTAGCCCTACCAGCCAGGAAGATTTGATTTAGCTTTACAATCAAAAGCGTGAACTACTAAATCAATCCGTGTGATTTTTATAAATATGAAATTTGGTTATAAAATTCAATATACTTTTTCAGACCACTTACAAAACATGCTCTCAGGGGCAGGACCATCCCAGGATTCACTGATGTAGTGTCCCTTTTTAATTTGAAAGATAAAGAAACTAGCCAGAGACGCTAGGATGCCAGAGGCTTGGAGATTCAAGCACAAGAGGGAAATTAACCCCATGTCTGTGGCTAGACCAAAGAAGTCTATAACATCACTGGCAGATTCTTTCCACTTCACCACTGACCTTTCAACTTCACAGTTCTCATTTTGTGTTTTAGTAAATTAATTACACAAATCATCATAAACACATATGCCTAAATCTTCTGCTTCTGGATTACACACACATGTCTAAATTCCAAAATGATGGGTATTGTGGCTCCATAGCTGTATCTGTGGATGAGACATGCTGCATATGAACATGCTTGTCTTGTTTTCTTCATCATATGTGTCACTTTGTCATCATGTTTTTAATGGCATCGGAGTCCTCCAGAAATACTGGAGTATTTCTGCCATCTCAGCATTGTGCTTTCTTTTCTCTCTCTACATCTTCTCCCTGGAAGGTTTCCTCTCTGTCTATGGCTGGCTACATTACAGCCCTAGATAGCAGCAGTCCCCAGATTTCCATTTCCATCTGAGTTCCAAGTTCCTAACACATATTCAAATTACCTACTGGATCATCTCTACCTGGAAGTGGGCTTAGAAAGGCCAGGAAAATGCCAAGAAGTTGTTACTTGATGCAGTAGGTTACTTTTGTTGATATATCTCTTTCCAGGACATAACATGGGTTCATGCTTAGCTGATGGCTTCAGATGATGATCGAGTTCCCTTTCCCACCTCACCTCCTTACCTCTGCATATCCTGAAGGGCAAGGACAGTGATTCTCAGGTTTCCCTGTTATAAGCAAGAGAGAGATAATGGAATGACTAAAAGAACAAAGTTCTGCCCTCTATGGGAGGGAAGAAAAGAATTAAAGAAAAATAAAAAACAACTTAGTATTAAAAATAATCAAAACGGAAGCATGTGCCAAACTCTAGAGAAAAATAAAATTTAACCCCTTTGAAAGCTATGCTCACTTTCACTGATTTCACTCATGCAACTAATATTTACTGGGCACCTATCATGTACCAGCCACATTCTAGAACCTTAGAATACAGCAGGGAGCAGAGCAGAGCAAAGGCCCTCCGTCAAAGAGTATATAGTCCAGAGGCAGAAGATAGCAAATACACCAAACACATACAATTTGTCTTTTGTGATAAGATAACAGGAGTTTAGGCAAATGAATCTATTATCAGCGATGGACTATGGAATCTAAGCCAGGTGAGGAGAAAAATGAGGTATAAAAGAAAGTGAAGTACAAAGAGGTCAGGGAATTGGATGTCCCACCTAATGCATAGGTAGAGTTGGGAAACTAAAGGGAATTCACTTAAAAAGGGGGGGGGGGGTTGAGGTAAAAAAGTGAGATATTGACATGGAGATGTGGAAGTGATCCAGTTATGCATAATGATAATATCTCATGCGTGCTATAGAAATGGGTAGCTGAAACAGATGAAGAAAAAGATCGTGGGAGAAAATGGGAGTCAAATAACTGACAGAAAAGAACACATCATCCTTATGCATACTAAGGTTAGCCAAAATTATAATGGAAGTAGGGTTGGGGAGAGAGAAATGGGAGCCCAGTACTGAAACTGTGTCCTTCTACCAGAGAACTACATGGGAATAAGGGAGCAAGCTGGAGCCTTAGGTTTCTCAGTCTCTCTGGGTCTCAGTTGCCTCATCTGAAAATGAACTGGCACAAATAAATAATCTATAAGGTGACTTCCACCTAATAGCTGTGGTTTCAGACAAGCAGAGGTGGTTGATTCAACCCCTCCGCCTTCCTCTCAAGTAAAAAGGGTCAAACTAGCAAGTCTATCAATTCATGATTCATCTGTTAAGCAGTATTTAGAATTATACTGTGAATTAGGCATTCCTTTATGAGACCTAGCCTTGAGCCCTTACTAAGTGCCTTAAATAATCATGAGGGAAAGAATATTCAATTTTGCCACCAATACCTGCATCTCTCTTCATTCTTTTTATATCATTCCCACCAATTCAGAGTTAACAATGCTTCTCTCTGATCAAGTGTGACTTTCTCAATCTGGCATTTAAGAATCACCACCAAGTGCCCAGTCTAGTCATCCATCATTCCCAGTGCTCCCTAGCATGGACTGACCAGCTCTAACAATGCTGCTTAGGTCCTTTATTCCCTGTTGTCCTGCACAACCCACACCCTCTCCCTCCTACACACATATTCAGCTCACTCTTGTAGAGGACAGAGTGATGTTAGCCTAACCTCTGCCATAGACAAGTTCCATATACAGTTAGTGCTCAGTTTAAAAATGACCTTGCTCGGGGCGCCTGGGTGGCTCAGTGGGTTAAGCCGCTGCCTTCGGCTCAAGTCATGATCTCAGGGTCCTGGGATCGAGCCCCGCATTGGGCTCTCTGCTCAGCAGGGAGCCTGCTTCCTCCTCTCTCTCTGCCTGCCTCTCTGCCTGCTTGTGATCTCTCTCTGTCAAATAAATAAATAAAATCTTTAAAAAATAAAATAAAATAAAATAAAAAATAAAAATGACCTTACTCATCAGCACTTGTCTAAGAGAGTCCACTTTTAGATACTTATGACATGTAGTGACTAGTATGAGCCAACCCCCTTGAAGAACAATAGCCTGCTGTTTGGTTTTGTTTTCAGTCTCTGTGGGATTACATTTAAATTGCATGGTTGTTGTTGAAAATTAATTTACTTAAACATATATTAAAGCTGAGGAATAACAAGATAAATGGGAGAAATGGGAATAGCATATAAACCCAAATAGTGTAGATGTTGGTATGAAGTAAATTCCCCATTACCATCAAAATTTCATGATTCCTATGATTAGAGAGGGGAGATGGATTTTCTTATTATATTTTATCATCTCTCCTTCATCTCCTCTTTGCATTTATTTAAACATACCAAGAGTAGTCAATAATGTTCAATTGTTCTGATTGAAATTCCCATGTCCCTTGATTTATCTGTTAAGTGGCATTCAGAAAAACATGAAACTATTGGCCAAGATATACAATTCCCAAGGGTTTTACATTTAAAATAATCCGAAGAAAATTAATTTTAAGGAATCATGCCTCCACCCTCACTCATCTCTGATTTCTCTTATAGACAATGTATTTATTAGTGCTTTATTTTTTTATTTATTTTTTAAAAAATTTTTAAATTTATTCGAGACAGAGAGAGATAGCACAAGCAGGGAGGAGGGTCAGAGAAAGAGAAGCAGACTCTCCACTGAGCAGGGAGCCCAATGAGGGGCTCTATCCCAGTACCCGGAGATCATGACCCGAGCCAAAGTCAAATGCTTAACTGACTGAGCCACCCAGGCACCCCCTTTATGACCATTTTAATCTCTATTCAAAATATGTATAATTTTTGGAATTTGTTGGAATTTATAAACCTGAAGGGATTTCTTAAAATAAACAAACAAATCCTAAGGGTGAGAAGAATTTATTTAAGGACTCAACATCCTGGGGAACAAAATCCACGCTCAACATCATTATGATTAGAATGTGGTCAAATGAACCAAACCCCAGAGGATCCCTGTGTTCCAGATGCAGCCAGAGTATTTTTAGTCTTGCTCTCCTTTAACTCAGTCTGCCTAGATTTAGGTGGGGAAACTCATCCTAATATGTAGAAGACTTTCCAGTACGCAATTTTGGTTCAGTGCTTTTTCAAAAGCATAAACTATTCAAAGATAGATAGATAGATAGATAGTATATATCTTATTCTCTCTTATGTGTATGAACAAATCAGACAAAACATTGTTCTCTGGTAGGGTAGGGCACACAGTTCATTGCTGAGCAATGGAGATGCAGACTCCGTGGTGGTTCACTTGAAAATATGTTCAGTAGAATCTTACCAACACTGAGTCACTTCAGAGGGCAATCAAAACAATAGCATACCTGCAAAAAGGCACACAGATCATTTTGATGTGAAATCCCTCATCTAGAGCAAATTAAAAATCCACAAAGATTACTCTTGATCTGTGAAATGCAGAGTCACTGTGTGCAGGGACAGTAGAGATCAAGTAAGTTTCAAGTAAGTTCAGCTATACCCATATTTGTGAATGCTTTGAGGTCATAATTATCCAGGGGAAAAAAAATGAATATTTCTTCCAAATAAATCTGACTCACTTGTATATATGTCACATTTAAAAATAAATTTAAGGGCACCCATATGGTACAGTCAGTTGAACATCCAATGCCTGGCTTCAGCTCAGGTTGTGATCTCAGGGTTGTGGGATCAAGCCTCACATCAGTCTCTATGTTCAGTGCAGAGTCTGCTTGAGTTCCTCTCTTACTCTCACTCTGCCCCCACACTATCTCTTTCTCAAATAAATCTTTAAAAAATAAAAAATAAAAATAAATAAATTTCAATGTTCATAGACTGGTCTATAATTAACATAAAAGAAGTTATATGTTATGATATTTATATTGATAATATTCACTAGGCTATGGATGTCAAGTCAGTTATAGTTACAGTTATACTCAGTAAGAGATATGTTAGAAATACTTTTCCCAAATACTCACATGCCCGTTAATTTGCACTGTGGTGTCACATAATCATATACGTGTTTCCTTCTAGTACTTTTCTTTTTTTCTAATATTTTACTTATTTATTTATTTGACAGAGAGAGAGAGAGATCATAAGCAGGCAGAGAGAGAGGGGAGGAAGCAGACTCCCCACTGAGCAGAGAGCCCGATGCAGGGCTCGATCACAGGACCCTGGGATCATGACCTGAGCCAAAGGCAGAGGCCCAACCAACTGAGCCACCCAGGTGCCCCTCCTTCTAGTACTTTTAAAGTTTCAGTTTTCATTTTGAAAATTTAAAGCTGTCCCCAAATTAATTTTGATTAAATGTATGCTCTAGGGGATCTAACATTATTTTTGCCAAATGGTTAGACAGTCATCCCAAATCCTTCATTCCAACAATCTCTCCTTCTCACTTACTTGAAATTCCATTTTTGTCATATACTAAATTATCTTATTTACTTTGGCCCATTTCAGGACTACCTACTTATCTTTCTGGTCTCATTTCTTACCACTCCTACAACTTGCCTCTACCCTCATCTCTAAGCTCTGGCCATACTAATCTACTAATAATCCCAGATTGGACCATCCTGTCTTAGATTTTACATACTATGTTCCCTCTCTTTGGAACTACTTCTCTTTTCCCTTTTTCCTGGCTAACTACTACTCTTCCTCAGCTCACCTCCACTGGGATACCTTCCATAGCCCATTACCCCTGCCCAATCTGGACTAAATGCTACTCCCATGCACATGACACTCCCTTAGGACTTCTATCAACTATTCCATAACTCTGCTTATTTGTCTTTCCTACCAGCCCAAGATGTTCTTGAAGCCTGGGAATATTTCTTATTTATCTTTGTAGCCTTAAGGGCCCAGCACAGTATTTGCTAGGTATATTAATTAAAACTAGCCTGTGCCTACTACTTACAACACTCTTTGCTGTTGCCTGTAGCGATACTCTTTAGATGCTAAACAGGACTTTCTGCTATCCTCTCCAGCCAGGTCTTCCCAAGCACCAGTGGGTGGGCCTCTTTCAAAATGCTCTCTAGGCCTCCCCATGTAGATATAATGACCCATCCTTTCCCATCCATGACTCAAAACATACACAAAGGCCTCTTTCAAGGTAATGCATTCGAATGACAAGAGATCCCTAGGAACAATGATGGAAATGGGGTTTGTTTGTAGAATTTCACTAGTTTATGTTTCCTACCACTCAAATGCCTGGCTCTTACTGGAAACCCCAGTTGACAGGAATGTCACTGTCGAGCAGAACATCCATCAAGCTTCCCTACGGGCAGTATTCTGTCACAATAACCACATCTGGCACTTTAATGCAGACCTCAATGAATGCGCAAATGTTTGGATGATCTGATTCTCTGGGAAAATCAATAATACAAACCAGAAAGGATTTATCTGGAACATGGTCTCCTAATTCCCACTTTAAAAGTTGACCTGGTTTTTCTGAGCACATGAAAGAACAGATATCCTCTTGGATATTGTGTACACATAAAGCTTGCAAATCTACCCATTGTGATGCAGAATTAAGTATTTAGGAAAAAACATACAATCACCATCACAATTCATTCTGCGCCAGGCACTATACATCTAATATCTCTGATCTGCACAAGAACCCTGACTACTACTACCCTGTCACTCTAAATGAGGAAACTGAGCCTCAGAAAGGTGAAGTAACTTGGTCAAGGTCCCCCATAGGTAAGATAGCCAGATCCTAAGCCTGATTCTACAATTTCTGAAATTCATTCATGGCTTTTTAACAATGCCATAGTGCATTCCAGTATAAAATACAAAAACAGAGAGAAAGCTCTCACACTGAGAAAAGTTTTCTTTTCTTCAAAAATGTTGCTGCTTTGGAAGCAAAGCCAATTTTCACAAGCCAAGTAGTCACAGATTTTTCAGTCTTTCCACACTTGTCTCTCATATATTTGTTTCTCTTTAAGTTGGAGTCCCCCACCCCCACTCCTGGAGAAGGAGAAGTCTCTCCCCAAAACCCAGGTGTATGGCTGGCATTTCAGTGTGGTTAATTACTGTATTTGCACCATCAGCACAGAGGCACACGTGCTGCTTTGCATAAACCAACGACTGACTTGCAGATTATCCATGGGGACTTTTCCAGTTAAGATTATTTTTCTCCAATCAAAATTCCACCATCTTTTCAGCTTAAAGCTTGTTTTGCCAATCATCAGTCCTTGGATTAGATCACAAATGAGACATCTTCCAAGGGATAGCAAGGGATGCTGTTGAGGGGAGGAATATTTATGCTTGTTGTCCCAGCTGGTAGATGAAGGGACTTCTGCCCCCTCTTCTCTCTTTTAGGAAGATTGAATGGAATGCTCTAGTCTCTCCTACCCCTGACTCACTTTCCCCTGAGTGGACTGTGTGATGGGTGACACAGTTAGTGTGTGCTACAATTACTGGTGGATATCATTACTGAACCATGACTGTACTGACCACTGTTCCATTTCTGCTCCACATGGCAAGCACCCCTGGACAGTCCATCCTAGATAGGCAGGCCTGCCATTCTTCTTGTTCAACCTATAACAGGGTGGGTGTGGCGGGCCTGTAGTCCTGGTATGCCAATGGTTAAAACATCTTTTTATCTTTTCTGTAGGCCTTTACTCACTGATTCACTCTGTCATGTGGCTGAGCATGTGAATCTAATGACTTACATTTGGGCTGTGTAGTACAAGCATACATCTCAACTTCACACTAGAGTCAAGTTCACCAAACTACCTTTTACCATAGTTTACTTTGGGTATCAAGAGCTTGTCTACCTGTGAAACAAGGGGTACTTGTCTCTCCGACTACTATTCCTTATGTGTGTTCCCCATTGGTCAGAATCAGAAAGAGGAGAGGTGAATAGCAACCTGAATATCTAACAGTAGAGAGTTCTCAGAAACCAGGTTCTGAAAATATCCTCTATCAACATTAGAATGGCCGCAAGTCAAGGGCACATAAGGAAACCCCTCCCAATTGCAAGATGAGATATTTTAAAAGAAATACGGCCTATTAGAAGAACGATCATTTGTGCCCTGCTTTATAGTGTGCAATATGCTTTTTATATACATATAAGAAGTCAGTGAAGGGCGCCTGGGTGGTCCGGTCGATTAAGCATCTGCCTTCAGCTGAAGTCATGATCCCAGGGCCCTGGGATCGAGCCCCTCATCAGGCTCCGTTCTGGGCAGGGTCTGCTTCTCCCTCTCCCTTTGCCCTACCCCACACTTGTGCTCTCACTCTCACTCACTTTCTCTCAAATAAATAAAATCTTTAAAAAAAAAAGAAAGGAAAAAGAAATCAGTGATGCTTTGGTTTGCTGATCCTAGAAAGCTACAGAGACCCTTGCAAAGATAAAGAACTGGGAGTTAATCAGTCTGTGGCTGTCTGATATATGGACTACTTTGTATCTCAAAGATGAATTTCAATATCAGGAGTATTCTGCAAAACCACATATGTCTTCCCAATCCTGTGTCTCCTAACGATGTAAACTGTTGATGCCTCAGTGCCTCCCCATGTATTCCCTACCTTTCTTTATTTGAAGAGGGAAACAATAATCTTGGGAGTAAAAAAAAGAGGGGGAAAAGCATTGTGCCTACTCCCCTAACTTCTCCTGAATCTAAAGTCACCTATATGGGTAAGGGAGATGGCAGGGATTAGAAAGAAGCTGAATTACTGACGGAAAATGCCGTCATGATTTTTGCAAACTGATTAAGTTTCTGGCACAACCTGTTCACAAAATAAGGCCTTAGATGTGTCAAAAAGAAGGAAGGCTTTTTAAATAATAAAAACTATTGTACTTCTGCTGTAATCAATGTTCAATTTTTTAAACATTTATGATATTAACTCTATCAGGCTCTGTTACATTGGTCACCACCCAGTCTTCTAGTCCTAAATGTACCCTGATTTATCATTTTCTGTGATGGGTTAAATATGAAACAACATATCATATGAACCCATGCAAAGCAAGTACTTGGTACCAACTCTGAGAAAGGATTGGTAATGACTAACTGAAGCATTGTGTTCAGAAGGATTCTGAGGCCTATCAGGCTGAGGGGGAAAAGTGCTAATAAAAATTATTAGATGTAAACAAGGTCCATGGGCATAGGCATTGCACATATTTTCTACCCTTGATAGAAATAAAGTCTTATCCTTAAGTCCGAAAGGCCAATTCCCAAGGACAGAGGTAGGGAGGTCTAGTGTCCCAATAATATAGATGAAGCAGTTTTGGAGTTTGAACTGACTACAAGCTTAACAAGAGCCTCCAACACGAAGGCACCAACAGGGAAGAGGATGCTCTCAAGGGTGGCATGGATGGAGGCCTGCCATCCAGAGTTAGGCAGATGTGTTCTGCTCTAAACTTGCAGGATCATGACAGGATTGGTTCCATTCCAGAAGCCACACTTGGAAAGAAATGTTAGTCAGCAGGATGGAAAGTGGTACTTTCAGTAAAGGGCTTTGGATTCTGTGTTTTATGAAGAAAAACAAGGTTGTTCAACCCTGGTAAAGAGAAAACTTAGAGGAATCCTGATAGCCATCCTTCCCAGAAATCCAACATGCTACTGCCCCCAAAGTGGACTACCTAAGGTCTCTAGCACCACTAATTTATCTAATTCGATAACTCACATGAGCTCTCTGGTGTCTGTCTGCCACTACCGTGGTATGCCTGCTGCACCCAGATGTCAAACTAGCAAGCTGGGATCAGTTAGCAATTGTAATTGAAGCTGAATGTAATTAATAACATAATAGTGAGATATTCTTGTTTAATTTCCTGAAGATGGGAGATGATGATATTCCTGACAAAAGATAATAAATATAAATAAAGCTCCAAAATTCAGATGAGCATTTGAGTCATATCCAAATAACTATTCACTAAGTCATTGTCACCAAGTGGAAATTCACTGGCCCACACACATGTAGGATAATTACCTTAATTAATGATCTTCTGGCCCACTATCAAGAGACTTGGATGCCCCTGCTGTCTTTAAATGCTTAAAAAATAGACAGCTGATGATTGCACAACAATTTGAATGCACTTAATACCACTGAGCCATAAACTCACAAATGGTTAAAATGGTAAATTTTATGTCATGTATATTTACCACAATAAAGAAAAAATGTTTCAAAAAAAAATAGCATGGTGTAGTGGCAAAAGTTTAGGCTTTTGAGTTAGCTGGAAAGGAGCATAAATTCTGACTGGGTCACTTACTGTCTCTGTGATCTCAAGCAAGTTGATAAAGCTCTCTGAATCCCAGTCCTCCGTAAAACGGAGTGATAATGCCTACCTATCAAATGAGGTAACTAGTTGGAGGTAAGGAGTACGATGACGTATAGAAAGCACCCAGTGGAGAGGCACTGGGTGGCTCAGTGGGTTAAAGGTCCAACACTTGATTTTGGCTCAGGTCATTTTCTCAGGGTTCTGAGATCAAGCCCCACGTAAGACTCTGTACTCAGCAGGGAATCTGCTTGAGGATTCTCTCTCTCCTCAGGGGGCGCCTGGACGGCTCAGTGGGTTAAGCATCTGCCTTTGGCTCAGGTCATGATCCCAGGGTCCTGGAATAAAGTCCCACATTAGGCTCTTTGCTCAGTAGGAAGCCTGCTTCTTCCACTCCCTCTGTCTGCTGCTCTACCTGCTTGTGCTCTCTCTCTCTGTCAAATAAATAAATAAAATCTTAAACAAAAAAATTTAGAGTCACTCACAGGAGGATATACTCTATTAATTTGGTGATCCCAATTTAAATTCTATCTTTGCCCCAATTTTCACTGGAGCATACTAGGTTCGCGTTTTAATTTCTTTGATTTTCTATTATTTTTTTCATATCAAAGAACAAAAATTATTCCTCCTTGCTATTATTTTTATTATTGACGTAAAATGTATTACTTGTTTCAGGGGTACAGGTCTGTGATTCCTCAGTCTTACACAATACACAGTGTTCTCCACAACACATACTCTCCGCGGTGTCCATCACCCAGCCACTCCATCCCTCCCACCCCTCTCCACTCCAGCAACCCTCAGTTTGTTTCCTGAGATTTAAGAGTCTCTTATGGTTTGTCTCCCTCTCTGCTTTCATCTTGTTTCATTTTTTTCCTCTTTTCCCCTATGATGTTCTGCCTTGTTTCTCAAATTCCACACATCAGTGAGATCATATGGTAATTGTCTTTCTCTGATTGACTTATTTTGCTTATCATAATACACTCTAGTTCCATCCACATCATTGCAAATAGCAAGATTTCATTTCTTTTTTGATGGCTGCATGAGCCTTGCTACTATTTTTTTAATGTCCCTGGATATTCCCATCTGTTGATTTTTCCAAAGGAAATTGAGAATTGTTTTGTTAGCATGGCCCTGAGGCTTCTGAGGCAGGGACCAGGCAATGGGAGAACAACAAGGAAACTTCTACCCTTCTCTCAGGCAAGCAGCACAGCCCTTATATGTGAGGTGAAGCAAAGGTACCATGAATGGGTCTCAACCCAACTTCACCATTCCTACAACTTTTGGAAATCTGTATTTTCAGAAGCTTCTTTTACATCAAGCAGAATCTAGCTAAACCTATCTTAGACCTGTTAGAATGAGTTGCATGATTATGATAAGTGCTGGGCTTTCTGAGAAATAGTACTACTTAATCATAATGCCTGTGACGCTTATAGCACACAAGCTCAAAACTACTTGGCTATCTTAAGGGGAAAAAATTGTCAGAGAGGTACCTTTTAGGTGAATGGTTTCACATAAAAGCCTGACTGCTTTATTAGGGGGTAAAAAAGTATTTTTAGTTAAATAGACTTCCTCCCCAATAACTGGTAGAATATCGACCAAATAAAGCAGTCTCTATAGCAGATTTAAATCATACCAAAAACTGTGAATTTGCGTTTTGAGTATTCATCCTTTTGGGTTTTTTTAGGTATTTCCTTGAGAAGCTGGGTAAAGATGCATCAGAGGCTATTAATCAGATGCCATTAAACCATTATAATGGAAAGTTAGAAGGAAGTGTAGTAGGGGTTCTACTGAGTAATCTACCATCATGTGGCCCTGAAATCCAGGTATTTTCTAAGTTAAATTTGTGCTGCTTTTAACAAGCACTGGAAAAAGTCTGGCTTAATAGTAAAGGAACATGCTTAGAATCCAACAAACTTGGGTTCTAATCCTGGCTCCATTTTATACTATTTGAAAGTTCTGGGCAAGTTTATCTAACAACTCTGTGCCTCAGTTTCTTTGTAGATAGGGTTGAGAAAATAAAACTGACATTATAGCATTCAAGATTAGGGGTAATGCCTTGTATAGGGGTAAAGGACCTTGTATGATAGTTGGCACAAGATGGATCCCTAGTAAACACTAGTTATTAATGCCATCAATAATACTGAATAGTCTGTGTTTTCTTATTATTTCTAGTCTAAGAGCTCACCTAGAAGAAAGTAAGAGGATATCAACTATGCTAAGTGGAGATTAATGATTCTCCTAGTCTACAGGATTTCTGCCAAGGAAATAAACTTCTTGCCTCTGGCTTGAATAGCATCCAGGGAGCCCACTAGCTGCAGTACAATAATAGGTGCATGTCCTTGCCTGGCACTGAACACACACTTGGAAGCCAGCCTACTAGATCCCAGTCTGAGAACCAAGAGCAACTGCACAAATGTCCCCAGAGCCCCAGAGACCATGGGACTCCCTGACCCACATGACTGACCCACTGCCCAGGCTCCCCATAATGATCCAGCAAGCCACATCTGAGTGGAAGAAACAAAACAGGGACATCAGTTTGTGCAACCAACAAAAGGAACAAGCCAAGCCAATCAGCAGACACTCATATTAAGTATCCTTAATAATAATAGCTACCATTGATGTGCCAGACACCCCCCGCGATATTTCACAGGCTTATTCTTATTTAAGTATCACAATAACCCTGTGAGATAGGTATTGATATCATTTTACAGAGGAGGAAACAAGGCTCAGAGAAATTCATATTAACTTACCCAATATCCCATAGCTGGTGAGAGTCAGAGATAGGATTCCAATCCAGATCTGTATGGCTATAAAACTCAAAGTCATCCTACCATACCATGCTCATTCTCCAGGGGCTTCAGAACCTAACTCACAGACTCTAACCTGGAAGGAACCTTGAAGATTACACCAGTTATTAAGCAGTTGTCTCTCAGCTCCAAGCCCACCCTTCCACATTCAGCTTTGTGATGCTAGCAACGGGACCCTGCATACCCCATTTCCCCATTGTCAGCTGCTTCCTGTGAGGCTTCTCCAGTGAAGGTTGGAGGAACAGTGGGCTAGAGTAAGACCTAAAAAAAAGGAGAGGTGGCCTGCTACTTCCTACTTGTTTCCCATAGGTCAGCAGGGCCCCAGGAATTTTTCTTCCTTTTCCTGACCTCAGTAGCTTTTTTGTATAACACAGAGATTCTGTTTGCAATTTTCTCAGCATCAGCCACATTATACCACCCTCCCCTCCCTTCCCCAGAGATACCAGGACCATTAGGTCCTGAGAAGCATGTATAACAGTCTCTACCTCTTCCTTCTATTCTCCCAGTCCTAAGTATGATAGCTGCCTTCTGCAGTTGCTATCTCTATGTTTTCTCTCCACCTTCCCAGTTCTCTACTACCTGGTTAAGAATTGTTTATAGTAATTTCTCTGTTAACATAACCGGCATGGTTTCTATCTCCTGACTAGACCCTGACTGACACAAAGAATCATCTACTCTAATGCCTTTTGAATAAGGAAACTAGGCCCAAAGAATTGAGGTCACTCGCCTAAGTTTGCACAGCTAGTTAGTACTAGAGTTCATAATAATGTTGCCACCATTTATACATTTAGAATATGCTACATCCCAATAAAGTACCTAGACCTCAGCCCTATAAAACAAATATGAAACTGAAGTTCAAAAGTTTTGTGATTTCACTCATGTCCTTCACCTAATGAGCAACAGAGGCACCATTGGAACTGAATTAGCCTCACTGCACAATCAGGGCTCTTCACCACTATTCTGTGCTTGGCATCTTGTCTCCTCTCCCGGAGATGCAAATGTCTCTGCATCTCCAAGGACTGGGGGAGCTTCTAGCTGTGACCGCTCACTCTACTCTTAGAACTGCTCACTTGACGTCAGTAATCTTTTCTTAGCGCTCCGGGCACAAAATAAAAATCTAAATATCATTCCATCTACTAACACTTCTTAACCAAGCCCCCAAACCAAAAGGGAAGAAAACAGCTTTTATATCACATCACTTGTCTCCTAAGCTATTCAAGAATCTTGAGGATGACTGAAGCCCCTCTCATAGCCAATCACAATGACTCCATGTCCTGTGTAATTCACAGACAAAACCAAAGGAGGATTAGTTGGCAATAAGGAAGGAGTAAGATCACAGTTATCAAACCTATAAATACTTTTCATAACCCTGCTGCAGGCTGGCCTGCAAAATGAGGGAGCTCTAATATGCTATTTACCAGTTAACAAAAAAGTTACACTTCAAAAATATCAGTAAGTCTCTCTCTATTACCTCCTGACAGGTAGAGCTCAATTAGGAGCTTCCAAGGAGCTGGGTTTGGAGTCCAGCCACTCCCCGGACTGGGAGTTCTAATCATAGCTAGACTACAGTTGGTTAATCACAAAAGTCGATGGTAGGGCTCCTGTGCCAGGGATCCTGCCAGCTTGTTGTCTACTAATGACTCAACCTAGATGACCAGCAGCTTTTATTAGGCTCAGTACCCTTGTTTGTAGGAAGCATCCTCAGAAAAATTCATCTTATTCAAGCCCAGAATGGAGGTTAAGGCAGGAGGCCTCAGTGCATGCAGGAAGGCTTGCCACCATCCCAGAGTTGAAACTACCCACAAATACAGGAGTAGAAAACATAATGAGGACAAGCCATGGGCCTTTCCATGTGTCCTGAGCTTTGGCAGTCAGTTCCATGAAGCCCTTGAAAGTTGTGCTGCTTTACATTCAATAACCATTTACGGACCACTAACTAGGTGCCAGGTACTGACAGGATTGTTTTGTTTCATTCAACAAACATCTGCTGAGCATCTGCAATGTACAAGGGCCTTACCAAAGAGGAAGTACTCATGCCTAAAGGCAGTCTTCTGGGCTGTGTATTACTTCTACTCTGCTCAGTATCCTGGTTTTCACAGATTTCTCAATGCCCACAGCAGGAACAGTCTGGTTTACTAGGAAGAGTAATAGACCAGCCTTAAGGTTTAAACTGGCGCAAATTTAAATTGGTGTGGCCACTATGGAAACGGTATAGATGTTTCTCAAAAAATTAAAAGAAGAACTACCCTATGATCCAGCAATTCTGGTTCTCAATATTTATCCAAAGAAAATGAAAAACACTCATTCAAAAAGATATTGGCATCTCCATGTTCATTGCAGTATTATTTACAATAGCCCAGATATGGAAACAATCTATATGTCCATTGGTGGATGAATGGATAAAGAAAATTTGGTAACACACACACACACACACACACACACACAGGAATATTACTTGGCCATAAAAAAGAAGGAAATTTTACCATTTGTGACAATGTGAATGGGCCTCAACGAGATTATGCTAAGTTAAATAAATCAGACTGGGAAAGATACTGTATGATCTCACTTATATGTGAACTCTAAAAAAAAAAAAACAAAAAAACACAAGCTCATCGATACAGAACAGATTAGTGGTTGCCAGAGTCAGGAGGTAGGGGGTAGGAGAAAGGAGTGAAGGGGGTCAAAAGACACAAATTTTCAATTATAAAATAAATAAGTCATGGTGACTATAGTTAATAATACTGCATTGCATATTTGAAAGTTGCTAAGGGAGTAGATTTTAAAAAGTAAGAAAAAAATTTTGTAACTATGCAAGGTGATGGATGCTAAACTTACGTTGATCATTTTGTAATATATAGAAGTATCAAATCATCATGTTGTACACCTGAAATTAATGTTACATGTCAAGTATATGATAGAAAAAGAAGAAAAGTAAAAAACACACCAGAAATGAAAAAGAGAACATAACTCCAGAGAAAGTTGTTACTAAAAATCATAAGAAATAAATGCCAACATATTTTAAAATGACACTTCTATAAAAATATTATTGACCAAAACTGACTTAAGGAAAAAAATTTCTAAACTTAAATAAACCAATAAGCGTTAACAAATAGGGGAAAATTGAAAGACAAAATCACCCCCAGGAAAATGTGGCCACACATAGGTTTATTTTCAAGGCTGTTGTAGCTTATTTATTTATTTATTTATTTATTTATTTATTTATTTATTGGTGTCCACTTCATTCAGTGGCCAGCCACAACACGCAGAATAGCCCTCACCCTCACCCCTCTGGAATCACGAATCTCGGCACTGGAAGGGCCTGAACCCATTTCATCCAGTCTCCTGCTCCCACAGGACTCCAATCACCAACATCCTGGTTGAGGTTTCCAGTCTTTGCATGAATAAATACATGCAAGGGTGACCACTCACTGTTTATTAATGTGCCATTCCATTCCTGCTCAGCTCTGCAAGTAGAAAACATGGTGCCCAAAACCTCTCCATATATTTACCTCTCAGTGGTCCTAGTTCAGCTCCTCTGAGGCTACCTCACTTATCTAACCCCTCTTCTCCAGGTTTTTTTTTTTTTCCCCAAGATTTATTTATCTAGTTAGAGAGAGAACAAGTAAGCATGAGTGGGAGAAGGGGCAAAGGGAAAGAATCTTCAGGCAGACTCCCCACTGCACAGGGAACCCATGTCAGGGCTCAATCTCATGACAGATGAGACCATGACCTGAGCTGAAACCAAGAGTTGGAGGCTTAACCTACTGAGGCACCCAGGTGCCCCTCTAGGGTGCTCTTGGACTCCTTCATTCTCCTCCTTCACAAAAACTTCTATAAATTGCTTTGGGGTTTCACAAAGCACTTTCCTTTCATGTCATTAGCAAAATGACATTCCAAAGTCGGGGAGGGGAGGAACCAACACCTTGGCATTGCTTGGGCCCTATTAAGAGAAATGAGTTCTTCACCCTGTTTATTCAGAAGTTGACATTAGGCATAAAAAAATAGGCATGATATTTTCAGCCAGACTCTAGGCAGAAGACACTAAAAATACATCTATGTCCTCAGGCACATGGTCAGAGCCACTGTGAATAACCCTTCATTCTCCCTGGAAATTCAGGCAGGTACCAAGAAGGGGCCTGCAGGGCAATGTTTATGTGGGGACACAAAGGGAGGCTTTTGTCTTCTAAGAGATGAGGCATGGCCCAGAGCAATGGAGACCTTGCCCTTTGCCGTACTGTGAGATGGTCCAGAGGAGAAGGAGTGGATTAGGAAAACAGGGCAATTTGGCCATATTATAATCATAATTTCTCTCAATCTTTGAGAATTATGAGTAAGAACTTGGACTTAAATTAGCTTATGATTAAACTCAAACAGTGTTATTGTAATAACTGGCTATACTAAGTCCAAGTCACTGGGTAGTAGAAGGAATTAATACTATATAAGTATTATCAGTTATTAATAACAATAATAATTACATTTATCGAGCCAGTCACTGTTCTTTAGCTATATTATCTCGTTTAATCTATACTACAACACTATAAAGAGATACCATTATTATCCTCATTTTACAGTTGAGTAGACTAAAGCTGATAGTGTAGTAATTTGCCTAAGGTCACACAACTAGGAAATAATTTACTCATGTCCACGTGCCTTGGATTCCAAGCTCTTAACCAAGAGACAAAAACAGGGGCGCCTGGGTGGCCCAATTAGTTAAGTGACCAACTCTTGATCTCAGCTCTCATCTCTATCTCAGGGTCATGAGTTCAAGCCCCAGGTTGGGCTCCACACTAGGCATGAAGACTACTTTTAAAAAGACAGAGAGAGAGAGAGACAGAAACAGAGAAAGAATGAGGCTTCCTTCCGTAGCCAATCAGTTTTAAAGCCATTCAGAGCAGACCAGGATCTCTAGATAGCAATCACTCCTACATGTAGACTTCTGAGAAGCAAGCAGAGCAGGCCTCTGACTGATGTGGATTCCCTCTGGCCTCTGGGCTGGGGACTCTGCCATCTGCAATCTAGGCTTTACCTTAGCTGTCTGGTCATATTGTCCCTGGATCCCCAGGTCCCCTGCCCCTGCTGCCATCTATGTCTGCTTACCTGTGCCCGCTTGACTGAGCACAGGCACTTGTTCCCCAAGCCTGTGCTAAGCCACTGGACCCTTACATCCAGCAGGTACACCAGGGAAAACATGACCCACCTACTCTTGTCAGTCACCTCCTTCCACCTGCTTGGAAGCATTCTACAGGTTGGCTGCTTTTCCTCACCTGCACTGAAAGCTTACAGGGCTCTGAACCCAGCTCTACAGGTTGCACCCTCATGCCTATTTAAAATCTTCAAAGGCAATAAATCACAGTGGTTACAGCCCACCACACTTGAATTCAGTCTCAGGTCTGCCATATATAATCGGTTACCTTATGCAAGTTTTTTTTTTTTTCCTTAAAGATTTTATTTATTTATTTGACAGGGAGAGAGAACACAAACATAGGGAGCAGAAGAAGGAGAGGGAGAACCAGACTCCTCACTGAGCAGGTAACCTGACGTGGGAGTCAGTCCCATGACCTTGAGATGATGACCTGAGCTGAAGGCAGATGCTTAACCAACAGCCACCCAGGTGCCCTGTTACACAAATTTCTTAAACATACCCTCAATTTTCTTTCTTTCTTTTTTTCTTTTCTTTTTTTTTTTTTTTTAAATTGAGGTATAACTGAAAAATTAGTGTCAGGTATACAATGTAATGGTTCAATATTTGTATTAGCCTTAATTTTCTTATCCATAAAAGTGGATTTTGAGGATTCATTGAGGTCATATGCATAGTGCCCTGAATGTACTTAGTGCTCAGTAAATGTAAGTTCCTGTCTCCAAATTCATTTAAATGTTACTGCCTAATCCAATTCTAACTCTAATATCCCATAGGTGCCTCCTACCCAGATGCTACCTAAGATGTAGCTCTGAGTTCCTGGTTTGTTTTCAAATTAGAGGGCTTCTCTGAAAACTGATAATTCACCAAACCACACTGAAGCATAAGTATGACTTGTTCACAAAGCATTAGAAAAGGAAAATTATCTTTGGGAACAACTCCCCTCAACCCCCACCCCATCACATACCTGGTTAGTGATAGAGAGAGGACTAGAACTTGGGTTCAAATAATTTTCTGTCACTGCCTAAATTGAATTAAAAAGAGATACAGCTTTTGGCAAAGATATGCCATTTATACAGTTCTTTATAATAACTGTGATCCTAGGGACCCTGAAAATTGGGCCATCTTCAAAGAAGGCCATCTTCAAAAAGAAAATCCTTCTCTTTCACTTTTGTTGTATTATATTTTTCCATATAATTAGACTTTGGATACACTGAGGATCAAATTAATTTGAATTCCCTGCTTTCATGAGGGCCAACAGTGGAATTTGGTACCCTAAAGTATGGACTGGGTAGCAGACAGAGCTAGTTAGGAATTCTATTTTGTAGCACATAATCTCTAGGTAATTGGAAAGTTACCAAAGTCTACTTAGACTCACTGTCTCTCAGAGTTAACATTATTTGGCCATTCCTAATTGTGATGATCCTCAAACATAATCAGTCACATGCTACCATCACAATTTTTTTAGTATCTGGGGCCACTATCATCTACTTCACCTGTTTCTGTATAAAACCTTATTTATTTTCTTCAGTTATGTCTAAACAATATCTATGCAATCACAAGCTGGTATTCTGGTTAATATCTTTCTAATATGCATTAAAATATGCAACTGTTAGTTATTTGTTTGCAATTTCCCATCAGTAATACATAAACCACTACTGGCAAATACTGCCTCATCAGATGCACAAATACCTTCTACAACAGAGTAAACATTTGATTAAACAATGTCCCCTTCACTAGATGGGTGATGGCTACTAAGGAGGGCACTTGTGATGAGCACTGGGTGGTATATGTAAGCGGTGAATCACTAAATTCTACTCCTGAAAACAAAACTAAATAGAATTAAAATAGAATTAAAAAACAAAACAAACAAACAAACAAAAAAATACCCCACCAACATCCTGTTCAATAACTCCAGTGAGGGGACTCACCACTTTCCAGCTTATCTAAAGATTTTGTTCTCAGCTAAACAGATAGTTCTGGAAGGACACCAGGCAGTACCGAAGTCATCAATGGTAATATTTTGAAATTTTTACTTTTTTTTCAGAAAGAACTTCTTGAAAGAGAATAAGGCTTTCAGGTCAGAGGTAGTTAGAATTTCAACTCTACTACCTGTAAGTTCCTGAGCAAGTGCAACTTCTGAGGCTCACTTTCTTTTTATTTTTTTTAAAGATTTTATTTATTTATTTGACAGACAGAGATCACAAGTAGGCAGAGAGGCAGGCAGGGCTCGGGGGAGGCAGGCTCCCTGCTGAGTAGAGAGCTCCATGTGGGCCTCCATCCCAGGACCTGGGGATCATGACCTGAGCCGAAGGCAGAAGCTTTAACCCACTGAGCCACCCAGGTGCACCGAGCTCAGTTCTTCATTCTGTAAGGGGACAATGATACCCATGACACCCCTCTGATAGGGCTGACTATGGGTTAAATGCATACATGAAGCATCTAGCACAGCACCTGGCACAAAGTAATCACCTACTGAATATGAGTTCCCTTCCTTCTCCACAAGAATATAGAGTACAATAACCTGGAAACACTGACTGATGACTTTCCTTGGTAAAAATTCACCTAGTTTATCTCCTAGAGGCACTCCAATCACTGTTTTTGCATATGAATTTGGGACAGTATTTTTTTTCCTGTTTGGTTGGGAGCCTGTTTATCTTTCCAAACCACAACTAGAGGACATGATCATTCTGAATATCAAGAGAGAATT
The DNA here is from genome assembly GCF_902655055.1 of Lutra lutra. Classification (NCBI taxonomy): domain Eukaryota; kingdom Metazoa; phylum Chordata; class Mammalia; order Carnivora; family Mustelidae; genus Lutra; species Lutra lutra. The sequence goes on from NC_062290.1 coordinate 57,078,335, forward strand.
TCTGACTGAAATGGCAGAGCCCTCACTCTTGGTTTTCTAGGTACAAGAGGTTTTCTTAATCCCAAGGGGAAATCTAGTCTGCCTTTGGGGATGTGGAGGTTAGACCCAATGGGGATGGGGGGTTAGAAAGGGGGAGGCCTTCTAACCTGGAGGCACCAATCCTGAATCTGGCTGCTTAAGCCCATAGAATTTCACCAGAAAACCATCAACTATCACTGTCAAAGAGCTAGGGCCTTTGAACTGAGGCTACACAGCCCAGAAAAAGTAGGAAAAGTAGAGCCGGAGCACAGACGGTCATAATGAGGTGGGCTGGTGGTCAAAAACTCATTTGCATTCTTTTCACTCATTATTATGTGGCATTAAGGAACTTTTCTGCTGAGCAGAGTGACCTTGACATGTGTTTTCCTGTGCTCTCTGGGTATATGCAGAGTGTTATAAGAAGTAATGATTCCCAAAGAACCCATCTAATCTGACAATTTTCATCAGCCTCCAAAAGGAGAGTTTTTATCTTTTGTCCATTTCTCCTGGGGTTTCTTTTTTTTTTTTAGTGTGTTGCTATATAAAAAGAGAGAGAACAAGATCTATAACCTTCAACAGTGTCCTTGCAAAAGTTAGAAGTGTGACATAAATGTGATCTTTCACTCATCTTAACGACCACTCAGCATTTCTCAGCAGGTGATTTAAATATCCACTGGCCCTACTCTCTTCTTTGTCTAAATCATGGTAATCTCCACGCAACCCCTGTGAATTTGGCCTAAGAACCACAGGCACTAGACTATCAGGACCAAATGGCATGAATCTAGGCAGCCAGATCCTAACTAGTCTAATCTCAACCGATTTTGAGTCCACATTTGTGAATGTGGGTTATGAGGGATATGGGAATAAAACTCTGATTCTGGCTGTTTACAAACTTTGTGTGATATGAGTGAAATCTACTATCCAACTTTTATCCAAAAACATCTTTTGAAACCACTTTTCAAAAAAAGATACTGAAAAAACTAAAAAAGAAAAAGAAAAGAAAAGAAAAAAGAAAGAAATTTAAATATGATTGAAATGTTTTACAGTAAAAATTAATCAAAACAGTAAAATTCAGGGATGCCTGAGTGGCTTGGTCAGCTGAGCATCTGACTCTTTTTTTTTTTTTTTAAAGATTTTATTTATTATTTGACAGAGATCACAAGTAGGCAGAGAGGCAGGCAGAGAGAGGAAGGGAAGCAGGCTCCCCGCTGAGCAGAGAGCCTGATGCGGGGCTCGATCCCAGGACCCTGGGATCATGACCTGAGCCAAGGCAGAGGCTTTAACCCTCTGAGCCATCCAGGCACCCTGAGCATCTGAGTCTTGATCTCAGCTTGGGTCTTAATCTCCGAATAGTGAGTTGGTGCCCTGCATTGGGCTCCGCTTAAAAAAAGAAAAGGAAAAAATAAAACAGTAAAATTCAACACAAAATCAATACTTAATTATTCATCATTAGCAATAGTAAGACTACCAATAAGATGATGGTAATCATTAGCATTGTCAATCACAATGGGTTTAATAAGGATTTAAATTAAAAAGCCATATAAATTTCAGGGCAACAACGTGGCTCAGTCACTTAAGAGTCTGCCTTTGGTGGGGCACCTGGGTGGTTCAGTGGGTTAAGCCTCTGCCTTTGGCTCAGGTCATGGTCTCAGGGTCCTGGGATGGAGCCCCATGTCAGGCTCTCTGCTCAGCAGGGAGCCTGCTTCCCCCCCTCTCTCTGCCTTCCTCTCTGCCTACTTGTGATTGATCTCTGTCTGTCAAATGAATAAATAAAATCTTAAAAAAAAAAAAAAAAGAGTCTGCCTTTGGCTCAGGTCATGATCCTGGGGTCCTGGGATACAGCCCCAAGTAGGGCTCTCTGCTCAGCGGGGAATCTGCTTCTCTCTCTCCCTCTGCCCTTCACCGTGTTTGTGCTCTCTCTCTCAAATAAATAAACAAAATTTTTTTAAAGGCCATATAAATAAGAATGAAGATTTGAGAATTCAACACAATTTTTTAAATGTCACATGACTTTCAGGTTTATCTTTAATGTTGATAGACTGTACATTTCAGCTTCAAAATAAAGAAAAATATTCTGTTTTCCAGCCCTTCAAAAGCTATTGCTATTCTTCCTCCCTACTCTGACCCAACTTCTCTGTAATCATTCTTTAGTAATCTTCTGAATTCCTTCCCATTCTATTAAAGGCTTCAAGGAACTATTTCTTTCTCACATCCCCCCCACACACACTCTGCCTCCATGTCAACAAGCTCTATTATCTTTCCCAGGGAGGAAAACATTAGCATCAACAATCCAAAAAGATAGAAAATGCCAAACCATTGACTTTTAGTGTTAGAATATACTATATAGATCTTGGGGGTATCTGAGCCTTCCTAATAATAGTTTCAAGGAGAAGGTTTAAATGTACTTTGTCAATTTTCTAAAAACACACCATGTGACAGGAGAAGAAGCCCACACATTAGAACATGAGCTGGTAAGAATTTGAGATTTTAAATTTGCTACAGTTGGTACACATAAAGTTGATCTGACAGGAGACCAAAAAAAAAAATAAAAAATAAAAAAAAAGCATGAGTAGCCCCAGGGTCTTCCCCAAACCACTCCCCACTTCCATGTAAGGAGGAAGTTACCTTAACTTCCAGATCCATTCTTAGACATTTATTGCAGAGAACCAAAATAATAGGGGGAGAAAGAAAATTAAAGTGCCCAAAAGGCTATGTTGACCCACATAATGAAGAGCTGAGCAAAGAAGGGAGAAGGAAGAGAGAGATAAGTGACTTTATGTAGGTTCAGCTGGGGAGTAGTTTTTACTGGAGGAGAAGAGAGACAGGAGCAGCTACAATGTTGGGAAGATACTTTGAGAGGGAAAAAATAGTACTTTTAAGAAGTCCTGCATTTTCAGGAAAGACAGCAAGAATTCTTCAATTTGTTTATAATTATTATTTGCTGGTCTGAATGGGATTCCATGATGGACTGGACCTTGAGATGATTATCCCCTTATCTGCATAATATCAAGTGTCAACAAAGATTCAGATGACCAGATTAGGTGGCAACCATTGGTATGGATGTGTGTGTATACGTGTATGCTGTTCTTCTAACATGGCTTGCTATCCTCTCTATTAGAAATACTCTGCCTTTGTAAAATAAGAATTAAAAAATACAGAGCTCTACACAGTGTGGCAAAATATACTCATTAAAGTTTACTTCTTGAAGCAGATATAGGATTGAGACCATTTATCTACAATGCCCTCTATGTAGAATGTACTACATGCCCTTTTCCCTTCACTGAGGCTGAGAGGCAAAGGGGCCCCTGCTGCCAATTCTGCCATCTCCAGCTGCAACAGTCCCAGATTACTTTAACTTCCATTAATTACTGGGACATCACACTCATTACCCCAGACCAGGGCATCTTAATAGCATGGCCAAGAACTACAGATATAAACCTATTTGCATCAGGCAACCAAAGAATCCATTTGAAAACCAGAAATTTCCAATGAATCTTGGAACACTGAAAAAAAATAATAAATAAAAATTAAAAAAAGAAAGAAAGGAAGGAAGGAAGAAAGAAAGAAAACCAGAAAATTTTCTTTTTTTAATAATTTTTTAAATTTTTTTTATAAACATTTAATGTATTATTAGCCCCAGGGGTACAGGTCTGTGAATCGCCAGGTTTACACACTTCACAGCACTCACCATAGCACATACCATCCCCAATGGCCACAAGCCCACCACCCTCTCCCTACCCGCCTACACCCCCGCCCCCAGAACTCTCAGTTTGTTTTATGGGATTAAGAGTCTCTTATGGTTTGTCTCTCTCCCGATCCCATCTTGGAAAACCAGAAATTTCTTTTTTTTTTTTTTTTTAAGATTTTATTTATTTGAGAGAGAGAGAGACAGAGTGAGAGAGCATGAGAGGGGAGGTCAGAGGGAGAAGCGGACTGCCCATGGAGCTGGGAGCCCGATGTGGGACTCGATCCCGGGACTCCAGGATCATGACCTGAGCCGAAGGCAGTTGCTTAACCAACTGAGCCACCCAGGCGCCCGAAAACCAGAAATTTCTATAGAGACTGACTCCATTGGTCAAAAAAACAATCCCCAAGAAGCAGGGCCAGACAATGCTAATCAAGCTCAGTGCAGAACTTTCCGAATCCCAAGTCTAGTCTTGCACACCTCTCCAGCCCAAGGGGAATTTAAGGCCCAATACTGTCTTCTCTAAGGTATGGTAGAAAGAGGACTAGACTCACAGAGAACTGGATTCAATCCAAGCTCTGTCATCCTCTTAAGAGGCAACACAGGGTGGGAAGTTGTACAAAGAGATGATCTAGACAGTCTGGGTTCAAACCCCAGCTCCCTCACTTACTTTTCTTGTGACTTCAGGCAAAGCAATTCAGCCTTTTGTGCCTCATTTTCCTCAACTATGAAAAAAAGGATAATAATATTTACTTACCAGTGTTTGCAGTGACAATTAAATAAGACATATGTAGAAGCTCAATAAGGGTTAGTTGCTGGTGTGTGGCCTTGGACAAATCACTTAACATACCTGTATCTCAGTTTCCTCTTTTGTAAAGTAATGGAGATGGATTACATAATTTCAAAGACTCTTGACAATACCAAACTCTAAGAAGACGTCAGATCCCCACAGGGAATAATAGACATAAGGAACAAATAACCAGGGAAAATTTGGCGTGAGATGTTAGTTGATTCTTACAGAAGGGCCACGGAAGAGGCAGCAGAGACCAAGCAGATTGGAACGGTAATCATCACCCAGGCATCTACAGGAAGTTGGACATTTCCCACAGTCGGCTAGGCACATGGAGCAGCTCTCACTCTCTTCACAAAGGCCATCATTCCCACAGACTGAACCAATGGAAAGAAAGACAATGCTAAACAAAAAAAAATTTAAGACCAAAAGAAGTAAATTTGATAAAAAACAATTTTTAAATGAAACAAAAAACAAACCAGTCTAAGGTGAGGTTCTGATATTGGTTCTATCACTAGCTTGGTTTTTCATTTTACTTTGGCTAGCCGGAAACTCATAGACAATTTACTGTCAATTTCTAATAACTCTATAGAAGTTATATATTGCCACCATAACTCCACTCTCCCTTTCACTTGGTCATTATACTTTATCTTATTTTCCATGATTGCAGCATTGGTTGTATTTTAGATTTGCCTATTTCATTGTACCTATTTTTATAATACACTTGAAATCCTTTATGAAACAAGGCAGGTTACTAAAGAAGAAATATTTTGCAAGTCACTCAATTACTTTAGACCTCATGTTTCTATGTATAAACTAAGTGTTTGGGGCACCTGGGTGGCTCTGTCATTAAGTGTCTGCCTTGGCTCAGGTCGTGATCCCAGGGTCCTGAGATCGAGCCCCACATCAGGCTCCCTGCTCGGCAGGAAGTTTGCTTTTCCCTCTCCCACTCCCCCTGCTTATGTTCCCTCTGTCAGATAAATAAATAAAATCTTAAAAAATAGTAAGTGTTTGAGACTCAATGCCTAATATTCCTTTTAGTTCTAATCCTGGTAATTCCAATCTTTTCATTTCTAAAGTTCAAAGTTCATATTAAGTTGCCTTTATAGAGCTTTGATTTACTGTATATAAGTAGCACTGGGTTCTCCAATGTGTTTTAAGTTTCCTTATGCTTTATGTTAAGATTATTGCCAGTAGCAATAATGATTTTTAGTGGTAGATTCCCTTCCAACCTACTAAGTGTTCCATTAGTATCCTAGAATTAGATTTATAATTCTAACTAACATTTGAACAGGGCTTAACATTTATATAGAATTTATCACCTTGACTGAAAGTTTGAAATTATCTCACTTTGATCTTCTGCAAACCTTTGTGATAAGTGAAGCAGGAATACACTCCACTTTATAGATAAGGGAAAATAACAGATGAAATAAGTAGCATCCCTTTTTACAGATGAGGGAACACAAATACAAAGAGATAAAGTGACTTCCTCAAATTACACAGATAATGACTGGCACTGGGACTTGAACCCTAATCCTCTGACTCTGAACTCTTGACCCTCTCCAGCCTCTACAGAAGATCCTTCCAGCTCCCACTGAACACTTCCAGGTCACAAATCTCCTCGGACAGCCTCTTCAATATGTTGTTGTAAAGATTCATTCATGGGGCGCCTGGGTGGCTCAGTGGGTTAAACCCTCTGCTTTCAGCTCAGGTCATGATCCCAGGGTCCTGGGATCGAGCCCCGCATCGGGCTCTCTGCTCAGCGGGGAGCCTGCTTCCTCCTCTCTCTCTGCCTGCCTCTCTGCCTACTTGTGATCTCTGTCTGTCAAATAAATAAAACCTTTTAAAAAAAAAAAAGAAAAAAAAAAGATTCATTCACTCCCATCCTATGGAGTAGCATAGAATTGGTCTTAATCCTCTTTGATCTGACAGACCTTCTAACCTTTGAAACAATCCTGTACCTCTGAAACTTTATTACTGAGCCAAATATTACAGCCAAATTCCCCCAGGGCTGTTTTTTCTGTTGGAAGGTCCAGTGCCTGAGGCCAACAGGATTTCCAGGGGCTTATAAAAAAGGGGAAAAAATTGGTTCCAACCTGCAGAAAAGCAAACTGAAATAAGTAAACATTTAATCCATAACCTGCAAAATGTAACATTATGTCAACTTCATTAGTAGTTATTATTCATAAAAAAAATCATTGCTTGTGAGAATAATTTGTGGATTAGATTCTCTTGTTTTATAAGAATTTCTGAGTAGGTACAATGATTGATAAGACATAGCTGACTGTAAATTTAATAAGTCATTCATAGGCAAATAATTCCAAAAGCAAAATTATAAAAATCCTTTCAACATTTTATGGAAATTTTTACATTTAATTGAGATGTGCGTACATTTTACTATGTTTGGTATAAGTGATGAAGCCTCTAGAAGAGCCTACAGAAAACTTAAAAACTCCTGAGTCTTCCATTGCCTAAATTTCTCCGTGTGGGTCAACAAGATACCTTTTAGTAAGATTGCTCCCTGTGGCCTAACAGTTTCTCCTAGTTTCTGGATTCGCCCACTAAATTGAACATTCCTGGTTTAGATGAAAATAAAGTTGCTGGGGAGTACTTGGGCCCTGTCACAAGTACACAAGTACAACATGGCATATAGCCAGAGATAGTAGATAACTAAAAATTCAAAAGGACCCCCATTGGAAGCTTTCTCTCTCCGCACCAGTCAAACCCAATCTCTTCCAGACATGATGAGAAATGCTCTTAAAAAACTCAAACTCTTGCAAAAGAGCCACTGCAGTCTGCATATTGCCAAGGGCCTAGTTTAATTGCCTCAAGGAGCCTGAGGGTGCACTGACAGGATCCTAAAAATTTTGTAGGTTAAAAACCATCTTGCATCCAGACAAAGAGACTGCTATTAATTCGGTTAAACTTCTTGTATTCAAGTGATACACTTGGCATCAAAAATGGCAAATCTTTAAAGGCTCAAAGGCTCTGTGAGTGCTGCCTTCACAGAGCCTAAGGAAAGACCATCTAGCATGAAGTCTTTCTTTACCTTCGATGCCCTCAGAAGCCACCAAGGGGAAAAGCTATAGGGATCAATTTGTGAATCCCAGGAGCTAGTAATGATGACAAACTTGCTTCCTGGAGGGCCGAGCCTGTGACTGTTGGCTTCAATCCCAGGCTTTCTGGGAGTCCTGGGGAGCTGAAATTACTGAAGCAACATTTTGATGGTACCTGCTAAAGCCATAGCCAATTCTAGAATTTGCTACCCTGCTTGGGAAAAGAAAGTGTGAACCTTATCTGGATTTCTGGGGGACTCCTTGAGTCTTGTCTGAGGCCAGAAATAAAGCAAATTCCTAAGAGGGGTGGGGCAGGGGACTTGGGGCCCTGCATCAAAAAGTCATGAGTAAAAAAAGCTTCTTTCAAAGGTATTCAGAGGCTTGGTATCCTAGGTGAGGATGAATTTGCCTCATGAAAGCCCCCTGTCCATCTAGCACTTCAAGAGTCCGTCCAGGGCTGTTTCCTAGTCAGTCTTCCATGTCCACTGCTTCATCTCTGTGCCTCTCCACGCAGACCCTTCAGACTGATATTGATTCCAGCTAGCTTGGTACTTGACCCTGGCTTCCCCTGAAACCATCTGTGAATGCCCCTTGTCTGTATTCCCAAAGCCAGTCCTGGCTCCAGAACCCAGCCTTCACTGTAGAGCCACACCTCTGTTGGCCAGGCAAAGACTGAATGTTCTAATGCAGAGATCTCCAGAGCTTCTAACAGAGATTCAGCAAGGCTCTTGAAGAAGTGACAAGTTTGGCCATGGAGGAATCAACCCTTTTAGTAATTCGGTAGTAAAGTTGACCCTTTAACAATACAGGTTTGAACCACACAGGTCACAGGTCCACTTACATGCAGATTTTTTTCTACATACAGTACAGTATTATATTTTCTCTTACAATTTTCTTAATAACATTTTTTCTCTAGTTTAGTTTATTGCAAGAATATAGTATATAATATATATAACATACAAAATATGTGTTAATCAACTATTTATGCTATCAATAAGGCTTTCAATCAACAGTAGACTCTTTGTAGTTAAGTTTTAGGCAAGTGAAAAGTTAGACACAGATTTTCAACTGTTTGGAGGGCTGGTACTCCTAACCACTATACTGTTCAAGGGTCAACTGTATTTATTGAGTGCCTGTGCTATGCAGGAACTATGCCAGGTACTTGGGGTACAGGAAAGAACAAGGCCTACCTGGGCCTATCCTCACAGAGCTCAGACCTGCCTTCTGACCTGCTGATATTCTACTTCCTTACCCACTTCTAGCAGCACAGTTTTACCTTCCAGAGCAGCTTAAATCATCCCAATTCTGATATAGGGGAAAAAAAAAAAAAAAGAGGGTTATACACTCCTGGACCCACACCTCTGGAATAGCAATTAAGTAAGTAATGAGTACAACCAAGGTTCATTCTAACCCTTCTACCTGATTACCATTCCAGTTCATGTATTGTTCCCCTGGGATATCCATGATCTATGGGTTCTGCCCATATATATTCATCAATGACTTCAGTTGCTTCTCTTGTGCAAAGGAAGAAAATATGATAGAGGATAAATACTTTAGGGCTACTCAATGTAGTACATGTTGAACCTGATCTTTCCACTGGAATAAGTGGAAGTAATTTAGCTCACTGGAGTATTTATGACAGCAAGAAAAAAATGAAACTCATGAAATCATATTTATTTTCCATTAATCTTATAATATCTCTTACCAGATTAAAACACTCAAAACCAAGACTCATGGTCATCTGCTGGGCATATAATTGATTAGAAAGAGGCATTCCTGAGTCATAATGTTGATTCCTTGAAGGGTAAAACAAGGAGACAGACTACTCACTTATTTTTTTAAATATTTTATTTATTTGAGAGAGAGAGAGCATTTAAGTGGGGGGAAGAGCAGAAGGAGAGGGACAAACAGACTCTGTGCTGAGCCCAGAACCTGACACAGGGCTCAACTTCACAACCCTGAGATCATGACTGGAGTTAAAATCAAGAGTCAGACACTTGACCAGCTGAGCCACCCAGGCGCCCCCAAACTACTCACTTATTAACAGATCCCAAGATAAGGCTTCTCTCATCTATGAACATGGATACTGGTTCCTCTGAATTCTGCAAAGCTTCTAATGTCTATCTTAAATTCCTCCAAATACCATTTAATCCTTACTCTCTCTCTCTCTCTCTGTTTTTAAAAATTTTTATTTTTTTTTAATATTTTATTTATTTATTTGACAGACAGAGATCTTAAGTAGACAGAGAGGCAGGCAGAGAGAGAGGGGGAGGAAGCAGTTTCCCTGCTGAGCAGAGAGTCCGATGCGGGGCTTGATCCCAGGATCCTGGGATCATGACCTGAGCCAAAGGCAGAGGCTTTAACCCACTGAACCACCTAGGCGCCCCTAAATTTTTTAAATTTTTAAAGTAGACTCTATGCTCAGCGTGGAGCCTAATGCAGAGCTTGAATTCATGACCCTGAAATCAAGACCTGAGCTGAGATGCAAAGTCAGACACTTAACTGACTGAGCCATCCAGGTACCCCTAATCCTAACTCTCTTTTTTTTTTTTTTTTCAAAGACTTTATTTACTTGTCAGAGAGAGAGGAGAGCGAGTGAGCACAGGCAGACAGAATGGCAGGCAGAGGCAGAGGGAGAAGCAGGCTCCCCGCCAAGCAAGGAGCCCGATGCGGGACTCGATCCCAGGACGCCGGGATCATGACCTGAGCCGAAGGCAGCTGCCCAACCAACTGAGCCACCCAGGCGTCCCTAATCCTAACTCTCTTATGCCACCTTCAGTGACATTAGATTTTGAAGATCAAATGGACATCATCTAGGTAATAACCAAGAGTTTGATTTAGCATTTTTAAATTATTTTTAACTGGTTATTTCACGGTTTTTATATTTACTACAACTAAATGTATCTCACTTTGTAGAATAGCACGTCCCAGAAGGCTCACTTTTAAAGCGCATCTTTCCTTCACTGTGCATCAGCTTTTTATCTTGATGAAATTCCAAAAGTTCATTTTTGCTTTTGCTTCCCTTCCTTTGGAGACGTGTTTTGAAAGTTGTTGTGGCCGATGTTGAAAAGGTGACTGCTTATGCTCTCCTCTAGGATTTTGATGGATTCCTGTCTCACACCGAGGTCTTTCATCCATTTAGAGTTTATCTTTATGTATGGTATAGGAGAATGGTCAAGTTTCATTCTTCTGTAAATCGCTGTCCAATTTTCCCAGCACCACTTACTTAAGAGACTGTCTTTTTTCTGTTGGATATTTTTCCCTGCTTTGTCAAAGATTAGTTGACCATAGAGTTGAGGGTTCATATCTGGGCTCTCTATTCTGTTCCATTGGTCTATGCGTCTGTTTTTGTGCCAGTACCATGCTGTCTTGGAGATCAAAGCTTTGTAATATAGCTTGAAATCAGACAACATGATGTCTCCAGCTTTGTTTTTCTTTGTCAACATTTCCTTGGCAATGTGGGGTCTTTTCTGGTTCCATACAAATGTTAGGATTATTTGTTCCAGCACTTTGAAAAATGCCACTGGTATTATGATCGGGGACAGTCAACAAAACAAAGAGGCAGTCCACAGAATAGGACAAGATATTTGCAAATGACACTACAGATAAATGGCTGGTATCAAAGATCTATAAAGAACTTCTCAAACTCAACACCCAAAAAACAAATAATCAAGTCAAAAAATGGGCAGAAGACATGAACAGACACTTCTCCAAATAAGACATACAAATGGCTAACAGACACATGAAAAAATGTTCAGCATCATTAGCCATCAGGGAAATCCAAATCAAAACCACACTGAGATACTACCTTACACCAGTTAGAAAGGCAAAAATTGACAAGACAAGAAACAACAAATGTTGGCGAGGTTCTGGAGAAAGGAGAACCCTCTTACACTGTTGGTGGGAATGAAAGTTGGTACATCCACTTTGGAAGACTGTGGATATTCCTCAGAAAGTTAAAAAAAGAACTACCCTATGATCCAGCAATTGCACTACTGGGTATTTATCCCAAAGATACAGATGTAGTGAAAAGAAAGTCCATATGAACCCCAATATTCATAGCAGCAATGTCCACAATAGCTAAACTGTGGAAGAAGCAAAGATGCCCTTCAACAGATGAATGGATAAAGAAGGTGTGATTCATATACACAATGGAATATTACTCAGCCATCAGAAAGGATGAATACCCACCATTTGCATCAACATAGATGGAACTAGACATTATGCTAAGTGAAATAAGTCAAAGAAAGAAAGACAATTATCACATGGTTTCACTTATTTGTGGAACATAAGGAATAGCATGGAGGACATTAGGAGAAGGAAGGGAAAAATGAAGGAGAGGAATCAGCGGGGGAGAAGAACCACAAGAGACTACGGACTTTGGGAATCAAACTGAGGGTTTTAGAAGGGAGGGGGGAACAAGGGTAGGGGAGCCCAGTGATGGGTATTAAGGAGGGCATGTATTGCATGGAGCACTGGATGTTATAAGCAAACAATGAATCATGGAACACTACATCAAAAAAAAAAAAAAAAACTTATTACAGTAAAAAAATAAATAAATCCAATAGCTTCTACCACTAAATAAATAAATAAAGTGCATCTTTCCCCTGACATTCATATAAAACCAGTCCCAAGACAAAAATTACCTTTAATGATGCAGAGATCTTTTTTAATCACACATTTTTTATGAAACAATAATAATACACACATGAAGACTGAAGTTTCTTTTGTTTGGCAAAATCACTTCTAAAGTTAAAGGGAAAACAGCAATTACAGCTTAAGAATAGAACATCCTAGACTAAAAATTCATTCAGCTTTTATCAAATCTCCTTGCCATCATTTTACAAAAGAATAACAGGAAACTCTCCTTGGGTACTCAGACCTAGTTTCCTAGCAATTGACAGAGGCTGCAGGCTCTTAGGAATAAGCAAGTGAGCTAAGACTGAAGAGAGTAGAGATTGAGATTCCAAATACCATGGGAAGTGGATCAATAGGCAATTATTGAAAAGTGGCCCTCCCTGTTATGTGTACATAGCATCATCTGTTAACCAATGTAAAATTAGGCTCCAGAAAAAAATACAATAATTCCTTTAATCAAGCAGAATCCATATATATCCATAAAAGTCGAGAAGAGGAGGCAGAACAGGTAAGAACAAAGTAACTGCCTAGTAAAAGGAGGCCAAAATGTAGTGTTGTAAGTCAGACTGTAGAGTATCCAGGAGCTCAGCACCTGACCCAAAGGCACCAGTTACAGTGTGTGTATGTGTGTGTGCACACACATGCACACATGTGTGCATTTGTACATGTATGGGCATATAGACACATGCAAATGCACACAATAACAACAATTTAGTAACAACATCATGATTTTGGTAGGGGTTGGTACAGATTAAATCAGAGGAAAAGATAAGGAAAAAAAACAGAATACATATATATAGAATGTTTGGCATATTTGCAATTACATAAAAGCAAAGGAAATTCACCAAACTTTAACTATGGTTATTTCTATGATTGTGGATGGTTTGTCTTTGTACTTTTTTGTATTTTCCTAATTTCTATAGTAAGCATGCATCTTTGACTTCCATATATAATGAGGAAATGTTTTGTTTTAGAAAGGAATGAAAAAGTTTGAGATCAAGGAAAAGCAAGGAAAGGGAAATTCTCCTGGGAGGACTAATAAAAGGAAAACTTAATCGAGAAGCTAGAAATGGAGATAAAAAACATTAAAATCTACCTGAAATGTTGCACCTAACATAAGGTTGGGTTGGGTTTAAAGGCAGCTCTAGAAGTGACACGAAGCAGGGGCTGTTAAAGCAATGGACTAGTAAGTAAGGTTCTATAGCTATAATTTTTACCCACCTATGTACCCCCAAATTACTTCACACTGTAATAAAATATAGAGCTTGGAGCTAAATTACCAACTGAATGTGCAACTCAAGACCCACTTTGGAAGAGGACATATAAAGAAGTAGAAGAGAAAGCCACCATCCCAAAAGGTGCCCTGTAGTGTGGATATCCCCCAATGCCAACGGAGAAAAGGCCAAGGCAGTTGCATCTCGGGAACAGATTGGTGGGCAACCCAAGTCAGTTACTGAAACATATGGCTGAAAGCAATAGCTCTCAAGCCCCAGACACACAGCAGGAGCAATGGCATCCCAAAGGCAGACCCAGGTAAGGGGTGGAAAAGACTGTAGAGTACTCCATGTGAAAGCTGTCATCCAAGACTTCTTTTCCCAGTGATTGGAACACAATCCAGGATTTGACGACCTGAGAGTAAATCTTTAAGGGATGTACATGAAGTACAAGGTAAGAGGGGAAATGGTTCATATATGTTGGTTCTCAGCCTTTCACAAGCCTTCTTCCTTCCATGCTTAAGAGAATTCTGTCTTGACCCTCCTGACCCCACCTCCCAGACAGGAATGGTTCTGCTTGGCTAAATAAGCTCTCTTGGACTTTGTAATGCAGAGGAAAAGAGCTGGCAAGGATGACAAGAGGCAGGGGGTGAGAACTGGTATAGTGGATGTAGGGTTTTTGGAGGGAGGCTGAGGTGAGGGAGATGGGAGAGATGTTTCAATGTAAGGGAAATGGGTGGAAGAGAAAAGGAGATGTCAAAGATATATTATTATGGTCTCCTTATTTCCCCTTGCAGAGTTCAAGGAAGTCAAAAGAAGGGCTGAGACCTTTGGAATTTATTTTTAAATCTGGATGGTATTATTTTAACCACAACAGTGTTCTGAAACCATCCCGTGAGAGTGTAGGCTTTAAAAAGATTACACATTGATGAGGCATAACTCATTCCCACAGGGACCTTAGGGCTCAGGGGTGAAGCTAACTAGAATCCAATAAAACCACAGCAAACATTTACTTCCTAATGTTCTTGTATGTGTTGGCTAAAATAAGGGTCTTTAGCCCTTACTGTTTCCCCCTGGGGTTTTTTTCTAACAGAATTGTCCCTGAAGCTTCTAACTCTGAAAGCTGCTCAAATTTTTCTGACAGTACAGAAGGTATAAAAGCACATCATGTTGGAAGTGACACGAGAAAAAATGGTAATATCTTCCCTAAGTTTGAGTTGCACAGAAATGTCTACTTTGGGTATGTTTTAAAGGATAAATGACCAAATCTGAAATAGTCTTTGTATCTAGAGCATGGTGCTTGACAATTTCATACCTTGGTTCTCTCTAATGAAATCAAGTCCCCATTTAATGAAATCAATTGGATTCAGCATAAGTAGAAATAATGAACCATTCCGTGTACACCAAGACAGTGCTACTAATCTTATATGCACAGTCATAGGCATATACATAAGATGCTCACTAAGATCTGCTAGGGGTCATGAAAACTTAATAGTAAACCCTAAGCTTTGGTAAACACTTTAGATTTACATGATGACAAATAACTTCCATGATATGGTACAGAAATACTCACTGCCATGTCACAGTCCAGGACAAAGATAGCAAGAATGTTGTTTGTGCTACCACCCCACCTCCAGTGACCATGGCAGACATAATTAATTGATACAATCTTTCCTGCTGAACCAGGCATGGTCCCAGAAACCTTCTCATTGAAGTTCTCCAGGCAATCACTCCCAGTGGATCAGAGCTGGCATGTGAGATGAAATCTATTTGCCATTCCTAGTCTGTGGGATGTTAGGGCCAAAATGTCAGTGTGGGCATGAGTGTGCAAAGATCCCACCCATGGGGAACACAAGGGCATTGGAGTTGGTGGTGCAGAGGTAAAGTGACAGCAGAACTGGCCTTCTGCAAAGGGAAACAGCTGCCTATAAACCCCAAACCTCTTCTATTTCACCTCTTGATTTTTAGGTAACAAAAGTATTTTCAGGAAAGAGTAACTTTTTGAGCTACTATCTTTTATAAACATTTTGGCTTAAATTAATTTTTCACATCAACAAATAAGAAACCCAGAAAGACCCTGAAGAATTAGGGTTCTAGCTGGATCAGGTTTGAAGAGGCAGATGATTGGGGATTCGTTAAAGAAGATGCAAAGATCTGGGTACAAAACACTACTTCCTCCCCACAGCTCTCAGGAGGGTCAGCCTTATAGCCAATAAACTGAGCATCAGATCCTCAAATAAGGAACAAAATCCCATAGTAAATAACTGAGGGAAAACATTTGATTAGGGCTTTATCTTTAATAAATGAAATTAAAATTTAATAAAATAAGTTTACCTTACTTTTAAAATTAGATTCTATTTGGCACAACTATGTACTAAGTTTGAAGAACTCAAATATTTGAGTTTGAACAACTAAAATATTTACATTAGGAGACATAACTTTTTTTTAAAGATTTTATTTATTTATTTGACAGAGAAAGAGAGAGATATCACAAATAGGTAGAGAGGCAGGCAAAGAGAGGGGAAGCAGACTCCCTGCTGAGCAGAGAGCCCAATGCAGGGCTCCATCCCAGGACCCTGAGATCATGACCTGAGCCAAAGGCAGAGGCTTAACCCACTGAGCCACCCAGGCACCCCTGAGACATAACTTTTTTAACAAAAAGAGTATAATAGGGGGTGCCTGGGTGGCTCAGTGGGTTAAGCCGCTGCCTTCGGCTCAGGTCGTGATCTCAGGGTCCTGGGATCGAACCCCGCATCGGGCTCTCTGCTCGGCAGGGAGCCTGCTTCCTCCTCTCTCTCTGCCTGCCTCTCTCCCTGCTTGTGATCTCTCTCTCTGTCAAATAAATAAATAAAATCTTAAAAAAAAAAAAAAGAGTATAATAGTATTATATAATATCCTTCACTTCATGGTTAATTTGTGTTGTAAGATCACACAGAGGGTAACATCTCAAAATACTGAAGGACTTATTAATTTACCATTATCAATACCTACCTTTGCTATTCATATCATTTGCTTTGAAGATATATAATGTCATAACCCTTACTGGTTTTCTCTTCAGTTGTTAACCTACCTGCTATCCCCAACCCCAGTTGTATGTGATCTGAGCAACATCATTTTCTTCATCCTCATGAAATCCTTAAATGTTTGTAAGAGTAGCAGTTGCACTCACCATCTATTTATATTGAGTTTGCATTTTCACTGTCAAAGTTTACAATATTCATCTGTAAAAATGACTGGAAAAAATACGTTGTGGGATGAGAAGAGTCAGGCTGGTTTTAAGCAGGATAGATACTTGACAATATTCAATATTTTCATGTGATAATAAATTGTTGCTTCACCATGAAATCATGTAACTGTTATGACTGGAATCCTAAACACTCACCCATTCTGGATGCCTATAACTACATCACCTTCCTCCCTGGCCCACAGAGGATTGGATCAGAGATGGACATGTGACCCAACTAAACCAATCATCTCTTTCCTGGGAATCTGGGATTGAGACTCAGTTATATGTATAGAACTGTGATCACTCAACTTTTTTGATGTACATCCCTAACTGTAAAAAGATTTAACTGTACATTTCCAACTAACTATACTTTAACTTACTTTCCATAGATATCTTATTTATAAATTATATTGGTAATTATATTTATTTGTAAATTACATGAATTTAACTTTTAAATCTTTCAAAAAATTTTTATATATGAATTTAAATATTTTACTAGTTTAAATTTATGACTAATTTTTAAAACTTTTTGTTTGTTAAAAAATATTAATAAAATATTTAAATTTTTTAATGATATTCACTTATTAGTCATTGTTTTAAGAGACTTTTTCAATTCTATGACCTAAAAATTCATGTTAGATACTATGTTCACATATTATTATATGGTTATTATCACATATTATTATATTGGTTTCAATGGCTGCATAACTGAAAACCTAACTCATATGAACAACAGGTCCAGATGGAAAAAAAGATACTTTCAACATTATGATTTTTTAATCCCAACCACCAATTATGGAAAGGCCTTTGTTGAAATTAGGCTCAAAAATTCCCAGTATCTTGAGATTTGTTCCTACAAACTAATCAAACCCACTGACTTTCTCTTCTGGAAACTTTTATACCAGTTAGAAAATTCTGGTTTTTAAAGTACAGAACTACCAAGGTTTTGTGGCTGCGATACATTGTTTTCAACCACAAAATCATATAATGATAGAAACATTTCCAAACAAACATTTTGAAGATGTTTCTCCATAGCAAGAGTTCTTTTGAAAAGCAGATATTTTCTCTCATTGATAAAAATATCACCCTTGCCTTGAAGAAGCAGAATAACCCTTTTTTTTTTAAGTAGATATTACTGTCACAGAAAAGGTCAGTGAATTTGGAATATTTATTGAAAAATAAAAATGTATAACACATCTTTAAAAAGGACCATTCTTTTGTCACAAGATGACCAGAAAACATCTTGTGATATAAAAGATTTTCATGGCCATACTCTTTCTTTTAACAAAGTTTGGGATGATTCTACTATGAAAGCCCTTGTTTTTATCAAGTTAACCACTTAAATGACCTCCTGTGGCACTTTGTACCCTTCTGGCTTCAATTCTTTCCTACATGAAATTGAATATGAGTAACAGTGAATGAATTTCACATGTGGAGCTAATGAGCTAGTCTCACACAGAATTATTTTTTATTCTAATCAAAGAAACTGCTCTGTTAGTGGTTACACATAGGTATAAAACATTATTTTATTAAAGAACTCATTTCCCATGTGACTATGGCTGACAGTTGCACATCCTGTGCAGTGTGTTCAAACACCAATACCTCATACCTTGGATGTCCAGTTTCGCTGGGTTATTTTGCCAACAGTAGACGGTGTGTGTGAATATTTGTCCATCACCAGGAATCCAAAGGCTACATATCCGACCTTTCGCCTTCACTCAAAGAAAGAAGCTGTTTTATTAACAATAGATACAGACAAGAAAGCATCAATTATAATGACAAGAAAGGGCCCAGCAAAAAGCAAGTGAGGAAAAGGATGATCCATGATGGGATTATTTAAACCCTTTCTCCTGTTTAGAGATTCTCTGCAGCAAACGCAGAACAGAACGTAATCATTCTGAAGAGCCCTGAAAGTGGGTTATTTGAGCTCCCTAGTCAGGAACTAATGCACCTGAATGAAATGTACCTTTAAAAAAAAAAAAATCCCATGGGGCGCCTGGGTGGCTCAGTGGGTTGGGCTGCTGCCTTCGGCTCGGGTCATGATCTCAGGGTCCTGGGATCGAGTCCCGCATCGGGCTCTCTGCTCAGCAGGGAGCCTGCTTCCCTCTCTCTCTCTGCCTGCCTCTCTGCCTACTTGTGATCTCTGTCAAATAAATAAATAAAATCTTTAAAAATAAATAAATAAAATAAAATAAAAAATAAAAAAAAATCCCTTTTCTGTGTCTTTTGTTCTCAAGGAATATCACAGTAATGAGCTGGATACCAAAAGTACAGTTATTATTTCTACATGCTCAAATGGCTTGGCCTACATACACTCTCAAAATATTTGAGTCACTGGAGGAAATTAAGAAAACATACTAGCAGATTAGAAGGGATTTCCAAAGAAATCATTTTTTTTTTAAAAGATTTATTTACTTATTTGGGGGAAAGCACACGAGCAGGGGGAGGAGCAGACAGAGGGAGAGGGAGAAGCAGGCTCCTCACTGAGCAGAGAACCTGATGTGGGGCTCGATCCCAGGACCCTGGGGCCATGACCTGAGCTGAAGGCAGAGGCTTAACCCACTGAACCACCCAGGTGCCCCAAGAAATCATATTTTTACCTCAAATCAAAACCTCTTAGCCTGCCATGACTACAAGCTTTCACTCTTATTCTCACCATATGCGCAATATTTTGGATGTTTCTTACTGATACAAAGATCTGTAATTTAATTTCAAACAACTGAATAGAAATGACATTTACCAAATTAAAAGTAAGCACAATCGTCACGGCACTCTTTATACAAATACCTTTCAGTCTTAAAATTTAACAAGATTCTCTAATTGCAAATGGAATTTAAATGAGAACCTAGCATGACATCTCTAGTGAGTTGGTCTTTCCTTGCCATCACTGAGTGAGTGGAGTCTTCGGTAAAGGTTATCAATCCTTTATATACTTATTAGCAGTATTGCTTTCTGTTCCTTAGGATAGTGTGCATAGACATCTTTACCTCTCAAGCCTATCTGGAGGTGAGAGTATTCAATTCAGCAGACAAGTGTTGAGTTCCCGCTCTGTACAAAGACTCAGTCTCAGTTCCGAGAGGGCTTCAAAGATGAAGAGATCCCTAACTTCAAGAGCTTACTCAGGGAGGATGAGGTAAGTTCATTTTTTAAAAAAAATGCTGTGAAACTCAATGATTTAAGAGTTACTAAGTATTCGGGGCACCTGGGTGGCTCAGTCAGTAAAGCAGCTGCCTTTGGCTCAGCTCATGATCCCAGGATTCTGGGATCAAGCTCCACAGCCCCGCAGCCCCGCACTGGGCTCCTTGCTCAGGGGGGAACCTGCTTCTCTCTCTGCCTGCCACTGTCCCTGCTTGTACACGCGCTCTCTCTCTCTCTTTCTCTCTCTCTCTCTGACAAATAAAGAAGTAAAAAAATCTTTAGAAAAAAAAAAGAAAAAAAGAATTACTAAGTATTCAAAGGGCTCAGGTCCAAAATTCTAAATTATTAAATTATAACATTTAATTAGCTGAATAATCCAGGCTAATAGCTAATAGCTAAATCCTTACTTCTCCTTAGATCAAAACTAAAGTTTCTATATGTTTCAAGTACAGAAGTAAAACGTATAAAGAGGCAGAAAAGGGGCGCCTGGGTGGCTCAGTGGGTTTAAGCCGCTGCCTTCGGCTCAGGTCATGATCTCAGGGTCCTGGGATCGAGTCCCGCATCGGGCTCTCTGCTCAGCAGGGAGCCTGCTTCCCTTCCTCTCTCTCTGCCTGCCTCTCTGCCTACTTGTGATCTCTCTCTGTCAAATAAATAAATAAAATCTTTAAAAAAAAAAAAAGAGGCAGAAAAGACAAAAAGGGATAACTATACATATGTAACTGGGCTATTAACCCCTGAATAAATATTACCTAACTCTGCTTGGCATTGTGAAAAGGTTCAAAGTGGAGGAGAAGAGGGCTTCAAAGGGGCTGGATTTTTTAATGACAGGATCTAAAAGATAGCACTGAGTTTGTGTCATCAGTATCCATGGTCCAGATCCTGGACCAATTCCTAAACCCCAAAAGCCAATCCCTCCATCTTCATTTAAAACACAACTTATGGGGCGCCTGGGTGGCTCAGTGGGTTAAGCCGCTGCCTTCGGCTCAGATCATGATCTCAGTGTTCTGGGATCGAGCCCCGCATCGGGCTCTCTGCTCAGCAGGGAGCCTGCTTCCTCCTCTCTCTCTGCCTGCCTCTCTGCCTGCTTGTGATCTCTCTCTGTCAAATAAATAAATAAAATCTTTAAAAAAAAAATAAAAAAATAAAAAATAAATAAAACACAACTTATTCTAAAAAAAATTTAAGGCCACTTAGAAATATGTAAACAGGTTACAAGAGAAAATGAATCCAAAATAAAAAGATAAAGCAAAGAGCAAATAAAAGTAGGAAAGCAAGATGGCATTGGGAATGACGTCAGCCCACAAAGTAACGCAATATATTCTTCCTTGAGTAGCCTCCTCATTTCTGGAATAAAGAGGCAACCACAGTGAGTTCCACGATGCACTGCCACCATCCTAGTATTAAGAAAACGAAGACGTCAAACAACAATCAGAAGATTGTCCAGAACAAAGGAAATATGATGGGCAGGAAGAAACATTCCCCCTAACTCTAGAAAAACTGGGTATCTTGTTCCCCAAGCAAGACCCACAGCCCAGTGGCACAGTCCTTGAGTCTACACACTCATGGTCTCCTCCTTCGTTAGTGCAACAAAGCTGCTTCTCTGGGTCTGCTTTCCTGAGCTCTCACTCTCCCTCACTGATACATGAAGTGTCACTGAGCATATAATGCAGACTTCCATCAATTCTTCATGTGAGTCTTAGATGAGCACTCTGATCCCATCTTTATCTTGAATTTCACCCTGCAAACTTATCAAGCAAAATACACTAACTACGAACTAGATAGACGATTCCCCAAAAGGCAGAGGCAGTACTCCCAAGGCATTGGAGATTTTGACATAAGTTAAAATGAGAAGCATGGCCTCTATAAGAATTCTCTATGGCAGATCTTAACAACAGCAGTAGGACGTTGTCAAAGCTGCTACACAAAAATAAGCCTGCCCTTTCACATAGTAATTCAGACAACGGGAATGTATTCCAAAAGAGACACACAAAACAGGGAAGAAAAAAAAAGTTTGTTCAAACACATCCATTGTCAAAGACATCCATGTTGTTTATTTTTAAAGAATTTGAAACAACCTAAATGTCCAAGAATTGAGAAACTGATAAGTAAACTATTATGTCAGCTCAATGCTGTATTATATGTCACCAAAATTATGTTAATTCTGTTATACCATAGACAAGGCTCATGATACAATATTAAGTTGTTTTTTTTTTAAGGAGTATAGAAGCTTGTGTATACATTAGAATTACAACTTTTGGAGAAAATATCTTATGCAATGTGTGAAAAGGTTGAAAGGAAAGCAATCAAATGTTAGCAATTGCCTTAGAATAGTGATATGGGTGATTTTTTTTCTCTCTTATCTCTTTTCCAAATTTTCCTTTATTGTGATTATATTAGTTTTACTATGAAATATATGTAAATAAACTTAAACATCCAAATTACCTTAAAACTTATAAAACATATTAAACAGGTCTTTAAACTATTAGCAAAAATAGACAATTAGACAGATAGTGATAGAGATCATGAGAGGCCTCTGTTTATGGAAGAATCTCTCCCTGAGAATCACTTGAAACAAAGAGGCAGGGTAAGGAGACCAACAGCAGGTAAGAAGTCTTACAGTAATGGGTGGGGGCAAAAACAGATACATATTGAGTGCTCTAGTATTATAACCTTATTTTTCCCTGAAATTTAATAAGACTGAGGTACAGTTATAGACTGTTATTTAAAGTCACTGCTTTTAGACTAGACAATAGTGGATACTGATCATTTCCAAATCTCTCTCCAAAGTCATTTCTCAACATAATCTTTACTAAACCCTCCATGGTATTAAAGTGTCCTAGAGGTCCCTCCTCCCCGCCCCTTACCTCCCACCAAAGACTTACTTTTGAGGGAGTTGAGAGATCTTCATATGTAAGATTAAAAAATAATAAATCTATGATCCTGTCTGACCATGCCTGATTTAATTCATGACCTTTAAATGTCATCCTGCCGCTAAAGATAAAAAAAAAAAAAAAAAAAAAGTTCTGTCCATCTGTTGCATTTCTGCCTGCCCCTCCAAAGGCATATATTTTACATATAGTCTTGAGACCTGACACTATTCATAGAAATATAAATAGCTCAGCTCTTGCATTCATTTTCTAGGGCTGTCATAACAAATACCACAGACTGGGTGGCTTAAACAACAGAAATCTATTTCTTCACAGTTCTAGAAGCTGGAAAGTTCAAGATCAACATGTCAGCTAGGTTAGTTTTATTCTGAGGCCTCTCTCCTTGGCTTGCAGATGGCCATCTTTTTCTGGTGTTTTCACATGATCTTCCTCCATGCACGTCCTAATCTCTTCTTATAAGAACACCAGTCATATTTGGATTAGAGCCCACCCATATGACTTCATTTTTCCTTAAGTACATCTTTAAAAGACCCTATATCCAAATACACTCACATTCTGAGGTTCTAGGGAGTTAGGATTCCAACATGAATTTTGGGGTTCATAGTTCAGCCTGTAACATTTCATCTAGAACATAAACTAGCATAAATGAACAAAAACCAAATTAAATAAGCACTGAGCTGTGCTGTTTGGGGTGGAATTAGCACCAGTATTACACATTTTACCTTACACTATCTGAATCATCTAATGAACCATGTCACACAGGAGTTCCTAGAGTCATGCTTTTCTGTTTCTGAATCTGACCTCATAACATGGTGCCAAGAGCTCTCAGATCCTTCTTGCTGGGTCCTGAACTGACCTTGTTATAGATCTTTGATTCTCCCAGAGTGGATCTTACAAATTGATAAAGAAGGCGTGATTTAATCATTCCATAAACACTTCTAGATACCTATTGTGTGCACAGGCCCCTTCTCTGCTATGGGCTGGAGGAAACAAAGATGAGACTACCCAACGGATTTGGTCCCTACCTTCAAACAGCTTTAGACTGCTCAGAAATAATAGCAGAAGTAAAAAGGCTACACACACTATATACACACTACATACATACACACATACACTTGTAGTTATCATAGATGAGACAAAATGATAAGGAAAATAGCCCAAATTTGCAACAAGTAGGAGGACTTGACAGCTTGGCCACAAGCATGTCTCCAGAAGAAATTCCCATGAGCTTTTATGCTTTTCCCCTTGAGAGGACAAGTTACAACACCTTCTCCCAAGTCTCATAGCCTAACCCTTTTAAATGCTAATCCTTTGTTTTGACTGCAAAAGCTTTTCACTAATAGATAGTTATCACATCTGAAGCAAATATATAAAATATGGCCTTAAACAAAAGATATTTTTGCCTGCAAACCACTCATTTCCAACAGCATCATCAAAAAGATGTCTGAATTTGTCACTGCTAAGAGGATCAACCTTAATAATGTCAAAGTTTTCTTCTCTGTCTGCCAATCCAGCATCATGTCTCCCTCCCCATCCTCAAAAAAAAATAATTTTCAGAAATAAATTTATGTGTGGAGTGCAAGGGTGGCTCAGTCAGTTAAGCGGCTGCCTTCTGCTCAGGACATGATCCCAGGGTCCTGGGATTGAGCCCCTCATCGGGCTCCCTGCTTGGCGAGAAGCCTGTTTCTCTCTCTTCCACTCCCCCTGCTTGTGTTCCCTCTCTCGCTGGGTCTGTCAAATAAATAAATAAATTTAAAAAAAAAAAAGGGAAAGGAAGAAAGAGAGAGAGAAAGAAAGAAATTAATTTATGTGCAAATCAAAGTATGCCTGTAGCTTGTCATTTTAATTAACAAAGTGACAAATGTTTGTTAAATGTTTCCTCTATGCCTAGCCATGTTCTAAATAGTCAGAGACACAAAAGAACCACAAGGAATCTCTCTGGATCCATTTAAAATGTATTGTCATATTGAAAATGCCTCAAAGGTTCCAAAGAAAAAAGAGACAGAACCTCTTCAGGAACCTTTTTTTTTTTTCCCCCTTTGTGAGCCTTTGAAGTCCATGTTAAATACTAAAGAAGAGTTTCTGAAACTTAGATTCTTTAAGGGGAAAATAAAAGGTTGGCCTGAGGTTTGAAAGAGAGGATGTAATGGCCACGATGAGGCATTCTTCAGGGAAAATAGTGCTTTCAGTGTTTATGAGTTATTCATTAGAGAGGCAGGGTCTATCTGGCTGACACTGTGGGTGCCAAGGCAAAACTTTCATCCTGGCTGGAAGGTAAGAGCTATAAAGCCAAGTAAGGGCTGCCATGTGTTTCTAGAGGGCAGTTCTAAATCACAAAATCACAGAGAGAACAGGAGACATCAGACATAGAGAAGCCTTTGCTGTTTTGTCCACAAAGGGAAATAATATGTATCAGAGGCAAAGCGGCTCAAGGCCTCATTAGTGGAGGTAGGAGACAAGGAGGAGACCACGTTTTGAGAAGATAATCACAGGGATCAGAGCAGCTACCATAAACTCAAAGGCCTTAAGTCTGCTTCAAATAAAATATTCAGAGTTAGTTTAAGACCCAACTTTACTAAGCAGATGAGGCTGAAAGATATATGATTAATTGAAATACATTAGAATCCCTCACTTTGCACTGTTTCAACACGTACAAATTTCAGCTATCATGCTTTAGTTAAATTAACTCCAGTCATTCAACAAAATGGTTACCACCATTCAAATTTCAGTTATACCATATATTAATTATGAGTCATCACATAAAGTACAAACTTTGCTGCTAACCTTCAACCACAAATCACTATATAGCAGATGGACAGCATGATCAATGGCCTATGACGTTACTTCTTCCAAAGTCTGTCGGTGATTGAGCACTGCGCATTTGTTATTCATCTCTTGCACAGACAGAAAAGAGTACAGTTGTGTTGCCTCCTTGTCCCCCGTGATAAATACATGTAATATTTTACAACAAGGATTAAAGTGCAACAAAGAGACAAAAAGTGATAATGTTGGAAGTGAAACTGGACGCAATTAGATTTCAAAAATGGCAACAGAAAAGCAAAGACAGGATGAGATCTAGGCTTTCATGAAACTATGCTATAAACTATGCTGATAAAATGTGATGAATATAAAAAACAAGGTAGGGGCACCTGGGTGGCTCAGTCAGTTAAGTAGCCAACTCTTGATTTCAGCTCAGGTCATGATTTCAGGGTTGTTAAGATCAAGCCCCACGTCAGCCTCCATGCTAGGCATAGAGCCTGCTTAAGATTCTCTCCTTTTCCCTCTGCCCCTGCCCCTCCACTAAAAAAAATTTTAATAAAAATTTAAAAAGTAAAAACAACAACAAAAAAAAACAAGGTAAAGCTGTGCTAATATATTTTAGTTAAAATTGTTGTAGAAACAGATGGTTGAAATGGAGCACATCTCCTTTGGACTGAAGGCAGCAATAAAAGATAATCCAAATCAGTTCAATTAGCATTCAAGCCAAAGTGTTAATATTAGCTGCCATACTGAAATAAAAATGTAATTACAGGGAGACTGAAAAAGAACCTTTTACTGCCAGCAAAGACTGGTTCCATGGTTTCAGATGTTGGCATAAACTGATTAATGTTAAACTGTCTAATTAAGTGGCTAGCACAAACAAGGATGCTGCTGTGAAATTTGAATCCAGATTGCAAGGATTAGTTAAGGCAGGTAGTTATGATGCTCTCCAGTATGAAAGTGGCTATGACAAAAACATGAGGACATACCAGAAGATATGAGGATATACTAAAGGATATCCTCATATAAAGGACTCAGATAAAGGACTAAAGGAGGCTAAAAAAAAAAAAAAAAAAACCACAAAAAAACAAGCAAACAAAAAAACAAGTTAAAGGAAATCTCAAAGATATTTCACAACATTGGAAACACAAAGAATAAAATATTGAAAGCGGATTCAAACTTAGAAAGGATTATGACCATTTTCCAAGGCATAATATACTGATACATGCTACAGCATTTGTATACCTTGAAATATTATACTAAGTGAAAGAAGCCAGTCACATGGGGCGCCTGGGTGGCTCAGTGGGTTAAAGCCTCTGCCTTCGGCTCAGGTCATGATCTCAGGGTCCTGGGATCGAGCCCCGCATCGGGCTCTCTGCTCAGCAGGGAGCCTGCTTCCTCCTCTCTCTCTGCCTGCCTCTCTGCCTGCTTGTGATCTCTCTCTGTCAAATAAATAAATAAAATTTAAAAAAAAAAAAAAAGAAGAAGCCAGTCACAGAAGACTACATATTATATGATTCCACAGATATGGAATGTCAAGAAAAAAATAAATCTATAGACACAGAAAGTAATGACTGCCTACAGATTGGGAGGGTGGGGTATGGATTTGGAGGGTGATAGCTATAGAGTATGAAGTTATAGGTACAAAGTTTAAGACATTTGTTTAAATGTATCAGAGACAGACCTGTCAAAATATCCAGGATCTGAAAGGCCAAGATTCTGAAGAAAAGGGACACCTACTGATGTGAGTCCAGTATTCTTTATTTCTTTTCCCCTCAAGGAATTATGATTCTTAGTATGGCAGGGGTTGTGGTGGGTCGGGGATGGGGGTAATGCTGAAAAGCCAGGCAGAGAACACATGCTAGAGGCAGAGAAGCCTATAATCTCATGGAGATGGAGAGAAAACACAGGAATCGGGGCCTACAGAAACAGCCTGGCCTTAAATAGCTGAGACCCTGAAGAGGGGAGGCCTAGGAAAGACAGACTGACATCGGGAAATTTCCCTTCAAGAGTAATAAAATTGATGATCCTTTATTTAGCCAAGACTAATCAAGAAAAGTGAGAAAAGGCACAGATTACCAATAACAAAAATTAAAATGAAGACCGACTCACTATAAGGCCTGCAGACATCAAAGAGATACTAAAGGAATATGAGAACAACTTTATACCAATAAATTGGAAAGTTTAGATGAAATGGACAGGGGCACCTTGGTGGTTCAGTCAGTTAAGCATCTGCTTTCAACTCAGGTCATGATCCCAGGGTCCTGGGATCTAGCAGAATAGTGCCAGGCTCCCTCTCAGTGGGAAGTCTGCTTCTCCCTCTGCTCCTCCCCCAACCCCAACTCATGCTCTTTCTTTCTCTCTTGCTCACTCTTTCAAATAAATAAAATCTAAAAAAAATAAAATAAAATAAAATGGACAAAGCCCTAGAAAAATAAGGCTTAACACAAATGATACAGGAAGAAACCAAATAAAATAAAATCCAAATAAAGCTGTAGCTATTAAAGACACTCTATCATTTAAAAATCTTTCCACAGAAGAATCTCCAGATACAGTTAGTTTCATTGATGAATTCTTCTATTTAAGGAAAAACAAACACCAGTACTAAGAGAACCTATCTCAGAAAATATAATCTATAAATAAGTGAATATATCAAATTTACCAGTAAACAGGGTTAATATACAACAAAAATAAAATACCAAATATAAACTATTAGAAAATGAGACTTGAAAAATGACACAATAGTAACTCTCACCTCTCCCTCCCCCAGTGGAACACAGATTCTTTTTTTTTTTTTTTAACCTAATCATCCGATGCTGGATTTAATACTTTAAAAGAAGTCGTAAGAGAAAGTCTATACTTAAAAGGCCGGACTCCGGGATGCCTGAGTGGCTCAGCCAGCAAAGTGTCTGCCTTTGGCTCAAGTCATGATCCCAGGGTTCTGGGATCAAGTCCCACATCATGCTCTCTGCTCACTACGGAGCCTGCTTCTCCCTTTGCCCCTCCCCCTGCTTCTTTGCTCTCTCTCTCTCTCTCTCTGGCAAATAAAAAAAGTCTTTAAAAAGAAAAAAGGCTGGGTTCCTGTTTATCCAATAAACATGAATACATGCATGTCTTCCTTTTAGTCAGGCCTTCAGAACATCTCTCATGGCATTCAGCTTCAAGGAAACCCAACATCCCAGGTGCCACAATAGTTCCAGGTATGTCTGCCTGACTTCAGGGGAAGAAGACAGAAGTTAAATCATGATAAAATCCAGGAGCTCATCTTCAGTTTATTTGAAAAGGGAACCCTTGTTTTCAAGGGACACTGATTCGGTAAGGAGACCTTCCTTAGGCCCAGTTGAAGAACTTGCCAAAAATGTAGACAAAACAGTAAAGGCCAGAGGCCAAGAAGCCTGGCTGGGAAGCCTCCAAATTTGATGGAAAGCCTGTTTTAAAGACTGTTAACACTTCTCTTCCATTGCTGCACTAATGACTGGAAAAACGATTATGACAAATATAACAAAGGGCTATTAATGCTCTTAATATATAAGAAACATACAATAATCAGTCCAAAAGACCTTTAAGACCTAAAATACAAATGGACAAAAATCCTTAAGAGAATTTACAGGAAAAAAATATTAATACAGATGTCCAATAATTAATACAAATGACAAATGTCCAAATCTCAATTTGGCTGGGGTAGAAATCAAAATTAAAATTGAGTTACCTGTCTTTGCCAAACTTATGGAGTTTTTTTTTAACAATCTTTTATTTTTTTTTTTAAAGTAAGATGGGCACAGTCATATCTACTGAGGGTATACTAATATATCTTCAAAATCTATAGAAACTTAACAGATAGGAGAGAGGTAATTCTATAGCAAGGCTAAATTATAACCAAATGCTATAAAGAAATAAATGATGTAGGGATGGGGGCTAATACATCTTAGCCCACCTCATGCCGAAATAAGTTAGAATAGCTTTTACTTGAAATAAATACTGTCCCCAGTACTACAAACAGAAAGACTACTGTTTTCCTTATGTTGTTGATCTGCCTGGCCTTTCCATCATAATTCAAGAATGACCTTGTAAGAGAGAGCTAAATCTGGCAAACTACAGTTAATCCTTGCACAACACAGGTTTAAACTGAGGTCCACTTATACAGGGGATTTTTTTTACCGATAAATACCATACAGACTATAAATATATTTTTCCTTCCTTAGGACTTCCTTAATGACAATTTCTTTTCTTTAGCTTACTTTATTGTAAGACATCAGAATATAATACATATAACATACAAAATGTGTATTAGTAGACCATGTTATCAATAAGGCTTCTAATCAACAGTAGGCAATTAGTAGTTAAGTTTTGGGGGGAGTCAAAATTTTATAGGCAGATTTTCAACTCCACAGGTTTTTAGTGCCACAACCCCTGCATTGTTCAAGGGTCAATTGTATCTAAGATAAGAATTTTAGTAGAACATATTTCAGCATTCAGACTGACAACACAGTCCCAATATGTCCCTCCAACACACACACACACACACATACATACACACACACTCTCTCACTCACATTCACATTTGCACACACACACATTCACACTTACATACATGCACACATAATTCCTACAACTTTTCCCTTATTTTCAGAACTTTTCGAAACATACCTCCTGTGAATCCTGTAACTTCTTTTCAGCTACTTTGTTTGCCAACTAGTTTTCCTCTGTCCTTTAAATACAGCAAAAGGGGGCACCTGTATGGCTCAGTTAGTTAAGTGTCATGTTCTGCGCAGGTCATGATCTCAGGGTTCCTGGATCAACCCCTCCACCACAGGTCCAGCTCCCTATTGAGTGAGGAGTCTGCTTCTCTCTCTGCCCCTCCCCCAGCTTGTGTTCTCTCCTCTCTCTCTCTGTCAGTTAAATTAAATTAACTCAAATCAAATTAAATTAAAAATAAAATAAACACAGCAAAAGGTTTGCAGGTTTGGCTTTCTTCTCTTTAAGGTTTGTATCTTCTTGATAAGTAGTCTCAGATTCTATTATTGCTATGTTGTGTAACTATCTCTACGTTAACTTCCAAATCCCTATCTCCAAACCTGCATGAACTTTCCTCACCAATACTAGATCACTATTTCTTGTATTTACTTCAAATATAACCTCTAAAATGGAATTTTCCTTTCTTACTCCATCTCACCTACTTTTTGTCCTATATTTATTCACCCACACATTCAGCAAAGTTACCAAGCACCATTAACCACTCATTCTTCCAAACTATACACTAGAGAGCCAATCTTCATTCTTCTCAGCCCTTCTTCTGCTTGGGTCAACTGTGTATCCTAACTCAGGTCTCTTAGATTGAGCCCATTTCTTTATACCCACTAACACATTAGCCCCATTCATTATAATCTCTCACCACAATGCCTGCTGCTGCAACTGCTTAGACATTTTCCCCGCTAGTGAAGTCAGCCCATTTTCCACATAGTTGGCAGAATTATCCTTCCTAAAAATAAATCAGGTCATGTTACTCCCTCTTCTGAGAAGCCTTCATAGTACATAGTGGTGGTGGGGTCTGTGAACCAACTGCACTGGAATTAGCTAGGGAGCTCATTAAGCTGTCACTTCTTGAGCTCCAGACCTACTGTATCCATCTCCTTAGAGAGAAGGCCTAGGAATCCCCACCTTTAATAAGTTCCCCAGATGATTCTTGTGCCCACTCAAGGTGGAGACACGCTAGCCTGCAGGAAAAAATCCAAACTCCTTAGGCAGAAATACAAGGTCCTTCACCCTCTAGGCCCAGCTGGTCTCAGTTCCCTCCACTCAGTACTGTGCACCCTACACATCAGTCACACTGAACTTCTCACTCCTGTCTAGATTATGCCCTCCCATACCTCCATGCCTTTCTCTATGCACAGTTCCTCTGTCTCCTTCTTCACCTAGCAAAATCTTGGTCTATCTTCTTCAGTGAATGCTTCCCTGACCACCACCCCTTTCTCCATCAGAATTGTCTCTTCCTTCTTTGCTTTTCTGAAGCCCTTTCCTCATACTTTCATTGTGGCCAGGCACTAGCCCTGAAATACAGTTTACCTGTTCATGTGGTGGTCTCCCAAATAGACTGTGATCTAATGGTATTAACTGGCAAATTAAAAAAACTTCATAAATGTCTAATGCATTGGTGAATTACTTGATTCACTTGGTCAACTAATTTATTTATAGTTTATATATTCATTAAATTTATAATTTATAATTTATTTATCTAGGGTTCATTTTGGCAGACTCACTGGATTCAGCTCTGCTTAAAATCTAAAGTTTTATAGGAAGAAACTAAAATTCTCTCACAATCAGGAAAAACAACCATTGTCATTCAAGCCAGGCCTGCCTCTGGAATTTACAGGTTCTAACATTATAACAGGTTAGATTGCAAAAGAACTCCCTGTTTTAGCTGCACACATTCCTCACAGAACCATAATGTGATGTAATGCTCTGTTGTCACTGTTAAGGACTAATTTTATGTGTCAATTTAACCTGGGCCTGGGGTGCCCAGACCTTTGGACAAACACTATTTTGGGTGTATCTTTAAGAGTATTTCTGGAAGAGATTAACATTTGAAGTAGAAGACGGAGTAAAGAGGCACCTCAGCCATTCAAGCATCTGCCTTCGGCTCAGGTCATGATCCTAGGGCCCTAGGATCCAGTCCCACATCAGGCTCCTTGCTCAACGGGCTCCCTTCCCCTGCTCTTGCATTCTTGCTCACTCTCTCTCAATCTCTCTCTCTCTCTCTCTCTCTCAAATAAATAAATAAAATCTTAAAGAAAAAAGAAGAAGAAGAAGAAAATGACAACGACTGAGTAAAGCAGATGGCGCTCCTCCATCTGGCTAGGTCACATTCAATCAACTAAAGAACTAAGTAGAACAAGAAGGCTGAATAAGAGGGAACTGCTGCTTCTTTGAGCTGGGACATTGGTCTTTTCCGCCCTTTGGACTCAGACCAAAACACTGGCTCCTTTTGGGTCTCAAGCCTGCCTGATTTCAGACTGGAATTTATACCATCAGCTTCCCTGGTTCTCTGGCTTTTGGACTCAGACTGGAACTACATATGTATCAGCTCTCCTGGGTCTCCAGTTTGCCAACTTCAGATTTTGGGACCACATGACCCAATTCTATATAACAAACCTTATTTGTTTGTTTGTTTTTTTATATACACATCCTATTACTTCTGTTTCTCTGGAGAACCATGGCCAAAACAGTCACCAGGTGGCCATTTGAAAATCGTTTCTATGTTACTCTCCGTTGAAAATCTTGTCCATTGGGGCGCCTGGGTGGCTCAGTGGGTTAAAGCCTCTGCCTTTGGCTCAGGTCATGATCTCAGGGTCCTGGGATCGAGCCCCACACCGGGCTCTCTGCTCGGCAGGGAGCCTGCTTCCCCTCTCTCTCTCTCTCTCTGCCTGCCTCTCTGCCTACTTGTGATCTCTGTCAAATAAATAAATAAAACCTTAAAAAAAAAAAAAAAAGAAAACCTTGTCCATTAATTTAAGTCCTCCACTGAAACAGTGACAGACATAACTTGAGAGTGCTGCTGATGCCCAAATGCTTATCACATCCCTGAGTTCCATACTCTGGGATCCAACTGTCCACTTTACATCTCAACTGAGCTATCTCATAAGTAACTCAAACTGAACATGTCCACAACAGAACTCCTGATTTTGGTCTCCAAAACAGCTTATGCTCAGTCTTCACTGTCTCAAAAAATGGATCATCATTCATCCATATGCTTAAGCTGAAGACCTAGAACAATCTAAATTTCTCTTTTTTTCTTATTTCCATCATTGCAGCTAATCAGCAAGTCATGGTGATGCTCCTTCAATCAGAACATTTAATAGCACCTCTACCAGCTTTATCCTGAACCAAGCCACCCTCTTCTCTCACTCAGACTTTTGCAGTGGTACCAAGAGGGACTCCAATAGGAGACCTAAATATTCTCCCTGCTTCTACTCTTGCCTCCTGCAGGCTTTTTTCCATATGGAAGTTGCCAGGGGAAATCAGAATTAGACATTAAAAAAGGTAAAAAAATTCTGAAAGTTCAGTTTCCAAAAGTTCCCCAATCACAGTTGGGAAAAAAAATCCAAATCTCTACAAAGGCAAACATGGCTACCTTCTCTAGCTTCATCTCCTACCAGTCCCCTGCCACTCACACCACCACTCACACCACTGCTGTATCCCTCCCCAGCTTTGTACAAGTTTCCTCCAGTATTACTGGTTGTTTCTCCAAGATATCGAGCTTTTTCCTACCTCTAGGCCTAGGAACTTGCTTTTTCCTCTCATGAAATGCACTTTGCATGGTTCACTCTTATCATTTGGGGTAACTGCTCTTATGTCACCTCCCCAAACAGACCTCCCCCTGCCTCCCCAGCATTTTCTATCCCATTAGTCCACTATATTTGCCTTCAGAGCACTTATCACTACCCAATGTTACTTTATTTACTGACTTGTTTGTTGACCCTCTCTTAACTAAAAACCTCATGAAGACAGAATTTTTCTTGTACACTTCATATCCACGGTGTCTGGAATACAGCATATGTACAATGAGTAAATGAATGGACAGATTCTTCTTAGTATGTCATACTTTAAAAAAATCGGTGTTTGCAAAATGATACCTATCATTTTGATATGTCTCTAAGGCGATAAGATAAGGGAAAAGAAAGAGAGAGCTAAGTTCTGATAGAAACCTGGCAGGACTGCCCCCCCAACATAAATGATACATATCAGTTATATCTCATCATATATATGGTTAGACATATATATGAGAAATTATATAATTCATTGTGTTTCTCTTTTTCTTTAATTTCCAGGAAGCCCAGTTCTAAATTTTGTACTCAATCCCAACAACTTAAATTGGGTTCACTTTCAATTACCTATTACATGCTTTTGATCACTTATCATTATTGCAACATCCCATAGAGCTAGCTATCTTTTATTATAAACCAGTTTAATTCCTTGGTGTAGGCAGACTATAAAAATTAATGCATACATACTAATTTATTGATACACAGATATTAATAGTTTCTCCAAAAAAAGAACTTGTTTCTCCAACATGACCAAGCTTCTTGAAAACAAGCCTACATATAATAGCCTTTCCTATAACCTCAAGCACAATCAAAAGGCAGAGTTTAGGGGCGCCTGGGTGGCTCAGTGGGTTAAAGCCTCTGCCTTCGGCTCAGGTCATGATCTCAGGGTCCTGGGATCGAGCCCCCCCACATCGGGCTCTCTGCTGAGCAGGGAGCCTGTTTCCTCCTCTCTCTCTCTCTGCCTGCCTCTCTGCCTGCTTGTGATTTCTCTCTCTGTGT
Organism: Lutra lutra; assembly: GCF_902655055.1. Classification (NCBI taxonomy): domain Eukaryota; kingdom Metazoa; phylum Chordata; class Mammalia; order Carnivora; family Mustelidae; genus Lutra; species Lutra lutra. Next base: position 57,113,068 of record NC_062290.1, read on the forward strand.
GTCAAATAAATAAAAAAATCTTTAAAAAAAAAAAGGCAGAGTTTATTATATTTGCTTGATAACATTCTTAATGTATATTGATTTCTTTATTGATTGATCAAGACCAACATCACATTTTGGTTACAAGTGAGTAAGCTAAGTTGCACAATTAATTGTTATCTCCCTTTCAAAAAGTGGACAAAGATTTGTTATAAGTGAGAGAGCAGGAGTTATCTGCACAAAAAAGAGAACCTGACTTGGTGAGCTAGATAGGAAGGGTCCACAGGCACAGCTAAGCCTGACACAAAGTTTAGTAGGAGACAATCTAGAAAGTTGAAAAGTTCTCCAAGAAAATTCCCTTGGAAAAAACTGGTGGAGAGAGTGAATTAAGGGGGAGAAAAAAATTTGAGGATGTCTCAGGACTGCCTTGAAGAAAGGTGAAGGTATTGGTCCAAATCTTGCTGGAGTAATAATGAAGAACCCTTGGCAGGGTGGATGGGGTTGAGGGGAGTTGGGATAAATTGGGATTAAAGGGATGGGTGCAGTAGATGACTGTTACTAACACTGATTGAAAACTGCAGGTGGAGACACTAAAGACATCCCTTTCATCTACTTGTGGGCCCCAGACTCAGGTTAGAGAGACAAGATAGGGCAAAAGAAAGGGAGAGCTAAGTTCTGACAGAAACCTGGCAGGACTCCCCCCTCACTGTTAATTCTTGACATTCAGCCCAAAGTCCAGCAGAAATGTTAAAGACCAGCACTAACCACGAAGGCCAGCAGCAGGAGTAGATGTTGGCATGATAGATAGAGCAGTTGTCCCCACTGGCATCTTTCCAGCTGGCTAGGCCCTCCACATCTCCATAAAACTCTCTGGCAGTGGCCACAGTACTAGACAAGAACAAGGTTTTGGATTTCTGTAGGTATTTCCCCACCACTCCCCATATGCCCCAATTCTACAATTTGCATTCCTCACACCAAGAGAGGGCCTTGAGATCCTCCTCATTAAATAAGACAGACAAGCACAATCAAATAAAAACGGTAAACATCCCGCATCCACGGCCTGTTTCAGCACCCAGAGCCCTCTAATGGACACTTTGCTCAGACATTAACATCTTCATAGGAGCCCAGAAATAGCCAGGACAAAATGTAAAGTTTCCTCTGAAAATTGTGCTAAAATGACTGCATGTTAGTCAGAGGGACTTACATAATACATCAGGGTCTTTGGACAGTTTTTTTATGCTCTTGGAGTACAGTTCTCCACTGCTGAGACATTTACCTATTTCAGAACAGAGAACAGATGGGAGGGGCAGTTTCAACACATCAGGGAGAGAACTCTTGCTCAAAGGGCCTTTGCCCTAACATTGGACCAGACCTAGAACCAATAACATCTTTAAAACCCCTTGTGATTACTCATTAAGAGATGCACTATTAACCACACTAAGAAATCAAGCTACAATGATGTGAGAACTGAGAGATCATTCATAAATCTAATAGGTATAGGCAGACCAATTGGAATACATTCACGATAATCTTGGAAGAAATCACCCACTAACAGCTTCCACTCCCCTCCATATGGCACAGCCATATCCATACAAGATCACCTCCATCTTTAACACACATCTTCATGCATACTTACCCATGTTCCAAGCATGATGTTACAGCACCATCTTATATGCCTCTCAACAGCCCTGAAAGGTAAATACAACTATTATCCCATTTCACAGATGAGAAAACTCATCAAGTAAGCCCTCACCTCATTGATAGAGCCAGCATTTAGACCCGAGTGTTCTGTCTCAAGAGCTCCCACTCTCAGTCTCTAGACTACACAGACTCCCACAGGATGGCACAGGGCCATTGACAGAAATGTCAAAATGAAGCACATCATCCCATGCAATGGCCTCTGAAGACAAAGATGGTCGCAACTGACCAGGGTGGATTTACATGTCAGAGGCAGAGGAGATACATCCTCCTGAAGCTCTGAAGACAATAACTCTGAATACAAGTGGCTTTGTTTGCTAAATTAAACCATATTGTGAGCTAAAATTTTAGTAATGCAGCAATCACTTTAACTTTCATCTAGTTTATATTTGAAGTTTCCTTCTAAAAAACGAACACTTTAAGCTTAAGAAAATACCTTCTAAATGATTTCTGAAGAGATGAAATAATTGTAAGGACACTGCCAATTGGTCTCAATGCAGAGATACGCTTACACTAAAAATTTTAAGCTCTGGGCCTCAAATCCCTGCAGAATACCACTACACACACACACACACACACACACACACACACACACACATTTATCACATAAACATCAAACACATACACAAACTACACAAACAACATACACCACAAGCAAACATATACACACCACATATAGTACAGACAACAAACACACACAAAATCCACACACCGCACACATACCACACACTCCACTCACACACCATGGCACACACTTATTCAACACAAAAAAATACACCATAAATAACACACATACACCACACACACATACATAACACATATATACGCAACACACAAACCACACGCTCATCACATGTGTACACATATACCACAAGATACCCGTGCCATACAAACACACACTCAACATACACACACAGAACACGTACCAACCATAAAGTTGCCTGGGCTGCTTGTGCTTGTGATACTTATTTGTGGTGTGATATTTATTTATGATGAAATTCATTTTCAATTTGAAGAGTACAGCTCTGTAGGGGCAACTGTTTTAAACTTGAGGATAACTTGATTAAATGACAAGTTTAGTTAATTGTTATAGACCAAAATGCAGTTTATATTAGCAAAAAAGAAGTATGGGGCTTCAAAAAAACATACCCTTAAGCCTACTAAATCACTGCAATTTTAAAATCTTGAATCTGCCATTAGTGGGGAAAGGAAATCTATTTTGCAATCTGGCACACTCTTATGATGAGTTTCTTACTGTGACTCATGCCATAGATGCCTTGTGCAAATGTATAAGAAAATAACCAGACTGATATGTGAGGAGAATTTCAATGATAGGAGAAAAGCTGTTTGAGCAAACCAAGCCCTTCCCAGTCTTCCCAGTCTTCCCAGCCGTGGGGCTGTTCTGGCTATACACATCATGCTAAAAAAAGGAAAGTATTCTCAGAAGGTAGGGAAGAACTTCACAGGACACCAGTAGAGGAAAAAAAAAAAAGAGAGAGAGAGAGAGAGAGAAGGAGAGAATTTCTAAGTTTGCCCTATGTCCACTGAAAAACACTCTTAAACCTAGTAGCCTGCATTCTCTTTTCTTCCCCTAATTCAAAATCTTACAGCTAAAAGCGAGCAGCCTCAACTGCCTTCAAGCTTAAAGCTGGGGAGAGAGAATGAAGGTGAAGCAAAAGAAGGAAGTTGAGGAAGCTAGTTAATGGGAGATTAGGCTGAATGGCTTCCTCCCTGAGTGGGTTTCTCAATGGGGGGGTGGCAGAGAAGAAGGGGTGAAGAACATATGGCCGAGGAAAGTATGAGATGCACATAACTAAGAAGTTCTTGCCTAATTTTTTTTAACTTTATTATATTTAAATTGAGTTGATTGGGGAGCCTGGGTGGCTCAGTGGGTTAAGCCTCTGCCTTCGGCTCAGGTCATAATCTCAGGGTCCTGGGATCGAGCCCCACATCAGGCTCTCTGCTCAGCGGTGAGCCTTCTTCCCCCTCTCTCTCTCTGCCTTCCTCTCTGCCTCCTTGTCATCTCTGTCTGTCAAATAAATAAATAAAATCTTTAAAAAAACTGAGTTGATTAATATATAGTATATCATTAGTTTCAGAGGTAGAGTTCAGTTATTCAGCCATTGCATATAGTTCTTTCCTAATTCTTGACATAATATGTGCCAAATAACTTTATTAAGTCCACTTTGCACATTGCTTGAGTGAGTTTGGTTTCCATTACAATTTGGGGTTATCCAGGACCATGTAATTATCTCGCCCCATTACTTACCACATTGTGTTAAAGTTGACAGGGGGCAAAACTGTCAAGAACTTTTTTACCTTTTTTTAATCTACTAACATAGAAGAAATCAGATTTATGTTTTTATATAAATGTTGATTAAGATCAGCCTTTAAGAAAGGGCTTAGAAGTTTACAACAAACAATGTTTGAGCCATTCATTAATCTTCTTAACAAAAACCATTATTAAAATAATATAATTTGTTTAAATAATATTTCATAAGTGTTAGAGACAGTAAATTAAACAAAGGGATTATTGTGTGCTACAAGAAAGGAAGAAATTTTTTATTACTAGAAAAATTCTTATCTTCTCCTTGGATGTCAGAAGGTGCACAACAGTTAGTTCAATCAAAGCAAACGCATTTGTCTTGGAGACTTTTCCTGAATGTTCAAAATCTAATTTACTGATAAGTTGACTTCTGTTCTTTTTTTTTTTTTAAGATTTTATTTATTTCTTGCCATTTGCGACAACGCGGATGGAACTAGAGGGTATCATGCTTAGCGAAATAAGTCAATCAGAGAAAGACAACTATCATATGATCTCCCTGATATGAGGGAGAGGAGATGCAACATGGGGGGTTAAGGGGGTAGGAGAAGAGTAAATGAAACAAGATGGGATTGGGAGGGAGACAAACCATAAGTGACTCTTAATCTCACAAAACAAACTGAGGGTTGATGGGGGGAGGGGGGTTGGGGGGTGGTGGGGTTATGGACATTGGGGAGGGTATGTGCTATGGTGAGTGCTGTGAAGTATGTAAACCTGGCGATTCACAGACCTGTACCCCTGGGGATAAAAATATATTATATGTTTATAAAAAATAAAAAATTTTTAAAAATTAAAAAAAAAAAGATTTTATTTATTTATTTGACAGAGAGAGAGAGACCCCGAGAGCAGGAACACAGCAGGGGGGAGTGGGAGGAGAAGCAGGCTTCCCACTAGCCGGGAGCCCAATGTGGGGCTCGATCCAGGACCACGTGATCATGACCTAAGCTGAAGGCATACACCTAATGACTGAGCCACCCAGGTGCCACTGACTTCTGTTCTTAAAGTAAAAATTCATATTTTTGTTCTTATAATTTGTTTTCTTTCTAAAGAAGGATTTATGTGATTTTCTTACATACCCCAGTTGACATAATTTGAAAATAACACATTTTCATGGTACAATTTCCATCCTCTAGTAATCCATTACAAAGCATTAAACTTAGGGAGCAATTTCCCTCATTTAACTAAATATACATATGCCTAGAGTACCTGGCTGGCTCAGTCAGTGGACCTTGTGACTCTTGATCTTGGGGCTGTGAGTTCAAGCCCCATGTTGGTTGTAGAGATTACTTAAATATCAAGTATTTAAAATAGGAGCACTTGGGTAGCTCAGTCTTTAAGCATCTGCCTTTGGCTCAGGTCATGATCCCAGAGTCCTGGGATCAAGCCCCACATCATGCTCCCTGCTCAACAGGGAGCCTGCTTCTCTCTCTCCCTCTGCCTGCCACCCCCCCTTCTTGTACCCTCTCTCTCTGTGTCAAATAAATAAATCTTTAATACATGTGCACACATGCACGTGCACACACATACACACACGCTTGAACAGAAAATAAGAAATCAAGCCCCCAGGGCACCTGGGTGGCTCAGTGGATTAAAGCCTCTGCCTTTGGCTCAGGTCATGATCTCAGGGTCCTGGGATGGAGCCCCGCATCAGGCTCTCTGCTCAGTGGAGAGCCTGCTTCCTCCTCTCTCTCTCTCTCTGCCTCTCTGCCTACTTGTGATCTCTGTCTGTCAAATAAATAAATAAAATCTTTTAAAAAAAAAATCAAGCCCCTTATAAATACAGATTAAAGTTTTAAGATCAAGACAGATCAAGATCAGACAATATTACAGCTATTACTTAACAGTTCCTTAAATATTCTGGCAAATGGGAAGAGTGAGAAGGCAATAAAAAGAAACAAGTATAACTATCAAAAACGAGAAAGAATTTTCACATGAGAATCTATCTAAAAACTTCAGGATAGCAACAAATCAGAACTCATCAGAATATTCACTGAGGAGCTAGTTATGAAACAAATTACCCAAATTACTAACTTTCCTATGTATTAACAAAAAGTCAAAAATGTGATGAAAAATTTAAATCCCACTCCAACAGCAAAAGGATCTCTTTACATATAAAGAATTGTGGGGCGCCTGGGTGGCTCAGTCGTTAGGCATCTGCCTTCGGCTCTGGTCATGATCCCAGCGTCCTGGGATCGAGCCCCGCATCAGGCTCCCTGCTCAGTGGGAGGCCTGCTTCTCCCTCTCCCACTTCCCCTGCTTCTGTTCCCTCTCTCGCTGTGTCTCTCTCTGTCAAGTAAGTAAATAAAATCTTTAAAAAAAAAAAAAAAAGAATCATCACAGGACACCTAGGAGGCTCAGTCAGTTAAGCGTCTGCCTTCGACTCAAGTCATACTCGCAGGGTCCTGGGATTGAGTCCCACATTGGGCTCCCTGATCAGCCAGCAGGAGTCTGCTTCTCTTTCTCCCTCCACCTCATCCCCCCTGCTCATACTCTGCCTCTGTCTCTCACTCTCTTTGTAAAATAATAAATAAATCTTTAAAAATAAAAATAAAATAAAGAATAATCACTCTGAATAAACTTAAGAAATGTGGAGGACATACATTGAGAGAAAATTACAAAATTATGCTTAAGACATAAAGGAAGATTTCAATCAATTTCCAGGAAAGTTCAAGAGTTGTACAACTGAACTCCATCCAGGCCCACTGAGACCCCACCTAAGGCCAAAACCAGTGACTTTGGGATACTCAAGCCTGGAGAACTGGGCTTCTTTCAGGACCCTAGTTATCTGGACAATAAGGACTATGCCAAAAGGCATTACCTGGTCCATTTGTCCATGTTTTAGTGATAATGAGACTTCACTCACACACACACACACACACACACACACACACATAGTGGAGGTGAACTGTTTCCATAGGCTGCCTTCCTGGACTCGGACTATGTTACCCTGTATTAGTTGACAGCAGTGCTTGCCACTATAAAGATTAGCCACATTTTTTCAATAGCTGAAGAAATGAAAATAACTTTCTTGCTTATTAAAAAGTCTAATCAAATTGGGATAAGGAGAAAGGACAGGAACCAGGTTGGTGGGGACCCTGTATCATCAATACAAATAAGAGGACGCCTATTTAATATTAATATGAGTTAATCAAATAAGCACTGATTTTTTTTTTATAGACCAAAAAAAAAAAAAAAAAATCCAAAAAAACAAAAGTAGAGTTTTGACCTCAGAGTCAATCTGTTAGAGAGAGCAACTTCCAGGAGTGTTGATAACTTTCCCCTTGGTAGACTTCTGCTTAGAAATCTGCTGGATTCCATATTTTTTAGATACCGCATTAAAAAGAGTTTCAAGAGCCCATAAAAGCCCTAGCAAGCTCATAATAACCTAGTCACTCTCTAATCTATACTAGAATTACAATGAAAATGTACTTAGTTGGGAAATAATTCTGGATAACTATACTGTTATAAAGGCTTTTCAGAATCTACTTCACTTTTCTTACAAAAACAGTGATCATTAAGTGTGCAAAACCAATATACATTTAGTAGGGTTTTGCCTCCTCTTATATACGAAGGGGATCCCACAAGATACCTTCTGCCCAGCATTTTCTCCCTACCATGCATGAATCTCTATAGTCATGCACATGGATGAAGGCATGAACTCCAGAGGACTCCTATTTAAATGAAAATACATTCACTGGAAAAGTAATATATCAGTTAACTCTACCACAAAAATGCTGCTGCTGATTTACCCAAAACCAAGAAGAATGCAACAGGAATTATTTATTTTTATGTTCATAAATCTGCAGATCTGCTGGGACAGCTCAGCCTTATACTGTGGATGTGTGAATTGATTGGGGCAGCTCTGCTCCACATGTCATCATTCTTCTGGGACTACAAAGGAACCCAGGATATGTTTATGGCAACGCAGAAGCACAGGAGACAGGAGAGCAAGCCAATCATGTCAGCACATTTGAAGCCTTTGTTGTCATCATGTTCGCTAACATCTCATTGGCCAAAGCAAATTACATGTTCTATCCCAACATCAGTAGGACAGAAAAATATATTCCATCTCTAGCAAGAAGAACCACCACAAAGTCATCTGACAAAGGGCTGACACCCAGGGAGGGTTGGAGAATTGGGAACAACAATGCAATCTTCCAAATGTAACATGAACTCACTCTTAATCAATAATACAGTAACATTTCAGGGCACTTGGCTGGCTCAGCCAGTAGAGCATGAGACTCTTGACCTTGGAGTTGTGGGTTCAAGCCCCACACTGGGTGTAGAGATTACTTTAAAATCTAATAAAAAATAATTACTCAGTAACATTTGTTTTCATACTTATCTAGTCATAAATGCAGGACACTAAAGAAATAGAAGGAAGGGAGGAAGTAGGATCTAAAAATGTGTCACAATTCTAGAAGGGAGGTAAAGGTAGGGGAGGTGCCACAGTGGAGGTCCTTGGTAGAGAAAATAATAAAGCAGAACACCCTCATGAATGAAATTCACTGATAAAAATTTAAAAATGAAGAAAAATAAGATATGACAGTAGAAAGACAGGTAGGGTAAAAGAAAATTCTAGAGAATGACAAGTTTTAAAAAAAATGCACAGAGAAATGTAAGTGTTCAAGCATAATTTTTTCTCCTTTTGAACCTGGAATTCCTTTTATGGCCATCCCTAATCTATTATCTATGGCTTGTGATTTATAACCTGAAAGAGTTTGCAATTTATAATCTATAAGAATCTCTCTGCAACAATCCTTTCTACAAGAAAATAAAAAAATTCTGTTTGTGTGTGTACACAGAATTTTTCTTTCAAACCAGGCAGATCAGAAACTTCCTAGAATTTAAACCTTGAACGTAGGGACACAAAACTGAAAATGGTAAGAGTTCATTTATTCTTCCTGAAGACGCTGTCTTGTGATTACTGCTTCCCAGGTTCTCAGAGTTGCTCTATATTCCAGACTCCACCCCCAAAACCTCCTGTTCACACTTCCTTCAACTCTGTGAACCATCCTTTCATCCTACCAGTAAATATATTTTTGCTTCAATGAGTAAAAATTTATTTCTGTTGCTTTTAATCAAAGAATTGAATCAGGTATAGGTCCCTTTCCCATTTTCTATCCTCCAAGGAAATGAGAAAGAAAGAGAGAGAGAGAACACTAAAGATGCCTTAAAGCAAGTAACAAGGCATGCCATCATTCAAGAATCCAGTATCTATGTGCTCGCTTCGGCAGCACATATACTAAGAATCCAGTATCTAAAATCATTTCATGAAAATGACTGTTACCACGGCAACCTTTCAGTGTGCATTCAGCGATTTTATGTGCATTCATTAACATTCTAATGTAAACCAAACCGTATTGGGTTATTTGGCCTTGATTCCTTTTTAAATATAGATTGCTTTGTCTCATAAAAGGTATCAGAGCTTCTATTCAAGAGGGCTGTCTGTCCATCAGTAAGGATGAATACCCAACTTTTGTATCAAATGGATGGGACTGGAGGAGATTATGCTGAGTGAAATAAGTCAAGCAGAGAGAGTCAGTTATCATATGGTTTCACTTACTTGAGGAGCATAAGGAATAACACGGAGGACATTGGGAGAAGGAGAGGAGAAGGGAGTTGGGGGGAATCAGAGGGGGGGATGAACCATGAGAGACTGTGGACTCTGAGAAACAAACTGAGGGTTTTGGAGGGGAAGGAGGCAGGGGGTTGGGTGAGCCTGGTGGTGGGTATTAAGGAGGGCACGTATTGCATGGAGCACTGGGTGTGATGCATGAACAATGAATCTTGGAACACTGAAAAAATAAAGTTAAAAAAAAAAAAGATGGTTGTCTGACTAAACAAGTAAATTTACTTAACCCCTAAAATTCTACTGAGATGACACTGTAAAGAAAAGCCCTCCATGTTTACCTCCCACCACCACCACCCCATACACACACACGCACATGCACACACACACGTACACACACATACTCGTAAAATCCACTACAGTCCCAACTCCTGTCATTGGAATCTGTTCTGCTTATCCAACATGGTCAAAAAGGTTAATATTCCTCCATTAGTTGATAAATTAAATACGATCAAAGTCAAAATCCTAAGTTTTTTCTTTTTATTAGACTCTGACAAGTTGAATAGGATGATCATCTGGAAAAGTGACTATAGACAAGCCAATAAAATATTGAAGAACAATGATCAGAGAGGCCATTACCATACAGAAAGTCAAAGTGGGCTGAGCAAAGTAGCCCAAAGAGCCTGGGGAGACAGAGCCATAGGGAGAGGTGTGCCTATTTCTCAACCTGCTGAACCACACCCCAGCATTTCCTCATTATCTGCATCCAGGACAAGTTCAGCCAAAACTTGAGGTAGCAAATGGTTTCTACAGCCATATGAAACCAGTAAGCATCTCGGAACTCTCATGTGCCACCTGGTTCTGAGATTCGGCAGCTCACTGACTCAGACAACAGCTTCATCCTTCCTGAAGATACCAGTCAGGCAATCAAAGAAAATAAACAAAAGGAAATACAGAGGTGACTCCGCATATACTGAGATCAACAATCATTTTTACATCTTCAGAGAACTTAGGGAAAATTTTAGAATATAGTGATAAAGAGAAACAGATTTTATACACACACAGTATCCAAAGGATTGAAAGGATGAAGCACAAAGAACAAGTCAACTAAAAGCAGCAATCCTTCCAATGCCAGCCTCCCACACAATGCAAGACCTGGAAGGGGTGACACCGGGCAGCAAAGAAATGGGAGGCTGCTGAGTATGAAAAGGATGAAAATTCTACAGTGAAGGAAACAGAGATGGAAGCCTATGTTCATTTGTCTCATCTTCATAGGAGCATCCAACAAGCGTGGCTAGGTAAAACAGAAGTAGAGAGGAGAAGGGAGGAGGAGCGGGGAGAAAAAGAAAAAGAGTGAAAAATAAAGAAACTCTGCAAAACTATGGTAATGAAAACTGAGGTGTGAGTTTAGTAATAGCTCAATGGAAATGGAATAGGGAGCCCATAACAGACTTGTGTACATAGCAAAATTTAGTTCACCGTACATATGGTACTTCAAATGAATGAGAATGAAGACTAGTTTAAAATGAGTTGGGAGTTCATTAAATAAAAATTTAAAAAATAAAGATAGATCCCTATGTCACACTAGATCAAAATTTATAAATACCAGATATAATGAAGACCTAAAGTTAAAAAAAAAAAAAAAAAAAAAAGGCATAGGGCGCCTGGGTGGCTCAGTGGGTTAAGCCGCTGCCTTCGGCTCAGGTCATGATCTCGGGGTCCTGGGATCGAGTCCCGCATCGGGCTCTCTGCTCAGCGGGGAGCCTGCTTCCTTCCCTCTCTCTCTCTCTCTCTCTGCCTGCCTCTCCGTCTGCTTGTGATCTCTCTCTGTCAAATAAATAAATAAAATCTTTAAAAAAAAAAAAAAGGCATAAATGTACCAAAAGAAAATATGAAAACAGCAATGTCTGGGTGGCTCAGTTGGTTAAGCAACTGTCTTTGACTCAGGTCATGATCCCAGAGTCCTGGATTTGAGTCCCACATTGGGCTCCCAGCTCAGCAGGGAGTCTGCTTCTCCCTCTCACCCTCTCCCCTCTCATGCTCTCTCTCTCTGTTTCTCAAATAAATAAAATTTTTTTTTAAATAAAAGAAAATATGAGAGCATATGGATAAGGAAGGACTATTTAAGCAAAATATGAATTCCAGAAACAATGAATTTTTTTAAAAAAAGGAATGCATGTTTCAGTGACATAACAATTTTAAAGCTCTATATCATGAGATAGCATACACTAAATTAAAAGATTAAAAGATCTAAATTTGTAAAATATTTGCAATATAAGTAAAAAATAAGAAAGAGAAAGGCAACTCAATTTTTTTCATGTGCAAAAGAACATTGGCAGAGACTACAGAGACTGTTCGATATCTCCGATTTTCATTCTGTGCTGCTTCTGTACTAATAAAATTTTTAGTTGGATATAGATTTGCCCAAAATAAAGGTTATATTTCACAACCTCCCTTAAAGCTTGGTCACCTGTGGCTTGTGGCTGAATTCTGGCCATGGTAATACAAAAAGAAGAGTCATGAAGGAGATTCCAGGAAACTTCTTCAGAGAGTATTTGTGAGTCCTTAATCCCCTTCTTCATCTTTTCCTCCATCCTCCTGCCCAGAACACAAATGCTTCCATCTTGGACTTGAGGTAAAGATGAGGAGTTGGATTTGAACAGGAAGGAATTCCCTTTATCCTGTGGAAGAAAGTCAAGAATGGTATGTGTGTAGGTAAGTCACAATGAGGGGATGGAAAGTTGAACAAGATAATGCTTCACAGCTTCAATTTGTTTGAAGAAGCAGGAGAAAACCTAGCTAAGAGTAAGAGAAGGGAGAAATTAAGGAAAGTGGTATTGGCATGGCACTATTGTTGAAGACAATGAAGAAAGAACCTGAAAACAGCAATGCCACAGAATGGAAGGAGAGCCTGGCAAGAGTTTAAGGCCATAAATGTGTAGTGATAGCCATCTGTAAGGTTTATTATAAAGTCTACTGATTTTTTCCCCTAACCTTGATTAGCTAATCTTTTTTTTTTAAGATTTTATTTATTTATTTATTTATTTATTTATTTGAGAGAAGGCATGCACATGTGCAAGCAATGTGAGAAGCAGAGGGAGAGGGACAAGCAAACTCCGTGCTAAGCGTGGAACTCAACACAGGGCTTGATCTCACGACTCTTAAGATCATGACCTGAGCAGAAATCAAGAGTTGGAGGTTTAACTGACAAATCCTCCCAGGTGCCCCCGATCAGTTAATGTGAAGATAGGAGCAAAGAAAGCAAACTGAGGCATCAATTCAGTGTTAGGATATAGGACAGTGGGTTTAGCGTAGAAGTAAAAGGGGTAGTTGTGGGGAAATTATTTTAGAGAATCAAATATGAGGTTCATGGAGAAGAAAGCAAATCTAAGATGGGGATACTAAACTGGGAGGAAGTGAAAGGACCGAGAAACTGAAAATCTAGACAATGGTGAAAAACAGATATAGTGGAAATGAAGCTATGCAAAAGCAGGAGGCTGGAGTCAGGGATCAGGATACCTGAGTTTTACTCTATACTGGAGTGTTCTCTATATTTTATAGAGAATATTCTATATTGGATATTCTATAATGTTCTATATTCTATATTCTATAATGGAGATGAGAGAATGAATATTTATAATGGAGATGTTCTAGAAGAAGGCAAGTTTCAGAATATGACCACACAAAAGACAGGAAAAATATAACGCAGTGGTAAAAAGCATGGACTTTGAGCCAGGAAGAATTTTAGTTTTATTACTTACCTTCATTTAGCTTTGGTTTCTTCACCACACCTGTTCATTAGATTGTTGTGAGAATTAAAGGAAATTTTAATTTCTTTGAATTAAAGAGCTCTGTTCAGTGCCCAGCACATACTAAACTCTCAGTAACTGATAGTTTAAAAAAAAAAAAAAGGAGAAAAAAACACACACATCCCCTATTATTCTGTCTACCATTAATTAAGATGTACAACCCAGGGGCACCTGGGTGACTCAGTCAGTTAAGCATCCAACTCTTGGTTTCAGCTCAGGTCATGATCTCAGAGTCCTAAGGTCAAGTCCAGCATCTGGCTCTGCGCTCAGCATGGATTCTGCTTGACATTCTTTCCCCCTCGTTCTCCCTCCCCACCACTTGCTTGTACACTCATATGCGCACTTTCTCTCTCTAGAGCAAACAACAAACAAAACCTTTTTTAAAAAAGATGCACAGGGGCACCTGAGTGGCTCAGTGGGTTGAGGCCTCTGCCTTCGGCTCTGGTCGTGATCCCAGGGTTCTGGGATCAGGTCCCACCTCAGGCTCTCTGCTCGGTGGGGAGCCTACTCCCCCCCCCCCCCCGCTTCTCTGCCTACTTGTGATCTCTCTCTGTCAAATAAATAAATAAATAAAATCTTAAAAAAAAAAAAAAAGATGCACAACACATCATGTGGGTGGAAAAATGTAATACCTATAATACCGATGCTGATATTGCCTATGGGCAACAAACATTTCCAAATTTTAAGCAAATGCCTAACAGGAAAGAAGTGAAAAGCCTAATCCAGTTATAAGCTCTTCCTTTCCCTTCATTGTAAATGTCTAAGAAAAAAAATGTCTAAGAAAATGAGTACACACAATAGTGATTAGTATTCCAGCAATTAACAAGTCAGCAATTACAGCAAAACTCAACCCCATCAACTAAGCCAACATTTTGAAGAGGAAAGAAATATTTTTAAATGAAATATATTTTAAATGAAAAAGAACCTATTTCCAGATAACAAGTAAAAAATAATGGTAAGGGGCGCCTGGGTGGCTCAGTGGGTTAAGCCTCTGCCTTCAGCTCAGGTCATGATCTCAGGGTCCTGGGATTGAGGCCTGCATCGAGCTCTCTGCTTAGTGGGGAGCCTGCTTCCCTCTCTCTCTCTGCCTGCCTCTCTGCCTACCTGTGACCTCTCTCTCAAATAAATAAATAAAATCTTTAAAAAAAAAAAATGGTAAGTAAACAAAGAGCCAGTGTGCTTAGAGATAGCAGAATTTTTCCTGGTAAAGCTGAAAAGGAATGTCAGATTTACCTAGTGCAATCAGTATGTTCAACGTCAGAAAGCTTTCCCTACTCCATATGTCCTTATCACTCCTCCCCCCCTCTTCATCATATGAAGTGTGGGAAATGTATACCTATACATCAAAAATATTAAATAAATCAATTCACCAGAAGCCCTTACAGTGCAGCTGGAGACCAAGTATAACTGGGTCATGGGCTAAAGGAATGACTGCAGACTTGTTGTCTGTTACTTATGTGTGAGGGCACATGGTTTGATCTGTGACATAACAAACTCCATTTAACTCAAATGGCTTTAAACCACACAGCTGGAGGGCACTACCTGCTGTTCTCTGCCTGGCACATAGTAGGTACTCAACAAATATTAAAATCCATTGGTTCATTTATGTAGCCAACATCTTTTAAGTCCCTAATATGACTCAAACATTACTCTAGATATCAGAAATAGAGCAAACACATTTTTAAATTTTTTATTTATTTTGCTGTTTGCATATGAAAGTAATATATGATTACTGCAAAAAGTAAAACAATACAAAGAAATGTCAAATTTTCTTTGTGGTAAAATATGGAATCAACTATTTTAAATGTTCCATGAACATATGGGTAATAAAGTGTTTCTTCTCTATTCAAAGGAAGTACGGTCCTTTTCCTGTATTCAAGAGTGTATATGCACACTCGGGTGTATGCGCACACATGCACAAAGTTAACTTGTTACATTGTTCAATTCCTGTATGTCCTTACTTATTTTTTTAACTACTGGAGATGCCCAATTTTCATATGCACATACTAAAATCTCTTACTATAATTATTTTATCTCACTAGTCAATGAGAATTAAGGTTAAAGAATCATAAAACAATGAATCGAGATGCAAGAGCTAAAGTAACCCCTTTGTTAAGCACCACATGAATCAGAAAAACATTAAATGAATCTATCTATATTAGTAGAATGTCTGTAGCTAAATACATTGTGGATTAAATTATAAGATTTTTTTTTCAGAAAAATCCTTTTTCTGTTAACGTCAAATTAAATCCCTCAAGCATAAGCACTATATATCAGATCATTTACCTCTTCTGTGACTCATAATTATTCCCACTGGCTCATTTTTTTTTTTAAGATTTTATTTTTTTATTTGACAGACAGAGATCACAAGTAGGCAGAGAGGCAGGCAGAGAGAGAGGGGGAAGCAGGCTCCCCGCTGAGCAGAGAGCCTGATGCGGGGCTCAATCCCAGGACCCTGAGATCATGACCTGAGCTGAAGGCAGAGGCTTTAACCCACTGAGCCATCCAGGCGCCCCGCCACTGGCTCATTTTTAATGCTGGCTTTTGTATGGTTGAAAACGACTGTGCAATTAGGTTAATTTTGTTTCTGTTAAAAGGACAAAAATTCGGTTTCTCTCAAGAAACAGAAGCCATATGAATACAGTGATGAGAAAGTAAAAAAACAGTTCAGAAACACTTTTAACTGTAATACAAAGTCCTATTAGGCTAGCCAACAAACACGATTGTGAGAGAAGAGCCTGCCTGCATTGTCCATCTTTAAAGGTCCTTCACTTTTCTTTTGGACAACTCCTCTTCAGATCTTAAATAAGGAGAAGATAATGTGCAAAATACTATTATTTTATGTAGTCCCATCTAGAAAGCAATGAGCCACAGAAGGAGACGCCCAGCTGACAATCTATGCTATTAGTCACATTGGTTTAAAACCTCACAAGTTTTGTGAGGATAAAACAAAAAGAAAACCTTCCCATAAGAAAGAATCCAGAGGGTGGACACTATAATGACAAGTGTGTATAATTATATAAAATGTTCACTTTTCATACAGGCACAACAAATTTCATCTGCACCAGGCCAAATGGCAGCGAGTTTAATCTTGAAGTTGACTATAGCTCCAAACGCCAGTGAAGTGAATTCACCTAAAATCTTCAGATTACCGTCCCACTTAAAAACTTAATAGTTTAGGGTATCTGGATGGCTCAGTCATTAAGTGGCTACCTTCAGCTCAGGTCACGATCCTAGGGTTCCAGGATTGAGCCCTGTGTTGGGCTCCCTGCTCAGCAAGAAGCCTGCTTCTCCCTCTCCCACTCCCCCTGCTTATGTTTCCTCTCTCGCATTGTCTCTCTCTGTCAAATAAATAAATAAAGTCTTTTTTTAAAAAACGTAATAGTTGGGGCGCCTGGGTGGCTCAGTGGGTTAAGCCGCTGCCTTCGGCTCAGGTCATGATCTCGGAGTCCTGGGATCGAGCCCCGCATCGGGCTCTCTGCTCAGCGGGGAGCCTGCTTCCTCCTCTCTCTCTGCCTGCCTCTCTGCCTGCTTGTGATCTCTCTGTCAAATAAAAATCTTTAAAAAAAAAAAAGTAATAGTTTATTAATTAATGTGGAAACTATTGCTGTAAGCTCTTATCTTTAGAAGAGGGACTAAGTTATTTTTCTTGAAATTCTTCTGCATTAAAAATAACTTGTTTTGTCAAGGATGCCTTATTTGGTCCTAGGGTATATATATATTTGGCATCTACTAAAATGAGTATTTTAAGACTGTTCATTGTTGTATATAGTTCCTTTTGTCAGCAAGCAAACAAGAATCCCTACGAAGAGACTGAACCAATTCCACCAACAAGTTTCCTTCAAAAACAACTCTTAGCCATAATCATCATAGTTATTTAGTGACCATCTACCAAGCGTTCTACCCACATTACTTCATGTAACCCTGCAAGGTAGATGGTATCTCAGCTCTTTTATGAAGAGCTCTTTTATGAAGAGCTCAGCTCTTTTATTCTTTCTTTTAAGAAAGAATAACGTAACATGCCATAGGCATCTGAGTTACCACCTTCACCTCACCAGGCTTGGTCATTCTCAACTTGCCTGCTAACACACCTTGACTGAAATTCAAGGCTCAGGAACCAGTTTAAGGGAGATGTTATGTGTGGATACAGGAAGGGAACCTGGACATGGGGGAAGAGCTCTGTCTTCAGATTATCCAATCCCTCACCCCACCTTAATCTGTGTCAGAACCATGCTGAGTTGTAGATTCCTCAGCAAAGTGAAACTAAAGCCACCTACCCGATGGCCTTATTGCCAAGGCTGGTGGCTGGCAAAAATGGAGCCTCGATACAGTTGAGTTAGTGCCTCTATGGCCAGTGGACCATATTACTTAGGATCCAGCAGAAGTGAGGGGAAAAAAAAAATCTCATCTTGAGGGGACCAGTTTCTATCTCTCATGGCAAACTTAGCACGGGAACTCCTTTTGTCACCAAAGACCTCCATGTCCTCACTGCTTACCCACATGCCTGGGCAGCCTGAGGCTCTCTGTGCCCACCTCCTTCTCATGAATGAGTTCCCATCTCTTTCTCAAAAAGTAGATGCCACTCTGGTGTTCCTGCCACCACCAGTAACTGAAAAACAAACTCTTCCATTAGAGGACACTGTGCTCAGCAGGTCAGCCAGGCTCCTGGAAATGCAAACTGGAGTTTCAAAAGATGAAAAGATTCCTGGAGGATTTTGTGGTGTTTTGGAGAGTGCCTCTGCGCAGATCGCACACTGTGACGAGTTCTTCCCAAATTGTGACAATTCAATCACACCTTCTACAAAGAACTGACTTTTCACACTTAACCATTGGTGGTAGCTGCCCTTGTTCATTTTCCCCCAAATCTTGAAGAGAGTTTGGGATTATGATACCAAGACAAATGCATGGTTTTCTGACCATTCCTCCCATTCCATGGTGCCTGTGAACTGACAAACAGGCACAGAAAGGAGGTAAGGGAACTCTACTGATGGTTACACTGGAGTTGGAAAGTTTGGCACATAGAGCCCAGAGAATGCATCCCACCCCTCTCAGCCCCACAGGTGTCAGGGGGAAAAAAAACAAACAGTTGGACAGGAAGTAGTCTAAACTGCATGGCCTTCTGCTAGCAGTTTTATGCTTTTCCCTTTAAATTCTTTTCTTTAATCACAGATTCTCATTACAGGGATGGAGACATTGGGAAGGAAGGAAGAAAGAAAAACGTCATATAAAAAAAATTACCCCATCAGGTAATGCTTAAAAATCCTTTAACTAGATAGTCACATTCAAAAAATAAATAAATAAATGAGGAGCACCTTGGTGGCTCAGTCATTAAGCATCTGCCTTTGGCTCGAGTCATAGTCCTGGGGTCCTGGGATTGAGCTCCCAAGCCCCCACACCAGGCTCCCTGCTCAGCGGGAGGCCTGCTTCTCCCTCTCCCACTCCCCCTGCTTGTGTTCCCTCTCTCATTGTCTCTCTCTGTCAAATAAATAAATAAAATCTTTAAAAAAATAAATGAATGAATGGATGAATGAATGAATCTAGACACAGACTTTACACCTTTCACAAAAAAATTAATTCAAAGCAGATCACAGACCTATATGGAAAACACAAAACTATAAAACTCCTAGAAGACAACATGAGATAAAATCTAGTGACCTTGCATTTGGTGATGACTTTACAACACCAAAGGCATAATCCATGAAAAAAATAAGTTGTACTTCATTAAAACTAAAAATCCTTTAACTGGGGACAAAATTTTTTGTTGTATAAATAAAGTTGAAATGTGAATTCCTATCTTGAAAAGATAATGTTGAAGTTTAAAACCATACAAAATAGGGAAGCCTGGGTGGCTCAGTTGGTTAAGCATCTGACTCTTGGTCTCAGCTTAGGTCTTGATCTCAGGGTCATGAGTTCAAGCACACTGGGTCCCATACTAGGCATGGAGACCACTTTAAAAAATAAATAAATAAAATCATACCAAATGTAAAAGACTAATCGGGGCACCTGGCTGGTTCAGTTGGTAGAGGATGTGACTCTTGATCTTAGCATCATGAGTTTGAGCCCCATGCTGGGTGTACAGAGTACTTAAAAATAAAAAAACTTTAAAAAAATTTTTAAATAAATAAATAAAAGACTAATGGCAGATCCTTGTCCAGGTCATATTGTTTCATGGTTGTGGTACAGGTAAGAAGAAAAGAGATGAGAACACCCTAACACAATTACTCATTTGTAAGAGAACAGGAAAAAATATTTGTGAAACATACAAGGTACAAAACCTTATCCTAGGGATACCATGCCATTTCCACTTTACCATCTTGAACACATGCCTTCTCTTAGAGACACAAGGAAACCTGATGGTTCAGGTGTTGAAACTAGATTAAATATTTCCTTGTTATCAACAGCCAAGGCCATCTCCATAAGTCTCAGGTCCAACCCAGCATTCAATTCAAAATCTTTCATATTTTTGCTATTTAAAAAATTCAATTAATAAGAAGAAAAGAAATGTTTTAATAATAATGTATATGAACTCAGTATTTGACTCAAAAAATTTAGAAAATATAAAGAGAAAAGAAATAATGCAAAAACAAATTATAAAGAGAATCATGAAAGTAACAAATTCAAGAATTACTTTTTTGAAAAATAACAATAATAAATATAAGGAAACATCTAGCAAATGTAATCAGTAAAAGAAATACATAATGTAAAACATAAGAAACAGAATTAAGAACAGAAATCAAAACTTTAAAAAAAAAAAGTGAAGTATGTAGCATTTGCTCACATTTATCAAAAACCATTAAAGAGATCAAGTTCCTATCCAGGGAGAAAAACCCTTCTTCAAACTCCCCTCACTCATCGGCAGTTTTCCAGACGACTCTAAAGCTCTTACTTCCCAAATGCCTCAAAGTCTTCCCCAAATGTTTACCTCATGTATCTTTTTTTCATATTTCTCCTCCCTCCCTCTTTACCATGCAGGGTTATCATGGAGAAGTCAGATCACCTTTCCCATTACTTGAATGTTCTACCACAAAGGATATCCTGGGAACTGACCCAGGTCTTAACCATTCTCCCCGATTTTCTGGTCTCATTTGCTCCCTGCTCTTCTCCTGATACTTTATATCAGAAGTCTGGGTTCCAGGCCACAAAACTTTCACACATGAATCAATCTATAGAACTCACCCCAAACCCCATCCATCAAAAATGTTTCCTGGAGTCCAAGCAACATTGAAAAAGTAGCCCTCAGGGGTGTCTGGGTGGCTCAGGTCATGATCCCAGAGTCCTGGGATGGAGCCCCACGACAGGCCCTGGAGCCTGCTTCTCCCTCTTCCCCTCCTCCCCCCAATTATGCTCTCCATCTCACTCTCTAATAAATAGATAAAATCTTAAAAAAAAAAAAAAAAAGAGTAGCCCTCAGGATCTAAGAGTTTCATTCCAAGAATTCAAGGATGGCTCAATATTGGAACTTAATAGAACATGCCACATCAACATAACACTCAAGAGAAATTATGGGACCTCAGTGGCTGCTAAAACACATTTGAAAATACAGTTAAGTAGTTCTAGAACAACAATTTTGAACAAAATGTAGCTGACATCTCTGTGAAAGAGATAGAGATTAAGGTTGGGAGCAAACAGAAAATCTACTTTTCTAGATCTAGTAACAGGGAAATCAGATCCAAAACTTGAATTACCTTCATTTGTGTCATCCTCAGGCCCAAGTGAACCTGTTACAGCTTGGAATTTGGCCTTGCAGGATGTCTTTCTGCCTCTAAAGGGCTGGAGAACTGATCTGACTTATTAAAATTATTAGCCACTTTTTATCAGCTATTAATATAAGTAACTAATGTTGATTGCATTCCCTTGTGATCTATTACTTTAAAAAATAAAATCTGGGTTTTTTTTCACATTCCCAAACACATATTCACTGAAGCTAATTAGAAATCTGCACAATATAACAAAATTTAAATTACCTACCTTCTCACCATCCAAAACCAACCATTAATTAACATTTTGTGTATTTTCTCCAAGCATGAATTTGGGAATATAAACACTCTTGGTGTTTAATAAGGATATAAGTTTGTCATGGTATTATAATAATCACTTCTGTGTCCCAAACCCCTCAATGGGACACCAGAGGCTACTCGATTAAAGAGAATTAACAGATTCTCAGGGCAAGAGATTAAACACTTAGCTGCCCAAAGCACCAAGGGCATTAGATGCCTCTCCCTGGTAGTAAAGTGACTTTCTGTGTGTGGTTTGGAAAAAAAGCCCTACCAGATGGTTCAGAATAATCAGGGCCTATGGAATGCGTGCACGCGCGCGCACACACACACACACACACACACACGTACCAGTTGAGAACCTCTGCCCTAGGAAATTCATGGATAATTGGTATGTTGAAAATGTTTGGAGACAGGGTGCATAGCTTTCACCAAATTCTCTGAATCTGTGACTCCTTCAAAATGTCAGAAGTCCTGGCTTATAAAATTCTTTCCAGCTCTAATATTCTGGCCCTATTTGAGGCTGGGGGATTTATTCTGCCTGCTTAGAAGACAAAAGTCTCAGAAGAGCTGGAGGACAGAAGTGAAGCTGGGTTCTTCTATCACAGAGAGGTTTTGAGGGAAGCTGACCCATGGAAAATGCACATATAGCCCTTTACCGTATCTGTGTATCAGTTGTCTTGCTTTGACAGTGTTTCCTCTAATATCAAACCATCATAGACTTAACAACTATGTCAATGTAAAAATAACACCACTTTTCAGCTTCTCGGCCTTTTGGCTAAGATCAAGTGTAGTAAAATAACACCACTTTTCAAGGATATGTCCAGAAGTGTCTGCTCCCAGTGCTGCTCCCAGTTATACTTGTGATGTGAACAAGAGTTACTAATCTTGGGGTCAAATTAAGAAATGGGAGGAAATGAGCTATCGTATTTTCAAGGCCTACCATGCATTTGAAATTCCTCAAGACCCTCATTTGATAAATTTCAGACTCAGCTTTGAACCCTGGCTCTAGCTACTTTTAGAGTCTAACTTTGGGGCCAAACAGCCTCCCCTTAATAATCATGTATGTTTTGTATTCTTACCTATACCCTGGTTTTCTCTCAAACATCTCTTTTGATTAGGACATCAGTTAAACACACATCAGCCTTATTAAAAAAAAAAAACTTACATATTTTATTTTGAAGCACTGATTCTGAAACATAAAAAAATTAGGTGAAACTAAATTTTGGATTAGAAAACAGATTAAGAATTTAGTGTTCAAATGCTGCCATCTGGTGGCCAAAGATAGTAACCAAAAAAATAAGCCTCTCCTTGAAAATATATGGAATTACCCCAATAGTCCTAATTACCTAGTTTGCTAGCAAAGATTAAAATCTGGAATGTTATGTAGGAAAATATTATCTAGAACGTTATATGAGAAAATATTAACATGTTTATGTTCCCCTAATTCTGATCCATATGAGATACTGTGTCCATAAACAATGGCAACAAGGTTTATTAAATGTTTCTAAAAGCCAAAGATGCAGTCTCACCAGACACACTTGACAATTAAATTCAGCTGCAACAGAGAGGGTTGTTTTCTTCATGTTTTCAATGAAACATGAGGTCTCATCCACTCAAAATTTTATTGGGATCCTATTATGATCCAGGTACAATGAATTTCATTGAGTACTTGATGGAGAACCAAAAAAACAGCGTCTGTTCTAGAGAACTTCATGGTCTGGTGAAAAAAAAAAATGGGTTCCCAGAAGCCTGTAAGGTTTGGCATCTATGTGGGCTAAAAACCTGCCTGCAAGGTGCGCCTTTTCTCATTCACATTATCAGGACTACGGTCGATCAGCTTCTCAAACAGGTAATTCAGACAGGTATGCCTAAGAGGGTCTCTTCCCTAATGCCTGACCAGCCGGAGGGATCATATTTTAGTATTTGACCTATTTCCTATCCCCGTTCTGTCATGAACATTTTCTCTTTTCTGGGTTCTGGAAAGCAAAAATAAGTTTCTTTTCCCTAGTCATTGGGCAATTCTCTAGGTATTTAGTAACCCAGAGAATATTTGTGATAGTGAAATTCCTATCCATAGTGGATAAGAATCCAGCTGCTCAACTGGCTTTTCAGGCAGCCTTCGAGGTCCTCTCCTCTGCCTTGGCCCTGGCCTCCTATCTCCAGAATCCAGCCAAGGAAAGGGCAGCAAAGGTGACAGTCTACTGGTAACACACCAAGCAGATGCCCTAGGACGGCAACTCCAACCAGCATTTTAAGAGGACGTCCTATAGCTTTTGGGGACATTTCTGTAAAAGGTCCTTGGCCAGTAACTAATCATTAAATTTGAAAATACGATCCAGTTTTTCTTCCAATCAAGGCAAATACAGGTCAGCAGTGGGGGCAGTGGATTGTGTCAACTTTTCAACTTGTAGCTGCCACAAGTCCAAGACAGTTTGCCTCCTTTTTAGTCTTAGATCCGACGGCAACAGTGTGGGGCCAAAGAAGTTCCCAGCTATGGGAATTACGCATGCAGTCCAGGAGTGGTAAACAACGAGTGTTTTGCAAACTGCTCCTCCTCCTTCCGTGAAATTCTAGTGTGGCCCTCCACCCCTCACCTCAAAATGTCCTGTTACTTGAGATGGCCAGAGTATGCCATCCACCAGAGACAGTGATTATTCTAGAAATGATTATGTGACTTAAGCAAAGAAGTCAGGGTGCTTCCTGTGTTTTGGCAGAAATGTGGAGGGGGGGATGGATGGGGAGGATCAAGCTCAGCCTGCAGCCAGAAGCTATTTGTGCTGCTCCCTGGACAGAGGCAACACAGGAAAGCAGAACTGAGATGAAAAGGGAGTTTAATGGTATCATTTAAACCCCTAGATTCAACTATGCCCTTTGCCTTTCCCATGGGTTCAGAATCAACATAAAACCGGGGAAATGAAGACTTCTTTAAAAACTTACTTTACAGGTTAATGCATAAGTGCAAAGAATTTCTTGCACTTTAGAAAGCTCATCTGCCAATTTCAGTCTTAGTGGGGGAAAAAGACCTTGAAGACAGAGCAATGGGAACTAATCACCTGAAGGCTGAGGACTCAAATCTTACACAGAGGACTTTAAATATAATCTAATCCAAGGCTCTGGTTTTAAATATATAAAACCAAGGCTGGAAGGGGAAAAGGGCTTGCTTGAGAGAATATTCACCAAGGCTTTACAGATCAGATGGGGTTAGAGTTTGGCAGAGGAGACAGGATTGAAAGCTGGACCACCCCAGTGCCTGGCCCTTTCATGTTCATGCTTGTTTAATCCTCAGTTAACCTGGGAGGTACATACTTTATTTCCATTTGATAGACGATGAAATTGAGGCCAGAGAGGTTAAATGATTTCCCTAGTGCCACATAGCTAACATGGAACACAGCTGAGCCTCAAATATAAGCCTAAGGTGATTTTTTTTCATACTCTACATTTACATGAAAAAAAATATTATGAAGCAGGACAGAAGCAAGTGGGACTTAGGAGAGCAGCTAATCCTTATTCTCAAGATGTCACTGTCTAGGGCACTTGGCTGGCTCAATCAGTAGAGCATGGGACTCTTTATCTTGGGATTGTGAGCTCAAGTCCCACGTTAGGGGCAGAATTTACTTAATAAACAAACAAACAAACAAACAAAAGCTGCCAGTGTCTAAGAGGATCTAGGAAGAGTCGAGAGGAGGACTGCAATAAAGGCCAAGATCTGGTTTAAATTGCTAAATGAGCCCCTTAAATCTCCAAGTCCCAGCTGCCTTCTAAAAATTGAAGAAGTTGAAATAGATGGTCTCAAAATATTGAAGAAGTTGAAATAGATGGTCTCAAAATAAATTTTTTAAATGGACAAGGAAAATGAGTTGAGTAGTGAATGGCCCAGAATCTTAGAGGTCTAAACTCCTAAACTCCTTTCCCACGGCTCCACAGCCTCACATTCCCTTCCCTGAGGTTTGGGTAGTTAGCAGCTGCTGATAAGGGAACACTCTGGCCCTTGAGTGTGGCTCTCATTTGATGAGTCATTCAACAATGGCCTAAACAATGCTAACAATGCATCAGACCACTAATTAGTATACTCTAAAACCCAAAACCCATTCCTTGATGGTAGAGTTTATTTGCTAATAATAATAATAATAATAATAATAATAAATGAAAAGATATAAAGAGTAGATTACTCTAGTTCAGAGAGTCTAATGCAATTTGAGGGCCTTTTCTCCAGCTCTGACTTAAGATCTGTTATAAACTATTTAAGGTTTACTCTTCATGGTCTCATATAAAGTATTCACTTGCTCAGTTTCAGGTTCCAGTTCATCTCAGTCATCATAGTACCTTCTCTTTAAGCAACAAAAGAACTCAATTATAAACTGGCTTCTTGGCTAGGGTTAAAGTAACCGAATAATATTTGACCATTTTATTTTAGTAAAACTGCTGCCTTGCCTGGCTATGATGGGGCTAAGGTAGAAAAGAATAACCCCTAATGGATGAAATACAACTTGGGAGTCCCAAATATGAGTTATATGCATTTGCTCTGCTTTTTCATCCCAGTATGCCCTGTACCTTGAGAAGACTCCATCCAATTGTAACATAATAATACATCTGGGATAAAAGGCAAAGAAAGATCACTTTTTCTAGTGATAATGTAACAAAAGCCCACTTGAGAGAGGGGGTGGTAAGGGGTCTATATACCTCAATATTTCATGCCCTTTGCCTGGCCCCTCAAAGTCGTTATTCACATTTGCTGTCCCAAAAATTCAATGACTCAAGGTCAGAGTAGCCTGGCTGAACAAAAAATGTAGAGGTGGTCACCTCACTCTTCCAAATTTCCCTTCATTATATCTCACTGTGATATAGTTTCTATTTGGTTGCAGTTTCTTATCAAATATTTTCATTTTGATT
Organism: Lutra lutra; assembly: GCF_902655055.1. Lineage (NCBI taxonomy): Eukaryota > Metazoa > Chordata > Mammalia > Carnivora > Mustelidae > Lutra > Lutra lutra. The sequence goes on from NC_062290.1 coordinate 57,139,336, forward strand.
TTAATATCAATATGCTAAGCTACATAGCATTGTTGATAAGGTAGAAAATTAAATTGAATGTTCTTGCAATATCTATGTTTAAAAAGTTCACTGGGCACCTTCTCTGAAGTTTAGCTAAATGTTCTACTATTCTCAAGTACACTGGCTGAGGCCTCAATGAAATCTTTGCTGTAGTCAGAGATTACTTACAGAGTCCAGCACAGTTTGGACTATTAACCTACTGTACCCAGGAGATATTGCAACTCCCACTATCCTGGGATACATTCACGAGGTGGCTGATCTATTAATGCAGATTACTGCTTTTAGGAGTGTAGATTCACTGCCTTTTAGCTAGCTCACGATAAGTCTGTCAGCCACAGTTCCTGAACCCCTCAGACCCACGGAGGATTTCTCTATTTCCCAAGATTCCTGTCTCCATGTGGTGGCTGAACTAGAGCCAGAAGTCAGAAGCCCTCAGGATGTACATGTGCCAAACGTTGAGGGAGGAGCATTGAGATCAAAGGAGAGCATTCCAGGGACATCCTAGAGATGAGGTCTCTCCCCTAGTCCTCCATAGTGATCCCAGACACCTCCTAAAATCCCAGATGCTTAATGATGACTTTTTTCTCCAGAGCAGAGGTTCTTAAGTTGGGATCCACAGACCCCTAGGGAATCTATGGAAGCAACCTCAAGGGTACATAAGATACGTATACCTACATTATTCTGGGGAGTGAACTTCATAGCCTTCATCATAATTTTTCTTCCTATCTATGGAATAATCTTCAGAGCACTGTGGAAATCTTTAAGTTATAGTTACTGAGATAGAGAGAGGCAGTTAGGCCAATTCTGACACAGATCAGCCCTGAATCTCTGATATCCAGCCATATCCAGCATATGTGACTGACTACTATTCCAGGCTCCAGAAAACATCCCTGAAACTGCAAGGACTTAGTGACCATCTCAACTATGGTCTGGTCCCTGAAAGGACCATTTGTACCTGGATATCTCAGAGACATACCCAGAAGGAAAATATATATGCTCTGAGCCTAAGGTTAGATGAGTTCATCACAGATCCCAGGTCACGCCTTTGAGACTGCCCTCTGAGCAGGAGGAAGAAATGGGAGTCACTCAAGAGGAAGAGTCATCAGCTCTAGGCCTTGCCCCTAAAAGCATGGGGCCCAAGGGCCTCTTCCCAATCCCTGTAGAAACAAAGTACTGGTCCCAATAACAAGTCATTCTCCCTTATCTAATGCCCAGGGTTTCCCTGGATTCTGAAATAACACTGACCCTGCAAAGGGAAGGAAAGCCTACAACTAGCCCAGCAGGGCAACCAGAAAATGGTGTGTCTATCTTCACAGGGCAGAGTCAAATCCAGGAGTTTCAGAAATGCAAGGTGCTTTGAAGCCAGAAATTCATTTATACTGTGATTCTCAAACTTTAGTATGAATAACAGTCATCCTGAATGTTTTTGTTGTTTTTTTGTTTGTTTGTTTTGACAGAGAGAGAGAGAGAGAGTACTTGAGGAGGAGGGGTAGAGGGAGAGGGAGAACAAGACTCCCAAGCAGGTTCCATGCTGAGCACGGAGCCCAATGTGGGGCTCAATACCATGACCCTGAGATCATGACCCAAGAGAAAAATCAGGAGTCAGACACTTAACCAACGGAGCCACTCAGGTAACCACTGAATGTCTGTTTTATAATACAGGTTCCTAGGCCCAAGAGATTGTGATTCAGGTTGTAAAATGAAACTAGCAATTCTGATCTCAGGCATCCACGGAATATATCTTTAGGAAGTATTCAAGGTTTCTAGGGGCTTTTAGGCATCAGATGTGAAAAAGGGGCTTTAAAGGAACTGACAATCCTCAGAGAAATCATTGAAATGCCATGGACAGCTTTTGGTCAGCAAAGGGGGTCTATGGGGGTCTATGGGCTCCTACTGGTTAGTATTACATTTATATTCTTCAACTAATAGGGAAAATGAGTTTGACGCACCAGAACTAAGACCAACTTTGAAGCCCAGCAACCTTTATAGATGATTAAATTTTTATCCTTTAAAGGGTCATCACGAAGGTACCTACCCCACAGAATTACATACAAAAGTAAATTAAATGATTTGAACAAAGTGTTTAGCATAATGCCCAGACACACAGGAGCTGAGCAAGTGTTACACAGTAATCAAGTGTAATCATTAATTACTACTAATTATGACTATATCCATGCTCACCAAGAAACCACTATAACATCTTGTTTGTGAAAGACTGAGGTTAAATGTGGTCTCTACAGATTGAGGTTTTCTCCAGAGAGATGTTATTATTAAGGGTATTTTTTTTTTTAACTCAAGAGCAAAAAGAATCACATCCTCAAATAGATCACCAATGTAATTAGAAACATTTTAGAATTCCCTTTACCTTCAGTTCTGACATTAACCAAAAATCAAAATGCTCCAACAGTGCCATCTAAATTTGCTCTGAGTGAAAAATGAAGCTATGGGGTTCTGTGCAACTTTTCAGTCTATAGTGACCTCTGCATGCTTCAAACTAAATCTGTGACTGTTACCTGAACTCCCAACAGTTTCAACTACCTAAGAGAGCTGCCCCAAACAAATAAATTTAACTTCCAGATGAAAGATCCAAGCAGATCACCAAGAAGGCTTGACAGCCGAACCTGATGAACATTTGGCCAAGTATTTCCTCACCAGCCAGGAACCCCTGATATTAGAAAACCCCATCTCTCCACCCCCTCACGTAGCCTGTTTGCTTAAACTGTGTAAGAACTGGTGAGACACACAATTCCTGAGAAGGGAGCACTGGTGGTTTTGGATAGAAAGGGCAGAAAAGACAGATGAAGATAGAAAAGACAGAAGCAACTAAGTTTCTCCATGAAGAAAGTAAAGGGAAAGAATATTACAGAATAGATTAATATCAGAGAACAAGACCAATTTGAGCTTTCAGGATAAATATGAGACCTCTTTAGCTGCTCTGATGAAGGGTACCACATGCCTCTGGGGAGAAAGGATGAAATGCATGGACAGAAATATATAGCTCACCCTCTCCCATATCTTCCATTAGGTCAGTGTGAACATGGCTTTGCCCCTCATTAGTCATACTTGACATGGATCCTGGAGACTGGGGGTCAGGCCTGTCCCAGCCACCATCACCAGAGAACACATCCATGACAAACCCAAATTCCTAATTCCTAAACTACTTCAAGCCACCCCATATTGTAGCCACTCAGGAACAGAAGTTTTGTTTTAAAAAAAAAAAAAAAAAAAGGCTGCATGTTTTAATTCAAGAAATAAAAGTTCACAGGCAATCCAGAACAGGTGCAAGGAATTTGTTCTAAACAATCAGCCACACCTGCTGCAAAAGTCCAGGCTCCATGGAATCACTTTGGCCAATGCCTCCTGAGATGCTCTTTCAGCTGAGGAATGGAAGGCAGCAGCTGCTGACACTCGTGACAACGGAGAGGCAGCTTCAAGAGCTCAGGCATCCCATCTTGGACACTCACTCTGCCAGTGTCCTGTACCATCTCTATCACAGCTGCAAGCAAAGAAAAACGTTCAAAGCCCATCTACTCTGAAAAGCCAATGTAGGATAACCCCCAGAAAAGCAAATCTGACTCCAAATAAAAACATGCCAGGTATCCTAAAGCTAGTAAACTTGAGGTTAAACTCACTGTGGAGAAAATGTGTTTGATCAGATTCTAAATCTGAGCAACCCGTTTTTGAAATAATTATATTCCTTTGGGACACACTGTAAGCAACCCATGTTATTATGTCAAGCACTTACCACAGTGCTTTATCGCTGGTAAGCCTCTGGTAGCTGCCATCATTAATGTCCCAGCATACTGCAGTTGCACAGTATAGACCCTGGAAAATGCCCTCTTCCACATACACACAACCCTCCCCTGTTAATTAACCACTCATGACATAAGGCAGCCCCCAATCTCCTATCCAGCTGATGGCAGAAAAGACAATTGTTGAGAGCTTTCACATCCATGAACTCCAATAATTCTCAGGACAACCTTTAAGTCCCCTGTCTTTACAATAAAACACCTTTCTGGCTCTGACATAACAGCTTTCTAGGTCCACCCCCGCCACTTCAAGAAGGCTGCTCAAAGCAAAGTGGCAACACTACTCAATTCAAATAATCCAGTTTCTCTTAATGGGTCTCTCTTTCTAGGGACAGAAAGTTGTATGTGGGCTTTTAAGGTGGGGTAATTATCTAGGGAAACAACTAAATCAAATATAAGAATAGCTGAGAAAATGAAACAAATGTGAAAACTAAAGAACTCTGTTTACCTTGTGATTCTAGGAAGTATTCTGTATTGAAAGAATTCCAATGTTTTTTGTTTTTAAGGTAAGGAGAATCAAAATCCTGGCTGATCACATGAAGGTGTACATGGCTAGTTGAAAGAGAAGGAAAATGACCATTAAATCCATTAAAAACTATGGCTTAGTCAAAATGACAAACAATAAAAATATGGGTATACAAAATATTGCTAATGTTTCCACTTAATCCAATTCATTCAATCCTTCACTTAAGAACATTTAATGCTCATTAAGTACCTACTAGAGCCAAGCATTATTCTAGCACTGGGAATTTAGCAGTGAACAAAATGAGAAAGGCCTCTGCCCTTATAATTATAGTCTAATAAAGAAAGACAAATTTTGAAAAGAAAAGAAATATATGGGGAAAATTCAAATCATTAACTTTGGTTTTTTGGGGGGTTTTTATGTGTGTGTGTGTGTGGTTTTTTTTTAAGATTTTATTTATTTATTTGACACAGAGAGAGAGAGAGATCACAAGTAGGCAGAGAGGCGGGCCGAGAGAGAGAGGGGGTAAGCAGGCTTCCCCGCTGAGCAGAGAGCCCGATTCGGGGCTCGATCCCAGGACCCTGAGATCATGACCCGAGCTGAAGGCAGAGGCTTTAACCCACTGAGCCACCCAGGCATCCCAATCATTAACATTGTTAAGGAAAAACATAAACCAGGGAAACGGGACACAGAGTGCTCAGGGGTTAGAAGTTACCTCTTTAGCTATAGTGTTTGGGGAAGGCCACTCCAGGCAGTGATTCGAGCTGAGTAAGCAGTCAGGCAAGCAAAGATCTGGAGAAAGAATGTTTTGGGGAGCCAAGTGCAAAGACCCTAAGATAAAAAAAGAACTTGCTGCAATTAAGGAACAGAAAGGTGATAGGTAAGGCTGGAATGGTTCCAGCTGAGAAACAGAGACAAGGTAGGAGTCAGAACATAAAGAATCTTACAGGCTGGGGCAGCTGGGTGGCTCAGTGGGTTAAAGCCTCTGCCTTCCGCTCGGGTCATGATCCCAGGGTCTTAGGATCGAGCCCCACATCGGGCTCTCTGCTCAGCGGGGACCCTGCTTCCCCCCTCTCTCTCTGCCTGCTTCTCTGCCTACTTGCGATCTCTGTCTGTCAAATAAATAAATAAATCCTTAAAAAAAAATGAATCTTACAGGCTGACAAGAGGTCTACAGTGTATTCTGCTTATATTGTCCCTGATTTGCACTTTTAAAAGATCAATCTGGGCTGCCCTGCAGGGAAAGAACTATAAAGAGGGTAACAATGGATACAGAGACGAGTTAGGAAACTACTACAGAAATAATCACGCCTTAGATTAGAGCTGTAGTGTCTGGAATATAGTTTGCAATGGAACCAACAGGACTTCCTAATGGATTGGATGTGGTTTGGGGGAGGTGCCACTTACAGAGATGCAGAAGCTGAAAGGAAAGCAGGTTTGGGGCAGAAAACCAAGAGTTCTCTTTTGGATTTGTTAAACCCGTAGGATGCCTTTTTGCATAAATTTGACTCTTAGAATCATTCTGTTCTATTCTCCCAATAAATAATCAAAACCAACCAATACATCCAAGAATCCAAAATGGAATGAAGGCAGTAACAAACAATAAACCTAACAGTATTACAAACGAATAAGGGAACCACACTGAAGGGGGTCAGGAAGAAAATAACTTGGGAAATGAACTTTGGAAAACTAGTCTGGATACCATAAAGATGGAAAGAACTATATAGAAATACTGTGAGTAAATGTCTAGCAATTCTGTAACTATTTTATGTGTATACTAAGACCAAACAGGAAAATGAATTTATTAGAGCTAATGAGAGCCAGATTTTTCATCCTTGGAGAAAGAAACTAAAATAAAGGAAAGGGGGAGACAAGAATGAAATTTGCAGAATTAAACTGGAGTCAGAGATATCAGTATAAATATGTGCTTTTCCATACATATACACAAGTAGATAAAAAAACAGGAAGGTTTGTCTATCTGTGTGGATTAGGATTCATTCATGTACTTCCTGGCCCTATCTGCCGAAAGGACCTAGGAGCAAAAATACTCTGGGATCAACCAACTTCTCTCAATATAGAAATATAGAAATATAGTATCCAAGTCTTGGTTTATAAATATCTCCAATAAAAGGAACTAAAGAAAATAAAAGTTTCATTCCAGGGCTAGAACAGGAAAAATACAGGATGAGCCTGGAATATCTTGTTCCAGAAAATAAAGAAGTGTTCAAAAAATGTCGGGGCCCTGTCAAATGATTCAGGACCCAACTTAAAGGAGCTTCCAAGGACTAAAGCTAGAACAATTTGAGCAACAAAATGAATAATGATAGGCTAAATTAAAACCTATAGAATAGGGGCGCCTGGGTGGCTCAGTGGGTTAAAGCCTCTGCTTTCGGCTCAGGTCATGATCCCAGGGTCCTGGGATTGAGCCCCACATCGGGCTCTCTGCTCAGCAGGGAGCCTGCTTCCTCCTCTCTCTGACTGCTTCTCTGCCTACTTGTAATCTCTGTCTGTCAAATAAATAAATAAAATCTTTAAAAAAAAAAAAAACCTATAGAATATGGGCACCTGGGTGGCTCAGTGGGTTAAGCCTCTGCCTTCGGCTCAGGTCATGATCTCAGGGTCCTGGGATCGAGCCCCACATCTGCCTGCCTCTCTGCCTACTTGTGATCTCTGTCTGTCAAATAAACAAATAAAATCTTAAAAAAAAAAAAAAAACCTATAGAATAAAATAAATATCCGTAAGTCCACATTGACAAATAGCTGAATAAATACATACTGGGGGAAAGGGACAACTCTTTTATACAGAAGTTAAAAGAAAATGAGGGAAACATAAAATCACCAGTAGGTAAACACCACAGTAATAACTCTCACAGGCAAGACCTTCCAATAAATGCTAAAATCACTGGGCAAAAAAGTTTGGGGAGAAACGAGATACTAGCATAGTCCCTAACTATCCAAGACATTCATCAATAACAAAGGGAAAAATAGTAATTTTGAGAAGAGAAATGTGGCAGACATCACCATAACAAAGTGATCAAGGTTAATATGAGTAATAAGCCATCTCAACATCACCTACTCCTTGATATGATGTACTGAGAAGGAAGCAACATCACCTCTGTGGTATTTGGGGAATTAAAAAAAAAAAAAAAGGCATAACCTCAATCTAATCAAGAAAAAATATCAGATAAACCCAAAATGAGAGATATCCTATAAAACCAACCAGTAATCATCAAAAGTGTCAAGGTCATAAAAACTAGGAATGGAGGAAGAAGTGTCACAAGTTAGGGGAAACTAAGGAGAGACAACAAATAAATCCAATGCAGGATCCTGGATTAGATCCTGGAGCAGAAAAACCTAAATATTAAAAAATAAAAAAGGTGAAATTCAAATAAGATCTAGAGTTTAATTAGTGGTGATATTATGGAAGATCTTTGTTCTGCTTCACACTTTTTTTATATTTTCTAAATGGAAAATATATTACTTTTACAAAAAAAAAAAAGTTACCTTTTCCTTTCCATGGTGTTTATTCAAAATTATAAATAGTGATTGTAAAAGAATATGTAAAACGGCAACTTACTGCTCATTTTGCTTCCCACCAACAGTTGCCACGGCTCTTTTTAAAATTCTTAGAATAACAGTTTTTATTACATAAAAAAAGTACGGACACTGAGATTACCATGTGTAAAGCACTCTACAGTCAAAGATCTCTTTTAGCCATGGGCTGTGTAGCACCAGAGAAATAGGATTATGATTATGGGTGACTTCTGCCCTAAATTTCTGAATAAGGCTTTAACAATAAAAAGTTATATAGAGTTGATCCTTAACTGACCCCCCACACGATCAAAAATCCAAAAATGTAATTTTTGACTCCCCCAAAACTACTAATATCCTACTGTTGACCAGAAGCCCCACCAATAATATGAACAATCCATTAACATATATTTTGCATGCTACGTATATTATATACTGAAATCTTACAAAAAGTAAGGCAATGAAAAGAAAACATTAAGAAAGTCACAATGAAAAGAAAATACACTTACAGTATTTTACTGTATCAAAAAACATGTGCATATAGGTGGACCGGCACAATTCAATCCTATGTTGTTCAAGGATCAACTGCATTTTTTAAAATGAGGCCCAACATACATCAACCCTGTGACCTAGCAACTTCATTTCTAGGAAGTTACTGAAGACCAAAAAAATGGAAGGATGTGCATGACATACACAGCAACATACATGAATCTCAAAATCATAATGCTCAAAAAGGTCCGATAGAAGAAAAGTATACATTGTATGATTCCACTTATATAAAATTCTAGAATAGGCAAAACTAACCTATGCAGAAAGAAATCAGAACAACGCTTGAGGGTTGAGGGGAGGATTAACTGAAAAGAAGTGCAAGGGAACTTGGGATATGACAGAAATGTTCTGTATTTTTATCAGAGTGATGTTACATGGTATATATGTTTGTCAAAACTGACCAAACTATAAATCCTGTGAATTTGTTGTTTACAAGTTATGCCTCAATTTAAAAAAAAAAAAAAAAAGTACTGATGGGGAAAAAATGTGGCACAAAAAATTCATTTGGTTAAAGTGGTCCATCACATAAGTCATAATTACCTGAATAAAATGTGAAGAATCTTGGGCACTTAAAAAAAAAATAACCAAAAGAAAATTTGACACATGCTACAACAGAGATGAACCTTGAAGACATTATCGTAAATGAAATAAACTAGTCACGAAAAGACAGACAGTGTTATGATTCCACTTGCATGAAGCACCTAAAGTAGTCAAATTTATAGAAACAGAAAGTAGAATGGTAATTGCCAGAGACTGTAGGGGAATGGGATGTAGTTTGGGAAGATGAAAAAGGTTTGAGAAGCAAATGATGGTGATGGTTGCACAACAATGTAAATGTACTTAATGCCAAAGAACTGTATACTTAAAAATGGTTAAAATGGTAAATTTTGTTAGGTATATTTTATCACCAAAAAAACAAACGAACAAATACAAGATAAAAACTCCAAAATCCAATTAGTCTGCTTATCTTGTTGCTTAGCTCTAAAGAGCTATGGAGATCTGCCTTGCTTGCATTCTTTAAAAAGACTCAGTTATTCCTTTCTGAGTCCTTCTGGGTATGAGCCAAAGGCAAAGAGGCTCTATATTTTTCTCTCATTTTATTTTAAACCCTAGGTCTACTGAGCTGTCAAGACAAAAGTCAGTGATGTTTGTCTCCTTCAAAGCAATGGTCCTTAATCGTTTAGGGGTTTATAGATGCTTCTGAAAAATCTAATAAAAGTCACAGGCACGAAAAACTACAGGCAAGTCAGGCAGAAGGATGGAAGTTTCAGCCCACCTTCCTTGGAAACATCCCACCCTAGTTCCCTGGGCCTCAGGACTATCAGCACAGGCTGATATATCAGCACAGGACTATCAGGCTGAATCCATCTGTCTGCCCAGACAGAACAAGAATACGCTAGCACTACCCACAACACTTACCTCATGCTGGGAATGGCATGGTAACCCAATCGGAAGCGGAGTTTGCTGGACCCAGCAAAATCTGTGATCATCTTTTCCCCCACAGTGTGCATGTGTTTGAGAAGCTCAAGGTGTTCTCTGGTCACAACCTTCAGACTGGAAATGGCAGCCCACGGTAAGACCAGCCAGTGGTGACGAGCCTTGGGATATTTATCCTTAATCACCACCACCTGCTCATCTTTGTAAACCTAGAAGAGGGGCGTAAGAGAAGGAAACAGACATCTACCACACATCTTCTGCATGCCAGGTGCTGTCATATTCACTAACTCACTTAATTTCCAACACAGTCTTATGTAAAAGGTTTCCATATCACAGTTTTATCAGATGAGAGCTGACACTTGGATGAGTGTCTTGCAAAGTCACATAGCTAACAAAGTGGGAAGTCTACGACTGTAAACCAGGTTGACTCCAGAGCATGTGTTTTCAATCACCACACTACAAAGAATACACAGAAAACGCACAGTACAAAATAGTTCCTAAGGATCTGCTGTAACATCCTTGCAAGCATTAATTCAAATGCACCCTTCTCCACTCTAACCCAGTAGACCATTTGTCACATCATGTGTTCCAAGAAGCCCTATCAGATCTGGCTCCTTGTCACCCAGGATGTAATTTAAGAACTCAAAGACCCCTCCCAGGATGATGCCTGACTATTAATCCCAGGGCAGCCCAGCAACTACAGTCACAATATATTACCTGACACTCCCTTGAAAGAAACCCCACTAAGGTTAGCACAACTTCCCTTAATAGCACCCAGAAGTTTAGAAGGAACAAAGAAGAGGGGATATTCATTTGAAGAACTTAGCTTCTCTTCGAAGAATCCAGTTGCTAACTTACTAATAATGGGAAAAACCACTTGTTCTCAGAAAATAGCCCAATAAAACGAACCTCATTCAGAAGGACTGATCTCCTTTGCTTTCATTTGTAGTTATGACCTCTGTGGATTAGCCACTTAAAACATGAAGTGTATTTCAATGCCAAAATGTTATTCTGACCTGCATTTTGGGATCCTGCATAGAAATTTTCAAGCCTTGACTCCAGTGGCCCAATGATTCCTGAAACAAAAAGGGGCAATACAAATTGCAAATGTCAAGTTATATTCAGGATTAGTTAATATTGTACATCAGCAAAGCCCAACTGAACTTAGTAATGAGATTAGTTTTTAAGAATTAAGCTATATCCCCTTTACTCAATCACTTGCCTTTATAATCTAAACCAGCTCCATTTTCTTCCTATACAGGATTCACAGTTGTGTGTCTAGACAAAGGCTGGAGATGCCAGAGTGTCAACTGCATCTTCTTTGCCCTCTCCCACTCCACCTACAGCCTAACTACACTTCCACTTTGACATGAGGATGCGAATCACATGATCTATGAACAGTGTTCCAATGCTAACCTTCTACAGATAAACATATGACTGACCCATTTCAGCAGTTCAGTGGTAACTACACCACCATTATCTCTCTACCTTCAAGTGGCTTACCTCAGGAATTCAACAGTAAAGTACACAAAGGGACCTTCACTCGTGACTGGTGACACAAACAAGTGACTCTTTCATCGTGGTTAATAAGCCTTTTCATAGTTAACAACCTCTTACGCATACCTGGGCTTTACAGTGCACAAAACAATCAGGCAGTCATCACATCTCATTTAATCTCCATATCATCCATCAAGCACATGGCCCTCACCTTTTTGGTAGATACATCTTTCCCCTTTTTTGAGGGCAGAGCAGATTGGCTAGGATCACTCCCAGGTTCCAGTCCTGTACAGGACTCCGCTTCCTGGGCAGCATCTCTTTCTATAGAATCACTGCTGCCTGACCTCTTTCTCTTCCTGGGTGTTTCCAGGCCAGGGTTCTCTGCCTCTTCATCAAATTCTACGATATATGGATAAAGTTCATTCACCATGTGGAGAACCTGGCCAGGCTGCAGCTTCACCTCTTGGTCCTTCCCAATTATGACTGAGTCAATGCTGGTGGGATTGACCCCTACCTATAGAATAATCAGAAAATAATCACAATGATAGCAATAATACCACTAGCAGCATAGCCACTGCTATGTTAACCACTTACAGCACGCCAAGCACCATGCTTAATGCTCACTTCCACACATGACAGAGAAGCTTTTATTGGCTGGCACAAACACTGTAAAATCAATAAGAAAATCATCAAGTATAAAATGGAAATCCAAATTACAAATACACATACCTGCTTTACCTTGACGTATCCTTTGTTACACTCTGCTTTCAACTGTACTGAAAGAGATATTAAAAAAGTTAAACCTAAATGCCACAAAGAACCAAGCACTTGCTCCTATTCTCCCTACAGGATAATGAAGCCTCACTCCAGGAGGCAACTTGACTGGGGTTTCCTCAAAGGCCTATGAGCAAAACTGCCTGTTATACAGGTGGCTGGGCTCCAAATCCTTCCATAAAATGTCAACAGCACACATACTCCTTTAGCTCTTGCTAATATCCCTATGAAGCAGCTTCACAGAATCCTCACAAGTCTTGCTATTCCAGCACCCTTAACCCACTCAGGATAACAAACTCTACAATCAGGAAAGGAACCCAGTTCTCTCACAGACTCTTGGTTCATGATTACATCAGGCTTCCACTATTTAATACAACTATAAGATGCCTTCAATAGAGAAAGCCAAAGGATCCATTCCTGGAAAAGAGAAGTTCAGCTGGCCTTAGTAGACACAGTGATTATTCTAGAAAGAGGAATGCAGGAACAGAACAGTCTGAGCATATATGGGAAGAAATAACATTAAACACTTGTGTTCAAAGAAGTGAACAAAATTTCTAGGGGGAGACAGGGTGCAGAGACACCACAGCTGCTATCCGGGAAGGACAGGCAGAAAACAGGATGACACACAAGTCCTTACAGTTGCTGTTATGAAAAGGGGACAGAGAGTGAAAAGCAGTGTCTGCTTCTGTATCTTGGACCTAGACAGCTCAATATGGCTTTTTTCCCCCCATTTAGATTAACTCATGTGGGAAAAATCAGTACTACAGACTCCAAGCACTGAGAAACCCTGTTATGGGGAACACACATGTGGGGGCCTGGTAGCAGTGAGCATGTCCAGAGTTTACATGTGAAAAATGAGGTTATGTGCTAAGGCTTTTTCCTAAGGACCTTCATTTCATCAAATCCCAGGAAAGGCAAATTTAAGAGCTAGATGCCAAAGTCTTAAAAAGATAACCCCCTCTGTGTGAGCCATCATGTAAAGGATGGAACTACCCCATCACTTCTCAGACATGGTTTCAGGCTGGAGGTCCCAGAATTCAACTGTCTCACTGCCCAGTGAGAGGAATCTTCCTGGGCAAAGCAGAGTACAGGATTCAGGTCCACCACCCCATAGTAACAGGAAGGAACCTGCCTATTCCCAATACTGAATATTAACTACTTCCAGGGGGGAGAATCAGGGGTGAATGGGTCCCTGGTATTAGCTAATAGAACGGTTTCTGAGTTTTGTTTATGGCAGACAAAAAGATCCTACCAAAAGCATCCAAGAAATGTGCATCTTTGGTTATCATTATCCTGAGGAACAAAACAGTAATCTGCGCATTGCTATGACCAATTACCTTGTTGTCGAGAACATTTCTTGTCAACGATCTTGGTCTCTGGACCACGCCCAACCATGACTGCTTCCAAATGTGGAAGTTTGATTCGCTGGTGCCGGTTATCCTGTCTCACCAACCAGCACACCCGCATCATTACTCTGAGAGAAAAAAAAACACACAAGAGAATCACTGGAAAAATTAGCACAAGTCCTCCAGAGCCATACTCCAGCACTACCACATACGCCATCTACCAGTGACTTCACCTAGGTCTCAATTTTCTCACCTATAGAACATGACAATGACAGGACTCATGAGGCTCTTCTGAGAATTAAATAAGATAATGTATATATTTACCTCTGTGCCTAAATCAGGCTAAGCAATCAAAAAATTTTTTAAAGATTTTATTTATTTGTCAGTGAGAGAGAGAAAGCGCACAGGCAGAGGGAGAAGCAGGCTCCCCACTGAGCAAGGAGCCTGATGTGGAACTCGATCCCAGGACCCTGGGATCATGACCTGAGCTGAAGGCAGACACCCAACCAACTGAGCCACCCAGGCATCCCAGTAATCAAATATTTATGTTTATTGATATACTCTATGTGCTGACCATTAGCCTACACGCTGAGGATAAAAGAATAATTAAACAATGTTCCTATCCTTAAGGGACCTGGAGTTTAGTGGGACAGATAGAATCAAATATCAATTATTACAACATAATGTGATAAGCACCATAATAAGGGATTAATTAAATATGGCATTAGCTCAGGGAAAGGAATAACTGACTCTTGTAAGGAATATCAAAAACAGCTTAATAGGAAGGGATATTTATGCTGAGTTTTAAAGCGTGAGAAAGAGTTTGCCTGGCAGAAAATTAAAGTCGTAGGAATGGAGGATGTTCTTCAGTCCAAGGGCATCTTTATGTGTATCAGGTTTTCCTCCTTAATCATTGTAACATACCAGTATTAGAATAATAATTTTACTGCCATCTACCAGAAGACTGTCATAAAAAATATATAAACCTACAATGTCTAAAGTGTGAATGTGGCCCCTCTGTGCAATACAAACCTTTACAATAGTGAAGGAACCAGTTTTCTTTTGAAAACCACCTTTAGAGGCACCTGGGTGGCTCAGTTGGTTAAGCATTGACTCTGGATTTCAGCTCAGGTCACAATCTCAGGGCCAAAAATGGAGCACTGTGTCTGGCTCTGTGCTCAGTGAGGCATCTGCTTAAGATTCCACCCCTTAAGGGGTGCCTGGGTGGCTCAGTGGGTTAAGCCTCTGCCTTTGGCTCAGGTCATGATCTCAGGGTCCTGGGATCGAGCCCCGCATCAGGCTCTCTGCTCAGCAGGGAGCCCGCTTCCCCCTTCTCTCTGCCTCCCTGTCTACTTGTGATCTCTCTCTGTCAAATAAATAAATAAAATCTTAAAAAAAAAAAAAAGATTCCACCCCTTAAAGATTCCACCCATCCTGCTCACCACCCCCTCTGCATGTGCGTGTGAGCATTCTCTATCTAAAATAAATAAATAAGTCCTAAAAGAAAGGAAGAAAACAACCTTGAGGGCCACATAGGGTATGAGTAGAAGGGAAAGAGACAAGAAATTTGGGAGAGAGATGAGACCTAACAAAGACAGGGCAAAGGGAATGGAGAGGAAGAAGAAGAAACTGTTACTGTAGACTTAATTACCGACTATATTTGGAGAATGACAAAGGAGTAAAGGCGGAAATAAATCAAGACTTCTAATTCGGAAATAGCCATTAACCACAATGAGAAATACACAAGAAAACATAATTTGAAGTTAAATAGCAGATGAAGAAGGGATGATTTCTGATTGAAACACAATTAGATTAAGATACACAGGTCAAGGTAGGATATATGGGCAGAAGGCTCAGGGAGAGGAATAGGCTGAATATATATATATTTGAGAGGCATCAATATGTCAGAGAAGGTGAGGCAAAGAGAGAGCATGAGATCACCCAGAGAGGGAGAGCAGGGAATTACGGGCAGGGACAAGAATAGGATCTTTGGGATGCCTCCAGAAACATATTGCTCAAGCCTCTAATACCCTCTCTTTGAGAAATGTGCTCTGTAGGCAAGGCAGCACTTATCAGGCCTGGACAAGCATTGTGTCCAAAGGGAAGAAAAAAAGGAACAAGATTTTTAAAAATCAGAATTTCATTACAATCTGCAAAGAAAGGATAATGCAAAGGAGTGAGCAAATGAGTGCTGAGGAGGTGCAAAGTTACAGAAAATTCCACCAGTCAGCAAAGGGTTTGGAAACCACCCAAATGAAAAGGTGGAGAGGACTGATAAGAAAATAAGTGGGAGGGAACATTCCATTTTTAAAAGCACAGGCGCCAGGGACACCTGGCTGGCTCAGTCGGAAGAGCATGTGACTCTTGATCTCTGGGTCATGAGTTCATGCCCCAAGTTGGGTGTGGAGGTTACTTAAATGAATAAAACTTTAAAAAAAGAAAAAAAGCACAAGTGAAAACACAGATTTCAGCAATAAGCCATGGGTGAGGGGTAGAAAGCAGACCTTGTTGGTTGACCCAGAGGAGCTGCCCCAGAGAATCACCAAAAAATGGCAGAGGTATTGAAACACCAGGCTGAAAAGTTTTGACTTAACATTATCAACAAGGAGACAACTGCCAAATTATTGAGCTGCCTACTGAAGTGAAACAACAGCTGTGCGTAGGCAGATTGGAGTGGAGAAGCCTAGAGTCAGAGTCACAAAGCTGTCAACATAATGACCACAGTGAGGTCCAAAAGTTCAGCAGGTCTTTGTGAAGGAGTGGATACAAGAAGCATGAAAAGTCAGCTGTAAACCTAAAATCTTAAACCTGGAGCCTCAAATGATGATGATACTACAGGCAAGTCCCACTTTTAAATGCTATGTGTTCAGAGGAGCATCTGTCTGCACTTGCTGGAAACTGATGAATGAGCAAGCAATGGGATGAGAAGTGAAGTATGTCTTCATCAGGCTTTGGGAAATAAGTCATGGTGACTGGCTACTCACATAATAACCAAAGAAATGTGGAGAGAGCACAGTTTGAGAGCAGGGACAGGAAGGAATCTGATGGGCAGCTGAGAGCATGGCTGGCTGTTGCAGGCTAATAGGAACTACCCCTCCTGCCCTATACACACACTCATTCCCACCAAAGTTCTCAAGTTATGATGTTCCCATTTACTACTTCTTGAGAAGCTAAAGCAGTGACTGCACAATGCTTACACAACTAACCTTAAGCAACATTTTGGCCCATTTTAACCTCCAGTTCCAATTTCTAGGAATGAAGCATTTTAGAATATGGGGAGTACATAATGATAGGTGCTCCTGAATCTTTAAAATAGTCCATCCAATAAAACTCCATAAACTGCAAGTACTATGAAAGAAGGCAAGCCCATTTTTTTTGCTTACCAATGTATCTCCAGAACTTAATATTTGGCATGCAAGAATAATATATATTTGCAAGTAGGTCACCAAATGATAATCCTATTCAGGTTCTTGTCCCTTCCTTCTCTTTCCCCTGCTTTGGCTCCACTTCCATGTGGTCCTTTGCTCCTCTCTTTGGGCAATCCCATCCTCACATCTATGAGGATAAATCCTAACTCTCTGTTTTCCAACTCCCTACTTTTCATTCCAGAGTTCCAGGGATTGGTCAGGAAAAAATTCTGGTTACATATTAAGGAACCAAAGTGATCTGATAGGCCACACAAACCCAGCAATTTGATAACATGGAACTGTGCTGTCCAGTAGAACTTTTTGCAATAATGGAAGTGTTGTAAACCTGCATTGTCTAATAACGTAGCTACCAAGTGACTATCAAGCACCCAAAATGTAGCCAGGTCAATAGAGGAACTAAAGTTCTTAGATTTTTTTTTAAACCTATATTTAAATAGCTACATGTGGCTGATGGCTACCATGATATCCAACCCAGCCCCAGAAATTTGCCCAGCCTGGTAAGTCCCAAATTCCTCAGACTTGAGGTGAAGACCCTCATACTCTAACCCCACAAAGGTTACTTATGTCACCTCCTACTTCCTTTCATAGAACTAACCCACCCTCCCCTTCCCCCGGACTCACATAACTTTATTTTTATGCGCAAATACAACCCTCAAGCTATGAGGTACTGAGTCATGTCTCCCAAGTCATTCTTAATATGAGGGCATTGGGTTATACCCTTTCCCCCTTCCTAGAATCCCAAATCCTCCTCAATTTCCAAGTCCCACCTCTTCCAGGGAGGCCTTCACTGAACTATCTTGTCTTCTCTACATCTTGCCATAGGGTGTGGTCAATTTATCTTCACAGTTCCCTGAGAATTAAATGTGGATGTAATTCTACTCTCCAAATGAAATTATAATCTCCTTGTAAACAGCTTGCATCACTACCCATCTATACAGAAAACTCAGGTCTCTAACCTTTTTTCTGCTTGCGTTGTGGCCAAGCCTGGGGCTGGGCGGGAGGAGGAGTGAGGGGCACGGGAACGAACGTGAGGTGGGACAGCGACCAACGAGAGGGCCTTCGAAAAACGGCCCATGGGAGCTTGAGCAAAGTGAGACGCCTGGAGCCCAAGGACTGTAAAGCCAGGCCGGAAAAAAGCCATAAAAGCGTCATTCAAGGACCATCATTCAAGGGCAGTAACGGCCCCGCTCCGGGGCCCACAACTACGGTTTTCCACCCGACAAGCAGAGGTAGGCCGAGAAGTGCCTTACCTCGACACGGCGGACACAGACAAACCCAGGTCACTCTTCGAAGCCTCACCACTTCCGGCGCTGCGTGATGACGTCACGAGCAAGCCAGCGATCGACCAGCAACATCACCAGTACCCGTCCAAAGATTGGCTGAAAGGGTCTCTCCCAATGCCCGGATCGGGAAGCGTCGGCCCCGATTGGTCCCTCCGGTCCTAAGGCGGTTTCCCGCAACGATCCCATTGGGGACGAGCACTGCTTCTCTCCATACGAGAGCCTCTTCACTAACACCTCTGTGTCTGAATCCGGAGAGACTTCAGGCAACTATCCTCTCTGGGCCGTTTCTAGGCAACTGTGCAGTGCCTTAGCACTCCCTTTGTTAGTAGAAGCTCGCTACCTTTAAAGCCATCTTTTCCGCTGTAGAAAGTACCTGCTGTGGCATTGTTTTCCTACCTTCTTTCGAAACTGTAATCGACTTTCTCTTTTCTCTAGGGAGAAATGTCTGGAGAGGCTTGCCGTGAGGAACCTGATAAGGTGTTTTGTTTTTTTTTTTAAAGATTTTATTCACTTATTTGACAGAGAGAGATCACAAGCAGGCAGAGAGGCAGGCAGAGAGAGAGGAGGAAGCAGGCTCCCTGCCGAGCAGAGAGGCCGATGCGGGGCTCGATCCCAGGACCCTGAGATCATGACCTGAGCCGAAGGCAGCGGCTTAACCCACTGAGCCACCCAGGCGCCCCCTGATAAGGTTGTTTTAATGCTGTCTTTACTAAACGAACTGGCTGACAAGCAGTTAGGGAGGAGAGAAGCAGCGGGCTGCTGGGATGAGATGGGTTTACCGATTTTTATAGCCATTCCGGGATGTTCCGTAAGAGTTATGTATTGCAGTTATTCGAAGGCATTTTGGCAGATAGAAAAATTCCTATCTTTGGGTGAAGGAATAGTTTATAATTTTTCTCTAAATAAAGACCGAACCTTAAGGAGTCAACATTTCTTGATCAAGACGGAATATTATTTCCTTTCATAGAAAAGCAGTTAACGGTATGATAGAGATACCAGAGCTATCAAAATAGGGTGAGAGAATCTTCCAGGAAACACAGAAAAGAGGCAGATGCAGGTTTTTAATAGGGTCACACCAGGAAGTAGGGGGGCACAGGAAGCATGTTAGCGACCCCACAGCCCTCATGGTGGTGGAATGTGATTCACACTACTGAAGGTAAAATGAGATGGCTCTGGTCACCTGACCAGTTCCCTTAGAATTAAGCTTCTCTTAGCCTTTGCTAAGACCTGACCTGCCTTAGTGTGTCTCGCATTCAAAATTGGATTGGATTACTCTATTTGGATTATTTACTATATATTGTGCAAAATTGTGCAGAGTATCCATGCCCAGCCTACTAGGTCTAGCCCTTTGTCTATAGCATATTACTGGCCAGAGAAACAGGGTCACATGGCATGAAGGCATGACAAACACTTAAGAGTTTCACAGACCCCAGAACCAAAAATGTATCACAAACAGATGCATAGAAATTAATAAAAAGTCGTTTGTGCCGTTATCTAATGTGGCCCTCAAAATATAATTCTTGGATCAGTAGCAGTAGCCTCAAAACACCTAGGAACTCATTAGGAATGCAATTTCTAACTTTGCTGGGTGTGGCCCAGCAATCTGGTTTTTCTTTTTCTTTTTTAAGATTTTATTTATTTAGGGGCGCCTGGGTGGCTCAGTGGGTTAAAGCCTCTGCCTTCGGCTCAGGTCATGATCCCAGGGTCCTGGGATCGAGCCCCGTATCGGGCTCTCTGCTTGGCGGGGAGCCTGCTTCCTCCTCTCTCTCTGCTTGCCTCTCTGCCTAATTGTGATTTCTCTGTCAAATAAATAAATAAAATCTTTAAAAAAAAAAAAAAGATTTTATTTATTTATTTGAGAGAGAGAGAGAGACCATGAGATGGAAGAGATCAGAGGGAGAAGCAGACTCCCCCCGACCCCCAGCAGGGAGCCTGATGTGGGACTCAATCCTGAGACTCCAGGATCATGACCTGGGCTGAAGGCAGTTGCTTAACCAACTGAGCCACCCAGGTGCCCCAGCAATCTGTTTTAATAAGCCCACCAGGTTATTGTGATGCATGATCAAGTTAGAGATTCAAGTTAGGAAGGCAAAGACTTCAAACTGTACATCATGATAAATTTGTTTTGTTGGCCTGCTCAGGGCTTTTGGGGGCTTTTTTTACTTTTTCAAATTCAAAACAAATTATGTTTATTTGTAACAAAATACCCATAAAACTTATAAACCATTTTTAAGTATACAGCTCCGTAATGTTAAGTATATCCACATTGTACTGTATCTATCTCCAGAAAGTTTAATCTTGCAAAACTGAAACTATGTGTTAATTTTCTATTTTCTCTTCCTCCAGCCCCTGACAACCACCAGTTTACTTTCAGTTTCCATGAGTTTGACCACTCTAGATACTGCACATAAGTGAAATCATGTAGTAGTTGTCTTTCTGTGACTGGTTTATTTCATTTAGCATAATGTCCTCCAATTTCATTACCTGTAATGTGTCAAAAACTTTCATTTTAAGGTTAAATAACACTCTATTGCATGTATATACCATACTTTGTTTAAAATTGATTTGTCTGTCAGTGGATCTTTGGATTGCTCCCATCTTACTGCTATTATGAATAATGCTGCTATGAACATTATTGTGCAAATACCCCTTCAAGATCCTGTCTTCAATTCTTTTGGATATATTCCCAAAAGTGGGACTGGTGATATGATAATTCTATTTTTATATTTGAGGAACCACCTGCTGTTTTCCATAGCAGCTGCATCATTTTACACTGGACACAAGGGTTCCAATTTCTCTACATCCTTGATAATACTTGTTATTTTCTGGTTTGGGGTTTGTTGTTGTTTTTAACAGCAGTCATCCTAATGGGTGTGAGGTGGTATCTCATTGAGGTCTTGATTTGTATTTCTCTAATGATTTGTAATGTTGAGCACTTTTTCATATGTTTGTTGGCATTTTGTATATTTTCTTTGGAGAAATGTCTGTTCAAATCATTTGCCCATTTTTTTCTTTCTGGGCCCCCATTTTTAAATCAAGTTATTTTGTTGTTGCATTGTAGAAGTTCTTTTTATATTCTAGATATTAATCCATTGTCAGATATATAATTTGCAAGTATTTTTTCCCATTTCATAGATTGGCTTTTCATTCCATTAATTGTGCCCTTTGATGCACAGAGATTTTTAATTTTGGTGTTGTCCAATGATTTATTTTTACTTTAGCTGCCTGTGCTTTTGCTATCATTTCCAAGAAATCATTAGAAGCTTTTCCCCAGTTTTATAGTTTTAGGTCTTATATTTGGATCTTTAATCCATTTAATCATTTTTTTATATGGTGTAAGGTAAGAGTCCTACGTCATCATTTTGCATGTGGATATCCAGTTTTCCTAACACCATCTGTTGAAAACATTGTATTTTCCCTATTGCATGGTCTTGAAATCTTTGTTGAAAATCATTTGACCATATATGCAAGGGTTTATTTCTGGCTTCTCTATTCAATTCCATTACTCTGTATGTCTGCCCTTATACCATTACCACCTGTTTTGATTACTGTGGCTTCATAATAATTTCTGAAATCAGGAGTTATGAGACTTCAAACTTTGCCCTTCTACAAGATTGTTTTGGCTATTCTGCTCAGGAGGTTTTGATTGTTTTTTAATTCCAATGGAAATTAGAAGATCGCATATGAAAATCAGGATTCTTGGTCTTTTTAAAAAAATCAATAAATTCAGCAAATTTTGGCAACAAATAGCCATTGTGAGTGACTGTCCTGTGCTCTCCAGGCTACTGTGTCCACCCACTAATTTATATAACCTGTCTGGTCCCTGAGGGCTCTTCTTTCTTTGAGACTTTGAGAATCCCAGTCTAAGGGAACAGTAGTTGGAGCCAGAGGACCAACCTGGGGAGACTGCAGTGATTAGGTCCAGAGATTAGCTCAGAAGGAAAAGTACAGAATCCTAGGAGAGGGTAGAGCTAGGAAATTTCATTTTGTTTTTAGGGGTTTTGGGGGAGGGCAGAGGGTGGATAGGGTGACGGGAAGGTTGGGAGGACTGTGAGAAAAGACCTGTGTAAGAAAGGAAAATTTTAAAAGCCCAGAAAGTTCAAAAGGAAACAGATAGGTGAAGGCTTGGGAGAAAAATATTCCAAATCTATGATCTACACTGAAAAAGGAGCAATACACAAAAGCCCTACAGTGGACCTCAAGCACATTCTTTCAGGTATGATACAAGTCCTGTGGAGCTGAAAAGTCGACAGTGAAAGGAAATGGTGAGATCTGAGCAAGGGTCAGATAGTAAACCATTTAGGAACTGTATGTGGGTTCATCTTATAGCCAATGAAAAAGCCCTGAAGATTTAACCCGGGGAATAACATTATTTGATTTTTGTTTCATTGGAGGCTGTGGCTGCTGTGAGGAAGAATGGATGGGTGGGCAAGAACAGAAAGGGTGAGAGCAGTTAGGTGTCTACTGATATAGTGCAAAGGATGTTGGCAGCCTGGACAAGAGACAAAAGGTAGATAATTCAAAAGATATTTTGGAGGCAGCATCAACTGGACAAGACATATTCTTCTCTGTAGGGAGACCTAGGTGGAATGCCAAATAATAAAAATCCCTTAATGGGGAAAGGAACAAAACCTAGTGAGCTATAAATTTAGTTGCATGTTTCATATGTCCAAAATCTTCTCAGGTGGCTCAGTTGGTTCAGCAGTTGCCTTTAGCTCAGTTCATGATCCCAGGGTCCTGCTTCTCCCTCTGCCTGCTGCTCCCCCTGCTTATGCTTTCGTGCTCTCTTTCTCTCTCCCTGACTAATAAATAAATAATCTTTAAAAAGAAAAACAAAAACAAAAACAAAATCTTCTCACTGTAGACACCCACAACTCTACCTGCAGTTTTCCTCTGGACCCAAGAGCCTTTCCCCAGTGCAAACACACCACAAATGAGGGGAATCTATGAGCCTGGGAGCATTTGAGAAATGATGTAAAGAAGTGGATGAGTAAACTTGTTTCCTCACCTCGGGGTGAAACAACTTTGAAGTATGTATCACACTGTCTCCCAGAGGTTCTCTGGTAATGCTAAGCCTCGGTTGCCCTGAGTGGTAGCCTACACGTTGGTTTCCTTCCCACCCCAGCCTTGCTTCTCCACACCCTACAGGAGCTTCTTCGGATCATCTCCTAAATGACATACTGAAATCATTGCCTTAGTGTCTGTTTCTGGGAGAATTCAACCCCATAAACTCCTTCTGACTATTTTCTAAAGGTACCATTTTATTTCTCTTTTTAGATAAATTAATAACTCCTCCTGCTTCCCAACTTTTTAATGTCAAAGCACAGAGATTAAATCATATTCACAGAACACTGGGGTAAACTTATGTGGAACTAGATTTAAAAAAATTATTACATTTTCTTTATAATTAACTATGGTAAGAAAAATTAAAAACAGTATTTGGAAAAATAGTACTGATTTTGGCTAAATATTCAAATAAAATATCTTAAAATTTTTTCATTAGAAACTTGAGCATGTCTCTATGAATAATAGTTTTTACTCTTTTTTAAAAAAGATTTATTTGAGAGAGAGTATGTGTATACAAGTAGGGGGAAGGGCAGAGGGAGAGAGAATCTCACACAGACTCCACACTGAGCACAGAGATGGATGCGGGGCTCAATCCCACAACCCTGAAGTCATGACCTGAGTCACACACTTAACCAACTGAACCACTCAGGCAGCCCTGTAAATATTACCTTTTTAACATTGGATTTCATAATGAAATAAAATATATATTTTCTGATTAAAATTTCTTAAGCATAATCTTTTCAAGTTCTTGGTCGTCACCACCTATAACTGGCAGACCAGTAGAGACGTTCTGTCCTATACATCACAGTGTAAACATGCTAATGCATCCATAAACTATACCCTATAATTTACTTTAAGATGTTCCACCTATAATTTAAACCTTATTGTTTCCAACTCCTGCTTTTGGGACTGGTTAACTTCCTACTATGGGCTAATTTCAGGGCTTAACTCCCTCAAGTTTCTAAGAGTTCAGGAAATAGTCACCAAAATCCCAAATAGTGACATTCATACCACTGATGGTTTATGTTAGAACTTTTATTTCAATTCAGCAATTCTAATTTGCGTAAATCATAGATGTGTTGGTCTCTCCTTAAATTTCTTATATAAACGGGTGCCTGAGTGGCTCAGTGGATTGAGCCTCTGCCTTCGGCTCAGGTCGTGATCTCGGGGTACTGGGATCGAGCCCTGCATCAGGCTCTCTGCTCAGCAGGGAGCCTGCTTACCCCTGAGTGGCTCAGTGGGTTGAGCCTCTGCCTTCGGCTCAGGTCGTGATCTTGGGGTCCTGGGATCGAGCCCCGCATCAGGCTCTCTGCTCAGGAGGGAGCCTGTTTACCCCTTCTCTCTGCCTGCCTCTCTGCCTGCTTGTGATCTCTCTCTGTGTGTCAAATAAATAAAATCTTTTAAAAAAAATATTTAAAAAAAATTTCTTATAAACAGATTAAGAAGGTCACAGCAAGTTTTCACTTGTTCTGCCTTGTCACCCACCATCTCTTCATTCCCAGCCTTGGACTAGCAATACTGAACTGCTTACCCTTAACTCCCTCTTCCCCAGTATTGAGATAGATGACTGTCTCTCCTTTTCTCCACTTACTTAATATTTTTGAGTACCTGCTATTAGTAGGTACAGTTTCAGTTATGAGGAATACAGAAATGAACAAAATAAATACCCCTTTTCAGTCTAGTGGGAGGAAAGCTGACAATAACACACAAAGGTATGTTACATGGTGATTTAAGTGTTATTTAAAAAAATACAACTTACACCATGCTGATTAAAAGAATCCTACTCAAAAGCATTCATTCTGATACCATTTATGTTACTTTCTAGAACAAGAAAAACTAACCTAAAATCTACAGTGGAAAAAAAAATCATAACAGTACTTGCCTCTCTAAAAGCAGAACCAGGGATTGACTGAAAAATGCACTTGAAAGAACTTTCTTGGTGATGGTGATATTCTGTATCTTGATAAGGGTTTGAGTGATATATGATAGATGTGTTTGTCAAAACTCATCAAAATGGTACAGTTAAAACTTGTGCATTCATTTTTTTCTATCTAAACTTTACCTTAAAAACTTTAAACAAATATTGAACTCCAGTTAATTAGATGCAAGCTGAAATGGTGAAACGCAAAATGTACTGATATCTGCACTTTATTTAATTGCATCTAAAAAGTAGATGAATAGATAGATGAAGAAAAATGAAATAAAGCAAGCAGAGTAAAATGCCAGTTCTAGAATCTAGTAGTAGTTATATGGGATGAGCTAAGCCCTGGCCCAACTGCGGTACTCAAATGCATTCCTGACATTCATGCTATTTTCTGGAATGTTCTTTTCTCCCAGATTCACTCTTGCCCTTCTAATACATTCACAATGCATCTATAGAATATATTTCAAAACACAAATCTGACCATGTAACTCCCCTGATTAAATCCTTCATGGGCCTCCATTGCTCATCCAATTAAGACCAAACTCACTGTTCTGTCTTCTTTTTACAGAAGACCTAATCTCATCTACCACTCTCCCCTTGCCTATCAACATACCCAAACAAAGGGGTTCTGTTTCAATTTCTTGAACCCCTTCAGTCAAGGTTCTTGAAAACTAGTAGAGTAAAAACTACTCCAGAAAACTTAAAGATGGTGGGGCTGCCCTTGCTGCCATTCCCAAACCATATGAATCCTCTACTATCCAGGCCCTCAACCTCATAATGACAGATGGTTAACCGTAACTCCCAGAACAGAAGGACCTGAGCTCTTGGCATTGTCAAAATCAGCTCTTCCCACTAGTAAGAGGGACGGTGGCTGTAGGAACCCACGCAGACACATGCATCCCACATTTTCCAGTGTCTTGGCCTCCAGCCAGATGAAAGCAGAGAAGTCCTAGCTCTCCATTGGCTGGTACATTTATTCATTCATTCAACAAGTATTTCTGAGCACCTTCAACTTGTCTGACATTGTTTTAGGTACTATGGCTACCACAGCGAACAAAAAGTTCCTGCTTGTAAAGAGCTTACAATCTAGTAAGGGGAGGGGCAGATCATAAAGAAGTATACAGGTCATGTGAGGATAAATGCCATAAAGAGAAAGCAGTATAGAAAGTGATGAGGGTATTTTGTGTATTATGAAAGGCCTTTTTTGAGCACAGACTTAAAAGAAGAAGTCACGTGGCTATCTAGGTGAAATGGGAAATCATTGAAGGATTTTAATCAGAGTAGTGACCCTTTTTTTGGAGCTCTGCCACCACCAACATATACTTAAGTGACATAGCAACTACATTCTACTACTCCGACTACATATATTTAAGTGATTTAGCTACTACATTCTCTCTCCCAGATTCCTGTCCTAAGTCTGGCAGAGCCATTGCTGTTGAAACAAGAATAAGGTAAGGTGACATATCAGAAAATGAAGAGGAAAATTGTGATAAAGACATTGCTGTGACTCTGTAGATAGAAAGCTGCACACAGAGACTAAGTTCTTGCTCTGAAATACCTTTACAAGGTCAGTGACATCAGGAATGAGAGGTGGTGACATCCTCCAGGAAGACCCTTATGCCAGGCCCTACCCCCAAACCTCCAACTCTGCCAGCTAAAATGACTAAACACCAACCTGTGAGCTCAGCTCAACCCCATTCGGCCTAGGGGCTATAAAGAGCCCTGAGACACTGCCTGCTAGGTCAGCACTGCGTCTCTTTTAATGCCCATGCTTCTGAACCTATGACTGGGTCTTCCTGAGGCTCAGCACAGAAACCAATGGCAAGGTGCACCCTGGCATCATCACAAGCCCTACCTCTCCTTAAAGGAAAGTCTGGATGTTGGAGTCTAGATTTAAGCCAGTAGCACTCTCAAGGTCACCTGCAAACTGACCTCCCAGTTTGATGAGTATAGTACTTTCCTAACCCAACACTACCACTACCACCACCAGCAAGTGTGTATACACACACATAAAATGCCTCTGGCCTCACTCCCATACTTGGAGAAAACATAGGAAATTTAATGTTAAAATACTGAAATGGCAGAGCACCTGGGTGGTATAATCTGTTAAGTGTCTGACTCTTGGTTTCAGCGCAGATCATGATCTCAGAGTTCTGGGATGGAGCCCCAGGTCAGGCTCTGCATGCAGCGTGGAGTCTGCTTGAGATTCTCTCTCTCCCTTTGCCTTTCCGGCTTGTGCTGTCTCTCTCTAAAATAAATAAATAAAATCTTCTTTAAAAATACTAAAATGGCAGTTTAACCCAAAAGTAGAAGAATTACTTCATAACTCTATTGCTAGATAGATACAAAAGGGGTACAGAGCTGGGGAGCAGGATTTTAGGTCTTGGAAATTAGAGGGACCTTTCTAGAGAGTCTTCAGACTGGGTCTTCTCCATTTGACATTCACTCAACAAATACTTTTGGCCCCCTTCTATATGCCAGTAACTGTGCTAGGTGCAGGAAATAAAACATTGTGAAGCCATGATCACTGAGACAGCACCCACCCCAGCTCAGTAACCCACTGCATCTGTTTTGGATGTGCTGCCATCCAGCTGTAAGAGGCATCCTTGTGAACTGGCCACCCTGTCAATGATGCTGTCAAGGACACTGCTCCTGATGTAACACACTGTTCTCTTAAGAGCAGCCCCTGGAAACAGTCCAATCTGATCTCTGTTCAGGGAACAGTTTTACTTTTGCAGAGTAATGGGTTTGTTTTTTCACAATGGACACCATGAATTGTGGGACCAATGAGACTGTCAGTTTAGAGATAAATTCATGGCCCAGCTGTAGCAAAATGTGAAGGTCATTCCTACATGCATTTTTAGCTTTGTCCCTCATTATGTTTTGTCTCTATCCATGTATTTATTTCTTCATTCTCTGCACTTTTAATATATGGCATCGTGTGTGTGTGTGTGTGTGTGTGTGTGTGTGTGTGTGTGTGTGTGTGATTTTTGTTGTTTTGGGGTTCTTCTTGTATCCTTAAAAATGGCTATGAACTCTTCCAGATGAAGATATTACCATCCATGTTTATAATACACTATACACATATACATATATGCTATGTTAGAGATGGGTCCACAGCATGATGTGGGAACATGAGAGGGCTTATAATTCTCTTAAGAACATGAGAGAAGACCTTGCATAAGGATCATGCTTGTTTGAATTGAGTCTTTTCTTTGTTCTTTGTTTTGTTAAGGATGTTAGTTTATTGACAATGTGACAACCATTAAACAAAATTAAGTTGCTGCCAAGTACAAGACTTAAAAAAAATATCTCACAGAGTAGATTTTTATGTCG
This sequence comes from Lutra lutra, assembly GCF_902655055.1. Classification (NCBI taxonomy): domain Eukaryota; kingdom Metazoa; phylum Chordata; class Mammalia; order Carnivora; family Mustelidae; genus Lutra; species Lutra lutra. The sequence continues at coordinate 57,167,801 of NC_062290.1, forward strand.
TTTCATGGTTTCATGGGATACTATAGAAATTGTTCACAACAGGGATGCCTGGGTGGCTCAGTTGGTTAAGCAGCTGCCTTTGGCTCAGGTCATGATCCCAGCGTCCTGGGATCGAGTCCCACATCGGGCTCCTTGCTCATCAGGGAGCCTGCTTCTCCCTCTGCCTCTGCCTGCCATTCTGTCTGCCTGTGCTTGCTCTCTCTTCCTCTCTCTCTCTCTGACAAATAAATAAATAAATAAAATCTTTAAAAAAAAAAAAAAGAAATTGTTCACAACAAACTGAGGCTACTTCCACAAGTTTTATTAGGTTTTTTTTTCTGACAAAAAGATTAAGGGGACAAAAAATTCATATCTACATCAGAATTTATGTGCAGAAAAGGAAATTCAGATGGAATATCAAAATAAAATTGAAAATTATTTTATTACAAAGGCAGGTGATGGATTCAAATGTTTACCATACACACACACACACACACACACACACACACACACACACACAATGTCATCAACTGGCAAATAAAGGAGGACAAACAAGATTTAGGAGTTAAAATGACCAAGATCAAGAGTCTCAGTTTGGATATTAAGAATTGGAGATATTAAGAATCATTTAGTTCAGTTGTATACCTGTGCAGCAGTATTCTTCCTTAATTCTTCGTTCCATTTTGCATGTAGACCCCTGGCTTTGTACTTTCCCTGGATTGTGTGGCTGCCTGTGTGAGAACAGGGTGAGAAAAAGAATAGTTGCTGACACATTGTTTTAAGTGTGCTGGATCAGCAGATTATTGTTAAATATACTCAGTTTGAGCTCTCTTTTTTCTTTTCTTAAAAAAAAAAAAAGGAGGTCTGTCAATATAAAAACTCATATTGACCACTGCATACAGAAGACCTCAAAAAAGAAATGTCAGGATCATACGGATGAAGTATTCCACAATTTTAAAAAAAAAGCTATAAACATGTTTCTATCCTTTCATTCTTCAGCAGTGTGAAAAATTACAACCATCATCCTTCATTTTAGAAAAAGAGACCAAAAAGAAAAGGTAAACCAGACAGACTCATGATCTCTTTCAATTACCTACAAGGCCTGGCACTTTAAAGGGGATACTATTCTGTCTTTGCATTGGGGAAAATTACTGACTTTTAACTTAGAGGGACTAAAGAGAATGCATTACTCTTTTTGCCCATCTTCTTTTCTATTACAGGTTTTTTTTGTTTTGTTTTTGTTTTTGTTTTAAAGATTTTATTTATTTATTTGTCAGAGAGAGAGAGGGAGAGAGAGCGAGCACAGGCAGACAGAATGGCAGGCAGAGGCAGAGGGAGAAGCAGGCTCCCTGACGAGCAAGGAGCCCGATGTGGGACTCGATCCCAGGACGCTGGGATCATGACCTGAGCCGAAGGCAGCTGCTTAACCAACTGAGCCACCCAGGCGTCCCATCTATTACAGGTTTTTAAAAACCTCAAAAGTAAAATTACCAGAAAATTTCTCACTGCTAAGACCATAGGCTACTCTGAACTCAGCAATTAGTCACACTGACGCTTCCTGGAGGAGGGCAGACACAGAAATGCCACCGTAGCGCTAAGGTGGACGCTCCACAAGGGCAGGCATACCTCTGCTTTTTCACAGCTTTAGATATTCAGCACCTGGCTTAATGTCTGGCACAATGCATATTCATTCATTGATTCAGTAAATATTTATTGAGTAAATGCTCTGTGCCAGGCAGTGTTCCAGATGCCCGGGATATATCATAAAACAAAGATTCCTACCCAAATGAAATTTTAGTTCAACTGGGAAAGGGGTACAGAGAGAAGAGACAATAGGTAAATACTGTGTTTTACCAGGAGTACAATGGAAACAAGAAAAAGTAAAGCCAGTAAAGGGGGTTTGGGAGTGCGGAGAAGGAAGGGCAGATTGCAATTTTGAATAGGGTAGACACTGTAGGACTCACTGAGAAGGTGACATTAAAACGAAGCCTTGAGGGAAGTAAAATGCTCAATAAACATTTGTTGATTAAATAAAGGAATTAGAGGGATGCCTGGGTGGCTCAGTAGGCTAAGCTTTTAAGCATGTGCCTTCAGTTCGGGTCCTGATCCCAGTATCCTGGAATGTAGTCCCAGATCAGGCTCCTTGCTCAGCGGGGAGCCTGCTTCTTCCTCTCCCTCTGCCTGCCACTCCCCCTGCTTGTGCTCACTCTCTTTCTCTGACAAATAAATAAATAATATCTTTAACAAATAAAGGAATAAAGGAATTAGAGCAAAATTAAGAAAGCAGAAAAGTATAAGGCATGTTCAGGGGATGATGAGAAAACAACTTTGAGAAAGTAGACTATTGGATATAAAGCTGGGAAGGAGGGGGGAGGCTCACCAAGAAGAGCCCTGGGTGTAAAGCTAAAGGATATGGATTCACAAAATTTAGAACTTACAAAGAATTTTGTTATTTAATTATCTTATTTAATTATCATATCTCCAGTAAAGTTAATTTCATCTCCATTTTACCAACAAGGAAACTATGCTCAGAGAAGTTTAGTAATTCTCCTGACATCACATGGTCAGTAAAATCCAGAGCCAGAACTTAAACCTGACTTCCAACTTTAGGCTATCCCTACGGCCCTGTCACCTCCCCAAGAAAAAGTACACAGGAAATAGAAGAAAGTATAAAATATATACTAAAATATAAAAATGATCACATGCCAGGGCACCTGGGTGGCTCAGTGGGTTAAAGCCTCTGCCTTCAGCTAGGGTCATGATCCCAGGGTCCTGGGATCTAGCCCTGCATAGGGTTCTCTGCTCCACGGGGAGCCTGGTTCCCCTCTTTCTCTCGGCCTGCCTCTCTGCCTACTTGTGATCTCTGTCTCTCAAATAAGTAAATAAAATCTTTTAAAAAATGATCACATGCCAGTTATCAAAAAACATAGATAGGATATAAAAATAAAATCTAATGTAAGCTTTTATTTTAAAAAAATTTTTAAATATAAGTTTGTAGGGCGCCTGGGTGGCTCAGTGGGTTAAGCCGCTGCCTTCGGCTCAGGTCATGATCTCAGGGTCCCGGGATCGAGTCCCGCATCTGGCTCTCTGCTCAGCAGGGAGCCTGCTTCCCTCTCTCTCTCTCTCTCTCTCTCTCTCTCTCTGCCTGCCTCTCTGCCTACTTGTGATCTCTCTCTGTCAAATAAATAAAATCTTTAAAAATATATATATATAAGTTTGTAAAATTATACACTCTGTAGAACAACCAATAGATTGTGGGTACACAAAAAAATTAAGACAGTAAACTAAGATCCTGTTTTGAATCATGTACTGTGGTATTGGCAACAGAAAATATGTGATTACAAATCTATCATAAGTACTTTTCTTTTTACTACAAACTTTTGCAAACTTTTACTTCCAGATTGATTTTCTCTTATAAACACAATAATACTTCATAATTTGCTTTTCATCATACAAATATTATTTCTCAATTACCTAAGAAATACATCAATACTCTCCATAAAAAGTTAAAGTCCCTAACCTCAGAAATAAGTAAGCAGTACTATCAGATTAGGGCATATCCTCCAACTCTTTCTCTGTGGATACTTGTATATCCAAGTACCTCCTGACTACATGTGAGGGGTAATATGTTTAAAACTGAACTTCCCATTTTCCCCTCAGAGCTAACCAGGTCTCCTGATTTCCTGTGTCAGTAGATGGCATCACTAATCAGAAACTTTACCTTCCATATTTTATCTGCCCACTCACCTATCATATCTGATCATCAATCTATTCTTATAAGTTCACCTCTATAAGGTCTGGTGTTACCACCCTCTCTTCTCCAGTCTCACTTCCACTGCTTTAATATTGGCTCTCCTTATCAACTACTTCTACTACAGCCCAGCCAGGTTCATGGGTATGTGACGTGTATAGTCACTCAGGGTCTCACACTTAGAAAGGCCCCGTGCTTGGTTTAATGCTCTGCTGTTGCTATCTTAAAACTATTAATAATTTTTTAATAAGGGGCCCTATGTTTTCATTTTGTACTGAGCCTCACAAATTATGTAGCCAGTCTCATACTATCGTAATAGCGTCCTAATGGTACCCATTTTCCCAGGAAGGCCCTGCCCTGCTGCAACCCACCCTCCACCACTCTGTAGGAAATTAAAAAGAAGATATTCTATTGGAATTAGGTTGAGCAATACATGGCACAGAGGTCTGCCAAATTTGAGGCTGAGACTTCTGAAGTAGGGCTTTAAATTGAAAAGATGAATTAAATTTCAATATAAACAAAGAACTAACCCCATTATTTGTGGATACTCTTTGCATTACAAGTACTTAGGGGAAATAGGCAAGGTAAACACAACCCTCTGTGAAGCCAGAGTGGTGTGGGGAAAGACAACAGGCTTTGCATTCAGAGAGACTGAATTCAAATTCCAAACTTGACCAGTTTGGTGGTGGACTTTGGGCAAGTTACTCAAATTCTCAAATTTTTATTTTCCTATTGATAAAACAGAGAAAATTCTCTGGCAGGACCTTTGTGAGACTCACAAAATAATAGAGACCCAGTTCAGTTCAACAAACACTTACCGAATGTCTACCCTGTGCCAGACCATGCCTTTATGCCAATGACATCAAGATGAATAAGACTCCTTCTCAAGGATACATTAGGGAAAAGAGGAGTGAACTGAGGTGAGGAATAACTTTATAATGGAAAAACCTAACAAATGCTACCTCACCAGGTGTGATCAGGTAAACATCAATAGGGATAAGTCACGTTCATAGTATGTACCTTGGATATGATATGATGAAGCTAAACACTTTAACCCTATGGTCTTACTCCCCCAAACCCATTGTAAGACCAAACTAAAATGGAGTCACTTATGTCAGGGACAAAATGGAGATGGTCAGTGCAGACATACAAGGGAATTAATTAATTAATTAATTAATTAATTTTTAAACTTAATTTTACAGGAATTTATAGCTTTTCTCAGAAATCAGCAAGTACATCAGCCGATCCCCAAATGCCAGTCTGTTCATGCCATCTCTGGACTTTCTTATTCCCAACTCAGCTACCCTAATTAAGACAAGAAAGAAGACCACTAGGCAACCAATCACCTGAAAAAACCAAGCACTTCCACATTTACCCCATGAAAAATTCCTTCCAGTTGCCCTGAGTTCCCCAGCTGTCAAGTAGAAAGTCTTGCAATAAACTCACCTTTCTGCTTCATCTTATTCAGTGTGCAGTTTAGATTCTGACACTATAAATCCAGTCTCACCAGGAGAAAAACATGAGACAAACCCAAACTGAATGACAGTCTACAAAATACCTGGCCAGTGCTTCTCAAAACTGTCAAGGTTATAAAAAATATGAAAAACAAATTTTAAAAATCTGAGAAACTGTAACAGTTAAGAGGAGTCCAAGGAGACATGATCACTAAAAGAAATGGGGTATCCCGGATGGGGTCCTGGAACAGAAAAGGGACATTAAGCACAAACTAAGGAAATTAAAATAAAGAATGGACCTTAGTTACTAATAATGTATCAGTATTGGTTCATTAGTTGTAACTACTGTTATCATTTTAACATGACGACAATAGGGAAAACTGGATACCAGCTACAAAGAAATTCACTGTACTGTCCTTTTAATTTTTCTAATCTTAAACCATTCTAAAATTAAAAGTATATTTAAAAAATAAAAACTGGAGGCACCTGGATGGCTCAGTTAAGCTTCTGCCTTTGGCTTAGGTCATGATTTTAGGGTCCTAGGATCAAGCCCTACATAGGGCTCCCTGCTCAGCTGGGAGCTCCCTGTCCCTGCCTCCTGCTTGTGCTCTCACTCACACACTCTCTCTCTCTCTGAAATGAATAAATTAAAAAAAATTGTTTTAAATAGAAAAATAGGGCATCTGGGTGGCTCAGTTGATCAAGCGTCTGCCTTCAGCTCAGGGTCCTGGGATCAAGCCCTAGATCGGGCTCTCCATTCAGCAGGGAGTCTGCTTCTCCCTCTCCCTCTGTACTCTCTCTCTCAAATAAATAAGGAACCTCTTTTAAAATAAATAAATAAATAATAACAACTGGAATGGTGAAGGGTTGCAAGGAAGAGGAGCTCATAAAGAAGATAAACCATGTATAATTATAAAGAGGAGAACAAGAACAAATTGTTGATATGCAAAAAGAAATATCTCCAGCCCCACTAGGCCCCACAGTCAAAAACTAAATGTTTTAAGAAATTTAATTTATACAAGCATAAGAAACAGCATTTTAGCTATAATTTGCTTTCCATTTTATACTCTCCAATAAAAATTTTCTCTTTTTAATCTAAAGAAAAATGTATACAGTAATCCTACACATCCAAAACTGGACTCATCTTCGCCCTCCCTAATTCTGTCCCACCAAAGACCTCGCATCCTCCTCTTTCTGGGCTCCCTTATCTCAGAAAGGACATCCCCAATCATTGTGTTGCTAAGGCCAGAATGCCAGAAGTCAGGCATGACGCCTTCTCCCTCACCTCTGCAGCTGGTCACCATGAACTGCAGATTCCACTTCTATGTTTCTATTTCTCTTTATTTCTATTTCTATTATTAAGCCTCACCACTTGTAATCTTCGCTCTCACAATAAAAGCTTCCTAGGAATCCATCTTTCACATCAGTACCAAATGATTGTTCTAAAATGTAAATATCATCAAATCACCTGTTAAAAAAAGGGTAGCTGTGAGCATTAATATATGACAATTGCAGAAAGTTTAGCACAGTGCCTGACAGGCACTCAGGAAGAAAAAAGTCAGCTCATAGAGTTATATCACCATCCTCCTGAGAATCCTCCAGTATTTTTTTAAGATAAAATTCAAACTACTAACATAGTGCTCAAGCCCTAATGACTTGGCCTCTACCATGCGTCTCTCTATCTCCAGCTACCTCCTTGAATACCTGTAATCTGGCCACATGCTTAGGGAAAGTTATGATGCATACCACTGAAATAAAATCAATGATAAGACAAGAGACCATTCATGATAACAATAAAAAGACAATCTTTAGTAACAATTTCAAGAAGAAATGATCAGGACCTAGTTTTTAAAAAACACTAACTATAAAACACAGTAAAGGGAATATGCAGCTGTATGCATAATATACATTGTTCACAGGTAGGAAGATTCAACCTTATAAACATGACTGATGTATAAAAGCACTGTGACTATAATCACAATCAAAGTCACATTGAATTTAGGGGGAACTGGCCAGAAATATTCTTAAATTCACCTGGAAGGATAAACATACTAGAAAGTGCCAAGAAAAACTGTAAAAAGGAGGACCAGTGAGGGAAACTAGCCCTCCCAGACATTAAAATGCATTTTAAGGGGCATCTGTATGGCTCAGTCAGTTATACGGCTGCCTCAGGTCATAGTCCTAGGGTCCTCGGATCGAGTCCCACACTGGGCTCTCTGCTCAACTGGAAGTCTGTTTCTCCCTCTCCCTCTGATCCTCCCCTGCTCATGCTCACACAATCTCTCTCAGATAAATAAAATATTAAAAAAATTAAAAATGTATTTTAATGTAAATTTACTATATAAGAAAAATGGCAATTTCACATTAGGCAGGAAAAATAGAGTATTAAAACAGAAAACCTAGCTTTCCATTTGAAGAAAAATAAAACTCAGTTTCTTATAAATAATCCTCAGTATTTAAACCAAAATCAATTATAGGTGGAATAAAGATTTAAATGTAAAAATTGGAACCATGAAAATACCAGAAGAAAACCTGGGAGAATATGTTTATAATGTTGGATTGGTGAAAGCTTCCTAAGCATAGCAAATGAACAAAAGGGGAGAGAGGAAAAGAAGGAAGAAGAAAAAGAAACACAAAAGCCAAAAAAGGAAAAGGGTAGTTACTTATTAAATTTTAAACCTGTACTTACGTTGAAGGGATTTCAATTCTAGATGTCCATCTTACAGAAATACTGGCATGAGTGTCTACAGCTGTATTTGAGAATACTCTGCAGCACTGAATGTAAAACACTGGAAATTTTCAAATGTTCACCAATAGGGAATGGTTAAATAAATTAAAATACCTGCATACTATATACTATGAAGCCGTTAAAAATAACAAAGTAGAGGGATGCATGGGTGGCTCAGTCGTTGTGTATCTGCCTTTGGCTCAGGTCATGATCCCAGGGTTCTGGGATCCAGCCCTGCATCAGTCTCCCCACTCAGTGGGAAGCCAGCTTCTCCCTCTGCCACTCCCCCACTTGTGTTCCCTCTCTCACTGTGTCTCTCTCTGTCAAATAAATAAAATCTTAAGAAAAAAAAGGTAGATTTATTTATTCTAACATGGTAAGATGACAATAAATTAAGTGAAAGGGGCAAATTACAAACAGCATGTATGATGAGATACCATTTCTTAACCAAAAAAAAAAAAAAATCACATACTAAATTATTGCCATCTTTTTGTATTTTATATAAATAAGAATCCTTAAAAGCACTAAGTTCTCTTACTGAAAAGCTAGAATATTCATCAAGACATATTTTTAGCATCATTAAGTTTCTATGAAGGAAAAACATTAGAACACATGTAATGATGGTTTTTTTTTTTTTTTACTTTTCATAATTTTTTATTTTGTTTTCTGTGACAAATTCAAATAAACTTTTTCAAAAAGTTTTTATCTAAATTCCAGTTAGTTAACATAGAGTGTAATGTTAGTTTCAGGTGTACAATATCATGATTCAACACTTCCATACAATACCCAGTGCTCACCACGACTAGTGTAGTCCTAAATCCCCATCACTTTTTTTTTAATTAATTTTTTATTTTTTCAGCGTAACAGTATTCATTATTTTTGCACCACACCCAGTGCTCCATGCAATCCGTGCCCTCTACCATACCCACCACCTGGTGCCCCCAACCTCCCACCCCCCACCCCTTCAAAATTCTCAGATCGTTTTTCAGAGTCCATAGTCTCTCATGGTTCACCTCCCCTTCCAATTTCCCTCAACTCCCTTCTCCTCTCCATCTCCCCTTGTCCTCCATGCTATTTGTTATGCTCCACAAATAAGTGAAACCATATGATAATTGACTCTCTCTGCTTGACTTATTTCACTCAGCAGTAATGATGGTTTTTAAGGCCACCAAGAATTACCTAACTTTGTTGTTGGGGTGACAAATTACTAGTTCAAAGCCTGAATTGGGAGGAGAGGATTCTATACTTTTTTAAGTTTAATTTTTTTAAATAAGTGGTACATTCAAATAAGCTAGATATTCTAAAGTTACAGAATGCTATGTTCTGAAATGTGTCCTTCCCATTTTCCTCTACCAGCACATATATCTCCCAAAGGCAACCATATTACAACTTTTTTGGTATCCTTGAGAGATATTCTATAAACATACAAGCAAATAAGCAATGGTTTTCGTTCTTTTAAAACCAACTTTTAGGGCGCCTGGGTGGCTCAGTGGGTTAAGCCGCTGCCTTCGGCTCAGGTCATGATCTCAGGGTCCTGGGATCGAGTCCCACATCGGGCTCTCTGCTCAGCAAGAAGCCTGCTTCCCTCTCTCTCTCTCTCTCTCTCTGCCTTCCTCTCCATCTACTTGTGATCTCTCTCTGTCAAATAAATAAATAAAATCTTTAAAAAATAAATAAATAAATAAATAAATAAAACCAACTTTTATGCCCCTTGTTTTAGTCTTAATAAAGAATTAAGCTCACTTAGCTTGAAGGATTTTTGATATCAAAAAAAGCTATTTCATAGCTTTATGTTGACTTCCATCTTTCTCAAAGTTGTAGGAACTTCAATTGGATTCCTGAGGCAAAAAGAAACACTAAATACAGTAATATTTAAGAAATACTAGAGGGGGGGGCGCCTGGGTGGCTCAGTGGGTTAAAGCCTCTGCCTTCGGCTCAGGTCATGGTCCCAGGGTCCCAGGGTCCTGGGATCGAGCCCCACATCGGGCTCTCTGCTCAGCAGGGAGCCTGCTTCCTCCTCTCTCTCTGTCTGCCTCTCTGCCTACTCGTGATCTCTGTCTGTCAAATGAATAAATAAAATCTTTAAAAAAAAAAAAAGAAATACTAGATATAGTAACATTCATTGCGGAAACTCTCAAAGTGATTTGATACATATATTCTACTTATTATTTCATATGCCTAACCGATGTTAGCTTAACAAACACGTGGCTTATAATATGGTAAAATTGGAATGCCTAGCCCACTGCCCTTAGCTGTGACAACATCCAATTACTTGCAATTCCCTAGAAGTATCACATTCTTTCACCCCTTACCCTTCTCTTGTGCTTCTATGTTGGGAATGTTTTTCTCCCTTTAAAAAATCAGCTCAGTGGAGGTTCCTCAAAAAGGTAAAAAGACCCAGGAATTGCACTACTAGGTACATACCCCAAAGATACAAATGTAGTGATCTGAAAGGGCATGTGCAACCCAGTGTTCATGGCAGCAATGTCCACAATAGCCAAACTATGGAAAAAGCCCAGAAATTCATCATTAAATGAATGGATAAAGATGATGTGGTGTGTATGTGTGCATACACACACACACACACACACACGTGTGCACGTGCATATATATACATATATATGCGTGCACGCACACACACAACTCCCCATCAAAAGAAAATGAAATCTTGCCATTTGCAACAACGTGGATGGAACTAGAAGATATTATGGTAAGCAAAATAAGTCAATCAGAGGGGCACCGGGGTGGCTCAGTGGGTTAAAGCCCCTGCCTTCAGGTCAGGTCATGATCCCAGGGTCCTCAAATCGAGCCCTGCATCAGGCTCTCTGCTCATCAGGGAGCCTGCTTCCTCTTCTCTCCCTGTCTGCCTCTCTGCCTACTTGTGATCTCCCTCTCTGTGTCAAATAAATAAAATCTTTAAAGAAAAAAAAAAAAAAGTCGGGCGCCTGGGTGGCTCAGTGGGTTAAAGCCTCTGCCTTCGGCTCAGGTCACGATCCCAGGGGCCTGGGATGGAGCCCCACATCCAGCTCTCTGTTCAGCAGGGAGCCTGCTTCCTCCTCTCTCTCTGCCTGCCTTTCTGCCTACTTGTGATCTCTGTCTGTCAAATAAATAAATAAAATCTTAAAAAAAAAAAGTCAGAGAAAGACAATTACATGATTTCACTCATATGTGGAATTTAAGAAACAAAACAGAGAAGCATAGAAGAAGGGGGTAAAAATAAAACAAGGTATAATCAGGGAGGGAGACAAACCATAAGAGACTTAACCATAGGAAACAAACTGAGGGTTGCTGGAGAGGAAGGGGGTGAGGGATGGGGTAACTGGGTGATGGACATCAAGGAGGGCACATGATATAAGCAACTGGGTGTTCTGATGAATCACTTAACTCTACCTCTGAAACTAATAAGACACTATATATCAACTGAATTTAAATTTAAAAAAAAATAAATAAAATCTTCAGAAAAAGCGGTCAGCTCAACTACTTTTCCACAGATTCTTTTTCTATTCCATCAGATTTGATATAGGAGTCTCTTCCTTGCTGACCTCTATTTTGTGGTTCTTTTGAGTTAGTTGACATGTCTGGTTCCCTACTAAAATCTAAGCCATGTGAACCGAGCTTTTTCTACTTTGCATCTCCAGTTTCCTTGGTGGCAGATAAATACTCCTATGTTTAGTATTATTGAATGTAACACTCCATTTTCCATTATGGCCCCCATCCGGACACTTAAAAATGCAAGGACTCACTTTGCAGACTGTAAATCCAAGTTTACAGACTGGTGGGGGTTAAAATTTAGGTAATTAAAACGATTTGTTAACCACTCTTGGTGCCTCTCACTGGTCAACAAAATGAATGCCAGGCCAGTAGCCCAAGGCCCTCAGTTTGGACCAAGGTATTCCAAACATTTTCCTGTGCCCAACGTGTAGCACACGGTCAGGACCAAGGTAAATAACATACGTGCATGGCCCTGGACTCGCACAGAGTTATTCCCACTCGCAATTTGGTGGATTACAAGGCCACGGACTACGCGTGAAAAGGAGCAAGTTCAGAGACCTGGGAGATCGTCCAGAACAATTCACTTCTTCCTCCGCGGGTTCCCAGAATCTCAGGACTGAGGAGCTAGGCCAATTACAGATGCTCAAAGCGGCATAAAAGGAGTCGGCAGGGAGGAGGTAGGGCAGGGTTTTGTTCTGAGAGGTTCCTCTCCCCAACTCAGCTCCTGCATGGGGCTCTGTTCCCAAGCCCTTCTCGGGTCACAGGCCGTTGCGGACCCGCGGGCTCGGGAATCCGGAGTTGGGCTGGTACTGTCCCGCTTATAGCTACCCCCGCTCCCGCCCGAGACTTCCGCACTCTGTGGCCCACCTGGTGGAGAAAGGAACTCCAGAAAGTTCCACGAGCTCCAAAAACCCAAGCTCGCACCCAACCCCATAAGGCCCTTCGGCACAGCTCCTCCCAGGCCGATTGCCCCCGCGCTGTTGCCTAGGTAACCACGGGGCGGTGGCAGCGGCGAAAGGGGCGGGACTTCCGTCGAGTGACGCGTCGGGACTCGGCTACAAAAGACGACGGCTGCGGCGCGCCGGGCGGAACTTTCCAGAACGCTCGGTGAGACGCGGAGGAGCGGCGGCTACCCGAGCTGCGCCCAGCAACGCGCTCCTTCCCGCTCCCCCACATCGGCCTCGGCCCTCTCACCGGTGAGTTTCAGCCCTCGCGCTTCCCCTCGTCCCAAGGCCGGCGCCATTGTTGGCACGGGAAGCCGGATGGGACCGCGGTCGGAGGCGGTTGGCTCCGCGTGGGCGGGAGGGTTGTCGGTTCCTGTACTCACGATTCTCATTTTGGGAGGGCTGGTGTGGTGCCGCGGCAACCCATCTCCGGCACGCGGTGAGTGGGCCCGAGACGTTACTGAAGCATTCTCCACTCTCTGTTTAGCCTGAGGTCCCCGAGGACTTGCCGCCTTCGGCTTTACACCCGCCGCCCCCCGCCCCGTGCGCGCCCCCGCGTCCTCTCCGCCCCAGCTTGTTGGGGGTGGGCGACCATGCGCGCACGCGCGAGAGGGGCGAGGGGCTGCGGCGGGGAGCGGGGCGGAGGCTGCGGCCGCTTCTCTGGTCTCTCCTCCTTCTCTTTGTTGAAGGCTGGCTGGGGTTCTCCCACCCCTTCGGTCAAGGTGGAAAGAAGAAAACCTTTAAGATCTGCCCTTAGTGCAGGGGAAACCTAACGGCATATAAACTACGCTGGTTTGTGGGGGCGAGAGGGGTTCGGTGGTCAAAGTGGAGATGCTGTAAATTCTGTGATTGAGAAACATCCTTAGGAGGGGGGAGGGGAGGTTGCTTTCTTGTGCTTTTAATCAGTTTCGTAAACCACTCCCTTTACTCCTCCCCCGTGCCCACATTTTTTTTTTTAATCTAGGGAGTGTGCTTATCAGATTTACCAAAGACAATGATAATGTAATAACCAATAGGCTGAACCTATTGGTGCCCTTTTTGATTACTGCTGTCAGTACTGGAAAGAGAAACAGGAAGAATCCAGATAATAGTGGCATTAGTATGGAGCTTTCCTGTGGGAGAGGGGGAACCAGCTGCCGTAGAAGGCCTTTGAATTATCCCGATAATTATTAGCTAATACTTAGTTGGTTAGAATTTACAGCTGAGTTACCAAAGAATGGTTACCTTCTCCGAAGTTTAGGGAAGGCAGGCTTTTTAAGTCAGATTTGGGGAAGAAGCAGAGGTCTCTGCCTTAACTCTGATTTTTACTAATTAAGATTTCCAGTTGAAAGTTAAAACTGCATTTTATTTCAGGCTGTAGAAAATGGTGAAAGAAACCACTTACTATGATGTTTTGGGGGTCAAACCCAATGCCACCCAAGAAGAACTGAAAAAGGCCTACAGGAAACTGGCCTTAAAGTACCACCCTGATAAGAATCCAAATGAAGGAGAGAAGGCAAGTGATATACTCAGACTCTTAAATGTAGCTGTGTGATTCTTTGCCAGGTGTATAGTACTTATTACAACCTGACAATGAGTACGTGTAATACAGTGACTGCTTTGCAACTCTTTCAGTGAAATTTTTTTTTCTCAAACAGTTTAAACAGATTTCTCAAGCTTATGAAGTACTCTCTGATGCAAAGAAAAGGGAATTATATGACAAAGGAGGTGAACAGGCAATTAAAGAAGGTGGAGCTGGTGGTGGTTTTGGCTCCCCCATGGACATCTTTGATATGTTTTTTGGAGGAGGAGGAAGAATGCAGAGAGAAAGGAGAGGTAAGAATAACCTAGTCTAGGGTGCCTGGGTGGCTCAGTGGGTTAAGCCTCTGCCTTCAGCTCAGGTCATGATCTCGGGGTCCTGGCTTTGAATCCCACATCAGGCTCTCTGCTCAGCTCTCTCTGCCTGCTGCTCTGCCTACTTGTGATCTTTGTCACATGAATTAAAAAAAAAAAAAAAAAAAAAGACTAACGTAGTCTACATGGAGCAAATTAAAGTAGCCATTAGTGAAAGCAGATTCTTCAGAAAGTATTTATTTGTAATGCTTGTTTACGTGTTGGTGTAATGTTGCAAACTGACATATACTGCCACTTTGATTTATGATGTTTTTTAAACTGGGATTGATGTAGCCAAAAATAGGCCAATCAAGTCCTAACAAGTAAATGCTTGTAGGCCACCTGAGTGACTCGATCAGCAGAGCATGCAACTCTTGATCTTGGGGTCGCGAGTTCCAGCCACATGTTGGGTATAGAGATTACTTAAATGCTTGTAAAGCCCTCTGATACCTTTATCAAGCATTAATTAAAGGAATAGAGTAAAGGACAAAACACTTTCTAAAGAGCTTTTTTGACCCCCACCCCCCCCCCCCATCCAGTTGGAGGTACATCGCCTTGTCCAGTTAAAAGTGAGTTAAATTAGAAATTAACATTTTTTCAAGGTCATATATTGGAAGGTAGAGTCAGGAATGGATGGAACACAGGTTTTTCTTAACTCCAAATAGCTTATGGCCTGTTTAATCTTGTTTCAGCTTCTTACTAAAATACGTGTGCTTAACCTTTAACAAATGTGGTTGCAGAATTTACTTCAGAAAAATTTGCAATCATAGTTAATTGTTGAGGATGATTTGTCCCACAGAAAAAAAGAGTGGTTTTTATTTAGAAAAGAAGAATTTTAAGGAATTGGCTGGCAGACTTTGACTTAGATTAATGAAAGTTGGGTTTTGGTGTGATACTGAAGGATATGTAACCACACTAAAGGAGTTTTTGTTTTCCTTCCTTGTGTTCTCAGATCTATAAAGCTAAAGTAAGAGGGGCAGTTTTTAGCATGTCAGAACCAAGTGCATGGACTATATCTGATACAGAACCAAAGGTGGAACGAGGAACAAAAGGATATAGTTAATGGTGCTTCACACTCTTTGGGGAACTAAAAGTATTCATTAGACATGCAGATACGAGAAAATAGGTTTAAGGCAGTACTGTCCTGTGGTGGGTAAAAGTCTCTGGAAGAATCACTAACTAGGAATTTACTAACCATTGGCAGGTGATTTCGTTTGTGTAGCCTTTGTGTCCTTATGCAATCTCCACCTTCCACTTCGCATTTTAAGATGAGATAGGTCACTCCTTTGTATCCCCTGGCTGCATTTAAATTTAGATTAATTTGAAACAAAGAATCCTTTATCTGTGGTATTACTAAGGTGCTAAATCGCCACATGTGATTAGCAGCTTCTGTATTAGGTATCGGGGTTATAAAATATTTGTGACTGCAGGAAGGTGTATTAGCACTGTATGAGAAATACAGTTTTTAAGTACTGTTGTCCCAAAAGTAAGTGTGCTACTCCTGTGTCAGAAAGAAGTGAGAACTAATGATCTTCTGCAGAGACTGGATAAGTATATCTGCTTCCCTGGCCAATCTTGCTTAGTTGGACTTACTGTGTTGAATTTTTTAATGAAATAATTGGTCATATCATTGCTATACTAAGTGAGATTCAAAGAATATATTACAACAGAGATGCAGTTTGAATTAATTTATTGGGAAACCTGCTATTTAATAACTGGTTTCCCAAGTGATTTTGTAGTTG
Organism: Lutra lutra; assembly: GCF_902655055.1. Classification (NCBI taxonomy): domain Eukaryota; kingdom Metazoa; phylum Chordata; class Mammalia; order Carnivora; family Mustelidae; genus Lutra; species Lutra lutra. The sequence continues at coordinate 57,183,763 of NC_062290.1, forward strand.
ACATTTTTGATTGCTGTAGTTTGTAAGATGGCCGCAAATATGTCCGTAGGCAATTACTTTCACCTAATTTTCCTCATCTGAAACTACATCTCATTTTGAGATCACAAGTGATAATGTGACCTTTTATGTATGTAGTAGGTGCTCAACAGATGTATTTTGTGAACGTCATCTTTCATATCTTTCTTTGAAGTGCAATGAACACAAAGAGGAGTAGCATCTCAGACTTTTAATGAGTACTGTTTTTGTTTTAGGTAAAAATGTTGTGCATCAGCTCTCAGTAACCTTAGAAGATTTATATAATGGTGCAACAAGAAAACTAGCTCTGCAAAAGAATGTGATTTGCGATAAATGTGAAGGTACGGTCTTTTTTAACACCTCTAAATAGAACTGAAAATGAAACTTAAACTCTTCTGGATATATAAAATTGACAATACACTACCTAAATCTTGCAGGGTGCAAGTATGAAGAAAACATGAGCCTACCACCTTGAGAAATATTGGCAAAACACCACCGTGTGTGTGTGTGTGTGTGTGTGTGTGTGTGTGTGTGTGCGCGCGCGCGCGCGCGCGCGCTAAATACAATTGGGATCAATCAAATTCGGTGTCTTTTCCTCAATGTTGTTTAGAGGTGAACAGTTGCTGTTCCCTCTAAAACGTAGACTCAAATTCATATGGTTTCAGAGTCTATAATATGATTTTGATAGTGTCCTCTTTTTGGGACCACTTAGCTGTTCAGACAAATTCTTTGCTAAGAACCTCTGATCTTTTTTTAAGTTATTTGTTGGAAATGTTCTTTCCTAAAGAGTGAATGCTTTAAAATGGTCCCATCTCACAGATAAAGTAGTCCTAAGAATGGTGCTTTGAGAGTACATGCTCAAAACAAGATTCTGAGTTGGCACTTTAAGACAGCAGTCAAAATGTCAGTAGATAATTGAAGCTGATGGTGTCTGTATTTTATTGAATGTGAAAACCTGAATTGTAGGGGCGCCTGGGTGGCTCAGTGGGTTAAGCCGCTGCCTTCGGCTCAGGTCATGATCCCAGGTCCTGGGTTCGAGCCCCACATCAGGCTTTCTGCTCAGCGGGAAGCCTGCTTCCTCCTCTCTCTCTCTGCCTGCCTCTCTGCCTACTTGTGATTTCTCTCTGTCAAATAAATAAATAAAATCTTTAAAAAAAAAAAAAAAGAAAACCTGAATTGTAGACTTTCAGGGCAGAATTCTATCAGATATATGTAAAAACTCATTTAAAACCTTTGTTGTTGTATCTAATACTAATTCAAACATTTCTTTTTAAACTATTTAGGCCGAGGTGGTAAGAAAGGAGCAGTTGAGTGTTGTCCCAATTGCCGAGGTACTGGAATGCAAATAAGAATTCATCAAATAGGACCTGGAATGGTTCAGCAAATTCAGTCTGTGTGCATGGAGTGCCAGGGCCATGGGGAACGGATCAGTCCTAAAGATAGATGTAAAAGCTGCAATGGAAGGAAGATAGTTCGAGAGAAGAAGATTCTAGAAGTTCATATTGACAAAGGTGAGTTCTGAGCCACTTTCTTAATTGTGAGTTCTTGAGTGTTGTAGCAAGTTTATTAATACTATATTTTGTAATTGTTAAAAACCGTCTTTAATAGGTTTTATGTATGGTATCACTCAAGGATAAGTCTTAGCTACATATAAGTGCTTTTTTATGCCAAGCTTTTGTATAATTGTAGTGAATACTTAAAGGATCTCCTCACTTAATATGACACATCAGCAAATGATTGAATAGTGTTCCATACTTAACTCTCTTCTATTAAATCATTAGTTCTTCCACTTTTTGTTGCAATTAACTTCACACAGTGGTAATTTTCTTGGGAACTGCTAAATTTAAGGGATATGCCTACCTTTTTTTTTTTTTTTTTAAGATTTTATTTATTTATTTGACAGAGATCACAAGTAGACAAAGAGGCAGGCGGAGAGGGAGAGAGGGAAGCAGGCTCCCTACTGAGCAGAGAGCCCGATGTGGGACTCGATCCCAGGACCCTGAGATCATGACCTGAGCTGAAGGCAGCAGCTTAACCCACTGAGCCACCCAGGTGCCCATGCCTACCTTTTTTTAAGATTTTTTAAATAATCTCCACCCAGGGGGCGCCGTGGTGGCTCAGTCAGTTAAGTGTCTGCCTTCAGCTCAGATCACGATCCGAGGGTCCTGGATCCAGCCCCGAATCGGGCCCCCTGCTCATCGGAAGGCCTGCTTCTCCCTTTCCCACTGCTTGTGTTCCCTCTCTCGCTGTGTGTGTCTGTCAAATAAATAAAATCTGTAAATCAATCAGTCAATCAGTAATCAGTCAGTCTCTCCCCCAACATTGGCCTTGCAGTTAGAACGCTGAAATGGAGTCATGTGCTCCACTGACTGAGCCAGTCAGGCACCTGGAATATGCTTGCTTTGAAGGATGGAGGGTGGGGTTAGGTGAAGAATTCTGGAGATCTCATAAAGATTTCCTTAATTTTTCTAAACTAATGAGCATGTTTCATTAGTTGATATGTAAGAACTTAGATTATGAATATGTAGTAATGCCTTTCAGACTTTATTAATTTAAAATGAAACTAGTATTGCATATTGGTGGAACTATTGATAATATGAACATTATATATTATTACATACATTTAACATTAACTTAAGCTCGTGCAGTAGTATTCTTCCATATGAATCAGGATACCAACTCTCCCATCATTTTTTCCTCTTTAATTGGTCTGTGTTTAGTAGGATTTTTTTTTTTCTTTTTACTCCTGCTCTGGTAAGACCTCCCCTTTTGCTATAAGCAGTATGTATTTTGAGGGCATTAGTGGTGAGTGAAGCCATTTTTGCTGTATTTACCCACGGTCTTTAAAGTAATGGAACAACTAGCAAAAGCTAGTAGTTTAATTACTTCATCACCATAAAAAGACAGTTACTTGGCTTCATGAATGATTAAAGACTGTTTAGTTTTGTCAGTGTTGAATACTGGTATTGTGGTTTAAGTTCTTAGTTTTTTAGGGGTACATACATACTCTGAAGTATTATGTCGGGATTTTGCTTCAAAATATGTTGGGGGGGTACCACGGGTGGAGGTATGATACATGAAAATGGTAGTCATGCGTTGATCGCTGCTGGATCTAGTTTGGTGATTGTATAGGGATTCATTTTATTTATTATTTTTTATTTTTTTAAAGATTTTATTTATTTGACAGATCACAAGTAGAGAAGCAGGCAGAGAGAGAGAGGGAAGCAGGCTCCCTGCTGAGCAGAGAGCTCCATGCGGGACTCGATCCCAGGACCCTGAGATCATGACCTGATCTGAAGGCAGTGGCTTAACCCACTGAGCCACCCAGGTGCCCTAGGGATTCATTTTAATACTGGCTACATGTATGTTTAATGTTTTCTATAATGAGTGAAACAATTCTCATGTGGGTCACCTTGGTGATCATTATTTCAGGAGATAGAGGGATATGAGTAATGAAATTAAAATAATTAACATTTATAGTTAATAATGTTTGCTAGTCTGCTGATTCGCTGGCAATATGGGCCTTTTTTTTTTTTCTTTTTTTTTTTTTTTTTTAAAGATTTTATTTATTTACTTGACAAAGATCAGAAGTAGGCAGAGAGGGAAGCAGGCTCGCTGCTGAGCAGAGAGCCCGATGCGGGGCTCAATCCCAGGACCCTGAGATCATGACCTGAGCCTAAGGCAGAGGCTTAACCCGCTGAGCCACCCAGGTGCCCCCAATAGGGGCCTTTTATTTAAGGCCTTGGTGAGGTAGGTCTCTGAGAAAGTTAGTATTTATTTTGGAAGGTTATGCGACTTGCTTCCCCAGGGTAATCCAGCTAGTAGTAAGTAATAGCTCTAAAATTTGGAGACTTACCTCTGTAGAGTTTGTGTTCTCTACTACATCCACTTCGTAAGAAACGGAACTGATTTAATCATGTGGGCATTCTCAGTCATTTTGGTAAACCTACATCTACCAAGACCTTTTTTTTTTTTCCCTCCCACAGATTCACAAACGTGCATCAGTGTTTTTTTTAACAGATTGAGATTCTGGCATTAGTTGGATGTTAAACAAGAGTATAATGAAATCTTTTGTTTTTAGGCATGAAAGATGGCCAGAAGATAACATTCCATGGTGAAGGAGACCAAGAACCAGGACTGGAACCAGGAGATATTATCATTGTTTTAGATCAGAAGGACCATGCTGTGTTTACTCGGTAAGAACTTTTATGAACTACTCGAATTGACATCTTGCATATTTTTTTAAATGGGCTTTTCATTACCTTAAAGACATTTCTTGGAAATACTGTGAAATAATACTGTTTATGATGAACTTGGAGTGAAGCACAAGAATGATTAGCAACGTGTTAAATATCCATCTGTTGCTAATTTAAAGCATTGGATTAGAGTAGGGTTTCAATAAATGTGTTGGGAATGACACCTGAAGGAACTGGTTTTAATTTGATGAAAAGAGCATTACAGCAAATGTCTCAATGGAAAATGCTGTCATTCGAGGTGACTCTACATGAGTTTTTTGGTAGAGTATTCTGGGTAAGATATTTTACTAATACGGAATGGAAAAGAAAGTCTAAGCACAAGGAGGGAGTGGGATGATGTAACAGTTCAGGGATGGTAAGTAGTAGAGGCTGCCTAGAATGTCAGAGTCTGAAGTCCAGGAAACAGCTGGCAGGATCCATATATATTTGCTGTTTCTAGATCTCAGCTGTTTTGAGAATGGGGAAAGAAAGGACATCTTCGTAAAAGATCCCCATACACCCTTGCTGTTAAGAGAACATAACTGCCTGCTGTGGTATGTCTGATAATCGGTGATTTGAAAGATACATTAAGTATATGTCATATTGACATTGATATAGGCGAGGAGAAGACCTTTTCATGTGTATGGACATACAGCTGGTTGAAGCACTGTGCGGTTTCCAAAAGCCAATATCTACTCTGGACAACCGAACCATTGTCATCACCTCTCATCCAGGTATAATACTTCAGATGAGCTTGTCTTTCCTCTAGTATTGTCATGATCTGCTCCTAGCTGGTATGGGCACTGAGAAAACTGGTATTTTACTTGGTCAGTTACGTAACTTACAGGCTGAGCTGAAATTGTATAGGGTATTGGGTCTTTTGGGCAGCTCCTAAAAAGGTAATGGGATTGATGGCTTCACATAAATTTATTCCTGTCAGTGAGCTAGCACATTCCTCTGTTCTTTTTTTCCCCTACTCATAAAATTGTGACTATTTAAGGGAAAAACTTGGCTTCTGTGTTTTTAGGTCAAATTGTCAAGCATGGAGATATCAAGTGTGTGCTAAATGAAGGCATGCCAATTTATCGTAGGCCATATGAGAAGGGTCGCCTCATCATCGAATTTAAGGTAAGCTATAAAGTATTGTAGGAATACCGAAGAATGATTAGCTTATTTAAATAACAATTATATTTCCAGATAGTAAGGTGCATCAAACTGATACTCTTGTCCAGGAAGAAATAAATTAAGCTAATACAGGGCTATAACTGGGATTTTAAAGTTCACCAGAAGCACTCAAAATAACTACTGTGGCTTTTTGGCAAAATACTACAAGGCTTGGTTTGCTAGGATGGTTTATAAAGCAACCCTCAGTCATTTTTTTCAGTCTTAAATTGTCTGGCCCTTGATCCATAAATACAGCTTTTATTAAAAACATTTTTCAGGGATGCCAAGTGGGCAGTTTTGATAACTGAAATTCTGGTGACCATAGAGTTAAAAATACTATTTTTTAAATCATGTTTTATAGAAATTGAGAATTGGGGGAAAAAAAAAAAAAACTTTGGGGCAAAGAAAGAACTGCCTTCTTGAGAAAAAATAGCTTTTAAAAACCTGTTAAAAGGAATTAGTATGTATTTCAGGATGGGTTCTACTATGTGCTGAGTAGAACAGTGATCATCACAACATAATTTTGCGAGGATGATATTTTTTTTTAATGCCTTAAGTTCTAGTTCAGCGTACTAGCTAGATAGATGCACTGCCTTTTAGAACACATGTTCTAAACTTGGGACTGGCAGATTGACCAAAAGATCATCATGTGTGTCATCACATGTTTTTCTGGGGAAAAAATGGGTCAGTGGTAATATATATAAGTAACAAATGAAATACAGCAAACTGAACTTACAGTAGAGATTTCTTCTTACAGGTAAACTTTCCTGAGAATGGCTTTCTGTCTCCTGATAAACTCTCTTTGCTGGAAAAACTCCTACCTGAGAGGAAGGAAGTAGAAGAGACTGATGAAATGGACCAGGTAGAACTGGTGGACTTTGATCCAAATCAGGAAAGACGGCGCCATTACAATGGGGAAGCATATGAGGATGATGAACATCATCCCAGGGGTGGTGTTCAGTGTCAGACCTCTTAATGGGGCCAATGAATAACACTGCTGGCATTTTATGTGCAGTAGTGAATGAGTGAAGGACTATAATCATAGCTCACTACTTGCTATTGTTTTTGTTTTAATATTCAACTATAGTAGTGTTTTAAAAGTTAAATGAAGAATAAACTCAAATATAAAAGCTCTGACTTTGCCCTGTATGTATGATGACTTCAGTGTGGAAGATAAGTTTAATATTTGTAAAAACTGCTTTCAAAAAAAATCTCCCCTAGCATTTGTTAGGCCATACCTTGTAATTAATTTCAGTTCTATGTATATGAAATAGCTCAGACTGAAATGCTAGGTGTATGTATTGACTTCAGTGTATCACCCTTAATTGTTAAGCTATGAAGTTAAAACTTGTATTTAATTGGCATTCAGACAAAGAATTTGTAGAGAAGTGTTGGTCTGTAGTTATGTTAAGTGGGATTCATTGTGATGCCTCTGCATTTATTGCCTCAACTGTTACTTGAAGATGGCATGCTATGTAATTTGGCCTGTGGTATCAGTGATAGAAAGGATACCTCTTTAAAGAAGGGGTTTATCATATATGCTGCTGCTTGAGGGCTTGCACTTGTAGAATTGCATTCCCTTCTGTGCCATCTTTTTTTTTCCTTTTAAAAAAAAATATGTATATGCATATATATATATATGCATATATATATATATATGTATGTATAATATCAGTCCTGGTTATACTTTTTTTCCTTCTCTTTGGACCATGATAAGCTTCAGAGTAGTGGCTTCGGGAGCAGGGTAACTTACAGTGAAGAGACATTTATGTGGAGAAGTTTGCATGTATGAGATAGGAAGGTTTTTGTTTTTTTTTTTTTGTTTTTTTTTTTTTAAGGTATGTTACAGGCTTACTTTAAATAACTTAACGCTCCGAAGTAACTGTAATTTAATGTTGGTAGTATAGCAAATTATGATGAATAGCTTTAATTGTATGTTTAAAAAGTCATGTTCACAAGCTTAAATCTGGTTATCAGAATTAAGCATTTGGAATGTATGAATGTGTCCTTAATATACTGATTACAAAGCATTTCCAGTGTGTCACTACAGGCTTTTTTTTCCCCTAGATTGAAAGCATTGTCTTTTCACTAAGTAAGATAGGAGATTTCTTTTTTAACTAGTTAAATGGGTAATACAAAATGTTACTTAACTACAGTTAAATGTTAAACAAGAGTGAATGTGGGTGAGGGGTGAGTAATGAGCCAAAAGGGATTTTAAAAACTTAGCAAACACTAGAGTGAGAATGTCAAGAGTGTTTGCCTGTTTGTTCTGGTTCTGCTATATCTCCCATAATCAGGAAGCTTAAACATTTCTAACCAAGAAGTGGCCCAGGTCTTAAGTTTCCTTGTAGGAGAAACTAAAACTTAGAGTATAAGAGTAGTTCCTTAAAAAAAGTATTCAAAATAATGGCTGTCACAAATCTTGAATTTCTAAAGAGAACCTATGTTGGCAATACATTTAATATTTTTTAAAAATAACACGAGCTCATGTTTCCCATCTCAGTCATGAGGGGAGTGTAAATCAAAACCACAGTGAGATACTATTTCACACCTACTAATCCAAAATGAAAACAGGTAAAAATACGGAGAAATTGGAACTCTGCCGTACTGGGAGAGTGTAAAATGCTGTGTCTATTATGGGAAAGTTGGGGCACTTCCTCAAAAAGCCAAACAAGGACTATAGGACTAGTGTGGTTCCCTCCTTGGCTAAGGAAGATTCTTACTGCCAGTGTTCATTGCAGCATTCAGAGTAGCCAAAGGGGAAACGAAACAAAGCCATATCCAACTAAGGGACAAACCAAATGCAATGGTGCATGTATAGGTGACAGAGAAGGACAAATTATTGTGTGCGTATAAATGTATGTATACTTAAATTAGGCACATTCATAGAGACTAATTATATAGGGGCTAGGGAGATGAGGAATGGAGAGTTAGGGCTTGTTTGTGGTGATGGGAAGGTTTCAGATACACAGTGATGGTTATACAACGTTGTGAATGTTACTTAATGCTACTGGGTTATACAGTTAAAAATGGTTAAAAAGTACATTTTAAGGGGCGCCTGGGTGGCTCGGGGTTGGGCCTCTGCCTTCGGCTCAGGTCATCATCTCAGGGTCCTGGGATCAAGCCCCACATCAGGCTCTCTGCTCAGCGGGGAGCCCGCTTCCCTTTCTCTCTCTCTGCCTGCCTCTCTGCCTACTTGTGATCTCTGCCTGTCAAATAAATAAAATCTTTTAAAAAAAATAGATTTTAAGATAAAAATCTAGAAGAAAAAATGCTAGAAGGAAATAGTTATCTGGAGAGGCAGAAACAATAAGTTTGTAGTCTAAAAACTGCCTCTCAGAACTTTGACCAAGGTCATCTAGGATTCCAACACTGCCAACAAGGGGGGCGCATAGTGATGTTAACTACCTAGGGTAGTAATGGCACTGCTAAGAGAATTGCTAGGGAAGGGCAAATAATGGCAGCCCTTATTACTGCTATTAAAAGTTTGAGACTCAGGGGCGCCTGGGTGGCTCAGTGGTTAAGGCCTCTGCCTTTGGCTCAGGTCATGATCTCAGGGTCCTGGGATCGAGTCCCGCATCGGGCTCTCTGCTCAGCAGGGAGCCTGCCTGCCTCCTCTCTCTCTGCCTGCCTCTCTGCCTACTTGTGATCTGTCAAAAAAAAAAATAAGTTTGAGACTCAGACCAAGGAGTTCCCCAGCTTAGATGGACTCTATCACAATTTCCTTTTTGAAGTAATGTGGGGAAATGAGATGTGTAGAATCTAAATAACCAGTGGATAAAACTGCTGGCAAGCTGCAGCACTATAAAAATGTTCTTTTAAGGGTTTTTGAACATTTATCACTTAATTGGGTTATCTCTGCAATCTGTGAGAACGAGAATCTGAAATATCTACTTTGTACGTGGAGAAACTCCCCACTAGTCTTCTGGTTCTCACGTTTGAGCAGTTGCTGATCCCTGCTGCCACATCTGATTCCATAGGTCAGGGACAGAACCTGAGAATTAGTTTTTCATGGCACTTAGAACCTCTGTTCTGGCAAAAGTGAAACAGAACAGCAAAAACTGGAATCCCAGTTACTGTAATTCATGCTCTTTTATTCCTCTCACTACTTGTGGTCAGTTAAGGTAAATAAGTTCCAGTGGAATGTGGCCTAATAATCCAAGCATTCTTTACTTTTTCCCAAACCTGAAGAGAAGCTGATAGTAGCTGGATTCAAAGAATAAAGAAATTGAGCTTTGGAATTACACCTAGTTTTTAGTGGGTCCTCCATGTGCAAGGTATGGGAATCTCTGGAATAACTTAAGCGTGCAAGTGTGTTTATTTGTATTATGGGAACCATAATAGACTGTACCTCATAGAGTAGTTCTGAGAATTAAATGAGGCTGCTTACATCGGAAGGAAGGGCTCAGTAAATGCTCTTAGTTTTAGTTAAGCTGAAAAATAACTGGTGAAGAAACCGAATAGGACCTGAGCTTTAAAAAGAAAAAAAAAAAAAAGGGGGCGCCTGGGTGGCTCAGTGGGTTAAGCCGCTGCCTTCGGCTCAGGTCATGATCTCAGGGTCCTGGGATCGAGCCCCACGTCGGGCTCTCTGCTCAGCAGGGAGCCTGCTTCCTCCTCTCTCTCTGCCTGCTTGTGATCTCTCTCTGTCAAATAAATAAAATCTTTAAAAAAAAAAAAAAAGTTACCTTGAAGTACCCTCAGATCTTCAGTGTTTCTAGTCACTTATTCAGCAGTTGAATGGGGGATAGGACAAATGTCCTTACCCTTACAGAGGTCAATTTACTGCCATGTACTTAAATTTTTAAGTGCTGGAGGGCAATAGCAGATCTGTAGTGGCGGCAGAGGGCCTCCCTAGGGACCTGACACAACTTGGCTCTTTCAGAAGAGCTCAGTTGTCCATCTCTCCTCTCCCACTATTTGCAGGGAATACATTCCAAGTCACCCCCCAGCCTCCTGTGGATGCCTGAAAGCAAAGACAGTCCTGAGCCCTATGTATGTTTTTACCTATATATACCTACCTACCTACCTGTGTTCCTATTTAGTTCATAAATTTGGCACAGTAAGAGATAGACAGCAATAATAAAGCATTTAGAACAACATGCTATAATGAAAGTTCCGTGAATGTGGTCTCAAACTATCTTACTGCACTGTACTCACCCTTCTGATGATGGGAGATAAAATGCCCATAAAAGGAGATGCAGGGAGGTGAATGATGAAAAGCACCGTAACATGATAAGCTACTGTGGACTTTGATGCTATGTCAGGGGAAGATCATCTGCTTCCAGGCCACAGTTGACTACATGTAACTGAAACCACAGATAAGGAGGGACTACTGTACGCCATTGCTTGGGGGTATCAAACTCCCTTCCTCTCCTGCTTATACTGGTAAGAGGCCAATAACAACATGATCTCTTCATAAGGTGAAAAGCCCAGCTGGTGCCATCAGAGACCTCCAGCTGCTGACTGTTGGCTCCAGGAGGTGCACAGCACCCACAGCTTTTAAGGGGCACCCTAGCCCAGGATGCAAGCCAGCTCCAACACTGCTCAGCTTCACCCAGACCTGGAACAAGGACAGAGACACCACTGTGTGCCTGGAGGGTCTGAGGCCCTCAAGCAGCTGGACACTGGTACAGGCTGGTGCAGTCAAGAAGCCTGGGTGGCCCTTCTCTCCCCTTGGCCTCAGTCGCTGGGGATCCCCCTTACATAAGAATAGTTAGGTGTAGAGTAAATGCACGCTTTTTAAGGTTTGTACAAAAGGAAATTGGAGACACAGCAGTTACCTGGGAAAGGCAGAAGATTCACAGTTTTCAACTTACTTGTTACACCAATTCATTAAGAAAAACCTACTTAAGAGGCTCCAAATCGGGCACCTGGGTGGCTCAGTGGGTTAAGCCTCTGCCTTTGACCCAGGTCATGATCCCAGGATCCTGGGATGGAGGCCCACATCAGGCTCTCTGCTCAGCGGGGAGCCTGCTTCCCCCCTCTCTCTGCCTGCCTCTCTGCCTACTTGTGATCTGTCAAATAAATAAAATCTTAAAAAAAAAAAAAAAGGCTCCAAATCCAGGCTTCTCTCTCCACCTGGTCTCCCAAGATGCTCCCATTTGTCCAGTATATATGCCTTGGAGCTAGAGCACACTGGTGCCTGGAAACGCTCTTGCTAACTTGGACTGGCCAAATCCTTTTACCCATGGGCTCCAGCTGGTCTTTTTATGGTCAACTCTTCCATGAAGCCTTTCCTAACTCAGAAGGGTTGATAAGGTGCCCTTCCATTATCCAAAAAACAGCAAGATTTCCTCATATCCCATTTTAAATACTCCCTTTAACTTGTATTTCTTCCCATAGAGATAGTGTAAGCAGGGGGAGCAGCAGGCAGAGGGAGAGGCTCCCCACTGACCCAGGGATCATGACATGAGCTGAAGGCAGACAACCTACTGGAGCCACCCAGGCGCCCCCATTTCCTGCCTATTCTATGACAGGAACTGGTCTTAAGCCATCCTCAGTACTAGGTACAGGAACAGACGTTTGATAAAAATTTCTAGGAGTAAGTGAACATGTGCAGACTAGATTCTTGTTCTTCATAAGCACAAAGGAAATACTGTTAAAAAATTCAACTGCAAAACTGACTTTATTCAATGATTAGTGAATCCAGCAACATCCTAATAAAAAGGAGGTCTGAAGAGCTGCACAAAATGAAAGGCATTTACTAACTTGAAGGGGGTGGGGAAAATAAATTTCCCAACAGAGTGGATTGTTTCATGCAAGGTCACCTTCCTGTAGAAGGGGCCTATCAGGCAGATTACCATATAAATGCTGAATCAGCTTATTCCAGATTGGTTAAAAATTAGTCCCGGGACAGGCTGAAACCGCAATTTGGGTAGGTATTAAGTCTGCATTTGCTAATGTGGGGCTTAGCAGAAGTGACTCCATTTTAGGCCTGTTTTTGTTTTGTTTTGTGAGAGCATGAACAGGGGGAGGGGCAAAGGGAAATAGAGAAAGCACACTCCTCACTGAGCAAGAAGCCCTATATGGGAATCTATCCTGGGACTCCCAGATCATGAACTGAGCTAAAGGCAGAAGCTTAACCAACTAAGCCACCCAGAAGCCCTTGGCCTGCTTTATTTTTTAACAGTACTGCTCAACTGCTTGCTTATTCAGGAGGTCATGAGCTAAATAGAAAATCCCAATTTCTTTAAGACTTTTCTAAGGAATTTTAACATAACCTGTTTGCTCTTTCCACCTTAAACCTTTTATTTATGTGAAAACTTATTTTCACTGGGATGGGACACCAGAATTCATGTGAAGTTGGATTCGTGACTATGTTCAACTCTCAAAAATGGCAGCAAATGACATTTCTGTCAAAAAGCATGTTTACAACTTTGGGGGTGACTGGAGAACAGGAGTGTGTACACGAGCGAGGGAAAGGGAATCTCAAGCACACCACGTTCAGCATGGAGCAGAGCCAGACATGGGGTTCAAACACAAGGACCCTGAGATCATGGCCTGAGCCGAAATCGAGAGTTGGACACTCAAATGACTGAACCACCCAGGCTCCCCAAAAAGCTGCAGATTTAACAGCAAAAGGAAAAAAAACTTTTGGGAATATGATTGGGGAAGAGTCATTTCTTAGTGCTGCCAAGGGATAGTTCAGCCAATATTGAACATTATTGCGCCAGGCAAAGGATCAGGCTATATTTCAATCAAAGGTAAATTATAACACTCTAAAACTTTTTAAAAACTTCCCCCATTAATTTGTACCTAATAAAGGCTAAAATTAAAAGGCATAAGAGCTGGCCTACATGAAAGTCTCAATTTCTTGAAATGATTCCTGCACAGCACCTTCAACATCAACATCCGTGCACTGAATATATCTTTGGTTGAAACATAAAGACACCCATGTGCAAAGTATTTTCAAGAGTTTTGTTGGCTTTTTTTTTTTCCTTAACTGGTAAGGATGCACATAGCAAAAAAAGACTTCTCTAAATCTCAGGTCCTTTTCCAACTTCCTTCAGAACAATAGCGCATTTTAAATGCCAAAACTTCAGAAACCAAAACTGAATTCTAATGGATCCTGCAACTGGTTCTACCGAGAAGATGGAGATGATAGTCTCTAGAGTTAGCCAGAACATATGAGAAGGCACAGCTAATAAGAGTGAGTGGACAGTGAAGGCAATGAAATGAGATAGTCTATGCAACACCCGACCCTTTTATAGTCAGTCTATCTTTCTAACTAGGAATGGACTTCCTGCTGTACTGGGATTAATGATGTTATGTCCCACTCTCCTCACCTGATTCCAAGTAAATATGTTAACTAGATAAGCACTTACATTTAAAAACAAAGCCTCCAAAAGGGTAAAGTTTATTAACATCTAAAAAAACCGGACCAGCAAAGAGCTACTGAATATGGGATAGTTACTTATTCACAAGTTTTACTGCAGGAGGTATGTTTTAATCACCATTTCAAATCAAAGTAGTTTTCTTCTAGAAAGAGCAGTATTTCACTCTTCAGGTAGAAGACTACTGAAAACATTACATGACTGCCCCAATTAGATAAATGAATACCTTAAAAATATATATAAAAGATTAACTGCTACTTGAACATGAATTTTCACAAAATTACTCTTGTTCCTAATTCAGACAATTGCTTAGAAAAGGTAGCCTTAAAAAAAAAAAAAAAAGCAATACATGAATATGTCTTCACTTAGGTACATGCTCTCAAGCAACTTTTAAAAGAAAAGTGGAAATTAGGGTTTCCAGAGCTTTAGGAGTCCATCTTCACTGTAGGTAGCAATCAGGTTCTGATGAGGGTGATGTGCAATACCAATCACATCCTTCTCATGAACCTGGGAAAAGTAAAGCATTGGGTTAGAGGATATAGGTCTATAAAAATCACCCTGAAGAGGCATCCAGAGTTGAGTGGGAGGGAGGAAGAGTGAAGCTTCCAATTCCCACCAAAGAGATCCAACCTAAGGCAGCCTCGAAGAGGGCTAAACAAAACGAAAACACATGAGGCTATCACAATGCTAGTTGACATTTCCGTACTGTTTTTCATAATGTGTGAATAATGCTTTGTTCCAAATCCATTTTGCATTACAGCTGATCCTACTCCCCATCACTATTTTGTAAATTCTAGGCCAAGACAGTGTCTAAGACCAAATGATTCCATCAACTCAGTGAACTTGTATTTTCCAGACCCCTCAGCTAGTCGTCTCTGAGACCTGCATGGAGGCCTGACAGAGCAGGTACATCAAAAGCTCACTCAAGAGTCATGTGAAACCAAGAGATGATTTTCTAACAAGGATTTGTATGTAATTTTTTATATGTTCACCATACCACCACTTCTGGACCACAGAAAATTACATTTTCCCTGTCCCTCCTTGCATTTAGTCAGCCATGTGACTGAATTCGAACCAGAAAAGAATGAGGAACAAAGTATCATAAGCCACTTCCAGATACAGGTCTTAAAAACATCCAGTATAGCCCGCAGCTAGTTTTTCTCCTCCTGAGATAACTGGAGGCCACTATTCCAAATGACACAAAAGATGGAGGAAGACCATCTAATTCCTATCACATTGTGACATAACAAGAAATAAGCTATATCTGTCACTCTCTGGTCCCACCGAGGAGGATACGCCTAATCTACCTGGCTAGTTAGGCATGTTCCCTTTCTTATTGTCTGCTTTATGTACACCCATCCTATTCACTTGAAGCTGAAGGTTCACTGAAGGAGACCTTTCCTGAGAGGAGGTAATTTTTTATCATTACTAATGGGCCCTTTATTTTATTTAGTCATAAAATTTTTACATTTTTTATACCAAGGTTCACAGAGCAGTCTGGAAAAGGTTTACTTCAGAATTCAGAAAGACACAAGTATTAATGCAATTTCTTGATGGCCTTAAGTTAGTAATACTCACCGTCAAAGTTCTCTCCAGTTTGCCAGTGACTGTGCTAAAACAGTAGAGCACAAAGTCCTCCCCGACACAGTAGATCCATTCACCACGAGGGGACAGGGCACAGCAAACAAAATCCCCACCTTCTCTCTTACCAGAGCTGAAGCTCCTGACAATCTAAATCATACCATACCCCAAGGCAAAAACAAAACATCTGGATTAGCAGCAGTTCAAAAGCAGCAGTTTTAACTAACACCTTCACATTGTTAATTTTGCATTTTGGTTTACTGACACTTATAATTAGATCACCAGTTACACTCACCATGTGCTAAATCCTCTTGCCTGTGAAATATTCCATGGATAAGGTATCTAACTTAATCATACATCCCAAGTTACCAACCCTGCTCTTTAGTCTACTGAGTCATTTTACCCTGAAGTAAATTCATTACCACCTAAATCAATATACTACCAGTTGTCAATGCTCTGTGGACTTACACTCCATTGTTTCCTCTTTCTAACAGAATGGGATGCTTTCCTTAAGCAAGATGACCTCTGTCTCCAAGACCTTGCTTGCTGTATTTTACACACCATATCATCATAAATCAAGCTGAGCAAAACCAATTTCAACAGGTTATAAGGTTACATAACATATGATTCCATTTTTACACCATTCTCAAAATGACAAAATAATAATGGAAAGCAGATCAGTAGTAGCCAGGGGCTAGGGACAGAGGGGAAGTTTGACTATTAAGATGTAGCATGAGGGAGTTCCTCTGGGGATGATGGAACAGTTCTGTATCCTGATTGTTGTGGTAGTTACAAAAATCTATACATCTGATAAAAACTTCATAGAACTTGTTGCCTCAACATGAACACATATAAAGACTAGTGAAATCCAAATAAGGTCTGATTTAATAGTATTGTATCAATGTCAATTTCTTGGTTTTGATCACTGTACTATGGTTATATATGATGCTATCACCAGGGAAAGGGTGCATACACAGGCACTCTTCATCCTGTATCAGCAGAAAACTAGGAAGTGGGCAACAACAGGTGTTATACAGGGGACCAGTAGATAATGCAAACCAGCTAACTCAACCATGGGCTCTTTTTTTTAGTTAGTTCAGTCAGTGAGTCAGTCTGTCTGCCTACTTAATCTGTACACTCAATGTGGAGTTTGAATTCATAGCCCCAAGATCAAGAGTTGCAAGCTCTTCCAGCCAAGCCAGCCAGATGCCCCTCAACCATGGATTCTAAACTACAAATTTATCAGTTACAAGGACTAATGGAAGGGAGAGACAGTTCCAGGCACCAGCCCCTGGCTCTTCTCCACGCTCAGCAAGATCCCCAAGGGCCCAAGCCAACAGTCTAGTAGCACCGCAACACATTCCCAGGGCTTGAGACTTTAATCTTGACACTCCTAATGTCCCTGGTGCTACAGAAGTGAGGTTCCTTGGGAACATACAGGTGTTCTGATTACAAATACATATCATGAAGCACTGTTGCCCTTCTTCTATGAGAGTTCTAACTTAGATCGTGTGGTAACTGGGAGATGTACTGAGTTAGTAATCCACATATTGTAGCTCCCTTACTCAGGGATTGTTATCAACAACACAGGTTTGAACTGCGCATGTCCACTCATATACAGATTTTTCTATTTAATGTTTATTTATTTATTTTACTAATCTCTACACCCAGCATAGGACTCAAACTCATGACCCTGAAATCAAGAGTCACATGCTCTTCTGACTGATCCACCACCCCATGGATTTTAAAAATATATATATATACAGTATGGTACTGTAAATGTATTTCTCTTCCTTATTATTTTCTTAATAACATCTTTTCTCTAAGCTTACTTTATGATAAGAATATATAATACATAGGGACGCCTGGGTGGCTCAGTTGGTTGGACAACTGCCTTCGGCTCAGGTCATGATCCCGGGGTCCCGGGATCGAGTCCCACATCGGGCTCCCAGCTCCACGGGGAGTCTGCTTCTCCCTCTGACCTTCTCCTCGCTCATGCTCTCTCTCACTGTCTCTCTCTCAAATAAATAAATAAAATCTTAAAAAAAAATATATATATATATATAATACATGTAACATACAAAATATGTGTTAATCAATTATTTATGTTATCGGTGAGGCTTCCTTCCAGTTAACAGTAGGTTATTAATAGTTAAGCTTTGGGAGGGGTCTAAAGTAATATGCAGACTGCTATCCAGGGAGTCAGTGCCCCTAACTCCTATGTTGTTCAGGGGTCAACGATATATGGTTTTTGGAGTGATTAACCCATATTTTGTTACTGGAAGGGCCAGAACCAAGGGATGACTTAGGAATGGCCCACAAGGACCATGCAAAGTTCCAAGCACTCACCTGCCCCTGCATGTTCATGATAACCACGGTATTTGATCTGTTACACACCACGAAGTGTTCTGGATTTTTAGGAAGCAGGATCACACTGTTGACAGTGATATCTGTCCCCGCAGTGCTGCCCAGGGATTTAAAGGTATTTGAACATTCTGTGGTCTTCATATTCCAGATCTATGACACAAAAGTTTAAGGCATTAACATTTCTGGGGTATAAGAATTTCTAAAAGTTTGGGGATTAAAAAAAGGAAAATGTGATTTAAAAAAAAAAAAGCGAATAAAACTGATTCAGAAAAAAAGCTTCTTGATTTTTAGTCCTATCAGATACCTAGCTTTGCCATATACATAGTAAGCACTTATCGTATTTGCTAATTAAGTGGTATCAAAAAAATCACAAAGCTATATAATAAAACCTTTTAAAATCTATGATCTTCCCTTACAAAATTTTCCTAATGAGCTATGTATCTTTAAAATTTACTATGTATCAACACTGCTACTGTCAAATAACCAGAAAGCTACTTTTATCTGGACATCAAAATAACTTTTTAGAATTATATGCTCAGGACTCTATCCTGAGCTCTAGAGTGGGGCATAGGCAGGTCCATTTTTAAAAAGTTCCAGAAATGGGACGCCTGGGTGGCTCAGTTGGTTGAGCAGCTGCCTTCGGCTCGGGTCATGATCCCGGTGTCCTGGGATCAAGTCCCACATCGGGCTCCTTGCTTGGCGGGGAGCCTGCTTCTCCCTCTGCCTCTGCCTGCCATTCTGTCCGCCTGTGCTCGCTCTCTCTCCCTCTCTCTCTGACAAATAAAATAAAATAAAAAAAAAAAATCTTAAAAAAAAAAAAAAAAAAAAAGTTCCAGAAATGATTCCAGCGTACAGCTCGAACCACTGAACAGAAGCCACAGTGCTGACGCACACATGAGGATCCACGAAGTAGAAGTCACTCTTGGCCACGTGTATTACCTCTCCTAGCCCAACTTCTCTTCTGCTAATAGGCCCCAACCTAATGCTCACCTGGCCATTCTGGGCTGTTACAAACTGATGGAGCTAAATCAGACATCACAGTTCCTGAAATCTGAGATGAGCTGAGAAAAGGAATGGACCAAATCTTCCATAGCATTGTCTGGACACTATTCACTTACTGAGACGTGTGTATATATATATACACACACAAAAGCCTCAAAGGCACAGACTGTGTTGTTTCCTTTGTGCTTCCAACAGAGCTTAGCACTAAACGAATGTTGAATACCTATAAACAGGAAGAAATAACTGCCCCACTAATTGCCCCAGTGTTTATTTTCCTAATTTATACGTTATCATCTGGCCCAATCTCCCTAAAGCCCAACTGTCTTCAGGAGAGAAATGAACTTTTCAGTGAAGAGTTATAAGGATCCCAGTGTTTTCTGTCCAAAAAGTCAGTGAGATGCTTTATCTGACTCATTAATGAACTAAAGGAAAAGACCACAAACATTTCACAGATTGTTTAGGCCCATATACAAAGCACAACGAGGGCAAATCCCATGACTAAAGTACTAAGAGCTTTGTATATGGCCCCAACCACCCTGAGGAAGACTTTCCTACCCTCAGGCTCCTGGTTCAATTCCCAAGCCAGAACAAGCAATTTCTGAGGGGGGTCTTTTAGGCATTTGTGTTAAAATACTTCAGTCTTCTGCTACAAACTACACAGATACCTAAGGCGATTTAAAAAGCAGGTCCAGGGTACCTGGGCAGGTCAGTCAGTTAGGTGGCTGCTTTCGACTGGGGTCATGATCCTGGGGTCCTGGAATCAAGTGGTACACCCAGCTCCCTGCTCTGAGGGGAGCCAGCTTCTTCCTCTGCCTGCCCCTCTCTGTCTCTCATGAATAAATGAAAAAGTAAACAAAAGCAGGTCCAGAATTTAAATGGATTGTCTCAAATATCTCCAGCAATTTTCTATTTGGAATTCTCATCTCTGCTAGGAAATGAAGCCTGCCATTAAAATAACTAAGGCTTGGGGCGCCTGGGTGGCTCAGTGGGTTAAAGCCTCTGCCTTCAGCTCAGGTCATGATCTCAGGGTCCTGGGATTGAGCCCCGCATCGGGCTCTCTGCTCGGCAGGGAGCCTGCTTCTTCCCTCTCTCTCTGCCTGCCTCTCTGCCTACTTGTGATCTCTATCAAATAAATAAAATAAAATATAAAAAAAAAATAACTAAGCCTTGGGGGCCCTGGGTGGCTCAGTGGGTTGGGCCTCTGCCTTCAGCTCAGGTCACGATCTCAGGGTCCTGGGATCGAGTCCTGCATCAGGCTCTCTGCTCAGCAGGAAGCCTGCTACCCCCTATCTCTCTCCCTCCCTCTCTGCCTACTTGTGAGCTCTCTCTCTCTCTATCAAATAAATAATCAATCTTTAAATAATAAATAAATAAATAAATAAATAAATAAATAAGCCTCTGAAGTTGCTGAATGAAGATCCACTACTTTCAGCTAAGAGCTGAGATAGTAAATGAGTATTTGAGAGAGGGCTCCCCTGCCTCTCTATAAATGTTGAGAAGGCCCCTAAATGTTGGGGGGTCAGGGGTAGAGTGAGACTGTGCAAGAAAAAAAAAGATCTATTTATCTGGCCACTAAGCCCTTTGTAAACTTGACTATTGTGGGTGAACCGTACCTATATCTAGACAGACTTTAACTGCTATAAATGGGGTGTGACTTAATGTAGGCCTCCACACCTTCCTCTCTTCCTACACATGATAAAGTCTGTTCTGAATATGTAAGTTTGAAACCCGAGATACTTCAACAGGGATTCACCCAAGAATATTACTATGTCTCAGACTCACCTCATTTACAGCTAAAAGAGCTAGTAAAGAAGTTTATTCACCACAAGCATCACCATTATCACCACTGAAAACTCTTCAAAGGACAAAAATAGACACCCCAAAATAGACTAGTAGTAAATACTTAACCTTTACAGTGCCATCAGAGGATGCACTAATAATATAATGTCCATCTTGTGTAAAAGTTGCTTCATTAACAAAGGAGGAATGGCCACGAAATTCCTTCAAAGTTTTCCCAGATTTTAAACCATGAATTCTATCACAAACAAAAAGAAATGAACAATTAAAACTCTACAGACTGCAGGGTGCCTGGGTGGCTCAGTTGGTTAATCGTCTGTCTTTGGCTCAGGTCACGATCCCAAGATCCTGGGATAGAACCCCACTCAGCAGGGAGTCTGCTTCTCCCTCTCCCTCTGCCTCTGCCCTTCCTGTCCACTTGTGTGTTCTCTCTCTTGCTCTCACAAATAAAATCTTCAAAAAAAAAAAGAAGTGTTTATTAAAAAATATATTCTAGGATGCCTGGGTGGATCAGTCCGTTAACGTCTGCCTTCAGCTCAGGACATGATCCCAGGGTCCTGGGATCAAATCCCATATCAGGCTCCTTGCTCAGCAGGGAGCCTGCTTCTCCCTCTGTCTGCCTCTCTCACTCTCTCTGACAAATAAATAAAATCTTTAAAAAAAAAAGTGTTCTATAGACTGCAATTGGGACCAAATGTTGAATATTCTTTCAATGAGTTAGAGAAGCTCAAGTTATAATATCAGGTGAAGAAAGAGGACAATGCAGTATAATTTTCATTTTGTCAAACAAAATAAAAACAAAAGCTTGGCACAGAGACTGGAAGAAAATATGCCCTCTGTGGTACTTCTGATGCACATGGGTCAAAAAATCACATTTTGAGAAACATGAAACACTGGTATAATCCCTTTCTAATCTCTCTTCTGGGTAGACTAAAATGAACAAAATAATAATGAGGTCTCACATACACACATTCTTCATATAACACCATCTAGGTGAAAGCATAAGGAATCACAACTACCTCCCACCAGTGCTTCACCATAGCAAACCCAAGTGAGGGAGTTTGGAGACTCTTACTTACCTAATTGTCTGGTCAAAAGAGGCACTGAGGATCTGACTGCTATCCTTAGAAAAGCTTAGACAGGTGACACCTTTACTGTGGGCCCTTTCAAATCTCCTTAAACACTGCCCACTCTGAATCTTCCATACCTTTATAAAAAAAAATAGTAAAAACTTGTAAACAGAGTCCCACTCCTGCCTGCAGAGCCGAGCAAGATGCAATGCTCAACAGTGTATTAAAAATGCATGCTAAGGGGCGCCTGGATGGCTCAGTGGGTTAAGGCCTCTGCCTTTGGCTCAGGTCATGATCCCAGGGTCCTGGGATCGAGCCCCACATCGGGCTTTCTGCTCAGCGGGGAGCCTGCTTCTCCCTCTCTCTCTCTGCCTGCCTCTCTGCCTACTTGTGACCTCTCTCTCTCTCTCTGTCAAATAAATAAATAAAATCTTAAAAAAAAAAAAAATGCATGCTAATAGCTGAATATGGCTGCTTCACATAGTGCAATAACCGAATCCTCTGAAACTTAAATCTCTTTACTCATAAATTATTAAAACAAAAGTTTAAACTGAAAGTTCACTTAGCAGAGACCATTTCTGTATTTAATCTAGCCCAGGGTGTTTTACCAGCAATTAAATACAAACCACAGCTAATCAACTGCAGACCAATCCCATTCTCTAAAAAAAATCCAAAGTACAACACATCTTTCTAAGGTGCGCCAGGGTGGTACAGCAGAAAGGGCATGAGGAGTAGATCTGAGTTGAAGTCCCAATTTATCACTTATCAACGGTGTGACCTTAAACTGATTTTAGGACCTCCCTAGGCAGAGTTATTAGGATTAAGCAAGAAAAAGTAAATTAGCATAAAGCTGATGCTCAAAAACAGCAGGTGTTATTAAGCTATCACATGTGGAACACTACCTCATTGCAGAAGTCTCAAATGTCTACATATAAAAGCTTGTGCCACTAATAAATACCTTAATTTTTCCATCTTGGGCCCCAGTTGCTAACATTTCTGTATCTCTGCTGAAACACATGCAGAGGACGGCATCATCCATCATCATAAAGTTATCCTGGGCCTGGTATTTAAGATCCTAAAGGAAACAAAGATAAGCAGTTACCAAAACAACATAAACTCCCCAGTTACGCTAGATCTCTATAAACTCACTGAAAGCAGAGTAACAGATTGTGCCTACCCTAAATTTCCCAAGCAAATACTAGTGCCATGCACATGTTCTCCTAATGAACAACTGATAGTGGTGGGAATAAGTAATTTTACACACTTCAAATTAATACTCTAAAAAATTCCGATATAACACCCTACATCTTTTGCTTACTGAGCCTTCTTCTGTGCAAAATTCCCCTACAGGTCCACAACTGTACATTTTTAATGTATCTGAATTTATTTCAGAGGTATGATGTGAAAAGACAATGTCTTTTTCAAATCGTCAGCTACTTTTTCTAAAACCATATACTGACTAATGTACTGAATCGTAATGTTACTTTTATCATCCATTACTGTTCAGAACAAAGTATCCATCTTTTCCTAATTACAAAGTAAGACTGAGTCATGGTTTGTTTTTTTTTTTAAAGCAAACTATAAGGAAATATGTGAAGCAGAAAATGAAAATCACTTATGAATTCACTACCCACGGAGTGGAAGTTAGTATTCTATGATAAAGGTTCTATTTTAAATCAGTGAATAGTCAAATACCTTTTAGGGAAAAAATTAGTTTGTATCTACACCAACTTCATCTCCTTGAACAAATTCCAATGGATCAAAAATTAAACATAAAATGAAACATGAAAGCACTAGAAGTTGTAGGAAAAAAAGATGGATAAATATGATACAAAAAAACTAAGTCTGTAAAACAAAATGATAAGCAAAGTCAAAAAACAGCCAAAGCTGAAAAATATTTCCAATACATAATACAAAAACTGTTCCTAAAAATCAGTAAGAATCCAAAAGAAAAATAGGCAAAGGATACGAAGACTTCAAAGAACAGGAAACACTGGTAGTTTTCACATATAAAAAGATAATAACTTCTTTCATAATAAGAGAAACAATCAATACTACAATTAGATTAGAAAAAAATAAGTAATTTCTTCCACATACCTAGAAAGTGAAGGAAGGTTACGTAAGAAACTGATAACCCTGGGTGGACCAAGGAAGAGAACTGACCAACTGAGGGACAATAGGAACGAGACTCTCTATTTTTTTTTTTATTTTATTTATTTATTTGACAGAGAGAGAGATCACAAGTAGGCAGAGAGGCAGGCAGAGGGGGAGGGGGAGCAGGCTCCCTGCTGAGCAGAGAGCCCGATGCGAGGCTCGATTCCAGGACCCTGAGATCATGACCGCCCAAAGGCAGAGGCTTAACCCACTGAGCCACCCAGGTGCCCCGGAGCAAGACTCTCTTACTGAATAACTTTTCTATTTATAAAATGTCTTATCAAATGGGGGTACCTGGGTAGATCAGACGGTTAAGTGAGGTCAGGTCAGGTTAAGATCTCAGTGTCCTTGGATGGAGCCTATAGCAGGCTCTGCACTCAGTGGGGAGTCTGCTTCTCCCTTTCCCTCACCCTCTGCCCCTCCCCCAACTCATACTTGGGCTAGCACTCGGGTGTGCTCTCCCTCTCTCTCAAACAAATATTATTTTTTAAAAATGTATCAGATGTACATATTATTGATTTAAAAAATAAATTTATATTGTAAAAATAAGGTAATTTAAAAACAAAAAATAGATAATTCTGCCACTAGAAAAGTTAACATATTTTAATACTTTACCTTTCTGATTTTTCCAGTTGTAAAGTTCCAGACTTCAATGAATCCATCAACAGACCCAGTGACCAAATACTGACCATCTGGAGAAAATCGAGCACACTCCACATGTGATTTCTGACCAAACTGTTTCAAATGAAACAATGAAACAGATGCATTTTTATCTACTGACCTTAAGACAATTTCCATTTTAACCTTTTGAGAAATCCTGCCCTAGGACAAAGTGATAGCTAGCCTCTATAACAGAGTATTGGAGAGTTAATTCTGTATCTGGACAGAGGCAATGGATGTATTTTCTCTGACCAGTTTTAGGTCTGGGCTCTCAGTTTAAACTAGCTTTTTTAATGTGAAATTGGTATTTCCAAAGCAGTACAAAGGAACTATTTTAGCACAGGACTTGGAACAAATAATTCTATTAAAATACTCAATAAGTTTTTACCTGACGCAGCCATAGTATGACTTTCATATTCAATGTGAGACAATATGTTGTACACCTAGGGGACAACTTTTTTTTTCCCCCAAATAAATGCCTATTTTCCTATATTGTTTTGTAAACAAATTTTCCATCCTGTTCCTTCTCATGACCTTCATTTAATCAAGTGATAACGTGTGGCTAACCGACTCAAGAACTAATTAGATCTGACAGACTATTTGCCTAGGAGATGTATCCTGAGCATTTCCCAGCAATGATGTTCCCAGTAAGATGAAAACTACAGAACATTAGACAAAGGAAAACAGAGAAAAGCTCTATTATGAATTTCATTTTAAATACCAGAAAAGGAAAGTTGTTCATAAAAGAAAATCTTAGCCCAGCAGCGTAATTATAATGGATTTCTATCTGTCTCAAGGCTTCACCCAGGTAAATATAACAGTGGTACTTAGAAATATCTTTACATGGGAATCAGAACATACAATCCAGAAAAGGTAAAATTTAAAGCTCTAAGCCAAAGCCCAAGATTTGAGGAATATGAAATTATGTCAAAAGCCATAAATTCAGTAAGACCACAAACCCAGGGAGAAACTAATATAAAGGAGATGCTGAAGTAGCAAATGCGCTTTTAGTTTTGGGAGCTACAGCAATTACGTGAGTGTGCTTTATCCTAGAAAAGTCTCAGATTAAAAAAAGAACAACAACAACAAAAAAAAAACAAGAAATAGCCATGAGATGATAAAATTATTTTCCTCCAACACCACACAAGCCTGCTTTACAATCCATGCCTGGTAATTTGCCAGACATGGAGCAGGCAAAAACTGCAACACTGAACAGGATGAATACACAGAAAGTTCACAGTGAGTTCCAGGCTTACCCAAAGAGCTAACCATTTGGACCATTTGGCCAGCTGCCAAATTTATGGATATACACCTGAGGTGTGCCACTGCCAGAGCCCAGAAAGACGCCAGTGATCACCAGCCGCAACCCTGAATGTTGTCAGAGCTGGAGAATGAGCTCTGCTCCCCCACCCAAGCCCCGGCACACGCCCTGGGTGGGTAGGCATGAAGTTCTTGACAAATGATTAGCAAATGGCTGAGTATCTAAGGATCCTACCTTAATATGCCTGCTCAGCTGTGTAGGAAACTTTTCTTCTTCCACATCTTTGACAGCTGCTTTGCCTCGGAACAAATCTATGGTCATGCCAGGAGGAAGCAATCCCTGGTGCTGCTGCCACTTCAGGGCCTGTGAGCAAAGAAACGTACATTCGGGACGCCTGAGTGACTCAGTTGGTTAAGCAGCTGCCTTCGGCTCAGGTCATGATCCCAGCGTCCTGGGATCGAGTCCCGCATTGGGCTCCTTCTTGCTCAGCGGGGAGCCTGCTTCTCCCTCTGCCTCTGCCTGACATTCTGTCTGCCTGTGCTTGCTCTCTCTCCCTCTCTCTCTCTGACAAATAAATAAATGGAATCTTTAAAAAAAAAAAAAGAAACGTACATTCATCTGCTTGGGTGCCTCTAAGATCCAGTCCTGACTCCTCAAAGCCAGCCCAAAAGGATCAGGTTAACACGAGTCTTTGGCCATCTGAAGACAATATAATCAATGCAGCTCTGTGTCTTAGGAACACACACTGATGCCTGGCTGCAGGGAACTCTGAGAGCCAACAGGTTCGTATTTCCATATCGGTTATCTTAGAGGTTTAACCTTTACTAGAAACAAAATTTGAAAAACAAAAATCTCCCAAAGTCCCAACATCCAACTGTTAGTTAGCATTTTGTGTATACCTTCTAGTGTTTCCCCCCACCCCATGTGTTTATTAATTAACATACCTGTAATGATGTTCTATATAAAATTTTATATTGTTTTCACCACCTATCATCAGGTCATACAATGACATAACTATCATCTCAATGGCTATAAAATATACCCTACATGGTGAAGGGCTTAATAGTTTAATTAATACATTAATGGACAGTCACACTGCTACCAATTTTTTACACGGCTAAATTATGCCACAACAAACTCTTCTGAACATAAGGCATTTTCTATTTGAGGGATAATACTCACTCAGAATAGATCCCTAGAAGAATTACTGAACCCAAAAAAGAATATGAATG
Source organism: Lutra lutra (assembly GCF_902655055.1). Taxonomy (NCBI): domain Eukaryota; kingdom Metazoa; phylum Chordata; class Mammalia; order Carnivora; family Mustelidae; genus Lutra; species Lutra lutra. The sequence goes on from NC_062290.1 coordinate 57,210,634, forward strand.
GTTAAGCTCTTGATACACACTGCCAAACTGGTTTCCCAAAAAGTTGTAACTTCAGTAGTGTTTAAGACTGCATTATAAGGGGGCGCCTGGGTGGCTCAGTGGGTTAAAGCCTCTGCCTTCGGCTCAGGTCATGATCTCAGGGTCCTGGGATCGAGTCCCGCATCGGGCTCACTGCTCAGCGGGGAGCCTGCTTCCTCCTCTCTCTCTGCCTACTTGTGACCTCTGTCTGTCAAACGAATAACTAAAAAAATCTTAAAAAAAAAAAAAAAAAAAAAGACTGCATTATAGGGAGTGGAAAAATCATGCATTTTGGAGACTGATGATCCTAGGGTAGATCTTTTGCCAACTCTTTTAATGGCTCCCAATTTATTTCCTCTTCTTACTGTTTATTTATGTTCTTTGCCCACTTGTCTACTGTACTTTTACTATTTTTCCTATCCATTTGTGAGGTTTTAATGTGATCAGGCTCAGGAGTTCGAGGCCCACAATGGGTGTAGAAATTGTTTTTAAAAAAGTCCACAGGGGCGCCTGGGTGGCTCAGTGGTTTAGGCCTCTACCTTTGGCTCGGGTCGTGGTCTCGGGGTCCTGGGATCGAGCCCCACGTCGGGCTCTCTGCTCTGCGGGGAGCCTGCCTCCCCCTCTCTCTCTGCCTGTCTCTCTGCCTACTTGTGATCTCTGTCAAATAAATAAAAAAAAAATAATAAAAAAAAAAAGTCCACAAAAGTTAGGTAACATGTTAAAGACCACATTAGTTGGTAATTGAGAGATCTTGGATTCTAACCAAACATTTATTCCTATTTGCCTTTGACAGTGTCCTGGCACAATGATCAACAGTACCATCTGTTGGGGCACCTGGGTGGCTCAGTGGGTTAAAGCCTCTGCCTTCGGCTCAGGTCATGATCCCAGGGTCCTGAGATCAAGCCCCGCATCGGGATCTCTGCTCAGCAAGGAGCCTGCTTCTTCCCTCTCTCTCTGCCTGCCTCTCTTCCTACTTGTGATCTCTGTCTGTCAAATAAATAAACAAAATCTTTAAAAAAAAAAAAACTACCATCTGTTGATAGTACCAGCTATCCCAGATGGAATGATAAATTCTACAATCATCCTAATTCTAACTAACTCTAGAGCCTGTGCTATTAACCATTAATCTATACTCCTTCTCCCAGGAAAGATGAAGGTGGCATGGCACACGTGCTGGTACAAGCAGCACTGTAGGCTATCCCCAATTCTAAGGATATCTGATTTCTCTAGCCTATAGAGTTTATATATAGGAAACTACCAGGAGTTCAACTCCACAGACTTTTTTTTTGTTGTTCCACAGACTTTAATTACCTGCCCCAGCAATGCCATGAGACGAGATGGAGGCACCACACTGACTTCCCCAGCTAAGGCCTGGGCAATTGCTGCTCTTCTCTTTTCTTTGCTACTTCCATCTGGGTATGCCTGAAAAAGGAGATGGGGTAGCATCATTCTAAGAAGTGGCTACAGGATATGAGTATGCTTATTTAAAACCAATAATAATCATCAAGCAGAAACTTTTTTTTTAAGGTTTTATTTATTTGGGGTACCTGGGAGGCTCTGTCGTTAAGTTTCTGCCTTCGGCTCAGGTCAGGATCCCAGGGTCCTGGAATCAGGGTCCTCCAAACTGGGCTCCCTGATCAGTGGGAAATCTGCTTCTCCCTCTTCAATTCCCTCTGTATATATTTGCTCTCTTGCTGTCTCTTTCTGTGTGTCAAATAAATAAAATCTTTATAAAAAAAAAAGATTTTATTTTTTTGACACAGAGAGAGAGAGAGAGAGAGAGAGCAAGCATGCACAAGCAGGGGGAGGAGCAGGCAGAGGGAGAAGCAGACTCCCTACTGAGCAAGGAGCCTGACATAGGACTCCATCCCAGGACCCCAGGATCATGACCTGAGCCAAAGGCAGAGGCTTAACCAACCAAGCCACCCAGGCGTGCCAAGCAGAAACATTAAAAACAAAAACAAACACAGAAAGAAACTACCTGGTGAAAGAAGGGATTGATTATATTAATTAGTTAAGACAACTTCCCAACTCTCCCCACTTGCATTTCAAAAGTATAAGCTGGGAGAGAGTTGAAGTCAGCCAGTCCACATTGTTATTTCTGAAAGGGTCTAAGTAAGTATGTTAAAGCCAGAGTTGTTTTTCCAGTTTTTTGAAAAATCTGCAGAGTTGAGGATTCTTTTAATAATTTTTTGGTAATTTATTTCAGTCCAATGACTCCCAACCCAGAAGTTTTTCACCACCTCTAATTTGAATCCTGTCATGGTAATCTAAATTTCTTTCCTCATGGCTTCTGTGAGTTTACCCTAACTTTATACTCTCTAGGACCTATTAAATTCTTCTTCCTCCTATTTAGACTAGTAAAAGGCTGGGTGAGCAACAATGAAACATATAATGAGGTTTGGGAAGAAGATAAGAGTATCAGTCACCACACTCTACCAGTAAGCATAACCTGCTGAGACAAAAGCACAAGCTTTCCAAGAACTAAAAAAGAAAAGAAAGAGAAAACTGCACTTGTTGGGCCAAGTGACACAAATGCTCAGTAATATACTAGCAGTCAGGCAGCACTTCAGGGTCAAGTAAGTACATGGGCTAATGCAGAAATTTTATCAGAGTAAATATTTTGACTAATCAACATACAACCCTCTAAAATGGGGTGTATAGGGAAGACCTTCAAATACTCAGAAAACTGAACGAGGTATTCTTTTTAGCATATGTAAATTTCAATCAACATACATAAACAGCTAAGCCTCATTCTCAAAAATTAAATCAAAATCAGTATCCAATAAAATGGTTAAAAAACAGAGTACAATATTATATATTTTTTTAAGTTAATAAGAGCTTCTTGTCATACCTCACGAGGATCAAAATAAGACCTGGCCAAGAGGTTCTCCAAATGAATATACCGCTCTGGCTGGGTTTGTTTTAACATGATCATGGGGTCTGTCTGTCTCAAGAGTGACCTCGCAGCTCCCAATTCACGCAGCTCTATCAATTCTAGAACAACCTAGAAAATGGAAAGAAAATGTCTGTTTCAATGCATTCTTTTAGTACTCTTTCAGTACAATTTCTGCTTCAAAAATGGCCTCCCAACATGATTTCCAAAATTAGGAAATATTCCTTCCTCTTTTCCCTAGTATTTTCAGGTGGGTGAATGAAGCAATTATAAATGATAACTTCAATCTTTTTTTTTTTTTCAATCTTAAGATCTTATTCATTTATGAGAGAGAGAGCACAAGGTGGGGAGGGGCGGAGGAAGCAGACTGCCCGCTGAGAGGCAGAGCCTGTTACAGGACTCAGATCTCAGGATCCTCAGATCATGATGAAGTCGGACTCTTGCTTAACCAACTGAGCTACCCCAGTCTTTCAACTTCTGTCCTTCATTTTTATCTACCGATCTCCTCTCCTCTCAGGCTTCCTGCTCAGAATACAGAAACTGGGGGCGCCTGGGTGGCTCAGTGGGTTAAGCCGCTGCCTTCGGCTCAGGTCATGATCTCGGAGTCCTGGGATCGAGCCCCGCTCTCTGCTCAGCGGGGAGCCTGCTTCCTCCTGTCTCTCTGCCTGCCTCTCTGCCTGCTTGTGATCTTTCTGTCAAATAAATAAATAAAATCTTTAAAAAAAAAAAAAAAAGATGGGACGCCTGGGTGGCTCAGTTGGTTAAGCAGCTGCCTTCGGCTCAGGTCATGATTCCAGCGTCCTGGGATCGAGTCCCACATCGGGCTCCTTGCTTGGCAGGGAGCCTGCTTCTCCCTCTGCCTCTGCCTGCCACTCTGTCTGCCTGTGCTCACTCTCGCTTCTCTCTCTATGACAAATAAATAAATAAAATCTTTAAAAAAAAAAAAAAAGAATACAGAAACTGAAGAAAACTAAAGATGAGAATATTTCCATGAGCTCCAGAGAAACCTTTCTCCAGTTAACAAAATTTTCTTTGGGTAATTACTAAACTCATATGGACTGTAAATAAACAAACTATCCTATTTTTATTTTAAACAACAACTACATAGTTATTTCCAGAAAGCCCATTCTGTTATTATACAAGTGTATAATAACTAATTTGTATGATCTTTGTCCTCATTTCCTGGCACGGAGCTTCTAAAAACCTTGGAAATTTCCTAATGAGAGGAATATCTTCATTATTAATGAGCCCTGTGCATTACATCTGAGTTTGTGCAATGAAGACAGTTCATGGAAAGGGCTGGTTGCCAGAAAAACCAAACACATTAGAAGGTTGAGGTTTTGAGTGAGCCCAACCTCCAAGGAGTGCTGGGGAGCTGAAGACTGAATGAAACCCCAATAAAAACCCCAATGGAGCTTTTGGTTGGTAAACACATTAATACGCCAAGTGAGATGCTCTGATTCCATAGGGAGAGAGCATTAGAAGCTCTGCACTCAGGACCCTCTGAGACCTCTCCTTTACGTGTCTCTTCATTTGGCTGTTCCTGATCTGTATTCTTGATAATAAAATTGTAATCATAAATATGGCACTTTACTAGTTCTGTGATTCATTCTAGTGAATCATCAATTCTGAAGGGGTCATGGGGACCCCAGATATGCAGCCACTTGGTAAGAAGTGTGGGGGGCCTGAGACCCAAAAAAAGTGCAGCCGGTGTCTGAAGGGGCATCTTGGGGAGGACTGAACCTTTAGCTTGCAGGGTCTGCACTAATGCATGGTTAGTGCCAGCAACAAACTAATATACTACTTGGTATCAGAACAGTTTATTTAATGATTACTTAAAAAATAATCCTAGTTAAGGAAAATCTTGGCTTTTCAAGAAAAAAAAAAAAGGAAAAAACATACAAAGTAGTACTCAAGCCTTGACAGTGTAAGTTTTAAGGGCTGTTATACTCCCACAGTGCTTCAAGAAATGCTCACCGATGCTTCCCAGTGAGGGGACCCACAAGAAACCAATTCAAGGAGATCAGCATCACCTCCACTCTTACCTGTTCATAGAGGTCAATGAGGGTTTTGTCTGGCAATTTCAGAGACTGTATAGCCTGTAAGACAGTATCCCAATGGCCACTATTAATGTCAGCTACAAAACTCTCGATGCTGTCCACGGTATTCAGAGACACAGTAGTCTCTTCCTGTAAGGTTGCTAGTGCCCGATGTAAACTGTTCTCCTTCAGGTACTGCATGATAAGACGGATCACACTGGGGAAAAAAAAAAGAGCAAGTCACTTAGCTCAGTAATCCTCACACACCAACGAGTCCACAAATAAAACCCCCACCCCCCAGCTTATTTCTTCTATTTGGCCATCCTCCTTTCACTGTTTGCTTTCTAGTTCTTTATTATATCATATATCTTATCATATATTATCCTATCATATAAGTAAAACTTTCCAAAAATCACAGAAGGAAAGGCAACTGAAGAAAACCTTAAGTATGCTCCACAGCCAGAATGGAGCATAGAGCCTGTTGTAGGGCTTGGATCTCACAACCCCAAGATCATGATCTGAGCCAAAATCAAAATCAATCAAGTTGAACACTTAACCCACTGAGCCACCCAGGCGCCCCTCACACCATATTTCTACAGACAGCAGGAGTATAGAGGGTTAGACTGTCCTGGCTGGAAGAAATTTCAGATAGGAATTTAATCAATTTCCTCTATCAGGGAGAAATAATAAACATAAAACAATGAACAATGTTTCTTGTTTATTATGTATTTACTATATACCAGATACCCTTTTAAGTATCTTAGGCATATTGATTCATTTATTCTTCAAAACAATCCTATGAGGTAGATATTACTATTATGTCCACTTTTCAGATAAGAACTTGACCAAGTAACAGAGATAAATGGAAAAATGAAGGCTCAAACTGACAATGTGGCTCCTGAGCACACATCCCTGGACAGGAAAGCAAACACCCTCTTAAAAATTCATGCAGAAGGAAAGTGATTACTGCTACTTCTGTTAAGTAGTCTTTTCTCTCATGGCCCCTTTAAGAGTTACTCAGGTTTAGATTCCTGCTGTTCCAGTTATCTACTATCTTTCTTAGCATACTTCCATTTGCACTCCCAAAAAAGGTACCCTCCCTATAAAAATCTTGTATTTGACACACCTCAGATCAAATTTACTTTCTTCAAACACAATGTACAGCTGACTCTTGGAAAAACGTGGGTTAGGGGCACGGACCCCCTGCACAGTCAAAAATCTGTGTTTAACTTTTGATTCCCCAAAAACGTAAATGTTAGTAGCCTGCTGTTGACCAGAAGCCATGCTGAGAACATAAACAGTCAATTAACATATATTCTGTATGTTATATGTATGATATACTGTATTCTAACAATAAAGCAAGGTAGAAAAAAGAAAATCGTTAAGGAAGAGAACATACATTTATAATACTGTACTATAAAAATATCCTCAGATTAAGTGGACCCCACAGTTCAAACCCGTTATTCAGGAGTCAGTTGTAATACATAAAGACCTAAAAGCTTTGGAGATAGGTTGGGATTTGAAACAGAGTTTGGTCACTTACTGTGAACCCTGGGCAGGTCAATTAACATCTCTGTGCCTGTTTCCTCATCTGTTAAGAAAAATACCTATCCTGTAGGGTTGACTATACTGTTCATAGCATGACTGGCATAGAAAATACTAAAGAGCAGCTATTACTGATAATAAAAACATGCAGGGACGTCTGACTGGTTCAGTCAGTAGACTGTGAGGCTCTTGATCTCAGGGCTGCAGGTTCAAGACCCACAATGGGTGCAGAGATTACTTAAAAATAAAATCTTAAAAACAAACAAACAAACAAACAAGCATGCAGCAGCCCAAGGATGGGAGGCTGAGTGGTGTCCGCTATTACTGAGACCCCAAAGCATGGAATGCTTTGCAACTACTGCCCTTAGTTGTCTTAGTTGCCAGCACCATCACTCTTCTTTGCTTTATTTTTCTCCACAACACTTACTACCATCTGTTAAGTCTCTTACTTATTGTGTTTGTCATAATGTACATTTTATAAAGGCAAGAATTTTTGTGTTTTGTTCGCTACTGCATCCCCAGGGTCTAGAACAATACAGAATAGACTTCAGTATTTGTTGAATGAATAAGCCTCCCTTTCTCCTGTGGCAGGCTTCAGGACAAGTCTTCTCCCTTAATTACACTCGGGACACAAATGTTGTGTCTGCTGGTTTAATTATTAAGCATAGGCAAGGACAAGGTAGAGGGTGGAGTCCTAAAAAAGTTCACTGAAGACCTTCAGTCATTAGTCTGCCTCCCTCACAAGTCGATCATTCATTCTTCTGGCCTCGTCTTCACAATCTGTCTCTCCTTTGTAGCTACAGAGAACTCTCTGACCAATCAAAATTCAGCGCCAGATACCGCTTGATAAAACAGCTAATTATTCATTCGTTCCGAAGGCAGTAATTGAGCATCTACGATGTGCTAAGAACTTGGACTATTAGGACTCCTCGGCGCCTACACAGGCCTGTAGGGTGGGCAGAGAAACAGCTACAATGCTGGGTAAGTGCGAGGCAGAGAAACGCAAAGGGGCCATGTAAGCACAGAGGAAAACGAATCAAACCGTTTAAGGGGGAGCGAGAAGAGAAGAAAGCTTAGAATCCAAGCTCCCTTGTGCAGGTAATCAGACTGGAGTTCAGCATGTATGCGCAGTTTGACCGACCAGTCACAGAGCGCGCCAGGAGTCAGCGATGGCTAGAACTCAGATCTTCAAGGCCTATGCTTCCTCCCAGCCCCCAGCACTCTCCCATGGGGCTTTGGGCTTCTCATTCGCTACTTTCTAGCGGGCCCGCCTCCGAGGTAGCCAGATCCAAGAAGCTTCTTTGTGGGCAAGGAAAAGCCCTCCACTCTCAGACACCTCCCCCTGAGCATCTTCCACTCCACACCCTTTACCTCCCCGCCCCCACCACCTCGCGAACTTCCGCCACCGCACGACTCACTCCGAGGACTCGATTTCGATCGACATAGTGATATCTTCACAGGGACACACACCAGTCCACCCCTAGGCCCAGTCGCGCAACACACCAAATACACCTCCGGCGGCCGCCTTACACCACTTCCGCTCTACGTCCGACGCCCTCTCCGGAGACGACGTGTACGACAGAGGGGCGTGGAGTGCGTGGGGGGCGGGGCTTCGAGCTGCTGTTAGAGGTCTGAGTCTGCGCGCCTGCTCCGCCTACTTGGGAGAAGAATTCTCTCATCTCCCTGAGGGAGAGCTGCTTGGAAGCAGTGGTTTGGAAATTTTGCTTTCCTTTGATGCAATTAGTTGACTAGGCTTAAAGATAGGATTGAATTCACAATACCTGACTAGGAGATTAATGCATTCGAAACTAGTGGAACGCTAGCCAACATTTGTAGGAAGAGTTAAGTGTTAAGAAATAAACAGAGGGGCGCCTGGGTGGCTCAGTGGATTAAGCCACTGCCTTCAGCTCAGGTCATGATCTCAGGGTCCTGGGATCGAGCCCCATATCGGGCTCTCTGCTCAGCGGGAAGCCTGCTTCCCCCTCTCTCTCTGCCTGTCTCTCTGTCTACTTGTGATCTCTCTCTCTGTCAAATAAATAAATAAAATCTTTAAAAAAAAAAAAAGAAAAAAAAAAGAAATAAACAGAAAGGGGCGCCTGGGTGGCTCAGCGGGTTGAGCCGCTGCCTTCGGCTCAGGTCATGATCTTGGAGTCTTGGGATCGAGTCCCGCATCGGGCTCTCTGCTCAGCGGGGAGCCTGCTTCCTCCTGTCTCTCTGCCTGCCTCTCTGCCTGCTTGTGATCTCTGTCAAATAAATAAATAAAATCTTAAAAAAAAAAATAAACAGAAAGATTTAAAAGCATAAGACTTTAAAGCCGAAACAGTTTAGTCAATCTAATTATGAAAAGTTGGGGACATAGTTGGGATTTGCATACCCACTTCTTGGAAAGATCGGAATGATTTATAGCATTTCCAACTAAGTATTTAGTTTAAAAGAGTTTCACTGCAGTGGTAGGTTACTAGAAAAACAAAGAAACTAAATGCAAATGTTCAAAGGGAGACTTGAGACTCCTTTTTATAGACTTCAAACCATACATTGTTAAATTAATCCAGACAAATGAAATGTAGAGATGTTAATGAATTTCATAAAGGCTAGTTTTTAAAATATTGTATGGCCATTCTGTATAAATTAAAAAATATATATTTGCAGCAAAATGGTAAGAAATCTATGTTGTGAAAATTACATACTGAAATGATTTATTTGGAGATTTCCTGTTGGCTTTCAGTCTTATCTGATACTGTGTGTATCCCCAAAGATCTGCACACAGCTTCTCTCTAGCCTCTTAAATACTGGTTTGTGTTTTGTTTTGTTTTCAAATCTTTCTCAATTTCCCATCAACTCTTTGGTCTTCGATATCACAAAGAAAATCCAAATATTTGCTCCAGCATGTGGTGAGATAGCTAGATAGTTGTGTGATTTCTGAGATTCTTGCACTATCCCATCCCATGACACAAAATGGAAGATTATTACACATCCTCCTTGAGAAGAGCCAACTCATTTTCAACAATAGGATATTCATTATCTTCACCTAATACTTGTCATGTTGTTTTTACTTCAATCAAGGCTGCTTCCCTATTGCACTTATACGAATAAGTCTTCTCTATAATTACTTAACCACACGTTTTATTCTAGTGTCTGCTCCACCTTTGCTTTCATTTTAAATGGAATGGCTTCTCTTCTTGTAACTCCTATTAAATCTTTAGGCCCAAAGATTTAAATATTGAAACACACATTACTATATTTTATACCAATTTTTTCATATGTATTAGGCATTATATTTATTCTTTCATTATGTGTATGAGTAGATTATATTACCCAAGAATTTCAAGATACCAAAGGGAATGTTACCAAATATTTGGAGGACCTTGAGCCTAATAGTACTTGAGAACATGTAGGGAAGATCATCACAAATAATTCCAACATAATGACTCCAATGTCTTATTCTTTTTCCTTTTTTTAAAGATATTTGTTTGTTTGTTTGTTTGTTTGTTTGACAGAGAGAGAGAAAGAGCACAAGCAGGGAGAGCAGCAGGCAGAGGGAGAAGCAGGCTCCTCGCTAAGCAAGGAGCCCTATGCAGGACTCAGTCCCAGGACTCTGGGATCATGACCTGAGCTGAAGGCAGCTGCTTAACCGACTGAGCCTCCCAGATGCCCTCTTATTCTTCTTACTCTCTCTCTCTCTCTTTTTTTTTTTTTAAAGATTTTATTTATTTATTTGACAGACAGAGGTCACAAGTAGGCAGAGAGGCAGACAGAGAGAGAGGAGGAAGCAGGCTTCCCGTCGAGCAGCCTAATGTGGGGCTCGATCCCAGGACCCTGGGATCATGACCTGAGCCGAAAGCAGAGGCTTAACCCACTGAACCACCCAGGTGGCCCCTCTTTTTTTAACCTTGGAAAAATAATTTAGAAAATACTTATTTTGAAAATGAAACATTTATGTAAAGTGAGACAGCTCCTTTGGTTTCACTTTAGTTTCTTTTTATTCAGTCAGTTACAGGTAAAATTAAATAGGTTGTTTTTTCTCTAAAAAATAGCATGTACTATATATTACCCTATTTTATGAAAACACAGGTCCACAACTCCTTATCTCAAATTCTGAAATCTAAAAAGCTGTGAAAATTAAAGATATTTTATGTTATTTGGCAGTACAATCTGTCCTGAATTTAAGTAAGGCTGTTTGCAGTTTTTTAAAGATCTTTTAGTGTGAATATTCATGTGCAGAAATGTTAGCATATTTAATTATGGAGTACTCCCTAGAGCCTGCTCAGAGATATTATAAACATATAGCATATAAAACATACTATCTTTCCAAAATATAAAAAATTCTAAAATCCAAAACGTGTAGCCTCACCATTTTCAGAAAGTATTGTGAGCTTCATCTTCATCTATCTAATCTAATCTTCTATCCATCTAATCTTCTATTGTATGTGTGTGTGTGTGTGTATATATACATATATTCTTCAAAATGATACTCATCTAACATCATCTGGATGATAAGATTTGGACTAATATTTTATCCTTTTCACTTTTCTGCATCATTAAAATTATTTTTCATAAGCATGTAAAACATTTTTCTGAATTTTAAGAACAGTTATAGTACTTAACGGTGCAGATATCAGTTATCTCAAAATTTAACTTATATGGAAAAATTCAGTCTGATAATTCTAACTTCAGAGAAATAAAAATTGCTTCTGCACTAACAAAAAAAGAAAAAAAAAGTGTGAGGGGTGGGAGGGTGCACATAATCTGTATTCTATCTGCACTGCCTACTGCTTAAAAATAATCCCTGTTGTCAGGCGGCCTGTTTCAAGTCAGAACTTATTTGTGGCTGTGTCCGTAGTTCATGCATCCATGACAAACAGACACCATTCCTGAGAAATGAAATTTTATTACAGTTGGCAGCCTCATCCTTTATTTCTTAGATGCGTTGGATTTGTAATCTCTGATTAACAGCCAATAGCTCTGACATCACACACTGTCCTCTTCCATGTTTCCTCTGTAATAGCAGATTTAAATATGACGTCTTTGTTACTGTGTCCTAAAACTGCAGTCTTTACCCAGTTTAGTTGGGAAGGGTTTTTTTTTACCCCTAAACTAGCTGCTTACTAAGTCTTCTGTATCCCAACTATATAACCCATCAATTTCCATGTCCTCTTCATACCCAAAGCATAGACTTTTGTCATCTTGCTGATCCCTTATTAGCAAGATAATAAACTATAGCAGTTACTAGGAGACCAATTTGTCTAGGAAATTTTGTTTTTAATACTAGACAAATGAGGCCTCTCACATCTCTTTTTTATCTGTAAAGAAATTCCGCAACACAACTTCTAACCTCTAAACCAGGCAGTTATATTCATCAGGAAGCTTCCCACCTTGCACTCAGGAACTAGGTTGCAGCCTCCTAGATCTGATTTCTGGTGAACAAATGGCCAAGAGTGACCCCAAGAGAAAACTAATTTACTGATCATGTCCCCTTTCCTGGAAGCTGGCTCTTCCCAGAAGTCTGCATCTCTGCAGTCTATTTCCTTAATCCAGCAGAGGGCAGGCTGACCACAGAAAAACTTGCACTGTAAAGTGGATCTCCAGATGTCTAACTCGGTAGGAAAAGTATAGGGGAGAGAGATCCTCCAATGAGCAAATGAAGTATAAGGCAGGTCAATATTTGAGTGCCAAAATGGGCCAAAGGATTGACCCTTCCTATTAAATGAGATCAATTTCATCTAACATAATAATAAAGCGAAGTCTAGAGGAAAAATTATCACACAATTCTACCTATTCGAGGCAGGACATGACTTATAGGTCTTCTAACTCAACCTTCTCCTTTTTAATTTGCACCTCCTTCTCCAGAGCAGGAATCTCTGCATCATCTCTGATGAAGGACCTTCATTTTTTTTTTTATATACCCACTTGATTGAAAGCCACCTGTTCAACTTGGAACAAAATGGGCTTTTCTGTAACTCCCAAAGAGCAAGTCTGTTCCCTTCAGAGATTACAGTGTGACTCTGGCCCTATAGTCAAATGGGCAGTTTCTCCACATGGATTGATTTTTATCAGGAACAAAAATCTTTCAGAAACCCCTCCCCCTTCAGCTGCTACATTGACCAAGATGGCAGTATGTGTCCATGGTGAAGTTGAAGCCATCAGTGGCAAGGGGATTGGAATTACCGTGGTCGACCTGACATGCACATTTGCCACTTGGGGCTATGAAGAGATTGCTTTCCTGGGCATCAAAATACAATCGCAGATCATCCAGCAAGGAGGAAGAGATTGAGCTTGTTGGGTGGACAGCCAACCAACCCTGTCTGCATGGTCTGGTCTCTGAGGCTGGTAGGAGGCGCTGAAGTGTCCCAATTCGTGAACAAGAGAGTGGAGAAGAGGAACGAAGGGATCAGCCCAGATTTCCCAGACTCACTCACTTGAGTGAGTCCCAAGCTTGTAAGAACTCATTTATGCTGATTTCTGTCCCTTCCTTCCCTTCTTTAACCAATGCCCAAATTAATGGCTGCAGATGCTGTCGGTGGACCAGCCAAGTCCAGGCTTACAGGACTAGAGAGAAGCAGAGGGGGGAAAGATGCCTTCCTATGAGGGCAAGGAAATGGGACTGACTTGGGGCACAGAGAATAGTTCTAGCCTGATGACACGATGCTCAGACAGACTTGAGTTCCACATGCCTACCATGGAGGCACCTTTGAAGGAAACAGCCTCACCATGGTACCACCTAAAAGGCCAACCATAGGCAACCACATTTTATAGCATGTGACACCAGTCTCCATCTCAGTCTGAAGAAATTACACTAGAGGGAGATACCATATACAAGAGCAGACAAACCGTAGACTGACTGGCTTCCTATGATTTGAACTGACTCAAAAAAATGAGTTGAGCCAGTTAGTTTTTCTCTGTCTCAGAATTATGACCTTGAAAATGTAGAGAGATCAGCTGAAAGGTTTTAAGGGAGGGAGAGCCATGAGATGAGTAAGACAAAAGTGTGAGGCAGCTTTAGCTGAGAGAGCCGGAAGATATTTAGCTGAGGGAAGGAAGGCCAGTGAGTATATAAGGTGAGCGTGGAGCAGACACCTGAGTATGTTGCATGGTGTTAATAAAGGGACTCTGGAGTGGTAAGCCCTGAGCTCCACCTTGCTGCTGAGGATGCTGGAGTGACTTCTGAGCCCTAGAGAACCTCCATTTCCAGACTCCTAAAGGCCTGTACCATGGTGTCTATATTTAGACTTCCAAGCTCTTTCATCTCTTTCTTTTAGCCAATTTCTATCCTTGAATAACTCCTCCTTTCCTTGAACTAGCTTGTGGGAAGCATCTCACTTCCAAAGAGTCTGAGCTCCTTGCTTCCAAAGAACCTAAGCAACACACACCATTAGAGTGAGAGCAGCAGTGCTGAGAGTGGTTAACAGCCCAGGTCGCCCAGGTTGGAATCCCAGCTCTGCTCCTTACCATCTGTGTGACTTTAGGCAAGTTACTTCTCTCTGCCATGTCTCTTCATCTGTAAAATAAGGATAATGAGAGTACCTACCTCGAAGGCTATGAAAATTAAATGAGTTAATATATATGAAACAGCATTGTCTGGCATATAGTGAACACTGAATAAGGGTTTGCTATTATTTTGATGATACATTATGAAGTAAAAGCCCTTCTCTTATTTATGTTTCTTAAAGCAAGAAGAAAATTAATACTGAGGGCACCTGGGTGGCTCAGTTGCTTAAGCATCCAGCTTTTGATTTCAGCTCAGGTCATGATCTCAGGGTCATGAGATCAATGCTTAGCATGGAGTCTGCTTGAGATTCTCTCCTCCTCCCTCTGTCCCTCCCCCTACTCGTGCTTGCGTTCTCTCTAGGAAGCAAGGAAGGAAGGAAGGAGGGAGGGAAGAAGGGAGAGAAGGAAGGAATGAAAATTAATTACCGAAAGTCAAAATAAAGTCAAATTGGTTAGTTTTAGAGGGAGGGACTCCTCCCCTCTTTGATGCAATGCTGCTCTCACAGATGGGTTTGTACCTTTTCATGTGCCACCAGCTGGTAGATGGGTGGTTCCCCATAGTCCTCCATTTTATCTAGACCCTTGGAATCCCTGTTTGTGTCACTACTGACCAAGTCAGCATCTGTGACCCAATCTCATAATGGGGGTGCGGCCAGCATCTCCTTTATTTACACAGAAAGGTTTCTTCCCACAAGCCTGGGGGCTTGGATGGGAGGCCAGGGTTGGAGAGCCCAGTTCCCTACACCTTGACTTGTTAGCACTTGTGGTTTCCAGAGGTTTCTCTTAGCACTCTTTGATGTATTATCTGTACAAATAGATTCAACAGGGCCAGGCCAGGACGAGCCCCAGCAGCTTCATGTACTTCCCCCACAGGGACTTCCCACTGTTGTCCTTTTTTGTAACTAGTATTTCTGATCTCCTTACCTAGACTACTTTTCTTCAACCTCTAGGAACTCCAGGGAATAGAATAAGGACTACACTTATACACCTGGAATGCTTGGCCTTTCTTTACATTGATGGGAAGCTTTTAGCTTCATTCCCCATATGATTCTTACTCATAAAGCAGACCAAGTTGCCCCATTCTCCAAATGCAATGGACACCTTTTGGGATGGCCAATCCATAATTTTCCTTTCTTTCTGAGGTGTTCCAGCCACCCCCTTAGGGATGGGCCTGCTGCAGTCGCATTTTACAAGGCATTACTCTCCTCACCGTATTAGAATGGCCCAGTAGTGGACACTTAACGCAAACTAAGCTGATAGGATTTTCTCTCCCAGGTATTAAGATTTGGGATCTAAATATTCTAGTTCTAAATGGTCTGATATGCTGAGGAGTTGTGGGTGGTCACTTTCTCCTGCATGACTGCAGAGCAAAGAAAGTCAGGCTGCAGAAGAAAAAAAATGAAACCAATGCATAGAAAAAGACATGATAGACACCAGTAGTGCTCTCTGGGTTTCTGATGTCTTTCTTCCTCACAAAACTCTATGTGGTAAGAACTATTAATATCCTATTTTAGAGATGAGGAAACAGAGGCACAGAATCATGACATTTCCAGGAGGTATGACGTAAGTTCCTGGACATAGCTGTTCCTAAAAAGAATACATCTTGGGGCGCCTGGGTGGCTCAGTGGGTTAAAGCTTCTGCCTTCAGCTCTGGTCATGGTCCCAGGGTCCTGAGGTCAAGCCCTGCATTGGGCTCTCTGCTCAGCAGGGAGCCTACTTCCTCCTCTCTCTCTGCCTGCCTTTCTGCTTACTTGTGATCTCTGTCAAATAAATAAATAAATAATATTTTAAAAAAATAAAAAGAATACATCTTGAGCCATCTTAGTCATGTGAGCTGGTAGAGGATCCCTCTTTGTCTCTTTAAGCTGGTTGGTTGGGATCTGTCATTTTTGTTTAAAGACTTTATTTGACAGGAACACAGCAAGAGAGGGAACACAAGCGAGATGGGTAGGAGAGGGAGAAGCAGGCTTCCTGCTAAGTGGGGAGCCAGACATGGAGCTTGATCCCAGGACCTGAACCAAAGGGAGACGCTTAACAACTGAGCCACCCAGGTGCCCCGGGATTCTGTCATTTTTGATTAGAAGAGTACTGATGGGGCACCTGGGTGGCTCACTTGGTTAAGCATCCAGTTCTTGATCTCAGCTCAGGCCTAAGTCTCAGAGTTGTGAGTTCAAACCCTATGTTTGGCTCCATGCTGGGCGTGGAATCTACGTAAGAAATAAGTAAATTAGGGGAGGGGATGGGGTAACAGGGTGATGGGTACTAAGGAGGGTGCACATGATGTGATGAGCACTGGGTGTTATACACAACTAATGAAGCATTGAGCATCACATCAAAAACTAATGATGTGTGGGTGCCTGGCTGGCTCAGTGAATTAAGCCTCTGCCTTCAGCTCAGGTCATGATCTCAGGGTCCTGGGATGGAGCCCAGCATCGGACTCTCCGCTCAGCAGGGAGCCTGCTTCCCCTTCTCCCTCTGCCTGCCTCTCTACCTACTTGTGATATCTCTCTCTGTCAAATAAATAAATAAAATCTTTAAAAAAAAACAACTAATGATGTGTTATACAGTGGCTAACTGAACATAATAAAAAAAAAGGAAATAAGTAAATAAAAGGGTACTGACGAAAGAGAACTGAAATAGATTCTTTTGGGTAGATCTAGCCTTGATGTGAGAAAAGACACCAAGATACAGAAAAAGGAGATGAGAATGGGTACAGCTACAGACAAGTTTGGAGGTCGGGGGCCAGGAAGTGGCGGAAGTTTACACCCATTAACCTCAGGGTTTATTTTGGTTTTTTTTCTGTGAGGTGGTAGGAGGCAAAGCCTCTGTGTTCAGATCAACTGAAGCACTTGCAGTGGGGTAAAGGTTGAATTCGAGAAAGGAATAGCTTTAAGTAGGAGAAGAAAGACCATTTGTATCAGGTAAAGGATGTGTTTATAGGTGATAAACTTTATTTAGGTAGACTCATCCCACCCAACTGTGTATGATATTTCTCCAGTAAGGCTCAACTACATCGCTGGGGATTAGCTAGGTGAGATAAAAGTGGGAGGTTAGGACCTTGAGGATCTGAGGAGAGAACTGAGGAAGTGATACACCTGGAGACCAAGGCTGAAGGGGGAAGGGAGCCATGAAAGCCTGGAGGCCCCAATGGTGTAAAAGACCTGTGGGGTGAGGGTCAGAGCAGAAGAGAACTGGAGAGAGGGCGTGTCAGAATCCGAAACATTGGATCTTGAAACTTCTGAGATAGAGCCCTTCTCAGTGAAGACAAGTTTCAGGATGTGACCACAAGAGGGAGTGGCTGAAGTGAGTCAAAGAGAAATGTTTGAGGGGAAGAAGTCATGGAATTTGGGAGCTGAATACACATAAACATAGAGGCTTAGAACACATACAAACATATATCAGATACACCCAGAAACATGATACAGACATACATGCAGATAGACACAGGCACACAGAACAGGCAGCCATCACTAATTCATGGATGCAGGGCACAATCCAGACTCCCCTTTTCTCCCTCTCAGCATACAACACAGACAAACACACAGCCAGGAACATAGGGACACACACACACACAAACACACACACACACACACACACACACACACACACACACACCACAGTGATATGAAATATATATACAGAGACACATAAAGTCCTATGACAGACACGGAAAGTTTGACACATACACACACCACAGCGCTCTGACTTAAGGGAGTAGGTTTTTCCCCCGGGTATCATTTTTCTTGTTGATTTTGGCCGCTGTGGTACCCACGTGGCATATCCCCCATTCTTAGAAAAAACACAGAAACCCGAAGCCTCTCCTAAGTTAGAAACAAAGGCCCTGACACAGCTCAGGCATGACTCACCAGTCCAGGGTGTCCGCTCCTACTTTTGTCTCCCCAGAACTGGAGTTCGGGCTCAAATGCTGCCCCAGAGACTCCCAGCCCTGGGACAGTTAGCTCAAGCTGGGCAGAAAAGCTGGGACACACAGAGCCTCTGCCTTTCTCAGCCCAAGTATCTCTCTCCCAGCCAGGCCTGCTTTACACCACATAGTGGCCTGCTGAAGAAAGGAAACAAGGGTGAAGAGGGGCAGGCTAGAGAGATAGGTAGAATGTAAGGCTTCAGCCAGAGGAAATGGAGAGTAAAGAGGTATTACTAAGTGGGAGACTGACGTGTTTACATTTGCATTTTAGAGCTCCCAACACCTAGAATAGTACCTGGCACATAATATATATGAATCGCTCTGGTGACTTCTTGTGGGAGGGGCTGGGAACTATGACCCTAATGGTAGGAACCTCAGGAGAATCAGATCAAGTAAAAGGGAAAGGGGGCTTAATCTAGGACCAAGCATGGTATTGGAGTGCATAAAAGAATAAATGAAATTGACTAGGGATATGATAAGAAAAGCTAGCTAGAGCTGGACCATGGGGCTGGCAGGGCCCATGGGTTTTGACTCATGCTAATTAAAACACCACTATGTGGCAGACATGGAAAACCAACTTGTTAATTTAACTGTCATATGGGTATGAAATATACCTATCATGAGGATGACAAATATATATATCATCTTAAGCATTTCCAGCAGCATACAAGCATGCTCTAGTACTCTGTGTCTTAAAATTCTCCTTTGACCGGGCGCCTGGGTGGCTCAGTGGGTTGAGCCGCTGCCTTCGGCTCGGGTCATGATCTCGGGGTCCTGGGATCGAGTCCCGCATCGGGCTCTCAGCTCAGCAGGGAACCTGCTTCCGTCTCTCTCTCTCTCTCTCTGCCTGCCTCTCCATCTACTTGTGATCTCTCTCTGTCAAATAAATAAATAAAATCTTAAAAAAAAAAAAATTCTCCTTTGACCAACATCATTCTTCATCATCTCCTACCTCGTTTTTCTTCTTTCCTTCATAACCAA
Source organism: Lutra lutra (assembly GCF_902655055.1). Lineage (NCBI taxonomy): Eukaryota > Metazoa > Chordata > Mammalia > Carnivora > Mustelidae > Lutra > Lutra lutra. The sequence continues at coordinate 57,229,520 of NC_062290.1, forward strand.
ATTTCTAGAAAGAATTGCCTCCAAATGTTTCTACCTCCTCACCCCACTCACTCCTAATATTCCAATATGACTTTCCCCTCTACCATTCCACAAAAAAATGCTTATGTCAAGGTCCCTGGTGACTTCGTGTTGCCAAATCCAACAAACACATCTAGGTCTTCGTCTTGAGAAAATTAAGGTTCAGAAAGTTAAGGGAGTTTCACTTCTTGTACTTTGACCCATTCCCCCCTACTGAAGACAACTGGGAAGTATAAAACAAATCTGCCAGAAGGCATAGAAGAGATAATAAATTAGTGTTTCGGTCTATTTTTTATCCCTGAGGGCTATTTGTCAGGGACAGAATGAATGACCAAGAGACAGATGGCTTTTTGGAACAGAGTACAGGGATTGGAGTTTAGGAGTGGTCAAAGTGAGGAGCCCTGATGAACTACCCTTGGGTTATTATACTGAAAGGCTGAACCTTAAAAATAATGCTGAATTCAAAGTCGATGGGCTCTCCTCATGGGGATCAGTTTCAGATAATCTCAATCCTTAAAATTGGAATAAAGTGATTCTAAAATGCCAGTAACTCCCCAGAGCCGGGCAAAAGCAAGTAAAGGTAATCCTCTCTGGAGGAAGACCAGTTAGGCCTCAATTAATTACCATAGACAATTTTTTGCATTGTGTTTAACAAATACAAATACAATGGCCCACAGATTATCTGGGTGGCTCAACTGTTAAGTGTCTGCCTCAGGTCATGATCCCAGGGTCCTGGGATTGAGCCCCATATCGGGCTCCCTGCTCAATAGGAAGTCTGCTTCTCCCTCTCCCACTCCCCCTGCTTGTGTTCCCTCTCTCTGTGTGTCTCTCTCTGTCAAATAAATAAATAAAATCTTAAAATACAATGGTCTATGCACAGACAATAGGGCATAAATGAAAATCAGCAAAAGCAACAGACAATAGAAACCACTCACTGGGTCTCCAAATATTGGAATTATAAGATACAGACTTTAACTGTGTTTACCATGTGGTAAATATACCAAAGGCAAGATTGAGATTTTCAACAGAGGACTGGGAAAAAATTTAAAAAAAAAACAAAACAAAAAAAAAAAAAACCCAAAAACTAAATGGAAATCTCAGAGATAAAGATACAGTAATAAGAAGAAATAATGGATAGGTTTTGTTATGCCCCAATAATGGGTCCGTGATTAAAGGAGCGAGACTGATAAAAGCGAAGGTCAAGCAAAGCTTTATTTTGCGCCAAGCATCAAGAATCTAACCGAACATTTGGGGCTGCACCTCTTACAAGAGAGGGCGACCCTTCTCTGTTTCACAGACTAGCTTTTAAGGGCAAAGGCCTTGCGGTCAGGCCTGGCCACGCACAGGTGGCCAATGAGATTGTAACACACACAGGAAACTCCACAGTGATGCTAGGTGACCAACTGAGTTACAATTTACCCTCGTAGACATTTGAACCAGCCTATTACACCTTGATTGGGATTGGCGCCCAAAAGGCTCCCAAAGGGCGGAGGCCCATACTCCTTGGTAACCAGGGAGACAGTATGCATCCCCCCACTGATCAGACGTCTCCACCTGGCCTGACCCACCTTTGTATCTGGGCTTTGTTACCTGAAGCTGGTTTATCCCCTGGGGGAAGGGGAGCAGGGACAGTTTCTAAATAGGTCCTTACAGGTTTATCCATTCATTTGACAGGTTAAAGAGAGAATTCATGAATTAGAAAATAGTCATAAAATAATAACCAGAAATAAGTGCAGAAAAACAAAAGTTTTGAAAATACAAGAGGAGAATAATTCATAGAGTGTGATGAAAGGATCTAACAATGGGTAATTCAAATTCAAGAAAGACAAAAGACAGACAGCAAAACTTGAAGGGCTAATGGCTGAAAACTTTTCAAAAAGGAAGAAAGTATCAAGCCAGAGATTCAAGAAGTCCTGGAAACCCAAATAGATTAAGTAAAAAGAAACCCACGCCTAGCTACATCATAGAAAAGCTGATCAAACCAGTGACAAAAAGAAAATCTTAAAAACATCTGGGCGGTGGGGGAGACTTATAACCTTAAAAAAAGAAAAAAAAGGCAAAAAGTAAACTAATATGTATCTTCCCATAAGGATCAATGAAACCAGTAGACATTGGGATTGATTGTATCTTAAAGGCACTGAAAGAAAATAACTGACAGGGGTGCCTGGGTCCTCAGTGGGTTAAAGCCTCTGCCCTTGGCTCAGGTCATGATCCTAGGGTCCTTGGATCAAGCCCCACATTGGGCTCTCTGCTCTCCAGGGAGCCTGCTTCCTCCTCTCTCTCTGCCTGCCTCTCTGCCTACTTGTGATCTCTGTCTGTCAAATAAATAAATAAAATCTTTTAAAAAAAAGAAAATAACTGACAAATTCAATTCTACATACAGTGAAAATATCCTTCAAGAAGAAAGGTGGGGAAAAAAAAGAAAGGTGGGATTCTGATTAAAAAAAAATTATAAATTAAAACATATGAAACAATTGGAGGAATTTGAACACTGAATATTTGATATTAAAGAATTACTACTTTTAATTATTTGGGTTTTTAAAAAGAGTATTTCTCTTTTTTGTGATAGACAATAAATATTTACAGATGAAACATTACAATGCTGGATATTTGATTTGAAATAATCTGAGACTGGGAAGGGATGGGTGGAATGAAACAAATTGAATAGGTACTGATCATTGTTGAAGTTTAATTATGAGCACAGGGGTTCATTATACCAGCATCTGTTTTTGTACTTGTTTGAAATTTTGCATTCTAAAAATGTGATCCAGAAATAATGAAGGTGAAATAAATAGACATTTTCAGACCAAAAAAAAAAAAAAAGAGAGAGAGAGAGAGAAAATTAACAAATTTTCTTCCAGTTGAGCCACACTGAAAATATTGTTCAGGCAAAAGGAAAATTACTCCAGAGGGAATCATTAAAAATGCAGAAAATAATGAAAAGCAATGAAAACAGTAAATATGTGGATAATCTCAAATTGATATTGACTATAAAACAATAACAATAATAATCTCTTGTGAGGTTTCAAATATAGTGAAATTAAAATGCATGACAACAATAACATAGAAGTCAAGAAGGCATAAAAGGAGCAAAAGTGTTCCAAAGTTCTTGCATTGTTCTGGAAGAAGGCAAATTCCTAGTAGAATTGATCAAATCAACAATTGATCTGGTAATCCCTGGAAAATAACTACTAAAAAAATAGTAAAAGAATGTAAAATTTCTAAGCCAATAGAGGGGAAACAGAAAAGTTAAAAATACATTGTCAATTCAAAAATAGGTCAAGGAAGGAAAGAAAAAGGAATATAGTGCATGTGAGACAAACAGAAACACTTAATGAAGTGATAGATTTAGACTGAAATATATCAGTAATTACTTTGACTATAAATGGAAAAAATTCTTCAATTAAAATACAGACATTGTTGGACTGGATTTAAAAACAACTAATGCTGTTTATAAGAGACACAGGTAAAACATAAGGATACAGAAAAATTTAAAGGATGAAAAAATATATAATGCAAAGACTCTAGCCAAAATAAAGCTGATATAGCTATATTAGTATTAGAAGAGGTAGATTTTCTCATACCTTTTCAAGTGTACAAGTTAACAATTTATTTTTATGATAGTCACAAGATTATGCAACCATCACCACTCTCTGATGCCTAGATAAAGTTGAGTTCAAGCAAAGGCTGTAAATCAAGAAGATGTAATCATTCTAAGGTTGTAGGCCTCTAACAATATACCCTCAAAACATGAAAGGTAGAAATCGATAGAACTACAAGAATAACCAGAAAAGTGTACAATAATAGTGGAAGTTTTTTAATAAAGGGTCTAGAACATCTGAGTTAAAAATTCATTAAAGCTATGAAACATTTGAACTATGCAGTTAGCAAATTTAACCTAATGGTATATGCAGAATGCTGTCCTTCAAAATTCTGACTACATTGTCCATTTTTTTTTAAAGATTTTAATTATTTATTTGACAGAGAGAGAGATCACAAGGAGACAGAGAGGCAGGCAGAGAGAGAGGAGGAAGCAGGCTCCCTGCTGAGCAGAGAGCCTGATGTGGGGGTCAATCCCAGGACCCTGAGATCATGACCTGAGCCGAAGGCAGAGGCTTAACCCACTGAGCCACCCAGACAGCCCTACATTGTCCATTTTATGCACACGAGAACATTTGCAAAAGTTGACCGTATGCTGGACCACAAAGCAAGTCTCAACAAATTTCAAAGGATTGATATACTGAGGATGCTTCCGGCTTACAATGAAATTGAGCTAGAAAGCCGTAAGAAACAGAAGCAATAATTTGAAAACCCAAATATTGATTCAAAAATTTAGGAGCTTTCTGGGTGTAATCTTAAATTGGCTACTGTGTGCAGAGGGCAAGGAGAGGCAGAAGCAGACCACTCCTGATTGGTAAGTGGCAGTTTTAATAAGCAAGGAGACTTATTTATGAGACTTGCCTTAGGCCACTGCAAAAGGAGTAGATTTCTGCACCCACCCATCCAATATTAAGAGTTTATATAGAGGCCTTAACAGGGTTCAGTAACATATACTGTCCAGATTTTCTCAATAACACCTTCGTCTCTCAAGGCTACGTCCTTGCAACAGTTCCCACTGTGGAATAGTAAGCTTAGTGTACATTCTAAGGACCAGGGAAGTGGTAAGGAGCCCCTAATTGCCCAAGGTCCAGCTCCTGGGTCAACTGGCAGTCACATTCGCTCCGTGAACATATCTCTACACACGAAAAGACATTTAAAAGGCATATTTGTATGTTATCATAAGAAAAAGAAATCTATTGGAATTAGAAAAAATTTCGAAGTAGAAATTAGATAGTAAGAAACGTGACACATAGGGGCACCTGGGTGGCTCAGTTGTTAAGGGTCTGCCTTTAGCTAAAGTCATAGTCCCAGGGTCCTTGGATTGTGCCCCACATCGGGCTCCCTGCTCAGCGGGAAGCCTGCTTCTCCCTCTCCCACTCACCCCACTTGTGTTCCTTCTCTTAATGTTTCTCTCTCTGTCAAATAAATACATAAAATCTTTTTAAAATTTACAGAAGGAAAATTTATTTTTTTTAAAAAAGGAACATGACACATAGAATACAGTTAAATATGTGCTTATAGGGAAAATTTAAATGAATATATTTATTTTTTTTAATTTTTTTTTTAAAGATTTTATTTATTTATTTGACAGACAGAGATCACAAGTAGGCAGAGAGGCAGGCAGAGAGAGAGGAGAAAGCAGGCTCCCCGCTGGGCAGAGAACCCGATGTGGGGCTTGATCCCAGGACCCTGGGATCATGACCTGAGCCGAAAGCAAAGGCTTTAACCCACTGAGCCACCCAGGCGTCCCGAATATATTTAAATATATATCAAGAGCTAAGCCCTAATCTCAAAGTATGAGAAGAAAAGCAAATTATATCCAAATAGAGTAGAAGAAAATCTTAAAAATTAGATCAGAAATTAATGAAATGGAAATAAAATACAATAGAGAGAATCCAAACTATAATGTTTTTCTTTGAACAGAAATGTAATATTGAAATAAAAAGGAAAAATAATTCCTTCAGAAATTATGAAAACCTGGGGCGCCTGGGTGGCTCAGTGGGTTAAGCCGCTGCCTTCGGCTCAGGTCATGATCTCAGAGTCCTGGGATCGAGTCCCGCATCGGGCTCTCTGCTCAGTGGGGAGCCTGCTTCCTCCTCTCTCTCTGCCTGCCTCTCCGTCTACTTGTGATCTCTGTCTGTCAAATAAATAAATAAAATCTTTAAAAAAAAAAAGAAATTATGGGGTGGGAGGTTGGGGGCACCAGGTGGTGGGTATTGTAGAGGGCACGGATTGCATGGAGCACTGGGTGTGGTGCAAAAATAATGAATACTGTTATGCTGAAAAAATAAAAAATTAAAAATTTAAAAAAAAAAAGAAATTATGAAAACCTGATGAGGATATTATGAGAAGGAAAATTACCTGCCAATCTCGTTTATAAATATAAATGCAAAAATCCTTAACAGATTAATCAATCAAATCTGGCACTATGTAAAACGGGTAATAGATTATGACTAAATCGATTCTGTTGTAGGAATGCAAGTTTGGTTTAATATTTAAAAATCAATCTGGAGCACCAGGGTGGCTCAATCAGTTAAGCGTCCAGCTCTTGATTTCAGCTCAGGTCATGATCTCAAGGTGGTGGGATGGAGCCCCATGTCAGGCTCCACACTCAGCAGGGAGTCTACTTGAAGATTCGCTCTCTCTGCCTCTCCCCTGACTTGTGCATATATGCGTGCATGCTCTCTCTCTCTCTCTCTCTCTCAAATAAATAAATTAACCTTTAAAAAAAAAATAGTATGGTCTGGCACAGGATAGATAAATAGAGCAACACACCAGAATAGAATCCAGAAATAGACTGTCACAGTTATGGTGGGATTTCAGCTTCATGACAAAGGTGGCACTGCAGAGCAGTGGGGAAAGGACAGCCTTTCCAAAAAATGGTGCTGTGATAATTGGATATCTGTATGGAAAAAAAATAATTTGCCCAATGCCCTAAAGGGGCTATGTGGTGAAATCATGTCTTTTTTTTTTCTTTTGCTTACTTATTTATTTAAGTAATCTCTATACCCTCTGTGGGGCTCGAACTCATAACCCCAAGATCAAGAGTCACATCCTCTTCCAACTGAGCCAGTCAGGCACCCTGAAGTCAGGTGTTTGAACCCAAATATATCTGGCCCTAATATAAGTCCATACCCTTTGCATTCTGCCAATGGCCCAGTCACCTCCCAAAGCTATCATGAGCAGCAAGACCAGAAGTTACGGAAGTGCTCTGTGAACTGGCAAGTGCTGGGAGCACCTGTGGGAAAGGCTGTGTCCATTGAGATGACTACTGCCTTCCAGAAGAGTGCACTGGCCTTGTTCCATAGCGCTAAAGCCTCTGGTGGGCCCCTATCCTCTCCTGTAGATTGCAGCTGGGCCCAAACACCAAGTCCCCTGTAAGAGAGTGGCCCTCTCTACCTGCAGGGGGAATTGAGCAGGAGGCTGACATTCCAGCACAGATGCTCAGGGCTGGGGCCCTCCCAGGGCATGGTGCAAGGCTGATGCTCTGATGGACCCCTGGGGTCTGTCTCTAGCAGCGTTTGGGAGAAAACAGAAACTAGGCCCCCAGAGACCCTTGGGACAAGACTGTGTTTCACCTTGTAAGCTGAACTTCATGGTTTTGCAGCCTCAGTCCAGGTGGTAATGCAGACTAAAGAAGGAAGAGCAACAGGGCCTTCCTGGAAGGTTGCAGCAAAGGCCTAGTTCCCTTTGGGCTGTGAACCATGCCCCTGGGAATGCCTCAGAACTGCCAGGAATTGCCTTTCCTTCCGCCCTCCCCCTCCCTGATTTCCTGGATTGACAAAGGGGACCTTTGTTTCTGGCCTTGAGTCCTATCTTAAGCACCCCAGCAGCAACCTCAAGCAGGCAGAAGGAGATGGACAAATAAAACAGCCTGGAGAGTTTTCCTAGAACCATGGCTGGCCACCCTAAAGGGCCCTCAGAGCCACCACGCGTTCCCACCCCCCCCCACCCAGTTTCTGGCCTTGGTCACCCATTGGATCAACACCGGGCTCCCCATCCAGGGCTTCCTTAGCTTCCTCTACTGCCTGCATCTCCCCAAAGCAAAGCAGTCCCAGCCATGTCCTCACCTAAGTGTTGGTGGCGGGCCAGCGAAAGGCCTGGCAGGCAGGCCTTGTTACTCATGAAGAAAAGCCCTGGAACACTCTTCTGGAAGGTGTGGGCAGTGAACCTGCAATAAGATAGGGCAGGCCCAAGATGGGGAGAGTGCCCACAGGCCCTGGGCAGCCAGCAGGCCAAGCTCAGCAGCCCAACCCACCAATCACGAAGCCCCCGGCCTGTGAGAGACAAAGTTGAGACCTAGCACCTGAGTCAGAGGCAGAGCGCAGGCTGGCTTCTGAGCTGAAAAAGCAGTCATGGGAGAGGTCTCTCCTGTCCTCAGCATCTGGTCTTCCCTCCTCATTCCACAGTCTCACTGCGGCTGGCTCAGCTCCCATCCCGGGCAAACCACATGAAACGTGAATCACTGAGGTCTGAGGTCTGATAAAGTCAAACCCAAAGACCAGCTTTTGAATGCTCTTAGCTCAGCCTGTCTAAAAATCAGGAACCATCAGCCCAATCAAAACACGCCCCTGGCTTCATTTAGGAAGATGCCTTTGGCTGAGAATTTTCGGGGGGCTTGGGAATGGTGTGGCAGCTGCCCTCCTTTGGGCAGAGGCAGGATGGTACTGGGGAGATAGGGGCCCAGAAGGATCCAAAGGAGGGCTGAACCCAAGTCCAGGGGTCTCTCTCTACCCCGAGCCACTGGTCTCCACAGCCTCGGGGCAAAGCTGGGGTGAATCCTCCTGGACGCCAGGTGTCAGCCCCGGGTAGGGGCGGTGCTGCGCAGCTGCATGAAAGAGCTGCGCCGGCAGTGAACCAGGTTGTTGCTTCCCAGAGCGATGCTTCCAGAGGTGGAGAGCAGCCCTGCTTCTTCAGGGCCATGTGGGGCCTCAGCCCTCAGGGGTCTCCCTTCCTCCTCATACCCCATGACCCGGGTCTCCTGCATCCTCGTGGAGAATTTCAGTGTCTGCCGCCCCACGTGTCTCCCAGACTGTGGTAGTGCAGACATCCCTGCTCCGGGAGCTGCTGCCAGGAGGTATGCCAGATTCCCAAGTCCTCTAAACTGTAAAGGGAAAACCAAACAAACTGGAAAACACACAAATGAAAAACCATGCTCTTGGGCCCAGTCCCTGACCTGCACTGCACTTTCCTGGGCACTGCTGCTGACGCCAGGCTTGCAGAGAGGGCCACATCTTCCTGCCGGGGTCGGGCGCCACTCAGCCCGAAGCCTCTAGCTGCTACCTGTTTTGGGGAGGAAGGGCTGCTGAGCCTGCATGAGTGGCAGGCTTATGGTCCAGCGGCCAGTGGAACTCAGGACATCTGGGTCAGACACGCACTCTGTGTGACCTTGTACAAGTCACATGACCCCCCTGAGCCTCTGTTCCCTGTGATGGGAAATACCTCTGAGCAGCGCAGAGCAGGTAGGAAAGTGCCAGGTGCGCTCCTAAGGACCCACACACAGCAGTTCACCTGTTCACATTCACCCTGTCTGCCTACAGCCTCCCTTGCTCGCTCCCTCACTGCTGACATGCCTTTGGTGAAGTTGCCAACTACAGAGCTGGGAGCTTGGAACTGGGCTGTCTCCTGGGCTGTTGTTATCAGAGCAGGCCAAAGTTACTGAGAGAACAAACAAGACTCGTTCACACCAAGGCCCAAGGCCCTGGCTGGATGACCTCCCCTAGCTCACCATGTCCAGATTTCTTAATACAGAGAACTCCACCTGGTGGGGCCTCATGGAGCTAGCTAAGCAGGGTGTGGGCACACAACTCTTGGCACTCTACCAGATAGGGATTCAAAGTTCGAGACATACCAAGGCCTGCTATCCCACCCCCTCCTCTGGCCCATACTCCCTAGGCAGGGACCAGGTCCAGGAGCACAGGCCTGTTGTCTAGCACTCACATCTGGACCGGACATGAGTCTGCAATAGCTCCATGCTCAAATCTGTGTCAGAATCCAGATGTCAGGGCCTCCCTCAGCAACAGAGCTCCTAGATTCTGGGGCCAAAGATTCGTGGGCAGTGGGGGGCCCCCTCACTTCCTCCCTCACTCACCTTCTTCACAGGGTCCTGATCAGGTGCCTCAGGCCAGTCTCGCTCCTTGAGAGCCAGGGAACAGTGTCCCCTCCCTTTCTTTTTGATCTCGAATACTTCCATTACCCCATTGTGCGCAGGGAGTAGTGGCAAGCAATGTTCTAACTTTATTTTTCTAAATCTGAGAGAATAGCTAGAAGCTCATCAGCCCCAGCTGTCTGGCCTCCGTGAACATCCCCACAGCATGCCGATTCCCACAGTATGCCACGTCCTACCACGGGTGAACAGGCCGAATCATTCCCTGTGGGAGGAAGCCTCAGCTTCCTTCCAAGTCAGGGCACTAGCAGGGAATGCAACCCCCACCCCGGGGACTATCCAGCTCATTCTTTCAATGGGGCCGGCATTGTTAATGGCCTCAGCCCTCAGGCAACCCCCAAAACCCTAAAGATTGTTACCCCCAAATGGGAGCCTGGCTGTCCAGTCTGTGCAGAGAAGGGAAGATCATCTCTTCATTCTACTGCTCATGCATCTGCTCCCAAAAACAATTACAGAGTAATTTCTGCCCTAAATTATTCATACACTTCCCTGCTGTATATGGAAATACCATTGTATAGTTTGCTTTTTTTCCTTATACCTCTTCCCAGTCGATAAATATAGATCTGCTTCATCATTCTCAATGGTCACACTGTAGTTAATTGCTTGGATGCCCCTCATTTTCCCTAGCACAGGCCCCCATTGACAGTAGCTTCTAAGTGTTCAACTTACGAGCACTGGCTGAGTAAAACATACATCTTGGTGTGCAGCTTTGCTTTCTTCAGATAAATTCCTAGAAGCTGAAGTGCAAGGTCAAGGGATAGGTCCGCTTTTAAGATTTACTTCTCTGCTGGGGCGCCTGGGGAGCTCAGTCAGTTAAGCATCTCGATTCTCGATTTTAGCACAGGTCATGATCTCTGGGTCATGGGATTAAGCCCCGCATTGGGCTGCATGCTCAGTGGGTTGGTGTGGTGTCTGCTGGAGGTTCTTTCTCTCCTCCCTCTGTTCATCCCCTGGCTCAAACACACACACATATGCACTCTCTCCCTCTTTTTAAAGATTGTATTATTTATTTGACAGACAGAGATCACAAGTAGGCAGAGAGGCAGGCAGAAAGAAAGGAAGGGAAGCAGGCTCCCTGAGCCGGAGGCAGAGGCTTTTACCCACTGAGCCACCCAGGCGCCCCCCTCTCTCTCTTTCTAAAGATTTTATTTATTTATTTGACAGAGAGAGACAGCGAGAGAGGGAACAGAAGCAGGGGGAGTGGGAGAGGGAGAAGCAGACTTCCCATGGAGCGGGGATCCCGACATAGGGCTCTGAGTATCTCAGGACCCTGGGATCATTACCTGAGGTGAGGGCAGATGCTTAATGACTGAACCACCCAGGTGCCCCCCTCCCTTCCTAAATAAATCTTAGAAAGAAAAAAAAAAAAAAAAGGAGTAACTTCTCTACAGTCCACTCATAGAAAGGTTGTACCAGTCTAGCAGCATGGGGGTGGAGGTTCCCCTGGCCTCACCCACACCATGTCATAGGACCATCTCTCCAAAGTCCCTCCTGTCCTCCAGAACTCATTTGTGCTCTCCCTGCTGACCCTTGGGGGACTTCCCCTTCATCTGGACAGAACCCGTCTAGGTGACTGTTTCCATGCCTAGGTGTAATCTGGTCCAGCTTGTCATTTCTTCCTTTAAAAAGCCTCCACTTCAACCCCTACTTTTGGCCAACAGTGAATGGGAACCAAGGGGGCACTCTGGGAATAAGCGCCTCCTTGCCCCTTAGTCCTGATATCTTAACTGCCAGAGTCCAAGCTTCACCTTCTCCACCCAGACCCCCTTGGCGAAGGGATAGTTGTGCCTATGTCATAGCTTTGCTGCATCTGGCTTCCTTAGAAAAGGGTGTTTGTCTTGGGCAAAGGCAGTGACTGAAAAGCTGGTCATGGGGGGCAGAGCACCAAGCTGGAGTCAGCAATCAAGCGGAGCACCCGTGGTTTGCACATCCCCAGGTGGCATGTCCCAATTGGCCAGCTCTTCTGACACTCAAGAGCTCCAGGGGGCTGCTGTACTCACACCGCCACACTCAGCCACCCCCAGAGCAGGAGGAGTTCAAGTTGGGCCACAGGGAGCTGCCTCCTTTTAAAAAAAATTGTGGTAAAATATACTATCCTAGTCTTATCAGGCTGCTATCGCAAAAATAACATAAACTGGATGGCTTATCAACAGCGGGAAGGTTATTTCTCACAGTTCTGGAGGCTGGGAAGTCTAAGATTAAGGTGCTGGCAGATTTGATGTCTGGTGAGGGGCTGCTTCCCGGTTCAGACTGCTCACCTTCTTGCAATAACCTCAGCGGGAGGAAGGGATGAGGGAGTTCTCTGGGTCTCTTTCATGAGGACACTAATCCTATGCACGAGGGCTCTGTCTTCATGACATAACCACCTCCCAGAGGCCCCAGGTCCAAATACCATCATATTGGGAATAAAGTTTCAACATAAATTTGGGACATATTCAGTCTATAGCAAATATATGTAACATGGAGTTTATCATTTTAACCACTTTTAAGTACATAGTTCTCTGGTGTTAGTACCTTCATATTGTGCAACTATCACCATCATCCATCTTCAGACCTTTTTCATCTTATACAACTAAAACTCATGACTCATTGAACACCAACTCCCCATTCTTCCCTCTGCTCACTCTCCCCTGTGGCCCCAGGGCAACCATCACCCGACTTTCTGTCTCTGTGAATGTGACGACTTAGATAACCTCATATAGTGAGTGGACTCCTGTAATATCTGTCCTTTTGTAACTTGTTTATCTCACTCAGCATGTCTTCAAGGTTTATCCATGTGTAGTGTATGTCAGAATTTTTTTTTAAAGATTTTTATTTATTTGTTTGACAGACAGAGATCACAAGTAGGCAGAGAGGCAGGCAGAGAGAGGGGTGGGAGGCAGAGAGCCGGAGGCGAGGCTTGATCCCAGGACCCTGGGATCATGTACCTGAGCCGAAGGCAGAGGCTTTAACCCACTGAGCCACCCAGGCACCCCAGAATTTTTTTTTTTTTTTAAGATTTTACTCCTTTATCTATTTCAGAGAGAGAGAGAGTGAGGGAGAGGGAGAGGAAGAGTCCCAAGCAGACTCCTGGCCAAGCAGAGAGCCCAACGCAGGACTTGATCACATGACCCCAAGATCATATGGGAGTTGAACCCGAGAGTCAGATGCCCAACCAACTGAGCCACACAGGCACCCCAGAATTTCCTTACTTTTTAAGGCTGAATGATATTCCATCGTCTGTATACACCACATTTTGTTTATCCATTCATCTGTTGACAGACAACTGGGTCATCTCCACCTTTTGGCTGTTGTGAATAAGGCTGCTGTGAACGTGGGTATACAAATAGTTGTTCAAGTCCTTGTTTTCATTTCTTTTGCATATATACCCTGAGGTGGAATTACTGGACCCTATGGCAATTCTATGTTTAAGTTTTTGAGGAATCACCACGTGATTTTCCACAGGTTCTGCACCGTATTACATTCCTACCTCAGCAGGGCTCAGGGGTTCCAACTTTTCTACATCCTCAGCAATACTTATCCTGTTGTTTTTTTTATAACAGCCATCCTAATTGGTGGCAAGGTGGTATCTTAGCATGGTTTTGATTTGCACAGGGTGGGTGGGGGTGATCCTGCTATTTTTTTAATATTTTATTTATTTGACAGACAGAGACCACAAGTAGGCAGAGAGGCAGAGAGGTGGGGAGAGCAGGCTCCCTGCTGAGCAGAGAGCCCGATGCAGGCCTCAATCCCAGGACCCTGAGATCATGACCTGAGCTGAAGGCAGAGGCTTAACCCACTGAGCCACCCAGGCACCCAGATCCTGCTATTTTTATAAACGAAGACTCAGAGATAAAGTGACTTCCTTCAAGGTGATAAGAAGGGTTCACCTCAAGAACAGGAGGAAACCCAAGATCAGGGCATTTCCTACTGGGGGAAGGGCAGAACCATGGGGAGACCAGATGTGGATTCTGAGAGCTAGTTCTAAAATAGAGGAAGAGTAAACTGAGAGCTCAGGGAGGCAAATCAACTTGCCCAGGGTTACACAGTGAGTGGGAAGGCAGTAAGAACCAGAAGTAATGATTGCTGTTTATATGGCCTTTTCCTGATATCTTCCTGGGCCCCCTGCCTGGTGACCTGGCACACATCTTGCTCAAGGGCAGATGTGCTTGGAGTGTCATAGCCCTTTGGTTTCTGGTCTACTGACCCTAACACTCCCCACAACAAACATGCCCTGAAGGTTCCTCTGCCTCACGGCTCGCATACAGTTTCCTGAGCCCAGATGAAGGCAAAGGCCACGTTCCCTGCCTGGGGACTCTGCCAGAGAAGGAAATGAGGCTTGTCTGGCATGACCCGCTCAGCCAGACAAACCTCATTTCCTTTCTAACAGGGTTAAGAAGTTCCAGTTCTAAGAAATCGGCCCCTGGGAATGTCCAAACTCTCACCTCCTGGAACAAACAGGAGGAGGGGAGCCTGGAAGTGTGGTGGAGACTTGGCAACACCCTAGAACTTGGACATCTTCTCATTTCCTTGACCTCTCCCTCCACCCTCCCCACACACAGCTTCCCTCTGTCACCAGAAGCAAACCATCCTGCCTCGGGAGGTCCCACTCACGTACCTCCACAAGCATGTGCCAACCTTGGCACCACAGCCCTGCCTCCAATGGACGGTTGTCAGTCAGTGATTCAGCATCCAGGTCACATCCTCCCATGGAAAGAGGTACTGTGTTGGGGGGGTCTGGCGCCCACCGAATCCACACTCATGACTACCAGATTCTGCCTGGCTCAGGCTTGGTCTGGGTCCATGTGAAGTGGGAGACTAGAGACTAGAGACAGAGCCACTCAAGAAAGTGGCCAACCCCAGGAGCCTGTCTACACCCCCTTCCCCCTGCCTTCTTCCCTCCCTGGCACCTTTGGAGCCCACCAGGGGTTCAAGTCCCCTTATGCCCCAGTGCTGCCCTTCCAAACATCTTTGCTCGTGTGAGGCAAGGAAGGGGTGGGAAAACATGACTGGTGAGGTCCTGGTATCTCCAGAAGAGGAGTGGTCACATCACATTACTAGGAAGAGGCAACAGTAGGATTTGAACCCAGGCACTCTCGTCTCTCATAGGCACATGTCAGGTGTGTTATGCATATTAGTATGTATGTATCTGAGTGATATGTGCATCTTTGGGGATAGAAGGGCGCCCCATTAACCCAGACCTTACAGCTTACAAAGCCGTCTAAGGCAGCACTTTGTCCAAAGAACCATAGTCGTCATCTCCTGTTTGAAGGCCAGATCTGAGCCCAGGGCCACCTCTGTTCAGGTCTGAAGCCCCTAGGGATCCTTCTAGCGGTCACAAGAATGGGTGGGGACAGCCAGATGGCACTGTAGGGGCTATAAACTGCCACCCTTCCTTCTCCTGTTTCCCATTTGGTCCCACATTCACAGCTCCATCAGCCTGGACAGCAAGGGTGACCTCTTCGGCACACTGGTTTCCTCAGACACGTTTCTTCCAGATGCCAAGTCAATCTCGCCAGCAAGGAAGAGGCTGCTGATGTCTGGTCCTGGGGGCAATGAGGAGAAGGCGGCGGCACCCGGAGTTTATAATGCCTCATGATCCTTGGATCACAACCAAGACCCTGGAGAATATTTACATTTCCTGGGGCTGATAAGAAATCTTGTTTTGTAGAATACCCACTCAAGTTACTGTGAACACCTTGTGGCAATGGCTCTGAGGATGATCCCAGAACAATCCTGGCATCTGCTGCTTATAGCAGAATGTGACCAGAGACCCGCCAGGGGAAATGTCATTTTGATGAGGCACCAGCTCCTGCGCAGTAAGTGCCTGTGAGGGGCCAGTCATTATGTCCCACATGTCATCCCTTTTAAGCCTCGAAAACAGGGGCACCTGGGCAGCTCAGGTGGTTAAGTGTCTGCCTTTGTCTTAGGTCATGATCTCAGGGTCCTGGGATGGAACCCTCCATCAGGCTCCCTGCTCAGTGGGGAGTCTGCTTCTCCCTCTGCTCCTCTCCCGACTCCTTCTCTTTCTTTCTGTCTTTCTCTCAAGTAAATTAAAAAAAAAAAGTCTCAAAAACAGTTGATTCCAGTGTGGGTATACGGAGCATGGTCAGGTGCTCCCCGCACCACCACCACCTCCCTCCTACCACCCCCGCCGCAATGAGGAGGGCACAGGTGGCAGACCTTTGCTTTCCTCTGATTCTCCCAGCAGGCAGTCCCAATCACTTCCCTCCAGCCCTGGGAGAGCCCAGACCCCTGAAATCAGAAAAGAAACCACCTGAGGTTACAAAGATAAGGTCATTTATTCACGTTATATTACTGGATTTTAAAGACAAAAATACAGTTGTTTTGAACACCAAGGTCAGACACACACCCTCCCCCACCTCCCCCCCCAGCCCACTTACAATGGTAAATCCATACATTTGCATACATGGGAAATTGAAATACACAACAGGTCTCACCGACAGGAAAGCTGCAATCCTAACCAAGTTAGGCAGCCCACAGCCTGCTGTGAGGTCAGCAGAGCCCCTGCCCAGACCGAGAGCCAGCACCAGCATTTCCTTTACCCTCTTATGCCACCCCTGCCCTCTCATCTTTCCCAAAGGCCACTTGACAGGGTCACCAGCAACGGGATGGAGAGAAACAGAGAAAGATGCAGCACACAACTTCACGGTGACAGCTTCCAGGGGAAGGAAATGCTCCCTGAACCCTCGGCCCTGAACTTCTCAGGGAGGAAACAGGACCTGCAGCATCTTAGGAACCAGGCAAGCATCCAGGCCTAACCTTGGGCCCAAGTGGGCCCCATGAGAGCACCAGAAGGTCAGCAAATGGGGAACAAGTGAAGCAGGATTTCCCTTGGTTCTGAGAACGAACCACATACTTGACTATTCCAATGGAACATAAAGGAAAATGTAACAGGAAAACAAACAAACAAACAAAGTCAGAATTTTCTTTAAGAGTAAAGTAAGTAAAAAGAAATTACCACCCAGGGTATTTGTCTCCTTTCTTTTAAGGCACTTTGGAAAAGTCAGGATCTAGGGACAGAAAGAGAGCCCTTCATTTTTCGCATTTCCCAAAATTTCCTTTCGGTGCGGTCATTCTTGGTTCTACTGACATCGCTGTTAAGGAACGGGGAACTGAAAGAAAGAATACTCTCTGAATGGCCCTGCTGCTTCTGCAGTGGAAAATAATTTTTAACCAATAAAGAAGGCTTCTGGGAAAAGAACCATGTTAGCATCCAAGATGCTCAAAGCAATAAAGGCACAGGTAAGTCTGGGGCTGAGCACCAGCTCAGCCTCCACACTAAGGGCTGGTTCCCAAGAAGACAGGGGTGGGGCTCCAGGCTACCACCAGCTGAGGGGTCAACCCTGGGATTAAACAGCTGAATCTTCAGCGCTCAGCCCAGCCAGGCTGGACCCAGCAGGGGCGCCCACCAGTAGCAGCTGCCTTGTGTAGCTCGTCCCAGGGAGGCTAAACCTCTCACAGCAGAGATGGGTTTGGAGATGACACCCCTGGGGATCAGCCTCCCTGGAGTGGGAGCACCTGCTAAAAACCTGAGGGGGATGGGAGGCTTTAGGCACCAGAGTAGTTGTGGGGGAGTGTGGGAGGGTTCAGCTCAACTTCTTTCTAGATCTCTAATTAGAAGGCACATTCATGCTGGAGAATGAATAGTCTGTTTGACCCTGAGTGCCACAGGCAAGTTTTAGGGACAGGCAAGAGGCAAAGGAACAGAAACGGGGAGGAAGGAAGGAGAGAGGCAACAGAGAGGAGGAAGGTGGAGGAAGGAGAACAGGTCCCCGAAAGGTAGGCCAGGTAGTGTGGCCAGCACAGAGAAGGAAGCGGGCCCCCACACTCCACAGGGGCCAAAACAGTGATTTCCTCCTCCTCCCCAGATTCCCGGTCAGTAAACAACAACCGGATTGCTGATTGCTGTCATTTACACCTCCACAGCATAGGGTTCTATGGGAAGGTCCCCTGGAAGAGGGGTGGAGGTTCCCTCCCACCTGGGGAGGCGAAAGAGGTGGAGAGCTCTGCCTAGCAGGCCTAGGCTTTTGCCTCCCTCAGAGGTCTAGCAGGATAACTTGACCAGGAGGCCTTACACTCAATGGGCCCAAAGGTGATTCTGCTCTTCACAAAACCTGGCCTGCCGACTAAATCAGAGGTCCATTCCTGGCCAGTACAGCATACACTATTTTTCCCCCCTAAAAAATGCTCAATCCCCTCCCCACATTTAAAACACCACAATAAAAATACATAGGAAATTCAAGTTTATATAGCATGCTCAAAAAAATAAATTGCCATGATTTAACACTAAATAGCTATGCAAATCTGGATCAACACAAAATCAAGCTAGATCTTAATTAGAACCTGATTTGTTCTTTCTTTAAAATACTACAAACTGCTTTTTTTTAAAAAAAGTCTTTACATTCAGAAATCAGACAATCTGGAGAAAGGCCACTGAATGTGAGAACACCCAAGGCTTTTGCTCTGGTGACTAATGTTGCCTTGGAATTCACACATTAGCACGGCAAAAGGTCTGAGGCTCAAGTTTAAAAAATCTCCTTGCTAAGAAAAGACAGACAGACGGACATACCCCCCCACACACACCCCCACACACAAGTGATTGTAGTAGTTGCATACCACTAAAAGAAGGTGGGGGATGGGGTAAAAGGAGAATGGTTGAGATTGTGTTTTTTTGTTAAAATATGCAAACAAAAAACATCACACCAATCCGATTTCAGCAGCACTCTCCTATTTTTCATAAAGTAATAAGAATACCACAATTTAAAGTGAAATTCTTACCTATTTCACAACAAATTAGCAGTTTATCACTGGGAATGAGTCCCACAGTCACCAAATTTCAGGCTACGTACTGATTCTTTGGGGTGACACCGTGAACTTACCAAGAATCCCCCAAAGGCTGATGTTTTCTACATTTACAAACACCTTGTAGAGCTAAGAAGACACATGCTGAGCCAAGTTGGGGGCAAAATATCCCACTCGTCCTGGTCATCTGGAAAGGCATCTGAATGATGAATGAAGGGGGCCTATCACTCTGATTGTTAAGAATGAAAGGGACCAGCCCAGCAGATTGGCAGGGACGCACAGCAAAGGTCCCTGGCCATTTTCAGGTCTCTTATTAGTGTACCGAAATGCTAGCTTGGTGTCCCGATGTCCACTGTGATTTTGGTATACAATGGATTTCTCTCTATGTCCAACACCTTGTAAGTGAGTGTATTCAAACCATCTGAAAGCATGGTCTCCTTTGTATGTGCAATTCGGTCAAACCTACAAGGAAAAGATAGGCAATGGGTTGGTGTCAAAACAGAAATCTTAAGAAAAAAGCATTAAACATTTGTCCTTCACACATGCCCACCTACTCTGCCAGTCCCAAGGACAGAACCCTCCCTCTCCCGCAAGGCATGGAGCCGTCTCCAGAGCCTCATTCCTGTAGCCTCCCCCATCTGAACGGAGAAAGAAGGCATGTAAATGAACACAGAACATACCTCTGAGGATTGGGTTCATTTTTCTTGTCTCTTGAGTGGCGGATCATCCGACATTTGCCAACCACAGCATTGGGGCGAGATACAGACATACCTCGAAAAACTAATCTGCAAGGAGTAAAAGGACAAGTCATCATTGTAGAGCTGCCATGAGGCTTGGGTCTAAAAGCCCCGGCCGCAAGATTTGTGCCTCATCCACCATCTTGTTGATTGTTCTCACTTAGCCCACACCCCTGCCCGCTGTGGTATCCCACGTCCTTTTACCACAAGTTCTGTAGTTTGTGTTGGTGACTGCTCAATGCCAGGCACTGAGGGTGCCTGCCCTCATAGAACTTACAGTGCAAACTTAGAACACAGGACCATCAGTGTCAGGATGGAAGCGAGGGGGGAAGGAAGGCTGAGCACAAGAAGGGAAGCCACTCACTTTCCCTAAGCAAGACTAGGCAGAGCCAGTTGTGAAAGCAAAGAGGTGTCTGCTAGAGCATTTTGGGTAGCCAGGGCAGCTAAGGCAAAGGCAGAGAGACAGAGCAAACACAGGACCCTCAGGGAGCAACAGAAACTTCTGGGGACTGGTAGAGTCTGGAGTAGGAAGTAGCCAGAGATGAGAGTGGAAGAAGGGCAAAGGCAACATCATGGAGGCCTTCTCAGAGCTTTATAGCATCCCAATGATCAGTGCCAGTGTCTGAAAGGGATATAATATGCAGTTCCCCAAAGGTTTTTGGCCAAAGGGAAGTCTCTCTGATAAGTACCATAACAACAGAGAGCAGAGAACAAGATAAGAGCCAGCCAGAACAGGATGGAAGAGTCTGTGTAAGTCTGGGGGAAAGGAATGATGACCCAAACCAAAGCCTTGACAGCAACAGGGCAAGTTAGTTAAGAGGCAGGACTGGCTGTCCCTGGAGGATTTAAAGGTTTCTTCTGGCCCTCATCTCCCCCAGTGCTGGTCTTGTGCCTGGCACTTGGCAAGTAGGTGCATAACAGATACACCCCTTATCTTTCAAGAAAGCTGCTCCACAAATCACACAGGCTTCTAGTCCCTCCAGCCTCAGAGCTCCCTCCCTACTAACCTCCACAGCGCAGGTCTGTGGTGCCACCTCAGCCCTGAATACCATCCCACAGGCCCCATTTGCCCAGCTGGTACCGTGGAAGCAAGTTTGTATTTGTCTGGACCCCCTATCTGGGGCTTCTGCGGCCCTCCCACTGGGCCTGCGGGACTCAGTTCTCTGTATGCCTAAGGGGCACATGCTCCGAGTCCAGTTTTCTCCCAGGCTGATAGCAAAGGCTTGGGTCCATGACAGGTTCTTGTACTAAGCTCCACGTGACTGACTTGGGTGCTGCTCTGACAGACAACTTCTGTGAACTGCTCAAATTAATGTACTCCAATTCGGGAAGGTGCTAGGCTATATTCTGTTATCAAGCTCAATGACAAGCTCTGACTAGCTTCCAGAGGGAGAAGGTACTTCTTATCCACAGCTGGCAGGGTTGAAGTCTCCATGGCCAGAGAGAATTGGGCAGGATGTGGTTTCAAATGCCACTGGAATTTTTTATTTTTTTATTTTTTATCATCTGCAATGACAACCCCCATGATAAAGGCTTACCACCTTACAAGGAGCCCCTGAGGTATGGATGGGGCAGGGCTGACCATGGAGAGATGGTTGTTGGGGCTGGCTGGGTACACAAAAGTTCATTATACTACTCAGTCCTCATTTGTGTATGTAAAAATGTTCCAGAATAAACAAATAACACAGAGATTCTGTAAAGGAACTTAGGATCCAGCCCAAAGAAACTTGTTTCATAATCAAACAGGACCACAATGAAATGCCGAATTTTTGCAAAGGATACATGCTTACTTCTTCAGGACAAAACAGCATGTGGTATGAATCAAAGTAAACTCAACCCTTCACTTGGTTCTCATTTTGCATGTTCCAAGGCTAATGCAAAAATCACAGAAGCAAATTTTCCTAAAGACATTCTTCAGCACCTGTGGCACCTACTGAAGGGCACACTTAAGAATGTGGGCCAAGGGGTGCCTGGGTGGCTCCGTCAGTTAAGCGTCTGCCTTTGGCTCAGGTCATGATCCCAGAGTTCTGGGATGGAGTCCCACATCTGACTCCCTGCTCGGTGCAGAGTCTGCTTCTCCCTCTGCCTGCCACTCCCCCTGCTTATGCTCCCTCTCTGATAAATAAATAAAATCTTAAAAATAAAGAATGTGGGCCAAGTGGGGACTGTATCCCACCCAAGGAGCAATCCTTGCAGAATGACCAGGTGCTAACTGAAAACCTGGGAGTGATGGGAGATAGAGAAGAAAGAGGTCTAAGTTGTAACCATTACCTGTTAAATATGTCATCATCTTCACCTCCCCAGCCCCAATAGTTATTAGGAAATCCATTGATGGTGAGAAACTGTTGTTTACTTAGAGCAGAGACACCTCCAAAATACTGAACATAAGGTAGGCTGGGGGAGAAACACACACACAAAGACCAGTGGTTAGTTAAGTCTTGACTTTTCAAAATAAAGCATGCTCAAAGCATAAACACTTATAACATTATCTTTATTCTCCGGGACTTTTTAATTGAGGTTTATGAGGTTTATCTTTGTTCTGGTTTTTTTTTTTAATCAAACTGAGATGATCTCAGAGAAGACACAGATATCAAAAAGTAGAATCTTGCTCTAAGAATAATACTGTGTTGCTTCTGTGGTTACCTGGAAAATTAGTTAGTGACAAAAGCATAAGCCCACTTTTGTGCCCCATTTGGGAATCTGCTTTTCTTTGCATCTTGCTCCTGCATGGGAAATCTTTATCCAGGAGGTCCTGGAAACTGAGATTGCAGTAAAGCCTCCCTGTGCCCACCTGGTCATGCCCTCTCTTCCCGCCCTCAGCCCATCTATCAGTATAACATTCATTCTTCACAGGCACACTGGTCTCAAAACTGACCCCAATGGTCGAAACAGTATTTCTGAAAATCTGCTAAAATAACATTTTCTAGGAAATTCCTACCACATCCTGACTTAGCAAAATATATAAGGGTGAATCTATTTTGACACGTTTTCAAGCAGTAGGGCATCTGGACTCTCATCCTTCCACACCTTTTTGTATTTTACTCTTTCAATGGTGATGAAATGTTAAGACTCAGGTAATGTCCAAAAGCCATACAAAGGTTTTCCCATGGGTCCTTTAAAGGCTGTGGTTTTGAGACGACTTTGTGTGCAGCACTAACCCACACTAGGGCTTTTACTGGAATCCAGAGAGACTAAAATCCATCACGCAAATTAAGGAAAACTCTAACTCAGAGTTCAAGAGGGAAGTCAGCCAAACCATCCAGAACATAAGAAAAAAAAAGTGCCATTACTATTTTCAAATACATTCAGGACATCTGACTGTGAGTATCCATGAAGATCTCTGGGGCCTGCTTTAATGAGTCAAAGGTAATCCATCTGTAACTAGGTGTTGTCCCTTGGGTGCCCAGTCACCCACCTATGGGCATACCTCACACTACAGTCTGTGCCTGATTACAAGGGAGGGTTTGAACTAGGTGGCCAGGCCAATAAGATTTCTCACAATCAGTGTTTATACAGAAATGACTCTTGGTGACCTCCAAGGAAAGTACATGCTGAGATGATGAGATTCGGTTTCACCGCCCATGCTGTTTTCTCTGACCAACCGCCTGTCCCCCAAGCCTGACTGGTTCTGGGTAAGACAGGCATGGTGCTGTGGCAAAGAATGAGGTCATCACCACCGTGCTTCAAGGGGGGAATGAAGAGGGGGGTGAAGTTTGAGCTCAATGTATCTCAAAGATAAGAAGATACATGAACAGGAGTAGGGAGGGAAGTTAGGAGGGTGCAGGGTGACCTTTAAGGCAATTCTCCTCTCTTTAAGATAGCAAGTTTAGGAGCTGGTCTGGGGGAACAACTTACAGCATCCCTATTTTCTTTTCTTTCCTTTTTAATTAAGCGGGCTCCACGGCCAATGTAGGGCTTGAACTCATGGCTCCGCCACTGATAGCCACACGCTCTACCAACTGAGCCAGCCAAGTGCCCCTTAGCGTCCCTGTTTGCATCTCCCAGCCCTTGATCCCCCAGCAAGGGAGGACAGAACAAAATCATGGGGAATAAAATGAGTCTGAAAGATAGCATCTGTATCTAAACCAAGGGACTGCAGGTCCGCATGGGCCTGCCACACTGGGGCAGTCAGCCGAAGCCAGGGCTGCCCAGCACACAGCTTCTTGGACCTTCGGGCTGACTTAGAGCAGGGCGGGGAAGGTCAGTCTGCTCAACTAGTGGGTGATTTAAAACAACTTTATGTTAATATAAACATGGGTAGTTATGGAACAAAGTGCCTTTATTTTTTTTAAGGTTAAAAAAAAAAAAAGGCTACAAGGCTATTTTCCACCTATGACAATACTCTTTGGATTATACCAGTATCCTTGGGGACAGGCATCAGCTGGCCTCCTCACTAGGGGCATTTTGATGGAAAAGTCTGGGTCCCAATGTCTAAACAGAAGCCTGTACTTTGCAGGGAAACAGAATCATGTTCTTTCTTAAGTACCAAGGTATACCTGCTAAGGTACCCAAACCCAAGAATTGACTGGGGGGAAAACAATTCCAATTTGCTTCCCAAACTGGGTGGGGGAAGGGAATAGAAGAAAACAAGGAAATATAGCATCTGTTTGGAGCCTACAGGCTACAGCCATCCCAAACACAAACTCTGGATGTGCAACATTATGAATGTTTCTGGATTTTACTTTCCTCCTTAAATCATAACTGACTTTGGGCTTAAAAAGCACCCTGTTCTCAGGGGAAGGATTCTCTTTCAGAACCTAAAGGGATACTCCTGGGCTGGAGGGGCTGCATTTCCTAGTGGTCAGGTTTTCTGTAGCTTCTGGTGGATATCTCTTACCTAAATCCAAACTTATCCATGGCTACAGAAATGTGCCGTGGCTGTGGGAAACACCTGTAGGCATTGTGGTCGTTCATTGGAATGAGGTCCACGTCACTAAACACAAAGCAGTTGTAGTCATAATCCTTCAGGGCCTCTTGAAAGCCAATGTTGAGGAGCTTAGCACGGTTGAACATGGTTTCTCCAGCCTGAGGCAGAAACAGAACAAGTACTATCAGATACCGCAAGGCGACTGAATAGAATACTCACTCGGACTGGTGACCTGTCAACTACGTGTGATCCTTAGTCCACTCATTTTTTCTGCTCTCACTTTACAAATCAATACCGAATAATGGCATGCCCTGCATCAGCAATCCCTCTTCTAGGAACTGAATTATCACAGAGGACTTGCAAATACACAAAAATGAACAACTTGCTCACCATGGGATTTTCATCACAGCAACAGATTGCAAACAATGCCATAAGCATTGCTAAGGAACTGGTTAAATAAATTATGTAACATCCTTAAAATGGAATAGAGCTGTTAAAAAAAATAAGGAAGCTCTAAAAGGAAATGATTTTCAAGATAGTATTGTTAGGTGAAAAAGCATTTAAACATATGTGTCATGTGTTTAATGTTTAACACACTTCACATAGACTAATTCCCATAAAGATGGCCAGGAAACTGGTGCCTATGGACTTTTTACTTCTTCCCTCTTGGTATGGCTGACTGTGGTTTGGTCACCATATTGTGTGCCTTCACATATATATGTCTGTCATAAAATTAGGTACCAGAGAAATACCATGGACCCAAGTCAATCTCTGCTCTCGTTGTGTTCACAGCATAGGGTGGGAAGCTGTGTGATACACGCTATGACAGAAACAGAGTGTATGAGAGAGAAGAGGACACCTGCTTCAGGATGCCAACCACTGGGTCCCGAAGCACCAAGTCTGTTGGTGCAAAGGTATTTCATATTTCATTTACTTATTTTCAGTTCCCCCACTAGAATATAAACTCAATGAAAGCTGGAATTTTTAACTTTTTCTTCACCAATGCCTAGAACACTGCCTGGAATACAATAAGAGCTCAACAAACAACTGCTGGATGGATGGATGGATGGATGGATGGATGGATGGACGGATGGACAGACAGACAGATGGATGGATGGATGGATGCATAGACCAAGGGTTGGGTTTCAACAAACAACGGCAGATGACAATTCTGGGAAGCTTCAACCAAGGGCTCCCTCAGGGTCACCACCAAGGGTCTCCACTCTGAACTACAGCCCCAGGTTAGCAGGGACTGTTACAGCATCGACACTGCCACCCTTACAGTTAGCAGTCCACAAGCCCTTCCACATGTGTAGTCTCATCCTGGCCAGAATCCTCCCAACAATGCCCTGAAGAAACTAACGTACAAAAGTGACGCAGCTGGAGCTGGACCTGGCACTGAAATCCTCATTTAGTGCACTCTCCCAATCCCTCTTGGAATCAACAAGATCAGGGCCTTCAACTTTGGGGGAAAGTATATCTCGCAAGGGTCTACAGTGGTTACACAACTTCCAAGTTGGGCTCCCCAACATCTTCTCTCCAGGCCCCCATGAAAGGATTTGGAAATTGGTGCTCTAGAAGGCTGCCTGTGTGAGGACAGAGCATATGGATGGTGCTACAGCTGTGCAGCCTCAGATGGGTGACTCAGAGAAACCAACCACTCAAGAAACACAAGTATCAGGAAGTCAGAAAGAACAGCCAAGAGAATGGTGAATGAATTAAGGAAACATTTTATACAAGAGCTCCTTTCTTCAGCCCATGACAAAGCTTTCTAATCATGCATGGAGAAAGGAGAAGGCTGAGCCCAATGGCACACACTGTGTTCTTTAGTTGTACCCACCAGTTAAGAGTCATTTAGAATCCTGCCTTCAGCTAATTCTCTGTAAGTCTTGAGGTAAAAAGAAGTTCAAAGTCTAGAAACCAGATATGAAAACTATGAAGTTGTTGTAATTACTGTTATTATAACACACTGCTAAAGTTCACTGGGAGATATGACATATGAGGTACAGGATAAGTGTTTTATATGCTTTTAAACATCTCAACAATCTTGTAACAAACTTTATCCCAACCCAGACTTACTACCTTCTTCTCAGACCCTTGAACCTTCTGGCAATGTAGAGAGAGTTCTGCACTTGGTACTTTCCATCTTGCTCCTCTAGCCCCATGAAGACCCTAAGACTTAGCTTTCTCTGAATGTCTTCAGCCCCACTAACCACTTTTCCAACAAGTGAAAGGGTATCCCAACAAAGCCTTTTCACACCCATGTCGTAGATTGTGGAGGGTGGCCACCCAATGCTTCCTTTTTTTGGTACATTCTCTAAAACAGGGTCAGGGAGCTCTTGATGGACATGCCCAAGCCACAGGGCCTGGCCTGCTAGCCATGACTATCTGAACTAAGGAGATGTCTGACTGAGACTATACTAAGCATTTTTCCTCTCCCAAGAACTGCCAATTTGGAACCATGAATGGGCACCCCTGGCATCATGCCCCAAGAACACTGGCAGCCTAGAGGAGAAACCCAAGGAGTAGATCTATCCTTTTCCCCACTTGCAGCATAACAGCTTCTTCAACTCAGTAAGGCACTTCAGCGTCTGGTCCACAGTTTAAATTAGTCAGGCAGTTTTCTAAAATAGCCTGAACTGTATATCACTCCTCTCAACCTAGCCTCACCTCTATGATTCTGGGAGAGGGAAAAGGCGGGGTACATTCTTACAGGTTTCATTTCCTACCAGGGTCCTTAGAAACATCAGAGCAGCAAAATGGTAGATAAGTAAAGTATGTGTCTTCCCCTTCCTCCCCTGGGATTATAGAAAGTCAACTCTTGGCTTCTCTGGGTGAAATGGTGTAACATCTTGGGTAACCTTCTTGATAAGAAAGACAGGCCCTGGCAAGCCTTCCAACCCCCAACACTAATAGGAGGGGTTCATTCCTCGGGGGTGGGGGGTGGGGGTGGGGGTGGAAAGACACCCAGCCCTCATTCCTGCCTCTCCTCAATGGGCACATGCATCCAGTGTGTCTTCTGCTTCCTACCCTCAGGTAAATATTGATCAAGCACCACTACTGTCCAGCCAAGCCAAAGACATAGCTGTGGAGACTGACACAGGCATTTTTTTTTTTTTTTCTTTCTGACACATGTGTTTTTATCCCAGGAATGCCAGCTTCTTGGCTTCTTAGCTATGTGACTTTGGGTTAACCACACCTCTAGGTCTCCATTTCCTCATCTCGTTATTTGGATGACAACAGGTGGGTTTTATTAGATGAGACAATGCATGAAAAGGCCTTTGCACACTGTCTGGCAACAAATGTCAGCTACTATCATTATTACAGGAGTAAGTCTTCCCATCCATCTTGAACAGATCTTTCAAATTGTCTTCCAGAAATCCAACACGGAGACTTCTCCATCATTTGTGTGTGCCTTTCCCAATCAGCTTCAAGAACCTTTCCAAATCCTGCTTCTCTGATTGGGTGGGGCAGGGTGGGGAAGGGGAGGAGAAGGGGTTCTAAAAAGGATTAGGGCTCAAGTACGTTAGCCTGTGGCTCACAAAATGAGAATTTCTATAGTAGGAGAAAGTCTAAGACCTTTAGAGGTATGATATGCTTGGGACCCAGTCACACATGAAAAGGAACTGGAGCTCTGAGAGCAGGGGTCCCTCTGAAAAGCCAAGCTTTTTAGTGCAGGTTTCATCTTACTTTGGTAGATAAGAGTTATACATATTTCTTCTTTCAAGAGCAACTGGCTCCTCATAACAGAAGGAGAGGATAGGAAGAAAGAAGAAAGGACAAAAATGGTATGACATTCCCACAGCTGGACAGAGAAGCTGTCTCACTGATCAAAGCTCTCAGAAAAACCTGTAAAACTTTTAGGACCAGGCCTATCCCTAAAGATGGGTATTAACAGTCAGTCAAGCAAAGCTAACAATGCTGGAGAGGGCAAGCTCCTCAGGGAGAGGAGCGGAGGAAGAGACTGCCTTCAGACACCTCATGAAACGAACCCACGGCCCTTCTGGCAGATCTGGATGGCAGGGACAAATGTCCTAAGAAGCACCAGAAGCAACCTGCTCTAAGACTGTTAAAACCTTTCTCTAGAGCCCTCATTTATACTAAGGAGAGAGCAAGTGGTATGTCCATTGAAAACGGAACCCTTATGCACTGCTGGTGGGAATGGGAAATCGTGCAGCCATCTTAGAAAAAAGTCTGGCAGCTCCTCAGGTGGATAAACAAAGAGTTACCACATGATCCAGTGATTCCATTCCTAGGAATTTACCTAAGAGAAATGAAAACTTATGTCCACACAAAAACTTGTCCACAACATTCATAACAGCATTATTCAAAGTAGATAAAAAGTAGAAACAACCCAAATGTCTGCCAGCTAATACACGGATAAATAAAATGTGGTATATCCCTACAATGCAATGTTATTCAGCAATAAAAAAGAATGAATGCTGATACAGGCTATTACATGGCCAAACCTTGAACACATCATGTTAAGCTAAAGAATCCAGTCACGGGGACGCCTGGGTGGCTCAGTTGGTTAAGCAGCTGCCTTCGGCTCAGGTCATGATCCCAGCATCCTGGGATTGAGTCCCACATCAGGCTCCTTGCTCATCGGGGAGCCTGCTTCTCCCTCTGCCTCTGCCTGCCATTCTGTCTGCCCGTGCTTGCTCTCTCTCCCTCTCTCTCTCTGACAAACAAACAAACAAACAAACAAATAAATAAATAAATAAAAAATAAAATAAAATAAAAAAATCTTTAAAAAAAAAAAAAAAAAAGAAGCCAGTCACGAAGGACTACATAAAGCATGATTTCATTTACACAAAATGCCCGGAACAGGCAAATCCGTAGAGACAAAAAGTATATTAGTGGTTGCCTAGGGCCGGGTGCAATGAAGGGATGTAGAAGCTAAGAAATGCCAGGTTTATTTTTGGTGCAATGAAAATATTCTAAAATTGATATTGGAGATGGGCACACAGTTCCCAAATATACCAAAAACCACTGGATTATGTACTTTAAATGGCAAATCTCATGGTATATAATTATATTTCAATAAGGGGATTAGCAGAAAGGAAAAAAAAAGTTAAGAAAAAAGAAAAAACCCAGCTCCAAAGACAGAGGAGGACCAAAGATCATACTTCTCCCTCTATCTCATATATTCACTCTTGTCATTTATTGGGTGTCTGCTTCAGGCTTAGCTATAGGGCTAAGAAAAGGAAAAGACACAGTCCTAGTTCTGAGTAGTTCCGACTTAAACAGGCAATTATAATGGGGTGATATGGAGATGAAGACACTGATCAAATCCTAGGGGACTGGAAAGGCATGGGAAGAGTGCTCCTAGAAGAGAAAGCAGCATTTGTAAAGGCTGTGAGGAAAAAAAGAACCATTCAAGAAGCGAAAAGAAATACAGAATGGGAAAGCCAGAATAAGACATGAGGGTGAATGTGGACCAAATCCCGCCGGGGAGGGGAAGGCTGGGAACTCTGCTAAAGTACTCAGGCTTTGTCTTTAATTTAGGCCACGGGAGCCCTTGAAGATTTTAAATGAAGATTAGGCTTTTACATGTCAAGCAGGGCCTTCTGCCTTACCCCACAACTATAGGTAGGGAGATCCGCTCGGAAGCCGCTGCTAGGCAGCTAGAATCACATGAATATGATTCATATGAGATAGAGAGTAGGCAGTCATGGCGGGCAGGTAGAGAACGCCTTCCTCCAAGGGCTAACACAAGGGCCATTCCCATTTCATGCCTCACCTGCACCCTGGGCATGTACACTGTACCCACAAGCAAGACTTTTAGAATGGGTACAAGAGTCTGGTCTAATCCCCAGACAAATCCTGACTATGGCTAAAGCAAGAGTGGCCTTCTCCTTATTACAAGACACATGATCAACTGCAGAAGACCAAGGCCTCCCGTAACTAAGTTCTAACGGTCTCTAAAGGATTGGTTAAACCACCCTGCCCTCCCTGGATTTTAGGCCCATGTGTATATACCAGTAGACATTTGCCCCAACCAAGAGAGCTTGGGGTCTGACCATACCTGGTCCCTTCACCAAAAGACACAGCAACAATGAGGTTGGAAACAGTAAGCCAAAGCCAAGACTCAATGAATCAGAATCTCTGTGATGGGAGAGACAATTTTGTTCCCATACACATGCCCTGGCCCATCACAAAGACACACAAAGACACACACACATGCCTTCTCAACACCCATAATAACCCACAGGCTCTCAAACCCACAGATATGGAGGCAGGTCTACAGTCAGTGGAAATGCTTGCTGAAACTCCCCTTGCATGCTTTTCTGTGCCCAATCAGACACTAAGAGAAAAGGCTTCGGCCGAGTGGGTGGCAGGAAAGCAGAGAAAGCTCTCGCTGGGCTGTCCTGTGGCGGGACTGACACGCGGGCCTATGTGTGGAACCCAGGGCAGTAGACAGGCTGGCTGGGAGGTGATCCCTGGAGAATTGCTGGGATTATACAAATGCTGAGCTTGTGGAAGGCTAATATCCACTCACCCATGATTTCACAGCAGTTGGGCCTCGGCTCTTAACCATAATAATACAGTAGCCTCGAGCTGGGAAAAGGCTCTCAACAAGACCCGGATCTGAGACTTCAGCTCTTCATCCAGGGAGTAAAGGAAATGAGGCCCTTCAGGGCAAGAATAAGCACATCCATGCCCCCCCACTGGACTAGAACACAGGTCAGAAGCCCTAGGTTGCCTTCAGAGAGAACTGAGCGGATAGCACAGTCCAAAAGGGGTTCTGGGTGTAAAGGGAGCAGAGAATGGAGTTTTTAAACCCCAGCTCCACAGAAGCCATAGTAGGATGTCCTCCTCCTTCCCTGGATCTGAGGCCCTGAGATCTTTCTTCAGGAAAACATTTTAGAAAATAAAGGGCTTAAAGGAACTTGACCATTTATATGAAGGCCTATACACCTATTTAAAGTGCTTCTGAACCCGTAATTCCGAGTCAGAATATCTAGCCTGGAGAAAAGATTCTAAATGCGGAAGCAAGCAGGCACGGAACTGACACCAGGGAGAAGGTGGGAATTATCTAAATGCCTTGTAGCAGAGGAACAGCTAAGCTCCTTACGGTAGACCCACACGCTCACCGGCTAGGGGAGTGCAGACAGTGGAGATTATGAGGCTATGAGAGAACATGGGAAGATGCTGATGACACAGAGTTGAAGAAAAATGCAGGACACAAAAGGATATACACAAACAGCATGAGCTCAATTGTTGCTTAATTTAAGGCAAAGCATCTCAGACCTCTGCACAACAGGCTGGCTTCCAGCGACCTCAGCATTTCCGAGCGAGCCCACAGAGACTATGACCTTGCCTGGAGACCCCAGGGCCCGGGCTCGGGTTTGATTTGGGGCATGTGGACATTACCAGGGTGGCAGCAGTGGTGGCGACAGCGGCAGCAGTCACAGCAGGAGTTAGGCCGGCACTCCTCTCTTTCTCTTTCTCTCTCTCTCTCTAGGAGGTGGAGGGCACAGAAGAGGAGGTAGGTGGAGAGTAAGAAGCAGATCACAGAGAGGAGGCTCCTCCTTCAGCTTGCTTTGCTACAAACAGGATTAACAAGTAAAAGCAAAAGGGCCCCACTAGAACGAGAGAAAAAAAAAAAAAAAAGAGAAGAGACAGGATGGATGCAAGGGAGAGAGGTAAGGAAGAGAGGCAATGTCAAGGCTATGAAGAAAGGATGGGGGTGGCATTCTGACCCCTCTTGTTCCAGGGCAAAGGCAAATTCCTAAGAAGCTGTCACTCCCTGTCATGACATCACAGGGGCAGAGCGAAAATGACGTTTCCCAGAACAATGTCCAGGGAGGCAATTCACAAGTCTGTAAGTACCTGTAAGTGCTCTGCCACACTCCCCAGGAGAATGGACCAAGCCACAGATGGGGAGAGAGGAAAACACACAGCAAAGGAAATGACCAGTCACTGGACAGCACACGAACTCTGGTGGGACAGACACTCCCAGTCTTCCCATAATGCTCCTGGGCCCCCAGGATCCAGAAGGTCCCAGTGCTCAAGGAAAGGGGTGCTGCAGGATAGGACTGGCCCTACCACTCCCAAGCCCCATTCCTGCGCACATCAATCTGGGTGCTGACAGCTTCAGGAGAAAAATGGAAGGCAGGGATGGGTGGCGGGGAGGGGATGGTGAATAGACAAGATCAACACAGAAACCAAACCAGTGGGGGCCATAGGCCTGGGCTGTTGTCCTTCTCCACAGTGGGAGGACCCATGAGTCTGATTCAGTCTAACTCATCTTGGCCTCCTGTAGGAACCAGCTACTTGGCCCAGTGACAGAGGTAAGTTGTTGACGTGTGGTGACTCTCACTCATTACTCTCACTCATAGAGGGTATAACAGGCTGTCTCCAAAGCTGGCCATACTGGGTTCCAGACAAGCAGCCTGGAACTACCTCACAACAGTGCACAGACAAAAAGGAAGAGGTAAAAAAAATTCCAAAGCCTAAGAACCCTCAGGCAGGGCCCCCTCTGCTGCACCCTGAGGCTTTCAGACCAAGATTTACCTGTCGGGCATGACAACTGGGCAAGCCTCCCACGGGGGCTTGAGACTGTTACTCCAAAGCTGCTACTCACCTCTCACAACCCACTGGGACTCAAGATGGTGTTGCCAGATGGATATGGAGCTGTTTCCCAGTGAGGGGAATGTCTGTGTTCAGGACTGAATGTGGCAAAGCAAGGCATTCCTTAGGCCTCAGGTCATCGCTGTACAAATCCCAGCTCCGCCACCCAGCCATCATGGGTCCCCGAGCAAGCTGCTTACCTTCGTAAGCTTTCTCTCAGCGGAAACAATGAGTACCCCTCTGCCTTACTGGGGGGCTGGTAGGGTCAAAATTCAAAGTGAGACCATGAAAGAGGTTCAGTCCAAAGGACCATAAAAGTCTACGACCATCAATAACCACAGGGATAAAGTAGGTTCTCTGCATTTTTCCTGAAAAGCAAGGTTACCCTGAGGCAATGTCCCAGGCAGCCTGCTCTGGTCAGCAAGGAGGAAGCCTTGGAGGGAGGCCTGGGGAAGGGCTGTGCAGGTTGGTTCCCGAGGCTCATGACCTGCCCTGACTGGGAAAGGAGGTTTCACTTCCAAGAGGAACAGACCTCACCAGAGAACCAGGAGCAAGGGGTCCTGAGGATGGGTGTTCAGTAAATGGGCAGGAGTCCCAGGGAGCAGCTGCTAGCTCCAAACCCTAACTGAGCACTGGACTGTGCATGGAGCTATGGCGTCAGGGAGGCAGAGGGAAATCAGACCTAATGGGCCTGGGGTCTAGAGGCTGCAGGCCAGGGAGAGCATGCACACATAGAATCCCTCCTCACCCCTCACTAGAAAGCACTGAGTGGCCTGGGAACAGTGGGGAGGAGAAGCTGGCTCCATTCCAAGGCCTCACAGAGCTAACTAAGGTGGGGGTGGGGGTTAAATAGTGGCTAGAAAGAGGAAGGACAGGCACACAGAGCAGAGTGGGCCGCATAAGCAAAGGCACAAGGAGGGGAACACAGTGAAGACAGGGAGTCCAGAGTCTGTGGTGTCAAGTGTGTCTAAAGGAGGGTGGAGGAGGAAGTAGCTAGAGATAGGTCATGGGGGGACTTAGATGGTCTCAGATGCCAAGCTTGGCACTTTGGACCCTTGGCTGTAGGCAGTGGGGACACAGTGAAGGGCTTAAAGGGTAACATGGTCAGAACTAGAAAGATCTTAGACAGCTGAGTAAGATCAGAAGCACTAGAGGATACACAGAATCGGACATACCAGTCCTGGCCCCTGACTCAGGACAAAGGGCTGCACAGTTATGACAAACCTACCTGACCAGCTGGGCCTCCATTCCTCACCTGTTTGGTAATTTTTATGCTGGTTAACCTCACAAACATCCTCTATTTCATATATATGGCTTTTACTACCAGGTGGTAACCTGCCTTTCTTTCACTGTAGGTGGTTTTGTAGTTTCCTTTCCTTGGTTAAAGTTTGAGGAGTTATAGGACCCCTCCCCCATCTGCTATGACATCTTGGCGTCCACCTCTGCACCAAAGCCCTGGGGTCGGACTGCAGGCAGGACATCGGTGCCACCAAGCAGCACCCTTGGCTCCAAGAGAGCAGACAGGCCAGAACCCTAATGGGAGGCTCGAAAACTGAGAGGTCAGGGCAGGAGGAGAGGTGGAGACCAGAGGACAGACAGCAATTTCAGCTGGTAAAGGCTTCCCCGCTCCCCTCCACCCCACTTACTGTGAGATGCAAATTGTTATGGTAATTGGAGGGGCCTAAACCAAAAGGGAGTGGTTAACATGGATACCAGTAGGGGCCACAGAAGCCCATGGAACCTCACTTCTGTGTGCGGACCTTAAACACAAACCTACTTGGCAACCCTACTCAGAAGAAGCTGCTGGGTTTGACATAGTCCCCAAGCTCCCTGAGATTCTGTTTCCTGTGAATACCCACTATCCTCTGACCCCTGGAGCCCATACAAATGGGAGGGAGGGTCTTGAGGCTGGTACTCAGTAGAGGTGAAGCAGGAGGCAGGGAGAGCAGTAAAGAGTTCATCACTAAAGCACTGGGCAAGGAAACAGGAAGAAAGGAGGGGTAAGAGGGGAGAAGGAACGCAAATCATAGCAATAACAGTTAGTGTTTACTGAGGGTTTGCCCTGTACCAGGTGCTTTATAGGTCCCACGTGCAAATAC
The DNA here is from genome assembly GCF_902655055.1 of Lutra lutra. Lineage (NCBI taxonomy): Eukaryota > Metazoa > Chordata > Mammalia > Carnivora > Mustelidae > Lutra > Lutra lutra. Next base: position 57,264,389 of record NC_062290.1, read on the forward strand.
CAAAACCTCTCCCTCCTGCCAACAAGGAAACAGAGGTCTGAAGAATTTGAGTCTGTGGTCACAGCGTGGGGAAGTGGCAGAACTGGAACCCAGGCAATCCAAACCTGAAGCTCACCCCCAGCCCTTCTACCCAGCTGGGAGAAAGACTGAGGAAGGGACCAGATGGCCCAAAGGACAGAGTGAGTGCAGGTGCAGTGAGAGGGCACTAGGTGACAGGGACTGGGCTGGAGCTGCAGCCTTCTTGTCATGTATGTGACCTCCTACTGCTCCTTTCCCCTCTCTGAGCCTTGTTTCCTCAGGGGTACAAGAGAGTAGATGTTTTCATACTACCTGGCCTCGGGGGACCAGGCAGATCCCACCAAAGACTGAAGGGAAAGGGGGGAGGTGTGGGGTTCAGAATGGGAACACTGTCTCCAGTTCACGTAGAACAGCCGCCACGGTGATCTGCTGTTGCTGGGGGGACTGCATAGCATTTCCATGGGGCAGGAGGTTCTGTTCTCCAAAACCTGTTTGAGAACCTTTGGGATGGATCTCTCAGAGGCCCCTCCTACTTCAAGCATTCTTTCTCTCTCATCTTAAAAGGGGCAGGCAGGGTGTTTGAGGCAGGGAGATGACGGGAGGCTTGAATGCCTATTTACAGGAAGGTCAAAGCCAGATGCTACCAATTCCCTTTCTTCCTCTTTATATAACAGCAAAAGAGAACAGAGGAAATTCCTAATTTGTAGGTGGGGCATGCTCCAAATGTTTCTTCTTCTGCATCTTTTCAAGGATTAGGTTTCCTCTCACCACTTTATTACATGCACTTTACAGATATCATACAGATGATTTTCTTTACCAGAAAGGCGGAGCAAATTTCTTCATGATTCAGTTATCTGGAAGTCAGATCATACTTTCCCAAAGAAATCATCAGGGTAGAGTTGGAGCAGAATAAATAAGATTAGCTGGGGGAGAGAGAGATAAGGAGGAAAAGATTTTCCTAAGGTGGAAAGTTAACCTTTAGAAAAGAAGGAAAAGATGGAGAAGCAAAAAAGACATGGAAGGGGGGTGGTGAGATAATGATACTGAAAAGACTAGAAGGGAAAGAAGATGTAAATACGTTTGGAAAGCTAAAAATAAAATATTTCCAACGTTAAACTGCAAGTGGGAAGAGACTGGGGGGTGGTGGTCTCAGTTCCTAGGGAAGTAAAGAGGTAGGCGGGGTGGGGGGATAGGGTTGGGGGGAAGGAGGGAGGTATTGGTTTAGGCCTGCTTTCCCCAAAGTGTAATTCAAAGAACATTCATTGCTTGAGACGGTTCTTGGAAAACAGATCTCCAGCCAGCCGAGCTCAGAAAACACCGGGTGCTGAGTAGCTTTGGAGGCTGTAACAGACACCAGGACACTAAAGGTTCTGCAGGAAGGAGGCCTGCTTCCCATTGTTCCATCTAGCATTTCTCAAATGCCCGTGGCCTCAGAGCTCCATTGCAGAAAGCGCACCTTGGAAGAAGCCCGGTCTTACGCAGTGGCCGGTGTGAGCCAGCACAGCAGTGCCACCGGCCAAGCCGGCTTGCTTGGTGGTTCCGCCAGCTTGGACTGGGGCAGGCAGGAGCATCTAGCTGGTATAACATTTTCAGAAACCTGTTGTGTAAAACCTGGGAAACATCTTTACAAATTCTGTCATAGGAATTTAGGAACATGGCTAAATTTCACTGGTCCAATATTTGTTTTGATTTTATAATTAAATGGGGAAGTCTTCCATTCTCCTAAAATACAACCTATCTCTACCTTAGCATCCTTCCCTCCAGTCTTCCTTGATCTGGGTCACCTAAATTAAAAAACTCAGCATCACCACGAATTCTTTTACCCTCCTTACTCAAGTATATATTTTAATCTAATTTATATGCTCTCTAGCCCACAGTTGTCCACCTTGTGTGCACGCAGATTGGGGGAGGCCATCAGATGCTTTGTGTAGTAAGCCCTGATAACACTGTTGTCTACAGTTTGTCAGTCATCTACTGGTATAGTAACCGTCGAAGAGAGGAAGGCAATGCAGCTGGCTTGGCTTATTTTTGGTGATCCCTACTGGCTCCTGGCAATGATGGCTTCCTCTTCTAGGCACTCACTGCCATTGCTTTAATAATGTTTCTGAATCTTGCCACGATCAACATGTGTTCATTGGCATCAGATAAATGTTCCTTGATGATAGGGGTTTTCTTGAACAAATACTGGTTGGATTGAAGTGGCTTGGATTTTATAGGGCATTTACCTATTCTCTCTCACATTCTCAAGTATTCTTCTAAGATGATCCACAACTGTCTGGCTGTCTTGCCTGCAGATTTTCTCAGGGCCTTGGTCTATGGCCCATTTGGTCAGGGGACTTAAAGAGCCTTGAGGGGTTTGCCTGCCACCTACTCCCCCACCTTGAACTTCAGTTCCCTTTTAGCAGGGCTGTTCTGCTCTTTCCTACCTGACAGACTCAGCTCCTACACCTGGCCCTATCACCTCTTCTGCTTTCCTATCCCTGTGGTCAACTTTATCTCTGGGAATATGCATAACTTCTTTCTGCATTAAAGCTCCTGTTCACTGGCTCCAGCTGAGATGCCCAGGTGTCCCTCCAGGCCTTAGAATGTAGTCTGATACCCTGGTTCTTCCAGGTCACTCACTTGCCTTCCTCTGAGTTTCCAAAGCATTTGGCAGCCACCATCCAATCACATACTATTTGGGACTGTTAACAAATTATTCCCTAGAAGGGTCCCACTTGCCACTGTGGGGAAGGAAGCTTCTAGACAGATAGAACTGGGCAGGACCTTACTTCTTTAGACTCTCTCTGCAGCACAATGTCATGGCAGTGCTCGGAAATGGTCAATGGACACACTGCTATTTCTAACTTCCCTCTGGTCCCAGGAAGGCAAACAAAAGCCCTCTACTTTGACGGAAGCTGTCAACTACCAACACTTTTACTACCTCAAGCAGCTCCAGAATTTATCTTGAAATGGACAGTAAGTCTTTTAGAATGGGTATACTGTCCTCTTCAGATGAATTTCAATGAACTTTAGTATACAGACAGGGTAAATGTGTTATTCCACCTAGTAAGTTATAAAATCATGAATTTAGGTATTTATAATAAACTCAAAACACCAAAGTTACACTTCTAGAAAAATAATAGTGCTTCTCAAACAAACTGGAAATCAGCAAAGTTATTTTTTAAAAACTACATTCTAGATCAATCTGATTCTCCAGGTCATGCTGATAAAGGCTAACATGTCTTCCACATTAGTTTCCTAAGCATGGCTAAGCTCAACACACACAAATCAGACATGCAGTGAGCAGCTCTCTTTTCTCAGACCCAGCCCAGTGCACATGATGCTCAGTGGCCTAAAAATTCGATTTCCCCAGCCATTTTGCTGGGGGCTGGCATTCAGGCCTGATCTAAGGGTGATATCTCCAGCAGGTGTCCCAGAAGATACGTTAGACTAGATAATTTCGAAGCTGCCTAAAACTCTGACATTTAAATGAGTGTTTTTATCTTTTTTTTTTTTTTTTTTTTTTTAAGGAAAATACACAACTACCCAAGGATGGGAAATAATCAATGCTCTACTTTGGGAGAATGAGGATTGTTGTTTCTCTCAATTTTGCTGGAAGTGCACTTGCAGCAAAAAGAAAACAAAATACCCCAGCAAGCAAATACCCTTGCCCAAAGAGCAGACAGGGACAAGCAAGTTGTATGGTATCTGGTTTATCTGCATTGCCTAAGGAGGTGAGGCTGGCGGGGTTATAAAATGTTACACTTCTAGTATCGGATTCTTTCTCTCACCCCTCATTACTCACATACTCCCTCCCTCACTCCGTCTTCCCAGACCTCACCTGGTTGATAACATAGATGCCGTAGTCTAACTGCTGACGCTGTAGGATTGGGTGCAAGTAATACAGCCAGTACTTGAGGTGTTCCTGCCGGTTACGGAATGGAATAACGATGGCCACTTTGTGGGGAGAGATGCAGTTCTTGGGGGTATAGCGGCCGCCCACCTTCACCTCTGGGTTCTGTTTCTCCACAAGCTTCAGGTCCACAGGTATGTTAAACTCGATCACCATGGGGCCGACTACAGAGGTGGAAGGAAGGAGAAGTTAGCAGGCTACAGTGTTCCCCCAGGCCACAGCCTCAGGAAACATATCCTCCTGGGAGGCAGTGTGGCTACGAAAAAGGCACTTATGTCCAGCACTAGGACAACCAACCATCCCAGGAAACCCCTTAGGCCCAGGCAAAGCTGGACAGCTGGTCACCCTATGAAGCACACCCCTGCCCAGGACCCACTCCCCTGAGATTCTAGGTTTCTCAGCTCTAACTGGAAAGGGAGTGGCTGCTGCTCAGACTTCCTGAAAGGTTGTTTTAAGGATCATAAAATGGATGAGAAAGCACTTTCTCAGAAATCCTGAGGTGGAGATCTAACTTTGCTACCTCCCAGCTGTGTGGTCTTGCACAAATGATGTCCATCAATTCTCTGAACCTAGTCTAGTTGGGAAAAGGTGTGTGTGTGTGTCTGTGTATGTGTGTCAGGGAGGATGGTGTTGTGGAAATCAGCCTCAAATCGGAAGGTAGCAAGGAGTAGTATGAGGAACCCATGTCACAGGAAGACACCTGATGCACATATTTAAAAAAACTCCAGGGGTAGGGACTGGAGGAACTGAGACCCAGAGCAGACTATAGGATGATGAGAAACAGCTGAAAAGAACACCAAAGAAAGAGGCTTAGTAGTAAGTATTGGTGGTAGAATAACAAAGGAGATGAGAAAGGGAGAGAAAGTTGGAGAGGACCACCAAGTTTCTATCTTGGAAGAATACGGTTCCAGATGAGAGAAGTAAATTAGTAAGAGAACTCTTGACTTAGAAGAAAAATTGATGATGTGGATGGTGTATTCTGAGGTAGTGATAGGGTAGTAGTAGTGGGAGAGGCCAAGGTCTATATACAGATACAGACATGGTAATCCTTGTTTCTAAAGTGGAGCTAGGAGAGGACTCTGCTCCTCAGCTGGGGACTGACCCTCTTGTGGCATGCACAGTGGAGGGCAGGGAAAATTTGACAGGCCCAGGAATACACAGGAAACCGGGGACAGAGTCAATACTCAAACCCAGGGCACCTGGGTGATTAGGCATCCGCCTTTGGCTCAGGTTATGATCCTGAGGTCCTGGGGTTGAGCTGTGAGTTAGGCTCCCTGCTCAGCAGGAGAATGCTTCCTCTCCCTCTGCCTCTGTCCCTCCCCGCCATGTTCGTGTTCTCTCTCTCAAATAAATAAATAAAATCTAAAAATACAAAAAACAAAAAACAAAAAAACTCAAACCCAGAGCCCCAGTATTCCCTGTAGGCCAGACTTTCTCCAACCAGGTTCCAGGAAACAATAATTCCAGTAAGATGCTCAATGGAAGAACATGTCACCGGGTCAAATAAGCATACTCAATCTTAAGGCACACCAAAGGCTCTGAAAAGTTGTGCAGTCAAGAAACCCCCTTCACTTTATATAACCCACCATTTCCCAAACTTATTTGGCCATAGAACCACTCGAACAGGGAACACATTTTGAGAACTGTTACTCTAGTGTAACGAGATTGACCTGTGAAGCCAACTAGCCATGAGAACAAAGGCAACTACAGAATAGAGGTGGGAATGCTGACCACACACTGGGAGCAAGCATGCCTGAAACATGCTGGTGAGATCCACCCGAGGCCCACCACACATCACTCCTTTGCCCTATTTGTTCATCAGTAACATGTGATGCTCCAAGCACCCTTGTGCCCAGAAATCACTCACCCTCTTGAAACGAGCCCCAGAAAAAAAAGTTGTGATTCTTGCTCCTCTTGATTGTCAGCAGGTGCAGACTCCCCATTTCCTTCTCCTCAGCATCCTCTGGTACTTCTTACACCTTCCCTCCCTCCAATGCTGACTCAGTTCCACCATCACTAGACCCATTCCCACCCATTTATTTTCTTCTGAGATGCAGATCTGATCATATCACTTTCCTGCTTACAAAAACAAAACAAACCAACCAAACAAACAAACAAAAAACTCTGATGGCTCATGGGCCCTGGGCCCTGCAGTCTTTGACAAGGAAGGCTAAACCTCTCAGTTTGGCAACAAGGCCCTTCAGTCAGCTCTACTTCCATCCCCATTCCAATAAACCATGCCTACATCCATACTTGTCTCCTTGCCAGAAATGCCCTTCCTTCTTTCTTCTAACAACAAACTTTTGCATTTCAAGACAGACCGGAATCTTCAAATTAATAATAAGCCCCAGTCTGCCTTCATCCTTTTGCTCCCTTCATTACCAGAGCTCAGAAAGCAGACGTCCTGGTGCGGGGGCACAGAGGCCTCATACATCAGTCCCTCACACAACTGACCCAGTTCCAACTCCTCAGGATGCCCTCAGGTGAGTAGGTACTATGCTCCAGGACTAAGTAAGAGGTCACCTGAACCAGTTTTTCTCAAACCCATCTGTCAGAATCATGTGAGGCAATTCATAAAAAATATGGAATCTCAGGATGCTCCATTGGGGAATGACTTGGCCAATTTGCGGAAGGAGATAAATCACAAGGAGCCCAGGTGACTGGACAATGGGGAGCTGAACCTCTCATCTTTGTGAGCTTTGGGGCTTTCATGGAGGTAGCCCTTCCCCATAAGGTCCATTAGGCCTGGGCTGCTCGACCCCAGCAAAGCTTCTGGGAGGCTCTGCAGCCCAGTGTACTTGTGAAAAACATGAAAAGAAGATCATCATCTTCTCACTTCAGAGGGCCCCACAACATCTGCAACCCCCCGCCAACTCCCTGTACCCCACCCTACCTCTAGTTCTGAAGATGCTGCTAAACATAACTTCATTTTCGGGAACCCAAGAGGCATCTGGACTCTCACCCTACTGACTTGCTCATACCTTCTGAAACCAACCCAGAAGACAGGAATTCACAAGTGGTCTGCCCAACCTCCTGAAAGCAGACACCTGTGGACTGGAAAGCATCTTAGTTTTGCCTGTTGGGGGGTTCCAAAATGGTAGTACTGAGGTAGAGTTTCCTGGTAGGAGAAAGGCTGCCTGGGCCCTGGTTGAGCTCTACTAGTGACTTGCTGGATGGTCTTTGGGCAAGTGCCACCCACTCTCAGGATACTGGTTTCCCATCTGGAGATTGTAGGGATGGGAATCCAACCAGCACCAAATGAACTCTTATTCAACACCCCACCCATCATCATCTATAGCCAAACCTGCCTGTTCTCCAGAGTTTCCTCGGCAACTGACATCATTGTCCATCAATTCTGGGAGCTGACAACCTAGGTGGTCCATCTTCTACTCTCCCACCCCTTCCTGCCCAGTACTTCCTGGGCACCTGTGTGAGACTGTGTGCCCAGTGGGGAAGGGGAGTGACGGACGGCAATTCCTGACCTCAAGGAGCTCCCTGATGAGGGTGTGGCAGAACCTAAGGGAAAACTACCCTGATTTAAAGCTGTCTAAGGGAATCACTCCTCTAAAGGCTTCCTGTGGGGTTTTATTACTGAACAGCCTCTTTTCAGATTCCTGGTCCTCTCTGGGCCCTTCTCACAACCCCCATCATGTCTACGACACACCAAGAGCACTGCAATCCCCAGTCCTGCTCTCCGTGGCAATCCGTGCCCCACCTGCTTTCTCTGACGTGTCCACAGCCCCAAGAGCCCTGGGGCTCACACCTGAGCTGGGTCAGCCCTCAGCAACCAGCGGGGGCTGCAGACCTGGAGCCAAATGCTTCCTGGGTCCAGTGCCAGTCAGAGGCCTCCCTGAGGGCCCTGCACACCCCTGCCATGCTGCAGAGGCCGCCCTCCATGGCCTGCTTGGCGCTGTCCCAACAAGAAAATCCAGAGAGCTCAGGCTCCAGGAGGGCAGTGGCCAGCTCTGCCCAGAACCACAGCAAACTGCTATCAGATCTCAGAGTCACTGCCAGGGGCCTCCAAGAGAAGCAAAGGGAGGAGGCTGAGGGCTGAGGGCTTCATGACAGTCCTCACACTGAGCCAAGGCTCCCTTGCTGTGCGGCGCATGGTATCTGCTACCATGGGCCCTAGGCCCCGCTGGGCTGGCTTGTGTGCTTTCTTGGCTCTGGGAGCTGGAAGCAGGGTTACGTAAGCAGCTGAGCAGATGTGAGCCTGTCCCCGGCTCCCCCAGCTAAAGCCCTGCCACGTGGGCCTCTCGGCTGGGAGTCCAGGTCACGGCCTTGCGTGTAAGGCGCTCAATCACTTCAATGTGTGAGCTCGACTCAGACAAATTCCACTGCTCCCTTGCCCGGCACAGCAAACCCAAACACACACATGCCCCTCCATCAAAGGCCGGCTCATCTAGAGGCAGGCCAACAAGGACTCCCCGTCTCACTTTCATGCTGGCTGAGCCACTAGTTCATTCTTCTGTCCTCAGCCAAACAGGCTGGAACATCTAGTCACCACTTCCCAGTTGACCGGCCAGTGGCTCAGGATATGATCTCTGACTTGATGCTGGGTCATGACAATGTTTCACCAGCCTGCCACGAATCGGTAAAAGTAAAGACAATGCACACTGTTCTTCATTAAGCTAAGTGTAACCAATGTATCAGAATGCCCTTTCTTCCAAAGTCAAGTGCTTCTCACTCTAAATGTTAAAATGTCCTTTTGTGAAATGATCATGGTGGATTTTGAGACTCAATTGATTTATTTTAATTTTAATTTATAAAAAATCCATACTTGACAGCCAAGGATCTGGCCCTAAAGTTTCTTTGGAAAATTTCCTGGGTGATGAAACTGAAACACATGGGAACTGTGAGACTATAGGCAGTACCCAGAACTCTGTGGTCCTCAAGTTGGGGTGCCAGCATGTCTTCCTTGGCCAGGCCTCAGCCCCAACAGTGTGACATAGTGCCTCTTCAAGCTCTCTCCCCCTCAACCACAGAGCTCATGTGGGTAGGCCATTTTTCTCTGTACCAATCTTCTGAAGGCCAGACAGGCACTGGATGACAGGTCTTACCAAATCCCCCAGCTTGAGGTGACAGCTGTCTGCAGTGGGCCCGTGAACTCATGGTACCCCTTGTGACCCCTCAGATTAGAACTGAGAAGCACCATCTACTGCCCAGAGCCAGGCTGCTAGGTGCCAGGGAGGCAGCAGCAGAGCTGGGTTAAGAAGAGTTCTTTGCTCTGGAGGGGAGGGAGACCAGCAAACAAGGGTGAGGATAACAGTGCTGAGAACAGCCAAAATGGCACAAAGGAAGGGGTGTCCACTCTGGTGCCAGAGAAGAGAGTCAAGGAAACCTTTGCACAGAAGCAGCTTTTCTCAGAGAGGACTCATCAGGCAAGAGTTGTGGCCACTTGGCTGCCACGGACACAGAGTATACCAGCAAATCTTACCTGAGTGGACAGCACACAACTATGATACAAGCAACTAAGAGGCTTTCGATACACTTCCAGGAAACTTGATGTAAGAGCAGGGGACAGAGAGCCACCAGAAGGGACTTCTCAAATCTCATGTTAACCATTACTTACCAAATTTTAAAATCTAGCTCACCAAGGCTTCACAAGTATTGGAAATGATTTATTTCTTAAACCAGATGTTCGTGGTATTTTTCTTTATACCTTTGCGTCTATCTTTAAAATTAAACAATAACTATTTTAAAATATAAACCAAGAAAGGAAGTATAACCCCATCTTTCGTCCCATTCCCAATAAGCAAGGGTCTTCCAAAATAAAGATTTCAAAACATACAATTCAGTGACCAGAAAAGAGGAATAATGTAGGGTTAATGCTAACTCAATATGTTTCAAGCATACTGTACGCTCAACACAATTTCAACACCCACTGTTCTTTCTGTCAACTTACCATCTAAGCCACTATTAGACCCCAGAGACGAAAACACTTTTTCAACAGGAAGCAGAGCACATTTGTGGTCTCAGAACCCTGCATTTGGGGGCACAGAAAAAAAAACAAAGTATTTGCTCAAAAAATAAAAGAGCCTGCCAGAGGAGGTCTACAGAGCACAGCCCAGGTGGCCAAGAGGAAGCTGGACTAATCGAGAACAGGGGCATTCGTTACTTCTCTCTCTATGCTTAGAAGTGGCCCTGCCATGTGCTTGAACCACCACACTTGGTAGGTCTTCCAAAATATCACCTGAAAGTGACCTGGCCACCAATGAACCATCCACGTCAGTGAAACTGCCCTTTCTTGCACTACTCTCTCCCCCATTAAATCTTCAAACAAAGGCCAAGTACTCTTTCTAATTTTATTTTTAAAGTTATTTGTTTTAGTAATCTCTTCACCCAGCATGGGGCTCACGACCCTGAGATCAGGAGTCGCATGCTCTTCTGACTGAGCCTGCCAGGCGCCCCAAGGCCAAGTCCTCTTATTTGCTACTGCACTGGCTTTCAAAATGCTGGTGAGGTTTCCTTCTACTGCAGAGGTTCAGACTGTGGAGTGCAAGAGCAATCATTTGGGAAAGCACACGAAACTGCAGATTCCTGGCTTTTACTCCCCAGAGTGCCCCATTTGGTAATTCTGGGACTGAGGTCCAGGACTCTGCATTTTAACAGCATTTTAGATAACTTTGACATGTGTCCCTGGACTATACTTTGAGAATGGTGGTTTACAGGTTCACTCACTAACCTCCACCTCCCTCTCACCACCATGAAGGTATTTAAGAGTGGGTACCCCAGTGGCTCAGCCGGTTAGGTGTCTGAGGCTTGATTTCAGCTCAGGTCATCTCACGGTTGTAAGATTACCCTGCATTGGGCTCTGCGCTCAGTGTGGAGTCTGCTTGAGGATTCTTTCTCTCCCTGTCTCCCCCTCCCCCACTATTCACGTGCGTGTGTGTGCATGCCTGCACATGCACTCTATCTCTCTCCCACTCGCTCTCTAAAAAGATCTTTTAAAAAAATAATAATAATAAATAAAAAAAAAGGAGTGTGTACTAAGAAAAACAATCTATACTCAGGAACTACTGTACATTTCTGCTCTCTGACAATACTTAGAATGTGCTTCACTTTTGGCTTTTGCAAAGGGACAGATGTAATAACTATGTTGGGCCACAAGGTGTGAATATCTACATTTTAACTCTTCCCCAGTCTTTAACTTTCTAAGTCACATTTTCTCTTTTTCTGATTTTATTTATATCTGTCCTTTTTACAGTACGTATCCTTAAAAGCTACATCAAAAACCTTTGTGAGAGAGGTAAGGTAACAATCCTTCAAAGTTCAAACCAAATGTCCCCTCTTCAAAGCTTTCCCTAAGCCCCTGGCATGAACTGGTCCCCGCTCTGCATGCCAGAGCGAACTCCATGTAAAGTTTACAAACTTTATAAATCAACACAACAAACTTTACAAGCCTACACTAGAGTTCTTTGAGGTGAGGGGCCAGTCTATCTACCTACTCCCTCTATTAGACCCTCCTCTCCTTGAGGGCAAGTGTTGTGTCCCATTCTTTTCTGTCCTTGGGACAGTTTCTGGTAGAGTAGGGTCCACAAATGTATCTTGACCCACACAGCACTTGTTCAACTGTGGGTTAAGAACCAGAACTAACAGGGCGGGGAACCATCTGGTGTTTGATGTTTGAGAATCTAGATTGTTGTCCTAATTATACATCTATTACCAAGGCAGCCAAGCCCAAAAACACTCTCCTTCCTAGGCTCTAAATATGCCTTTATTTTTTTAAAGATATTATTTATTTATGAGAGAGAGAGAGAGGGCACAAGCAGGGGGAGCAGAGTCAGGGAGAAGCAGGCTCCCAACTGAGTAGGGAACTGGCTGCAGACTCGATCCCAGCCCTTGGGACCATGACCTGAGCCAAAAGTAGATGCTTAACTGACTGAGCCATCCAGGTGCCCCTAAATATGCCTTTTTGTGTTCAGGTATAGCAACTGATTTGTGATCTAGAGACACAGCCCCCACCCTCAACTTTAAAATGAGTTTCCTCTGGGTTCTAGGCCTATAATTTAAGACTTTGTGGCAGTCGACAGCCTAACCTAATGAAAACACTGCATTTTCTCATCTAAACCTCACACAGCCACATGAAACAGGCTCTTCACCAAAATACCATTTGTTCCTTGAGAGAATAACTCTAAAACTCAGTCTGATGTGGGTCATGAAATCACCAGAAAAGCCTTGAGTGGTCACTCAGTCCAGGATTCTGTCACCAAGAGTACCAAGGTCTAAAGCTAAGGTAACAAAGCCAAAGTCAGATTCCAACCCCTTGAAGGGTCCAGATCTACCTCAAACCAGAACCCTGAAGAGTTCTGGCAGATCAAGGCTGGGGGACCTTAAGAATTATGTTTCATGAAATCTTGCCATTTGCGACAACGTGGATGGAACTAGAGGGTATCATGCTTAGCGAAATAAGTCAATCGGAGAAAGACAACTATCATATGATCTCCCTGATATGAGGAAGTGGAGATGCAACATGGGGGGTTTGCGGGGGTAGGAAAAGAATAAATGAAACAAGATGGGAGAAGGAGGGAGACAAACCATAAATGACTCTTAATCTTACAAAACAAACTGAGGGTTGCTGGGGGGAGGGGGGTTGGGAAAGGGGGGTGGGGTTATGGACATTGGGGAGGGTATGTGCTATGGTGAGTGCTGTGAAATGTGTAAACCTGGCAATTCACAGACCTGTACCCATGGGGATAAAAATACATTATATGTTTATAAAAAAATTAAAAATTTAAAGTTTAAAAAAAAAAAATTCTGTTTCAGGGGATGCCTGCTTGGCTCAGATGGTACAGCACGTGACTCCTGATCTCAGAGTTGTGAGTTCAAGCCTCACATAACGCTTTAAAAAGTAAAATAAAATAGAGCACCTGGGTGGCTCCATCAGTTAAGTGTCTGCCTTTGGTTCAGGTTATCATCCCAGGGTCTTGGGATCGAGTCCCACATCGGGCTCCCTGCTCAGCAGGGAGTCTGCTTCTCCCTCTCTCCCTCGGCCGCTCCCGCTGCTTGTGCTCCTTCCCTCTTTCCCTCTGTCAAATAAATAAATAGATCTTTTCTAAAAAATAAAATAAAAGAGAGGAAAAACAAATAAAAAGGTAGAAAAAAAATTTTTTTAAAGGATTATATTTCAGCCCCAGGGCTGTGCATGAGGGAAAATGAAGGACAGAGGAAATGAGGCTTTCTCAGGACACTCCTGGATTGGCCAAAAAAAAAAAAAAAAAGGCCATCCTTAAGAGAATGTCAAAAATTCCAGGTAAAGGCCCTATTTAAAAAGGTAAATGTCCATAAAAGGCGAAGCTGTGGAGACAAAAGTGGTTGCCTGGAGCCAGGGTTTAGAAAGAACATTAAGGGCACCTGGGTGGTTCGGTCATTAAGAGTCTGCATTTGGCTCAGGTTATGATCCTAGGGTTCTGGAATCAAGACCCACATCAGGCTCCCTGCTTAGTAGGAAGCCTGCTTCTCCCTCTCCCTCTCCCCCTGCTCTGTTCCCTGTCTTGCTGTCTCTCTCTGTGTCAAATAAATAAAATCTTAAAAATAAAAATAAAAAATAAATAAAAAGGTAAATGTCCACAAAAGGCTAAGCTGTAGAGACAAAAGTGGTTGCCTAGAGCCAGGGTTTAGAAAGGAGATTAAGGTGGCTCAGGTAGGTTGACTGTGGATCAGGCCATGATCTTAGGGTCCTGGGATCAAGTCCCACATCTGGTTCCCTGCTCAGCAAAGAGACTGCTTTTCCCCTCCCTCTGCCTGCCGCTCCCCCTGCTTGTGCTCTAACAGATAAATACAATCTTAAAAAAAAAAAAAGTCATACTTATCTTCTCCTCATTAACTCATTAGGGTTCTGCTGTTCATGGATGTATCTACACGGTGGACAGCAAGTCACAGCACACACGTCCCTCTGTTCTCTCTCTGCTGTGCCCACCGACACTGTCTCAGAACCCTTCTTAATCTAGGGCTCCAGGGAACCACCAACTGATTCAAGGTGACATAAAAGTGAATCTTACTTGACTTGATTGATCTAAACCCTTCTCAAGCACATTTCTATACCATACATGGCCATGGCTGTGGAATTCAGTGGGGCAGGAGAAGCAAGGAAAGAGCACTGGGAAACCTCGAGGAGGCCCCAGAACTGGGGGTGTGATGGTACACTTCTGTCCTGGCGTGACCCAAGGAGAAAGTTTCTATCCACAGTGAAACCACAGAGATTGAAGGCCCTGAGGTCAAGAAACTGTGCTGGGGACCACAGACTTTTAAAGCCCAGTAAACAGGTTCCCAGTGTTGTCCTCCAGGGAAAATTCATCCCAGGAGGAATTTCTGTTTCGTTTGGTCCTGGCCCAAAGGAAGATTTTCTCCTCACTCAGCTCTTCTCCTTTTGGCTTCCCTTCCTGCCTTCCCCCTCCCTCTGCTGGAATTTGTGCAAATTCTGGAAACTGTTCCTGCCCACAGTTATCACTACCAGGAAAAAGTTCCTAAGTTGGCTTGGGAAGCCAACTTGCCTGGGAATTCTGTTAGCTCCAGGAAGATCTTGGAGCATCTCTCTCATTTTAGAAATAGAGCACTTCTGCAAGAGAAGATAAGAGCTTCTCAAAAAGAATTAGAATGATTTAGGCCCGGTGTTTTATTTTACAACCTCACCCTCCAGACAGAGGCTGTCTTCCTGCCTCTTTTGGGACCTCAACTCTCAGCCCAGAGCCAGTCACCAGTCACCAGAGGCAGCCCAGAGCCTACCACTTGAAGACTCCAGGCCTATGATGGTAGGAACCACACCTGCTTCCATTCCTCTCCTGGCTACTTTCCCCTCCTCGGGATGCAGGGGAGGAACACTTTGCTCTGCACCTTCCTAGGCCATTTGTTAGATAAGATATGAAAATCTGACACACGGGTGTACAGGAACCAAATTCAGTTTCTGAGCACCAAGCAGCACACCAGGAAGAGGCTCAAATCCCTACTCTACCTCTGAAAAGCCACAGGCAGGTTTCATGACCTCTGCACATTTTCAGTGATAGCACTGTGCCTAACACAGACTAGGCCCACAACATACGATTGCTGAATATATACATATGACTAATACTTACACGCAGGCCTCACACTCTAAGAGCTAAAGTCATTCTTAATACAACTCAGTAAGAGGCTAAGTCATCATAAAGACAGACCATTTGTTGAAGAGAATCAGCTGAGTTCAGCTAAACTAGCACAACCAAAATGCGGAGGAACGAAGAGTATTGATAGAGTTATAGAGAAAGAAGTTCTGGTGAGAGACTGTACAAAGAGGAAACAAAGGGTCTGTATTCAAAAAAAAAGGTAGCACAGGCAAATGAACAGAGAGATGACAGATTAAGATCCAGAATCTGCAACGTTTGGGACAGGCAAGGGATTAATATCTAGGATATATAAGGAACTCCTGCATATCATCAAGAAAAATGTAAGAACACCACTGAAGAAAACAGGCAAATGATGATAATGAATAAGCAATTTACCAAAGAAGAACCCCAAAAGCCATTGAGCATATGAGCATCTGGCACAGAGAAGGGCAAGTTAAAACAAGACCTATCCCAACATACAGATTCACTTGGCCAAAAATTAGAAAGCTGGTTAATGCCACGTATTTGTCAGAAGTACAGAGATCCCCATGCTCCGCCAGTGGAAATGTAAATGATGGGTGGTCATTCTGTTCTGGAGTAGTTATCTGGCACTCCCGCATCAATACAAATATACAGCCACAGGTCCATCAAGGACATGTAGAAGGCTATTCTTTACAGAAGTATTTGTGAAGACAGTGTTGGGACGCAGTGTGGGAATCTATCCTTATGGGAGAAAGAAAAATTGGGATGAACACCATAGACACCCGATGTATACAGAGCAACATGGATGGACCTTAAAAACAAGGGTGGGGGGGCGCCTGGGTGGCTCAGTTGTTAAGCATCTGCCTTCGGCTCGGGTCATGATCCCAGGGTCTTGGGATCGAGCCCCACATCAGGCTCCCTGCTCGGTGGAGAGCCTGCTTCTCCCTCTCCCATTCCCCCTGCTTGTGTTTCCTCTTTCGCTGTGTCTCTCTCTGTCAAATAAATACATAAAAAACTCTTAAAAACAAAAACAAAAACAAGGGTGAGGGGCATCTGGGTGGCTCAGTCAGTTAAGCATCTGACTCTTGGTTTGGGTTCAGGTCATGATCTCAGGATCCTGGGATCAAGCCCCATGTGGGGCTCCCCACTCAGTGGGGAGTCTGCTTGGGATTCTCTCTTCTCCCTTTGCCCCTCTCCCCACTCTTGTGCAAAGATTTCGGAGCGCTCACTCTCAAATGAATAAATACATTTTAACAAAACAAAAACAAAAACAAGGGCGAATGCCTAGGGCCTAGTTCTTGGTTTCTAAATACCATTCTCTATTAAAAAGAACTAGAGCTTGTTGGAGAAGTTGCTGATTACAGGGCTGAGTCAGGGAATGAACAAGAGGGCCCTCTATCATCTTGCTGTGCCTAAAAGAAAGTGCTCAAAGAACGAAAGGATATGTCAAAAAGACACAGGAGCCACCCTGAAGGGGACCTCACCAGCCAAATCTGGGACGATCTAAGCATCAAAATAATGATAGTAAAGGATTATGAGCTATTGAATAAGGTTAAGAATCCACAAGTCTGCACTGATATATGAATTAATAGGGGAGAAGGGAAAGCTCTTTCTTATAGGAAAACACCAACTAATAAACACAGAAGGAATGACAGAATGGGATCACCAACCACCATACCAAGAACTGATTCAGAGAAGAATCATCAATAGATGCTAAAACCAAGTGGCTGAATGTTTGAAGAATAACTGGGTATTTACATAATCTCAAGCAAATTCCTATAAGGTATTTCTTAATTAAAGGGGGTAAAATAGTAAACTTCATAATAGAGAACTAGCAAACACCACCATAATGAAATGAGCGAAGTTCACATTGCCAGTAAGAAACAAATTGATAGCAGGTGTCTCCATACATGATGCATTAAAAAGAACTCAGAATCACTTGAATGGTATTCTTGTCAGAAACGTATAGCCTGGACCTCATCACAAGGAAACATCAGACAGACCCAAATTGAGGGTCCTTCTACAAAATGACTGGCCTATACCCTTCAACAATGTCAGTATCATATAACAGAAAGACTCAGGCATTGTTCCAGATTAAGAGACTAAAGAGACATGACAACTGAATACAATGCATGGTATTCAATAAGGACATTCTTGGAGGACAATTAACAAAAATCTTCATAAGGTCTGCAATGAGACAACAAGAATTTTTCTAGGTTGATTTCCCGATTTTGATCAGTATACTATGGTTTTACAAAAAATTATTGTTTTTAGGATATACATGTTGAATATTTAGTGATAAAGGGGCATAGTTCATTATCTATCACACACATATGTACATGAGTTGAGAGAAAAAAGAGGGAAAAAAAAGGCAACTATAGTGGAAGGTTAACATTCGGGGAACTTAGGGGATCCCAGAGGATATCTAGAAATTCTCTGTAAAATTCTAGCAACTTTTCTACAAGTTTGAAGTTATGTCAGGCTTTTTAAAAATTAAAACAAAAACAGAAGAGGGCAAAAAAATTAGAATCAGAATAAACTGTAAAATAATACCACTTACATAAGTTAAAAATACAGGTACAGCCAACAGGCACATAAAAAGATGCTAAATACAAATCAAAATGACAATAAGATACCACCCCACACCTGTTAGAATGACTAAATCAACAACACAAGAAACAACAGGTGTTGGTTGAGGATGTGGAGAAAGGGAAACCCTCTTGTCCTGTTTGTGGGAATGCAAACTGGTGTGGCAACTCTGGAAAACAGCATGGAGGTTCCTCAGAAAGTAAAAAATAAACTACCTCCGAACCCAGCAATTGCAATACTGGTTATTTACCCAAAGAATACAAAAGTACTAGTTTAAAGGAATACATGCACCCAATGTTCATAGCTGTATTAATGATTTACAACAGCCAAATTATGGAATCAGCCAAAATGTCCACCAATTGATGAATGAGTAAATTAGATATGATATATATATACATAATGGAATATTACTCAGGCATCAAAAAGAATGAAATCTTGCCATTTGCAATGACATGGATGGAGCTAGAGAGTAAGTAAAATAAGTCAGACAGAGAAAGACAAATACCCTATGATTTCACTCAGATGTGGAATTTAAGAAACAAAACAAATGAGCAAAGAGGGAAAAAAAGTGAGAGAGGCAAACCAAGAAACAAACTCTTAACCATAGAGAACAAACTGATGGTTACCAGAGGGAGGTGGGTGGGAGATCGGTTAAATCATGAATTTGTCATGATGGGCACAAGACGATATATGGCAGGGTTTAATAACTATATTGTACACCTGAAGCTAATATAGCACTGTACATTAACTAACTGGAATTTAAATAAACTTAAGAAAAATAAAATTAAAATTTAGGTACCTATGCTATATGATACATATTTATAGCATTCTGAAAGAGATACAACACTGGTAATAAAGAACATATCAATGGTTGCCAGGTTAAGGGTGGGAGGAGAATGTGATTTCAAGGGGGATTTTTTGGGGTGATGAAACTATTCTGAAGCCTTATTGTGGTGCTGGTTATACAAATATACACTGTGTTATAATTAGTAGAACTATATACCAAAAAAAAAACTTTACTGTATGTTAATCTAAAAAATGATTTTTATACATTTATTTATTTATTTCACAGTGAGAGAGAGTGCGTGAGCGCACACACGCAGTGGGAGTGGCAGGCAGAGGGAGAGAGAGGCGGGCTCTCCACTGAGCAGGTAAGGCAGCCCAATGTGGGACTAGATTCAGGACCCTGGGATCATGTCCAGAGCCAAAGGCAGAGGCTTAACCAACTGAACCACCCAGGCACCCCTAAAAAATTTTAATTTTTAATTAAAAATAGATATATAAATATAAAGCAGCAGCTCCAACTGAGCAAGAGAAAGAGATACACAGTAAACACATTAGAATGGTTGCTTGGGGTGGGGTTGGGAAATGGAAGTGGGAATGAGAATTAAATACAACAAAGAAAATAAAGCAAGCGAGTCCGTGATGATAATGGGCCATGAAATAAAGTTTGATGGCTGCATGGGAAGAAAGTACAGAAGGAAACAAATAAGGGAGTGGTGGGGATGGAGCTGGACGTGTCCTTCCAGAGCTGTACAGGGGAGAAAAAGCCCTGATGACTAAACTGAACCCTGGTCCCTAAAAAAGGTTTGCTACGCTGTGGGGATGGGTTCATGAGCCCTGACGGCCAGACATCATCCAGCACTATAGTCCAGCTCCCTTCCCTGCTCTGACTTCTCCCTTACCAGCTGTCTGATTTGATTACACTGCAGCTTCTCTCACAGTACTTCGAACAGCCGGAAAACTCTTAAGCCACTTCACAACAGTGCTCATCTTCCCAGCAAAGCAGCAATTTGGTATCCCAGCATGTAAGTAAGTCTCTTGGGAGTTTTATTAGTGAGTCAGCTGCCCCTCTGATCAGTTCTGGAGTCCTAACTCAATTTCTGGAACTTCAATGCTGGTTACAAATACATCCTCTCTCCATCTAAAACCAGACCTTGAACTATGGACAGCCTGCTGCCCTCTGGGCCACGTGGGCAACCAGCCAGTCACACATTCCTGGCAATACCTTTCTGGTATCAGGATCACTTTAAATGCAGTCAGTTCCAATTTCCTCCTCTAAGGAGTGAGGATAATAACGTGTTCTTTTCAGGTGGTAAACGAAGTATTGCATATACAGGTGATCCTTGAACATGGGTTTGAACTGCAGGGGTCCACTTATACACAGGTTTTTTACAGTACCATATTGTAAATGTATTTTCCTTATGATTTTCTTCACAAACAATCTTTTTCTCTAGCTTACTTTTTGGTAAGAATACAGTATATACTACATAGGAACTTACAAAATATGTGTTAACCAACTGTCTCTGTTATTGGTATGGTCTCCAGTCAACAGTAGGCTAGTAGGAGTTTTGGAGAGTCTGAAATTACACGTGGATTTTGAACAGCACAGCGGGTAGGGTGGGGGGTCAGTGCCCCTAACCTCCATGTTGTTCAATGGTCACCTGTATATACTTAGCACAGTGCTTAGCATTAACAGATATTCAGTAAGTATTACTTTGCCTTTTCCCCTGAATCCCTACACCTTCAAAGCCTACAGATTATTATAGCTCTGTAATTACAAGTGGCTAAAATTTCACATTTCTATTCTCACCTACCAGCATCAGTGATAGATTTGGAAGAAGAAGCTGAGACTTCAAAGGGCCTTTTGGGTATAACATAAGGTTTCTTGCAACACGTGAGGGTTGAACAGTGATTCTGTTCATTTTTTACAATCAGAACTAAAATGTTAAAGAGCCAGCTTAGAAGAGAATACAGAAGAAAAATTTTATAATCTTGGGATGAAGACCTTCCTGAGTGTAAAAGCAACTTGAAGTCATAAAGGAAAAGACAGATTTAAATACATAAAAATTTGAAATTTCTGTATGGCCAAAGATACCAGAGATAAAGTAAAAAGATAGGTGACAGACCATATCTGCAAACAATATATAATAAAGGAGTAATATCCATAATGTTAAAAGCTCCTCCAAATCTATTTTAAAAACTAATAGAAAAATGGGTGGTTCAGTAGGTTAAATGTCCAATTCTTGATTTCAGCTCAGGTCTTAATCTCAGGGTCGCGAGATCAACCCCACGTCAGGCTCTGCTCTCAGTGCCGAGTCTGCTGGAGATTCTCTCTTTCCCTCTCCCTCTGCCCCTTCCCCTGCTCACACACTGCAAGCACTCTCTCTCTCAAATATATAAATCTTAAAAAAAAAAAAAAAGGAAAAGAAAAATGGGTAAAAATATTAACAAGTAATTCACAGAAGAAATACAAATAAATGGCCAATGTAATGAACACATGAAACTTTGTTCAACATAATCAGTAATCAAAGAAACTAGTTAAAACAAGATACCACATTTGATCATCACATTGACAGATGTAAAAAGACTGCTAACTGACATAAATGTGGGAAACAGGCACTTCTCAGTGTTGATGAACACAAATTGAAAGGCAATTTGATAGCATCTATGAAAATGTTAAAAGTATATGGCCTTTAGGGGCACCTGGGTGGCTCCATCAGTTAAGCTGAACCCTACCTTTGGCTCAGGTCATGATTCCAGCATCCTGGGATCAGGTCCTGCATTACACCCCCTACTCAGCAGAGTGTCTGCTTCTCCCCCTCCTCCCCCCCACTAACTCATGCTTTCTCGCTCTCTAATAAATAAATAAAAATCTTTAAAAAAAAAGAGAGTATATGACCTTTAGATCTCAAATCAATAACCTAACCTTCCACCTTAAGATACTGGAAAAAGAGGAGCAAACTAAGCCTAAAACAAGCAGAAGGAACAAAATAATAAAGATCAGAGCAGAAATTAATGAAATAGAGAACAGAAAAACAACTGAGAAGATCCGAGAACCAAAAGTCAGTTCCTTGAAAAGATCAACAAAAATGACATATTTCTGGCTAGGAAAAAAAGAGAGAAGACTCAAATTACCAAAATCAGGAATGAAAGAGGGAACATCCCTACCAACCTTAGAGAAACAAAGAGGATCCCACGGGAATATTGTGAACAACTATATGCCAACGAAGTAGGTGGCTTAGGTGAGGTAGATAGATCCCTAGGAAGACACAAACTACCAAAACTGAAGAATAAACCAAAAATCTGGATAGACATGAAACAAGAATCTGAATTGGTAATCAAATAGCTTCCCAAAAAGGAATGCCCAGGCTCAGACGGCCTCACTGGTGAATTCTAACAGATATCTGAAGAATACAAATCCTTCACAAGCTCTCCCTCAGCCTAGAGGCAGTAGAGCCTCGATACTAACATTGACAAAGACATCACAATAAAGAAAACTACAATTCATGTATGTGTCAATGGACCTTAATAAAGCTGTGAGGTGCTTGGGTGCCTCAACTGGTTAAGCCTCTGACTCTTGGTTTTGGGTCGGGTCATTACCTCAGGGTCCTGGGATCAAGCCCCACATCAGGCTCCATGCTCAGCTGAGAGTCTGCTTTGGGATTCTCTCTTTCTCTCTCCCTCGCTCTGCCCCTCTTCCAGCTTGTGCGTGTACACTCTCACTCCCTTCCTCTCTCAAATAAATAAATAAATTTTTAATATATTTTAATACAGCTTAAAAAAAAAAGAAGTACAGATCAATATTACTTACTCTCTTTTATCAGACAGGCTATCTACAGACTCTGCCTAAGTTTTTCTAATAACACAACAAGCTCAGATCACTGGACACCCCAGGCTGCCCCCTCTGCCCATCACCCTTCTTTTTTTTTTAACCCAATTTATTTTTTATTCATTATTTTTATTAACATATAATGTATTATTTGCCCCAGGGGTACAAGTCTGTGAATCGTTAGGCTTACACACTTCACAGCACTCACCATAGCACATACCCTCCCCAATGTCCATAACCCAACCCATCACCCCTCTTAACACATCTATTCTCACCCTGAGACTCCATGAAACATCCAGTGCTCCCTCCATTCAATTATCTGTACTCTATGATGGCCTCTCCCCAGACACAGACAAAAAATATCCACCTGGAAAAGGGAAGACTGTGGAGCACCAGAGAATCATGGCATGCCTGACACATGGCAACACTCACTTCCAGCTCCCAGTGGTGTGGATTCAACAAGACGAAGGCCTCCATGAGGGTAGGTCTCTTCATGGGATCAGGCCACAGACTCCAATAAACACACTGGCTCCAGGCTAAACCCTATCCCTAAGTTGTGGTTATAGCGTCACACCTCTCCCTTATCTTCTTAGCTCTGCCCCAGGGCAGATGGAAAACAAAACAAAACAAAACAAAAAAGAAACAAACAAAAAAAAACCTGCATTTGGAGGAAATTTTACTCTGCAGCCTACTATATTGACTGTATGTCTTCTGCACCCAAGGGAATAGATTAGACATTGAACAAAAGACAGAGCACTGACATCACCACATACCTCATCTCAATTAATCATATCAACCTCTTGAGGTAAGAATTATCTCCCCATTTTACGCAGGAAGGAAGTATTGCCCCGGGCACCCCAGGAACAACATGCTAGACAGCAGCTCTGGCCTGACTGCAAATGGATCCAGGGAGCACCTTGTGAAGCTGCAGCTGGTTGCTGTGGAACGCAGCAGAAGAGGACAAGAGGAGCTACGAGATGAAAGGAGCAGCTGTCACAAGTTGAATGCGCTCCATCTGCTTAATTTGTAAACCTCTGGTGGCTGAAATCACTGGCTCCAAAGTCATGCTACTACTTACGCGGACCCCAGGCTGCTGTGTACCTATATAAGAGGCATGTGAAGTGGGTGGCCACAGATTCATAGCTATTGATCAACTTGTTTTTACCCAACATGACTTAAGTCTTTCCTCCTTTGGGCCTCATTTCTGGATCCCTCAAGCAGGGCTGTCAGACTGGACTTGATCCACATGGGTTAGACGGTCAGGTGCCCAGGCTAGCCCATTGGAACCAAACATGGTTTCCGGAGATGCCTGCATGGGGTGCTTCCAGACATCAATGCACCAAGTTTAAGACCAACACCATTTTGAAGCCAGGCTTGTAAAGCCAGGGTCTACCCTGATTCTACAGGTTTGGCTCCACAGATAAAGGAAGGAGGAAAGTTTCTTACCTTTTGTAAGTCAGCTCTTTGGCAAAGGTACATAAGGTGTTCAAAAGAGCCACCAGTAAGGCTCCTTGGTGGACACACCTCAGCAGAAAGGCCCAGACACAATGGTGCAAGGGAAGAGCCTCACAGCCAAGGTGGCCTCAACACCTACAGAAGGAACTTAACGCACACACATACGTGCAAGCTGGGGTTGTCAATGTGAGGCTCCGGACAGATCGGACTTTCCCTTGGTATCCATATTGCTTAAAAGCCAATGTCCCCAGCCTAGGAATTTACAGTTTAGGGCCTGTGGCTTATTCCAACCCTCCTGGAAAGCAAAGCGGCAATGTGAACCAATGTCATAAAGGTAACTATCTCCTCTAGCCAAATTCCTTTCTAGAAATTTATCCCAAGGAAGTAATTCAATGGAAGTGAAGAGCTAAACACAAGAGGAAATGTTCAAGATTATCTATGATTTAAAAACAAAGAAATACAAAAAATGACTATGATAGAGAAACCTGGAACACTGAATGCTAAGGGAATATAGGTAAGGATTTAATTTTTTTAAAGATTCATTTATCTATTTATTTATTTGAGGGAAGAGGGACAGAAGAAGGAGAGAAAGAATCTCAAGCAGACACCCTGGTAAGTGGGGAGCCCCATATGGGGCTTGATCTCATCACCCTGAGATCATGACCTGAGCCAAAATCAAGAGTCAGATGCTTACCCAACTGAGTCACCCAGGCACCCCTTCATAAGAAAGTTAGATAGCAGCTTGAAAAGATAATTAGGATAATTATGAATAACCTAACAGTTTAAGATAGCGTTGAATGAAATGAGCAGAATGCAAAATAGTTTCACACTATTACAACAGAGCAAAGTATGTATCTACTTAGAAAGTGCTGTAAAGTTTTGTTACAGTGATAGGCATATGTCTGGTTACAATGCTAACCAGTAGAATTATATTTTTTTAAACATTTAATGCGGTGATGTATTTTCTACTAAAGAACAGAAAAAAGGAAGAAATCCTACAAGCAAAGGCCAAAATCTTCACAAACAAGAACTATCAGTGCCATCAATTATAGATAACATATATTCAGAGCTTACTCAGTGTTAGGCATGTTTTTGACCTTTTTATGCCTACTATCTAAACCTCACAACATCTATGAGGTAGACACTATTGTTATCCCCATTTTATAGGTGAGGGCACTGAGGCACAGAAAGGAAAACATCTCTCCCGTATCACACTGCTAGCCAGAGTGATGAAAAGAAACATTTCCCATGCCATTTAAAAGGGCATTCATTTACTAAACTGTTTGTGCCTCCTTAGAAGACGAAATCCTCAACAAAAGTCTCACCAGGAGAGCCCTGGAAAGGGCAGTGGGTAGCGAGCTTCACAGGGAATTTCAGAGACCTTTCATGCTGCAGATATGACCAAAATTTCCACTCAAACTTCAGAGATGGAAAGAGGGACCGACAGAGTTGGGACTTGTCCAAAATGATGTAATAAGTTAGGAGAAGGACCAGAACATGGAATTCTCATACCAGTGACCTTTGAGGGTTGCCCATATGTCCTGCAGATCATGAACTCCCTCGTTCTATACCTCCCTCACCCTTCATTTTCTCTTCTTTGGGCCCTCAGTGTAGCTATCTTCAGCTTTCCCCGCTCCCATGGTCCCTACTGCACCAGCTTCTCTCTTTCATTATCTTCCTTTCACTCTGCCTCCCACTTCCTGTCCTCTCGGCCCTGCTGGTGACTGTATGCAGCAGCTGGGACTGCAGCCATGGACTTTTTCCCATGTGACAGCAACTGGAGGAAATTATAGTGCGTTCAACAGTAGACCCCTGCCCTTCCCAACCAGGGAGATTGTTCAAACACACTGAGAGACACAGAGATGCTAAAATCTGTGTTGGAAGAGAGGCCCTTCATTTTGAGTCTGGACCTAGCCCAGATCACCCATCTGGTTCTCTGTACCTTCTCAGTGCCCTGGGGACACCCACACTTCCCTTCTCTGACTACACCATATTGCCAGGGTCTGTCCATTGCTAAGTGGGGACCAGCCCTTGTTCATATCTAACTCCCATGCTTCAGATAGAATGGTTACCAACATAAGCTTGCTGAGTGAGCAAATCAGTCTTCATTCTCCCTCTTCCTTAGGGCACCTCCTGACTTGGGGTTAAGACTCAGGTATACCCACTCTCAGCCAGGTAGGGGCCCCGCCCAGGATGCCTTTATACTCATCTGAATGCCAGGAGTTACCTAACACCTCAATGCCAAGTCACCAAGCTCCTGTGACGCAAATACCATTTTCCCTAGACCCACCCTTAACTTGGAGTCCTACCCTGTTTTTTCAAGCTGGCTACAGGGGTGGTGTCCTTAGACACCATTGAGAGCTCTGCATTTTCAAGATGTCAAAGGCAAAAGGACATTATGCAAAACAGGAAGAAACTTTTAAAGAAACTTCTAAAGGCATTTTTTAAATGCACACTGTCATGGGGCCAGGCAATTAGTGAACCCCCTGCCAGGGCCCCTCCCCATGACCTCCAGACCCATGACCATACTGGTCATGCTGGTCCAACATGACCCCGCCCCTTCCCTCAGCGCAGCCTCCCCTTGAATCCCCAGACTCTGTGCCAAATGACCCTTGGCAGAGTCCCAAAGCCCAAGTGGCCCGCAGAAGAGGAGAATGTAGATCCGGTGAGAGCAGTCAAAGTGGAATAACTTCAAAGTGCAATGGCACCTTGGGAAGAGCCTGGCCTACTGGCCTGAGGCTGGATTGCTCAAACCACCTAACAAGTTCTGACTGAGTACTGGGCTCTACTGCTCTCTGAGGCTTCTCTCAAAAGCCATTCCTGGAAACCTATAAAGTCTCACGTGGTGGCTTCTCCCCAGATCTCAGAATCCCCTGGAGGTGGGTGTGCTGCACTGTTTGCTTCACAGTCCAATTTGCTAGCATGTTCCCACGCGGCTCTGTGTAAACAGTCCGTAGTGTCAACCGCACAACAGGTCAGCTAGCTGGTGTTTCCCCAGCACCACAGCCGCAGCACCACGGTCCACACAAGCCAGGGACTTGGCTGCTAAGGAGACAAATGGAGAAGTTACTGAGAAAGAAGACTCCTGGGGCATCATCCCCACCACTTCTGTTGACAACAGATTTCTGCTCAGTCCGATCCCAAGTATCCATCCTACAGCTTGGCCGTCTGCCGCTGCCCCAGGCACTTCCTGCATCTAGTTTCCTTTTTAATCAGAATTCTAGACACATCCTTCATTCAGCAATAAATGATACTCCTCTGCCAGCACGAAGTAAACCTGTAATTTTGAATGGGTCTATCTTTTTTAAGACTGGTTTTAAAACCTCTTCTCAAAAAGCATTCACCCTTTTTCCCCCCTTTTAAAAAACTCTACTCATGAAACAACCCAGAAAGTGCAATGCTTTATGCACGAATCTCGGAGGGCCACTAAGAAAAAACACAAACTACATGGTGCATGTGTGTTCAACAATAACAGAATGACAAAAGAAAGTTATAGCATATCCAGCTGGCAGAATGACACAACTTTTGGGGTTTTTTTTTTGTTTTTGTTTTTGTTTTTTAAAGATTTTATTTATTTATTTGACAGAGAGAAATCCCAAGTAGGCAGAGAGGCAGGCAGAGAGAGAGGAGGAAGCAGGCTCCCTGCTGAGCAGAAAGCCCGATGCGGGGCTCAAACCCAGGACCTGGGATCATGACCTGAGCCGAAGGCAGCGGCTTAACCCACTGAGCCACCCAGGCGCCCCAACTTTTGGGGTTTTTAAAGGTGTAGGACAAAGCTCATGAGAAAGAATCTTAAGTGACAAATGCTGGATACCAGGTTATCTATACCTATCTACACCAATCTATCTGTTTATCTATAGTCTTAAATATATACAAGAAAAAGACTAGCAGGAGATACACCAACATGTTTCCTCTAGATGAAAGGAATACAGACATGCTTTTTTACCTCTTTTACCTTTCTAAGTTATTGTCAATAAGCCTGCATTACTTTTTACAAAAAAGAGGAAGAGAATACCTTCCTAGAAAAAAATACAGAGAAAAGCAAAGACCCACAGCCCTAGCCTGCGGCATTCCAGGGAAGTGACTCCTTCTCTCTCTCCAGGCTTCGTGAGGGGCTTTGGAGGGGTAGCAGGGGAAAGGGAAGCAGCTACATAACACACCCAGACCAGACATTAAAATCACTGCCAAAGAATTCAGCAACAGCCAATTATATATCTCCTGGCCTTCATTTGTGTAGGGAAGGGGCGGGCTGAGGCCAGGCTGGAAAGTGGAACCTGAAACACTGAGTGTGTGACTCAGCCCTTCTGCCTTCTAAGGACAAATCCCTTTAGGCCACGTCCACTCAGAACCAGCTCCCAAAAGAACCCTATCCCCTGACCTTAAGCAACTGTGACCTTCCAACCAGGATGTTCTGACCTTTACAACAGGATCTGCAATCTCTCCCCAAGCTGGTGACCTGCCTAGGCCCAGGTAAACACGGAGACTGCCCCCCCCCCCCCCCCCACAACTGGGGCCTTTACAATCGCAGCCACAGTCCAGCTCCCAGGAATGCTCACAATCCCATGCCTGGTGAACTCCCCCAGGAGTTGGGGTCTGGCTGACTGGCCTTTACAGTGACCTCATTGCCTGACCACCCTGGACATTGCCAGAGCCAAGTATAACACACCCACAGTGCCAGGACCCAAGGGATTTCCAGGACCCAAGGGATTTAAGCTGCAAGGGCAGACCACTTGTCCTAAAACAAATGGATTGCCACTTAACCAGATAAGAATAACTGGAATTTCCAGGTGGATATGATTATAAGCAGAATTCCAGTCTCTGCTTCTTTTCAGGAGCAGGCAGGAACACTGAATAGTGCAGATGGCATTGGAGGCACTGGGTATGCAAGCAGGGAAGAAATCACTAGGTTTCACTTGACCACAAGCCGACTAGACGGCTTTCATACACACCCAGAGCCCAGCTAAGCCCAAAGGGGATGAGCCTTCCAGACCTGTCCCCAAAGATCCCCGGAGTAAAATCCAAGGAAAGGCAGGGACTGCCTGAGCATTAACTGTCCCATTGTTCCCAACCCGTGAATTAGTCTAGTCCCAGCCTGGAAATCCCTACCCTGCTGCTACCCAAAGACCATATGGCTGCTGATGTTTCAGAACAGTCATTATAAAGCAGCAAGGTACAGATTACTCAGCAGAGCTAATATGAGGCCTCAGAAATTAGAGGAACAACCAAAACCAGGACTTAAGAACTTTGATATCAACTCTGGGTTTCTGAATTAGAGAAAGAAAGAAGGAAGAAAGGAAGAAAAGGTGGGATGGATAGAGGGAGTGACTAAACACACACATATTTTAGTTTCCCTACCTGACATCAAGACAGTTTAATTACGCCTCCTCTACCTGGACTGTGAGTTCTTTTTGTTGTTGTTGTTTAAGATTTTATTTATTTGACAGACAGAGATCACAAGCAGGCTGAGAGGCAGGCAGAGAGAGAGGGGGGAAGCAGGCTCCCTGCTGAGCAGAGAGCCCGATTTGGGGCTTGATCCCAGGACCCTGAGATCGTGACCTGAGCCGAAGGCAGAGGCTTAACCCACTGAGCCACCCAGGTGCCCCCGGACTGTGAGTTCTTAAAGAAGAGACACTGTGTCGTCTTCCCCCTTACAGTTTTAGTACCCAGCACAGGACAGGCACATTGTTGGAACGAAATGAATGAAGTTACCAGATGCCTTAGCCATCAAGGATGTCCAGGACAGCTGCCACATAAGACCTTTCTGGGGGACACACAGATATACCTAGCAAGGATCCTCCCAAATTCTAGGTCATATTAGCCTGCTCTGAGCCTCGGCACTGGGTGTCTACTGGGCAATAACCTCAAGGAAGAGCACTGGGCTGGGAAGGAGGATACCCAAATTCCAGCCCTACCACAATAACGGATGGGGACAAGGAACTAGACAGTCCCATCCTGGCATGCTATGGGTCCAAGATGCTGCAATTTAAATCCAATCCCACATTTGACTCTTGCTCCCCATACCCTAAGGAGTGTTCACCCAGTCCATGAGGTGAAGGCTTCCATGCTTGCTCAGAGTCTAGGACAGATTTCAACAGGTAGGAATCACTCCTGCCACCATCAGGCTAAATGGAAGGAAGCAAGCCCAATAGTCATAGAGGGTATTTCTCAGTCTCAGACTGTTAGAGAAGAAGGTGTATCTTTGGATTTCCCAATAAACTCTTTTCCCGAGGAAAAACAGCAGAACAAACTAGTTTAAAGTCCTAGCTACCTAATCTCCCAAAGTTTAAAGGCCTGGATAAAGGGAAGCTCCTCGTGCCCTCCCCAACTCTGAGGATGAGGCTCTACCCCAAGCCAGAAAGTGATGAGAATCCAAGACTCAAAGGGGAGAGAGAGCCCTTCCCCGAGCTGAGGCCAGGAGAGATGTCCTCAAAGTACATTTTGTCCTGGGCAGCCTGCTCATGTCCACATATGTTCATATGCGAGAAGGGGAGAAAGGGGGACAGCATGCTGGTGGAAAAAACACCTGAGACTGAGAGCCCTCAGAAACCCAGAAAATGCTCTGTCTTTCCAAGGGCACAAACCATGACAGAGGCTTGGTTGACACCCCCCACAAAAGCGGGGGAAACTGATTCATGGACAAGTGCTCTCTCAGGGCCCTGGCTACCTGTGGTGGCTCTTTGCTGACCCAGGTGCTCATGATTCTCTGGTGCCCACTTCTAGATCAGAGCCTTCATTGGAACAAATGAAGAGTATCTCTTCAAAGCACAGATGGCAAAAGGAAGCCTCTGGGTTTCAGCAGTCCTATACTCACCCCCCATACCCCATACACCCTTTAGGGGACTGTACCAGCTGTACCAGGCCCCAGATGAGCCCCCAGGTCAGTCCTGCCTCCCCTAACCCGTTCAACCTGAGATGCTGCCCACCTTCCACCTAGCCCCTCTCAAGGCTGGCAGTGCCAGGACCAGCACTAGTCAAGTCACGTTGAGCTGCCACCAAATCTGAGCAGAGACAAACGTTCCAGAAAAAGAAAAGAAAATGCAAGACCACTGCTCCTCCCAGGTTGACTACAACTCAGGCAAACACTCAGGTAGCCAGGAAAGGGAGCCTCATGTCCATGTTATGTGGACTAGAGGCAGCATGGCCTGAAGGCCAAGAGGACACTGCCTGCAGGCCTGAACTTTCTGGAAGAACACCCCTGGGGAACTTGGAGAAATACTCAGGAAAGGCCAACCTCCTCCCTGCAGCCTCTACTCCTGAAGGCCTCCCACTAGCCCATGGGGGATCCTGAGGCAGGGCCAAAAATGGCTTGACACACTACAACCTGCTTATGGCACACAGAGTAGACAGAGGTGGGATCCAAGCCCAAGTATGTCTGAAGTCTGTCCTAACGCTTTGACACGAAGGATCCAACAATGACCCATCAATAGCCCAGTCTGGTGCCTGGCTCCTCCAGGCAAGGGCATGTCCATTACCCTCCACATACCAAACTGGAGCTTATCACAGTGTCTGGCCCAGACCCCTGGACGCCGGAAAGTAGAGCCAAGTCGTGGAAAGAAACTGCAAGTAGTGAAAAGGCCACAGTTCTAAACCCCACGGATGCTTTCTCCCATCAACCTCAAAACCACCTCGCAAGGGCTTTGGTTGACACCTGCCCAGATGAACAGATGGGCTCAACTCCCCCCATCCACACTCTCCTATAGAGACTTTCAGCTTCCTCAAGGCCCCCTCTCAGCCAGGAGCCCCTATTCAGAGAGCTGACCCAACCACTCAAACCTAAGGGCTCAATTAAAATGAAGAAAAACCATCCACCTTCACTTTGTGGGACCTCCACAAGAGCAGCCCAAACATCATGGTCCCATGCGTGTCACACTAAGGTGGCCAAGCTAGAGAAGACCCAGGGCCTCTCCCCACCCTCCAAATGTTCTCTCTCAGGAAGTCCCTTCACACTGACAATTCAAAATTCAGCTCAGAAATACCAGTAACCAGTCACCAACGGAGAGGAACACCACTACCAAAAAAAAAAAAAAAAGTACCACAGGCTCTCACACTTTGTTAAAATCTTATACCTCAAATACCAATCTAACGAACTTTGGGACACTTTAATTTGCTAATTTCTCTCTCTTTTTATTTTCCTGTATAAATGTTGAGGCAACAATTAAAAACAAAAAGACGAAAACTGGCTCTCTGGATTCTGGGGCCTTAGCTCTCTCTTCCCCCTTTCCTCTCTGCTGTTCAGTCATCTCCACGGGAGTCTGAGAAAATAGAACTTGAACTCCCGAGTCCTATTGGCCACGTACTTAATGTACACAATCTCATTTAATCCTAAAAATAATCCTGTGAGTTAAGCACGAACAACCCCATTTTATTTTTTATTTTTTTATTTTTTATTTTATTTATTTATTTTTTTAAAGATTTTATTTATTTATTTGACAGAGTTCACAAGTAGGCAGAGAGGCAGGCAGAGAGAGAGGAGGAAGCAGACCTCCCGCTGAGCAGAGAGCCCGATGCGGGGCTCGATTCCAGGACCCCGGGATCATGACCTGAGCGGAAGGCAGAGGCTTGAACCCACTGAGCCACCCAGGCGCCCCAACAACCCCATTCTAAATACAAGAAAGAGACTGTGAGAAACTCTCTAAGATGCCTGAGGCCAGACACTTAACAGCAGGGCAAATATTCAAATTTATAAATTAATTATTAAAAATAAATTTATAAAATAAAATTTATTTTATAAGACTAGTCTGCTTCTCAGACTAATCGCCAAGTCCAAAAGGATTCAATTTTCTGCTTAAAAAAAAAAAAAGGCCCCTTGTTTTCACAATTCATGTCTGACCAATTCCAAGAGCTTCCTCCCAAACTTGATATGAAAATACTGAAGCAATTATTGGAGAAATTGAGCAAGAGCATGTAGAAGGCCTGCTCTGCCAGAGCTTTTCGGGAAGGTGCCTATTGGCAGGATGCCCTCCTGCCAGGGCCCCTCACTCATAACAACAATCTCTAAACCCTGGCATTAAAAATGAGCAGCCACCTGTATGATAATCTTGGGAACAACCTGTGGCTGCCCTGGGCCTGACTGCCTGTGGATTCTGCCGGCAGGAAAGGGCTCAGCCTCCTCCGGAGAGGAGGAACACAAATCCACCCTCTTAAGCTCCCAGCAGGCTGGTAGCCACCATTCCAATTACCTGGGCGAGACACCTGAGACTCTAAGCTTCTCCAGGGAGGGACAACTCAGTGTGAACTGGTCACCTATTAGCCCTCCAGCCCCTATGGTACATACACTGTACTCCTACAAACACCATCCGTCCTTTGGAGGGCTGTGTTCACTTAGGTTTGGGGAACCCACAGGGACAGGAAGCAGGGTAAGAAGGCCCCAGGGCAGGGATCTACACAGAGGAGGAACTTGACACAATGGTAACAATTTATTAAAGGCTTACCTTCATTAATGTAAATATTTGTTTACATTGTTTCATCTAATCTTACAAAACAACCCTGACATAGGTACCATTTATCTTCTCCACTTAATTGATGAAAAACCAGAGGTTAACAAGTCACTTGCCCAAAGCTTATGAAAAGTTAAGTCACACTCAGGAGAGAGTGGTTCCAGGGGAAGACAAGATACGTGAACTGGATGTGAACTGGGAGGTCAACTTCCTTCCCCAGTGGAGGCCTCATCATCAGTTTCCCAAACCAGCGTGGGCTACTCTGAACGGCCTCTTGCTCCCAATCAGAGTGAGCAGGGTGAAGGCAGCTCCAAGCCCTAAGCAAACTCAAACTCCAAAACTTCTTGAGGCATGGGCCAGAGCAAGGAAGTCTCCAAGGCCTTCTCCAGTTCTGAGGCCAGAGGGGCCAGTGGCTTCCTTGTACCACCCACACCCCAGCCTTCAGTCTGAATCCAAAAGGACCAGCCTCCCACCCTCACACCATCCAGCCCGGAACCTATGTTTGGGATTAGGGACTGTGATCCGGAACTGGGAGGCTGGATGTCCTGGAAGAGGGCACGGGCGAACGTCCAGGGAACCCTGCCGAGGAAATTCTCGGTAAAGTCCCCGAGTCCTTACCGAGCAGTGGGGACTCCTCAGGGCATGAGAGCAGCGACCGCGCTGAGGTGAAGGACACCGGGGCCGAAGTCAAGTTGCTCGCGGAGCCGGGGCCGGGATGAGAGTCCGTGTCTGGGCTGGTGCCGCGACCCGAGCGCAGCTCGGAGGAAGCGTCCGAAGGCGGCAACGGCGGGGCCCCTCGGGGTCGGAGCTCCCCGGAGGGCTGCTCGATCGCCGCGGCACCGTTCGAGCCGCCCTGCAGCGGTGTAGGAACTCCGACCAGCTGAGGCAGGCGGCTCAAGTCGCGGCCGGCCAGGTAGTAGACGAGGGTGCCGCCGAGATGCAGCGCGCAGACGGCCACGAGCAGGCGACAGGCCCGCTGCAGGGACGCGCCCGGCATCGCGGCGCTGCCGCCCAGGAGCGGCTCCCGAAACCTCATCTTCCCGCCGCCGCTTTAAGAGGCGGGTGGGCTACAGCGGGGAGGGGCGGCCCGCCCGCGGGCCGCCGGCCAGGCGCTGCCCGACCGCGGCTCTTGGGGGAAGGGCCTCAGGGGAAGCTCAGAGGGAGCGCTGCCCCGGCTGGCAGACGGCGGAACTCGGAGACTCCAGCCAGCGCGGCCGCCCAGCGACCAGAAGTGCGCCCGAGGCGCGGGCGGGGGCGGGGGCGGGGCCGCCGGTTGGAGCGGGGTTTTCGGGACACGAGCGGGAGGGCGGGGCCTCTGGAGCGGAGCTGCGACGCGCGGGCGGGGCTCGGGAGGGGGCTGCAGGGGGCGGAGCCGTCCCGAGGGCGGCGGGCAACGCGGAGCTTCCGCGCGAAGCGCTCTGGTTCCCACACCGCCCTCCTCCCGAACCCTCGCCCGGTGCGTTGGGTTGCTACCGAGCCGCACCTCCTCCGCTTCCTCCTCCTCCTCCTGGCTGCCCTCGAGAGGCGCCGCCGCTTCCTGCGGTGCTGAAGGGCCGGGGTACGGGCCTGGGCCTACGGCGCAATGGCGCCGAGAGCCGGCTGGTCGTTGATATGAGGGGTCGGGGGCCGCGACGGCGTTCCAGTCAGGGCGCCTCGGTAGGCCTGATTGGGTCCGGAAGAGGGATGGGAAAAGGCTGTCCAGGAAACGGGTTCCAACACCGGGGGTAGGGGGTAGGTGGGACGGCCGCGGAGGGATTCTGTGGGACGTTCGGTGTCCCTACCTTGGCGGGCTAGACTCCTCTACCAACGTGGGGGGCCCAGCAAGGAGGCGCGGCTCACCCGCGCGCGGCGGGAAAGTGCACTGAGTCTCGGCTTGTCAGCCTCAGCCTATGGCAGCCCAGCCTAGGGCATCTCAGAGGCCCACCCAGCTGGGATTTGGGTGTGTAGGGTGCCTCTTTTAGTGCATTCCGCCCCTCGAGGATACGTGCTTTGAGTGGGAGGGTGGCAAGGAGCGTCAGTAACTCCCTCGCTGGCTTTCGGGAGAGCAGCCAGCTTTGTTTACAGTTTGCACGAACTCAGACACAATTCCAGGAGGTAGCAGTTGTTCCCATTTTACAGATAAAGGGTTCAAGGCTCAGGAAAGCTAAGAAGCTTACCTAAGATCCTACAGTTAGTGAGAGACAGAGGCTGAGTTCTGGCTCCAAAACCTTTATTTACCACATATTTGCCCCCTGGTTGATTTGCACAGGCGCTGAAGTTGCTTGGTTCAAATTTGACCCAGAGGCCACTCCTCAGGCACACTTGAGGCCTGAGTGAGCAGGGACACCTCACCGCCCCCGCCCCAGAAGGACTCATGGAAATGCTGTTACTTATGTGGAGGGAGAAGCCGAGGGCTCTTGCAGCCAACCCTGAAGTGGAGGAAACGATAGCGATAGCTATGTTGCATAGCTTGGGAGTTTGCTATATGCCAGTCAAGCGCAAGCCTAACTGCTTTATATGCGTTGTCTTGATCCTACAGCACTTTGCAGTAGGCGGTTGTTAACTATCTCCATTTCACAGACGAGAAAACTGAGGCTCAGGAGTTGACTCTTGGTTGTGATCATATAGAATATTTTCCTCACTTGGCTGCCTGGACACCAGGCCCCTCTGATCTTCCTCACTTCACTAGTCATTCCTCTGTCTCCTTTGTGGGCTTCTCCTCCTCTTCTCCAGTTGTTGAAATCCCCAGGCCATAGTCCATGATGCTCTTTTCTGTCCATAGGGACTCCCTAGGAGTGATTTATAATATCTGTATACAATGACATAAAATTTCTGTCTTCCGCAGTTGTCGGAGGCCTCAGAACATAGCACGTGATGCTCTTTTCAGTCTACACACTCCCTAGGAGAAATTTGTAATAATCCATTTGCTGGTGACTGCAGAACTTCTATCTCTAGTCTGGATCTTCAGACTTAAAAATTTTCAAGTGCCTATCTTACCAGCATCTCAAACTCAATACCTCCTGCACCCCCTCCCTGACAACCTACTCCCTATGCCCTACTCTTGTTCTTAATCTACCTCAGAGAATGGCACCACTGTTTAGCCAGTTCCTCAAGCCCAAAACCTAAAAGGTGTCCTTGATGTGCCTCTCTTATGCTAAAATGCCATTTCCAGTCCCCTGGCAAGTCTTGGCAGTGCAACATTTAAATCACCAGAATTAACTACTTACTAATTCTGCTATAACTATCTTGGTCCAAGCTACCATCATCTTGACCTGGGTTATAATGGTAGCTTCCTAATTGGTCACCCTGCTTTCACCTCCTCCCTTCCCCCTCCCCAGTCTGTTCTCCAAAGAGCATTTAGGAAGATATTTGTAAGCCTAAATCAGATCATGCCATTTAACTCAGAACAAAATCTAAATGTGTAGGAGCCCTATCTAATGGGTTTCTTGTCTCTCTTCCCCACCCACATATGTCACTCTCTATCATGTTCTACCTGCTTTAGCCAAGTAACCTAATTGCTATTCTCTGGAATTTGCTTATTTCTTCCTGTCTCAGGGCCTTTGTACTTGCTATTCATTTAGTCTGAAATAATCATCTCCCATATTTAATTCAGCTCTTTCAAATGTCACCTTAAAAGAGAGGTCTTCTCAGACTCTCCTATGTAGAATAGTCCCCCATCCAAATCTACTTAACCTGCTTGATTTTTCTCAGAGCATGTATCAATATCCTACATTATATATTTATTTGTTGTTGTCTGTCTCCCTCAGTAGAGGGTCAGCTCCATGAGTGCAGGAACTTCCTCTCTTTACTCCTGTATCCTCAGCTCCTGGAACTGAACTAGTACATACATAGTGGACACTGAGTAAATATTGTTAAAATACCTGTTAAATGAATGCTTATGATTATCTTGATTGGGGAAGGCAGAAGGGAAGAACTATTGCTAAATTATTTTACCTTATTTTATCTTATTTTATTTTATTTTGAGAGAGAGAGAAGGAGTGCACACACGCAGGAAAGGAGGGCAGAGGGAGAGGGAAAGAGAGACTATAAGTAGGCTCCACACCAAGCACAGATTGTGACATGGGGCTCAGTCTCACAACCCAGAGATCGTGACCTGAGCCAAATCAAGAGTTAGATGCTTAACTGACTGAGCTAGCCAGGCACCTCCCCCA
The DNA here is from genome assembly GCF_902655055.1 of Lutra lutra. Lineage (NCBI taxonomy): Eukaryota > Metazoa > Chordata > Mammalia > Carnivora > Mustelidae > Lutra > Lutra lutra. The sequence continues at coordinate 57,301,606 of NC_062290.1, forward strand.
AGTTATTTTAACTTTATTTTTTTCAATTTATTAATTTTTAGAGAGAGTGCACGAGGGGAAAGGGAGTGGAGCAGAGGGAGAGAGAGAGAATCTTTTTTTTTTTTTTTTAAGATTTTATTTATTCACTTGACAGACAGAGACCACAAGTAGGCAGAAAGGCAGGCAGATAGAGAGGAAAGGAAGCAGGCTCCCTGCTGAGCAGAGAGCCCGACTTGGGGCTTGATCCCAGGACCCTGAGATCATGACCTGAGCCAAAGGCAGAGGCTCCAACCCACTGAGCCACCCAGGTGCCCCGAGAGAGAGAATCTTAAGCAGTCTCCATGCCCAACACGGAGCCTGACATGGGGTTCGATCTCACAACCCCAAGATCATGACCTGAGCCAAAGTCAAGAGTTGGATGCTCAATGGACTGAGCTACCTAGGCACCCCAACCCACTAAGTTATTTTAGACACATAAGTTAAGAATTGTTCACCAGGGAATTGGTCAAGGTGAAGCTGACCCCAACACCCTATGCCTAGAAGAAAATGCCTGTCCAGTGAGTGAGGGGAGGTCTAAATAATGCCCCATCTGAAAACTGAGAGGAGGGGGAAATGGCGATATATCTTCCATGTATCCAGATAATAGCCTGGAGACAGGATGGAGGGGAGATTAGGGGTCACAGACTTATTCCAGGACCCTGTCTGAGGCCAGGAAGCAAGGAAAAGAAACACTTGCTCTCTATTCCTTGGGAACATGCAGAGCCAATGAGGTTCCCACCAGCCTTATCAGCATCCCTACCCCCATCTAGAGATGCCTACAATCTGTAAACTTTTTCCTTCAGAAATGTCCAGGTCAGAAACCTTCAGAACAATATTGTCTGTCCAAACAGGACAGCTGTTCTAACAGGAACTGGTATTAGAAACAGAGAGACAGACCCAAGGCAACCTTCTCCACCTCTTTCCACTTTTCCACTTTGTCAGGTGGAAACTAATCCCATCAGAGGAGATACCTGGAAGAGGAAGTTGCAGTGCTGATTGGCCAAAAACTGGAATGTGGGTTTTGTAGTTTGCCTGTTCAGTGCTGATCTGCGCAGAGTCAGCCAGCTTTCTGCTTTTCCCTGCAGGCTGCCTTCAACTGGTTAGTGTCAATTCCTCCCCCGTTCCACAGCGCCCTTTTCTGCACCTGTCGGTTCACATTTCTCTTTCACTTCAGTGGATAAGAAGGACATGGAATAGTGCCAGGCACATGGCAGACCATTATTTCAATGATCTACTTCTGCATAAGATAGCACCCCAAAACTTAGTGTCTTCAAACTAACAATTTCTTTCTCCTAATTGTGTAGGTTGACTGGCAGTTCTGCTCCACCTGGGCACCGGCACAGCTGGATGTTCCCAAGTGACTTCACTCACATGGCTGCCATTTTGTGTGGGCTAGAGGCCGGCTTAGACGGTCCTTGGTTCTCTTCCACTTGAACCTCTCCATAAAGGCCTTTCACATGGCTGCTTGGGTTGCCTCACAAACTGAAGGCTGCATTCCAAGAAGGAACATTTCAAGACAAGGTAAGAGGATGCAAATCCCATGAGGCCCAGCCTTCAGCATCACTTGTTTGGGTATTTTAGTTAAAGCAACTTATTGGGCAGTCTAGATTCAAAGGGAGTAGATGTGTCCTCCTTGTTGAGTGGAGGAGTAAAGAATCTACAGCCCTCTTTTTTAAACCACTGTAGTTTGCCCAGTGGCCACAAATTATTTAGATTCTTCACATGTGTGGAATACATTAATCTCCTTCCAGATCCCCCAAAAGGCTGAGCCTATTAAGGTTCAGGCTCAAGCTCTAGGTCTAGAATTTCATCATCTAACTCAAGTCCAGGTATAATACTTCAGGTTCAGGGTCCTTTAAACTATAAAACAAGTTCCCTTCATCCTCTTCCTGAGCAATTCAGTCCAAAAGCCATGAGGTAGGGATGAGCAAGGTAGGCGCCTAAACATCATAGATAGTGTGTCGAAGCCCAACCAGATGAGGAGAGAGGATGGGATAATAATGAGTGGAGAGAGTGGCAGACTAGTGCAGGGTGTCAAAGCCCAAGCAGAGTAAAGAGGGCATCCATGAGGGGTTAGGGTATTAGGAGTTTCAGTGAATTAGGGCAGCCCAGTATGGGGTTTTAGAGCCCGGGTGGGATGAGGAGATTGCACAGAGACACTGATCAGAAGTAAATATATGGAATCAATTCTCTAATTTCCCTTTCTGTATTTTCATTGTTAGTGTATAAGAAAGCCACTGATTTCTGTACATTGACTTTGTATCCTGCCACGTTATTGAATTGTTGTATGAGTTCTAGTAGTTTGGGGGTGGAGTCTTTTGGATTTTCCATATAAAGAATCATGTCATCTGCGAAGAGAGAGAGTTTGACTTCTTCATTGCCAATTTGGATACCTTTTATTTCTCTTTGTTGTCTGATTGCTGTTGCTAGAACTTCTAATACTATGTTGAACAAGAGTGGTGAAAGTGGGCATCCTTGTTGTGTTACTGATCTCAACGGGAAGGCTTCAAGCTTTTTCCCATTGAGGATTATATTTGCTGTGGGTCTTTCATAGATAGATTTTATGAAATTCAGGAATGTTCCTTCTATCCCTATACTTTGAAGCGTTTTAATCAGGAACGGATGCTGGATTTTGTCAAATGCTTTTTCTGCATCAATTGAGAGGACCATGTGGTTCTTCTCGCTTCTCATATTAATTTGTTCTATCACATTGATTGATTTGCGAATGTTGAACCATCCTTGTAGCCCAGGAATGAATCCCACCTGGTCATGGTAGATAATCTTTTTAATGTGCTGTTGGATCCTGTTTGCTAGGATCTTGTTGAGAAGCTTAGCATCCATATTCATCAGTGATATTGGTCTGAAATTCTCCTTTTTGGTAGGGTCTTTGCCTGGTTTGGGGATTAGGGTAATGCTGGCTTCATAGAAAGAGTCTGGAAGTTTTCCTTCTGCTTCAATTTTTTGAAACAGCTTCAGGAGAATAGGTGTTATTTCTTCTTTGAAAGTTTGGTAGAATTCCCCAGGGAATCCATCAGGTCCGGGGCTCTTGTTTTTTGGGAGGTTTTTGATCACTGCTTCAATCTCATTACTAGATATCGGTCTATTCAGGTTGTCAGTTTCTTCCTGGTTCAATTTTGGGAGTTTATAGTTTTCCAGGAATGCATCCATTTCATCTAGGTTGCTTAGCTTATTGGCATATAACTGTTGATAATAACTTCTGATGATTGTTTCTACTTCCTTGGTGTTAGTTGTGATCTCTCCCTTTTCATTTATAATTTTATGAATTTGGGCTTTCTCTCTTTTCTTTTGGATTAGTGTGGCCAATGGTTTATCGATCTTATTGATTCTTTCAAAAAAACAGCTTCTAGTTTCATTGATACGTTCTACTGTATCTCTGGTTTCTACCTCATTGATCTCAGCCCTAATCTTGATTATTTCCCTTCTTATGTGTGGAGTTGGTTTGATTTGTTGTTGATTCTCCAGTTCTTTAAGGTGTAGAGACAGCTGGTGTGTTCTGGATTTTTCAATTTTTTTGAGGGAGGCTTGGATGGCTATGTATTTCCCCCTTAGGACCGCCTTTGCTGTATCCCATAGGTTTTGGACCGAAGTGTCTTCATTCTCATTGGGTTCGATGAATTGTCTCAATTCTTCTTTGATCTCCTGGTTGATCCAAGCATTCTTAAGCAAGGTGGTCTGTGATGCAAAAACAATGAATACTGTTATGCTGAAAATAAAAAAAATAAAATAAATTTTTTAAAAAAAGAAGTAAATATATGGCTAATGAGAGTCACCCAGTTTCTGACTGTCAGAGAAGGGAGTTACAAATATAGACAAGGACAAAACTAAAATTAGCTCTTTGATACTTTATTGTAATTAGAGAAGTTGGTATGAATTTGTGGTTTTCAATATATAGATAGATAATGAAATAAATATAGGGGTGTTTGTGTATAATTTACGTGTAAATATGAATAAATACCTTGGAGAAGTGCTGGGAGCAGAAACTTCCCAGTAGCAATGAGCATTTCTAACACCCAAATCTTGATTTCTTTTTTTTTTTTTTAAGATTTTTATTTATTTGACAGAGAGAGAGATCACAAGTAGGCAGAGAGACAGGCAGAGAGAGAGGGGAAACAGGCTCCCCGCCAAGCAGACAGCCCAATGCGGGACTCGATCCCAGGACCCTGAGATCATGACCTGAGCTGAAGGCAGAGGCTTAACCCACTGAGCCACTCAGGTGCCCCCAAATCTTGATTTCTAAACATCATTTTTCAATAAAAGGAACTAGATATTCTTGGGGGAAAAAGGCTGATTTCAGGGATGGACCAGGGATATTACAAGTTGAGCCTAGAAAATCATCTACCAAAAAGTAAGAAGGGCTCAAAGAATAATGAGGATATGTCAAAAGAACACAGAAATCAGTTTGAAGGAGCTCCCATTGGCCAAACCTGGAACAATTTGAGCATGAAAATAAATATTGATAGGAACAGTTTATAGCCAGTTGAACAAAATAAGAAACCATGAGTTTATGCTGATATAAATAAAGAAATGAACATTTGATGAGTAACAAGATATTTACATAATTTCAGAGTACCTCCTCCACGGAATACTTATAATTTCAATGGGAAACATTAGAAAAATCCAAATTTTGAAACATTCCAGGAAATAACCATTGTGAAGTCTTTTTTTTTTTTTTTAAAGATTTTATTTATTTATTTGACAGAGAGAAATCCCAAGTAGGCAGAGAGGCAGGCAGAGAGAGAGGAGGAAGCAGGCTCCCTGCTGAGCAGAAAGCCCGATATGTGGGGCTCGAACCCAGGAACTGGGATCATGACCTGAGCCGAAGGCAGCGGCTTAACCCACTGAGCCACCCAGGCGCCCCACCATTGTGAAGTCTTAACAAATTTCAAGTTCATCAAAGTCAGGAAAGACTGGGGAACTGTTACCCACTGGAGGGGACTAAAGAGAAATGACAACTAAATGCAACACTGTGATTCTGAAGTGTATCTTTCTGCTATAAAATATTTTGGGGATGACCAATGAAACTTATCCTGAAATAAGATGATACTATTGTATCAGTGTTAATTTCCTGATTTTAATGGTTGTATTGTGGTTATCTTAGAAATATACATATGAGATTTGGGGGTAATATGACATCATGTCAGAAGCTTATTCTCAAATAATCCAAAAAAGGATCTGTACTAAACTTACAAGGTTTTTGGAAGTTATCTCCCCCTCCCCATATATCCAGTATACAATAGGAAGACTAGGATAGTAAAATCACAAGAGACACTCCCACTGAGAAAGGAGGTAATAACAGGCACTGGTCCTTAGGAAATATGAAATCCAAGCGTGCATGTCACCAAGTCCCCCTTCTCCAGAGGCAGGGAATGTGGTATCTCCCATTTCTACTGTTTTTCATGCTTTATGGTTGATTTCCTGCCCTGTCCTGATCATCCTTCTCTGACCAGGTTCCAATTTGCTTATTTCCTTCATAAAAGGCTAATGTCCAGGAGCGCCTGGGTGGCTCAGTTGGTTAAGCATCTGCCTTCAGCCCAGGTCATGATCTCCTGGGTCTTGGGATCCAGTCCCACATTGGACTCCCTGCTTAGCGGGGAGTTTGCTTCTCTCTCTCTCTCTCTTTCTCCCTCTGCCCCTTCCCACTGCTTGTTCTCCCTCTCTCAGATAAATAAATAAAATCTTAAGAAAAAAAAAAAAGACAAAGACTCATGCCCAGGACTGGATGCAGCATTCCAGTGGGGTCCACGATATAGAAGAGAGCAGGATCATCAGATGCCTTCATAATTCCAAATATCATACTTCCGTTGATCCCTTCTAACACACTTTTTTAAAAAAATATATTCTAACTAAAAGGCAGGGCTAAAGACAGAGCACTGGAACAGTGAAAACACCCTAAAAGTTGACTTGGATCCTTTTAAATACTGTCATTGTGCCAAGCAGGGTTTTTGACTGCAAACCGGTCAATAACACCATAGCTCTGCCATGGCCACCGCTGCCAATGAATACTCACCACCACCACTTCAAGACTGTTCAAGCCACTGCTTCTGTCACTATGAATACTTTCCACACTACCCTTGCTTCTTAGCATCCTCCCCTAAATTTCAAAGTCCTTGGTGAGAGTGGCTAAGCCCAATTCACACACTTGAGTCCTAGCTGCTAGGAAGTGAAAAGGAGAATCTTCTTTCTGCTTCCATGGTGAGGGCCAGCACACTACAGCCCTCCAATATTGTATTATTTTCAGAAAATTATTCTGGAATAAGGGATTGCATGTTGAGTGGACAAATATGATGACAAAGGTCCACTCCAGTCGTTTGGCAGGTTATTTTCCTCTTAATTATACTACCATCCAACCCATTTCCCCCATTTTATCCACAAGAATATCATGGCAGAGATTGTTAAAGGCCTTGCTGAAGACCCAGTTTGCCAACAGACAGACTATCAAGTACATCTCTGTGATCTGTCAGTTCAGGGACCTGCCATAAAAGGAAATTTGATTGCTCTGGCCCTGACTTATTCTGAGAAATCTATACTTCCTTTATATCTTTAAAAATCTATTCTTGGTGTTAGAATATAATTCTCTATGGTTGGAAAAAGCCCAGAGGTACATTCTATAAAATAACTGGTCTGTAATGTCAAGGTCACTGAAGACTAGAAAAGATTTTATTGCTGCTCCCAAGTGAAAGAGAGTAAAAAGGTATTATGACTATATGCAACAGGTGACTCTTCTGTTTTAAAGGACAGGATTGAGATAAGTGGCAAACTTAATTGGGATTTGAGGACCAGATGGAAGGTAAGGTATAACATCAATGACTTGATTTTTACTGTTGTATTATAGTTACTTAGGCAAATGTCACTATTGGTAGGACATACATAGTAAAGTGTTCGGGAGTGGTGGAACATCATACTGGCAAGTTACTTTAAAATGGTTTTGGGAAAAAAATTGGTCTGTGTACTGTGCCTGCAAATTTTCTATACATTTTTTATTGTTTCAAAATTTTAAAAATCAATAAAATTAAAAATGAACAAATAGAAAAAAAATCTATTCTTGAGTAAAAGTGTAGTTTGCAGAATCAACTTTTTCTCTTTGTAATGGACTGGTGTTAATTTTCTCCACTCTTAATTCATTCGTCCTTGTGGTAAGAGGAGGTCCATTCTTCCACTGTGTGGTTAGGATAGGCCAAGCTCAAAACTCAGATATCATATAATTACTTGGGATAGTGCTCCTCAGTGGACTTATATTTGGCCAATCAGAACACTGTTTCCCTCTAGCCACAGTGATTGGTTCAGGGATTGACACATGGTCCAAGGAGGCCAAGGAGCAAAGATCCCATCTTCTCTCAGGAATTCTGATTGAGAAATATTGAGAAATACTGAGAAAAAGTCTCCTCCTTTCCTCTGGGGCGGCCATCCTGGAGATGCCAAAGGTATTATATTAGTTTTCTAGGACTCTGTAACAAATTGCCAAATCCCTGGTGGCTGAAAACAACAGAACTTTATTCTCTCATAGTTCTGAAAGCTAGAAATCCCAAAATCAAGAGAGCAGCAGAGCCCGGCTCCTTCTGAAAGCTCTAAGAAGGAAACTTTCCTTGCTTCCTCTTGCTCCTGGTGGCTCCCAGCAACTCAGCATTCGTTGGTTTTTAGCTGCATCACTCCCATCCTACCTTTATCTTCACATGGCCTTCTCTGTGTGTATGTTGCTCTTCTGTCACTGTGCCCTCTCCTCTTCTTGCTGGGACACCAATCACTGGAAATAGACCCTACTCTAATCCAGTACAACTTCATCTTGACTTAACCAGTTACATCTGCAAAGACTCTATTTCCAAACAAGATCTATTCTGAGGTTGCAGGTAAATGTGAATTTTGGGGGGTACACTATTTAACCCCCTACAGCTATCATGTGGAAAGAGCCTTCCTGAAAGTTAAGCCAACACAGAGGCAGGGTTGTGTGCCCTAGTATGGCCATATTTGATTGCCCCTGGACTGATGAATTACATGAATTGGTAAATTTCCCTTCTTTTCCTCAAGTCAGCTTACAGTGACAGAAAGAAACTGACTACCACCCTGACTTTTACAAAATTAGAAAATCATTTGCACATGACCAATGTTCCAAATTTCTTCCTATTGCACACATCCTCCAAAAGTCTCTGACAAGGGATTGTGCAATCCCACTTGGAAGTGGAATGGATTTACTTCATTTGGCCAGAAAACAAATTTATTTTGAGCAGCTAGATGATTTCTTTCAATGTATTCCACCATTATTCCTTTCTTTTCATTTTTATTATGGAAAATTTCAAAAGTAGGAAAAATACACAAAAATAGGAAGAATATTTTCCATCACCCTGTGTTTGCTTCATCTATACCTCCAACTTCCCTCCACCTCCTGTAGGATTATTTCAAAGCAAAACTCAGATACCATATAATTAATTTGTCCTCTTCAACCACTATTCTCTCATTACCTCTTCTCTCACAACCTCATTCTCTCATTCCCTCATTACTGCATTTGAGGGCTTTTACCCCTTGTAAAACAAAGCAAGGCACTTTGAACATGGAAAGTGTATACTGGACGTCTGCTGAATGGAGACCCTACCATGAGAATTTCTAGTCTGTTAGAAGAGATAAGACAAGAAACCCCTCCAGTGCTTACCAGACTTTAATGAAAATCACCTGGGGAGATGTTAAAATGCAGAAGTTACTCAAATATGTGGGAGGGGGTGGGGAATTCTGCAGTTCTAATAAGAACTGCAAAGCTGTTGGTCTATCAGGTCTCACTTTGAGCAGCCAGATCCTAAACCATAAAGCAAAAGAGAAAAAGACAGGATGCTGTATAAGGTAGAGATGATGGGTCACCAGGCTTAAGAACTGGATTTTGGGGCGCCTGGGTGGCTCAGTTGGTTAAGCGACTGCCTTCAGCTCAGGTCGTGATCCTGGAGTCCTGGGATCGAGTCCCGCATCAGACTCCCAGCTCCACGGGGAGTCTGCTTCTCCCTCTGACCTTCTCCTCACTCATGCTCTCTCTCACTGTCTCTCTCTCTCTCTCAAATAAATAAATAAATAAATAAATAAATAAATGAAAAGAACTGGATTTTGAATAGTTTACCACAGTTACCCAGATTAATTTTTACAATATTCTAGTGTGAAAATAACACTGAACCCAGCATTGAGGGACCCACAAAAGAAATTTCATAAATTCAGGGAGAAGGCACAGTTACCTGTCAGTACCAGGAAATCTATATGATAGAGAATGAAAGTGTGTAGCCAGTTCCTGGTGACTCTTTTTCCAAAAACCTTCGCCCTCCTGGGACTGGCCCTCCATATCCATTTTTGTACTGCTTGAACCCACCTACCAGCCACAGCTGATTGGACCAAAGGTGAGCATCTGACCTAAGCTGGGCCAATCAGAGGGTCTCTCCTGAGATTTTGGTTTTGAGATTCAGAATGGTCATTCAGACCCTAGGTATGGCTGGAATTAAAATTATAGAAGTATTCCACCTTCTGCCAATACATAAAAGGCACAGAAAACGGATTAAAAGAAACAGACCACAAAGAGTACCTAGAAATGAAGAGAGCACTACCTGCATTCCTTCAGCTTCTTGCCTCAGTCTCCTTATTTTGAAATCCTCTAGGTGTTGCATTAGTGAGTGTCAGTTCTTTGCAACCAAAGGGACTGACAGACATGATCACATAACAAGTGGGGACAAAGCCAGAGAGGGAGAAGGGTAAGAGCTGCTAAGCGTAGGAATGCAGGTCAGTGTGGATTTACCAGACAGGTGGGTAGATGAGAGGTTATCCCTTGTAGGAATGAAGTCTCAAGAACCAGAAACTTCCTGCAGGCAGTGGACTGAGCCCCCTGCCTCTGGCTTCCTTTGAGACCACCAGGTTCATTCTGCCTGCCTGGCTGCCACTTCTCACCTAAGAATTCATCTCAGCCTTCCTGATTGTGTCAGGACTGGCCACACCATAAAGCGCCTTATTTCCACTAATCTCTGAGGGCTGTGGTGTCCCTACTGTAGAGCCCCCTGATGGTATAGTCAGTTCCTCCCAAGTATCTGGAAAGAGCTGCTGGTAGCTGGTTGTTATTCTGCCCATCTTCCTCATCAGCATGCTACTCTGAATCTCTAGCTTGGGAGGTGTGAGAAGGAGTTTAGCCCACAGGTATGTCCTGAAGTCTGTAGCAATGATTCAAGCCCAGCCCTTTTGTTACAGGTAGGTTGGTAAACTTACTTCTGTTTGCCCAGGACTATCCCACATCACAGGACCCAGTTCTGGAAGAACTACGAGGGTTAGTCATCCTAATTTTAAAGCCCTCAGGTCCTTAATGGAAACCGGCTCTAACATTGTGCCTTGAAAGCATCATCCCAGGTCTGGTAACTCCAGACCTCCAAACCCCACCATCCTGAGGATTCCCACACAACTGGAGTTTCTGAACTGCTTTCTGAAACCACTGCATCTCTACTTATACCTGTAGACCATATGGCACAGATTCTGAAGCCTCCCATTCACTAATTGGGTGACTGTAGGGAAGTTATCTAAACTCTCAGTGCCTCACTTGTAAGTAGCACCAATAATACTAGTCCTACTTCATCATGTTGTTATGAGAAAAGTGAGAATAGTGCCTGACTATATCAAAGTTGACAATTTTTATCATGCCCTTAGCCTGATCTAGTCTTTGTCTCCTCCCACTAAGGAGACCCTCAGCCCTGGGCACTCTTTCTAGTCTCAGTGGCATTTCCCAGACCCAGACATAGGGCAGCGGGGGACCCAGGCTGTCTACTGACGTTTCACCTGGTCCTCCTCTCCCTGGGCTTCTGATGTTGGTCCTCAGAGCAGGGTCTAGTTTCTCTCATTTCTGGGCACAGTTCCTTAAGGGGAATGCTCCTGGGGCCCCTTAGAAGGATCGAGCAAAAAGGGACCAGGAAATGACTTCAATGGTTTGGCTGGCCCTCTGGTGCTGACAGAGGATCCCCGTGCCTCTAGTCCCCTGCCACTGTGGTCAACTTAGTCTCTCAACCTACTTTCTCAGCAGCCATGCTCTCACACCTGTCAGAAATGAGAGATTTCAGGCCAGGAGGGACATCTGAGAACTCTGCACACAACTACAGAATGCCTTGAGGACATTCTGTATGTACATGTTGGGGGAAGTACAGAAAGTCCCTGTAGGCAGCTATCCCACATGACTATTGGCAATTGGAGGTAAGGTCTTTCTGCCCACAAAGGCACCTGACTCATGTTGATTTCTTCCCTCTGTTCACCACGGGAAGTGTAAGCATCAACGCAGGCTTTGGATGTCACAATGAAAGCAAATCCCAAAGCCCTGGTGCTGGGTTTCAGGTCCTCTAAGGAGAAAACCCCAGGGGTGCATGGAGGTCTCACCACCTCCCCTTGGGCCAGCCACACCAGGCCAGCTCTCAAAGGCCTCTTTTGACTGTCCTTTCTCTCATCTTTCCCCACTGTGATAAATGTCCTGGGATTAGCCCTTCTGTGTTTATTGGATGAGCAATTTGTGTCTGTTTGAAAAGCTACGTCTGAATAATGTTTGGCACGAGCTAAAGAAATGTGAGCCTCTGCATTCCCCTCCAGCCAGCTTTCTGGAGCCAGCCCGTCTCCTGCCAACAGGGTTAGACAGCTCTGCAGCTGGGTTTGCAGCCTAAACATGTTTGTAGGTGGAGAGAGGGGGAGTTGGTAGGAGGGGGAGGGAGGTGCCTGTGGTGGGACCAGAAACCCAGAGGGATGGAAGAGCAGAGCAACTTTAACAAATCTGCCAATTGTAATAATTTGGGGACATCACAGATGCCCACAGTAGTCACCCAGGCCTGAGGACTGGAAAACTAGGGCCCCCTGTGCCACTCAGGAGCCTGGATGATTGTTGGGCCCAGAGTCCCAGATGTGAACTACAGCAAAAGATACTCAAGGGAATTCAGTGGGTAGCATGAGGATCCCAGATCTAGATGGGTAATTAGTGCTGTGCTCTTGAGGTTTGTGTGGGGTGAGGCCAGTTAGGGGGTGTTAGGATATCCTGAGGCTGTTTAAATATTTCCTGATTCCATCCATTTGGGTCCTGGAACAGGGGAAGAAGCTTGCAGCAATCAGGCAACACAGTTATAAGGTGCTGAGAAGTGTAGACAAAGCAGGAATTTGGTGGGTATGGGTGGGTGTGTCAGCAACCTCCACCCCACCCCACATTCTTCCAGCAGCCTTCTACTGTTCTTCTTTAGCATTCTCCTGATCTTCTTACAGTGCACATCACTGCTCTCTTGAACCCAGTGACTCAGCTCTCAGTCTTTCTCCACCTCCACCTCACTCTCCCTAAGTCAGTGATCGGACTGAAGGCATGACATCATCCATGTGTCCCTAACAATGCGCACAGAACTGGTCACCAAGGAGGCATCAAAAATGGTTCATTGAGTCTTGATTTTGGCTCAGGTTATGATCTCTTGGGTTGCGAGATCAGACCCCATGTCAGGCTCCACACTGGGCATGGTGTCTGCTTAAGATTCTCTCTCTCTCCCTCAGCCCCTCCCCCTGCCTAAAAAGTGGTTTACTAAGTAAAGGAATGAAAGTGAGGCTGGGAGCTCAGACTTTAGTGGTCACAGATTCACAAGAAGAGAGCAAATAACAAGTCAGACAGGAGTAACAATATAGGAAATCGGTTCAGGAGTGAGAACATGGCCACAATAACACTGTCCTCAGAGTCTGCTCTGGGTCAAGGCTTCTAGATCAAGTCAGCTTATCAGGAAAGGCCGCTCAAGGCTCTTCTGTAGTTGTCCACTCATCTTGGTGTTCCACATGATTTCATGCATTCAGTTAATGTGTTTTGAATCCCTATCTGTATCATCCTCTGTAGGATACCATCTGTCTCATCATATAGAAAACAAACAGGACAACAAAACAGGTGTACCATACAAGGTAGGAGCAATCTATATTCTCACAGAGGTATAGAGAGAAGGTTATAAATATTCAGGGGGGGAAAAAGAGGTTACTTTTACTTGGAAGAGCAAGGAAATCTTCGTGGGGTTGAGGGAGATGCATTAGACCTGGATCTGGGATGAAGTCTGCAAATGCACCCCTAGTGTGCTCTTCATCCCCACCCTTCCCTGCTGTCCACACTCATTCACTGTGGTGCCTATGGCAGATTTTGCTAACAGATTCTTTTACTCTTTCCCTAATCCCAGGTATATCCACAGAATCCTTCTTGACACAGCACACAGCCAGATGATCAGAGCAGGCCCATGAGAAAAGAAAGACATTTGCTCATCACACCTGGGAGGGTGTATACAATTGAGACATGCAGGGCTCACCGACAGAAGGAACAGAGTGAGGAAAGCAACAGTGCTGGGGAGACACTGAATGTGTACGACGAAGGTGAGTGGACTGCTTAGGCTTGTGGGCAAGGCTTGTGGATAAGGAGCAGTGGACAATGTAGCTGAGAAAGTAGGTTTAGGAATATCTGGATGATGGAACTTGCCAGGCTAAGGAATGTGGGTTTCAGCTGCAGAAGGCAGAGGCAGAGGCTCGCACAACTGAGCTATGTTCAGAAAGACAGTCTGGCAGCAGTGGACAGGCTGGACTGGGATGGGGAAAAGCTGGAGGCGGATAGACCAGCCAGACAACTGTCCCAGGCAACCAGTAATGGAGCCTCCTGTGAGCTCTTGCAGCACTTGGCGAAAGCATCTGTTTAACACTCACCCTACTGTCTCTCTCAGAGCTATCTTTTGACAGCCTGTTAGCCCTAAAAGCTGCAGGATCCTTGACATCAGGAACTGTTTGCTGCCTGTCTGGGGACCCAGGCCTGACATGGTTCTTGGCAGTTGCTCATTATATATTTGTGAATTACTCAATAGGGCAGTAAAAAAGGACAAGGGGTGTATAGAAAAGGGCACACATTTCCACAATCACATCCTGTTTAGCAAGAACAGTTCCTTAGGCCTGGACATTGGTACAGCTGTCTTCTGACGTGTGTGGAGAAATAGAAGCATGTGCAGGCAGCAAGGGCAAGGAAGGAATCACAGCTGACTCCAAGCCATATGTGTGTGTGTGTGTGTGTGTGTGTGTGTGTGTGTGTGTGTGTGTGTGTGTGTGTCTTAGGCTTGCAAGAGCTCTTAGCTTTTTAGAGAGGTGGACAAACGGGAGACCTCACAATCTGGTACTGTCCTAATATGGCTTAGGAAGTGTATTAAACCCTTTTTTGGTGGCAAGTGGCAGAAGTTCAATGCAGGCAAGCCTAGGGGGGAGTAGGAAACGTATAAGGTTCATTTGGGGACCACCAGAATGAAGGATTCCGCAACGCCAAGCTCTTTCCATCTCTAATGTCTCCTTCTCTCCACAAGTCTGTCAGCCTCATTCTCGAAACCTGGCTTCCCCTACAGGCTGGAAACATGGCTGCTGGGAGCCTGGGTTTCCCATCTGAGAGCTCCCCAACCTGAGAATTGCTAAAAGCTTCCTTTCTCGTGCCCCAATTTCAGAGATCCCAGAAAAGGACGGATTGGCTCGTGTCAGGACCCTGGTCTAAGACCTAAGGCTAAGACCTAAGCTAAGGAAGCAGGGTCATCTAAAAAGGAAAGAGGTTCGTCTAAAACCTCATAGTTGAAGTGAAAAAGGAGTATATCAGAGAGGTGGAGCTAGTAATAGTAATAATCCTGTGGTGCCTGGCTGGCTCAGTTGGTGGAATGTGTGGCTCTTAATATCAGGGTTGTGAGTTTGAGCCCCACTTTGGTTATAGAGATTACTTTAAAAAAAAAAACAAAAAACCTGTCTGAGTGTGCACAAGTCAACTCTTCTACACAACAACCCCAGTAGGTATCACTGTTGTAGTCATTATCACCCTTGAGAATTATTACCTCAGGGAAAAAAGGCACAGAGAGGGTAAGTAACTGTCACAGATCACACAGCTAGTAAATAGAGATGGAGCTGGGATTTAAATCCATTTAATCTAGCTCCAGACCCTATAACTTCCTATTTTGTTATGTTGCCTATTCACTACAGAAGGAAAGAAAGCAAGGTGTTGGGCTGTGAGGAAGGAACCTTGACAATTTCTCCTGGGAAAATTCAAGGCCCAAGCTGAGGAGCCTGTGAGAAATGATTGGTCCAATGTCATGGGAATCTAGAATAAAAAACACCACCACCCATCTTAATCTCACTGGAGATATCTGAAAAGGACTGTTTCATTTTGACTTTTTTTTTTTTTTTAAGATTTTATTATTTTTCAGTAATCTCTACACCCACTGTGGGACTTGAACGCACAACCCTGAGATCAAGAGCCACCCATTCCACCAACTGAGCCAGCCAGGCACCCCTCATTTTGACTTCTTTTTTCTTCCATCTTTATTTACTTAAAGTAGAATTAGATAGAGCCAAGAAAAGCAAATGTGAGAACAATGAGGTCCCATTTTCACCTATTAAAAATTTAAGCAGCGGTAAATAGCCATGCTGGCAATGGTGGGGAGATGGCTTGCTTCTAAATGACTGGTGACAGGATAAAGTGGTCCAGCCAGTAAAAAAAGCAGTTTATTCGGCCATGGGGGTCAAGAGCTATAGAAGCTTTCTTTAACTTTGACCTGCTAACCTCAGTCTTCAGAGACAGCTCATGGAGTCACAAAATAAAACCCACCTAGCGCTGCGTGCAAGAGATGCATCTAAAATAATGTTCCTCAGAAATACTGAAAGTAAAAGAGTAGGAAAAAATAGAAAACAAGAACAAATGCCATACATGCAAATACAAGCAACAAGAAAACAAAGGTTTTGCTATTAATATTAGGCATGGTTGAATTCACAGAAAATCAGAAAATAAGATACAGGAGAAAATATTATAATGATAAAGACAGACAGCAACAATGAAGATCTGTCATAAATAATAGAACATCAGAATTCATAAAACAAAAACAATAGGAAATACACAGAGAAATGGACATAAATACAGTAACAGAACATTTTAATTCACCTCTCTTAGCGCATGACTGATCAATAAACCATACAAAAAGTGAAGCTATAGAGGACTTGATTTGTTAAATTAGCAAGGTAGATTGAATTAAAGCTATCAAACTCCGTATCTTGAAAACCTAGAATGTGTACTTTGTTAGGCGTCCGTGGATCATTACCAAATGACTACACGTAAGGCCATAAAAAAAATGAACTAAAAACCCCTCAATACATTCCAAAAAGTGGAGTGAATACAGACAACAGTTTCTTACCACAATGCACTAAAACTAGGAAGTAATAGCAAAGACAGAAACTGTAAACAATAGAAAAGCTAAAAATTAAACAAAAAACTGGTATCTGGATGGACTATTATTCCACGTTTTTTATTTAAAAAAGGAAATTCTGACACATGCCACAAAGGACATTACACTAAGTGAAATAAGCCAATCACAGAAAGACTAATACTGTAGGATTCGCTTATATGAGGTGTCTAGAGTAGTCAAATTAATAGAAGATAGAAGTGGAATCATCATTTCCAGGGGAAGCAGGAAGAGTGAGGAATGGGGAGTTGTTTAATGGGCATACAGTCTCAGTTTTTGCAAGAAGAAAAAGTTTATTTTGTATATTGCACAACGATGTGGATATATGAAACATTACTGAACTAAATGCTTGAAAATGGTTGAGATGATAAATTTTGTGTTATATGTATTTTAAGAGATTATCTTAAGTAATGCTCAGAGTGTAAACTATCTTTTGGAAAAAAGTGATCATTCCCAAGGAAACAGTGCGAAAGACAGGTCCAAGGAATGGGCGTTTTCATGGTTCCTGGCTATATCTCACATAATCTTCAGGTGAGAATTCGGAGGGATAAATTCTCAGAGATCTCTTCCTTTTTTGTTTTTAAGATTTTATTTTTATTTTTTCGACAGACAGAGATCACAAGTAGGCAGAGAGGCAGGCAGAGAGAGAGGAGGAAGCAGGCACCCTGCTGAGCAGAGAGCCTGATGTGGGGCTCAATCCCAGGAGCCTGGGACCATGACCTGAGCCGAAGGCAGAGGCTTTAACCCACTGAGCCACTCAGGCACCCCTAGATTTCTTCCTTTTTGGTTGCTCTTTTAAGAACTGGATATGTGGGGTGCCTGGGTAGCTCAGTAGGTTAAGCCTTTGCTTTCGGCTCATGGTCTCAGGATACTGGGATGGAGCCCTGCATTGGGCTCCCTGCTCAGCACGGAGCCTGCTTCCCCACCCCATCCACCCCCACCCCCACCCCGCTCCCCGCTCTCTCTGCCCGCCTCTCTGCCTACTTGTGATCTCTCTCTCTCTGTCACATAAATAAATAAAATCTTAAAAAAAAAAAAAAAGAACTAGATACATGTTTCGGATCTTCTTCCTGGAAAAATGCACTCACAAATGTAACAGAATGGAACAGAATTGCTTGACATTTCCTTTATACCTGGTGTTCTGATATTTCATCATAATTCATCTAGGCATAGGTCATTTGAGGGGAGGGGAAGAATTATTTTTCTTGGTACTCAGTGGGTCATTTTGATGTGAAAGCTTATGACTTTCTTCACCCCTAGGAAATAGGCCATGACTTATTTAGTTTTTCCCCTCCATTCCCTCTGCTCTTTTATTCTGGAATGCCTGTTAAATAGGATGACAGAACTTCTGGATTCACTTTCTGTGCTTCCTAACTTCTTTTTTCCCTATGCCAGTATGAGGTGTTTTTTTTTTAAGCTGGATTTTAAAAATTAACATATAATGTATTATTTGCCCCAGGGGTATAGGTCTGTGAATCATCAGGCTTACACATTTCACACCACTCACCGTAGTACAGACCCTCCCCAATGTCCATAGCCCAGCCACCCTATCCTTACGCCCCATCCCCCAGCAACCCTCTGTTTGTTTCATGAGATTAAGAATCTCTTATCGTGGGGCGCCTGGGTGGCTCAGTGGGTTAAGCCGCTGCCTTCAGCTCAGGTCATGATCTCAGGGTCCTGGGATCGAGTCCCGCATCGGGCTCTCTGCTCAGCAAGAAGCCTGCTTCCCTCTCTCTCTCTCTCTCTGCCTGCCTCTCCATCTACTTGTGATCTCTCTCTCTGTCAAATAAATAAATAAATAATCTTAAAAAAAAAAAAAGAATCTCTTATCGTTTGTCTCCCTCCTGATCCCATCTTGTTTCATTTTTTCCTTCCCTACCCCCCATGACCCCCCACCCTGCCTCTCAAATTCCTCAT
Organism: Lutra lutra; assembly: GCF_902655055.1. Taxonomy (NCBI): domain Eukaryota; kingdom Metazoa; phylum Chordata; class Mammalia; order Carnivora; family Mustelidae; genus Lutra; species Lutra lutra. The sequence continues at coordinate 57,319,791 of NC_062290.1, forward strand.
ATCAGAGAAATCACATGGTAATTATCTTTCTCTGATTGACATATTTTGCTTAGCATAATACCCTCTAGTTCCATCCACGTCATTGCAAAAGATTTCGGTTTTTTTTGATGGCTGTGTAATACTCCTGTGTGTCTGTGTGTGTGTGTGTGTGTGCGCGCGCACGCGCGTGCGCACGCATGTGTATGTGTACCACATCTTCTTTATCCATTCATCTGTTAAAGGACATCTAGGTTATTTCCATAGTTTGGCTATTGTGGATATTGCTGCTATGAACGTTCAGGTGCACGTACCCCTTCGCATCACTACATTTGTATCTTTAGGGTAAATAGTAGTGTAATTGCTGAGTCGTAGGGTAGCTCTATTTTCAACTTTTTAAGGAACCTTCATACTCTTTTCCAGAGTGGCTGCACCAGCTTGCATTCCCACCAACAGTGTAGGAAGGTTTCCCTTTCTACATGAGGTATTTTTAATTACGTGACTAATAAAAATAATAAAATGAAGTCCTTTAAGACTTGGGTCTGCTGTGTGCACAGTGACCTCCTTCTTCATTCTTAGCACCTACCCGAACAACTGAAATCAATAATAACTAGCATTTATTGGCTGCTTATTGTGTAACAGGCAACGGGAAAAGTACTTGACACATTGCCCCATTTAATTCCTACAACAACCCTCTGAAGTTGGCACAATTATTGCCCTCATTTTACAAATGAGGGAAGTGAGAGCCATAGAGCAGAGGTTGGCAAATCTAGTTAATGGGCTAAGCCTGCCACTGCTTCTAATTTCTCTTTTATACCTCCTACCTCTGTTTCTTTGAACTGCATTTTAGGAGAATTTCTCCACTTGACCTTTTAACTCTGTTGTTGACTCTTCATTGATATCTATTTTGTGATTCAGCCCATTGAATTTTTATTTGGAAAAACAAGTTCTTAAAGTTCCAAATTCACCTGTTGATTCTTTTTAAAACATGAAATATCCTTTCACATTTCTTATGAAAACATTATTTAAGCTTAATCTGAAGTCTTGTTCTTTGGTGGTTATTAACTCTGTTTCTTGGATGTTGAGAGTTTCTGATGATAGATTTTGATGACCCTGTTTTATTGTTCTGACTTTTCTCAAATGTTTAGTAATTCTAGACATTTGTTCATTTTTAAGTTATGCATTCTTGTTCTTGTCTGTCCTGTTTACTGAGCCTGCATGTAGTAACTTCGTGGAGGAGTGGAATGTGCTGATTGGTTGGAGATGTGGGGGTGTATAAAAGGAAGAAGAGGACCTGTCTTGTCTTTCAAGTACAGCAGTTTTCTTTCCCTCTTAGGCATTAGTTGTTGTTTGGGGCAAGGCTTTGTCTCTGGCCCAAGAGCCCATATTGACTGGTTTGGTCTGGGGAGAATCCTTCTTGCAGCTGTCTAGTTAGCACAAATGTGAGAGAAGGAAGGGATCAACCGCATCAGATACTCCAAATGCATTTTCCCAATTAACCACTCCAAGGAATGGTCCAGGGTGTCTCTTTTCCTTATACTCATTAACTCTGAAATTTCCATTCTTTGTTAACATTTCTACTTTCATGCCACTCTTCTTGTGCAATGAAAAATACATATATACATATATATATATGTATATATATAATTTTTTTAACCAATCTTTTATTATCTGCCTTTGGTGTTAAACTTAGAATGGTCTTCTGTACTCCCTCTCCCTTCCAAAATTATAAATATTCATCTATTTTCTTCTTTTACTATTTTTGTAATTTCATGTTTTACATTCAAATCTTTCAACCATCTGGAATTTATTCTAATGTCAGCCATGACTTGGAAATCTAAACTTAAATTTTTTCCTAATGGTGAGCCAGTTGTACCCACCATGCTTTCCATGTGTGGGCTTTTAAAAGGCAGCTCAGCTCCCAGAGCTCCATAAAAGCCCAAGACTTAAGAATAGAAAAGCTAGGACTATAACTCTGTCAGATCCTAATCTCTGCTCCATTACTGCTCATGATGGGACTCTGGCAGAGCTTGGTTCTCCCTAGGGGAAAGCCCTGACCAATGATGTAAAGCCAGTGGGGCTGAGGCCATGAGAGGATGTGTAGAGAGGCCTCTAGAGTTTCATGGCTGCTGTGTTCCTTCCATTGGGCATGGCCTCATGAGAAACAGCCACTCAGCCTTGCAAGAAACTCCAAGGGCCCCACGCTCTACTCTTTAACTGTATATTCTTTCATTACCCCCCTGTCCTTTTCCTATAGATCACTCAAAGTCCAGCTCATGCCACTTCTCTGTGAAGCCTGCCTTGATAGGCCCAGTGAGGCTTGGCTGCTCCTCCTAGTTCCCACTGCATTTTACACAGATCTCTAGTGTGATTTTTGTTCATTGTTGATGTTTCTGTGGTGGATGAATGAATTAGTTAACAAATAAACTAAGTTACTAAGCATGGAGGATCCTGTCTTCCAGATGCAGGGAGAGAAGGAGAGCCTCCAAAGGATATGAACTTGCTACTGACCTTCTAGATGTGTTCATCTGCAGTGCCTGTTGAGGCCCAGGTGTTCATGGCACATCGGTTGTCACCCCAGAGCAGCTGTGACTTTGATGAGGTGCCTGAAGCTATGGAGTCTTTTTTTTTTTAAACCAAGTAGGTCCTGAAGATACCAGGGAGCATCAACTTCGTCTCTTTTCTCAGGGAGCTGACAACCTGGTGTAGAAGTGTGTAGTCAGAATCTTGGAAGAACTTTAGGAAGGAAAGAACCAGGCATATCAAAACCCTCAAACAGAGCAAGTAATGTAGCTAAGTTGGAGGACTGTCTATAAAATATATGCCCCCACAGCAAACCAGCATTTCCTGTGTGCTCAATCAGTGTCAGGCTCTAAACTCTTCATACACTTATCTCATCTGTTCCTTCCGAAAACCAGGTGGCACTATCAGTTCCATTTTGTAGATGAGAAAAGGGACTTGCAGAGAGGTAAAATGATTTACCTATGGTCACAATAAGGAAGCCACAATCTGAAGCCCAGGTGAGGAAGGGCTCAGCTTCAGAGAAGAACTTAATCTTTGGCCATCTGAACTCCCTTGGCTCTCTTTTTACTTAGAACTACCTGGTGGAGTTTAACAGAATTTTGTTTTGATTTCTGGGCCTTTGCTTCTGTGGTAGAGATAAACTCCACCCTTTCTGGTCTCTCTAGGTCCTAATACAGGGCCTGGCACACCAGCTGGCTAAATAATGCAGGAAGAAAACCAACATTTTAAAACACACTATGTCCATCTCAGAGCTTGCACTGCTCTGAATTTATCCCTCCGAATTCTCACCTGAAGATTATGTAAGATATAGCCAGGAACCATGAAAACGCCCATTCCTTGGACCTGTCTTTCGCACTGTTTCCTTGGGAATGATCACTTTTTTCCAAAAGATAGTTTACACTCTGAGCATTACTTAAGATAATCTCTTAAAATACATATAACACAAAATTTATCATCTCAACCATTTTCAAGCATTTAGTTCAGTAATGTTTCATATATCCACATCGTTGTGCAATATACAAAATAAACTTTTTCTTCTTGCAAAAACTGAGACTGTATGCCCATTAAACAACTCCCCATTCCTCACTCTTCCTGCTTCCCCTGGAAATGATGATTCCACTTCTATCTTCTATTAATTTGACTACTCTAGACACCTCATATAAGCGAATCCTACAGTATTAGTCTTTCTGTGATTGGCTTATTTCACTTAGTGTAATGTCCTTTGTGGCATGTGTCAGAATTTCCTTTTTTAAATAAAAAACGTGGAATAATAGTCCATCCAGATACCAGTTTTTTGTTTAATTTTTAGCTTTTCTATTGTTTACAGTTTCTGTCTTTGCTATTACTTCCTAGTTTTAGTGCATTGTGGTAAGAAACTGTTGTCTGTATTCACTCCACTTTTTGGAATGTATTGAGGGGTTTTTAGTTCATTTTTTTTATGGCCTTACGTGTAGTCATTTGGTAATGATCCACGGACGCCTAACAAAGTACACATTCTAGGTTTTCAAGATACGGAGTTTGATAGCTTTAATTCAATCTACCTTGCTAATTTAACAAATCAAGTCCTCTATAGCTTCACTTTTTGTATGGTTTATTGATCAGTCATGCGCTAAGAGAGGTGAATTAAAATGTTCTGTTACTGTATTTATGTCCATTTCTCTGTGTATTTCCTATTGTTTTTGTTTTATGAATTCTGATGTTCTATTATTTATGACAGATCTTCATTGTTGCTGTCTGTCTTTATCATTATAATATTTTCTCCTGTATCTTATTTTCTGATTTTCTGTGAATTCAACCATGCCTAATATTAATAGCAAAACCTTTGTTTTCTTGTTGCTTGTATTTGCATGTATGGCATTTGTTCTTGTTTTCTATTTTTTCCTACTCTTTTACTTTCAGTATTTCTGAGGAACATTATTTTAGATGCATCTCTTGCACGCAGCGCTAGGTGGGTTTTATTTTGTGACTCCATGAGCTGTCTCTGAAGACTGAGGTTAGCAGGTCAAAGTTAAAGAAAGCTTCTATAGCTCTTGACCCCCATGGCCGAATAAACTGCTTTTTTTACTGGCTGGACCACTTTATCCTGTCACCAGTCATTTAGAAGCAAGCCATCTCCCCACCATTGCCAGCATGGCTATTTACCGCTGCTTAAATTTTTAATAGGTGAAAATGGGACCTCATTGTTCTCACATTTGCTTTTCTTGGCTCTATCTAATTCTACTTTAAGTAAATAAAGATGGAAGAAAAAAGAAGTCAAAATGAGGGGTGCCTGGCTGGCTCAGTTGGTGGAATGGGTGGCTCTTGATCTCAGGGTTGTGCGTTCAAGTCCCACAGTGGGTGTAGAGATTACTGAAAAATAATAAAATCTTAAAAAAAAAAAAAAAGTCAAAATGAAACAGTCCTTTTCAGATATCTCCAGTGAGATTAAGATGGGTGGTGGTGTTTTTTATTCTAGATTCCCATGACATTGGACCAATCATTTCTCACAGGCTCCTCAGCTTGGGCCTTGAATTTTCCCAGGAGAAATTGTCAAGGTTCCTTCCTCACAGCCCAACACCTTACTTTCTTTCCTTCTGTAGTGAATAGGCAACATAACAAAATAGGAAGTTATAGGGTCTGGAGCTAGATTAAATGGATTTAAATCCCAGCTCCATCTCTATTTACTAGCTGTGTGATCTGTGACAGTTACTTACCCTCTCTGTGCCTTTTTTCCCTGAGGTAATAATTCTCAAGGGTGATAATGACTACAACAGTGATACCTACTGGGGTTGTTGTGTAGAAGAGTTGATTTATACAGCCTCAGGCAGGAATTTCTTTCTTTCTTTCTTTTTTTAATTTCAGGAGGCAATTCCTATTTGGTTTTTGTTTTGTTTTAATTTCAGGAGGCAGTTCCTCTTTGGTTTCTTCAAGTGCTGATCTTCAGAGAGAGTGCCTCCTTGAGAGCCAGGAGCCTGTCTATGGCCCTGCTGGAGTGTGCGGCAGTAGTCCTGCTTGACCACGTTATCTAGTATCTCTGAGTGGTGCTTTGGAGCTGATTATAAAATGTAGTTTCCGGCCACTTTAACATAGGGCAGAGCAAACATGTATTTCTCCCAATCTCAGAGCACTTTCTCTTTACTTAAGGCAGAGGCTGAAGGGTAGCAGAAGGTGCCACCCCAAAATAGGACTGCAGGAGTTCAGGACATGCCACCCCAAATTCTGCAGCCTTGGTATGTTGATTATTTTAAGCTGTGGGCACTTGAAAAACAGCAAATGCAGGGAGCAGCTTTTTCTGAATGTAACTTTTCTGTTAAATCCTCCAAAAGGAACTCAGTTGTCATAAAACCCATCCCAGGGAGTTTAATCAAGCAGGGAAGATTGACTCTCATCACAAGAGAGCAGCCTGGAAATCCACACCACACCTAGACAAACTTTGCTGCACACTATTATATCTCCGATCCTTCTAGAGGCCAATTCAACTTCCCCCCAAATCATTTATTCTTTAAGCCCTACATCCTCCCCCATTTCCCTATTAAGATGGTATTTAAACCTAAATTCTTTTTTAAAAGATTTTATTTATTTGAGTAAGAGAGAGAGAGAATGCATTGGTACCAGAGGAGGGGCAGAGAAGCAGACTCCCTGCTGAGCCAGGACCCTGACAGGGACTCAGTCCCAGGACTCTGGGGTCATGACTTGAGCAGAAGGCAGCTGCTTAACCAACTAAGCCACCCAAGGTACCATTAATCCTGAATTCTTTTTTTTTTTTTTAAAGATTTTATTTATTTATTTGACAGAGAGAAATCACAAGTAGGCAGAGAGGCAGGCAGAGAGAGAGGAGGAAGCAGGCTCCCTGCTGAGCAGAAAGCCCGATGCGGGGCTCGAACCCAGGACCTGGGATCATGACCTGAGCCGAAGGCAGCAGCTTAACCCACTGAGCCACCCAGGCGCCCCAAATCCTGAATTCTAAGCCACCTTGGGGAATCATTAATTTTTCCAGGGTATCTCCCTGTATATATGAGGTATATATATTAATAAACTTCTGTTTGTTTTCCTCTTATTATTCTGTGCTTTATTGCAGGAATCTCAGCCAACTCAGAAGGATAGAGAGAAAATTTTGAGGATGGGATTGCTGAAACTCTGCCCTGATGAAATACTGGGAAAACTGGCAGAAGGGTAAGAGTTCTTATTAAAATCAGCTCTCCTGGATCTCTGTCTATGGTGCCCAACTGAAAGAGGAAGGTAAAATTTTATCTTGTCCCTTCGTCTTCAAATTCAGATTTGCTGAGAAAAACATTTGTAAGAATGAATTCTTTGAAGTGTGACTCTCATGAATTTGGTTTTGGGGATACCCTTGGGCTATTTATCCTTTACAGTCCAGGGACAGCTATTGCTTTCCTGTGTGTCTCGTTTTGCATCCTGAGAGTTTGACTTGGCATGCAGGTTGTTGGTTCGTGTGCATGCACGTGACTAGTTCCGGTCTTGGCAGGGTTGTCTCTTTTGCACCATCTTTAAGGGGTATGACCTGTATCCATGTTAAGTCGCAAAAGGCTTGTTAGTTTTTGTTTTGAGCCACTTGATGAGTATACCTTTGGTTTAAAAGAAAAAGGAAAAAACTAATTTATTTCTTTTTTAAAGATTTATTCATTTATTTTAGAGAGAAAGGTGGGAGGGGCCGGAGAGAGAGAGAGACACCCAAGTAGACTCCCGCCTGAGCGGAGAGCCCAACACACCAGGCTGGATTCCATGACCCTGAGATCACGACCCGAACTGAAATCGAGTTGATGATCAACTGACTGAGCCACCCAGGCGCCCCAGGAAAAAAATAATTTAAAAAGAAGTTTAGGGGTGCCTGGGTGGCTCAGTGGGTTAAGCCGCTGCCTTCAGCTCAGGTCATGGTCTCAGGGTCCTGGGATCGAGCCCCATGTCGGGCTCTCTGCTCAGCGGGGAGTCTGCTTCCCCCTCTCTCTCTGCCTGCCTCTCTGCCTGCTTGTGATCTCTCTCTCTGTTAAAAAAAAAAAAAAAAGAAGAAGTTTAATACTGTCAGAAATAGTTATGGTTTGTTCCAGCTGATAATAAGGTGTGGAGAGGATTTTTTTAAGATTTTATTTGTTTATCTGACAGAAAGAGAGAGAGCACAAGCAGGGGAAGGGCCAAGGGAAAGGAAGAAGCAGGCTCCTGGCTGAATGAGGATCCTGACACCACGATGCTGAGATCATGACCTGACCCAAAGGCAGATGCTTACTTAGCCAACTAAGCCATCAAGGTGCCCCTAGGTAGTCTTTGGTAAACAAGAATATCGTTGATTTAGTTTAAAAAAAAAAAAATCAGCATGTCTTCAAGAACTGTCAGCATTAAAAATAATGCAAACATACAATTTTATTCTAGCTGGGTATACTAGTCAAACATCTGTCAGGAAAAATAGTAACTTAAAATGATGCCTAACTTTTTCTAATGTCTCATGAAATTTTCGTGACTGATCTAAACATAATTGTTAAGAAAAAGTGAATCAACTAAACATAGGTGGCATAAAAGTTTGTAAGTTATCTTTTCAACAATGATTATGTTTTATAAAATATGTCTACTTAAAAACATTTCCGGGCACCTGGGTGACTCAGTTGGTTAAGCCACTGCCTTCGGCTTGGGTCATGGTCCCAGTGTCCTGGGATCAAGTCCCACATTGGGCTCCTTGCTGAACGGGGAGTCTGCTTCTCTCTCTGCCTCTGCCCACCACTCTGCCTGCCTGTGCTCACTCTCTCTGACAAATACATAAATAACTAAAATCTTTAAAAAAAATTTTTTTTTCCAAGGGGCACATGGGTGGCTCAGTGGGTTAAGCATCTGCCTTTGGCTCGGGTCATTGTCCTGGGAACTGAGCCCCACATCAGGCTCCCCACTCAGTGGGCAGCCTGTATCTCCCTCTCCCTCTGCTGCTCCCCCTGCCTTGCTCTGTTGCTCACTCTCTGTCAAATAAATACATAAAATCTTTTTTAAAAATTTCCAAAATCTTTTTGGTAACTTGAAACTTTAAATTTTTACTAAGTTAAATGACAGATATTCACTGAATACCAAGATCATTTCCAAATAAGATAATGTACTGAAACATTAATTGCTAAATATAAGTCTAACTACTTTTGTCCTCTTATTTTTTTAAAGATTTTATTTATTTATTTGACAGAGATATCACAAATAGGCAGAGAGGCAGGCAGAGAGAGAGAGGGGAGGAAGCAGGCTCCCCGCTGAGCAGAGAGCCTGATGTGGGGCTCGATCCCAGGACCCTGGGACCATGACCTGAGCTGAAGGCAGAGGCTTTAACCCACTGAGCCACCCAGGTGCCCCCTCTTATTTTTTTTTAAAGATTTATTTATTTATTTATTTGAGAGAGAGAGAGAGCGAGAGAGGGAGCACAAGCAGGGGAAGTGGGAGAGGGAGAAGCAGGCTCCCCACTGAGCAGGGAGCCCGATGTGGGGCTCGATCCCAGGATCCTGGGATCATGACCTGAACTAAAGGCAGAGGCTTAACCCACTGAGCCACCCAGGCTCCCCCTTTTGTCTTCTTATTACAGAGGAATAATAGCTATTTTGACACCCACAGAATATTGGTGTGACAGTTCACAGTTGCTTACTTCTTAGTGTTAACTAGAAATTAAGGTTTCTGGGGCACTTGGGTGGCTCAGTGGGTTAAGCCTCTGCCTTAGGATCAGGTCATGGTCTCGGGTCCCGGGATCAAGCCCTACATCAGGATCTCTGCTCAACAGGGAGCCTGCTTCCCCCTCTCCCTCTGCCTACCTCCCTGCCTACTTGTGATCTCTCTGTCAAATCAATAAATTTCAAAAATCTTAAAAAAGAAAAAATCTTTTAAAAAAAAGAAAGAAATTAAGGTTTCTAAGAGTTCAGAATTCTAATTAATGTATTTAATTAAAACTAATAGAAAAAAGCTCTATATGCAAAATATGTAAGAAAAGTAGTGTTTGTTTTTGGTAAGAAAAGGCATGTGTTATGGAGACATATTTTTGTTAAGGGAAAAAGAGTAATTTTGTCCTAAAATAGAATAACTGGTCATTCCAGAATGAAAAAGAGAAGAATTAAAAAAAAAAAAAGAAAAGAAAAAGATAAGACAAAGGACAAAAACTAGATAGATACAGAAAGTCGGAGAGAGAGAGTAAGAGTGAGAATGAGACAGAGACTCTCATCTCATGTAGTCAAACTGGCCAAAACAGAATGAATTTGTTAAGAGGGTTTTAGAAATAAGCCCAGTATGGGGCACCTGGGTGGCTCAGTGGATTGAGCCGCTGCCTTCGGCTCAGGTCATGATCTCAGGGTCCTGGGATCAAGTCCCGAATCGGGCTCCCTGCTCAGCAGGGTGCCTGCTTCCCTCTCTCTCTCTCTGCCTGCCTCTCCGTCAACTTGTGATCTCTCTCTGTCAAATAAATAAATAAATAAAATCTTTAAAAAAAAAAAAAAGAAATAAGCCTAGTATCAAGAGTGTGCCTATGCAAAACTAAAATTTAATTTTCTTTCATCTGTTAAAAGGAAAAATTTCTCTTGGTTTATTGGTGTACTCTTTCTAAAAAATTGAGATATACCTGACATATAACATGATGCTAATTTCAGATGTGCAACACAGTGATTTGGTATATGTCTATAAGATCACCGCAATAAGTCTGGTTAGCATCCATAAGCACACAGTTATATTTTTTTCCTCTTGTAATGAGAATTTTTAAGATTTATTTCATTCACCTTCCACCCCCTCTGGCAACTCTGTTCTTTGTATGTATAATCTTGGGGCGGGGGTGGTTTTTCGTGTTTTAGATTGCACATGTAAGTGAGATCATACGGCATTTGTCTTTCTCTGTTTGACTTGTTTAATGCCCTCAAGGTCTGTCCATGTTGTTGCAAATAGCAAGCTCTCGTTCTTTTTATGGCCAAGTAATATTCCGTTGAATATGTATAAACCACATTTTCTTTATCCATTCATCCATCTGTGGACACTTAAGTTGTTTTCTGTTTCCTTTGGGTAAATACCCAGAAGTGGAATTGCTAGATCATATAGTGGGTCTATTTTTAATTTTCTGAGGAATCTCCGTACTCTTTTCCATAGTGGCTGCACCAACATACATTCCCACAAGCAGAGCCTGAGGGCTCCCTTTTCTCACATCCTCGCCAATACTTGTTGTTTCTTCACTTTTTGGTAATAGCTATTCTAGCAGATGTGAGGTGATTTCTCGTTGTAGTTTTTTTTTTTAAGATTTTATTATTATTTATTTATCTGACACAGAGAGAGAAAGAGAACACAAGCAGGGGAGGGGCAGCCAGAGGGAGAGGGAGAAGCAGGCTCCTCGTTGAGCAGGGAAACCAACACAGGGCAGGGCAACACAGGGCAGGGCAATCCCAGTACCCTGGGATTATTACCCTGAGCTGAAGGCAGAAGCTCAATGGACTAAGCCATCCAGGCACCCCTCATTGTGGTTTTGATTTAAATTTCCCTGATTAGTGATGTTGAATTAAGTGATTGAAATACATATTTTCATGTTCCTGCTGGCCATCTGTATTTCTATTTTGGAAAAATGTCTATTTAGATTCTCTGCCTATTTTTTATCAGATTGATATCAGATATTTTATCAGGTTTTTGGCGTTGAGTTGTATGAGTTATTTGTATATTTTGTTTTTTGTTTTTTGTTTTTTTTAAGATTTTTTTTTTAAGATTTTATTTATTTATTTGACAGAGAAAGATCACAAGTAGAGAAGCAGGCAGAGAGAGGGAAGCAGGCTCCCTGCTGAGCAGAGAGCCCGATGTGGGACTCGATCCCAGGACCCTGAGATCATCACCTGAGCCGAAGGCAGCGGCTTAACCCACTGAGCCACCCAGGCGCCCTTTTTTTAAGATTTTATTTATTCATTTGACAGATCACAAGTAGGCAGAGAGGCAGGCAGAGAGAGAGAGAGAGAAGGAAGCAGGCTCCCCACTGAACAGAGAGCCTGACCTCGGAGCTCGATCCCAGGACCCTGGGATCATGACCTGAGCTGAAGGCAGAGGCTTTAACCCACTGAGCCACCCAGGCACCTCATATATTTTGGATATTTACCCCTTATCAGACGTGATTTGCAAATATTTTCTCCCATTGGTGAGTTGCCTTTTCATTTTGTTGATGGTTTCCTTTGCAGTGCAGAGGCTCTTTAGTTTAATCCCATTTGTTTATTCATGCTTTTATTGCCTTTGCTTTTAGGGTCAAATGCAAAAAAAAAAAAAAAGAAAAAAAAAAGATCTATACCAGGGAACTTACTGCCTATGTTTTCTTCTAGGAGTTTTATGGTTTCAGGTCTTACATTCAAATCTTTAATTCATTTTTATTTCATTTTTGTACATGGTGTAAGATAGTGGTCCTGTTTTATTGGCCTACTCTGGATAAGAGATTGTGAAAGGTTCTTCTTTACCTTTTAAATAATCTGTCTAGAAAACAAAGATTCTGTGTTTAGTCAGAATAATTTCCCGTGCTTGAACAGGAAGCTGGCTATCTCTCTCCTTATGCCCCTCCCCTAAGTCGTGCTCCAGCCTCTCTCTCTCTCTCAAATGAATAAATAAAATCTTTAAAAAAAAAAAGAAAAAGAAAAAGAAAAAGAAAAAAGGCCGCAAGGGATGACCCAGTGCAAGTGCTTTTCAAACTGTAATCTGCACAGAGAAGAATTTAGGTAACATTCAAATGCAGATTCTGAACTCGAGAGTCTGGGGTAGGCCTGAGATTCTACATTTCTAACAAGCTCTTAGGTGAGGCGTCTATCCTGGATCTTTGAATAATAGGGTCCTAGGAGATCTTTCTAGGTGCTGGGGAGAGAAATGAGGAGAGAAGAGAGGAAGCTGAAACCAGAGAGAACAATTTCTGAAAATGGGAAACAAGTTATGTAGAGGCTCCATCTTCAAGCAGATTAGTAACGATTTAAAAAAAGCCAGGAGTTATGCATACATTATTTCATTTAATTCTTACAACCTTATATAAGAAGAATTATAATCCTTATTTTACAGTTGAGAAAATAAGTGGAAACTCAGAAAGGTTAAGGGAAAGTCACACAACAGGTAAATGGCAGGGACTGGACTGGGACCCAGGCTTTTCAGAGGCCAGAGCCCATATTTCTTTCTCAGCACCTTGCTAAAATTCTGGGGAAGCAAATTCCTTTGACTGAGTTCTTCCTTCTCACCCAGGAAATCCTGGTCTGGGGTGCCTGGGTAGTTCATTTGGCTAAGTGTCTGCCTTCAGCGCAGGTCATGATCCCGGTGTCCTGAGATCAAGCCTCCCGTGAGGCTCCCTACTCAGCGGGGAGCCTGCTTCACCCTCTCACTCTGCTGCTTCCCCCTGCTTGTGCTCGCTCACTCTATAAATAAATAAATAAATAAATAAATAAATAAAATCTTAAAAAAAAAAAAAAAGGAAATGGTGCTCTGGGGAGGAGGAAGAGGCTGCCCTAAGGAACCAGCCCCACCTGTTGGCTCAGCTCTTATCTCCAGTCAAGGTTTTCAAACACTGGGTCCCCAGGGGGTGAGGAGTGGGAGGGGTACAGGTGGGATGTTTACAAGTTCTGTTGGACAATTTCCACTTGTAAGCCTACTCTTCTCTCCGGAGTTATCCTGGGGTGGAAGCAGCAGGGACATGGCACAGGAAGTGGGAGCCACAGAGGTGAGAGCAAATCCCACACGGGCTCTGACCTGGGACCCTTGCTTTCTCCCGGGAGCCTGAGGCCTTTGAGGGACTACTAAAACCCAACAGTTTGGTTCAGCAATTGGCTAACTGGCACATGCAGGGCCCAGTGAGGACCCTTATTTCCTCCCAAAATAGGAGATAAATGAGCATTTTGTGTCTCCGTAAAAGCTGGGCCACTTGGAGCAGAGCCTCTTTGATAGGCCCCCTCTGCCAGTGCTGTTCCCTGGGGCTCTTGTGTAAATCTGAGCCATTTCTGTCTCCAGTTTCCCACAAGGGATTAGACATTTTCTAATTTCACCACCAGGGGAAGCTGGGGAGGGTGCTTGCACAGTAATCTTTTGATTACTTTTTTGATAATCTTTTGATAATCATTTGAAAGAATGTGTGACTCATGTGTTCAGGGGATGATGCAGAGGAACAGCTTAGGGTGTAGGAACAGGACAAGCCTGAGATCCCAGAGCAGGGCTGATGAGGTACAGGGGGAGAAAATCATGGAGGCACATCAGGAATGCCAGTCTGATTGCAGGGAAGCATGTAAGAAGAGAAACCAGGACACGTGATGTGGTTCTCTTTTCTCTCCAGAGGACAAGTTGTGTTCGCTTTGACGTTAGCTCCATGGGTATGCCAAGGCTATGCCAAGGCTATTGGATGCACTGGTTTTAGGGCTGGGATCCAGCTACAGCAGCAACACCAGAGGTGTGGAGAGTGGGTAGAGGAGATAACCTTCTCATTGAAGGATGCCCATAGGCATCCTAGTATGGAGTGTCTGAAGAGGCAGGTCTTAATAGCATGTACTCTGGCTGAGCCCAAATCATCTTCCAGCCTTCATTTGCTCAGGAACGTTTTCTATTCCCTCCTTTCCCCTCCTTTCTGAGAGGAGACCAGAATTTCCAAGGCAGTGAACCAAAAATAGGCTACCAGATGGGCTGCAACATGGAACGGTATTGGGTATCCCAAATCACCCTCACTCTGACTGGTCTGGTCCTAAAGCAGAGGAAAACCCTCTCTGAAGCCCATGTCCTCCATGTCCAAGCCACCACCATCTTCGGCTAGGCTACTCCAAATGGTTGACAATACTTGCTGCCTCCACTTTCTTGATTATCATTCTCCCAGAACTCTTTAATCTAGTTTCTGCCCCATGCTACTCTACCCCACTGAAACTGCTCCTACCAATGGCATCAACAGACTGGACCAGGGACCAGAAACCAGGGACCACTTCTCAGTTCTTACTTTTACTCTGAACCATTTGCCTTTGGATTATAATCCTTTCTTCTTGAAAATCTACACTCTGGGGGTTCTTGACCAGGGTTCCATGAGTCCTTAGACTGTCTTCAGGAAAAAAAAAACCCAACATGCAGTCCTTGAAAATGTCATACAAAGAGTTGTACAGATGTGCACCTTTTTAGGGGGATGGCCTAGGATATTCATTACATTCTCAAAGGAATCAATGAATTGCCAGTGCTAAGAACCAGTGCCTTTGACATCTGTGCTGTCTAGGATTAGGTTCCTCCAGGGATGATCCAAAAAAACCGATGGTTGATTGATTAGTCTTTCACGGATACAGATGTAAGTTGCCAGAGCAGGGATGGTATCTCTCACCTAGGAAGTCCTCAGGGACTCAGGCTCTTTCAGGCTTGGCTCTGCCAACCCCAGGATATAGCCCTCAAGCTCATAGTCCAAGGTGATGTCATCTCATGCTCCAAACAGCATGGGAGAGTAACGGAAAAAGAAGAGTGTAAAGCGTATACTCCTCCTGTCTCTCAAAGATTCCTGGAAGCTGGTTTGTGACATTTCCATTACCTTATTGGCCCAAACTTAGTCTCATGATACTATCTGTCTGCAGAGAGGCTGGGAGATGTCTTTATTCTGGACATGTGCCAAGCTGAAGATCCTATAACCATGAATGAAGGGTAGGATGGATGTTGGGGGTTAGCTATCAGTACCTGTCATACCTTCCAGGATGCGTCCAAGAATGGATCCTGTTGACTGGTTCACCCTTTCTACTTCCTTCTAGGACATTATGGCTGGGAAGCTACACTTCCTAGACTTTCTTGCAGCTGGCATTCCACATGTGATTTATGAACTGCCAATTAAATGAAATTACATGAGACTTGATCCTGGAATGAAGAGGGGAGTAGCAGCAGGCGAGGCATCAATTTTGCTGGTGTGGATAGAGGCTGGCTGGCTTCATGATCACCAGCGTCCTAAGTCCGCAGCTTCCTGCAGTACTAGTGTTTTTATGGCTTCTTTCTTACTCATGATGGCAGAGGCATGGTGGTTCTGAGGGTTTACAGGTATCTCTGGAAGCTCCGTTTTGTACTACTCCTCTACTCCTTGCAGCAATGCTATAAGCCAGAGCTTCTCAAACTTTAATGTTCATGTGAATGGCCCGAGGGTACAGGTGAAGGGTAGATACGGACTGAGATCTCAGATTTTGCATTTCTAACAAGCTCCTGGGTAGTGTATGATGGTTAGGATTGATTTTTGAGTTACTCAGTCCTAGGGTATCCTCTGCTCATCTATACCTGTTCATAAATTCCTTTCTGCTTTACCTGGTGATGGTTTCGGATTATCCAAATTCTGTCACTGTTTCTTCCTTCTCTCTTAAGGGATCTTCTTCCTGTGTTTGTCCCTTAATATTGGTGTAACCCATGACTCTGGCTTAGGATCATTCTACAGACTTTTCCTGGATGATCTCCTCTATCCTCTGGCCTTCAAACGCGACCCATATGCTTCTCAAATCCCTACATCCAATCCATACTATCTCCTTTGCTCCAGATTGCAGTATCCACAGCAGACCAGAACTGAATTCTACAGATAAGCAGGGCAGGAAAGAAAGCTTCTGTGGTCATACAAGTTTGGTAAATACTGTGTTAAATAAAATGAAATTTATTTCCTTGCTGAGTTACTTCTAGAACTGTTAACGTGCTAAAATGCATAACAGATTTCCAAGAGGGGGCATATAATATCCAATATCTCTTAAACTTATTTGACATCTGTATTGGATACAATGTGTTTTCTCAGTTTTTGCTACCACTGCCTGAGGCCTGGACCCCTAGCCTTTAGCTTTTCTTAAACTGTAGCCAACAGTGTAGTTCTGTGGTTCACCAGCTGCTCCTCCCTGCATCTTGCATTGTTTCCCACCCCTCCTGGCCTCACTTCTTTTACATCTTCTTGAGGCTTAGGTTTTGCACCTTCATAAAAGGCAGCAGCATATAATTAATTCTTGCCACCAGCTGTTTCCCAGGGAATCTGGGCTAAAACAGCTTTCCACAGTCTTCCTCCTCCCCTTTTCCCTGGAATAGTAATATCTCCTGGAATTCAGGTTCCTAGAACACACTTTGGAAGTGCTGTTGGTCATCTACAAGCATCCGAGACTCAGCATGTCTGAGACCTAATCAATCCCTTTTCTTTTATATCTGTCCCTTTTCTGGTCTTATCTGTCTTCACAACTGGCACCGTATTTGTCCATCACCCAAGCTACCCAATTGTCATTCTTTGTTTTGTTTTGAAGATCTAATTGGCTTTATTAAGCAATCTCTTGCATCCTCTTTCATCCATCCTTCTCTTTCCTCTTTTCTTCTCATCTAACTAATTAACAATTATTCTTTTTTCTTTTTTAATTTTAAAGATGTATTTATTTTAGAGGTGGGGGGGCAGGGGGAAAGAAAGCAGCAGACTTCCCACTGAGTGGAGTCCATCTCCAGGCTTCATCCCAGGACCCCAAGATCAGACCCCAAGATCGGACCCGAGATCACAACCTAAATCAAAGACAGACACTTAACTGTCTGTGCCACCCAGGTGCCCCAATAATTATTCATTCTTAAAGAGGCAGTTTAGGTACCATCTTCTTATCCTATCTTCTTGGTCATCTGAGTGATGTACCACTCTGCTGAGCTCTCACAGGCCCCTAAACCTGTCTCTCTTAATAGCATTTATCATACCATATGGTAATTTCTTTCTTCTTTCGTTCCTTCCCTCCTTCTGTCCTTCCTTCCTTCCTTCCTTCCTTCTGTACTTCTTTTTTTTTTTAAGTATTTTTAAATATATCTATCTACCCCTGCCCCCACCTTTGGTGTCTTACTCAATTTTTCAATCCCTGGCACCCCGGATAGAGAACTAACTGACTAATTGATAGGTAGGAATGAATGAGGTAAGGGTGAGAGCAAATTAAAATTTGTTAACCTTCCAGGAAGGAAAAACAACTTCCCGTCTACCTTTCTGCATTCTTGGCTGAGACCACTGTAATAAAAGACAGGTTAGGTTTGCTTGGCTGGCTCAGTCCATAGAGCATGTGACTCTTGATCTCAGGGTCATGAATTTGAGCCCCATTTTGGATGTAGAGCCTACTTTTAAAAAAAGAGAAAAGACAGATTAACAAAAGAAAAACAAACAGAACTTTATTAACATGTATGCCTCATGTATACATGGGAGATACCCAAGGGAAAATGAGTAAACTCCTGAGGTGGCTTAGGATTCAGGATTAAATGCCATCTGAATTGGGACAAGGAAGGGGGGATATAGGCCTCCTAGAGGAGAGGACATGATTTTTAGGAAAGATGAGTGGGTCTTTAGAAGAATAGATGGGAGATGGGATGTTTTGTGACAAAGTCTGCCTGAGTGTGGTGTTAACTTCTAGTCTCCTCTCCTATGACAAGAATCAATCTTCCCTGGTTTATGAAATTCCTGGGGTGGGGATTTATGACAGTTGAGTTCCTTTTGGGGAATCTGTCTTTAGGCAGATAAGGGGAATTTAGAGAATACTCTCGGGCCATTTGCTATTTTTCAAGTGTCTACAGCTCAAAATAGTCATCACCCCAAAGCAGCATATTTTGGGGTAGTATGTCCTGAACTCCTGTTATCATATTTTGGCATGGCACTTTCTGCTACCCTTCATTCCCCACCTTTGAAAATTCTTGGAGAAGTTTCACAATCTGTGGGGCACTTGGGTGGCTCCATTGTTAAGAGTCTGCCTTCAGCCCAGGTCATCATCCCAGCGTCCTGGGATTGAGTCCTGCATCAGGCTCCCTGCTCAGCAGAGTCTTCTTCTCCCTCTGCCCCTCAACCACTGCTTGTGTGCACTCTCTTGCAAAAATAAGTGAATAAAATCTTTTACAAAAATTGCTTTGCTGGAACTTTCATAAGGAATCTCAGAATGAACTTTTTCAAAAGCCTCTCAAGGCTAGAAAGCCACACCAGAACTCAGCATCAGACTTCACATGAATATCTCTACACTTGGATGAATTCTCTGTTTGAGGTCCCAAAAATATCCTGAGGGGACTGAGTCTGCCAGGACTCACCTGGTAAGACAGGAAACCCTGAAAGGTACCAGGTGGTTTCTCAAAAAGGGGTTTAATAAGCATTGGCCCCTTAGTAGCAACCTTATTTCCTTAAATCTGTCTGGTTATATCTTAATCTGTGCTCATCACTCTCAAATATGACATTCCAGTCGAAGCCTTGGTAAAATCACCAGTATTTCCAATTGTGTCCTATTACAAGATTCTTACTGAACTTAGGCAGATAGGTATATTGCCATGAAAATAAGAATACTCAAGAGTTTCTGAATTCTAGCAGGATCAGGTAGGGAGAAAAGATAAATGCCTCAATTCTTTTCATGTAGGTATACTTTACCAACTGGCAGCCAGTCACAGATTACTTAAGAAAAAAGAAGAAAAGTCTCCTTAAATCTGGAAAACAAGACATTAAAGAACCAGTGATGTTTCAAACAAAAAGTCATAAAAATTATAATCATCTTCACCAGTTTATTCAGCTCCATGTAATTAATTCTTGTTTTGCTTGGTTCTGAGTTAGAAGTTTTGTGAATCATTTTGTTTTTTCATTAGAGTTCTGGAAATTCTTACCCTGGTCAATGGTCAACCTTAAAGTTGTGAGAAACCTGAAATCTAGAGAACTTGTCAGAGTCCTTTCCTTGAATCATTCTGAAGATAAAGCATTTTTGGATCATTGCTGCTTGCAAAGCTTTTAGACAAATATCAGAATAAAAGAATGACCGACTGACCAAAGACTTAAAAATTGTCATGATTAAAGATCTGATTATAGTTCCTTTAAATGCAACTGACAAGGAAATTTGATGATCTCTGTGGCATACAACATTTTAAGATGATAACTGAACTTGTGACTGATGACATTATACCAGGATGTATCAGATTCTAGGAATTTCATACAATTTCTCGAACACATATTAAGAACATATAGCCATACAAATATAACCTAAGAAGGTTGCACATAACTTATTTGACAATCCTTCCCATGTAATTTAACATGTCAGAAAAACCTAGTCCCTCTTTTTATAAAGGAGGAAGAACAAATCTTTTGAGATGTTCCAGAAATCCTATAGAATAATTAAGTGATAGAGTGATAATTAAAGATTTAGACAAAACGACTACTAAAGGTTTCAGCAAATACAGAAAATTACATGGTTTTTAAAAACCCTTAGGTAATTTTTTTAGAGAACTATTAAAAACTTTTAAAAGAGTTTTCTTAAATAGTCAAAGACCTGATAAAGATAACCTGAAGCATGGGAGATCATTTTTTTTAATTTTAATTTTTTAAAAATATTTACTTATTTATTTATTTGACAGACAGAGATCACAAGTGGGCAGAGAGGCAGGCAGAGAGAGAGGAGAAAGCAGGCTTCCTGCTGAGCAGAGAGCCTGACGCAGGGTACAATCTCAGGACCCTGGGATCATGACCTGAGCTGAAGGCAGAGGCTTTAACCCACTGAGCCACCCAGGCACCCCTAATTTTAACTTTTGTTTTTTGAGAGAGAGAGAAAGAGAGCACAAGCCAGGGGAAGGGGTGAGGGAGAAAGAGAATCTTTTTTTTTTTTTAAGATTATTTATTTATTCATTTGTTAGAGAGAGACCACAATCGGGGAGCATCAGGCAAGGGGGGAGAAGGAGGCTCCCCGCCAAGAAAGAAGCCTGGTGTGGGACTCGATTCCAGGACCCCAGGATCATGACCTGACCGAAGTGAGATGCCTAACCAACTAAGCCACCCAGGCACCCCACATCTTTTCTTTACCAAAATAGCATAGCACTGGACTTCAGTAATTCACACCAATTAACAGGAGTTTCCCTCCAACAAATTGCATATTATATACTAAAACTTCTTCCTCTTTTTTTTTAAAGATTTTATTTATTTATTTGACAGAAACACAGCGAGAAAGGGAACACAGGCAGGGGGAGTGGGAAAGAGAGAACCAGGTCTCCTGCCAAGCAGGGAGCCCAACATGGGGCTCAATCCCAGGATCCTGGGATCATGACCTGAGCCGAAGACAGGCACTTAACGACTGAGCCACCCAGGCATCCCTACATACTAAAACTTTTTAATTGAATTCTTGAATAATAATAAATCATAATATTAATAAAATAATAGTAACACAACTTAATATGTGCTTAACGCTTTAGTATTTACAACACCCTTTTATGCCCGTGTAATCTCATCTCATTTCAGAATATAGGATAGTTATCTTCAATCAGAGAGTGTTTGAGTGAGTATGAATGAGTAAATGATTGATTGAATGACTTGGGGACTATTTAGTGAAGAGAAACTGACTTATGAGAGGGCTTTTAGGGTTACACCAATGAGAACTTTAGTTCAGCCATTAGTAAGAGAGATCCAAAATAACAGTGGCTTAAATAAGATAGAGGCCTATTTTCCTCTCACATGATAAACCGTCTTCAGGTGGACCAGGGTGGTATGGGGACTCTATAAGTCTAAGAAGCTGGAGTCCTATCTTCTGCTCTGCCATCCTTAGCACGTGACTTCAACTCACAGATGAAAATGACTGCTGGCGCTCTATCCCTCAAGTTTATGTCCCAGGGACAAATAAGCAAGAACAGGAGAAGGACAAAGGGCTGCTTGCTAGCTAAGTGAACCCTTTTAAACAGCTTTCTAAAAACCCTACCCAGTCACTTCCACTGACTTTCCATTAGCCATCCCTCTCTACAAGGAAGGTTGGGAAATGTGATTTTATTAGCCAGCCATGTTGCTGCCCCCAACGTAGGAGTTAGGAAGGTGAGGATAATGGCTATTAGGATGAAATCTAGCAATTCTCTACCAAAAGGAGAATGAATGAAAGGGAAGGTTTTGTGTTTCTCCCCTTGCAGTATCTCAACAAGGAATAGAAGAGTCTGGACAAGAGAAGGTTGTCCCTGCTGGGCTGTTTCCAGGCCAAAGGTAAGAGTCTTCTAACCAGCATATTAGCTGGGGGCCCAAAGTAGGGGTAGGTGAGAAACCAGGACCCTTAACTGAAATGTTGCTTTCTTTCCAGAGGATGCTGACCTCATGAGAGAGTTATCATTCATGTTCTTCTTCCTGACTGGAATGTTCTCCTTCCTTTACATCCTAATTACGAACTCCTTCCACTCAACTCCTGCTCAGTCTGTCAGTTCTCAGCTTGTATGTTCTCATTATCTTCTTATAAGTTCTCATAAACCTGGATTTTACCTGTATAGTACTTGTTCCAGGTCTCACCTGCCTAGCCTTTTATCCCCTCTCCAAGCGTAAGGTCCCTTAGGGTATGTACTATGTCTATCCTATTCATCATTGGATTTCCAGCACCTTGCATGGTACCTGAACATAGTAGTTGCACCAGAAGAATGCACTTGAATGAATAAATATATCTGATTTTAAAAGTTCATATTATTCCTTTTGGATTGTGAATAACAAACATCCACTTGCACTATCAAGGAGAAGGTTAATTATAATGATACAGGGGCACTGTCACAGAGACAAGGAGTCCTCAGGAATGGAGCAGAACCAGAAATTCAGATGTCCCTGGGAGTCTCCTCATCTTTTGTTCTCTCTCATCAGACCAGTTCTCCTGCTTGTTCTACACAGTGAGGAAAGTATAGCTGTCAAGAAGAACTCAGAGTTATATGTTATTGGGCCAATCAGCTGGAGAGAAGTTAAAATAGCTCTTCCTCTCTCATCTCTATCTCTTCAAAATTCCAAGCAGAAAAATTATCATTGGGAAGCCTGGGAAGCTCAGTCGGTTAAGCATCTGCCTTCAGCTCAGGTTATGATCCCACAGTCCTGGGATCGAGTCCCACACTGGGCTCCCTAGGGGCTCAGTGGGGAGCCTGCTTTTCCCTCTGCCTGATGCTCCCCCTGCTTGTGCTCTCTCTCACACACACAAATCAATAAATAAAATCTTAAAAAAAGAAAAATTATTGTTCCAGTATGGGTCAGGTGCCTGACCTGGACCAATCAAGTGACTAGGGACCAAGGTCATATTGTAGAAACATAGCAGTTCCCACTGGAACCTTGAAGTTTGGGCATGGGGGAGCTGATTCCTGGAAGAGAGGTTTGGGGCAGACCCAACAGTGGATGTCCATTGGGGTGAGCATCGGCTTCCCAACACACACAGCCCCACCCCCTCAGCCACAACTCCATCATCTCCTTGGATTTATGCCTAGATCTCTGGGGTCTCTACTGGGTCTTCAGGACCATTGCCAGAGTTCTCTGGTAGATTCTTGTATCTAGCTTCCAACACTATTCATTCCCCCAAAACCCCTTCTTCCCCAACAATACCAGCGTTCAGAGATACCACAGGCACTTGAGCTTCACAGGGAGGCCCTTCTCAACAGCCAGGAGAATCTGCCGAGCTTTCCTGGCTGCAGATGTGGAAAGTGGATTTGGGAGAGCTGTTGGGCAAAGTCAGAACTCTGGTGGGAGCAGCTCTCTCCAGGATTTCTTCCAACCAGCACTCTATTTCTCCTCTTACATCTGGCCATCATGTATCTCTGAGAGATGAGCTTCCAAAATCGTCTGACAAATGAGGAAGCTGAGGCTCTATAAAGGAACAGGATATGATGAAGGTGGTGATTTAGCAGATCAATAGCAAAGACAACACTTGGACTTAAGTCTCTCTTCCTTATACTTTTGATGTAGGGACCAGAAGAGCTTGACAACTCTTCTGCAGAGACAGTGCTGTGTTCACTAGACGTAGACTACATTTCCCAGGCCCCCTTGCACCTAAGTATGGACCATATGACTGAGTTCAGCCAATAGTAGGAAAGTAGAAGAAATTCCACATTTGCACATAAAATGTCCTAGGTTATCTTCACACCCTCTCTCCTCTATCTGTGAGGCTGGAAACAAAAGGCTCTGAGATGGTAAAACTTCCTAATGGAGGAAGACCAAATCTCTTGATTTCACTGCTTGGAGGAAAGCTGCTCAGGAATCACCAAGATCTACATAGGACTTTTCTGGAGCAAGAAAGAAATCTTTACTGTGTCTGAAGCTACTGAGATTTTGAAGTTATATATTATTATATGTAGCACAGCATTCCCAGACTGGCTCATCTTTGATGGAGCCCCTCAATGATGAGTTAGACTTTTTTTCAAGTCTTTTTAAAAAGTTTTTTATTTGTTTATTCGAGAGAGAGAGAGCACATGTATGAGGGGGGGCAGAGGTAGAGGGAGAGAGAGTCTTAAGGAGACTTCATTCAGGGACTGATCTCATTATCCTGAGATTAGGGCCTGAGCTGAAACCAAGGGCCAGATGCTCAACTGACTGCACTACCCAGGTGCCCCCGTGATGAGTTAGAATTGATCTCCTCCAGCACTGTCTCTGCCCTTTGACCCTGACAAAGACCCAAACTACAAAAGGGCAGTACAGCTTTGTGATTAGGAACACAGGCCTTAAATCCAGTCATATCTGAGTCTGAACCCCAGATCCCACCCCCACCCCAGATGGACCCAAGCAGGTGTCTTTGTCTCTTTGAGCCTGTTTCCACATGTGTAAAATAGAGATGGTACCCAGTCAAAATGCCATTGTAGGGTTTAAAAATATTACATAATCAGTGCTTCTCAACAGAATGATATCCCAGAAATTGTAAGGTAATGTTTGGTTGTGGAGCCCTTCTAACTAGAGATGCTGGGGCCTGTGATGTTTGGGACACTCCTACACGGTGACAAGCTGTCGCTCCTGCCCCACGGCTTTCATATGGTCCACGGGACATTCATCTATCTGACGTTGCAGTTTGTGAGCCTAGACACTAAACTTTGTTTTACAAAGAATCACAACATATTTTTGCATGGCTTTAGTATCTATTGAATGTTCCAGGAATGTATTTGCCCTGTGTAACTGTCAGGGCCCTGACAGGAAATCAGCACACTCAAGTTAGGATAATTCAGGGAGGGGTTGATTTGCAAAATGACTAATTACAAGGGTGTGGACAGGTGTGAGGAAGCCAGACAGGACAGGGCAAAGACCCAGGTCCAGCCGCAGCACAGCTGTCACCACCACTATAACCAAGGTGTGAGCGGAGGCAAGATTACCAGAACCTGAGAGGGGAGAAGTACTGCTGAGAGTATTAGATCCCCTGGCTGCCACAACGAATTACCGCAACTTTGGAGGCTTAAAACAACAGAAATCTATTCTCACAATTCTCAAGGCCAAAAGTCTGAAATCAAGGCAGCAGCAGGGTCACAGTGTCTCCATTGACCCTAGGGGAAAATCCTTCCTGGCCTCTGCCAGCTTCGGGCGACTCCCAGCCTTCCTTGGGTGGCTGCATCACTCCAGTCTCTGCTTCTGTATTTTTAAAAAATATTTTATTTATTTATTTGACAGAGAGAGAGACACAGCTAGAGAGGGAACACAAGCAGGGGAGTGGGAGAGGGAGAAGCACATTCCTCGCTATGACCTGAGCCAAAGGCAACCACTTAATGACTGAGCCACCCAGGTGCTCCTGAAATTTTTTTAATATTTTATTTATTTATTAGAGAAAGAGCACAAGCAGGGGGAGTGGCAGAGGGAGAAGGAGAAGCAGGCTACCCGATGAGCAGGGACCAGGGACCACCCCCACCAACACCCTGCCCTAAGCGGGACTCCATCCCAGGACCCCAGGATTATGATCTGAGCCAAAGGCAGAAGCTTCACCAACTGAGCCACCCAGGCACCTCTCTTCTGTTGTCTTCACGTGGCCATCTCCTCTTCTCTGTGTCTTCTCTTCTGTCTCTTATGAAGACCCTTATTCTTAAAAAAATTAAAAAATTGGGGCGCCTGGGTGGCTCAGAGGGTTAAGCCTCTGCCTTCGGCTCAGGTCATGATCTCAGGGTCTTGGGATGGAGCCCCGCATCAGGCTCTCTGCTCAGCAGGGAGCCTGCTTCCTCCTCTCTCTCTGCCTGTCTCTCTGCCTACTTGTGATCTCTGTCTGTCAAATAAATAAATAAAATCTTTAAAAAATAAATAAATAAAAATAAAAAATAAATAAATAAACATTTTTTTTAAAAAGACACTTATTCTTCACTTACTGAATTTAGGGTCCACCCAGATCATCTAGGGCAATCCTATCTCACAGGGTGGCTTTGAAGATTCACATCTCGAGAGCCTTAATTGTATCTGCAAAGATCCTCTCTCCAAATAAGGCTATATCCACAGGTTCCAGAAGTTAGAATGTGAACATTGTAGAGGCCACTTTTAGGCAACACTCGAGCAATGGAAACCTGAGTAAGGTAAAAAGGTGCACAGTGACCACTGGCCTGAATGCAAACAGGCCCATCAGGTGACCCACCTCAAAATATCCACAAGCCCTAGCTGACCAATGGGCTGCTTACAACTGGGCACAGATACCAAAAAAGGAAAATTCCACATATTCCATTACCTCCTTACCTTCCCCCCCCCCAACAATAGCTCCCCACCATTGCCTTCTGGCAGACGGTCTCTCCTCTGCTGTCCTGCCCGCTGCTCCCTTGCAGTGTATTCAGTAAGCTTCTATCTCCTTTGTTGGGCCTGGGGTGAATTCTTTCACTGCTTGTGCCAGCCTCCACCATATCAGGTCACTCCACAGCCATAGCTTTGGGGGGCTCTCATTCAACCCACTATAGCTACCTTGAGAACAGCAGTGACCTTATGATAAGGGATATAGGCAGGAAGGGAGACAGAAATAAAAACCCCAATCTCCCTTCCGTCCCTCACCCCGTCTCCTGTCAGGGCTTACATTGGCCAAACCCAACAGGAAATCAGAAGACATGAGTGTGGTTGACGTGTCAGGCTCCCAAGGCCAAGAGCAGGGAAAAGAAGAGCAGGGGGAAAAATGGATCTGGAGGAGCAAACAAAAGACAGCAGGGTACCATGTCAATTAAGGGAAGGTTGAACTCTGTTTATTATTATTTGGAACTTTAGCAGGAGAGTTCACCATTATGAAATCATAATTGAATGGCAACAGTGCTGGTAGTATTGGAGCCAGTAATGGAACACACCTGTATCAGTATGTGTTCGTAGTTGTTGGCAGTTCACAGAGAAAGACTGCTTCGTTAAACCTGCCAGTCGTGGTGGAATTTCTGTATTGAACGCCTCACAGATCTGCATGTTGTCCTTGCACAGGGGCTGTGCTAATCTTCTCTGTATCATTCCAATTTTAGTATATGTGCTGCCCAAGCAAGCACGGACTATATATTCTTATATTTTAAAAATACCTTTTATTTCCTCCTTTAAGTTAATTGTGGCTTTTTTTTTTTTTTTTTTTGGTTTCATATTATGAAACCGTGTTGCAGGTTGGTTCTGTTATCTAAGAATGCTAAAAATGGCATTGAAGGGGCGCTAAGGTGGCTCAGTCAGTTAAGCGTCTGCCTTCAGTTCAGGTTGTAGTCCTGGGGTCTTGGGATCTAGTCCTGCATAAGGCTCCCTGCTCAGCCGGGAGCCTGCTTCTCCCTCTCCCTCTGCCCCTCCTTCTGCTTGTACGCTCTCGCTTGCGCTCTCTCTTGCTCTCTCTCTCTCTCAAATAAATAAATAAAATCTTTTTTATTTTTTATTTTTTATTTTTTTTTAAAGATTTTATTTATTTATTTGACAGAGAGATCACAAGTAGACAGAGAGGCAGGCAGAGAGAGAGAGAGGGAAGCAGGCTCCCCGCTGAGCAGAGAGCCCGATGCGGGACTCGATCCCAGGACCCTGAGATCATGACCTGAGCCGAAGGCAGCGGCTTAACCCACTGAGCCACCCAGGCGCCCCCTTTTTTTTTTTTTTAAAGATTTTATTTAAATAAATAAAATCTTAAAATAATAAAATAAAAACAGCATTGAAAAATATTATCGGGTTGCATAAAGTGGAGAGCTACAAGGTGTAGGTAACTCACAGCGCCAACACGATAGGTGCACCTGTTGGCATTAAGGCTATTACCAGCTTCATCACCTCGAAGCATAGTTGGATGGAGGACCCTGGAGACGAGGCCTGCTGTGAGTCACTCGGCAAGGAGAGGGCCCAGAGCCAGTCCCCTGGAGCTGGAATGACGTAAGCCTGGGTCCTGAGAAACCCTTGGTCTGACACCACTATTCCTCCCCCAGAGTATGATGTCTCCAGAGGAAGAGATTCTTTCTCTTGAGCACTGGAAGCCCTCAATGAGCAGCTAGTGCGTATCCACATCCCGGGCTTTCCCACAAAGCTGGGAGCTGTGAGGCAAGTGGCTAGGCCTGGCTCCAAAGCTCCAGCCAGACTCACCCCACCAAACTGACATCAGTGGGTTGGCAAGGGGACAGCGGGGTGGGGCTGGCCTGGGAGCCAAGCTGTCTTACTCCCAGGGGAAGGGAGGAGATGAGAGAAGAGGGAGGAGGGAAAGGAGGGAGGAGAAGGGCAGGAAGGGGTGAGTCCAGGGAAATCTGACTCAGGCCTGTCTGGACAGCTGGAGGGAGGGGAAGTGGAGTACATGTTACCTCCTCACTTGAAACCTGGCATTCAAGACCCTGGCTTACATCTCCATCCTCCTCTCATGGCATTCCCTGCCATGCAGACTACTTCAAAAGCCAGGCTAATTCATACATTGGTTATACAGTTCTCTGCCTGAGAGTTCTCTGCCCTTAATCGCCTTTCTCTGACTCATCTAGCTCAAGGCTTCCTTGAAAATATCACTTTCTCCATGAAGTATTCCCCAGTCCAGACACAATTACTCTCTTTTTTTTTTTTTTTAAGATTCTACGTATTTATTTGACAGAGAGAGGCTCAGTGAGAGAGGGAAACAAGCAGGGGGAGTGGGAGAGGGAGAGGCAGGCTTCCCGCTGAGCAGGGAGCCCGATGCGGGGCTCCATCCCAGGACCCTGAGATCATGACCTGAGCTGAAGGCAGACCATTAACGACTGAGCCACCCAGGCAACCCGACACAATTACTCTTGTCTCTGCACTGAAATCTATAGATGTCGAAGGTGGACTAGAATTGCCATTTATTAATTTAGTACAGTGTTCCCAAACTTCAGCATGCATCAGGATCACCCATGTGATTCTGATTCACATCCAAAATGTGAATTGTTGATTTCTAAGTTTCTGATTCTAATTCTGGTGGGTGGGGTGGGAGGAGGTAACTGAGAGGACATGACTGCTTGTCGACCCTCAAGCAGGACCTGGGCAATGGGAGGCTCCTCATTCCCTCGCCTGTCCTTGGAATGTACATTCTGCCTACTGATCCCCCAGAGGGAGCCATTCCAAGGATGTAGCTTTGAGAGAAGAAGGTGTTGTTGAGACCACCTGGACTGAAGACACGGCGAACCCAGTTAAGGCTTCTATATAAATGTTGAAGATTAGGTGTGTGGGTGCAGAGATAACACTTCTCTTGTGGCCACAAAAGCCAAGTCTTTTAAGTAAGTTTCCTTGCTTATTAAACCTGCCACCTACCAATCTGGAGTGGCCTGCCTCTTTCTTTGGTCTCTTTCTCTGCCTTCTGTGTACAAGGCCAGTTTGTGAACCAACAGGTGGGGTTAGGAATTTTCATTTCTAGTTAAGTGATACTGCTGGTCCCAAGATCACACTTTGAGAACCACTGGTTGAATGCAAGAAATGATCATTCCTGGGTAAGATCAGTGCTTATTTATTAATTCATTTGGTGAACGTTTCCTACAGGCCTGCAGTATGCTGCACATAGGCCATGTGTTGAGTATTCAGGAATAAGCAAAGCAGGCATAGAACTTAGCCCCAGGAGCTTCCAGTCAATGGGGGAAGATAGATATGAAGCAAATAAACATACTATTAAGTATATAATAACACATTGTGATAAATGCTCTAAAGGAAAATAAAAATATTATGAAAAAGAATAATGACTAGAACCTATTTCGGACTGGGTGATCAGGTAAGGCCTTTCAGGTAAAAGAGACATTTATCCAGGCATACTTTAAACACATATTGTATTGTATTGTTATCTGTGGTTTTTTTTTTTTAAAGATTTTATTTATTTGACAGAGAGAGAGAGAGAGATCACAAGTAGGCAGAGAGGCAGGCAGAGAGAGAGAGGGAAGCAGGATCCCCACCGAGCAGAGAGCCCAACATGGGGCTCGATCCCAGGACCCTGAGATCATGATCTGAGCCAAAGGCAGAGGCCCAACCCACTGAGCCACCCAGGCTCCCCTTGTTATCTGTTTTTAAGTTGTTCAGCTAGCCACTAGACTATGTGCACCCTGAAAGCGAGAATCTTGTGTTATTAATATTTGTGCTGCAGAGAGTGGAGCCTTCACAGATAGTGTAAAATAGATGTGAAGATGGAAAGACCATTGGAAAAGGAATAAATGACTGAATGAACTGTCAGATTTATGTATATATGTATGTATGCATGGATGAATGACTGTCTCTGGCAGGAACATGGAGAACCAGGATTCCTGGTGGTACAAGTGAGACAGGAGTGAAGACTAACAGAAACTTAGTTGACTCCTTTGCTCTATTTCCAAACCTTGTCTATCATTTAAGGTGACCACCAATGGCCCGTCTTCCCCAAAGCTCCCTTGATTACCATTGCTGAATCCCACTCCCCACATGAATGAGTTACTGTCACCTCTTGCATTCCCACACACACATCCACACTTACTTCAAAACACACAACTGCCTCATACCTGCCATCTGCTCACCACCTGCAAGTTTCTCAGGGCAAGCCATGTTCTCTGTGTCAGTTTTAGAAGGCGAAGGAAATGGGAGAGGGAAGAAAAGAAAGTTTTTCTCTAACCCCCAGAGCCAAAGAAGGCACAGAGCTCAGAGGGGGTGAGGAGATTCCTGCTCTGGTAATTTACCACATGACTTCAAAATAGCACTTTCAGTGACACATTTCCTCTAAATATGTGTCTTAGGCTCCTACAAGAAGTATGTTTTATTTAAAGACTCAATTTGAGTCAACTAAGGAGAAGAAAAACACCCAGGATCCCTCTGTGGAATTTAAAAATGGAGAGTGAAGAGAAAGCTATATACAGACCAGTTCCTTCCTTCTGAGGACTCTCTACCCAGGGATGAAACTCGACCTGCTTTGCAGGGTTCAGACTTCCATATACTTGCATCCATTCTCATCAAAGCTCATGGCCACCCAAGCCCAGCTCTCCTACAGCAAAGACACTTGAATTCAGAAAGGAGTTTCCAAAAGAGTTAGAGGTGGGAGAAGAGCTCCCTTCCATCTAAAAGAGGACAGTATGAAGAATCTGGGACATGAAACTCCCCAGAGATTGAAATAAAATTCGTCTCAATTGTGAAGGATCTGAACAGATGACTCTCAGGAGAAGGCAAGAGGGTTGACCATCTCTTGTGACCATGAATATCTAACAGTATTAACTAAAGAAACGTAAAGAAAGCAAGATTTCATATGTATATGGGCATGTGCATTCACACACACACACACACACACACACACACACACACACATTAGAATGCAATACTCTGTGTGAATCAGGATGTCCTGAAATTGTCTCAAGTGGAACTGTAATTGGTACATTTCTGAAATCATTGGGCAATAGGTCTTCAAACCTAATAAAATGTTCATGCTTCCCCTCCACACACACACACACACACACACCCCAAAAGAAGCTGTGATTTGACACCAATTTATTTCCAATTCTGACCATCAATCCTAAAGGAATCATTTGAAATACAGAAACAAACAAAAGAACAGCAAAATGAACACTGGTCACAAAGATATTCATCTTTTGTTATATGTAATAGTGAAAGACTGAAAAATACCTGTAAGTCCAGCAACTACAGAATGGTTGTTGGTCAGACATTTATAGAATACTATTTATACATGCCCAATTATGTGTTCGGCAGAGTTCTTCCTTGGGGGATGTGCTGGCAGCAATAATTGTCTGGGGTGCGGGCTACAGGTCCTTTAGGAGAGCACCTGATTGGGTCCCCCAAGTCCAAAACCTGGTTCTCAGCTTCTCAGGATCAGAACCTGACTTTTCTTAGTGCACCAACTAAGAGCAGAGTCTTGGTAACAGATTTTCACTAATACCACCCAAGGCTTATATAACCATCAAAGGCCAATCTATTAGATCACAGTGGATGACATCCCTTTCCAAACAGCAAAATACATGTATCCACTGCCCAAGATCTGTCCCTTAGCTGATACTGGGGTAGATTGTAAGAAAAATCAGAGGATTTCTTGGTGCATGTCTGAATAAAAGGAAATGGGAATTCTTGAGGACTATTTTTCAAGCCATGGTGAGTTTCTCTTCCTGGAAGAGCAGGGGCTCTTTCGGTGAGCGGTCTGCTTTCTTGCACCTGCCTTTCCACCTTGCTGCTTCTCTTTTTAATGAATGCAGCTTCATTCTCAGCACAAGTAACTGACCGGTCCAGCATGGCACCGGCTCTACAATCATCATCCCTTCTCTGGGCATACAGACTTGGGATTGTGCTAGTTATTAATCCATTGCCTCTGGCTCCAAATTTAGCCTTCATCATCTACTCTACAAAAATATAGTAGAGGATCTCAATTTTTTTTTCAAATGTAAAGCTTTGTCAGTAGAGGGCACTGGAGAGACATTGCAAGAGGAATTTTGGTTCCTGACTCAGGTGTGCTCTGCTCAGCAAGCCCTGACTCCTACAGCGTGGACGGCTTGTCCAGTATCCAGCTCCTGCAATGCAAGCGACTTCTCTAGCATCAAGTTCCTGCAGCTCAGATGGTGTCTTCAGCATCAGCTCCTGCAGTGCATGGTGGCCAGCATCGTCCAAAGGCCCCCAGATTTCCCTGGCACTCTCCTCTACTCCCTTTTGTAGAGCAATGATACCAGTGAATACATCCCAAGCACATTTTGCCAGTGCAGCACCATTGTGATGTCTCTACTGTCCAATGAACCACAGTCACACCCCCTCTGACAAGGTCTAGATCACAGCTCTGGGAGTGGGGGTGGGAAGCCCTGCCCTGGACACTCTGTCTCTATTCAAAGAGATTTAACTAAGACAATCTGACTTTGAAGGACATTGCACCTCCTCTCATGATATATTAATTTCATTAGAACATTTCGAGAGATATCCCCTTTTGAAACATTATTTATAAAAGTGAAAATGAGACTTAAAAGTCCAATAATAGATACATTTTGAAAATTACTAATGTGCATGTTTCTTTCATCTTTTCCCTCTTCTGCACAAATCACTGGGGTGGTTATCTCCATCTGTCCTTTCTTTCTTTTTTTTTTTTTCTTTTTTTAGATTTTATTTAGGGGCGCTTGGGTGGCTCAGTGGGTTAAGCTGCTGCCTTCGGCTCAGGTCATGATCTCAGGGTCCTGGGATTGAGTCCTGCATTAGGCTCTCTGCTTGGTAGGGAGCCTGCTTCCTCTTCTCTCTCTCTCTCTGCCTGTCTCTCTGCCTACTTGCAATCTCTCTCTGTCAAATAAATAAATAATGTTTTTTTAAAAAGATTTTATTTATTTATTTGCCAGACAGAGATCACACGTAGGCAGAGAAGCAGGCAGAGAGGCAGGCAGAGAGAGAGAGGAGGGGAAGCAGGCTCCCTGCTGAGCAGAGAACCCAATGCAGGGCTCAATTCTATGACTCAAGCCGAAGGCAGAGGCCTTAACCCGCTGAGCCACCCCAGCAACCCTCCATCTATCCTTTCAAATCCACTGTCCCATCGCTTCCTACCTGCTCTGTGTGCCGAGAGGCTGACCTTGTGGAATATTTATTCCTCTGCCTTCCAGTTCAGTTCAGCTAATGGAAGGCACTGGGAAGAGATCTGAGGGAAGGTGGAGAGATGTCAGAGTGATCACTCCCCTGGCTCTCTTTTAGCTGGAACATGGGGAGCCAATAGCTGCGCTCCTCCACCAAAATTCCTGTTGGACAGTCTCTCTTCCGTGGGTAAAGCTTTCACTGTTTCTCCTTCAGGACTAGGGGTGGTAATGCCCTCTTACATCTCTAGTCCTGAGTGCTTCGTCATTTCTTATCTGTTACCTGAGCCTTGCTGGAATCTTTGTAAATAGTCCTTCCATTAAATCCTTCAGTGACACATCGAGTAAACCATCTGTTTTCTGCTGAGCCTTGGGGGATTCAGCACCCATGAGAAGGAGGGGAGACCAGGAGTTAGAATTTATTACAGAAGGCTTGCAAAGAGGAAGACTGAGGTTTCTGCCCTGCAAAATAGGATCGTGTTTTAAGATAAAAGCCTTAAAGGCAGGCTATTTAAATTGGTTCTTAGGGGCACCTGGGTAGCTCAGTAGGCTAAGCATCCAACTCTTGATTTCGGCTCAGGGTTGTGAGACTGCTTAAGGTTCTCTCTCTCTCTCCCTCTGCCCCTCATCCCTTTATTTCTCTCTCAAAAAAAAAAAAAAAAGGTTATTTCATACAATATTCTTTAGTTAGACTCATGGTTAATTTTCCCTGCTAAGTGGGTGGGAAGTTGTACAGGAGGCTACATCAGGTAAAGAACATAGAAATCACAGCTTTTCTGCACATTCCCAATTGAAATGTGATATGAAACTGTCACCACTACAGGGACATGGTTAACTAAATGATAGATGGTTAAGATGAAATATTAATGCTGATTACAGCAAATTTTGATAAGTAAGAGCCTATAATGTATTGCCAAATGAAAAAGTCAGGCATGAAACTTAGAGTCATTTTGATCTCAACTGTGTTAAATATGTACATACATACATAAAAATAAAAAACTTGTAAAGAATTGACCAAAATGTAAAGAGGTTGCCTTTAGGTAGTGGAATTAGGGCTAGTATTTCTTTTTTCCTTTACATTTCTCTTTATTTTATAATTTTTCTGCAATGAGCATGAAATACTTTTGTAGCCAGAATTTTATTTGTTTTTTTTTAAGAGAACGCATACATCATGCTCTACTCACACTATTAGAAACAAATCAGACTGACCCTGGCAAGTCCCAGCCAAGGAATTTGCTTCCAGATACGCCTTGGCCTGATTAGTGTCAGGAACCTCAGCAAACAATTCTCTGAGTTAACTCTTTCTTCAGAAAAGAGTAGGAGGCGGTAAGGCAGGGACCGTTCTGATGAGGCCTACCTGTAGGAATGGGTTGCTACAATGGATCCAATTGTCCTGAGCACTTGCTGTGGAGATATGAGAAGTTCTTAGTCTTCGGGTCAGGGTTAGGTTGGGCCATCTCTAGCGGACTGCCAGGAAATAAGTTGAACCAGAACTAGTCCTATCCTTAAGGAACAAACATGGGACTCTACCCCCAGGGACATGCACAGGCTACGAATAGTGTCCGTGGAGCTCGGAAAACATGGTAAGGCCAGCTTACTCAGGACTGGATAGAGACGTGTAAGTTAATGTCCCTTTTCCCACCCAGGTGAATGTGGTCCTGGCTTTGGGCCCTCGAGTGGGCCTTTTCTTCTAGAAATCCCATCTCTGTCTACCAGATTCCTGCGTATCCTTGAGTATCTAGGTAGAATAGCAGGAAGTCTTCATCCTAGTGGATCCAAGCATTGGCTGCTCTGTGCTAACCCTCTGAAGAGTCCAGACAGTGCCCCCTGCTGTGGGATGAATTAAACATGAGGCCTTCTGGAGTAGGGCAGGAAGTATGCTGAAGGGCTGTGCAGGTATATCGATATTTTGTTTTGTTTTGCTGTTATAGAGGAGAAAAAAATAATGTTCTCTCTACCCTTACTCAGTTCTTAAGCTGAGACCCCTGTAAGAAACAACAGAATAACAAGGGGAAAAGCCGAGTTTATTAACATATATACCTCATGCGTACATGGGAGATACCCAGATACGGAGATACCCAGTAGGTCCCTGAGGTGGTTTAGAATTCAAGATTAAATACAATCTTAATAGGAAAAGGGAAGGAGGAATATAGGCCTTTGAGAGGAGAGAAACTAATTTTTAGGAAAGATGGGCTGTCAGAATAGATGGGAGGTATAATAGTTTGAGGCAAAATCTGTCTTCTGGGTGTAGTATTGACTTCTACTCCCCTCTCCTGTTATGAGACAATTTTCCCTGGTGGATGATACCTCAGGGGAGGGTATCTATGATAAATGAGTTCCTTTTGGAAGATCCATGTTTAGGCAGATAAGAATTTAGAGAAAGACTCTCTCTACATCTGCTGCTTTTCAAATGCCTATGAGTCAACATAATCAAACCCCAAAGTGGTGTGTTTTGGGGATGGCCTGTTCTACCACCCTTTGTTGTGGTCGTTGATGCTGTGGTTTTCAGTTTCCCTCCCTATAGTTGCCCAACCACCTAGGCTAGTCACGCTCCATCATCAAATGCCACGTCTATGGGAAGAGTGTTCCCCCAGGTCCTCAACAAGGCCTCTAGCCAAGGCCCAGCCTCCCTGCATTCTCCCTGTGGCCAGTAGAGCTCATGCCAGCAGCACTCAGGGCCAGGTCAGACAAGGGCATGATCTGTTACGAGGGGAAGAAAATCTAAAGCTGGACTGGCTCAGCTGCTGGGTGCCCTCATCCTGAACACCTTTGCTTCCTGATGGGTCAGGCTGCCATCAATCCTCATTGTACCTCCTTCTTCTACCAGTGTTGGGGATCAAGAGGAAGAAGTTAAAAGTTCTCCATACAGGACCCTGAATGCTGGGCTGAGTGGCTGGCCCTTTGTCTGGTCCAGAGCAGAGCTGGTATCTCTGGGAAGAGAACAGCAAATATCCCTTCCCCGTCCGACCCCTGCTCATTCCCTTCTTCCTGGTCCTCGCCATTACATCTACCCAGTTGTGGCAGACATCGAGGCAGGAAGGACTACAGGTGTGGCCTCATTATCTGTTCTTGCTCCCTGATGATATCCTGCAACTTCACCTGGTGAATCAGTCATTGCTAGGTGATGGCAAGGAGAGAAGAGAAGATACTCGTTGCCCGTACCAGTCTTCCCTTCCTAGTCAGTCTGTCTGGCTGGGCCTGGAAATCACTAGGTCAGCCTTTGGCCAGGGTACCACTCAGAAATACATCTTGGTTCTGTTGACATTCTTATCCAAAAGTGTGCTCATTTTAAGGCAGCACTTCTCAAACAGTAAGGTGTACAAGTCAAGTACCTGGGGATCTTGTTAAAGCACAAGGTCTGGCTTGGCAGCTCCAAGTTTGGAGCCCAAGATTCTTTCTAACAAGTTCCTGACACTGCAAGGATGTAAGGGATCCGATCTTGTGTTTTAGACTCAGCAAGGTATTGCTTGGGGCTGTGAAGATTATTAGAACTCCAGTGTCAGAATTCATCACAGGGTTCCATTGTTTCCCCCAACGTCTGGCTCAGTCCTTGACATATCTTCTAACCGACAGTCTAACCTGACTTCTCTGTCCTCCTGCCAGACTGGGGGTCATTGAGACAAGTAATCTTTGTAATCCTAATACCAACCATGGTGGGCACACAACTGTTTCTTGAATAAATGAAGGAACACATTAATGGCTTTTGAAGGCATCTTATAAAAAAATGGAGGTCATTAATAGCTAGGACAACATTTTCCAAACTGTGCTCCTTGGGATACCAGTTATGCGGTGGCTGGGGGTGGGGGATGGTGGTTAAAAGATGTGGTAGGTGTGGTGGGAAGGTTCTATAGGCCATCTGGGAAGTACTGAACTAAAAATAGACATCTGGGGGTGTCTGTCTGGCTCAGTCAGTAAAGCATGCAATTCTTAATCTCAGGGTTGTGAGTTAGAGCCCCACATTCGGTGTTGGGATTAGTTAAAAATAAAATATTCTTTTTAAATATGTCATTTATTTATTTATTTAGAGCAAATGAGCAGGAGGCGGGGCAGAAAAAAAGAGAGAGAGGCAATTTCAAGCAGACTCCATGCTGGGCACAAGCCCCATGTGGGGCTTGATCTCACGATCTGAGGTCATGACCTGAGCCAAAATCAAGAGTCAGAAGCTCAACTGACTGACCCACTCAGGCACCCCTAAAAATAAAATCTTTAGAAAAAAATAGACATTTGAAGAGCTTCTCAAAGCCTTTAATAAACTGATGCTCATTGCCGGTGTCCAAGAGAGACATCCAGTAGGCAACATTACCATTATTTATTTGACCACAGAAAAGTTTCCTCAGAAGCATCTTATAGGTCTAAGGTGCTGAGGAATATAGGGGACAGTCATCACTCTGGGTGTTAGATTGTAGATAAAGGATTGTAGATAAAATCAAGTTACATGGGGCAGCTAGAGAGAATAGCGCCTCCTGGGAAGAGAGGATATGAGAGCCAAAAAAAGAGACTCCTGTGTCTGTGCCCCTTGCAGACTGAGTCATCAAACTTGTAAGGTCTTATCAGCCACTGTGGGTGTCCCTCCTCTTCTGGATTCCCAGGGAGGGAACTCCCTCTTTCTTCTCTGATGCACCAGAGTGGCTAATGATGCACCAGAGGGAGGTGAGGAAACCTAGAGAAAAGA
Source organism: Lutra lutra (assembly GCF_902655055.1). Lineage (NCBI taxonomy): Eukaryota > Metazoa > Chordata > Mammalia > Carnivora > Mustelidae > Lutra > Lutra lutra. The sequence goes on from NC_062290.1 coordinate 57,357,499, forward strand.
GAACCTGGCAAACTGCTTGGAGGTCAGTCCCCTAAAAGGCTAAGAGCTCCAGTAAGAATAACCAGGAAGAGCTTTACTGTAGCCAGGAAGCAAGGGGGGAGGTTTTTTTTTGTTTGTTTGTTTGTTTGTTTTGTTTTTGTTTTTTAAAGATTTTATTTATTTATTTGACAGAGATCACGAGCAGGCAGAGGGGCAGGCAGAGAGAGAGAGAGAGAGAGAGAGAGAGAGGAGGAAGCAGGCTCCCTGCTGAGCAGGGAGCCCGATGCGGGGCTCGATGTGGGGCTCGATGTGGGGCTCGATGCGGGGCTCGATGCGGGGCTCGATGCGGGGCTCGATGCGGGGCTTGATCCCAGGACCCTGGGATCATGACCTGAGCCAAAGGCAGAGGCTTTAACCCACTGAGCCACCCAGGTGCCCCAATGGGGGAGGTTTTAAAAGGGATCACATACAGCAAGTCTGTAGCTGGTATTAGGATTGAAATAAACTGGAAAAAAAGGGAGCTTCTAGAAAAAGTCCCCCAAGTGAATCCCAGAGTTCATTTACCTTAAAATAATAGTTCTCAACTAAATGCAACTTTGTCCCCATCATTGGAATCTGACAATGTCTGGAGATGTTTTTTGGTTGTCACAACTGGGGAGAAGTGCTCTTGGCATCTTGTGAGTAGTGACCAGGGATGTGCTAAACATCCTCTAATGCACAGGACAGCTCCTTATAATAAAGAATCAGAAGGCCAAAATGTCACAGTGCCCGCAATGAGAAACTGTGCTTTAAATATTTCAGAAACCGTTTCTGAAATATCACCTTTTCTTTAAAATTTAGGATGTTGCTTAAATTTAGCTGTTTTACAGCAAAGAATTGGGGAAAGTTTATTTGGTCGAAGAAAATCCATGATCATCAATATGATGGTCCAAATCTGAGGCAACAACACTATTTTGTAAGGTGAAATCACATCACAAACAAGAGGTTATGTTTTGCAAGGAACTATAGAAATAAAACAACTCACAGCAAATGTTTCCCTTTAAAAGTTTAGGCTGTTACTTAGATTACCCTGTTTCAACACAAAAAATTCAGGGGAATTTACTAAGTAGAAGGAGATAAAGAGATACAAATGAATAAATATTATGAGTTGAGATGAGGAGAATCCCACTCCTGGCCATGCAATTAGAAAAATTCTTGCCCAAGTGCGTGAAGAGACATATAAGAGGATACCTTAACACAAAATTGTTTGTGGTGGTTGGAGGGCTGGATGCAGTGAGGCATCCGTCACTGGAATATTCAATCACAATAAGGACCGATAAGCCAGATATACACACAGTGTAGACAGATCTTTAAAACACAGTCCTGGGGCACCTGGGTGGTTCAGTCAGTAAGCATCTGCCTTCAGCTCAGGTCATGATCCCAGTGTCCTGGGATTGAACCTCACATCAGGCTCCCTGCTCATTGGAGAGCCTGCTACTCCCTCCCCCTGTGCCATTCACTCTGCTTGTGCTCTTTGGCTCCCTCTCTCTCTCTCTGTCAGATAAATAAATAAAATCTTTAAAAAATAAAATAAAACACAATGCTGAATGGGGGGGTGGGTGGGAACTGAGAGTAAGGAAGAGAAAGAGACCTCCAGCAGGATACTCTTGATTGAAATTAAAAATACATGCCCACAAAACAATGTCTCATGCTTTCAAGAACTCACAAATAAAATGATTCTCAGATCTTACTCATTACACAAGCTTTACAGGTGAACTCTTAGGAATAGGGCACCACTGCCACCTGGTGGGAGCAATTCAAAATTGAGGCACAATTCAGATTGGTTTTTTGGTTGGGGTTTTTGTTTTTGTTTTTTTTTTTAAGGATTCCGCTTGCTCCAAATCTTTGGCAATACTTGATATTGCCTGTCTTTTTTGTTTTAGCCATCTTGGCCAGTGTGTGGTGATATCACAACATAGCTTTATTTTTAAAAATTTTTATTGATGTATAGTTGGCTCAGTCGGTTAAGCGTCTGCCTTTGGCTCAGGTCATGATCCCAGGGTCCTGGGATCAAGCCGGGATCGAGCTCCGCATCGAGCTCCCTGCTCAGCGGGGAGACGGCTTCCCGCTCCTCCTGCTTATGCTCTCTCGCTCTCTCTGTCAATAAATAGAGTCTTTTAAAAAAAAGTTTTATTGGGCGCCTGGGTGGCTCATTGGGTTAAGCCGCTGCCTTTGGCTCAGGTCATGATCTCAGGGTCCTGGGATCGAGTCCTGCACTGGGCTCTCTGCTCAGCAGGGAGCCTGCTTCCCTTCCTGCCTCTCTGCCTACTTGTGATCTCTCTCTGTCAAATAAATAAATAAAATCTTTAAAAAAAATGTTTTATTGAAGTATAGTTGACACAGTCTTACATTATATTCAGGTGTGCAACATAGTGATTGAGCAACTCTGTACATCATACTATGCTCACAAGTGTAGCTACCATCTGTCACCATACAACCCTATCAAATTATTAACTACATTCCCTATGCCATACCCTTTTTAAAAGTTTTTTTTTTTAAGTAAACTCTACACCCAAAGTGAGGCTCACACTCATAACCCCAAGAATCACATGCTCTACCTACTGAACCATCAAGGTGATCCTCTATGGTACATCTTTTGTCCATACAACTTACTCATTCCATGACTGAAAGCCTGTATCTCCCACTCTACTTCACCCATATTGTCCATCCCCTCACCCCTCTTTCCTCTGGTAACCATCATTTTTGTTCTCTGTACTTACGGGTCTGTTTCAATTACATTTTTTAAAAGACGTAATTTATTTGCTATGAAATGCACAGAAATTAAATGTTTAATTCCTTAATTTTGGCAATTGTGTACATCAGTGTCATTATCACCCTAAACAGATAGAGAACATTTCCATCCCTCCAGAAAGTTCCCTCTGCCCTTTCTTACACCTTACCCTAAAAGCAACCACTGATCTGTTTCTGTCACTATAAATAAGGTTTGCCTGTTGTAGAACCTCGTGTACATGGAATTATACAGTGCCCCCCGCCCCACATCTCCTTGGCGTTCACCATTCCTGTGCCTACCCCCATTTCCATCCACAACCCTTGCAATCCGTTGGCTGCTGGCTTTCTCTGGATGAGAGAGGCAGCCCCTTAGTGCCAGGGAGTTAAGGACCTTGCTCTAGCGTTCTCAGTCAGTGACTGATGGGTGGCTATACACCCCAGCTCCCTCGCCCCTCAGTGGGGATAACTGAGAGGGATTTCACACAGTGTCCCATCCATCCCTAGTAGGACTGAGGCCTGGTTTCCCACAGTGATAATCTCAGTGATACATACTATTGGTTCCCTTCTTTCCCCAACCTTATTGATCCTGACTCCTCCGCCGGTGCTTCCCAGTATTACCTTCTGGAAAACTACTTGAAATTTAGTATATCACGGTCTGCTCCTGAATGAGTCCAACATAAGTTAACTACATCCTCTTCTGGGGGTACCTGGGTGGCTCAGTGGGTTAAGCCTCTGACTTTGGCTTGGGTCATGATCTCAGGGTCCTGGGATCAAGCCCCACATCGGGCTCTCTGTTTAGCAGGGAACCTGCTTCCCCCTCCCACCTTGGCCTGCCTCTCTGCCTACTTGTGATCTCTCTTTCTGTGTCAAATAAATAAATAAAATCTTAAAAAAAAAAAAACTACATCCTCTTCTGGAAAATTCCTATTTTCTGCTTAAGTAGTCAAGAATCTGTTTCTGTTGCTTGCAAGTCGTGGATCCTATCAGAATTAACAGTGGTTTGGAGGGATGTGATACTGCACTTGGCCATAAGAACCTACAGTCTTTTTTTTTTTTAAAGATTTATTTTTTTATTTGAGAGAGAGAGAGAGCACAAGTAGTGGGTGGGGAGAGGGAGAAGGAGAGAGAGAATCTCAAGCAGCCTCCACGCTGAGTTGCAGAGCCTGACGCAGGGCTCAATCCCAGGACCCAAGATTATGACCTAAGCCGAGACCAGGAGTTGGACGTTTAAATAACTGTGCAACTCAGGTGCCCCCTATAGTCCTTTGGGAAAAAAAAAAAGATTTTTTTAAAATTTAAATTCAATTTAGTGGGGCGCCTGGTTGGCTCAGTTAGTTAAGCATCTGCCTTCAGCTCAGGTCATGATCCCAGGGTCCTGGTATCAAGCCTCATGTAGGGCTCCCTGCTCAGCATGGAGTTTGCTTCTCCCTCTCCCTCTTCCTGCCACCCCCCCCACTTGTGCTCTCTCTCTCTCTCTATCTCTCTCTCTCAAATAAATAAATAAAATCTTTTGAAAAATTTTAAATTTAATTTAGTTGACATAGAGTGTATTATTAGTTTCAGGGGTAGAATTTAGTGATTCCTCAGTTGCATATAATGCCCAGTGCTCATTCCATCAAGTACCCTCCTTAATGCCCATCATCCAGTTACCCACCCCAACATCCCTCCAGCAACCCTCAGTTTGATGCCTGTAGTTGAGAGTCTCTTATGATTTGCCTCTCTCTCTGTGTTTTCCTCTTAATTTATTTTTCTTTCCCTTCCTCTATGGTTATCTGTTTTGTTTCTCAAATTCTACATATGAGTGAAATCATATGGTATTTGCCTTTCTCTGACTGGTTTATTTCGCTTAGCAAAATAGTCTTTTTTCTAAAGACCATCAGAGCTCTGAAATGGGAAAAAGAGGGTCTCATGAGCCTTTGTCTTTTGTATGTAAGCTCAGAAAACTGGAGTTCTGAGCTATGCTTGTGTGAATGGAACTCCTTGGATGGCACATAACCAGAGAACACCAGGTCTCTTGTGACCCCAGGCCACTTCTAGAGTAAGGACTGACCTAAATATTCTTCCTGGTTGATGATAATCAAGCCAGGATCCCACACACCGAAAGAGAAAGCAGCTATTGGGTCACTACTTTTGAGTCCTACAGATGGGCTTGGGACAGCTTGTGGACTGAAGCACCACATCTAGGTCTTAGAATAGAAGCCGAGTTCTTGGGGGTCCTGAGAGGTGGGCCAAGAACTAGAAAAATGTGGTCCTTGGAATAGAGTGCCACCTCTGTCCCCATATGGACTGGATCAAATGCAGCTCCTCGGAGCTCTCAAAAGTCCACGAGCGCAGCTGACAGAATCTGGAACTGGGCTCCTTGCTGTCCTGAAGTTGCCTCCAGTCTTGGATGTATTCCTATAGTCAACACACAGGTGCCAGGCCCTGCACAGAGCACTGGGGACATGGGGTGAACCAGACGTCCTCCCATTCCTATCTGTAAGGAAATATAGGACATAGTCACATAAGCAAGGAAGGACCTTGGGACATTATACGGGCTGCTGGGATAGATGTCTGTACAGATGAGGGGCCCAAACCAGGGAGGGCCGAGCTCCCAGGAAGAGAGCCCGGGGGAGGTCGTCGGGGGGCATCCAGGTAGAGGCGCCACATGAACATGAACACATGAACGCCTGGAGGAGTAAAAGCCTTCTGGGTGGTTCTGTGCAATGGAGTCAGGGTTAAGTGTCCAGAGATGTAGAGAGGCCAGCAAAGGTCTGGTCATGGAAGAACGTGTATGCCATGCCAATGAATTTGGTTTTCATCCTTGAGTCAATAGAGATTGAATAATATTAATTGAATGAACTGAACATAATTGAATAGTATTAAGCAGTGCATTATGTGGTCATTTTTGCATCTCAGAAAGATTTCTCTGGAAGAAGTATGGAGGATGAGTTAGAGGAAATGCAGAGGAGGTGACATATATGAGAGAGGGGGAAGAGGTGAAATCAGTAACAATGAAGAAGTAAGGTGAGGGCAACTGGGTGGCTCAGTGGGTTGGGCCTCTGCCTTCAGCTTGGGTCATGATCCCAGGGTTCTGGGATGGGGCCCTACATTGGGCTCCCTGCTCAGTGGAGAGGCTGCTTCTCCCTCTCCCTCTGCCCCTCCCCCTCCTTGTACTCTCTCTCTTTCAAATAAATCAAATCTTAAAAAAAAAAAAAGGAGGAGGAGGAGGAGGGAAGAGGAAGAGAAGAAGAAGAAGTAGTAGTAGTAGTAGCAGCAGTAGTAGTAGTAGTAGTAAGGGTGAGTTCAGGAGAATTCCCAGGTCTGCCCAGGGCACCTGGATGATAGCGGTGCTATCCACCCAGATGGAGACATGGGGACATGGGTTATCTCTGGGTGGAGAGGACATGGCAAATTGACTTTTGGACATACTGAGTGAGGGGTCCATGGGATATATCTACCACCATTTCCATCACTGCCCTGACCACAGCATTTTATAAACATCTTCATAAATTTATAAATGCTCAGTGTCCATGTGTCCATTCTACCTCTACTACTTGTGAACTGCAAGCTTCTTGACCCTAGGGATCCATTTATCCATCATCTCTGTGGTCCCAGGACCTAGCACAATGACTCATGCCCAAAAATAGGTGCTTAATAAGGTTGAATGGTGGGGCTGGTGCCCCCAAAGAGGAATGACATCAGTCTGTTGCCATCACTGAGTCCTCCTTGGAATCAGATCCTGAACAAGTAGATGAAATCTCCTGTTAAAGGAGTCGGCGGGGGTGGGTGGGGTCGCCTGGGTGGCTCAGTCGTTAAGCGTCTGCCTTTAGCTCAGATCATGATCCTAGGAGGCTCAGGTCATGATCCCGGGGTCCTGGGATAGAGCCCCGCATCGGGCTCCCTGCTCAGCTGGAAGGCTGCTTCTTTCTCCCTCTCTCACTCCCTCTGCTTGTGTTCCCTATCTCACTGTCTCTCTCTCTCTCTCTCTGTCAAATAAATAAATAAAACCTTAAAAAAATAAAGTTAGTATTTAAAAAAATAAAGGAATAGAGGGGTACCCTTTCCTTTCACTGCCATTTTGTGGGGGCCTTCAGTTTGGACCAGGCAGAATGGGAAGTGGCCAGACCTGGGACATGGAGTCGGGTGGCTCAGGAACCCAAGACAGGACAGGCTATGGAGCTGGCTTGGTTTAGACCCGGCCTTCCAGGAGTGGGTGCCCATACTCATCCTGGGCTGCTCATCACAGGTAGATGTGTTGGGGGGAGGCACTTGAGGTTGGAAAAAGGTGGAGCAGGATGTGGCCTGAGGGGCCAGGAAACACAGTCCAGGGGCAAGGTAGCCGTGTTGAGCATGCCATCTGGCAGGCCCAAGACCTGCTTGAGGTCCGTTCATCCGACCTTGAACCAAACAAGGCCATTGTTTCCTCCACCCATTGGCAGGCCTGGTGACTCAGAGCTAATGGATCCTGCATTGTCGTCACCAAGGGGGGGCTGTATTCCTTGGGCGTTGGTCAGAGACTTGGCAGGAAGCATGAAGCCTGCTGGACGAGTCTGGGTAGTGTGGGCTCAGCCAGCACACGTATCCCAGCTCTCACTCTGACCTGGGGCAAGACAGGGAGGAACTACTAGCTCCCCTGCCAGAGCCCCGTTTTAAGGCATCTCTGTCTTTATTGTACTGATCCCAGCACTTGCATAGGTGCTTGGGGCTTTTAGCGCTTGGCCTCTGTTCTGCTTCCAGGAATCCACACTCAAGCTGCTTCCTTGACATCACAGTGTCTGCACACATCTCACCTCACACTCTCCTCTCTGGGGTCCTCAAAGCTGCCCTGGAAATCATGCTGATGATGGAATGTCAGTGGGCCCATTTCCCAGATGGGAGAACTTACACAAGGCCGAAGGGAGGAAGGGATGCACTCAAGTTAACCCCAACGAGTTGGTCTGGGCTGGGCCGGGAGTATGAGCTGGCCATCTCCTCCTGTCACTCACTTCCATGTTCATTCTATTCTAACCACCATTATCTCCTTGGTATTTACTTCCTGAGCATATCAAGCTTGCTTCTGTCCCAGGGCCTTGGCCCGGTAGTTCCTCCTCTTGGCAGACCCTTCCCCTAGATCTCACTCCTTCTTGCTTACGTGATTCAGGAAGCAGAACCTATATACTCAGTGGGAAGGCAAACAGGGTCACAGAGTCAGCCTCTGGATTCCACTGCTGGAAGGTGGGATGTGGGGTGGGGAGCAGTGATCTGATCTCCCGTTCCAGACTCACTGCATGCTCCTCTCCACTCACTGACTGCACTGTTTCCTGGATGCGCCAAGCTTCTTCCTGCCTCAGGGCCCTCACACATTCTGTTTCCTCTGTCTGTAACACTGTTCCACTCTGCTACTGCCTGCCCCAAGCACTGCCCCCCTTGGCCTTCTCTGACTTCCCAGATGGATAGGTCACTCTCGGATCTTCCCAAAGCACTGAGTGTGTCTCATTTGTGGGACTTATTCCAGTGGCGATGATACAGCTCTGCCCCCGCCAGCGGGTACCAGTCTCCCACGTAAGGACAAGCTGCTTGAGGCAGCTATTGTGCTGACTTATTCCCAGCTATAGCCAAACACATGGAGCTTAACTGCTTATTAAACTCCTGTTGAGTGAATGAGTGGATTCTGGATTAATGAATGAGGTTTATTTGGCTATATTGACATTCATAGGGGTGCTTCCCAATAACAACTGGATATAGGAGTCAGGCTCATATTTTGATGAAGGACAGATTTGAACTTTGTCACTATAAATGAATCTAGGAGGTGCTTGTTTGGGGAAAGAGACTTTGGATAAGGAGCATAGTAAGTGGGCTCCGCGCCCCACAGGCTGCACTAGATTTTCCTCTGAACTTCAAAGGATCCAGAATTCAAGCTTCTTGGTCCCTTGAAGCAGCTAGAGCCATCAGCAGACATTCCCACCACATTGATAAAGGTGTAAGGTCCAAAAACAAGGGAGGTGACAAACTCCTTTGTTTCCCCCTGTCCCCTTCTCACTCTAACCTGGATCACAGGCAGACAGACCTGGGAGCCAGATGAAAAATGCAGAGGTCCAAGAGCTTCCTCAGGCAGAAGGGTGGGGGCCAGCAAAGGGCTGGACCTGCTTAGCCCGGAGGTGCTCACCTGGGGTTCATGCAAGTGGAGGAGGCTAGAGACAGAGCTGGGAACCAACCCCCACCCCACTCCGACCCCGGCAAGGAGTCTCGGGGAAGCAGACCTCTTGTATGAGGAAGGACTCAGTTCAAAGCCATTCAACAATGAAACTGGTAGGTCGTGAGCTCCTCGTCCCTAAAGGTTGAATGACTTCGTGGTGGGGCTGCTGCCAGAAGGTCTAAGAGGAAGAAGATGATAGACAGGACCTAGATGACCTTGAAAGTTACCTCCCCACACTTTATGAGATGTTTTTGCTTCAGGGCAGGAAATCATCCTTAAATATTTGTTCTGCCTGGCTAAGCAATGGAAGGTTAGCTGCCACCTGCCTCAGGGGCGTCCTTGGGCCTACAAGTTTCCTGAGGAGGGGCAGGAGGATCTTGAAGCTGAGTCATAGGCTTGGCTGCACATCTGGGGCCCCTATCAGCCTGTAGGGGTTACTGTCTGGCTGGCTGCCTGTAGCCCCCAAAGGGGCTAATCATGAATAAGAATCCTTCCCATTGACTCATTTAACTTTCTTACAACTTACCTATAGCCTTGAAATCTTTCAAAATTAAAGCAATTTTTAAAAATTTTTTGAAACTTGGATTTATGTATTTTGGAAAGAGGCTTCACGTCTGTACTTTTAAATTCTCCCCAGGACGGGGCGCCTGGGTGGCTCAGTGGGTTAAGCCGCTGCCTTCGGCTCGGGTCATGATCTCAGGGTACTGGGATCGAGTCCCGCATTGGGCTCTCTGCTCAGCGGGGAGCCTGCTTCCCTTCCTCTCTTTCTGCCTGCCTCTCTGCCTACTTGTGATCTCTCTCTGTCGAATAAATAAATAAAATCTTAAAAAATAAATAAATAAATAAATAAATTCTCCCCAGGAAAACTGAATCTGTAGATGGAACTAAAAAGTCGCTAATCTAAATTAATTCAAGAAATGCATATATAGGGGCACCTGGGTGGCTCAGTGGGTTAAAGCCTCTTCTTTCAGCTCAGGTCATGATCCCAGGGTCCTGGGATCGAGCCCCACATCGGGCTCTCTGTTCAGCAGGGAGCCTGCTTCCTCCTCTCTCTCTGCCTGCCTCTCTGCCTACTTGTGATCTGTCTGTCAAATAAATAAACAAAATCTTTAAAAAAAAAAAAGAAATGCATATATAAATAAAACTTTATTATTCTGTTTATAAATCAGAAATTCTTTGAAAGCAGATAACCAAATATCTCATTCATATCTAAGTGTATAAGTATGTATATAATGTATGTACAAGTATGTGTATAAGTGAAGTGTATATTTAAGTGTATATGTATAAAGTGTATAAAGTGTATAAAGTGTATAAAGTGTGAGTGTATATGTATAACTAAATGTATAAGTATGGGGCAGTTTTATTGTTTTCTTTAATCTTAATTTTATTTTTTAAAATTTTATTTATTTATTGGGGCACCTGGGTGGCTCAGTGGGTTAAAGCCTCTGCCTTCGGCTCAGGTCATGATCCCGGGGTTCTGGGATTGAGCCCCGCTTTGGGCTCTCTGCTCAGCGGGGAGCCTGCTTCCTCCTCTCTCTCTGCCTGCCTCTCTGCCTACTTGTGATCTGTCGGTCAAATAAATAAATAAATAAATCTTTAAAATTTTATGTATTTATGTATTTATTTATTTGAGAGAGAGAGCCAGAGAAGAGAGAGAAGCAGACTCCCACTGAGCAAGAAACCCAATGTGGGACTTGATCCCAGGACTCCAGGATCATGATCTGAGCCGAAGGCAGACACTTAACTGACTGAGCCACACAGGTGCCCCTAGGGGCTTTTTTTTTTTTTTTCTAATTTGACAGAGATCACAACTAGGCAGAGAGGCAGGCAGAGAGAGAGAGGAGGAAGCAGGCTCCCCACGGAGCAGAGAGCCTGATGTGGGGTTCGGTCCCAGGACTCTGAGATCATGACCCGAGCCGAAGGCAGAGGCTTTAACCCACTGAGCCACCCAGGCGCCCCCCCTAGGGGCTTTTATATACTGATTTTTCTTGAAAAGAATCTTGTCTGTATTTAACCCACTAAAATGCAAATGGCACATAATTCATCCAAAACATGAGGGCATCTTCTTTTTTTTTATTTTAGAAAGACAAAGTGTGAGGGGTTGGGGGGGCCCTCAGAGGGAGAGGGAGAGAGACTCTCAAGCAGGCTCCATGCCCTGCCCCCACCGCACCCCTTCCCCGGGGGCCCGCCATATCAATTGTGCCCTTTCATGGTGGGAAAAGAAAAAAAGAAATGAAAAGAAACATTTTCATTTATATTTACACCTTGCTTCATCCTCTGCAAGATGTCTTCCCATCTGCTGTCCCCACTGTCCTCTTCACAGCAGCCCCAGGAGGGAGACAGAGTCAGAACTGCCATCTCCACATGGTGCATGTGGGTAAACAGGCCTCAGGAAGGAAAGTGTCTTTTCTGCCACTTCATAGGTGCTTGGTGCAGACCCCAACAAAGGTACCCATGGCTCCAACCTCTCTTCTCTGCCTCCTGCCCCCTTTCAGTGACTGTTTTTTTCCTCCTTTCTGATCTGTCTCTCCTCTTTCAATCTCTCTGACTTGGTGTCTCTGTTTTTCTAGTTCCATTTTCCTCCCTCACATGCTCCAGCCCTCAGATTAGTGGCCACTTTGGAGGCTGTCCAAACTTCACCTCATTCTGGAAATCTGCCAGCTCTGCAGGCACAGCCCCAGGCTGCCCCAGGTTCGGCATCTCTGGTACTGTGGTGCAGGTACCTAATTGTGGATGCCGCTCCCAGTCTCTCCATCTGGCCCTAGATAAGATAAGGGTGGGGATCAGCCCTATAAACAGGCCCCAGTCATTCCCCTGGCCCAGGACCCCAGCTAGCTCGGACGCATCAGCCCCGGATCAGCATGGCCGTCCGCCTGTGGATGGTTGCCCTGGCTGTGGCTGCCCTCCTCATTGTGGACAGGGGTGAGTGGGCAGAGCCTGGACTCTCTGACTTGGTGATGGTAGATGAGTTTGTGGTGGGGGCAGAGACAGGCCCTGAAGCATCCTGTGAGGCCTCGGTTTTCTGCATATACCTTCTTTCTGTACCTCTCCACTGTGGTTGGGAAAAGCTCTGGGTTAGGAGAAAAGCTCTGGCCCAGAACTGCAAAAACCCCTCCTCTCTTGGGGCCTCTGTTTCTCCAGCTGTAGCATAGGATGTCTTTCTGGTTCAAAGCTGCTCTAAGCAACTCCTCAGCAAGAGATGTGGGAAGCAGCAGGGAGCAGGCCTACCTCGGGAAAGACAGGTAAATCTGCTGGCTGCAAGGTAGTAGGTGCTGAAGGAAGCCTGGCCCGGGTCCTCTGAGCTCCTGTTTGCTGTAACAGGTGATGCCTGTGGGACGGATGGCAGCTGTGTGAGCCAAGGGTAGCCCCTTTCCCCGGGCTAGACACATGCTGGAGTGGAGCCTTCTCAGGGCCTGGAGCACATCTGTGGTCTCATACCGACCATGTGTCAGGCATATTCTGGGCCTGATAAGACATATCAGTGAGCAAACAGAAAGAGAACTACCCAAATGAAGCTTAAATCCAATGGGGTAGGATGGAAGGGAACAGAAAACAAGATAGATGCAGTGTTAGAAGGTGATAAAGGGGGCGCCTGGGTGGCTCAGTGGGTTAAAGCCTCTGCCTTCAGCTCAGGTCATGATCCCAGGGTCCTGGGATCGAGCCCCACATTGGGCTCTCTGCTCAGCAGGGAGCCTGCTTCCTCCTCTCTCTGCCTGCTTCTCTGCCTACTTGTGATCTCTGTCTGTCAAATAAATAAATAAAATCTTAAAAAAAAAAAAAGAAAGAAGAAGGTGATAAAGGCTAAAGAAAAAATATTGGCTAGGGTTAAGAGGGAGCTGCCATGTTAAATCAGGGGGTTCTCTCCTACAGCAAGGCTTCAAGGGGGCAAGGGAGTAAGCCATGTGGGTATCTGGGAGAAGTTTTCAGACAAAGCTGACAGGCAGTGCAAAGGCCCTGAGATAGGAGCAGCATAGCTGGAGTGTTGGAGGTATGGCAAGGAGGCCACCAGTGTGGCAGGAGGAGAATGAGAGGCAGGGTGCAGAGCAATGGGAAAGGAGATGATAGAGGCAACTGGGAACTATACTATACTGGGTAAGGCTTTATTTATTTATTTATTTATTTTAAAAATAATTTTCTTTTTTTAAGATTATTTATTTATTTATTTGTCAGAGAGAGAGAGAGAGAGAGAGAGCAGGAGCACAGAGAGCTGCAGGCAGAACAGGCAGAGTGAGAAGCAGGCTCCCTGCTGAGCAAGGAGCCTGATGTGGGACTCGATCCCAGGACTCTAGGATCATGACCTAAGCCGAAGGCAGATGCTTAACCAACTGAGCCACCCAGGCGTCCCTGGGTAAGGCTTTAAAGGCCAGTGTGAGAATTTGGCTTTCCCTCTGGGTGAAATGGAAGACACTAAAGAATTTTGAGCAGGGTTTTTGTTTGTTTCTTTGTTTGTTTGTTTTTTTAAGATTTTATTTATTTATTTGACAGAAAGAGAGATCACAAGTAGGTAGAGAGGCAGACAGAGAGAGGGGGGAAGCAGGCTCTCCGCTGAGCAGAGAGCCTGATGCGGGGCTCCATCCCAGGACCCCGGGATCATGACCCGAGCCAAAGGCAGAGGCTTTAACCACTGAGCCACCCAGGTGCCCCAAGCAGAATTGTGTGTTAAAAGGATCACTCTAGGGGCGCCTGGGTGGCTCAGTGGGTTAAGCCGCTGCCTTCGGCTCAGGTCATGGTCTCGGAGTCCTGGGATCGAGCCCCGCATCGGGCTCTCTGCTCAGCGGGGAGCCTGCTTCCTCCTCTCTCTCTGCCTGCCTCTCTGCCTGCTTGTGATCTCTCTGTCAAAAAAAAAAAAAAAAAAAAAAGGATCACTCTAGTTGCTGTGTTGAGAACAGACTAACGGGGGAAGCAGGAAGACTACTTAGGACACTTCTGGAAGACCACTGACCTCATGGCCAGTCCCACTCCCACTCCCCTAGCTGAGAACACAGTCCTAGGTGCTGGGACAACAGAGCATGGGTTTGGGGGCTCTGCTTACTCCCAGCATGGCATCCGTTCCCTGAGCAGTTCTCCCACTGGGAACACTGAGGAGGCCTGTCCGGAAAAGAGTTCTTATGCCCATTTCAGACTCCTGCCGAGGCCAGGTGAGGAAGGGGTTCAAAAGCACCCTGAGAGTAAATTCAACCTCTTCCCACACCCTCCAGGAAGAAGCTCTATACAGAGTTCTGCACTCCACCCCCCTAAGATGCATTTTAGTTGTGGGGCACATTGCCACATGAGGGCAGAAGCATAGGAGCCCCAAGGAACTCAGGTCCGTGGGAGGCAAGTGACTCACTGAGTGGGACAGCCTGTGGTATGAAAGTGGCCTGAATGTCTGTGGCCCCAAAATTCATATGCTGAAATTCTAATCCCCAAAGTGTTGGTATTGGGAGGTGGGAATTTTAGGAGGCAACTAGGTCATGAGGGTACAGCCCTCATGAACGCGATTAATGCCCTTACAAAAGAGACCCCGCAAAGCTCTCTTGCCCCTTCTACCACGTGAGGACACAGTAAGCAGGCACCAGCTCTGAAGCAGGAAGAGGGCCCTCACCAGACACCAAATCTGCCGGGGCCATGACCTTATGACTTTCCAGCCTCCAGCATTGTGAGAAACAAATGTTTCTTGTTTTTAAGACACCCAGTTTATGGTATTTTGTTCTAGCAGCTAAACGGACAATAGACAAAAACTGGAGGCTAAATCCAGGTCTCCTCAGGAAACCCTGGGGGACATCAGGGAAGGATTCCCTGGGAAGTAGCATCTGAGCCTTACAATGAAGACAAAATCAGTAGAAGGGGGATAAAGACATTTCACCTAGACAGAAACAGTATAAGCTAAAGCAGAGCCTGTCCTGGAAAAATGAGCAGACAGGAATAGCTGAGGCATAGAAACATAGGGAGGTGTCGTAGGAAGTGAGTCTAGGAGGAAGTTTTCGATCAGCTCACATAGGGCCCTAAAAGATGAAGGAGCTCTGAGATCACAGGAGCCATGGAAGGCCTTTATACTTTTTTATTTTATTTTATTTTTTTTAAAATTTATTTGACAGAAATCACAAGTAGGCAGAGAGGCAGGCAGAGAGAGAGGAAGGAAAGCAGGCTCCCTGCTGAGCAGAGAGCCCGATGCGGGGCTTGATCCCGGAACCCTGGGATCATGACCTGAGCCGAAAGCAGAGGCTTTAAACCACTGAGCCACCCAGACGCCCTATTTTTTTAATGCTTTTTTTGTACAACAGTTATGTGCCATGAAATAAACAAATCTTATCACTCAGTGAATCTTATTCAATGAATTTTGACAATGCACATACATGTGTAACCCAAATCTCTATCAAGATACAAAACATTAGGGGTGCCTGGGTGGCTCAGTCATTAAGCGTCTGCCTTCAGCTCAAGTCATGATCCCGGGGTCCTGGGATCGAGCCCCGCATTTGGGATCTGGGACTGAGTCCCACATAGGGATCCCTGCTCAGTGGGAGGCCTGCTTCTCCCTCCCCCTGCTTTTTCCTCTCCCTCTGCCCCTCTTCGCGCTCTCTGACAAATAAATAGAATCTTAAAGATACAAAACATTTCTGGAGCACCTGGCTGCATCAGTCAGTAGAACATGAGACTCTTGATCTCAGAATTATGAGTTGGAGCCGCATGTTGGGTGTGGAGCCTACTTAAAATAAAAATTAAAAAAAATTCCAACACCCCAGAAACTTCCCTCATCCTAGTCAGTCCTCTCCCTTATCCAACCCTTGAGTCAACCACTGCTTTTTTTCCCCCCACCATAAATTAGTTTGGCCTGTTCTAGAATGTCACATAGTAAGCTGTATTTATCCCGAGGCTGCCCTTGACCTTGGCCTAAGGTGCCCCTTCCATGTAGTATATAGCCTTGTGTCTGGCTTTTTCTGCTCAATGTTTTGAGATTCAGCCATGTTGTTGCATATAACCATTGTTTGCTCATTTTATTTCTGAGTTGTATCCCAGTGTATGTATGTATCATAGTTTACCCATTCTGTTGAAGGACACTTGGGTAATTTCTCATTTCTAGTTTCACAATCACAGGAGAGTTTTGAGCAGTGTGGTGCTGGGTCTGCATCTTAATGTGCCATGCTTAAACAGCATTTCAGGGGTCACTTCACCTCAATTCCCTTCTCCCTATCTACCTTGGAAATCTCTTATAATAGCAACCCCAAGAAAAGCTAAAACCACAGTGGTGGGCACACCTCCAGTGATGGGAGAACTCTCTGCTTCTGGAGACAGCCTCCTTCACTGTGGCAGAGTTTCCACTGAGAGAAAATTCTGGAACTCAAACCTGCCTCCCTACAGCTTCCTCGCATGAATGGGCTCTGCCCTGTAAGGTTGAGAAGAGATCCTCTCTCCTTTGGCCCTGGGATAGCCCTTTAGA
This sequence comes from Lutra lutra, assembly GCF_902655055.1. NCBI lineage: Eukaryota > Metazoa > Chordata > Mammalia > Carnivora > Mustelidae > Lutra > Lutra lutra. The sequence goes on from NC_062290.1 coordinate 57,373,821, forward strand.
GACTTCAGGAAGCAGCCTGCCCTTCTCCAATTTACATAGACACCCTTCCTTCCACCTGTGGCATTAGATGTGGCTCCTCCGTTCCCTCATCTGCCTGTCACGTTCTCCACTCACATCAGCTTGTTCATGTCCTGCAAGCAGGGCATCGAGACCTTTAAGAGCCAAGAGGCACAACTGTGTGTATGAAAAGAACCAGGCTGGGGAGTGGCAGACCTGTGTGCGGTCCCAGCTCTGCCCAACGATCCCACAGGGAGCTTTGGAGCTGGGGTGGCCCTTCCGCATTATTTAGTAGAAATGAGGGGTTCTGGCCATTGTACCAACATCGACCTGTCATTGGATATGGCCTGTTCTTGGGTAGGGGATGTGACCATGGGTGAGGTACTCTTTTTTCTGAGAGTCATTTCTAGGAAGGGATTTGGTGTGAGTGGCCAATACTCACAGCAGCTGAGGAAATGAGCACCTCAGTCTGGCCTGCGAGTGGGATGTGGGTAGTGGACCGCGGCATCCTTCCCTCCCTGTTACACGACAGTGATAGAGATGTTAAGAGGAGTTAAGATCATGTGTTCTCCATGCTTGATTCATGCTAATTCAATTACTTTCATTATTATATGGGATATAACAATCCTAGTGGGATCTGACTAATAAGAAGAGGCTGGACTGCCACCTCCCTAGCCCTAGATTTTCTGTCTCTGCTCCAGCAACCCAAGGTTATAGCAGCTTTCTGAGATTCCCCCACGGTCTGGTGACTCAATACCCCTCCTTGAGGAATTCCAGACTAGATAGTAGCTGGAACAGGTCTCCCGAAACAGTCCTCAGATGCCAGACCTGCGCCTAGAGACACTATCACCTAACTCGTGTTTTTGCCTTTCAGAGACGCCCGTGTCGGCAACAAGCCTGATTTCCCCAAGAATGGTAAGGCAGCCCCTTCCAGGTTGGGCTCCAGGGCTGCTGTCCTGGTATCTCCTGGTCTTCCTTCGGCATCCATGCTAAGAAACCAGCATTTTTCTTCTTTGTACTCCTGTTCAAGTAACTGATGGCTCCGAGGTGGCTAGGGTAGCTTCCCGAGCCTGCAGGCTCCCCTGGCTGCCCTTCCAGGCTGAGTTGGCCCTGCCCCTTTGCCAAGGTCTCAAACCTGGCTTCCAGGACCTCAAGAGATCTCCCTAACCTGGTCTCCAGCGAAATCCCCTGCCCGGGCTCAGCAGGACTGAGCGTGCACTCTGTTTTGTGTAGTGAAGATGGACAGGCTATGGGGTTCAGGCCAGAGATACTCTGGCGCCCCCAGTCTGTGCCAGCCTCCCCCAACCACACCCCATCATTCATCCATCCCTTCACTCTGGAGGACAGACACCAAGTTGTCCCTGAATCCTGGTTCCACCTTGGCCCTGGGCCTGATGTCCGCAGGGATCCTAAGGCAGTGGTGCTGGCATCCCTGAGACCCTCAACCCAGCCTTCACCAAGGGGCCTCAAAGTTGCCTTCCCATCCAGCAGCCTTGGCATCTCCACTGTCAGCCTATCAGACCCAGGCCTATTATTGGGCCAAAGAAGTCAAGTACTTCTACATACATGATTTCAATTAATCCTGCATGAGAAGAATACTATTATTCATTTACAGTGTATGCAGAGGAGGAAGCTGAGGGTCCAAGAGTGGAGATGGCTCTCACAACTTCACACAACTCATAAGCGTGGAAGTCAGACTCTCAGTCTTATGACCACCACCACCAGAATGCCTCTTTCACCCCATCCTGTCCCACACTCCGATCCCAGTCCTGACCCAGCTTCCACCCTGACCTCGGGCCTGCCCTGAAACTCTTTCAGACTAGCCTCATTTAAGACCCAAGCCTTGTCCCATTTCTTCAGCCTTCCAGCACCAGGGGCCTGATGGCTCATGTCAGCCAGGGTGAGTGGAGAAGCCCTCAGTGAGGAGAGGCCCCTTGGGAGTGCTGGTGGTTCTGTCTCCTGGGTTCCTCACCGGGACCTGCAGCAGAGGTTCTAGTTAGACCCTCTGAAAAGTGCATGAACCCATCCCCAGGAGCTTGAGGCCATAAACTCACCTGACACACAGACACACAGACACACACTTGAATGCCCACAGACTTGGGTTCAGCAGACACAGGTACACACTTGTGTACACAGGCACAGCCCTACACCTAGTCATGCATGCACATCTAAGCAAACATGCCAAGGGGCCCTGAGTGATTAGTTTCATATCCACTGGACCAACACTGGGCCTTCTAGAATCTGGCTCTTCCCTGGTGCCCCTGACTCCAAGCAAAGTCCCTTGGTCCCTATTCACTGCCCCTGAAGTGCTGAGTGCCCTCCCTCCCTTCCTCTCTTTCACAGCCCATCTGTGAGCACATGGAGGAGTCTCCTGTCTGTTCCCAGACATCCAACCTGGTCTGTGGCACTGATGGTGTCACGTATGACAATGAATGTCAGATCTGCTTGACCCGGCTGTAAGTCCACCCCATACCTTCCCCTCAGCTTGCTTGGGCGGGCCCCAACTCTGGTGCATTCAAGTGTGAAAGGAACAAGACTTGACCTGCCTCTTCCTTCACATACCTTGGCTTGAGAAGAGTCCTCCAAAATTGCCCCTAACAGAATGAGCACAAGTATATTTCAAAGAAGGCACGTGGTTCCAAGTACAAAGTCTCAGCTGGTAGGAGGTTGGGGAGGGTGCAGAAACCCTGGGTTCTTTCCCTCATTCTGCCCCTGACAAACTAGTTGACTTCATTTGCTCATTTATTCCTCCAACCAATAATTATTTATTGAGTGTCTACTATGTTAGGCACTGGGGATACAATAGGATATAAGTTAGACAGCATCCCTGGCCTTCTGGAGCATGTAGTAGTTTAAGGAGGAAGTCAAACTAATGGTCAGCCAACTGTAGCACAGAATGCTCAAGGCTCAGATTGGGGCACTCAGGGTTCTGTGAGTGCAGGGCAAGGACAAGGGCAGGGAATACTTTCCAGCTCGGCTCTGAAAGATAAGCTGATATTGGCTTGGAAAGAGAAGGAACAAGGAAAGGTAATTCCAAGTAGTGAAATTAGATTGGAAAATGTCTAGAAAGAAAGAAAAAAAAAGTTTGTATTTGAGAAAATGTAAGAAATTGGATACAGTGGAGTATGAAATTTAAAGACAAGTGGGGAGAGGCAAGAAATGATTCGAGAGGTGAGAAGGGCTAGAACATGACCTCAGTATGTCTGATCACCTATTTGATCCCCTTTCTTCATTAATAAAACCCTTGAGCTGGGCCAGAGCTAATCAGGATCATGGAAGACAGTCTTTAGAAGCTACAGCATTCTGGGGAGCCTCGGTGGCTCAGTGGGTTAAGCCTCTGCCTTCAGCTCAGGTCATGGTCTCAGGGTCCTGGGATCGAGCCCTACATTGGGCTCTCTGCTTGGCGGGGAGCCTGCTTCCCTCTCTCTCTCTGCCTGCCTCTCTGCCTACTTGTGATCTCTCTCTGTCAAATAAATAAAATCTTAAAAAAGAAGAAGAAGAAGAAGAAGAAGAAGAAGAAGAAGAAGAAGAAGAAGAAGAAGAAGAAGAAGAAGAAGAAGAAGAAGAAGAAGCAGCAGCAGCAGCAGCAGCTATAGCATTCTGGCTAGAGAGGCAGGGTAGAGTCCCTGAAGGGTCTGTCCTAGTCCCTGATGAGATGGGACTCATCTTTGTCTCCTGTGATCCTAGGAAAACCAAACAGGACATCCAGATCATGAAGGATGGCAAATGCTGATCCCCATAGCAGCCTCTTAAGCCACAAAGTTTCGGGCTAGACCACAGTGCTGGGAGTGAAGGATGTGACATGAATAAAAGTTCCAGTCCAACTCAGCCAAGTGAGCCAGTATCTTTGGGGACTCTGATGAGGTGGTTGTTGGTGGTAGGTGGGTGTGGTAGGGATTCTGCCCTGACCTCCCTACTTTGATATCTTCTCCATTCCTCCAGCACTCCTCAACACTGTCACATGCTCCCCTAGAGGTCGCAGGTCTCTTCTGCTTCTTGAAGAGGTCAGTCCCTGTCCCCAGCACGCTTGTCTGCCCCAGCCTGCTTGTCAAGAACCCTAGGTGACCTCTGTACCCTCTCCCATTGTCAGAGAGCAGGACCCAGCCTTTGGGAGAGTCCTACACCCCTCATGGCCTTCTCCCTGGGTTGTACCAGCACCCCAAGTCTTAAGTCTTACACACACACATACACACACACACACACACACACACACTCTCTGATACTAATACTTAGATAGCATACACAATATATCTAAACTACTTGTTAAATTACTGACCTAGGTCTGTAACAGTTAAAAATAGCTGCCCCGGGCCTTTGAGTGTCTCCCTGCACCTTGGCCACCCACAGCAGGACGACATCCAGACCCTGCTCTGTTCTTCTGGTCACCATCCATTCTGACTGTTAATGTTGGCATTGGACACAAGTCCAGGCATACACACCACATGTGTACCTATACAATGGCTCACAAAAACACAGAGTATCCAGAAATCCCACCACAGAGGCCCTAGCCTGTGGTCCATGTCAAATAACCCTCTTTTGGCCAAAGTGAATAGAAGGAGCCACTTGATAATGGTGGCTGAGTAAAAGAGTGTGGAGACAAGTCCTGGCCAATAGAAGCAGGGTCACTTGGACTCAGATTCCTGCTTTAGGGGGGCCCGACTGAGCAGGAAATGTGCTGTGGGAAAACACATTGGGAAGAAAGCCAGGGCAGGAAAGGCAGGAACCAGCATTCCCCAGACAACTGAAATGGGGGCATGGACAGGAACTGTTGCTGATAGACCTGCAGGTAGAGGTCATCTACAGGCCCTACTACTTACTGCCACTGGTAACAGAAACTTTTGCTCCTCTCCTGCATAGGAATGATGGCGGTATTGAGTTTGGCTGTGAGAAACCCAAATGCCAAAATAACAGTGGCTTCAACAGTTCATTTTCCTCACACATGGACCTCTGCAGTGTGCTAACTTCATGCTCCTTATATAGTTACTCTGCTATCCTCATTAGTTTCCCCTTCAGTGTACATGACAGCTGCTCTAAGAAGGGCACTATACTGCCTCTGAAGATGATTCCCCATAAGACAAACACACTGTGTGTACAGCCCATTGCCTAAAATGGAGTCTCTTGGCCATGCTAGCACAAGAAGACTGGGGAAAACCATTATCTGGTGAGCCATGTGCTAAGGTGGAAATTAGTTCACTTATAGGAGAGTGACTGTTGGTGATCTCTAAGCCTCTGCCCTAAGTGGGAAGCCCCTCTTACACTCAGGGGGCACAGCTTCTCAGCCAAGCTTCCTGTCAGTGACCCTCCCCTCCCAGGCTTCCACAGCCATGATGAGGGATCCCAAAGATCACACCTGAACAATGTGCCCAGGTGCCAAGCACAACACTGGAAGAAATACCTAATTCCCCATGTTACAGATGTGGAAACTTGGCCCTGTCTCTGGAAACATAACTGGGTCCCCAAAGGCCCTATCTGTGGCACATGACCCTGCTGCCCTGGCTATTACCAATCAGCCAAAAAATTCTCCGCCAGATTTTCTGAATCGCAAATAAGGAAACAGGCAGTTCCTCTCTCATAGTGAAGCTGAAAGATGTGTGATGTGGGGGCTGCTGACAGCCACATTTCCTACTTTGTGGAAGAAGCAGGATTGAGAGAATGATGCCGGCATGCAAAGAAGGAGATGCAGAGACTGATTCCAGGCTGTGTTTGAATCCCTGAAGCCCAACTGCCCTCGAACACCCCAAAGCTATGTGGGATCACTTGACATCCTGCCAATAAATTTTCTTTCCTTTTTTAAAAGAAAGATTTATTTATTTAAGAGAGAGTGAGTTTAAGCAGGGGGAGGAGCAGATGAAGAGAGAATCTCACGCAGACTCCCTGCTGAGCACAGGCCCCAGGTGGGGCTCGATCTCATGACCCTGAGATCTTGACCTGGGCTAAAACCAAAGTCAGATGTTTAACCAACTGAGCCACCCAGGTGCCCCAGTACATTTTCTGTTTCAACATTCTCTTCGGAATTTGGTTTCTGGTGCTTTCAGTTAAAAGAATCCTGACTACCAAAGCAGGAATGGTGTCTCAGAGAAGGTAACCTTAATGCTGAGTCTTAAAGCAAGTAGAAATTGTGGTTTTTTTTGTTTGTTTTAAGATTTTATTTATTTATTTATTTGACAGACAGAGATCACAAGTAGCAGAGAGGCAGGCAGAGAGGAGGAATCAGGCTCCCCACCAAGCAGAGAGCCCGATGTGGGGCTCGATCCCAGGGCCCTGGGATCATGACCTGAGCTGAAAGCAGAGGCTTTAATCCACTGAGCCACCCAGGTGCCCCGCAAGTAGAAATTGTTGATTAAAACTATGTGTGGGAGAATTCTTCCAGCTCTGATTGGCTGAGGATGTTTATGGGATCACAGAGCCCCATTGGTTCCCCTTATAGTAAGACTGGCTATGTGCCAGGAAAAGTGGGCAGCGGGGAGTGTTCTTTCCCTGTTCACTGGCAGAGACACCCTGTGGATGTGCAGATCTGAGGGGAGGGGAGTGGGGGGGCTTGTGCACAGGCCCCAGTCACCACCCTGCACACGTGCCCAGTCCCCAGTGGCGCAGGGCCTCTCTTCTCCACCCTTTAATCAAACAATGGCTGTTGATGCAGTAAATTCCAGCGCTGACGGAATGCAGCTGTGGGAATATCATTGTAGATGTGTGCGTCTGACATTCATTCATTCTCCAAATATTTACTGAGCACCTATTATAAAATAGACAATGTGCTTGAAATATGCTGTTAACAAGACAAAAAGCCCCTTAACCCAAGAAACTTAGAGTCTAGGGTTAGAGGTAAATATTAATCAAATAATTCCACAAATAAATCATGGTTTATCATGCTACTTATCATAAAGAAAAGTTACAGCAAATTGTGAAAGGATATCACCGGGGGGTTTAAGATGTTCCCTGACAATAGGTGAGGCTTCTCCATGGAAGAGAGATATTTGAGTTAAGTTCAAGGGATGAACAGGAGTTTCTTAGGAAAAGGGTCGGGGAGGTGGGGGCAGAGAGAGATGGTGAGGAGCTGTCCAAACAGAGGAACAGCATATGCAGAGACCCCAAGGCAGAAGGCACACAGCATCTGGAAGACCAGCGTGCCTACCAGCAGAGAGCAAACAGGCCAGTGGCCGGGGATAAAAGGGAGAGCACATAGGGTAAGGACTTTGGCTTTTATCCTCAGGGGCCTGACATGCTAAGATTGGTACTTTATGGCCACTCTGGCTGCTCTGTAGGGAAGCTGCTCTTTGGAAGGCCAGAGAGGAAGTGGAGACCAACAAGGGAGAGGGAGAGAGAGGGAGAGAGATAAGAGCCAGCAGGCCCATGCTGTGGGGAGGAAGTACAGTGAAGAGTCAAACTACCAGCTTTATATCCTGGCTTTGCCACTTACAACCTTGAGAAATTACCTAAGCTCTCTGCTTCCTCACCTCTAACATGGGGACAGTATCTGTCTGCCTCCTAGAATGTATGAGCATTAAATGACTAATAGACCTGAAGAACTCAGAACAGTACCTCGCACACAGGGACCTCTCATTACATGCTTTGGTCCAGCGCCACACAGCTAGCTTATAAAAACTATCAGATAAATACTGAATTGCTGATTAAAGTGGGGAGTGGGCTAGGCTGAGCTGAACCTCATCCACTTATCCACCCCTGTCCTAGGTCCCACCCGCACAGGCCTAAATTCCTGGGGCTTCAGTCACTCCTCTCTGCCAAATAAGGTTGGCCTCAGAGTGGCCTATTGGAAGCCTGTCTCCCGGGCACTGTGTGGAAAAAATGGGGTGACAGCAGCTGACTCGGTTAAGAGTTGTAGCCTACAGGCCACTCTTGACTTATTCAACACAAATTACAGCTAGAACCACAGAAGGCTTTTGCTGCTCCTATTTAATCAAAAAAGGTTTAAACATTCTTTTGTTTGCTGATGATACATAAACTGCTTTTTAAAAAAAATGTTGTAACAGTGGAGGGGGCCACAAAACAAACAGGAACAGCCTTGAAGGAAACACTGACCTCAGAAGGGTACAGTGAACAGAAATACCTTTGAGGAACGCCTTAGAAATTTATGGTTGCCTTCACCACCTGCATCACTGTGGTTCCTTTCTCTGTCCCCCCACTTTGTATTTGTGACCTGGTTTCAAGCAGAGCTTTGGTCATTACTAGGTTCTAACCTTCTAAAGATTTACTTAAGCACAAAAGTCCACACATCAATACAAGCCCAACCCCAGGAATGGGCCTGAGGTCTCGTGGCCTGTGGCTGGGCAGGGTCACTGGGAAGTGAGATCAAGGTCTATGAAACAACAACCCAGCCACCTGTTCTAGAATTTGGTTACAATGAGGGATACCTGGACCACCCCGTGAGCCAAATACCTATTCTGAGCCACTCCCTAGATGTAACCTGGTGATTCTGGGTAACATCGACAGGCTACAGAATCATAAGGGCAAAAAGGCCTCATGAATCTGAAGACAGGGGTGCCCTATAGGAATTACTCCAACACAAATGAGAGGTCTCCCCAGCCCAAGGAAAGCACCCCAAGGTTGAAAGAATTGGCAAGATGGGCAGGAGAGGTCCCCCAGACAAGGTGGGCTGCTGGACGGCACAGCCACATGGAGACAGAATAAGAAAACAAGACAGGAGCTCCACTGCGGACTGTAGAGAATACTTGTTCATCGGGAACAGGGTAGGTGCAGGAAAACTGCGAAGTGGCCAACTGTCCCCAGCAGCCCTGGAGAAATCAGGTCACTTCTGTCCCAGAGAGGGCAGAGCTGGTGGCACTGTTCTTCGGGCAGCCCCGCCTCATTCCACCTCACCTCACTCGGTCAGGGCCAAGTTCATGGACTGTAGCCGCTCTGTCTCCTGGCAGATGTTCTGTTCCACCGTGTCACACTCAGCTAGGAATGCCTAAAACACAAGTGCAGGACAGTGAAGGACCACCTGGGGCTAACCTCTCCCTGCCCATGCGAGGCTCTTTGCTCAACCATTATGGGGAACCCGCGGGGAGGGATGGAGCTAGCCTGAGCTCCCAGGTAAGGGGAGGGAGGCAGAGCACAGCATAGGACCAGGGCTTCTGACAACAACCCCCCAGAAGGGTGGTGAGGACAGGAAGCCTTGCCACTGTACTACACAATTTCAGGGAACAGTGTTCACATGAATAGTGCCTCCTGGAATTATGTAATGTGGCATCATAACTGTTCTCCACTGATCTTCCTCCCCAGTGAGTTTAAATCCAAATATAATTACAGGGACATGAAAGGAGCTCTTATGTTCTGGGCTCACGAAATCACAATCAAAAGAAAGTCCACACCACATAGCACACCTTTACCGTATCCTACTCTGAATAGATAAACACACACACCAAGACATTAAACTTTGTAATGCTTCACCACACAACTCACCTGAACCCTTTTCACCAAACCCTTCCTTTTCAGTCTACTGTCTTTGAAATTTTCCGGCAGAATCTGTGGAAGAATAAGTTGACACATAAATCATCTCAATAAAAGTGACATAACAACATGACAGAATACCCACAGTCCACCAACATGAATGAGACGTGCATGTTCAAGAATGATTTTCCTTGATCTGTATCCTATGTGGCCGTTACCATGGCTCTTACCCCTATCCTTTGTTCTCAGGGTCTGGGTCATGGAAACTGATGTATAACATGGACTTTGTCCTTTCCCTGTGTACAGGTACTGTGTCCTGGCCACGTCATGAGCTCCGTGTGCTTCTTTATAACCACCCGCACTCCCTCAGAATCCCAGGCAGAGTAATTCACCGTCAAAAATGAGGCATCAGGGCACTTGGGTGGCTCAGGCGCTTTTGGCTCAGGTCATGATCCCCGTGTCCTGGGATTAACTCCCACACAGGGCTCCCTACTCAGTGGGGGAGTCTTCTCCCTCTGCCACCCACTCCTATTTGTGCTCCCTCTCTCTCAAAAATAAATAAAATCTTTTTTAAAATGAGGCAGCAGGCTAGAAATATCATTACTGCCATTCTATAACAGGGAACATGAGAGTCGATGACCCTCAACAGTCTCAGAAGAGCGGGTCTGACTGACTTCTGTTCAGGTAATGAGCCCAGTGGGGTACCGGTCACATGAGTAGCATGAAGCCCTATAAAATCGCCGTCCATTTGGGTCCCAACTTTGTGAGGATTAGATGCTTTTAGCATACATAAATAAATCTTTTTTTTTTTTTTTTAGATTTTATTTATTTATTTGACAGAGAGAGATCACAAGCAGGCAGAGAGGCAGGCAGAGAGACAGGAGGAAGCAGGCTCCCTGCTGAGCAGAGAGCCCGATGCGGGACTCGATCCCAGGACTCCGAGATCATGACCTGAGCCGAAGGCAGCGGCTTAACCCACTGAGCCACCCAGGCGCCCCAGCATACATAAATAAAAATGAAAAATCCCTATGTTGGTGGGAGGTGAGTGCCTAAAAATCGGAACGATCTTGTCTTTCTGTGTACCCAGCAAGGGCTGGGCAGTGTCTGTCACATGGCAGGCGCCCAGTACGCTCAGAAAATAAGAGTGCATTAATGAAAGAGTGAAACTGACTGAAACACAGTCAAAGCAAACTAGTTCTCGGCTGAATATGTACTTACCAGTGTGTCAATCTCTTCCAAGATTTTCATAAATTGCTCGATAGTGGCTTTTACTCTCCTATCAAGTTTGCAGAGGGCTTCAGCTTGCAAATCCTTGGCTAGGAAACCCTGTGCAGGAATAATGCATTATTGCAAGGGTTTCCTGAGGCTGACAGAAAACTCCAGGCCAAGGCACTGATGAAGCAGCCACCCACATTCGCCCAATAGTTTGGGCCAGACCTCAGACCTGCAACTTTATCTCTTGTGGTGCACCACCCCATGCACCACAATAGGCTGCAGGCCACTCTACCTCCCATGGCCCACTGGGGCTGCTAATGCTTCCTGGGGCCTGGCTCTGGTGAAGCTCCAGTCACCAACGTATACCCACACGTAAGAGGCAGACATTAAGAATGCAGGGTGTAAAGTCCGACAGGCCCAGTCTTGAATTCTAACTGCCTTTTACTGGCTTGTGATCGTGAGCAAGTTGCTTAACCCATCTGAGCCTTACTGTCCTCATTTTTAAAATGAAGATTATGATACACACACCCCAGAGGATTACTCTGAGGATAAAGACACACATAAGCAGACTCTTAATAGAATTCCTGACACGGACATGTGCTAACAACTGGCAGCATTTACACTGTTTTTATTAAACTGTCTTCCCATTTATCACATTGCTTGGCCTAGTGACCAGTTAGCTGGTGACAATGGGTAGACAGCCAGGATCTCTGAGGATGTTTATCGAAGATATAGATTTGACCACATGGAGTAAAAGCTTTAAACATTAGCCAGCAATTCCAAGTCAAAGAATTTATTCTATCCCCCCCCCCAAAAAAAATCAGAAATGGTCAAAAAAGATTTATGTTCAAGGATGTTCAGAGAAGCATTAACGCATAATGGTAAAATAACATTCGGTGATAAACAATAGAGAATTGGTTAGGTAAACCATGATACATTAACATTACTATGCAAGTTTCAGAGAGTATGATTTTTTAAAAAGATTTTATTTATTTGAAAGAGAGAGAGAGAGTGAGAGCAAGCAAGCATGAGCAGGGGGGTGGGCAGAAGGAGAAGCAGACACCTCAGTGAGCAGGGAGGCTGATGCAGGGCTCGATCCCAGGAACCCTGGATCATGAGCTGAGCCAAAGGCAGATGCTCAACCGACTGAGCCACCCAGGCACCCCAAGTATGATCATTTTTAATGACAAGAAAATGCTCAATTTTTTTATCCAATAAAAGAACAATTTACAAAGTATACATAACACTGTATCAAATTTTTTAAGATGAAAAAGCATATTCCAGTCTTCAGTACTGGTTATCTTTTGAGTCAGGACCTTATAGGTATTAGTGCCCATATGTTTACCTAAAAGTTATACAACCTCCATGTATTACTTTTGTAATTAAAACAGAAACCTACATCTATTAACGTTATAAAGTGAGAGGAGAAAAAAATATGTGGTTTGGGGCTAGATCACAATCCTTACTTAGTTGTTTTTTTGTTTGTTTGTTTTTTAAGATTTCATCTACCGGGGGGCCTGGGTGGCTCAGTTAAGTCTCTGCCTTCGACCCAGGTCATGATCCCAGGGTGCTGGGATCGAGCCCCACATTGGGCTCTCTGCTTGGCAGGAAGCCTGCTTCTCCCTCTCCCCCTCCCTCTGCTTGTGTTCCTTCTCTTGCTGTGTCTCTGTCAAATAAATAAATAAAATCCTTAAAAGAAAAAAAAAAAGATTTCATCTACCTATTTGACAGAGAGCACAAGCAGGAGGAACAGCAGGCAGGGAGAGGGAGAAGCAGGCTTCCCACGGACAAGGAGCCCAATGTGGGACTCGATCCCAGGACCCGGGATCATGACCTGAGCAGAAGGTAGCCACTCAACTGACTGAGCCACCCAGCACCCCCTTACTTAGTTTTAGTACCCCTTCTCTAATACAAGGAATTGAACAGGATGACCCCCCGCCTTCCCTGCTAAGATCAAGCTCAACTTGGACCTTAAATGTTCTTTGTCTTGCTAAACACATTCTAACAGCTGGGCCTGAGAAAATCTACCTGTTCTGTTTCAGACAGTATGTGACCCTGGAATGGCAGGTGCTCTCCTAGGAGCACAAATGGATGCTGGCTGGGGTTTGAAAATGGCAATGACAAGAATACTTCTAAAGCACTTAGTATGCATCAGACTCAAACTACAGTTTTTTGTTTTTTTAAATAAGCTCTATGCCCAAAGTGGGACTTGAACTCACGACCCTAAAATCAAGAGTCACATGTTCTACCGACTGAGCCAGCCAGGTACCCCTCGAACTGCATCATTTAATCCTCACACCGACCCTGAGAGGAGGTACCATCATTTTTCCCTTTTAAGGAACTTGAGACCCGGCAAATTTGCCCACAGTAGTAGAAAGGGTAAAGCCAGGATCTGAACCCAGGGAGACTAGAAAGCCTGCCCTCACAACCACACATTTGTATCTCCCCAGAGACAGTGACCTGTTGGATTCCAGTAAGCTCTTTGTTCAACTCTTGCAGTTGGTCAGCTATCTTCTCCACAGACTTCTCCAAACCTTTCAACTTCTTTAGTTCAGCCTCTTCCTCTGGACTATTCTAAAATGTTAAAGAATAAAATGAAGTCAATAATCACCAAGAATACTGGCTTCTAACTGGAAAGAAAAAAATAATTTCTGACCATAACTGGACTAAACCACTCACCTAGAAAAAATAACCTTAACTCTGCTGCTCCTTGGAAAGCAAGCTGGAGGGTTTACACATGGAGGTTTCCTACCTACAAACACTCTAGACTAGAGTGAAGAAACTAAGTAAACATTCTGCAAGGACCCAGACAGCTTGGGTTGAGAGAAAGGAGCCAAACCAAGTGCCAGAGTCAACCTGAGGCTGGGGCAGCTGACTCCAGACTGAAGCCTCCGGGGGAACAGATGACAGTGAACACCTGTGAGGAGTCCAGAACGGTGAGACAGGTGGAATCCTACCATTCCTTTAAATGAATTCCTTAGTGTCACCCACCAGCTGAGCTCTCCCATTTAATAAGACGATGATAATGATGAATACCTTCGTTGGGCATTCCCTCCACTATACTAAACACTTCATCTGTACTATTGTTTTAAGCCTTACTACAAGCCAGTGAGGAAGGTAGTGCTTTAGATGATGAAACTGAACTTTAATATAAAGTAAGGTAAGGTCACACATCCCAAAAGAGGTGGAACTGAGACATGAATCAGACTTGGCTTCACATACCCCAGGGCAACTCCAATTAGGGGTTCTATAATTTCTTCAGACTCAACCCTTAGGTTCTGCCCATCACCCAGAACTATTCTCCCCGACCCTTGAGCAAGAAATCTAGAACACTTCCCCTTCTCTCATCTCAACAACTAGTAGTCAGGGCCAGCAGCTTCCTGCTTTTACACTACCCCAAACTGTTCACATTCTTCTTTGTGGCCAAATCCTGAGTGCCAGACTTCTGGCTGTTCTGCGGCTGGACTAGATCTTCTTTGCCTTCATGTTGCTAATCTCTGTCCCCTCTCCACGCTGAATCAGCCACCTACTCAAAGTAAGGAAACTTCCTATGACCAGCAGTTTCAATGTGTCATAATGCAGGGCTGGCCATAACCCTCTCTCATCACCCCAGGGGCTACTGTCCTCACCAACTGACTCTTTTCCTCCCATGGCTCTTTTTTTTTTTCCTTAAAGATATTGTTTATTTGACAGAGAGAGCAAACACAGGAGGAGCAGCAGGCAGAGGGAGTGGGAGAAGCAGGCTCCCTGCAGAACAGGCAGTCCAATGTAAGGCTCAATCCCAGGACCCTGGATCATGACGAGCTAATGGCAGCCACTTTACTGACTGAGCCACCCAGGCACCCCTTCCTCCCTTGGTTCTTTAGTCTGAACCTTTCTTTCTAACCAAAGAGGGCTTTCCCTTGTGGAAGATTTTAGTGGAAAGGGTGTTTAAAGGGAGACAGATTCATGAAATTTGCAGAGGATTTATTTCAATAGAAGTTTCTCTTGCAAATCCCCTCCATGTGAGTAAGACCTGACTCAGGCACCATTTTAACCAGATTGAGATCCATCACCAACATAAGAGCTATGTTACTGATGCGGCATAACTGATCATAATTCCCAGAACAAAAGCCATAACCAATAGGAGCCAGAGGGCATGAGAATAACAAACCTCGCGACATCAAATAAATGGAACTACATCTGTTTAGAAAGAACTATTTCACTAATGTAGAATGTAGGTCCCCAATTAGGCCTTCTAAATAGAAATATGTATAGAAGACCTTAGTCAGGGATGCCTGGGTGGCTCAGTTGGTTGGGTGGCTGCCTTTGGCTCAGGTCGTGATCCCAGCGTCCTGGGACGGAGTCCCACATCTGGCTCCTTGGTCGTCAGGGAGCCTGCTTCTCCCTCCGCCTCAGCCTGCCACTCTGCCTGTGCTCGCTCTCACTCTCTCTCTCTCTCTCACAAATAAATAAATAAATAAAATCTTTTAAAAAAACAAAAAAAGACCTTAGTCATTTGATTCTGGGGTATTCTGGTAGAAAAAGCAATTTACCTTCTTCCCAATTAACATGACTCGGCAACCATTTTGTATTCCGAGTGCTGACAGTGGCTTCTCCATTTCCTTCAGAGATTTTCCTGGAAAGAGAAGATAAGCCAAGTGGTAACAACTGTACAACACTGAAAATAGATTCTACCAAGGTTACAGGAAATAGACAAGTGTGTTCACTAATAAGAAGAGGATAAATTGGTATAACCTTTTCCGCAGGTGTCTTGATCTAGTAATTTCACTTCAGATTTTCTCCTAAACAAATAACTGAATATATGCCTGCACAGTAAGTGTTATAATTTTCAATGAAAGCTTAATCATAATAGCGAGAAACTAGAAAGAGATAAATGTTTAGGAACTGGGGCTAATTAACTATACATCAGTACAACAGAAGACTTTGTAGGCATTAAAGCTAATTTTTTCAGGAAACTTTAATGCCATAATAAATGTTGATGGCTCAGTTTTATTAGAAAAATGTTATAAAAATTGTATAGTCAATATAATCTCAGTTTATCAACTACACACACACACACACACACACACACACAAACCCACACTTCAGGATGCCTGTACAAATCAACAGGAATATCCTGAAATGTGATGAGGGGTTTTATCCAGAAGAACATTTTCTTCTTTGTGCTTTCCTCTATTTTGAAACATGGTGTCTACTGCCTTTTATAATTCCATAATAAAAGAGTTTTTAAAAGAAAACACAAGGGGCGCCTGGGTGGCTCAGTGGGTTAAAGCCTCTGCCTTTGGCTCAGGTCATGATCTCAGGGTCCTGGGATTGAGCCCCACATCAGGCTCTCTGCTCAGCAGGGAGCCTGCTTTCTCCCCCTGCCTCTCTGCCTACTTGTGACTTCTGTCTGTCAAATAAATAAATAAAGTCTTAAAAAAAAAAAAAAACACAAGGAGTTGCACTATGATGTATAAATAAAAATGCTTCCCATCACTAAATTCTTGTTTTGAAGATTTTATTTATTTGAGAGAGAGAAAGAGCATGAGCAGAGAAGGGGCAGAGGGAGAGGAAGAAGAAGCAGGCTCCCTCTGAGCTGGGAGCCCAGATGCAGTGCTCGATCCCAGGACCCTGGGAACATGATATAAGCGGAAGGCAGATGCTTAACCGATTGAGCCACCCAGGCGCCTCTCCACCCCCTTCACTAAATCCTTTATAACTGGCACCAAATGGGATAAATTTGGCCCCATCAGATACTATAATGAGTTCCCATGGGAATGGGAAGAAAGAATGGGATAGAAAGGGAGTGGGTCCTAGTAGAAATCAGCATCATCCACTGGGCTTGCCACATCCACCCCTGGTAAGTTTGTTCAACATCTTCTCTGTGTCAGCACTATGCTGAGCACTGGACACAGGAGTATCTTCCCTCAAAGAGTTAGTTATTCTAACAGAGAAATAAGATGTTCAGCAACTATGAAAATAATTATTATTATTTTTTAAAGATTTTATTTATTTGACAGACAGAGATCACAAGTAGGCAGAGAGGCAGGCAGAGAGAGAGAGAGAGAGGAGGAGGAAGCAGGCTCCCTGCAGAGCAGAGAGCCTGATGTGGGGCTCCATCCCAGGACCCTGGGATCATGACCTGAGCCGAAGGGAGAGGCTTTAACCCACTGAGCTACCCAGGTGCCCCTGAAAACAATTATTTAATAGTAATTTCAATACAAATTATGCAGAAGTGATAGGAAGTGCCATATGCACATATGATGGGAAGAGGATCTAACATAGCCAGGGAAGACTACCCATGTGCTTTTACCCAAAATGGTAAGATTCTGCCATCCTCACGGGACTTCAACTCTAACACCTGTTCAAGTGTTTGAAAGTGTCCTGTATATAGTAGGTCCTCAATAAAATGTGTTGAAGGAATGCATGAATAAACAAGCAAGTAAGTATAATCCCAGTTTAGGGGGGGCCCACATCGGGCTCTCTGCTCAGCAGGGAGCCTGCTCCACCCCCCTTTTCTGCCTGCCCCTCTGCCTACTTGTGATCTCTGTCTGTCAAATAAATAAATAAAATCTTAAAAAAAAAAAAAAAGAATTATCCCAGTTTAAAAACTAAGAGTTATCATTACATAAGGTTAAGTAGTTTTAAACAGGCCCTTTAGCCATTAGGACTCAAAGCTGAAAGAGAAATGCCTACCCTTAAATATAAGTTTCTGAAAAGGCAGTGGGACTCCTGTGGCCTCTTCAACAACCTGGGCCAGGTCTTGGACAACTGGCTCACTACAGCCCTGTTGTGGGGTAACATGAAGATCGTGCTTCTCATTGCCTGGGGAGAGAGAAGAGTGTTCAATGAAGAAAATTCTTTCACATAAACCATTACAGGCTGACACTATTATATTTATTTACCCAGCCTTCAAGGCCCAGTTCATTTGCCACCTACTCCAAACAGTCTGACCCACCCCCCCCCCCAATCTTCCCAGCTTCATCTGGTGACCTGTCCAAGAATTTTTGTTTCCTCTATAATAATAACTAACAATTTAGTGATATCAGCTAGCATTTTAAGCACTTAACATGCATAAAGGACTGACAGGCTCATTTCAAACATTATCTAACTTAATTCTCAGAACAA
The DNA here is from genome assembly GCF_902655055.1 of Lutra lutra. Lineage (NCBI taxonomy): Eukaryota > Metazoa > Chordata > Mammalia > Carnivora > Mustelidae > Lutra > Lutra lutra. Next base: position 57,391,554 of record NC_062290.1, read on the forward strand.
CCCCATATACAGATAAGCAAACTAAGTTCCGTTCAGTTAAGACCTGCCCCTGGAGACTCAAATGAGGAGTAAAGACCTGACTTCAGATCTGATTCCTAAGGCCATGTTTTTTCATCAGAAGCCATCTGCTTCCTGTGGCCTAACTGCCTTGTACTCTGTAATGTTCTTGTCTCCTTTGCTGTCATGAGTAAGGGATTCCTCCAACCAAGTCTCTCCCACTGGGCACACCTGGACACATACGTGGTTGGTGCTCAGTAAATAGACAACGAGTGAGTAAACTCAAACAGCAAAAAAACTTTTTTGCCCAGAAATGTCAATTCTTTTCCAGGTATGTGGACAGTGAGGAGACAGCCCATGCCCAGAGCTTATGCCAAGCCTTGAGCCTGCACAAGAGTCACATGCAGTTAGTGGGACAAGTGCTACCAACTCTACTTCACAGGGAAGAAACCAGAAGCCTCGAAAGAAGACATCCCAAGGTTACTCAAAACTGAAGGATCTAGAATGCTAATCTTCAGATTCTGAGGCCCTCGGGTCTCCGCTAGTCCTGAAGAGCTCTTGAGAAAACTGACTTTTTAGATCGATGTCAAGTCCAACATTAGACAGACCCAGAGGGTGCCCAGAGAGTATGCTTGGATCCACAGCCCACTCAAAGAACGGACGTGAGTTTAGGCTCCGCACACACATAGGTGTCCAGACACAGAGCAGTCATACATGCACGACCAAATACAACCCTGATACTAAGACCCACAATAACTGCTCAGGCACAAACTAACGCATACAACCAAGACGACGACATGAAGTACGGACATAGACGATAAAACAAATGGCCTGAGTCAAAATACAGCGGCCACTGGACAGGTGTGCTGATACAAGACCCGCACAAAAGCAGGTCTCAAATACAAACAAGATCCCACACTTCCGAACACCAGGACCAACACAAGAACACATCCTTTTGGAGGACACGTGGCCAAACCCACAGACCCCCGTCGGGCTTTGGTAGACTCGCATCGCGCCCACCCGGCACGGAGCCCACCCGGTTGTCCGAGCTCACTGTGGGTGACGGTCACGCTGAGCCCGGCTGCCGCCATTTCCTCGCTCTGGGTCACCTCTTCGCTCCGGGCCACCTCTTCTTTCCGGGCCACCTCTTCGCTCCCGGCCTCTTCTTCGCTCTGGGCCACCTCTTCACTTCGGGCCACCTCTTCGCTCCCGGCCGAGCGAGGCCGCACTTTCTTCATCCGCGGCCTTCGAGCGCCGGCGGCGGCGCCCCTGGTGGTTCTGGCATGTCCGCGGGCCGCACTCCGGATGGATGTTCGCTGAGAGCGAGGCGGACCGCGCTCGGCCGGGGGCACCGACTGGCGTGGCTCCCGGCCCGGCCGGGGGTCGCGCCGCCGGGAACCCAGCCGCCCCCGGTCGCCTCGCGGTCTTCGAGCGCCACCGCGCTCCGCCAGACCCGCGCTTGTTGACCACTCAGCGGAGGGCGCTGAGTTCGGCGTGTTGCAACCCCGCCTGGCTCCCGGCCCGCCCCGGCCCGCCCGGCTCCCGGCCCGCCCCGGCCCGCCCGGCTCCGGGCCCGCCCCGGCCCGCCCGGCCTACCCGCCCCGCCCCTCGGGGCACGCCCGGCTCTGGCCCGGCTGTATTCAGCCAAAGCCTCCCCGGCCCCACCCACTCAACCGAAGCCACGCCCCACTCATCTGGAACCCCGCCCCACGCCCTTCACCGAGGCCACGCCCCTGTTGACTGTCCGCCAGCTCCAACCTCCCCGAGCTCTCCTTCCCCGGAAGGCCGCGCTGAAAACCCGGAAAAAGAGTCGGGAAACGCCAATAAGCACATTGCGCTTGCGCAGGGGGGGCCGGAAGTCAAGGAGGAGGCGGAGGTGATTCTGCTTCCGTTTCTAGTTTTGCTCCAGTGTTTAGGTTTTCTTCGTGGCCGCCCAAGATGAACCGATTCTTCGGGAAAGCGAAACCCAAGGCTCCGCCGCCCAGCCTGACTGACTGCATTGGCACGGTGGGCACTTGACCACACATAACTAGACCTAGGGACTCTGACACTCCCGACCCCGCCCACCCTCGGTTCCAAGCTCCTACTCGTCCTTTCCATTCTCGGTTCCGGACACCTCGGGCCTCTCCACCTTATCTTCGTTCCTGTTACCCAGGTCATTCCTGACGCCACAAACCAGGAACCCCCCAACCCTGCTTGCACCCAACCCCCTCTGAGGTCCGCTGCCGTGTTTACTCGCTTTTTCCTTCTGCCCCAACCAGCCATAGGCCCACATCGTTTCCATTTCGTCCAGCCCGACCCCTTCCCCCCTTTTGTCCTTCATCCCTCGCCCAGATCAGGATCCTCAACATGGTATCCTAGGTCAACGTATACGTACCCCAATCCTGGATCTCAGTAACAGGAAACTCAGGACTCTGACCCCTCACATTAAGCCACCACCCTTTATTTAAGCGAACAGCAATAGATTTACAGGCCTAGCCCATTTCACACACCTGGTTGAGTCCCCAGCCTGACTAGTCTCTGATTGTAGAAGAATGGCACCTCAGCCCAGTGGTTCCTGAATTCTTTTCTGCTCAAGCACACTTGAAAGGGGCCCTAGAATATGAGAATCTGAGGAGTGGAATATAGTTTATAAAGCCTCTCCGTGTTTCTGACTAGTAATCTCCCCCTAGTTGGGAACCACCGTCCCTCCTTCTTTCCTCTCCTGCCCCTTCTCATCTAAGTGTATTGTCCTAACTACTTCTGTTTCCTCAAGGTGGACAGCAGGGCAGAATCCATTGACAAGAAGATTTCTCGACTGGATGCTGAGCTTGTGAAGTATAAGGATCAGATCAAGAAGATGAGAGAGGGTCCCGCCAAGGTAAGGTAGGCGGCAGCTGCAGAAGTTGCTGCAGTAGCCTAATTTGAGCACCTCTGGAAGTAAGGCCCACTGGTAGTCTGGTAAGGAGAAAACATGTGAAGGTGTATCCTTCAAGGAGGAGGGTTTGCATCTTGATATGAGAGGAAGACTGGGGTTTAGTCTGGTGGAGAGAATTTGCTAGCAGTTGGTCCAGAAGCATGTACAGGGAATTAATACATTCTACTGAGAAGGTGGCAATCTCAGAACAGTGTATTGCCAGGCTGGGCGGGTATAATAGGCTGGTTAAGGAATGGCGTGCTGGGAAAATTACTGAACTAGGCTTCTGGAGACCAGTGTTTTATTAATAACACCATCACTATCTACTAGCTGTAGCCATCATAAATCACTTAATACCTTATTTTCCTCTTCTATTAGGTAGAAACAGAGATTACCATACTTAAGTGCATGGACTGTGGATATAGAACTACCTTCTTTTTTTTCCCCATCTCTGTAACTTATTAACTATTTGAGCTAGGTTATTTAGTGTCATTGAACCTCAATTTCCCTATCTGTAAAATGGGGATAACACCTACTTTCTAATGTGAAGATTAAATGAGGTAATTCATGTGACCCATCTAGCACTGTGTCTGGTACATAGGAACATTCATAAATAATAAATGCTTGATATTGTTATCATTTGTGAGATAATATCTGCTTTTCCTTCTTCACTGGAGGAGACAAATAAAATGATTTATGAAACCGTATAGGAAGGGAAGTGACAAGAGGCTTTTTTCAGCCATCTTAGTTGGATGGAATGAAGAGTGACCAGAGGCAGGAAAGCTCATCTAGATTTGAGATGAAAGCCTAAACCATGGTGGTGGTCAGGAAAATGACAGGAAAATCAGTTTGCAAGTGAGTTCTGAAAATCAGTAACAAGAATGCTGCATGAAGAGACAGAGGAAATACAAGGTTGATATAAAGCTTCTTAACCTAGAAAAGGGAAAGATTGGTGGGACCATTGTTAATATTGGTGAGAGCAGGTTGAGGATTTGGGGCATGTTGCGTTTGAGTGGATAGCAAGATGTCCAAGTTGAGAATCTCCCTAAGGCAACTGGATGTACAAATAGGCAGTATTAGGGGTCACCATGGAGCAACTATGCACTAAAGGGAGTGCAGTTCAGTACCCTGAGATGTAGGATCCAAAGACAGAGACGAGTTGAGGCTTAAAGACTGTGCTTGGGAGGTGAAGAAGAGTCCAGGAGCTATTCTGTCTACGACTTTGAAGAAGAAAGTAGATATGTAAGTCCAAGGATATGGGAGATTTCTTTTACTATATGTGTGTTTTCTACTTCTTTTAATTAAAATCTGTTTTTCTCCCCAGAATATGGTCAAACAGAAAGCCTTGAGGGTTTTAAAGCAAAAGCGGATGTAAGTTTATAAGTGTGACGTCCTTTCCTCTAGCAGGTTTAACTAAAAGGGAAATGGTCTTTTATTCTTCAGTTTTTCATACTATTTTATAAGCATTCTTGATTTAGTTGCAAATTTCATTTATCTATCTGGTGAGCTGGGTTTTTCTCCCCCTGCATGTTCAGCACTATTTGTTGCAGCACTGTCCGTCTAACCAGAACTTTTTGCTATGATAAAGATGTTCGGTATCTACGCTGTTCAGTACAGTAGCTCTTAGCCACGTGTGGTCTTGAACACTTGAAAAGTGTTTAATAAATACTTTAAGTAGCCATATGTGGCTAGTGGCTTCTGTATTAAACCACCCAGATCTATAGGGTTCTTCCATTATTTATTTAATTACATAAGCCTTTTTGTTTGTCTGTAAAATTGAGAATCCTGAATACTTGTTCCCTCCCAACCAGAATAGATTTAAGGGTCCTTAATTTATTTTAGGTGACTATGTCTCAGTGTTTGAGCAGAAGTCAAGTAGCATCTTTGGTGCTTACCCCTGTAAGCTGATGAGACCTTCTGCAGGTTTGCAGGGGTCAGATGTAAGCAGCTTATAAGGAGCCAGAAAGGTTGTTGATATCTCTATTTTTTTTTTTAAAGATTTTATTTATTTATTTGACAGACAGAGATCACAAGTAGGTAGAGAGGCAGGCAGAGAGAGAGAGAGAGGAAAGCAGGTTCCCCGCTGAGCAGAGAGCCCGATGTGGGACTCGATCCCAGGACCCTGAGATCATGACCCGAGCCGAAGGCAGCGGCCTAACCCACTGAGCCACCCAGGCGCCCGATATCTCTATTTTTATTTATATTTTATTTTAAGATTTTATTTATTTGACAGCCAGAGATCACAAGTAGGCAGAGAGGCAGGCGGAGGGCGGGTGGGAAGCAGGCTCCCTGCTGAGCAGAGAGCCTGAAGTGGGACTCAATCCCAGGACCCCGGGATCATGACCCAAGCTGAAGGCAGAGGCTTTAACCCGCTGAGCCACCCAGGTGCCCCTATTTTTATTTTTAAAATGCGTTTTTATCAGATAACCACCTTCCTCCGTCTAAATTAGACAAAATTGGAAAAAGAAATTGATAATGGTGAGAGTACGGTAAACCTGTTCTTCTTAGTAGGTGGCACTGCAATATTTAAGTAACTTTTTTTTTTTAACAAAAGGAATGTATATTCATCATAGATGCTTGGAAAATACATAAACGTGAACAGAAGAAAAGAACATTTACCTAGAGTCCTACTACCAGAAATAACCATTTCTTAGTTTCTTTTCTGTGCTTGTGCATGCGTGGAATCTGCATATAGCTTTTTTGAAGAAAAATTGTACTGTGTAAATATAGGCTGTCCCTTTCCACTTCACATTATATCGTGAGCATTTCTCTCCTTTTACACATTCTTTGGAAGCTTTAATGGGGTGGTGATAGTTCTACTACCATTTGCCTGCACCGTGAATTGACCAATTTTCTTCTGGTTGGATAGTTAGATGGTTTCCAAATATTATGTAAAGACCATACTGACATAAATCTTTTGAGTAGTATCATACTTTGATATAAAACTTTATTTTATTTTATTTTATTTTTAAGAGTTTATTTATTTATTTGACGGACAGAGATCACAAGCAGGCAGAGAGGCAGGCGGGCGGGGGGGGGGGAACCAGGCTCCCTGCTAAGCAGAGAGCCCAATCTGGGGCTCAATCCCAGGACCCCGGGATCATGACCTGAGCCGAAGGCAGAGGCTTTAACCCACTGACCACCCAGGCACCCATAAAACTTTGTTTAAAAAAAACATTTTGGGGGCGCCTGGGTGGCTCAGTGGGTTAAGCCGCTGCCTTCGGCTCAGGTCATGATCTCAGGGTCCTGGGATCGAGCCCCGCATCGGGCTCTCTGCTCAGCAGGGAGCCTGCTTCCTCCTCTCTCTCTGCCTGCCTCTCTGCCTGCTTGTGATCTCTCTCTGTCAAATAAATGAATTAAAAAAAAAAAAAACTTAAAAAAAAAAACATTTTGAACACCACGTATTACATCAGGCTAGATGAATTACCTAATTATGGATACAAGATTAATAAAAAATAATACCTGTCCTCAAGAACTTCAGTCTACTGGAAAACTGGTTTAGTTATATGTATGAAAAGCCATAAATCTTGTCTTATCCTGGGGCGCCTGGGTGGTTCATTCAGTTGAGCGTCTGCCTTTGGCTTGGGTCATGATCTCCGGGGTCCTGGGATTGATCCCCTCAACGTGCTCCCTGCTCAGCGGGAGGTTCTGCTTCTCCCTTTCCGTCTGCCTCTGCCCCTGCTTGTGCTCTCTCTCTCTCTATCTCTCTGTCTCAAATGAATAAATAAATCTTTAAAAAAAAATCATCTTACCCTGTGCCCCAAAGAATTCCACTTTGCGGATTGATCATAGGAGATCATTTGAAACATCATTAAGACACAATAAGGTTATATAGTAACATAGATAACAGCAAAGGCTATAATATTAAGTGGAAAATAGTCTCATAATTAAGATACAAAGACAAAAGACTGCCAGGGTACATCAAATGATATTTGTGTTAGAGTGATTACATTGTTTTTGCTAGTTTTTCTGTGTATTTAATTTTTTTAAGGTTTTTTTTTTTTAAAGAAAATTCCTATTTAGTGTTAGAGATACTTTCTTCCTGAGGATTTCTATCTTTCTTATATTTACCATTCTTAATTGATTCTAAAAAGGTATGAGCAGCAGCGGGACAATCTTGCCCAACAGTCATTTAACATGGAACAAGCCAATTACACCATCCAGTCATTGAAGGACACCAAGACCACGGTATTTCCATAGCATCTTTTCCCATGATTTTATTTTATTTTCTTACTCTTCTGTTTTTTTCCCACAGTATTTAAAAGACAATTTCACCAACATGGCTTCTGAAGACATTGTATTCTCTTTTATCTTTTTTTAGGTTGATGCTATGAAACTGGGAGTAAAGGAAATGAAGAAAGCATATAAGCAGGTGAAAATCGACCAGATTGAGGTGAGTTATATACTGGTTTCTGCAAGAATGTACACGAGTTTGGAAAGAGTCTAAATGAATGTGTATGTGATGTAAACAACACAGAAGACTATTTGAATCTTGGGCTTGCCATTTACTAATAGAGTGACTTTGGGAAAGGGTACCAAATGTCTCTGTTTCCTTGTTAACACAAGGATCCTAATGCCACATATGGTTATTACGAGGATGAAATAAATGAGCTGGTGTCTCTATGCACACAATACCTGGCAAATAATAGACACTCAGTAAATAAGCTACCAGTTTCCCGTTACTTCTGACTCACTTAATGATTTTGAGTCTGTTTCCTCAATTGAAAAGTAGTGATGTTGCCACCCATCCCCCAGGATTGTCACGTGTATTAAATTGAAGATGTATATGTCAGGTGTTTGACACAGTTCCTGGGGCAGAGCTAGTTCCCTTTTCTGGTAATTCTCTTTAGATATTTAATAATAACGCCATTAGGTTCTTAAAATTAACATGTCTTTTTAGATTGTGCTTTACCTGGGAGATGAGCCTGATGCACTTAGCTCCTCATCTCTGTCAGGTGAACAGCCTAGATGGCAGGCAGGGATAGCAGAGGGAGTGAGCGGGACTGATCAGAGGAAAGAGGCCTTTCTGCCAGAATGGTGGTGGTCTTTACTTTACCACCCCACTCCAGTAACGTGTCTCTTTCTATGAGGGGAGGGACTTGATTTTGTTCACTGTCATGCCTTGAACAATGCCTGACCATAGTTGGTGCTCAGAAAGTTTTTGATGGATGATGAACAAATGAACAAGAGACTATTAAAGGAGCTAAAGCAGTCCTGCCTGATTCAAGCTGTATTTGTTGGTTATTTACTATCTTCCTGGCATTTTACTGCCTCTGAAGAGGTAGTCTCCGAGAGTGCAGATCTAGAAGTGAGGGCATTCCTTCCATCTTACTTTTTTCAAGCACCCTGCCTTGGACTGCCCGTGGCTGTCTTTCTCTAATCCTCCACAAGTCTCTGCTTACACGGAGTTAAGCTCAGTGACATGTTCCAAGTACATTTGTCTTATTTGTACAATACTATTTAATAATATAATGAAACTGAATTTTGTTTTCTGTTTATACGGTTTCTTATGTTTTAATTAGAGCTATTTAATGTCAACAAGATAGAAATTATGGTCTTTCTGGGGTTTTTGTACGTCTCTCCATCTTTTATCTGTAGTTGTCTGTCTGGTTCACTATCTAATTATCCTTTTCCTGTCTCCTCGTAGATTTGCCCATATGGCAGGTAGAGAGCTCCTTTCTCTCCCTTTTGGCCTGTGCCTCTGTCTTTGTGTGTTGTCGGATGGGCTATCCCTTTTGAATTTCATTTGTTTTCCTAAAATACTTTATAAAACATTTTCATTGTTTTATAATTCTCATGTTTTTGGATTTTGCCCGTGTTCTCTGTTTCTAGCCTCCCTGTTTTTCAGTTTCTGCACATTAAGTCTATTGCTTGTATTTGTTCGTACTACTTTTGTGTTACTTATCTATTACTGAACCTGTTAATTCTTTGTGTGATCATTGTGTGTGTGTGTGTGTGTGTGTCTTTCACAGAGTCTGTTGTGAGGAATCCTGTCCACAAGGATACTTGTCCCGATATGTGTGATAGCATGGCAGAAACTGACTTGATTAGCTTACTCTGTGTTTTCACTTTTGTGTGGTTTTGTTTTAAGCCAGTGCTTCTCTATATAGCAGAATGTCACATGTGTACAGTGTGGTAGTTTGGCACTAGAAAACACAGAAAAGCATATTGTTTTCTTTTTCTTCGTGTTTTTCATTTTATTTTCTGTCTTGTCTTCTTTAAATGGAAAAACAAACCTCCAATTTGGGGGCCAGGAGGAGTTGTCAGATGTTTTGCATTGCTCTAAATATTCTGAAGGATAAAGGGTGCCTATTTGGACTTTCTGCATTATCAACACTAGTCTGTTCCCATTCTGTGGAAATTTAAGTTTATGACAGCACATTATTACGCTACATATCCTTTTTTTTTTTTAAAGATTTTGTTTATTTATTTATTTGAGAGAGAGAGCGTGAGCAAGAAAGCATGAAAGAGAGCACAAGCAGAGGGGGAACTGCAGAGAGAGAGGGAGAAGCAGACTCCCTGCTGAGCAGGGAGCCCTACATGGGGCTCGATCCAGGACCCCAGGATCATGACCTGAGCTGAAGGCAGACGCTTAATCAACTGAGCCACCCAGGCACTCCTCTCTGCATATCTTTAATACAATGGAAGATATGTAGTATTAAGTGCTTATGTTTTACATGTATTACTGCAGTAAAGCCTTACATAACCCTCTGAGGTATGCCTATTAGTAATCTCATTTTACAGATGAGAAAACTATGGCTTAGAGACTTTATTTCTCATTAAGTAAGGCAAAATTTGAGCTTTTATATAACTGATTCTAGAGTCTGTGCTCCTAACCATTATATTAGCTGCCCTATGTTATGTTGTAGCACTTCTCCGATTGGTTTTACATTATTTTTGGCCTTGTAGTCTTCCAGTTAATCATGGGTAGATCATTCACAGATGACTTATGCTCTCAGTCAGTTATTTTCACCAGCCTGGATTCTGATATCAAGCCTGTCCTAATCCCATTTCTGTTTCTCCAACCAGGGTGGGCCTAGGCCTAGTAGAACTTTTAGTACCATCCAGTTGTTTCCACTACTGTATTTTTCCCCTGTAGAGTGTAGTCAGTCTTTAGCTGACTTGAGATTAATTTGCTTGTCTCTATTACCTGCTTTTCTCCATAAACTGGAAATATGTTGATAGTGTAGATGTTGCTGGAGTTAACATTCTAGGTAAACTTTCTGTAGTGACAGAGTGCTGATACGCATCTGTTCTTGCAATAGGACTTTGGATTTCCATGAGGCACCTTAAATTCAAATGCAAGATCACCAATTTAATTATTTTTCTTAAGTTTATTTATGTTTTTGTAGTAATCTCTATACCTAGGGTGGTGTTCAGACACCTGAGTGGTGTTCAAACCCAAAACCCCAAGATCAAAGACCCACATGCTCTTTGAGCCAGCCAGGTCCCCCAATTTAATTCTTTTTTATTTTTGAGTTTACATTTTATTACCAAAAAGGAGGATTATTACCAAAAAGGGGTGCCTGGGTGGTTCAGTGGGTTAAGCCTCTGCCTTCAGCTCAGGTCATGGTCTCAGGGTCCTGGGATCAAGCCCTGCATCGGGGTCTCTACTCGGCGGGGAGCCTGCTTCCCCCTCTCTCTCTGCCTGCCTCTCTGCCTATTTGTGATCTCTCTCTGTGTGTCAAATAAATAAATAAATAAATAAATTTTAAAGAGGTTTATGTGGATCATTGGCATTCACAGTTATTGTTAGGGGAATCTTCAGTTTTATGATTTTTTATATAGAGCTTTTATTAAGCTCTCCTATACTTTTAATTGGAAAGGACGTTCAGGAGTTACTGAGACCCATCCTTTAGAGGAACACGTGCTCCATTGTTGACTAAAAAGAATCAGTAGGCAAGGACTGGAGTAAGGGAAGGGAAGTAACAATTATTAAGAACTGATACGTTCTCAGCATTTTATGCACATTATCTTTTTAAAAATTGTTTCTAAGATTCAGAGGAAAGAATAGGGTGGAGGGATAATTAGAGGAAAATAGTAAGAAATGAACAGAAGGGGGCGCCTGGGTGGCTCAATCAGTTAAGCGTCTGCTTTCCGCTCAGGTCATGGTCCCAGGGTCCTGGGATTGAGCCCCACCTCAGGTTCCCTGCTCAGCAGGGAGTCTGCTTCTCCCTCTCACCCTCCCTCTGTGCTTTCTCTCTCTTAAATAAATAAATAAAATCTTAAAAAAAAAAAAAGAAATGAATGGAAGCTGTCATATGTATTTCTATAAGGATTTACAAGACCAGCTAGAAGACATGATGGAAGATGCCAATGAAATCCAAGAAGCGCTGAGCCGTAGTTATGGCACCCCAGAATTAGATGAAGATGACCTGGAAGCAGGTATGTTGTGGGAAAAGCAATTAGGGGGGAAAAAGTTTTCGGAGTTGAAAGGAATGACTTCCTGGGACTTTTTCCCAAATGCTAGAGAAAATTCCTGTGATGGTTCTGTGAGAGTTAGTTTATGCCACAGTCTCTGGGCAAAGAGCTTGGGAGGCAGGCCTGTCAGATTTGTGTGCCTCACCAACAACTCCAGGAAGAAAAAGCTACAAAGGTAGGGCGGGGCAAAGGTCTCTGCTGACCTGGTTCTTGATATTTAAATACTGCCTTTCCCTGCCATTTTTCTTTGGATTTTATTCTCCTTCTTATTAGAGTGCTCTCCCTTAGAGGAACAGCAAAGCAGATCAAGAAATAGTCACAGGCAAATACTTAGTGTGCATATACCGAATGCTAGTTACTATGTTAGGTGCTAGGGGTTTAACGTTGAAGAAAGCGGATATGATCCCTGCATTCATGAAGCTTCTCTAGCCAGGGGTAAGAAACTGGTTCAAGTAATTCATAGCAAGAACACAAACTGTTGGGAAGGAGAATTATGGGGTACTATGGAGCACATAGCTGGGGAATTTTTTTTTTTAAAAGATTTTATTTATTTATTTGACAGAGAGATCACAAGCAGGCAGAGAGGCAGGCAGAGAGAGAGGAGGAAGCAGGCTCCCCGCTGAGCAGAGAGCCCGATGCGGGGCTCAATCCCAGGACTCTGAGATCATGACCTGAGCCGAAGGCAGCGGCTTAACCCACTGAGCCACCCAGGCGCCCATAGCTGGGGAATTTAACCTGGTTGGGAGTGGAGACAGGCATGGTCCTGAGGATGAGTAGGGATTAGCAGGAAAAAAATGGGAGGTGTTGTTGAGTGGCCTCAGGGAGAGGAATCCTTACCCGGAGAAAACGAAAACACTGATTTGAAAAAATCCATACACCCCTATGTCTACAGCAGCATTATTTTTAATAGCCAAGACATGGAAACAGTAAGTGAAAATAAGTGAAATAAGTCCGACAGAGAAAGACAAATACGATTTCACTTATATGTGGAATTTAAGAAACAAAGAAACAGACTCTTAACTATAGAGAACAAAGTGCTAGAGGTATGGGTGGGGGGATAGGAGAAATAGGTGAAGGGGATTAAGAGTACACTTACCCATGATGACCACTGAGTACTAAACTGAGTAATGTATAGAATTGTTGAATCACTATATTGTATACCTGAAACTAATGTAACAGTTAATTATACTGGAATTTAAAAAGTAATTAAAAATCTAAAATGATGGGGCGCCTGGGTGGCTCAGTGGGTTAAAGCCTCTGCCTTCGGCTCAGGTCATGATCCCAGGGTCCTGGGATCGAGCCCCGCATCAGGCTCTCTGCTCCGTGGAGAGCCTGCTTCCTCCTCTCTCTCTCTGCCTGCCTCTCTGCCTACTTGTGATCTTTCTCTGTCAAATAAATAAATAAAATGTTTAAAAAAAAAATCTAAAAAGATGATAGTAGTTAAAACTAAGGTGGTAATAGCAGAAACAGAAAAGTGAATGTGGAAGGAGTGGGAGGTCAAGGATGTATGTCAGTTTCTAGCATGAGTAACTAGGTAGATGGCAAAAGTACCTCACACTGGATTTTCTGTCACATGATTCCCATGTCTCAGTTGTTCTCCTCCTCCTCCTTCTTCCTTTCCTTTTCCTCCTCCTCCTCCTCCTCCTCCTTCTCTCTCTCTCCCCCCTCGCTCACCCACCCCATTCCTTCTCTTCCCCAATTCTGTTTTTGTAGTATTTTTTTTCCCCATTGATTTATTTCCCATCCTGAGTTTGCCCTGATGAATCTCTGTCTGGTATTGTCATTCCTCTTGGTCACTTCCAACTCACTTTACTATAGACGTGTTTTTCTTTTTTTTTTTTTTTTTAAGATTTTATTTATTTATTTGACACACAGTAGGCAGAGAGATAGGCAGGGGGGCAGGTTGCCCAGGAAGCAGGCTCCCTGCTGAGCAGAGAGCCCGATGCGTGGCTCAATCCCAGGACCCTGGGATCATGACCTGAGCCGAAGGCGGAGGCTTTAACCCACTGAGCCACCCAGGCGCCCCTACTGTAGACGTGTTTTTAAAGCCTGATTTCATATGATGGTTATCAGTAGATGACAATCTCTTGCCTCCTTTCACTGCCTCCTTCAAGTTCATCGATAAATGAGAGAGAATTTTGTATATTTGTTATTGTCCAGATGTTCTAATTTGAATTGGCCAAGTGATAGCTATAGAATCTTCTCATGAAGACTAGGGCCTTTAAACCTGTGGGGAATGGTTGTTTTGTTTGTTTTATTTTGATTTTTGTTTCTCATAGATTTTACCATATCAGTTCCCTTGAAAGTTTCTTATAATGGTCATCTTTTATTTTTTATTTATTTATTTTTATTATTATTTTTTAAAGATTTTATTTATTTATTTGACAGACAGAGATCATAAGCAGGCAGAGAGGCAGGCAAAGAGAAAGGAAGGGAAGCAGGCTCCCCACTGAGCAGAGAGCCGGATGCGGGCCTCGATCCCAGGACCCTGGGATCATGACCTGAGCCAAAGGCAGAGGCTTTAACCCACTGAGCCACCCAGGCACCCCAGTCATCTTTTATTTTGAAAATAGAAATTAGGGCGCCTGGGTGGCTCAGTGGGTTAAGCCGCTGCCTTCGGCTCAGGCCATGATCTCAGGGTCCTGGGATCGAGGCCCGCATCCGGCTCTCTGCTCAGCAGGGAGCCTGCTTCCCTCTCTCTCTCTCTCTCTCTCTGCCTGCCTCTCTGTCTACTTGTGCTCTCTCTCTGTCAAATAAATAAATAAAATCTTTTAAAAAAAAAAAGAAAATAGAAATTAATAATCCTTTTCCCTTTGTTTTGAAATTTTTGTCTTATAGCAAATAATTTGGCTAACTTTCTTACCATTAGCTGCCAGTTTTTGTGTGTAAATTTTACTGAAATGTTGACTATTTCAACTCAGAGTTGGATGCCCTGGGTGATGAGCTTCTGGCCGATGAAGACAGCTCTTACTTGGATGAAGCAGCTTCTGCACCTGCAATTCCAGAAGGCGTTCCCACTGACACAAAGAATAAGGTGAAAGCTTTTTCTCTTTCCGTTAGCTCTGCAAAAAGGTAAAGGTTTTATGCTTGGTCACCAGTCTGGGAATCTGCAAGGTAGTCTTAAGTTAGAAGAAGGAAAGACTGTCTCAGTCATTATTTTGGGACCCTTTGCATTAAACTGCGGACAGGCGGTGTACATTGTGTCACTGAAGCCCAGGAGTGTTTTTATACATTAACAATTTGTATAATCGACATAATTACCCTTGTGGGTTTGCACTGGGTTCCATTTACAGGTTTTAGACAGCGTTTCCTGGAAGAGTATCACTGACACATGAACCATGCTAGGCAACGGCAAGGAGAGTCTGTCCTCCATACACACTGCTTAGTTGCAGGGTGAAATTTTTAAATGAGGATTAAGAATTTAAATATAAAACTTAATGTAGAAAGGTTCTTATTTAACAAGGTAAAGAATCAGGACACCAGAGTTTAAGTCTCAGCCCCATGACTAACTGACTGTGAGGCCTCAGCAAATCACTGTTTTGAATTCTTCTGTTCCTTGTATCTCTAAAATGCAGATAATTATAATAATTTCACATAACTGTTGTATAGACCCAAGTTAGATCTTATAATTAAAAGGACTTGGCGATATGAAAGCCCTGTCCAAAGCTGCATGGTTGTCATTTTTATAAACAGATAAAATTTTGTTACTTATGAAATCCTGTTCATTCCATCTTAGTTCCTGGTATAAATGTCATTTTTTTCTATTGCCATTTGTCCTGAGTTTGCATTATCTCCCAGCGTGCACACTGAGTGTACAGAATCCTTGAGTGAGAGCCAGTCTCCTCAGCTCTGCTTTTATTCACTGTGTGACTTGGAGAAAAAAAAATAAATAAAAAGAAATATATATATATATATACCCCCACACACACATATATATATATATATATTTATTTATTTATTTGAAACAGGTTGCGGGGGTGGGGGCAGTGCAGAGAGAGAGAGAGAATCCTGAGGCAGACTCCCCCTCAGCACAGACCTGGACAACCCTGAGATCATGTCACGACCTGAGCCGAAACCAGAAGTCAGATGCTCAGCCTCCAACTGAGCCACCCAGGGGCCCTGATTTGGCACAAATTAAAAATTCTTGTTTTCTGTCTGAACCTGGTCAGTTTTTCCCACCTATGAAATGTGCGGAGCAAAAGGTAGAGAGTAGGTAGTTTCTCAGGTCCCTTCTAGCTAATTTCTATAAATGTGCATCTTCTCCTGCTGTACTCCTCCCTTCTTGAGTCTAGAGTAATCTTACCTTTCTCTACCACCCATTCTACCCCACCCACCCCACCCCACCCCTGCCTCTGACATTTCAAGGTTCCAGGAGCATAGGTTGCTTTTTCTCAACATATCTGAAATAATTTTTGTTAATGCTACCTACCACAACTCAACCTTTTCAATCATTTATATTTCCATCATCTATTTGTCACAGATTCCTGAGTTAAATGTGCTGTTGAGATGTGATTTCTTAATTGATAGTGGTATCACTGCCTGTAAGTTTGTAGTAAAGTACGATATGGAAGTAATTGCCTGTCCTAGGGCACTGCTCCTTTAAAGATTGGGAAAGCTACAAAAGGTAGTGGCTCACTTTAAGAATCAGAGTGAAAACGGGAATCTGGAGGCAGGGACTAACTCCTCAGCCTTTCCTCCCAGACCTTCCCAGCCCCCATGTCCCCTTCCTAGGTTTACTTCTTTTTTTTAAGATTTTATTTATTTGAGGGAGAGACAGTGAGAGAACACAAGCAGGGGAGCAGCAGGCGGAGGGAGAGGGAGAAGCAGGCTTCCTGCTGAGCAAGGAGCCCCATGCAGCGCCTGGGATCATGACCTGAGCCAAAGGCAGATGCTTAACCAACTGAGCCACCCAGGTGCCCCACCTAGGTTTATTCTTAAGTCTATTTCTCTCTCATTCTTCCTTTACCCTGCAAACAACCACCCATTTTGAGCTTGTTCAGTCTTTCCTTGGTTTAATACTTCCCCCTTTACCTTTCATGAAAATGCTTTTTCATCTTCTTAGGGGTATTTTGGTGTTCATTGGTTAAACACTCAGAAAAGAGTTTTGACTACTAAATATTCGTAATCATCTGCTTTATCAATTGAAAAACAGTGGCACTGAACATTGCTTTCTTTTTACAGGATGGAGTCCTGGTGGATGAATTTGGATTGCCACAGATCCCTGCTTCATAGACTTGCATCATTCAAGTACATCGTGTAAAATAAACACATATTGTGGGACTAGGAAATATTTATCTTTCCAAATTTACCATAACAGATTTAGGTTTCTTTCCTTTCTTCAAAGGAAAGTTTAATTACATTACTCTTTCATTTTTTTCCGTTAAAAGATTCATTGTTTGGGGGATGCTTTCTTCATACTAAAATTTTATTTCCTTTCTCTTATGAAAGACTAACTTACTTAAAAGTATCAGTGACTATGTATGACTTGTTTTCATTTATTAATAATAATTTGAAATAAAACCAAGGAAAGGGAATCTTTAAATCCTGCGATAGTGTAACTCCACAATCTCAAACTGACCTTACAAATTGATAAGACAAAGATGAGATTATTGGGATGGTTCATACTATGATTCAAAACCATTTTCTATTGTGGTATTATAGGTTGGTTAAAGTGATAGCCTTTTTTGATGGGTTTTGTTGTGTCTTGTGAGTAAATCATTACTATGTCTGATATTGGAATGGAATTATCACTACTGTATCATGAGTGGATATTTTGATTCTGTGGTTCCCTCAGTATTACAGCCTGACTTGTAATCAATAATGACTATTTCTTGATATTTAATGTATAGGACATTTATTTATACTCAATAAATATTTTTCAAAAGGATATAATTTTAATAATATCACTTCAGCCTAAAACCTCTAGAAAAAAACTTAACATAGTTTTAATGTTGATTCACCTAAAAACTCCACTATAGTAATCAAGTTTAAGTGTTAGCATTAGAGGAAGGAACAAAGAACAATCCAGGCCTGGGCCCTGATCTACCATCTAATAACTTCTAAGCAGCCTACACACTACGTTAAACTTTTTTTTCCTTATTAGTACAATCATGCTTACCTCAGAAGGCTTTTATGAGGAATAATTGAGGTAATGGGCATGAGTACAGTTGACCCTTAAATAACACAGGTTTGAACACAATCCACTTCTACATGGATTTTTTACAGTACAGGATTGTAAATGTATTTTCTCTTCTTTGTGATTTTCTTAATAACATATTCTTTTCTGTAGCTTACTTTATTATAAGAATACAGTGTATAATACGAATATAAAATATGTGTTAGTTGTTTATGTTATTAGTAAGGCTTTTGGTCAACAGTAGGCTATTAGTAGTTAAGTTTGGGGGGAGTTGAAAGTTATTTGCAGATTTTCAACTGTGCCCTATTCCCCACATTGTTCATGTGTTAACTGTACTTTGCAACTTGCTATTCTCATATGTGGGCTATTAACAACAACAAAAAAATAGGAGCTTCATTCTTTTCTTGGAAGTTTCCAGAAGTGCTACAGCCAGTCCAAACTCCTGCCCAATTTCAGGGTCTTTAATGATCCATTAGTGGGGACTAATCTCACCCTCACAAGAAACCTTCCAGTGGGATCAAACATTGTGCTGTTCATCATTAACTTCTTGAAACCTTCCTTGGCTTCTCTACAGTTTCTCACTCAGCTCTAAATATTTCTTCCACTATAGTTTCAATCTTGGATTTGAGATATATCAAAAGATATATCCTTGAAATGTATCACACCCAAGATTTTAAATATTACCTGTACCTAAGGACTCAAAATAACTGTCACTAGCCTAGACCTTTTCTTTATTCTTATTTTCAGTCCTGGGCATTACTAATTAAATGTCCCACCATTATCTAAAATCTGACATCCAGAGGTGCCTTGGTGGCTCAGTGGATTAAGCCTCTGCCTTCGGCTCAGGTCATGATCTCAAGGTCCTGGGATTGAGCCCCGCATCAGGCTCTCTGCTCAGCAGGGAGCCTGCTTCCCCCTATCTCTGCCTGACTCTCTGCATACTTATGATCTCTCCCTCTGTCAGATAAATAAAATCTTTAAAAAATTTTTTTTAATTCAAAAAAATAAAATCTGGCATCCAAATTAAGCTTATTATCTTGGGATTCACTCTTAGCAAATATTCCCACTCTATTTCTTATCTTGCTAATGTTATCAGTGTGCCATATATTGCCAGTTTTAATGGGTGATATTTAGTCCTCCAACTAGACCTCTTTAGTGCATTGGATACTTGTGAGCAATCATTCTGACAAGATTTCCACTGCCTTGGTTTTTGTTATAACACTCTCTGGTTTTCCTGTTCTTCTATTTTCTCTAAGACTTCTTTCTGAAATCCTCATCTCTCCAAATCCATAATGTTAGTGTTCCATAGGATTCTAACTTTTTTTTTTTTTTTAAGGATTCTAGTTTTTATCCACCATACTTTCTCTGATCACTGATATTTACTGAGCTCAATTATTCTCTTGGCTTTAACTTCTGACTTTTAAATCTATACTTCTATCCCAGATCTTGCCCAAGTTTCAGGATCCTATTCACACGCAGCTGTTTGCCTAGCAATTATTTGGAGGTTTCTGAAGCCAACAAACACATGACATTCAAATGGCTAAGACAACTATTATCTTTCCCTCGGACCTGAATCTCCTCCTCCAGTTTTCCCTATCTCAGCTAATGGAACCATTATTCTCCATCATTCAAAACAGAAAGCTCTTGAGTTATCCTTGTTGCCTATATTTTGCCTCACCCTACACATTCAATTAATCATCAAACCCTGCTTTTAACCCTAAGTGTCTTTTGGAATTAATGATTTGCTTTCTCTTCATGCATAGTCTCACTTCTTTGAGTCCATACATCGCATACAGCTACATTTATCTTTTTAAAATACAAATCTGACCTAGTCACTCCTTAAAGTTTTTTATGGTTCCCTGACACCTCTAGCAAGACACACAAAGCTTCCTGCGACTTGGCCCCTACCTCTCTGTAATATTATTGCTTAGCCTTTTCAGAACAAGATTCTCTGGGGTGCCTGGCTGGCTCAGTTGGTAAAGCATGTGACTCTTGATCTTGGGGTTATAAGTTTGAGCCCATGTTTGATGTAGGGATTACTTAAAAAAAAAAAAATCTTAAAAAAAAAAAACATAATAGGCATCTGGGTGGCTCAATATGTTGGGCATCCAACTCCTGGTTTCAGCTCAGTTCATGAGCTCAGGGTCTGGGGACTGAGCCCCACATTGGGCTCCATGCTCAGTGGGAGTCTGCCTGGATATTCTCTCCCTCTACCACTCCCTATTCATTCTCTCTCTCTCTTCTCTCTCTCATATGAACAAATCTTTAAAAAAATACATTCACTTTTTTAAGATGGAGATATTTTCTTTTTAATTTTTTATTTATTCATTTAAGGAATCTTTACACCCAGTGTGGGGCTCAAATTCATGACACTGAGATCAGGAGTGACATGCTCTTCTGCCTGAGCCAGCCAGGTGCCCCAACATTCTCTTTTCTTTTACAGAACTGCTTCCGCAATATAACCACGTGATTATTGCAAAAATACCAATTAGAGTAACCCGACCCTTAATCTTCCAGGCTGTGAGAGTGGGCCTGTGACCCAGCTGTGCCTGTTGGAAGTTCTTCCCTTGAATTTTCTAAATGGAAACCTAAGGGAAATAACTTTCTTCCCCTACCCCCCAAATTCTTTGTCAGTATGAGAAGCTTAAGATATTGAGGCCAGAGAAGAGACAAGATGAGAGGCCAAATGAAAGAATCCTCATGGCACTAAGGCCTGAGTTCTGATCCTAGAGATTCCCAGAGGGCTCCAAGTCTTGGCAACTCTTCCTTTAATTATGTGAACCCTCTGAGAATTCTGCTAGCACACCCCTTCTTCTGCTTAAACTAGTTGGAGTTGGGTTCCTGTCACCTGCCAATAAAAGTCTGCAAAATTTCTCTGCAGCCTCTCTCTGTGCTGTGTCCCACTTTTCATTGTTATGCTGTACTAATAGCTTCCAGTTCCCCCACTTCCATCATAAAGTCATGATTCCCTGCCTCTAACCATATCTTTCCCTGGAGATTCCTTAACACCTTTATCATTCTGCTAATTCTTGCTGTACTTGGAAAAGACCAAAGCCAGGCCTTGGTCTGTGTCAGTCTTAGTGAATTTAAGGAAAGTGGAAAAGATGACTCCTGTGATAGAGTCAGTCCCAGACACAGCATAGTCTCTGCTGATCAGTCCTATAGCTGCTACCAGTCAGCATCTCTGACGCAGAATTGAGTGCAAGTAGTCTCCTTAAGTTGTAATCTGTCAGCTTTAGCAAGGGTGGAGGAGATTGGAATGATCCTGTAAGAAAGTAAAAGTTTGGTACTTCAGCCTCTATTCATATCCCATAGCTTTCCTTTTATATTTTCTCTCCCCATAGATTCTAGTATAATAGATCTGAATATGGTGTGAGCACTCGGATTTTTAAAGCTCCCCAGGCTGTTTTTATGTGTAGCCGGAAATAAGAACCACTGCCCTAGGATGCCTGATCAGTCTGACTCTGTTTTCATGGACAAGGAGTCTGGGCATGCTGCCATCGTTTTCTGCAAATGGAGAGCTAAGCACTGATTACTCTAAGGCAGTTTTCATCCAGAAACTGAGTTGGGACATATTCCCTTCTCTTCTATTTTTAGGGAGAGTTTGTGAAGGATTGGTGTTAATTCTTTAAATATATATGTGGAATTCACTGGTGAAGCCACCTGAGCCTGGGCTTTGGGGGAAGCTTTTTTATTACTAATTAAATCTCTTTACTTGCTATAAGTGTATTCAAATTTTTCTGGGTTTGTTTGTTTTTATTTAGTCCATTTTGGTAGTTTGTGTATTTCTAGGAATTTGTCCATGTCATCTAGGTGATTTAATTTGTTAGCGTAAAGTTGTTCATAGGACCCCCTTATAATTCTTATTTCTTTTTTTTTTTTTAAGATCTTTTATTTATTTGACAGAAAGAGATCACAAGTAGGCAGAGAGGGAGAGAGAGAGAGGAGGAGGAGGAAGCAGGCTCTCTGCCTAGCAGAGAGCCTGATGCGGGACTCGATCCCAGGACACTGAGATCATGACCTGAGCCGAAGGCAGAGGCTTAACCCACTGAGCCACCCAGGCAGCCCATAATTCTTATTTCTTTAAGGTCAATAATAATGTCCCTTCTTTGATTTCTAATTTTAATAATTTGAGTTTTTCTTTCTTTTTCTTGTCAGTCTAGCTAAAAGTAAGTCAATTTTGGTCTCGTTATTTAGTAAACCACTTTGTTTTGTTGATTATTTTCTATTTTTATTTTATTTCTGTTCTGACCTTTATTGTTTCCGTCCTACTTGTTTTGGTTTAGTTTGTTCTTCTTTTTCTACTTTCTTAAGGTAGAAAGTTAAGCTTTTGATATGCCGTGTCCCCACACATGCACAACCTTCCCCACTATAGACATCCCTCACCACAGTGGTACGTTTGTTACAATCCATGAGCCTACACTGACACTTTAGTATCACCCAAAGTCCATAGTTTACATAGAGTTTACTTTTGGTGTACATTCTATAGATTTTGACAATGTAACTACCATTGTATCATAAAGAATAGTTTCACTGCCCCCAAAATCCTCTGTGTTCTGCCCATTCATCCTTCCCTTCCCCCTGAATCCTGGAAGCCACTGAGCTTTTACTATGTCCATGGTTTGCCTTTTCCACAATGTTATATCATTAGAGTCATATATAATATAGCCTTTTCAGATTGGTTTCTTTCACTTAGTAATATGCATTTATATTTCCTCCATGTGTTTTCATGGCTTGACAGCTCATTTCTTCTTAGTAGCAAATAATATTACAGTGTCTGGACTTTATTTATTTTTATTTGTTTTAAAGACTTATTTATTATGGAGGGGTACAGACGGAGAGGGAGAAAGAATCTTAAGTAGACTCCCTGGTGGATGTGGAGCCTGATGATGGGCTCAGTTTCACAACCCTGAGATCATGACCTGAGCTGAAATCAAGAGCTGGGTGCTTAAGCAACTGTGCCACTCAGGCACCTCTGGACTTTTTTTTTTTTTTTTTAAGGTTTAAATAGACTTTTCTTTTTTGCATTTCCTTTTTTTAAATTAACATTATAATGTGTTATTTGTTTCAAGGTTGCAGGTCTGTGATTCATCAGTCTTACACAATTCATAGCACTCATCGTAGCACATAACCTCCCCAATGTCCATAGCCCAGCCATCCTATCCCTCCCACCTTCCTCCCCTCCAGCAACCCTCAGTTTGTTTCCTGAGATTTAGCGTCTCATATGGTTTGTCGCTCACTCTGGTTTCATCTTGTTTCATTTTTCCCTCCTTCCCCTATGATCCTCTGTCTTCTCAAATTCCTGATATCAGTGAGGTCATATGATAATTGTCTTTCTCTGATTAACTTATTTCGCTTAGCATAATACCCTCTAGTTCCATCCACATCATTGCAAATTGCAATAGCTGCATAATATTCCATCGTGCGTGCGTGTGTGTGTGTGTGTGTGTGTGTGTATTTTTTCACATGTTCTTCATCCATTCATCTGTTGATGGACATCCGGGCTCTTTCCATAGTTTGGCTATTGTGGACATTGCTGCTATAAACATTGGGGTGCACGTACCCCTTCGGATCACTGCATTTGTATCTTTAGGTTAAGTACCCAGTAGTGCAATTGCTGGGTCATAGGTAGCTTCTATTTTCAACTTTTTTAGGAAATTCCATACTGTTTTCCAGAGTGGCTGCACCAACTTGCATTCCCACCAACAGTGTAGGAGGGTTCCCCTTTCTCCACATCCTCACCAACACCTTTCATTTCCTGACTTGTTAATTTTAGCCATTCTAACTGGTGTGAGGTGGTATCTCACTGTGGTTTTGATTTGTATTCCTCTGATGCCAAGTGATGTTGAGCAGATGTCTTCTTTGCAGAAATGTCTGTTCATGTCTTCCACCCATTTCTTGATTGGATTATTTGTTCTTTGGGTGTTGAGTTTTATAAGTTCTTTATAGATTTTGGATATTAGCCCTTTATCTGATATGTCACTTGCAAATATCTTCTCCCATTCTGTCAGTTGTCTTTTGGTTTTGTTGACTGTTTCCTTTGCTATGCAAAAGCTTTTTATCTTGATGGAAGTCCCAATAGTTCATTTTTGCCCTTGCTTCCCTTGGTTTAAATAGACTTTATTGGGGCGCCAGGGTGGCTCAATCATTAAGTGGCTGCCTTCGGCTCAAGTCATGGTCCCAGGGTCCTGGATCAAGCCCCACATTGGGCTCCCTGCTTAGTGGGAAGCCTGCTTCTTCCTCTCCCGCTCCCTGTGTTCCCTCTCTTGCTGTGTCTCTCTCTGTCAAATAAATAAAAATAAAATCTTAAAAAAAATAGACTTTATTGTTACAAGGAGAGCCCTAACGAGTAGGGCCTTATACACCAATATATGTGGTCTGAGGATGTGACCATGGAGAAATTGAGAGTTCATGATTGCCAAAGAGGTCACTGTAATTGAAAGACATGATCGAGGGATGGCTGGCCAGGAATGCAGTAGACATGATCAGGAGAGGGCAGGGGTGTTCAGGTCACAGGGTGAGGGACAGAACACCCCCATTCATTCCCGCTTCTTGTAGCACTCCAGATGTGACAGGACCCAACCTGATGGCAGGAGGAAAAAGGAAGCAGGCAGTGATCCCAATGGCGACATCCATGGTCCCGAGCTCCTCCAGCAGTGGCTTGGAATGGATCTGGGCATGCTGTAGGGGAGCCGCTAGGTGAAGCCTGTGAGGTCCCTCAGCAGCTTCGGTGTAGGCACAGACATGGCCACACGGAATGGCTGCAGACAGTGACCAGCAGTAGTAGTCCAAGGTCGGGAAGCCAAAATGGCCACACTGGCCAGAAATTCTGGCGCCAGGGGAGGCCCTGCACTTGTTTTCCAATGCAAGTGTATCATAAGTTTTGGTATATTGTATGAAGTACTGTTTGTCTAGGAAAGACAGGATAAATGTTCGCTTCCAGTTTTTAGATGTTTTAAAAAATAATGAGAAGATTCCCTAGTATTCCAGTTATGAATATTGCCATTGTTCCAAATTTATGCTTGTTGCCTGCTCTGTGAAATGATTAGCACCCTTTTAATTTATCCTTTATCAGCTGGCAGATATGAAGATTTGTCAGTAGAGGGCACCAGAGAGATATTACAGGAGGAAAAGCTTTTGTTTCCTGTTTTTAGTGTTTCAGTTAGGCAAGCTTTTGGGCTGTGGGCAGTTTCTCCAGTATTTGGCTCCTGCAACTTACAGGGCTTCTTCAGGACCTGGCCTTTTCAGTTTATGGTGGTGAACAGCCACAAACTTCTCTTGGCACCCTCTCAGGTGGTTTTCAGTAGAGTGCCTCTTCTGAGACACCTCCCCAAGAATGACTTTCCCCTACAGAAATCTAGATTTCTGGCAGCTTCTGCTACTGCAGCACCACAGCCACTTCCCTGCCATCTAGTGAGCCAGGACCACATGCTCTCTGACAAGGTCTGCACTTCAGCTCTGGGGTGATCTTCATTAGACAGTTTATCTTAACCATAGAGGTAGTGGCTGTTCCTTATATTGCTAATCCTATTTTATTTGAGTTCTTTTTACTTTTTTATTAGTCAATTCCTTTTTTTTTTTTAAGATTTTATTTATTTATTTGACAGAGATTACAAGTAGGCGGAGAGGCAGGCAGAGAGAGAGAGGAGGAAGCAGGCTCCCCAAGGAGCAGAGAGCCTGATGTGGGGCTTGATCCCAGGACCCTGGGATCATGACCTGAGCTGAAGGCAGAGGCTTAACCCACTGAGCCACCCAGGCACCCCAACATCTGGTAATTTCTAAAGGTGACTGTATGGTTGGTTGGTTGGTTTGGTGAACTGATCTGTCAAAATTAATGATTTATGTTATTTCTTTCACAATGCTAACATAATTTGAAATTATTTCAAACGTATTAATTTGTAAATATTAATTACTTAGTTCTTAATCTCCTCTACTAGACAATCCACTTCACGAGGGTGGGGACCATGTTTGTCTTTTTCACCATTTACTTCCAGCACTTAAAGCAATGCCTAGGAGAGTCTGCATTAAAATACATATGAATAAATGAATCTATTTTGTATTTTGGGGGAAGCCTGGACCAGTGAATTAGGTTACAAATACACATGTTTCACGCTTACATGTTGTGCTCTACTTAGTAATGCAATAACGAACTACATACATTCATTTAAAATTTTGTTATTTTTGAGGTGCCTATCTGCCTTTAGCTCAGGTCTCGATCCCGGAGTCCTGGAATCCAATCCCACATAGGGCTCCCTGGTCAGCAGGAGGCCTACTTCTCCCTCTCCCACTCCCTCTACTTGTGTTCTCTCTCTCGGCATCTCTATGTCAAATAAAATTTTGTTGCTTTTTCTTAAAGATCTTATTTTATTATTTATTTAAGAGAGAGAACATGAGCTGGGTGAGGAGCAGAGGAAGAGGGAGAATCCCCGCTGAGCAGAGAGCGTGAGGCGATACTTAACCAACTTAGCCACCCATACGCCCCTAAAATTTTACTTTGTAAATTATTGGTGCCTCCAAAGTTTTCCCCTCACGTTCAGTATCCATCTGTATTTTATTGTCATCTGCCCGTTCAAGTTCTTTACCATTTCTAATCCATGGTTAATCGGGGTTTTTTGTGGGTTTTTTTTTTTTAGGTTCTTTTGACTTATCGTTTTCTGATTTTTAAGCATTCTTCGTATATTAGCCCTTTATCGGGTTTTTGTTTGTTTGTTTTGCGCCTATTTTCACTCAGGTTCCCTTTTGACTACTTAGCGGGGTTTTTTGTTGTTGTTTTCTAACCCCAAAGCCACACTACTCCAGGTAGAAAGTGATGTCTCAGTTAACTGCGGAAGGCCAGGTGAAGTTAGTTGGGTGCCAGGACAGAAGGGCACAGTAGCAAAAAAAACACCGTGAATCTCAAAATGAAAAACAATGACTACGCAAATTCCTGCCAGCACACAAACGTGATCCTCCCCACCTACAAACAGCCTCTAATCTCCTCCTCCAGGCCAGCGCCTGGCGCTTGTGTCTGACGTCACGGACGCACCTCCCAGTTCACTTGGGCCGCGCAACCTCCGTGGCCATCCACCCCGCGCGCAGATGCGGATATTCTTGCGGCGCCGGAAGTCAAAGACACGTGACCGGGTGACAGCCCTCTTTAGGTTGCAGGGCTCGCTTTAGGTGTTGCGGCACGGGATGGCGGAGGCGCCTCCTGTCTCAGGTACTGTCCCGGCTCGCGCGGGACTGGGCCCCTCTCGGGGGGCGGAAGTTGGGTCAGTGGCGAGTCCTAGGGCTCCGGCCATTCATACCGCGAGAGTGGCGGTCGGGATAGTGGGAACCAGGGCTCGGAATAGTGGCTCGGAAGGGCCAAGCCACGCGCGTCGTGGGTACCAAGACCTCGACCGTCCTCCACTGGGTCGTGAAGCCCCGCAGCTGGGTTTCCAGGGAGAGCGGGTTTGTCCCGGCGCCCAGTGAATCGATGTGGGCGTCCCGCCTTCAGCCCGGCTCTACTGGGGCAGAGGCCGCACTAATCTCCAACAGGCGGGCGTCGGCCGAGTCACCGCCCGTGACGGTGGCGGGCTCTCGATGCGTGGCGGGTTGGCGCGTCCTGGGGCAGCAGAACGAGCGCGAGCCGAACACCAATGGTTTCCATTCTCAGACTGCCACGCAGTGTGGCTGAGTCTTAGTTTCCTCATCCGTCGTCTGGGGGTAAATAAGTAAATTCCTGTGAAGGCTCCCGCCCTGTACGGTACCTGTTCCGTAATTGTTAGCTCACTTATCTTGGGGTTGGTTCTGTGTGTAGAACAGCTTCGTTTGGCTGTTCATGTAGCATCCATTTCCATTTCCTTCAAGGTGTACTTTAGGTCTTTGTTCTCCAAACTTTTGGGCAGACACCAAAAAGAAACATTTTACATCTGATTTAGTACATATATGTGTATAATATAAAAAAGAACCGAAAGTTTTAGGAGGTAATGCTTTTTCTTACTAACTGCAATACACTATTTTCTGTTTTCTTTGAAGAAATACTTGTCACAACCCACTACATTGATTTCATTTCAGGACCCACTCTTTCTGGAAAAACAGGAGAGCAGTTTGCAGCATGTGGTTTGTAAACATTGATTTTAGTCTTAGTTCTGCCACTTACTGGTGTTGGGGCACCAAGAAGAGTATATGTATGTTTGTGTACTGGGTGGCCACTAAAATGTACTTGTTACTTTGGGTCTTGGTCAGAAAAGTTTTATTTGTCAAACCATAGTCCTGATTTAGGTTTTAAATCTTGCGGGATGGGAACCTTTTAGGTTAGTGTGGTGTTTTGTTATTCTCCCACCCATTTTTCCCCCCAGATCTTCTAAACTGGATCCATTGATCTTCCCATCCTCAGGCTCCCTTCTGGCCCATTTCTACACCCTTCAGTGTTTGAGGCAGGATTGGATGAGGCCAGTTGTGAGGTATAGTTTTGGCCTTCCTTGTTGTGCCCCAGGTTCCGGCTATCCACCCCCACATCTACTATGGCATGTTTCCCTAGTCCAGAGACCTCTCTAGTCCCTCTCCTGTTCCTTAGTTTACTTTCTTTTCTTTTCTTTTTTAAAGATTTTATTTACTTATTTGTCAGAGAGAGAGCCCAAGTGAGAGAGTGAGTGAGCACAAGTGGGGGGAGCAGCAGGCAGAGGGAGAAGCAGCAGGTAGAGGGAGAAGCAGGCTCCCCTCTGAGCAGGGAGCCCCACGCGGGGCTCAATCCCAGGATCCTGGGATCACGACCTGAACCGAAGGTAGACACTTAACCAACTGAGCCACCCCGGTGTCCCCCTTAGTTTGCTTTTGTCTTGGTTCCTATTCCATGCTCTTATTTCAGCATCATCTTTAGCCCACACCTCCATCTCCACTCAGGGTTTAGTTCTCTTGCCCACTTCTGTCCTCAATAACAGGTTCAGGTATATCTTTCTGCCCATGGGCAGATTCTCCAATGCCAGCTTTGTTTCTTGACTTCATAATCTCTTGGATTTCCCCTTTTTCTTCTCCTCTCACCTGTTGGACACTTACTATGCTGCTGTGTTATCTTCGATCTAGGGTACCACTTATATCCTGTTTACTGAGTAACTTCCAGCTACTTAAAATACTGAGGAGAAAAAGAAGGTATCTCACATCTTTGTGTCTCAGGTGCAGATTCCTGATTTTTGTGCTCTTTTTTCCCTTCCTCCTATCTCTCAAGGGTCTTTCTGAAGGCATTACCAACTACCTCATGTCTAATGGAACCATACTGTGTTTGAATAGTGCTGCCCTGTTTAGACTCCCTAGTTGCATCGACTCCTTGCTTAGCATGGAACACGTTCTTCCCATCCTTTACTAGGCTGTTCGGACAACTTAACTGACTTTTCTTCTGCCTCTTTCCAACTTTGTTTCTTCAAGAAGGAGCGGACTATATGACACCCACTTGATCTAATCTACCCATTCCCACCTTTATGTTCTCTCTTATGTTTCTGGAACATTTCCTTTGCCACCTTCTGAATCTTTATAATCCTCTTTGTTTTGTAAGGCTTTCCACCCAATCCCCAGAATTGCCTGTGTGAATGCTTTCAGGACACATCCTGAATTGAGTGAGAGGTTATCCTATGACCTTTATGATCTCGTTCAGTTCTTCAGTATATGTTTCTATGGTACCCACCTCCCAGCCTCTGACAGTGCTGTGTAAGAGTGTGGTCTCTAGGGCCATGTAGCCTGGGGTGGAATCCTGAGTCTGCTTTGGAACACCTCTGTGGCCTTTGGCAAGTATATTTCTCAGTGTCACCTTTCTCGTCAGGAATGTAAGGATTAAATAGGTTAACAGATGCAAAGTATGTAGAATAGTGCCTGGCACATGTTAATTACCTAGTAAGTGTTAGCATTTATTATTAAACCTGAAACCCACACTCTGCACTGCACCCATCTGAGGTCAGGTCTGTGTGTTTTAGTCTGTAGTCCTAACTGCAAAAATAAAGCACCATTTTAACCACTTTATGTATGTCACTAATTTGCTTTATTCTTCATAGCAACTCTCTGATGTAGGGATTGTTACTTTCTCCATTCCTTATAAGAAAATTTGGGTTAAGTCATTTGCATAAAGACACAAGTGATGGCAGGGTCATAAACCCATGTCTTCCAAGCCCCACTGATTCGTAACGTAGTTGACCCTTAAACATCGCATGATGATTTATGATTCCCCAGAAACTTAACAAGTAACAGCCTACTATTGACTAGAAACCTTACCAGTAACATAAACAGTTAAGTAACACATATTTTGCATGATATATGTATTATATACTGTACTCTTACAATAAAGTAAGCTAGAGTAAAGAAAATGTTACCAAGAAAATCATAAGGAAGAGAAAATATGTTTACTGTACTGTAAAAAATTGACATATAAGTGGACTTGTATAGTTCAAAACTTGTGTTGTTCAGAGGTCAACTGTATAATCCATATGTTACACATAATTCTGACTTTTCTACTAACTAGTGTTGTGTCCTTAGGCAAATCATTTACTCTTTGGGCTTCAGGAAAAAAAAATCACATTGGGGGAAGGAAATGAGTGGGTTGAAGAGGCATATACTTAATTTTGGGGACTCGGATTCTGGACTATATTATAAAGGTTATATATGGTAAACCTAAAATATATTCCTGGGTTGGGGGAAGAGATGGGAACTAATATACTCATTATGTTAAGTACTATCTATATGAAATCTTACTTAAACTTCACAATAGCCTTTTTTTTTTTTTAAGATTTTATTTATTTATTTGTCAGAGAGAGAGAGAGAGAGAGCAAGCACAGGCAAACAGAGTGGCAGGCAGAGGCAGAGGGAGAAGCAGGCTCCCCACAGAACAAGGGGCCCAATGTAGGACTCGATCCCAGGACGCTGGGATCATGACCTGAGCCGAAGGCAGCGGCTTAACCAACTGAGCCACCCAGGCGTCCCCACAATAGCCTTTTGAAATAGTATCATCTTCTGTTCAGGATGAGGAAATGAAGGCTAAAAGCAATCAAGTGATATTCCTAAGCTCCTATGATAAATTGGAGAGCCAGACTTCAAACTGATTTTGGCTGACTCCAAAACCTGTTTACTTGATATTATGCAATGCTACCTTAAGAGTTTTGAAAGACCACATGGAATCTGCTCGTTGATTCTCACCCCCAAATTGTTTGCTGACTTGAAATTTTTTGATAAAGTAACTAGATACATAAATCATGCCTGATCAGGATGCCTGACTGGCTCAGTCCGAACAGCATGCGACTCTGGATCTTGGGGTTGTGATTTCAAGCCTCATATAGGGCATGGAGCTTATATTTAAAATAATAATAATGCTTGGTCACCCAGGTGAGCAGTTTTAGTTAGTAGTTCTTATCAGTGGCTATTGGTGAGGTTACTGGACATGGAATGGTCAGCGTTCCACAAGCATCTTGAACCCATCATATTCACAGGAAACACAGGCCTCACTAAGAGCCTGTTGTATTTATACAAGTCTTTAGGAAAGTAATGTTTAGATAATGACTTAGAGTCTTCTGGGCTTCATGGGTGATGATTTATTTCTTCACTGACATGTCTATTTTCTTATGTCCTAGGTACTTTTAAATTCAACACTGATGCTGCTGAGTTTATTCCTCAGGAGAGAAAAAATTCTGGCCTAAGTTGTGGGAGTCAAAGGAGACTAGATTCTAATAGGATTGGTAGGAGAAATTATAGTTCACCACCTCCCTGTCATCTTTCCAGGCAAGTCCCTTATGATGACATCTCTGCTGTTCATCAGCATGGTTATCCTTTGGGAAGCAAACCTAAAAGTCAACAGATTTCTTTTCAGTCCTCTGCTTCTAACAAATCACTCAAGAACCATGGCCTTCAGAACCAACCTTGGCAGAAATTGAGGAGTGAAAAACAGCATATCAAAGTTAAGAAAGTACAGAATCTCACTGACCAGACCTCAGATGCAGCTGGCTTAGAAAGTGTGGGTAGGTCAGAGAGTGGGACAAACCCCAGAGAACACAGCCCTTCTGAGAATGAGAAGGAAATTGTTGGTGCAGATCCCAGGGGAGCAAAACCCAAAAAAGCAGCCCAGTTTGTGTACAGCTATGGTAGAGGACCAAAAGTCAAGGGAAAACTCAAATGTGAGTGGAGTTACAGAATGACTCCAAAATCCGAGGATGCTGGACCTGAAAATACCAAACCTCTGGGGGTTATGCACCCTGACTCTTTGGATACATCCTTTAAAAAAGGAGTATTGGATGGATATGCAGCCAGACGCAACGAGCAGAGAAGATACCCACAGAAAAGGCCTCCCTGGGAAGTGGAAGGGGCCAGGCCACGACCAGGCAGGAATCCACCAAAACAAGAGGGCCAACGACTTACAAATGCCGGACCCAGGAACAACATGGCCCCCATTCCAAAGGATAATCCTAATGAAAGACCAGCAAAATCTGCCTGTGACAATGGGAACTTGGCAGTCATCAACAAGTCTTCCAGAAGGGTTGACCCAGAAAAATGTGCTGTAAGGAGGCAGGATCCTCAAGTAACATCTTTCCCCCGAGGCAAACAGAACCATGTGCTAAAGAATGTGGAAACTCACACAGGTAAATCTATCTAGAGGGTGGAAATGTTTTGTTTTGTTTTATTTTTAATAGATAATAAATTCACACAGTTGAGGAACCAGAAATCACAGTGAAACGGCTCTTTCTATCCTTGTTCATCATCTGCCTGGGTCCTGCCACCACTTGCTCCCCACCCCAGTAGGTAACCACTTAGTTTATATATATCATAAGCAAATACAAATAGGGAACTTCTTTTCTTAACAGACAAGAAATTTAGTAAGGGTTTTTTAAAATGCAGATACGGGTCTTACAGATGTTTGGTTATAAGATTTTTTATTTTTAATCATGAAAGCACAAGTAGGGGATGATGACATCTCCACTACCTCTCCTCGTTCCAGCCTGCAAGGAACTTGTCTCTTGTCTGCTTATCTGCAGGAGGTCCTGACCACTCTTGCCATCTTCGGTTTCTTTCTCTTAGTCCATCTGTCACACCAGCATCAGGAGAGGGCAGAGAGAGGTAGAGGGAGAGAATCCCAAGCAGACTCCCAGCTGAACACAGAGCCCAATGCGGGGCTCAATCTCACGACCCCAAGATCATGTCCTGATCCAAAATCAGGAGTCCCACATTTAACCACCTGAGCAGCCGGACACCCCTCTTTCTTCATTTTTATATCCCTGTTGCTTAACAAAGCTCTTAGAACATAATAAGTACTCAGCTCTGGCTGTTGGAAAGTTCTTCCTTACATTGAACTGAAAACTTCTTTCCAGTAAATACTTTCTATGCCCTGGTTAAAGTTCTCCCCTCTGAAGCAACACAGCAACCAGTCTCTCTCCTCACAGTTTCCCTCCCCCTAATTGCACATCAACTTTTTTGCGGTATTTGAAGACACTTCTCATTTTGCCCTAGGTATGTATTTCATCTAGGCTAACCATCTTCATTTCAGTAGCTCTTCCTCATGGACCTTCACCATCTGGTCTCCCTCCAGTTCAATGTACATAGCCCAGCCCAACACATGAAGTTACCTCCTGCCTGGGTCTGTTTTCACACTGGCTTAATAGTTCTAGTTCTCATTTGCTTCATTAGGCACTTCTTCCTCTTGGGATGTCAACCTGTATGTGAACCAAAGTAATGATATACTAGAGTTGTTTTTGAATTCATAAGGTTGGTTAATAGTTTCCTTTTGCTTTATAACAAATTGCCACAAGTGTAGTGGCTTAAGAGAACACATTTATTGTATCAGTTTCTTTGGGTCAGGAGTCTGGTTAGGGGTTAGCCAAGTTCTCTACTCAGAGCTTCCCAGGACTAGAATTTGGCCAGGGAGGCAATCTCATCTGAGTCATAGGATTCTCTTCTCCTCTCAGTGGTTGTTGGTAAGATATAGTTCCTTATGGGTGTAGAATGAGACCCCCATGTTCTTGCTGGCTATTGGCTGGGGGGCGGTCACTGAGCTTTTAGAGGTTACCTGCAATTTCCTACCACATGGCCCTCTACACAACATGGTACTTTTTTTTTTTCAAGGTCTATAAGAACACATGTGTTACAGATTGTTCAAATCTCTCTCTGACTTCTATCTTTGATCCCTAGACTCTTTTTAAAGGGTTCACCTGATTAGATCAGCCCCATCCATACTCAAGGGGAGGAGATTATTCAGGGCACACACACCTGTAGAGAGGCCATCTTAGAGTTCTAAGAAATCTCTCTTGACCTCACATACCCACATATTTTTGAGAATATTTTATTCACATTTATTGAATAAATATTTATGTACAAGCACTGTTCTCAATACTGGGGGTACAGTACTGGTGAAATTCACATTCTGGTAGGGAAGGCAGGCAGAAAGTTCTTAAACCAATATTTAATATGCCAGGTGATGGGTAAGGGCTAAAGAGAATATAAAGCAGGTTAAAAGGACAGTAACAGCAGCATTTGTCTAACTAGGTTCGTCTGTTTGAGGAGACGCTTGAATAGAGACCAGAAGGAAATGCAGCAGCGCACCATGTGGCTCTCTGAAGACTATCCAAGCAGAGGGAGAATCAAGTTTAGATTCGGGTGGGAGGGGAGACATTGTGAGCAACAGAAGAGGCAGGCAGTAGAGGAGGTCAGAGAAGTCACAAGGACTGGATCATGTGAAGCCCTTGGACTTGGTTCTGATTAAGAATATGAGAAGCAGGGGCGCCTGGGTGGCTCAGTGGGTTAAGCCGCTGCCTTCGGCTCAGGTCATGATCTCAGAGTCCTGGGATCGAGCCCCGCATCGGGCTCTCTGCTCGGCGGGGAGCCTGCTTCCTCCTCTCTCTCTGCCTGCCTCTCTGCCTGCTTGTGATCTCTCTGTCAAATAAATAAATAAAAATCTTTAAAAAAAAAAAAAAGAATATGAAGAAGCAGCTAGAGGTTTTGGGGGAAAAGGATGACATGATATCACTAGCACTCTAAAACAATCACTTAGCCTGCTGTTTGGAGAATTGGCTCTTAAGTAAGCAAGGGGACAAGTTAGGAAGCTGTTGCAGTAATTCACATAGTTGATGATAGAGACTTGGACTAGGGTAGTAGTGTTGGAAGAGGTAAGAGCGTTACACTTTGGATGTATTTGGAAGATAAAACTGTTGGGATTTGCAAATAGACAAGATGTTGCCTGCAAGAGAATGAGAGGGGTCAAGGACCAAGCCAAGGCTTTTGAGTCTGAGTAATGTAAAATTAGAATTGCTGGGGCGCCTGGCTGGCTCTGTCCGTGGAGCATGTGACTTTGATCTCTGGGTTATAGGTTCGAGCCCCACATTAGCTGTAGAGATTATTTTAAAAATAAAATCTTAAAAAAAAAAACAAAACAGAATTGCCAGATACTGAAGTGGTAAAACTGCTGGGAGAGAAAAGGTGTTGTTTGTTTTGAAAACTCTTTAGTTTGAGATAATTTTAGATTTATAGAAAAGTTACAAAGATAGTACTGGGAATTCCCATATATCCTTCACCCAGCTTTGTCTAATGTTAGTATCTTATATAACCAACTCTGGCCTTTGGTCAAAACTAAGAAATTAACACTGGTACAAACTAAACTGTAGACTTCATTTGGATTTTGCCATTTTTTTCCCACTACCATCCTTTTTTGTTCCAGCATCCAGTCCAGGATACCATGTTGAAATTAGTCATCCATCATGTCTCCTTGATCTCCTCTCAGTCTTTCTTAGTCTTTTTGTTGGAAAGGTTTTCTTAGTCTTCCCTTGTTGGAAAAGATGTTTTTGGATAT
Organism: Lutra lutra; assembly: GCF_902655055.1. NCBI lineage: Eukaryota > Metazoa > Chordata > Mammalia > Carnivora > Mustelidae > Lutra > Lutra lutra. The sequence continues at coordinate 57,426,774 of NC_062290.1, forward strand.
GTTTTGTTTTGTCTACTCCTTGTTTAGAAAATTAAGAGAATTAGGGAGTTAAAAATTCAGGCAGAGATCTGGACTGGAGATTTAAATTTGGGAACTCTCAGCACTGAGTCCTCTAACAGACTAGAGGTCACCTAAGGTGTGAGTGTAGTTAGAGAAGAAAGGTTGGAGGGTAGAGCTTTTCTATACCTCAGTCTTTTAAGGTTAGAAGATAGGGGCCCATCAAAAGAGATGGGGAATGAGTAGGAATTGAACTAGAAAGTGAACCATGTTTTTGTTTGTTTGTTTAAAGTATTTATTTATTTATTATTTGAGAGAGAAAACATAAACAGGAGGAATGGCAGAGGGAGAGGTAGAGGTAGGTTGTCCTCTGAGCGGGGAGCCCGATACAGGGCTTGACCCCAGGATCCTGTGTTCATGACCGGAGCCAAAGGCAGACACTTAACTGAGCCACCCAGGCATCACAGAAGTGAACCATATTTTGTTTTGTTTTTTTTAAAGGTTTTATTTATTTACTTATTTGACAGAGATCACAAGTAGGCAGAGAGGCAGGCAGAGAGAGAGGGAGAAGCAGGCTCGCCACTGAGCGGGCCTGATGTGGGGCTCGATCCCAGGACCTGGGATCATGACCTGAGCCGAAGGCAGAGGCTTTAACCCACTGAGCCACCCAGGCACCCCAAAGGCTTTATTTAATTATTGACAGACAGAGAGAGATCACAAGTAGGCAGAGAGGCAGGCAGAGAGAGAGGGGGAAGCAGGCTGAGCAGAGCAGAGAGCCCGATGTGGGCCTCGATCCCAGGACCCTAAGGTCATGACCTGAGCCGAAGGCAGAGGCCTAACCCTCTGAGCCACCCACGTGCCCAGAAGTTAACCATGTTTTAAACACCAAACTAAAAAAAGAGCTCAAGAAGGATCAGTTGTGCCAAATCCTGCTGATGCATCCAGCAAGAGGACAACTTCATATTGATTGTTGGATTTGGTGGTGTGAAGGTTATTGGTCTTGAGAAGAGCAGTTTTGGTGGAGTAGTGGAGGTGAAAGCTTGATTAGAATGGAAAGAGAGGGTGACCCCAGATAAAAGTCTCCCTGGCTGCTTGAGAGTGGTCTTTGCTTACTCTTGTTCTATACCGAGAGAAATGAGCACTGCTCCCGTTCTCCCAAGCTCTCTGGATCCCTCTTTCTCTGGTAACAGGATCCCCTATATCCTTAGTCCATTTCTGCTCTGCTCCTGCTTTTAATTAATCTGTGGCCTTCTCTTAAGTTCACCCCTTTCCTTGCAGCCTGTTCAGAGCATGCGTTTTTCCTTTATCCCACTTTCCTTAGTTTCGGGAAGACGGGAAGAGCATGCTCCTCTCCCAGTGTCCTTTCTGAACCATTATATTTCTACCTTGTTTCAGAATCCCTGCTCCTTTGAGCTTACCGGTACATCACTTTTTGGCTACATCACCTCCCACGTCTCTTTATCTTTGTCATGTTTTAGCCTCCAATCTCCCAGCCCTAGTGTCATTTATTAATGCCTCCTGCCTATATCTTTCCTCTTCCACAGTGATCCTCAAAGTATAGTTACAGACCAGCAGCTGAAAAGCACATTCTTGGGTCTCACCTCAGGCTTAACAAATAGAAATTCTGGGAGTAGGGCCCAGTAGTCTTATTTTTTATCAAGCCTCCAAGTGACTCTGATTTGAGAACCACTGATTTACCATAAATCCTGCTATTACTCTGCAAGACTTTAGTGATCATATGGATTATACCATTCTCACATTCTTTGATCTTCTCAACCATAGTGACCTTCACCTTCATTATCCCTCCACACCCACTACTACTTTCTGACCATAACCTCCTGTCCTCTGACACTCTGAGTCTGTTCCACCCACTAACTGTATCATCAGCTGTTTCTCATTCTTTATTCCCTCCTCAGGCTGGGCCTTAATGTAATTTTAAAGTATTATCCTTCTGCCAAGCCATTTGGCAGAACCCCCACCCTGTGTTGATACTGCAGTCTACCTTTTCTGCTCCATCTGACTAACAGAATGCTGTTCCAGGAAATCATATGATAGTACAGATTTGGTGCTGCTACAGACTCACCCTCTCAGGGAAGTCTTCCTGATCACCCTGTTTAGAACTCGAGTATTTCCCCCACCACCAGCACTCCCTATCCTTTACTGGTTTATTTTTCTCCGTAGCACTTATCACTATTCAATGATGAATTGAAATTCATACTATCTATGGTTATGCTTTTTCATGTACTTTCAATAACTTTTCATTATTTATTTATTGTTTCCCTTCCCCTACTGGATAGTAACTTCCTAAGGGCAGTAGATTTTTGTCTGGTTTGTTTACCGTGTATTCTTAGTGTTTAAACAATGCCTGGCACACAGTAGGTTCTCAGTAAACATTTTTGATTGTGATTCTCCAACTTCAGTTGACTTTGAGTACTGCACATTTCCCCTTATATGGCCTTGGTTAGCTGCCCTTCTCATTTTCATCTAAGACTACTCCAAATCTTTTCCAGTCTTATTCAGACCTTCTTGCCATTCGTCTCCCTCAAACTCAATGGACCTCCTTGCCTCTTCACAGACAAAGGGGAGATCATCAGGCATAATTTTCTCAGCATTTTGCTCCCTTTAATGCAAACTCGGAGACATCTGTGCCTATCCTCTTCTTTCACCCATTCTGAAATCTCCTTTGTTTTCTTTCAGCAGCCTTTTCACACATACCATTCCAAGTTTTCAGCCTGAAGCTCTCTTCCCAAGTCTGCACACACTCTGAAAGAAAAAATTTCCCTTGTCATATGTCCCCCTCGCTGTCCCCCCACTCCGCCCCGTGTTTCCTTCCATTCTAGTCTAATCAAGAATCACCACTTTATTTCCTGTTACCTATTTTGGTTCACTTCTCAGTCCTCTGCCATCATCACCCCTTGACTCGCAGCTACTGGTAAATCTTTATTGCCTTTCTATTTGTCACACCCATCAGACAGATGTATTTCAGTCCTTATCCTGGGCTTCCCTTTGAGTTTTAGGCAAAGGAGTCCCTTGAAATGTTACTTCCTTGATATTACACATTTCTGATCCTCCTTGTTCTCCTTGGCTATTCCTGCTTGTGTCTTTCAAGTTTCTCTTCCTCCACCTCTTTTTTTTAAAGATTTTATTTATTTATTGGGACACAGAGATCACAAGTAGGCAGAGAGAGGGGGGAAGCAGGCTCCTTGCTGAGCAGAGAGCCCGACGTGGGTCTTGATTCCAGGACTCTGGGATCATGACCTGAGCCCAAGGCAGAGGCTTTAACCCACTGAGCCACCCAGGCGCCCCTCCACCTCTTTCTTTTTTTTTTTTAAAGATTTTTATTTATTTAACATGCAGAGATCACAAGCAGGCAGAGAGGGGAAAGCAGACTCCCCGCTGAGCAGGAAGCCCGATGCGGGGCTCGATCCCAGGACCCTGAGACTATGACCTGAGCCGAAGGCAGAGACTTAACCCTCCGAGCCACGCAGGTGGCCCCCCCCCACCTCTTTCTTAAATGTTGGTGTTTCCTAGGGCTTTATCTTAGCCCTCTGTTCTTCTTACTTGATTAAGGTCTCATTGGAAGATTACAACTGGTTCCATTTCTTTCAGCCACTGCCTCTGTGCTGTGCTGACTTCTAAACTTTTACCTCCAGTCCCTAAGCTCTGCCACAAGCTTCAGACTCATATAAATAAATGTGGTATCTGACGTATGCTTCATACTCAACAAAACCATCTTTTTTTTTTTTTTTTTAAGATTTTGTTTATTTATTTGTCAGAGAGAGAGAGAACAAGCAAGGGAGAACAGGCAGGCAGAGGGAGAAGCAGGCTCCCTAGTGAGCAAGGAGCCAGATGCAGGACTTGATCCCAGGACTCCAGAATCGTGACCTGAACAGAAGGCAGATGCTTAACCAACTGAGCCACCCAGGAGTCTCTCAGCATAACCATCTTGAACATGTTTACCATGTTTATATTGTATTAGCTTCTTTTTTTTTTTTTTTTTTTTTTAAGATTTATTTTTTTACTTGGGGTGCCTGGGTGGTTCAGTCCTTAAGCAGTTGCCTTTGGCTCAAGTCATGATCCCAGAGTCCTGGGATTGAGCCCCACATCAGGCTCCCTGCTCCATGGGAAGCCTGCTTCCCTTTCCCACTCCCCCCACTTGTGTTCCCTCTCTCTCGCTGTGTCTCTCAAATAAATCAATAAAATCTTAAAAAAAAAAAATTTATTTATTTACTTTAGAGAGAGAGAGAGCGCACACGGGCAAGAGGGGCAGAGGGAGAAAGAATCTCAAGCAAATTTCGCACTGAGCATGGAGCCCATGTATTAGCTTTTTAAAAACAGCTGCCTCACGTTAAATGAAGTAACTTAATAAAGTCAGTGTAGTAGGTAACTCACCTTTAGTCCCACCATCCAGATATAACCAGCTTTAACCTTTTGTTCTATTTTCTTATAGAATTTTCCAATGCTCAGTTTTACATTGTTAAAATCATGTAATATAAACAGTGTTCATCTTTTTGCTTATGTTATATATTTTTCTGCTCATTAAGAAATCTTTACACTTTGTTCTAAACATATAATATGCAATAAAAATAGATAAGCATTAATATTTGAACAATCTCCCTTTTTTTTTTTTTTTAAAGATTTTATTTATTTAGTTGACAGAGAGGCAGAGCACAAATAGGCAGAGTGGCAGGCAGAGGGAGAAGGAGAAGCAGGCTCCCCGCTAAGCAGGGAGCCTAATGCGGGGCTTGATCCCAGGACCCTGGGATCCTGACACGAGCCGAAGGTAGCCACTCAACCGACTGAACCACCCAGGCACCCCCACAGTCTCCCATTTTTTATCTGTTTTTTATTTTTGCTGATTTTAAACTAAATTCCAGATATCAGATTAGTTTTAGTGTACATGTGTTTTTTTTTAATGGCTCTTTCTTTCTTTCTTTCTTTCTTTCTTTTTATACTTAATCACAGTGTTCTCTTTGATTCTTCAAAGCAGAATTGCTTTTGGGTTTTTTTTTAACAGTTATTTATTGGTACATCTGAGAAGTTTGTAGTCAGTTAACACTTCACTCCGTTCTCTTCTGATTATTTCAGTGGGCACATCACCCTCTTAACTGACATGCTTTCAAAGTAGAAGTATAGAGTAGACATTGCTGTGACTGAGTAATTATGGAGAAACCCTAATCGAAAAGAATTTAAGATTGAAGAAAAGCCAGTGGTCAGGCAAGGGCTGGCAGCCAGCAGACAAGTGTCTTGGGCCTGAAATGTGATAGTTTACCAGGACAGAGCTATTCTGGGACAGTACCATATTTTACATGTGTTACACATGTTTTGATAAAACTGAAGTATTATTGGTGAAAGGATTATATTGTTTCTCTTCCTAGGTCTTCTGGGAACTTATTGCTATATTTTTATTTCTTTTCATTCATTCATTCATACAAGTATCATTGAGTACCCACTATGTCCCAACCAGCAGTAGGTAAAAACCTCATCCATCAAGGAGTGTACATTCTAAAAAAAAAAAAGAGAGAGTGTACATTTTATGTATAGAGTTAGGAAATAAGATGAAAAAAGTAAAATATATGCTATAAAAGACAGGATATATAAGTGGTGTGGAGAAAATAAATGATCTATAAGATTCAAGTGGTGTGGAGGAAAATACAGTATGGGAAAGTGATAGGGAATGATGAGGGAGCGGGTTGCAATTTTTTAAAATATGGCCAAGGCCAGTCTTCTCATTGAGAAGATCACATTTTGAGTAAACACCTGAAGATGGTAAGGGACTGAGCTATGCCAATGTCTAGGCAGTAGTATTGGGCAGAGGGAGCAACAAGTTATAAAGACCCTCACACAGAAATCTGCCTGCTAGTCTGGGACCAGGAAGGAGGCCATTGTGTTCTTAGAGTAGTGACTTAGGGAAAGAGAAATAGCAGGTGGGGACCGGAAGTGATAAAGGCCATTGTGAGGACTTTGGCTTTTACAGACATGTGAAGTCAGAACCATTGGCAAGTTCTGGACTTGAGTGGCATTATCTAATTTGCATTTTAACAGGCTTCCTCTGGCTGCTGTGGTGAGAATAGACTGAAGTAGGGCAAGGGCAGAAGTAGGAAGACTAGTTAGGAGGCCATTTTAATAATCCAGGTGAATAGGTAGTGGCTTGGGCCATAGTAATAGCAGCAGGGGTTGGATTCTGGATGAATTGTGAAGATAGTGCTAGCAGGATTTACTGTCAGATTCAAACTGGGATGTGAGAGAAACAGCCTTTGGAGAGGGCTTAGTAGAGCTTTGTGGGTTATTCAAAGTTGGCAGTTGTTCCCACTTTGCTATATATATGTGCATCCTAGTGGTCAGTTTCACTGTGACTAGATTTAGAAACATCACATCTAAAACAATAATTATGGGGCGCCTGGGTGGCTCAGTGGGTTAAGCCTCTGCCTTCAGCTCAGGTCATGATCCCAGGGTCCTGGGATCGAGTCCCGCATCGGGCTCGCTGCTCAGCAGGAAGCCTGCTTCCCTCTCTCTCTCTCTGCCTGCCTCTCTGCCTACTTGTGATCTCTCTCTGTCAAATAAATAAATAAAATCTTTAAAAAATAAAAAAAAATTTAAAAAAAAAATAAAACAATAATTATTTATTAACAAACCAGAAACTTAATGAATAAGAGAAACAATAAAATAAAAAGACAACCTTCAGGGCAAAAATCAAAACAACAGTCAATCATAGGATTCTCATGTATGTTCCCAACCTCACTTACTTTTTTGTGTCCTTCACTTCTCAGTTCTGTCCTAGAATAGTCAATAGCACTTTCTACAAAATTTATTCCAAATGTAATTCTCACAGATTGTTCCTCTGCACAGTCAGGCTCTTGTATGTAGATGACTCACTCATAATCTTACTCTTTAATGAGCTCTCTCTTACTTACCCCTTCAGAATCTTTCATATGTAGCATACTAAATGGTAGGAATGTAATTAACTTTGTTATTCAGAGATGTTAACCAATGCAGGGTAGAGTGTCCCTGCTTTTAAGAAAGAATCTAAGTCTGGTTCTTTGTTTTTTTTTTTTTATATAATTCAGTTTTTTTCTTTTTAAAAGATTTTATTTATTTATTTGACAGAGATCACAAGTAGGCAGAGAGGCAGGCAGGAGAGAGAGGAGGAAGCAGGCTCCCTGCTGAGCAGAGAGCCAGATTCAGGGCTTGATCCTAGGACTCTGAGATCATGAGCTGAGCCAGAGGTTAAAGGCAGAGGCTTTAACCCACAGAGCCACCCAGGCGCCCCAATATAATTCAGTTTTTTGATGTGTTTATCATTTACCTGAAGCAAGTAGATTTCTCTTTATCGACCACACAAAATCTTTATTCCGGGCTTTTGTCGGAACAAAAGAGCTATCTCAGAAACTACTGATGCCTGGGGTGCCTGGGTGGCTCAGTTGGTTAAGCGACTGCCTTCGGCTCCCATCATGATCCTGGAGTCTTAGGATCGAGTCCCACATCAGGCTCCCTGCTCAGCAGGAAGCCTGCTTCTCCCCCTCCCTCTGCCACTCCCCCTTCTCATGCTGCTTCTCTCTCTCTGTGTCAAATAAATAAATAGATAGATAGAAACTACTGAAGCCTGAAACTTTCAAGGGAGAGAGCTGATACTCATTTATTTCTTCATCCATTCATTTAATAAATATTTACTGAGCACCTGCTAATGGCTAGGCACTGGAAATACAACAGTGAGCAAGGCAGACAAGGCCCTGACCCTGTCTCACAGACCTTATAGTTCTTGTGTTTTGTATTTCTTTTGCCATTAAATTAGACAAACAGAAAGTAATCTTACGAAAGCTAATACTCTAAAATGATTAAAATGTGAGCTTTGTGACCTTAGGTAAGTGATTGAACTACTTTGAGCCTCAGTTTCTTCATCTATAAAATGGTACCTATATTACAGCCTTGTTACGAAAATTAAATATATGTAAAGTGCATAAGCACAGCACTTGGCATGATGTATTTAAGGTTAGTTTATTCTTAAAACCTATTTGGACCCAATAACAAATAAAATAGTATTATGAAATAAATGCTGTTTAAGTATAGACTGAAAGAGGCGCCTGGGTGGTTCAGTAAATTAAGCGTCTGCCTTTAGCTCGGGTCATAATTTTGGGGTCCTGGGATTGAGCCCCATGTCAGGCTCCCTGCTCAGAAGAAATTCTCTCTCTCTCTCTCTCTCTTTAGCGCGCGCACACACACACACACACACACACACACATACACATATCTGATAGTGCCTGACTCTACTTCGGATCTAAAAAGGCTTTGCTGAGATCGTGTTTGAGGAAAAATCTGGAAGTCAGCGAAGGTAATAAGGAATCCACCTGGGAGGATTCCTAATGATGCTGATCTCCTTCACCAGATGCTGGGCTTCTGGAACCAGGGTTTGTGTCTCCTTCAGTCTAGTAACCCCTCCATGGCATTATGGTAAACACCAAGAACATCTTTTTTGAGTAGATCAACTGAAGACTTCCATGGAAACTACTAGAAGAGATGAGACATCTTTTTTTTTTGAGATGAGACTTTCATGGCAACTACTAGAAAAGAGGTTTACCACCCTGGGTGGTTGGAACCTATCAAGGCTTAGGTTTCTTTCGGTTGACCACTGCAGTTTCGTGAGCTTTTTCCCAGCCTGACTTCATGGATCTGGATCAGATTCATAGGAGGTAGGACAAGGTGCTACAGTTGTTGCTTCTGAGGAACAGAAGCAACTTGCTGTATTATAAGGGGCATTTGGCTATTCTGGGCAATTCCTGGGCAGTTTCCTGGGACTGTTTCCTCAATTGTGCAAATCCCCACCTGAATTTCCACTTCCTAAGTCTTCTTCCTCAGCATACTCCTGTTCTTCTTTGCCCCAAACACTGAACAGCCACCTTACTCAGAATCAGACATACTTAAAACCTTTGTGTTTGGAGATTTCCCTTAAATCCCTTGCTGATCCTTGGCTGACTAAAGTAAGGAATGTTTTTCTGTGTTTGAATTAATTTGTTTGTTTGTTTGTTTTTAAACAGGTTCTCTAATTGAACAGTTAACTACAGAAAAATATGAGTGCATGGTGTGCTGTGAATTGGTTCGTGTCACAGCGCCAGTGTGGAGTTGTCAGAGCTGTTATCATGTGTTTCATTTGAACTGCATAAAGAAATGGGCAAGGTCTCCAGCATCTCAAGCAGGTCAGTTGTTTTCCTCTTCTGAATAGTTATTCTCACTCATTTGATATGTTCAGGTTTTAAACTTAGCTTTTTTTTTAAAGATTTTATTTTATTTCTTTTATTTCTTTTTATTTGTCAGAGAGAGAGGACGCATGCACAAGCAGGGGGAGTGGCAGGCAGAGGGAGAAGCAGGCTCCCAGCTGAGCAAAGAGCCTAATGTGGGACTTAATCCGAGGGCTCTGGGATCATGACCTGAGCCAAAGGCAGATGCTTAACTAACTGAGCCACCCAGACATCCCTAAGATTTTATTTTTAAATATACCCAACGTGGGGTTCCAACTTACAACCCTGAGATCAAGTCACATGTTCCACTGACTGAGCCATCCAGGCACCCCTTAAACTTAGATTTAAAAATAAATAATTCCTTGGGGTGCCTGGGTGGCTCAGTCATTAAGTGTCTGCCTTCAGCTCAGATCATGATCGCAGTGTCCTGGGATCAAGCCCCACATCGGGTTCCCTGCTCAGCAGGAAGCCTGCTTCTCCTTCTCCCACTCCCCCTGCTTGTGTTCCTTCTCTCGCTGTGTCTCTCTCTGTCAAATAAATAAATAAAATCTTTAATAAAAATAACTAATTCCTCTTGAATATTTTATCTGCTCTGTTTCCTTGAACACATGTTTCAGATGACTAGTATGAAGCTGTAGATATTAAATAAAGAACTAAGGGGCACCTGATTGGCTCAGTTGGTAGAGCATGTAACTCTTGATCTCAGTGGTGTGAGTTCAAGCCCCATGTTGAGCATAGAGCTTAAAAAGTGAAAAAATAAAATAAAAATTTTTTTAAGGTTTTTATTTATTTGCACGAGAAAGAGAACATGAGAAGAGGGAGGATCAGAGGTAGAAGCAGACTCCCTGCCAAGCAGGGAGCCTGATGTGGGACTCGATCCTAGGACTCCAGGATCATGACCTGAGCCGAAGGCAGTCGCTTAACCAACTGAGCCACCCGGGCACCCCAAAATAAAATTTTTTAAAGAAAGAAATTTATGTATCTATGTATTTATTTATTTAAGATTTTATTTATTTGAGAGAGGGAATGAGAGAGCATGAGAGGGGAGAGGTCGGAGGGAGAAGCAGACTCCCCGCTGAGCAGGGAGTCCAGTGTGGGACTCAGTCTCGAGACTCCAGGATCATGATCCGAGCTGAAGGCAGTTGCCCAACCAACTGAGCCACCCAGGCACTCCTAAAGAAGGAGATTTTTAAAAACAGCTTAACCTAACAATACCAAAGTATATTTGGAATACAAAAAATCAGTCACATTTATTGAAAATGGTAACTTTTATCCAGGTATCAATTACAGAAAACATTTCCTGTATAGCTTGCTTTCGAAATTTATAGAAAGCAGTTGCTGGGGCGCCTGGTCGACTCATTTGGTTAAACAGGCAATTTGTGATTTCGGCTCAGGTCATGATCTCATGGGTTATGAGATCTGAGCCCTGAAGAGCTGAGCCTCTGTGCTCAGTGTGGAGTCTGGATGAAAGATTATCTCTCTGCCACTTTGGCCCCCTTTGTGTTTCCTCCCGCCTCCCCTGCCCCCAGCCCCGTGAGCTCATGCTCTCTCTCTTTCTCTAAAATAAATAAAATAGGGGCACTTGGGTAGCGCATTCTGTTAAACCTCAGACTTTGGCTGGGGTCATGATCTCAGGATCCTGGAATGTTGCCCTGCCGTAGGCACTCCGCTTAGCCAGGAGTCTGCTTGTTCCTCTCCGTCTGCCTCTCTGCTTGCTCCTGCTTGCTCTACACACTCTCTCTCTAGTGAATAATAAAAGCTTTTTAAATAAATAAATAAAATCTTTTAAAATTTCCTTTTAAGAAAAAATATCATTTGTTTTCTGATCTGTGACTCTTCTAATTTAAAACATCTGAGGGCACCTGGCTGGCTCAGTCGGTAGAGCATACAACTCTTGATCTCAGAGTTGTGGGTTTGAGCCCTGTGTTGGGTGTAGAGATGACTTAAAGTCTTAAAAACAGAAGACTTTGGGTTTTCCTGAATGTACTCAAATTATTTTTTTGGAAGATTTTATTTATTTATTTGACAGAGATCACAAGTAGGCAGAGAGGCAGTCAGAGAGGGAGGAGGAAGCAGGCTGTTCAAGGAGCAGGGAGCCCGATGCGGGGCTCAATCCCAGGACCCTGGGATCATGATCTGAGCCGAAGGCAGAGGCTTTAACCCACTGAGCCACCCAAGCACCCCTTCACTCAAATATTTTATCCTTTTGTTTTTTCAAGCCAAGATGTAGTTCAGTGTTTATCTCAATAGTAGAACCACATAATAAATTGATAATCATGTGAGGTGATTGAGGTGTTAGCTAATGTGACTGTGATAATCTTATTATAGTATATAAATGTATCAAGCCAGCATGTTGTACACCTTAGTGTTATATGTCAATTATATCTCAACTGACATTTAAAAAATGGGTACCTGTTTGATTACTGTATTTAAAGCCCTTATAAATATAAGCCCAAATGTAATATTTAAGCAGAGCATTCAGTATTGTGAATTTGTTTCTTAATATCCTGATATCCTTGGGGTGCTTGGGTGGCTCAGTGGGTTAAGCCTCTGCCTTCAGCTCAGGTCATGATCTCAGGGTCCTGGGATTGAGCCCTGCATTGAGCTCTCCACTCAGTGGGGAGCCTGCTTCCCTCTCTCTCTCTGTGCTTGCTTTCTGCCTACTTGTGATCTCTGTCTGTCAAATAAATAAATAAAATCTTTAAAAAAAAATCCTGATATCCTTAATATCTGATATTTTTAACATAAAATGACTACTGTTACTTAAATATTAAGGCTTCTTTTAGGTTTAAATTTTTAAAAATTACATGTGCTTTTGTAAGGAAATTATTGTGGTTTCCTCTTGTCTTTCTTGACAGATGGCCAAAGTGGTTGGAGATGTCCTGCCTGTCAGAATGTTTCTGCACATGTTCCTAATACTTACACTTGTTTCTGTGGTGAGTTTTTTGCTTTCACTTCAGTCTCTTCCACTTCATGCATTGTAACTCATTTTCCAGCCCAGAAGAAGTGATGTGCCAGGCATGTTTTAGAAGTTCCTAATAAGACTTAAAAGTTCAGGAGTCTACCAACATCATCTGCCTGTGGTCCATCACACAGCCAGAGTCACAGGCCTTTGTGCTTTTGGCAAGCTGTTCTGGACCTGGCCTTCTCATCATGCCCACCAGGCTAATGCAACTTCTGAGCTGTGATTCTGGTCTCCTTGATCTTACCTTTAGACCAGAGCTGACCAGATGGTGGAGGCAGGCTTAGACATGGGCTCTTTCTCACCCTTAACTGTAACAGTTTTGATACTCCAGATTTGAGCAGTATGAGGAAAGAGTGGTGTTGAAAAATACTTTATTTTAACCTGGAAAATCAGTGATTGGGGTCTTTAAAATAAAGAAAAATTTTCTTTTTACATTTTTACATTACAAACTCTATCCTCCCTCTTTATGGAATACTTCTTCCCGTTTTTGAATAACTCAACTCCCCTATGTGTTAGGGAGAACTTTCTGCAGTCTAGATGCCCATTCTTGCTGCTAGTCTGTTTTCTGCATGTCTTTTCTTTTACGTGTATTCTTTTTTCTTTCCTGCCTTTTAATGGCTAACCTTCATATAGTTCTTGATTTTTTTCAAATTTTGCTTCTTAACCATCTGTCACCCTTCTTGACCATTGCATTTTTGCTTCTGTCCTCCTCACCTTGCTGCACCTGTTTTCAGAAATCATCAGTGGCTCCTTCCTGACAAATCCAGGGCTGATTTATAAGTTCTTAACCTTTTTGGCAGCACAGTAGCTCTTGGAGCTTTTAGCCATTCCTTTCTTGAAATGACTAACTCTTCCTGTTTATTTCTGTAAGCTTTAATTTGCTCCTATTTCTTCTTTCCCATTACTTAACTAGCATTTCACTAAAAGTTGGTCACGAAGTCTTCAACTTCTAGACTCAGTCTCTTGGTGAACTCAACTATCTAGAATGTTCTTTCCCATCCTAAAATCTCCATCACTGACTCATCCGTTCAATATCAGACCCCAAACATTGTTTTCCAAAGGAAGCCTCCCTTTCTTATCCCCTCTCCCACTTTGGCCACTCTTTTATTTGGAATTTGCTGATCTTTTATGTCTGATCTTTTATTGCCAAATAAATCTGATCTTTTATTGCCAAAATCTGAGCCTTAAAAGATACTAAAATAATATTTGTTGAAGGGATGAGTATTTTGGAATGTACTATTGGAAAGGCAACATGAAGCTGGGAGCAAGAAATCCATGTAAATCTATACAAATTGGACCAATACCAAGGCTTAATTACCTTATTTTAAAGGATTTTTAAACATAAAAGCACCACACTGGAATTAAAAATCTTGTTAAAGCCTTCACTGACAAATTAGATATGAGGCCTTAAGAAGGTAGAAGATGAGAGCTGAAGGTCAAGATGATCTGAGTAAGGTAAAATGGTGTAGGAATGCAAATAATGGTCTTATATTTACCTAATGACTTTGCGTCACTTTGCTCTTTGGGGAAACCATTAATATAATATACTTTATTGAGAACTTAGTAGCAGACATCATGAAGAAACAGGGGAATAAAACTGCTTTTGACTTCCCAGAGTTTACAGTCTAAGAGCTAAGACACAATTAACTTGATGTTCTGTAAGTCCAAAGAACTGTGGGAGATCTTTGGGGTGAATTCTCACTTTGGGCTAGATGATTTAGGGAATCCTTAAAAAAGGAGGTACAATTCAACTAAGCTTGAAAACTAGGTAAAATCTTGGTAGGAGAAAGATTTGTTGAGGTGAGTAGCATAAGCAGAAGTTTATTTTTTTTTTTTATATTTTATTTATTAATTTGACAGAAAGAGAGAGATTACAAGTAGGCAGAGGCAGGCAGAGAGAGGAGGAAGCAGGCTCACCGCTAAGCAGAGAGCCCGATGCGGGCCTCGATCCCAGGACCCTGAGATCATGACCTGAGCCAAAGGCAGAGGCTTAACCCACTGAGCCACCCAGGCGCCCATAAGCAGAAGTTTAAAAATAAGAAGGCTTAGGATCTTTTAGGAGAACGAGAGTCATTGGTTATGGAACCCAGGATCTGTAAAGGTGAAGGCATGGGAAATGACTAGAAAGGCAGGGCTGACTGGTTTTTTGTTTGTTTGTTTTGTTTTGTTTTGTTTTGTTTTTTGGGAGAGAAAGATCCCGTGTGTGCATACAAGGGCAGCAGGGTGGCAGAAACAGAGGGAAAGAGAGAATCTTAAGCAGACTCTACACCCAGCACAGAGTCCATTGTGGGGCTGGATCTTAAAACCCTGAGGTTATAACCTGAGCCAAAAATCAAGAATCAGATGGTTAACCAACCGAGCCACCCTGGCGCCCCAGGGCTGACTTCTTGATTCCAGGCTTAGATGCAGGGACTTCATTTGGCAGGCTGTGGGAAGCCACTGAGGGTGTCAGTGTGATTTTTTATAAAGATTAGTCTGGTGGGAGGGAATAGAGTGTTTGGGGGCCTAAACATTGGGGATTTTGTAAGAACCCAGGTGAAAAATAATAAAAGTCTATAATGGGTATTAGAGTGGGAGAAAAAGGAAGGGGGTACCAGATTTCAAAGGTAAATAGGAATTAATAACAGTGGGAAAGGGAAGAACCCAAATGTGGCTCCAAAGTTTCATGCTTTTGAAAATGATGATACCAAGGACAGAAAAAGGCAGGTCAGACCACCAGGACTGATGGGGACAGTGAGTTCAATTTATAAACACTGAATGGGATGAGTGAACAAGGCCTCCAGTAAGAGGTGGTGTTAGGAAAATTTAAAGATTTTTTTTTTTTTTTTACTTCTTGAGAGAGAAAGCATGAGCTGGGGGAGAAGCAGATGGAGAAAGAGAAGCAGACTCCCCACTAAGCAGGGAGCTTGATACAGGGCTTGATCCCAAGACCCTGAGATCATGACCCCAGCTGAAGGCAGACACTTAACTGACTGAGCCACCCAGGTTCCTTGGGAGTTAGGAATATTTAAAGAGAGATGAGGACTTAGGGATGATAGTTGTTGTTGAGAGTAGTGGATAGAAGGGTAAGGAGTGAAAAGAGCCTAATGCAGAACCCTGGCAGAAAGAAGAAAAAACATCATTTAGAGTCAGGGAAAAGAAGTGGAGCCATTGAAAGATGGTAGGGGGAAACCAGAGCACTGTAATAAAGCAAGAAAGCACAGAAGCAGGGAAGTTTTTCTTTTTCTTTTTCTTTTTTTAAGATTTTACTAATTTATTTGACAGAGATCACAAGTAGGCAGAGAGAGAGAGAGGAGGAAGCAGGCTCCCTGCTGAGCAGAGAGCCCGATGAGGGACTCAGTCCCAGGACCGTGAGATCATGACCTGAGCCGAAGGCAGAGGCTTATTAACACACTGAGCCACCCAGGCGCCCCGTAGGGAAGTTTTTGTAATAGACTGGAGATGAGTCTGGCAAATAGACAAGAGTAAAAGTAGCAAGGGAGATGAGGTGTGAGATACACTGTGTAGGGAAATTAAGAAAATTTGGTGATTAAGTAGATTATGGAAAGAAAAAGAGGAGTTGGGGATGACTCTAGTTTTTAAGTCTGTGACTCTAACAGTGATGGTATTGCTGACAGAAATAGAGAACACTGAAGAAGGAGGGGCTTCAGAGAGAAGATACTAACTTTGACTGTAAATGTAGACAGTTTGGGGTGACTGTGATACCTCACACAGAGATGTTCAGCAGATGTTTGGACAGAGAGGGCCGGAACTGAGGATTCAGGGCAGTGCAGAAAGTGTAGATTTGGGGGGGTAAAAGGAAAAAAAAAAAATGTAGATTTGGGACTCATAGGCCTTTAGGTATAACAAACCTCTCAACATGAATAAAGCTTCTGAAAGAAACAAGATAGAGCAGCAGAGGCCAAACATTGGGGACAGGCCATCATTTGGGTGTAAATTGCCCAAGTAAAGATGAGTCCTCAAGGGCATGGAGGAGTCCTGTGCCTCAGTTTTACACTTCCTACCTCTGTGCTAAGTTCATAGAAGTCACTAAAGATTTCCAGATACACGGGGCGCCTGGGTGGCTCAGTCGGTTGAGCGTCTGCCTTCGGCTCCGGTCATGGTCCCAGAGTCCTGGGATCGAGCCCCGCGTCAGGCTCTCTGCTCAGTAGGGAGCCTGCTTCCCCCTCCCTCTCTCTGCCTTTCTGCTACTTGTGATCTCTGTCTCTCTCTGCCAAATAAATAAATAAAATCTTTAAAAAAAAAAAAGATATCCAGATACACACTAATTATAAAATTATAGCCCTCTTATGCCTACTTCATAGCTTTAGATTTGGCAAGTTCCTACTGTATGGGGGATTTTTGTCCTTTCCATCTCTTAGTGCTGCCCCGTCTCCCACCCCATTGTTCTCTTCCCTTATTTCTTCTTTCTTCTTTCATCTTTTTTTTTTTTTTTCCCTTATTTCTTCTCTCAAATCCTTATGGCAGATGTTCCCATATCTGTTCACGGGTCCATTTACAAAAGTTGTGGGGTTTTTTGTTTTAGATTAAATATGTCTGTTAGTCAAAGTTAGTCAAGGTAAAGATGACTTATTTCTCTTTTCCAGGTATTCCAGAATTTAGGATTTATTATACTCAGTGAAGCTTTTGGTTTTTGTTTTTTGTTTTCAGTGAAGCTTTTGATGAGTTGCATTACAGTCATCTTTTTATTTTAGGATGTGGGGTGATATGTTTGTCACACTAATGAAAACCACACTGAAGTTCATGCTGTCTAGCTATATTGTGTTGTTTCATTAAAGTCTAAGATGCAGTTGAAGTTTATACCATTGACTCTCTGATCTGATATGTTTTAGGCAAGGTGAAGAACCCTGAATGGAGCAGAAATGAAATTCCACATAGTTGTGGTGAGGTTTGTAGAAAGAAACAGCCTGGCCAGGACTGCCCGCATTCCTGTAACCTGTAAGTTGGAACACTAGACCCCTGGGGATTCCTGGTAGATACACTTTGCTCGTGACTCTGAGTACCTATATCTTTTGGTCAGCGTGTAGCAGGATGGGGTGAAGGGCAGTATGGTACCATTTACTGAACACTTAACACTGGGCCAGGCACTCTGTAAGAGTTAACTCATTGAGGGGAGCCTGGGTGGCTCAGTGGGTTAAAGCCTCTGCCTTCTGCTCAGGTCATGATCCCCGGGTCCTGGGATCGAGCCCTGCATTGGGCTCTCTGCTCAGCAGAGGCTGCTTCCTCCTCTCTCTCTGCCTGCTTCTCTGCCTACTAGTGATCTCTGTCTGTCAAATAAATAAATAAAATCTTAAAAAAAAAAAAAGTTAACTCATTGAATCCTTACAACACCCTGGTTATGTATAAATATTTATCATCTCCATTTTACCGATGAGGCTCAGAAAGACCAAATATCTTGCCCAAAGTCATAGTGCTAGGACATGGTGGAGATGGGATTTCCATGGCACTATACTGCTGGCTTTTAGGAAGAAATATCCCTCAGTGATATCCAGGTTCACAAGAGGGAATAGGACAGACTTCTGTCCTGAAAAGGCAATTGTGTAGGGTCCTATTGCACAGTGTTTTTAGGTCGTGAATCCCTTCTATCCAATAAATAGCCAGCTTTACAGTGTATGTAGTCAGCTTCTAAATAAGGAGAGGAATACCCAATACTAACAATTGATTAGTTACAAAGGACAAATTTCTACAGCTTTGACTTCAGACCAATATTTAACTCCTGGGGTCAAGTCACTTAACAGTTGTGTGGTCTTGGGCTAGTTACTTAACTTCTCTAAGCCTCACTTTCTGCATCTGTAAAATAATAATGATATGAGCATCAGTACTTACAGAGTTCTATGAATATTCAGTTAATGCATCTAAGAGACTTGGTACAGAATCTGGCATATGGTAAATGGTCAAGTAATGGTAACTTGTTTTTATTACCCAAATCTAAAAGTAAAACAGACGTCAAAGTGTTACCTTGGTGCTTCTGCTGTTCAGAGCAGGGTTAAATGTTGGGCCAGAGGCCTTGTGGGTCAGGATGTGGGGGAGGTGCTAGGGAATTGCCTGTGATAGGAGAGCTGCCCAGACAGGGTTACACAGCCTGGCCTGCTGCCTGCTCTTTTACTCCTTCCATGGGTCCTTCCTTAAAACCCAGGGACTCATCTGTTTAAACTGTTCCTTCCTTCAGTTGGCATTTTAGGTATATTCAATAATAAATTATCCCTGTGCATGAACCCTCTTTCTGAACTCTTTTGCAGAAATGGCCTACTGTCATGACTACCAGAGAACATCTAAAGTTACGCAGATTAGGTGGTCAACACCATGTCCGAAGGGAAAGGAGGCCCTAAAACATCTCACTAAATGGGCTAAGACCATATTTGGAAATGTCATCTTTGAATGTCAGAACCAAATAAAACCAGTATTTTGACTTGGGCTTTATTTTTCTGGTTAAATATTCTTTTTTTTTTTTTTTTTAAGATTTTATTTATTTATTTGACACAGAGAGATCACAAGTAAGCAGAGAGGCAGGCCAAGGCCAGAGCGGGAAGCAGGCTCACCACTGAGCAGAGAGCCCAATGCGGGCCTCGATCCCAGGACCCTGAGATCATGACCTGAGCTGAAGGCAGAGGCTTAACCCACCAGGCGCCCCCTGGTTAAATAGTCTAAGATGATAATGCCACCAATTCTTCCTATATGAAAACATTGTTGATATTTCCATTTATTTTATTTATTTTTAAAGATTTATTTATTTATTTATTTGACAGACAGAGATCACCAGTAGGCAGAGAGGCAGGCAGAGAGAGAGAGAGGAAGTAGGCTCTCTGAGGAGGAGAGAGCCCGATGTGGGGCTCGATCCCAGGACCCTGAGATCATGACCTGAGCCGAAGGCAGAAGCTTTAACCCACTGAGCCACCTAGGCACCCCTGATATTTCCATTTAAATAGCTTAATCAACTTTAGGCAAATACTAAAACATTCATGGTAGGTTTATTTGTTGGCACATTCCCAATAAGACCCAGTAGGAGCAACTTCGTTCAGGTTTGGATACATGAGTATGATTTACTAATCTAAGCCTTTCTCTTTTAGTCTCTGCCATCCTGGACCTTGCCCACCCTGCCCTGCCTTTATGACTAAAACATGCGAATGTGGACGAACCAGGTAAAGTTAGAACTGCTCTCTAAAGACTTCAGTTTTCACATTGATGATTTATGTGTGAATTTCTAAAGTAAGAATTAGTAGGTAGATATAAATAAGTGGAAGGCATAAGTAATACTTTTTTTTTTTTTTAAGATTTTATGTATTCATTTGAGAGAGAGAGAGCACAAGTGGGGAGAGGCAGAGGGATAGGGAGAAGCAGACTCCCCACTGAGCTGGGAACTTGACATGGGACTCAATCCCAGGACCTAGAGATCACAACCCAAGCCAAAGACAGACGCCCAACCATCTGAGCCACATACGCACTCTTAAATAGTACTTTTTTGTAAATATTAGTTTACTCTGCTGCCCTAGTTCTTTGCAGTCTTATAGGTGATTAAGAAGTTATTTGCACAGTGAGATTACCCATTTCAGTTGAATGCCAAGATGACAGGAACTTTTTTCTCAATTTGTCTGTGGATGAAAGAATCAGGATTAAACCCAGACCTGTTGGGCGTCTGGGTGGCTCAGTGGGTTAAGCCTCTGCCTTCAGCTAAGGTCATGATTTTAGGGTCCTGGGATCAAGGCCCGCAGCAGGCTCTCTGCTCAGCAGGGAGCCTGCTTCCCCCTCTCTCTCTGCCTGTCTCTCTGCTTACTTGTGACCTCTCTCTCTCTCTCTCTCTGTCAAATAAATAAATAAAATCTTTAAAAATAATAATAATTAAAAAAAAAACAATAAATCCAGACCTATTAAGGTTCAGGAGACAGGGACCATTTACTTGTACCTAGCATTATATCTGGCACCAACGAGGTTTTCTATGAATATTGTTAAATGAACCAATAAGTAACCCCAGAGCCCATCCTCTTTTTGTTATAATACAAGTTCTCCGTCATCAGGGCAAGGATCACTGATAGTTATGGAATGTTTCTGAGGCCCATACGATTTCTGAACCACAAGACAAAATGGGATTCAGCCAATTATCAGTGAATCACATTTGTCTGAACTTACAAGGATAGTAGTGTGGCCTGAGAATCACATGTAAGGCCTCTGGGTCAAAAGACCAGGTTGTATCTGGGCTGTGCCACTAATTAGCTGTTGACCTGGGCAAGTTGCTTAGTCTCACTGAGCCTCATTTTTTCTTTCTTTCTTTTTTTTTTTAAAGATTATATTTATTTATTTACAGAGAGAGAGAGAGAGAAATCACAAGTAGGCAGAGAGGCAGAGAGAGAGGGAGAAGCAGGCTCTCCGCTGAGCAGAGAGCCCAATGCGGGGCTCGATCCCAGGACCCCAAGATCATGACCTGAGCCGAAGGCAGACGCTCAACCCATGGAGCCAACCAGGCGCCTAAGCCTAATTTTTTTAATCACAGAATAGAAATAATAGTGTACACCTCCAGGGGTTGATGTTAGCCATGATGCTGAGCACTGGAAACATCATCTGTGTATGTAACAATGACTTTTTAAAACAAAATACGTAGTTGAGATGAAAGTAGGGGATAGAATAAAACTCTTCTTGTAGGAGAGTAGACTCCAAGCTCTAAACCACTACCTTGGAAAGAAACCTGAAGATAGTTGTCCAAAAATCCTTCTCTAGCCAATAAGTCAGCAAAATTAAATTAGGACGCTTATTGGAACAAAGCCAGAATGATTTTCCCATCCTGAATCAAAGTCATATACGGTATAGTTCTTAAGTATTATAACTACACAAAATGCTGGAGTACCAAAGCCCAGGAGAATGCCGTTGTACTTCCAGTCTTAGTGTATACATTAAAACTAACCCTTCACCACTCCATCCCGCCCCCAGCTTTCCTACTTCCATCTATAAGATACTGTGGGAGCTCCCGGCTCTTTCCCCTCCTGTATGCTACTTCATGGGAACTCAGTGAAGAAATCTACAGAGAGGAACTTCATTTCTTCACTGGTCAGAATATAGGGAGAGAGAAAGTCAGGATGGGAAATAAGGAAAGCAAAGCAGAAGAAGAAAGAGTGGAGGGGAGAAGAGTTATTAAGGAAATAAAGATTAAAGGAGGTAAACAGAAAAGGAAGGGAAATGGGGTCAAGAGAAAGGTTTCATAGTTTTGGGAGGTAAACTTTGGGCTTCATTGTTAGTTTAGCTATCCAGTAGAAACTTGTCCAGCATCAGACCAACACTGTCTGTACATCTGTTTTCTTTCCAGACACACAGTTCGCTGTGGTCAGGCCGCCTCAGTCCACTGTTCCAATCCATGTGAGAATCTTTTGAATTGTGGTCAGCACCACTGTGCTGAGCTGTGCCATGGGGGTCAATGCCAGCCTTGTCGGATCATATTGAACCAGGGTAAGTGGTGGGCACAGTAGCCAGCGATATTTGTGTATTTTCTAGAACCTTATTTATAGTTTTCTTGATGACATAGATTGGCCTCAGGCCTATAGTTACAAGGCCTCTAGTAGCACTGTACCCTGGGTGGAGAAAAGTGGAGATACATTAATGCTTAGATGGTTTCAGTGTTTAGTTGTATTGTTTAAGTTCAGTGTTTAGTTTCATAATACCAGTATAGGCCTTTGTCCTATGGAATTTGGACAGTAGATTTTGAAATGCTGTTTAAAAGTAAGTGTTTGGGGGAGGTGCCTGGGTGGCTCGGAGGGTTAAGCCTCTGCCTTCAGCTCCGGTCATGGTCCCAGGGTCCTGGGATCGAGCCCCGCATCAAGCTCTCTGCTCAGCAGGGAGCCTGTTTCCCTCTCTCTCTCTCTCTCTCTGCCTGCTGCTCTGCCTCCTTGTGATCTCTCTCTGTGTGTCAAATAAATAAATAAAATCTTAAAAAAAAAAAAATAAAAATATGGGCGCCTGGGTGGCTCAATGGGTTAAAGCCTCTGCCTTCAGCTCAGGTCATGATCCCAGGATCCTGGGATCGAGCCCCACATCGGGCTCTCCGCTCTGTGGGGGAGCCTGCTTCCTCCTCTCTCTCTGCCTTGCCTCTCTGCCTACTTGTGATCTCTGTCAAATAAATAAATAAAATCTTTAAAAAAAAATCTAAAAAAATAAAAATAAAAGTAAGTGTTTGGGAAATTATTTTAAAAAGAAACTTCTTGAAAAGGATCTAGAGGGGTGCCTGGGTAGCTCAATTGGTTTAGTGTTTGACTCTTTTTTGTTTGTTTTTAAGATTTTATTTATTTGACAGCAAGAGAGGGAACACAGGCAGGGGGAGTGGATGAGGGAGAAGCAGGCTTTCCACCTAGCAGGGAGCCCAGCATGGGGCTCAATCCCAGGACCCTGGGTTCATGACCTAAGCCAAAGGTAGACGCTTAATGACTGAGCCACCCAGGCGCCCCTAGTGTTGATCTCAGCTCAGGTCTTGATCTCAGGGTTGAGAGAGAGCCTGTGTTAGGCTCCATAGTGGGCATGAAGCCTACTTTAAAAAAAGAAAAAGAAGAAAAAAGGATCTAGAAAGGCCAAAAAAGTCTTGAGAAAGAATGAAGTTGAAAGACTTAAACTATCTGATTTCAAGACTTATAAAGTTACAGTAATCATGACAGTGCAGTTATTGGTGTTATTGGTATCTCACTAGATAAATGGAAGAAAATAAAGTCCAGAAATAGACCCACATATGTATAGTCAGTTGATTTTCAACCACAATGTTAATTCAGTGGGAAAAGGAGAGTCTTTTTACAGATGTTGCTAGAACAACTGGATGTATACATAAGAAAAAACAAACCTCTTGGGGTGCCTGGGTGGTTAAGTCTTTAAGCATCTGCCTTCAGCTCAGGTCATGTCACGATCCCAGGGTACTGGGATCAAGCCCCACATTGGGCTGCCTGCTTGGCGGGAAGCCTGTTTCTCCCTTTCCCACTCCCCACTGCTTGTGTTCCCTCTCTCACTGTCTCTCTGTCAATTAAATAACTAAAAACAAACAAACAGAAAAAAACCCTCAACCTCTGTCTTATTCTTTACACAAAAATGAATTCTACGTGGATCACAGACTTAAATGTAAAAACCCAGAAACACAAAGCTTCCAGAATAAACTATAAGAGAATATTTTCACAACTTTGGGGTTAGGTAAAGATTTCTTGGACAGAGAAACAAAAATACTAACCATAAAAGAAAAAACTGGTACATTGAACTTCATTTTTTTTTATTTTTTATTTTTTTAAAAATTTTATTTGATGGAGAGAGACAGCAAAAGAGGGAAGATAAGCAGGGGAGTGGGAGAGGGAGAAGCAGGCTTCCCGCTGAGCAAGGAGCCTGATGTGATGCTTGATCCCAGGACCCTGGGATTATGACCTGAGCTGAAGGCAGATGCTTAATGACTGAGCCACCCAGGGATCCCAATACATTGAGCTTTAATCAAAATTTAAAATTTCTATTCATCAAAAGATACCATTAACAAAATGAACAAATTACTTGCAGATCCCATTACTTCTATGAAACAACAAAAAAAAATAGGAACAACTTAAACAATGAACAAAGACTTGAACAGATACGTCTCAAAAGAAAACATATAGGGGCGCCTTGGGGGCTCAGTGGGTTAAAGCCTCTGCCTTTGGCTCAGGTCATGATCCCAGGTTCCTGGGATCGAGCCCCATGTAGGGCTCTCTGCTCAGTGGGGAGCCTGCTTCCTCCTCTCTCTCTCTCTCTGCCTGCCTCTCTGCCTACTTGTGATCTCTGTCTGTCAAATAAATAAAACATTTAAAAAATAAATAAAATTTTAAAAAAATTAAAAAAATATATATATATATAACTAATAGACATGTGAAAGTTGCTTAAAACCTTTAAATACTAAGGAAATGTAAATTAAAACCACAATAAGAGTAATATAGTATAACCACTTTAGAAAACAGTCTGGTAGTTTCTTAAAAGTTTAAATGTAGAATTTTACCATATGACCCAGCATTTCTACTCCTAGTCATATAACCGAAAGGGGAGTATGTGTCCATACAAAACTTGTAAATGCATGTGCATAGCAGTACTGTTCATCATAATCAAAATGTGGAAACAATTCAGATGTCTATCACCTGGGGCGCCTGGGTGGCTCCATGGGTGAAGTGTCTGCCTTTGGCTCAGGTCATGACCCCTGGGGTTCTGGTATTGAGCCCCATGTCAGGTCCCTGCTCAGCAGGGAGTCTGCTTCTCCCTCTCCCTCTGTCCTCATGCTTTTCTCTCATTATCTCTGTCACTCTTTCAAATAAATAAAATCTTTAAAACAAGACAAAAAAATGTCTTTCACCTGATGAATGGATAAACAAATGTAACCATAAAGCAGATTATTATTCAGCCATGAAAAGGAATGTAATATTGATACATGCTATGAAGTGGGTGAATCTCCAAAACGCAATGCTGTGTGAGAGAAGTGAGCCACAAAGAAACACATACTTCTGTTTTTACAATAGCCCCTGACCTGCAGGGATCGTGGGCTACCATGTATTGGTGCCCTATGGAGTTTCATTTTATTAAATTTTACTTTGGTGTGATGCTGTTGATCGATGTTGGCCGTTAAAATAAGTAACAGCTCTATGAAATGTTTTATGTTGTGTACTATGAGGATTTCGTGTAAGGAACTGTGCTGTATATTATTTAACTGTCCTCTTTATGGGTCCTCTTGGGAGAAATTCCTGTCTGGCCTTAGTTTCAAGACTAGTTGTTCTTCTTCAAAGATGATTGATCTTTTTATCTTGGGAACCCTGGGTAACAGACCTAATGTTTGTCTTTATAGTGTACTTTTTTTAGCTATAATTTACTCAATATCTCTGCCATTGTTCTACTTTTCACATCTTTAAATTTATATTCCTTTGTTATATTTCATATATCCTTATATGCTACCCCAGATCCATTTGAGATAAGACAGGAGTGAAGTATATACTGTCCATTTGGTCTTAGCAGTATAGACTATGGTGTGGGAGAGTCCCTTTGTGGACCATATTTAGCACTTTTTTTTAAGATTTTATTTATTTATTTGACAGAGAGAGATCACAAGTAGGCAGAGAGGCAGGCAGAGAGAGAGGGGGAAACAGGCTTCCTGCCTAACAGAGAGCCCGATGTTGGGCTTCATCTCAGGACCCTGAGATCATGACCTGAGCTGAAGGCAGAGGCTTAACCCACTGAGCCACCCAGGTGCCCCCATATTTAGCTCTTGATGAATATTGTGCTTTTTCTCAGCTAACTCACCCAGGTCTTTTTTGTACGGATTTGTATGGATCCCAGTCTCTGCCTTTTCTGTTTTTGTGTAGGTGATTTTTCAAACCCAGTTGAAAACATTTTTTTTTTGTCTGCAGTAAATATCTAGGAGACTGTTATTAGGGCTACAAGTATACTTATTTATCTTCATTTGTAATTCTTCTAGGATCCCTTTCAGCCTTATCTAGAGATTTAATAAGCATTCCTCCCAGGGGTTCATTCATATGTTGACAAAAATGCTGAATAGGCTAAAGCTGGCAGCGGAGACCTTTTTCCAGACTGCCTTTGATTCTCTAATAATCTTCAACCAGCAGTGACCACCCAGCTCTTCTGTCACCAGCTCATATTGCTGTCTCTTGTGGCTTGGCATACATAACAGGGTTTAATGTTGTACTCAGGTTATTTCCTGATTGATCAGGGGCTCAGTTTTGGTTTTATTGTCACAATTTTCTGATCCTTGATTATTTTTTGTATTTTACTGAGCTGAATTAACAGTGTTACATTAGTTACATTAATATAGCATATTGATTTGACAACTCTATACATTACTCAGTGCTCACCACAATAAGTGTAGACTGTCACCATATATCGTTATTGTAGTAGTATTATTGACTATATTCTCTGTGCTGTCCTTTTCATCTCCATGACTTATTTTGTAACTGGAAATTAGTACCTTTTAATCCCCTTCACCTGGTTCATCCATCCCCCTGCCCACTTCCCCTGTGGCATCCACCAGTTTGTCCTCTGTATTTAAGAGTCTCTTTGGTTTTTTGCTTGCTTGTTGGTTCATTTGTTTTTGTTCTTTAGATTCCACATAAAAGTGAAATCATACGGTATTTGCCTTTCTCTGTCAGACTTACTTCACTTAGCACAATACCCACTAGGTCCATCCATATAGTTACAAATGGCAAGGTCTCATTATTTTTTCTTTTTCTTTTTCTTTTTCTTTTTTTTTTAAGAATTTTATTTATTTATTTGAGAAAGAGAGGACATGATGGGGGGAGGGTCAGAGAGAGAAGTAGACTCCCCACTGACCAGGGAGCCCAATGCAAGACTCAGTCCAGGGCCTCCAGGATCATGACCTAGCCAAAAGCAGTCGCCCAACCAACTGAGCCACCTGGGCTCTCCACAGAGTCTCATTCTTTTTGTGGCTAAGTAATATTCCATTGTGTGTGTGTGTGTGTGTGTGTGTGTGTGTGTGTATACATACATACATACATACATATACATACATACATACATACATACCACATATTCATCCATTCATCTGTTTGGACTCTTGAGTCGTTTCCATATCTTGGCTGTTGTAAATAATGCTGCAACAAGCATAAGGTGCATGTATCTTTGGAATTAGTGTTTTTGTTTTCTTTGGATAAAAGCCTAGTTGTAGAATTGCTCGATCATGGTATTTCTGGTTGTTTGTTTGTTTTTTAATATTTTTTATTTATTTAACAGACAGTGATCACAAGTAGGTGGAGAGGCAGACAGAGAGAGAGGGGAAAGCATGTAGGGTTCGATCCCAGGACCCTGAGACCATGACCTGAGCCGAAGGCAGAGGTTTAACCCACTGAGCCACCCAGGTGGCCCGGTATTTCTGTTTTTAATTTTTTGAGGAACCTCCATACAGTTTTCCACAGTAGTTGTACCAATTTATAATCCCACCAGCAGTGTACAAGGGTTCCTTTTTCTCCAGATTCTCACCAACACTTGTTAGTCCTTATCTTCTTTTTTTTTTTTCCTTTTAAGATTTTATTTCTTTATTTATTTGAGAGAGAGAGAGGGAGAAACAGCCAGAGAGAAAGCATGAGCGGGGAGGAGAAGAAGCAAAGCTCCCTGTGACCAGGGAGCCAATGTGGGGCTCAATCCCAAGATCATGACCTGACCAGAAGACAGATACCCAACAGACTGAGCCTTCCAGGTGCCTCATCCTAACCTTTCTGATACTAGGCATTCTGACTGGCATGAGGTGATATTGTGGTTTTGATTTACATTTCCCTGATGATGAGTGATGTTGCGTATCTGTCAGCAATGTGTATGGCTTCTGACACATTTTTAATTGGATTGTTTGTAGTTTTGGTGTTGAATTACATAAATTCTTTATATATTTTGGATATTAACCCCTCATAGACATCTCATTTTCAGATATCTTCTCCTATTCATTAGATTGCCTTTTTGTTTTGTTGATGGTTTCCTTTGCTGTGTAAGAGCTTCTTATTTTGGTGTAGTCCCAATGGTTTATGTTTGCTTTTATTTCCCTTGCCTGGGGAGACATATCCATAAATATGTTGCTAAGGGGAGTGTCCAAGAGATTTTGCCTATGTTTACTTTTAGGAGTTTAATGGTTTCAGGTCTCTCATATATGTCTTTAATTCATTCTGAGGATATTTTTGTGTATGGTGTAAGAAAATGGTCTAGTTTCATTCTTTTACATGTAGCTATTAAATTTTTCTAGCACCATTTACTGAAAAGACTTCCCCATTGCATATTCTTGCCTCCTTGTCATAGATTAATAACCATATGGGTGTGGGTTTCTTTCTTTTTTTTTTTTTTTAAGATTTTATTTATTTATTTGACAGACAGAGATCACAAGTAGGCAGAGAGGCAGGCAGAGAGAGAGGGGGAAGCAGGCTCCCTGCTGAGCAGAGAGCCCAATGCAGGGCTCGATCCCAGGACCCTGGGATCATGACCTGAGCCGAAGGCAGAGGCTTAACCCACTGAGCCACCCAGGTGCTCCTGGGTGTGAGTTTATTTCTGACCCTCAATTCTTTTGTTCACAGCTGTCTGCTCATACCCCCGCCAAAAAAAAAGTGCTTCTCTTCTGTCTGAGCAGAAACTTAACAAAGAAAAGCCTCCTTGCAGAAATTCCCAGTTACTAGGGTTTGTTGATTCCATAATATCGGTTGTATTTCCTACATCTGTATTCACTCAGTAAATCTTTATTGAATGAATGAATCAGTTTCAGAACAGGAGATGAAATTGCAAATGTACTTACTGGAAGATGGAATGTAGATTTTAAAAATCAAGCATCTAGGTCTTTATTGATTTGAGACTTTCCTGCTTCTCGTGTCTTATTGAAAGTTTTTGGTCTGTTCACGACAGTGTTTTATTTATAAACATTTCTAATGTTACTAATATGTGATTTTAAGATGTCATTTATTTTGATATTGATTTTCTGTGCAAGTAGATATCTAAGTTATACTGAGAAAGAAGGAGAGCATCATTAAGTCTGCAAGATTTCAATTAGTTTCTACTCTTTTGGTCTGCATCTATTATGAGGGCCAACTGTATTTGCCAGATTGATTTTTAACAAGATAAATTTTTTATTATAAATTGAAAATGCGAAGTGACACTTAGAAAAAACTATATAAATTGATGAAAATTAATTCTTATCCACCTTGTTACATATTAATACATCAGAAACCTAACTCCTTAAATATAACACATATTTCTTGCTAATATTAAGAAATGAAGGAACTAAAAAAAAAAAAGAAATAAAGGAACTCATTATTTCTTGAACCCACAGGACGATCTATAGATGTTGGATGGGGTTCTTTATCTAGCAAATAAAAGTCTTAAGAGTTTGAGCTTTCTACTCGGTGTGAATACTCAAACATGATTACTTCAAATTCAATGGTAGTAGAATACAGATTATTAAGGATTTTATATTACGCTGATTTTTCTTAATCCTTTTTAGCAATAGAAAGTTTTTCTGAGCATTTTAAGTGTACCCCAATATATAAAGTACTAAATCTGTGCTGCTTGGGTTGGAGTGAAGATTGTGGGGATCCAGTCCTCACTCCACTCACTCCATGACTGTCACCAGCTTAGCTTCCATCTCCTGTAACCAGAGGACCCCAGGGAGCCTGAGGGTGGATGGTTCTCAGCCATGGCCTTATGAGCCAGATAGTCTCTTAATTTAGAAGGTTGCTTCACTTTAATGATGTTTTGAGGATGTGCTGCAGAGGCACCAGGGGATACCGACAGTCTTACAAGGCCTTTTTTACTTCTTCCTATGATAAAGCCTCTTAGCTGGTCCTTAGAGCTGCTGTAGAAGCCACATTTGTTTCTGCATCAGGTCTAATCACTAATGAGTAGCATTTTGTGCTAGGTTCTTATAGATTGTTTGGAATATTTTAAGAACCCATACAGTTTACTAACCTTTGTTTTTGAAATTGTGTCCTCAAGTATGCTACTGTGGCAGCACTTCCCGAGATGTGTTATGTGGAACAGATGTAGGAAAGTCTGATGGATTTGGCGACTTTGGCTGTTTAAAGATATGTGGCAAGTAAGGTTTTATGTTTTTCTCAGATAGAATAGAGCCATGTTTTATGCAACAGTTACATAATAGTCTGTTGTTTTTCTTAACAGGGATTTGAAATGTGGGAACCATACATGTTCTCAAGTGTGCCACCCTCAGCCCTGCCAGCCATGCCCACGGCTCCCCCAGCTGGTGCGATGTTGCCCTTGTGGCCAAACTCCTCTAAGCCAATTGCTAGAACTTGGAAGTAGTGGTCGGAAAACTTGCATGGATCCTGTCCCTTCATGTGGAAAAGTGTGTGGCAAGCCTCTGCCATGTGGTTCCCTAGGTAACCAGTAGGCATATAGCTATTTTTAACAATCTGAATGGAAATGTTTGGCAGCAGTGACTATATAAGCAGAATAGTGTTAAATTTCAGTTATAATATCAGAGGCTTTTGAAAATATTAATGATCAAATTTGTGTGGGCGTTTTTCCTTTCTTCCTCAAAGTATACTTGTAAAAGCTCAAATATGCCCAAGTGATCTCTCCTTCTGCTTCGGATATTTTATTACTAACTAAGGACAGTTGTGAGATACTGTCCCATGTGGGGTGGCAGGGTGGGGTAGGGGTGGGTGGGTTATAACTTCTCTTAGTAGCCTGCCATAATATGAACACCACATATCCTTTTACCAATCTAGGGGTCAGTGAGTGTTTAAAGGCATTTTCATATAATAAGAACATGTTAAATTACTATGGGTGAGATATTTAAGAACTAAAATGCTAATAAGTACAATAAAACTTTAGCCATTTGGAATACTCAAAAAATACTTCCTCTATAGGTAAGTTTCCCATCTAGTTGGAAAAGACCTCCTAAACATCATTTTGGAAGGGTGGTTTTCTAAAAATTACATTTTCTTTCTTTAAACAGAGATTACTAAAGATAATTTCTTTCTTCTTTATTGACCCAGAGTAATCATTTTCCGGAACCTCAGTTACTGTAGTATGCTGGGTACAGTGATGCCCTTAGGGTCTGCTGAGGTTTCTCAGGCAATTTCCCTACACCAATGTGCAGTTTGAATTCCTTTATCTACTAGTTAAAGTTTTTGGTTGTTTATTTTCCTGTCATTGCTTTTAGTATGTCTGTGTGCCTACCATTAGTGACTCTCCCTTTTTTCTGACTTGTGGCTTCTGATTACTTGGATATAGAAACCAAAAAAAGTTTGTTGGAATTAGCCTTAAAGTAATAGTCTGAGCTCTGAGACATTCTGAAGCAGTCCTTGGGGAATATACCTGTATAGTTTTACAATGACCTGGCACCTTCTCTCTTGGGTGAGTGTTCAGAGGCTGTGTAAAATAGACATGGGCAATGGAGTTTATATAAGAGAGGTGTTCCTATAACTAATTAGTGAAGCTAAAATCTTTGGGTTTGGTTTCCATGTTTCTCAAAAAGAGGGATTTCGTACTTTTTCCAGAAGCAGCAAAAACTGGTAGGTACACCCTAATTATTTTTTTCAGTGTGATTTTAAAATTATGTATAGAGGAGAAATGCTCTTTTCTCATATTTTAATACATATTTTTACTGCATTGGGAAAACAAGTGTGTTGGTTCTCTTTGCCTACTATAAAAATGTATCTTCAGATAAGCTCTGTAAAATGGATATCAAATGGCTTCAAAATCCAGGATGGTAAGGGTCTTCCCTTTTCAGAAAGCTCATGGGTCAGTTTTGTAATGATTTCATATATGAAGACCAAAAATCCCACTGTGGGGCTAAGATATGTTGGCAATGAGAGAAAGAGGAAATGTAAATTGGGTAGTGCATGGGGACTTGACCAAGAGAAAGATAGTAATTGTCTGTATAAACAGGCCCAGGGGTGGGACAAGACCAGATGAAGGATTTGAGGTTAACCACTGTACCTCAACAAGTTTTTAATCATGAAAAATTTGTAAGGAATTAGGCTGTTGGATTAAGAAGCTCAAAGATAAGCCTATGGCTAGTGAAAACAATGAATGTCAAGTTTATTCAGATCTGGCTTATCTGTAGAAAGCTTGGTGGGATCTTTTAGTAGCTCACTCAATAGGAACTTCTATCCTAGACAGATCACTTTAGTACAAGACACTAGGGAGAGTTTTGCTTTCAGGATGGGAACATGAGCTACATGGACGCACTCCCCAGCAAAACAGGCAAAGCTAGGGAAAATTACTACAAAGCAATCATTTAAAGTTTCTGGAAATTGTCCTATGAGCATACATCAAATGGAGAAGTATTTATTAAAGAAAATCTAAAATTCAGTAAGAACAGCAAGAGTCTGTGTCGTTTAAGTCATAGTCCACTTCCTTTCTTCCTCCCCGAGCTCAACTTAACAAAAGCTCTACTCAGGATAGGTGTGCCAGGAAGATGAGGCTGCCTCTACCCCTAAGCTCCCAGTCAAGGGTTACCATATCTCACTGGGAAGAACAGACTGCCAGCATTTTTCATCCCCTCTAACTAAGTTGAAGAGGCTAAATTTCTGATAAGCACAGCTGAGAGGTCGGGGGCTCCTTTCCATACAGCCCCACCCATAAGTCAGTTCTTCCCCAGTCACAACAGGCTAGACTGTTGGGGCACCAGTCATCTTCAGCACAGCTCACTTTTTAGAGCAGATGTTCCACGCTGGAAAAATAAGCCAAGAAAACCAGAGGCTCCTGTCCCACTTGACACCAAGAGTAAGTGACTGAGACTTTTTCCAAAAGTCTACAAAGTAGTCCCCCAAAGGAATAGACCTTGATTTGAAACACTGTGGAGAAGTTGAGACCTTAAGGACTTTTAAAAAATAACACCTCTTTTTAATTAAGGGCAATAAGCTAAAATGTAAGCCAGCTAGTTCAGCAGAAAGAACCAGGGAAAGAGATAGCTAAGAGGAGCCCTTCTGAGGTCAGAACAAACTTCACAGACTTGACTCAAAGACTACCCCTACCCACACTTCATTGGATCAGAGCGCTGAGCAATTTATGCCCAACAGAGAGAAAATAGAATGAAGAAAAGTGAATGGCACCTCATACAAATGGAGTGCACTTTTAAGCCCATAAGCATATGTATAATGGGAATATCACAATGGTAGAAAGCAAAAGAAGTATTGGAATAACTGAAAACTTTTCAAGTTTATTGAAAACCATTAATCTGGGTGCCTGGGTGGCTCAGTGGGTTAAGCCGCTGCCTTCGGCTCAGGTCATGATCCCAGGTCCTGGGTTCAAGCCCCACATCGGGCTTTCTGCTCAGCAGGGAGCCTGCTTCCTCCTCTCTCTCTGCCTGCCTCTCTGCCTATTTGTGATTTCTCTCTGTCAAATAAATAAATAAAATCTTTAAAAAAAAAAAAAAAGAAAACCATTAATCTGTGTATCCAAGAAGCTCAACTTACCTAATAAGATAAATTCAAAGAGATTCACACCTAGACACAAGTAAAAAGCTGAAAGCCAAGGACAAGGAGAAAATCTTGAAAGCAAGAGAAATAGGATTCCTCACATACAAGAGAACCCCCTATAAGATTACAGCAGACTTCTCATCAGAATCAATGGAGAATACTACATCACAATAAGAAGACACTGGAATGAACTTTTCAAATGCTGGAGGAAGGGGTGCGCGGGGAACTGCCAGCTGAGAAGCTTCTGTCCAGCAGAACTGTCTTCCAGAAATGAAAATAAAAGCAGAGAATTTATTGCTAGTAGATCACTTCATAATAAATACTAAAGGAAGTTCTTCAGGATAAAGCAAATAAACCCAGATTTAAATTCATATGAAAAATCAAAAAGTAACAGTAATTTCGTAATTTTGAAGGACAGTGTAAATGCATATTCTCTTTGCAACTGACTTAAGAAGCGGTTGTATAAGAATGTGTAATTATATCATTAGGCTTATAAGATGTGGAAATACATTTGACAATAAGAGCACAAAGGGTGTGGATGGGACCACACTTGTACTGGAGGAAGGAAGTAGTACCAGGTGGTACCTCAGATCAGTAGGAACAAATGAAGAAAGCCAGAAATGGTAGATAAGATGATCAATACAACAAACCATGAATATATGCTTGCTTTCCTTTTCCTAGCTTTAATAGAAATTATAGAAAGTAATCTAATAATGTATTTGTGGGTTTATAACATGTAGACATATACAACAATAAAGCATAAAAGAAGCGAGAATAGAGCTACCTAGGAATAAGTCTTCTATATCTCACTGGAATTAATTTGTATAAATCTGAAGTAGATTCTGATAAGATGTGTATGGTAAGCCCTAGAACAACTATTCATAAAATAATCCCCCTAGAAACCTCCTGCACTGTTGGTGGTAATCCAAGCTGGTGCAGCCACTCTGGAAAACAGCATGGAGGTTCCTCAAAAAGTTGAAAATAGAGCTACCCTACAACCCAGCAATCCCACTACTGGGTATTTACCCTAAAGATACAAATGTAGTGATCTGAAGGGGCATGTGCACCCAAATGTTTATAGCAGCAGCGTCCACAATAGCCAAACTATGGAGAGAACCTAGATGTCCATCAACAGATTAATGGATAAAGAAGATGTGTATATATATACAATGGAATACTGTGCAGCCATCAAAAGAAATGATATCTTGCCATTTGCAATGACGTGAATGGAACTAGAGGGTATTAGACTGAGCGAAATAAGTCAATCAGAGAAAGACGATTTTTTTAAAAAAGATTTATTTATTTATTTATTTATTTTGACACAGAGAGAGAGATCACAAGTAGGCAGAGAGGCGGGCAGAGAGAGGGGGGAAGCAGGCTCCCCGCCGAGCAGAGAACCCAACTCCGGGCTCAATCCCAGGACCCTGAGACCATGACTTGAGCTGAAGGCAGAGGCTTAACCCACTGAGCCACCCAGGCACCCCCATCAATCAGAGAAAGACAATTATCATATGATCTCTCTGATATGAGGAATTTGAGAGGCAGGGCGGGAGTTTGGGGGGTAAGGAAGGAAAAAATGAAACAGGATGGGATCGGGAGGGAGACAAACCATAAGAGACTCTTAATCTCACAAAACAAACTGAGGGTTCCTGGAGGGTGGGGGAGTTAGGGAGAGGTAGTTGGGTTATGGACATTGGGAAGGGTATGTGCTATGGTGAGTGCTGTGAAATGTGTAAGCCTGATGATTCACAGACCTGTACCCCTGGGGCAAATAATACATTTTATGTTAATAAAAATAATTTAAAAAAAAAACTAAAAAAAAAAAAAACCTTAAAAATAGTGAAAAATACTATTAAAGGAGAAAAAATGTTATATTAGAAAATATTAACTTAATGCCAAAAAAGCAGTAAAGGAGGATTAGAGTAACAAAAACGACATGAGGCATACGAAAAGTAAAAGTTAAATGGCAGATATAATCCAACTGTATCAATAATAACATTAGTGTCAATGGATTAAACTACTAAAAATCAGAGGCTATCCAACCAAAATTTTTTTAAAAGCACAAGATCCTACTATGTGGTATCTTTAGAAAACTGACTTTAGAGTTAAAAATAAAACTAGGCCGAAAAATAAAAGGATGGAAAGAAACACATTTAAATAGCAGCCATAAGAGATTGTGGCTGGTCCCTGAGGGGTCCTTGAAACAGGATTTGTCCTAAACCTAGTTTAGCAGAATGAATGGTGGGCCTCTTACCATCAGGTAGTCGCGGAGCTGGAGTCAATGAGGTTATGGATCATGGTTTCTGATTGTTTATGATCCCCAGATTTTCAGAGTCAAGAGTACTTCAGTAAAGTCATCCATGGCTCTAATTTTAAGGATCTTCTCAAGTCTAGCCTTGAGGCTTGAGGCCTAAAGGAAGTCAGAACTGATTTTTTACTTAGGCAAAGCATTATGCATTCCAGAGACTATTCCAGGGACTAATTCTGAGCACTGCCTTTGCCGTAAAAGGCCCAGCCTGCCAGATGAAGGAAAGATAAGGGAAGAGGCTTCGAACACATTCTTCTTCCCTCAACTCTGATTCTGGAGTTGCGGGGCATAGAATTAGAAGACTAATGCGGCTAGTGAACTTGAGAGTCTGAAAATGAGTACTTGCAGTGTTCATTCCTAGGTCTTTTCATTTTTTTAAAGATTTCATTCATACCTGCGAAAAACTCTGCCATGAAGGAGACTGTGGACCATGCTCTCGTACATCAGTTATTTCCTGCCGATGCTCTTTCAGAACAAAGGTAAATCATAAACAATGTTAGAGTTATCACCCATACCTTTTAAATTAGTGATGATGGGATGGGAAGAATCAATATAACATCATAATGTTTTATTCCTATCATACTATGTATGATTCATTCAATCCAGCCGGTGTATGCTGACAGCAACCAGGGGCCAGTTGTAGGGTAGGTATTGGGGGTAGAGGGAAGTAGCATTCCAGGCTCAGAGACCAGTAATGGGGCTAAGCAAGCATACAGATAGCTCTACCAAATACAAGTGGTGATAATGCTAGATGCTGGTATAGAGCAAAAGCACTACTACAAGAGATTAGCTAACTAAGAAGTTGGAGAGAACGCAGTCCACAAGATCACCCTCATTTATGATACCCACTGCAAGAGTTTAGACCACTGCTGAATTAGAATAGTCCACAAGACCACCCTAAATTCTGATACTAACTGCAAGTCCAGTGTCCACAAGACCACCCTCAGGGTTTGATAATTCACTAAAAGGACTCAGCAGAACTCATTGAAAGCTGTTATAATGGTGCTTACAGTTTATTATGGGAGAAGGTTACAGATTAATAATCACCCAAAGGAAGAAACATGCCGGGCAGAGTCCAAGAAATAGCAAGTATGAAGCTTCTAATTGTCCTCTCCCTGTGGAGTTGGAACAATGTTACTTTCTCAACATCAGTTGGTAATAATATGCATGGAGTTTTGCCAACCAGGAAAGGTCACCCAAGCCTGGGTGTGCAGTTTTTACTTAGGCTCCATTGTGTACACATGGTTGACTGCCCATGTGGCTGATATCAATCTTCAGTGTCACCAGAGGTCTATGGTTACTGTGTGACCCAAAGTCCCACCCTGAAGTAAATCATTGGTCTTCGTGGTGTAGCCAGTCCCCACCTTAAGACTTTTCAGTATAGCCAGCCTGTACCCTAAGTTATGTTACACTGTGTGATGACCCAAGGCCTCAGGCAAAGAGTGCCACTCCTTCTGTCAGGCATGATATTCCAAGGGTTTAGAGATTACCTCCCTGAAGCCAATGGCAAAGGTCAACCATCCTTTGAGGAAGGTTAATTCTTAACTATACAACTGTTTTGTCAATTTCTACTTTCTGCCCAGGGCAGTTTTTATTGGCCTCTTGGTTAGAAAAGGGACATCTTAACATTTTTACCATTCCTTTGCTTGTAACCAAAGGTAGGAGCCTTGCTGTGCAAATCTTTGGGTAATCCAGCTTGGAGAACATACCAAGTATAAGTCTGTCATTTCTGACCCACTTTCAGTGCATAGTCACTGCTACCAAGCCCAAGGTCTGGGTAGCTGCTGACTTGCAAATGATTCTGAGGATATAGTCCATAAACTGGGAGCTAGCTTATTAGGTAAGCTTTAGAATAAAAATGTAAAAATAATGCGGTTTACATGTGGCAAAAGTTGTGTGTGTTTCTTTTCTTTCTTTTTTTTTTTATAAAGATTTATTTATGACAGATAGTGAGAGAGGGAACACAAGCACAGGGGAGCTGGAGAGGGAGAAGCAGGCTCCCTGCTGAGTAGGGAGCCCATATGGGGCTCAATCCCAGGACCCTGGGATCATGACCTGAGCCAAAGGCAGACGCTTAACTGACTAAGCCACCCAGGTGCCCCGTGTGTTTCTTTTCTGAAAGAAACTGCAGAGTACATGGGGCAGTAGAGATATTTTGAATGTCAGCTACAGCACCTTGAAGACTGTGAAGTACTGTAATGTAGTAATCACAATTTTAGTAATGCACAGAGGTGCTCTTTGTGACCAAGATGTACAGGCAGGGTTGGGGTGTGTGAGCTAGCAATGTCTACTGTCATTTTGTTTCTTTCTCCCCTGCAATCCCATTTCTCTGCTTTTTTGCTTTTCATTCACTATCCTTCCTCACTCTCTCTAATAGTGAATCCCATGGCAGTGAGTGTACTCATGAAAAGCTGTGTGTAAATGGAATTTTTTTTTAAAGATTTATTTATTTGACAAGAGATCAAAAGTAGGCAGGGAAGCAGGCTCCCTGATGCGGGGCTCGATCCCAGGACCCTGGGATGATGACCTGAGCCGAAGGCAGAGGCTTTAACCCACTGAGCCACCCAGGTGCCCCATGTAAATAGAATTTTTGCAAATAAGTTTTATTCTAAAATTGCTGGAGCCGTTCACTATCAGTATGAATTCTGTTGAAACCTTTTGACAAAGTGAAAAATCTCGTTGAAACTGTTAAGCATCGCCGTGTTGTTTAGCCAAATTTTTCGTGAAATGTCTTTTGTGATGGAATGGGCTTTTCTATTAGAAGTAAGTTTTCTCTTTTCCTTTTTTTTAAAACTAAGATTTTATTTATTTGAGAGAGAAAGAGTGAGAGAAGGCATGAGTAGGGAAGAGACAGAGGGAGAGGGTGAAGCAGGATCCCCACTGAGCAGGGAACCCAACTCCAGGGCTCTTGCCCAGGACCTTGGGATCATGACCGGAGCCAAACAAGGGCAGACACTTAACTGACTGAGCTACCCCTCGCCCCTGGAAGTGAGTTCTCTCGATAAATAAAACTTACTTCTTAAAGCTTCAATGGTGGTTTTCTTTTAATCACTTTGGTGGGGGTCTTTGAAAAATGTATGCTACATCTTACTACCTCTTAACAAAAAGTACTGTATTTAAGTTTTTGTTGGTAATTCATTCTGATTTTAGGAATCTATAGGAACTCTGCCTTTCCCTGCAATTATAGATACCACTCTAGTGTGTCATTTCTACTCTATAATCCAGTGTTTGCATTAGCTGGAACATTCACTCAAGCAATTTACTTGAGGCTACTCAGGATTCTAGAAGACATATGGGGAACTTTTTCTTATCATCCAACCTAGCCAACAAATTTATCTAAAACATCTTTCTAGCCAGAATCTTCCATTTCTTAGACCCTTTTACCTCTGTTTTCAACTCTAACAGCTGCATCTTTTTTCAGGGTCATTTTCACTAAGAAAGCATATTTTTGTCATTTTGCTAGTTTCTGAGTACATAGCAACCTGTGAGAGACATCAAAGACAAATTGAGTTGTAGATGGTAGGCAGCCAGCCTCCCTCTCCCCGAGATGACTGGCTTGCTCCCACACAGCTGCCTTTCCACACCTGTTACTTGGGATCATGCCTCAGCAAGTTACGTGTGATCTTTGGGGTCATTCATATATAATTACTACAGTAATACTTTGAATACTGAATAACTACTGTATTCTTCTTTGCTGCATTTCAGCAATGTCAGGGCTGCTCTCAAGTGTGTTGAGCTATTTGCTTCTAGTACTACATTATTACATATTTTCACATTTTCTGCTTTTTATGGCTTTTTCTGTCTACCCTTGCCAGGCAATTATTTTTCTTTGCTTTGTATACATTTAGCAGCCCCTCTTTCCATTCAGATTTTATAATTCCTTATCTACTTTAAATTAGGAGGCCAGACCACAAAGATTGTACAATTATATTATGAAGTGTCAGTAAACCTGGGGCCCTGTTGTGAGTAAAGCATATTAATACAGAGACTGAGCCAACCTAGTTTCCAGACAGATAGTCAATAAGTGACTGCCAGGGAAGTACAGGATATTTAGGATATACATGCTACATTTAGCACTATACTATAGTTGTGTCATTTCATTTATTCCTAAAGGAGTTACTGTCACTTTTTTTTTTCCTTTTTCCATAGGAGCTTCCATGTACCAGTCTCAAAAGTGAAGGTATGACTGGGAAGGGACAAGAGGAAACATTCTGGGATAAAAGTAATTGTTCTCTATCTTGAAAGGGGTTTGGGTTATGTATTTGTCATAGCTCAGTAAAGGTACACTTAAGATTTATGCATTTCATTGTATATAACTTTTACCTCAAAAGAAAAGTAAAAATCATAAATTGAATTCTAGTTAATGAAATGCTAAAATTAGGATAGGGTAAGTGTACTCATATCTGCAGCTGATTTTGAAATTCATCAAATATTAAGATAAATAGAATGGTAGATATGTGAAAAAGTAGTGATAGAATCTGAGTAATGGGCATGTGGATAGTTACTGTAAAGTTGTTTCAACTTCTTTATATGTTTGAAAATTTTCATAATAAAATGATTGTAGTAGAGGTGAAGGTGAATAATCCGTAATACAGTAAACTTCTTACACACTAACTCTGATGCTTGATCCCCATAAGGCTTGATATGGCTGTTGCATACCTGGAACAGATACTCAACCAGCAGCCTTCTTAGCCTTGAGGACTACCATTTTCTTTCTTCCTCTCTCCTTGATCTGACATTCCATACTATTATGATTCTGTCCTTTGCTAACCATCTCATAGTCTTTTGTTTAAGCCACCTGAAAACCTTCTTGGAAAAGTGATAGAAGTTAAATGTGTACAAAATAAAAGCTGTTATTCTGGCCAGGAAGAAGGCTGTATTGGGTTAGGAAGTTTTTGTTTGCAGGTATTGAAAACCCAGGGAAAAGTAACCTCAGCAGTAAAGGAGTTTACTGTTTCACATAATAGGAAGTATGGAGGCAGAACAAGTCCAGGCTTGGGTAGTTTCAGTCTCACTGATTGCAGAACACCAAGTCAGCCTCTCTGATTTTTTTGGTTTTCTCCTCATGGGTGTAAGTTAGCTACAGCAAATCCACACATCTTACCCAACAACATCTAAAGGAAAGAGATTCTTAAGCTTCCCTTTCTTTGTCCCCCCCCCCCCCTCCCAGAGAGCAAGTGAGGTGGGGAGGCACAGAGGGAAAGAGAATCTTAAGCTGGCTCCCCACTGAGTACAGAGCTCAACTTGAGGCTTGATCTCACAACCCTGAGATCATGACTGGAGCCAAAATCAAGAGTCTGGTGTGGAATTGACTGAGCCACCCAGGTGCCCCAAGCTTCCCTTCCTTCTTACCAGCAAGGAAAACAGTCCTGAGAGGCTCTTAGTATACTCTGTGTCACATGTTCCTACCTAACCCGGATATTAACAAGGGGAATGGAATTAACAGGGTAGATAGACTACAGTCAACCTTGAACTGAGGAGCACAGGGGCACCCAATTTCTGAACAAAATTAAGGCTCTATTAGCCTTAAGGAGGTGGGGAGTGGCTGTTTGGGAGGGGACTAGAAATATCCGCCTTAAGCCCATAGTCAAAATTCTGGTTATTAAAGACATAATTTGAAAAAATAACACTAATACACTTTTAAAGTGAAAAAATAAATAAAATATAAAGTAAAAAGTGAAAATATACCCTAACCCAATTTTCCCCTCCTAGTTTCACTTCCCTGATGAAACGGTTATTAGTTTCTTGGGTATGGATCTAGATCTTTTTCTCTATTCATTTATTTTTTTTTTAAGATTTTATTTATTTATTTGACAGAGATCACAAGTAGGCAGACAGGCAGGCAGAGAGAGAGGAAGGGAAGCAGGTCCCCTGCCAGAGAGCCTGATGCAGGGCTCGATCCCGGGACCCTGGGATCACCACCTGAGCCGGAGGCAGAGACCTTAACCCACTGAGCCATCCAGGCGCCCCTTCTCTATTCATTTAGATGTATACACATCCCGTTAGTTTTGTTTTTTCCTCTAAACTTACATTTATACTAAACATGCTGTTTTCACCTTGGGTTTTTTTTTTCCCCTCAGTAATATATCAAAGACATTTTTCCATGTCAGTGTATATAGCTCTCCCTCTCAGTATTCTGTATGTGGGGATGCCGCCCTATAGTTCACCTATAGTTCACCATTGCCCTTTGGGTGGTCATTCGGGTTGTCTGCAGTTTTTCCCCATTACAGATAATGCAGTAGCCATCTTGTCTGATGTTTTAAAACTTTATGATGAAATTTCAACCATAAGTGAGAGTAGAAAGATTAGTATAATAAACCCCTAAGTACCTGTCACCCATCATCCGTTATCAGCATTTTTCCTTTTTTGTTTCACCCATCCCTCCCTTCTCTACTTTTTATTTTCACTAGAATACTTTGAAAACAAAT
This sequence comes from Lutra lutra, assembly GCF_902655055.1. Taxonomy (NCBI): domain Eukaryota; kingdom Metazoa; phylum Chordata; class Mammalia; order Carnivora; family Mustelidae; genus Lutra; species Lutra lutra. The sequence continues at coordinate 57,468,605 of NC_062290.1, forward strand.
CTCGAACATTATTTCACCCATAAACACTTCAGTACCTAGCCCATTTTTAAAAATTGAGATAAAATTCACGCAACATAGAAGAGAACGTTTTAAAGTATACAATTCAGTGGCATGTAGTAAATTCACAGTGTTGTGTGCAGCCATCACCTCTGTCTAGTTCCAAAACATTTTCATCACCCCAAGAGGAAACCCTGTATTCATTAAGTTTTCACTCCTCACTCACTCATCCCTCAAACCCCTGGGAACCACTAATGTGCTTTCTGTCTCTGGGTTTACCTATTCTGAGTATTTCATATAAATGGACTCATAATATGTAACCTTTTATACCTAGCTTCTTTCACTTAGCATGTTTTCAAGATTCATCCATGTTGTAGCACATATCAGAACTTCGTTCCTCTTTATGACTGAATAATATTTCATTGTGTGAATATATCACAATTATTTATTCGTTCATCTGTTGACAGACATTTGGGTGGTTTTGATCTTTTGGCTGTTATGAATAGTGCTACTGTGAACATTCGTACACAAGTTTTGGTTAAAATATCTGTTTAGGGGCGCCTGGGTGGCTCAGTGGGTTAAAGCCTCTGCCTTCCTCTCAGGTCATGATCTCAGGGTCCTGGGATCGAGCCCCGCATTGGGCTCTCTGCTCAGCGGGGAACCTGCTTCCTCCTCTCTCTCTGCCTGCCTCTTTGCCTACTTGTGATCTCTGTCAAATAAATAAATAAAATCTTTTAAAAAAATAAAATAAATATCTGTTTAAAAATTTTTTTGATATGTACCTACGTGTGGAATTGCTGGATCATATGGTAATTCTGTGTGCAATTTTTTGAAGAACTGCCACAGCAGTTTTCCATAGCAGCTACATCATTTTACATTCCCCTCAACAATGTCTGAAGGTTTCAGTTTTTCCACATTCTCTCCAATGCTTATTTTTTGTTTTGTTTTAGTTGGGTTTTTATGGTTTTTTTTATTATTATTATAGCTTCCCTAAATATATATGAAGTGATATGTCATTAAGGTTTTCATTTGTTCCTTAGTGACATTGAACATTTTTTTATGTACTTTGCCATTTATAATCTTTGGAAAATAGTCTTTTTAAGTCCTTTGCCAGTCTTTTAATTGGGTAGTTTCTCTTTGAGTTGTAAGAGTTTTTATGTATTTTGGATCCTGGACCCGTATGGATAGATTATTTGCAAATCTTTTCACCCGTTATGTGGGCTGTCTTTTCACATTCTTAATGGTGTCCTTGGTGCACAAAATCTTTTAATTTTGATCTATCCCAATTTGTTTTTTTTTCTTTTGTTGCTTGTGCTTTTGGTGCTCTAGACACTTTTTTTTTTTAGCCACTTTTGAAAGTATATATGTAGGAATGATTCCTTAAGATAGAATTTCCAGTGAAATTTTTGATAGATACTATGTACACCAAAACTTTATACTCCTATCCACTGAGTGTGCCTTGTTCTCTATACCTTCACCCATAATGAATATTACTCAGTCTTCCATTGTCTTTTTTTGACAGACTGACAAATGAAAAGTATCTTTTATATGTATTTTCACCATAACTAACTAATTTACGTTATTACATTTGTATTTCTTCAGCTTGTAGTCACTCAAATATTTGCTGAATGTTTATATCTTTGCCCTTTTTTTTTTCTTTTTAATTGGCCACAGCAGATGCTACATTTATGTGTGATAAGCGGTGTAACAAGAAACGGTTGTGTGGACGGCATAAATGTAATGAGATCTGCTGTGTGGTAAGTGGACCTATCATTAGGTACAGTCAGATTGCATTCATCCAAGGGCTGGGCATCTAGAAGCCTCAGCCATCTGGAATGTAGCCCAGATTTAGAAATCACTGGGAGGGGCCCCTGGGCAGCAGTAAGAGAGTTGCCCAAAGAGACAGGCCATTTTAGGTCCTAGCCAGGTCAGCCTGTGGCAATATGGGAGAAAGACAGAAAGAAGAAAGACAGAAGGCCTCAGGCTCCAGAATCCAAGATCACCAGATAAGCATACAGTCCTCCACAGGAGATTATGTGCTGTCCCAACATACAGACTGGGCTGGTCTTAGCAAGTCAGGCTTTGGGTTTCACATACAATATGGATCAGGTCAGTAGGCAAAATGAGTAAGGCAGTTTGAAAGGAGCACGTTTCAGTTATCTGAATAATTGACTTATATGGAACTAAATAAAGAAAGCACTGCCCAGCAGTAATGTGTTACCATGTTGTGCGTGTGTGTTTTGTGTATAAACAAGGCAACACAGTGCCAGTACCAAAGTAGTGCATGTGTACACTCACCTATATATGTATATTGCATGTAATTGTTATTTTTAAAGTTTACATATTGACAAGATATAGAGTGATAAAATTGGACAACGTATCAAGACTTACTTATGAATCAGTATTTGAAGGCTTAAAGACTTCCTCTTATTAAAAATTTCAAACATATACAAAAGCAGAGAGATTAGTATGAGTCTCACATATCCAACATCCTACTTTAGTAATGACCAACTCTTAACTAATCTTATTTCATCCACATCCACACCTACTCCCTCTGATTATTTTGAAGCTAATCCCAGACATCATTTCACCATAAATTTGGAGAGCCTTTTTTATTACCTTCTTGTTGTCTGTGGAAAGTGTAAATGGAGATAATTTTACAAACAAATATGAATCTCTTTGTAGGATAAGGAGCACAAGTGTCCTTTGATTTGTGGGAGGAAACTCCGTTGTGGCCTTCATAGATGTGAAGAACCTTGTCATCGCGGGAACTGCCAGTCATGCTGGCAAGCCAGTGAGTGTCTTCACTGTATGCTTTATTATAAGAGATTTCTAGAAGTTCAGGCATAGTATATATATATATATATATTTTTTTTTTTTAAGATTTTATTTATTTATTTATTTGACAGACAGAGATCACAAGTAGGCAGAGGGGCAGACAGAGAGAGGAGGAGGCAGGCTCCCAGCTGAGCAGAGAGCAGGGCTCAATCCCAGGACCCTGGGATCATGACCTGAGCCAAAGGCAGAAGCTTTAACCCACTGAGCCACCCAGGCGCCCCCAAGCATAGTATATTTTGAGGGAGTGATTTACTTAACTTGGTGTGGGATACTGAACTAAGCCTAAGTATCTCAGATATGTTGAGATGTTAAAAAAAAGTTATTCTAGTGCTGTATTGTCTTCCCCGAATGTACAAAGCTTGGGATACAGCAACAATGCTAAGATGAGATCTGGTTCATTACTGGGTTACTCTTTTTTTTTTTTTTTAAACATTTATTTATTTGACAGAGATCACAAGTAGGCAGAGAGGCAGGCAGAGAGAGAGGAGGAAGCAGGCTCTTCACGGAGCAGAGAGCCCGATGCGGGGCTCGATCCTAGGACCCTGGGACCATGACCCGAGCCGAAGGCAGAGGCTCTAACCCACTGAGCCACCCAGGCGCCCCATTACTGGGTTACTCTTAAAGATCATTGACAGGGGCGCCTGGGTGGCTCAGTGGGTTAGAGCCTCTGCCTTCGGCTCGGGTCATGGTCCCAGGGTCCTGGGATCGAGCCCCACATCGGGCTCTCTGCTCGGCGGGGAGCCTGCTTCCCTTCCTCTCTCTCTGCCTGCCTCTCTGCCTACTGTGATCTCTGTCTGTCAAATAAATAAATAAAATCTTTAAAAAAAAAAAAAGATCATTGACAGATTCTGTCCTCAATAGTCTTCTTTCTCTATATTGTTAGCAGCTGCTTGGAAGCTTGGTTTTAGGACTCATTTGCATTCTTAAAAATTATCAAGGACCCTCACAGGGCACCTGGGTGGCTCAGTGGTTGAGCATCTGCCTTTGGCTCAGGAACAAGTGTGCCCGTTGCCGCCCACACACCCCCGATCCCCGGTCAGGTTTCTTGCTCAGCAGGGAGGCTGCTTCTACCTCTCCCACTCCCCCTGCTTGTGTCTCCTCTCTCTGTCTCTCTCTCTCTCTGTGTCAAATAAATAAATAAAATCTTTTAAAAAATATATCAAGGACCCTCAAAGAGCTCTTTTTATGTGATTTATATCTGTTTACCATATTAGAAATTAAAACTGAGAAATTTTTTTGAGGGTTTTATTTATCCTGCTTCTCCCTCTGTCCCTTCCTCCACTCATTCTTTCTCCCAAATAAATAAAATCTTTTCAAAAATGGTAATATAGGGGCACCTGGGTGGCTCAGTGGGTTAAAACCTCTGCCTTCAGCTTGGGTCATGATCCCAGGGTCCTGGGATCGAGCCTTGCCCCGGGCTCTTCAGCAGGGAGCCTGCTTCCCTTCCTCTCTCTGTGCCTGCCTCTCTGCCTACTTGTGATCTCTGTCAAAATAAATAAATAAAATTTTCTAAAAAAAAAAAAAAAGAAAGATGGTGGGCCAGGAGGCTGCCCTAAACAAATATTTAAGGGAAAAAAAAAGGTAATATAGGGGGGCGCCTGGGTGCCTCAGTGAGTTAAGCCTCTGCCTTCGCCTCAGGTCATGATCTCAGCGTCCTGGAATCGAGTCCTGCATCAGGCTCCTTGCTCAGTGCGGAGCCTGCTTTCCCTTTTCTCTCTCTCTCTGCCTATCTCTCTACCTACTTGTGATCTCTGTCTGTCAAAAAATAAATAAAATCTTAAAAAAAAAAGTAATATAGGGACGCCTGGGTGGCTCATTCATTTAAGTGTCTGCCTTCAACTCAGGTCATAATCTCAGGGTCCTGGGATCGAGTCCTGCATCGGCCTCCTTGCTCAGTGGGGAGCCTGCTTTTCCTGCTGCCTGCAGCTCTCCCTGCTTGTTCTCTCTCTCTCTCTCTGTGACAAATAAATAAATAAAAATTATTAAAAGAAAAAAGGTAATATACTCATTGCATATTAACATAAATGACTTTTTTTTTTTTTTAAGATTTTATCTATTTGAGAGAGAGCTTGAGTCATCTGGAAGGGGCTGAGGGGGAAGCAAACTCCCCCTGAGGAGGGAGCCCAGTGTGGGTGGGGCTCAGTCCCAGGACCCTAGGATCATGACCTGAGCTGAAGGCAGATGCTTAATCAACTGAGACACAAAGACACCCTTACACATATTTTTTTTTTAAAGATTTTATTTATTTATTTGACAGAGATCACAAGTAGGCAGAGAGGCAGACAGAGAGGAGGAGGAAGCAGGCTCCCTGCTGAGCAGAAAGCTTGACACGGGACTCGATCCCAAGACCCTGGGATCATGACCTGAGCCCAAGGCAGAGGCTTTAACCCACTGAGCCACCCAGGCGCCCCGTTACACATATTTTTTTTTTTTTAAAGATTTTATTTATTTATTTGTCAGAGAGAGAGAGCGCAGAGTGAGCACAGGCAGACAGAGTGGCAGGCAGAGGGAGAAGCAGGCTCCCCACAGAACAAGGAGCCCGATGCGGGACTCGATCCCAGGACGCTGGGATCATGACCTGAGCCGAAGGCAGCGGCTCAACCAACTGAGCCACCCAGGCGTCCCTTACACATATTTTTAAAACTATTTTTTTTAACTAAAAGAACAGATGCTTGATTTAATAAAAGATGGTTGGAGTCTCTGGGACGCCTGGGTGGCTCAGTTGGTTAAGCAGCTGCCTTCGGCTCAGGTCATGATCCCAGCGTCCTGGGATCGAGTCCCACATCGGGCTCCTTGCTCGGCGGGGAGCCTGCTTCTCCCTCTGCCTCTGCCTACCACTCTGTCTGTGCTCATGCTCTCTCTCTCTCTCTCTCATAAATAAATAAAATCTTTAAAAAAAAAAAAAAAAAGATGGTTGGAGTCTCATATCTATTTATATATTAATCTGTTGCAGTATAGAGTTGAAGGAAATGAAATAATCTGGCCTCACATAGATATATAGTGGAAAAAGAAGGTGTAATAATGGTGAATATTCTTTTTTTTTTTTTTTAAGATTTTATTTATTTATTTGACAGACAGAGATCACAAGTAGGCAGAGAGGCAGGCAGAGAGAGAGAAGAGGAAGCAGGCTCCCCGCAGAGCAGAGAGCCCGATGTGGGGCTCGATCCCAGGACCCTGGGATCATGACCTGAGCCGAAGGCAGAGGCTTTAACCCACTGAGCCACCCAGGCGCCCCATGAATATTCTTTTTTTTTGAAATTACACCAAACCTGAGCCTCACTTCAGAAAGGACTTGAGTCAGGGTTTTAGTCACATTAAAATTCATTGGTTTTTCTTATATTTTGAATGGATCTTTTACCCATGCACAATTTGATAGCATCATATACTGATCATTTGGAAATGAATTATTCACTGTGTTATGCAAATTTTTGAACTAGTGAAAAATTTTATGTTACAATATTAAACATTTACATTCATTAATATAACTTACCAGAAAGGTCTTAGGAAAAGTATTAGGAAGTTGTCAAGCTCATAGTGGTAAATACATACTTTCCAAAATTCTGTTTTCACTTGAAAGCTTGAAAGCTTTTATCACTAGCAACAAAGTTGGCTTTCCTGAAATGATAGGCTCACTTTGGTAATTTTTTATAAAAGTATGCCAAATGCCTAAGTCTAAATAACTATAGCTTATAAGTCATTCTTTTGAGTAAAAATGGCATTCTAGCTCACAACTCCAACAAGTGCATTTCTTTAAAACAACCAGGTTATATTTTAGTATGCAACAAAAGTGCTTTATGCAGATTTCCCACTCTGTTTCACAGATAATGGAAAAGACATATATTTAAGGGCTAGGTTGTTTTTTTCCTTTACTGCTTCATCAAGGACTTTCTTTTTTTCTTTTCTTTTTTTTTTTTTTTAAAGATTTTATTTATTTATTTGACACACAGAGAGAGATCACAAGTAGGCAGAGAGGCAGGCAGAGAGAGGGGAGGAAGCAGGCTCCCTACTGAGCAGAGAACCCGATACGGGGCTCTATTCCAGGACCCTGGGATCATGACCTCAGCCAAACGCAGAGGCTTTAACCCACTGAGCCACCCAGGCGCCCCGCATTTTTTATTTATTCTAAGTGCTTGGCAGTGAAAAATACCATGATTACAGTTTGGCACTACTGCCTTGATCTGTGCTAAAGCCATGGCAGTTTTACTAACCATTGCTTTTGCACCATCAATGCAAATGTCAGCATAGTGGGAAAAAAAAATCTTAGTCTTATTAGGCACCCCTTGGGGCACCTGGGTGGCTTAGTCATTAAGCAACCGCCTTCATCTCAGGTCATGATCCCAGGTTCCTGGGATCAAGCCCAGCATCGGGCTCCTGGCTCCACAGGACGCCTGCTTCTCCCTCTCCCACTACTCCTGCTTGTTTTCCTGCTCTCACTGTCTCTCTGTCAAATAAATAAAATCTTTAAAAAAATAAAAATTTTGGCCTTACGGATTCCCTGAAAGGAGCTCAGGGACCCTTAGGAATCAACAGCACATTTAGAGAACTGCTACATTAAAAGATTGGCTTAGATCAAGATTTCCCAAAATGTCTTTGCTAGAATGCTAGGCCTACTTCATTTTCAAGAAGAGTTGTGTCAGTGTTTTAATAAAAATCACACACGTGGGGGCACCTGGGTGGCTTAGTCGGTTAGGCATCTACCTTTAGCTCAGGTCATGATCTCAGGGTCCTGGGATTGAGCCCCACATCATACTCCCTGCTCAGTGGAGAATCTGCCTCTCCCTCTCCCTCTCCCTCTGCTGCTCCCCCTGATTGTTCTCTCTCTGTGTCAAATAATCTTTTAAAAATAAATAAATAAATCACACACATGGATTCCATGAAAACAACTTATGTAGCCCCATTCCCTTTACATAGCTACTTCTTATAATAAGCTTGTTGAGTGGATAAGCCAAAGTTTGGTATCCCCACCTCACCAATAAAAAGTTGAGAATGGTTAAATTACCAGCCCACACTGGGGCACCTGGGTGGCTGAGTCCTTAAGCATCTGCCTTCGGCTCAGGGTATGATCCCAGGTTCCGAGCCCCGAATCTTGTCCCCTGCTCAGTGGGAAACCTGCTTCTCTCTCTCTTACTCCCCCTACTTGTGTTCCCTCTCTAGTTGTCTCTCTCTGTCAAATAAATGAAATCTTAAAAAATTTTATCAGCTCACAATTACTTAGCAGGTAAGTAGTAGGTCTAGGACTTGAAGCCAAAGTCTCTTGATTATATTTATAGGGCTCTTTCTGCCACATTGTGTAGCCTCTGAAGGGTTTCGTGGAAAGAGTACTGACCGGAGAAGAAGAGTGGGTTAGGAGTTAGAGCTCTTGAGGTGGGCTGCTTGTTGGAACTATCCAGTGTGAGTCATCATTTTGATTTACCTTGGGAACTGTGCATCATGAACCCAAATGCAGCTCTGTGCTTCATTTCAACTTCATACTTCTTTTTTTTTTAAAAGAATTACTTATTTATTTATTTGACAGAGAGAGAGAGAGAGAGAAATCACAAGTAGGCAGAGAGGCAGACAGAGATGGGGAAGCAGGCTCCCTGCTGAGCAGAGAGCCCGATGTGGGCCTCGATCCCAGGACCCTGAGACCATGACCTGAGCCAAAGGCAGAAGCTCAACCCACTAAGCCACCCAGGCGCCCTCAACTTCATATTTCTAACATGATACATGTTGATTATACCTATAAGAATTTTGTGGCGGGGTGGCGCCAGGATGGTTTATTCAGTTAAGTGTCTGCCTTCGCTCGGGTCATGATCTTGCGGTCCTGGGATCAAACCCCACATCAGGCTCCCTGCTCAGCAGGGAACCTGCTTCTTCCTCTGCTCCTCTCCACTCTCATTCTCTCTCTAATAAATAAATAAAATCTTTAAATTAAAAAAAAATTTTTTTAATGGCTTCAGTGTCTCTCTGAGGTTTCTATTCAAGTGCATATTTTTGTATGTTTGCTAATTATCTGTGGCTTTCATAATCTCTATCCATTTTTCTAACCAAAGGAGTTTGAAGAAAAAAAAAAACACTATACTTTAGTAGAAGTCTCCTATTCTTTTAAAAGAGATGGTTTATAGATCTATTGTCTATAAAATACAGGCGAAAGTGTCCTGGGTTACTCATGGACTTAAAGTTTGTTGCAAGTAACATACCTTTCTGCTCCTTTGGCACCAGCTCAACTTTAATAAAATAAAAACCTTTTGTGAAAAAAGCAGTCCCCTAAAAAAAAAAAAAAAGCCAAAAATAAAAGTGTGTGTGGTTTGTGTCTGTGTGAATATGTGTGGGCACATCCCAAACTCAGAAAGGTTGTTTTGTTTCACCCACCTCTCCATCAGGTTTTGATGAACTAACCTGCCACTGTGGTGCATCAGTGATCTACCCGCCAGTTCCCTGTGGTACCAGACCCCCTGAGTGTACCCAGACCTGCGCCAGAGTCCATGAATGTGACCATCCAGGTGGGTCCCAGCTCCTTCCTCTGCACCTCACAGCCTGCCCGCACTGTCATTCTAAGGTAGCATGACAGTCTTCACTGCTCTGAGGTCATGTTGTGATTGCCACCCCTTGTTCCCTGTTCTCAGGGGCTACTGCTGTGAAGGTGAGTGTGTGATCTGGGCCACAGCTAGGAATCACAGTGCCGTCCCTATCTGTACTCTGTGGATGTCACACACACCTGAAAAGCTGGGAGAATCTCCATCTGGTCTTACCTTTCAGGGACTTTTCTTCTTTTCTCATTACCTCCAATTTGGATGTATATTTCAAGGTTGAGCATCTTTTTGCAAAATTGAAATCTACTTGTTTTTTGTTGTTACCGTTGTTATAAAAGTAATATGTGTGTTTATTGTATAAAAAGAAAGAGAGTGAGATAAAGTCAATAAAGTCAAAAGATTGGAATTAAACAATCTATTATCCCGCCTTGCAGGAATTACACCCTACTATATACTAGTATTTTTCGGTGCTTTTTTCCCATGGGCAAAAATATACATTTGCATTTTTTTTCCTTTGCATAACATAAAAGTGAGATCCCACTGAATTTATTTTAACTAGATTTTCTCCTCTTACTGTATTTTGAATCTCTTTTCTTACCAGTGAATATTTAGGTTTTTTTCAAGATTCATTTATTTGAGAGGGCATGCATGAGTAGGTGGGGCAGAGGGAGAGGGAGAATCTTTTTTTTTTTTTTTTTTTAAGATTTTATTCATCCAGCTGACAGACAGACATCACAAGTAAGCAGAGAAAGAGGAGGAAGCAGGCTCCCCACCAAGCAGAGAGCCTGATGTGGGGCTCGATCCTAGGACCCTGGGACCATGACCTGAGCCGAAGCCACTGAGCCACTTAGGCACCCCGGAGAGGGAGAATCTTAAGCAGACTCTCTGCTTATGCGAGCCCAATGCGATGCAGGGATCAATCTCAACCCAGAACCAAGAGTTGACTCTCAACCAACTGTGCCATCCAGGTGCCCCTCTACAGTATAGATTTTTAATAGTTAAGCGAGTACACTGTTACATGGATGGGCCATAACTTAGTCTCATGTTGCTGGACAATTAAGTTGTTTCCAAATCTTCTCTCATAAACTGCTGGAGATACCAGGCCTGTAGCTACTTAACATCATCCATTTTCTGTCCATTCTAGTTACTGGCTTTCCTCTGGGACCATATTGGGCTCATCATTTCATTTTACCAAGTCCCAGAGGCAAACCTGAAATAACTCCAGTCACCAGATTCCATATGAATCAGACTGACAAATAGGCAACCAGTTCTCAGTTTTTTAAGTTACTAGAGTAAAATAGAATTTTAAGTGAATTCCTCATGAAGTAAAGAGTCCCTCCTTTCCTGGGGACCTTAGGATGGCCCTCCCAGATTAGTCTGCAAGCCCATACTTCAGTGTTCATACCAGCATGAATTAAGTGCCCAAGCCAGTACTTACCCACTTCCTCCTTTACACTCCCTTGCAGATGATACAGATGAAGTCCATATTCTGGTGGTTAATGTCCATAGTGAGAACTTAACCCATTTATGAGGTGTGTTGTTTTAGCCTGCATTTGTTAACATTCATTTAACTGGTCTTTAAGTGTTGTATATCCAACATGGTATCAGACACACAGAGGTTCAGAGGAAGAAAAAAGTAGCCGATGATGTAGAAATTCTTACATTCTTCCCAAGGGGAAGAGGGTGGTAGTTACATGCCCATGACACAACCAACTATTACATGAAAATGGGCCAGATAATATGGTAGCAAACCATCTGTAAAAGATCTCAGACATCAGGGAGTATAAGAGAGCTCAAGGTCAGTTATGGTCAGCCAAGGAAGGCTTTGTTGTAGGAGATGAGTTCAGATGAACTCTTTTTTTTTTTTTTAAGATTGTATTTATTTATTTGACAGAAAGACAGAACACAAGTAAGCAGAGAGGCAGGCAGAGGGAGAGAGAGAAGCAGGCTCTCTGCTGAGCAGGGAGCCCAACGTGGGGCTCGATCACAGGACCTAGGATCATGACCATGAGCCACCCAGGTGCCCCCAGATGAACTGTCTCTTACAGGCAGCAAGGAAATTGAGAGAAATCGGGAGCATGTCAGATGGAATGAGTAGTAAAGATAGCTAAGCAAGAGTGAGCAATTACCATGTAAGGTAGGACCAAAAGAATGATGGAGTAGAATGGACAGACCAGAGGCTGTGCCGAAGGAGATGAGTGGAGAAACTGCCTCCCTCTCTGCTTCTCTGTTCATGTGTCTGTCCTGCCTCAGTGGAGGTTTCTTTTTCTCACTCATGCTCATCCTTCAACACTTTAAAGCACCTACTTTTTACTTTCCTGTTTTCCATTTTGAAAAGTACTCCCAGGGGCACCTGGGTGGCTCAGTCGGTTAAGCATCTGCCTATGGCTCAGGTCATGATCCCGGGATCCTGGGATTGAGCCCCACATCAGGCTTTTTTTCCTCTGCCCCTCCCCCTTCATTCTAATGCTGTCTGTCTCTCTCAAATACATACATACATACATAAATCTTTAATAAAATAAAACAAAAAGTACTCCCAGCTTCTAAACTTTACAGTTCCATGTTATATATCATTATAACATATATAATTGTTTACGTGGCTTTATTATTTTTTTAAAGATTTATTTATTTGAGAGAAAGAGAGTGCGTGCACAACTGGGGTTGGCAGGAAGGGACAGACTCTCCACTGAGCAGGGAGCCTGATGTGGGCCTCAATCCCAGGACCCTGAGATCATGACCTGAGCCAAAGTCAGATGCTTAACCAATTGAGCCACTGAGGTGCCTCAGTTTATGTGGCTTTATTTGAACATTATTCCTAAATATAATTCCTAATTTCCTTTCTCTTTTAACAGTGTATCATTCTTGTCATAGTGAAGAGAAGTGTCCCCCTTGTACTTTCCTAACTCAGAAATGGTGCATGGGAAAACACGAGGTAAGTTTTCTCTCTCAAGTGTTTATTGTTCCAGTTAGAGATTTATGATTGAATTACTTTTGGAATTGTTAGTCTTATTGTTTCTCAAAGTAAAAAACACTCCAAGAAGTAGAGTTTTGCTTTTGCCACTTTTTTCTTTATTTTTTAAAATTAAGATATAATTTGCACAAAATAAAATTTATCTACCACCACACTGTGGCTAAATGCTGGTTGAAGAAATAGAAGAATCCAGGACCTCTAGGTGGCTCAGTTGAGTGTCCAGTTCTTGGTTTCAATTCAGGTCATGATCTCTTAGGGTCATGAGATCGAGCCTTGCGTCAGGCTCCGCGCTCAACATAGAGTCTGCTTCTCTCTCTCTCTCCCCCACCAGCCAACTGCCCCTACCCTCGCTTGCATGGTCTTGTTCTCTCTGTCTCTTTCCCTAAAATAAACAAATCTTAAAAAACTGAAGATTTACTCTTTTAAGTGTTCAGGTCCTTGAATTTTGACAAAAACTTTAGTACAGTCATGGAATTGCCACCACAGTCAAGATGTAGAATAGTTCATTCACCCCCAAATATTCCTTCATGTCTCTAGTTATTTTGCTCTCTGTCTCCAGGACCTGGCAACCAGTGATCTGTCTGTCCCAGTAGTTTTGCCTTTTCTGGAACGTCACATAAATGAAATCATACAGTGGGTAGTATTTTAGGCCTCTTTGCTATCATTTTGACTCTGGTTGCAATCAAATGAAAGTCAGTGGCCTTGAGAAACGTGGGCTGTGTTCAGAGACAACTTTTAGGTTAACTAGCATGGAAGAGGTTGCTAGCCTGGGTAAAGGTGTTAACAGTGAGAGCACCCAGAGAGTGGAGGTGGTCTCTCCACCACCTGCTGCTGTTCCTTCCTCTATGCCCTGTGCAGCTTCCTGTCCTGGCCACTGGATCAAAATACCTTCCTCCAGGTTCATCTATGCCTCTGCAATGCCACTACTATGAAGGACTTTCATCCTCATTCTCAACTTGTAAGCTTATTTGGCACCATTGACTATAGACCCTTGAAAGCACTTTTAAAAATTCTTTATTTTAAAAAAACGCATATTCACTGTAGACAATTAAGAATATACAATTCTCTGGGGCGCCTGGGTGGCTCAGTGGTTTAAGCCTCTGCCTTCAGCTCGGGTCGTGATCTCAGGGTCCTGGGATCGAGCCCCACGTCTGGCTCTCTGCTCAGCGGGGAGCCTGCTTCCCCCTCTCTCTGCCTGCTTGTGATCTCTCTCTCTGTGAAATAAGTAAATAAAATCTTTAAAAAAAAAAAAGAATATACAATTCTGCAGTCCAGAAAGAAATACTCTTAACATTCTTATGCCTAGATTATCAGGCATATGTGACACACACTTTCTCATACTCTATTAAGTTCATACGGTTTTTATGGGGTGTCTAGGTGGCTCATTCACTCAAGTGTCCTAACTCTTGATCTCAGCTCAGGTTTTGATCTCAGGGTTGTGAGTTGCAAGACGCATGCCCACCAAGGAGCCTACGTTTAAAAAAAAAAAAAGATTATACTATTTGTAACCTTTTTTTTTTTTTTAAGATTTTATTTATTTATTTGACAGAGAGAGAGGGAGAGATCACAAGTAGGCAGAGAGATAGGCAGAGAGAGAGAGGAGGAAGCAGGCTCCCTGCTAAGCAGAGAGCCCCAATGCAGGGCTCTATTCCAGGACCCTGGAATCATAACCTGAGCCAAAGGCAGATGCTTAACCCACTGAGCCACCCAGGCGCCCCTATTTGTAACCTTTTTACTTCATAACATGTTAGTCAACAGTTTTGGAAACTCTTAATATCTAAGACAACATGCTTTCAGTATCTTTATCTTGATGGACATATTTTTTCCCCTTATTTCCTGTGAGTGGTTCTCAAGTCATAGTCCTTATAAATCTTATAGTCCTTATAAATCTCTATAAATCTCACTTCCTTTGAGAGTACCCATTCTAACACATCCATGTATTATCTTTGTGTTGATGGCTCATTTGGACTTCATATGACAAATATTTATTGCATACCTATTAAGTGCTTGGTATAACAGGCCTGGTTCAAGTGATTCAGAAGAGAACAAGATAGGTGTGACTCCTGCCCTTGTAGAGCCTTCTCTGTGGGTCAGGAGGCAGGTGTTTAAACAGTCAATTATAAGTGCAGTGGCAGGGGAAGTACAAAGTACTGAGCAGGATGGAAGGATCCCACACCCAGGGTTGGTGTTTGTAGAGGAAGTGACCTCCTAAAGGATAATGAGAAGGTAGGCAAGTAATGATAGGAGGGGACAACAGAGGATATAGCGTGTGTAAAAATTATCTCTAGACCCTGGCAATAGTGTAAGTAGGTTTTTAGTAATTGGGAACTACAGTCTACCAAAATACTTCTAAAATGGTTCTAAAGCAATTAGAAGCATGTATGTCCTAGACTTTGGACGCCTCTTCAAGAGTAAAAGGTATGTGTCCCTAGAGTCAAAGTATATTCCTCATTTTGAGGGTTCTCAAAAGAATTTGAGTGAATGTATAAGAGTAAGCTTTGGTTCCACAGAAATAAAATTCCAGCATCTTTTTCCTGGAGGAAGGAATCCTGGAAGATGTAAAAAATGAGTTTGGGGTTTCATGGCATGTTGCCCCTTAATTTTTTAAGTGACAAAGCTGCTTAAAGCTATGGAGACCATGAGTCAAGAGATGTGAGGAGAGTTGATGATGTATTTATATAAAATGGTCCTGCCAGCAGTCTTGAAACCTTGGGTCAAGGGTGTCCCCAGCCCTCAGGGTTCATGTGTCAGCTTAGTGCCCTAGCTGTTTGCGCAGAGTTGCGGGGGAGGGGGTTGGGGGAGTGGGAGTGGGCGGGGATCATCTGATCCTCTCAGTTGGTCATAGCATTTTCAGATACTCCCTAGTTACCTGGTGTCATGTACTTGTTACCCACCCTGGGAAGTGTATGTCTTAAGTCACACTTGGTTTCTAGCACAAATTCTTTTGGATCATAACAAGTATTATTAAATAAGGTTCAGATTTGTTTATTTTCAAGCTAACCTTTCAAATTTTGAATATCAGCCTAATTTTTTTCAGATAAAAGTAACTTTCTGAAAATTCAGAAATGTTTAAATACGAAGTTAAAACTCCTCTCAAATCCCACATGGAGATAAGAATCTGGCTACTTCTGTTTCTCCTAGTTACGAAGCAACATCCCCTGTCACCTGGCTGATATCTCTTGCGGATTACCCTGCAATGCCACACTACCATGTGGGATGCACAAGTGTCAGAGACTCTGTCACAAAGGCGAGTGTCTTGTGGACGAGGCCTGCAAGCAGCCCTGCACCACCCCCAGAGCTAACTGTGGCCACCCGTGTATGGCACCCTGCCACCCCAGCTCACCCTGCCCCATGACGGCTTGTAAAGCCAAGGTGCGTATTTCTGGCTCCAGATAGGACGTTGACTGTGCTTCTAGGGCTGCTAGTGAGTCCAGAACTGCTTGCAGAGGCACCTGGGCACACGTTCTAATCAGAAATCACTGATTGCAAGGTACCACAAGTTAAGTTAGCAAGAGGAAGGTGGAGTAAATTACACAGATTTCTGTGCCCAGCTTGAAACGGCCTTTTAGTTCAGGAGGTACCCACTGCCACTTGACCTGGTCTCTCTCCCTTAGAGCAGATTCTGAAGAGAGACTCCAATTGCCTGCTCTGTTTATTCAACAAATATATAAGTGTTTTGTGCAAGATGTTTTGCTAGGTGCTGGAGCTATACCAGTAAACAGGAAACACATGCTCGCTTCCCTGAGTTGGGACAGATACTGCCTCCTTACTCAGATAATGAATTATGACTGTGGTGAACAAGAAATTTCACCTTTGTAGAGGGTGCTATAAGAACATGGGAGTGGGCAATTTAGTCTGTTCTGAGGGATCTAAGCAAGGCCTCCCTGAGGAGATGAAAGCAGACGGATGAGGTGGACTTGATTAGGCTTTGGGTGGTCCTGGCCAGGTTCAGTGGTAAAAACCTCATTCTAGGCCTGCCCCTTCAGGTAGGGTTAAGTAAGGCCAGTAGTAATTCCCAGAAAGAGTCACCATACAGTGAACCGTTCGCTCCTAGCATGTCAACTACCACATCAGTTTGCATGCATGGTTAGCTTCCTCCATGCTGAAGGGTAGACACTCATTGTATCCTCTGCCATGGTTTGATTTCAGAGAGGCTTTAAAAGTGAGACCTGCTAGGTGCTTGGGTGGCTCAGTTGGTTAAGCAACTGCCTTCAGCTCAGGTCATGATCCCAGAGTCCTGGGATCAGGTCCCACATCAGGCTCCCAGCTCCATGGAGAGCCTGCTTCTCCCTCTGACCTTCTCCCCTCTCACGCTCTCTCTCACTGTCTCTCTCTCAAATAAATAAATAAAATCTTCTAAAAAAATAAAAGTGAAACCTACCTATTCCTATGGTTTCCATGTGCTAAAAGTTCCTCCATGTTAATCTTATTGCAGATAGAGCTGCAGTGTGAATGTGGACGAAGAAAAGAGATGATGGTTTGCTCCGAAGCTTCCAGTACTTATCAAAGGTTAGTGCTACTTAAATGTTAACTAACAGTAGTGGATCTCAGTTTACAGAAGGTACACATGTGTATACATGTGTTTATTGTGGAGTCCTTGGAACTTTTGTCAAGTTTGGAAAGTTTTTTCTTTTTTTTAGAAAGAGCTTGTGCAGGGGCGCCTGGTTAGCTCAGTCGGTTAAGCATCCAACTCTTGGTTTCAGCTCAGATCATGATTTCGTGGTCATGGGATAGAGCCCTGAGTCAGGCTCTGCACTCAGCGTGGAGTCTGCTTCAGATTCTCTCTCCTCCCTCCCACTTATGTGCTCCTTAGCTCTCTCTCTCAAATAAATAAATAAATAAATATTTTTTAATAGAAAAGAAAGTTTGTGCACAAGCTGGGGGGTGGTGGGAGGGGTGGAGGGAGATAATCTTTTTTTTTTTTTTTTTAAGATTTTATTTATTTATTTGACAGAGAGAGAGTGAGAGATCACAAGCAGGCAGGCAGAGAGGGGGAAGCAGGCTTCCTGCCGAGCAGAGAGCCTGATGCGGGGCTTAATCCCAGGACCCTGAGATCATGACCTGAGCTGAAGGCAGAGGCTTAACCCTCTGAGCCACCCAGGCACCCCAGGGAGAGAAAATCTTAAGCAGACTCACCACTGAGTGCAGAGCCTAACACAGGGCTCATTCCCATGACCCTGAGATCACAGCCTGAGCCAAAATCAAGAATCAGATGCTTAACTGACTGAGCCACTCAGCTGCCCCCTGAAAAGTTTTTTAAAATAAATTTTTCTAAAAATAATTAATTAATGAAATAAAATTTCCTGAATCTAGTTTTTCTGGTTCAAAGAAAAAAGTACTGCTTTGTATCCCTTTCCTTCCCTAACTTTCATTTGTAAAATATCCTTTTTCTTTTTCCTCCTCTTTCTTTGTCTCTTTCCCTTCTGGTCTTATTACACCATGGGTTCAGAAGGGAAGATGTCCTGAAGTTTCATGAATTGCTTTAACATCCTGCCACTTGTGGTGGCACAGCCAGGAAAAGTCTGTGCTCCTCCTCTGTAGTGGGGGTTTCTGACTATTCTCTGAATTGTCTTTGCAGCTTCCTTAAATCCTGGGACTGGGTGGCCAGAAAGGGATCTCAGTAAGGAGATGAAGGTGTTAGGGATGGGTGGTTGTGTGTGTCTCTGATTACATGCAGAGATGTGTCATGGAGATGGGATTTTTGGAGTAAGAAGAAGACATCAGAGTGGCTCTGACATTAGTGGGTTTGAATACTGACTGAATGCCAGGCATTGGCCTGGCTATGCAAGGGGGATTGAATAGACGGTCTCATTGCTTCTAATGGAGCTACTTAGAATTTAAGGAGATAGGACATAAGCGTGTGGGTAGTTCATAGTACGTAGGTTTCTGAGGCCCACAAATTGTCCAGCATAGATTCGATTTGAAGTCTTCTATATACCTAGTATTAGGACATTCCTGTGAAACCGCAATGCCTTTTCTTCCTTTCTTTTTTATACTTCAGAATAGCTGCTATTTCCATGGCCTCTAAAATAACAGACATGCAGCTTGGCGATTCAGTGGAAATCAGCAAGTTAATTACTAAGAAGGAAATTCACCAAGCCAGGTAATTTTTAAAATGTATGTGTTGTGTTAGAATTAATTTCCAGGGGCGCCTGGGTGGCTCAGTGGGTTAAGCATCTGCCTTCGGCTTGGGTCATGGATCTCAGGGTCCTGGGATCAAGCCCCGCATTGGGCTCTCTGCTCAGCGGGGAGCCTGCTTCCCCCTCTCTCTCTGCCTGCTTCTCTGCCTACTTGTGATCTCTGTCAAATAAATAAATAAAATCTTAAAAAAAAAAAAAGAAAAAGAATTAATTTCCAGAGGGCAGGAACCATTCATTTGTCTGTCTCCCACAGCAAAGCCTTGCACACACAGGTGTTTCAACAGACACTTGATGTTAAAAGACCACACTCACTCCAATGCCACAAATCTTACTCAGGATATAGTTATGACTAGAAGAGACTTTTCTAGGCCTCTCTTCAAACAGAGGGAGCAGAGACCTAGATGTGTCCAGCCCAACCCAAGAGAACCAGCTGTGTCAAGAGAGGGAGGTAGGGGACGCCTGGGCTCAGTGGGTTGAGCCTCTGCCTTTGGCTCAGGTCATGATCTCAGGGTCCTGGGATCGAGTCACACATCGGGCTTTCTCCTCAGCAGGGAGCCTGCTTCCCCCCATCTCTCTGCCTGCCTCTCTGCCTACTTGTGATCTCTCTCTCTGTCAAATAAATACATAAAATCTTTAAAAAGTGGCGGGGGGAGAGGTGGGACTATCAGGGGGTCATTAGGAGTGTTTTGGAGACCCTTTGAGGCCCTTCTGAGGACTCCTACTAGATTCGGGTCCAATAACCCAGAGGCCCCCCAACCTGTTCTTGAGAGGGACCTCATGTAACCATGTTTTTGGCCAGAGTCTGCTCTGTTTCCAGGTTGACAAAGAACTTACTGCTGGGTAGGAGTTGTGAAAATCTGTGCCCTGACTTTGTCTGTTTCATTTGTTTCTTAAGGCTGGAGTGTGACGAGGAGTGTTTAGCCTTGGAAAGGAAAAAGTAAGTCATTTCCTGCTTTTTATCTACTTGTTCTTGAGCTCTGTGAAATTAATAGGAAGGAGCAACCATTCAAGCATTCACTCAGCACCTGCTCTGAGTCTTTTGCTGCTGTTGGAGATCAGGAGAAATTCAATCATCAGGAACTGAAATATAAGTATCTAAGGATAAAGCACTTAGGTGATTTCAGCATATTTCTGAAACATGGGCTTGTTGGTTTGGGGCATGGTATAAACATCACATGCCACAGCATACTCACTCACTGACTGGCAGAATTCCTGATTCCAGTGGAGATAAGAAGCTTAAAATTTTTTTAATGACCTTTTATGTTAAAGTATAACATACATATAGAAAGAGTGGAAGTGTACAGATCAGTGAGTCATCACAAAGTAAATACAGTGGTGTAATCAGCACCCAGGTCAAGAAATAGAAAATTACCAGAATACTTTCATTTACTTCACCAAGTTAAAATGTCTATCCTGACTTCTAACACTTTGGATTAGTTTTGTCTATTTTCAACTTTATATAAATGATGAAATCTTACAGTTTGCATTTTTGTCTGGCTTTTATGACATTTGTGATATTCCTCTTGTTGCATGTAGCAATACTTTGTTCATTTGAATTCCTCCATGATATTTTATTGTATTAAGATAATATAATTTATCATTCTGCCATTAATAGGTACGTGTGTGGTTGGGCTGTTACAAATAATGGGCTGTTAAAAATATTGGGCTGTTACAAATAATGCTCTGTTAAGAATATCCGTATGTTCCCTTTGCTGTATATACATACTCATTTCTGCTAGTTATAAACTTAGGAGTAGAATTACTGATTTAACAGGGTATTCATACGTTCAACTTTAGTCAGCTCTATGCAACAGTATCCAAAATGATTGTGTCACATTATACTCCCACCACCAGGGTAATAGTTCCCATTTCTCTACACTTTTATTAGCTGTTAGAATTGTTAGTCTTTTTAATTTTAATCTATTCTTGTGAATGTATACCCAGATATCATTGAGCTTTTAGTTTCTATTTCCCTGATGACTAATAAGGTTGAATACTTTTTTATATGTTTATTGCAATTTGGATATCCCTTTTTGTGAAGTACATATTCAGCTCTTTTGCTTATTTTGTAATTGTGTTCTCTTTTTTATATTGATCAGTAGGAGTTCTTTATATATTTTGGATGTGAATCCTTTGCTGGTTTTTTTTTTTTTTTTTTAAGATTTTATTTATTTATTTGACAGAGAGAAATCACAAGTAGGCAGAGAGGCAGGCAGAGAGAGAGGAGGAAGCAGGCTCCCTGCCGAGCAGAAAGCCCGATGTGGGGCTCGAACCCAGGACCTGGGATCATGACCCGAGCCGAAGGCAGCGGCCTAACCCACTGAGCCACCCAGGCGCCCCGCTGGTTTTATATAGTATATTTTCCTGTACTTCATGCTTTCAATTTTCACTCTCTTAATGGTATCTTTTCATAAGCAGAAGTTTTCTAATTTTAATGTAGTCCAGTTTATTAGTCTTTTCCTTAGAGACTGATGTTTTTTATGTCCTGTTTAAGAAGTAAACATGTCTTTCCTGAGGTCATGATGATACTCTGTTATTGTCTCAAAGCTGTATCATTTTACCTGTCACATTTAGAGCTACAGTTGACTGATTTTTTTGAGCATGGTTTAAGGAGAGTTTACAATTCAGTTTTCTTCCATATGCATATTCATGTGACCAATACTGTCAT
This sequence comes from Lutra lutra, assembly GCF_902655055.1. NCBI lineage: Eukaryota > Metazoa > Chordata > Mammalia > Carnivora > Mustelidae > Lutra > Lutra lutra. Next base: position 57,489,731 of record NC_062290.1, read on the forward strand.
CAAGATGTCCTTTTCCCAGTCTTTCCAATGCCATTTGTCTTTTTTTTTTTAAATAGTTTATTTATTTGACAGATGGAGATCACAAGTAAGCAGAGAGGCAAACAGAAAGAGCAGGGGAAGCAGGCTCCCCGCTGAACAGAGAGCCCGATGTGGGGCTCGATATCAGGACCCTGGGATCATGACCTGAGCTGAAGACAGAGGCTTTAACCCACTGAGCCACCCAGGCGCCCCAGTGCCATTTGTCTTAAATCACATATTCATACTATTGCTGAACTCCTTATCCTCCATCACACTAGTATCACACACTCTTAGTTGTTGTACCTTTATAACAATAAAGGTCTTAATATCTAATAGTATGTCTCTTCAAGCATGGTTCTTCTTCTAGATTAACTTGGCTATTCATGAACATTTGCATTTCCTTTTAAACTTTAGAGTTAGCTTATCAATATCTGCCCAAAAAAACTACTAAGATTTTTATTGAATTGGCATTTCATTTATAGATCAGTTGGGGAAGATTTGACATTTTTATAGTGTTAAGTCTCTTAATCCATAAGCAAAGTATATCCTTCCAATTATTCCTGTATTCTTTGATTTCTCTCAATAATACTCTATAGTTTTCTGTATACAGATTTTGTACAACTTGCAGTAGATTTGTTCCTTGCTATTTGATATTCTTGGACACTTTTTTAAATGGTAATTTCTCTTGTATCACTTCTTTTTTCTTTTTGCTCAGCTACCTCCTTTCCTCTCCCTTCCTGTATCACTTTTAAAATTTAATTTTCTTAAAAAAAACTAATTTTCTAATTGCCTATTGCTGCTGTATAGAAATAGAATTGGTGTTTATAGACCTGTATTCACAACCTTGCTAAATTCACTTACTATTTCATGCCCTCCTCCAATAATAGTAGTTTTATTTCTTTACAGTTCTTAACTTTTTTCTTTTTCTTGCCTTTTTGCACTGGCTAGAGCCTCCAGCACAGTGTTGAGTAGGAGGTAGTGATAATAGACATTACTGATATCAGACAGCTTTGAATATTTCACCACTAAATATGATGTTTTCTGTTAGTCATTTGAGGATGTTCTTTCTTAGATTAAGGGGCATTTATTCAGTGACCAGCAGACTTCCTGGTTCTAACAGAGATTGATTAAAAGGTATAGCCCTCTAAATGTTAACAGTTGGAGAATTTAGGTGAACTGGGATACAGACAGTCCCCAACTTATAGTGACTTAACGATTTTTCAGATTCACAGTGGTACAAAAGCAATATACGTTTAGTAGAAACCATGCCTCAAATTTTGAATTTTGATCTTTTTCAGGCTAGCAATATACAGTATAGTGCTCTCTTATGACACTGGGCAGTGACAGCAAACTACAGCTCCCAGTCATCCATGCAATCACAAGGGTAAACAACCCATCCACTTACAGCCATTCTCTACCCATATAGCCATCATGTTTTTCACTTTCCGTACAGTGTTCAGTAAATTACATTAGATGTTCAGCACTTAATTATAAAATAGGCTTTGTGGGGTGCCTGGGTGGCTCAGTCAGTTGAGCGTCCGACTCTTGGTTTCAGCTCAAGTCATGATCTCAGGGTCATGAGGTTGAGCCCCATGTCAGGCTCTGCACTGAGTGGGGAGTCAGCTTGAGACTGTCTCCCTCTCCCTCTGTCCCCACTCTCGAATTTGCATGAGCACACACACACTCTCTCTCTCAAATAAATAAATAAAATCTTAAAAAATAAATGAGCTTTATGTAAGATGATTTTTTGCCCAACTGTAACCTAAGGTAAATGTTCTGAGGACTTTTAAGGTAGACTAGGCCAAGCCATGATGTTTGGTAGGTTAGAGGTATTAAATGCATTTTTGACTTAAAATATTTTGAATTTATGATGGTTTTATTATTATAAAATAATACTTTGTCACTTTGAAAATTTCTCAAATATGAAAATTTCTCATATTCTCATATTTTGTTAAACAAAAACAGACAAGTGCAGACAAAGTACAGTCCTGTTTTATCTTGAAATTTGACTTTCCATTATTGTTAACAGTACCTCTTTAAATGGCTAAATGCATAGGAAGTATATAATAAATAATGGTGCTGCCCAAATTTCCCTTGGTTTGACCCTTCTGGTGAACTCTGTAATAACTGCTGTTCAAACTCTTGATCTCTAGGAACCATCAGTCGAAGTGTTCTCAGTTAAAAAATATGAACTGAGTCATGAGTATTCAGAAATGGCTGTAGTGAATACACAGAAGGCTTCTAAAGCGTAGAAATGCACCTTTGTGTAGTTGAGAGACAGTTTATGTAGTAGACCACAGTCGGATTGCCTGAATTTGAATACTGCCTTCACAAATCACTTAGCTATGTAACCTTCGGCAAGTCATGTTCTCTTTTGAAGCTTTAATTTTCTTAAAAATCTGTGGAAACAGTGACAATATGTACCTTCCACAGTTGTTGTGAGGATTAAATTAGTTATTAGTTATCCTCAGTAAATTTAGTTATTGATTAGAGCTGGCTCTCTCAGGGTGCCTGGGTGGCTCAATCAGTTAAGCATCTGCCCTAGGCTTAGGTCATGATCCCAGGGTCCTGGGATCATGCCCCACATTGGGATCCAGGGAGCCTGCCTCTCCCTCTCCCCAGCTTGTGCTTTCTTTCTGCCTCTCTCTCTCTCTCAAATAAATAAAATCTTTTTAAGAAAAATAACTGGCTCTCTGTTTTTGAATTTCTCCTCCATTTTAGAGTGATGACCTATGATGGTCCTCACTATATAGAGATTCTTTCTTAATACCCACTGACCTAGGAGAAAAAGAAATGCCAATTTAAAAAAATATATGGGGTGCCCGACTGGCTCCATCAGTAGAGCATGCCACTCTTGATCTCAGTGTTACGAATTTGAGCCCCATGTTGGGTGTAGAGATTATTTTCTAAAAATTAAAAATCTTGGGCACCTGGGTGGCTCAATTGTTAAGCAGCTGCCTTCGGCTCGGGTCATGATCCAGGATCCTGGGATCAAGGCCCACACCGGACTCCCTGCTCAGGAGGAAGCCTGCTTCTCCCTCTTCCGCTCCCTCTGCTTCTGTTCCTTTTCTCTCTGTGTCTGTCTCTGTCAAATAAATAAATAAAATCTGGGGCGCCTGGGTGGCTCAGTGGGTTAAAGCCTCTGCCTTCGGCTCAGGGTCCTGGGATCGACCCCTGCATCAGGCTATCTTCTCGGCAGGGAGCCTGCTTCCTCCCTCTCTGCCTACTGGTGATTGGTCAAATAAATAAATAAAATCTTAAAAAAAAAATTAAAAATCTTGGGGTGCCTGGGTGATTCAGTGGGTTAAGGCTCTGCCTTTGGCTCAGGTCATGGTCTCAGGGTCCTGGGATCAAGCCCCTCATCGGGCTCTCTGCTCAACAGGGTGCCTGCTTCCCCCTCTCTCTCTGCCTGCTGCTCTGCTTACTTGTGATCTCTCTGTCAAATAAATAAATGAAATCTTTAAAAAAAAAAATTAAAAATCTTAGGGGCACCTGGGTGGCTCAGTCAGTGAAGCATCTGCCTTCACCTCAGTTCATGATCTCAGGGTCCTGGGATTGAGCCCCGCATCGGCTGCTTGCTTCTCCCTCTCCCTTCTGCCTGGTGCTCCCTACTTGTGCTCTCTCTCTGTGTCAAATCAATAAATAAAATCTTCAAAAAAATAAAAATTAAAAAATTAAGTCTTAAAATACCATCTCAAGTTGCAAACATATATTCTGTTGCAGAAATGAAAAACTGGCAGGCCAAATTCACCCCACAGATAGGTTTTATTGGTGTTTAAATTTTAATTCTTGGCTGACTAATCAAAACATCAAAACTCTCAAAAAAATTTCTCTTGAAAATTTTTAAATTAAGCTTAAGTCAGATTTCATATGTATGGGCATTAAACTTGCAAGAGACCCCTATTTCATTGTAAAAAAAAATTGTACTAAGTGCTAACCTGAATTTTATCTCACTTTACAAAAGAAAGACATAACTGGATATTGCTGAGATCCCGTGAGATTCGTTCACTGGCAGTCAAAACACAAATGGGCAGCTGCGGAAAGCTCTCAGACTGTGTTGCTCATGAGTCTGACCATCTTATCTAGTAATCCCACACCTGGAAATCTTTTCCAGAGGAAAAACCCTAAAAGTTTTTTGCCCAGTGATATCATGTCACTTAAAATATTCAGAAACTGGGGAACTATTAAATAAACTAGGGAATGTTTAGGTAAATTCTGGTAAATACATAATTAGAAGATTATGCACCTATTAAAACAGTAAATGTGAAAAACAAATGTAATATGAGAAATGCCAATCATATAATGATAGGTGAAAAAAAGGTGCCAAATTGGGATTTTTTAATTGTGTTCCTTTAAGATTTTATTTCTTTTTTAAGATTTATTTATTTATTTGAGAGTGATAAAGAGAGAGCACAAGCAAGGGCAGAGGCAGAGGGAGAAGCAGGCTCCCCACCAAGCAGGGAGCCTGACACGGGACTCGATCCCAGGACCACAACCTGAGCTGAAGGCAGATGCCCATCTGACTGAGCCATCCAGGCGCCCTGAGATTTTAAGTAATCTCTACACCCACTGTGGGACTTGAACTTATAACCCAGATATCACAAGTCACATGCTTCACTGACTGGGCCAACCAAGTGCCCCAGATGCCAAGTTTTATAAACACTAATTGCAATGACTTAAAGGGAAAAAAATCTGAAAGGAAGTGTACTAAAATTTTGTGCGTAGGTTGTTAATGGAATTCTTCTCTTTATTTACATTTTCTGTAAGATGATTCTAGTTTTAATGTGTACATGTCTACCTTATGTATGTATGTATGTGATGTTTAGGTGAAACCTCAGAGACTGCCATGCCCCACTGCACTCCCAGTGCTCTCATTTTCTGCCCCCCTTCTCTTCACCAGATAACTCAAGTTGCCAGTATCAGCCCATTTGGTTCACTCAGACCCACATAGATTTGTCTTGTTTATTTTCTTCTAGGAAGACAAAATCATATCTTCTCCCAAGTTGTTGCTATTCCTTCCTTAGTAATTATGTTTGCTGAAATGGCGTCATTAGTACATTAAAAACTTAAGACATGGTGGGCTCTCTGTGTTACTTTAAAAAGTTTTCTTGGGGCACCGGGGTGGCTCAGTGGGTTAAGGCCTCTGCCTTTGGCTCAGGTTATGGTCTCAGGGTCCTGGGATCGAACCCCACATCGGGTTCTCTCTGCTCAGCGGGGAGCCTGCTTCCCCCTCTCTCTCTGCCTGCCTCTCTACTTGTGATCTCTCTCTGTCAAATAAATAAATAAAATCTTTAAAAAAAAAGTTTTCTTGCCCTTTTCCTTTTATTTACTTACTTCTCTCTTATTTTCAGGCGGTTAGCAGAGGCGTTTCATATTAGTGAGGATTCTGATCCTTTCAATGTACGTTCTTCAGGGTCAAAATTCAGTGACAGTTTAAAAGAGGATGCCAGGTATGTAACTTGTTACCAGCTTGCTTGCTTGCTTTTTAAGATTTTATTTATGTATTTGACGGAGAGAGACAGCGAGGGAAATGGAGAGGGAGAAACAGGCTTCCTGCTGATGAGGGAGCCCGATGTGGGGCTTGATCCTAAGACCCTGGGATCATGACCTGAGGCAAAGGCAAATGCTTAAACAACTGAGCCACTTAAGCTCCCCTGTTACCAGCTTTCTTAAGTGTGGTTTGCAAGAGTGTTTGCTCTTTTAAGTTGTAGTAACTAATAAGTACTCCTCTGTGATTGAGCCAGTTGAAGTTTATACATATAAGTGATTATGATGTTTAATAAAAATCCTTTCTTGGTTTCTCACAATTGTCCCCTTGAAGAATTGTGCATGGGTTTTGGGGGCTGTGGGTGTGTGGACCTTGAAGTAGAAGTTTGGGCCTGCCTAGGGCCCAGTTGGACTAGCCTGAACTGAGTGATGGGCTGCCAACATGGGCCCTCACTTGGGCAGTAACAGCTCTTATTTTCCTCCTGTCTCCTGGCCTTTCAGACAGCTCTTTCTCCTTCTGTCTTCTCCTCTCCCATACTTGTTTCCTCTTTTTCTCTTCGTTAGTCACAGTCAGCCTTCTGTTATCTGACAGTTCTTGCCCTTTGCCATTTTTCTGCCCACATTGTTCATTGTCTGCAGATTATGGGCAGAGAATGTGGGTGGAAGGGATTCTCAAAGAGCAGAAACAAATGAAATTAACTGTGATGATTTCTCATTTCAGGAAGGATTTAAAGTTTGTCAGTGACATTGAAAAAGAAATGGAAGCCCTTGTGGAGGCCGTGAATAAGGTTGAAGTCAAAACATCCAACTGGACATGTCTCTAAGGCCAGCTTGATAAAAAATCAAGTCCCAGAAACACCATCAGTGTAGAGTAGTTATAGGAAAAAATCACAACTTCTTGACGATCCCTATCTTCCCCAAAAGCCCAGCCATTATAACATCCATGGAAGCCTTGTCCTGGTTCAGCAAAGATATTCTCGATCAAATTCAGCATAAATAAAAAAATCTTAGCTCAGTGGCTAAGATTGGGTGAAGAAGCTCTGGACAACAGGGGGCATTTAGTAGTGACAGCTGAATGACTGTGGGGTACTTAGGAAGACTTGATCTCTGAGGGGCTATTGTATGAGAGGGCACACTTGTTCTTTATTACCTCCAAGGCAGGCTAAAAGCCCTTGGGTAAAGATCAAAAGTTGAATGACTAGACCTGAAGAGTAGTGAGATAGACTCCCTTAAGATAGTGAAGCCCTTGTCCTGGAGGTAGCTCTAAGGAGAAAAGTCTCGAATTTAGTCAGAAGCAGCCAACCCCAGGGTGGCGCTCTCTCTTTCTGTGGAGACTATGAGTGAGGATGAGATGCCTGTATTAGCTCCATATCTAATGAAGGTGGAGTTCCTTCCCGTCATCTCCCTTAGCCCCTGCCCTTCCTCTCTCCCTTCCTTCTGTTCCCATTTCCTGGGATACTGACGTGAAGAAGAAAATGGAATCATTGTTCCTCTCCTAACTAGCAAACATACACTAATGTATTTCCCTGCTTTCCAGTGTATCTGCACATTAAAAATTTTTAGCATAGGACGTATTTTTATAAGAAATGAGACTGTCTGGTTTTATGTCTTCAATTTATTTAGTCATTTCTTCGGTATATCACTTACTCCCCAGTTACCAGCCCATTAGGAGGAACCATTATACTGTCCTCTTAGGTTCTTTTCACTTCCCCTGATCCCTAATCCTGGCCAGCTGCTACTGTTGTGACTCACAGAATAGATAAAGGAAGTGCATCAGACCTCATCCTCCCAAACTCCTCGGCTTGCTTAGCAGCCAGCAGAATACTCTATGCTCTAAAACTCATCCACCTCTTTGTCAGCCCAAAAACCTCTTTGTTTTGGTGTGGTGGGAAGGACCTTTGTAAGTATATTCTGTTTTCAGGATGATTTTTCAATCCGTCATCTTTTCCCTCAATACAGGGAAAGAATAGTAAGAAGAGCCACTGCTTCCCTCCCATGAACAGAGACCATCGCCGGATCATCCATGACCTGGCCCAAGTGTATGGCCTGGAGAGCGTGAGCTATGACAGTGAACCAAAGCGCAATGTCGTGGTCACTGCAGTCAGGTGGGTTGATCTTTCTATCACAGGAGGAACTGCTCATTGCAGCAAACTGGACCTCGGAAGCAAGGTCTATCAACATTTGCTTGCCTTACTTCCTCTCCTAGAAGAATAGATAGAAAATCTGCTTCTGGGCTAGCCTTTCTGACATGATCAAAAGGTCTGATCTAAAGGTCTGAGCCAGGGAGCACCTGGGTGGCTCAGTCAGTTAAGCAACTGCCTTCGGCTCATGTCATTATCCCAGGGTCCTAGGATTGAGCCCACGTTGGGCTCCTTGCTCAGTGGGGAGCCTGCTTCTCCCTTTCCCTACTACTCTGCCTGCTTGTGCATGCTCTCTGTCAAATAAAATCTCTAAAAAATAAAAAAAAAAAAAAACAAAATAAATAAAGGTCTGAAACAGAGAGCAAAGCCCATGTTTCAGTCCACAGGAAAGACATGCCTAAAGACATTCAAGCCTCTTGTCTGCCCAATTTATGCAACACTGGAGGTAGCATTTCGCCAGGCACAGGGAACAGACCCTAAGGGCCTGGGTTGAGTGCCTGGCCATCACATCTATCTATCCCTTTTTCCCTTGTCCTTCTGGCATGATGAAAACAAAAAATGCTGGACTCTGATTCAGGGCATCCCCCATAGACAGTGTTTGCCATTAGAGGAAACTAAGGCTGTAGTGTGAGCTGGGAAGTGATAGGATCTAGGATCACTGTCAGAACTTGACAGAGTAGGTCCTTACCAATGAAGAAAACTTAAGCGCGGGACCAGAGGGAGCAGATAACAGGCCCAGGGAGAGGCGGGTGGAAGGATGAGGGTTAAATGAAGGTGACCATGCCTGAAGGGAGATGGGTCACATCAGAGCACTCAGCAGCAGCACATTTGAAAGTCATGACTGGATTTCCAGCGGTCTGCCTATCTCCACAAACAATTCTTACTTTTTAATACTTTGTGTTCTGACTTTTATCAGAGGGAAGTCTATTTGTCCTCCTACCACGCTGACAGGTGTCCTTGAAAGGGAAATGCAGTCACGGCCTCCACCACCAATTCCTCACCACAGACATCAGACCGACAAGTAAGAATCCTTCAGCTGCTTTCCAAAGGCCCTGTATTCAGAGGAGACAGGAGGGGCTGTATTGTCCGGAACTCCACTAGCCATTGGCTGCCTCTCAGACCTGACCTTGGGGTGCTTGGTTCAAATAAGTCAGGTTTGACTGGAATGTCAGACATTTGTTCATGCCAGAGAGCTCCCAAGTTCGATATTCATAGTGCCCACTTCCCCTCTGGGGAAAAAATCACTGGACATAACTTCTGTGATGTAGGTGGTGACACTGGGAAGTGGATTCAGTCGGTCACACCAGAGGATTTAGGAACATGACATGGTTCACAAAGTTATTCTGGAGGTGAAAGTCAGATAGTGGCTCAGGGTTGCAGTGAAAGTGGATACTTTTGTGTTTTGATCTGTCGTCTATATGGTTTGAATAATTTTTACAACAAAAACATGTATTCAGGGGCACCTGGGTGGCTCAGTGGGTTAAAGCCTCTGCCTTCAGCTCAGGTCACAGTCTCAGGGTCCTGGGATCGAGCCCCATATCGGGCTCTCTGCTCAGCAGGGAGCCTGCTTCCTCCTCTCTCCCTGCCTGCCTCTCTGACTACTTGTAATATCTGTCTATCAAATAAATAAAATCTTAAAAAAAAAAAAGTATTCATAATTTAAAGAGAAAAGAAAACCACATTGGCAAGCAGCAGGTTTCAGGAGCAGGGATGGAGCACCATCCCTTTTTCCCTTATTGTGACTGAGGCAGCATTGCCGAAAGTTGCTCTGAAACCAGGCAGGGTCCCCTAATGCTGTTCTGGCCTTCCGCACAGCAGCCCTACCAGAACCTCTTATACAAAACCTCTGGGAGGGTGGAAAGGGCAGTTTTACAGGGTCACCATGGTGGCCTTGGCAGTCTGTGTTCCCGAGGACTGGACAGGACAGCTAGGTGTTGCCCACTGGGTATAACCTTGGCAGGGATTGTCTGGATTAACGTAGTTCCCCAGAACCAGCCCTGCTTCACCCCTGGAGAGCAGATGGCATGGATTCTAGTCAGCTTAGCTCCATATCCACATGGGCAGTGGTTTGGGAAACATGAAGGTATTCCACATGATGTTCCACAGCTGTGTCCAGTACCACCTCATCATAACCATGTGGGATCTTTGGCCTGTTCATGCCATGCTTTTTTCCCCCTTTGTTTGCTTTATTTTAGTATAAAACTTTATTGTGGAAAACTTCTCAGAGTAGAGAAATAGTGTTAATAGAGTGAACCCCTGTGTGCCCATCACCAAATTTTAAACAGTTCCCTGCTCAGGTGGGCCCCACTGTCTTATCAAAGCTTTGCAAATGGTAAATTAGCTGTTCTTAACTTTCTGTAGGCTTCAGTCTATTTCCCCCAAACAAGAAAAGATTGATTATTCTTTGTTTGCTTTTCAGAAATCCTGCAAGCAGTAATTTACAGAAAATAGCCAAGGAACCAGTAATTGACTACTTTGATGTCCAGGACTGAGAAGATCAAGATGCACTTAGATAAAAGAATGATTAGGTGTGATGGAGACTCGTTTGCCAGCAGATAAATCATGCTTGTTCCCAGTTAACTGCCTGGTGGACTCACACACAATCTCAGATACTGTCTTGTACTGATACGTCCAAAGCATGAGTGTGTCAGAAATCTCCTTGTCCTCTATTCTGTGTGTATAAAGTGTTTCAGTACGGCCAGATCTCTGACTAGATGGTCACTGGTGATTCGGTTATGTATTTGCAGAGCCTCCACCATCACTGTGATTGCTCAGAGGGCTGGGGGAACATTGGGTTTGATTTGAACAAACCAGAATTTTAGCCTAAAAGTGGTATTTAGTCATAGACTCAGTTGTCCCAATTCTCCATACTCTTCTTAAAAATGCAACATCAGCTGCGCCTCACTTTTTGGATTAATCCAAACTGATCACAATCTTCGGAAGAGCACAAGTGAACTTCTTAGTCCAAAATACCAGATGCATCCAGAATCACACGTGTTGTGTTAAACCCCGCTATCATATCTGAGTCTTTAACCAAAAACTCTCATAGGTCTGTCTGGCTGAATTTATCTTAGGGGTTCTTAATGCCATCAGTTCTAGACCTAGGAAAGGAGTCAGGATGCTTTATAGAATTCCCATTTTCTGGAGCTCAGGGGCGTGGCTCATACTACATCACTGGGCCTATCCTGTTGACAGTTTAGCTAGATATGCCATGATGGTAGAGGACAGAGAGCACGCTCCTCCTGCCTGGTTCACACTGTGGCCTCTGTATACTGACCAGTTAGCTCTAACTCCTTTTTGGTTGAGAAAGGGTTTCAGGTGGATTGACCTTTCCTGTGTTGCTTTCTCCCAGGCCAGGAGCAGCTGTCCTGGCTCTCCTTGTCTCCGAGCTCTGAACTTCGGTTTAAATAATCATAGAAGTATATGGATGGTCCAGGACTTTTCCCAGCAGCCCTCTGGAGATATTCTTGAGTCTTTGTTAAGGCAGGTGCATTGACAGTTAACATTAGTTTGGTCATCTCTGCCTTGGCACCCCTTTGGCTTAGAGGCCAGACTTCCAACAACTTCTTTGTCCAGAGCAAGCCTGAGCCCCAGAGCAACAGATTTCAGAAGTGACATCACGAAACGGGCACTTGGTTTTCACAGGAAGAACAGGGTCACTCTTTGATCCTGACCCAGATAGTCTACCTTGAGAGGCAGCCGGTACAGGAGCAAGAAGAAGCAACTGGAGGGAAGAGATGGAAAACTAAAAACCACTTCTCTCTGGACTCATTTAGCACAGGGTCAGTGGCCGTGAAGACATCAGGAAGCCCATGAGCATCTGTTACATCTTTGAAGCAGTGGTTCAGTGGATGAACTGCTCATGGAGAACATCTCAGAATTCAGGAGGCAGGAGACTGATTCTAGTTGCCAGCTCTGCCACATACATAGCTTGCCACTTGGTGGAATGGAGGTATCACCTGCCTCGTAAGGATTAAATGAGTTGCGATACATGTAGATTCCTGATCTGTCATGAATGCTGAAAGTTTATATAAATGATACTTGGGGGCACCTAACTGGTTCAGCTGGCAGAGCATCTGACTCTTAATCTTGGGGTCATGAGTTCAAGTTCAAGATTTTTTTTTTTTTTTTTTTTTAATGAGGGGCATCTGGTTAGCTCAGTCCATTAAGCTTCTGACTCTTGATTTCAGTTCAGGTCATGATCTCAGGGTTGTGAGATTGAGCTCTATACTGGGCATGGAGGTTGCTTTAAGATTCTGTCTCTTCCTCTCCTTCTGCCCCTCCTCCACCCACCTCTTCCTGTCTCCCTCCCTCTCCCTCTCTTTAAAAAGAAAAAAGATACTTAATATCTGGAAAATACATAAGCATCTTCTTCCTTCATACTATTAGCCAAGTTAAGGTACAGAATGCTAAACAGGCCCCTTCCGGTGAACGTGTATATGCCTACCCCATACAGCCCTATGCTAGGGCTGTGGCTTGTTCTTTCATAGTAAGCCAGCAGAGGACACATAACTGAACAAATAATTATAATAGAATTAGTTGTTCTGGCACAAATAAGTCCATAGTCTGTTATTAAAAGCTGAGTAGATCGATGAGAGGAATTTCCTGTGGCATGGTAGGATATGGGATCGCTTTCATGGTTGGGAGAAGGGAAACGGGAGGAAACATTTGGTCTGAGTCTTAATGACGGTAGACTGCTATTAGGAGAAGAGAAGCAGGGCAAGAAAGGGTAAATAGCATAAGACAAGCCCAGGGATCTGGTTTGTGGTGGAGTTGAGGAAGGGTTAGTTGTCCAGAGTGGACAGACAACTGGAAGGACATGTGATGAGGTTGGACAGGTAGGAAGGAAGTGGTCAGCTGTGGAAAAACACAAGGAGCCACTGGAGGGTCCTAAGCAGAGAATGGCATGACTGGATTTTTGATCCAGAGTAGGAATCAGCAAATGTTTCCTGTAAAGGTCCAGACGGCAAATATTTTAGGCTTTGTGAGTCTTAGAGTTTCTGTTGAAGCTATCCAACTCTGCCATCATGCTGTGAAAGTGGCCACAGACAGTACATAAGCAAATGAGCATGACTGTCCCAGCAACACCTTATTTTTACAGATACTGAAATTAGAATCTCATACAATTTTTATGTGTCACAAAATAATATTTTTTCCAGCTATTAAAACATGTAAAAACCATTCTTAGCTCATGGGTTGTATAAAAACAGGCAGCAAGCTGGATTTGGCCAAGGATCTTAGTTTGCCCACCCCCTTCTAGAGCAGTTTCTCGGCAGAGTGTAAAGAAGGAATTAGAAGATTAACTTGGAGGCAAGAGACCCAGCCGAGAGCTATAGGGAGTGATCCAAGTGAAAGATGAGGTTGGTGGGGGGTTAGCGCTGCAAAGAGAAGAGATTCAGGAGATTGGATGCTTGGGGACAGCAGGGAGCTAACCCCTAGGGTCACTAAAGGAGCCCCAGACTTCCTCAGCAAGGGGAAGCTGCTTCTCAGGGTTTGACGGATTCTCCACTGAGTAGTGGCCTTGGCAAGACTTTACGTGAGTGGACTAAAAGGAGCCATTTGTGGAGGAATCCCGTGGGCACAACGACCCCACATTATTGTTCCCTGAGAATCAGGTGATAGCATCCCTTCCCCTTTCAGCCCTATCCTCCTTCAGGCAGGAGATTACTTATGGGGCCAGAGCTTTTCAGAGACCCAAGTTCTTATCTCTGGAATTCCCTCTGGCTTGTCCAGCAGGACTGTCTCCTTTTAGCGGTGGTGCCAGTCTGAGGTGCAGTGGGAGATTGTCTTCAGGCTTGGAGATGAAAGCAGCCTTCCTGATCTCAGGGTCTGTGTGAAGCAGCTCTGGATCCTGTCCTGGACAGGCCAGAGAACAGACCATGGGAGGGGAAAAAGAATATCAGTCCTGTGGGAGAGGTTCAAAGTCTCAAACAGTGGGTCCTATGATTAAGGTTTGGGGGAGGGGATCCTTCCAGCATGGTATTAGCCTTCTTGCTTCATGCCTGAAAGCCTAGAGACCTTGTTCTCTTAATGGGGAGCCTGCTAGTGTTGCCTTCTTTCTGAAATTGGGGTGTGAATGCCTGGTCACCTTCACAGATCTTTCTTTATTAATCCTCCCATATGTCCTGCCATATCCATAGCAAATTTTCTTTCCAAGCTCCCTACATGATGTTAGCACGGGTATCCCAGACAATCTCTCATGGCTTTTTAGAGCCCACAAGTCCCCAGAGAGAGCTCTAAGCTAGCCCAACCCCTCAGGCTACAAAGGTTTAGCCCAGAAGGGACAAGGCTCCATGGCGTCCCTCTGTGAGCCAGGCCAAGACTTGAATCCAGGCTTCGGGTCTCACAGCCTAGAACTGCCTCTAGGTCAGGAAGTGTCTGAGTCCTCAAGGAAAGGGAAACTGTGTTCCCCAAACAGAATTCCCTTGGGAGTCCTTCCCAGTGGCCCAGGCTACCCTCAGCCTCAGGCTTTATGTGGGTACTCTTCTTAGGCATACCCTTTTGGGAGACCTGGCTGAATATAAGCCAGCCAAACTGCTAGGATGCCTGATTGGCTGCCTCAACTCACTCTGAGAACCGTGGGCAGTTTGCTTCCAGTGTCTGGGCATTGGTTTCCCCATCTGTGACATCAGTAATAGTTCCTGCCCGTGTGTCGTCCCAACCTGCTAGAAGGGCAATGGTAGGATCTGAGAGGCTGGGAGAGTCTCCAGTGTCATGTGGCATCTTAGCACAATCAAGCCTCCAGTCCATCCCAGGACCGTCTCAGAAGATAGCTTGCTTGGGGGGAAGGAACAGAGCAGTTGTGAAGCTGCTCTGGCAAGAGCTGGGCCTTTCAGTCACCCCAGGCTTGATGCAAGGGTGAGAGAGTCCAAAGTATGCAGCACCCCAAATTGCCCAACAATCTCTTCTGATAGTGGGTAATAACTTTTGAGCACTTAATATGCACCAAGCACTGTGATCATCTATTCCTCAAAGACCCTTAAAGTATATATATATATTTTTTTTAATTTTTTAAAAGATTTTATTTGTCAGAGCACAAGCAGGAGGATTGGCAGGCAGGAGGAGAAGCAGGCTCCTCACTGAGCAAGGAGCCCAATGCAGGACTCAATCCCAGGACCTTGGGATCATGACCTGAGCCAAAGGCAGATGCTTAAGCAGCTAAGCCAGGCATCCATATATATATTTGGAGAGCCATTTGTTTATTTTAGAGAGAAAACATGCATGCAAGTGGTGGGAGAGAGAGAGAATCTCAAGCAGACTCCACACTGAGCTCAACACAGAGCTCAGTCCCACGACCCTGAGATCATGACCTAAGCCGAAACCAAAAGTTAGATTCTCAACCAACGGCATAACCCAGGTGCCCCTGAACTACATATTACTATCTCCTTTTTACCAATGGGGAAACTAAAGTTTGAAGTTAGGTCACTTGCCCAAGATCAGCCGATGAATAATTGGGAATCTGAAATTCCTGTAAGGCCAGACTCCAAAACCTGTGTCCTCCACTACATACACAGGACAGGGACAGCTCACACAGTTTACCTTGGAGTCGCTGATACTGCAATGTCTGGCAGATCAGGACAGGTGGGATGGAAGTTTATACACTATGTCCTAACGTAGAGAATGCCGCAACCACCTGAAGATGGTACTTTTCCTAGAATGGCCACGAGGGGGCAGTATGTATCCCCAAACCAGAAGCCTGGGGAGGAGTGGGGTAAGTGCTTCCTCTTGGCCTCAAAATACCTCTTACTTAAAAAAAATTTTTTTTTTTAGATTTTATTTATTTATTTGACAGACAGAGATCACAAGTAGGCAGAGAGGCAGGCAGAGAGAGAGACGAGGAAGCAGGCTCCCTGCTGAGCAGAGAGCCTGATCCCAGGACCCTGGGATCATGACCTGAGCTGAAGGCAGAGGCTTTCACCCACTGAGCCACCCAGGCGCCCCTTAAAACTTTTTAGTAGAGTTTATAACCAGTATCATTATTATCACCTCCCTATTTTTTAATACAGTTTTCTGTTTGTTGACATAAACCATGTAAACACGGGGGAAAACAAGTCACGCAGATATCTGAAGGAAGAACAATCCCAGGCAGAAGAAACAGCCATTGCAAAGCTCCATCGTGGAAACATGCTATGTACCTTGAAGGAACAGCAAAGCCATCCAGCTATACGGGAATGAATAGGAGAGAGAAGCAGGTGCCTGGAAGCCTTTGGAAGGCTTAGGGCAGAGGAATGAAGGTTATGATTTGGCTTATTTTTTGAAAGGAATACTCCAGCTGATGTCTTGAGACTATAGGGGTGACTCAGAACAAAAAGGCTGGAAGATGATCAGAGGACCACTTCTGTAATCCAAGAGACGTGACAGTGGCTCAAACCTGGCTGATGGTGGTCGGGTGATGAGAAGGGGTTGGTTTCTAGATAATTTTGCAGGTAACACCTATAGGGTTTGCTAACAGCTGGGATGTGGGTGGGGTGTGAGAGAGAATGGAGTCAGGCACAACTTCAAAGATTTTGGCCTGAGCAGCGGGAAGATTGAATTTGCCATTTACTGAGATAGGAAAGAGTGTGGGAGGAACAGTCTTGAGGGATGAAAATCTGTCCAGTGGGTGGTTGTACATGGGAGTCTAAAGTCTGGAAACAGGATTGGACAGGAGATCTAATTTGGGGAGCTGTTGGCATATAATAGTATTTACAGCCTGGTAAGGTCACATTGGGAAGGAGGGTGAAAGAGAAGAGGTCCAAGGACCTGGCCCTGGGTGCTCCATCATTTAGAGCCCAGGGAGCTGAGGAATAGGGCAGGAGTCTGACAATTCTGGAGCCAGAGCTGGGGGTTGAAGTTGGAAGACTCGGTGCTAAAGGGAAGTCCTGTGTGGTGGAGGTCTCTGGAGTTTTCCTCCTGGTTGCCTAGGAGAGTTGGGGCTTCTCTTGCTTGCCCTGATCATTGGAACCTTCATTGGAGAGAAGGGACTGGCCCCATGGTACAAGTCAGTTAAGGCACCAGAGTATTTGGGTTCCTGGGGCCAGGAGTGATCAGGGGTCCTGGCTGCCTCCTCCCCTTTAGTCATCTCTTAAACATGGGCACTCCCCAGAACTCCATCATCTCTCCCTGGGCCACCTCATCCACCTGCAAGCCTTTACCTGCCACTCTGGGCTTAAAGGCTCTATCTATCTCTAGCCCAGCCTGTGCCTATCCCTGGATGCCCCACAAGCACCTCTAGTTCAGCATGTCCAACCTCCAAACTGTCTCCTAGTATATCCACTACCTTCCAGTCTCCACTACCCCAGCACTGAGTCTCCCTCAGGAATTCAGCTTTCCCCTAATGTTCCTGACCTGGGGCCAGAGGCCAGAATAGAGGTGGGGGTTCTGGGGCAGTGGGGAGGACAGGAACACATTCTTGCTAGCCCTGGCTGAACTGTGCCAAGGGCCATCAGTGACCCCCATCTGAGGAATCCTCTTTATCAACCAATGGAGGTTTCATTGGGTCCCTGGAGGGCTCAAAGTATCAGTCCTAGATTTATGACCTCATCTGTGTGCCAGGGTGTACCTGGCTCTGAGCTGTGTGCCTTCCCTCTCTGCCCCTGACCCAGCCTGTGAAGCTCTAGCTGCCCTCATCAAGATCCCCCACTGGGCCCAGAACCTGAGCATCCCCTCCAAAAGCCCTGCACACACTCTCCAGCACCCACCCACCCCTTGACTCCTGAGCACAGACACAAGGGGAGACCATGAGTTCTGGCACATTCTTCCTCACCCTGCTTCATCACAGCAAAAGGACAGTGGCAAAACTGAAACCTCACTCCTCTGACTTTCATTATCCCCATTTTACAGATGAGGAAAGTGAGGCCCAGAGAGGTTCAATAACATGCCAAATCTCAGTGGAGGGTACTTGATTGTTTGGGGTTATTTGTTCATTAGGGGTCTTTGTGTTTTGAGTTTTTCATTATTTTAACTATACCTGTATGTTATATATGCTTGTTTATAGGATGTATTTCACAATTTAGAGACCAAACAAAAAAACTAGCCAAGCCCATATTGGTAAGCACTGAAATCCCTATTGTCTACCCCTTACCGAGTCAATCTCCCCAGACCTCAGCTTCCTTGGATGTAAGATGGGCAGGACGATGTGAGGACCAGGAGGGTGTGGAGTGGTAACAGCAAACACACTGCCCACATGCCAGGCAGGGCTCGTTTTCTCATCCCAGCAGCCTTGTGAGGTGGGAGCTGTTATTACCCTGTCTTACCTAAAATCATCCAGCTAGTGAGCGGTAGAGCCAGCATTTGCGTCCAGCCTGGCTGCCCTCTTTGTGCTCTCGGGGGCCACAGTATAGGCCCTGTGGCACCCAGGGGAGCTGGGTTATTCCTCTTTCCCACTTGAGGGTCAGCAAAGAGGTAGTGCCTAGTCATGGTCAGGCTGCACAGCTCTCAGGGGCCACAGCCTCCTCCCACTGGGGGCATCAGCACCCCAACCTGCCCGAGATGGCTGCTCCCATCTCTTTCTGGGCTGCAGGACCCCATCTGAGGGAGACAGACAGACTAGCCAGAACGGAATGCTGTCTGTGAGTTCCTGTCCCTTGGAGGGCCTGAGTGGGAGTGGGAGGGCAGGGAAGGACAGGGAGTCAGGGTCCCTCCCAAAGCCAGGACCACCAGGCTGAGGACCAAACCTTCATCTGCAAAGTCCTGGAGGAGCCTGGTCTGGGGCTGGGAGTTGCTCTTGCCCTACCCTGTCCGCCGTTCAACCACAGCCTCAGTTGGGGTGGGAGAAAGGGAAGTGAGGTCATGACATGAGACTGCAAAGTATTGTGGGCTCCCCCCAGGCCCCAACAAATCCAAGCCTCAATGCACAGAGAGGGAAACTGAGTCCCAGAGAGGAGAGGGGTTCTGTCCAGGTCACACAGCCAGTCTGTGTTGGGCCAGCACCTAGGAGAATGAGAGAAGAGACAGGACTTCCTTGTCTCATATCCCAACCTGGCTCTCAGAGCTAAACAGCTGTGTCTCCTGGATCCAAGCCAGGGCATGGTTACAAAAGACTCTGCGTGTGTGTCTGTCTGTCAGTCAGACAGATAGCAGAGTTAAGAGCCAGGAATCCACAGGGATGGTGATATCCACCCCATCTCACCCTACCTCTGCCTGACTGCCTGCCTATCTGCCTCTCTATTCCAGAGACTTCCCTTACCTCTGCGCCAGGCCTTGGCCTTACCTCTCCCCTGGGCCTGGCCCCTCAGTTCACCTTAACCTGCTTGTCTGACCTTCTCTTCTTCCACTCTTCCCTTTTCCCATTCCAGCAGTAGTCCTCCACACTCCCACCTGAGGGCCTTTCAGTGGCTGTTCCCTCAGCCTGGCATGCTCCCTTTCCAGGTGTCCACATGGCTCACTCCCTCCCCCCTTTCAGGTCTTTAAGCAGAGTCACCTTCTCAGTAAGGTCTTTGGTCTTTACAGCCCCACATGCTTCCTATCCCTCTTTGCTACTTTTCCTCCTTAGTATGTATCACTAACACACCATGTGTCTTGCACAGAATGTTGGTTCTATGAGAGCAAGAAATTTAGTTTCTTTTTTTGTGCCTATATCCTCTGCACCAAAATGGTGTCTGGCATGTTGTAGAATTTCAACCAACTTCTGCCAAGAAAATGAAAGGGATCTGTGCACAGAAACACTCTGTGACCATGGTCAGGGCTCATCAGAGCCTGACATCAGGATCAGAATCTGCAGGGTATTTTGGATAATGGGCCTAGTGCATCTCTGTGCAGAGCGGTAGCCAGCAGGCAGGTTCTGGATGGACCCACTGACTGTCCTACCTCCAAGGCCACCTCCCTGGGACATGAGGGTGGCAGAAGGCTGAAGTGGTCAGCAAGGGGGATAGGAGAGAAGGAGCCAGAGCCCTTGGACTCACATACACCTCCCACCTGTGACTAAGGCCTTAGGGTCACTCTGCTCTGGAATGCCAGGAATGAAAAAGGCCACCCTTCTCATGTTCACCACGTCACTGAGGCAGAGAGAGGGAGGCATCTCGCTGGGACTTCCAGCTGTGGACCCTTCCCTGGTCACTCCCAGGCCTGGTTTGCTGGCTCAGCTCCTCTCACTTTGAGATGTCAGACATAGTCAAGCCTCTTGACTTGGGGAGGGAGTCAAACCTCTCCCCTTCATCCCTGGACCTTCCATACCTATCACTTTCAATAACCTGTTCTCATGCTGTGGTTATTTCTTCATCTTTTAAAACATAGGATACCTACAAATGAATATATATCACAGTTATATGTTACAAAGCACAATCATTTACAAACCTATAAATTGACCTCCAACTCCAGAACTAGAAAAGTAATAGTTTGTACTACCCAAAGCTCTTCCCCATTTCATCTCCCATTTCTGTCTCCCTGGACGAATCATCCTTTTTTTTTTTTTTTTTTAAGATTTTGTTTTATTTTTATTTTTAAAGATTTTATTTAACCCAATGTGGGGCTCAAACTCACAACTCCAAGACCAAGAGTCACACCTCCACAGATTGAGCCAGCCAGGCACCCCTATCCCCCTTTTTTTTTTTTTAAGTAGTTTTATCTGGGGATGCCTGGATGGCTTAGTTGGTTAAGCATCCGCCTTTGGCTCAAGTCATGACCCCAGGGTCCTGGGATCGAGCCCCATGTCAGGCTCCATGCTCAGCAGGGAAACTGCTTCTCCCTCTGCCCCTCCCCTATCTCGTGCTCACTCTCCCTTGCAAAAATAAATAAAATCTTAAAAAATAAAGTAGTTTTATCGCACGTGTATGCCCAAAGAATATATTCCTTTTGGCTTGTATTTCAATGATACCCCTGGTGTCATTCTGTATATAGTCTACTGTTTATGCCTTCCACACTTTGTCCGTGTTGTTATAGGAAGCTGTCGTGCCTCAGTTTTCACCGATGTGTCATGTCCTGTTGTCTGTGACTGTACGGCAAGGTAAGTATCTGCTCCCCTCCTGATGGACATTTGTCTTTGATTGTAGGCCCTGTGATCACCCACCTTGCGCACCTCCTCAGTCAGGTGCGCACTCCACACCTCCCAGCCACCTCCCAGCCATGCTCCTAGGACGGTTCACTGACCCTCCTTTCACTCTCCCATGGCCCCCGTGGTATCCACACAACCATGACTTCCTCAATCGCTGTCTTCAACTCTCTTCTGATCTCCAGACCACATATAAGTCATAATTGTTTATTGTGCACTTATTCTGTGCCAAGCACTGTTCTCAGCATAGTACACATTTTATGTCATTGAATATTCACAGCAACACAAATGGTAGGTAATACACGATCCCTTTTACAAATGAGAAAACAGAAGCCCAGAGAGGTGGAATAACTTGCTCAAGATACACACCTCTTACCCCCAAGTCCCACAGGCAACTCAAACTCAACATGCCCACGATGTAACTTATCTTCCTCTCCAAATCAGTTTGTTTCCCATGAACGCTCAGGTGGCACATCTCCAGTGCCCCAGGCCCAAGCCAAAAACTGAAGTCAGCCTGATCGCCAGCGCATCCTTGCCCACTCCTCCCAATCTGAGCCCAAGCCCTGTGGGCTTTACCTCCTCCGTATCTGGTGAATCCCCTTTCTCCCATCTGCTGCTCCTCCTGGATTATTGCCTCTCACCACACCCTCGCAAGCTCCAATCTCCCCCTTTCCCAGCAGCTTGCACACTGCAGCTCAGGCGGGCTTGCTAAATCTCATCTCACCATGTCCCAACTCCCAAAGAAAGCCCAGCCTCCTCGCCTCCATCTCCTCAAACTGCAAAGTGCAGCAACCAACCCCAGAAAGGACAACACTTGTCCTCCACTTGGCTCTGCCTCCTTCTCTGGGAAGCCATCCCTTGCCCCTGCCCCACAGCTGGATGGTGAGCCCCCTCTGAGCCCCACAGCCCCCCTCTCTGCCACTTAGCTCCTTCCTCATGATTACCCATCCTCATCAGACTGTGCTCCTCTAAGGCAGAGGCTCAGCCTCATCCACTTCAACATCTCCGTTGCCCAGGCAGGGCCTGCACACAGGAGGTTCTCAGGAATTGTTGAAAGGCTAAATGGACAATGACAGGAACCATGGATGATGCTTTCTGAGTCCCAGAAAGCCGGGTAATTCCTGCTTGATCCCAGAGTGAGTGGGGATGCTGGCTGCCACCGCCCGCTCCCCAGCCTCTATGCCTGTCCCCTGAACCCCATGAAGCCATTTCCTGTCTCTGCATCTTTTGGAAGAACTTCCTTCTCCGCATCTTCCTTCTGACTCTGGAAAGAGTGTAGGAGAGCTCTGGCACTGGTGGCAAAAAGAGGAAACCAACCCTTCACCTACTTTCAGTCTACATTAGACCTTTTCAAGGTGGGGGGTGGTTTTTCCTCCAAAGGTAAGAACATCGATTCTTGGAAGAGGAAGATGGAAAAATCTTACTCTATTTTGTATAAAGCACATATATATATATATATATATATATATATATATATATATATATACACACACAATACTTAAACACATATAGTACATCTGTGGTATTAAAATACCATGTGATTAAGAAAGAAAATGTCTAAAAGGCTTCTAAGGGGAGCAATAATGAAAAAAAAATAAAAAAGTTGAGAAACTCGGATCTACATGCTTGGGCCTTGCTTTGTCTGGTCTAGGACTAGCCAAAACTGAGAGAGTCTGGAGTCCCATCCCAGGGAAGCTCAAAGTATCCCCAGAGCTTACCTCCAGCTAACTGTTGTCCTTTCCCCAAAACCATCCCTCCCCTACCCTATGCCTCGAAAGTCCATCATTCTGTGTCTGGCATCCTTTAATCTCCTGTTCCTACTGAGGCCATAGGTTAGTTCTTCCCCCATTCCACCCCAGTTCCCAAAGCTGGAAGGAGTTAGAGACCCCTCAGCTCTGTGCTCCAGCTTTGTACTACTGCATAACCCTGGAGTTCCTGGAAGAATCCAGTAGGGAAGCCCAACCACAGGAGGCACCCAGGAAGTGGGGGTGCCGCTGTGTTGGACAAGGCTTTCTTTATTGGAGTGGGGGGATAGGGTCACAAATAATCTTTCTTAGAATTGCTCTAGGAGGATGGGGTCACTTAAGGGGGGGACAGTTTGGACTGTGGGAGACACAGAAACAGGGGTGAGGGGAGACGTCATGGCTGGGTTTGGCATGGTCTTGGGCAACACAGGTATTCTGCGGTCTTCAGACATCATGGAGTCCTCCAATATGTGGGGCCTCCGTGTGATGGTGGAGCCAATGAAGACCAAGTAGATGATGCCACCTAAGTAGGCACCTAGGAACGGTGCCACCACCGGCACCCACCACCAGTCCCGGGCCCTGCAGGCAAGAGGCAAAGGCCTGATGAAGGCACTGATCCCCAGCATAGTACCCATGTCCACTCAGGCTGAGACAGAGAGTAGGGCCTGAGAGTCGAGGAGTGACCCCCATTCTAGCCTTAGAGTTGCCCCTGAGCCTGTCCTGGGGCAGGACTGACATTCAGTCTAAGAGCAGGATTTGCATTGGTGCTCATCTGGGGGAAATGGGGTCCCACACCTGTCTCCCCAGGCCACCTGGGAGCTGGGCAGGACTCTCCCGAGCTGCTCCTCACATCACCCCCAACCCCCTGCATGCAGGGCACCCACAAGAAAATGTGCAGGAATGGGCTGGGCAGGGCAGTACCTGAAGACCTGTATACCCCAGCCAGCAATGTAAGTGAAGAAGCGGGGGGGCAGGTCTCGGGATGGGTTCATGGCATATCCTGTATTCATGCCCAGGGATATGCCAATGACAACAACGAGGATGCCAATCACCAGGGCCTGCGTCCCTTGCAGTGCTGGGTTGTTCTCCTTGTCCGTGATGGCGAAGAGACATAGCTGGAGCAACCCTGTCACCAGCACCTGGGGAGCAGACACCGTGGTAGCCCTCTGGGGCCCCTAGCCAAACCACAGAGCTTCAGCAGTGCCCCCAGCCCCAACCCACAAGCAGAGAGCCCAACCAGAGTTCTTGTCCTTTCTCCTGTGAGGGCTGCCTGTTAGGTGAGGAGGGCTTGAGGAGGGGAATCCACGCTGGGCCACTGACCTCATCCAGGAAGCCCCTCCACAGCGTTGAGTGGTCAGGAAGGTAGGTGGCAAAAATGCTGGCGGTGGCTATGGGGCCAGTCACTGTCAGACGTCCGCCCGAAAATTCGATAATGGCTGCTGTGGAGACACAGACTGAGTGTGAACCTACCACCAGCTAAACCCCACTGGAGTCCCAGGATTAAAGCTGTAGGATCCAGGGGTGGGGAGCACCTCCAAGGCTTTCTCCCCCAGATGTTTTCACAGACGAGGACACTGGGGTTGGATCTGCCCATGTTTCAGAGGACGAGGCTGAGGCCAGAGATGGACAACCCAGGGCAGGACACTCACAGTAGAAGAGGCAGTAGATGGTGGCAGCAGCCAGGAAGGAACCCAGAAACTGACCCAGGATGTACACAGGAAACTTCTTCCATGACATGCGGCCTAGTGCACAGTTGGTGAAGGTCAAGGCTGCATTCATGTGGGCCCCTGCGGGGAGGGGCAGAAGTGTCAGAGGTGTGAGAACAGAGACAAACAAAAATAACGCACAATATGAGAGCAGGGCGCCTGGGTGGCTCAGTCGGTGAAGCGTCTGCTTTTGCTCAGGTCATGATCCTGGGGTCCTGGGATTGAGCCCTGCATCAGGCTCCCTGCTTAGCCTAATAATAATAATAACAGCTAGTATTTATGGAATGGATTCATTTAATCCTCACAAAGACCCCACGAGGCAAGGACTACCATCCCCATTTCACCATTGAGGAAAGTGAGAGACTGAAGTTAAATAACTTGCCTAAGTTGACCCAGCTAGTAAAAATGTGGGGCCAGGCTTATGAAGATTCTAGATTCTGGGCAGAGAGGGTCAGAAAAAAGGGGTTCAGGGTGTTCTCCCTCCCCCGAGGCCAATGAGTATTGGGTTTGGGTGGACTTAGAGAAGGGGCTGCCTGAAGGTAGGCAGGAAGAGCCTGCAGGGGACACCTGGCCTTGCTGATCAGATGGGGCCCCGGGAGCACTCACCAGAGATGTTCCCTGCCATGTGCACTCCCATGGTGACTCCGAAGCCAAAACCCAAGTTGACACCGAGGAAGCTCCCAAATTTACCTCCTAGAACCATATGGGCCACGGAGCCGAGGCCAAACACCTGCAAGGGAGGGCCTCTGAGGGGATCACCTGCACAGAAGCCCCAACCTCACAGGAGGGCTCGGGCTCAGATTGGGCTCCTCACCCCTATGCCCCAGGCCACCATGTATTGCTGCTGGAGACCCTCTGTCATGCCCTCTTCCTCCAGAAATTTTCCTCCCTGACTTTCCTTTACGATGTGACCAGTGAGAGCTAAGTGGGGCTGTACAAGGAGCTGGGAGGAAAGTGGCAATGTGAGGGGCTCTTAAGGACACATCCAGGCCCCTAGTCCCCAAGCCCACCTGATGTTCAGGGTAGGGGTAGGGCTTCAAGGAGGGCATGGCCGGTGTGGATTGAACCCCTCAGAGTATCTTATACTTCAGCCTAACCTGCAGGAAGTTTCTTCAAGGGATCTTCAAACTTCTGGACTGGACTCTGCCAGAACCCCAGCCCCTACACACATAGTGGCCCCGGGAGCCCAATGAGGTTCTACTTCCTTTGCCTTCAGCAACATTTCCAATGCCCTTGGGTGTCATTTCTGAACTTCTTGCCCTTGCTCATCCGTTAACTGTTGGATCGCCTCAGAAAATAAACCCTACTGACCCCCTTCACAGGAAGATTAGAGGCCTGAAGCTAGGCCCTCACTTAACCTCCTGCAGCTCCCACTGGAATCTATATCCGCCTTCCCCTTTAGCTCTGGTCCTGTGCCTAGCTTCTCTATCCCTCTCCAGTCACTTCCCTCTTGCCTGTATCTTCCACCCTCCCCTTGACAGCTCCCAGAGGCTCGGGTCTCTTCCTTCCTGCCATGGACCCCTGGACACCCCCTCCCTGTGTGGGCCAGGGTCTAGGAAAGACACACTGGCTGGCTCCTTGATCCCTTCCTTAGCTCTCCCTCTTCAGTCTGGCTCCTGCTTCCACATGTCACAGACACCAAAAGTCTCCCCAAGGGCTCCAGCCTCCTGATTTCCTCATGATCCCTTCAGACATTGTCTTACTTGATTTTGCTAACTTTGACCTTCTTAACCACTCTGGGCTTCTGGAAAGTCCCTCTTTGGCCTCCACGACATCTCTGTCTCCCCTGGTTTTCTCTTACCTCCGCAGCCTCCCTCTCTGCAGTTCCTTCCCACATTCTTCTTCCTTCATCTGCCTCATGAATATGGGTGACTCCAGAGCTCCATCCTTGACCGCTTTCATGTCTCTCTCCAGTCACTCTTCCTGGGCCTTCTTACCATGTCTATGGCTTCAGATAAGCCTGATGCACTAAAATGCCCCAAACTTCCACCTACGAGCTAAATCCCTATCTTCAAATACCTGCTGGGAGCCTGGGTTTTTCAAAGGCATCTATGGGTTTTTCAAAGGTTCTATGTTGAAAGCTCACCATCTCCCAGAAAATGTGATCCTCATCCTATGTTCCCCATCCCAGTCGGCCAAGCCAGAAACTTAGATGTCACAAGTGAGAGCTTCCTCCTCCTCATCCCTCACACCAGTCAGCTCTGCCTTCATTCTATCCAGATCTCACCCAGCCTCCTTCTTGCAGCCAGAGTGACCTTTCTAGCAGAAAAATTTGATCTTGTCTGCCCTTGTTCAAACATTTACTGGCTCCCCTCCATTTCTAGGATAAAGTCCAAACTCAGTAGGGCACCATTTAAGACCCTGTATAAATGGTGCCTCTCAGTTTCCTATCTGCTCCAGTGTTCTCTACGTTCAGCAATAGTATTACTACTAAGCCATAATAACCACTTATTGATCACTTACTGTGTGTCAGGCACTTGTAAGCAAGTTGTATCTATCACCTCCTTTAACCCTCACACCACACCAGCTTGTGTGTTAGGTGCTCTTATTCTCTCCATTTGACAGATTGTTAACCAAGTCCTAGAGAAGTTGAGCGGCTTGTCCAAAGCACACAACCCTCACGGGGTGAGCCAGGATTCGAATCTAGGCAGTCAGCTATGCCAAACAGCCTCAACACCAAACAACCACACTGCTCCCTGCGTGCCTTGTTTTTGAATGATTCTGTAGTTTAGCATGTGCTGTTCCCTCTGTCTGGAGTTCCAGATGCCAGATTCTGAAAACTCGTTACTCTAAAGCCACACCTGGAAAGCACCTCCTTTGAAAATTCCCTGTGCTTTCGATACGCTGTCTCTGAGGGACCTATACATATCAAGGCTGCTGGAAATGGAAGTCTAGATTCATCCTCCAATATGATGGTCACTAGCTACAGGCAGCTTCTAAGTACTTGAAATGTGGCCAGTCCAAATTGAGACCCACGCTAAGTGTAAATAAAGTACATGCCAGATTTCAAAGACTTAGTAGGAGAAAGAGAATGTAGAATATCTTATTAATAATTTTATATTGATTACATGTTGAACTGGTAGTAATATTTTGGCTATATGGATTAAATGCAATAATTTTTTTGAATTAATTTCACCTGTTGCTTTTTACCTCTTTAATGTGAGGACTAGAAAATTTTTAATTACATATGTGGTTCATATTGTATGTCCCTTGCACAGCTCTGTTCTAGTGTTTTCAAAAAAGAAAGCCTAGAGAATTGTGGACATGGGAGCTCTAGCTGAGCCTTCAGGGAGGATGAAGGTAAGAGGATGGTCGACTGTGAGCTGCACCATGTAGGTTGGCGTCAGAAACCCCAGATGGAGGTGTTGAAATGGGAGAGGAACAAAGGGAGAATGTGCCCTGGACATAGAGTTTCCCAGGAGGGTGTGGTCCCCAAGGCCACATGCAGCCTCCAGGTCAAGTGCATGAAGGCCTGAAAAGCATCCCTCTGGATGTGACAATCCGGCAGTCCTTTATAATGTGCTGAGCACCGCATCATCAGGCCATGGGAACAGAAACCAGATCCCAGAAATTGAGAGGTAAGTAGGTGGTGAAGAAGAGCTGAAGGGTACCAGTGCAGACATCTCTTTGAGAACCTGCCTGAGGAGGGAGGGAGGGGGAGAGCATGATCATTGAAGGGGCTCACGGGGGAAGGGAGGAATGTTTTGTGTTGTGCCGGTTTAAGTAGAGAGACTTCAGCGTGGCAAGGCTGAGAGAAGGAGACGCTCTGCCTCAGGATGGAACAAAGTACCTGAGTGGACTGGAGGGTGGGACTGGTGCCGGAGTGGGGGGCTCTCCATGAAGGAGGCACCCCGCCCTCGCCAAAAATGTGGATGCACAGGTAAGTGGAGCCTGGTGCTGCAGGGATGGGTGGGTGAGAAGCCAGACGCAGGAAGCCTGCCTGATGGTTTTCTCCGTCAAGCTAGCAATCCAGCCATTTGCTGATTTAAAAAAGCAGGGGGTGGGGGGCAGAGTACAGAGCAGCTTTGGGAAAGCCTGAGAATAAGTGGAATTGCCTGCATAGGGTAGGGGAGAAAGAGTTGAGCAGGGCCACGTAGGTCCCCCAAGGGCTCTAGGACAGGTGCAGGGGAGCCCAGACGTAGGAAAACTTAGGTCAAGGGTAGGATGAGGCAGGAGAGGACAGGAACAGATGGGGTAGGGTGTAGGGTGTGAGGCCAGGATGGGCTGACAGGAGGTGCAGAGGCTGGAGCACACATGGAGGGTCTGAAGACCGAGGGTCCACATTTCCAAGCAGGAGCTCAAAACCATTTGCTAAAAATAATGAATGAGTCACTAAACCCCACATGATCTCCTGTGTCAAGGTTGCCAACTGGCAGCCCATGGGCCAGTCTATCCAGAGCAAAGGTTTTGTTTGGGAACCTTGGTTTTGACCACCAGAAGTTTCAGGCTCCTTGAAAAATCAGAAGCCCGGGCAACGCTGGCCTGCGTCCCGCCCTGTGTGTCGACAGTCTGCTGGGCTAGTGGCAGAGATGCCTTTGTGCAGGCCGGCACTCTGCCGCTTGCCACAGTCCCCACCACTCTGACTTCACTGTCTGGTCCCCATGGCGTGTACATTTGCAACTCCTCCCTCTCTGGCTCCTGTTGACAACTGCTTTTCCAGGGCCCTAATGGCCCAGCTCCTCCTCTCCCTGGTGGGTGGATGTGGCCCAGCCCATTCCAGTCCCCATCGCCACAAGGCCAGTCCTGAGCACAGCACTCTGGGAGGCTCCGGAAGAACAGTCCATGTCCCTCATCCTGGCTGCAGTAAATGGGGCCCAAGGTCACACTAGTTTTTCTGGCAAAACCTTCGCCCTGATGACTCATTGAGCTTTCTATAACCGAAAAAGCCCCCACTTCTCGGCACAGGCCCAACAACTGCAAACAACAACACAATGTCCTATATGAGCTTAAACCTCAGAGTTCTTTTGTAAGTGTTATTTCCCTTCCAACCTCACAGCAGATCTGCCTGGCAAATGTTTCTGCTCTTGTTCTACAGATGGGGAAATTGAGGCCCAGAGACTACCAAAAGCCTGAAAGTAAGGGCCTTACCTCAGCTGGGGGGAGAACAAACAAGCCAGAGTGTTGTAAATCCTGCCGTAGTTAAGCTAAGGGATAGAGAGTATAGAAACTAAGGGTCAAGGCTGTGATATTAGGTTGGACTGGATTTGATCTTAACTTAAAATGTGACGTTGGATAAGTAACTTAGTCTCATGGAGGCTCAGTTTCCCCACCTGTGAAGTGGGGATAATAATAGAACCTCCCTCATAGGAGGAGCACAACGCTTTGCTGTGCGGATTTGAGAAGATACTATATGTAAGGGACTTGTCATCATCGTGCCTGGCATACAGCTCAATAATAATCTCAAAAAAAGGAAGAGAAACAGGGACATGGAAAGGCATCAGTGCATGTGGGTGGTGCCGGCTTCCCCTAAGAGCACTCTGAGGAGGTGCCCTCCCACCTCCATGGTTCCAAGGTTTAACAGCCCTCACGAGGCTGGAATGTCTTGTCATAAATGAATGACTTTGCCCTGGATTAAGGCTGGACACCATCCAGTTGCTGTCCTCACTGCTCAGGAGTCAAAACAGGAAGGCAAGTAATGGGGAAAGGGAAAAGCACAGGAGGCGGGGAGGGGAGGGCAGTTGCGAGCACATGTCATGACCAGAGACCAGCGCATATGTCCTGCATGTGTACTGGGTGTCTGCCAGCTTGATGTTAGTGTCACGTTTACTGACAAGGAAGCTAAAGTTCTAAAGAGTCAAGACACTTGCAAAAGATCACACATTGAGAAGACAGCAGGACTCAAACAGCTCCACAGCCCACGAAGGTCCAATTCAACAACATGCTAATTAACTGACAGGACAGGGGCGCCTGGATGGCTTAGACAGTTGAGCGTCCGACTCTTGCTTTCGGCTCAGATCATGATCTCAGGGTCATGGTGTCGAGCCCCGCATCAGGCTCCAGCTCAGGGGTGGAGTCTGCTTGAAAGAGTCTCTCTCTTCCTCCCCCTCTGCCCCTGCACCCTGCTCATGCTCTCTCTCTATCTCTCTCTCTCTCAAATAAACAGACAAACAAATACATAAAATCTTTTAAAAATAAAAATAAAATACCTGAGAAGACAGACTCAGTCGCAGAGAGACTGGCTCAGGTCCAGCTGGTGACTCAGTGGCAGAATCAGGATTCTTAGGTCCAGTGTCTCCTACACTTAGTGTCTCCTATACTGTGGCTCAATGCACACTCACACACATACAACCAGTAATACTCCCCCCTGTGCACACACATAACCACATGCACTCAGGCACTCTCATACTCTCTCATCCCCACTTCCACGTTGACTTTCCTTCCCAGAGCTGCCCCTTCTTTTCATGGACTTGGGGCCTCCATGAGATTCAGACAGGGATGGCTACAGCTTCAGGGCAGAGGCTGACTGCTGTAGGTGGAGAGAGGGCGGGTGTTTCTAAGAAACCTCACATCCCACCTGCAGTCTGGTTTCTGTCCCATCAGCCAGTAAAAGAGCCCTTGTTGAGGTCCCCAGTGACCTCCATGTTGCTAATCCCTATAGACCCTTGCCAGCAGCCACTTTCTCTGGCCTGTCTGCAGCCTCCCACTGCTGACCACTCCCTCCCTGTGGGCCCTCCTTTCTATAACAGCCCCCCCTTCTCCTCCCACTTTTCTGACCACTCCTCCTCAGGCTTCTTTGCGTGCTCCTCTTCAGGGTTCTGTCCTCAACTTATTTTTCTCTTTCTGTGCACTCTCACCGAACACTTTTATAACCACCATCCATATTCTGATGAGCTCTAACTCCTTACTTGCAGCCCAGGTCCCTCTCTGGAGCTCCAGACCTTCATATCCAAGCTCCCAGACGTCTCCACTGGCACCTCACCTGAGCACACCCAGACTGACCTTGCTTCTCACCCTGAAGTGGGTCCTGGGCTCCAGAGTGGCCTCCTCAACACTTACCCTCATCTGCTGCTTGCAAAGTCTTGGTTCCTCCACAGCTCCCTCAACTGTATGCTTTCTCCTCCATCCCTGGACCAGTCATCACCCTCTCTCTATCCTAGGTCAACAGCCTCCTAACTGCTTCTCCTCCCACCAGTTCTGCCAGTTCTGCTAAGGCTCACACTGCACCCCAGACACCTTCTAAAATCCAAATGTGAACATATCACTCCCCAGCGTGAAAACCTTCCACACCTCTTCATGGCTCTCAGGATTCTCAAAGTGTGGTGCTCAGTGACACTTCTCTCTAATCTCTGTATTCTTAATTTCCCTTCTCTCCAGTTCCAACCATGCCCTCTGACACCTGCACCCCAGCCCATGGTTTTGTTCTTTACCCACATACTATGATCTCTTTCTTTCCCAAAAAGAGGGCCAGGAAAAGAGAGCTCTCTCTTTACTTTCTTATGCTTCTCCTTCAGGAGCCCAGCTCCAAGGCTGGAGAAGGGATAATGTGACCCAGAGGTCAGTGGTGGGGAGGGGGTCATGGATTGCTTTCACTGAGTCCCACCCTCCTGAGGTCTTGAGGTTCCTGTCCCTCCCTCAGAACCCACCCACCCTGTGCCATCTACCCACTCACCATCATGACATACGTGCTCATGAACTCAGCCAGGAACTCTCGCACCATCTCCTTCTGCATGATTGCTTGCATCCTTGTGATTACCGTGGGCGATGAGACCATCTTGGAGCTGCAGATGGACATGGAGCAGCAGCCCAAGCCCATGGGCAGGAAAGAGACTCGAGTGTACTCGCTGCCATAGGCCCTTTAGGTCATGGCTGAGTTAATGGGTAACCCAGAGGTTACCCACACACACCTCCTCTTGCCCAGGGCAGCTGGTAGAGCTGGGATGAGAGATGACTAAGAGCCACAGGAATGTGGAGAGGGACTGGTGCTAGATGGCCAGGCTAGGTCCCTTCTTTCTTTCTTTCTTTCTTTTTTTTTTTTTAAGATTTTATTTATTTATTTGACAGAGATAGATCACAAGCAGGCAGAGAGAGAGAGAGAGGGAAGCAGGCTCCCTGCTGAGCAGAGAGCCCGATGCGGAACTCGATCCCAGGACCCCGAGATCATGACCTGAGCCAAAGGCAGCGGCTTAACCCACTGAGCCACCCAGGTGCCCCAGGTCCCTTCTTTCTGGAGGGGACTGGACCAGTGGGAAGGGTGCACTAAAGAGGTCATTCTGCAGAGAAGGTAATGGGGAGCCGAAAAGTGCCATCTGTGGTGCCAGTGAGTCCCAGAGGAGAAGCAGATGGGAGAGGGCAGGCAGAAGAGGGGGCTCAGCTGCCCGTCAGTCTGTCTGCCTGCCTGTCTGCAGGAGCCAAAGCTTTGAGAACACAGGGCAGGCATCAGGCAGGACCTGTTAATAGCAAGGCACTTTGCAAACACAGGGTGTGGCAAAGGCCGCTCAGGGCTCCTTAAACACTGAGGCCTGAAACTTGCATCAGGTTCTGCCAGAGGGGAAAGTATCTGCGAAGTACAGCAGGCTCCGCAACCAGGTTGACACAAACAGACTTCTGTGCGTGAATAAAGGAATGAACAAATGAGAGAGAAGAGGGAGGCAAGGAGGGACTGGGTCTTCCCCTCTGTTGTATGCTCACCTGCCCAGCACAGGGCCAAATACAGAGTAGGTGTGCAACAGATATTGTCCACTGAATAAAAACTGGGGAATTCATCTCTTGTACTCTCCGCTAGATCCCCAGAATCTCCTACAGGGCCTGGCACATGGTATATGCTTGAAAAATATTTGTTTAATAAATGCATGGTTGGATGAAGAGATAGACAAAAAAATGAGTTACGGGTCCCATCATCTGTTGGGGGTGGGGTAGAGAGTTCTGGTTTGGGGAAGGAGATGAGGTCTGGAGGCTAAAGAGGAGGAGGAGGGCTACAGAGCCCTCTAAGTGTGGCCTTAGTGCTTGTCAGACTGGTGACCCTGCTCCTGTTGAATGCCTGAAGCTGACCCCAGGCCCTCAACTGCCTCTTCATCCTGGGATAGCAACATCACCCCCACCGCACCCCAGGCTTCCCGAGATTTCCCCGGCCCTACAGCAGCACAGAATAAGTAAAGGGAGTAAGAATCGTAAATCAGGCATGAATAAAACACCTTCCATTTTCCTGGCTGAGACCCTGTGTTTAATCTCACCCACCCGGGTCCTTGCTCTGTTCTCATCCCAGGAAAACAAACCAAGGGCTGAGCATATGGAGGGTTATATAGAGTCAAGGGACAATTTACCAATGTCCATCCAGCTCCAGCTCCCATGCAGCATCATGGTGGGGCACGGGAGGGGGGGTCTCTTTGCCCCTGTTACCAGCTCCTCAGCCCTGAAGAAGGGCCTGTGAGTAGCTTAAGGCAGGCAGGTACCCAAGATGGTCCTGGGAAAGTACCACAGAGGTAGTGGAGAGGTGTACAGAGCGGGAGCCAAGGACACCAAGAGAACTTTCCAACCGTGACCCCTTCCTCCTTACCACACAGCTGGTGAGACACAGTAAGCAACAAATCACCAACCAGCCACTCACCCAGAGATTTATCAAATGCCTACTACAATCAAGCGCTGTCATAGAAAACATTGTCAGGACCCCTGATCTCAGGAAGAAAAACTCTCAAGAAGAAAAACAATGAAGTAATCACTATAAAGCGTGAGGAGTGTTGCCACAGGCGAAAGGTGGCATCACTGGATTGCAGGGAGGAAACAAATGACCTCGAGGAGGGGTGTGGGAGGGGGACCCAGAGAAGAGGAAACGGGCTGAGAATGGAAGGCTGGCCAGATGAAGGAGCATCCTGGGAGTCAGGGGAAATTGGGCCTTGGAATGGCATGGCAGAGGCTTGCCGCTAAGACAGTGTGTAGATGGACTCCCCAAGGATGGGCTGGCAAGAGAGAGAGAGAAAGAGAGAAAGTAGCGTGAGGTGGGCAGAGAGGGCACAAGGCCAGATGGCAGAAAGCCTCAGGGCCAGAAGACAGTCAAAATGACACACTTTGTGTTTGGCTAAAGAGGGAAATGAAGAGGGAAGAAGGGTCAGTGATGTCTTCAGCTTCGGGCAGAACAGCAGAATGACAAGCGAGCAGAGGAGATAAGCTGCAGGCTTAGGCAGAGCATGAGGAGTCCCTACGGCTGTGTGGAGTTTGAAGAGCCTCCTGGACATCTAGGTGGAGATGGCCGGTAATGTGGAGGCAGCTGGTAGTGTCTTATTTACAGACACACATCCAGAGGTCACAGGTGGTCATTTGATCCTTGGGCAGAGATGAGATAGCTCAAGGAAAGGGTGTAGAATGAGAAAAACCGGCCTACAAGCCAAGAAGCTAACGGCCAACCTGATAATTATCTAAGTACCTGCCTATGAAGGAGCTAAATAGCTAATAACTCACCAACCAACCCTTCAACTAACGACTTATCTAGCAACTTGGCCAGCTAACGGAGTCTCCTATTCCCCAGCTCATTTAATGATCTAATCAACCAACCACCTGTAAGCCAGCCGGGCCCCAGCAGTCAGTGTACAAACCGAGTCTCCACCCTTGGATCACTCATCTAGTGGGTCTGATGGTTAACGGCAGCGCCATCAGAGCTGAGAAGCCGGGGGTGGGAGGTGAGGCCTGCAGAGACTTCTGAAGAGTGGGCAGGTGGTGGCCTAATGTGCCTGTGAGGGAGGAGGGTCGAGGGGGAAAGAATGGTGAGAGTGAGCACAGTCTAGATATTTTAGGAGATGTGACCTGATACGAGGCATGGGGAGACAGAAGTGTCAAGGACAGGGTCTTGACTTCTGGCTTGAGCAGTGGAGAAAGGGATCCTGGGCTGAGCTGAGGTCACGGGAAGAGGAGTGGGCTTGGGGTATGGAGGCTGTTTTCAACTGGGATGCCAGTGGATCTTTGGAAACAGTGTCTAAGGCCCCAGAGAGAGTCCAACACAAAGGGGAGCCATTCATTCTGTCTGTGCAGGAGTGCACAGACAAAACTCTCTGCTCACACAGAGCTGGCAGGCAGCGATGAAATGTAATAAGCAAGTACATTTGCGTACTATGGGGGTAGTGCCTGGGTGGCTCAGGTGGTCAAGCGGCTGCCTTCGGCTCAGGCGGTGAATCCCGCGTCAGTGTCAGAGTTGGTGCTCTGCTGAGAGCCTGCTTCTCCCTCTCCCTCTGCCCCTCCCTCCATTCCACTTGTGCTCTCTGTCCCTCTCTCATAATATTTTTAAAAATCTTACAAAGAAAGGAAAGAAGGAAGGAAGAAGGTAGTATGGCCTATGGAGAAAAATAGAGCAAGGAAACGGGGTGGGGTATGATTTTAAGTAGAGCAGTTGGGGAAAGCCTCATTGAGAAGGTGACAGGAGGAGGTGAGGGAAGAGCATTGCAGGCAGAGGGGGAAATCACTGAAGGATTCTGAGCATATTTGAGGGAAAGGAAAGGAGGTCAGTGTGATTGGAGTGGGAGACAGCAGGGACAGCATGGGGGAAGGTCAGAGAAGAAACCAGGACTAGAAGGGCAGGCCCTGGGCCGTTGCAAGGACCTTGGCTTTTATTGTACCCCAAAGAGACTTGACCCCGCGAGGATGAGAAGCGGTGAGTTCAGTTCTGTTGAGCACCACCTACATAAAGGCAGCTGGAATCCACTCACCAACTCCTTGGCCCTCACCCAGTTCTTTCTCAGCCTTCTGTCACCCTCCAGGGCCCAGCCTAGGGCCCAGGAGGGAAAGGCCCTTCTTCTAAGCCTCTTGACCCAGCGGGGAATGGGAAGGAGGGGGGTTGGGGAGGGTCAGCTGCCATGAGGGAGAGGCAGAGAGTAGGGGTGTGCAGGTGGGTGGGGGATGAGAGGCTGGAGGAGGAAAACGAGTAGGGTACTTACCTCCTCTTCTTATCTCTTTGAGCCATGTTCCGTCTTTGAGAGTTTTAGATGCTGCAGAGCCAAAGAGAGGTCATTAGGGCTAGGGGGCACAGAATTTGGCCCCACATTCTCATCAGACCTCAGTCTCCCAGCGGGGAAGACACAGGGACAGGTCCTGCCAGTTCCAATCTCTCAACCAGCCAAGCTGGCAAGGAGGGGTGTGGCTGTGCTTCAGCCAATGGGGAAAGGCCCTGGAGTCCCACCCCCTCACCCTTGCGGGTCTCCGGGACCCCTGGACCAGGCTCTTCACAGGTCCTCCTGATTTCCCCAGGTTGCCAGCTTGGACAGTGGAGATGCCCACAGCCTCCCCTCAGTGGTGCCACCCTCATATATCTGGGTATTACTGCCTTGAGTCTAACCTCAAGCCCTCTTGCTGCTGACTTCAATTCTGATTTTCCAGGGCCTTTTCCTCCAGTACACACACACACACACACACACACACACACACACACACACACTCACAAGTGAAGTCTTGAGAATTCATTTAGTCCATAGTGCCACCTCAGAACAAAGTCCACCCTCTTACCTTTCCTGAAAATTCCCCAGCGTATTCCCATTGTCCACACAAATGACCTCACAGGGGTAACCCTTGAGTTTCCCCATTCTGTAAGTCCCCTGGTTCTCTAGCCAGATTCCCTGTAGCTGCAGCACAAGATCACATCCCTAGTCCTGACTGCAGGACCCTGCAACCCCCAGCCCCAGCTCCTCAGGAGGGAACTCCCAGGGGAGAAACCACTCCAGCTAAGCCAGCAATCGAACCATCTCTCTGATCTGCATGCCTTCTGCTTTGGTCCAGGGTCTGGTCTGCCTGCTCTCCTTCTTCCTTGGCCAGCGCTCTCCTGACACCCCAGCCCTACACGGCCTCCCGGCCTCTGCGGCACTGCTGTTCCTCCCAATAGCCAAATTCTAGGTAAGGAAACTAGAGCCCAGAGAGAGCGTGGGACATGCCTGTGTCACACAGCAACTCAGGACTAAACCAGAACCAACATCCTGGCTTTTAACTCCCAGCTGGAGTTCCTTCCCCAGCTAGTCCCATGGTCATCTCTCCCGAAACCATATGTCCCCTAGGAAGTAGCACTGAGGCTTGAACCGAAGGCGAGGCCCCCTGTTCCAGCCCTGCCTGGAACACAACTCACTCTACTGAAAGGCCTTATGTTCCTCAGCATCCACCCTGGCGGCTTATCAGTTACAGGAGGTCTTGGTCTTGTTCCTCCATGACTGGCCCGGGCTCTGGCTGCACCCCTGGCTGTGACGCCACTGTCCCTGTGTCCCCAGCCTAAATCCCGCCTCTCGGCCCCCCCTTGGGGTGGCCCCACGCACTGCTTTGCTCTGCTCCTCTAGGGGAGAGGTCAGTGGGGCAGGGGTTTGGCCCGTGCCACTTGGGCCAAGTCCAGACACACTGCCTAAAATAGCATCCCTTCTCCTGCCAGCAGCGCCACGGAGACCAGGTTCTGAGGCAGCCCTTGTGAGGTCAGAGGTAGAGCTCAGGATGGGTCCCAGAGGAAGGGCCTGTCCTCCAAGCCGGGTGTCAACCCCAAAGCCAGAGCAAGTCCTCCCGGGGCCCCAGACCTGAGGGAGGGCACAGAGGCTCTGGAGCCCCTGGTTGTGGGAAAAGCTGTGCAGAATGGGGACTGGAGATGGGAAGATCTGGAGATCAACAGCCAGGTGGAGGGGTTGGGGAGGAGGCCTAGTTCAATCCTCAGGAAACCCCCATTCTGGAGAAGGAAAGAGAAACTCAGGCCCCTCCCCATCTCAGGGGAAGGAGGACACATAAGCCATGTTAGCAGGGAAACCCCGCTCTGAAAAGGGAGACAGAGCCAAGCCTGGTCTTCTGGGGTCCCTCGTCTATTGGCAGAGAGAAGCCTGGGCCACCTCCTGGGAACCCCCATCTGAGCAGGGGAAGGGAAAACCTATGCCCCATCTTCAGGAAAATGCCTCCCTTGGGAACAGCAAGCAAGACCTCTGTGAAGGGGCCAAAGCTGGACCAGAGTATGGGGCCCCAGGGCAGAGCTACAGAAACTTAGTAACTAAGGTGGGGTCAGGAGTGAGCTAGGGGATTAGCTGCCATCTGAGTGGACTTCTGGAGCCAGGGCATTACTGGGCCTCCAAGGATGGGGCATTGTGGTGTTTGAGCGGGTGACTCGGGTTGAGACACGGGGAGTGGCTGCTGCTCTGCAGACTGTGAGGAGACCTGCCAGGGGGAGTGGTGGGCAGTGGGCAGTAAGTCCGGGAGCACTGAGGCTGGTGGGGAGGCCATATAGGATTGGGGTGCCCAAAGCTAGCTCTGGTAACAGAACTGTCCTCTAGAGGGTGCCAATAGACCAAGCCAGGTCTGAACGCACATTGTCCGTGTCCCAACCCCAAATTGCCCTGCAGGTCACTCTGCAGGCAGAGGCAGGGGGAGGCTGCAATCTGAGGGCTTCCCGGTCAGAAGCTGTCCTTAAGGAGCAAACTCTTCCACTGCTGCCCCCTTGCAACTGAGGCTCTGCCCCTCACTCCACTCTGCAGACTCAGGTGGGCTCAGGATAGTAACTGCTTCTTTCAGGAAGGGAGAGATATAACCTTTGGACATATGAGACACATGCCTTTATTCCTTTCTGGTGTGTACTGTCAGGGTCACAGTAAGGTAAGGGTCAAAAGTGAAGCTGGGGTCTTGGATGAGGGCAGTGCTTGGGTGGACCTGGATTGGGCGGGTATCAGGTTGGTGAAGGAGGGACTCAGGATCCATGTTGGTTAGTCAGGGATCGAGACCCTGGCTCATTTACTGGGCGAGGTACTGGAGACCCAGATGTAGAGAAGACACGGTCCTGTCTGTCTCTTGGGAGAGATGGATAAACAGCAGGTGACACAGGAGACGCCGCGATAAGGTGGACGGAATATAGGCAGCAGCTAAGCCAGCCTGGAGGGAGGCAAGAATCATCTGGAAGAGATGACAGGGAAGCTGAGTGCTCCAAGGTGAGTGAGGGAGGGTGCGGTGCTGGTGGTTATGTGAAGCCATTTGAACCCCAGAGGGGTTGTGAGAAAACCTAACACATTCTGTGAGTGGCTTGCAGAGGGCTAGAGAAGTGGCTCCATCCTGCCCCTGGGCCTCTGTTTCCTCACCTGAGAAATGGGGTGGGAGGATATGTGGTCCCTCCCACCCAGGCCCAAGAAAAGGTTTATGGAGGCACAGTGGCCCAGTAAGTAAGAAACAAATTTAGTGGAAATATAAATGGGTTGAAAATGAAGTGGTAATATTAGTGTGCTACAGGGCAAGTTGTCAAATGGTGATGTACCTCTCAGCATTTAGTCCCTCTTGAAGAAATTTAGTTTTCTTATTCTCATTTTGTCTGCAATACATTTTTTCTTTTGCTAGTGAAAATTTGGAAATAGCCCAGTGCTCATCAACCTTCTATTTCTTTTTTTTTTTAAAGTAAGCTCTAAGCCTAACTAACATAGGGCTCAAACTCAACCCCAAAAGCAAGAGTTGCATGCTATACCAACTGAGCCAGCCAGGTCCTCTCCACCTCCTGTTTCTTACTCACTACACTAAAAATCTTACAATGTGAATTGGTAATTGGGGACATTAATGTTCAACCTAACTGAAAATTTAAACATTTATGAACACATAGCCAAGCAAGTCGAGCAGATATAATTGTCTATCATTGGAGCGGAAATTTTTTTAATAGAAAACAAATAAAAAGAATCTCAGATACTTTTATTCTGTTTTGAGCTAAAATACAAACAAGCCAAAGAAAACTTAAAAGACCCATTTTCCGTCTGTGACAACTATTATTAACATTTTGGTAGATTTCCTTCTAATCCTTTTATATATACACATATCCCCTTCCTACTTGGTCAATAATAAGTAGAATGAAACTTACTTTGTAAAGGCCTTTTTTCCCCTCTAACATTATTGAGACTATCTTTCCATGCTAACAGGTCTATATCCATATCTTATATGTGACTATACAGGACACAACTGTCCCCTATTTTATTTATTTTTTTTTAAAGATTTTATTTATTTATTTGACAGAGAGAAATCACAAGTAAGCAGAGAGGCAGGCAGAGAGAGAGGAGGAAGCAGGCTCCCTGCTGAGCAGAAAAGCCCGATGCGGGGCTCGAACCCAGGACCTGGGATCATGACCTGAGCCGAAGGCAGCGGCTTAACCCACTGAGCCACCCAGGCGCCCCTGTCCCCTATTTTAAATGTTTCCAATTCCTCCCTATTAGGAACAACATGGAGCAGATACAAGAGGCCAAAATCCAAAATTAGGAATGAAAATGCAAATAAAAATTTTTAAAAATCAGAATAAGGAAAGAAAACTGCCAAAAGATGTTAAAACTTCTCTGAACTTTCCCCAAAATATCCACCAAAGTGTTGATGTGTAAAAAACCTAATCATTTCAGCTAATTATTTATTTCAACCAATATTCTATTTGATTAACTTATCACACAAACTACTTTCAGTCAAATTGTTTAAGGAGGTGCGTGGGTAGCTCAGTCCGTGATGCATCTGCCTTTGGCTCAGGTCATGATCCCAGAGTCCTGGGATTGAGCCCTGCATTGGGCTCCCTGCTCAGCAGACAGCCTGCTTCTTCCTCTCCCTCTGCCTGCTGCTGCACTTGTGCTCTTTATCTCTCTGTCAAATATATAAATAAAATCTTATAGATTTTATATATATATATACACACACACACACACACACACACACATATATATATATACACACACATATATATATATAACTATAGATATTTTTATTTTTTAAAAAACCAAATTGTTTTACGCTTGGGGTTTTTCAGACTCTTTTGAGCCACCGAATACGGTGTATAACTTAGGAGCCTGTGTATCAATCAGTAAGAAAGAAAATGCTCTGGCTGAAGGAGCGGGGATGGCTGTGGGAACACAACGTGCGTTCTTCAAGGGACCCTGGTCTCTCTGAAATCACCTGAAGTCATAAAGATTCTCCTTCTCAAAAAAGAAAGGACCCTTAAGTCTCACCCAAGTAAGTGTCACCTTTCAAACTCTTGAGATAGGGAAACTGAGATTCAGAGCAAGGTAACAACTTGCTCAAGATCACCCAGACCTAGAATATCCAGATCAGGGCTCTGTCCCCTGCCCTAGGAGGCCAGGGCCCCCTACCTAGGAGAAGCAGGGGCTAGGTTGGGGAGGGATAGGGGCACAAGCACGACCCAGGACAGCATGTAACCTTGACCTTCTCCAATGACCAGACTCCCCTTCCCACAGCCCAGCCTCTCATCCTTTTCAGAGTCATACGTGGGTGTCCAGGACAGAGGGAACAGAGACCGATGAAGATAGGACCAGGAGGCACAGCCACTGGCCCAAGGACAAACAAGGAACCAGAATTCAAAACAAGCCTGTTCCACTCTAAGGCCTATGTCATGTTGCCTAATTTAGCATCAGAAACCAGGCACAGAGCTCAGGCCTGCTACTTCCCAGTATGAGCTAGAGCTATCAGGGAGGGCTTGTTAGTGGAGGCAATCTCACTGACAGAATTTGGAGGATGATCCTGAGGGAATTTGCATGTGTGAGAAGCATTTGTGTCTTTGTGTATGTCTGTATGTGAGCATCTATATGTGTGAATGGACAGGTGTGTATGTATACCTACATATCTGTGTCTGGCCTTGCATGTGAAAACCTCTGTGGGTACACACGTACACACGCACACACACACAAACACACGGAGTCATGCACACATTTACATGTGCCCATTCCACTGGGTTAATATTTTCCTGCCTGCGTCAGCCCAGTCCCAGTCAGCAGGCAGCTCACAGCAGGAACGTGCCCTATCTGATCTGGTCAGGAGCTGGGGCCTGGAACAGGGGGCTCAGGGTGGCCGGGAGCCCATCTCAGCTTCCCCAGAGAAAGCTACTCTCTCTCTCTACTCTCCTGCTCTGCCTGAGAAAGGAGTCTGGCCCAGAGGCCAGGCAGCTCCAATGTGAGACGACTTCCCTATCTCCCAACTCACAGTAGGGACTCCCGAAGGGGCAGCCTCCCTGCCTGCCTCCCGAAGGGTAAAGCCAGCTGCTCCCTGAGTTACCTCCTGCCTCCCTCACCTTTGCCCAAATCCTGAGGCCTTTCCACACACAGACGTGCCACTGAGGACAAACAAGGGTAGAGACCCTAAGGAAATGCCCACAGGGTGCCCCCCCTTCAGCAGGAAAGTAGCTTTGAAAATGACTGAGTTAGCGTGTGGGAAGAGGGGGTTTAATTTACAGCTTTTGGGGCACACAGTGATTGCGCAAAGAGCCTGTGCATAAGTCTATGTGGGCAAGGCCGAGGGCACAGGCACCCACAGGCACTGAGCCTCAACCAGGAAGGCTCAGTGGAACACGGAGACCCCAGGCGGGGTGGGGCCTCCCAGTTCCCAGGCATCTCCCAGTGTCCGTGGAGGTTCTTCCCAACCCTACCCTGGTCCCTGGAGTGAAGTCTGGGCCAGACTGGGCTGGACAAGCGGAGACAGTGTCTTCTGCTCTGAGCACAGCCCAGGGTCCAGAGTGATTCAAACCAGGTGTCCTGGTGTCTAGCCCAGCTTGAGGATGGTCCTAAGGCATCTCTGTTTGGGAGATGCAAGGATGGAGCACAGAAGGAGGAGGATGACTCCCAGGAGGAGGAGGACCCCCAGGACGGTGAGTGCTCCCCACAGTGCAGACTTAGAGGCTTCTCACCTCCCTCAGACTCCATCTCTGGGCATTTCTTTCCCACCCTGTGGCCACATTCTGAACTACTGCCCTTGTCACCTTTGCCTTTTCGGGCCCCTTCCTCCATAAAAAAACAAATAAATAAATAAAAATTATATTTTACAAACACACTGCTGTAAAGACAAATATATCAGTGTTGTGTATTAAAACCTTTTCTTCAACTGAGTCCATTTTTTATTTTTTTTTTAAGTTTTTTTTTTTTAAGATTTTATTTATTTATTTGACAGACAGAGATCACAAGTAGACAGAGAGGCAAGCAGAGAGAGAGAGGAGGAAGCAGGCTCCCTGCTGAGCAGAGAGCGCGATGCGGGACTCGATCCCAGGACCCTGAGATCATGGCCTGAGCCGAAGGCAGCGGCCCAACCCACTGAGCCACCCAGGCGCCCTGAGTCCATTTTTTAAATTGTAAAACAAAACATCTTTTTGTTGGTCCTTAAATAGAATATCTTGGCAGGCACAGCACCTTCTGTGTCCAATGGAAAAGTCAGCCCCAAACGTCCCCAGTGTCCTCTCCCACCACACAAATGCTGCCATCTCCCTAGGCCTGTCGCCTGCCCACATGTCACCCCACTGCTCTAACATCCTTCTCTTGTTCTTTTTCGTTCATCTAATAAACATGTCTACCTTCACCAGTTTCAGTCCAGCCTCCTTGAAACTTCTCCCAAGTCTGCCCATTCTAGTTTCATCAGTTTCTCTTTTATGAAATATTTTATTTTTTAAAAGATTCTATTTATTTATTTGACAGACAGAGATCACAAGTAGGCAGAGAGGCAGGCAGAGGGAGAGAGGGGGAAGCAGGCTCCCCGT
The DNA here is from genome assembly GCF_902655055.1 of Lutra lutra. Taxonomy (NCBI): domain Eukaryota; kingdom Metazoa; phylum Chordata; class Mammalia; order Carnivora; family Mustelidae; genus Lutra; species Lutra lutra. Next base: position 57,533,203 of record NC_062290.1, read on the forward strand.
GGAGCAGAGAGCCCAACACAGGACTCAATCCCAGGACTCTGAGATCATGACCTGAGCCAAAGGCAGAGGCCTAACCCACTGAGCCACCCAGGTGCCCCGGTTTTTTCGTTTTTGTTTTCTTGAAGATTTTATTTATTTATTTATTTGACAGAACACAAGTAGGCAGAGAGGCAGGCAGAGAGAGAGAGAGGGAGAAGCAGACTCCCCACTGAGCGGGGAGGCTGACATGGGACTCAATCCCAGGACCCTGGAATCATGACGTGAGCCAAATGCAGCCGCTTAACTGACTGAGCCACCCAGGTGCCCTGAGCGCCCCATTTTTTATGAAGTATTTTAAAACAAATTCCAGCCATGTTGTCATTTTCCTCCTACATTCTTCAATATTCATCTTTAAAATATATGAACATTTTCTTAAATAGTCACAATGCCATACTAACAAAATGAACAAGCCCATAGAATTAGAGTCCCCACAATTATTTCAAAATGTCTCTATGCATTAATTTGTTGGTTGGTTTGAGTCAAGATCCAAACAAGGTCACACGTTACACTGGATTAAGGTCTCTCTTAAACAGCTGCTCCCCATCTCCCTTTGATTTGTTCACGTCACTGACTTGTTGAGTAAACGTGGTTCTGTGGGAAGTCCATGTTCTGGTTTTGTTTGTTGGTTCTTTGTGCTGCCATTTAACTTCTCCTCCATCCCCTGCATTTTGTAGAATATACAGGAAGTTAGTTTTAACGGTGTGATTTTATTTAGGGTCAAGGGCAGGCAGAGGGGCAGAGGATCCTTTATCCTGTAGATAGTGCTCTGTGCTTCCTTTCCTGTCCTTTTCAGAGATAATGTCCAATTGCTTAGTAAGGCTGACCAGTCAGTGGGTCCAGACAGAGGCAGCCTGATCCCTCCCTTGTCAAGTTCCCCATCAACCATTCCTCTTCTTTCATTTCTACCTCATCAACTTCAAAATCCTTCCACAGTAGAAAAGAAGGGGTCTAATAATGGTGGGGTGTCAGGTACCAGCTTAAGTAGAATGAAGAGGAGAGTCGGGATCAGGGAGGCTTTCTGAGAGGGGTGAAAGACTGAGGTGGTGGCAGAAAGGAGCAGTGGAAAACCCACGGACCTCCTGTTCTGGAGCCTGAGTCTGGGGCTGGTTTGGGGTTTGGCTATTGAGGGGGGCCTCCCCCATCCAGGTGGTAAGTTATGGTTCATGGCTCAGGTTTATACCTGGGCAGACCTGAGCTTGAATCCAGTTCAGCTGCTGCTGCTTCTTCTTTCTTTTTTTTTTTTAAGATTTTCTGTATTTATTTGATAGAAAGGGAATACACATGGAGGGAGTGGAAGAGGGAGAAGCAGGCTCCCCAGTGAGCCCAATGCAGGGCTTGATCCCAGCACCCTGGGATCATGATCCGAGCCGAAGCAGATGCCTAACGACTGAGCCACCCAGGCGCCCATCCGGTTCAGCTTCTTAACTGGAGCTGGGTGACTTTGAGCAAGACATTTGTGTGTCCTCATCTGTGCGATGGAGATCTACTACTCCTCACCTCAGAGGGGCGTTGGAGAATAGACTGAGTTGGTAGGTGGCGTGACAAGTGCCTGGTAGAGAATAATCACCCGGTGGAGAGGTGGAGAGGATGCCTGTTTGAGAAAGGGACCCTGCACCCCACCCGTGTGCCCTGACCAACTCTTGCCTGACGCCAGGGCCAAGCCAGAAGGGCTGAGCGCGGAGTACATGACCCTCATTCCACAGACAGCAAGACCACAGCCAGTGGACTTCCACCCAGACTCCAGGCTGCTCAAGCCAGGTGAGTCTGGTCTCTCTGCCCTTCCCAGTGCAGCCTGGCCACTCAGCAACCTGGACCTGACTCCCTGGTTGCCCTCTCAGGTCCAGGGGTGGGGCTGCCCCAGGCGCCCTACAATCACTAGCTCCATCAATAAGCAGTCAGCTTCCCAGGCCTCTGGGGGATCCAGGCATGACAGGACCTGGGACAGGCCGCCTGCTGGGGATGCCCCAGCCTGATAGCATATTGTGCCTAGCAGGTGCACAACAAACATATGTTAAGAGAACTGAGCTCCACCTGCCCTGAGTGGAGAGGAATAGGTTGTCAGGGAGGACGACTATGCCTGTGGGTGGGGCAGGGGAGCATGTTTTGGGAATCCCGGGAATGTGACTCCAGGATCCTGAGCCCTGAGGTGAGCAGCTGAGGCAGGGCACAGAGCCCCAACTCCAATTCTGCTCCTGTTCTAGACTGTTAACCGAATCCCTACCTGCTTCCACCCACAACCCTAGCCTCCAGGTAGCAGCAACCGTGGAGTGTGTTGGGGGGGGCAGTCAGAAGCATCCCCTCTCCCTAGCCACCACATCCTTTTTACAGCACTCATTAGTGTGGGCACTAGAACCCCCTGCTGATGATCTCATCTCACTTCTTTGACCTGGGTCCCCCGGAGGCACCCCCATGAACCCCCTTCTCAGATACCCCATAAGATATTGGCAGGACCAGCCTTAGCCCCAGGGTGCTGCTGTGAGAGGAGACACATGGCTCCATCCTGCCCAGCCTACACACCTTCATTATGGCTTCCAAGTTTTCTTTTCCATATCTCCTGTGCAGCTTTCTTTTGGTGTTGTTGACATTAGTGCTATCTGTTTGCTCTGGCTAAGCCTACAGCCCCAGGATGAAAAACTCTGAACGGAGGAAGTGTGAACCTGAAAGACAGCAAGCTGGGGGTGGAGACTGGGTGGGGGGCAGGGAGTGGAGAGAAGGGATGGAATATGAGAGAGGGTGAACTGTGAGCTGGTTCCCAACCTCCACCTAGGGGGCACTGCTCTTCCTCCCTTAGCAGGCAAGCAGGGCTGGGAGGTGCAGAGATGGGTAGGCAGACTTTCCCAGCCTCACCAAGGGCAGGTCTTGGCCTGTAACATTAATTGGTTTTGAAGCTCAGCCCCGGAACGCTAAAGACCTCACTTCCCCAGGAGGTTTGAACACCCCTTGTAGGGCAGAGTGCAGGTCCCCTAGAGGTCGCTACCTGCTTTCACCCCCTAGTCCTACAGCTGAACAACACAGGGAATGCTGCCTTTCCCCTTGTGAAGCCCCTGGACCAGGCCTTCCAAACCTCAGCCTCGAGAGGTGGCCCTGAAGGGATTATTGCCCCTCTGCACTTTACGATGAGAAAGTTGAGCCCCAGAGAGGACAAAGGGACCTCTCCGAAGTCACTATGAGAAAACCTGGAGGAGAACCCCGGCCTCCCAGGTGCTAACCCAGGCCCTGGCCCAGGCATGATGGGAAGGCAGCCCAAGGCCCTGGGCACTGAGGCAGGGACCAGCACACCCAGACATGGGTACGCACATAGACTGCATGTCGGCACACACAATCCCACCCAAACCAGGGGCATGGGCAGCCCAGGGCTGACATGCTTTCCTCATATCCCAACAGAGCAGACGTCATGCAGACCCTCTGTCCTTCCTGCCCTTAGAGGATGAGAGAAAGCTCTGGCTCAGCGCCCACCCATCACACAGTCACTGCTCCTGACCTCCCTGTGTGGCATGTAGGGTGTGCATGTCCTCTCAGGGCTAAGATGGGGGAGCCACCCTGGCCTGCAGCCAGGGGCTTAAGGAATAAGCTTAGGGAAAACCACTGCTGTCACCATGGGCTTAGACTGCCCGGCCCTGCCAGCTGGCTCTGCCAAGCCCTCCTCGGCGTGGATGAGCTGTCATCAGAGAACCCTTCTCACCTGCCAACCACCCAAGCCTCCTCTGGTGGCTCACCAGGCTCTGAAGCTGCCTTTCTTTTTCAGGGAGAGACCTGCACCCATGCACATGTGTTCTAGGGAGACCTATGTGCTCCCCCACATCACCCCTGCCTATACTGTGCCCACCCTCCACACCTATGGCCCACATCTCTGTGTGGCTCCCATGGCTGTGTGCCCAGGGACTTACCAGCCTATATACATAATCAGACATGGGCACACATCTCACACACAAGCACATAACACAGCATATGCCCTACACACAGGAGCACACAGGGGCTCCATTCCATATACCCCCTGCCCCTTCCTGGACCAAGGTCATATGAGGGAGAGCCGTGAATCACCTGCCAACCTGTGGGACCTGCTGAGCCAGCAGAATGGGAAGCCCGAAGGTGACAGATGTGGCTTCAAGGGACCAACACCCTGTGTGGGGTCCGCCCTGCCACCTGCCTCCAGCAAACCCCAATACCCCATTTCCCCAGAAAACACCTCTATTCCTTTCAAATTTCAATTTTATATATGTATGTATATATATATAAATAATATTTTTATATATGTATCGACAGCTGAGTTGTCTGTCACTGTGCCTCGAAGGCTACCATCAAACTTCTGCCATACAGGCGGTGGGAAAAACCAAGAGGGTAGCAGGACCTACTGTCTCTCCTCTCCCCTGTCCAAACCCAAGCCTTCCATCTATGCCCCTCCACAGAAACCCTCCCTGTCCGTCATAATTCACACCTCTCACTCCTCTTAGCTTGTATATACTTGAGCCGACAGCCCCACTCTGGGCCTGGGCAGTCTCACTGCCCTCTCCCACCTGTGTATTCCTTTTCGTCATTGTTTAAGATTTTTTTTATTTATTTGAGAGAGAGAGAGAGAGCACAAGCAGAGGGAGGGACAGACGGAGAGGGAGAAACAGACTCCTTGATGAGCAGGGAGCCCAAGCCCAATGTGGGGCTCCATCCCAGGACCCCCGGATCATGACCCGAGCCAAAGGCAGACGCTTAACAATGGAGCCACCCAAGTGCACCCCACCTTTGTATTCCTGCTCAGGAGATATGTCCCTGAGAATACGAGCTCCCTGAGGATGGAGGCACAGTCCACAAACAGAGAACCAGAAGGGCAGAGTAGCACATGTGAGTGTATCACCCAACAAATGGGGGAGCCTAGTAAATGCCCCCTTCCCTGGTTCCTCATAATCTGTTATCACCACCAACTCAAGTCCCACTGCTCTGAAGACTGTTCTCAAGGTCCTACTATATTCCAGGCTTGTCTGTGAATATATGGTCAACTTTGTGTGTGAATTAAGATAAAAAAACATTACTCTAGGGGCGCCTGGGTGGCTCAGTGGGTTAAGCATCTGCCTTCGGCTCAGGTCATGGTCTCAGGGTCCGGAGATCGAGCTGCACATCGGGCTCTCTGCTCAGCAGGGAGCCTGCTTCTTCCTCTCTCTCTGTCTGTGAAATAAATAAATAAAATCTTAAACAAAAACAAAACAAAACAAAACAAAACACATTACTCTGGGTCTCATTATTTTCCTAGTCTGAAAATGTGACCTCTAGTGGTTGAGGGACAGCCTCTGAAGACCCCTGGGTTCCAATCCCAGCTCTGCCGCTTGGTGCTTATTTAACCTCTCTGTGCCTCAGCTGCCTCAGCTGCCTCCTCTGCCTACATGACGTCACTGAACAAGGAGTTGGGAAGACGTGAGTAGCAGCGCGCTATTATATGGCTTCTCCATCTTAAAGATGCAATTGATGTAGGGACGCCTGGGTGGCTCAGTTGGTTAAGCGGCTGCCTTCGGCTCAGGTCATGATCCCAGCGTCCTGGGATCGAGTCCCACATCAGGCTCCTTGCTCAGCGGGGAGCCTGCTTCTCCCTCTGCCTCTGCCTGCCACTCTGTCTGCCTGTGCTCATGCTCTCTCTCTCTCTCTAACAAATAAATAAATAAAATCTTTAAAAAAAAAAAAATATGCAATTGATGTAAACAGGGGCACCTGACTGCCTCAGGCTATGGAACATGCGACTCTTGATCTCAGGGTCATGAACTTGAGCCCCACATTGAGTGTAGAGATTACTTAAAAATAAATAAGTAAAGGGGCACTGGGGTGCCTCAGTTGGTTAAGTGTCTGAATTTGGCTAAGGTCATGATCTCAGGGTGCTGGAATCGAGTCCTACCTAAGGGCTCTGCGCTCAGCTTGGAGTCTACTTGTCCCTCTCCCTCGGCCCCTCAACCCGCTTGTGCTCTCTCTGTCTCTCAAATAAATAAATAAATAAAATCTTTTAAATAAACAAGTAAATACAGTTTTTAAAAAGTACAATTTAAAAAAAGTACAATTGATGTAAATAACTTCAAGAGCACACACAATAGTAAAATGCAGTAACAATTAGAAAGTGATGAGTTTATCACCTTTGTTCTAAGTAATTTATATTTAGGGGTTCCTGGCTGGCTGAGATACAACTCTTGTTCTCTGTCTTGTGAGTTCCAGCCCCACAGTGAGTGTAGAGATTACTGAAAAATAAAATCTTAAGCAATGCCTGGGTGGCTCAGTCGGTTGAGCATCTGACTCAATTTTGGCTCAGGTCATAACCTCAGGGTCCTGGTACCGAGTCCCTCCCCATGTTGGGCTCCATGCTCAGCAGGGACTCTGCTGGAGATCCTCTCTCTCTCTCTCCCTCCCTCTGCCCTTTCCCCCTGCTCATGCTCGTGTACTCTCTCTCACTCAAATCTTTTTTAAAATTAAATATTAAAAATAGGGGCGCCTGGGTGGCTCAGTGGGTTAAGCCTCTGCCTTCCACTCAGGTCATGATCCCAGGGTGCTGGGATCGAGCCCCACATCGGGCTCTCTATTCAGCGGGAAGCCTGCTTCCTCCTCTCTCTGCCTATCTCTCTGCCTCCTTGTGATCTATCTGTCAAATAAATAAATAAAATTTAAAAATAAATAAAATTAAATATTAAAAATAAATAATTTATATAATTTAATGTTTAATAATGGCTATGTTTAGTAAGCGGTTTGTAAAAATTCCTGGAACCGCTCTTGTGAGCCTGTTGGGACGGCTCCAGAACCTCTGCCCCGCCCATCCCCCACAGCCTCCCCAGCAAAGGCCAGCTGGCCCTTCTAGACTTGGTCTGTTACCTCTGCCCCGACCTTTCCTAGGGTGGACGTGGGGCCTCCCCTGGGTTCCCACAGCCATGTTCGCTGCTTTTTTTCATGGCCAGTGACGGCTAAGCTACCTCATTCACTTTCTGGCTTTTTTTCCCTCTGGGTGGCGGAGGGAGGGAACGAGCACCAGGACCAACAATCTTGTTCACCTCTGAATCCCTAGGGCTTCGAAAATGCCTGGCAGATAGAAGGCACTCAATAAATGTTCATGGAATGCAACCAGGAGGGGCTGAGGAGACTTGCAGAGGGACACTGGGGGAAAGAGACAGGGTTAGGGAAGTGGGGATCTGATGACAGGGACTTCATCGGGGGCTCAGAATGTCTGGGAAGACAGGGTAAGAATGTTCCCTAGCTGTCAGGGAGCTTGCAGGTGCTTGCATGCAAAGGCACCACTCTGCCCCCAGAAGGTCCAGGCTCCCCCATCTCCACCCTACTTAGCCCAAATTTCAGCTGAGTTTTCTCTTAGCTCCCAGGACTTCACAAGTAACTTATAACAGAGATCCCTGGTCTTCTGTGACCAGGTTAGGGGACACTTTGTCTCTGGCAGGCAAAGGACCAAGAAGATTCTCTCCATTTCACTGAGGAATGACTGAGATCCAGGGCTGGCAGGTGTCTGACCCAAGCCCTAGATGTCCCAGGACTTCCTCTTCAGCTATGAATTCTGCAAACCTGGCTAAGGGCTACAGGCTACCTTGTTCTTCAGCTCATCCTGTCCAACTCCCCTGCCTACTGACAAGACAGTCCTCTCTCCCATAGAGGGGCTAGATAGTAGAGCTCTTCCCCTCCCTTCTGGGAAACAGCTTAATTAAAAGCACCTCACGTTCCCTGATCCACCATCACCTGCCCCTCCGGCAGTCTAACCTGAATCCCTTCTGCATTCATGACATCACATTTCCTTCCCAGAAAGGGCCCTTGGCTCCCACCCTAGAAGTGACCTCACTAAAGGGCTGTTCTCCACCCCCTAGCCGCATGGCAGAGCCAGGGCCTGGCCCAACCCAGCTTCTGTCTCTGCAGTTCCTGAAGGCTGTCACCAAGAAAGGGCAGCCGGCCTGCTGGAGCCACCTCTCCCATCCTTGACCTTTGCCTGGAATACACCTCATCTACCCAGTCTCCACGACACATACACACACCCCAACCTGGAGCCCAGGCTCCACTGTCCACCTGTCCAGACTCGCCTGCCATCCTGCTAGGTGATACACCCAAACCAGTGAGTCCCAGGTGGTTGAATGTCTCACTCAAGTTAGAGAGAGGAACAGAAAGAGGGAGCCTGAGGGAGCAAATGCCCGTTGTGCCCATGGCTGGCATCCCTTTCTCAACTTGGGAAGTTCATGAAGGACCCCAGGGCCCAGGTCACTAAATGCCCCAGTTTTATGAGTGGGCAAAGTGAAGCCGTGAAGGACTGAAGAATGTGGGCCCTGAGACCAGCCCAAGGCCTCAAGGGTGTTTGTGGAAAGACAGGGCTCGATCTGGGGCTGGACCCCATGCATAGTCCTCCATCTCTGCCTCCTTGTCACAGACTTAGAGGGTTCCCCTGAGGAAGCTGGGTTCCAGAGGAGTCACAGAAGGGTCCCAACTCTGGTCAAGGACAACAATGCTCAGCGGAGTTCTGAGAGGTTGGACACCTCTGAAATTACTCCCGGCTCTGAGCTGAAGGGAGGAAAACAGGGGCGCCTGGGTGGCTCAGTCATTAAGTCTGCCTTTGGGTCAGGTCATGATCCCAGGGTCCTGGGATTGAGCCCCACATCGGGCTCCCTGCTCGGCAGGGAGCCTTTTTCTCCCTCTCCCACTCCCTCCCCCTGCTTGTGTTCCCTCTCTCACTGTCTCTCTGTCAAATAAATAAATAAAATCTTAAAAATAAATAAATAAATGAAGGATGGGTCACTCCGTAATCAGGGTTTCTTACCAGTGGCATACTAAATGGGGACAGGGTGGAAGCAGTCCGACCTGGGGACAAGCAGGAAGAGTGTATCAGCAGCAGACAATTTAAAAACAGTCAAACTGGGGTGCCTGGGTGGCTCAGTGGGTTAAGCCACTGCCTTCGGCTCAGGTCATGATCTCAGGGTCCTGGGATTGAGTCCCGCATCGGGCTCTCTGCTCAGCAGGGAGCCTGCTTCCCTCTCTCTCTCTCTCTCTGCCTGCCTCTCTGTCTACTTGTGATCTCTCTCTGTTGAATAAATAAATTTTAAAAAATCTTTAAAAAATAAATAAATAAATAAATAAATAGAAAATTAAAAAAAAATAAAAACAGTCAAACTGATTAAAAGCAATCTTGCTTCTTCCCATCACCAACAACAGTAATCCTAAAACAATGTCAGTAATAAAATACTTCTCCCAGATGGGGTGGACCACTCCCAGTGCCCCCTCCCACTATTCCTAAATACAGATTCACCCTTGAATTCTGGTCTATCAAATCCACAGTATTTCTTTGATCATAAGACAGTTTCACCTCCTTGGTAGAATTTATGGGTCCTTTTAGGACATCTTTTTCTGAATGTCTGGTCCTATGCATATTAGAAATATTAACCAATTCTTACAAGAGTATTTGATTTATTTGTCATTCATTCATTCATCAACAGCCATGGAAGCCCCACCAAGGTGAGGTGCCTATTTGCAACGGAGAGCTAGTCGCAGTCCCAGAGCTGGAGGGATTCCAAGGCACACAGGGAAGATGGTGAGTAAAATAAGAAGGTACAATGCAGATATCAGAGGCAGTAAGCACAGAAGCCTGTGGGAGTTGAGAAGAGGGGGACAGAACCGAGTGCAGAGTGGCATCAAGGAAGCTTTCCTGGAGGAAGGGACGTCCACTTTCACAACTGAGAGGTGAGAAAGAGTTAGCCAGGCAGGGAAGTGTGGGACAGAAAGGATAATTTTCCCCAGGAAAAGAGACAACTCATGCAAAGGTCCGGAGGTTGCCTGGGTCATGCCCAGTGAAATTCTGTGTGGTCAGATGGGGGGAAGCATGGTGATGACAGCAGTGGCCTGAACCAGATTGTGAACCATCTTGTACTTGCTCCTGAGAGTGATGGCGAGCCACTGAAGGGCTGTAAACAGGGGAATGACAGGGTGGATCAGAGTATTAGAAATAATGCTCAGCATGGCCGTAGCTTGTAAGGCATGAATCTGGGTGGGAAGAGCAAGAGTGGAGCAGAGAAACTTGGTCAGGAGGCAGCTCTGCTTGATGAAGGCAGGAAGCTGCGGCTGCCTCAGGGAGAGTAGCATTAACGATGGGAAAGGGTTTGGGCTGCCGCAAAGTGCTGTAGTGTGATGGACTGTGGGAGCGCGGGAGCAGTAGGTGTGGGTGACTCCAGGTTTCTGGCTGGGTAGTGCCCTGCTCTGAACCAGGAACAAAGAAGGAGGGGCAGGTTTAGTGCATAATCAGGTCTCGTTTTCATATTTCTGATAAGAATTGCTCAAATTCGCATTGCTTTTTCAATGTGCCGTCACGTGTGTGAGCGTTTTTGGTTTTGCAGATCAGGGCAGCCCCCAAAACACTCTTTCTGGGTAGGAAGGGGTTATTCTGAAGAATTAAAATGAAAATTAGTGAACAGCCCCCAACTGGCTCAGTTGGTGGAGCATGCCACTCTTGATCTCGGGGCTGTGAGTTCAAGCCCCATGGTGGGTGTAGAGATCAGTTAAAAATGATATCTTTGGGCGCCTGGGTGGCTCAGTGGGTTAAGCCGCTGCCTTCGGCTCAGGTCATGATCTCAGGGTCCTGGGATCGAGTCCCACATCGGGCTCTCTGCTCGACAGGGAGCCTGCTTCTCTCTCTCTCTCTCTGCCTGCCTGCCTCTCTGTCTACTTGTGATTTCTCTCTGTCAAATAAATAATAAATAAAATCTTTAAAAAAAAATGATATCTTTAAAAACAGAAAAAAAGGAAAAAAGTTAGTGAGAGATGTGGCCCCAGAAAAGTATATTTCATTAACTCCATCACACTCTACCAGTCATTCTCTCCTTCAGGCCTACTACTGAGAAATAGACAAGTAGCCTGGCCTCCTGGGATTGACAATCCAGTAAATCAAAAAACGGGGCTATAAACTACTGACACTTTCACATAAAACATTATTCTTGCCTCCTTGCTGTTGTTGTTGTTTTATAAAGATTTTATTTACTTATTTGGAAACAGAGCATGTGCACATAGTTGTGGGGGGCAGGGGAGCAGAGGAAGAGGGAGAAGCAAACTCCCTGCCGAGCAGGGAGCCCCCAGCCAGGGGCTCAATCCCAGGATCCCGAGATCACAACCTGAACCCAAGGCAGCTGCTCAACCAACTGAGCCACCCAGGTGCCCCTTGTTATTTTTACAAATGCATAAGTTTTATTATCAAAGTGATAATGACAACTATAGATAGGTGAAAACTACAAGAAATAAAAATAAACTACTCACAATTCAGAAACCACACAATACCTATTAATCCTTTCGCTCCTTTTCATGCTTTGATCTTTCTGAGTACTCTGTTGACATAACTGAAAACAGTTCTGCGGATTCCTGTTCATATGATGCCCTTTTCACTGAATGCCATGGTTATAGAATAATGAACTCTTCAAGACGATGATTTCAGGAACTAAGAGTCAGACCACACTTTATTCCATCTGTCTTTTCAACTTTTAAAGTTTATATATTTTTCATTCATAAATACATATTTGTATTTCAATGTTTCAGTGGTAGAGATAGCATTACAATGAAGATTTTTGGACAAAGGCTTTGTGTACGTCTCCAGTTATTTTCCCAGGGATAAATTCCCAGGGATGAAATAACTGGGACAAAGAATATAAGAAACATCCAGCTTTATTTTAACGCTTTTTTATTTATCTCTTAAAAATCATCAGTTTGGGGGCACCTGGGTGGCCCAGTGGGTTAAAGCTTCTGCCTTCAGCTCAGGTCATGATCCCGGGGTCCTGGGATCGAGCCCCACATTGGGCTCTCTGCTCAGCGGGGAGCCTGCTTTCCTTCTTCTCTCTGCCTGCCTCTCTGCCTACTTGTGATCTCTGTCTGTCAAATAAATAAATAAAATCTTTTTTAAAAAAATCATCAGGGGGCACCTGGGTGGCTCAGTGGGTTAAAGCCTCTGCTTTCGGCTCAGGTCATGATCCCAGGGTCCTGGGATCGAGCCCCACATCAGGCTCTCTGCTCAGCGGGGAGCCTGCTTCCTCCTCTTTCTGCCTGCCTCTCTGCCTCCTTGCGATCTTTGTCTGTCAATAAATAAAATCTTAAAAAAAAAAAAGTCATCAGTTTGGAGGCACCTGGGTGGCCCATTTGGTTGAGCAACTGACTCTTGGTTTCAGCTCAGGTGGTGATCTCAGGGTCTTGTGACTGAGCCCCACACTGGCTCCACTCAGCACAGAGTCCTGCTTAAGACGCTCCCTCTGCCCCTCCCCTTCTCTCTCTCTCAAGTAAATAAATCTTTTCTTTCTTTTTTTTTTGTTTTATATCTTTTAGTTAATTTGGCAGAGAGAGATACAGCAAGAGAGGGAATACAAGCAGGGAGAGTGGCAGAGGGAGAAGCAGGCTTCCCTTTAAGCAGAGAGCCCAATGTGGGGCTCAATCCCAGGACCCTGGGATCATGACCTGAGCCTGAAGGCAGACACTCAACGGCTGAGGCCACCCAGGCGCCCCAATAAACAAATCTTAAAAAACACACACACACACAGTTTAATAGTGTAAGGTGAGGATCTAATTCTTGCTTTCTGGAGATGAGAAGGGATCTTCTTCAGGTACCCCCCAGCCCCCTCACCTTAGCCCCCAGCTTCTTCTACCTATCCCTCAGAGAGCAGAAGAATGAAATCAAGAGGTTACCTTACAATTGCAATTCTCTTGCCCTAATTACAAGGAAGTGTTTTTCCTTGTTCTGTGAGTAACTAACTTTCTCTAAGTGTCCTCACTTTCTGATGAGTAACTGGAAATGTGCTTCTCTGCTTGAACTTTGTCAAAATAGCTTGTGCCAAATCAGCTAAAAGCCCTTGAAATGCCCAAAAGCAAATAAAGTGAAAAGGGAGACCAAAACATGACAGAGAATGAACGTTAGTATGTATACAGCAGTTACCACTGTATCTGGTACTGTTAAGTACTCAATAAATAGTATTTATTCACTCAACAGACATTCACTGAGCCCCTACCAGAAGTGAGGCACTGTGCCAGGCTCTGGGGACTGGCAGCAGCCTAGACAGACAAGGTTCCTGCCTTCCCAGAGTGTCCTTCTCTGGTGGGCAAGACAGCCTTCCGATTATACAAATAAGCAGTTGATCCTAAGTGTGATATGACAAGGTACTGGGGGGCCATGAGAGTGTATTATAAGGGGATAGGTGATAGTTTGAGGGGGCATCAGGGAACTCTAAAAGGGAAATAATAATCAATTTAATAAGCGGGAGATTTTATGTCCAGGCTGGGGTGTGAAACATTGCCAATGTCATTGGGTGCAGGTAGAGAAGAGTCAGGGTTTTCCAGGCAAGGCTCCCAGACAGTAAGCCTTGATACCCTAGGAGTAAGTGCCAGGCCCCCAGGTCTGGCTACCCTAGGAGTGAAATGAAGCCAAGTGTCAGGGCAGAGCGTGCAGGGAAGCAGCGTGGCAATCCCAGCTAGGGAAGCCCAGAGGAGGCTGGAGACTGGAAAGGCTGGGGCAAAGTCTTAGGCGGCACACGTTGAGGTATCTATACCAGGAGAGGAAAGCCCATTGGGGACCTAGAAGAGGAGCTAGAGAGAACAAGGATGTTGATAATAGCAACAGCGGGGAGGCAGAGATGGACAGTGCTGCTGAACCAACAGAGGGGACGGGGGAGCCACTATAGTCCAAAGACTTAAAGGTGATGGGCAAAACTGGGACAGGTGGTAGGGGTGGGTGACAAAGGTGATGAGGATAACAGGGACAGGTGGTGACATCAAGGTGACAGGTGAGATGGGAGTGGAACTAGCCAGTAACAGGTTTGGGGTAGAGGCAGTTGATAAAGAAGACAGGGTTGGTTCAGAGAGCAAGAGCCTTGAGAACGAGGAGGGGACAGGGATGGTGGCTTTCTAAAGAAGGTAAAACAAGGATGGGAACTGGGTCAAGTGGCAGCATGGTTAAGAAAGGACCAGTGGTTGTGACGCAGGGGTGATAGTGAGGGTGACAAATGAGTGACAAGGTCAGAGATGAGTGATGACCATGAAGGTGACCCAGGGATGACAGGAAGCGTGAGTGGTGATGATGTCTTGCTGTGGCAAAACTAGAGACACCCACTCCACTCCCTCCTCTGGGCCCATTTCAACATGAGAACTGTTTCCTAGGCCGCAGGTCCAATGACTCAGTACCACGCAATAGCCGGTCCCAGATAAGATCTGCGGGCACAGCCAGTGCCAAAGGGGCTGGCTGGATGCCCTCCCTGGCTATGTCCAGGCCCATCAAGGGACCTAAGTATGGAACCTTAGCGTCATCTCTGCCTCCTCCCCCATGGGTTCACATCCATACCAATCTGAGGTCCACCGAGAACTACTAACCTTCCTCTCCTTGGAGAACACAACTTTTGCCACAAGTGCCCTAGCCAGGTGTATTCCACTAGAATCTGCCACAGCTGACCCCATTAAAAGTTTCTGGGGCTTCTAATGTTTTGTCATAACCATTCCCTGGAAAGAGAGAGAAAGGAAGGTGGGCTTCAAGATGGGGGTGTCTGAATATTCCCATCCACTCATCCCACAAATATTTATTGAGCCCCCTGCAGCATACGAGGGGCTAGCTTTTACAACCAGACCTTCGGTTCCTATCTCCATGAAGCTTGGTCTGGGGAATAGATACGTCAATGGCAGTCATCATCATCATCATCGAAGGAGAGAGTGCTATTCCCTTGTGATGGGGGCTGGGGTGGGGAAGGGGCTGCAAACTGCTTTTCAAAACCTGAGGAAAGTGGGTCCCATTAAAGGAAACCTCAGGCTCTGTGCTGGTGACCCTTTTGACATTTGCTCAGTTGAATACTTGGGCAAAACAAAACAAAATTGAGGGTATGCCAAGGGGCAGAAAGTGAGGAGGGGAGATGAGAAAGGAAAGAAAACCAGGGATGTGGCCAGAGGCCAGGGAGCTGGATAGGATGAGGTGCTGGGACAGAGGTGCCACCGTGGAGCAGCCAAGGCCCATGTTCCCTCTTCCCTGCTGGAAGGCTTCCAGGGAGGCTGATACTGTGGGAGAGAGAACGGACCTGGGTGCTAGATTAAGCCTCACCTGAAGTTTCCTCTAACTTCTCAGTTACGTAAGCCAGTGCGTTAGGGTCATTGCCTAGGCCACTTTGAGTCAGAATTCCACTTTTTTTGCATCCAGACACTTCCTACCTGGTATCATATGCATCATGCTCATTCTAGCACTCTTGGTACCTTCCACAACCTGGCACAAAAAAGATCCTCAACAACTATTTGATGAAATAATAAACAAACAAATGAATGAATAAACCCAAGATCTCTGGCAGAAACAACAGAGACACTACATTACACACAAGACGGTTCCAGGAGCCCCTGAGTGGAGTTTCTACAGGTCTCCCTGATCCCGCACACCTCCAGAGACTCCTACAGGTTCCCCTCTTTCCTGGATAGGCTCAAATCTCTGGGACAGCCCAGAGCTTAGTCACTTTCTGTTTATCCCCAGGCAGATGGGTCTGCTGTGGCTTCTGTCTGCAGTTGGGTCTCTCTGGGTTTAGAAGCTAAGGGGTGCCTGGCTTAGTCAGTAGAGCATGTGACTCTTGAGGTTGGGAGTTCAAGCTCCACATTAGGTGTAGAGCTTACTTTAAAAAGTAAATGAATAGGGGCGCCTGAGTGGCTCAGTGGGTTGGGCCTCTGCCTTCAGCTCAGGTCATGATCTCAGGGGCCTGGGATCGAGCCCCTCATCAGGCTCTCTCCTCAGCGGGGGGCCTGCTCCCCCCCCACCCCACCCCTGCCTGCCTCTCTGCCCACTTGTGAGCTCTCTCTCTGTCAAATACATAAAAAATAAATAAAATCTTAAAAAAAAAAATAAATGAATGAAGCTTGTAAAAAAAGAAAAGAGAGAGAGAGAGAGAAATGAAAAAGAAGAAGAAGCTGTACTCTGAGACCGGGGACCCCTGCCTGGGCGGGCCTATGCAGTAGCTTTGTCCAAGTCACCTGTACTTGAGTCATCTTGCAGTGTGGAAGAGCCTTCACAACTATACTCACCTCGTGTTGGGTAAACTGCCTGAGAAGATGTGGGCCCATTGACTGCTGGGGTTGAAATGGCCCTTGCCATCTCGCTGTCTTCTTGCCTGGGATTCTAAACTTCAGTGAGACGGACAGGAGGCTCTACTAGCTAGAAATGGAGAGTTTTAGTCAGTCCTGCTGTTCTCTTACTCAGCCAGTGTTTGTCAACAGCTACTGTGTGCCCTGCCCACACACTGGGACTCTCAGCCACATTCTTTAAACCTCCTGCCTCCTGACCCTTGGCTCTGAAAATCTGGGTTGTGACCCCAAAACCTAAAGGCTTCTGAACTCCACATCCGGACCAACACCACATCCTGTGACCCCCATCTCTCTGTCCCCAGTCTCTGCACCACCTCTGCCTCCCAACACTTTCAGCTGC
This sequence comes from Lutra lutra, assembly GCF_902655055.1. NCBI lineage: Eukaryota > Metazoa > Chordata > Mammalia > Carnivora > Mustelidae > Lutra > Lutra lutra. The sequence continues at coordinate 57,549,641 of NC_062290.1, forward strand.
TAGATGCATCCTTTGCCTTTGCTGCCCTCATCCACAGGTGTGTGGCTCCTGGAGACCCATGAGTAGGAGTGTATTCGAGTGTGAGTGTTGGTAAGTGTGCGTTTAAGAGTGAGTGAGCATTCATGACTGTGAGTGTGTGTAAGTATAAGGACATGGAGTATAAACATGGTGTCCATATGATTATGTGCATATGTGAGTGCACATAAGTGGTTCTAAATGTGTTTGAGCACCTGAGTGCCTCGCTGAGTGTGAATCAGTCAGAGTATGAGTGTGCATGCATGGGTATAGATGGGTTGAGTATGGATTGAGTGGGGGGTGGTGTTGGTGAGTGAGGGTGTAAATGCATTTGTGTGAGTGTAAACACACACCCTGTCTTCCCCGGGGCACAGCAGACATACCTTCATGTGTATGTGGGCACACATGCACATCTAAGGGCCCAAAATGGCTTGCGTTCAAACCCTTACTCCCATAAAGAAAAGATTTTTGAAAAAAAAAAAAAAAGATTTTTGTTTTTTAAAGATTTTATTTATTTATTTGACAGACAGAGATCACAAGTAGGCAGAGAGGCAGGCAGAGAGAGAGGAGGAAGCAGGCTCCTTGCCGAGCAGAGAGCCCGATGCAGGGCTGGATCCCAGGACCCTGGGATCATGACCTGAGCTGAAGGCAGAGGCTTTAACCCACTGAGCCTCCCAGGCGCCCCTAAAGGGAAAATTTTATCCACAGGCAGGGGTCACTCTCCCCTTTCCATTCCTGACATGGAACTAAGGATCTTCCATCTAAAGGTTGCCTCTACCAGGAAAAGAGCTCTGTCTGACCAGCAGCCTGCCTCCCAACTTGGGCCAGGCCACCTCCTCCCCTCCCTCAGCCCATTTCCGGCCAGGCCCTGGCAGTGACCCTGAGCAGAGAGGCAGAGGATGAGGGCGGTGGGCGGGACATTCCAGGTGCCTCCTTGGCTATGGGGGGGCGTCTCCGTAGAGACAAGAGGTGGACCATGTCCAGATGATTATCGGGGCTCTCAGAGTTCTCTCTCCCCTCACCCAACCTCTCCCAGAGAGGCCTCCTTGGTCCTGAGAGCAGTGAGGAAGCCTGGCAAAGGCCTATCACTAGTCTCAGGCTTCCAGAAAAACACAGAGGCTAGAGGATGGTGGGAATACACCACAGCAAGGAATTGGAGCTGATCAAGGTGATTAATCTAGTTTAAGTCTTTGTCCCCAGAGAGCTCTAGGGATGGGAAAGGTAACACTTACCCCTTTTCTACACCACACCAAACCTCATTCTGACAAATGAAGGGACCATATGGTCAAGGGAAGGGACCCCAAGAGGGATCAGGTGAGTCTGTTTATAGCCTGCTCATAACCTCATCCCACTGGCAACCTTGGCCACTGCCCTCCCCATTGGTGCCTCCCTACCCCCACCCCTGGTGCCTGCTGGGCTTTGACCATATGCAAGACTCTTTCCCTACTCCCAAAGCTGCTGGAACTCCCAGTGTACTGGTAAGAGCTAGCAAAGGCCCCCCACGATCATGCTAATTGTCCTGGTCTGCCTCATTCTTGAGTAGCTGAAGCAAGCCAGCAGTGAGACCTGAGGTGGGACTTCCTGATAAGGCTGTGAGACAAGACTAGGAAACACAGATCGGGATTTTGCTTCCCCCTGGGATTCAACCTCCCCAGGATTGACTCTATTCCCTGATCCCAAATATACCACCCTCTGATCCCCTAATTCATTGTTACAACCACTCTCAACCCTTACCAGCTTCCTGAAGCCCCACAAGATGGTGGAGAAAGTCACCTCTCCGTTTCTCAGGAGCCTGAGTTTTCGGGAGAAGAGCCGGGGTGGGAAGGGGGCTCTGGCTTCCATCTCCCCTCACCCCAGTCCTCTCAGGGAAAGCTGGGTTCAAGTGAGTTGGAGGGACTGAAGCTAGACCCCTGGCTGACTAAGGCCCCACAGAAGTGGCTAACAGCCTGGAGCTGGAAGAGAGGGCCTTGGAGAGTCAGGCACTTCTCTCCAAACCAACCTTGGCTTCACACATTCCCTCCCCATAGTATACAGGGAGCTCACAAGGAAGCATGATAATAACAGTAATAACAATATTATTTTACATTCTGTAGCACTTACTTCTGCATCTGGCATTGTTGTATACAGACATTACTCACTTAATCTTTACCTCATGCAAGCCGGTGAGGGACTGTTACTATTCCCATTGCACCGATGAAGAAACTGAAGAGCAGAGAGGGGGACTCTGTCAGGGATCCAGCGGGAACAGTGTATCCTCAGAGGGCCTCACTGACGTGAGCTTGTGGATGGGATGACGTACAGAGGCACCATCGGGGTCACAGGAATGAACAAGCCTGAGGACTGAGAGCAGGCAGCCAAACAGAGCAGTGTTACTGGGATGCAGTGAAAGCTCAGGAAAAAGTGTGAAGGCCTTGACCTTTCCCCTCACTCCATCTGCCCTGCCCTCTGGTTTCCTGCCTGTGTCTCCAGTTTGCCAAAGCCAAGGTAAGCCAGCAGCAAGATGGCCCAGGGGGTGCACTCCATAGATATCAGCCTCCTTCGGCATAGAGCAGGCCAGAGATTGCATGTGGGGGAAATGGAGAACTCCACATGCCTAAGGTCCCACAGGTTGGTAGGGCTGGGGAGCTGGACCCAAAGCCTTGCTCCCTGAGCTGTTGCAAAGCACTGTCTGGAAAGGGGCTGCAGGCATCCAGGTTAGGGGCAGGAGACTGGATTCTAATGCAGGCTTTGCCGTGCTGCTCTGAGATCTTGAGTGAGACTCTGGGTCTCAGTTTCCCCTTCATGCCACTCTGGGACAGCCAAGGAGCCAAGAGACCAGAAAGAGCCTCTGTTCCCACTGCCACTCTCTCCTTTACCTCAAATAAACCTGGCACCAAAGCCTGAGGCCTCAGGTGATACTGAGTCCCAGAGGAGACCACCCCGAGCTGCTATCCATTTAGGATTCAGAGGTGTTCTACAGAGAGCCCCCCTTCAGTCTCCCTGAGGGCCCCAGTGCCTCAGCCTCTCCTCTCTTTGCACTACCAGCATTCCCTGGCCCACAGCTCGGGGACCTACCCCAGGACAGGCTCCCTCCTCCCAATGAGGCTTTTCAGGGCCTTGCCTAGGGTAGCACCCCCACAGCCCCTTCCTTGGAAGATCAAGGGCACCTCTGGCCTCTGGGGTCTCTGCCTGGGGTGGAGTCATCCCTACTCTCCCCTTCCCACCCCACCCAACTCTACCCCACCCAAGCTTCCCCAAGCCTGGGGGAGCCCCACCCAGGTTTTCAGACAAACAAAATCAAGGGGAAAGAGTTAGCAACAAGGAGGGAGCTCATTACCAGGAATTAAGGAGGAGGCATGCCCTGGGGTCAGACGAGCGGGACTGGGCTGGCAGGAGAGTCACTCCTAAGTAAGCTGTACACAGAAGGGCTGAGGTACACAAGATGTTCACTTAGAGGTACACAAAGAAAGACCCAGACACAAAGAGCCAGGCAGTGACAGAAACACAGAAAGGGGCAGAGACGTGGTCGGCCAGAGCCACAGACCCACAGAGACATAATAAGATACTGAAAGCCAGCCACACCCAGAAACACTGAGAAATGCACACTCGCACATGTGCACACACACAGAGGCAGGCACACAAGGAAACAGGAACCGAGCTCAGGTTTCAGGGAGGCTGATTTCTATACAAACAAGTTAGAACTTTAAAGAAACACAGGTAACTCCAAAGTGAGCGGTGGAGAGGGCTCAAAGGACTCCAGATGGGAAGGACAGAGCTGAGGTCCTTACCCTCCGGCAAGGTGGTACTCCCTCCAAGCCCACCCTGGAAAGTGGATTAAAATACTTTCCTAAACTAGATGAAGACATTTCTTTGACTTGTTATCAGCTAGGAACTACTAATGAGAGGCAGAGCCTGGACAGGAGTGGGGAGGGGGGAAGGTTCCCTCCCACGCCTGGAGGGGTCGCACACTGCGGCTTGATTCTTGTGCCTACCAGACCCTGCCCTGACTTCCTGCTCTGGACCTGATCAGGCCCCACCCCTTCTCAGGCGGTCTGACCCTCCGTCTAACACATTCCTTGGGCTGCCTGTTCCCCTTCACCTATGCATGCGACCCTCTTGTGTTTCCCTTTGATCCCTCTTGGAAAGGCCCAAGTCAGAGCACAGCAAACTATCACCCCCATTCCTCCTCCCTGTCTCAGGAAATTCAAAGCCATGGAAAGAATCTGAGGCGGAAGAGGATGTTGAATTCAGTGACCTTTAAAAAACAGCCTTCAGCATCTCTCCACCACCGCCATCCCCTCCTCCCCACTTCTGCTGGAAAAATCTTAAGGTGACATTTATTGACTATTTGCTCTCTGCTGGTCACTCTGCTAAGTGCTTTTCATGACTTATCTTTCACTACCTCCTCGACTCAATATCTCCCAATTCATAGGAAACTGAGGTTCAGGGAAAGAAAAATGACCACCCAAATTCAAACCGCTAAAGAGAAGCCAAGCTGGGCCTGGAATCCAGGTTTGACCACTCTTTAACCACTGCACCAGACGGCCTCCCGCCACTCTTGGGGCTGACTGGTCCAGATCAGCTGCAGGATTTGAGAAGGCTTGGGGCATACTGGGGAGGACGGCAGATTAGGGGCACCAGAGGTAGGACTGGTGTGGCTGGAATGAAATTCTGAAACCACATTCCCCTCCCAAGGGTGGCCCTTCCTCCCCCCAGGGCCTGGGAAGGGGACACTCCCTCTGGCTCAGGTCTCTCCAACATTCCAGACACACCTCTTGGGAGCTGGGGACAAGGAGGGGTTGGAGACCTGAGATGGAACTGCATTCTCCCATCGCCACCTCCCCCAGAGTCTTGGCTGTGTGGTCCTGCATTTGCCACCCACCCTCTCTGGACCAAGTCCCCTCATCTATGACGTGGTTGGGGATCACCAGCTTAATCTCTAAAGGCCACATTTCTCCTGCCAGACCCAGAGATCCTCTGGCTGCCATGGAGTTAACTCTGCAGGAGGGCTAAGCTTTGGCCCGCCTTCCCTTTTATTCCCAGTGAAACTTGAAGAGCATCTGGTAAGGAGGTAGGGAAGGAGAAGGTGAGAAGGAGCACATGATTTCCTCACAGAGCTTCCTGGGCTCAGGTGTGCAGAGCCCCTTGCCTCCCTGGGGGCAGTCAAGATACCAGCGTCAGTAGGTCCCATCCCAGGCTTACGGGCAGCAGAAGTGTTAGACTGAAGAACTGAAAAGAGGGGGAGGCAGGATTAAATGTGGTCCCTGAGTTCAGACGACTGACTCTAGAAAATGGTGGAAGGGTGGGAAGAGCAAGGATGACTTTCTGGAGGAGGAGATGCTAGAGAAGACCAGGAAGAGTTCCGAAGTGAACACTTTGGAGCAAAGGTCCAAAGGGAGGCAGGCACAGAAGGGCACTGAGGAGTCTGCGGGCGACGGAGCATGGTGAGAGGACAAACAGGAACCACGGGCCCGGTCGTGGGGGCGCTGATTGCAGGAGTGTTTTGGGTTGTGTCTAAAGAGCGGGCAGAGCCATGGACAGAAGCCCACTTCAACAGTGGTGTCAGAAAGATCCTTCATTGCTCCTATAGAGTCTGGCTGGGGCAGGCCCGGCGCCAGGAGGGCCGCTAAAGGGGCTGTGGCCAAGGTTGGAGTGGAGGTGATAGAGCCTCAACAGCAAGCTATAGAAGACGATTCAGGGCCATGGTCGGATTGGTTTCCTCCAGCAATAGGAAGCTCACTACTTCCTGAGCAGCAGTCCTCCCTCCTCCCCTTCGGCCAGCTCTACCTGAGAAAATGTTTTTCTCTTAAGCCAGGTTCAAGCCTGCTTTCATGGGATGGTGGGTGGGTGCAGGAGTCGGAAGGAGATCTGCCGTTCATTGTGCAAGAGGTTCAAAGCTTGGGGGAAGTGTGGGGCCACGGAGTTCAAACTGAAAGGCTTGGTGAAGAGGCTCTGACCTGTCTGTGGGACTGACTCCTGCCCCTCACCCCACCAGCAGGGCCCCCAAGTACTAGCCCTAGGCTGCTGCCCTGGCCAGGTGAAACACCAAGCAGGGGCCCCGTGGCTGGCGTTTGTGGCTGGACGTAGTGAAGCACCTTAGCTAGCCCCAGAATAGCAGCGGAGCAAGCTGGGAGAAATTCGCACAACTGGCAGTTTTAGGAACACATTTTATTGTTTTTTTTTTTTATATAAAAGGAGAAAAGAGTACTTTTTTTGAGTGGAGGATTAAAGGAGTAAAGACTCTATTTTAAATAGAGTCTCCCAACCCCCATCCCTAAAACAAACATCTGCTGTATTAAAAAAAAAAAAAAAAAATCAAGCACGAGAAACTTACGACCTGGACTTCACCCCACCACCCTTGTGCCTACATTATGACAGAACTATGTTCTCTGTTTCTACTTATATACAGCCAGAGCTCTGAGCTCCACACACACCAGGGCTGTGGCCTCCTCTGCCCCACCCTCCCTCCATAGTCCCACCCGCCCTCCCCTAAAATCTAGAGAAGTCCCCTGCTTAGAAAAAAGGGCACATACACACCCATACCCAGAACACATATATCTGGACCCTTCTCCACATGGAGCCCCTGAAACACGCTGACCTCTCACACTTTCCTCACTCACTGATGGGAGGACACACCGCAGACAGACCCTCCCCTTCCTCTGTGCTCCCCCCACAATTAGTATCCTTTCCACTTGTTCCCTTGCCCTGAATGTCTTAGAAACTTCACACACACACACACACACACACACACACACACACACAGCCCATTCTTTTTGGGAAACTAAGGGTACGTTGGCCCTACTCCCTGTCCCACCACTGCTTAAAGACAGTGTCCTAATGGCCCATTTGGGGAGGGTCCTGGGGAGAATCCCCAAGGGGGCTGTCCACTGGAGTGGGAGTAGACCAGGAGCTTCTCCATCTGGGAGGGAGCCGTGAAGGAGGGAGCTCCTAGAAAGGCAGCAGCCCCTGCACAGTCTGTGGGTGCTCGAAGGAGGGGGTGGGGAGGGGGCCCCTGCCCACTCAGATCTGCTCCTTGTGCTTCACATGGGCCAGCTTCACATTCTCCTGCTCAGTGGCGGGTGGAGGCTGCTCCAGGTGACAGCCAATCATGAGCTGGTACACGAAGACGCCCGCAATGGAGCCCAGGAGCGGAGAGACGATGGGCACCCACCACCAGTGGCGGCCAGTCCTGGGGACAGACAGAGGCAGTCGGGGGCGGGTGGGGCAGCAGAGGGGTGTCAGGCTAGGGCAGGCTGGGTGGGGAATGCACTCACGTGAAGACTTCGGAGCCCCAGCCAGCAATGGCGGTGAAAAGGCGGGGACCAAAGTCCCGGGCGGGATTGACAGCATAGCCCGAGTTGAAACCCATGGAGGTGCCGATAACCAGAACCACCAGACCCACGGTGAAGGCCTCCAGGCCGCGGGGGACGGGGTTGTTGTAGGGGTCAACGATGGCCAGCACGCACACGATGAGGGAGGCAGTGCCAATGAACTGGGGAGTGTGGGGAGAACAGGGTGAGGAGCTACTCCCATCCCATCATCTGATCCTTCCTCTGTCCTTGGGCTCCCAGAGTCTTACCATTTCCCATATTCAGCTCTTTCCAGCAGGGGTGCTAGAATGTGATCGAGCAAAAGGGATTCCCTGGATAACTGGCTAAAGATGCCAATTCCTGTTTTGTAAGTACCTGCAGCCATGATTGTGAGGTAGGTGTCCCCCAAAACCCAACTGAGAAACCCTGCTGTAGACAAGGAGTCCTGTCCTCCTGCCACCCATGAGCAGCTGAGCAGCTTGATCCTCCCCTGTGTTCCCAATTCCCTGGCCCATACCTGGTCGAAGAATCCATTGACCATGTCCAAGTGTCCAGAAGGGTAGGTGGCAAAGATGCCAGCTGTGCCATTGGGGCCCGAGACCACGAGCTCATTCTTGGCAAAGTCCCAGATTGCATCTGGTGACAGATCAGACCCAGAGTGAGTGAAGGCAGAAGCTGACCCGCTCTCCCGTCTCTGGCTGGACCCACCCTCCTGGGGGATCACAGGTGAGGTACATCGCTGCTGTTACTACTCAGGAGTCTGTGGAGGGGCAGGGGGTGGGAGGGTGGACAGCCTGGGACTCTATTGTTGCCCAACTTGTTTCTTTCCCCTGATGCCCCCCACCTTGGGCCCGTGAGGGAGATGAGTGAGTCAAGAGCCTGGGGCTTGGGCAGGTCCCAGCTGTCTGTCATCAAAAGGCCGGGTGCCAACAGGTCCCAAGCAGAGGGAGGGAGGTAGTGGAGGATGGCAGGGTGGGGAATGCTCACCGTGATACAGCCCAAAAACAATCCCAGCACCCAGGAAAGCTCCTAGCGTCTGAGCCAAGGCGTAGATGGGCAGCTTGATCCAGGGCTCACGCGCCAAGAAACACATGGCAAAGGTCACAGCAGGGTTCAGGTGGGCCCCTGGGCAGAGGGGAGATGGGACCTATTAGTCACTGTAGCTTGCCACAGTGGGGAAAGCCAGGATCCCTAACCTCCCTAGTCCCCCTCTCTGGCCCTCGTAAGCAGGGGTGCAGAGAAGGGTTTTCCTGTACCAGAGGATAGGCTGGACTATGTAATAGGCCAACCTCCATCGGATTCCAAGGTGAGAGTCAAAGGTTCAAAGTATTGAGTTCCTTCTCCATTCTCCTCTTCCAAAGGCTCAAAAAGCTAAGCCCACAACTATGCTTTGTCCTTGGGAAGGTCTTCCACCACCCGCTTCCCCAGCTGGGTTCCTTGTGGGAATGCCATTTGAGGGTAAAGACTGAAGGGGGAGCAAGTCCTTACCAGATACCTGGCCAGCCACAAGGATACCCAGGGTAACAGCGAAGCCAAAGGCTAGGTTGATGGTGAGGAAACCACCGTGGGTGCCCCGGCTGAGCACGACCTGGGCCACAGAGCCACAGCCAAACATCTGTATCAGGAAACAGAACCAGGCAGGTGGAGAGTGAGGCCCAGCAGCTCTCTGATTCCAGAGGAAACGGGTGAATTCCACCACCTACCTCCACCAGCTGTCATCTGGAAGACTTTGGGGAAGCCCTTCTCAGGGGAATCCAACCCACACCCCTCCTGCAGCAACTGTACCTGGCAGAGTAAGCAGACATGCCCTCCCACCCACAATGCCCAAACTTTAACAGGGCCCCATGGAAGGGACTGGAAGCAGAGTCTACAACCGGGAGCCCAAAAAATGACTGGACCATCCTCTCTGACTTTTTCGGAATCTCCGTAGGAGTGGAGTACAGGGGAGCAGCTTTCACCCTAGCAGTTTCTCCTGCAGCCCATCACCGGCTCACTAATCCCCCACCTACACATGCCTCCTTCCTTGTCCCAAAGAGCTTAGGGGTGGGGGGGGGGGCTGTCATACGGCACAGAGAAATAGGGAAAAGACCAGAAGTTAGGCCTGAATCTGGAATGTCAGAGCCCCTGCTCCTGTACCAGAGCCTCCTCTCTCCACCCACCCTGACCTCTCCACCTTCAGGGGTCCAGGTTCCCTACTCAGATGTGGAGGTCCTAAAGACAGTATCTCAGTGGTCCCTCTCACTAGAGGCAGCAGGGCAGTGCGAAGTGGGCAGACTGGTTCTAAGGTTTCTGGCAGTGATGGGGAGATTCAAGAGGACTAAGGTCCCTGATGTCCCGCAAGTACAGAACACCCTGTTCCTCTTATTTAAATGTAAAAATGCTGCTGCACCAGCCACAAAGAGCTTTGCCCTGAGCCTCGAAGAGTGTTCCTTAAAGCTTACTCCAGCCCCTGCCCTACGCTTCCTCTTCTACTTCCCCATAACTAAGTGTTATGCCTAGCCAGCAGGCAGCTCCCAAGACTTGTGCTAAGGGCCCTTATCCATTTGGAAGGGTCAGTGTCCTGCTGTACTGAGCTGTTAAGCATTTTGATTATCATCCCTCAGAATGACCAAGAGATAGTGGAGAAGCCAGCGGCAGTGATGCTGGGCAAAGGTGTGGAGGCAGGTGAGAGCAAAGATCAGAGACCATTAGTATGTGGAGGGGGGTGCAGGGGGGGACATGGGGGTCCAGGGCACCCTGCCCGGCTTGGCAGGCCCTGGCCTCAGCTCTTTTCATGCCTGAGGCCCAAACCTGGCTTCATCCCAGGAGACCTTGGAGGGAGAAGCTGTCAGAGCCAGTTCCACCACCTTGGGGCTAATCTTCCTCTTCTTCCTCCTCCTCCCCCACTCCCTGCCTTGCTAGGTACCCCAGAGAAAGGGGCTCCCCTCCTCCCAAGGCCAGCCCTGATCTTGCCACCACAGGCTCTGGGTCCCCAGCCCACAGAGGTATGCAGGCAAGCCCCACCACCACCACTCTGGGGTCTCCCAGGCCTAAGCCCCTCCTCTCTAGGCAGCCTTTGAGGTTCTGTTTCTCACTGACACCAGATGCCTTCCACTCACCTGAGCCCGAAAGCCTTCACAGAAGTAACACCCTCCTTTTGTGGTTGAGGATAAGCCAAATGATCCTGGGGCTCAGAGAAAGATCTGACTGCTCCTTTGTGGGAGAGGCTAACAGAGATGTGTGAGGGGTTCTGGAGGCCCTTCTATGAATGTGGAAGATGACTTCCCCTGTCCTGGCTGCTCTTGGACAAGGATGTCTTGGACAATCAATCAGATAGGGAGTGAGGGACACAATGAAAAGCACCTGCCCCTCTTCCCTTCTAGGCAGGGGGAGAGAAGGAAAAGGATGACGGTAGGGCCACTAGCCCTGTTAGGGGCTGTGGATGAGTGCCCCACCTGGTTTCTCCCTTGCTGTTCCCAGAAGCCAAAGGTGAGTCTAAGACCTCTTCTCACGGGGCCCCTGGGTGGCTCAGTGGGTTAAAGCCTCAGCCTTTGGCTCAGGTCATGATCCCAGAGTCCTGGGATCAAGCCCCACATCGGGCTCTCTGCTCAGCAGGGAGCCTGCTTTCCCTCCTCTCTGCCTGCCTCTATGCCTACTTGTGATCTCTGTCAAATAAATAAAATCTTAAAAAAAAAAAAAAAAAAGACCTCTTCTCACCATGGAGCCTGCTCCACCACCACTACCCATTTGGGCCACCCCAGTCCTACCTACTTGCCTCTATAGTTAAGCTCCTAGTCCACAGGGTGCTGGCTGGTCTACAGTCCTACAGTTGGAGCTGGGGCAAGGAAAAGAATAACCCATTCACCCCATTAAAGCAACTGAACCCAAAAGTAACCCAGAAGAAAACAGGTGTAACCACATGAGGGGCTGAAAATCAGAGAGCAGGTGGGATAGGAAATGAGAGACTGTAAGTGGTGTTGTCTGCCAGACCCAAAATATGCAAACAAAGTCACCCAGGAACAACCTAGAGACAAAAGTGGTGTAACCAGGGAGTAAATGGACTGGGGAGTAACCCAGGCAGTGAAGTGGCCTATTCAGAGAACCCACAAACTCAGAGATTGAGTTAGAGGGTGGGGAGTAACTCAGAGTGCTTGGGCACAGAGAATGATAGCATCTGTCTGGGTGATGGACAGAGTCTGGTCTGGGAGCAACTCAGGACAGGAAGAGTGACACCACATACTCTGCGCCCAGGGTCCACCTGCCTTCCACGGCCTCCTTATCTTCTGGATCCTCCTTCCTTCCAGCTCTGCTCTTTTCACCTGTGTGGCCTCCGCCCTCTGCCCCCACCCATGGCAAACTGTCCTCACATCACAGGAACTTTTGGACTTTCTGGAGTTTAATTATTCATTAGGGGCCAGATATCCAGGACCCAAATAATCTAATACTGGCCCATTTGCCAATGCCTCCACTGCCTTCCAGGGCTGAGACTTGGGGAACCTAGGAAGGTGAGGACCAGGAGAGGACCCTGGAGGTCTCAGATTACAGGGGAGACCACTGCCCCCAGCTGGTGGGCTGGGGCCCTAGTGAGAGGGCCACTGATCAGAGCTGACAGTGGGAGTAACAGCTGGCATTCTGGCAGGAGTCAGAACTGCCAAGACGGGGATAAAGCAAGGGGGTAAGACCACTCTGGAATGGGTCAAGGTGAGGAGCAAAGCTGGGAGAGGGGTGGCGCCTGCCTCAAAAAAAAAAGCGCCTCCAGTGTGAACAGAGGGGTCGGGGAGCATGGGGGCTGGAGAGAGAAGGGCTTCTCCGAGTCCCTCCACTCACCACGAGGATGAGGGTCCCCAGGCACTCAGCCAGAGCCTGGCGCAGCAGCCGGTAGCGGATATGGAGCATCTCCCCGCAGCGGGACACCAGCTCCTTCTGTCGACCCATGGCTGCAGCTGCACCGGATCGGGCGGGACGGACTCTCGAACGCGGCGGGCCAGCAGCAGTGGCCCGAAGCGCCGGGTGGCGCCCTTTATAGGAGCGGGAGGCACGCGCCCCGCCCGCCCGCCCCGCAGCCCCGCCCGCTGAGCCACGAGCCCGCCCGAGGTGTGGGCAGCCGCCCCCCAAAGCTTGCCCGGGTAAGCAGGTGGCGACGCTGGGCTGGGGGAAGCTGAGGAGGAAGGGAGGGGGCTGCGGGGGGCTGTGAGGAGCTTTAGGGACGACGTTGCTCGGGGAGGGCACTTAGGGGAGGAGGCGTGTTAGGGGCCGAGGGGATTGCGCGGGTCCGAGAGGTAATGGTGGGGTACAGGCGGGTGCGGGACCGTGGCTGGGGAGCATGCAGCCGCCACTAGAGACCTTGGAGCCCCACAGTCATCCGCACGACCGTGCCAGTGAGAGAGACAGGTCGGAAAGGAAAGGATTGGCCCCACCCAGCTCTACAGGATGGCGGGCCCCAGCAAGTCCTCCTCAGTCCGGGGCTGGAGGGATGAGGCTCTGGGCCCGGAAAGGTGAAGAGACCCTCTTCTAGTCCGGACCTGGGTGGGCTCACAGAACATATACTGAGCATTCATGGGCCATGGTTCCTTGTGCTGACTACCTGTCCCATGTTGCATGTCCTGACCAGCTCTGTCCACAGCTGTGTCCACACATGGCGTCTGACCTGTGTACCAGATCGCACTTGGACATTTCTCATGGCTGTGCATGTGCCTGTCCAACCTGGCTGGCTTAACTCAATTTGCCACACATGGACCTGCCTGTGTTTTGCACATGGCTCCAGAGGCCGAGCGGCAGTTGTCCTGACACGCCACGTGCCATATGCTTGCCAGCAGGGTGAGTCCCAACTGTTTTTAACCCTCCCTTCCCCCACTCTTCACTGATCCCCAGCCAGGGGAAAGTTTGACCCTTTAAGAGGTTAAGCTGGCTAAACTGTGAGGGTTGCCGGCCCCATCTGAGGTGAGGTGCCACCTGATGAGGCCATCTGAAGTGCCATCTGATGCGGCCATGTTGCTCCCCATAGTGCATTTAATAATTGGAAAATTGAGGTGTGGTTGCTTGGGCTGTTCTTCCATGGGTTTGAGGAGACCACATTTTGGAGAGGTCCTTAATCCAGGTGGTCTAAATCCCCTGGGGACTTATCCCTTGCGGAGTGGCTGTCAGAAATGAGGGCTCCAGAGATGACTCATGCCCAGAGATTTAGCAACACACTTTGGGAAAATTTACACACACGCACATGCACACACACACAGACATCCTAAAGCTGGCAGCCACTCACCTATAAACACTGAGCTCTGTTCACATGTTCATGGGATCCCATTCACGTGAGAGCCTTGCCATGAGCTTAAACATATACGTAACCCACACAAGAGGTCTCCCCAAGGCCCAAGGAGAAGCGCCCCCACTCCCCAGGCCCCCACGGGTTGGGAGGCCCCATGGTGAATCGGGCACATCACTGTGTTTACCCACCGCCCCACTGCCAGTCTGTGACTCAAGATGCAACCCTAGACTCCTGATGCCAGAGCCCAGACTGTGGATATGGGGCACACCCTCCATGGTGCTGCCCTTTCTTCTCCCCATCATGTGCTGTGCTTCTCAGCCCCTTGATTCCTCAGATGGGGCTGCAAAGGCAGCAAAGGACAGGAACTGGCAAGGAGCTCCTCAGCACTAGAAGAAAGTAAGGAACCCCAGCCCAGAGCACCTCATCCTCACCGTGGCCCATCCTAGCCTGGCCTGGAAGCGGAGCACAGGAGAAAGACAGAGGCAGCTTTGCCACCAGCAGGCACACACAAGGCCCCTAAACACGCGTGTTTGTACTCAGCTTATAGGTGTTCACATGTGCTGCACCAAGTGCTCCCATCAAACTCATCCCTATCTAAAATTCCCGTGGACACACACATTCATACAAATACATATGCATATGCATGCACATTGGATGGTTTGGGTCAGAGCTAAGAAGATAAGATATGGGTAGGGGCTTCGTGCTTCTTAGTCGGCCTGAAAGAGGGGAAAGGATACAATTCCTTCCAAGGGTCCCTTATTCCTACAAGTCCTCATGTGGGATTAAGAGGGGTCAGGACCTGGGGATTTTGTCCAGAAGTGCCAGGCTGGCCTGAGTTTGGGGGCTGAAGCCGGACCTCACAGTAGGGCATTATAGTTCAATGTCAATGGCGCCCCCTGGGGCAAAAGATAGAAAGAAGCATGTCTTCACGGAGAAGTGATTGAAGCTTGGTAGGGCCTGGCTCTGAGTCACATAGCTTACTTATAGCCCTCTGGGCTCCCTCCTGTGCTTTGAGAAGGAAAACCAGTGCCAAGTGCAGGCTAGAAGCCAGCCCACCTGGGAGCTCTGGGAGGATGCAGATGAGGCACCACCTCCTCCCAGGGCGTCTTGAGCAAGGTCTATGTCTCACCTGGGCGGGAGGGCTGAGCCCAGGAAGGGGCCTCGACAGCCCATCCACCCTGTGGGAGGCTGTGACTCCTTGAGGTCAGAGCTGGGGGAGTGGGTTCCCAGGCAAGGGAAGGGCTAAAGATGCAAGTCTCAGCCTGCTGGACCAGAGGGGCCGGCTGGGGCCCTGTAAGGGGGCAGGGATATGGTGGCACACCCTTCATTTCCTGCCCCCCAAACTCTTTCTGCTTCAGTAGGAGCAGCCTGAACCATCAGAAGATACATGGTTCTCGGGGCGCCTGGGTGGCTCAGTGGGTTAAGCCTCTGCCTTCGGCTCAGGCGTGATCTCAGGGTCCTGGGATCGGGTCCCTCATCGGGCTCTCTGCTCAGCGGAGAACCTGCTTCCTCCTCTATCTCTCTCTCTGCCTTCCTCTCTGCCTGCTTGTGATCTCTCTCTGTGAAATAAATAAATAAAATCTTTAAAAAAAGAAAAGGAAGAAGAAGAAGATACATGGTTCTTGCTGTCAGCAAGTGGGGTAGAGAAGAGTGTAGACATTGGAAAACAAATCATGCTACAGTCCTCCCAGCCTCTTCAAACCCCCTAGTCTCCTCCAGAGCACTGGAGTGGATCGGGGGAGTGGCAGACCAAAGCAGACATGCAGACATTTTCAAATTTAGAAAGCACATCCCCCCATTTGCAAAGCCACCCCCAAAAATGAGTGTATCCCTCCCCGCTTCACAGAGGACAAAACTGAGGTTTGAAAAGAAGTTACCTGCTAAGGTCTCAGCCACTAAGTGTTAAGCTGGGATTCTCAAACCCCATGGGGATGAGGAGGAGAGGTAGAGAAGGGCAGAGAAGCCAGGAGCCTCAGGTCTGAGGCCTAGGAGGAGTGGGGAGCCAGAACATAGGAACCCACTAAGTCTCTCCACACTTGAGCTCCCTTTCTAGAATGTGTCCCACTCTTAGGCCACTGCTAGACATTATTCCTGCTCCTAGGCCTCAAGAGTTGGGGGCTGGCTCCGGACTGGAATTGGGAGTGGATAGCAGAGATGAATCATCCTATTATGAGCGTCCCTAGACTGGGGGAGGGGCAAGCGTCTCCTCCCACTGCGCCAACAGTCACCCCCTGTCTCCAGACAAGGTGGCAGAGAGTCCATAAACACAAACTACCCCCTTGGCACCTCCAGCTAGACCTCAGCTGGAACCTGAGAAAAATCTACCTTTAGACCTATATCCTGGAGATTGTGGGTTCACCTTCTGGTGTCCCTCAGGTGCCCTTGGCACCAGTTGGGGACAGCAAAAAGTCCTAGAGGAGGCAGAGGGATGGGGCAGAGGCCTAGAATCCTTGCTGAGGAAGGGCCCAGAGTCAGAAAGTCTAGGCTGATGGGACAGAGCCCTTTCACAGACCCAGAATCTCAGCTCCAAGTTTGGCTTGGCCACTTCTCAACTGGGAGAAGAGAGAGGAAACTCTCTTCTCCCAGCCCTCAGAGTGTCAGTTTCTTCATCAGTCACCTGGAAGTTTCCAGATGGGGTCCTCCCATCCCCCAACCCAGAGCCTCTGTAAGAACCAAACAAGACTGTGGGTGCTTCAGGCTTTAAAAACTGTATTACGGGGGCGCCAGGGTGGCTCAGTGGGTTAAGCCGCTGCCTTCGGCTCAGGTCATGATCTCAGGGTCCTGGGATCGAGCCCCGCATCAGGCTCTCTGCTCAGCGGGGAGCCTGCTTCCTCCTCTCTCTCTACCTGCCTCTCTGCCTACTTGTGATTTCTCTCTGTCAAATAAATAAATAAATAAAATCTTTAAAAAAAAAAAACTGTATTACGTAGTCAACATAGAAAGAAAGGCTCATTCTAGATGCTGCCTCCTTAATCCGAGCCACATGTCCTCTTACATGAATATACATACGTGTCCCTGTGTGTTCTTGACTCTGTGTGTGTGTATCCATGGAGGCCAGCGTGGACACGTGGACAACCATGGGGTCCATGCATGTGTGTGTGTGTATCCATGAGGGCCTGTGTGTGCATTTGTGTGTCCCAGGGGCTCTGTATGATATCTGTGTGTCCCTGCCTGGGCCTGGCTGTGGGTCTGGGTCCAGTGTTTATACCAGAGATAGAGGATGGGGATCTGTTGAGAAATCTGGAGACTTTGGGCTTGCCCCATGCCAGCCTGGGAGGAGGGGAGTTAGTGACATGGAGCTGCCACAGACCAGGCTATCCCTGTGAACAGGCTTAGGGTGTCTGGAAGGCTCAGGTTCACACCTCAGGGATAGATCCTCGGAACCCCTGGGTTTTCTGTTTTCCTATCTCCTTCTTCACTAGCAGGAAACTTCTGGAACGAAGATGGGTGCCTCAGAGAATGAGGGGTTACGACCAGAATTTTAGGAGAAAGAAAAGCTCATGGGCTTCCTGGGGGGCCTGAATTAAGGCCTGGCATTTGCCTGGCCCCTGCAGCCAGGAAGAGAGCGTGGAGCTCTTGCAGGGCTGAGGCAACTAGAGGGCTTCCTGGAGGAGGGAACATTTGACTGGGGATTTTAAGGAGGGTCTTCCAGGTGAGAGCCTGCTGGGCCAGGCCATGATGAGAGCACCTGTAGTGCATCAAGCCAGGGAGAGCCACTGGGGAAGGACTTTGGGTTCTGTACTAAGGGCCTGGACCTTATTGAGGATCCAGAGATACTCAAACTGTGCTTCTGTAATCCCCAGGGCTCTGAGGGAGTTCTCGAAGTAACTCTGCCACTGGAAATGGGGAGAGGGATGCCAAGGAGGCAGAGCCCTGGCCTTGCCTCCTGCTTCAAGCACAGTGTTTTAACCATGTTATATCAGGGTTCTAAACAGGATGATAATTGACAAATATTTCACTGCTAAGAGTAAAAGCTGATCGGAGACCTGAGGGTTTAAAGCAGGGGAGTGGTATGGTCTCCATTTGCCAGTTAATGGAAGGCATTAGAAGGATCCCTCCAGCTGTGAAGTGGAGGATATGTTGGAGGGGAGAGGCTGAGGCCAGGAGGCCTGGAAGGAAGCTATGGAGGAGGGGAAGAGGCCAGATGCAGGGCAATAGCTATGGGGAGTGAGGAGGATTTGATTTGGGCATTTAGGGGGCGGAGAGAAGAGGGCAGGTCGGCAAGGAACTAAAATTGGAGGCGAGCAGAATTGGGAAGACAGGAACTTGAACCTGAGATGGGGCCCAAGACAACTGCTCTCTGAGAGGCCTGTGGTCTGAAGAGGGAAGGATGGGGAACAGGAAGGAGGCTCCATCTGGTGTTCCAGAAATGTCATGGGCATGTGTGAGACCCAGTATTCTCTCCCCTCATCCCAGCCCAGTCTGGGCGCTAATTACAGGGCAGCTACCAGCTGCCTGCCCCCAGGGAAGAGGCATCACAAGGGGAAGGATCTAAGGGAGGGGACAGGCTCCAGCAGGAGGTTCTGCTGTCAGACTTCAAGTATGACTTCCTGAGGATCGCTAGACCTGGGATCAGTGGGAACCGAACTCCAGGGAGACCCCATGGATTGGGAGATGGGGTTGGGGATTTTGTGGGGGCAGATTAGACAAAGGCCAAGATGCCATATCTCTCTATGCCGTATAATATGATTGCCATTGTAGCGATAATTAGACGTCCATCACATAATTGTCCTTTCTTAAGTGACTGGAATAAGTAAGGTCTAGTATCTTAGCAAGTTTGTTGATTATAATACCATATTGTCAGCTAGGGGGACAGAGGAGAATTAGGCTTGAGCTAAGGTGGACCAGAGTGTGCACACTCCCATCCTTCCCCTATCCTTGGTTCTGCTCCTCTAGGTCTTGCTAACAGCTTCGGTCAACTGCCCTGGGTGGACGGAAAGCAGCAAGACTGGCAGGTGGTCGAGAACAGGGGACGGGGCCAGGCTTTGTACTCCTCTCCGCCCCATTGCACAGATCTGGAACTCAGCTCTCCATTCCTTTATTTTCCTCACTCCAGCCCCTGGCGGCAGGAAAGCCCAGGCTCAGCAGCAAGGCCTGGAGCCAGGATGCCTGGGTTCTCTGGGTCTCCACCCCTAGCCCCTTCTGTGACCCCGGACAAGTTCTGACACCTCTCTGGGCCTCGTGCAAATCAAAAAAATTATCCTCCCCATCCTGCTCTCAGAAGCTGAAGTGGGAAAGGGAAATGAGTCTCCCTCTGGGTTTGGAACACCCTGGTCCCCATTAGAGCCATGGGCAGTCTAAGAGTCCTGTTCCCCCCACACTCCCTCCTCTCTCTTTGCAGCAGAGGGATGGGCAAGCAGGCTAGCCTATTAGTGAGTAGGGTAGGGGTGACTCACGTGCCCCAGGCTTCCCCTCCCCTTTATCTCTCACCTGGATTAATCTATGACTCACAAAGCAAGTACCGGATGTTGGGGGGAGGTTACATGTTTATTTACTGGGGTGGGGGCGCTCCGGCTAGCCCAAATCTCAGCAGCCCTCAGGACTTCATTGAATGTAACCTGCCGCAAGGACCCCAAGGGTCTTGCTCTTCTACTCCAAAGTAAGGTATGGGGCAGAGGAAAATAGGTCTTCAGCTAGAAGGATTCTGGTTTAATACTTTTTTTTTTTTTTAAGATTTGTTTATTTTAGAGAGAGAGAGCATGAGTGGGAGGGGCAGAGGGAGACAGAGAGTCTCAAGTAGACTCTGGCTTGGTGTGAAGTCTGTCCCAAGGCTCAATCCCACGACCCTGAGATCTCGACCTGAGCTGAAACCAAGTCGGATCCCCAACCGACTGCATCACCCAAAAGTCCCAAAAGGATTCTGGTTTGGAGGAGGTGGTGATACCACAGGCAGAAGAGCAGACCGTTTGAGAGTTCCCTAAATCTAACTACGTAGACAGGCTTAGAAAGTCTGACAGAGGGGTGCCTGGGTGGCTCAGTTGTTAAGCTTCTGCCTTCAGCTCAGGTTGTGATCTTGGGGTCCTGGGATTGAGCCCCGCATTGGGCTCTTTGCTTAGTGGGGAGCTGCTTCTCCCTCTCCCACTCCCCCAGCTTGTGTTCCCTCTCTTGCTATGTCTATCTCTGTCAAACAAATAAAAATAAAATATTTAAAGATTTTTATTTTATTTGTTTGACAGAGAGAGAGATCACAAGTAGGCAGAGAGGCAGGCAGAGAGAGAGGAGGAAGCAGGCTCCCCGCCGAGCAGAGAGCCCGATGTGGGGCTCGATCCCAGGATCCTGAGATCATGACCCGAGCTGAAGGCAGAGGCTTAACCCACTGAGCCACCCAGGTGCCCCTAAAAATAAAATCTTAAAAAAAAAAAAAAAAGTCTGACAGAACTGGAGAAACCAAAGCCCCAAGGAAAAGGCTTTTGTTTAAAGCCTTTAAATCCACAGGGAAAAAAATGAGTTTTTGCCTTTTATCTGAGAGCTCTTTTCTAACTTGCTCTTCAAAAACAGAGATTTCCCTGGGGCACCTGGGTGGCGCAGTGGGTTAAGCCTCTGCCTTCGGCTCATGTCATGATCTCAGGGTCCTGGGATTGAGCCCCGAATTGGGCTCTCTGCTCAGCAGGGAGCCTGCTTCCCAACCCCCTCCCCACCTGCTTCTCTGCTTACTTGGGATCTCTCTCTTGGTCAAATAAATAAATAAAATCTTAAAAAAAAAAAAAAAGATTTGGGTGCCTGGGTGGCTCAGTGGGTTGGGTGTCTGCCTTCCACTCAGGTCATGATCCCAGGTTCCCGGAATCGAGTCCTGCATCGGGCTCTCTCCTCCACGGAGAGCCTGCTTCTCCCTCTCTCCCTGCCTTCTGCTCTACCTGCTTGTGCTCTCTGTCAAAATAAATAAATAAATATTAAAATTAAAATAAAATAAAAAGATTTCCCCTTTTACAGCAACTCAGAACTAGAAGCAAAAATGTGCACACAGACTGGCACATACAGACATGTCCACACCCGCCAACACGGAGCAGACAAATCCATATATCAGACACAGACTCCCACCCCATCTCTGTCCACCTTCAAAGTTAAATGCAGAAGCCCACAGAGGCAGATGCACCCATGGGGAGCTGTAACCTATACCCTCACTTACACAGTTCCTTCTAGTCCTCTCTGCTTCCCTTCCAGTGAAGGTCCAGCTCCTCAGGCCACCCCCACTTCCAGATCATCTTAGACCACACCAGCCTCCTCACCTACTTCCCAGAGATATGAGGAAAACAGCTTGGGGCTGCAGTATGAGGGACTGAGATTAGGGGCTGGGCTTCCAGCACTCTCCACACCCCACCCTCTAAGCAGGGAGTGCAGAAAAGGATGGCCCGGCTTCTTGAGTCTGAGTCCTCTAGCCTCCTCCCTTGCCATGTTGTGCACCTGAAAAGGCCAGTACCATACCCATTTTCAAGGTGGGAAGGCTGAGCCCAGCAAGGGTGTGTGACCTGCCCGAGGACACATGAGGAGGTAGCAGGGCCAGGGCTCATCTCCTGAGTGGAGACCACTGCCCGCCCCTCTTGGAGCCACCTGCTATTCTCCCTAGGAGCAGATTCTGTTCCTTCCTGCACTGGGATCTTCTAGAACTGAATTGTGGAAAGGCCAGAAGCCAAGGACTGAAGCTGACCCTTGCGTGAAGCAGGACTGCCTGAAGTAGGCCAGCACTGTCCCTCCTCAGAGCCTCAGGGACGGGCTGTGGGGAAAAGTGAGTGAGGAGCAGCCAGGGACAACCACACACCCAAGATCCATGAGCGCTGAAAGGTGTTTCTCTGACAGTGAAGCCTTGCCTGCTTTCCTTTGGGGATTATGCCTCAGGGGCATGGGGAAATGCCAATTCCAGCTCACATAGCTCATCGGTATATTCTCTATGCCCATTTCTAATCGCTTAACAGTGACAGCTAGGGACTGGCATAGGTTCACGAAGACTCACAAAATTGGGACAAAAGGAGATCAGGGTTCCCATAGGTGGCTTATCATCTTGAGGATGAAGCCTGATGGCCAGGCAGCCAAGGGGGCCTGCCTGCTGCTGAACCTGCTCCTTCATTCAGATGAGAAGTCAAAGCACATACTTCATGGGGCTGGTATTACTGTGTGAGCACATTCCCACACAGAAGATATGTAAAAAACCTAATAGCACCCGGCATTTACTGAGCCCTTTATGACCGTCTGCTCACCATCACCACCCCGCGCATTCTAGGCAGAGTAAAAATCCTGATTCTCTTTCTTTGAAATCTGGTGCTTGCTCCCATCAGCCCTTCTGTACACATCTGTATCCTTCTTGAGCACAGCGCTGTCCTCGGTGCCACAAAGGCACCAAGAAATCCACGTGTCACGTGTCCCCAAAGAGGTGTAGAAGACAAGGTTAAAACCATGTGAAGAAGGCAGAAGAGCCAAGAACATGGGGAAAGTGATTATTATTATTTTTTTAAAGATTTTATTTATTTGACAGAGACACAGCAAGAGAGGGAAGCAGAAGAGGGAAAAGCAGGCTTCCTGCTGAGCAGGGAGCCCAACATAGGACTCGATCCCAGGACCCTGAGATCCTGACCTAAGCCAAAGGCAGATACCTAACGACTGAGCCACCCAGGTACCCCAAAAGTAAGTAATTTAATTTAAAATCCAAGTTTAAGACAACAGAAGGGTGCATGCCACTGAATGTGACCACCAAGTAAGCTGAACAGACAAAAACTGCTCCAATGTTTCAGAGAAGAGAAAGAGCACCTCAGGCTGGGGGCATGGGAAGGGTTGGAGGAAGCACTATTTGAGCTGAGTCTGTAAAACATCCAGGATTAGGGGAGATGGAGAAGGGAGAGGCTGCCGGAAGAGGGGTGTGTACCGGGCTGAAAGGAGGAAGCAACCCCTCTACACCCCCGATATGGAGAGCTCCTGGAGAGCAGGATCAGGGTCTTGCTCTCCTCTGCACGCCTGCTGCAGGGACGAGGTGGGGGCAGTTTGTGACATGAACGGGCAGAGGCACAGAGCCAGAGGGACTGAGACACAGGTGCTCTCTGCAGCTTTCCTGGACTAGAGGACCAGCTGTCCCCCTCGCCCCTTCACCCAGCCAGCCCCTTCTGCCCTCTGTCCCGTTTCCATATTCCACCCTGGAAAGCAGCAGCACCCCTCTCAATGTGGGAATTCTGGGACCCTCAGCAAGTATCTCACCTCCTCTGGGCCCTATTTAAAGTTCAGACCCTACACTGAAGGGCATACTATAAGGTCTAGACACATATCCTGGCAATAGGAAGGAGACAGAGCCTCAGCCCTGGACACATGTCCTCCTCTCCAAGCTTCTGGAAACATCCTAGGAAGACAGGCCAGGGCTGACAGGTAGATGGATCTTTTGGGTTCATTTAGCTCCCTCTCTGAGCTGGCTCACCCTCCTCTTCTGGGAGTTCAGACAGGCCCAGGGAACTCTCTGCCCCAGTGCTGAGGCATCAGACAGAAAACTGGGGCAGGACTTCTTTGGGAGAATATCTCAGTGTGTTCAGACTGGCAGGTACTCCACGAAGGATCCATATGTGGCAAGGGTGGAGGTCATGCCATTCCAGAGGTTTGAAGTCCAGCTGTCACCTACAGCTTGCTCCTAGGGCTGGAGATCACACAGTCCACCTTTCACTTCGAGCCTCCACGGCCTGCACCAGGCCTTCACCGAGGATGGCCCAGTCCTCCAGGATCGCTTCCACATTGGGCACCATCACCAGCTCCCCACCTTGAGACGTCACCATGCGCCCCTTCACATTGGAGGCCTAGGGGAAGCAGAGAAATGTAGACTGAGTGTCCCAAAGGTACACCAGGGACGACATGCGGGTGGTGGAGGGGAACAGCAATAGTGGAGACAGACATGCAAGACACGTGCTCCACACCTGACCCACAGTCACTCAGAGAGCACGCCACATACAGACAGGCGTGCCCACATGGAACTGTAAGCACACACTCACAAACACATGGTTATCACCAGCCAGCACACCTTGAAGGGCTGGGGCTGGAAGCTGCTGGGCTTCCAGAGAACACCAATCACCTCTCCACCATGCTGGTCATAGAAGAAAAGGGCCAGGTCCCCAAAGGCCTCCTAGGAAAGGGCAGGACACAGATAAGACTCAGGTGTTGGACACCTGAGAATCACCTCCATGGCCCCAGGTTCACTTGGAAGTCCCCTCCCCAGGTTTAGTCAGTCCCTTAGGGCCTACCCTGAGCTGTGCCAGATAGAGCTGAGGAGGATCATAGCCCAACACAGGCATCAGGGAAGTTGGCCCTGGCTCACTGAGCAGGCCACGGCAGAAGGAGGCAGCTGGCGAGTCCACAGCTTGGCGGTGCCGGGGGATATGGCGGGGAGACAGGCGGATCAGCACATCATACAAATCCAAGGGCGGCCGGAACACCGTCTGAGGAAGGGTAGGACAGGGTCAGCAGTGCCCACTGGGAGTTGAGAGGTGGACCACAAAGCCTCCTACATGCCCACCTCGGTTTCCTCCTTCTCTTTTGTCTGTCACCCACCCCGCCCCAATTAGGGACCCAAATGCTCATCTAAAGGTGGGAACACCAAGCCCCAGCTGGGGTCAGCTTTACCCTCTCAGGAGGAGCAAAGGCTAGAGGCATGCAGCCTGGAGAGAGCCAGGACCCTGGTTGTCCTGCAGGCTCCAGCACTGTCAGGCACCGTGGGCAGCTCTGATGCCTTCTGTGGATTCAGTCTCACCAAACAAGGAGACAGAGCATCAAGTGAGGGCCCCCACACCTCCAAACTTCCAATGTTCAAAGGCAGACTCCCCAGAACCCCAGAGCCACTCTTGGTCAGGGGCTTACCCTGATGTCTCCAGGCCCCTGGGGATCCATTAGCTGCTTCTCTAGGACAGGCAAGGCCTCAGCAGCCAGGACCACAAGCTGCTGTAGAATCTAGAGGGGATACACATACAGCAAACAGATCAGACCTAACCATGGGTCTCTCTGAGGTCAGACTGGGCCTACTTTTTCCTTAGGGGAAGAAAAACACAAATTTGGAAGTAGGGATGGGATTGCACCTGGGGCGTGGGTCCATCTTGTGTCCATACAGAGTTTTTACGATCCTGGGGTGTAACGATGACCATAACCGGGAGTTGTGTCCGAGTTGCCAGGAAGCCACTGCGGATCTCCCCCTGCTCCTCCACTGTGAACAAGAGGGGGTCCTGGGTCAGCCTGCTCCTTTCCCGACGTGTTCTACTGCCCCAGGTCTTCTGCTAGCCCATTGCAGGGATTTTCTGATGGCCCTCCCCCAACAGACAAAGCAATGAAAAGGACACCATGTCTGCCCCTGCTGGGTGGGGCGCTACACTCCCAAGCTCAGCCCAGAGGCAGAATTTTCCACTGCCTGGCACCCCAGTCTAGTTTCCGGGCTTGCACAGGCTGAGGCCTGCCCCTGACCCCTTCCCACCCTATGCTCCCACACACCTGGGGAATTAGGAAGCTGACACCCTCCTCTCTGCTGGGACCAGAGCTCCTCATGTTACAACTGGAAATCATCACCCCCACTCCCCAAGAGGTCTGGGCATCTAATATGGGCCCTTTCCTGCTCCACACAAGACTTCTGACTCAGCATTCAGTGTCCCCTTCTACTCCCTTCTTCCCTTCACAGCCCCCACCAGGTAGCCTGCTTACCACCCTTAGCCCATTCTGTTTCTGATCATCATGTGAGCAAACCATAGCTCTCCAGCCTCAGAACTCCCTAAAGACTTGGGACTAGGCCTCTTCTTCCTAGTAATTCCCCCACGCCAAGGCCACTGGGGTCAAGCACAAATATCCGGGAAAGGTTGGGCATACACACATAAAGGCACCTCACAGACTGACAGGGAGAACCTCATGTGCCCTCTCTGCAATCCATAAACTGTCTTTCCTGCGGTAGTCTGACCCCAGTCCTATCACTTACCAGTGAGCTCGTTGTTGAGGTTGACAATAAGAGGGTTGTTCTTCCAATCAAAGGTTGACACCAAGAAAAGGAACCGAAGGAAGCCGACTTGCAGGGAGCTGAGAAAAAAGAGTGAGCAAAGAGTTTGGGCCCAACCACACATCCCAGGGCTCACCCAGTGGTCTAGACAACCTAGACCCCTTGACAGGGATTAGGGGGTGGGGGGTGTCTCAGAACCCCTTCTGTCACCTGTTTCAGCTACCCTCTCCCATTTGGACTGAAGGTATAGCCTAAGGGATGAAAGCTGGCCCCAAGGGGAACTTTCTGTCTAAGGTAAAGATGAAGAGAATCACCTGGGAGGGGTGAAGGGCTCAGGATGCAGGAAAAGAGCAGCAACCACCAGGTCCAGGCTCTCGTCCGTGAACCCCGCACCCAGAAGCTGGGCACGTACCCACCGCTTGGCCAGCCGCGCCACACCTGAGAAGGCTGGGTGTTGCTGCTGGAGCCTGCGGATGGGGAAGAGTAGTGGCAATGAGCCTCAGGCCATCAGGGCCCAAGAACAGTACTTCATCTCCACCACCATTCTCCACTCAACCTTTCCCAGAAGTCTCCCTCTGTGCTAACACATTCTATACAGAATCTCACATACCCCTATTTAATGCCAACAGGTTGGTCCTATAAAATTCCCATTTCACACATGAGAAATAAGGCTGGAGCAGGGGGCCTGCCCTGCCCAAAAAGGACATAGCCAGTGAAGTGGCAGGGCGAGGGTTCTAGAATTTGCCTGACTCCATAACTCCTATCTCTATTATAACATCTGGCCTCTCAGACAGGGCCATACCCATGCAAGGCGCTGGTGAGCAGGGGCAAGTGCCTCGTCTCCCTCTCGAGGTGGAGAGAGACAGGTGTGTCCCTCAAGGAGATCAACCCCTCAGGGCTCCGCATTTCCCTCAGGATCTGGGGCTCCCGCTGATAGGCCACACGAACCCGGAACACGAACCCATCCTGGCGAAAGAGGAGATGGGGTGAGAGATCCAGGTCAGGCTGGAGCACCCTCACATCCCATCTCCTCCCTCCCTGGGGCCTCCTGACCCTGCACCAGCCTAACCTTGAGGACGTCTGTGTGCGTGGCCGTGGCACGACACTGCAGCCCGTGCTGTTGTGTCAGCAGCTCTGCCAGGCGCAGCTGGAAGGCAGCTCGGACCCACCGTATGGCCTCAGCGTCCTGTGGCCACTGACCACTGCCCTCCAGGTGACATACCACTAGAAGAAAAGTAAGTGGTCTCGAGACTGTGGGCTGGAG
The DNA here is from genome assembly GCF_902655055.1 of Lutra lutra. Classification (NCBI taxonomy): domain Eukaryota; kingdom Metazoa; phylum Chordata; class Mammalia; order Carnivora; family Mustelidae; genus Lutra; species Lutra lutra. The sequence continues at coordinate 57,576,382 of NC_062290.1, forward strand.
TGGGAGTTTCCTCTCATCCCTCCCAAGGGCTCCTCACCGGTCATGGGCTCCACGTAGGCTGGACAGGGCTTGTCAGGCCGGGGTAACAGTGAGGCCCGCTCTCGAAGCTGCTCATGGAAGGAGTAGGCTGGCCGGACTGGGGTAGGTGGAAACACCTATGGAAGAAGTAGGGCTGAGGAAGGGGCCTGAGACAGGGAGAGAGTGAACATGGGAATTGGAAGGGACAATACTGGGTGGGTGGGGCAGAGGCGAGAGGGTCACCAAGCAGAAAGGGCTCCCTGTCCCCTTGCACCTCACCTCAGTATACCGAAGCACTGGGTGAGCTCCCTGCACAGCAGACACAGTCAGCGGGAGACCTTCCAGCCCCCACAGAAGGCGACTGAGGTCATCATAGCAACGCACAGCTGCTGCCAGGGCCTCCTCACCTGTGCTGGAGGTCTAAGAAGGAGAACACAGTCAGGAGACCAGGACCCTAGGAACCCATCCCCCCTCCCCCACTCCACCCCCACCACCTGGGATTTTACCACAGCTAAGGCTGCCGTAGAGCCAGCATCCCCTCTGCTGGACACTATGAGAAGTGCAGTCTGGCTGAGGTATAGCAAGTGCCCTCCACCTGCTACCGAATTCCACCGCACAGGCTGCTCAGCAACCACCCCCCACCTTGACCCCAGCCCTGACACACAACCCTTACCTCTTTTGGGTTTTGGATCAATGCGTCCAGAAGGCCCCCCACATAGTGGACACAGGTATCTGGGATGTTGGCATGGCTGGGAAAGGGGCATAGCACAGACTCAGTGTGGGCATTGAGGCTACTGGAATAAGCGACTGGACTTTAGCTGCTCAGCCCAAAGCCTGGGCCAGACCCTCCTAAAAGGCTCCCCAATCCATGGCTGCTTCCCAGCATCCAGATGCTAAGACTCACAGTGCCAAGAGGTGGGTGACCACTTGGTGGGGAATAAGGCGCTTCTGGGCCATAGAGCCTGCTTCCCAGACCACAGCTTCCCGAATGGCTCCATCCTGGAAACGCCGAAGCTCTGAGCGAGATCCCCAGAACTGGCGGAAGTCAGAAGCCTGAGGAAAGGCAATGGGTGGTAGGAGAAATCAACAAAGATGGACTCTGTCAGAAACCCCTGAAAGGCTGCAATCTAAGCGGATGAGGGTAATCCACACTTCTGCCAGCGCACAGCTTGGATTCCCAAGACAGGCCCAAATCATCCCCAGACCACGGCTCCTCACCTCTGGCTGGTTGGCCTCTGGACCCAGCTCAAGGACACTGGTCAGCCCCTCAGGCCGGAGGAGCAATCCCAGGGTCAGGGTCCCAGAGTCTCTGTGCTTCGGTGGATCTTGGCTGAGGTCCCACTGAAGGGTGTAAAAAGGCTGAGCTCAACTCAAGAATGCCCCAGCTTGATTGGAAACCCAGATATAAAGATCTAGGGGCACCTGGGTGGCTCAGCTGGTCAAGTGTCTGCCTTCAGCTTGGGTCATGATCCCAGGATCCTGGGATCAAACCTCACATCGGGCTCCCCACTCAGTGAGGAGCCTGCTTCTCCCTCTGCCTCTGACCCTCCCCCTGCTTATGCACACTCTCTCTGTGTAATGGATAAAAAAAAGAAAGAAAAAAAGAAAGAAAGAAGAAATAAAGAAAGGTAGGTAGGTAGGTAGATCTAGCTAGAGGAATGGTGTCTTTTGTATCCCATGGGACTCTGGATCTAGTCCCCCTTAGGCCCACAAACTCCCCACCACCACAGCACCTCACCTCTGACACTGGGGGCCGAGAATGGGCCAGCAGGTGCAGACGGGACCCCAGACCTTGCTCCAGGAGCGTGGTCAGGGAGCCCAAAGCAGCAGAAACATAGTCCCCACCAAGATCCTGCAGCTCTGGCCACAGCTTTAGCCGGTGACATGCTGCCTGTAGGCGACTCAATGGATGGATACTAGAGGGGCATAGAGGGACAAAGAGACAGAATGAGGTGCTGCTGACCTCAAAGACCACCCCCCTCAAAACAAGGAAGATCTAAAGATCTAAAGATCTGCCCCATCACTGCAGCCCCAGGGGAAAAGGCCCCACTGACAGAGCCTGCCACCCCTAAACTTACTGCAAGACATGGTCAAAAGCCCGGATCATGGGTTTGGGAGTCATCAACAGAAGCTGGAATCCGTCATCAGCTCTACTGTCCAGCAATGCCATAGACAGCCGTGCCTCATGCTGTACCTGGGGCCACAGGATAAACAGGTAACTCACATGTGAAACTATCACCACTCTACCCCTCTCTTCATTGACCTGAGGGCTCAGACCAAGAGACATGCCTGACCTAAGCTCTTTGGAGAGGAGTTTCTGGGGCTCTGGGACTGGCAGAAGGGGCAGAATCTGGACCGGGACATGAGGGGTACCCAGGAGAGGGAGACGACTCGATTCGTACCTGGTGGTAAGTAGAGGCAGTAACATCAGCACAGAGATTGAGAAAGCCTGAGGAGTCCAGGAAGACAACAGAGAAGGCCTGGTGGAAGTCAGCCAGGGCCGGCTTGGAGGCACAGAGAGAAATCAGTTAGGGTTGGGGCCTTACCATCAAGCCTCCTTGTCCAGACCCAACCCTGCCCCACTCACCAAGGAGGGATCTGAGCTGAGACATAGGCTGATCCCGTTGACTGTCAAATCTGTGGTGGCTGAAGTGAGCCAGAGAAGATGGGTGTATCAGACGGTATCTTCTTCCCAGGGGACCCAGCCCTAATGACACTGTGCCTCCGGTCAGGTGACTACAACTGCCTGCCTCCAGAATTCAGTTTGTTCAACTGTTTGATGGCAACAAACTGAATGATCCCTGGTAGGATGAGAGGATTCACAGGAAGAGTGGAATCCTTGGCCTTTCGGGGTCTAGCCACCTTACCCAGAAACTGCAAGACGTTCCTCAGGACCTGGTAGCCACTCATAGTGGTGTGGATCTTGCATGTGGACACAAGGAAGGCAACCAGCATGGAGACAAGGAACCCACTGAACCCTCCCAGGCCCTGAAAATGAGATGGAGAGAGCGGCCCAAGCTTAGGGTCAGCCCGCCACCAAGTGAGGCATGGAAGCTGTGCCACTCCCAACTCACCTTGTCCAGTTCCCGCTGCCGCAGCCAGACCTTCAGAAGTGCTACACCATCCTTCAGCCCCAAGGCTGAGCCCAGCACAGTGGACAGCAGCTGCATATGGGACTCAAGGGTCATGTCCTGCAGGACCCATGTGTTATAGTGGGGGGTGGGAGGCTCCGGGCTACCTGTGGGAGAGGGGAAGCCTCGGGAGGAGAAATCCCCACAACATCCTTCCCTTCAGCTCTATCTTGATACCACTGCCTGCTTACCATCCCCTGGGGGACTCTGCCCTCGGTACCAGGCAGAGCGCACATTGTTCTTAGACGGCAACAGGCGGCAGGGGCGGAAGAAGTCAGGTGGAGGGCACGGATGCAGACGTACGGTGACCAGGCGCTCATCCTTCCCTGGGGGAGACAGGGAGTGCTGAGATCCTGCCAGGGGGTGCCCTGTACCACCCTCCTCCTAAGTGAGGGCCCACGCCCTCCCACCTTAGAATCTGAGGTCCTTATACCTTCCCCTTCAAACCTGAGGCCCAAACCACTCACCTTGGATTTGAGGTCCCCACACCTCCCCCACTGGATTTGTCACCCCAGACTGTGCCTTCGGCCCAGTGTGTGCCTCTCACCAGGAGGCCGAAGCAGCAATGAGGGTTTCAGGTGGCAGCCGTTGGTGTAGGAGAAGCGAACACTGCCAAAGAGGGGGTCTTGGCCTAGATGGTGAGCCAAATGGGCCAGGTAGAAAGCGCGCTTGCGGAAGTAGCGCTGATTCAACCCATCCTTGTCCTGTAGGATCTCCTGGGGAGGGTCACAAGAAGGGAGAGATGACCAGGCACTTAACTGCTAGTTGTGAGAGAGCTGGGGGGCCAGGATGAAGACAAGGTGAGTCACAGTTAGAAACCTCAGGGATATTTGGGGCACCTGGGTGGCTTGGAGGGTTAAGCCTCTGCCTTCAAGCTCAGGTCATGGTCTCAGGGTCCTGGGATTGAGCCCCACATCAGGCTCTCTGCTCAGCGGGGAGCATGCTTCCCCTTCTCTCTCTGTCTGCCTCTCTGTCTACTTGTGGTCTCTCTCTCTCTGTGCCAAATAGATAAACAAAATCTTAAAAAAAAAAAGAAAGAAAGAAAGAAAGAAAGAAAGAAACCTTAGGGGTCTTTCCTGGCCAGAGTGTCCGAACCAGGGCTAACAACAATATACTTAGCTCTCAGACAAGGAAGGCAAAATTCCAAACAGCAGCAACTGATCCAAGGGCACATTTAAGCTGCCCTCAAGAAGACAGCAAAAGAACAAATTTTGTTTGTTGTTTTTTTAAGATTTTATTTATTTGAGAGAGTGAGAGCACGAACAGGAGTGAGAGGGAGAAGCAGGCTCCTCACTGAGCTGGGAGCCCAATGTGGGGCTCAATCCCAGAACCCTGGGATCATGACTGAGCCGAAGGTAGACACTTAACTAACTGAGCCACCCAGGGACTTCTGCCCTTTTTCCAGTTCAGATTTCAACCTCCTGGCAAGTGGCAAATGGGAAAGAAAGAGGGACCCAGGAATTTGCAGGTGGTCAAGGAACAGGTCCCTCATCACCCAAATACTGGACCTCACCCTGGGCATGGTCACTGCCATGTCCACATTGATGTCCGGCCGGATGCAGGTACCCAAAAGGTAGCTGCCCACAACAGTGACCTGGGCTGGAGGCAGGAAGCGGAAACAGCCCTTCACGGTATAGGGCACTTGGTGGACGGGTACTCGAACCCCAGCTGGGAGCCAGGTCTGGTCAGTCAGCTGTGGGGACAGAGACAGTGATACATATTAATTTGATTGCCTTTCTGACATGTCCCCCTTGACGTCTAGTAGACATCTGAAATTAAACACTTCAACATATTTGAAAACTCTTAGTCTTTCTGTAAACATGTCCTCCTCATTAAGGCAACTTCACAGTAGTTGTTCAAGCCCAAAACATTTAAATCACCTTCACTCATCTCCATTAAGAACACCCATTCCACTTTCAAGAGCATCTAGACACCGACCACTTCTCTACTTCTCCATCCTAGTCTGAGATACTACCACTTTCTTGGGGATCATCACATAATAGGTTTCTAACTAGTCTCCCTGATTTTACCTCTATCTCCTGCCATTCTACTTTTTTTTTTTTAAGATTTTATTTGCCAGGGGCACCTGGGTGGCTCAGTGGGTTAAAGCCTCTGCCTTTGGCTCAGGTCATATCCCTGGGTCCTGGGATCGAGCCCAGGACCGCATCGGGCTCTCTGCTCAGCAGGGAGCCTGCTTCCCTTCCTCTCTCTCTTTGCCTGCCGCTCTGCCTAGTTGTGATCTCTATCAAATAAATAAATAAAATCTTAAAAAAAAAAAGATTTTATTTGTCTGGGAAAGCACAAGCACAGGGAGCAGCAGAGGGAGAAGCAAGCTCCCTGATAAGCAAGAAGGCCGATGGGAGACTGGATCCCAGGACCTTGGGATCATGACGGGAGCCAAAGGCAGATACTTAACCAACTGAGCCACTCACGCGTTCCTCTATTCTACTAACACAACAGTCTGAGTGAACGTTTTTATTTTTTTTTAAGATTTTATTTATTCGGGGCGCCTGGGTGGCTCAGTGGGTTAAGCCGCTGCCTTCGGCTCGGGTCATGATCTCAGAGTCCTGGGATCGAGCCCCGCATCGGGCTCTCTGCTCAGCAGGGAGCCTGCTTCCTCCTCTCTCTCTGCCTGCCTCTCTGCCTGCTTGTGATCTCTCTGTCAAGTAAATAAATAAAATCTTTAAAAAAAAAAAAAAGATTTTATTTATTCATTTGAGAGAGAGAGAGTGAGAGAGAGCATGAGAGGGGAGAAGGTCAGAGGGAGAAGCAGACTCCCCACGGAGCTGGGAGCCTGATGTGGGACTCAATCCTGGGACTCTGGGATCACGACCTGAGCCAAAGGCAGTGGCTTAACCAACTGAGCTACTAAGGCGCCCTGAGAACGTTTTTATTTTTTATTTTTATTTTTATTTTTTTTTAAGATTTTATTTATTTGACATTTGAAATGCCTCCTTCCCCCATTGCCTTTCTGAACTCATCTCCTATTTTCTCCTCATTCAATCCAAGGAATATACCAGACTTACTCCTACATTTGAGCCTTTGTGTTGACTATTTCCCCTTACCGGCATGCTCTTCCTCCCTTAGGTATCTATATGGCTGACTCACTTCCTTCAAATCTTCACACTAATGTCACTTCAATGGGGCCTACCTGAACCACCCTATTTAAAGTTGCAGACCATTCCCATCCTCTGATATCCCCACAATTCCCTTACCTTGCCCTACTTTCTCCTTTGTCCATAGTGCTTACCACTTTCTAACATTACCACACGGTTTACCTGCCATGCTTATTATCTACTATCTCTAAGTCCAACACTAGAAAACAGACCACTTTGTTCACTAATGTATCCTAAGAATACAAGTACTGCAAGGAACTAGGTGTTTGCTGAACAAATGAACACATGGCTGACTGGACTTCCAGTTGAGCCTCCTGGCAGCGAAAATGAGCTCCCTAGCACCCCACCCCCTCTGGAGAAGAGGAGGCCCTGTTTCAGAGGCCCACACTGAGGACCTCTCCGGGGCTTTTCATTTCTTCACATTACCTGCCTTACCTCTGTCTTAGGAGTTGAGGGCACCCTCAGGACCCGCTGGTTGACCTCCCGTAGGAAAGTATCAATCCGCTCCTTCTTCTTCTCTGGTATCCTCACTTCCTTTAGTAGCTCCTCTACCTGAAAAAACAGACAGGGGAGAGTCCTTCAGCATCAGGGTCCTGGGCCCACTGTCTAACCAAAGCCCCAGCCACCCAATAGTACCTGTAAGCGAAGCAAGCTGGAATGGAAGAGACTCTCAGTCTCCCGAAGCCGATTCAGCTCCTCATTGGTGGGCTCCTTATACAGTTCTGCCCGGCTAAGCTTCACTGGCTGCAGGAGGCCCTCCACTGGAGGCCCCGCCAAGGTACGCTTCTTTGAGGACTCCTTCTTTCCCTCCTTGCCTGTGCTCTCTGGAGCTGGTTCCATCTCCTGTGGCCAATGAGGAGAGAAGCCACTGTGAGGTCACAGATGTCTAGCATCCACTGCCTGAAGTGCCACCATGATAGGATGTGGGCAGAATCTTCACAGGCTCCTGTTCACTCTTTTGAATGGGAGTCCAACTGTAAAACTCAGGATTATCATTACTTAGAAGAACATTACTGAGCCCTAGGCTGAAAACACCTTGAGTTGAGGGCTCCTCTATGTGACAGCACAAGCATGGAGCCCTGCCTGGAGTTGGTAGGGTTAGTAGTTGAATAAGCCTAAGCAATGCTTGAGCTCCTTGTATTTTCGGTACCATGCACCAGGGAGTTTCCTCTTCTGCTCAGTTAGTCCTGGGAATCTGCAAATGCCACCTCCACTCTTGCTCAGGCTCCACCCCTGCCAGAAAGCCTGACTATAGTCTACATCAGTATAAGTGGCCTCTGTAAAATAGACTCAGTAAGTCATCCAATCCTCAGTAATCCCAACAGAAAATACACACTTGAAAGGAGCCCCTGAGCTCAAGGTTCCACAGTTAGTATGCATATGCTGTAAGCAGGCTTCACAGCCTGGTCTGTAGGATCCCAAACCTTCTGCCCTACAGCCCTGGGCCCCGCCCCCACTCCACGGTCCCACACGGGTGAGAGCTCTACTGAAGGGTTCCAGAAGCACCACCTTGTGCCCTGTTACAGCGGCGAGCACAGAACCGGGCACAAGAGGTTAGATCTCACACAATGACGAGGAAGACCTGGTTAGGAAAATGACCTGGTTTGGTTTCTTCCAAGTGCACAGTTCTCGAAGGAGTAAGCTTAATAAGCTTTACTGCTTCTATCCAAATAACGCTAGGTTCCATCTCCCCTGACGGTCTCAGTGCCCCAGACTGGAAACGTGACGGAATAAGGCTCTTCCAGAAGCTACCGCCTTCGCGCCCCTCGCCGGCGAACTGCCAGTCTCTGCCACCTCTGGCACGTGGAAAGTCCTCTTTCCTCCCATACAGCTCACTCACCTCTGGCTCCCCAGCAGCTCCGCGATCCTGCCCTCCCGTGGGCGCCGGCCCCATAATTCTGGGTCCAGGTCTTGCTCCAGCACTTCGGATTCAAAGCCCACGTATTCTGTACAATTTCTTCCCACGTTGGCAGAAGTGCCCAAGCCCTCCGCAGAATTACAGAAGCCTGGCAACAGAACTGCCGAAGGTTTGCGGTAAACTCCCCGCACCGCGTGGGGACAAGCCTCGTGCCGCAGGACTCCGCCCAGTTCCAGAGCCATTGGGTGAGTGCCGGAAGAATCGCTGGCCATTGGCATCTGTCACTCCCCAGGACCGCCCATCATGGGGGAGGGGCCAAACTGGATTCTCCCATTTACGGTCTCTTTGCGACGCCAGACCGGAAGCCTTTCTGCAGTTTATCAGTCGCTCTCTTTTCTTCACTTCCGCAGGTTGCGTCGAAAGGCGAAGGGTGGAGCTAGTTTGGGCGCTGAGGGCTCTTTACACCAATGACTTCTGTTCTTTTTTTCGTGTACTACATCTTATCAAATAGCCAGTTTTGTCAGTTCTACCTTCAAAATATGTCTTAAATTTACTCATTTTTTTCTGTCCTTAGTGTCAAATTTAGTCCAAGTCACATCATCTTGTGATTATATTATAAATTATAATATGTATAATATAACATTAAAAATATAAATATAATATAATATAATATATATAATTTGTTATAATATAATAAGTTATATTAAAAATTATAATACGTTCTCTCCAGTTTATGATTAATTTTTCCAAATCTACCAAAATATTGTAATAATAATAGAGTGAGCTCCCATATATCCTTCACCTACCCATCATAACTTAGTGTTTGTCTTGGGCCCCTGACTCAGTTGGTTAAGCATCTGCCTTCTGCTCAAGTCTTGCTCTCAGGATACTGGGATCAATTCCCACTTGGGGCTCCCTGCTCAAGGGAAGTTGGCTTCTCCCTCTCCCTCTGCCCTTCCTCCTGCTTGTGCACTCTCTGTTGCGCGCTCGCTCTCTCTCAAATAAATAAAATCTTAAGTTAAAAGAAAAACTTTTGTCAAATTTGTCTTTATGTATTTACATACTATTTTGCAGAACCACTTGAGAATTAGTTGCACACATCCCTGAATACTTTGGCCTATATGTAATAAGAACAAGGACTAATCATAGTCCAGTTATAAAATTCAGGAAATTTAAGCTTGATTCAATACTATCCAAATTTTACTGATCATCCCAATAATGCCCTTTACATAGTAGCATTTTATTTCCTGATGCAATATCATGCATCAGTTTGGTTGTCATGTTTCCTTTCTCTGTCTTAATCTAAGAACATTTGCGAGCTCTCCCTTTTTTGGTCTTTCATGACAACACTTTTGAAGAGTATAGGACAGTTTCATTCAATAGCTTTTTCATACAGTACACATATATATGTATATATGTGTATATGTAATTACAAGTGATATACAATATACATACATAAAAATTACATATAACACATGCATATAGAATTATATCTATGCATATAATTATATAAGCATATGATTACATATACATACAATTACATATATACATATAGAAAATTACATAAGGGTATAGCTTGAATATTCATAAATGAAACATACCTATGTAACCAGCTCCCAGAAAAGAACATTTCCTGAACCTTTAGAATTTCCCCTTATTCTGCCACCTAGTCATTATGCCCCAACAGTAACTACTACCCTGACTTCTAATAGCATGGAATAATTTATTAATTTATGCAATAGCTTTTAAAGGAGTTTTTCACAAGAGTGGTCTTGTCCTCCTTCAGGCCCTTTCCATGTGGTTGCCAGAATGAGTGTTCCAAAACTATCACTCTATCATGTCACTCTCCTCTTAAAAATTCACCAGTGACCCCTCCAGGGCTCCTGGAAGGCGCAGTTACTTAAAAGTCTGACTCAATCTAAGCTTGGGTCTTGATCTCAGGGTCCTGAGTTCAATCCCCCTGTTGCAGGATTTTTCTCTCCATTGGTTCTTGATCATGCCACTTTGAAGAATGAAGAGATAAACGAATGAAGAGATAAAGAGAGAGTGATGGACACCAAAGTAAGGTTTATTGTGTGATAGCAAAGTGATAGTACAAAGCTCCCAAGGAAGGAGTGGACCCAAAGGGGTTACCACCAGAATGTCTAAGTTTAGGAGTATTTATGGGCTTGTTGGCAGGCTGTTTTAATCTGATTAACCCTCCCTGTGCCTGTTATCCAATCAGGTTTTTGTCCTGTGAGAAAGGGTGGAGGGCTCCTTGTGTGTAAAATCCTTTGAAGGGTGGTTTTCTTTGTCGGGGGGCCTTATCCCACCTGCCTGCCTTCCACCTATCCTTCATTACCAATGTTGGGCTCCATGCCCAGCATGGAGCCAGCTTAAAACAAAAAACAAAAAGCAAAACCTCAGCAGTGGCTCCCAAATGTACTTAGGATGAGATATGAGTTTATATAAAGTGCTTTACTGGCTATGACATCCCTTTTCTTTTTCGTTTTAAGATTATTTATTTATTTGACAGAGAGAGAGAGAACAGAGGGAGGGGCAGAAGGAGAGGGAGACAAGTTGACTCCCAGCTGAGCAGGGAGCCCAACTGGGGCTCAGGGCTTAATCCCAGGACCCCGAGATCACAACCTAAGCCAAAATCAAGAGTCAGACGCTCAACCGACTGAGCCATCCAGGCGCCCCATTCAACCTTTTTTTGATACTCCACCCCTTGTTCACTTAGCTTCAGCAAAATAAGCCTCTCAATTATAGCACATTCTTCCCATCTCGGAAACTTGAGCCAAGCTGTTTGCTCTGCTTGGAATGCTTTTTCTTGTCTTTTTCTCTTTTTCATCCTTCAGTTGTCAGGATAAGTATCACCTATTTAATTAGGCTTTCCCTGACCATCTAATCTGAAATATGTTTTCCCCTATCTTGTGATCCCATTATTTTCTTTTTTTTAATAGGTTTTGATTGTTTATCAATTGTCTCTTAGTCCTTGACTGTAAATTCATGAAAACAAGGACCAGTTTTACATAGCCAATGCTTAGCACACTGTAAATACTCAATAAATGTTTACTGAATGAATGAATGAATGAGTGAATGGATGTAGCCACTGTTAACCTTCCAATCTTCTCTCTTACCATCGAACTATTTGATTTTCCCTACTTATCTCGCTTTTTTGTTCTGGGCCTTTGAACTTGCTATCCTTTTTGCTTAATGTTTTGACCCCCCCCCAGCTTTATTGAGATATAATTGTTGGATAACCTTAAGTTTAAGGTATACAAGGTGATAATTTGTTACATGTATGTGTTACAAAATGATTACCATAGTAAGGTTAGTTTACACATTTAACGCGTCCTTCGTCTCACATAATTACCATTTGTTGTTGTTTTTACAGTAAGAACATTTAAGGTCTATTCTCTTAGCAACTTTCAAGTACGTAATACAGTATTGTTAACTACTGTCACCATGCTGTACATTAGATTCCCATAACTTATTCCTCTTATACCTGGAAGTTTGTATCCTGTAACCAACATCTCTTCATTTCTCCTACCCTTACTTCCTGACACCCACAACCTACTCTCTGTAAGTTTGGCTTTTTTAGATTCCACATATAATTGAGATCATACAGCATTTGTCTTTATCTGACTTTATTTCACTTAGCATAATGCTCTCAGTGTTCGTCAATACTGTCACGAAAGGCAGGATTTCCTTCTTTATGGTTAAAGAATGTTTTGATGGTTAAGGAAGGTTTCCTGGAGGAGATGGGTTTGTGCTAAGTCTTGAAGCATAATTTGGGTTTGAATTGACTGAATAGAAGAAGCAGCACTGTTGTAATCTGATCAAGCACTGAGGAAGATCAGATAGCTAAGTCAACCACTCATTCCACACTGGTTGCCATTTAAGAAATGGCAAGCACTGTGTTCAGTCTCAAGGATAAAGAGATAAATAAGACATGATGATCACAAGTCAAAAACCTGGAATTATGATCTTGCCCTCACATTTTATAGGCTGGTCTTTCTATTCCTTTTTTTTTTTTTTTTTTTTTTGGATCTAGTTTTGACCTTTATTCAAGAGACCAGATGGGTTGCTCCAGGATCTGGTTGCCAGCCCTGAGGCCAAGCAAAGGTGGAAACCCACATCTGGTCCTGCTTTGCCCTGAGCTGCAGCCTTAGCCCCAGGATCCTGTTTGCCACCATCTCAGGTGCAGGCAGAGAGAGCCTGGGAGAACTGGAAGTTGCTATTGATTCATTTAAAAAAAGAAAAATACAAAACCAACCAAACAAACAAAGAAACAAACTCACTTTATTGATTTGGAACTTTTTCTTAAACAAACAAAGAAAAATCACTAGGACTCCCTGTCCTCCCGCCACAGCTGTATATAATCCACCATCTGGGGCAGAGGGTGGGCATATGAAGGCCGTTGACCCCTGTATTCATTTAAATGTAACCTCAAAGAGGCTTATTCTGCCTTTCTCCTGCCTCCACTTAAAATTTATATTTACCCCTGGTGCACCTGGCTGCTCAGTTGGTAGAACTGGCAACTCTTGATCTCAGGGGTTGTGAATTTGAGGTGACGTTGGGAGTAGAGATTACTTAAAAATAAAATCTTAAGGGGCACCTATGTGTCTCAGTTGGTTAAGCATCTGACTCTTGATTCTGGCTCAGGTCATCATCTCAGGGTTGTGAGATCAAGCCCTGCAATGCTTTCAGTGCTGGGAGTAGAGCCTGCTAAAGATTCTCTCTCTCCCTCTGCCCCACCCCCCTAAAATAAATAAAATAATTTTTTTTTAACTGCATTCACCCCCCCACCCAAAAAAGAATAGTAAAAAGTAAAATTGCATTCACTCCAAAATTTTCAGTTTTAGGCCCTACTTTAATCACCTTCATTAGTACTCACCCAAACTGGCAATGATATTATTTATCTAGTAATTACTTGTTTTTGTGTGATTCAGTCTCAGCCACTAGAATGTAAGCTCCATGAGAGCATGACTAAATCATTTCCATCTCATTCACTACTGTATCCTTGGCATTTAGCATAGGGCCTGTCACATAGCAGGCTCTCAATAAATATTTGTCAAATAAATGAATGGCTCTTTCTTAAGAGCTCCTCAGAGTCCAGGAGAAAGATGTAAACAAATAATTGCAATATAGCATTGGCAGTGATATGATATGTACAGATTGTTATGGGCATGTTAGATTAGGAATATTATAATACTTTGGTTAAAAGCAGACATGCTTAAGTGGGATGGCCAAGGTTCAACTCCAGGTTCTAACATTTATGCACTGGGTGACCTTGGTAACGTTCTTAACTTTTCTAAACGCTTTTTTTTTTTTTTTAAGATTTTATTTATTTATTTGAGAAAGAGAGAGTGAGAGAGGGAATACAAGCAGACGGAGTGGGAAAGGGAGAAGCAGAGCAGGGAGTCCAATGTGGGGCTCCATCCCAGGACCCTGGGATCATGACCTGAGCTGAAGGCAGACACTTAACCGACTGAGCCACCTAAGCTCCCCTCTAAAAGTTATTATACTCAGGAATGGGGAGCCTGGGTGGCTCAGTGGGTTGGGCCTCTTCCTTCGGCTCGGGTCATGATCTCAGGATCCTGGGATAGAGCCCCACGTCAGGCTCTCTGTTCAGTGGGGAGCCTGCTTCCCCCTCTCTCTCTGCCCGCCTCTCTGCCTGCTTGTGATCTCTCTCTGTCAAATAAATAAATGAAATCTTAAAGAAAAGAGTTATTATACTCAGGAAAACAGATGTTCTGGTATGGATGTCATGGATTTTTTGACAATTAAACAGGATACTGCTTGTAAAGAGCATGTTACATACTGATGCACAGTATGTGCTAGCTATTTTTTTCTAGCTATTATTATTAAAGAAAGATTGTAGCTCCTTAAGAGCACTATTTGACTTACATGTGTTAACATACACAGTATGAAAAAAAAAAAAAAAAGCTGGTCCCCTAAAACGTGTCACTCTATAAGGTCAGAATTAACCTCTCTAAAACAAATACCCCTACCTCTCATTTATCTTCCAAGATTTCCGTATCTTTTCTCTTTGTTAGAAAGAATCAATTCTTCAGAAGAGCCCTGGTTGAGGAGTGTCTGGGTGGCTTAGCCAGTTAAATGTCTGTCTTTAGCTCAGGTGGTAATCTCAGGGTTCTGGGACTGGCCCCATGATGGGCTTCCCTGGTCAGAGGGGTGAGTGCTTCTCCCTCTCTTTCTGCCCCTCCCCCTGCTGTGTGTTGTGCGCTCCTCTCTCTCTCTGTCTCAAATAAATAAATAAAATCTTAAAAAAAAAAAAAAGAGCCCTGGTTGAAGGGCATCAGTTGATGCCCTACAGACGGGGGAAAGTGTCCTGTTTTCTTTACCACCAGAGGGCACCAATCAGTCAAGTCATTTTACCTGTCAAAACACTATAGGAAAGCTCTAGGAAGCTGTTTCTGCCATCCATTCGTCTGACAAATATATTTTGAGTACCTACAACATGCCAAACACTGTAGTAGCTTGTATATAAAAAAGAACCTTGTACAAACAAGACCTGTCATCCTTATGGAATTTATAATCTTGAGCACCTACTATGCATCTGAAAGATCCTATTAGACATGGGTGTGGAGGGTGGGGTTCAATTTGTTGTTGTTGTTACTGATTGTTTTCCTGCTCTTGCTGTAAGCTCACGAGAACAATTACTTAGTGTCTACTTTGTTTCAAACAATGTGCTGGTTGCTGTAATTCCAGGCATGAATAAGACACACTTGCAACCTACTAATATACAATGTCTTACCTGCTAGGATAAAAAGGCATGAGACAAATTCTAGACTTCCTCTGACCTGAGAATGGAGAACCTTAGTACACACTTCATTATCACATTAGGTTATGAGCCTTCAACAGATACATCTTTATTAGCCCTCTACCTTGGGGCCATGATCATTGCAGATGTTAACTAGGAATTTGTGAGTTTATTTGAACTCAGGGAGCAGCTTTTGGTCTGGCTGTCAGGTGTATGTTACAGTGGGTTAGACTAGGGATCTACCATCTTCTGGGTCAGGGTGGGACTGTGATGAGTTTATGAGGGTGAAATGCTTTGAAGATGAACTTTCTGCCTATTTGTCCACTCACATCCTTGTTATTAAAGGTGTCAACATCATCTCCCACGTTTCCAGGTCAGCAATCTTTTTGTCCCTAAATTGAATGGTAGAGGAAGGGAAGTAAGAATGGTTGAGGGCTGGTAGCCAGAATACAGCTATGTCTTCAATTTTTTTTTCTTTCTTTGAAGCTCCTATTTATGGATCATTTACCCTGTGCTAGTCATTGTGTCAAATGCTGTATATAGATGATCTCATTTAATATTTATAATAGTTTAAGTTAGGTGTAATTAACCCTTTATTACAGAAGCTGATGAATAAGGAATGGATAATGTAAATGGTGGGGCTAGGGTTGGAACTTAGGATCTTTTTGATCTTCAAATTCTAAATGTGTGGAATTATCACAGTATCCTGACTTTTCTTTTTTTTTTTTTTTTTAAGATTTTATTTATTTATTTGACAGAGAGAAATCACAAGTAGGCAGAGAGGCAGGCAGAGAGAGAGGAGGAAGCAGGCTCCCTGCTGAGCAGAAAGCCCGATGTGGGGCTCGAACCCAGGACCTGGGATCATGACCTGAGCCGAAGGCAGCGGCTTAACCCACTGAGCCACCCAGGCGCCCCTATCCTGACTTTTCTAAGGAAAAATTTCAGTGGTTATCACAGGACATGCCTTCCCAAGAGAACAGGCTACTCTAAATCATGAGGATTTAAGACTGTCTCCGCATCTCACTTCAGTTATGATTATCTTAAAAGTCCCTCAGTTCCACGTCAGACCTTCCAGTTGAAAGATCTATAGGGGTCAAAGTTCAACCACAGAGCGCCTGCATGTGTGTGTGTGTGTGTGTATACATTTTTTTTTTTCGTTAAAGATTTTATTTTTAAGTAATCTCTACACACAAGGTGGGGCTTGAATTTGCTATCTCAAGATCAAGGGTCTCAAGCTCCGGGACTGAGCCAGTCAGGTGCTCCCATAGTACTTCATTTTACAAATAACAGGGTTGCCTAGAGCACTTGCCCCAAATCACAGGGAAGGTCTAGGAACCCAGGTTTAGTCTGCGTTACTACTTCTCTCTTTATTTCTCACCACTTCCTCTTTGTAGTTAAGAAGAGAAGTAGAAGCTGGCCTATCTGCCTTCCCCATTTCTCGGATGGGAATCTGCTCCCCCACCCCACCCCTCCACACCCCGGTGGGTGACACACTGCTCTCCAAAGAACACACGGGCTTGAGGGCCCTGCATAAGATATGTCGGGACACTTGTTCCCACCGATAAGATTCATAAACTCAGCATATTCGTGTCAAGCACCTACTGAGTGCAGGTACGGCCGACTTTGTGTCACGGAGAGAGGCCTGAAGAGGACCAGGGTTCCACGGAGGATGGCTGTGGAAGCCTGTGGATACCTACGCATAGGGAGTGGAAGGGAAGGCGCTGACAGCTCTAGGACCAGTGGTCCCTTCCTGGGAGCTCCCTAGAAACCGCGGCGTCCAGCCGCACACCGTCATTTTGGGGCCAAGGGCATCCCCTGTAGCTACGCTCGCTGGGCACAGCAGCTTGGCCCTTTAAGGGCGGGGGACACACGTCGGCGTCACAAAGCGCCGCCACCGCGCCGGGTGGCAGAAAGGAGGCGGGGAAATGAGCGGAGGAGGGCGGGGGAGGACGAGGAGGGCGGGGGAGGGAGGGGCGTGCGCACGCGCGTCTGGCCGCCCGCCTCCGAGAGCCGCCCTCCCTCCCGGCGCGCGCCCCTCCTCCCTCTCTCCCTCCCTCCCTCCCTCCTTCTTCTTGGCTCCGTCGCTCCCGCGGCGCGAGGCGCTCTCGCTCTTCTCCTCCTCCTCCTCCTCCGTCGTCGCCCCTCCCCCCGCGCAGCCGCTGCCGCCGCCGCCGCCGAGAGACCCCCGCGCGCCGCGCTCTCCCAGCCCTCCGGCCCCGCGCGCCCTTCGGCCCCGGCAGCCCCTGAGGAGAACGAGAGGGCGAGCGAGCGCGGCGCTCCCGGGCCGGCTCGGCCCCCTCCCCTCACCATCGCCGGCCCTTCGCCGCCCTCCTCCGCTTCCACCCCCTCTCCCCCCCCCCCCCGTCAAGTTGAGGCCCCCTCCGGGGGGGGGAGGCCCGGGACCGGGAGCGAATTCCCCTAACTCCCTCGGCCCCTCCCCCCACTTGGCCGGAGTGTGAGGAAAAGGGCCCGGCCCGGCCCGCGTCGTGTGTGAGGAGGACCCGGGCCGGCCCACGGGCCTTCTGGGGCCTGGTCCGGCCCGCCGGTTGTGTGAAGACAGGGGCCCGGTGCGGCCCGGCGGAGGGCGAGCGGAGGGGAGGGGCCTCGTCCGGCCCGGCCGGTGCGAAAGAACTGGGGCTCCGGCCCGGCGCCGCCGCCGCCGCCGCGATGGCCCAGCAGCAGATGACCAGCTCGCAGAAGGCCCTGATGCTCGAGCTGAAATCCCTGCAGGAGGAGCCGGTGGAGGGCTTCCGGATCACCCTGGTGGATGAGTCCGACCTCTACAACTGGGAGGTTGCCATCTTCGGACCCCCCAACACCCTCTACGAAGGCGGCTACTTCAAGGTACCCCTACCCCCTCCCAGAGCAGGCTTCCCCAGGCGGAGGCCTCCGCTCCCCGCGGCTTGTGGGACCAAGAGTGTGAGCGCGAGTGTGTAGAGGGGGCTCCTCACCTCGGCAGCCCCCTCCCCCCATCCGTGGAAGCAGGAAGGCCTTGCTCACCAAGTGCCTTTTCTTTGTCATGGGGGCGGGGGCTGGAGGCCAGACTGCACCGGGAAATAGGAAAGCCTCTCTGGCTAGGGTAGTGGCTACCGGAGGAGGAGGGCTGTCTTTGTTTTGTTTCCCCAGCTGAGGGTGTGTGGGAAGAAAGGTGGTCTTTCCTGTCTCGTTTTCGCATCAGAACCATCCCCGCGCCGGCTGGAACTGCCCCAGAGGGCAGAGTGACCTGCGCTTAGTGGATTGGATCTTTCTTTTTTGGGGGGTGAGGGTGGGGGAAGGGTATTAGTCTGTCATTTCAGTGGCTGCCTGGAGACCTGACACTTTGAGGATTTGATGGGCCTCTTGCGTGGTGGTAGTTCCAACTTCGCATTCCAGTAGGCGGTAATGAATAGGACCCTGGGGTGGTAAACAAGGGTGCCAGCGTTTCCTTGTCTTTCTCTACTTGAGGGAACGCTAATTTAGCCCCCTCTCTGTTTACTTCAGTGGTATTTCAAAATGCCCTTTGTCCTCACCCCGCCACCAACTTTACTGGCTACCTCCTACCCCCCCCCCCCCCCCCATGTAGGAATATCTGCAGACGGTGGAACGTGTTATGTAGGGAGATTGATAGTTTCCCACTTCAGGGAGACAGAAGAGAAACGTTTTACTCAGGTGGTTAGCACTAGCGAATGGGGTGGTTTCACAGATGAAAAGTATCTGAGGTGAGAGGTTTTCACTGAGTAGGACTGTTCCTTATGCACCCATTATTTTAGAACAGTGGTTATTATCATGATATCCTGAATCCAGTGGTTTTCTTTCTTTTTTAAAAATTCCATTTCTTTTTTTAAATTTTAAGATAACTTGTTGATACTGGGGTTTATTGTTTTTTTTTTGTTTTTTTTCTGTTTTTCTTTTATCATTTTTATAGGGACAAATCATAGATTGAAGGTAGAATGTTTTAAATAGTGGAGGCAGAGACAGAAAATTAATGCTAGGGAATCCATTTAATTTTATTTCCAAAAGTAAGTAAAATAGAGCAGTGAGTCAATCTTTGTTTTGAAGGGAGGGGCTATGTTGGCATAAGTTTTAAAATGAGTGTCTTAGTCATGTAGTTATGATGTACATTTTTAGGACTATCCAGTTTTGTTTTTTTGTCCTTCTTAAGGTAGAACCTTCACTGTCAGCTTTGAAATTGGGTCAACTTTGTAGAAAATGTGAAAAATTGACAGGGAGATGTTTAATGTTCACGCCTGTGGTAGTCTGTGAATACCTAGCAAAAACACATTTTTATTTATTTATTTATTTATTTTTAAAGATTATTTATTTATTTATTTGAGAGACAGAGATCACAAGTAGGCAGAGAGGCAGGCAGAGAGAGAGGAGGAAGCAGGCTCCCTGCCGCACAGAGAGCCCGATGCGGGGCTCTATTCCAGGACCCTGGGATCATGACCTCAGCCGAAGGCAGAGGCTTTAACCCACTGAGTCACCCAGGCGCCCTAAAAACACATTTTTAGAAGATTGTGTAAGAGCAGTTCTCTTACCAACTATATGCTTAATGTCTTGTGGTCACCGTACATTATACCTTTTAGATGCAGATATTAACGAACAAGTTATTAGTGACAAATTGGAGAAGGTATTGCTGTGTCTGCTGGCTAACTTTAGTGACATGAAGTTTAATTTCCATGAAGTGTCATTATTTGGGACAGTTGAGAGTCAAGGTGAATGGGTACTAATTAGAATAATCTCTATTTTAGTGTTTTGAAAACTATGTGAAAGGAAATAATGGGTGCAAATTGCAATATTTTTGCTTAAGTAGCAGGAAAAGGACTGTGGAGAATTCTCTCAGTTTGAAATAGGGAGTATGGGAAGAGGATTTCCTACGGTGGCAAACATTGATTTCAGTTAAGTGCTTTGTAATTTCAGCCCTACTAGAAAGAATGGTTGAATTTCTTTGTATATGTTAGATTTCTTAATTTTTTTACATTTATTTTATTTTTTAAAGTTTTTGTTTGTTTTGTTTTGTTTTTTAATTTGAGAGAGAGCAAGCATGAGCAGTGGGGAGGCAAAGAGAGAGGGAGAAGTAGACTCCCTGCTGAGCAGGGTGCCTGACCCAGGGGTGAATCCCAGGACCCTGAGATCATGACCCGAGCCAAAGGCAGACACTTAACCAGACACTTAACCATTTAACCTGGCTAAACCACCCAGGCACCCCAATCTTTTTTACCTTTAATTAGGACATTTAATAATGTATGAAAATTCTTAGGTTTTATGTTTTAGTTTTGTGTGAGAATTCTGTCAATTTTGTTTTCTTATATTTTATTTCTTATCATATGGCCTTTTATCCCAAAAGTCTTCTGTTGAAAAAAGGTAAGGGGTGCCTGGGTGGCTCAGTGGGTTAAAGCCTCTGCCTTCAGCTCAGGTCATGATCTTAGGGTTCTGGGATCGAACCCCGCATCAGGCTCTCTGCTCAGCAAGGAGCCTGCTTCCTCCTCTCTCTGACTGCTCTGCCTACTTGCGATCTCTGTCTGTCAAATAAATAAATAAAATCTTTAAAAAAAAAGGAAAAAAGGCAAATTTATGGTCACGAGCAGTTAATACTGGTGACAGGTCTCTAAAACCATTGTTTTTTATTTCATTGCTTTTGTCATAAAACAAGGCTTTTAGTGTATTCCACTACAGCTGCAGTTAAAAGTTGGCACAGACCTTTTTCTACCACTATTCTCCCATATCAAATGATAGTTCTTGAACATTTAGTATAATTTATTTTCAAGTTAAATTCTTTTATTTTGCATAATAGATTCTGAAGGCAGTGAGACCGCCATTCATTTTTAAATTTTTCATAATGTTACTCTTTTACTTTTATATATTAATAGGCTTCTTATTGATCTTTTTCACCATGAAATAGTTGGCTCCAGTCTAACTATGGCATCTGTTGTGGTAGAAACTGGGACTTCGTATTTCACAAATTTTTTTCTATTCATCTTGCTTTTGTTTTTTAAACATCTCAAAAAAAAAATCTCAAGTTGTGTGTTTCTTAGCTCTGGGATTTGGGGGTAGCATGTGTGATGGGTATAGGTAGTTTCTTGTTCCTGTATTTCTGGATATTATAAAATCTTTTTGGCCTTGATTTTTGCCCAGTCTTGATCTCTTAAGACTTAGAGAGTGAACGTCTTTGCTGCTTCTATTTTTTCCTCTAGGGGTCACTCATTAAAAAACACAAAGTAGGAAATGGCTTGGAACAGAGAACACCTCTGAACTTAATTTTGCTGCTGTGGAGCAAGTTGGAATTTTATTATGTTACTGGATAAATAAGTTGTTGATCAAGTGAGCAGTTAATGATGACTTAACAAGTTCACTATCTTTTCAAGTACTTCTGCTAGTGATCATAACTTAGTATGGCTGCTTTGGTATAGAACTCCTTGGAGCTCCTGCATTATGTACTGAAAGCGCGGTAGCAGTGAGTCTAGAGATCAGAAAGTGAAGAGTGCCTAGGGGTGCCTGGCTGGCACAGTAGTTGGTAGAGCATGTGACTCTTGATTGCAGGGTCATGAGTTCGAGGCCTATGTTGGGTGGAGAGATTAAAAAAAGAAGGAAAGTATTTTTCATGATGTTCATAACTTAAAAGTTTAAATGATACAGAAGACTTAAAATATTGCAGTTAACTTTTCATAGGTTGATTTTATTCAGTAATGTGGTTGAGACAGTGAAATACAGGTTTTTCCATTTTTAGAAAATTTCAAACTGATAATTTAGGAAAGTGTTTGTTGTATACTATAAGTTTTCCTTAATCGAAGCTTCTTTATCAGACTTAACACTTTCATTTATTTATTCATCTTTTAGAAAAGATTTTATTTTATTTATTTATTTTTTAAAATATTTTATTTATTTATTTGACAGACAGAGATCACAAGTAGGCAGAGAGGCAGGCAGAGAGAGAGGAGGAAGCAGGCTCCCTGCTGAGCAGAGAGCCCGATGCGGGGCTCGATCCCAGAACCCTGGGATCATGACCTGAGCCGAAGGCAGAGGCTTTAACCCACTGAGCCACCCAGGCGCCCCTAGAAAAGATTTTAATTTATTTCATAGTGAGAGAGCGTATGCATGGGCAAGGGGTGGGATAGAGGGAGGGGTAGAGGGAGAGGGAGAAGCAGACTCCTCCTTGCTGAGCAAGGAGCCTGATGTGGGACTCCATCCCATGCCCCGGGGATCATGACCCCCAGGCAAAGGCAGATGCTTAACAACTGAGCTACCCAGGAGCCCCTACTTTGATTTATATTAAAGAAACTCCTCAATAGTTTTACAAAATAATGGATATGTATTATTTTAATTTGTTCTGGAATAAAATGAATCTTTTCTGTACTTTGTGGTGCCCCCCCCCCAAAAAAAAACCCAACCCAAAACCCTACCAAAACTAACCTTTAGGCCTGGCAATAGCATACTCTATTTTGTGACTCTGATTCTTAAGATAGAGTTGAAACAATTATTTTAAAAAAGTGATTCTTAGTCTTTTTGTTATATGGTTTCTTTTGAGAAACAGTTTTCTTTAGGAAAACATTGGTACATATAAACTAGTTTGTATACATTTTCAGAGGGTAACTGACGGGTTAAGAATTCCGGTTTTAAAGGATTTGGATAGGCAACTTAACTTTAAAATCATAAAAATAGTGCTTTTAAAAAATAATCATATAATGAGTCTTTCTGAAATTAAAGGTATCTTATTTCTTAATTTTTCCTCAGTCTCTCTGAGAATACCTCTTAGAGCTTTTAGCTGTAACCTTTTCTGGAAGCTGAACTTGGCTTGAGTGCTGAGTGAACTAAGGCAACACTGTAAATGGAAACATAGTTAATGTCCAGTGGTTTGGGGCACTACTGTAAATGTAGTTTTAGTGTTCCCCCACTGCCCCCACATGGCAAAAGTATAGCACCTCAGTATTTTATAGAATATTCTTTTATCCTGTTGATTCCAATATGCTTTTTAAAAAAAATTTTAATTTAAAAAAATTTATTTATTTATTTGACAGAGAGAGAGATCACAAGTAGGCAGAGAGGCAGGCAGAGAGAGAGAGAGAGGAGGAAGCAGGCTCCCTGCTGAGCAGAGAGCCCAATGAGGGACTGGATCCCAGGACCCTGATATCATGACCTGAGCTGAAGGCAGAGGCTTAACCCACTGAGCCACTCAGACGCCCTGCCTTTTTTTTTTTTTTCTTTTAATTTAAGTTTTTAACTTGTTGGAAATTGGGATGTGCCTTAAAATTGCTATCAACCAGGTGGCACTTGAGACCTAGTTGTGAGAGAACCTTTCACTGAAATCTTCTAATAAATTTTTTTTGAATGCCAGACTCGGTGTCTTAAATTCGATAAGGTATTGTTTCTTTTTCTTTTTTTTCTTTCTTTTTTTTTTTTTTTTGAGATTTTATTTATTTGACAGACAGAGATCACAAGTAGGCAGAGAGGCAGGCAGAGAGAGAGAGAGAGGAGGAAGCAGGCTCCCTGCAGAGCGGAGAGCCCAATGTGAGGCTCGATCCCAGGACCCTGGGATCATGACCTGAGCCGAAGGCAGAGGCTTTAACCCACTGAGCCACCCAGGCGCCCCGGTATTGTTACTTTTTGAATGAAAGATTTGAGCCCTAGTTAATACTTTGATTGCAGCATGTTGACTCCTGTTTTTGAGAGATTTGTGTTAGTAATTTTTACTGAGTACTCACCAAAGGCAAAGCGCCATATGAAGAATAGCTATAGTAAGGGAAAGTATTAGGATATTGGTAACCATAGAGCTTTTATGAATGATCTTCTTAAAAATCTTTGTGCTGGGGCTCCTGGGTGGCTCAGTGAGTTAAGCCTCTGCCTTCACCTCAGGTCATGATCCCAGGGGCCTGGGATCGAGCCCCGCATCAGGCTTCCTGCTCAGGGGGGAGCCTGCTTCCCCACCTCTCTCTCTGCCTGCCTCTCTGCCTACTTGTGATCTCTCTCTCTGTCAAATAAATAAATAAAATCTTTTTTTTTTTTTTTAAATAAAATCTTTTAAAAAAAAATCTTTGTGCAGACTTTACAGAAATGTGAAGCGTAAGTGTTAGGTACGTGTTTGTAAATTGTAACTTAAATCAAACTTTAAAGTTTTTATGGTTTTTTTAAAAATACCTTACCTATTAGCTCACGGGCATGTTTGAGCGCACTCCCCAAAGCTTTAAAGTTTGAGCATTTGTCAACATAACTATAGTCTATCATGATAAAACCTTCTATTCCATTTTTGCAACTTAGCATTACTGTTCCTAGTTTAAGATTCCAGAAGAACCTCACTTGTTGGAGACAAGTGAATAAAGGAAGCCATCTAACAAATTGGGCCACCTCTGCTAATCTGTTATGGGGAAATAATAGTGAGGAAGGATTAGAATTCAGGGCTTAGGACTACAGAACTCCACCTTGCTTGAAAGGTCATATTTAAAACTAAATCTTTTGGGGCACCTGGGTGGCTCAGTCAGTTAGTTAAGCATCTGCCTTTGGCTCAGGTCATGATCACAGGTCCTGGGATTGAGCTACATTTTGGACTCTCCACTCAGCTGGGAGCCTGCTTCTCTCTTGCCCTCTGCCTCTCTCCCCTGTTCCTATACTCTCTCTTTCTCTGACCAAATTAAGAAAAAATTTTCTTTTACTTAAGTTTAAAGGTCCCAAGGGTAATTATTATCTGTTCCTCCAAATTATGGGTCGAGATTGTTATGATGACTTCACTGTCATGATAAATTCACTGGAAAAAATGGATTTTTTGTTTTTGGACTACTTGAATTAGAGAATGATAAATCCTGTTGCAGAAAGATTTTTTTTAAATTGGCAAATATATTTAATAGCAACTTTTCTCATTACTTTGGGGAGTGGGTTAGTGCTAGTGTTGAGAAATAGAAGTCTTTTTTGTTTGTTTGTTTTTAAAGATTTTATTTATTTATTTGATAGAGAGAGATCACAAGTACACAGAGAGGCAGGCAGAGAGAGAGGGAGAAGCAGGCTCCCCGCTGAGCAGAGAGCCCAACGTGGGGCTCGATCCCAGGACCCTGAGATCATGACCTGAGCAGAAGGCAGAGGCTTTAACCCACTGAGCCACCCAGGCACCCCGAGAAATAGAAGTCTTAAAACTAGTTTTGGAATTAGAAATGAATACATGTCTCATAGAAATGACTGTGGGAAGATGATGGGGGGGTGTAAATTTCTTAATGCGATACTGGTTTATGCTTTTAAAATAATAATGCCTTGGGACGCCTGGGTGGCTCAGTTGGTTGGATGACTGCCTTCGGCTCAGGTCATGATCCTGGAGTCCTGGGATCGAGTCCCGCATCGGGGTCCCAGCTCCATGGGGAGTCTGCTTCTCCCTCTGACCTTCTTGCTCGTGCTCTCTCTCGCTGTCTCTCTCTCAAATAAATAAAAATCTTAAAAAAATAATAATAATGCCTTAATATTTTTCCAAGTAAATTTAAGCGTCATAGGAAACTTGAGTAATTTTTTTTTTTTAAAGATTTTATTTATTTATTTGACAGAGAGAAATCACAAGTAGGCAGAGAGGCAGGCAGAGAGAGAGGAGGAAGCAGGCTCCCTGCTGAGCAGAAAGCCCGATGTGGGGCTCGAACCCAGGACCTGGGATCATGACCTGAGCCGAAGGCAGCGGCTTAACCCACTGAGCCACCCAGGCGCCCCCGAAACTTGAGTAATTTTAAATGTTAAAGCCTTTTTGTTCTTTCAGCTGAGTCTGTTAAGTGATACTCGTTACCTCTATTATAGCATCTTTAGATCAGTGCCATCGTTTTATTTTTTTAAAGATTTTATTTATTTATTTGACAGATCACAAGTAGGCAGAGACGAAGGCAGGGAGAGAGGAGGAAGCAGGCTCCCTGCTGAGCAGGGAGCTCGATCCCAGGACGCTGAGATCATGACCTGAGCTGAAGGCAGAGGCTTTAACCCACTGTGCCATCCAGGCGCCCAGTGCCATAGTTTTAATCTAGATTTCCAAATTTCATAATTCATTATTTTTCTGTTTTGTTGTATTTGCTGCATGGGCAGCTGATATTTAATTTGAGGGATAAATCCTATGGAATAATTTAGATTATGTGGCTCACTTAGTAACATACGTAGTCATTCAGATTGTAAATATCAAATGATTACTATCTTGTTGAAGATAACCATGGCCCCCATTTATAAGATAATATTAAGAACTGGAGAAGTTACAGCAGTTGGGGCAATATGTAGTAATCCTCTGTAGAAACAGAATAACTTATAGAAAAAAGTTTTTTTTTCAAAGATTTTATTTGTTTGAGAGAGGGAGAGAACATGAGCATAGGGAGGGACAGAGGGAGAAGAAGAGGGAGAAGGAGACTCCTGTCTGAGCACGAAGCCAGACAGCAGGGCTCAATCCCAGAACCCCCGAGACCATGACCCAAGCTGAAGTCAGATGCCTAACTGACTCAGCCACTGAGGTGCCCGTAGAAATAACTTTGTTTGATTTTTGATTAGCCAACATATAGTACATCGTTAGTTTTTGGTATAAGATTTTTTTTTAAAGATTTTCTTTATTCATTTTTGTGTGAGAGAGAACTCCACAAGCAGTAGTGGGACGGGGCAGAGAGACAAGTAGACTCTGAGCAGGGAAGCCTCTGTGGGACCTGATCCCAGGAGCCTGGGATCATGACCTGAGCCACAGGCAGATGGTTAACCAACTGAGCCACCCAGGTGCCCTAGAAATAAGATTTTTTTTTGGAAAGATTTTATTTATTTATTTGACAGACAGATCACAAGTAGGTAGAGAAGCAGGCAGAGAGAGAGGAGGAAACAGGCTCCCCGAGGAGCAGAGACCCTGATGAGGGGTCCATCCCAGGACCCTGGTATCACGACCCGAGCGGAAGGCAGAGGCTTTAACCCACCCAGGTGCCCCTAGAAATAAGATTTTTAAGTTTATAGTCATACCTGATATATATAATAAGACAAAGCAATAAGTTTTATTATTCAAAACAGTATCCTTCATATAATTTGAAACTTTTGAAATTGTTGGCAGAGGCACAGGTAAAATTAGTGTGTAGTATTTTATTTTCACATGTCATTAAAAAAAAAAAAAAAGATTTGGGACGCCTGGGTGGCTCAGTTGGTTAAGCAGCTGCCTTCGGCTCAGGTCATGATCCCAGAGTCCTGGGATCGAGTCCCACATCGGGCTCCTTGCTTGGCAGGGAGCCTGCTTCTCCCTCTGCCTCTGCCTGCCATTCTGTCTGCCTGTGCTCGCTCTCTCCCTCTCTCTCTGACAAATAAATAAAATAAAATCTTAAAAAAAAAAAAAAAAGATTTATTTTTAGAGACAGAGGCAGAGGGAGAAAGAGTCTTAAGCAGACTGTGCAGAGAGTGGAACCTGACTCTGTCTTACCAGTCTGAGATAAGACTTGAGCTGAAACCAAGAGCCAGAGACTTAATCGACTGTGCCATTCAGGCGTATCTATATTCACAGATCACTTTTTTTTTTTTTTAAGATGGCATTTTTTTTTTAAAGATTTTTTATTTATTTATTTGACAGAGAGAGATCACAAGTAGACGGAGAGGCAGGCAGAGAGAGAGAGAGAGAGAGGGAAGCAGGCTTCTTGCTGAGCAGAGAGCCCGATGTGGGACTCGATCCCAGGACCCTGAGATCATGACCTGAGCCGAAGGCAGCGGCTTAACCCACTGAGCCACCCAGGCGCCCCCACAAGTCACTTTTGATTGAAAAATATTATTACTCAGATTATTTACCTTATTTACCAAGTTGAATCTGAGTCAGTTTTAAATATTAAATGAAACAAAAGTCCACACTAAATAAGGAAAAGATTTGTCACTAATAAGAACATTAAGAAGTTGGACAATAGGTTCTGAAGCCCGTTCTCAAAAGAATTCTGAATTGTTTTGAGCAGTGTGGGTGTAGCACTGTTTGAGGGAAGGTATGGCCAGCCTTCTGAGGCATTTGCTCTAAAGGGGGCAAAGGTCATTAGGAAAAACAAACAAACAAACAAACACTTTTTTTTTTTTTTAAGATTTTATTTATTTATTAGACAGAGATCACAAGTAGGCAGAGAGGAAGGCAGAGAGAGAGGAGGAAGCAGGCTCCCTGCTGAGCAGAGAGCATGCGGGGTTCGATCCCAGGACCAGGACCGTGGGATCATGACCTCAGCCGAAGGCAGAGGCTTTAACCCACTGAGCCACCCAGGCGCCCCACAAACAAACACTTTTAAACCCATCTTGATCTTAATCACTCAACTGCTTTTCCCCCCCATTGGCTAAATAGGAATAATGATGTATTCATGGTGCTAAGGACTAAGCCCTGTGGAAACACCTCTATGCTAATGTTTAAAAAAAAAAAAAAGTAACTATGTTCTCAGGGGTCCCATCTGGAGTCCTTTGGAATTTGTTAATCATATTTCAGCATTTACCCTGAAAATAAGCATGACAGAAAATTTGCTAGACGAAGAGTGAAATCTCTTACTGATGATAAGGAAATTACTGTAGAATTTAGATTTAAGATTTAAATCTGGGGGCGCCTGGGTGGCTCAGGGTTAAGCCTCTGCCTTCGGCTCAGGTCATGATCTCAGGGTCCTGGGATCCAACCACGCATAGGGCTATCTGCTCAGCAGGGAGCCTGCTTCCCCCTCTCCCTCTGCCTGCCTCTCTGTCTACTTGTGATCTCTCTCTGTCAAATAAATAAATAAAATCTTAAAAAAAAAAGATTTAAATTTGGTTGAGCATCCATTTCTTGATTTTGGCTTAGGTCATGATCTCTGGGTCCTGGAATCCCCGTGCTTCCTGCTCCATACTCAGCAGGGAGTCTGCTTGTGTCCTCTTTCAGCCCCTCTATGGGCTACTGCTCTCTCTAAATCCTTTTTTTAAAAAGGGAGGGCTTTAAAATGAGGAAAGCACTTCCTGAGCTTTTAATTAAATCTCCATCTTATGCAACTTTTTTCTGAAGATTTTTTTAACGGTAAAGTATGGAATAAATTAGGTTCAGAGAGGTTCCTTAAATTAAAAATGGTGCTAATGAGTGGCAAAACTGGAAAAGTTACTTGAGGATAGGTAAGTACTATATTGAGGAAATCAGTTTTTTTCTGTTGTGACCAAATCTAGTAGTGTGTGAGTCTAAATACTCTTAGATAATGTGCTCGTTTAAGAAATGCCACTGGGTCTTTGAATTTCCTTAGCATTTGGCAGAGGAGCTAAAAGAGTAAGTACTTATTTTGGGGGGAGTCACATCCTTTGAGAATGACAGCCCCCTTCCTTCCTAATGCATGCAGTTTCAAGGAATTACTGATATCTAAATTTTTCCATAGACCTTAGATGGTCAACTCCTAGTCTAGGATATGTGGTAGACTAAAGTGGCTGAATATTTAGACTGCTTAGTTACTCTAGTTGTGCTTTTCCCTTTTGGGAAGTTGCATTTTATTTAGTTTTGACATTTTATCTATAGTTACTTGTTTCTCTGAATTAGATCTCATGTTCTTGATGACCAAAGTTTTAACTAAAAATTAAGATTGAAATATTGATTATACAGTAATACAGCAAATTATGATCTTTGTGTAGGGTTCCTTTTGTAATTTAAGTACTATAAAACTGGGGCACCTGGGTGACTCAGTCTAGTGTTCACCTTCATCTCCGGTCCTGATCCCAGGGTCCTGGGACTGAGCTGCCCATCCCTGCTCAGTGGGGTGTCTCTGCTTCCTCTCCCTGTACACATCCCCACCCTGGGTGTGCATGTGCACACCCGCGCTTACTTGCTTACAGTAAGTAAGATACTTGCAAGCAAGTATCTTATTTAATATCTAATAAAATCTTATCTAGTAAAATCTTTAAAAAAATAACAGAAAACTTATTTAGAAGAGGTTAAAAATTTTAGAACAGTGATGGTGAGAGTGATAGACATTACCCAAACCTGCCAGCCATAGCAACCTGGACCTCTGTAGTCCCTTGAAGATAAAGATTGTTACACCTCACTTGGAAAATTTAATGAAATTAAAGTAACCTAGTACTGTTTTAGCCTGCTTTTCAGAGTATCAGAAGACATCTTTTAAAACTAGATGTTTTATTTTTATTTTGTTATTATGCTCAGTTAGCCACTGTATAGTACATCGTTAGTTTTTGATGTTATGTTCAGTGATTCATTAGTTGCATATAACACCCAGCGCCCATCACAACTTGTGCCCTCCCTAATATCCATCTCCCTCCCCACCCCCATCCCCCTCCCCTCTGAAACCCTCAGTTTGTTTCCCTGTTTTAGAATTTCTTTCTTTCTTTCTTTTTTTTTTTTTAAAGATTTTTGTTTATTTATTTGACAGAGATCACAAGTAGACAGAGAGGCAGGCAGAGAGAGAGAGAGGAGGGAGCAGGCTCCCTGCTGAGCAGAGAGCCCGATGTGGGGCTCGATCCCAGAACTCCGGGACCACGACCCGAGCCAAAGGCAGAGGCCCCAGCCCACCGAGCCACCCAGGCGCCCCTGTTTTAGAATTTCTTATAAAGTGGAGGATTTTATTTTATTTTTATTTTTATTTTATTTTATTTTTTATTTTTTTTTAAAGATTTTGTTTATTTATTTGACAGAGAGAGATCACAAGTAGATGGAGAGGAAGGCAGAGAGAGAGAGAGAGAGGGAAGCAGGCTTCTTGCTGAGCAGAGAGCCCGATGTGGGACTCGATCCCAGGACCCTGAGATCATGACCCGAGCCGAAGGCAGCGGCTTAACCCACTGAGCCACCCAGGCGCCCCAGATTTTATTTTATTTTTAAAAAAGATTTTATTTATTTATTTGAGAGAGAGACAGAGAGAGAGAGAACATGAGACAGCATAAGGTCAGAGGGAGAAGCAGACTCCCCGTGGAGCCGGGAGCCAGATGCGGGAGACTGGATCCTGGTACTCCAGGATCATGACCTGAGTCGAAGGCAGTTGCTTAACCAATGGAGCCACCCAGGTACCCTAAAGTGGAGGATTTTAAAGTAGTGAGTGTAAATGTCATGTATATATATATTTTTTTTTTTTTAAAGATTTTATTTATTTTACTTGACAGATAGAGATCACAAGTAGGCAGAGAGGCAGGCAGAGAGAGAGGAGGAAGCAGGCTCCCTGCCGAGCAGAGAGCCCGATTCGGGGCTCAATCCCAGGACCCTGGGATCATGACCTGAGCCGAAGGCAGAGGCCTTAATCCACTGAGCCACCCAGGTGCCCCATGTCATGAATATTTTAATGAGGTTCTTGATACATTAAAAAATCAGAATAATTTTTATTTATTTATTTATTTAAAAAGATTTCATTTATTTATTTGACAGAGGAAGGTCACAAGTAGGCAGAGACAGGCAGAGATAGAGAGGGGAGGAATCAGGCTCCCTGCTGAGCAGAGAGGCGGGGGTTGGATCCCAGGACCCTGGGATCATGACCCGAGCCAAACCCACTGAGCCACCCAGGCACCCCAGAAAAGCCCATTTTCAAGCTGTATTTATGCTTTGATAATGTTGTGTGTGTGTGTGTGTGTGTGTGTGTGTGTGTGTGTGTATGTATGTGTATATATATATGTGTTTTTTTTCTTATTTTAAGATTTTATTCATTTATTTGACAGAGAGAGATCACAAGCAGGCAGAGAGGCAGGTAGAGAAGGGGAAGCAGGCTCCCTGCCGAGCAGATAGCCCGACGTGGGGCTCGATCCCAGGACCTCGAGACCATGACCTGAGCCGAAGGCAGAGGCTTAACCTACTGAGCCACCCAGGGCCCCCCCACCTTTTTTAAGGATTTTATTTATTTATTTGACAGAGAAGTCACAAGTAGGTAGAGAGGCAGACAGAGGGGGAGGGGGAAGCAGGCTCCCTGCTGAGCAGAGAGCCAGGCCACATGGGGCTTGATCCCAGGACCCTGAGACCATGACCTGAGCCGAAGGCAGAGGCTTAACCCACTGAGCCACCTAGGCGCTCCGTGTGTATATATTTTGTTAAGGAGTAATTTTGGTGAAGTTTAGCCAAATGTGTATGCATTTTTCTTCCCCCCATATATATAAAGTCTCCTAAATAAAAGATTAACTGCATCTTGCCTGTACTGTACATATATACCTTGACCGAATTAATTATTAACAAGGTGGAATAGGCAGGGAACTTTTAAAGTCAGTTAAATTTCTGTGTGAATTATTATAAACAAGCTCTCCTGGGTTATTGTTTGAGCTACCAAGTATGTCTTGAAGTGTACATCTCTAATGAGGCGTGTTAGACATTTCTACTAGTATGGCCCCCCCCTTTTTTTTAAAGTATGTTGTATTTATACTAAAGACTTAAACACTGAACTGAACTGTACCTTTTTTTAATATGCCTTTTCTATATTCACTCTCCGTGATATTGGACAGTGTCTACCCAGTCGCACAAGTCTAGAAGCTGGAAATAAGATGATTTCTGCTTTCTCTTTCTACATATCCAGTAATTTTTAGTACCTCATGTCTCTGCTGTTTAGCCCCTCCTCTTTATTCCTGCTGCTACCATGTAAGTTTATACTCAGTTGTCACTCACTTGGACTGTGACGGTAGCCTCTTTGCTGTCTTAAACCTCTCCATTCAGTGATGCTACCAGAGTAATCTTTCTAAAGCTCTAATCTGACTTATCTCCACCAAAAAAAAAAAGATATCTGCTCATCTTTCACAAAATTAGGTAAAATTTATTTGTGTGGCATACAAGGCCCTTCAAGAACTGTATTTCCGGGCGCCTGGGTGGCTCAGTGGGTTAAGCCGCTGCCTTCGGCTCAGGTCATGATCTCAGGGTCCTGGGATCGAGTCCTGCATCGGGTTCTCTGCTCGGCAGAGATCCTGCTTCCCTCTCTCTCTCTCTGCCTGCCTCTCCATCTACTTGTGATCTCTCTCTGTCAAATAAATAAATAAAATCTTTAAAAAAAAACAAAACAAAACTGTATTTCCAGTTCTTGCCCCATAGGTAATTTTTCACAACGCCGTTGCCTAAGTTATGTTACTTGCCTGGAATGCCCTTTTCAGCTTTTATGTGCTCTTTTTAGTCTGGGAAATTACAGCTTAAATTTTAAAACCCAATTCACTGTGATCTCTCCTGAAAACTTCTCAGGTTCATCCCTGTAACCTATGCTCTTCCTGGTTAGAATGTTTTTTTTTTTTTTTTTTTTTTTTAAGATTTATTTATTTGACAGACAGAGATCACAAGTAGGCAGAGAGGCAGGCAGAGAGAGAGGGGGAAGCAGGCTCCCTGCTGAGCAGGGAGCTCGATCCCAGGACGCTGAGATCATGACCTGAGCTGAAGGCAGAGGCTTTAACCCACTGAGCCACCCAGGCGCCCCCCTCCCGCCCCTCCCCTGTTAGACTGTTTTTTTTTTTTTTTTTTTTTAAGATTTTATTTATTTATTTGACAGAGAGAGATCACAAGTAGACAGAGAGGCAGGCAGAGAGACGGAGGGAAGCAGGCTCCCTGCTGAGCAGAGAGCCCGATGCGGGACTCGATCCCAGGACCCTGAGATCATGACCTGAGCCGAAGGCAGCGGCTTAAACCACTGAGCCACCCAGGCGCCCTAGACTGTTTTAAGATAAACCCAGACACCCTGTCTTTTCATCCGTAATTTACTGGACTCTGCAAAAGATAAGAACTCTTTTTAAAAATATAATTGTATTTTTAAAAATTTTTAAATTTTTTTTTTTTTTTTTTTAAAGATTTTATTTATTTATTTGTCAGAGAGAGCGAGGGAGAGAGAGTGAGCACAGGGAGAGAGAGTGAGCACAGGCAGACAGAATGGCAGGCAGAGGCAGAGGGAGAAGCAGGTTCCCTGATGAGCAAGGAGCCCGATGCGGGACTCGATCCCAGGACGCTGGGATCATGACCTGAGCCGAAGGCAGCTGCTTAACCAACTGAGCCACCCAGGCGTCCCAAAAATTTTTAAATTTTTTAAAAAAGATTTTACTTACCTGTTTGACAGAGAGACAGTGAGAGGGGGAACATAAGTAGGGGGAGAGAGAGAGGAAGAAGCAGTCTCCCGGATGCGGGGCTCAATCCTAGGACCCTGGGATCATGATGTGAAGGCATATGCTTAACAACTGAGCCACCCAGGCACACTGCATTATTTTACACTGAATAAACAGTAATTTCTACACCTGAAGCTAATGTAACATTGTATGTCAAATGTACTCAAATTAAAAAAAAAAAATTCCAGGGGCTCCTGGGTGGCTTGGTGGGTTGGGGCCTCTGCCTTCGGCTCAGGTCATGATCCCAGGGTCCTGGGATCGAGCCCTGCATCGGGCTCTCTGCTCCGCGGGGAGTCTGCTTCCTCCTGCCTCTCTCTCTCTGCCTGCCTCTCTGCCTACTTGTAATATCTGACTGTCAAATAAATAAATAAAATCTTTAAAAAAAAAATTCCTTAGTATTACCTAATATTCAGATTGTCCCAGTCATCTCATTGATAAATCTCTAAGTTCATTTGAATCAGGATCCAAAATTATATCCACATTTGCATCTGGTTGATATGCCTCTTAAGGTCCTTTTTTTTTTTTTTTTTTAAGTTTTTTATTTATTTGGCAGAGAGAGAGAGAGGGGAAGCAGGCCTCCCGCTGAGCAGAGAGCCTGATGGGGGGCTCCATCCCAGGACTCCGAGATCTTGACCCGAGCCGAAAGCAGAGGTTTAACTCACTGAGCCACCTATGCGCTCCTCTTAAGGCTTTCTTAATTGATAACTCAACTCTACTCTTCTCTTCTCCCCTCCCCTTTTTCCTTTCTTTCTTTTTTCCTTTTTCTTTATCCTTTCCTAGGGGGGGGATGGAGGTCCAGAGAGCACAGGGAGAGAGAACCTTAAGCAGGCTCCATGCTCAGTGCAGAACCTGATGCGGGGCTCCATCTCACAACTCTGAAATCATGGCCTGAGCTGAAATCAAGAGTTGGACATTGAGCCAACTGAGCCACCCAAGCGCCCCTCATCTTCGTCATCTTCTTCTCTTTTTAATAACAGCTTTAGGGGTGCCTGGGTGGCTCAGTTGGTTAAGCACCTGTCTTCGGCTCATGTCATGATCCCAGGGTCTTGGGATTGAGTCTGGCCTCAGGCTCCCTGCTCCTTGGGAAGCCTTCTCCCTCTCCCACTCCCCTGCTTGTGTTCCCTCTTGCTGTCCTTCTGTCAAAATCTTTTAAAAAAAATAAATAACAGGGGCGCCTGGGTGGCTCAGTGGGTTAAAGCCTCTGCCTTCAGTTCAGGTCATGATCCCAGGGTCCTGGGATTGAGCCCCACATCTGGCTGTCTGCTCAGCAGGGAGCCTTTTTCCTCCTCTCTCTCTCTCTCTCTCTCTCTCTCTGCCTGCCTCTCTGCCTACTTGTGATCTCTGTCAAATAAATAAATAAATCTTAAAAAAAATACAATTCAGTGTTTTTTAGTATATTCAGTTTTACAGTCATCATGACAATCAATTTTAGAACATTTTCTTCATCCAAAAATGTCCCATACCCATTAGCAGTCACTCCCCATTTCTCCCCAAGCTTTAGGCAACTAGTCTACTTTCTATGACTATATATTTGCCTATTCCTTAAATATACAGGTTTGTATTTCATATAAATGGAATCATATAATATAATGGTCTTCTGTGATTGGCTTCTTTAACTTAACATAACTTTTTTTTTTTTTTTTTTTTTTTTTTGTAGATTTTATTTACTTGACAGAGAAAGACACAGTAAGAGAGGGAACACAAGCAGGGGGAATGGGAGAGGGAGAAAGCAGGCTTCCTGCAGAGCAGGGAGCCCGATGTGGGGCTCGATCCCAGGACCCCAGGATCACGACCTGAGCTGAAGGCAGATGCCCAACGACTGAGTCACCCAGGTGCCCCTTAACATAACATTTTCAAAGTTCCTGTGTTAGCAAGTAATCATAATACTTCATCCCTTTTCATTGTTAAATAATGTTTCAGTATATGAACATTTGAGTTGTTTTCTACTATTTGGCTATTAAAAATAATGCTGATACGAACATTTATGTACAGATATCAGTGTGGACCTATGTTTTCATTTCTCTTGGGTATTTACCTAGGAATAGAATTGATGGGTCATATGAGAACTCAGTGTACCATTTGAGGAACTGAGACTGTTTTCCAAAGTAGCTGCACCTTTTAACATTCCTATCAGCAGTGTCTGTGAGGGTTCTGTTTTCTCTACATCTTCACCAACACTTTATCTTTCTCTTTTTTAAACTTTATTTGTTGCCAGTTGAGTGTATTTAACTACTGAACTGTTTTGGACTGGTGATAATTATATTTTATGACAAACTAAGGATGTTATTAATAATATTAAGAGTAATGGAAATTTACTATGTTTCTAACACAGGGGGTCACCAGACATAATCATGGAAAGCTCTAGCTCCGAATTTACTTAGCTGCGTATTTTTTCTGCATTATTTCTTCTCTGCTTTAATTCGTAAAACTTCCCATGCAGGATCTAGTCGTATCTTACCTTCTCATATCTCATGCAACTAAATTTAGATGAGTAGATTTGGTGGAGAAGAATACTAAATTCTTCGGAGTGAAATCTATCATGCGATATTATACTGGAATTTCATAACTTTAATGATGTAATGAGGGATATTTAGTAAGGGCATTAAGTTATTGTTTCTCTAGGAAAAAATTCAAGCAGCATGAAATTCTTTCTCTCCCTGAAAATCACTTAACTGTTAGACATTTAATCCTCTAGAAAATATTCTGTGCATATGCAGACATATCTATGCATTTTTAAGCTATAAATATGGTTATACTTAGGGGTGCCTGGGTGGGTTCAGTCAGTTAAGCATCTGACTCTTGACTTTGACCTCAGGTCATGATCTTGGGTTTGTGGGATCCAGCCCCAAGTTGGGCTTCCCAGTTGGCAGGGAGCCTGCTTGAATTTCTCTCTTCGCTGCCCCTCCCTGTGTTTGCACGTTCTGCCTCTCTCTCTCTCTCTCTCTCTCTCTCTCTCCCCAAATAAACCTTTTAACATTTCTATTGATAATACCTTCTATGACTTATTTCTTTTTTAGGGGCTGGTGGTCACAGGTGATTATCATAAAGATACCCATCCCACTCAAACCACCCCACAGGCCTAGGGCAGGGTGGTTCCCCACCCCACACTCCTGGAGTAGGGTGGTCAGATTTGTCCCCTTCTCTCTTGTTTCCCCACACTTTCACATTTTGGGGATTTCTGTGAGCCTGATCACTTAATCCCCTGTATATCTCCCCCTTTGTAGCTCCTCCTGTCTCTTACTCATTCCTCCCCCCTGGAATAGTAACCCCAACTGCCATTAGGGAGTAGAACAATGACTTCTCTGGGTGCTTCCTGCTGAAATGGGGCAGCAGGCTGTGTGGCAGTTAGAATCTATCCAGGGATCGGTCCAGGGGCTTTGGGATGGCTCCAAGGGGGGCATGATGGGCAGCAAATGGTACATGCATCAACACATTCAAAAGGATGTACCTGAAAGGGGAACCCACTACTGGACAACTTTTTTTTTTTTTTTTTTTTTTTTTTTTTAATTTATTTGTCAGAGAGGGAGGGAGAGAGAGCGAGCACAGGCGGACAGAATGGCAGGCAGAGGCAGAGGGAGAAGCAGGCTCCCCGCCAAGCAAGGAGCCCGACGTGGGACTCGATCCCAGGACACTGGGATCATGACCTGAGCCGAAGGCAGCTGCTTAACCAACTGAGCCACCCAGGCGTCCCTTTTTTTTTTTTTTTTTTTTTAAGATTTTATTTACTACTTTGATGGAGAGCACGAGCAGCCAGTGGGAGCAGCAAGCAGAGTGAGATGGAGAAGCCAGCTCCTGCTGATCAAGGAGCCTGACGTGGGCCCAATCCCAGGACTCTGGGATCAAGACCTGATGTTTAACCTACGAAGCCACCCAGGCTCCTCTAGCTTTTTACTCTTATAAGCAAAGCTTAAAGGGACATATTTATTTTTTTTAAAGATTTTATTTATTTATTTGAGAGAAAGGGAATGAGAGAGAGAGAGCATGAGAAGGGGGAGGGTGGAGGGAGAAGCAGAGTCCCTGCTGAGCAGGGAGCCTGATGGGGGACTCGATCCTGGGACTCCCAAGATCATGACCTGGGTCAAAGGCAGTCCCTTAACGAACTGAGCCGCCCAGGAGTCCTTTAAAGGACTTTTTTACATATCTATATTGTAAATAGATTTGCTGGATTAAAGATAGATGTATTTAAATTTTACTAGAAAGTCAAATTACCTTTCAGAAATACTAATTTTTTTTTTAAGATTTTATTTATTTTTATTTGAGAGAAGGAGTGAGAGAATGAGAGGGAAGAAGGTCAGAGGAAGAAGCAGACTCCCCATGGATCTGGGAGTCTGATGTGGGGACTTGATCCTGGGACTCCGGGATCATGACCTGAGCCAAAGGCAGTCGCTTAACCAACTGAGCCACCCAGGCGCCCCACAGAAATACTAATTTTTATTATATAATGTATATGAGTATTATCAAACTATAAAATTGGCAGTTCTAATAAATCAGGTTTAATGATGGTTGTTTCCCTTAACTGTGAATGAAATTCAGCTTTCATGTCATTGGCCATTTGTAATATATATGTAAGTTATTTATACTTGTCCTTTGCCCATTTTTCTTTAGGTTTTGTTTTTGTTTGTTTTACCAAGGATAAAGGATGTTTACATAAAGAAGGTCATCATTTGTCAGATACATTGCTTGTTGCAATATCTTTCCCTATGTGTCATTTATGGATGATGTAATTTAAAATACTGTGCTAACGGGACGCCTGGGTGGCTCAGTTGGTTAAGCAGCTGCCTTTGGCTCAGGTCATGATCCCAGAGTCCTGGGATCGAGTCCCACATTGGGCTCCTTGTTCTGTGGGGAGTCTGCTTCTCCCTCTGCCTCTGCCTGCCACTCTGTCTGCCTGTGCTCGCTCGCTCGCTTTCTTTCTGACAAATAAATAAAATCTTAAAAAAAAAAAAATAGAATACTGTGCTAACAATTCTGCCCAAGTTGGGGCACCTGGGTGGCTCAGTGGGTTAAGCGTCGCCTTTGGCTCATGTCATGATCCCATGGTCCTCGGATCGAGCCCTGAATGGGGCTCCCTGCTTAGCAGGGAGCCTGTTTGTCCCTCCACCCTTTCCCTGTACTTGTGATTTCTTTCTCTCTCTAATAAATAAATAAAATCTTAAAAAAGAAGAACAAACAGAAAACAATTCTGCCCAAGTTAAATATGAAGACAAGCATGGAGAAAATTGTTTGTCACTGTCATGACAGTAGGATAGAAGAATTTGTAGGGTTTAGAGTAAGCTCTCGTAGAACATTGTCATGTGAATGATTCATATCCTATGAAACAAACTTGGTACAAATAAGGTACAGGCTGATTTAGAGTTACCTGTGTATTTTACTGTGAAAATGGTAATACCACCTTATAAAAAAATAAAATGTTAAAAAAATATTAATCTCCCTTTTACGTTTATTGTAGAAAGCTTTTAAAGTTCCTGAACCGGGGCGCCTGGGTGGCTCAGTGGGTTAAGCTGCTGCCTTCGGCTCAGGTCATGATCTCGGAGTCCTGGGATCGAGCCCCGCATCGGGCTCTCTGCTCAGCAGGGAGCCTGCTTCCTCCTCTTTCTCTGCCTGCCTCTCTGCCTGCTTGTGATCTCTCTGTCAAATAAATAAATAAAATCTTAAAAAAAAAAAATTTAAAATTCCTGAACCTATGAAGAAAATCACTTGTAAAGATGCTACTTAAAAATACTTTTTTTTTTTTAAGTAAACTTTTTGCTCAGCGTGGGGTTTGAACACATGACTGCCAAGATCAGCAACTGAGACAGCCAGGCACCCCTAGAAATAATACTTTTAGGGGCACCTGTGGGTGGCTCAGTGGGTTAAAGCTTCTGCCTTCAGCTCAGGTCATGATACCAGGGTCCTCGGATCTGGCCCTGCATTGGGCTCTCTGCTGAGCAGGGAGCCTGCTTCTCCTCCCTCTCTCTCTGCCTGCTTGTGATCTCTGTCTGTCAAATAAAAAACAATACAAAAAAAAATACTTTCAGAGATAATACTTTTAATATATTTTCTTCTGAATATGCCATTGTTCATTTAAAATATTAGATATTGTGTATTCATTTTTTTTTTAAACTTAATATATTTAGAATATTTCCCCAACTATCCATTGTTTGACCTTTTCTCTTTTGTCGGACCTGGAGATTTGTTTTCCTAAACGATGCTATGTTGAATACATTTTTTTTTTTAATTTTTTTTTAAATTTAAATTTTATTATTATTTTTTAAACATATATTTTTATCCCCAGGGGTACAGGTCTGTGAATCGCCAGGTTTACACATTTCACAGCACTCACCATAGCACATACCCTCCCCAATGTCCATAACCCCACCCCCCTCTCCCAACCCTCCTCCCCCCATCAACCCTCAGTTTGTTTTGTGAGATTAAGAGTCACTTATGGTTTGTCTCCCTCCCAATCCCATCTTGTTTCATTTACTCTTCTCCTACCCCTTAACCCCCCATGTTGCATCTTCTCTCCCTCATATCAGGGAGATCATATGATAGTTGTCTTTCTCCGATTGACTTATTTCGCTAAGCATGATACCCTCTAGTTCCATCCACGTCATTGCAAATGGCAAGATTTCATTTCTTTTGATGGCTGCATAGTATTCCATTGTGTATATATACCACATCTTCTTTATCCATTCATCTGTTGATGGACATCTAGGTTCTTTCCATAGTTTGGCTATTGTAGACATTGCTGCTATAAACATTCGGGTGCACGTGCCCCTTCGAATCACTACGTTTGTATCTTTAGGATAAATACCCAGCAGTGCAATTGCTGGGTCATAGGGTAGTTCTATTTTCAACATTTTGAGGAACCTCCATGCTGTTTTCCAGAGTGGTTGCACCAACTTGCATTCCCACCAACAGTGTAGGAGGGTTCCCCTTTCTCCGCATCCTCGCCAGCATCTGTCATTTCCTGACTTGTTAATTTTAGCCATTCTGACTGGTGTGAGGTGATATCTCATTGTGGTTTTGATTTGTATTTCCCTGATGCCGAGTGATATGGAGCACTTTTTCATGTGTCTGTTGGCCATCTGGATGTCTTCTTTGCAGAAATGTCTGTTCATGTCCTCTGCCCATTTCTTGATTGGATTATTTGTTCTTTTGAATACATTTTTTTATTTGTACTTATGTGTTTTTCACATAAGTTTCTGGTACCAAGTTTATTGGGTCAAAAGGTATGAACAGCTCCGTAATACCGGTAGAGAAGATACTTTGAACTGTTTTTCTTTTTTTAAAGATTTTATTTATTAGAGAGAGAGAGAGAGAGAGAGAGAGAGAACATGGCAGGGAGAGCAGAGGGAGAAGCAGACTCCCCCACTGAGTAGGAAGCCTGACACATGGGGCTTGGGGCCCGATCCAGGGGATTATGACCTAAGCTGAAGGCAGAGGGCTTAACTGGCTGAACCACCCTGGCTCCCCTTAAACTGGTTTTGACAAGATAAGGTGCAATAGTAAAAATGCTAGTTTTCTGTAGAGCTAAGATACCATTAAAGAGTTGGCTACTCTGCCTAGGTTTTAGATAATTATATGTGGAAAATTAAAGGAACCAGATTAGCCAAAACAATTTTTTTGAAAGATTTTATTTATTTGAGGGTGTGGGTAGGGTGAGGGGCAGAGGGAGAGAATCTCCAGCCTACTTTCCATTGAGCACAGAGCCTGTTGTAGGACTATATCTCACAAACCAGGAGATCATGACCTGAGTGGAAACGGAGTTGGAAGCTCAACCAACTGAGCCACACAGATTCTGCAGCCAAAACAATTTTGAAAAAGAATAGGAAATTTAGGGTATTCACAATACCCAGTTTTAAGAAGCAATATAAGGTAATGCTAATCAAGACAGTGTGGTATATTGAAGTAAAGGGACAGAATAGAGAACCCAAAAATAGATTTACACAAATATAGTCAACTGATCTTTTTCACAAAGGTACAAACATAATTCACTGAAGAAAGGACAGTCTTTTCAACATACGGTGCTGGAAAAATTGCTCATCTGTATGTTATGTGGGGCTCAACCTAAACGTATCATATGCAGAAGTTAACTCAGTGGATCATAAACCTAAATGTAAATCATAAAGCAGTAAAACACTTGGAAGAAAGCACTGGAAAAAGTCTTCTTGACCTTGAGTTTGGCAGAGAGGTCTTAGATATAGCACCAAAGGTATATGAACTTTGGAAGAAATGACTGATGAAGTGAGCCATATCAAAATTTGAAACTATTTTCTATTAAGTACACAGATAAGAGAAGGAAAAGACAAGCCATGAACTAGGATAATGCTTTTGTACAACACATGTCTGAGAAAGGAGTCAGAATGTTCTTGGGAGAGACATGGAAATCTGGTGGGCATTTCCAGGTGGTTCTGATTCCTGATTCTGGTTTCTATTCTTGATATTCAGTATGATTCTGTTTTGCTTTA
This sequence comes from Lutra lutra, assembly GCF_902655055.1. Classification (NCBI taxonomy): domain Eukaryota; kingdom Metazoa; phylum Chordata; class Mammalia; order Carnivora; family Mustelidae; genus Lutra; species Lutra lutra. The sequence goes on from NC_062290.1 coordinate 57,618,681, forward strand.
TTTTATGATTAAAATGCCTTTATGTCCCAAAGATACATATACATTTTTTATCAGTCAAGAAAGGGGGTATTATAAATTTTTTTACGTTTATGTGCTTCTCTACCATCAAATACCATCTTTGAGTGCAACCATGACACAGATACACCTGTGAAATTATAACAAGTCTTTTTTTTTTAATTTTTTAAGATTTTATTTATTTATCTGACAGATCACAAGTAGGCAGAGAGGCGGGCAGAGAGAGAGAGAGCGCGAGAGTGGGAAGCAGGCTCCCTGCTGAGCAGAGAGCCTGATGCGGGACTTGATCCTAGGTCCCTGAGATCATGACCTGAGCCGAACTGAGCCACCCAGGCACCCCTAACAAGTTTTTCTTTAAGCTTCGGAATTTTTATGTTAATAACTTTTATAATTTACTCTAAGGATTTTTGTATATGATGGGTTTGTTTTTTGTTTTTTTGGTGTGTGATTTTTTTTATATGATGATTTTAGGTCTAACAAGGAAAATAGTTCTGATTTTTGTTCAGACAAGGAAATACTTCATAACATATCTAATATATTTGAGGCAATAATAAATTTACTTAGTAAATGAGAAATGAGTAAAAAGTATTGCTAAACTGAATATTTTTAGCTTCTTATGTAATGCTTTACAAACATTTAGAGAAGGATATGGGGCCTAAGTAAATCATTATTATGTTTTTCTCATATAATTAAAGCTATCAGTATTAACTTCAGAAACATGGAGTACATTTAAAGTTTGTCATATTTATTTATTTATTTATTTATTTATTTATTTATTTATTTATTTTTATTTGACAGAGAGAGACACAGTGAGAGAGGGAACACAAGCAGGGGCCTAGGAGAGGGAGGAGCAGACTCCCTGCTGAGCAGGGAGCCCGATGCGGGACTCGATCCCAGGACCCTGGGATCATGACCTGAGCCGAAGGCAGACGCCCAATGACTGAGCCACCCAGGCGCCCCGTCATTTTTATTTATATATACTTTTGGTTACCAGTACTGAGTGTTTCCTCTAATCAGGCACCATTGTAGGTCTTGAGGATACAGTGAACAAAACACTTGACTCATGGTGCTTATGCTTTAAGTGGGGGAGACAGAAACAATGAACAAAAAAATATATGACATCTTAGAAAGTGGTTAAGGAGAAAGTGCTAAGGAGAAAAGAGTGAAATTGTGAAGTAGGGCCTGAATTTGGGAAGAGGGTATTAAATTTTTTGTTTATGACATTTTTAGATATTTCTGAAGAAATGTGACTTTTGGAATGTGATCATAAAGAGGGCATAGAGCTAACCAGCTATGAGGATCCACAGAAGAAGATCTTACTTGAGAGCTCAAGAATAGTGTTATTCTTTGTTGTAAGCTCTTGTGACTTAATCAAGTAGAAGGCAGTGAGTAAAAGTTGAGTTATATTTATTTTCTTTAGTGAAGACTTAGAGTTAGTTTTTGTTGTTGTTTTTTGTTTTGTTTTTGGTAAGTGCTGTTTAGTACAACTAATTTCTTGGGTTCTTATTGGTTGTGATTTTAGTGCCTATGAACGACTTTAGAGACTGTAGATTCAAGGTTAAAACTTAAACTATTAATGTTTATTTCATAGTGGAGTTAAAGAGTAGGCATTTGTATTTTAGTGATCCTTTGAGCTTTATTGTGCTAAACCTCATTCTTCCTTAATGTTAGTAGAGAAGCATTATAATATAGTGGTTAAAGATACGGGTGCTGGGGGTGCCTGGGTGGCTCAGATGGTTAAGCATCTGCCTTCAGCACACACATCATGATCTCAGGGTCCTAGGATTGAGCCCCCAGTCAGGCTCCATGCTCAACAGGGAGTCTGCTTGTCTGTTTGTCACCCCCCCCAACCCTGCTACCCCCTGCTCACTTTCTCGCTCTCTCAAACAAATACACAAAATCTTTAAGAAAAAATGTGAGCTAAGGAGTCAGATGGCTAGGTTCTGGTTCTAAGCCTGTTTTCTTGAGCAAATTATTTAACCTCTGTAGGCCTTTAGTTTCTTCTGTAAAATAGGGGGAAATGTGGCAGCTACCTTGTTAGGAATACTGTGAAAATTAAAAATGCTAGTACATATAAAAACACTTAGAATGTGCCTGCTATGTAAAAAGCACTCAGTAAATGTTAGTTGCTGTTAACGTTAGCAATACCATTTTGAGTTGTTATTCTTTTTTTAAAAGAGTTTGTTAAGATTTATTTGACAGAGTGCACACAAGAAGGGGGAGCAGCAGGCAGAAGGAGAAGCAGGCTCCCTGCTGCTGAGCAGGGAGCCCAATGTGGGGCTCCTTCCCAGAACCCTGGGGTAATGACCCAAGCCGAAGGCAGACTCCCAGCTGACTGAACCACCTAGGCGCACCCCATTTTGAGTTTTTTTTTTTTTTTAAATATTTTAAAGATTTTATTTATTCACTTGACAGAGATCACAAGTAGGCAGAGGCAGGCAGAGAGAGAGGAGGAAGCAGGCTCCCTGCAGAGCAGAGAGCCCAATGTGGGCCTCGATCCCAGGACCCCGGGACCATGACCTGAGCTCAAGGCAGATGCTTTAACCCACTGAGCCACCCAGGCGCCCCCCCCATTTTGAGTTTTAACTTTATAAGTAAAAAAAAAAAAGCCAAAAAATTTTATATGCTGAATATCCTACTACCCCTTTCCATATCCCTGGTTGTACTTCGCAGAGGTGTTTTGTTTTTTTATTTTTTTAATAAAAAAATTTTTTTTTTAAAAATTGTGGTAAATATATATATATATATAGTTTCTATATATTTCTGTATATAGAAGTATATATAGAAATATACATATTTCTGGGTTGCCTGGGTGGCTCAGTGGGTTAAAGCCTCTGCCTTTGGCTTAGGTCATGATCTCAGAGTCCTGAGATCGAGCTCTGCATTGGGTTCTCTGCTCAGCAGGGTGCCTGCTTCCTCCTCTCTCTTTCTCTGCCTACCTACTTGTGATCTATGTCTGTCAAATAAATAAATAAAATCTTTAAATAAAAAGAAGTATATATATATTTCTATATAGAGAGTTTCCCATTTTAATCATTTAAAAAAAATTTTTAAGTAGGTTCTGCACCCAACATGGAACTTAAAGTCACAACCCTGAGATCAAGAGTTTTATGCTCTACTGACTGAGCTAGCCAGGTGCCCCCTACCATTTTAACCATTTTTAAGTGTATAGTTTAGTACTTAATACCATTAATTTTTGTACTTTATTTATTTTTTTTTTAAGATTTTTTTTTTTTTTTTTTTTTTTTTTGACAGATCACAAGCAGGCAGAGAGGCAGGCAGAGAGAGAGGAGGAAGCAGGCTCCCTGCTGAGCAGAGAGCCCCATGCGGGGCTCGATCCCAGGACTCTGAGATCATGACCTGAGCCGAAGGCAGTGGCTTAACCCACTGAGCCACCCAGGCGCCCCATAATTTTTGTACTTTAAAAGCTGTCTTATTTTGCTATGAAAGATGATCAAAAATATCATCTATCTACTTCCCCTCTGCTGTATATCCTCCCAATTTTCAAATAGTTTCTAGGCTTTTAGATTTCTTGTATTGAGTTAGCAACTTTTTAAAAAGTTTTTATTTATTTAACAGAAAGATCACAAGGAGAGGGAGAAGGAGGCTCCCCTCTGAGCAAGGACCCCAATGTGGGGCTCCATCTCAGGACCCTGAGATCGTGACCTGAGCTGAAGGCAGATGTTTAACCAATTGAACCACCCACATAACCCTTGAGTTAAACATTTTTTTAGAAATCAAAGTTTTACCTGTCTCTGGTTTAAAGAATCAAATGGGTTCTACAAAGTTACTTCATAGGGGTGCCTGGGTGGCTCAGTTGGTTGGGTGTCTGACTCTTAGTTTCAGCTGGGGTCATGATCTCATGGGTCATAGGATTGAGCCCTTCGTGGGGCTCCATGCTCAGCAGGAGTCAGCTTGTAGATTTCTCTCCCTGTGCCCTTTCCTTACTCGTGTGCATGTGTGCTTTCTTTCTCTCTAAATAAATGGGGGCGCCTAAGTGGCTCAGTCACTTAATTAAGCCTTGGACTCTTGATTTTGGCTGAGGTCATGATCTCATGGTCCTGGAATGAGCCCCCATTGGGCTCTGCACTCTGCCTGAGGAAGCCCCCCCACTCTGTCTCTCAAATAAATAAATCTTTTAAATAAAATAAATAACTCTCTTAAGAAAAGGTATTTCAAAAATAGTTCTCCAGACAGCCCCTCCCCATTTCTACCACTCCATGAGAAAGAACTTCTAATTCTTATAGCTAATTATTTTGGTATTTACCTTCTTAATATTGTGTTTCTATTACTACTATTTGATTTTTAATTTAAAAAAATATTTATTTGACACATCATAAGCAGCAGGCAGAGAGGGAGGCAGAGAGAGAGAGAGAGGGAAGCAGGCTCTCTGCCGAGCAGAGAGCCCAATGGGGGGCTAGATCCCAGGACCCTGAGATCACAACTCGAGCAGAAGGCAGAGGCTTAACCCACTGAGCCACCTAGGCGCCCCTGATTTTAATTTTTATTCATTCTCTATGATTGTTCACCATGGGAGATAAAGATTTCTTTTTAAATTCCTTCACTACCTTCTCTTTCCCTTTGACGTGCATACATTTCACACATACATGCATATATAGTCCTTCAGTCTCTCTACGGTTATAATTATAGATCTTCACTGCTTGTTTTTTTTTTTTTTTAAGATTTTACTTATTAATTTGACAGAGAACACAGCAAGGGAGGGAACACAAACAGGGGGGGTGGGAGATGGAGAAGCAGGCTTCCCGCTGAGCAGGGAGCCCAATGCAGGACTCAGTCCCAGGATCCTGGGATCATGACCCGAGCCAAAGGCAGACAGACAGTTAACGACTGAGCCCACCCAGGTGCCCCGTTACGTGTGTTTTGTTTTTTTTTTTAAGATTTTATTTTATTTATTTATTTGACACATAGAGAGGGAACACAAGCAAGGGGAGTGGGAGAGGGAGAAGCAGGCTTTCCACAGTGCAGGGAGCCTGATATGGGGCTCGATCCGAGGACCCTGGGATCATGAGGTGAGCCAAAGGCAGACGCTTAACGACTGAGTCACCCAGGTGTCGCTTGTTTTACTTTTCATCAGTCTCCTGAAGTACTCTGACTTTTATTCTGCATGGTTGCTTTCTTTACCTTGTTTACAACTATTACCTGCATTCACTCCCTTCACCATCATCCTGGGTGTTTCATGCTCCTACCTGTGTTGGATTGGCTCTTTACCTTATCCTCTGTGTTTTGGTGTATTCTTTTGTTTTGGTATATCTTACACTTCAGTAGATGTTTTTGAGGAGGTGTGCATAATAGGTGAATTTTTGAGCTCTTATTATATCTTTATACTTGAATTGCTTGGAAAAATATAGAATTCTAGGGACGCCTGGGTGGCTCAGTTGGTTAAGCAGCTGCCTTCGGCTCAGGTCATGATCCCAGCGTCCTGGGATCGAGTCCCACATCAGGCTCCTTGCTTGGCGGGGAGCCTGCTTCTCCCTCTGCCTCTGCCTGCCATTCTGTCTGCCTGTGCTTGCTCTCTCTCTCTCTCTCTCTGACAAAAAAAAAAAAGAATATAGAATTCTAGGTTGGAAATCATGTAGCTTTAGAAATTTGAGCGTATTGCTCTGTTGTCTTCTTGGTTCCAAAAGGGCTATTTGAAATTCAAAACCATTCTCAGTCCTGTCCATTATATGTGAACTGTTTTCTTCTGGAAATTGCAGGATCTTCTTAGTGTTCCCACTATTCTGAAATTTCACATTGCTGTGGGTACTTTTAATCTGGAAAACTCCTATTCTTCAGCATTGGGAAATTTTCTTGAATTATTTTAGTGATTATTTTCTCCTATAAATTTTTGCTGTTCTCTTTTGGAAGTGCCTGTTACCTGGATGTTGGATTGCCTGGATTAATCTCTAATTTAAAATTTCTTTTTCTCTGATTTTCAGTTTCTTTGTGTTTTTATTTTTTATTTGTTTAATTTTTTTTAGAAGCTACAGATTTTTAATCTGAAGATTGTGCCTGCAGGAAGCATTTTATGTAGAAGGGGCCCCAGAAAAATAAGTCTATTTTCATAGGTCTTAATCCTTGGCCTTTAAGTGTTTGCTACCCACCCACACATTATTTGGTAGGACACAAAAGCAGCTAAAGGTCTGTCCCTTGTCTTCTTACTAAAGGATTACCAATAGCCTGAAAAGCAACATTGTGTCCCAGTATTCAATATGTACATACATGAGCCTTTTAATTCCACATTTTCATATTTATTAGGGCAGTTAAGTTGGTAGCTTCTAACCTTCTAGTCATAAATGTTAAATGTTCAGGAGGGCCATGTATTGGAGTGGGCTTTTCGTTCAACATTCAGTTTGTTGAATGTTGCAAAAGAATTCCAGTGACTAAAAATCATTTATACTTGAATTTCCTCTCTTTCAGTTAGCGATTAGCTTCCCATGTTCTACTTAGCTACATTTAATTTTTAAGAATATGTCACTTAAAAGAGTGTTGCTTGGTACGTGTTGGAATTGAGCTCATCATTTTAAATTATTTTTTATTTTTTTAAGTAATCTCTACTCCCAACTTGGGGTTTGAACTCAGTACCCCAAGATTGTGTCACATGCTGGCCAACCGAGCCAGCCAGGCACCCCATGTTTTTATTTTAAATAAATAATTACCTCACCTGGGGTGCCTGGCTAGCTCAGTCAGTAGAGGGTGTGACTCTTGATCTCAGGGTTATAAATTTAAGCCCCATGTTGGGTGTAGAGATTATTTAAAAAAAAATAAAATGTTGGGGCGCCTGGGTGGCTCAGTGGGTTGGGCCTCTGCCTTCGGCTCAGGTCATGATCCCAGGTCCTGGGTTCGAGCCCCACATCGGGCTTTCTGCTCAGCGGGGAGCCTGCTTCCTCCTCTCTCTCTCTGCCTGCCTCTCTGCTTGCTTGTGATTTCTCTCTGTCAAATAAATAAATAAAATCTTAAAAAAAAAAAAAAAAAAAAATAAAATAAAATGTTAAAAATAATTAGCTCACTTTCATCTTTCATCCCTTCTTTGGAGTTTTTCATTTTTGTTTTATGTAGTGTATTTTAGTATAATACATACAATAAAATGTATTTTAAGTGATTTTAAGTGTGTGGTTTAATTTTTTTTTTTTTTTTTTAAGATTTTATTTGACAGCACAAGTAGGCAGAGGGGCAGCCATAGGGGCAGGCAGAGGGAGAGGAGAAGCAGGCTCCCTGCTGAGCGGAGAGCCAGATGTGTGGCTTGATCGCAGAACCCTGAAATCATGACCTGAGCTGAAGCAGCAGCTTAACCAGCTGAGCCACCCAGGCACCCCACTGTTGTTTTATTTAATTTCAAAGAGTTCTATCTTTATATCTGATTTTTAAAAAAGATTTTACTTATTTGACAGAGAGAGATCACGAGTAGGCAGAGAGAGAGAGAAGCAGGCTCCCTGCTGAGCAGAGAGCCTGATGTGGGACTTGATCTGAGGACCGAGATCAAGACCTGAGCTGAAGGCAGAGGCTTTAACTCACTGAGCCACCCAGGTGCCCTTTATATCAGATTTTTTAAAATAACATTGTTTTTGAGGCATGGTTCCAGTGTCTTCTGGGACCTTGCTGAAGATATTATATATATTTACATATAGATACAGGTTTTTTTTTGTTTTTGTTTGTTTGTTTTTTAAAGATTTTATTTGGTAGAGATCACAATTAGGCAGAGAAGCAGGCAGAGAGAGAGGGGGAAGCAGGCTCCCTGCTGAGCGGAGAGCCCGATGTGGGCCTCAATCCCAGGACCCTGAGATCATGACCCGAGCCGAAGGCAGAGGCTTAACCCACTGAGCCACCCAGGCGCCCCAAAGATTTTATTTATTTATTTGACAGAAATCACAAGTAGGTAGAGAGAGGGAGAAGCAGGCTCCCTACTGAGCAGAGAGCCCAATGCGGGGCTTGATCCCAGGTCCCTGAGATCATGACCTGAGCCCAAGGCAGAGGCTTAACCCTCTGAGCCTGTTTGTTTGTTTGTTTGTTTGTTTATTTGACAGAGAGAGAGAGAGAGAGAGAGAGAGATCACAAGTAGGCAGAGAGGCAGGCAGAGAGAGAGGAGGAAGCAGGCTCCCCGCCGAGCAGAGAGCCCGATGTGGGCCCCGATCCCTGACCCTGAGATCATGACCTGAGCCGAAGACAGAGGCTTAACCCACTGAGCCACCCAGGCGCCCTGTTTGTTTGTTTTTTTGAGAGAGAGCATGAGCAGGGGGTAGAGGCAGAGGGAGAAGCTGGCTCCCCACAGAGTAGGGAACCCGACTCTCGGCCTGATCCCAGGACTCTGAGATCATGACCCAAGCCAAAGGCAGATGCCCAACTGACTAACCCACCCAGGCACCCCTGTTTCTTTGTTTGTTTTAAGCTTACTTTTCCCTCATAGACTGCTTCTTCCAGGTTGTTACTTGTTTTTAATAAGAATGATTCATGTTAAAGACTTTACCTCAAGTCTGGTAATGTTTGGTTATCTGCTCAGTAGTTTTTTGTTTTTTTTTTTTCAATTCAACAAATATATATTGTATATATACCATATATACAATAAAGTGTATCTTTAAATGTACAGCTTAATGAATTTTTACTATAGGCTCATGTATTCACTGCCCAGAACAAGAGGGAACATTCTCAGTGCTCCAGAAGGCACCATTGTACCACTTAGAAGTCCATACAGTCACTCCCTATTAACCACCAATTAGGGGTGCTTGACTGGCTCAGTTGGTAGGGCATGAAACTCTTGATCTCAGGGTTGTCAGTTCAAGCCCTGCACTGAACATAGAGCTCATTACTTTAAAAAAAGCCTATAACCACTAATTCTGATGACTTATATCACCATAATTTATTTTGCCTGCTTTTCAACTTCATGTAAGGGAAATTGTTCCATTTTTTTCCCCCCTTTTTTGTTATGCATTCTTATAATTCTTTTTCGTGGTTCCTCTAAAACAGAGTTTCTTAACTTTTTAACACTGTTGACATTTGAGGCCAATAATTTTTTGTTGTTGGTTTGGTGGCTGACCTGGGTGTTGTAGAATCCCTGGCTACTACCCGTGAGGTACCTGAAGCAACAGTCTCTCCCTCTGTTGTGACAAGCAGTAATGTCTTCAGGAATTGCCAGATGTCCCCTGGGGTGTAAAATTGTCCCTGGGTAAGAACCACTGCCCTCTGGGCGCCTGGGTGGCTCAGTAGGTTAAGCCTCTGCCTTCAGCTAGGGTCATGATCTTGGGGTCCTGGGATCGAGCCCCGCTTCGGGCTCTCTGCTCCCAGGGAGCTTGCTTCCCTCTCTCTCTGCCTGCCTCTCTGCCTACTTGTGACCTCTCTCTGTCAAATAAATAAATAAAATCTTACACCCCCCCCAAAAAAAAAAAACACTGCCCTGAATATTTCAATCTACTTTTTTTTTTTTTTTTTTAAAGGATTTTACCGTGCACAAGCAGGGGAAACAGCCGGCAGAGGGAGAACAGGGAGCCCAATACCAGGCTCGATCTCATAACCCTGGGATAATGATGTGAGCTGACTCTAGACACTTACCTGACAGAGCCACTCAGGTGTCCCGCTTTTTTTTAAGTGTATTTATTTACTTAAGTAATTTCTGTACCCAGCATAGAGGACTTAAACTCACTACCTGGAGATCAAGAGTCACATACTCTTCTGACAGAGCCAGCCAGGTGCCCCTCAATCTGCATTCTTAACTTACTGCAGTTTAGTTGAAGTAAGTTAGTGCTTTTCAAAAAATGCAAGAACCATACAACAATTGAACTTCAGTCTGTCCCCCTCCCTGTGTTATTGATATTATATTTTTAAAAAAGATTTTATTTATTTGACAGAAAGATCACAAGTAGGCAGAGGCAGGCAGAGAGAGAGGGGAAGCAGGCTCCCCGCTGAGCAGAGAGCCCGATGTGGGGCTCGATCCCAGGACCCCGGGACCATGACCTGAGCTGAAGGCAGAGGCTTAACCCATTGACCCACCCAGGTGCCCTGAAAATATTCTTTATTATAGTTGTTTCACATAGACATTCATAGAGGCTAATTCTTTAGCAGTATTGACTGCTCAAATGAACAACTAATCAGTAACTGGCAACATCTTTTGGCTCATCTATAGTCAAGGAAACCCACTAAAAATCATTTGCCTTGTTTTTTAATTGACTATTGCTATTGATCCCAGTATCCTCAATTTGGTTGAACAACTATTCTAAAAGGCTAATAGTCTTAGACAAGTTTGTTTTTTCTGGACACATTTCTTTGACTGCTGTAGTCAAACACTATTTAATTAACTCACCATCAGTAAATGGCTTCCCTTGCTAGACTGACAAATGGGCTACTCACACACCTAGTTTGGTCAGTTTCATTTTTTTTTATTTTTATGAAGAAATAATTATAATTCAGTTTAACATTTTTCATTTTTCTGACTGATGCTTCCTGTGAGTTGGGAACTCCTGTGATGATTACTCTCTGGTAGTGTCTATGTTGTACTCCTTAGCATAGTTATAGTGTGATTACATGATAAAGACCGTGCCTTGCCATCTAATTTGATGACAAAACACACTCCTCTGTGCCTTGATGTGTGGCATTTGAAATGCAGTTTCTTGTTTTGACAGGATGAGTTATGCACTCATAAATAAAATGTCATGTACAACAGTATGTGTGACATTCAGTGCTGTCAGATATAACTATATCACTGCAATTTGTAGTGCACCGTAATGCAGCAATATGAAGTGATGGAGGCTCTTGCAACTACTTAACTTAGCATTGCAGCATTACAACAGCCAAGACCAACCATAAGTAAATGAGTGTGATGGTATTCCAATAAAACTTTATTTTATAGATATAGAATTTGAGTTTTATATGTTTTTAGGTATCAGGTATTCTGTATTTAATCACATACTTCCTTTTACAGTGTTTTTTCATTGCTTCTTGCAGTGTACTTTTATCTTAGATGTTTTCCTTCAACCTAAACAACTTACTTTCAATAAATTTTGTAGTGTAAGTTTGCTGGCAAAAATTTCTTTCTGCATTTGTTTGCCTGAAAACATCTTTATTTTTTGAAGCGTTTTCTTTCTTTCTTTCTTTCTTTTCTTTTCTTTTCTTTTCTTTTCTTTTCTTTTCTTTTTTTTTTTTTTGCTGGGGGTGGTGCTTTCAGTATTCTAAAATCATCATTTCATTGTTTTCTGGCTTCCTTAATTTCTCTTTTCTCTCTAGCTTTATTGAGATAAAATTGACATAGAACTTGAAGTTACATATAAGTTTAAGGTATACAGTGCAATAATTTGATAGACATATATATTGGAAAATGATTATCACAATAAGGTTAGTTAACCTGTCCTTCATCTCTCATAATTACTTATGCTGTGGTGGTGAGAACATTTAAGATCTACTTTCTTAGCAACTTTCAAGTATATGGCACATTGGTGTTAACTATAGTCACCATGCTATACATTTAATTCCCAGAATTTACTCGTTTTATAACTAGAAGTTTGTACCCTTTGACCAACATCCCCACCCCCACCCTAAGTCCCTGGCAGTCACCCATCAGTCTACTCTCTGTTTCTATGACTTTGGCTTTTTTAGATTCCACAAATAAGTGAGGTAATACAGTATCTGTAGTTCTCTGTCTGACTTAATTTCACTTAGCATAATGCCCTCAGTGTTCATCCATGTTGTCTCAAACAGCAGGATTTTCTTTTATGGGTGAATAATATTCCTTTGTATATATATTGGCTTCCTTGATTCCTTTTGACAAGTCAGCTATCAGTACTATTATTGGTACTTTAATGTCTTTTTTCTTCTGGCTTCTTTTACCATTTTCTCTTTGTCTTTGTTTTCAGCATTTTATGGTGTGCCTAAATGTGGTTTTCTTTGGATTTATCCTGATTTTGTTTCACTGAGCTTTTTTCCCCCGTAATATTTTATTTATTTATTTGAGAGAGAGAGAGAGAGAGTATGAGCTAGTGTTGGGAGGTAGCGAGTGGGAGGGGCAGAGTGAGAGGAAGAAGCAGGCTCCCCGAGAATACTGGGTGCCAGGCTTCATCCCAAGACTCTGAGATCATGACCTGAGCAGAAGTCAGATGCTTAACTAACTGAGTCACCCAGGCACCCTGTGCGGATTTGTTTCTATACTTTTTTGCTCTCTTGATTATCAGTCCTTAGCCTGCTTCACTATATATCAGTTTTTTTAATTATGTCAGAGAATGCATACTGAAGAAAGAGAAAGACTGAGATAACATCTTCATCAAAAGGTGCTTCCCCCTTTCTCTCTGTTAGGAAGATATGTTGTGGGGGCTGTTCCTTTCAAGTGAGCCAAGGATTAATTTAGGCGAGGGCTTGGTTATAGTTTTAGTAAGAATCAGTCCATTTCTGGTTGCTCTTGTGTTTCTGGTGTGCTCCTCTGGACTTTTCTTTGTGAGAGGTGAATCTGTCTCTCCTTAGGTTTGCATGACTACAGGAGATTGAATTCTGTCCTTCAGAAGTTCTGAGTTAGCTTTTTCCTCTCTGACAGGGTGTAGCTATAAAATCTGAAGGTACAGGGGCACCTGGGTGGCTCAGTGGGTTAAGCCTCTACCTTCGGCCCCGGTCCTGATCTCAGGGTCCTGGGATCGAGTCCCGCATTGGGCCCCCTGCTTAGCAGGGGACCTGCTTCCCTCTCTCTCTCTGCCTGCCTCTCTGCCTACTTGTGATCTCTCTTTCTGTCAAATAAATAAATAAAATCTTTAAAAAATAAAAAAAATTAAAAAATCTGAAGGTAGGTTGTGTTTTTGTGTCCATGCCCTAGAGCCAGCCAATTTCCCTTGGGGAAAATTGGCCACTTTTTTTCCTAAAGATTTTACTTATTTGACAGACAGAGAGGTCACAAGTAGGCAGAGAGGCAAGCAGAGAAAGAGGGGGAAGCAGGCTCCCTTCTGAGCACAGAGCCCAATGCAGGGTTCGATCCCAGGACCCTGGGATCATGACCTGAGCTGAAAGCAGAAGCTTATTAACCTACTGAGCCACCGAGGTGCGCCAAAATTGGCCATATGTTTTAAGCACTTCTTGTCTTTAATTCCAGCCCTGTGTGACCACCAAAAACTGATTTCTCTTTCTCTTAGAGTCTCTTTGCCTATGTCCACTGTCATTTTTCAACCTCTCCTCCAACCCAAGTGGCACAGTGCCCCCCAGAAAAAGAAAATGAAGAAAATGGCCATCAATTTCTGGCTCATAAAAGAAGGACTTTCCTTTTTTTTTTTTTTTTTTCAATTTTAGTTAAAATAGTTCTGTTACTTTAATCGGTTTCCATAGTCTTCCCCAAAATATGATTTTGTAAACCTTTCTCCTCTCCCTGCTGCCTTGCATTATTTCAGAGAGCATTTGTTTGCTTTGACCTAGTATATCCTACTTGGAAGTAGTATTGTCTTCTACTTAATATGAGTGACCAAAAAGCTGATGAAATTCTGAATGCATGGATGGCAGGCAAGTTTGTATCTGGCTGGCCTTTTCCTAGTGGAACCTTTTAATATCACTATCTTTAGGTCTTTCTTTTGGGCCTCTAAGTTTCCCCAGTGGAGACTTTTGTAGTTTTCTATCTGGAGAGTAGGGGACTAATTATCAGCATTCTGTGAGACACCTGGAAAAAAGGACTAGGATTGTCAACTTCTACCACATTATCTTTTCCTTAATTTCCGTTTGTCTGTTTGCAGCATGGAGTTAATGCGCAATACCGAGCCTCATGTTTCCCAACTCAAAGATTTTTACCTTCTCCAGAGAATAAAGGTGTTTGTCTTCTGGAATGAGCACCCAACTACATAAGTCAAGGAGGGAGAACCTGAGAAGCCAACTGCTGTGTGAAGAAATCTTCAGGCTTTCTTCTTCCTCTTAGCTCTGTTCTCCTCCCACTTCCAGAGCTACTTGATGCTTCCAGTTCTCAAGATTTTGGGGGTATTGTATATGTAATGTTGGTTCTTGCTTTTCCACTACCAGTTTAAGACAGCTTTCTCTGGTCAGTTGGAATAATTTCTTATCCATCTGCTTTCTACTGTCCAGAATTTAATTGCTTTGCCTCTTTGCCCATTGTCTTTGTCCTTGTAGGTGTATGCTTTAAACAAAAATTCCTATGTTTTCACTTGTAGTGGGTTTGAGGGTGAGCAAAAATAGCTGTTACTGTTCAGTCTGTAACACTAGAAAAAGATAACGTGGTATAAAATTTGTAAGGTATTAGAGGGTACTTACAGCAAAGAATTAGTCTGAATAATCTATTTTTTTCTACTGGTTTGAAACGCTACATTTTTTTTTTTTTTTAAGATTTTATTTATTTATTTGACAGACAGGGATCACAAGTAGGCAGAGAGGCAGGAAGGGGGCGAGCAGGCTTCCTGCTGAGCAGAGAGCCTGATGCGGGGCTTGATCCCAGGACCCTGAGGTCATGACTGGAGCTGAAGGCAGAGGCTTTAACCCACTGAGATACCCAGGTACCCCTTGAAATGCTACCTTGATCATAATCCAGATTACCCTGTTTCATTTTTATTTTTGTGGTTTGTTCCATTAATCCATAATCCATAAACCATAATGTGGTTTGTTCCATTAAAAGTAGTTTTACTTATTTTGGCTTAGAATATATTTTTAATTTCTATTAGATTTATTTCCTTCTCATTATTTTTGTATTTCCTGAGATATTTTATGCTGTTCTTCATTATTATTATTATTATTTTAAGGTTTTATTTATTTATTTGACAGAGTTCAGAAGTAGGCAGAGAGCCAGGCAGAGAGAGAGAGGAGGAAGCAGGCTCCCTGCCAAGCAGAGAGCCTGATGCGGGGCTCGATCCCAGGACCCTGGGACCATGACCCAAGCCGAAGGCAGAGGCTTTAACCCACTGAGCCACCCAGGTGCCTCATTATTATTTATTTTGTATGAACCTTTGAATCAAATTAGCTGGGTCTCCCTAAAATCTTTTTAGTGTTTTTCTGGGGAAGGGCTCATGGTATTAAATTAATTAAAGATTTCTTTATTTGAAGGAGAGAGTGTGAGCACATGTCTGAGCACCAAGAGGGAGGAGGGACAAAGGGAGAAACAGACTGTCTCCTGAGCGGGGAGCCTGACATGGAGCTTGATCTCAGAATCCTGAGATCATGACCTGAGTTAAAGGTAGATGCTTAACCTGCTGAGCCCCCTAGCTGTTCCTAATTACATTTAAAAGTTAATTTGGAGGGACGCCTGGGTGGCTCAGTTGGTTAAGCGGCTGCCTTCGGCTCAGGTCATGATCCTGGCGTCCTGGGATCGAGTCCCACATTGGGCTCCAGTCCCACATCGGGCTCCTTGCTCGGCGGTGAGCCTGCTTCTCCCTCTGCCTCTGCCTGCCACTCTGTCTGCCTGTGCTCACTCTCGCTCTCTCTCTCTGACAAATAAATAAATAAAATCTTTAAAAAAACAAAACAACAACAACAACAAAAAGTTAATTTGGAGAGAGTTGACATCTTGACAATATTAAAATCTTTCCACGACCTTCCATTTATTCAGAACTCCTTTTGTGTCTCTTTGAGACCTTTTACTTATTTAGATTTTTTTGTAAATTTTTTAAAAAAGATTTTATTTATTTACTTGATAGAGATCACAAATACGCAGAGAGGCAGGCAGAGAGAGAGAGAGAGAGAGGGAGAAGTAGGTTCCCTGCTGAGCAGAGAGCCTGATGGGGGGGCTCATCCCAGGACCCTGAGATCATGACCTGAGCCAAACACAGAGGCTTAATCCACTAAACCACCCAGGCATCCCTGTTTTCTTTTCTTTTTTTTTTTAGACTTAGAGCGATTTAGGGTTCATAGCAACATTGAGAAGAAGGTACAGATTATTTCCCATATACTAGTGACCCCACACATTGCATAGCCTTCCCCATTATCAGCTTCTCCCACCAGAGTGATACATGTGTTACAGTTGAGGAACCGACACTGACACATGACAATCACCCACAGTCCCATTGTTCACATTTAGGTTCACTCTTAGCATTGCACATTTACAAATGTGTAATGATTGGTATCCATCCTTATAGTATCATGTAGAGTATTTTCACTGTCCCAAAAATCCTCTGTGCTCTTTTGTTCATCTCCTGGCTCCGAACCACTGGCAACCACTGATCTTTTTTTCTGTCTCTATAGTTTTGTCTTTTTCAGAATGCCATACAGTTGTAATCTTGGTATGCAGCCCTTTCAGATTGGCTTTTACTTAGTAATATGCATTTAGGATCCTCCATGTCTTATAGTGGCAGGACAACTCATTCCTTATTAGCATTCAGTAATATTACATTGTCTGGATGTACCATAGTTTGTTTCCATTTACCTGTTGAAGGACATCTTGGTTGCTTCCAACTTTTGACAGTTATCAGTAAGGCTGCTATAAACATTTACGCAAAGGTTTTTATGTGGACGTTAGTTCTTAACTGATTTGGATTTTAAATACCAAGGAGCATAATTGCTGCATTGTATAAGAGTATATTTAATTTTTTAAGAAACTGCCCAACTGTCTTTCACAGTGGCTATACTATTTTATGTTTCCACCAGCAATGAATAAGAGTTCTAGTTGTTCCACATTCTCATCAGCATTTGGTTTTGTCAATGTTTTGGATCTTAACCATTCTAATAGGTGTATAGTGGAATCTCATTGTTTTAATTTGCAATTCTAATGTGTGTATTGTTGAGAAATCTTTTCATATGTTTATTTGCTGTCTATCTTCCTTAGTGAGAGGTCTGTTCAGATCTTTTGCCTGTTTTTAAATCATGTCTGTTTTCTTATTGTTGACTTTTAAGAGTTCTTTGTATATTTTAGATAAGTCTTTTAGCACATGTGTCTTATACCAATATTTTCTCCTGTGACGTAACTTCTCTTTTCATTCTCTTCTCAGTGTCATCCACAGAGCTCTTTTTAATTTTAATGAAGTCCAACTTAACCAGGTTCTTTCTTCCAGGCCTTTGGCTTTGTCTAAAAAGTTATCACCAAATCAAAGGTTGCCTAGATTTTTTACTGTGTTCTAGGAATTTTATGGTTTTGTGTTTTACATTAGGTCTCTGGTCGATTTTCAGTTAATTTTTGTGAAGAGTGTAATGTCTCTGTCTAGATACCTTTTTTCACACAAATGGTATCATTCTTAACTTGCATCACCCCTTTTTTCACTTAATATGTACTTTCCTTGTCATTAAAGAGTATCTTCATAATTTTTCTTCAGTTATTAATCTTGCATTCAATTTTATTGTAATTGATCTTTATTGTTGTATTTCAAATCAGATATTTTCTTCTCTTTTCTAAGTAGATACTTCTTTGTGGGAGCACTTTTGAATTTATTGTGTTAATTTGCTCCTGCACCCAACTAAATGGTTACTGTTTGTAATAATTTTCTAGTCGATTCTTTTAGATTTCTGTGTAAAGCAGATAATTTGACAATCATGATAATTTTAGTTCTTGTGATTTTTATACTTTTCCTGTCTCTTTTTTATGCTTATCTCTCTTATTCTCTTATTTCTCTTATATTGGCTGGTATATGCAGAATAATGGTATTTAATGGTGCTAAATAATCATAATGATGAAGAATATCCGTATCTTTTTCCTGACCTTACTAAGAATGCCCTTGGCATTTACTAAACATCATGTTGGGTTTGAGTTAGCTATAATGTGCTTTACCATGTTATAGAAATATCTGTCCCTCCCTTTTTTTTTTTTTTTTTTTTTTTTTTTTTAAGATTTTATTTATTTATTTGACAGAGAGAGATCACAAGCAGGCAGAGAGGCAGGCAGAGAGACAGGAGGAAGCAGGCTCCCTGCCGAGCAGAGAGCCCGATGCGGGACTCGATCCCAGGACTCCAAGATCATGACCTGAGCCGAAGGCAGCGGCTTAACCCACTGAGCCACCCAGGCGCCCCTGTCCCTCCCTTTTTTAATGGTCAAGAATGGATGTTGAATTCTTTTGCATGCCTTTTCAGCATCTTATGGAGATGATCATACGATTATTTACTCTATTCATCATTAAGCCTGCTAAATATTGTGATCTGAGAGTGTATGTTTCCTATTTAGAGCCAGATAAGGAAGGTGAAGAGCGTGTAGATTTGCCTAGTAGTTGAAGTATGACTGCCTGTTACTGACCCAGCCTCACACATGTAGAAGAAACAGTCCATAGGGTGCCTGGGTGACTCAGGCATTAAGCATCTGCCTTCGGCTCAGATTGTGATCCTAGGGTCCTGGGATCAAGCCCCACAATGGCCTCCCTGCTCAGCAGGAAGCCTGCTTTTCCCTCTCCTACTCCCCCTGCTTGTGTTCCCTTTCTCGTTGTGTCTCTCTCTGTCCAAAAAAAAAAAAAAAAAGAAAGAAAGAAAGAAAGAAAGAAAGAAAAAGGAAACAGTCTAATGGGTCAGGCAATTTTAAGGCTAAGGAGTCTTCATCTAAAATGAAAATGTCAGGGTGCCTGATGGCTCAGTCGTTTAAGCTCCTTCCTCAGTCATTTAAGCTCCTGCCTTCGGCTCAGGTCATGATCCCAGGGTCCTGGGATCAAGCCATGTATCAGGCTCCCTGCTCAGAAGAGAGCCTGCTTCTTCAGTAGCAGGGTTAGTCCTCTTCCTGAAGTACAGCCTTCAGGAAGATACTGAGCACAGCAAGCACAAATGAAATATACTTCTAGAACAAGAACTTCAGAATTAGACTTGGGGCACACGTTGGCATTTGAGCTGGAGGAAAGAGGTTGAAGTCTGGTAATTAGACCATTCAGGGTTCAATGGAGTCTGAGGATGGAGGGCTTATACAAGTAATCAAGTTCGATTGTTCCTGGGCCTTAGGGATATATTGATTCTGTGGGTGTTGAGAGTGGCAATAGCTGCAAGGACAATTACATCAGAAACTGGTAACGAGGCTGGCATTGGTTACTTCATTTCTCAATCACTTGTATTTACTCTTCATCTCATGATACTAGACCAGCTGTGCCCTGATAGTAGCTGGCGTCATGAATTATTGAACTCATGGTTTAGATGCTCTTTGCAATAACAGGTTTCTTCTGTGTCCTGATGGCTGATGACGTAACTGACCTGCCTGTCTGGATTCCTAACTTCTGGCTTACTCTTCACCTCTTAAAATTTGCCTGACCTTCCAAATCCTGCTAGTCCAGATTCCTTACTACCTTCGCATTACTGATTTGACACTTGCTTTTTTCCTTTTAATTAAATTTAATCATCATTTTCTTTTTTTTTTTTTTTTTAAGATTTTATTTATTCGGCAGAGAGAGACACAATGAGAAAAGGAACACAACAACCAGGGGGAGTGGGTGAGGGAGAAGCAGGCTTCCCACCGAGCAGGGAGCCCGATGCGGGGTTTGATCCCAGGACCCCAGGATCATGACCCAAGTTGAAGGCACACGCCCAACTGACTGAGCCACCCAAGCGCCCCAAGAATTACACACTCTCTCTCTCTCTCTCTCTCTCTATATATATATATATATATATATATATAATTTTTTTACTTAAATTCAGTTAATTGACATGTATTATTTGTTTCAGGGAAGATTATTTTTTTTTTTTTTTTTTTTTTTTTTTTTAATTTTTAATGGGGCATCTGGGTGGCCTAGTTAGTTAAGCATCTGACTCCTGACCTCAGCTCAGGTCGTTTTTTTTTTTTTTAATTTAATTATTTGACACACAGGATAACAGCGAGAGGAAATACAAGCAGGGGGAGTGGGAGACGGAGAAGTAGGCATCCCACTGAGCAGGGAGCCCAATCTGGGGCTCTATCCCAGGACCTGAGATCATGACCTGAGTCTAAGGCAAATGCTTAAGGACTGAGCCACCTAGGCACCCCCTCAGCTCAGGTCTTAATCTGAAGGTTGTGAGTTCAAGCAACATGTTTGGAGTCTGCTTTCAAAATAATTAATTAATTTTTAACAAACACAAACTTAGAGAAAAATGCCAAAAACTTTTTTCCTGTACCATTTGATTGTAAGTTGCCAATCTCTGATTTCCTACCATTTCTTTAAATATTGTAGAGTTTATTTCCCACTAACAAGATTATTCTGTATAATCACAGTGTAACTATCAACAATTAGGAAATTATTGTTGAGACATTAGTGCCATCTAATCCTCAGGGGTCCTTCTATCTTGCGTATTTCTTTTTTTTTTTTAAGATTTTATTATTTGACAGAGAGAGACACAGTGAGAAGGAACACAAGCAGGGGGAGTGGGAGAGGAAAAAGCAGGCTTCCTGGTAAGCAGAGAGCCTAATGTGGCCCTCTGGATCATGACCTGAGCCGAAGGCAGAGGCTTAACCCACTGAGCCACCCACGTGTCCCCCTTGCGTATTTTCTTAATACTGTTCTTTATAGTAGAGGAACTCAATTGAGAACCATGTGTTACTTTTTAGTTATCCTCTGTCTCTACATTCTCTTTCAGATTCTGATCATTCCTTTTTTTTCCAGACTTTAATGCCCTTGATGGATTTGATGGTTACAGGACAGTTAACTTTGTAGAGTATCCCTCAGTTTGAGTTAGTAATGTTTCCTCATGTTTATTTCAGAGGGCACATGATTTTGATTTGCCTCATTATTGATGATGTCCACTTTGGTTGGTTATTTAGAAGATATTTGCCAGGTTTCTATAAAGTTACTCTCCTCCTTTGTAGTTAGTATTTTGTGGCAAGCTGTTTTGAAGGTATATAAACATTCAGTTCCTACTCAACTTTCAATTTATAAATAAATTTGTATGTTTATATGGAGTCATAGTTTATTATTTTATTTAGTGGGTAATCATGGTACACATTCAGATATAAAACTATATGCATGTATATTAATGCATGTATATTATGTTGGCATAAGTGATATAATTTGATTTTATTTTAACATATAATAGTATTAAAGTATTAAAATGTGATCTAAGTCTGGTTGGTGTTAAGTAAAACTCTGCTTTAGGAGATAGGTGGAGGTAAAAAAATTTAATCACACAAAATACAAGTTTAGTGTTGTTTCTAGCTGGCCTGAAGTTACAGGGATGGAGCTGCTTGATGCCATTCTGACATGGTCCTGATTGCAGTTTGGTGCCACCTGGTGGCATTTGTCCACTTCAGTATAATATAAATGGGGACAAATCTGGCTGGTTAGGACTTTTGTGTGTTGATAGCAATTTTAGGTGTTGTTAGTTGTTGCCAGGTTCTTGGATACAATCCTGGGAAATTGGGGCAGGTGAATACTGGGAATGAGAAGACCAGTTTTCTATCTCTTTCTAAGATGGGTGGCCTACTTTTCTCTTCCTGTCTCTGTCAGAATAGGGGTGATTGGTAGGTGGATATGTTTACTGTACTATTGGTGATTTTTATTTTCTCTGTTTTTTAAAATCTGTACTTTTTTTCCAAATTAATGTGCATGAAATGTTAATAAAGTCTTTTTTTTTTTTTTTTTTAAGATTTTGTTTATTTATTTGTCAGAGAGAGAGCGAGCACAGGCAGACAGAGTGGCAGGCAGAGGCAGAGGGAGAAGCAGGTTCCCTGCCCAGCAAGGAGCCCGATGCGGGACTCGATCCCAGGACGCTGGGATCATGACCTGAGCTGAAGGCAGCTGCTTAACCAACTGAGCCACCCAGGCGTCCCAATAAAGTCTTTTTAAATGTGTGTGCATTTTTATTTATTTGACACACATAGAGAGCACAAGTCGGGGGGGAGTGGAAGATGGAGAACCAGGCTCCCTATTGAGCAGAGAACCCCATGTAGGGCTTGATCCCAGGACCCTAGATCATGACCCAAGCTGAAGGCAGGTGTTTAACCCACTGAGCCCTGATTGGTTCATTTTTAAAAGTGAGTCACTAAGAAGCTGCAAGTGGGAAAGTGCAGGGGTGGGGGGCACCTGGGTGGCTCAGTTGTTTAAGCATCCAATTCTTGATTTTGGCTCAAGTCATGATTTCAGGGTTGTGATATTGAACCCCTGGCAGGCTCTTCACTAGGTGTGGAGTCTGCTTAAGATACTCTCCCTCCCACCACCCCAAAGAAGCCGCAAGTGTGTGAGTGCACCTTGTTGGTTAGTGGTTCTCAACAAGCTTAGATGACAAAGTGGGACCTTTTTTTTTGTTTGTTTAAGATTGTATTTATTTGACAGAGATCACAAGTAGGCAGAGAGAGGGGGAAGCAGGCTCCCCGCCGAGCAGAGAGCCCAATGTGGGGCTCGATCCCAGGACCCTGGAATCATAACCTGAGCCGAAGGCAGAGGCTTTTTTTTTTTTTTTTTTAAAGATTTTATTTATTTGCCAGAGAGAGAGAGAGAGAGAGAGCAAGTGAGTACACACAAGCAGGCAGAGAGGCAGGCAGAGGCAGTGAGAGAAGCAGGTTCCCTGCCGAGCAAGGAGCCCGATGCGGAACTCGATCCCAGGACGCTGGGATCATGACCTGAGCCGAAGGCAGCGGCTTAACCCACTGAGCCACCCAGGCATCCCCGAAGGCAGAGGCTTTAACCCACTGAGCCACCCAGGTGCCCCAAATTGGGACCTTTTTACAAGGATCCCCCCAAGTATGAGTATCTTTAAGTCATATAATATAGACTGTTTACAGAAGAGTTCATTTTAATATCTTTTTAAAAAATTTTTACTTATTTGTTTATTAGAGATAGATCACAAGCAGGCAGAGCAGCAGGCAGAGAGAGGGGGGAAGTGGGCCCCAAGCTGAGCAAAGAGCCCGACACGGGGCTCTATCCCAGGATCCTGAGATCACGACCCAAACAGAAGGCAGAGGCTCAACCCAGGCGCCCCTTAATATCTTTTTAAAATGTACTATGAATTATGGTTCCTGTATTTGGGAGCAGCAATGCAAATACTTTGAAAACCATTTAGCCTTTATAAATGAAAATGTTTGAAAATGTTACTGATCTCATCAGTGTTTATAATTGCAACTGTAGTTTTCCTTTGTCTATTTCATCTCTTGCTAGATTAATATCTGCCATGAGCTAACACTTTTGGATACTCAGGAAAACTAAGCTGAGCGAGGAAGGACAGTTTATATTTAAATTTGTTTAGGCTTACTACCCAAGTTTAGTTTAGAATCCCTTCCCTGCCTGATAGAGTGATTGAGAATATCCCTGTTGTTTTTTTTTTTAAAGATTTTATTTATTTATTTATTTGAAAGGCAGAGATCACAAGGAGGCAGAGAGGCAGGCAGAGAGAGAGAGAGGGAAGCAGGCCCCCTGCCGAGCAGAGAACCTGATGCGGGACTCGATCCCAGGACCCCGAGATCATGACCCGAGCCGAAGGCAGCGGCTCAACCCACTGAGCCACCCAGGCGCCCAAGAATATCCCTGTTTTATTTTTTATTTTTTTTTTATTTTTTTTTTTTTATATATATTTTTTTAAAGATTTTATTTATTTATCTGACAGAGAGAGATCACAAGCAGGCAGAGAGGCAGGCAGAGAGAGAGAAGGAAGCAGGCTCCCTGCTGAGCAGAGAGCCCGATGCGGGGCTCGATCCCAGTATCCTGAGATCATGACCTGAGCCGAAGGCAGCGGCTTAACCCACTGAGCCACCCAGGCGCCCGAATATCCCTGTTTTAATATGAAGGGCATATTTTCAAAATGCCACAAAAGTGATTTATGGAGATTTACTAAAATGGACTCCTAAAATCTTTTTTTTTTAAAGATTTTATTTATTTATTTGACAGAGAGAAATCACAAGTAGGCAGAGAGGCAGGCAGAGAGAGAGGAGGAAGCAGGCTCCCTGCTGAGCAGAAAGCCCGACGTGGGGCTCGAACCCAGGACCTGGGATCATGACCTGAGCCGAAGGCAGCGGCCTAACCCACTGAGCCACCCAGGCGCCCCTCTTTTTTTTTTTTTTTTTTAAAGATTTTATTTATTTGACAGACAAAGATCACAAGTAGGCAGAGAGGCAGGCAGAGAGAAAGAGGAGGAAGCAGGCTCCCTCCTGAGCACAGAGCTTGATGTGGGGCTCGATCCCAGGACCCTGAGATCATGACCTGAGCCGAAGGCAGAGGCTTTAACCCACTGAGCCACCCAGGCGCCCTTCTTTTTAATCTTTTATTTATTTATTTGACAAGAGAGAGAGAGAGGGAGAGAGACAGCCAGCAAGAAGGGAACACAAGCGGGGAGTGGAAGAGGGAAAAGTAGGCTTCGTGTTGAGCAGAGAACCCTGGGCTTGATCCGAGGATCCTGGGATCATGACCTGAGCCAAAGGCAGACGCTTAACCACTGAGCCACCCAGGCACCCCAAAGATAAAAATTTACATATGGGTGTGCCTGGGTGGCTCAGTGGGTTAAAGCCTCTGCCTTCAGCTCCGGTCATGAGCCCAGGGTCCTGGGATCGAGGCCCACATCAGGCTCTGTGCTCTGCAGGGAGCCTGCTTCCTCCTCTCTCTCTGCCTACTTCTCTGCCTACTTGTGATCTCCGACTATCAAATAAATAAAATCTTTCAAAAAAAAATATACGTATGATTTTGTTTGCATAGAAGATTTGAGGCCTTATTTAAGTTTGTTTATTTTGTTTTCTACATTGATTTTGTTTTGTTATTTTTTATTTGTTTATTTTTTAAAAGATTTTATTTATTTATTTGACAGAGATCGCAGGTTGGCAGAGAGGCAGGCAGAGAGAGAGAGAGGAGGAAGCAGGCTCCCCGTTGAGCAGAGAGCCCGATGTGGGGCTCCATCACAGGACCCTGAGATCATGACCTGAGCCAAAGGCAGAGGCTTTAACCCACTGAGCCACCCAGGCGCCCCTTGTTTTGTTTTTTAAAGATTTTATTTATGTATTTGACAGATCACAAATAGGCGGGGGCGGGGGGAAGCAGGCTCACTCTCTCTGCTGAGTAGGGAGTGCAATGCAGGACTCCATGCGGGGCGACCCTGAGGTCATGACCCAAACAGAAGGCAGAGCCTTAACCCAGTGAGCCACCCAGGCGCCCCCTCCAGAATGGTTTTGGATTCAGTAAAATACAGTTGGTTATTTAATGTAGGTTTAATATCTGACATATAATTTTTGTTGGTGTCTAAGCTATTTTATTTTAATATAATTGTGTTTTAGGAACACAGATTTTCCAAATAATTTTACAGAAGGAAATTCTCTTGATTCAATGTGACCCTTTCCTGACAGGCCAAATATTGATACATAAGCCTCTTCTAGTGACATCTTAGCCTTTTGATATAAGTTTGTACTATTTTGTTATTTTCCCCCTTCTGATTCTTAATGGCTTCCTCTTAACATTTTCTTTCCTTCCTTCCTCCTCCTTCCCTCCCTTCCCTCCTTCCTTCTCTCCTAACATTTTCTGTCCTTAATTAGGTAGCAAACTACAAGTAACTTTTTTTTTTAAAGATTTTATTTATTTATTTGACAGAGATCACAAGCAGGCAGAGAGGCAGGCAGAGAGAGAGGAGAGAGGAGGAAGCAGGCTCCCTGCCGAGCAGAGAGCCCCTACAAGTAACTTTTTGAAAGCATGAGGATGGCACATCTTATGATGGTGGCATGGCACAATAATCCATAGCTTTGTGATCTACCACTCAAATTAAGCAAAAACATTACTGCCAATACCTTTTTTTTTTTTTAAAGATTTTATTTATTTATTTGAGAGAGAGACAGTGAGAGAGAGCATGAGCGAGGAGAAGGTCAGAGAGAGAAGCGGACTCCCCACGGAGCCGGGAGCCCGATGCGGGACTCGATCCTGGGACTCCAGGATCATGACCTGAGCTGAAGGCAGTCGTCCAACCAACTGAGCCACCCAGGCGTCCCACCAATACCTTTTCTAAATGAGTCTTCTGTATGTTACATTTGTTCATTCTTGAATTCATGTGTGTTTGAAATCAGAGTTTTCACAGATCCGTGATTGTATAACATCAAATTTCCATTTTTAACTTGTTTGGCATGTCTGACACATACTCCCCCCCCCCTCCCCCCGCCCTTTTCGGGGTGGTGTAAAAAAGAACATGAGCTGACTTCTCGTGTGTGTGTGTGTGTGTGTGTGTGTGTATGAAGTTTTGACAAGCTGTTCTTCAGCAATAGTTAATACAAGAAAAGATCTTAGTCCTCTGCAGTTTTTTGTTTTTTTTTTAAGATTTATTTATTTTAGAGGGGGAGGGGTCCAGGGAGAGAATCTTTGGGCAGACTCCCTGCTGAGCACAGAGCCCTCTTTGGGTCTTGATCTTATAACCTATGAGATCCTGACCTGAGCTGAAACTAAGAGTTGGATACTTAAATGTCTGAGCCACCCAGGTCCTCTGCAGTTTTAATGAGGACCTGTTCTCTGTCTGAGAAACTCCTTATTTTTAAAAAAGACTGACAAGTATTTATGCTAAGCCTTAATATTGTTTGACGGTAAAATATGGATTAGTGAAGAAAGGAATTGTAAGTCTTTTCAATCGTTTCTTCAAATGATTGTCACTATCATTTGCTGATCTGTTTTCATCTTTGGTGATAAAACTTTATTACTTGTGTTTAATACAATAAACAGAGCTAAGAGTTAGAGGTTTGTTTCTTTTTCTCCTTTGTCATTGCCATTATAAGAATCTAGACTTCTATCTGGTGAGTTAATTTTACCCCCTTCTGCTGTCATGCTTATTATGTCTTACTGAAAACTTCCCTCATTATTTCTGTCTCATCCTCAAGAACATAGTGTCTTTACCTGGTGTTTAGTTAGGCAGGAGTAGAAGATAGAATATAGACAGAGTGCTATTAAATTCTTTTTCTTGCTTTGATAAACTTGTTGCTTGTCATTTATTTCTCTCTGCTTGGCTGAATTATATGTTGTGTACCCTCATTTTTCACTAGTATGCATCTTTATCAATATTAAGCCTTCCAATCCATGAACACAGGTTATCTTTTCCATTTACCTGTGTTATATTTAATTCTTTCACCAACATTTTGTTGATTTCAGTGTACATGTCTTCCACCTCCTTGGTTAAGTCTATTCCTAAGTATTTTATTCTTTTTGAATAATTCTTTTTGAGGCTATTGTAAATGAGATTATTTTCTTAATTTCCTTTTTGGGATTCATTGTTACTGTGCAGAAATGCACTTTTTTTTCTTCGGCAACTGATTTTTTGGATATTGATTTGGTATCCTGCAACATTGCTGAATTTGTTTATTCTAAGAGTTAGTGTTTTGTGTGGAATCCTCAGGATTTTTCACTTAGAAGATCATTTTGTCCGCAAACAGAATTTTACTTTTTTTCCCAGCTTGGACGATTTTTAAAAAAAGATGTATTTTAATCTTTTTTTAAAAATATTTTATTTATTTATTTGATAGAGAAAGCACAAGGAGGGGGAGCAACAGGCAGAGGGAGAGGGAGAAGCAGGCTCCCTTGTGAGGCGGGAGCCCAATGGCGGGGCTTGGTCCAAGAACCCTGGGATCATGACCTAAGCCAAAGGCAGATGGTTAACCAACTGAGCCACCCACGTGCCCTAGAGTTTTTTTGTTTTGTTTTAAAGATAATTTATTTAAGAGAGACAGTGAGGCTGGGGGAGGCGCAGAGGGAGAGAGAGAAACTCAGAGTTGACTCTGTGCTGAGCACAGAGCCCAATGTAGGGCTCCATCTTAAGACGCTGAGAACATGAGCTGAGGCGAAACCGAGAGTTGGGCACTTAATCAATTGTACCACCAAGGCACTCCTTCTTCTAGAATCTTTATAGTTTTACTTTTGCACTTAGGTCTAGGATCCATCTGTAAATAGTGCGAGACAAGGATCAAGGTTAATTTTCTATGTGAGTATCCAGTTTCTGTAATACCATTTATTGAAAAGACAGCCCTTTCCCCCACTGAATTGCACTATTGCTTTGTTATAAAGTAGGTGATCTTATGTATGTCTGTTTCTGGAGACTGTCTTCTTTTCCATTTTTCTATCTAGCCTTGTATCAGTAACAATCTTGATAATTCTAGCATATGATATCTTGAAATCTAGTTGTGTATGTCCAGATTTCTTCTTCTCAGACTGGTTTTGGCTATTATATGTCCTTTGTATTTCCACATAAATATTAGTATCAGCATGTGAATTTCTGTAGGAAAACTTACTGAAATTGTAATTGGAATTGCATTCAATCTGTAGATCAATTTGGGGACAATGAATACTAAATCGAAGTCTTTCAGTAAGTGAATGTGTTATATCTCGCAACTTATTTAGGTCTTTTAATTTTTTTCATCAGTGTTCTGTAGTTCTCAGTGTATAGATAACACACATCTTCCTGTAGAATTATTCCTAGGTAATGGTTTTCCAGTTTTATTGAGCTATAATTGATATAATGTTGTATTAGTTTAGGACATGCAGCTTAATTAGGTACATGTATATATTTGCAGAATGATTACCAGATAAGTTTAGTTATCCATCACTTCACATAGTTACAGAAATCAGTTTCTTTTTCTTTTTTTTTTTTTTAAAGATTTTATTTATTTATTTGACAGACAGGTCACAGTTAGGCAGAGAGGCAGGCAGAGAGAGAGGAAGGGAAGCAGGCTCCATGCTGAGCAGAGAGCCCGATGTGGGGCTCAATCCCAGGACACTGGGATCATGACCTGAGCCGAAGGCAGAGGCTTTAACCCACTGAGCCACCCAGGCGCCCCTCAGAAATCTGTTTCTTTTTTTTTTTTTTTTTTTTTTAGAAATCAGTTTCTTAAAAGAACTTATACAATCTACTCACTAACTTTCAAATGTATACTATAGTATTGTCCGCTATAGTCACCATTCTATAACTTACGTTCTTGAAAATTTGTTCCTTTTGACTGCCTTCACCATTCCCTCCCATCCTTACCTCCACACCCCTGTTTCTTGGTAGATTGGTAACTACCAGTCTGTTTTCTGTATGGTTTTTGTTTTGTTTTATTTTGTTTTTTTTTTTTTTTTTTTGAATTCCTTGTTTAAGGGAGATCATGTAGTATTTGTCTTTCTCTTCCTGACTTGTTTTACTTAGTATAGTGCCCTCAGGGTCCATCCATGTTTTCACAAATGACAAGATTTCCTTTTTTTAAGGTTGGATTACGTTTTTGTTTTTGTTTTTTAAAAGATTTTATTTATTTATTTGACAAAGATCACAAGTAGGCAGAGAGGCAGGCAGGGGAGGTGGGAAGCAGGCTCCCTGCTGAGCAGAGAGCTGGATGTGGGGCTTGATCCCAGGACCCCGAGATCATGAATGGAGCTGAAGGCAGAGGCTTAACACACTGAGCCACCCAGTCGCCCCTATATTCTTTTTATATATTCCGCGTTTTCTTTATCCATTCATCCCTTGATTGGCCTAGGTTGTTTTCCTGTCTTAGGTATTGTAATGCTGCTGCAGGTATTTTTCTTAATGCTACTGGAAATGGCATTTAAATGTTTTTATTTTCTAAATATTTGTTAGAATATAGATACTGATTTTTTTTTTATATTTTCTATCAGCAGTCTTGCCAAATTACTGTAGTAGTTCATAGATTCTTTGGGGTCTTATACATAATTAGAATTTTTAAAAAAGATTTTATTTATTTATTTGACAGAGAGGTCACAAGTAGCCAGAGAGGCAGGCAGAGAGAGAGGGGGAAGCAAGCTCCCTGCTTAGCAGAGAGCCCGATGTGGGGTTCGATCCCAGGACCCTGAGATCATGACCTGAGCCGAAGGCAGAGGCTTAACCCACTGAGCCACCCAGGTGCCCTAGGCTTTCTTTTTGATGAAGCATCTTGTCAGTAGCTTCTGATAAAGGATACCATTGGTGGGTAATATTGAGACCCCAAGTGCCAAATACTTATACTTGATCTTCATAATTGAGTGGTAGTTTTGCTAAGTTTAGAATTAGAGGTTTAGGGGCGCCTGGGTGGCTCAGTGGGTTGGGCCGCTGCCTTCGGCTCGGGTCGTGATCTCAGGGTTCTGGGATCGGGCCCCGCATCGGGCTCTCTGCTCGGCAGGGAGCCTGCTTCCTCCTCTCTCTCTGCCTGCCTCTCTGCCTGCTTGTGATCTCTCTCTCTGTTAAATAAATAAAATCTAAAAATAAATTAAAAAAAAAAAAGAATTAGAGGTTTAAGATAGTTTTTCTTCAGAATTCTGATGACAGAATTCTTCAGAATTCTTCAGAATTCTTGCTTCCACTATTGCTGTTGAGAAGTCTCAGATTCTTCCCCCTCTGTGGAGTCTTTTTTTAATTTCTCCCAGCTTTATTAAAATATAATTGACGTATAACATGTGTAAGCACTCTGCGAAATCTTTTTTTAAATTTATTTACTTTTTAATTTTTTATTTAAATTTTTATTTTTTTAAAGATTTTATTTATTTATTTGACACAGAGATCACAAGTATGCAGGCAGAGAGAGAGGAGGGGAAGTAGGCTCCCCGCTGAGCAGAGAGCTGGATGCAGAGCTCTATCCCAGGACCCTGAGATCATGACTTGGTCCAAAGCAGAGGCTTAACTCACTGAGCCATCCAGGCACTCCTATTTCTTATTTTATTTTTAAAAGATGTTTATTTATTTATTTATTTGAGAGAGAGAGAGATCGAGCACACAAATGGGGAGCTGAAGGCAGGAGGAGAGGGAGAAACAGCCTCCCTGCTGAGCAGGGAGCCTGATGGGGGTGGTGGGCCGGTGGCATCATGACCTGAGTGTAAGGCAAACGCTTAACCCCACTGAGCCACCGGGTGTCCTGACTCTGTGGAATCTTACAGGATCTTCCTTTTGTCCACAGTGTTTTCAGATTTCACAATGATAGGAAACTTTGGTGTAACTTTTTTTCATTCCGTTGTGTTGTGCATTTGTAGATTAACTCTACTTGTGTCCTTTAGTTGTAGAAATTTTTCTTGGTTTCTCCCCTCTGTTTTTTCTTTGTTGTTTTCTTTTTAAAAATGATTATATGAATGTTGACCTTCCTGAACTAGTCTTCTCATTTTTCTTTCCTCCTTATTTTTCATCTTTGTTTTTCTCTATTTTCTGAGAGAGATCTTCAGTTCTTTTTTTTTTTTTTTTAAAGATTTTATTTATTTATTTGACAGAGAGAGATCACAAGTAGATGGAGAGGCAGGCAAAGAGAGAGAGAGAGGGAAGCAGGATCTCCACCGAGCAGAGAACCCGATGCGGGACTCGATCCCAGGACCCTGAGATCATGACCTGAGCCGAAGGCAGCGGCTCAACCCACTGAGCCACCCAGGCGCCCAGATCTTCAGTTCTTATAGCCATATATGTGCATATATTTGCTATCATAGTTTTAATTTTTTTAAATCCTGTCTTTTTTGTTTTTTTCAATGTCCCTTCCCCCGCTTTTGGCCTCCCGTTCTTATTTTATGGATGCCATATCTTAACATTCTAAGAATATTAATCATATTTTTTGAGGTTTTCTTTTGCTTTAAGTTTTTTTTTGAGGGATTTCCCCCTTTTTGTTTTTGCCTCTAGGCTTAGCTTAAATGTCTGCCAATCCTGTCCACTCATATTTAAGAGTGAAGTAATAAAAGGCAGACTGAAAATTTTGCTTAGTGCACAAGGGCAAAACTAGTGACCTGTTAGATGTTACAGTACAGTAATCAGGCTGGGCTAGTTTGGGGAGTCCCCATTTGTTGTATTTTTTTAATTGTGTTTATTTATTTGACAGAGATCACAAGTAGAGAGGCAGGCAGAGAGAGGCAGGGAAGCAGACTCGGGGAGACTCGGGGGCTCAGGGCTCAATCCCAGGACTCTGGGATCATGGCCTGAGCTGAAGGCAGAGGCTCAACCCACTGAGCCACCCAGGTGCCCCCCATTTGTTGTATCTTTACAGTTTTGTTTTTTAAACTAATTTACTGAGATATAATTGACCTTTTTTTTTCCTTCAATTGGGGGTGGTCATCTGCTTCAGAGAAGAAGGCTTGCTTTTATCTTGCGTTCATCGGCCTGGTTGCCAGTCTTCGAGTCAGGTGAAAAAAGAAGGTCCAGGATCTTACCATTCACTTAGTGAGATTTCCCCAGTTTTCAGTTTGGTTTCTTCACACTCAGTTCTACTCAGTTCAACTGTGGCAGAAAATAAACCTCCAGCCTTCTATTAGTGTGGTGTGGGCTAGTCACTGATGAGCATGAGGAAGAGGTTCCAGAGGTCTGAATACTAAAGAGTTTTGACTGGTCTTCCTATTTTCAGCACCAGTTGCACTTGGTGCCTCAAATTTCTGAGTTTTTCCATGATTCACTGGAGGAGGTAAGCCTGCTCCTTGGGCCTTCTGACCATAAGTCTGGATTTAAATTTCTCTGGTCTTCTAAGTTAGTTACTATTTACCCTCCTGATTTCCAGCTTTCAAAATTTTATTGTTTTGTGTCTGCCATTTGGCCTTCTAGGTTTATGACTTTTTAAAAAATAAAAAGTTTATAAACTTAGGGCGCCTGGGTGGCTCAGTGGGTTAAGCCGCTGCCTTCGGCTCAGGTCATGATCTGGGGGTCCTGGGATGGAGTCCCACATCGGGCTCTCAGCTCAGCGGGGAGCCTGCTTCCCTCTCCCTCTCTCTCTGCCTGCCTCTCTGCCTACTTGTGATCTCTGTCAAATAAACAAATAAAAGCTTTAAAAAAAAAAAAAGTTTATAAACTTAGTAATTTGTGTGGAAGCAGCTGTAAATATACATGTTGACACATAATTTTAACCAAAAGTCCAAATGTCTTTTCTGCTGTTACACCTAACATTAGCCCAGGTGATGGTGCCATGAATTTCTGTAGCATTTATTGTGGGAATAAAAGGCTTTACTTTCCAAACTAAAAGAAGCATTTTATTACTGTTATTAAAATACAAAGTGCTTTTAGTATTAATATTGAAAGGTACTTCTGAAATGTCTGAAGTTTACTTTTCAGAGTTCAGTAAGAGCTTCAGGGATTTCCTTTTTTTTTTTTTTTTAAATATTTCATCTTAATTTTAGGGTAATTACATTAAGTATTGTAACAGTTCTAAATTAAACTTTTTAGATTGGGATTGCTAATCAATAAAGACTTTAAAGCCTGTGGCACCTATTATAACATCATTAGGTAGAGCAACTCTATTTTTCACATACTGTTACTGAACAGTTTAAAAATTTGTGTTGGTCTCTGGCAGGCTTTTGAAACTTTCAGCAAGTTAATAAGAAAACATGTTTTGATTGCTTTTTGTTATGTTGGAAACATATCCTATAGCAGATGTGAGCTGATGACATAGCAGAAAATTTTACTCAGCAGTGGGAGTGTCCTCATTTCACACTAACTCTAGGCACTAATCCAAATGCAACAGTAAACACTCTTCATTTGCTGTCAGCTGAGCTATTACCAAGTATAGTTGTGTGTGGGACTGGGAATCTTTTTCTTAACCTGTTTAATGATATGTTTAATAATAGGATAGGAGGAATAATTGAAATATATTTCACTATTAAACATTTAATTGTTTTTTTATCATGGTGAAAATTTCATATGATAATAATTAGTGAGATAATAAAATTACTTTGACATTTGTGCATTGGGAATTATCAAAATTCTGTGCCAAGACAATGTATACTTTATTTATATGTATTAATGTTTTTTTGAATTTTTGGTTATGCATCTTCAGGCCTCTTTTTCTTTGCCCAGAAATATTTGGTTTTTGTTAAGTTTCACATTTTTTTTTAAAGATTTTATTTATTTATTTGACAGAGATTACAAGCCGGCAGAGAGGCAGGCAGAGAGAGAGAAGGTGAAGCAGGCTCCCCGCCGAGCAGAGAGCCCGATCCCAGGACCCTGAGATCACAACGCCAGCTGAAGGCAGAGGCTTTAACCCACTGAGCCACCCAGGCACCCCGTGGTTTCGCATTTTGGAAGGGAGAATAGAGGGCCAGAGAAAGTTATAGTGAGAGTACATTAAGTTAAAAAGATCTTGGGAGGACCTAAGGAGTATGAGAAAAGAGTGGACAGGAAAGCTTAGAGCATGAGGAGACCATGGAATTACAGAAGCCCAGGAAATAAAACGGTTCAGGAAGATAAAATGTTAAACGTGGGGAGATGCTTCTTGGTAGTCAGAGATGTGGACTAAAAAAGAATCTGTTCCTCATTTAATAAGGTCCTCTGCATTTGTGGCTTATACTTATCTTTTAATTTCACAACTGAATGGTGAGATGAAATGATGCATATAAAGCATTTAGTCCAATGCCTGCCTCTTAATAAGCCTTTGTAAGTAGTATTTAATTGCCACTGCCATTTATCATTGTTTACCTATTTATTCAGTCTAGAAATTTGATAGTCATCATGGTTTTTCCATTCCTCTCAGTCCCCATATCAAATCAATCTCTAGGTCTCATTGATTATACTTCCTGAATGTCTTAAACTAAGTCGTCTTTCCTATTGTTTCTGCCTTTGTTTTCATGTGTAAGCCTTTTTATATTCTTTTCCCTCTTTACCTCAGGTATCCCCCTAATCATTTCAGTACCTAATAGATATTTTATTTAAAGTCCTTAGTTTTTAATTCCTTCTTTGCATGTCTGTCTTTTCAGTTAGACTGTAGCCATTCAGGGGTAGGATTAGTGTTATAAATATCTTTGTTTCCTACCTCCTATATTTGGTACCTGGCAACATGATTGGTGTTCAGTAATATGTTGAATGATTGAGTAAATGAAAATATTAACATAAATGTTCAGGGATCCGAATAACTAAAAATAGATGTCTAATGAGTTCATTGATATCATTGAGGTTAAGTTAGGAATGGCCTGAGCATTTTAGGAAAGGCATATGTACAGAAACTATTTCAGAGGTATTTGTCCTTTTGAGTCTGTAGGTTGGTCAAGAAAGATAAAAGGAGTTGCCTGAGAAAGAGTATCTCAGAGTTTAAATTACTTCTTTTTTTTTTTTTTTTTAAAGATTTTATTTATTTATTTGACAGATCACAAGTAGGCAGAGAGGCAGGCAGAGAGAGAGAGAGGGAAGCAGGCTCCCCGCTGAGCAGAGAGCCCGATGTGGGGCTCGATCCCAGGACCCTGAGATCATGACCTGAGCCGAAGGCAGAGGCTTTAACCCACTGAGCCACCCAGGCGCCCCTAAATTACTTCTTTAACAAAAATATGACTCTCTCTCTCCCTATATATATATATGTATATATAACAAAAATGTGGCCTTTCAGATTTCTTTTTTTTTTTTTTTTAAGATTTTATTTATTTATTTGACAGACAGAGATCACAAGTAGGCAGAGAGGCAGGCAGAGAGAGAGGAAGGGAAGCAGGCTCTCTGCTGAGCAGAGAGCCCGATGTGGGGCTCGATCCCAGGACCCTGGGATCATGACCTGAGCCGAAGGCAGCGGCTTTAACCCACTGAGCCACCCAGGCGCCCCTCTTTCTTTCTTTCTTTTTTTTTTTTTAAGATTTTATTTATTTATTTGACAGAGAGAGATCACAAGTAGATGGAGAGGCAGGCAGAGAGAGAGAGAGGGAAGCAGGCTCCCCGCTGAGCAAAGAGCCCGACGCGGGACTCGATCCCAGGACCCTGAGATCATGACCTGAGCCGAAGGCAGCGGCTTAACCCACTGAGCCACCCAGGCGCCCCTCAGATTTATTTCTTGACATAGCCATATACCAGTCAAATTTAAAACTATACTTCATGAATAAATTGTAAAGGGTAAACTTGAGATATTTAAAACTAGACTGTGCATGTGTGTATATGAACTTGGTTAAAGGTTGTACTCTATCTAATACATTTATTTAACAGCTTCAGAGATCAGTGGATAAGGGGCATCTGGGTGGTTCAGTTGGTTGGGTGTCTGCCTTTAGCTCGAGTCATGATTTCATTAACTAACTTACTTAGTTTATTTTGTTTTCATTCCTTAGCGCAACAGTGGTGAAATATCTTCTGGGTAATAAAGACCTGGGAAACTAACTTAGGGTGCTTGGTGTAAGGAACTATTCCATTTTTACAGGTTAAACAGATATAGATAGTATGACTTAGCAAAAGCTTATTGATAACTAGGAAAATATTTCTGCAGAAAGAACCAGGTACTTGTATATGCAATGTATAATTTGCAAAATAAAGATGTTTCAATGTGTCAGATTCCACATGTGACCCACAAGATCCTCTAAGGATATCAGATTTCCAAAGGAATATTTAGCTATAGCTCATACATTTCATATTTACACATTTTGGAAAGAAAAATATACTGTACTTTTCTATTACAGTAAAAAGTTAATAGGTAAAAATTATTAATTGAAGATTAAGATGACCCACTGTGTCTTTTTGTTAAACATTTTCTATATTAATTTGTATATTTTATCCAGGCCTTTGAGTTTATCATTCCAAATGTCGGTTTTCTTTTCTTTTCCTTTTTAAAAGATTTTACTTAATTATTTTATTTATTTATTTGACACAGAGAGAGAGAGAGAGAGAGAGAGAGAGAGAGAGAGAGAGATCACATGTAGGCAGAGAGGCAGGCAGAGAGAGAGGGGGAAGCAGGTTTCCTGCTGAGCAGAGAGCCCGATGTGGACTCGATCCCAGGACCCTGAGAGCCTGACCTGAGCCAAAGTCAGAGGCTCAACCCACTGAGCCACCCAGGCGCCCCTACTTAACTATTTTAGATAGAGAGTGAGAGTGTGTGTGCGTTAGAGGGAGCAGGGGGAGGGACAGATGGGGAGGGACAGATGGAGAGGGAGAGAATCTGAAGCAGGCTCCATGCTGAGCACAGATCCCTATGCAGGGCTTGATCCCACTGGGATCATGACCTGAACCCAAGTGAAGAGTCAGGCATTTAACCAACTGAGCCACCCAGCGGCCCCTCACATGTCAATTTTCATTGCAAAGCAGATATATAGAAATGTATAGAGAATTCATAAATAAAAATCTTTTCTTTTTAACTTATAAAAGTAATGTATGTTCATGTATCAGTCATCTAGAAATTAGGCTTTATTTCTACCACAGCTCTAGTCCCCAGAGATAACCATTGTCAATAGTGAGAAATACATCTTTTTTTTTTTTAAAGATTTTATTTTTATTTATTTGACAGACAGAGATCACAAGTAGGCAGAGAGGCAGGCAGAGAGAGAGAGAAGATGAAGCAGGCTCCCTGTGGAGCAGACAGCCTGATGTGGGGCTTGATCCCAGGACCCTGGGATCATGACCTGGGCCGAAGGCAGAGACTTTAACCCACTGAGCCACCGAGGCGCCCCGAGAAATACATCTTTAAAGTCTTTTTCAATATATTATATACATATGTATAATTCTCAAATATACACACATTATTTTTTACATTATATATGGTATGTATTATTTATTTCTTAAAGATGTATTTATTTTAGAGAGAGAGGGAAAAGATAATCTCAAGCAGACTGCCCACTGAGTGCAGAGCCCAACGTGGGGCTCAATCTCATGACCCTGATGCATGACCTGAGTCGAAACCAAGAGTTGGACACTTAACCAACTGAGCCACCCAAAGTGCCCCATGATATATATTATTTCTAAGTAGTATCAACCTATGTACTGTCATTTACGTTTTTTACTTAACATATTCTGGGTATCTTTCTCTCTTGGTGTATATTGGTCTATTACATCTTTTATAATAGCCTCAGAACAGTGTATCAGAGGAATAGACCACTCTTTAGTATTTGAACCAAAAAACACAAATCTGAGTTTATTACTTGCTTAAGAGCTTTACTGGTCAATCACAGTCTGTCCAAGTAGAGCAGACTACTGATAACTTACATGGTTTTGAGAAGTATAAAGTTTAGGGCTTAGTTTATTTTTTTGCAGTCATGGTGGGTTGGCATCAACAGTGGAAGAAGATTAGTTGGATAAGACAGTTAATGATTGGTTGGTATTCCGAAATGTATTTGTTGAAGTGTGCCCCGTTGGCTGGCTTTCAGAAGCAAAGGCCTGTCACTGACAGGTTGGCTTGTAAAAACATAGTCACCAAGACAAGTTGTTTTTATCTGGGTTTAAAATTAGTTCTTGTTGTTGTATACCTCTACAACTGTCAGGTATTGATTAAACAATTTAAAACTGTCTAGGGGCTATTTTAGTATGGCTACAGAATAATCAGTCTTTTGCTACTGGTATATGAACTTTTTATTCTTGGTGAGATCAAGGATTGTCCAGATCTTTAACAGTGTTGTTGATTCTTCCTAAAGCTAAGGTTTGGGGGCACCTGGATTGGCTCAGTTGATTCAGCTTCTGTCTTCCGCTCGGGTCATGATCCCAGGGTGCTGGGATTGAGCGCAGTGTTGGGCTCCCTGCTCAGTGGGGAGTCTGCTTCTCTCTTTCCCTCTGCTGCTCCCCCTGCTTGTATGCTCTCTCTCTCAAATAAATAAATAAAATCTTTAAAAAATGATAATAAAAAAAAAGATAAGGTTTGATCTTTCTCTCTTCGAAACTGAAGTCTGATTTTCAATTCCAGTGCCTGTAAGCACCTTTATCCCTTCATTAAAGGGAGAGTCATTTTCCCCAACTTTACTGTGTTGAATCCTTTTCCTACTTTTGTTGTCTTTATTATTCTCTTAATAACTCCAGTCTATATAATTGACCTGATTCATTTCCTCTTTTAATTATTACAGCTTTTTAGGTTGCTTTTCTGTCTGGAGGGGTGTAGTCCCATCATTACTGGCTTTTTTTTTTTTTTTTTAAGATTTTATTTATTTATTTGACAGAGATCACAAGTAGGCAGAGAGAGAGGAAGGGAAGCAGGCTCCCTGCTGAGCAGAGAGCCCGATGCGGGGCTCGATCTCAGGACCCTGGGATTAGGACCAGAGCGGAAGGCAGAGGCTTTAACCCACTGAGCCCCCCAGGCGCCCCTCGTTACTGGCTTTTGTCTGAAACAGTGTTATTTTCATACATTTTCTCTTTTACGTGAACTTTATAATCACCTTGCCAAGTTCTACCAGTTCATTTAGTTAGTAGTGGTATGTATTGCTATTATAATGGTATGATTATACTGGTTATGCAAAGAACCCTAACGCTTTTAAAAAATGTGTATTAGCCATCCATTTTTTTAAAGCTTTTTGTAGGTTTGCAATTTTCTATAATATGAAAGTAGAAATAGGAGTATAATAAACTCCTGTATATCCATTACTCAGTTTCCATAATTAACTTATAGCAAATCTTATTTTATATGTACCTTATCCACTCCTTCCCATTATTTTGTCATTGATTTCAGACAATGTTTCTTTTTTGAATATTTCAGCATGTATTTCTAAGATATAAAGGTTCCCCTTTAAAAAGTAATCTTAATACTGTTATTATAGCTGAAAAAGTTAGTAATCCCATAGTATTCAGTCCACAAAACTCTTAAATATCTTTATGTTTTAGCCACTGTCTTAATGCATTTTTTTTTTTTAAGATTTTATTTATTTGACAGAGATCACAAGTAGACGGAGAGGCAGGCAGAGAGAGAGAGAGAGAGAGAGAAGCAGGCTCCCTGCTGAGCAGAGAGCCCGATGTGGGACTCAATCCCAGGACCCCGAGATCATGACCTGAGCCGAAGGCAGCGGCTTAACCCACTGAGCCACCCAGGCGCCCTGTCTTAATGCATTTTACAACCATTAACTCATTGAATCCTCAAACCAAGCTGTTTAATAAGTGCTATAAACCTTATTCTGCAGATGAGGAAACAGATACAAGTTAATTGTCTTGCTTGAGATAATAGCTCATGAGTGGCAGAGTTGGGAGTCAAACCTAGGCAGTCTAGCTTCTTTTTATTTATTTATTTATTTATTTATTTTTTTAATTTTTTTTTATTTGACAGAGAGATCACAAGCAGGCAGAGAGGCAGGCAGAGAGAGAGGAGGAAGCAGGTTCCCCGAGAGAGCAGAGAGCCTGATGCGGGGCTCGATCCCAGGACTCCGAGATCATGACCTGAGCCGAAGGCAGCGGCTTAACCCACTGAGCCACCCAGGCGCCCCGGCAGTCTAGCTTCTTGAGTGGATATCCTTTTTTTTTTTTTTTTTAAGATTTTATTTATTTATTTGACAGACAGAGATCACATGTAGGCAGAGAGGCAGGCAGAGAGAGAGAGAGAGAGGAGGAAGCAGGCTCTCCACCGAGCAGAGAGCCCGACGCGGGGCTCGATCCCAGGACCCTGAGATCATGACCTGAGCCGAAGGCAGAGGCTTTAACCCACTGAACCACCCAGGTGCCCCTTGAGTGGATATCCTTAACCATCACTCTTCTGTGCTGCTGCTTTTTTTTTTTTTAAAGTAGGCTCCACATCCAGTTTGGAGCCCAACAAGGGACCTGAACTCATGACCCTGAGATCAAGACCTGAGCTGAAACCGAGAGTCAGACTCTCATCTGACTGAGCCATCCAGGCTCCCCTTCCATGCTGCTTTTCTTATTGTTGCATATCATATGTTCTTTATAAATTTTCATGCAACTGGGGATGCCTGGGTGATGCTCAGGTCATGATCTCGGGGTCCAGGGATTGAGTCCCATGCTGGGCTCCTCGCTCAGTAGGAGTCTGCTTCTCCCTCTCTCCCTGCCCCTACCATCCATCCCCTTTCATGGTCTCTCTTGCTCACTCTCTCAAATAAATAAAATTTAAAAATTTTTTTCATGCAACTATACCTAGATACTCTGCAAAAATTTCTTTTAATATATTTAATAGTCTAGGAAGACATTCTGGGAGACTGAAACATTTGGCTACATGGACAGTTTTAAATTTTATTGATTATTTGTTTCTAGAAAGGACGATCTAATTTCCCCCATAGAAATGTAATAGAGGGGGCACCTGGGTGGCTCAGTGGGTTAAGCCTCTGCCTTCGGTTCAGGTCATGATCCCGGGGTCCTGGGATCAAGCCCTACATCGGGCTCTCTGCAGGGAGCCTGCTTCCTCCTCTCTCTCTCTCTGCCTGCCTCTCTGCCTACTTGTGATCTCTGTCTGTCAAATAAATAAAATCTTAAAAAAAAAAAAAAAGAAATGTAATAGAGGAGGTTATATTTTCAACTTACTGTGAAATTCCCAGCTTACTAATGGAGTTTTCACAGTCTTATCCAGATATTGATTATATAGCTATATAATCATTAGTAAAACTTTCTGAAGTACAAACAGATTTTGGAGATGAGATTAAATGGACAAGATAAGAGGGCATCTAGGTGGCTCAGTTAGTTCCCTTGGCTCAGGTCATGATCCCGCCATCCTGGGATCAAGTCCTACATCCGACTCCCTGCTTGGTGGGGAGTCTGCCTATCCCTCTGTAATTCCTCTCTGCTCATGATCTCTCCCTCTCTCTCTCAAATAAATAAATAAAATATTAAAAAAAATAAATGGACAAGATAGGAAAAGTCTCCTAACTTACCTCTTTTATTCTGTCCAGCCTACCTTTTCAGTGCTTTTCAGAGTCGTTTTTCTAAAATATACATCTTGCTATTATTTTTTTAAATTAAATACTATTCTCTGTTGTCTACTACTATTATATATCTACTATTATCACCTAAACAAGGCTTCAACCTATCTTCATTCAGTCTTGTTTTATCTCTTGTACTTACCAGCATGCATCCCACTAGCCATACCCGATCTATATCCTTATATCCTTAGCTGTCACTCTTTGCACCACATTTATTCAGGCTTTTTCCTCTGCTTGTATCTACCAGAGAACTACTCAGGCAACACCTAACCCCAGTACCAGTACATAGCAGCACTCAGTAAACGTTGAACAAATGAAGTCTTTTCTGTTTTTGCTCAGCAGACTAAATCACTTTTCTTTACATGAGAACATATTGTTGGAGCGCCTGGAGCCCCGTGGAGCCTGCTTCCTCCCCTCTCTCTGCCCACCTCTCTGCCTACTTGCGATCTTTCTCTCTCTGTCAAATAAATAAATAAAATCTTTTTTTTAAAAAGGAACATATTGTTAAGTGTTATAACATGATTCTTTCTTAGATGGATTTTGGGGTGGGGTGTGGGTGAGATTATTTTCACCTCTACATCCTCAGTATCCAACCTGAAAATGCGGAATAAGATTCTGAATGAATAATGGGAAAATAGGCTTATTTACATTTTAACTTTCAAGAACCGATTTGGGATCTTACTACTACTACTACTACTACTACTACTACTACTACTACTACTACTTATTTATTTATTTATTTATTTATTTATTTATTTATTCTTTCATTTATTTATTTATTTTATTTATTTATTTTTTGACAGAGATCACAAGTAGGCAGAGAGGCAGGCACAGAGAGAGGAGGAAACAGGCTCCCTGCCGAGCAGAGAGCCCGATGCGGGACTCGATCCCAGGACCCCGAGATCATGACCCGAGCTGGAGGCAGAGGCTTTTACCCACTGAGCCACCCAGGCGCCCCGGGATCTTACTACTTACTACCAAGATATATGTATGTTTGTTTGTTTTTGCTCACCTACTGCTGCTTGATCATTTGGAAACCAGCACATGATTTCTTATTTAATACTTCTTAGCTGTAGTTTGAGAATATCCTAAACATTATCTTTTTGAGTCCCAGTGAATATTCCAGAATTTTCCTGACCTTGGATCTTAGGAATCTTCAGGCATAGAAAATGTTTAAGGCAGAGAATAGAAACAACTTAAGAGTGATCAAACTGCCTCCCTTCACACCATACCTTTTATGCTTGTCTGTGGAGAGACTGTTCTATAAAGGAAGCAATTGTGAACATCTGTATCTATTCTCTTCTCTCAAGTACCAGGAATGCATGACTGTGTAACTAGTTTAACTACTTTGCTTCCTTAAGATTTCAGGGCTAATCAGAAAGGGTTTTATTTAGCCCTGTTTTGCTCATTCATGAATGCTGAGCTCTAGGATCAAAACAAATAGAAAAATTTAAAAAGCATATAATACAAAATAGCCAGGGAGAAGCATCTAGATTTCTATACTTATTTTTGCTACTTCAGTGCTTTCAATGTAAGAATTTTAATTCTCGGGGCACCTGGGTGGCTCAGTGGGTTAAAGCCTCTGCCTTCGGCTCGGGTCATGATCCCGGGGTCCTGGGATTGAGCCCTGCATCGGG
Organism: Lutra lutra; assembly: GCF_902655055.1. Lineage (NCBI taxonomy): Eukaryota > Metazoa > Chordata > Mammalia > Carnivora > Mustelidae > Lutra > Lutra lutra. The sequence continues at coordinate 57,661,504 of NC_062290.1, forward strand.
CTCTCTGCTCAGCAGGGAGCCTGCTTCCTCCTCTCTCTCTCTCTCTGTCTGCCTCTCTGCCTACTTGTAATCTCTGCCTGTCAAATAAATAAATAAAGTCTTTAAAAAAAAAAAGAATTTTAATTCTCATTTAATTGCTGATTCTAAGTTTAAGCTCAAGTTTAGTATTTCAGTAGCACTGAGAACAGGTGATATAACTTGTCCTGTTACAGAGTGAAAAACCATTCAGTAATACAAGTTTGGGCAAAATGTATTGGCAATTGACTCCTTGGTCTTTATTTATTTATTTATTTATTTTAAGATTTACTTATTGCCCTGTGTGGGACTTGATCCTACGACGTAGATCATGACCCAAGCCTCAGATAGAGGCCTAACTGATGGCGCCACCCAGGTGCCCAGCTCCTTGGTCTTTTAATGAACTCCTAGTAAAAGAGCACTTGAAATTTTTGGACCCCACTTAGCATTTTGGGAAGATTTTACTCTATTTTTAAGTCTCTTTGGTTGGCCTGCTAAATTTAAAAGCAAATACTAAGTTTTGCTATAAATGTTATCTGGGATTCTGGTTATGTAGATAGAGCTGCAGGAAAATGGGTTACCCAAGCACCTTGGCTTATCTTTCTTGTATATATATGCTAAAAAAAATTTTTTTTTTTAAGATTTTATTTATTTATTTGACAGAGATTACAAGTAGACAGAGAGGCAGGCAGAGGGAGAGAGAGGAGAAAGCAAGCTCTCTGTTGAGCAGAGAGCCCGATGCGAGGCTCGATCCCAGGACTCTGGGATCATGACCTGAGCCGAAGGCAGAGGCTTTAACCCACTGAGCCACCCAGGCGCCCCTATGCTAAAAATTTCTGACCAAGAATTCCTTAAGGCATTTATAGGAAACATTTTTTTTTTTTTAAAGATTTTATTTATTTATTTGTCAGAGAGAGAGAGGGAGAGAGAGCAAGCCCAGGCAGACAGAATGGCAGGCAGAGGCGAGGGAGAAGCAGGCTCCCTGATGAGCAAGGAGCCCGATGTGGGACTCGATCCCAGGACGCTGGGATCATGACCTGAGCCGAAGGCAGCTGCTTAACCAACTGAGCCACCCAGGCGTCCCTATAGGAAACATTTTTAAGAACTTGTTTTTGTGGTATTTATAATTTGTAAAGCTTTCATATATAGTATCATATATTGTTTGAGGTATTTTATTGTTTCAAAGTGCTGTGTTACTTTATTGTTAATTTCAGTTGTTCATTGCAAATATATAGAAATAGTTATTTTTGTATATTATTAACACTGCATCCTGCTGCCTTCCTAAACTCATATATTTGCTCTAGGAGCTTTTTTATAAATTCTTTGGCATTTTCTTCATAGATAGTTGTCATCTGTGAATAGAGATGGTTTTAGTTCTTCATTTGTAATCTGTATGTCCTTTATTTCCTTTCTTTATTGCATGGGCTAAGACCTCATTTCAGTGTTGAATAAGAGTGATAAGAGTGGACATCCTTGCATTACTTTTCATCTCAGAGGGGGGGCGCATTCAGTCTTTCACCATTAGGTGTAATGTTAGCTGTAGGGTTTTGTAGATAACCTTTATCCGGTTAAAGAAATATCATATTCCTATATTGCCGACAGGTTTTGTTTTTTTTTTTTTAAATCGTGAATTAAGTGTTTACTTTTTCATATGCTTTGCCTGCACCTGTTGAGATGATCCTGTGTTTTTTCTTGCTTAATCTGTTAAATTAGACATTTTACACAATGTAAAATGATTTATGGTTTTAAAATGTTGAACCAGGGGCGCCTGGGTGGCTCAGTGGGTTAAAGCCTCTGCCTTCGGCTCAGGTCATGTCATGATCCCAGAGTCCTGGGATCAAGCCCCATGTGGGGCTCTCTGCTCAGCAGGGAGCCTTGCTTTCTCTTCTCTCTCTCTGCCTGCCTCTCTGCCTACTTGTGATCTCTGTCTGTCAAATAAATAAATAAAATCTTTAAAAAAATAATAAAATGTTGAACCAGTCTTGAATTTCTGTGATAAGACACGTGGTCATGATTTATTATTCTTTTTAATATATTGCTGGATTCCATTTGTAAGTACTTTGTTGAGGTTTTTTATATCTTTGTTCATAAAGGATATTGGTTTGTAGTTTAATTTTTTAAAATGTGTTTGTCTGGTTTCTGTATCAGACAGATATTCTGTATCTGCTAGTCTCATAGGATGAATTGGAAATTATTTCCCCTTATTGCATTTCCTATAAGAATTTATTTAAATTAGTGTTATTGCTTCCTTAAATACTAGATAGAATTTGCCATTAATGCTGTCTGGCTCAGGAGACTTCTTTCTGTAAAGACTTAAATAAAATTAAATTTTAAAAAAGATTTTATTTTTAAGTAATCTTTGCACCCAGTGTGGGGCTTAAACCCACAACCCTGTGATCAAGAGTCATATACTCCACCAACTGAGCGAGTCAGGTACCCCCAAATTCAATTTCTTAATAGGTATGGGACCATTCAGGTTATGTATTTCATCTTAAGTAGGTTTGGTACTTTGTGTTTTTGAATTATTTGTTTATTTCATAGAATTTGTTGAATTTTGTGAGCATAAAGTTATATATATTTTCTCATCATTCTTTTAATATTGGTAGGATTAGTAGTGCTGTCACCTGTTCTGGTCTTAATACTCGTATTTATACACTCTATTTTTTATTGGTTTGGCTAGGGATTTGTCAGTTTTCTTGACCTTTCGGAGATCTAGCTTCTGGTTCTATTAATGTCTCTGGTGGTTTTCACGTTTTTCAATTCCAATGAGTTCCACTTTTATCTTAATTCAGTTTTTTTCTACTAACATTTGGTTTAATTTCTTAGTTTTCTAAATTTTGTTAAGCAGAAGTTTACATAATTGAATTGAGGGCATTCACCTTTTATTTTATTTATTTATTTATTATTTTTTAAAAAGATTTTTAATTTATTTACTTGACAGAGATCACAAGTAGGCAGAGAGGCAGGCAGAGAAGAGAGGAGGAAGCAGGCTCCCTGCTGAGCAGAGAGCCCGATGCAGGGCTCAATCCCAGGACCCTGGGACCATGACCTGAGCCGAAGGCAGAGGCTTTAACCCACTGAGCCACCCAGGCGCCCCCACATTTTATTTTAAATTATTATTGAAGTATCATTGAGTACAATATTGTATTAGTTTCATCTGTACAAGGTAGGGATTCAACATCTATATACATTACAAAGTGATAACCACAATAAGTCCAGCTACCATCTGTTACTATACAAAAGTGTTACAGTATTATTAACTATATTCCCTATGTTGTACATTGTACCCCCATGTCTTATTTAATTTAGTTTATTAAGATTTTATTTACTCACTTGACAGAGAGAGAGATCTCGAGATATACAGTGAGAGAGGGAATACAAGCAGGGTAGTGGGAGAGGGAGAAGCAGGCTTCCTGCTGAGCAGGGAGTCCAATGTGGGGCTTGATCCCAGGACCCTGGGATCATAACCTGACCCGAAGGCAGACACTTAATGACTGAGCCACCCTGGTGTCCCTGTCTTATTTATTTTTAACTGGAGATTTGTTCTTTTAATCCATTTCACCTATGTTGTCTGCTGCCTCCTTCCCTCTGACAACCAGTAGATTGTTCTTTTTCTTTATGAATCTGTTTCTGTCTCTGTTTTGTTTTTTAGATTCCACATGTAAGTGAAATAATTCAGTATTTGCCTTTCTTTGCCTGACTTATTTCTATTAGCATAATACCTTTTAGGTATTGTCCATGTTGTTGCAAATGGCAAGATTTCATTCCTTTTTTTATAGTTGAGTAATTCTTCATTGTGTATATATATACCGCATCTTCTTTACCCATTCATCTGTCTAAAGACACTTAAGTTGCTTCTGTATCTTGACTTTTGTAAATAATGCTGCAGTGAACATGGGTGTGCATATACCTTTTTGAATTAGTATTTTCATTTTCTTCAGATAAATACCCAGAAGTGGGATTGCTTGATCATATAGTAGTTCTATTTTTAATTTTTTGAGGGACCTTCATACTGTTTTCCATAGTGGCTGCACCATTTTGCATTCCACCAAGAGTGGCCAAGAGTTCCCTTTTCTCCATATCCTTACCAACACTTGTTATTTTTCTTTTTGATGTTGGTCATTCTGACAGGTATGAGGTGATAATCTCTTTGTGGGCTTGATTTGCATTTCCCTGATGATTAGTGATCTTGACTCTTCATGTGTCTGTTGGCCATCTGTATGTTTTTGGAGAAATGTGTGTTCCCTGTCCTCTGCCCATTTTTTAATTGGATTGTTTGCTTTTTTTGATAATGAGTTGTGTGAGTTCTTTATTTTGGATATTACCCTTTTATACCACTTGCAAGTACGTTCTTCTGTTTGGTAGGTTACCTGTTTGTTTTGTTTCTTTCACTATGTGAAAGCTTTTTAGTTTAGCCTCATTTGCTTATTTTTGCTTTTGTTTTCCTTTCCTGAGAAGATTGATCCCCCCCAAAATATTGCTCAGACAGATGTATAAGAGTTTACTGCCTAAGTTTTCTAGAACTTCTAGGAGTTTTAGGTTTCCATTCTTTTTTTTTTTTTTAATTTTTTATTAACATATAATGTATTATTAGCCCCAGGGGTACAGGTCTATGAAATGTCAGGCTTACACACTTCACAGCACTCACCATAGCACATTAGGTTTCTATTCTTAAAAACATTTAACTTTTTATTCTCTTTGAGGTTTTTTTTGTAATATGGTAAAAGAAGGTGGTAATTTCATTTTTTTGCATGTAGTTGTCCAGTTTTGCCAGCACCATTTATTGAAGAGACTGTTCCTCATTGTATATTCTTGTCTTGTCAAAGATTAATTAACCGTATAAATTTGTAATTTAACCTTAAACACTTATACACCATATAAGTGTGAGTTTATTTCTCAACTGTTCTGTTCTACTGATTTGTGTGTCTGCATTTGTGTTAGTACCATACTATTTTGGTTACTATACCTTTTATTTTCGTGTAGTTTGAAATTAGGGAGTATGTGATGCTTCCAGCTTTGTTCTTCTTTCTCAAGATGGCTTGGGCTTTTCAGGGTCTTTTGTGGTTTCATAGAAATTTTCAGATTATTCTAATTCTGTCAAAAGTGCCATTGGTACTTTGATAAGAATTGGGTTGAATCTGTAGATTGCTTTGGGACTATGGACATCTTAACTGTATTCTTCCATGAGCATGGTATATATTTCCATTTGTTTGTGTACTCTCCAGTTTCTTTCATCAGTGTTTTTCTTATAGTTTTCAGAGTACAGGTCTTTCACCTCCTTGGTTAAATTTATTCCTAGGTATTTTATTCTTTTTGATACAATTGTGAATAGGATTGCTTTTCTTGGTTTTCTTTTTTAAATTTTTTAAATTTAAATTCATATAATGCTATTAATAATAATATTAACATATAATGTATTATTTGTTTCAGAGATAGAGGTCAGTAATTCATCAGTCTATATAATACCCAGTGCTCTTTACATCGCTTGCCCTCCTCACTGTCCCATCACCCAGTTACCCCATCCCTCCCACTCTTTTCCCCTCCAGCAACCCTCAGTTTGTTTCCTGTGGTTAAGAGTCTCTTACAGTTTGTCTCCCTCTGATAGAGTTGCCTTTTATTTTTTTCATCTCTTCACCTATGATCCTCTGTTTTGTTTTCTGAATTCCACATATCAGTGAGATCTGTGATAATTGTCTTTCTCTGATTGGTTTATTTTGCTTAGCATAACACCCTCTAATTCTATCCATGTCGTGTTTTTTGTTTGTTTGTTTGTTTTTTTGTTTTTTTTAAATTTTCCATGTCGTATCTTTGATGGCTGAGTAGTTTTCCATTGTATGTGTGTATGTGTATACACCCCCCCCCCCCCACATCTTTCTTATCCATTTATCTGTCGATGGACATCTGGGCTCTTTCTATAGTTTGGCTATTGTGGACATTGCTGCTGTGAACATTGGGCTGCACATGCTCCTTCGGATCACTACATTTGTATCTTTAGGGTAAATACCAAGTAGTGTAATTGCTGAGTTGTAAGGTAGCTCTATTGTCAACCTTTTGAGGAACCTCCATACTGTTCTCCAGAGTGGCTGCACCAGTTCCCACCAACACTGTAAGAGGGTTCCTCTTTCTCTACATTCTGGCCAACATCTATTGTTTCCTGACTTATTAATTCTATTTTATTTTTATTTATTTATTTATTTATTTATTTTTATTTTTATTTATTTTTTTAAAAAGATTTTATTTATTTATTTGACAGAGAGAGAGAGAGAGAGAGATCACAAGTAGGCAGAGAGGCAGGCAGAGAGAGGAGGAAGCAGGCTCCCTGCTGAACAGAGAGCCCGATGTGCGGCTCAATCCCAGGACTCCAGGATCATGACCTGAGCTGAAGGCAGAGGCCTTAACCCACTGAGCCACCCAGGCACCCCTCACTTGTTAATTTTAGCCATTCTGACTGGGTGAGGTAGTATCCCATTGTGGCTTTGATTTGTATTCCCTGATGGCGACTGATGTTGAGCATTTTTTCATGTGTCTGTTGGCCATTTGGATGTCTTTGCAGAAATGTCTGTTCATGTCTTCTGCTCATTTCTTAACCGGATTATTTGTTCTTTGGGTGTTGAGATTGATAAGTTCTTGATAGATTTTGGATATTAACCCTTTATCAAATATGTCAGTTTCCAGTATCTTCTCCTTTTGGTTTTGTTGAGTTTCCTTTGCTGTGCAAAAGCTTTTAACTTGCCAAAATCTCAATAGTTCATTTTGTCTTTGTTTCCCTTGCCTTTGGAGACATGTCTAGCAAGAAATTGCATACGAGGTTGAAGAGGTTGCTTCCTCTGTTCTCAAGGATTTTAATGGCTTCCTGTCTCACATTTAGGTCTTTCATCCATTTTGAATCTGTTTTGTGTATGGTGTAAGAAAATGGTCCAGCTTCATTCCTCTGCATGTGGCTGTCCACTTTTCCCAGCACCCATTTGTTGAAGAGACTCCCCCCAACACTGGATATTCTTTCTAGCTTCGTCAAAGAATAGTTGACCATAGAGTTGAGGGTCCATTTCTGGATTCTCTGTTCTGTTCCATTGATCTTTGTGTCTGTTTTTGTGCCACTACCATACTGTCTTGATTACAGCTTTGTAATAGGGTTTAAAATCTGTGATTGTGATGCCACCAGCTTTGGTTTTCTTTTTCAACATTCCTTTGGCCATTCAGGGTCTTTTCTGGTTCCATATAAATTTTAGGATTATTTGTTCCACTCCTGTGAGAAAAGTTGACGGTATTTTGATAGGGATTACATTGAATGTATAGATTGCTCTGTGTACCAAATAACATTTGTTCTTCCAATCCATGAGCATGGAATGGTTTTCCATTTTCTTAGTTTCTTTTCTGACATTTCATTAGCATATAGAACTGTAACTGATTTGTGTATATTAATTTTATATTGCAACTTTACATGATTCTGATAGGTTTTTTTGGTGGGGTCTTTAGGGTTTTCTGTATATGGTATCATGTTATCTGCAAATAATGACAATTTTACTTCTTTTCCAATTTGGATGTCCTCCCCTTCCTCCGTTTATCCTTCCCTCCCCCCTCTTTCCCTTTGTCCCTCTCTCTCTATTTCTTTTTTTTTTTTTTTTTAAGATTTTATTTGTCACAGAGAGAGCAAGCAAGCGAGTGAGCACGAGAACAAGCAGGGGTAGCGGCAGGCGGAGGAAGAAGCAGGCTCCCCTCTGAGCAAGAAGCCCAATGTGGAACTCGATCCCAGGACTCTGGGATTATGACCTGAGCCAGGCATCTCTCTTTTTCCCTTTTCCTTTCCTATTGATGTGGATACAACCTCCAATACTATGTTGAATAAAAGTGTCAAGAGTGGGCATTCTTTTCTTGTTTCTCATCCTAGAGGAAAAGTTTCCAGCTTTTCAGAATTAACTATGATGTTACCTGTGGCTTTGTTACATATGGCCTTTATTATGTTGTGATGTGTTCTCTCTACTCACTTGGTTAAGAGTTTTTATCATAAATGGGTGTTGAATTTTATGAAATGTTTTTTCTGCATCTTTTGAAATGAATATATCATTTGTCCTTCATTTTGTTAATGTGTATCCTTGTTGCTTGATTTGCAGATTTTAACCATCCTTGCATCCCCCCAATAAATCCACATTGATCATGGTGTATATGATCCTTTCAATGTATTGTTGAATTTGCTTTGCTAACATTTTATTGCAGGTAATTGCATCTATGTTTGTCAGGGATATTGACCTATAATTTTCTCTTTTTTTTTTTGTGCTGTCTCTGTCTGGTTTTGGTATCGGGATAATTCTGGCCTTGTAGAATGTATTTGGAGGCTTTCCTTCTATTTTTGGAATAGTTTGAAGAGAGTAGGTATTAACTCTAAAATGTTTGGTAGAATTTGCCTGTGAATCCACCTGGTCCTAGACATTTATTTTTTGGTAATTTTTTGATAACTGATTCAATTTCATTACTAGTAATGGGTCTGTTCACATTTTTTCTTTCTTTAAAAGATTTTATTTATTTATTTGACAGAGAGAGAGAGCACAAATAGAGGAAGCAGCAGGCAGAGGGAGAAGTAGGCTCCCCATCAAGCAGGAAGCCCAATGCAGGGCTCAATCCCAGGACCCTGGGATCATGACCTGAGTCGAAGGTTGCCGCTTAATAACAACTGAGCCACCTACATGCCCCTGTTCAGATTTTCTATTTCTTCCTGATTTAGTTTTGGAAGATTGTATGTTTCTAGGAATTTATCCATTCCTTTTAGGTTACCCAGTTTGTTGGCATATAATCATTTATAGTAGTCTCTTAAGATTTTCTTTCTGTGGTATTGGTTATAACTTCCCTTTCATTTCCGAATTTATTTGTGCTTTTTCTCTTTTTGATGAATCTGGCTAGAGGTTTATCAATTGTGTTCATCTTTTCAAAGAATAAGCTCTTAGTTTCATTGGTCTTTTTTATTGTTTTTTAGTCTGTATTTTACTTTCTTACACTCTGATCTTTATTATTTCCTTCCTTTTACTAACCTCAGGTTTGTTTATTCTTTTCTTTTTTTTTTTTTTAAGATTTTATTTATTTATTTGACAGACAGAGATCACAAGTAGACAGAGAGGCAGGCAGAGAGAGAGAGGGAGAAGCAGGCTCCCCGCCGAGCAGAGAGCCAGATGCGGGGCTCGATCCCAGGACCCTGGGATCATGACCCGAGCCGAAGGCAGAGGCTTTAATCCACTGAGCCACCCAGGTGCCCCTTGTTTATTCTTTTGTTTCTAGTTCCTTTAGGTGGAAGTTTAGATTGTTTATTTGAGATTTTTCTCGTTTCTTGAGATAAGTCTGTATTGCTATAAACTTCTCTCTTAGAACTGTTTTTGCTGGGGCGCCTGGGGCTCAGTGGGTTAAAGCCTCTACCTTTGGCTCAGGTCATGATCCCGGAATCCCGGGATCCTGGGATCAAGCCCCGCACCAGGCTCTCTGCTCAGCGGGGAGCCTGCTTCCTCCTCTCTCTCTCTGCCTGCCTTTCTGCCTACTTGTGATCTCTGACTGTCAAATAAATAAATTAAAAATAAAAAAAAAAAACTATTTTTGCCGTGTCTTTATACCCATCCTAGTGGATTTGAAGTGGTATTTCATTATGCTTTTGATATGCATTTCCCCAAGGCTAATGATATTGAGCATCTTTTCTTGTGCTTATTGGCCATTTGTTTATCTTTTCTGGGAAATGTTTATTCACATGCTTTGCCTGTTTTTTTCAATTGAATTACAGGTTCCCCTTATTCTTTGAAAGTAGAGCGTTCTATGAAAACTTTTTATAAGGGGTGCCTAGGTGGCTCAGTCACTTAAGCATCTGCCTTCAGCTCAGGTCATGATCTCAGGGTCCTGGGATCAAGCTCCACATCAGGCTTCCCTACTCAGAGGGGAGCCTGCTTCCCCCTCTCCCTCTGCTGCTCCCCTGCTTGTACTCTCTGTCAAATAATAAATAAAATCTTTTTTTTTTTTTAAAGATTTTATTTATTTATTTGACAGAGAGAAATCACAAGTAAGCAGAGAGGCAGGCAGAGAGAGAGGAGGAAGCAGGCTCCCTGCTGAGCAGAAAGCCCGACGTGGGGCTCGAACCCAGGACCTGGGATCATGACCTGAGCCGAAGGCAGCGGCTTAACCCACTGAGCCACCCAGGCGCCCCAATAAATAAAATCTTAAGAAAAAACTTTATAAGCCAAAGTGTTTGGCTTATAAAAAATTTGAGTGTTCCTCAACCCAAAACATAACTTGTTAGGCTTTTCTAATACCTTAGGGCATATCTTGCTCACAGATATACAAAAGAAATCCAGGCAAAGCTCAGATGCTCACAGACACAGTTCAAAGCTATGGCGACAGTTCAAAGCTATGGCGATGAGTTGCCGAAGGAGCTTAGCAGTGCTACATTTGTTGCTCAGGGTGTATGTACACTGCTTCTATTAAGAGCTTGCTGCAAAACAAACATTGAATTCCATTTTCACTTTTTGTGTTTCTTTCACAGAAGTGAAAATCCTCTTCAATACATTTTTTTTTCTGTTAGTGACAACAGATACTAATGTTCTTTTATGAAAGAAAAGTGGTGTGATCTGAACTTCTGGAAAAGCAAAGGATACCTGTATTCCTCTTTATTGTTTAGTTGTAAACATTTTTTTTCTTCAAATTTAAAAAATTTTTTTAAAAGGATTTATTTATTTGAGAAAGAGAGAGAGCAAGAGAGGGAACGCAGCAGAGGGAGTGGGATTGGGAGAAATAGGCTTCCTCCCATCCAAGTACTAACCAGGCCCGACCCTGCTTAGCTTCCGAGATCAGACGAGATCGGGTGCATTCAGGGTGGTATGGCCGTAGTCGAGAAATAGGCTTCCTGCTGAGCAGGGAGCCTGATGCAGGGCTTGATACCAGACCGTGGGATCGTGACTTGAGTGGAAGGCAGATGCTTAATGACTTAATGCCTCTAATTTAAAGATTTTTAAAGAGAGAGGGTGAGCCAGTGTGGAGCCGGGTTGGAGGAGGGGTGGCAGAAGGAGAAAGAGTCCCAAGCAGACCCCTGTTGAGTGCACAGCCAGATGCAAGGCTCAATCCCATGAGCCTGAGAATCGTGACCTGAGCCAAAATCGAGTCGGATGCTTAGCTGACTGTGCCACCCAGGTGCCTCTAATTATAAACATTCCTTGCATATTCCAGATACGTATCCCTTACCAGAAAAATAATTTGAACATATTTTTTCTCACTCTGTGGGTGGGTTTTGTTTTGTTTGTTTGTTTTTTCATTTTCTTTATGGTGTGTGTCTTTTGTTCCTTCTCATATTCCTATTTCATATATGTTACACCTTTTTGTAGTTGTCCCACAGTCCTGGGATATTCTGTTTTTTTCAGTCTTTGATCTCTCTGCTTTTCAGTTTTCATGAATTCTTTTGATATAACCTCTAGCCCAGAGATTCTTTCCTCAGCTGTGTCCTGTCTTAATAAGCTCATCAGAGGCATTCTTCATTTTTGTTACAGTGTTTTTTAATCTCTAGCATTTCTCTTTAGTTTTTTCTTAGGACTTCCAACTCTCTGCTTACATTGGCTGTCTGTTTTTGTATGCTACCTACCTAATTCATTAAAATCTTTAGAATATTAATCAGTTTTAAATTCCCAGTCTGATAATTCCAAAATATGTGCCATAGTTTTGGTTGTGATTATTCTATTTATTTCTTACATCTCTTTCTTGTATGCCTTGTGATTTTTTTTTTTTTTTTTTTTGATAGCTGGATATGATATACCTGGATATAAGGAACTCTGTTAATAGGTCTTAGTAATACGGTGGTAAGGTGTTAGGGGAGAGGAGAGCATTCTCTACTCCTGTGTTTAGGGCTCAGTCTTTCAGTGAGCCTTTGCCTCTGGATTGTGAACTTACCACAAGCGTTTTTCAGTCTCTTCCTCTTTTTTCTTCTTGTCCAAATTTGTTCTTTTTCAAGACTGTTTGGACTATTCCTGGGTCCCCTGAATTACCACCTTACATGAATTTTAGTACCAGCTTTTCCATTTCTATAAGGAAGGAAGCTGGAATTTCCATTAAATCATGTTGAATCTGAAGATCAGTTTGGGGAGGATTGCTATCTTAATAGTATTAAAGTCTTGCAACTCCATGAATATGCAGTCTCTTTCCATTTGTTTGGGTCTTTAATTTCTTTCAACAGTGTTTTGTATTTTACAGAGTATAGGTTTTATGCCACTTTCATTAAATTTTTTTAAAGTATTGTTTTTTGATGCTATTGTATATAGTATTTTCTTCATTTCTTTTCAGTTTATTTAAATGCTACCATATAGAAATAAAATTGATACTGACCTATTGATCTTTTTTTTTTTTTTCTTTAAAGATTTTATTTATTTATTTGACAGAGAGATCACAAGCAGGCAGAGAGGCAGGCAGAGAGAGAGGAGGAAGCAGGCTCCCTGCTGAGCAGAGAGCCGGATGCGGGGCTCGATCCCAGGACCCCGAGATCATGACCTGAGCCGAAGGCAGCGGTCTTAACCCACTGAGCCACCCAGGCGCCCCTGACCTATTGATCTTTTATCTTGCAACCTTGCTTAACTTGTTAACTTGTTCTAATAACTTTGAGTGGATTTGTTTGAAATTTTTTTTAAAGATTTTATTTATTTATTTGAGAGAGAATGAGTGAGAGAGAGCATGAGAGAGGAGAAGGTCAGAGGGAGAAGCAGACTCCCCAAGGTGCTGAGAGCCCGATGCAGGACTCGATCCTGGAAGTCTGGGATCATGACGTGAGCCAAAGTCAGTCGCTCAACCAACTGAGCCACCCAGGCGCCCTGTTTGAATATTTTATATACAAGATCACGTCATCTGCAAATACATATAACTTTACTTTCTTTCCGACCAAGATGCCTTTTGTTTCATTCCCTTGCTCTGTTGTCTTAGTATCTTCAGTGTAGTTTTTTTTTTTTTTTAAAGATTTTATTTATTTGACAGAGATCACAAGTAGGCAAAGAGGCAGGCAGAGAGAGAGGAGGAAGCAGGCTCCCCGCTGAGCAGAGAGCCCGATGCGGGGCTCGATCCCAGGACCCTGAGATCATGACCTGAGCTGAAAGCAGAGGCTCAACCCACTGAGTCACCCAGGTGCCCCTCTTCAGTGTAGTTTTGAACAGAAGTACAGAAGAGAACAGACATCCATGTCTTGTTACTGAAATTAGGAGAAAAGCATTCATTCAGTCTTTCATTGTTAAGTATGTTAGTTAGGGTTTTTAAAATCAACATTCTTCATCAAATTGAGGAATTTACCTTGTATTCCCTTTTTGGGTGTTTTAAATCGTGAAGCGGTATTCAATTTTTGAGTTATTCTCTCGTGATTGTCCTGGGGACTACAATCAACGTGTTGTAACTATAGTAGATCACGTAACACCATCTTAATTTCAATAATATACAACAATTTTGCTTCTAGACTTAAAGTTGGCCAACAGAACATGAAAAGATGTTCAGCATCACTAATCATCAGGGAAATGCAAACCAAAAGCACAATGAAATATCACCTCACCCCTGTCAAAATGACTAAAATCAAAGACACAAGAAAGAACAAGTGTTGGAGAGGTTATGGAGAAAAAGGAATCTTTGTGCACTGTTGATGGGAATGCAAACTGGTGCAGCCACTGTGGAAAACACTATGGAGGTTCCTTAAAAAATTAAAAATGGGGCACCTGGGTGGCTCAGTTGGTTAGGCCTCTGTCTGCCTTTTGGCTCAGGTCATGGTCTCAAGGTCCTGGGATTGAGCCCCACGTCTCTGCTGAGCAGAGAGCCTACTTCTCCCTCTCCCCCTGCTTGTGCTCTCTCTCTCTCTGTCAAATAAATTAAAAAATCTTTTTTTCTTTAAGATTTTATTTGTTTGACAGAGAGAGATACAGTGAGTGAGGGAACACAAGCAGGGGGAGTGAGAGAAGGAGAAGCCCGCTCCCTGCCGAGCAGGGAACTAGATATGGGGTTTGATCCCAGGATTCTGGGATCATGACCTGAGCCAAAGGCAGATGATTAACGACTGAGCCGCCCATATCACCATATGATCCTGTAATTCCACCACTGGGTATTTACCCAAAGACTATGAGAACTCTAACTCAGAAAAAAATATATACCCCTGGGTTTATTGCAGTATTATTTACAGTAGCCATATGTGGAAGTGACACTGTGTCCATCCAAGATGAATGGATATTAGAGAGTATGGAGTGTGGTGCTTGGTGGCTCAGTTGGTTAAGCATTTGCCTTTGGCTCAGGTCATGATCCCAGGGTCCTCCCTGCTCAGCGGGGAGCCTGCTTCTCCCTCCCTCTGCCTTTCTCTCCAGTGTGCTCTCTCTCTCTCTTCCAAAGAAATAAATAAAAATCTTTTAAAAAGAGAGAGAATGTGTATATATACATATACATGTGCACAAAAAAAGAATGTGGGGGGTGTGCGCACACACAAATGGAATATTACTTAACCATAAGAAAGCATGAAACTTGCCACTTGTAACAACATGGATTGATCTAGAGGGTATAATGCTAAGTGAAATAAGTCAAAGAAGGACAAATACCATGTGATTTAACTCATATGTGGAATTTAAGAAACAAAGTAGGCTTTTAAATATAGAGAACAGGGGCGCCTGGGTGGCTCAGTGGGTTAAGGCCTCTGCCTTCGGCTCAGGTCATGATCCCAGGGTCCTGGGGTCGAGCCCCGCATCGGGCTCTCTGCTTAGCAGGGAGCCTGCTTCCTCGTCTCTCTCTGCCTGCCTCTCTGCCTACTTGTGATCTCCGTCTGTCAAATAAATAAATAAAATCTTTAAAAAAAAAAATAATAAATATAGAGAACAAACTGGTGTGAGCGTGGTTGGGTGAAATAAGGTGAAGGGAATTAAGAGTATCTATACTTCTTGTGATGAGCATTGTGTAATATATAGAATTGTTGAATCATTGTGTTATACATCTGAAACTAATATAACACTGTATGTTAATTATACTGGAATTAAAAAATAAAAATTTGAAAATTTTGCTTCTTTGATCTGATCCCTTCCCTTTAGCCACACAAAGTATAGCTTGATACATTATGTGCCCATCAACAGATTTATAATTATTACAATATATAATTGTCTTTTGAATCAGATAGGAGAAAAAGTTATAAACCAAAAAATTTATAATGTATGCTAATTATGAGTTCTTAGTTTTCATTTGTCTAGTAGTGTCTTAATTCACCTTCATTTTTTGAGGAATAGTTTTACTGGATATGGAAATTTTGGTTGATAAATTTTGTTCTTTCAGCACTGTTTTCTGGCTTCTGATTAGAAGTTATCTGTCTTATTGAGGCTACCTTGTGCATGATTGATTGTGTCGCTTGCTGCTTTCAAGATGGTCTTTGGCTTTCAACAGTTTGTTTATGATATATATAGATGTGGATCTCTTTGAGTTTAGTCTACTGCCAGTTGTTGAACTTCTTGTTTATGAGACTTAATGTCTTTCATTAAATTTGGATGTTTGGGGTCATTATTTTGTCAGATTTTGTGGGGAGTACATTTGTTTCCTCTCCTGCTGGGATTCCCAGTAATGCATATATTGGTTTCTGAGTCACAGTTTTATTTCTTTAGATGGAGTAATCTAAATTGACCTACCTTCAGTTTCACAGATTCTTTTTTCATCTTATTCAGAGCTACTGTTCAGCCCATCTAGCTTTTTGTTGTTGTTGTACTCTTGCCCCCCACAAAATCATATTTGTCTTTTTCCTCAAAAAACTGTTCAGTTTAATTTTTGTAATTTCTCTTTATTGATTTTCGCAGTGTGCTGAAATACCTTTTTTCTCATACTTCCTTAGTTCTTTAGCCATGGTTTCCTTTAATTCTTTAAACATTTAATTCAGCTGATTTAAGGGCTTCTCTGGTAAATTCAGTATCTGGGCTTCCAGTTTCTTTTTCTTTTTTTCTTTTCTTTCTTTCTTTCTTTTTTTTTTTTTTTTTTTTTTAAGATTTTCATTTATTTATTTGACGGAGACACAAGGGGAGAGGGAACATAAGCAAGGCAGTGGGAGAGGGAGCAGTGGGCTTCCAGTTTCTGTTGATTGGTTTTTTTACCCTGTTGTATGGGCCATAGTTTGTAAGGTGTTTTTTTTTCCTCCCATGTTAGTAGTGTGTTGAAAACTAGATAGATATTTAAGTAATAAAATGAGGCAACAGAATTTTTTTTGTTGCTGTTTATTGTTACTGTTTCCTTGCTTAATTAGTTTTCTGACCTGATTCTGACCTGATTCTATATTCTTGTTCTGCCTGAAAAGTCTCCACTTTGTTAGCTAAGCAATGAGCTAATGATTGAACAGCGATTTCCTTAGTTTCGTTTGATTTCCTGGAACCAACAAGTTCCCTGGGCATTGTAGAGCAGCTGTGTGTGCATGTTGAAGCATGCCTTAACACTCACCTAGGCAGTTTTGAACTTTGCCTTAGCCTTTAGTTCCTCCTTGTGCAGATCCTTCAGGTTCAGCCAAAGATATCAGTTTTGGACCTTCTAATGAATTCTCATGACTTTCCTGAGCATGTGTATAGCCTGGGCATATGCATAGCACTGCACATGAGCCAAGTCTTCTAGATTCTTAGGAATTTGTTAGAGTTTTTCAAAGCCCTTATTAAATTTTTTGGTTAGTCTGTTGTTCAACCCAATAGGCAGCTTTGAAGTTCAGTATTTGTCTATCATTGTTGTCAACAAACACACCCAAGAAATTTATTTTCACGCAGTCCAAGATACAGATCAGGTCAAATATAGACAACCTTGCAAGTGAATTTTTCTAGAGAACCATTAAAAAGGTCAGATAAGTAACAATTCTTGGAGATTAAGGCTTTGAAAAAATTTCAGCACATTGTGGCTGCTTGTCTTCACTTTGAATGTGATTTGTTAGTTTTAAAGTTAACCATAGCTCTGGAGGGCAGGCACGGGACTAGGGCAAGTTAAAACACCACAATGTTCACTATTCTTATTGAGGGTCAGCTCTTTTTCTTAAATAGATGCTCTTTGAATTCCTACAAACCTTTGGTTATTTTCTACATTCTAAAAATTCATTCTTAAAATTCTTGCCAATTTTCTCATTGCTTTTATTGAAGAAAGAAATTTTAAGTGTCTTGACATGCCATGTTGGTTTTAACTTATTTACTCTTAGCTTGTCCTTTCTGTCTCTTCCACAGGCTCTTCTAGTATACTGTTAGATGAGGATCTTTTTGGGTTTTTCGTATTTGAAGTATGGAATACTGCCAAGGACAGTCACTGCAATTATTTATAATAGCAAAAGAGTGAAAACAACCTAAATGTTTCAAAATACAGAAATCGTTTTTTTAAAGGATTTGTCTATATATTCATATAATGGAACGTTACATAGTCACTAACAGCTATGAATTCAGAGACTGTTTTGTAGGAAAATGTATGATTATAGACAGGAGAAGAGTATAAAATGCAGTATATTTGAATTTTTGAAAATAAGTTTTGTAAGGAAATAAACATGTATACACCAAAAAAAACTGCTGGAAGGAGCTGTATCAAAATAATAGCATTTCAGAGAAAGACAGTTATCATACGATCTCACTGATATGTGGAATTTGAGAAACAAGACAGAGGATAATAGGTGAAGAAAGGGAAAAAATGAAACAAGACAAAACCAGAGGGAGACAAATTGTAAGAGACTCTATCTCAGGAAACAAACTGAGGGTTGCTGGAAGGGAGGAGGGTGGGAGAGGTGGTTTGGTTGGGTGAGGGACATTGGGGAGGGTATGTGTTAAGGTGAGCACTATGTATTGTGTAAGACTGATGAATCACAGGTCTGTACCCCTGAAACAAATAATACATTTATGCTAATAAAGGATAATGCATGATCAAAAAAATGGTAGCTTTTATTATTTCTGGGTGGTAGTTAGGTGAGTTAAAAATTATCTTTGTTCTGTATTATGCACCCCATAAGGTGGTGGTAATTCTTTTTTGTGATAAAGTGCGGTAAAATTAGTGCGACACACCTGTACTGATACTGTTTTTCACTCATATGAGTTTAATTAAAAATTGTATGGCTTTTGAATTTTGGTTATTAACATAAGCTCATATAAATATTTGAGGAGATGCTGTAAGAATATGCTAATAATAACTCTGACATTGGGGCTAACAAAATACATATGAGCAGTTGTTAATCCTAAGAATCTACTCTGTAGAAAGGAGTTTTGTTTCATTGGGATATAATAAGATGAATTATTAGCAGATGAAAAACCTGTAGTCTGATTTATTAGCCTTTCATTTTTTCTCTTTTCAGGCGCATATTAAATTTCCTATTGACTACCCATATTCACCACCTACCTTCAGATTCTTGACCAAAATGTGGCACCCCAACATTTATGAGGTAAGAGACATATGATGTGAATTTCTCTGAAGATATACTTTTCAGATACAGTCCTTTAAAATAACCTTTATATCTCCATATGCTGTGGTTAGTCTGTAGCCACAAGGGAGTATTCATGGTTCCCCACTTTTAGTAATCTCTAGTTTAATTGTTCAAAATTGAGGGTAGTTTTATATTACCAGTGTATGTTATATTTAACAATACAGTTTTAAACCTTTGTTCCTTATTGCTAAGATTATAAAGCCTATGTGTTAAGACTTGCATTTAAAAAAATTAGTATATAAAGTCATACAAATTAATTTGTGTGCCTATCCTCTAGCATCACAGTAATGGTCACCTGTTGCTATGATCAGAAATTGAGCTTTTTAGGGGAATTTATCCTACTACATTTGGACTGGCCTACTTTTAGGAATTGCTGCAGAACAGTTGAGAATCTCTTTGAGAATGAATCCAAGGTGAGGTTCTTCTCTTGGACAAATTCACAAGCCTGAGGGAATCATTTCTAGTTTTGTTGATGAAATGTACTTAGCCTTGGGCTAATCTGTAAGGATGGTAGAATGATGCATTTTGTTTCTCAGGATACTTATGTCAGGATCCTATAAAATATCCTTAGAGTCCACTCCTTTACCGTTCTGTAATATTTTTCATTGTAATAAGGCTCTGAGGTGGTTTCATTTTATTGAAGCTGTGGCCCAAACATAAAATTGCTTTTTAAAATTTACAGCATTAGGGACGCCTGGGTGGCTCAGTTGGTTGGACGACTGTCTTCGGCTCAGGTCATGATCCCGGGGTTCCAGGATCGAGTCCCACATCGGGCTCCCAGCTCCATGGGGAGTCTGCTTCTCCCTCTGACTTTCTCCTCCCTCATGCTCTCTCTCACTGTCTCTCTCTCAAAAAAAAAAAAAAAAACTTAAAATTTACAGCATTAGTTATGTAGTCCTTTTATTGGCCTAGTGTATATTGGGAAGCTCCTTTGCTCTAGAAACAGAGCAACGTCGTCTTTGAATTGCTTGTATGCAAGTAATGAAGAACTTTCTCTAGAGTCCTGAATTTGGATCTCCATCTGTATAAATTAGCACACTGGAGCAGCCTTATTGTTTTTCACAACTTGCTTTTTCTTTGAAGTGTTATCTTCACTCCCTCCCCACCCTTTTCTGTTTATTTATTATTTATTTGAGAGAGAGAGAGAGAATCTATGTTGGGGGGGATTCGGGAAGTGGCAGAGGGAGAGAGAGAATCCCAACAGACTCCCAGCTGAGTATGGAACCTGACACAGGGCTCAGTCCCCCAACCCTGAGATCGTGACCTGAGCTGAAATCAAGAGTCTCGCTTTAACTGACTGTCACCCAGGTACCTACCCCAGTTTTTTTTAGAAGCCAGGAGGGGTTGAGGGAGAGAGACATACAATCTTAAGCAGACTCCTTGCCACCGAGGAGTCCCACGTGGGGCTCAATCTGACAACCCTGAGATTTTTTTTAAAAAATATTTTATTTATTTATTTATTTATTTGACAGATTAGAGGCAGGCAGAGAGAGCGAGATGAGGAAGCAGCCTCTGCTGAGCAGAGAGCCCGATGCGGGGCTGGATCCCAGGACCCTGGGATCATGACCCGAGCCAAAGGCAGAGGCTTTAACCCATTGAGCCACCCAGGCACCCCAACCCTGAGGTCTTGACTGAAATTAAGAATGAGACATTTGACTGAGTCACCCAGGCACCCCTCGTTTCTTCTTTAAACAGAACAAACTGGTGTTCAAAAGGTGATATGTGGTTACATATCCAGAAATAAGCTCCCAGAATGTTGTTATAGTATCTTTAGTATTTGACATAATCATAATATGAATAAACAATAGTAAATACCTTATATTATTCTGTATAACTAAGTTACCCGTTTTAGGAAAGAGACATGGAAGCAATTTGCTGTTTCATAAATTCAAAGTGAGTTCAGTACACATAGAAATATTTTTGTGTTTCTGTCCATGTAATATATATGTGTATATATATTTTATTTATTTATAGATAGATTTTATTTTATTTTTTTTTAAGATTTTATTTATTTATTTGGCAGAGATCACAAGTTAGGTGGAGAGGTGGGCAGAGAGAAGGAAGCAGACTCCCTGCTGAGCAGAGAGCCCGACTGGGGGCTCCATCCCAGGACCCTGGGGTCATGATCCGAGCCGAAGGCGAGGCCTTAACCCACTGAGACACCCAGGTGCCCCTATATATAGATCTATTTTAGATAGCAAGAGAGAAGTGAGAAAATAAGCTTTTGTTTTGCTGTTGAGAACTAATTTACCTTAAAGCGGTATATTCACTTGTTTCCATCTCAAGTTATCTAATTCCCGAACCCCTCTCATATAAGAAACAAAAAACAAGGAAAGGAATTGAAAACTGAAGGAATAAAATGTAAGTGAACTCACCTTTCCACTATTTTCACACTATTAAGGTAGGCTATTTAGTTCTGTCTCTTTAATATTTAGCATTGGATCATTATTTTAAAAAATATTTTTCATATTCATAAAATATTTTTGGTGGTAAAATAATGCATACATATCTTATAAATAGGCATTTATTTTTCCATGCTATAAAAGTTTTCTTTTAAAAGAAGTGATAACTCAGTTAGGAATTTAATTTGATGTAGTCTTGGTGGTCATGAGACTCTTCTCACATAAGTTATCTTTGCTACATTTAGAAATGGTATCAGAATTGAACTTTTTTTTTTTTTAAAGATTTTATTTTATTTATTTGACAGAGAGAGATCACAAGCAGGCAGAGAGGCAGGCAGAGAGAGAGGAGGAAGCAGGCTCCCTGCTAGCAGAGAGCCCGATGCGGGGCTCGATCCCAGGACTCTGAGATCATGACCTGAGCCGAAGGCAGCGGCTTAAACCACTGAGCCACCCAGGCGCCCCAAGATTTATTTATATATATTTTAGAGAGAGAGAGAGCATCCATGAGTGGAAAGGGCAGAGTGAGAGGGAGAGAGAATTTCAGGTAGAGTCCATGCTAATCATGGAACCTGATGGGGTGCTCAGTTTCACAACCCTGAGGTCATGACCTGAGCCTAACCTCAAAGTCAGACACTTAACCAGCTGCACTACCCAGGCTCCCCAGAATTTAGCTTTTTTGAGGGCCTATATCAGTATTTGTGCTTCTAGAGAAGGAGGGCTCTTGCTTTTTAGCCAAAGGGATATTCTTGGTGGTGGTTCTCTACTCACCCACCTGTGTTGTCTACTTAAGGTGGACACATGGTGGACCTCAGTGTCAAATCACTCTTGTCACCAAAAAGTTTACTGTGGAGTTACTTATAATAAAACTGCAGAGGAGGGGGGACAATGAAACAACACAATAAAAAAACAAAAGCAGACTACTCAAATTCCAGAAAAAGGGACTTGATGAAAGAGTTTTTGATAGGGGCTCCTGGGTGGCTCAACTGGTTAAGCATCTGCCTTCGGTTTAGGTTATGATCCCAAGATCCTGGGATGTCCTGCATCGGGCTCTCTGCTCAGCAGGGAGCCTGCTTCTCCCTCTGCCTTCCATTCCCCCTGCTCGTGCTCTCTCTTTGTTTCTCTCTATTAAATAAATAAAATCTTTATTTAAAAAAAGTTCTCGATATATTAACTTCATGGGCATTAAAAATAAGTATTGTGGGGGGGACTCCTGGGTGGCTCAGTCTGTTAAGCTGCTGCCTTTGGCTCAGGTTGTGATCACAGGGTCCTGGGGTCGAGCCCTGCATTGGGCTCCTTGCTCATCTGGGAGCCTGCTTCTCCCTCTGCCTGCAGCTTCCCCTGCTTGTACTCACTGTCTCTCTCTCTTTCTCCCTCTGACAAATAAATAAATAGAAATTTTAAGTTAATTTATATATACATGTATACATACATATGTGTGTGTGTGTGTGTGTGTGTGTGTGTGTATTAGGGGAACCTGGATGGCTCAGCTGGTTGAGTGTTTGACTCTTGATCTCAGCTCAGATCTTGATCTCAGAGTCTCGAGTTCAAATTCCTTGTTGGGCTCTACACTGGGCATAGAGCCTACTAACTAAATGAATGAGTAAATGAATGAGTAAAAATAAATATTGTAAAGACTATTGTTGTTAGAGAATAGTTTATTATGTCAAGTTTTAAAAATCACTACAGCTTAGTTACAGTTTTGTTAAATATATCCATGGACACATTACTGCAGCCCCAAAAGTAGTAAATACTGCAGTGTTATATGAGTGAACTTAATTGTTTTAACATTTCCTTTATCGTTGCCAAGTTTGTGAAATTTATAAACATCAAGGGGAAGCTTAGAGAACAAAAGAAATTTAATATGAATTTGTCATCAATCATTCTACTCCTATCCGCTTTGTAATATGTTGAGTGAGCTAAAAAATACAGTTTCCTGGTTATAGGTAATTGCATTTTCAATGTAGACAACCAACAAACCCCACTTGCCTCATGGACCATGTATTAAAAAGAGGTTTTTATACATGAACTTTACAGCTATGGCAACTCATAATCTCCCTGTTCTTTATCATTTATTTAAAAAATTGGGGGGTATGCCTGGGTGGCTCATATGGTTGGGCATCTGCCTTTGGCTTAGGTATGATCTCTAGATCCTGCGATCGAGCCCCATATCGGGCTTCTCCCTCTCCCTCTGCCTGCTGCTCCACCTCCTTGTGCTCTTTCTCTCTCTCTGTCAAATAACTAAAATCTTAAAAAAAATTTTTAAGAATATACTGGTATTTTATTTTTTTAATTAAAAATTTTTTTTTTTATTTGAGAGAGAGAAAGAGAGCCTGAGAACGGAGAGGGTCAAAGGGAGAAGCATACTCCCTGTTGAGCAGGGAGCCTGATGCCATACTCCATCCTGGGACTCTAGCATCAAGAGCCAAAGGCAATTGCCTAACCACCTGAGCCACTCAGGCACCCCTAGAATATACTGTTTTTTTAGAGTAGTTTTAGGTTCACTGCAAAATTGAATAGAAAACACAGTGTTTGATTATCTTTAGGATATAGTTTGTTTTTGTTTTTGTTTTTGTTTTGACAGATCACAAGTAGGCAGAGAGGCAGGCAGAGAGAGAGAGGAGGAGGAGGCAGGCTCCCTGCTGAGCAGAGAGCCCGATGCGGGACTCGATCCCAGGACCCTGGGATCATGACCTGAGCCGAAGGCAGAGGCTTTAACCACTGAGCCACCCAGGCACCCCTAGGATATAGTATTTTTAAATATTATTGTTTTAATAATGATTACAATTAGATTCTGCTTTTTTAAATAGGCTATTCCTAAGACATGTTGTCTTATCTTGGGCAGCCATAACAATAGCATACAGGGGATGGCTTAAACAGAAGAAATTTATTTTTTCACAGGTTGGGAAACTAGAACATCAGGGTAGCAGCATGATGGTTGGTTTCTGAAGACTCTTGTGGCTTATCTCTGTGTCCTCACCAAGGCTTGAGTAGAGAGCGAGCTAGCTCTCTGGTATCTCGTATAAGTGTTTTTGCCAAGTCTACAGAACCATAACTTTTTGGGATAATAAAATTAAGGCTTTGTAGTAGTGAATGGGCCTAATTATTTACATAGTTTATGATCTTTGTAATAATTTAGTTGGATGATATGCCATTATCAGCTTTTCAGAAATTGGAAGAACTGCATATGTCAAGAGTCCTCTACAATAAAGCTGTAATCACAAATTATTTTTTAAAAGATTTTATTTATTTATTTATTTGTTTATTTGAGAAAGAGAGAGCATGAGAGGAGAGAAGGTCAGAGAGAGAAACAGACTCCCCAAGGAACTGGGAGCCTGACGCAGGACTCAATCTTGGGACTCCGGGATCATGACCTAAGCCGAAGACAGTTCCTTTACCAACTGAGCCACCCAGACGCCCTGTAATCATAAATTATATTTTAATTATTATTCAGAAAAGACCAGGTAAAAGCAGTAGTAATACTGTATTAGGGTTCTCCAGAGAAACAGAACCTAGAGCATACATAGAGATAAATACTAGAGGAAGTTTATTTATAAAGGTTGGCTCACATGATTATCAAGTCTGAGAAATTGCACAATCTCTACAAGCTGTGAAACTAGGAAACCTGGGAGTATAATTTAGACTGAATCCAAAGGCCTGGAAACTAGGAAGCTGCTGGTGGCAATCCTAGAGTACCAAGGCCCCAAAACCCAGAGTTTCAGTGTTCCAGCTCAGTTGAATTTGTCCTTTGCATTTTTGTCCTATTCAGGCCCTCATGGACTGGATGATGCTTTCCCCAGTAGGATCTCTGTTCCCATTATGGTGGATAGTCTTTATTTAGTCTACGGATAGAAATATTAATTTTTTTCTGGGAACATCTTCACACCTGGAAGTAATGTTTTACCAGCTATCTGAGCATCCCTTAGCTGAGTCAAGTTGACACATAAATTTAACCATCCCGGTTACCTATCTTTTTCACCCATTCCTCCCTTCCCATCCACATATGGTCTTTCTGTGTTCTGTGTACACCACTATATTCACAGCGAGATAATTAGGAAATTCATTTGAATCCTTTAGATAGCAGGGTGCTTTAAAATAAGGGCTTACTCCCTTCTTATTTGATAACACTCAGTAAAATTATTAGATAATGCAACAAATGATACCTCACCTAGTTCTGCTTCATCTCCTTTGCTCATTTAATGTACATTTCTTTCTCTTTGATTAAATTATTCTTTTCTTCTTTTGGTGGAATTATCTAATAGAGCTGTGGTTTTTCTGTGGTTTCTCTGGGAATTTACTTTGTTATTCCTCCCAGGAATCAAATAATAAAACCAAAGAAGTCATATTAGAATCAATTACAAATAAAGTTATAATATTATATTCTCTGATGATTTTTTTAATGCTAGGATAAACTGCTTAAGTTCATTATTGAACTTATTTCATATAACATTTAAATATAAAATTTTAAAATTCTAAAACATTATTTTTTTAAAAATTTTTATTTATTTATTTGTCAGACAGAGATCACAAGTAGGCAGAGAGGCAGGCAGAGGGGGGTGGGAAGCAGGCTCCCTCCTGAGCAGAGAGCCCGATGCGGGGCTCAATCCCAGGACCCTCGGATCATGACCTAAGCCGAAGGCAGAGGCTTTAACCCACCGAGCTACCCAGGCGCCCCAAACATTTATAATTTTTATTAAAATGCTTTCATTTCAATGTCTAGGTGCTATAAATATACTAACGATGTGAAGTTTAAACCCACTTTTGGGGTGCCCTGGTGGCTCAGTGGGTTAAGCCTCTGCCTTCAGCTCAGGTCATGATCCCAGGGTCCTGGGATAGAGCCCCAAGTTTGACTCCCTCCTCAGTGGAAGCCTGCTTCTCCTTCCTGTCTGCCCCTCCCCTTGCTTGTGCTCTCTGGCTCTCTCTCTCTCCAAGTAAAATTAAATGCGCGCGCGCACACACACACACACACACACACACACACACACACACGGTCTTTTTTTTTTTTTTTTTATTTAAGATTTTTATTTATTTATTTGACAGAAATCACAGGCAGAGAGAGAAGGAGGGGAAGCAGGCTCCCTGCTGAGCAGAGAGCCCGATGCGGGGCTCGATCCCAGGACCCTGGGATCATGACCTGAGCCCAAGGCAGAGGCTTCAACCCACTGAGCCACCCAGGCGCCCCCACACATGGTCTTTTAAAAAATTAAAAATAAATCCACTCCTTAAAAATAGTTTTAGACTTAAGAGTTTGCAGAATAGGGGCGCCTGGGTGGCTCAGTGGGTTAAGCCGCTGCCTTCGGCTCAGGTCATGATCTCGGGGTCCTGGGATCGAGCCCCGCATCGGGCTCTCTGCTCAGCAGGGAGCCTGCTTCCCTTCCTCTCTCTCTGCCTGCCTCTCTACCTACTTGTGATCTCTGTCTGTCAAATAAATAAATAAAATCTTTAAAAAAAAAAAAGTTTGCAGAATAGTAAGAAAGTTCTCATATAACTTCTACTCAGGTTTCTCTAATATTAACATCTTATGCAAGAATAGTACATTCATCAAAACTGAGAAATTAACTTTGTTACAATACTGTTAAGTAAACTACAGACTTTATTTGGAGTAAAGTGTAGAATGGGGAAGTTAAAACATTTATTACTTGTCAAAAAAAATTTATTACTTGTCTATAGCTGCTCTTTGTTCCTCTGTAGAGGGGAGACAAATTCTGTTTCTGTATTGTGTTGGTAAATCATCAGAAACAGGCTTGAACTTAATCCACATAAAGATGCTGAGTGTTTGTTAAAATGTTACCAGTATTTATTATCAATTTTTAAAGTGTGCATTTGATGGGAACCTGGGTCGCTCAGTTGGTTGAGTGACTGCCTTTGGCTCAGGTCATGATTCTGGAGTCCCCGGATTGAGTCCCGCGTCAGGCTCCTTGCTTGGTGGGGAGTCTGCTTCTCCCTCTGACCCTACCCCCCACATTCATTCTCCCTCCCTCCATCTCTCCCTCTCTATTTCTTTCTCTCTCAAATAAATAAAATCTTTTAAAAAGTGTGCATTTGATGAACATTAAAAATTTACATAATTTTGGTCAGTGGTCTTTAAAAATGGACCTGAACAAAACATTTCTCTTTGAATTCATTTAAAAATTCTTCAAATGAGGGGTGCCTGGGTGGCTCAGTTTAAGCCTCTGCCTTTAGCTCAGGTCATGATCTCAGGGTCCTGGGATCGAGCCCCAAATCAGGCTCCCTGCTCAGCAGGGAGCCTATTTCCCCACCTCTCTCTGCCTGCCTCTTCGCCTACTTGTGATCTCTGTCAAATAAATAAATAAAATCTTTAAGGGAAAAAAAAAAGATTCTTCAAATGAATATGAATGCTTTCTTATGTGCTGATCAGAAGTTGGTAACCTGTATTTTGTTTGCTTTAACTACTAAGATAAATTGATGTAACTTTTCTTTTGTACCCAGTAAAATATATATATTTTTTGTTTCCAGCATTAAAACAACTCATTACTTGACTTGTGAAATATTCTTTAGTCCTAAATCATTAGGGAAAAGTTTGTGGAATGTTCCTGTAGAACTGTCAATATCTCTGTGTGACTTTAATAATCTTGGTTTATATGAAAAAGGAGTAAGGTGAAGAAAGTCACCAGAAACCAGATGATTTTGATTCTGATTGGGTGTTGAGACTTTACCTAGCAAATGCGATTTAATAATATACATTATTAAAAGTTTGAGTTTGTTATTTTTTAGTTAGATTTTTCATTTTTCCTTATAGTTTTTCTTTTAAAAAAATTAAATAAGGACACTAGTTTGCTCTGTGAGAGTATACAAACTTGAAGGATTTAAGTGTAGGTACATTAGCCATTATTGAGAACATAATAATATTTAGGCCACCAAATTTGTCCTTTTGTAGAGCTGGGCTCTGGTTTGTAATTAGTCTTTGACAAGCAGGATTTAATATACATTTATGTAGTTATATTCATGGATTCGCAGATCTTATCCATTCTCTCTAAATTTAAGGTACAGGGAAAAGATTTCCCTTGGTAGTGCTATGCCCAAGGTTGGCTGCAAATCAGAATCCTGGGGAGAAGTTGTTTACTAGAGATTTCAGTTTGGTTAGATTTGGAGGGTGCCTAGGCTAGATAGCCTTAATTTTACATTTAGAACTCTCTGGGGGCACCTGGGTGGCTCTAGTCAGCTAAGCGTCTGTCTGCCTTTGACTTAGGTTGTGATCTCAGAGTCCTGCTCAGCGGGGAGTCTGCTTCTTCCTCTGTCCCCCACCACTCCCTACTTGTGTGCATGCTTTCTCTCAAATAAATAAATTAAAATTTTAAAAATGCATCATTTATGGACACCCAGAACTTCCCCTATACTTTAAAAATAATAATTATAATAAATAATAGTAATTTATTGAGGTAAAATTCACATACATAGAATGAACCATTTAAAGTAAACATAATTCAGTGACATTTAATATGTGATCCCAGTGTTGTTCAGTTGTCACCTCTGTTTGTAAAGTATTTCCATCACTCCTGTATAATACCTTACCTATAACACAGTTTTTCCCCATTCCCATTTCACCCTAGTCCTAGTCTCTGACAGCCATGTCCCCAACTTTCTATCTCTGTGTGTTTATATATTCTGGATATTTCTTTTTTTTTTTTTTTTTAAGATTATTTATTTATTTATTTGACAGACAGAGACCACAAGTAGGCAGAGAGGCAGGCAGAGAGAGAGGAGGAAGCAGGCTCCCCGCCGAGCAGAGAGCCCGATGCGGGGCTCGATCCCAGGACCCCGAGACCACGACCTGAGCTGAAGGCAGAGGCTTTAACCCACTGAGCCACCCAGGCGCCCCCTGGATATTTCTTAAAAAGAGAATCATACAATATGGATCTTTTGTCTCTGGCTTTCACTTAGTCTAATGCTTTGGAAGTTCCTCCATGTTGTATTATGTATCAGTACTTCATTTTTAAAAAAAAAGGTTTTATTTATTTGAGAGAGAAGGTGGATGTGCAACCTGGAGGAGAAGGAGAGCGAATCTGGAGCTGACTCCACACTAAGCGCAGAGCCAGATGCAGGGCTCAGTCTCAGGGCTGTTGGATAATGACCTGAGTTGAAACCACAAGTTGGCTACTTGACTGAGCCACGCATGGGCCCCAATTCTTCATTTATCCTTATGGCTGGATGATATCCATAGTATCCATCCATCTATTGATGGACATTTGGACCTTCTCCACCTTTTGGATATGTGAATAGTGGTGCTGTGACCATGTGTATAGATGTCTTGCTGAAGTACTTTTTTTCATTTCTTTTGCTTATATACCTAGGAGTGGAATTACAAGATCAAATGGATAATTATGTGTTTTACTTTTAGAGGAACAACCAGACGGTTCTACAGCAAATGAACCATTTCATATTCCCACCAACAATGTATGAGGGTTCTTGTTTCTCCATATCCTCACTAATGTTTATTTTGTAATTTTTGTTTTAATTCTAACCATCACAAGGTGATGTTAAGTGATTTCTTTTTGTCATTTTGATTTGCATTTCCCTACTGACTAATAATGTTTGTTCAAGTCCTTTGCCCATTTTTCAATTGGCTGGTTTATCTTTTTGTCTTTGAGTTGCAGGAGTTCTGTCTGATGAAGGATATTAAACCCTTATCAGATATGTGACTTGGAGATATTTCCTTCAAATCTGTAGGGCTTTTTTTTTTTTAAACTTTTTTTTTTGTTCAGAGAGAGTGAGCACAGGCAGACAGAGTGGCAGGCAGAGGCAGAGGGAGAAGCAGACTTCCCGCTGAGCAAGGAGCCCGATGTGGGACTCGATCCCAGGACGCTGGGATCATGACCTGAGCTGAAGGCAGCCGCTTAACCAACTGAGCCACTCAGGCGTCCCAATCTGTAGGGCTTTTAAAAATCATTTTGTTGAGGGGCGCCTGGGTGGCTCAGTGAATTAAAGCCTCTGCCTTCGGCTCAGGTCATGATCCCAGGGTCCTGGGATCAAGCCCCACATCGGGCTCTCTGCTCAGCGAGGAGCCTGCTTCCTCCTCTCTCTCTGCCCGTCCCTCTGCCTATTTGTGATCTCTGTCTGTCAGATAAATAAATAAAATCTTTAAAAAAAATCATTTTGTTGATAAATGCCCTTTGCATAAAAGCTTTGTATTTTGATGAAGTCTAGTTTATCTTTGTTGCTCATGCTTTTGGTGTCATATCTAAGAATACATTGCCATATTGAAGGTCATGAAGATTTACCTCTGTGTTTTGTTTTGGTTTTAGAGAGGGAGAGGACAGGGACAGAAGGAGAGGAAGAGAGAGAGAATCTTATGCAAGCTCCAAGCCCAGCAGGAGCCCAAAGCCAGAATGGATTTCATAACCCTGAGATCATGACCTGAGCTGAAATCAAGAGGTGGTTGCTTAATCAACTCAGCCAGCCAGGCACCCTCAGTTTTGTTTTTTGTTTTTGTTTTTGTTTTTTTAAAGAGTTTTATGGGGCGCCTGGGTGGCTCAGTTGGTCAGGCGACTGCCTTTGGCTCAGGTCATGGTCCTGGAGCCCTGGGATCGAGTTCCACATCAGGCTCCCTGCTTGGCGGGGAGTCTGCTTCTCCCTCTGACCTCTCCCCTCTCATTCTCTCTCTCTTTCTCTCAAATAAGTAAAATAATAAAAATAAATCTTGAAAGAGTTTTATGATTTTTAGCTCTTAGATCTTTGTTCCATTTTGAATTAATTTTGTACATGGTATAAGGTATGAATCCAACTTCACTCCTCTGTTTTTGGAATTTCAGTTATCCTAGCATCATTTGTTGAAGAGACTTATTTCCCCATAGAATGGACGTAGGATCCTTGTCAAAAATCATTTCACCGTAGATGTGTGGATTTATTTGGTGACTCTTAGTTCTAATCTTTTGGTCTATAGGTTTATCATTAAGCCAGTCCTAAACTGTCTTGTTGACTTTAGCTTTATACTAAGTTTTGAAATCAGGAAGTGTGAGTTCTCCAACTTGACTCTTTTTTAAATTTTTTAATTTTTATTTATTTATTTTTTTTAAGATTTTATTTGACAGAGAAAGACATAGCGAGAGAGGGAACACAAGCAGGGGGAGTGGGAGGAGAAGCAGGTTTCCCACAGAATAAGGAGCCCAATGTGGGACTCGATCCCAGGACCCTGGGATCATGACCCGAGCCGAAGGCAGACTCTCAATGACTGAGCCACCCAGGCACCCCTTTACTCTTTTTTAAAAATGTTTTATTTATTTGAGAGAGGGGGAGAGCATGCATGAGCAGGGGGAGGGGCAGAGGGACAAACAGACTCTACACTGAGTGTTGGGTCCTGATAACAGGACCCTGAGATCAGATGCCTAAACAGCTGAGCCACCCATGCTTCCCTTTACTCTTTTATTATTATTATTATTATTTTTTTAGATTTTAAAAATTGATTTATTTGAGATAGAGGTAGCGACAGAGAGAGTATGAATGGGGAAGAAAGGGAGAAGCAGGCTTCCAGCTGGGCAGGGGGCCCCATTCAGGGACCCATCCCAGGACCCTGGGATCATGACGAGCCAAACGAAGGCAGAACTCTTAACTAACTGAGCCACCCAGGTACCCCATTTACTCTTCTTTTTTAAGATTGTTTTTGCTTTGGGGCACCTGGGTGGCTCAGTGGGTTAAGCTGCTGCCTTTGGCTCAGGTCATGATCTCAGGGTCCTGGGATCGAGCCCCACATCGGGCTCTCTGCTTGGCGGGGAGCCTGCTTCCTCCTCTCTCTCTGCCTGCCTCTCTGCCTGCTTGTGATCTCTCCCTGTCAAATAAATAAATAAAATCTTAAAAAAAAAAAAAAAGATTGTTTTTGCTTTTGTGGGTACCTTAAATTTCTGTATAAATTTTAGAATCAGTTTTTTAATTTCTGGAAAAAGGACAGTTAGGATTTGTTTGTTTTTAAAGATTTTATTTATTTGACAGACAGAGATAACAGGTAGGCAGAGAGGCAGGCAGAGAGAGAAGGTAGAGAGCAGGCTCCCTGCTCCCTGCTGAGCAGAGAGACTGACTCGGGGCTTCATCCCAGGACCCTGAGATCATGACCTGAGCTGAAGGCATAGACTTAACCCACTAAACCACCTAGTTGCCCCTGGAAGCTAGGATTTTGATGAAGATTTCATTTAATCTGTAGATCAAATTGGGGATATTTTTCTGTTTCCTTAATGTCTTTCATTTTTTGAGCTGTGTTTTAATAGTTCTCTGTGTACAGATCTTTCACCTCCTTGGTTAGATTTATTCCTCAGTATTTTATCCTCTTAGATGCCATTGTAAATGGAATTGTTTTCGCAATAATCCTTTTTACGTTACCCTGTTTAGGTTATTGCTGGTATAGAGAAGTAAATCTGATTTTTGAGTTTTGATCTTATATCTTACAACTTCACTGAATTTCTTTATTAGCTTTAGTAGCCATCATATAAGTTCTTTGAAATTTTGTCATTTTTTGGGAAATAATTCTATTTCTTCCTTTCCAGTTTGTGTGCCTTTTATTGCTTTTTTCTTGTTTAGTGCTCTGGCTGGAACTTTCAGGGCAGTGTTAAATATCAGTGGTAAAAATGATTATCCTTGTCCTGTTCTTGATCTTAGGAGGAAAGATTTCACCATTTAGTGTAATGCTAGCTGTGAGGGGTTTTTTTGTTTTAAGACTTTTATTTATTTATTTGACAGAGATCACAAGTAGGCAGAGAAGCAGGCAGAGAGAGAGAGGAGGAAGCAGGGCTCCCTGCTAAGCAGAGAGCCCGATGCGGGGCTCGATCCCAGGACCCTGGGATCATGACCTGAGCCCAAGGCAGAGGCTTTAACCCACTGAGCCACCCAGGCCCCCCTGAGTTTTTTTTTTTAATTCCGTTACAATGTTGAGATACTTTCCTTCTATTTATAATTTTTTTAGTGTTTTTATCGTGAAAAAGTGTTGCATTTTGTCAAATGCTTTGCATCAATTGAAATGCCCATCTTTTAATAAGTTGTTTCTGAGTACAAATCTACGTATGTCATTCCACAGCTCAGAAATTTTTATGTGTATAGGTATAAACTCAGAACAAAGTAACATATTTTTCTGGTCTAATTTTTATATGTAATCTATTTTTCATTACAGGTGGTTTCTTTACCATTGTGGTAGGTAGAATAATGGTCCTTCAGAAGACTCCACATCCCAATCCCTGGAACCTGTGTTATGTTAGCTTATATGTTAAAGAAAAATTAAAGTTGCTAATCATTAGCTGACCTTAAAATAAAGAGATTATTCTGGATTACCCAGGTGGGCCCACTGTAACTTTCAAGTGGAAGAGGTAGACAGGAAATGAGAGTGAGAGATGTGATTATGGGAGAAAGGCCCAGAGAAATGCAACATTGCTTGCTTTGAAGATTAGAGGAAGGAAGACCAAGAGCAAAGGCGTGTGCATGGCCTTCAGAAGCTTAGAAAGGACAAGGAAAGAGATTTTTTTCTTAGAGACTTCAGAAAGGAGGAGTACACTGCTGCTGACACATTGAATTAGCCTTGTGAGAATAGTGTCAGATTTTGACCTACAAAAGTGTAAAACAATAAATTGCTGTTTTAACTACTAAGTGTGTGGTGATTTGTTACAGTAGCAGTGCAAAACAAATAGAACTGCCCTAGCATATTCTGTTTATGATGTTCGTTGTTTTTGGTTTTTTTTTTTTAAGATTTTATTTATTTATTTTACGAGAAATCACAGTAGGCAGAGAGGCAGGCAGAGAGAGAGGGGGAAGCAGGCTTCCCGCTGAGCAGAGAGCTGATGTGGGGCTCGATCCCAGGACCCTGAGATCATGGACCCAAGCCAAAGGCAGAGGCTTAACCCACTGAGCCACCCAGGCGCCCCTATAATGTTGGTTTTTTCTCTGGGCTAACTCATGTCTAAATTTCTTTTTTAGGTTGTTAAAATTATAGTTACTATTCAAGACCCATCTCAAAGCTTTCTCAAACATTAAGCCTTTAGTTTGTCTTTCACACCATGTGCCAGGTGTCCTCTATCCAAATATACCCTAAATTTCTCCTTGTTTCTCTTGTGCTTTTTTCTTTTTAACCTTCCTCATAGCATCTAACAAGTTTTAGAATTTAGTATTTGGTATTTTATTAAAAATTTTATTCTCCTTTTAAAAATGTTCTGTTATCTTGATATGGTTGTGTATTTTGTGTGTATTTCTAAATTTTGGTTGTGTATATGTAAGATTTTTATATTTTAGTTCTATCTCTAAATATTTAGAATTTTGAATCTTTCTTTTTAGGCTAAGATTGGTGAATATGTCTTAGTCTTTTTTCTATTGAATAACAATCTGTGATGCATATGGTAAGCAATCCATATGTATTTGACTTAAACTAAATGTACATGTGGATTAGGTCCTATAATTTTAAATTTATGAACCAAAGGGTACATGGGTGACTAGGTCCGTTAGGCATCTGCCTTCAGCTCAGGTCATGATCCCAGGGTCCTGGGATCAAGCCCCGTGTCAGGCTCCCTGCTTCAGCAGGGTATCTGCTTTTCCCTCTCCTCCAGCTCCTTTCCCTGCTTATGCTCATTTGCGTGCTCTCTCTCTCAAATAAATAAATAAAATCTTACCCCCAAAAGTAGTGAGTTTTATACATATCCTGGGGGAATTAAAATTAAGTTATTGGGAGGCATATTTTCAGTTTATATAAACCATACTTATTGAAACCATGGATGTTAAAGGTGGTTTATAGCATCTCTCTAGACAGATTTTAAGCGAGGTCAAATTTTGGGAGGGGTTGTTTCTTTTTATGTACTTTAGATTCAGATGTGTCTGAAAATAAAGATATTTGGTTGTTCCTGAAGACTCTTGAATCTCAGTTATTATATAGGTCTATTTTTTTTATAGATATATTTATTTTAGAGAGAGAGCACAAGCACGTGAGAATGAGCAGTCAGGCATGGGGGATGAAGGTCAAAGGGAGAGGGAGAGAAGCAGACTCCCCGCAGAACCCAGAGCCCAATGTGAGGTTTGATTCCACAACCCCAAGATTATGACCTGAGACAAAATCAAGAGTCAGACACTCCACCGACTGAGCCACCCATGCGCCCCTCTCAATTTTAAATGAGTTTTTCTTAGAAGGATGGTGCTATCAACATACTGCTTCTTTTTAAAAAAAATACATCTTACAGATTGGTCAGAACTAATATTTATAATACAAAAGAGTTTTTTCAAAAAGATTTTTTAAAAGATTTTATTTATTTGACAGAGAGAGACAAAGTTAGAGAGAGAACACAAGCAGTGGGAGAAGGAGAAGCAGGCTTCCCACTGAGCAGGGAGCCCGATGCGGGGCTCCATTCCAGGATCCCGGGATCATGACCTGAGCTTGAAGGCAGCCACTTAAGGACTGAGCCACCCAGACACCCCCATAGTATTAAAAATGTTTAATAATTTTTCAGCTTTGGGGTGCCTGTGTGGCTCAGTTGATTGAGCGATTGACTCTTCTTGGTTTTGGTTCAGGACATAATCTCATGGTCATGGGATTGAGCTCCTCATTGGGCTCTTGGATCAGGGCAGAGTCTGCTTCGGATTCTCTCTCTCTCCTCTTTTCCCTCTAGCGCATGCTCGCGCACGCACTCTCTCTCTCTCTCTCTCTCTCACACACACACACACACAAATAAATATATTCAATCTTTAAAAAAGATTCTTCAGCGTTGATTGCAAACATGAAGAAAAAGCAGAATTGTTTTCTCCCCTAATGATGAGAAAGCAGATTTTCTAGGAATGAAAGAAACTTCAGCAGAACTGATGTCCCTTTTTACATCATATTTTTGAGTATTTACGAAATCTAATGTTTGTGTCTCATAGAATGGAGATGTATGCATTTCAATTCTTCATCCGCCTGTAGATGACCCACAGAGTGGAGAACTGCCCTCTGAAAGGTGGAATCCTACTCAGAATGTCAGGTAAGGGGTTACATAAGGAATAATCTGGTTTTTCAGTGGTTCTTAAGATTGAATATTATCTTTATAACACATACGTGTTACTTAAAGCTCTAGCAGAAGACAAAACAGCCATGTACAAAAAGACTCCTTAAAAATGCATCATTTTTAGGAGTCATACTTACAGAGCAGTAATTGCATTTATTACTCATTTGTTTATGTGCATCTTAGTCTGAATTCTTCCTATTACATTATCTTAAGTTCCATCCTGCATCTTTGGATCTCATGATGTCCATGTTTGAATTGGTTGTTTTCTTAATCCAGGATTCTTAATACATTTTGCAGAAAAATCTAAGTCTTTACAAACTCAATTGACTTTATATACTCACTGTGTTTAAAAGAGCTTCCATTATCTGTTGTTACTTTGTTTTATATATGTATGAATGTTTCTTAATGATTTTAAGGGCTTATGTATTTCTTTTGATTCTCTTTCATTATCCATCTTTTTTTTCAAATTTGTATTTAAATTCTTAATTAGTTAACATACAGTGCAATATTAAGATTGTTCATCTGTTAATTGATCTGTTGAACTATCTGTATAAATGGATGGTTATTTAACCATTTGTTTAGAGTAGTGGTCTATATGTTTAAGAGTGGGTTACCTAACTCTTAAAAATTTTTTGAAAAACTACACTGTGGCATGTTTTTGTAGCTTTTTTTTTTTTTTTTTAAATTTTATTTTGAGTAATCTCTACACCTAACATGGGGCTTGAATTTACAGCTCCAAGATAAAGAATTGCATGCTTGCACTCTTGAGAAACAAACTGAGCTTTTTGGGAGGGGAGGCTGGTGGGAGGTTGGGTGAGCCTTGTGGTAGGTATTATGAATGGCACGTGTTTCATGGAGCACTGGGTGTGGTGCATAAACAATGAATTCTGGAACACTGAAAAGAAAAAAAAAAAAGTTGCATGCTCTACTGACCGAGCCAGCCAGGTGCTCCCACTGTTGCATGTTTTTAGGTGCAGATTTTGGTGTTCTGTTTTTTAGGTATAGTTTTTTAAAACATCTCAAATATGAGTGGTTAAAAAATACCTTTTTTCTGCTTGCATTTGAATTTACTGAATTTTATCTTAATACTTGAAATTTTTATGTTCGATAGCCTTATATATTTTATTTATCCTATAATATTTTTCTGAAAGAAAAATCTGTACTTTAATTGCTGTGATAAGACAAAACTGATTACTCTTTTGAATTAGTTTATTATATAGTTGATTAAAAACAGTACATCAGTTATGCTTTCAATATTTTATTTTTTACATTATTATTAATAATTATTAGAAGTACATTTTATTTTAT
Source organism: Lutra lutra (assembly GCF_902655055.1). Taxonomy (NCBI): domain Eukaryota; kingdom Metazoa; phylum Chordata; class Mammalia; order Carnivora; family Mustelidae; genus Lutra; species Lutra lutra. The sequence goes on from NC_062290.1 coordinate 57,698,598, forward strand.
TTTATTTTATTTTTAAAGATTTTATTTATTTATTTGACAGACAGAGATCACAAGTAGGCAGAGAGGCAGGCAGAGAGAGAGGAAGGGAAGCAGGCTCCCTGCTGAGCAGAGAGCCCGATGCGGGACTCGATTCCAGGACCCTGAGATCATGACCTGAGCCGAAGGCAGCGGCTTAACCCACTGAGCCACCCAGGCGCCCTAGAAGTACATTTTAAATCTGGTAGATAGACATTTGTTTTCAGTTAGATCATGTAGCCATGAATAATTACTACTGTGTTAGATTGAGTCAGAAATATAGCTGCAATTTCATGTGTATACATAATGTATGAATGTACATTATATATACTAATATACATACCCGAGAATATGTGCATCTATATACATATGTATATATGTATACATATATGTGAGGACTAACATATATAACATAAATATACATATTAGATGCAATGATTAAGAGACCATATTTACATATGATAATGATTAACATTTTATATGGCAGTGAAACTAAATCCTCTTAATTCCTTCTGAATTATTTGCAAAAATCATAGCGATCTATTCTTTTTTAAACATTTTATTGTGATATAATTCCCATACCCAACAATCTCCCATTATGTGTACAATTCACTGTTCTTTAAGTAGAAAGCTGTATAAGTATCCCCACAATCAATTTTAGATCTTTTTAAAAAAATTTTTTTTTAAAGTAGGCTCTTTGCCCAGTGTGGAGCCCAATGCAGGGCTTGAACTCACGACCCTAGGATCAAAACCTGAGCTGAGATCAAGAGTCAGACACCAAGCTGACTCAGCCACTGAGGTGCCCCATGAACATTTTTATCACCTCTAAAGAAACTCATACCTCTTAGCATTTATACTCCCATTATCCCTCAACCTCCACCTCCACCCTTCTACCTGCAACCCTAGGAAAACACCAGTCTGCTTTCTGTCTCTAGAATTTTACCTGTTTGGATATTTTGTAGGAGTAGAGTCATTCCAGATGTAGTATTTTGTGATTGGCTTCTTTAACTTAGAATTTTTTCAAGGTTCATCTTTGTTATAGCATTAATCCGTAGTACTTCATACCTTTTTTTTGGCTGAATAATAATTCCATTGAAGGCTTATACCACCCTTGGTTTATTCATTCTTCATTCAGTGGACCTTTGGGTTGTTTTCATTTTTTGGCTATTATGAATCATGCTGCTATAAACATTATGTACAAGTTTTTGCATATATAGGCTTTTTTATTTCCTTGGATATATACCTAGGAATAGAATTGCTGGTTCATATGATAACTCACTGTTTAACTTTTTGAGGAATTGCCAAACCGTTTTCCAACATGGCTGCGCTAAATAGTACATGCCTACCAACAGTGTTTGAGAATTTGTTTCTGCATATCTTCGTTAACAATTGTTACTATTTGTGTTGTTATAACCATCCTAGTGGGGGGACATGGTATCTCATTATGGTTTTGTTATTGATGTTTTCTCTTTAAATGACTTCTAAATTTTAGAACCATTTTAGATTTTTTATTTTTTAAAATTTTATTTATTTGATAGAGACAGAGATCACAAGTAGGCAGAGAGGCAGGCAGAGAGAGGAGGAAGCAGGCTCCCTGCTGAGCCGAGAGCCCGTTTCGGGGCTCGATCCCAGGACCCTGGGATCATGACCTGAGCCCAAGACAGACACTTAACCGACTGAGTCACCCAGGCATCCCGGGAGAGAGAGAATCTTAAGCAGTCCCCATGCCCAGTGTGGGGCCCAAAGCAGGGCTGGATCTCACAACCCTGAGATCATGACCTGAACTGAAACTAAGAATCAGATACTCAACTGACTGACCCACCCAGGTGCCCCTTTGTTAGTCATTTTTAATGATCTGAAAAGGTAGTAACTCAGGAACTCTACCTTTTTTTTTTTTTTTTTTTTGACAGATCACAAGTAGGCAGAGAGGCAGGCAGAGAGAGAGGAAGGGAAGCAGGCTCCCCGCTGAGCAGAGAGTCCAATGCGGGACTCAATCCCAGGACCCTGGGATCATGACCTGAGCTGAAGGCAGAGGCTTTAACCCACTGAGCCACCCAGGCGCCCCAGGAACTCTACTTTTGTTAAAAATGAAAAGTTGGAAGCTTCTTGACTTACACAAGGATTTCTTTTCTTTTCTTTCCTTTTTTTTTTTTTTTTAAGATTTTATTTATATATTTGACAGATCACAAGTAGGCAGAGAGAGACAGGCGGGGGTGGGGTGGGGTGGGGAGAGAAGCAGGCTCCCTGCTGAGCAGAGAGCCCGATTGGGGGCTCATTCCCAGGACCCTGAGATCATGACCTGAGCCGAAGGCAGAGGCTTTAACCCACTGAGCCACCCAGGCGCCCCTACACAAGGAATTCTTAACCAGTTTTTACCAAGTTCGTTTCTTCTCACTTTCTGGGAAGTGTATACCAAAGAATCTGCTCAAGCATATCAAATTACTGTTGATTATGGGTTGATTATGCTGATTACTCATTCCTTTAGGTATCTTGTTCAATACAGTATACTTAGAAAGAATTGAGAAAATAGATATATTTTGAATTTCAACACATCTAGTTCATATATTTTTTAAATCAGAAAACAAGTGTCTCCCTTTTTTAATTCAAATAATTTGTTGATACACCTCATCTTGGCAATCATCTTGCTTTTGAATTCTAATTCTCAGATAGATTAGGCATAGAACTTTGCTATAAGTGTATTAATGTCTATGAAATACGGAATTACCACATATTCCCTGTACTTTATGCTTTACTTTAATGGGATTCTCCTTCAGGGATAATGGATTTCTTAATAATAATCAGAGATGGAATTAGTAAATTCCTTTTAATGAAATGTAATTCCAGCAGCCCCAATCTATACGTATCTGAATTTGTTGAACTCCATCACATACTAAAATACTTTCTTTAAACATTATTTTACAGTTTTTTAAAAAAATTTATTCATTTATTTGACAGAAGTACAGTGAGACAGGGAACACAAGCAGGGGGAGTGGGAGAGAGAAAAACATGCCCCCCACCAAGCAAAGAGAACCCAATGCGGGGCCGGATCCCAAGACCCCAGGATCATGATCTAAGCTGAAGGCAGATGCCCAACTTACTGAGACACCCAGGCGCCCCCATTCTACACTTTCAACAAAATTATTTCTGAGAAAGGGAAAACAGTTGGCTTTATATGTAGATTTCTTTTTCTTTTATACACCTTACGTTTCATTACCTCTGGGCACTGTACCCAAGAAATATTTGGGATGTGTAGAAGGCACGCATTCCTTTTGTAAAGAGCAATTGTGAAAAGGGAGGCTGGAAAGGGGAATTGATCTGATAGTTTATATATACCCCCCACAGGCGCATGAATATATTAGAGACCACTTCTTTTACACGGGATATTTTATTTCTACTTTTTCATCCCTCATATCCCTTCTACCACACAGTTATAGCTGATTATTTGTACCTTTAACCTGTACTTACCCTGGGGCGCCTGGGTGGCTCAGTGGGTTAAGCCGCTGCCTTCGGCTCAGGTCATGATCTCAGGGTCCTGGGATCGAGCCCCACATCGGGCTCTCTGCTCAGCAGGGAGCCTGCTTCCTCCTCTCTCTCTGCCTGCCTCTCTGCCTATTTGTGATCTCTCTCTGTCAAATAAATAAATAAAATCTTTAAAAAAAACAAACAAACCTGTACTTACCCTGTTACTTGATTTTTCAGCCTCAACCTGTGTTGACAGAGCTAAGTGAAAGAAAAGAAATCAGCATACATATTCTATTTCCCATCCTGTCCTCCCCTTTTCTTCCTAACTTTTAAAAATATTTGTTTATATGGGCACCTGTGTGGCTTAGTCAGTTGAGTGTCCGACTCTTGATCTCAGCTTAAGTTACAATCTTAGGGTCATGAGATTGAGCCCCACATGGACCTCTACACTGGGGATAGAGCCTACTTAAGAGTTTCTCTCCCTCTCCCTCTCTCCTTCCCTATCCCACTCAAACGCATGCACATTCTTGCTCCCCCCCCAAAATGTGTGTGTGTGTGTGTGCGCGTGTGTGTGTAAAATAAATAAAGATATATTTGTTTATTGGGGAGCTCGGGTGGCTCAGTTGGTTGAGCATCTGACTCTTGATTTCAGCTCAGGGTCATGAAATCACACCCCATGTAGGCACCGTGCTCAGGAGGGAGTCTGCTTGAGATTCTTTCCCTTTCCCCCTGGCCTCTTCCCCCTGCTTGTGTGCACACTTGCTCGATCTCTCTCTCTCAAATAAATAAATCTTTTAAGAAATATATTTGTTTATTGCCAGGGTTATAGTCTGTACTGTTTTGTAACATAATCCTAGTTTTTAAAATTTCTTATTCCTACTATGAAATGAATTCACTGTTTGCTGTTTGTTATTTTACTTCCCTTTGATTTGTTAATTGGCTGAATTTGTCCATTAGTAATTTCTCCAGGAAAATGTTCCTTGGAGCCATATTATATTCCCTGAATTCTTAAGATGTTCAAAATGTTATATGCTTGGGGTGCCTGGGTGGCTCAGTCATTACATATCTGCCTTTGGCTCAAGTCATGATCTCAAGGTCTTGGGATCAACCCTTGAGTTGGACTCCTTCTTCCTTCTCTCTCTCTTTCTCTCTTTCCCTCCCCCCGCCTTCTCAAATAAATGAAATCTTTTAAAAATTTTACAAAAAATGATAAAATACTTGTGTGTGTGGGTGTATATATATGTGTTTTTTGCCAAACTTCAAATGGCATTTTGGGCATAAGATTTTAGGGCCATACTTTCTTTCCTTGAGGATATTACAGACATTATTCTGCTGTATTTATTGTTGGTGGGAAGAATTTGGCTACCACAGTTCTCAGCTCTTCCAAGAGACTGTCAGGTTTTCGAAAGAAACACATTATCAAAACATAATTAAACTGACAGTATATTTAAAGGCAGTAAGTATGGGGCACCTGGGTGGCTCAGTCATTAAGCGTCTGCCTTCGGCTCAGATCGTGATCCCGGGCTCCTGGGATAGAGCCCTGCATCCAGCTCCCTGCTCAGCAGGAAGCCTGCTTTTCCCTCTCCCACTCCCTCTGCTTTTCCCTCTCTCTGTGTGTCTGTCAAATAAATAAAATCTTTTTTTAAAAAAGGCAGTAAGTATTTTGGAAGATATATTGAAAAATTGAACAAAAAATGCAGGGTTGTCCTTTTAGTTTGACTTTGTGCTTATTTTTCAGGGCTCGTAGTAATCCTAGTCAAAAGGAAGTGTTAGCTGCTAAGGTACTAATGATTCTTGTTTTTGGAGGTTGAATGATGAATCAAATGCTTACCATGGCTTGTCCCCCTTTGAGAAAACAAGCTTCCCCCTTCTTCATAATACAAAGCCCCAGACATTTTTTTTCATTGTATTTTCATGCTGCCTCAGTGGATAATCTACTGCCATTACCCACAGGAATTCAAGATTTTTACCTTTACTTCTCCTGCATAAATATACGTATATTATCCTTGTCTCAGCTTAAAATCTTTTGGACACTTTTCTTTGAAGGTAGGCCTGTTTCTCATTTGATTTAGTCCTTTGGGGATAGGAAATTCCTTTTCATACTAAATTTGCCTATCTAAAATTGGCACTTCAGGTACCAGCATCATTTTTTTCTCTCTAGACCCCCAGGTCACTTGAGCCCCAGTCTAGAAGCATTTCCTAGACTTCATCTCAGAGATTGTCTTCTCTGCTTTTACGCTGTTTTGTTTAGAGGCTTCACAGTGAGGACTAGTTAACTTTAGATTGCCCCTTTGATCTTCATACACAGATCTACTAACAACTATTTGGATTGGAATCTGTCTGTCTGTCTGTCTCTCTCATTTTATCTCCACACCCAAAACGAGGCTGAAGCCCACAATCCCAAGATCAAGGGTCTCATGCTTTACCAAATGAGCCTGCCAGCTACCCATGCACTGGAATCTTTACTTACCTTCTCAGACCTTTTTTTATCTTCTAGCTTCATGTTATTATAGATGTTCCTTCAATGTGCTGATCTTGGGGTTGGGGAGTGCATGAAGGGTTTGGTGTTCGTGTATTTCTAGGGAGACATAGAGTGCTGTGTGTTCACTATTGGAACCTCACCTGCCTGGAATACCTTATGTTGCCCAGAACTCTGAAATGTCAGAAAAGCACTAACTCATGAGTAGGTGTGGAATACTTCTTTTCTCTTTGTTTCTCTGTTACTTATTGTGAGGCAAGGGGTTCTTCAGCTAGCAGATTGTACATATTTCCCATAAGCTAGTTTATGGCAATGAAATACCAAGAGACAAGATACGAGGTGCTAGGCATTTTCCTTGATATTCTTTGCTGCAAAACTCTGTGGAGTCAGCAATTGTCCAACTAAGGGTTCTGTGCTCCCCATCCAGCTTAGGGTGACAACAGCAGGACAGTAGCGGAGACGCAACAGGCTGTTGCAGGGTCTTGACTGATACGAAGCACTGTTACCTGAAAGTGACCCCATATTCACGTGTTTAAACTTCTTCATGACCACCTATACTAGTCTTTCATTCAGCACCTCAATGAACATATTTAGAAAACGTTTACATGGAAGACTTTTTGTAACCCAAAGAAGAGTAAAGCATCCCAGTCACCTTGAAGAACCTAAGTCAGTTTATATCACAAAACTTAGTGAGTGGTGAGAGTAGACAAAGGAAAAAGTGGGGAAAAGACCCCTGCAATTGTAGGGAGCCAAAGCATCAACCAACTAGTATCCACGAAAGGTTCAGTAGTTTTCCTCTTCGTAGAGAAAGCCAGCATAGTTTCTGGAAGAAGAGAGCCACTGTCCTACTGTCCCCAGATGCACAGGATTAAGTTTAGGCAGGTGAGAGGTCCTTATGGAATTGGAAGTCTTAAGTAGGCATTAGCAAAGAGTGAAGTTGGGAGGGTAGAGATGCCTGATGTTCACAATACCATGCCTCTTCTTCCTGGTGTAAGAAAGAAAATTTTCTTTCATCCATGCTGTGTCCAGAACCTAGAGGGTGCTTTTTGTGTTTGTGGGTGTCAGACAGAGTTCACAACTGCTTTCTCTAAGGCACCATCCCAAGGCACCAGAACTATATGCCATACCTGTTCCAGGCTCTTATTTTGTCAGAGAGAGAGATTGAGCGAGAGAGAGAGAGGGAGTACAGGCAAGGCTGAGTGGCAGCAGAGGCAGAGGGAGAAGCAGGCTCCCTGCCGATCCAGGATCGCGATGTGGGACTTGGTCCCAGGATGCTGGGATCATGACCTGAGCCGAAGGCAGCTGCTTAACCCACTGAGCCACCCAGGCAGGCATCCCTGTTCCAGGCTCTTGAATAGGAAAGTCACCTTGGTGGAGGTTTGCTTTCCTTTGAAAAATGGTTACCTGGTAGTGTCTTTGCCACTGCCATCATGGAGAAGCATCTGTCAGGAGTAAGATAGAATGTTTTCCTGACAAATCTTATCTACAACCTCCTAAAAGGGAAGGGAGCTAAGGACTGCCCCAAGCATTGGGTGACAAAGTAGGCAAGGTCAGGGGAAATGACAACAGTGCTATTGTTCTTAGGGCTCCTATAAACCCTATTTGGGGCCAGGATGATATTAATTGCTCCCTTGATATTTATATGTTGGGAGATACATACATAAAATTTCCCCTGCACTCGACTTGATGGTTTCATTCTGTGCATATGATACATATTCTGTGTATTTAAAAAATTTCCTTTTTAAAATGTTCTGATTTTCTGTTTCTGTGAATTTTAGTCTGAGACCCTCATTCCTGCCATGTGTTTTCAGGGATCTGTCAGTCAGCAGCAGCTCCAGGATTGCACAGGATGAAGTATTAAATTTGTTAGATGCTTTAGAGGCATAAAGAAAAATTATAACATATGACCCATTAAACAATCATTTTCAGGGTGCCTGTTAAATTTCTGACTTTGGCTCAGGTCGTGATCCTGGGGTCCTGGGATGGAGCCCTGCATCAGGCTCCTTGCTCAGCAGGGAGTCTGCTTCTCCCTGTCCCTCTGCTCCCCGATCCCATCCCCTTTTGTGCATATGTTCATTCAAATAAAAATTAAAAATCTTTTAAAAATTATCACATTTTCTCACAACAGATTTCTTTGCCATGATGTCCCCTTTAAATTCCTCTCCCATTTTGGAAATACTTAATAGGGACTGAATTTTAACTGGGTCATCTTCGGGTGTTATGGGTCCATCTTTTGAAATGGCATAAATGAGAGATTAAACGGACCTGGATTAAGTGGAAGAGTCAGGCATTGAGCTTCACTTCTTCACAGTTGACAGTTTTCATCAAGTAAGGGTATGCCTGTAAAACCTAAGAACCTCAATCAGTCATTCTATTTCTCTTCCTGTGTATGTGTATGTTTTAAGAGTCAAAGTAAGTTTAGGGTTTTAAGAATGAACCCTTTCTACCTCACACTGCCTGGAGGTATTTGTGTAACATTGAAGAAAAATGCCTGCCTTTAATCCTGCAAAATTCCAAACTCTGCCTGCTTAGTTTCCAGGGGGACTCATAAACCAGGTCTTATTTGTTGTGCTAGAGCCAGTTTTATGCCTGCCCTTGTAAAATTGTACTTGTAGTAACATAGTAGCTAACAAAGTAGCTAAAAAACTAGGGTTGAGGTGGGGTGGAGGGGCACCTGGCTGGTTCAGTTAGTAGAGCATGTGACTCTTGATCCTCACATCAGTTCAAGCCTCATGTTGGGTGTAGAGCATACTGTGACAAAGTGGGGGTGGGGGCAGGTAGGTGCAGACCCAACTTATTGACCATTGTATGTTGAAAAGGGACAGATAACAGTATTACTCATTGGGTCATAGATGTCTAATTTTGATTACTTTTTTTTTAAGATTTTATTTATTTGATAGAGTAAGAGAGTACAAGCATGGGGAGTAGCAGAGGGAGAGGGAGAAGCAGGCTCCCCACTGAGCAGGGAGCCTAATGCAGGGCTCCATCCCAGGATCCTGGGATTATGACCTGAGACAAAGGCAGAAGCTTAACTGACAGAGCCACCCAGGTGCCCTAATTCTGATTTCTTATCTCCCTTAAATATTACTTTAGTTTTGATGTTTTTAAAACATGTCTGAGCTCTGTGAACTTTACAACTTTCTAGTTTGCTTTTTGCCTTGTGCCTGTGTGTGTGTGTGTGGGAGAGAGAGAGAGAGAGTGTGTGTGTGTGTGTGTGTGTGTATGTGTGTGTGTGTGTGTGTGTGTGTGTGTGTGTGTGTGTATGTGATTAATTGGTCTTCATTTTCTTTTGGTGTCTTTACTATTTACAAACTTTTTTTTTAAGAGATTTTATTTATTTGTTAGGGGGTACAGAGAGAGAGAGAGAGAGTACAGCAAGGGGAGTGGCTGGCAGAGGGAGAAGCAGGCTCCCCACAGAGCAAGGAGTCCACTGTGGGACTCGAATCCCAGAATCCTGGGGTAGTGACCCTAGCCAAAGGCAGCTGCTTAACCAACTGAGCCACCCACACAGCCCTATAAAATTATTTTTATGCAAAAGAGGATAGCCAAATCTAACAAAGATTGTGAGACAACCAAAAAGATCAGAAATATGAACTGGAAAAAAAAATTAAGACTATATAAAGTGGAGTGCTTTTGACTATCCTTTTGCCTGCACTTCTCTTCTCTGAAAATTTTTTTTATTTTGGTCTAGATTCCCTATGTTGAAAACTCCTACCATAGTCCCTTGCCTGGCTTAAAGCAGGGGTGGAGGGAGCACATTTGCTTCTTGGAGTATCTCTAAATCCAGGAATGGTAGTGGTCCTGGGAATTGTATTGTGCAATAATTGAAAACATGTAAGAACCCTTTATTCCTCATTTTTATCCCAAATTGTTACTGAATTAGGTCTGTTTTATTTTAAGGTATGTTAGACTCTTATACTGCTTAATTTGGACAGCGAGACCCGTCTGTTCCTCCAAACATGCAGTAGAGAGGGGCATAGTGTTATTCTTTGTAGGAAGTGAGAGTCTGGGGATGGGTTCTCAAAAGTCTGTTTTGCTAATCCAAGAAATTTATGACTAATGCTACAAGATTGTCTAAATGGAGTAGTGCAACTCCATGTTACTGCTAAAAACCAAAGATTCATGTGGAACTGTGGATTTATATAGACAGAATGAGAATAAGAAAGAATGTATGTAGTTGTTTTCTGAACCCTTTCCCATCTGTTCATGATCTGAAGGAAACCAATCCCTTCAGTAGACATGAGTGACTTCTTCATTGTGTTATATTGATAGTTTCGTTATTGGGTCTTTCTTTTCTTTCACCTATTGTTAACCCTTTCCACGTTATGCTTTTTTCCTTCTGAAAAAAAAAATACAGTAAATGAATAAAGATTTTCAAATACTTAAACTAGCAACAAAAGATGGCGACAAAAAAAATGTAACCATTGGAATAGTTGCAGGATTCAGTTCTGTGTTGTATAGTCTATTAGTATTGTCTTAGCAGTTCATTTTTTCTTTTCTGGTGCCTGGCTGACTTAGAAGAGTATGCGACTCTTGATCTTGGGGTCTTGAGTTTGAGCCCCACCCATGATGGGTGTAAAGATTATTTTTAAAAAATAAATTAACTTAAAAAATAGGGTTGGGGCACCTAGGTGGCTCAGTGGGTTAAAGCCTCTGCCTTCGGCTCGGGTCATGATCCCAGGGTTCTGGGATCGAGCCCCACATAGGGCTCTCTGCTCAGTGGGGATCCTGCTTCCTCCTCTCTCTCTCTCTCTCTCTGCCTACTTGTGATCTCTGTCTGTCAAATAAATAAATAAAAAATAAAAAATCTTAAAAAAATAGGGTTAATAATACTTATCTTGCAGAGTTGTCTACAGTATGCTACAGGATATAATGCCTGTGTTAAATTATTTTGGTACAAATGCTGGACGGTTTAAACTATGTATGACATTACTTCCAGACCTTTTCCAGTCATGATACATAGATAAAATTGCAATTACTGTATTTGTAGATGACAATGTAATAAACTGTGGAGATGCTTTGACTAGAAGTCGTTGCAGAGGCTCAGGTTATCCCAGGTCCCACCTACCCAACTGCTTACAGGAATCAATAAATAATTTACGTATAACTCATCCACAATATACTGGTTAGGAAAGTTTAAATATGGTCTTGTATCTGAATTACATCAGGAATCTTGATTAGAGAATGAAGTCTGAATTCTGCCTTGCATTGTATTGGCCTTGTTACTAGGCAGAGTCTTAACCACTTGGTGATATAGATGGCCACCTGCTCTAGACTTTCCTTATTCTCGCAGTTGTCAGTTTAATCAAGAATAAAAAGTAAATGCCTTTCTGCTATTAGATTAGATTAGAACATCATAGTTCCTCGCAGGGTTCTGATTGGCCCATCTTGGGTTACATGCATACCCCCAAAACCATTCATGACTAGATGGATGGAATCCTTTGGCCAGTACTTGGTGGTGTATCTGCTGCTGTGGTTAGGTAGGTTGTGTGTATGAAGGTGTGGCAATGATAGCAGAGGAAGATTAACCCTACCAGAACCAACAGAATGGGTTCCCTATACCACACCCCCAAAAAAGATCCTGCTGTGCAGAGGAAGGGATGAAGTGAAATGTACTGGGTCAACTATTTGCACAGTCCACTATAGTACCTGACATCATTTCTGAAAGTATAATGGATTTCAGTGTGGAAATACATGGTGTAGGCGTGAGTTCTTTGTGAGCACTGGGTGTTATATGCAGCTAATGAATTATTGAACTCTACATCTGAAACTAATGATGTACTGTATGTTGGCTAATTGAATATAAATTAGGAAAAAAGTGATTTATTTTGATAGAAATGGATAATTCATTATTTTATTTAAGATTTTATTTATTTATTCAGCAGGGCGAGAGAGCACAAGCAGGGGGAGCAGCAGAGGGAGAGGGAGAATGTGGGGCTTGATCCCAGGATCCTGGGACCATGACCTGAGCCGAAGAAGGCAGATGCCCATCCGAGCCACCCATACACCTTGATAATTCACCATTTTAAAAATTATATTTTCTAATATAGTATTTTAACAGTTCCAATACAGTAGCCACTAACTAACTACATGTAGCTATATAGGTAAATTAATTAAAATTAAATGTAAAAATTCAGTTCTTCAGTTGTATAAGCTACCTTTCAGAGTGTTCAGTGGCCACATGGGGTGGCTGGTGGTTATCATATTGGATAATACATATTATACATTTACATAATCACAAAGTTTTATGCAGTGCTGATCTAGACCAATAAAGTTTTGTTGTTGTCCCCCCCCCCCCGCCCCTTTATATCACACTTTGTTCCATCCTGCTTATCTTTCTAACAGGTTCTGTATGTTTTCTTCTGTGGCAGCCCTTTGGAATTTTCTACACACATTTTTTTGCTTTTAGGATGTTATGTCAGTCCATTTCCCATCATTGGCAATGAGGAGTTTCTTTTAATCTTTATTTTATAACGTAATTACTGAAGAAATCCAGGAGGATCTTGGTGGGGAGGGGCGAGGAGTTTTCTTAACCTAAAAGAAAGGGATGTGTGTGTCTGTTATACATGGATTTTAACTAGATGGGAAGGTTGTCTGTGAAAGTGCCTTTGTCATAATCTTGTATAATCACATAACAAACTCTCTACCCTTTTTAGGAAAAGGTTTCATCAAATCAAACATCTAATTGCCTGGCTCCCTCCCTTTATTTTTTGCTTGGGCAGGAGCAAAAGGCTATTTTGCAACAACACAATCTATAACCTCGCACCAATGAGAAAAGGTAGAGAAATTTAATTTTTCTCCTTACATACATGCACAGAGCTTTTAGGGAAAAGAAGCTTGGTAATAATTTGAAATCTTTTTGGAACCTATTCTAGTTATTTTTCTAACAGAAAAATGTGTGATTAAGGTGTCTATTTTTTGTCTTATCTTTGGACCAAAATTGCCTGTTTGTATCTCCCACAATTCTTACAAACCTTGGAAGAGAAGGGATGGCATCTAACTTGCTCACTGTTGTACATCCAACATCACCATTGGTGCCTCTGGTACTCACTAAGTACTTAATAATATTTTTGAATAAAGATTTCCATTATTCAGAGATTAGTTCTTCCATGTCTGGGCTATTGCTTTTCTCCATTCTCCTGCTTAAGTGTCATTCTTCTCAGAAGTATGGAAAACAAATACATGTGCATGTAGTATCATTTTTCAGATCCTCTTAAGCAGCCATGATAAGAACCATGTGGATGTGTGGAGCATGACCATTTTTAACCTCTCCCCAAAAAGCTAATTTTTTTCCTATGGCTTTTGCATTTTCCTATTGTACTTAATTTATAGTTTTCAAAATTTGTTACTTAAAAAGCTTTCAGGCTTCTACTTTCTGCAGATTGGAACATGTGGCCATTCGATACCAGCCCTGCAACATGACCTTTATGCTCGGCTCACAGATTTCCTTTGTCTCTTAGTTAGCAACTTTATTCTGCCTAACCAGCTGAGTATTAAAAATAAAATTTTGTATTCTATTTCTATTCCCCTAAGGTCTCAAATATTATGTTAAATTTAAAAACACAGTATTTATGGATCCTGTGAATATGAATATTCATAGCTGACCCTTTTTCCCCCCACCCCCATTTCTAGGACTATCCTGTTAAGTGTAATCTCATTGCTCAATGAGCCCAACACCTTCTCCCCAGCCAATGTGGATGCTTCAGTTATGTTCAGGAAATGGAGGGACAGTAAAGGAAAAGACAAAGAATATGCTGAAATCATTAGGTAAGGTGTTTTGTTTTACCTTCCATTTGATTACTTCAAGTCTTTATACAGAACTAAACCATATCCTAGAACCATGGCTTTAAATCAGACTTAAAGTATCTACTCCAGTCCTCTATTAGATTTATTGTTTGGGAAGAGATTTCTGCCTGAGCCTAATGAGTTTGTTTGGCTTTTGAGAGAGCACACAGTAAAAGATAATGCTGCAGCAGATCTTACTTCCCGGGAACCAAAACTTCCAGGTTCTGAACCAACAAAGTTTATAGATTCTGCCTCTCAAACATTTTAGGGATGCTGTTAAGGATTTTCAGTATGTCCTTTAAGTGTAGCAAACACCAAGAGTATTCTGGACATCTAGGTATTTTGTTTTCAAACATTTTAATGAAGCCGTATAGTTTATTGGCCCTTTTGACCATAGTAGCAAGTATCTTCTAGGTATCATCATTATCAGCAACACTAGTATATGGTATAACAGAGCCATAGAAGCTTCCTCTCAGTGGGAGACTTGGAATCTACCCCTAGCTCTGTCACCCCTTATAGTACCTTTTATCAGTTAATTTTTTGGGTCTTTGGCTTTTCCATCTGTATAAAAGGGGGAAAAAGTAGGAGGTATTGGGGCTGAACCATTCATCTCTTGATCATACCCTAAATAGGACTTAAAGGTTTTCTTAACAGTACCCAACAACTGATACTTGAATTGCAACAAATTCATTTCCTCCTATATCCTTAAAATAGACCCCCAAGGACAGTTTTCTGCACATAGTTTAGTAAGCACTACAATTTATACAAATAGTCCCTCTTTATAACTCTAATCAGCACGATGCCATGTGATGTACAGAAAAAAAGGAAAAACGGCATAGAAATAAAGCTGAATAATATATATATCAGTTTTCACTGTTTTATGCCCACCAGAATCACCTTTAGACCCCCTTCCATAACCATAGTCATTTAGTGAGATTACAAGGGTAAAAGCTGGGCAGCTGTATTTCGTTTTTACCATCCACATAGGTGACTGGTGTATACCAAAGATTGAAGATAATTAGTATAAATAGTAAGGACCTAGAGATTTAGAGGAGCTGGAGTAGGTTGAAGCTTCAAAGATGGGAGTGCTTCATAATATAGTCAGGATTATAGTCATTATAGCTGGAGCCTGATGTTCAAGGATGGGTATGATTTAGTAAATGAAGAATTAATATCCCTAAGGCATCTTTTCTTTCTATTTCTTAATTTAAGGGTTTATCTCATTCTGTAATTCTTTCAACATTTATTATACACCAGCTGCATGTCAGGTACACTCTGTTAGGTCATGAAGGCAGTCTCTCTTTGAGGAGGTCACACTTACTAGCAAGAATTTGTGAACAAATGACCATGTAATGAGATGGGTGCAAATATATACTCTCTAAGCATAAACAAGATACAGTAAAAGGAATATATATTGCTGTGGAGTTCCTAGGAGAGGTAATCATAACCAAGATTTTTTCAAGTAGTAAGGGAAAGGAAAGAGCCCTTTCAGGGAAGAAACAGGTTTGGTAACAGGTAGCTAACAGCATGGTGTGATTAGAGAACTGTAAGCAGCTTTGCATTGCTTGAGTATAAATTCTCATTTCCAAAGTAATGGGAAATTCAGAGAGCCATCAGATCTGTTTTTGTTGTGTGTTTTTTTTTTGTTTGAGAGGGATCAGATCTTAAAAGACATTTGAAGCCATGATAAGGCTTTCGTCCTTAATCTTATAAGTGATAGGGTATCACTTAAAGATTTTAGGAAGGGAAGGGGAAATTATATTTGAGTTTTGAAAGAACCGTAGTTGACCAGAAGAGGCTGATACAGGAAAGAGAAGCCAAGATGAAGACTAAACAGAGGCAGGGACAGTGAGAAAACAGATTTGAAAGTAGAGCTTTGGAGTGAGGTTTATGATTTTAAGAATACTCTTAGAAGAAAAATGGGAGAAGCTGGCCACAGAGGTTGAAAATGACAATTGCAGAGGTTGAAAATGACAATTGCAGACTTGCTGAGTTAGGGTCCCTATGGAACATCAGGGTGGAGACATCCCAAAGGCTTACTGAACGGTGTAGGGCTCAGAAGATATGGGTGGATCCTGATGGTTTGACAGCTGTCACCATGAAGGGGCATGGTGGCAAAAGCTATGGGAATGACTAAGATGACCCAGGAAGAGACAGAGAGGGAAGAGCATCAAGCCAGGGTGTATCAGCAACAAAAGCTGTCAGGTTTGGCAAAGTAAGGCAGACAGCAGTATCAGTGGAGAACCATTTAATTAGAGCCAGCAGAAGGAAGATCATGAAGTTGGTGGTTTGTTGTTTTATGGTCATTTTTTGTATTTGAAGGAAACTTCACCCTTCCATCCGTCCAGTCAGTAATTTTTGCACAGCTTAGTATGTGCCAGGCTGTATTCTAGGCATTAGGGAACTGGAAGAAAGAGTAGTTCTCCAGAGAAGTTCACATTGAGGGGTGAGGGGCATGGGAAGGGGGAGAAAACTGACAGAAAAGCTAACAAATGGGGAAGATCATAGAAGAAATGATTAGTGGTTAAAAGGAGTGACTAGGTGGCTGCTTTAACTTGGGTTGTCAGAACAGGCTGTTTCAAAGTTCAGCAGGCAGTCATGTGTAGAATCAGAAGAGTTCTTAGCCACACAGAAAAATAAGTGTTGTTCTGGGTACTAAAGAAGAAAAAAAAGGACCACGATGTCCTGTATGTTTTGGGTGACAAGAATGAAGTGGGAGGCAGGTGTGTCATGTGACATTGGAACCCTACTTGGCTATCTGCAATCTAAGTGTAAATGACAGGATTATTGAATTAAGAGTTGTTGGGACGAGTTTGGTAAGACAAGGGAGGGGAAAAGAATCTCTGAGGTCACTTCTGGTTAACCAACATCTAAGACCCAATGCTTTTAAATACCCTTCAAAAGGTCATTATTAAGTGTTGTTTAAAACGCTACCCTGATGGGCTGTGAGAACCTTTGGTGTAGTATCTGTCAGATACTTTTAGGCAGGCACTGAAATTGAGAAACCTTGAGTCATAAGGAGTCTTTTTTTTTTTTTTTTAAATACGGAATCCTGATTATTAACAAAGGCCAGTTGCAAATCCATCCTCCCAAAACAGAGACTTACATAAACTTTCTCCCTTCAGGAAACAGGTTTCAGCCACTAAAGCCGAAGCAGAAAAGGATGGAGTGAAGGTCCCCACAACCCTGGCGGAATACTGCATCAAAACTAAAGTGCCTTCCAATGACAACAGCTCAGATTTGCTTTATGACGACTTGTACGACGACGACATTGATGATGAAGATGAGGAGGAGGAAGATGCCGACTGCTATGATGATGATGATTCTGGGAATGAGGAGTCGTGACGTGCTCCTTCAGTGTCCCGTACTGCCCTGCCGTCTCAGGCCAAAGGGAGGGGAGCAAGTGGGGACCTAGCAGTGGCCCCTCAGCAAAAACCTATCACCGGGGGTGGGAAAAACAAACACGGCTCCTGCTGACTCCCCTTATGGATCTCAGTTTGCTCCTTTTTATGGACCTCTTAATGGGAGAGAAAGTATCCTCCACAGAATGTCTGAATTCTTGCATTCTTTACCCTTCCATCACTGTATTGATTCTTTTTTTCTTCTTCTTTAAACCCAAACTCTCGCCTCACTTCGTCTCTACAGAGTGTTCACAGCAAAACACGTTTGGTCTGTTTTTAGATTCTTGAAGAATTAAATAGTCTTTCATCAAGACGTTTAATGTGTTTAAAGCTGGGAACCCATTGGAAGTTCACAAGTGCTGCATATGCTGAGTAGCAAAAGAAAATGGAAAAAAAAATATAAAAACCCCACAAAACTAACTTAAAAAAAAAAAAAAAAACAAATTTGCCAAGGTTTAGCTGCTCATTTAGTGTGTGTGCATTCGATCAGCCCCATGGTGGTGAATTTTGTTTCCTTTCCCTTCTTAAGGCTGGGATACAGTGGGCATCAGGGACTTTGTGCTAAGCCTGATGAAAATGTGTTTCTAAGGGCACAGAGCCCCTTCAGCCTCCAGGACATCATCTTAACACAGGGGGCCTCAGCTACCCTGAGGAGAGAGATCAGATTTTGTTTTTTGAAATCGATTGGGATCTAAAGCCTGAAAATAAATATTCATACTTTACATAGAACTGAGCACTTGATTGCTATTTATTTTAAAAGACAGAGTTGTTACCCTCCCCACCCCAAGGGAGTGGAGAGAGTGGAGATGTGTGTGAGAGTGTGTGAGTGTGAGTGTGTGTGTGTGTGTGTGTGTGTGTGTGTGGAGTCTTAGTGATGGGAACAAGGAGTTTAAAATCACTATGCTAATTTTGGTTGATGCTGCTGGGGAAAAAAAGTCAAAACTACTTACTGGTGACCACTGTTGGGTGAAAAAACATGTTTTATGTGAACATGGCCTTTCCCTCAAAAATATTTTGAAAATCCTCATGGTGAGAGTGCAAGTAGCCAGTTTTAATTACTCAGTATTACTCCTAGGTGCATGTGTTAAGATTTTGGTTTTCATTGAGCTGCTTATGCCAATAGTGATAGCTGTGGATAGGAGACATGAGTGACCAGTTCCCACTTTCCTCATTGATGTGACCTGGACTTTTCTCTCCTTTCAATGTACGCTGGCTGTGGAGGGCAAGCAGAAGTTGTGCATGGAGCTTGCCCTGGGCTGCTTTGACTCTTTTGGCAGGGCCAAGGGAATTGGCTGCAGGCGGTATCTGGGCAATAGCTCGATCTTCCAACTGCAGTGGCTGCAGCTTTGACTTCCCTGGTCTCAATCACGTGTTACTTCAGTCAATATTGAGATCCATCAGCCTTCACCAACCAGGGACTTCAGAACTTGGCGGTGATTCTTCTTTGAGAGTGGGCCAGTTCATAGGAGGGCAGTGTTCTTTCAGTGGGGAAAATCATTATAATGTAAAATTAGAAGGAAATTAGAAGGAAAGAAAATGAGCAGAGACTGGTTACAATCCTCCTCCAGATCCCTTTGTACTGGTGTCAACGTCTTTCCTTCAGATCATAGCTCAGAAAGAACCAAAGGGTTGATGAGGGACAGGGGGTAGGATGGATCCTAGAACAGAATAGGTGATGCTTACTTCCTTAGCTCCTCCTTCCTTTCTGATCTCAGGGTTTTCATTCGCTTCAAACTCCAAACATTTGCTGACTAATGCCCAGCAGACCTCTCTGGCCTCTAAAGTTTGATCTGGTATTAAGTGGAAACGTTACCATGCACAGGTTCATATGGGACAGTGTTGAGCCTGGTCCCAGAATATCTGTCCAATCCCCACGGGGCTAGGACTGCTTGCACCCCTGAATCTAGCGATTCCAGTCAGATTCCGAGAACAGAACAGCTCTTTGTGACAAAACACTGGCCGCAAATTCTCATAGGAGGATGTTGGGAACTAGCTTTTTACAACCCATGCTTTTAAAGTAATGCTTCTGGATAACCTGCAAATCTTCTGGAGTCCAAAGTCTCTCCTAATGCTCTGATTACCCTCTAAACACCCCCATACACATTTACAGCCAGTAGCTTGGTCTTCTCTCTTGGAGCCCTAAGATTAAGGCATTTCTTTCTTCTCTTATCATAAAAGCATTTCTCTGCCAGGGCAGGCCAGGCACCTTAGCCTTGCAGAAGGTGCTGGGCTGCTCAGTCCTGTCCCATTAGGCCCTGTTGGCCTCTGTTGCACATTGACTCAGGGAGCCAGAGAGCCAGGTGGAAGTCATACCTCTCAGCCCTTTGGGGTGTTACTAGTGAGGGCTGGCTTTGCCTCTGATAAGAGTACAATCAGTTCCAGAAAAGACTGGTATGTGTTGATTGGCTAGCAGGTGGACATTCTGGTAACTCAGACTGACCTGTAAAACCTAGATGCTGGTTCCAGAGCTCTGTCCTGAGAACACATCCTGTGACAAAAGAAAACTTGAGCATGTAATTTTTTTTTCCTTTTTGGGAGTAGAGGTCTCAGGGTCAGACCAGAACCTTGTAAGTACAGTTGTGCTGATTATTTGGTGTTAACAATTCAGAATCCTGCATTTTTAGATTCCTTTTGATGCTAGTGGAGGCCTCTCTGGATGCTCTTCAGGTCTGTGTGTTTTGAGGCTGGGTGGAGAAAATACCATGATTCCGTTGTTGCTTCTCAAAGTCTTCCCGCTCTTTTTCATACCATTCCAGAGTTCTTCTTTTGTAGTCCTCTCTTTCCTCTTCCCTTCAAATTACTTATTTGCTGGTTTCCTTATGTTTGGGACATACACAGTGTAGGATACGGTAGGGAAAAGTGTAGTTCTCCACTGAAAGTTAACTCCCCACCCCTCCCATTCTGATAAAAATGGTTTACATTTACAAAAAGATTCAGATGCAATTTTCAACTATTCTGAAACCAGCAGGACACACCTGACTTTAATAGTTTTCTTAGCTGAAATTGTAGATGTTTTTCTTCAGTTTAACTTATGAGAAAAGATTATCTGATGCATTTTTTGTGTTGAACTTCCCCTATGGTGGTTTATTTTGTCTTTTTCTGCCCACCTGTCTACTAATAAAATGTGAAATAAAATATACCTGTATTGCTACTTCCCCATGGGATGACCCTCTTCTTTCTTTGTGTTAAAGAAAACTAAAAGGTGGTCTCAGTACTTCCACTGTTGCCTCACCGATTATGCCCATGACTCAGCTGAAAAAACAAAAACCAAAACCAAATCTCACTGATCTTTTAGGATATTCTGCTCAACTCACCTCCTCATGGAATACACATTCCCAGTTCGTACCAACTTTTTAGGAAAGGTTATTAAGACACAGCCATTTGTTACCTTCATTTTTAAGTAGGGCACAATCTGCCAGTACAAGTAGGTCGGTAAAGGGATGAGGGTGCTCCACTGCCCTCCTTAGGTAAGCCTTTTGTTTTCATCATTTGTCTTCTGAACATCCTGCTGCTTATTAATAAGCAGGAAACAGGCAAGAGATCATATGAAGTCCCTTTATTTGAACACTTACGTTTTTTCTGGCCAGGATCTCAAGCTGTGGGTCACCAGCAGCAGGGGCCCCATTTGATGAAATGACCACTGATTTTAGAGGGCAAAAGCAGAAAAGGTGAAGACTGACCCCAGGTTCTGGCACACCAACTTGACCAGTATCTGATGCCCCACTCTGGTTGCTTGCTTAGCCTAGTCTGAGGGGTCATTTAAGAATGAGGCTATAATGCCTCGGTCAACACCCGGAGACTGGAGCATAACTGTGCTGGGGAATTGTGGGGCAATCTGCCTCCTGCCACACAGGGCTAGTAGATGGCCTTGATTCCTCCCCGACCAGTGGCCTGGGAACAGGAGGAAGGAGCTGCGCTGGAATCCTGGCCCAAGTGAATGGCTGCTTGGGACTTTCTGGAGCAAGTATTTTGCCCAGGACCCACTTACCTACTTCATACCACCCTGACTCGCTCGTCTTCTCTTCCACCCCACCCCTTAACAGTTAAGATTCTGGCTGGTTGATGAAGAACAAAGGATAGAGAGAGTGAGCTGTTCAAACTTCCTCTCTCTTCGGTCATGAGAAACACATCCTGCTCTCACCTTTCAGATTTTAATATCCGCTGACATTCAGAAATGAAAGGACCCTGCCCTGGTATTCCTGTTGACTGGGTTGGCCCTGTAAGAAATTGCCTTATCAAAGTGAACTTTGATAACCACTGCCTGCGGCCTGTGAGGAGGGTAAGTGGGCTTTGCAGCCTCATCATTTACCTTTCCACTCCCTGGATGCTGACCAGGGCAAAAGAAGGAATGCCAGTTTAAGCCCTCACGACATACTGTCAGAAGAATGACCACGTGACTGCTACTTCGACTCTAATGTGAAATCCACAGTGCCCAGAACAATCATGAAGACAGCCTCTGCCCTGACCTACCCTTTAGTCACACCACACAGAGACCGTGCATGCTCTCAGAACTTTATTAGGTGGAGATTGGGCAAAGAGAGAAAACCCCTGAAACAGTCGCCCACCTGGTTCAGGACAAATGGAATAGAGGAGCCTTTGCTTGGAGACGTGCTCTCATTGAGGTGAAGGCATATCTTGGATTTTTTTTTTTTTTTTTTTTTTAAAGGGAGCAGATTGACTGAACATCTCTGAGCACAACTTCAGACGGTTTTTAAAAAAATGGTCAGCCAGAGGAAGGCAAGTCTCTTGGGGACAAGACCAGAAGCAGAGGCCTCTGGTCTGTATGAAGACAAACAGGTGCCACTTTCATGTTGGGCAGGAAGGATATCGCTGCTATTCCCAGTTCAAGATTTGGTAGGTGAGGAACATGACAAATGACAACAGGTCTGTTCCTCAAAGAGAGGGCTAAAGTAATTACACAGGGAAAGAAACTCAAAAAATGGCTTTGAGGGAGTGAGATTAAGTCGTGATTCTTCATTGGTACCTGACCCCAGTCCCCAAACTGCCTTGAAGCAGCCCTTCCAGACACTGCTCCCAACTGCCCCTGGGGCTGGAAGGCTACAAAGAAGGCCTGAAGGCAGGAGTGGGAAAAGGGCTTCTTTGCTACAGTGAGAAGGGGCTCGAATCGGGATTGCAGACCTGGCTAAGAGTAGCAGCTGTACCCCTACACCCCAAGACTTCTATCACATTTACAAATACATACATAAATACATTACATACAATAGCGAGTCTGGGAGGCAGGTTCCCCACAGAGGCTCGGCTGACACAGTTACACGTCTCAGGAATTCTAGGAAAGGGCGCTGGGCTCCTAGAAATGGGCTCTGTGTGTTCTCTCCTGCCCAGGGTAAGCCCCGCCCAAGCCCACCCCTCTCTTCAAAGGTTCAGTTTGTCCAGTAGGGAGAGTTGCCGTAGGTGGGCTTGGAAGCTTGCGACTTGGGCTGCAGGGAGCTGGGCTGGCTGCGTTGACCCGAGCCACTCTGAGGAGGAGGAGGAGGAGAGAAGGCTGTAAGGGCTGGAGCAGGACCCCCAGTCCAGGGCAGGGTGGCTGCCTCCATCACGGGGCTCACCTGGGCATCCTGTGGCAGATGGTGGTGTAGCAGCTGTGAATGAGGCTGCTGGTGGGCAGGCAGGATGTGTAAGAATGGTGGGGGCGCATAACCAGGGGCTGCTCCAGCGGCCAGGGGCCCAGTGGAACCCAAGGCCGAGGGCAGGCTGAACGGTGGAGGAGTCCCTGCGTGAAATCCCTGCTTGTCGAAAGTCTGCAGGATAAAGAGACCGTGGTGAGGGCCAGCCTGGGCAGCACCTCCCACCGGCCAACCCATCCACCCGAATCCTCCTTCACCTGAGTCTTGTTGTAGACTGAACCGGTCATGTCAGGTAGGCCGGTGGTGCTTGAGGACACGGACACTCCTAGGAGGGAAAGCAGTTGTTCCCACGGCCACTGGGCCCAGCTCCAGCCTCCCCCACCTCCAGGGGCACTCTGGGGTAGCCTTGCCTGAGAAAGAATCAGTAGAAGACAACTACTCTGGGCCTCAATCCTGGAAAGGAGGGGCAGACGCTACCTTTGCCAGGCCCAGAACCTGCAGACTTGTTTTGTGCCTGCGATGATCCACCATAGCCACCCTTGGTGTAGTCTCCCGCTGCTGTCCCCTGGGTCAGGTCATCATAACCTAGCATGGCAGGGTACAAGAGGCACGCGTGAGCCAAGCAAGCCTGTCCCACCCGCATCTCTCTGTGCCGGGAGCACCCCTCACCTGCGCTGTAGCTATGCTGGCCGTAACCGCCGGCCTGCTGGAAAGGGGTGGTGGGGGTGCTGAGGTTCACACCATGCTGCTTGGCTGAGGCCGGAGGGACCTGGCAGAGCAACCAGGAGAGGCATCAGTGCAGGAACGGGGCAGAGGGAGCAGGTCAGGTATCCCCTGGCTTAGTCCCAAGCAGCACAACCACAGAGGACCTGTGTTCAGTAGTGCGACCTGCACTAGCTGTAAAAGCACACGGGAAAGCAGCCTAACACCTCGTGGCCCTGCTTCTAGTCCCCAGAACTGGAGTAACATCCCCACCCCATCCCGCCAACACTCACAAACATCGTGGGCCCATACTGGAAGGCACTAGGCACGCCCGTGTAGTAGGGGAGGCCAGTGTAGCTGTAGCCAGGGGGCAGCGCAGGATTCAGGAAGGGCTGCTGGGCTGTGTGGTGGGCCTGGGACTGGCTCTGCTGCGGCTGAGCCAGGGTGGTGGGGGGTGCAGGGGATGCGGAGTCACCTCGGCCAAACTTTGTGACATCACCTAGGAGAAGAGGAACATTGACTCAAATCACTGCCCCCTCCCCGCCCTCATCCAACCAGGAGAAAAGCCAGACTGGCTCCTGCAAACAGGAACAGGCTCCAGCAGCTGGCTCAAGAGGTTGCTAGCAGGCCTCTCTCAGCCCTTGTGCTGCTGGTTCCAGATGCCTGGGATTAGCTGCAGACCAGTCCCACGCACCACGACCCAACCCGACTCCTCTCGCCCTGAGCAGACTAACCTGAATACGGGTTATTAGCTAGGCTCCCATCTCGGCTGGCCAGGGCTGTGGGTGTGGCAAAGGGAATTCCATAGTAATCCTAGGAGAGACCAGTGAGGCTCAATCAGCAGAATGGCCTCCACCCAGTCCCAGGAGAACAGGCCCAGCAGGCAGCCCAGGCGTTCCAGGTGATGCCCTGTTCCCAGGACAGACTGGACTGCAGGGACACAGGCTGACCTCCAGAGGGCAGCACTCAAATTCAAAGTAAACGGTGCCCATCGGAGTTGTGCAATGTGGCAGCCACACAGCATGCAAGATGCACTGAAAAGACCATCAGCTTTCGCCAGGCAGAGCTACTGGTGGACCAGTCTCATGGGTAATAAATGGTGCAGATGGATGCTGGTAAATGCACAGGTCAAACCAACTCTACTGGCTTTTCCTATGTGACAGATTCTGCAGAGCAGCTAGGAAAGTTGACTGGATTATAGCACCCTGAAAAAGAACCAGCAGGAATGGGGGTGTCTGAGGGTTTAAAAGCCATTAGAGGAGCAATGTCAAGCAGGCACAGGTCCAAGAGGACCCCAGTTAAGGTCCCAAATTGGCTCCTCACCATCCATGCTGTCATGCCGACACAGACCATGGAGGAGCCAGGGCAAGTGTGGACACCAAGAACACAAAACTGGAGCTCTGTGGGGAAGGGGAGACCTGACCTGGCCCTTACTCACCACCCAGGGCTTTGCCAGTACTAGACACATGGTCCCTCGGCCTCCAGGCCCCATGGGAAGCCTTCCTGCTTTTGTTGTGTGGGCCAACAGTGCCTGGTCACAACCAGACAGGAGCCATCTGGGCTAGGAATGGCACCTCTACCCTCCCCCAGCCTCATTTCCACTTAACCTCCAAGAAACCCATTAGCTTCCTCAGCCAGGAACCCCAGGAGGAAGCAGGGCTAGGAAGTCCAGAGGTAGCAAGAACACAACTGCAGACAGGCCTAGAGCAAGCCCAGGAGGAGGTGCTCTTTCACAGGAAAATCAAAGGCAGGAACTAGGTGCAAAAGTACCAGACCCTAATATATGAACAAAGGGGAAAAATGAACAAAACATATCTCAAAAGGTGGGCTCAGAGGTGATTTCTTCTAAGGCACAAAATGATACAAAGAAAACAAGGCAGGATGACTCCCAGGGCTGGGAACCCACTGAGTCCCTCTTGGGGTCCCCCACCAGGACTCCCCTGGACACTCCAATGCCTGGGGCTCCTATGTCAGGTGGGTATGAGGTTTCCTCATGATAGTAAGAGGGCCGGGGCCACTTCCAGTTCCTCTTCTGCAAAGCCCTAAGGCTTAGGCATTCCCCAGAAACCCTAAGTTCTGTTGACCACCCTAGAAATGTGCCATCATGTCTTCAACATCCCCTCTGGGTCCTCTGGGGACACCGGCAGCAGCAGTGTGATGATGGGCTGCTGTCAGGGGGAACAGCCGCCTAGTCACCCACCTCTGCCTCTGGAAAGACTTCAGCAGCTGAGAAGCATTCTCCTGAGATAAAAGGGCTTCGGCCTGCAGGCCCAGGAGGTGGAGGGGATACCTGCAGCTCCCTGAGCTACTTTGTGGGCAAGCAGAGCCGGGTGCAGCCAGTTGAAAGAGTTAAGGAAGGACACCACATTGGGCGGAAAACCTCTCCCTCAGGGAATAGGAAAGATCACATTGAGCAGGCATGTTCAAACAGCTTTCTCCTTACCAACAACGTGACCGATGCCCTAGGCTGCTGAAAGTTATCAGGAGTCTGGGAAAGGCCAGACCAAGGAAGGAGGGGCAGGGCAACAGCCTGCAGGCCTGTCAGGCAGGGAGCACACTTCCTTCGGCGCCCTCCCCACTGCAGGCTTGTCCACGGCGGCCAGGAGACTCAGCCTGGCAGCAAGAGTTGGATGAAAGCAGCAGCAATCCTGGCCTCAGAGTGAGGCTGCAGAACCAGGGACTCCCCAGGGCCAGCATGTAAGCAGAGATGGCAGGTCAGATCCACAGGGACCCTTCAAGAGTGTCAGCTTGGGCGGTCACTCAGCTGGGGACAGACAAGCCATGCTGCTATCACAAGCATCACTGATGGCCACTTCAGAGGCCAAAGACACTGAACGGCCCTTCAAAGAACACAACTTGAAAAAAACTCTAGAGTCAGTCAAGCAACCCCATGTCTTATGTCATATGGTTTTTCTTGTTAAAAAGAAACCCCGGGGGGTGGGGTGGGGGGTGGTGGTGAAGAGGGCGCAGTGGGGGCACGACTGAAGGAAGAGAAGGACCCACAGGTAGTAGAGGGCACTGCCTCCTGGGACCCCAGGTCCCAATGGTCTCCAAGTTCCCAAGCAGTAAGCACAGGACACTCCTGCCCAGCTACAGGGACATGAGGCCCAAACCCCAAATGCTAGCAGCTTTCTCAACAGGGTGGCAATGAAGGCCTAGAGAGGAAGGACCTGTGAAAGAGCCTGAGTCCCCCCATCCCCCACCACATCCCACTCACCATTGGCAGACGTGACTGCAGCATCTGGAGCTCATCATAGCCATAGATCTGCGTAAGGACCAAAAAGGGTGTCAGGGACCATGTAAAATCCCTTGGGAAGCCCAGGCCCATGTAGGGGCCTAAACAAGGTTGGGGAGATGGGACATGGGGACTCAGACCATTTGCTGTGAGAAGACACCTTGATGGAGTCCAGATGAGGGAGAAATACCAGGGAAAGCAGTAGCCCAAGGTCCGCCTCACCAGGTCCTGCCAGGTGTCAACCTCTAAGGCCACAAGAGTTGGGCAGCCAGAAGCCATACACCGTGCACTCACCGGATAGGCAGGAAGCAATCCTCCGGGGCCCACGAGGTACTGGTTGTGCAGCAGGGGAGGTACTCCCTGGGGCAGGTTAGGGGGTGCTTTGCCTGTGAAAGCAAAAATCAAACAAGCAGTGATGCCACCACAGAGAGCGCAAGGTCACAGCTACTGTGGGGGGGTGGGCACTGAGCTCACAGTCACAGTACTGCCCCACATGGGGCCACCACCAAGAGAGGAGGGCAGCAGCTGAGACACACAGAAGGCTGTGCCAGGAAGTAGAGGAGACAAAGCATGTATGTGACACCACATTCAGGCTCTTTCCACATCAGAGGGTTCATTGCCCAGACAGAAACACCACCCCTCACCCACTCCTGTCAATACAGCACTGAGCAAACCTAAACATAAGGAACAATCTGCCTCCTCAGAACAGAACCAAGGCTGGGCGGTGCCAGCAGAGGGGGACAGGCTGTGTCCAAGGTAGCTTTCAGCAGCTTCTACTAAAACACAGTTTGCTTGGTCCACACAGACTGCCCAAGTCTTGCTGATGGACCATCAGTTACACTAAACGGCCAGAAGGAGCCCAATAGAGCTGTTCCATGGTCCATTCATGTCACCAGGCCATCTCAGCTCCAAAGAGGAAGACAGCAGAAAAGACAGGGGACCTACAAGCACAAAGGCTACCAGGAATCTTGCCCAGGGGAAGCCCACCCAGAAGACTGGTTTCATTCATCCCCACATCATTGCTGGAAGGACTGGGACTCAGGAAGTCAGTGGAACAAAGAGGACCAGGGAGCAATGGCAGGGCTGGAGGGAGACCAAGATGCTCCTATGCTTGTAGCTACCCAGCATGCCCTGCAGCCACCTCTAGGCATCCTCCCTGGGAAACCAAGCATCACCTTCTAGGGGCGGGGAATAGATAGGCAAGGTCTGGGGAGCACACACCTGAGGTCACCAAGGGCGTGGCCCTGGCACTGCTGCTGGGGGCACTCACAGTGGTCCCGCCCAGACAGAGGCTGTTCACTGTGTTCATGCTGCTCGGCAGGCTGAGCCCTGAGGACGTGGCACCCGAGGCAGAGGTTGCTGCCGTTGAAAAGGTGGCTGAGGACTGAAGGGAAGGGGTGCTCTCCACACTGGCATGCTGGCAAAACAGAAAAGCAAGGACACATGGATCTGGTGGCAAAACATAAGAGCGCAAGAGGACTGGTCTGGCATCTGGGTTTGCCCTCTGAAGACCGGTCTGAGGGGCTCTGTGCTCACATTGCAGCTAGATGAGGCCATCAGGACACAACTCATAAGCTGAGTATCACATAATTAAAGCTGAGCTTTACTGACCAACACCCTCTACTAAGAATCGTTGCTCAAGCTTTGCTATCTGAAATAAGGTACAGACACCCCATGTAAACCTTAGGTCATATGTGAACACAGACCATCGGAATAGTACCCACCTCACAGAAGAGCAAGCAGTCTCAGGAGAGTCAATCATGGCACCACAAGCAGCCTGGCCCAAGTCAGAGCCTTCTGAGAACAGCTGCCTTCTACTAGGCTTCCTAACTATTCTGATATGGAAATCACAGGGGGCCCAGAGAGGCCTTTGCTCCAGAACCTGGTAGGCCATCAGGACCTACCTAAAAGGGCATGGTCTGCGTCTCTGCCTGTTCAACATGATCCACCTAGGGAAGAAGGGTGAAACCCAACAAAAGGATCTAAGGAGTTCCAGGAATCCTGCCCAGGTGTTCAACTCCAGGGAGGAACAAGGTACCAAAAAGTGCTTCAAGGGCTCAGGGGTGGGTGAAAGAGATGCACCTGGTTGGGCAGCAAGGCCCAAAGAGGGAAGAAAAGGCTCTGTAAGACTGAGACCAGCCTTCAAACCAGAGCATGTACAGAACAAAGCAGTCTGGAAACTCCTGGAGGAGAAGCCTCAGGAACAGGAAGCCCCAGGAGAAGGGGGATAATCATGTACCCTATCTTGCACCACACAGACAGCTCTGTGTAGGTCCCAGCCTCACAGACTGTGCTACCCAGGTCAGCTGAGCACAGACCTTAGGGTCCTGACATCCAGAATCAGCTCAACAAGGTGAAGACAGGCAAAACCGTCATCTCCTGGGGCACCCCAGGACTCTGCTCCCTTGGCCTAGACTGACAAGAAGTTGGGTGACGAGAGCCCCAGGGGCAGAGGGAGGCGAGGCCAGCCTGTCCCAGCACCCACTCCACATTCCTCTGCATAGAGCCAGGCTGACCACCTGCTACAGAATCAGGAACAGATCTGACCACTGTGCCTACATGTCACTAGTCATACAACTTTTCAACTCTTTTAACCACAGGACAAAAAATTATTATTCCCCAGTCTGGGGGAAGGGGGAATCCACAAGAGCAGCTAATGAGAAAATTAGTTCCTGACTTGCTAAAAGGAACTCAAAGTCATCCAGTAAGCCTCTCCTACCTCCAAATGAACCTGACAGGGCTCCTGTCCCCGTTCCTCACCTCCCGATCTGCGAGGGTGGCAAGGGGCTGGCCTAACTGACCTCTACTCCATTTAAACAGCTCAGGCCGCGGCTCTGATGGGGCAGTGGAACCAGCTCCGCAAAAAGGGCACCAACCCTTCCACAACGACACAAAGGACAGGAGAAAACACGGAGATTTCCTTCATAAACTTCAAGGGGGAAAGAACTAATCATGACAAAGGATGAAAAGACTGATGTATCTGACTATACAAAAGTCAAAAATAAAATGACAAACCTGAGCAAAGTATCTGCACCTCCCATCACAAACGGCTACTTTCTAGTCTCCTGAACACGGACTGCCTAGAAAGACACACCAAGGACCTGACAGAAAAATGAATATGAAGAACTCATTGAAAAGGAAATTTAATGGCTTTCTAATATATATATTAAAAAAAGATGTTCAATCTCATTCAATAAAACACTGTACTGACAGGTCATTTTTCAATTAACACATGGGCAACATAAAAATATTTGATAACACAATTTCAGAAGGTAGTGCGGAAACAGTCCATCTCCTCCTTTGCCAGTGGGAGGTAAATAGGTTAGAATCACTGTGCAGTGACTGCAATTCCGCAATTTGTATAAAACATCAAATGGCTGGGGATTCAACCTCCAGGACTGCCCCTGCAGACAAAGCAAGGTAGAAAGTTATCAAATATAACAATGTTTATTGTATTCCAGACAGAAAATGGCCCTGCAGCTCCATCAGTGAAAGAGTGATTTACTAATGTGATGTAGTAGAGCTATGGGAAAAGAAGACAGAATCTATGTTTCAGCACAGAAATATCTCAGAGAATCACTGTCACATGGGGGGAAATGCTAAAGGACACTCTCTAGTGAACGCTCCCATATATGTTACAGGGGAAATGAATGAAAGCAAAGGGCAAGAAGCAGTGGGAAAGTGACTGTGTCTGCATTTCCTAATCTACGGGTTAAAAAAAAACTCCAGTGGATCAAGAAAATAGTAGGAAGGGGGGTAGAACCATGCAGACGTGAGAGAGAAAAACACTTCAGTATCTATCTCTTCATACTTTTCATTACTGAATCTTTTAACTGTATTAGCAATACAGCAATTCTGGCACATGGCAAGGTCTGGCACTCCCTGGATGAGGCCATTCTGGCTGGACACGGAAAGCGGCAAACCCATGCGAACAAGAACACGGACTCCAACACACCAGGGTCCGGGCACCAGGGGGCCAACTCTCCACACTCGGGACGGCGACCAGCTACAGTCCCCCGCCCACCACCCCAACAGCAGGCACAGGCACGGGACCAGGCACGGGACCAGGCACTTACTCCACGGGCAGAGGTGTCCATACTGTGCTCTGCTATAAAGATGGTGATCTACGTATTTTATGACAAAGAATTATGTGCAAGATGTCACTAGGAAAACTGGAGTTTGAAACCCACAATGTTAGCCACATCCTAATGGAAGGAGAGAGCTGACTCTGCCATCACTCCATTCTGTAGCAAATGACCTCTTCTTCAGAGGACACAAAATTCCCCAAATTTCTAACCTCTCCTATTGATCTGTACCCCAAACTTCTTTCCCTGCTTCTGGATCCATCTCTTATTATCTGTTCTTGGTACCTGTCTGCCTACCCTTATGCTCAGGGTCCCCCAGTCTGAGTGAAGCACCCTGCTACCACCCTGCCTCTTCACCATCTCACCACCTCCGTTCCTCCGCCCACCACAAGCTGCAAAGACCACCACTGAGACTGCTCCCCAACTCCGCACCTGGAGAAGCCACACTGCAGTAACCATCTCTTTAGCACACGGGGACGCTTGCCAACTTGGGACTTCTAGGTTTGCCTCTCCACTATCAACCTTCCCAAAGTCTGCCTCTGAGCTGGGGAGAATGGTCTGGGATGGCCTGAAGGAGGAGGGGACAGAAAACCTGATGCCATGACGAGGAAAGTCTGCGTGACCACACACTGGAATGCAGTTACACGGACTAAGAGGGGCTAAGAGCTAGGGAGGCTCAGAGAGAGATGTGCATGTGCATGTGGCCGAAGACAGCTAGTCCTCACCCAAGTTCTCCCTTTTCCCTCCCAACATTCTCTCTACAATGGCCTTCCCAGAGGAACAAAAGATAACCTAGAACAACGCTCTTGATTCAACTTGACTTTTGGTGGAGCACAAGCTCAAGTTAGCAATGAGCCTACTTTGCTCTAAAAAGCTTGCCATTACCTCAACACGACCAACCCCAGAGTAAGTTCAAAAGGTTCCTCTAACTGGGGCGCCTGGGTGGCTCAGTGGGTTAAGCCTCTGTCTTCGGCTCAGGTCATGATCTCAGGGTCCTAGGACTGAGTCCCGCATCGGGTTCTATGCTCAGCAAGGCGCCTGCTACCCCTTCTCTCTCTGCTTGCCTCTCTGCCTATTTGTGATCTCTCTCTCTCTCTGTGTCAAATAAATAGATAAATAAAATCTTTAAAAAAAAAAAAAAAGGCTCCTCTAACAGGGAGCTCAGTGAATGCTCAGGAACAAATCCAGCCCCCGACAGCCCTGCCTATCATAGATCAACTCTGGAGAAGCAATTCTTCCACCGAAGTACCAGTTCAGAAAGCAAGAGGTCGGCCCTGGTACCTAGGAAAATCAACAGCTCAAACCACATACCTAGACTGAGATAATACACCTAAGGAAGCTGAGGTTATCTTAGATACTCAAAACCCAAAAACCAAAGCCCCACCCACAGAGGACTAAGCTCCAAGCTCGCTGAGCAGGGTGGGAAATGACAGGACAGAGAAGACACTTACTGTGTGTGCTGTGCTGGAGGAGAGCGCTGCATGTGCAGAGGAGAGGCTGCTCTGATGGCTGGAGAGTGAACTAGAAGACAAAAGAGAGCACCAAGTGTCCACCCCACCAAGTCACCCCACAGCAGAGGCCCCATGTCCAGATGGGCTAGATATAAGTTTGCCCCATCCCCCCAAGGGGAGCCCTGGCTTCACACACATCACTCGTCATCACCGTGGGGCCCAGACCAGCTGTTGGGATGTTGAGAAATGATCTAAAGGGTCATTCATCATGAGGATCTGGGACAGCATGGCCTGGGACACCTCCAGAGCCAGCTTCAGCCAATTACAAACACTCGCTCTTTAGACTGTAAAAAGTAAGAACAGGACTGCACTAAGAACACTGCCAGCCACGGAGACACCATTCAATCTGTGTGTGAGGGAAGAAAGTTCCTGTTCAAAGCCCCACCCCCGCATACCAGAGCCAAAGCCTGACTTCCCTTCAAATCCAGAATTCAAATCAAAGGCTTTTATTCCTGGCTTGGTGGGGGTGGGGCACGGCAGAGAGGTATATCCTACTCCAAAGATACAGGATGAGAATCAAACAAAATCCACTGTCCTACACCCTGTTCTAGTAATTCAGCCTCTAAAGCCAGAACAAGAGCAAGTAGAAGACCTGCTCAAAAAATCAAACACAATTCTCACTTCACGTCGCAGTGACGTGAGTCCAGAGCTCAGAGGCCAGTCTCAGGGCACACTCCTGAGGGGTCCAAGAGGAGTAGCAGCAGAGTCTGCTGGCCCCACCCCATTCCCAAGGGCCCTAGGGACCTGCGACAGCAGGGACATTACAAGTAGACAAGTTTTACACACCTAGTGGTTCTCAGACCAGGCCCAGCCAAAGCCTATGCACTGTTGCATTACTGCTAAAGATCAGGCCACCATGGTGGGGGCAACGAGAGGGTTTTGTTCATTGCCACTGCTTTCTGTAAGGGTTCAGGACTTCACCCCACTGTGCCTCTCTTTTTGGGTCTGTATTTTCTCCATACCTGCTAAGCTGAGAGAGGGGGCTGCTGGACAGGTCACCAGGCTGGGACATGGAGGGCAAAGTGGCAGTGTTCTGGGACGCGGAGGGCAGAAGCGGAGTGCAGGAAGTGGTGCCGGGCAGGGAGCCCACAGATGGGAGGGTGGAAGGAGGGTCTGTTGTCTTTGGAGCTGGAACGGATGAAGTAGCTGTAAAAAACAGATTGGTTAAGCTCCAGACCCAATCCTAAGTACCTAAAATATACTCAGTGTCTTGTGACACCTCAGGATCAATTTGAGAAACATAAATTATATTCCCCAGGGGATAGCATTTTCTGTCCAATACAACTAATAAAAATGACATGTTAAGGTAAGACAAACAGGACTTGGCCAAGAGTAAGAAGAAATGATAACTTTATAACCAACCCTAAACTGTTCTGTAATGTTGACATACATCTCCTAACTAAAGGAACCCAACTCTGAGCTGCACTAGAAAGGGCAAGAGGCTCTGAGACGGACACACAGGATTAGAATGTGAGGCAAACTTATCTCTAAAGGCACAAGGGATAGTAGAGATCTGGTAGGCAAGACCATCAAAAGGGGTGGGTCTTTGCTTCTATCAAGTCAGTATGAAATCAGGCTGACCTGGGAAATCTCACAGCCAGTTCAGGACAAATGGGGGTTGAGAGCACAGGGTACATACAGTGTGGAGTGTTACAGATGCCTAAAAGCCACTGTCAACAGTCACTTTCACATGCACAGTGAGCACTTCCTTGAACAAACAAAACCCTCAGGACACACAGAGGAGCTTATTTGGCTTCCAGAAGAACATAAATATGATCAATCCTAGCTGTAGAAAAGACTCAGTTTTAGTTCTATCCACACATATAACTCAGATATGTGCTTGGATATAAAGCATCATTGTCTTTCCCAGTTAGGAAGAACAGTAACCCTCTACCCACCCACAGGACTCTCCAGAAACCCAATGGAAAACATGCCAGTCTCTAAAAAGGAGGATGAATTTAAAACAAACACAGGTAGCAACAGGGGTCAGCACACAACTTGGCCCATTCTTAGAGGAGTCCTTACGGCCTAGAGGCTTGTTTTTCACTCACAGTCTACTCCAAACACGATACCTGCTGTTACAGATGCCAGACGAAAACACCGCAGATGCCCCTGTCCCAAAACTCAGACCCCATCACTTACCTCCCTAGGTCTCGGGTCACAATGATAACAAGTTCACAAGAAGCCTCGTACAGAATGGGGGGAGGGGGAGCATGGGGAGTAGACAGATAGAGAGCTAAAAACCTATCTAAAACACACACGATGTTTTCCAGACATTTCATATCTTATTATCTCATTTAAAATCTCCAAACAGAGGTGCCAGGGTGCCTCAGTCAGTTTAGGGCCTGACTCTTGATTTCAGCTCAGGTCATGATTTCAGAGTTGTGAGATCAAGCCCTGAACTAGGCTGTGAGCTGGGCGTGGAGGCTGCTTTAGATTCTCCACCCCCACCAACCCCACCCCTCCCTGAGTTCTAAAAAAAAATAATTAAAATCTCCAAATAATCAGGGCACCTGGCTGGCTCAGTTGGTAAAGCACGTGACTCCGGATCTCGGGATTATGAGTTCAAGCCTCAGGCTGGGTATAGAGATAACTGAAAAAAAAAACCAAAAAGAATCTCCAAATAACCTAGGACACCTCTATGTGTTCTCCATCTCATGCCTGTACTAAAGAAACTTGCCACCAAGGCTTGTGGAATAAGAATGTCCTCTGAGGGGCGCCTGGGTGGCTCAGTGGGTTAAAGCCTCTGCCTTCGGCTCAGGTCATGATCTCAGGGTCCTGGGATTGAGCCCCGTGTCGGGCTCTCTGCCTGCTGCTCTCCCTACTTGTGATCTCTCTCTCTCTGTCAAATAAATAAATAAAATCTTTAAAAAAAAAAAAAAAAAAAAAAGAATGTCCTCTGATGTAACATTCTCGGAGCTATCAACGTACCTCCAAACAGCTCCGGCAGCCCAGCAATACCAAAACCAATTCTGTGTAAATCACACATGTCACTTTAATTCCAACTGAGGTCCCTCTTGAACCGATGAAATTCCATGTCCACACTACCAAAAATCTTAAATAAAAGGCAAGTCCAGGGCACCTGGGTGGCTCAGTCAGTTAAGTGGCTGCCTTCAGCTCAGGTCATGATCCCAGAGTCCTGGGATCAAACCCTGCATCCGGCTCCTTGCTCAGTGGGGAGCCTGCTTCTCCCTCGCTGTCTGCCTACCACTTTGCCTACTTGTTCTCTCTCTCCCTCTCTAGTAAGTAAATAAATAATCTTTAAAAAAAAGAGAAAAGGAAAGTCCTTCTGGCTTCTCTACCCGATACCGATGCCTATTTGCCTTACTGAATAATAATGAAAATCATCATTAACAATCACAGATAATCAAGCCAAGAAAAATGGAAAGAAACAACTAACTAATTCATCCGCACCAACTCTGGAGAGCATTTGACCTCTTTTCTTCACAACAGTCCACTAGATCCTGAAGGCAACAAGCATGTCTTTCCTGAACTAGCACACCAAATTTTTGCTTTAAAAGTCCTTCCCAGTACTGGAGAGCTCTATGAAGATACTGGAACCTGTACCTCAAAGCATCTTTTGAATCCACACTACACCCTATACCTGGGGTGCAGGCGACCAGAACAGAGTGATATGAGGCTTATTTATCACCTCCTTCTTGCTGTAGTATTGGCATTTCTCTTAATACCGTCAGCTACAACCTACTCACACAGGCATCTCTGGCTGGACTTGTAAACCCTGCCGAAGAAAGGATGCCAATGTGATGGATCAGAAGTAACTATCAGAAAAAAATGCAAAAGGACAATTTTTGTAGAATTAGTCACTGGCCATCGTTTTATTCATCATATTGGCTATACTCTTTTTCTGTTTGATTTCCACCAGCCAAAACAAGAGTGGTTAGTTATATACTTACTGTCTATTGTCTGCTGACTTCGACCACCACCATGTCCATTCTATAAGGAAAGGAAAAGAAAGTAAGTAAATCCACAAAGTCAAATGACAACTTAGCTGAATTTCTATTGGAATTTAGCCAGAAACATATGAAGTATAGATCAGTCAAGAAATGATGTCTGGTTTTATTTTGTTTCTTAATAAAAGGAGAGGTAATAACATATTCTTAAGAAATCCCAAGGATGGGGCGCCTGGGTGGCTCAGTGGGTTAAAGCCTCTGCCTTCGGCTCAAGTCATGGTCCCAGGGTCCTGGGATTGAGCCCTGCATCGGGCTCTCCACTCAGCGGGGAGACTGCTTCCTCCTCTCTCTCTCTCTGCCTGCCTCTCTGCCTACTTGTGATCTCTGTCAAATAAATAAATGTTAAAAAAAAAAAAAAAATCCCAAGGAGCTGACATTTTTGAAAACCAGACTGGGTATTTAGGGAACTAACAAAGACAAAACATAAGACTCAAATCACAGTAAGCAATGAAGCAGTCCTAAAAATTAAGTAGTATAAAAAATTTAGGAAGTTACTATACTGAAATCACCACATCTTTCTATATCTTGCACATTCTGTCTCCTGAGTACCAGTCATGTAAGAAAAAAATGTTTCCAAATGAAATGAAAAATGGTTCTCAGAGAAAAAGAGATATTACTTTGAAACACAGCTTCCCTGACTCGATAGGGAAAGAGTGAGTTAGCAGAGTGTGGCAGTGACTAAACAGAGCAGAATCTGAAAACAACTAGATGGTGTTGACCGTAAGGCATTTCCCTGAAACCAAGACACACAGAAGGAGGCATGGTCACAAGGAAAATTTCCACAAACTGAGCAACAGAGACAGGTATAGAGAGAATGACAGTGGAGCATAGAAGACTCAAATACTGTCCCTGGATAAGAAAAGGAAGCTGACAGAGATTTCCTTCTTACCAACGTCAAACCTCCTGAAGAATGGGGCACAGTGGCTCAGGCAGTTAAGCGTCTGCCTTCGCCTCAGGTCATGATAGAGCCCCACATCTGGCTCGCTGCTCAGCAGGGAGCCTGCTTCTCCTTCTCTTCCCTGCTCATGCTCTCTTGCTATCTTTCTCTCAAATAATAAAAAATCTTAACCAAAAAAAAAAGAAAGAAAGAAAGAAAAGAAAAGAAAAGAAAAAGACAAACCTTATAGATGTTACCTCTGTATTAACCCAAATCCAGTACAATTTCTGTTCAAGAAATGTTATTTACAATATTTTTTTTCCTTTTTCTTTTTTTGAAAGTTTTATTTATTTATTGGACAGAGAGACACAGTGAGAGAGGGAACACAAGCAGGGGAGTGGGAGAGGGAGAAGCAGGCTTCCTGCTAAGCAGGGAGCCAAATATGGGGTTCAATCCCAGAACCCTGGGATCATGATCAGAGCTAAAGGCAGACACTTAAAAACTGAGCCACCGAGGTGCCCCCATGTTTTTTTTCTTAAAGCCATTTGAAGTTATTTACAAGAAATGTAAATTATAAAAGATTAGAACTTTGAGAGGGAGAAAAAAAATGAGTTAGAAAAAAAGACAGAGGTCAAGTAAAGGGAAACATAATACATCTTAACAATATATACAGACAGGGAGAGAACAATAAAAATTCTACTCTCTGCCTCCCTCTAAACTAGGGTTCACAAGGCACTAAATATACAGACGTTAACACTGAGCATGTACATCCAAAACAGCACAAATGGTGACGAAGAAGTATTCTCAAAACTACACCAAATGGAAAGAATTTAAAAAAAAGGGTAACAGAAAATGAGCAGCCATCAGACCTTAGGAATATTTTATTCCACCTTGAAAATCACTTTTAAATCACAATGGAGAAACTGATACAACACAGGAACTACAATACTTGGGGTGGGGGTAATTCTAGGCAGAAGAATGGTGGGAGCAAAAGTAAAGAAATACCAAATGGTCAGGAGAAATCAGAAATCTGCAAGGTCTCAGCTCACCTAGCCAAGCCGAGGAATGAGGTGAGTAATGACAAGAGCAAGCAACATACCAGGTGAATCAGAGCTGGAGTCGAGAAGTTCAGCAGATGACATACCCTTAAGCCTGGATAGCACACTGTGTGATTTATGTTTTAGAAACTATAGCCCAGGAAACATTCTGCAATAAAGGGCATATTCTGTATGGATGGACATGTGTGTGTTCCTATACTGTAGCCATTATAGATATTGAGCATTTATTCTTTTTAAAGCTTTTGTTAGGGCACCTGAGTGGCTCAGTCGCTAAGCATCTGCCTTTGGCTCGGGTCATGATCCCAGAGTCCTGGGATGGAGCCCTGCATCAGGCTTCCTGCTGAGCGGGAAGCCTGCTTCTCTGTCTCGCACTCTTCCTGCCTGTATTCCCTCTCTCACTGTGTCTCTCTGTGTCAAATAAATAAAATCTTTAAAAAAAAAAATGAAGATTTTTTAAAGATTTTGTTTATTTGACAGAAAGAGAGAAAGAGCACACAAGCAAGGGGAGCAGCAGGCAGAGGGAGGGAGAGAAGCAAGCTCCCCACTGAGCAGGGAGTCCAATTCTGGACTCGATCCTAGCACCCCGACTGAGCCACCCAGGTGCCTCGATACTGAGCACTTAAAATACGGTTAGTATGTCTGAGGAACTAAAACTGTAAATGTTTATTTAATTTTAATGAACTACTACAGAATTTTACCATATATGGTGACCAGAATTAAAATTAAAAATTGAAATAAAATTTTTTAAAAGTAGCTCTCACTAGTAATGCTTGAACATCTCTGCCATTCAGGACACCAAATATTACAAATAAGAATAGAGATCCGGGACGCCTGGGTGGCTCAGCTGGCTGGACAACTGCCTTCGGCTCAGGTCATGATCCCAGAGTCCTGGGATCGAGTCCCGCATCGGGCTCCCAGCAACATGGGGAGTCTGCTTCTCCCTCTGACCTTCTCGCTCATGCTCTCTCTCACTATCTCTCTCTCAAATAAATAAATAAAATCTTTAAAAAAAAAATAGAGGGGCGCCTGGGTGGCTCAGTGGGTTAAAGCCTCTGCTGTCAGCTCAGGTCATGATCCCAGGGTCCTGGGATCGAGCCCCGCGTCGGGCTCTCTGCTCAGCAGGGAGCCTGCTTCCTCTCCCTCTCCCTCTTGTCTGCCTCTCTGCCTATTTGTGATCTCTGTCTGTCAAATAAATAAATAAAATCTAAAAAAAAAAAAAAAAAAAAAATAGAGATCCATCATGTCTTCCCCCAGCCCCACCCCAAAACCCCATGCAAAGGCACTAAGGACAATTTGGGATGTATCCTTATGCTATCCTTATACTAAGATTCTCGGTCCATTCATACACTCCTAATGTATAGTTGCTTAAAATACAAATTTCACACCACAGCCCATATCAGTAAACTCAATGAACTATAAGGATTCTATTCAAAAGGTTAACCAATGTTCTAGGGGGTGCCTGGCTGGCTAAGTTGGTAGACCATGCAACTTGATCTTGGGGTTTTAAGTTCGCTCTCCATGTTAGGTGGAGAGATTACTTAAAAATAAATCCTTGGGGCACCTATGTGGGTCAGCTGGTTAAGCATCTGCCTGCCCAGGTCATGATGCCAGGGTCCTGGGATCAACCCGTTATCAGGCTCTCTGCTCAGCAGGGGGTGCTGGCTGTGCCTCTCCCTCTGCCTGCTGCTCCACCTACTTGTGCTGTCAAATATAAAAATAAAATCTCAAATAAAATAAAATAAAATCTTAAAATGGTTAGCCAATTTCTAAAAGAAAATCCTATCTAAAACCCTCAAACTAAACAATGACCATCCTAACAGGATTTCCTGCAAGTAGAAACCTGAAAGACCAATTACCGTGATGGTTCCTGGAGCTAACTCCGATGGACTCACAGAGCTTTGGTATGCAATTCTGTTGTGCACAGAACTCTGGTCATAGGAGGAAGACGTTGCTACTGGACTAGTGGAGCTCAGCGATGAGCTGGTCAGACTGGAGGAGGTAATAACTGAAGTTGTATAGGTGGAGTTCTGTACTGCACTGGTCATTGGTAGAGAGGTATTCAAAGAATCACTAGAAAGAATAAAAAGATTTAGACATAAATTTGTGTCACTTTACATGGGTTCATCAAGAACTAGTTCATCAATTTACTGCCATACTATATATTAAACACATCTGTACCTACACATTGGTACTACTGCATTCTTTAACTATATTAAAGACGAATATTCAAAACACCCCTCCCTTCCCAATCAGACACACCTAATTTAAATGACAGGTAGAGGGACTTTTTTTTTTTTTTAAGATTTTATTTATTTATTTGACAGAGATCACAAGTAGACAGAAAGGCAGGCAGAGAGAGGGAGGGAAGCAGGCTCCCTGCTGAGCAGAGAGCCTGACTCGGGACTCGATCCCAGGACCCTGAGATCATGACCCGAACCAAAGGCAGCGGCTTAACCCACTGAGCCACCCAGGCGCCCTAGAGGGACATCTTTAAGAATCCTTAAGAATCTGTAATGAATCCAGAAGTCTGCAACCATTTTTCTTAAAGATTATTTTATTTATTATTTATTTATTTATTTATTTGACAGAGAGCGAGAGAGAGAATGGGCACACACAAGTAGCCAAAGGGAGAGAGAGAAGTGGGCTCCCTGCTCGGCAGAGAGCCTGTGCCGGCTCGATCCCAGGACCCTGGGCTCACGACCTGAGCTGAAGGTAGCCGCTTAACCAACTGAGCCACCCAGGCGTCCTGAAACCATTTTCAGGAAGAGAAAATACCAGCTTTTAGCTCTGGGGAGTAGAAAAATTAATAAAATCTAAAATCTCAGATTTTCTACTTATGAAACATTCCACTGAAGGAAAATACGTGTTGGCAAAGATGTACGAGAACTGCATCCCTCAGAGATTACTGACAGGAATGTAAAATGCTGCAGACACTATGAGAAAAGTTTGCTGCTTCCTCCAATGTTAATATAAGGGTTACCACAGGACCAGCAATTACTAGGTCTATATCCAGAAGAACTGAAAGTACACAAAACTTGTAAATGAATGTTCACAGCACCATGATTCTTAATACCCAAAAAGTAGAAACAATTCAAATGTCCATCAACTAATGAACAGATCAACAAAATATGACATATCTGCACAATGCAATACTATTTGGAAATAAAATGTATACCGGCTACAGATGGATGAACCCTAAAAACAATATGCCGAGTAAAAGAAGCCAAACACAGAAGGCCACATCTTGCATGATTCTTGCCTTATGAAATATCAGAAGAGGCAAATCCAGAGACAGAGGCTTAGTTGCCA
Organism: Lutra lutra; assembly: GCF_902655055.1. Lineage (NCBI taxonomy): Eukaryota > Metazoa > Chordata > Mammalia > Carnivora > Mustelidae > Lutra > Lutra lutra. The sequence continues at coordinate 57,740,073 of NC_062290.1, forward strand.
GGGGATGAAGGATGGGGGAACTGGGAGTGATGGCAAACAGGCACAGGGTTCCTTTTTAGGGTGATGGAAGAAAAGTTCTGAAATTAGGTACTAGCCACGGGTGCACAAACCCAGGGTAAATGGTCTCCACCAGGTGATTTCTTAGACTCTATTTTGTTTTACTTTCCCAACAAGGGGCTTAATTTAGTCAAAGCCAGAGAAATAAGAAGTTGTGTACCTTAAAGACTTCGAATACAAGCTGATGGGAATCTGGTTACTATTTTCACTGGTTGCAGATGATCCAAATTCAGAGAGAGAAGGTTCTGATCCAAATTCCAAGGCGCCAAACTGAACATTTAATCCCGTGACATCTGCTGAGCCAGGCATTTCCACTGCAGAAGCTGGGATCTGAAAAAGCAGAGCCATCATGTCAGGAACAGAGATGAGAGATTTCACATCCCAGAGGCCTCTAACAGCTAGATGAGTACGGGCTTCCCAAATCACTACTGGCACCCTGAAAGAACAATGACCAAGATGTCTACAAGAAGGAAAAAGGCACAGGATACTTCAAAAAACAAAGAGAAGAGAAAAGAAAAATGAGAAGTTAACAGCAGAATGTTCAGTGCCACCAACTGCTTCTTAGGGCAAAGGCTGAAGAAATGGGTGTGGGCAGGCTGGTGATGAGTGAGTGAAGGGAGGAGAGCAGGCCATTGCTGAAAGCACTATCTAGTCAAAGATTCTCCATCTACGAGACACAGGTCAATATACAAGACCTTATTCTCTATCTTATTCTATCTACAAGACACAGGTAAATACACAAGACCAGGATTCTCTGACCCAGATCCTATAATTTGAATGAACAGTCTCTGTCTCCAACACAAAACCATTCCCTCTAGTATTAGCTGAGCCGTTCAGAAATGGCCAATTCCTTGTTAAACAGTAAGCTAGGTGTTTGAAAAAAATACCACATCACCATTTCTGAGACTTACTAACCCAACCCTTGAGCTAAATGTTAAAATATAATCCACCGTTAGACCTGTGACTTCTTGATGGAGAACACACCTTAGAAGCTGGAGGTATCCGCCGCTTCGGTAGTTTGATGTGTTTAGGCTGTGGTTGATGGGTAGACACAGCAATGTTTTCTACAGTCATGCTGGGAAGCTGCAAAAGCTTGTTCACAGTGGAGGTACTGTCTCTGGGTGTTGACTCTCGCAGTTTTACCTGGGAAGGAAAGGACTCCAACCCAGGAGGAGCAGCAGCAACGGCCTGAGTGTGGTGCTGCTGTCGCTGGCTCAACTGACTAAGAACGGGTGATGGTTCAGGCTGAGATTTGAAGTCTATGAAATATGTAAAGGGGGGAGGGGAGAAACAAGCAATAATCAATAATTTGGGAACATGGGCTTAGAGCTCCCTCTTCCACTATGACTGAGAGTGAAAGGTTGTAGTCACCACCCATTTCTTCCAAGAACCTTCTACCTGAATCCTGTAAGTTGAGGGCGTGTGTGATGTATTAAAACGGATATATGAATAATGCAAAAGGATGCCTGAATGGGTTTGTAGATAATTTTTAAAGCAGAGAGATGCGGTTTACATTAAGACATATAGAGTGGGCAAAAAGAACATGGAGCTGCTACACATGTTTAGCTAAGAGAGAATTATATTTTGTTGCTTTATGGATTTTCTAACAGAACTGTTAAAAAATATGTTTTTCAGTAACTAACGTGATACTACAAAATCTGAAAGGTTAAAGAAAAAAAAAAGTGTATGACTATAAATCACCCTTTCAACCCTATCCCCAGATTCCTTCCACAGAGGAAGACATTGTACTGTTTCCTGAGTATCTTCAGAGATACTGTTTCAAAACACACATGCGCAGCAGAGAAACACACATTATATATAGAGCTTCCTCACAAACCATTTGGTTTTCGAAAACTTGCCATATTCACATGTGAAGAGCAATTTCATTTTTTGGCCACAGAGTAATCCAGTGTGCACAGGCATCAATTTTTTAAAACCAATACTATATTAATGGGCTTTTAGGTTTTCTAATATCTCGCTAAGAAAATGCTACAATGAATGTATTTTTATGTAAGACATTTTGCTCAATTGCAAGTATACCTGTGGGATCAACAACTAGAATAGGGTTAGGGTTCAGAGAACAATTCTATTTTAAATTTTGACAAACACTTCAAAATTGTTTCAACAGATACAACACACACTTTTTAATATGCTGATACCAACAACTTTTATCCTTCCTAATGTGAATGATGGAAAATGACATAAAAGGTGCAAATTAAATGATACAAATTCAATGAGGCATCATTTCATATACTCCAGTATTCTTTGCCTATGAACTCTGACAATACCTCTTTGTCGTTTTTTCTTTTTAACCTGTTTAGTCTCCTTTTAGTTATTCTTTTTAACGAAGGAAGTTAGCCCTCTGTCTATGATTTTCAAATCATATAGAAGTTGGCAATTTTGTCCAGTGAAGAGCCAGGTAGTAAATATTTTAGGCTTTGCAAGCCATCTGTTAGCACCTACTCAACTCTTCCTTTGTAGACTGAAAGTAGTTATAAGACAATACATAATGAATGGTCATGGCTATGTTCCAATAAAATGGTATTTACAAAAACAGGTGACAAATTTAGTTGAAGGTTTGCCAAACCATGACTTAGTATTTTTCCATCTTAGATGAATCTACTTTTGGACTTTATTTTAGAGGCATGTGTAAAAAAGACAGGACTTCTAAAGAATATAGAAATAGCATGTACAAATCTAAAAACACCTATCACTCACTGCAGTGGGTCTGCGGAAAAAGGTTAACATAGGACTATAGCTGGCATGAGAAAAGCCACCTTGCTAAACTGGCTCTTCTTGGCCAGTATCTGTGAACACAGAATTTTAATATATTCTAGGCAAAGGTTGCCAAGCACTCTTATCAGGTAAAAGTGACTCTCTGTGCCTTTAATGTCTGTGCAATGTGGTTTATATATAGTGAACACTTGCTTTCCTACTGGGAATGTGAAATTTTGGTATGTACTAGTCAGAGGGTACTTATGTATAACCAGCTCCCCAATAAAAAACTTTGAGTATTAAGGCTCTAATGAATTTTCTTGGTAGACATGACTCCAAACCTGGGAGTAGTCTCAGATACTTCCTTAACAACAAACTATTTCTTTCAGAGAGAAATGTGATTCCATGTCTTTTAATAAGCCCTAAACATAAACATGCCTAGGAAACCAACCCTATGGTTAATAACCCTCCACTATTCCTTAATACAGTGTGGTATGTGTATGCTGGTGGGAAATGGGGGTGTCTTAATGTCACAAAATCTAGGAGAATACAGTTTAGAAAACATTCAACTTATATACGGACCCTTTATATTATAAACCACTGACAATAAGGCTGGCACAAACCATGATAGATACATATAAATATTAGAATGAGAAAGCAACCCAGAGGGTGTGATTTAAAATTCTACATTCTGATTCTGTCCCCACCATATTTTAGTAGAGCTCAGAAAATTCTGTCCAGGCATTTACTCAAAGTATTATTGCCTTATATTTGTATGGCTTTACCATGCTTTTGCACATCTCTTCAACATATGTACTACTATCACTACTGATAACAACAAATAAATGCAAGTATTTATACAACACAAAGCTATCTGATTTAATTAGCAAATGCAGGGGCGCCTGGGTGGCTCAGTCATTAAGCAACTGCCTTCGCCTCAGGTCATGATCCCAGGGTTCTGGGATCGAGCCCCACATCAGTTCCCTGCTCAGCAGGAAGCCTGCTTCTGCCTCTCCCACTCCCCCTGCTTGTGTTCCCTCTCTCACTGTGTCTCTGTCAGATAAATAAAATTTTTTAAAAATTCACAAATGCCACAGAAATTCTACTAAAAAGAAACATCTCTGCACAACTTCCACATTAGTGTTCCTAACTCAACACACTCTGCCAATGTTTAGCGTGTTCCACTACAGGCAAACCACCAGAGAAAATGTATACTTACCAAAATGACTAAGAACTGAGGACTGGGAAGTTGAGAGCTTGAGGTCCCAAGAAGAAGTGGTTGTGGGGGGACTTGTACTATTCTGCTGTGAACTTGGGGTAGTGGTAAACTGGCCCAAACTTGGAGCTTTCAACTGGTCCAAAATCTGGGAGCTGGTGATGTTTGCCATTTTGGAAGGTGCAAGCTCTCCAAATCCTGAACCAAGGACGGATGACTTTAAAAGGGGAAAAAAAAAAAAAAAAGCAAAAATCCTCAGCAAACTGTACTCCAGACTTTAAATACATCAAGTATTTTAACAAGAATTTTAAAAAACTATAACCTAGAACATCCGAATCAGTAAGATTCCCCTGAGTAAATATTACATGAAAATATTACTACAAAATCTGATTACAAAACAAAATCTGATTAAATCCAGCAATCTGTCCAGATTCTGATAAAGAAATTAAAGGGAAGGGGAATATTTTATCTGGATTTTAAGACATTGCTTTGTTTTGGGCGCCTGTGGGTGGCTCAGTTGATTAGGCCACTGCCTTCAGCTCAGGTCATGATCCCAGGGTCCTGTGGTTGAGCCCCATGTCAGGGAGCCTGCTTCTCCCTCTCCTTCTCCCTTTGCTCCTCCAACCCCCATTCATGCTCTCCCTCTTTCTCTCGTAAATAAATTCTCCCCAACCCCAACCAAGATTTTATTTATTTGACAGAGAGAAAAAGAGCACAAGTAGGGGGAGCAGCAGCCAGAGGGAGAGGGAGGGAGAACCAGGCTCCCTGATGCAGGACTCATCCCAGGACCCCGGGATCATGATCTGAACAGAAGGCAGCCACTTAACCAATTAAGTCACCCAGGTGCCCCATCAAATAAATGAAATCTTAAAAAACAAGAAGACGTTGCTTTCTTTTTAAAAGTGATGCCACAAATTCACAAAATGCTATCGTTTTTTAAACTAAAGATAAATACCATGAATTAAATGACAAAGACAAGCTTCAGAAACAAAAGTACAGTATTTTCTTAATGTATGCAACAACAGTAATCATACTTATTACGTCTGATCACGGAATGGCTCAGCCATGTCATCCTGCAAAATTAAATGCAGGCTAGAGCACTTACTTAAAAAGTTAATATTCTAAAACCAGACAGTGAATTACACATGAGATATCTGTGTGTTGGGCCAATACCCTGGACATCACTGCATTTCTTTCACGTTGTTTGATGACTAAGAACACCAAATATGCTCCTTAACTAAGTATCCAAAAGAAAATGTTACACCTCCTCTATCTATCCTCATTCATCTATCCTATCAGGTCAGATATCAAGAGCCAATGAGAATGATATATTTAAAAAAAACGAAACTGGACCACTTTCTAAAACAAAACACAAAAGTAAACTAGAAACAGATTAAAGACCTAAATGTGAAACCTGAAACCATAAAAATCCTAGGAGAGAGCATAGGCAGTAATTTCACTCACATCGGCTGCAGCAACATTTTTCTAGATAGGTCTCCTAAGGCCAGGAAACAAAAGCAAAAATAAACTATTGGGACTATACCAAAATAAGAAAAGAAAAAAAGAAAAAAAAAAAACAACACAAGGAGAATGAAAGCCTACAACTGGACTCGTGAACACAATGGCAGATCAACTGCATTTTTACATATCAAGATCCTTCAGTTTCTAAAAAGGTATTTATCAAAAACTAACTTTTTAAGGGCCCCCGGGTGGCTCAGTCAGTTAAGCATCTGCCTTTGGCCCAGAGTCCCAGGATTGAGTTCCACATGGGGCTTCCCACTCAGTGGGGAGTCTACTTCTCCCTCTGCCCCTTCCCCCTCATACTTGCTCTCTCTCAAATAAATAAAATCTAAAGAATAGGAAAAAAAATAAACTTTTTGAAACATTTAAAAGGTCAAAAACAGGAATGACTTGCATTCTCTGAAGAGATCAGATATAGAAAGTTGAAATTATTATTTCTGTTAACACTATCCAAAGGCATGGAGTATCCCAGTTGTTTTAAGGAAATTCAAGTTCTCCAATCTGAGTAAAACATTAGGTTGTAAGCAGTTTTGCACATAAATAACAGAATCTGCTAACATTATTTATCACTACTCCAGAGTCCTTCCTCATGCTGTCCAAAACACCTGTCTTATGTTGCTATGAATCCACCACAACCCAGTTCAAGCCCCCTTGTTCAGTAAAGGCTTCCAGGATGATGCTTCTATTCTTCTGATCTCTATCCTCCATCAACTATTATCAAATGCACTTTCTGTGTGCTTTGCAACACAATGAAATCACTGAATCAAGGACTAACGCTTTGCTTCGGGTTAACACTTAGCACAGGACTTCTCAAATTTCACCTATATTTTAATCAATGGGGGCTTTAACAATGTGTATATTGTACACAAATATGTGTGCACTCACATATACACAAACATACACAAGTGCCCAACTTGCAATCCCAAGATTCTGACTTATTTGGTCTATGTGGACTCTGGCATTATTTTATTATTATTATTACTATTACTACTTTTGTTATTTACTCAAGTTCCCCACTGATTATAAAAGTACAGTAGGTTGAGCACCTTTGTTGTAATATGCTAAACAATACCTGTTCCAGTTTCTCAAAGTGCTATTCATTATGAAAGGCAATACACCAGAAGGCACTGTTAAAAATAAAAAACACTACTTGTGTTCCACCTATGAGTGTCCTGGCTGACATTCCAGCACATCAGCCTAGATATTACATCAGCATACCAGTAGCAGATGGAAAGGCAAAAAGAGGAAAGGACAGGAATGGTTCAATCAAAACTTGCAGGCACTGGGGCCCCTGGCTGGCTCAGTTGGTGCAATGTGTGGCTCCTGATCTCAGGGTTACAAGTTCGAGCCCCACACTAGGTGTAGAGATTACTTAAAAAAAAAATTAAATAAGGGGCACCTGGGTGGCTCAGTGGGTTAAAGCCTCTGCCTTCGGCTCAGGTCATGAACCCAGGGTCCTGGGATCAAGCCCCGCATCTGGCTCTCTGCTCCGCAGGGAGCCTGCTTCCTCCTCTCTCTCTGCCTGCCTCTCCGCCTACTTGTGATCTCTGTTTGTCAAATAAATAAATAAAATCTTAAAAAAAAATTAAATTAAAAAAACAAGAAACAGGGCGCCTGGGTGGCTCAGTGGGTTAAGCCGCTGCCTTCGGCTCAGGTCATGATCTCAGGGTCCTGGGATCGAGGCCCGCATCGGGCTCTCTGCTCAGCAGGGAGCCTGCTTCCCTCTCTCTCTCTGCCTGCCTCTCTGTCTACTTGTGATCTCTCTCTGTCAGATAAATAAATAAAATCTTAAAAAAAAAAAAAAAAAGAAACAAAACTTGAGGGTATTATTAGACCCTCTCAAAACAGAGACAGCATCATGCCCTAGGCTGTCCTACTTCAAGCACTGACACCCTCTCATACATAATCATCAATGACACTAAAAATGCCAAGTCCCAAGCCAGTTATACATGACATGACATGTCTGCAGAGTAGAAGACAGCAATGAAAAGTTTACATATTTCATTCTCTATTTTATTAGGGTTCAGCAAATGATTTTTGAGTCAACTAAGAGAACAAGATCATATTCATACAAAATTTTGTTTCTCAACCACAGATTTCAGGTAAAACACAGCAAATGAAACAAAATAATTCCCACTAGTGAAAGCTGTGGATCTGTATTCCAAACCTCCCCCCAGCCCCCCACTGCCAAATGAGAGCTGCCTACAGTTAGGGCCTTCAGTTCACCATTCTGTAGCCACATTCTTTGATATTCTATGCTCTAAGATTTTATTCCCATCAGCCTATCTTCATATCCTTCTCTACCAGTTCCTGGAGTCCTGACAGGAGTTCAATTTTCATGGGAAGTTAAAGCCAGATATGCAAGCAGTAGATACCCCTGTTTTAATGAAAACATATCCATATTATAAAGTCCTCCACTAGAGTGGCATGTTAAGAAAAAGTACACTAATTTTATGAAAAACAAAACAAAAATGCAAAAAATGTAAGCACCTAGAAATGTTTTAGCATGATTTGAGCAAGCCAATTCTGACAAACATCTGCATTTAACTAAATTGGAAAACAAATGAAAATTTTCATGTCGTAAGTACAGACAGACTTTCAAACCAAATCCAAGAAAAAAATTACTAGTAAGAAGGATGCCTGAGTGATTACGACTTAAGATTTCAACTAATTGTAAAAAAGAATTTTGGGGGGCACCTAGGTAGCACAGTCATTAAGCATCTGCCTTCATTCAGCTCAGGTCATGATCCCAGAGTCCTGGGATCAAGACTCGTATTGGGATCCCTGCTCGGCAGGAAGCCTGCTTCTCCCTCTCCCACTCCCCCTGCTTGTGTTCCTGCTCTTGCGGTCTCGCTCTCAGTCAAATAAATAAATAAAATCTTTACCTCCCCCCCCCCCCAAAAAAGAAGTATTTTTAATCTTTGTCCAGAAAACTCAGAGTAGCTCAATTCCACATGGCAACATCAGATATGTGCTTGGTAATTATCACATCATTGTTTTCTGGATTGATATCTACTGTAGATATATTTTTATTTATAAAATAATTATAAGGCAAGTGTCATTCTAGAATATATTTGCTTACGGGTACATTTCTTCAAATCCCATACTAAAATAAAAGTGAGTTACCAGACTCTGAGGAGAATAGGAGTTGACAGCAGTGGAGCTGCCAGTCCCTGGTGCCATCTGATTGTTGTGCTGAGAATTTGTGAAGACAAGGGCTTGACCAAAGCCCTGCTGTTGGGAAGTTTCAAAGGAGTTGACTTCTGAGGCTTGACTGGGAGGAACAGGCTTCTGGAGCAAGGCTACCAGATCAATGCTAAGCAGACAAAAGCAAATGAGGAACGAGTCAAAAGAAAATCTTATCAATAATGAATTTGAGAAGTGAATCAATATAGAGTAAATTCATGTTAAAAATATTTTAGTGAAGAAAACCTTTGGAAACTGGAGTTTAAAGGAGCCAAAAGGACAGCATAAATTAAAAAAGCATACAAAGCCACAGAGACTAAAGCAGGACGTGGCAGAGAAATGAAAAGGTGCATCAAGACAGCTCCACAGAAACAGCACAATAACAACTGATTTGAAAACTTAGAGCAAATGAGTAAACAATTTTATGAAGTTTGGCTCATTTTCTGTAAAATATTTTGCCCCATTCATAACTCAGTACCAATGTTTCTTAAACTTGCCTCAAGGAGAGCGAATCCCTGTTTTGGGTGAATGAGAACCACAGTCATGGTAGACAATTCAAGTAGTTTCCCATTTATCATAAATACCCCCTCTGAGTTCTACATTCTAAGCTATAATATAATTTAAGTTTATATAAAACTCTAATAATTTTCTCACTTAAAAATTCAGGAAGCGGCGCCTAGGTGGCTCAGTCTGCTAAGCATCTGCCTATGTTTCAAGTGGGATCAAGCCCACATCAAGCCTGCCACTTCCCCCACTTGTGCACCCACTCTCTGTCAAATGAATTTCAAAAATCTTAAAAGAAAAAATATTCAGGAAAAAATGTGCAAAATATAAAAAATGCACAAATGCCCTGTTAGCTACAACTCTTGTAAATGTCCCCAGAAGAGAGACTCATGGCCTGAAAACCTAAAAGCATGAGTAAGAAATAATCTTCAAGACCTATACTACCTGACATGTAAGTGAGCTACTAACTCTTCTCCACAGAACCTGTAAGGTGCTCAGGATTAACTCACATAGTAATTTACTCCATTAAACCCTTTCAAAGGTCAGTTTCCAGTCAGTTATGTTTGTTTTGTTTTGTTTTTTAATGCCCTCCCATTCCCAATCGTGACCTCTGGTCCCATCTTTTCCCTCCTGTTTCACTGAGTAGGGAGGAGGCTTTTTTTTTTTTTTAATGAAAATGATCCTATGAAATTGAGTAACGAATATAGTAAGGAAGTTATATCCACTTAACAAGAAATTCCCAGCAATTCACAAAACCTTTGTTCATTTTTATTTCCCTATAATGAAGTCTTACAACCATCTCATTTTAGCATGAAATTGTGTCAAGATTCAAAATTTCCTTCAATTTTCTGAGGTCATATATAGAAAGGCTTTCATCCTCCTAGATCATTGTATTTTGAAACCATAATTAAAGGTTTTTTGTTATTGTAGAAACTAGGATGTAAATAAATGCTTCTTAAGAATCAGTTCTGGGGTGCCTGGGTGGCTCAGATGGCTAAGCAACTGCCTTCGGTCATGATCCTGGAGTCCCGGGATCGAGTCCCATATTGGGCTCCCTGCCCAGCAGGGAGTCTGCTTCTCCTGCTGACCTCTTTCCTCTCATGCTCTCTCTCACTTATTCTCTCTCTCTCTCTCAAAGTCTTAAAAAAAAAAAATTCATTTCTGCACATTCTAATGTTTCTTTTTTTCTGAAAACTTCTTTTTCTGTAATCTAGGAGACTAGATTAAAACTAGTAGAGCCCATATAAAATGAGAAGTTTGTATTAGCCTCAGAAGATCTAAATAAATGGTATTATACATAGAAACCAAAGGATATTTTGTATTAGGTTCATCTGTCAAAAAATAATATATTGTATTATATTAAGTGAAGTAAGTCAATCAGAGAAAGACAATTATTATATGATCTCACTGATATGAGGAATTTGAGAAACAAGACAGAGGATCACAGGGGAAGGGAGGGAAAAATGAAAAAAGATGAAACCAGCGAGGGAGACTCAATCTCAGGAAACCGAGGGTTGCTGGGGGTGGGGGGTGGGGTGGGGGGCACGAGTGGTGGGAGGAATGGGGTGGCTAGGTGAGGGATATTGGGGAGGGTATGTGCTATATGGTGAGCGCTGTGAATTGAGTAAGACTGATGAATCACAGACCTGTACCCCTGAAACATATAATACATTATATGTTAATTTTGAAAAAAAACATATATTTACAAAAATAAAAAAGAACCATTAAATAAGTTTAATATTATCAAATAAGCTTAACATTATTAAGCCAGTGGAGCATGCAACGATCAATCTTAGGGTTTTGAGTTTGAGCCCCATGTTGGGTAGAAATTACTTAAAAAAATAAAAAGGTCTTTAAAAATAATTTAAATAAAACAGGCTTAACATAATTATCACAAATGATGACAAGTCACAAACATAATCGCTATTTTAATTCATCAAAGAATACAATAAATTAGAAAATGATAGAGGCTCTGTCAGCTCACAAGGAAGGTTAGGGATAAAACAAAATCTTAGAAGGAAAAAGTTAACAACTTAGAGATTCCAGGAAAGAAAAAAAAAAAAAAAAAAGAGACCTAGTAAGACCCAAAACAAATTTCCTGAGCAAGAAATTTAAATTATGCTTTGAATAACAGACAAAAGGTGACAAAAATTGTTTACCTTTGCCCAGGTGTGACGTGATTCTCTGCTGGAACAGCTGAGGCTGTGAAGACCTTTGTTTCAGAAAGCTGTTTGGAAGGTAATAAAAAAAAGACTTTGCTTTTATTTTATAGAACAGGAAACTAAAAATGTATCAAATTTCTGACAATTTCCCGTCAATAGTACTCTTATTACACTTCACCCAAAAAGTAGTCTAAAATAAAGAAAATACATTAAGTGATGATGACAAGTAATATTCTTCAGGTGAAGGTAATTTTGGATTGGCAAACCCATAAAAAGGATTTCACATCAGGGAAAGAATGAAGTTAAGTGAGACCAGGGTTCTATTTGACATTACACAAAATGAGAATACAAAATGACATTATACAAAACGACATAAACAAAATAAAACCACCACAAATGCCCAACGTCTGGAAAGGCAAAAAAACCCTGACATTTTCTTTCCCCCCAAACAGACGGTTTTAGTATTTTCGTTATTAGTAAATCTGTATTTCTTTTTTTTATTAAGTCATAGGTTTCCATTTTTATATAGAAACAACTCTGTTGAGGTTATACCACATCCAATAATCTGCTAATGCTCAAACCGAATAACTTGTCATATGAATATGCCCATGAAATCATCACAAAATCAAGACAATGAACATATTATCCCAAAAGTTTGCTCCTGTCCCTATGTAAGCAATCCCTCCTACTATTTACCTTAGCAACCACCAATGTGTTTTCTGTCACCACAGATGAGTGTTGTAATCTCTAGAATTTTAAGTGGAATTTTAAAATATGCAGGGTTTTTTTGGTCTGGCTTTCTTCAGTGAATACAATTATTTTAGATTTGTACATATTGTCTAAATGCCTACTTTTTTTTTGTACATATTTTTGTACATATTTTTTTGTATTTTTGTACATATTGTCTAAATGCCTACTTATGTTCTGTCAAATAAATAAACAAAATCTTAAACATAAATAAATAAAAGTAAAAAGTGCTGAATAGGAGTTACACTGCACCTGTTTCAAGGTGGTATCTTTTTTTTTTTTTTAAAGAGATTTTATTTACTTATTTGACAGAGAGAGAGAGATCACACGTAGGCAGAGAGGCAGGCAGAGAGAGAGGGGGAAGCAGGCTCCCCACGGAGAGCCCGATGCGGAACTCGATCCCAGGACCCTGAGATCATGACCTGAGCCGAAGGCAGCGGCTTAACCCACTGAGCCACCCAGGCGCTCCTCCAAGGTGGTATCTTAAAGAACCCCCAAGGAATTCATTTTTTCCTTAACTCTATTTAATACATAAGATTCTATAAGACACAGAGAAAAGCAATAAAGGAGTAACTGTGGAAAGCAAAGCCACAAAAATAGTAAACAGTTCAAAGCAAATGAGAACCACATTAACCACTGACATCCTATTTAACCTTGGTAGAATACAGAAAATTAGTTTCCTCCTTCTCTATTTTCTAAAAAAAAAGGAGAGGGGCAACTACTGGCTCAGTCAGTAAAGCATATGAGTCTTGATTAAAGCCTCATGATGGGTGCAGAAGCTACTTAAAAATAAAATCTTTTTGGGGCGCCTGGGTGGCTCAGTGGGTTAAAGCCTCTGCCTTCAGCTCAGGTCATGATCCCATGGTCCTGGGATCGAGCCCCATGTCGGGCTCTCTGCTCCGCAGGAAGCCTGCTTCCTCCCCTCTCTCTCTCTGCCTACTTGTGATCTCTCTCTGTCAAATAAAAAAAATCTTAAAAAAAAAAAATCTTTTTTAAAAAGTATGTAAAAAGTAAGCAATCTCAGATTTCAAAAGACACAAGCCGTATTTTAGAATTTGTGAAAAGAAAAAAAAAATCAAAAGAAAATACATAAAAATTATTTAAAGTGGCTGCAACCTGGCTGGCTCCATCAGTAAAGCATGCAACTCTTTGATCTTGGGTTTGCAGGTTCAAGCCCTATGCTAAATGCAGAAATTACTTAAAGGGAAAAAAAAGGAGTAGGGAAGAAAGGGTTAATAGGTATTGTTGTTTTGGTTTTTTCTTAGAGATTTACTTATTATTCAAAAGAGAGAAAGTGAGTGTGGCAGGGAGGGAGAATCTCAAGCAGACACCGGATGAATGTGGAGCCCAACATGGAGCCTGACCTCACCACCCTGAGATCATGACCTGAGCTGAAAACAAGAGTTGGGACCCTTAATTCAGACTGAGCCCCCAGGCACTCCAACAGTTATTGTTCTAAGTTCTACATGGAATTTTCTATTTGTGCCTTAGATTACTCATGTTTCAATCACCATTACTTTATATCAGGAAAGTTTTAAATTTTTGGATACTTTGAGAAAAGACATCCAAATTTCCTAAGCTAATTCTTATCACTAATTACAAATTATACTGTGCCTAATATGGGCTCTCCAGAAGAATATTAATCTCTATGTGTGTACATTTGAACTGCCTGTTAACAACGTTCACTGAAAGACCTCATCTAACCCACAGAACAACTCATCGAAAGTCAGACAGGACAACTGTTATGATATTTATTACACTGGTGGAAAAGAGAAGGCTCAATAAGGAAAGATGCATCACTCAAAGTCAACAGGTCAGCTCAGTCAGAATTTGAACACAGGCCTTTTTCTTTTTAAGATTTTATTTATTTATTTATTAAATATTTTATTTATTTATTTGACAGAGAGAGATCACAAGTAGGCAGAGAGGCAGGCAGAGAGAGAGGGGGAAGCAGGCTCCCTGCTGAGCAGAGAGCCCCATGCAGGGCTCGATTCCAGGACTCTGGGATCACGACCTGAGCCGAAGGCAGAGGCTTTAACCCACTGAGCCACCCAGGCACCCCTATTTTTATTTATTTGAGAGGGATAGAGAGGAGAGCACAGGGGAGGGGGAGGGAAAAGTAGACTCCCGCTGAGCAGGGAGCCCAATGAGCTGTTCATTCCTAGGATGCTAGGATCTTGACATGAGTCAAAGGCAGCCGCTTAACCAACTCAGCACCCAGGCACCCCATGGCCTTTTGCATTCTGATCCCCTGCTCATCTTCTAACCTGCCTGCTGACCCAGACAGGAGCCAAAAATATCTAAAGCTTCTAGCACTGAAAATATTTCTTCCTCCCAAACAAACACTTGGCAAAAATTCTAGTAACAAAAACATTGAAAAGTTGAACAGCTCGGTTTCAAGTAAGATGAAGTTCCCATAGCTGCTCACTCTTATCTTCCTTCGTCACTGGTACCCATCCCTCCACTGATTCAAGTAAGCATCCACCTAGTCCATCATCCTCATATTACCAGTACTACAGAGCCTGATGACATTATACCCCGAAGATTTATGGTTAATATATGGCAGAAGTGAATACATACCTTAAATCTCAATCAAATGAGCACCTCTATTGTCTTGCTTCCTCATACTCAACCCAGTCTGCTCACTAACAAACCAGACACAATACTGTTTTGCAGCAGAAAAGGGGTGGCAAACTGTAGGTCATTTCTTGAAGAATGTACTTATAGGGGTGCCCAGGTATCTCAGTCTTTTAAGCACTGACTTTGGCTCAGGTCATAAATTCACAGTCCTGTTTGCCTGTCTCTCTCCCTCTGTCCCTCTCCGTTTGTGCTCTCTCTCACTCAAAATCTTCAAAGTATATATATTCTTATAAAATAATAAATAAAAATATACTTGTTAAAACAGTGGGGGGGGCAGGAAAGTTTTCTCGGGAAAAACATTTTCAAAGTCTGGGTCATTTTATGTGATATTAAAGGTCAATATTGGGGGCACCTGGCTGGCTTAGTCGGTAGAATATGCAACTCTTAGGTCTTGGGTTCGTGAGTTTGAGCCTCATACTGGATGCATAAATTACTTAAAAATGAATAAATTTAAAACCCATTATTTAAATAAATAAAGGTCAACACTTATAACCTCTTTATTCTCACCCAACAATGTTTGCTCTCTATGATGTACATACACCTGTTTTGGAGCTTGAGAGTCAAACAGAAAATTGGTATAAAATATAAAATATATAAAATATAGGGCTACTTGTTCAGTTACATTTTCTTAAGTTAAATTCTTTTTTAATCAAAGAATATCTTATGCTGGGCCCAGAGTTACAGATCAACACTACTAGAACTAAAGTAGTACACTAAAAAATGTCTATGGAATAAACAAATTTAACAAGAGTCTAGTCTTAAGAAGAAGGGGTTGGGGCCTAAAACCAGAATCACTTATTCAGGTTAATTTCAGCTGTGACCCAAACACCATCTCCATTAATAAAAACACTATAAGAAATAAAAGGTCAGGGCAACACCATCAGTTGATTATCAGAACAAAGAGGGATGCCTGGGTGGCTTAGGTGGTTAAGCATCTGACTTTGGCTCAGGTCATGATCTCAGGGTCCTGGATCAAGTCCCACATCTGGCTCCCTGTTCAGCAGGGACCCTGCTTCTCCCTCTCCCTCTGTCCCTCACCCTGCTTAAGCACTTTCTCTCACTCTCAGATAAATAAAATCATAAAAAATTAAAAATTTTTTTTAATTTAAAACTTTTTAAAAAGAACAAACAAAACAGAAAATAAGCAAAAAAATGATTTCACTCCTGTTTTACTACTGGTCATTTTTAAGTGGGTGCCTTAGAATTTTTTTTTTTTTTCTTTTTTTAGTTTGACAGAGACACAGCAAGAGAGGGAACACAAAAAGGGGAATGAGAGAGGGAGAAGCATGCCTCCCATGGAGCAGGGCACCCGATGTGGGGCTTGAACCCAGGACCCTGAGATCATGAGCTAAGCCAAAGTCAGGAGCTTAACAGCAGAGCCACCCAGGCACTCCGAAGTGGATGCTTTAAAACCAAGTTTCTTAAAAATCTCAAAACCCCAACTTCCTTCTGAGAAGCATTTGCTAAAAAACATGATAATCACAGACATCCAAAAAGGAACCATGAACAACTATAATATGTCTCCAGCTTTGTTCAAGGAATGCATGCCCCTATCAGAAACCAAAAGGAAGACAAATCTAATCTGATGCTAAATACTTACATCTTCAGTCCAGTCGTCTGTTGTCCACTCTTCCACAGAATTCTTCCAGGTTCCTGTTGACAATAATCACAGTTTACATCACAAAGCCAAATACTATCTTACTCCAAATAATTCTCGGTTGTATACTGCACAAGATGTGTCATGTATCTCATGAATTTAGTTTACAATCCAAGAAATATGAAGCTATTCTCAATAAAATGTCATGTTGTCAAATACCAACTTAGCTAGCTACTATGCACATAAACTCAAATCAATTTCTCAAACTTATTTTGCATCAGTGTAGATCATATTCAAGCAATTCTGCCATGAGCAAGAAAGTATGAACACAGCACAAATACAATGAGATCCTTATGATATATAAAATTTAAAACAGAACAAAGTTAATTATGAAGCTGGTCTGCCTTGGACCCTAATTTCCTGTAGATTACTGAATTCATAGACACCTCCTTTTTCTAAGGTATTTGCTCCATTCTATGATTTCCTAAAAGTCAGTCCTGCTGACATGAAGTACAGTGCTGTAACTCCTGACTGGGTACAGACGATCTGCTCAAACAACTGTTACAGAACTAACAGCTATCAAATTATTAAGCGTTTTAAAAAGAAAGCATTTGTGGGGGCACCTGGGTGGCTCAGTCGGTTAAGCGTCTGCTTTAGGCTTGGGTCATGATCCCAAATGGGAATTCTGGGATCAAGCCCCAAGTCAGGCTCCCTCTTCAGCGAGAGACTGCTTCTCCCTCCCTCTCTGTCCCTTCCTCTGCTCCTCCTCGCTCTCTCTCTCGCTCACTCTCAAATTAATAAAATCCCTTTTAAAAATTTTTTTAAAAGATAAAAAAAAAAAGCATTTGTGTCCAGAAATACTGACTTTAGTATTCAGAGATCCTATATAAGTATAGGTCCATTATTTTTAACTACACATGCAAATACACACCCAGAGAAAAAAATTTTTTTTAAGATTTTATTTATTTATTTGTCAGAGAGAGAGTGAGCAAGCCAGAGCGCACAAGCAGGCAGAGGCAGAGAGAGAAGCAGTCTCCCCGCTGAGCAAGGAGACTGATGTGGGACTCGATCCCAGGACCCTGGGATCATGACCTGAGCTGAAGGCAGCAGCTTAACCAACTGAGCCATCCAGGCATCCCGAGAAAATGGTTTTTAAAAGAAAATATACTAAGATATCAACTATAACTACAACCAGGAAGACTGTGGATGTTTTCATTCCTTCCAACCGGAAGAAATGAGCTGAGCATCTGACCTATAAAGAGGTCTGTGTTTGGAGAGGACAAAGGGAAGAGAAGAAAGGAAACACTCGAGAAAAAAAGGCAGGTAATCAGAGCTAATCTCCTTGGAATGAAGTCAATAACCTAATAACCAACTGCCTCATAAACAGATGGTTATTACCTAGGAAAAGAGTCCTTCTCATTGGTATGCTTCTGACTGGATATCCCTAGTTTAGGACTGGTTATGGCAAACATAGAATTGATGAATGTATGCAATATGGCTCCCTATAAAATATAACCTAAGATATGCTACTACATGGAAGATTTTTCAAACCTGAAAATATTCACTGTTGTGAGAAACCTACACACCTCACTGACAGACTTCATCTATTATTGTGGATCATAGGGCATATATATTATAGGAAGGAAGAATGTGGATACAGGTACTCATTGTTCTTCTGTGCCTCTCAACTGCATGTATCCTTGAAATATCTGTAAAGATTCAGAGAGAAAGATCTGAACTGACAATCTGATCCTTTGTACTGGTTCATTCATCATACCTTTTAATGATTTCCATAATTTCTCCATAAATATCATGAAACAAATATGAATTTACATGGTCTCAAAACATCTTGCTGCATTAAAATATTTTTTTAAAACTAGAAAAAAGTTATAGTTTAAGTGAAAAAACAAAAGGTGCAATTAGTCCCCATCAGAAATCAGTATCGAAAACTTGTTCTCTAAGACCTCTGCACAGACTTCGTAGAGATCTCCCTGTACACAAAGCTAAATAAATCTAAGGCAAGCCATTTACCTATTCTCCATTCTTATATTCCTTCTACAATGTGCCTTTCTTCTAGGTACTAATAATACATAATCTCCAATCTTTGAATACCTCGAGACTTCTCTAAGTAAATGTACAGCCTTAAAAGGACACAATTAATTTAAAGGATGGCCAGTACACAGTGTTCTTGATGCCACCTTCATCCAACCTACTATATGATCATGCTGTCAAATTCATCATAGGAGACAGTATTCTAAAGATTAATAAATTTTATGAAAAGCTGAGGCTCAACCCGAGCAGTTCTAGGAACATCCTAAGCAAGAAACAGAAAACAGGGGCACCTAGCTATCTCAGTCAGTAGATCATGGGACTCTAGATCTTGGGGTTGTAAGTTCAAGCCCCACCCTGGGTATAGAGATTACTTAAAAATAAAATCTTAGGGGCACCTGGGTGGTTCATTTGGTTAATTGGCTGCCTTCATCTCAGGTCATGGTCCCAGAGTCCTGGGATCAAGCCCCACATCAGGCTCCTTGCTCATCAGGGAGCCTGCTTCTCCCCTGCCTACTATTCCTTGTGCTTGCTCTCTCTTTCTCTCACTCACTCTGTCAAATAAAACAGTAAAATCTTAAAAATAAATAAAAGTAAAATCTTGGGGGGAAAAATCTTGAAAGTTGGACAATAGCTAGAAAGATATATATAAAGAAGGGATACTCCAAAGGAGAAAAATAACGATGAAGAATTAAAAAGCCCTCTACATAAAATATTAAAGTATCCTAAAGTTTACAACGTATTTTTTCAAAAACTTTTTAAGTTGTGGTAAAATACTTATAAAATTTACTATTGTGATCATTTTTATATGTACTCAGTAGTATTAAGTTAAAGCACACTTTCAAATACATGATGTAAAGAGACTGGCCTAACACTTAAGAGATAGGGGTATTTTGAAAACAATTAAAACACAAATTTAGACATAGAGAATACCATCAGAACCTGAGTACATTTAATAAATGGCAGAAGACCATGTATGTAGTCACAAGCAGAAGCACAACATGGTAAAGTGCTTATGTCAGGCAACACAGGGCATAGCCCCTTATCAGAATCAGGGCCAAATGCAGCAGTACCCACTCTAAATACGTAGTATAAAAATTATGAAAAAAAAAATTTTAAAAAAAATTATGAGAACATTACATATAGATGAATTTAAATTCTAGCCCTAATCCTACTGTAAAATAGTAGAATTTTACACTGAAACTTTGGTCCCCATTACAGACCCATAAACCTGTACCTCAAACTACAGGAAAACATCAGGAATGTTATTTATTTTCAGCTTTTAACAATAAATTTGAGGTGCATGCATTAGGTTCAACCCAACTATCAAAAGCACATCTAAGGAAGCGACATAGGAAAAAGGAAAACAATGAGTCAAAGACCTATGGTGTCCTGATGGCCCATCTGTAAAACAATTCTGTAATCAAAAGTTGATATTTAATCAAGTAGTCGTAAAAATAGTTTTTACAATTATTCACGTGATGAAATTTTCTTAGCTAGCCTTGATTAAAATGGAAGATATTATACGCATTTTAGAAGATTTTTTTTTTAAGTAAGCTCTGTGCTCAACATGCGGCTTAAAGCCGACCCCAAAATCAAAAGTCACAGGCCCTATGGACTAAGCCAGCCAAGCCCCTCCTTTTCAGAAGTTTCATAACTCAGGGAAATTTTTTAATTTAAACAACCATACCTTTGAGTCCGTAAGAATTTTTGTTTGGCAGATCCTGAGCTACATTATGAACATCTGATGCCAGTTCTGCAAATGTACAAGGGAAGGTCTTAACATATTAATAAAGATATTCATCAAAAGAGAAACTGGTCAGCAACTTAGAGAAAGCCAAGCATCAAAGTTAAGTCCATACTGTGCATCAGAGAAGAAAACTTCCTGCAATCCATGAAGTTACAGGCCCGTGACTCAAGTATAAATCCTATTAGCCAGATGGCCTTTGAACATTCAATTGCATCAACTACCCTTGTTCATCAAACTCCCTTCCCACTTG
Source organism: Lutra lutra (assembly GCF_902655055.1). NCBI lineage: Eukaryota > Metazoa > Chordata > Mammalia > Carnivora > Mustelidae > Lutra > Lutra lutra. The sequence goes on from NC_062290.1 coordinate 57,760,467, forward strand.
TCAAGAGCATTCCAATGTTTAGCAAGTTATACTTAGTATGTTTACATTTAATAAACTAGCATTCTGACTACCCTTCAGTCTATTTTGGTTAATGGAGGTCTGCTCTAAGGAATGGATCTATTATCCTGTCAAAAGTCAGGTTTCTGAGCCTATAATTATGGCTGAGGGCCAGACTTAGAACTCTCTTGTTTCCAACAAGACAATGCCACTCCATGATGCCCCTAGAGAAACAGCCAGGCTCTATCAACAGAATCCTTTAACTGCATTCTGCATTAAACACATTTGCTTATTTTTTAGCAAGGAATCAGCTACCCTAATTGAGAATGAGGGGAAGGGAGAGGAAGAGATAGAGACAAGACAAAAGGGAAAAGAACAGGAAGCAGAATGAGAAAAAATAAAAGTTAACAGTTAATCAACTAATTCAACATTGTTTTAGCACCTGATTTCAAAATCAGTAAAGGTTATGAATAAAGCTACTTTACATTCTGTGCAGGTTTTTGTGTGGCTATTTTTCATTCCTCTTCAATAAAATACAAGGGTTGGGACTATAAGACTATTGTGAATGTATGCTTTTATACCAGGAATGTATGAGTTCCAGTTATTCTGCCACCTTCACTAACACCTGGTAGCATCAGTTTCCTCCCATAGCCATTTATTGTTTTAGATTTTTTTTAAAAGACTATTTATTTGACAGAGAGAGGGAGAGAAAGAGAAAACAAGCAGGCAGAGCAACAGGCAGAGGAAGAGGGAGAAACAGGCTCCCCAAACAGTAGGCCCAATCCCAGGGCTCCATCCCAGGACCCTGGGATCCTGACCTGAGGGGAAGGTAGCCACGTAACCTAATGAGCCACCTAGGTGCCCCTAGATTTTTTTTTTAAAGTAACCTCTACACCAAACATAAGGCATGAACCTATAACTCCAAGATGTTCTCATGTTCTACTGATTGAGCCAGTCAGGCACACCTCTAAAGCCATTTTTATTAATGAAAAGTGGCCACCTATTATGTTTTAATTTGATTTCTCCTACAACAATGACAATGAGCACATTTTTATCTTCCTCTCTGAAGTATCTGTTCAAACTTTTTGCTCATTTTTTAATAACTTTTTATTTTAAAATAACTACAGATTCACTAGAAGTTATCCATCAACCTAATGATTATATGCCCCATAATTAATAGCACAACAATTAAAAAAAAAAAAAAAAACCGGCACAGGGGCACCTGGATGGCTCAGTCGGTTAAGCATCTGCCTTTGGCTCAGGTCATGATCCCAGGGTCCTAGGATAGAGCCCCATGTCAGGATCCCTGCTCAGCAGGGAATCTGTTTCTCCCTCTGCCTACTGTTCCACCTGTTTGTGCTCTGTAAAATAAATTAAAACAAAACAAAATAAAAACTGGCATAGATACAAAGTGTGTGTATGATTCTAGGTCATCTTTTTATTTTGGTAAAATACACTTAAAGGGCGCCTGGGTGGCTCAGTGGGTTAAAGCCTCTGCCTTCGGCTCAGGTCATGATCTCAGGGTCATGGGATCAAGCCCCGCATCGGGTTCTCTGCTCTGCGGAGAGCCTGCTTCCCCTATCTCTCTCTCTGCCTGCCTCCCTGCCTACTTGTGATCTCTGTCAAATAAATAAATAAAAATCTTAAAAAAAAAAAAACTTGAAATACACATTCCCCCCACCAAAAAACCTTACCACATTAACCCTTCTTAGTAGAACTCATTACCATTAAGTATATTCACAATGTTATACAAACCAACACCACTATCCATTTCCACAACTTTTTCATTTTTTGTTCATTTTTAATTGCTCATTTATTTTATCGGGCTGCTTGTTTTCTTATGAGTTTTAAGAATTCTTTATATAGGGCGCCTGGGTGGCTCAGTGGGTTAAGCCTCTGCCTTCAGCTCAGGTCATGATCCCAGGGTCCTGGGATCGAGCCCCGCATCGGGCTCTCTGCTCAGCGGGGAGCCTGCTTCCCCCTCTCTCTCTGCCTGCCTCTCTGCCTACTTGTGATCTCTGTCAAATAAATAAATAAAATCTTAAAAAAAAAAAGAATTCTTTATATATTCTGTGTACAAATCCCTTTTCAAATGGGGGTTTGGAGGTACCTGGCTGGCTTAGTCAGTAAAGCATGTGACTCTTGATCTCTGTGTTGCAGGTTCAGACCCCATGTTGGGTGGAAAGATTACTTAAAAATAAAATATAAAAAATGGGAGTTTTAAAAATATTTCCTCCTAAACTATGCCTTGTCCTTTCCTCCTAAACTATGCCTTGTCCTTTCATCTTATTTTCTTTTCAAGAACCAAGTTTTTCTTTCATAACTTGTGCTTCTTGTGCCCTATGTAAGAAATCTTGCCTAACCCAAGGTGACCTGAGATTTGCCCCTGTATTTTCTTCAGATGTTGTCCTTTCAGGTTTCACTTTTAGAACTATTGCCTACTTGATGTTATTTTTTTGTGTGTAGGACAGGATAATACATACCACTGAACTGCCTTGAAACTATTGTCCTAAATCAATTAATTAGCCATCTATCTGTGGGTTTATTCTAGATATGCTATTACATAATTGATCAGCCTCAATGCTTTGCCAAATCCATACATCATTGTAGCTTTGGATTAACTTTTCTTAAGGGGCACCTGGGTGGCTCAATGGGTTGAGCTTCCAACTCTTGGTTTCGGCTCAGGTCATCATTTCAGGGTCATAAGAGAGAGTCCATGTTGGGTTCCATGCTGCATAAGGAGCCTACTGAAGATTCTATCTCCCCACCCCCACCCCAAAAAAAGATTCTATCTCTCCCCCTGCTCCTCTCCCCACTGTCAAATAAATAAAGTAACTTTTGAAATAAAGGAGTATGATCTAAGCTTTGCTATTCTTTTTCAAAATTCTTTGGGCTATGCCAGTTCCTGTATTTTTCTATAAAAACTTTATTTTTAAAAACATTTTGTTTGCCAGAGAAAGAGAAAGAATAGAGCATGTGTGTGCAAGAGCATAAGCAGCGGGGAGTGGCAGACAGAAGGAGAAGCAGGCTCCATGCTAATCAAGGAGTCTGATGCAGGACTCCATCCCAGAATCCTGGGATCATGACCTTAGCTAAAGGCAAAGGCTTAACCAACTGAGCCACTCAGGCATCTCCTCTACAAAAAACTTTAAAATCAAGTTGTCCATTTACACTACAAAAGTCTTCAAGGATTTTTTCAAAGACTTTATTTATTTGAGAGAGAGAGAGAGCACAAGCGGGAAAGGGGCAGAGAGAAACAGACTCCACACTGGGCAGAGAGCCTAATGTGGGGCTTAATCCCAGAACTCTGGGATCATGACCTGAGCCGAAGGCAGATGCCCAACAGACTGAGCCACTGAGGCACCCCTAAGATTTTTATTAAATTCATACTGCACCCAAATACCACTTTGAGAAAAAATAACTTTTTAATGATATATTGAGTGATCTAGTTCATAAATGCTGAGTAGCTCTCTCCTTTCTAAGGTCTTGATATTTCTCATCAAGATGCGTAATTTTCAACATACAAATATTGCACACACTTTGATTTAATAAAAGTATTTCATGGTTTTGTAATACTATAAATGATACTTTTTTTCCTTTTTAATTCTCATTTGTAATTGTTCATTGCTAGCACAGAAACACAGTCTTGATTTTAGGAGTGGTCACACAAGTACATGCATTTGTTCGACTTCACCTACTTGGACCCTTTAAAAAGGAGAAATATTATTGCCTATGAAATATATCTCAACAAACCTGACATTTTAAAAAACTAGCAAGAAAAATTTTCACAAGGTGCACTACCACAAATTAATACGACCAGAGCCAGTAAAAACCAAATTTCACAACAGTGAAAGTTGTAATATATAAAAATGGTATATCCTTCCATTTATTTCTTGAAACTTCTGATTATGTATCTTAAATGTAAGATTTTACGTTTTACATTTTCATAGGTATAAGTCTTATCATCCTGCTTATCATTAGACTTCTTCCTAAGCATTTGATGTTTTTTGAGGCTCATTTTTTCCATTTTCTCTTTGTTGATGGTTTGTAGAGATATATCTACTGAACTTCTACCTAGTACCTTTTAAAACTTCCTTATTTTGGGGTGCCTGGGTGACTCAGTCGTTTAGCATCTGCCTTCAGCTCCACATCGGGTTCCCTGCTCAGCGGGAAGCCTGCTTCTCCCTCACCCACTCCCCCTGCTTGTGTTCCCTCTTTCGCTGTGTCTCTCTGTCAAATAAATAAATAAAATCTTTAAAAAAAAAAAATTCCCTTATTTTAATATTTAACTAGATTTTTATATCACTGCCAGGAATGACAGGCTTTTCCTCTCTTTCCAACCCTTCTGACTTTTTTCATTCCTTACTGCAATGACTACAACCTCTAGTATACTGGCATATGGAAACATTAAGAATAGGGGCACCTGGGTGGCTTAGTCATCATGATCCCAAGGTCCTGGATTGAGCCCTACATCAGACTCCCTGCTTGGAGCGAAGCCTGCTTCTCCCTCTCCCACTCCCCCTGCCTGTGTTCCTGCTCTTGCTATCTCTCTCTGTCAAATAAATAAAACCTTTAAAAAAGAAAAAAAAAAAAGGGGGCGCCTGGGTGGCTCAGTGGGTTAAAGCCTCTGCCTTCAGCTCGGGTCATGGTCTCAGGGTCTTGGGATCGAGCCCCACATCGGGTTCTCTGCTCGGCAGGGAGTCTGCTTCCTCCTCTCCCTCTCTGCCTGCCTCTCTGCCTACTTGTGATCTCTGTCAAATAAATAAATAAAATCTTAAAAAAAAAAAAAAAAAAAAAAAAAGGAACAGTAGAGAAAAAATATTCAACACATCACCATTAACCATAACACTTGCTGTAAGTTTTGTAGATATCCCCTACCTGATTAAGGAAATTTCCTTGCATTCCAGATTTGCCAGTTTTTTAAAAAATCAGAAAAAAGATGTCGGCTTTTGTCAAATGCTTTTCCTTATTGAAATCAGAAGAATGTTTAGCTTTACTCAGTTGAAGCATGAACACGAGGCACCTGGGTAGCTCGGTGGGTTAAGCCTCTGCCTTCAGCTCAGGTCATGATCTCAGGGTCCTGGAATCCAGTCCCACATCAGGCTCTCTGCTCAACGGGGAGCCTGCTTCCCCCTCTCTCTGCCTGCCTCTCTGCCTACTTGGGATCACCCTCTGTCAAATAAATAAAATCTTTAAAAAAAAAAAAAAGTATGAATAATACTAATTTTTGTTTTTGAGATATAATTCATACAGCAGAAAATCCACTCGTTCAAGGTACACAATTGAGAAGTGTTTAGTATATTCACAAGTTGCACAATAATCATGACTATCTATTCCAGAATATTTTCATCACTCCCAAGAAGAAATCTTGAACTTATTAGTAGTCACTCCCCATTTTTCCCAAACATTCCCAACCCTATGCAACCAATAGTCTACTTCTATTTATCTGCCTGATCTGCATATTTCATACAAAAGAAATCACACCATATAAAGTATGTGGTCCTTTAGGCCTGGCTTCTTTCACTCAGCATGTCTTGAAGATTCATCCACGTTGCAGTATGTATCAGCACTTCATTCCTTCTAATAGTAGAATGAACATTCCATTGTATGGATAATATACCACATTTTACTCATCCATTCACCCACTGAAGGACATCTGTTTCGACATTTTTGACTGCTATGAATTATGCTTCTATAAACATCTGTACACAAGGTTTTTACATAAAGCTAGGTCTTCCATTCCCTTGAGTATATATCTAGGAGGTGACTGGTTTTTTTAATGTTAAAGAAACTTGACTACCAAAAATACATTTAACATGCCATGAGGTTATTATCCTTTTTTATCTTACTGAATGGTTTTCCAGTATTTTGGCTTAAAATTTTCACATCTGTGTTGAAGAGAGAGATTAACCTGCAATTTCAAATGTTAGCACAAGATTTATTGACATGAAGTATCTTACAATCTTTTAATATCAGATATTAATTATAATTGTAATTACTACTTTAATTATAAAAATATAAATTATATAGAATACATGTTACAATTATAATAACTACAATTATAATTAATATCAATATCCCTTTTATCACTCCTATAACCAATTAAGTATACTTCTTTTCCTTCTGTTGATCAGTCTCAGAGTAAGCTTATCAATTTTACTAGTCTTTTCAAATTACCATTTTTATAACTTTTGATGATCCTCTCTATAACATCTTTGATTTCTAGTTCACTGACTTTGCTTCTGTGGTGATGGCACAGTCCTATTTTTTGACCATGATAGGTATTACATGGAAGTTTGCTTTTATATTTATTGAACTATACTTTTATATTTGTGGTTAGAATTCATGAATTGTCAAAACAGGTTTTTATAAATCCAAGAGCTAATATATGTATGTTACCATGAAAAAAATCCCAGGAGCTCTATTAAATAAACATGCCAATAACCAAGTATTTAGCCATGAATTTCCAAAATGAAACTATCCAAAAACATCAGGCTACAGAAAAAAATCTGCAAAAGCAACTGATGCCCAAACTTACCTATCATCCACTACATTATGTGGCCAAACTTCTATCCACCATGAATGGTACTTTTCAGTAACAAGTCTTTCCCTGAGAACTTACATGTATCTCTGACACAATGAGATTTGAGTGTGATTTTATACTGACATACACAGATTAATTAAAGGCTCTCCCTCAGAGTATGGAAGGAAAAAAAAAACAAATACTTTATGGTCAATGAGATTTTTTTTTTTTTTTTCCAATTAGATTTTTTAAGTGAGACTTTGGAGGTAAGAACCAGCTAATACTCTCAGAGGTAGGACAGCAGCCTGTTTTTTCATTCTCCACAGGCACCACACCTTTGTATGTTAAAGACTCAAACATTAAAAACACATTAGACAACAGATACTTACCAGTTCCCTCATCTGCACCATTATGAGTAGCTTCCCAAACTACTGGCTTTGTAACGCACTCATCTACAGATGGAGAATCTGAATAGTCCGCAGGATTAAATGTCCTTGGGTTTGAAAAAAAAATAATTAAGGTAAATGCAACAATTGCCAAAGTCACAAGGTCAACCATACATCATCTTCCCCCACATCCAAAAAATACCCTGTCCTTTCTAAAAGCCATCTTAAGAAACTTCACACTCCTTCTCCTATTTAATTATGGCTATGTCTTCTGGCCATCAGGACGCAGATCTTCTGAAAAGCAGTGACTGACTAGGGACCTTCCATACACTCTTGTATGACGCCCTTATTTCCCTAAACTGCTGCCCTCTGCATCCTGAAACAGAGAAGCACAACCATAATTGTATTAGGAAGCATAAGGACTCTAATGAAAAGCTCCCTTAAAAACTAAGGCCAGACTTCAACAGTCTTTTCTTCCCAAGTAAGAAGCTAGATTCTTTTAGTACATCTGAAGAAAATGTTCCGTTCAGGGTTTTTATTCCATTAAAATTCTAAACACCCATGATTAAGAAGTCTAACTAAAATCAAATTAATACTATTTCTAAAATTTCAGAACACAATTTAAAATTTTTCTCAGATTTACTGAGATTATCATTGACGAAGAAAAAAAATCACTAAAGAATATTTTTGAAAGTAAACCACAAAATCTACTAAATAGTCTAAAGCGACTGGGCTGGGCACATACAGTATGTTAAAGTGTTCCAGCAAGTCTGCACCCTATGTATTCATCCTTCCTTCATCCACAATGACCTCATTCAAGAAACAGAAATGGCGGGGTGCCTGGGTAGCTCAGTGGGTTAAAGCCTCTGCCTTCGGCTCAGGTCATGATCCCAGAGGCCTGGGATCGAGCCCCACGTGGGGCTCTCTGCTCCGCGGGGAGCCTGCTTCCTCCTCTCTCTCTCTCTCTCTGCCTGCCTCTCTGTCTACTTGTTATTTCTCTCTCTCTGTCAAATAAATAAGATCCTTAAAAAAAAAAAAAAAGAAAAAGAAAAGAAAGAAACAGAAATGGCCAGAGATATCACTAAGTCAGCAAACACCTCCCATTCCCCCAAAGCTGCTCTGGAGCTAGGGAAGAGACAAAAGGGTTTTGCTAGAACCAATTCCCTTCCTTTCTTGACTGTCATATACAGATGGCTTCTACAAGAAGCTTAAAAACTTTACCTAAAATTCCAAGGGAAGCTAAAGTTTTAGAAGCAGCAAAAGGTAGAATAACCAGAAATTATGAATAAACAACAGATTACACTACCTACGGGGGCGGGGGGGGGGCTTCCACTTTTACATACATAAACATTGCATTTACTCACCATTCAAAGAAAATTAATGGATTTATCAACATAACTCTTAGGCAGTGGTCTTCAACTAGGGGTGATTGTGCACCTCCCTCCCAAGGAACATCTAACAATATCGGAAGACGTTTTTTGATCATTACAACTTGAGGAAGGGTTCTACTGACATCTAGTAGGGAGAGGCCAGGGATGTTGCTAAACATCCTATAATGTAAAGGATACTGCACCACTTCAAAAACCTATTATTAAATCTAAAATGTCAACAGAGCCAAGGACAGAAATTCTGCTCTAAAGTCCACTGTGATACTATTTTATTTGTACTATTTCACTTTTTCACTATTTCCTCTTTTTAATATAGAATTAACATCAGACTCACCAGGATAAATAAATTGGGTACAGGACAGAGGAAGAAAAACATTGGGAGTAATAACTAGAGAGGGTAATAACTATAAATATAGGATGGCTCAGACTTACCCCATGCCTTGGGTTGAGAATCTTCCTGCCCCTCTCCCTCTTCCACGTCCAAATCCTTAAAAACAAAATAGTACTGTTAAATAGTATTTATGTCCTACACAATCATAATTCTACCAACTTCATTCTCTTATGCACCCACCAAAACACCACTGTCATTGTGCCTAACAGCACCAACATTCCTACCCAGTGCACCCAATCTGCCGGTCCCTAATGACACAACTGTAAACACAGTTACTGATTTTAAAGGACAGAAGGGATTTAATTCTACTTGTATAGTACTCCTTGATATGCAGCAGCTTAATACAGGCAGCTTATATTACTAACTATTCAGGGGTGCCTGAGTGACTCAGTTGGTTAAGCATCCTACTCTTGGTTTCCGCTCAGGTAATAATCTCAGAGTTGTGGGATCAAGCCCCGCGTCAGTTCTGTGCTCAGCACAGAGTCAGGTTATCTCTCCCCCGCTGCTCCTCACCCTGCAACCCACCTTCCAGGCTTGCGCATGCACACACACACTCTCCCTCAAATATGTAAAATCTTAAAAAAAGGAAAAAGACCATTTTATTCAGCAACTCTCCAGTTTTTCTTAACATCCCAAGCTGTGGACTAAAGAAATAAATGCAAGAGCTATAACTATACAACTCTTGGAGAAAATATAGCACAAAAACTTCATGACACTGAATCTATAATGGTTTTTTACAACAGGATACCAAAGATACAGTCAAAACAAACAGACATTACATTCGTGCATCAAAGACATCTACAGGTGCCCCTGGGTGGCTCAGTCAGTTAAGTGTCTGCCTTCAGCTCAGGTCACCATCTCAGGGTACTGGGATGGAGCCCCACATAGGGCTCCCTGCTCAGCGGGGACTCTGCCTCTCCTTCTGCCCCTCCCCACCCCCACTCATGCTCCCTACCTCTCTCACAAATAAATAAAATCTTCGGGAAAGAAAAAAAGGACCCTATATCAGAGTGCCAGCTAGCTCAGTCAGTAGAGCATACAACTCTCGATCCTGGGGTTTTAAGTTAGAGTCCCATGCTGGGTGTACATATTACTTAAAAATAAAATCTTTAAAAAAAAAAAAAAGAAAAAAAAGATGAGGTATCTGCGTTGCTCGCTCACTCATATGAACTATACTGTATGTGAATTCTATCTCAAGAAGTTATTTTTGCTCTAAAGTTACCAAGAAAGAAAGCAGGAGAAAAAACACAACTGCTCTTGATAGGTGGACTCATGCATACCCTTTGTAAGAAAAGAAAATTCATTTCAAATTCACACAAGTGCCAAAAGGCACTTATGGTAGTTAAATATTAAGAAAACAGTGGCAAGATCTTAAAGGGGGATGCTGCTCAGAAGTTATTAAACAAACCTGGAATACTTGAGCCAAAAAGCAAGCTGTTCATGAGAAAAAGAAAAAGGAATTTATAAAAGAAACACGTAGCCTTGGCAAAAATTCAAGAAATCTTACAAGTACCCTGGAAAAAGTCTGTTATCAACTGCATATCTGTCTCCAAAGATCAAAAGCTGCACCAAGTACTGACCACAAACATGCCAAATAGCCTAAGCAGATATTTATTTTATTTATTTATTTATTTTTAAAAATATTTTTGTTTATTTATTTGACAGACAGATCACAAGTAGGCAGAGAGGCAGGCAGAGAGAGACAGGAGGAAGCAGGCTCCCTGCTGAGCAGAGCCCGATGCAGCACTCGATCCCAGGACCCTGAGATCATGACCTGAGCCTAAGGCAGAGGCTTTAACCCACTGAGCCACTCAGGCACCCCTAAGTAGATTTTAAAAGTCAAATCCATTATTCCCAGAAATTTTTGCAAGATAACAAAATTGTTTTTTCCTATTTACCTGGCTAGTAACACTACCGGTAACATTGTTTTCTGTGTATATATGATTTCCCTACACTGTTATCTGGTACAAACAGCTATTTCTGTCTAATAGCTCATAATAAAGATTTGTGGTCTTTTAATTAAAACAAAAACAAAAACACAAGACTAAAGAATATTATCAAAAAGAATAAACCAATATTAGGATACATGCTATCTTTTCCCAAGAGGTCTCTCTAGGGACTCTGTATCACATCTTTGTTGAATGCTCAAGTTTTCAGTTGTTTAATATTTAGGTTTTTTACCCTGAGAGCCTGAACAGAAAAGTTGCTCATTTCCTTTGAAAAAGCCTTAACACAGAAAACAGGCAATAGCCTTTAGTGGAGGCAGACCCTAACTGCAGACATTCCCCACCTCCCCAGTACCCAACATGTGTGACCTAAATAAAAGCAAGGAGGGACAGTGATCCTAATCTAAGATGACAGAAAGCAATCCCTTTCCCTCATTCCCGTAAGACTATATGGAGAACTTTGCTAACAGCCAAATGTGCCAGAAACTGTGTCATCTTGAATTTATTACTGCACACTCTGAGTCATGACATGAAACATCTCTAAGGTCCTAACTAGTTCTAAGGCTTTTTTGTATAGACAAAAATTTCCCAATTTTCATGACTGGTTCAATGATAAATACAGTTGTCATGTTGACTATGAGCTGCCTCCATGCCCAGAGAACTATTCAGTCCATACCAAAAGCAGGGCATCTCTGGGGCTTGCCTGACTCAGAGACTTGGGAGTCAAGCAAGTTCTGCCTTTCTGTCCCTAGATTAGAGTATATTCTCAGACAGCAATATGCCTTTCCAACCTCCAAGCAGCATAAACAAGTTAAATGATAATAGCAAAATCTCTCTGGGATTCAGTGAGGAATAAAGCTTAGAATCCACCCTCATATCACATATATTAGCTTGTCCTTAGCAAAGAAGTCTGATTCTAAATGTGTTATGGAGACACCTGGGTGGCTCAGTCATTTGACCGGCAGACTTGATTTTGGCTCAGGTCATCAGGATTCTGAGACTGAGCCCCAGTCAAGCTCTGTACTCATAAAAGGGAGTCTCCTTGAGCTTCTCTCTCCCTCTCCCTCTGCAAGCTCCCTGTCCCCGCCCCCACCCCCCCACACCCTGCTCCCAGCATTCTGTGCTGAGCGCAGAGCCAGACATGGTGCTCAATCCCATGACCCTGAGACCATGATCTGAGTGGAAATCAAGACCCACCCAGGCACCACAATAACTAAATCGTTCTAAAAATAACAAATAAAGGTATTACACTAAATGTTTCAGGAATTAATGGACTCTAAAACTAGTATATAAAGAGTGATTTTTTTTCTTAAAGGATATTTAAGAAATACTCTGAGCTGACTGTCCAACCCCTTGGTGCTGCTCCCCACTCTGCCACTAGTTGAAGGTGTTAGTACACCTTCATACCCTAGATGCCATGCATCCTGCTTGGCAGGGAGTGATTGGGTTCCATCTCCTCCTCCATGAAAAGAGACCCCCTGCCGCCTTTGGACTGAGTAAGCTTCCCCTTTTGTGGTGACAATTTTATTTTTTTTTATTTTACTTAAAATCAATTAATTAACACATAGTTTATTATTGGTTTCTGAGGGAGAGGTCAGTGATTCATCAATCTTATATAATACCCAGTGCTCATGACATAACGTGCCCTCTTTCATGCCTATCACCCAGTTACCCCATCCCTCCACCTACCACCCCTCCAGCAACCTTCAGTTTGTTTCCTATAGTTGTCTCATATGATCTATAGCCTTCTCTGATTTGATATTTTATGTTTCCCTCCCTTCCCTTGTGGAGACAATTTTTTTTTAAATATTTATTTATTTGACAGAGATATCACAAGTAAGCAGAGAGGCAGGCAGAAAGAGAGGGGAAAGCAGGCTCCCTGCTGAGCAGAGTGCCCGATGTGGGGCTCGATCCCAGGACCCTGAGACCATGACCTGAGCCGAAGGCAGAGGCTTAACCCACTGAGCCACCCAGGTGCCCCCCTTGTGGAGACAATTTTAGAAATTCCCACATAGGGTGTACCTGGGTGACTCAGTTGTTTAGGTAACTGCCTTTGGCTCAGGTCATGATCTCAAGAGTTCTGGGATCAAGTCCCACATGCAATTCCCACATGCAACTCCCTGCTCAGCAGGGAAGTCTGCTACTCCCTCTCCCTCTGTTCCTCCCCCAACCCTTGCTTAGTTCTCTCAAATAAATCTTTAGGAAAAAAAAAAATTCCCCAACTGGAAGATAATTTCTCCTAAGCCCCATTACAGGCAGGGTTGTTCAGGATGGTTCAAGGAAAAACCCCAATTCAAATTAGCTAATGCAAGAGAGGCAAAATTAGTTTTATATAACTGGGGCAGTTTGAGGGATAGGCATTCCTGAATCCAGGGACAGAAAACACATATAAAAAAGGATATTTATATAGTCTCAGTACTCCCCTCAGAAAGTATTTATTAATTACAAAGTGCAGGGTAGTAACTTCAAGGAGAAATTGAGCATAAACTACTGTTCTTAAATAAGAAATCAAAACTAACAACACTAGCAATGGGATAAACCTTTATCATGTGCCCTCTAATGTGATCCACATTTTGTGGTATTCCTGTCAAAAATAAGTAACAGGTTAACTATACTGGCATTAAAATAAAATTTAAAAACACCAAATAACATCAATGTATTCATGAAGCTTCTCAGACTGATATTAAAGGACATTCTACAAGACAGTCCATATGCTTCAAAAGCATTAACGCCATGAAATACCAAGATTATTCCAGACTAATGAACTATTTTAGATTGAATGACACTAAAGAGACATGAGAGCCAAGATTTTTTTTTTATTTATTCATTTGACAGATCACAAACAGGCAGAGCCAAATACAATGTGTGATACTGGACTGGATCCTAGACCAGAATACTTTTTTGCTATAAAGAACATTACAGGATAACTTTTCAGCAAGGCCTGTAAATTGCATCAATAGTAATTTCCTGTTTTTATCACTGTAAGATACCTCCATGAGAGAATTTTTTTTCCCCCTTAGGAGATATACACTAAAATATTAAGGGGTAAAATGGTATTATGTTGGAATTTATAAAAAAGGTTTCGGAAAAGAAAAAAACAAGAATATATGTATATACATATATGTGTGTGTGTGTATATATATATATATAAAACAATGAAAAAATAGTAAAACATCAAAATTCAGGAAATCTGAGTACTCATTACACAATTCTATATACTTTATTTCAAGGTAAAATGTTAAAGCTGCACCCTGAGCACTTCTGTGTATATTTTCATATTCCAATAAGTAGTTTTTAATTCTGTTAAAAAAAAAAAATCCAAGTTGTTTTCCATATTTACATTAGCTGCTCCTTCTACACAGAATATTACTACTCAGATTTTCACATGGCTTTATTCCTCCTCAGCAACCTCCTCGGGTCACTCAATCTAAAGATGACTCTACTGGATGACTAGCTGGCTTAGCCGGTAGAGCATAAGATTCCTGATCTAGGAGTTTTGAGTTCAAGCCCCACATTGGGTGTACAGATTTGTTACTAAAAGAAATTAAAAACAAACAGAAGTAATAATGAAGAAGACCCCACTGACAGCTGATCACCAATCATTTTCTTAAGTCAAACAGTGATTTTACTTGACTGTCTCTTCTCCTTCCCACCCCATATGTAAGGGACCATGCCTTACTCCCATCATTATCTGCAACAATAAAACAGGTATTTAAATATTAGTTGTTGCAGCACCAAAGAAATAAAAAACAATTATTAAGAACATATTATGAGCAACTATATGTAACAAATTAGATAATCTGGAAGAAATGGATGCATTCCTAGAGACATATAAACTACCAAAACTAAAGCAGGAAGAAACAGAAACCCTGAACAGACCCATAACCAACAAGGAAACTGAAGCAGTAATCAAAAATCTCCCAACAGGGCGCCTGGGTGGCTCAGTGGGTTAAGCCTCTGCCTTCGGCTCAGGATATGATCTCAGGGTTCTGGGATCGAGTCCCACATCGGGCTCTCTGCTCCTCAGGGAGCCTGCTTCCTCCTCTCTCTCTCTGCCTGCCTCTCTGCCTACTTGTGATCTCTGTCTGTCAAATAAATAAATAAAATCTTTAAAAAAAAAAAAAAATCTCCCAACGAACAATAGTCCAGGGCCAGCTGGCTTCCCAAGGGAATTCTACCAAACATTTAAAGAAGAATACATAGCTCTTCTTCTGAAACTGTTCCCCCTCAAAACAAACCAGAAATGGAAGGAAAACTTCCAGACTCTTTTTATGAGACCAGCATTACCTTGATCCCAAAAGCAGACAAAGCCCTCACCAAAAAGGATAATTATCACTATCAATTATCAACATCACTGATAAACATGGATGAAAACATTCTCAACAAGGGGTGCCTAGGTGGCTCAGTGGTTAAGCCTCTGCCTTCAGCCGGGTCATGATCTCAGGGTCCAGGGATCAAGCCCCGTGTCAGGCTCTCTGCTCAGCAGTGAGCCTGCTTCCCCTCTCTCTCTGCCTGCCTCTCTGCCTACAATCTCTGTCAAATAAATAAAACCTTAAAAAAAATTTTTTTTTTCTCAACAAAATACTAGCAAATAGAATCCAACAGTACATTAAAAGGATTATTAACCACTACCAAGTAGGATTTATTCCTGGGCTACAAGGTTGGTTGAACACCCATAAATCAATCAGTATGGTACACTACATTAAAGAAGGACAAGAACCATGAGATACTCTAAACAGATGCAGAAAAAGCACTGGACAAAGTACAGCATCCTTTCTTGATTAAAACTCTTCACAGTGCTGGGATAGAGAGTCCATACCTAAATATCATAAAAGCCATCTAAGAAAAACCCACAGTGAGTATCATTCTCAATGGGGAAAAACGGAGAGCTTTTTCCCTAAGGTCAGGAACATGGCAGGGATGTCCACTATTGCTACTGCTATTCAACATAGTACTAGAAGTCCTAGCCTCAGCAATCAGACAACAAAAAGAAATAAAAGGCATCCAAATCAGCAAAGCAGAAGTCAAACTCTCACTCACTGCAAATCACATGATACTTTATGTGGAAAACCCAAAAGACTACACCCCAAAATTGCAAGAACTCATACACACAGGAATTCAGTAAAGTGGGAGGATATAAAATCAATGCACAGAAATCAGTTCCATTTCTATAGACCCAGCAATGAGACAGGAGAACGAAAATTAAGGAGCTAACCCCATTTACATTTACACCCAAGATTGTAAGACATCTACGAATAAATCTAACCCAAGAGGCAAATGATGTGCCTCAGAAAACTATAGACTACCCATGAAAGAAACTGAGGAAGACACAAAGAAATGGGAAAACATTTCACGCTCATGGATTGGAAGAACAAATATTGTTAAAATATCTATGCTGCCTAGAGCTGTCTACACATTTAATGCAATCTCTTTCAAAATACCATCAACTTTTTTCACAGAAATGGAACAAATAATCTTAAAATTTGTATGAAACCAGAAAAGACCCCAAATAGCCACAGGAAGGTTGAAAAAGAAAACCAGAGCTGGTGGCATCACAATTCTGGACTTCAGGCTCTATTACAAAGCTGTAATCATCAAGACGGAATGGTAGTGGCACAAAAACAGACACATAGATCAAGGGAACAGAAGAGAGAACCAAGAAATTAATCCTCAACTCTATAGTCAACTAATCTTCGACAAACCAGGAAAGAATATCCAATGGAAAAAAGTCTCTTCAACAAATGGGTGTTGGGAAAATTGGACAACCACATGCAAAACAATGAAACTGGACCATTTCCTTATACCATACACAAAAATAGACTCAAAATGGATGAAAGACCTAATGTGAGACAGAAATCCATCAAAATCCTTGAGGAGAATATAGGCAGCAACCTCTTCCACCTTGGCCGCAGCAACTTCTTCCTAAAGACATTGCCAAAGGCAAGGGAAGCAAGGGCAAAAATAAACTATTGGGACCTAATCAAGATAAAAAGCTTTTGCACAGCAAAGGAAACAGTCAACAAAACCAAAGACAGGGGTGCCTGGGTGGCTCAGGTCATGGTCCCAGGGTCCTGGGATCGAGCCCCATGTAGGGCTCTCTGCTCAGCGGGGAGCCTGCTTCCTCCTCCCTCTCTCTCTGCGTCCTTGTGATCTCTGTCCATAAAAAACAAACAAACAAAAACAAAACAAACAAAAAAAGACAACCAACAGAATGGGAGAAGGTATTTGCACGTAACATGTCAGATAAAGGGCTAGTATCCAAAACCTATGAAGAACTTACCAAATTCAACACCCAAGGAACAAATAATCTAATCAAGAAATGGGTAGAAGACATGAACAGACATTTCTGCAAAGAAGACATACAAATGGCCAACAGACACATGAAAAAGTGCTCAATATCACTCAACATCAGGGAAATACAAATCAAAACCACAATGAAATACCATTTCACACTAGCAAGAATGGCTAAAATTAACAAGTCAGTAAATGGCCCAGTGAGAATGGCTAAAATTAACAAGTCAGTAAAGGACAGATGTTGTTGGTAAGGATGTGGAGAAAGGAGAACCCTCCTACACTGTTGGTGGGAACGCAAGCTGGTGCAGCCACTCTGGGAACAGTAATGGAGGTTCCTCAAAAAGTTGAAAATAGAGCTACCCTATGACCCAGCAATTGCATTACTGGGTATTTACCCCAAAGCTACAAATATAGTGATCTGAAGAGGCACATGCACCCCAACGTTTATAGCAGCTATGTCCACAACAGCCAAACTATGGAAAGAGCCCAGATGTCCACTGACGAATGGATAAAGATGTGGTGTGTAGGGGGAAAAAAAAGATGTGGTGTGTGTATGTATATACATGTGTGTGGGGAATATATACACACATGTATACACACACATGTATACACATGTGTGTATACACACACACACACGTATATACATACACACACAAGTTCAAGCCCCACATAGGGCACAGAGCTTACTTTAAAAATAAATGAATGAGGGACGCCTGGGTGGCTCAGTTGGTTAAGCAGCTGCCTTCGGCTCAGGTCATGATCCCAGCGTCCTGGGATCGAGTCCCACATCAGGCTCCTTGCTTGGCGGGGAGCCTGCTTCTGCCTCTGCCTCTGCCTGCCATTCTGTCTGCCTGTGCTCGCTCGCTCTCCTCTCTCTCTGACAAATAAATAAAAATTTAAAAAAAAAAAAAAATGAATGAGGGGCGCCTGGGTGGCTCAGTGGGTTAAAGCCTCTGCCTTCGGCTCAGGTCATGATCCCAGGTTCCTGGGATCCAGCCCCGCATCAGGCTCTCTGCTCAGCAGGGAGTCTGCTTCCTCCTCTCTCTCTCTGCCTGCCTCTCTGCCTACTTGTGATCTATCTCTGTCCATCAAATAAATAAAATTTCTTCTAAATAAATAAATAAATAAGTGAATAAAATACATAAATATACTAATACAGACTCCAAAAAATACTGGCTATATATGCTATTCCCTATGAAACAATAAATTCCTCTCTACTTATCTCTTGCCTGCTTTTCAGAGTGGTTGGAAAAACACATTTTAGTTACTCCCTCATCCTGTGAATATAAATGGCTAATACCAACAAGGAACATTCCTTGAAATGTAGTTCCAGAAGTCCTAGGAAAGGTCAGCAGGACTGTCAACCTTTTACCACTGATAAGCTATTAAAGGGCCTGCTGATAAACATCGCTTGCCTGACATTTCAGTAATTCAGCTTTAACCAAAATCCTTGGCCAAGTTTTATTTATGTGAGAGAGAGAGAGAGAGCAGGGGAGCGCACCATGAGCAGGTGAAGGAGCAGAGGGAGAAGCTGACTTCCTGCTGAGCAGGGAGCCCGATGTAGGACTTAATCCCAGGACCCTGAGACCACGACCATGACCCGAAGGCAGATGCTTAACCAAATGATCCAGCCAGGTGCCCCTCCAATACCTAAAAATCTTACAAAAACAACAAACCCACTCTATAAGAATAATTTTCCAGGAGATTCGAGTCACATCTGGCTGCTCTTCATTTTTGTATAAACATACTACCTAGTGAGGTCAGCTAATGTAGCCAAGAACAAAGGCCAAAAAAAAAAAAGTTTGGTTTCATTAGGTGGTTTTATATCTACCTATTGTGAAAGACTTTGACCAGGAAAATTAAATTTAAATTCTTCTACACACACACTTCATTCACATGGACTGTATTTTTTATTATTTGCATTCTGTTCTTATTCACTGTTAAATTTACCAACCAATGGGGAAAACTGTATGAATAATCACCAAACAGTCCAAAAAAGAACATGAAGATGTGCAGTTATGATTAAGTAAAATTTTATGGTGATTTTACTTGGTCTGTGAAGTTTTGTTTACTTCAGTTTTATCTGCCTAAATAAAACCAAAGTAAATATATCAACTCTACCTCAAGGTAATAAAACTAACCAATCCTACTCCCACATACACTCCCTGCTTTCCAACTCACTGGCTGTTCCCTAGGATGTGTTTTTATAACAATAAATCTGTTCAAGTTGTAACAAGAGTCAGCATTCAATCAGCCTTTTATTTTTAAATATGTCCCTAAGCAACCAATCAAGCCAAGTTCTCAGACTTGATTTTTACTCTCAAAGGACCAAACTAAGGGTTCCAGTGTGCCACAGAGGGAATTCAGTCATGAATATCTGATCATTTCTTTAAGAAGCACATTAATTCCAGGGGAAGCATCTCAAAGATCAAATACTCTGGAAAAGAGAAACTTCTCCCAGATAAGACACCCCAGCCTTTCTGTATTCCTGAAACCTTCAAAGGAATTTCCAATCATCTTCTAATTAAAACAGGGTGGTATGGAATAATCAGACACAAAACATTGGTATTACACTATTTGAGTACCCTGACCCATAAGCATAGTAAAGTTTAGTAGTCAAAAACCTCATTCTGGGGGCGCCTGGGTGGCTCAGTGGGTTGAGCCGCTGCCTTCGGCTCAGGTCGTGATCTCCGAGTCCTGGGATCGAGCCCCGCGTCGGGCTCTCTGCTCAGCGGGGAGCCTGCTTCCTTCTCTCTCTCTGCCTGCCTCTCTGCCTGCTTGTGATCTCGCTGTCAAATAAATAAATAAAATTTAAAAAAAAAAAAAAAAAAAAAAAAAAACCTCATTCTGGGGACGCCTAAGTGGCTCAGTAGGTTAAGCGACTGCCTTCGGCTTGGGTCAAGATCCCAGGGTCCTGGATCAAGTACCACATCGGGCTCCTTGCTCAGCAGGAAGCCTGCTTCTCTCTCGGCCTCTGCCTGCCACTCTGCCTGCTTGTGTGCACGTGCTCTCTCGCTCTCTGATAAATAGATATATAAATATCTTTAAACAAAACAAAACAAACAAAAAAAACTCATTCTGTTCTTTTTGTTCTTCTATATTCCTTCTCTCCCAGGATGGGTATTTCAAGACACTAAAAAAACAGGAGTAGAGATGCCACTTACCTTCCTCACCATCCTTCTAACCTCACTGTGACAATGGTAAACTGGGGCTTTCTCCATAAAAACTTATTCCTAAATATATACTATACTAACAAGCAGTTCCAGCTTCTCAAACACAGAATTACAATTTTTACTGATTATTACATGCCACATGATAAAAAACTTTACCCAAAATACTCCACATCTCACATATTAACATGATCTTCCATCTAAATTCAGGATTTAGTCAGTATCATTCAGGAGAACTCCCAGTCTTATATATAGTAGATATTTAATACCTACCAGCTAAATTCCACATTTTGTACACAAACCACAGTATTATTTGATGGCCAAATTACCTCTGACCAGTCACCATTTATATAGTCCCAAACATTCTGACACCAAAATGCAAAGACTAGGACACTGAAGAAAGTGGCCCAGCACAACTGCTACTTCCTTCTTCCAAAGAGGCTACTGTTTTCTCACAAATAACACACAACTCACAAGATGCTTCTCTTCAAACTTTTAAACAGAATACAGAAAATCTACTTGTTTTGGGCGCCTGGGTGGCTCAGTGGGTTAAGCCGCTGCCTTCGGCTCAGGTCATGATCTCAGGGTCCTGGGATTGAGTCCCGCATCGGGCTCTCTGCTCAGCAGGGAGCCTGCTTCCCTCTCTCTCTCTCTCTGCCTGCCTCTCTGTCTACTTGTGATCTCTCTCTGTCAAATAAATAAATAAAATCTTAAAAAAAAAAATCTACTTGTTTTAAGTATCACACTGACTCTTATTCCTCTGATTGTAGAGCAAACATTCAGTGAATGGTATGGAAACAACATAGAGAAAATTTAGTTTTACTTCATTTGCTATGGTTCATACTTATTATGCTATCTTTTCATTCTATCTTACTTTTTATACTATCAAATTCATAATATAAATTATCCCAAAACTTAGAGATTACCATATTAAATCTATGCTGTTTCATAGTATTTTTAAGCCAATACTATGCAGATAAGGCAAAAATTAAGGAAGAAAAGTTTCATTAGCAATTTGAACTTTTTTTCTTAAGATTTTATTTGAGAGAGAGAGCACATGAGTGGTGGGAAGGGTAAAGGGAAAGGGAGAAGCAGACTCCCCACTAAGCAGAGAGCCCAATGTGGGGCTCCATCCCAGAATCCTGAGATCATGACCTGAGCCAAAGTCAGATGCTTAACTGAGTCACCCAGGCACCCCACTTATTTGAAATGTTAGCAAATTTAATCACAAATGTACATCAGTATTCTAAGGGAGAGCCAACGGGAAGTCAGCAAGAGGAGCTCACAAGTATGGTCATAATCAAAGAATAAATGCAATGGAGATTTTAAAGAACTGTTTTAAGGGGCGCCTGGGTGGCTCAGTGGATTAAAGCCTCTGCCTTCGGCTCAGGTCATGATCCCAGAGTCCTGGGATCGAGCCCCGCATCGGGCTCTATGCTCAGCAGGAAGCCTGCTTCCTCCTCTCTCCTCTCTCTCTGCCTGCCTCTCTGCCTACTTGTGATCTCTGTCTGTCAAATAAATAAATAAAATCTTTTTTTTTTTTAAAGATTTTATTTATTTGACAGAGAGAAATCACAAGTAAGCAGAGAGGCAGGCAGAGAGAGAGGAGGAAGCAGGCTCCCTGCTGAGCAGAAAGCCCGATGTGTGGCTCGAACCCAGGACCTGGGATCATGACCTGAGCCGAAGGCAGCGGCTTAACCCACTGAGCCACCCAGGCGCCCCAATAAATAAAATCTTTAAAAAAAAAAAAAAAAACCTGTTTTTAAAGTATACACTTTATGGCATATACTTGTTTTTTAAGTATACCCTTAATATCTGCGTACTACCCAACAAACCAAAAATAACTGCAAAGGAAGAGAACAATGAACTGTTTTTTTTTTTTTTTATTTGTTTGCTTGTTTTTTAAGGTTTATTTATTTCAAGGATGCCTGGGTGGCTCAGTTGGTTAAGCATCTGCCTTCAGCTCTGGTCATGATCCCAGGGTCCTGGGATTGAGTCCTGCATCAGGCTCCCTGCTGAGAGCCTGCTTCTCCTTCTGCCTGCTGTTCCCCCAGTTTGTGCTCACACTTTCTCTCAAATAAATAAAATCTTTTAAAAAGGGGGAGGAGTACACCTGGGTGGCTCAGTGGCTTAAAGCCTCTGCCTTGAGGTCCTGATCCGAGGGTCCTGGGATAGAGCCCCACATCAGCCTATCTGCTTCGCGAGGAGCCTGCTTCCTCCTCTCTCTCTCTCTCTCTGCCTGCCTCTCTGCCTACTTGTGATCTCTGTCAAAAAAAACAAAAACAAAAAAACAAAAACAAAAAAAAAAACCTTTATAAAGATAAAAAAACACAGATTTATTTTGAGAGAGTAAGAGTGAGTGAGTGAGTGAGAGAGAGAGAGAGAGAGAAAGCAAGCATGCACAGAGGGAAAGGGAAAAGCCAACTCCCCACTGAGAAGGTGTTGGATTCTGGGATTAATCCCAGGACTGCTAACCAACTAAAGCACCCAGGCGCCCCCAATGAACTGTTTCTTTTCTTTTTTTTTTTTTTAAAGATTTTATTTAATTATTTGAAAGAGCATGAGAGCGGAGAAGGTCAGAGGGAAAAGCAGACTCCCCATGGAGCTGGGAGCCCAATGCAGGACTCGATCCTGGAACTCCGGGACTATGAACCGAGCCAAAGGCAGTCGCCCAGCCAACTAAGCCACCCAGGCACCCCCCCAACAAACTGCTTTAAAAGGCTAATTAAACAGACCATAAGAGAGTAAATTAAGACCTTAAAGGACTTACAACTAATCTTCTGGAAAGTGACATATTACATAAAACAAAAGACACATTTATCTCTTAAAGTAACAAACTATTTGTCCTGCACCACTATTAACTTACTATCAAACCATACTAATATTCATAAGCAAAATAATTGTGGTTTTGAGCATGTAGGATACTGAATATTTTACCCCTCTTGCCCTATGCTGGATGTCAAATACAAAGCAATTCAAAGAAATCTCCAGACAGACCACAATCCTTTCAAGAATGTATTCAAATATACTTAAATATAGGTGTTAGAAATTTTTTTTCAAAAAGTAAATTTTAAAGTTTATTTTTTAAACAGTTTTTTTTTTTTTTTAAAGATTTTTTATTTATTTATTTGTCAGAGAGAGAGAGGGAGAGAGAGCAAGCACAGGCAGACAGAATGGCAGGCAGAGGCAGAGGGAGAAGCAGGCTCCCTGATGAGCAAGGAGCCCGATGTGGGACTCGATCCCAGGACGCTGGGATCATGACCTGAGCCGAAGGCAGCTGCTTAACCAACTGAGCCACCCAGGCGTCCCTATTTTTTAAACAGTTTTATGTATTAATTTATTTGCGGTGGGGAGGGAAGCAGAGGGAGAGGGAGAAAGAATCTGAAGCTGACCCTCACTGAGCACAGAGGCTGATCAATGCAGGGCTTGATCCCACCACTGTGAGCCCATGACCTGAGCCAAAACTGTGAGTCAGACATTTAACCAACTGAGCTACCCAGGTGACCCAGAAACAGTAAAGTTAAACTGAAAAATCCTACACACAAAACAATTTATTTCTTTGAAAAAGTAAAGTTTAATTAAAATCATACATACAAAACAATGGTAACAAATTTTAACTCGGGGCAGCGGGGTCGCTCAGTTATGGAGATCCAGCCCCATCAGGCTCCGCACTGAACATGGCAACTTCTTGGGATTCTCTCTCTTCATCTGCACCCTGCTTGTGCTCTCATTCTCTTTCTCTCTCTTTCTCTCAAATAAATAAATAAATTATAACTCCTGTAAGTTAATATGTGGGGGTAGACCAGACTGATTTTTTTTTAAGTTGAACCTGATTTATAAAAGGTCAGTCTAAGTCCTTTACCACTACTTTACATCTTTCTTAAAAAGGATTAGGTATTGGGGTGCCTGACTGGCTCAGCCAGTAGAGCATGCGGCTCTTGATCTCACAGTTTTGAGTTCAAGGCCCATTTTGGGTGTAGAGTCACTTAAAAAATTGAATCTTAAAAAAGAAAAAAAAGGATGGGGGGGTGCCTGGGTGACTCAGTTGTTAGGTGTCTGCCTTCGGTTCAGGTGGTGATCCCAAGGCCCTGGGATCCAGCCCCATGTCAGGCCCCTTGCTCGACAGGAAGCCTGCTTCTCCCACTCCCCTGCTTGTGTTCCCTCTCTTGCTGTCTCTCTTTCTGTCAAAAAAAAAAAAAAAAAAAAAAACCAAAACAACAACAACAACAAAAAACAAAGGATCAGGTATTGAATTAGGGATTTTAAAGCAAGCCAGTATCATCATTCTATCAGATTTTACTTGCTTTGGATCCTTCAATCCAGAGTGTCTAACAACAGTTCCAAGCAGACATGGTTTCAGAGGACTCCCTAATTAAGCCTTTCCATCTTTTCAGAAAGAAAAGCAATTTATGTCTACCTCTAATACTCAAAAAACATAAAAATCAATCAATATGAGTCCTTGAAGGAAGGAAGGAGGCAAGAAGACAGATAACCAGCCTACTATCCACTGTGACACTCTCCCTTCCTTCCCTTCATCTCCCTGAAGAATGTGGGTTCCAGTGACATTTGGGTGGCTCAGTCAGTTAAGTGTCTGCCTTCAGTTCAGGTTATGATCCCAGGATCCTGGGACTGAGCCCCACATTGGGCTCCTTGCTCCACGAGGAGCCTGCTTCTCCCTCTCCTTTTGCCTGTTATTCCCCATGCTTGCGCTCACTCTGTCAAATAAAAAATAAAATCTTAAAGAAAAAAGACTCAGTTCTCTCATCTGTAAAATGAGAATACCACCAGCAGCAAAGACATCCTCAGAAGTTTTACTGGGAGATTAAAGGAAAATACATGTAAATTACAAGTAAAAGGCCTACTACACAATAAAGCGCTCACAGTAAATATCAACTATTATTAATTATTCCACTTTGGTCCAACTCACAAAGAGAAGAACATTCTGTAGATAGGCAACTCTAAAGACTTAGGTAAGGACCACAAAAACAGGCCTAGTTATAGCCCTCAACATTGGAGAGACCAAGCAAGGCCCAATGCTTTCCCTGAGCAAACTACTCTTGTCACAAAGAAAATAAAAAATGGAATTACACATACTGCAATCCTCATCTTGGAATTCCAAGAGAATTCTTTTTAAAATGAAACCATATGGGCATCTGAGTGGCTCAGTCTGTTGGGCAGCCAGCTCTTGATTTCAGCTCGGGGTTGTGGGATTGAGCCCCACATCATGCTCCATGCTCAGCGCTGACTCTGCTAGGGTTCTTTCCCTCTCCCTCTGCCCTACCCCCAGCCTGCTCGCATATGCTCTCATTCAAATAAATAAAAAAAATTTTAATGAAATTAAATTTAAAAAAAAAAATAAAAACTAAACCATAAAAACCAATAAGGGATTATGTTCAGAAATTCGGTTAACCTAAAACCTACTGATAAATAAACTCACTAAAAATGGACAACTCGGGGCGCCTGGGTGGCTCAGTGGGTTAAAGCCTCTGCCTTCGGCTCAGGTCGTGATCTCGGGGTCCTGGGATCAAGCCCCACATCGGGCTCTCTGCTCAGCGGGGAGCCTGCTTCCCCCTCTCTCTCTCTCTGCCTGCCTCTCTGCCTACTTGTGATCTCTGTCTGTCAAATAAATAAATAAAATCTTAAAAAAAAAAAATGGACAACTCATTCATTAACCTAAATACCACCAAAAAAATTAAAAGGAAAACATAAACACGTCTTTAGATGCAGTGCAATATAGAATACATAACCTCCTCTATGCTTACTTAAAAAACTGAGCTTGAATCAAATCTTTAAAGCTAACCTACATTTACAGTAGATAAGGGGGCTAAAGAAATAAACTAAATGACACCACAAGAAACAAAAAGATCAATGCATAATGTGAAACATGACATCCTAAAGGAAAAGTAACATGGTTTGGACAACAAATCAAAAATAAAGAGAAAAAAGGGAGGAACAAGTAAGTTAGAAGAATATACTTTAAAGAGAATCAAAATATGTAATGTATAAATATTGTTTCAATCCTGATTCAAAGAAATCCATGAAAAGACATTTTTTCAAATAATCAGGAAAATTTATACATGGGTTAAATGTTAGATGATACCAAAAGCTTACTATGAGTTTTTGAACTGCTAAAATAGCATTATGGTTATATATGAAAGTGTCTTACCTTTTTCAGAGGTGCTTACCATAGAAATTAGAGGTGAAGTTACCCAAAAAATCTACTTCAAAATATTTCTGCAGAGGGCGCCTGGGTGGCAGTGTGTTAAAGCCTCTGCCTTCAGCTCAGGTCATGATCCCAGGGTCCTGGGATCGGGCCCCACATCGGGCTCTCTGCTTAGCAGGGGGCCTGCTTCCTCCTCTCTCTCTCTCTCTCTGCCTCTGCCTACTTGTGATCTCTATCAAATAAATAAATAAAATCTTTAAAAATATATATATATTTCTGCAGAGAAGGTAGGAAAGAGATCTATAAAACCAACATGGCTGAAATCTTTAAGTGTTGTTAACTAAGAAGGAGGGGACATATGGTTCATCTGACTATTCTCCCCACTTTGTCTAAATTTGAAATTGATCATAATTTTAAAAGGCTAGAAAAGGACATTACAATTAAAATTGGTTAGATAGGGCGCCTGGGTGGCTCAGTGGGTTAAGCCGCTGCCTTCGGCTCAGGTCATGATCCCAGGTCCTGGGTTCGAGCCCCACATCGGGCTTTCTGCTCAGCAGGGAGCCTGCTTCCTCCTCTCTCTCTGCCTGCCTCTCTGCTTACTTGTGATTTCTCTCTGTCAAAATAAATAAATAAAATCTTTAAAAAAAAAAAAAAAAAAAAAAATTGGTTAGATAGGGGCCTGGGTGGCTTAGTTGGCTAGGCCTCTGCCTTTGGCTCAGGTCATGATCTCAGGGTCCTGGTATCTAGCCCTGTATCAGACTCTCTGATCACCAGGGAGCCTGCTTTTCACCCTCTCCTTCTGCCTGCTGCTCCTCCTGCTTGTATACTCATACACTCTCTCCCTCTCTCTGTCAAGTAAGTAATTTTAATCTTATTTTGCCTCTGCCTGGCAAATCAGTACATAGTTTTGCCTTCTCTAATCTCTGGATAACGTTTTACCTTTGGCATATGTAGTATTTTAGTAAATGATAATTGAATGAATGAACAGCCAATGGAGTTGGTAGTATGCATACTGCCTATGTTCTTTTTTAAATTTTAATTTTAGGTAATTAACATACAGTGCGCCTGCATTATTTCTATGCTTAATAATATTGCTAGTAAAGGGCGCCTGGGTGGGTAAGCGGGTTAAGCCTCTGCCTTCAGCTCAGGTCATGAGCTCAGGGTCCTGGGATCGAGACCCGTTAACGGGCTTTCTGTTCAGCGGGGAGCCTGCTTCCCCTCAAATAAATAAATAAAATCTTTTAAAATAATAATATTGCTGGTAAAAAAATTCTGCCACTATGAACTGTTCTGCAGAGAGCAGACACAACTGCACTTAATAATACATCAAAGAGGGGCACCTGGGTGGCTCAGTGGGTTAAGCCTCTGCCTTCAGCTCAGGTCATGGTCTCAGGATCCTGGGTTCGAGCCCTGCATCGGGCTCTCTGCTCAGCAGGGAGCCTGCTTCCTCCTCCCCCTCTGCCTGCCTGTCTGTCTACTTGTGATCTCTCTCTCTCTCTGTCAAATAGGTAAATAAAATCTTTAAAATAATAATAATAGTAATGATAATAATAAATCAGAGAGAGGCACCTGGCTGGCTTGGTCTGTAGAGCCTGAGACTCCTGTTCTTTGGGGTTATGAGGCTGTTCGTTCAAGCCCCACGTTAGGTGCAAAGATCGCTTAAAAATAAAATCTTAAAAAAGAAAAATGAAATAAAATGGATCAAACAAAAAGTTAAGGTAGCTCATCCACTGAACCAAAGCAGGATCTGTATATTACATCGTGTATCTTAATTTTATGACCTGAGAAAATTCAGTCACAACTCTGAAGTATATGAAATTATATTATTAAAGTGGCTTAATGACATCCCACGTTCATAAATGTTAAAAAATGATCACTAAAAAAAAATACTGGGGGATAAGAAAGAGCTAATGAATGGGCAAATACTTTTCATTTTAAAGCCAGTATCATATGGGTAAAACACAACTATTAAAGTCCAACAGAGAAGAATTTAATGACTATTTGATCAGAGCTTCAAGTTTTAAATTATTCATTAAAAGGCCTTTCTCAGCTTGGGTGAAACCAACCAGTAAGTTTTCTCAAAATTACATAAACCCAAACATTTCATTCATAGCCATCAGTGAACAAATGCAAAGACTGCAGATCAGTTCTTCTCCCAGAGCACACTGCCAGGCCTTGATGAAGGAGGTACACCAACAGCCTGCCTCCTCCTTCCAATCACAAGCATCTCCTTCCCCCTTATTCTGTCTTACCTCTGCCACGAGCTCGCTTGCCACGGTCTGAAGGCTTGTCCCCTTGACTGCAATCAATACCATTCTCCTCGCCTCTAACTACGGAAGAAAAGAGCACCTCTTGTACATCACTGTACATAAGAGCTATCAAAGGCAAGGACAAAAAGGCTATTTTTAAAAAGGCTAAAACTTAACGAGAGGGATCAG
This sequence comes from Lutra lutra, assembly GCF_902655055.1. Taxonomy (NCBI): domain Eukaryota; kingdom Metazoa; phylum Chordata; class Mammalia; order Carnivora; family Mustelidae; genus Lutra; species Lutra lutra. The sequence goes on from NC_062290.1 coordinate 57,789,163, forward strand.
AAAACAGTAAAAACAAAACCAAATAAAAGTGACTCAAAAACTGACAGCACATCTTGCTTAATTTGTAGATGAAAATTCTGTAAGGAAATTAAAACTTGGTACCACTTTTTTCTTCCTTCTAGTTGGACTTGCCCTTCCCTAAAGCAAGTTTGCTTCAAAAAAACATTTGTTCTGCAGCTATGTGTAATACACAACAAAACTGGCTCACTAGTTAGGTTCAAAGCCTAGAAAGGCCTAGAGCAGCAAAACAGCAATACCAAGGAAATAATGAGTTGCTGAAAAAATTAGTGTGGGAGACAGGTTTTCCTAAGATGCTATCTAGTACATGACAGCAGAGTCTTGTCTTCTCCTCACCCCTACACTGGCATTAATGACTCCATATAATACCTAAATTCTGAGCACAGACTGGTCTCCTCATCTCTCTAAGGGCCTAACTGCCACGGCCACTCCATTTAAATTTGCCAAACTCCTCCCTAAAATCACCATCTTGCTGCCTCTGTTTTTCCCCACAACATAATTTCCACATATAACATTAAAATATCTTATTACTGCAAAACATAGTACTTCTCTTACTTATTGTCAAATCTCATTCTACCTTCATTAAAAGTTTCAGGAAAGCAAAGATTTGTTTTATTCATTGCTCTATTAGAGGACCTGCCACATAGTAGGTACTCAGTAAACATCTGTAGAATAAATAAACTAGCAAAAGTCCCTAAGACAGTATGTCTGCCCAGAAGGTAGTGTATAGATAATGATGCCAAAATATGGGTCAAATGAAAGGACTGAGAAAAATCTTCCCCTATTTGACAATCTCCCTCTTATACTAATCCTTACCTATTACAATGAGTATCCATTAAGTGGGAAGAATAAACAGCATTATATATCAGTGAATGAAAACCTCACTTTAAAATTAGAGGGTATACTTGATACATAACAGAAGGCAGTCTTAAGACACACAATACACTATCTACACCCCAGGTAAATGCTAATATGAAATTGCATCAGTTACAGTTCTAATAAACTATTCAGTTAGCTCATTATTAAGTGTTACCTATAATAACAAACATTGCATTGAGGAACTAGATTTATGGGCATTCGTTGGACTACTCTTTCAGCTTTTCAGTGTGCATAAAAATTTTCATAAAAAAAATTCTGAGGAGAAATGTACTTACACTCCCTCCCGCGATTGCCACCTCTTCCTTTCCGGTTGTTGTTTCCACGTCCACGATTTATTTCTCTCTCACTTCTCTTCTCTCTATTCTCTTTGTTTTCTGAACTTTCTTTTCCAAAATTCTTCTTCTTTCCCCCTACAGTCTCCCATGAAGTCTACCAAAAACAAGAGTGGCCAGAGTTGTCATTCAAAGTTGTCATTCAAAGTGTATACAATTATCAAGGATATGTGCATATTCCTTCCAGACCTAATAACCCATGCCCTGCAGCTCATTTGCCTACCATTTTAATTCTTATCCGTATCTTTCTACTTTCTGATGAAAAAGACAGCAAACCTCTGGCTAAGCTCCTGTTGCCATATACAGCACAAAAGAGTACAGCAACTAACTGAATTAACAACACACTGTATGTTGTTCCACCAGAGCCTTTTCCTATGCTGATTTAAAAATAAAGGTCATTTCCCCAAGACTACACCACCTCCACCTAAGCAAAGGCTTTAAACCTATGAATATGTAAGTTAGCTCAAAGAATACAAAATTACATTGAAATGCTTTCCTAAAACCTCAGGAATAACTTGCTCTATTCAGTTAACCAAAGTAACAATCCAAAAAAATTTAAAGGTAGGCAAATAAATTTGGGTTTGGTTTTGTTTTTTTAAACTAAGTACCCAGGGGCGCCTAGGTGGCTCAGTGGGTTAAGCCACTGCCTTCAGCTCAGGTCATGATCTCAGAGTCCTGGGATCGAGCCCCGCATCGGGCTCTCTGCTCAGCAGGGAGCCTGCTTCCTGCTCTCTCTCTGCCTGCCTCTCTGCCTGCTTGTGATCTCTCTGTCAAATAAATAAATAAAATCTTAAAAAATAAAAAATAAAAAATAAAAATAAAAAATAAACTAAGTACCCAAAATTTCAACCACAAAGATGTGTTTCAGGGGCACCTGCATGGCTCAGTCATTAAGCATCTGCCTTCGCCTCAGGTCACGATCTCAGGCTCCCAGGATCAACCCCACCCCCCCCACCCCCCCCCACCCCCCCCCACCCCCCGCATTGGCGGGGAAGGGTCCCTGCTGAGCAGGAAGCCTGCTTCTCCCTCTACTCTGCTTGTGTTCCCTCTCTCGCTGTCAAATAAATAAATAAAAATATTTTTAAAAAATAAATAAAAAGATGTGTTTCTAATAAGAAGTCAAATAATTTATATAACCTCCCTTCGCTGCCTCTCCTCTAATGGTAATTGAAATCATAATTATATATACATACATACATATATATATATATATATATATATATATATATAAATTGCTGAGAAAAGAACACTTCATCCTTGTAAAAATAAGTGGTATTAGGATATCAATAAAGTTACATTTCTGAGAAATCCCCAAACTGGCCCATTTGTTTCTGTTTACTTTGTCATCATCTACCTCATTTCACAAGAGATTTGAAGTGATTCAATCCCAAAATAAGAGCAAGAACTATTTTAAGCTTAAAAAAAATCTTAGGAACAAAAAGGAAATTACTAATATTGTATATCCAAATCAACATAAGCACTAGAAACTAATAAACTAAAATTAAAGAAACATAGCTGAATTACTTTCAAAACAGTGGAGGCCAGATTTAGAACGCTTTTGTGGCAAGAATTTTTTTGACATCTACAAACCTCTACTGAACCCATGTATTTAGTTACAGATAAAATCATAAGATGTGAAAAAAATAAAAATTAAAACAAGTTATTTTCCAACTTTAAGCTTTGATCTATATTTTTTAAAAATCAGCAATTGGCAGTTACGCAGAATAATCTGGCATATTCACTTCTGGTGAATACCCATCTAATCTAATCTTCCTACAAGTCTACCTGGGAATAATACCCAAACCTTAATTAGTTCACAGCTTTTAGCCAAGCAATTCTATTAAATTTATAATTGTGCAAGCTTTTATATACAGACAGTCGTTAGAATGAAGGATGGGGGGATTCTCCAAATGTCTACCTTAAGAGATTATACTCTAAAACATGCACAAAGGGAGCAGTATGTAGCCACTTAGAGCTATCCAGGTGGGGGCACCTGGGTGCCTCAATCGGTCACCAATGTGCCTTTAGCTCAGGTCATGATCCTGGGACCCTGGGCCCTGGAATGGAGCCAGCACTGGGCTTCTCCCTCTCTCCTTTTCCTTCTCCTGCTTCTCCCCTCCACTCATGCTCTCACGCATGCATGCACACTCTCTCTCTCAAATAAATAAAATCTTTAGGAAAAAAAAGGGTTATCCAGGTGTATACAGAAAGAGATCCATGATATAAGTGTAGCAACCTAACAACTAACAGTGTACAAAATAGGACTATATTTTTTAGTTCAAAGAAAAGCCCACATATATATATATATACTGAAGAAAGCAGTAGTTCTCTAAATGAGGATGTTGTTTATCATTCCACACTGGTTGTTTAAGATTTATCTGAGAGAGAGAGAGAGAGAGAGATCGCGCATGCACACAGAGGGAGAGGGAGAAGCAGACGCCCCACCAAGCACAGAGCCCAATGTAGGGCTCAATCCGAGAACCCTAATATCACGACCTGAGCCAAAGACAGATCTGCTCAACTGACTGAGGCAACCAGGCATCCCTCTGCATTGCTTTTTTAATTAGAGAAAACAATAAAGCTTTATTCCAGAGAAATAATTGTATGAATTCAATTATGCTTGCTAATATGAATAAACAAGACACCTATGCGAGACAGAATCCTGTCCTCTTAGGTTAATATGACAAAAAGTAAATTCTAGAAGACCTAGAAAAATTACACATGGTAGAGTCAGCACAGGTGCATATGTATACAATTTCCATTGTCTTTTTTTTTTTAAGATTTACCTATTTGTGAGAGAGAGAGAGAGCGCCCATGCAAGCACAAGAAGGGTAAACGGCAGAGGGAGAAGCAGACTCCCTGCTAAGCAGGAAGCCTGATAGAGGGGCTCAGTACCGGAACTCTGGGAAAATGACCTGTCCAAAGGCAGATTCTTAACCCACTGAGCCACCCAGGTGCCCCTGTATATGAAACATTTGAGAAAAACATCTTAACCCATTTCATTAAGCCAAGGATGGCCACAAATAAGTCTTGGGCTTGTGAAATCTACTAAGACTGACAAAAACTTATTTGGGGGGGGGGCGCCTGGGTGGCTCAGTGGGTTAAGCCTCTGCCTTCGGCTCAGGTCATGGTGTCAGGGTCCTGGGATCGAGCCCTACATCGGGCTCTCTGCTCAGCAGGGAGCCTGCTTCTTCCTCTCTCTCTACCTGCCTCTTTGCCTACTTGTGATCTCGGTCTGTCAAATAAATAAATAAAATCTTTAAAAAAAAAAAAAAAACTTATTTGTGGGGGAAAGTAAGGAGAGCAAACTTAAGGGGCAATTGGTCTAATGCCACTGTAAATGTTAAAGAGAGTATTGCACACTTGGCACAACAGTCTGTGAGCATGCACACAAGCCTTCAACATGAGCGGAACTTCTGATAACCTTTGTTATCTGTACTTGGCTACTTGTAGAATAGGTCTGAAGAAACTCTAAAAGGAAGAATGGTCCTCCCAGACACTACATTTAGTAATCAGAAAAGTAGCTTTCCAGGCCAGCTAATTAAAAATCACTCTCCTACCTCCTATTTGCCAGGACCTACACAACACAAATAAGTTACTTTAAAAAAAAAAAAGGTACATTAATGCAAGAGACTGACATTTCATAATGATTCTGTCACTCAAAACAGCATTATAATAAATAAAAGGTTTATTAGTACTTATGATCATGCTGAATGTTTTACTTTGTAACAGCTTCTTGAACAGAGAAAGACAAACTCATTCTTAAAATTATCAGGGACAGGGGACACTGGGTGGCTCAGTGGGTTAAACCTCTGCCGTCAGCTCAGGTCACGATCTCAGGGTCCTGGAATCAAGCCCCGCATCAGGCTCTCTGCTCAGAGGGAGCCTGCTCCCCCACCCCCACCCCACCTGCCTCTCTGTGTATTTGTACTCTCTCTGTCAAATAAATGAATAAAATCTTTCAAAAAAGGAAAAAAATTATCAGGGACAATTCAACCTAACTCCCCCCAACCAAAGTAATAATTTTGTTTCAGGGGTGCCTGGTTAGGCATCTGTGTTTGGCTCAGGTCATGATCCTAGGGTCCTTGGAGTGAACCCTGCATCTGGTTCCCTCTCGGCAGTAGCCTGCTTCTTCCTCTCCGTCTGTCCCTCCCCTGCTTGTCCTATCTCTCGTTCCCTCTCTCCCTCAAATAAATAAATAAAATCTTTAAAATAATAATAATTTTGTTTCAGAAGATCCTGGCACAAAATAAGGTTAGTCAATAGGACAAGATTTGTTTGCTTTCATGGTTTATTTTAAATGTTCTTGCTCTTAGCAACCCTACCGTGTTTATTTTGTCTAGCACCTCCACTCCAATAAACTCTATCCTAATCAGGGGAAGGTAGGTTTTCCTTACAACTGGTTAGCCATGGCTCCTAGAGACAGCAATCAGGTGGGCAACAAGACAAACACTATAGAAGAATGATCCTAAACAAACCAGAATTTCAAAAGGACTTTCACTCTGGCTCTCCATTTCTACCACAGCCTTCTCATCTCTCAACCAGTATACGCCTTTTGTGTCTGTTATTCATGCCCTAATTTGCTGTTTTCTGATCTATGAAGAAACCAAACTAGATCCAACCTCACCATATGATTTCCACACTCGGCGTAACCAAAGATATGTTCTTTACCATTCAACCCAGAACTACCTCATTTGAATTCAGTCCCAAAGGAGTGTAAGAAGTTAAAACTCAATAAAACACAGAGAACTGGACATTTATTTAAGACTTGAATATTCAGGGGCGCCTGGATGGCTCAGTGGGTTAAGCCTCTGCCTTCGGCTCAGATCATGATCTCAGGGTCCTGGGATTGAGCCCTACATCAGGCTCTCTGCTTGGCAGGGAGCCTGCTTCCCCCCGCCCCCATTCTCTGCCTGCCTCTCTGCCTACCTGTGATTTCTGTCAAATGCATAAATAAAATCTTAAAAAAGGAGGGGGGCGCTTGAAAATTCACCACCCTACCAGAGAAAGAATTAAGTCAGCTAGAGCTAAAGGAAAGACAACACAAAGTAGTATCCTGACCTACCTTAAACATATAAAAAGAAATAGGCCCTCCAATAAACAATTTGGCAATATTTCATTTATTCACAGCGATTATATATATATAAAATATGTATAAAGGAGGTAGTTTAGGGGTGCCTGGGTGGCTCAGTCAGTTAAGTGTTCAACTCTTTTTTTTTTTTTTAAGATTTTATTTATTTGACAGAGAGACAGGCGGGAGCGGGGTCGGGGTGAGGGACAGGCTCCCTGCTGAGCAGAGAGCCTGATGCAGGGCTTGATGCCAGGACCCTGAGATCATGACCTTAGTCGAAGGCAGAGGCTTCACCCACTGAGCCACCCAGGCACCCCAAGTGTCCAACTCTTTGGCTTGGGTCATTATCTCAGGGTTGTGAGATAGAGCCCTGAGTCAGGTTCTGCACTGGTATGCAGCCTGCTTAAGATTCTGTCTCCTGGAACGCCTGGGTGGCTCAGTCAGTTAAGCGTCTGCCTTTGGCTCAGGTCGTGATCTCAGGGTCCTGGGATCGAGTCCCGCATCCGGGTCCTGGGATCGAGTCCCACATCCGGCTCCTTGCTCAGCAGGGAGCCTGCTTCTTCCTCTACCTCTACCTGCCTCTCTGCCTGCTCGTGCTTTTTATCTCTCTCTGACAAATAAACAAATAAAATCTTCAAAAAAAAAAAAAAAAAAAAAAAAGATTGTCTCCCCCTCTCCCCTATGTCTCTCCCCCAATCTCTCTCCCTACAAAAACAAGACAAACACAAAGAAACAAAAACTGAGAGCCATTCTATACTGCATCCATTAGCAATCAGGTTAACACATGCCCAGGGCACCTGGGTGGCTCAGTCGTTAAGTGTCTGCCTTTGGCCCAGGTCATGATCCCAGGGTCTTAGGATGGAGCCCTATATCAGGCTCCCTGGGAGTCTCCCCAGACTCCCTGGGAGTCTGCTTCTCCCTCTCCCATGGCTTATGCTCCCTCTCTCGCTGTCTCTTTCTCTGTCAAATAAATAAATAAAATCTTTAAAAAAAAAAAAAAAAAGTAAACACATTCCTCATATTTTATAAAACCCAGTGGGACGCCTGGGTGGCTCAGGTGGTTAAGCAGCTGCCTTCGGCTCAGGTCATGATCCCAGCGTCCTGGGATCGAGTCCCACATCAGGCTCCTTGCTTGGTGGGGAGCCTGCTTCTCCCTCTGCCTCTGCCTGCCATTCTGTCTGCCTGTGCTCGCTCTCTCTCCCTCTCTCTCTGACAAATAAAAAAAAAAAAAAAATCTTTAAAAATAAATAAATAAATAAATAAATAAATAATATTTTATAAAACCCAGAAAATATAAGCCTAAGTATCAGCAAACAAAAACTATTCAAAATTTTATTTATTTTGACACTTAACATAATGTATTTACCCAACAAACTGACAGACTAGTGTCATCTTGCATGGAATTTTACCCATAGATACTGCTATACTCAGATAGTGAATTACTATCCCAAACATCTCATTCTTACATTACTCATTCTGCTTATTTCATATTAAATAAAGATATTCATTTTACTACTGAGCTTGTCACAGCAGTTCATTTTTATATAGCCTGTCCCTAACACAACCTTATCCTTAAAAACAAGAACCTGATTAAACCCAACAGTGACAAGGAAGGCACGTTGGTTGTGTTCATCCTTATACCCCATCTAAAGGAGAATCATTAGTTGTTTTAATCTGTTTTGAAACGGTGATCTGAAAATACAAATGAGGGACACCTGGCTGCTTTAAGCCAGTTAGCATCTACCTTTGACTCAGGTCATGATCCCAGTGTCCTGGGATCAAGCCTGGCATTGGGATCACTGCCCAATGCCTCTCCCTCACCCTTCCCTCTCCTTGCTCATGCTCATTCTCTCAAATTAGTTAATTAATTAATTTTGAAAGGAAACAGAAATGAAACACTGTGTAGCCTGGATAGCTCAGTTGGTTTAAGTAGCTGCCTTCAGCACAGGTCATGATACCCCAGTCCGACGATTGAGCCCTGAGCGGGGACCCCCCTTCTCCTTCTTTACCCCTCCCTTCACTTTCTCTCTCTCTCATAAATAAAATCTAAGAAAAGAAAAGGGGAGGGGAGGGGGAAAGGAAAAGGGAAAGGGAAGAAAAGAGAAAAGAAAAGAAATGAAACGAAAGGAAATGAAAAGAAAAGAAAAGAAAGGAAATGAAAAGAAAAGAGACAAGACAAGATAGTGCAATCTCCATGGAGAATCAAGAGATTAGGGCTGACATGGCCTTGTGCGGCTTTAGTTGTCTCCTTCCTAAAATAAAAGGGATAAGCTTTAGTGTGCCTGCACAGTCCTCAAAATTTACTAAGTTTAAAACAACAATACCTTTCTTTCTTATTTTATCTGTCAAATGGTCATGAAAATGTGTCTGTAGAATATTCACACATAAACAAATAGATACAGAGCAAACTCAGATTTTCGTTTAGTCTAGAGATATAAGAAGTAATAAGAGATGACAACTGAGATGAAGAAACATGAGCAGTGAAGCCAAGAGAAGTTTTATTTTTTATTTTTTTTTTTTAAAGATTTTATTTATTTATTTGACAGAGAGATCACGAGTAGACAGAGAGGCAGGCAGAGAGAGAGAGGGAAGCAGGCTCCCTGCTGAGCAGAGAGCCCGATGCGGGACTCGATCCCAGGACCCTGAGATCATGACCTGAGCCGAAGGCAGCGGCTTAACCCACTGAGCCACCCAGGCGCCCCCCAAGAGAAGTTTTAAATGGTGAAAATGTCCACAGGCCCAGAGAATTTGGAAACTATGTAAGGCTGGGGTAGAACACCGAGTTCCTTTTCAAGTCTTCAGATTCTAAAACTTCATGAAGAAACCGAATATAACAAAAACAGTCATTTCAGGTTAGCGTTCTTTCCGGTCTTAAAACAAACATGGAGTGGAACCCATAATGCCCTCCACTCCCACCCCCAAAAAAGATAAGTCCAAAATGCAACAGGGAATTGGGAGATAAATCTTAGCACTGCAAATCAGTTAACAGTATTTATTAATAATTCTTACCGTGTCTGAATTCCCTTCCAGCAATATATTGATAGCTTTGTTCACATCTCCATTACAGTCATGTAGGGCCACTATGCATTCATCCTGATTTTTCCCCGTCACTTCCATAAGCTGTTCAAATTATAAGAAAATGGTTAAGGAGACCCTAAAATGGCACTTGATACCAATTTTAAGATTCTTCTATTTAAAAACAGAAATTACACAATCCTTCCACATGAAGATGACCTCCTTCCAGACCCTGAGCTCATAATGCAAGAATAGGTTTACCTGCTTTCTGTGACCATCACTTCTCTTTTCATCAATAGAGTCAAACAACAAATCAACTCTCCTCCAAGAAGACTAAGTATCAGATTATTAATGAGCAGTACACACATACATATATATATATATATATATCAACATTCTCAGCATACTCAGGATCAGCTCTGACTACTCCAACTTAGTTCAATGGCCTGGGATTCCCAAAATTCTGAACTACTCAAAGTATACATGGCCACCATGACAGAACATCTAGTCCAATTATGTTATACAAAGAAAACATTCCCTATGTGGTTTATCACTGCTTGGATTAGAAGACTCTATATTTAAAAAAAAAAAAAAAAAGACTCCATAAACATAGTAAGTGACAATACCCAAAGGTCTCACAAGTGCAATTCTACAGCTATCACAAACTCACTCCTAGACATAGTACTTGTGCAAGCAGCTTCAACAGGGTGCTACATTTGAAGTAATCAAAGAAAGCCCCTGGGTACATTCTCTTTACCAAGGGAGATTAAGGGGCGCCTGGGTGGCTCAGTGGGTTAAGAATCTGCCTTCGGCTCAGGTCATGGTCTCAGGGTCCTGGGATTGAGCCCCACATCGGGCTCCCTGCTCAGCGGGGAGACTGCTTCCCCCGGTCTCTCTGCCTCCCTCTCTACTTGTGATCTCTCTCTCTGTCAAATAAATAAATATAATCTTAAAAAAAGAAAAAAGGAGAGATTAAGCTATTTAACATTTTCATCACAAGTACAATCACAAATTAGATACAATATACAGGTTTCTCAATTACCAGCAAACAAATGTACGATATAAATATCTCTTGTGTTTTACACACATTTAATTGTTTTAGTGTGTACCACCTGTTCAAAATAGTTTGACACCAACATCTGAAGTGATTTCTCTGTGGTCAAAGAACTAATTAACAGGAAGGCCTATGTGGAGTCCAGGTATCCTGATCTCATGAATAGAACTCTTTGCACTGTACCACTCTCTCTGCTTTCCTCCCTGCCACTGCACGGTGAAAGTTCTACACACTCTACAGCTTTCCAGTCCTTTGGTCTTTGGGCATCAACTAGTGTCAGTTTTTATCAGTGTCTCTATTAACCCAACGCCTGTAGTATATAAGTGATAAGATGCACATTAAATAACAAAATTACCCCCCAGTGACTGGAATAGTAAGAGATCAAACTAAAGTTTAACCATAAAACTCTGAACTCCTGGACCAGTGTTCCTTTTTTGTTTATCTGCTATACTAGTCAGATAAAAGACAATATGATATGTAGAATTATGGCTCAAACTGTACATAAATCTCATTCCAGAAAATAAGTGCTATCATGACAGCAACTATAAGTATTAACAAAGAGTTACACAGTAAAGGGAAAAAGTTACGCAGGAAGCTAGGCATGAGCAATAGGATGATGGACCTTAGATATCAAGATGGAGAGCCCCAAATGAAGACAGACTGGGACCGCCCCATTCTACCCATCTAGCAATGGGTTTGTCGTTACAACATCCTGGGCAGGAGTAAGAGCTAAATTTGTTGTGCTTGTTGCACTTGTGCAGAAAGCAGTAGCTTGTCCTTATTTGACCTAATATCTCTAAAATAGAAATAATGTTGCAGTTTGCTACCCCATGTAGGCATTTTGAATACAACTTGGGAAAGAACATGGTAGCTGGCTTATTATTATATAATCCAAGGCCTGTCACTGTTGCAACTCTAGGGCTGCCCAAAAGAAAAGGCCACACTACCAAGCTTCCAAAGCCATCTTTTCTCTTGACTAGCCTGCTTCTCCCTTGGGACGTACTTTAATAAAACTCTGTTCACTTTCATTCTGCTGTTCTGTAATTCTTTACAGTAGCAGTGAAAAGAACCAAGGTTTCTTTCGTTTTGCAGCTAACTCTCAGTAACAAGTTCACTGTGGGACAGTTATTCCAGCAATTACCTGTAGACCTCTACCAAGGTCTGGACCGAGATAAGGGTTATATAGCTTGATTTCTAGAATCTTGAATGAAAAAGCAGCCTTATCAGGAAAGAAGATTTTGAAATTTTTATTACCAAAAAAGCCTCTCATTAAAGTTGTATATGAAGACATCAAACTAAAATTTAATGTTATATTTTTCCAGCATATGTTTGGATTCATCATCACCAATTTTGGAGAAGGCAATTTAGTTTTGTTTTTTTTTTTTTTAAGATTTTATTTATTTATTTGACAGAGATCACAAGTAGGCGGAGAGAGAGGAGGAAACAGGCTCCCAGCTGAGCAGAGACCCCAATGTGGGGCTCGATCCCAGGACCCTGGGATCATAAACTGAGCCGAAGGCAGAGGCTTTAACCCACTGAGCCACCCAGGCGCCCCGGCAATTTGGTTCTTAACATTAAACAAGACTTTCTGAGAACTTGCCAAATATTTAATGTACGTTCTATACACAGGTACAGACAAGGTCAATGTGCTTCTTCACAATGTCTAGCTCATTGTTGGTAACATTTTAGTGACTAGGAAGATTCTACTACCAAAATAATAGCATCCTTTGCCACAAACATACCTGTTTAACTTTAGCTTCAAATTCTGAATCATTTTTATCAAAGATCACTTGAGCGAGACGCATCTGTTCAGCTGTTGCCTGCAAAGTACACACAAAATTATTAAAAAGATCTCAGCACCTAAAATACAAGTTAGATGCCAAAATCTCCTGCAAAAAGATAAAAAGCTCAAGCACTACAGTGCTATGGTAACAAAAACAGTGATTAGAGCTCTCAAATGTTTACAACCTGCTTCCATAAGCCAAATAAACCTCAAATTAAATGGCATAAGGGTCCAATTCCTTTGGCCAAATGACCTAGTTATTATTCATCTTAACTGGCCATGTGACTCATTTAAATGTTCTTTGCCTTGGGGAAAGGGAGTAAGTAAGAACTACAGAATATTAGAAGAACAGTAAACAGTGGAGACTGCTAGGACACAGGCTTAGAAACAACAACAACAACAAAAAAAACAACACTGCTGTCAACTCTTTTAAGATATCCTGGTCAGCTCTGAAGAGCAAATGCTGTATTTTACTAAATAAATACTATTTTTAGGGGTGCCTGGGTGGCTCAGTTGGTTAGGCATCTACCTTTGGCTCAGGTTATGCTTAGCATAAACCTGCTCGACAGGGGATCTGCTTCTCCCCCTGCCCCTCACCCTACTGATGCTCCCTCTCCCAAGTAATAAATAAAATCTGTGTGCTATTTAATAACATAGCAATTTGGTTTGTTAGTTTTGACAAAGGTACCTTGATTATGATAACAGGAAACTGAGGAGCATGCATATAGGAACTCTCTGTACTACTTCCATGCAACTTTCCAATGAACCTAAAATTACTCTAAAAATTTACTGAAATAAAAATATTACCCTTGGGGCACCTGGGAGGCTCAGTCAGTTAAGTGTCTGCCTTTAGCTCAGATCCTGATTCCAGGAGCCAGAGATGGAGCCCTGAGTCAGGCTCCCAGCTCAGCAGAGAGCCGCCTTCTTCCCCTCCCTCTCTCCATCCCTCTCCATTCATGCTCCCTCACTTTCTCTCTCTCAAATAAATAAAATCTTTAAATAATGATGATAATAATAATAAAGTAAAAATATTACCCTTGTTAACAAAAACCTTTACTAACTCCCAACATAAATATTTTAAAAGTTAAACCATTTAAATTAATTAATGAGCATAGAGAATGAAAAAAAAAAAAAAATCCAGGAGCTAATAACGAACTTTTCTGTTCAAACACTACAAAGATCTAGTCTTATAACTAAATTTGTACACATACCCATGATAGATTTCTTGCAATAAATACAAAGATGTGAAACTACTGACCAAAGAAGTATCTAGAAAAATATTTTGTACATCTGAAACTAATGAGGTACTGTATGTTGGCTAATTGAATTTAAATTTAAAAAAAGGAAAAAAGAAAGAAAAACATTTCATACCATCTGTTCAAAAATTCTCTGCACACCGGCTACAAAGATTTATTCTCCACCAGCAGTATAAAACAGCCTGTTTCCTCAAAATCTTTCCAACTTAAAAAAAAAAAAAAAATTCCAATTTAATCAGTGAAAAATGGTCTCTATTTAGTTTAATTTTTATTTCTAAAGTCACTAAGTAAGGATAATCTTTTTAACATATACTTAGTAATATTACATTGATAAAAACACTACCAAGCTAGAAAATCTTCATGTGGTAAGATAGTAAAGATTAGTTAAGTCAGTAATCATTAATAAAAGCTAATTCTAAGGGGAAAGTTGCATGAGGAACGTACTATTTGCACATGGTCTCAAATTTCCCCCACATGATTGTTTTTTAGCTGCTAGGTGAAACACAGTTAATAAATCAGAGGAAATACAAGAACTCTGGACTGAATGAATCAACATCTTCAGAGAGGGGCAGATAGATAGGACATAACTCCACCCACCATAATCTGAGAAATACTCAAAAGTCCTCTGTGTGGTATTCCAATCAGAGTTCTATAACCTAAATCTAATCATGAGGAAGAATCAAATTCACATTGAAGTTTTTTGTTGTTGTTGTTGTTTTTAAGAATTATCCATTTAGGGACGCCTGGGTGGCTCAGTGGGTTAAGCCGCTGCATTCGGCTCAGGTCATGATCTCAGGGTCCTAGGATTGAGCCCCGTATCGGGCTCTCTGCTCAGCAGGGAGCCTGCTTCCCCCCTTCTCTCTGCCTGCCTGCTTGTGATCTCTTTCCCTCTATCAAATAAATAAAATCTTTAAAAAAAAAATCTCATTAAGAGTATATAAGAAAGAGTTCTTTAAACTACTCCTTCAACTTTAGAGCAAAACCAAAATCCCATGGACAACAATATTATCATAAAACTAGATGACACAGTATCCCTCACAAGCCTCCAAATACAAACATGTAAAGAAAAACCACCCACAGATACAGTATCTCAATCCCAGGACCCTAAGATCATGACCTGAGCCGATATAATGACCTGAGCCAAGATCAAGAGTGGGATGCTTAACCTGCTGAGCCACCCAGGTGCCCCACCATTATCAACTCTTAAAACTAACCATCTAGGGCTCTCATTAAGAGAAAACGACTAGCAGAATCAAAATTAAACCACATATAGAGGAAAGTAAACAAGGTCCACACTGGGGGAGGGGTGGGGTCAGGAAATCTCAGAAAGCCAGCCAACATAATTACGCAGTAAAGAAACTCTCTGAAATTAGAAAAGCCACTCAGAACCACGTTGCCATCTGAAAGTACAAAGGAAAACTCACTGCAAATAACAATGAGTGACAGAGGGGCACCTGGGTCCTGAGATCGAGCCCCGCATCAGGGTCTCTGATTAGCAGGGAGACTGCTTCCCCTCCCACCCTCTGCCTGCCTCTGCCTACTTGTGATCTCTGACAGATAAATAAATAAAATCTTAAAAAAAAAAAAATGAGCAACAAGAAAAATAAAGGTCAAATCCCATACAAAGATATTATAAGAAAAACAATAAGGAGTAAGGCAATACCCCAATAACCAATGAAAATACACACACACACACACAAAACCTACCTAACGAATAAAGCTATCTTCTGTCTCAAAACTAAAAGGCAGTGTGCATGGGGCACCTGGGTGGCTCAGTTGGTTAAAGGTCTGACTTTGGCTCAGGTCATGATCTCAGGGTAGAGGGGTCTGCTGCTTCTCTCTCCCCACCCCCACCCCTCGGAACGCCCTTCCCATGCTCATGCTCTCTCTCTAAAATAAATAAAATATTTTAAAAAGGAACTGAGCATAAAGAAAATGATATATAAATAGCATTAGGTCTTTTTCTTACTCAGAAATAAAAGAGAGGACTACACACAAAGAAGGAACACAAAAATAAACTTTTAACAGTTAATGTTTCAAAAGAAATAGGTTAAAGGGTGATATTTTTAAAAAATTAAGAAGTAATGACAGAAGGGGTGACCAGCTGGCTCATTTGGTAGAGCATGTAATCTCAGTGTTGAGAGTTCAAGCCCCATGTTGGGTGTAGAGATTTTTTTTTAAGATTTATTTATTTGATGGGGCGCCTGGGTGGCTCAGTAGGTTAGGACTCTGCCTTCAGCTCAGGTCATGATCTCAGGGTCCTGGGATCGAGCCCCACATTGGGCTCTCTGCTCAGCGCGGAGCCTGCTTCCCCCTCTCTCTGCCTACTTGTGGTCTCTCTCTGTCAAATAAATAAATAAAAACCTTTAAAAAAAAAAAAAGACTTATTTATTTGGAGAGAGCACAGAGGGAGAGGGGAGCACAGACTGAGAGGAAGAAGCAGCCTCCCCACTGTGCAGGGAGCGCAATGCAGGCTCAATCCCACGAGACTGGGATCATGGCCTAAGCTAACAGCAAATGCTTAATCAACTGAGCCACCCAGGCACCCCTTTCAAAATAGTTTTTTAGGGACCCCTGTGTGCCTCAGTCAGTTGAGTATCTACCTCTGGCTCAGGTCCTGATCCCAAGGTCCTGGAATCGAGTACCGCATCAGGCTCCTAGCTCAGGGGAGAGCCTGCTTCCTCACCCTCTGCCTGCTATTCCCCCTGCTTGTGCTTGTTCTCTCGTTCTAACAAATAAATAAAATCTTTTTTAAAAATAGTTTAATTAGGGGCGCCTGGGTGGCTCAGTGGGTTAAGCCGCTGCCTTCGGCTCAGGTCATGATCCCAGGTCCTGGGTTCGAGCCCCACATCGGGCTTTCTGCTCGGCAGGGAGCCTGCTTCCTCCTCTCTCTCTGCCTGCCTCTCTGCTTACTTGTGATTTCTCTCTGTCAAATAAATAAATAAAATCTTTAAAAAAAAATATATAAAAAAAAAAAATAAAAATAGTTTAATTTTAGGGGCGCCTGGGTGGCTCAGTGGGTTAGGCCGCTGCCTTCGGCTCAGGTCATGATCTCAGGGTCCTGGGATCGAGTCCCGCATCGGGCTCTCTGCTCAGCAGGAAGCCTGCTTCCCTCTCTCTCTCTCTCTCTCTCTGCCTTCCTCTCCGTCTACTTGTGATCTCTCTCTGTCAAATAAATAAATAAAATCTTTAAAAAAAAAAAATAGTTTAATTTTAAAGAAGTAAACAACAGACAACAGTAAAAATAAGTGAAAAAGAGTAGAAAAGAGGGGGGGAAAATCTGATTCTTTGGCGAGGGGGGAAAAAAATCAACGAAACTGAAAACTTTTCAGCTAAATCCATCAAGAAAAGAGAGAAAAGATTAATGTCATTAAAATTAGGAATGAAATAGGTGACATTACTACCTATGTTAGAGGAATAAAAAGGCTTATAAGAGAATTTCATGAACAAATGTATGCCACAAATTGTATAACCTCTAAAAAGACAGTAACTATTGAAACTGTGTCAATATAAATAAAAACTCTTTAACAAATGATTGAATAAGCCATCAGGAAGTTCTCATAGGGGCGCCGGGCTGGCTCAGTCAAAAGAGCATGTGACTCCTGATCTCAGGGTCATGATTTCAGCACCATGTTGAGTGTGGAGCCCACTTTAAATAAATAAATAAAAAGTTCCCACAGAGAAAAACCCAGGAAAGATGGTAAATTCTACCACATGATGAAGGAATTAACACCAATACCAATTCTTTACAAACTCTTCCAAAAAATACAGAAGCGAACACTTCCTAATTCATTCTATAAGGTCGGTTTTATTATCCTGATACCAAAATTAAAAACATCACAAGAAAAGACAACTACACAAAAATACCACTATGGATGAAAAAATCTTCCACAAAATCCTAGCAAACCAGCAACATACAAAAAGGATTACATACTATTACAAGTAAGTTTTATCCCAAGAATTCAAGGTTAACATCTGAATAATGTAATACATTAATAAAGTCACAAAACCCCATGAATATTTCAGAAGACATAGAGAAAGCATTGGATAAAATTCAGTATCCTTTTTTTTTTTTAAAGATTTTATTTATTTATTTGTCAGAGAGAGAGAGGGAAAAAGAGCAAGCACAGGCAGACAGAATGCCAGGCAGAGGCAGAGGGAGAAGCAGACTCCCTGATGAGCAAGGAGCCCGATGTGGGACTCGATCCCAGGACGCTGGGATCATGACCTGAGCCGAAGGCAGCTGCTTAACCAACTGAGCCACCCAGGCATCCCAAAATTCAGTATCCTTTCATGATAACAAAGACTCAACAAATTAGAAATAGAAGGGAACTTCCTCAACCTAATAAAGGCAACTACAAAAACCACAGCTAACAAAATGCTTAATACTGAAGGACAGCTGAAAGCTTTCCCCCCAAAATCAAGAACAGAAAAAGATATCTGTTCTAACCTTTTGTACTGGAGGGTCTAATTAAAGCAATTAGACAAGAAGAGTCCTGTGGCAATTAAGCAAGGAAAGTAGGGGGATACCTATATGAAGAAAGATGGAAAATGTCTAAATATATACCCTTACAATATGCATGCAAACTTCAGAAAACGTATTAAAACTGTTATACAGGGGGCACCTGGGTGGCTCAGTGGTTAAGCCTCTGCCTTCAGCTCAGGTCATGATCTCAGGGTCCTGGGATCGAGTCCCACATCGGGCTCTCTGCTCTGCAGGGAGCCTGCTTCCTCCTCTCTCTCTCTCTCTCTGCTTGCCTGTCTGCCCACTTGTGATCTCTCTCTGTCAGATAAATAAAATCTTAAAAAAAAAAAAAAAAAAAACTGTTATACAGGAAAAGGCTAACAACGATCTGGCAAGCAAGCATCATGAAATTCTTCATCCCTAAAGCATTATCCTTCCATAAGACCAAAAAAGTTCTTATTATAAAAATTATTAAATCATGAAGTGGAGCTTCAATTTTATCCCTAGCAAAGATCTTAGACATAGTACTACAGTTCAACTCCATAGTGTGCCCCTAAGCAATTTACTAACACTTTATGTTGGGTGTTAAAGGCACAGGGCTCCTAACTACCCGAGGTCTGTAGTGCCCAGTGTATCAATCATACTGCCTTCAAGCTAGGGAGAAAGCTATTTTACCAGTCTAAGAATAGAGTAATGAGGGTCTAGGTTAGTGTTGTTAGTGTGGTTACCATAAGAAGGAAGAGATGTAAAGGGAGAGGATATTTTTTTCTTGAAAATACTTGAAGACTGAGGAAAAGGACCACAACATGTGCAAGGACTAGAAAACTGGGAGAACACACTCCACATTAGTTATGGGAAAACTGCAGAGTCTGAAGGGAAAAGAGGCACACAGAAAGATAAAATGAGAGTTAGAGGCAAGGTAAAAGAAATCAGCAGTACATAAAGAAAATCGCCAGAACCCTAACAGAAGGCAGGATGTCTGTACCAAGAAAACATAATAAAATCCACAGAACCTTCTGGGAGGGTGATGTTCTACATTTTGAGAGGACTGAGTTATACAGGTACATGCAACCAACAAAAAATGATCTGATAACCCTTAAAATGTCTCTGTATATAAATTTTACCTTTTAAAAAAAAGAAGAGGAACCTAAACAAGTATCAAACTCTAGTTATATATGTATATACACTAAAAAGCCTAGGACTAAAGTATATTGATGACTTTAATTTACCTTGAAATGCATCAAGAAAATAAGATAAAATAATGGATAGCCAGTCAGATGTAATAAAGCAAATATATCAAAAAGCCAATTTTGGGACAACTGGGTAGCTCAGTCAGTTAAGTGCCTGCCCTCAGCCCAGGTCACAATCCCAGCCCCACATCAGGCTCCCTGATTGGCAGGCAGCCTGCTTCTCCCTATCTTCCCTGCTTGTGCTCTCTATTGCTGTCTGTCTCCTCTCCCACAAAAATAAATAAAATCTTTAAAAAAAAAAAAAAAAAAAGAAAGGAAAAAGCTAATTTTGAGTATATGGGTCTTTACCATACAACTCTTTTCAACGACTCTTTGTATTTGAACATTTTCATAATAAAATGTTAGAGGGGAGGGATGCCTGGGTGGCTCAGTAGGTTAAGCGGCTGCCTTTGGCTCAGGTCATGATCCCAGGGTCCTCGGATCCAGTCCCACATCCGGCTCCTTGCTCATCGGGGAGCCTGCTTCTCTCCTTCTGCCTGCTACTCTGCTTGCTTGTGCCTGCTCTCTCTCTTTCTGCCAAATAAGTAAATAAATAAAATCTTAAAAAAAAAAAAATGTTAGGGGAAAAAAATTTCAACACTTCACCCTGTTTCTTCCTCTGGCTGTCACGCTTCCCCTGCTTATGCTCTGACAAATAAAAAATAAAATTTAAAAAAAAAAAAAAAAAAAAGAGGGGCGCCTGGGTGGCTCAGTTGGTTAAGCGACTGCCTTCGGCTCAGGTCATGATCCTGGAATCCTGGGATCGAGTCCCACATCAGACTCCCTGCTGCTCTCTCTCCTCTCATGCTCTCTCTCTAGCTCTCTCTCAAATAAATAAATAAATAAATAAATAAATAAAGAATGTGACTGGTTCAAGACATTTCAGACAGAAAATACAGCATACAGCAATGACACAGAGTATAAAACACAGCTAAAACCAAGGATTCTGACTGTAGTATTTTTCTGAAAGGGGTGGGGGATTACAAGTAATAGGGCAGGGGGGAAAACAGTCACCAATAACAGATCTAAAAGCAGCAATATTTAAACTTGAAAAGTGCCTGAGAATGCCTGTGCTTCCTTAACGTACACAAGTTACAGATGGCTAAAAATGCTTCCCCTGACTATTAAACTATCTTATAAAGTATTAACAAGAAAACACTTGAACTGACTTTCTCTAAAGACTGTAAGAACAGTTATTGATAATAGCATTTTGCTATAGGCAACAGTCTAGGACTTCCACATATATTTTATATTGTTTCACCCCCAAATTTCTAAAATGTAAAGTTAAGGGGTCCCTGGCTGGCTCAGTAGAGCCTGCAGCTCCATCTCAGAATCATGACTTCAAGACCCATACTGAGTGTGGAGCTTACGTTAAAAATACACATAAAGGGCGCCTGGGTGGCTCAGTGGGTTAGGGCCTCTGCCTTCGGCTCAGGTCATCTCAGGGTCCTGGGATCGAGCCCCGCATCGGGCTCTCTGCTCTGCAGGGAGCCTGCTTCCTCCTCTCTCTCTCTGCCTGCCTCTCTGCTTACTTGTGATCTCTGTCTGTCAAATAAATAAAATCTTTAAAAAAAAAAATACACATAAAGATGGGGAGGGAGAGGGGCGCCTGGGTGGCTCAGTGGGTTAAAGCCTCTGCCTTCGGCTCGGGTCATGATCCCAGGGACCTGGGATCGAGCTCCGCATCGGGCTCTCTGCTCAGCAGAGAGCCTGCTTCCTCCTCTCTCTCTGCCTGCCTCTCTGCCTTCTTGTGATCTCTGTCTGTCAAATAAATAAATAAAATCTTTAAAAAAAAAAAAAAAAAGATGGGGAGGGAGACAAAACATAAGAGACTCTTAATCTCACACAACAAACTGAGGGTTGCTGGGGGGTGGGGGTATGTGGGGAGGGTGACTGGATTATGGACATTGGGAGAGTATGTGCTATGGTGAGTGCTGTTAAGTGTGTAAGCCTGATGATTCACAGATCTGCACCCCTGAAACAAATAATACATATGTTAATAAAATAAAAAAATACACCTACATACCTAAAATAAAAATTAAAACGTGAAGTCATACATTAGGTAAATACCAAGTGCTAATTTACTGAGAATTAATTTTCTCAGCTTAAGCACTAGGACTCAAATATTCTTTGCATTTCTCTTCAGTGGTATCATCTGTATTCTTCCTAAGAGAGCTATTTAAACTTAACTTTGGAAGCAGACCTGATGCACTTAACAGCTGTTCTAACTACTACAGTACTTTAATACTAGCCTGTCATATTAATGAAATAAAAAGCATTTCACATCAGAACTTTAAATATTTTTTACCTTTGTTGACTACCCTAACCAAGGAAATTACGTTAAATATGCAATAAAGAAAACCCCAGGGGTGCCTGGGTGGCTCAGTGGGTTAAGCCGCTGCCTTCGGCTCAGGTCACGATCTCAGGATCCTGGGATCGAGTCCCGCATCAGGCTCTCTGCTCGGCAGGGAGCTTACTTCCCTCTCTCTCTCTGCCTGCTTCTCTGCCTACTTGTGATCTCTCTCTGTCAAATAAATAATAAAATCTTTTTTAAAAAAATAATTAAAAAATAAAGAAAGAAAAAAATAAAGAAAACCCCAAACATAAATTCAAGACAGGAAACTTGTCAGGACAACCGCTGGGAAATGTCAAGAATTCTGTACAACTTAAAAAAATCAAAGGAAAAAGCAAAATCAACTGATAATTTGAAGTTAAACAAGGTGAATGCACCCTACCCTACAACAACTAATAGTGACATCCACCACCCAACTGTCAGCTTGAAAAAGAGTCTTGCCAAGAAAAGCAGAAGTACTAATCTCTTCCTCTGAGTCTCTCTTCCATTCACTTGACTGATAATGGGCTAAGCTACTTTCATTTTTTTTCTCCTCATGTTTTAGGTAAACTCTATGCCCCCAAAGGACTTGAACACACAACCTGGGAATCAAGAGTTACATGCTTCCTGACTGAGCCAGCCAGGCACTCCAGAGGTAAACTACTTTCACAGTGAAGAATGTCTTGACAACTTTCCTATGGAAGCCAAATATTTTTCTGTTGTATCTGCCACCCCAAAAATTTGGAAACATAACAAAATATAATTTTTTTAAATCATTATGTACACCACCCAAAGATAAACATTATTAACATAGTCTACTATTTTTTTTTCTTGTTTTAACAGTTTTTCCATACTGTAATTTTGGGTCCTGTCTCAGTTGATTAGGAGCCAGGCATTTTCCAACATAATTTCAAACAGTATTATAATCACTTCATAACTTGGGTGGAATATACAATGAGTAAATGTTATCGCTTCCTGAATACAACATTTACCAATTCTAATTCCTTACAACCATCTTGAAAAGTAAACATCATGCTCCAAGTCATTTTTTTTAAACCATTTATTTATTTGAGAGAGAGAGGCAGAGAAAGCACGCAAGCCCAGGAAGGAGCAGAGGAGGGAGCCCTGCTGAGCAGGGAGACTGATACTGTGGATTCCGGGACCCTAAGAGCATGACGCAAGCCTAAGGCAGACATTCAGCCAACTGAGCCACTCAGACGCCCCTTCATGTCACATTTTAAAAACCTGGAGATCTGGACGCCTCGGTGGCTCAGTCGGTTAAGCATGCCTGCCTTCAGCTCCAGGTCATGATCCCAGGATCCTGAGAGCAAGCCCCACATCAAGCTCCCTGTTCAGCGGCAAGTCTGCTTCTCCCTCTCGGAAGTCCCACTGTTTCTGTTCCCTCTCTGTCCCTGTCAAATAGATAAGTAAAATCTTTTTTAAATTTTTTAATAAATAAATAAGAATAAAAATAAATTAGTAAAAATAAAAACCTGGAGTTCTCTCTTCACACAATAATAAAGAAACTCCACTTTAAAAAAATGATAAAAATAACCATCAGAATATAGTAAAAATCTATGTCCTGAACAACATGATATGATGCATCAAGAAAAGATCATCACAGGGCACCTGGGTGGCTCAGTGGGTTAGGCCTCTGCCTTCGGCTCAGGTAATGATTTCAGGGTCCTGGGATCGAGCCCTGCATTGGGCTCTCTCCTCGGCGGAGAGCCTGCTTCCCCCTCTCTCTCTGCCTGCCTCTCTGCCTACTTGTGATTTCTCTGTGTGTCAAATAAATAAAATCTAAAAAAAAAAAAAAAAGAAAAGATCACTTCGGTGGTATTTCTACCAAAAATATATTACCTGGGAAAGACAGATAGTTCAGTCGGTTGGGCAGCCCAACTCTTGATTTCAGCTCAGGTTGCAATCTCAAGGTCATGTGATCAATCCCCAGTTCAGGCTCCCGACTCAAGCAGGGGAGTCAGCTTGAGATTCTCTCTCTCTGCTCCTTCCCCCACTCATGCACACTCAAACTCCTTCTAAAAAAATAAATCTTTGGGTCGCCTGGGTGGCTCAGTAGGTTAAGCATCTCCCTTCAGCTCAGGTCATGATCCCGGGATCCTGGGAACAAGTCTTGCCTCAGGCTCCCTGCTCAGTGGAGAGTCTGCTTCTCCCTCTGCTCCTCCCCCCTGCCTGTGTGCACACACTCTCCAAATAAAAGAAAAAATCTTTTAAAAAGCAATAAAAATAATAAAATAAATCTTATAACCCCATTCTAATCATGAGGAATATCTCAGACAAACTAAAGCTGGTAGATATTCTACAAAGTAATTGGCCTATATTCAAATAGGTCTATGTTATGAAACAGAGGAAAGAAAGTTCCACATTAAAAATGACTAGAGAACAGACATCTGAATACAATGTATGATAAAGCACTTAATTAGCTAAAAAGGACAATATTGAGACAACTGGGGAAAGAGTAATATAGTCTGTAGATTACATGAGCTGATTTCCTGATTTTTTTTTTTTTAAAGATTTTATTTATTTATTTGACAGAGAGAGATCACAAGTAGACGGAGAGGAAGGCAGAGAGAGAGAGAGAGAGGGAAGCAGGCTTCTTGCTGAGCAGAGAGCCCGATGTGGGACTCGATCCCAGGACCCTGAGATCATGACCTGAGCCGAAGGCAGCGGCTTAACCCACTGAGCCACCCAGGCGCCCCTGATTTCCTGATTTTTTAATAACGGTTCTATAACTATGTCCTTGGGAAAAAAAAATACTGAAGTATTCAGATGTGGTATATAACTCTCAAAAGGTTGTGGGGGGCAAACTGTACATAGCTTCTTCTTTGTAGAAAGGAGAAAATATAAACATGGTAAAAATGTTAGTATCTGGGAGATTTGAACAAAGGAGATTCAGGAATTATGTGTACTACTCTTTCCTATAAACCTCAAAGCATGTTTCTTGGGTTTTGTTTTGTTTTGAAGTGAGGTTCAAAGAGACTCAAGTAATTCAGTTAGTAAAGTGACAAGACCCACTTTACTCATAATCTAAAATGGTCTTAGATTAGATGAGATAAATGAACATTAACAATGTTATTCATACTGTTTGAGAAATTCTCACCATACTATTATAAAAAGGGAAATTAGGGGCGCCTGGGTGGCTCAGTGGGTTAAGCCGCTGCCTTCGGCTCAGGTCATGATCCCAGGTCCTGGGTTCGAGCCCCACATCGGGCTTTCTGCTCAGCAGGGAGCCTGCTTCCTCCTCTCTCTCTGCCTGCCTCTCTGCCTACTTGTGATTTCTCTCTGTCAAATAAATAAATAAATAAAAATCTAAAAAAAAAAAGGGAAATTAGGAATCTAAGTGTCTAAGAATCCTTCCCACAGCTCAGCGGGCAGTTTTTTATCTAATTACATAAAATGAGCTGCCCCAAAAGGGACCATGAAAACTAATCGTGACAACAACCCTTGGGAGAACAGTTTGGAGACTGATTCATTGGAAATCAGCCCAAGGACTCTACTTGGGTGGGAGATGAAAACAATTTACATTCTCAACATTTCATTTGGCCCTCTTTAAAAGATCACACTTTTTTTTTTAACTTTTTAATTTTCTTAAAAGATGTTGTTTATTTGAGAGAGAAACAGAGAGAGAGAGAACAAGCAGGGGCAAGAGGGAGAAGCAGGCGTTCTGCTAAGCCGGGAGCCCAATGCTGGGCTCCATACCAGAACCCTGGGATCATGACCCAAGGCAGAACTATGATCCCCCTGGGATCATGACCCAAAAGCAGATGCTTAACTGACTGAGCCATCCAGGCACCCTTAAAAGATTACACTTAAAAAAATTTTTTTTTTAATTTTGAAGTATTCTCTACATCCAAACTTGTAAGCTCAAACTTACAATGCTGAGATCAGGAATCACATGCTCCACTGACTGAGCCAGCCAGTTACCCCTAAAAGATTACACTTTTTACCCCCATATAAAGATTACACTTTTAATTTTGACTAATTCGATAAACAACAACAAAATGATGTTTTAGTTTATATTTATTTGATTATAAGCAGGGCTGCACCTATGATTACTCCTAACTTGTATTTCTTCTTTGATATGAAAATGTTTCATGAATAGCCTCATAAGCATTCACCTACAAAAGGAGGGTGTAGTATAGTCAAAATTTTTGCAACAAGAAGTAGTCTTTTGGACACATGGGTGGCTCAGTCAGTTAAGCGTCTGCCTTCGGCTCAGGTCATAATCCCAGAGTCTTGGGATGAAACCCCACATCGGGCTCCCTGCTTAGTAAGGAGTCTGCTTCTCCCTCTCCCTGCCACTCCCCCTGCTTGTGCTCCTGCACTCTCTGTCAAATAAATAAATAAAATCTTAAGAATAATTATCTATCAGGATAAATGTATTTAGAAATAAGCACTGAACAGCAGAGTTGTAAGTCTACTAACAGAAGCAAAATTTAAGGTAACCTTATATTGAAAAATGTAAAGCAACAACAGTCTACTCTCTCTGTCCCTTAACATCCACAGGGCACTTGGTTATGACTGATTATAAAAAAAGTACTTGTAATTAGCTATCAAAGCATGGTCAAATCACCAATCTGAAATTTATGATGGACCTCTGAAAAAAGGTTTGCAAGTCTACTCAATAACATCTATAAAATGCTCAATCTTGTATCAGGCACTATACTTAGCATTTTATTTAACTTATCTCACATCATTTAAAGTAATAATATAAACAAATTCAGAAGGAGAAACTATTTGTTATTTAAGATTTTCTTTTATTTATTTATTTTAGGGGCAGCAGAGCGAGAGGGAAAGAATCTCAAGCAGACACACCATGAGCACAGAGCACCATACAGGGTTCAATCCCACCACCCTAAGATCATGACCTGACCCGAAATCAAGGGGCAGACACTCAACTGACTGAGCCACCTAAGAGCCCCAGGAGGGACTATTTAACATTAAATGTTTTATTTATATTGACCTTGTTATTTAAAAGCCATCTTAATATTAACTGACTTTCCCCAGCTAACAATGCTTTTAAGAAAAAGCAGCTTTGGGGTGCCTGGGTGGCTCAGTGGGTTAAGCCGCTGCCTTCGGCTCAGGTCATGATCCCAGGTCCTGGGTTCGAGCCCCACATCGGGCTTTCTGCTCAGCGGGAAGCCTGCTTCCTCCTCTCTCTCTCTGCCTGCCTCTCTGCCTACTTGTGATTTCTCTCTGTCAAATAAATAAATAAAATCTTAAAAAAAAAAAAAAAAGAAAAAGCAGCTTTTCCTAAGTCTATTATAATTCACCTATTTCTCTACTTCAGAGCATAAATTATCCATATATCCTGGATTTCCGTATTACATTCAGGCACATACCTCAGTTAATAAAGAAAAGGAGGAGTGCCTGGCTGGTTTAATCAGTAGAACATGTGACTCTTCACCTCGGGGCTTTAGCTTTGAGCCCCATATTGGGTGTAGAAATTACTTAAAATCGTTTTTTAAAAAAAAAAAAAAAAAAAAAAAAAAGGAAAAGAAAAAGGATAGCCTAGATGCTAATAGGGAGAAGAAAAAGTTCACAAATAGATAAGAAACAATGTCCAACAGTACCTGAATCATGATATTTTCTCTTTCCCACTGAATACAACCTACTTTTTAAAAACACAATTCAAAATCTTACGGTACCAACAAAGGAGAGTATGTGCACTTTAATTAACATAACTCTATACAAAACAAGAGGTCCACAAAAACTTACCTGTACTACTTGTTTCTGTAGTTGTGATGCCTGTGTCGCTGAAATCTGTGTTTTTTCCCGAGCACCTCGTGAACGGTCACTGCTCACTGAAGTCATCATATACAGTATATACAAAATAACGTATGTACAAAATAGAAAATCTGCAAGAAAGCCGGAATGGTAGTAAGCAAAAACTTCAAAACCATAGTAAAACGCAAGGATAAAATTCAGGAATATGGAGGAAATACAAGACAAAACCTAACAGCTCTCTAAAACACAAATTCTCAAGAAACAACCCATTAGGATTTTGTATTTTCCTACTAACAATTAAGCCAATTCTACTAATGCTATCTAAAAGTCTATGGTTGAGGCACCTGGCTGGCTCAGACAGTGAAGCATGCAATTCTTGATCTCACAGTTGTGCGTTCAAGTCCCGTATTGCGGGCCAAAATTACTTAAAAATAAAATCTTAGCGGGTGCCTCAGTCGCTAAATGAGTTAAGTGTCTGCCTTCGGATCAGGTTATGATCTCAGGGTTGTGGAATCAAGCCCTGCATCAGGGTCCCTGCTAAGTGGGGAGTCTGTCTGTCCTTCATCTGACTCTCCCCCAGCTCAAGCTCTCTCACTTACTCTCTTGCGCATACTCTCTCTCTCAAAAAAAAAAAAAAAAAAAAAAAAACCAGCAAAAAATAAAATAAAATCCCAGGGGCACCTGAGTGGTGCAGTTGGTTAAACATCTGAGTTTTTATTTCAGGTCAGTTCGTGGTCTCAGGGTCATGAGATCGAGCCCCATGTGGACTCAGTGCTCAACACAGAGTCTGCTTAAAGCTCTCTCTCTCTCGGGGCGCCTGGGTGGCTCAGTGAGTTAAGGCCTCTGCCTTCGGCTCGGGTCATGATCTCAGGGTCCTAGGATTAAGCCCCGCGTGGGGCTCTCTGCTCGGTGGAGAGCCTGCTTCCCCGTCTCTCTCTGTCTGCCTCTCTGCCTACTTGTGATCTCTGTCTATCAAATAAATAAATAAAAGCATTTATAAAAAAAATATTTAAAAAAAAGCGCTCTCTCTCTTACCTCCTCCATCCCCACTCACTTGCGCTCTAAAATAAATCTTTTTAAAAACTAAAAATAAAGTGGTGCCTGGGTGCCTCAGTCAGTTAAGCATCTGCCTTCCGCTCAGGTCATCCTCCCAGGGTCCTGAGATCAGGTTCTGCATTAGACTCCCTGCTCCACAGGGACCTGTTTCTCGCTCTGCCTCTGCATCTCTGTCCCTCATGAAAAAATAAATTTTTTAAAGATTTTATTTATTTGACAGACAGAGATCACAAGTAGGCAGAGAGACAGGCAGAGAGAGGAGGAAGCAGGCTCCCTGCTGAGCAGAGAGCCCAACTCGGGGCTCGATCCCAGGGCCCTGAGATCATGACCTGAGCCGAAGGCAGAGGCTTTAACCCACTAAGCCAGCCAGGCTCCCCGAAAAAATAAAATCTTTAAAAAATAATAATAAATAAAAATAAAGAAATAAGGGTGCCTGGGTGGCTCAGCGGGTTAAAGCCTCTGCCTTCGGCTCAGGTCATGATCTCAGGGTCCTGGTATCAAGACCCACATCGGGCTCTCTGCTCCTCGGAGAGCCTGCTTCCTCCTCTCTCTCTCTGCCTGACTCTCTGCCTAGTTGTGATCTCTGTCTGTCAAATAAATAAAGTCTTAAAAAAAAGAAATAAAAGTCTATGGTTTATGATTATAGCAATTCCAAACAAAAATCTCAAATAACACCAATTGTTCTTAGTAAGTATTTATTTAACCACTAAGCAGTTAACACTACATGTAGTTTCTTGTCTCTTTCCATTTACTGTTGGTGTTTGGGCCCAAAGGCAACATGTAACCAGCCAAGATTTTATCTGACAATAATCCAATTCAAAATGTGTGCTGTCCAGGATTAAGCTATATCTAATGACAAACCCACTTACAAATAGTATATCTTGGGGCGCCTGGGTGGCTTAGTGGGTTAAAGCCTCTGCCTTCGGCTCAGGTCATGATCCCAGGGTCCTGGGATCGAACCCCGCATCAGGCTTTCTGCTCAGCAGGGAGCCTGCTTCCACCTCTCTCTCTCTCTGCCTGCCTCTCTGCCTACTTGTGATCTCTGTCAAATAAATAAATAAAATCTTAAAAAAAAAAAATAGTATATCTTCCAAGGAGACAAAAATAATAGTGTATATCATTCTCCCTTATTCAGTTGACAAATACTGAATAGTTACAAAGAGCCAAGCATATAACTAAATGTGATATGCCATCAAAACATGATTATACAGGGGCACCTGGCTGTCTGGGTCAGTTAAGTGTCCCTGACTCTTGATTTTTGGCTCAGGTCATTATTTCATTAAGTTGTGGGATTAAGCCCCACATCAGGTTTAGCACAGTCTGCTTGTCTCTATCCCTCCCCCTATGCTCCTTCCCCTGCTTCTGTGCGCGTGCGCGCGCTCTCTCTCTCTCTCTCTCTCTCTCTCTCTCAAATAAATAAATAAATAAATAAAAATCTCTTCAAAAAATAAATAAAATCCAAAAAAGGGGGAATGGGGTGGGGAGAATGCCTAACTGGCTCAGTTTGGAGAGCATCCAATTCTTGATCTCAGGTTCATGAGTTTAAGCCCCACACTGGGCAAGAACCCCACTTTAAAAAAAATAAATAGGGGCTCCTGAGTGGCTCAGTGGGTTAAAGCCTCTATCTTCAGCTCAGGTTGACCCCAGGGTCCTGGAATCGAGCCCAGGGTCCTGGGATCAAGCCCCATCTTGGGCTCTCTGCTCAGCAGGGAGCCTGCTTTCCCATCTCACTCTATGCCTGCCTCTCTGCCTACTTGTGATATGTCTGTCAAATAATCAAAATATTTTTAAAAATTAAAAATTAAAAATTAAAAAAATTAAAAAAATAAATAATAGGGGCACAGCACCTGGGTGGCTCAGACAGTTAAGCATTTGCCTTCAGCTCAGGTCATAATCCCAAGGTCCTGGGATCAAGACCCACGTTGGGCTCCCTGCTCCATAGGAAACCTACTTCTCCCTCTCCCTCTGGCAATCCCCATGCTTGTGCTCACTCTGTCAATAAATAAAATTTTAAAAATAAATAAATGTTTAAAAAATACCAATCAGGGGACACCTGGGTGGCACAGTTGGTTGAGCGTCCAATTCTTGGTTTCAGCTCAGGTTGTGATCTCAAGGGTCATGCCCTGTACAGGTGTCTACGGAGTCTGTTTAAGACTCTCTCCTCCTCTCTCTGCCCCTCCCTTTTGCTCTCTTTCTCTCATGCTCTTTCTCTAAAATAGACTAAGAAGAGCTTTAAAAGAATTTTTTTAAATGGGGCACATGGGTGCCTCAGTCAATTAAGCATCCAACTCTGGATTTCAGCTCAGGTCACCATCTTGGAGTTGTGGAATAGAGACCTGCGTTGGGCTTCACGATGAGCACTGAATCTGCTTGGGATTCTCTCTCTCTGCCCCTCCAACCCCACTTGCACAAATATACTTTCTCTTGAAAATAAATAATTTTTTAAAAGTTATACCCCTGATAATTCTTTTATTTGAGAAAGAAAGTGAGAGAGAGAGATCAGGAAAGAAAAGCAGACTCCCTGCCAAGCACGGAACCTGATATGGGACTCCATCCCAGGACCCCAAGGATCGTGACCTAAGCTGAAGACACATGCTCAACCATCTGAGCCACCCAGGCACCCCTAAATAAGTATTTTTAAATGCCATAAAAATTTTTAATTGCCCATCAGGGGCACCTGAGTCTTTAAGCTTCCTACCCTATTGGTTAAGCTTCCTGACTCTTGATTTCAGTTCAGGTCATCATCTTGGGGTCATGAGATCAAGCTGCACTTCCGGCTCTGTGCTCAGCAGGGAGTCTTCTTAGGATTCTCTTCTCTCCCTTCATCCCTGCCCCTGTACACTCACTTCTTCTCTTTAAAAATAAATAAAATCTTTGGGGCGCCTGGGTGGCTCAGTGGGTTGGGGCCTCTGCCTTCAGCTCAGGTTGAGCCCAGGGTCCTGGGATTGAGCCCAGGGTCCTGGGATCAAGACCCGTGTAAGGCTCCCTGCTCAGCCCCATCTCTCTCTGTGCCTGCCTCTCTGCCTGCTTGTGATCTTTGTTGGTCAAATAAATAAATAAAATCTTTTTTAAAAAGTTAAAAAAAAATTAATTAAAAGACTGAAGTAGGGGATGCCTGGGTGGCTCAGTCGGTTGAGTGGCTGCCTTAGGCTCGGGTCATGATCTCGGGGTCCTGGGATCAAGTCCCTCGTCGGGCTCCTTGCTCCGCAGGGAACCTGCTTCTGCCTCTGCCTCTGCCTGCCACTCTGCCTGTCTGTACTCTATCTCTCTGACAAATAAATAAATAAAATCTTTAAAAAATAAAAAAAATAAAAAAAATAAAAATAAAAGACATAAGCAAGTTGCACACACATACACAGTAACTCAGAAAACCAGGACACTCCAGGAATGAACAAATCAAGGAGAAGCTATCTACAATTAACACTATGAACTACCGACCAATACCTACTCACAACAAAGTATTTCTCCCTGTGATCCTCTTGTGAAGAGGGCAAAAACCTCAATACATAATTTCACAGCCTCCCTTGTACCTTGGAACAACCATGGGCCACCTTCCTGAAAAACCATCTGAATATTCACAGCACCTTTACTCAATCCCCCAAAACAGAAAATAAGCCAAATGTCCTTCAAAGGTTGAATTATCTGTAACACAACCACATAGCAGAATATTACTCAGCAATAAAAAAGAATGAACTATTGATAAACATACCTGGGATAAACCTCAAATATGTATGTGAAAGAATCCAGCCTCCAATTCATTATCATTCAACAGGATTCTATTTTTTTTTTTTTTACATTAGGAAAAAGACAAAACTATAGTGAGAGAAAACAGATGACTGCTTACCCAGATTGGGGGTGGGGGTGGATAACAAAGGGGTCGAACACAGGAGGCGGCTCACACAAATGACAGTGAAAAAAGATCAAGAATACAGCTATTGGGGTGCCTGGGTGGCTCAGTGGGTTAAAGCCTCTGACTTCGGCTCAGGTCATGATCCCAGGGTCCTGGGATCGAGCCCCACATCGGTCTCTCTGCTCAGCGGGAATCCTGCTTCCTCCTCTCGCTCTCTGCCTGCCTCTCTGCCTACTTGTGATCTCTGTCTATCAAATAAATAAATAAAAATAAATAAATAAATAAAAAATAAATAAATAAATCAAATCTTAAAAAAAAAAGAATACAGCTATTAGGAGGCCTTGAAGCAACGAAATCTAACCAGAGGAGAGGAGGGTGCTACCAGAGAAGCCTCCAAGAAAATGTTTTTGAGAATGCTTAGAAGTTAATTTGCACATACGAAAGAAAGTATAGAGGATCATCAGTAGTGAATATCTAGAAATCTAAGGACTGTGGGGAAAAAAAAAACAATTGTTAACTCAAAAAAAAAAAAAAAGGCAATATGACTCAACTATAACATTTATAAGGTTATAATAATATGGATAGTGAATACCGATCTAACCAAAAATTACTACAGAGGGGCCCCTGGGTGGCTCAGTAGGTTAAAGCCTCTTCCTTCGGCTGAGGTCATGATCCCAGGGTCCTGAGATTGAGCCCCACATCAGGCTCTCTGCTCAGCAGGGAACCTGCTTCCCCTTCTCTCTCTGCCTGCCTCTCTGCCTACTTGTGATCTCTGTTATCTATTTAGATAAATAATCTAAAAAAAATTACTATATAATACTGGGAGGATAAAAGAGGAGTGTAAATATAAACAGAAAAAAAGGGGGAGGCATAAGAAACACCTAAGAGTTGAAATGACAGCTTCTGGAGAGTGAGATTCAGGAATAAGTCCAAACAAGGAAAAAGGATTACCTTGGACATACTGAATGTGTTGAAAACAAAACTTTTTTTTTCAAATTTACTATGTGCTGACTACCAAGTTAAATATTTTTATATACATTACTCCCAGTTATCCTCAAAAATACTCTACAGAACTTGGCATAATCCCTAATTTAAGAATCAGAAATAAAACTCAGGAAGCCTGGGTGGCTCAGTTGGTTGAGATTTCGACTCTTGATTTCCACTCAAGTCACTATCTCAGGGTCTTGAGATCGAGCCCCACTTCAAGCCTGCACTCAATGTTGAGTCTGCTTGTCCCTCTCCATCTGCTCTTACCCCCACTCGATCCCGCACTATCTCTAAAATAAATAAACAAAATATTTTTAAAAAAGAAAAGAAAAGCTCAGAAAGATTCTACACAGACCATTAGGATGTAATACAGGGAGTCCTAACTGCTTATTTCCTGGGGTACACAGCTTACAAACCAAACTATGTACTATATTATGAAATAACAATTGCCTTTATAATCCTACACTAGGAAGAGGACAGGCTGGAAGAGACAGAAGTCTTAACTATGAAAATAAGACATAGAATCGAGGGGCGCCTGGGTGGCTCAGTGGGTTAAAGCCTCTGCCTTCGGCTCAGGTCATGATCCCAGGGTCCTGGGATCGAGCCCCGCGTCGGGCTCTCTGCTCAGCAGGGAGCCTGCTTCCCCTCCTCTCTCTCTGCCTGCCTCTTTGTCTACTTGTGAGCTCTCTCTCTGTCAAATAAATAAATACAATCTTTAAAAAAAAAAAAAAAGACATAGAATCGAGCTCCAAAGTCCATCTGTACCACACCTTACCATCTCCCTAACTTTTCATGAGTTACACACACTCAGAAAAATAGCAACATTTAAAATTACCATTTAAAGTAACATGGAAGAAAAACCTTTTAAATTTCAAGAATTTTAAATCACTGAATGGAATGTCCATTGGAACTCAAACTACGAGGTCACTGGTGACAACTACCAATACAGCCTTGATACTGATGAGGAAAAAGCCAAGGTGAGTGAGGAAGAGAGAGAGCAAACTAAACATACTTGAAAGAGATGGCAGCTACGAGACACAGAGCATCAAAGCAGAGTTTTCCAAGGATGAAGAACACTGGGGCACCTGGGTGGCTCAGTCATTTTTAAGTGTCTGCCTCCAGGATGCCTGGGTGACTCAGTCTGTTGGGCATCTGCCTTTGCTCAGGTCATGATCCCGGGGTTCTGGGATCAAATCCCGCAGCAGACTTGCTCAGTGGGGAGCCTGTTTTTCCCTCTGCCTGCAGCGCCCTACTTGTGCTGTCTGACAGATAAATAAAATCATAAAAAAAATAAGTAAGTGTCTGTCTTCAGGTCATGACCCTGGAGTCCCAGGATCAAGCCCAGCACTGGACTCCCCACTCAGCAGGGAGTCTGCTTCTCCATCTGACCCTCCCCCATCTTATACCCTCAAATAAATAAAATCTTTTTTTTAAAAAAAAAAAAAGGGAAGAAAAACACTGAGCAAGTCTAATATACAGAAAGTCCCTCAAGGACAGTGTTTATTTCTGTCCCATCACCCTTGTTCTCCTGGGGCCTAACATGGGCAGTACACACAATTAATATATATTTACTGAATAAGAGAGACCTAGGGGCACCTGGCTGGCTCAGTGTGTAGAACATGCAAGTCTTGATATCCAGGTCAAGAGTGCACTTCACGATGAGGGTGAAGATTATGAAAAAAATAAGCAAACTTAAAAAAATAGAGGGGGTACCTGGGTGGCTCAGTTGGTTAAGTGACTGCCTTCGGCTCAGGTCATGATCTCCAGGTCCTGCAATCAAGCCCTGCCTCACCCTGGGCTCCCTGTTCAGCGAGAAGCCTGCATCTCCCTCTACCTCTGGGCCCCACCCAGCCTGCATATGCTCTCTCTCTCACTTTTTCTCTCAATAAAAATAAGTAATCTTTAAAAAAAAAATGAGAGAGAGAGAGACGTATGCATGGGCTGAAGAGGAAGTAACTGAGAGGCAATACAGTTAAGACAACAGTGAAGATAAAATGAGCCACTTGGACAAGAGGGATCCGTCCCCATGCCCAGCATAATGAAGAAAAGAGAGAAGCATAACAGCAGCTAATTTTTATGATTAGGAGAGATAATCAATACAGTTTGTTGTACTGGTCTTTAATTTTTTAGTAAAACAGACAAAAACATTTGCACAGAAGGAATACTAGATGGGGGGGTAGACAGAGGAATCCAAAAAAATGGCAAAGATGTGTGACAGTTATGTGGGACAGTTACTAAGATTATTATGAGGGGAAACTGATAGAAAGCAAGTAAAAGAATTGAGGAGTAACATCGAAGATCTCAACTGAAAGCAGAAATCCTGAATATACACATATAGTGTCATTGTAATCTACATGTTACCATGAAAGCAAATCAAACGACTTAACTGAATAATCATATAATAAGATTAACTGAATATAATAATAAGAATCACAACTTAACTGAATAATCAAGGGAGATGTGGGTAAAGATGAATAAATCCCTTGCTGAAATATCCACAAGGGATGCCTGCGTGCCTTGGTCAGTTAATCATCTGCCTTCAGCTCAGGGCATGATCCCAGGGTCCTTGGAGGAGTCCCACATCCAGCTCCTTGCTCAGCAGGGAGCCTGCTTCTCCCTCTGCCTGCCCCTCCCCCTGCTTATGCTCTGACAAATAAAATTTAAAAATTTACCATGTGGTAATTAAAATATCCCACAAAATAAAAGACTTTGGGGGCGCCTGGGTGGCTCAGTAGGTTAAGCCTCTGCCTTCGGCTCAGGTCATGATCTCAGGGTCCTGGGATCAAGCCCCAAGTCAGTCTCTCTGCTCTGCTTCCCCCTCTCTCTCTGCCTGCCTCTCTACCTACTTGTGATCTCTCTCTGTCAAATAAGTAAAATCTTTATAAAAAAAGAAAAAAGAATTTGGATTTTAAACTAGAGTCCATTTATTCAAGGCACAGATGATGTCGCCAGGTGAAGAGCTATTTATACCCACCTCTAACATCAGGGCCCTTTCCCATAAGCGTCAATAAATTTGAAAATAGTCCTTCCTAAAGAAGGCTCTACAGCTGGGGCGCCTGGGTGGCTCAGTGGGTTAAGCCGCTGCCTTCGGCTCAGGTCATGATCTCAGGGTTCTGGGATCGAGTCCCACATTGGGCTCCTTGCTCAGCAAGAAGCCTGCTTCCCCCCCCCCCCCTCTCTCTCTCTGCCTGCCTCTCCGTCTACTTGTGATCTCTCTCTCTGTCAAATTAAAAAAAAAAAAAAAAAAAAAAAGGCTCTACAGCTTATTACAATCCTGGCTTCAAGATTCTCAATCTCACTAAAGGTAAAAATAACACATTTAAGTAATATATATTTTTTAAAGGCTTTATTTATTTGTTTGAGAAAGAAAATGAGCAGAGTGGGCACAGAGGGGGAGAAGCAAACTCGCCATGGAACAGAAAAGGCCTGATTCGGGCTTGATCCCAGGATGTCCTAGGATCATGACCTGAGCCCAAGGCAGACGCTTACTTAACCCACTGAGCCACCCAGGTGCCCCTTAAATAATGTTTTTCATTAAAGATGTGTCTCGGGGACGCCTGGGTAGCTCTGTCGTTAAGCGTCTGCCTTCAGCTCAGGTCATGATGCCTGAGTTCTGAGATGGAGTCCCTCATCAGGCTCCTTGTTCAGCAGGAAGCCTACCTCTCTTTCTCTGATTCCCACACCTACCCCACTTGTGCTCCCTCTCTTCCTGTCTGTCTCTGTCAGATAAATAAATAAAATCTAAATAAATAAATAAATAAGCAAGCAAGCAAGCAAGCATCTAGTTCTGGGCTTGATCCCAAGACCCTGGAAGCATGATCTGAGGCAAAGGGAGACATTTAAGGGACTGAGCCACACAGGCGCACCTGTTCCAACGCTTTTAAAAGGTTCACACTCAGTAAGAGTGGTAAATCTCCCTCAATTACAGATTTAACTTAATTCCCATCAAAATTCTAACAAGCGGGGCGCCTGGGGCTCAGTGGGTTAAAGCCTCTGCCTTCAGCTCGGGTCGTGATCCCAGGGACCTAGGATCAGATCAAGCCCCACTGGGTGCTCTGCTCAGCAGGGAACCTGTTTCCACCTCTCTCTCTCTGCCTGCCTCTCTGCCTACTTGTGATCTCTGCCTGACAAATAAATTAATAATCTTAAAGAAAAAAAAAAAGAAATTCTAACAAGGTTGTGTGTGTGGGGGGGTGTTTTAAAAGTTTATTTAATTTTTTAGTAACCTCTACATCAAAGTGGGGCTCAAATTCACAACGTGGAGATCAAGAGTCAGACACTCCTCTGACTGAGCCTGCCAGGAACCCCTCTAATAAGATTTTGTTGTCTAAAACCTGACTAGCTGATTGTAAATTATCAGGATTGAGCCCCTGAAGGCTTTCTGCTCAAGAGGGGAGTCTGCTTCTCCCTCTACCCCTGCTCCTGTGCCCCCTCTCACTCTCTCAAATAAATAAATAAAATCTGAAAGAAAGAAACAAAGAAATGATGAGATGAAATGAAATACTACTGAGCACCTGGTTGGCTCAGTCAAAAGGGTAGGAGACTCTTGATCTCACGGGTCTAAGTTCGAGCCCCCCTTGGTATAACAGTCTGGCATTATTCATTAAAGGTAAACAATTAGGGGCGCCTGGGTGGCTCAGTGGGTTGAGCCTCTGCCTTCGGCTCAGGTCATGATCCTGAGGTCCTGGGATCGAGCCCCGCATCGGGCTCTCTGCTCATCGGGGAGCCTGCTTCCCTCTCTCTCTCTGCCTGCCTCTCTGCCTACTTGTGATCTCTGTCAAATAAACAAATAAAATCTTAAGAAATAAAAAAGAATTATATTTCCTAATGCTTTTAATATACTAGCTTTCCTTTAAATATAACAGTACTTATACACAATTTGTATTTTAGTTTATGTTCTTTTTCTCTAAATTTAACTTGCCTTCCTAATCATAGTATCATAAACAATACCAGAAATTTGTTTTGTTTTGTTCCTTTCACTACTCAGTAGTTACCAGTATAAGAGACATTTGATAAGTCTGTTGAAATGACATGCTATAGGGGCGCCTAGGTGGCTCAGTGGGTTGAGCCGCTGCCTTCGGCTCGGGTCATGATCTTGGAGTCCTGGGATCGAGCCCTGCATCGGGCTCTCTGCTCAGCGGGGAGCCTGCTTCCTCCTCTCTCTCTGCCTGCCTCTCTGCCTGCTTGTGATCTCTCTGTCAAATAAATAAATAAAATCTTTAAAAAAAAAAAAAAAAAGAAATGACATGCTATAGAAAGTTGGTAACTTAGAAATTAAGAATGACTTGAGAAAGAACAAATCATAACAGAGACAATGATTCCAAAAAGAACAATAAATGGAACTCTTTTTGTTTTCTAGAAAAATCAGTTATAGAGACCTCAAAGAAAGCATTCATGTGATCTGAAACAATGTTCCCCTATTTGTTAATCTTATACATTTCAGGTTAATGAAGTAACACTATACTAGCATTTCTAGGTATCTTTTTGACCTGTGTATCTTGAAATAAAGGAGACTAACTGAAATTCAGTGTACAAATTCGTGTATCCACAAGGAAAATTGTCCCTGGAAACTATTTTAGCTAGAAAATATCTGACAAGCTTTTTCTAAGTTATCTATCCTAATATTATTTACTAATTTTCTCAAAAGGTCCTCTGTTAACTGGAATGCTAGATAAAGGCCAGACATTACTACACTGCCTTTTACAGAAACTATAATAGCAAATACCTAATTAACCAGAATATATCACATGCCAAATATGCTGACTTAAAACAATGTATCTTTTTACTTTTTAATTTTAAAGATTTACTATTTGAGAGTGCACACACGTGGGCGGCGGGGGGGGGAGTAAGGTGGAGCAGAGGGAGAGCATCTTAAGCAGACTCTCACTGAGCCATCCCACAACCCTCAGATCATGACCTGAGCCAAAATCAAGTCAGACACTTAAGCAACTGAGCCACCCAGGCACCCCAAAAGTTGCTATATTTCAATCTGCCTCTTTGTCAATATCAGTACACATTTTGAATATTTTTTATGAGTTTAACCATTTTGGTATTTGGTTGGTTTGGGTGTATGGTTTTGGTTGTATTATTTGGAACAAGGTTAACTGTTTTGCCATGACTATTTTTAGAGCTTTCTCTGAGTTTAGTGTTCTCCCAATATGAATAAACACACAGGAACAAATACACTTTTTTAACCATAAAGTACCAACACATGTTAAAACATATTAGTATCGGGGCGCCTAGGTGACTCAGTGGGTTAAAGCCTCTGCCTTCAGGGCACCTGGGTGGCTCAGTTGGTTAAGCAACTGCCTTCAGCTCAGGTCATGATCCTGGAGTCCCAGGATCAAGTCCCACATCAGGCCCTCTGCTCATCAGGGAGCTGGCTTCTCCCTCTGCCCCTCACCCCTTTCATGCTCTCTCTCTCAAATAAATAAAATCTTTAAAAAAAAAAAAAAAAAAGCCTCTGCCTTCAGCTCAGGTCATGATAACAGGGTCCTGGGATCGAGCCCTGCATCAGGCTCTCTGCTCAGGGGGGAACCTGCCTCCCCCTCTCTCTCTGCCTGCCTCTCTGCCTACTTGTGATCTCTGTCAAATAAATAAATAAAATCTTAAAAAAAAAAAAAAAGAAAACATATTAGTATTTCTGGGACACCTGGATGGCTCAGTTAGTTACGCACCTGCCTTCAGCGCAGGTCACGATCCCCAGGTCCTAGGATCAAGTGCCCCATCAGGCTCCTTGTTCAGCAGGGAGCCTGCTTCTCCCTCTGCCTGCCTCTCCCGGCGCTCGTGCTCCCTCTGACAAATAAAACCTTTAGAATTTGTGTATGTAGGGCGCCTGGGTGGCTCAGTGGGTTGGGCCTCTGCCTTCGGCTCAGGTCATGATCTCAGGGTCCTGGGATCGAGCCCCACGTTGGGCTCTCTGCTCGGCGGGGGGCCTGCTTCCTCCTCTCTCTCTGCCTGCCTGTTTGCCTACTTGTGATCTCTGTCTGTCAAATAAATAAATAAAATATTTTTAAAAATTTAAAAAAAAAGAATTTGTATATGTATACATATACATATATATACACATATATGCATATATATTAGTATTTCTGAAATAAAGGGATTACCTGATTATTTCTAAAATCACCTCAGAGCACTGTATAATTCTATCTTAAGTATCTAAAGTTAAACAGTCAAAATCTGACTGGTGTTCTTAGAGTAAAACTTTAAAAAAAAAAAAGTCATATTTAGTTTACTTACAGATTTCCAGCAGTTGCTTTTCTATTGAATTATGTGAATCTTTTCACATTCATCTTTTGCACTATTCATTCCTCTGTGCTCTCACTTATGAAAATAAACCAGGTACATTAAATGTAACAAAATGAGAGTTTCTTCTTACAGAAGTGCCATCTGGTGATAAAAATCTGCATGTACAGAAATAAACTTATACTAAATGGAATGGATGCTGAGACTGAGCTTTTTGACTTAACGAAAAAAAGACTTTAGGGGCGCCTGGGTGGCTCAGTGGGTTGGGCCGCTGCCTTCGGCTCGGGTCATGATCTCAGGGTCCTGGGATCGAGTCCCGCGTCGGGCTCTCTGCTCAGCGGGGAACCTGCTTCCCTCTCTGTCTCTGTCTCTCTCTCTGCCTGCCTCTCTGTCTACTTGTGATCTCTCTGTGTCAAATAAATAAATAAAATCTTTAAAAAAAAAAAAAAGACTTTAAATCTTAACAGCCTTGCTATTACAGCCAAACATTTTGATATAATGTACCTGAATTCTCATTTGTCAACCAGGAAAACCATAAACTTTTTTTATGTTTCAAACTATTACAATTTTACTAATTCACTGCCTTAGTATAAACATTAAAACTTTATCTCTCCATTTCAAACATCAATCCTCAAACCACATTTGATGTAATTAGGCTAAAATGTCCTCAGTTCCATGGCTGAACCAGAATTATATGCTTTGTGAAACATGGAAAGTACACTGCTCACTTTATGTTTACATATTGTTGTTTGAAAATAACCATTTTCTCCTTTAATTAAGGTTTACTACTATGCATTCTATACATATAAATGGTTACTACAAAAGATTTTTGGCATCAACATTACAAATACAATCCTTCCCAAAAACCTTAAAAAGAAAAAAAAAAAAAAAAAGGTGACTCCAGAACATGCTTCTAAGGATGCTTAAACAAATTCAGACCAGATTAATTTCTGTGAATTATCAAAATCTGAACTAACACTGAGGTGTCAGAATGGCTGTATTCCTGTTCATAAAAAAAAGTCTGAGGCGCCTGGGTGGCTCAGTTGATTAACCAACCCTTTTTTTTTTAAGATTTTAAATTTTTGTTTATTATGTCAGAAAGAGAGAATGAGCACAAGCTGGGTGAATAGCAAGCAGAGGGAGAAGCAGGCTCCCAGCTGAGCAAGGAGTCCGATGTGGGACTCAATGACCTGAGCCAAAGGCACCAACTGAGCCTGGGACCCAACCATCCAACTCTTGATTTCAGCTCAGGTCATGATCTCAGGGTAATGAGACCGAGCCTGCGGACTCCATGCTCAGCAGGGAGTCTGCTTGAGATTCTCTCTCCCCCCCCACCCCTACCCCAGCTTACTCACTCTCTCATAAATAGATCTTTTTTTTTAAATCTTAGGGACACCTGGGTAGCTCAGTTGGTTAAGCATCTGCCTTCAGCTCAGGTGATGATCCCAGGGTCCTAGGGTCAAGTCCCACATCAGGTTCTTTGCTCAGTGCAGAGCTTGCTTCTCCCTCTGCCCCTCCCCCGCCACTTGTGCTTGCTCTCGTGCTCTTTGACAAATAAATCTTTTTTTTTTTTTATTTTAAAATGTGGGGTACCTGGGTCGCTCAGTGGGTTGAGCCTCTGCCTTCAGCTAAGGTCATGATCTCAGGATCTTGGGATCGAGCCCCACATGGGGCTCTCTGCTCTGCGGGGAGCCTGCTTCCCCCTCTCTCTGTCTGCCTCTCTGCCCACTTGTGATCTCTCTCTGTGTCAAATAAATAAATAAAATCTTAAAAAAAAAAAAAAAAAGTCTTGGGATGCCTGACTGGCTCAGTTGGTAGAGCATGCTATTCTTGATCTCATGGTCATGAGTTCAGGCCCCACATTGGTTCTAACTTACTTTTAAAACTACAAGTTTAAAGAATCTTAATGCTGCAAATGTCCAGCAAAAAAACTCCAAAGATAAAACCGGGAGTTTACAGAGGAGAAAAAAAAACAAAACAAAAAAAAAAGTGCTACAGAAATCCTATGGGAAAACAGCCCAAGGACACCTGGATGGTCCAGTCAGCTGGGCATCTGCCTTCAAACTCAGGTCATG
Organism: Lutra lutra; assembly: GCF_902655055.1. Classification (NCBI taxonomy): domain Eukaryota; kingdom Metazoa; phylum Chordata; class Mammalia; order Carnivora; family Mustelidae; genus Lutra; species Lutra lutra. Next base: position 57,831,558 of record NC_062290.1, read on the forward strand.
AGCCCCCCATCCTGGGATTGAGCCAGAGTTGGGCTCCCTGCTCAGCAAGGGTATCTGCTTCTCCCTCTCCCTTTGCCCCTCCCCGCTGCTTGTACGCAGGCTCTTTCTCAAATAAATAAATGAATCCTTTTTAAAAGGGGTATCGGAGGAAGAGACCAGAAAATATATTAACAGGATGTTATGATTCAAAAAACTTTCTCATACTAATTTTATATAAAACTTCTGAAGGCAGTGAATTCACAAATCAAAATAAAAGCATAAGTGATCAAAATAATTATCAACACCCTTCAAAACTGTTATCACCAATGAATTATAAAATGAACAAGGCAAGGAAAGCAGACTATAAAAAGCTACAACTTTAACATACTGTCACATGGAGAAATTCTATGTCCTTTCTTCTGGACACAGAGTTATGTGCAGTAAATAGGAATGCTTCTGCAATAAGCCCCAGTTGCCAGACCAAAGGAATCCAGTTTACACTTGTGTTCCATCCCCTCTATCACTCTCCACCCACAAGAACTACTACTCTCAAACAGGTTCCAAGAGAATTCTTAGAATAGAAACAGACAAGAGCAAGAGATTCTAAAAATAATCCAGGAGAAACTCAAACATACATATCTCAGGTTCTTGAACTGAAGGAAACACCAGGTTATTTCTATCCAATCGAATTTTAAAACCCTTATTTACCTGACTTCATCCAAAGTAAAGATGGGATAGATTAACAACTGCTACATATTTAACCTCTTTAAAAAAACTGCCAGCAAAATACCATATAAAGCTTCCTAGATTATCTCAAGTGTAGGAATAGTTTAAATTACTTGTTATATAAGGAAAGTAAGCCAGGAGAATAAACTAACTTGATTAAACTACAGACTTCCTCTGTAGAACAGATATTTTTAGAAAATGTTTTATTAACTGCTATTTTTTCAAGGACTTTTTAAAAGAAAAGGTAACGAGGTGAAACAGTGGCATTTTAAAGTGATTCTAGAGTTTAGAATGCACTGAAAATGGTTAACAACAGCCACTTGCACTTCTACTGAAGCTTAAATAATACCATAAATTCATCCTAACAGGACCCTAACTTTAAGGCAAAAAAGAGGGGGAGGGGCAGAAATTTACCTAAAAACCATGTAATATCCTACTCTAAAAGAAAAGCAAGGGCATATTTGATCATTCTGAGAAAGTACAGAACACGTTTTAATAACATGCTGAGAACTATGAAGATTTTGCTGAAAGCACCAACCGCCAAAGCGCTTTATTTAAGATAGTATCACCAAGTGTCAGCAATGGAAGATCGTTCTAAAACCAGAAGGCTCACATAATGGTGGGGGGGGTATCTCATCTATTCCATCAAAAAAAAAAAATCTACATTCCAGAAACAGCAAAATGTATGTCTCTTTTTCAAAGAGAATGTAATTAATTCAAGGCAACATGAATTACTCAGTTAAGGGGCTCAACTACTAAAAACAAAATATACAATTTGTGTTCAAGAAGCAAGTCTGTCAAGAATGCTCAAAGATGCTGTTCACTCAGTCCTGAGACCAGTGGCGCTGGGAATATCTTAGACTGGCAAGGAAAAGCAGTCCTTCATTTACACAAAAATTTGAGGGGCGCCTGGGTGGCTCAGTGGGTTAAAGCCTCTGCCTTCAGCTCAGGTCGTGAACCTGGGGTCCTGGGATCGAGCCCCACGTCAGGCTTTCTGCTCACCGGGGAGCCTGCTTCCCCCTCTCTCAATCTCTCTGTCAAATAAATAAAATCTTAAAAAAAAAACAACTGATTCATTCACTCATTCTCAAAAGCCTAAAACCGGGGGCGCCTGGGTGGTTCAGTGGGTTAAGCCTCTGCCTTTGGCTCAGGTCATGATCTCAGGGTCCTGGGATGGAGCCCCACATCAGGCTCTCTGCTCAGCAGGAAGCCTGCCTCTCTGCCTACTTGTGCCCTCTCTCTCTCTCTCTGTCAAATAGATAAAATCTTAAAAAAAAAAAAAAAGCCTAAAACCATTAAGTAAAATAGTAACAGCCAAACACATACTGTTTACTATGTGCCAGATAATACTGAAGTGCTTTATATATGCTGTATTACATCATTAACCTTCCCAACAACACTCTGAGGTACATACTAATTATCACTCCCATTTTACAGACAGGAACTGAGATACACAGGTTCACAGGTAGACAGTGGTAGAGCCAAGATTCAAAACCAGGTCATCTTGCTCCACAGTTTATGCCCTTTTTTTTTTTTTTAAAGATTTTTATTTATTTATTTGACAGAGATCACAAGTAGGCAGAGAGGCAGGCAGAGAGAGAGGAAGGGAAGCAGGCTCCCCGCTGAGCAGAGAGCCCGATGATGCGGGGCTAGATCCCATGACCCTGGGATCATGACCTGGGCTGAAGGCAGAGGCTTTAACCCACTGAGCCACCCAGGTGCCCCCCCAGTTTGTGTTCTTAATCGCTATGCTATGCTGCAAAACGAATTGTTCAACTGTAGGTATACAAGACTCCCAACTCAGCATCCTCCTCTTTAAAGCAGTGTAACTACTTTCAGGATCACCTACATACCTCATACCTGATAGGATAGATCTGATTCTGGGTCAGTAATCTATCTTCCCAAACTTTCAGGTACCCACAGGTGCTCCCCTGGCTCTATAGTGTTACATTTTTGTTATCAGTTCTGTTTCATTATTTGTATTTAACTTCCAATTTGTGTTCTTGCTTTTCTTATTAAGAAAATACCCATTGGGGCACCTGAGTGGCTCAGTCAGTTAAGCTTCTGACTCTTGATCTCCACTCAGGTTTTGACCACAGAGTACTGAGTTCAAGCCCAGCACTGGGCTCCACCCTGGGTGTGGCGCCTACTTAAAAAAAAAAGAGAAGAAAATACCCATTAAACAAAAGAAAATACCATTATTCTCAACAGTTTTCTTTTTTTTCTCCCAATTTTTTTTCAACAACTGAAATTCATTTATTCATTCCTGCAAGAACAGGACTGTTTTATATTGAGAACTTCAAAGTGGTGCCTAGATAGCTCATTCAAGAGAGCATGGGACTCTTGATTTCAGGATCCTGAGTTTGAGCCCCACGTTGGATGTAGCCATTACTGGAAAAAATAATAATAATAAACTTAAATATATATTGGGGTGCTTGGCAGGCTCAGTCAGTAGAGCATGTGACTCTTGAACTCAGGGTTCTGAGTTCAAGCCCCATACTAGGTATAGAGATTACTTAAAAATAACATCTTTAGAGGCGCCTGGGTGGCTCAGTGGGTTAAGCCGCTGCCTTCGGCTTGGGTCATGATCTCGGAGTCCTGGGATCGAGCCCCGCATCGGGCTCTCTGCTCTCTCGGGGAGCCTGCTTCCTCCTCTCTCTCTGCCTGCCTCTCTGCCTGCTTGTGATCTGTCAAAAAAAAAAAAAAAAAAAAATCTTAAAAAAAAAAATAAATTAAAAAAATAACATCTTTAAAAAAAAAATATTTCGGGGCGCCTGGGTGGCTCAGTGGGTTAAAGCCTCTGCCTTCGGCTCAGGTCATGATCTCAGAGTCCTGGGATCGAGCCCCACATCGGGCTCTCTGCTCAGCGGGGAGCCTGCTTCCTCCTCTCTCTCTGCCTGCCTCTCTGCCTACTTGTGATCTCTGTCTGTCAAATAAATAAATAAAATCTTAAAAAATACATATATATTTAAAAATATATATATATATTCCAACTCATTTGGGAGCCCCAGAGCAGCCAACAAGAGGAACTCTACATCCCCGACTCAGGAGACAGTAAGACAGACTAGGGTACCAAAACACTCTAGTATGAGACCCAACTCTATACAACTAAACTGCTTGTGCCCCACATGCCAGGAGCTGACCAAGATGATACTTTTATTCTCCACAGCTGCTGAGGGCAGGGTCAAGCCTCGAGCAGCTGGTGAACAAGGTTAACTCCCATACACCCAAGCTCCACTGACAGAGAAGAACATTATCTGCTATTCTGTGCATACAATCCACACACGGAAAAGATAAGTACTTGTGAACTCTGAACACTACAGGACATCAAAAAATTACTTGTTAAGTCATATTTCTTCTTTCAGGTTACCTAAGGCCAGGGAGGAAAAAGTAATTTTATCTACTGCTGCTTCCATATATCTGTCCCATTCCTACGCTGCTTATTTCTCAGCTCTAAACCCTGTCTTTTACCCAGAACCCTGCTCAGCAGCTACCTTATTACTACCCCTTGAAGTCTCTAACTGGGGCACCTGGGTAGCTCAGTCAGTTGAATGGCTGCCTTCTGCTCAGGTCATGATCACAAAGTCCCAAGATCAAGCCCCACATTGGGCTCCCTGCTCACTGGGGAGTCTGCTTCCCCCTCCTCTCCTCATCCTACTCTCACCCTCTCTCAAATAAATAAGGAAAAACAAACAAAAAAACTATACTCTTAATTTACATTACATTCAAACAAGCACCCCCCCCCAAATACCAAACCAATACCTTCCTTTAGAGGGTTACTACTCCACAGGCAAGGAAGTAAAGGGTCTATTTTATAAAGTAAAAATTCTTTTAATTCTAAGAAAGACTGTAACCAAGCTAAAATAGAATTTCTAAAAATCCCTTAAAAAAATAAAATAAATACAAATCATCCCTTTACCAGCACAAAATATTAATGCCTTCCTCAAAAACCCAGCAGTAATTCTTAAATAGAGACACATACAAAATCACTATTATCTTGCTCTACTAATATCAGATTCTATTTAACCTTCTTATGTATTACTCTCTGGTACCGCCCCCCCAACATACCCCTGAGTCTGTACCTTACCCACTAGGGCACATCTACAGTCTGCTTTCTACTTTCAATTTCCATTTCTGAAACCTTCAAAGTTCCTCACAGGCTCTAGCAACAAGGAATTACTGGATGCTATTAACTCTTGGCATTTCTGACCATGTAGTTCCACAGCATGCCTGAAGAACCAGGAGAATGACAAAACAAGTTAAGAAGGAGCACAGAAAAACTGCAACTCCATGAAACACTAGAAAGTCTCAACTCAGGTTTGTCGGTAGACTCATCAGCTAAATATGCCATTCTACCTATGTCCGAATGTTAACAGGAATATCTCCAGAAGCATCAAGAATTTCTCACCGTCCAAGAAAGTTTAAGAATCTTGAATAGTGGTTCACTATTCATCACCATCCCTGGCTGCACACTATAATCACTTAAGCAACTTCTAAAAAATGAGACCAAATAGATAAAAAATTAAAATTTAAGAAAGAAAGAAAATTACAGCCACTCAAAACAGGACCTAGATTCAATATTCTTTTTTTAAAGTTCTCCCACTAGTTTCTGAAAGTTAAAGAGTTACCATATGACCAAGCAATTCTACTTCTAGGTACATGCCCAAGAGAACTGAAAACGTATGTTTGCCCAGAAATGTGCACATGAATGTTCATTGCAGCATTATGACAAAAAGCAGAAACAACCCAAATGCCCTATCAAATGATGAATGGATAGACAAAATTAAGTATAACCATACAACATACTACCACTTAAGTACTAAAAGGAACAAAGTTCTTGTGTGCTAGGCTGGCTCAATCGATGGAGCAGACAACTCTTGATCTTACGGTGGTGGGTTCAAGCTCCACGGTGGGTACAGAGCCTACTTTAAAAGTTGAATTAAGGGGCGCGTGGGTGGCTCAGTGGGTTGGGCCTCTGCCTTCGGCTCAGGTCATGGTCTCAGGGTCTCAGCAGGGACCTGCTTCCCCATCTCCCTCTGCCTGCCTCTCTGCCTACTTGTAATCTCTCTCTCTGTCAAATAAATAAATAAAATCTTTTTTAAAAATAAATAAATAAATAGATAAAAATAAAATAAAAGTTGAATTAAGGGGCGTCTGGTGGCTCAGTCAGTTCAGAGTCTACCTTCTGCTCAAGTCATAATCGAAGGGTCCTGAGACCAAGCCTCACATGGGGTTCACTGCTCAGCAGGAAGCCTGCTTTTCCCTCTCCCTCTGCTGCCCCCCTGCTTGTGCTATCATATAAAATCTTAAAAAATAAAGAAAAAAGTTCTGGGGCGCCTGGGTGGCTCAGTGGGTTAAGCCGCTGCCTTTGGCTCAGGTCATCATCTCAGGGTCCTGGGATCCAGTCCCGCATCGGGCTCTCTGCTCAGCAGGGAGCCTGCTTCCCTCTCTCTCTCTCTCTGCCTGCCTCTCTGTCTACTTGTGATCTCTCTCTGTCAAATAAATAAATAAAATCTTTAAAAAAAAAAAAAAAAGAAAAAAGTTCTGATACATGCAACAACATGGACAAACCTTGAAAACATTATCCTAAGTGACAGAAAAAGACTCTGTGTGTGTGTGTGTGTGTGTGTGTGTGTGTGAGTGTGTGTGTACACAGTATTATTCCATTTAAACATCATGTCCAGAATAGGCAAATCCAGAGACAAAAGTAAATTAGTGATTACAAGGGGTTAGAGCAGGGAAAAATAAGCATGACTGCTGTTTTGGAGTGATGAAACTGTTCTAGAAAGGGATGTTTGCACAACCTTGTGAATATATTTAAAAAAAAAAAAAAAAACCCTGTACTATATGCTTTAAAAGGATGAATTTTACAGTATATGACATATCTCAATTAAAAAAAAAATTTTTTTTAGGGCACCTGGGTGGCTCAGTTGGTTAAGCCATGATCCCAGAGTCAAATAAATAAATAAAAGATAAATAAAATCTTTTTTTTTTTTATTTTATTTACTTATTTGACAGAGGGAGAGAGAAATCACAAGTAGGCAGAGAGGCAGGCAGAGGGAGAGGGGGAAGCAGGCTCCCCGCCGAGCAGAGAGCCCGATGCGTGGCTCGATCCCAGGACCCTGAGATCATGACCTGAGCTGAAGGCAGAGGCTTAACCCACTGAGCCACCCAGGCGCCCCTAAATAAATAAAATCTTAAAAAAAAAAATAAAAATTTATGGGGCGCCTGGGTGGCTCAGTGGGTTAAGGCCTCTGCCTTCGGCTCAGGTAATGATCCCAGGTCCTGGAATCGAGCCCCGCATCGGGCTCTCTGCTCGGCGGGGAGCCTGCTTCCTCCCCTCTCTCTCTCTGCCTGCCTCTCTGCCTACTTGTGATCTCTCTCTCTCTGTCAAATTAAAAAAAAAAAAATCTTTAAAAAAAAATTAAAATTAAAAAAAAATTTTTTTTAAGATTTTATTTATTTGATAGAGATCACAATTAGGCAGAGAGGCAGACAGAGAGAGAGAGAGAGGAGGAAGCAGGCTCCCTGCTGAACAGAGAGCCCGATATGGGGCTCGATCCCAGGACTCTGGGATCATGACCTGAGCCGAAGGCAGAGGCTTTAACCCACTGAGCCACCCAGGCGCCCCAAAATTTAAAAATTTTTAAAAAATTAAAAACTCTCTCGGGGCTCCTGGGTGGCTCTATCAGTTAAGTGTCTGCCTTGGGCTCAGGTCATGATTCAGGTTCCTGAGATTGAGCCTGGCATCGGGCTCCCTGCTTGTCGGCAGGCTGCTTCTTCCTCTCCCACTCCCCCTGCTTGTGTTACCTCTCTTGCTCTCTCTCTGATAAATAAAGTCTTAAAAAACAAAATAAAACAAAAAAAAATATCTGCCTTCTAGCTCAGGTCCTGCTCCCAGGATCCTGGAATGGAGTTCCAAGTCAGGCTCCCTGCTATGTGGGGAGTCTTCTTCTCCCTCTGCCCCTCCCCCCTTTATGTGTCTGCCAAATAAAGAAAAAAAATATTTTTAAAAAATAAATAAATAAAGGGCACCTGGGTGGCTCAGTGAGTTAGGCCTCTGCCTCTGGCTCAGGTCATGATCTCAGGGTCCTGGGATCGGGCCCCACATCAGGCTCTCTGCTTAGCAGGAGGTATGCTTCCTCCTCTCTCTCTCTCTGCCTCTCTGCCTACTTGTGATCTCGGTCTATCAAATAAATAAAATCTTTAAAATAAATAAACAAATCTAATTAATAGGTTAGTCAATAGCCTTTCAGTTTTTTTTTTTTAAGATTTTATTTGCTTACTTGACAGAGATCACAAGCAGGCAGAGAGGCAGGCAGAGAGGAAGGGAAGCAGGCTTCCTGCTGAGCAGAGAGCCGGATGCGGGGCTCGATCCCAGGACTCTGGGATCATGACCTGAGCCGATGGCAGAGGCTTTAACCCACTGAGCCACCCAGGCGCCCCCCCTTTTTTTTTTTAAGATTTTATTTATTTGACACAGAGAGATCACAAGTAGGCAGAGAGGCAGGCAGAGGGGGAGGGGGAAGCAGGCTCCCTGCTGAACCGAGAGCCTAATGCGGGGCTCATCCCAGGATCCTGAGATCATGACCTGATCCGAAGGCAGAGGCTTAACCCACTGAACCACCCAGGCACCCCCTTTCAGTGTTTTCTATTTGTTCTGTATCACTGTCTTCCACTAGAAATGGCTGTATCATGCTTTTATCACAGAACATTGGGATACAAACAACTATGTAAAAGTAAGACAGCACTATAATGATAGCACCTTAATTATCCTGTTCAGCTGCATAAGTCAGTATTATGGGGCTATGAAAGAAAACTCCTTAGGGGCAAAGATGGTGCCTTCTAAAATGCAACACATACTTCCCATCCTTGAGAAATACAGTACAACACACATGATTTAACTTCTGATTCTGCATTAGTTATTGTTACCATGTGATGGGTAATGTGGGAAATTAGTCTGAATTTATTTTTTTTTTTTTAAGTAAACTCTGCACCCAACATCGAGCTCAAACTCATGACCCAAGATCAAGAGTCGCATGGTTTACCAACTGAGCCAACCAGGCACCCCAGTCTGAATCTATTCTAACTCCTCTAAGACATACCTACGAACTTGCTTTCCTAAATAAATCAATCCTATCAGTCTTTCCTGTCCTTGGCCTCTTTCTCTTAAGTGGCACCATTTACGTATCTGTACTCCTGGGCAGCACAGTATGGCTACTTTCAAAAATAGCTTTTTTGGTTTTTTCCAAAAATAGTTTCTGAACCCAAGGACAATGCAATGTTTCTTCTTTTTTTTTAAAGATTTTATTTATTGGGGCACCTGAGTGGCTCAGTGGGTTAAGCCTCTGCCTTCAGCTCAGCTCATGATCCCAGGGTCTAGGGATCGAGCACCGCATCAGGCTCTCTGCTCAGTGGGAGCCTGCTTCCCTCCTCTCTCTCTGCCTGCTTCTCTGCCTACTTGTGATCTCTGTTAAATAAATAAATTCTTAAAAAAAAAAAAAAAGATTTTATTTATTTATTGGAGACAGAAAGCAAGAGAGAACATGGGGGGGCAGGAGAGGGCAGCGAGGGAGAAGGGAAAAGCAGGCTCCACCCTGAGCAGGGAGCCCAATGTGGGACTCAATCCCAGTACCCTTGAGATCTTGACCTGAACTGAAGGCAGATGCCCAATGACTGAGCCATCCAGGCACTCCCCACACAAGGTCTCAAACTATTACTTTAAAATCATCTGCAGAGGGGTGCCTGGGTGGCTCAGTGGGTTGAGGCCTCTGCTTTCGGCTCAGGTCAAGGTCCCAGGGTCCTGGGATCGGGCTCACATCCGGCCTTCTGCTCAGCGAGGAGCCTGCTTCCTCCTCTCTCTCTGCCTGCTTGTGATCTCTGTCAAGTGAATAAATAAAATCTTTAAAAAAAAAAAAAAAAAAAAAGAGGGCGCCTGGGTGGCTCAGTGGGTTAAGCCGCTGCCTTCGGCTCAGGTCATGATCCCAGGTCCTGGGTTCGAGTCCCACATCGGGCTTTCTGCTCAGCAGGGAGCCTGCTTCCTCCTCTCTCTCTGCCTGCCTCTCTGCCTACTTGTGATTTCTCTCTGTCAAATAGATAAATAAAATCTTTAAAAAAAAAAAAAAATTAAAAAAAAAAAAAAAAAAGAATCATCTGCAGGGGCACGTGGTGCGTGGCTCAGTTGGTTAAGCTGCTGCCTTCAGCTCAGGTCATGATTCCAGGGTCCTGGGATCGAGCCCTGCATTGGGCTCCCTGCTCAGCAGAGAGAGCCTCCTTCTCTCTCTCCCTCTGCCTTCCACTCTGCTTACTTGTGCTCTGTCAAATAAATAAATAAAATCTTTAAATAAAAAAAAACATCTACAGCAGGGCACCTAGGTGGCTAAGTTAAGCGTCTGACTCTTAATTTCTGCTTGGGTTGTGATTTCAGGGTCATGACAATGAGCCCACTGTGGGGCTCCACGCTGAGCACGGAATCTGCTTGAGATTCACTCACTTTCTCCCTCCCTCTCCCTGCTCACATTAAAAAAATTCATTCGGGGCGCCTGGGTGGCTCAGTGGGTTGAGCCTCTGCCTTCGGCTCAGGTCATGATCTCAGGGTCCTGGGATCGAGCCCTGCATCGGGCTCTCTGCTCGGTGGGGAGCCTGCTTCCCCTTCTCTCTCTCTCTCTGCCTGCTTCTCTGCCTACTTGTGATCTGTCAAATAAAATCTTAAAAATAAAAAAATTCATTCACTCATTCCTTTTAAAAAATAAAAATTAAATAAATAAAATCAGTCTGGGACAGCTGGGTGGCTTAGTCAGTTAAGTGTCTGCCTCCCGCTCAGGTAATGATCCTGGGGTCCAGGGATATAGTACCAGCTCCGTGCTTACGTGGGGAGGCTGCCTCTCCCTCTGACTGCCTCTCCCCCTACTTGTGTTCTCTGACACATAAATAAATAAAACCTTTAAAAAAAAATAAAATGAAATTAAATCACTGCATTATTTTTAACTAATTCGTGGGTTTTATTTGGGATGAGGGAGGCTTTCCACCAAGCCCTTGAGTAGTTTAAGCCCTCAAACCTTGATTTAGGCTAGAGACAACCTTACCCACCTGCCAGCATCTACTTATGTCAGCATGCATTTTACCAGGGAGGGAGGAAAGGAAGGAAAGACGAGTGCCTACTTCCTAAATATTAACAAAAAAGTGGTAATAAATTGCCAGGTCAATGTTCACTTCTCCAATTCTCCTGTCCCTAATCCTACTTTTAATGTGGCTTTTCCTCAACCCTGCTCAGTTGCATTAGTCCCACCTATCCTCTCTGGAGAGAATCAAGTGAAGTCTCAAAAGAGTCATTAGAACAGGATAGACTTAATACCAACAGTAGTTTAGTCTGTAATAAAAACAGACATGTTTTTGTTTTTTATTTTTAGTAGGCTTCATGGTCAACGTGTGGCTTGAACTCATATGCTCTACCAATTGAGCCAGCCAGGCGCGCAAAGACAGAAATGTTTTTGTAATTTTTTTGTCTTCACACCCTCAGTCGCATTCCATCCCAACACTCCAACTCCACATCCATAAGAGCAAGATTAACTTCTCACTAGTGGCTCTGTCCCAAGGCCTTCTGAGGGAAAAGGAATGCAGGGGAGATGCCTTCTCCTTTTGGCTTCTCTCCTCTTCGTAAGACCCAATCAAAAGGGAAAGAAAGGTGTCAAATCATGGGTTAATTGACCTCGCCATCCTTCGGAGCCAAGTATATCTTTTAATCAAGTTATACTGACCACAACTAGTAACAAAAATCAAGAATTTTATTCTTGATACTCTAAGCCAAAACATCACCCAAACCAAAATGTCAGTTTAACTAATTTCTTATTTTCAAGCGCAGAAAAGCCAAAACAATGGTCAATGAAGGAAAAGCTCCGAAACCCAAGCTGTGAAAAGAACATCAAGAAATCCCATATATAGGGGCGCCTGGGTGACTCAGTGGGTTAAGCTGCTGCTTTCAGCTCGGGTCATGATCTCAGGGTCCTGGGATCGAGTCCCGCATCGGGCTCTCTGCTCAGCGGGGAGCCTGCTTCCGTCTCTCTCTCTCTCTCTGCCTGCCTCTCTGTCTACTTGTGATCTCTGTCAAATAAATAAATAAAATAAAATCTTAAAAAAAAAAAAAGAAATCCCATATATAACAACACTCAAAAATGTCACCTTGTTTAATTCATAATCACTTGAAAGTTCTAGTTCATACCTCACATTAATTTATTGTTTTGTTTTGTTTTTTAAAGTGGCATCTCTACTAACCATTCTCATATAGTAAATTAGATATTACTGCTAAAAATGATTATATCCCAACCACACTTTCACAGGAGACAAAACTTTACAAATCTCCAATTCTTAACTGAAGACAGATAAGCAAGAATGATTTCAAGTTATTCTCATTTTTCACATCTATGCATGAACCATTTAAACATTTGACAATTGTGGGGCACCTGGGTGGCTCAGTGGGTTAAGGCCTCTGCCTTCGGCTCAGGTCGTGATCCCAGGGTCCTGGGATCGTGCCCCACGTCGGGCTCTCTGCTTGGCAGGGAGCCTGCTTCCACCTCTCTCTGCCTGCGTTTCTGCCTACTTGTGATCTCTTCCTGTCAAATAAATGAATAAAATCTTTAAAAAATTTAAAAATAGGGACGCCTGGGTGGCTCAGTTGGTTGGGCAGCTGCCTTCGGCTCAGGTCATGATCCTGGCATCCTGGGATCGAGTCCCACATCGGGCTCCTTGCTCGGCGGGGAGCCTGCTTCTCCCTCTGCCTCTGCCTGCCATTCTATCTGCCTGTGCTTGCTCTCTCTCCCTCTCTCTCTGACAAATAAATAAAATCTAAAAAAAAAAAAAAATTTAAAAATAAAAAAAAACATTTGACAATTGTTATAAATACAAATTATCTCACAACTGATTTAGAGAAGTTCAGTATACCCAATATCAAACCATTCCAAAGCAGCTATATAATCTGTAGCTATTACTTTTTTTTTTAAAGATTTTATTTATTTATTTGACAGAGATCGCAAGTAGGCAGAGAGGCAGGCAGAGAGAGAGGAGGAAGCAGGCTCCCCGCTGAGCAGAGAACCCGATGCGGGGCTCGATCCCAGGACCCTGGGATCACAACCCAAGCTGAAGGCAGAGATTTTAACCCACTGAGCCACCCAGGCGCCCCTGTAGCTATTATTTTAAGCCAAAACTATAAATACTGATTTTTAAGTACTTCAGACCCACAGTTTTTCATTACAGTTCTCCAACCTTCCTCACGAATCCAGAATATAGTCTTGAGTGGTTTGTTTAAAAAAAAGCGTGGGGGTGCTCCATCAGTAAACATCTGCCTTTGGCTGAGGTCATGGTCCTAGGGTCCTGGTAATGAGCCCCACATCAGGCTCTTCTGCTCAGCGGGGAGTCTGCTTTTCCCTCTTCCTCTGCCTGCTGGTCCCCCTGCCTATGCTGTCAAATAAAATCTTTTTATAAATAAACAAATAAAATTTATTTTTTATTCTCATGGCAACTTTATTACCATTTCACTCACCCCAAAAGCAACTTTTTTTTAAATGTCAGTTACCTGAAGAATGTATCTATCAAAACATAGTCATGCAATCCATTCAAATGTTAACACACTTGTCACTTACATACCAGGCTCAGTTTTCATTCAAATACCAAATACAAAAATCCTTAATAAGGAAATCTCCCACCACTACTATTGAGAAATATTCCTTATCCTTTTCCTTCTCACAAGTATGTGTATAAAAACCTGCCTAACTATTCTCTACATCCACATTAATCTCAAAAACAAAGGCTTACCATCCAAGCACTCTGGGAAACCACATGTTCTATCTTGTAAGCAATGACTATTTTTTTTTTTTTTAAGATTTTTTTTTTTTAATTTATCTGACAGAGAGAGATCACAAGCGGGCAGACAGGCAAGCAGAGAGAGAGAGAGGAGGAAGCAGGCTCCCTGCAGAGCAGAGAGCCCGATGTGGGACTCGATCCCGGGACCCTGAGATCATGACCTGAGCTGAAGGCAGAGGCTTAACCACTGAGCCACCCAGGTGCCCCGTAAGCAATGACTATTTAAGCTGAGTATCTCAGAAAGATTACACTCACTGCCTCCACTTCCTCACTAAACATCTCTTTGAGTCTGGTTTCCCTCAACCTTACCCTGCTATTCCCATCCTTAGATTTCTCAGACACAACACCCAGTTCTCTTTTTTCCCCCCAAATCCTCAACCACATTATATCCCTCTCCCAGCCCTGACTTCTAAAACTGTTCAATTCTTGAGCACATTCTCCCTTCCCACAGAAATTCTATGCTCTGGCATCAATAATTACCTATAACTTCAAAGCTAAAGTGAAAGACCTTATGTTTCTCCAAAGATTCAGCACACATCTAACTGCCTACTAGGTTTCTAAACCCATTATGGAATTCATCCAAAAGCACCTCATTTGAAGACTTGGCAAAATTTTCCAAGTGACCAGTATTTTTTGGTGTTCCAGAGCTCAAAACCATTAAATCATTCTTTTACTGCCACCATTTCTTCTCAAACCCACTTAAGTCACAAAAGATACAAGACCTTGGGGCACCCGGGTAGCTCAGTTGGCTGGGGGTCTGCCTTCGGCTCAGGTCATGATCCCAGGATCCTGGGATTGAACCCCACACTGCCGCTCCCTGCTCAGCAGGGAATCTGCTTCTCCCTCTGCTGCTCCCCCCCTGCTGTGCACACGCTCACGCATGCTCTATTAAATAAAAAACCTTAAAAAAAAAAAAAAGAAGAAGTTTTAGGGACGCCTGGGTGGCTCAGCTAGCTGCCTTTGGCTCAGGTCTGGATCCCAAGGTCCTGGGATCGAGTCCCACATCGGGCTCCCGGCTACACAGGGAGCCTGCTTCTCCCTCTGCTTGATGCTCCCCCTGCTTGTGCTTCATCTCTGTCTCTCCCTCTCTCTCTGAAAAAAATTTAAGATTTTACTTATTGGGGCGCCTGGGTGGCTCAGTGGGTTGAGCCTCTGCCTTCGGCTCAGGTCATGATCCCAGGGTCCTGGGATCGAGCCCCGCATCCGGCTTTCTGCTCAACAGGGAGCCTGCTTCCCCCTCTCTCTCTGCCTGCCTCTGCCTACTTGTGATCTCTGTCTGTCAAATAAATAAGTAAAATCTTTAAAAAAAAAGATTTTACTTATTTATTTGACAGTCTGACAAATTCTTTTTAAAAGTTTTAAGACCTTGTATCTATGCCTTCCTTTACAATTCTGTCATCAACTCAGTGTTAAGCGCCTGAATTACCTGTCAGTGTATTTAAAGCCGCCTTGTCTCCTAAGAATAAGTCATGCAGCCCTTGTCCAGTACTACTTTTGATATGCCAGTGTCACATATATAACCCAGCAATTATAAGGTAACTTTATCAATTATATTATCAGTAACTGCCCCCTCTCTGGTTCACGGAAACTTCCTATACTTGTCAGAACTATCTTAATTGTGAAACTGTTAGAAAGTGGCCTGTTTAATCTTCTAGAACACTAAAACCCATCTTCTGTTTACAAAACAACTTCTTGATAAAATACAAACTCTTGGGGCACGTGGGTGGCTCAGATGGTTAAGCATTTGCCTGTAGCACAGGTCAAGATCTCCAGGTCCTGGGCTTGAGTTCCAATAAGACTCCCCGCCTCAGGAGGGAGTCTGCTTCTCCCTCTCTCTCTGCTCTCCCTCCACCATGCTATCTCAATCTCAAATGAGTAAATAAAATCTTACAAACAAAAACACATAAAAACCTCTTTATTCCTTTCTGATTCCTATACTTCGGTCAAATTGGCCCTGCAATCCTCCCAAATTGCACCTATTTTTTGGCCCTCCACCTTCCACAGGCATGTTTTCTCAACAGCATACTGAACATACCCCATTTTCTTATATTCTGTCCCTTAACATAAACAGCAATTACTCTCTACTTGATGTCCATAACTCCATGGCATTTTAGGGCATTTTAGGCCCTACTTAACTTGAGTCCTCAAGTGTAATTTTCATATAATTTTATACCTTTCCTCTGACTCGGTTCTCACAGTGTGTTATCAATTGCCACTTTTCAGTGTTGTGAGCCTGACCTCCTCACAGAATACACCTAAACTGGCAAAGGGCTTAGAGATCAGCTCACCATGCCAATTAAAACAGCTAGTAAAATCAGAGTGAATAACCAAAGCAGAGGCAGCATTTCTTTTAAATCACAGAAATCAAATCCGACTAAATGCCTGACTAAACTCCAACATATAAAATAGGTAAAAGCAGGGCTCCTGGCTGGCTCAGTAAGTAGAGTATATAACTTTTGATCTTGAGGTCCTGAATTCAAGGCCTATGCTGGATGGAGAGCTTACATAATTAGATAAACAGATAAAAATGCATAAAAGTGAAGTGGGGCCAAGTGTAACCAGGCACTGGAGTTCAAGGGTGCCACCTGCATCTCCATCCCGTCATTTCCCATCCAGTGCAAACGCTCAGGTTTATGTACCACAAATGTGGACATTGTTTTATTTATCATCCAGCACTTGGCTATATTCCCAGAGAGTAGTATTTCAGACAGGTAAAGTAGTACAGTTTTGTGATTAAGAACAAAGTTCTGGAAGGGGGATGAAGAACAAAGCTTTGGAAGTCACAAAGGCCTGCATTCTACAAATTACTAGATTAGGTAACCGTGATCAAGTGCGTTACTCTCTCTCAAGCCTGGGAGGAGCACTAAACAGAATAAGGTACCTCAAATGCTTAGCCTAGGTCTTAATAGCTACCATAAATACCAGTGACTATAGTATTAATGTTCACTGACCACATTTGTTTCTACCAAATTAACCTCAAAATACTGCCTGTTTATTTAGACAATTTAAGTAACTTTACTGAGGTATACAAAATACATAAAGCTCACCCTTGTTAAGTGTAAAATTCAATGTTTTTTTTTTTAAAGTTTTACTTATTTCCTCAAAGAGAGAGAGAGAGTGCACAAGCAGGGGGGGGGCCTCAAGCAGAGGGAGAGGAAGAAGCAGGCTCTCCATTGAGAAAGGAGCCTGATGCTGGACTTGATTCCAGAACCCTATGATCATGACCTGAGCCAAAAACTGACACTTAACTGACAGAGCTACACGGGCACGCCAAATTCAATGATTTTTAGTACTTACCAATTATACAAGTATCACCAAAGGCCAACTACTCTCCAATAAAATCCTTTGTGACACTGGTCATTTCTTTGTCCCACAGACGACTAGACTGTCAGAGTATATAAATGGTTCATGTTAAGCTAGCTATGTCCCATTACAGCTGGGATCTTTTGATATTAAAACAATTAAATAGAGTGCCTCGTTGGTTCAGTCATTTAAGCATCTGCCTTGGGCTCAGGGCATGATCTCCCAGTCTTGGGATCCAGGCCTGCGTTGGGCTCTCTGCTTGGCGGGGAGTAGGCGTCTTCCTCTCAGTCTCCATGTTCTCCCTCTCAGTCTCCATGTTCTCCCTCTCTCTCTCTCTCTCTCTCAAATAAACAAAATAATTTAAAAAATAAAGAACAATTACATAGCACAGACTGTCTTTAAAAAAAAAAAAAAAACCCACAACCTCTTCTGTGGTAATAAAATAGTGAAAGGCCTATATTAATAAGATTTTTATTCTTGGGGAACCTGGGTGGCTCAGTGGGTTGGGGCCTCTGCCTTCGGCTCAGGTCATGATCCCAGTGTCCTGGGATCGAGCCCCACATCAGGATCTCTGCTCTGCAGGGAGCCTGCTTCCTCCTCTCTGTGTCTCTGCCTGCCTCTCTGCCTACTTGTGATCTCTGTCAAATAAATAAATCTTTAAAAAAAAAAAAAAGATTTTTCTTGTAATCACCATCGAGACTGTTCCATAATATACAGAGGTACTTTCCCACCATTACCTTAGCAATCCCAATCACAAGGAATTAAAAAGATACTAAATAAAGTGAAGTACCATAGCTAAGAATTTTCAAGAAGTCATCTGGTCTCCAGCAATTTAAAGGATTTCACCACGAAACTTCTAATCAAAATGAAATGAGCCCCTGATTGGGGAAAAACTGAGACATTCAACAAGTTACTACTAAAAGCTGACCCAAAAAAAAATAATGTGAGTAAACTTACAATAAGAGTAACTTTGGGATGCCTGCCTGGCTTAGAGAAGTATACGACTCTTGATCTTGGTCATGAGTTCAAGCCCTATGCCGGGAACAGACCTCACTTGGAAGTAAATAAACAGAACAGAATAACTTAGTTTCTGGCTGGCTCAGTCTGTACATGTGACTCTTGATCTTAGGGTTGTGAATTCAAACCAATGTTGGGTGTAGAAATTACTTAAAAATTTTTTTTTAAATCTCTAAAAAAATAAATAATAGGGGCGCCTGGGTGGCTCAGTGGGTTAAAGCCTCTGCCTTCAGCTCAGGTCATGATCCCAGGATCCTGGGATTGAGCCCCGCATTGGGGGGGGGGGGGGGGGGGGCGGGTCTCTGCTCAGCAGGGAGCCTGCTTCCTCCTCTCTTTCTGCCTGCCTCTCTGCCTACTTGTGGTCTCTGTCAAATAAATAAAATCTTTAAAAAATAATAATAAATTAATTAATTAGTTAATTAAATGATAGGGGCGTCTGGGTGGCTCAGTGGGTTAAAGCTCTGCCTTCCGCACAGGTCATGATCCCAGGGCCCTAAGATTGAGTCCCACCTCGGACTCTCTGCTCCACAGGGGCCCTGCTTCCCTTCTTTTCTCTCTCTGCCTGCCTCTCTGCCTACTTGTGATCTGTCAGATGAATAAATAAAATCTTTAAAAATAAATAGATAGATAGATAGATAGATGAATGATAGGGGCACCTGGGCGCCTGAGCCGGTTAAGCGGCTGCCTTCAGCTCGTCATGATCTCAGGGTCCTGCAATCCAGGCCCATGTCAGGCTCCCCGCCCAGCAGAGTCATCTATTCCCTCCTCCTCTGTTCCTCCCCATGCTCATGCACTCTCTCTCAAGTAAAAAAATCTCTCAATAAATAAATAAGTATAATAACAGTTTTTTTCACTAGCTGCTAGAACTAAACTACCAATCATGGCCAAAGAGAAGATACAATAATACAATAATCAAAATAACAAATTCGGGGCACCTGGGTGGCTCAGCGGGTTGGGCCTCTGCCTTCGGCTCGGGTCATGATCTCTGGGTCCTGGGATCGAGCCCCGCATCGGGCTCTCTGCTCGGCGGGGAGCCTGCTTCCCCCTCTCCCTCTGCCTGCCTCTCTGCCTACTTGTGATCCCTCTCTCTGTCAAGTAAATAAATAAAATCTTAGAAAAAAAAATTCTAATAAAACTGACCTATGGATACAAAATTCCAGGGTTATTTTTTTCTTTTCTTTTTTAAAAGAGGCTCCACCCCCAGCATGGAGCCCAAGGAGGGGTTTGAACACGCAACGCTGATATCAAGACCTGAGATGAAATCAACAGTGGGACGCTTAACTGACCAAGCCACCCAGATGCCCCTTTTTCTTTAATTTTCAAAGATTGTATTTTTTTTTAAGATTTTATTTAATTTATTTTAGAGCAAGCCTGGGGACGGGGGGAGGAACAGAGTTGGAAGGAGAGGGAGAGAATCTGGAGCAGACTCCATTCTGAGCACAGAGAGACCCGATACAGGGCTTGATCTCAAGACCCTGAGAACACGATGTGAGCTAAAACCAAGAGTCAGACACTTCACCAACTGCACCACCAAGGTACATCTCAAAATTTTATTTTTAAATAATCTCTACACCCAGCCTGGGGCTCCAAGTCACAAGCCTGAGATGAAGAGTCAAACGCTTCTCTAAGCCAGCCAAGCTCTCCTAAAATTCAAAGTGTTTCAACAAAAGAAACAATTACAACTTCAGGAATTTGGCCATTATGGATCCTATAAGAAGACTATAGGAAAAGTAAGGCTCAGTCTCCCACTGCTTCAAGGACGCCTTCCCAAACTCAACTGATATCCAAACTCAATTGATAGTGCTTCCCTCTGTGGCTCCCAAATGGATTCCTATCCCTAAACGCCCTACTTGTCTTCCCATTAGAATGTAAGCATCTAGAGAACAGGGACGGTGCTCTATCAGTAGCACGTAACAGTTGCTGCCAAGTAACATTAAAGCTTTGTTCAGGTGAACACCTGTTTAGGACCAAAAAAAAATTTTTTTTTAAATTTTATTTTAAGATTTTACTTATTTGTCAGAGGGATGCAGAGAGCACAAGCAGGGGGAGTGGCAGGCAGAGGAGAGGAAAAAGCAGGCTCCCCCACTGAGCAGGGAGCTTGGTGCGGGCCTCATCCCAGGACCCCGGCCGGGATCATGACTGAGTTCGTGAAAGCAGACACTTCACCGACTGAGCCATGAAGGTGTCCAAGGAGCACATACCATTAACAACAAACTACTTTTCAGACCTAATCTAAGTTAAGCTATACTCTGAGCATTTCACAGAAATAAAATGCCATGAGAATTTACTTTTAGGGTGCCTGGATGGCTCAGTCAGTTAAGCATCTGCCTTTGGCTCAGGTCATGATCACAGAGTCCTGGGATGAAGTACACATCAGGCTCCCAACTCAGTGGGGAGTCTGCTTCTCCCTCTGCCCCATCCCCTGCTCATGGTCCCTCCCCCTCCTCTCTCCCCTCTTTGCAAAAATTAAACAAAACTTAAAGAAAAAAAAATTTCCTTTCTAAATTTTTTATCTATGTAACAGTTTACTATTATTCCCACATATCAAAAGGACTTTGCATCATTTTTTCAAAACCTGGAGTCTGCATAAGATTAACAAGATACAGGGGCGCCTGGGTGGCTCAGTGGGTTAAGCCTCTGCCTCCGGCTCAGGTCATGATCTCAGGGTCCTGGGATCCAGGCCGCATCGGGCTCTCTGCTCGGCGGGGAGCCTGCTTCGCCCCCACATCTCTCTGCCTGCCTCTCTGCCTACTTGCGATCTGTGTCAAATAAATAAAATCTTAAAAAAAAAAAAAAAAAAGCTAAATTCCAGCAGTAGTTATCTTACTTATCAGATACTCTGACTGGCAATTATGCCTGATAAATGACAAAATAATCACTTAAATGGATTATCATTCAAGATTATTCTTCACTGACAATACATAAATAAGGGAAATCAGAAACTCTGATTGGATACTAACAAGTTACAAAAAGACATTTTGTGAACTGGGAAATCTAAACGTGAGTTTTTATCAGGTATTATTGATATAATTCATTATATTTATTCACTTTCCCAGGTAGAATTAGATTATTGTTATTACTTTTTTTTTAAGATTCCATTCAATATTTGACAGAGATCACAAGTAGGCAGAGAGACAAACAGAGAGAGAGGAAGGGAAGCAGGCTCCCAGCTAAGCAGAGAGTCCGATGAAGGCAGAGGCTTTAACCCACTGAGCCCCCAGACAACCCCGTTATTATTATTTTTTTTTTAATTTGACAGACAGATCACAAGTAGGCAGAGAGGCAGGCAGAGAGAGACAGGAGGAGGCAGGCTCCCTGCTGAGCAGAGAGCCCGATGCAGGACTCGATCCCAGGACCCTGAGATCATGACCTGAGCCGAAGGCAGAGGCTTAACCCACTGAGCCACCCAGGCGCCCCCCCCCCCCCCGTTATGATTTTTAAGAGAAGCTTTCTTGTAAAGAGGTACTTCCTAAGGACATATTTAGGCATAAATGTTAAGATGTTTCACTTTACTTTCAAAACATTCAGCCTCAAAAGATAATGTGCAGAGGGGCACCTGGGTGGTTCAGTAGTTAAGCCTCTGCTTTTGGCTCAGGTCATGATCCAAGGATCCTGTAATTGAGCCCCACGTCAGGCTCCCTGATCCAAGGATCCTGGAATCAAGCCCCACGTCAGGCTCCCTGCTCAGCAGGAAGACTGCTTCTCCCTCTTCCACTCCCCCTGCTTGTGTTCCCTCTCTCACCATCTCTCTGACAAATAAATAAAATCTTTAAAAAAAAAAAAAAAGATAATGTGAATAGTAGAAAGAAAAGTCAATGTAGCAAAATACTAAGTAGAGACTCCAGGTCAAAGGTATACATGTGTTCATAATAGTCTTTCAGCTTTCATAGATTTGAAAAATATTAAAAAGTTGAAGGAAAACAAACAAAAAAAATAATCAGAACTGCAAAAAGAACAGAAAAACAATAAACACAAGGCAAGCGAAGACTCTGATGCCAAAAAATATATACAAAATATCTGAAATTGTGGGGTGCCTGGGTGGCTCAGTGGGTTAAAGCCTCTGCCTTCAGCTCGGGTCATGATCTCAGGGTCCTGGGATCGAGCCCCACATCGGGCTCTCTGCTCAGCAGGCAGCCTGCTTCCTCCTGTCTCTCTGCCTGCCTCTCTGCCTACTTGTAATCTCTGTCTGTCAAATAAATAAATAAAATCTTAAAAAAAAAAATATATATATATATCTGAAATTGTAATCAACAATGACAGTCTTCATGCTCCAGTTAAAAGAGAATTTGGCAGGAGATATCAGCAAAACAAAATCCGGCTGTGTGGTGTTCATAAAGGTTTATCTAAAATATCCCATTAGAATTGCCAAAAACATTTAAAAATTAAAGCAATACCCAATTTAGATAAGGACTTGGAACTCCTTATCAACTCACTCTTCAGAAATAAGTACTAATGTCTAAGGTATTCATTGTATGCATGAATTAAACTTCTTCCCTAGGCTTCTAGAATGAGATCAATTATGTACACCCTGAAGAGAACTGAAAAAATCATCAATTTTCTGTGTTCTGTAGTTAAGATGAAGACCCTGTACAACACAGCTTGGGATTACCTAATCAAGTTATATATGCTACAAACACAACCCAAAAGCTCCAATCCCAGTTACACAGTCTCAAGAAATCAGTTTGTTTTGGGGGGAGGGTGAGGTTGTACAAATGTTCACAAAGAGACAAGTAAAAATTTCTAATCACAAGAAACTGGAAATGACACAAACATCAATCACAACAGAGTAAGATGTAACATATCTTTACAATGGAGTACCACACTACTCAAAATGACTGACAGAATCAACATGAATGAATCTAAAACATTAAAGAGTCAAAGAAGTATAAAAAACAATTCCATTTAAAACAAGATTGAGGGGGCCCTGGCTGACTCAGCTGGTAGAACATGGGGCTCTTGATCTCAGGGTTTGAGTTTGAACCCCACATTGTGAGTCGTTTACTTTGAATGAATAATTCAAGACTGAAAATGGCAATATTAAACTATGTATTATTTATGGAATAAAAATTCTAAAAAATGGGGGCACGTGGGTGGCTCAGTGGGTTAAAGCACATGTGCTCAGCTCAGGTCATGATCGCAGGGTCCTGGGATGGAGCCCCGAATCGGTCTCTCTGCTCGGTGGGGAGCCTGCTTCACCATCTCTCTCTGCCTGCTTCTCTGCCTACTTGTGATCTGTCAAATAAATAAAATCTTAAAAAAAAAAAAATCTAAAAAATGTTTAAAAAAAGATATATAGGGGCACCTGGGTGGCTCAGTGGATTAAGCCTCTGCCTTCAGCTCAGGTCATAATCTCAGGGTCCTGGGATCGAGCCCCGCATCCGGCTCTCTGCTCAGCAGGGAGCCTGCCTCCATCTCTCTCTCTGCCTGCCTCTCTGCCTACTTGTGATCTCTGTCAAATGAATAAATAAATTCTAAAAATTTTTTTTTTTTTTTTTTTTTAAGATTTTACTTGAAAGAGGGGCACCTGGTGGCTCAGCTGTTAGGCATCTGCCTTGGGTCAGGTCATAATCCCAGGGTCCTGGGATCGAAACCCTTCTTAGACTCCCTGCTCTGCGGGGAGCCTGCTTCTCCCTCTCCCACTCCCCCTGCTTGGGTTCCCTCTCTCGCTGTCTCTGTCAAATAAATAAATAAAATCTTAAAAAAAAAAAAAAAAAGATTTCCTTGAAAGAGACAGAGCACAAGCAGGGAGAGCAAAAGGTAGGGAGAGGAAGAACCAGCCTCTCCCCTGAGCAGGGAGCCCCATGCGGGGCTGGATCCCAGGACCCTAGGATCTGAGCTGAAAGCAGGCGCCAAACCAACTGAGCCACCCAGGTGTTCCCCCCACCAGTAATAATAATACTCTACTTCTTGGCTAGTCATTTTATTCTTGTTTTTGGAAACTCGACATGTGTTTTTATTCCCCATACAACTTTTTTGGTATGTATTCTCTATTTCTCAATAAAAATCATTAAGTATAAAAGTATTATTCTTTTTTTAAAAAATATACACTTTACATAAAGAAAAAAACGGATTTCTGGGGTGCCTGGTGTCATCTCAACTGTTTCAGCTAGGGTCATGTCTCAAGGTCATGAGATGGAGCGCACTCGGACTCTGTGGCGAGCACTTGGGATTCTCTCTTCCACCCCTACCCCTCCCCTCCCTCATTCACATTCTCTCTCTCTAAAACAAACAAATCTGAAAGAAAGAAAGAAAGAAAGAAAGAAGAAGAAAGAAAGGGTTTCAGGGGCGCCTGGGTGGCTCAGTTAGTTAGCTGTCTGCCTTTGGCTCAGGTTGCGATCTCACAGTCCTGGGATCAAGCCCACATTGGGCTCCCTGCTAAGCGGGGTGTCTGCTTCTTCCTCTCCCTCCTCCCTGCTCCTGCTCTCTCCCTCTCAGATTAGTAAAATCTTTAAAAAAATTAAAAAAGAATTTCTACTAAAATGTTAAACCACGATTAAGTCATTTTTATCTTTTGATTTTCTCAGATTTTCTAAAATGTATTTTCTTAGGTAAAATAGTACCAGACAGCCTGACCCTAAAAACTTCCATAAAAATGGAAATTTCACAACGCAGAGTACTAACCACTATACGATCACGGCCAAAATGGAAATTTCAAAAGAGGAGGAACAAACTGATTTGGTCTAAAAACAATGTAATGGAATGCCTGTCAATCCTAAAGCCAGTGTTTTTTTTTTTTTCCCCTACACCCTATTTAAGCTAAACCTGTATTTTTTTTTTTTTAAGCCCACTTATTCTCTTGCTTAATGATTTGAAAATACCGAACACTCTTAGCAAATTAAAGATCGCACCCTTCAAAGAGCACATGTTCCAGCTAGGTAGACACTCAACACAGACAGCACTATGCACCTTGCCCAAGCCCATGAAAAGAGGTTGCAAAGATATTTTAGGTTTTCATCTGCCTGCCTGGACAGCAGCACATTACGTGGCAAGTACTGTCAGAAGGTCCTCAGTTGAGACTGAGTGTTGAGAGTTTTTTTGGTATGGGGATGAAAGGGCAGAAGGAAGCAGAAAAATAAAATGGAGAGGAAATAACGGGAAGAGAAATAAAAATTTTAAAAAGGGAGGGAGCGAGTAGAGAGAAAGAAGACAGAGAGGGAGAAAAACACCATTAACAAGAAGCAATTCTGAGGGGCGCCTGGGTGGCTCAGTGGGTTAAGCCGCTGCCTTCGGCTCAGGTCATGATCTCAGAGTCCTGGGATCGAGCCCCACATCGGGCTCTCTGCTCAGCGGGGAGCCTGCTTCCTCCTCTCTCTCTGCCTGCCTCTCTGCCTGCTTGTGATCTCTCTCTGTCAAATAAATAAATAAAATCTTTTAAAAAATTAAATTAAATTAAATTTTAAAAAAGAAGCAATTCTGAGCTCCTAAGAGTTCTCACACATATAATATCTAGGAGCGACCTGATAAGATTGAGATTATATGTAAAAAATTTTGAGTAATGTTCTTAGTATTACTGGACTGTGGACACACCATGTAACTTTATTCTTTTTAAAGATTTATTTATTTGAGGGGCGCCTGGTGGCTCAGTGGGTTAAGCCCCTGCCTTCAGCTCAGGTCATGATCTCAGGGTCCTGGGATCGAGTCCGGCATCAGGTTCCCTGCTCAGCGGGGAGCCTGCTTGCCCCCCTCTCTCTGCCTGCCTCTCTGCCTACTTGTGATCTCTGTCAAATAAATAAATAAAATAAAATAAAATAAAAAGATTTACTTGAGAAAGAGAGATAGGGAGAGAGAGAAAAAGTGCACACATGTGCTGTGCAAGCAGTGGGGGGCAGAGGAGGAGGGCAAATGGAGAATATCTTCAAGCAGACTCCCCACTGAGCATAGAGCTAGAAACAGGATCTCCATCCCTGGCCCCATGAGAACACAACCTGAGCCAAAACCAAGAGTTGGATGCTCAACAGACTGAGCCACCCAGGTGCCCCATACAGTATAACTTGAAAGTTCCTATGTGACATCTTAGTTAAAAACAGATTAATAATAACAACTGTTAATAGTAAGAAACAAGGCTGCAGCAACAGTAACTTGGAACTAAATCCAAATGAAAGTCTCTCCTCTATAAATCTGAAAATCTTCTCATAAAATTTTATGTTTTAGACCCATTCAAATACACGTTCTATTGCTTTCAGAGTTCCAAATGAAGCCACACATTCCTAACAACTTTTCTAAGAACTCTACATAGTCTTAAATGAAATATCTACCCTTTAAGCCCCATTTCATAAATCCCAAATAGATACTAAGTTCCAATTCAACTGATTTTATCACCCAGTATGAAAGTGAGTTATCCAGGGGCACCAGGGTGGTTCAGTCGTTAAGCGCCTGCCTTCAGCTCAGGTCATGATCCCAGGGTCCTGGGATGGAGTCCTCCATTGGGCTCCCTTGGGGAGGGGGGGGGTGTTGCTTCTCCCTCTCCCACTCCCCCTGCTTGCGTTCCCTCTCTCGCTGTCTCTGTCAAATAAATAAATCTTAAAAAAAAAAAAAGAAAGGAAATGAGTTATCCGAAAATTAAAATTCACTCTAGCATACATGCCATGTCAACAACAAATTCACAAACCTGGTCTTCAAAAAATCCATGACAAAAAAATTTTTACCTCAAATAAATTACCTTTCCCCCCCCCACATTTTTTATTTTTGGGATGCCTGGATGGCTAGGTCAGTTAAGCGTCTACCTTTGGCTCAGGTATGATCCCAAGGTTGAGATCAAACCCACAACAGGCTCTGTGCTCAGCCTGAAGTCAGCTTGAGATTCTCTCCACCCCTGTCCCTGCCCTCACTCACACTCTCTCTCTCTAAATATTTAAAAAAAAAAAAAAAAAAATTTTTTTTAAGGTTTTTTTTTTTTTAAGATTTTTATTTATTTATTTGACAGAGAGAGATCACAAGTAGGCAGAGGCAGGCAGAGAGAGAGGAAGGGAAGCAGGCTCCCTGCTGAGCAGAGAGCCCAACCCGGGGCTCGATCCCAGGACCCCAGGATCACGACCTGAGCCAAAGGCAGAGGCCCAACCCACTGAGCCACCCAGGCGCCCCTAAAGTTTTATTTTTTAAAATTAAAAACAACAGCAGCAACACCACCACCCAAACCTGATTAATTTCATTCTTGGGCTTTTAAAAAAAAAAAAGGGATTCCATTCCTAAATATTTGAGTTGTGCCAAAATTATTTCAGAATTAACCCCAGGCTTACATGGTGATATTCCCTCTAAGTCTTCCCTCTCTTTGCCTTCCTTCATATCTTCACTCTCCTACGGGTTGGGGAGCAGGGAGGGAGTTAACACCTATCAGTGATCTACCACCTTACCAGTCAACACAACCAGTGCTATACATGCCACACTCCATTTACTCGAATTAACGAAGAGCCAACTAATGATCTCACAAGATTAATAAAAAAAAATAAGATGTAAGAAAGAGCAACTTTACGATCTGTGAATTCACGTAGACTCCTTTTGAGCAGGCATTCCTCAAACCTCTTCAACAGGCTTATACCAAAACCAAAAAAAGTAGAGCACCTGGGTGACTGCCTTCAGCTCAGGTCATAATCCTGGAATCTCGGGATCGGGATCGAGTCCCACAGGGGCTCCCAGCTCCACAGGGAGTCTGCTTCTCCCTCTGACCCTCCCTCTCATGCTCTCTTCTCACTCAAATAAATAAAATCTTTATGAGAAAAAAAAAGGTGTCTTATAACAACAACACATCTTAAGTCACCATTTTTAAAAAGGATTCGGGGGTGCCTGGGTAGCTCAGTGGATTAAAGCCTTTGGCTCGGGTAATGATCCCAGCGTCCTGGGATCGAGCCCCCGCATCTGGCTCTCTGCTCAGCAGGGAGCCT
The DNA here is from genome assembly GCF_902655055.1 of Lutra lutra. Classification (NCBI taxonomy): domain Eukaryota; kingdom Metazoa; phylum Chordata; class Mammalia; order Carnivora; family Mustelidae; genus Lutra; species Lutra lutra. The sequence continues at coordinate 57,859,316 of NC_062290.1, forward strand.
GCTTCCTCCCTCTCTGCCTGCTTCTCTGCCTACCTGTAATCTCTGTCAAATAAATAAATAAAATCTTTAAAAAAAATAAAATAAATTAAAAATTTTAAAAAGGATTCAGGACTTGAGGCACCTGGATGGCTCAGCGGATTAAGCATACAACTCTTCATTTCAGCTCAGGTCATGATCTCAAGGTTGTGGGATCAAACTGTGGGTGGGGATCCACACTCAGCAGCAGTCTTCTAGTTCCTCTCCTCCTGCTCCTCCCTCCCGTCTCATCCCCCCTCCTCCACTTGCACAGTCAAGCTCTAGAAATACATAAAATCCTTACAAAAATAAAATAAAAAGGACTGGGGAATCAATACTTCAAGACTTAACACTTCCAAAGTGAAGGCTTCACTTCATAACAGTTTAAAACTTCAACACTGGTTTATACTTTCTACATGTAGTGTACTGTTAAAGGAGTAGAGATAGCAACCAGTTCCTTCCCATGAAAACACAAGGGCCTACTAAAATTAACCATTCTTCTTCTTGTTCTACCATTTCTCCCTAAACAATAAAAGTCACTCAAGCTAATACCAAGAGACACTGCTGGTGAGCACTGCACAGGCTGCCATCAGTTACCAGGAAAGGGAAACGAGGTGTTATTGTTGTTCTAGCCTTGTTCTAAAGGCAGCTCCATGTGACTGCTGCTGGTACAGCCCACATTTAAAGAGAGAGGCTAGAGGAAACCAGAACAGCAGGAAACAGGCAGGAGAGGCAATTATCACAACCCTTTCCCATGGCCTCATTTCCATGCCACCATTTCCAGCTGTATTTCATACACACACACACAAAAACCTCCCTTCTCTGAATTGTTTCATTTCTGAGGGTCAGAAGCAACACGGAAGCAAATGGGAAATCAGAGCTGTGGAAAACTAGCAAGACAGAGATGGGGGAAATCTCATCACACATGTGAACCAGCCTTAACGAGGAAAAATCACATGGAACATACTGGAGATAAGTAGAAGAGCAATGTGGGAGACTAATCAGTTCTGCCTATAGTGTTCACAGAAATATAAGGATGACAGACCCAGCCAAGGGGCCCTGCAAGTACATAAGAGATACTGGTGGACTATAAAACTCTATGGTCTCCAGAGAGTGGAATTTATTCCCTTTCCCGAAACAGTTAAGTACCATGCCAATCTAGGCACCCAATGCCGAGGATACAGGAGAACTTAGGTATTAGGTCCATCTTCCCTCCACCTGTATTAGACAAAATGACACTAAAAATTAGGACGTACAGTGCATGACAAAAAGTGAGGAATACACTACTGACATAACTCTTGGTTTAAAAAGTATACCATAAACTTTAATTAATAATTAATTAAAAGTATACCATAACTGAAGAGAAAATATAAAAGGCCTGGGTTCACCCAAAAAGTTAATTATATGCCCTCTGAATAAAAGATGGTTGGATACCTTAAAAAGACCATCGAAAGCTCTCAACTGTTAGTGTACAAAAGGGCTAAAGATAATAAGCCTAAATACTAACAGATCATATACCTCGGATATAAGCAGAAACCAATATCCAACAGAGGTGGTGGTGAAGTTACAAGATTATGTCAAACAGGAGGGATCAACTCCTAGAGAGCAAGGATAGGAGACCAGAGAGGCAGCACTTAAAATGCCCTGGCAAAAAAATAAGACTGAAAACCGAGGGGAAGAGGTGGAAAAGCCAAGTGGGAAAGTGATCCACAGGCAAAGGAAACGGAAATGTAATTTACTAAAGAGAGAATAACGCAGAACTTTGGTTTATAGGGTGCTCTCAAAACTACATTAGAAAACTATAATAAAACCAGACTAGAGGGACCGGGACTGAAGAGAAAAACTAAGTCCCCAAGAGTCTTAACACCAAAACCTCCCAGAATGAAAAGGAGAAAAAGGAGAAAAAACTATTCCTCTGGGTAAACCGTGTAAAGCTACAGTGCGCAGAAGTTGGGCTCTAAAACGCCCAGTCCCAAGACTAGCGACAGTCGTGAAAACCTAAAGATGGTCAGGATGGGAAACAGCAGAGCGGCGCGGGTGCTCCAGCCGAGAGGCAGGCAGGGACAGAGGTGGGAAAGAAAACCACACCCTCTAGGGCAGAAACCCGAAGGGGGGGGAGGGGAAGGCGCCCCCTGGGGTTGGGTGGGGCCAGGCCGACTACGACTGGGGTAGGCAGGAAGAAGCACAGGACTGCCCGCACAGAGAGGAAGGAAGGCGCCCGGGCCTGGGCATACTGGGGACGCATGAAGCTGGCGAGGGACGCTTGGCCCGGTCTTCAGGAGTGGGCGCTGGGGCAGTATGAAGAGGGTTCGAGGAAAGAAGAGCTGAACCCAGGACTAGAAAACGCACGCTGCCACACTCAGGGATCATGGAACAGGAAAGGAGAGAGAGGGTGCCAATTACCGCTGCTGTTCTCGCTGGACTCGGGACCAGCCGCCTCCGCCGCCGCCGCTCGTTACCTGCCAATGTGCCTCTTACAAAGCGGCGGCGGCGGCAGAGGCGCCCTGGTTCGTCACGTGACCTCTGCGTCACGCGCGAAGGAGGAGCCACCACGCGACGCTCGTTCCCGGCCCATCAGCCCGCCCACAGAGCACGTCGCTTCCTCCATCCTCCCCCATGCCATCTAGAGAGGCCAACAATGCCGAGGTGCGGTTAGGCACCGAGAAGGAGCAAATAAGGGAGATCTTATAAAATTTCTCGTACTCAGAGTTGTCAAGAGGCTAGTACATACCGCATCCAGAATGCCCACAACTGCAGCTTGTCGCGCTGTGATGACCTCACAAGGCACCACGAGTCGCTCCCCTGCGGCCGCCTTCCTCTCATCACGTGATGTGGCCCAACCATTCAAAACAGGCCTAGCTCCCCAAACCTTGAGCCGGGGGAGGGAGGAATACTATCGCCAATGTGCTGCACAGCGAAAGTACCTACGACCGCAGCCTTTCCCTCGCGGGTTCATAGACCTTGCATTTATGACTTAGTGCCGAGGCAAAGCCGTGAGGGAAAACGGACAGTACTGACTTCTGAGACTAACACTAGTGGACGCTGCTTGACGGGCAATGAACGCGATTCCCGCTGGGAGATGTAGTCCGGGCGGGGGATGGGGTTCCTCTACTAGGTTCCCGGTCTCGCGCTCTGTTCCGCCCTCTGCGCGGGAAAACGCCAACGGCTAGCCCAGGTGCAGCATCGTGGAGCAGGCTTCAATAGAAACTTACCCAGGGCAGATGGGCCTCGGGGCTTCTGTCTTATTAAATGTGGGCCTTGGATTCTTTTACCAAGTCTCTTATGCGTAAATTGATAAACATTTATTGTTTACTGCATGTCAATACAACAATTTCTTTTAAAGATATTATTTATTGGGGCGTCTGGGTGGCTCAGTGGGTTGACCCTCTGCCTTCGCCTCGGGTCGTGATCTCAGGGTCCTGGGATCGAGCCCCGCGTGGGGGCCCTCTACTCAGCGGGGAGCCTGCTTCCGCCGCCTCTCTCTCTGCCTGCCTCTCTGCCTACGAGTGATCTCTCTCTCTCTCTCTGTCAAATAAATAAAAATTAAAAAAAAAAAAAGATTTTATTTATTGGGGCCGCCTGGGTGGCTCAGTGGGTTAAGGCCTCTGCCTTCGGCTCGGGTCATGATCCCAGAGTCCTGGGATCGAGCCCCGCATGGGGCTTTCTGCTCCTTGGGAAGCCTGCTTCCCCCTCTCTCTCTGCCTGCCTGCCTACTTGTGGTCTCTGTCAAATAAATAAATAAAATCTTTTTTTCTATTTTTAAAGATTTTATTTATTTGACAGAGAGAGATCACAAGTAGAGAGGCAGGCAGGCAGAGAGAGAGGGGGAAGCAGGCTTCCCAAAGAGCAGAGAGCCCCATGCGGGGCTCGATCCCAGGACTCTGGGATCATGACCCGAGCCGAAGGCAGAGGCCTTAACCCACTGAGCCACCCAGGCGCCACTCAATACAACAATTTTTACTAAATCTTATAATAAACCCTTTGAGGCAGGGATTGCTCCCTGTAAAGAAAGGCTTAGGGGGCACCTGGCTGACTCAGTCGATATGGTCTTTATGTTGGGGTTGTGAATTCGTGTTCCACCTTGAGTGCAGAAATTACTTAAAAAATAAAATCTTAAAAAATAAAAAGGTTGAGAAGTTGAGTTGTTTCTAGCTGAAGATAACCAAACCAGATTTTGTATCTCCAAACAATAATCCTCCTCTCAGATCTTTTTTAACTCCAGGTATTAAGCATAATTGAAGAGATAATGCTTTATACTTGTGGCATAATATTTTGGAGTTTTGTGTGTGTGTTTTTTTTTTTTTTTTTTTAATTTTATTTACTTATTAGAGCGTTAGCGAGAGCAGGAGCAGCGTGGGAGGCCAGAGGGAGCGGGAGCAGCTGACTTCCGGCTGAACCGAGAGCCTAGTGTGGGGCTCCATCCCAGGACCGTGAAATCATGATCTGAGAGAAGGCGGACGCTTAACAGACTGAGCCACATAGGCGCCCCAGTATTTTGGAGTTTAAAGTATTTCCCCGCTGGGGCGCCTGGGTGGCTCAGTGGGTTAAGCCGCTGCCTTCGGCTCAGGTCATGATCTCAGGGTCCTAGGATTGAGCCCCGCATCGGGCTCTCTGCTCAACAGGGAGCCTGCTTCCTCCTCTCTCTCTACCTGCCTCTCTGCCTGCTTGTGATCTCTCTCTGTCAAATAAATAAATAAAATCTTTTAAAAAAAATAAATAAAGTATTTCCCCGTTTACTGACTAGTTAATTCTCAAAGGCAGTATCTCGGGCTGGTTAGGTACACGGACTTTGGCCTTACCTCAATTTGAGCTTCTTTCCTTTGCAATAACACCACTTCACCAGGTAGTGAAAATTAAATGAGATCATGCAGGGGCACCTGGGTGGCTCAGCTGTTTAACTATCGGCCTTTGGCTCAGGTCATCATTCCAGGGGCTGGGATCAAGCCCCGCATTGAACTCCCTGTTCAGCAGGAAACCTGCTTCTCCATCTCTCTCTACCTGCCGCTCCACCTGCTGGTGCTCTCTCAAATAAATAAACGAAATATTTAAAACAAATAAATAAATGAGCTCATGTAAAGTACCTGTTTGGCACATAGTTAAACCCTCAATAAACAGTAGTAATTACTTTCACACCTGGTATGTGCCCTTCGGGCACAGCAGATAAAAAACAAAGGTTGGGTGGGGGTAGGGGGGAGCCTGGGTAGTTTGGTGGGTTAAGCGTCTGCCTTTGGCTCAGTTCTTGATGTCAGAGACCTGGGATGGAGCCCTGCGTGGGCGGGGGGGGGGGGGGGGGGGGGGGGCCCTGCTCAGCGGGGAGTCTGCTTCTCCCTCTCAATCTCTGTGTTCTCCCTCTCTCTCTCTCTCGCTTGCTCTTAAATAAATAAATACTTTAAAAAAATTAAAAAGGTGGCTATGGTGAGTGCTGTGATATGTTAAAAAAAATTTTTTTAAAGATCTTATTTATTTATTTGTTAGAGAGAGAGCATGAGCACAGGCAGACAGAGTGGCAGGCAGAGGGAGAAGCAGGCTCCCCGCTGAGCAAGGAGCCTGATGTGGGACTCGATCCCAGGACGCTGGGATCATGACCTGAGCCGAAGGCAGCCGCTTAACCAACTGAGCCACCCAGGCGTCCCCGTTAAAATTTTTTTTAAAAAAGTAAGGTGGGGGGGCGCCTGGGTGGCTCAGTGGGTTAAGCCGCTGCCTTCGGCTCAGGTCATGATCTCAGGGTCCTGGGATCGAGTCCCGCATAGGGCTCTCTGCTCAGCAGGAAGCCTGCTTCCCTCTCTCTCTGCCTGCCTCTCTGCCTACTTGTGATCTATCTCTGTCAAATAAATAAATAAAATCTTTAAAAAAAAAAAAAAAGTAAGGTGGGAAGGGAATTAGCATACACTGATCTTTATGCAGGACACTATGCCAATTACCAACTAACACCCTAGTTACTAATAGACTGTTGTAGGTTAAATTACTTGATTAATAACAATTGAAACCTTAACAGTCCTGCTCAGTTCAAGGGAAGCCTTTGTTATACATCTGAATTGATCAAAGAATGCTCAGGCTGAAACAAAAATTATCACGACCATTCATGTGTAGATGTATCTTATCTCTCCCTTTTGACAGTGAGCTGGAATTGCACAGGGTCAATTCAGTCTTCTCCTCTTTGTATTCCTGCTTTATAGAACTGTGTGGGAGAGTCAAAGATAAAACCACCCTTGAGATGCAGAGGCTTTAAGGGAAAGAGTACAAGAAAACAATTCTGAAAACAAACGTTGTAACAGGACCTATCTCTGTAGAGTGGGAAGGAGGGTTTGTGGTCGAGGGTGCTAGTAAAAAGGGACAAATCTAATCTATAACATTTTAATTTTTGCATAAAGAAGTACTGGTTTTTTAATTAAAGATAATAAGAAAAGAGAGACAAAAAAAAAAGAGAGAGAGAGAGAGAAAAGAGAGACCAGTGTGTCTGGCTTGGCTCAGTTGAAAGAGCATGTATATGACTCTTGATCTCAGTGTTGTGAGTTGTACCCCCAGGTTAGGTATAGGTTTTCCTAAACATAAATATGTAAATTTTAAAAAAGAGGGGTGCCTGGGTGACTCAATTGGTTGAGTGCCTGCCTTTGGCTAAAGTCGGGGTCAGCGGGGAGCCTGCTTCTCCTCTGCCTACCATTCTCCCTGCTTGTGCTCTCTCTCTCTCAAATAAATGAATAAAATATATATTTAAAAAGAGAGAGAGAGGGGCGTCTGGGTGGCTCAATGGGTTAAAGCCTCTGCCTTCGGCTCAGTTCATGATCTCAGAGTCCTGGGATCGAACCCCACATCGGGCTCTCTGCTCGGCGGGGAGCCTGCTTCCTCCTCTCTCTCTGCCTGCCTTTCTGCCTACTTGTGATCTCTGTCTGTCAAATAAATAAATAAAATCTTTTAAATAAATAAATAAATAAATAAATAAATAAATAAAAAGAGAGAGAGAGAGGGACCCCTGAGTGGCTCAGTGGGTTAAGCCTCTGCCTTCGGCTCAGGTCATGGTCTCAGGGTCCTGGGATTGAGCCCCACATCGGGCTCTCTGCTCAGCGAGGAGCCTGCTTCCCCCCTCTCTCTCTCTGCCTGCCTCTCTGCCTACTTGTGATCTCTCTGTCAAATAATAAATAAAATCTTTAAAAAAGAAAAAAAGAGAGATATGTGTTAGTTCTGTGACTGATACAAGATATGTCACCTTTCTAGTCCCTCAATTTCCTCTTCTGTTATATTCAAAAACATGTCTCTTCTGTAGCAGGCACACTATGCTGGAGACTTTCGATAAATTATCATTTATCAAGGGAGAAGTCCCACCTTAGATCTAGGATCAGAGATAAAAAATAAGGGCATCAAAGTCCTAAAACCTCACTGATAACAGTTATTACCACCTGGATGTAATAGAACTATCCTCTCCCAATAGGCTCCTCTAAGGGATATCACTACCACCCATGCCCACCCAGCCTGACTCTGATACATTGAAACTTATTTTACATCCTGTGACTGCAAAGAACATCACTATCCAATTCACTAGTTTGTGTTTAAATATCCTTGGCTGGACTACAGTGAGAGCATAATATGATGGAAAATACACTGGAAAAATCCTCAGAAGCCTGGGCTTTTAAGTCTGTAAACATGGCAGACAATAAAGAAGGTGGGTGAAACCGGATGAAGTCCATCTCAGAGAGAATCAGTAATGGGTAGCTGAGATTTAGGAAGATAAAATCAAAATGTATAAACTCCAGAGCTAATCACTGATTAAGTTCAAGTCTAATCTCCTGACTCACGGTAAGTGATCATAATCCGATGCAATATACCTGCAGAAGAATGTGATAACTGAGTGGGAATGGTCTGTATAGAATCTAAAAAAAAAAAAAAACCCTTAAGAAGCAAAATGTAGGGGCGCCTGGGTGGCTCAGTGGGTTAAGCCGCTGCCTTCGGCTCAGGTCATGATCTCAGAGTCCTGGGATTGAGCCCCACATCGGGCTCTCTGCTCAGCAGGGAGCCTGCTTCCTCCTCTCTCTCTGCCTGCCTCTCTGCCTGCTTGTGATCTCTCTGTCAAATAAATAAATAAAATCTTTAAAAAAAAAAAAAAGGAAGCAAAAATGTACACCATGGAGGGAAAAGGGTAGCCTGACCACCAGCACGTAGAACGTTTTGGTCCCTTTGGCAGATCTCTCTCTTTAGCAGATAGAGATGAATGATCCATGACTCTTAACCATAAAAATCATCCAAGATTCCCCTACCTATGCTTCATGTCAAGAGCAACCTTCTAATGAGAATCTGGCTTCTTCAGCCACCCAGCTAACTCAGTTGGTGGAGCTTGAGACTCTTGATCTCAGGGGTCTGAGTTCAAGCTCCACATTGGACCTAGAGCTTACTTAAAAAATAATAATAAAAATAAACAAGGGGCATCTGGGTGGCACAGTCGGTTAAGCGTCTGTCTCTTGCCTTCAGCTTAAGTCATGATCTCAAGGTTGTGAGATAAGAACCCCATGTCAGGCTTCTTGATCAGCGAAGAGTCTGCTGGAAATTCTCTCTCTCCTTTGGCCCTTCCCCCCACCCCTCTAGCTCACTCTCTCTCTTTCTCTCTCTCAAGTAAATAAATAAATCTTTAAAGTAGTGAAATTCTGCTTACTTTACATGGCATTGCTGAATTCATGCAAGACACTGCCTATGAAAGTCCTCAGAAAATAACTGGAATTTAAGAATCCTAAGGAACTATTACTACCATGAAAACCATTATTTGATTTCATCAATACTATATAACCCAAGTCAGTGGTTGAGGTTTGGGTTCCAGAGGAATCCGGGAAGGCCTGAATTCTAGAACAATGGTCAGCAAACTACAACTCACAGGTCAAAACCAGCCCATCTCCAAGTTTTCTACAAAGCCTTAGCTAAGAATTATTAGCCATTTTTTCTTTTCTTTTCTTTTCTTTTTTTTTTCTAAAAGATTTTATTTATTTATTTGACAGAGATCACAAGTAGGCAGAGAAGCAGGCAGGGTGGGGGTGGGGGAGCAGGCTCCCTACTGAGCAGAGAGCCTCATGTGGGGCTCGATCCCAGGACCCTGAGATCATGACCCGAGCCAAAGGCAGAGGCTTACCCCACTGAGCCACGCAGGTGCCCCTCTTTTTTTTTTTTTTTTAATTTTTATTTATTTATTTGACAGAGAGAGAGATTACAAGTAGGCAGAGAGAGAGGAGGAAGCAGGCTCCCTGCTGAGCAGAGTCCCTGCGGGGCTCGATCCCAGGACCCTGAGATCATGACCTGAGCCAAAGGCAGAGGCTTTAACCCACTGAGCCACCCAGGTGCCCCTCTTTTTTTTGGTTTTTGTTTTTGTTTTTTGTTTTAAAGTAAGCTCTATGCCTAATGTGGGGCTTGAACTCACAAACCTGAGATCAAGAGCCCCATTCTCCATCGACTTAGCCAAGCAGATGCCCTAAAGTTGAATGTTTTTTGTTGTTGTTGTTTTGTTTTGAGGGGGGTGGAGCAGAGAGAGAAGGAGAGAGAGAATCTTAAGCAAGCTCCATGCCTACCATGGAGACTGATGTGGAGATGATAACCTGAGGCAAAATTAAGAGCCTGATACTTAACCAACTGAGCCACCAGGCACTTGTTTTGTCTCAAAATAAACTCTGTAGTCATTGTGGGGCTGGAACTCTTGACCCCAAGATCAAAAGTCACATGCTGCAGGTGCCTGGGAAGTTCAGTTAGTTAAGCAGCTGCCTTTGGCTCAGGTTATGATCCCAGGGTCCTGGGATGGAGCCCCACATGGGGCTCCCTGCTCATTGGGGAGCCTGCTTATTCCCCTCTCCCCTGCTCCTGCTCTCTCTCTCTCTCTCTTAAATAAATAAATAAAATCTTTAAGAAAAAAAAAAAAGTTGCATGCTCCCCACACTGAGCCAGCCACCTGCCCCTTATTAGGCATTTTAAAATGGTGCAAAAAGGGCACCTGGGTGGCTCAATCATTAAGCATCTCCCTTCAGCTTAGGTCATGATCCCAGGCTCCTGAGATCGAGCCCCATATTCGGTTCCCTGCTTGGTGGGGACTCTGCTTCTCCTTCTCTCATTCCCCTGCTTGTGTTCCCTCTCTCACTGTATCTCTGTCAAAAAAATAAATAAAATCTTAAAAAAAAAAATTCCTTTCCTTTAAAAAAAATGCACCCCAAAAATCAAAAGAAGAATATTTCGTGGCACACAAAACTTACCCAAAATTCAAATTTTAGTCTACTAAGTTCCATTGTAACTCAACCACAATTATTCACTTATGTAGTCTATGGATACTTTCACACTACAATAGAGAGTTGAATACCTATAACAGAAACCATGTGGCCCAGAAACCCTAAAATATTTACTGTCTGGGGGCGCCTGGGTGGCTCAGTGGGTTAAAGCCTTTGACTTCGGCTCAGGTCATAATCCCAAGGTCCTGGGATCGAGCCTCACATTGGGCTCTCTGCTTGGCAGGGAGCCTGCTTCCTCCTCGCACTCTCTGCCTGCCTCTCTGCCTACTTGTGATTTCTGTCTGTCAAATAAATAAATAAAATCTTTAAAAAAAAATATTTACTGTCTGGCCTTTCACACAAAAGTTTGCAATCCCTGTACTAGAAGTTTCTGAGTGACCTTAGGCAAGGTACTTAATCTCATCCTATCTTAGTTTTCTCAAATGCAAAATGGGGATCACAATGCTAGATTTAAAAAGTTCAATATAATTTGGGGTTTGAATCGTTTTTTTCTTTTTCTTCAAAAGTGATTTTTTTTTTCTTTGAGTAATCTCTACACCCAACATGGGGCTTAAACTCATGATCCAAGATCAAGAGTTGTATGTTCTAATGACTCAGCCATTCAGGTGCCCTTGTGTCTTTTATTTTAATCCTTTTTGACTGTAATTTACAAAACCTACAAGAGGAAATACATACACATATATATAAAACTGAAAATGTTTCACAAACCAATACCTATTCATATATTTATTTACTCTGAGTGTTTCAGTATACCCTTCATGTAGCATTCCTTGATGATACCGTTTTACATAATCATGGCACATGAACCTGATATTTTTCATTTTTTTCTATTTCTGTTTTTAAAAAATAGATAGGGGGTGGGTGGGGAGATGGGTGAAATAGGTGTTGGGGGATTAAGGAGTACACTTGTGATGAGAACTGGGTGATGTATGAAATTGTTGAATCACTATATTTCCATGTGAAACTAATGCTGTATATTAACTATATTGGAATTCAAAGAAAAAATAAAAAAATAGGGGCGCCTGGGTGACTCAGTTGTTGGGTGCCTGTCTTCCACTCAGATCATGATCCCAGGGTCCTGATATTGAGCCCTGCATCAGGCTCCCTGCTCAGCAGGAAACCTGCTTCTCCCTCTCCCTTTCCCCCGCTTGTGTTCCTCTCTTGCTGTGTCTCTCTCTGTCAATAAATGAATAAAATCTTTAAAAATAATAATAATAAAATAGGGGCTTAGACCTAGTTTGTGGCAACATGGCTAAACGCACCAAGAAGGTCAGAATCATGGGTAAATAGGGGACCTGTCATGGTGCCTCCCTCAGGAAAATGAAGAAGATTGAAATAAGCCAGGAACCCAAGTACACCTGCTCCTTCTGTGGCAAAACCAGGATGAATAGACAAGCTCCACTGGGGCTCAAGGGTGTCTCAGATGGTTAAGCATCTGCCTTTGGCTTAGGTCATGATCTCCAGGCCCTCCAATCAAGCCCCAAGGCAGCTTCCCAGCTCAGCACAGAGTCAGCTTCTCCCTCTCCCTTCACCTCTCCCCCATTTGTGCCTTCTCTGTCTCTTTCAAATGAATAAATAAAATCTTATAGAAAGAAAGAAAGGAAGGAAGAAAGAAAGAAAGAGCGAGCGGGAGGGAAGGAAGAAAGAAAGGGAAGGAAGGAAGGGAGGGAGAGAAGGAAGGAAGGAAGGAAGAAAGAAAGAAAGAAAGAAAAGAAAGAAAGAAAGAAAGAAAGAAAGAAAGAAAGAAAGAAAGAAAAAAGAGGAGCACTGTGGCTCCTGCATGAAGACCGTCACCAGCGGTACCTGGACACTACAACACCACTTCTGCCCTCACAGTAAAGTCAGCCATCAGAGGATTGAAGGAGTTGAAAGACCAGTAGAAGCTCCACCATTTCTTTTTCTTTTTTTTTTTAAGATTTTATTTATTTATTTGACAGAGACACAGCTAGAGAGGGAACATAAGCAGGGGGAGCGGGAGAGCGAGAAACAGGCTTTCCATGGAGCAGGTAGCCTGATGCTGGGCTGGATCCCAGGACCCTAGGATCATGACCTGAGCTGAAGGCAGTTGCTTAATGACTGAGCCACCTAGGTGCCCCAAAGCTCCACCATTTCAAACACTGCTAGCCTATAATAAATTGGTTAATTTATGTAACAAAATTAAAACATTTTTTTAAGTAGAATTTTGAATGGCCAAAAATGGGACAATTTGAGCGACAAAATAATGATAGTATTTGATTGATTCAAAGCAGAAATATCCATGAGTCAATACTGATATAAATAAATGGAAGGGGGGGCACCTGGGTGGCTCAGTGGGTTGAGCCTCTGCCTTGGCTTGGGTCATAGTCTTGGGGTCCTGGGACCGAGCCCTGAGTCGAGCTCTCTGCTCGTGCCTCCCTCTCCCTCTCTCTGCCTACCTCTCTGCCTGCTTGTGATCTCTATCAGATAAATAAATTAAATAAATAAATAAATAAATAAATGGAAGCGGGGGAGGATAACTGGCCAGGGAGAAGCAGACTCCCCACTGAGCAAGGAGCCCAGTGTGGGACTCCATCCCAGGACCCTGAGATCATGACCTGAGCCAAAAGCAGATGCCCAATGACTGAACCACCCAGGTGCCTGGACAAGTGCACAAAAGTTTGAGGAGAAATTGTATATCCCTCAAAATATCTATGAATTACTATGGTGGGTTTGTTGTTGTTACTTTAAATTTTTTCAGTGAATCCAAATATGTCTTAAGAAACTACTGTGGTGTTTGAAAAGGTTCTTTGGTACTTCCGTCAGTAGTTGGAGCTTAATTCCCCTCCACCTTGAATGTGGGCTGCACGTAATAACTCAAGTCTAATAAATAGAGAATGGAATGAGAAAAATAATAACTTTATAATATAGAGACTTGACAGACACTACCTAAACCAAATGATCAAAATTAACTGCAGAAGGCATATTGATATCATGAACACCCTGATAGGAAGCAATGCAAAGGACACCTCACCTCTGTGGCATTCTTCCCAAAAATCTACCACCTGAGGGCTATCGGGAAAAAACCGTAGATAAACCGAGGGACATTATACTAAGGGACTCTTCAAATGAGTCAAAAGTCATTTAAAAAAAAAAAAAGGAAAACAGAAACTGAGGGAGATCACAAAGTCTAAGGAGGCATGACAACTAAATGCACTGTGGTATCTTGACTTGGAACCTTGGATTTTATTTTATTTATTTATTTATTTAATTCGACTGAGAGAGATCATAAGTAGGCAGAGAGGCAGGCAGGCAGAGAGGGGGAAGCAGGCTCCCCACCGAGCAGAGAGCCCGACGCAGGACTCAGACCCGGAGACCATGACCCAAGCTGAAGGCAGAGGCCTTAACCCACTGAGCCACCCAGGCGCCCGGAACCTGGGATTTTTTTTAAAAAGGATATTAAGGGAAAAATGAAAAAATGCAAATAAAGTTTTAGTTTAGTTAAAAGTTTTGTACTGGTGTTCATTTCTTTTTTTTTTTTTTTTTTTGTTCTAGTGTTACTTTCTTACTATGATTTCTTCCATTCAGAGAAGCAAGATTAAGGTACATGGAAATTCTCTTTTCTTTAGGTGTAAAATTATTTCAAAATAAGTTTTAAAAAACCAGTAGGTCACAACCCACTAAACTGATTATTTTAGGGTTTTTTTTTTTTAAGATTTTTAAATTTTTTTCATTTGACAGTGTACTAGCAAGGGGAGTGGCAGGCAGAGGGAGAGTGAGGGGCAGGCTCCCCGTGTGGGGATCGATTCTGGGACTTTGGGACCATGACCCAAGCCAAAGGCAGACACTTAACCAACTGTGCCACCCAGGTGTCCCACTTTTTTATTTTTTAAGATTTTTGTTTAAGATTTTAAGTAATCTCTACACCCAACATGGGGCTCAAATTTACAACCCCAAGGTCAAAAGTAGCATGGTCCACTGACTAAGCCAGCAGGTGCCCCATGATTGCTTGACTCTTTAATGTATCTAAATCTTCAGATTGAAAAAGACTAAATTAATACAAGTAAAAAGCTAAGAACATTGGCACATGGAAAATGGACAATAAATATTAGCTATTATCAATATCCCATAATATTGTTAATTTTCTTCCAATGGAGTGTGAGGGCCGATCAGTCAGTTAAGCATCCAGCTCCTGATGTGGGCTCTGGTCAGGAGCTCAGGGTCTTGGGATAGAGCCATTGAGGCTCTGTGCTCAGTGTGGTGTCTATTTGAGAATTCTCCCTCACCCTCTGCCCCTCCTCCCACTTGCCCATGCTTTTATCTCTCTCAAATAAATAAATAAATCTTTAAAAAAGTTTTCTGGGCATCTGAGTGGCTCAGTGGGTTAAGCCTCTGCCTTTGGCTCAGGTCATGATCTCAGGGTCCTGGGATGGAGCCCTGCATCAGGCTCTCTGCTCAGCAGGGAGCCTGCTTCCCCCTCTCTCTCTGCCTGCCTCTCTGCCTACTTGTGATCTCTGTCAAATAAATAAATGAAACCTTTAAAAAAAATTTTTTTTCGGGGCGCCTGGGTGGCTCAGTGGGTTAAGCTGCTGCCTTCGGCTCAGGTCATGATCCCAGGTCCTGGGTTCGGGCCCCGCATCGGGCTTTCTGCTAGGCAGGGAGCCTGCTTCCTCCTCTCTCTCTGCCTGCCTCTCTGCTTACTTGTGATTTCTCTCTGTCAAATAAATAAATAAAATCTTTAAAAAAAAAAAAAATTTTTTTTTCTTTTCTTCCAGTTTCTTTTTCTTTTGTTCAAAAGAGACTTGCCCTGGGGGCAGCTGACTAACTCAGTTGGTAGAGCATGGGACTCTTGATCTTGGGGTCATGAGTATAAGCCCCATGTTGGACATAGAGCTTACTTAAAAACACATAAACTTTTGGGGTGCCTGGGTGGCTCAGTGGGTTAAAGCCTCTGCCTTCGGCTCAGGTCATGATCCCAGGGTCCTGGGATCGAGCCCTGCATCGGGCTCTAGGCTCAGTGGGGAGCCTGCTTCCTCTTCTCTCTCTGCTTGCTTCTCTGCCTACTTGTGATCTCTGTCTGTCAAATAAATAAATAAAATCTTTAAAAAAAATACATAAACTTTAAAAATAACTTAAAAAAAAACAGATACTTGCCGTTAGTGGCTGAATATAATAGACCTCAAGACAGACTGTGATGTACCATCTGTACCAATGAGAGTAAAGAGTCCAGGCTGAAGTGGGAAGGAGAGGGGCGCCTGGGCAGCTCAGCCATTAAGCGTCTGCCTTGGGTTCAGGTCATGATCCCAGGGTCATGGTATGGAGCCCCACATCAAGCTCCTTGCTCAGTAGGAAGCCTGCGTCTCCCTCTCCAGATCCCCCTGCTTGTGTTCCCTCTCTCACGTGTCTCTCTCTGTCAAATAAATAAATAAAATCTTAAAGTGGGAAGGAGACACTAATTCAAGGGGTTAAAATAGTACATTACAAACTGTATTTCCATGCTGTCCAAGTTGTTATGCCTAAAACACTAGGGCTGAAATATCCCAGTTTCAAAATATACACTTCCTAGCATTAAGATACCAGAAAGAACCTTCAGGAAAAGACCCAGAGGGAAAGGAAAAATATTAATAGTCTAAGCTAGACCTCAAAAACATCTGCCACCGTGACAGCAGCGTGCTCACTGTCCATTCCTAAGAACACAGATTCTTGTCTTGCAGATAATAGTTAAAAGTATGTAGGGAGGGGCGCCTG
Organism: Lutra lutra; assembly: GCF_902655055.1. Taxonomy (NCBI): domain Eukaryota; kingdom Metazoa; phylum Chordata; class Mammalia; order Carnivora; family Mustelidae; genus Lutra; species Lutra lutra. Next base: position 57,875,281 of record NC_062290.1, read on the forward strand.
GGTGGCTCAGTGGGTTAAGCCACTGCCTTCGGCTCAGGTCATGATCCCAGGTCCTGGGTTCAAGCCCCGCATCGGGCTTTCTGCTCGGCAGGGAGCCTGCTTCCTCCTCTCTCTCTGCCTGCCTCTCTGCCTACTTGTGATTTCTCTCTGTCAAATAAATAAATAAAATCTTAAAAAAAAAAAAGTATGTAGGGAGTAAGGAAAGGATGGGGGCATGGGCAAAACGAGTAAAGGGGAATGGGAGATTCAGGCTTCCAGCTATGGAATTAATAAGTCATGGGGATGAAATGTACAGTACAGGGAATATAGTCAATGTTATCGTAATAGCATTGCAGGATGTCAAATGGTAGCTACACTTGTGAGCATAGCATGACATATAGGCTTGTCAAATTACCATGTTGTGGGTGCCTGGGTGGCTCAGTTGGTTGGGCAACTGCCTTTCGCTCCAGTCATGATCCTGGAGTCCTGGAATCGAGTCCTACATCAGGCTTCCTGCTCCATGGGGAGTCTGCTTCTCCCTGTGACCCTCCTCACTCTCATGCTCTCTCTCTCTCTCATTCTCTCTCTCTCTCAAATAAATAAAGTCTTTTAAAAAATCACTATGTTATACACCTGACACTAATGTAACATTGTGTGTCACGTATACTTCAATTTTTTTTTCAATTTTTTAAAAAAGATTATTTCTTTATTTGACAGAGATCAGAAGTAGGCAGAGAGGCAGGCAGAGGGTGGGAAGAGGGGGGAGGGAGCGGGAAGCAGGTTACCTGTTGAGCAGAGAGCCCGATTCTGGGCTCAATCCCAGGACCCTGGGACCATGACCCAAACCGAAGGCAGAGGCTTTAACCCACTGAGCCACCCAGGCGCCCCCCAGGAAATAATTTTAAATAAGGAAAAACAGTTTTGGAGAAAAGAACATTTCTCACAGCTTTATTTTTTTTTTAAGAGTTTATTTATTTGACAGAAAGAGATCATAAGTAGGAAGAGAGGCAGGGAGAGAGTGAGAAGGAAGGAGGATTGCCCACTGAGCAGACAGCCCAATGCGGGGCTCAATTCCAGGACCCTGGGATCATGACCTGAGCCGAAGGCAGAGGCTTTAACCCACTGAGCCACCCAGGCGCCCCCCAGGAAATAATTTTAAATAAGGAAAAACAGTTTTGGAGAAAAGAACATTTCTCACAGCTTTATTTTTTTTTTAAGAGTTTATTTATTTGACAGAAAGAGATCATAAGTAGGGAGAGAGGCAGGGAGAGAGTGAGAAGGAAGGAGGATTGCCCACTGAGCAGACAGCCCAATGCGGGGCTCAATTCCAGGACCCTGGGATCATGACCTGAGCCAAAGGCAGAGGCTTTAACCCACTGAGCCACCCAGGCACCCCTCACAGCTTTATTTATTTTATTTATTTATTTTTTTCCCACAGCTTTATTTATAATGGTAAAAGTAGGAAGCTTCGGGGCGCCTGAGTGGCTCAGTGGGTTAAAGCCTCCGCCTTTGGCTCGGGTCATGATCCCAGTGTGCTGGGATGGAGCCCCACATCAGGCTCTCTGCTCAGCGGAGAGCCTGCTTCCTCCTCTCTCTCTCTGCCTGCCTCTCTGCCTACTTGTGATCTCTATCTGTCAAATAAACAAATAAAATCTTAAAAAAAAATTAGGAAACATCTTATATGTCTAACTATGGAGAAATGATTAAGCAAATTATGTCATTCTTACTAGATCTCATATTATACAACTTTTATAAATAACATTTACATTCCCAGGACATGGAAAGACATTTGTTTTATACCATTGGGAATAAAAAGCCAAAACCAAATCACTGAGTGAATATAACTATGTAAGAACACTATGCATAAGAAAGAAAGACTAAAAATACATCAAAAGTATATAATATGGGCCATGTATTGATAAAGGGATTATAGGTAACATGTTCCCATTTCACTTCCATATTTTCTTTTTTTTTTTTTAAAGATTTTATTTATTTATTTGACAGAGAGAGATCACAAGCAGGCAGAGAGGCAGGCAGAGAGAGAG